>NC_073253.2:102180000-112180000 GCF_029289425.2 Pan paniscus
CACACCAAATATTCATCATATAACTATAAAGGCTGCTGGTTCTTACAAATGAAATAAAAAGAGTTTGAATAATGAGTATATTTTGTATTATATTTGAAGTGAATACTTTCCCATAAAATCACTCAATTAGGTAACCTACAAAATATTAGATATGAAATCATTAAATAAGAATTGAGCTGGCTGCAATGGGAGTAGATGTAAATGAGTAACACCAAAGAAAATATTTAATGGTAGTCAATGAAAAGTTCCTGACTTACATGTTTGTTTTATAGCCAGAGGCAGGTGCCATTTTCACACACCAAGAAAAAAAAAGGCTCATTTTGAAACATGAAGCTTTAAACCCGTCTTCAATCTCAGAAGAAGAAGAAATATTGATTTCTGCAGCATAAAATACAGCACAAAGATTAGGCAGAGCAGAACAGACAAAGCAACAAATCTACATGAACCCAAAGAGGACTCTCCTACTTTCCCATAATGCATGTGGATTTGAAAGTTAAATATCCAAACTAAAAAGCAAATTCCAACTCACAGAGGTACATTTTATTCCCACAGAATTTTTTAACACATTAAATAATTATGTTTTTGTAGTTAGGGTTGTTACAAAAGGATGTGGCACTAAGACAATCCAAAGTTTCCAGTTCAAATTTTTTAACACTTTAATGAACACATTATAAACTAATCAAATATTTTGATTAATCAAATTATAAGCATGCTAATAATTTGCTATATAGACAAAGCATTTGTCATTGCTATAAACTTGCAAAGTCACTGGAGCTAGCTTTAAGCAAAAGGGAAATTTTTACCGTAATGGTAAGCAACTCATAAATATCTGAAAGTCCAGAGAATTGCTACACTTAGAATCCGCCACTGATTCCATTCCTCAGAATACAAACATATGTAAATGAATGCATGTGTGTATAGATAGATGGAGATAGATATAAGAAATTATCCAATTTTATATATATATATTTTTATATATATTTTTATATATTTATATATATGTATATATATTTATATATATGTATATATATTTATATATGTATATATATTTATATATGTATATATATAAATATATATACATATATATTTATATATATGTATATATATAAAAATATATATACATATATATTTATATATATGTATATATATAAAAATATATATACATATATATTTATATATATGTATATATATAAAAATATATATACATATATATTTATATCCTTCAGCAATATCGGTTTTGGTCATTCTCAATGTAGCTTTTGATGTTTTCAAAAAGTCCTGAGTTAAGAGAAAGCTTCAGGTATTATTTTACATACATATGATCAGAGTGGGTAAAAACAGGGAAGAAGCAAGTTTATTTGTGGTTTAATCGCCTACTGCAAGAAACATTTTTGATACATTCCCTCACTCCTAACCTGAAGGAATCTGGACTGCAGTTGGAAAGAGGAAAGTCAGGTGGATTTAGGTATGTAGAGTTAGTGCAAGTGTGAGGAGTTTATGGAGTCCTTTTTCCCTGTCAGTCTTTCATTTTAAACAGAAATCATTTTGCCATATGGAGAGGAATGTTGTCAATGGTGAAAAAGAAAAACAAAACTGAGTAAAAACTATAATGTACAGACAATCAGAAAAACTGAACCATAAAAGAGTCAGAGACTTAGGAGAGCTATTTTTACCATTCATGAAAAGTGCTCCTGAGATTAAACCCTGATTTCTGAGAAACAAAGCATTGACTAAATTCTAATTTGACAAAATGTTTTCCTCCAATTTAAATTTAATTCATTACATAAGAGCATTCTTGTTTTACACTCAAGAAGGGTTTATTTATAGACATTCTCTTTTGCAATTATGCAATTGCAAGTGCTAGCAATTAGAGATGTTGTTGTGCCTTCCTCCATTCTTACTCCTTTCTAATACTGCATTGTTTCCAGTAATTCTTCTTTTGTATGATATAACTCTTTCTTAAAAGAAAGACATCAAAAAATTCACCATGATAGTAAATTGGGTTTTTTTCTTTCTTTCTTTTTTTTATTTTTGAGACAGTTTCTCTCTTTTGCCTAGGCTGCAGTGCAGTGGCCCAATCATGACTCCCTGCAGTTTTGACCTCCTGGGCTCAAGTGATTCTCCTACCTCAGTCTCCTGAGTAGCCAGGACTATAGGCACTCACCATCACATCTGGCTAACTTTTTTATTTTTTGTGGAGACGGGGGTCTCACTATGTTGCCCAGGCTGGTCTTGAACTCCTGGGCTCAAGTGATCTGCCTGCCTTGGCCTCCCAAACTGCCAGGATTATGGGCGTAAGCCACCACACCCAGACCCTGTTTTTTTTTTTCTTTTACTATCAACACTTGTTCAAATTTATATGTGTTTTTAAGAAGATGATTGCAACATTCTTTAGGTTAAGGTGTTTAAACCATAAGACAAACATCAAAAAATCGACATCTTAAGAAATCCAATCAATGAATGATATAAAATATCTAATTTTTCTGATAACAATATTATATATTGACAGTATTCAATTTAGTCAGCCTTCTGGTACATGAAAGATTAAGAGTGGTCTCCATTATTTTATTTTTTAATTATTTTTAATTTTTTAATTTTTTGTATTGTTTGAATTTTTCTTTTTTAAATATTATTATACTTTAAGTTTTAGGGTACATGTGCACAATGTGCAGGTTTGTTACATATGTATACATGTGCCATGCTGGTGTGCTGCACTCATTAACTCATCATTTAGCATTAGGTATAGCTCCTAATGCTATCCCTCCCCTCTCCCCCTACCCCACAACAGTCCCCAGAGTGTGATGTTCCCCTTCCTGTGTCCATGTATTCTCATTGTTCAATTCCCATCTATGAGTGAGAACATGCGGTGTTTGGTTATTTGTCCTTGCAATAGTTTACTGAGAATGATGGTTTCCAAATTCATCCATGTCCCTACAAAAGACATGAACTCATCATTTTTTATGGCTGCATAGTATTCCATAGTGTATATGTGCCACATTTTCTTAATCCAGTCTATCATTGTTGGACATTTGGGTTGGTACCAAGTCTTTGCTATTGTGAATAGTGCCACAATAAACATATGTGTGCATGTGTCTTTATAGCAGCATGATTTATAGTCCTTTGGGTATATACCCAGTAATGGGATGGCTGGGTCAAATGGTATTTCTAGTTCTAGATCCCTGAGGAATCGCCAAACCGACTTCCACAATGGGTGAACTAGTTTACAGTCCCACCAACAGTGTAAAAGTGTTCCTATTTCTCCACATCCTCTCCAGCACCTGTTGTTTCCTGACTTTTTAATGATTGCCATTCTAACTGGTGTGAGATGGTATCTCATTGTGGTTTTGATTTGCATTTCTCTGATGGCCATTGATGATGAGCATTTTTTCACGTGTCTGTTGGCTGCATAAATGTATTCTTTTGAGAAGTGTCTGTTCATATCCTTTGCCCACTTTTTCATGGGGTTGTTTTTTTCTTGTAAATTTGTTTGAGTTCATTGTAGGTTCTGGATATTAGCCCTTTGTCAGATGAGTAGGTTGCGAAAATTTTCTCCCATTTTGTAGGTTGCCTGTTCACTCTGATGGTAGTTTCTTTTGCTGTGCAGAAGCTCTTTAGTTTAATCAGATCCCATTTGTCAATTTTGGCTTTTGTTACCATTGCTTTTGGTGTTTTAGACATGAAGTCCTTGCCCATGCCTATGTCCTGAATGGTAATGCCTAGGTTTTCTTCTAGGGTTTTTATGGTTTTAGGTCTAAAGTTTAAGTCTTTAATCCATCTTGAATTAATTTTTGTATAAGGTGTAAGGAAGGGATCCAGTTTCAGCTTTCTACATATGGCTAGCCAGTTTTCCCAGCACCATTTATTAAATAGGGAATCCTTTCCCCATTGCTTGTTTTTCTCAGGTTTGTCAAACATCAGATAGTTGTAGATATGCGGCATTATTTCTGAGGGCTCTGTTCTGTTCCATTGATCTATATCTCTGTTTTGGTACCAGTGCCATGCTGTTTTGGTTCCTGTAGCCTTGTAGTATAGTTTGAAGTCAGGTTGTGTGATGCCTCCAGCTTTGTTCTTTTGGCTTAGGATTGACTGGGCGATGCAGGCTCTTTTTTGGTTCCATATGAACTTTAAAGTAGTTTTTTCCAATTCTATGAAGAAAGTCATTGGTAGCTTGATGGGGATGGCAATGAATCTATAAATTACTTTGGGCAGTATGGCCATTTTCACGATATTGATTCTTCCTATCCATGAGCATGGAATGTTCTTCCATTTGTTTGAATCCTCTTTTATTTCCTTGAGCAGTGGTTTGTAGTTCTCCTTGAAGAGGTCCTTCATGTCCCTTGTAAGTTGGATATCTAAGTATTTTATTCTCTTCGAAGCAATTGTGAATGGGAGTTCACTCATGATTTGGCTCTCTGTTTGTCTGTTATTGGTGTATAAGAATAATTGTGATTTTTGTACATTGATTTTGTATCCTGAGACTTTGCTGAAGTTGCTTATCAGCTTAAGGAGATTTTGGGCTGAGACAATGGGGTTTTCTAGATATACAATCATGTCATCTGCAAACAGGGACAATTTGACTTCCTCTTTTCCTAATTGAATACCCTTTATTTCCTTCTCCTGCCTAATTGCCCTGGCCAGAACTTCCAACACTATGTTGAATAGGAGTGGTGATAGAGGGCATCCCTGTCTTGTGCCAGTTTTCAAAGGGAATGCTTCCAGTTTTTGTACATTCAGTATGATATTGGCTGTGGGTTTGTCATAGATAGCTCTTATTATTTTGAGATACATCCAATCAATACCTAATTTATTGAGAGTTTTTAGCATGAAGGGTTGTTGAATTTTGTCAAAGGCTTTTTCTGCATCTATTGAGATAATCATGTGGTTTTTGTCTTTGGTTCTGTTTATATGCTGGATTACGTTTATTGATTTGCATATATTGAACCAGCCTTGCATCCCAGGGATGAAGCCCACTTGATCATGGTGGATAAGCTTGTTGATGTGCTGCTGGATTCAGTTTGCCAGTATTTTATTGAGGATTTTTGCATTGATGTTCATCAGGGATCTTGGCCTCAAATTCCCTTTTTTTGTTGTGTCTCTGCCAGGCTTTGGTATCAGGATGATGCTGGCCTCATAAAATGAGTTAGGGAGGATTCCCTCTTTTTCTATTGATTGGAATAGTTTCCCCTCTTTTTCTATTGATTGGAATAGTTTCAGAAGGAATGGTACCAGCTCCTCCTTGTACCTCTGGTAGAATTCGGCTGTGAATCCATCTGGTCCTGGACTCTTTTTGGTTGGTAAGCTATTGATTATTGCCACAATTTCAGCTCCTGTTATTGGTCTATTCAGAGATTCAACTTCTTCCTGGTTTAGTCCTGGGAGAGTGTATGTGTCGAGGAATTTATCCATTTCTTCTAGATTTTCTAGTTTATTTGTGTAGAGGTGTTTGTAGTATTCTCTGATGGTAGTTTGTATTTCTGTGGGATCGGTGGTGATATCCCCTTTATCATTTTTTATTGCATCTATTTGATTCTTCTCTCTTTTTTTCATTATTAGTCTTGCTAGCGGTCTATCAATTTTGTTGATCTTTTCAAAAAACCAGCTTCTAGATTCATTAATTTTTTGAAGGGTTTTTTGTGTCTCTATTTCCTTCAGTTCTGCTCTGATTTTAGTTATTTCTTGCCTTCTGCTAGCTTTTGAATGTGTTTGCTCTTGCTTTTCTAGTTCTTTTAATTGTGATGTTAGGGTGTCAATTTTGGATCTTTCCTGCTTTCTTTTGTGGGCATTTAGTGCTATAAATTTCCCTCTACACACTGCTTTGAATGTGTCCCAGAGATTCTGGTATGTTGTGTCTTTGTTCTTGTTGGTTTCAAAGAACATCTTTATTTCTGCCTTCATTTTGTTATGTACCCAGTAGTCATTCAGGAGCAGGTTGTTCAGTTTCCATGTAGTTGAGTGGTTTTGAGTGAGATTCTTAATCCTGAGTTCTAGTTTGATTGCACTGTGGTCTGAGAGATAGTTTGTTATAATTTCTGTTCTTTTACATTTGCTGAGGAGAGCTTTACTTCCAAGTATGTGGTCAATTTTGGAATAGATGTGGTGTGATGCTGAAAAAAATGTATATTCTGTTGATTTGGAGTGAAGAGTTCTGTAGATGTCTATTAGGTCTGCTTGGTGCAGAGCTGAGTTCAATTCCTGGGTATCCTTGTTAACTTTCTGTCTCGTTGATCTGTCTAATGTTGACAGTGGGGTGTTAAAGTCTCCCATTATTATTGTGTGGGAGTCTAAGTCTCTTTGTAGGTCACTCAGGACTTGCTTTATGAATCTGGGTGCTCTGTATTGGGTGCATATATATTTAGGATAGTTAGCTCTTCTTGTTGAATTGATCCCTTTACCATTATGTAATGGCCTTCTTTGTCTCTTTTGATCTTTGTTGGTTTAAAGTCTGTTTTATCAGAGACTAGGATTGCAACCCCTGCCTTTTTTTGTTTTCCATTTGCTTGGTAGATCTTCCTCCATCCTTTTATTTTGAGCCTATGTGTGTCTCTGCACGTGACATGGGTTTCCTGAATACAGCACACTGATGGGTCTTGACTCTTTATCCAATTTTCCAGTCTGTGTCTTTAATTGAAGCATTTAGTCCATTTACATTTAAGGTTAATATTGTTGTGTGTAAATTTGATCTAGTCATTATGATGTTAGCTGGTTATTTTGTTCGTTAGTTGATGCAGTTTCTTCCTAATCTTGATGGTCTTTACACTTTGGCATGATTTTGCAGTGGCTGGTACCAGTTGTGCCTTTCCATGTTTAGTGCTTCCTTCAGGACCTCTTTTAGGGCAGGCCTGGTGGTGACAAAATCTCTCAGCATTTGCTTGTCTGTAAAGTATTTTATTTCTCCTTCACTTATGAAGCTTAGTTTGGCTGGATATGAAATTCTGGGTTGAAAATTCTTTTAAGAATGTTGAATATTGGCCCCCACTCTCTTCTGGCTTGTAGAGTTTCTACTGAGTGATCCGCTGTTACTCTGATGGGCTTCCCTTTGTGGGTAACCCGACCTTTCTCTCTGGCTGCCCTTAACATTTTTTCCTTCATTTCAACTTTGTTGAATCTGACAATTATGTGTCTTGGAGTTGCTCTTCTTGAGGAGTATCTTTGTGGCGTTCTCTGTATTTCCTGAATCTGAGTGTTGGCCTGCCTTGCTAGATTGGGGAAGTTCTCCTGTATAATATCCTGAAGAGTGTTTTCCAACTTGGTTCCATTCTCCCCGTCACTTTCAGGTACACCAATCAGACGCAGATTTGGTCTTTTCACATAGTCCCATATTTCTTGGAGGCTTTGTTCGTTTCTTTTTATTCTTTTTTCTCTAAACTTCCCTTCTCACTTCATTTCATTCATTTCGTCTTCCATCACTGATACCCTTTCTTCCAGTTGATCGCATCGGCTCCTGAGGCTTCTGCATTCTTCACGTAGTTCTCGAGCCTTGGCTTTCAGCCCCATCAGCTCCTTTAAGCACTTCTCTGTATTGGTTATTCAAGTTATACAGTCGTCTGCATTTTTTTCAAAGTTTTCAACTTCTTTGCCTTTGGTTTGAATTTCCTCCTGTAGCTCGGAGTAGTTTAATCGTCTGAAGCCTTCTTCTCTCAACTTGTCAAAGTCATTCTCCATCCAGCTATGTTCCATTGCTGGTGAGGAACTGCGTTCCTTTGGAGGAGGAGAGGCACTCTGCTTTTTAGAGTTTCCAGTTTTTCTGCTCTGTTTTTTCCCCATCTTTGTGGTTTTATTTACTTTTGGTCTTTGATGATGGTGATGTACAGATGGGTTTTTGGTGTGGATGTCCTTTCTGTTTGTTAGTTTTCTTTCTAACAGACAGGACCCTCAGCTGCAGGTCTGTTGGAATTTGCTGGAGGTCCACTCCAGACCCTGTTTGCCTGGGTATCAGCAGCAGTGTCTGCAGAACCCCGGATTTTCATGATCCGCGAATGCTGCTATCTGATCATTCCTCTGGAAGTTTTGTCTCAGAAGAGTACCCCGCCGTGTGAGGTGTCAGTCTGCCCCTACTGGGGGGTGCCTCCCAGTTAGGCTGCTCAGGGGTCAGGGACCCACTTGAGGCGGCAGTCTGCCCATTCTCAGATCTCCAGCTGCGTGCTGGGAGAACCACTGCTCTCCTTAAAGCTGTCAGACAGGAACATTTACTTCTGCAGAGGTTACTACTGTCTTTTTGTTTGTCTGTGCCCTGCCCCCAGAGGTGGAGCCCACAGATGCAGGCAGGCCTCCTTGAGCTGTGATGGGCTCCACCCAGTTAGAGCTTCCAGGCTGCTTTGTTTACCTAAGGGAGCCTGGGCAATGGCGGGCACCCCTCCCCCAGCCTCACTGCCGCCTTGCAGTTTGATCTCAGACTGCTGTGCTAGCAATCAGCAAGACTCCCTGGGCGTAGGACCCTCCAAGCCATGTGCGGGATATAATCTCCTGGTGTGCTGTTTCCTAAGCCCGTCGGAAAAGCACAGTATTCGGGTGGGAGTGTCCCGATTTTCCAGGTGTCATCTGTCACCCCTTTCCTTGACCAGGAAAGGGAACTCCCTGACCCCTTGCACTTCCCGAGGGAGGCAATGCCTCGCTGTGCTTCGGCTGGCGCATGGTGCCCTGCACCCACTGTCCTGCGCCCACTGTCTGGCACTCCCTAGTGAGATGAACCGGGTACCTCAGATGGAAATGCAGAAATCACCCGTCTTCTGCATTGCTCACACTGGGAGCTGTAGACCGGAGCAGTTCCTATTCGGCCATCTTTGCTCCTCCTTCCATTATTTTAAGTATTACACAGCATATTTGTTTTAAAATGCTTTACAAAGAATATAGTTTTAGAAAATGGAGATAATTATTTGAATACTGAAAAACATTTTAACAAAAGACATAATAAAAGACATACATCTGTAATTCACTTTTTGGCCTCAGTGTCATTTTCACTCTGGTATAAAAAACATCAAGCCATTAGATTTACAGATATTGATGAGGGAACAAACAAATCCAGCTAAAATGCATTCTGTTTATATGGATATCAGTGTACCTGAGGAAAAAAGATCTGGTGAATTCCTTCTGGCCTGTCTCAGCCTACAGCACTAACAATAAGTAGCAAGATAGAATTGGTGCCCAGAAATGTCTGACTTATGTGATCTTTCCACTATGAAACATTATGGTCATTACATAATTGCGCTATTTTATTATAATACTTTGCCTTACTTCCTCTCCTCAAAAGAAAAAAAAAAAGCAAAAATACAGCAATCATAATATGTGTCCTTCTATGATTTAGGCAGGAGAAGATTTTTTTCCTTTTTTATGATCAATTGCAATATTGTGTTTGAAAGCCTCAGGAGGGCTCCCTGTGGTACAGAATAATCTGGCAGACCTCTGGGTTGTGAGGGGCATTCCTTGGGGCATTCTTTTCCTTTCTTCCAAAGTCTAATGACAGGGCAACAAGGGTTAGCCACTGTGTAGAAAACCAGTTAATCAGCCCCCAGACAAAAGCAGGTTAAGGTGGTGTTGTAGGGAACAGTGTTATATTTTTAGAACAACACAACCCTTCATCTATGGTTTATAGTGTCAAAAATGTAGGGATTCTTATTTTTAAAGAAATGAGAAAATTGGTGTTTAAGTGATAACCATAATTAAGTCAACTGTAATAAAAATAATAGCCAAGGATAGCACTAGCATGATGAACTATCCAACACCCTCCCAGTAGACAAGGATCTAAATTCTAAGTAATCTGCCATGAAGAGGGCAAGTAGACTTCCAGCAAGACCACATATTTCATATATACATATTTTACTATACATTATATAGAGATAAATGTACATTAGAAAAAAATTCTATGATTCAGTTAGAGGATATGACAGAGGTTAATGTACATTTAAAGTGAAAAGCTTGAGGCAAAGAAAGAGGATTAATTCCCTCTCAAAGCTCACTAATGACTTGCATTTGCCATGTGATCCTCCCCACTTCCATCCTCTCATCCTCTGCCCGCCCCTCAACACAGCTTCCTCAGTACTCAGACACACACACACACATACACACACACACACACACACACTAGGGAAGCCACTTGCCTGAATTTTATATTTGTCATTTTCCTGATTTTTGCTAATAGTTTTATCATTTATATATGTATAATATATGTATATCTACAAAAAGTCAATGTCCCCAAAACAAGAACAATATGAGTAAGAGCTGGATATGTAAATTAAAGAGCTCAGAGGTGCCTCAGAGAATGGCACAGAAAAAAGATAACACCAAAAACTCTGAACAAGAACCAAGATTGATACTTGCTGCTGACAATGCCCTATAGGATAATTAAAACGAAAACTATCCTGCAGTCATGCCCACTTTTAATTTTTAATTTCTGTATCTATATTAATTTTACATAGTGCATTTCACATTGTGGTGCAAGTTATTCCTAAGTGATCACTTGCTTGTCATTACATAATTCCAAGTTCAATGACCCCTTTCATGTATTATTAGGGTAATGTACCGGACTCAGATAGAGCCAATTATTATTTAGAGTCACCAACCTACTATACAGACAGGGAAGACCAAGCAAGTGAAGCCACATAAAAAGTAAAAGCTATTTCTGTTTGAAATACCTGACATTACAGTATGTCTCTCTAGAATTTAGCTAACTCATTTTCATGGCATCCCTGATCTCCTACTATAAACTCCATGCAGGCAGAGATTTTGTCTGTTTGTTCACTGTTCACTACTGAATCCTCATCACCTGGAAAGATACCTGACACATAGTAGGGGCTCAGTTAATATTTATTGAATAAATGGCTCCAGAAATAGAAATAAATTTGTCCCCTAGTCTGGTCCTGTTGCATCTCCACAGCCTCTTGCCCGGCAGGATCTTTGACAGCCTGGTCATCATCTGTTTTGTTTCTGTCAACCTGCTCTCCCTTTGCTAACCAAAACTTCTGTCGCTCCTTCAACTTGCACCTACATCGGGTAAATATATCCAATTATTCCAGAAAGACTGAATTCCTATAGATTCGTACTTGAAAATCCAGATTGTGACTTAATTGAGCTTTGACTTTCGCAAAAATATTGATATCGTCTCTGTTCTTCCACTCAAATATTTATTGACTGACTACTATTTGCTGGGCTCTGTTTCAAGAAATTTAGGGTGTATCAGTGAACAACAACAAATCTTCATGTTTCACAAGGGACAGAGACAATAAATAAGTAAATTATATAGTCTGTTACAAAGCATTAAAAAGAATTAAACAAGGTAAAGGGTACCAGAATTTCCATAGTGAAGTTCCAGAAATTTGCAATCTGCAAGTTAAGCCTGGTGAAAATAGGCTTCATTGGGGTGAGATTTGATAAAGAAATTGAAAATGTGCCAAAGCTAGCCATGCAAACAGCTAGTGCAAGGTATTTCCCAAAGTATTGCAAAAACCACAATAACTTTTGCACCAACTTAATATCACTGTAGTCTAAGCTCTTGGTCTTCAATGTGTTTATTCTAGGGAAACAACATGGTAAAGTAGCTAAAGCAGAGTGAGCAAAAGAAAGAGAAATAGGAGGTGAGGTCAGGGAGGAAACAAGAAGCCAGATTATACAGCGCCTTGAAGCCCATGTTGAAGACACAATCCTTCACCCTGAGTACAAACAGAAGCCATTCTAGCATTTGATTTAACTTAGATTTTAAAATTGAACCCTATGCAAGGACCATGATATGAATACCTTTGGTATACCCAAAGCTCTGGTGCAGTATTGTGCTTCCCACAATACTTGATTAGCCAAATGATTTATGGGCAGTTTTACGCATCACTGTTGACTTTGTGGAAATCTCCAGAGAGAGGGCTGTTATATCAGCCTCTTACTCTCTTAAGTAAAACATAATCTATAAAAGAAGGCAGCATTATGTACTGGCTAGGATCACAGGTTCTGAAATCAAGCTACATGGATTTTAAACCCTGCTCATCATTTGTTTAAAGTTTCAGTTTCCTCATTGTTAAAATGACAGTAATAATGAAACCAACTTCCTAGGGAAAGGAAGGGGGGTCATTTGAAAACTGAGTATGAAATTGTATAAAAAGCCCATGTTATCATCCTGGGACATAATAAGAAGTCACTTGTATTCATATGATATCATAGAGTTGTTGTCAGTATTTAATGAGATTATCCGAGTAAGCACACATAGTAAGCACTCCACAACATATATATTTGCATAACACTATTATTGCTGTTGGCAAAACCAAATTTCAAAATACATTATTAAACATTATGCATTTTCAGGCAATACTTTAATAGACCCCATTGTATTTAGCATGCAGAATGAAAATGACAATTACAACAATTACAATTACCATTATAATCCAATGCAGTTCAACAAAAGATTAGATACTTGTATGAACACTAATAATATTTGCAGAAAACTCATGACGAAAGAAAACTGCAGGCATCTTGAAACAATAGGGTCAGAGAAAGAACATAAAACAGAACCTTTCACAGTTATTGATATTATTTCTTTTATAATGTACATTAAAACTTTCCTTTGGTTCAATTCACTGCTTTTCTACAACACAATTTTTGCATCATATATAGATGAAGATATTTTACTAAGATCATATAAAAGTATGCAATATATTCCTTTTGTCCCCATCTCTTCCCAACTCTGCCCCAATACCCTATGCTCAGCACTCAAGGAAACCCAAACGGAATACTAGCTATATTAGTTTTTCAGGTCAATTAACAAGTATTTAGTAAGTTCCTTGAAAAAATATATTCTAGGAATTATTTGAATTTTATCACATTATTGCAATTACTGCAGAGATATCTTGGTAAATTTCACTTTCAATATGGGTAGTATTTTTTGTTTGTTTTCCTATGATCAGTTTCCAATGAACAAATTACCATTTTATCTTTACCTAGAAGTTCCAGAGATTTTGCCCTTTAATATAATGTCTAAATTTATTCCATTCTCTTTCCACAACTAATGACTGTATTTGGTTCATTTTCAATAAAACTTAATGACTAAATTAAAAAGGTTAACTAGGTTTAAATAAAGATGAGGGTGACATTTCTTCCATATTTGTCTGGCTCCCAACCTGCTTTCTGCTAACTTTGAATTCTGCCTTCTGTGAAAATTATGCCCTCTAAAAAACAAGCGTTGTGAAAAGGGCCATATGGGGCAAAATTGAGTTTTGGCATTCAAAATATAAGAATATTTTAAATAAAAACTTTATAACAAGTGAGGTAGCCATTTAATTAACATTTTAGGTAGGGGGTCATTGTTTTTTGTTTGGATGAAGAGAAGCTAAAAAGAAAATCCCGAGAGAAAACATAACATCAGAACACTTCACTAAACTAAAAAATGGGCATGAGACAGTAACATGAGGTCTATACTGAATCCCATTGAAGGCTGTAATTAGCCCATGCTTCAGTATTTTGTACAATACAATGAAGCATTATTTTACCCAATATATCTTAATTAAAAGCAAAAACACAATACCACACAAAGCTACCATCAAAGAGGCGTTATTGGCACTCACATAATACAGAAGATGGGGAAGGATTTTGTTTTCTTTGTTTGGTAAGAAAATTGGAACTAGGCATTCTATTTTCCACATAGCTCTCAATATAGAAGCATTTGTGTACCAAAAATTGCATTTGCACTGTAAATTATATGGATGAAAGCCACAGAGAAGGAGATAGTTTGTTGTTTTATAATTCAATAGTAGCAATGCTTGGATTTCTCTGCTTTCTCTTTCACAAATAAAATAATTACTGAAGGCTTGGTTTTTACTACAATGGGAGAGTTAGTTCAATATTCTAATGTTCATGTTTTATATTCCTTTTTCAATGGGATGCATTGATTATGCAGTAATATTAAAATATATACACAAAATAATTTTCTTGTCACCTTAATTTTGAATTCTGAATATCAAAGAAACCAAAACAGTCCACTATGGTCTGTTTTTATATTTTCTGGACATAAGAGGAGAAAAATAGTGAATAAAATTCTATCCCATAAAAATTATGAGCAAATTTTATGTCCCCTAAATCAAGTTATTTCTATAATTAATATAAGTGGGGTGAGGGGAAGGTTAAATGAAGGTGATTCAAATGGCATCAAAGAATCTCTATGTGACCTTCACACAGAGATTTAGTAAACTTGAATGAGACAGTTGAAGAGCAAAAATGAAATCAGCACTCTAAATAATTCATATAGCGAAAGACGACTCCGTACTTACGTTAGAGTCAACCATAAGGCAAACCATAAGGAATGTCTAAAGTTCTAACATCTTTTACTGTACATCTGATATCTAAGATGTTATTTCTAGCAAATTCCTCAAGGATTTGTATAACAGCTATGCCTTATCAACTGAGAGCAAAATGAACAATGATATACCAGCTGATACTTCCACACAGCACGCTGAGTGAATCCCTCTAAACTGACATAACCTTAAACTGAACTATAAGGGTTGGCTCAGTCTAGCTGCTCTTTAAAAATGGGAAGAACAGGAGTCAAGAAAGCACAGCTTGTCATTAATCTAGCCCAGAAGCACAGATTACAGATGAAGAAACAGAGACAACTGAGTTTTCTCAGATAATATAGGTAGTACCAAACAAACAAGAACCTAGAACTTCTTTTGTCAAAACCCTTTTCTTTGGTACCAACTTTACAAAGATGACATGATTTCTGATATCAAAGTCTATAAAATATAAGCCAAGTGATCAAAACAATTAGAAAGGACCCAGGAGTCAACAAGTTCAATTCTTTAGATTACCCCTGCTCTTAGAAACCTGGCTGTGATTCAGTGCCTACCCTGAACCTGTATATCACCCTTCTAACAATTTCTCCATGTGTTGTCCCTCATAGAGTGGAAGACCAGATCCCAAAAACGTGTCAAAGGAAGAGGAAAACAATGTTCTTTGGTGAACATATCATAACTGATTTTTTCTGGGTCTATTGGCAGAAATATGGAACTGATGCTAAAGCTAAAAAATGGGGGGCTATACTAAGATGTGAAAATAAGTTTACATGAGTAAGAAGTATTTTTAAACTCAAGTTTAGTGAGTCTTCTTGGTATATACTCAGATATATGGTCTTGTTTTTGGCAGTGGTAGATTAAATCATCAAAATGTTGTATCTGAAAAACGTGGCTAAAATAACAGGATCGATAGTCCCATAAAAAACAATTAGTACAACATATGTCACAAATACTCATCTGTGATTATTAGATATTGTTGGTGATTTTATCACAATGTAGCATATGCATTTGTAAAGATTATATTCTTCATTATACTTCATTATATTAGGAAATTGATAGACTAAGAATGATAGACATTATATTAGGAAATTGATAGACTATTCAAACCAATGTAGTGCCTACAGAAGGTCAATTTGAGAAATGTATGGGGTGTAGAAGTAATAGAAGCAACAAAGAGGAGAGAAGTCAAAGGCTGATGGTACCAATAGATGGTGCATATAAACCACCTAAAACCACAAAGTAGTCTCCAGTGCTACTTACATAAACAAGTCTTCCACACTCTACAAGAGGAAGAAAAAATGGAAGGAGGAGCAGTGGTAAAAAAGAAAACAAGAGCTATACTTCTCCATTCCTTCTACCACCCCTCTGTACTTTACACCTATTATTGAATCTGTCAGGAAAAGATCATAGGCAGGGGCAGAAACGTGTAGTACTTTGGAAAAGTCCTACCCTAGTGAATAATTTATTTATTGGGTGTATTAGTCAGGGTTCTCTAGAGGGGCAGAAAAGGATATAGATATAGATATTATATATATTATATATGTAATATATATAAAATACATATACATATATAATAACATATATATAATACATGTATTAGCACTCTTAAACAACAAACATTTATTACCATATAGTTTTTGAGAGTCAGAGATTCAGGAGCGGCTTTATTAGGTGGTTCTGCCTAGGCATATCTCAAGATATTGCAGCTAATGTGTCAGCCAGGACTACAGTAATCTGAAGGCTTGATAAAGCTGGAGGATCCACTTCCAAGCTTACTTATGTAGCTGTTGGTCTGAGGCCTCCGTCAGCTTCCTTGCTAAATGCTGGTAGCAGGCCTTAGCTCCTCATTACTGGACCTCTCCACAGAGCTGATTGATGTCCTCATGGCATGGCAGCTAGCTTCAGTTCCACATGGCTGGGGAGGCCTCACAATCATGGTGAAAAATGAAGGAAGAACAAAGGGACATCTTATGCAGCAGCATATATATATATATTTATATATACATACACATATATGTATGTATATGTACATATATGTATATACATATATGTATAAATATATACGTACATATATACATATATATGCTGCCATGTAAGATGTCCCTTTATATAAAGGAGAGTTGATTAAGTATTAACTTACATGAACACAAGGTCCCACAATAGGATCTCTGCAAGCTGAGGGACAAGGAGAGCCAGTCCCAGTCTCCACACTGAAGAACTTGGAGTCTAATGTTCAAGGGCAGGAAGCATCCAGCATGGGAGAAAGATGTAGGCTGGGAGGCTAGGCCAGTCTCTCCTTTTCACATTTTTCTGCCTGCTTTATATTGGCTAGCAGCTGATTGATTAGATTGTGCCCACTAGATTAAGGGTGGGTCTGCCTTCCCCAGCCCACTGACTCAAATGTTAATCTCTTTTGGCAACACTCTCACAGACACACACAGGATCAATATTTTGTATCCTGCAATCCAGTCAAGTTGACATTCAGTATTAACCATCATAAGTCCACCCTTTGTCAAATGGAGCCCATGCACATCTCCTGAGATTATACATAATCTTCAAATAAAGACAATAATAGTGAGGTCATAATTACGCCTAACATAATACAAGTATCCTTCATACAAATTGAAATGCAACAATCCCCAAACGAAATACAATTTTTTTTTTTTTTTTTTTGAGATAGACTCTCACTCTGTTGCCCAGGCTGGAGTGCGGTGGCGTGATCTCGGCTCACTGCAAGCTCCGCCTCCCAGGTTCATGGCATTCTCCTGCCTCAGCCTCCCAAATAGCTGGGACTACAGGCGCCCACCACCACGCCCAGCTAATTTTTTGTATTTTTAATAGATACGGGGTTTCACCATGTTAGCCAGGATGGTCTCGAACTCCTGACCTCTTGATCTGCCCTCCTCAGCCTCCCACCAAATACTATTACATAAAATTAACAATACTTAAATGCTGATATGAAGTCAATAAATCTTATGTCATATGATTAAGGAAAATAAAATAATTTTCTTAGTACAAGTGTATACATGCACAAATGTTCTTAGCAAAAGAAGGAGGAAATACTCATGACAATTACAGTCCCCATTTCTGCATCTGGTCATTTGGTTGTAGCTGGTATTGATGACTACCTTCTTCTACTACCCATTCTGTATTTCCTTTGTCTTCAGCAATCACCTCAGCACGTCATGGTTTTTTTCCTGGTGGAGTGACCCAAACCTTCATTCCTGAGGAGTCTGAGCCATTTGTAGTCCTGCCTGGATTGGGCTGTTGTAGTCTCCCATTGACCTTAATCACAGGGCATGGTAATACTAAGATATGCCCTAATGGATTTCATGTATTCCATGCATATTCTTCTTTACCTCCATTGTGGAGTAGTAGACTGATTTCATCTTGATAGTCTGGGTCAATCACCCCAGCCAACACTGTAACTCCCTTCTTAGCATGTTGACTTAAAGGTAGGAGGAGCCAAAAGTGTCCAGGTGGCAATCTTAACTTCCAGTTTAATGGAATCGGAATCGTTGTTGTGTCTCCCAGTGGCAATGTTCCTCCCTCTGGAAATAAGACCTCTAGGCCAGCAGAACTTAATGGCATGGGAACAGGAAGAAAAATTTTGCTCGTGGATCACTAGGGGTGATGGTGATTGGTGCCCCTTCCACTTCCATCCCTTGATTCCTGGACCCGAGAATCCTGGCTATGAGAGAAACAGTATCATATATTGGACACTGATTCAGAGCATACATAACCTTCTGGAGATCTTTACCCCAGCACTACAAAGTATTGTCACCTAGTTGACATTGTAATTCCACTATTCTATCAGTCCAGCTGCTTCACGATAATGGGGAACATGATAGACCATTGAATTCCATGAGCATGAGCCTACTGCTTCACTTCTTTAGCCAAAAAGTGAGTGCTTTGGTCAGAGGCAATGCTGTGTGGAATATCATGATGGTGGATAAAGCATTCTGTGAGTCCATGGATGGTAATCTTGGCAGAAGCATTGCATGCAGGATAGGCAAACCCATATCTGGAGTAAGTATCTACTCCAGTGAGGACAAACCTCTGCCCTTTCCATGATAGAAGAGGTTCAATATAATCAAGCTGCCACCAGGTAGCTGACTGATCACCCCAAGGAATGGTGCCATATCGAGGGCTTGGTGTTGGTCTCTGCTGCTGGCAAATTGGGCACTGAGCAGTGGCCATAACCAGGTCACCCTTGGTGAGTGGAAGTCCATGTTGCTGAGCCCATGTGTAACCTCCATCCCTGCCACCACGGCCACTTTGTTCATGGTCTCATGGGGCGATGATAGGGGTGGCTGGGGAAAGAGACTGAGTGGTGTCCACAGAACGGGTCACCCTATCCACTTGATTATTAAAATCCTCCTCTGCTGAGGTCACACATTGATGAGCACTCACATGGGATATAAATATCTTCATGGTTTTTGACCACTCAGAGAGGTCCATCCACATACCTCTTCCCCAAATTTATTTGCCACCAATTTTCCAATCTTGCTTCTTCCAAGTCCCTGACCATCCAGCCAAACCATTGGCTACAGCCCATGAATCAGTATATAATCGCACATCTGGCCATTTCTCCTTCCATGCAAAGTGCACAACCAGGTGCACTGCTTGAAGTTCTGCCTGTTGGGAAGATTTCCCTTCACCACTGTCCTTCAGGGATGTCCTAGAAAGGGGGTGTAGTGCTGCATCTGTCCACTTTTAGTTGATGCCTGCATATTATACAAACCCATCTGTGAACCAGGCTCTAGTCTTTCTTCTCTTTCTCTGTCAGCTGATCATAGGGAACTCCCCATAAGCCCATCGGTGCAGGCTGGGGAAGAGAAGGCAGGGTGGAGTGGAGACCATGTGCATTTGACCCACTTTCTCATGTAACTTACTTGTGCCTTCAGGACCTGCTTGAGCCCAATCACATATATACCACTTCCATTTGATGATGGAATGCTGCTGTGCACAACCCACTTCATGGCTAGGTGGGCCAGAAAGCACCTAGTTCACAATAGGCAGTTCAGGTCCCATGGTGACTTGATGACCCACAGTCAAACATTCAGTTTACACCAAAGCCCAGTAACAGGCCAAGAGCTGTCTCTCAAAAGGAGAGTAGTTATCTGCAGAAGATGACAGGGCCTTGCTCCAAAATCCTACAGGCCTCCTCTATGATTCACCTGTGGGAGCCTGCCAAAGGCTCCAAACAGCATCCCTATCTGCCAGTGACACCTCAAGCACCATTGGATCTGCTGGGTCATATTGCCCAAGTGGCAGAATAGCTTGCACAGCAGCCTGGACCTCTTGCAGAGCCTTCTCCTGTTCTAGACCCTACTCAAAACTGACAGCCTTTCCAGTCGCTCATTAAATGAGCAGGAGAAACACACCCAAATGAGGAATGTGTTGCCTCCAAAATCCAAATAGGCCCACTAGGCATTGAGCTTCTTTCTTGGTTGTAGGAGGGGCCAAATACAGCAACTTATCCTTTATCTTAGAAGGAATATCTCAACAGGCCCCATACCACTGGACCCCTAGAAATTTTACTGAGGTAGACTGTCCCTGAATTTTAGTCAGATTTGTTTCCCATCTTCTGACACACAAATGTCTCACCAATAAGTCCAGTGTGTTTGCTACTTCTTGCTCACTGGATCCAATCAGCATAATGTCATCAATGTAATGGACCAGTGTGATATCTTGTGGAAGTGAAAAGCAATCAAGTTCTCTCCGAATAAGATTATGACACAAAGCTGGAGAGTCGACATACCCCTGAGGTAGAATGGTAAAGGTAAATTGCTGCCTTGCCAGCTGAAGGCAAATTGCTTCTGACGGGCCTTATGGACAGGAATGGAAAAAAAGGCATTTTCCAAGTCAATGGCTGCATACCAGATATCAGATGTGTTGATTTTCTCAAGCAATGCAACCACATCTGGTACAGCAGCTGCAACTACAGTCACCACTTGGTTAAGCTTGTGATAATCCAGTGCCCTTCTCCAAGATCCATCTGTCTTCTGCACCGGTCAAATGGGAGAGTTGGACGAGGATGTGGTGGGAATCACCATCCGTGTCTTTCAAATCCTTAATGGTGGCACTAATCTCCACAATCCATCCAAGGATGCAATATTTGTTTTTTATCTACCATTTTTCTAGGTAGAGGCAGCTCTAATGGCTTCCATTTGGCCTTTTTCACCTAACAACCCTTACCCTACCAATCAGGGAGACAATGTCGGGATTCTGCCATCTGCTATGCCAATTATGCATTCTGTTACCAGGGAAATGACCACAGGATGAGTCCAGGGACCCAGTAGACCCACTGTAAGTCAGATCTGAGCTAACTCTATTCATTACCTGACCTCCATAAGCCCCTACTTTAACTGGAGGACCACAATGACATTTTAGGTCCCCTGGAATCAATGTCAGCTCAGAGCCAATGTCCAGCAGTTCCTGAAATGTCTGATCATTTCCCTTTCCCCAGTGCATAGTTACCCTGGTAAAAGACCGGAAGTCTCCTTGGGGAAGGATGGGATAAAGATTTGCTGCATAAATTATCAGTAATGTAGTGGGCTCCTTCCTCAAGGGGACCTGGCCTACCCTTCATTCCAGGTGTTCTAGGTCTGTAAACTGGCTCAAGTCTGGAAATTGATTGAGGGGCCATGATTCCATTTTTATAATTCAAATTAGTCTTTTGTCCATTTGACCTAGAAGGTTTCAGCTTGTATAAATTAAGTAGGAATGAAGTACGCTTCCTATTCATTTCACTCCTAGGAACACCGTGATTAATTAGTCAATGCCAGAGCTCTACATGAGTCAGACTATTCTGATTGCCACTTTGCCTCTGCTGTCCATTACGGTAGCTATGCCCACCTTGCCTTTGATGGTTGAGTGCTACTGCCACTTGGCCCCTGCCATCTCAGGATCCAACTATTCCCATTGTATTCAAATTGTGTAGTTGAGTGACTGCAGTTCCCACCATTAAGTCTGACATACAGAGAAGAGCAATTATAGGGCTCTTCAAAGATGCAGGTGCTGCCCTCACAAATCTATTTCACAAGATATTTATCAACAGTATATCTTCCGGACCCTCGCAGCTGAGATGAGTAGGTGTAAAATGACTATTCCTCTCTACCATCCCAGTTTCCCTAAGTGTTTGGATTCTTTCCTCTACATTAAACCAAGGGAGATCAGGCATTTCCACCTCACTCACAGTGGGCCATCTTTTAATCCGTATTTCAGCTACCAACCAAATAAACTATTAGAACTTTTTTAACTCACCGAGCTGCAACATTAAAAGCAGAGTCCCTACTTAGTGGGCCCAAATCAATGAATTCGGCCTGATCCAACTCTATGTTCCTTCCACCATTATCCCATATCTTAATATCCATTCTCATGCCTATTCTCCTGATTCTGTTTATATAAATTAGATAATTCAAACAGTTCTTTTCAAGTGTAGTGCACCTCCTCATGGATCACACTCTCAACCTCCCCTCTAGGGTTCTGCTGGGTCTTTAGTCTAGTTATAGGTCTAGAAGCAAACAGAGGTGTTGGGGGTGGCTCCTCAGGAGAATCAACATTATCTTGCCTGGCAATTGCCTCAGGGAAGGCCATCACTGTTGCCTTAGGCAGCGCAGGGTTTATCTCCTCAGAGAAGGTGGAAAGGCTGATGGCAGCATGTGCTGGGGAGAGGATGTTCCCACTAGTGGGAACGGGGAAGCTGTTTCTTCTGGCAAAAAAAGATTAATCAGACTTTACAAGCTCAGTGTCCCCAACTTAATCAGGGTCCTCCACACATCCCATTTCAAGTTTCAGGGTCCCATTCTTTTCCAATCAATGCCCTCACTTTAACAGAAGACACCTGGCGAGGCTGTGCATGCTCCTTCCGTTGCAGGTCAGCCACTCCCATAAGAGCTTGTGTCTGTTTTTCCAAAATTTCACCTCTTTCTCTACAGGAGATAAGACTCTCACTCAGGGCAATCTTGGCAGATTTAAGGCTCAGTATCTACTTCTGAAGCCAGGAGACAGAATCCCTGAGTTCATCATTTTACTGTATCACTTTGTCCACTGAACTTAGGAGCAACTAACCAGCTTATGTTCCTTGGTTCTCCACATATGGTCAAATGTATTATGTATAGAGTCACTAAACTACTTGCCTCTCACAAGCAATGAATCAAGAGTGTCAAATGCACTTATTGTGCATAACTCTCTAAACAGTTCACTCCAAGGCTGTTCTCCATACTATTAGAAGTAGAGTCCTTAGCATTTTATGTCTAATCACATTAAGGAGCCAACCCCAGGAACCCAAAA
The DNA here is from genome assembly GCF_029289425.2 of Pan paniscus. Taxonomy (NCBI): domain Eukaryota; kingdom Metazoa; phylum Chordata; class Mammalia; order Primates; family Hominidae; genus Pan; species Pan paniscus. The sequence continues at coordinate 102,202,560 of NC_073253.2, forward strand.
ACCAATGAATATTCTGTTCCTCTAGAACCACTCCTGGTACCAAAATCTGTATTAGTCAGGGTTCTCTAAAGGGACAGAACTAATATATATAAAGAGGAATTTATTAAGTATTAACTTACATGATCATAAGGTCCCACAATAGGCTGTCTGCAAGCTGAGGAGCAAGGAGAGCCAGTTCAAGTTCCAAAACTTAAGAACTTGGAGTCTGAAGTTTGAGGGCAGGAAGCATCCAGCATGGGAGAAAGATGTAGGCTGGGAGGCTAGGCCAGTCTCTCCTTTTCACGTTTTTCTGCCTGCTTTATATTCGCTGGCAGCTGAATAGATTGTGCCCACCAGGTTAAGGGTGGATCTGCCTTCCCCAGCCCACTGACTCAAATGTTAATCTCTTTTGGCAACACCCTCACAGACACACTCAGGATCAATATTTTGTATCCTTCAATCCAATCAAATTGACACTCAGTATTAACCATCACACTGGGATTCTTAAGAGGAAAATTCTTCATGAGACAGTTTAAGTTTGTTTGAGTTTGTAACTGATTATCATGTGTTACATTTTTTCAGTTAAATGAAGTATCTAATTTTGATTTTTGTGACAGACGAAGTTTAAACAACTCAATTGTGGGAGCTACAAATGAATTCATTTCATAGCAATATTCTGATGGCTTTCTCTTTTTAAAAGAATTGTTTTAGGGGCTGGGTCTTGCTCTATCACCCAGGTTGGAGTGCAGTGGTATAATCATAGCTCACTGCAGCCTCAAACTCCTGGCTTAAAGTGATCCTCCTGCCTGATCCTTCCAAGTAGCTATGACCATAGGTGCATGCCACCACACCTGGCTAATTTCTTTTTAACTATTTGTAGAGACAGGGTCTCAGTATGTTGCCCAGACTGGTCTCAAACTCCTGGCCTCAGGCAATCCTCCTGTCTTGGACTCCCAAAGTGCTAAGATTACAGGTGTGAGCCACCATGCCTAGCCTTCATGGCTTTCTTAAGTCCAAATTTCTGATTTACTAAATCTCAGAGCTATGGGTCATTTTTTAAGTATAGAAAGCCTTAAAGGTAGGGATTTCATCTTTGTATTCTTTTTATACCCAAAGCCTAACAAGGTGACTGGCACATCATAATAGGTACATAAAATGTATAATGAACATATGTGTAAACATGGGAAATACACCTGTAATGAAACTTAAAATGGTTTTGATTTCATTTTAACATGTTTTTATTATGTCTTGATTGAAGAACGTGGTTCCTTTGATATCATATAGTTTACATACATATTCTCTGTTCATTTGCAGTGGTATCTAAAATAGCTTAAAATAGTAATAATTGGTTTTATTGTTAATTTTATGTTAACTCCAGAAATCACCCTGCAGATTAAAAATCTGGACTTAATTCTAACTGTCCTGAGTCATCTACTTGCCTTCAGATATATCTAGATAACTTTGGTAACTAATAGTTTCATTTCCTAAATTATAATTGAAAAAAATCCCTGCCTTTATTTCTGGAAATATATGTATGTATTTGGGTCTCATTCAGATCTCAACCACAGTAAAACAGACATCCCAAGACATGAGTTATAGTTTGGATAACCACAGAATTTAAATTGTGTACAATAAAATTCAAAAGACTTCTTGCATCTGTATGTTTTATGCCTAATATTTCCTTAAATGTTCTGGTATCTGTATATTTTGTACCTAATCTTTTCTTAAGTGATTTGACTCTAATTTAGATTGTTGAGATTTCAAATAGGGCTTTTGTATTTGCTCATTTGTTTTCAACTACAGTATCCCTCCGTTAGGTCCTAAGAACTTTGACAAATTGGTGCAGGATGGTGAGCAAATGTAGACTAAATACAGTCTTTAGAAAACCTCTGTGTAGATCTGTCACCACCATGGCTGCTAAAACATTCAAGTATAGTAGAAATTGTGAAGAAACTAAACAAAATGGTAAATAATTGTTCTGTCATCTGAGCATTGGTATATGTTTGGAATGAGCATGCTTTCTGTCTTAGTCTGCTCCAGATGCCATAATAAAATACCATTGACCAAGTGGCTTAAATAACAGAAACTTATTTTGTCACACAGCTCTAGAGGCTGGAAAGCCCAAGATTAGAGTGCCAACATGGTCAGTTTCTGGGTGAAGCTTTTCTTACTGGCTTGGAGAGAGCCACCTTCTTTCTGTGTCCTCACATGGCTGAGAGAGAGATCACTGACTCTTTCTCTTCTTACGAGGCCACCAATCCTATGTGATTAGGACCCTTCTCTGATGACCTCATTTAAAATTAATTATCTCCTAAAAGCTTTAATCAAACTATAGTCACATTAGGAGTTATGGCTTCAACATGTAAATTCTGGGAAAATATAATTCAGTCCATAGCACTTCTTCTTTGACTAATTTCACTTGCAAAGATTATGTGGGGAAATGAATGAATACAGACTAAGAAAAAGACAAAGTCAGAATCCATTTTAGAATGAATAAGGCCTCTTAAGTTGGCATTATGCTGTCGTGTGAGCCATTGTTTTTGCAGTAATATAGATCTGACAATGGCAGCTTCTGGGAAAATATGACCTAGTAGGTGCACTTTGTTCCAAACAAAATTGTTCAAATACATCAACAGGTATTTTCTGCAATTTTAAGTTAGTTTTATTTTCGTCTTCAAATTATCCTTTCTAGGAGATTCTACATATCTGAAAATAGCCGTCATGTTTTCCTCACTTTAATTTTCTCATCCTACATCTGAGTGAACTCGAATCCCTTCCTTCAACCTGCTGATTGCTCCCATTAATGCTGCTGCACTATAGCACTAATACGATGCTCACTTCGGTGAGAAGCTTTCTGCATATCTTGCTTTCATTTCCTGTTCTATTTGCTATAAACACAGTTATTTTCATTCTGTTGCTTTCAGTCACATATGGCATTTTGAAACTGTTAAATAAAGAGATTATCAATATTAGATCTATCTCAGCTGTAAAACCTACATTTATGAAGAAATATGATGTATTTAATTTCATTTCTAAAAGCCCAGCATCCTAGCAATGGTCATAAATTCACATGATTACCCTAAGCATTAGATTTTGCATTTGGAACACTATTTAACTAAAAAAGGAATCAAACATTCATGCAAGCAAGAAAGCAGCTTTCTATTAATGACATGTGCAAAGAAACTGCAAAATATAAATGATTCTGACTTAGATCATCAATAAAACTTGACATTCAAATAAAATGGCTTCATAGTATCTCCTTTTGGGACATGACAGCATAAGAAGAATATTAATATTTTGCCAAATTCAACATTTTTCAGGAAATTAATCTCTCCTTTATAAATTTATCAGGAAAATTATGAAATAATAGTAAAAATAGAACTATGCTATTATCACTAACAATACAAAATACACATTGACTAACATTTTTAAAATTCCTTAAAGAACTTCAATAATCTCAATTATTTTTAATATAATATTATTATAATCCAGTCTGATTTCAATCCTAAGAAATTATCTACCTAATACACTTAAACAAATAATTTTTAAAACAGACATAATTTTAATGATGGCAGAAAATAAGCTCATTTAGAACATTCCTCTAAGTAAAAGAAATTACACATATTTGAGAAATATATAAGGAAATTAATATGACATTTACTTTTTGTTATTATCTGGGAAAAATTTTGAAAATTATTTTTAAGTGAACTGGTAATATACTTGCTTCATCTGTTGCTCCAACTCTTCTCCTAACAATTGTCAAACTTACCATGAAGAGAAAAGGAAGGCATCAAAGGGGGTTGCTTTTCTGGAACTTTGACTAACTTCTCTACCTCGGTTATTCTGATAGTATATCCCTTAGGAATGCTGGGGGACTAAGATGTGGAGATGGTATAATTGAAAGCCAAACAGGAGCTAATGTCCACCATAGGGGAGATAATTAGAAAAATCATGTATTGGGCTACTGTTGTGAATGATAATCAAGTAGAGCTCTATCATTTGATTACAAGCCTCATTCAGTACAGCCCACGTGTTCTTGGGCATGAAGTGATTAAGCAGTAAACATGCTGAGCTGCTGCTGAGGAGGAGAAAGATGCCAGAGATAGGAGGCTTGGTAGGTAGCTGTTTATTATTAAGGACAGGGAGTATGGTGATGCTGAACAGGAGAAGAAATGAAGACTAAATAGGAGAAGACAACTCAGAGAAACTCAGAGTGGACACCATGATGTCAAATCATTCCCGGCATTAAGCAATAAAATAAGCAATCAGTGTTTTATAGATTATTCTCTTGCCATTGGAAGTGATTAATAGAATTGATAGTTAAAGACTAAACTTTAAGATAAGTATAAACCTATGGTTATACTTACAACTAACTATACACATTTTCAAATGCATGCCCACTCTACTAATAAATGAGAATCTCCTTGATTGGAGTCTTCTTCTGGCTAAAATGTTTCCTAGTAAATTCTGATATACCACCAGGTTTGAGAGCCCCTGGCGCAAGTAAATATAAACATCTTTGTATAACCAGCACTATCTTCTCTGAAGCAAGAATAGTTATTTGAGTAAGACATCTTGGAATAAGAGCAAACCAGGACACATAAAATATGGTCCAGAGCAAATCAAACAATAATGAAATATTTTGTTGTCTATATACTTAAGTGAGTCAGAAATTGATATTCAAACCTGCTATATATTCTTTACAGCACACTTAAATGTTGACAAAGTTTCAGGCTCATGTATCTGAATGGAAGGAACCTCTTAAGGATTCTGTTTCTGTTTTTGTGTAATGGAGTGTCTCTTATAATTTATTTAAGGACTTTTATAGAGTTATATTGTCCAAGGAATTTATGTGGTATGAGTTTGAGAACAAAATAAAAGACTAGAAAAATCTTAGCAAAATATCACCCATATGACAAGGATCTCTTTTAAAGTTGTTCCAGCATGTTTTAAATCTTTGGCTCATATTCTGAATGTTTTATCTAATCACTGATAGGGTAATTTATGCTTATTTCCTTGGTTTTTTTTTTCTATTTTATCCCTGTACAAAATGCTCTTTTTGCGTGAGTGAACCATAATCCAGGGGTCCCCAGTCCCCACGCTACTGGTCTGTGGCCTGTTAGGAACCAGGCTGCATAGCAGGAGGTGAGTGGCAGGTGAGCAAGCATTACCACCTGAGCTCCACCTCCTGTCAGATCAGCAGCAGCATTAGATTCTCATAGGAGCGAACACAAACCCTATTGTGAATTGCACATGTGAGGGATCTAGGCTGCACGCTCCTTGTGAGAATATAATGCTTCCCTACACCCCCTCCGTCCATGGAAAAATTGTCTTCCACGAAACTGGTCCCTAGTGCCAAAAAGGTTGGGAACTGCCACCATAATCCATAGCATGCTGCCTATGTGGTAAGCACATTTGGTTCTGCAGGTTTCACAACTCCTGTAGAGTAAGAACCTACATCAAATAATCTTTCACACTCATATAATGTTCATTTTAAGAAACCTCAGGTCATTTCAAGATATGTGTTTAAATGTCTTAACCAGCTAGAGGATCATGTGCACTCTTTATGGTTATCAAGAATTTTGTGAATAATTATAATGAAGACGTGAAGCAATCTAGAACTTAAACAAATGACTTGGGCATAAGTAATAGTTTAAAAACTTAGCACAGATTCATGAAAATGAAACTTCTCCAAGCAATGTGCTTTATGGAAACACGTAAGAAATTTTTTTCCTTCAAAGAGTAAGACAGTGGGGTTATAGTTATTTAAGCTATATGTTCAAAAGCTGCTGTCTATTGTTGTATTTATTTCATATGCTATTATAGCCTTTAACATAACATGAAAGTAAAATCACATAAAACGATAACAAGAAAAAAGTTTACTCTCATTAAAACAATCACAAGAAAATGTTTACTCTCAGTATATTTTTAATCATTAAATGTTAGATATTTTTTCCTATGACTGTTAGACTTTTCTGAGTCTAGACTTAAGTTTAAGGTATCCAATCTTCTCTCTTGACCCTGACAGAAATGTCTAAAACCTATTTTGAAATACTGATCTAGACATTTATAAGATTACCATATAGGTCTCATATTGAATGTTACTATTTTTAATTATATAACTTTGATACTAGGGAAGTTTAAATTTTTCCCAAATTGTGAAGGTTTTATAAGCTGAGTCCATAAACCTCACTGATAATAGACAGATTAATAGGAAAAAGAGCATACAAATTTATTATCGTGCATATGGGCACAGGAGTCATACAAAATATGAAAAACTCAAAGAAAGTCAAGATGGTTAATAATTTTATACCATCTTGAGGTTACAGGAATAACAGGAGCTCTGAGGGTGGCCAACCATATTATGATGGGGACAGAAGAGGAAAGGCTGGAGAAAAAGGTGGTCTGTTATGAAGATGAAGCCTCACAGGTATCAGCCCTTGTAGGATCTGTTTGTCAGACCTTTCGAAGTGTCAGGCACACAACTAATCTTTCTTGATCTGGACAAGGAAAAGCTTCAGAGAAAAGTCTGTTTGCATCTGTTGTTTACTTCACTTTATTCCCTCTACAAATCTCGTCTCCAAAAGACAGCTTTGTGGGGCTACTTCTGTCTGCAGGACCTCTGAACAGCCATCTCAAAATATGTCAAAGAAGTATATTTTGGGGTGAAACATTTTTAGTTTCCTTCAATACGCTTTTGGTTACAAATGTATGTTGTACTTGAAGGATGTCTTACAAAATAATAGGTATGCTTATGGGTAGGAAAGAGATTTAGATTGTTCCTATCTCCAATCAAAGATAAAATGTATTCCAACTTCAAGCTGTAATCTATGGACTGAATCATTGACATCTGACAAACACAGTCTTTCCAAATGATAACACCTTAACCTCTCTGCTTTTAATATCACAATTTCCAAGCACTGTATACAGTAAGAGTAGAAGTAATACAGAATTTACCTACATGTTAAACTACTGTTCTCAAAGAAGTTCTCTGGAATTACATATGTGACGGTAAATATATTTTTGAAAACCTTAAACTTATATAAATGCTGAATAAATACCAAAGGTTATTAAACTAAGTCTCTCTACAAAATTTTCCCAATATTTGCACCAAATTACTTATTGAATTTTCATTACAAACATGGCTACCTACATGAGTCAGTGTTTTCCAGAGAAACAGAACAAATAGGATGTCTGTACATAGAGAGAGATCTATTTTTAAAAACTGTCTCAAACGATTTTGTGGGCCGGCAAGTTTGAAACCAGCAGGGCAGTCCAGCAGTCTGGAAATTCTGGGAGTTGATGTGGCAAATTCTGAGTCCAGAGATAATCAGGAGGCAGAATCACTTCCTCTTCAAGAGGACTCAGTCTTTTCTCTTAAGGCCTTCAACGGATTGGATAAGGCCCACTCACATTATGGAGGCTAATCTACTTTATTCAAAGTCTACTTATTTAACTGTTAACCACATCTAAAAATACTTTCACAGCAATGTCTGCAGACTGGTGTTTGACCAAACAACTGAGCACCATGGCCTAACGAAGTGCTGGGGCTGAGAAAAAAATATCCCAAAGTGAAGACCTCACAAGTAAAAGTACTTCTCTGACCTTCTGCCCTCCTGTCTCTCAGTCCCAGTCTTCCCCAAAGCCTAGGCACAGAAACTACAATCTTCTTCTCCAAGGCGAGCCATAGAAACCTACAAATATTACTCTAACTTCCCCTCTCCCTTTCTGTGTCAAAACTGCCCATAACTAAATTATCTGGCTTGCCTTGTTTGACTGAAGATCATAAGACTCCCATTCTAAAGAGGGCCCTGCAACATACTCAGAAGGAAGGACTACATGCTCAGAGACGCCAAGAAAAATCTAGACAGGAAAACCTGTCTAGTGGGGGCTGGGATGCCCCCACTGTGTTGGGGAGTGTGGGGTTTCCCCACTCAGTCTATTAGCTTAGACCATACCCTTTTTATCTAAGCACTTCTATACAGATGCCTATACTTGGTTGAACGTAACCAAAAAAATGGACAATTTCCCTTCTGTCTTTGAGTCTTTATTCTGAGGGCTCCCTTACATACATATTAAATACATTTGTATGCCTTTTCTCCAATTACTCTGCCTTTTGCGAGTTAATTTTTCAGTGAACCTTCAGGGAGCCAAGGGGAGCTTTCCACTTTGGCCCCTACGTAAGTCAATGTATAAAATTATCACACTAAATCAGTATCTCTCCTTCTCTTCCTGAAAATCACACCAAAACAACAAGAAAAAGGAACACCTGTAGCCTCAATTTTTAGTGAAACTGGGAGGCAGATGTAATAAGCTGGCTTCATCATGCATGTGAGGGCTGTCTAAAGGAGCTGAGCTGGACGGAAGCCATTGGGGGAAGAAATAAAAATAACAAAGCAGAGAATCCAAGGAGGCCCAGAAGGAGCTGTTCTCAACAGCATCAACAAAGGTGAGAGGCTCTCTCAAAAATGCACATGCTACATCCCTTGAACAGGAGAGAATACAACCTCTGGACCAGGCTTGACCAAGAGAAATAGAAAATGTGGTATATTGTGCAACTACACAAAGACGCACAAAGGAGCCACATTTGTAGGAAGTAGTCTGTCTCTGTGGCAGCAGGAGGAGAGCTTTTATGTTGTGAAGTCTGGAATGCTATCTAAGACATTCTCACTCCCCCATTTCATAGAAATCATCTGCAAATAGCTAGTTTAGAAAAATCCAACTTTTTCTGTGATACATAATAAAAAAGAATATGGTGCAGCATCAATATATAAACACTATAAAAAATAGGGTAAAGTTTACCACATTTACCAAAAGATGAAAAATACTCAGATTTTTCATTTTGTATTCCATACAGGACTCTCTCTCCATCTCACCCAAGCAAATCTAAGCTTTGTAAAGGTCTACTGGGCCCTACGTGATCTCATTATCCTATTACTTCTTTCTCCCAAACCTGTCTGTCCCCTGTCCTTTCTTTCTAAGAACATTCCAAGCACAATCATCCCTCACAGTCTTTTTCCTTGCTCTTCCCTCTGTGTGGAATATTCTTTCACAGATAGTAATAATGGCTCACTCTCTTAGCTTCTTCAAGTTGAGATATCACCTCCTGAGAGTGATCATCACAGGTCACACTATTTACAATTTTGAACAACATGCCAACATTTCTTCTTCCTCTTATCTGAATTGAATTTCCTTATATAGCACTCTTTACAATCTAACATTTTATGTATTTTCACAATTTTTTATTCTGTTTTATTCACTGCTGTATCCTTAGTGACTGCTACAGTGTAGACAGTCAAAATCTATTTCTAAATAAATGATTAAATGAATGAATGAGTTTACACTTTTCAGGAAATGTTTCCACAGAATAGATAAAGAGCATAGTCAAGCGTATCACTAAAAAATTAAGAAAATTGAATTAAACCATCAAGTCTCTGAAGGATATTCACAAAGGACAACTGTAAAAACTCAGGGAAGAAATTGGAAGACAAGAGGGGAAATGCAGAAAGAGCTGGGGGAAGATGGGAATAAGTAGGAAGAAAATAAACATCACACAGAGAAAGATGAAATTTGAAAAGCAGAAAGGGAAAGAGACACCTCAGAAAACCCAATCAAAAGTATATGAGATAAAAATGAGTAAAGCAAGCAAAGAGTAATGGAAATAAACTGTTTAAACGGATTAGAATAAACAAAATGTGATCTATCCATAGAGTGAAGTACCACTCAGCAACAAAAGTGAAAAACTATACACACAATTCAGGTGGAGGAAGCTAGATATGAAGCCTCTATACTGTATTACTTCATTTATATGAAATTGTAGAAAACGTAAAACAATAGTAAGAACAAAATAGAGTAGAGGTTGCCTGAGTCTAAGGATGGGGCAGGAATGGGCAGCAAAACAATGTGAGGCAGCTTTTAGAGGTCATGGAAATGTTCTACAATTTTACTGTAATGGTCATGATACAACTGTGTTATTTACCGAAACTCAAAACTGTGCACTTACATAGAAAATATACCCCTATAATGCTTTTTTGTTTAAGAATTGGCAAGAAAATGATAGATTTAGAATACAAACAGGGTATCTAACATGCCCATAATTGAAATTCTCCTGAAATTCCAGCATTTTGGGAGGCCATGGCAGGCAAATCACTTGAGCTCAGGAGTTCGAGACCAGCCTAGGCAATATGGCAAGACTCTGTCTCTACAAAAAAATTAGCTGGGCATGGTGGCATGCACCTGCGGGAGGCTGAGGCTAGAGAATCACCTGAGCACCTCAAGACTGCAGTGAGCCATGATCAGGCCACAGCACTCCAGCCTGGGTGACAGTGGGACACCTTGTCTCAAAAAAAAAGAAAAAAAGAAAGAAAAAGAAAAAAAAAAGAAATTCTCTAAGAAGTAAACTGAAATAACATTTAAAGCCATAAATCTAAAACACGTTTTCTAAAAGGAGGTAGTTATTTGTGTTCATTTATTAATTTAGTAAATGAGCAGTGCCATTTACTATATACCAAGCACAGTTCTAAGCATTTTAAAGATACTCACTCCATCTCATAACAACTCTCTAAGGCAAATCCAATTGTTTTACACAGATGAGAAGACTGAAATGCAGAGAAGTTAAGTAATTTTCCCAAGTATCAAGTAGTAAATGGTAATGCCATGTAATGGTATTTACATATTAAAAGAATACAGTATATGTCAAAATAAACTGAACACCATACTAAATAGCCAGACATATGTTTGGAAAGTCAGTAGAGTTTAATTATAAAACAGTCAGGGAAACATAACAAGATATTTATAAGGGGGAAAAACAAGGCTGTCTTGGATATCTACCCAGCAACATTTAATGCCAGAATGTGGTAGAACAATACTTATAAGATAATAAAAATATAATAAATAATAGAATTTTTAAAAAGAAAAGCCATCTACAAATTTTATGGTAAGTGCAAATGTCAGGGAAACTTAACACATAAATTTTTAAACATGCACAAATTCCAAATATAGTGTTCACACGAGCTCCTCTTTAAGCTACAAAATTCAGTCGACAAAATGATGAGGGAATTTAGACTAAAATGTTGGGTGGTAGAGACAATATATTCTGATAACAAAGAAATAACCATTGGAAATTAACAAAATAAATCAATATATCTATCTCAATATAGAAAAAATTGTCAAGTGAAACACTAATCAACATTGTAAAACTTCTAAAGAAACAAAGATTTTAAAAAATACTCTACTCTGTATTTGAACATGTACGCTTAAGATAAGTAGTGTTCAGAGTAAATGTACAGCCTGAAATACTTGTATGCATCAAAAAGAACAAAAGGAGGGCTGGGCACTGTGGCTCATACCTGTAATCCCAGCATTTTGGGAGGCCAAGGCGGGCGGATCACGAGGTCAGGAGATCAAGACCAGCCTGGCCAACATGGTGAAACCCCGTCTCTACTAAAAAATTAACTGATTGTGGTGGCAGGTGACTGTAATCCCAGCTACTCAGGAGGCTGAGGCAGGAGAATCACTTGAACCCGGGTGGCAGATGTTGCAGTGAGCCAAGATCACACCATTGCCCTCCAGCCTGGACCACAAGAGTGAAACTCTGTCTCAAAAAAACAAAACAAAAAAAACAAAAAGAAAGCACATGTACCCTAAAACTAAAGTATAATAATAATAAAATAAAATAAAGAAAGAATGGATTAACTGATTCAAACAATTAGTAGTACCAAAAAAAATGGAAAGCAAACATAAGAATTAATAAAAATAGAAGTAGAATTTAATGAGATTAAAATATGTAAATAGCAAAAATAATTAAAAATCGCTTCTTTTAATAAAAAAGTAAGCAATAAAACATATAAATCAGCCGTCAAGCTAGTCAAAATCTGAAGACAGTATACAATAAGAAGTGATAATGTAGGAAAGGTAACAGAACTAGAAAATTATTAATAAGTGCTATATTAATATTAATACTATAAAAATAAACTTGAAATCTGAATAACAAATCGTTTTTCTAAGAAAAATAATTTGCCACAACTGGTGCTGAAAAAGAGACAATTAGAAAAGGTTAATTCCTATAAAACAGACAAGGCAAAAATTACGCCTTCCAAACAGCACAAGGATAAAAAAGCTTCACAGGAAAATTCCAAAAATATTTAACAAATGGACCATTGAAATGCTATTAAACTGCCTCAGGCATAAAAAAGAAAACAAGTTTATAAAATGAATATGGCATTGATACTGAGTCCTGGTAAAGATTATACTTAGAAAACAAACTATAGAACAATCTCATTTTAAAAATTGATGGAAAACTCCTAAATAAATATTTTTTTAAATACAGCAAAACTAAACTAAAAGATAGTCTTACTATGATGACTGTTTTATTACAAGAATGTGTGATTCAATGTTAGGAAATATATTAATATAAATAGCATAAATCATCACCAGTGATTAAAAGCATATGAATCTAGCCTGTGCAATGTAGTGAGACCCTGTCTCTACACACAAAAAAATAATAACACAAAAATTAGTGGATGTGGTGAAATACACCTGTACTCCCAGCTACTCAGGAGGCCGGGATAGGTGGATCACTTGAACTCAGGAGGTGGAGGCCACAGTGAGCCGTGATTACACCACTGCACTCCATCCTGAGTGACAAAGTAAGATCTCATCTCAAAAAAACAAAAGGAAAGAAAAGAAAAAAAGAAACTAATAATAATAATAATGTGTGTGGCTGAGGTGAGATACGAGTGGATGGGGAACAGGGGAAGAGAAAGACATTTTCCTCTATAACTTACATTTCATATATTGTATAAGGTTTTAGTCATGTAAATATAATCTAGTAAAATATGTACATTTTATAAAATACAAATTTAAGTGCCTAATATACTGTGAATATCTCTCAAACTTAGCTTCTTATTAAATCTGTGTAGCAGAGTTGTGCTTTCATTCTATTTTTAAGTATTCAGTCAACAGTTCCAATTGTGTTTATTTCTGCATTGTTCTCACTCTAGTTTAAATTGTAGCTATCTCATCACGCAGCTGCCCAAATATTTTATATTTATCATAAGCCATCAATTTGAGTTTCTATTGATCAAAAGGATTTATCCAAATGTTTTAAAACACTTAGTAAAAGAAAACATTAATACATCATATTTATGTTTTAATGTCAAAAATACGATACTATTTCCTCAAGTCACCAAAGATAGTCCTCTCATCCCTTCCCCCGCCAAAAAGCAAGCAAATAAAAACATTTAATTATGGGAACTTATTGAAAAGCTCCACCCAAGCCCACCCCCCACTCCAGGCCCCCTCACCATAAACAGCCTCCTGCCATTCCCTCTCTGCTGAAAGTGGAGCCGTGGAGGAGAGTGGGCCAAGTAACTTTCTTTAGATTTGATGCCTTCCCAGATGGGTGGACCATGATTGAAATGTCACCACGCTATTCATATGCATTTGTTGAAACTTATGTGTTTGATATATGAAGAATATTTTTAGGTTTGACACCCTGTTGAAATTAGGACAAGATGTATCGTCTAGATCAGCACTTGCAGAATTGGGTGCGTACGTCAGCTCACAGAGGTGGATCATCAGTAGATTCTCCCTGGGAATCCATGTGAGAGCCAAATATCATGGCTTTGTGCATCATCGGTATTTGCAAACATGTAAATGTGTTTGCTAGTTTTTTTGTTTTTGTTTTTGTTTTGGTTTTGTTTTTTGTTTGTTTGTTTGTTTTTGAGACGGAGTCGCTCTGTTGCTCAGGCTGGAGTGCAGTGGGGCGATCTCGGCTTACTGTAAGCTCCGCCTCCTGGGTTCACACCATTCTCCCTCCTCAGCCTCCCGAGTAGCTGAGACTACAGGCGCCCACCACCACGCCTGGCTAATTTTTTGTATTTTTAGTAGAGACGGGGTTTCACCATGTTAGCTGGGATTACAGGCGTGAGCCACCACGCCCGGCCCGTGTTTGCTAACTTTATGACATTTAAAATTGATTTTAATTTTATATTGAAAATATTAATGTTATCATTCAAGGGTGGAGGAAGGCACACAGGTACAAAAAAGTTTCAGGCACACTAGAGTTTCCTTCCTAAACCTACAGACTATCCTTCTGTCTTCCTGCTCTTTCTTCCTCTGTCTTCCTGCTTTTTTGGCGATGACTTCTCATCTCCAAATGAAAACAAAGCCCAAAATCTCTACCTTGGAATTTAGGAATATAGACGTATAATAGAGAGCGCTGGAATTAGAGGTGAAAGGGGCTTGTTCTAATCCTGATTTAGACCCCTAACACAGGAAAGCCTGGACAAGAAGGCATTTACATTCTTTGAATCTCAATTCATTTTACTTACTGTAAAACTTAACAACAATACCTGTTGTTAAGGGGGATACATAAATTAGTTTGTATTTTGAAACTGGCAAAGATTTATTAAAATGTCATATATAAACAAAATTTATCTCAAGACTTAATGGGACTGAAGAGATTGTTTTTGCAGCTCCACCTCCTTCTACTTTTCTATTCACATTCTGTGCGGGAGTCTCTTGGTCTATTCATCCTTCTCCTTAAGCATCCCCTGGGTTCCTGTCAACCAAAGTATGCCTGCTGTTCTTTTATCTGAAATAACTTTATTCTTGTACCTAGCACCCTGCACAACTTCTCCTTCCTCAAGAGAGTTTCCATTAACAACAGAAAGCCTGAATTGTAGCAGTTGTGGATTTTTGTGATATAAATACAACTACAATTTTAAGCTACTAACCATTTGACAACTAGCTTGAAAAGTTCAAGAATATCTAGCAATCTGCTTTCCCCAGCTAGTACCAGCAGCTCCACACACACCACTGCTGCCCCAAGCTGTAGCACAGCTGCCTGCCTTAAATATTTACTATTATACTAAAGGAACAAAAGCATGAATGAATGGCCATGGTGGTAACCTTTAGGCTGTCTATAGGGACCAGTTCTTAGATATTTTGGCTAAGTTCTTCTGTACTGAAAACTTACAAGCAAGAATGTACAAGCTATCAGATGTCCCTCAACCTATGACCGAATTTTATCTTTTAGTATAGGTGAGAAAGAAGGAGATCTATGTGGCTGTCATCCTAATATAAAAGGGTATCTCTGGAGTCACTGGGCCCAAATTTGCCTCCACCATATAGCAGCAAAGTGAACTAGGATGAGTCACATTAGCTCCCAATTTCTTCAACTCTATGAAGGCTATATAAGTACCAAACTTAGAAGGTGTGTTCTGAGGATTGAATAAATAACTCCGTTTTGAAACTACATGGAATACTTCATAAATGTAAAAAAATGTTTTCTCTGTACCCTTATCCTATATGGTAACCTGCGAGTTCTCTCCTCAACCTTTTTCCCATACCTCTGTTATAGCACACCGATAAGAATTGTATCTGTTTAATTATAGGTTCATTTTCCCCACTAGAGCATAAGTTAGTCGCTGTGTTTATGGCCTAGCAGATAGTAGGAATTCATACAGTGTTTCATTAATGTATGATGTATGTATGATAATCTTTAGAAAATTTTGTAGTTCAGACTCTCGTTTAAAGAATCTTTCTTTTAAACAACAAGTCGTGAAATATACCAAACAAATCAGAAAAGTTTTTTAATGGTATACAGAAGGTTTCTTTTTAATATTTTCTGAATAAAATTATGTGTTTTTTCCCTTGGGGCATAAGCCAAGTTTTACTATCTAATATCTATCATATTCACAGAAAAATATAGGTGCTCCTCAACTTAACAATGGGGTTACGTTTTCACAAACATGTGGTAAATTGAAAACATTGTAAGTCAAAAATGCATTTGATACATCTAAACCTACCAAACATCATAGCTTAGCCAACTTACTTTAAATGCAGTCAGAACACTTACATTAGCCTATAGTTGGGCAAAAATCATTTAATACAAAGCCTATTTTATAAGAAAGTGTTGACTATATCATTTTAAAGTGTCATACCACATATTACTAGCCAGAGAAAAAAAAATCAAAATTCACACATGGTTTCCACTGAATGCATATTGCTTTCACAACATCATAAAGTCTAAAAATCATAAGTTGAACCATTGGAGACTGTATATACTTGCCAGATTAGAAGTTGTCACAAATACTTTGGGATTTCTCCCATTAAGAAATAGGGTCTATGTCCCCTTCCCTTGAATCTGAGAAACCTCTGGGAATGCTTGATCAAGAGAATATGGCAGAAGTGATTTTGTGCTCGTTTATGGGCCCAGGCATTAAGCGACTGGCAGCCTCCACTTCCTGTGTCTTCTTTTTGAAACCTGGGGCTGCCTAAGAAAGAGCCATCTGATGACTCAGCTGGAGATATCAAAGAAAGAGGCCCTGAGACCCTATGGAGAAGGAAAAAGGCCCAGTTGTGCTCAAACTTCCACTTGTCCCACCAAAGCACCAAGTGTCTTGGACTCTCTAGACCAGTCCGGTTATCAGTTGATTACCACCAAGTGACCTAGGTCAGTGCACTGTAGAGCATATGATCACCCAACTGAGCACTGCCCAAATTTCTAAACACCAAAATTCTGAGGTATAATAAAATGTTTGCTATTTTAACACACAAAGTTATGAAGTAGTTTTTATATAGCAATATATAACTGGAACAATAAATAGATGAAAATGGTTAACAAAATTGAAGATATATTTAATGTATTTTTAATTAAACTTTGACTTTCCATCCTCAAAGCAAAAGAAAACCCTTTCCTAACAAAGCACTATTTTACTAATGTCAATTTTGATATTCTTTATGAGTATTTTATGACTACTCTACCTACACACAATTAGGCTACTATGTCTCACATCCATTAAATACAGTGTTTCCTTAATGCAAAAAGAAATCAGAAATATTTTAAAATTAAGAAATGATTTCCCCAATGTTTGAATAGTTATTCATATCACTACAATGTCAAAGATTCACAGTGAGCATATTTTATTAGATGACAACCACCTCAAAAATAACGATAGTATTTTTTTAATTATTTTAGTCCCTTTTCATTTTTCAGCCTATAATTCCAATATTTCTGAGACTGAAGATGTGGCAGGCCTCTGGTGGCTTGACTGGCTTGACTAGGCCCCTTTAATAACTTCTGTTTGCTAAGAATGGTGATGTGACATGGGCCTGCATAAAGAAGGCCTCTTTGATATTACCTTTCCATCTCAGTCCGGTGGTGTGACCGAGACTCTTAGCTACATTGCTTTAGGCCTCCTGGCAAGAGAAAACCTGTTTAATTACCTGCCCCAGCTGTACTTACTAAGTGGAATGGTTATTAAATCTGTCTCTCTATTTCACAGTTTCAGTATACAATTTAAATCTATGCCAAGACAAATGGAGGTCATAGATTCTGTAGGAGTAGACAGGACTAAAATCATCATTGTGACAGGTGTCTTAAGAGCATTGTGGTCTAAGGCTCAGCCAACCCTCTGTCCTCTAATATAAAAATAGGAGGTTCTTAGATGCTCTGCCAACTTTGTAACTGCACATAACGTCTCATCATTTAGCCATGTTATTGTCCAGTTCATGTTCAAAGAAGGATAATAATACTTAACCTTTTCTCCTCTTTACCTGCTGACATATCATTTGAGTTATTTGTTCTGAAGTCTAAAGACAAGATAAAATCACCAACTTTGTGATGGTTAATTTTATGTGGCAACTTCACTGGACCATGGGTTGTCCAGATATTTGGCCAAACATTATTCTGGGTGTAACTGTGAGGGTGCTTCTGAATGAGATTAACAATTGAATGGGTAAACTGAGTTAAGCAGATTGCCCTTCTAAATGTAGATGGGCCTCTTCCAATCAGTTGAAGACCTGACTAGAACAAGAGGATGAATAAGGGAGAATTCATTCTCTCTGCCATCTCTGAGCTGGGACATCAGTCTTCTCCTGTTTTTGGACTTGATCTCAGACTGGAACTTACACCATCAGCTCCCCTGTTTCTCTGGCCCTCAGACTTGGACTGGAACTATATCATTGGTTCTCCTGGATCTCCAACTTGCCAACTGTATATCTTGGGACTTCTCAGCCTCCGTAATCACATAGGCCAATCTCAATAAGTAAATAAATATAGATATCTCCTATTGGCTCTATTTCTCTGGAGAACCCTGCATAATATATTTTTGTTTCTCTAATATGCAAACTCTCTTCATCTGCTTCTCAGAGTTTATTGCTATCATAACTTTATTGGCAGAGGAAACCAATGTATATCCTCAGGGAAGACTAAAGTGGCCTGCTTCCGTAATTCCTTCTTTATTATATACAGTAATGCAACTTTTGCATCTTTTACATTCTACCCCATAATATATCCAAGCTTATCATAATATAAAAAATGTTTTAAATTTTTAAACATTTGTTTGTAATAGATTTTTCAGAAAGATTAAATGTGCTTATTTGATAGTTTACCCTTTTGCTTTAAATATTTCCAGCACACTCCTTAGAGGTAAGCACCAGTGTTTGAGAAGTATAATCTAATCTTCACTCATACTTTTCTAAAAATGTTATTTGTCATTTGTAAAAGCCCTTTGTTGTCTAATTTCATAACATCTCTCTCTTTTATGGTTTTATTTATATATTTTAAAAATCATAGGTAAATTAAATTTCATTCTTGGCTGTAGACTTTAACATAATGCTTGTTAAATTTTGCAACCAGAAAGTAAACTAACTTTGTCATTAACTCTACTTTCATCAGTTATTATATGTGTCAACAAAAATGCAAGTTTAATAATGCAGCTAACCATTTTAGACCTTCAATAATTAAAATTTATTTTTATTTTACAATTTTTGCTGTGAATTTTAAAGCAAAATAGTAAGGACCTCACAAGGGCAATTCTTAGGTTAAATGAATAATGCACTAGACCAAGAGAGCTGGCCAGAGGTTTGCTGTATATTCTTTTTACCATATATGCTAGACAGAATTTGATGTGACTCCAAATTATAAAACTGTAAATCATAAAGACAAAGACTTTGTCAATAAGCATTTATAAGGTTAACAAGGGAAAACCTGCCCCCTTTCCTAACCCCACCAAACCATAAAGTTTTTAGTACAGGTAGAACACAAGCCATAAAGCATGCAAATAATGCATTATTATTGGGGTATTCATAAAAGCTTCATAACCAGCTGAGTTGTCTTGAGCAAACCACAAGAGATAATACAAATATTGAACACAATATGATAATTTAAATATGAGTTTATGCTCTTCCTTACTGTAATTTTGCCCAGCTATATGGAAATGTCACAGAGCCTTTGTGTAATCTTTGGGATCCAAATCACGAAACAGAGAATTAATGTGATGGAGGAAAAACACACTTAGAGTTTATTGTGTGTTTGATTCTAAACTCTGTAACTCATTTTCTCTGTTATCTTAGACTCATCATTTCACTCTCTTGATGTCACTTTCTTCATCTAAAAAAATAAAGGGTTTATTCTTGAATGATCATCTGAAAGTTTTCTTCCAACATTCCATGCTCATGGATAGGAAGAATCAATATCATGAAAATGGCCATTGTGCCCAAGGTAATTTACAGATTCAATGTCATCCCCATCAAGCTATCAATGACTTTCTTCACAGAATTGGAAAAAACTACTTTAAAGTTCATATGGAACCAAAAAGAGCCCGCATCGCCAAGACAATCCTAAGCCAAAAGAACAAAGCTGGAGGCATCACGTTACCTGACTTCAAACTATACTACAAGGCTACAGTAACCAAAACAGCATGGTACTGGTACCAAAACAGAGATATAGACCAATGGAACAAAACAGAGCCCTCAGAAATAATACCACATATCTACAACTATCTGATCTTTGACAACCCTGAGAAAAACAAGCAATGGAGAAAGGATTTCCTATTTAATAAACGGTGCTGGGAAAACTGGCTAGCCATATGTAGAAAGCTGAAACTGGATCCCTTCTTTACATCTTATACAAAAATTAATTCAAGATGGATTAAAGACTTAAATGTTAGACCTAAAACCATAAAAACCCTAGAAGAAAATCTAGGCATTACCATTCAGGACATAGGCATGGGCAAGGACTTCATGTCTAAAACACCAAAAGCAATGGCAACAAAAGCCAAAATTGACAAATGGGATCTGATTAAACTAAAGAGCTTCTGCACAGCAAAAGAAACTACCATCAGAGTGAACAGGCAACCTACAAAATGGGAGAAAATTCTTGCAATCTACTCATCTGACAAAGGGCTAATATCCAGAATCCACAAAGAACTCAAACAAATTTACAAGTAAAAAACAACCCCATTGAAAAGTGGGCAAAGGATACGAACAGACACTTCTCAAAAGAAGACATTTATGCAGCCAAAAGACACATGAAAAAATGCTCATCATCACTGGCCATCAGAGAAATGCAAATCAAAACCACAATGAGATACCATCTCACACCAGTTAGAATGGCAATCATTAAAAAGTCAGGAAACAACAGGTTCTGGAGAGGATGTGGAGAAATAGGAACACTTTTACACTGTTGGTGGGACTGTAAACTAGTTCAACCATTGTGGAAGTCATTGTGGCTATTCCTCAGGGATCTAGAACTAGAAATAGCATTTGACCCAGCCATCCCATTACTGGGTATATACCCAAAGGATTATAAATCATGCTGCTATAAAGACACATGCACATATATGTTTACTGTGGCACTATTCACAATAGCAAAGACTTGGTACCAACCCAAATGTCCAACAGTGATAGACTGGATTAAGAAAATGTGGCACATATACACCAAGGAATACTGTGCAGCCATAAAAAAGGATGAGTTCATGTCCTTTGTAGGGACATGAATGAAGCTGGAAACCATCATTCTCAGCAAACTATTGCAAGGACAAAAAACCAAACACCGCATGTTCTCACTCATAGGTGGGAATTGAACAATGAGAACACTTGGACACAGGAAGGGGAATATCATACACTGGGGCCTGTCATGTGGTGTGGGGAGGGGGGAGGGATAGCATTAGGAGATACACCTAATGTAAATGACAAGTTAATGGGTGCAGCACACCAACATGGCACATGTATACATATGTAACAAACCTGCACGTTGTGCACATGTACCCTAGAACTTAAAGTTTAATTAAAAAAAAAAAAAGAAAAAAAGAAAGTTTTCTTCCAAGCTTAGAGTTCTAAAAGTCTCTAACAGTTTCTGTATGATTGGATGGTTTTGAGGATTAAATAACTGATTGTTCTAATTTATGCAAGCTTAGCACAGAGTAAGTTATCACAAAGTGAGTGTTCTGCAGATCTTCCTATGGCTAATTTAGCCCGTCTTATGCTACACAACTTTAAACCATAAAAGGTTAGGCTTACATTATGCTTTCAATGTAATTCACTAGTTGTCATCAATATTTGGTTCTCCTTTCCCTCTGGGCATACTGAAGATTGCATGTTTTAGGCTTCTGTGTAAATCATAAGTTGGATGAAAACACGTGGCTGGTTCTGAAATGTGAGTAGAAGAAATGTACATTACTTCTTGACTGAGGTAGGAAATGACCATGGACAGCTCTCCAGGCTTTTCTCACCCTGTGCTGGGCCATCTTCCTTGCTGCAGGTAAAAAATGGTGACATCTGTGGCGGTCTGGGTCCCTGAGTGCTTTTGTGGGGCAGAGATCGCTCACAATCCTCATGCGGTGTGCACTCCATGAATGAGAAATAAACTTTCTGTGAAACCACTGAAACTTGTAGTTGCTTTTACCGCAACAGAACAGCCTATCCTGAGTAACTTGCTGCTTGCCATTAAAATTAATTCACACTCTTCCTGAGGGGTATATTTAGCGCTATCTTTCTCAGTACCACTCAGATAAAGTTATTTATTCCTTCGCCTTCAAGCTCATCATTAAACCACAAACCAACTTGGTTAATAATATGTTTACCTCCTAAATACCTCCCACATAAGCCCCTTCCTCTCCAATTCCACCATTACTCCCCTAGTCCAGGCCATCATCTATTCTCACCAGATTATTGCTATAGCCTCCTGGCTAGTCTCTCTGCCTCCAGATGACCCCACTCAGATCTCTCTTCATTTTACCTGTGGTTAAATCTACAGGGCAACATTGTCTTACCAGCCTCCTTTAAAAAAACCTTTCAAATGTCAAGAGTCAAAACCTAGCAGTATGACATCTATGTCCTTCCATGACTTGGCCTGTTAATCTCTCTACTTTTATTTCCTACCATTCTTTGCCTGGAAAGATAACGTAAAGCAAATATTGAGTTAACTTTAGTTCCATGCCGTGCCACGCTGATTCATGCCTCTGGCATTGCTCAGACTATCTCATCTAGCTAGAATGACCTCCCATTCAATCTCCATCTGCTTCATTGCTGCTCATTCTTCAAGATGCAGGTCTTAAACTTCACCCTTGAGGTGCCAGGCTGTGTTGTGCCCCTGTATGTTGCTACACTTACT
This sequence comes from Pan paniscus, assembly GCF_029289425.2. Lineage (NCBI taxonomy): Eukaryota > Metazoa > Chordata > Mammalia > Primates > Hominidae > Pan > Pan paniscus. Next base: position 102,224,941 of record NC_073253.2, read on the forward strand.
CTGTGTATACTGCTAAGCCTGCTGTTATTCTGGCATAAAGAAATTGTCTCTTTTACGTATTAGATCCAGAACATCTAGAGGCAAGGCTATGTGCATCCTATATCTATGGCATATTTCCCACCTGATAACACAATGCCTACTAGTGCTCTGTAAATGTTGAGTGAACATTCCTTGTCTGAGGGTCACTACTCCTAGTACCCTAAACTTTCATTCTGCCCCCTGCTTCAGCCTTTATTTGCCCCTACTTTTGACATCACATTGCCTTCTCAATAGCACTCCTTCTGATTGTGCTTCCAAGTCCAGTTCCCCTGCTGAGAAGGAAGCCCTGCCATAGCCATGCCCCTCAACATGGGCTAACCTTGCCTTGTTCTTGTGAATTCCCTTTCGTTTGGCTAAACTCTCTCCCAATAAGAGGAGGAACCCTACCATGCTAAGAGAAGGAACCCTATCATGAACAAACGGATCACTTGTGATTCACGATGCAGCCCTCCTTCTGATAAGTATTGCCCTTTTCTTAGGCCTTCCTTCCCTACTCCACCTCCTGGATTGAACTTTTCATATCTAGCTCTAGTCCAAATCAGGCCTAAAAGACCATAGTTCTAGCATCTGTTTTTCAAAGTGAATCACTCTCCTGCAACAGGGACAACCGTTTTGCAGCTTCTACTTGAGCTTCAGCACCCTACAAAATACTTTTTACAAAGTACTTAGCAGGTTGGAGGCCCAGTTCTCAAATATTTTTCCATGATTTTTGAGGGAAGGAGCAGGAAACAAAATTCATATATATGTGAAAATTTTAAGAAAAAAATGTCAGTTTGGTTGTAGGTGATATGACGATGTGGTCCAGATTAAAAAGAAAGTTTTCAAAGCAGTGAAACACCAGTGTGTAGAGAAATTGAGACCAACTGCAATAGTATCTGCATCATACTTTTTCAAATAAATGTCTTCTTTAATCTGGACAATGTCATTATTTTCAGCTATTTCACACTAAAAATTTTATAAAGAGGAAATGGAAATTTTATAATTATAATTTTATAATTGAAATAAATTTATAATTAATTTTGTAATTATCGTTCATTTTCCAGAAAGAAAGCCAAAGACATCCAGTCACCATTGCTGCTACTGAGAAATGTCTGTGATGTTCTCAAGGATCACTGAGTGTGTTCTCTATGGTTGAAGTTAGAGTCCGTGTTTTAGGGTTCACCTGGAGCCCTTTCCTGAAACTAATATATTCCTCATCTGCACTTCATCAGCAACCATTCATGAAAGAAAGAGACACTGGCCAGTATCAGGACTGCAAAAACAAATGCAAAAGCCCCAATTTCATGAACAGTAAACCTCTAAGGCTCAAAAGGGCCCTAACTTTGTTTAATGCTCTGTTGTCAACCTCTTGAAAATCTTAAAAATTTTGTACAAGGGACCCACATTTTCATTGTGCATTGAGTCATACAAATTAGTTCATCTTGGCTGAAGCAGTGATTATGAGTTTCTCCTGACACCTCCCATTAAAGTGTCATCAACCATTCACAAGTATCTTATAGCATATGAATCTGGGGGTATATGTGAAAAGTGAGAGAGTTAATTCTTCCTTACCTATTTTCCTTGACCTTTCCAAAACTGCTAGGAATTATGTAAGAGCTCGATAAAAAGAAAAAAAATGACCCAGGAAACATAGCTGTGCTCATCAATATAATCTATGATAAATATGAAGCCTTATGTGCTATTAAAACATTTAATTAGGAAAAAAAGACAATTTCTAAGCTCAAAGATTCCTCCTGCTTAGAAAACCTACAGATGAAAAATTAAGCAATCATCTCGACAGCGGTTAATGTGCTCCTCTTCCTTTGTAATCATAACTGCAAGTGTTGTTAAAATTTTAGTTATTATACCAACATAAAATTAAATTTAAACTATTTTATTTATAGTTCAGCAAACTGCAACCCAGTTAAGAATTGTTGCATTGTAAAAAGTTGTACCTTTTTTAAAATAATTCATTGAGCCTTCCTTTTAGTAGCCTGGATCAGAACAATTCCATTTGTTATTCATTCAGATTCACGTAAATGTTCCACAGTGTTTTACCATTAAAGGACTCTTAAAATGAACAGCAATATTTGCTTCTCTCCTTTTCTAAGCAACTCTTTATTTCATGTATTATTTGAAGAAGGTTGTTATGATCAGCAGACAGGAACTAGTGAAAACATAATTTTTAAATCTCAAATGGTAATCATTTTCAGTCTTGTAAAGACTGCTAGCCTTAATTAATGTCTCCAGTATGAAGTGAACTGTTATGTCTGAAGAGAAGCTTTCTTTAATCTTTCTTATACTCTGAGGATCTAAGTATGATTAAGAACTTAATTCAAAACATGACACAACTAACATATTCATTCATTCACATAGTCACTGACTCGAAAAGTACTAGTTTAGTTGTTGCTATGTGCAAAGCATTGACCTTAAATATAGGAGATATGAAGACAGTTAAAAACAGACATGATTCCTAATCTAGAGTACAAATCTAGTGGAAGATATAGCACTTAGTAAAGTAATGATAAAAATGAAAGCAAATCTCATCTGTGGAAAGTAAAAGAGAGAGGTCCTCAGTGCTAGGAAACATATAGAGGAAGTCAGATGGTATCTAAAGTAACATACTGAGTGGTGATCAATAGTTTAATATCTAGATGTAAGATATTTCTATAAATTAGTAAAATAAAGATTAAATAACTCCATATAATATTGAGTAGAATAGTTGAATAGGCAGTTCACAAAAAAAGAATATTTTTTTATCAAAACAATTTCAAAATTAATAAATAAAATATGCAAAATACCAAACCTCATTTGTGATCAAGGAAATGCAAATAAAAACATACATATACCATATATTGACATGACCAAGTTTTGGGAAGCAAGTAGAAAAATGGAAGCTCCCACTGTAGGTGGAGGGTGAATTGGTAAATCTATATTAGAGAGGAATTTGACAATATCTTTTAAAATTGACAATGTTTAAGCCCTCAACCCAGCTCTAGTACTCATAGGTATGTGTCCTCGGAAAACTTGAGCATAAGCAAATTATAGAACAATGTTCACTGAAGCATTATTTATAATATAGAGAAGATAATGATAATTAAATTATGCCATAATCATGTAATACATGGCAATTAAAGAAAATAAACTGAGTCAACATGCATAAGTCTACAAAAGACATAATGTTAAAGTAGCTGACTTTATGTAAACTTTATGAATCCATGCATACAAATTGCAAATATTGTGAAATATTATATTCTTACACGCATTCAGTGATCTTTCACTATCCAAATTTTTGCTATTCAAATTTAGGAATTGATGAGATCTGGTACATTTCTTTATAAATCTCTCTCTGTCTAAACTGTCATTACTTGCTATTTGAAATTCAGAAACCAAATAGATTTAGATAATATGCTATTCTTTGCTCCATAACCCTGTATCCAAATTCAGATAGAGATTATAATTGCATAGAGAGGGGAACTTTTCATACAAAATAATTGATGGGAACCTGCTAGATTCAAAACAGTGGTTGATTTCTGGTTAGGAGGGAAGATAATGAAATAATAACTTTGTAACTCTCAATGTTTCTGTAATACACTCAATGTTTTTAAAAATTCCGGAACAATTTACCAAAATGTTTAATTTGATAAACAATGTGTAAATGACATTTGTGTTATTATATATATATATATATATATATAATTTCTTTATGTTTAAAATAATTTAGAATTTGCAAAAAAACTGTAATGAAATCATTCGGATATGAGGTGAGTTAAGAATATTGCAGATGGAATAGCATACGCAAAGACTTGTGGCAGGACAGAACATGGCACATGCAAGAAACTTAACCAATTCCTCTGCTACTGAGGGGAGAGACCATTGAGGGCAGGGATGTGAAAGGGTTCTAGGGCCTATTAGGATCTGATGGCGTCATTCTAAGAGCAAAGTGAAACCAGTAGAGAACCTCAGATATGTGTCTATGGAGGTTAGGGATAGTAATAAGATTTACATTTTAAAAAGATTTAGTATCATTGCAGTGTGAGAAATGAATTAGAATGGAGCCAGGGGGAGTGACTGATTGTTTGAAAGGCATTGCAGTACTCCAGATGATTAAGAAAAATAATGAGCAGGACATATAAAATTAGAATAAAAAACTGAATAAGATATAGATGTCAAGCTTGACACCCTAATATACTTACTGGAAGATGAAGAGAATTACACAAAAAGTAAATGAGTCTGATCAACAGATTTGAGTATTCTTGAATCTAAAGTGGGAAATCATTACCAAAAATAATCATTGGAGCATATTATCAGTCCCTTAATCTCAAAAGGAAAGATATAGTATAAGGTAATGCCTTCTGCCTAGAAGATCTGAACCAGAAAGTATCAGCTGATAATTATTATACTGTTTTATTTATATCTCTATGGACTCCAAAATAAAGAAATGTCTGATCTTAGAGGTATTGGATCTTATCACTGAAGTCTCAAATCAAATATCACCTCCTCTAAGAGATTTCTTTGACTACTCCTCGTATAACACCAACTTCATATTTGCTCTATGAAATCAACACATGTAATAATCTCGACCCCCTAGTAGAATACAAGTTCTGTGAGGGCAGGATCATCATGTGTTTTTAAATGCTCCACCTCAGTACCTAGAGCAGAGTAAGTGCTAAATAAATACCTGTAAAATGTATGAGTGAATAATTTCATAGGTGCAAGAGAAGAGAGAATAACAGAAAGATTTCACTTATCGATGCCCCTAAATTTTGAGAAAAACTAAACAAAAACAAAGGTAGAGAAAAAGGCTGAGTAATGCCTTTCAATATATTTATAGATTCTTTCCTCAAAAGAGCTCACCTTTTCAGAGATAACAGCCTTATTATCCATTACACATCAATGTGTACATTGGCATTCAGTATGGAAATTCCATATGCATGTAGTCCATTTCATAAATTTTGGTGTCATGCTCTACAATTAATAAATATTTAGTACCACCATTGTCTACTTCAAAAGCTGAGGAGCACATTTTAGGCTCCTCGGGAGACATAAATATTTCATGTTAAGCATTCTATGTGACAAGTACAAAATATAACAACAAAATTTAACAGGCGGAGCACATTTAACATAATCAATCATGTCCTAAGAGAAGTATTACAAATAAAATGGATGAGTTCAACATTTCTGGGTCAAATATAATTGCTACTGTGCACTTACATATTTGCTAACAGTAGGGTAAATAGAAACAGAAGGTCTAAAACATATTTTAATAAAATACAACACTGTATGTGAAGATAAAATTATTAAATTTATCATATCATGCATATTGAGAAGTAATTTTTTTAAAGAGTAGGCTCAATCAAAGTATCTGAATAATTGCTAAGTATAACCACACATTCAGAAATTCCCTACTGGTCAATAAAAGCCCCAAATTTACAGATTTCTTGATGTGTTGTCAGAAGGAATATATATGCAGTAATATATAACCCCAAAATCTCAGTGGTTTGATACAACAAAAGTTTATTCCTCATACATGTTAAGTCCATATGGGTCCAGACCGCTTCCTAGGGCACCTGTCCTCCATGTAGTAACTCAGGGATCCACAATGTTTAATCCTATAATTCTGACATCTCAGAAAATAGTGTCAATAATTCCCACATGCGAGGAAAGAAAAATACTAGCTGATCACTAAAAGGCTTTTAATTTCATTAGCCTGGCAGTGGTATACATCACTTAAACACACATTTGATTGGCCAGAACTAATTTTGCATGATCCTGCTTAACTGCAAGGTGTTGGAAAATGTAACTTTTTGTGTGCTTAGGGAAAAAAGTGAGAACCACGCTTGATTTTTTTTAAACTCTAAAACTCTTCATAATTAGAATAATAACATATACAAAACCATCACAGATTAAGCCAAATAGATTTCCCATTTAAAATATATATTCTGTATAATCAGGGAAAATTATCATTCAAGAGTTTACAGAATACAGATGGTAAGAAACAGTCCTAACATCTAATTTGATGTATGATAGAATTTAGTTGGCAGATGTGGGAATTACTTTCCAAAAGAACATTTGGTCAGCATCAAATTGTAACCATATAAGCAGACTTTTACTCTGTGGCACAACTAAATCAATCTTCAGCACAAATTTTTAACATCACTCATTGAGTCCAAGAGGAAATTTCCAGTGAGATGTAGAAAGACAATCAAGAAAAAGATCTCAGGGGTAGAACTCAAGCTATCATATTATTAAATATACTAAATGAAGTTAGATTTTAAAAAACAAGTTTATTAAAGCAATGAAAAGGAAAATTAATTTGACAAATCCAAAATAGATTCTAGGGATTAGACATATCTCTATTTTCAACATTATTTTCTGTCTTTAAAATGCATTTTCTCCTCAAATATCCTCAGAAAGTTTTAAAAATTGGTAATAATTCTTCAATTTTTCATCAGAAAAAAAGGAATCCTTAGCAAACATTAAACATAACTGTAGAGCAGAAAATTCAAATTGCAGAAATATATCCAGAAAGTGACTCAAGTATTTATTTCACTTTTATATTTTAATCTGAACATTTAATTTGAGCTTGTGATATTAATGAATTCCAAAATACAGATACCATGTTTATTCTTTTCACTTAAAAACTAACCATTTTTAGAGTAGAGTAAATGTTACTAATTTTACAATTCTCCATTTAAAATACACTTTTATTTTTATAATACTTTTCAAAATATTATATTTCTGCACATTTAAACCTGCTCAATGAATTTATCTGATGCATGTTTTCATGTTGATGATATTAATTACAATTTACTGGCCAGGCATGGTAGCTCATGCCGATAATCCCAGCACTGTGGGACACTGAGGTGGGAAGATCACTTGATACCAGGAGTTTGAGACCAGCCTGGGTAACACAGCAAGACACTCTTCTGTATTCTAAAAAATGAAATAAAATTTTAAAAAATGACAAATTATGGCTCTCTGACCTTTTCCAACAATTATTGTCTCAGTTTTGCTTTCTACTACATTCCCAGTAGACATGTGAGAATAAACTGTGCTCTCTTGGAATGAGGTGGTTTGAATAATATTACTTTAACAAATCTATTGATCAGACAATGAAAATTTGAGAAAAAGCACTTGCAGTGGTTTTTGAACCATTCAAATAGAGAAGACAAACTATACAAAAAAGCATACAAAACACAAATAAAAATAATAATAGACAATAAAGTTTAGTTGATAATAAGTGTACATATAATCCTGTAGAGAATACACAACTTTTTAGTCACATGAAACAATTTTTAAGATGTATTATTTATTTGTCACAAAGAAAAACCTCAGTGAATCCAAACAATACAAAGCATGTGAACACAATGTTTATACTACAATGCAGTAGGTCTAGAGGTTAATAACACAAATATAGATGAAGAATAAGAAAATGAAACCACAAAATCATATTTAATTCACCTACCCAACCAATTAGCAATATAATGAAAGTAATATATTCATATACTATTCATAAATACAATAGTTTCTAACATTTTAACAGAAGATATTAAAATAAATGGGAGAATAATTGGGGAAGATTTTTAAATTTATAAATGTTTGGTGTCCATGAGATTATATATTAATATTTTATATACTAATCTAATGGATTTTCTGAAAAAAATAGAATTCCCATAATTATCTCAAGAATTAGAAAATCAAATCAAATCCGACCAATGACAATAAATGAAGTAGAAAAACTAAGAGATAAATATCTCTAAAATAATATCTTGTCTCTACAACTTACTGGTAAATTCACACAAACATTGAACATTGGATATTTCTCACCCCTTACAATCTCTTTTAGAAGATATAGTTGGATTAAATTTTATGTATTCCTCATGACATAAAAAATAGACAAAGTTAGCACCAAGAAAATGTTACAGAACATAAATCATATTTTAAAATCCCAAGTGGAATTGAGTTTATTAACTTATTAAAAATTAATCCACCACAGACAAATAGTTTCTCCCAGAAATGCTAAAATATTTTTGTATATATCATAACACTAATTAGCCCTAAATGAAAAAGTATATGATCATCTCGTAAGATGCCCAAAAGTTATCTGATGAAACTTAACCATCATTCCGGGAAAGACTTAAAAGAACAATAGATGAGCACTCCCTGAAAAACGCTATAGAATGAACAAACCACTATACACTTATGGACAAGTATTAGAGGCATTTTCAATAGTATGTTTTTTAAAGTATCATAATAAGTGTGCCTACTGTGCTAATTACTTTTTAACCTCATTCTAGCCAATGCAATAAGACAAGAAACAAAAGATGTAAAGATTGTAAAGTCAAAATTATCATTATGTTTAAGATTGACAGTCTATCTAGAAAACCAAAGAAAAAATACTAAAATACAATTAGACTTTAAAAACAAACTTATTAAGGTAATGAATACAAAAACTAATTTACAAATCCAAAATACATCTAATAAACTAGGAGTAACAATTCAAAAAATATAATTAAGAAGAAAACTAAAAAATAGAAAATGAACAAAAATATGCAAATAACATATAGAGAAAAATATCAAATTTTTCTAAGAAATATAAAACCAGGTTTGACTATATAAAGAGATACAGAAATTGCTAGATGCGAATAATGAGTGTTATGAATATGGTAATTTCCTCAAATTTAACATAATTCCAATTAAAATCCACATTAAATCAGTTTGAATTTGATAAAAATCACATTTTACAAAATGATTATGTAAAACAGAAGAATTTTGAAAAAACAAGTCATAAAAGGAAATAGGGATCAAATTAGATTCCCATGAATTCATCCACATATCTCATAAAAAGAATGTAGTTAAAGCTTATAATTAAAATGGGCCTGGCAAGCCAACCAAAAAATGTTCTAAGATCTTCTAATTCATCCATTTTGTATCAACTTGGTTGTTTAAAGAGAAGCATTAACAAAATAGCATGCAATGAAGAGAAACAGGTTTAGAATTTCATTAATATATACAGAGACTTTAAGAACCTGCCCACAGAAATGAAATTTTAAACCAAATATAACAGTTTTTTAATTTAAAAAATTTACATTCTTTTACCAAGAAAAAAATATGTTTTTTTTCTCTGTAAATGAGAATTTTTTAGAGACTATTGCTTAATGGTTTGCTTCCAGTTTAATGTGATTTTAATCTTTACCTCTCATTTGAAATAAACTTAACACAAACTTTATGAAATGTCTATAATTTTAATTATTTTCATATGTAAAGTCTATTTATTTGCAATTAGCATGAATTAGGAAAATGTTAAAGGACTTAATTTACTCTGACAGTAACACAATGGCATGGATTTTAATACTCTTCAGAAAAGACATAGTATAATCATAATCAGTGGGCCCCGCCTTTCTCCTTTTATTCTGAGATATTATCATTTCACAGATATTATTTCAAATCAATATTTAGGTTATATATAATATTTATTACATACATGATTTTAATTTGAAATAAAAAAGAATATTTAAAGGCTTATATGTACACATTTGGCATTCATTGCTCTTATCTCACAAATTCCAAACCTTAGGAGAGGCAGCCACTTTCAAATCTTACTTATTTCTTCTCTGTAATGCTGAGATGAAGCTAATAAAATCTTGTTATATTTGTACTTTTTTAATTTTATATATTTCTAATCTTTACATTCTAATATTTTCTGTTTTATCTTTAGCTGCTACACTGTTTGTTTCCTATGTATTTACATCTATAATATCTTCTTCATTTGTACTTTTAATGTATATATTGCCCTTTCTTAATCCCATCAATGCTTTTAATTGTACATTCCAACTTGTTGGACAATAACTGTACCATTTTTATTTTCTTTGGGTTTCAAATGCCTGTTAACTTTTTTGTACACCCCTTTGTTTTTCATTTTATTTTTATTAACATTATTATTATTTTAAGCATATTCCTTGAAAACAGGATGTATTTGAGGTTTGTTTTCTATTCCAATTTGTATCTCTTTCTCTTTTGGATAGTTTCAGACTATTCACAGTATAATTTATCATATTTTCCATTTTATTCAAACTTATTCTATTAATTATTTTAGATTTTATTTTCTCCTTAGCCTATTTCTTGGATGATTATTCTATTGTTTGTCATTCTAGGTTTCTCCTGATTAGATTGAAGATTTTGTAATTTTTCCTTTCTATTGTTATTCCTCTCACTATTTTCTTAAATACACACGTAATGATTCTATTATTTGTAAACTGGTTACCAACTAGTCCCTCACCAGAATTCACTGCCTCTCTCACCATGGTATTCTAATTCCCATCTTCTTTTGCTTTACTCCTTTCTCCTATAGAATAAAACCTTTAAAATAGATTTATACCTCTCTTTATTATCCTTCTCATGATACATGAGACCTTTGGAACATTTTAATCTCCTTCTTCCCTAAACTCCAACTGGCAGGTTTTGCAAGGGTAGTTTGTAGTTAGAATTTCTCTCACAGAATGTCTCTTCTGTTTTACATGATCTTATTTAGCACTTGCAATATATATTTTCAGGCGGTTTATCCTTATTCATTATACTTCTATATCTGTACTGATATCTGCATTCATACCTGTAGTTCACCTGAGGTTTCTGTTCATGCCTTTTAATTGGAATCTTCCCTCTGACTTCAGATGTGGAGGGCAACTTCCATTTGTCCACCTGTGTGATCTTTTTTCTTCCCTCTAGGCATATGGTAGAATCTACACTTCTCACCCTTTTGCCGTTCAGTGAGACCCTGACACTGGTCTAGCCACCAAGCTCTTAGCAGAAGTGGACTGTCCCTTGTTTCTGCTGTGATATCCTCTGGTTCTCTCTTCTCAGGTACACTTATATGGGTCTCAGCAATGACCCTAAACTGATTTGACTTACACTAATTTTTCTTTAAATCACTAATTGTAAGTCCCAGAAAGCACTGCATTTGGTGCACTTGGATTTTCTCAAATGAAGACATTAATTCAGGTATCCAAATATCTCCTCAGGCATTCTGTTTCATTGGGTTTGCGTCTAGATGTTTCTACCTGATTGTTGTCTCTGCTAGGCCTCTCAGATGGGTGGCTAATTTTCCAAGTCAGCTCAATTGAGTGTAGATCTCATTGTTAGAATATCCTAAATGATGGAACTCATACAGGCCTATAAATGATAAAAGGTAAAGTAACATTCATGGACCCTTCCTCCATCTCAAAGCCACAGGCATCTGTAAGAAACAAGCTGTTCTCCAGCCTCCCCTACTCTCATAGCTTCTTGGGTAGGGAGGGTCAGCTCATTGACTCAGCTGTCCCCCAGTTTCCTTGGAATCTGCAATACCTGCTACACCTAAAACAGCTCATTGCCATGCTGCCCCTTGGGTCCACAACTGGCTCAAGCAAAGCTTTTCCTGTGATCTGCTGCCCTCAAGGTCCCATCCCTGGTCTCAGATTCCTCTGTCCAGGTTTGGTCAAGGGGAAGAGAGCCCCAAGTCAGGACACTACAAAGCCTGACTTAAGCCAGAGACTTCATACACAGAGACCTCATGCATATGGAGTTATCTGATGATCTCAGGAAGGCATGTAGCTTGAGCCTGAGAGTAGAGGAGAAAAAGAGGAGGGGAGGAGGGAACCGACTCCAAATTATCAATTTTAGTATTCTCACCCCTAATGGCTTCCACCTCCATTACTATTTTCTTTTGGTATTCACTATTTTGCTAAGTAAAAAACTTAAAATTTGTACATCTCTGTCATTTTTTTGGTAGACTCTATTGGCTTCCTGTTTTAGTAGCTGAAGTTTAAAATCTCTTATTTCATCATCATCACTCCCAAATTATCCTCTCACAGCTTTGAAATTTGCTGTATTATAATTTTATTGAATATTAGTCAATTTTTATATAATTGTGACCTTGTAAATCTTGTTTATTTACTGCTACGCCAAATAGTTTACATTTCCTTCTTAACACAACTTTTTTTTTTCCTTAGAGTACATTTCTGCCCTTTTAAATGTTCTTTGTATGGTATGTATCTATTATTGGCATTTGTCCAAATGTTCCATAAAAGCTGTTAAATACTTAGTAATAATTTTCCAGAATACCCAAGTACTTCAGAAAACTTCTGGAAGTTCTTTCACACAGCCTTCTAATAACTTTCTCTTATATGAAGGATTACTTATTTCTGGGTTTGAAAGACAGTTGTTGCCCTGGAATTTTACTTCCTCACCCTCCTGTATTGGAAAGCCTTTTCCCTAGATAGCACACTTGCTTTGTGCGAGTGTAGGCTTATCATTTATTTTTCTTAGGTGTGTCTCTAGAATCTTCCTAAGGCAGATTGTGTAAGAACTAAATTATTGAACCCTTCCATATTTAAGGTTATGTTTATTCTGCTCTCACAACTGTCTGACGATAGTATGACAGGATGAAAACCATCTTTTCTTAGAATATTAGAGAATTCAAGAACTTTGAGATGAATGACATTTTAAAATTTTCTATCATTTGTAACCAACCTCTTTCAGCCTCACACATAACCTTTTAGATCTCTTAGAAATGTCTCTTTAATTCCAGTGTGCTGAAATTACACAGTGATATGCCTTGCTATGAACTTGTTTTCTGTTCTCTTCATTCTATTGGACATTTAGTGGACACTTGATTTGAGGGCAGGTATCTTTCACATCTGAGGAATTTCTTGTATTATTTATTTCATATCATTTTCTTATTTTTACTATTCTGTTTTTACTACAACTCCTATTATTTGCAAGCATATACTTGCAAAAACTTTCATTCCCATCTCCCATGATGCTAAATGGTCAATTTGGTGAATGTTAGAGGGCACTTAAGCTGGGGAATCAATAACTTTTATTATGGGAAATGATACATGTTAGAATATCAGGAAACAGTCAAAGCATAAAATTATTAAGCTATGGGTAAAACTTAATGTAATTGTATGAATATCGAGGCTAGTTAGTTAACCTTAGGATTTAAACCTCAAATAACATAAATAAAAATAAATATATTATGATGCATGTTATTATAATCAGGCATTAAGGATACATAGAATGAGAAGAATTATTAATAATAGGTAATATATAATACATTTCTTTATATGTATCATTTATTTGAATCCATATAGTCATTTTAAAGATGAGAATATCAAAGACAGAAGAATTTGGACCAGTTGCATGTGCATGAGTAAGCAATGGAACAGAGACTGTCACCTGGATGTGATGGAATAAAAGACCCAGCCCCACACACCCCTGCCTATTGGCTTTCGTGTTTGTTGTAGTTCAGTAGTTTCTGTCATGTGGGAATGACCTTATGAATAAAGTAATATTTCATTGTCATTACATGACAAAAAGACAGCAGTCTGGTGATATTTTAAGCTTGCTCTAGTCATCAAATATAGTGTAAAAGGAAGTACACTTTCAAAATGAGATGATTTGAAGAATTAATTTGAATAGCATGGGGCCTCCCCATCAGCCTGAACCTTCCAATGGGAAAGGTGAAGAACTACTTTTTTTTTTTGCTCATACAATTGGTATTACTTCTTTCGTTTCTTCCTTCTTTCTAACATATTTTCTTGGAATGCATTTCCTATGTATTATGGGGGATGTAAAATGGATTGGATAATGAATCCTGCTCTCAAATAACTTAAAAGACTATGAAGTATCAACTGTCATGATGAGGGTTCAGAGAAGGTGACATGACTCCTGGCTGAAAGTCCTTTGAGGAAGTATGTAGAGCTGGGCCTGGAGAAGAGCAAACAGGACTTTCAGTATAGCAGAAGCACATAGTGAAGGAAGACCAATGAAAAATTATGACTGGGAAGCCGACTGGACTCAGATGCTGGAAACCCTAGTATGAAAAGCAAGAAATTTTTATCTCAGTCTATGAGTCAAGATCCTGCAAACTTTTTTGACCTAATACACCCAATTAGTAAAAAAGTAAACAAAAACATTTAAAATTAGAGTAAAATCAGTAGCAAAATAAAATTTTAGAAGTCTTTTAAAAAATTACAGTGTGTGTGCAGTATGTATTAATCAATACAGATATAACTATAACTATTATTAGCTAATACTTATAGACAAATATCTACTTACGGTGAAGGTCATCACTAAAAACAGTAGATATAAACCTACATTCCAAATAATCTCCTAAATCATTTTAAAAAATATTTGGCAACTTCTCATTGTGTTATACGGGAACATACTTGTTTTTGTCTTTTAGCAATTCTGGCAGAATACCTGTGAACAAAATGGAAAGCACCAACGCCACCATTTTCACCTGAATTTACATTATTTATGATTCTTGTAGCCTGCAAGGTCTTTCTAGGAATATTTTTATTTCCTCATGTAATTTGTGAAAGTTCAGATAGCTAAAACTAGATAATGTAATTGGTTACTTAGCCTGGCACAAATAAACTATATGTAGCAATATGCTGACAGCAAGGGAAAAAGAAAAAGGAAAGGAAGGCTCTACTGTCCCCCTCTGTCCAATGTGCCACTTTCATTCTTTCTTCAAGATATTTTTTGTATTGTGCATGATCTATAACCTACCAACCTACCAATAAATGGACCACATCTGTATATTTGTGTTAATCAGTATATAACATTATTAGTAAAGTTTTGTTTCCTATGTTTTAGATTGAAAAGTTGTTTTAGTATTTCTTCTTGGGCCTCAATGAATCATCTTGAAAATACCTAGAGTACAAATATTCATACTTCGAAGAAAATTTCTATAGGCACACAAGAACCACATGAAGAATCTTGTGCAGAAGACAGAGGTCAAGCTATGGTTGAAGTAGTGAGCGAACAGCAGAGTACCCACAGATCCTTAGTAAGAACAGGAGTGATATGGGAACTGATAGACTACTGTTAGAATTTAACTCAGGAATTTTGTGTCCAAATCCAGTGATGGTTTGATATATTTACAAAAAAACTGGCAATACTTCATCATATTTACCTCACATTTTATAACATTGTTATAACTACTATTTATATTTATCCATTTTTTTCTCATCCAGATAATAAATAATTCTCCAAGTAGCATTAAAAATGTAACTATCATGTGTAAAAATGAGACAAATAATATAATGTCAAATCAACTTGGTATCTGATAGTGATGATTCTTACAGGCAGGGATTATAGATAAAGTAGTAATTCTTAAACTATTTTGTTAACTAATAGCAGTTATTTCTAGTTGCTAAAGCAATCTGTGTGTTGTCACACATAGCATTAAATGAAAGTACAATCTTTTAAGCCATAATTTGAATGTGTGTTTTTCTCTTATAATCAAATGGAGATCCTTTCAGTTATAATGAAGAGTATAGCTGACAAAATGTAGCTTAAAGCAGTAGTTCTTAAACTTCAGCATACATCAGAACTTCGAGAGGGTTTGTGAAATCACAGAATGCTTTGTCAACCCCCAGGTTTTCTGATTCAATAATCTAAGCTGGGGCCCAAGCATTCTGTTTTCTAACAAATGTCTGATGTTGCTGTCTAGGAACTTAAATAAACAAGTATTCTGGAGGTAAGTGGTTTTAGTGTTGGCTTATTCAGCAGCAAAATGGTTTTATCAATGTCCAATGTGCTTGCCATCATTCCTGTCTTCTATTTTCATGGCTTTGCCCTGTTGCCACGGAATGGCTGCTGTAGCTCCATACATCATGTGTTCATATATCCATTACTCAAAGGCAGGCAATGTGGACGAGTTTCTCCTCTCATTTATCATCAAATAAAACTTTTCTTCACAGCCTCAAATAGTCCTTTCCCCTTACCTCCCATAAACCAGGATTTGATCAGTATAATTGCCTAGCCTTAAGGGAAATAAAATAAAAATAAAATAAGACTGAAGTTTAAGTTTTTCCATGCCAAGTTGGCTAACAACCTTCAGTATGAAAATAAGTTTCCTAGAAAAACCATAAAACACACTCATAAAGTGTTGGAAAAGAGTATCGGTCTAATTAAATAAATGCAAATTTTGTAAATTCACCTCAAACCTTATGAAATAAAGTAGCTCTAATGTCTGAAAACACAAGGGCTATGAGATAAAAGACTCATAATTGCTATTAAGTGACTTTCCACAACATTTGGTACATTGGCTCATACCTTGAAATAGACATAAGAAATTTGACTGGCAACACTTCGCCATATTTAACTCAAGAAGTTGGCTAAATTTAAGAGAATACAGAGCTGCTATTCAGAACCGGCTACATACTTTGCAAGGTCCAGTGAAATATAAAAGCGCAGATCCCTTGTTCAAAAATTATCAAGAATTTCAAGATGGCAACAGTGGTGAACTAAGCATGGGGCTCTTCTTAAATCAGGGTACTGTGTGCTGCACAATTCAGTCACCTATGAGTTGGTCTTGCTGTTACACCTTCTTAACTTCCCTAGTGCCTTCAAAAATTCCAGATTCTTATCATTTCCTTATGCATTTTTTAAATTTTTCTCACACCAGTAAAGAAAATGAAGACCATGCTCCTTTTCTAAACAAAGAATCTTCTCTTAGTTGTAAATCATCCCACTCTCTAGCATGTAGCAGAAATGCAGATGACTTTGGTTTAAATAGCAACATTTTTCCATCCCACTGCATATAGATAGATAGACGAATAAATAGATGGATGGAGTGAGTGACTCAGCAGGTAGTAAGGTTTTGTCAGTTTGAGATAACAGAGTGTGCATTTATAGAAGGTGAAGATTTTGAACCTAGAATCAAAGAAAAAAACTGAGAAGATTTATCTGCATTTGAAGTGTGAATATCAATGAGGGTCATCAGTTGTTCTGAGAGTTTCAGAGCAGACTTTTAAAGTTAAAATACTCCACCTCCATGTCAAGTTCAATGCAGGAGCAAATTTTATCAGTCTGGTGTCCTTGTAGCATCAAAGGAATATCCCGCCTGTTCCCCCTTGTGGCACCGAGAAACGGGCCACGCTTTGGCTTTGTAGGGAAGATGAAATGCTGGCCTGATAAATCACCTGCCAATTGAATCGATGTAGATGGTTAATGTAGCTAAGTTGAGAGGGGAGGATCTGAAAGGGAAGACGTTGAGAGAAGAGGGATTTGGCAACTACACAAGTAACACTTCTTTACTAAGGCATTCTTTGCTTTCGCGAAAAAAAATAAGATACAGCAGTGAGCTCTTTTAACTGCATTTATTCTTCCTCTCACCTCTTCCTTGAACTACATCCCTGGAGATATTTTTTTCTATAAATTCCAATTTGCATATCTAGTGGGCTTCCTTAAGATGAAGTAGCTCCTATCCACCATACCAGCTTTCTACGGTCTGTTTTTGAGAATGAATGAAACTACTCTGCTTTGGTGCATCTCTTACTTTACATTACTAAACAAAACATGGATTATGCCATCTGAGTAGTTATCATATTCCTCACAAAATTAAAATAAAATAAATTAAATAACTTGTTAGAATATAACTCCATTGTAAAAAAAACAGATTTCCAGCCATTTTGACTGAGTGAATGAATGCTTTTTCATTTCAAATATGGCTAATTTGTTAAAGTTTCTCTGGAGGAGTTGAGTTGCTATGTGCAGCTCCAAATTGGCAGCAGTTGAATTAAAACAGAAGTCATTGTATCTGCTATGCAGAAAAGTCAAGGCTCCCTGGACAGCTGGTGAAACTGGAGAGGCTGTCATCTGATCAATCTGACCAGGATTAACAACCACAATTGTTTGGATTTGCTTTTTCTGTCCCTTGATTACACGGAAACATGAAGTTTAAAAATTCATTGTCTTTTCCTGTATGAACTGGTGACAATATTCTATAACTGTGGATAAATGCCAATGTCACCATTTCTAAAACTTATTTTATGTTTGGCATTATAGCTTTGGGGAACTCTGAAATATTCAAGTACAGAAAAATCCAGGGTATCTTAAGAATGGCTGCAATCTTATAAATGTACAATTGGGAAAGGTTTTAAGGTAAGTTATGAATTAATCTGTTTTCTCAATGACATAGTTTAATGCCAGTACATAGAGTCTTCTTTGTGATTAAAGCTATACGTATTCTGGGAGGAATTCATGAGCCGTTCCATGTCATGGAAACTCCAAAGGAAGCCAACAGGTGGCCCTACCTTATGCCGCCTTGACATCAGCTAATACAACTTCTATGAGGTAATGGTTTGTGAATTTTTAAGATAATATTGGAAATTAGGTCTAGAAAACTAGAGTGAACAAACTGTTGAGCTTAGTTTTCATCCTCAAATAGCATGAGAGGGAGAAGGCTATATTTTAGTTTTTGTTCAGACTGAGGATTTTGAAAGACATCATTTTGTGATGTGAATGATTTTTTAAGAGATGTCATTCAAGAAACATTCTTTGAATATCTACTACATGCAACAAAATGACATTGATTTTGTAGAAATTAATTAATTAATTCTTATCCTTAACGATCTAGGTGGGAATAGAAACATATATTTAAAAAATCAGAAGTACGTCACCTCTGAAATTACCTAAATTATGTAAGCTGAGAAATACTTCTAGACTAGTACTGAGTAGAACAAACTATAAAGAATGTACCAAAATTATCTTTACCTCCAGAACAAATATTAACATTAGGGAAATACGAGAAAAAATGCTCACTGATAAAAGAAACCTACACAATTTGGAAAAACAAAGATGATCTAGAGAAATATAAACTATAGATTAGGGAAAGCTTTTTTGTAGTTAAAATATGATTCCATAGGTTTAAGCCGTTGACAGAAAGTGAAGTAAAGAAACATGAGTTAACTGATTTATACAATGGTTTCAAAATTTCCAAATCAAAAAGAGGAAAAAAATACATATATAGTGGATAGTTACATTATGAAATATTTTCTAGCCAAATTAAAAAATCCTTAAAGAATCTTATTTACATATGCACTTATAAGTGCTTGTAGTTTATAATGTAAAAGCATGATCTTAAGAAAAATTACATCGTCTAAAATCTCACAGGCTTTTCTTTATACTATGCTCTTGACTTCTCCAAACTTTATGAAAGGGCCAATGTGTCTGTTGAGAGAATTACTTGTTTCTCATACAGTAGACTTAAATTGGATTTAATCATCACTTCATATATAACACATCCCTTTCCCCTTCATCCCTCCACCACACACATACTCTAAATTTAATTAAAATAACTGAAATGAAACTAGAGATAATTTGTTTTTTAAATAGACTGCCACATGCTCCATTTACATAAAACCCATTAGTTTGCATTAAATACAAATTAGCTGCTGATATGAATTAAATCACGTATAAATAGTTGAGAATAGCCGCAGAACCAGGCATTTTAATTAATATAACTGTTAACCAGATTTATTTGTAAGGTAATCAAGACTCTTATTTATTCTTTAGTACAATAGGCCAGGCAACACTGGCTGTCCCAGAACAGGCCATCCTTTCTACATGAATACAAATCCAAGAGGAAGATTGATTAGATTCTCAGACTTCAAAGTGTGTAAATGATCAAAGCTTGCGAGTTTAGAAATGATGACACCTTGGATGAAGAAACCTCTCAAATAATTAACTCATATTTATACAGTTTACTGATCACCTGAAGTACCCAAATTTTTGTCCTCCTTCCATACTTAGTCATGCTTTAATTTAAAACAAGATAAAGTATGAAATAATTTTCCTTTGTTGCTATTCCTATTTTGACTTTTTCTGCATCACTAATAAGTATTTCAAATTTAATAATAACTTTCCAGACCAATTAGAATTTAGAGTTTAGCAAAAGTGCCTTATCCAGACTCTTTTTGTTACAAGTAACTGAACCTCAAAGTGACTTGATACACATAGATTCACATACATACGTGCACAGAAATGAAAACAGACAGGCTGACTTCAGGCACAGCTGGACCCAAAGCTCTAATTGGATCACCAGAATGACTGTGGCTCTTACCACGTCTAGGACCATTTTCTTCTATAGCTTCTATTCTTTGGCAGGCCCTGTTGTCATGGTGGAAAAATAGCTTCCCAGCTGTTTCTGGCTAAATACAGTCTCTCCACAAGCCCAATTCTTCCCCAATCATTTCAATGAACTCTCGCAAAATGAGTTGTATTTGCCTAGATCAATCATGTCTCTGCCTACAGCAATCACTACGGAAAAAAGAACAGAATACTCTGATTGGTATGAGTCACATGCTCACCTCAAGCTGGGAAAAGGGCCAGCCCCATATGAATCACAGGAATTAAGAGTATGGGTGAAACATTTTGATAAGATAGAAAGTTTATTGTTTTCCTAGATAAAGGGTGGAGGAAGGATATTGACATGGCCAATGCAAAAAAGGAACAGCTATCCATTATGGCGTTGTAATCTTTGCTTTGATGCTAAACTGTCAGCCTTCTTCAATCACCTCATTTGGGCACTGATTTATCAATCAGTGAAAAAAATCAAAGGTA
The DNA here is from genome assembly GCF_029289425.2 of Pan paniscus. Classification (NCBI taxonomy): domain Eukaryota; kingdom Metazoa; phylum Chordata; class Mammalia; order Primates; family Hominidae; genus Pan; species Pan paniscus. The sequence continues at coordinate 102,245,356 of NC_073253.2, forward strand.
CACAATCAATATTCACCTGCAAAAATCCCTGATGCAAGCAGCCACAGGACTTGTAAATGGTGGTGGTAGACATTCAGCAAATAATGTACCAAGTTATGAAAAGCCTTCGTCAGCCTTAAATCATGCTGTTGGACGTACAGTGTCAAAATATGAATGCCACATTATGTGTGCATTCTGACGGAAGGTTAGAGAGGATTAATGAGACAGGTTTAATTGACTGTAACAAAAAATCCTGGCCATTTGTAAAAGAAAAATATCACTTAAGTCATAATATTAAAAATTTGACATAAAAAAGCAGCATCTCATTTTAGCTGATGAACTTAGGGAATTGCTTATATTTTCTGCCCATTTCAATAACAATATTTCATTCCTTTGTATCCTATTTTTCAGTCTAAAATTTTACATAATGCATGACAAATATTGAGACACAAAAGAACTGGCATTGTTAACCTTTTACGTGCCAGGAATCCCTCTGGCGATTCGATGATGCCTATGTACACCATAGGACCCTTCTAATAATATTTTAAATTCAAAAGAAAATAAATTTCATAAAATACAAAGAAAACCAATTATACTGAAATGAAATTATTTAAAAAGTGTGAAATTGTAATATATTAATATATATGCTTCTGCAGTAACACATTAAAGGAAAAGCAATATCACTGGAGCATTTTAGCTGATATTTCGAGATTCTATAACGCTAATATGATATGAAAATGTCTAATATTTCAATCGGGTAAAATGTCACAAGAACTACTAATACTAATGTGGTTTGTGGCCTATATTCACAATTGAAGGAAATGTAAATTTCAGTTCAAGGTTATTGAAAATAAAGATGTAAATTTTCCCATCCTTATACATGGACTTCTGCCAAAGGACATTTGGTCATGACTTGAGGGGGGAAAAAAAACCCTGCAAATCACTGTAATAAGGCATGCTATCCATCAGTTTTTGGACCTTATTGCAATTTTCTTATTCATCTCTAGTTGATTTCCTGCCATATTTTCACAGGAGCAATTCCAAACTTTATTACCCATTTCTATCCTAGTTTTTTCTCTGTATGGCTAACTTTGCCTCCTACATTACTTAAAGAATGAAAGCAACCTGTCATTAGTTTCCTTCATTTACACCCTAAAAAGGTTTTGAATATTCTTCATTTCACCATTTTTCTTAGTCTTACAGATTGCCAGAAACTTATGCCTGCCAGTTATTTGGCACTTAATGAGAAAAACCAAGACACATAAAGAAAAGAAGAAACATTACAGCAGCCCCGTAGCTAGGCCTCCCCAAAAAAAGAAAGATGCTATTAAGGATGAAATAGGAGTTCTTGCTTGAAATCCTGGTCCTGAGTATGCAGGGATCTCACATTCTCTCGCGGAAGGTAATGAGCATGGTGCCTGGATATGGAACTGTGACAATTCATTTATCTAAAGACAGAAGATGAGAAATGCGGCATAATCCAACCTTGTTGGACACCACACAGGATAAAAAGCAGAAACACATTTGGGTGGTATACAGTAGGATCCCATGAAGTAGATCAGCTTCAACCTCCCAACATCCTGCTTCTCTGAGGTTATACCACCATATGGCACAGAATATTCCAGGAGTATTTCTTCCTGCCTGATGTTGTCTATGGGGAATGGTGTTCTCATCACCAAGAAGTTTATTTTTCTCTCTCTTTTTTCCCCCAAGAATATTGATTTCATCATCACAGAGAATGGTTTTGTTTTATACCCATTTTTGCTGAGATATATGTACTCCCCAAGTAAAAAAGCCTAGGGAACTTTACGTGGAAAAAGAATAGAATGAGATTATCCCATGTTCAGAATTATGATTACCACATGACCACTTGGGTCCTTTGTTACTTCAGTTTTCTGGTTCTAAAGACAGGGGCACTTAAGAAATTCTGATAATTTCTCAAAATTCTTGCCAAAGATTACTTCTATAAATAAAAATTTTGCTGAGGGTTATCAATCATAAAAAAAGTTGAGCCCATTTTCCCATGTGATTTAACTGCTATTAAAAGATTCGTTTTTCACTAGAAATGCCATTTGACCCAGCAATCCCATTACTGAGCATATACCCAAAGGATTATAAATCATTTTATGATAAAGACACATGCACACGTATGTTTATTGCAGCACTATTCACAATAGCAAAGACTTGGTACCAACCCAAATGTCCAACAATGATAGACTGGATTAAGAAAATGTGGCACATATACACTATGGAATACTATGCAGCCATAAAAAATGATGCGTTCATGTTTTTTGCAGGGACATGGATGAAGCTGGAAACCATCATTCTCAGCAAACTATCACAAGATCAGAAAAGCAAACACCGCATGTTCTCACTCATAAGTGGGAGTTGAACAATGAGAACACATGTACACGGGGAGGGGAACATCACACACTGGGTCCTGTCAGGGGTGGGGAGCTACGGGAGGGATAACATTAGGAGAAATGCCTAATGTAGGTGACAGGTTGATGGGTGCAGCAAACCACCATGGCACATGTATACCTATGTAACAAAACTGCACGATCTGCACATGTAACCCAGAACTTAAAGGAAAAAAAAAAAAAATCTGTTTTTCTTAAGTGGGCCTGCTATGGGGAAAGTGATATGAGTGTTTCCTTTCCTTCTATGGAAACACCAAGTATGGTGCTTCTTAATTAAAGGGGTCGCCACCTGCTTAGGGGATGGACGCCTGAAGTTTAGTCCCTTGAGAAGCAGGCATTCCTTGCTCACTACTCCAGAGATCCACAGTTAAGGTGACTCAGCTATTTTCTATATTTGCTTCTACTGCTCTGGCCTCTACCCAGCAACCTCAATCCAACTACCTTTTTTTCAGTGTTATGCCTCTCTTACTTGAGGTGGGAGCTCTACCACCTACCAGATTTTACTGAGTCTGTCTTCTAATCACAAGCACTCCCCTGGCTTGTTCCATCCTTAAAACTTTACTCCTGCCAGCTGTGGCCTCTAACTTTACATCTCACATTCAGACATTCTCAAGGGAGTTGGTGTGTTGGGTCAGTCAATCACACTTAGTTTAGGGAATGTTTGCTTGTTAGAACTCTAGGGCCAGGATACTCCATACATAATCTTCTAAGATGGCTTTGCAGTCAAATTGCTGATCCAATCATCAGTGATGAGAACAATGGGGTGAAGTGACACAAAGCAGAGCACCAGAGCACAGAAAGCAGCAGGGATGGTGAAGGAGTGAGACAAGCTCTAGATATGTATACTTCTGGGATGGCGAAGGAGTGAGACAAGCTCTAGATACGTATACTTCCCTGCTATTTCAGGAGACAAAGTGTGCTACGTCCTCTCCAACGCTGGCAGATTTCCATACACACATTTAAGGGGTTTATGTCTTCCCAAGCATTGGTTTTCTATTAAAATGAGAAAGATTCACTTTCCAAATGAGTTTCTTACATGGGTCCTTCTAGGGACTCACATCACTGGCTCTGTTATTTCACCTCAGTTATTTCAATATTGATATTGTCCCATCCTGATTTAAGACACTATAGGAGCTTTGGGAAATAATTAGATTAATTATTAAACTGGTATTTTGTTTTGATTGTTTGTGTTTGTTTTTCATTTCAGAACAGTTACTCTTATCTCTCATTTAAGTTTTTATTTATTTAAAATCTTTAAACATTTCACTCTGGTGCTATGCTGCTCCGTGTTCAGACCACATGAAAAGATACAAACCCATTAGAACCAGAGACTATCTCTTATTCATCACTTTGATCTCCAGTGTCTAGTATCATGTCAGATACATGGAAAATGCAAAATAAATATTCCATGAATGAAAATAAGCCTAAGCAAAATGAATTAGGATGGAAACCTGGCAACAAAGCCAAACAAAAATAACTTGTCTGCAATTTGGAATCATCCACCTAAGTAGGATATGTCCACTTAGTTATGTGTTTTTTTGTTTTATCAGAGATAGACTTGCATATTCAGCTATGCAGATATATCTATGATTGCATATATTTGAGCCCATATGTCATCAGTCCTTGAACGTACACTTTTTCCATCTCTACTTTCTATGCAAAGTACACTGGAAATATCTTTGATATAAAACAGAAGCATTCTTTCTTAACCAGCTGAAATAAATTCTACCTGTGGGTAAGGTAATTTTATTTTTTATATACAAATGAGGAAAATTTAGTCATATGTTTGTGTATGTATATACATATATATGCATATATCAGAAAAGGAAAGAAGGACTAAAGAACATGAATGTAACATTGACACAGGAAAATAAAGTAGCTTCTCATTTCTGGCTATGTAGTGCCAGAGTAACACATTTTCTACCGTGTGTAAGCAGAGGTAGCAGGGCACTGTATCAATAAAGAGATAGATGCAGGAAGCAGTACCTAGAAAACTCAATCCCTTCACAGCCAACTGACCTTATGAGTCAGAAGGAAATCAGTCCAGTCACACAAAACATTGGCAGAGCATGTAATAATTGAAGTGGCACTAATAGTGAAACACAGCAAATGCTCCAAGTACTTTTAATGTAAAAAAGAGGTCAAGCTTCCAGATGTTTCCACCGATTCATAAATAATTGACTACTGTTACAGTTACACTGTATTGTAATAAAGTTAATCCATGTGGCTAGTATTAGTTTGAGTAGTATAAAACAGTTCAATCAATATTTAAGTAAATCATAACATTAGCTCTTATTAGTAGTGTTTATAACATCCTTTTTATACCAATTTATCTTTCTGGCCCATGTACTATTCAGATAGCAAAGCTCATCAAGTAGTAAAGTTATTAAGTAAGTGCAAAATTATAAGACATTTTTTAATCCCAAAGATTGTCTTAAACACTGTAATTCATGTAGAAAATGTTTATCCTGTCAGCAATACTCATAAAATCCACATGTAATGTTTCTCTTCTTCTCTCCCTAAGGCTCACATTTATTCACTGTCTTCTCTTTTTTAACCTAGTTGTTCTCCAAAGGTCTCTGGGGACAAGAAGTATTTTTTCAATAAACTACCTGCTGTAGACTTTTTTTTGTCTTTGCTCCACTGAACAGTCCTGCCCCAGCATTTATCTGTCACACCTCTGAACACATCCTTCCCCAGTCAAGCCTTAATTAACATTTTGATACTTTCTCCATAAAGATTCAGTAAAGATTGATAGCTGGTGCCTGGATGGCTATTTCATATTGAGTGGTCAGGAAAACCCACATTAATGTGAAGACATTTAAGCTGATATTTGCATGTTTAGACAAAGTCATGCAAGAGTAAGGGGGAAGAAGTAGAGGAAGCTAAAGCAAGAGTATGTTTGGCATGGCCAAGGAGTAGATAGAAAATCAGTGTGGCTGATGGGCCCTGGGTAAGTGTCATGGAGGAAAACTGGAAGAGGGCATGAGCTAGCCAGTTATGAAAGTCAGGGTAAGGCATTCCAAGTGCACTTTACATGTGGTGGGAAAGTATTGTGAATCTTATGCAGAGGAATGACATAATATAATTTGGATTTTTTTTTTTTTTGAGAGAGAGAGTTTTGCTCTTGTTGTCCAGGCTAGAGTGCCATGGCACAATCTTGGCTCACTACAACCTCCGCCTTCTGGGTTCCAGCGATTCTCCTGCCTTGACCTCCAGAGTAGCTGGGATTACAGGCACCCGCCACCTTGCCCAACTAATTTTTGCATTTTTAGTAAAGATGGGGTTTCGCCATATTGGCCAGGCTGGTCTTGAACTCCTGACCTCAGGTGATCCACCCGCCACAGCCTCCCAAAGTGTTGGGATTACAGGTGTAAGCCACTGTGCCCAGCCTATAATTTGTATTTTTAAGCGACTATTTTGACTGCTGAGTGGAGAAAGGTTTGATTGAGCAAGAATAGAAGTGAGAATGATTAGGGAGCAGATTACTGTAGAAATTCAGGTCATACACTAAGTTTGCTTGGACCAAAAAGGTATGAAAGGAGAGAGAAGTAGATGCACTTGGGATATTTATAGGAGATAGAGTCAGCCAAACTTGGTACTGGAGCAAGAGAAAGAGAGGAACCAAGAATGACAATATGCAATATTTACCTTGAGCAACTGAGAAAATGATAATGCACTTTTCCAACACAAGAGAAACAGGTATAGCAGTATAGAGTTCAGAGTTGGAGCTTGGTTCAGTGCCTAGGTCACAATGTGCCATTTTGTATGAGTTGGAACATAGCCAATAATTGGTAGAGAACATAAATTAAAGCAGGCCTACCAATATCATTTAATTGAATTAAAGGTCTCTGAAAATTATTTTTCTCATTTGAAAAAAAATGGAGATATTATCAAATTGGTATGACAGTATTATTGGAAAGATTGAATGAGATTACAAATATCAAATTATGTTTTAAACTGTAAAACCCTGAGAGTTGATTAAACATAATCCATCTCCTTCCCTGGGGCTTCAGGATAACCCTAGCAGCCCAAATATAGGAACTGTGGCTTTCAACAAGCAGCCATGTCTCCTCAGCCATTCTTTTAAATGCAAACAACACAAACAACAAGCTTGCGCTTACTATAGTAATATCCCCTCATCCTCATTCTCTGCTGATAAACTCCCTTCATTCTTCACTGAAGATATAAACAATTAGAAGAGAATTTCCCTACTTTCTTTCTACCAAATCTACCAGTGTCTCTGCTCCGTTGGTTGGGGTTCTCCAGAGAAACAGAACCAGTGGACATGTGTGTGTGATTTACTGTAAATTGGCTCACATGATGATGAAGGCTGACAAGTCCAAGATCTTCAGTCAGCAATCTGGACACCCAGGAGAGCTGATGGTGTAGCTCAAGTCTGAGTCCAAAGGCCCGAAAACCAGGAGAAGTTATGGCATAGTTCCTTTGTGAAGGCCTACAGGCTAGAGATGCAGGAATAGCCAGTTCCTGTTTAAGTCCAAAGGCAGGAAAAAAATGTCCATCTGAAGACAGTCAGGCAGAGAGAAATTTCCTCTTACTCATAGTAGGGTCAGCCTTTTTGTTATATTAATGCCTTTTGTTGCATTAATGGATCACCTGAGGTCAGGAATTCAAGACTAGATTAAATGGAGTACACACACATCAGGGACAGCAATCTGCTTTCAGTCTACCAGTTCCAATGTTAATTTAATCCAGAAACACCCTCATAGACATACCCGGAATAATGAGCAACCAAATGTCTAGGCACCCTGTGGCCTAGTCACGTTGACACATAAACTTAATCATAATAAATTTTCTGTGTCTGTTTCTCATGCCTTTCTTCCTGTTATCATGAATTTACTGCAAGTACTTCTTTCTAAAACCACACATTCCACAGATGTACCAAGGTTAGCTCTTCTGCAAATAAATAGTAAATATTTTATCAATCGTCCCGCCAAACACATACCCCTGGCTATTTGCCCAGTCACTACATGTACAGGGTTGGTGAGAATAGCCAGAATTTTAAGGACACTGAAAAACATGATTTGATGACACCAAGATTAGGGGACTTAAAATACTTTTAAGTTCTTCTGACTAAATGTAAGGCTTATAAAGGTCACATCATAAATGTAGTTTAGAACCAAGTCTATCTAGAATGGCTCCACTTGGTGGCTATTTATAGTGGTTTCACTCTGTGATTATTTATAATGGTTTCATCCTATGGTTATTTACCTGGTCCCTTGAGTATATAATCAGAGTAAATATATTTTGTAGTTGACAGAACTCTCACATTGACCCTCTGATCAGTGGAGTAATGATTATTATGTAGGAAGAGTCAAGCAGAAGTTTCTGAAACTGCTCACTGCACCCACTTTGCCTTGGCCAAAATAGTAGATCAGAAGCAATAGAACAGCTCAGGCAGAATAGCATTGCAGAGATTAGTGCAACTATCAAACTTATTGGATTCCGTGATAATATTTCCCATCACTCCATTCAAGTCACCTCTCCGGACCTCAGAAAACAGATGGAATATGGCAAGTGACAGTAAACTAATGAAAACTTCACCAGAGAGTAGTCTCAATCACACCTGCCATGCTAAATGTGTCATCACTAGAGCAGATCCACAGCCTCTATCTTCTGGTATATGGCAATTGATCTTGTGGCAAATGCTTTCTTCTCTACCCCGAAAAAGAGACAAGAAAAAAACAATTTGCATTCACATGGCAGATATAGAAGTTCACATTCAATGTATTGCCCCAAAGCTGTTTTATGTCTTGTGCTTTTTTATAGAAATATAGTCATAGGGACAAGATCATCTTGACATTCTACAGAATGTTAGCTGTCCTATTATATTGATGACATCAAACCAATTCATTCTGACAAGAAGGAAGTGGAAAACACTCTGGATACCCTACTAAAACATTCTGTGTCAGGGAGACAGAGATAAACCCCGAAAGGATCTAGGAGCCCACTACATCAAAGAAGATTTTAGGATCCAGTGTCTGGAGGCATGTTTGGAAATCCCCTCTAAAGCAAAAGAGAGGCTATTTCACTTCGCCTCCTTATCTACTATTACTCCTACTACTCCCTACTACTAAGAAAGAGATACAAGGCTTGGTGGTCTGCTTTGAATTTTGAAAATAAAATATACTATATTGGAGGGCATGCTGATGCCTTCAATTTATGGAGCTAAACCAGCGGATTATTACTACTAGATTCTAGGGTTCTTGTCAGAATGTTGAATCCCAAGTGATGGGTTGCTCATCACGTCTGCTTGTTGAAAGCCAGAGAATCAGTAAATTCTCCACTATTTGCTTTATATTCCATATTCTCCTGGTGAACACACTCATTTCCACTCCCCCATGCATCTTCCATTGCCCCTGTTGGTACATATTACCAGATACTGAACTTCCTTAAGTAAATAGGCTAACTCCTTCCTGAGAAATAGCTTTGCTGAGAGATCTGACTGACTGTGGTGATTAGCTTGAAGACAATGAGGGGTGGTGGGGGCAAATTTTGCTGAGAACAAACATCATCTTGCAAGGCATCTGCCTCAGTGCATTTATTGCATGGTTTCAGAGAAAAGCAGTTTGCTTCTGCAAGACAGCATTAAGGAAGGGGTTGCTTCTGCCAGCCCAGAAGGTTCATAGGAATCTAGTGATTCAAGAAACTCCATCTTGCCCCATCCAACAGCCTCACAAAAGGTCTTAGAATGCCTGTCTTTTTCTATTAGAGACCTGATTTTGACATAGGAGACCTGTTCAGGCTGTATATTCAGTGCAGTCTGCTCTATTGTCACAGAACAACAGTTTCTTCACAAGCTGCAATAAAGGTCTTTGGGCTTCAACTGGCATTTGGTTTTCTTTAGCCTATCATTCTTTTATATCAAAGATTTTAATGCTGTTAACAATAGCCAGGTCACTTCCCGACTCTTGTATTCTCTTTACACTATACCATTAAAGAGCAACTGCCATTGTAAAACCCAGCATCTCACCTTCTATCTGAAGTTTTTCTTATTTTGCTGTAGACTAAATCCTTAGTAATTGTGATTCCAATATATGCATGAGCTATCATCACCAAATACCATCAGCAAATGAATCTTTATTGCCAGTGGACTCAGGTTTTAACCTGAGTTCCCCAGAGGGCAAAGCCTGAAGCCTGGAACTTTTATTGAAATGTTTAATCCCAGGGAGAGGGAGGGAGGGAAATGAGAAGAAAGATAGAAATAAGGGCACACCAATAAAATAATGTATCATTTAGCTGGCCACTGCTTTGGATCAAATGCAACAGAGTGGTTGATTTCATTGGTATCCTTTCTCCAGGAGGCCACATAAACAACTGCTTCTCAGTATGGTCTATTCTTAGAAGAAGGGAGAACATGTATCCATCAGCTCCTGTATCCCATAGGTCACCCCACAGCTGCCTGTCTTTCATTGGTTCAACTCACAGGGTTTAACTCACACACATCTAGCTTGTGCATGTGAGGACTCAGAAAGAGCCCTAAGATATCTCATGCTTTAGTGTGAACCAAGAAGCTACAGGTATAAGGCAAAATGTATGCAGCACAGACATGCAATGGGACAGTCTCAGGTTGTACCTTTGTGAAGTTGGCTGTAGCTCATGCAGAACTGGGTTGTCTTAGCAATTAAAACAACTGGTAAGAGTCTAAAGCAGAAAAGAAAGGATATATTATAAGGGTCTGGAATATAGATCAAAATTATGAACTAAAGATCATATTGGGGGCTAAAGATAAGACTATCCAGTACAGTTTGATCATTCTTAGTTATATAGATATGGATGATTGATAGATGATAGATAGATGGATAGATAGATCAATCTATTCAGGTATTTTTATTTGGATTTTCAATGTGTGTATTAGGATGATAATTAAAAATGATAATTTCTATACATATGTATATATTTTTATAGAGGTACCAACCTTTTTATTTTAAAATAACATTAAATCTGCCTTTCGAGAAGAAAAGTAAAACTTGTGTTTTGCTATCTATTATTATACATATGCACACCCACAACACACACACAGAGGCAGAGATCTACAATCTTCACTAAAACATTAAAATGTGCAAGTATTTTAAAAATAAATAGGATGTGAACCATTTATATTTTTCTATAGATATCATCCTATATATCTTGGGTGCATAGACTATAAAGTAAAAAAAAAAGCACTTCTTTATTTAAGACATGTTTAATTGGAGAAACACCCAAAAATATCTAGATACAGAGGTATTCAGCAAAATACACTCAAATGTGAGGGGGTGTGCATATACACATGCATATGTTTGTATACTTCTTTGATAGGCCTTATTCTCCCACCACTCCTATGTTTCAAACAGCTCTAACAATTCAAATAGAGGCCCAGCCCAGTTCTGATAATTTATAGATAATTGTAAATGGTATTATAAGTAAAGATCATTACTGATTTTTGTATAAGTAAAGCTTGATGGCATAAATACTGTGCATGAATGTAGAATAATACTGTCCAAAGTATAGTACATTTTAAAAATTGTATGTATGTGTGTGTGTATTAAATTTGTGTTGTATTGGAACATAAAATAATAAGTTTCTATTTTTTACAGATAAATATATCAGGAAAAGAATACATGATGTGTATGTGGGAAAACAGTTGAAAAAGTAGACTAATGAATGTTAATAAATTATTTGGAAAAAAGTATTAAAAGCTAAAACGGTTACATTTATAACATCTTTAGCCTACATAACTCTTTGTGAATATATATACCTACATAAGTGGGAACACCAAACTATCTACTCTTGAACAGTTACAATTCTGTACAAAATCATATTCTTATAGATTTATAGGAAACTACAAATAGACTGCTGATTAAATATTCCACGTGTAGGTTAGAGATTCAAGACCACCTTAGGCTCAAGGTGGTATTGAGTTCTCTTTTCCTGGGGTGTTGCCTCTGGGTTCATGTAGTGGCTCAGCACGTTGTTAGTGGGATTCTTTCCCATCCTAGATCCCTGTTATGGGACCACACAATTTCCTCATCATTATATATATTTTTTAGATAAATTGGATTCCACAAAATCCTTCTCTGAAGGAAAATGTAAAAACCTCTGCAACAAGTTTAAACAAAAATTGAGAGTTTATTACAACCAAGATAATCAGAGCCAAATGTTTAATTACTGGTGCTCACCAGCTATTAATCAGTGATGCTGGTATTAAGAAAGAACCCATCCCTTTCAGTAAGTTCGCCAACTGTATGATTTTTCATTACACCCAAATTTCTTACCCCTTAATATTAACTCCAGAGATCTTGCTCTTTCAACTGGGTGTGCTACAAAGCCCATTACTAAATCATTACATGATGCAGTTGGGCACCAGCAAGAATTCATGTTATTAGACACTGGGATTAAATGGCACATCATTTAAAATTGAAACATTTGAGAATTCCTTTCATTTTTTTCTTTTATTATTCTAATATTATATAATATTTCTAATATTTAATATGCATAACCCAGAACTGCAGATGAACAATTATATGTAAGTGATTTCTCCCCGCATTTCCTAACATACCACCATTCACACAGAGTCCCACATTATGTTTGAGCTAATTTTTATACGGTGATTTTTGAGCGGATGAAAAAAGCTTTTTTAATGGGGGTGTTTATATGAAGGATATAACAGCAAGACACGATTACAATATGAAGAAATTGTGATCATACTTTGATCATCTGACCTTCTCTCCAGCAAATAGCTCTGATTTCCTGCAAGAATTCTAATTAAATTAATCTATCATCACTCACTATTAAATACATTATCTGCAAAGCATACTGTTATAGATGTTGGAACACCGCCCATTCCCTGTGGTTCCTCTTTTTAAAAAAAAAAAAAAATCCTCCCTCCTACTCTGGGTAGTATAATAATTTATTTTATATAAGTTCTAATTCTTTTCATTGGGCAACATTTTTTCGGGGCGGGGGGGGCGGAAATCCAATGATTAGCAGAAGAACCAATAGTACAGAAAAACCCAACCATCCCAACCATTCTTAAGTACTGGGTATTCACTATCTTGTGCAACTTTTTCACTCCAGATTGCTTCATTATTTCTAGTTATTTATTCTTCCTTGAGATCTGGCTAAACTCTTTGCCCCCAGCCCTCCTATATATGGATGGCATTCTCTCTATGTAATATCTCACCTTGCAAATCAAACTTAGACCCTCTCCCTGTTTCCTATGGTTTCTTCAGCTTCATAATGGTGATTGTTTTATGCTTTTCTGTTTGAGTTTAACATTTTCCTCCATACATATGTAAGTATTTTTAAGTATTTGTATTTATTTAATCTTAATTCAAGTGGAAATCTTATTGAGAGAACAAGAGTCTATTCCCTACTACTGAATGATGATAAAGAATGAAGACAACAACCCTTCATGAAAGATTGAAAGAGCCCTTACTATGGACTAGGCACTAAATTAGGCATCTTCACATACACAGTATGTCGTTTAGACCTAACATCACAAATATAGGAGCAGGCATCATTATGCACATGTGGTAATTTCAGAGAGAATAGTACTTTCCCTAAGATCAGAGTAATCGCTGACTAGCATGAAGATTTTAGCCTAGTCTTCCAATTAAATCTTATGCTTTTATATCAACAATGTGGTTTCCTAGTACTCACAGTAATCCTAAGCAGATAATGCATGTTAATTATATTGCAAAGACTTTCTCTGAGTCCCTATCAAAAGTTTCTTCTACCAATAGAAACCTCAGAATGCCACGGATTCTGAGGATAGGATTTAAAGCAATAGCAACTTTGTTACTACATTTTTTGCTACTTCACTCCCACATTAGCATTATCAAAGTATCCTTATGAGCAAATCTGGCTTCATAAAAATGACATTGTAGTTACACTTGCTTGGTTGTTGAACAGCAGTTACAGTATAATTAGTGCCACTTAATGGAAAGTGTTACTGAAGTGCATATCGTTATTAATCAAACTCCAATATAAAGCTGGCTACAGTAATAATGAGTGCAATTATGGGCTGATGAACTGTTAAACTTGAAAACTGACCCTAACCAAATTTTCTTTCTTCAGAAAGTAATAAAACTCAAAGTGCTGAAAATCACTTTATTTCTCTGGGCTTTCTTGCCACAAAAACAACCTGGGAGATATTTTCTCATGCTCCTTGTTTTATAATTTCATGCACACTGAAGCTTGTAAAGTGGTGTGAGGATTGGAAAATGTGACCCTAAAGATAGGGTCAACTCTAATCTGAACCTGACAAGATTTGATTCAGCCCAGACTCATTACCTACCAGACAATGTGGAATTTTATCCAACTACTTTGTAGAGTTTCACACACACCAAAATCAAACAAAAAATGTCCATTGAGTCTGAATTAGCTAGCAGGCAAATTCAGGTTCAGGATAAAATACTTGTTCCTTTAAAAGTATTTAAAAAATCCCTACAGGCTTATGTAAGGTGAGAGTCTGGATCCCAGTTGGGCTTCTCTAAATCTTGCAATGGCTATTTGACAAACCTTTAATGGCATCTGCATTTCTTACTATTGGAAACCATGTTTAAAGTTTACATAATATTTGGCATGTTTAAAGCATGGTTTATTACCTTGTCTTTTAATATTTGGTGTTTTAGCTCCACAAATATTTCTACGTATACTCCTTTATAAACAAAATAGCCTTCCTTGTTCCCAGTAGTGATTCGAATGTCTTTTCACTCTTAAGACTTCCTAAACATTTTCCGCAGGTGCATGAGCTAGCTATCTCACATCATCTGATCACTGAGGGGGAAAATTCCTACTCTGACCCACAGGTGTGCATTTATATATGCTGTCAGGATTGAAAATTTTATCAAGTTAATAAATACTAATGAAGAGAATTGGAACAAATTTGCTAAATTTGCCAAATAAGGCACCCCAGAGCTATGTCTAACAACGTGTACCCTGACAGATGTGAACTGAGGTTGAAACACTTGAAAAACACAGAAAGGGAAGGAACAAAGAGAAAGAATTAAAGCCTAAAAATAATTGCACAATCTATTGAAGACAGGCATGAAAATGATCCTAAAATGGAAGGAGATATGTAGAAAAGGAAACTTGAGAGTGTTCTGTTACTGTTACTCCCACTGATAGCTAAAGAATTCAACCAAACTCTTTACCATGCACTCATACAGCCTTCTGTCGTTTGGCACTAAGCTCATGTTTCAGTCCTTTTTCTCACATCAATGCAAGAGCATGTTATTGGATTGATAAATATGCCTTATGTTATGCTTTTCTTGCCTCATTATCACACATTATTATAAATGTCTTTTCAGCAACATTTTTGAATTGGGTTTATACCTGTTATCTTGAAGGTTCTGCAAGGAGAGGGGGGATAGTTAGGGGAGAAAAGGGCAGAACCATGAGGGAAGAGAATTCAGCTCAATTTCCCTGATTCAGTCTCCTTTTAACAACTCTCACTATGCTTCAGCATAATCAATAATTCCAAATGCATTCACCAATAATTTTCTCTATCTAGTAGACTCAAATGGACACCATTTCCTTACTGGATCAAGAAATAGATAAAAAGCCTAGCTAAATTACAACTATCACAATGTAGTTATTTTTCTGTCATGTTTCAAAATATGTTTTCCACTTTTTATATTGAGTTACTTTGACTCTTGACTCTAAAGTTATTCCCAGACAGAAACCTTCCATTCATATAAATACATTATATATATATATATGTGTGTGTGTGTGTGAGTACACACACACACATACACATGCACACACAATAGAATTGGAAACATATATATGTGTTTTATATATATTGAGAGAGAATTGAAAATATATATATATATATACACACACACACATATGTATACACACACACACACAGCTGTTTCCTTTCTTCATGTTGAAGGGGAGGGCTACTTGTACATTATCATCATTCTTTAACTAAACTGGAATATACTATATACATAAGATTCAATTACCTCCTACTGGGTCCCTTCTACAACACGTGGGAATTATGGGAGCTACAAGATGATATTTGGGTGGGGACACAGCCAAACCATACCACCTAGGATTAAAAAAAGTAAAGCCAAAAGCAATGGTTCAACTGATATGGTTGTGTTTAAGGATTCAAATAAATGGTGATTATTAATCTCATACATCAAGCTTCCATTTACTTATTTAACTTATTATTTCCCAACATTTCCATGCTAATTTTAATGAACTCTTCTAGCCTCCCGAGTTTGAGGCTTGTCAAGAGAGCACAAGATGAATAACTTTTACTCCACTCTCAAAAGTAAATACAAAAATGGAAGGAAAGTGATAGGAATGTATCAAAGAGAAAGTGACAGTATGATAGTCACCAAACTTTAAGTATCCCAAAAAACACTGGATATACTAAGAGAAAATAAACAGATGACTGTACTTCATTAAGTGTAACAAATCCAAGACAGCTCATTCATTTTCCTTCCCACAAAGGATCTCTTTTCTTTACTAAGACTGATAAGAAGGGAAAATATGAGCGGAGCTCATCCTTTTCTAACTGCATTAAGAACTCAGCATATGTTGTTCAGATAAAATATAAAGTATGCTAAAAGATTCATATGTATGGTAAAAGGATTAGCCATTTCACTTACTCCTATAACTAAAAAAGTTGTGTGTATATGTGTTTGTCTGTGCGTGTTAGATTTAGTCTTCTATATGTCAATATTTATCACATTTAACTATTACAATAAAGCATATTACATCATACTGCAAGGATAAGATGTGATTCTATAGCAGGAGCTTGGGAAGGTACATATCAGAAACTCTGAAATGTGGGCCTTGCAAAAAATAATGGCTCACAGGGCCATTATAATGATTTCTATTAACAATTCCAATTCTATACACACTCTTTTATTTCCTTCATGTTGAAGAGAAGGGCTACTTGTAGATCACTGAAATTCCTTTACTGAACTCAAAGAACTAGAAAGTGTTTCAAAAATCATGTGATCCGACTTTTTTGTTTGTATGAAGGAAATGATTAGAGAGTGAAGTTACAGGCAATGCCCTAAGTCTACTCTTAGTTATTGCCACAGTAGGGCTGGAAACCGTGTCTTCTGGAGCCTGCTTTGGCGTATTCTCCACCATTGAAAAAATTATTAGTTATATTGCACATACGTTATTTGCCTTAAAAGGGTTCTTTGTAGGATTGCTTTAAGCAACAAAATTTTACATTACATTTAAAAGTCAGTTTAATACGTGCATATTCAACTCTCACAAGAGCAATATGATGTAGGCAGTGTGGCCAAGGGAACTGGCCACTGGGTGTTGGAAGACTTAAGAATTCACCCAGGCTTTGCCAGTAAATAACTTGGAATTGATCTTCAATATGTCTTGGCCTCAGTTTCCTGAGATGAAAAATTACAGATCTATGTTCCATTACACTGATATCCATCCAGTTTGATTTATGTCATTGTTTATCTAAACTTTTCAGTTAACTATTTCTTAAAGATAAAACTCTAAAACTAAAAGCTCAATCAAAATAAAAAATATTAGAAACTTCCATTGAGAATTTTTACATGAAGTTTATAATTATTCTATTAATTATGATATTTATGTACTTTCAGTCAAACATGATAATTTTTATAGCAGTAGAATTAACTGTTCTAAAAAATTTTGATGACCTCTCTATGAATCACGGTTACGTTTCCCTCTCATAAAATATCCATGGACATTCAGGACAAAGATTGCCCTTAAATTTTTAGCCTTTGCACCTTAGAAAGAATGCAAATACTGAACTATTGCAAAAATATACTCAAGTAAGATTGCAATGTAAAACCACAATTTCCCAAAATGCCCTGCCTATCTTTAAAATATTTTAAATTGTTTGCAGTTTAAGTGCTAGCTCATTCGGTTTACAATACCTCCTAAATTTTCCATTCCTATGAAGATCATTTAAAATCTTTATTTTCAAATGTCTTTTGGGAACACCTACATTTTGCTCATTATTTGTGAGGGTTTTTTGGTTATTAATACAGGCATTTAATGTAAGATTCTACATGCCATATTTCTGTTTCATTTGCTTTATATAAAATAACCTTTTCCACTTCTCTAATACAGAAAACAAGCCACAAGTGTTTCTTCATTTCCTTGGCTTCAAAATAATTGCCTGAGATACCTACAAAAAATATTCCTGCTAGCTAATGTCGCAGGTTGTCTTTTATCAATGCAAGCCCCGTTGAGTTGTAAATGTACTAGTGCTGTGAGAAAATCAGATTAAATCATTTGTTCTTTAGCTGTGTTTCACAATTTTATTGTCTGATAATCCAGGAAGTTATTAATTTGATATAACCCAAATTATCTTGAACTATGCTTTTAAAACTTGTTATCCAGCAGCTACTAATATTTTGTCTGTGTTTATCTTCACAAGTTTAAACTGTAGAAAGTTTATTTCAGTTTTCCCATGTAAAACTGAATTACACTACTGAATATATTACTAAATATATTCTTTTAAAGTAAGCATGCACTACATGTTCACAGAAATTATAATGCAGACAGGCAGTAAAATCACTGCTCTGCAGTTTACTTTTCCTAAAATATAAAGAAATATAAACTTCTTTATATCTTCTCCTGTCATGTGAATGCCAGTCTGCTATAGGGAAAACTCTGATAAAAGATTTTTTTTCTATTTTTGAGCAGACCATGCCTCTGTGCTTTCATTGTGTTGCATTATAGCATTTAGTGCCCAGACAGGAAGAATTCTATTGCACTGATTTGAGTTATACAGGTGGGTGTGATTCAGTTTCTTTTATGTTAGTACATCTGGATCTTAATGTGCAACACCTCTGCTTTTTTAGTTCTTTGAATCAGTCTGACAATCACAACGAGGATATGAATCAACCAAGATGGTGAGTTTTTGGATGTATAAGTAAATATTTTTATTTTCTACCAAAAATATTATTGTATCACTGTTTGCATTTCTTTATACTTATCTACAGAAAACATTCAGAAGAAAAATATAAAATGTATAATTATCTATGTACAATTATTTATGCAAAAATGCCTAGAAAATTTTATTTATTTGGTTTCCTATGCAATTATATTAACACAGGTAAGTTTTCAAGCAAAACTCTCTATTTAGCATTTTTACCAGCTGCTAGTCACTAGTATCTAGTAACTACCTATTATGTTTCCAGCATAACGATTAGGGCTGATAATTAATGGCTAATTAAAAGATCAATCTTCATCTTTATAGGATTACGCAAGTTACATTTGTTTTACAAAGTGGAGATCATAATTGTCAGGCCTCTGAGCCCAAGCCAAGCCATCTCATCCCCTGTGACTTGCACGTATATACGCCCAGATGGCCTGAAGTAACTGAAGAATCACAAAAGAAGTGAAAATGCCCTGCCCCACCTTAACTGATGACACTCCACCACAAAAGAAGTGTAAATGGCCGGTCCTTGCCTTAAGTGATGACATTACCTTGTGAAAGTCCTTTCCCTGGCTCATCTTGGCTCAAAAAGCAACCCCACTGAGCACCTTGCAACCCCCACTCCTGCCCACCAGAGAACAAACCCCCTTTGACTGTAATTTTCCTTTACCTACCCAAATCCTATAAAACGGCCCCATCCTTATCTCCCATCGCTGACTCTCTTTTCTGACTCAGCCCGCCTGCACCCAGGTGAAATAAAGTCATGTTGCTCATACAAAGCCTGTTTGGTGGTCTCTTCACATGGACGCGCATGAAATTTGGTGCTGTGACTCGGATCAGGGGACCTCCCTTGGGAGATCAATCCCCTGTCCTCCTGTTCTTTGCTCTGTGAGAAAGATCCACCTACGACCTCAGGTCCTCAGACCAACCAGCCCAAGGAACATCTCACCAATTTTAAATCAGGTAAGCAGCCTCTTCTTACTCTCTTCTCCAACCTCTCTCACTGCCCCTCAACCACTTTCTCCTTTCCGCTCTTCAATCTCTCCCTTCTCTTAATTTCAATTCCTTTCATTTTCTGGGAGAGATAAAGGAGACACGTTTTATCCGTGGACCCAAAACTCCGGCGCCGGTCCCCTTCTTCACTCTTAGTAACAAGTCCCGCTTTTCTAGAGGAGGGGCAAATACCCCAACCTCATATCTCTGCGCCCCAATCCCTTATTTCCGCGCCCCAACCTCTTATATCTCTGAGCCCCAATCCCTTATTTCCGCCCCACGACCTCTTATCTCTGCGCCCCAATCCCTTATTTCCATGCCCTGACCCCTTATTTCTGCGACCCATCCCTTATTTCCGCACCCCAACCCCTTTTCCCACTTTTCTGGAAGGTAAGAACCCCCGAACACTTTCCCTCCGTTTCTCTACTCACTCTTTTCTCTAGGCTTGCTTCCTTCACTATGGGCAACCTTCCACCCTCCATTCCTCCTTCTACTCCCTTGGCCTGTGTTCTCCAAAACTTAAAACCTCTTCAACTCACACCTGACCTAAAACCTAAATGCCTTATTTTCTTCTGCAATGCCGCTTGACCCCAATACAAACTCGACTGTAGTTCCAAATACCCAGAAAATGGCACTTTGAATTTTTCCATCCTGCAAGATCTAAATAGTTCTTGTTGTAAAATAGGCAAACGGTCTGAGGTGCCTGACGTCCAGGCATTCTTTTACACATCAGTCCCTTCCTAGTCTCTGTGCCCAATGCAACTCATCCCAAATCTTCCTTCTTTCCCTCCCGCCTGTCCCCTCAGTATCAACCCCAAGCGTCGCTGAGTCTTTCTAATCTTCCTTTTCTACAGACCCATCTGACCTCTCCCTTCCTCCCCAGGCTGCTCCTCGCCAGGCCGAGCTAGGTCCCAATTCTTCCTCAGCCTCTGCTCCTCCACCCTATAATCTTTTTTATCACCTCCCCTCCTCACACCTGGTCTGGCTTACAGTTTCGTTCCGTGACTAGCCCTCCCCCTCCTGCCCAGCAACTTACTCTTAAAAAGGTGGCTGGAGCTAAAGGCATAGTCAAGGTTAATGCTCCTTTTTCTTTATCCCAAATCAGATAGTGTTTAGGCTCTTTTTCATCAAATATAAAAATCCAGCCCAGTTCATGACTTGTTTGGCAGCAATCCTGAGACACTTCACAGCCCTAGACCCTAAAAGGTCAAAAGGCCGTCTTATTCTCAAAATACATTTTATTACCCAATCTGCTCCCGACACTAAATAAAACTCCAAAAATTGGAATCTGGCCCTCAAACCCCACAACAGGACTTAATTAACCTCACCTTCAAGGTGTACAATAATAAAAAAAAGTTGCAATTCCTTGCCTCCACTGTGAGACAAACCCCAGCCATATCTCCAGCACACAACAACTTCCAAACGCCTGAACCACAGCAGCCAGGCGTTCCTCCAGAACCTCCTCCCCCAGGAGCTTGCTACAAGTGCCAGAAATCTGACCACCAGGCCAAGGAATGCCTGCAGCCCAGGATTCCTCCTAGGTCGTGTCCCATCTGTGCGGGACCCCACTGGAAATCAGACTGTGCAACTTACCCGGCAGACACTCCCAGAGCCCCTGGAACTCTGGCCCAAGGCTCTCTGACTGACTCCTTCTCGGCTTAGCGGCTGAAGACTGACGCTGCCCGGTCACCTCGGAAGCCCTGTAGACAATCACAGATGCCGAGCTTCGAGTAACTCTCACAGTGGAGGGTAAGTGCATCCCCTTCTTAATCAATACGGAGGCTACCCACTCCACATTACCTTCTTTTCAAGGGCCTGTTTCCCTTGCCTCCATAACTGTTGTAGGTATTGACGGCCAGGCTTCTAAATCTCTTAAGACTCCCCAACTCTGGTGCCAACTTAGGCAATACTCTTTTAAGCACTCCTTTTTAGTATCCCCACCTGCCCAGTTCCCTTATTAGGCTGAGACACTTTAACTAAATTATCTGCTTCCCTGACTATTCCTGGACCACAGCTATATCTCATTGCCACCCTTCTTCCCAATCCAAAGCCTCCTTTGCATCCTCCTCTTCTATCCCCCCACCTTGACCCACAAGTATAAGATACCTCTACTCCCTCCTTGGCGACCGATCATGCACCCCTTACCATCTCATTAAAACCTAATCACCCTTACCCCACTCAATGCCAATATCCCATCCCGCAGCACGCTTTAAAAAGATTAAAGCCTGTTATCACTCGCCTGCTACAGCATGGCCTTTTAAAGCCTATAAACTCTCCTTACAATTCCATTTTACCTGTCCTAAAACCAGACAAGGTTTACAAGTTAGTTCAGGATCTGCGCCTTATCAACCAAATTGTTTTGCCTATCCACCCTGTGGTGCCAAACCCATATACTCTCCTATCCTCAATACCTGCCTCTACAACCCATTATTCTGTTCTAGATCTCAAACATGCTTTCTGTACTATTCCTTTGCACCCTTAATCCCAGCCTCTCTTCGCTTTCACTTGGACTGACGCTGATGCCCATCAAGCTCAGCAAATTACCTGGGCTGTACTGCCGCAAACCTTCACAGACAGCCCCCATTACTTCAATCAAGGCCAAATTTCTTCCTCATCTGTTACCTATCTCAGCATAATTCTCATAAAAACACACGTGCTCTCCCTGCCAATCGTGTCTGACTGATCTCTCAAACCCCAGCACCTTCTACAAAACAACAACTCCTTTCCTTCTTAGGCATGGTTAGCGTGGTCAGAATTCTTACACAAGAGCCAGGACCACACCCTGTAGCCTTTCTGTCCAAACAACTTGACCTTACTGTTTTAGCCTAGCCCTCATGTCTGCGTGCAGTGGCTGCCGCAGCTTTAATACTTTTAGAGGCCCTCAAAATCACAAACTATGCTCAACTCACTCTCTACAGTTCTCATAACTTCCAAAATCTATTTTCTTCCTCATACCTGACACATATACTTTCTGCTTTCTGGCTCCTTCAGCTATACTCACTCTTTGTTGAGTCTCCCACAATTACCGTTGTTCCTGGCACAGACTTCAATCTGGCCTCCCACATTATTCCTGAAACCACACCTGACCCCCCATGACTGTATCTCTCTGATCCACCTGACATTCACCCCATTTCCCCAAATTTCCTTCTTTCCTGTTCCTCACCCTGATCACACTTGATTTATTGATGGCGGTTCCACCAGGCCTAATCGCCACACACCAGCAAAGGCAGGTTATGCTATAGTACAAGCCACTAGCCTGCCTCTTAGAACCTCTCATTTCCTTTCCATCCTGGAAATCTATCCTCAAGGAAATAACTTCTCAGTGTTCCATCTGCTATTCTACTACTCCTCAGGGATTATTCAGGCCCCCTCCCTTCCCTACACATTAAGCTCGAGGATTTGCCCCACCCAGGACTGGCAAATTAGCTTTACTCAACATGCCCTGAGTCAGATAACTAAAATACCTCTTAGTCTAGGTAGATACTTTCACTGGATAGGTAGAGGCCTTTCCTACAGGGTCTGAGAAGGCCACCGCAGTCATTTCTTCCCTTCTGTCAGACATAATTCCTACAGTCTGATAACAGATGAGCCTTTATTAGTCAAATCAGCCAAGCAGTTTTTCAGGCTCTTAGAATTCAGTGAAACCTTTATATCCCTTACGGTCCTCCGTCTTCAAGAAAAGTAGAATGGACTAAAGGTCTTTTAAAAACACACCTCACCAAGCTCAGCCACCAACTTAAAAAGGACTGGACAATACTTTTACAACTTTCCCTTCTCAGAATTCAGGCCTGTCCTCGGAATGCTACAGGGTATAGCCCATTTAAGCTCCTGTATAGACGCTCCTTTTTATTAGGCCCCAGTCTCATTCCAGACACCAGACCAACTTAGACTGTGCCCCAAAAAACTTGTCATCCCTACTATCTTCTGTTTAGTCATACTCCTATTCACCGTTCTCAACTACTCATACATGCCCTGCTCTTGTTTACACTGCCAGTTTACACTGTTTCTCCAAGCCATCACAGCTGATATCTCCTGGTGCTATCCCCAAACTGCCAGTCTTAACTCTTGAAGTAAATAAATAATCTTTGCTGGCAGGACTATGCTGAATCTCCTTAGGCACTCTCTAATCAGATATCCTGAGTCGTCCCAATTCTTCGACCTTTTATACTTGTTTTTCTCCTTCTGTTATTCCATTTAGTTTCTCAATTCATCCAAAACCATATCCAGGCCATCACCAATCATTCTATATGACAAATGTTTCTTCTAACATCCCCACAATATCACCCCTTACCACACGACCTCCCTTCAGCTTAATCTCTCCCACTCTAGGTTCCCACGCCGCCCCTAATCCCGCTTGAAGCAGCCATGAGAAACATCACCCATTCTCTCTCCATACCACCCCCCAAAAATTTTCGCCACCCCAACACTTCAACGCTATTTTGTTTTATTTTTCTTATTAATATAAGAAGGCAGGAATGTCAGGCCTCTGAGCCCAAGCCAAGCCATCACATCCCCTGTGACTTGCACGTATATGCTCAGATGACCTGAAGTAACTGAAGAATCACAAAAGAAGTGAATATGCCCTGCCCCACCTTAACTGATGACATTCCACCACAGAAGAAGTGTAAATGGCCGGTCCTTGCCTTAAGTGATGACATTACCTTGTGAAAGTCCTTTTCCTGGCTCATCCTGGCTCAAAAAGCACCCCCACTGAGCACCTTGCGACCCCCACTCCTGCCCCCCAGAGAACAAACCCCCTTTGACTGTAATTTTCCTTTACCTACCCAAATCCTATAAAACGGCCCCACCCTTATCTCCCATCGCTGACTCTCTTTTCTGACTCAGCCCGCCTGCACCCAGGTGAAATAAACAGCCATGTTGCTCATACAAAGCCTGTTTGGTGGTCTCTTCACACAGATGCGCATGAAAATAATCACTTTTATTTACTCCAATTAGATTATGTTAGACTAGTTAAGCTCACAGAAAAAGACTTTCCACATAACTAACAGGAAACCCAAGAAGGGAGAAGGAAGGAAACTTAGTAATCAATAGAGAGAAGAGATAGAAGCTTACTATTAATTGTATAGCAAATAAATATCACATTAATTACAGAAAATAAGTCTGTAATGGGAATAAAATGCTGCATTTAAAAGAAATCAAAACAAAATAAAACCAATGAAGTATTTCTTGGCTTCCTAGCACACTTTCTAATGAACCGTTCACACCTCATGAACAGAAATGCCTCAGCAAGCCCTACTTCTGTTATATTATACCATTAATAAGTCCAGCATATCGTAGACATTTTGAAGTAAGCAAAGAACACTACTGTGTTCTATTTCACTTTTGAGGTTTTCACACCAAGAATTATCATTTTCATTTTGCCTGTTTTCTCAACTGACCTTGGTGTTAAATTCAATTATTTTTAAAAAATCATATTAATAACAGCATGACCTGAGAAACCAATTTGTGTCCCCAGAACAAAGTGAGATAGTGGAAACATAATCGACTGATGAGGAAAGAAGCATATTATGAAATGAAATTTCAGATTCTTATTTTTGAAACTTGTTCTATTTACAATATAAAAACCATCAATAGAGAAGATATCACTAAGCTGAATTTTGGGGGCTATCTGAAGGCTGGCAAAATGCAAAAATGTTTATATATGTGGTTATAATATGTCTTATATCACATTAGAATAGCTTCCTCATGCTATTTAATGGGGAAACCATACTACTCACTCTCTTTCTTCTATATCTCATCCTACTTTAATTTTCTATTTCAGCATTTATTGAGTGGGCAGTGACATGTATAGCAAGATAATAGAAATGGTATTAGAATGCTTTTGTGGGAATTGACTAAAAGAAAGGAGAAATGAATTTTAAATTGGACTGGGGACTCTAATATACACATTTTTAAATTTCTTCCTTGTTGATTACTATGGCTGCTCAAGTATAATATTGTGGTTCTGTAAAAAGAAACACGCTAACTATCCCCTTACTTATTCTGCCAATTACTTTTCGGTGTATACTTGTAATTAAACCCATTTTGGGATTCGTGTCAACCTTCCCTCACAGCGATCAATACTAAATGGTAACAAAGGGAAAGAGACGATATCTGTTGTTAGTAGATTTTTGCCTGTACTTGTACAAATAAGATTAGAAGCTGCATGTAGAGCGAGCTGTGAGTACATGACATTTTCCCAGTAACTGTTTTTCATTATTTTGAAGTGTGCATGAAACTCCTGCCACCCTGAATCTTCTCAGTCACAGCCACATGTCACTGAGGATTCAGCTTTGGTGGTTCTTCAGCTCTGACACAAAGCAACAACTATGTTACCCCCATCCCCTTCCCCGACCCACCACCCAAAAGACTGATGTATTCCAAAAGAATTCCAGAAAGCTGGAAACAAAATAACCTCTTTCAAAACAAATATTTAGTATTATCACAAATTCACAGGCAAAAATTCCAATTTTTAAAATCACAAAATCAGATATACTATTGCTTAAAACAAATTCAGAAATCAGTAAGTTGATGTCCACATAATAAAATATCACACAATTCACTGAAAGATGTCTTTACTTTTTATTATATTTTTCTTTCATGAAGACATTTCATGGCTCCAAGTACTTGTTTTTTTTGAGAATAAAGTCGCATCACGGAAGATATTCTAAGGTCCTGAATTTTCAGAACACAAAACGGCTGGGAGCATATTCAGGATAGACTTATTCTTTTTAACACTTCAAAAAAAGGTGGAAACTACAATAAAGTAGCTTTACTTTTCAAACAACAGCTGTGTTAAAATACCTACTATGGCTATAGCATAATGTAAAGTCCGTACTCACATTGCAATTATTATCAGAAAACAGTTTACAATTCAAAAACTTTTTACCATCCTTATTAAATTATCCTGGGTTAAGAGCATAATGTCAGCTCTCTGAAATCTCCATTTCATTGCTTTTGCTGGTTTTCATAAGACTAACCCTTAGAGGTAGGGATACTTATACATCTTGAATTACAAGGATTTATGCTCTTTTCTCGGTGCCTGAGATTTATATTCATCAGTGTTAAAGGTTGTTAGATGTATAAATCTCTATGGATCAAGATAAGAACATACACTCAAAAGGGATTCCTAAGTACTGTTTGTATTTACCATGAATGTCCTTGTTACTGTGGCTGTGTGATTTGAGTTCATATGCATACATATTAGAAATGTAAAATATTAGATGTCACATTTCTTTCAACTGCTCTTGAAACAGGATAAAAGAAACAAATTAAACGTGAAATCTGTACCCAGGCAAGTGTTCATATTTTCCTTTCATCTGTGTTCTAGCATTTAATTGCAGACACCATTGAACCATACTCATGACACAAGTTGCACTTTGTCACAGAGCTGATGAAGAGAATCATGGAGCTATACATATCATGATTCCAGGTTAGTTATTCAGCAGGCAACATTGCTGAACTTCATACTTACGTAACAGTTTTCCAACTTGGAGCAGCATGTTTTCTTATTTGAAAAAAAAAAAAAAAGAAAAGAAATTGCTGAAAGATTTCTTGGTTTCTATGAGAGGAACTGCAAAAACACACAATACCTTTTATTTTTTTACATTCTTTTATCATGCTAGCAAAATATAATTCAATTTTCAAGCCAAAACAGTAGCTACTTTTCCCCTTTATTCTTCATAAACTTTCATATTATTATATAACGGTTACAGGACATGATTGCTTCCCACAGAGTATAAAGTGGCTTAGTGGACATCGTAACACACTTTCATGAGCAACTTAGACGTCCTTGTGTTTTCAGTTGTACAGAATAATTTATCTATTCTTCATACATAGGGCTCTCAGATAAAATACAGGATTTCTTGTTAACTGAATTTCAGATAAAGAAAGAATAACTTTTTAGCATAGAATATTTCTTTAAATATTTGGACCATATGTATATTTAAAATTGTTTACTTGAAATTCAAATTTAAATGGATGTTCTGTATTTCTATTTGCTAAACCTGGAAACCCTATTCGATAACCTATAATTCTTGAGTGTGAAGATTTTAGGTTGTTAACATATAGTTTAGTTTAATTTGGTTTTGTTTTGCTAAATTTCTGTTGCAGTGGAATTCAATGTAAACTTAATAAAGTCATGCAAAATCAAAAATCTAAAAGGACAAACCTGTTTAAATTATTAGAATCTTTTGGTTATCTGAAACAAGGGCAGTTTTAAAAATAATGTCACTTTTCTACTTGAAAAGGACAGTACCATGTGGGAGAATGGAGAGCTCAGGGGACCTATAATGAGATACAGGCCTTTCATTGGTTTGAATATAGCCCTAGGTGGTAGTGACTGAAAGTTTTTGCCATCTGGTACCTGATCAGTGGCTGATGTGAAGTTGTTGATTTCACTTCTTTTTTAAAAAAATCAAGGCAAAAAACAAATGTCTAGAAGAAGAGCAGTTTTACTGTCTACCACACCTTTATAACCTTGACCAAATCATTTCACTTATCTCGCTCCTAATTTCTTCTTGTCTGCCAAAGAAAATATGACAGTAGTCATCTGTATATCTGTCCTTTAATTAAAATATCATCTGGTATTATAAGTAAACTTGAAGATAAAACATACTTTAGGCAGTTGTTCCTTCATTTCAATTGGGAATTGGCTACAGGTCTCTATTTGTAGTAAATGGGAATCGTCTGTTCTGAAGATTTTCAAAGAAGTAACCATTAAAATTCTTTAAGAGCCTATTGTGCCCCCAAAGATGAAGGTCAAAATTATTCAATTTGTTATCTGGAAAGGCTCTTAGGAAAGCTCTACTGTACCAGCAAAGCACAAGGCCATTACCTTTCTCTAATATTTATTTTCCACTACCCTCCCCCACTCCATTGTCTTTTATTTCAGTTTTGGTAAAAAAGATGAGCACAGTGATTTCATAAGAAAATCTGAATTTAGAACCCATATCTGCTATTCCATGCCAGGTAACCTTGAAAATGTCATTCGAACTTGCCAAAATGCTAAATAATAAAATTCTTGTAACTATTTGTTCCAAGGGCTTCTTTTTTCCTGCAAACATTAGAAGGAATGCAAACTTCATACCTGTCTTTTAGGAAAATTTACTTGACAGTATGTGAAAAAAGCCTTAAAGTTTCATTTTCCACTTCAGATAGGGTGATGGAGAGGGGGAAAGCAAAAGGAGAAAAATACAGAGACACAAAGAGCCTGATGTTTTCCGGGAGCTGTGAGCAATTCAGAATAGATACGGTTTGAAATATCAAGAGGCAGGGAAAGATTCACCTGGAGGCACTGTCATGGACCACCTCACGGAGGGTGATGTTTGCCATACTAGGGATTTTATACTCTATTTTTCAGACAGTGAGAAGTTTGTTAAGCAATAGTTTAACATCTTCCTTGTGTCTTAGGAACTGTCCAAACGGAGGTGGTTAGATGGGAACATAGCAAGAATTAACACAAAGGGAACTTGAAAAGTTATGGCAATAATCCAGGCCAAAAAAGATGAGAGCTTGAATTAAAGAAACGGTGAAGATGGGGAGAGAGTTGGATATTAAAGCAATTAATGAGATGGATTTAGCTAGGCAGTGACAAGATGGAAGTAGGACAAGAGAGAGAGATGTCCCCTAGGTTTATACCTTGGGTTATTATGTAGACATTTGTGTCATTTAACAGCATTTGGGAATTCATAAATAGACATATTTTTGTAGGGGAAAGACAATGAGTTTTATTTGTAGCCTGTTGGATTTGCCACCATTGCAGGTCTAGAAGGATGAGTTAACCAGTAGTCAGCAATATTATTAAGGTATATAGAGTTGACAGGGCACAACTGAGCTACAGACATGGGTGCAGGAGTTTAACTGGTCAAGGTTCTTAGTTGTAGATCACAAAATCCACTCTAAATAGAAAGAGCAGAAAGAAATCTATTAAGAGTTATGGGGCACCTGCAGAATTAGTGCAGACATGGAGAGCCCATAGTCTAAACTTCTACAGACAATAACCCAAATGACACCAAAAGCCTGGCCCACCAATGAAGTTGCTATATCTGCTAATATCAGAAAACAATAGAATCAGAAAGCTACCAGCACACCTATCAGATTTAGAAACATGCCAATGCTGATCAAATTCATCACTTCAAAATAGATGCTCTTTGCCTTGCCTTCTGACACCCATGAAGTTAGGGATCAAATATCAAGGCTTCTATCAAAGGCATAGCAACTCTGCTTGACAGAAGATCTATGTAAACATTTATCTCACAACTACCTTACAACTCTCTCACATGGTGCATTTGTTTCACAGGAGCTAGAGCAAATGCCAAGGATTGCAGTGGTCTCTGGGTAACACTGTTTTTAGCTTTCCAGCCTCTAAATAGAGCCTCTTAAATAGGGTTTACAGTGGTGTTCAGTAAATCAATCTGTCACAAGGAAGCACGAAGGTAAAAATGATGTTTAAGGAATTGTAGTGGATAACAGTAAAAGACAACATATGGCATTAGAATAGAAGCAAGCAAACAAGTGACAGAAACCAAAGGAATATCAGTATTTTAAAAGCAGAAGAGAAGGGAGAGGTGAAAGACTCTGAAATGAATCTAAAGGAATCCAAGCAAAAAAAAAAAAAAAAAGTAATTGGTGCTTTGGTTATTAAAAGTAGAGGCATTTTAAAAAACTTTTTCAAGTTTTATGCAGCTTGCAGGTCTTAAAAGAATCATTATATTTGTCTATTAGTGTGCCTCTGCTAGAAGAGTGTCATTGGAGATATGAGAGCAGAAACCAGAGAGCAGGGGATTAAAGAGTGAATTGGGAGCAATGAAGTAAAGACAGCTTGATTCCAGAGAGGAGAGAGATAAGGTGACAGGTAGAGGGGAGGAAATAAAATAAGAGACAAGAACTCTCACAAGTGGAGAAAGATTTGAGTTTAGGCTTTTCTATGTGAAAGATGCACACAAGAGAAAAAAACAAAAATACAGTGTAACAACAGAATCATTGAAGAAGCCAGGTCCTGCCAAAATCAGGAAGTGATCAAAACAGAAAGGAGGACACTTCTTATGAAATGAGAAGAAAAAAGGTTCAAATGAATGCAGATTTACCTAGGTTTGGGAAAGGGGGTGGGAAATTAAGGGATTTATTATAACATATTTAATGCTCACTGCTGGAAGACATGGCACAGATATAAGTGGCTTAAGCACAGTGCTTATACTTTAGAACACTCCTAAGTGAAATGGAACGGAGACTCAGAGATATGTAAATATACTGACACAGAGCTCAGCTGCTCCAAAGTCTCAGCTAAGGATGTGGGCCATAGATTTCTGGTTGCCCAGTCTACATAATGACATGATTTCTCCCACATTGTGGGTGTCATGAAAGCAGATTGTTAGACTGACTCAAAGTTAAGACTTAGCAGAGTAAATGCACAGATAGTCGAGAGAGACAGACAGAGAGGGAGAGATTGAAGGTGCTGATACAAAAGCTTTTATTATTTTAAAAATTAAACATATAACAGCATTTGTTAAGTGAATGATATGTATTGGAGATGATGCTGAGGAATTAATCTTGTGAAAGATGTCAGAGTTAAAGACACTTGTGTCAAACCTTGACCAAATGGAGCCAAGGAAGGACATGAATGGAGAATTCTCATGCACCAATGCCTGATCATAAGAACTATCACTAAAGACTGCAAAAACTACAAACTTGCACAAAGGCCACCACAACCTTACCAAAAATAGATATTTCTGGGAGGACATCTGCCCAACAACTGCCTGTCCAATCTTGGACTGACAACACCCTTGCTATTGATCACTGTAGCCAAGGATAATTGTTTGAAAAAAAATAACAACTTGTATAATCCTCCTTATTTTTCTTTTAAAAACCTTTGTCTTCTTTTACCTCCCTGAATACACCCAAAATTTACTATTGCACCATGTTCCTTTTGCAAGGCTCATTCTCAAACAAATATTTTGTTTTACAAAGCCTCTTTTATTTAGTTTGCCAGTCTTAACAACAGCCCTAAGTAAGTAATATTATTACCCCCATTTTACAGTGGAAACAAACAACTAACTTCATTGTATTTTAGGAGGTATGTTATGTCACCTTGGCTAATGTAAATGAGATGCCAAATTAACAAGAGCTTTTTTCTCACTCTGATGTGGAATAAATGTGCAAGATAATATCGCAGTGCTCCTTCACAAATGTGCCAAGGAATCATTTTCCCTCTGTCTTGTTGCTCTGTCATCTTCAAAATATGGTTTCCAACTCATGGTGCCCCATGGTTACTTCTGCCCTCACCATCTTGACCTGATTCCAATTAGCAAGAAGGGAGTAGAAGGAAGGCAGAAACAGAACCATATGGCTGTACCTACAACTGAAGAAGGCTGAGTAGCCCAGCTAAAATTGGACAGTTGTATTACTAAAAGAAGAAAGTAATGATTTATTTGCAAGGAAGGATACTATTCTGAAAACATTTTTGAAAAAAATAGGCTTGAATGAAATACTGAACATTTTTCTTTTTATCCTGATTTCTATAATTTCATGCAATTTACATAAGTATCAATTTATCCCCAACTTTTGAAGGGTGAGGTAGCATCTGTAGAATAAAATAAATAAAAACTAAACTTCTGCCATAACACATTGGGCCAGGCACTTAATCTCCTATTGTATTTTTTTTAACCTCTTGTTTGCTAAATTACAATAAACATAAGCCAAAAATGGGAAAAGGACACTCATTTTTTCAAATGTAAGGTAAATGTTTGTTACCATTCTTCCGTTTATCTAGAGGGAGGTAGGCAAGGGGGGAGTGAGGGGGGGGGAGAGAAAGAGAGACAGAGAGAGAGAGAGAGAGAGAGAGAGAGAGAGACAGACCTGAGGAGTCACTTGGACTCATTTTCAATTATTGCTTTATCTGTGTTCTGTTTGGGTGGAGAGAGAAAATCCCTATTCTTTTAATTGGACTATATCCCAGAGCTGTCCCAATTTACTTAAGATGATTCCCAGCACCAAATTGTTCTTACAGTCAGGAAATTGTTCTTGATAATTAGACCACATTTGTTTTATTCTTGGTTTATATTCACCCTGTGTATAAATCCATCATCTATTTCTTTAATCAACTTTAGTTGTACATCTCTGGACTAGTTTATTGGTATCTTTTGGATCCTAGATGGCGGAATGAATGGAGTTTTTTCTCATTAGTATCACGAGGAGAAGAAACACGTTTCTTTCCATTGGCATTATTTTATTCACTTCATGGAAGCTTTAGTTTTATTTATAATAATAACATAAAAATTCAGATCTATATAAGTAATGTTAGATTTCATTCATCTTTATCATTTTTATGCTGTTATCTGATATGGATTGCATCTGTATCAGATAAAGGTATATACACATTCTATATTATTTAGCTTTGATTTTACCCCACAGTTTCACTTAGTATTGACCATACTGCATTATGGTCAGTGATAACTTAATAGGACAAGTCATTTTTTTCCTTCTAATGTTCATCAGGAAAGGAAACTGCCTCTCTACCCAACCTAACATCCATGGTGTCAGGGCATCTGCCTGCCTGACTGATGGCGCATTAAATTACACTCTGCCAGGTCTCAGCTTGATATAAACTCTCTGACACTTATCCTGATAGCATGACCCAATACCCAGTTCAGTAATAGTTTTTATCTAATTGAGAAAGAGAGCTAGATTTTTAAAAATCACAATACTAAAATGAATTTTAATTCAACCAGAGGTACCTATGTGCATATAATTTAACATATCACTGAGGAGGCTTGGTACCCAAGAGAACCTCTTACTAAGAGGAGTTTTAAAACCTGAAAAATCAGTATTGGTTACATAATTTCTCTTTAGACATGAACACTTCGCAAATGTTATTTGCTCAATCTCTATTCATAAGGCAAACATAAAGTGATGAAATTAATAGTAGCAGTATTGGTAGTTAATACACATAGCACTTCTATGCAGCAAGCACTTCACATATCTTCACAATAGTCTCATGGACATTATTAGTAACTCATTGTAAATATGAGAAAACTGAGGCACAGAGAGATTAAGGAACCTGGCCAAGATTATACAACTAGTGGTGGAGCCATAAATTAAACATACAAACTGGCTCCAGAGTTTGTACCCTTAACCATTATGCTATAGATGTCTAAAGACAAATATGTTTTAACATGCCAGTCTTCTCTCTTTTCTGATTAGCTGGTTGTTAAGAAAAAATGTTGGCAAATAGATGATAATGAAGGGGGCAGTTTAAGACAAGCATCCCTGTTACCTCGATGGCAAGGAAGGCAAACAGAAGCACAGAGATAAGATAACCATGAAAGCCACTAAGCCTTCAGCATGAACACTGTCTCCCAACAATTTGATGATCATTCTTCAGGATTTTGTTAATATAAATGCTGTATTTTAATTATTTCCAACATATACGTCTTTGTAGTGATAATAAAATTTCCTATATTTACAATGTTTTTAGAGGTCAATTATTTTTCTTAGATTCTATTGCTTGCAAAAACTCCCAGTTTAGCACAGGCTGCAAAGTTCCCCAATGTGCTATTCACAGATTCTTTTTGAATCGTTAATAAATGACAAATGTTAAAAATGATCAATCCCAATGCCAGTTTTTGTTGCAAACTTCTAAACACCTCCTACAGTTTTGTGTCATTGCCACTTTATTCTCAGGCTTTATTTATGGTCCAAAATCTAGTTTTGAATCCGTATGACTATTTTCACATCTATTCTACATTTGAATCAATTCAGCAAATAATACTTTTAAAGTGTGGCATCAATTTTTTCCTATAATTGAAACATTAAATATCTATTGCACTTACTTTAGCCTGTATTTATTGGAATATCTTTTAAGTTGCAAAAAGAAGAAATGAAAAAAATGTTTGATCACTCATAATATTTACTGAGTGCATATTATTTATATTAAAACATAGAGTTTGGGGCTAATGAAACAACATTCTTATAATAGCATGAAAAATGTTGTAGTATTTTATACTTAGGTTCAAGTAATAAAGCATTATGTCCTCAAAATGGTCACTACAACCAGACAAAATTGGTGATGTAAAGCAATATAAAATAAACAGGCTTAACACCACACCCTGAAATGGCAGGGAAAGCCACTAATCACAAGTATTTGATACCTAAAATACTAATACTTATATATATATATATATATAATCATAATAGAATATATATATATTATAAGTTCTGGGATAGCTGTACAGAATGTGCAG
Organism: Pan paniscus; assembly: GCF_029289425.2. Taxonomy (NCBI): domain Eukaryota; kingdom Metazoa; phylum Chordata; class Mammalia; order Primates; family Hominidae; genus Pan; species Pan paniscus. The sequence continues at coordinate 102,279,894 of NC_073253.2, forward strand.
GTTTGTTACATGGGTATATATGTGCCATGGTGGTTCGCTGCACCCATCAACCTGTCATCTACATTAGGTATTTGTCCTAACGCTATCCCTCCCATTGCCCTCCACCACCCAACAGGCCCCAGTGTGTGAGATTCCCCTCCCTGTGTCCATGTGTTCTCATTGTTCAACTCTCACTTACGAATGAGAACTTGCAGTGTTTGGTTTTCTGTTTCTGTGTTAGTTTGCTGAGAATGATGGTTTGCAGCTTCATCCATGTCCCTGCAAAGGAAATTAACTCATCATTTTTTATGGCTGCATAGTATTGCTATGTGCCACATTTTCTTTATTCAGTCGGTCATTGACGGGCATTTGGGTTGGTTCCAAGTCTCTGCTATTGTAAATAGTGCTACAAGCATGTGTCTTTATAGTAGAATGATTTATAATCCTTTGGGCATATACCCAGTAATGGGATTGCTGGGTCAAATGGTATTTCTGGTTCTAGATCCTCGAGGAATTGCCACACTGTCTTCCACAATGGTTGAACTAATTTACACTCCACCAACAGTGTAAAAGCATTCTTATTTCTCCACATCCTCTCCAGCAACTGTTGATTCCTGACTTTTTAATGATCGCCATTCTAAATGGCATGAGATGGTCTCTCATTGTGGGTTTGGTTTGCATTTCTCTAATGACCAGTGATGATGAGCTTTTTTTCATATGTTTGTCATCTGCATAAATGTCTTCTTTTGAGAAGTGTCTGTTCATATCCTTCACCCACTTTTTGATTGGGTTGTTTGATTTTTTCTTGTAAACTTGTTTACGTTTTTTGTAGATTCTGGATATTAGCACTTTGTCAGATGGATAGATTGCAAAATTTTTTCCCATTCTGCAGCTCTCCTGTTCACTCTGATGGTAATTTCTTTTGCTATGCAGAAGCTCTTTAGTTTAACTAGATCCCATTTGTCAATTTTGGCTTTTGTTGCCTTTGCTTTTGGTGTCTTAGTCATGAAGTCTTTGCACATGCCTGTCTCATTAATGGTATTGCCTAGGTTTTCTTCTAGGGTTTTTATGGTTTTAGGTCTTACCTTTAATCTTTAATCCATCTTGAGTTAATTTTTGTATAATGTGTAAGGAAGGGGTCCAGTTTCAGTTTTCTGCATATGGCTAGCCAGTTTTCCCAGCACCATTTATTAAATAAGGAATCCTTTCCTCATTGCTTGTTTTTATCAGGTTCCTCAAAGATCAGATGGTTGTAGATGTGTGGCATTATTTCTGAGGCCTCTGTTCTGTTCCATTGGTCTATATATCTCTTTTGGTACCAATACCATGCTGTTTTGGTTACTGTAGGCTTGTAGTCTAGTTTGAGGTCAGGTAGCATGATGCCTCCAGCTTTGTTCTTTTTGCTTAGGATTGTCTTGGCTATACAGGCTCTTTTTTGGTTCCATATGAAATTTAAAGTAATTGTTTCTAATTCTGTGAAGAAAGTCAATGGTAGCTTGATGGGAATAGCATTGAATCTATAAATTACTTTGGGAAGTATGGCCATTTTCACAATATTGATTTTTTCTATCCATAAGCATGGAATGTTTTTCCATTTGTGTCTTCTCTTGTTTCCTTGAGCAGTGTTTTGTAGTTCTCCCTGAAGAGGTCTTTTACAACCCTTGTAAGTTGTATTCCTAGATAGTTTATTCTCTTTGAAGCAATTATGAATGGGAGTTCACTCATGATTTGGCTCTCTGTTTGTCTATTATTGGTGTATTAGGAATGCATGCGATTTTTACACATTGATTTTGTATCCTGAGACTTTGCTGAAGTTGCTTATTAGCTTAAGGAGTTTTGTGGCTGAGACAATGGAGTTTTCTAAATATACAATCATGTCATCTGCAAACAGAGACAATTTGACTTCCTCTCTTCCTATTTGAATACGTTTTATTTATTTCTCTTGCCTGATTGCCCTTGCCAGAACTTCCAATACTATGTAGAATAGGAGTGGTGAGAGAGGGCATCGTTGTCTTGTGCTGGTTTTCAAAGAGAATGCTTCCAGCTTTTGCCCATTCAGAATGATATTGGCTGTGGGTTTGTCATAAATATCTCTTATTATTTTGAGCTATGTTCCATCAATACCTAGTTTATTGAGAGTTTTTAGCATGAAGGGGTGCTGAATTTTACCGAAGACCTTTTCTGCATCTACTGAGATAATCATGTGGTTTTTGTCATTGATTCTGTTTATGTGACAGATGTTTATTGATTTGCATATGCTGAATCAGCCTTCCATCCCAGGATGAAGCTGACTTCATCATGGTGGATAAGTTTTTTGATGTGCTGCTGGATTCTGTTTGTGAGTATGTTATTGAGGATTTCGCATTGATGTTCATCAGGGATATTGGCCTGAAATTTTCATTTTTTGTTTTGTCTTTGCCAGGTTTTGGTATTGGGATGATGCTGGCCTCATAAAATGAGTTAGGGAGGAGTCCTTCTTTTTCTATTGTTTGAAATAGTTTTAGAAGGAATGGTATTACCTCCTATTTGTACCTCTGGTAGAATTTGGCTGTGAATCATCTGGATCTGGGTTTTTTGTTGGTTGGTAGGTTATTAATTACTGCCTCAATTTCAGAACTTGTTATTGGTCTAGTCAGGAATTTGACCTCTTCCTGGTTTAGTCTTGGGAGAATGTATATGTCCAGGAATTTATCCATTTATTCTAGATTTTCTAGTTTATTTGCATAGAGGTGTTTATAGTATTCTCTGATGGTAGTTTGTATTTCTGTGGGATCAGTGGTGATATCCCCTTTATCATTTGATTCTTCTCTCTTTTCTTCTTTAATAGCCTAGCTAGTGGTCTACCTATTTTGTTAATCTTTTTGAAAAACCACCTCCTGGATTCATTGATTTTTGAAGGGTATTTTGTGTCTCTATCTCCTGGAATTCTGTTCTGATCTTAGTTATTTCTTGTCTTCTGCTAGCTTTTGAATTTGTTTGCTCTTGCTTCTCTAGTTCTTTTAATTGTGATGTTAGGGTGTCGATTTTAGATCTTTCCCACTTTCTCACGTGGGCATGTAGTGCTATAAATTTCCCTCTAAACACTGCTTTAGCTGTGTCCCACAGATTCTGGTACATTGTGTCTTTGTTCTTATTGGTTTCAAAGAACGTAGTTATTTCTGCTTTAATTTCATTATTTACCAGTAGTCATTCAGGAGCAGGTTGTTCAGTTTCCATGTAGTTGTGTGGTTTTGAGTGAGTTTCTTAATCCTGAGTTCTAATTTGATTGCACTGTGGTCTGAGAGACTGTTTGATTTCCGTTCTTTTACATTTGCTGAGGAGCGTTTTACTTCCAATTATGTAGTCCATTTTAGAACAAAAGCTATGTGGGCTGAGAAGAATGTATATTCTGTTGATTTGGGGTGGAGGGTTCTGTAGATGTGTATTAGGTCTGCTTGGTCCAGAGCTGAGTTCAAGTCCTTGTTAATTTTCTGTCTCATTGATCTGTCTAATATTGACAGTGGGGTGTTAAAGTCTCTCACTTTTAATGTGTGGGAGTCTAAGTCTCTTTGTAGGTCTCTAAGAACTTGCTTTATGAATCTGGGTGCTCCTGTATTGGGTGCATATACATTTAGGATAGTTAGCTCTTCTTGTTACGTTGACCCCTTTACCATTATGTAATTACCTTCTTTAACTTTTTTGATCTTTGTTGGTTTCAAGTCCGTTTTATCAGAGACTAGGATTGGAACACCTGCTTTTTTTTTTTTTTTTTTTTTTTGCTTTCCATTTGCTTGGTAAATATGCCTCCATCCCTTTAATTTGAGACTTTGTGTGTCTTTGCACATTTAGTGGGTCTCCTGAATATAGCACACTGATGGGTCTTAACTTTTTATCCAATTTGCCAGTTTGTTTCTCTTAACTGGGGCATTTAGCCTATTTACATTTAAGGTTAATATTGTTACATGTGAAACTGATCCTGTCATCATGATGCTGTTTGGTTATTTTGGACATTAGTTGATGCAGTTTCTTCTTAGCGTCAATGGTCTTTACATTATGGTTTGCTTTTGCACTGGCTGGTACCAGTTTCTCCTTTCCATATTTAGTGCTTCCTTCAGGAGCTCTTGTAAGGCAGGCCTGCTGGTGACAAAACCCCTCAGCCTTTGCTTGTCTGTAAAGTATTTTATTTCTCCTTCACTTATGAAGCTTAGTTTGGCTGGATATGAAATTCTGGGTTGAAAATTCTTTTCTTTAAGAATGTTGAATATTGGCCCCCACTCTCTTCTGGCTTGTATGGTTTCTGCATGAGATCCACTGTTGGTCTGATGGGCTGCCATTTGTGGGTTACATGACCTTTCTCTCTGGCTGCCCTTAACATTTTTTCCTTCATTTCAACCTTGCTGAATCTGACAATTATGTGTCTTGGGGTTGCTCTTCTCACGGAGTATCTTAGTAGTGTTCTCTGTATTTCTTGAATTTGAATGTTGGCCTGTCTTGCTAGATTAGGGAAGTTCTCCTGGATGATATTCTGAAGTGTGTTTTCCAGCTTGGTTCCATTCTCCCAGTCACTTTCAGGTACACCAATCAATTGTAAGTTTGGTCTTTCCACATAGTCTCATATTTCTCATATTTGTTCCTTTTCATTCTTTTTTCTCTAATCTTGTCTTCATGCTGTGTTTCATTAAGTTGATCCTCAATCTCTGACATCCTTTCTTCTGCTTGATCAGATCGGCTATTGATAATTGTGTATGCTTCACGAAGTTCTCGTGCTGTGTTTTTCAGCTCCATCCGGTCATTTATGTTCTTCTCTAAACTGGTTATTCTAGTTAGCAGTTCCTGTAATTTTTTTTTTTTTTAATCAAGGTTCTTAGCTTCCTTGCATTGGGTTAGAATATCGTCCTTTAGCTCAGAGGAGTTTGTTATTACCCACCTTCTGATGCCTACTTCTGTCAGTTTGTCAAGCTCATTCTCCATCCAGTTTTGTTCCGTTGCTGGTGAGGAGTTGTGATCCTTTGGAGAAGAAGAGGCATTCTGGTTTCTGGAATTTTCAGCCTTTTTGTGCTGGTTTCTCCTCATCTTCATGCATTTATCTACCTTTGGTCTTTGGTGTTGGTGACGTTTGGATGGGGTTTCTCTATGGACATCCTTTTAGTTGATATTGATGCTATTCCTTTCTGTTTCTTAGTTTTCCTTCTAACAGTCAGGCCCATCTGCTGCAGGTCTGCTGGAGTTTGCTGGACGTCTGCTCCAAACCCTGTTTGCCTGGGTATCACCAGTGGAGGTTGCAGAACAGCAAAGATTGCTGCCTGCTCCTTCCTCTGGAAGCTTCGTCCCAGAAGGGCACCTGCCAGATGCCAGCCAGAGCTCTCCTGTATGAGGTGTCTGTTGACCCCTGCCGGGAGGTGTCTCTCAGTCAGGCGGCACGGGGGTCAGAGACCCACTTGAGGAGGCAGTCTGTCCCTTAGCAGAGCTCGGGTGCTGTGCTGGGAGATCTGCTGCTCTCTTTAGAGCTGGCAGGCAGGAATGTTTAAAAGTCCGCTGAAGTTGCACCCACAGTTGCCCCTTCCCCCAGGTCCTCTGTCCCAGGGAGATAGAAGTTTTATCTATAAGCCCCTAAATGGGGCTGCTGCCTTCCTTTCAGAGATGGCCTGCCCAGAGAGGAGGAATCTAGAGAGGCAGTCTAACTACAGTGGCTTTGTGGAGCTGCGGTGGGCTCCACCCAGGCCACACTTCCCGGTGCCTTTGTTTACACTGTAAGGGGAAAACCGCCTACTCAAGCCTCAGTAATGGTGGATGCCCCTCCCCTCACCAAGCTGGAGCATCCCAGGTCGACTTCAAACTGCTGTGCTCACAGTGAAAATTTCAAGCCAGTGGATCTTAGTTTGCTGGGCTCTGTGTGGGTGGGACCCACTGAGCAAGACCACTTGTCTCCCTGGCTTCAGCCCTTTTTCCAGGGGAGTGAACAGTTCTGTCTTGCTGGGGTAACTCTGTGCTAGCACGCAGCAAGGGCAGCAAAGAAGGAACCCCAAGCTGACGAGCTCAGCTACATAGCCCCAAGAAGCTAAGCCACCCTGGCCAGAACCACCTTTTCCCTAAAACCATATTTAAAAGAGTAGAATAGCAAAAATATGAGAATACATGATTAAAGTGAACAGAAATGAGAGATAATGCTCTTGCAATTCTAGCTACTTTAAATACCAGCTAAAATTTCTATGTAATCATCTTCCTACATCATTAAAGGTATTGATTCATATAGGTTGTGTTAGTCAATAGTTTTAAAAGTTCTATATTCTCTTTCCAGGGGGCCTTTCTTTTAGTAGGCTATCTATCATTGCTTTCCTTTTTTATTGGTTTCATTTGAGCAAATTATTAGAAGGTAGTTTGGAAATAACAAGATTTGCACAAATGATGAAGACAAGTAAAATAAGAAAAAATAAGTAATTAATTGGAATCAAACAATTAAATCCCAATTCCAGCAAAACTCTCAATATCAAAATCATTACGATAATTACATGAAATAAGGATGCCTACACTTCTAGGTGCTCATAAAGGCACATTGTACCTGTATTATAGGTCACAAGTCAATACAATGAGCAATTATGGGAGTTAAACTCGGAATCAATCCTTTTATTCAATCCTCACAATACCCTACATTTCTTCTTCACTAAACATACCACTATTATAGTGAATATTATTTATTAGACAATTTGCCTAATGTCTGCTAGCCTTAGGAAAAGTACAGAGAATTTTAGTGTTGTTCCAAATTTTCTCAGAAACCTAAGATCTGAACAAACCATAAAAATGGCAAATGACCATCAAGAGAATACACAATATTTTTAAGGTAGTTAAAAAAAAACAATATTTTCCATGTCTCCTATACATATTTACTAACAGACTAAAATTCCCAAATATAACAATAAGGAAGTATAGATAAGAAAAAATGCAAGGCTATGCTCACTCCACCCGAGGGTGTCTTCCAAACAACACTGTGGAGAGGCAGGCAAAGGCCAAAACAGCCATTCTTCACCCAGTACATGAGCTCAGAGGGTCAGGTAGCAGGGTAAGGGAAGATGCCCTCTCAGCTCAGCAGAGTCACGGTGAGAAAATATGCCCGCTGGCAATTGGGAATTGGTGCTGGGTATATTTGCCTGTCGTTTAGGCAAAGATAGGAGAAAGGGATTTGACCTAGCAGACAGTATTCAGGTTGTGTCTGGTGGCACATATCTGGCTTGAAGTTATCTTTATTACAGGGTGAGAAAACAAGAAACTAAAATATTGGTTGAACAAATTAAGATAAAAGTTTTATCAAATATCATACATATCATAACATACAAATATTAACAATTCTGTTATTAAAATTATAAACAAATTAAAATTGAATAAATGGTAAAAAAAAGTTGTAATAAATCGGGAAAAACAATTATAACAAATGAAAATAATTATTATAGTAATATATGCTAATACTCCAAAATATGCCACAGGGCAAGAATAAATGCTGCATGCAAAAAAAGAAATATAAAGAGAGAAAATAAATTAAAAATACTTAACTGAAATGCAAGCAGTAACAAGTTAGGATTTTTTTTATTTTGCACACCCTCGCTATTGATAATACTGAGAGTTTAAGGGTCCCTGGTATTCTGATGGTAGGAGAGTTCGTTGAAACAATATTCCTAGGAAGTCATTTGGGGTGTTTTATCACAAAAACCTTGAAAAAAAGATGCAGTATTACAATTTGACCCAATAGATTCTAATTATAGAATTACAGAATGACTTACTTATTCATTCATTAATGTTTTCATCCTATGTATGTTCATGCCAGACATGTAGTATGAACACATTAACAAGTGAATAAATAAATTTTTAAGGAACTCAATTATTTTATTATTTCAGAGCCGATGTTAGGCTTCATTACAACTTCCCAAGTCTTTACTTAGACAGCCATATAAAACTCATGTTCATAATCTACCACTTCACTGGGAAATCAGATAATGATATATTAAGAGCTATCATCCAGTGTATTCTCATGAAATTATCTGGCCACTAAGAACATTAAGAGTGGGAATTTGTCCAAATTTCATGATGATATGTCTACATCACATCACAAACAAACTGTTGTTCCAGATTGATTTTCAACTTTATCTACTGAAAATAAAGTGGAATCCTTTAGGGTTAAGATCTACTTTTAAAACATTGTTTTTGAGCTACATGTTCTGACATTAGAAAAGTAACTCACCTAAGTGAATTTCTTACGTGGTGTTCTTTTTTCAAAGGGGGTAAGTGACAGCACTTCAAGGGACACAGTCCTTCAGTTTATATATACACCACAATTTTGTGTTAAAGTACAATATTCCAGAAGACAGGTGTCATAGGTTTCACACCATAGTAAGAAGTTTAAATATTGGTAGGGATGATAACACCATTTCAAGATTAATCTTTTTTTAATTATAAGTTCAGATTTCTATTAGAAAGCATCTTCTATAATATATCAACTTGTTTAGGGGAAATTTTTCTCAATGGGATTGAATAATGTTACTTCTTTGTAAGCCATACCAAGAGGAAGATTCTTTAGAAAACAACTTCAAAATTAGTTCCTCTTAAGTTGAGGTTAAAAGAAACCCGGTTTTACCTTTTTGAGGGATATTACTATAGAAAGAAAAAAAATTGATGCTAAAAAGCATGAATGAAGACATTTGGTTAATTTGAGCAGATAACAAATTTTTAATATGAAATGTTTTGCCTACCCATTACACAAAGTGTTACCTTATCTAAGTTTCTTTGATTAAATGGCACCAGAGAGTATTCGAATTGGTTTCTGGCCAGTTTCATTATCATTCTTCAGAACATTAGGGAATGTATTAGATATATTCTTTGACCTTTTGAGTAACATATTGAATTCTAGAATGAAACACAGTACACACAGCCATAATTTTTTTCATATTTTTAAGCTATATCACATTTCATTTTTCTTCTTTTATCCTGATGAATCCTTAGAAAAATGAACATGCTGTGTTTCAAAGACATGAAGAAAGCATTTCTTTTGAAGATAGACACTTATCTATCCCCAAATATCAGGCAGAAAGGGGGACCAGTCACTATATATAAGTGGCCAAAGTGATTAAAGGGATGTGTGGAGGATATTTAGATTCCTGCTTCTCCAACTTTAGAGTGCCTAAGAAACACCTGGGATCTTGCTAAAATTCAGAGAGTAATTCACAAGGTCTGGGTGAGGTCTATAATTTTTTAATTTCGAACAAACTCCCATGTGAGAATGGCTATTTTCAGTCACCCACTTACTAAGTATAAGCACTATTCAGACAGCAGGATACACAGGGCTAAGGTTCTCATCTGCGTCTTTGAAAGAAAGAGGTGGCACCTAGGTCAGTATGAAAGTTTTCACAATTCCCTATCAATCCTGGAGAAGCTCTCTATGAATCTTCCCACAGGCTTTTCAACACAATACTGCTCACAAATACTCTCTTCCAGCATAAATGCATGAACACTATCATATCATAATTACTATTAGCTAGTACATATTCTGCTATTCCTAGGTGCAGGAAATGGTGATAAGAACATAAGCAGAAAAGAAGTACGTGGAAGCCCTTGCTCTTGGGTTCTTAAAAGCCAACTGCCTACATGTGTTCCAGTTGTGGACATGGGTTCTGCCTTTGGAAATTTAAGGTCTAGTTGCAGAAATAAGCAAAAGAGGGCAGCTATTAATATGAGATTGTTCATGCCCAGGACCAACTGAAAGGGAATATGGTACTTGACTATGAAGGAGAAAAATGGTAACTGAGAGAGAATAGAGCTAATAAGGAATCAGAGACACAGGGAAGGTGACTGGGATTGGATATAGATATTAAAGAAATGGTGAGACTTGGTTTAAAGAAAAGAACACGTCCCAAATATGTCTTTATAATATATGAGAGCTATTGTATTCTGTACTTTTAGTACAATTTTACCAAGAAATACATCTTCCCACAAGATACTGCTTAAATGTCCTATTCATTCTATAACAAGGCAACTGTAAAAGGAGAGATTAAACTGCCTTCTTATTGAATGGGCACTTTAAAACTATCAGACATTTTCACTACACCAAAAATGTGTCTTTTGGGAGTATATTAGACTTTTCATTATGAGGAGAAGAATGATATGCAAGACAGACACAGAGACGACAGTGACTTAACTTGCAGAAGAAACCCAAAGTCTCCAGGGAGAGGAAGGACTGATCTCAGAGACCTAAGGGAAGGAAACCAGGATGTGGACCAGAATGGAGTGATAGGAATTCTCAGGCAGAAAAGGCACCAAAGATGCAAGAAGCCATATCTATTAAGAGGACATTGGGAATTGAGTTTGGAGACCTGGGCTCCTTAGGGAATGTGATGGCTTATTAGGGTGGCTGACGGTGAAATTCATATAGACCCAGACACCCTGGAACTGGTTTTGTTGAGGGAGAAATGGCTGAACTTAAAATATGCACCAAAAGGAGGTATAGTGCTGGTCCCCGGAGTGAGGCACCGCTGTGTCCTGAGTATCAGCCGAGAGAAGCCATTGTTCCCAGAATTCTGTAGGGCCACTCTATATACACTATATGTCTTCAGAAAGCTAGCACTCTAATTGCTCTTGTTCTTATCATACTGATTTTTAAAAGCAAAATTTTACCCACCCTCCCCCAATTAAATATGCTTCTGAAGTTCTTAAACAAATTAGAAGTTCAGGGGAAGGCATTAAAATAAGGATAATTGAATTTTCTGCTACTAGGACATGAATAATTAATTAGAAAAATAAAAAAGATAACAGTATAATTATATCAGTTTATATAAATTATAGTTTCTTCATCCACAAATATATGTGGATATAGGCATAGTACTAAGTACAAAGATTAAGAGGAGAACAAGAGAACAAAACATCTTATTTTTGTAAGTTTTACTGTCTAGAGAGCCTCTTCATAACGCCGGTCCTGGAAAAGCTTCCAATCACATATGGCTATCTGGACTGAGTAGCCACTGAATAAGAGCTAACATGCTCTCCTCCTGTCATTATGTAAAAGACTAGAGTCCTCAAGCACATTACAAACTCTCTTCCTTTAGGTCAACAAAGGCTACTAATCCTGAAAAGGGTGATATTCCATATAGGAGAACCTAGACACACAGTCCCTGCTAGAGGGAAAAATGAGGCCGGGAGTGTTAAGGTAGTCACATGGCAGGTAATCTTTTAACTTCGTGAAACATATATACAACCTATTTTCAAAGAATCAACCAAAATCACATATTTATGAAAACACCAGAGGACAAAGAACACATGGAAAGACCAATTTGCCTTAGAGCATGTTTTGTCCACACACAACTTTAGTCACTGAGATAAACTGTGCATATTAAACTCTCTCATAGTTACAAATATTTTTCTTTCTAAGGCTGCTACCATCAACTGATATCAAATAATTAGTGAACTAAAAGGCTAGTTTCAAAGACTTGTAAAATGTTGGCCACTAAGGCACTTAATGACTGGCAGATGCTCAAAACTAATACTACACGTCAAGCTACAATTTAACAAGTTTAAAACTAAATGAACACAGATTATCTTCTGCGGGTGGTGTGTCCAAAAACAATTTGAGTCATGCAATTTTTCATTTTCTGTGTCTGGTTTATATTTTTAAAGCATATCAAGTAGCAGCAGATAAGGAGACATTATGTGTTCTTTGGGTAAAAGGTTTGTTACATGCCAAGTTTCCACTCAATCTAAAGAACTTTTATAAAGGTGTGTGCTAACAGCTGGATATTTATTTTACTATATCCAAACTCAAGATTTGTAATTCAGGCTAAATAGCATAAGCCATTCTTTGAAGAATCTAATGTATCATTTGCAGACAGAAGAATAGGGATAGAGGAGTGGAGAAAGATAGAGAAAACTGCGGAGGCATTCCCAGGCTCACAGACTTGCGAGCCTTAATAATGAGACCAACTATGATAAGAATCCATTTCCATTGCCAATAATCCATGGCTATCAAACCAGCTGGAACCAACACTCCTGTTGTTAAATGACACATTCTAATCATCACCTCAGAGAAGAATTACAGAACATATATACAAGCCTAAGTGTCTTCTTGGCCTTCACAATATTCCCTTTACATTGAGATGCAAACTCAGCGTCAGCACACAGCCTGCTATTTTCTTACTGACTTTAAAGTTTGCACATTCTGTGTAGGGCACAATACTCATTGCAACAAAATTAAGTAGTAAACAATTTAGCTGATGGATTATGAATTCAGGTTTTGAAGATTTAATCTAACTTACATGAGATCAGCTCTGCCCTTTAAAAACCTATGTTGTTGATAGCCCCAATACTCTGGTGTCCCATTTGCCCCCTTTTACAATTCCCATTCCAATTGGCACCCAGTACCAAAACCTGTATACACTGTCCAAGTCCGTCCAAAATAGCCAAGAGAGTAATGTGCATATTGGTTAAGAGCATATACTTTCCAATCAAGCATAACTGAGTTCAAATTTTGGTAAAGCATTGTTGATTGACATGGGGTAAGTCAATTAGCCTATCTATGCCTCAATATCTTAAACTTACAAAGGGAATAATTATGTCTCAAAAGGTTGATTTGAGAATCAAATTGGACAGTACATGTGAAGCATTTAGCATAGTTCTTTACGTGAAGAATGATAATACTTGTTGTTATTACAGCTCATACTAAGTAGACCAATGCTACTAGCAAGACTTTAATTTCTCTACACTCCCTCTAATTTACATTCCAGCCTAAGTTTTGTGCCATTTCTCCAAAGCCGTGTTCTTTGTGGACATAAAAAGAGAAAAATAAAACTTATCAGAGAATATGGCAACATGTTGTGGTGGATAATTTAGCAGTTGGGGTCAAAAACCTTAAAAATGTACATAATTTTTTATCTAGTTAATTCATTGCTAGGAAATAAACATGAAGGTCTTTAGAGGTTTTTTTGTAAGAGTGCTTTTTTTAAGCACGTTTATAATAGAAAAGATTTAGAAAACAAATGTCCAATAATATGTGCTACGCTGAATAAATATGAAGCACACTCAACAGCATACTCGGTAGCCTATAAAATGGTATAAAGAAGAATATTTAGTGTCATGAAAAGATGTTCAATAAATAAATAAATGGGGCATATACTATGCATGAGGCAAGTTTTGTAAAATAATAATCTGTGTGTAAATAATTTACCACAGGACAGAATTTACCTAGTTGGGGGACTAATTTTTTGAAAACCCTAGATGTTTTTCTCTATTTTGCAGGGTTTTATAAAATGAGCATATATCAAGGTCGTACGCAAAAATATTGAAATTTTTTAACATTCTAGGCCTCTGGAATGCCCTTGTTAATGTGAACCTGACAGTGGGATTCTCAGACAAGGTACTGAAAAAAATGATATTGGTTTACTTGGCTTCCCAAACTATATTACTCCAAACCAGCCATAGTTCCAAGTCTAGCTCATTAATAATAAAGGTAGATGAATTCTATTATCACATCACATTCTGTATACAATAGATGTTCTTGGAAAATTTAATAAATGCTTTTCTCTCATGAAAAGACTTTCCAAATATCTTTAACTTAATACATTTTTTCTAACCACAATCTTAAACTCATTTAAATTTAGACACTCCTGTTATATTATTTTAACTAAGTTCAATGTTAATATAAGCAATATATTTGAGGAATGTGATGAAGCAAGTTGTAAGTCATATATATGGTCATAATAATGTTCCCTTTGGGGAGAGTTTCATAAAATATCAAACATCGCCTTCTCTTATGGCATCCTGAAACAGATACATTTGTTGACAAAATCTTATTGCATCAGGGACATGACCACAACTTCCAGGTGCTAATTCTTCACAGTGAGTCCTTCTTACATTTGCTCTTCCCTGAACCTTTCTAATTGAGGTGCAGCCTACAGGCAAAGGAAGGATTAAAGTTTTAGAGACTATAACCACTGAAGAAGCTATAGTATCGCATTTGTACACACACACACACACCCATAAATAAGTGTATGGATGTTCAACAAGGTTTGAATTTGTCTACAATGGTGACTTATTTAATGTACCACTTGAAATTAACTTATTTCTAAATAATTTTTAAAATTTTATTTATTTTTGTTTTGGTTTTCTTATTTTCTTACAAGAGCCTTGCTTTGTTAGTGTTCCAAATGTTCACTCAGCTTGCCTACTGCATAAATCTAGCACTAGGCAGCCTGAATAGTAATTGAATAATGAACCTATGGTAATAATTATTTGAGACTAGGTATTTGGGGGATGGTAAGAGAAAAAAAATCTTCCAACATTATTACATGTTGTTTAGGCAGTCATTCATCTAAATGTTCAAATATGAAATGGACTGTGAATGGAGGAATGGTCAACCAGGAAGGAAAAAAATGGAAATCATGTCCTCCCTTCCTTTTCAATGACAGCATTCACTCAGCCACTGGAAGGACAAGCACTTCTATGCCAATCAGCTGCATCCAAGTGGTACTTAAGTGCTTCACATGCATTTACCACTTTAAGCCTAGAGGCCCCTGAGATCACCTACTTTTGTAATTTTTTAAGAATGCTACTGAGGAGTAACACCATGTTATATGGTGTTACAGTTAAGAATTCATTTTTCAAAGCCCATCTGCCCACATTGGAATCCTGGTCTCACAATTTTTTTTTTCTTTCTTTCTTTTTTTTTTTTTTTTTTTGAGATGGAGTCTCATTCTGTCACCCAGGCTGGAGTGCAGTGGCACGATCTTGGCTCACTGCAACCTCTGCCTCCCAAGTTCAAGTGATTCTCCTGCCCCAGCCTCCTAAGTAGCTGGGACTACAGGCGTGTGCCACCATGCTCAACTAATTTTTGTTTTTTTAGTAGAGAGCGGGTTTCACCATGTTGGCTAGGCTGGTCTCGAACTCCTGACCTCAAGTGATCCACCTGCCTCAGCCTACCAAAGTGCTGGGATTACAGGCGTGAGCCATCGTACCTGGCCACAATTTATTCTTTAGAGGACCTCTCTGTGCCTCAATTTTCTCAGGTGTAACACAGGACTCATGATAGTACTAATTCATAGGCTAGTGTGAAGATTACAAATTACCTGAGTCAATAGATACAAAGTGTGAAGCATTGCCTGAAACATAGCAAACACAGAGAATAAGTGGACCACTACTGGATATTGCAAATAGAAAAGTGATAGGAATTTAGTTGATTGAGGCAGGCAGGGTCCGGATCATATAGGGTTTTGTAGGGTCTGACATGAAATTTGGATTTTTTTCCCTAGTGTAATATGAATTTATTGCAGATTATGGGGTTAAATCAGATCATAAATGCAAGGTATCTAGTATAATACCTAAAATACTAAAGGTGTGGCTTTAATTATTAAATATATGTTTAACATAATATGTATGTGTGTGTGTGTATATCTGTGTCACCACACTGGCCAGCAAATAATTACTGCAGGTCATTGGAAACCTGCTAGGAACCTCTAGACCCGAAAGAAAATCAGCTGGTGGACTCTGAGCCACACCGTACAGCACTGAACGACTGATTGCTTTTTAACAGCAGTAAGACATGGAGTAGTCGTTTATCTGAAGATTCAGAGGTTGGATTCAGGAAACCCGCCTATTTACGTAAGGTTTTTGCCAATCCTAGTACAAGCAAAGGTAAATTCCATAATGTGAATGTCTACTCTCTTAATATGAACAGCTCTACAGGATCAAAGAAAAAGAAGTGTTTTCTCTCTCTCTACTCAATCCTCTAACACAAAGTGCCTTGGGGAACAATGCTACTGCTTTCGGAAAGTGAAATGGCATTCCCATTTAACATAAATGGGTCTTATTAGAAGGCAAAAGAATGGCTATTTACAGTTATGCCAACTATTGATTAAAAAGAAACTATAAGCCCAGGCAACCTGAGCCTGCTGCGCACCAAGTCTCAACACTAGCGATCCGGTCAAAAAGAGCTGCAGGGTTCCCGGGGCCTGCACTACTTTGAACATGAGAGGAGTGGTCTCTGAGCCTGGGACTATGGAGAGAGAATATGCCCAGTTGAGCGGTAAACACAGCTCCTGTATGCTCATAAAATCAAGTTTGTGAAAGTCAGAAAGAAAAGGCAGGTGTGCATTGCAGAACTTTAAAAAAATGCACATAAACATTTTAAAATGAAAATTATATGGATTCTCCTTACCATATAAAGTAGAATTTTAGAACTTTTCATCTCTCTCAGAGATTATATAAGAGCGTAGCCTCAGGAACAATGTGACAAACAAAACTTAGCAGTTTGTATTAATATATGAAGAAAGATTATGAATTACCAACAACTAGCAAAGTCTGAGTACAACTGATTTCTGTTAAAAAGTAAACTTTCGTTTTCAGGGAATGTAAGTATTAACGATATTTAAAAGACAAACACAGATATATTACACAGGTGAGAAGATGATTGTAAAGATTACGTTAATTGTTATGACATTCATCATTGTATTAGTCCCGATGCTGGGTAATTTATTAGGCTGGTGCTAATGTAATTGCCATTACTTTTAATGGCCAAAACCACAATTACATTTGCACCAACCTAATATAAAGGAAGGAAGTTTAGTTGACTCACAGTTCTGCATGTCTAGGGAGGCTAGAGGAAACTTACAATCATGGTGGAAGGCAAAGAGGAAGCAAGGTTCTTCACATGGCACAGGAGAGAAAAGCACAAGGAGGGGAAATGCCAGACTAAAACTGTCAGATCTCGTGAGAACTCACTCACTGTCATGAGAACAGCGTGGGGGAAACTGCCCCCATGATCCAATCACCTCTCTCCCTCTACATGTGAGAATTGCAGGTCCTACCTCAACACGTGGGGATTGAGATGAGATTTGAGTAAGGACAAAGAACCAAGCCATGTCAATCGTATTTTGTTAAGTACGAAA
The DNA here is from genome assembly GCF_029289425.2 of Pan paniscus. Classification (NCBI taxonomy): domain Eukaryota; kingdom Metazoa; phylum Chordata; class Mammalia; order Primates; family Hominidae; genus Pan; species Pan paniscus. The sequence goes on from NC_073253.2 coordinate 102,296,762, forward strand.
ACAAGTTACAGATCGGTATGTATATCATAACCTCATGTTTAGAAAATTCATTTCTTATAGATCTGCATGGGAGAAAGTCTGGAAGGATACACGTTAAATTATTAACTGTTCTCATCTTGTAGAAATGACATATCTGACTTTTTTCATTTTTTCTGTTATATGTAACTTTATTACAATAATATACACACATTTATATGATGCAGTTAAAATCACAAACCTTTACATCAGATTGTAGATAGAAACTAAACTGTCCAAATTTTTTGGAAATTTGAATTCCCAAAGCAAATGAACAGGTTCACAATAGATTGAAATCCTTAATTGCCGCAGCATGAAAACATCCCAATAATTCATTTAAGTGCCATACTGAATATGGATTCCTTCGTTTCATATTCCTGTGGCTTGGGCCTAGCGCTGAAACTAGAGATGACTGTGCTGTCGGGAAGACAGCTGCTGGCTGGCTGGACAGCATGCTCATCTGGCCATCTTGAGGGAAATGCGGTTACTGACAACGCTAGGAAATGCACAGTGTGAGCCCAGGCAAAAGATCTGGATCAAGGCCAGCAAGTTCTTCTTCCCCAGATATCCGATGAATGCTAAATTAATACTTGCTGAATGACTGACTATTTAACCAAGATGTAATTGGAGAAACCTTAGACAGTGCAACAGATGTACCTCTCCTCCAGTATGCCTTAGAGAGCTTTGTGATTTCACAGGCACCTGCCCTTGCATGACGCGATCACATGCTTTGCATCCACATGTACACTCAACTCTGAATGGTTTAAGTCAAAATCTGGTATCAGTGGAACAGTGTAATCATGTCCACATCTTTTAGAACCCCACATCAGGGTATTGCTTACATGTGCTATCTGTGTTAATCTAAAATTCACATGCACATTGCTCAAACGAGCTCATTTTCCCACAAAACAGGCTTCTATTGCAGCTCCTAGAGAAGCCTTATTTCGGTATTTCCAGAAAAATGTATTAAATGTCTAGCAATATTAAGGAACTTTACTTACATAAATTTCTTGTCTTTTAATATAGAAAATACAAAATTAAAATACTTTAAAAACAAAACAAGTAAAACAGAAATGTATAAAGAGAGTAAAATGTGCCCTAATTCACCCAGGGCTGCCACTACCCGACATAGTGACTTTGTGTGAATTTAGAATATGTAACCTTTTCTCAAGATAAAAACCAAAAACTTAAATTAGTACTTTCTCACACAATCTAAACCATATAACATGTTTAGGTAATGCCTGAGTGTGGCTTGCATAAGAAATGTCCATACCAATCTCTCCGGATCAGTGAAGACGTGTCAGTGTGTGCTCCCGAGTGTGCACATGAACACATGCGCCAGGCTGGGCTCTCCTCCACTACTCCAGCACTCAACCGAAAATCCCGGAGCCACCGAGACTGCCCGCATATTTTAACACATACAAGTTAAAATACGTGTACGATGTGACTGATGGCAGAGAAAGCAGGAGTATATGCGTGGCTGAAGTCATTTTTAATTTGGAAATTAATGACAGAACCCATCAGAGACTCTGTTTTGTATAAATAAAACTCCATTGGATCTACATTAAGGAAAAATAGATTTTTTAACACAATCTCTTTGAAAGTCTAAATGCCACAATGCAGTTTCAAGTGGCAGATGTTTACACAGCTTGTACTTTCCCCTACCTATACTTGAAACACACTTGCAAACTCAAGGGAAACTTTTCCATTCTATATTCAAATGTCAATAGGGGGATTTCGAAATACATGTCTGTATCAAATTTGGTGTGAAAAGGTGTTTTGTGGAACTTGTGAAAACTCCCATTTGAGGCGTCTTTCTAAATAGGACCATGCGGAGCACATTTTATACCCACCAGGTTCTTAGATTTGGTGTCTGTAAGTGACAGCATATGGATTTCAGATCAAATTAAATAAAATGCTTAGGGTCTTCTTCCCATGCATTCTAATATTCTATTTTCAGTAGGAACATCAGAGCTTAATATTGCATTTCTATATGAATAAAATGAACCCTGAATGAATAAAACAGATAATAAATGTTTTATCATTCTTTCTACTAAACTATCAGAAACTAGTTTCAGATATGTTTTATAAATGTGAAGAATTACTGAAATGAATTCTTCAAAATCCATCTCTACATGTAGTAAGGATGCAATCCAAGGATTTCTCTCTCTTTTTTTGGTTTCTACTTTGTTATTATCTGGAAACAACCTAATTATCATCAACAGAAAGATTTGGACTAAAACTCTTTGTAGTTGTGTAATAAAGAAAATCTTCACATAATGTGAAATATATATATATTTCACATATATATATGCTGGAGATACATATATATGCTGGATTCTTTTCTACTCACTTGTTTAGGAAAAGATTGATCTCAGATCGGGTTTTGAAAGAGCTCCTTTTTCTCACACTGCCCCCTCACTAACTCCCCACAGCCATTCTTTCCCTGATTCTAATTCCCTCTCTCTCCTGTTCCATTGGCCCTTCTGCTCACCTCCTCTTTCTCAGACACTTCGCCCCCTCATTTCCTGAGGACTCTGACTTATGCAAGCTATTTTGATAAACTAATTCAGATTGAGGCAATTCTGATGAAAATATCAAAATGTGTTACTGCTCCAGCAACATTTAATTACATTTATCAGTGGCTAAAACTGGTTATAAGCAAAAAAAAAAAAAAAAAAAGACTAATGTGAGGAATGTGGAGTCTTTATGTCTAAGGAAGAGAGAGAGATGAAGGGCAAAAGGCTCTTCAATGCAACACATACGTATTTCACACCATCTTCATGGACACATCCATATTTCTGTCTCAGGAAAGGCACTACTACTTAAAAAAATCACAGTAGTTGATTTTCAGATTGAAAACAAGATTGGAAGACTTCCACACATTAGAGATTGGACCTGCAGACACAGGCAGTGAACCAAGACCGATTTTTATAGGTGGCATTCAGCATAAATGAACCCACTCGTCACAAGGACTCAGCCAGACACACCATTTAGGATAATAATTGAAATAGATTGGATTCTTCTTCTGATTTGGATCCTAAATTCATAGAAATTTGGCAACTCCAGTCAGAGTGCTGGAGAAGCAATTTACTAAATGACACCCTGGTGGCCTGGAAGCAGGAATGTTCCTCCCAAAGCTCTGAATTTCCATCTAGGTATTTCTTTACTTGGTACTTCTCATTAAATAGACATGATGGAAATACCAGTCACTCTTAGAATCCTAATCTCAATATTTCCTGTTTTACTTCAATTATTATCTAAAACTGACTACCAAATGTTAGAGCTCAGTAATACAGGTAAGTTGAAATTAAAAAATTCAAATGCCAAACTCTCTATATTTGAATTCTTAGAAAAAGACATATTCTGTACTTACCTATTTATCTGAAACCAAAAAATGAAATGCAACCACCACATTGTACAGTCCATGCATGGAAAAGAAGTCGAGGGAGCAAAATCCAGCTCTCAAATAATTAAAAAGGAAATCCAATATTTAATTCAGACTTCAAAGGAACATTAAAGGTAATTCAATTTTTACTTACAAAAACACCTAATCAAATCCCTTTTCCCCAAACCCATTTCTTCTGTAAACTGCAGCCACCTCAGACCCCATCACCCTGCAAGCCTCCAAGATTTTAACCACTTTTTATTCTGCTCTCTCACCATTTCTGTCTCTTCCTTCTCTCCACTATGTCAGCTTCCTCTGCCTGGCTTAGTGTCCCCAATCTCCATGCCACATATCTACTCTATTTTCATGCTAGTCTTTCCCCTGGTTGTGTATATCAAAAAATATTCAGAAACAAGGTTGTCAGGGGGTGGCTTAAAAAAAAATAAATAAATCATATTCCTGTTCTCCATTCTTAAAATATACAAACTCAGGACAAAGAGACGGTATCTCAGAGCAGAAATTCAAATCATGCTCTGTCTTCAACCTAGCTCATTATATATTAGTCTTTTGGTCCTAGATAAGTCACCATAGTCATATTCCTATTAACATTTACGTAACACTTTTAACTGTTCTAAGTACTTTTGCATCTATCATTTAGTAATCCTGTGAGGAGGAAAGGCAGACATTGTCAGCTGGGGGGAGACCAGGCAATACTCAGACAGAGAGGTTCTATGACATTGAGGCAGACACAGATATTACCATGGAGCTGATATTTTTGCCCAATGGAGTTGTACTTTTCAGCTTAACCCTTGTGTGGAAGTTCCTTTGATTACTTTTCCTGCTGTTCTAATTAGGTCCAATTCACCACCAAAAAAAGTCAGATAAGGATGCAGTGAAGAGGCACCAAAGCCAATCCTGATTTTCCAATAATGGCCCTTACTAGAGAGAAACAAAGATGACTTGGAAATGTCATTAATAAACAATCATATACCAAGAGTAAACTTTAAGTAGATACATGAAAACATTTTGAGAAAGTTTTGTTTAGTAGCCATCCCCCAACTCTTACCCTCAGGGGATAACTTCCAAGACCCCGAGTAGATGTCTGAAGCCACAGACAGTACCACAGTTTATGTATACCGTGACTTTTCCTATACATACATACCTATAATAAAGTTTAATTTATAAATTAGGCACAGTAAGAGATTAATAACAATAATAAAAAAGCACAATTATAACAATATATTATAATAAAAGTTACGTGAATATGGTCCCTCTCTCTCTCTCTTTCTCTCAAAATATCTTATTGTAGTATATTCATAGTATACTCACCTACTTTAGGACCATCGGTGACCTCGGGTAACTGGAACTGCGGGAAGTGAAACCATGGAGAAGGGGAGACTACTGTCACTAACATAGCAGGGCCAAATTGTGACATACCGAGGATGCCCATGAGTACCAGAACAACCCAAAAAGAAAAATAAGGGCTGGACTACAGGAGAGACAGTATTTGACTCAACCGCTCCTGGCTAAGTTTCCTACCAATACCTAATGAGGAAAACATAGACAATCATATAAGGGCTTGACAGTGTATTTATTTAATAAATAAGTAACTATACAGGTAACTAGCATTATTCCACTGTTTTTATTCTGCAGTGTGAGTTCATCTATTCTCTTATCATCGTAAAGCCCTGAGCTAATAAATCCTTTATGTGTATACATATCTAGACCAGATGGGCTCCTTCTTATTTACCATTCTTACATTTATAGTCACAACCCAAAAAAGCATCATTTTTAAAGAGTATTCCTTTCATGGTTTTTATTCCTATTTGAGTTTGCTGCATGTCACAGAGTAATGATTAGAAAATAAATTCATTCAACAAACAGTTAATGAAAACCCATTATGTGCCAGGCTTCATGCTATGTCCTGGGGATACGAGCATGAGCCCTTGGGGAGCTCAGTGGTATTAAAGACAGACATGTACACAGGTAACTTATAGTTCAAAGTTCTAAATGCCATTACTGAGCTACAAAGGCAATGTCACAGAGTGGAGAGAGTGAGGGGGACAAGGAGAGGTGGAAAGTTATTATAGAATTCCAGAAACAGAGACACTAACCCCTTGTTTTATCTTAGCCATATCACTTAACACCAGCTTAAATTATTTTGTTCATTTTTAAGGATAATATGTCATCTGTCTCTCCCAAATCATGGAGAGAGACAAATCCCCAATCCCTGGATTTTAAGCTCCATGAAATAGCACTCTCACCCATCACATGCTGTCCTTGGCATCTAGAACAGTATCTGACACATAGTAGGAGCTTCTTATTGGTTGACCTGCATCCTCTAAAATATACACACACATGCATGCATGTGTGTGTGTGTGTATGTGTGAGAGAGAGAGACAATCCTAATACCCAAGATCTCAGAATATGACCTTACTGAGAGAAAGGCATTTAATAAAAGTAATAAAATTAAACTGAGATCATTAGGGAGGGCCCTAATCCAACAGCAATAGTGTCCTTATAAAAAGGGGACATTTGGACAAAGAGATAGACATCCATTCGAGGGAAGATGAAGAAATACAGGGAGAAGATGGCTATCACAGGCCTCAGAAGGAACCAACTCTCCCAAAGCCCTGATTTCAAACTTCTAGCCTCCAGAACTGTGAGACAATACATTTCGGTTGTTCAAGACACCTAGTTTGTGGTACCTCGTTATGGCTTCTCTAGCAAACTAATACAGGGTTTAAGGTTTGTAAAATGAAAAAAGGAAGCAGATAAACTAAATTAGAGGATATATAGAGTAAATAGCAGACATAAAAAAAGATATAAAAAATGGCAGATATAAAATGGGATAAATTGGGTCGAGGAGTTAGAATGAGAAGTCAAGTATAATTTAATACTAATTCCTATAGGAAAGATTAAGAATACAGAAGAGAAACAAGTTTTGGTTGTCTATGTGCATGTTTGGGTATGTATGTAGGAGGTAAGGAGACTTGGTGCCCAGAGTTTAGCTATAGATAAGCACCTGCACAATTTCCATATGAATATATGCAGAAAGCAGTGGGGAATATGGGTCTGGTGCCAGGAGGATGAGAAATGCTGATTTGGGAGTCCTCCAGAATTGTAAATTGTGTTTGATAAGTGCAAATTAGAGTTACTAAGGAGAGCATACATGTTGTGAATAGAAGTGGATCAAAGGTGAGTCTTTTGGGGGAAAAATCATATTATTCATGGATGAGGATAAGAAATAAGGAGCAAAGAACAGAAGGAAGAACATGATAAATGGGAGAAAATCCTGTAAGACTCAAATAAAGAGAAGTTTTCAAGAAGTTAGGGATCGTCAATTGTATCAAATCCTAAAGCTGGTTCATGAAGGGTTAAGAGTGAAAATGTCCCTTTAGATTGGATTATAAACCTGGATTATGCATAGAGTGCTTAAGTCAGAAGCCAGTTGGTGGTGTGGGTGGAGGGGCGCTTGAGAAGTGAAGGAATGTGAGGAAACAGGAAGCATATCTCTAAAAAAGAGTTCTGAAAACTCTAAATTCTGACTAATAAAGCCCAGGGCCAATTCAACAAGGAATCTGAGAAGATATAAGCAATTCCTAGCTTGTATTGTGTCCAATTGTTTGCTGTACAGTGTCCAATCTGGGACATTCTGCCAAAGTTTATGAACAATTCCAAAATGCTCAAAACATATTTGTCAAAGAAAATACTTCATCAATTTAAATTCAATGTGTGAAAATGGTTATGGTAACATCATTAGAAATTTGATCATTATTAGTATATGCATTTTACTAATTTTTCATGAGAAGTTTCATTTTTTAACATGGAGAATCCAAAGACTTTCAAAATATGAAGACTTTGAGTAGGACACTGGAGAGATAAAGTTTAAAAGATCCATTATCGTAAAAGTGTTTACAATATTTTTGACTGGTTTCAGAATAAATTATTTATTACTAATAAAGTTCCCCATTGTTATTTTTGATAGTATGCTCCATGAAGTCAGAAACCTCATCTGGTTAGCACACCATTATATTCACATAACGCAGAATCTGGCTCAAAATGAATGCAAAATAAATACATGGTGAATATTTATAGTGCTCACCTCGTTTACACTGTTCATTCACATGTATATTCTCACTGGGCCTAAATATATCTAAATTCTTTTGTTTTAGAAAGAGTGAGACAAATAATTGATATGTAGTATATTAAAATTTACGTGTGTCCAGGCTTATCTACTAAAACATCAGAAAGCATAAATGAGTATTTGTAGAAATTTTATTGACATCAGATTCCAGATAAAGTTTACCAAAGCAGAACAATGTGAATCTAATTCAATTTTTAAACTTCAAGTTTCAATAAACAACATTAAATGTTACTGCAACAACATCATTCTCAGCACAGTATGACTTCTTATAGCATTGCAGAGAAAGATAACCAAATTTGAGGTCAAGATAGGTTTGTTTTTATTTTAAGTTTCATATAAAATTATTTCACTCAATACACTTAAGGTGAAGATGTTCATTTCAACTACCAGCTTTTTACTTTGGCTCCAAACTTAGTAGAAGACCTTTAACTTCCAACACATTTGATCATTGTATATCATTTCTACAAAGATTAATTGCACAAAAAGATAATCTTTCAAATACGAATATGAAACAAAATAATAAAGATATATTTAAATTTGATAAAGGGCCAGGCACAGTGGCTTACACCTGTAATCCCAGCACTTTGGGAGGCAAAGGCAGGAAGCTCTCTTAAGGTCAGGCATTTGAGACCAGCCCCGCAACATGGCAAGCCCGGCAACACACATAATTTAAAAGTTAGCTAAGTGTGGTAGCATGCACCTGTAGTCCTAGCTACTTGAGAGGCTGAGGTGGGAGGATTGCCTGGGCCCAGGAGTTCAAGGGTGCAATGAGTCATGACTGAGTCACTGCACTCCAGCCTGGACAACAGAGTGAGACTCTGTCTCTAAAAAACAAACCAAACAAAATGATTAAAATGTTTGTATTAGTCTGCTCTCACATTGCTATAAAGAAAAACCTGACACTGGGTAATTTATAAAGAAAAGAGTTTTAATTGGCTCACAGTTCTGCAGATTGTACAGGAAACATAGTGGCTTCTGCAGAGGACTCAGGAAACTTTGAATCATGGCAGAAAGAGAAAGGGAAGCAGACACAACTTACACAGCCAAAGCAGGAGGAAGGGAGTGGAGGCGCCACACACTTCAAACAACCAGACCTCACGACAACTCACTCACTAGCATGAGAACATCACTCAGGGGAAATTTGCCCCTATGATCCAATCACCTCCCACCCAAACTGCACCTCCAACATTGGGGATTACAATTCAACATGAGATTTGTGAGGGAACACAGATTCAAACCATATCAATCTTCAAATTTAATTCTGTATAACTCTGAGGTGTCTTCAAAAGTATAGGTTGGGAAAGTAGTTCATTTTCACTTACACTTAAGAGCAAGGATAAAAACTTTGGGTGGAAGAACAAAAACATCATTATAGACATTCTCGCTACTTTATTCTCTCAAAGTGTATTGGCAGAAATGTACCACGAGAGTGAGAACAGTCAATAAAAAAGGATATGTTGCAATGCAATGTTCCAAATAGGTCCTGGAATTGTTGCTTGATTTTTAATGCTTTCTTTTAAAATAAACTAATATGATTACCCCCCATTGAAAATAAAATGCAAAACTCTTATTCAGTAAGGAAAAGATGGAGAAATATATTACAAATTAGGCAAATTTCTTTACCCCTTTATTAAACTTTGTTTAAATTGAGAGGTATGAATAATTCCTTTTTATTCACATTTTCATAGTGACTCACACTCTATCTTTTCTGTGCCATAAACTAGTATTATAGCATTTTCATGAATGGATGCATTAATAATAATATGGCCATTTATATTCAGACTTTAGCAAACCTCACCTTGAGGGACCTTTTTCTCATTGACTTGATTCATTATTAGTCTAACTAACAGGATCCCAGTTTCTCAGTATCAGTGTCCTATTTTGTTCTCATTTGTAATATCATAACCTTTGCTTAACCTCTCATTCAGGGAAGTCTTACAGTTCCTCTTCTACACTGAAACATTGCATAAATATTTAAATGTTAATTCAGAGAGTGTAAGAATGATGTCAAAATGTCCCTTAGAGTCAAAATTTCGTTGAATTTGGAGTAGTAGCATTATGATATGATCTAAAAATTCAAATGGTGTCAATTTTTCCCCTCTGGCTGAAGTAGTGTTTATTCATGAAAGATTTTTAAAATACCTTGAAGGTCCGAGGGTGTTCTCCCTATAGTCCTTTTATTTTAAAGACAAATGAGAACTTGTCAAACAGTTCAGAAAATTGTGCAAATAATTATGGAGATGCCAGTCAAGAAAGCTGCATTTCCTTACTTCTCAAAATGTGGCTTTGATAAGTCAAAAAACTTTTCAACCTGCTTATCTTGTACATTACGCCCACAAAATCCCTGAACTAATCATAGCTTATGAAACCATGTTGTCAAAATAAAAAAATTATAAAGGTATATAAACTTGATATTAGATCAATTTCAGCAGTCATTCAAAGTAGTAATTTAAATACTGAATTTGAGATAAATGCTTCCAGTATCAGGTAGAGATCTTATTTTAAAAGTAATATGAGAATTCTTGACATACCAAGAGATCAAATTTAAAAGAACTATATATGAGAGTTTTCAATTTGGCAAGATTGCATACTCAAAAATAAATCGACATTCCACATGAAAATTTATTCCAATAAAAATATTGTTGAACTCACCGATTTTCATCTTTTGCACTAACATTGCATAGAGTAAGAACTTTTTGGTTCAAAACAACAGAGGTAATGATTGCTCCTTCTTCAATTTTAAAGAGTCATTTATCTTCATGTCTTCTTCAGGATCCTAGATTCTTACTGACCAAATTATGATTAGCAGGTTTGACAACTTGTGGTTTCTGTACTGCATGTTCACGCTGTAATCCATGTTGTTTAGTGGTCACTGAAGTCCACTGTGTCACTGAAAGAATCAAATGACAGAGTTCAGATGAGGTAAGAAAGTGGTATGACATGATCCAGTATTGTTGCAGAAGGTCAAGAAGGTACACTGAGGATTTCTTATGGGCACAAATGGAACTTGGAGGTTTAAAGGGAAGTTAGCCCAGGGTGGCTGACTAACACTCTCTCAATCAGAGAGCTTTGAGAAAACTGAAATTAAACAACATCGTTAACAAGACACAGTCAACCAAAGTAACTGGTTGTATTTATGGAGCAGGAATATATGTGAGAAACTCAAATGTTATGTCATTAATGCAGTATTGGCTATGCACTTGGTACTAGACCTATTTCACAGATGAAGGAATTGAGACTCAGAAATGCTCAAGAACACATAGCTATTAATTGACAGAGCCAAATCAATCCCAGTCCTCCTGACAGTAAGTTCACTGCTCCTCCCACCAGACCACTTATCCTCATCCATGGATTCGAAAACTTCTCCAAAATATATGGGAAGCCACCACGGCATTACTAATGTTTCTTTTGCCAAGCACATTAAAACAAAAGCAAAAAAAGGCTGCTTCCAATCATCATCAGTTCACAAAAGAAAGGGCATTTTACTCTTTAAATTAAATAAATTTATTGTTGTGAAAAGTTGAGTATTTCCCTTTTTTTTTTGGTCATTTCACCACACGTTGGTGAAACGTCTGCCTCGGAATGGAGTGGTTCATAGATCACTATTTAGGATCCTGTTCTTTGCCACAGCTACCTTCCAGTATCAGCCCAGAATCAGTGCTGGAATTTTATTATAGCTGAATCATCTGCAGACAAATTTTGGAACACTCTCTAGAATATGTATCATATTTCTTTGATTCTAAGTCACATTTTAATTTTTTTAAATTGGGATATGACTAAAAATTTCAATAGACATTTAATATAATTATTTATTTTTCTCCACAAATGCTGTATTTAATTCAGCAATGCATCTTTATAATCATTGATACTATAGTCTACAAAAATGCTATGTGTTTTGAATGGACTGATAGACGTTCAGACAAAAAAATATAAAATATATTTAACAATTTCCAATTCTCAATATCCAGTGACAGGAAAAGAGCACTCACTCAATAACTGTCTGTTACTTAGAAGTGAAATAAAGAGACAGGTTTCTATGCCTCTCCAGACACCTTTGCAGGATTCTAATTTAGCAACCAACATCCTCTCAGAAACTGAAGGTTAACAAAAAGCAGTCAGAACATGAGGTTTAATTTATTTATTTTTGCCTATAAATAACTCTCTTATCTAGGGTATCGGGAAATGATGTGTTCTGGTTAATAAAATATTCTGGTTAATATATTATTACCCTACTTAATTCCATGCATATATCACTGATTATGAAAAATTAAACCACAATAATATATACTTAGCACAAAATTAGACTGAAGTAAAGTATTATCTTTTCCTTGATGACTTAAGATGTACTTCAAAGCCTCAAGTTTATCATTATGGAAAATCAAGTGCTGTAGTGTATAGATGAACCAGGTAATAGAACTCTTTTGCTTAACAAGACATTAAATAAACTATATTTTTCACAGTTCATGCTCTTTAATAGATTAATCCAAAATAACATTGCAATTATGAAGAGTATATTATCTCAAAAATGGACTTTTTTCCAATTTTGTTTTCTTCTCTATATGTCTTGCAGAGATATAGTGATATATAATTTATCCTATATTTTTAACTGACTATTGCACCACAAATGTTTTCCAGATTTAGTGGCAAAGTCTTAACATTTACAGCTTTCAGTAACTGAATAATATTCCCTCAGGTTGATTCACCATTATTCATTCAAACTTTTCTCCATTTTTGGCCATTTTTGTTCTGCTGACATGAACATCTTACCTTTCAATACATTTCTTCAAAGCACTTACTGCTATATGAAATTATTTGGTTAATGAATTACTTTTGTCTTTATTGTTAGAATAGAGTTTCCATGAGGGCAAGAACTGTGTGTATCTTGTTTATTGCTGAATCCCCAGAATGTAGTACAATACCAAATATATCGTATGAGACCCAAGAACACATATTGGAACATGAATGAGTGGATGAATCATTGTGCATATTTTTATTTGTTTAGGAATATTTCTCAGAAATGGGAACTTGGGCCTTGGTGTTTTTTGCTTTTAGTTCCATGAGTACACTCAAGTTACAAGTCTAGACAGGAAAGTGGAAATCCTGAGTAGTTCTTTTAAGGAGCTTTGTAAAACTCAAAGTTGGTAAAGAAAAGTGATATGAGAAAGACAGAATGACAGTGAGGATGAACAAGCAAGATTCTGATCTCAGAAGAAAGCTTAAGAGCCTGAGGGAAGCAACAGTGAACAAAATGTAGGGGAGTCAAGGGGATCAGAGAATAAGAATAATCAATGAAAATGGGGTCCTTGGGGAATCATTACTGCATAAAATTGAAAAGTCTTGGGGAGACAAAAGGGAGTCAAAATAGAGAACAGAAAATTATCAGTAAATTACCCAATGAATCCCCGAACCAAGCTGACTATTGGACTTGCCTAAAAACAATTTTTTCTCCTTTTTAATAAAAATTACAAGCTTCAGCCCTGGAAATTCTAATTCAGAATGCCTGGATATTGACCTATGAATTTGTATTTTGAAAATATCCCCTGGACATTAAATTAAATGATATCATTAGACATAGAATACAAAAGACATGCAATAAGAAGAAAAATTATGCTATTAATTTTAGGCTAATAATGCTAATATTTGTCACTCAGATTGTACCTGGATTGTGAGGATTTTTATAGGTATTGGGGAATTCTAAAAATAATTATATCTACTCCTATATCTAATTGTCCATTATTCAAGCTCTATTATATACATATCAAGTGTTAGTAATTAAATAATGGCACACTGTCATAAAACAATTTCGATTAGTCTCTTCTTCAGCATGTGATTTTCTGAGCTCTAAGTTGAAACAATCAAGTATATTTCATTCAATTGACAGAAGAGCTATGATGGCTTTTATAGCCCATTATTGAATTTTTATAGACTACTTGCTTTAAACATGAAACTTCTACTAGAGTCAATGGAATCATACCAAGGATGCCTTGGAAAAATCTGAAAACATTAATACAAAGTGCCTTCTTGTCAAGCTGCCCCAGTATCTGGTTGTTTTTATGTAATTGTGTCTTCAAATTCAAATCATCTAAGTTACCGACCATAAAATATGACTTTTTGCCCAGTTCAAATTTGTTCTTAGTCACAGACTGCTTTTCATTTATCTTCTCTAAAGTATCTAACTGATGGGAATGAGATGGTCTAACACTGAAATATCCTTGAAAAAGCTGCTCTCACAAGATCTGCAGGTCTATTTCATAGATCAAAACATTTGGCTTTGCCCTGAATAAACCACCAAACTTTTAGAACCTATAAGGTGATATCAATTTTTGAAAATGGGAATCAAGCTTACCTAAGAATAGTTTTGAAATGATGCTAGAGTATATGTTGGGAATTAACACTGAAGGTTTAGCAACATTTCAGGAAACATAAACTCCATGCTTTGAACTATTCATAGCCATTATCAATCTCAAATGATTTTTAGATGTCTGTTTCATACTTTTCAGTAATTTATTTGGATGAGTAAAAACCATATTTAGTTCCACAGAAAAAAAGCAATGTAAGAATTTATAGAGAACTTTCTCTTAAAATCAGACAAGTTTTCTTCTATTCATTTCCTCTTGGCAGAGTGACCATAAACAGGGGACATTATGTCTGAGTCTCAGTTACCTCATATGTAAATGGGTGTAATTTCATCTGCCCCTACCTAGGCTGTGTCCACGTGAGACTAAATGAGCAGACATGTGAGCATGACAAAAATGTAAAAAGCTATACAAATTTAAGAAATTTTATTGTTATGTTCTAGTAAGGCAGCATAAATGTTAAATGTTTTGTTGGATTTTTCAATACACTTTCACAGTAAGTTTGATAGTGGAGAGTTTCTATAAGAGACTGAAATGCATCAAGACTGGTAATGAAAGTAATTCCATTAAACATGTGTAGTTCATTAAGTTATTCCACATGGCACTCAAATCATTAGTATCTTAGATGTAGCAAGGAAGATTGTGAACTAGTGGTGACAGGTATAAATCTACTACAGAGACAGGGTTACTTTACATGAAGTAAGTATTACTCTAACTCTTGCTATGACTACAAAACACTTCTATTTATTTCCTTTTTAAAAAAAGCCAAGAGTTCCCATTTAGTTTTGAAATGTTAAAGTTTCCTCACAACCTTAGTTGGATCTTTTTTTCTTTTTTTTTTTTACAAAACACATGGTGCAAATTGACTGTTAAACATCCACGTCTAGCTCATTTAGCACAGAGCACTGAATCACTGTCTTGGCAATAATGAATTTGCTTTCCAGATTAAATCAAACTAATTATATTCTGGTTACTTGACTGTGAAGTCATATGACACCATTCTTAATTTGTTTATGCCATATTACTCATTGGTTAAGAGGGGATCTATTCATACGTTGTTCAGTGGAGAAGGTCGTTGCCATTATACACACATTAACATACTCATGATTCAAAGATGTTGCTCCTGATGGGTTTATTCCCTCCTGTGAGCAAGGTTTGACTTGAGATGTTTCTGCCAGTGATAACTCTTAACCACATAATTCAAAAATTATAATGTGCAAGCTTGTAGCCATTTGTATGCTATAAGCTTAAGTTAAACTTTGTCAATACTGTTTTCAATTCATCTAGAATAGAAGAGAAAGAGAGACAAAGTGAATTTATCATAGCTAATATATGACATGAACATCTGCTCATAATAAGCTAGTCAAAATTAGTTTAAGTCTATCAGGCACAAGGAGAATTTAAATGGTCCAAGACAAGGTATCCAGGCTAATGAAGAGACTGCTGTAAGAATATCGCTGAGATTCTTTAAATTTTTTTATTATCTGCCACCCATACCCTTGTTTAAATCCCAGGTTGAGACTGTCACATTGACATCTCACATTCCTCTCTCCACGCCTTAGGCTGGCTACTAGACACAGAGACAAGAATTGTGATGTGATTTTTTTTTTCAATATTCTTCTCACATTCACTTTCCATCTCATTTTGACTTTTTTTTTTCTTCTTTTTAATTTAATCCTGTAATCTCCTTGAACTTTACTACAGGATATTTTCCACTGATCCATCATTTTTAACAAAAGCCTCCCTATCAGAAAGTGACAGATTCTCATAATTTGAGGGGACAGCTTTAGCACAGCAATCCTGCTTGTAAACTTCCTCCTCTTCAAATCACTTCTTCCATTCTTCCATGACTTCTGTCCTGAGGCTGTTTGAAAGCAACACAGAAGACTTTCAAATTAGCCCCCTGAGATTTCAAATCCTGCCAACACCACTTATTAAGTGTCTGTGGCCTAGATAAGTTGCTTAACTATTCTGAATCTCGGTTTATTTGTAAAATAGAGATAAACAATATTCACCTCATGAGACAGTGATAAGGACTAAAAGTGATCAAGCATGTGAAAAATATTGGCATAGTACAGGATATGTAATATATTACTGTAGAGGTCGTCATACTTGAATTTGAAGTTAACACTCCTTCACTTCAATTGTGCCAGTTATCTCCAATGTAATGATTCTAAAACATTCCTTACAATTTAATTCAAACTATCACTTCAAAAACTACTTCGTGTGTATCAGTCAGCTTCTGATGTATAAGTCACCCAAAAACTTAGTTGCATAAGACAATGGTGAATAACTATATCTCTGTATTATCCATAATTGTGTAGACTGGTCAGACTGGTCTTCTGATCCAGCCTCAACGGTGGTGTAGAATGGCCTCAATCACATGCTTGGGGCCTCAGCTGGAGTAGTTGTGATGACTTGGTTAGAACAGCTGGGGCCTTTCTTGCCTCATGTCCTTGTCTTCCAGTAGGCCAGCCCAAGTTTTTTGACATCATGGTAGAAAGATTCCCATCAACAAAAAAGAAGAAGCCCCAATGTTTGTGTCATATTAGTGTTAAATTTTTAGGTACAGAAAAAACACTCAAAGAATATATTTGAAGCCTGACAACTCTTGGGTTAATACTCCATTTCTGCGACTAATTCTTGGAATGATCTTGAGCAAGCTATTTATCTTCTATACAAACCAGTTTCCTCATCTGAAAAGTAATTGAATAGTACAGGATTAGTGACAGAGTAAAATAGGATAATATGAATAATTTCATTGATTTAGCACTTGGCAATTGGTAGAATAAATGTTAGCTTCCTTCTACCACCACCTGCCCTTTGAGTTTTTTTGTTTGTTTGTTTGTTTGTTTTTTTGGTATTACCACCAACACAATTACTACTCCATTACTTCACATAAAAACACAAAATATCACAATGTTCCTTATCTGAGAACTGAATATTGCTATAGTTATTATACTAGATTAAAATGTTAATCCAGAATCATAAAATCCACATTTTTATACTTAGAACAAGAAATAATATCTATCAGAACTACTCCTACTTAGTTAATATTAAATTTCCCTCTAATTATTTGCTATTGTAAAGCTAAGACTTCCACAGGTAAAAATTAAAGAATTCATGGCACAATTAAATGGGTCTAGTTTCTCTAGTGCCTTAAAAATAAATAGATTTTATAAATAAACCAGAAAATCCATGAGCCAAAATATTGAGAAATGTTTTCTGTATTAGAATTCCTTAAAGATACATAAAAATCCTTATTTAAGCATATTCAGGGATGCATTTAATAAATATGGAAAACTATTTACAAATTACTTAAGGTTATTAGGGTATTTTCTGTTGATAATGCTGTAGTACTGTAAAAATTAATAGTAAAGAAAACAAATGTACAAATGAGTAAGACCAATATTAAGGACATTTAGCTTGGAAAAAAAAAAAAGAGTACAATTCTTTACAATTCTTTGAAGAGAATAAACTTGATTCGACCATTACATATCAGTAATGATGCAAACATCTGTGTGTCACAGCACTTCATATCTAAAATCAGGGGTTAATCTCATAAGAGAACACGTTTCAGCTTCTATGGGAAGAAAAATCTGCCTTTTCACTTCCCAAATCAGAGATGTCTCTCCTCTCTCCCCATATAGCAATCCCCTGCCCCACCTCTCCCTCCTGAGAGGAGGAAAAACTAATAGGGCTGGTCACATCCAGGCCACTGTTTCATTGCATTTACTATTGAGCAGAAACTCACAGGCCTCCAGGGAATGGGATTGGTAAACAAGGCCAAGGCCTTTTAGGGCCATGCCATCTTGTCTTCTTCTTCCTTCTTCTCACATGTAGACTTGGTCCCTTGGGAGTTCTCATTCTCACCTATGGGGACTTAGCAGCTGAGTAAGAATGAAATTATGTCTTAGGTGATACATAGAATACTAACTGGTCACGCACCTGAGGCGGGTTCTCTCTGACACAACTGACCAGAGAGTTCAACTTTGCAGCATCAGATTACTAGCCAAGTCCACATAAAACAGCCCATGCTGTCTCATTTGTCATTGTTGCTTGTGGGCATAGCTTCTTCAAGAACTTCAAGTGATTGACAAGGCCTTATTTAGGTATTCTCTATTCCTTGGTGATAACACTGTGTGCCACCACCATCCATTTGGTATTTATCAATATTCATTGTAGACAACATTTCAATACTTCTTTCATTAAAAACAGTGACATTAAAATACTGGCAGAATATGTCACAATAAACAATTTTTTTAGTTCTTCTGAATCTACTGAAATATTGATATAAAAGATATCCATGGCACGGTTTTACATTGCTATCATGGAAATATGGAAGGAAGTTAAAATCCCAGATTTTCCTAAGCCCCGGCAGTGTAGTTTCTTTAGCCAGAAAATAAGATTTGCCATAGAAATGGCAGAACAAAAACTAACATCCACAAAACATTGACTATGAAGCAGGCACTGCTCTAAGACATCTGCATTATGTCCTTTTTTAATACGCACAAGAATGTGAGACTTCGATGAGGTTTTGCAATTAACCCAAGATTGCTCATGTCGAAAGGGGGGAAATCAGGATTCAAACCTGGTGGTGATTTAATTCTAGAGTCTAAACTCTGAACTATTCCCCATTGCTGCCTCTGATAAACAAATCTTTCAGTGGACAATACTTATTCAATCATTAAATATGTGAGAAATTTCTATATGCAAAACAATCTGATGGATGCTTCATAAAATACAATAATGCATAAGTTATAGTGCCTGTCATCAAGGAGTTGATAAACTTGTAATGCAGTAATGCATCACAAGTATCTCACATCAAAAATGTACATAAATATGAGTAATGATATGGAAGAAGGGTAAGGTATGGAAGAAGGAAAAGGCTATTGCCTGACAGGAAGATCTTGGCCAAATCCTCTTCAGCAATTTCCTTCAAAGTACTAAAAAAAATCTTAGATTGTGAGTTAGATTTTAGTATGACAGAAAAATAAATGACAGGAATTTTTCTGTTCCACAGCTGCAGAAGAATTGTCAGAAACATGCTTTATCCTGATGGAAGTTAAAAAACCAGCTAGTCACTTCAAATTTAGATGGTTCAACATATGATGACCACATGTGTTTTGAAGTATTTAATAATCAAATGTAAATAAGGGAATAAGATCAAACCCTTCACTAGCTACTTGGTTTTGATGAGTTGTCATCGCTTACTCCTGTTTTCTATAAATAGATTAGGCACAATGACTTCAATTCAGTGTATAATTATTCCACATCTACTGTGTACAAAGCATGGCAGGTAAGTCTGGTCGCATGGCAGTAGGGCACATGAAGGTAAAATAGATCAGTCTACCACAGGGGAGACTATTCACTAACCTAGAGGGATAGGGAGTACATAAAGTACATAGAGTCATTTTAAACACTACCAAAAGAGACCCAAAAAAGCCTAAATTTTAAATGGCCAGAACACCATCTGTCTGTGTTCCTTTCATCTAGGCTGCAAACTTTAGTAATTTGTATTCATGAGGTCATATTCTCGGAGTTGTTTGTGTTCCACAATGAAAAAAATGATGTGAACTTGAGTAAGCATCACTTGGATTGTGTGAACACTAAGGATGATCTTTTATGTATAACTATTTAAATATTCATAATTTTATTGAGTCAAATGTAGTTTATATTATTATTATTATTATTATTATTATTTTGAGACAGAGTCTTGTTCTGTCACCCAGGCTGGAGTGCAGTGGTGCAATCTCCGCTCACTGCAGCCTCTACCTCCCGAGTTCAAGCAATTCTCCTGCCTTAACCTCCTGAGTAGCTGGAATTACAGGCTCCCACAACGATGCCCAGCTAATTTTTTTGTATTTTAGTAGAGATGGGGTTTCGCCATGTTGGCCAAGCTGGTCTCGAATTCCTGACCTCAGGTGATCCACCCAAAGTGGATTGGCCTCCCAAAGTGATGGGATTACAGGCGTGAGCCACCATACCTGGCCTATTATTATTATTATTGTAATGCAGTTGCTTTCCAAGATTTTGTTTTTGCCTTTGCTCTGTCCTGGAGGTCACAGTCACAATAATATCACTGCATTAGTTCTTTCTGCTTCCTAGTCATTTCTTCCTATCTGTTGTTGAAGTTCCTTAACCCTTCAATCTTCCATGATATGATGGCTTTCCTTACCAAATTTGATCTATCAGAATGTTCCAGAGATGTGAATCAAAATAATAATAATAAACTCTATTATTCCTTAAACTGTATGGTCTTTCAAAGTTTCTAATTTCCCAAATTTGTTCAGATGTTGCTATTAAAAAAATAAATTGTACAGGTGTAACAATAGAAATTAAGCATAGTATCAACGAAGGCATTTCCATAGCCATTAAAGAGAATAGGTTCAGAATTGCAAAAGGCAGGACAAGTGATCATAGATGACTAGCATATTTCATTCTAAAATGCCTCATCCTCATTCTTCTTTCAAAGGAATGTTAAAAATAAATTTACCAGTAGTACTAAAAATAAGTGGTTCTTACCTTGCTATGGTAATAAACTCAGGAAAAGAATAACACATATATATAGAAGAGAAAAGGCAGAAATGGCTATTAGCATTCTATGAAGGAAGGGAATATCACAGGAGAACTTAAGCAAATTTCACAATGTAATAGACAAGCTATTCAAACTTTTCACTGAAATATGTGTTGGCAAACATAGCCTAGATTCTGGTACCTGCTATGTATGACCTGGGAGACATAATTGTCTTCCCTGAGTTTCCTCTCTTAACTTCCAGAGATCTGAAGAAAGCTTTCTCTGGATTGGCAAATACTCTATAAACAAAAGTTTTATCACTGAAAACCACCTATCATTACAATAACTAAAGAAAAATAATTCAAATGATTTGATAAGACAAAATTATATATACAAAGTAAACATGTCTTGGTTTTGTTTAAGTATAGATTAGATGACTTACTTGAAAGGTTTACAATAACTTTGCAACTTGTGTTTTTATCTCTAGCTAAAAAAAAAGCAAGGCTCCTGTCTGGCTGACTAATGACCTTGGAGCGGGTTGTTAGCTGAACTTCTACAAGCAATTTTTTTGCTTTGTTTGTTTTGTTTTGTAAGAAAGAAGAAAAAATATTTAGTTTTGAACCAACTTCTATCCAGTCTAGCCAGCTTGGCTCTTATGGAGGTTCTCTGGGCTAGCTCTAAAGAAGTTCCCTGTAGCTGAGAGTAAGAATCTTTTTTGCCTTCATCTACAAAAATCAGTCTGCAATTGACCTCAGGCATTTCAGAAGAATAATTATTGACCACCAAACTTCTTTGTTTGTTCAGAGATGGGAGGGGAATCAGTTGTATTTCAATATCTTTTCTCTTGATGGCATTGCTAATATTTCTGAGAAGTATATTTTGGATGATTTTGCTGATAAAAGAAGAAGGAAATAGAAACATGAAAGACAAAAATGAAGATCATCTTGGGTTTAACTCCACGTCCAGGGGCAATTACATCTTTGACTCAAGCATCAGAAAGTGAGAACATTTCAAGAGAATCTCTGGCCCAGAGGAAATGAATCAACATGACTTTTAGTAATCAGATTACCATATGTTTTGATGAAGATCAGCAGCAACAGAAACCTGCAATTTCCTTAGCCAACATTGAAAGCTTATAGAAGGCTATGTTCACAGCTGTCAAAATAGCACATTCCTTTACTTAATGGCTTTGGAGAATTTAATGAAAAGCTAGCCACAAAAACAAACAACAACAACAACAAACAAAAACACCTCTGAGCTTCATGATACATAGTAGCCTAATAACAGAAATGTAAGACAATCTAATATGAATCCATCATTAGGTTTTCAGTTGCACATGTGCTACAAATATTTTCACTATTTTCAACTTTATTTTTCTGTGTGAAATTAGGGAATAAAATTTCACACATAAATACATATATTACACATATGTAGAGCACCAGAAAAGATACTTGCCTAATAGTAAAGAAACTTCTTTAATGGGAGAAAATAAAGCCAAAACAGAATTTCCAAAGACACTGACTTTTCTTTCTCTAGAGCACCAACTTTTCTCAGCCACCAAATATACTTTTTAACCTCAGGGAAACAAGCTACTGTAGATGCTGGAGGAATTACAATCATATCAGTACTTGGAAAGTTTCCAAATTGTAGAATGGAAAACAAAACAACAATAACAAAAAAAAACAACAACAAAAAAAGAAAACTACAGAAATTCAGCCAATCACAATAACTATGGATATCAAAGAAACAAAGTTTACCCTTGGGAAAAAAAAATATAAATATATATATTAGCCATAAAAAAGAATGAACTTATATCATCTGCAGTAACGTGGATGGAACTGTAGGTCATTATGTTAAATTATATATATATATATATATATATGAAAGTAACAAAAATGGAGCTTTAAAAAATAAAGCTAGTATAAACTATAAACTAAGGAAAACTAAACCATGAGAAAAATCACTGATTGTTCATTAATAGATCCGGATCTATATAAGTTACATAAGAGTAAAATCTGAATATAATCTGTGCAACATTTAGATAATTATCTTGCCTGATATTTTTCCTAACTCCCTCCTTGTAGAGAAAGACAGCTGCCTGTCCAGCTATCCATCCCGCCACCTGGGAAGATATATGACACCCATTTACACATAAAATTCCACTGAATACAGCTTATACTAGATAATGTCAATGAATAGGAATTAGCAAGAGGGAATTTAAAATACCCAAAGGGAACATTTTACTTAGGAAAGGAGTACCTGAGATCTAGGCCACTAATAATGAAAGTAATTAGAGTAGCACTTAAGTTGCTGAGTATCACAACAAAGTAAAACTGTAGACAAGTTTAAAGTTTAGAAAGCTTTTGACACCAATTAAGTGCTGGAGATTTTCATTTTGCTGTTTTCTTAATTTTTTTCCTTTTACTTAATTGGCATAAGCGTTTCCATTTGACCTTTGTCCTATGATACGTTTAAACTTACCTCAGTACACAATAGAAGTCAATCATCTTCTTAGTCCTAAAACAACAAAGTGGACCAAAGTGGACTGAAATGATCTGTTTGCCTCTATAGATCCCCTAGTCCAAAGTTCTCATTATGATTTGTTTATGTCAATGTACACTTTCTAAGATATTAAAATTAAACCCATTCATTTATAAATAGAAGAAATACCTTGGAATTCTATAAGCAAGGAATTTAATGAGATTAGAACAGTTACCATTTTGCCACAACACAAAGAGAATCCAGTGAGGCAGAAAACCTGGCCTCAATATAGAGGACTTCCTAAGTGTATACACTGATTGACACACAACTTCAAGAAGTCAAATCTGTCCTCAGCTGATACTAGAACAGGACAGACATTTCTCAGGTTTGCTTCTAGAAGTATAACGTAACTCCACCGCATATGAAAATAACGAACTTTCACAATTCCAGACAGATTACCTACATTCTCTCAGTAGCCACAGATAAATAGGATCTTCTGACATCTGCAGAACATTACAATTACCCAAATAGAACCTAGAATAGGGTTCTCAAAGTTTCCCAGCAACGTCAGCACTACCTGGGTATATGTACAAAATTAATTTGGAGGTCCCACCCAGAGGTACTGAATCAGGAACTCTGGAGGTCGCAGTCGAGAAATCTCTGTTCAACAAGCCTTGCAGGTGATTCTGATACTGTTGAAGTGTGAGAACCACTAAACAAATAGTTGTTTAATTCAGTCTCCATTCCAAAGCAAACCTATAGTTTAATAATACGACAAGCTGAGTAAAGAGCTGAGGCAGCTTTGGTATTACTCCAATAAATGTCACCAGGGAATTATCTTGGCCACTAATGATTAAAAGATACTGGTATAAATGAAGACAATATTTCACCATTGTACTTGTTTTTGATTCTAGTGTGCTCTGTTACTCATGAATGAAGCATAATTTAAAATAGTTTAAAGAGAAAGTTTCTATTTATAAATAGGGTCTGGCCCATTTAATCATTTCATATTTTTCCTTATGATAAGGAACTGCAGATATATGGTGTTATGACATTTAAATTAATATGCACACACTGAAACTCTCAACAAGCATGTTATGAAAATTTTCACTGAAATCAAAGGCCAGAGCCAATAGTTATAGCCTTTCTAGCTATAAAATTATTCCTCAGCTAGAAAAGAAAGATTTTTGTTTAGTTTTATTTTGTTTTATAGCTATCACCCTAATACAACACAAAGCTCATTATTAAAACATTATAAAGAAATTTGTGATTCCTAGATGGCTTTTTCTCAGAATATTTGCATAATCTTAAAATTCAACAACTGTTAAGAAACATACTGCATAATTAGAGTTGTGGAATACTCAATACATTTCAGGCCTGATTGAGTGTCTCTGTCATCTTAACTATGGAACAGGTTGTAGACTGTAGATTGCATCAGAGCTTCATGTGCATCAGGAATGAGATGGGGGAACTAAAGGAGTGGTTCTCAAAGCCTCATCCTCAGAAGAACAGTATCAGCATTACCAAGAACCTCCATAAGAGCCAAGCTGGCTAGACTGGATAGAAGTTGGTTCAAATATTAAATGATGTAAAATAGCATATCATTTTTTCTCTGGGCTAGCTCTAAAGAAGTTCCCTGTAGCTGAGAGTAAGAATCTTTTTTGCCTTCATCTACAAAAATCAGTCTGCAATTGACCTCAGGCATTTCAGAAGAATAATTATTGACCACCAAACTTCTTTGTTTGTTCAGAGATGGGAGGGGAATCAGTTGTATTTCAATATCTTTTCTCTTGATGGCATTGCTAATATTTCTGAGAAGTATATTTTGGATGATTTTGCTGATAAAAGAAGAAGGAAATAGAAACATGAAAGACAAAAATGAAGATCATCTTGGGTTTAACTCCACGTCCAGGGGCAATTACATCTTTGACTCAAGCATCAGAATGTCATCTTTCCAGATCAAGCTACAGCTACACCCAGGTAGTCCCTTTATATCACCCAGTTCAAACTTCTGCACAGCATTTATGGCTGTTTCATATGTCTCTTGGCCATATTTGTTTGTTGTCTATCTTCCCCACAAGAATTTAATCTCTGTGGTACTGAGACTTCAACTGTCTTGTGTCCATGTCTGTATTACCTATACGTAGACTAGTGTCTGGCAGATAACAGTCACTCAATAAATACTGTAGAAGGAAGGCAGGTGGGGGGAAATATGTTACTACTTACAGGACATATCACATCAAATATATTAATATTTAGAAGAAAACATCTCACAAAAATAAAGGGAAGGCACCTAATATATACAATACTGAATTCAGTAAGTACATCTTCAACTGAATTACAAGTCCAAAGCTTATATTCCAGCTCTTCCTCTATCTTGGACATATTTTGCTTCTAAGAGCTTCCATCTTATTTATTAAAAAAGCAATTCAGACTGCAGTTAAAAGATTCATTACAGTTCCAAATTCTGTTTTTTAATGAAGATGTTGAACCCAAGAGAAATATGCAATATTTTTAATATATCTAGAAAAATACTTGTTTATATACCATGTCTTATGCCAATAGTTTGTGAATATTTTAACTATGTTTTAAATCATCATCATATTGCATAGTCTTAAGCTGCTTAAATGTTCATGGAGTAAAATTTTAAAAAGCAAATTTAATCACATAACGTTAGAGAAAGTTTTGCTATAAAGACACTGAGCTAGTGATTAAATTGGAATTTACATCTGCTTATGGATGTTTAATTAACCACAGTCTAAATGATTGTTAAGCAATTGATAAGATCAAATTAGAACTATCAAGACCCTTACATCATTCTGCGGTAGGTATGTCATGTCACATAGATACAGCCAAAGAGCCAGGTGAAAAAAACCCTATCCTTATGAGAATTTCCTTTAGAAGTTTCTAGTTGTGGAAACCACATTCATTGTTCAAACAGAACTGGTTTACACAGTTGGGCTTTTATATATCTGGTCATCTTTGCAGACAGTTCTACTTAAAAGAAAGAAATTCTCCAAGGAACCCACTTAGAAGGATATTCATGTCCTAAAACTCAGAAAAGGCCCACTGTGGTATACTCCACGAAACTCATTAACATGAAGATTTCCTCAAGTAGTTATAAGCTGAGGTTTTATCATGCTCATTTTTGTATCACCCCCAGGAACTAAGACGTTACACTGAATATTAAATTAACTATAAATACTTAAGTAATCAATGTGTAAAGGGAAATGATGTAAAATAGCATATCATTGTCTTTTTAGATGAGGTTATATAACTCCAGTAAAACTTCTGGCCATTCATAGAGCTTCTGTTAAATTTTTCATATCCCTCGTAGGCACTCATGAAAGAGGCTCAGACTATTTTCAGAAAAAAAAATGTGGGCAGCAATTCCCAGTGCAGTGTCTTCCAATGGAAACACAGTGATGAGGTAAGAATCATCTTCATATCCAAACTGCTGAATAAGAGCAAGTTCAATAGGGAAAGACCCACACTGCCAAAGATAGCTTGCTACTGGAGCATTGTAATACTTGAGATTTACTGCTTATTAAAATGCAAAAGGCCATTACTTCCCCTAGAACAGATTTTGTGAACAGAGATGAACCTAGGAAGCTTTTAGCCCATTTCCTGAATCATAAACAAAGAGCTCCATACACAGCAACTCTACAAGATGTAAAGTATATTATATGATCCTTATTGGATTACTCAAAGCCTCAGTGAAGCTCCCTTCAAAAGTGATATAAATCAAAGCTAACTGCTTCCATAGAAAAGCAATCAAGTTTTCAAGAGAATATCTTTGTTCCCTGAGGTTGCACAGTAAGATTTAGATGCTTCTATTAGGATCTCTGCAATGGAGCATGCTTCAGTAATTATAAAAATCTAGCCTGGAAAAACACCTGGACAGACTCCCAGGGGAATTAAATAGAGCTTTTGGTTTCAAGTTTTGTATACTTTATTGAAATATTTTCCCATCTACCTTATGAAAACACACACACACACACACACACACACACACACCTACTTTCACTACATTAAATTAGGATATTAAGTATGGTGAGTTCTAGAATCTTTTACTCTTTAGTATTATTTTCCAGTTTTAAATAACCTTTGTTATGTACTTCCATAAAGAAATGAACCCCTAAAAAAGCTTAAATTTGAGGAAACATTATACCAAAAGAAAATGTATCTTTGGGAATATTGGGGAAGTTATTTAGGAATATGAAATCATTCCTTCTCCAGAGGTTTTCATATTAATCAAGATGGGGTTCCACTATCTTACTGAAAGATGCCTTTAAAACTAGGCCAAACAATAGTGATATCTTGGCTAAAAATAATTCCCTTCAAGGTGTTAAAGTCCTCAGAGGGTCCGTAAGAAGACCTTCATTTTTCTTTCTATCTCAGCCATGTGGTCAAATATTTAACAATACTCTAGGTTTAAAAACACATGCAAATCTTGCTCGGTTTTGAAGCTGACTTTTGCCGCTTGGAATAGTAAAAATCATATTCCATAATTAAAAGTTAAAAGAACTGACATTTATTTGTTGTTTACTTTGAGAATTTGATCAAATCAATATGCCTTCCAGGTTTTGTCTTTTTTAGAAAATATATGTGCAAAATCAGTACCAAATTTTCCCCTTTTATAGTCTCTAAAAATGAATAATTATCCAGTTGAAAAGTAGTGAGTTGTACTTTTGTGCCTAAAACTGTGCTAGATTATATAAAATGCAAATTAACTACAAGCTATAGTTTATGGCATCAAGGAGCCTGTAGTTTAGTGGGCAAAGATAACATAAAAATATGTGAATAATACAAGGTAATAAATATGTGTTAAATTCTGTGGCAAAATTATAGGTGTTATAAGAATTCAGAGACATGAAAAATCAATAGAGCTTATCAGGGTTGGAGAATTTCGTAAAGAAAGTGCAACTTAATTTGGAGAGAGGGATTTAGACTTGATGTGATAAATTGTTCAGAGTAATTGTAGGTTTTTGAGCAGGGGAGTGACAGATGAAACCAACACTAGAGGAAAATTTATAGAGCATCAGTATGCAGGAAGTCTTAGATGATAGAAGAGCGTATGCTAACTAGAAGCCTAAAAATATACCTCAGGGACAATATGATAAAGGCTTGGACTACAAGGTGGGTTGTGGGAATAGAAAATTGACATTTTGAAGAAAAAATTGATAGGTCTTCATAACTGCATGGAAATAGTAGAGAGGGATTATATTATAACTTAGAATATATATTACATGAGTTAACAACCAGACACCCATAAAACATAATAACACTGTCTTAGTTTATGTTCCTCGGAAAGCACAGCCTGAGACAAGAGCATGGATGCAGGTCGTTTACTTGAGAAAAGTCCCTAGGAAGGAAAGAGTGAGAAAGTGGGGAGAAAGCAGCAGAGAAAGGATAAAAGCCAGTGAAGGGTACCATTAAAGAGCTGCCTAGCAATGTGGATGAATAGGGCTCGATTCTACTGGGGACCTCCACGGAAACCATGACTAGCATGTTTGAGAATTGCCCTGCCAGAAGCTGGGGAGGCTAAGGAATTCATCCGCTGACTTCCTCACCCTTGGCTGAGAGTTGCCCTCAGTGGCATCATCTTCCCTGTACATCTTTGTATACCTCCCTATGGATTGAAGCCTTCTTTTGCCTTGAAGAAGGCAAGCAGAGTAGGGACACTCAGTGATGCAGGCCTGACAAGTAATGCTAGCAATGGCACTTTATAGCCACGGCTGCACAGAAATCAGGTGGGGACTCAGAATGTTGCACTGTAAGCCTCTGCAATAATCAATGCAATTGAATACTTAACATAAGAATATCACATAGACAAAAGCCATGGAGAGAGACAGATGTTAGTGAGTAATTACTCAGGCTCTGGACTCGGAGGTCTTTGGGTAGGAATTCAGTGTTCTCCTCTGCAAGACTTTAGGTAAGTTATACTTTACTTCTGCTAAATTTCCTCTAGTCCCTCTACTGCTAAGTGATGACAATAATATTACCTAACTGGTTGTTACAAGAACTCAATGAATTAATGCATATAAAATAATTAGAACAGTGCAAAAAACAATCCCCAAAAACACTGGATGGTAGAAGTAGATTTTTAAAATTTGAATTCTTAGGGAAATTTACCAACAACATTAAATTAGTAGTGATTGTCAACATAAGATACCGCAAATTAAAATATGCATTTTCATATGCATTCTTATTCCAATGACAGGATTGCTGATAGCTCTAATTAAGGTACTTAATAAAGCTCTGAAATTATACTAGCATGTGCCTAATAGCTGAATACTACCTTCTTCAATTAAAATTCTCACTTTCATCAAACTTTAATAAAGAATCATTCCATAGCCACTGCTTCTTATCTCTGGTAGCTGGAAAATGTCTCTTTGCAGCACTTCACTGGTAGTGAAACTGTATTCCTTCCCAGACTCTGAATAGCTGTCAGCACCAAGGAGGACAGCAGTTACTCTCTGAACTCAGGCAGTCCTTCTCATGTGTATTCTCTTTTAGACTTGACAAACACTATTCATTCCAGGTATGACACACGCATGTTATGAGTTCCATCATATACACCCACGTGCAGCAGACAGTAGTAAGGAAATGAATTTTAAAGATAGTTAAAGAGCAACTAAAGAGCAATCTGCCTCCATAATTATGGTCAATGTCCACCTCATCCTTTATTGATTATTAAGTCTCAAAGTCAGTAAGTTCTATAGAGGTACTACAGTAGTTTAACTGGAGGGACCTCAGATAAATATAGACTCATAAAAAAGGTCCAAAACACAGTTCCATAAAATATTAAGTTCAGAAATGACCTCAAGATCCAGACTTTATAAACAGAGGAAACAAATATGAAAAATATTTGCCCATAATCATACACTGTTCTCATCACGAGACAAACCATATAGACCTCAAGCCAGCCAAACAGGGCTCCTCCTGCTTCACTGGATTGCCTCTCAGAACCCTCCCCTGCACCATGTCCATGGCCCTGCACATGCCCACACCTCCATGACCCATGGAGAGAAAGGCAAGGTAAGTTCATTACTTAGACTATTTATCCAGTAACATTGGAAGACATTTTTGTGACAAAGGATTTCCACATCTAGTCTATTCCACTGATGGGCCTCATAGTGTATCTGGAAGAGTGTCCACATGGGCAACGTGAACTTCATTCATAAATACTTAAGTGAACATGAGATTTTGCACAAATGCAAAGATATAAATTAGGATAGGAGGGCAGGAGAGAAGGGGAAAATGGAAAATGTTCATGACAAAGGAGTAGAGGAAAGGAAGGAAATACACAGTGTTCAAATATAGTACCAGAGTGAGAATATATAGCTTGTACTTTTCAAGGATTCTTTTTCTAACTATGAAAATAATATGCAATCATTATAGAGAATTTTTTAAAATAAGAAGATAAAAATCAAATAAAAATCAAATATTATCCTACTTAATATTGTCTACTGCTAATAGCTTGTTTTGTTTCCCTTTTGTGTTTCTTTGAAAACACAGACAAAATAATTTACAAATTGGTATATAGCTTTTCCACCAAATTTTATGGTGTAAACATTTTCCTCTATCACTCTACAAAATGGTATAAAAATAGTTTGTAGTAGATATACTCACTAGGAAGGATGGAGAAGTAAGTCTCCTGAAATAACATTTTTTAAATCTGGCATCTAATCAGAAATAAAGCTAAGTTTTCCTCCATAATACACTAAAAATAACAGTTTTATGGAGTACTTAGATATTCTCCCTCTCACTTATTTTGTTACTATTTAGGTGAAATGTAAAGTAATATTTCTTCATTCTGTATGGTGACCAGAAAAGGAACATACCGGCATCTCCCTAGTCTTAAGCATATGAAAGACGGTTATTCAAATGGTTCCAATAAAGCTGTTATCTCTACATGGTGCCTCAATTTCCTTACCAAGAAATAAAGCCTTTTATTCTACAACAAGAGTCAAAATGAAAATAACCCTAAGGGGGAAAAATGATGCTATTTCACACTATGGTACAAATGACTGATAGCAGAGGCTTTTCTGAGGGCAGATGTGGACCAGAGACATGGTAAACAAAATGTGATAAACTGAGTACCTCAAGAAAAGAGTAGACCTTCTCAAGGCACAAGAGTTACCTTTCTAAGGCACAGATTTCTGTTGCAAACAGAAATCGAAGATACTAAAGACAAGTATGGAGTTAGACAAGCCAGTCCTCTTCTTTTCAAATAAAGCGTCACTAAAGCCTTCCCCAGAGGTCAGCTGCCACAGCGTAAGTGAATATTACAGGACTGGCCTGAAGGAGTTACAAGGAACCAGGGAAATCATCCAGCCCACTCACCTGTCCCAACCCAAACTCCTTAGCTCATCCAGTTTTAGGCATGTCTAAATCTCAAACATTTATTATTGAGTCAAAAGTTTTGTTTTCCTGACTGTCACCCTCTGATCTGAATTCCTTCCTCTAGAGCCAAAAGAAAATCTACTCCCTGGAAGAAATGTCAATCTTTGAGACACTTAAAAGGAACTACCATCTGTCCCCTTAGGCTTTTCTGCAAGCTACACATTTCTGGTTTCTCTCATTCCTTCTACTTTATGGTATCCCTCATCAGTTTTGTAATGTTAAATAACCTGCAGTTATCAATGAACTTCTTTTAACCAGTGTCCAGAACTGTACACATTACCCAAGATGTTATCTGACCAACACAGAATTTAGTAGCAATTACTCTTGTGATATTGAAATTATATTTTCTTGTTTGTCCTCAATATGAGTTAGCTTTGTTCATGTGTCTCATATTAGTTTTACAGTCAGTCACTCTGCCATCTACTTTGTTCCAGTTTTCTTAGGATCATCTAATTCTCAAGACATATTTCAAAATCTCTACATCAATGCATACAACATAGATGAACGTCAAACATATGATGCTAACTGAAAGAAGCCAGACACAAAGGCCACATATTGTATGATTTTATCTATATGAAATAACCAGACTAGAAAAATCTATGGAGACAGTGGTGATGTTTGCACAGCATTGGAAATATACTAAAAACCACATAACTGTACACTTTAAAATGATTAAAAAATCAATTTCAAGTTCAGTGAATTTGATCTCAATTTTTTTAAAAAGTAAATGATAATGTGATGGGAAAAACAAGGATAAGGACATAAACTTTAACCAAGATATACTCACGAAATATAATATTATTCAGCCATGTAAAGGAATGAAGTATTCATACATGGTACAGTATGGATGAAACTTGAAAGCTAAGTGAAAAAAGCCAGGCATAAAAGGTCATGTAATAATTGATTGTATGTACATATCATTCTATGTAAATAAAATATCCATAGTAGGCACATTCATAGAGACTGAGCATAGATAAATCCCAGAGGATCAGGGAGGGTGGAGTTAGGAGTGATTGCTAACAGGTGCAGGGTTTCTTTTAGGGGTGTTGGAAAGGGCCTGTTCAGAAAGCTGGAGAAAAGCACATCTCTTTCTTCCTCTGTCTTCTAAAGCCTCACCTTGTAAGTCGAACCATAAATGTCTGCAGGGTACTGAACAAATCCTCAAACAATTTTTACTCCCTGTGAAAAGCTGGATTAAACAAGCCTAATAAAATAACATTAACAAAATAATAATAATGCCAATTGCTAATTTATAAGTAACAAGTAATGATTAAGCTCTGAATATTAACAGAAAAGTCAGATTTTTATATATTCACTCCACAAGTACTTATTGAGTACCTGTTGAGTCAGGCATTATGAGATAGTGCAGTGAATAAGTTACAGCCTGTAAAATCTATTTTAATGATTTTATTTTTATACCTGTGTACTGTTACAAAACCATGTTTTTATAGATGGGAACATGAACAGACAAAGCTAATAAAGTTGCTCATATCACATCAGATTCCAAGGTACCTGTTGCTGAAGTTTTCTAGGCAAACCTGCATAGTCACATAGTAGAGAAAATTTGATTAAATGATCTTGACAAAGCGATCAAAACTTAGAGTATCATTTAGTCTAAATTTGCTTTATATTGGTTGTATATGTTACTCAACATTGTTATGTTGTTAGTATATAAGACTAACAATTTTTGTATTGTGATCTTTTTACAAATGATATTTTTGGAAAAAGAATACTCCCCAAGTTAATCTTAAGGTTATTTCTAAAGTTAAAACTCTGTACAAGTAGAAAAAATTTTCCCTTTGATAAAATTAAAATTTTAAATGAATCATGTACCTAACAGTGGTTCCAGATGTATGTAATATCAGGAGATTTTTAACTTTGAAACGATTTGCAGTGTTTTAAGTTCAAGCTCTTCTTTGTTAATTGGTCATTGTTCAAGATTATATGTGGAAGTCATAATAAGTTATAAGAATTTATTTCCTTGTTGGCAAGGAAAGTTCAATAAGAACATTATTTAGTGATTGCAGGATGTAACTGCAAATAACTGTCCTAATTTTGACTTTCTAATTAATTACTTTCAGGATGGAAATAGACTAGGTATCATTCATAATAGCAGAAGAAACAGGGTTTTGTTTCTTTTTTTAATTCATAATCATTTTGCTGTAAATATTTTTCTAAAATATGAGTGACTCATTATAAGACCTAGAAAATAATTTGCTGATCCTCAGTAAACATAAACATATATTTTGTGATATTTATTGAATTCGATCAATCCCAATAATTTGATTTTGAAGAGTTTGTATGTGTTTAAGCTTTTTCACAGTGCAACACATCAGATCTCTTGATTTCACCACACAACCACTAGGTACACTGTCCAAGCTGTGCTGACTTGGGAGTTAAAGCTTACTTTAGAGGAAGGAAGAGGGACTTTACATATCCCGAATACCTGCTACCATTTTCCAGTGGATTGGGCCAAACTATTCCATATAACTTATCATGAAAATGCTTTCTTTGACCTGAAATACACTACCAATAAGCCTTGATCAGATGTTACAGATAAAGATAAATTGTGACATTTAACCACTTCTAGCCAATCAGGGGCTGTCTTGGTGAAAGTGAACTAGAAAGAATCAACTACCATCAACTAAGAGGTTTCTCTTGGTGGAAGAGGGATGGAAATGTCCTTACATAGCAGATAATTTTTTTTAAGCTTGACAAAGAACAGTGAGAACTGGTGCATGAAATTGTAGAAGCTAGTTTATTACTATGAAAATATTAATTAACTTATATAAGCGAAGATAGAGTAATCAAGAACAAGCAGGATTTCTGTTGTATCTTTTCCACTAAAATTCTACACCTGACATTTGATTCCTATCTAATTCAAAGGGTCAGTCACATTTGTGCAGGTTCATTAAGGTTGTTAATATTTCTGAGTTCCCTAACCACTTACTTATCTCAGGCTTCCTAGTAAATAGTCTGCATGGAATACAAGGCAGAAAAATTGGCTCCAAGTGAATGGCCAGTCACTTAAAAGCACAGCCACCTTTTGGTCACCAATACCTCCTTACACAGAAAAAAAAAAGATAATTTCTGAGTTAACTAATTTGTTAATTCAATCAATTACAAATATTTCTTGGGAAAATACTTGGTGTCAAGCCAAATAAAAGGAAATATTCTCATACCTCAGACACATATTTATGAGGAAACTTAGCAATACAGACAATGACAAAACTAAGACCATATTGAATGGGAGCTAGGAAGAACTATTCCAATTTGATACTCATCCCACAGTATCACAAAGGAAGTGGTTAGGACTGTAATACACACTGACCAAAAAAAACCTAACAGTATAAAGGTTGAATTAGGCAAATATAATATTTCAGGGTTTTTTACCAGTAAGTTGGACACAGTAAGAGATGGAATTGAATGACAAACAGTAATACATAACATCAAATGGGTTGCAACTTCATGTTTCTGAGTGGACAGTGATCAACATAGCTGTGATTACTGGTCACAAGTTTCTACATTACTATAGGAGAAAATAAAATCTGGAACCTAGTAAACTATTCACAGTTAAATCAAGGTTTTGGCTTTAGCTAGAGTGGTGATTTGAAAACCAAGTAATGTAGCAGAGCATGATGGTATCAAAATCCTAAAAAGTTGTGTTTCTGTTAATACAGATTCAAAATACACAAAGCAAAAACCAACCAAAAATACACTGATATGGTTTGGCTGTGTCCCCACCCAAATCTTATCTTGAATGTTAGCTCCCATAATGCCCACATGTCATGGGAGAGACCCAGTGGGAGGTAATTGAATTATGGGGGCAGGTCTTTCTCTTGCTTTTCTTATAAATGAATAAGTCTCATGAGATCTGATGGTTTTATAAAGAGGAGCTCCCCTGCACAAGTTCTCTTGCCTGCTGACATGTAAGACATGACATTGCTCTTCATTCGCCTTCTACCGTGATTGGGAGGCCTCCCCAGCCGTGTGGAACTGTGAGTCAATTAAACTTCTTTGCTTTATAAATTACCCAGTCTCAGGTATGTCTTTATTAGCAGTGTGAGAACAGACTAATACATCCACCAAGGAATAACAGATACGTCCGTAACTATATTGGACCTGTGAAACAATATATAGTAGTCAAACACATAAGTAACTGAAATATCAGAAAGAGAGGATATAGAGATTAATGCCAAAAAAAATTCAAATGGCTAAAATTGTCCAAATACTAAAAAAAACTTGAACACACAAGTCAAAAAATTTAACAAGCCATAAGAATAATAACTATAAAATAACTAAATCTAGGCAAATAATCATTAATTTTATAAAAACCATAGATATAGCCTAAGGAAAGGGGACTTCATGATGCTAAAGAAGTCATTTCCCAATGGTAAAAGGATGTATTCAACACACAGCTTGAGAAAAAGAATGCTTTATAAACAGGGGACCAACCACAACATTTGACTTCTTATCAGAAACAATGCAAGTCAAAGACAATGGAAGAAATATTTAAAGTGCTGGGAGGAAAAAAAATCTCTCAACCTCAAATTCTGTATCTAAGAATTAAAGGTTAAAATACCTTTAAAAAACAAAATCAAAATTAATGCATCTTCAGATAAACACAAGCTGGGAAAATTTGTCACAAAAAGAGCAGAACTGCACACAAAAAATCATACGGGAAGTTATTCAATTTGAAGAAAAACGCAGCAATGAGATGAAGAATGCAGAATGATTAAACTGTGGCAAATGTAAGATGCTTTTCCTCATTTTGTTGTTTCTTTACAAAATAATAAATAATTCAAAACCAAAATAAAAGTCATATGTTATGGGCTTTATAGGATATATAGAAGTAAATGTATGCCAACAACAGTACAAAGGACAGAAGTCAAGTAAATAAAACTATAATATCATAAGTTTTTAATACATGGAATGATGTGATATTCAGGGTAGTATTTGATAAGTGTGCATATTGGATCCCTTAAAGGACCTGGTAAAAATAAAAATTCAAAAAGTTAAATTAAAAAGCCAATTCAGAGAATAGAAAACAATACTTAAAAGCAGCCAGAAAGCCAGGAGAGGGGAATAAAAGGTAACAATGAGCAAACAGGACAAAGAGAAAATAAATACAGGACAAGTAGGCTGAAACCTAACCATACTAAAATTTCAGTAGATACACAGTAAAATTACAGTCAATGTGTGAAACCAATTATAAGTCAGAAATTGTCACAGTAGTTTTTAAAAGTAACCCAAACATATGCTGTTTATAAGTAAATTACTTTAAATAAACAAGTACAGAGATGATGAAAATCAAAGAAAGGAAGAAGATATACCATATAGTCTGTAAGCATAAGAAAGCAGGAGAAGCTATGCTAATATTAGGCAAATACACTTCAAGACATAAAATATTAACCAAGAGTAAAAGGGATTTTCGTAATCATAAAAGAATATGTTCACCATAAAAGCAAAAACATTCTAATTACACTATTAAAAGAGCATGAAAATACATGGAGCAAAAAACTCAAAAAACTAAAGAGAAAAACACCTAAATACACAATTATAGTTAGAGACTTTAATTCTGCCCTCATTAATTGATAGACTAAGTAGATAAAAAGTTAGTAAGAATATAATACTTGAAAAACATTATGAATCAATTTGACCTAATAGTTAAGGAGGACAGCATCTATTAATACATAATGCCCATTCTTTTCAAGTCTGCATAAATAATTCACCAACATAAATAGACCATAAGTTGGACCATAAAACAAGTCTCAATATTTTTAAAGAATTAAAATCACAGAGCATATTCTCTGACCTAGTAAGATTCAAACAGAAATTAGTAGCAAAAATACACCTGAAAATTGCCCAAATATTTACAAATTAAGAAAAACACTCCTTAATAATCCATGGATCAAAGAAAAAATTCTCAAGATACATTAAAAGGCATTTCCAAATTAATAATAATCTTAAAAAAAAGAAAATCCGAGGGAAGATTATAGAAATTGTATAAAGATTTTATTGCTAAAAAAGATTTTAACTAAAACTTCCCACCTTAAGAAGCTATAAAAAGAAGAGAAAATTCAATTCAGTAAGTAAAAGAAAATGAAGAAAATAATAAAGGTAATAGCTGATATCAAAATAGTGGACAAAGTTCAGAGAGAAAAATACATAAAAACAATAGGTTGTCTTGAAATGATTAATAAAACTGATAAACCCCTAGCTAAACAACATAAAAATAAAACACAAATTATCAATTATAGAAATAGTGAAGAGGTCACCATGACAAATCTTTTAGATATTAAAGATAAGAATATATTATGCACACATTTATTCCAATAGACTTGACAAATTAGAGGAAATGGATATGTTATTTGAAAGAAATAAATTATCAAAATAATAATGACCAAAACTGATACAAGAAGAAATAGAAACTCTGTATGTTCCTGTATTTTTTGTAGAAAATGCTTTTGGAATTAAACCATTTCCACACGGAAAATGTGAAGGCACAAGTAAATTCTAGCAAACACGTGATGAAGAAATAATACCAATACCATCAACTTTTTTCAAAATACAGAAGCGGAAAAAGTATTTCACAACTAATCATCCTGACGCTAAAACCTGACAAGCATATTAGAGAACAAATAACATAGCCACAAAAAGTCTTAATAAAATATTAGCAAATAAGATTTGGCAACATATAAAAAGGATAACACCACATAACCAAATGGGGTTGATTCCAGAAGTACACAGTGAGTTCAAAATATTTTTAAAAAATCAATACAACATACATATTATAAATTATATTGATTATAATTTATAATCTATATTAACAGAATGAAGAAAAAATATATATGCTTATCTCAATTGCTACAGAAACATTATTTACAGTATGCAACAATTAATGATTAAAAACTCTCAACAAGCTAGAAATAGAAGGAAACTTCTCAGTCAGATAAAGACATCTATGAAAAGTCTACAGTTGCTGGGCACAGTGTCTCACACCTGTAATCCCAGCACTTTGGGAGGCTGAGGGGGGCGGATCACCTAAGGTTGGGAGTTTGAGACCAGCCTGACCAACATGGAGAAACCCCATGTCTCCTAAAATACAAAATTAGCCAGGTGTGATGGTGCATGCCTGTAATCCCAGCTACTCAGGAGGCTGAGGCAGGAGAATCGCTTGAACCCGGGAGGCGGAGGTTGCAGTGAGCCGAGATCGTGCCATTGCACTCAAGCCTGGGCAACAAGAGTGCAACTCTGCCTCAAAAAAAAAAGTCTACAGTTAACACCACACTTAGTGGTGAAATATTGAACGACTTCCTCCTAAGACTGAGAAAAGGCTAAGATGCTCACCCAAACTTCTCATCTATTTGATAACTTACTGGAAGAATCTCACAGTGCAATAAAGTAAGAACCAGCAATAAAAGTATAAAGTTCAGAAAGCAAGAAATAAAATTCTTTTTATTCACAGTCAATATGATTGCTTTACATAAAAAATTCTAAGTAAAATTTTTTAGATAAAAAACACTACAACTAATTAATTTAATACATCATGATACATAATGTTAGTATTTTAAAAATAAATTCTAATTCTATATATTAGTAAGCATTGGAAAATACAATGTTTAAAATGTCCTTTTGAATAACTAAAAGCAAATCTATACACACATACCTTTAACAATAAATTCAGTGAAAGTTGTACAAGACTTCACTATTATGTTTATAAAAACTATGCTGAAAAAAATAAAGACTAAAACAAATAAAGAAATATGCCATAAACAGAAATATTGGTATTGTTATGAAGACAATTCTTTCCCCAGCTGATCTGCAGATATGTTATCATCACGATCAGCATCCCAGCAGACATTTTTACATAATTGACAAGCTGTTTCTAAAATTTATTTGAAAATGCAAAGGATGTAAAGGGAAAATAATCAATCTTGGAAAAGAAGAACAAATTAGAGGATTTACAAAATGTAATTTAACGCTCTTAAAGCTCTAAAAACCAAATCAGTGTGGTGTTGGCCTAAGGATGGACAAACGGATAAAAGGAACTAAATAAAACCTCTAGAAATATACCTGCTCTTGATCTAAGACATCTGTTTCGAAGCAATTTAATGAAAAAAGAAAGCTTTCCAACAAATAGTGTTGGGAAAAAGTGGGAGTGCTGGGAAAAACTCACACCATTTATACATTTGATTTAATAGACATAAGTATAAAAACTAAAACTCTAATACCTCTGGAAAAAAAAGGAAAATATTTTTATGACCTGGAATATGTAATGAATGTTTTTATACCAAGCACAGAAAACACACTATCCCTAAAAGTAAATAATTGATGAAATGGGTTTCACCAAAATTAAAAACTCCTGCTCATTAAAATAAACCATTACCAAAATGAATGGCAAGTCACAGATTGGGTAAAATATTTGTAAAACATTTATTTGTAAAAGAATCCTTATCTAGGCCAGGCATGGCGGCTCACGCCTGTAATCCCAGCACTTTGGGAGGACAAGGAGGGTGGATCACGAGGTCAAGAGATCAAGACCACCTTGGCTTTCATCCTGGATTTCACATGGTGAAATCCCGTCTCTACTAAAAATACAAAAATTAGCTTGGTGTGGTGGCATGCACCTGTAGTCCCAGCTACTCAGGAGACTGAGGCAGGAGAACTGCTTTAACCTGGAAGGCAGAGGTTGCAGTGAGCTAAGATTGTGCCACTGCACTCCAGCCTGGCGACAGAGCGAGACTCCATCTCAATTTTTTTTTTTTAAAGAACCCTTATCTAGAATATACAAAGAATGTCTACAACTTAATAATAATTAACAACAACAAAAAAAGCAAATTTAAAAATGGATAAAAGACCTTAAACTGAAACTTTACAAAGGGAGATTCACAAATATGCAGTAAGCAGTTAATAATTCTCGAAAATTATTGGGCAGCAGGGAAATGCAAATTAAATTCAGTAAGATGTCCCTATCTACTCAAAAGAATAGCTATCAAAATATTGAAAACCTTAAATTTTGGCAAGGATAAAGAGGAAATTGAACTTTTATGCATTGTTGGTAAACATGAAAAATGGTACAACTATATTAGAAAACTATATGGAAATTTCTTATAAAGTTGAAGAGTAAATATAAGTTTGGTCCAGCAATTTCACTCCTAGCTATGTACCCAAAAGAAATCGAGCTAATATCCACAGCCAAGACAGATATAACAGTGATCATAGCAGCTGTATTCATAAAAGCCAAAATCTTTTTGTAAACTGCCTATTCACAGACAAATTATGGCATATTCAAACAACTATTACTCAACAATAAAAATGTACAAGCTGATATTTACAACAACATGGATGAAACCAGACACAAAAGAGTATTACCACATAATTATATTTATATAAAATTTTAGGACAGCAAACTAAACTGGTAATAAAATCAAAACAGTGATTGCCCATTTGGGTTGGGGAGGGGGATTGACTTGGAAGGAGACATAAGAATTTTCTTAGCTTATAAAAGTATTCTATACTTTGATAGAGAAGTGGCTAACAGAGATGGCTGCATTTGCCAAAACTTACCATATTGTACACTTAAGATCTGTGTGTTTTGCTTTATGTCAAATATGTTCCAATTAAAAATAAAAGGGGAAAATAAACTCCGATGAATATTAGAAACCTGATTTTAATGGCTCACATCTTCTAAACTTATTTTAAACAAATTAGTAATTTTTTATTCTGCTGTTGTTTTTCCCTGCTATGACTATAAATGATCCTTCATCACCACTCAGTGATCTGCCTCTAAGACTGGAAATTACTAAGAAAATCTCTAAATTTTCTTAGTTCCCAAAGCCTAGGTTTGTTTCATTAAATACGGATAGAAACAAAGAAAGTATCAGGTAAAACATTTGAATTTGGTTTTAGTCAAATATGGTCTAATACTAAACAAAAAGTTATTTCATCCTAATGCTAAGTTCAGTACAAAGAAAATAGATTTTAATAATTTAAAATATGACTTGTAAAAGGTTAACTTAAACATTGACTACATTTATTTATCAATATCTTTTGTTTCTCAAATACTCCTTCTTGTCATTATTTGCAAAACTTAGTAAATCGTGATTTCAAGTTCAACCATCTTTGGAACACAGATATGACTCAGGTTAGCTTTGGAGGTTCTCCTTGATTATCTATTCAAAAGAAGCTAATTTTGACCTTCTATTTTATGGGCTTTCATTCCTAAAGTCAGAAACCTTTTTATTCATTCAATGGTAGTTTTTTTGTATTCCATATTCCAAGGTGTCTGAGGCTGGTGATGAGACCTTTTTAATATAAAACTAAGATTTCTCCACTGTATAACAGGAACAAATTAGGGCATTCATCTAAAAAAAGCAAAGTACCTGAATAGTGCAATCTCTGATGAAGAATGGGCAAAAATGGCACTTGAGTCCTCTAAATTAGAGCATTAGTTCTTGTCCTTTAGAAGGAAAAAAATCAGAACATTAGACTAAACTAAATTGAACAGAAAAGCCAATAGTGAAGAATAAACTGGAAGGTGCTCAAATCAGGAGAGTGAAGGTGAATGCTGAGAACATAACAAGTTTCAAAGGTCGTATGCTTAACACCCAGGGATCTGAATCACATGACACACTATATTCAGTCGAGTCCAATCTAAGCTTCACAGTTTCTCAAAATAGAAAAAACAGTGTTACCAATTCAGACTGCAGATGCCCAAGAAAAGCTGTTGATGTCAGATGTTAAAATGGGGCCAGGACCTTAAGCAAAATGAAATGAAAGAGTAAGAAAATTATCTGGATACTTCAGGTTAAAATGTGTGTTTTTATTAAAGAAAATGTAGATTTTTTAGCTTATGAGTTTAAAAATGAATAGATTACAGGATTTGTGAGTCCCTTCTGATGGCTAGAATACATGTTTATCACCTCAAATATCAGAATATTTCAAGCAAAGATGTTTGGGGCCTGGATATTCATATCACAATTTTTCAGTTAACTTTGCACATGTAGACACAATCTCAGTGGTGATTTGTATTTCATTTGGGAACCGTTTTAGTTTGGTGGAAATGGCCCCAAGGAATACTCTCTGTGCAAACCCAAGACTATGACACATTTACAGAGCTGGGCTAGCAGTGAAATACAGAGGTTTGAGGGCCATATATTTTCTGTGTAATTAAGGAAAAAAGGAGCTATGATGCCAGATTTTGAATTTAAAATTAAAATATTCCTTGCTTTCTACAATACCTTCAAAATGAGGTTTTAAGCATCAGATGGCTTAGTTAAATAGATAAGTAACAGAATTGTTTTTATCTGGCCTCTCTTTCATAATTCAGAGAATTATGTAACTCTAATCCGTAACTACCATAGAAATATAAATATTATGATTATGTGTTTAATATAAATAATTTTATATTTAGAACAATTAAAATCCAGATTAAATATGGAAAACACACAAAGTGAAGAAAAGAGACCCCTTAAATCTTTTTTTAACCAAGTGCACAGTAATCAGTACTTTTAAATGTATTTCTTTGTAAAGCCAGAAAATCAAATCATAATCAGGTTTTCTCCTAATAATATGACTAGGTTATTACATGTAGTTCAGAAAGAGGCTAGCGATATCTTTCGATTACCAAAGGAAACTTCTTGAAGGCAGGAACCCAACTGTATTCCTCTTTTTCTCTCATAGCACCTTTCTCACAGGAAATGCTGAAGACATAGTATCCTATCTGGATTGAAGACGGAGTATATATCCACACTAGCAGGAGAGGTGAGCTTCTCAAACATTCTCTCTAAAAAATTACTTGAAGCAAATGTTAAAGATTCAGGCCGGGCACGGTGGCTCATGACTGTAATCCCAGAACTTTGGGAGGCCGAGGAGGGTGGATCACGAGGTCAAGAGATTGAGATTATCCTCGCCAACATGGTGAAACCCCATCT
This sequence comes from Pan paniscus, assembly GCF_029289425.2. Classification (NCBI taxonomy): domain Eukaryota; kingdom Metazoa; phylum Chordata; class Mammalia; order Primates; family Hominidae; genus Pan; species Pan paniscus. Next base: position 102,340,011 of record NC_073253.2, read on the forward strand.
CTACTAAAAATACAAAAATCTGGTGTGTTGGCATGCTCCTGTAGTCCCAGCTACTCGGGAGGCTGAGGCAGGAGAATCACTTGAACCCGGGAGGCAGAGGTTGTAGTGAGCCGAGATTGCACCACCACACTCCAGCCTGGTGACAGAGCAAGACTCATCTCAAAAAAAAAAAAAAGATTCAGATTGCCCAGTTCTGCCCCAGACTCCCAGAATTAGAATTTTTAGAGTGGAGCCAGGAAATGCATTTAACAAGTACCCTCTGTGATTCTAATGATCAAGCAAGCTAGAAAATAGCACAGTGTGAGATTAAACTGGAAGCCTCTCAACAAGAAGGGACAGGTCTGTAAAATTCCAATTCAATATTTTAAGGGCTCTATAATTTCACCCTACCTAAACTTTCCAGCATTATCTCCCTTAATTCAAACAAAATCCTTTGTGGAGGTCAGGCTGGTGTACTCAAGGCGGGCACAGTGGGTGTGGGCAGAAAGTATGGCATTACCATCAATATACCGGGTTGGAATCATGGCTTATATTACAAAAGAGTTTTGTAATTCTGACATCATTAGTAACATAGCTTGTTTCTACACACATGGGCTTGGCTATGATTAATGACTAGGACAATATACCCTTCACTTAGCAGTTTAACTAGGAGAAAATGTCCTGGCTCTTACTGCAACGAAGACAACTAATCTGAACTTGCCCTGTTGCCTGAAGTCCAGCCAACTGCTTACTCTCCCTCTACCTCACTTTTTCCTAATGTTAGAAGGTATAATTGTGTCAGCGCTTACTTTGCCACTGACCAAATCAAGTGATGACTTTCTAGTTTTGTTGGAACTATAAATTTAACTCAAATAAAGCACCTTGTTGATACTTACTAGTTCTATGGAGACATGTGTCACTTCAGCACTACAGCGCCAACTTGTGATTCCCTAATATTTGACCATTACAATGTCTGGATGCCAGACTTAGAATGAGCAAGCAGTTGTGATACAAGAAGCACTAACTGCTCCAGAGAACCCAAAAAATCCCTAAGGCCACAGCTGATACTTCATGTTGAACTAGACTGAAGTTAAGGCAAACCATGTATTTGAGTGAATAACCATTTGTGAGTCATATGCAGATATGCTTGGGCAAGAAAGTATTTGAACCTCCCTGAGATACAGTGAAATGGGAATAATGAAACCAATAGAGTTGTTTGGAATAAAGTGCCAGGCATAGACATCAGAACATAGCAGGAAATCTGAGATTGTTAGCTCCTTTCCTTATCATACCCTGAATACTCTCTGCCCATTTCCCATTTTTGAAGCTTTGCTCATGCGGAACTCAGCTTCTGGCCTACCTCCATCTAGTTCATTTACATCAATTTAGCCTTAAAGTTCCAATTAAATCCCATTGTATGACCCCTCTGCCTTTGTCAATTCGCTCTAGGCCACAAGAGTCTTTTAGTATTCAGGGTTCATATAAAAACAAATTAGACACTAATCAAATATTGATATAAATTTCTAACACATTGTATGTGTACATTTATTCTACTGAATGAGCTTGTAAGGGAAGGGAAAATATCATATGCTTCTGCATATCTTCTGAATGAAAGTACTGTGAAATATGAATAGTAGAAAAAGATAAAATAAGAAGTAATTGCTCTTACCCCATTCTTAGTAGGACTGACAATTTAATCAGAAAAGAGGAAGTTCTTTATATATAGCCCAGATATTCCTCGTGACTTTTTAATAAATAACAGCTCTAAATTCACCGACACTATTTTCTATATTAAAAACCTTACAAGGTCCCTTTAAAAATTAGCAGGAAGCTGCTAGAGAGAGCAGAGGTTGCTGCACCCTTGCAGTAGGGAAATGAAACAGTTTTGTGTTGTGGCACAAGTCTTATGCAAGGTGCATCCCCTTTCACCCAGGAATTCCACTTTGAGAAACTTACTCTATAGAATTACAACTGTGTTTAAAAAACAATGTCCATGGAAGTTATGTTTAAAATGAAGAAAATATGGAAAGAACCTAAAATATCCTCAGTATAAAATTGGTTAAATAAAATGCAATGCATCCATTTAAATTAAGGTCATAAAGGAATACCTAACAACATGGAAGAATATTTGTGGTATCTTATTAGTGTAAGTAGCTGTTTATATGAAAACATTATATAGTGTTCTAATATTTTGCAAAAATATAAATGTATACTTGTTCACAGAAAATTGATGAAATGGCTATGCAAAGATGATAACTACTGTTTTGAGGAATTATGGATGAGAATTTTTCTTTTGGTCATATCCTGTATATTCCAAATCTATAAATTTTTATATCCTGCATTGATACTAACCCTATTTTTAAAGGAATTCCATTGAAGAAAATATAAATGAACTGAAGTGAAATTTTTCTATATTTCTAGTTCCATAGCTCTCCAGTTAATAATATTATTTGGCATGAATCAAAGTGGTGAAATAAAATTGATATAATTCAGACATTGAATTGATCTAAACGTAATTTTAAAATTTTGAATAACTGAACTAACCTTCTTTAATTTGATGATTTAATATATGTCTAGAAAAAGTGACAGAAGATCAGGAAATATATAAGGAGGTGTCAAAGAAGAGCATAGTATTCCTCTATCTAAACTGTTACTTGGGAAATTAAACATCAAAAATTCCCACAGGAGAACTGATTTAAGATAGAAAGTCCCAGCATTGCGATTGGTATAGTCAATCCTTCTTCCCTGTTTTATTGATACTTTTTGTTTTACAGAGCAGATAGATAAAAAGTAAAAGCAAATAGGATAAGACAGGTCATAGACACTATAACAAATGTAGTTTATGTTAATATTTTATGTGAATTCAACTTGTCTTGTTAACACATTAACGAAACTAAAGATGATAGCGAAAAGAAAACAAGCAATGTTCTTCCTCTAATACCTAATTGTGTGGTCTGTACTTCATGGATGCCCAATAAATTCTAATGGCTGACTTTACATTGAATGTTTCCTTATTTGCAGGACAAAGCAATGTAGGTAAGGTAAGCCAAACAGATGGGTAGGGACAACTACACCTATTCCAGAAATAAACACAGTGGAGCTTTTTCTTGGGGTTGCAAAGATAAAGGCCTAGAAGAAGATCAAGCCAAACAGAAAACTATGAAAATCTGGTCATTGGGTTTCGGTAATTAGGAAGAAAGCTTGAAGAGAGAGACAAATCTGCTCTTCTGGGAGAATCCACACTCTTTCCAGCTGTTGCTAGATCATCAAACTGACATGCAGTTCTATGAATATCTGAGAAGGTCATTCTAACAAGATCCTGAAGGACAGGGTCTTGGATCCAGAAATAATACAGACATTTTTCTTTGAGGCATTTACCAGATAGACACATTATTCCAAAATCAAGAATCAGTAAGAGAAATAAAATCCACACAAAACTGAGTGAAAATTTTTATAACAAACAAACAAAAAAGAAAGAAAGTAAAAAAAGAGAAAAGCATAGCACTAAAAAAAGAAAATCTGCTTTGGGAAAACATTTACTAAGGAAGCAAATTTCCTATAGCATCTGTTTGTACTGTCTTTAAATCCAAGAGCATATTTGCTCTCCAAAATAAAAATGAACCATAAAATATAAAAAAGCAACTGGCTGAAGGGCAGGGAGAATTTTTTGAAAAAAGAACTAAGTAAAATAGGGCAAGAATATAAGGAAACTGTTGATTCTGGAGCAGAACCAAAAATTGCAAAAGGTATTGAAAGAGAAAACTACACTGAAATAGAAGAAAAATTTGAGAATGTAGAGAAACCTGATTCATTATCAACTACATTCTATGCTTAAGGCAGTATATGATTTTTCATTAATGAACCTATTAATTTTGACAGCTTCATAAAGGAAACACTATTATTATATCCAATAATAAGAGAAAACTGAGCTTCAGAAAAAACAATAACAGAGCATATGGTAGACTGACATTGATGTGGCTTTCTTCTACTAAATACTTAGAAATGCTTAATAAAAAACAAATCTTTAAATGAAATAAAAGTAGGCCTGGTGCAGTGGCTTATGCCTGTAATCCCAATACTTGGGAGGCCAAGGCAGGTGGATCACTTGATGTCAGGAGTTCAAGACCAGCCTGACCAACATGGGGAAACCTCACCTCTACTAAAAATCCAAAAATTAGCCAGGTGTGGTGGCAGTCGCCTGTAATCCCAGCTACTCAGGAAGCTGAGGCAGGGTGAAGGAATTGAGACCTGTATATACATTATAGCACCTTGTTAACTAATCTAGGAAAAATGGCCAGGGTGCCAGGTGCCAACAAGGCCATTTGTGGGGCGGCGGGGGGAGCTACAAAAATCATAATAACTCGACACAGACCAAATGTGGCTGTGGGATATTAGCTTAAACCATCTGCATTGTCTAGAAATCCTAACATAAGAAATTAAAATAAAAACATTTGAATCCTCTGAATTTCTATCAGTATCCACTATAAAACCTTTTTGTGAGGCCACTCCTACAGACAAGCCTCATAGGACAACCACATAGTGTTGCCAGATAATATACAAGGTGCCCAGTAATATTTAAATTGTAGAGAAATAATGGATAAATATATTCCAATATTAACTATTGAAAGAGTAAACTACACTAAGATAAAAGACAAACTTATATGTGACATAATTGTACTAAAAAAACAAATTGTCTAAACAAGAAGAAATAAAAGGTATAAAAATATTATAAAGGAAAAAATAAAACTTTTTTGCAGAAAACATACCCAGACTTTTTGTTTTAATTCATTAGGATTTGTCAGTTTGTTACCACAACATAATTTAATCTATTAAAAGTAATACACAATATCAAGATGCTATTTAGAAATATGGAAGTTTTCCATATTTGTGAGAAAAGCTAAGAACAAGCCAAAATAATTTTGTTTGAAGACTGGGATTTGGGAGCAAAAGAGGTAGAAGAATGAATTTTGTTTTGTATTATATGGTGGTGTATGTCGATTACTAGCCATTTTGTTTTGTTGTAAGACAATCATCTATTGATAATTCATACTTCAACTCATCTCACAAGGAAGACACTGGCTAACCTTAGTTGCAAACTGTGGTAAGTGAGAAGGAATTTCTTTTCTCACACATTGCTAGGTTCATGTCTGAGACTCCTCAAGCAAAAGACAGACTAACAAGAGAAAAGGATACCAATTTATTTAATATAATTTTACAAGACATGGGAGTCTTCAGAAATGAAGAATCAAAGAAACAGGGAAACCTGTGTATTTTTATGCTTAGGTTTGATGAATAGTTGACAGTAAGGCATGAGTATGATTGGACAAAGAGGATATAATCTAATAGTAATAAACTGGGGGGAAACTTAGCAAGACAGGTTTGTTCAGATTCTTCTCTATGTCTCTGTGTCTTCAGAGACAAGAACGTTCCTTTTCTTTGAGTATAGAGAGGGTATCTCTTACATGAGGATCTTAGGACCTATTAATATATTAGAGGAAGATCAGATAATTATTTTTTGACCTGCTTCAGGGAAGAAGGGTGGGAGAAGGTCAGAGGGAGCTTCCTGCTTCAGCTGTTTTGTTAAATGCCAACATGCCATATTTTGGGGTAGCAAGTCCCATAACTATCTTTAAAAAATTTTTTGTGTAACAAATAGCCTTGGCATAAAGAGATAGTATTTCCCCTATATAGGGCAGGTTTTCTTATAGTCTTGGAAGATGCAATGTCTTCCTTATAGGCCTGCTTATTGCCCATTATAAAGACTCATATTCTCTTATATGGACTATAACTTTCAGAGAAGTTTTTTTCCTGTAATGCAACCACCTGCATTTACAGGTACCATCTCCCTCTCTCTGTTTTGCCCTGTGGGAATTGAGGATCTATTAAGTAGCACAAAAATAATTCTGGGACTCTGGCTACTGCTATTGTTATGAGTAATATATTGTTCATCTCTGACCCAGAAGTCTGGAATCTTCTACCAGCATCCATGAATCTGTGCTGGGCTAACTTGACAGTTTCTATGTAGGGTAAAATATCAGATCTTTCAAAGTCCTTTATATCCTTATAATACTTTTATTAAGATTTTTATACATTTTTAAATTTAAAAGGTTAAAGTGAAAGGTAAAATGTGAGAATTTATCTATCAGTTCAGTAGAGACTTTCTATGGATAAAAAATAAAGGAAAGGCAAATTGAAAATAGACTGTTTTCATTACATAATATTTTTAACTAACATGCATTATCAAATACCATCAACAAAATTAAGAAACTTGAGACAGGGCCCAGCACGTTGGTTCATACCTGCAATCCTAGTGCTTTGGGAGGCTAAGGTGGGAGGATCACTTGAGACCAGGAGTTGGAGACTACCCTGGGCAACACAGCAAGACCTCATCTTTACAAAAAAATTTAAAAATTAGCTTGGCATGGTGGCACATACCACATGTAGTCCTATCTACTTGGGTGGCTGAGGAGGGAGGATTGATTGAGCTCAGGAGTTCAAGGCAGCGGTGAGCTATGATTGTGCCACTGCACTCCAGCCTGGGCAACAGACACTGTCTCAAAAAGAAGAAAGAAAAAAGGAGAGAGAGAGAGAGACAGAAAGGAAGGAGGGAGGAAAGGGAAAGAAGGAAGGAAGGAAGGAAAGAAGGAAGGAAGGAAGGAAGGAAGGAAGGAAGGAAGGAAGGAAGGAAGAAATGAAGGAAGGGAGGGAGGGAGGGAAGGAGGGAGGGAGACAAACTTGGAAAAAAATGAACTATTTGCAATATTTTTAAAATAGCACTTATTTAATATTTAAAGAGCACCTTCAAATACAATTTTTAAAGGATGAATATAACTCATTAGAACAAAGGAAGCAATACTAATAGCCAATTACCTTGTGAAAAATATTCAGTCTATTTACAAATAAAATTAATTTAAATTTAAGATTATTGAGATGTTTTCTATATAGTTGGTTAAAAAAGAAAAAGAAGTGAAAGAAAATAAATTATAAAAATGTCTTAAGAGAGTAGGAAAAATCCGTCATATTGTTAAAATTGGAAATATTTATCGAAAGTCTTAAAAAACACCTTTACCTTTTGACTCAATGATTTCTGTTCTCAGAAATCATGTTAAAGAAATAAAGAAGAAAACAAGCAAAAAATTACCTGCAAAAATCTAGGTATTAAAAGGTTAATTATAGTAACACCTCCTTAATATTTAACAATAAGAAATTTTTTCAAGAATATGCTACAGTCACAAAATCATGTACACTTTAGGCATTATCATCCTATAAACTGATATTTTTGAAATGAAAAGTTATATACAGAATTGAGAAACATTTTTAATATTATATACAGAATGATTTCATTTGTCATAGCTATAAAGTCCCAAATAACATGTACCAGGTTGTAACAAACACACATTTTTTCTTTTTTCTCTCTTTTTTTTTTTTTTACTATACTTTAAGTTCTAGGGTACATGTGCACAATGTGCAGGTTTGTTACCTATGTATACATGTGCCATGTTGGTGTGCTGCACCCATTAACTTATCATTTACATTTGGTATTTCTCTAATGCTGTCCCTTCCCCATCCCCCCACCCCAAGACAGGCCCTGGTGTGTGATGTTCCCCTCCCTGTGTCCAAGTGATCTCATTGTTCAATTCCCACCTATGAGTGAGAACATGTGCAAACACACATTTTTTTCTTGAGTTACATGGTAATAACTTTTCACTAATATGTGTTTTCTGATTTATCCAAAATAATGTCTATTACTTTTACTCTAAGAAAATATTTTATTTTTTAAACACAAAACATAAACACGCTGATCCCTTTGGGGGTGTACCCGAAAAAGTTAATGAGATGTGCACACTGATTTAAGTGTGTGAAGATCCATAAACATTTCATCTATCTGACAATAGGGGACTGATCAAATTGTGTAATAACCTCATAATGAAACCCAAAGCAGACATTAGGTACCATATTGTAGAAAAATATCATTATGTGGGAAACTGTTAATGACACATTAATAAAAGAAAATTATGAAGTAATATGCAGAGTATGAAGCTAATATTTTTAGTGTGCAACAACAGAAATATGCTAGAGGAAATATATCAAATAGGCACAGTATTTTTCCAATAAAATAACAAGTAATTTTAGTTTTCTTTTCTTTGAATTCCACATTTTCCAGATTCTCTACAATGAACATACCTTGCTTCATTTTATGTTAATAATACTATTAACGGTCTAGCCCTGCAATAAAGAGAACCAGAAGAAAGAGGGTAGATGTGGGAAGGAAAGCTAGGTAAAATATAGTGGGAAATGTTCAGGAGAATTTATTGAATTTGTTAATCTATTAACTGAAGAAAATGGAAGGAAGAAATGAAGAAATTGGTTTGGGTAAACAACATCATTATTTTTTAATTTGGGAATTCAGGGAAAGGAACTGACTTTAAAGACAAAATTTTACACTTCTGGGGTTTTTTTCTTCCTAAGTTTTTGCAAAACATGTAGGTGGATGTGCCCAATGGACAGGAAAACCAGGACACAGCCATGTGATCAATCAGGTATAACTATAGATTTGGAAGCCAACAACATACTGGGTAGAGTTAAAATCACTGCATGCATACAATTACCTAGGAATAATGAAATATAAGAAAATAAGAAAGCATGGAAAAGCACCTTGAAGAGTCCCAACCAACAGTTACCAGGTAGGCTAAAGCTGGCATGGCAGATATGGCTGCACACTGGTCAAGAAGGTGAACTTTAGCCTCAACCAGACATGAATGAAAATCTGTACCTCACCACCCGTGTGGCCTTTTGTGTGTTATTCAAACTCTCTAAGCTGCATTTTCTCATTTGTTAGGTAATAATAACAATAATATCTGCCTCGTAGAGTTCCAGCATGTCTTCACTATGGCAGGAAGGCTCAATAAATGGTAGCTAATATTAATAGTAGGCCTTGTCCTCTTAGTGGTAGTAGATAAAAAGTAAGGAACTATTAGAAAGGGATGAAACATCAGGAAAAAAAAAGTGATGTCTCGAAAGACAAAGAAGGGGAACTTCAAGCAATGGCAGTAATCAATGGAGTCAAATCCAAATAAGATGCAAACCAAATCCAATGGCATTGAAATTTAGGAGGTCATTTGAGATGTTTGCCAAAATAATTATATCTGATTTTTAGTCATATTTCCTTGAAAAAAAAAAAACCCCTTAACAAATGGTTACTACTATTTCTTGATGTTTCATTTTGTGATTCATCCACTTTTAATTCATAAATAATGGGAATTTTGTCAAGATAAAGTTAATAAATTACTAAAGTAAAAATTTGCCACTGAGCAACAATGAAAGAGTTAAGGTTTTACTTTGGGTTGTTGTGTTTCCTTTCTACCTAATATTTCTGGGTGCATCTCCCTCACAAAAGGACTTTACAATGGTTTCTGAAAGTCTTTCAGAGTTACAAACCAGAAACGTATTTGTCATAGAAATATTACTCTTAAAAATACTGATAGTGCCTCTGTTCTATCAATCTCTCCACAGGACTCACGGTGAGAAAGAGAGATGGGAAGAAATGTCTGTGTAGGAAACTTCTTTCTTTGAGTGTCTTGGCTGGTTTTCCTTTCCTTTTTTAAAGGCAGCATAGTTGGAAGCACCTTTAGGTCTAAAAGGGATTGAGTGAGACAAACACATCATGAAACCAGAGCAAATACTAAAATATTTAAGGTAGGATAGGAAAGTCCAAGGACTAAAATTAGATCAGCAAAAGCAAAATAACAAACAAACAAAAAGGGAATATTTGGGAGCACTGAGATTCAGCCAAGACTTGGCGCTGCTGCTCAGTGAATGCCCCAGACAGTGTGCCCTGGCAGCAAGTTGCTGAGGCTGGGGCCCAGGAATGCCTGGTGCTGCTAACAAGTACGCTGTGCAAGCATCTTCAAAGTGAGAGAAAAGAAGGGCACTTCCGCGTGAGATGAGTTCTCCAAAGCCCTCATAGCTCTAGTCCTCACACTTTTCTGGTCTTATTTGTCATTGGGGTTAGAGAGGGCTAGGAACTGAAAGCAGGACAGACAGACCAAACAGGCACACAAAAGTCCATTGTAAAAAGTATCATTTTCAAGCTGAGGCAGCATATAATACATTCATAGAACGGGAATACCAGCCTACTCATCATGGAAATGGTTATTTCATATTTAAGACCCTGAGAGAGTGTGAAAAGGGAATCCACATATGATTTACTTTTATTCCACACATTCTTAATTGAAGAGACAGAAAGATGCTATTCTTTAAAAAGTAAATTGTCCAGCTTAGAGAATTCATCTGAAAAATAGCAATCGTTTATATTAAAATCAGTGAAAAAAAACTATGTTTCATATGACTGAGTATGACTGCTCCTTTTCAAACTCCAGATAAAGCAGTAGAAAGGCAATACTCTCAGGTCTTTGAACTTGAAGGCAGCTGTAAAACCAAAAGAAACAGAAATGGGCAGGGGAGGGGGACAAAGAGGGAAACATTGAGGGAAACCCATGAAGTGTGCAGAATATTATTCTGACTCCCACATCCTTGGTTGTTAAATAAATAAATTCTGTTTCCTGCCTAAAATTCAGCACACACTCTTACCTTACAAATTTCCTTGATTTTGCTCTGTACTTTCTATTTCAAATATATTTCTGAATTTTAAATTTTGTGGATTAAGGAACACCTATCTTATTGCAATATATTGCAAGGATATTATCAGAAACTAACATGAGAAATGCAATTGTATTTTTGCCACAATGGAACACTATTAGAGTGACACAGGACTTTTTTGCCACCTGTAAATGTCTCCTTTTTCTCTTTTTGTTGTCACTACATCCAAAATTTATTTTTGAAATATATATTATTCATTATAAGAGCTTTTGAGTTCATATTTATTTATTAGTTGTATATATTGTTTTTCTATTTTTTTGGTGGAGGGAGTCTTTCTTAAAAAAAAATTTCTGATATGTTCTTTCTTCTAAACTGTTCTATTTTTTCCTAAAAGTAACCCCTTTATTGTGATAATAATAAAAATCCAAAGAGCTTTATTCAAGGGTTTTAGACATTTTAAAAATCTGTTCTATTGTAATAAGAAACCTTGGAGACTCATTGAAATAGCAGCAAAGGCACAAGTTTCTTTTTATTATGAAAGATGTTTATGTGAAGAACAAAATAGACAAGAGAAAGTAACTGCTTCAGAATACTTGATGGGCACTTTAATCTTCTATTAATATGCAAATTTTGTTCTTTAGAACCCCAGTAAGAGATTTCTTTTTCCATCAGGCTATTTGAAAGTAGTCCTATTCTCCCAAAGGTCCTTCTTGCATGAGTCTAAGTGAAACGGTGTTTTTTATGCTAATTCCCAAGATGCTCTTATATGCATCATTTTCTTTGGAAATTATATGGAGTTTATTGAACCACATTTGTAAAACATTCCACAGTTGATTTCATTCTAAAGATCTCCTTTAATAGAAGTGATTCCCCTGTTGATCTGTGTCATAGGAGAAAGTTAAAGAAAATCAGTTTTAACAACATGGTAGAAATAAGAAAGGGCTTGTGGACAGAAACGAAGATGCCAACTTGTGAACAGGAAAAGAACAATTTCTATTGTGTAATTAACCTCGTCAAGAATTTGAGCCTACTAGAAACTACTCTGTTGATATCACAAATCACAATTATCAAGTACCACTTCATAAACATAAATCTCAAGAATAATAAGGTACGTGCCTACAGTCTCTTGGCTTTTTTAGAGACATTTATTCATATTTCATTTTATTTCAATACCTTGCCTTCTCAAAAGAGGTTGTAATTATAACAACAATGCCACAACAATTCCCTTAGGGATGTAGAAATTAGGCTGAATAATAAAATTATTTTTATATAGTCATATTGTCCTCCATGCACCAACCACTTCAGTTACCTAGTTCATATTAAAAAGAATAAAACATTTTGCATTATTTATCCTCCTGTCTTATTGATAAAGAGGGAACTCTCAAACACCTTATCAATATGGTATCCAGACTATCATCTAATTATTTTTCTCAGGGAATGTGTATTTATTGTTTACCCACCTTGTTACATGGTTTTAAATAAATAATAATATCTGGAAGAGCTTTGAGTAAATAGTATTTCTTCTGAACTGAAAAGGTTATTATGATTTTTTTAAATTTATGTATTTATAGAAGTTATGACCCCTCCTCCCCCGAAACTCATCCTTACTTCAGAAATATTGACTCTTCATTTTTTTCTGGCATAAAAATTCCCTTCACAGTAAGTTATGATCCAGGCATAAAATTCAATCTCATCATACCTTTTTTTTTTTAAACCACAAAGCTGTACCCTTCACCTTTATTATCCAATCTACGTACCTGAAATTCAGTTGAAAATGACATATGTTACCTTAAAGATTAAAATCACACTGAAAGAGAAGTTTTACTAACATGAAGGGAAAAGGGGCAGGCTTTCACCTGACATTGTGCCCTTTTAAATTTGCAGACATATTTTGGAGATACTGAAGGTTTGGTTCTAGACCACCACCACAGTAAAGCAAATGTAGCAACAAAGCAAGTCACACAAATTTTTTGGTTTTTCAATGCATGTAAGAGTTATGTTTACACTATATTGTAACCTACTACGTGTGCAACATTATGTTTAAAAAATAATGTGTATACCTGAATTTCAAAACACTTTTATTGCTAAAAATTGCTAACAATCATATGAGCCTTCGGTGAGTCCTAATCTTTTGCTGGTGGAGGGTCTTGACTTGATGTTGATGGCAACTGACCAATCAGGGTGATAGTTGCTGAAGGCTGGGGTGCCTGCAGTAATTTCTTAAAATAAAACAGCAATAAAGTTTGCAATATTGCTTGATTCTTCCTTTCACAAAAGATTTCTCTGTAGCATGCAATGCCATTTGAATGCACTTTATCCTCAGTAGAACTTCCTTTAAAATTAGAGTCAATCCTCCCCAACCTTGTTACTGCTTTATCAACTCAAGTTTTCATAATATTCTAAGTCCTTTATTGCCATTTCAACAATATTCACATCTTCTTCACCACGGAGAGATTCCATCTCAGAAATCATTTTATTTGTTCATCCATAAGAAGCAACTCCTCATCTTTTCAAGTTTTACGATGAGAATGCAGCAATTCAGTCACATCTTCAAGATCTACTTTTAACTCTGGTTCTCATCATTTTCACTTCATCTGCAGTTACTTCCTCCACTGAAGTCCTGAACCCCTCAAAATCATCAATGATGGTTGAAATCAATGTCTTTCAAAGTTCTCTGACATCAATATTTTGACATCCTCCCATGAATCACAAATGTTCTTATTGGCATCTGGAATGCTAATTCCTTTCCAGAGGTTTTCAATTTACTTTGCTCAGATCCATCAGAGGAATCACTATCTAGGACAGCTATAGCTTTATTAAATGTATTTCTTAAATAATAGGACTTGAAAAGTCAAAATTACTCCTTGGTCCATGGACTGCAGAATGAATATTATGTTAGCAGGTATGAAAACAATATTAATTTTCTTGTACATCTTTAGAAAAGATCTGATATGACAAGGTGCATTGTTAGTGAGCAGTTATGTTTTGAAAAGTAACTTTCTTCTGAGCAGTGGGTCTCAACAGTAGGCTTAAAATATCCAGTATTCCATGATATAAACAGATGTGCTATTATCCAGGCTTTATTTTTCCATTTATAGAACAGAGGCAAAATAGATTTAGTATGATTCTTAAGAGCCCTAGAATTTCCGAAACAGTAAATGAACATTGGCTTCAACTTAAAGTCACCAGCTGCATTGGCCCCTAATAAGAAAATCAGTCTGCCCTTTGAAGCTTTGAAGCCAGGCATTGACTTAACTTCTCCTCTATAGCTACAACAGTTTTAGATGGCAACTTCTTCCAGTGGAAGGCTGTTTGGTCTACATTGAAAATCTGCTGTTTAGTGTAACCACTTTCATCAACAATCTCACCTGGATCTTCTGGATACTTGCAGTTTTCCATCAGCACTTGTTGCTTCACCTTGCACTTTTATATCATGGAAACAGCTTCTTTCCTTAAACCACACGAACCAACCTCTACTAGCTTCACACTTATCTTCTGCAGCTTCCTTGCCTCTGTCAGCCTTCATAGAATAGAAGAGTTGGCCAGGCGCGGTGGCTCACGCCTGTAATCCCAGCACTTTGGGAGGCCAAGGCAGGCAGATCACGAGGTCAGGAGATCAATACAATCCTGGCTAACAAGGTGAAACCCCGTCTCTACTAAAAATATGAAAAATTAGCCGGGCATGGTGGCAGGCAACTGTAGTCCCAGCTATTCGGGAGGCTGAGGCAGGAGAATGGCGTGAACCTGGGAGGCGGAGCTTGCAGTGAGCCAAGATCGTGCCACTGCACTCCAGCCTGGGCAACAGAGCGAGACTGTCTCAAAAAAAAAAAAGAATAGAAGAGTTAGGGTCTTGCTGCTCTGAATTAGGCTCTGACTTAAGGGAATATTGTGGCCTGTTTGATCTTCTATCTGAACCACTAAAACTTTTTCCATATAAGCAGTAAGGTTGTTGTACTTTCTTATCATTAGTGTATTCAGTAGAGTAGTAACTTTAATTTCCTTCTGGACCTTTTCGTTTACATTCACAACTTTGCTGTTTGTCACAAGAGGCCTAGCTTTCTGCCTGTCTTGGCTTTCAACATGCCTTCCTCACTAAACTTAATCATTTCTAGGTTTTGATTTAAAGCAGGGGTGTTCAATCTTTTGGCTTCCCTGGGCCACACTGGAAGAAGAATAATTGTCTTGGGCCACACATAAAATACACTAACACTTAACAATAGCTGATGAGCTTCAAAAAATTGCAAAAAAACCTCATAACTTTAAGAAAGTTTACTTATTTGTGTTGGGCCACATTCAAAGCTGTTCTGGGCTGCATGCAGCCCACAGGCTGTGGGTTGGACAAGGTTGATTTAAAGTGAGAGGTGTGTGACTCTTCCTTGCACTTGAACACTTAGATGCCTAATTTCAATACAGAGAATAGGGAGGCCTGAAGGCAGGGAAAGAGATTGAATAATGGCTGGTTGGTAGAGCAGTCAGAAGACACACATTTATTGATTAAATTTGCCATCTTTTAGGGATACAGTTTGAGATGCCACAAAACAATTACAATAGTAACATCGAAGGCCACTTATCACAAATAACTATAGCAGATACAATAATATAGAAAAAGTTTTAAATATTGCAAGAATCACTAAAATATGACACAGAGACACCAAGTAAGCACATGCTGTTAGTAAAATGGTGTTGATGATCTTGCTCAATTCAGGAGTGCGGCAAACCTGCAATTTGTAAAAGATGTAATACCTGTGAAGCACAATAAAGCAAAGTGCAATAAAACAAGGTATGTCTGTAATTTCCCTTTGGCTAGAGAGTCTTTCCCCATCTTTCACACCTGGAAAAATTCCTCAAGATATGAGCCATACACCTCCCCACTCTTACAGACCTTTCCTTGATCCTTGCACTCTCTGCAGGTAAAATGGATCATTCCATCTGTTGAACACAAATAAGCAAAACAACAAAAATTACTCACAATGTCTCTTACATATCTCTATCCCAATAGTTAATACACAGATTTGTAAACTTTTTGTTTACATGCCAATTTCCTTGAATAAAGTGCAGTCATCTGTCTTTTTTATCTTTTTAATCCCCAGAACATACTTAAGACTCAATAATTTACTTGCCTAGCCAGTGTATGGGCTTGACTACTACTGTTTTAAAAATGAACATGTGTAGGGGCAAAGTTTCAGGGGTAAGAACTTATCTTCATCTCTATAATGCTTTCTGACTAGGTTAATCATAAAATCTAAAGATCTACTGGTGCTATTTTTAAATGGAAAGCTCACTTTTACAGTGTAAATATTAGGTAGAGTTCTAGCAGTATAATCAATTATATAGCGTTAGGTTAATTAGAAAGAGAAAAATCCCTACAGCACTGAAATCTATGGCAACTCCTTCAACATTTGCCGGTTGAGATCTGTAGAACTAGCCTGACAATAAAAAATATCATTCCTTAGCAATAACAACTGTGGTGTATTGATAACCAATAATTTAAATCTCCGCAGATTTAACAAACAGTACCTACTGCTTTGGAACCTCGATGCAGTGAAAAGCATGGGATTTTAGCAATAGCAAGCAACAGGAACTAACACTAGTCACACACAAAAATTGATGGAGTGGGTTTGAGGATTGGTTTACAAAGCACAGAGCTGACTGAGTTATTGCCACTTGGTGCAGCCAGCACATTAGGGATAATAGCTGTGCAGACCATGGATAGTTATAGATACTAGCTCAGCAGAATCTAATCTGACCTAGAGAGAAATATTTATATTTAGTATACAAGTTTTTTTCAAAGGCATGAAAAGAGAGTCCACAATACACATTTGGATGGAATTTGTTCCATGGATGAAAGTAAAAAATACTATCTTAAATGGATTACCTGTGGGCATTAGAACCTGGGAGCTAGCGAAGCTACTAGCTGAAACCTTGATCAAAATGTAGTCATTACAACTGTGTTTCCTGAGATAAATCAGAGTAAAAAAATCCAATACAGTGCACACAATAGCATCCCTGAGAAATCTCTCACCATGCAGATATGATCCACTTAGAAATAAAGGATATGTCTAATGTATTTAGCAACAATTAATACTGGCTTTTGTCATTATCTTTGAAGTTGAAGTAGTTGGCCTCTGTCAACCCTTGTCTTCAAAGTTAAGAATTTGTCATATTTAAGTTTTTCAACGATGACTAAATGTATTCCTTAAGGATATGTGTTCCCACTGCTGAACTTTCTTAGAAAATTGGTGGGCCTACAAAGTAAATTATAATGTTCAATTATTTTCCTAATAAAACAACTAACCTTTGCTTTATGCACTAGGAATGTCCTCAGGAAAGAGAAACTAGAGAGAATTAGGTAAATTTCTTCTCTCATTATAAAGTGATATGCATTAAAAATAAAATAATCAGTGACCACAGTTTGAAATTATTTCCACAATCTTTAGCATTAGATTCACCATTTGTGCTCTATGCTCATTTCTACTGAAGCTCGAGGTTGGAGGAATAATGTTTAAACCTGTGGTCAGAGAGAAAAGGTAATTCTAGAAACAGTTTTAGAAAGCAAACTTTGCATGTACCAGAATGGAAATATATGAACTTTTAAGGAGAAGCTCTATCAGAGTAAGAATAATCCCAAAGTGTAACAAATGGTATGACATAGTGAGTCTTGTTTTGGTAACATCAAGCATAATATTTTACATAGTATTGGTAAAAAGACAACTGGGTGTTTGTTGAGGTATTGAGTTCACATTGTCATGTGTACCACGGGGAAATTTCTCAGTAAATGAGAAATTCTTCAGATAGCTTGTCATGTCCTTACCAGCCAACCAGAGAATTAAGTTGCTACTCATGCTTAGCAAAGTGCAACAGGGCAGTTATGGGGTCAAATTTTCCAAGACCTTTGTAGCTAATTAGTAGGAATTCAAAGGTTATTCTCTGGAACTCTAAGGAAGTTGCTGACTTGTCTCTATTTCTCCTTTCTGGCACTCTTTCCCATAAGCTAAGGTATTTTATGAGACTTTTTTTAATTTCTACCATTTAGATCCTATTGTAAACCTATACTTGCAATGCAACTTCAAATACAAAACCACTTTTTCTAATCCAAAACAAATAACTTTGATTCATAAAAGGCTAATGGGACATTTTTGAGGTGTTGCACACATATTGGGAACTCTTTCTGCTTATAGGCTCATAATTTATCTACCCACAGGTAACTGTTAACTGTGCACAGAGGCCTATCTATTGTGTAGTAATAGATAATTTTATTATCTATTAATAAAAACACATAAATTGTATTAGTTCCTCAAAACCACTTTGGAGATGATTGCTCAGAATTATGGGATCAGGGATAGAAGTATCTTGTCTTACCCCAATTAGAGAGGGACAATCTTTTAAACAAATGACACTCCTAATCCATTTATATCTAGTATCACCAAAATCAAACTTGTTTTGTTTTGTTTTTGAGACAGAGTTTCGATCTTGTCACCCAGACTGGAGTGCAATGGTGTGATCTCGGCTCACTGCAAACTCTGCCTCCTGGATTCAAGCAATTCTTCTGCCTCAGCCTCCCAAGTAGCTGTGATTACAGGCATGCACCACCACACACAGCTAATTTTGTATTTTTAGTAGAGATGGGGTTTCACCATGTTGACCAGGCTGGTCTTGAACTCCTGACCTCAGGTGATCTGCCCACCTTGGCCTCCCAAAGTGCTGGGATTGCAGGCATGAGCCACTGCGCCCAGCCCCAAATCAAACTCTTGATTACACCAACTCCATGTGCATCCCAAGCCATTCCTTCTGTTTTCCCCATTTCAATATGTGATATACACCCAGTTGCTCAAGACAAAATCTTTGAATCATCATTGATTCTTCCTTCACCCTCAATTTTCCCATTCAAACTATCGACAAGTCCTGTTAGTACTGTTACCAAAATATATCTTGAATCCATCTATCTATCTTCATAGTCAATACCTATGATTTCAACCTCATTATCACAATCATCTTCTACACTGCCTACTTCTACCCTTGCCTGCCTACAATATGTCGTTTGCCTGCTGTTGTTTGGGATTCAAAATGCAAATCCGCTAATCTTTCTCAGCTTTAGAAAACCCTTGTGTGACTTCTCATTGAACCTTGGATAAAATCGAACTTCCTTATAGCAATACAACTTAAAGTGTGTTTTATGAACTGGTTCCAATCTATGACATGACATGATAAGTACAAAAATTAAGAGAATCATTTAGAATGTTTATACTAATTTGACAGTACTATGACATCTATCTATGTGAGCAGTGAACTCGTTGTGTTGCAAGTGTAGACCAGTTCTAGTGTTGCCAGGATCATAGGTCAGGTTGTGTGTGGCTTGGTGGGCACACGGGTTTTGGAGAATAGACCCCCATGTCATTCCACTACAAATCACAGATTTTAAGAGAATAGTCCTTCACCACAAAGAGTTTGAGAAACTCTTTCTGCCATCTGCAATCTGGCACCAGCCCCTTTCCATTCCCTCTTGGACCACTTGCCTCCTCCTTTTCTTTACTGGACCACAGGAGCCTTCTGACTTCCAGAACAATTAATGATCTTTCTCCCCTCAGCCTTTTGCACTTGCAGTTCCTCATGCCTGGAATAATCATCATCCCATCCCATCAATTGCTTTGATATATTCTTACATCTAAGAGTTAGGTTTGTACCTTCTGTTTAGAGAAATTCCACATGCTTTTTTCTTCCCCAAATGTTCTTTTTCCAATTTCCTCTCTTGTTTTGAAGAACTGTTTCTTTTCATTTGCTTTGAAGATTTTTTTCCTTCTTTTTTTTTTCTTTTACTACTCCCTTCTCTTTAGCAGTTGTCTTCTAGGATATGCTTCTGGACATGAAATGGTTTCTTTCTGCTTTATGTTTTTGGGCTGACATGCGTCCATTTCATTCTTTCAGCACTCTGACATATAGTGACCAAAAGGCATATTTCTTTTCCAGTTTTGCAAAGCTCAGCTCATTTCAGTTAGACAATCAAGTGGTTGCCAAAGTTTGCCTTTGTTGCTCTGCCGACATGAAGAGGGGAGTATTCTGAGTGTCAAGTGTAAAACAGTCCAGTTTGTGAGAAAAAAAGACAGGCAGAGATTACTATAACATAGGGAGACAGGGAGTGAAGGGAAAACTAAAAAGGAAACCAATAAGAAGAACAAATGGCAGCTCCGGACAAAGCTATATGTTTCTAGCATCATTTAATACTCTGAAAAGCTAAATATATTCCTTAGGTTATTCATTGATTTAAAACTTTAATAGTACATTTATGGACCTCAACCAAAATGAATTGCTGACCTCTGATTTTGATGTTATTTTAGGTGTTCTGCAGGACCAGATATAATCCATGCAGAAAATAAAACTAAGTCTTGGGTGAAATCCATGTGAAAATAATTTCTTGTTAATATATGGCTTTGAAAAAATTTGCAATTAAATACACTGAATTGATTCATGTAATAATACCTCATCTAAGGTTATTTTTCCAATTATATCTACCATTCCAAAACCCATTGCAAGCATTACTAAACTCAAGTATTTTTATAGACAGGTGCAAATTATTTAAAGATTTCTCTTTTTAAAAATTTAAGTGCTATAATTCTTGGGGGTTACAATAAACAGTAGGAAATGTTAAATTTCCTAGTTCAATACAGAAAAGGAAATTTTGCAGTTCTTTGCTTTTTAGGAATATCACTACAGGGAAAAGAATAGCATGTGTCTACAAGCAGCCAAGCTGTTGATTACTAGACTAAGCAGTATTTAATAAAAGAAAAAGAGAAAAAATAGAAATAGGCCAGGTGTGGTGGCTCACACCTGTAATCCCAGAACTTTGGGAGACCGAGGCAAGAAAATTGCTTGAGCTCAGGAGTTCAAGATCAGCCTGGGAAACACAGCAAGACCTAGTCTCTACTAAAATTAAAAATAAAAGTCAGTTGGTCATGGTGGCACCTGCCTGTAGTCCAAGCTACTAGAGTAGCTGAGGTGAGAGGGTCACTTGAGCCCAGGAGATCGAGGCTGCACTGTGCTATCATCATGCCACTGCACTCCAGCCTGGGTGACAGAGAATGCCCTTATCCAAAAAAAAAAAAAAAGAGAAAAAAAAAAGAAAAAGGGTAACAAACAATGCTTTAATTTGATAATAATAACATCATTAAAGAGGGAATGGAGAACAGAAAAAGGCAGAATCTTTGTCCCAGTGCTTCTTTACCAGGGCCAATGTCATGTCAGGAAGGTATTGTGCCAAGGGTCAGAAGAAATGTTGTGATAAACTACGCCGTCTTGTTCCAAATGATGAAATCCTCTTGCTAACTGTTCTGTTTCCTCCTCCTCCATTGTCACCAGAATGCTACCATTCACTCTCACCTGGACCACTGCAATAGCCTCCTCTCTGTCTCTTTCCTTCCAAGTGTATCTTTCTCTAATTTGTTATTCTCCTTCAATCACCGTTTTTTTGTGCAAGATATAAATTGATCTGCTTAAATCTGCAGTACTTTCCCATTGCCTGTATACTCTTTCTTTAGTCATAGAAAGGACATAGGATGCAAAGTCTGGCCCTCACCTCTATGTAACTCTCTCTATAACTCATTCTATCCCATTCTTTCTTGGTTCTCCATGTGCCATTTTAGGGGGCAGGGGGCTTCTGAATAAGAGCCCCAAAAAAAGAGGAAAGGGGGAGGGGTAAGAGAAAAAGGAGGAAGAAGAGGAAAAGAAAAAGAGGAAAGAAGAAGAGGAGGAGATGAAAGGGGGAGAGAGAGAAAAGGGGAAGGGGAGGAGAGGGAGAGAAAAGGGAAGAAAGGAAAGAGATGGGAGGACATGGGAGATGAAGGGAGGGAGAGGAGGATGGGGAGGAGGAAGAGTGAAAGAGAATTTAAATAGAGAGAATGGGGTAGTGTTGAGGAGTATTTGAGAAAAAGATCTGTATCTTGTTTGCTTCCCAAATGGTAAGTTGGCTGAGTACTAAGATCATATCTATTTTTTCCGTCATTGAATACTTAGAGCCTGGCATGGTACCTGACACGTAACAGACACTCAATAAATATATATTCATGAATGCACTTGTTCTAAATTTGCAAAATCTAGTGAAATGGCTTATTCCTTTGTAATTAATTTTCAGTACTCTTGTCTATTGAACAGCAACATAATGTCATTTATAGAAATCGCAAAAGATACAAAAGGAGAAGTATAAGGTAGTGAAAATCAATACTATTGACATCTTCCAAAGAATAATTATGACTAACATTTGCTATATACCTTTTGGAAATTGCACTAGTCAAACTTTGTTTCCTGCCTTTCTTATCCTATTTTTTAAGTCATACTATATGCAATGATAGGTTGTTCCGATTTCCTCCAAAAGTATAACATAGGTATTTTCAGTGTGGCATATATTTATTTAAAAAATACTTTCATTGGATAAATAATGTTTCTGGATCACTTATTTTAGCTCCAAATAATTTGAAAAAAAAATGACTTTTCATCTTAGTGCCTCCTATAGTTACTCAGCCCCTATATCCATCCCCACTGCCAACAACATGATGTTTGGCAATGGACAGTTGAAAGGAAATTCTCTAATTTCTTCATGCACCTGTTTACCCCGGTTGGAAATGCCATGGTTAATCTGAACAACCACATTTTGTGGAATCAGCCAGATCCCTTGAATATGTCCAAAACTTTTCTACCTGATATGGAAGAGCCTCTCTGCACCCCATTAGACTCTTAACAAGCAGAGCTCTTCTGCCAGAAATAAACAAGCAATAGATGAAGCCAGGTTTTCTATTTCTGTCTCCATCTTCCTCCCTCAAAGTAAGGAGTTTCCTAGATCTGCTGTATGGACAGGAAACAATAACATACACTACTCCCTCTACCCTCAGGTCATTGGTCCCGGAGCATCAAGAAAGAAAACACTGAACAAAAAGCAGTCTTATTTAAGACCTTAGATTTCAAGTGCAGAAGTATGCTGGTTACATTTATTTTCTATTTTAAAAATGGAAATTTTTGAAAAGATTTACATAATGATAAGAAAGATTGTTTATAATATCATCAAGTTAAAAGCAAGAAATATAATTCTATTTTCAGTAGCATATTATATTTAAGTGCACAGTATATGGAGGCAGATTGCCTGAGTTTGTATCCTAGATCTGCAACTTACTAGCCTTGTAATCTTGGGCAAATTACTTAAACTCTTTCTGCCTCAGTTTCTTTCTTTATTCTTAATTGAGGTGAAATTCATATAACACAATTAACCATTTTTCACTGTACGATTCAGTAACACTTAGTACATACACAATGCTTTGCAACCATCACCTCTCTCTAGTTTCAAAACTTTTTTCATTACCCCAGAAAAGCACTGTATCACATTGAGTTATTCCATACCACCTTCTTCCCTTCATTTCCTAGCAATTAATTTATTTTCTGTCTCTTTTTGCATATTCTAGATATTTCATATAAAAGGAATCATGTAATGCGTAAGCTTTTTACCTGGCTTCTTCACCTAGCATAATGTTTTCAAGGTTGACCCACATCGTAAAATTAAAAAAAGCAGTATGTACTCCATTCTTTTCCACGGCAGAATAATATTCCATTGTACAGCTATACAAAAATTTGCTTATCTATTTATCCATTAATTAACATTAAAGTTAATTTGTTTAATAGTCCTTATCTTATAGGGTTCTTATGAAGATCTAACTAATTAATATTTGGAAAGCACATAAAATATTGCTTATTTCTATGTTTCTTAAAATGGATATAGTTCTATACTTGTAACCGTATATGTTATTCATATTTGCATATCTATGGAAATCACTGATCAAAAATATACCAAATAGATAACAATTACTTTCCTAAGTGTTGATATTGTGAATGGCTTTTATATTTTCTGAGGGTTTTATATTTTTTGAAATTTTAAATAAATGTATCCCTTTTATGTAAAATACATAAAAATTAAAATTACTTTGTGAGATACACTTAAGCATTATTCATATGTAATTTCAGCATCATGTCTATCCATTTAGAATTTGTCTAACAAACAGTTTCATGAGTACATATGCACATGGAATTTAATGTTCTTTTTAAACTATATTTTTCTATTTTCCAATGGCAATTGTCCTAAGTAAAATTTGCCCTAGACATTGTCTGCAGCTATCTTTTCCTGTGTGTTATTGCAATTCTAAAGCTCATGATTTGAGAAACCTCTTGTCCAGGACCCTCAGCCTCCTCTATCTTATCTAGCACCCATGAGGGTATACTGCTGGTGCTCCAGAGGTAGCGTCATCAAGTTGAAAGCTGCATCACAGAGCCACACTGCAGTGGCTGGTATGAGCCACTTTTTCCTAAAGGGACCATTACACTGACCCCAAACAGGCTTGTATCGGTATTGATATCAGTTCTACTAAGTGTTGAAAACTGCAAGTGAGGCCCATTGGCTGCCAGTGAGAAAGAGGAGAGCAGCAGTGGTTACAGACTCATCCATTATAAGTGTAACCCATGACAGCATGAAACCTACTCATCCTAAATCCATGTTGCAGAAACCCAATGTAAAATTTCTGGTGTCTTCTTTAGACAATAGCCTAGTCATTGTACTATATCTTAGTCCCTTGTAGAATGAAACTTAGGATATAAAAAACAAATATCCTACTTTTCCTTTTGTGATTGAAACCAGTTATATAATTTCAGAAAACTACATAATACCTTTAATAATGCATATATGAAATTTACAGAATAATCTCTGTACTCCTTGACTGTGTATCCAGAAAATAAATAAATGTCACTTAATTATAAGATCTGGCTTTTTGTGGTGCCCATATTCAGATGCTCTATTTTCCACTGTACTGAACAGAATAGGCCAAAGCAATACTCTGATGCATGTAAAAACCAGCCAGTTGCATCACTTTTTTTTCTGTTTTTCTACAGCATTTTTTGAAACACTATGTCAAAAATAATTTCTACCATTATCACTTGAGACTACATAAAAATTTCTGCATGCTGTCCTTTGCAATTCATTTCTATCAATAAATATATTTCTATTAGACCTTAAAAAATATGGCTGTTGTTTTCTTTCTTGTGACTACTATGAATAAAGGGTAGAGATGAAACCACAAACAACTGGAACATTTTCATAAAACTGAAGAGTTATGTCAATAATAATATCCCTAAAAACCAAACAAACTTCCTGAAAACAATATGAAGTAAAAGGGAGGGCCACTTTCAGAGAAACAAAATGTCTTCTTACTCTTTTTCGTTTTAATTAAAATGAATGAAAACAAAATGAGATAGGAGAAATCATACCTCACTTTCTACATAGTCCTTCAGGCAAGTTTACTAAATGACACTTGGCAAAATTGAATAAAGGATCTTATAAATTCCACTCCTGGAATTCATGACATGATCTCATATCTCACCAGTGCAATGTTGCATAAGGCTGCGTGAAATTGCCCAGTTCTGTGGTACCAATGTATACTATTATTAGGAACAATGTAACAGTTCAAATCATATCACATTAAAAAGGTTCAACAACTTTACCATATCAGCTTGCCCCTTGAGGCTGGGTGTGATGGCTCACGCCTGTAATCCCAGCACTTTGGGAGGCCGAGGTGGGTGGATCACCAGAGGTCAGGAGCTGGAGGCCAACCTAGCCAACATGGTGAAACCCTATCTCTACTAAAAATACAAAAATTAGCCAGGCGTGGTGGCGGGTGCCTGTAAGTCCACCTACTCTAGAGGCTGAGGCAGGAGAATCACTTGAACCCAGGAGATGGAGGGTGCAGTGAGCCAAGATCGCACCACTGCACACCAGCCTGGGTGACAGAGTAAGACTCTGTCTCCAAAAAAAAAAAAAAAAAAAAAAAAAAAAAGCCCCCTGAAAAATCACATGCTGTTATATCATGTATCCTGTAATGTTACATTTTGTTTATTTTCATTTCAGTATGAATTTAACAAATAATCACCAAAATCCAAATATGCCTAATTCTATATGAGGTAAACATAAGTTAGTATTTTGTCTAAAGCAAATGTAAGTAAAAGATTAAGATAGAATATATGTCAAAGATTTGTGGAAAAAAATGTTCTGTTCCTTCATAGAGAGGGATGAATGGAGGTAAACCTACTCACCTAGTGTGTAACTGCCAAAGGTCAATTCAAAGAGCCCATGGAGCACATGTGTTCTTTCCCATGACCCCAGTTCTCATTCTCCATATTGAAGCCAGAATGAATTTTCTAAGCATGATTAAGCTTCTGTCATTCCCTGGCTTACAGATGGCTTTCAATCGTAAATAAATTCAAATTATTTTTCTTGCCCATAAGGATCAATATCTCTGTCCCCTGCCTGCCACCCTGAATTCATCTTGCACTGCCTTCTGCTCTAGTCACTGTGCTCTGGCCACACTAGGCTTTCTGATCTGGACATGATTAGCTCATGTACACCTAAGGGCCACCCAGTGCTAAGGGCCACCCAGTCACTCTCCTATCACTTTGCCTTATTTTCTTCCCAGAATGTATTAACAGAAAACTCATTGTATTTCCATATTGGCCTCCCAGCTAAATTTCAAGAGTAAGAATTTTGCCTATCTTACCTAATTCTTGATATATAGTAGATTCTCAAATAATATTTGTGCTATGGATAACCATATATAATGACCAATGACTTTGTATCCAATTTTTCAGAAAACCAATACGTATTTATCCAAGTATGGAATTGAATAGCAATCGTAAAAAGAAAAGAACTGGATAAGGATCCCTTCTGATTACTTTTAAGCTATAGTCTTAGTGAAAGTGAACACCCTTGATAGAAAAAAAAAATGCAGATAAAGCCAAGAAGGAAGCAAGGCCAAGACAACAGCAGGAACATGGCAGAAAACAAATAGCCCTCTCCCACTAATCGTACTTTAGGATCCTGTGGACACGTTGCTGAGAAGTGGAAATGTTTCCATAAGCCAATATTTTTTTGTATATTGAAATTACACAATATTCTATTCTTTAAAAAGAGTTCTAAGGACTAACACAATGACACTTCGGAAAGAATATCAAGATCTTAGCAGCTCAAAACACACACAGGTTATACTGTATGAATGAGAAAAGATCAGCCAATAGTGGTGTTTAGTCACATAACTACTTAGTATGCAAGTATAATGTTTCTTTTTTAAACTATATTACTAATCTTAAAATTATTTTACTTTTAAGCATACAACCACATGTGTGCACATACAGGCAATATAAATTACGACCTTGAACAAATTAACCTGTTTGTATCTCAGTTTTCTCATCAGCAAAATATAGAAAATAGTACTCACCTCATAAAGTTGTTAAAAGTATGAAATAACTTCATACATGTAGAGCACCTAGAAGAGATCATGGCACAAAGTAAATAATATAAATTAACTAACTATATAAAAAGAGATTTTGGAAACACATTAAACATGCCTACTCTTATTAGATTGTAGTTATTGTATCATGTATACCAGTAATAAATATTCAGTAACTGCTTAATGCCTAACCAATCATAAGTATTTACATAAATCTGGAAAAGGGATCACAAACACTTAAGAGAAAATGATTCAAAGAACAAATATAGAGAGGTTAATCTAGTACTAATAAAATCAATCCATTCATAAGATTAAGTTAATTCAACCCTAAGGGAAAAACGCACTAATAGCATTAGTAAAACGCTTAGCAGTTGACAAGCATTTTCACATACATTATCTCATTTAAGCTCCATAATTATACTTATGATGACTAAAATTTAAAATGTTTATGGGATTTACTTGTGATCACATTTCTAATAAATACTGATGCCATTCCAAATCCTGGACAGGTGTTGCTTTCATAACATTTTATATTTCCTTCAAAGCCACTAAAGAAAAAGCACAAGAACTATGACGGTTCATTTCACATTATTCTTTCAATAAATATGTATTCAGCACCTACTATGTGCCAAGAATTATTCTAAGTATAGGAGATAGAGTTTTAACAAAATCAAAATATATTGCCCTTAATAGAGTTTATTCTCTACATTCTAGAGCAGAAAATAGACACTCCAAAAGATAAGTAAAATAATGAAATTTTAGATGGTGCTAAATGCTATATAGAGTCAAAAAAGCAGAAAAGGGAGCTAAGGTGTGCCTGAGAAATGAGGGTGTTATGACTTAGAAAAAAAGTCAATATGGTGTTTAGGAAATCCTCACTAACAAGGTGATATTTGATAAAATAGTTTAAACTAGCTTTGCAGGCCATTGTGGATATTTTGAGGAAGCTCAATTCAGGCAAAGAGAAAACCCACACAGAAGAGTGTCTGACATTTTTAAGGACATCAATGGACTGAAGCCAAATGAGTGAGGAGTGTAGCAAGAGAAAAAGTCAAAAAGGTTATGGGAAGCCAGATCAGTTATGACCTTCTTGGTCATTGTAAAACCTTTGGTTATTTTCCAAGTGAGATGGGAATGGAGAATTCCATGAAGAAGGGTTTCATAACTTGACTATGTTTCAAAAGAATGACAACATGATGACTCCTGCTGGTGAGTTGACTGGAGGGAAGGGAAGCAGGGAGGTGACAAGGGCAAAAGATTAATGTTAGAAGACTACTGCTGTAACCAAGGGGAAAGATGAGGATGACTTGATGCAAGGAATTAGCAATGAAGGTGGCGGAATAGGTGGATTCTGAATATATTTAAAAGGTAAAGTCATTAAAATTGGATGGCAAATGAGATATGAGGTGTAAAAGAAAGAGAAAAGTCAAGGATGATTTAAGCCTGATCCCCTAAAAGAATGGAGTTCCCATTAACTAAGATAGGACAGTCTACTGAGAAGTCAGTCTTGGGCAGGGACATGCTTTATTTCAGACATGTAAAGTTTGAAATTCAAATTAGACAGTTAAGTGGAGGCGTTGAGTAGGCAATTGGATATCTAAGTCTACAGTTCAGAAAACAGTTCAAACTAAAATTATAAATTTAAAATATATATGTATACATATGCCAAAAATACACATATACACATGCATGCACATGCCCACACACACACACACGCACACATATTTAAGACTGAGCCTGGAAGAGAACAGCAAAAGGATAAGAATACAGAAGGGAGGCTAGGAGCAGTGGCTCACACCTATAATCCCAGCACTTTGGAAGGCCGAGGTGGGAGGATCACCTGAGGTCAGGAGTTTGAGACCAGCCTGGCCAACGTAGTGAAACCCCATCTCTACTAAAAATACAAAAATTAGCCAGCATGGTGATGGGTGCCTATAATCCCAGCTACTCAGGAGGCTGAGACAGGATAATCACTTGATCCTAGGGAGTGGAGGCTGCAGTGAGCCACTTCACTCCAGCCTGGGTGGAAGAGCAAAACTCCATCTCAAAAAAAAAAAAAAAAAAAAAAAAAAATAGAGAAGGGAACCAAGGTCAAAGACCAAGCCTGGGACTTTCCATATTAAAAGACAGGAGGGAGAAGGAATCAATAAATTGTTCCACGTGGCCACTGATGTCAGCAAAATTTATTTAGAAGAGAGTGAGCAATCATTAAGTGAAATTTATGCAATTAGGTATTTACATAATGGTTCACTAAAGAAAACTAGAGAATTGTTAGTCAACCCTAAATCCTATATTTTCACCATTTATCTAGGGTTCATAGGCAAAATGGCAAAAGAATACACTTTATAATGGGCAAAAAATGATGAAAAAAATGAAAATGTGATTATTATAGCAGAAACTTTATGACTAAATAACTCATTTTTTTTCTTCACATTACACCAAATGCAAGTTTAGTGGGAGCGGTGAGCAATTTCAGTCAATGTGGCACCAGCAGATAACACTGAGAACACATGAAAATGGTAAAAAGGGCACGGCTTTTTCCTCTGTCCTTATAGATCTTATAGTCATTTTAGCTTGGAAAGAAACAGTATTATAAATTTCCTTCACCCCAGAAATGAGGCATCAATTGTTCCAACTATGATTCTATGTAGCCTTAAATGTATTTTGCTCATTTTGGAAGAGATTCAGAAGTAGGACATCAAGCAACTAGCCTAATTATTTTTTGAAGATAATCATCGCTACTATAACACATACGCATGCTATTTGCCA
This sequence comes from Pan paniscus, assembly GCF_029289425.2. Taxonomy (NCBI): domain Eukaryota; kingdom Metazoa; phylum Chordata; class Mammalia; order Primates; family Hominidae; genus Pan; species Pan paniscus. The sequence continues at coordinate 102,369,659 of NC_073253.2, forward strand.
AAATCACCACCCAAGTTCCCTTAGAACATTATTTTTATTTATCAAATAATCTGTTTATAATTAAAACATAATTCTGAAGAGATTAAGAGATTCATGTTCTTTTTTTTTAACTTAAAAAGGATAAAGGTTTGAATGGTGTGGTAATGGTAATGTTTATAAAAGTTATAAGGTAGTTGTACCAACTGAGAAAGGCTTAGAAAATTTGAGACAGAAGAGCTCTGCCAGAAGGGCCAAGGTGAAGATTTCATGTAAGGAAATAAGAAATATCCCTTTGAATGTAAGTTTTGTTCAAATCATGATTTTTTTTTTCTTTTAACCTGCTTTCTATTTAGTCATTCAAGTTTAATAAAAACAGAAAAAGAACAGATACAACCACAGAAATACAGGCTGAACACTTTCCAGTGATTCATTCTGTAAGAAAATTCACCAATATAATTTTCTCTGTTATTTATATCAATGCAGATCAATTTATACTCAAAACATACTGCTCTTGCCACTTACAGACTGACAGAAAGAAGCCAAAAGATACAGATGATCTCTCCATATGACTGCCAGTCAAGCATTCACAAATGGGTCCTAAATACTACCTTGGATAACACTTTTTACAGCATGACAATATGTATGTCTCACTTCAAGTTCAAATTGTTATAAAATACTTATCACCATAAAAATAAAGTTCAAAATTATAAAGATAACCGAGAATCAAATCGTTCTCTAAAAGAATTTCCTGGGGTCTCAAGTTATCCCTTGATTTAACATTCTCACGAATATGTTGTTTTCTACAAGCAAAATCACAGGATGTCTGTCATTTTTGCTTTGTTCCACAAAGTAAAAAATACTTGAGGATACAAAAAAAAAAAAAAAATTAAGTTTCCAAAAATTTATCAACACCAAAAAGTGAAGTATTATTTTAGTACAAATAAGGGGAAAATATACATTTTTTTCTAAATCAGCACATATTTACTTTATAAAGACTGGTACCTGGGGGAAGAATGCCATTCATTTCTCATAAGTTATACAAGGAGTCAATGGCAGGTGTTAAGCATGAGATAGAAATGAAAAAATCTTCAAAGCAATAACAGACACAGGAAACACATCCCAAAGGGAAATAGGAGAACCACAGAAAAGAAATCAAGTGAAGTGAATACAACCTCACAACTAGTGCAAATCCCTCGGGAATTCTCCTAATATGAACCGTTAAAGCCACGTGTTTAACATTTGATAAATGTAAGTTCTTATTTGTCAAATGGGGAAGCTTCAGGCACAGTAAGCATTAACCTGATCCATAAAAGGCATTATATTGTCTGTCTTTGCATTTCATTGCATAATGACTTCACAAACATGCACATCCAAATCTTGCTTCTATGTTTCATTCTTATAAGTCAAATAAATAGATGACTTTCTTATTTGAACATTAGGTTCAAGGAGCTCATTCTTTACAAAGATGGTTACTGAAATAAATCATGGCCATGTCTACGTAATAGAAACATTGAAACAATCTCTTCCATGCTTTGCTCCACACATCCTATTTTCCTCAATCAACATGACACTCTAAAAGGGTTCAATGAGAAAATGAACTTCTCTGGTATCTTCACAGCAGATTTGTTACCAAGCATGTTTCACCCCTACTGAGAAGTTGCCAGAAATAAAAATAGAAAGATGAGTAATAGGAATGTGGGTGTGACAGTATGACCCAGAATTTAGAAAATGGACGTGGAGAGTCTTGTTCTAGATCTTTAATTAAGTAGCCTTCAGTAAGTCACAGTCTTACTTTAGATTTCAGCTCCTCATCTATAACATGAAACTGTTGACTAAACAGTCTTTAAGGCCCTGCCATCTCTAACACCGTATTTCTAAATTATCCCAAGCTGCCATTAAACAGAAAGAGAATCAGCTAAGACTGTAAATTCTAGTGCATCAGGCTGTCCATCCCCACTCCCTGTCCAGGTACAGGCACTTGTTGCATACTGGGAGGGATGGTGGTAAATTCTTAACAAAATATTTATTCATTCAATGCTCATAACAACTCTATAAGAAAGAAATTGTCATCCTTTTCCTCTATTTTACAGATGAGGAAAAAGAAAAATTAAATAGCTTGCCACAAACTCTATATTGAATTCAGTATAATAATCGATAATAACTTCATTCTCTACTGCCTTCCAATCAGACAGATAAAGAAACAATTCTGTCAAGGAAGAGAAAGCTCAACCAAGCCCTCTGAAATAGCTCGATTAGTAAATAAAGTGATTAAGAGTCTTATTTGGAAGTCGGGAAAGCAAAATTGATTTCACAAAATAGGGACAAACTGACATGGATTAAGGCTCCCATTTCCAATTAATTTCTTAGCTGCAGAGATTTTTGTTGAAATCCTGGAGATTGACTAGAATGGTGCCCCAAAAACCCCATGACAAGTGAAGAAGCAATTGAAGTGCGATAATAAAGACACCTTAATAGGATCCATGCATTAGAATTTTGGACTAAAACAGAAGAAGGAATTAACATTCATTCAGCCAGATCCATGTATCTAAATCCAAGCCCTTTCTCTTATAACAGTTAGACTTTTTCTTCTTCTGTCACTATAATTCCCTCCATCAGCTTGTAAAACATCTCCTTAATTCAAAATTCTGTAATATCAGGAATAAAAACTATCCACAGCATGAGTACTCAGAGCAATACTTTGCCACAGTATTTTTCCAAAATGGTCCCAAATTCTAAGACTGTCCTACTTGAGGCTGCTTCTCTTGCCAGAAACATTTTCAACCCAGAAGATTTGCCTGCGAGTTTATTTTTATGTTTAAGGATACAGTGGAGATAACTAGAATATTATTTCAGAGAACTTTCTATTTTTAAAAGGATTATTTAAATAGAGTTAATTATGATACAATTTTAGATCTCACAAACCACATGGAGGAGGTCAGGGACAAAGGCACACTTGAGAAATGACTGAAAAAAATATCACTTTATTCAGGGAACAAGCTATGTAAACCTTCCCTTCATGAAACAGTCTGAGATTATAATCTAAAATTCAAAGAATCATGACAGAGCTTTTCGGAGGCTTTTAAAGTTAGTATCCCTTTCCTTTAAAATACTTCAGTGGGCTCTCTAAAGTAGTAAGACAAGATGCTTTTACAGTGATTTATATGGTATTTTCCATCTTAACAGCTGGACTCTTTATGTTTGTAGTACTGCCATGTGGCATGCTGTTCAAAGCAATGCAGTTTTAGAAGTCCTGAAAACAGGATGTTCACTTAAGGACTGTACAGAACATGTTACAAATTTAAAATATGAAAAGGAAAGGAATTTAGTTGCAAAGAGCATGAAACCTGAATCCACAAGCTTTTCCAATGCTTTTAAATGCAGTCAAAAGGGGATGAGAAATGTTCATTCTTCCAACTGTCAGCAAACATATGTATGCAGCTTAACTGGCCTCATAACTCCCTTAGGGCTTATTCCCTTGTTTTAGCTTCATTTTCCAACAGGTTCTAAGAATCAATAATATTTTTAAGCAGCTCTTATCTCTTGCAACAAATCTTTTATTTTCTTTGGAAAAAAGAGGTAACTATTTTAGATTAGTGCTTATAATCCTCAAGGTATGCAGAACTCCTAATTTATATATGAATAAATACACATATATTCTAATATGTACACAAAATTTTAATATACATTGAACAACATATGAGGGCAAAGTATATTTTGATTACAAAGAATGATTATTTTGTTAGAAAAAGTTTAAAAAATCTTATACTATAACATACACAAATAAAAAGTTATTAATAATACTACACATTAGAGAATAATTTATTGTCTTTGTTACTTAACCAAAAAATAACTGCTGGAAATAAAACAGAAAGAAATATTAGTCTCAAATGTGTACACTTCTTAATATTGAAACTATGTACAAAACAAGTTATGTGAGTGCATATTTAAAATACTTTCCATTTTTGGATCTAAAAATCCCAAATGATCAAAAATATTAGTATTAATGTTCATTTAATTTTTCACTTTAATCATTTTTAATCATTTTTATCACCATTTGAATCCAAATGTTTCATGGATTATATGCTAGAAATAATTAAAGATGTGACTTAAATAACCCATGCAAAATTTCCAAAAATTTATCTACGTTCCTTAAAAGATTCAACAGCATATAAAGGATACATAACATGGTCAAAGAAGATATTTCAAACTACATCTTTTTAGAAAATGGTAGACACATGGCTAACTTGATCTGAGAACGCTTACTATATCAATTTCAACTTTCTTCAAAATTGATAATTGAACTGCAATACAAGATAAAATATAAAAAGAGAATTGGAAAAAAAATAGTTACTCAAACACAAAACTTATTTGTATCTGGAGTTTGCACATGTTAAAAGGAAAATCAAAATATAAAGATCGATGACTCATAGATATACACAGATAACATGTCACATCTAACAAAATGTCTACACTAAACTTTTTCATCCTTCATACTTGTTCCTGGCTCCAGCTTTTATCTTCTCTGCAATCACTTTGTAGATCCAACAAATCAAAATATAAAACAAAAATATTTTATGTAATGCTTAAATATATTAAGAGGAAGTGATTATGGAGGTGACAGGAGAGGAAAGAGTGGTTCCTGTCACAGTATCCATAACCTCTGGTACAGTCTCAAGTTTCAAGTTTACTGCAACTCATGTATTCTTTCATTCTTTCACTCAACAAATAATTATTGAACATCTCTTATGTGCCACATGCTGTCTTAAGCACTACAGACAGAACAGTGGGTTCTATAGATAATGTCTCTATTCTTCTGACCCTATGTTATGGTGTGAGGAAGACAGAAATTAATAATAATAACATAATAATTAGCAAACAAGATTATTTCAGACAGTCGTAAGAGCTGTGAAAACACTAAAATAGAGAAATGTGATGAAGAATGATTGAAGGGATGCAAGTTAGGTAGACAGGAAAGATGTCTGTGGAAAGGTTATATTTGAGCTGAAACGTAGATAGTGAGAAGGTAGTCATGTCCATATTTTGGTGAGACATTTTATAGCACGAGGAACAAATATAAAGGCCTGCATGCAATGTGAACATATGCTTAAAAAACAGAAAGAAGAAATATAAAGAAGGTTGGTGGAGCATAGTAAGCAAGGCAAAATGAATGAGGTTACTAGATCAAGTCAGGTAAACAGGCATACAGGGCTGCTGCTTATGGTTGGGTCTTCTATAGGCATGGCTCTTCCTGAAGTTTTAAAGGGCACCACTAAGTAATATGCAGTGGAGTGGATTCATTAAGGTTCTCATTTTGAAGAGAAAGCAGGACATTCAGTACCACAGACATGTGCAAACTTCCTGAGGTCTTACACCAACCAGAACTTCAGGGAGCCTCCCAAAATCCCATGAGGACCTATTCATACTACTTACCACTGATAAACTCATCATCCCAGGATATTTTTACAACTGATGACTCAAGAGTTCCTGTGCTTCATTTAGGGAGTAGGTGTTTTTCATAGGCTAGGAGCCCGTATGCCTGGCATCTGGCCTCCTGGATGTTCCTATCTGAGTACTGTCAACTGATCATGTGCTACAACATACCAGAGGATAGACTGGTATCCTCCTTTTAATCTAAGGGAATGTCAATGTCTTCTACATTTTCATCTTTGCCGGTGGACTAATAGTGAAGGTACCAGTTTCTTAGATATGTTTACTCTGTTTTCTAATCATTAACTCCAGAAATCAAACAATTAAAAGAGGAAATTTCTGATATAGCTCTGAATGATACATCAATATAAATAACATAAACGTAAAATAAATATAAATTCAGATCTATCATGGAAATTTCATGTTTCTATACATATTCCTAAGCCTTAAAATAGTCTCAGAACATGCTAATATAGGCTATACAAAAATACTTAAATATAAAATATTTTCTGTGTATGGTAAAGCTAATAAAGTTAAAATTACACCTAAGTGTTAATTACTACAATTTTTAAATGTTTTTCCAATTACAGAAGACATGCAATAATCACGCAGAAAATTTAGAAAGTATAAAAGAAATAAGAAAATAGGAATTAAGGTGAATTCTAACAGAGATAAGCAGTCTTAATATTTTATAATTTATCACTGATTTTTTTTGCCCATCTACATATTATAGATGGAGACAACATAGTTTCAGCCTATACTCTGCTTTTATTCTACAACTGTTTTACAGAAAACATCTCCATCTCCAACCAATTTAAAATTCTCCAAAACCTCAATCCTAATATTTATAAAATATTTCATTTATAATTACACCACAAATTTTATAAATCTCTCCTTTCACTAAGCAGAAACTTTATTTCCAATTTGTTCCTATTGTAAAAATAATGCAACGAAAAATATTGAATTAAAATCATTTTGTATTATTTCATAAGAATTCCTAAAAGTAGACATAGTAGACATCTACTTTTTTTGTTTTTGTAACATGTATTGCTAAATAGCATTCTACAAAGTGTTAATTTATCCAATTATCTGAGGATATGAGAATAGTCATAACACTACTTCAGAAAGAATACTATAAAATTTTAACTGAGCTTGATAATTATGGTAAGTGGTATCATATTGTCTAACTTGGACTTCCTCACTCACTACAGAGGCTGAAACCATTTTTGTATATTTCTAGAATGTAAGGTGCACCCTTTTGCCTTCTCATTATCTTCCAGCCTGCAACACATATGTGATAGTTGGATGGACTGAGAAATGGCCTTGAAGATAGCCCCCTCAAGTGAGAACAGTACAGATAAAATCTGAAACAAAACTGGACATTGATAATATCCAGGATCCACCATACCAACCCTGGACTTCTTTTCTCCGTACATATTTATGGGAATAAAAATAATGAGACGGGACAATTCCCTTGGCTCCTCTGCAGGACCACTTGCAAAGGGGGTGGTTCATTTACTCGGCTGCCATGCATTCAAACCATTTATGGGAGGGGGAGCCCACAGGTCAGCCAGGGCGAGTGCTTTTGAGCTCCAGCCCCATGGCAGTGTCAAGGGATGTTACAATGCTCTTTTAGCTTTGCCGTCTGTGGATGGCTAAGTGTTAACCAGCTCACTGGAGAGTCAGGGTGACAGCCTTTTACACCTTGCCCTCTTGGTACCCAGGTCCTTGTCTGGCATCCAGGGAGAATCAAGTCACGTGGACTTGAACGATGGTGAATACGGGGATTTTACTGAGTGATGAAGGTGGCTTTCAGCAGGATGGATGGGGAGCTGGAAAAGGGATGGAGTGGGAAGATGATCTTCCCTTGGAGTTCAGCCATCCCATGGCTGATCTCCTCTCCAACTGTCCCCAGCCAAATGCTTCTCGACATTCAAATGCTCTTTCTCTGCTGTACAGCTCTGTTCTGCCAGTGGAGCTTGGGGTTTATATGGGCACAGGATAGGTGCATGGCAGACCAGAGTGGTCTTAGAAAAGGCAACAGTTGGGTGTGAAAACAGAAATGCCTGTTCCCGTTTAGGGCCTTTGCTGGGGAATTGCCCTCTTCTACCCAGTATTTCCTTGACTTCCATCTCTATCATTTATAAATAAACTTCTACGTTGTTTAACTTATTCTTTATTGTTGGTCTCAGCTAGTCAAAGCTGAACACAATTTCTAATTTATACAACTTGAAAAGTTGAGCATGATGTATCTATTTTTAATTTTTAATTTTCTATTTTTGATGTATCCATTTTTAAATGATACAAAACAGTATCATTTACAATATGACTTGGGTTGTTGTTTTAAGAGAAAGAAAAAAATTTATACCAAGATGTTGACAATAGGGTGGTTCAATTATGAGTGATTTATTTAGTCCTTGTTTTTATTTTTACCTGTTCATTTGTTCTTAGTTTTTCTATCACATGATTTAACTTAGGAAAACCTGTTATCTTTATAATATTCAATATTTTCTATCCAGGAACATAGCACAGTTCTCCATGTGCTATCCTTCTTTGATAGCTACCCATACACATGAGTAGCTTGCTTCACATACTCTACCATTTAACTCATTAGGATTTTTCTTTACTATTTTATATTATTTATATTAATGAGAAAATAGTCTTTTTAACTATCATTACCTTATATTTTGTTGTACAGAAAAGCTGTGAATTTTTATATGTTTATTTTATATCTTTCAATTTTACAGAAGTCAATGAGTTACCAACTTCTATAAGTTAAAATGTTTTCAGCTGATGTAAGCAAACTATATGAAAATTACCATTTTTGCCGTCTTCAGTCAATCATTCTTCTCTTATTTTTGTTTTAAATAATAAATCTTGGCTGAAATTTTTATTAAAAAGTTAGAAAATAATACTCATGTGCATATAACATTTTTAATCATTTCAGTGGCAATAACTCCACTGTTTCCCAGTTAAATATCATGTTGGCTCTGGGCCTAAAAGAGATAGTCTTCATTATACTAAGCAATATAGCCCTATTTATTTAAATTTAAAAGATATAGCTCTTAAAATAGAAGTTAATATTTATTTCACACTTTAAGGCACTGTTAACGTATTAACTAAATTAATATATTTAATTCCCACAACAAAGTTCTGAGGCACATGCCATTAGTATTTGCATTTTTCAAATGAAGAAACTGGAGCACAGATAGGTTGCCTGCTAATTTTCTATCACTCTATCAAGATTCCTTTTGAAGAGGCTTCTATTAAAATTCTCATATGGCTTGTTTTGTTTATACTGATGATGCAATGATCACAAGAGAGGACTAAAAATTGATTACATTTGGGGGATCAATCCTGCTTGGTTTGGGTGAATAATTCTGCCAGTGTTTCCTAGTGCTATATTCCATTTATAATTTTGTGTCTATATTAATATGAAAAAGTTTAATTTTTTTGTGTGATGTCTTCTTTATGGTTTTGGTATCAACGTTATGCTAGATTCATAACATGAATTGGATAGCTTTCCATCTTTTTTCTATCTTCTCATACAGCTAATATTTTCTTAATACTCTACAAATGCAGTTTTGATCTCTTCTTTGATCCAAGTTATTTAGAAAAGTGATTTTAAATTTCATAGTGGATTTAAGTAGAAATCAATTAACAAAAGCTCAGATGAACAAAATGTTATTTGCTTGGTTGTTTAAGCTTTTGCTAATAAGGTCATCTCTATCACATTATGAGCAGAAAATAGTGAGTAAATAAATACTATTTTGTAAAACAATTTTCAATTGTTTAAAGTGTTGTCCAACCATTGTAAATTTGCAAAATAATCTGTCTGCTTATAGAATAGTAAGCTATATAATTTATATATACACAGAGTTGTACCATGTTAAAATCTTACACTTGTTAGAGTTATATATGCTTATATGAAATGTCAAACCTTATTTATGGTTATATAAGCTCTCTATGACTTGATTTTTTTATCCCAGCATCTATCAAAGATTAAGAGAACATCTTTAATGTCTATATGCAATAATTGTACCTTTGTAAAATTATCTGTTCTTTGTTTTCTTTTTCCTTTATGTATTTTGATATTATAGCATGAAAAGTTCATAAAATCCATTATTTCATCAAAATTGTAGAATGTATATCATCAATTTAAAATTACCTTATTTGTTATATTTACTCATTGGTTACCAACTAAGCTACTCTTTAATTTAAATTTTTAATTTTCCTGATAAATTTTCAACATTATTTAATTTCAGACAGGTGTGTAATGTGGATTTTGGTTTGTCTATTTTAAATAGCAGATAACTGCATGTTGCTTTTTAATTCAACACTTGAGGTTTTCTTTATATAACATCATTTAGAGAGTTTATGTATATTTTTCGTATATTTTTAGATTATTGACATATATCTATTCTTATATCTGGCACCCTCGTTCTTAATTTCTACTTTTCTAGACTTTTTGGCTTTTTTCATTGTTTTCTATTCTATGACATTTATACTATTTGACTTTTTCCTTTTTTGCATATTTCTCTTAATATTGTACAAATAAAAATGATACCTCTTGAGTTTTTCAAAATAGAAAAATTACCTTATTTCTTCTCTGCCTCACTCAGTCTTAATTGATAAAATATGATATTTGTGAATCAGATTTCTGTTAAAATTAATATTTCACATTGTATATCTTCTTTGAAAAAATTTTGAAATTTGTATTTATTTTATAAGCATATTCTCAGCAAATTATATTTTATAATATGGGTTTAATGTCACATTCATTCCTTTTTTTTTTTTTTTTTTGAGACCAAGTTTTGCTCTGTCACCTAGGCTGGAGTGCAGTGGCACGATTTCTGCTCACTGCAACCTCCACCTTCCGGGTTCAAACAATTCTCCTGTCTCAGCCTCCCAAGTAGCTGGGACTACAGGTGCCCACCACCACACCTGGCTAATTTTTGTATTTTTAGTAGAGATGGGGTTTCACCATGTTGGTCAGGCTGGTCTCAAACTCTTGACCTCAGGTGATTCACCCACTTCAGCCTCCCAAAGTGCTGGGATTACAGGCGTGAGCCACCGCACCCGGCCCATTCCTTTTTTATAAATATTTTACTATGAACTATTTCAAACATACAGGAAAGAAGTAATTATGGCTCATATTTACTAAGCAACTACTATGTACCAGGCACTATTCTAAGTACTTTAAAATAATTAACTTATTTAATTCTTGTAATAACTTTTCGAGATAAAAAGTAATTTTACTCCCATTTTGTAGTGGAGGAAACTAGGACATAGAAAAGTTATGTCATTTGCAAAAAGTAATGCAGATAAAAATGCAGAGCTCACATTCAAACCTAGGCTCTCTGTCCACTATGCCCACACTCCCCACTCTGCCGTTAAGCCTTCCACTGCAGGAAAGATAGAAGCACTTCTGTTCTAGAGTTTATCCTATTTGTGATTTATTCATTTAAGGTTTCTTCTTGATTTTATTTCTTACTCACGTTTTATTTCACTATTTCTACCTATTGGATATCTTTCCTTCTTTTACTTCTTTGAAGCTCCAAACTGTACTTATTCCGAAGTTCTATACATTTTTATTTTATCTGCTTTGAATTAAAATTCCAACTGTTAATATTTATTTTATTGGTTCTCTACCTTAATTTAGTTTTCTTCATGGGTTTTGGAATTTATGGGTTTTTTTAGATAAAATAAATTGACAAATATTTATGTTTTTGTAAATTCCCATTCACTCACTCTCTATTCTCTCTCTTCTCATGCCTCCTCTTCGCCACCACTTCCCAACTCCTACTCCATCTAGCACTTTTTGCTATCAAGACCCAGATCTTTTCTTTTGAAGAGATTCTCGCTGAGTACTTTCGATGACCCTGCCATAAGACTATGTTATGAAAGAAATAGAAAATAGCTTGGGGAACCTTTCATTGTCCACACAAACACTCATCTGTGTCCTAGAGCTTCAAACGCTAAGATTCTCAGCAAACCGCAGGGAGATTCTGAAAACTAGGGAAATCTGCAAATGCTAATTATATGGCTTTTAAGATGTAATTAGCATTCCTTTTTCCCTAGATAGGACGTGATTAAGTGGATTTGCTATTATCCAACATGGAACATTCAGTCCATGGAACAAAATTTTGTTACCACTCTACTTTAGATTAAACATCTATCTATAGGCTAGGTCTTTGGTCCCAGCACAAACTCGCTGGCCTGAGTCATAGCATCTATTAAATACAGAGATTACCGGAGATGCTTTTGTTAAGGAAGAATCGTAAAGGTGTGGAGTTTTGTAGGTATCTTTTGAAACACCTATTCCTGACCTCTTAGTTTCGTTTCACCTCTCAGTGCCTTTTCTATCTGCATTTGTCACAACCTTATTATTCTTTTCAGTGAGCTGTATCTGTTCTGTAGTTGCTCAGATTTTAAAAAGTTTGGGAATCTCTGGCCTCCAGTATTTACTAATAACATAGCTGATTATATCCACTGTATTTCTGTTTTGAATCTACATGTATTTATTCCCTAAAATTTCACAATCAAAGCTATGGTCCAAGAAAAATGAACAATTATATAATTAGCTGGTAAATGTACTAGGAATTAGGAAAACGTTAGAGTAAAAATCAACTTGAATTTGAATCGTCTATATTGGCTGGACCGGATGTCTGAACTTCCGTGTGTAACTGCCCAAATTTATGACTCTAGCTGCGTGACATGAGGTACACATTTTCATAAAGGGCCAAAGACTTTTATAGAGCAGGAAAATGATTCTCTTGAAGGAAAACTAAAGGTGCTTGTTTTATAAAAATAAATGTTGGACCAAATGTTCATCCTTTATTATTCCCCCATAGGAGTTTTACAAGATGAGGATCTGGCATTTATTAGCAGGTCATTTGGGGGTCGGTGGCTGTGGGAACCCAGACTCTTTGTCTGCACTTTATCTTCACCATATGATTTTGGTATGAGTAGTTAAGTCTTTTAAAGTATAATATGTCATGAATATTTAATAATTACATTTTTTAAATAACACAAATTAAATCACCTGTCTGTTTTACTGCTCTATTGTCAACAAATACCCATTTAATTCTTCATTAGGGATTTTAAAAATACTTGTGGCTTGAACACTCATTTAGTTCTGGCTTTGTGTGTGTGTGTGTGTGTGCACTTATGTGTGAGTGTGGGTGTGTCTGTGTCTATGTGCCAGTATGCTATGAATGATTTCAACTATTAAATGTGATTTTAACTGTTTCCTTAGTTGAACGTTTTGAATATACAAGCAATTTTAGATTCCATGTAAAATTTTTAAATGGTTTTAAGATAAATAATATAATATAGGTATAAAGTGTATTTGCTAAACAGCTAGACAATCAAATACATCTACACTAAAATATTTCTGCTCAATTAGGAGTCTCAGCCAAGTCTACCAGGATAAATAAAGGAGAAAGATAAGCCTACTGCTACAATGATTCATCAAAAGTATTTAGAAAACGTCTACTGGAACTTTGTGCTACATAAAATCCAACCTGAGAAGGCATGATTCCTGCCTTCTGATTACTTTAACAAAAAATACGCAAGGAAGTTATGAAGAAAATATTAAGGCAGTTTCAAGGAGAATACACAATGGCATTATGGTAAAAACACAGGACTTAGGGTATGAAGAGGAGACTCTGTCTTTTGGTTTTGCTACTTATTGTGAAATCTTGGGCAAATCACTTAACCTCTCTTGGTCCCAATTTCTTCTGTTTTAAAGGGTTCTTGGGATAATGTGTATAGCATATGTTTGTAAATCTCCTACCCGGCCCTTTGCTCAAAAGACTCCTGCCAGACTGAATGGCTTGCTATTCCTTAAATACACAAGCACCTGTACCCTGGGGCCTTTGGAGATGTTCTTCCTGCTTTCTGGAATGCTTGTCCCACCAGATCTGTTCGTGGACAACTTCCTCTTTTCCTTCAAATTTTGCTCAATATTCCCATAGTGGCCTGGATTGCATGCCTGCACCATAGTTCCACAGGAATCCTGTAAAGCAGGTAGCTGCATCTTTCATCTTTCATATGGGAGACTGCCTCTGACTCCTTTGAAGACCCAAAAGATGAAGAATTCCCTTGGGCAAACAAAACATTAACAACTTTGATTACAAATATTGAGAATGTTCCAAAAATCTTCAGACAATTACCACCAATATTATGTGTAAATTCAGAAATATCTAAAAAATGAGTAACAGTCCATTAAGAGTCACCCAAATAATAATGAAAACTTAAGAGTATAGAAGAGCCAGATAAAATGTCTTGAAAATTACTGTCTTCCCAGAGTCTTGCTCTAGTCAGTCACCCAAGAAGAGTTTATGGTACCCAGGAAGATGTGCCATGTAAGAGAACATTCTTGGCATTTAGGGAGTCACATGGCTTTTACATACTCAGTTCTCGTACTTTTACTCCTTCCCTAAAAATAATAGTTTGTACCATTAAAAAATTATGAAGTCAAACTAGACTTATTGAAGTTCTTTATTTGAATAGATTGATTACTTTGTGAGTCTATGTAGGGCAATATTTTAATTTGTTTGGATAACGGCATAAAAACCTTATCGAGCAGACATTACATATTACACACTTTGCTTTTTATACATTATTCCTATTCTTTAAACAACCTGAATGATTATCACTATCTGTATAGATGGAAAAACTGAGGTTCAAAAAGATAAAAACAATTGTCATATGGAATTATATTTTCTGTTCTGCAATTAGTCATTTATTTGGTACTTACTATGTGTTATCAAGTGCAACTATATTTATTCTTCTTTACTAATTTTCCCATATTTTCCATATTAAGGGGGCACACTAAAAAACTATAAAGACGCCCAGAAAAACAGAAATGAAAGACGGTTCTTTGGTAAGATCAAATCCAGTTCCAGCATTGTTTAAAGATTTTGCTTCCTCATTTTCCCTGACTCTATTTTTCCATTTTTTATTCTAGTTTTTTAAAACATAGTACCTACATGTACTTTGGTGCCTCAAATCCTATTAGGCAAGTTTATTTCCATAAACTATTTGATTGCTAAACTATAAATTATGCAAGATATCAAGTCACACTTTAATAAAGTATGATTTGATAAAACAAAGCAAAAAATATAAATACAAGTTTCTCATTTTTATAAGTATAAAATAGAACAGGATAAAAATATTTGTATACTCTGGCATGTGTTATGGTATCATGATAACACTATTTTGGGGTCAGTATGGCTTTGATTTGAATTCAAATGTCAAAACATACTCCCTTCTCTGTAAAGATGAAACAATTCCAACTTTATAAAGTTGCTGCAAGTATTCTATGAGAACACATACAAGTTCCCAGTACAATGTCTCACACATTATATGCACTCAGTCATGGAGGTGTCTGGTTTATTCCGGTGTGACAATGATGGTATGTCCAGAGTCCTTGAACTACCATTCAGTAGCAGAGCCCCAAACAGGAGTGTGCCTTTCATGTTGCATTTAGATCCATCTCTGTTAAAGTAGAACAGCCTGACTTATTTGTTGTTGTTTTGTTTATGGCCATAATCCTTTGCCACTTATTTTGAGATCAGCATCCTAATATTCTCTGAGGCAGTACTTCTCCACAACTCTCAGTCCATGCTGTTTAGGTAGGGATGTCTCACTAAACATGGGACAGCATGGATGTGACAACATGGATGTCTCACCCCATGCTGTTTAGATGGGGATGTCCCTTCTCCTTCAGGAAAAGGGACATGGCCTGGAATGGCCAATAAAAGTCACATGATTGATTAAAGAATGATCATGGGACTCAAACAGGATCAGTGGTTGTAACCCCAATACTTCTGCTGGAACTGATAGGAAAGAAACACTCACTTTCCACTGAATTGCTGAACAAGTGGGATAGACATCTGGAGCCATTATGGGCTACTGTGAAAGGATAACTCACCTAAGAATCAAACTAACTGGAGTAAAGGTGATGGAAAGAAACTGACATTTGATGGCAACTTTTAAGTTTCTGGATCCATTTGTGCTTGAAGACAAGTTATACCTCACCTTTTCAATTATGTGGATGAATCTGTGTGGCAGATGACTTTTAAAATGACCATCAATAATCCAACTTTCTAGAATTCATGCCTTTGTGTAATCCTTCCTCTTGAATATGGGTTAATAATTTGCTTTTAAAGAATAGAATAAGGCAAAAGGAATGAGATGTCAACACCATGATTAGGTTACAAAAGGCTGTGACTTCTGTCATACTAGCATGCTCTCTCAATTGCCATCTTGGCTTGCATACTGTGAAAAAGTAGCTGCCACAAGGGTGAGATGCCTGGTGAGGAACTCAGATGACCTTTGGTCAATACAAGGGAGGAACTAAGATACAGACAGGAAGCAGGAGAGCAGGGTCCCTGGTGAGGGGTCCACCCTCAAGCCTGGACCCATGACCCTAAATGAGAACAGGCATTCCTGTTTTTGCACCTGAATGTTGCTTTGTGGCCAACCCCTCCCTGCTATCCTGTGCCCATATAAACCCCAAACTCCACTGGCAGAGGAACAGAGTGGCGCGGCAGAGAGAAGAGAAGAAGCATCTGAACGTCGAAGAGGCAGCTAGATGGTTGGAGATTATCTTCCCACTCCATCCCCTTTCCAGCTCCCCATCCCACTGAGAACCATCTTTATAACTCAATAAAACAGCACATGGAGAGTAATTACTAAATATTAATAAAATATTAACACAATATTGCTAGTGATCACTAAATATTAATAAAATATTTAATCCGATATGATTCACCAAGTTACACTGTCAATATCTTGCAAGAAAATTTGTATTGTCTTTATGAAAAGAATGAGTCATGTCTAACAATTAAATTCAGTCTAGCACGCTTTACAAAATTTACATTCTGGCTGATAAGATTGCAACAGACACACAAAATGAATCACAGGAGAAAGTGGAAAAATATTTTTAAATACCTGATCCTACAAACAAATACAATTGTTACAATTATAAATAATGAAATAACGTATTATTGTGCTTTTAGGAAATCGTATTTTTTGGAAAAAACATAATGAGAAAGTAAAAAGAGTGATAATTATTACTACTATCATTAATACAAATATATTAATATTAAATTATAAATATTATAGTAGTAAAAATCATAATTGATTTTACTGCTACTACGTGCCATGCATTGCACCTTTTCCTGTAATTGTTTTATTGCTCATAACCACCCTGTGTGAAAGATGTTGTCACATTTTTGTAAATGAGGAAACTAAAACTCAGAGAGAATAGGTAATGTCATTTAATCAGGGTGAAGTTTCAAATCTAGATCTGCCTGAATTTAAAGACTGAGCTTTTTCTCTAATGCTATAGATAGGTGCAGATAAGACTGCCTTTGGGCAGTCTATTAAACTACTTAGCTCATAAAAACTAGAAAAGTAGAAAACTGAGTTATTTGTTTATTCTGGCTACAAAGATAACTAATTTAAAGCAGACAGAGGCAGCTTCCATCTCAGATGAGAACCACCTTTATAACTCAATAAAACCTCCGCATTCACCATCCTTCAAGACCTGATTCTTCCTGGACACTGAACAAGGACCTGGGTACCAAGATGGCAGGCTGTAAAAGGCTCTCGCCCTGACTCTACACTGCTCTGGTTAACACTTAGCCGTCAGTGGACAGCAACTGCTAAAAGAGCATTGTAATACATTTGGACAATCCTGTGGGGCCCGCACAGGGCCTGCTCCCACCAGAGAGAAGTGGCCAGCCGTTCCAGCTTTCCTTCTCTCCAGTTTCTGCACTCGCTTAATTTGCATGCTTGCTCCTGTGAGGAGTGGCCAGCGGCAGGCTGAGTGAAATGAGCCTCTCCAGTTCCTGCTCACAAAGGAGTCAGGGAGCTCCCCAATTTCACTAAGACACTTGGTCCAACAGTGGCCCAAGGAACTGAATGTTACCAGTAACCACCGAATGATTTAGGTAGTGGATCATTTACCATTCTAGCCGCCAGATGACACTGCTGACACCTGGCTGACACCATGACTATAGCCTTGTGAGCGACCATGAAATAGACAGCCAAGCTAAACTGTGCTCAGATTCCTGACCCAGAGAGACCTTGAGATTAAAAAGTGTGGGTCCTTTTAAGAAGCTCAGTTTCAGAGCAACCAGGGACATAGTAATGGGTAACTAACACAATCCATTTAAGTCGCTTCTGTGTCTAGCATCCAAAAGTTCCTGACAATTTGTTTAGAAATATTTTTTTCATAGAATAAAAAAGCAGCAGCAAGATGAACAGCATTAAGAAAAGATGAACTTTTAGTAACAGTCTCAGTGGCCTTGAAACTGTCTAAACAAGTGACATAGCATAAGTTCTTTTTCAGGGTACCTTGTTTCTTGTTTTTCATTTTAACCACAAAGGAGGCAATCTTTAACTTTTAAAAAAGTCTTTAAAAGTTTAGGAATAATTTAAATGCACTTAACAGTTAAGTACTTTAAAAACTTTCAGGAAAATATGTAACAACTAGCAAAAATGAAAAATTCTCCCAGAAGACTTAAAAAAAAATTATTTTTCCCTTAGGAGTATTGAAAGAGTAAGTAGAAGAAAGACTGAACAAGTTTAAGATAGAAAATAGAAATTCCGTGGTTTCTTTTTCCTTACCAAATCAGAAAATCACTACATAATAGACTGAAAATAACTTGTTTGAAGTTAGGGACATTTTGATGTAGGGAACATTTATCAAAAGACTGAAAAGACTCAGTGTAAATGACAAAATCGAAATAGCACCTCAGCTGAAAAATGTAGATGAAGCAAATGTTTATAAGCAAGCTATAAGTCGTATTTCAAGTCCTTGCCACCAAAGGGGACCTTAGAAATGTTCTAATCCAGTCTAATTCATACTGTAGGTGAGAGAACTGAGGCCCAGAACAGTTACAGTACTTTCTAAAGCTCAAGCAATTAGTCAATACAGAGCAAGGGTTGCTTTTATATCTTTGAACTCCAAGTTCTTTTCTTTTAGAAAATATTACAACTATATATTACAGACATTTATAATTGGGAGTGCCCTACGAGAATTGAAGATGGAGTCCACAGAGCTCCCAATATTCTCCAACTACACATTTTCAGCCTTGCCATACCAAACTGCCCTAAAAAACAAACCCAAGGAGGAGCCTGCCATGAGAACAAGCCCCATCATCCAAAAGTGGGATTCAGTTTGGAAGCACTGATAGCAAAATAACAATTGTTTATAACTGGGCCATTATGACAGAATGGTGCCCATTCTGACTGGTGAGGGCCCATGCCATAATGGTTGTTAGCAAAATATTTTGAATATCATCCTTGACTACATCTCTGCTTGTCTCAGTCATCACAAGGAGCTCTAAACCTCAGGTCATCCCTTATGACCAAGATTCCCCTCTTCATAAGTCTCTCTGTAGCTCCTGGTCCAGCCTAATTTCTTACTCCTCCATTACTGCAGAAACATTTCATTGTAATGTTTGGAACTCATAGTCTGCCATCAGCAAATGATTTCTCTTCTAAATCTCTCCAATAACATTCCTTCCCATCCTAATGCTAACCTGGCTGAAAATGAGAGCATCATTTTTGCTCCTCTGTACCCTATTATTATTTTTCCCTTCATTATTATTTCCCATCATTATTTTTGCCTTCTCAAAAAAATCAAATGAAACCACTTAGCTACTCTAAAGTACAGGCCATCAGATTACAGACTCCTCTACCCCTGCTCCCACAGTCATCTTTCATCCTCCTGATTATCCCTGCTATGGTTT
Source organism: Pan paniscus (assembly GCF_029289425.2). Lineage (NCBI taxonomy): Eukaryota > Metazoa > Chordata > Mammalia > Primates > Hominidae > Pan > Pan paniscus. The sequence continues at coordinate 102,388,837 of NC_073253.2, forward strand.
ACATGTATGTGCCCCTCCAAAATTCATATGTTGAAGCTTAACCACCAATATGATAGTATTAAGAGCTGGGGCCTTTAGGGAGTGATTAAGTCATGAGGACAGAACTTTCTTGAATGGGATTAATGACCTTATAAAAGAGGTACAGGAGCACTGTCTCTCTCTCTTTTGCCTTTCCATCCCTTCCTCCATGTGAGAACATAGTGTTCATCCCTTCTGGAGGATATAACAAGAAGGAAGCAGAGAGCAGCCCTCACCAGACACAATCTCTTCTATGGCCTTGATCTTGGACTTTCTAGCTGCTAAAATTGTGAGTAATAAATAATGATTTATAAATTACCCAGTCTGTGGTATTTTGTTGTATCTGCACAAATGGTCTTAGACAATCCCCCTTCACTCACTGAAGACATAAACCCTAGGATTGTTGCCTTTTTCTCCACATTTCTTCTATAATAATTTTTAATAATTGCAATGTTCACATAAAAGAACCATCCAGGTATTTCAGCTCCTAGAACTCCTTACGTCAGATTTTCTAATCTCCAGGCCACTTCTCCCACCCCACTCCTATGGTCACATCTCAGAACTTATAATCACCAATAGCATAAAACCTGTTAAATCACAACCACTTATTGTCTTCTCCATCCATTTCCAGAAGTACCTCCACTCCAATGATTCTTTGACTCCATGGGATCCACAATACAGTGGCCCTAATAAGTTTATCAGCAGTCACTTACCTTGTCCTTTCCTCCCTGTTAAAATAGCCTAGAATTCCATGGTGGTTCATCATTTTAATCACAATCCATTGCCTGCACGGACCCTAAATTCTTTGCTCTTTTCTCTCTCTATCTTACACATGTCACAATAAACAACTGAAGAGAAACTAAATTTACCATTTGTTCTCTTCTTACTCATAAAACTGAACATGGCTAGAAAAAAACTTGTCATATTGACCAATGGCACTTTAAATTTATGACTACACATTTCAAATTGACTCTCAAACATTGCCTTCATCTGATCAATTCATTCTCTTACTCTCCGAAATGTTTATTTCACACATTCTTCTCTCTCCTCAGAATTCTCCAAATTTTTCCATTCTTACTCTCAGTTTACCCCTTATTTCACTAAAAAGAAAAACTAAAACAATCCAAAGACATATGTCATATATATGCACTACCAAATTTACTAATACCTAAGTATCTGTAGCTAAATAATATTTCCTCCTTTGGATGTATTGTACATACTCCTACCAAAGTGTAGTTCCTATACTTGACCATTGGATCTGATTTCCTATCTTCTACTTAAAAACTGTGTTCTTATAATAATCCCCTGTCTCTCCTGAAACATCATTATTTTCCTCTCTCTCTCTGTCTTTCTCTCTCTCTCTCACACATGCACACACACACACACATCATCATTCCATTCATTCCATTAGTATGTAAGTAAGCAAAAATAACTGCATCTCAAAATAGTCTTTACTGAATAGCCTGCAAACTGTTCATCAATTTTTGTATTTGTAAAACTCCTTTAAGACTCAAAATAGTTGTTTATAATCTCTGCTTCAACTTTCTCACTTGCCTTTCTCTCTTTACTCTAAAATGGCTCCATCCTCAGAAAAACTCTTCTCAAGCTGCATTTATCTAGGTCACTATGCTCTTCCATATTGCCTAATCCAGTGGTCAAGCCTTCTATCTTATTTTACTCTGTCAGCAGCATTTGACATTACCGAGTATCTTCTCCTTCTGGAAAGAGTTTTTGATGGGCTTCCAAGACAACACAATTTCTTAATTTTTCTCCTACTTCAGGACCAACTCTTTTTCAGACTCATTTGCCCAATTTCTTTTCTCTTTTCTACATCTAAATGTTAGAGAGAGCTTTGGGCTCTTTTCCTACATCTTCTGTCCCCACACACTTCACAGAGGATCACCAGTCCCATATTTTCGAAGGACATCTACAGCCAGACAACTCCCCAAAATATATTTCCAGCCTGGACCTCTCCTCTGAACTTCAGACATGCAGATTCCGCTGATTTCTACTCTTCCTTTTCTTTTACTTGTCTAACAGGCATCTTAAATTCAACATACAACCAACTCTTAATTTTCCCACCCCATTGGTGAGTCATTCCATTCCATTTTGGTAAATAATATCACAAAAATATATGCACTTATGAAATGTTTAAGTTTTATAAATCCATATAAATCAGGGGCACTATGTAGATCAGTTATCCACTGAAGCAGAGAGAAAAGAGAGAGAGAGCGAGCATGCAAGGGAGCACAAGAGAGCAATTTAATAGCCAAGAATAACTAAAAAGTGATTCAGTTTTTACTGGACACTTCTGCTTCCATCCATGTTAAAGTAACATGGGTCATATTACCCTCCTGCCAAGAAGAACTATAATAGCTTGAATAGAAATTTAAAATTTGAGTTTGACAGCATTGAAGTTGAATTCAGTGAGGACTAGAGGGACAAAGATTCTAGAGACAGGAGAAGGTATTGAGGAAAGCCCAAATTCACGGAAGTCTTTTCTCTCTAGGCAGTTACTGAATAAAGATATAATATAGCAGTATATGCCAAGATATATGGGGCATATAAACAGAAAGTTGGTGGCGTACTCCTGCTTAAGGAGGCAAAAATTTGAGTTAGGGCTATCAAGAGAGCACTGCTCAATAGGCCTATGTTCCAGAAAAAAAGGAAGTCCAGATAAGTAAGCCTGACTTTCTGCATGAAATCTTTCCTCAAATCACTTGCCAGATCTTAAGCTGTGAATCTGCAGAAAAAGGGTCATCAAACCAATACTTACAAGAGGCTAAAATGTTAAATAGAGTTGTTTGAAGTTTTACAAAGCTAGAGAGTTAAAAATTGAAGTTCAGTGCTCATAAGGAAAGAGGGACTCTTGTAGTTACTCCAGGCTCTCCATTGAGACTCTGAAGAGCTCTGCACTGCGAGTGAGGAAAAATCAAAAGGAGAGAAGCTCCAAAATCTAGCTCCACCTGAATCAATGGGATTTTCCCATATTATGTATGCCTACCAAAAGAAAATCAAGTCCTCTCTGGAGGAAGACATCAACCAAGACACACTAAGATTTGTCCTAGACAATGTTTGGTAATAAATTTAAAAATTACCTGGAAGACTTGGAAACAAGACCTTAAAATACCAAAAACCAAGATAAGCAATAACAGAGAGATGATCTAGATATTGTAGACAGTTATATAGGTAGGAATAAAATATAAATTTCAAGGCAACTATGATTACTACACTCAAAATAGATTAAAAGGTAGAGGATTTCCACAAAAAATTTGAATATAAGATAATCAAATGCACATTCTAGAAGTGAAAAATACAATAATCAAAATTAATTTAATAGATGAATTTAATAGCAGAGAAGATATAGAAGAAGTAACGTTTCTAAACTGGAGGATATGTAATAGAAAACATCCACATTGAAATGTAAGTGGAAAAAATAGGAAAAATACATAAAAGCTCAAGGGGACATAATTTAATCAGTGAAAAACTCTAACATGCATCTAATCTGATCACCAGAAGGAGAAAAGAAAAAGGATGAATCAGACAAACTATTTGGAGAGCACTACAGATAATTGTTTAAAACTGATGACTATTTCAAGCCACAGATTGAAGAAACTCTACTAACCAGCAACAGGATAAATCATATTTAGACACACAATAGTGAAACTGATGGGAATCCAAGATATAAAGGGAAACTCTTAAAAGCTGCAGGAGGAGGGCAAAATCACTGGAAAGGGGAAAACGATGAAAACAGAAGACAATGAGAAACGACATTTAAAATGATGGAAGAAAAGTAAGTGCCAACTTAGAATTCTATACCCAGAGAACATGACTTTCAGAAATAACAGTGAATTTAAATCATTTCCAAGAAAACCAAAGCTGAGAAAATTCACTGTAGGAGATCTGATTAAATGAGACACTAAAGGGAGTCCTTAGAATAAAAGCAAATGATACCACGTAGAAGAACAGGTAATGCAGGAAGTAAAGATTATCAAAAAGGGTAAATAGGTTAGTAAATCTAAATGAAATTTTGGCTGTATAAACAATAAGAACACTACTACATGGAGTTTAAAATACAGAGATTATTAAGTATTTGGCAACAATATTATGAAAGGCAGATGGTGGGAAGAGTGATTAATGAAACTAAATTTTTTCAGGTCCTCTAAATTGTCTAGAAAGTGATAAAAAATATATTCCAAGGTAGAGTCTAATAATTCAAGGATTCCTGTGGAAAACTCAATGGTAGCCTCTAAAATAATAATAAAAGAATCCTAACAGAAGGGGGAAGTGGATTAAGAGAAAAAAAATCTTGAATAAACCAAGAGAAGGCAAGAAAGGAAAATAAAAGGAACAAAAACAGATGAGATACTTATTAAGAGAGTAGAATTAAACCCAAGTCTTTAGTGGAGTCTCTTGAAAAATATCTAATCATTTCCAATTCATAATCTCCAATAAACTTCCTACCATCCTTCTAGGGCATTCCATCTCACAGCTGTGCTAAGACTCTGCACTCTCTCTCTCTCTACCCCCAAACCATCTCTCTAACAGCTTCACCTTTGAAACCGTGAACTATGAACAGAAGTTAAATAATATAGGAACAGATGCAAATAAAAACACCATACTAGTGGAAGTGCAAAAGGAAAAGGAAAAACAAAACTTCCTTCACAGCTCCACCCACCACCACAAATTCCTCTCCATTCATGATATAGATAAATACTACATTTTTGCTTCCTTTACTTTGGGAGAAGACATCTGCTCCTCTATCTCCACTCCAATCTGCTCAACAGAGGAGAGCTTTCATTTCAAACCAAGAATAAGAATTCTCCCTCCTTAAGAAGAGGGGAGATAGAGGAGACTGCAAACATTTATAATGCAATGTCATTTTATACCTGCCCTATTTCCATAGTATCTTTTTCATTCCTATTCCCCAAAGCCTACTATATGTTCCCAATACCATGAAATTAAGCAGTGTAAGCAGCAACTTGTACCCCTCAAACACCTGGCAGGAGCCGGGGGTGGGGCGGGCTATTTCTGTTCATTGAATTTCGCAACTAAAAAAAAGGAAAGGAGTGACTCCCAATATCCATGTTTTAAAAGAAGGTGAAAGAAGTAACTGAAAAGTTATAGCATATAAAGTCATTTTTTAGCTAGAAGAGAATTGTAATATTTCCACTACAAAGAAAAGTGTTTGAGGTGGTAGATATTCCAATTACTCTAATTTGATCATTACACATTTTATACATGTATCAAAATATCACATGTACTCCAAAAATATGTAAAACTATGATATATCAATTTAAAAAATTTAAAAAGTAATTGTTATGTTCTCTGACCTATGTCCTCCAAAAAGCACTGAATTTCAAATCAAACTCCCAGGTGGAATCTGGGCTTCACCAGTTGACTAGTTTCATGACCTTGGGCAAAGTGGCCCCACACATCTGAACCTCACTTTCTTCATCCATGAAATGGAGAAGTAAAACAACTAAGTGAGGGTAAAAAAAAAAATTTGTAAAATACTATGCCTAGATTGCAATATGTGTTCAGTAAGTGTTAGCTCCTCTTCCTTTGCATAGTTTGGTCAGTATCTGTTTTCATAACTGAACTAACTGGATATGATTTTTTAAATTTGTGAGGTCCAGGATAGCAAAGCTCACACAATGCTCTGCTTCTCCTCCATCTGTCTGCCAACTGACATTCTTTGTTGCTAATCTAAGACCAAGCCATATGTTCTCCGTATGGGAGACTCTTTCCTGCCCAGGTGGGGAAGCAGACGCAATGATCTAATAAGTCTTTTCTGTCTCACTAGGGCAAGTCTTGGGAAAACTTCCAAACATTGAGAGGTTCTGATGAGACACCACAAGCTTGGGCGACTATGTTGTTCATCAATTTTTTTTTTTTTCTTTACTTTCTTATTTCTTCCCATGATACCCAAACCATGTTTCAATCCTGTCATTACCTGTTTCCTTGTCTCTGTTTAGTCTAGCAGACAGGTCAAGACTCTAAAAAACATTTCAACATGGGATGTCTGTGTGGTGTCAAAGACAGTATAGATGAAAATTATACATTAAGAATTGGAGAACTGAGTTGAGTTAGGCTCTGATCTCCAAATCCCAAACCTGCAGCATCCCAGCCAAATGAAATATGCCACTTTGGAAAGGGATGTTAAAGGTAGTCATAGAGGCAGTGACATTGGGTGGTTAGAGTTTAATGGAACTGTACTCAACCAGAAGTAAAATGTATGAACAGAAATTTTTGAAAAGAAAAAACAAACGCCACAGTAGTAGAAAGTACAAAAGAATGCAGGGAAAAGACAAAATTATATTCAGAATGGAATGAAAGGAAGAAACAACACATTGAGAGTAAAGGTAAATATTTATTCCCTGGGTCACAAGTAAACAGTGTAAGCCTAGCACGTTAATGTGACCACAGCAGACTGAGAGAAATCTCTGAGATGCCCTTGCTATTTTGACAGTTTTATAAAACAAAAATGAGGCTTTCACTTTATATTTTCTTAATATTGTACTCTTTTCATTATTTTGAAAATATTGGAAAGCTCATGCTTAAATAATCCTGCAAAGTTACTTTAATTAATAGTAAAATGCAGCAAAATATGGGACATATTACTAACAGTCAAAGTCATTAATTGCAGATTCAATATGGGTGTGAGTAGCTACATTGGCCCCTTGTTCTATCCAGTTGCCTTCTACTTTCACAATGTTTAACTTAATTTGCATTGTTTTAGCCCACATGTATGACTTAGGTAAACTACTTACAATCTCTGAGCTTCAATTTCCACACTCACAACACAGTAATTTAAATCTCTGCCAGCTAACTGTCTCATAGGGAGTGTAATAGTAAAGGCATTTTTTCAAAGTGGTTTACCTCTTCTAAGGAATTACACTAAGAAGTTGATTGCCATACAGAATAAGCAGAGATTTATATATCCATTGAACTGGCTCCCTGCAAAGAGTGTGACAGGCCTTGACCTCAAGCCATGTGACCTGGCTCTAAATACGTATCATGATTTGGATTTGTGTTCTGTATGCTAATTGGTCATTATAATCTCCCTAATTATACTCATAAGAGAAAAGAGTTTTTCAGAAAGACCGAAAATCAGTGTCAGTTTCTCAGGTGATGCCACCACAGATCACTAATAACTTTACCTTCCCGCATGTACGAACCTGTCCAAGGAAGCTTCCCGTCATCATTTCCAGCTCTTTTCACCATACACTAGGTTACATTATGCTACCATGTCAAAGAAATACACAATTAACAAGAGTATATAATTAGAGTTTATGCCCTGTCCAGACTATCTTGATGTTTCTCACAGGTAGGGACAGGCAATACATGTCCAAAACTTCCATTGCATCTAGGAGGCATGCCACAGATCTTAATATTTTCTGCTTTCACATCTCCAAAAAGAAAATTCAACAGAAAGATGTCTGTAGCATGTTCAGTGACATGCCTTTGAATTTATCTGAGGCTCTGTTCTTTAAGGAAAGCATTCCTATGACTGTTCATGAATGTAGTAACAAAAATTACTTCTGTATTAGGTCAGGAGCTCAGTGTATTTACCATGTACAGAATTTGTGTACCTCTAGGCAGCCGGTCTCTACAAGGATTAAAAAAAAGTGAGAGAGATCTGATATTATATTAAAGTACTTCATTTCTTTCCCAAATTAGTTCTCTTTCTGGAAGATAATGCTGGATAGTTATCCATGTAATACTTTCATTATAACAGAATGGCAAAGAATTACATTAGCTTCAAAAGAGATATGAACTGGAAAGGTCATTTTTGTGATAACGGAATTCATCAAGGAGACTGAGGAGACACCAGGAAAGATTCACAAAAGATGTCATTTTTTCCTTACTGTCTAAATTTTTTTTTCTGATTACCAAAAGAACTTAGGTCTTTATAAAAAGCATACTTTTGAATTCACCTGGAACCATGTTTCTGGTTTATCACTGGTCTCACTAAAAAGATATTAGGTATTTTGGTCTAACTGTGAATTACACTGGCTCATCAAGAGGACCTGAATATTTAACATTTAGCAAAGAGGGTTCTCCATCATGTTTGATTTCTAACCATTTATATCCCAAAAATAGCTTTTCTTTTCCAGGCATTAAAGTAGATCTTTGTGGGGATGTCCCAATCCTTAGGGTTCTAAATTTACCTCAAATCTTTCAGGTTCTACATTTAAGATGTCTTAAACCTTAGAAGGCTGCATCTCACTCCCAAGTTACAAAATTTTAAGTATTTTCAAAAGCAATATAAGTTTGTCTTGCAGAGCTTTGGTGGGGCTCTTACAAATGACTTACCACAAACAGAAGTCACTGTGAGTATTTTCAGGGTTTTCTTAGTCATTGGCAAAGCTCAATGATGTTTTACTAAATACTAAACAATTTATAAATACTTGAGATAGATTCTCTGTTCTTTCCACGTCTAACCTGCAATTATTCCCTCAGTTTCACCCTCTGTTGAACCTTACCAGCTATGTGATCTTGAGAAAACAATTGAACTTATTTAACTCAGAGTTTTCACCTCTAAAATGGGAAGGATCATTTTCGCCCTATCTATCCCACAGGAATGTGCAGTAATTATATGAGATTATGTATGTAAAACTTAATGGTGAAATATGAATTGTCACTTATCAAATGCCACTATTCTTATTTTTCCTTTTTTTTTCTTTTGAGATCAGAACGCCACCCACCCCATTTCTAAACCCATTGTATTTTATTTAATAAAACAAATGATGAGACATAGGTCCTTCCCACTCTCAGATTTAAAAAAAAATCTTCTCTACACTTTGGGGAAAAAAACTCCATAGACATTTTCTGCTGTGGACAGAAAATGTTATGCCCTGCAGCTGCCAGCTTGATTTGGAGTCCTTGTAATGTAAAAGCAGCACTAGGGATGTCTACAAATTGAGTCAAGGTGAGTTCATGGAGATAAGGAAAGGGAAAGAGAGATGCTGATGAACAGTCTTCCATCATCTATTCCCTTCTCAGTCATTCCCTTCTCAGTCATCATCAGCTTTCAAAGAGAAACAATTTTAATGTAACATTCTAGAACTGCCCATCATGTTTCACAGGAGAAATTGCCCCGCCATCATTGTTTGCTGCTCTGTGCTTAGAATCATTTGGTGTGGGCTACTTTCTGTCTACTAGCCAACAAAATAGAGTCAGCTTCTCATATTCCAAAATTTCATTAGGAAGCCATTTGTTCACAACCTCAAAATCATCTGCCTATAATAATAGGAATAAGTAATGCTTGGGTCTCCACACAAGCCTAACAAGTCCATGTTGAACCTGAAATACCACACATATGAAAAAAATTAGAGCGAAATCGGGCAAGAATTAAATAACATAAAATTGGACAAAGCAAAAATAAATTAGTTGCACTCTGGTTTTTGAGGAAAACTAGGTTTATTTAGAGAGAAGAGATAGATTGAGTTTTAGGAATTCTGAAAGAAAACTGAAGATAGATTCCAAGACTCTCAGGTTTTAGTGTCAATGCTGAGTTTTTGTTGTTGTTTGTTTGTTTCACATAAAGGCTACATAATTTCTTGATAGTGATGTGTCCAATCGCCCTTATGTAGCTTATGATTATGGTCATTTGAGAGCTCACAATTGAGACATGCACAAGGAAAGATAGAAAGAAAAGGCAGAGGAGAGAGACTTTACAGACGGACCTAGGCAAAAATTACAAGACGAATGCAACACACCTATGTAACAAACCTGCACATGTACCCACTGAAGCTAAAATAGAAGTTGAAAAATAATTACAAGACAAGGGAAAAGAGAAGTTAAAATAAATGCATGAATATATGCAATGAAAAACATATGCCAGAAGTGGTGTTGACTGTGATCTGAAATGAACAAAAGCAAATACCAAGATACTTGTGAATTGGCAAAGATAGATTAAAATCATGACATGCACCAACTACAAGAAAAGAGCATCCTTAAAGAAATTTCTTTTGGAAGTCAGAAGCAGGCTCAGAATGAGGGGTATCTGAATTTGAAGGGCAAGGGAAAAGGGCCCAACAGCAAACTGAATGCAAGGATGTTTGCAAATCAAGTTCTTATCATTTGGGGAGTGCCTGCACTTTAAGGCATAAACAATATCTATGTGGAAGACTTGAAAAGCTGCTGAGTGCTCATAAATAAATGTATATTAAAATAGATGTTGAAAAGTTAGGATGCTCCCACACATCTTAAAAATGTTTTACACAAAAGGAACAGTAAGCATGCAGAAAAAGCTAAGTAGAATGGAGTGCAAACGTATTAACCATTAGGCCAATAATAGCATCTGGCATTGTCGATTGTCATGAAATGTCTTGATAAACTTCAGTGGTTAAAAAAAGGATATTACCATGTGATAACTGATGGTTTTCTACCACTGTCTGACTGGACTACAACTCGCTGAAACAGCAAATCATTTTATGAGCACTCTAACAAGCAAGCAATAGAAGAATACTTTCCAGTATTGAGATTTTTAAGGGTAGATACAGACTACCTTTCATAACTCCTGTGCTTGACACAGTTTCCCATCAAGAGGGCTGTAGCTGAAACAGCATGGAACCATTATGCTTTGGAGAATGCGATAGAAAAGCTAGGGCACTAACAAAAGAGAGGAGAAACAAAGGAGATGGCATGACATCAGTCTGCCCATAGTAGTAGCAGAAACACCATTTTAATGTCATGAAAATTCTCTGCTGTCTGTAAGTCATTTCATTTGTGTTATTTTACATAGTTGATAGTTAACAGCATATTAGTCAAGTATACATTAGTAAGAAGCAGTTATTAAGAATCCAATGATCACTAAATATTAATAAAATATTAATGCAGTATGTCTAGCGATCACTAAATATTAATAAAATATTTAATCCAATATGATTTACCAAGTTGCACTATCATTATCTTGCAAAAAAATTTGTATTGTCTTATGAAAAGAATGAGTCATGTTTAACAATTAAATTCAGTTTAGTGCACTTTACAAAATTTACATTCTGGCTGATAGGATTTCAATAGACACACAAAACAAATCACAGGACCAAATGGAAAAATATTTTTTAAATACCTGACCCTACAAACAAATATAATTATTACAATTATAAATAATGAAATAACTTGTTATTGTCCTTTTAGGAAATTGTATTTTTTGGAAAGAAACATAATGAGAAAGTAAAAAGTGATAATTATTACTATCATTAATACAAATTAATATTATATCAATATTAAATTATAAATATTATAGTAGTAAAAATCATAATTGATTTTATTGCTACTATGTGCCATGCATTACACCTTTTCCTGTAATTGTTTTATTGCTCATAACCACCCTGTGCAAAAGATGTGGTCACATTTTTATAAATGAGGAAACTAAAACTCAGAGAGAATAAGTATTGTCACTTAATCGGGGTGAAGTTTCAAATCTAGATCTGACTGAATTCAAGGACTGAGCTTTTTCTCTCATGCTATAGATAGGTACAAATAAGATTGCCTTTGAGATTCTATTAAACTACTTAGCTCATAAAAACTAGAAAAGTGGAAAACTGAGTTATTCCTTTATTCTGGATATAAAGATAACTAATTTTAAGCAGAAAGAGGCAGCTTCCATCTCAGACGATCAGACACAGCTTGGGGAAACTGCTCCTTCTTACCTTGAACCCTTGATGCTACCACTCCCACATCAGAACAAGTGGAACAATCTTGCCATTCCCAAGACCATGTGACCCAGTGGAGCTAGAAGGATTGGGATACAAACCCCAACTCTGCTACTTGCCAACTTTGTATCTGGGAAAACATTATTTCACATCTCTGAATTTCAATGTTCTCATCAAAAAGCAAGGAAAATTAGCACAGGCTTTTGGGCTTGTCACGATTTTGAACATGTTTGAAAAGTGCCTCAACAGTTGTTGGGACAAATTAGGAGAATAATGAACTGGGACTTTTATTCTTTCTAAAGCCGCAAATCTTGTGAAGGCTCAGGCCAAGGACTAAAGAATGGACCTCAGCTGGAAATGCCCCATGCTGTGTAAGGTATCCTCTGTTAAAGCTCACTCACAGAGAAAAGAAAAGGGGGACTTAAGCCCAAGGTGGGACTCCTATACTAGCAAATGAGAACAAACTGGCCCACTTCGTCTAGCCTGCTCAAACAGTTGGAGCTGGAAAAAGTTGGCAGTTTGAGCTGACAGCTTTTGCTGTCTGTATATTGTTAACTGGCTTCCCCAACTGGCTGTGACTGTTTACTCCCTAAACTGAATTTTTTGACCAAGATCTCAGGCAGACCTGCAGACCCTAGCCCTATCAGCAAATCCATCACTGGATTGGTTGTCCCTTCTTGATACTTTAATTTTCTCAGTCATATAAACTGGCCAGGTGTGGTGCCTCCGCCTATACTGCCAACACTTTGTGAGGCCGAGGCAGGAGGATTGCTTGAGCCCAGGAGTTTGAGATCAGCCTGATCAGCATAGCGAGACCCCTGTCGCTACAAAAAATACCAAAAAAAAATTTTACCCGGTGGCACATGCCTATAGTCCCAGCTATTCAGGAGGCTGAGGTGGGCGGATTGTTTAAGCCCAGAGGCTGAGGCTGCAGTGAGTCGTGATGGTGCCACTGCACTCCAGCCTGGGTGACAAAGCAAGACCCTATCTCAAAAGAATAATAATAATAATGATATAAGCTTAATTAATGTGCATAGAATACATCTGTTTTATGTATCAAATGATATTTTCCTCCAACTCAAAGAATTATCTTTGTTTGAATCTTCTAAAGTGCAAATAGTATTACTATTTCCAAACCAACATTTTCAAATTAACCTTTCAGGTAGTATTTTCCCATGGCAACACAGGAAATAAGACAATAAGCAAAACTAGAATTGCTTTACCCACATTCACTTCACAATTTCCCCAAAACTCATTATTTTCAAAAAGGTAACAGTTATGTAAACACTGAGAATGATCTATCAAAGCCATCAAACATTCCTAGTTTTATTGTCAAAATGGGGTTAGCCACAAGGTTTATCCCACAACCCAGTGAGTTTGGAAAACTATAAAAAAGTTTTAAAAGTAAGAATCAAGGTGATGAAAGAAAATCTATCTCAATACAGAAAACCCATGTCATATTTAAAAGACATAGGAGTCACTTGTGAGCCTACATGAATAGGTGGCGGAGTATGTAAAACATCGTTATCGGATTGAAATGAATGGAATGCTGGTCTTAGATCTGCCTTCATTGTTGGCTCCTGAGAAAACTCCCAGACCTTGAGTACCTTATATTGAGTTTTCCTTAATTTTAAGAGAGAAGAGTTGAAAAACTGTGATCTGCCTGAACCTTGCCAGAAGCTTCTTCAAACCATTCCCATTTTTAAAATGAGAAACTAAGATGAAGAAATTTTGAATACATTTAAGCTAAAATAAAGACAGCAAACCCTGCCCTATATCCTTAGAAGTTTATTCTGGAGAGAAGGGGAAAATGTATGCAAAAGCTTTTGGATAAGTTAAAAGATGTATTAGTATGCAAAAGTTTGCTTCTATTAAGAAGAAAAATGATCTTGAATCATAGAGGGAAGGTTTCAAGATAGATTTTGTAAATGATGCTGAAATATGCTTTTAGGAAATGATGTGGGAATTTCTGAAAAGAAAATTATTGAAAGCTATTTCATGGTGTGGTTTAAGTGTTTGCAGAAGACAAGTTAAACTATATGACTTTCTGAAATTTCTCTGAGCCTAGAGTCTTTGAAATTTAACCCAAGAGCTTTCAGACCAGACAGTTCTTTTCTTCATTTATTGATTCACTTGAAAAACATTTGACGAGCATCTACTATGTGCTAGGTCCTGTGCACAGTGCTGGGGCATGCAATGATGCACACGATGCTGTAAGACAAGTTTCCTGGCCTACAGACTCTCCCAGAGAGGAGACTGCTACAAGGACAGGGCAAAAGTGAATGGCTAAGTAAGCACAGCTGTCTTCATTGTGTTTGCACCAGTCTCTTTTGCAGCTCGCTCACACTAGCCTCCCCTAACCCCCTTTGATAGTCCCCCACTCAGAACTGGCCTGTCTTACTAGGTGCTTTAGTCCCATCTCTCTCAATTTTCTTCTGCCCTACCCCAGTCTACAAGTCTAAGAGAGAAGGACATGCAGTTTTATCAATGCATTTCTAATAAATGTTTTATTCAAAACCATCCTATTGAGGGAAAGAGGATTATAGATTTAAAAATGACATTTATTGGCCGGGCATGGTGGTTCACACATGTAATCCCAGCACTTTGGGAGGCCAAGGTGGAAGGATTGCTTGAGGCTAGGAGTTCAAGACCAGCCTGGAAAACATAACAAAACCCCATCTCTACAAAAAAATAAAAAATAAAAAATTGGCCAGGCATGGTGGTGTGTGCCTGTAGGCAGACTGGGGTGGAAGGATCATTTGAGCCTGGGAGCTTGAGGCTACCTTGAGCTGTGATCATGCCACTGCACTCCAGCCTAGTAACAGGGCAAGAACCTGTTTCAAAAAAAAAAAAAAGGAAAGACATTGAGATTTATTAATACAAATTTATTATTCTCTAAGGATACAGGATAGAAAATAAGGCAGAATGAAGAGAAGGTAGTTATATAGATGTGAGAGACAGTTGATGAAAGATGTAATTCTTGGTACTCTTTAAATCACACCAATATAAACTGTGCTCTTATAAAGCCAGCCCTTTACCCTTTTTCCTCAGGGTGCCAAAACTAAGTGTCAAACAGCTGAGGCTCCATAGATCTTTGCCTAAGCATCTCATACCCGTCCCCTACATCATCTTGAATGAATGTCCATTTTTTAATGGTATCTACATTTCTGTTTCAGTGAAAGAATTTTACTTCTTTTAGGGATCCTAAAAGTATACATTTCCATGATTTAAACTGAAGCTATCTCAGGGGAAACACAATGTATGGAACATTAAAAAAAAAAAAGGTGTTATTAAAATTCTGTTTGCCCCTTGCCTATTCAACTACCACCCAATTCAAACTACACATAGACATAGCCTAGGTCTATACCATTTGAATGGCAAGTTAAAAATGCAAAGAGACATCTGGATGTTGCCAAGGATCCAAGTGTTTGGCATTATGTAGACAAATATATGGATGATGGCCAGGTTGTTAAAATGCTGGAGATAGTTTATGAAGACGCCTTCTCCTTACCCAAAATATTCCACAAAGGGTGAAATATCTTCACCTCAAGTTTTCCTGTGGAGACTATGTAAAAAGTGATTTGGAGAAAAGATAAAGGGGCCTGTCTTCCTGTGTAGTATCAGACACTAGCCCAGAATAAATGCTTTTGGCTAGTCCAATAGGTAAAATTATCTGCTTCTAAATTTCAACGTCTGGCATTTCTCCATTGTAGCTGACCTCATAATGCTCTATTCCCTGAAAGGCATTTCTTTCCTCATTCAGCTTTCTCCATTAGCCAGGCAAATATGGATAGAACTGATCCTGCAAACAGGTTTCCTAAAAGCAAAGACAAATATAAAGCTTTAGTTCATTAACATTAATTTTAAAAATTTCTACATTTGGATAAAATTAACCCTATTTGCAGCATAAAACTGACAAGCCCATACAGACTTTTAACACCCCATTAATCTTACTTTGTTAGACTGGGGCATACACCAGCCAAAAACTGGAAATTTGATTAGCTGGTCCCATGCATTAACTATCTCATTGGTATGGCATTTTAAAATATTTTCCAGATATACAAAGCCACATTAGTTTTTTTCAAGATCTAGATGGGGTTAGCAAAAAACATACCAAACAATCTCCTGCTCATGAAATAGTTGCACTTCAGCTACCAAAAAATGGATTTTCTCTTAGGGATTTTTTTTCACTGATAAATAATAATCTTGAAGAGGACTATGCAGGCTGAACTTTGATTTGTGGTAAACTTTTAGCTCAGGGCATTTTTTTCCCCTAATCCTCTAGATTTATCAGGATCTACTAAATTTTTTTCCAGTGGCAATTTGATAACAATTTTCAACTTTATACAATACTCTGGGGTTCTCAGAAAATCCTTCTGATGGACATGAATCCGATTGGAGTCATTTTGAAATGGATAGTCAATTTATTGGATTAGTTGATAAGGTGATGAAAATCTCTTCTAATCAGATGAATACCTTTAATGAATCAAAAAGGGCTTTTTCATCCATCTCTAACTCATTAAAAGCCTTTGTAAATCTCCTAGAATGACTTAATGGTACATTTTATGTCCCTTTCTTCTTTTGAGATTTTTAAACAGCTTAGCAAATTGTTCATAGAGAAAACTGTGTATCACAGCACAAATGCTTCAGTGCAAAAGCTAATGCAACCCCTTGCTCCCAGGGAGTTGGCCAACCAAGCCCAAATCAGAAGGACACCAAAACTAATCTATTTTAAATTCTCTGAGACCAGAAAAATAAGTTGTAATGCACAAGGGCATTTTCTCCTGGAGTTTTCACCTGAGATTTCGATCTCTCCTCTCCTGTCCACATTAAGCAAAAAGAATAGAAGCATGGCCTGAGGCAAAGCGAGGCCTTTTCTTCTAAACTCCTGAATAGTGTCACAGTTGGTGAAAGCAGCTGATTTAACAGAGTGACTTACAACAGATATATTCACCTAAGGATTCTTTCAGTTTCTCAGCAAAATAACTGGGCAGTTAAAGGCATATGCCCTTTTTTGCTATTCCGTTCTTTAACTGATACTAATTTGCTAAACAATTCTATAGAAACCAGTGTTTCCAACAACTATTTTCATTCTATCGGTATTCAAATTAGTATTCACTACCTTTCTTCTCCTGTGCCAGTCTGGTACACACCCTTACTATCACTAAGAAACCTCTGCTAGGGCCTAAGAAATTCATAGCTAAACGAGCAACCTCAGTATAGTCAGGCATCAATTAATGACAGGTATACGTTCTAAGAAATGCATCAAAGATAATTTTGTCATTGTACAATCGTAGAGTGTACTTATACAAACCTAGAGGGCATAGTCTACTACACATCTAGACTATATGGTATAGCCTGTTGGACCTAGGCTACAAACCTGTGTAACATGGTACCGGACTGAATATCGTAAGATAACACAATGGTAGCTATTTGTGTATCTAAACATACGTAAACATAGAAAAGCTAAAGACATGATAATTGTAAACTTATGGGACCACCTTAATATGTGCGGTGCATTGTTGACCGAAATGTCTTCATGCTATATTCTGAAAAGGTAGCTACATTTACTTCAAATAGGAACAAGGAGGTGATAGCAAACTTAATTGCTTTTCCTGAGTGTCAGGTCACTTCTCATAGCATATGGGTCACCAAGGCCCCTGTGAGCATTTCATCCAACCTATCACCTCCTCATTCAGCTTCTACTCAATGACAAAGTCACCAAATACCACACTAATGCTGATGACTATTTTTAATCACAAAAGGGATACAGCTATTATCTTATAATACAAAAAAATCCATCAATCATATGACATTTTGAACATGTCATTCTAAAATTTGCAAAGTTTTAAGGTTAGCTCCTTTTAAGCATAAGATTCCTTTCTTATAATTTGCATTTCAGAAAACTAACCTAACCATGCCAGAAAGCACAGGTTTTAAATTCGCAAATGCCTTAAAATTTGGCCGAGTTTTTATGGGAAAATCATAAATTTATGACTCATATATATTATTTTTCTCCTTCTGTTTTTAGCCAAGACCATTATATTTTGCTAATAACCAATTTATCACACTATTTACATTTTTAAATATAGATTTTAATATTGAGTTTTAACTGATTTCCTTGATTCACACATCTCATGTCTTACTTGAAAGAAGTTACATGAACTTTAGCTGAGGAGTTTTCACATGTTCTCATCTCAAGTGCAGTGTCTGCAGGGAATAATTTCCTGTGGGAAGTAACCAGAGGAGTATCTCCACTGTTCTATGGAAAAGTAAGAACAGCTGCAAATTTTTGAAGAATAACCTATATAGATATATGTCATACTAGGGGCATTCCTACCTTTCCCCTGACTAAACACAGCCATCGTTCTTTAAGCACTTACTAAAAGGAAATTTGTTAACCCAGCTAATGTCCAAAAACAGGCTAGATATCACTAAACAGAAATACAATAGTATTTTTCTCAACACTATGGAAAAAACAAATACCATTTATCATGTCTGGATTAAAATGATTAATTAGGCATACACTTCCTTTTTCTTTGTTTCTTTCTGTTTCTCATTCTCTCTTTCTTTAAGTCAGTAATCACATACTGAAGTTACAATACTTTATTAGTTTCCTGTATACAGCAAAATTATGTGAAAAGAGATGTTGTCCCACTGTGCTGAATAGAAACAATTTTTAATGTATATATAGATACATAAATAATATTATAGTTATTGTACATGTAAGGTTAAAAGTACATAATATTTATTTAATACACACAAGTAATTCCTGAATTTTTCTCATTTGATAGTTATTCATATGAAAATGAAAAAGGTAATTTGTTAAATATGTATCTATCTATAAAATGCTTTTTTAAGATAACTTTTTAGTTCCTTAGTCTTAACATTGAAACATGTGGTAGGGGCAATGTTTGTTTAGGCAAGTGTTGCTCTCTGCTTGGTAAATTGTCAAATAGCACCTAAATTATACTTCTGGGAATTTCTAAACTGTACTTAGAATTCTGAGTACTCTATTAGGACATCTGTAAATAGTCTGATACATGAGCTCACTTGCAAACATAATGGTATGTTTCAATCCATATTGGTATTTCAAATATGACCCCAGAATATTTTTAAAATATCATTTTGAAATCAGACAGCATAGCAAGGATGTAGGTGTCAAAATTAGACACAAATGGAAATGAAGTCCTTACTTACAGACTAACTTTTAAAAATTACTTTGGGTCCTTTTTTGTTGGGGTCATGTACATGTTGTCATTTGCTTTTGAATGATGGAAAAACAGATTATTTCAAATGTTAGACTGTATATTTCACAGCATTGTTGGGGCCAAGGCAAGAATTTCATTTCTACATTATATACTATAATGCTCCATATTTCCTCTAAAATGGAAGAATAATAAAAATGAGAAATGCCAATATTATAGTAAGATTCAAGGGTCATACTTTTTTTTAAACAAAAACTGAGAAGAAGAGAAAAATACTGGGAAATAATCTGAAAGACAGTGTGTAATTTGCCGATTTCTATCTATCCACTTCACAATGTCTCTAACCTCAATGAACAAGACAGGATCATTTCTTTCTGAAACTAAACTACAAAAAAGTTTATTAGACACATAAAGAAGATGCTATACAAATTATTAAGTTTTGACTAGTATGTTATAAAGAAGAAAAGAAGCAATTAAGTCTTCACTGGTATGCTACAAAGAAGAAAAGAAACAATTGAAGGGATACCTGAAAATGACAAAAAACATTTGGAGAAACAATGTACTCAAAGTTTAAATGTGAACACTGCACCTAATTAAAGAGAACAGCAATTATGGAACTAAGTATTTGTAGTAGAATCACACTGTATCAAAGGAGAGGCCAAATTTTGCCCCATATTACTTGAGGACAATGTCAAGAAAACTGAAGAAGTGACTGGATCTTGTGACTTTGGTCAGTTTCACAGATATATGGTCTCTGAGCACATAAAACCTCATTACAAACCTCACTGAAAGGGTTCTATTGGTCTTCCCAGGACCTAAATTAAAGACTATCAGCAAATTAGTCCAAAGAAAGAGTGATTAATACTTTCAGTAGCCTAATGGTACTATTTTTGGATTAAATTTAGGAACCATGTGTCAGTGTCTTTTCTGGGTTCTTCATAGTGCTTAGGGCTGGGCAAACAGAAGATGCTCAAATACTTTTTGACTCACTGCTGTTCAACACCTAGCGGTGCTTCAGACACAGGAACAAAAGACTGAGTAGAATCTGGCTAAACATTCCATGATGTCATCACAGATTTGAAGCCAATGTGAAAATGTTTGGGAAAAAGCACCTCACAAAAGAATAATTTTAATGGCGAAAAAGTAACTGAGAAGTCAATATCGAGATGAAAAATATTGTAAAAATAGTTTACTATGCCTAGAAGACATCTTTCACTTGAGGAAAATTTTACTTGAATATTTAAGTGGTGTTGAAACTTCGAAATGGCATATGTCTAAACTAAACGGAAAAATCTGTAACCAGGTACTAAGAATTTTAAATGGTACTTTTACTGATAATAATTTATATAAAATATCGAACATTAAAGGAGAAATAAAGGGATGAGGTAAAGTAGGACAAGAAAGAATAAAAAGAAAGAAGTAGTTCTATATAATTTTTGAGAAAGATAATTCAAAGGAGGACCCTTTGTTTGTATCAGAAGTTAGATAATTTTTTGCTTCAAAATTCTCATAACTGGTCATAATATTTTCTTACATCTATCCAATAAGTGAATAAATGAAGATCAATACTAATACAAGGATTATTCTCTTTTCATGTCAATGTCTTTTTCATGTTAAAAGATAAGGTAAATACTAGGTGAGGCAAAGAAAAATATATTGAGCAATATTGAATAAGTTATCTTTTTATCCAATCTTTAAATATAGTACACTAAAACTATTTGCAATTGATAAAATGATTTAGAAAATATTTTAAATATAATTCATTAAAAAGAACCATATTGATCCACTAAGAAACATTCTTGGCAAAAATCATGTCTCAAGAAATGCTCAGCTATATACAGAGCCCCCAACCAATACTATTGAAGTTGTATTGTTTTCTTTATTGAAAAAAAGCTGCACGAAGGGAACTAGAGACTGCCAAATGATGAAATTTTTTTTTATTTTATATGCTTAGTAAAACTTAAACGTATTTCATTCATAACCTCAAAACCTATACCATTACATGAGTACCCACAGAATCAGGAAACAAAGCCATATAACTTTAAAGTATTTTAAAGAAAGTGCCAAAAAGGTTAATCCAATTCCACACTAAAGCATTCCCTCAGGTCTCCAAAGTAAAGTTTAAAATGTATAATCTAGTCTCCTGTGTCTGTTAATCCTTTGCACTTATGATCAGTTCCTGTTTATGTTAGCAAATAAAAAAGATTTAATGTAGGTCAAAGGTTCTCTGAGCTTGTTTCTTTAAAAAAAAAATCAATATCTCAAGGAAACCTAACTCTGCTTTCATAGGAACTGATTGTCTCTTAATAATAATAATAATAACATAGTCTAGATGACCTAGTTGAATCAACTGGATTAGTCACAAACTCAAATAAAATCAAAGTTAGCACTAGTTTACAAGGGTCAAACAAATTAAGCTTTCTCTGAGATTTGGACCAGCATCTGAGCCTAGGAACTAGGCTTCTTAATTGAAAATTAACAACTGTCAAGTGTGAGGAAAACAGTGATGATTATGTAATAGCTTTCTATTGAGATTATTCTTGGCTAGCATATGGACTATTTCACCTCACACTTCACAAGTTTTGATACTTCTGACATCTTAATCTAACGTAGATACTGTTTAAAATCCTGTGATCACTAAAGTGCTCTAAAATATGAGCTATTTAAATATGTATTTCCTGGCAATTAATGCTCACTGGTGACAGTGACCAAATGTTTTATTACACAATGGTAAATGAAAAGAAGCCATAGCTGAAGAGGAACATAAGAGAATTAACCTGGACATTTTTCCCCTATAATCTTTCATGTTGCCACAGAATAAACAGATTTAACACAGTAGTTCTTTAATCTTCCTTAAAAGCATGATGATGGGAAATATCCTATGTAAAATATACGGTTTTGAATATAGTTATTAATCAAATTAAATATCCAATTTAGGAATTGCATGAAAGGTTGTCAAATTTACAGAGAAAAGGTCAAGGTAGTTTACACAGCCTGGGTAAATTATTTTCTCATCTGACTATATGATTTTTTTGACACAGACATTGCCTATGAAAACAGAACATTGAATCAGAAAGGGTAAATCTTAACTCACTATGTCTGGAAAGAAAAATATTAATTCACTGAGTTAATGCTATGTCTATTTTAATTACTCAAATATTTTAAGCTAGTAACAAACAACGTGCACACAGAGCAATATTACAACTACATAAACTAAGAATTTAACCTTGGAAAAATAAGAACAGAAGAAAATGCACCAAATCACTAACTGTGTGTTTGAATAATGAAAATATCAGTGATTTTGATTCTCTTCCTTTGCTTTACTTCCCACTATCTTAATAAATATGAAGTGTTTTAAAGAACACGGATGTTTCTATAAGAACAAGTATTTATGTTTCTTACATGCAATATAATTTTAATTTTTACTGATACTTTTCAAGAAATGTGTGAAACACCTGAAGCTGATGTTTTGTTTCAATGGTTGTTTCTGCAGGAAAAAAATGCAAGTGTTTAACAAGTGCAGTTTAGTAGGATAGACAATTCTTCATATATACTGCCTTAATTTAGGAGTTCTAAGGTTCAAATCACAAATTAAAAAGCTTCCAGAAACATATTTAATATACACAAGATTAATTCGGTGTTTCAATTTACTTCTCCAAGTATGTTATCTTTTCAGTGGTAAATGTTGGCCTCCTTTCAGTAAACAGTGCATTTGGCAAGAAATGGAGCATTTTCTCTGCTATGCAAGTGATGATTAATGATTCAGTGCTCAACAGCATCATGATCATTTTCACTGGTTCCCTGGTTTAAATTACATGTATATATAATTTAATTTTTTATATATACCCACACACACATATAGTTCATATTTTCCTTCTGTAAATTCATATATATAAAAGAAAGAGTAAGATCCAGATTGTATCACGTGGCATAGAGATAGGGAATGCATTTAAATGTAAATATTTCATCATCCTAAATCAACTCTCGTTCCCCCACTCCCCCCAATTTATGAAAAGTCAAATCTTATATTTATATTATGATGCATGGAAGTTCTTTAAGTAGCTAAAAAATAAGGAGAGCCCTTCCTTTGAGATAAATAATGCTCATATATATACCCATAGAAGCAATAATTTTCCATGTCACCAACACATTCTAAGAAAGTGAACGTGTGAGAATATGGAAATATATAAAACAATAATAGTGGTTGTCACTTATGGAGTGGTTATTAGATATTGGGGAATGAGCCAGGTACTTACAGATACAGTTCATTGATGCTTTTATACATCTCTGAGAATAGGAGTTTCTGCACTCTCTTTATAGATGAAGAAAGTGAGACTCCAGAACTTAACAAACGTTACAGCTCATGAGAGGTAGCACGGGATTTGGAATGTATCCTGCTTTACTTCAGGCCCTAGGGCTTTCTGCTATGCTGTGGTACTGCCTTCATGTTGCAGAAAGGGGCTACTCATGGCCTGGATTAAGTGGCAGACCTTGGTGAGAGCCTTCAAACAACCTTGTCATCATAACTGAGATGTTCATTTGTTCTACAGTGGAGCAAATATGAAGAGAAAAATCTTCCAGACTAGAAGAAAATGAAATGCATGTCAGTGGAGAGAGGTAGAATAAATGGGTTATACCCTACAGGCTGGCCTACAGAGATTTCTTCAAGAGATTTTTAAAAGGAAAAAGTAAATTTCCTCTCCTAGCTTTGAGTCATCATAGGTTCTCTCTTCTGGAGTCTGAGCCATGTCAGGTAAGCCTCATATCTAGGGAAAGGGAGTTACTGAGAATTATTTGGCCTGAACCTTCTTTCTGTATTGAGATGAGCTTTTAGGAAAGAGCTTAAGCTAGTATTATTTAATTATTTCTGCCTCTCTGCCATTTAAAACATTTGACTTTTGAAGGAAAAATAGACCATTAGAGGGAGAAAACATGTTTTCAAAAGACCTATTTCTCGCAAAGACATACACGTATTTTTTAATTGATTGCTTAATAGGGAGATTGGTTTAGTTTTCTGAGGTGTTTGGTCAATAAATTGGAGATTTTTTTAAAATTTATTTTTGTTAAAGTAAAATATACATATATAATTTACCATAAGTGTATAATTTACCGATAAAAAATACATTTTCTTTTTCTACTTCATCCCCTACCCTCTTTTCCAGCCTCTGGGAATCTACTCTCTATCTTCATGAGATCCACATTTTTAGCTCCCACATATGAGTAACAGCATGTGATATTTGTCTTTCTGTGCTTGGCTTATTTCACTTAACAGTTTGGAGATTTTTATTATCCCTGAGAGCCAGGAGGAAATTCATTGTAAGCATTTGGTTTTCACAATGATTATAGTTTTATTATTTTTCCTTGATAATTTAAAAATTCAAATAATATAAGAGATAAGAAAGACAAACAATATATAAGAGTGAAAGAAAGTAAAACATACCTTGTAATTAATTCTACTAGTCTACAAGGGGGATCATTAACACTCTGGTAACTAAACTTACTTGCATTATTTTACACATAAAAACAGATGGGTAGGTATGTAGGTAGGTAGAAAGATGATAGATAGATAGATAGATAGATAGATAGATAGATAGATAGATAGATAGAATTTTACATAAATGGAACCATAACAACATTTAGTGGTTTGTTTTCATAATCATTAATGTTTAGTGTTGTCAATTTCCCACTTATGTTCACATAACAGCCATTCACTGCCACCTTTAGATAAGTCGCATTAGGAACTTATTTGTCTTCTCTATATTTTTCCCATTCTTCGGTATCATTTGCAATGACATACGGGGACTTTGCAATTGTTTGTTTCACAAAATTTAGATATTTCTTTTCCCCTTAAAAATATCTTGAGGAGGCTGGGCGCAGTGGCTCAAGCCTGTAATCCCAGCACTTTGGGAGCCTGAGGCGGGTGGATCACAAAGTCAGGAGATCGAGACCATCCTGGCTAACACGGTGAAACCACGTCTCTACTAAAAATACAAAAAATTAGCCGGGCGTGGTCGGGGGCGCCTGTAGTCCCAGCTACTCGGGAGGATGAGGCAGGAGAATGGCGTGAACCCGGGAGGCGGAACTTGCAATGAGCCGAGATGGCGCCACTGCACTCCAGCCTGGGTGACAGAGTGAGACTCCGTCTCAAAAAAATAAATAAAATTAACAATATCTTGAGGAAACCTCTTCAAGTGAGTTGACTTAAACATAATTCATGTTTTTAATAGCTGAATAATGTGCCACTGTATTAGAAGCATAACGTGTTATTTCCCAGTGATCACTTCATGTATTTCTATCTTTTAGAAATAGTATTAAAAGGAATATCCTTAGTTAACTATGTCTTCGATGTATGAGGTCTTTAGGTTTTTTAAAAAATAAATCTTGTATATATTTAAGGTATATAACATCATGCTATAAATGCATATATGTAGTAAAATGGTTACTACATTGAAACAAATTAACATATCCATCATCTTACATAATTACCCATTTCCCCCAGACTCTGTGTTAAGATCTCTACCCATTTAGGAAAATCACAAATACAATCCACTCCATTATTAACTATAGACCTTATGTTGTACATTGGATCTTCTGATTTGTTCATCCTACCCATTTGCTATTTTGTATTCCTTGACCAACATGTCCCTATTTTTCTCCCCCAACCCCTGACCCTGATAACCGTTTTTTTCTCTATCTTTGTGTTTGACTTTTAATTTTTTTAGATTCCACATATAAAAGAGATCATGCCAACTTTTTTGCTGTGTCTGATTTATTTCATTATGCATGTCCTCCGAGTTTGTCCATGTTGTGACAATGTACATATACCACAGTTTATCCATTTGTCCATTGATGGACACCTAGATTATTTCCATATCTTCACTATTATGAATAGTGCTGCAATGAACATACGAGCAAACATCTTTATGAGGAGTGGTTTCATTTCCTTGGGATATAAATCTAGAAGAGGGATTGCTGTGTCTTATTGTAGTTCTATTTTTAATATCTTTAGGAATTTCAAAACTGTTTTCCATAATGGCTGCACCAATCCACATTCTCACTAGTAATATACAAAGGTTTCCTTTTCTGTACACCTTGCTAATACTTGCTGTCTCTTGCCTTTTGATAATAGTGATCCTAATAGATGTGAGGTGGTATCTCATAATGATTTTGATTTGCATTTTCCTGATGATTAGTGATGTTGAGCACCTATTCATATACCTGTAGGCCATTTTTGTGTCATCTCTGGAAAAATATCTCCTCAAGTCCTTTGTTCATTGTGTTGAGTTAGTCTGATTTATTTATTTTTGTTTCTGTACCCTGGGCTTTTGGTGTGATATCCAAGAAATCATTGTCAAGGTCAATGTAAAAGAGCTTTCCCTCTATGCTTTCTTCCAGGAATTTTATGGTTTGGGGCCTTACATTGAGGTCTTTTATGCAATTTGAGTTGATTTTTGTATATGGTGTAAGGTAAGAGTTCAATTTCATTCTTTTGCTTGTAGAAATTTAGTTTTCCCAGCACCATTTATTGAAGAGACCATCCTTTTGCCATTATGTCTTTTTGGTGCCCTGGTTGAAAATTAGTTGGCCATATATGTTTGGATTTATTTCTGTGCTCTGTATTCTGTTCACTGGTCTGTATATTTTCATGCCAGTACCATTCTGTTTTGATTACTATAGCTTTGTAATATAATTTCAAATCAGGTATTGTTATGCCTCCACATTGTTTTGAATATTGCTTTGGCTAGGTCTTACTTTATGGGATAGATTTTTAGATGTGCAGTACAAGGTCAAAAAATATATTATATGTTAATTGTACTAGGTACTACCGGATAGAATTTTTAAAGGCTGTAAGAAACTCCATTTAACATGGATATGTTAAGTGACAATAAAATATATATTGTGTTTCCGTTATAGTAAGTAGCAGATATTTAAAATCTCTCTTTCATTACTTCTTTTGTTCAATCATATATTTACTGAGCACCTAGATGCCAGGTACAAAGCCAGTCTATCATTTCACTTAGAATTACCAGAAATTGTTCAATTCCCACATGTGAGTGAGAACATGCGGTGTTTGGTTTTTTTGTCCTTGCAATAGTTTGCTGAGAATGATGGTTTCCAGCTTCATCTATGTCCCTACAAAGGACATGAACTCAACATTTTTTATGGCTGCATAGTATTCCACGTTGTGCACATGTACCCTAAAACTTAAAGTATAATAAAAAAAAATAAAATAAAATAAAAATAAAATAAATAAATAACCAGAAATTAAAATTAATGTGTCTAGATCTAAGAATCTTACCCACAGTTTTAACTGCTTTGCAAAGACTCTCAAAAATATCCCCCAAGGGAGCATTTGAGAATTACTTCTTTCATGTGAGATGGTTGGTTGATCATCCACCCAGTAGGCTGATTTTCAGTCTACTCCACTTCTTAAATTCACAGAATCATCCTCACCATGAGCACCTATTATTGATGGGAGTGTATTCTGTTCTTTAGGTGTATTACATCAGAAAAAAAAGATTAAAAATTAACGCTGCTGCCACTAACCTAACCAAATTCACTGCAAGTTATTGTCTGATTGCAAGAGCTATAAAGCAGTTTTGTCCCTGAAATCAGATGACTTGACTTCCTGTCTACATTCACATAACATTATTTTAGAAATGTTTACTAAATTTAGCTAACCAGGCTTGCTGAAATAAACCAATTTTAAAAGAATTGATCAATTCTTTTAAAGTAAATATATATCATTTTAAATATACATAACAGATGTGATAAGGTACCTTAGTAGAAGCCTAAGATAGTTGCACCCCAGAATTCAATAAAGAAAATTTGTAGAATCCACATAACTTACACATGGCTTTGTGTCTGATCATATCATATAAAGCTATTTTGAATTTTATTTTTAACTGACACAGAGGAGAAAATCCTTTATTAATTGAGGGAAGAAATCTTTGAGTAGGAGTAGCATCGACTTTTAAATTATTGGCCTTATCTTGCTCTTTTATGTATGCTCAGAATAGTGACAGCATTTTCAACAGTGTTCCAAAAACCATTTAGCTTACAAGGTAGAATTATTGTGATACAGAACACTTAATGCATTTCTTCTTCATAGCATCTTATTTCATAAAAATCAATTGGATTTTATGCCTTGCATAGAAGGGCTTTCTTCCACAATGAAGTCAGAGTTATTATGGGTAAGCTGGCCAGATATCATCAAATGCACTAGAACCTTTCTATAGTATTTATTGTTGTACAGAATGCAGTGTAAGGCACTCCACCACACTACAGTAAGTAGCATTTTCTCTAGCACATCCATTGTAGGAACCCTTTATAGGAAGCTATTAATATTAGAAAGGTAGACAAGAATGTCTTGAAGTTTTTCCAGAGAGTACTTTACTAAAGTAACAAAAAAGCTGCCCTAATACAAGTTTAAACACAGATTGTACCTAGCACAGTGCCTACCCCGTGGTAGGCATTCATTAGATATTTGTTGAATAAATGAGTGAAAGGAATTCTCTGGCATGCACATGTAATAAATGAGTGAAAGCAGTTCTCTGGCATGTACAAGGATGACACATGTACAAGAATAAGACACCAACAGACACAAACAAAGGACTCAAGCTCCACTGACAGATAAGAAAATGATACTGGATTTGCATACAGCTAAATAATCAGAGCTGGGGAACCAGGAGCTTATTTTAAACTGAAGGACAAACTTCATTGCTCTTTGGAAGCCCAGTCAATGAGATCTCAGATTAAAATTCCATCTGGTTCTTCTGAAAGCTGTTTTTTGTTTGTTTGCTTGTTTGTTTTGTTTTGTTTTTTTGTTTTTGTTTTTTACATTCTAAGAGGCCTTATAACTTCCTGGCTTCTTTCAGTTCTTGTAGAGACTCAGTCTATGTGCTTGTTTGTTTATCAAATGCCAATGGCTGGTAACAACCATAGTGCATTATTACCATTTACTGAATACAGGAATACAAGGAAATGTTCTTCGATTTATATCTCCAAGTATTAATAGGCCTGGGCTTCAAGACTTTTTGAGGCCGATTCCTGCAGCATGAATCAGCAAAGTTTCAGTACATGCTCATTTCCTTTAAATATTCTTAACAGTAAATACAATACTTTTAAAGGTATTTCTTCCAATGACCAAAAATAAATGCAAGCCTACTTCAGAGATATTGCAGATTTGGTGCTAGACCACCACAATAAAGTAAAGATAACAATAAAGGAAGTCACACAAATTTATATTTATGCTATACCATAGCGTATTAAGTGTTTACTATATTCTTCTTTTAGACATAATGAAATAGCATCATGTCTTTAAAAATACACATAAAAACTACTTTATTGGCCAGGTGAGGTGGC
This sequence comes from Pan paniscus, assembly GCF_029289425.2. NCBI lineage: Eukaryota > Metazoa > Chordata > Mammalia > Primates > Hominidae > Pan > Pan paniscus. The sequence goes on from NC_073253.2 coordinate 102,418,094, forward strand.
TCATGCCTGTAATCCCAGAACTCTGGGAGGCCGAGGCAGGTGGATCACTTGAGATCAGGAGTTCAAGGCCAGCCTGAACAACATGGTGAAACCCTGTCTCTACTAAAAATACAAAATTAGCTGGACATGGTGGTTCACACCTGTAATCTCAGCTACTTGGGAGGCTGAGACAGGAGAATTGCTTGAACCCAGGAGGCAGAGGTTCCAGTGAGCCAAGATCATGACACTGCACTCCAGCCTAGGCAACAAGAGCGAAACTCCATCTCAAGGAAAAAAAAAAAAAAAAACACTACTTTATTGCTAAAAATTGCTAACAATCATCTCAGCTTTCAGAGAGTCATAATCTTTTTCTTGAGAAGGGTTTTGCCTCAATGTTGATGGCTTAAAATTAGACAATAATAAAGTTGGCCACATCGATTGGCTCTTCATTTCACAAAAGATTTCACTGTAGCATACAGTGCTGTTTGGGAGCATTTTACATGCTCTCAGTAGAACATTTTTCAAAATCAGAATCAATCTTCTCCATATTTGCCACTGCTTTATCAACTAACTTTATGTAATATTCTTTGTGGTCATTTCAACAACATTTATAGCATCTATGCCAGGAGTAGATTCTGTATCAAGGGACCACATCCAGAAAAAGCAACACCTCATCTGTTCAAGATTTATCATGAGATTGTAGCAATTCAGTCACATCCTCAGGCTGCACTTCTGACTCTAGTTCCCTTGCTAGTTCCACCTCATCTGTAGTTACTTCCTCCACTGTAGTCTTGAACCCCACAAAGTCATGCAGGAGGGTTGGGATCAATAACTTCCAAACTCCTTATAATGTGCATACTTTTACTTCCTCCAATGAATCACAAATGTTCTTAATGGCATCTAGAATGGTGAATCCTTGCCAGAAGGATTTCAATTTTATCAGCAAAATCACTTTCTGACAACTATTGTTTTACAAAATTTATTTCTGAAATAATGAGGCTTGAAAGTCAAAATTACTCCTTCCTCCATAGGCTTCAGAAGAGATGCTACATTAGCAGGCATGAAAATGCATTAATCTCCTTATGCATCTCCATCAGAGCTTTTGAATGATGAGGTGTATTGTCAAGGAGCAGTTATACTTTGAATAATGTCTTCTTTCTAAGCAGTAGGTCTCAACAGTGAGCTTAAAATATTCAGTAATCTATACTGTAAACAGATGTGCTGTAATCCAGGTTTTGTTATTCTATTTATAGAGCACAGACAGAACAGATTTAGCATAATTCTTAAGGGTCCTAAGATTTTTGGAATGTAAAATGAGCATTGGCTTCAACTTAAAGTCACCAGCTGCATTAGCCCTTAACAAGAGAGTCCCCTTGTCCTTTGAAGCGTTGAAGACAGGCATTGACTTCCTCTAGCTATTAAAGTCCTAGATGGCATCTTCTTCTAAAGAAAGACTATTTTGTCTAGTTTGAAAATCTGCTATTTAGTGTAGCCACTTCCATCAATAATCTTAGCTAGATCTTCTGGATAACTTGCTGCAACTTCTGCATCAGCTTTTGCTGCTTCACCTTGCACTTTTATGTTATGGAAGTAATATCAACCTTAACCTTAAAGCTATTGAACCAACCACTTCTACCTTTAAACTTCTCTTCTGCAGCTTCCCCACCTTTGTCAGCCATAGAATTAAAAAGAGTTAGGGCGTTGGTCTGAATTAGGCCTTGCCTTAAGGAAATGTTGTGGCTAGTTTGATATATCTAGACCACTAAAACTTTCTTCATATCAACCACTATTTTGCTTTCTTATCATTCATGTATTCACTGAATTAGCACTTTCAATTTCCTCAAGAAATTTTCCTTTGCTTTTACAACTTGGCTTACTGTTTAGAGCAAGAAGCCTAGCCTTCATCCTCTCTTGGCTTTTTACTTGCCTTCCTTACTGAGCTTAATCATTTCCAGATTTTGATTTAAAGTGAGAGACATGCAACTCTTCCTTTCACTTGAAAACTTAGAGGCCATTGTAGGGTTATTAATTGGCTTAATTTCAATATTGTTGTGTCTCAGGGAATAAGAAGGCCAGAGCAGAATGAGAAAGAAATGGAGGAAAGGCTGTACACAGACATGGTGGAGCAGTCAGAATACATACATTTAAGTTCTCCCTCTTATATGAGGACAGTCTATGGTGCCCCAATAGTGACATCACAGATCACTATAACAGATAGAATAATATTGAAAAAGTTTGAAATATTGCAACAATTACCAAAATGTGACACAGAGACATGAAGTGAGCACATGTTGTTGGAAAAATGAACCCAACAGACTTGCTGAATGCATGGTTGCCACAAACCTGCAATTTGTAAGAAAATGCAATATCTACAAAGCACAAAAAAGTGAAGTGCAATAATATGATTTATGCCTATATTGTATAACTATGTAGTTCTATATAGTCAGCAATATCCATCTTTCTTTTCAAAATTTCCTATTTTCTTATTTGGGTTAAAAGCTTTCCTTTCTTTTCCCCATATTTCTGAGACTAAATATTTTCCCTACATTTTTTACAAGGCTGTAAGTGTTCTTTATATTTCTTTATATTTAAGTTTTTATCCCAGATATGAGATGGGGACCCTACTTTATTTTATTGTCTTCCAGATAGATGGTAACTCAGCAAGAAATACCCTTTTTACCCTGAGTTGAAATGTCATTATGTCTTATTAAATTTTTATATACATTGGGATCTTTTTCTGGATTCATTATTATTTAATAGGGCAAGTCTCCCTTTATTATTGTGTTCTGTCATAATTTTCTTGATTATCTTAAAGCATCTCTTCTTCTATGTAAATTTTAATGTAGTTTATCTGGTTTAAACAGTCTTTTGAGATTCTAATTAGTGATTTATTAAATTAATTTTTGTATCAGATTATTTCCACCCAACTAAATAATCTTCTTCTTATAGAGATATTCTGTATGTCCTGCATATTACCAATATAATTTTATGGTTTTCCTTTTATAAGTCTAGTTTCTTTTTTGTTAAATTATTTCCTAAGAATTTTATCTTTCTCATATGGTTGTTAATAACATTTTTGTTATATCCATTTCCAGGATCTTATTGTTAACATGGAAAACACTCATAAATTTTTTATATTTTTCTTTTATCCAAATAATTTACCACACATCCTCATTAATTCTATTTGTGTGTGTGTTTTACTAAAGTTTATTAAATGTATCAACATTTATTTCTACTTTCAATGCTTACATCAATTATTTAATTTTATTGTCTTAAAGTTTTATCTAGAACTTTCAATACCCTGATGAATAATATCAATAATGGCAGATATCTTTGCCTCTTCTTAATTTTATTGTAATGGTTTTTGCCACTTAGAAAAGTAAAGATTTTTATTTTTAATAAATAGCCTTTGTTAAGTTGGCTCCTTTTATTATTATTTAACCTAGAGGTTTTAAAAAACTGGTTGCCAAATTTAAGCACTTTTTAAAATTATTTTTTATTTCAATAGTTTTGCGATACAAGTGGTTTTCTGTTACATAAATGTGTTTTTTACTGGTGAATTCTGAGATTTTAGTGCACCCGTCCTTCAAGCACTGTACACACTCTCCCCTCCCAAACTCCTCCCCAAGTCCCCAAAGTCCATTGTATCACTCTGTATGTCTTTGCATCCTCATAGCTTAGCTCCCATTTATAAGTGAGAATATATGGTATTTATTTCATTCCTGAGTTACTTCACTTAGAATAATGGCCTCCAGCTTCATCCAAGCTGCTACTAAAGACATTATTTCATTCCTTTTTATGGCTAAGTAGTATTCCATGATGTATATAAAACACATTTTCTTTATCCACTTGTTTGTCAGTGGGCATTTAGGTTGATTCCATACTTTGCAATTGTGAATTGTGCTGCTATAAATATGCATATGCATGTCTTTTTCATATAATAACTTATTTTCCTTTGTGTAGATACTCAGTAGTGAGATTGCTGGATTGAATAGTAAATCTACTTTTAGTTCTTTAAGGAAACTCCATATTGTTTTCCATACTGGTTGTACTAGTTTACATTCCCACTTAAAGTATAAAAGTGTTCCCTTTTCATGATATCTAAGCCAACATCTATTGTTTTTTAACTTTTTAGTTCTGGCCATTCCTTCAGGAGTAAGGTGGTATCTCATTGTGGTTTTAATTTGTGTTTCCCTGATTAGTGATATTGAGCATTTTTTCATATGTTTGTTGGCTGTCTGTATATCTTCTCTTGAGAATTGTCTATTCATGTCCTTTGTCCACTTTTTGATGGGATTAGTTTTTTTCTTTGCTGATTCATTTGAGTTCCATGTAGATTCTGGATACCAGTCCTTTGTTGGAGACACAGTTTGAAAATATTTTCTCCCATTTTGTGGGTTTTGTGTTTGCTGATTATCTCCTTTGCTGTGCAGAAGCTTTTTAGTTTAATTAGGTCCCATTTACTTATTTTTATTTTTGTTGCATTTGCTTTTGTGGTCTTAGTCCTGAATTCTTTGCCTAAGCCAATGTCCAGAGAGTTTTTCCAGTGTTATCTTCTAATATTTTTTATGCTTTCAGGTCTTAAATTTAAGTCTTTGGTTCATCTTCAAGTTGATTTTTTTTATAAGGTGAGAGATGGGGATCCAGTTTCATTCTTCTATATGTGGCTTGCCAGTTTTCTCAGCACTATTTATTGAATAGAGTATTCTTTTGCCAATTTATGTTTTTATATTCTTTGTTGAAGATCAGCTGGCTGTAAGTATTTGGCTTTATTTCTGGGTCCTCTATTCTGTTCTCTATTCAGGTATAAGTGCCTATTTTTATACCAGTGCCATGCTGTTTTGGTAACTATAGCTTTGTAATATAATTTGAAATCAGGAATGTGATGCCTCCAGATTTGTTCCATTTTCTTAGTATTTAGGCACATTATTTTTAATTTCTGTGATCATATTTTTTAATTTGTTGTTGTAAAGTATCGTGCTGCTATAGTCTAACATTTAATCACCTTTGCATTTCTAGAACAAACCCTGTATCATCTAGATGCATTATTCTTTTTCCATATTGGAATCTCTTTACCAATATTTAATTTGGCAAATTTGTGCCTCTATTTTTAAGTGAGATTATACTATATATTTTTTCTATATAATCTTTATCAGGTTTATTACTAAAGTTATACCAGCTCCAAAAAATTACTAAGGAAGCTTTTTTAAAAAATTTTTATGGTGTGAAACAGTTTAAATAGAATGGGAAAGTTAAATTGCTAAAAGTTAGATAGAATTCATCTACAAATCTTTCTGATACTGGTGTTTTTCGAAGATGGCTCCATGATCTTCTACTCAAGATCTACTCAAGACCTATGTTAAATAGTCTGTCTGAGTATTCATCTTAAATTGTTTTTACTAATCTAATCTGTATTTTTATAGAAAGACATTTGTTTCCTATGAGTTTTCAAAGCTTTTGCCAAATAATTGCAGTTTCTTCTATAATTCCTTTCATCTTTCTTGTCATTCTATTGTTTCCCAAAGGTAATTTTGTGTGTTTTTCCTCTATCTCTTTTTTCTTCATCAGTTTCATAATCAAAACTTTTAGTTGATTTCTTTAATTGATCATTTTATGAAAACCATCTGGTTTAATTAATTCTATCACTACTACCTTTTTTATTTATTCAGCAATTTTAAATTCATCTATTTTCTCTCTTTCTACATCTTTTTGGTGAAATTTTTATTCTTCTGTCAATTTCTTAGGATAAATACTGGTTACTTTATTGTTGATGTTTATTATTGTCATTTAAAAATGGAATATGATAAAGGGTATACATTTTTTTCTAATTTCATAGGCAGTGATGTGAAGTTCTATACTCCCTGCTTTCTGGAGTTAGTAATGTCAATTTGTATATCCTCTTTGACATAAGAATAATCTAGGAGTGTATTTCTTAATTTCCAAGTAGTTTAATTGGGTTTTTGCATTTACTGTTTAATTTATTTCATTTAAAAATATGATCCTCAAATACTCTAGTTTGTTTTCATTTGTTGAGGTTTTCTTTAACAGCCATGTATCTTAGCAATCTTCATAAATATTCCATGGGCAAATAAAAGAAAACCTTTATTTTCTTTTGAGAAATGTAAATCAGTATATTAAAATGAGTATATTGATTATAGTTATCAAATTCCCTATGTCTTTCTATATTTTTGTCTAATGTATCTGTTTAGTTTTGAAAGCAGTATTTTATTACATCATATCTATTCATAGTCTATTTAAATTACAGTCCCTTAATTTCCAACTTATCTTATAATATTATCACTTCTATATTGTTTTATGTACATTTGCATGGTTTTTTTAAAAAATATATCTCTTTATTTTCTACCTTTCTTTGATTATTTTAAGAGTTTTTCTTATAGGGTTTTCTTTTTAAATTAATATTAGAGTCACTACTTTTAATAAGAGCATTTAGCCTATTTACATTTAATAAAACAAGAATTACACTTAATTTATTCCTTCCATTTATTTACATGCTTATGTTGTTCCTTCTTTTCTCTTGATCAAATTATTCTCTTCTTCCACTAGTTAATTTGGAAGTTCTACCTTTCAATACTTTAAATGTTACATTTTTTCCTGGTACTTACGTTATAATATATATTTCCCTACTATTATTAGAAAAAGAGGTATGAATTACATTTCTTGCCAAGACATTCTATTTCTGTGTACAAATACTTACCCCAAATGTCAAGAAGATGACCATAGAATACTTTTATTCTTGAATAAAATCAAATATCTTTTTTACTTCAAAAGTTAAATGCTATTTTGGCTAGGTATAAGATCTTAGAGTTACAGTTCTTTGCTGTCATAGTGATGCCTATGAAAAGTGTAATTTGAGGACATTATGTCTAGTGAAATAAGCCAGGAACAGAAAGTTAAACACCAGGTGTTCTCACTCATATGTGGAAGCTTTAAAAAACTCAATCTCATAAAAGTAAGAACAAAGGATACTAAAGGATGAGAAGGGTAGGAAGAAGGAGGAGAAAGATTTATTAAAGGAAACAAAATTATAGCTAGATAGAAGGAATACATTTTTAATGTTTTACACCATTGTAGGATGACTATTGTTAACAATATTATATAGTTTCAAATAGTAGGAAGGAGGATATTGAATGTTCCCAAGTCAAAGAAATGATAAATGCTTAAGGTGGTAGATAAGCTAATTATCCTGTTTTTATCACTATACATATTTTTCAAAATATCACTATGTACTCAATAAATTTATACTATTATTATATGTCAATTTAAAATCTAGAATATAAAAAGCATATTTTCTTTAGCTTTTTTCCCCAGATAACCTGTTCTTTGAGGCAACTTAAATTTTTTTTTTCCTTTATTGTTAGATTTTGGACATTTTATTAGGATATACCTATATAAGTTTTTCCTCATCAAATATGGCTGAAACCCAATATGCCCTTTCAACATGTGATCTCCTGTCCTTCTTTAGCCTTAAGAAAAGTTTTATGTTATTATTATCTCTCCTTCTGTTGCTTTGATTCCTTCTGTACTTTCTAATATTAGCACGTTAAATATTCGGTATGTGTCCTCCAAATCTGTTATCTAGTTTTCTTATGCTTTTAATTTCTTTTATTTCTGTTCTGTGCTTTAAAATATTTTTTCCATTTGTCTTCTAAGTGACTAATTCAGGTCTTAGTAGTGACTCAATTTATCTTCAATTTATCTATTAACTTTCATTTTGGTTTAAAAATTAGTGCTTTTATTTCAAGAGAGTCTTTTATGCTGTATACACATCTTCATAAGCATTATCAATTTTTGTTGTACAAGTCTTTTCCATTGGGTACTTCCTTTGCTTATCTTCTCTGTGATTTCTGGGCAGTATTTTCTAGCTCACTGTGACTCAGGAATGGATATTTCATATTTTAAATCACAGCAATCCCAAAAGAAATGGAAGGAAAACCATAATCTACCACCATAGGCAGATTGGGGAGCAGCAGGCAGGTTGCCATTCCTCCTCTAAAGCACTGGGATTAAATCTCCTTCATCTCCAGGCTCCCCATGTATTCCTGTCTTCATAAATAGGGTGATAACAGCTTAACCACTCAGCAACTCCTCAGATTCTTGCCTTAGCAACTCCTCAAATTCTACATATTGGGGTTAAAAACCAATATGTAGAGCCAATAACTGCATTGGAAATAATTCCTAGATAGTAAAAAACAGCAATATGCTTTACTGAAACAGAGCATTTAAAATAAAACAACAGTAATCTATTGTGCTAAGTTTTTATCACAAGAACACAAAGAGTTTGCTAATTATTAAGGGAATTATCTGGAGAAAATTAGTCAGGGTATATTGTTTGTATGTAAGTAAGTGATCTAGAATGATAGATAGATCTTAACTTTCACAACCTTTACAGAGATTAAAAAATTTCTACCACTTCTCTGAACATGTTTAAATGTGAAAATTTCAATCAGACATTAAAGACTGCAACAACAACAAAAAATCCCGGATAGGTTTTATTTTTTTTTAATCTGATGAATGTTGTCCTCCTAACCACACAGACATTCTCACTCCCTCAATTCCTTCCTCTAAAAGATAAGCTTGCCTATGTTCTCACAAAACTGAATGATTTTTTAAACACAAATAATTGAAAATATGAAGAGAATCCTTTTCAACTGTCCAACTCATGCGTAAAGTAGGTAATCAAGAAGAATAATTTGAATCCTGGAAAGCTATTGAATTCTATTTATTAAGTACCCACACTTCAGCTAAGCAGTGAAAAATGGTTGATGAACTATAAAACATCCTCAATATATTCTCTTCAATATTTTTCCAGGGTGATATGATTTCAGTATTGCTCAAAGAAGTGTTATCCAAACATCTTTACATTGTGCTTTTGTAAGATATATATTTTAATAAGTTGATTAGAGACACTAATGAAATAATACATTATGTATATTTTAAAGTAATATAAATACGTGTTTTTAAAGGATTAAATAAAATAAATATAAATAAAACTAACATTTTTCTGTACTTCCACAATCCATTTTCTGTTCTCCAGGCTTTAGAAACCAGGTGCCTAGATCAAGGAAGAAGGACTAAATGAACATCTGATATCTTTTCTGGTCAGAGTGTTCTAGATCTGTCTTTCTGCCTTTAAGAGCATTTTCCACAATTGTTTTAAGATGTCATCTCCCTGTGATAGAATGCAGCAACACTAAACACCATGGCCAAAAAAAAAAAGCTTAATGTTCTATCCAGATTTTACAAATCAAATGCAATATATAAGCCAGTACTGTTATATGCTGTCAAATATGCTAGGTTATTACCTGACAGCAAATATGAACATATCGAAATCATAAAAATTATTCTAACATAACATACTTCAATATAAAATATCTTAAATAAATAAATTATATGCAAACTGAAACATATTGTTTTTCCTAAACCTAAAAGAATATAAGTTTTGTGAATTCCATTTAACACTGACCATTTCTATAGTACTTAAAGTGAATAATGTATTTTAAAATGGGTAGAAGATACTAAATTACATTGCACAAATTACAGCACAGAATTATTTATAGTCTCTAAACCACTATGTTAGCTTCAAGGTCAAGAGCTTTAGAACATAATCCAGGGTTCTATCATTTTATTTGGTTTGTTTGTTTGTGTCATTCGAGCTGGCTGCAGGCTCAATCAGAGGACGAGATGCTCATCAGGTTGCAGCATAAAAGTTCATCTTCACAAGCAAAAGGAGTTTAACTAAAACCTCTCATTGTCTTTAAATGCAAGCTTAAGAAATACATCAACATCTTTGGATTGAAGCTATGTAAGATTTTGTAGATCTGTATTCCCCTCTATTCACAGATTTAGCATATACTATCATGAGACAGTGGTAGAATTTCTCTAACTTGGAATATTTCCTATTAATTTCCAAAATACCTTTAAAACAGTGTATGAACACTTCTAGTTAGTGGTTCAAAATCGTTCAAAATAACTCTTGGAATCACATATAAGAGATTCCAACCCATTAAGATCAGAAGTCAGTGTTAATCAGACAGCGAGGAGAGGGCTTCCAGAGTAATTCTTTTCAGCCATTTGATAGAAAAAATGCTGACCAAAGAGAATAAAAAATGTTACATATAAAAGTAATTTCTGAAGAAAATAAAACTGAAAGGGAAAACAGCTCTGCACTATTATAGAAAGCCTTCCCTCTCAACCAGAAGTTTGGAGAAAGAGCTACAGTCCGCAAGTGGGTGCTCCAGGAAAATTATTTCTCTAACAGATTTGACACATCTTGCAATGGATTCACACTGCCTTGGCAAGCAAATGGATTAGCTTTGATGGTGTTGCCAATAAAGCCACAGTCTTTTGTTGCTGCACAAACACATTTTTCTCTTTCTTTACATGGCCTCCAGCAAACTACACATGTTACTTTTGTTTGGTAATTTACTGTCTTGGAAAAGGAAGTATGAAACTACTTTTCAGAGAAAACCATTGAAACTTCTTGGCTAGCAGCATCAGAATCACTGGCTTCAAAAATATACCACAAAGGTTTCTCTGATCAAATGGAAATACTCAGAGGGGGGAAAAAAACTAACTTCTTAAGTCCAATCAGCAAAATTCCCCCAAAACCCTCTTTAACAAAGCTTGATTTTTTTTACAAGCCATCAGTTTCCAAATAGATTTTTTTGCCTTAAATATCTCTCCTCATGTTCCTTCCAACCACGTTCCCCATTATTTACCTGCAAGATTAACAAAGATCTCTGAAATTAGAATACTAACTCACTTCACACTCTTTTAAAATTGTTATCTCTTCTTGTTTAAAAAAGTTAAAATTTAAAAATTTGTACTTTACTTTTTTGGCATTTATTGATACTGAATTCAACTATTGCTTTATTTAATATCATAGTTTGCTTGTTTGATAGCTTGTTTGCCTTTGGTGTTCACATTTTCTTCACATTTTAGAGAACTTTTTTACTTAATAAAATCTGCTGCTTACATAATCTGGAAATAAAACAGTAAACTAGCAATTTACAGGGTATAGAAAATATTTTTCCACTGTTTCCAAGGAGTTGTGATGCTTTTTTATACAGTAATTGTAATTAAACTTTTAAATTTAATATTCAGTTATTTTTAACAATATTTCTTTAAAAATAAAATAAACTAGGTCAACCCAAAGGATTTCAAAAAGAAATTTTAACTGTTTGACTCTAGTAAATTAATTTCTTTTCAGATGCTCATCCCCAATCATTAGGGAAATACAAATCAAAACCACAATGAGATATCACTTCACACCTGTTAGGAGGATGACTAGAAAGAAAGAGAGGAAAGGAAAGAAGGAAATGAAAGGAAAGGAAAGGAGAGGAGAGGAGAGGAGAGGAGAGAGGGGAGCGGAGGCGAGGGGAGGGGAAGGGAGGGGAAAGGAAAGGAAGAAGGGAGGGAGGGAAAGAGAGAGAAAGAAAGAAAATAACCAGAGTTGGCTGCATGTGGAGATTGGAACCCTTGTGTATTGCAGCCTCTGTGTGGCGGTTCCCCAAAAAAATTAAAGATAAAATTGCCATTTGAATTAACATATAATCTAGCAATTCAATTTCTGAGTATATACACATAAGAATTGAAGGCAGGGACTTGAACAGATATTTGTGCATGAATGTTCATAATAACATTATTCACAATAACCAAAAGGTGGAAATAGCTCAATGTCTATCGACAAATGGATAGTTAAACAAAATGTGGTATAGACATACAAATATTATTATTCAGCCCTAAACAGCATGAAATTCTGACACAGGCTCTAACATGGATGAAACTTGAAAACACTGTTCTAAGTGAAATAAGCCAGATACGAAACAACAAATATTGTATGATTCTGTTTATATGAAGTACCTATAGTAGTCAAATTCATGGAGAGAGAAAGTAGAATAGTGGTTACCAGGGCCTGGGAAGAGGGAAAAATGAAGACTGGTTTAATGAGTACAAAGTTTCAGTTTCAGAAGATAAAAATGTTCTGAGATGAATTGGTGGTGATAGTTGCACAACCACATGAATATACATGAGACCACTGAACTGTACATTTTAAAAAATGGTTAAAATGGTAAAGGTTATGTACATTTTACCAGAATAATTTTTTTTCAAAAAAAGATACATTTCTTAATACAGATTGAGTTAAATGATATCACATATTCACATTATTTTGAAATGAATTTGCCCATTTAACCCAGGAAGTTTATAACCTCATAATCTAGGACATTAACAAAATTCCAATGTTCTATTCCGGGCTTAAAAGCATCAATGGATATTTGGGACCTAATAAATCTGAACGTTATCCAATGCCTATGCCAGAGAAACAATCTTTAAAGCCCTTAATGAGTTAGGAACTCCACAGACAGCTCAAGAAACCTGATACCAAAACTCCCTTTAGGATCTAGTAGACTTATCTCCATCAAGGATAGATAAATAATATGCTTATCTTCATGTCTGGAGAAAGACTGGGGAATATTGTTGTTGACACCTTGAGGGTCACTTACAGGGATTCAGAGAAGAATTAAGGATTCTGTTATCCAGTGAAGTAGGCACCCCACCAAACTAAGCTATTTTAGAAACTTCTCTTGAGTGTGTACATAGCCTATATTTTCCAAAATGCATTTGTGTGACTGATGTGAACCACATAACTCAGACAGCCAAACATTATATATAGTTTATTTACTCCCCTTAACCATTCTCGATTCTCCTCTTTGTTTTTCTTTTATGCCCTTTGTTTATTTTTGGTTTTGTTTTGCTTTGGTTGGGGAAGAATTTAGGAAACCATATTAAGTGGATTTTAAAATGATCTCATAATAATAAGTTCTACCACTCCAAAGCATGTTTAAAACATGTTAAAATGTTCAGAAGTTTTCAGTTATTTGTAATGAATTCATAGTCATCAACCATAAAAGTAAACAATATCTAAGCTATTTTTAAATGACCACATGTTCCAGGGTGTTTTTTTGTTCTGTTTGTGGTGGTTATAAGTTGCTGTTGTTATTATAGGAAAGAAATTCATTCACATTACCACCAAATATTCCTTATATTAACTATGTAAAAAAAGGAAAGGGAACTTTTAATTTTTTTTTATTTCATCTACTTAGAATGTAAACTATAAAACTCAAAAATTTATATTGTGTACATTTTTTCTAGAGAAATGTACAACAAAAAATAAGTTTATAAGTGACGGGAAGGCAAATATCATGTAGACACCGTTCTATTGCTTTTCAGTGCCTTGAGTAACACTCTGGTATGTACACATACACAAACACACACATACACACATACACATACATGCGTGCATGCATCTGTGCTTGTTTATTATCCTTATTTTAAGCATTGTACATTTATCTTAAGAAAATCATCCTTGAATTCTGACAGTGCTCTGAAGTTTCAGTGAATCAAGAAATTCACTTTTTCCTGTATTTTGTTTTAACATATGCATGGATATTCATTGCTGTGAATATTTTCTCTGTTCATAATGCTTGAACAGAGAAAACCCAGTTTTGTGTATTCAAATAAACCAAATTATCAGATAGTTTGATATTTATCTGGATGATATATTTTCAATTTTTATTCTAATTTTTTTCACTCTGTAATAACTCTATGAATTTTGGTTTCCTGATAATTAGGAACAATAAAACTATAATTTTAATGTCATCTGGGTATTTTCAAAGGCTATCTCTTCTACAAATCCACCTATAGGCACAATTTCATCAGAGCCATTCCAGGCAGATGTCTCTCTATTCCACTTGTAACCTGGGGAAAAGGGCTGTTTCTCTGGCCTTCAAAAAGCGTTCTATAGTAGATGTCTCTCATATCAAATACCATCTTCTGAGAGCTATGCTCACTGCTTATTCATGGGGAACCCCGCCCAAGGATAGGACTGCTTCAAATTTTTACTGTGTTAAACTTGGAGCCAATCTTATTGGTGACCACTTCAACCAGCTTTTGCTCTGAGCATAGTATGGATTACTCTAGGCTTTTGTTTGCAGGGTGGGAGATTGTTTTGAAGGTCATCTGTAGAGGGGTGCATGGTCCTCACTTCAGCTGATTTTCACTGTCAATGTGGAATTTGCTCATTATACTTTTCTGCTGCTATCGCTTGCATTTGATGGCCAGGTTTTGTATGAATTTACTATTATTTTACTATGTCTTCTATCATTATAACAGAATTTAGGGAAAGAGGAGAGAAGACATGAAGCCATTTTAAATAACAGCCTATATCAGTCAGGGTCTAGGCGAGAAAGAGATGACACCTTCAAACAGGGTGATTATGTTTGAAATAGAAGTTTTTAGAAACATGTGCCAGGCACTGTTTGAAGTACTTTTTAATATATAAACTCACTTGTTCCCTACAGCAACACCATGAAGCAGGCATTATTATAATTCCATTTTCCAGATGAGAAAACTGAAGCACAGAGAGTTTAAGTAACTTGCCAAACAGTAAGCAGAAGAGACGGTACATGCCACTACTGGGGCCAAGCTGTGGAGCCAGAGAGTTGCGTGTATGTGTCTGGCATGTTCATCACACAAAAAGAGATATGTACATTTCCCCTCTTTTTACACTGGAAACTCAGTTATTAATTCGAAACACATGTGCTTCACCTACACTACTTCCCTTTTGTACATTACTTGCTCTTATACACTGAAGAAATGTGAATTTGAGACTGGAGACACTCGGATCTAATAGAAACAGTGGACTGAGCAAACCTCAGATGTATGGTTTCTCCTTAGCCAGGCCTTTTGCTGGACAAAACTTGTTGGGGGTTTTAGATTCTCCTCCCTCAGGAAATACCTCAAGTGCAACTATTCCATGTTGCAAATTTTAAATAAGACATGTCCCTTTAAAGATAACTTACTTGATAATTTCCTGACTTCAGATCTCTTACTTTTTCAGTCAATTCCAATGCAACTCAAGACAATGTTAGAATTGAGTCTTCTTAGCTACTTTTGTCTACACCTGGCAGCTCCCTCTTCCAAAAGAGCCCACTAAATAGCAGGTGTATTTTCTGCATAGAAGAAACAGAGAATTGAGAAATCAGCTTCATGATATAAAAAGAATTGGAATTTCCTTCAAATGTTTCTAAAAACAAGAAAGGAACTTCTATTTCGAGCATATTCAGTTTATAGAGTTGAACTGAGCCAAAAGAAAAAGAATTTAAAAATGTTGTAACCAACTTACCCTCATCTATGAATTTCTGAAGGATATGAAAAAACAAAATATTATCTTTAGTTTTATATAAAGAGTATGGATGGCCTTATATTCCAATAATTTAAGTTAAGCCAAAGAAATAAAATGTTCTCCTATTGTTTAGTCCAATTAGGTCCCATTTCTTTCCTTAATTTTGCGTAGTATGTTTAGTTTGCCTTTAATATGGACTCTAGGGAGGTAAACAGTGGGTGGTACTCAGTTTTATACTGTATACAATATTATTGGGCATTATTAAATGTTTTATTATTTTCACATGAAGTAGTAAAAAATTCTTTAAACCAAACTCACAGCAGAATTGAAGATAACAATTCAGTTTTTCATGGGAAATTCCCACTGAAATAAATTATGTCTGGATTGTAATCCGTCTCAGACATGATGCAAAGTAACCACAGTGAAACGAGGTGGGTCATATAATAAATCAATTGAGATAATCGCTGGGGAAGGTAAGATAATGATATTAGAATTATAGATTTTTATGATTAGTATTACAAAACACGCTGCCTAATAGAGTTGTTTTTTCTGTTGTGACTATTGAAAAATTTTGGATGGATTCCTAAACGTCAAAAAGAAAAACTTTCACCAACACACAATCAAAATTTTAAATATCCACCTGTTCTAGTTGAAACTATGTATTCTCTCCCATTATAGCCTATCATTACAGATACTTACTGAAAGCAATTGACAGCACAGTCATAAGAAAACTATCTCTCATGGGGCTTCCACAAATCCACATAGGAAATCAATTTCTACAGTGACAGGAGAGAAAAATACAGACGTCTGGACTGGGAAACTATCCTGCTGTGGCTTTGCCTCATACTTCTCAAGAGTTGTGTAAATATTAAAAGGATAAATTTATTTTACAAACAATCTTATCATCAACCCAATGAGAGGCATTTACCTCAAGGTAACAAGGAAATCAATTTGGATCCCTTTGGGGGAAAATTTAAAAAAGAAGTAATAAAGAACAAGTTTATGCATTTGGGAGAAACATTTTTATGGGATTAAGGTTGGAAGTTGTGATGCTAGTATTTGGGGGAGGGGAAAAAATAAATGTAGCAAGACTAAAACAGTTCCCTTCTTTTTTTTTAATGATCAGGGATATGGTTTTTTAACCCATGATTCCTTTGTTTGCGCACCCAGCCATATAACATTGTACCTCCAGGGTAATTGCAAAGGCACAGATATTGATTTGCTCCCTTTAAAAGAAAGGATGATGTGCTTTCTTGCATTTAGGCAAAAAGAGAAGGGAAATTATTGTAAATGTATTCTATTCTGCTCTAACATTTTTTTAATTAAGCTACTTTTCCTTTTATGGTTACAGTACTTAGATTAATCAAGACTGAAACAGCTGCAGCAAAGTATCTATGGGTTCTTTATTCCAGCAGAGAAAAGTAAGCCTCCAAAAATAGGAGACTATGTAACATGTTCTTTTACGAAAAAGCCTTTGATAATTACTCTCAATAGTTAAATATTTCTTTCACCCTTTTACTCTATTAATCTGGATGTCATATTTATACCTTTAATAATAATTTCAGTTACCCATTTGCAAGTGTACCTTCTCAGATTCAGATAATTCTTCACCCCTATTTGACTTATTACCGTCTGCTTCTTCCGCTAAAGATAGACCATGTTTAATGACAATATTATGTAAAATACCACCCGGCAGAAATTTCTTGCCTGCTTTACGAAGGCAGAGATATAATGTTTCACCAGATTTGCCTAGACATCAAAACCTCAATTTCTGGTTAATATCCAGAGTTACCTCAATAACCATTCTGGAAAAATATATATATATTCTTTATTATTTTCTTCAGTGACAGAGTTATTCAAAACAAAACTAAAAAGAGGCAGTAACCTGAAAACAAACAATCTGAAGCCCATAATTGTGTTTCAAGAAAAAATTAAAGTTATAAACAGAGCATTTTATAGAATTACTCAAAAGCCAAATTCTCCCAATTTATAAAAAGCCTTGCATTTCTGAAGCAGATTGTCTTAAGATGAATGAATCATGACACGATCCTGGGTACTTAGCTATGACATCTGTTAGGTGGTAAATTGCATCGCGCGCCACATGCATAATGAAGGAGAGAACAGTTTTTAGTTCCTAGAGTGTTCCTCATGTGGAGATGTGCAAATTGAGGTAGCGAAACTCAGGCCAGATGGAAGAGCAGTGATGCTGGAGACTGCGTTTAACTTACTGGTGGTGCTAGGTGTCTCTTAAAAAATGTATAACTCAATGAGGTTTCCAGGGAAATGTATTTATAAGCTACTCAATATTCCAAATGATGACAAACCGATGTATTTTGTGAGATGTCTGCTGTTACCATGAAGAGTCAGTCAAAATGTACAACACCTGTGTCATCTTGTTCATGCATTATCTTTTATTCTTCGCAATGAGAAAACATTTCAGAGGTTAATATACAAATAATAAATATGCATCTGCATATAAGAATACGTTAACATAGCAAACTGTTTTGAAGATTAAACACTGATTGTATTTTCTAAATGATCAAGTACTGTATCTCCTAATTAGTTTAATTAATAACTATTGAGACATTTGATATGTTGGGGCAGGAAGTAACCCACCTCATTCCTCTATTTAACAAGCTAAATATAGTTCTTAAACTTACTAAGCATGGAGCATGCCTTACATGTAATCTGTATGTGTACACATATGTATTTTTGTGACTTATATACATACATTTATATGCTTGTACACATTTACATTTAGTTTACTGATGAATCTCTATACTGACTCATGTTTCAGATCTGCCACAGTCTATTAAAAAAGGCTAAGACTTTGATCTGCAGGGAGATCCTTTTCACAGATGACAAAAAGGTATATTGGAAAATCCTCATGTTTAGAAAGCACATCTACTCCTATCTTGAGCTGTTGCCAAGGGAACTTTGCTGTACGTCATACTGTCATCCACATTCCCAGGTTTTAATTTGGCTAATTCGGTGGTCATAAGATAGAAAAAAATTAAACACTTCAATGTAACCCAATAGTCTGAAAAATCTAAAAGACCTGAAAATCACTTAGCGGGAATTTTGAGTATCAATTTTCTTTCAACTACCCTACAGTGGGCAACTTATTTAACACCTCAATTTTCATTCTCTGTTCCCTTCAATGGGGCACAGTGCTTGGCAGTTTGCCAGCCATAGTGATAGATTCTCTGCAAATTCAAAGTGCTGAGCATTATTTACAATCTCAAAAACATAAAAAATGGAAGAGCTTACACAGGTTCAAGTGGCAGGGTTTTGGGGGTTGTCACTGTTTGTTCTCAAACTTGGCACTTACACAACACAGACATAGTACAGAATTCATCTTTCTCAAATAGGATGGAGCCGAATGCTTTGAGGGCTGTCTGGGCAATTCTGAAAATCGTTTGAGGCACAATTAATGATACAGAGACTACTTTTTTTCAGGTATATAATTCTTCACTCAAGTAATGCTGGAACGCCTATAATATGGAATTAAAAAGCCTGAGAATCTGGAGGTTAAAATTTATTTCTCTAAAGCCAAAAAAGAAGAACAAAAGTGCATTTTTCCTAGACAAAACAAAAAATTTTTCATTTCATGGAATTACAGTTTTGAAATATTTATTTCACTATAAAAATTGTACATTCTAACTAAAGAACAATTCAAATATATATATTTAAAATAGTTACCATAATACTCACCAGCCAAACATAACCACTATAAATACTTTGATATATTTCCTTTTTTAAAAATCAACCAGTGAGTGTTTCTCCCCAAAGCTCTAATCATAATGGTCATTGGAATTTTTACTTATTATATAATAATTATTTCCTTTTTATTACTTATTCCTCTTAAGCAATGCTAAATTCTACATAATAATCTATCACATAGGTATATTCATAGGTAACTACTTCTCTATTATTGAATATTCAAGTAGAATATTTATGAAAGTTTGTGTTCA
The DNA here is from genome assembly GCF_029289425.2 of Pan paniscus. Taxonomy (NCBI): domain Eukaryota; kingdom Metazoa; phylum Chordata; class Mammalia; order Primates; family Hominidae; genus Pan; species Pan paniscus. The sequence goes on from NC_073253.2 coordinate 102,437,252, forward strand.
TAAATATTGCAATTAATAATTTTAATGATTGAATTTTTATTTCACATATACACTATTTCTTAGGAGAGAATATAATTTACATGTGGATTAAAAGATAATAACATCTATAAGTGTGGCGTGTATTACTATATTACTTTCTAAAATTGCCACCAGCAACGTATAAAAATGTTCATTTTACTCTTTGAAATGAACTACACAGTATTCTCAGTATTTGTTGCAGTGTATTTTTCAGTTAATAGATTAAATGTGGTAAACCGTTTTAATTTATTTTGTTTCTAGTAAAATTAAGCATTATTATGCTAGATAAGTTTTTGTCTCTTTAACCTACTTTTTCATGCTTGGGTCCATTTTGTTAAGTCATAACGATGTTCTGTTTAGTTTAATAATTTCATTTTTATTATATTAGTATATTTTGACATGTTCTCACCAATATTAACTTTTTTTATATTTTCTCATATGCTTTCCCAAAGATTAAGTCTTTTAAATTGGTTATTTTATGCAAATACTCATCTTTTCAAAAAGTTACCAGCTTTTTCTACCTTTTGTACATTTTGAAAGTGTTTTAAGATTGTAGTCAAGTATTCATTTCTAGTTTGGTTGTTTTTGTTGCTGCTACTGCTGTGGTAGTGATGCTGATGATAATATTCAGCCTTTTGATTGTTTGATTTTTAATATTTAACCCTCCAATATATTTGAAGTTATTTTAGGTGATAATGTTGAATATATAAATTGACTTTTGTCCAAACAGCTAATCAATTGTCACCGGTCCATCACGCAATTAAATTCTAAATGCTTACAAGCAGGTTTGGCTTATATTTATTTCACTAAGAAATTTCAGAGCCGGGGCCAAGATGGCTGACTAGAAGCAGAGGTGATCGGAGGCTCCCAGCGGATAAAAATATAATAAGCATGTGAATCCTTCGCCGGCAGCAAGGTAAGCTGGTTCTCTCATCAAAACTGACTAGAAGGGCTGGAGTGACCCAAGGAGAGAAAGAAGGGCAATGTGGTGCAGTGGCCCACCTGAGAGCCACATGGGGAAGGGGAACTCCCGACCCCAGCCAGGGAGGTGGTGAGTGAGCGTGCTACCCAGCATGGGAAACTGCTTTTTCCACGGAGCTGTGTAACCCATGGATTAGAAGAACCTACTGGTGAACCCACACCACCAGGGCCTAGCGTTCCAAGCCCAGAATGCACAGATCCTTATAGCCTCTCAGCTAGAATCTTCTTAAGCCTACTGAACTCCCAGCGGGAGCGGTGACCAGCACCAGCTGTCTGCTGTCTAAGCCATTTGAGCTGCTTGCGGGAGGGGCAGCAGCCAGCACTGAAACTCGCAACTGCCTAACAGGCTAAGCTGCCTGGGTGGGGGAAGGAAGGCACCCATTTCTATAGCTCCAGGCTGCGCTTTTTCCCCTGCTGGAACCTGGGAGGCTGGACAGCTTGTTTCCAAGACTTGTCCCCACAGCTTAACATACCAGCTGTGGCAGTCTGTGGCCAGGCCTAACCCTGACCCATCCTTCCTCAGTGGGTGGGACTTCCCTACAGGATCTCCAATAACTGCAGCCAGAGGTTCAGGGACAGAATTCGGATCATCCTAGGCCTCAGCCCTGAGCCTGAGCCCCTAAGGGAGAAGTTGCCACAGTCTCTGCAGACCAGCAGACTTAGCCTCTCCTCCTGGTAGTTCTGAGGAATCCAGGCAACCCAGATGAATGGGTTTTCCCCCAGCAAAACACACCCTCTCCACCAAGAGACAAAGTATTTGGTTAAATGGGTCTTGCTCCCTGTGCCACCCAATTGGGTGAGACACTCCAACAGGGGTTGTCAGACACCCTATACAGGAGCGATCCTACTGGCATAAAGTTGGTGCCCCTTGAGGTCAGAGGTCCCAGAAGAAGGAGCAGGCACCCATCTTTGCTGCTCTCCAGCCTCCTTGAGTGACATCTCCAGGCACGGGAGTGAACCAGATGAATAGGGCCTGAAGTGAACCCCCAGCAAACTGCAGCAGCCCTACAGAAGAGGGACCAGACTATTGAAAGAAAAACAAAGAAGCAGAAAGTGACAACAAGAGCATCAACAACAACAACAAAAAAAGGACCCCACAAAAACCCCATCCAAGGGTCCGCAGCCTCAAAGACCTAAACTAGACAAACTCATGAAGATGAGAGTCATCAAAAAAACATTGAAAACCCAAAAGGCCACAGTGCCTCTTCTCCTTCAAATGATTGCAGTGTCTCTCCATCAAGGTCACAGAACTGGACAGAGGACCAGACGGATGAATGGACAGAAGTAGGTTTCAGAAGATGGGTAATAAAAAAAATTCCACTGAGCTAATGTAGCATGTGCTAACCCAATGCAAAGAAGCTAAGAACTTTAAATAAAAGGTTAGAGGAATTGCTAACTAGAATAACCACTTTAGAGAGGAATATAAATGACTGAATGGAGCTGAAAAACACAATACGAGAACTTCATGAAATATACACAAGTATCAATAGCTGAACTGACCATGGGGAAGAAAGGATATCAGAGTTTGAAGACCACCTTACTGAAATAAGACATGCAGACAAGAATAGAGAAAGAAGAATGAAAAGGAACAAACAAAGCCTCCAAGAAATATGGGACTTCATAAAAACACTGAACCTACAATCAATTGGAGTACCAAAAGGTGACAGGGAGAATGGAAACAAGCTGGAAAAAACACTTCAGGATATTATCCAGGAGAACTTCCCCAACCTAGAAAGACAGGCCAACATGCAAATTCAAGACATACAGAGAACACAATTAAGATGCTCCACAAGAAGATCAACCCCAAGACACATAATCATTAGATTCACCAAGGTCCAAGTGAAGGAAAAACTTTTAAGAGCAGCCAGAGAGAAAGGCCAGGTCACCTACAAAGGGAAGCCTATCAGACTAACAGTGGACCTCTCAGCAGAAACACTACAAGCCAGAAGAGATTGGGGGCCAATATTCAACATTCTTAAAGAAAAGAATTTTCAACCCAGAATTCCATATCCAGTCAAACTAAGCTTCATAAGCAAAGGAGAAATAAAATCCTTTCTAGACAAGCAAATGCTGAGGGATTTCATTACCACCAGGCCTGCCCTGCAAGAGCTCATAAAAGAAGCACTAAATATGGAAAGGAAAAACTGGTATCAGCCACTACAAAAACACACCAAAATATAAAGACCAATGATACTACGAAGAAACTGCATCAACTAGTGTGCAAAATAACCAAATGTCATCACGATGACAGAATCAAATTCACACATAAAGATACTAACCTTAAATGTAGATGGGGTAAATGCCCCAATTAAAAGACACAGATTGGAAAATTGGATAAGGAATCAATACCCATCAGTGTGCTTTATTCACGAGACCCATCTTATGTGCAAAGACATACACAGGCTCAAAATAAAGGAATAGAGGAATATTTACCAAGCAAATGGAAAGAAAAAAAAAAAGCAGGTGTTGCAATCCTAGTCTCTAACCAAACACCTTTAAACTAACAAAGACCAAAACCGACAAAGAAGAGCATTACATAATGGTAAAGGGAACAATTCAACAAGAAAAGCTAACGATTCTATATATATATGCACCCAATACAGGAGTACCCAGATTCATAAAACAAGTTCTTAGAGACCTACAAAGAGACTTAGATTCCCACATAATAATAGTGGGTGACTTTAACACCCCACTGTCAGTATTAGACAGATCAATAAGACAGAAAATTAACCAGGATATGAGGACTTCAACTCAGCTCTGGATAAAGTGGGCCTAGTAGACATCTGCAGAACTCTCTACTCCAAATCAACGGAATATACATTCTTCTCAGTGTCACATGGCACTTATTATAAATACAACCACATAATTGGAAGTAAAACACTCCTTGGCAGATGCGAAAAAACTGAAATCATAACAAATAGTCTCTCAGACCACAGTGAAATCAAATGAGAACTCAAGATTAATAAACTCACTTGAAACCACACAATTTCATGGAAATTGAACAACCTGCTCTTGAATGACTCCTGGGTAAATAATGAAATTAAGGCAGAATCAGGAAGTTCTTTAAAACCAAAGAGAACAAAGAGACAACACATTAGAATCTCTGGGACACAGCTAAAGCAGTGTTTGGAGGGAAATGTATAGCACGAAATGCCCACATCAGAAAGCTAGAAAGATATCAAATTGACACCCTAACATCATAATTAAAAGAGCTAAGGAGGCAAGAGCAAACAAATCCAAACGTTAACAGAAGACAAGATATAACTAAGATCAGAGAAGAATTGAAGGAGACAGAGACACGAAAAACCCTCCAAAAAAATCAATGAATCCAGGAGCTGCTTTTTTGAAAAAAATTAACAAAATAGATAGACTGCTAGCTAGACTAATAAAGAAGCAAGAGAAGAAACAAAAAGACACAATAAAAAAAGATTAAGGGGATATGACCACTGACCCCACAGAAATACAAACTACCATCAGAGAATACTATAAACACCTCTACACAAATAAACTAGAAAAATTTAGAAGAAATGGGTAAATTCCTGTATGCATACACCCTACCAAAACTAAACCAGGAAGAAGTTAAATCCCTGAATAGATCAATAACAAGCTCTGAAATTGAGGCAGTAATTAATAGCCTACCAACCAAAAAAAGCCCAGGACCAGATGGATTCACAGCTGAATTCTACCAGAAATACAAAGAGTAGCTGGTACCATTCCTTCCGAAACTATTCCAAACAACTGAAAAGGAGGGACTCCTCCCTAACTCATTTTATGAAGCCAGCATCATCCTGATACCAAAACTGGAAGGAGACACACACAAAAAAAGAAAACTTCAAGCCAATATCCCTGATGAACATCCATGCGAAAATCCTCAATAAGATCCTGGCAAACTGAATCCAGCAGCACATCAAAAAACTTATCCACCACGATCAAGTTGGTGATAAGATCACTAAGATGGAAGGCTGGTTCAACATATGCAAATCAATAAACATAATCCATCACATAAACAGAACCAAAGACAAAAACCACATAATTATCTCAATAGATGCAGAAAAGGCCTTTGATAAAATTCAACATCGCTTCATGTTAAAAACTCTCAATAAACTAGGTATTGATGGAACATATCTCAAAATAATAAGAGCTATTTGTAGCACACCCACAGACGACATCATATTGAATGGGCAAAAGCTGGAATAATTCCCATTGAAAACAGGTACAAGGCAAGGATACCCTCTCTCACCACTCCTATTCAACATAGTGTTGGAAGTTCTGGCCAGGGCAATCAGGCAAGAGAGAGAAATAAAGAGTATTAAAATAGGAAGAGAGGAAGTCAAGTTGTCTCTGTTTGTAGATGACACGATTTTACATTTAGAAAACCCCATCATCTCAGCCCAAAAACTTCTTGAACTGATAAACAACTTCAGCAAAGTCTCAGTATACAAAATCAATGTGCAAAAATCACAAGCATTCCTATACACCAACAATATACAAGCCGAGAGCCAAATCACGAATGAACTCCCATTCACAATTGTTACAAAGGGAATATAATGCCTAGGAATACAGCTAACCAAGGGATGTGAAGGACCTCTTCAAGGAGAAGTACAAACCACTGCTCAAGGAAATAAGAGAGGAGACAAACAAATGGACAAACATTCCATCCTTATGGATAGGAAGAATCAATATCGTGAAAATGGCCATAATGCCCAAAGTAATTTACAGTTTCAGTGCTATTCCCATCAAACTACCATTGACATTCTTCACAGAATTAGAAAAAACTGTTTTAAATTTCATGTGGAATCAAAGAAGACCTTGTATAGCCAAGACAATCCCAAGCAGAAAGAAGAAAGCTGGAGACATCATGCTACCTGACTTCAAACTATACTACAAGGCTACAGTAACCAAAACACTATGGTATTGGTATAAGTATCAAAACAGATATATAGACCAATGGAACAGAACAGAGACCTCAGAAATAACACCACACATCTACAACCATCTGATCTTTGACAAACCTCATAAAAACAAGCAATGGGGAAAGGATCTCCTACTTAGTAAATGGTGCTGGGAAAACTGGCTAGCCATATGCAGAAAACTGAAACTGGACCCTTTCCTAAACACCTTATACAAAAATTAACTCAAGATGGATTAAAGACTTAAATGTTAAGCCAAAAACCATGAAAACCCTAGAAGAAAACCTAGGCAATACCATTCAGGACATAGGCATGGGCAAAGACTTCATGACAAAAATGCCAAAAGCAATTGCAACAAAAGCCACAATTGACAAATTGGATCTAATTAAAGCAAAGAGCTTCTGCACAGCAAAAGAAACTATCATCAGAGTGAACAAACAATCTACAGGAGAAAATTTTTGCAATCTACCCATCTGACAAAGGTATAATATCCAGAATTTACAAGGAAGTTAAACATATTTACAAGAAAAAAACAAACAACCCCATCAAAAAGTGGGCAAAGGATATGAAAAGACACTTCTCAAAAGAAGACATTTACATGGCCAACGAGCATGTGAAAAAAAGCTCAACATCACTGATCATCAGAGAAACGCAAATCAAAACCACAATAAGATACCATCTCACGCCAGTCAGAATGGCAATTATTAAAAAGTCAAGAAGCAATAGATGCTGGCAAGGCTGTGGAGAATTAGGAAATTTTTTACACTGTTGTTGGGAATGTAAACTAGTTCAACCATTGTGGAATACAGTACGGTGATTCCTTAAGGATCTAGAACCAGAAGTACCATTTGACCCAGCAATCCTATTATTGGGTATATACCCAAAGGATTATAAATCATTTTACTATAAAGACACATGCACATGTATGTTTATTGCAGCACTATTTACAATAGCAAAGACTTGGAACCAACCCAAATGCCCATCAAAGATAGACTGGATAAAGAAAATGTGGCACATATACACCATGGAATACTATGTAGCCATAAAAAGGAATGAGATCATGTCCTTTGCAGTGACATGGATGAAGCTGGAAGCCATCATCCTCAGCAAACTAACATAGGAACAGAAAACCAAACACCACATGTTCTCACTCATAAGTGGGAGTTAAGCATTGAGAGCACATGGACACAGAGAGGGGAACAACACACACCAGGGTCTGTTGAGGGATGGGGGGTGAGGGGAGGGAACTTAGAGGACAGGTTAATAGGTGCAGCAAACCACCATGGCACATGTATACCTATGTAACAAATCTGCACGTTCTGCACAGGTATCCAGTTTTTTATTTTATTTATTATTTTTTTTTTTTTTTTTTTGAGATGGAGTCTTTCTCTGTTGCCCAGGCTGGAGTGCAGTGGCATGATCTCGGCTCACTGCAAGCTCCGCCTCCCGGGTTCACGCCATTCTCCTGCCTCAGCCTCCTGAGTAGCTGGGACTACAGGTGCCCGCCACCACACCCTGCTAATTTTTTCCATTTTTTAGTAGAGACAGGGTTTCACCATGTTAGCCAGGATGGTCTCAATCTCTTGACCTTGTGATGCAGCCGCCTCAGCCTCCCAAAGTGCTGGGATTACAGGTGTGAGCCACTGCGCCTGGCCTTTATTGTTTTTTTTAGAAGAAGTAAAGAAAAAAAAAGAAATTTCAGATTGAAGAGTTCACCACATCACATATAAAGTTCTGCCTTGATTTGGGCATTCATGGAGCCAGAAACCATAATCACACAGGTATGCCTGGGCTTTATGTCTTTGAAGACTTTCCCAACCCTCTTCTGGCACCAATCAAAACTTAGTTCTGACTGCGTCAGTCACTATTCTGATTTTACACAAATCAAACAGTTTACATAACAATCACTCAACTTAAGAGTAACCTTTAACAAAACTCATGCAGTATTAATAAGAAGGTAACTTTTGACAAAGCACTTTGGTGATTTCTATCAAATGTAAACATGCATATATTTTTGACCCAGAAATTCATCTATTGAAATTCATCCTACTGATGTCCATACATAAGAGTATACTGAGCTGAGCATGGTAGCTCATGCCTGTAATCCCAGCACTTTGGGAGGCTGAGGTGGGTGGATCACCTGAGGTCAGGAGTCCAAGACTAGCCTGGCCAACATGGTGAAACCCCATTGCTACTAAAAATACAAAAATTAGCTGGGTTTGGTGGCACGTGCCTGTAATCTGAACTACTCGGGAGGCTGAGGTAGGAGACTCGCTTGAACCTGGGAGGCAGAGGTTGCAGTGAGCCAAGATCACCCCACTGGACTATAGCCTGGGCAACATTTTGTCTTTGAGTGAGACTGTGAGACTTTGTCTCAAAAAAAAAAAGTACACTAATGTACAGGCAAGGATGTTCCCTGGAGCTCTGTTCGTAATGACAATAATCAAAATAGAAATAAACTAGATGTCCATTAGTGGGGAATTGTTTACTCAAACTATGGAATTTCAAAACAATACACACCATGACACTACTAGAAAAGAATAAGGTGAAGCTGGATACGATGACAAGGAATGATCTCAAAGGAGTATTATTAAATTGAAAACACAAATAGCCTAATATTTAATATTTTTGCATACATTGTACTAAATATGTGTGTGTGTCTAGATGCGGATGTGGATATAGATGTAGCTTTACATGTAGATATAGAAAAAAGGCTAAGAACATAGATATGGCTACAGATATAGATGTATATGTTCATACTGATACAGAGATGAGATGATGATAGAGATGAAGACAGATTATCCTCATTTTCCAGAATTCTGAAAATTAGTATGTCCCAGTACTTAGACCTTGTACTTTTTTGCATCTCTTCTCTCCTCACATTCTCACCGTTAGTTAGATCACTTAGACTCTTGACTTTAAATACAATTATATGCTGACAATGGCAAAATGGATGCCTCAGACTGGTACTCAACCCTGAATCCTGTTCAGTTGTTAATTGAAGAATATTGAGTCAAGGTAATAAAAAATTTCCTGGTAAATAATCATCCAGGCCTTTATCAAGTTGAACTTCATATATCTCATCATATATTTCACATAGTCACTTAATAAGCATAACAAAATTAAAATGTTCAACATTAATCTCCTGGTTATTCTCACACCAACCTCTCCTCCCCTGTATTTCCTTATCTCATTAAGTGGAATTGTTATTCTTCCAGTCACTCAGGCAAAAAGTGCATGTTTCATATTTGATTTCTGTTTTACTCTTGCCCTGCCTCCTACACTACATAGGGCCAATTATAATTAATAACACATGAATATATTTGCTTTCACTATACATGTTGAGATTTATTTATATAGTTTTAAATTCTAAAATATTAGTGATGTGCATTTGGCCTGACAACTAAACACAGAGGGAAATATCTCTGACTAATACATGATTTCATGGGTACATAATTTTCATCCACATCAAATCTTTTATTGCTTAAGGCAACATTAGTAGCAATTCTAGTTCAACAGTTGCATGTCACACAAACCTGAGGATGTTTTTCTCAAAAATGGGAGTGGCAGCTGATCCTTAGGTTGTATAAAAATATTTGCTCCTGTTCCCATATATAAGGAAAAAATATAGAGGGATAAGGGCGTATCTCCTATTGAGTCTGATTCCCATGTGCTCTAAGGGGCATCCGTTTCTAAGTCAGACCCCTCTGGAAAAAATATTAACTTTTCCAGGCCAAAGCAATACATAAAACTAAGCATGAAGATATCAAGAAGAAATCTGATTGAAATGTCATCAGAACACTCAGGTGTTTAATCAATTTGTGTATAGACCCACAAGAAAGCCCATCAGAGTATTCTCTACTCTCTCTCTCTCTCCCCCTTAGAGACAGACACTTATGTATATGTATTTTCTTCATGTACAAAAGAGATGAGCTATGAACAACTTCTTAAGAAATGTCGGCCGGGCGCGGTCGGTCACGCCTATAATCCCAGCACTTTGGGAGGCCGAAGCGGGTGGATCACGAGGTCAGGAGATCGAGACAATCCTGGCTAACATGGTGAAACTCCGTCTCTACTGAAAATACAAAAAAAAAAATTAGCCAGGCGAAGTGGCGGGCGCCTGTAGTCCCAGCTACTCGGGAGGCTGAGGCAGGAGAATGGCGTGAACCCGGGAGGTGGAGCTTGCAGTGAGCCGAGATCGCAGCACTGCACTCCAGCCTGGGCAACGGAGCGAGACTCCGTCTCAAAAAAAAAAAGAAAGAAAAGAAAAGAAATGTCATGACTTTCACTTAAAGACCTACTGAACAGAAATAAATGTCACCAATAAGTAAAATCCCACCAATACCATCAAAATGAGTGCACTACTTTGGATCACTTAAACCACAAACAGCAAGCTAGTTCTAAGCAAGTAATTATACAGGCAGCTGAAGTAGAAAGTCAGAAGGCGGGAGGATAGAAGAAGCATTTCCAGAATTCACTGAAACGAAGCTTCCAAAAACATCAAGTGGCCAGTTGAAGAACCCAGCAGCTGCACACCTATTAGCCATTTTCATGTAAATTATGAATCCAGCAAGCAAGTCAAAAATAGTGACAAACACTTAAGCGAGAGTTATAGTCACTAATCAAAGGCTTGCCTTCACCTGTGCCCAGTGGGAACTGTGCTTTATTCTTTTATTGGCCTTTGCTTTCAAGCTAACAGAACACAATTAACCAAGAAGAAGCGCAATTAACCAAGAAAAGTCATCCAACAATAAGTTATTCAGGAAAATGCCATGCCAATGTATTTCATTCTTGGCTGTCTCTATAGCAGATGATTTCATAGCCTTTTTATTAAGAAGAATAAGGATATACAACACTCCTCTTTCTCTCCACATTCCTGCCTCTCCTCGTGCTGCTATGAAACGTCTTTGAATTTATTTTCTGATTTCTGTCCCTCTGCTAACCAATTAAGTGTGGATAAAACTCACGTATAGTCAGTGTGTCCCTTATGCATATAGAATAAGATCTGAACTGCTCCTCCTAGAATTCAAAGTCTTTCACAAATCAGCCGCCTTGGGTCTCTTCACTAATCCCCCATCATCGTGAATGGCTGCATGAAGATGAAATACCCAGGGAAATGTAGGGACAAACAAAAGGGTGTTTTCAAGTGAATAGTGGGGCAGGTCTTTCATGCATTCTGAATATACCATCAAAATATCAGAAAGATGCTTCATGAGATGCAATGCATGAATTTTAAAACCTTGTCATTTCAGTTACTAATTTTTAGCAGAAACGTGATTAAGAAAAGCCCTAGACAGCCCTAACTCCCAGGCCTTCAGGAAACAACTATATTTCCTGCTCACCAGTATGACATTTGTAACAAAACAGAATATGTTGGAATCAAAAGCTACTCTTTAATCACTCTCTATTTGATTTAAAACATATTCTCCACCAAAGAACTCAAGCTCACTTCTTAATCTTCATCACTTTAAAAATATAACAGCTTTTCGTCAATAGCATTCATTTTATCTCTATTCTTGTCATAGTTCCCTTGAGATGCCTCACGTTTCTTTTATTAAGACCCTCCTAGGCCTTTCTGTAATATGCAATAAGGGTATATTTACATCACACTCCCACTGCACAAATCAGTACAACATAAGTAAATTATTCCAAAAACTTTCTCAGAGTCTGGCTCCTTGGCTAAAAACCATGTGTATCACAGTTTTTACAAAAACACATACCACTTCCTCAATAGAATAGGGTGGCTCCATCTGTGTGATTCTATTCAACTATTGTACAGCATGGGAACACATATTTATGAATCATTTGTCCAACAGACCTCATTGGATCCCTAACACCTGCTGTGTAAAACATATCTTCAGGCATATGATGAAAATATTTCAAAACTCATGAGAAGCCACAATAAAGCAGCTCTTTCTTAGTTTGACATCACAAAATAATAAGTTTAATTAAAATATATTTCTGAGCTGGACTTGAAGGAAGGCAAATACCAATTTTAAAAGATGATGACAAAGAGACCTTAAGAAGACTAAAAGGGGTAACTATGAGTGATACTCAGGCCTCAAAGCAATCCCAATCATCTGTCTGCTGCAGAGTAACCACTCTAGTCAAGCACCCTCTTTCTTCTGACATCTGCCTTCCCATTCATTTTCAAACCCATGCTTATATTTTTAAGGAATTCTTGCCTCTTTTGTCTTTGCCTTTGCACTCCCTTCAATTGACTGTTTATTCTAAAAGTTATTCAAAATGTACATAACAGTGAAGGTTAGTGCTGATACCAAAAAAAAAAAATGTTAAAATCCTAGTCTCATGCTATTTTTGTTATGAGTAGGTGGCTGGTCCAAATAGCATCTATCCACACAACTGTCTTGTGACCTGAGTTGCTTTGGTTCATTCACATCTCCTGCTTTTCTCTCTATAGCATTACCCGCTCAACACTGAAATAGCTAATCATTTCACAGACAGCTATCTGACTGATTTGTAGATAGCGTACTAAACAACTGGGTTGCCTGCTATTTCCCCCTGCATTTTCCCCTGCATTGATCAAATAATCCTGAATCACTGTGCCGCAGCCTTCTTTCTCACCTATTGACTTCATACTCATTTTTCTTCTCTGCAGACTCTATTTCATTTCCTCTTTATCTGACTTGGCCTCATTTTTACTTTATCATAGGTAGTAAGTCAATTTGTAGTCACAGGGTTATCAGTAAAGATTATCAGAATGGACATCTGTCCTCCACACCAAAAGAAAAAAAAGTGCTTGATGACTAGATGTATGGGGAATTACACACATGCATGCACGCACATGTGTGTGAGCACACGCACACACACGTGTGCAAGTGCACTCCCACCTAAACAAATCTGTCAGCTGTCATTCTGGGCCCTTGCTAGCATTTCACTTTGAATGCCAAGTGGCCTCCAGGTCAAAGGGTACAAGCAGAAAAACAGGGGAAAGCAATAAATAAGTTCTTCTGACAAGGGAGCTTTTATCACCAACAGTGGTGTGGTCATTAAATACACAGAATAATCCAATCTTAATTCCTCTTACTCTCTACAGAGAGGACACTTTAAAACATTTAAACCTCTCAGTCAGAATATTGTATTTTCTTTGAAGGGAGAAAAAGAAAAAAAGAGAATTAGCTCACCTTTGTTATTTGGGATTTAAAGTAATTTCAAACTGTGAAAGTTCTATAAAAGGGTTTACTGCAAATGTTTGAAATGGAAACAGAGTGACATGATACTCAGTCTTGAGAATGGTAAATGTTTATATGTAGCCCATGACTGCATTCCCATAATGATAAAAGTTCAGTGGTAATTGAAATGAGAGATTATGTTGCTATTTCCTGTACTGGGAATTAATGTTAATATCCCTATGAATTATCTAAAAGAGGCATTACCGAATGAAATTCACAAGTTTGAAAATGAAACAGCTATTTTTGAAAGTAAAATCCCATGCACATGGAGATACTCTAATGCAGTGATGATTTCATCTGGGGATAATTTTGCCCTCAGGGGATATTTGGAAACGTGTAGAGACATTTTGGTCATTACGATTCGGTGGATACTACTAGCATCTAGTGGGGACAGGGATGCTGCTGACTATTCCTGGCCCCACTTACCATGGACAAGAAAGTCCCCATCCCTGCAACAAAGAATTACCAGCCACAAATGTCAGTTGTGCCAAGATTCAAGAGCTCTGCTATACTAAGAAAGCATCCAAGGCCCAAGGTTCATTTCAAAATGAACAAAGGTAGTAAGATAAAATAAAAAGCCCACAAGACTGTTTACAGTAGGATGAGTTCTGAAATACCAATTGTTACTTAGGAAAGAACAATATCCTGGAACTTTAGAGCTGGAAGGAACAGAACAGATTATCTAATCCAAACTTTACTTTTCAGAGCTTGGCACCAATGAGGAGGTATGCTGTGTGCTTGCCTGCAGCCTGCAAACTCCTGGCTGACAGTGGGGCATAAGGAAGAACAGTGGGTGGACTTGATTTTGTAGTGGTAGACACAGTCCTAGAATCTCATGGAGCTATTAAGAACTGTTGTCTGAAATGGTCACTTTAATAAGATCAGGGTGGTTCAATCTGGATGGCAAAGAGTAAGAAGGAATATCACTGAGGTTAATAGCATAATTAAGGAAAACAGGTAAACATATATTTCTACATCGAATGTTACTGTGTTACCAAAATACCAGGGATTTGATCTAGGTCCTGTTGCTTACCACACAGAAAGCCAATCACCAAGACAGCAAGTATTACCAGGGAAAAAGACTTTATTCGGGTGCCACATCCAAAGAGACAGGAGATCAGTCTTAAACCCATCTCCTCAACTGACTAAAATTAGAAGCTTAATTATATAGCAGGGAAGAAATGTAACCATGTGTGGGAAAACATGAATTAGAGAAGGGTAAGGAAGGGGAGTTGATCAATAGGAAGCAGGTGGTTAGTTAGGCAATAAGGACAGGTAAGAGGTCTGGCGTCTCAATGTCCAAGTGCGGTGATCTGGTAAGTTTCAGTTCCTCGATACTATCTGGGAAGACTGATGGTTGGTTTTCTGAGAAGGGAACTCAGATAAGACAAATGTAACTTTTTCCAGTTTTAAGATTGGGAGGACCAATTTCTATGATTATTCAAAAGAAACCACAAATGTCAGTTCTATTGGACACTTGGGCCAGATTCAACTGTATAAGAATTAAGATAAACCCTTGGAACTTGAAATTAATGAATTTGTGGAAAAATAGTCCACATATTCTTCATACATTTACTAAATTTATGAAATTTGACACTCTTGAAAGGCGACTTAGATTTCAAAAATTAATAGCTTCCAAAGATGTTATACAAATTTATGGGCAAAAAAGTCATAGCAAGATAAAACAAACAAACAAAAAAAAACCTCAAGCGATTTGGAAATTGTATTGGACAGAGTTGTGCTGGCTCTCGCTGTATAAGCCAAAATAGAGTCTACTAAGAGGATGCCATGTGATTCACAGAAATATTGGAAAGAATGAAGAACCAGGCTAAAGACTGTATTCTGGAAACAGCACAAAACCATGCTCCAACACTGAATGGATAAGAATGCTGGCCCAACACTGATCAGCTCTGCTGCCACTTTTACACTGAGCGCATTGCTGTTGTGGCCAGAGATAAGGCATGACAACTGAGATTGTACACTGGCTTAAAGGAGCAGCCCCTGGTTCAGTGGCATGTACCTGTAGTCCCAGCACTTAGGGATGCCAAGGTGGGAGGATTACTTGAGGCCAGGAGGTCAAGACCACCCTTTGTAACATAGTGAGGCCCCGTGTTCACAGCTACTCAGGAGGCTGAGGCAGGAGGCTCACTTGAGGCCAGGAGTTCAAGGGAACCCTGGGCAATATAGCAAGACTTCATATATTTAAAAAAAAAAAAAAAGGAGCAAAAGCTGCTTCTCACTGACACCACTTGCTCACCACAGATTGCAGCCAACTCTGTGCTTTATTATCCCCACTCTGGGTCCCAGGCTGATAGAAGCCACTATCTGGGTTCTACTGTTCTAATTTTACTGTTCACTGAGGCAGAAGGCAAGAGTTCCAAAGGGTCTCAGTTATTGAACAGTCTTGAACTGTTCAATTCAGTTATTGAACACTCTGAGCCAGAAATAACACCATCACTTTCACTCACAATCTATTAGTCAGTACTAGTCACCTGTCTCCACCCAACAACAAAGGGGCCAGGAAGCATAATTCTGGCCCCTTTGTGTCTCAAAGGCAGAACGCTAATGAACCCAACAACTACCTCTACCGCCACTCTGATGTCACTCGGCCTCTGGAAGCCCATTCAGTCCACACCACTGCTCTCACCACCAAAAGGCAAGTGTGAACTCTCCCTCCCTTTGTTCTTGTGACACTAACTCTTAGTCTGTCACAGGTGGATCTGTTTGACAGGTCAAATGTATGTGCTGTAGCATTTTCAGCTCCCATAAGCTAAAATGCCCCTTCAAGCCTCCTAAAGTGCAGCCATTCCTAATCATAAAAATGCCACAAAAATTTAGATGCTAGATGTCTAAAAATATAATAAATTCCTACCTAGGAAAGTAATTTTAGAGACATTCATGTTCTCACCACATATGTCCCTTTGAGATACTGCTTAAGTATTGTCTTGATAGGTCAGATCAATAAGTCCTAGCCTATTCTCCTGGATTCCCAATCAAAGATGCCCAGCACAGCAATGACATGGAGAAAATAAAGTGCATTGGAAGGAAGCATTGGCTTTAAAAACACCAAGAAGAATACAAGAAAAGAGTGCCTAAAGTGACTGTGTCAAATTGATATTGGGTCTCCTAAGAGCAGAGCACAAGAGAGAGGGCTCAGAGCAAAGACGAGAAAATTGTAAAAGGCCAGTTTATATTTGTGGAAATGATCTTTGCAATAGCCAAAGGCAATCTGCAACTGGCACCTTGGTGCTGGTCAGGAATATTGAAAGCTGCCCAGAGGCTGAGCTAAATTGTACTCTTGACACGCCCAGAAGCAGCCATTCCCATCATCAATCTAGATGATTTTATCCTCTCTGACTCCAGGTTTGGGTTTTTTTTGTTTTTTTTTTCCATCTCTTTTCTTGACTTTCTCCACTTTTGTAATAGAAAAAGGAGTGCAAAACTGAGGAGATGAAAGCTGAAATTTTAAAAAGTATATTAGATTAGCTCAAGAAATAAATTACATATGGTCAAATACTTCATATTACCTAAGTGTGAGTGTATTTTGTCTTTGAAGTTTTTTGCTGAAAGGGGCTCTTCTAATTACAGAACTTCCTAATAGTAATAAGAAAGTTATATTTTATTTTATGAAACTTTCATAAGTACATATATTATAACTAACTGACATGACTATAGTTATCCCTCTTATGCAAATATGGAATTAATAGTCTTTTTAAACTATGAACTCCTTTCCATTGATATAATTTTTGTCTTATATATACCAATATGTACATTAGAAAAATCTTACACACCTGGAATATTTTCAATTCACTTAAAGAAAGTTTTGAGAGTCATTTGTTATTTTATAATAAAGTGTCTCTACTTATAAAAGAGGTAATTTAAATTTGAAAAAAAAGTACTTGTTTCCTACCATGGAGGTATGCTTTCTTTTCATTTTAAGCATATGTATACATATGCTTACAAACTTATATATGTGTGTGTGTTTGCCTATATGTATATGTATGGATGCATGTGTCATGCAGCCATATTAGTGAAAATATATATATATATATACGTATAAATATTTGTAATTTTACCTCATATGGATTGTATTAGTCCATTTTCACGTTGCTGATAAAGACATACCCAAGACAGAACAATTTACAAAAGAAAGAGGTTTAATGGACTTACAGTTCCCCATGGCTGGGGAAGCCTCAAAATCATGGCAGAAGGCAAGGAGGAACAAGTCACATCTTACGTGGATGGCAGCAGGCAAAGAGAGAGATTGGGCAGGGAAACTCCTCCTTATGATATCATCAGATCTCATGAGACTTATTCACTATCACGAGAACAGCATGGGAAAGACCTGCCTCCATTACTCAATTACCTCCCGCTAGGTCCCTCCCACAACACATGGGAATTCAAGATGAGATTTGGGTGGGGACACAGCCAAACTATATCATGGATTTACAATGCATTATTTTTATATGAGATCTGGGTGGCCATGTGCAACACCCAAATCCCTCCTACAGGTCTGAGGCACTCATTTCCTCAAATGCTAGGAGAGTTGGCCGGTGGTACTCTCACCTGAGGCACTCTCAGAGAACTGCTTGCAGAGAGCTAGCTCACCAAAATCACACCCCTTCCTCTCCTGTCACAACCCTTCACTGATGACTGTTCAAAACAAAGGTGTAAAGGTCCAGTCAGCTTACTTCAGTTCAAGACAATTCTGAAGGATCAATCCAGCTCCAGAGCTCCATGTAGGGTCTGCTGAGACTTTCTTTGTAACCACATCACATCTTCATCACATCTTAAGTCTCCTCTCATCCCAACCCTACTTCCTCTGCTTTCCCTCTTGTGTTGACCTCCAAGTCTTCCAAATCCCTTTCCTGGGGAGCCTGAACTAAGACAAGATAAAAATAAGTATTTTTGCATATTATTATAAACTTTTCACTGGGCAAGTTACTCAACTTCTTCATGCTTTAGTTTGCTCACCTATAAAATGAAGAAAAATAAAAGTGCCTATCTCAAAGAATTATTCTTATAATGAAAGTGATAATACTAAAGATCTTAAAATAGCATGTAGCATGAAATAACAGTACTCGATAAAATATTAAACATTATTATCATTTTGGTGGAAGTTTAAATATCTTTCAAATGAATGAGCCATATTATACTTAATCAACATATTTAGATATTTAGATAAACCCTATTTTGATATACATTCAGTTATATCTTTTTTGTGAATAATCATTTTTCACATTTGAAATCATTTTGTAGAAAATATTTGTAGAGGTAAAATTAATGAGTTAAAGGTTATACATATTTTTAAATAGTATCTATTTTATAATTATAAAGCCAATAAATATCCATTATAGAAATGTTTTAAAGTACAAAAAAGTGGGAAGTTATAGAGAAAAAAACTGATATTCTATAATTTTTTGATATTTAAATTATAAAGATTTGCTACAGTGTACCTCTATATACTGATAAGATATGACTATCAACTTATTTTGTTAATGATAGAAGCAAGCTAGATAAAATTGTATATTGGATATACGTATCTTTATTTTTTAAGAGGTTACAGTTTGCAGACTCAAGCTTGTATATACATAGATATCTCTGGAATTATTTATAAGGAAGAGATAACCATAATTCCTTCTAGGGAAAGAGACTTACTTTTTACTATATACTCTATTAAATTATTTTTTGAATACTATAATGTGCTCGTATTAACATTTTAAAGTCAAAAAACAATTTTAAACCATTTTATGAAATTAGGTTCAGGGGGAAAATTTGGTAAAATAGAAAATAAATTTTTTTGATATTACATTGCAACCAAAAACTCATGGGAACACTAACATTCCTGAATTCTTGCCAGCATCCAGTATTTATAAGTTGATTTTATAGACAAAACAATATTTCATTAACACTTAATTACTTTTTAAAAATAGTATAATTAAACTATTTTAAACATACATGCTAAGCAATTATATTTAATAAATTATTTGGATAGGACTTCTGGCTATGGTAACATGAAGTGGTCAGTGAATCCTCCCCACAAATAAAATAAAATAAAATAAAATAAAATAAAATAAAACTGGGCAATATTTTCAAAAACAACCTTTTAAGAAACTTCTGAAAAGTGATCAAACAACAAACAGAGATGCTTATTCGTGAAGAATTTCTGAAACTCTAGGTAAGAATGGTAGGAGTCTCTTGAGCTGCTCCAGTTCCCCCAGAAGATGGGCTAAAAAGCAGAATTGAAATAACAAGAAAAATTCAGTGAACTTGAAGTTAAATCAATAGAAAGTACACAATCTGAAGAAAAGAGAGAAAAAGGATTAAAGAAAAAGGAACGGTTCTTGAGAGAACTGTGGGCCAACATCAAACATACCAACATATGAACAATGGATGTCCCAGCAGGAGAGGAGAGGAAAAGGCAGGAGAAAAATCATCAAAGAAATAATGATCTAAACATCCCAAATTTGATAAAGAATATTAAGAAACAGAATCAAGAAGCTCAAAAAAACTCTAAGTAGGATAAACACAAAGCGACGTATACCTAGATACATCACAGTTTAATTGCTAAAAGCCAAAAACTACATTTATTGTGAATGGGTTAAGTACTTCCATCAAAAGGCAGAAATTTTTAGACTGAATAAGAAAGCAAGACCCAACTTTATGCTACCTACAAGCGAAACATTTCAATTTCAAATGTATAAAATAGATAAAAGTACGAAGATGAAGAAACATCTACCATGCAAACAGAAACCATAAAAGAGCTAGTGTGATTATATTCACACCAGACAAAAATGGACACTAGGGCAAAAAAATTATTAGAAATAAAGGGAGGCTATGAACAGTAGGGGGAGGGAGGAGATGAAGAGAGGTTTATTTATAAGCACAAATACACACTTAGATAGAAGAAATAAGACCTGGTATTTGACAGAGCAGTAGAGTGACCACAGTTAACATTAATAGATTGTACATTTCTAAATATCTAGAAGATAATAATTCAAATGTACCTAGTATAAAGAAAAGATAAGCATTTAAGGCGATAGGTATCCCAATTACTCTGATTTGATTATATGAGTACATCAAATTATCACATGCTCTGCAAAAATATGTACAGCTATTATATATGAATATAAATAAATGTCTTGAAAAGAGACACTTCATAATGTCAAAGGGGTCCATGCATCAGAAAGAAAAAGCAATTATAAATGTAAACACATCTATAAAAAAGGTCCCCAGAAGTACATGAAGCCTAAATTGACAGAATTGAAAGGAAAATAGACAATTCAACAATTATATTTGGATATTTCAATAGTACACTCTCAGTCATTGATAAAACTACCAAATATAAAATCAGTAAATATGGAAGATTTTAAAAGCTAGAACAACAACTTGAATAGCCTAACCAATACTAAAAGCACCCCATCCCACAACACCAGAACATAGATTGTTTTAAGCATATATAAAACATTTTCCAGGGCAGATCATAAAACAATTCACAATAAATTTAATTTATTTGTGATCTATTCTTATATTTCACCATTTAGTCAATGTTATTATAGCATTTGTCAATTTAAGTAAAGTTTTAATTTTTAATTTTTGTGTTTATGTAGGAGGTATGTATATATAAGTAAATTCTTTATGTGATAATTATACTATAGTTCTGACTTCTCATATTTGTTGCTTATGTTTTTCCAATTTGATTTGATTTGATATTTTGATAGGGGTTTTTTTGTGTGTGCTTTTCAGACCTACTAATATTTCCTCTCACTAGTTCTATCTTTTACCTGCTTAGAAATTATCTCTTACCTTAGAGGGTTGATAAAATTAACTTCTGTTACTTTCAAACTTTTCTTGCAAGACATGTTTTTATTATTTAAATATTTAATTCACCTAGAATATGTGAACATTTGAAGTGAGGATCTAAGATTTTTCCAAAACTTTTTCTAAATTTTCTAATTAGTTTAATTCCAATAATCCCATATTTATGCATTGATTTGACAGATATTTATTGGATATCATGTTCTTACAAAATTTCAAATTGTAAGACTAAAATTTATAAATTTTTGATAATTATTATTCAATTTATAAGCTTAATGCAAGTTTACTCATGAACCTTTTGTGATTTTTTAAAGAAAACTTGACAAAATGATTAAACATGTTCACAGGAGAAATAAATTTGGAAAGAAAAATTTTTAAAGGTTTCAGGGGAGATATTCTCTCACATAATTAAATATCGATATGTCTTTGATGTATAAAAAACAGAATAAATATTAAAATTCAGTTGACTATACATACATATATATATATACCTCAAATGATACAGAGCATTTATGAGGAATTCTATTTGATAAGCTAAACTGTGCACTACAACCAGAGCAGATCCAAAAAATGGGGTGAGAATTAAAGAGGATAAAACATAATAGGCCGGGCACAGTGGCTCACACCTGTAATCCCAGCACTTTGGGAGGCCGAGGTGGGCGGATCACGAGGTCAGGAGATGGAGACAATCCTGGCTAACACGGCGAAACCCTGTCTCTACTAAAAATACAAAATATTAGCTGGGCGTGGTGGCGGGCGCCTTTAGTCCCAGCTATTCAGGAGGCTGAGGCGGGAGAATGGTGTGAACCTGGGAGACGGAGCTTACAGTGAGCCAAGATTGTACCACTGCACTCCAGCCTGGGCAGCAGAGCGAGACTCCATCTCAAAAAAAAAAAATACATAATATAGATAAACTTTAAGCAGAAAAGGTAGATTTTTTTATATCTAGAGAGCTGAAAAAGTGATCAGCAGAATAGTAGCCTGTCAAATAGTAAAAATAATTGATCTATCTTTGGGCAGTCTTGAAGATCAAAGAAAGAGTTGCAGAATGTCTTCAGAAAATGACTACACTAGCTATTTTTCAGACATCAGATAAATGTTTTCAAATTCAATAGCATACAAGGCACAAATTATTAACAAATTTGAATTCCAATTATATACTTTTGTCAGAAAAAGCTAAAAGGCAACTAAGACTATATGTTTGGTTTTTTTAAAATCTACATTAGGTAAGCAAGAGAAATAAAGAGAGAAAATACGATAGTTTGTGTGGTGATCACTCACTGGGCATGATATTTAATTGAATGCAATCAATCCATGGATTCTACTTACTAGGTTTAGAATTGAAAACTGAAAGTTTAGGTTCAGGATGATAAATTTTTACTACTTAAAAATTACATTCTTCCAAGAATACCACATCAGACATGGTATATAGCATTACCAAGGAAACCATTTGTGGGAAACTTTTGAAGCACCTAGATGATACCTTAGACTTGCAGATGCACATGCCTTATTTAAAACATAAAATGAAAACAAGAATCACTTCAATGATAAAGAATAGTGTTAAAAGTAGGGCACTCCCCAGGAGGAAATGGGATGAAGATCCTGGCTGGTCTGCCAGCTTTATCACAGCTCTCATGTAATGGACCGAATGTCTGTGTCCCCCAAAATTCATGTTGAAATCCTAACTCCCAGTTTGGTGGTATTCAAAGGCAGGGGCTCTGAGAGGTAATTAGGTGATGAAGGTGCTGTCTTCATAGGATTAGTGCTCTTATAAAAGGGAACCCAGAGACCTCTTTGGCTCTCTTTCCACCATGTGAGAATACAGCAAGAAGTCAGCAGTCTGCAACCTGGAAGAGGGCCTTCACCAGAACCAAGCTATGTTGGCACCCTGATGTCGAATTTCCAACCTCCAGAGCCATGAGAAATAAATTTTTGTTGTTTATAAGCCACCTAGTCAAAGTATTCTGTTATAACATCCCTACTGACTAAGACACCTCACTTAGATTAACATTACTGTAATCAAGATCCACATAATGAATCCTTTGTATTGATACTTTTCAAAACTTCAATTTTGTCTGTCAAAGTTAGACTCAATAAATATTCTTAAACGTGGCTTTGGACTTACTCTTTGTATAAAATGTTTTGTTAAAGCAGAAAAGAGCAAATATGCTTAGAATTATGTCAACTACACTACCATAAAAGATGTCCCACAGCCATGGGACAATACTGTCTTCTCCCATTACTCATTCTCTCTTCCTGCCATCCTCCTGTCCAAAGACTACTTTAGAGACCCATTCTATTGTTTGTGCTCTGAGTACACAAGGATATTACTTCAAACTTTGTCATTATTGAATATTATTGCCATTTGTATAAATGTACCAATGCACTTAAAAATAAATATTGAACATTGTTGGCGGGAACAGCATTTAAACAGTGACAATATCATTAAATAATTATAACTATATACATTGAATTTGAAAAGTTCTAAAAGTATGTAGATTCTATATTACTGGATGCTGGAAAGATGCCTTTTCAAAGTTAATTAATACTTTACTCAGCTGGAAGCGTATTCACATTTTCCTTACCTCAGGGCACACTGAAATCATCCTGGCCAAAGGATTTATCTTAACTTCTTCTTAAACTGTGTTGAAGAATAATATAACTGCAATAGTTGATGTATCACAAAACAAGCAAATCATTATTACAGAGGAGAAAATAGTTAAATGCATGAAACCGTTAGCTCAGACATGTTGATTTTGCTATCTCCTTTAATTATTTTAAAGTCTGTCTTGGACAATTCTGCCTAAGGAGTCAGTTGCGAACAAAGAACCCAACTAAGTTTGTAAACCCTACAAAACATATTAAATGCCCTCTTAACCCTTACTTATGAACAGTTGTATTAGTTCATTCTTGCAATGCTATAAAGAAACACCTGAGACTGGATACTCTATAAAGAAAAGAGGTTTAATCTGCTTCTGGGGAGGTCTCAGGGACCTTTTACTCATGGTGGAAGGCAAAGCAGGAACAGGTGCCTTACACAGCAGGAGCAGAAGGAAGGGAGGTGCTACACACTTTTAAACAACTGCATCTCATGATAACTCACTATCACCATGACAACATCAAGAGGGATGATGTTAAACCATAAGAATCCTCCCACATGAGCCAAACACCTCCCACCAGGCCCCACCTCCAACACTGGGGATTATAATTTGACATGAGATTTGGGTAGGGACACAGAGCCAAACCATATCAATAGTGTAGCTATGAAACTGACATTAGACTTCCCTATTACATTTAAACCACAGACATTAATGTGCTATTAAAATATCCTAACATCTGAGAAAGACCTCTCCAAGTTTACGCCTAAAAAACAAATGACTTACTGTGACTCCTGGCCCAGTATTCTCATGTCTTCTCCACCCATCTATGAAACTCTAGTAGACTAAGTTGTTAGCTTGCAAGTATAGTAAAATCTCAGATCCTTCACGGGTCTTGCCATTTGCACAGTCAGAATTAAAGAATTAGAACAATTACTCTTAAAATTCTACTGAAAAGTGTAAGTGCACATATTAGTCCATTTTCACACTGCCGATAAAGACACTCCTGAGACTGGAAAATTTACAAAAGAAAGAGGTTTATTTGAACTTACAGTTTCACATGGCTGGGGAAGCCTCACAATCATGGTGGAAGGCAAGGAAGAGTAAGTCACATCTTACATGGATGGCACCAGGCAAAACAGAGAGCTTGTGCAGGGGAACTCCTCCTTTTAAAACCATCAGATCTTGTGAGACTTATTACTATCACAAGAACAGCGCTGGAAAGGCTTGCTCTCAAGATTCAATCACTCCCACCAGGCCCCTCCCACAACACATGGGAACTCAACATGAGATTTGGGTGGGGACACAGCCAAACCACATCAGTGCATTATAAAAAATTCTCCTACTATAGTTTTTTATCTTAACTTTGCTCTAGTTTTAGGTTATTAGGATGAAGATTGCCACAAAGTGAGCATCATGGAGATGTAGAAGTCTTGATGCAGAACTAAACAAATTGAGTTAAAATACTAGCTTTGCCATTTACAAGCTGTGTGATCTTGGGGAAATTATATGTTTACATCTCAGTTCTCTAAAATGCAAGAGAGGGCTAGTAATCACCTTTTAATGTAATTGTGAAGATTAATTACAATCATGAAGGTAAAGTGCCTAGACCATAGTAACCATAAATAACTTTTATCAACAAATACATGTTAAGCATCTTCTCTGCTAGGCAATTTTCTGGGAATACAAAAGTAAATAAAACATAAAATGAACTATCTGCCCTCATGAATTCTATAATCTGATTAGAAGTTGACAAAATAAACAAGTTAAAAATAGTAATAATTGTTTACAATTATTAAAAAGTAATAATAATATTGAATAATAATATGTTAAGGAGGAAAAATAAAATAAAGATTTGAGAGAATAGAAAGTGTTGCAGGTGTGAGGTTGCAATCTCCAATAAGGTGATCAGGATAAACTTCATTGAAATGGTGACTTTTGTGACAAGACCAAAGAGAAGTGAGCAAGAGAGACCGGTGGCTATGATGAGGAGAGTATTCTAGGCAAAAGAGCTTACCTGGAATATGGCTAGAATATTCAAGGGACAACAGGGAGATTTGTGATAGCTGCAGCCAAGTGATAAGGAAAAGAATAGTAAGAAATGAAACCAAAGACCAGGCGTGGTGGCTCATGCCTGTAATCCCAGCACTTTGGGAGGCCAAGACGGGTGGATCACCTGAGGTCAGGAGCTCGAGACCAGCCTAACCAACATAGTGAAACCCCATCTCTACTAAAAATAAAAAATTAGCTGGGCGTGGTGGCAGACACCTGTAATCCCAGCTACTCAGGAGGCTGAGGCAGGAGAATCGCTTGAACCTGGGAGGTGGAGGTTGCAGCAAACCAAGATAATGTCATTGCACCCCAGCCTGGGCAACAAGAGCAACATTCTGTCTCAAAAAAAAAAAAAGAAAAAGAAATGAGAGCAAAGAGGAAAGAAAGGGCATGGAGGTCAGATCATACTAGCTTTATAAGTCATACAAACAGCTTTGGTTTTTATTACCAGTGATATAGGAAGCTATGAAAGGATTTTGGTAGAGAAGGAACATGAAGTGAAACATCTTTTAACGTGATCACTCAGGCTGCTAGAGGGGAGCAAGGGTAGAAGCAGAGAGATCACTTAGGAGATTATTTCAATAATCTAGGCAAAAACTGAAGCAATTTCGACTATGGTGGTGACAGTAGGGAGGCCAGATTCCAGACAGATAGAAAGTAGAGTCAAGAGGATTTGCAGTTGGTTGGACTTGGGATATAAGAGAAAGAGAAGAGCTGTGAATGCTGTTAATGTTTGAGAATAAGAAGTGAATTTTTCCAGAATTTTCCAGAATAAGAAGTGAAGAATACTGTAGGAGGTGCAGATTTGGGCAAGGGGGAGTATGATGGGGAGTTCATTTTGGACATGTAAATTTTGAATATGTAAAGTTAGAAACACATGTGGAGTATACTGTGGAATATGTGAGTTTGGAGTTGAAGGCCAATATTTTAATATTTAATTTGATACATCCTCATCGGTTGCTCAATATCATCTCAATTATGTAGTCATTTTGGAGTAATGACCAGTGTCAACCTCTTATTGACAGACACTGCTACAAAAATTACTAGGAGCTAAAATATTATAAGTTTTAAATAAATGTAAAGTGCTTTGAAAAACTACCAGGTTATTTTAAGCTAGCCTCACAAGCTGGCTGAACTTGGTTAAAGCCACTATAATCTGGAGATTGGCCCTCAGTCTGGAAATTTCACAGACTTCCTAGGAAAAGTCAGTCCATGTTTGTAACTGGATGAGATACTTCCTATGAAGCTGCACAAATAACTAATCTCAATTGTTTTTCTTAATCTTTTGTTAAAACCAGTTTAAGGTAGAAAAATTGTTTGACTTGTCTCTAAATTCTGGGAATCATCCAAGTATTATACTATGTCATTTCATAATTTCTGTTTTAGAAAACTAATAACAATGAGTTCTAAAATAATTATAATTTGTAGAAATCCCCATTACAGTATGTTTCATTCAAGTTTTGCTACATTATTTGGATGGTTGAATTTTCATTCAAATTTTAACACCTATCGAAGTTTTCCAAAGCTCAAAAACAAATGAAATCTATATATGAAAATTCTGGAAAAAGCAAGATTTAGGTATGGATTAAGAAAGACAAATGCAATGACTAAAACAGAGATATAAGGAAATGGATAGCATGCATGGGTGGCTAAAACTTTGACTATTCACTCATAAAACAAAAACCCATTGATCATCTATCATGTGTTCACTGTAACCATAAATCTTATGAGTTATTCCAAAATTAAAGGTTTCCTAAATCTTCTAAACAATAGAGACAAGTAGATATATAAAATCCTTCCCAAACTCAAATTCTTCTTACGTGAAAATCAAGTATGTATATGTGAATCATGAGTCATTTTTCCTGGAGATAATATGAAAGGGAGGGAAGAGGGGTTGGAGAAGAGAAGTAGGATGTAAAAATGAGTGGAAGATCATGCTGAATACATGAAAAGCTTTTCCCAGCTCTGGCAATAAGGAGTAACTCCAGCTGCCTGAGGCCACAGGTGACTTGAACAGGGAGTCAGTCACCCCGGATCATAGTTATAAAGGCTGATAGGCCATTTGCATGAAGTTTCAAACATAAAAAGAAACACTCCTTAGTGTGCATATTAACAAGAACAGAGGAATACACAATTACAAAATGATCTGGTTAAAGAAGAGAAGGACTGTATTGATTTTAGCAAACAAATGATTTATGGATATTAATGGTACAGGACACCTGTTACTAACATACAAGATAACATGATATCTTTATTGCTTTACTCTGGTAAAAAGTAAAAAAAAAAAACAAAAAACTATTCATGTGAGCTTTCATAGTTTCACTCAAAACACACGACTCTTTAAGTTTACCATGAAATAAAGCCTGGAGAATTTCCACTGGATCTCCAACCATAGAGATTTTTGGAATCATAACTCTCAAAGTTGGGGAGGAATTAGTTCAGCAGATAATTTCATAGGACACAGAAATAGAAAGATATATTTTTAAAGTGAGATGCCAAGTAACATATTTAATCTAAAGGTAAAATTTTTTGGTGTATAATACTAGGCAAAAGAGAAGAGACTTTGCAGTCTCCATTATGTATCAAACACAATAAGAAGAAAATATGTAGAAACATTTTGAAGGAACAGAGTGAGTGCGGGGGAACAAAAAACACAGAAACTTTAGGAGTGGCAGCTAAAAAAAAAAAAAAAAAAAAAAAAAAAAAAACTCTTGGATCTGTAAGATTACCAAAAGAGGATGAGACCCAGCTGCTTCAGTGTTCACTTGAGATTAAATGAGGAAACATGGGCTTTGTCATTTTCAAAAATAGCCACTGTGAACCATGCCAAATCCTTTGTAAAATTCTGTGTTCAGCACATGTCTATTTCTCTTTGTTATTTATACACCTACTACTGTGAAATATATTTAGTGTTGAAAGTCTCCAATTAGGTAATACTAAATCTAAAAGTTAGAAACTCACAAAAGAAAGAAATGTAAGATTTTAAATTCTCATATTAATTTGACCAAATGCTTTCAACTATTATTCATACTGTGAAATGTGATACGTTTTAAAGTCTAGTAATTTTTGTTAATATCACATGACAATATTAGATGTTGTCTCTTATTATATGTTGGAATATATAATGTTATTTTATACCATGTAATTTTTAACCCTTAACATTTTCCCATAAAGAAAAACTTAATTATAAATTACATAAACCTGCCAGATTTGCCATTTGCTTTTAGCTCCTCACTGCTGCATTTTGTATTTAGATCCTATAGCCAACAAAACGAGACAATAGACATCAAAGTCCAGGACAAGTTTTGAGGAGAATGCATATGCGTGGTGCCAAAATAGAGGATATTCTACTTCTCCCTCTACCTTTATCTGAGGAAAGTGAAGTGTCATTATTTAGTTGTCTCAGGTGTTGCAATGTTTATTAGCAATATATATGATGTCTGTGCATCCCCTTGTATAAGACTGGAATCAAAACATTTCAGTTCCAGATTTCACTGAATGAGAAGTTATTCTCTTTTTTAAAAGATAACAGCATGGACTTCCACTTTCAAATTGAAAGACTAACCTCTATCAGATTTGCCCACACATGGTAAGCAACTATAAAACTGAATGAAATACATGATATGACTATTATCTGTCACAGTGCAATTGGTAGCACAGGACAGTAATCTCTGAATGAAGGGAAACACAAGAGGTGAGTTTCATCATCACCTAGGCTTTCTCCTTAGGGGCGATTTCTTAATGCAGTATAAGGAATTGAAGACCAGTAGTAGAAAAAGGCAGACCCAATTAGTTGAGGAGGCAAAGTTCACAGTTCAGAGCTGCTGAAATTTATTAGCTGAAATTTACAGGATGAGATTTTAGAGAGAATAGAGCTTGGAAGAAGAGTGGTCTCAGAAATCTTTGTAGACTCATTGGATCCAGGGATGGACTGTACATATGGTGATAAGACATATGCTATATTATGAAATATAGCAGAGAATGGTGCTTACAGGATTGAGACTCAAACAACAAATAACAGCAGTTACATAGTATGTGGAGGCACTTAAGTTCTAGCCCAGCCAAAGACAAGATAACTTATCAAGAGTATAGGCCTTCAGGTAAAACACTAGAAAATCTGTATCTTAGGAGTACGGACCATGCCTTAGAAAACAGCCAAGCCGTGATAGGATATAGGAGCATCTTGGTAACTTACTAAATTGCCAAAACAAAATGCTATTTAAGAGAGATTATATAACCCATATTACTTATGATTTCACCCACAGTGGTCCAAAATCAATCCAAATGTTTTTAAATGTAAAAAAAAAGGATAAAAATATGTCCCATCATATAGCAATAAAGCAGTGAATAAAAAAAACCTCTAGGATAATTCAAATATTAAAATTAACAGAAAATGACTTTAGAATATCTGGTACAAAGATGTTCAAAGACTTAAAAGAAAATGTAGTCATAATGAGTGAAGATATGGGAAAACTCACAAGATAGATGGAATGAAGAAGACATCTAGTACAAAGATGTTCAAAGACTTAAAAGAAAATATAGTTATGAGTGAAGAGATGGGAAAATGAAGAAGAGAAAGAAAATGAAGAAGAAAAAGAAAATGAGGAAGATGCAGGAGGAGGAGAAAGAGAAGGAAGAAAGGGGAGAAGAAGAATAAAACTGAAATCTGGAATTTAAAACTACAATGCCTGAAATGAAAATTTCATTTTAATGAGTTTGACAGCAGATTGGAGATTATAGAAGAAAGAGTCAGTAAATTTGATTAGAGTTTGATTGAAATAATTCAATCTGAATAAGAGAGGAAAAATAGAAGAAAAATGAACAGTCTTTAAGAACCTATGGGGAAGTATCAACTAGTCAAATATATCTACAGATAGAGTCCCAGAAAAAGAGGAGATAAATAAAAAGGCATGAAATACATATATCAATATATAATGGTTGAAGTTGTTCCAATTTGATGGGAAAAAAAGTCAAATTACAGATACAAGAAGCTTCCTAAACCCAGAATTAAAAAAAAAAACACACAAATAAGTATATCATAGTAAAACTATTGTAAAACAAAGATAAAGATGGCAGGCAAAGAAAATCAACAAATGATATACAGAGGACAAAAAATACAAATAATAGCTGACTTCTCATCAGAAAATACTGGAGCCAGAAGACACTAAGTATGTGAATAAATGTAAATGACTACCTTCTTTTCTTCTTCCCTTAATATCTCTTAAAAAGTAAGTGAATCATTAAAGCAAAAAAATAAAATTGTAAACTGCTTTTTAACCAATGTAAAATCGATAATATATTTGACAATGTAAAATATTTGACAAATTGGCACAAAAGACAAAGATGGTAAGTGTACTGTTGTAAGATTCTTACATTTGTGATGTGCAATATACAAATTGTGGATGGTAAAATATTAATTCTAAATAGACTCTAAAAAGGGCAAAGTAGATAGTATATACAGTATAGCAATGACTAAAAAGAATAACATGAAGTCCAGCTAAAAAACTGTGAGAGAAAAATAAATGAAGCACTGAAAATATTCAATTAAACCAAAATAGACATCAAAACACAAAGGGAGAAAAAAAAACAACAAATGAAACAAATAAAAGGCTAGGTTGAGAGAATAGACTTAAACTGTGTCAATAATTTTACATTGAAAGTAGATGAACTGAACTCTCAAATTAAAAGGTAGATATTGCATGGTTGGTTTTAAAAAGGAAAATCTAGCTATATGCTCTCAAAAATATACACACATTAAAAATAGACACAAAGACACAAAAAGTAAAAAGTGGAAAATATATACCATGCAAGCAGTAAGATTAAAACAAACTGATCTGGCTGCATTAAGATGAGCAAGCTATTATTCAAGACAAGGAGTATTACAAGAAATACAGGGAAGCCCTGTATAATAATAAAAGGATCAATTCAGCAGAATACATAGCAAGCTAAAATATGTTCTCAATAAGAAAGCACTGAAATATAGAAAGCAAAGTCTGATGGATCTTAAGGGAGAAACAGACAAATCTACCGTCATAATTGGAGAGTTTAATATCCCTTTCATAATTACTGATAAAACGAGTTTACCAAAAACTACAAATATAGAAGATGTGAAAAATATTATCAGCCATTCTGATCTAATTGACATCAACACAAGACTGAAAAAAATACATTTTTGTCAAGCACAAATGGAACATTCACCAAGATGAAGGATGTACTGGGCCATAAAATAAATCTTAATAGATTTCAAAAAAATTGAAATCTTATAAAGTATGTTCTCTGACCACAAAAAAATTAATTAGAAATTAAATTTCTAAAGATGTCTAGAAAATTCTAAAATATTTTGAAATTCAAACAACATATTTATAAATAATCAATGGGTAGAAAAAATGACAAGGGAACTTTGAACTGAGTAATACTATAAGCAAAACATGTCAAAATGTGTAGGATACAGCTAAAACAGTTCTCAGAGGGAAATTTGTAGCTTGCAATGCCAATATCAGAAAAGAAGAAAAACATCAAATGAATTATGTAACTTTCCACCTTAAAAAAGTTTTAAAAAGAGCAATTATATCCAAAGCAAGTAGCAAAAAGGAAGCAACAAAGCATAGAAATCTATGATTGACAGAGAGAAAATTAGCAAATCCAAAAGTTGACTTCTAAAAGATTAAGAAGACTGACAACCCCTTACAAAGACTGATGAGAAAAAAATAAAATTAGCAATAGCAGGAATGAAATAGTGGCTGTTATTACAGAACATTCAGACAATAAAGGAATATTATAAATGACTTAATGCTAGTAAACTAAATGAATTAAAAAAACTGACAAAAGAAAAAAATAGAAAAATCTGCCAAGCTCTGTATTTACTGTTTTTTAAATTTAATTTATAATAAAAAACCTTTCCAAAAAATAATGGCTTAGATAGTTTAACTGGTAATTTCTACCACGTATTTGAGACAGACAAAATATCACTCTTACACAAAATACTGCAGAAAATAAAGAGGAAGGCACATTTACCAATTTGTTTTGTGAGAATAATATAGCCCTGATACTAAAGAGTAACAAGGATATCATAAAGATCAAAAATCAGAATTTCTAGTTTCATTTCAAACAGGAAAGAGGTTGCAAATCCTCACTTCTATCCTTAACCAACCACAAAAAGTTGAACAAACTGAAAATTAATGTATTTTCTTGGACCCATCAGAGAAGTGAGGTAACAAACTGTCACCACACTATCTGGAGAGACGGCCAAATGCAGAGAGTCAGAGCTGAGGTCATTTTACCTAGAGCAGAAGCCACTGGAGCCCAAAAGTGGTAGAAACACTTAAATGATAATTTTAACAAACCTCTGGAGCCTGAGGAGGGAAGAGTTTGAGAAAGTCCTTAGAATGACAGCCTTAAGAAAGGGCCTCACACTTTCATTCCAGGAACCCCACCAGATTTTTATGGTGAAGAGCTCAGAAAGGTGTCCTTTTGGCTCTGGCAGGGGGTAGGGGTAAAGTAATAATTGTGAAATATACCTAAGGTGTTCTCCATAACAAATGCCTACTCTATCGTAAAAAATATTTTATCAGAACCTTATTACACATGGGGGAAAGACATTTATTTGATTTTAGCATTGAGATGAGAAGTCTAAGAAAGAATCGAAAGGAAATGGTAGAAATCAAAAGCTCTGTAACTGAAATAAGAAAAATGCCTTTGATGGACTCATGAGTAGACTAGACAGAGCTAAGAAAAAAAATTAGTGAGCTTGAAAAGAGTTTCAATAACATTCCCCAAACAAAGTGCAAAGAGAAAAACAGAATAAAAAAAGGGGGAAAACCAAAATAGAACATCCAAGAACTGTGGAAGAATTTCAAATGATGTAGCCTTTGTGTATTTAGAATACCAAAAGAAGAAGAAAGAGTGAAGTAGAAGAAATGTTTTGCTAGTGGCCAGAAGCTTTCCTAAAATAATATTTACCAAATTATAAACCCAGGAAGCTCAGAGATAACCAAGCAGGATAAACACCAGAAAATCTACAGTTAGATGTATCATATTCAAATTACAGGAAACTAAAGACAGACCATCTTGAAAGAAGTCAGAGGATGAAACATCATCTGTCCCATTTAATTAAAAAAAAAAAAACAAGGATAAGAATTACAGCAGACTTCTCATCAGAAACCACGCAAGCAGCAACGGAGAGGAGAGAGATACTTACAGTGTTGAAGAAAAATAGTAACTAATTATCCTTCAAACTTATCCTTGAAAGGATAATCTTGTTCTTAGATGAACAAAAACTGAGGGAATTCATCGTTAGCAGACATGCCCTGCAAGAAATGTTAAACGTTCTTCCAGAAGAACAAAACTTATATAGGTCAGAAATGTGGATCTACATTTAAAAGGAAAGAGCATCAGAGAAGAAAACATGAAGGCAAAATAAAGTATTTGATGTTTTCTTATTCCAACAAGAATGTCTAATATTCAAAGAACTAGTAAAAGCAAGTGTGGATGGGGATGTAGACTAAGAGGAACTCGACAGTATTACTGTGATACGGTACCACCAATTTGAAGAACAATTGGCATTTTCTTATAAAGTTTAACATACATATAACTCAGCAATTCCACTTCCTAGATAGTTATGTAAGAAAACTGAAAATAATTTTTTTAAAAAAGAAAGACATGTACATGAATATTCAGAGCAGCTTTACTCATAATAGGCCAAAAATGGAAACAGCTCCAACGTCCATGAGCAGTTAAGTGGGTAAATTTTGGTACAGTCTCATAATGGGATACTACTCAGCAATAAAAAGAAACAAACTTTCTGAGACATAAAACAAAGGTGAATTATGTCAAGTAAAACAAGGCAGAAACAGAAGGATATGAGAACATTTTCTGAGTCCATTTATATGAGGTTCTAAGAGGCAAAACTAATCAATGGGCTACAAGTCAGATCTTCAGTTGTCTGGTGTAGAAGGCAGTGTGAAGATAAACTGCAAAGGAGCAGGAGAGAACTTCTAGAGTGACAGAAATGTTATATGCATTTATTGGAGTGGTAAGTTATATGTATGTACATATTTGTGAACCTTTATTAGGATTTCTTTTAAAATTTGTTTAAAATTATATCTTAATAAGGTTGACTTTTTAAAAATACTAATATTATAAACTATTAGTAAACGCAAGATATTTGTACAGACATTTATTGATTTGAGTGTACATGAAAAGGAGAAGTAGAAATCAAGTTTTCATTGACATTTTGAAACAAAAATACTTACAAATAAACTAACAAGCAATGACCAAAAGATACATATGTCAAGATCTGAAAAAGGAAATTCACACATCAATAAGACAACTGAAAAGTTTTTTTAGCTATTAACTGCAAATTGTTAAATAACCAAATAACAAAATGAAGAATAAAATACAGCCTTCATATCTTCTCTCATTCTTAAATCCAGTCTGATTCAAGAGGAAATCAAGCCAAGCAACATCCCAATACAATTGGAGTAGATTTATAACCCAGGTGTATTTTCTATTTAGGTTGGCCTTCCTTTATAAGTTTACTATAAAAACTGAAATTATATTAAAAATGTTATCTAAGTTGTAAAAGTAAAAATAGTAATACTAAAACTATCAGAAAAGATATAACTACTACAACGGTGGAGAAAAGTATTTCCTAATTATCCATTATTTATGGATTAAATTATGAATTATTATTAAATGCAATGAAATATCCTGGGAATGGAGAGAAATCACAAATTCTCCTCTTATGTTTGCCCCAATTTATTTCATTTATGTGGGCAAACTATATAAGTTTTAGGCTTTTTGATCTTGCAAAATTCATGCAAAGAGTTTTCCTAATCATATAGACTTAACAGAAAAGATCTAACACTATTAACTATGTATTGAGCCTGCATATAAAAACTTATATTTTTTAAATGGTAAAAAGCTTTATTATCTATGACACATAAATGACTAGGCTTCACAGACTTTAAACTTAGAGGGCTCAAGGATGCTACAAAAGATCATAAAACACTGAACTCCTTTTGAACTGGTTTAAAATCAAGATACTTTTTGACATACTTTATGCCATTTGGCACTTTGTGATATTTCAAAATACCTCACCTTTAAGTTTCAGAAGATTTCAACATGAAAGTCTTCTAGAAAGCTAGGCGTTATAAAAATAATTCTCAGCATATCGATTTGGAATCAACAAAAATGGTTTACAAATAACTTTACTTCAAGGCCAACCCAGTTTATAGAATCTTCCTATCTGTTAGCTGCTGAAGCAAAAAGAAATTCAGAACTATGATGTTTTCATGGAAGTGTGTGCAAAAGCTAGTTCATGGTCTGTATTCTATAACTGGTATTTATAAGTTAAATCATTGTAACAACACTAAAATAGTCTGTATTGTAAGGAAAAATAAAAAGTTCCTCTAATACATCTATTTAGTACTCTGGTTAAGTTAACTTTCTTTTCCAAAGCTAATTAACAAAGCTCAAATGACTAAGCCAGCTCAGGTTATGTAAATGCATACCTTGGTATAGTTTACATACATTAAACAGTGGGAGATTGTTTCCTCACTGAGTTTAGAAAAAACTTAAATTTTAAACTATGTAAAATAAAGACAGGTAATCTGATTTGACATATCTTGAGAAACGTGGAAGCTACAGGAACCCCACTGGGCCAATAGATGATTAGTTAATTAAAGGGAAAGCAGCCTGACACTGAGGTGAACAATAATTAAACCTGTAGTGAAATTCTCTGATAAAATTCAATAAAGTGGCACATTGTTAGCAGAACAATGTTTCTTTAAATGGCATTGATGAGTAAACCTCAGTGAGCTGAGATTCTGTTCAAAGAAAAATGCTGACAATCATTTTATGAATTTACTGCTCCCTGGATCATGTTCTATATAGATAATGTATAGTATGCTCAATGTATTGGACTTCTACTACTTCTCACAATTGATGCAAAGAGGTGCTAGGTGTTGAAGTTTTTTTGTTTTTTGTTTTTTGTTTTTGAGACGGAGTCTTGCTCTGTAGCCCAGGCTGGAGTGCAGTGGCTCAATCTCGGCTCACTGCAAGCTCCGCCTCCTGGGTTCACGTCATTCTCCTGCCTCAGCCTCCCGAGTAGCTGGGACTACAGGCGCCTGCCACCACATCTGGCTAATTTTTTGTATTTTTAGTAGAGACAGGGTTTCATCGTGTTAGCCAGGATGTTCTCGATCTCCTGACCTCGTATTCCGCCCACCTCGGCCTCCCAAAGTGCTGGGATTACAGGCGTGAACCACCGCGCCCGGCCTAGGGTTTGCGTTTTTAATGCATTCATTCATTTATTTCAATAGTCTGTTTTGTTTTGTTTGGAGCATAAAGTGCTTAAAAGCTGGAAATCCAAGGATAAATAAACAAAATTGCTGCCATGAAGGGTTTTGT
Source organism: Pan paniscus (assembly GCF_029289425.2). NCBI lineage: Eukaryota > Metazoa > Chordata > Mammalia > Primates > Hominidae > Pan > Pan paniscus. The sequence continues at coordinate 102,474,230 of NC_073253.2, forward strand.
AGTATTACAGGCAAGCCAATGGTATAAAGAGGTAAATATGTATCAGAGTGTAAAGGATGGCAGGGAGAAAACCCTAACTCAGCCTGAGAGTCAAGAACATATAGAAGAGATGACATTGAGGAGGAATCTTGGAGAGTTACTAGATTTTTGTCAAATAAGGAAAGATTTCAGGAAGAGAGAACTAATTGTAAAAAAGTATGGAGTTGTGAAAATGACTGAAAATTCATGATGTCATAAGACCATTAGCTTGGCCTTTGGGCAGTGGAAGATGAGGGAAATGATAAGTCAACCAGAGAGTTAAGGAAGGATTACATTGTGAATAGCTTTGACTGTTGATATAGACTTTTTCCTGTGGACAACAGAAACATAATTCCGCAACTGAGCAGAAAGGACATGACTGCAGGTTTTTATGGCTCCTAGGAGGCGGTGAACTACCGTTTACAGACTCACACAAATTTGCAAGGTCCTAGACATCAGTAGAGAGAGTAAAATATATGTTAATATTTCATAATCACAAAATATAGACCTCGTTACTGTGCTCTATATTAAGTATAATGGTGCTTCTCCCAAACAAGGGGGAGAGGAAAGCGCCAGAAATACTTACATGAACAGTGAAGATAGAGATGTGGAGTGAGACGAGAAGCTGAGAAACCAGGTAAATCTGCCCAATCTAGTTGAGATAAAATAAAGGCCAGGGCAAGCAAAGGCAGTAGAAATAGAGCAAAAAGGAGTGGAGAGATTTGCAATGAACCAACACATTCTGGTGATGAGTTGGCGGGAGAAGAGGAAGAGGTAATCATCGAGGATGGCAGCTAGGGGGAAAATGTGTCATGGTGTTACCAGGCATCTCTGAGAATATAAAAGGAAGAGCAGCATTGCTTTCAGGGAGTGCACAGAGGAGAAGTCTGGACAGAAGCTTCCCAGAAGCCATTCTTAACAGGAAAAAGAGCCCCCTCCCCGTGATTGTTTTGTTTTGTCTTGTTTTGTTTTGTTTCACTACTCATCTATTTCCAGATTGCACTTGGCAATTTCCTTCAGGAATTCTCTTGGTTATCCATCTCCTCTTCTTCTGAATATATCCATCTATTTTCCCAAAATCTATATCTTTCAATAACTTTACATTGACTTTTCTAAAATAGAAATCAGGGAAGGTTAAACAACCTTGTTTCCTATGATCATCCATTATAGCTGGCAGTAAAATACCAAAATCGGCATGAGATTACTGAGTTACTTTACCCTCAAAAAACAGAAAGAAAAAAAAAGATATACCCACACACTCTCCTGTTTTCAGCAGGAGTGTGGGCTCAAAGAGTTGCAAGACTATCCTCTGAAGTGAAAATTAACTCTGAGGCAATCCACCCTGAAAGCCCCAGGTGAAACCAGAGACAGTTTCTGCCTCCCCAAGAGGCTCTTCTCCAAAGCTAATAGGGGTTGGAATAGGAGTTAGGGGATAGTATGACTGAGGAGAGTGCTCTGTTGTCCTCTAGAGAAAATTCTGCTATGCACCTCCACAACCACCCTCCATGCCTCTCAAACACAACAAAGGTACAGAATCTATTTAGAAAGATTTCTTATTTTCACTGAATTAAAGGGCTCAATCTTAATTGAAATATAAGAGTTAAAGTATGTACTTGGCCCTATTATTTTTTTTTTCATGTGCTGATATAATGACGATGATGTAAGATCATCTGGAATAAAGACAAAAGTTACATCAAGCTTGAAAATTATATTCCTAAATTATACTTAGGATAACAGGTTCAAGCAAGTTCTTAATTCTCAGTAGCAGTGCTTGAGCTAACGAGGATTCTCTTCTGTGCGTCAGCAAATGCCATGCATCTACTAAGTAGCTCACTCCCCTTTCTACGCTCAGGCCCCAGGCTCTCACACAGAGGGTTCCTAATGGCCTGCAGCCCAATCTTAAACTCACCACATCGCTGCAGTATGTCATATTCCATCAGGAGCTACTGTGCAAATAACATATTTCCATTTTTAAAGTCTGAAAAATGTCACAAAAAGCTTTTGGCATTTACATGACTCAGATTTACACCCTCTAATTCTCTCTGCAGCTAATTTCTTATGTTCGATACATATCCACCACAGGAAACCAGGAATAACGATTACAGGAAAAGCTGAAGTTCGACAGCCCAGCCATTAGCATTCACAAGTCTAAAGAGTAGGGATTTAAATGGCACTATCGACAGTTATTTCTTATATAACGAAAATCAGGACTGTCAACATGTGAGACATTAAAAAATATTCAGTAATTTTAGTTATAGCCTGTAGGGTTTTTTAATGCATTCCTGAGAACTAGCAAAAATCTACAAAGATGTGCACCAAGAGGGCCTAATAGATCAGAAGAGTGAAATTATATTCAATGTGGGTAAAACAGCTTGCTGTATGTTCTCCAACTACTGATCTTATCTCTCATAATCATGCCCCATGCTTCGTTTAATGTTGGACCACACTCACTATGAGAGGAAATTCATGCTTGCATTTTATGAGGCTCAGCATGCAAAATCCACATGCTATGTTTCCATTTCTTCTGTCTCACTTTACATAGATTGGGCTTTTATCTTTCTGCTGAATAACATTTGTTGTTTTATTTTCCACTGCTAAATATATAAGGGCTTACCAACGGAAATGGAGAGACTAGGGGCAGGTCTATCATAGCCCCAGGAAAAGACTCAAGTACACGCTGAAAATCTGTTCATTTAAATTTAGTTGAATTGTATGCATTGCCTCAAATGGGGAAAATGTGCATGATTCATAACTGCTCGTTGTTGAAGTGTCCAATGTGAAGCGAAACGGCACAAGGTCCCAAATAATATGATATGCTATGTATGCAACACACTAACAGAAACAAAGTTGTAACAAATAACATTTATTTTCTTCTTAAAAGAGCAGCAGTGGTCACAGCTGTCTGCAAACTTAGATCCCTAATTCATTGGTTGATTCTCACACATCTGATTAGCTAATTAATTATCATTGAAATGTGCAAGTGAATAAACAACTGGCCTGCATCATTTGATTTTTGTCTCCAAACTATTTAGCTAACTGAACTCATCTACAGAACAATTAGCTAGTCTTCTGCTGATGCTATTCTTGCAAAACTAAAGAGCTGGCCATGAGCACGGCAGATGTCTATTCCAGAGGAAGTGACTTTACATGCCTTCTTTGGTCAACTAGGACGGTGATCTTGGGTTATACTTTACACCAGATGGTTAATTTAACCATAAACTTATTTCCAAATTAATCCAGATTTCCTAGTTAGCATCAGGTTCTAGTAAGGTAGTTTTCTAGAAGACTCAGGACAGAAGGACTCAGGCAGAAGATTTTCCCTAACATGACGAATAGATTAGACATCTTCCATATAAATATTTGTATTTTAAATAACTATGTGCATTTATAAAAATACCAATTGGATAGAGTACTGCAAGATGGCTTATTGATTCAAATTCATACTGATTTTTTTTCTGGAAAAAAATTACTTTATAAATACTAGGCCTTGTGGTTATCAAATATATATATTTGATAATTTTATTTTAATAATTTTATCTACATATATTTAAAAATTTTATGAATTTCAATTGAATTTTAGGATCATAGAGAATTTAAGGACCAATTTTATCCCAGTGAGAAATGATTTAAGGAGGATAGGCTCTGACAATGTTCAATATGCCTTTTCCTAACTCTTCAAAAAGTAACTCCCCCTCACTGGTTGACATTCACTTCCCGTTTAATAAATATGCACTGAGTATCTTCTATCTTCACATCTCTTGCCAGGAGAAGAGAGGTTTATAAGGATACTTAAGCCTTCATAAAGAATATCATTTTAATATTCATTCACTGATCCATTCATGCATTCAGCAAACATTTATTATCTGTTATGAGCTAGATAGTATGTGATGCTGATAAATGAATAAAAAGAAGACTCTACCCATATGGACTGCACATTGTAACTGAGGAGACCAACATACTCACAAATATTTAGTACACACTATAATAAGTGCTTATCATAGTATTTGCCAGATGCCTGAGCAACATATTAAGAAAATGGATTCTCACACAAGGTAAGGGAGTAGTGGAGAAATGGCTTGGAAGGGGAGAAAGGGCTTAGAAAACTTCATGGAGAGGGTAACATTTAAACAAGGCCATCAAAAGTGAGCAGTTCTCCAAGGTGGAGAAGGCACTACGAGTACCCAGAGAAAACGAAACATCACAAAGAAGGGCTGAATGATGAACATGCATTTAGAGGAGTGCGGGTGCTCCAGTTTCCTGAACCTGGGGGCAAAAGTATGTGAATTATGTTCGTTGCAACTTCTTTCCTTCAGTTCAAAGTAGATGTCACGAACTTATGTCCCTTGGAACATTTTTGGCCCTGGATATGTGCTTGATATAGGCAATGTTTGAATTCATGGACAATATTTCAACATGGGAAGAATTCACAAAAAATCAGATTTTGAGCTCCTTTTGGAAAAGTCAGTGTTTAGCAGATCTGGGCCAGAATGTATATGTAAAATAATTTCCTGGAGACGAGCAGTGATTGCCCCATTTCTAGAGGCCTGAACTTTGTGTTTTACTACAATCTTCACTTGGCCAGCTTGTTACCTGACAGGCCCAGGCTAGTATTTTATTTGAGACACCTGATTTAAAGTTTTAATACTTCTAAAGAGGCAATCAAACCTGTGAGGAAAAAAAGTGGAATGTAGCTCTGAACTGTTCATCAGTCATTTATCATTAATACTTGAGGTGTGAATGAGAGACTGGAGAGCAACATGGATTAGAGGAATGGAAAACAGAGCACAAGGTTATTAAGCACTAGGTGTTTTTTTTTGTGGAGAATGTGGTAGGCTTAGAAATAAAAAAGAATAAAAGAAGCATAACTTCACAATTTTATGCTTTTACCATGATGAATCACAAAATAAATATTCACATCAAACTAGATGCCCATTTTAACTCAAACACTGAGCAAAAACACTGACCTTTTCTTAATTCTTGACTATGTTGATTTATTTCCAGTGTCCATGTTTGCAAGCATGTAAGTTTAACGGTTAATTCTAGCCCACTTCAGGGTTCTCCTGAAAACTTTTTGGCCCATGCTCACTCACTGAATTCTAACCATGGACATTATCCCCAGGTAATTAAAATGTTCACTTAAAAAAAGCCAACTATCACATAGCATTGTTAACCTTCTTCTCAAATAATGTACAAGACGTCAGAATTATCTGTAACGCCTTGGGGCTTTTCTGAAGAGTGAATATCTTTGCACACACTGTCAACATACACCATGTAGGAATAATTATCATCATTAACCTGAGTCTTATTAAGCTGCCTGCTTATTAATATGTATTGCGATTCACTATAAGTGCTAAGTTGTGGCAGAAAAACAAAGAGATAGCTGAATAAAGATGGCATCCCAGGCTTCCATAACATTATTAAAATATTTAGAAAGTGAAGCTAATGAGTTCACCTTTCTTCTCAAAACACATATATCCCAAATGCTCCTAACCTTTGAAAAGAACATGTCAGCTAAATAAGATTATTATATACAAAAGGAAGGAAGAGGGATATTTTAAAAAGAGCCAGACATCATGCATTGTTCATTCACAGAAGACAATGGATAAAATTAATGATTTGATGAAAATGCTTGTGAATAACTGAATTCCATATTCCAAATGTGACATTTGGAAACCATGTGCTCAGAACCCACAAACCAAAAGCAGATGAAATGTTTGCAATAGCTTTCTGGCAGACCTTTAAAGAGTTTCCCAAACTCTAGGGGGCAACTCTTACAGAAGAATGTGCTGGGCCTTAACAACTGTGGGGTATTACAGCTGAAAATTAGGACCAACCGTAGAGCTGGGCCTTGGAATGGAAGGCTGGCATCACCAATGGGTTGAGCAGCATGATTAGGGTTCCTGAGTGTTGGGGGTTCTGAGCCACAGAAGAATCTAGACTCTATCAAGGCAGTAAGAAACATAAACCTGCTCCAGTAAAGAATATAGAAAATTAACAAAAATTCTCCAAAACTGAAAATGGTTCACGACAAATTGAGGCATATTTCAAAGAGCCAGATTTCAAAGAAAAAGTTATACTTGGCCTCCATGAACTATCTTGGCTCCCATTTATTGGTTCTGAGATGCATTTGGAGGTACCAACTCTCATCACAAAGTAGTGCACAGACCTCATATTTCCACTCTATCTCCTGAGAAAGAGTGAACAAGGACGGCAAAATGAACTGATGAAGATGTAGCTTCCCCTCATCATGGCTCTCTCACTCTTTACCCTTTTGCACCCCCCATTCCCTGCCTTGCACATCTAAGGTTGTTCCAAATTCAGTTACAATGGTGGGCTCAGGCTTTGTGTAGCGTGACCTGTATATAATTTGGGACGTTTTCTTTCAGGAAAAGGTTACAACATAAGGAATACAAAATTAGGTATGAATGTGAATATTTGCTTAGGATGAGAGGAGGAATCACAACAAAATCAAATCTAAAGAAGCTGAAAAAAATCATAAATATTACAAAATCCAGAAAACTAATACATAAGAACTCAATGTTACTTAACAAACTCTCTGACCCACCCCTATAATACTTTTCCTCCATTTTGGCTGTATTTTCTTTGATCACTGTTCTTATGACAACGATTTTATATATGATTTTTAAAAAAAGAATACAAAGATAATACAACTGTGTAAGATAATTGTTACTGTTTGTTTTTATTAACAGTAGTTCAGATGTAGAAAACATAAAACTTCAGCACAGACATAATCACTATTTGTAGAACTGTTAAAAGTTTGTGTGCTATAACAAAAATTCAGACAAATTATATTTTGCAAAATTTCCATCAAAAAATAAAAATAATGTAGAATACATCTTGAGTGGTATAAGATACATTACTGAGTATATTCATGATAGGAGAGAACTTCCATTTTCACTATGTATTGATGTCAATTGAATCCCCCACTTAAAATTTAAACATCTGATGACTGGAAATAATTTCTGCAAACTGGCTTCTGCATTTATATTCTTCAAGCCTTGTTTCTCATCCTCTACTCATGTATTTATGGTGCTGAATGCTGTAAGACACATTCATATTATGCTTGATAAGGCCTTTGGGCCCACACACCTGGGTGAATTGGCCCAGCGGGTATTTGGAGTATTCCACCTATACTTGGATAGCTAGTAACTTAACAGGAGATTGAAACCACGTAAACATCCACCACTAAACCCAAGTTTAATGTGTATCCACAACTCAGCTTCCCCTTGGCCTAATCTAAGACAGGCCCCCTTCCATCCACTCCAGGGCTAACTAACCAAAAAAGGAAAAAAAAGTTGTAAATGAAGAGAAGTGACTGTGGATAGACATATCGGTATTAATCTATTTCAATTAAAATGCATTACTTTAGCAAACAGTATGACCCTGTGGACATGTTGCTAAGGCCTTTCATATTACCTTAGACATATCTAGAGCTTCATTAGCTTCAAGGTACAGTCCTATGTCAAAACATATAGTTAATCATGTGAGTGACCTAAAGGTGAGTGAAGCTATCTATTTATACCAACTAAAAACTATTGCAGTTGATCACCTTATCCAAATAATACAATATTATTACCAAGCCAAAAGAAATATTTAAAAAGCCAAAAACCTCAGGAGATCATTTAATCCAACTCCAGATAACCAATATTGGTGTTAACCTAAAACCTCTGTGAGCTAGGCTTAGGAGACATTCATTTACCTTTCATTAATTCATTTGATAAACATATCTTATTCACATTTTATTTATTTACTCAACCTGTTTTTGCACATATTTATTGAATGACTACTATATGGCCAGCATTGTCCTAGGAGATGAATTAATTATCTAAGTGAACAAAATTGACAAAATTCTCAACCCTCTTCTCTACATTCTACCAAAATATCCTAGTTGTATCAGGAGAATTTTACATTTAAAAATAGGAAGCTGTTGGACATCACATCATTTGTTTAATCAGATATTAGATGCAAGAAACCTTGAAACAGTGCTTATGTTTGGCAAACCTATGTAAAGAATGTATGAATGACCAATGTAAAGGAAGTAAAATGCATTATTTTTTTCAAGGGCAATAGAAGATTTTCAAGGGCAATTTTGACAATAAGCAACTTTCCAATTCTTGTCTTAGTGGTTGACTTAAGTATCCTTTGGGAAAGATTACACCCTCCTGTAATTTGGGTATAACTGTAAGGAATTATTAGGGATTAAGTTTACAAGCTCTTCCAAAATAGAGTTACTTAGGTATTGGGCAAATAGCTCTCATTGTTTTTAAGAATGAATATGCTATTTTGCAGAGAACTAAAAGTATAGGACAAGGTTTAAGTTCCAGAATTGATACTAAGTGACCTTTCACAAGGTGAGGTCTATGATTCTAAATCGTGTTAATTTAGATTATCTATTTTAATAAGTATTTAAACTCAATTGACTATACTTGAGTATCTTCAATGACTTGATTTATATTTGTGAAAAATCTCTTAAAATTCTATTGCATAGTTTGCGTATCACCAAAGTAGCTTTGATAACAACTACTCACAATTCTTCTGGATACATTATGAATTTTTCATTTAAACTGGTCTTTATTTTAATATGCTCCAACATAAAATTTATAGGATTACTCTGTAATAAATACCTTATATTATTATTCATATCCAATATTCAAAAATGTTAATAGCTAAAATTCAGCAGTCTTTCAAGTAGTGGAAAATTATATTTATTTCATCTTCTTAATATTTTAAATCAACCACTGGGGTTTTTGAAAGCTAAGCTTAGAGGTCAGTTTTCAAAATTCTAATTTTTAAAAATTCCTGATGACCATCATTATTTGTGTAATACTGAATATTAGAAGGAAGAGTACTAGGAAACCCTTACAGAAACATAAATCCAGGTGTATAATCTCATGAAGTACACATGAGATGTAATAATTTACCCAGGATTGTTAAGGGCTTCTCATTTTATATTAATGAAGCCATAATATCTTCCTGCTCTGTTTCTTCATCTAGAAGAGGAGTAAAATTTTACCTACCTCCAAGAAATTGGCATTGATAAGTGAGAAAATCACCCAAGCCTCCCATGGAAAACATTATACCCTGGAAATAAATTAAGCACATCTGGAAGCAACATTAAAACTCTTTCAGGCCACTGGGGTAAAGCTGCAATCATTTGTTAGTAAACGATACTCTAGCAGCATGGATGAATGCACATTTAAGAACTCATTTTACTCCCAAAGAGAAACCGAAACCTTGGGAGATTCCCACTGAATATGCAAAATATAATGAGATTTAAATCACATTTGAAATAGTTCTTTCTTTTCTCACTTTCTGGTTCCATATTGATACATTTTTTCGTATGCATCCGCTCAACTTGGATTGTCTTCAAAAATCAGGAAATTATTCTCTATTTTCATGCCCTTTAACACCCAACATCAGAAGCTATATGAACTCTTATTATTTGCTATTGCTGTTGGTTTTATGGTAATTATAAATTCAGGTAGTCTGAGCCGTTTTCAAATTATTTAAAAATTTTTTTAGATTGTTTGCACTACTAATATTTCAGGCTCTCCATTTGAAGCCAGAGGATGCTCACTTAATTTGTCACAATTTTAAAAATAATAACTGGGAAGTCAAGGGAGTCACATCATTTAAATTATGTTCATTACATTGACAAACGGACTACTAAAGGAACTGGGAAGATGTCTGAACAGTTTCCTGTTCCTGTCGTGTTCTGTAGCAGCAAGAGTCCTGGGTGACTATGAAATCTGCTGGTAAAGAAAATGAGTGGGGAGTCCAGTAGATTCCATTTCAGAACACTGATACCTTGAAACTGCTTCAAGCTTACCCTTAAGTATTCCCCCATTTTTTAAAAGTCTGATCACAATAGCAAAGATAAAATAGATAAAAAGACAAAAATAATCCCAGCAAAGGTGTTTCAACTGTAGATGAGACAAGTAATCACCCAGTTGCAACCTTTTTTTTTTTTTAATAAGAGGTAGTCAAGTTATTTGGTAGAGTTATGGAATGCCACTTCTTACAAGCCCACCTTATTAAAGCATATATTATTCTGTAGGTTTTGCACAATGTTCCAGCTAGAAAAATAATGATAATTAGCTGCAGAAAATTATCACCTGTTTCAGAGTACCCATTGCCATTGTTGTCTTTTGCCTGTCACTGGACTTCTAACTGAAACATTTTCATGCCCTGTGAATGACAGTTTTTAAATTAACAACAACTTCACGTTATTCAGGAAAGAGTGTAGGAAGCAAAGCACACCAGCATGCTTCTCACTGGGAAGCTGGATCATGTTGTCATTCAAGAGAGAGAACTATGTAACTTGCACGCCCCGCAGCCTCAAGAAATATGCCATTTCTTACTTTCTAAGCCTTCACTGCTATAACTCACAAACTGACACAGGACACTCACAGGCTTCTACAAGTGAAACCTGGCACGATTGCCTAAAATATTGGGTTTGTCTATTTTGTGCTGTCAACCTGCTGAAGACCAAAATACCTCAAAAAGCCCAAAATGTAAAGAGTATCAATATATTTTTCCTTTAACTTTCATGACTTTGGCCTCTGACAGAACCTTAATTGATTACAACTACTGCGAAAAACCACATTTTAGCATCAAGTACTGAAGTCAGCTCCAGACACACAAGCCTGCCAACTCTAATTTATTTGAAATGAGGTGAGATTTGATCATTTATTTTCCCACTGAGAAGATTTGTGCTGCCTTTTAAAGTGAAAGCACTTGGTATACCTTCAGAAGCTGTTTAGGGTTCTTTGAAATTTTGTTAATAATCATGCTTTGAGGAACAAGTGAATATGGCACAAGATATAATCAGATATAGCCAAAACAGAGCCAAAAGCATCTTGTATTCCTTTGATAGTTACCTCAATGACTCACTCAATGACCTAGAAAAGATGACCATTTAGAAGAGTCAAACCAGTGTCCTGAGAGAGGGGAGAGGGTTCTGAGGAGGTAGAGTTGATTCAAAGTAAAAGTAAAAGATAAAATGAAAAATAGAATTTTTAAGACTGATGGGGTGAAAAGATATTTTGAATTTTTCCAAAATACTTACATTACCAAACTGAGTATTATTTAAAGTAAGGTAATATTTTGATTAATAAAAGTCAATCGAAACCAAAATATCTATTGAGTTTTTTTAAAAATGCAAAACAAAGCTCTGTACAAAAAGATGTGAGTAGAAGAGTTTATATTTGAGGAAGACATGAGAAGCACAAAATAAATAACACTCCAAAGAACAATAGAAAAAATAAAAAATTATGTATAAATAATAAATGAATTTAATACTTAATAATTGTAGGAGAGACTGAGGAAGGAAAGAAAGCTATAAAATATAAGAAGGAAAAACAGCTTTAGAATTCAAAGAAAAGCAAAAAAAAAATTATATATCCATAAAGTTTAGGTGAATTCCTTTAAAAAAAAAAAGAAAGAAAACTGTTCCCAAAGTTCAAAGACCACAACTTTTACCGTCTTTCTCTTTATTTAATTTTATTTATTTATTTATTTATTTGTCTGTTTATTTAATTAATTTTTTTTTTTTGAGACAGAGTTTCGCTCTTGTCACCCAGGCTGCAGTGCAATGGCACGATCTCAGCTCACTGCAACCTCCACCTCAGGTTCAAGCAATTCTCCTGCCTCAGGCTCCTGAGTAGCTGGGATTACTGGCACCCAACACCACACCCGGCTAATTTTTGTATTTTTAGTAGAGACAGGGTTTCACCACATTGGTCAGGCTAGTCTGGAACTCCTGACCTCAGGTGATCCACCTTTCTCAGCCTCCCAAAGTGCTGGGATTATAGGCATGAGCCACCGCACCTGGCCCCATCCTTCTCCTTAGGAAGTGTTAAAAAGTAATCTACGGAAGAAGATAATGTTTGGTTGTATTAAGTTCATAGAGATCAGATTGCTAGCAAAATATGTAGGTAGAAAGTTGAAGAAATCAGTGATAAACATAGATGCAAAAATCCAACACAAAATTTTAGCAAAATAAATCCTTCAAAGTTTGAAAAAACATAGATTATGCTTACCTGGGTTTATTTCAGGAATTCAAGGATGTTTTAACATAGGAAGTTATATCATTAAAATTTACTCATGCTCACAATTTATATCTGAAAACCATGTGTTCATCTTACACTTGATCTTAGCCAAAAGGCCAAGAAGCAATCAACCATATGTTCATTTTAACTGATGCAGAAAAGTATTTAATGAAATTCAACTGTCATTCATAAAAAGCCTCTTAATAATGGAGCATCAAATTAGATAAAGTGTAGCTAACAAAAACTTGCAGCAAATATCATAAATCATGGTAAAACTAGCAAAATTTGTATTAAATTTCAGAATAAGGCAAGAATGCCCATTATCAATGTTACAATTCAACACCATATTCAGAGGGCATAATCAGGGAAACATGACAAGAAAAAAAGTAGAAATACAAGGGTTAGTAAGGGAGAAATTAACTTTCAATATTCAGAGATGACATGATTATCATTTAGACTGTGTAAAGGTCAATAAATCAAGTTATTAATTGTTGAATGTATCAGATCACTGGATTTAAGATTAATAAACAAAAAGTTCATTCTTCCATACTAGTTTCAAACAGAAAATGTAATTTTTAAAAGGTACTATTTATAATTGCCACAAAAAAATAAAAATGTGTAGGAATAAATCTGACAAAACACATGTCTCCAGTTTATGGAATAAGTTATGAAACTATTTAAATAAAGTAGAAAAGAAATTAATAAATCAAAAGAGAGTGATAATATTATCATAGATAGCAATAATAGGATATCATTAAGATGTCAAATTCTTCACAGATTGACCTATAAATTTAATGTGACTCCAATCAAAATCCCAAAAACTTTTTTTGGAACTTGAAAAGGTAAGTATACAATATTTATGAATGAATAAAAGCTTAAGAGTAGCCAGAACAGAGTTAGTGATTGCCTTTCTAGATACCTAGGCATATTAGAAAGCTATAGGAATTAAGACACTCTAGTTTTTTTAAGCAGAGATGTGGCAAGAAAAAAAGGATGGAAAATATAGAAACAGATTTTTAAGTGTACAGAAACTCAAAATACAACAGAGATGACATTTCACATTAGTGGCAAGAGAAAACACTAATACATGGTGCTGAGAAAATTTTCTATCCATATGTAATTTTTAATAGTATATCTACTTAAAAACATGCATGGTCAAGATGAACAAAGACATAGCTAAAAGGAAAACTTCAAAAAAAAACCATAAAATAAGTAGAAAAATAGAGCACAAGGTAGTATCCTTTTACCAAGATGCATATATAAATAGACAAAGAAAATAATATAAAGTCTTCCATTTATCAAAAGATACTATTAAATATATTTTTGGTCAACTGGTTTTTGATAAGAGTTCCATGACAATTCAATAGAGAAAAAAGTCTTTTCAATAAATGGTGTTCGGACACCTGGATATCCACATGTCACAGAATTACCATAGACCCCTATGTTACATCTTACACAAAAATTACTCAAAATGGATCAAAGGTCAAAATGTAAGGCATACAACTATAAAACTCTTAGAAGAAAACAGGCATAAATCTTTGTGAATTAGATAATAGTTTCTTAGATATGAGAAAAAATAGATAAATTGGACATCAAAATGATGCTTCAAAAGGCATCATGAGGAAAATGAAAAAAGAACCCATAGAACGACATGAGAAAAAAATGGATATGGTAGGTATTGACTACCATATCCCCAGTAAGGAACTTTTAATGAAAATATATGATGAACACCTAAAACTCAATAGAAAGACAACAACCCAACTAAAAATTGGCCAAAATATTTGAACAAATTTTTCTCTAAAGGAGATATACAAATTGGCCAAAAAGCACAAATAAATATGCTAAACAACATTAATAATTAGAGAGATTCAATTCAAAACCACTATGAGGTACAACTTTACACCCAGTAAGATGGTTATAATAAAAAAGACAGAAAATAACAAGTGCTGACAAGGATGTGGAGAAATTGCAATCTTCATACATGGCTGACACGGATGTCAAATGGTACAGCGACTTTGGAAAACATTTTTTTACAGTTTCTCAAGAAGTTAAACATAGAGTTACCATATAACCCAACAATTCCACTCCCAACTATACATCCAAGATAACTGAATACATACATTTACACAAAAATTTGTACATAATAGAATAAAAGTGGAAAGAACCCAAATGTGCATCATTTGGTAAGTGGATAAACAGATATAGTATATGTATACAATGGAATATTATTTAGCCACACAAAAGAATTACGTACAAGTTCCAACGTGAACTTTAAAAACATTATGCTAAGTGAAAGAAAACAGACACAAAGGTCACATCTTGTGTAATTTCTTTTATATATAATGTCCAGAACAGGCAAATCCAGACACAAAGTAGATTAGCGGTTGTCAGGGGCTAAAGGAAGGGAGTGCTGGAGAGTGGCTGCTAATGGTCTGAAGATTTTCTTCAGGGTGATAAGATTTTTCTGGAGATAAATAGCGGTGATGGTTGTATGACTTTGTTAATATATTAAAAACCACTAAATTGTACTCTACTTTTTATTTTTTAATTGACAGATAAAATTGTATTAAATTGTACACTTTAAAAATGTACTTTTTGGTACAAACTGCACAGATGCAAACAGACATAGCAATCTCATTTTTGAGAACTTATTAATCTTCCAAAATAGTAACCGAAATAATGGTACTAGAAATTAATGATCTGTATGTGAGAATGCCTGAGTCAGCACTGTTCACATTATCAAAAAACAGGGAACCACCTTAAGAGTAAAGTAATGGTCAAATAAGTATGGTGTGTCTATACAAAGAAATGTCATGCTTTCTTTTAATTGAAAAAAATTATGTTGTTCTTTCTATAATCAAACAGTATATATTTATAGTATAGAAATAGGAAATACAAATAAGATTTTTAAAGAAAAATTGTTAATTCCAGCCCTCAGAGACATCATTTTGGTGTATATCATCTCAAGTCTTTTATTCTGTATGTGTGTGTGTGTGTGTTTATGTGTGTGTTTGCATGCCTGCATGCATATATATGTGTGTATACACACACATATACTTGTTTTGTATATATACATATACCTGTATATAAACACACATACACTTGTTTTTCAACTAAAAAGGGATCACTCTTTTTAAAAAATAGCATTAAAATCTTGAAATAATGAGACACAAATTAGGAAAAGGTACAGCCAACAAATATAACAAATGATTAGTATCCATAAGTTTAAAAAAATGTTATTGGTACATTTATGGAGTATGAATGCAATTTCGTTACATGTATCAACTGCATAGTTTTCCAGTCAGGACTTTTAGGGTATTGGTCACCTGAATAATGTACATTGTACACATTATTTCTCATCATTTTTATAAATTAATAAGAAAAATATATATACTACAAAGAAAAATGAGCAAAAAGTGTGAGTAACCAATTCACCTAAAAGGAAATATAAATAATAATTACATAAAAAATAATCAGTAAATAAAAAATAGGCTCATTCTATTATGGAATGTGGAAAGTACCACTTAGATCATCAGTGAAATCACATTTCACCCTAATCAGATTGAGGAAAAAAATCTGACAATATTAAGGGTTGGTAAGGATATAGAAAAGTAGCAACTCATTCAAAGCTAAAAAGGATATAAATCGGTACAATCAATTTGAAAAATAATTTGACAAAGTTGAAGATGGAAAAACTTATCACTCAGCAATTCCACTTCTAATTATATATTCTAGAAAAAAATTTTGTGAATGATAAAGGGTACTAACCAAAGACTGCTAATGGCAGCATTTTTTACCATACTGAAAAATTAAGATAGTGGATGGCAATATACAGGAGAAGAGATGAATGATGGTTCATTTATTCAATGCACCACAAATGAATAAACTGTAGTTATATATAACAACATAGATGAATTTCAAATATTTATGTGAAGCAAGAGAAGCAATGAGCAGAAGTATACATCCAATTCATACACATAAAACTTAAACCATATTTATGATGTAAAATTTTAGAGAAGTGCATGGAAATTTCAAATACTAATTTAGAAGGGTGGTTCCTCAGAGAAAAATAGAGGTTGAGGTGGGTGGAATTGAGGGAAAACTTTGTAGCTTTAATTGTTTAGATAATGCATTATTTCTTAAATTGTATGGTAGGTGCACTGAGTATACTGATTTTTATTCATTTATGAATGTCTTATATATTTCTAATTAAATGTTTTAAAGAAAATAAAATATATGGAAGTGGGTTCTTCTGGTGTTGATATAAATCTCAGATATGGATATTGGGAATCCTTAGCCACACCATTTTCTATGGTCTATATAAAAATAATTTTAGAATAGAATTAAAATCTCTTAGCATTTGACTACAGTATAATCAGATGGCAAGCTGGAAATTTTATTGTGTTGTTGTAAACAGGTTTTTATTGTTGTTGTAAACATAGCATCATGTCATGATCATTATTCAATATAATCACTGTTTTCTGCAGTTCTCCCTAGTTGAAAAATTCTTATTCAAATTCTTCAGTAGACTAAAGACATTTAGAGAAACACTACTAAGATTTCGAAGTTTCTAGTAAAAGTTACATATCCTATAAATAAAGAATAGAGATTAGAAGAACTTAGGTATAATGGGCAGAGGATTTTGAACTGAACTATTTAGCTAATATCTGTTATTAACATAGTATTAATGAGAGAGGTCCCTAACATTCCCATGCCTTAAATGCGCAAACCGAGTCCATCGCTATTCAAGGTTCCATCCATCATTCTTGTTACCAAGTTCTCAAGTTTCTTTAGAAATACAGGAGTATTAGCACACTAAATTTCTCCACTGAAAAATGTAAAATAAATTATTTTTGCTTAACCTTTGAGTACATTTATGTGCACGATATAGTCAAGAACATAAAATATCAGTATTCTGATATCAGAAGACAAAATCTTATGAAAGGACACAAAAAATAATTTAAAAAACAAGTTTCCAGTGAAAACAAGGGAGCTGAGCAGAAGGTTCCAGTTATCTCTTATTAGAGAAGATAAGTTCACAAACCATGTTTATACATGGCCACTGGATTTTCTGAGTATCTTAATGAATTTCCAAAAAATACTTTGTATTAGTTTGATGACCTTAGACACTTGGGGGGATTATAGAAATTGACAAACATATACAGTGATTCCACTTATACTTAAAAATAAATCAATGCTTTTGGGAATCATGTCATCCATAGTCCTTTGGTGAGTCCTTAATTATCTTTTTTCTGCAAAAAATATTGCATAGAACCTAGGCTAAAATATCTCATACAGTTAAACTCAGAGTCAGCTGAATGGCAGAACAATGGCAGGGAACCTTTCCATTCAATCTGTTTATGAAAATTGTTCGTTGTGCCTGGAAGAGTTACATGGTGTGCCAAATCAGGCTTAAAGTACCGTTAGAATGTCTCTGCTAGTAGTATGCATAAATATTTTTTTCAATTGCCCAGCCTCTTCTCCAGGGACAGAAAGAGACACATTTACATAACCCCTATTTTTCTGTCCACTCCCAGAACCGATATTATTTATGTGCAAATCAACTGAAAAGCATGACCTGCTTCACTAGGCTTTTGCTTTACACACTCTTATTTTTCTTTAGACAAAATTTGGGTGAATTATGTCTTAGCAAAACTGAGTATTGAGTCTTTAAGAACATATATGCATGCACAGACACACACACATACACACACACACACATATATATACATAAACATATACCTAAAGACATGAGGCTTTTCTAATTCCATTTCATCAAGTTTGCTGACATCAGGCTGAACACTTAATTTAAAAATGGGGTAACAACCTTATACTGTTGTCAAAGATTTCTATACCATTCATAAAGTTATGTGGAAATATTTTTATTTTAATTTTCTTGGCAGCTGAATAAAGCATCACTCTTAAATTTAGTGTGAACTTTATACCTCATTACTCTTACTTCAATTTAATTTTTGTACAATAATGAGTAAATGACTCATGTGCTCAATATTTCAAGCAAATGCAACCATTTTTGAATCTCACAAAGAACTACCTTATTGGTTATTGACATTAAGCACTCATGACAACTCATTAGAAAAAGATATATACCCAAGAAAGCCCTACAACATTAGTGACTCAGGGCCCTGATCCACTTGAAATTTTAAAGTAACTAGTTTTAATTTTTCCTGCAGTAGTAACATCACAGATTATTGTTGTTGTTTCCATTTTTGACCCTTATCATAATGTGCCACCAAGCATTTTTCCCCAAATTCATTTTTTCTACATAAGCAAATTAAAGTGGAAAACTGAGATAATTATCCAAGTCATTCAAGCCAAAAATTGCTTTTGCATAAAATATATACAAATACCAAAATAATGGACTCTAGATCTGTAATTATGAATCATCTAGCTATTAGAGGCCAGACTGCCTCATATGGGTCATGTCTCTCTCACCTTTTTCATTGAAATAATCATTTACTAACCGGAGGGGCTTTGCTCTAAATCAATTGATCCATGTCCCAGGTTTCAAGCTACAGCATACACAAAAAAGTTATTAAATGCAGAGGTCAAAGAGACTAGTTGAATTAGTAAATTGATAAACAGATTTTAGCATTAATTATCCTGACAGTCTACACATAGAGGCCTGGGCGCTCATGGGCACATTGACACTGTCAGTTCATACCCTGAATTTTTTTCTTTCACTCACAAGAGAGCATTAATTTTAAAAATAAGTAAATTAATTAAAAGATGCAATCACACTAAAAAAGATGATAAGGATTCATGCACCAAAAACAGGTTCAGAAGTAGAAGCTGAATCTATCAGCCTGCTCAGTTTCAAGTAGAGAAACAAGGAGATGCATCGTTAAGCTGGGATGCTGGCCAGAGAAGGATGCTGACAGAGCGATCCATTGCCTGAGGCTACACTTCAATAAAGCTGTGAACTTCCAGAGGTTGGAAGACCAAAGGACTTCCAGTCAGGACCTGGGCTGTGCTGCTCACTAGCTTGGTGTTGGGATGGGGGTCAACATCCCAGGGCAGGGAAAACCACCAGCTCTATACCACTGTAGGATGACTGTAGTTAGCAATTATATCTTATATAGTTTCAAAAACTAGAAGGAGGATATTGAACATTCCCAGAACAAAGAAATTATAAATGTTTGAAATGATGGTATGGTAATTACCCTGATCTGATCACCATACATTTTATGTATTGAAACATCACTATGTACTCCAGGAATATGTAAAGTTCTTATTTGTTCATTAAAAAAAACATTTTTTAAAAAGCAGCATGTGTAGTAATAAGTATAGAGAGGAAGGCAAGGCAGGCAGGATGATTGCTCAAGATAAATTTAGGAAGGATCATTCCAAAGCCCCTAAGAATCAGCATATGAAAGAGAGAAGCATCATTAATAGTTGAGAGACTCATTCACTACCAATAAAATAATTTTTTAAAAAACCAAAATTAATATAATAAAAGCATTTGAGCTCCTTATAAAAATAGTTCTAGCTTTAAAAAGTAAAAAACTGTTTAGACCAAAATAGAAACAAATCAAGAAGAGATAAATTTAAAAATAGAACCAATTTAAAATGTAAGAGAAAAGATATTTACTAAATTTTTAAACCTCCATATTAATACAAACAAATAGAAATTCAATGAATTAGAAGACAGGACTAACCAATCCACTCAGAACAGAGCAGTAGATTGATATGGTCTCCCAAATGGGAATGGAAGATAAACTGAATTTGAAAAGATAATAGCCGAGGAAATTCCAGGATTTGAAATACAAAAAAAGTACCCAAAAATAGTTCCAACCTAGACACAGTATAGTGAAATGGCAGAACAATTAGGATAAAGGGAAATCTTAACAGCTCAACAAGAAAAGACATAATTTTTAAAAGAATGAACATTAACATACACCTTACTTGAACAAGTATTTAGATAGTTAAATATCCCTTTCAGTTTTTCTGGTTAAATTTTATACATCCTACAGACAATTGTATATGTTAATAAAGCTAGTTTTGTTTTTATTTATAGCCAATAAACATGAATAGGAATAGCATTGGTATGTTTATAGAAATTAATAACCTGAAATCAAGAAGTCAGCTGGGGAAAAAATTAATAATGAACATTTTACAACAGCTACAATAAGTTAGTGTTGAATAAAGAATGTTAAATACTTTTCATCAGGGTTAGTAATATTTTAAATCTGTACCTGGCCTCTATGGTCATTAGAAACTCAAAATATAACAGCCTATAAGGTACAGCAGTCTGCAGATGAGCTTCTGTGATATAAAATTATTTGTTATCTGTGAGCCAGTGCTTTACTAATACAAGCCCAGCCATGGACTGTACTACAGTCTAGTAGCAGTGTAGTAAGAAATGAGAAAACATTTACAATCAAAGCCTGAATATTCAGATGTGTATAATTTATTATTATTATTATTATTTTATTATTATACTTTAAGTTCTAGGGTATATGTGCACAACATGCAGGTTTGTTACATATGTATACATGTGCCATGTTGGTGTGCTGCACCCACTAACTCGTCATTTACATTAGGTATATCTCCTAATGCTACCCCTCCCTCCTCCCCCCACCCCACGACAGGCCCCAGTGTGTGATGTTCCCCACCCTGTGTCCAAGTGTTCTCATTGTTCAATTCCCACCTATGAGTGAGAACATGCGCTGTTTGGTTTTCTGTCCTTGCAATAGTTTGCTCAGAATGATGGTTTTCAGCTTCATTCATGTCCCTACAAATGACATGAACTAGATGTGTATAATTTTTATATTAAAACATTTTCTGTTTTAAGGTTTCTTTTGAAAAAACGTATATTTCTTATCCAGTTCTAGACCCTGTAACCATGAACAACCATATTCTTTGATGGATGATAAATGCTTCATAATTTTTCCCTAGGATAGGATAACCATGATTAAATTTCTTTTTTTGAAAAAAACACTATGCACCAAATAGGTAATAGTTTCTTAATATGATTAATTATAAAAGTAACTTTATTGGGGAGAAGAAAGAGGATTTATTGTTTCATGGGTACGAAGTTTCAGTTTGGAATGATGAAAGAAGTTCTGGAGATGGTTAATGGTGATGGTTGTACAACAATGTGAACGTCCCTAAAATGTACACTTAAAATAGTTAAAATGGCAAATTTTATGCTATGTGTATTACAACAAATATGCATATTTTTTAAATAATTTTAAACTTTAGGTTAAAAAGTAATTTTATAAATTTTTTAAAGCATAAGGAAATTTGTGGTCTCTATTGTATTCAAAGAAATGACTGTTCATTCTCATGCATAAAATTTAGGATGAGACACTGTCTTACAATTTCCTGGTTTCTGACTGTCCTGATTGATGCTTTCAGTCATGCCGCTTTTTCACAGTCTGCGTGGCACTTCTCCAACAGGAAATTTACCTCAGATCAGTTCATGTCACCAGTCCTCCTGTAGCTCTAGCTTCTCTGCTCCAAGTTAAACTGAAAACTGCCCTGTCATTTCTTTTAACCTTTGAGTTTGAGGCAGTTCTGAGAACTTCTCTCACAGCAATTGCTTGTTCCTCCTGGGCACCATACTATAACTAGGCTTAATGATAGAATTCTAGGGTTGAGGAACCTTGAAAAGCACTGTGACCTCTCCAACACTGGCCACAACCACTCACAAACCATCCTCACACACTGTAGAGGTTGTGTTGCCTTTTAAAGCTCCCTCTCAGAATTCTATGCTTTAGGATTTTCTCCTAAAAACACCAACTGCAAATCTAAATCTGTCAACCTTTGTGCTAAGGTACACTTCCCTTTGCTCTTGCTAAAGTGGGATAGGGGAGAAAATTGATCACTTTCTATACTAACATTTTATGTCCATTTTTTGAAGGCCATTACTAAATCAAAATCAGATCTCAGCTGTCTCCTTCAGAGCAAAATAGCCCTTATTCCCGAAACTTCCCCATATAAGGTTAGATTTCCATTCTTTTAATAACGTTTGTGACCATTTTTTTATTCTCTGTTAAGCTCCTTACATTTCCCTTGAGTTATGGAAGGCAGAATACTCAAATAAGGTATTTTATTAACTTTTGCAAATTTTTACATTCGAGAACCATGATATCTTTTTAGGAGAGATTCTGCTAGACAGCTTAAAATTCAGTGTGTCTCTAATATCACCACTACTATATTTATTGTAAATATTTACATTTGTCAGTGAGTATAGTTTGATTTGTTTTACCCCTCCAAATCTCATGTTGAAAATTGATTCCTGGGGTTGGAGGAAAGGCATAATGGGAGGTGTTCTCGTCAGGGGGGCAGATCTCTCATGAATGAATGCGTTGGTGCCATCCTTACAGTGATGAGTGAGTGCTCTCTCTAGTAGTTTCCATGACAGCTGGTGGTTACGAGGAGCCAGGCACGTCTCTCCTCTTTCTCTTTCTCTTGCTTCTTCTCCCATCATGTGATCTGGACATGCCTGCTCCTCTTAGCCTTCTACCATGAGTGGAAGCAGCCAGGGGCCCTCACCAGAAGCAGATGCTGCTGCTAGGCATCTTGTACAGCCTGCAGAACTGTGAGCCATATAAACCTTTTTCTATAAATTACCCAGCTTCAAGTATTCCTTTACAGCAACACAAATGGACTAAGACAACAGTCATTTCTCCTATTTGTATTAATTATATTCAGCCTATTCTCCCTGAGTTTACCTTTAAGAATCATCTTTTTCCAGCTGATACCAACCAACATAAATATAACATTGATCTCAAATAAGCTGTTATCAGTAACAATTACTAAACCCACATCCATGTATGTGGATCCACATACAAGCTATCCAGGATAGCTTTTTTAAAAAGAAAAATGCTGATCTATTTTAATATCTTCATTAACTATAACTTTCAAGAGTAACACACTTCCAGTAATTATCCAAAATAACAGATACTCTCAATATATGTTTTTCTGTGTGTCAACTTGCTATTCATATTTTAAAAATCAGGTTACTAAGTAAAGACAGTTTGAGTATGTATTATACATAAACACATTTCACTACAATAGTTCAACATCTATTGTATTATCTCCTTTACTTCCTTAAGAGGAAAAAGTTATGCAGGCATCAAAACTCCCCATTATGCAGGTATCAAAACTCCCCATTATGCAGGTAGTGTGAAATTCACCCTATACTTCCATCAAATTATAGAGGATTAGTCATGTGCACCTAGGAGTAGGAATGGTTTGCTGAGGCATTCAGGCCCAGCAAAGGAGGGCAAAGCATGATGATCATCATAACAGTGAAAATTTTAATAGTAGAAATGCTTCAAAAATTAGTGTTTTACAGCAGGCACAACCTGCAGCTCCAAACCTGCAGCTTACACATAATCTCTGACCTGTTCTGGGCTCCAGACATCCTCAGTTAGGAACAGCACACACTCAGTGCCAAGCAAGACCAACAATATTCCTAGGCTATGATGAATACAAAGAAAGGAGGGAACAGGGCACCCTTGCCATGGCAAACCTGTTCTGCCCAGTCCCCCAAGGTGATGAAATGTGTGACTGTCACAAGACTCAGTAATACTGTTATAATTGGGATGTACAGGGAATAGATGCCAGCTGCAGAAACAGTATGTACTTTGACAAGGAGTGTGTTGGAAACGACTGCCAGCCTGTGCCTGCTGCCAACGCCACTCAGCTACAAATAGAAATGACGACGCACAGTGGGCCACAGCTCTCATAGTAGCCTTCACCAACCACTGCTTCAGGACCAAGCAGGATCTAGAATTTGAAGTGGTCACGGCAGTCTTCAAATTAGTTACACATCGCAGAGTGGTACTATTCAAAGGGTAGCCACAGTACAACTGCACTGGCATCAACAGAAAAGCCTGTTGAAAAATGCAGCTTCATCCCCGACCCAGACCTATTGAATCAGAATCTCTAAGGGTGACGCCCAGGAATCTGTAGGTTTAAATTTCTCCTGGTGTTTCTTATGAATATAGGTTTGAGAGCTAAGGTCAAGCAAGTCAAATAGGAGATACCAAAAGCACAAATCATAAAACTATGTAAAGTAAGGAAAAATAATATCATCTTACATTTTTATCATGCTTTGCAATTTACCAAGTGCTCCTATATGTAACCTCATTTCTACACAACTATATTTTACAGAAAATACAATTCCTAGGAGATCTGAGTTAGAAATATACTTTAAAATATATATATATATATATATCAGGAATAGAGCAAAGGTATTTTAATGATGTCTAGAGCTCTTTCCATTGCATTGTTATGACTCATAGTCGTAATCATTATGATAACATGAATAACAACAAAAGGAATAAAAATGATAGCAGCCCTTCCTATGTGCCAGACATTGTACTAAGAGTTTATATTTGTTACCACTTTTAATCTCTGTAACAACACATGAGATATTATACTTCCAGTTTTACAACTGAGGAAATTAAGACTCCAGAAAATTAGATTGCCTGAGATCATAGAGAAAGTAATTATGGGTGCCTAGATCCAAACATGTTCTGCCTGACTCTAAAGCATGCACATAACCTCTCTGTTCTATAGCCTCCTTAGTGTGATTCACTCAAGCAAAGTTACAGCATTGTTCAAAGATTAAATGTGGCCTCACTTTCTCACGATAACCAGCATGGTCAGATGATGAAGTAAATGAATTTCTCAATGACTCCTTCACCACTGGTTCCTCATATGTTCTTTCACCATCAGTGTATTGAATGCCCATTCAGTGCCATATATTGTGCTTGGTGATGGGAAGACAAGGATGAGTAAGATGAAGTTGCAGTTTCTGCCCTCATGAAATTTACACTGTGGTATAAATCTAGGGTTACATCATTTTACACCAGGTCATATTTACCCTGGCCAGCACCGTGATCCAGAGATTTCCCCATTTCCCTGTCTTAATAAATATCATGATTCTCCTATTTTCTTGGCCTTGGCCAACCTCTCTACTGGTGAATTTCAGAAAATCGGATCCTTACATTGCTAATAGCTCCTAGTGGAATCAGGTGCTACTTCTGCAATGGACTGAGATAATTACATCAGTCAGGACGTTGTCCACAGCATTTTGTTTGGGCTTGGCTCAGATATCCGCTCTGTAGTAGTGTGACCTTGGAAAAGTTATTTAACCTCTTTGTAAAATAGAGATGGTAAAATGGAACTATCTCCTAAAGTTGTTATGAGAATCAAGTGAGCTAATTGAAAGGGAACACTTAGCCTAGTGCCTGCCACAGTATAGGCATGAAAAACTATTATAATTACTTGAAAAGCATTCTTGGTAATACTTAGCAAACACCTTTGTACTAGGCTTGTTTGGAGCAACCATTGAGTTGTGCCAAAAATTAGACTTTGCCTTGGATTATGATTATCCAAATACTTCTCTTAATATCTCCTCTATGTGGTAAGAACTTGAAGTCAGCAAAATCATTAATTTCTGTACCTTCCCCCCACCACACAGAACCTAGTATTCTGTAAATTATCTATTAATTTACATTTTTAAAAGTTTCTTTACAATCAACAGAGTGAAGAGACACCTGTAGAATAGGAGAAAATATTTGCAAACTATTGATTCGACCAGGACTAATATCCAGAATATAAAAAGAATTCTAACAATTCAACAGCAAAAATACAAATAATCCCATTAAAAAGTGGGCAAAGGATCTGAATACATATGTCTCAAAAGAAGACATACAAATGGCCAAGAAGTATACAAAAAAATGTTCAACATCACTAATCGTCAGGGAAATGCAGATCAAAACCACAATGAGATATAATCTCACCCTGCTTAGAATGGCTATGTCAAAAAGACAAAAAATGACAAATGCTAGTGAGGAGGAAAAGAAAAGATAACTCATACACTATTTGTGGAAATATAAATGAGTACAGCCATTATGGAAGACAGTGTAAATGTTTCTCAAAAAGCTAAAAATAGAACTACTATATAATCCAGCAATCCCACTACTGTGTTTTTTTTTCCAAAGGAAAAGAAATCATGATATCAAAGGCATACCTGCACTTCTGTTTATCACAGCATTATTCACAGTAGCAAAGATATGGAATCAAGCTAAATGTCTATCAAAAAATGAATGAATAAAGAAAATGTGGTATATATACATCATGAAATTCTAGTCAGCCTTTAAAAAGGATGAAATCCTCTTATTCATGCCAACATGAATGAGCCTGGAGAACGTTAGGTTAAACAAAATAAGTCAAGCACAAAAACATAAATATAACATGCTCTCACTCACATGTGAAAGCTAAAAACAAAAAGCTCAGTTCATGAAAGAAGTTAATTGGTTAATGGATACAAAATTATAGCTAGATAGAAACTAATTAATTGGTTAATGAATACAAAATTACAGCTAGATAGAAAGAATGAGTTCTGGTGTTGTGTGGCTCTGTAGGGTAGATATGGTTAACTATAATTTATTGTACATTCTGTAAAGTCTAGAAGAGACGATTTTGAATGTTCACAACATAAAGCAATGATAAATGTTTGAGGTGGTGGATGTGCTAATTAACACTGATTTTAGCATTACACATTGTATACATATGCAGAAATATCACTCTGAATCCCATAAATAAAAGCAATTATGGGCCAACTAAAAATAAAAGGAAAAAAGTTTCTTCGATTCATTTTTTGTTGTTGAGTGAATGAATAAGTAAATAAATAAAAATGGACAAATGAGCCCATCTGTTCTTCCATCCTCACATCAAACTGTCTTTCCTTCAGGTTCCTACGTTTTCTGTTAAAAAAAAAAACCAATTAATATAAAAGAACTACCACTCACTGCAATAAATAGATTTCCAAAGGTTATTCCTAGAAAAGACAAAGCTTTACTTCTAAAAAAATGTTGATTGATGGAATTTCAAGAACAAGGGTAGTCAGGAAAAGGAAATATTCTGGATCAGTGAACACTCCCGGCTGCCCTGAAATCAGCCAGTGTAATTCGTCTTTTCACGTGAGCAAACTCAGAGACGATGTGGATTCCTTCTTGCTCTTCGCAGCACCCTTTAAGCAAAACTAGATGCCTGGGAGTACTTGCTTCCCCTCAAATCTCACCACACAGCCTAACTTCTACTGCATATGTGCTTAG
This sequence comes from Pan paniscus, assembly GCF_029289425.2. NCBI lineage: Eukaryota > Metazoa > Chordata > Mammalia > Primates > Hominidae > Pan > Pan paniscus. The sequence goes on from NC_073253.2 coordinate 102,501,417, forward strand.
GGGTAGCACTTGTCTCTATTAGACGGCTCTCCACATTTACCTCCAAAAGTGCACAAGCGGGAATGAAAATAGCCAGTTCTCTGGAATAACATCTGAGGTACCATGTGAGTACTGACACGCTGCAGAATGGCCACAGATTACCCACCTGGGGACAACCATACGACTGCATAGACTTCTGCAGTGAGCAATATGTGCCGGCAAGTGGAGCCAAAGTCTACACCTACATGCCCACCCTGGAGCCGCATAACTTGTGCCACTGCCAGAGCTTCCTGAGGAGGGAGGAGATTGAGCAGGTGTCCATTTTCAAAATGTCCCTCCCCTTCTACGACAAAGAGATTAAGACCTAGCTCCATGCAACAACAACTATCTGAAGCTCTCTCATCCATTTAGAACACAGCACTGCAGGAAAATCTTTTCTCTAGTCTCTACGATTTTTCTCTCTTAGCATTTTTACACCCTTCGTGCTTAACAGGTTAATGGAGTTTCATCCCCTGCAACGCCACCAGAAACACAATGTTATCTATAATACATTTCACCAAAAGGCACTTTCTAGCTAGGGTTCTTAGTAATCATTCCCTTAATAGAGTTTGCTGAAGCATTGATCATAAGCTTCATGCCTTGGAAACCTGAACTTCTGGGAGGGTCAGTCCCTGTCTGTGGAGTCACAACTCGATCTCGCTCCCATGAAATGAGTGCAGACATCGAAAAGGTTACAAAATTGTTTTAAATATGTTTATGTGGTCAAAATACATATAGAATTAGTAATCAGACATCTCACAAGTTAAGTATTCTTTTATGTGTTGTCAAATATCTTTTCAATATTCCAGACATGATGAGTAAATCTTTTTATCTACTTTATTATTTCTGGTATTGATTATTCAAAAAGTTAATGGTCTTAAACTGTATTTACTGTAACATTTAACTTCCTTTAACTTTTTCTTTAATTCACTTTAAAAAAAATCTATTTCCAGCTTAAGTTTACAGTCTACCTGGGATATTTGCCTAGATGGAATGATAATTTCTTAATTTGTCTTGATTAGATGAATAAAATACATCATGATCTTTTGTTCATCAATTTTACCTGTATTACCACCTGTTTCATTCTGAAAATATTAAGAAAACTTAAAAATAATTATATATCTAATAATAACATATTTTTAAAGCACTATTATTTTTAACTAGCTTTACAGTTTTCAAAAGTAAAAACTAATCAAGATCTCTTCTCTTCAATATTCATTTTATATGCTGGCTGTTTAAAGGTTATAGGAAATCTGAAAATATACTTCTTGACATTTTAAGCTATCTGAAAAGAGTCAGATGGATAACGTTTAACCTCACATTTTTATGAGGGTTACCAATCACCTAACACCAAGCCATAATTTTAGGTTCAAAATGCAATTCTGAAATATTTTTAACAATTTCTTCATGCATTAGAGCCACAATTCTATAGGCGACAAAATTTATATGCAGAAAGGGAGATAATATTTTATTTATCTTTTAGAATTTCCGGGCATTTCTTGGATATTTCTTTAATAATGTTAGATTTATCCCAAGGAATATAATGCAAAATAATGACACACATAATTTGCTTTTGAAGTACTGATGTTAATCACAAAGATTCCCATGTTAATTGGAGTGTGCTTGTTCAGCACCTTGTATGCCAATGCTTCTCTGAATTCATTACATTGTTGCATAGGTTTTGAAAACATTATTAATATTAAACAAGTCAACCCTTGTGCAACAGTGATGAGAACTATAGGAAAAACCACACTAAGATGAGATTGCTCCATTGGGCATGGTATACCTATTATGTCACGTCAATTAAGTCATTACTGAAACACGAGGTATTTGTTTGAACTAAAATGGGTATTATTCTTAATTGGCACTGTGAGTTCTGAACTTGAATCTTACAGTAAGCAATTTCTTATGACAGCTAAAAGGATGGAAATATGTTTGTGTGTCACTAGAGAATCTGTGCCTGGTATTATAAAAAGTCTCTTCTTACAAAGTTTAGGGTGCTTTAAGGGAGGACTACTTCAGACTGCTTATCTTAAGCCATCACTTGTGTTCAGTTCTATTTTCAATGCATATATCTTCTTTCATTGGGAAAATTAAAAGAAAACTAACAATATTATCATAGCAACATAAACTAGGCATATTTTAAAAGTGAAAAGGATGAGACAAAAGTGCATCATGACCACAGTTATTATAGTTGATTTACTTTTGTTTCACTTTTTAAATTTCTAGTAATGTGAATATTAGAATTTAGAATTTTTTATATATAGGAAAGAATTCAAAACAACAAGTTAATGGGGAACTACCATTGCAATAAAAAATAAAATAAGGGTTCTGACATCCAATTAATAGTGTCTAGTGAAAAGGAAAATATTGTCCATGACATACTCAAATTTGGTGGTTCTTACAACAAAATATAGCAACAATAACACCTCATTATTTTTGATGGCATCTATAGTTTGGTAGCACTGAGAGCAAATCAATTGAAAAAAGAATACATTTAACTCAATTTAAAGAAAAATAATTATCAAAAACCAAGCATTCAATGTATACTACTATATTTTGTCTGTCTTTTCTCAATGTTTCAAAAAGTAATAACATTTATAGAATTATCTTCAATACAATTTCCAGTCCTATTCTAATTTGTTATAGTGTTAAATTAGTATTTGGAATTTGAAATTTGAGTTATAAAGTACCTATCATATATTCCAGCTAAACATATTTCACACAGGTTAATGATTGAAGTATAAAAAGAGGAAAAGAAAAAGAAAGAAATAGCTCTAGGAAAAATTGTATAATAAAAATCCTTCCCCAAAATAATTGTCACCTAGTTAGACAAATTCACAAAGTTGAGTTGGAAATAACCAGTCTCTGGTGCTTCCTGCCCTTCATTTACCCCTTCTGGCAAACATACCAATTATTATAATGACAGAGGACTTCTGGTACTCTAATCTTAGTTCTTGAAGCTTTCCTGACTTTGCATGCTGTTCTGTTTATAAATCTGCTTAAGGTCACTCATAACAACTTAGTCACTTACTAGCTATGTTTCACTTATAAGCTGCTTAACTTTGCTCTTTGTGGGTTTTCTCATTTATAAAATAGGCATAATAATAGTGTCATCTCGGGGCTATTGTGAGGACTAAATGAGTTGCTACAGTGGCTGGATAGGTAAATGCTCAATAGATATCAGCTACTATTATTTTTATCTATATGGATGATGGACAGAGTGTCATTCCTAGGTAAATTTTGAAATGATCAAAACTTCTCTTAAACTTTTCAACTTTTCTATTTATTTATTTTCTCCCAATTTCATGCCTTACCCTCCATGCTACATGCCCCACCAGGGTTGGCAATGGACTCTGTTCCACGAAACCAGAGACTCAGGTTGGGAAATGTAGGCAAGCAGATGGAATATTAGGTGAGCATCAATATGCTTGCCACAGTCTGCTCTTCTGAGCTCCAAACAGTCTCTACTCTCCCTTGCTCCCTTTTTTCCACACATGCTTTCCATACAAGCCCTTCTCAAGGGAAAAAAATCAAAAGCCCATCTTCTTGGCATCCTTATCAAAGCCCATTATCCATGAGGGATGCAGAATTATCTCTAAATCACTTGCAAACATGAATCCATCTGCCCTATACTCACTCAACGCACAGTAATGGAACAGTGGCCACCATAAAAGTCCTACTGAAAATAGGATGGTTAGATATTAGATCTTTGTCAGATGCATACTTTGCAAATATTTTCTCCCATTCTATAGGTTGCCTGTTTACTCTGTTGATAGTGTTTTTTGCTGTGCAGAAGCTCTTTCATTTAGTTAGATCCCATTTGTCAATGTTTGCTTTTGTTGCAATTGCTTTTGGTGTCTTCATCATGAAATCTTTGCCCGTTCCTATGTCCAGGATGGTATTGCCTAAATTGTCTTCCAGGTTTTTTATAGTTTTGGGTTTAATTTTAAGTCTTCAATCCATCTTGAATTGATTTTTGTATATCGTATAAGGAAGCGGTGCAGTTTCAATCTTCTGTATACGTATAGCCAGTTATCCCAGCACCATTTATTGAATAGGGAGTCTTTTCCCCATTGCTTGGTTTTGTCAGCTTTCTCAAAGATCAGATGATCATAAGTGTGGGTCCTTATTTCTGGCCTTTCTATCCTGTTTCATTGGTCTATGTGCCTGTTTTGGTGCCAGTACCATGCTGTTTTGGTTACTGTAGCCCTGCAGCATAGTCTGAAGTCAGGTAATGTGATGCCTCCAGCTTTGTTCTTTTTGCCTTGGCTATTCGGGCTCCTTTTTGGTTCCATATGAATTTTTAAATAGATTTTCTAGATCTGTAAAGAATGTTGTTGATAGTATGATAGTGATACCACTGAATCTGTAAATTTCTTTGAGCAGTATGGCCATTTTAATGATATTGATTCTTCCCATCCATGAGCATGAGATGTTTTTCCATTTGTTTTTGTCTTCTCTGATTTCTTTGAGCAGGGTTTTATAACTCTCACTGCAGAGATCTTTCAGCTCCCTGGTTAGCTGTATTCCTATGTATTTTATCCTTTCTGTGGCAATTGTGAATGGGATTGTGGTCCTGATTTGGCTCTTGGCTTGGCTGTTGCTGGAGTATAGGAATGCTAGTAATTTTTATATACTGATTTTATATTCTAAGACATTGGTGAGGTTGTTTATCAGCCGAAAGAGTTTTTGGGCCAAGACTATGAGGTTTTCTAGACATAGAATCATGTCTTCTGTGCACAGGTATAGTTTGACTTCTCTTCCTATTTTGATGCCCTTTATTCCTTTCTCTTGCCTGATTGCTCTGGCCAGGACTTTTAATACTATGTTGAATAGGAGAGTGCATCCTTGTCTTGTGTCTGTTTTCATGGGGAGCTAAATGATGAGAACTCATGAACACAAAGAAGGGAACAACAGACACTGAGGCCAACTTGAGGGTGGAGGGTGGGAGTAGGGAGAAGACTGGAAAAAATAACTATTGGGTACTAGGTTTAGTGCCTGGGTGATAAAATAATCTGTACAACAAACTCCAAACTCCCATGATATGAGTTTACCTATATAACAAACCTGCTCATGTATTCCAAACCTAAAATAAAAGTTAAAAAAAAATAGGAAAATAGGATGGTTAGAAGATACAGAACCCACTGGCTTATAGCTATTCTGAAATCCCTCTGGGAAGACATTATGAGGTGTTCCACTCATGGGTATGGGATATTTCTTGATTAGGCCCTAATTCCACACTTAGGGGAGAACTCCCTAGCTCCATCCTCTAACAGATTTTTTTCATTCTCTGTATCCTCTTTTGCTGCAAGTGAAGTGATCATTAGAACAAGCCCCCCAGGAGTCACAGATTTCTCAATCACCACCACATGAGAAGAATGGCGTCCCAAGATTTGTTTTAAATCTTGAGCAGTCACAGGCCTTCAGTATATGTTCATGAATTCTTTAGCAGTATGATTTTATTTTAAAAAAACTGATCGGTTTCTTTGATGAAATGTCCACAGTTAAAGACACAGTCTCATATTGCTTTCTTCCTTCTTTTTTCTTCTCGATACCACCACCCCTACAACTCCCTCCCTTTGCTCACCCTCCCCAACCATGACCCACCACACATGCCATATTTCTTTTCCCTTAAGGGACACTCCTTGAGACTGCAAACCACATACCTGGTCTGATATTTTCCCAGAGGCAGTTTAATCAGTTGAAAGATTTTATTGGGAATTTGCTCACTGGAGGCTGAATGGAGAATATTCTCATATCCCATTGGATTATGGATCCACAAGGTAATAGAGGTCTAGGTCCTTGAATCCCCATAAGAAACCTGCCTGTGTATCAGAAAGACCTGCATCAAACTGTTCCATGAGTAAGAATTAACTTCTTTTATACTTATCCATTGAAATTTAGGGGTTTATCTCTTACTGCGGTTAGCAATTCCCCAACTCAAACAATAAATTATTCAGGAACATTCTAGAAATATATTATTTTATTGATATAATAAGCAAAATTGTTTTCATGTTTTTAAAGTGCAATTGATAGCAACTGAGATAGTATTTTTGTAGAATATATATAAGGCCTTCACTAATGAACTAAATGAAAAATAATTATATGTGGGCTTGCCAAAAAATGAAATGTATTTGCTGTTCACTTAGTTTTCTGTTGATCAAATAAAAAATGGAATCATAATAGACATTCCCCAAATAAAGCAAATTTGATAGCATATAACATAGAAAATTTAATAGCCAAAATTAGTTTAAACCATGTATGAAACAAAAAGTCACATAAAAGAAATATTAATGTATGCTTTCCAAATTTGACTGATCTGCATGTAAAGATTAAACATAATGATTTTTAAAAATAGCAACGATTTCCACTAGGCTCTGTTTGTAGCCTTTGAATTACTGATGACATAGGGGTCTGGATATACAGCATTTTTGTGTGTGTGTTACCAACTCATTGTGTATAGATGCAACGGTTTATTGCTAGACATGAACTTAAAAGGAAGAAATTCAAATTAGCTTTTAAATGTAGTATGTAACAATCAATATTGATAGATTCCAGGTTTACCACTAGGAAAATGATAGAAAATGTTGTTTTCCCTTTAATTATTCCCTATTTAACTCATTTTCAAATTGCTAAACGAAACTTGTAATATTGTTTTATTGAGTTATAAATAGTTTATGGAAATGTTCCTATATGGATATTTGTATTCTTATACATGCATAGAAAACTGGAAGCATACCTTGAAATATTTGAAAAATGGTTAACCCTGGGAAACTGGATACAAACAAACAGTAAGATGAGGAGAAGTTTTTATTTTCTCCTTCTTGTAATAGCACATTGTGTAATTTTTGGAACTCTGTGAATGATTCACTCTTGTAAATGTATTTAATAGAAAAAGTTGTGAGAACTGAATGATAGAATCTGGAATGGCTTCATTTGCATTAAGTGCCTAGAACAATACCCTGCCTGAGGAAGGCTCTTAGTAAATAGTCGTTAAATGAATAAATCAAGCTATTACATTCAGAACATATTAGTATATGGATGGGGGAGGAGTTACTAATGTTGGATTTCACCCACAAAGAGTTGTGATAGAAGTGACAGCTGACAATTGCTTTCCAGGAACAAATCTTAAGAAAGCTTTGTTCATATTGTTCTTGAAAAGCTAATAATAAAATTAAATTAGCTATTACCAAAATAGGTTTAATTATATATTTAATCATTGGGGAGGGATTTTTTTACGTTCCTTGAAAAATACTAAAAATCTTGAGGTTTTAAAATGGAGAATATGCAATCCCATTCCATTTGACACATAAAAGGTTTGAATCTACCATCTTCTTCTTTACATCTTTGAAACAAATTGTCAAAGAAGAAGCAGTGCGCTGTTAAATGGAAAAGACTTCTTGTGGTTATTATCACTGTGAAGAACCAGATCCTATGCTACGTTGGAAATACATGTTGGTGGAGCTCATATAGATCGCAAGGTAAGAGTCACATTCCAGACACCTTAGGTAGAATTTTAATAAAGATTAAAAAAAAATACAAAACATTCAGCAATCACAAAATGAGCCCATGGAGTATTTAAATGAGTTCCAACTTCATGTTCTACCAATTTTTACTTAAACAAAGTCTTTTCTAGAAACTATCAGCACTTGGAACTGTTAAGAATCAGAAAACAATATCCTAAAATGAAGGCCTCAGAAACAGCTCTCTGACCTTCTCCTGCCCTCCTGTCTCTGTCCCTGCATTCTTCCCTGAGGCTAGGCATAGAAACTAGAATCCCTCTTTCCCAAAGCAGTTCTTAGAAACCAGAAACCTTTTTTCCCAAAGCCAGCAATAAAACTTAAAATAATACTCCAAAAATACTTTCCCCCACCTTTCTGTGTAAACTGGCCATAAAGAAGTTATTGGGCCAAACATGTTTGATTGTAGGTCATAAGACCCCCATTCCAGAGAGGGTACTGCCCCATACCCAAAATGTTGCACAGACAGAACAAGAAGAATCTAAACAGACAGGCTTTGCTGGGTTTCCCCACTCAGCCTCTTAGCATTACATCACATCCATTTTGTCCAGTCAAATTTCTACATGGCTGCCCATACTTTGTTGAATCTAACCATAAAAATGGACAGTTTCCCTTGTATCTTTGGGTCTTCATTCTAAAGGTTCCCATATCACATAAAATTGTGATTAAATTAATTTTTGTGTCTTTTCTCCTATTAATTTGCCTTTTGTCAGTTGATTTTTAGCAATCCTTTATAGAGGGAAGAAGAATTTTTCTTCTTCTGGCCCCTACAGGAATAAATTATTTGAAAAGTAAATTCCCATTTTGGGCCTATTAATGATGTGCCACTCAGAAAACATAAATTTTGGACAATAAGAAGCATCAAGTAAGAAAATTCTTGTTCAGTTTATGTCAATAAACACTAACACATTCACAGCCCCTTCTCGTGAACCTAGTTATCATCTTCCTTACCCATTAGTTTCATATACAGGCATATACATCTTCATATGCCCTTTATTCTTAATGGAGAATGTTAGAAGTACTAATCTCTCAGAAGCATTCCTGCTGTTTAATTTGATTATGTGCATTTCTAATTGGTAAGATATTGAATTTTGTACTGTATTTAGCAAATCTTTTGGGCTTAGTTTTACTTGTTTCTAAGCTCTAGCACTTAATTTATTAGTATGAAACTACCTCTATGCCAGCGTCTCTCAAAGTGCATTCTACCAACCATCTGCACTCAGAAGCTTGTTCAAAATGCAAATTCCTGCAACCCAGTCAGACCTGCAGAATCACTACTTCTGGAAGGTGAGCCCTAGCAATCTGTATTTTGAAAAAGATGCCTCATGTACACTTACGCCTAAGAACCACTATGTTTGCAGGGGTGCATAGGCAAAGGAATCTTACCTAAGGGGACGAGGGAGAACTAGGAGAGAGGGAAAAGCAGTGGAAAAGAGGGAAATTGGAACACTTGTTCTGCCCTCAGGCAAGCCTTGGGAGCATAGAAATTTTTTCCACCACACCCTCTTTGTAGCAGGATTGGTTCTTTCACATTTGACGTCACCGTGGAAGCACAAGCTGCTAGGTGCAGTCTCTTCTGCCCCAGCCTGGAGTGGTGCAGTAGGAGAAAGCTAGGCAAGCCAGATCAGAAACTAGGTGTCAGCACTGGAAAGAAAAGACAAGAAAGCAGCTTTACAAGACCAAAATTTCAGGCCTTTCCTCTGGAAATTTAAGTATCCCATTTTACAAGCCACCAGCAAGAGAATTAAGTTTAGTTTTGACCCCGGTGTCTCACAGACTTGAAAACAATAATCAGTAGGATTTTGAAAGATTTTGGCCTCTTTGAAAAATGTATACAAAGAGCTTTATCCTTTGTTTTCATAAATCTAGAATGATAACTCATTATAACTTCTAAACCATTAAAAAATTACCCTATGTTAGTGAAAGAATAGACAAATAAATCAATGCACCAGAATAGAGAGCCCAGAAATAAGCCCATATAATCCTTTGAATAGGAGTAAAGGGAATACAATGAAGAAAGACAGTCTTTTCAATAAATGGTGTTAGAACTACTGAACATCCACATGCAAAAAAATGAATCTAGACACAGACTTTATGCCCTTCACAAAAATTCACTCAAAATGGATCATAGACCTAAATGTGTAACGCAAAATCATAAAACTTCTAGAAGATAACATAGGAGTAAAATCTACATGACCTTGGGTATGGCAAAAATTACTGATAAGCTAGACTTCATTAAAATTTAAAACTTCTGCTCTGTGAAAAAACTATGGGAAGAGAATGAGAAGACATGCTATGGAATGGAAGAAAATATTCACAAAAGGACACATCTGATAAAGGGCTGTTATGCAAAATATGCAAAAACTCTTAAAACTCAACAATAAGAAAGCAAACAAGCCAATTAAAAACTGGGCAAAAGACCTGAACAAACACTTTATCAAAGAAGATACACAGATGGCAAATAAGCATTTGAAAAGATGTTCATTAGGGAATTGCATTAAAACGAGTTACACTACACACCTATTAGAATGGCCTAAATCCAAAGAACTAACAACATCAAATGTTTGGAAGGATGTGGAGCAAGAACTCTCATACATTGTTAGTGGCAATGCAAAATGCTACAGCCACTTTGAAGAACAGTTTGGTGGTTTTGTAGAAAGTTAAACACACTCTTACCATACAATCCAGCAACGACTCTCCTTGGTATTTACCAAGGAGCTGAAAATGTATGTTCACACTAAAACCTGCACACGGATGTTTATACCAGGTTTATTCATCATTTCCAAAACCTGGAAGCAACCAAAATATCCTTCAGTAGGTGCATGGCTAAATATACTGGGGTACCCCCAGACAATGGAATGTTATTCAGTACTAGCAAGAAATGAGCTATCAAATCATGAAAAGACATGGAGGAAACTTAAATACATATTGTTAAGTGAAAGAAGTCAATCTGAAAATGCTACATTCTGTGATCCTAAGTAGAAAAGATGTTTCTAGAAAACATTCTAGAAAAGATAAAACTGTGGAAACAGTAGAAAGGTTAGTGGTTGTCAGGTATGGGGGGAGAGATGCATTCTCAGGACACATTAGATTTTTGGGGGCAGTGAAACTATTCTGCATGATACTACAGTGGTAGATATATATCAGTATACATTTGTCCAAACCCACAGAATGTGCAACACCAAGGGTGAACCCTAATGCAAACTACTGGATTTTGGGTGATAATGATGTGTCAGTGGAGGTTCAGCAATTGTAACAAATACAATTCTAGGGGAGATGTCAATACTAGGGGAGGCTGTGCATGTGTGGGGCAAGGGGTATATGGGAAATCTCTATACTCTCAGTTAAATTTTGCTGTGAGCCTAAAACTTCTCTAAAAACTAAAGTCTATTTTTAGAAATGGATGGGGGTTTAAACTAGGGCCTGATTATGGGAAGAAAAAAAAACAGAATCCTCTTTAAATATTTTCTGAAACCCTTAAAATAAGGCACTTGAGTTGTTCAAACATAGGACTTTCTAAGTATTTGGATTAACATGGATTAATCAGTTAGCTCTTTCTCAGCTTAGACTAAATTCCTGTTATCAAATAGACAGAAACCAGATTAGGAGGGCCCTAAATCAAGTGATTAAAACATTATTTTTACTCAAAAGAAAATTCCATTCTTCCTTCTCGGGAGGTGAAGTTTGGCTCCATTAAAACAGTTTCAAGCTTCACCTAAATCAGCCTGACAGCATTGCATAAAAACTATTCGGCCATTCTTAAATTCAAATTTCCCCACCGAGGATCCTTCCCACCCCCCACCCGCCCAGCAATTTCTCTTCATCTGAACTTTGATGGTGCTTATGTTAGCTAAAACATAATTAAGTGCTAACAATTACAACACTTTTGGGTAAGAATTCCTGGGAACTGGTGCTTTCTATCCTGAGACAAAGAAGGGTCTCCGTTAGCTAAGGACTGAGTTCACCGTCTGTTACCACTGAAATCCAATAGGGCCTCAGGGAGTTGCCACACATGTTTGTTATACAGGCTGAGTTCAGCACAGCAACCTTCTGGTACTTTCATTCATTTGATAAGTGGCATATACTTGGTATGTTCTAATGGTCTCAGACATTCTAGCATGATGAGCTGAGAGATTTTTATCAAGTGTAAAATAGCTTTTGGAGGTTTGTGAAAAGCAGAGGACCTTTATAAACTTAATCAGATTTCAGAAGAAATTGTTATAAAATGTGGTAGATTGTAACTGTATTTTAAAGCATTTTTCTACTCACTTCATTAATATCCATCCATTTTTCAATTCCAGAATTAAGCTTTTATAATCTGTGTCATTTTGTACTTAAGAAGTAGAGAAGTGGAAGAAACTCCAAAGATGGTACTAACTCTATTTTTAACTTGCCAGAGACTTTTTCTTGAAAACCCAATTACTTACGCACTCAATTTTTTTTTTTTCTTTTTAGTTCCCATTTACTGAAAAGGACATTATAATCATTCAGATTATCTTGATCACACAGTACTTTAACTTCCTTGGAAGAAAATCCCTATCAATATAAAGTTTTAGGTTTAATTATAATATAGTTCATGTTTTTAATCTTCACAGAGAACCATTAAAATAGTTGTCGTTTTAAGAAATTAGAGTAAAATATAAAATTTCTCCCATTTTCTTTCTCATTTTGATGATTGAAAACCACTCTCGAAATTCCCCCACTATCCTCACCCCACAAACGTCTCTCCCCTATTGAAATGCTAACCATCCCACAAAACATTTCCCTACAAAACTTTCTGGATTGCCCCCAACCAGACGTGCTCTCACCCTTCCTTGAACCCCATGGTACTTGTTACTTTTCTTATGGCACTTCTCTGGTTCTGTCTCATAGTAACACTGTTGCCATATTGCCTATTCCTTACAATAAGACCTTCTTGAAAGCTGGGGCAGAGTTGCAGCCATCTTTTGCTTCATTTGCCTAGTGCTTTGTAAATATTTAGTATGCATAAAGTACGTGTTTAGCCAACTTGATCTTTTAGGTTTTGGGGTGAGGAGCTATATGAACCATTTAAAATATGGTAATCGTCTTGAAATATTTCAAACTCTTAATGATATGCATCAAAATTTTTGTTTGTTTTTCATTATCTTGTCAACCATGGCATGATACACAATACTTCTCCCCGGAAGAACCCATTCATTTCTGATGTTCCCAGCTACTGCTTATAAACCAGTTACTTCCAAATCTTTAATTTTGGCCTCTAACAGCTGCCTTGCAACTACCTATTGAATAAATGTATCAGAGAAAAGTTAATTTGCATTCATATTTATTCATCTTGAAGAGAAATATTAATGAAATGTGTACACACACAACATTAGGACATTTTTTCTAGAAAAAAATTCTAGACTTTCTTAAAGAAATGAGTTGATTAACAGATAATAAGCCTAAAATAGAATTGAGAAAACTAGAATTTAACTCTGTCTGTCACAGCTGTTTTTCTAAGACCCTCTATGAGCTATTTAATTGTCTACAAACCACCTCTTCAAAATAGGAATTGTTGTCCTCTCTTCTGCTTTACAGCACTGTGAGGCTGAAATGATACAGAGTGTGCAGTAGCACGTCAGAGACTGTACAGTACTGGGTAAAACAAAAGGTAAGTGGTTAAGGGCACAGGCCCTGGGATCACACTTCCTGGTTTGAATCATGAGACTGCCCCTTGCTCCCTGTGAGTGCCTGTCCCTGAGACCTCACCTGTAAAATGGGAAGCTAACAGAACATGTCTCGATCTCTTTGGAGGAGCAAATGAGAAAACCATTTTTCAATGGAACTTGGCGGTATGTCTATTATTACTCTAACACTGTGGTTTCAATAATGAATTTGTTAAGATCTTTTAATTTCTCAAAGAACTTTAAGCTATATCACATGGTTCAGGCAAACAATTAATATATCCATTTCCTGGAAGGAAATAAATGCTTAAACACTTTATAGAAAAGGCTTTGTCTGTGTGTATTTAGCTCTTACAATCTCTTCAAATAATGTTAAATGTGAAAAAGATACAACTATCCACAATACTCAAACGTAATACATGGCATTCATAAACAAATATGATTTCCAGCACCATGAGTGGAACTTGACTTTCAACCTATTTCTATATTTCAGTTTATAAAACAACTATCCTCTAGATCCCCAATCCGTTGATTTCAAGGAGAGTTTAACTTTTTTATCGCATGTTAATTGTTCAGCCCCTGTGTACATCCACCGAGAGAGAGAAGCCTGGATGTATAATGCAAAGCGCTGTACATTTTTGGTTAGCAAACTCCAGAGCAAAAAAAATCTCTGGTAGCCTATTTTGACAATTCTTATAATTTGCGGTGATGTTTTCATTACAGTGTGTCACACAGGAAGCCACAAAAGGATTAGATATAGACCAATTCATCCACATTTCTTCCAGCCAGTAATCACATTGCTGCCCGCCAATGTTCTTAACTTCCTTAGTGCCAACTCTTCCATTTACCATATAGAATTTCCCCTAAATTTGTTAAGAAATAGACGCACCACATAGGCAAAAATGCCATTATCTTCATTTTATTAAGCTCTGTGATTTGATCTTTCAGAAGTATCTGAGCCCACAACAAGATGAATGTCGGGTCTGACAAAAACATGCCAGTGGGATTTTGAAAACCACAGAGAGATTCTATAGGAAATATTAGTAAAGAAGAGGGTAAGAAAAAGGTGACCTGGGGAAAAAAGATAGATTCTATAAAATTGGATCCATGCTACGTCTTCCTTATGGCCTTACAGAGTATATGTTGAAAATCCAGAAATCATGTGCACTTTATCCAAACCTGAATTTAAAAAAAAAAACTATAGCTTTATTGGACTAATAAAAACCAGGTAATATGATTGCTGACACAATGGAAAGGTCACATTGGAAACTCCATATTTTACATTTTTCTTCCTTTAGTTCCTGAATTACTTTTTTATAGGTATGGAGGTACCTAATACTCTTTATGGTAACAAAACCATTTTAAAACTTTGAGTCTTTTCACCAGTTAAAGAAGCTATTTGCAACATTTCCTTTATTAAGAATATTTTATTTCAGTAATTTTATGTGATGCTATGCAGCATTTGACAGGGTTGAAATTTTTTTTCTTAAAATTTTCCTTTCTTGACATTCAAAATGGGTCTCCTGGTTCAAGTCCAGATTCCCTGGATATTATTCCACCATTTCCATCCCAAGCTTCACTTCCTCCACATGCCCTTTAACGAAAAATTTTGTTTTACCCTCTTCTTGCTCTATACTCTGAGTAATCTCATTCACTTCCATAGCTTTAGCTATCACCTCTAAAATGCTGCTTTCTAGCCCTAACCTCTGTTCTGAACCTCAGATTCAAATTTTTAACTGCTGAACATACATTCATCTACAAAGACGCTACATCATTCATTAATTCAGCTGTCAATTTGATTAACATATGCATTCATTAATTCAGCTGTCAATTTTATTAACATACACATATGTGTATAACATTATATTATCTTTAATATTATCTTTATTTTCATATGTTTCATTAATAAAATTATATATGCATAATATATGCATATAATTTAAAATATAACAACACATATATAGAAATGCATAGTAACATAAATACTGCTTTTTCCCCCTCACATGCTGGTTTTTTACAACTATATCCTACTATCTTGCAAACAACAGGCTTCTATAATTGCATATTTTCTTCTCGTTGCTTTCCACAGCACCTTTTGCATAACTTTACCATAATATTTTTATACAGTAAAGCAATTATTCACCTACCTGCCTGTGTCCCCCATTACAAAGATCATTTTAAGTGCAACGAGCATTTTTAAAAATTAATCTTGCATCACTACCATTCAGAAGAGTGCCTAGCACAAAGGAAAAATTCAATCAATGTTGACAAATGGATGAATCAATCATGCAATTCATAAGACTGACTTTATTATCTTCACCTTTTTCACTGTTACAGTTCTTTAGTTCAAAATGTACACAATTATAGGCTGGGTGCGGTGGCTTACACCTATAATCCTAGCACTTTGGGAAGTCAAGGCAAGAGGATGACCTGAGGTCATGGGTTCAAGACCAGCCTAGCCAACATGGTGAAAACCCCTCTCTACTAAAATTACAAAAATTAGCCAGGCGTGGTGGTGCATGCCTGTAATCCCAGCTACTCAGGAGGCTGAGGCAGAAGCATCACTTGAACCTTGTAAGTGGAGGTTGCAGTGAGCCGGGATAGTGCCACTGCACTCCAGCCTGGGTGACAGAGTGAGACTCCATCTCATGATAAAAAATAAAAATTTTAAAAAAGAAGGTACACAATTATAGTCTCTCCCACTTGAACTTCATTCATTGTATAATGCACATTTTCCCAAATCTTACAGTTCAAGTTTTATCCTTAGTAAATTGCTCAGTGTCTTTGGAAGAGTGATGACATTTGTTGTCATATGGTTATCAGTGTAATGATAGAGTAGAGAATGGCTGATTAATTCTTTGTTTCTGATCAAAGCAGCATAAATATAAGCAGGTCTTTGAGCCCTTCAACAGGCTACAACCTCCCACTAACTCTTTGCATCCAGCCTTCCAATGTAGATTTGGAATTTACAGATCCTTCTGTTTCTTTTCCTCACCTCATCCAAGAGATTTGTTTCTAGTCTGCTGCTTTTGATGCTTCATGTCCTCAAAATTTCTCCTGTAATCCAATTTCAACACTTAAAATTCAACAATAATCAAATGATGTATTTTTCATTACTATATTACTTGGGTAATGTAGTTTAAACATTTTTAAGTCAATTTGAGGAAATGTTAATGAATAAAATTACTGGCTGATGGAGAATGAAAACTATCTCTCAATAATTCACATTCTTATGAAAATAATTCCCCCAATTTTAGCTTTTTCCTTTTAGGTTGTATTTCCCTAGAACCTTCATTCACTCAACAAAGATTGAGCAATGGGCATGTGCTAAACACTCTGATGAAGCAGAAAAGGATATTAAAAAAAAACAAACCCACCCTCATGAAATTTGCATTCTAGTTGGAAGACAAATAATAAACAAAGTAATTAAGTAAAAAGCAAGTAGTTTAAACAATGAAAAGCACTAGGCATCAAAATTAAGCAAAAAAGTGGGGAAAGATGAAGGGGCATGCTTACATGTTGGATAGGGTAGCCAAGAAGTACTCTCTGGAAATGCAACATTTGGGTGAAGATCTGAACAATGTAAGGGAGTAAACGATGCAGATATCTAAAAGAGTATTCTCAACCAAGAGAAAAGCAAGTGCAAAGGGCCAGAGAAGAATGCCTGGTGTATTCCAGGAAATGCATGGAAGCCAATGAAGCTAGAGCTAAGGGAGACAGGTGGCAGATAATGGGTTTGGAGTGGGATGGATAGGTGAGGAAAACAGGGGGCATGACAGATTGAGTAGTCTCTTGTTGATTGTGTGAGAGTTTTGGCTTTACTCTGAGAAAGTTGGAAAGCTATCAAAAGATATTGAGAAAAGGAGAGGCTTTTCCTTATGCTTTAGCAGAAAAAATGTTGACTGCTGCATTGCAAATCGACTATAGAAAGGCAAGGTAGAAGCAGGAAAACTAGAGGGCATTGAAATAATCCAGGCAAGAGAGGCCAGTGGCTTGGTCTAGAGTAGTAGAGAGGACGTGATGAGAAGCAGTTGGATTAGGGGTATTTTTTAAGGGTAAAGGCAAATTTTTTTCCCAGATTGGATGCAGTGTATCATAGTCTAGATATATAAAACCAAAGCCCCCACCCAAACATCTACAATGATATAATCAATTTCAAGCAGCATTTTAAAATCTTTCTTAAAGCTCCCACTCATTTCCACAACCAGTCTGTCACAAAATTCAGCCTTTTCCAATTCTGAAATATTTTCAAATCTTTCCCCTCCTCGCATGCCAACCACTCTACTTAAGGAAACTCATTATTTCTTCCCTGACAATTGCTACAATTTTTTAATGGGCTTTCTGGTTTCCAGTTTCTCCCATCTCTAACCCATCCTCCTCTAGGCTATCAGAACTGCATTGCCAAAACACAGACCTAACTGTGTCCCTCCTTTGTTTAAAATCTTCATTAAAGCTGCACTGCTACAGAGCAAGTCCCATAGCCCTACCTCTTCAGCCGCAGCACCCAAAAACCCAAACACATCTATTCCACAAATCTTCCACATCCAAGTATGTGTTTGCCTTTGCTCATTCTGTACCTTCATTTGAATTCACTTTGCTTTAATATCACTGTCTCCCTGACCCATCCACTCAGGCCTGAAAAAAACACTCTGTTCAATCCATCCCTGTAGCCCCATGACACCATTTATAGGCACAGCAGGACAGCTATGACTCTATATTATGGCTAGAGGTCTGATATGGTTTGGCTGTGTCCCCACCCAAATCACATATTAAATTGTAGTTCCCATAATCCTCATGTGTTGTGGGAGGGACCCAGTGGGAGGTAATTGAATCATGGGGACAGTTTCCCCCATGCTGTTTTCATGATAGTGAGGGAGTTCTCATGAGATCTGATGGTTTTATAAGGGCCTTTTCCCCATTTTTCTTAGTACTTCTCCTTGCTGCCACCATATGAAGAAGGGAGTGTTTGCTTCCCTTTCTGCCATGATTGTAAGTTTCCTGAAGCCTCCCCAGCCATGCTGAACTGTGAGTGCATTTAACCTCTTTCCTTTATAAATTACCCAGTCTCAGGTACATCTTTATTAGCAGTGTGAGAATGGACTAATACAGTAAATTGGTACTGGTAGAGTGGGATGCTGCTATAAGGATACCTGAAATGTGGAAGCAACTTTGAAACTGGGTAATAGGCAGAGGTTGGAACAGTATGGAGGGCTCAAAAGAAGACAGGGAAATGTGGGAGAGTTTGGAACTTCCTAGAGACTTGGAGGGCTCAGAAGACTTTTTGAATGGCTTTAACCAAAATGCTGATGTGGACAATGAAGTCCAGGCTAAGGTGGTCTCAGATGGAGATGAAGAACTTGTTAGGAACTGGAGCAAAGGTGACTTTTGCTATGCAAAAAGACTGGTGTCATTTTGCTCCTGCCCTAGAGATCTGTGGAACTTTGAACTTGAGAGAGATGATTTAGGATATCTGGCAGCAGAAATTTCTAAGTGGATATCATTCAAGAGGAAGCAGAGCATAAAATTTTGGAAAATTTGCAGCCTGATGATGTGATAGAAAAGAAAACCCCATTTTCTGGAGAGAAATTCAAACTGGCTGCAAAAATTTGCATAAGCAATGAGGAGCTGAATGTTAATCACCAAAAAAATAGGGGAAAATGTCTCCAGGGCATGTCAGAGACCTTTGTGGCAGCACCTCCCATCATAGGCCCAGAGGCCTAGGAGAGAAAAATGGCTTCCTAAGCTGGGCCTGTGGCCCCCTTGCTGTGAACAGCCTAAGGACTTGGTGCCCTGAGTCCTAGCTGCTCCAGCCATGGCTAACAGGGGCCAAGTTACAGCTCGGGCCATTGCTTCAGAGTGTGCAAGCCCCAAGTGTTTGCAGCTCCCTCCCATGTGGTCTTGAGCTTGTGGGTGCAAAGAAGTCAAAATTGAGATTTGGGAACCTACCCCTAGATTTCAGAGGATGTATGGAAATGACTGGATGTCCAGACAGAAGTCTGCTGCAGGGGCAGAGTCCTCATGAAGAACCTCTGGCTAGGGCAGAGCTGGAGGGAAATATGGGGTCAGAGTCCCCACACAGAGTCCCAACTGGGGCACTGCCTAGTGGAACTATGAGAAGATGACCACCGTCTTCCAGACTCCAGAATGGTAGATCCACCAATGGCTTGCACTGTGTGCCTGGAAAAGCTGTAGGCGCTCAATACCAGCCTAAGAAGCAGTCAGGAATGGGGCTGTAACCTGCAAAGCCGTAGGGGCGGAGCTGCCCAAGGCTGTGGGATTTCACCTCTTACACCAGTGTGCCCTGGATGTGAGACATGGAATCAAAAGAGATCATTTTGGAACTTTAAGGTTTCATGACTGCCCTGTTGGATTTCAGACTTGCGTGGGGCCTGTGGCCCCTTTGTTTTGGCCAATTTCTCCCATTTGGAGCAGGTGTATTTGCCCAATGCCTGTAACGCCATTATATCTAGGAAGTAACTAACTTGCTTTTGATTTGGCAGGCTCATTGGTAGAAGGGACTTGCCTCGTCTCAGATAAGACCTTGGCCTTGGACTTTTGGTTTAATGCTGGAATAAGTTGAAATTTTAAGGGACTGTTGGAAAGGCATAATTGTATTTTGAAATGAGAGGACATGAGATTTGGGAGGGGCCAGAGATGGAATAATATGGTTTGGCTGTGTGTCCCCACTTGAATCTCATCTTGAATTGTAGTTCCCATAATCCCTGGGAGGGACCTGGTTGGAGGTAATTAAATCATGGGGGCAGTTTCCCCCACGCTATTCTCATGATAGTGAGTGAGTTCTCATGAGATCTGACGGTTTTAGAAGGGGCTTTTTCCCCTTTTGTTTAGCACTTCTCCTTGCTGCCGTCATGTGAATAAGGTTGTGTTTGTTTCCCCTTCTGCCATGATTGTAAGTTTCCTGAGATCTCACCAGCCATGCTGAACTGTGTATCAATTGAACCTCTTTCCTTTATAAATTACCTAGTCTCATTTATGTTTTTATGAGCAGTGTGAGAACAGACTAATACATGGTCTGACCGTCTCCCATTCTATTCACTGTAGATAATGCCTAGTACATAAAAGATGCTTCAACAAATATGACAGAGTCAAAACCTATGGTAAATAAAAATATGTGTCTTATGCTTTTCCAATCTTCCTTTGTCCTGGGCTTACACTAAGGCAGCCCAATGACTACCCCTTTCAAATTATATTATAGCAATATCTACCTATAAAGATCTACACCAGTCATACAGAGGGATGCTCCCCAGGAAGGAGCCTAAAAGTGTCTAAGCAAATAGCTTTCTCTCATTCCTCACCATTTGTGATAATCTGAATCGTTTGTCAGTGTTAAACAAATTACTTCATGAACTCTCTTCTCTAGACTGCCTCCACATTCTTATTCCTTTTCGTCTAGTGGTTATTTTTCTGCCTTCTTCACTAATTCCTATTTTTCTCTTAACATTCAAATCCTCATACACTGTCACCATACTTTTAATCTGCCATTATTATTGGTTTCTTTGCAGATGTTAATGACTCATAAACCTAAAGCTATACCCTGACCTTTCACCTAATCTCCCATCTTGCATTTCCAGATTCCTATATTGCTCAGATGCCAAACAACATTCACTGCATCTTCATTACCCACTTCAGGTCTTCTCTCCAATTATCCCTTTTTGTCTGAGGTAACTACTATTCTAATTTCTCAGCTTAAAATATTGAGGTTATCTTTGTATCTTTCTTTTAATTCGTGCTTTACATCTAAATTTATAATTATTTTCCAAAATTCTTTGTGTTCTTTATTGTGTCAACTCTGGACTCAGCTGTCATTATTTTATCTGGGCAAGAGCAACTCAACTGGCCCTATTCACTCCAGAATCTTCCTTTTCTTCCTCCTCTTGCCTATGCCTGAAAGACTAATTAGGGAAATAATGCAAGCTGTTGTCTGCAGGTTAATCCTAAAATCACAATGGCTTAACACACCCACACACACTCAGGTTACACTTCAATACAGGTGTCTCTAGTCATGCAATCTCCATTCAGGAATTCAAGATCTTTCTACCTTGGGGCTCCACCTACCTCTAGGTCTTCAGAAAGCCTCCATTCAGCCATCAGGTAGGGAGGACATGCCCTCTTCTTAACCACTTTGGCAGTGAGATGACACACTTACATCACTTCCGCCCACTTTCACTGGCCAAAACCCAATCACATAGCCTCACATAACCAAGAGAAAGACTGGAAAATTAGTCTAGTCATGTTCTCAGGAAGAGCAGAAAATGAATATTAGTAAATGCAAAGCAGTCTCTGCTACATTCATCTTTCTAAATCAGGACTCACACCCTTTCCCAAGGACAAAGTTTTAAAAGAATGAAGTCCAAGTCCCAGCCTCAATGTCAAGGCCTTCATAATATGAAGCCACTGGTGTTTGGGAGGAGGATAAATTGCCTGGAGTCCTACTCAGTTATGCAGTGAAGAGAGATGACTTTTCTACCTATTTTTAGATTGGACACTGAAGAATGATGTGTTAGTCCATTTGTACTGCTATAAAGGAATACCTGAGGCTGGATAACTTATAAAGAAAATAGATTTGTTTGGCTTATGGTTCTGCAGGCTATACACAAAGCATGGCACTGACATCTGCTTCTAGTGGGGACCTCAGGACACTTACAATCATGGTAGAAGGTGAAGGGGAGCTAGTATGTGTCACGTGGCAAGACAGGGTGCGAGCAAGAAAGAGAGCGAGAGAGAGAGAGAGGCTCTTTTAAACAACCAGATCCCATATGATCTCATAGAGTAAGAACTCACTCATTACTGCAAGGACAGCACCCAGCCATTCATGAGGGACCTGCTCCTATAACCCAAACACCTGTCACCAGGCCCCACCTCCAACATTGGGGATGACACTGCAACATGAGGGAATGATGTGAAGGGACATTTGAAGGGAATGAAACATCCTTAACCTATCAAATGATAAGACTTTCCAATTTTAAGAGATTATTAAACTAACGAAAGCAGCTATACTACTACCTGAGTCAATGGCAATGTAGATATTTTCACTTAACATCATGGAAACTTGAAAAAAAAAAACAGCTCCGTGAAATGCTGCTAAAAAAAAAAAAAAAAGACACACAGCAGTCCATTGACTATTACCTGTGGCCAATTAACCAGACCACTTCATTTCCAAGCTCATCATTGTGGCAGTCTTGACACTCAGTAACATTAAATGAGACCAACTGCTGCCACATCAGCCATGCATGCCTGTTAACTACACTCTGTAAGATAACAGATGCAATCAGGTTAGCACAGTCAGTTTTATTATTTCCATTCAACTAGTTAATATAAGGAATATTATTGAAGAATTTTAAGACTAGATGAATCCTACTCAGACAGACTTCATGAGACTACTTTTCCTTTTATAGAAGAACAAAAGCACAAATTCCAACTACCTGTCACTTATTTAAAAAGGAAAAAGAGGAATGATATCACTATTAGCCAAAGATACACACACTGCATCAGGAGATGTGCCCCAGCTTACAGACGCTTCAACTGTCAGTGCTGTCTACCTCACCCTACCCTCTCCTTGCAGCATCAACTTTAGAATGCAGCCAATACAATGGAAGTTGAGAGTATTCTGAAGGTTGAGTCACATACAGCCACACAATCACTCAGTTGAATAACCAGAGTTACAGTTTTTGCAAACCGGAAGGCTGTCACTCAGAGCAACACCTGGCCTTTGCTCATTGGACAGTCCATGCATATAATATAATAGCTCCTTCACTTGTTAGTGAGAAAAGAGAAGGTGGTGAAGGCCGCTATTGCCTGAATTCCAAATAGCAGAAATATTTCAGTGTTGAGTTCTGTGGTTTGCAATACTAGTGGTGTCACAAGTGAAAAGGAAAAGAAAATAATTACAATTACCAAAGAGAAGAAAAACAAATGCATTTCTATTTCTTACCTTTGTTGATGCATTCTCCATTATTTTTTGGTGGAAGGTGGGGTATAAGAACCAAACTGATTTCCCTAACTCACATCCCAGAAGGAAATGTTACCCTGAACATTTAGGATGGCAGAGGCCAAGATCTATGTATGTACTGTATATGCATATACATACCAAATATTTAAAATTAGTCTTGTAAATGCACTGACATTCATTCACAGCTTGCAGTCATACCCATTGACTAAAGCTCCCCCAAGATTCCAGTAAATGGTACAGTAAAGTACCAAAAACACCAAGTCTAAATCATAAAGAATAAATAAATCATTCATTTATTCAACAAGTGTTTAATCACATCAGTCAGGGGCAGTTTTTACCATTTACCAAACTAGACACTATTCTAGCACAGGGAAGATAGCAGTGGCCATAACAGCAAAATTGCTGTTCTAATGGAGCTTAAATACTCAAGTTGTAGATGCAGACAATAGACAGAATAAATAATAAAATATAGAGTGTATTAATAAGTGAAAATTACTCTGCAGAAAAATAATTCCTTCAAATTAGTCCAGTTTAACTCAATGTAGGAAGATAATATAAGGGGCTACAATTGTAAAAAGGATGCTCAAATACTTTAAAGTGAAACGGTGAATGCTATGAATATTTAAAAGCAAAGTAATCAAAGAAGAGAGAAAAGCCAGTGCAAATGACCTGAGAAAGGAGTGTGCCTGATATACTCAAGGAAAAGCCAGGAAGGCAGCGAAATGGAGAAAGAGTGAACAATGAGAGAAGTCAAAAAAGTATGGGGGCCAGGCGCGGTGGCTCACCTGAGGTCAGGAGTTCCAGACCAGCCTGGCCAACATGGCGAAACCCCGTCTCTACTAAAAACACAAAAATTAGCCGGGCATGGTGGCACGTGCCTGTAGTCCCAGCTACACGGGAGGCTGAGGCAGGAGAATCCCTTGAACCCAGGAAGTGGAGGTTGCAGTGAGCCGAGATCATGCCACTGCATTCCAGCCTGAGCAACAAAGCAAGACTCCAACTCAAAAAAAAAAAAAAAAAAAAGTATGGGGGAAAGTGGCCAAGATTGTGCAGAATTTTGTAGGATATTAAAACAAACAAAAAAAAACTGGCTTTGGTCTGAGTGAGATGGGGGCCTCTGGATGTGAACAGAGGTGTGACAGGATCTAAGTTATGTTTTAAGTGGATCACCCTGAGTGCTGTGTTGGGAATAGACTGAAGGGGGCAAAAGTGGGGGCAGTAACACCACTTAGGGGGCAGTTGGAAGAACGAAGATGAGAGATGACAGTAGCTTGGACCAGGATGGTAGCAGAGCGAGCAGGGAGAAATGATAAGATTCTGGGAATACTTTGAAGATGAAGCGAACAGGATTTTCCAGTGGAAAGGATGTGGCATATGAGGGAAAAGAAGAACCAAGAATGATTTCAGGTTTTCCAGCGGTTTTTTTGTTACTTGCTGTGGTTTTTCTTTTTGCTTTTTGAGCAACTGAAGATAGGGAAATCTGTGAGTAGAGAAAGTTTTAGAAGAAAAAAGCAACTGTTCAGTTTTTAGCATAATTTGTTTAATATGTCTATTAGGCATCTAAGTGAGAGTGTTAATAGGCAATTGAATATATGAATCTACAATTGGGTTCTGGTTTGGAGATATATATTTGGGAGTGGTCAATGTAAATGTGAGGTTGATATCCCAAGGGAGTGAGTACAGATAAAATAAAGAAGATGAGAGTTCCAAGCTCTAGGCCTTGGGATACTTCAATAGTAAGAGAATGAAAAGAGGAACAGATACTAGAAATAAAGACAAACAGAAGTGGCCAGTATTTTAGGAGCAACATTAGAATCCAGGAGAAAAACTTATTTCAAAAAAGAAGAGTTATCTATAAGCCCAAGACAGTTAATAGCTATCAATAGAAGGCTACTATAGTCAAATTACTTGGTATCCAGTCTATCTTGATGTATTATGCAATTCAGAGTGAAGCTGATATTAGCAACCAGAAAATAGAAGTGCTAATAATAATAACAATAACAATATGTCACATTATATTCTTATTATGTTGTCACGCATTTTGACAAGTATTTTACAGTCATCTCATTTAAAACTCTCAAAAACCCTAGTAAATAAAGATTTTCCCTTTTTTATAGAAGATATTCTGAGGCTCAGGATTCTTGTGATTTCCCTGAGTTAGCACAACTCTTAAGATGAGAAACTGTCCAAAACAGCTCAACACCAGAGTCTGTGCTTATAACCACTACACCATAGTGAAGATACCTCACCATGCCGCAGTCTTCATTATTCTGAATTTCCACCGTTTAAAGAGCTTTAGTAACTTTGAAGAAAGATCTTATGTAAAAGTCAAGAAGAAATAACAAATGCACAGCTAATGATAAAATGTATTCAAAATTATAACTATTATAACCAAATATAACTGTTCACCCTCATGAACCATTTTTGACATAGTGTTGAATTCAAAGATATAAAAGTTCAACTCCAGAAATCTTAAAGAACAATATAGATCTTTACTTATAATTTCTTAAAAATAAAGTATGGGGGTATCAGGGATAGGGGATACACAGCATTTAACAAAAAAAAATACTTTCTAAATATTTTATATGATGTATTTCTCTCACCCCCAAATTTACAACTGCCTTTCTCATAATTATCATATCTGGTACTCTGTCCCCTAAAACCCTGGTGAATAAAATCATCTGCCTCATTTTTGAAGCAGAATAGCATAGGTAAAATTAAAACTCAGGTGCCAAGCTTTGTTACCTAGTCCTATCGTGGGAATCCAACTGCTTGGGGCGTCAGTTTTCTCACTTATAAAATGCAATAATGATAATATCTCACCCTGAGATTATTGTATGGATTGAACAAATCATTCTGTTTAGGCATTTAGTACAATGCCTGACACATGGCAGGTGCAAAATAAGTGTTAGCTATACCGTATGGTGACAGCACCTTGGTAATATTCCACAAAGACTAGCATCATCTCTGTACGTGCTTCCCATGCCCTGCTCCTACTCATACTATGGTGCCTCACACTCAGTTTTCTTCCCATCCTTACTGAGCTGAGGATGATTCATCTCAGTCACTATGACTCTTGAAGCTCCCCTTGGAAAGTCCAGGAGCAAAACTCATCATATTTCTGACATGATACCAGTCTCTGTCTCTGATGATATTAGTGAAAAGTGGTATTCACTTAATTCTTTCCCTCAAGGGGCTGACAACCCCTAGAAATCCCTTGCTAAAACAACTAAAACAAATGTGGGATTGTCTCTTGCCCCCCAAAATTCCTGAGCAGCCTAGTGTCCTAAGGTCTGCAAAACATGGAGAAATCGAGGAGGAGGACAGAGAATCAAAGCAACTTTGCTTATGATCAGCACGCCACTTTTGAAAAAAATAATAGAGCAAAATCTCCAACTTGATTATAACCAGCTTCTTCAGGGTTTGCAACCTGGAGACCTTATTTTTTTGAGGGGTCAGATTTCATGAAACTGAAGCATACTCAAATCACTCGAGCCGCCGAAATCATACCATCACCTCAGGTTTTAGTTGTTTGTGTGCCTGAAGGTTTGCTAGAGTTTCCTCTTTTTCCTCTTCCAAAAATCATGATGGTTACTTGGTTTGGAAATAAAATCCAGAACGTTGCCTGTAAATAGTAAATCGGCCTCAAGTTCTGATTGACCATGCTTCAATCTACTGCCCCCTAGTGGATGGACCACCGTTGCAGCTGCACCTCTCCTTAATTCATAGTTGCCAATTCAAAACTATAAGCTATTCTCCATGGCAGTTCCTGATGAGTTAGAATCCATGAATGACCTGAACGCCTGTAGACCCCCACTTCGTTGGTGGCATTTCCCTGCCCTGAGGCTATTTATCTTTGTTCCATTTCAGTGGCATTTCTAACTGCTTTTCGAGACCTTTATTCCAGTCCCTGGCATAAAATTTCCTACTAATTTCTCCAGTTTCTAGGCAAGCTGGCCTCTACCCTTGGACTCAAAGTCTGCTCAACTCCAGTCCCACAGTTACAGCCAAGTCCCCAGAGATTTGTTCTCGTCCAGTGAAGTAAGGCAAAACCACTGAACAAGCCTAAACATGGCTGTCACTGACCTCTTCTCCCTTTCCAAGAACAATTCCAATTTCCTCAGTAAATGGGTATCCGTGGAGTCTGTTAAAAATCAATTTTCAGCCCATTTGTTCACAAGGAAATTTTTAAGGCTTCCTCTGTTGACCCTCAGCCATTAATCTCAAACAAACCAATATGATGCTACAGGATACAAACTGATAGGATGAGATCTACCCAACCAGAGAAATGTTCCCCAGCAAGTCAGATGCAGCTACTATTTTCCCTATAATAAGAAATTATTACCATCACAATGACTACCTTAGCTCTATCTCACCTGAGAGCCTTGTCTTTAAAAGCAAACCTTAACCAGTCATAGTCTGGTCAAGAACCAATGACGTAAGGGGTGATCTGACTTACACACAATGCAATTAAATAGTTTTTTCTGCCTCCCTCCCTTGTCTCATCTTCAGTTGTCCCCCAGCAACTCATTGCTCTATCCTCATGACCTTAACTCCTTCTGACTTATTGTTTCCTTATTGATGTCTCATGACCTTCTTACTATAATAGGTGATATCATCCAGAGGCTTGATATCATAGGAGATAAAAGATTGAGTTCATTTAGTCAGCTCTTCTTCTTGGTTAATCAACCATCTAACTGTTGACTCTAAGTTCTGCCTTGGACATTGTGTGTGAACATTGATACTGGTCAGTTCCTCCTGTTTTTGATTCAGTTTCTAGAATTATATGGCTTACCCGTAAATCTCTGCCAAACTTCTACATCTATCCTTCCTTACTGCCCTACTGTAGATATATCCTATGGACACATATGTACATAATACAAGGAACACTCCTCTATGTTTATATTTTACAAAATTTCATAATGCCCTGTTTCTTCAGTTGAAATAAACATGCAGTATAAACTTCATAATACTAATTTTCATATAATTCCAAAACATAGATGATCATACTGAAGGTACACTTTTAGTTTAGGTCTAGGGTAATAATTTGAATCCAAAAATCCCACATGTGCCTCCCCATACTTATTCCAAATATAGCTGACTGTCACCTGGACCAGTCTTTATACAGCATTGCATTCAATTAAACAGCAATCTGACCACAGAAGGCCTGAAGTATTATGTAGGTCTTGATTGTGAATTGCTTTTAATGGATAATATGGAGAATTTACACAAAGCTTCACAGAAATCTTTCTAAAAATTATTTCTGGCCATTTCTCATTCAAGCCAGTTCTCTCTCACACAGATGCTGCCTCTTACTTCTCCATGCTCACTTCCTGCCTTGCTTCTCTCTCTCTCCCTTTCCATCTGGTATGGTTTACACACCCAGGGCTACTGACAGGTGAATGTGCACACCGTCTGCAGCCCCCAAAGGAGCAGAGTTTGTCTTCTGCTCAGAATGCTTTTCTCACAACAGCCAGCGCTCAAAGGAATTCTGTTGAACACAAATACAAATTCTCTACCTTGTTAAACTTTCCATTTCTAAAGTGTACAATCATTCACCTACCACACAACCACAACAATTTCATGTTCTGCAAATAGAAATTATTTTCAATGACTTCCTCTGGACATCTCTTTCTGATTTTAAGCCAAAAAATCAATTTAAGATGGTCCTAAATGGGGAAAAATCATAACAAGTAGTTGGTAACAGGCATATTTATATCATTGGAAATATGAATGAATGCAAAAGCTATTTTAGATGCATAGACAATATTGGAAGATGATAATTATAACTTGCCTAGGGTATACAGTGTGTATGTATTTTACCAATGCAGATATTCTCTTGCTTTATTGGTATCCACATTACTATTTGTTCACTTACATCTACAGATTTGGGAAAACCTATAACTGATGCTGCATTCCTGAGTTTCTAGAAGACTACATGGCCCTGAGGGCCAATTTTCAGAGACCAATACATCTTGTTGGACTAGGTCTGAGAGACAAGAGTCTGAGAAGAATACTAAGGACTTTGATGGATTATCACTAAAACTGAACTTTGCTGAAAAGTTATAAATCATCAGCTTTCTTCAGGCTTAGATGGGACTGATACTAGAAAGATCATTAAAGTCACCAAGCTGTCCTCAGGCCTAAAAAGTACATTGAAAAGAGTATAGTCTACCAAAAATGTAAACGAGTGTAATACACATTCCAGGCATTTGAAGTTCAGGCACTAATCATCTCAAATAAATGATAAACAAATGACGAGTTACATGTAAATCAACAGTGTTGTCAAAACATTGCCCTTGTAATCCCAGATAAATGATGAAGTTTATAAAAGGAGATTTCTGAGGGTCATGGAAGATTGTTTAAACATACATGAAGAGTGGTTTAAGTGCTAATCCATTGCCATTTATGTAAACTGCATTTCTATCCTTGGTCTTTGCTGCATAAAATTGCCTCATCATTTTATAAATCCACAGACCTAGTTGAAACTAGTCCCTGCTGGAAACAAATTTTTCACGTTAAGCTTGAAAGTTTTAAACTCTCCTCTACATACACATAGTGACACAGTTTTGAAAACCTCCATTCAAGATGTGACAAAGTTTAAAGCACTTCAGAACTTTCATGGAGTATCACTTTCTATCCAATCCTAAAAGATCTAACAATGCAGAAATGCTTCCACATCAAGATGTTTCAAAAGGTACTTTATAAACGAATCTGGATTCTACCGAAAGCTGTTACACATCTGCTTTGCTTTACCAATGAAGAACACAAACATGTTGATGGTTTCAGTCCAAACCCTTTTTGCAAGCAAGAAGGAAATGCAGAATGTTCAGCTAATTGCTAAGAGGAAATCCATATGTGTTATTTGCTTTCCATGAAAGGACAGGTCCTCTTGCTATTTAATTGATGAAATGTTGTACACAAAACTGACAGTGATTAATACCATTCTAAGACGCCATTTTAAGAGCTGTAAGTGTAATGCTTTGGAATATGTTCTTTGACATTTACATTGCTATTTGTTAGGTAAAAAAATCTAGTTCTTGCCTTAAGCATTTGTATTGGGGGAGAAATGTTAAGTAATTTCAAATGGCAATATCTTCCTGGAGAGCCAATCATTAGAAAGCCAGGAACCAATTACTTGTGCCCCAGATTTCCTTGTTCAAAACAAACAAATGGTATCCTACAAATTCATCTAGAAATATTTATTAAGCACTCAGGATATTTTGTGTGGTTTCCCTTTGATGTGCCTCTTCCTACAAAGAGACTGGATGGACATAGAATGCCCCAAATTCGAGGAGCACATAATAAAATGAACGAATTTTTCAACAGATCTTCCGTCCATGGTACTCTTCCCACAAACTCACGGAGAACTCAGCTGGGAAGTCTGTCCTCCAGTGAGCTCCAAGACAATACATAATGGCTCTCACATTTCCTTCTTTGATGCAGTCTCAAAAGGCGGTAGGGTTCAAGCCTGCGTTTTCTTTTGTAATTTCCAACATAGGGAAGGATATGAAGAGCTTGTTTTCTTCTTCAAAGAATTCACAGTTCATTATACTTAAGCTTTCCACAGCCCTGTGACCGCTCAGACTCTCCCCCAACCCTAGTACATTACTGCCACTGGAATCACTTATGTCTAACAGGAATAACAAAGTTTCTCTTTTGCATCTACCATAGTCATTACTCCTGACACCACAAGTATTCAAACACCAGAATTTTACAAAAACAAACCACACAAAATAAATCCAACAGGCTCTATTGCCTGAGTTCCTTGATGAGGGGACACTCTGGCTTTCTGACTGACATTCCTGTGCCCCACATCAAGTTGAAGGCTGGCAACACAAACGCAAACATCCTAAGGCATCAAGCAGGTAACTATAATAGGCAAAGGAAGCAAGATGACAAGGGCACAATGTTAAAGGTTCCTAACGCTGCTATTTGCTAAGAAAGCAAAATTGCAAATACAATGAGTGGCAATTGACACTGGTCTCAGTGCCTTGGAGCCTGTGGTGAATTTGCCCTATCTAAAAGGACCAGTAGTTAGTAAGCCCCATGCACATGTTTGCACACAAGAATATAAGTCCTGAATTGCCAGGCCTTACAAATTCTCTAAGAGCTGGAAATCAAGATTTTCATGTGATTCTCCCAACATTTAAGTTTTTAAGTGATAGCAATTAAGCCATCTGAAAGAAAAAGCTAGCCACATGGTGAGATATATGTGTTCAGGATGAACAAAACCCACTTTGTGGACCAGATCAGGGCCAAAGGCTGAGAGTTTGCACCTCTAGTCTTGGCAATGCTCAAAAAAGGTGTGTTTTATTTTTCTGATTTTAATTCAAGCCCAAGCTGAGAAGTTTCAGAAAGCTAAATCTGGAGTTCTGCTCTTCAAGTCTTCTCTGACATCTCTTGTCAGAGCAAGGCCCCATACAAGTCTAAAGGAAGCAAATTCTCTTGTCAGCCATCATTTATCTTGAACACTGGAGGATGGAGTCCATGACACCCAATGTAAATACCAGTAACCAAGTGCAGATTAATGCAACTGCCATCCACTCATCTCTTCAATTATCCAGAGGTTCTTCAACACAGAGAACAAATCATAAGGAAAAATGAAAGACAGTTGAGTTGCAATTATAATAAAAATTTTAAAGTGATATTGAAGGCTCAGTAAGTACTTTGCAAGGTAGAGGAACAGAAGGATTAATTTAGCGGCAATGAAAAGCAGTGATATGTTGGCAATTTAGGCAGTTGAACAAGTGCATAGCATGTATGGAATTCCAGTGTTTTTATGGGCCACCAACCAACTGAAACTTCCTCCTCCTCTTGATGGTGAGACTCTGTTTATGAACCACAGCATGTTTGTGTTTCCTACTCAAGCCTGCTTTACTGCCCTGGAGTCCCTGATGCCAACACATATGCACACATTCTGAGTTCAGGGACTGAGCAATCCACCTCTCAAAAGCCAACAGAAGTATTCTATGCCAGTCTCAGTTCGACTTTGAAGATGCTGACCAGGGGAAAAAATAAAATCCTCCATTCAAATCCTATCCTTGCTAATAGGAGGGCCATGGGCTGCCAGCTATCTTGTGCCAGCCCCTTTATGGTTTGTCTCTGACAGATCAGTATCAAACCAAATAGCTATAGGCCAACCAAGTTAAAAAAAAAAAAAAAAACAGAAACCAAAAGACTCATGCCTGCTGGTGAAAACTTAAGCAGGCATGTGGGTAACATGAGTGGGACAAGCTGGCAGCCCACAGTCTTTTTGAAGTGAAGAGCAAACAAGTTGAGGATTTTTATAATGCAGGCTTTGTCCGGTAATTCAGCCAGAAGCTTTACCAATACAGCTGCTTCCAAAAACTAAAACACATGGGGCTGAAAGCATTGCAACTTAAAGCAAACAAGATTCGCAGCCAGGTCCAGCATTCCCAACAGCTGAAGAATAGACACGCTCTGCCACTAAAAATAAAGTGGTGGACCAATTCTGAATGTCTCCCAGACAGACCAAAAGTAAATAATGTTGGACAATTATAACCTGTAAAAAGACCAACTAAAAGAGACTATGATCAGTGTTTGAAGATACAGCTACAAAGAGCTCTCTCTTGGGATGGAATTCAAGGGTCAGAAAGGGAAGCTGGGTAAGAGAGATATCAGTTATGAAAATAATGCTTAAAAGAAAAGAATAAAGAGCTTACAATCATTTTCTTGTGAAATATGTAGCACCTATTACCCTTTATCCTTACCCTCCAAGTTGGGGAACATATACTTGTGTGTTTGTGTGTGTGTGTGTGTGTGTGTTTATAGCTTTTCACACATTTATCTCTCTAGCCCCTTTTCAACAGGCCACATCCCCTCATTGCACATCAGGCTTCAGCCCAACTGAATTTGAACCTTCAGTGGCACAAGCAGCAAAAGCAGCCCTATCGTTTCCATTGAAGAGCAAATGTTCCTGTCATAACACTAGATCACAAACATCACGAAGAAATAAATCAATATGTTCTCAAATGTTAAGTTGTGATTATCCAAAGCCCAAAATACTAGAGAAAACTAGGCAAAGAGAGTGCTTGATCTCCTCCTGCAAAACAGATCAGTGTTCTTTCTCATCAAAAGGAGAAACTCCTCACTTTTGAGCTTTCAACAGGTGGCCTGAAAAAGCCTTCAGTCTACTGGGCAACTAAGCGGCACGTGCTAAAGGGTAGGTAGATTAGGAGGACATGAGGGGCTATTTCAGCCCAGAGTGCAGTCTTCAAGCTGGGGGTATAATTTATGTTCCTACATCTATATGATATATTCCCCGTTACAGTAATTATTATGAATTATAGATAAGCACTCTGTGTGTAATGTTCTGCTCTCCATTTCCTACAAATCAAATTACTGAGGGTTATATTGGATTGTGGACATATTTAGAAAATCCTTTTATGGTTGTTTGTTAACTTTCCTCCTGCCAAGAGGCTCCAATCTCTCCTTTGATCAGATGGCCCCAGAGCTCCTGCCTTGTAAAGGATCATGTGCAACCGAGGGGGCTGGCACAGGGCAGGGCACTGACCGGGCCCTGGAGTCACCACACAGACCAGCAAAGGGCTAATGAAGCCATGCTGGCCAGGAAATGGTCGAGGTACCCTAAGTCTGGGCACATGGTAGGTGCTTAGGAATGATCTATTGAATTCTACACTGGATATGATCCCAAGGAGGAGAAAAACAACTTCTACAGAGCTAGGCTTCTAAGCTGGACCCCAGACTGTTACAGCTTCCATATTCGGGTGCTTGATGGGTACCATTGTGGGTAGAGGAGAGGGATGGGCCCACAAATTAGGTTATATCTTTTTTTTTTTTTTGAGACAGAATCTTGCTCTGTCGCCCAAGCCAGAGGAGCAATGGCGCGATCTTGGCTCACTGCAACCTCTGCCTTCTGGTTTCAAGCAATTCTCCTGCCTCTGCCTCCAGCATAGCTGGGACTACAGGCACCTGCCACCATGCCCAGCTAATTTTTTGTATTTTTAGTAGATACGGGGCCTCTCTGGACTCGAACTCCTGACCTCGTGATCCATCCGCCTCGGCCTCCCAAAGTGCTGGGATTACAGACGTGAGCCACTGCGCCCGGCCTCAAATTAGGTTATATCTAAACACTATTCCTATTATGAAAAATTAATCCCTAAATATTTCGACTCCTTAATCAGCTTCTCAAACCTGATTCTAGGTATCTTCTCGACCCTCTAAGCCAAAAAGATGGGTTGTGTGCATAAGTGAAGGTTGGAAGACTGCCCATAATGAGTAAAAATCTTCAAGTCTAAGGAGTTGCAAAGACCCAAGAGAAAACTCTAGGCTCCCACCCACCATTCCCTACCTTTCCTATAACCTCTGTACTTTAGATACAAGTTACCCCCACCAAAAATTCCCTTCTCGCAAGACTATTTCATAGGTGAGAGCTACTTGTCACATGAAATAAATCTTGCTATAATGTTAATGACTAGCAAAGATGCCCTATAATTTTTAAAAAGCTAGCATTTATTGAACACTTACTCTGTGCCAGGGACTGCTGTACATGTTATTTCATCTTCTCAACAACCTAATGAGGTAAGTATTACTATGTATCATTCCAATCTGACAAGTATGGAAATGTAGGCACGGAGACTGAATACCACCTTCTCTAATTTGCCCTTAAGAAGTATGTGCAAATCCAAGCGGTGTGGCTTAGAACCAGCACACTTAACCACTTTCTACATACCAACTCACACACTATCATCTACAAACAGACACCATCTGCATTATTCTGTAAATATCCTTATTTTTGGCCAGTGGCTCTTGGGTCCTTCATGTCCCTCACCTGTAAAACTAAGAGGTTAAACTCCCTCAGTGGTCTTCAAGATTTGTCAAGCTTCCTTTGGGCCTGTTGAGCGTGGAAGTCGAGGATGAGAGTGGCAAGGCTCTGTTCATTCACCCCAGTTTCAACCCCAATACTTCTGCTTCTGTCCTTACATGTGTTATATTCGGGCATAAAATTTCTTTTGCAGGATGTTTCTGAATCTTTAAACATTTTGAAATCTACTGATCAAGAGCAGAGATCATAAACTGCTGATCTATGGTCCGAACACAGCCTGCAGATTTTTTTGTTGTTGTTTGGCCCCAAAGAGTTTTGTTTTGTTTTGCTTTGCTTGAATTTGATTACACACCAATATTTAAAATTTAGGAGAGCTTATATAAAAATTGAGCCCCTCTTGAAAAATTAGATGTGTAAGCATTGGACAGGCCTTCCCACCTAACAACCATTATGTGAGTAGTTCCCTAAATGGTCCATGCAGTCTGCAGCTCACCACTGCTCCTGCCCAGCCCACTTCACTCAGCACTCACCTTGCCTGACCCTTGTAGACATTTGAGTTTGCAATCCCTTGTCTAGATTATCTTTAAAGCCCTTCTTAGTCTTGGCCAGACATAGTGGCTCATGTCTGTGATCTCAGCACTTTTGGAAACCCAGATAGGAGGATTGCTTGAGGCAAGGAGTTTGAAGCCAGCCTGGGCAACATAGTGAGACCCTCTCTCTACAGAAAAAAAAAAAGTTTAAAAATTATCTACATACAATGGCACAAGCCTGTAGTCCCAGCTACTTGGGAGGCTGTGGCAAGAGGATTGCTTGAGCCCATGAGTTCAAAGCTGCAGTGAGATATGATGATACCAGCGCACTCAGGCCTGGATAACAGAGCAAGACCCAGTCTCTTAAAAACACAAAAAATTTCTTCCTAGTCCCAAATATACGCCCAACTGAATTGTAAACTTCTAAAGACTTTGCTTTATGCATACTCAACATTCCTCAGAGCTTCCTACCTCGTCCCCCATCATCTATACCCTGTCCTAGCATGCACACACACACACACACACACACACACATGAAAAATGTTCAATCCATAAAGAGGTTCAATAGCTGTTCTTTATGTTGGAAAATGGCTTTCTATATTACACCAGTTAGCATTATTTACATTTTATTGAAAAATCTTGAGCCCCCAATTTCTCAGCCCAAAAGAATGCATTTCTAATAATATATTTCATCTTGCAATGTGTCAAGCAAGCCTGGGAGAAATTTGGGGGTAGAAGGATTCTGTTAGTAAAGCAATCTGTTCCCAATAAATTAAGACTCACTCTAGTTCCCTTGATTAATTAGAGCTTATTATAAGGATATTCAAGAACATAAAAGAAACAGGAGTGCCATGGGACACCTTTTACCACTCAGAGACTCGTATATTTGGGGATAAGAAAAATCCACCATGGCTCCAGTGACTACTAACCTTATGGGCATGTTATTAGCAGGACTCTGTTGATCCCTTACCTTTATGGTGAGTGAGCTCCTCTCTGATTGCATCTATTCCTCCCACTAGTTCCAGGAGCCACCTTACCCTCTACTTGCTGCCGTGCCATCTCTGTTTCAGTTTCTGCTTACTCATAAAGTCTGTTTACTTACCCACTTTATTCATCTTTCTTGCTGCCACAAGGCCTCCCCTTGTGGTTCTTTTCAGCTTATACTCCTTCCCAAAACCAACTAATTGACTCCCTCCCCAGTTGCCCTAGTTGAAATTCCTGAGTGAGAACATCTGACCCAGCTAATCACATTTTGCCTGTTTGGGCAGTTTTTCATGCCAAACCATCTCATAAGGACACTGGCCAGCCTAGAGATTGGTTAGGGATAGGACCACCCCATTGAGATAGGTCTGGAAGAAAGGGACTCATGGCCACCCAGGGCAGCTCTCACAGCCCACATATGGGTAGGCACTTTCCCTAAGATAGAAGCTACTGGCATGGCAGGAGATGTGATGGACCTGCCCAATAGGATTCTCAGACTTCCATTCAAATCATGTCAGTGTCTCTATCTTTGAGGGTAGTTTCTATCTGAAACATAAAACAAAGCTACGACTATATTGCTATAACATTTTTGTTCATGTGGGCCTGTAAGCAGGAGACATCAAAGGACTTCTGTGGTTCTTTCCTGACCTTGAATTACAATTTACTCTAATTCGATTTGCTCTAATCCTGCATATACATGGATCCAAATTGTTTTTGGGACATCTCAACCAAAAATTTTTATAAATTATTACCTAGGCATAAGTTCCAATGAGTTATACAGACTCCCAACCTCTTCATCAAGTTTATTCTCATGACTTCAAATACTACATATTGGCCAGTTGCAGTGGCTCACGCCTGTAATCCCAGCACTTTGGGAAGCCAAGGAGGACAGATCACCTGTGGTCAGGAGTTCGGGACCAGCCTGGCCAACATCTCTACTAAAACCCCATCTCTAATAAAAATATAAAAATTAACTGGGCGTGGTGGCACACCTGTAGTCCCAGCTACTGGGGAGGCCGAGGCACGAGAATCACTTGAACCCAAGAGGTGGAGGTTGTGACAAGCCTAAATTGTGCCACTGTACTCTGTCTCAAAAAAAAAAAAAACCATATTTTAAGGAATCTCAACAGCATAAACTCAACCCAGCTCTTTCTCTCCTGCGCTCCTTGTCTATATTACTCACCTCCACCTAAACATCCGATAGTCATTTTATATGTATTCTATGTCACTAAAATTCATCGTGTCTGTATTAGTCTGTTTTCACACTGCTATAGAGATACTACTCAAAACTGCGTAATTTATAAAGGAAAGAGGTTTAATTGACTCACAGTTCCACATGGCTGAAGAGGCCTCAGGAAACTTACAATCATGGTGGAAGGGGAAGAGACACATCTTACCTGGTGGCAGGCAAGCGAGAGTGAAACTGCCATTTATAAAACCTTCAGATCTCATGAGAACTCCCTCACTATCACGAGAACAACATAGGAGAAACAGCCCCCATGATTCAATCACCTCCCACCAGGTCTCTCCCTCAACACCTAGAGATTACAATTCAAGATGAGATTTGGGTGGGGACACAAAGCCTAACCGTGTCATTTTGCCCTGGTCCCTCCCAAATCTCATGTCCTCACATTTCAAAACTAATCATGCCTTCCCAACAGTCCCCCAAAATCTTAACTCATTTCAGTATTAACTCAAAAGTCCAAGTCCAAAGTCTCATCTGAGATAAGGCAAGTCCCTTCCACCCAGGAGCCTGTAAAATCAAAAACAAGTTAGTTGCTTCCAAGATACAATGGAAGTACAGTCATTGGATAAATGTTCCCATTCCAAATGGGAGGAATTGCCCAAAACAAAGGGGTGACAGGCACCACGTAAGTCCAAAATCCAACAGAGCAGTCATTAAATCTCAGAGGTTCAAAATGATCTCCTTTAACTCCGTGTCTCACATTCAGGTCACACCGATGCAAGAGGTGGGCTCTCATGGTCTTGGGCAGCTCTGCCCCTGTGGCTTTACAGGATACAGTCCTCCTCCTGGTTTCTTACATGGGCTAGCATTGAGTGTCTGCAGCTTTTCCAGGTTCATGGTGCAAGCTGTTGGTGGATCTACCATTCTGGAGTCTGGAGGATGGTGGTCCTCTTCTCACAGCTCCACTAGGCAGTGCCCCAGTGGGGACTCTGTGGCAGGGGGTGGGCTCCAACCCCACATTTGACCTTCTGCACTGCCCTAGCAAAGGTTCTCCAGCAGACTTCTGCCTGGCCATCCAGGCATTTCCATATATCCTCTGAAATCCAGGCAGAAGTTTCCAAACCTCAGTTCTTGACTTCTGTGCACCCCCAGACCCAACACCATGGGGAAGCTGATAAGGCTTGGGGCTTGCACCCTCCAAACCAATACCCAAGCTGTACCTTGGCTTAGCCACGACTGGAGCTGAAGCAGCTGGGACATAGGGTGCCATGTCCTGAGGCTGGACAGGTGTTGGGGGGACCCTGGGCCCAGCCCACAAAACCATTTTTCCTCCAAGGCCTCTGAGCCTGTGACAGGAGGGCCTGCTGCCAAGATCTCTGACATGCCCTGGAGACATTGTCCCCATTGTCTTGGTCATTAATAATGCAGCTCCTCATTACTCATTCAAATTTCTGCACCCCAGCAGGCTTGAATTTTTCCCCAGAAAATGGGTTTTTCTTTTCTATCACATCATCGGGCTACAAATTTTCCAAACTTGTTTGCTGTGCTTCTGTTTTAAACATAAGTTCCAATTTCAAACCATCTCTTTGTGAATGCATAATACTGAATGATTTCAGAATAATCCAGGTCATGTCTTGAATGCTTTGCTGCTTAGAAATTTCTTCCACCAGATACCCTAAATCATCTCTCTCAAGTTCAAAGTTCCACAGATCTCTAGGGCAGGGGCAAAATGCCACCAGTCTCTTTGCTAAAGCATAGCATGAGTTACCTTTATACCAGTTCCCAACAAGTTTCTCATCTTCTTCTGAGACCACCTCAGCCTGGACTTCATTGTTCACATCACTATCAGCATTTTGGTGAAAACCATCAACAAGTCTCTAGGAAGCTCCAAACTTTCTCCATATTCCTGTCTTCTTCTGAGCCCTCCCAACTCTTCCAACCTCTGTCTGTTACTCATTCTAAAGTCACTTCCACATCTTTTAGTATCTTTACAGCAGTACCCCACTCTATTTGTACCAATTTACTGTTTGAGCCCATTTTCACACTGCTATGAAGATCCTACTGGAGGCTGGGTAATTTATAAAGGAAAGAGGTTCAATTGACTTACAGTTCTGCATGGCTGGGGAAGTCTCAGGAAACTTACAATTATAGTGGAAAGGGAAGCAGGCACATCTTACATGGTGGCAGGCAAGAGACAGTGAAAAGCCCAGGGGAAGCTGCCACTTATAAAGCCAACAGATTTCATGAGAACTCCCTCACTATCACAAGAACAGCATGGGAGAGACAGCCCCCATGATCCAATCACCTCCCACCAGTCCTTCCCCTCAACACCTGGGGAGTACAATTTAAGATGAGATTTGGTTTGGGATACAAACTTAACTATATCAATGTCCAAACTACTTTACCTGCCTTTTTCCCAGTTAACTGACCCTTCCTCAACCATCCAATTGCTAAAATAATAAATTTGGGAGTCACCCTTTACTTTTACCTCTCCAAGGCTCATATCCAGTCAATAATTGCTGTTGTTACTGAATATCGTTTCTCAAATACCTCTTAACTTTGTCTCTATTGATCCATCTCCATTGCCAGAGTGAATTACTATTAATTCCTCTCAGTTATCTCTGGTCTTTTATAAAATGAAGCCATTCCCTCAGACTAAAACACTATCCTTCTGTTCATTAGCCCCTGTCCAAACCCTAAATGCCTTTTGTCTGGCTATTTCCTATGCATCCTTCAAGTCTCACATTAGGGTCACTTCCTCCAGGAAGCCATCCCTGACCCAACAATTCTGGGGCAGGTACTTCTTCTATATGTCTCAACTCTTCCATCCTATCTCTTACCTTGTGGTGTTTGGAATTGCCTGTTTGCTCCTCTATATCCCCCACTAAACTATTTGCTCCCTGAGACAGGAACCACATCTGCCTTGTTTAAATCTGTGTCCCTGGTGTCCGACACAGTAACTGACACATAGTAGTTGCTTTGTTGCTTCACAAATATTTGTTAAAGAAATAAATGCCTTACTCTGCAATACCTATATGCTCTTCATAAATTTTTCTTCAAAATGCACCCAGAGGATAAAGTTGTGATCTTGATAAAATTTCAAAGACAACTGGAAAAGGCCAAAGACACGCATAACCCCAAACACAAAACAGAATGAAAAACATACAAATAAAAAGATGCAAAACTAAAGACTCATGCCTATAATCCCAACACTTTGGGAGGCCAAGGTGGGCAGATCACTTGAGATCAGGAGCTTGAGACCAGCCTGGCCAACATGGTGAAACCCTGTCTCCACAAAAAATACAAAAATTAGCCAGGCATGGTGGCAGGCAGCTACTTGGGAGGCTGAGGCAGGAGAATCACTTGAACCCAGGAGGTGGAGATTGCAGTGAGCTGAGATGGCACACCACTGCACTCCAGCCTGTGTGACAGAGTGAGACACTGTCTCAAAAAAAAAAAAAAAAAAAAAAAACCTAAATGAAGATGCAAGTCACAGAGCCATGTAAATCACTAATAGAAGCAGAATATAAATTCTATATTTAAATGTGTTTCCCAAGTCATATTTCTAAGGACAGTAACACACCATGCTCCTGAGAATTACAGCATACCTTTTTTTTCCATTGTTCATACACTAATTCATACTTCTGAAACTCAGATATTCAGATAACAAATAATCAAGTGTTGGAAGGAAAGTTACAAATTATAGTCATATGTCACAGTCCGAGCAAATGGCAGCCAAATTTCCCTGTATAAATTGCAGAATTCTCTTATGATTTCACAAGATGTATTGAAAAGAAAAACACTAAAAATTCATTTTTTACTCAGCTAATATAGTATATGGGTAAATGGTTCATGTTTAAACTGTTACAGATGAGTGAGTTTTTCCAGAAATGCAATTTTAACAAAGCATAATGCCACTGAGATATTAAAACTA
Organism: Pan paniscus; assembly: GCF_029289425.2. NCBI lineage: Eukaryota > Metazoa > Chordata > Mammalia > Primates > Hominidae > Pan > Pan paniscus. The sequence continues at coordinate 102,543,013 of NC_073253.2, forward strand.
AATTTAAATTTTTTAATATTAGGTTAACACCCTCAGAGCATATCATGCTAATATCAGATGGTTTAAATAATGTCACTTAGCTAGCAACAAGAAAACAGATTTCAAAAGAAGACAATGGAAGAATAGAGCTAGTCAAAGGAATCTTTAGAAACAAAAATGACTTTTAATTAGTAGACCTATAAACTAATACTAAAGAAGGTTTCATGTGGGTGTTTTAGATGATTTTGCTGTGATGGCTATTACTGTTAATTATCAGTGAATTTGAAGTTATCACTTCGAGAGTGAGACACCACAGTGAGCCCATGCTTTTCAGGTCAGACTGTTAGATTTTATTGCTGAGAATGCATACAATATTCAAGGTCAAAACTGTGTTTTTTTAAAAGTGACAATTAATTACTGCTAATCTTCATCAGCCTTAGAACATTTTTACTTAAGAGAACACTCAGAGTGAAATGCTGACGGGAACCAGCTCAAAGACAAGGTAGAGCTAAAAATCTGCAGCCTGGGGTTTCCCTAAAAGAGAAGCAGGTAAACGAGACAGTTTTGCCTTCAGCCAGTTCAAGGATAATGATTTGTAGGTAGGTGATGTTTCAGACTTTCTTTTCACCCCCACCCTCTACCCTGACCCTCCTCCCTGACACAACAAAATCCCAAGTACCTAATTTTTCAGCCTCTTAAAGAACTCCAGTAGCTCCTACCTTAATGCTACATGTATTCTGATCATTCAAGGATGTGGGTTTTGTCATTTGCATATGGTTTTGCCCTGATCTCAAGTTCAAAAAAATAAAGCGTATTTTGCCGCAGCCTGATGTAGAAACTCTAAACGTTCCCAGAATAAAAATAAACTTGTTCTGGCAAGGCCATTTGGGGATTATTAGTTGGCATCTTTTGACTGTAGTCAGAAATAAGCAAGCATCCATTTGTAGCAATCCTTATAACATTATCTCTGTTTGGATTGTTATTATGCTTATAAGTGCTTTTGGAATCCATGCTAGTTTTTTTTTAAGAGATCTAGGGTCTCTTTTTACTTACTTTTTTTAATCAAGGAAATCAAAATTTCAAAAACAATATATTTCCATAGACTACATGAGAGACATGAAAAAAATTCAAGTATAAGTCCTGTGAAATATATTTGTGATCAGTGGAATTAGACCTCTTCCTAGTGTTCTAGTGACTATCAAAACAGATGTGTGATATCTGTGTCTGTCAGGTACCTTTTTAAAACCTTACATGGTTGGCTTGTCCTTGCTCAGCTCAGAGTCATTTAAAAAATACTTTGAGAGCTAGCCATGAGAATTACAAATCATTTTTCAAAGGTATGTACAGCTCTGCAAATTACAATGAGTTTACAGGTGCAGTCTTATTCTGTGTAACCTAGAGATGAAAGAGTTATCAAGGACACTGATGCTCATTGCTGCATCGATGAAATCTTCATGAATTCAAAAATCATAGCAATAATCTCTTTTATGGAAATAGATCTATGAGGTTGTCAAGCAGATGGTATCTGATTTCCTTCTAAGTGAGGAGGCCCTGTAAAGTAGTATAAAGTTTCCAAAAGCAGTGATCACTAGGAGCAGAAAACAGGCAAAGATCTCCACCCGCTTGGTGACCTGCTGGAACTCAGAGTAATAAAATGTGTCAGACACTCTGCTAGTCACTTTCTCATACATTGGCTCACTGAAAGCACACAGCCACCTAATAAGACACCATTTTTTCCCCTCTAATTTAAAGCTAAGGATGCTTCAATACAGAAAGATTAAGGGACTTGACCAAGATCACCAAGCTCACAAAGGTCATAACAAAAAGGAACTAAGAAGGAAAAGCTGCTTACCATGAATGTCTCTCTCTCTCTCTCTCACACACACACACACACACACACATCATATACAATTGGCATGTTAGCAGGGCTCAAAGTCTGATTATCAGCCCATTCTTTCCATCTGCATCCACTTTTCAGCCCGTGTGCTGTCCTATTTTGATAAATGCCATTCTTCCTTTAACCGGCTGAGGCTTTCCTAAATGTCCATGTGAACCTGATTTTCCCATTAAACAATTGCCCTGGATTACTTAGTGGTTTTCTAAAGCTGACCCTGGTAGTGGGCAGTAGGCTTTTGTGTGTTTCTCATTCTCTTTAACTCCCTCTTCCTTTGGCTTCCCCCTTCCCTTGCAAGCATCATCGTCCATACTTCTTCTGCCCCATGCTGATGCAGCTAAGCACTATTAATGAAAATCCAGGAACCCAGCTGACCTGGTCTAATAAATTCTATATTGTCACACTGCCCTGCTTACTGAAAAGCAACATAACTACTCCTTCCTGACCACAGATGCTCTCAGATCAATATCTCAGGTCTTGACCCCTCATCCTCTTTCTAATGACATATTTCGTGCTGTCTACAAAATAACTCTCCTTGGTGATCTGCCAAGATCTAAAACTAATTATGACAACACTGAGCCCAGTGTCCTCTCCCTCAAACCCTTGCCCCATTTCAACTTGTCTACTCTGGTCAGGGGCACTGCTAGCCATCTGAGCACCCAGCAATAAAACTGTGGGGTCATCTGCAGTCCCTCCTCCTCACCCATCCCCAAGGTCCAACACTAGTTCTACCAGCTCATCTTTCCTAATTTGGGGTCCATGTGTCCTCTTTGTTCCTACAATTAACCACACTGGCCAGCATTAATAGTGGAAGCATGCAAATAAACGTCTCTCTTTCCAGATTCTGCTGATGTCACAGGAACAACTGCTATGTCCTCATTCACAAAATCTTCAGCATGATCAAGAGACCCTTCATTGTCTGGCCTCACCTACTTCTCCAGACTCAACTCATGCCATTCACCCTCTAATTCACTATCTTTTTTTTTTCCTTTCATATTTGCTTACTTGACATGCTCTTTCTATCTCATAGCCTTTGAATATTTAGTCACTTTTCCTGTAATGTTCTCTACCCCACACTGGGTAATACCTACTCAGCAGCTCCCTCCAGCCTTCATTCTAGTAAGATTCCCTTATCGCACCCTGCACTTTTCCTTCATCATGCTTGTAATGGTCCATAAGAATATATTTATTTTCAAATAAATGGATACTACCAATTGTTCCTCCAAGTAAAGGGAAGAGTATTTGCAATAGATCAAAGATGAGAAAAATGATGACTCATTTGTGACAATAGTAGTTAAGACAGAGACAGCGAGAAGTTTCATGGCACTAGATGAGGGTGAAGGGGTAGGTGAGACCATATTGTAGAGCTCTTGTAAGCCATGGGTATTAAAAATTGGGATATTGAAAATTTGGATATTAACCTGCTAACAATGAAAATACATTGAAGAGTTTTAAGCAGAGGAATACAATAATCAGACTTGCATTTATCAAAAATCATTCAATGTAAAGGGTAAAAAATGAACTGGAAAGGACAAAAGTGATTACAGAAGAAGAATTTGGGTGTTCTTGCAGGTGGCTTGACTAGGAACATGGCTGTGAGGGTGAAGGGCAGATAGTTAACAGAAGTATTTCTGCCGTAAAATCAATAGGTCTCACCTACTGATGGGAAGTAGGAGTGAGGGCGTAGGGTTATTAAAAATGATTCATAAATTCCTTCCTTGAGCAAACAGATGGATGTAATGCCCCTCACTGAGAGAAGCGGAGTGAAAGAGAGGAGCAGAGGGGAGTATGAATTCTGTGTTAAATAGGTTGAGTTGAGGAATCTTCTGGAGAAGTCAAGCCAGTAGGGAATTGGATGTACTAGACTGTATATGCAAATATGGGAATATTTAACACAAGAAATATTTGAAGTCTTAATGTAGCCTAGGGATATAGAAAGAGTATAACATGAGAGCATATTGCCTAAGGCATTCTCCCTATCTGTGTTTCCCAAAAAACAGTCTTGCTGCTGAGACCTATACCTTCAAAACATTCAAAACCTTATTCAAAACTCACATTTTCCATGAAAGCTTCCTAGACTTACATGGCCTTTGTCTTATTGTAATAACACTTATCACCTTTGAAAAAGTTATCCTACATGTTTATAGGACCCTCCTCACATCAATGTTATTTTGCAAGACCCCATGTTTCTTCTTTCATTAAATACAGGCACTGTACACTCAATTGATATTCTTGACAAGCCAACTGTATACCCACTAGTAGTATACACCTAGTTGGGTTTTGTAAATGTTGAGTTTCCTATTTTCACAGAGCAATTTTAGTTATTTATGTAGATATTTTTGTTTTGGCCAAGTTATATATGTAACTAAAGACAATATAATCATATGATTCAGTGAAAGTAGAGGGTTAGAATTACAGCTAGCCAACACACTGTCCAAAGAAGAACATTAAGGCAAAAATGCTATCAGAACATAAAGCCAGCCAAGGTTTTCAAGTATCATTTCCAATTCCATTTCATTGACATGTTTAGGTGCCTTGAAGTGCCATTTACAACCCTGCCTCTGACATATAAGTTGGCCTATACAGAAAGTTCTCCAGCTATTTAAACTTCCCTGACAATTGACAACTATCAGAAAGTATTATCCACAAAATAATCTTGAGCACCCTCATTAGCAGGGAACCATCACTGGGACAATGCCCACTGGTGGCTTGGCAAAGAGAGGGCACTGAGCTGCTGATAGCCATCTACCAGGGCGGCTTTCCGTGGAAGCCACTGGATTCCAGTTCATTTTCGCAGACTTCCCATGAACGGGTAGATACAAAAGTTCTTAATCAGAGTTCCACATCGCCCAATCTCCAAGTCAATTAATGAACCTTTCTATCTGACAGGCACATAGAGGTTGTCAAAAAATATTTGTTGGCAAAGAATGATATTAACATGAATTAACTATGTGTTTGGGCCTTTTAAAAAACTACACCAGGATTTTTTTTCTTCAGTATGCTAAAGATGAAATTCAAATTCAAAGAAAGTCAAAGAAGTTGGTTAACCTGCTCAAGTCATATAGCTAGTAAGTAACAAAGTGAGAATTTGAACACAGATCAAAAATTTAACTCCAAGCAAGATTTTCAATATTGGCAAAGTGAGCTTCTTATCCCAACACATTAGGGAAATATACTGAATAAGAGAATGTCAAAGTTTAGAAAAATAGAAGGCTCTCATACTCCCGGTTTTGAGCTACTCAGTATCCATCAATGTAGCCACAGATAATGTCAGAGTCTTCATGCAGCCTACATTACACCATAGACATAATTCCTCTAAGCCCTTTCCCTCCACAGAAGTTGTTCTATACAAGTATCCACGAAGTTAATCAGTTAAATAAAACTGTAAAGTCAGCCCAGATCAGTGAATCAGATTTCAATTTTCCATCTGTTTCAAGTGAGTCACATCCTACAGATTCAGGGTCAATCTTATGTGAGTGCACAGTAAGCGATTTCCTATCCTAGATTGGCTTTAATTAAAAAGGAACATCCTAAAAATATCTTCCCCCATCAGTTCTACTATGAGTTCTCCATGCCCAGGTAGTCTTTCAAGGCAAAACATCTTCTTAGAGGAACTATTACATTAAGTTTCTAATCAATTAAAATACATAAGTTTTATCACATTACTTTCCAATGAGTTAAAGGAGGGACATAGCAGCATCCACCACGTGGATTATGGTGTCTTGGTTCACAAAAGTGTGTCCTGGTTAAGAAAGCAGACTTGCTAGACAGGCCATTCAACTGCCACTCTACTGCCTACTAGTGCTGGGAACTCTGTCAGTTACTCTCTATGAGCTTCAATTTTCTCACTTGTATAATTAGCAAAATACTAACCTTATATTTCTGTTTGAAATGGTGATAATTATTAATATTTCATTATAACTTATGGTGAAATCTATTTATACTTCCTCATATGCACAGTGAAAAGTGGAATCCATTTCATAATGATATTTGATGCATTTATTTTTAAGAAAGAAAATATCTACAAAAGTAGAAATCACTGATATAAAAAGACAGAAAAAAATGTAAACAGCTTTCTCTCAGCAAATAGGTGGTAATTTTTATGTGTGTCAATGACGAGTACAACAAGATAGGGATCTATATTCTGAATTAGTAATGTCAGGATTTTATACGTATAACAATTCTGTTTTTAATGATATAAGCCCTCTTATAGGTTGCCGAAAAATTCACTACCGAAATACTAGTCTTCCAGAATGTAGCAACTTTTAAAGAAGGTTTTCATACCAGAATCTTTACCTCATATTAATTTCCGAGGGCTGCCATAATGAAATACCACAAACCATGTGGCTTAAAATAACAGAAATGTATTCTCTTGCAGGTCCAGAGGCCAGCAGTCCAAGGACCAGGTGCCAGCAGAGCCACACTCCTGCTGCAGCCTCTAGTGGAGAATCCTCCCTTGCTTCCACCTTCTAGTGGCTGCTGCCACTCCTTGTGGCTGCATCACCCCAATCTCTGCTTCCATTTCCACATGGCCTTTTCCTCTGTCTGTCAGTCTTTTCTTCTGTCTCAAAAATTTGTCATTGGACTTAGGGCCCATCTGGACAATCCAAAAAGATCTCATTTCAAGTGTCCTAATTGCATCTCCAAAGACCCTTATTTCAAATAGTGAAATTCATAAGTTCTGAGAGTTAGGCCATGGACATATCTCTTCATAGACCACCATGCAACTCACTATAACCATTAACAAATTATACTATGATAGTTTAACTTTAATAATAAAAAATCATTAAAAAGTAACAGCTCTTTTAAGTCTATATTCATTCTTCCAACTATTTATACTGCCCAAATGCCCTCTTCATGCAGAAAATGTTACGCAATGGACAACCCATGGTGAATCAAGCAGCCATGGTTCTCCCTTCGTGAAAGACTTTGTACACACACAAAATAATGCTTTTGTCTTATTTTTAATAAGAACTGAATTTCAAAATTCAGAAGCAAAAACTGTACAGCTTCTATTTCTTAGCAAATTAAGCCATTTAATATGTTAGCTCCAGCTATAGCATGCATTTATATTTTTATTAAAAATTTTAATGAGTATAAATACTTCTCTCCTAGAGAGTTTTAAAATTTAATGTTTATATTATGCTTCGGAATCATTGGATAAAAGGTGCTGCATAAATGCAATGCATTATTATTAAGTGTTATTAAAGTAAATTGAAGGCAAAGCATGTAATAAACATTTCCCTGTGACAAAAGTCTGAGGTCTATATATGGTTCCACAGTGCTTAGACCATATTTAACTGTGAAAGTACCAATATTAACATGAAAATGTTTTTGCTGCCGCAATCTGGAATCAACAATGAATATGTGCTGTTTGGCATTCCATTTTTAATTACATATCATATTTCATACTAGATGTTGAAATTATATGCCACAAAATTTTATATCACTTAATAGGTGCCAAAATTACAAAAGTTAAAATATTTTCATTTCATAGAACTCATGTAGCTAAAGTTTCATTTCCTAACAGTAATATTAAGGACATATTGATGGAAATGATATTTTTAAATGCCAAACAACCATCGAGACTTCCAGGTCTACATTCATATTTTCAATCAGTTCCTAGTTATTTACATCAGAAGTAAGTGATAGAAAGCATCTGTCGGTCTGATTCTCAGGTATTTTGAATTACAATAATCAAGAGATTAGTGAGATATAAGTCAGAAGAAAAAGGTGGGTATCCCTAGAGATTATATCTCTCTAAATAATAGAGAGGATTGAGAGGGAAAAGGAAAAAAGATAGCCAAAGTGAAAGTGGGGAGGAAGTTTATAATTTATGATGTAAAATATTCAATAACAACTTTAGGATAGCAGAAGAACTGGAGAGTTTAGGAGGGACTTTTGAAAAACCCAACCCAGAAACTCCCTTTAACACTCTATGAAGGAGGTAGGTACACGTTAGAATTCACTTTTAATTGTATTTGTTGGCCGAACACTTTTTTCTTTTTTGAATATAATTCTTTCTGGAAATTGTGCTACCTGTGGCGCTAAGATTCATTTGGGATACAAAGGAATGTAATTAACTAAAAACACAAATGAATTATAAGCTTTTCACTTTGTCAACTGTGTAAGCTAGAGGTCCTTTCCTTTTTGCTATACAAGTCAAAGGAAAATAGCCTCCTGTTTTGAAAGCTTAAATCTAACATTAGCGTACAAAACCATATTTGCCAAATTGAATTAATTGTTAGAATTAATCAACACTGGGGAAAACATAGATGCCGTTAGGCAGTCATTTTTCAAATCATGTGAATTATCCTTTAAGATGTAAAAAAAATTTCAATAATGCATTTTTTGGTGTTTTTTAATTACCTTAAAGTTAATATTTTTAAAAAATTAGTAAAACAATATAATCATATATACACTGAAGTCAATTTCAAAAAGCAGCAAATTAAGTGTCTTAAAATGTGATGACATTAAGACAGGGATTCTAAATTTTATTATATATTGGAATCATCTGGACCCCTTATTTCAAATGTAGATTCCAGGATTCAGTACAACCATGAAAAGTCTAATTCAGAAGGTGTGACATGGAACCCAGTCATCTGGCAAAGTGATTCAAAAGCAGAAGATTCATAAACCACAGCTTGAGAAAAACTGAATTAAAGTTTGATTCCAAATAACTGGAGAAAGTTTGGGGTGCACAAAGCTCTATATGATATTTATCAGCAATTTCTTACATATATTATATCCTAGAAGATCAGTCATTGCAAGCCTGTCCCTAAATCCACATACACAAATTCAGAACCACACAAAATTTCCATGCAAACTTTGGCCAGCCCGTTCTTCAACTTGGCTCTGCATTTTTTAACTGCAGAAGCCAATGTCCCTGTGAACTGCTTTTATAGCACATTTTTATTATGGTAAATTATTGGCATAGCGTTGAATAATAAAACTGGGTTTATGAGACCAAAAAAAAAAAAAAAGGAGTTATTTACATTAGAAAAGTTGAAACTCATTTTCCTCTGCCTCTTTAATATTTTCTCAGTGGTTTGTATGAATTAAACAAAATGGAAACTTATGTAATTATTCTGCAAATCTGAGTAATGGACGCTTGAGTCTGAGTAAGAAAACCTCAGATTTACCTTAACAAAATCTTTTCCCTCTAAATTGTCTGGCTAATTTTCTTGATTCTCCAGTTTATGTGACCTAAGTGCAAACAACCATTATGCTGCTTATCACTGACTAAACCTGTGTGTCAGATAAAAATAAGACCAGAATCAAAGTTCTGTTAAAAAAAAAAAAAATGACCACAACTTATCTATATCTGCATTAATGTGGTTTCGCTGCAATTCAAAAATTTAAATCTCAAAGCACTTAATAAGCATTTGTATAGAAAAAGACTACATAGGTTGCTCTTTTATTAATTGGTTCAAATGTTTGGGCCTATCTCAATTGGAAAACCAAGCTCTGAGCACCACTTACACTGGAATCTGGTCCTATATATTGCTGAATCCCAGTGCCTAGAATAATCCTGACAAGTAGTAGGATTTCAACATGTATTTGTAGAAGAAAGCGCTATTTTGGTAAATTCTTGTAGATCAAGGTCAAAGATAATGTACTGTTTGGGAAAGTCAAGTGGATTTGTTCATCTATGTACAAAGGTATGCCAATCAGTGATTCATGAACAGGTGATAGCAAATAATAATTTCCAGAGATTATGTAATATTTGCCAGTCACCAAAGTAGTTCAGAATATGGTCACCTGTCTTTTGGCTTTCATTGCATAGCTGACCTGAAGCAGGTTAATAATAATTTGAAGCCTTCATCAAAGCACAACAGTAGACTATATGACTGTCAAATCTATGAACAAACGCCCCTTCGTGGGTTATTCATAAGGAATGTGGGAGTTTCATGTCTTGTTGGCTTAGTGTACATATAACCTCCACAAGATTTTAGGATTTTAGAACACTTTTCTCTCTTTCCTCCCTGGTTTAGACATTGGATAAAGCCACAGAAGCCAAAACACATCATTACTTTCCAATATCTTCCCTTAAGGAAGGTGTGAGTCAGACCATGGATGAGTTTAGCAAGAGATAAGGTGAGCTCCAGATGCTGCGAATCAGTCAGAACCAATCAAGCATCTCTCTTGAGCGTGGAATCAGTAACAGGAAAGACTTTGGCAAGTGATAAAACAGGATGAGAAGTTGGGAAGTTTCCAAATCAGATATTCAGAATGTGGTTGGTTGTTTTTTTTTAAATCATTTGAATGGAAATGGTATAAACTCCCCAACATATCAAACACCTGGATTAAATAGATTACAGAAATGTAGCGCAAAACAAAACACAAATGATTTGCAATTTACTATCCTTGTCAATGTTCCCCTCGATTGGCATAAATAATTCAGACTTTTAAAAATGATTTGTACTCCAGTTGTTCAGAATGGAAAATAATTGACTACATTATGTGGCTATGTTTGAATTTTTTCTTTTTGTTGTACTATGCATTTAATAAACTGAATATATATCTGCAAGAACATTGTTGGATTGGAGTTAGTCTCTTGTGTTTATTAGTAAACGTATTAGTTTGCTAGGATGTCAAAATACGCTTCTAACCATAGACTTGATCAAAATACACTTTTAACCACAGACTTGATCACATTTGTACATCCTGTAAAAGTTTAGTATCAGCAAAAATTTTGCTGTTTTTCTCTTTAAGAAATAATCTTGGTAAATTCACTAAAATGGCACTGTTAAGTCATACTTGGACAACCCTCTACTAATTCAAACACACAAAAATGATAGATAAAAATATAAGGAGAGAAAGTTTAAAAATTTAGGTTCAGCTCATAGCAAGGTAATAATCTCTCTGGACTAGAAGCACAAACAATTCTGTGGGGCAGAGGCAGCAGTCTTGCTGCGTTCTGTGTCTAGAAATAGGCAGAGGCAACCAGGAGTTTGATACCCACACAATAATGGGAGCTAAATCTATATGTGTATGGGCTACAGTTGGCTCACTGCTTGAAAACAGGGTCAGGATAGAGTTCCTTACCCAAGAAAAATAGCTGAAAGGAGCTGCAACTTAACATTTTCTAAGTTTACAGCTTACATGAAACTTCATGCCTGTGGTGGGCTGAATGCATCCCCATTAAATTCATATGTTGAAGTCCTACCTCCTGGTACCTCAGAATGTGTTTGGAGATCAGGTCTTTAAGAGGTAGTGAAGGTTAAAATGAGGACATCTGGGTGGTCCTAACCCAATATAACTGGTGTCCCTACAAGAAGAGGAGATTAGGACACAGATATACGCTCACAGAAGGAAGACCATGTAAAAACACTTGGAGAAGATGAGCATTTACAAGCCAAGGAGAGAGATCTTTAGAAGACCTCCAACCCTGCCAATACCTTGATCTTGAACTCCCAGCATCCACAACTGTAAGGAAATAAATCTCTGTTGTTTAAGCCACCCAGTCTGTGGTACTTTGTCACGACAGCCTTAACAAATGAATACAATGCCTACAGAGGCAGAAGGATGCAAACATAGCCTCACTGTCAGGCCCTGGGTCAAACTGCCCATTAGTTCGTCACTTAAACATGTACTAGTCCTAACATTGCCATGGAACCAGAGCCCCAAGGTGAAAATCTAAGATGGGGTTCTTAGCTGGGGTAAAGGTTTTCCTAGGAAGCTGGTTGGATACAACCAGAAAATTACAAAACAGGAATAGGAATGTCCAGGGAGAAAAGGGAGAAGGGGGGAATTCCACTCCAGATGAGTCTGCATACCAAAATTGCAAAACACATAACAAAAAGTAATGCCAGAAAAGGAAGCTAATCAAATCACCAAATGGATGAGGAATTCACTCAATATCAAACTAAAATAATAGGGCAATCTGAAAATAATTTTAAAAATATTTTAGAAACCTCAAAGAGATGATCCTTTTATTATTCCTCACAATAAAAGAATAAGAAATTATGAAAAAGGACAAATGAATATTGAAAAAACAAAAGTTCCTGGAAATGAAAATTTATATTTATAAGAAATTCGATAGACTAGGTATATTCTAGAAAGGATAGTGCCAAAAACCAAGTGAATTCCAAAAGAGTGCTGAGGAATTCACCCAGAATGTAGCAAAACAAGAAAAAGAGCAGTTAAGAGCTATGGAGAAAAAGTCGAGAATCTAAAAATCATCTGATGCAAGTTCCATAGGATAAGAAGAGAGAGCATGATGAAAAAGCAGCATTCAAAAATAGAATAACTAAAAATTTTCCTTATTTAAATCAATCTGGAGCCCATTAAAAGCATCAGTTTTTAAAATATGAATTATGAAAATTTCTTTCCAAGGACAAAAAGCAGAACTGCATGCTTTTTCACTGTGAATCTTAATAAAGAAGTTACACTCTATAGAAAGCACAGACTTTAGAAAACACACTAACATCAAACAATCATACCTCAGTTGATAAGAGATTCTCCTTAAGCAAATGGATACACCTACCCTGGCAACCATCCTAAGATAATAATTAATCCTAGGGCAGAATATAGGGCAGGCCATGAGGCTGCAGGAAAAAGAGATTTCTTCCTGTCTTGGGATCTAGATGCCAAGGAATACAAGTCTAACAGTACCAGTGATAGCAGTAGCAAAGAGCCATTTTGTGAATTAAGCCTCCAAATAAGTTAAAATCCTATTGGTATCCTGAACATAAGTGGGTCTGTCTTCCCACCCTAAGAACCAAGGGCATGTCAGGAGCAGACACAACTGATATCTAGTGCGAAAAGCTCTCCTAAGTACCTTGCATAATGTATCTACCTGGATGAAGTGAAATGGCTGGCAGTAAAACCATAACACTCAGGGCCTAGTGTTTTCTACCCAAGGACAGCATAGTACACCTCTTTATTCCTGCAGGTGCCACCAAAACCTTGGTGAATTATCCCACATTGACATCCAAGCTAATGGAAGCGTAAAGATGCCAAGAGTATTCATTTGGTAGGACTGTCATAACAAAGTACCGCAGACCGGGGGGTTAAACACTACAAATGTATTGCCTTACAACTCTCAGGGATAGAAGTCAAAGATCCAGTCTCAGTAGGGTTGATTTCATTCTGAGGTCTCTCTTCTCGGCTTGCAGATGGCTGTCTTCTCCCTTTGTTTTCACATGATCTTCCTTTGTGTAAGTCTGTGTCCTAATCCTCTCTTCTCATAGGAACACGAGTCATTTGGGATTAGGGCCTACCCATGTGATCTCCTCTTACTTTATTTACCTCTTTAAAGGCCCTATCTCCAAATATAGTCACATTCTCAGGGTTAGAAGAGTAATGGGAGTTACAGCTTCAACATATGAATTTGGGGAAACACAATTCAGCCCATAATACCAGGTTTACCTTTCAATGTCAGATCCATCCAAGACCAAGTCCTAGCAATGACAACAAGACTCTCTTGTAGTGACAGCAGCAAGGAGGTTCTGGAGGAGACAAGCAAGAGTGGAGAAAGGGCTGTCCGACATTCAGCAGCTGCAGAAATCTCACCCTACTCATGGAGCCCTTACTCATGGACTTATTTAAGCTGCTCCTGAGAAAAATTTTGGAAGAGGATTACAAGAGAAAGTTTGGATTTCCTGCTAACTAGAACAAATGGAAGCTCAAAGTGAATACCAAAGAAAATGACACTTTTTACTCCAAGAGGGGAAAGTGAGGCATGCCAATCATCATCTCAGAATGTGAGTGAAGCTTCTATTGCTAGAGGAGAAAAAAAGTGAGAATGAGAGGCGGAGAATCTGAGAGGGCAAGAAGAATGGGGTGTAAGCAATGTGGGTCTGCTGCTTACTGGACACTGCTTAGCAACTTTGTTCTGCAGATTCTACATACATTTGAAGGTAACCTACTAAATTCAGTATGCGAGAGGAATGTTAAAAACACGTATTTGTTTTAATGCAGTACCCATATTATGGTTTTTAAATTCCATATAATATTTAAGAATTTAAAAATAAATCTAAGCAAAAGGAGCATGGAAAAGTTCTACTTATGACCTTACCTCTGAGATAAATTTAACCACAGGGAGATTGCCATCACGAACAGAGCAGCTCCCCTGATAACTAATCAGTACTCTAAGTCAAGTGTTCAAATGCAGCCAGTGAAGAAGTTTCAAACATTTATTTTTCTGTTCATTCAGCAAATACCAACAAAAATAATAGGAAATGACAGAGATGAGGTCCCTACTCTCATACTATTTCCATTTATACCAAATAAGAATAATCTAAAGGATTACTTACAAAATCACAGTCAAAATGAAAATAAGCTACAACATACAGGGCAACACAGGGACTGTTTCCATCATAAGCCTGAAGGAGGAAGAAAAGGGGCAGTTACTGGAACCAGAAAGGAGAGTCATGTGGAGAGGGCCATCTTAACAGAAGCTGCAACTTAGTCAAGAACAGGTAGCCAAAGTAGACTGTCAGGAAGAAAACTAGAAGAATTCAAACACCAATTCTCTCACCTCCCTCCCTGTGTCTCTTGCTAGGGTATACCATGGACCAAATTCAACCTGAGGCCAGAAGACGAGGGAGCCCTCAACTGTAGCCCATGCAGGTCAGCTGCCAGGGCTGAGAGCAGGGTGACCAAGAGTGACAGCCTGTTCCAGATGAGAGAAAGGAAGACGCCTGGCCTGCATTCTTATCACTCTATTCCATCTCCCTGAGTCCAGTGCACAGAGGAGCTTGCTCTCTTTCACAAACATCATGTTGGACCCGCCTCAATAAATGGCCTTTCCAAATATTTGATGTTTTATAGTAATGGCAAAGAACTTCACCCTCAAAGAATTTGGAATCTCATAAATGAGATCAACACTTACAAATTTCAAAGCATTTGCTTAAAACATTCCCAAAGGGTTGGTGATGGAGCATGAAAAGCTGGGAGTTCTTTCTGGCAAGGGTTGGTGATAATAGCAGCTTAGTCAGGGGTGGCTCCCACAGCCTGTGCCTGGGTAAGAAGATTTCAAAAACCTATATTCTGAGTTGAAATGTGGCTCCTAATAGAAGAGAGGGCCCTTTAAAATTATCAGGGGCCGTAAAATGAACTAATGTAAACTGGTTTTGTGTTGTTTCTCCAAGCATCTATAGAAAACATGTCAACATCATCATCCCCCTGACCACCACCTCCTTTCTTCTTGATTGTCTCAATGTTGTCTCTCCTTGTTTTGAGCCAATTACTGAAATGTTTTAAAGAATATCCATCCTTTCCCTTCCTGTACTTTAAATGTTTTGAATACTCTTTTATCCATAGGTCTCAAATCATTTTATAAATATTAATTTTTCCCAATAAATATCTGAGGTCAAAACATAAATATCCTTCTTCCCATTTGTTTAAATACAAGAAACAGGGAAATGATAAGAAACCATATCCATGGTCTCAGAACAAGTCCATTGAAGACTAGAATTCAACTCTCTAGTTCCTAGCAATCTTCTCAGCCCTTATGTCACTAGAAAAAAAATACTTCAGTCTTTTATATGTTATTATCCTATTCCAATAATTGAGGAGCCTCCTAAGGAAATTAATGATTGTTGAGCATCTAATATGTGTCAGACACTGTGCTTTTTTGTCTAACTTTTATTTTAGGCTCGGGGGTACATGTGAAGTTTGGTTACATGGGTACATTGTGTGTCGTGGGGAATTGGTGTACAGATTATTTTGTCACCCAGGTCATTAGTATAGTACCCAATAGGTAATCTTTTGATCCTCATCTTCCTCCCACCCTCCACCCTCAAGTAGTCCCCACTGTCTATTGTTCCTTTTTTCATGTTCATGGGTAGACAATGTTTAGCTCCCACTTATAAATGAAAATATGTGATATTTGGTTTTCTGTTCCTGCATTAATTCGCTTAGGATAATGGCCTTCAGCTCCATTCACGTTGCTGCAAAGGTCATGACCTCATTCTTTTTATGGCTGTGTAGTATTCCATGGTGTATGTGTACCACATTTTCTATATCTAGTCCACCATCAATGGGCATTTAATTCCATGTCTTTGCTATTGTGAATAGTACTGTAACGAACATACGGGTGCATGTGTCTTTATGGTGGAAGGATTTATATTCCTTTGGGAATATACCCAGTAATGAGATTGCTAGGCCAAATGGTAATTCAAAGCTCTTTGAGAAATCTCCAAACTGTTTTCCACAGTTGCTGAAATAATTTAGATTCCCACCAGTACCATATAAGCAATCCCTTTTCTCTACAATCTCTCTAGCACGTTATTTTTTGATTTTGTAAGGATAGCCATTCTTGCTGTTGTGAGGTGGTATCTTATAATGGTTTTGATTTGCCTTTCTCTAATTATTAGTAATGTTGAGCATTTTTTCACATGCTCGTTAGCTGCGTGTCTTCTTTTGAGAGGTGTCTGTTCAGGTCCTTTGCCCATTTTTTAATGGGGTTGGTTGGTTTTGCTTGTTTTTTTGTTGAAGTTCCTTATAGATTCTGGATATTAGACTTTTGTTGGTTCAATGCATAGTTTGCAAATATTTCATCCCATTCTGTAGGTTGTCTATTTACTCTGTTGATAGTTTCTTTGGCTGAGACACTACGCTTTAAATGATTGATTCTTAAATTTCACAGCACATTCAAAGTATCTAGAAAACTTAAAAAAAATCATCATACCCAGGATGCACCCCATACCAATTAAATCAGGAGCCTGGACATGGGACACAGGAATCAGTACTTTTTTAAAACTCCCCAGGTAATTTCAATGTGTGCTCAAATTTTAGAACCAGTGTTTGAAATTCTTGCCATTCAAGTGTGATATACAGACCAATAGGATCAACATCATCTGGGATTTTCTGGAACATGCAGAATTTCATACACCACACCAGACCCACTGAGACAATGTTCATTTTAACAACCTCCCAAGTGATTAATATGAACATTGAAGTTTGAGAATCTGCTTTAAATAATCCAATGAGGCCAGTGGCACTATCCCCACTTTAAAAGTAAAGAAACATGTTAAGAAAAGTAATACTCAGAGATTCTAACATAGGGCTGATTGACTTAAAAGTTCGTGCTCTTTTGACCACATCAGTTATAAAATTGGAGGAAGAGATTCACAGATTCTTTTGGAAAGCTGAAGAAGCCTTTAACATCTCTTTCAATAATTAGTGCAAATATGCCCCAAATTTTGAATGTACTTTGAAGGATTTATTATCTCAGAAGCCCTCCATACAAACTTCCAGGTCCAAGGACCTCAGGTTGTAGATACTCCAACCCCCTTTTTCTCCTAACTACTCCACAACCTATATATGAAAATTTATTTTTTTTATTATAAAATCAGATATATTAAGAAAATAAACAGGCTGGGCATGGTGGTTCATGCCTGTAATCTCAACACTTTGGGAGGCTGAGGAGAGCAAATCACATAAGGCCAGGAGTTTCAGACCAGCCTGGTCAACATGGTGAAACACTATCTCTACTAAAAATACAAAAATTAGCCAGGCATGGTGGCATGTGCCTGTAATCCCAGCTACTCAGGTAGCTGAGGCACAAGAATCACTTGAATCCGGAAGGCAGAGGTTGCAGTGAGCCAAGATGGTGCCACTGCACTTCAGCCTGGGCAAGAGTGAGACCCTGTCTCAAAAAAACAAACAAGAAAATAAACCTTACCAAAGATGGATATATTTTGTGTGGATGGATGGATGTATAGGTATAGGGGTGCACACACACACACACGCACACACACACACACACACACACACACAGAGCATTTCCTCCAAATACTACAAATGCCTTGGGAATTTTACAACCAAAAGTCCTTTCAGAAGGCGCATTGACAAAAGGTAATATTGTACATGGGCTCTTCTCCACACCTGTTAGCAATTGAACCTAATTGTTCAGCAGCTGGGACTGATTTGGGATTCTTTCACTATACTTCATTATTCCTTTTTCATGACTTTTTTCTGGTTTGGAGCTGCTGCTGCTGCTTCTGCACGATGTATATATTTTTAAAACTAAAAAGACATACTTTGAAATGTCTCTGGAGAGAGACATGAAAGTAATTTTTTTATATACCATTTTGCAGTTGAATTTATTTAAACTGATGGTGGTGATTATTAGGTGTGGAAAATCTAAGGGTAAGAAGAGCTTTAACTAGTTGGCCATCCTTCATTGTCTTAGATCTCTTTCTGGACTTTAGGTAGTTTGGCTAAACTCATAAAGGATTGTGATTTGCACATATTTGAGAACTGGAATGCCAAGGAATACTGTCATTTATGGGTAGAGAAAGAAAGTTGGAAACCATCTGGAGCAGAAGAACATAGCATTAGCTGAATTACGTCATGGAAACAAGGTACCTTTGATGGAACATTGGATGGAATAAACAATCTTCAGAAGAAACATGAGCAAGATAATAAAGGCAAGGATTTAATATGTATAGAAAAATAGAGTAATAGTTGCACACATATACATACATATACACATATACACACATGAAAATACAAAAACATGTATAAGATGATCATATATCAAGTGAATATTTAAGAGTGTTTATTTGCAAATCCAGTGTGTCCTTCCCTGAATGTGCTTATCCAGCATCCAGGACAATGGCTACCTAGATAATACAGTATTTCCCCTCGTTTTATTCTGATTTGGAAAAAAAATATTAATTCTTTGAGGTCAGATAGTGCAACAGAATATGTATTTGAAATCAACGTCTCAGGCCAGGATGCTCACACCTTTAATCCCAGGAGTTTGGGAGGCTGAGGTGGGTGGATTGCTTGAGCCCAGGAGTTCAAGACAACCTGGGCAACATAATGAGACCCTGTCTCTACAAATATTTTTTTAAAAAATTAGCTGGGCCTGGTGGCATGTACCTGTGGTCCCAGCTACTCAAAAGCCTGAGGCAGGAGGATTGATTTAGCCTGGGATGTCGAGACTGCAGTAAGCCATGATCATGCCACAACCCTCTAGCCTGGGAGGCAGAATGAAACCTTGTCTCTAAAAAAAAAAAAAAAAAAAAAAGTATAAAAATAAATAAAGACCTCAAAGCCTGACTGTGGCATTGGAATTAACTAAAATTCAGACTTGCATTCATCTCCATCTAAATTAATTTTGATATTTAAGGACCACAGAGACCTAATAATGAGGCAATCTTATTTATCAAGCAGGATCTCCAAGGAGAGCTATAAAGTAAAGGAGTTAGTGGGAAAAAAAATACTTTGTAATGATTTAGATTCCTTAAATCATTGAATGGCAAAGTTCACTAAGATCACATACTTTCATTGCATTGACTCACATTCACTTCCACCTACATAGAAATCCTTCTCCCTTCAGACCCATACAGAATGTTAATTAATTATGCTGCCACGATACATTTTTCCAGTTTCTCCATGCCTAAACTGTTCTCCAGTATTAAGTTTTAATCTCCTTCACTCTTCAGCAAATTACTGGTGTTCCTCGGAACCCAGCAGATGGTCTTACAAGTACTACTCAGGCTGATGAAGAAAACTATGGGTCAATTACATTGAAAGTTGTTGGAAAATATTTAAACCCTCTGTCCTAAAATCTCTAGTTGGTAGTATACATTTCTTCTTCAACAATGAGAGCAGATGTGTTGCTAGAGTTTATATGTTTAACTGAAATCAGACTACTCACCCTGTTGATAGTTTGCTTTCTGTCATGATGTCAACATATACATCATGTTCTTTTGTATTTAGAACATGCAAAGTCTGTATTCATTATAATAGACAATTTGCATGAATATTTATAACCCTGAGTTGAATAGTTAGAATTACACTAATTTGCATCACTATTGATGGAGTTAGGTTTGGATTTACCTACTAGTGTTCTTATAAATCTCATTAATAGATGTAATAGAGGTCCTCTTACCAATGTGCCCTCAGTAATTCTGCAACCATAGCAATAGAAATCATTAAAGTGTCTTGAGACAATTTTCTTTAAAATAGTGTCTCTGTGGCTTGCCAGATATTTATTACAACACAGTGTTTTATGTCTTTATCTTTCTTAATGCAGAATTAGCATTGATATTGGCTTGAGAAGGGAGTTATTGTACAGAAAGAACACGTAAATGATGAAGAAAGAACATATTTACTCACTCTTATTAAGGTAAGTAGTACATTTGTAATGACTTCACAGAATGAATACATGCTGACTTAAAGATTATTATGTTCAGTAGAATTAGGTGAACACTAACAAGAAGTTTACAAAATTGTATTTTTGGTGGACTCTTAAGCTGTTGCTAGTTTGGAGGAGCATATATTTTCAAAGATTGGATGAAAAGAAAAGATCAGTGGCATGAACTATAAATTCAAATTCATACTTCCTTAATTCATCAGTTACAGCACTTTCTACTCTCAGATCAAATATTTGAATGATGTTGAACTTGACCCCAACAACGAGTTAATAAAGTGTAGTGGAAACAGTTTGGCTGGGCATGGTGGGTCACACCTGTAATCCCAGCACATTGGGAGGATGAGGCTGGCAGATCACCTAAGGTCAGGAATTTGAGACCAGCCTGGTCAACATGGTGAAACTCTGTCTCTACTAAAAATACAAAAATTAGCCAGGCATGGTAGCTCGTGCCTGTAATCCCAGCTACTCAGGAGGCTGATGCAGGAGAATCACTTGAACTCAGGAGGCGGAGGTTGCAGTGAGCCAAGATTGTGCCATTGCATTCCAGCCTGGGTGACAAAAGCGAAACTCCATCACACACACACACACACACACACACACACACACACACAGAGAGAGAGAGAGAGAAAGAGAGAGAGAGACAAAGAAAAGAAACAGCTTGAGTCAGACTAGATTTGGGGGTTCTGGTCGTGCCTCTGCCACAATCTGGTTGTATAACCTTGGACAAGAACCTTAGCATTTGGGAAATTCTGTTTCCTTAGAGGAAATAAGGCTTGCAGGACAAGATAATCTCTTCAGTCCCTTCTATCTCTATCCTTCAAGACATTAGCAGCTTTGGAAAGTCTTAAGATAAAAGAACCAGGCAATAGCCATTCTGCACCGCTTCTCACCTCGTGGGTTATTGTATAGTTCATATGAGGCAAGATATGTCAAAATTCTTGGAAATGAAAGAGCATGAAGCAAAACAATGGGAGATGAAGGCAGAGGTGGCATTCCATAGCTAATGATCTCTAACCTATCACATTTAAGTCTTTGTGCCCTGCTCCTTTTAATTTGCTTTTTTTCTCTATCTTACTTATCTTTGCTGCATTGACCTACACTCAGAGAGGCTCAACCTCAACCCAAAGGTTTTAACTTCTAATTTTATAAAAGTCAAATCCTTTTTAAATTTATAAAATTTCAAGGGATAGCGCATTATATTTGTAATCTCTCAATCTGTTGGTTGAGAATACATACTTAATCAGCATTTAACAAACCTTCTTCTAGTACCCAGGGGCTTAATGGAATAAAAACAGATTCATAGAACCTATACTCTAGTGTGGAAAAATATGTAATAAAATAATTACACAGGTCAAAGTAAAATGTGAAATGGTAAAGAGACACAATGAATTTAGTAACTTTAATTAGATTTGTATTTCAGTAATCACAGCAGATCCTATATGCATTAAAACTAATAGCATATCCTTTGTTTGGATTAGGCTTGATGTATTATTGTAGGCCCTTTACAATAAAACTCCCATACCATAAATCCACACCCAACATGTTAGGAATTTCTACATTGTGTGACCATTGTGCCCTTAGCTAGAATTTATGTTAATTGAAGGCAAAGATCTTGCTTATTAATTAAACAGTCATTAAATAAATATATTAACATAAATAACTGCTAGCTTCTGCCTCAGACAAACCCAAATTTGTTTCTCACTTCTGTTACTTTCACAATGCTGAATGCTGATGAAAGGCAGGGTAAAGAAGGAATGAAAATGTGTTCCACAGAAGTCAAACTAACATAATCTCTGCCATCTTACCGTTGCACTTTCTAGAACACATACCTTCTGAGGTTGCCAGATAAGAAGAGCACAGATATGAAGGAAGTATTCCAGCTTTAACTGCTTCAACCCAGAACTTTACCACCACGGTATGATGTAATTACTCCATGGCACAGTCTTCCCAAACACTTAGGCCTGTATCACTAATGCCTTGTATGGTGCCCACTCAATGAGAGCTTATTGCACGAAATAATGGAATGTAAAATAAAATCTTCTCTACAATCAAGCACTGCAAAAGGATTTTTTCTTTTACTCCTTTCTATCATGACACAACAGAACCTACAGCCCTGGCACAAAAGAAAAAGAAACATTTGGTATCAGCCATCACCTGGAAACATTGCAAACATGACTCAGAACCTCACATCAGTTGTCTGTGAAGTGTTCCCATGACTCTGCGGGAATGAGAGATCACTGGGAGTGATCCAGTGGCTGCTGCCTCATCATGTCCATCACACTGAGCCTCTCTAATAAAATTCAGTCCCGTTCTTGCTTCTTTGAAGGGATAAGAGAGGCTAGCTACTTCCCACCAGCACTGAGCCTATCTCCTGCCAGTTTCAAAGCAAGGGGAACAGAAGTGCTTTCCACAGAGTAAAATATGCACACAGACTCCCAACACCCACCAAAGAAGGAAACACTAATTTCTGCAAGGTAAATACTTCTGTTACTGGTCAATTTTATAGGTTTTTAAAAACAAAAACTGCCTTATATTCCCAGAGGTCTTTGAGTTCTGAAAGCAGCTTTGCATTAGCAATCTCATTTGATCCTCAAAATAATGTCATGCCATAGGTAAGGCAGGAGCTTTTATCACTATTTTAAAGGTGAGGAAAAATTATCCATAGGATTAGGTGGCCTACCAGGAGGTCATACGAGGGAAGAAAAGCTGGCACTAGGCACAGACCCAGGCCCTCTGACTCCTGACATGGCACTCTTTGAACGTCATATCATGACTCTTTTCCCCAAATGGATGACGATCCTTTTGACCATGGGTTGTGGTTTTGGCAGTTGTGCCCACCTTTGCTGTCTCAGATGCTTGCTATTCAAAATGACCACAGAAGGCTAAATCCAAAGGTAGCGATTGATAAAGAAACTGCTGAGACATCTCTCTCTTTCTAGGTTGCCTCCAGTGAAGTCAAAAGTAATGTCAGACAGTGCTCAGATATCCAGTCCTTTCAAGATGTACTAATAAGCCACCTGTAAAACAAACAACTTGATGACAGTTTTCAGAGAGAACAATTTCATTCTTCATTACATCCTTTTTTTTTTTTTTTTTTTTTGAGACAGAGTCTCACTCTGTTGCCCAGGCTGGAGTGCAGTGGTGCCTTCTAGGCTCACTGCAACCTCTGCCTGCTGGGTTCAAGGGATTCTCTTGCCTCAGCCTCCCCAGTAGCTGAGATTACAGGCACCTGCCACCAAGCCTGGCTAATTTTTGTATTTTTAGTCAAGACAGGGTTTCACCATGTTGGCCAGTGTGGTCTCAAACTCCTGATCTCAAGAGATCTGCCCTCCTCAGGCTCCCACAGTACCGGGATTACAGGCGTGAGCCACCACTCCTGGCTTCTACATTACATTTTCTAAACTTTTTATCCACCACGTAGCTATTCTGAAGATGGTCTTAATTTCCAATGTTTATTTTACAAAAACTTAAGCTTGCTTACCCCGCCTCTTTTCATACCAAAACATTTATATAAAACTCAAGAAATCCATAACTCAGCATAATTAGTATGTGGCATTCTCCCTGTTCTTTCTAAAATAACTGTCTGTACATGATAGAAGCATAAAATATTTTGGTTGTATTTTTTCAGTTCCTAGGAAAAGAACCTACAATTATAAATGGTTAACAGAAATTAATTGTATTTGGCTTGTATTTAAATCAAGCTGTTTATGCATACTCGTTATGCACCAGCACAGCTCCTTGCTTATATAGGCGTTCAATAAATATTTGTTAAATGATTGATGGAATGAATGATGCAATGCCCTGTGAGAACACAATGTCTTTGTCCTGCTGTATGACTTTCGGTAGAAAATTAAAGTAGAGAATTACAAAGAATGGAAAGTTAGGCGTTTGAAGACAAAGATTCTAGTCATTAATACTAAATAACTAAATGACTTAGGACAAACTACTTGATTCACCAGGCCTTTAGGTTTCTTAACAACAGAATAAGAGTATGGATAAGAATTGAGATGGTCTCTAAAGTGACCTTCAGCCACAAGTATTTTGTAATTCTAGATTGAAAAATATCAGCCAGAGAAAAATACCACTCTCACCAGAAAATAAGTATGAATGAAGGGTGATCCCAGACCAAGGTCTAGCTTTTTAAGTTTAAATGTGCCTGGGGGGTTTTAAGAATCTTAAAGAGTCTAACTGAAGACAATGAGACTTCCCAGAGTCTAACAGAGATTGCTTTTAGCACATTATCGTCTATTACAAGCCCTATAAAGGGACTGTAGTAGAAGGAGTTCAAAGTAGGCTCTGAGGAAAAAGGAACGGCACTGAGGAAAGCTAAAGTTTCCTCTCCTATTATTTTTTCTTTAACAAAGCAGATGAGGGAAAGAAAATACCTGTCATGAACAGTTCCGAAGTCCCCAAATTTGAAGAATGACTATTAAAAGTCTCTTGGAGCACAAAAGGAAAGAAACCTAGAGGAAATAGAATTTATGGAAAGAGAACCCGGAACAAAACTCCTAATTTCTGAAGAAATTGGCAGCTCAGACAAGAGTTTCAACCAGACACCAAAAAGGGGTCGATCTGGGATCCAAACAGGAAAGGACCGTGCTCTGCCAATGGCTACAAAGTAGCTGAAGAAAGTACCTCAGCCTCTGAGGAGAGAATAGGAACCACGTGAACAGATTGCTGAAAGGTTAGGAAGGGCTCAGAAGAGTAAGCAGTGACCACCTCAGAGCAACGAAACCTATAGTCAGCACCAGGTGAGGCTTCATCTGCCTCAGTCGATGATCCTGACACTCCAGAAGTTTCTCCTACTATCACACTTGAAATAACTAGGCAACCGTGTGTGTGTGAGAATTCTGTCGGCAGTGCTGCAGCAGGAGAATACGAAGCAGGGAAGAGTGTGACTCCGAACTAAGACCTTCAAAGGAGAAATTATCTTTCTTCCCCTTCCTCCCACCACAACCCTTCTCCTTCCTTTGTTTCCTCAGGGATAGCAGAGCAAATTCCACCTAATATAACCTAACGTTTAGGCTAAAGACCTCTCAGGCCTGCCAGCAAATCCCTCAGCTCTGCCTCTGGATGGGGGTATCACATCAACCAATAAAGTTGCCCATAAAGAAAAGCATAGACCCAACCAGAACACTGACTATGCACCCATTATAGGTAAAGCCAGGTTTTTTAGAAAATAAAAAGGTAGACAAGGCATTGTAGCTGCTATAAGAGGTTTCAAATCCAGTGGGGGAAATAAAATATTGAATAAGCAAGACAAAGTAAACAATGTGCCAAATGTGAAGCTGAAACAAAAACCTAGTGCAGGAAGAGTCAAGATCCCTTCCTGTGTGGCTGATAGGGTTGGTTCACAAGAAAAAGCATCAGAGACAAACATGGAAGGACCATCTGTTTCTCTCCATCCTCTTCTACCACCCTCTTCTATGCTATACTCTTCTCTTCTCTTCTTTCTCTTCTCTTGCCTAGAATACTAAAAATGCCCCACATTTATTTCTACCTCCTCTTACCAATTCTCTAATCAGAGGCAGACTGACTTTTAAAAAGCAAACCTCATGCCACTCCACTGTTTTCAAATCCTTTCATTGTACTTAGAATACAATTTAAGGTTAAAGGTTTCACCTAATTTGGCCTCTCTCTACATCTGTAGCCTCATCTTAAGCCTCCCTTTCCCATTGTAGTCTCTCTCAACCTTGGTGGTCTTCATTCATTTCTTTCCATATACTTGTTTGAGGCATTTACATTGGCTATTTCCTCTGCCCTGAATGCTTCTCTCTCCCCTCCCCTTTGCTTAATTAATTCTTGCACTATCCCTCATCCAAACCCATATCCCTGTCCCGACATGCTGACATATCCCTCTCCCCTGTTCCCACTAGGTTAGTATATCTGTTGTCTGTTCCTGTGGCCCCCTGTGCTTCTCTTTCATAGCACTTATAATGGTTGATAAGTGTGTTACTTGTGGAATTCTTCAATGACAGTTGACACTCCCATATATAAGCTCCAGGCAAAGACCGTGTCTATATTCTCACCTTTGCACAACATCTAGCTCAGAGCCACAAAAAGTAGGCACTCATTAGCTACTTCTTCAATGAATAATGAATATTACAGATCAATCATCAGCTCTGTTTCAAAAGAGGGAACTGAGGCTCAGAAAGGCAAACAGACTTACTCAAAACCCCAGGTTGCTGAACCAGAAAAAATAGTCTTGTCTCCAGACTTTTAATCCCATAGTTCTCATCCAGTTCTACCACATGGCCCGAAAGCTTGTTCATGGGCCAAGTCACAGGTTCTAACTCTATTGCTGGGACAAAAGATAATTGAGAGGAGAGACAAAAGGAATTATTCATTGGGTCATATGAGCAGTTGAACATAAGTGAGAAATTGAGAAATGAAAGACTGAAACTCAAATGAAAAGTTGATGAGTGGGTGGTGTGGTTAAGGTATTGACACACAGTTGAGAGATTGATCTGGTTGACTGATCTGAGATGTACACACATACAGCACAGGAGATGAGACTCCACAAAGACAGCACATATACCTCGCCAGAACCTAATTAAGAGAAAAGAATTCAGTGGAACAAGTGAGTGTTCTGGAAAGTACAACAGGATCAAGTTTTGTTCAACTGATTTTGGATTATAAATTCCTCCTGGGGGTTGGAAGGTTGGGGGTGGGGGTAAAGGCAGAAAATAGGCAATCTATTGATGTTTTAATATTTGAGGAATTGTACTTATTAAGCAATATGTATACTATTGAGTCTAAAAATGCCAAGTTCAAAAAAAATAATAATGGAAGTATTGGAAGCCAAAGAAATGGTCTGATGAAGTGATGGGGGTTAGACATGAGAGAGGGGCTCCATGCTGGCACCACACCCTTCTGTTCAGCCAGATCACATCTTGGCCATGATCCTCCCTTTCAACCAGTGCCAGTCACAAGGAGGAGGTGTGAATCCAGGCCCAAGGCTGAAGCACAAGGTTGATGAGCCGCAAAGGGGAGGGCCGCCTCAGCCTAAGCAGGGAAGGCAAGGGCTCTTTTATATTTCCTCTGAAAGCAGCATAATGTTTTAACTCAAATGTGGAGGGCTATTAATTTCCCAATCACCCCCCCAAAAAAAAGGTCTCAAATGTGGGATTCCACAAAACAGAGCTGCTTTTGAACTCCCCCGCCCTCAACATCTGCAGCCATTTTCGTCCTCCGAGCATTGCCAATTTCTGCTTTCAGGACTGATATCTCCACACACACACATGGGTTCTGGCAGCCTCTGTTCAATAGGCTGCAGGAAGCCGAGTCAGCAAGGAAAAGGGCAAGGGATTCTCTGCACATGGCTCTAACTTTAGTTTGTCACTAAATCTCTGCCTATAGAAAAACTTTAGAATATACAAAGTGCATTGAGGCGGTTGTGTGAAAATGCCTCCAGGCTTATATAAGGGTAATTAAATATATATACATACACTCTCAGAGTAGTCCGGGTAATATTACTTTCAGATTTTAGAAGAGTGATAACACATTTTTAAATTAATTTTTACACAGAGAAGACCCCTCAGTGTGGCACAGTGGAAAGAGTGCAGGCTTTGGACTCACACCAGGTTTTGAATCCTGACTGGGTAAGCATGAAAAAGTTGCTAACCCACTCTGTGGCTCAGTTTTCCTGCTTTTCCTACTATAAAAGAATTGTAGCAACCACTTTGGAGATGTGGAGAATTGGAGATAATATCTGAAAGCACATATGCAAAGCTTAGAATGTAACAGGCACTCATTAAATGGCTGCTACATTCACACATAATGATGAAAGAAAACAAGGCAGTATTTTTCTTTGTCTGTGTTATTAACAATCATTAATGAGATTGTAAAACTTGAGTTGGTAAAAATCAACTCAGCCCCAGTATACTGAGTGAGTCACTGACAAGCCATTCTTCATCAGGTTCCTGATTCTAATTATTAAGTATTTCCTCAATATGCTTTCATTCACACGGGGGGGGCGGGGGGCAGTGAGGAGGGGCTTCCTATCCTTAAAAAAAAATTGTAGGAGGTTGTCTATGGTATGATCTCAGTCACAGCACAGGTAAGCACTCCTTAAAGTTCTTGCATCATCACCTGACTTCCTTAGCCTACCTGCTTGCATTTACAGTTGCTTAAAAATCTAGTTCACCCCGTCTCTACTAAAAATACAAAAAAATTAGCCGGGCGTGATGGCGGGCGCCTGTAGTCCCAGCTACTTGGGAGGCTGAGGCAGGAGAATGGCATGAACCCGGGAGGCGGAGCTTGCAGTGAGTCGAGATTGCGCCACTGCACTCCCGCCTGGGCCACAGAGCGAGACTCCGTCTCAAAAAAAAAAAAAAAAAATCTAGTTCAGAAGAGGAAAGTATTAATAGTTTAAGCCTTCCGATCCAGTTTAGTTACCAACAGTTGCATAACATTAGCTATCACTTCTCTGAAAAGGAGTCCCCAAATTGCGTCTCCCTTCAAAGTGGTGCCACATAGCTTCAGCTTCCCAAGAGACAACCTTTCAGCCCACCTTGTAGGCTTTTAGCCTTACGCAACTAATGGAAACTTACAAAGTACTTAGAAACTATACAATTCCATGAATAGTCTACAGAACCTGGGGTATCCAATCTTTTGGCTTCCCTGAGCCACATTGCAAGAGGAAGAATTGTCTTGGGCCACACATAAAATACACTAACACTAACGGTAGCTGATGAGCTAAAAAGATAAAAATAAATTGCAAAAAACAACTCATAATGTATTTAGAGAGTTTACAAATAGAAAATCTCAGAATGTTTTAAGAAAGTTTACAAATTTGTGTTGGGCTGCATTCAAAGCCATCCTGGGCCGCATGCAGCCCATGGGCTGCAGGTTGGACAAGCCTGAGCTACACATTGCAGTGATTTTATTAAAGAGTTGCCAGTCCCCCACTTCAGTCACAGATTTACTCATTTTTTGTGAACACACGGTGATCATCCCTCCTCGCAACTCTCCCCATGGTCTTCCAATTCGAATGCCTTCTCTTATCCTTTCTCCACATCAATCCCTAAACCCGAACTGACTCCCAAGAGTCCGCTCCATTAACAACAGCCTCCAAGATTTTGCTGCCACTCCAAGCCTCCTGTGAACTCATTCAAAAGTATTTCTTGAATACCTCCAACATGCCAGGCCAGGCCCACAGCATTCACTGGCTGCCACTCTTGTTTGACATTTAATTATCTACCGCTTTGGAACACTTCTTCTGTCATTATTTAACTCCAGTTACCTAAAGGGTCACTGTGTCTCTTGTCAATTTGTTAAATTTTAAATATATTTCCATTTCCCATAATCCCAGAATAGTTCAATATCAAAAAGAAGATCCTTATTAAGATTTTGAATTAAAAAAATGAACTTACCAGCAGATACTACTGCAGTAAGCCATTATTTATTCTTTTGCACAAATAAATTTTGCATGCTTTATTCATTATGGTTTTCACGAAGCAGGGTAAAAGATTCAGAACTAGCATGGTTGTGATGGATTGGATAATAAAACTGTGGTACATACACACCATAGAATACTACTCAGCCATGAAAAAGAACAAGATCATATCTTTTGCAGCAACATGGACGCAACTAGAGGCTATAATCCTAAGCAAATTAATGCAAAAACAGAAAACCAAGTACCACATGTTCTCACTTATAAGTGGGAGCTAAACATTGGGTACTTATAGACATAAAGATGAGAACAATAGACCCTGTGGACTACTAGACGGGTCAGTGAGGGCAGGGTGTGGGTTTAAAAACTACCAAAATTACCTGTTGGGTACTATGCTCCCCATCTAGGTGGTGGGATCCATACCCCAAACCTCAGCATCACACAATATAGCCATGTAACAAACCTGCACATGTACCCTCTGTATCTAAAAGTTGAAATTGTTCTAAAAAGTGAAAAATTTAAATTGTGTGTTTTTTTGAGACGGAGTCTCGCTCTGTCGCCCAGGCTAGAGTGCAGTGGTGCAATCTCGGCTCACTGCAACCTACGCCTCCCTGGTTCAAGCGATTCTCCTGCCTCAGCCTCCCGAGTACCTGGGACTACAGGCGCCAGCCACCACACCTGGCTAATTTTTTGTATTTTTAGTAGAGATGGGGTGTCACCGTGTTAGCCAGGATGGTCTCAATCTCCTGACCTTGTGATCCACCCGCCTCGGCCTCCCAAAGTGCTGGGATTACAGGCGAGAGCCACCGCACCAGGCCTTAAAAATTTTTTAAAAGAAAAAAGAACAAGAGTGGTTTGAAGCTGAATACTTTTTTTGCCTAGCCTCACTCTGACTCCTGCCGATGCTGGCTCCACATCTTCTCATCCCCTCAGCCAGGTGAGCCTCACATTTGTCATGTATGTCAAGTTCCTTTCACTTGAGAAATTTCTACAATCTGTTCTCCACTCTTGCAAATGTTTAAAGTAAAGCATTTTAAAGTATTTATGCTTTCCATTTATTCTGGCTTAACAGAGGTTTTGTATTAAAATTAGAGATATGATTTGAGACTCTATATAAATAAAATTGGAATCTTTCCACGTAGACAAAGGGGAAACTAAGAATGTCTGTGGAGTGAACAACATAAATCCATGAGCAAGGAGGTTGGGGTCTCACAAACAGGAACAGAACTGTGAAGGAGCTTCATATAAACATCTTCACATACTTACGAAGGTGAACCAAGAGGCAACTTGGCTTCTCTTCTTTTCAGAAAAAAAAAAAAAAAGTTTCTAAAAAATGGAGTTGTTTATAGTCATTCAAAACTCCATATCCATAAAACAGGATAAGGAATGTCTCAACACTGTAGATAAAAGTCATTTGGAGAGAGAACACTCCCTTTAATCCAAGGAATGCGTGCTGATTAGATGACGAGGGTGAACGAAGGCAGTACAACACCTATTATTAATAATAATAAAATGACTTTGAACTTCTCCAGTCCCTTTCATCTAGGAATTTCAATTTGTTATTAAACCTCACTTTTACTTTATCACCCCTTGTAAGGCAATAAAACTGTAATACTTAGAATTTCTACATTCTCTTGTAGTTTTAAATACTTTATCATCATTCATTTGTTGTTCAAGGCTATAACTTACTGAGTAAGCTAGGGTAATTACCCCATTTTATACAGATAGGGAAACTGAGATATACCAACTTCTTGCCAAGACCACACAGTGAGGCTGCTGCAGAGCCAGAATCAAGGCTAATACTTGAATTCGTGCAGGGCTTCTCGGTGGGAAAGCTAAATCAGTTCCCACGCTTCCTCCTGAACAGCTATCTTAAGACACAGGTAACCTTAAAAGAAGGAACTTCAGAATTTTAAAAATTAACTTAGAAGAAGTAGAATAATGTTAAATATTCGGCACACTTCAAACTTAGAAGG
This sequence comes from Pan paniscus, assembly GCF_029289425.2. Taxonomy (NCBI): domain Eukaryota; kingdom Metazoa; phylum Chordata; class Mammalia; order Primates; family Hominidae; genus Pan; species Pan paniscus. The sequence continues at coordinate 102,574,374 of NC_073253.2, forward strand.
ACTAAAGAAAGGCTAACTGACAACTCATAATAGAACAGGAAGAGAAAAAGAGGAAGTGGGTGATAAACATTCACTGCTTTTCCAAAGATTCACCCCTAACTTTCACAATGGGTAATTGAAGATGCTAAATAACAACATATAACTTGTACTTTATGTATACATTGATATTATCTGATTGCAGCTCAAATTGCCTTTTAAACCCATTCTTCTCTCCCCACCCACCAGGCACTGGGAAGAGGCTGGCAATATCTTGAACATACTACCTTTCAAATCCTCCCTTAAGTGACAATGACAGCAACATTAGTGACAACTCTTGGATAGTACGGAGCATTTTTAGCCCTTAGAACCTACTCATTTGAAGTTAGTGAACTTCTGAAGAATAATTGCCTTAAATATCATATTTTAAAATTCAAATGTTATACTGAAAAAAAGCAAATACTTTATCAGGCATTTGTGGTCACTTGACCTTTTCCAAACCTAGAATGTTAGCCTTATTAAAATCCACAGCTTTTCTGCCTCTTTCCATTGGGAAAGGGAGGAGGGAAAGACCTAACCCTTAGATAAGTATTTTATTTAACTTCAGAGGCCACTGAAGTATTTTATTTCCTTTGTGAACTTTCCAAGTGCCTTCTGCCCTAGGCAACAAGCAAAGGGTGAATGTAAGGAGTGGTGAAACCAAAAGTGGCTTGGCTGCTCCGGTCAAAAAATAAAAATCAACAACATGTCCAACAGTTGAGATAAATACCCTCCAAACTTGCATCTTGTACATGAAACTGGGTCAGATCAGGCCAGGCCAGGTCATTGTCCCCAGCGGTAGTTATCGATGGAAAACAATGTCACAGGCAAAGAACCCTGGACCAGGGAGATCCCCCTACCTCCCATATCCCCATACCCTAAAGACAGATCATGCACTTTGGCCATGTATAGAAAAACAAAAATAAATAAACCACCCCTTGATTACTAATCTCAAACTTCAGGCAATGTGTGAATGAGATGACTGAGAGTACCTGCCGAACTCCGCATTCCTCAACAGAAACCTAGCACCATGTGTATTTCTATCAATTTAATACATTAGATTACACTTAATACAGAAGGCAGACTCTGTTTTTCTGTAAAGTAGAATTGCTACATTTCTACTCTTCCGTTAGCCCACCCTGCAAAACAGCAACAACAATTAAAAAAAAAAAATGCTCCTCTAGACCTTTCATTTTGTTTTCCAGAAATATTGCCAATTTTGCCAAGTTAAAGCCAAGATTCACCACTGCCGAGTCCACCCCCAACCCTGCCAAAATCTGAGAAAAACAATAGTTTCAGACATGACAAACACATTGCAAAAAGAGTCAGAACAACAAGTTATGGAAACAGGAAATTATTTAAAACCTTGAATAAAATATCCTTGAAGCACTTAAAACACACACACACACACACATTTCCAAGTCAAAGGATACATTGGAAGTCCTCTTAAGGAAATATAATTTGGCAAGTGACTGCCTAGTAGAAATTTATACCATTGGTAAAAGTTGTTCACTAGATGCAGAAGAGCTAAACTGCAAGTTCATGGAAGAAACCACCTCTTCAAATCTCAATAAAAGATTAGCAGGCAGTTGCTTGTAGGCTTGGCTTTAAATCTGCCAAGCTGGCTTGGAGGCAGCTCATTTTTTTTTTATACAAGTCTTCATTCAAAATCAAAATTAGACCCAACTGTCCCTTGCAATTACATTTTAGTGGCTTGAGCTGGGTGTTTGTGTTTTTTCTAGGTGATTAATAGCGCTCACATTTAAATGGTCTCAGTCAGCCTCTGCAGTCATTAACACCCCATTAAGATGGATGAGAAGAACTTCGCACCTTTTGTTTCAGTTTGCAGGGCCCTGGACTTAACAAAACAGCAAGGCACTGATTTAGGAAGGGAAGATTATCTGCACAACCAGACAAGCTAAAACTTCCTTTAAAAACAAACAAATTTTCAAAATCCCTTATAAAACCTTATTTTTGGAAACACTGTCAAATATCATCTTAAGAACATTAAGCCCGAAGTTTCCCCGTACCTGAATTTATGCATATATTTGGTATGGTTCTTCAGTAATGTTTACAGAGCTCTGGGTTTCTTCACTACTGTTGCCTTTGCTCAAAGCCTGTAATTATGATCGGGAGACTTCTGTTTCTAAGGAAAAGCAATAGTAACATGAATATCTAGTTGCCTTTGAGGAAAAATACATTAGTGAAAGTCTATGTGTGACAATCAAAACGCTGGCTCCATTCCTCCAAAATGGTAGTGAAACCTCATGTATTTGGAAAATTCAAGTAAGAGTTAATTGGTTCTATTTAAAGGAAAAAAAAAAAAAATGAAGAAGCTAAAAGTCTATAGCAGTATGCTGCCCGAGATTTTGTTTAACCACCAGAGTGGTCATTGACACTTGGTATTTTTAAATTTTCCTCAAAAAGCATTCCCTCAAGCACATCCTGTGTGGTGACGGTGGTGAATTTGTAGCAAAACCACTTGTTCACAAACTTGCAAAACAGAGTACTTCACCTTTTTGTGTTGAAGTTCTCACAGACAGAGCAGGACACACCCTCCTTTTAGAACAAAAACCTGCATTTAATTGATAGGTTTGTTCTGTGTACAGGTGGTCCGTGAATCAACAAGACATCGCCATTGTTATCATTTTGACTTACCAATTAAGAAAGTGAATTTATTGGATGTAAATTATTTATGCTATTGCCTCTTAATTATTATCTTCCATTGAAGCAGATATCTTTCAAATCATATGGGAAAGTATAGCATTTTTAAAGCAATGACAATATGCATATCTTAGCCCAGTCACATAAAAATTCAGAATCCATGTGTATCTCACATCCTTTACCTGAATACCCATACACACACGCCTGATATTCCTTATTATACTTTTATATATTATAGGAAAAGCTTTTCCCAAGGAGCAAATGTAGCAACGTACCTTCAACATTCTAACAAGTTATTTACACCCAATTTCTACAGAAGGCAAACGTTCTTCCTTCCAGCTATTTGACAATCCCAATAGTTTTAAAAATTATTAAATTCCTATTCATTCCAACTCTAAAATTATAAAGTTAACCATTTTCTCTCTTCTCTCCTATTATATTTGAAGGACTGTCCTACTCCTATCAAGAACCAATCCCCCTACTAGTGTTATAAAATTCATCCTCCTCATCCTCTCTAGGATTTCATACCCTCCTTACTACATCATCAATTTCCTTCTCTCTATTGGATCTTTCCCATCAGTACACAAGCATGCTGTAGTAAGAATGGCCTCACCAGACACCCGATCTGCTGACACCTTGATCTTGGACTTCCCAGCCTCCAAAACTGTAAGAAATAAATGCGTGTTGCTTAAACCAGTTTATGGTATTCTGTTCTAGCAGTCTGAACTAAGACAGATCCTATATCCCCTTCCAACTGTTACTACATTTCTCTGCCCCAATTCACAATAAAAATTTTCTAAAGAAATTCTCTCACTCTTATCTCCCATTTTCATTTCTACCCCCTCCAGCCCCATTTGTTTTCTGTCCTCACCACTGCACTGATATTGTTGTTGTCACAACCATGACCAGCAAGCTCCATATTATCTGTTCTCTGATTTCTTCCGTGACCTCATCCTAATTGGGTAGTGTTTAATATGTTGTCTAATTTTCCTGTTCCTGGAACACACTCCCGACTCTCCACCCTGTGGTGATTTTCCTTCTACCTCCCTGGCCCGTACTTCTCAGACTCCTTTATTGGTTCTTCAGCATCCAGCTAACATCTGATTTTACAAAGCTCCAAGTCTTGGTTCTGTATCTTTTATCATCTTTTAGGTGGAATGATAGGTAATAATATTTGAGGTGAACCTGGAAAGTCATCCCCGAGAAAGAAACCATTCTGCTCACTCTCCATCTTCTTTACCTGGAGAACCAACCATGGAGGCCAAGGTGCCTTAATGTGGCAGGAAGAAAATCTGTAGGGTACGGTATTTAGAAAGAGGACATGACCAGCTGTGCTAAATGCAACCAGAAATGAAGTAAAACGAGGATTGAGGTGTGTCCACTGGAATTCTTTCGGAGATTATTAATGACCTTAGAAAGAACAATTCTTTGGGGCAATGGGGACAGAAGGCAGCTGGGAGTGGTTATAGCTGCAAGTGAGAACGGAGCAGAAATAAGGATAAGTGACAATTGTTCAACGACTAAGTAGTCGCATGCTTTAAAATTCTTCAGAATAAGCAGTATGATTCACAGGTGTATGTAAGTTAACTCTAATCAGACCTAAGTAGGAGGTTAGTTAGCTCTTAGATGAATGTCATTAGGAATCTAGACTTACAGAGGCACTAAGACAAGTGCTTCAAATACTATCTCAATCTACCCCAGATAGTTAATTACCTTAATGGATGTTGGAAATAAATTTTCTTTTGTGAAATGAGTAGGGTTCATGATATTTGGAGAAGAAAAGAGATTGTGTGGGTTCTATCTTCTCCATCTGAAAGAAATTAAAGAATCTAGCAAACCTAATAGCCTAACACCTTCTAACTAGAGCCTAGGTTTCCAACTCCTGTGTCCTCCACACATACAGGGCTCTGATGCCCGATCCAATTAGAAGTCCCACAGAATATCAGGTGTCACTTTAGAGGAATTCTTTCATGCAAATGCCAAAAGACAGCAATGGTCTCAGTTGATTTTATAGGAACTGGTTTTATACATTTTGTGCCTATTTTATAATAAATATTGGTATAAATAGCAGATTTCAAACTAAGACTTGCATCCATTATAACACACTACCTGGAAGTAAGATGACAACGAGGAGAAGGACAATCCTTCTCTACCTCTAACGATCAGAACCTACTGATGTTTACCAAAATACTCTTACTATTTTTGAACTGCAAATTTAGCTTGAGGTCACTTGGTAGCAACTCTTTAAAGAAGTGTAGCTGTGAAAGGAAGAAGAAAGGTAGGCAGTAGATGGATGGAAGGAGAGCTAACTAGAATCAAGAAAGTGGTTTTGGAGGGCACAGTAGCTCACGCCTGTAATCTCAGCAATTTGGTAGGCCAAGGTGGGAGGATCACTTGAGCCCAGGAGTTTGAGAGTTTGAGGCCAGCCTGGGCAACAAAGTGAGACCTCTTCTCTGCAATAAAAAAAAAAAAAAAAAAAAAGAAGAAGAAGAAGAAGAGAAAGAAAAGAAAAATTAGCCAGCGGTGGTTCCAGGACACGCCCATGGTCCCAGCTACTCAGTAGGTGGGAGGCTCCCTTGTGCCCAGAAGTTCAAGGCTGCAGTGAGCCACTACACTCCAGCCTGTGCAATAGGGCAAGACTCTGTCTCAAAAAAAAAAAAAAAAAAAAAGAAGAAGAAGATAAAATGAAGTTTTTATATTTGTTTTTGTTTATTTATTGTGTTTCTAAATGGAAGAAAAAGAAGGGAAGATCAGAGACTTAAGACACAGAAATAAAATCTGAAAGAATAGTGAGTGGTAGCCAGGAAGCAGAGGAAGAAGGGACTTAAACATGGGGAATGATAGGCCTTAGAAATATCAGGCTCCTTCCCATAATAAACAGAGGGAAGGAAATGAGGACGAGGTAGTGGTGGGTAGCTTTGCAGATTTTATAGCAGAGATTTCAAGATCTTACCTATTTCTCCCTGAGGTGAAATACAGGTGAAATCATTCTTTGAGGATAAGTGGAGTGGTAGATAATTCACAGATTTTAAATTCTCCAAATATAGAATTGATCAATGGAACTCAAGTTTAATATCTAGAGTTTATGATGTTGGTTATTCTGAAGCTATCAAGATTGTGCTTGTATAAAAATATAAAGGCCAAAAAAATCTGTGAATTCACAGTGAAAATTTATTTTGCTTTTTTCCTACAGTTTCCTTATTTCCAAAGCTCAAAATGGAGAAGGTGATTTAATCAGTTCGTTTGAGAACTGGATCACTGCCTAGTAAACAAGGGTATGATGTCCATTACCACATAAATACCTCAGTAAAAGGGTGTAGTCACTCCTGCAGCCACATCCATATTTCAAGGGAGTTGGAGGAAAGAAGGTTGATATAAAGAGTATTAAATTAAATTTCTTTCTTTTTGCTTTGTTTTCCTTATTTTATTTCTTAAGTAAAGTAATTTAGGAACAGGGACCTGCTTTCATTTACCTAGTTTTGAATTTGTTTCAAACCAGCTTTGGGGTTACTGTTTGTTTTGCAGCTGTCATTCTAGCTTCTATTATATTCCATTTCAAAACCAACATTTTAAGTCATTATCTTTTAGATGCCTGTCATATGGGAAAGTACCTGCTATAAATTGCCAGAGAGCAAAATTTTAGTTTTCTATACTTACTACTATTCTTTATATTAAATGGAAATAGTGGTTAGGGTACCAAAAAAAATTCTTTTTCTGTTTTCTTCTTAACTTTTTGTTCTATATGAAGCTCCAGAAAACCAGTGTTTGACAGAGGGATTATACACAAAATGCAAAGGTTAGAAAGTATGTGAATTATCCATACATATGGTCTGGGGTTTGGGTATTAATGAGACTTAGAAATCTGGAGTATTTCGTCTTGATCCTAAAGCCCCATGGAATGCTTCGGGTGTCTCGCCACATGGTGAAGGAGATGGGAGAAAACTGGCAGAGGCTCTCCCTTCCCAACCAGTTTAACTGATTGAGACAGGGCAATTTTGCTGGAAGAGTCTGTTGGCAGTCTGTAGGTCTCAGCTTGCTCCTCTATGCCTTGCTGCGAGAAAGAGCTGTTGGAAGAGAATCAAGGCAAGAAACTTTTGCTGCTCTGGTTTAAAGCTTATGAAAGCAAACGATCTCCAGGGCACTAATCCTTTCACCTTAGTAAACATGCAACAGATCTACACGAAAGAAAATCTGAAAGACATCCCATTTCTCCTCCTGCAGCAACTCAGGCTCCACACTGACTAATAGGTGTCTCATGAGTCTCCACAGGAGAAACGTAAGAAAACAAAAAAGACAGAAGTTGGAGGGTAAAAAAAAAAAAAAATCATGAATTCCCATAAAGCCCAAAGTTGCTCTGACTAGAAGCCATGTGTTATTCCTCCTTGTCCTTACCGCACAGATAAAGATAGTTTGACAGAAATCAACATGGGTTGCTAATAGTCATTTTGCTTTATTTTTAAACTCACAACAGGATGTCAGGTTTTGTGTTGTTTTACTTTTTAATCAACCCCATTCTTTCCTATTTACTGGCACAAACTCCCTCGGCAACTTGCTGTGTCAGGGAATGACTTTTAGAGGCAATCTATTAAACTCAAAACTGAAGGATTTTTCCCCCTGTAGATCTGTTTATCAATTTTAATTATTGATTGAAAATTGTTTGCAATGGATAAAAATACACACTGAAGGTAGGGGATGAAAACAAAAACACACCCAAACCCAAAGATATTTTTCCCCTTAGTCACATATTTCTTTTAAAATATTGGTATGGATTGTCAGTGTATTTGAGGACATTTGGCAATCCATACCAGGGCTTTCATCTCCGGAAATTGAATATCAGGTCAAACTAGTGGTTTTATCAGGCCCTTTTCAGCAAACAAGAGCATGAAAAATAGCATTTGATATATAGTCCCTAGAGAAAGTGGCGAGGCAACCTGGCACCAAATTACAGGAAAACTCCAATTATGGATGTTATACCAAGATTTTAATCAATAAAGCTGTGACTTTTCTCCACTAGGGACACATTACTTGGTGAAATACCTGAGCTTGCTTTAAAAACCCGGTCTCTGGGCAGTGTGGGAGGAGAGGGGAGGAATGAAGGGGATCACACTACATCTAATCCAAACACCTTTAAAGAGAAGAGAAATCCACATTGGAACAAAGCTAGGCAACCATCAAATGAAGATGTCCTTCCTGAATAATAGAAAGGAAAGTCCCCCCACACCAGCATGGGGATTTTCCCAAAGAGCAAAGCACGGATTTATGTTCCCCTTTCAGTCTCTTCCCTCCAGTGTAATGATGGGAAATTCTCTGAAAACTTCAGCTATCACCCATTATAAACCATTAACAGAGGTCTCACAATGACTTTGCATTTTCTGCCTCTACAAATGCGACAAATGCATCTGGAGGACTGAAATTTTCCCCTGGCTGCCCCAGAGATAGACTGGGATACTGAAGGTCCCAGACTGAAAACATCAGGAAGTCTTTAGAGGTCATCATTTCAAAGTCATAGGAATGGGTCTTTATATTACAGAAGGAATGGGAGGGAGGATAGGGAGAAAGGTGGAATCTTAGATCAGACCAAACTTTATAGCTACAGGGTGGGATTCCCTGAAGCTGATGGGGTGACCCAGGGTGGATGTATAACGCACCTGACTTCACCAAAAGACCGGAAGAGAGGTGAGATTACAAACTGAGTGCATCAGTATGACTATCTCCATGAGGGACCATGGGAAATATTAAACATTAGCTGCAAATTTTCCCCTACTATGTCATCACTGCCATAAGTTAACCCAGTCCATCTTACTATCAGTCATATCTACTCCTTGAGTGGCAGTGGTGAAAGAACAAATGGACAGGATAGTTAAGGGACCTGTAGCCTTCCCAAAGCCAGGCTCTGTTGGCAAAGAGTAGGATGCACAATCATCTTCCATTAGCCACAGTTTCACTTTCATGGTTTCAATTACCTGTAATCAACCATGCTCCAAATATAGTAAATGGAAAATCAGACGATCCTCGCTTCAGAAGGTCTATTGACCTAACGCTCTGTCACAAGGCCTACATCATTCGTCTCATCACACAGGCATTTTATCATCTCACGTCTTCACAAGAAGGGTGCATACAGTACAATAAAATATTTTAAGAAATAGACCACACTCACATAACTTTTATGACAATATATTGTTATAGTTATTCTAATATCTGCTTTTGTTGCTAATTGTTTACTTGCCTCATTTATAAAGAAGACTTTATCATACTATGTAAGTATGTGAAAACCAGTATATACAGGGTTTAGGGCTACTTAAGATTTCAGGCCTTCACTATGGTTCTTAGAATGTGTCTTCCATTCATGTCACCATTGGGCCTAGTTGCAGAAGTTCAAGAGGATGACTGTAGCAAAGAAGGGGTTGGCCCACAGGAAAGAGGAGTGACAAAAAGTTGCCTATGGCACTGAGGAGGAGAACAGAGAGCTATAAGGCAAACCACTCTTTTCCCATGATATGTAAATATGTGATTCATAAAAGGGAGTGTGGGGAGGCAGGTGCTTGGGTGGCCTGCACTATATTTTTTCTTGTCTGGTTACCTAAAAATAAGAGATGTCTTCACTACAGACTTTTGATAGAATCTTCCAAGTTATTCAGTTTCTAACCAAAATGTTCAGCCCTGGAGGTTTTCTAAAATAGTGATTATCAGCTAGTGGTATAAGTGCCACCAGTGGAAACCCCCAAAAAAGCCTGGAGTTGAAAATTACTTCCCTTACCAAAACGTGGCCATTCTCTCCCATTCTTTCTCACTACTCATCCATTTAACAAATATTTATAACAAGACTGGAATGTAGCAAGATCATTATTTCAAATATTTGTGTTTTCCTTTCTGAACTTCCTGTGACATCCCCTCTAGTCAGCCAGAGGCAAGCACATAGCCTTGAGGAGAAGTCAATTTGAGATATTTGTTTTTAATTTCTGAAATAGTCTCTAGAGAATCAAAAGAGAAGGCCTGAGGGGAGCAAATGATCAAGTTCAGGTCATGAAAATAGAGCAGGTAAAAAAATAGAGGAACAGAGAAATGTGCAGGGAAAGGCTGAGGGGTGGTCGGGGCTGAGAGCCTCAGAAAGGAGAGGTCACAGTGGACGGTGGAGACTGAGACCTCAGGGCAAAGCTGGAGACCACCTTTCAGGATTCCAGGAGTACAGCCCAGAGTGAGGAAGAAAAGCCTCGGCAAACATTTTCTGTGATGCTGAGAGTGGAGCCTTCTATTCCGGAGGCCTATGCATAGCCCTGAATCTTTTGCAGAAAGACTTCCCATCCCCAGCACAGGCCCCGGAACTTTCTAAGCTCATCTGAGATGATTTGAATGAATTACTTTCCTCCCTCTTTATCAAAACCCCTAATAAACATAAGCCCTCAGAACAGAAAGCAGGGCGTCAACACACAGGCAGCACTGGTGGCTTCAAAGTCCTGTCGTGAGGACAACCGCAGAGGGATACAGAGATGGAGGCACTACAACTTCACAAAGCCTATGGGCCAGGCCCTTTGCTACCTAGGACTCAAATAACAGGATAGAGTCACAGCTCTCGGGCAGAATGCAAGAGGTTTGAAAGAGGAGGAGAGAGAAGGGAGAGGAGAGAGGGAGAGAGAAAACAGATATCCATAGTAAAATAGAAGGAATATTGAGTTCACCGTAGGAACATAGAAGAGAATATCTTAAACCAGAATCGTTGCTTCAGCTGAGTATTAAATGATTAATAGCATTTAGCCGCAGGGAAGGTGTATTAGTTTCCTATTGCTGCTGTATAAAATTACCAAAAATTTAGTGGCTTAAAACAGGAGACATTCATTATTTTACAGTTCTGGAGGTTAGAAATCTGAAATGGGTTTTACCAGGCTAAAATCAAGGTGACAGCTGAGCTGCATTCCTTCTGGAGGTGCTAAGGGAGAAGCTATAGCATTCCTTGGTTTATGGCCCACTTCTAGCAATGACATCACTCTGACCATCACTTCTAGCAATGTCATCACATCACCTTCTCTGACTCTGACCCTTCCTCCTATAAGGACCCTGTGGTTACATTGGGCCCATCTAGATAAGCCAGGTAAATCTCTCCATCTCAAGACCCTTAGCTTAATCACATCTGTACATCTGTAAAGTCACTTTTGCCATTTAAGGTAACCTATTCACATGTTTCAGGAATTAGCACACAGACATCTTGGGAGAAGGAAAGGGCATTGTCCTGCCTACTACAAGGAAGTTTCAAGCAAAGGCAACAACCACTGTATAGTCCAGAAGGCAGAGAGAGAGTAGTACATGTGAATGAAACCCCAGGTCAATAAGGCTTAAAAAACGGGAAGTCAAGGTCCAGGCAGGAGTGATAAGAGAGTGTTCAGTGGGACAGGCAACGACTGGGTCAGGAAGAGCTCTGTATTCCAGTTTAAGGGACTGGATTTTATGAGAAGAGCAATAAATAGCCATTTGTAAATTCTAAACAGGGGCCTAATGTCTAGATTTACATTCTAGAAAAATAATTCTGGCTCAAGTTTAGTAGTGTACAAAAGCCGAAGGAAGCTGTGAGTTGGAAGGGAGGCAAACAAAGGGGGAGGCTGTTTTTATGATCCAGGTAAAAAGTGAGTAGATCCTGAACTAAGGCAACAGATATGAAGAGGATTGCAGAATTCAAGAAAAAGCACAGAGTGCCCATCTGCAGGATGAGATAATGGACTCTAATATGAAAACAAGAAGAGTCATGAATGATAACCAGGCTTTTGTGTCAGGTGACTGCATACATGGTGATGCCTCTTCTTAGTACCTTTCACTGAGTTCACAAATAAGGGGCCACGGATCAGCTTTCAGACAGATACGGATGTGATAATAAATTTCATTTCAGTCCCAACACTCTGCTCCTTCATTCCTGCATTCAAATCTCAACAACTACCCATAAGATGCCCAATTATTGGAATTATCAGAATGCTCAATAATCCCCCAAATTCAAAATGCTACTTGTTTGTATATTATGTAGGCTTCAACCAGTCCAGTTTTGTGTGTGTGTGTGTGTGTCTTACTTTTTCAGGTGGTGAATTTTCCTGGGAAAATTTACATGATTTGGAGTTGGTGTAATGGATCTTCTGTGTGCTACCAGGACCCTGCACTCAAGATTTAGGCACTAGCTCCCCCAGCTACCTGGGGGATTGCTTAGTGAACTCACAGCTTAGCTCCACGTCAGGAATTGCCCTGAGCATGAGGAAACTGCCTCACCCAAGGTTACCTCCACTCCCCAGAGGCATCCCACACCCAGTGACTGGACTGGTCCAGTCAGGAATACAGAGGCCCAGCCCTCTGACTTCATTTTGAGACATTGCTAAAGATCCATACTAGCTGCATAGTTCCCTATGGGGTGTGCTGAAGGCTCTGTTACAACTAAATCACATTTCAAGTACTCCCTCTACCTAACCCTGCTTTCCGCACCTCCTTAGAGATCATCTACTACTGTTGCACCAGTCCTATGGCTGCATGGAGGATGGAGTGTACCCTTATGACCCACTGATGAAGGAGAAAATCATGAATGGTTTCGACTGATACGAAAATGCAAAACAAAAATGAGCTACTGCCACACTCTAAGGGTAGCTCTGAAAAACATCAGTGAGGAAATCCTCCCAAAGGAGCTTCAGGTGGTGCTCCCAGTCATCCACTCGATGTAGAAAAATAATTGGTCTGAGCCGTATTATAGGCAGTAAAAAATGGCTTGGTTTGTTGGTCAGGAGCTCGGAAGGAGAAAGATTGAAAGATCAGGGATAATAAGGCAAAGAGATGTGTGAATATGGGACTGGGCACAAAGTCTGAAGATCTTTGTATCATCTATTAATGCCCACTAGAGATCATCCACCACCCAAGAATAGGTACTAATTAACAAAGTAGACCAGATGACTTGGACAGAGGACATTACACAGCCTAAATCATCAGCCACCTCAATGCTGGAATAATATGTGCATGAAAAGAGTAGCCACATTGGCAGAGATGGAGGGAGGATATTTTGGGTGAAACAGGACAGCTCTCCACTCACTAAAGCTTAGATAGCTATTCTGCTCATTAATGAATAATCTGGTAGCAACAATGACCAAAACCAAGTCCCCTGTGGCGTATCTCTTATGCAGATAAAACATCACAAGGTGACATGTCAATTCCTCTGGACCCCTTCCATAGTGGAAGAGGTAATATAATAGAGTAGACTCCAGGATATTAGAAGTCCAGTGTAATAGACTTGCCAGTAAAGAATATTTGGTCTTCTCAAGGGATGGTGCCATACCAGGAACTCAGCGTTGGTCTCTGTTGCTGGTAGCAATTCATCTTGCCTGCAACTAACTGAAGTAGAATGTGTCCATGAATGGAGATAGGAAGAGTCAAACTACTGCATAATCACTTTGGGCTCCTTGAGCCAAGTGACCAGCTTGTAAGGAAAAGCATAATTTTCCTTAAGTAGACCTTCATTTGAAAATAAATGGACAAGTGTACCAGCTATGATCTGAGAAGAGCACAGCTTAGGGGTAAGCTGTGAGTGATCCTACCATGTAAGCCTCCTAGACCAACAGAGGTGCCAGTTGAGGCTAAGGGGAATCTAGAAGGGATAGTAGAGGAGGGAAATAATGAGTTCTCAGTCACAGTGCTGAGACCGAGACCCATGATGCGGGCTGTAGTTCCTTCTACAAACCTTGCTGTAGTAGTTGGAATCCTAAAGGAGTCATCTTCAGATCAAATGAAGCTATTATACAAGGCAGTGGATCTGAGCAACACCCCCTCTCAGGACTAAGGCACTCACTTACCAGCTGGTGGCGTGTTTTCTGATGACAGCCTAAGGATAGCCCTCAGCTGCAAGAAGCTGTTTTGCCCAAAATTACACCCACATTAAATCACTAGTCAGAGAGGGCTTACAAAATCCCAGACCCCTTGCCTCAATTCAAGACATCTCAAAAAGACCATCCCAGCTTGAGAGCTCCACAGGGGATTGGCTGAGGGCCCTGTTGCAACTACATTGGAGCTTAACATTTGCTCTATAAAATCTGGCTTCCTTCCCTCTTCCCATTAAAAGTGTCATTCTCTAAGTCCACTCCTAATAAACCACCTGAACACAAATCTCAACAGCAAACTCTGCTTTCCATGGAACCCAAATTATTACAACTGGCCTCTTTTGTAGTTTTGCACACTTGAATCTATTATACAGCTTGCTTTATCTTGTTTCTATCACTACTGAGATCTCTGTTTAAATGTGTCATAGGATTTTCGCAAAGCTATCATAGTGAAAATAGAAGTCTTGACTTCTCTTCCCCTCTGCCAACAAAGTGATTCTTCCCCAGTCTCAAAAAGTAGCATCACCATTCGCCTTGTTGATGAAGTCAAAACTCTGTTTGATAATTTCTCTTTTCCCCACTCCAAAAACAACCCATCAGCAAGTTCTGGCACCTTTTTCTCCAAATAAAAGTGCATAAATAAAAGCCTCCTTTGCATAATTTGAATACTTCATACTTTTGGTATTGTTAACAAGATTGGATTACTGATCCTTGTTGTTATTATTTCTAAGGAAGTCTAAATATACTTACATACAAACAAATATAATACACTTGCATGAGCTCAAAAGAATATGGTATATTCTTCTGCCTGATATGTTTTAGAAATAACTTATGTGCATCATATACTCTTGCAAATATTCGCCAAGGTAGACTCTATTTAGATTTTTGTCCATCATTCTTTAGCAATCTTGGATTCAGTGCTTGGAATACCCTTTGGTCTGCAGACAGCACAGTAGCTCAATTGCTATTATTACAGAAAGAAATCTTTTCCTTTAGAAGTTCCTACTGGTATGTTATAAACATTTCTTAAAATCTATCTTTAAAATGTGTCTTACTATATAATGCTCTATCAATCAATGGAGAATGATATTCCTGAATGAACTATTATTAAAGATAAGAATTGAAAGACTAGATATGGTAGTTTTCCAGAATCCACTTGCTAGATAATTCTGAGCCTCAATAACCTGTTTCTTCATTTTAAATATGTCATATTCTCAAAAGTGACCTAAAACTAACCTTTTCATGTTATCAGCTTGCCTTATCTTGTTTCTATCACTACTGAGATCTCTGTTTAAATGTGTCATAGGATTTTCTCAAAGCTATCACAGTGAAAACAGAAGTCTTGACTTCTCTTCCCCTCTGCCAACAAAGTGATTCTTCCCCAATTTCAGAAAGTAGCATCACCATTCGCCTTGATGAAGTCAAAACTCTATTTGATAATTTCTCTTTTCCCCACTCCAAAAACAATCCATCAGCAAGTTCTGGCACCTCTTTCTCCAAAACATAACCTGAATCTCCCCACTGCCCATCATCACTGCTCTCACCGTGGCAAGCCACCCTTGGCAAATCCTTCTATCCTGCAATAACCTCCCAACTGGTCTTCCATTAGGAAGACCTCCATTCCTGCCGCCTTCAGGACACACACGTAACAATCAGAAAAAAAATTATTTAATGTAAAGCAAAATGCGTTATGATCCTGCTTAGTCTCGAATGCTTCCCATTGATCACAGGATAAAATAAAAACTCCTTACCATAGCCTAGAAGGCCCTTACAATCTCTACCCTTCCTACTCTACTGAGCTTATGGCATATCAGCTCTTCTTCACTCTCTACCTCCAGACACTTTGGCTTTAGTTGTTATTGTAGTTATTGTGCAAATATATCAATTTTGTTTCCACTTAGGGACTCCTGCTCTGTTTGTTCCCTCTTTTTATTTATTTACTTATTTATTTTGAGACTGAATCTCACTGTCACCCAGGCTGGGGTGCAGTACTGCAATCATAGCTCATTGCAGCCTTGACCTCCTGGCCTCAGGCAATCCTCCATCAGCCTCCTGAGAAGCTGGGACTATAGGCATGCATGCACTACCACACCTGGAATTTTTTTTTTCTTTTTTGTAGGGACAGGGTCTCACTATGTTGCTCATGCTGATTTCAAATTCTTGGGCTCAAGTGATACTCCTGCCTTAGCCTCCCGAAATGCTGAGATTACAGGCATGATCCATAATGCCCTGCCTCTCTGTTCCCCTTTCCTGGAACATTCTGCCCCATGGTTTCATGTTGCTTGTTGCATCTCATCACCAGGGTCTTAGCTCAACTGTAGCCTTCTCAAAAGTTTCCCTGACCAACTCTAAGATAGACTACTCATCTTCGGAGGCCTTCATGAACAGATTGCCCTGTTCTATTTTTGTGACCTTTATCACTATCATTTATTTTAATTTTATATTTCCTGTTTCTCCCTTACTGGTACATGAAAACGAGGACCTTATCTGACTTCTCACTGTTGAATATTTTTACCACACCTAGACAGTACTTGTGCTCAGGAGATACTTGTTGAATGAATATATAAATGATAAAATAAATAAATAATATAAATATATATCTTATGTAGTAAATATATAAATATATTTGTAAAAACATATTATAATATATAAAAATAATATAAGTATAAAATGAATAATATTTTAGTACATAAAGCAATTTAGTCTCATACAGATCTAATAAAATATGTATTAAATTGAAGGTAAAAATATGCTTAATATCACCAATCACCAAGGAAATGCAAATCAAAATCACATTCTAAGCTCACACCTGTCAGAATAACTATTATCAAAAAGACAAAAGATAACAAGTGTTGGTGAGGATGTAAATGGGCACAGCCATTATGGAAAACTGTATGAAGCTTCCTCAAAAAATTAAAAATAAAACTACTATGTCATCCAGCAAACTCACTTCTGGGTTTATATCCAGGGAAAATGAGATCAGTATTCCCAAGAGACATCTGTACTCCCATACTCATTACAACATTATTCACAATAGCTGAGATATGAAATCCACCTGTTTGTTGACACATAAACAAGGTGTGGTATACACACACACACTCACACGTGGACATGCATGCACAATGGAATATTATTCAGTCTTAAAAAAAGGAAGTCCTATCATTTGCCACAGCATGGATGAACCTGGGGGACATTATGCTAAGTGAAAAAAGCCAGGCTCTAAAATACAAATACTGCATGATTTCACTTGCATGTGAAATATAAAAAATCCACACTCAGGTAAGCAACACCCGGTCATGGTCGCCAGAGTCGGGGACCTGGGGGAAATAGAAAGATAAGGTCAAAGGGTACTACGTTTCAGTTACACAGGATAAATACTGGAGACATAATGTACAGCATGCTGACTATAGTTAGTAATACTGTATTGTATATTTGAAATTTGCTGAGAGTAGATCTTAATAGTCTCACCTTATAAAAATAAGTGTGGAAATGGATATGTTAAACAGCTTGATTTAATCATTTTACAACATGTACATATATCAAAACATCACTTTGAATATCTTAAATATATACAATTTTCATTTGTCAATTATGTCTCAACAAAGCTTAAAAAGATGTCAGCACCAAAGGCACAAAATAATGTTTCTGTGTTGTTTACTTATAGTGGTAAGGGATTATACTACAAACCATATTTTCCAAATTCTAAGACAAACACATATTTTTTCACATATTTTTTCATATATTTTCAGGTTTTTATACATATTATAATCCATGGGTTTTTAAATTCATAATGCTTATTCTATTCCTAATATTAAAGTAATGGTGTCTCCTATCATCAATGATGTCTTAGAGTCAAGAAATAATAGTAATAGAAGTTTAATAAATACTATTGAATAGAATGCAAGACTCAATCCCCTACCTTATAAACAAGTGAACGTGAGTATGGACAGAAAACTAGAGTCACAGTAGAGTCAGGTATTGCAGAAAAGTCTTCTCTGCATTTATCTGACTGTGACAGAAAGACAGGGGACTGAACCCCTAACTACAATCTCATTAATGCCAAGTTCCAACCAACCAATTTCAATGATACCTGGATCAAAAACAGAAAAATAAAGGTGACTGCAACTTCAACATTAAAAATGAAAAATCTCACTAAAGAGCATTAAGATTTTCAAATAATTATTGCTTTCTCCTGTGAATGTTTTTGATAATCTTATCAGTGTCTCTGAAATTTGCCATATATACATAATTTATTTTGTTCTATTTTTTAAAAAAATAAGTGAAACCACTAGTGCTTAATTTTCATATTTATGTAACGTTAACACCTAAGGAGTTTAAAGTGAATGCAAGTTCACACTTCTGCTGCTATTATTCAGGTGAAGAATATTTAATTAAAGCAGTAAGATTTAATAATTTCTCATAGTCCTCTTATCTGTGCTCTGAACAAACCTTACCCCCCTGAAAGATAAAACTAAGACCCATGGTATCAGAAGAAATCAGAAAAACATTTCTTGTTTCCCCTATCCTCCTCACTTCTGAGTGGCCAGTGGCCAGTGGAAAGTAGGAACAGATAAGTCTCCAGATGAACACAGAAGAGAAAGAAATTTCATACATTCATCCGAGAACCAATACATGCTCTGGATCTTAGAAGTGACGGATTTTTCCTTGCATGCATACCCTGATTGGTGTTATCACCCTGCAACACTGGTTGAGAAGGATTTCTAAGATCCAGCCAGGTTTAGGAAGAAAGAACATTATCATCAATCAACAAATAGAACCAATTTACTTGGACTACAGTGATCAGAATTGGAAAATTCCAGGCATAATTAAACTCAATATTTAACCATGATGTTATGTGCTTAGTGATGTGAAGGGAAATAATAAAGTAGAAAAGTTGACTGTCTAATTTCTGTCTTTCATATAATTTTTTTAAAGAATCTCACTTTTAATATTTTAATCAACATTAGTTTTTGAGTTCCAAAAATGAGCCCAATACACTTCCAGGTACTAAGGACTGGTCGGTAAACAAAGCAGTGAAATGCTGCCCTCTTGGAGCTTATATTCTAATGAAAAAATAGAAAATCAAAATACCAAATATTTATATAGTGCTTCTCACGTGCCAGCCTATTCTATGTGAATTTTATACGTGTTAGCTCATTTACTATTCACAAGACCCCCTATGACATGGACGTTGTGGTTTCCCCAGGTCATGCAGGTAGCAGGACTGAGAACCCAGGTTGTTGAGCTCTGGAGGCTGCTATTCTCCAGTGCCTCTGCTACAATGTGCTGCTTCTCCTTCTTTTAAGCACTGAGCTACAACAGTAATAAGCCAGAAAATGTTCCTGTGCTCACCTAACTCACATTTTGGCGGAAAGAGATTGACTATAAACAAATAATAAAATAATTTGGGGTAGTGACTAGCACTACGGATCACCCAGAATGCCTGCAGGGAGGGCACTATTATATAGAACAATCAGGAAACATCTCTCTAAGGCAATAAGAACTGAATAACAGAAGGAACCAGGGGGAAGTCATTTGGAACAGTCGGAACAGCAAGTGCAAAAGGCCTTGAGGTAAGGAATCAGCTCAGACTATCTGTGCAAAAGGCCTTGAGGTAAGGAATCAGCTCAGACTATCTGTGCAAAAGGCCTTGAGGTAAGGAATCAGCTCAGACTATCTGTGGAAGCCCTGTGTGCTGGAAGCAGAGAGAATGGGGAAGGACAGCATGAGATCAGATCAGAGAGGACACTGGCCTGTTTTCTGATGTGACCCACGGCCAGATCATGGAGAACACTGCAGATCCTAACAAGAGATGCGGATTTCATTCTCAGAGCAATAAGAAAGCACTAGAGGATTTTCTATCACTAGAGACACAACTTTTTCCAAAGATTCTAGGTGAAAGAAAAAAAAAAAGGAAATTCCTAACCCAGGATATTTAGCATTTTCCTTAATTTGCTCATTAATTAATTTTAATTTTCTCATGTTTACATCTTCTAAAATAAGCTTAAAAGTGGGTGGGTTGTTATCATTGTACCCACACATTTCCTGAATATGCTCATTAGCAGAAATGCTCCACCATGGAACTTTAGAGCAATTGCTATAAATTCTATGAAGGAATATAAACAGAACCAGTTCCAAAAGTAGAGGACGGAAGAAATGAGGAAGGATAAACTGCATCACGTTCAACACTGAAACTGTTCTTAAAGAAGCATGGGGATCCGAAGCCCACTTGGTTTCATGCGGGGAGGTGGGGGGGTCCCTTTTATCTGTTTTGACTGCTGTCATTGTCCTGAGGATTTTGGGTTTTGGTCTTCAGCTAATGTGCTGAAATGACACTTCACTAGCTCTTTGTCAGGGTGATATTCAAAAAACTCCAGAACCAGAAGCATACAGCCACCAGCCAATCAGAACAGATGCTATCTATGGTCCAGGAGCAAAGACTTGAGTCTCTGCCAGGAATTACCCCTTGAGTTGCTGACCTTAGAGAGGGTTAGAGGTCAGGGAAGGAGCCACGATGGCCAGGGGCTGTTGGTGGGGAAGCCTACTCAGGACTCTGGCTATTTATCAACCGGTACAGAAGTAACTCTATAATTTAACAACATTTACAGCCATACTGATATTCCTGTCTGCATTGTCCTTTCTCCCAAACCCTCTATAATTTAGCCAAGAGCATTCTGAACTGGGTGAGTCCAGCAGAAACAGGGAGGAGCTGGTTTCATATAAAGTTATGTCAGTTCTCCCCTTCTAATACTTGGGCTGTTTACACAAGAACAATAAACTGTATTGGCTAGAAAATTCCCCTCACTGTGAGAGAACAGACTGATTCCCATAATACAATTTTGTTGGAGTAGCCGGCTGCGCCAAACCAGCTCTGTTAGGAAAACACCACCCACCTCAGTCTGGTCTGGTCTGGTCAGCCCTGAACCAGATTGTTGTCCTCATGCAGACGCCAGGTTACAGTACAATAGAGGGTAGTTTGCCAGTGAATATTAGTTTGTTGGCCAACAATTTAGTAATAAGGGCATTGTATTAGGCATACTCATGATTATTATTCTTGAACGTTGAGCAGCATAGCATCCACCTTGCATAGCACATAAAAAAAATTCTCTCAAGGAGTTTTTATAAATATTCACACCCCCATTGAAAATAATCAGTAACAAAATTTTTGATAAAAGTCAAAGACATCTCTTGATTTGTGAAATCCTTAAACCTTATAACTTTACAACTGGCCTTAAGTGGTTATCTTATAACTCATATAAACAAACATATAAAAATACAGGGAAACATTTAGATCCATTGGAACAGAAAGTAAATTGTTGTATTATTAACTCATTCTCATGGTGTATTTGAACACATTTGCTGGAAGTGCTCCATACATCAATGCAATATTTAGCTCTGTGGTTTCTTCAAATAATTTTTTTTTGCTCCCAAATATTGCTGTGTTTGTTTTTCCTTGCAAAGGAAGAACTGGGAAAAGCCATTTACATTAGGCTAATTTTAAGAATTTTTAAGACAGTTTATCTGATATCTAATAGTTTTACATTAAGGATATTTTTATCTCTACGGAAAAGGAATATAGTAAAACCCAAATTGTTTTTCAATAGTGTAGAAAATTTGGCACCATATATGTTTTTTTTGCATTCATTATATTTTATGTAATGTAAGTGTACTTACTTTTAAAATTATAATTTAAAAAGTCTATAGTCACTGAAGTCAGTTTCCATAAGGATTGTAGCCATAAAAATATATGTCTACAGTTTTTGTTTTTATTTAAATCATAATTATTCCTTTTTCAGCAGTCAAGCCCAGTTTTTAGTTCAATTTAAATATCTGCCTCTTATTACTTTAACACTATAGCACAACTGTTAAAATAAAAACATGGTAAAAGATCAAAGCCAATTTTAATGTCTAAATGACTTGAAAAATGATTTTAAACATTTCAATATATTTAAATGAAAATTACAATTAGCAAACCAGTTGCTTTTTAGACAAGAAGCATTCATAGAAGCTCATCTAAATTAGCCTTTCAATTTCGTGACTAGCTTGAAACGAAATTTTGAAACGAAAAAGAATAAAGCTGGCCATAACATAATCGTTGCCTCATCCAAGCACACATAAAGCCATCTATCTCAAGCTTAAACACCTGAAAATTAAGAAAGAGTATAGTTGTCTTAAGTCAAGGCATATCATCTCCTAGCACCTGCCAAGAATAAAATCTATCCTTCCATTCCATACAACTTCCTCGTAATTAGGTCAACATAGAATCACGGCGAAGGTATTTTAGGCAATTGTATAAGATGCATTAACTTTGCATGGGTTTTTGGTATTTGTCTTGCCGACATCCAGCCTTCCGTCTTCAAGCAACCATCCTCAAATTTCATTTGGACTTGTACTCCTCCCTCAATCTCTAAACCACTTTAAGCCTATCAGCCCATTATCCTTCCCTGGCCACAAGTATTGGTTCCAGGGTGGAATGTGAGCAAAAGTGCTAAATCAGTGAATTTTAGATCTGTTGTGGGGGATACTTGAAAAAGCTCACTATTTCTTATTGCCTGTATCCTCAGAGGCTTGAGACCCTGGAGTTAGTACAGTCTCTTGCCACCACCAGGACTGAAAAAGGAAGCCGCATTGAAGAGGCAGAGCTGGGAGACGGAGAGAAACTGCTGGCATGATTTGAGCTCAGGTTAGTCATTTGTCCCTTCTTAAGCTGGCTTCAGTTGGTTCTGTCCCACTTGCAATAGAAAGTGTCCTACTGATGCAGTCTGTTTAAATCACTCTATATTTCTGGCTAATCAGAAACTAATAAGATTCACAAATTAAGTGTGAATCTTCAAAAAATGCTTCTTAAAACCGTAAAATTGTCTTTAAAGCTGAAGGCCTTGGGATCACAATCACCATGTGACCAGCTGGTTATTCCTTCTTCCACTGTACTCTCCAGTTAACCTAAGCCTCAATTTCCTAATTTGTAAAAATGCCAAGAGTAGTGCTTGAAGCCAATTAGTGGGTTTCAGCACAAAATGTCTGGTTCTATCATAAACTAGGGGCTTTCCATCTCAGCCCACAATATTCCTGTAATTTTTAAAGCAATCATTTATTTGTGCTTTAACCCCTTAATCCCTTACCACAGTGATTATATTAAACATTTCTGGGCTTTCCTCAGGCTCCTACTCATCACTATCATGCTCATCGTGATCCACTGCTATATGAACCTCTTCGAATTCCTTCTTCCATGCCCCTTACCTACAAATTTACAAACTTGTACATCTACCTACATGTACTCTGTGTGTGTGTGTGTGTGTGTGTGTGTGTGTGTGTGTGTAACTATAGTTATGCTGCATATATAAATTCACATCCTGTATGTCTGGAACTAATTTCATCCTTTTCTAAATATTATATATTTCAAGCATTCATTGGGGTGACCTAGATGGCAGACTTTATGGTAATCATCATAACAACCTCAGTTTACATTTATTGAGTGTTTACTATATGCCAGGCACTATCCCAACTGTTTCATGTTTATTAACTCATATAATTCTCTTAACAGCATAGGAAGTAAATACTATTATCCTTACTTTATGGGTAAGGAAACAGAGGCATGCAGAGGTCAAGGTCACATCTTAGTAGGTGGTAGAGCTGCGATTTCAGCTGAGATTCAAGAATCAGTCTGACTCAGAACCCATGCCAATAACTGCTATACTGTAGTGTCTCTTAAAGGCTCCAGGAGGATATTGTCCAGAAATAAATTATTACATTTGTGTATATAACATCACGGTATACAGATGGCTTTCATATTAAAATGCCCTATTAAATTAATGGTTAAGTTACTCTTATTCGTATTTTACAAATGCAGAAAAATTCAAGATTAATGGGCTTATTTATCCAAGGTCATTAAACTAATGAATGGTGAATCCACATCTCCTTCCACGCAAAGGAAATTTAGATCAGAAAATTGCTTTCCCATGGGCTATTTCTATAGAGATAAATGTTTGAAATTTTGGTAAAAATAGTTGGTTAAACTCATTCTCTGTAACTCCATAACACTAAATGGCAGCCTCTGGGCTATGTAGGGGACATCAGCATTAATGATCAATTAATATTATAATTTATTTTAGTTTCACTCCTTAAATTGATACCATTGCCTCTACGGAAATTGTTTCCTTCTTCTTAAAATGTACTTTGACTTTCAGTATTATTGCTCCTGAGTCTGACTCTACAGACAGGTGAGAAAAAGAGAAGGTCACACTGCAATGAAAAGGTCAAGATGGAAAGTCCATCTCACAATTCCTCAACTAACCTCTACATTTCCTTTTCAAATGACAAGTAATGGAGAAATAAAGCTAGTCTTGACTGTTTTTATCTGGGAAAACAAAAGTCTGGCTTTACTTGACTCTTGATTCTATAAAGATTGATATCCTCTCCCAAAATAAGCAAATAAATCAAAATACCTCCCTGTTATGGGTTTAATTGTGTCTCCCCAAAAGATGTAGGGAAGTCCTAATCCCCAGTATCTCAGAATGTGACTGTATCTGGAAAATAGAGCAGTTGTAGGTGCAATTAGTTAGATTAAGATGAGATCAGACTGGAGTAGCATGGGCCCTAATCTAATCTAACTCCTGTCCTGATGAAGAGGAGGAGAGACACAAAGAAGGAAGATGACCACGTGAAGGCTGAGGCAGAGACTGGATTATGCTGCCACAAACCCAGGAACACCTGGGGCTCACAAGAAGCTAGAAGAGGCAAGGAAGGATCTACCCATGCTTCAAAATGAGCATGGTGCCGAGTATAGTGGCTCACACCTCACATCTGTAATCCTAGCACTTTCGGAGGCCAAAGTGGGAGGATTGCTTGAGCCCAGGAATTTGAGATCAGCCTGAGCAACAGAGTGAGACCCCATGTCTATAAAAAAATAAAAATAATAATAATAATTACCCAGGTGTGGTGGTATGTCTATGGTCTTAGCTAATCAGGAGGCTGAGGTGGGAGGATCGCTTGAGCCCAGGAAGTGAAGGCTACAGTGAGCTGTGATGGCACCACTGCACTCCAGCCTGAGTGACAGAGTGAGACCCTGTCAGAAAGAAAGAGAGAAAAGAACAGGAAGGCAGAAAGAGAAAGCAAGAAAAAAAGAAAGAAAGAAAGAAAAAGAAAGACAGACAGGAAGGAAGGAAGGAAGGAAGGAAGGAAGGAAGGAAGGAAGGAAAGAAAGAAAGAAAGAAAGAAAGAAAGAAAGAAAGAAAGAAAGAAAGAGAAAAGAAGAAGGAGGAGGAAGGAGGGGAGAAAGGAAGGGAGGGGAGGAAGGGAGGAAGGAGGATGGCTCTGCCATTACCTTGATTTCAAACTTCCAGCCTCCAGAACTGTGAAAAAATAAATTTCTACTGTTTAAAGCCATCCACCTTGAAGTACTGTGTTATGGCAGCTCTAAGAAACTAACACATTCCTCTTTTCTTCTCTTTCCTTCTCTCATTTCCACATTCAAAATTTTTTCGGTATACAGCATATAAATATATAAAATAAATATAAATGTTTATATAATATATAAATTTCATGTTTTATAAAAACATATATAATAAGATTTCAATGAGAAGCTTTGAAATCAGGCACAGAGAAAACAATAAAGATAGGGAGACATGGTTATTTATAACTTGACTTTTGACAGAATTAATAGGCGTATAAATCTTTATTTAAATTCACACAACTGTCTCTATATTTTGTATAATTGATGGACCTCCCCAAATGGAAGCCAATGACAGTATCCAAGACAAAGGACTTGATAAATTCCTAAAGGACTCCACTTCTGTCCCCAAACTATTCTCAGTTTTTTCGTTTTTGTTGTTGTTGTTGAGACAGAGTTTTGCTCTGTCACCCAGGCTGGAGTGAAATTGCATGATCTCGGCTCACTGCAAACTCCACCTCCCGGGTTCAAGTGATTCTCCTGCCTCAGCCTCCCAAGTTGCTGGACACATGCCACCACACATGGCTAATTTTTGTATTTTTAGTAGAGATGGGGTTTTGCCATGTTGGCCAGGCTGGTTTCAAACTCCTGACCTCAGTTGATCCACCTGCCTCAGCCTTCCAAAGTGCTGGGATTACAGGCATGAGCCCGCCCTCTCAGCCTCCCAGCTTATTCTTACTCTGTTCTTATCCTGTCAAATTGAAAGTCAGAGTCCTTCAGAATTGCCAACTTTTACAAATGGATGCTCCTTATATTCTGAATTTCAACTTCTTGACTTCTTAGACATGCTTTATAAACTCTAAGCTGCAAGTTGATTTCCAGCACTATTATTCAGTTTTCAACTTGCAATATCTTAACCCAGCCTCCCTGTTGATCACCCATCCCCCTTCAAACAGTAGAACACATATCAAACCAACCCACAACTACAACATATGGTACAGCTATTCAAGAAACAAGCTGTATTCCCTCTTGCTATAGCAAACAGAATGCCAAATATCCTTCTTTACAGTGGCCAAACTGTTGAATATTCTCTGACAATAAAACAAATAAAAGTCTTAAGCATTGGACTCATCAGTTCATAAATTCAAAGAGGTCACTTGATCTCATTTCCATCAAAATTGGTAACATCTGGTAGTCTTACGCTAACATTTAAATGGACATTTTAAAATAATACTATTCAACAGATTTAGGTATGGTATGTGTATTTTGCAGCTAACGCTTCCTGGCAGGGCTATCAAGATGCATTTTTACTTTCCACAGGTAGCATAAACATTTCTCTGGCTAATTCAAAACCAGCATGCTCTATGGTTACAATAGCTAGGCAATAGGAAGATATGGAGAACAGATTGGTCCTCTCTCCAAGCATTGTAGCTGCCCGTGACTGTGCTAAAAGGTAATACTTTCTGGATGATGAGAATACAAGTTGAGCTTTCATAATAGAGCAATTGTGCCTCATTCCCATCTATCTGTTTCTAGTTCAGAATAGTATCCCGAAGTTGACAATAATCCAGGCCTGCTTAAAGCATATGGAATTTGAGAGAGACTGTCCAGGGATATTGAAAGCACTTCCTTCTTCTGGATTCTCCCAGTTCTATCCCTGTATTAAGCCATATCTTCAACAAGTGGAATACTTACACTTTATTATCCAAGCACCCCTAGGGTTGCCTTCACTGAGTTATGGTTTAATATCATATCCTCAACCTTCAAAGAGGACTGATTCAAAAAGGGTCCATTTGAACAATCTTTCTATAAGACAAAGCTGGCATTGAAGACACTGTCTACTTTATTATTAAAAGTCCCTTTTTCAAGAATCCACATAAAAAAATTTCTCTTTGAATTTATATCCTGATATAAGTTTTTCTCCGCTAACATATATAATTGCTTTCAGGTTAGACAATGAAGATTGTGTAACCAACGTATTTCCCGTTTGCTGTACATGCCAAAAATGTCAAGTCAATCCAGTTCAGTGGCCAACTAAATAATTTGCTTATCTACCATACCCAGTGACATAATGTCTTTGTTCCTTTTGATATGTGTTTCATACAGCTGTTTATGTTTGCCTTATCACATGTTATGATTCCATTTCACTCATATTATGGGTCCATTTTAGGGACTTCAAACATTTTGGATGTGGAATAGTAATTACTCCTAAAAACTAAAATGCTTCTATATGATTTTATTTTTTTCCTTAAGAAGGAGTTCAAAAAAACCCTTCAAGGGACACAAGTAATCGTCTTTCTTTGAAGTACAATGACAATGGAAGAACAAAAATTATAACACTACTGTATTATACTAGCAAAGTAACAATGATCAGACCTAGTATTCCACCTTTTTTAAAACATTTACTTTTTTGGTTTTTTTGATTCCCAGAAGTAAACAAAATTCAAAATAAAAACTGAAAATAAATGCATGCTTTTGCTCTCTTCCACAGAGTATTAATAGCTTTTAGAATTGAAATTGTTTTATTAATTTGATTAGGCTGAAGGAAAAAATCCAAGACTCTTATGAATAATTCAGGTTTCTGTCAGATCCTGGAAAGCCTTGTGGAAAGTACTGTTATACCTCAAAATGCCCTCACAGTAGACCAGACATTTAATTTCCAATAACATTGATTTATAGTTTTATAAAGAAAAATAATAAATATAATGAATTACCACCATATTTCCTGATCTCAGTCACTATAAAATAACTGCTGTAGTTTTACATTTCCAGTGTGAAATATTAAATGCATAAATCAAAACAAAATTATTTTTCATCTAGAGAGAGAGAGAGAGACAGGTTCCCGAGACTGACAAATTCACTTTATTTTAAAATTAATGTTTTAAGAAAAAAAAATTCATTGAATCCCTATCAGCTTTAAAAAGAAAAAAAAAAGAACTTGCATTTTAGGATTTTGCCTGTAATGTCTACTAAACAGGTTCTGTGTGTAAAATTATTAAATAGGTCCCTACAACTCCAAACTTATTGGGAGCCAAATTATAATTCCTGACATGAATCATTTTCCTTTCACACTTCCTTTCTCATGGCATTTCCTTTTTCCATAATTGTTTTACCTTAAGTTGCCACCCAGAGATAAGCTTCGCCCACAGTATATTTATCTAATGCCACCAGACTGGCATTTTTGTAATTCAAATATTCTCTTACAGCTACAACTAAGTAATCATGTAATGAGAACATTATCAAAAAAGAACAATTCAAGAGAGATACAGATTTTCAAATAGGCAGAAACAGATGCATTTACTTTTTTATATTTTCTCAACTTCATCTCCTAAATTTCATTGAGAACAAGAAACAGTATTTTGCATCCTTGATTAAAAAGAGTAAATCTAATTATAAGAATTCATTTTCACATTTAAATACCTCTCAGCTTTTGTGAGTGTTCAACATTCAACCACAAGAATCTTTCCGAAGGAGTGATGAAGGCTGAATACTAAAAAGTGCCAAACCCTTGAACAAATGGGTAACTCTGAGTTAACAGACCAAGAAAAAAAATTAAATCACCTAACAACCATGATATTGGAAACCTGGAAACCACCATGAGTTCAATATTGTCTCTAAGACTCAGTTACATGCTAAAAACAGATGAATTTAAAGTAGCTTTTTTTAAGGGCTTACATGATTCCTAAAATTATCATATGCATTTTTGTCAATTACAAATACATTAATTCATAAATTATTATGAATCATTAATTATAAAACCAAAGAAGCTTATAGGCAAATCTTTTAATAAAAAATTCTGTTTGTCACGTGGCTAAATACAAACTAACTTCTATTAGAAAAGATTTAATGTGAATAAGACAAGGAATCAATACCTTGATTTTAATATTTACAATAACTCAGTATAGTTTTAAGGTGGTGTGTTTTCTGGAGGAGTTTCATAAAGAAAAGGAAGAATCTCTGGAGCCCTGAAATAACCGTCTGGTGAAGATCTGCACAGGCCTCTCTAAAAATAACAATGGACTGTAGACTTCATAAACATTTTTAGAAATTAAATAGCTGCTAACTTGTTCCATATGGAAGCAAATTCAGAGTCCAACATGTTGTTCATTGAGATCATCATAACACATACACCAAAGAAAGAGGCAAAGTCATCCACAAAGTCATTCACGAGAAGCCAGAGGAAACAGATGATCTTGAAACCTCCTGAAAAAATAAAACACGAAAAGCAAAGAGCTCTGAAACCCACATAATACTCTTGCTCTAAGATTCCCTGGGGCTCCTTACGTCAAGCAATGTTTGAAGATCCCTAAATAGTAATAATTACTTATGAAATAAGGGCAATAACAAAATTGCTAAAAATTTTGGACAATTGTTATAAAGGCCAAATTATAAATAAATTTAAATTTTTTATTTTGTCCAAAATGACAGTATTTCATAAATCTACTTCCATAATACACTTAAAGCATGAAGAAGCATAAAGATTTTTAAATTTTAGAAATGCTGACTTATTGATTGTATGCTTACAGAGACATAGTCAGTTATTCAAAATGGCCCAGGTGTCCTTTTACTCAGAATTCTAAGTAGTCCCAAGTAATCTTCCCAACCTCTGTTTTTTTTTTTATTTTGTTTTTGTTTTTGTATTCTCCTCATATAATAAAAGAGAACGAGAAGGCAGACAACTCACAGCACACTCTCCCATCTGCTAGTCTGTTTACAAACGTTTCAGTGTCAGCTCATTCACTCCGCGGGTTTATGCAGCCCAACTTTATGTTAGTAAATTGGGGAAATTGGTTTCCTCTGGTAAAAAACACTTCCACTTCAAAGTATTTTCCCTATATTCATACTTCTGATTTTCCCTTTTTGATCTTTACATCTGCTGTTGAATAGATTCAAAAGCCCCGAGATTCGTACCTCCCCTCTGACAATCCCAAACACATGGTTACTATTTGACATCCAGAACTTCACTTTTATTTTTTAATACTTATAATTTTGAATGAAACTGTCACAAGAAATGAACTTTGAAGAAAAGATAATATCAAATACATCTCTAAGACTACATGTATTCAGGGTTTTATAATTCAAATCAAATTGATTTTTCTAAATAAAAGGGGTGGGGGTTAACTTTTGGGGGCTGTTGCCATAGAGAAAAGTAAGAGGAAAATCTATAGGAAAGAAGCTGAGCAAGTCTGGTGTAGCTGCTTGCATTCACACTGGTGAAACACAGCAGGGCTGTGGTATTACTACCTATGTAATCACTATTGCATGTTTGTTCTTGCATACCAGCAAAAGGATAGGAAATTTGAGAAGGGATAAGACATGTAAACCTTTGTTACAAAGATTTAAATTTCTCTGAATTAAAATCTGCTATGAGTTAATAGTTGGATGTTTCAGCAACTAAGAGTTTTACAATAACCTATTTCGTCTGATAGTATGGCTATCAAATGATTGGTCTTTGGCTGGGGAGTGCAGAATTGCGACGGTTTCTCAAAGCTTATTTCCAAATTTCAGGACCATTTTATAAATAGTTGTTGAAATAGATGGCCATTTATAGTCTGTCATTTGAAGAAAATATTCTCTGTCTTAAAATTTTATTTCCCCATCAGCTGTTGGTGCTTGAAATTTAATCATTAAAGATTACGTTTACATAAAAGCCTAGTAAAAGTCGTTACACGGAGGAGGTAAAGGAGGTGATACAGAATGTAAACAAATTCTCCTCAGTGTGTATTATTTTTATTTGAACCATGTGACTGTATTACCCTGTATTGCTTATTAAAAATAAAAATTTTGAGGCTAAAAAAAGATTTTCTTGAAATTTTAGAGGTCCTCTGGAAGTTCCCATTGAAATGCAAATGAAATATAAACGCTTCTGGAAAAAGAAGCATATTTTTGCAAGAATTAGCTGTTAGCCAGCTGGGAATGAGAGCAACCCTTGACCCAGAATGATCTTTCCCTATTTGTGAATTCTGCCCTTTTTGCAGAGCTTGCCTAGCCAGCCTAATTCATCAAAGCAACCCTGGCTATCCTTAGAATTATGGATGTCACAAATAGCTCATCTTTGAATGTGAAACAAGAAAGGATCAGTAGCAGCAGAAAGGAAGGAGAAGAAGGGGTCACTGCAAGGAGAGCAGTACAGTAGGAGGCTGCCTGCTCTACTGCACCATGTAGGGCTGGCACCACCTGTGTCCTCCTCATGTATACAGATACTGTAGGTACACCTACATGCACACACACACTCAAATAGCTTACATAGTCCTGTAGAATCCAGTTGAGATTCTATAGTACTATAGATTCACTTCTAGGCAGAAACGTATGGCCTCTTTTCAGCACTCTCTGGTTCCTTTCAGAAGCAATGCCACCCCCTTGCTAATGCTTACTGATGCCCATCATGATCTAGCTCCACCCATCAAAAGATGGTATAAGAAGACCATTGATATAATAGAAGAATGAATATATTAATACATGTTTCTATGCATCTTCATGAGTTATGCTAGCTCCTATAACAAACAATTCCAAAATCTCAGCAGCTTAAAAAATTAAAGGTTTATTTGCTGCTCACACCACAGTCCAAAAAGTTTGGGGATCTTCCCTTGGCAGGTCTCCTCCAAGTAGTGGCTTAGGCATAATAGTTCCTTGCATCTTTGCTATGCCACCCTATTCCACAGATGGCATCCATTTTCATGAAGGTAAGTGAAGAGAAGACATGGATGATAATACAGGAGATTCTATGGCCAGGGTTAGGAATTACAGATATCATTTGTGCCCACATTCGATGGCCCCTTAATAACTGCAAGGAAGGTTTCAAATGTACTTTTCTTTTAAGCACAGGAGAATGAAACAGGATGAATGACCATACAACCAGTCTTTTATACAATTCCCCCTTCTGGTCATCAATTATTCATTTTAATGTTCCCGCCACAGTCTCTTCTGGTCACTGCATCAAGTTCAAAATCCTGTATTTCTGGGAAAAGCACAGTACTATCCCCCCACGCTGAATATGACTAACCTAGTTCCTCCCACATGTATACTGAAAAGACAAGTTTTCTGTCCCCACATGCATATTCCCTATACAATGGTGTAATCGAGGCAGAATAACTGCAATAAACACTCCCATTTGGAAAGAGGAAGAATATGGGTCACACAATAGGCAATGGTCTGTTTCAATTCTGAAGTTCTGCTAGACACATGGAGGCAATTCTTTACCTGGCTTTTATTCTACTCTCTGGGAGAAACTCCCTGTCACTTGTTCTTCATGGCCCCTGGCTGTACTTCTGTATGGCCTTTTTGCCCATTATCCTCATGAGTCACTTCTGATGGAGGTGTTTCAGAGCGTGGCCTCCTTGGAGGGTGCAGAGCATTTGAAGTCCTACCTGCTGTTCATGGAAAGTAGTGACCTGTCTTGGTATGTGTTCCCTAAAAATCAGACTCTTGTAGAAAGACTCAGGTGCAAGAACTTTATCTGGATAGTGATCTCAAGAAGCACTATGAACAGTGGAGAAGTAATACACGTGAAGAAGGAAAGCCAGTAAGGGGAGCCTTCATGAATAGGTTATCACTTAGATAAGTTGGAGCTCAAAACCTCTGGAGATACTCCAAGAGACTATATGAAGAATGATTTCCCTGAGAGATGCAGAAGCTAAGGTATTAATATATCCCAAATCTCCTATCCCTTGCTGGTTTAAAGTTACTCCTGGGACACTAACTCCAAGTAGTTCTGTAGCCAGCAAAGTCTATCAGAGCAGAGACATAGACACATGTCTGTTGTATCCTAGAATAAGCAGCAGGATATAAATTGTGCAGTGACAACATCTGCTACAGGGCCCAAGAGTTACTTAAGACAAAAAGTCAAAGACTGCTTTTAGTCTGGATTTACTGTTTCTTTGGCAATACAATTCCCTCAATGACTTAATAGACTTCCAATAGATTTGCTATGAGCTGGTAAATGTTTCCAATTTTCTTTCTGAGATATATTTCTCAAATCAGCTTTATTACTTTGCTTTCTCACCCCATACCTCTCTGGCAATTTAACACAGAGAATGGGATAATCTTCCATGTCAACAAACAATCAGCATAAATTAGGTAATTGTCAGCTAAGGAAAGTTGACACTTAATCTAATCTTTTCCCTAAGCTACTGTACTTTACTCAACTAACAATTTTTTGAACCTAACTTTTCCTGTTTAGGATTATAAAACAGCTTACCAAATAAACATGTCTGTACTCCATCAATTCCTTTTCCTTTATGCTTATAAATCAGCCAATTCTTTCCTGAGCCCACCTCTTTTGGTAGTACCTTGAAAAATACAGCCTGTAATAGCAAGCCAACACTAATGCTCTGATTCATTTCAACCATCTCTTCTTGGAGCTGCAGTCTGAGGAGGGACCAGTTCTGACTTCCAATTTATTGCATATGAAAGCTTTACTCAATATTTTGCCACTGCATTACATGGATAGCCATCTTTGAAGACTCTAATATCATTCTTCTCACTACTTACCTTTCAACAGTTAAGTCAACACCACCCAATTTAGATTTTTAATAGCAGTGCTCTCCTTCTGATATAAATGTCTGCATTATGACAGATAACTTTAGCTACTCAAACAACTGCAAAATCCCAAATGTTTAACACTAAAAAGGTATATTTGTCATTTATACATAGTCTATTGTGAATGGGCAGCTCTCCTTGGAGGCTCTACTTTCAGTGAGGACTCAAGGATTCAGATCCCTTCCTTTGTGTAATGGTGCCATCTCTAATATAACTTTTTCAATCACTAAGGTAAAAAAAACAGAGCTTGGAAGACCAAGCAGGAGATTTTAAGTCCAGGCCTGGAAGTGGTAGGCATCCTTCCACTGACATTTCCTTAGCCTCACTCTAATGCAACAGAGTTTGCTAATGTAATTTGACACATACCCAGAAAGAAGAAACAAGGGTTCATCCAGTTTGACTCCAGCATTATGGCTGTTGATTCTCATTTGTTACCACTCCCAAGGAGGACCAACTTTGAAACAAAGAAATTAATGTCTTACAATAAAATTCCATATTGAATGAGACTAGATATGGAGGGCAAGGGGTTCCTGATATTGTCTGAATCACACTACCCTCACCTGGCTTCTCATTCAATATTTAAGACTGTTCCTATATTAACTATATTCTCCTTGGGAAGTAAACAACCAAGAAGAATGGAGCAGAGATGCTCACTCATTTTGGTGATCTGTCTTGAAGTGATGGCACATATTGCTTTGTTTCCCTAATCTCCTAACATGGAAATCTTGCCAATCTCCTTAGTAATAAACACGTACACAAGAATGTCTTTTTTACTTTCCTATAGGCACCTTTGTTACAACTGATACTCAACTGTATATAATATTGAAAACCTTGGAGAACAAAGCATCCACCTCTGACATCACCTTTTACCAAATACCTTTCTCCTGAAAAAAAATGTTAGTCTTTATGTGTCAATATGCATGAGAAAGTATGTGGGCTAAGGAAAAAAAGTAGAACATGCACCCCAGAGAATAAGAGTTAGCCCAGGACCCAACCAGGATTTTAAGAAACACATAATGGATGCATTTAACTTAAGTGAATTTAACTATTTGTGTTCAAGATTCAGTTTAGAATATTACAAAATGCTGTAAAATTATATTTTGCATATGTACTATTTTAATAGGCTCTTTAATGTTTTCTTATATGGTACTGTATATACAAAACCATCTATATTATACTTCATGTGGAATAAAAATTGTTTAAGCATAATTTTGACGATGCAATTTTTGCCAGTGCTGTCTTGTGAATTGAATGCCCTAGGAAGATATTAATAAAACCTTGTAGTAATCTCATTTCTGCACATGACCCACCATCTGACTCAGCCTCCCTGCATTCTGAGCAGGTTTCCTCTTTGCTGGTTCAACTTCTGTCATGATACTTGTGCCTCTTGGTAACAAGCATCACTTTTTGGATAATCCTTTTGTTTGTTAGTCTGATTTTGACTTTCTGTAAAACAATATACTAGCAGACACTTGAACTCTGCCAAATGTTTTCTAAGACAGCCATTTCCTATGAAATAAGAGCTCATTTAAGCAGAGATCTTGATTTGCACATCAGACACAGTTCCAGAATTCACAAGCAATCATGACAATCAGCTCAGGTGAGTACTGATAGAAGAGCAACCAGTCCTTTGCCACTGCTGTGTAGTTCTCCTCAGCCACTCAGCTCTCGTCCATTTTGGTCTCTACCACAATTTTTTATGTCCCTGATATATCTTACCACAAACTTCTTTTGCTAGAAGCAGCCTGTGTTCTCAGCAAGAATGCATTTGATCAAAGAGTGTCAGCTCCAGTTACAGCTTCACTGGGGGAGTAGGGAGGGCTTGTCCCTTTTGAATCAAGAAAAACTTACAATCATGATAAGAACAATAGCCACCACTTATTGAGTGTTTACTATGTGCCAGACACTATGCTGAGCTTCTTGTATATTAACTCACTTAATCATCACAACAATCCCATGAGGTAAGTATTATTATTATCTCTATTTTATGAATGCTGATATCAAAGAAGTTCAATAATTTGCCCAAGGATATGCTCCCTATAGTAGTGAAGATGGGATTTGAACCCAGACATTCTGGCTCCAGAGCCTACTGTGTTCTTACACATTTCCTCCCTTATGGAAGATTCTAGTTTTATCTGTCAATAAACAATGTCTTGTTTGTAGTAGCCATAGGATTGCTGTCAGCAATGCCAAAAATAGAAGGAAATTAGCATTTTACCTGAAAAAAAAAAAACCTTTTTTCAAGATTGATACTTTCTGGATTTTTAGACCTGAATAAGTCCTAGGATGTTTTCACATTGATTAATTGAGGATGATCACTTAGTCCAACATTATTATTTCAAAAATTACTTACAGCTATTTACTCTGGCAGAAAATCAGTAGGAGTTGTCATTACTTAAATCTTGTTGCTGGAGCACTACACTCATGGAGCTATTTCCTGAGTGGGTGCTCAATGAGAGAAGACAGCAATTCAATCACCTGGACCCCAGAAAACAGAAGTGAAAAATGCAAAGTTGTATAAGACTAGGTCACAATAGATATGCAATTAACTCTGGACATCTATCCTTTGAATTCGGTTGTGTCTGTACAATGCCAGAAAAAAAATCTTAATTTTCTCATTCAAATCAGTCAAAAATTCAAAGTATAAATTTACTGACAAGTGGTTTATTTAGTAGCATATAAATATGTCTATATATATTGTGTATACATATGAATATATATACACATACTCAACATATGTACACGTATGTATACATATATACATACTCAACAAAATGTTTATTAACAAGACTTCGCAACAATTTATTGAGATGTTTGATGAATTAAAGAAATCTAGCATAAATTGCAATAGGCAGCTCCATGTGTCATTGTTACAAGTATGGGTCTCTTCATTCACATCATTTGTTGGTAGAGGCAAACACCTCACAAATCAGAAGTTTTATAAAAAGAAGTGTCCAATTATGGAGAAAGTAAAGTAAAAACAGCAAAGGACTGTGACCTGACTTTAAGCCCTTACTATTTAGGAGGCAATTATGAGGGTATACTGTATTTAGGCTTCTGGTCTCCTCTTCCTGAAACCTGCCCTTGGGACAGTACTAGAACTCCCACCAGCAGGGTTCAAAGACAGGGAACAGTAGGCGGTTGGCTGTGTAATAGAACCTGAAGGATATGACAGGTGTGTTTGCCCCAAGATATCTGCCCTACTTTTCACCCTTACCCTCCTCATCATGTAATTTCCACTTCTTGCCTTCTTTTTTCTTTTTTTAGTCAAAGTCATGCCTGAAGACGGACTCTATTAAAATAAATGTGTTACTTGTAAGACATTACATTTTAACTCAGTAATGGTCACTTACGCAGTGACCCACCATTTACTTAGCAGACCAGCTAACATGTTTCCTGGCATAGCTCAGGGTTCTGAGGGAATGCAACACTAGACAGGTCTATTTTACTAGGGAGAGGAGGGGAGAAAGAACAGAGGAAGTCATAGGAATCATCCCGAATGTGCAGTGCTGAGCATGCGCATTGCTGCGGAAAGAAGGCAGTCAGGATCTAGAAGACAGCTCCAAACAGAGCCACTGGAAGTGACTCAGCTAATTCGGAAGGGGTGAGTGAGGATCCTGCTCCTTTCTGCCAGATCACAGAGGAAGAAAGAAGAAAACATGAACCAATATATAATTTGCTAAACTAATTAAAAAGTTTTATTGGGAAAGAGATCAGAATACAAAAACCAAAAACGGTCAAAATTCATTATCTTCAGATCATCTATTATTTTCATCTTCATGAATGTATTCGTTTCCTAGGGCTGCCATTAAAAAATTACCACAATTTGAGTGCCTTAAAACAACAGAAATTTATTCTCACAGTCCTGGAGGACAGAAATCCAAAATTAAGATGTCAGGAGAGTTATATCCTTAGGCTCTGGGGAACAATATGTTCCATGCCTCTCTCTTATCTTTTGGTGTTGCAATCCTTGGCATTCCTTGACTTGCAGACAAATTATGTACTCCAATCTCCATATCCATCATCACATGACATTCTTCTTGAGTGTTCCTCTCTCTGTCTCTTCTCTTCTTATGAAGACACTTGTCATTAGAGTAGGGCCCACCCTAATCCAGTATGACAGCATCTTAACTTGATTACATCTTCACAGATGTCATTTTTATATAAGGTCACATTCACAGGTACTGAGGGTTAGGACATCAACACATCTTTTTGGAAGACACAACTCAACCCACAACAATAGTCCCTTTCCAAAGAGAAACAAGACTTCAAGCTTCGTGCTCATTCTTCCCAGGGCCTTCCCACAATTCAGACGGGATCATTCACTGAAGGAATGGTGACCACTCAACTGAAG
Organism: Pan paniscus; assembly: GCF_029289425.2. Lineage (NCBI taxonomy): Eukaryota > Metazoa > Chordata > Mammalia > Primates > Hominidae > Pan > Pan paniscus. The sequence goes on from NC_073253.2 coordinate 102,612,163, forward strand.
GAGGCAGTTGAGGAAAACTCTATCACTGTGATTAGGAGACTGAACAGGTCCTAGAAATTAAGATCATATTCTTACTGTGTTCTTCCACTTGGAGCTTTACCAGCATCAGCATTTCCATAAAGTTTTCAGAGTTTCATCCTTGGCAATAATCCAACACATGAGCACAACACTAAGGAATTGGCAATAGGGCATAAAGGACTATTGTTACAATGAGGAGTGGCAGCTCAGGAATAAGGAGGAAAGAGAGGCGCTAATCTCAGGGGCAAAGTAAATTGCACACTAAATCAGTGATATCCATAATACTAAACAGAGGGAGGCTTAAAAGACAGGTTATTGACTTTTGTTTTTCTTTAAAAAAAGACAGGTTCTGAACAGGATCACAACCTGGGTTAGCAACTAGTTATAATTAATGTGTAAACTATAGTTTTGATTCTATAATTTTTTCTGTCTCCAGCCTTTACTATACACACACCCAAATTCCAAGCAAGGCAAGGAAACTAATTAACAGATCCATCACTGAATAAATGAAACTCAAGTTATCCATGGCATCCATTGAAAATGGGCCAGCATGTATACACCTACATATCCGTGCCAACCATCATGAGATGAAATGAATCAGAGTCTACCATCCCTAACATTTAGGATGTCAGCCATTAATAATGGCAGTTTCAGGATAATGCTCTTAAATGAAATTGGGACACTATTAAAATCAAGATGGGCTGTTAACAATGCAGTTTCATCACATGCAAATTAGAATACTTGAGAAACTTCAGAGGTCTTAGGAGTAAGAGTAGTCTCTCAACTCTTTAAAATTGAATAGAAAATGACTTGGGGCTTTCATATCTGAAACTATATTAAATGATAATACTGCATAAATTTGGACTGGCCCCTCACTTTCAATAAAGCTGACCTTGAAACTTTTTATTTACAAACTCATCTAAGCTAAGACCATGGCAATTAAGTCTTGAACTGCTTTTTATGGTTGCATTCTCAAAAAGACAGCAAAAATGTATTGAATACCTACTACAGGCCACACAGTGTTCTAGAAGCTGGTGATTCAAAAGTAAGTAAGGCAATGTCCTTACTCCTTGGAGATTACAATGTAGCAGGGTAAGACAGATGAGTGTGTCTCAGTTCAGAAACAGGTGTCCTACTGGGTATAAAGAGATTTTTGGGTTTTGGTTTTTTTCCTACTACATAAGTATTTTAATATAACAGCTACTTTTAGTAACTAGACTTTTTTCTGGATTTAAACATCCTTTTTAAAATTATTTTTTATTATCCTTTAAGTTCTGGGATACATGTGCAGAACTTGCAGGTTTGTTACATAGGTATACACGTGCCATGGTGGTTTGCTGCACCCATCAAACCATCATCTACATTAGGTATTTCTCCTAATGCTATCTCTCCCCTAGCTCCCCACCCCCTGACAGGACCGAGTGTGTGATGTTCCCCTCCCTATGTCCATGTGTTCTCATTGTTCAACTCCCACTTATGAGTGAGAACATGCAGTGTTTGGTTTTCTGTTCCTGTGTTAGTTTGCTGAGAATGATGGGAATGCTTTTACACTGTTGGTGGGAATATAAATTAGTTCAACCATTGTGGAAGACAGTGTGGCGATTCCTCAAGGATCTAGAGCCAGAAATAGCATTTGACCCAGCAATCCCATTAGTGGGTATATACCCAAAGGATTAAAAATCATTCTACTATAAAGACACATGCACACATATGTTTATTGTGGCACTATTCACAATAGCAAAGACTTGGAACCAACACAAATACCCATCAATGACAGACCGGATAAAGAAAATGTGGCACATATACACAATGGAATAATATGCAGCCATAAAACAAGGATGAGTTCATGTCATTTTCAGGGACATGGATGAAGCTGGAAACATCCTTTTATAGATACCATAGAAATAAGTATAAAGAGGTTACAATGTATTTTATGAACCATACTGGAAGGCCTGAAAACTTCTTTGTTATAAGGTAAAAAAAATTTTAAATGTATTTTCCAAAATTTATTATTTACTTTATTTGATAATAAGAAAAAAATTAGCAGTGTGCAAAGTGAGGAGAGTCATAAGCTACAAGAAAAGCAGACCTGTGGACTAGTCCTTCCCAAGTTCCGCCACTTGGCTTTATTTTCATAATCTGTGATATTGGGGGTTAATTTTTTCTATCATTTTTAATGCATTATTCAGATATTACTGAATTATTCTGAGTAGCTTTGTATCTTCCAAAAGTTTCGTGGAAATTTTAATTTTTCAAATAATTTTAGAACTATTTTAAAAATACAGTAAAGCAAAAGGCACAGTCAAATGATATAGTCCATTGGAAACTACTAACAGAAAATTTATGCATGTAGGTTAACACATATTTGCACAGGCCTCTTAATGATCTCTGGGCACATATTTGAGCTTCTCGAAACTGGACTATTGATAAGGAACTTGTAGCTCTGACCTGTCCTTTCAATAAATTTGTTCCTGCCTATATGCACTTTGTAAAGAATGATTTGAAGAAGTTCAATTACTTCAACTATGCAGTTTCAGCAACTACTTTAACACAAACCTGCTGGGCTCTATTAATGGCAGCTTAGACTCAACCAGATCCATTTGGTGTAGATTCTATTCAGAATCAGTATAACAGTCACCTGTGCAGTAACAAGTAAGCCTAGCACGTATCTTATAATACCATAATGTAAATAGTTTTAACATTTTCTGTAACTTTTGTAAGTTTATTGGCTTCCTTTTATGTCCATGATGAAGAATGCAGATATATTAGATATTGATAAGAATTCCAATTTATAAAGAAAATTAACCATTGTTCTACTTTCAAGTTCTAGGTCAGTTTATTTGAAGAAAATCCTGAGGTTTCAAGATGAACTGTTCAAATCGTTTACCATTTGCACCTATTTATTAGTGTGAATTAGAATTTTTTTCAATATCATGCAAGCAATGCAAAACACAAAAATAAAATTGAAGATTGAGACTGCATTTATGTCATCTATAAACCAGAGTTCACATTTTTGTACTCATTCAAACAGTGTCATTTTTCTCATTAATTCAGCTTTATAGAAAGTAAATGTTACAAATATGAACTTCTAAAATGTTACAAATATGAACTTCTAAAACAGTTACACTGTTCTCATCTCTTTTATACATACAGTTTTTACATGATAATGATTTAGAAAGAAGTTGGTCCTTTTATGAAAATGTTTTACAATTCTTCTTGTCAGGGGTTGTTTCTTTTCGAGAAACAGAAACCTACTCAAGCTAGCTCAAAGTAAATTTTCACAATTTTCAGACTAATATTATTGGAAAACAAAAGCGATTCAATTCATTTGCTCAAAATGTCCTTAGCATGACCTTCAAGGCCCTACGTAATATCTCCACTACATCTCTCTCTGACCTGAAGTTCCACTAACCTCCTCCTGGCCACTTGTGCCCTAGCCCCAGTGATATCACATGCAACCAACATAGCCTTCTAGGCCCACCACTTCAGCAGGTGCTGTCAAAGATATTGACAACAACTCAAAAGGAGTGGAGGAGGCTTCTGCTAGACGCAAATAGTGTCTCCTTCGAAAACCAAAACAAAACACTGAGTAAGGTAAAAAATGATTTCAGATAGTCCCATCTCACTTTAGTATCTTAATATCATGATAGAGAAGTTAAATATACTTTAACAAGTTTATCACATTGTTTCCTTTTTACTTTTTATTTTTAGGATTCTTTGAATTGCAAGTCACTGAAACCCCAATCCAAATTTGCTTTAAGAAAAAATCTACCAACCCAAACAAGACAGAGATATTTTAGATTCAAGCAAGGATTGATCCAGAGCTTGAATGACTTTTACCCAAGAGTTTCTGGTTTTGTTTTTGTCCTTACCATTTCTCAACTTGACGTCCTCAGTGTTTTCATGGTTTCAGACTGCCTGCCAGAATCCAAGTAGTCCTCAAAAGTGCTAATGGATTGACTTGGCTCACACTGAATTAACTACAAGTGTTAAAGGAATGTGATATGTTGATTGGTGTAGGCTTTGGTCACATGTTCTACCCCTAGAATTAGGAATACAATCAACTGTATGAGGTCCACATGAGCTTAGACCAGGGGAGAGGAGATTCCACCACCAGAAAACCTGGATGCTAAACAGCACGACCAATTCCTACCATCCTTGATGTGGTACTAAACTTAGTGAGATTGGAAATAATTTCATACAAGGTGAAAGCTTCTAATCCATAATTTTAATTTAATTTCAATTTTCGCTCTGCTATCTTTACGTAAATATTGACTATTAAAACCAAACCATTTTTTTCAATAGTCTGTAGATAAAACATCATTGCACTTCGTATTTATGCTATATTCTTTACTTTTGGTTGAACGACCAATTCTACCAATCTACCCTCAGTAAAGTGCCCACAGGACCCTATTCTCTAGACACGTACATCAGGAGGGGAAGTGAACATTTAATCAATTAATATTTGCTGGCTAATGCTTTGACATTTACAAAGTCTGGGACACATCTGCATGAAACTCTAAAATAAAATTGGGCAAGTGATTAAGAATAAGATAATGAAAAGAAGACAACTGGATTTAAGAAATAGATGCATTTCTTAGTCATTATGAGATTTGAAATGATGCTCATTGTCTCCTCAGTTTGTGAAAACTTTTTGTCAGATCATTCTACACACCATTAACAAAACAGAGAGCTGCACTTCATGGATTCAAGATCAAGTGACTGGTGAAATAGTTCAGCATTCAATAGATTGTCTAGGCATTTTGTGCAACTATGCCTTAACAAATAGAAAATTCAAATCCCAACTTATTTTGTGTTATGACGATTTTTAAAATTAAATTACTCTTTGCCAAGAGCAGTCAGCAATTGTTATGTAGAAGAGAAATATGCCATAAAAGTTGAAAACTTGGGCTCTGGTGTCAGACTGCCCGGGTTCAAGTCTTAAATCTGTACTTATTATTATCCCTTAATTTCTTTATCAGAAAAAAAAATCAAAATAGTACTATTATCTAATAAGAGTTTTCATAAGGATTAATGAGTCAATCCATAGGAAGCTCTTAGAAGTTTCTGGAAAGCACAATGCAAGGAGTGTTAGTTACAATTACTATTCTCCACTTTTTCTCTCTCTCTTCTTCTCTCTCCCTTCACACTTTTATTTCTTTATTACATTACAAAATGCTATTAAATTGTTTTATGGATGCCTCATTTTTCTATAATGCAGATCACAAACTGGCCCAGTCATGATTGAGATATAATCACCAAAGAAATGCCTTCGACAGAGATGGAGTAGCTGACAAGTTGCTAAACACAATGTTAAACTGTTTGTTATTGTTGAGGAGTGGGAAGCTTCTCTTTTAAAAGACTCCCAAGTTTAAAGCCAACATGATTAATATTCAGAGCAGACAGACTAGTTTATATAGCCAGAGACACTGAGGTCAGCCTGGATAATGGAAGAGCATGCTCATTCCTGAGCCTGTAGTGACACATGCTTACATCCCTACCGAGTCCAGGCACCTCAGGCTTGTCAAAAAGAGGTGTGTCCATAAGGTTGTAAAGGTTTGAACCTTACAAATGAGCATCATGTAGTCATAAGCATTTGGATGAGTCACAGCTTATTTTATGGGTGTAGCTCATCTTCAAAGGAAGATTGAACTGGCCATAAACATCAGATCATGGAACATAAGCTTTTCCAAAGACTCCTCATAAAAAAATACAATAAAAATAGATACAGCTATTGCCTAAAATTCGAAGTCTCACAGAGATTTATTGTGAATCGAATGCATCATTGCTCATCTTCTTTTTTTTTTTTTTGGATGATATCTATAGCACTGAACTGAGTTTCTTTCTAAAATGTTGATAAAGCTATTTTTATTAATGTACATGATCGGTTATAGAAGACAACCTCAATACAGCATGGAATAGGAGAACATTTTAAAACATCTGCATTTTTACTGTTTTCCAATTTTCATCAGGAATCTTGTTGGCCCCTCAACATGTAATCTGACGTGACCTAAATAATACCCACATTTGGAGTGGCCAAAATGTCAAAAGATTTCAAGATATTACAAAAACAAAAATATCCAAAGTTCAAACATATTTTTACATGTGTGGTCCACCACCCTAAATTTTCTGAAACTAAACATGAAGATCATTTTCGTGAAAATAATAAATTATGTTTTTGCTAGCTTCCATTTATATGAAATCATTTAACACATATTATTTTAGCATACCTATTACTTTTCCAGCACAATCTAGGTTCTTCAGGAAATTTAGAACAAACACAAGAGCCAGTCTCTGAACTCTAGGAGCTTTTATTTCAGCAGGAAGATTATATTGTGTGCACACAACATCAAAAATCATAAGGCAGGCAACAATTTAATGGTGTCTTTTGGTAGAAATCAACCATTGTTGAAGGTTAGAGAAGAGGAAGAGCAAGGGCATAAATCAGGCAAAATTGCATGAAAAAAATGTCTTGAACTGAACCTGAATGTATTAATGAAACCCAGAGGAAAAGCGAACAATGAATTAAGTCAAATAACAATAACATCATCAAAAGATGAGTAAAGAATAACAAGTCAGTTTTTAGACAAAATCCAGGTTTCGTTAGTAAAACAGATATATGAGTCACAGGTAGCTCCAGCATTTCAAACTTGGGTAACCTAGAGAAGATCTTTATCAAATACAGGAAAGTTAAAAAACAGAGCTCAAAGACAAGAGAAATTTTATTTAAGAGATATTACAGTTGAGGTGACAGTACAATTTCTCATTATTGATGTCTGGTACACAAGGGGAGGTGATAATGGAGAGTAGAGTTTTGGAGAGAGATCTGGGGTTATAGGGTGAAAATTATAATATCACGTAAATTCTCCCTAGGCAGTTTATTCAATAGTGTCTCTTGTCTTGTTCCCCCAGCACAAAATTAGAGTGCCCCTTTATTATGAGATTCATCCTACCCTGGAAACATTACCCTATTGTCTACATCAAAAATTACTCAACTCTTATGGGTCATGGCCACTTGAGCCATATTTTCTCAATGTTCCTTCATCCCAGTACCCATGGAGTTAACCAGTGTCATGCAGATATGCCAGATTTTATTTTTTTCAGTGATGACGGGCATACTGTTAGGTCAGGCTGACCTAGTGTGAGTTTAAAAGCATTAATATTTTACATACACTATTATTCCATGTAAATGCATTAAAGCATAAGAAAATCCCAATGTTTGTAGATTTTTTTTTGCTTTATCTGAGTCTTAGTAGTTATGCTATGCTGTTTTATAACAATCCTGTTATGAAAGTCTTGAATGTATTTTGTATCTTCCAATGCTGACCAAATTATTTGATCTTTCATTAGCTGTCCACAAGAATAAGAGATTGATGCTCTAGGTGAATAAAAGTAAGAGTTGGAGATTTAATGGATGAGCAGCAAGGAATGAGAGGAAGAATGTTATATATGTGAACTGTAAGTTAAGCATTTCGGCAAATAGCAGCTCCCCACATGCTTTATGGTGGAATCTCAGGCCACTGGGTTGAAAGGTACCTTAGAGCTCCTCTAGGCTCACATTTCTTAGGAAAGATTAGGGCTGGGGCAGATGCAGAAGGATTTTGAGTGGTCTCTCTTTCTTGTGCTGTTCTGCTCCCACTTGGGGCAGAAATTTGTATTTGAGTATTTGTAAAAGATAACATTTAAAAATGACCACAAGACTCTGGTTACTAAGCTTGATCCCTCTTTTCCCTAAAGAAACTCTGAAGGATTTTTTTTTAATCACAAAAATAACAACAGAATCCTAAGATCATTTTTACCTTTTATACTAATGCTCCTAGATGGTCTTTGAAGGTCTACTTACAAATGGATAAATGGAGGCCAGCTCCATCTCTAACGACCTACCAGCTTAACCTCACTAGGCCCGCCTCCCTTTCTGTTGAGTTAGATGCCCTTAAATTCATTTCCAGCCCTATCATTCTATAATTCCACACATATTCTGAGATAGTCTCATGAAGCCTATCCAAAGGCTCCATGATGGCAGATTCCTAATTCAACTTAAAACCAATATTACAATTTGGTAATTTTATTGGAATGTGAGTTGTTGTTAATGGCTTGATGATAACTCTCCTTAAACTTAGAGAAGCTGCTATGCAAAGTGTTTATTTAACATTCGGTTAATTCCTGAATGTTATTCCGGAATCCATGAAGACAACAATCCATGAAGACAATGTGAACACTAATTTTTCAGAGTGAAAAAATAAAGATAGGAAAGAGTTAAGTGTACTTATTAACCTACAGATGGCAATTTTGATCAACAGTGTAGACCTAGAAGAAACTTTTTTTTAATATATTTTAATTTAACCCTAGATGAAGCAATTTGGTTCAATATCCATGACCAGGTTACTTACTACAGCTTCTAGGTTTCCAGGCTATTTGTTTGCATTTACGAAAGAAACAAAACTGGGAATATATGCAATATACAATTTCTAAGATTTTCTTTCAGAGCTAAAATCATGTTGTAATACTTAAATAAATCCCTTTCTCCCTTGACCTATACAATATTTATATATTGTTGGAAAATTATAGACATGATTTTTAATCTGTCTTTAGACACATTAATATGTCTTTAGACATATTAAACAATCTTTAGAGTTTTTGCTTACTTTATTTCTTAGGAAACCAGATTGCCAAGTTAGAGCATGGAAATGTATTCTTACCTGTGTCAGAACAAATCAAACATTGAAAATGAGACTGTATTTCCCTCTCATCGATGGTCCCTAATGGCAAAGATCCCATCTCCAGCTTTTGATCATTTTTCATTTCAATGGAGCATGCTGGGCCGCAGCTAAGCCTGTGGAAATGGCCGTGAGTCAGGTGAGTAAGGGAAGCCCTGTGTCAGCACATGCTGAAAGCAGCAGCTGAAGTCCTGTCCACACTGGTAAAAAGACTGTACTGGAAACGTGTTTTGCCACATCCTGACAGTTGCCCTGCTTCTACCTGATATGGTCAGTTTCTGCCTGTTTATTCTCTAACCCACAAGGCATGCTGCATCCAAGTTGCTGTTTCCTTCTTGATGAATCTCCCTCGGATTCTGAAGGAATCCTTGGATTTTGCAGTACATCTTCACCAGGATAGTAAAAAAAACCCACAAGTACCGTCCTTCCAAATCAGATTTTAGTTAAGTTCACGGAGTCACTTTCCACATTTTTAGGACTGGTTTCTTTTCACTTAATGAGGTTTTTCAATTATTAAGATTCTTTAGCCACATCCAAGTCATGGCAGGATGGATTTAAATGATGAGCATTTCCCCAACAAAATCATCATTTAATGTTGAGCAAAAACTTAAATAGTAGACGGCACATTCAGGGTCGGAACCAATGTCTGACAAGGACAAGCTTGCTCCAGCTCGGCCCGAATGATGATAAACTTGGGCTTCAACATTTCAGACTCTTGAATCTGGGAAACAACTCAGTGGAAATTTATATACAGTGCGTAATGTGAGGCTTGGCTAAAAGCAAAGCTGCCCTTGGAAAAAGATAGATGGTTTTAAACAAGGCTAATTTAAAAACCTGAATCAAAGATAAATCAGCTTTCTGAACTTAGAGGGGCAGCCTCCACAGCAGAGGTCCCACACAGCCCACCCAGCGGAGGAGTCTCCCTCCTGCCCTGCCAAGAACAGAGGCCTAGGGCTGCTGGAAGAATCCCTCTGTGAGCCCTCTCTGGATGGGGAAAGACAGGTTGGGGCCCTTGAGAAAGGCATTAATCACATTTGGTTCCTTGTACCTGAGAAAAAATAGCTATCTATGGGATCTGATTTTTTTGTGTTTCAAACTGGAGAAAGCTTTCATGATGTCTCTTGATGAAATATAACCACCCTCTCATTCTAAGCAGCCTTTAAATTCTCAAATGTGTGTAAATGGAAAACATGCTGTGGGTCTTTATTCCACTGAGCAGCAAGAAATAAATCAGAACTCTCCCTCCGCACCCCCCATTCTGTCTCTCCCCTGATACCTCACAGATGTGCAGCGTTAGAGGGAAGAGCAGAAATGCTTTATAAAATTAATATGTGGAAGCTGCTTTATTTACCATAAATGCCTAGCCCAGGGCTTTCTCTACAGTGCCCCGTCAAGATATTAAGCTGAGTTCTTGCCTTCTGCCTACCAAAAAGTCCTCTTTCATATCTGTCGGATGGGAGGGTCTCCATTTTCTGCATAGGAGAGGCAGTTGGTGGTGGCGTGGTATTTACCGTCAAAAGTGAGATGACTGCAGGTTAGTGGTAAACAAAACATTTCATCCATAATGTATAAAATGTGTAAATCACTTTAGGATCCTGCTGGGTTCAAAGTCCTATATTAATATCCTTCATTAGTATAATTGATATTAAACTGGATGCTAGAGACCCCAATAGATGAATACAAATGCTAGAACTCGCCTCCGTAGCTCATTCATATCTGAAAATATGTGGAAGATATACCACAGAGCTCATGAAAGACTTTTAACTGATTTTAATAGCAGTCATTACATTAGAAAATGAGACTTCCTCTTGTAACAGAGATGAACTGGGAAGAAACAAAGGAGGAGAGGTAACTAGTGCAGCGCCCCAGTGCCCTGCCAGAATTACTGCTCATCATTCTTGCTTTCAGCAGTTAGCCGGCTCCTTTTGTCAAAGACTACCACCATCTAATGAAACAATTAGGGCTTGACAGTTTAAATATGCTATTTTGTTCTTTTCAAACATAAGTGCCAGCCACTAAGACAAACTATACCCACTACCTTCCTATCAGCAGAGCCATTGTTATCCCAGATAGAATGCCCTAAAAATAAAATCCATTTTGTATGTGAAGCTTCATCAAGTCAGGTCATGTCTGCTCCTCAGGGCAGACTGCAGTGTACTAATTTCATTATGCTATTTTTAAATGTAGCCTCCTTGGATCTTTTAGTATGTCCTACATAGCTCAACAAGGCCCTGAGTTAGTGTTCAGGGTTCTCTTGCTAATCACCTCTGTCCACCCTGGCCTCCACCCTAACCTCCACAACCTCTCCAGACCTGGATGGTTAACAGGAAATAGGCACACTAATGATGGATGTGTTCACACAAAAATGAACATCACCTACTAGGCACTGGCCAACACATGACTATTAGAAGACCAAACTGGCATCAGTTTCTTGAATTCATTATTGAAGTTACTCCAGTTTTAAAAATAAAAATCCCCAAAAAGAGAGAATGGCTTTTTAAGATATCATCTTGAGTTATTTTTGAGCCTTTGTACCTATTTCTGTTTTGTCTCTTGTAGAAAGTGTTTTTTTTTTTTTTAGTTGTATAATGAACACAGACTCAGGTAAATGAAAAGTGTAGAAGAAAATATCATTATTCATTACTCTTTTACTTGTGACTAATGGAAACCCAACTGAAACTTGATATGCAAAAAAGGACATATTGTTCATTTAATCAGAATTGGAGTGGCATTGGTCACAGAGAGATTCATGGGCTCAAATAATGCCATGAGGACAAGGTTTCTGTCTCTTGGTCTCTCAGTTCTATTTTTTCCTGTGTTAGCCTACATTTCAGGGGGATTTCTCCTCCTAGTAGCCCATGACACCCTCAGCATTACAACTTACCAGCTGAGTAACCCTGATGAATGTCGTCTCCTGGGGGTAGGGAGAATGAGATGATGGCCAATGGGCAGAAAATATCAGAGAGGAGAAATAATATTTTTTTATTTTGGAGATCTATTATACACTGTGGTGACTATAGTTAATAATAGTGTGTTGTACATTTCAAAAATGCTAAAAGAGTAAATTTCACATATTCTTAACACAAAAAGAGTATTTGAGGTTATGGATAGATTAATTAGCTTGATTTAATTATTTCATATTGTATTTATAAATCATAACATCACTTTGTACCCCATAAAGACATATAACTATAAATTTTCCATTTACAATATTTTTTCTTAAAAAAAGAAATGTTTCCTTCTTCAAAATTATTCTAACCACAGTCCCCAAATTGAGTCTCATCAGTATGGCATGGGTTATGTGTTCACCCCTGAACCTATAAGTATGGACAGAGTAATGAGAATCTCTGATTGAGTCCATTTCTGTCATATGCTCACATAGAGCCAGAAGTTTAGATCAGTTGCAGATAAGCCACATGGACTGAGAAGAAAGAAGACGTGGTTCCCCAAAATGTCACCAAGGTATACCATCTGAAGAAAAAGGAAGAGATGCAGAGAAAGCAAAAAAGAGCAGATGTCCAACAGAGAAATTTATTCCCTCAAACTAAAAACAAGATAATATTCTTTGAAAACTTTTATCTTATTTATTCAGACAACAATCAAAGATACATACTTAATCCTAGAGGAGGTGGAAGGTCCAAAACTATTTTTGAAAACTTTGATGAATCTGTTCTAATTGGAAGAGTGAAATATTTTCCTTTCCAAGATTCAGAAACTGTCAGGAGATACCAGTGTGGGGAATAATGAAGCAATTACACAGAATAAAGAGAGAAAAAAAATAAATGGCATAAATTAATTGGGGAATCATGTCCCCAAAGTCCAGTCCCCAGTTGCACACTCACATTTTGAATATATTGTCCTGCTGCCTTCTTACCTCCATTATTTCTGATGAGAAGTTAATTGTTTATCTTACTGGGGTTCCCTTGTGCATGACGAATCTTTTTTTGTTACTGCTTTCAAGCTTTCCTATTTATTTTTGGCTTTCAACATTTTGATAGTGACATGTCTGTAGATTTGTGTGTGTTTGTCCTGCTTGGAGTTGGTTGAGCTTCCTGGGTGTATAGATTAATGGCTATCATTAAATTCGGAAGTTTTCAGCCATTCTTTCTTTCTTTTTTTTTTTTTTCTTTTTATGAGACAGAGTCTTGTTCTTTCACCAGGCTGGAGCACAGTGGTGCCATCTCGGCTCACTGCAACCTCCACCTCACAGGTTCAAGTGATTCTCCTGCTTCAGCCTCCTGAGTAACTGAGACTACAGGTGCCCACCACCACACCTGGCTAATTTTTGTATTTTTAGTATTTTTAGTAGAGACAGGGTTTCACCATGTTTGCCAGGCTGTTCTCAAACTCCTGACCTCAAGTGATCCTCGGCCTCCCAAAGTGCTGGGATTACAGGCATGAGCCACCGCACCCAGCCCATTTCCTCAAATGCTTTTCTTGCTTCTTTTTATCTCTATTCTCTTTTGTGTACTCCCACTATACACATGTTCCTTGGTTAATGGTGTACCATGTTTCTCTGAAATACTGGTGTTTGGTTGTTTCTTTTTCTTCATTCTTTTTTCTCTCTGTTCTTAATTCTGGAGGAGGTGGAAGGTCCTCTCTATTGAACTAATTTTAAGTTTGCTGATTCTTCTCCCAGCTCATTTTGAGCACCTCTAGTGAATTTTTCATTTTAGTTATAGTACTTTTCAACTTCAGAATTTCCATTTGGTTATTTTTTTTAAGCCTTTCTATCTCTTCATTGATAGTCTCTATTTGATAAAACATTGTCATCAGGTTTCCTTTGATCCTTCAGCTATGATTTTCTTTAGTTCTTTGAACATATTTTTAATAAATGCTTTGAAGTCTCTGTCTACTAAATCCAACATCTTGGTCCCTTAAAGGCAGTTTCTATTGCCTAGTATGTTTCCTGTGTGTCTGTCACTCTTTTCTGCTTCTGTGCATGTCTCATAATTTTTTGTTGAAAACTGGACATTTTGGATAATATATTGAAGCAAACTTGGATATGAATATCCCCTGGGTGTTGATGTTGTTTGCTTGATCATTTGTTTGTTTGGTGATTTGGCTGAACTAATTCTTTGAGGCCTATTTTCCCTGTAGTGTGTAGCCTCTCAAGTTTCAGCTCAGATTATTTTCCCCTTGTTTTTTACCTTTTAGCCTGGTTTCCTAGGGGTTGCCCCAGAGTCAGCATAAGCTACTTATTGGTCAAAAGAAGATACTAATTAGTCAAAATTAAGCTCTGTTAGATTTTTACCCTTTATCAGTGGATGTACATGTGTGTAGCTTGGGGGCTGCTATTACAATTCAAGAGGGTGGTAGTTTTGCCCACAATCAGCCCAGGGACTAGTAGCTTTGAAGTTCTTGTCTCTGATTCCCTCTGAGAGGGCACCACCTTGGGTATGCACACTATCTTCCAAACTGCCAGGGATGCATGTGCTTTCAATTTTAACCCTAAATTCCTAGGAATTATTTTTGGGCCAGGGTAGCTTATCGTTCAGCCAGTGTTCAGGAAGAGGTGTGCTTAAAACCCTTGTGCCAGTGAATCTTCTGCTCGATGTTGATGATAGATATGTGTGCAGTTTGGGGAGTGATTTCAAGTCTGTCCAAGTCCTCTTCTGATTGCTCCTGTATCAGGGGAGCCAGCCCCCAATACTTCGATGTAGGTTCCTTTCTATTTTCCCTAAGTGTTGGCCAGTCTGAGAAATAAAGGGAAAGAGTACAAAAGAGAGAAATTTTAAAGCTGGGTATCTGGGGGAGACATCACATATCAGCAGGTTCCGTGATGCCCCCTGAGCCGCAAAACCAGCAAGTTTTTATTATGGATTTTCAAAGGGGAGGGAGTGTACAAATAGGGTGTGGGTCACAGAGATCACATGCTTCAAAGGCAATAAAGTATCATAAGGCAGAAGGTCAGAGTGAGATCACAAGGTCAGGGTGAAACTAGAATTGCTAATGAAGGTCCATGTCCTGCTGGGCACACATTGTCATTGATAAACATCTTAGCAGGAAACAGGGTTCAAGAGCAGAGAACCATCTGACTAGAATTCGCCAGGCTGGAATTTCCTAATCCTAGCAAGCCTGGGGGTGCTGCAGGAGACTAGGGCGTGTTTCATTCCTTATCTGCAACTGCATAAGGCAGACACTCCTAGAGCGGCCATTTTAGAGGCCTTCTCCTGGGAATGCATTCTTTTCCCAGGGCTGTTAATTATTAATATTCCTTACTGGGGAAATAATTCAGCGATATTTCTCTTACCCATTTTCGGCAATAAGAGAAATATGGCTCTGTCCTGCCTGGCTTCCAGGCAGTCAGACCCAATGGTTATCTCCCTTGTTCCCTGAACGTTGCTGTTATCCTTTTTCAAGGTGCCCAGATGTCATATTGTTCAAACACAGATGCTTTACGAACAATTTGTGCAGTTAACGAAATCATCACAGGGTCCTGAGGTGACATACGTCCTCAGCTTATGAAGATGATGGGATTAAGAGATTAAAGACAGGCATAGTAAATTATAAGGGTATTGATTGAGATGAAATCTTCACAATTTATGTTTACAGATTGCAGTAAAGACAGGCATAAGAAATTATAAAAGTATTAATTTGGGGAACTAATAAATGTCCATGAAATCTTCACAATTTATGTTCTTCTGCTGTGGCTTCATCCAGTCCCTCCGTTCGGGGTCCCTGACTTCCCGCAACACTCCTGAGTAGATCCCTAACACATATGCATGGCCCTTTCTGATCCACAGAGTTGACTGTGAATTCAGAGGAATATTCTTAGCTGTTTCTTTCTATGGTTCTGTCTACTAGACTTCTGGCTGTTTTGCTTTTTGACTTGTTGCTACCAGTATCATGGAGCTACCAACAGCCTCATAATTGCTCTCCACCAAGATTTCCATTGTTTTCAACTCCCTTCGACCTGGAATTTCCATATTCTGTTTCAAATAAACTCAGTTCTCTCCAGCTGAGCTGTTCACAGCCTGCCTCTCCCACTGAGTACAATCTCCCAGCATAGGAGCTGGGAGAAGGGATGGTGGCTCACCTCTCCTGGATTGACAACCTTGCTCTACCGGTGGGTGCTGGAATAGGAGGTGGTAGCCCCTGATCTCAGCTTACCCATCTAAGCACAAAACTTCCACATTGCTAGGGCATGAGCGATAGGGGCACATATATTCTCAGCCTGCCACACCTGGGTTGGAGCTTCTGCCCTGGGAGTAGGGGCTGGTGGTGGATGGGAGTCTTAGTTCTTTCAGCCACTCCTGCCCTGAATAGAGCTTTTGCAACAAAGGGCCCGGAGGGTGGGCAGGATGAAAAGATACCCCTGGACTGGGAGCCTAGGGATGAGGGAGCCCTTCTCCTCTCTACTCTCACTTCTCCTTCATCTTCTTGGCTGCACCTGCATAGAGTAGGACACCCAGAAAAGAGTTTCCTAAACACAGAGCTGAGCTAGAGGCAAAGGTTATGACTCAGATGACACAGACTCTTGCTGTTCTTACTGCTCAATAGATTTTCTTGAATGAATATTTCTCCATTTGCTGTGTGACCTTATGACCATTTCCAGAGATTTTTAAATGGCTTTTCATAATTTTTGTCAGTTAAATAGTTGTTTTACTGAGAAGAGAGTCCTCTGGCTCCTCACTCACCATTCTGGAAGTCCCTCTACACTCACATTTAACTTTCATTCTGTACGTTACAAATCCATCAGTCATAAGCCATTCAAGAGCTTAAAGAGTTATCTAGTCTATTCCATCTGCCTTTGGATAGGATAATACCTTAGCCAGCCCAGATAGATGAAAATCTATACTGGTTTTGAAAACCTTCAGAGAAAAAAATTTCACAGCCTTTCTTAATAACCTAAATCGATGCTTAACAACTCTCACTGCCAGGAATTCTTCTTTGCTCATAACCTAAAACCCACATGCTACAGTTTAAAAGCCTTTCCTCTTCATCTGTCCTGGAGAAATAAAGAACAGCTGGTCACCATACAACATACTTCCTCTCTGTGAGGAACCATCTCTAACATCCTTTAAAAAAAATCCTCTTTTGACCCTGTCATTAGAATAAATAATCTTAATATTTCCTCATTCTAGTTTTAATTTTAATTTTTGTGGATACATAATGGTGTCTATATGGGATACATGACATATTTTGATACAGGCATACAAGGTGTAACAATCACATCACAGTAAATGGAGTATCCATCACCACAAGCACTTATCCTTTCTTTGTGTTACAAACAATCCAATTATATTATTCTAGTTATTTTAAAAGGTGCAGTAAATTATTGTTGGCTGTAGAAACCCTGTTGTGCTATCAAATACTAGATCTTATTCATTCTGTCTATATTTTTGTACTCATTAACCAGTCCCACTTCCCCCTAACCTCACTACCTTTCTCAGGTAATTATCATTCTACTCTCTATCTCCACAAGTTCGAATGTTTTAACTTTTTTAGCTCTGACAAATGAGTGAAAAGAGATGAAGTTTGTCTCTATGTGCCTAGTTTATTTCACTTAACATAATCACCTCCAGTTCTATCCATGTTGCTGTAAATGACAGTATCTCATTCATTTCGATGGCTGAATAGTACTACATTGTATATGTGTATCATATTTTTTATATCCATTCATTTGTTGATGGACACTTAGGCTGTTTCCAAATCTTGGCTATTGTGAATAGTGCTGGAATAAACATGAAAGTGCAGCTATCTCTTCAACATACTGAGATTTCCTTGCTTTCGGGCTATATACCTAGCCATGGAATTGCTGGATCACCTGATCATTCTTTTTCTGTTTGTGTGTGTGTGTGTGTGTGTGTGTGTAACCTCTGAACTGTTTTCCATGGTGGTTGTACTAATTTACATTCCTACCAGCAGTGTATGAGGGTTCCCTTTTCTCCACATACTCACCAGCATTTGTTGTTGCCTTTCTTTTGGATACAAGCCATTTTAAATGGGGTAAGAAGATAGTTCATTGGAGTTTTAATTTGCATTTCTCTGATTATCAGTGATGTTGAGCAACTTTTCATATACCTGTTTGCCATTTGCATGTCTTCTTTTAAGAAGTGTATATTCAGATCTTTTGCCCATTTTTAAATCAGATTAGTAAATTTTTTTCCTATTGAATTGTTTGAGCATGTTTAATATTCAGGTTATGAATTGCTTGGCAAATGGAGAGTGTGCAAATATTTTCTCCCATTCTGTGTGTTGTCTTTTCACTTTGTTGATTGTTTCTATTGCTGTGCAAAACTTTTTAACTTTATGCGATCCTATTTTTCTATTTTTGCTTTGGTTACCTGTGCTTTATTACTCAAGAAATCTTTGCCCAGTCCAATGTCCAAGAAAGTTTCCCCAGTGTTTTCTCTTAGTTTCATAGTTTGAAGTCTTAGGATTAAGCCTTTTTATTTGATTTTTGTATCTAGTGAGAGATAGAGATCTAGTTTCATTCTTCTGCATATGAATATCCAGTTTCCCAGTACAATTTGTTAAAGACACTATTATTTCCCAAATATATGTTCTTGGATCTTGGTCAAAAATGAGTTCACTGGATGTATGGATCTATTTCTGGGTCATCTATTCTGTTTCATTGGTCTATGCGTCTGTTTTTATGGCAGTACATCTTGTTTTGTTTACTATTTCTCCGTGGTATAATTTGAATTCCAATAATGTGATTCCTCCAGTTTTGTTCTTTTTGTTCAGGATAGCTTTGGCTATTCTAGATTTTTTGTGATTCCATATAAGTTTTTGGATTTTTTTCTACTATTTCTGTGAAGAATGTCATTGATATTTTGAGGGAGATTGTGTTGAATCTGTAGGTTGCTTTAGGTAGTATGCACATTTTACCAATATTGATTCTTCCAATCCATGAACATGGAATATCTTTCCATTTGTTTTGTGTCCTCTTCAATTTCTTGTATCAAAGATTTATAGTTCTCATTGTAGAGGTCTTTCACTTCTTCGGTTAAGATTATTCCTAGGTATTTTATTTTCTTTGTAGCTATTGTAAATAGGGTTTCTTTCTGAATTTCCTTTTAAGGCAATTTTGCAGATGTTGTAAGCGTGTTTCACTCTTTTCTATTCTTTTTTCTTTTGTTTCCTCTGACTGTGTATTTTCAAATGCCTGTCTTCAAGTTCACTAATTCTTTCTTCTGCTTCATCCATTATGCTGTTAGGAGATTCTGATGCATTCTTCAGTATGTCAACT
Organism: Pan paniscus; assembly: GCF_029289425.2. Lineage (NCBI taxonomy): Eukaryota > Metazoa > Chordata > Mammalia > Primates > Hominidae > Pan > Pan paniscus. The sequence continues at coordinate 102,631,096 of NC_073253.2, forward strand.
GCATTTTTCAGCTCCAAAATTTCTGCTTGATTCTTTTAAATTATTTTAATTTCTTTGTTAAGTGTATCTGATAGGATTCTGAATTCCTTCTCCACAGTACCTTGAATTTCGCTGAGCTTCCTCAAAACAACTATTTAGAATTCTCTGTCTGAAAAGTCACATATCTCTGTTTCTCCAGGATTGGTTACTGGTCCCTTATTTAGTTTCTTTGGTGAGGTCATGTTTTCCTGGATGGTCTTGATGCTTGTGGATGTTCATCAGTTTCTGGGCATTGAAGAGTTAGATATTTATTATAGACTTTGCAGTCTAAGTTTGTTTGTACCCAACCTTCTTAGGAGGGCTTTCCAGGTATTCCTGGAATTCTAAGTTTTTGGTCTCTATAGCCCTATCTGCTTTAGAGTGTACCACACGCCCAGTAATGCTTTGGCTCTTGGAGATTCATAGAGGTGCCACCTTGGTGATCTTAGGCAAGATCCAGGAGAATTCTCTGGACTACCAGGCAGAGACTCTTCTTCTCTTCCCTTACATTCCCCCAAACAAATGGAGTCTCTCTCTATGTGTTGAGCTGCCTGGAGCTAGGGGAGGGGTGATAGAAGCACCACTGTCACCACTACCACTGGGACTGTGCTGGGTCAGACCTGAAGCCAGCATAGCACTGGGTCTTGCCCAAGGCCCATAGTGACCACTGCCTGGCTCCCACCTATGTTCACAAAAGGCCCAAGGGCTTGTGTCTTTCCCTTAGGGGTGGCAAGTTCCCCTGAATCCCAGGTGGGTTTGTAGATCCTGTCCAGGAGCTAAGGCCTGGAGTTGAAATCCTTTTGAATCTACCAGGTACTCTATTCTACTGTGGCTGAGCTGGCATCCAAGCAGCAAGACAAAGTCCTTTCTACACTTCTCACCCATTTCCTCAAGCAGAGTCTCTCCCCATGTCACCACCATCCTAGGCCAGTGGCAGGTTCTGCCTGGCTACTGCCAATGTTCACTCAAGGCCCAAGGGCTCTTCAGACAGCTTATGATGAATGTTGCCAGTCCTGAGTCTCTCCCTTCAAGGCAATGAGATCTGCTCCAGCCCAGTTCAGGTCCAGAAATACTATCTAGGAGCCAAGACCTAGATCTGGGAACCCCTGCAACCTGCTTGGTGCTCTACCCTATTGTGGCTGAGCTGGTACCTAAGCTTCAAGACAGTTTCTTTACTCTTCCCTCTGCTTTTCTCAAGCAAATGGATTCTCTCCTCATAGCCACTACATAGCTGGCAATGTACTAGGTCACACCTGAAGACAGCACAGCTCTGAATCTCAACCAAGGCCGTGGTGAGTATTACCTGGCTACCACTACTGATTATTCAGGGCTTAAGGGCTCTTTAGTCAGCAGGTGATAAATCTTGCCAGGACTGGGTCCTTTCCTTCAAGGTAGCAGATTCCCTCCTGGTCCAGGGTTGTGTTTAGAAATGGTATCTGGGAGCTAGGGCCTGGAATGAGGGGCCTCAGAATTCTGCCTGGTGCCTTGTTCTACTGTGGCTAAGTTAGTATTCGAGTTGCAACACAAATTCCTTTTTACTCTCCCCTCTCCTCTCCTCTCCTCTCCTCTCCTCAAGCAGAGGGAAGGTGTCTCTTCCAGAGCTGTGAGCTATGCTGCCTGCGGTTGGGAGAGGGGTGACACAGGCACTTCCTTGGCTGTCCCACCTGGTATTTCACAGGTTGTGTGCATTCCAAATCCACTGGCTTGAAGCACAGCACAGCACCAAGATTTACTCAGGAATTGCTGTCTTTGTGGCCTAGACTGCCTTTCAAGGTTATTTAGGACCCCAGGACTGTTTAGGCCAAGGTGGCAGGGCTTGCCAGGGTGGGTGATTCCTCTCTGACTATGGCTGGTCTAAGAGCTCCCTCTGTGGGTGCCAGCTGAGTTCTGCCCCATATTGCTTTCTGCTGTGACAGGGTAGCACTGAGTTCCAATGCAAAGTCCACAATCACTATCCTCTCCCTTCCCCAAACACATAGATTCTCTCTCCATGCCATGCGGCCACTGCCAGGGATGGGGAAGGAGTGGTGCAGGCGATTTGAGACTGTCTTTCTTACCCTCTTCAGCACCTCTTTCCTCAATATGATGTTATAACTAGGTACTGTGATCGCTCACCTGATTTTTGGTTATTTTGAAGGTGCTTTTGGTGTGTATAGTTGTTCAGTTTGGTGTTCCTGTGGTGGGGAGACACTAAATGGAGGCTTCTGTTCAGCTTCCCTCCCTTTATACTATTTTTCAATCCATGAGCAACCTTTGTGCTCTCTTCCAAAATCATTTCACTGTTGTCATTAACCTCTTAAGATCTGAAATATTTCTCAAAGCAAGGTCCAAGAACTTTATACATGATTCTCTTAAAGTGCTTGTTAAATACACAGATTTCTGTGACCCTCTCTGGACTTAGTGACTCATAACCCTGGTTATGAATCTGGGAATCAGCATGCCTAACAAATTCACCAGGTGCTTCTGATGCACTGATGTATAAGATCCTATAGGCTAGACTGTGGTCTATTTTCACTGGGTTATAGATTGCAACACCTTGCCTGCATAATAGAATCACATGGGAACTTTTATAAATTCTGAAGTCCAGGCTGCACCCCAGTCTAATTAAATCAGAATTTCTGGGGGTGACATTAGGGTCAGCAGAATTTTTAAAGCTCCCCAGGTGAATTATAAGTAAATCCAATGGAGACAGCCAGTTCTCCAAGGCAAGAAGATATTAGCATTTTTATCTCAGCACCTATCAGCACAAAGCCTAATACAGAGAATGTTAGTGCCTAGTTAGGTGACTGAGTAAACTAGACATAAGTTTTATTTCTAGGTCCATGTTTATTGAATGTCCCATTTTCTTCTATCTATCTATATCATGGGATATTTTGTATAATAGTAAGGGTGAACTGTCCTTTCTCATAGTAAAGATAAGTCTTTTTGTTACTATTTGTTGTTTTAGAGGAGAGCTGACTTTGAGGGACAAGAGACAAATATTTCAGTTCAGAAATGTGTAAGATTGGAGATGCTGAGTGATGCCTGTGTAAAGATTCCTCATAGGCATTGTGAAGACTGGAAATATGGATGACGAGTGTTGAAACCTTCACATTGAATGATGTCAAGACTCCTTTCATGTACCACCTCAGACACACTTCACCCACTCTGACTCTTGTTCTGTCATCCCACTGGGGTATTACCTGCAAGTTCTATGGGTACCACCCGACACTCTTATCACTTTATGCCTACTCCATATCCCCTTTTCTTCCCCCTGAGGCTTCCCTGACACAAAGAAAAGGAATAAGGCAGACTCCCAAGGTGCTCACAAATGAGCAACCCCAAAGTGTGAGGAAGTTAATACTCCAAGGAGCACACCCTCAGCCAATGGAAGATAACAGTTGGGAGATAAATTTGTTGCCCTTTCTCTATAACTTTTCAACCTCCACCATGTGATGCCCTGAAACACAGACTATAAAGTTTCTAGGGGACAGTTCTTTTTTTTTTTTTTTTTTTTTTTTTGAGGTGGTGTCTCGCCCTGTCACCTGGGCTGGAGTGCAATGGTGCAGTCTCTGCTCACTGCAACCTCCACCTCCCGAGTTCAAACGATTCTCCTGCCTCAGCCTCCCAAGTAGCTGTGATTACAGGCACCCATCACCCATCACCCATCACCATGCCCAGCTAATTTTTGTATTTTTAGTAGAGACAGGGTTTCACTGTGTTGGCCAGGCTGGTCTCAAACTCCTGACCTCGTGATCTGCCAGCCTCAGCCTCCCAAAGTGCCGGGATTACAGGCATGAGCCACCGTGCCCAGCCTTCTAGGGGATGGTTCTAAGGAATCTAGCAGTCAGTTGCACTTGGTGTTGGCCAACTGAGTAAGACTTCCTTGGCTTCCTCTCCCTCCTTCCCCAGTTCACTGCCCTATGGTCTTCATTTCTAATTCCAGGGATCACAAATAAGAATGGCATATAAGACACATAAGTCCTTTGCCTCAGACATTGATTTCTGGGAGAATTCAAATTAAGCAGATGGTGTTAGGGACATATCACTCATCTTCTTATCCTTACCTATCAATCACAGTGCCTGGCACAAATGAGGTGCCCAGTAAACATATACTGACCTGAAACAGAGAAGAAAGTTGAATAGAGGAAGGAGTGTCTCAATACACCACACAATACATGATGAGAGAATGTTTTGGTGAGAGAATAGCCAAAAGATTGTGACTTAGTCCCATTTATTAGTCATGAGACAATGAGCAAACCAGCAATCTCTTGAATATTCAATTTCTTTACCTTATAAAATGAGATTCCAAATTATATCTGAATCTCTTGAGACTCAAATGAGACTATACATATGTCACTGTTCTAAAAATTATAAACCAAAGTGTTGGGTTATTGCTTTGGTATCATAGACTTATATGACAGCTTTTTTTCTTCCATTCAGACTATGAGGGTAGTTCCATATATTAGCAGTTAACACATTTCAGAAAGAATTTCTAATAGCTATGTGAGAATAGGATAACCATAATTAAGAATTGTGAGTGATCATCTGAGATAAACATTTTTATTTATGTTATATATATTATATAAATTATGATATATTACATAATATATAATAAATTAATGTTATATATTACATAATATATAATAATATAAATATATATTTTTATTTATGTGTTTATATTTATACATATAAATATATATTATTTTATATACATATATTTTAGAAAGAAGAAATGCCTAACAAAACAATTTCAGGATATGCAAATTTGTTTCTCTTTTTTCTTCTTCTTCTGAAAAGTATAATCTTAAAATGTTAGGTAAGAAGGAGTCCTCCACTAGATTAGGCCCTTAAATGACTAGGACTGAATCTCTGCAATCGTATCAGCTAGCAAGGTGCTTCCCTTGGTTCATACTTCCTATATGTCTGCCGAGCAAGTAAATAAATAGGTTTGAGTAATTATTTTTTGATTCTTCACCTTCAAGGCCATTCCATTAAGTACCCTTGGTAAAAGGTGGAAAGAGTTTGAGTCAGAAGTGTGCAGAAAAGCAGCCAGTGATGGTACCAAGCTCGATTTACTGTTTCCAAGAGTTTGGGACCTATGTTCCTACTACCATTAGAGAGGATTCTAAGTGCTAGAGAGCCCTGACATTAAATAACTTTGAATTCCATATGAAGAATGTATTTCCTCTCAAAGGTCTTTCAAGCTTTAGAAAATCTCAGGTGGTGCTTAAATGTCCTCACCAAACTCCTCTCTCTGTCTCTCTCTTTCTCTTTTTACCAAAGAGCAAGGCTAGGGGTCAGAGCATCTGAAAAGCAAAACTGCCTAGCTAGAATTTACTAAGATTGGTTTATTTTCATTATGTTTATTTTTATAGTTATCTCAGGGCAAGTGCAGTGACCTGTCCCTTTATAATAGTAACACATTTTCTTTATTAAAAATATTACGTGTAAGTTATTTTTTGAAAACATGAGCCATTTCAAAAAGGAAAAATATAAGCAAATCATACAGGGATTATACAAATTTTTAAAATAAAACTGTGAAATTCTAGGACTGAAGTTTGAGAATTATTATCTAGGCTTCTGCAAAAGCACTTGAGATCTCTTATTCTCTGGCCTAGAAGATTAGTGAATGTAGTCTTTCTTGTTTTGTATGGGTACTTACAATTTTAATACTGTATAACAGTAATAGAAGAAAAGCCTAGTTTTTAAGCATTCACACATAAAGTTATATTTTCTCCTCAAATCAGTCCTACAGGGCTTTCAGCTAGAGCTGCCTCTTCATGGGGTATTACTATTAAAAAGAAAAACTACTGATCAATGCTCATTAGAAAAAATTCAGAATAGAAATTCAGCTAGCATTCTAGGCTTAATTGAAGGAGAACCTCAGTGATATCTTTTACACATAATATTGTATTTATAATACATGCACCTAAATTCATATGCTTTGTTCTTTCTGCACAATATGTTTAGTTGCACTCGAAGGGTTTATATATGGAGGCCTGGAGAGGCTAATACGAAGTAATCTTCAAGAGAAAGTTTTGCAAACTGCAAAGCTGATTACAGAAAAATGTGTCAGAGATAGGAGCTTAATTCAAATATATTTTCCAGACCACTAGTGAAATAGCTATGTGCAAGACTCACATATAAAATAAAAATTTATGTTCTAAACCATGTATACTTTTGTATCACCTTATCTCCTTTTTTTTTACTCTGTGGCTTGAAATCTATATTAACTACTTATTTGTCATGTGCTTCTATCTGCTCATTTAAATTTGCCAGATGCCTTTAAATAAACCAGAATACATGGAAATAAAGGTTTCACATAGCAAATAATTGTACAAGCAGATTCTTAAAAAGTGCAGAATTTCTCTGGACCAATTTTTTATCAATAAATCCTTTAGACACATCTATGAATGAAGCAGTTTGGTCCATGTTAACTAACCTCACTCAGAGAGGGCAAGATTGAAGGATAGGCTGATTATTTGGAAAACCAAAGTGTACCATTGAAGTACTTATCTAAGAGTTGGGACAAAATAAAATAACAGAAAAACTGCTGTTACTTAGAACCAGGTGGAGGTGGTATGGGAATGAGATTCGGGTCCAATTATTGTGATCAATTGTTCATATTGATCCACCACTTTTCAGGTACAGATATAATCACAAGTTATCAAAGAAACTGTGAGTAAGAAAGGAGATAGAAATGCACATTGAAACAAGATTGACTTGGATAATATTACAAGTGGTTTCCACAATTCCCTTTACTATAAATATTGTGAGATTACCATTCTGTGTTAAATGATTCTACTTGATACCCCATAAGGCCTTTATTTGAAATTATGGAATTGTGCTATGGAGGGAACCTAGAAAGTAGTTCTTTTGTTAAGCTAAATCACATTTATACCAACCTGTAGAGTCAGAATAAGGACTGCCATGAGCCCATGGATCACCCTTGTGCTAAGTGGAAAAGACACTTCGTCTTTTGGGCTTATGCAGCTCCTGGTTGGCAAGTGAAGTGCAGGCTGAGCTTCAGTTCCCATTTTGTCCTTCCCTTAGCCAGTAACCCGCACTGCTGTACAGAGCAGCTCTGAACAGGATCAAGGATTCCTGAAGCACCACCAAGAATATGTCTTTGTATCTTTGTATAGTTTTTCTTAATAACCCATGTTTAACAACCAATAATGTCAGAAAGTCTTTTTAATAGTTAACCAACTACCTTGAAAAACTAAGTCACTTACCCCTATGTACTAATAACCCTTCTAATACTTTTACAGGTTAACTACTGTTGGTCTCATTTGTGAAGAAGAGATGCCCTGTTATAACAATGATCACTAAAATTTTCCTCAAGGAAAGCATTGATTCAGGACTTGCAATGATTTCATCATTGACCCAGTGGCCCTGAGAGCACAAAGTCTCAGATAAGAGTAGAGCTTATGTGGCAATTCAATTTCTATTAGGTGGAATTATGCTATAAATCCAAAAGACAATAATGGTTAGATCCGTTGAATTAACATCTGTGACAATAAATACAATAAAAATACCTTTTAATGCAATTTGCTCCACCAGCTCAGAATCCAAATGTGATTGATTTTAAACTTGAAATCTGATTTTTAAAATGTTTTGGGGATTAAATCCCATAGTTCCTTGAAAACAAAATGGGGAAAGTTACATTTAAAATACTTTAAGCTGGTTTAGATGTCATCAGATATATAATGGGTATAATTTTCTTTGCTCCAAGTCATTAGGAGTCTCAAAAACTTTTTTCCTTAAACAAGGGGAAAAAGCCAGAATCAGGAAAGGAGGTGACCTTTAATTTAAGAAGGCTAGAATTATCATATCATGTGGTATATTAAACTTGCAAAAAATGCAATGTCTTCATCTGGCTTGCTTTGGGGAACCTAGTAATCTATAAATTCGACATTATTTGTATAAAATATATTAAAACAAAAAATGTAAGCTGAATTGTTATTAAATTTGTGCAAATGCAGTCACTAAATTATAACAGTAAAGCATTATTATGCAAATTGGAGCTAATTTTACAATATCCCTATCTAATTGTTTACAGTACAGTAGAATTATGGCACTGTTAAGCAGGACAGGATGTTGTGTGAAAGAGAATGTCTTTAATTTGAACCGTTTTTACTTCCTGTGATTTTTTTAGTTATAGTAAGCATGGAAAAGGGATTTAGCATGGAGAAAACGAGGGCAGATGTCTCCTGCATTGTGTACTCAAGGACTTAGCTAATTAATAGCTTCCATGTGCTTCAGACACAGAGATGAAGATGGGCACTCTTTGGAGATACACAAAGCTTCCTCTTTTCGGTCTTTATGAGATGTCACAAATAGAAAGATGCGCTCTTTCTACAAAGATGCGCTCCAAGGAATATTTTTAAGAGATTTGTTTTGAGATGAAGGGCTGCTTGAGTGTGAGGCTTCCTAAGCGGTCCTGAGCCTGCAGCTGTGTTCTTTAGCAGAGGGGTTAGAGAAGGCAGCTCACAACAGGACTGTACAGAATTATGTTTGAAATGGTACTTACAGAAAGGTTTGGGGAAGAAGACAAGACCACTCTCCATCCAGTGGAGAAGTCACATTGAATAAACAGTTTTAGCAAGAGGTCAATGAAGGCTGCTTCAAAAGAAAGGCCCTTCATCTTCTTAGATAAGCAAAATCAGTCTCTGGGATTCATTTAAGGAGGGCATTGCACTTCCTGTTCCCCTTACAATCCTTATTTGATCCTTCCTATTACTCAGCAATTTCATATAAGCTAAACTGTCAGCATATGAGAAACCTCCCTGCCAGTGAGATGACTTCTTTTTCTAGAAAGCCTTGCCAAGTTTATGAGCCAAGAAATAGCTGAGTTATAATGGCTGAAACCTCAAAGAGAAAGAAGAGTGAAAGGTATTAAAATATTTTTGGAAAAATCCCTGACTCTTAAAACCAGCAGGGGCTGATCAATGTAAGAATAACATAGTAAAATTTAAGGATGTGACAGGGAGGGGCTGAATATCTGGTGATAAGAAGGTGCCTCCACGTGGAGCCTTCTTGCCTAGTTATTCTCCATTGCTGGGGGGAAAAATATGACTATAAAATTCAAGGAAGACACATGTCAGATGAACAGGACCTCATTGCTTTCCTCTTGGCTTAGCACAGGTTGCCCCTGCCAAGGTGAAACACTTTTTTTTTTTCAAGTCGCTTTGGAATCTTCTGAAAATCTCAGTGTAACGTCTCTTTATCACTCCACCATTTATATTAAAATAAGCTGATATTTAATTATCTTTTTAGTTGTTTATGGGATGCGCCCTCCATGCCCGCTCTGAAACCCTTTCTTCACTCTGAAGTCTTCTACTTTTGCACTTTTTTTGCAAAACCTGCTCTGCGGAAATGACCTTAAACTCGATATGTTATTTCTCCCAGGGGATTCTGCACTTCGTCGAAGATCAAAGCTTAAGACCAACAAAACCCATTGCTTTTTAAATATAGACAGCGGTGAGTATTTTACTCCAGGTACCCATTAGGAATTTGTGTTTGTTAGTAACAGAGACTTGACATAAGAATGACTTAAATAAGTGGGTTTCTCGCACATTAACGGAAATCTAGTGATAAGCAATCCAGGGTTTTAGGATCTCTATGGTCATCAGGGATACAAGCTCCTTCCATTTTTCTGCCTCTTTATCCTTAAAGCACAACTTTCATCCTCAAGTTTGCGCCCTGGTCTAACATGAGTGCTGTCATCATGTCCACATCCAGGTAGGAAAGAAAGTGCGTGTGAAAAGGTCCTAGCTGACTGTTACCCTTTTGTGGTATTTCCTCAGCTCTCTAAACAATTTTTGCTTACATCTTATTGACCATAACTTCTGGCTTAGGAATTATCTCTGCCCTAGATAAATTCAAGGATTTTGATTTTTTTTTTCTTTTGAGACGGATTCTGGTTCTGTCACCCAGCCTGGAGTGCAGTGACACAATCTCAGCTCGCTACAACCTCCGCCTCCTGGGCTCAAGCGATTCTCCTGCCTCAGCCTCCTGAGTAGCTGGGATTACAGACGTGAACCACCATGCCTGGCTAATTTTTGTATTTTTAGTAGAGACAGGGTTTCACCATGTTGGCCATGGTGAAACCATGGTCTCAAACTCCTGACCTCAGGTGATCCGCCCACCTTGGCCTCCCAAAGTGTTGTTATTAAAGGCGTGAGCCACCGTCCCCAGCCAGGGATTTTGATATTATTTTAAAAAGTTGAGAATGTTTATCGTATAGGTAACTAAGCATTGTGTTTATTTTTCCCTCATAAACTCAACCAAGTGTTGATGACTAGAGCTTCCTGCTTCACCTCCTAAAATGCAATCTTCCTCACAGTTACCTACTTACTTTAGTTATGTCCAAGCCCTGTCCTCTTTGTTAGCCTATTTTATCACTTTTTAAGAAGATAAATATATGGTCATTTCAAAGGCCTGAATTGTAAATAATATATGGAAACACATGGTCCTATAATCAATAATGTCATTCATTCTTCTCAGCTATACTGAGAATGACCAATTAATCATGTGTATTAAAGACTCATTAGTCTTTTGTGATGAGGCAACCCTTAATTTTTCATTGTAATGGGATACTAGATTATTAGGGATGACAACAAACAGAGGAAGCTGGTGAGATGCTCAAATTAAACACCAATTTTCAGAGTTTAAAAAAATCCCCACTTAAATTGTCAGTTGAGTTTCTCACATGTGAAAGTAAATGAAGAAAACAAGTACTTTTCCAAATAATCTCAAATTCTTTGCTTGTAGACAAACTCACACACAGAAGAACATTATAGTTCACATAAGTGAAAAACACAGAAGGAATTCTTCTCATTGTTTAAAGGAAGTTGTCAAGAAAAACATTGTAATATTTGAGTGTGTTAGCATGAATTATATAGCATTTGGGGATAAACAATTGAGGTAATATCTTTTTAAGTTTGTTATTTTGCCTTTCCCTGCTTACCCTAATAGAGTGGGTTAATGATGTCAACTCTGAAGAAAGCCAGAGTTAAGGCTGCCTGAAAGCACATGGCTAATGCAACCTGTAAGAGCGAGGGGGAGGGGATTTTGAGTCCACAAAATGCATCACTAACAATCACAAAACTTGCCAATTGGTTATGTAATACTGAAGCTTCTTCCTCTTGTTCTGTAACCTTTCCAGAGTTCAGCTCACGACTGTTGCTCAACCCAGTTTGAGTTACTAGGGCCTTTTGGTAAAGTCTGGATTTGTATTCACACCCAGCTGACTTCAAGTCCTTGCCCTATTGCTTAGGTGGCAGGAGGCTTTAGGCGAAGGATCCACACTTTCTGCAGCTCAGTTTCTTCACCTTTAAAGTGTTGTTACAAAGACGTGCGACATCTTATGTGTTTCACATAAGGAACACACCTACCACATCATAGTGGCTCAGAAATTGGTTAAGTGATGGGAGAGAAGGGGAGAACTATATGCCAACTGGAGACTTTGAGACAATGTTCTTGGTCCTTTATGGTTGCCTGGTGGGATGGGATGGTTCACCAAACATGTGCCATGATAGTAATTGCTGGACATACTGTGCATGAATCTTCAACATGAATTAGCAATTTTGAAAGAATATAATTATAATAAAATATATTCAACACCACAACTATAAAGAACATCATTTTGGCCAGGTGTGGTGGCTCACGCCTGTAATCCCAACCCTTTGAAAGGCAGAAGCGAGCAGATCACTTCAGGTCAGCAGTTTGAGACCAGCCTGGCATATGGAGAAATTGGCTTACTAAAAATACAAAAATTAGCTGGGTGTGGTGGTGAGTGCCTGTAATCACAGCTACGTGGGAGGCTGAGACAGGGGAATTGCTTGAACTTGGGAGGCAGTGGTTGCAGTGACCTGAGATGGCACCACTGCACTTCAGTCTGGATGACAGAGCAAGACTCCATCTCAAAAAAAAAAAAAAAAAAAGGCACTTTTTTTTTTCTTTTGTTCGTTCATAAAGTATTTTACTATCTTGTACAACCTTGTGGTCAATGTAATTGTAGGAGCTTTTCATTGCACTACCAAAAAATTTAGGTTAACAGAGGGTTCTGTTAATAGGATACCCAGGAACAGAAGTTTGCTGTGCTCAACACCGTCTACCTTCACATGCTTTGCAAGTATTGTTAACCAGCTTTATGACCAAGAGGTTTCCATAAGGCCATAATTACTTTGTCACATAACATATAAAATGCACATCTCGAGTTGATGAAAATAAGAAGTTTGATCCACTCCATAGCAAACATTTCTAATTGCTAAATTTTTCACACATTTTTTATTACTTGGTGTATTACAGATGTGAGAAATGTCACCATCTCTGGTTCTATTAGGAGTGACATAAAGTGATGAATGCTGACTCTGTGTGTGTACATTTTAACCAGACACAAAGGGATTTAAACAGTCAAAATAGATGTCCTTCAAAGGAGTAATTTTAGAAACCAGTATCGATTCTAGAAATACTGAATTTATTTCAAATATCACTGGACTTCCCCTCTGAAACGTTTAAAACCCACGCAAGAAAATCGTATTGAGGTTTTACAAATTACATCTCATTTTTGCATAAAAACAGTGCTCCCCAAATAGCTCACACTTTATACTGATCAGTTTTGCTTTCATGGACTTTTGGCTACTTCTCAAAATTAAATGCACCTTCACAGCACAAAAATTTATCATCATTGGACATTGAAAAGATTCTGAAAGCAGTTACAAAAGGGGAATGTTTTTAAAAAGTTTTAAACAAAGGTAACAACATTGAGAATATGTGTATGGCCTCCCAGAGGACTATTCTAAAGCAATACTCTCGTTTGGGGGATACATCGGATGGATTTCTTTTTATGAAGAGGTCATCTCAAATATACCGTCTGTTGAGCCTTCCTTATTTGTTAGGCAAAAACATTTTCATCATTTCATCATTTCCTCCATTTTAGGAAGTATGACAAGCATTAGAGACTAGGATAGAGTCTTGAGAACTTGAGAAAGCTACACATTTGTATCTCAAGTTAAGAAAAAATAAAGATAAGAAACAGAAAACAGGAAAAGACAAGCACCAAAAGCAAAGTAGGCCAAAGGACTTCCTATGTTCAAATATTTCCTAGGTATTGTTTCAAATGTTCTTGTTGGTGACAATTATTATTGGGCATTTACCCTGTGCCAATCACTGTGCTTGTTACTTGATATGTTCTATCTCATATAATCCTTCTAATGAGAGCATCTAAGGCAAACGTTCTTAGCAGTCCTTTATGGATGAAGAGGTGGAGGAATTTTTATGTAAATAGATGGCCTAGACAGGATTTAAACTCAATGTTTCTCTGATTCCAAAGCCAGTGCTCTCTCAAACCATACCAAGAAGCTAACAGAAACCAGCACTTCATGTAATTTTTAAGAAGACAGCAAGTTCAGATACAACTCAGACACTTCCACAGGGGATTTGGACAGTCTGTTTGTCACTCTGAGCCTGTGTTATATGATTTCTGCTGATTCCATCAGGTCCCTTTTTTTTTTTTTTTTTTTTTTTTTTTTTGGTAAGCCTTGGCCCATCTCTTAAGAGCTCAAAGAATATGCCTGGGAGCAAAGGAACCACCAGCTCAATTAGGTTGAAACCAGTTAGCCATTGTAGTACTACTTAGTGCTGTCTTGGTTAATTGATTAACTTCCCCTTTAAAATGTGTGTGTATTTTCTACATAGGTTTTTGGTTCACATTTGTTTTTCCCAGGACCTTCATACTTTCTATGCTATGATGGTCACCATTAGAAAGTAATTGCATGCCTGATGATGGAAATAATCAACAAAGATGACCACTGATGTGTCTCTACATGTCATGATTGCCTTAGGTTTTCAATTCCTGTATTTTTTTCCCCTCTCATCCCATGCATCCCTTCCCATGCTTCCTTTGTGAATTAAGATAAAAGGAACAAGAAACCAGGAAGTCTTCCTTCCACCTGACTTCTGACTACACATAACCACACAAACAGCCTATTTTGATCAGTTTCCTCCAGTCTCCATCATAGGTGTTTGATCTATAGTTTAGATACCAAGTCCTCGATAGTAGAACTCATGTTTAGCTAAGCGCTACACATAGCTCTTGATGCAATGCAAGGACTTCCAACTGACCAAGTGTAACCATGACACACTGGTCAGAAGCAAGTCAGACTCAGGTTCCAGCTCCTAGTCCTAACATTGTGATGATGTGGCTATTACTGGACATGTGCATAAACATATTGTTGGAGGTGCTGGGAATATTGGAATTAGAATGTACCTACATGACCTCAGCTTTGGGTGGTATTAAAGCTTTTTGCTTTTTATCATAAACAATAGGAGGCTGCTTATTTCCTCTAAGAGACTTTTTTGAGGTTTTTCTGACAGTAAGGTGGCACGGGCAGGGAACTTCCTTCCAAAGCCACTTCTCAGCCTCTGTTCTATGAGTTTTCTTCCTCTTCATTCCTGTCTTCTGCCTCCGTTCTTTCTGGCTGTCCCTCCTCTAGCTCTGTTTCTAATTGCCTGAGGAGGCACTGCAGGGTCTATCCTGTGGGAATCCAATTTGCAATGACTCTTTTGGTCTATGAAACACCTATTATCGGTTCCTCAGATTTGAATACCTAGACAGATGTACGTGCTCCCTTAAGGGACAAGTACTGTGGCATGCGGAGTGTGGTACACCAAGCCTAATCTTCTATTCTGTGGATGTTGGTGCTCAGTTGCTAGTCTTGGTTGACTGGACAATTCCCACGTAGCTTTTGCTTAATGTCTGAATCATTGGAAGGAGAAGGACTTTGGTCTGTCTTTCTCCTTTTGTAACTTCCTCATTTTGCACTTTATGTGAGATTACGAGTGAGTGTGATTTCAGATGAGAAACACTTAACAGTGAGTCAGGGAGATGAAATTTCACTGAGATGCGGAACACAGGAAGAGAAAATGTGTGAAAAATCACGTTGACGGGGTTGCTTGGTAGCTAGTAAAGCAGAGAAAGGAAATTCCCGCACAGCAGGCTTTAATAAAATTTGGCAGGCAGGAATGTCACACTGTGTGAGAATATTGGTGAGGAATCTAGGGATGGAGAGCAAGTAAAGGAATCATAAGGGCCTTCTTATATTGGACATTCTTTCTCTGCACCTAATTTACTCTAAACGAGTTTGCAGATGAGAATTGTTTTCCCATGAATTTGCATCAGTAGATTTAAGAGCATGGATACGCACACCCCAACACAAGGTGTCAACCAAATATTAGGCAATGTTATGGCTTATTAAGGATTTTCAATCCAAGGATAGTTAATGAAGAGTGGACATTTATGTCTGTGTATAAAAAGCAGTATATGGAAACTCAAATTCCCAGTGGAAATAAAACAAGACATCGTCGTTATTTAACAAAAGAATTCACCGTGTAATTCTATATAAGACAAACGCACTCACACATTCTTTAAGGACTTTAAAAATATCCTTTGATTTTCATGCAACTTTTCTGGACTTTTTATATCTACCACATAAAGCAAGCCTGTTACCAAGATAAATGTGGAAGTTCTATGTCCTTATTGCCTGGGTCACTTTACCAATGATCCACCACTTACTTATTCGTTTTATTAAATATATTCTGTCTTAAATCTATTGATGCAAATTCATGGGAAATCACTTCTTATCTGGAAACTCATTTAGAGTAAATTCGGTGCAGAGAAAGCATGCCCAGCATCAGAAGGCCCTTATGATCCCTTTACTTACTCTCCATCGCTAGATTCCTCACCAATATTCTCACACAGTCCGACATCCCTGCCTGCCAATTTCATTAAAACCTGCCGTGCAGGAAACCTACCAGCGTGTAAGATTCTTGAGAGCAGACCATTGTCTGTTTTGTTCATGTACGTATCACAAATGTTTAGAACACTCTGTGGCACATAGTAGGTGCTTCATAAATATTTACTGAATAAATGAATGAATGATCTTGGGAGGTCAGGGAATGTTTGCCTCACTTGATGAGTAAACCACCCAAGCCAAAGGCGGCAGCTAACCCAGAACTCCTCCACTTAACACCCTTTATGTCAATGGCTCTCTTTGGAGTCACTGCCAGGTTTTGTGTGTAAGGAGGCATAATGCTCCCAGGGCAGGCTGCTGGGGACCAAGTCCTGGGACACACAGAGCATCCTGAAATGCCAGAGACCAGCAGAGTCACACTGGGAATTACTTGTCTTCAATACATAAAATATTGGTGGGGATGGCAACTTTAACGTTTGCCTTTTAGAAAATTCTGTTGAAGGCCCTCCCCAAGTTGAAGTTGGTGGCCTGGGAGATAGTCATCAGCTTCCAGAGAGAGGGCCCAGCAACTTTTTCCTCCACCAAGTGTTTTTTAATTAGTAGTTGGCTCAGAAAAGGCAAAGCAGCTACTTCTGCTGGAGATCCAAGGCTGAAATAAATACTGCTGTTAGAAGTGGAAGGTCACTTTACAATGGTGTTGTCTATCACTCTGAGCTTCCTGCACCTCCAGGGGAGGCCGTGAGCTTAGGCACAAAGTGTGGATAAACGCCTATTTTAGCTGATGATATAGCTTAAGAGAGTGGAAGAAAAGAGCCTACACCCTGTGCCCCCTTTTGCACTTAGTTGTGGTGGAGAGGACGGGGAGGTGGTCAGCTCCTGCTGTTCTCAGTGGGCGCCCTCCAAGAGCAGTCCTTGTATTACCAACTTCACTGTTTTGTCCCCATCTCATTATCTGTTCTTGTTAAAATCTTTATTATTCATGGATGCAAAAAATCCCATCATTAAACCATCATAAATATTCATAACACTTTGCAATTGTGTGCATTTTTCATTTAGCCACTTGGCAAAACTTCTCTGAAGTACCAGAGTTTTAAGGAAATCTGGCTAATGAGACCAGAGCCCAGGAAATGCAGGATAGCTTTTCCACTTTATTTTACTTTAACCTGAAAACAAATGCAAAATATAAATAATAATTAAAAGAGAAAAACAGGGAAGGCATTTAGTGGCAATGAAGAGCCACACATTCCTTGGCTTTGTCTTGACTGTGCTTTTGTGTCAAGCAGAAGATAAGGGTAAACACTGTGCTACAAGAGGGGGAGTCCTGAGGCTGCAATGCGAATGGATTTATCCAGGAGCCTACAAAGGCCAGATAAACCCCCTGCTTTGGTTAACAGGGACCTCACTTCTTATGTTCTGTAAAATTACTGGCATCAGGTTGGAGTTGAGATAAGCATGGCCCTTTTCTTGGACTTACTATAGCAGGCAGCCATGCCATTTTTCGTGTCTAAGAAAGAATTATATCCATCTCTTTCTCTTCTTCTAATCCAGTTTATCTAAACTGTGCACTCTCCCATCAGTGCTGAGAGCTTTTTCTCGGAGTAAAAGAGAACCCAGCAAACTTCCGCAGCAACCAAGTGGATTTGGAATAATGTGTCTTCCCACTGCCACCCCCTCCCATCCAGGGTGCACAGATTTAAACCACCGAGACATCTTTTGTTTTGAACCACAAATTATTGCACTGAAACATTTTTTTCCTGCCTTAAAGATTATCCATATTGAAAAGGAATTTTTAAACGATATGAACTTGTGGAAGAAAATATTTATACCAATAGGAGTTGTTGCCCCTGGCCTGCACTCGTTTAGGACTCCTCCCTGCCATTACTGACAGCATTTATGCTTGATAATGAGTTGCCTTCCCTGCGTAACGGCTAACAGGTGCTGGAAAATACTGGTAACATTCAAGACTACTCAGCAAGTTCTGATTTCCCTGAGGGTTTATGCCAAGTAGAAACAAGTTACCACCAATCCAAGCATTAGACTGGCTGATGTGTACATCACTTCGTTAGGAAATGTCACACGTTAATGGGAAAGCGCGCTAGGTTCCCAAGCAGAGGACTAATTAAGGAAAGTTTTCCTTGGTCTGCTCCTGTGGACTTAGGACTTAGAAAGGTCCTTTTTTTTATTTTTCCACTATTGATCCTTGAGCTCATTTGTGGCAGTGTTTGGCATTCATCTTACCATTTGTTAGCCCTTCTCACTGACTCTCGAATCGGAATCTTACTTTTTTGTAACTCCTCCCTGTGCCAACTGAAATATCAGTGGGGACATTTATTTTATTTTGTATCCGATCTCATCAAATTAAAAAAAGTCTGAATCTTCAAGAAAATCAAGGGAACCATTTTATATAATTATTTTGTCAATTTAGATGTGACCTTTGAAATATGGCAAAAGTCTTCAGTACGGTAATACATTGAAATTCAAAATCAGATTCTGAAATTCTAGTAGCATTAATTACTCCCTCTGTGCTTTCATCACACTTTCTTCCCAGCCCTCTTATCCTATGTTTGTTTAATAGACTATTTTGCTTGCAAAGAACTGTGATTCACACAGGATGCCTCAAATAATGAGGGCTTATTTTAAGGACGCCTATGCTAATAATGGAGTCAGAATATTATGAAACTCTCAAAATAGAAGTCAAATAATGACCAGGCATTACAGTGACCAGAACTGGGAGGTTGTTCTGGGCTTAAGGAAGCAGCTCTATGGAACTGCACAATCAAAGTTAGGGCTTTGCTAGAAGAAATGACACTAGGTACATTCTGCATATCTGCTCTCTTTTGTTTATCTCCCTTTCTTCTGATTTATTCTATTTCTATTACCTTTCAAGCAGGATATACTAATTGTTCTGGGTAATTATTATATAACAAGTAATGGCAGAAATATTTCTTTCCTTGCCAGAATATATATAGGACATTGACTAGCCTGAGGATTGGCTGCTTCTGGGTCAGGTGCCCACTCCCTGTCCAATCAGTTATCAGTGTGATGACTTGGCATATTACATGGCAGCCCAGTAAATGCCTTCTTTCTTTCCTCAGAAGGGACTATGGCCTCACAAGCTTCCTCACTGATGTGTGCAGCCCCATAATGACTGGGAGCTTTACCCGGGTGGAGCTAGTCTCCTTTTAAAAATATCCACAGTTCTGAGCACAAGTTCTGGCATATAGTAGAGGCTCCATAAATTGTGACTAAATGAATAAGCAAATCTTTATATTCTTCTTTCCTGGGGCTAGTTTTGGGTGAAGTGAAGTAACTTGCAGTTTGCGTATGATTTGATATCACTTACTTGTCAACAGCAGGAAATTGCAGAAGGTTCTGGATTCTAAGACATGATGTATTTCACTTTCCCTCTGCCCTTTTCAGAAAAAAATTTTTCCTTGATCTATGAGAATCAAGCCATTGTAGTAAAGTCAGCAAGTCAATGTGATATGACATGAAGGCCAAACCTTATTTTAAGATGAGAAACTTGCTATAACTCCAGTCATTCTCTCTCATACCCTGGAGTCACTCTTCTTAAGAAACTAGAATAAAACCCTGCTAGCTACTACAGAAACAAGCAGTTCTGATGACTATAAATTTGTATTCTGGTTTCAAGACGGGGGGTCAGAGTTTATTTCTTTAGAGAGAAGTCTGGAGAGCCTCCCTCCAAATGAGAACTTCCTCTAAACCGTGAACTCCTCAAGGTCATGGACAGACATCAGGGATGATGGGGTCTATGGGAAGTCATAGGTCAGCATTGCCTCCCCGCCCCCCTGCCACAGGAATTGCAGGCACACTGTGTCACTATGCTTCAGTCCCTTACATAAATTTCCCAGTGGGATTGTCCCCAAATGAAAACTGCACCAAGACTCTGTGACCACAGTGAGCAATGTAGACATGCAGCACCAAGAACAGATTTGTGCTGGACAAAGGCCTATCCCTCCCTGGACTGGCTCCCATTACACAGTCATCATTTTCACTTGTTCCTGCCTGTCCATCCACAAACTTGATCAGGGCAGAGGATGGGTTTAGAAGCAGGGGAAATATTGTAGTGATTACAAAATCAATCTTCCTTTTTGCAAATCTCCCACTAAAAAAAAAAATCTCAATTCCTTTGGTGTAGGTTCTTTCCATATTTCTGGAAAGAAAAACTTTCTTGTGTTTGGGTGGCTGCTTCTGGAAGATTGTGTATACCTGTTGTGTACAATAATGAGGGGTCCTGATGACAATTACGTTTGCTTCCTTCTATGTTATTTTTTGGCTTCTCAGAGCATCCTGGAGAGTTTTGGTCGATATCTGTGGAACCCACTTTTTCTCTCTCCTCTCAATGGAGTTGTGAAAGTGTGGATCAGAGCACTAGGGTGTGTTTTTGTCTGCTGTGAACAGCTTAGCAAAGGAACTTGGCATCCTCAGTAGACAGAGTAGGTAATAAGTCTTGTGGGCAGAATCAATGATAAAAGGAAGGGGGAAAAAGCAGGACTAAGAGATGAGGACAGCCAAACTGATTTCAGCTAAAACTGATTCAGCTTGCTAATGAATCCACCAGCTAGTACTGAATTCTTGATACTCTCCTCACTTCTCAAATCAAGTTAAAAAAATTGATTCCATGCCACTTACAAGAGGCAGAGCTGTCACTTACTAGGGAGATTAACTTGCTTTGTTGAATACTGACAGGGACCAGAGAAGGGCAGGACCCACAGAGAATGCAGGGCACTGTAATTTGTGGTAACCTCAAAACCTTAACTAGTAGTAAATTGAGGGTTTGTAATTTGTGCTAACATCCAGTCCAGACTAAGGTAAGCCTAGAGAGTGAAATAAGGAAGCCCTAAACCTACAGGATTTTGTGTCATCTTTGTGAATCCAAGTGCCCAGACTGGTCAGAGCTTTAAAGGTGCAGCTCCTAGTCCTCTTTTTTTAAAAAATTTTTTTCTTTTTACTGATACATACTAATAACAATAATTGTACATGTTTATGGGAGTAGATCCTAGTTTTCCTGCTCAGAGTCTGCACACTCTCACATTTAGCCAGCTACACCCATTAAGAAAGTTTGGGGGTCAAATATTGGAACAATGATGACTGCCCTGCCTCTGAATATTGGAGAACCCTGTAGGTGCGGAAGTCAGCTGAGTCAAGGAGAAAACACCAAGGATCCAAAATGCCAAGTGATGCTCCCTGCCAGAGTAGATGGTTTTCTGTTTCCTGCTGGGGCTCTGGGAAATTCTCAGTGTGGTCAGATATGTGAATACCATAGTACCTGGCTGGCCATCCCCCGTGTGATTCCTTTTAACCACCACACTTTTGCCCTATGGCTTCAGGTGTTAACAGACTGGTGTTTAAATGTGCCTAAAGTGACTCTCAGTGTCCTTTCAAATACAACACTGCTTAGTACAGACAATGCCAAGAGAAAAAGGCTGTGGATTTATCAAATTAGAGAAAATGTTTAAAAGTATGTGACGTATGTATGTGAGGCAGGGGAAACTGCTTTTAAAAAGTAACAATATGGCTGGGCGCGGTGGCTCATGCCTGTAATCCCAGCACTTTGGGAGGCCGAGGTGGGTGGATCATCCGAGGTCAGGAGTTCGAGACCAGTCTGGCCAACATTGTGAAACCCCAACTCTACTAAAAATACAAAAAATTAGCTGAGTGTGGTGGCAGGTGCCTGTAATCCCAGCTACTGGGGAGGCTGAGGCAGAAGAATTGCCTGAACCCAGGAGATGGAGGTTTCAGTGAGCTGACAGGGTGCCACTGCACTCCAGCTTTGGCAACAGAGTGAGACTCCCTCTCAAAAAAAAAAGTAACAATACAAATTATTATTATTTTCAATTCTTCCTAATTTTTACAGATTAAGTTTGGCTATGTACAGAAGGAGGAAGACACCTTAAGAAATTATGGAAGACCATTACACTTGAAAAGTTCACTTTTATGATAAAGCCGCAAGACTCACAAGAAACATTTGGAAATTGCCTAGTGCCCCTCTCCCAATTACATTGCATTTGAGACTTCCTAAAGGGATAATACGTCATTTGTTTTTCCTTCAGCTGGAGCTCTTAAGTTCTTAGGAAGGAACAGTAACAAACCAGGGGCCTCTGTCCAAATCCTGGATCAACTTGACTCTCGTTCTTTCCCTGGCTACCTGAGTTAAGCAGCTTTCTTTTCCCTGTTTCTCCAGGAAAAAATGATGACAATCCTCCTTTCCAGTTAATTCTTCCCAAGATTGTTGGAAAGAGCCATTAGTTTATGTTTTATTCTTTATGCCTGTAAGATCTTGGGATGAAATACTCTTGATAAACCACAAAGCCTATTACTATTTTAAGTACCTGCATCTTCCAAGAGAAGGAACATGCTGGCTCCCTGCAGGAGAAACAAATGGAGTCAGCTTTCTGGCTGGCACACTGTCTTTAAGAAAAAAATAAAAAAGACACAGATCGTCTTGTTCCGTCTACTGAAGAAAATGTGTTCAGATTTAGTAAAGCCGAACACACATTTCAGAGGAGTTACTTGTTCCATACTCTCTGCTACACAAATCATGGTGGGGGGCGGGGGTTGTTTTGTTTCAGTTTGGTTATTTTTTGGTCCAAAAGAACAAGTTCTGAACACAAAATGGAGAGGATACCAGGGTGGTGATAAAATGTGCCTTTTAGGATGTATGTGGGAAGAAACATGTTCTTTCTCTTATTTTAGTATCTTGTTTCATGGTTGTGAAGGAAAGAAAATGACTTTGGCTACCTGCATTTCAAATCGTACGTGCGGTCTGAGGGAGCACCTGGCACTTGCAAGAAAACAGCATGCAAAAATATTTTGTTCTATTTTCCCATTGTAATCTCTCTTCAAGATTTTTTTTGTCCCTCCCTTTGTTTTCTTGTCAAGATTGACAAGCATCCATGTGTTACCAAGTGACATAAAGTTCTTGCTTGAATAATCATGACTAAAATCCAGGGTATTTTAAAGCGCATTATTGACTTGGAGAGCCACCCACTAGATTGAATTCTTCTGAATTAACAAAGACTGACAGCCTCAGCAAGTTACGTTTACCCTAAACGGTCAGGGCCTCCCAGGTTCCTACCGTAGCCCTGGTGCTGGCCTCTTCTTCCCAGGGCTGTTATGATGAGGGTTATGGAGCTAGAAAGGCTTTTCTCATTAACATTACAGAAAACTACATGTTTAGGAATTAAACTCTGGATCAGAAAAGCAGATGACAAGAAGAGGAACTGAAACTTCTTTTTATTTAAAGTGGGTAGCACTGCCTTGTTGACCTGCCGTCAGCGTGAACACCAACTAATGCCATCCTGGGAATGAGATGGCAGAACTCATGGGACACTTAGAGAGAAAGAGGGGGGCATTTTTAATAAAAAGTAGTGAAATCATGTTTTACTCTCAGCATGTACTGAGGCTCTTGGGAAGGGAGTGTGACAATCTCTGAAGAAAATTGTTGAAAGGGTCATTATGTTGGAATATGCTGAACATGAGGCCTTTACTCCTTTTTCTTTCTCCAGTGCTAGGAGTGGCTACAGAAACTCTGTATAAAAGGGCTTAGAAACTGCATTCTGTTTGGAAAGGAGGAGGTGGGAAGGGAACTTACCTGGAAGCAGTATTTCTCAGCAAGCCCACTGTTTTTAATTAGGTACTATTTGTTTAAAGAGTGGCTTGGCTAATCACCTCCTCCCTCAAACCAAATGAACCCTTGGTGAAGCCCTTGACTAATTCCTTGGGCAATGCAATTTCCTTTAAAAAAAAAAAATCTTATGCATTTATCATCTGTATAAAACAAAGACACGCAATTGATACAAATGTACTGCTCACAGGGTCCAGCAGTTACAACTCCATTTTAAAAATAGACCTTCATATGTATTTAACCACTGAATGACTTGATTAATATACCAGAATGTATCAAAATAAAAACTGATGGAGAATATTGGCCAGATTAATTATTTCTACTGATTTTCAGAAATACTTGTTTTCCAAAGGGAATGTGCAAAAATTATAATGCTTTTCATAGCATTTTTTGCCAATGCTTTCCTGAAGGATAGTTATCAGCAGAATACAAAACTAATCTTTGCAAACAATCTCTAAGAAATTGTTTTGCAAACAATTCTCAAGAAACTGTTAGAATGGTCAGTGAGCAATTCATCAGGATTATATTGAACTTTTAAAATGACACCTAGATTATAGACATTCCTATAAGACATTCAGGTACATACATGTGTGTTTTAGTCACCACATGCATGGACATCTAGATTCCAACATTTTCCCTGTGATTCTTTTTATACAACACCTTAGATTACTTGAGCATTCCAAATGCTTTGTTACCAGATTAGGTGTGTTCGTGCAGCACTGCTCATTGTCCCATCTCTGGTCCAGTCAGCTTTCCATTAGCGTGTGCAACAGTTTTTACGTTCTGGATTTTATACCATTTCCCTCATCTGTGTGTGGGTGTGTCCAGCCTTCCCACTCAATGAGGTTCTAGACATCTCACAATTAGGTGTAGATACAGTCTCAGTTTCAGGAGCAGCTACCTGATTATTCCATAAAGCAGAATCTGAAATTGTCATCTACTCCTCACTTCCCCTACTTCCTTAGGGGAAGAAATGCGCGATTTCTCTGGACCAGCACACCCATAATTTGCCTCAGTGACATTCAGATGGTGTTATGGGTTTTCACATTTTTACAGTAGCCTCTGTGGCTAATATGAGAATTTACACCATGCATTTCTCCACTCTCTTAAAGCCTACAATGCTTTTAACTCAAGTGTTCTATTTTCTAAGAAGTCCCTAACCCCATCTTGACTATTTTTAAAAGTAATTTCCTTTAACTCAATCTTAATAATCTCTAACCCCAAACTTTTTCCCATTCACGTTTTAAAAAAGTATTTAGCTCTCCTATTATTTATGTATAATATAAATGCTTGGATTTTATTTCTTCTCTATAAATCACTATTATGTCTGCTTACACGTAATGTCTGCCTTATGTTGTAAGCTTTGAAAGTACAGACTGTAAACATTAACTTTATTTTGCACAGCACTGAGCACAATGTCATGATCACTTAAATGCTTTTGATGATGATGGTGAAGATGACAATGATAACGTAATGCTGTTCTGGTTTGAAAATGTCATGTAAGGAGTCTAGTACACATTTTTTAATGTAAGTTGTTTCTCATCCTATAAAGCTGTCATTCTTCATTAACAAAAAAAGGTTACAGTAAATTATAATTAGTGTTTAGTGCCCTGTCAAATAATTAAGTATAATAAAAAGCTTTCAATGAGTTTAATGTTAACATGGGGTAATTAAAGCCAAGTCTTGAAATGCATTAGGTGTCTATTATGTCAGATATTTGATGTTTTTTTCTTCTACAGATGAAATTGTCAAATTGTGCTTATAGCAATGTCATCATCAAAGACAAAAACACACTCACATCACATAGATGTAAAATGGGCTTTGCAGTGCCCCAAAAGGGTAGAATTTAGAAAAT
Organism: Pan paniscus; assembly: GCF_029289425.2. Classification (NCBI taxonomy): domain Eukaryota; kingdom Metazoa; phylum Chordata; class Mammalia; order Primates; family Hominidae; genus Pan; species Pan paniscus. The sequence continues at coordinate 102,656,357 of NC_073253.2, forward strand.
GGAACAATCTCTCATACAGCCCTGTTATTTACAGATAAGGAAACTGAGTCCCAAAGATACCGTGTGACTTGCCTAAGGTCACACAGTAGTAAGTTAATTCTTCCTTGATTGTGAGAATTGAGGCTTTGGGCAGTACTGAAGAGATTATTATTATCATTACTGTTATTCTTTTCTTCTTCCAGTATATTTGCTGGGAAAATGCTTATTTGGTCTTTTTCTTGATGGGGTGAAAAAACTATGTCTAAAGTAAAAGAATATAATTTGTATTTGGCTCCTGTTGTATTTAACAGTCGTTTTAGGATGCAGGGCTTGTCGTAGTGCCTATTTTAAGGCTCAAATACAGAGACTAGGCTGAAATCTCACTATTCTCTCATCAGAATAACTGGAATGCGCCCAGATACTTGGCCATTTCTAACTCTGCATTCTTTGAGCTTCCCAGGCCTTCTCTTGTGCATGTTGTATTATCTTTTCTGTCCACAAAGATTTTGAAAAATCAGCAGAGTACAAGTAGCCCCTGAAATAAAGGCATCATTCAAGGAACAAAGAAGTAGAAGGAGGGATCCAATTAAAATGATGAAAATCTTTAATTTTTATTTAGGTATACTTGTACGGACACGTGTATATACAAATACAGATCGTATGGGTTTGTTTGTGTGTGGGTTTTTTTTTTTTTACATTTTATTTTACGTTTATATAATGTCAGCATTTCAAAACAGCACTCGATGAGTAAGTGCAAAGGAACTGCAAAGCAGGGCAGTACAAGCACAGGACCACACGGAGCTGGACTTCACACCCAGACGCACACACAATGAGTGGCTTCAATGGGGTGTCAAGAGTAAGCATGGAAAGCGGATTTTGACTCATGGGTAACCTCCGACATGCCAGCATCTATTAAACTGTACAGACAATGGGAGCAAGCCCATTGTAGGGAGATTTGTCTCACATCCTAGCAGCCCTGGGGCCAATGCATGGGAAAAACTCAGTGATGCCAAACCAGAGACAGACCTGCCCATTCACGGCTCTGAGGGGAAATAAAACGTGGGAGGAAGGCAAGAGACACACAAAAAATAAACATACTAAGTAAAAGGGGGGTGGTGTAGGCAAACGGGGGTGTTGGTGGAGGCGGTTTTCAAAACAAAAGTCAGTGACCACAACTCTGAGAGCAATGAATGGAAAGGAGGAGTTGAAAACTGTTTTTCTAATTATTTGAAACTAATACAAATGGCTGCTGCCGTTGCTAAGGCACCGGAGAAAAACAGAGTCCCTGAAAATCCACAGGTACTGTGTGACTCTTCCTTTCACAACGACACAGAGAGGGAAACAGCCCCATTTAAGCTTCCTACACTGATTGGTTTGCAACCATTTCCATGAGTGAGCTGCACATGATATTGATAAAGACTCTTCCTGGGAAAAAATAAAACAGTCCATGAAAACAATCACAAACAGAAAACCAAACCAAACCAAAGTACAGAACTGTTTCTAAATTCCCTATCCTTTTCAAACCAACATGCTGGTGGAGAAGGGAGGGTGGGCCACAGGGCTCCAACATCAGACCTTGAAAACACCGAGGACAAAATATTGATCAAAAAAGTCATGTTGTTCCGGGTCCCAAGATGATGAAGTCATAAGATTGGGTGGGCAATGACCACACATGAGTCCTGTATGGAGCAGTGTCTCAGCCACTTGTGACTCTTTTTTTCAGCCACAGTACACATTGGATGTTTCAAAGCCTCAATGCATGTTTTGTATCCTGAAAGTCTATTGTTCTCACTTACAAAAGACATAAGAATCAAATTAATACTTTATTATCAAACACTATATACAACAGAGGTTGCTAATAATACAGAATTTAAAGAACGCAGTTTTTTTTTTTTTTAATGTTTTACTTTTCTTTCCTCTGCCACCCAAGAAAGTACAGTACAAAACAACAGTCTAAACTAACACGAACTGTTACCTGGTCTATTAAAGGATACACGGTATCCACTAAACAGACAGACAGATCCTTATTTCCCTGCTTCATGTTGCAAAGCCCTTGGCAACCAGGGGCAAAGGTCACTGGGGTTTGACTAACTGGGGCTGAGTGGCAGCTATGACTGTCCTTCAGATTTTTGAGTTGTTTTTGAAATTAAAAGCTTCTAAAAGTTGCATCAACATCCTCCTAAGCCCCCAGAGGATTGTAACACCACCACAAAAGGCCACCAACACTTTTTAAACAAAATGAAAACTGTCTGACACCAATCATCTTGAAAACTCCATGGCAAGTGCATTAGCTATGATTACATCACTTACAGGTAGAGAAGCTTACTGTCTACTGGTGTGGATACTCTTGCTATTTTCTTTATACTTAATTTGCAGTGGCAGAACGGTGAAGTAAAGAGGTCTAATTTCACTGTGAAAAAATGAAAGACAATGGCAGAGAGGGCCATGAGTAATTATTTCACCATTTGTTAGAGACAAATGCTAGGAAAACCACAGAAGTCACCATTTCTAAAATGCATTTAGCACTGCTAACATAGTTATGACTAACTGGAATCATTACAGGATCATTTGATTTCCTTGTGGTTATAGAACATGCTGTATTATTTTGGTTCTATTGATCCATTTTAGAAGGTATCTTTCTCCCCCTACCCAAATCCCACTGGACCAACAAGCCTGTAACTATTAATTAAAAAAAAAAAGTATTTCTGGATACTACTGAGAGTACTGCATATATAAATAGCTAAAGGAAAAAGGAATTGAATGCCGTGAACTTTTGTTTCGGTGAAATGGTGGCTGCCTTCTGTGATAAGACTCTGCCACTCCAGAGGAGTTCCTTATGTCAGAGGGGAATAGGATTGATTGTATCTGTGAGGCTGGCAACCCCACACACATGGTTCCATGTGAGAACAGACTCGGCAGTGACATCCACTCCAAATGGATCAGGTAAGCCCAGATTACATTTCAACATGTGTACAACTCTCCAGGGCACAATACGTTTACAGCTGCCTTTCCTTCACATACTTTTCTAATTCAGAACTACTCACAATTCTAAGCAAATTCCCATTCACGAAGTCTGTCCATAATGCGACCTTCTCTTTTTTTAACATATACATCTTAAAAAACAAATATATAAAAAATTCTTATTTTGCTGGAATGCTTTCAATTTTTCACATTTTACATGATCATCACATTTATTTCTTATTTTGAAAGGCATGGTTTCTGTTGACATGTCGTGCAAAGCCAAAAAAAAAAAAAAAAAAAAGGCTGGATTGCTTTTCAATTGGTCTAACACTTTTCCTTGTCTACGCTTTGGATTTTAAAGTTCATGACAGCCCCACCACCAGTAGAAACCCCAAGGCTTGCATTTCCTGGTAATCGACTGGAAACGTCCCTTGTTGGCCATGCTAAGATTCCTTCAACAGGGTCATCCTGCATTTATTCTCCTTCTGCCCCACCCCCACAATGAAACAAGATAGCCCCCATATTTCTAAATGTATCAAGGGATACCACTTTTTCTCACAAGTTTAAATAGGACAAGCATATATACTCACTCTCAGCATAAAGTATATCTAAATAATGTATTTTCTATTCTAGTGGATTTTTAAAAAAATATTTTGTTAAAGTCTTTGGGACTCCATCTTGTTTATCTCCCACAGATAAACACATGTTCCCCCTACGCTTTAGGCTGTGTCAGAAAGGGAAAGAATATAAAATCAACACTTGAATTTTTTTACTCCAAACTTTGGAATTTTATTTCCAAATTTCCCTTTAGCCCTCCCAAGTAGTGCTGACTGACTCTCCTGGTGACAGGGGTTTGTGTCCGAGCCCCTGCGGTCAAGGAGTGTGGAGCAAAACGTGGGTACTAGGGTGGGAGGCGGGGAAAGGCCACAGCACACTGGTGCTCCAGCAAAGCCAAATCATGTCTCCTCTGGTCACTGCGGTCCTCTCCTTGGTACATGTCATCCCCCAGAGGAGTATCCAAAGCTATTCCACTATGCACTCATCAACCCTGGCTTGTCAGCCTTGGGGAAGGTCACTTTATTCATAAAAATGCCTCTTTGAGTTTCTAAAAAAAAAAAAAAAAAAAAAAAAGTTGTAGCACCATGGTGATCTGTATTCAAAGAAAAAATATCTGGTGTGCACTGCCCAGTCACCGAAAAAATTAGAGGCACTCACACATACACACCCCCAGCAAACCTGTAGTTTTCTCTGTTTTCACACCTGCTCTGTATTAGCATTCCACACCCAACCTGCCTCCTAGAAAAAAAAAAGGCTTCTTTTAGAGAGCACAAGTTTTGCTGTCAAGAATGCTTTAAGACAGTCATATTAAAAAAAAACACCAGTGTCTCAACCTTTTAGAAGCCTGTTCATTTATATACTCCTATAGGAAATGGTGTAATATCGTATCTATTCTTAATACCTCCCCTCCGGACCTGACATGGTGACATGATGCCCTGCGCGATCATCTTACAGTTCTGAATGAGAAGGCATAAATATTGCATAGGAGAGCAAAACCCTCCCAGCCCTAGCCAGCGCTGGCTGCATCTGCCACTATTCTTCCTTGTCCATAGCCCGCTGACACAGTGCGCTAACGGAGGTGAGTTCTTAGAGGAGAATGCACAGGAGCTGACGAACCACTGGTGTCACTATGACAATTTGGCATTTTCATCCGGAGTCCATTTAATTTGGGAGGGGTGAGAGAAGTCAAGGGCCAGGGCTGGGGGTGGGGCGGGGTGGGGTGAGGGAGGCAGGAACGAGTTTAGGCCCCCAACCTGAAGTTGTTGCTTAGAATTCAGGCTGAAAGAAAGAAAACAAAAATCTGACATCTGCCAAAACCCAATAACAAGTCCCTTCTTAGGATGAGCAGTTAGGTGGATCTCTGGTGTTCCAAGACCCTGATGTTTTCTGTGACAAGTGACGGGAGGAGACTGTGCTATAATGTCAAAAGCATCGCCAGGAGGAACAGTAGGATTGCCAAAAGGCGGCTGGGTATCCTTGGTGTTTGTGCCGCGTTCTCGCCGCGGGATGGCTCGGCTGACTCATGTACGGTGTCATCTGTTCAAATAGAAAGCACACATTCCAATGAGATTTCACATCCTTAATAACTCTCTTGCAGCAGCCTGCTGTTAACAGACCTCGCCACCCTCTGCAAAGTAGGGTAATGAACCTTGTGCCACCATTGACTTTCATGTCTGCATAATCACTCATTATTTACAGCAAACAAAGAAGAGGCAAAGAAAATTGGACTTTCTCAGCAATATTAATACTTTCCTTAAAAATTGAGGGGAAAAATTATGCATACACTGTAACCTTTGGCCTGTGAGCTGCTTTGGTTAGCCAGCAGTCAGACACACCTTGCACAAATTTCAGATATCTGAATGTACCTTTGAAACCTAAGATGTCACAGGCAAGCAAGTGACATGTTGGTGGGGGTGGGGGAAGGGGCAGTTATGTTGGCACAGTAGTGGTTAACCAGAATGCGCTGCCCATTTCCCTTCTTTTAGCTGTTTCATAGGATTAGTGTTGAATGCCTGGTTGTTGGATGCCTAGACGAATTTTCAAACATGAAAAACTAAATGCCAAAACAGCAGCATTTTGGATAAACTATACATCATGCCTAGTAAACTTCAATAAACGTATGCCCACTAGTTTGCCTGCAATTAGGTGTCAATTATGGTGCTATTTCTATTACAAACCCTGTATTTCTAAGATTAAATTACTTGAACTTGACTATTTTCATTTTTATCGGGCTGAAGCTTGGCACATAAATTATCAGCGTGGATGCAAATTTTCCTCTAAATAAAATGGATTAAGTGAGTTAAGCTTCTTTTATTTAGCTATAAAGTGTTCTATGAGGCTGCCTCTGACTTTGGATAGCCTTCCTGATCTGCATGATTAACAGGCTTAACTTCGAAATGGGAACTCTGCAGCAATTAGTACCAAAGAGAGGTTGGAGGCTTGCCTAGGAGCCAAGCTCTGCTCCAGGGCTGCCTGTCTTCTTCTTTCCACCTGACCTAACTTATGCTTTTATTTACTTTTAATTAAGTTAAATTAATTAATTTTTTTTTAGAGGTAAGGTCTTGCTCTGTTGCTCAGGCTGGAGTACAGTGGCCCAATCATAGCTCACTATAGTCTTGACCTCCTGGGCTCAAGCAATCCTCCTGCCTCAACCTCCCGAGTAGCTGGGACTCCAGGTGTGAACCACGATGCCTGGCTAATTTTAAAAATTTTTAGAGAGACAGGGTTTTGCTTTGCTTCCCAGGCTAGTCTCAAACTCTTAGCCTCAACCAACTTCCTCCCTTGGCCTCCCAAAGGATTGGGATTATAGACATGAGCCACTATACCTGGCCACTTGTGCTTTTAGACTAAGGATCTCTGAATAACACATTTTGGGGGCCAATAGTGAGCCCCTGTGCAAATTTTATCTCAGCATCAGGGTAACTTCCTGCAGGTGTTCAGCAGTTGCCATCTGGGAATTGCTCAAGGGCCAGAGAGAATGGTAACAAGGCTCTAGTTGTTGTTCTCAATTATACTGACCTCAAAGGATAATCCCTAAATACCCCTGGATGACCCACCTCAAACCCCTTAATGGGTTAACTAACCATTATTTTAAACTCATTTGTATTTTCCTACCACACGTGTCACAATAAGGGTGCTTTTCCTTCACTGGGTAGAATCACACTCGCTAATATTTGTCCTAAAGTAACCACTTTTCAGGTTCACAGTCTGACCCCTGCTTCAGATATGCTCGTTTGGGATGGTTTTGTCCATCACATCCATTCCCAATGAGAAAGGTCTTCTCAGTGTTGAGTCTCCTGACCTGGAGTGCTCTTACCATTTTAGCCTCCCCTCGAATAAAAGCTACTGCATCCCCTTGTCAAATTTGCTCCCCTTTCCTGGACCTTAGCGAATCTGCATGGAGTGATTTTAGCTTAGGAGACTAGAAAAGGTTAGGAAGCAAGATGGTAAGATAAATGGATGCAGAAAAAATATATATAAAGTCCTCCACAATGTGGCCAAGTACCTTCAGACCCTCTTCTATTCTCTGCTCTTTTTCAGCCTTGCAAGTGTATTAATTAAATCTGTAGTTAATAGGAAGTAGAAGTAAAGGCCCTTAATAGCCCTGAAATTAAAATCCAAATCACTTTCTTAAGAGCACCAATATGTTGTCAATCAAAACAATGGAGCACTTCAGGCTTAAATGTGAAATAACCACAAACCCTGAGGATTCCAGAGTTCATTTCACAATATCACATATTTAAATACCTGAAATTGCATCAGCTATTGGATTCCTCTCCATCTTATTTTTACTAGCATATTACCCAATCCTTCTCCTTGTATAGTTTGCAAGTGTACTGTTAAAGGTACCCAGCTAGCACTTAGATCTTCGGTGTGAACCCCTTCATCACCACCCTAGTCCCTTCTAGGTACTCAGTGAGGGCTATCCATTATTCCAGGTCCACTCAGCACAAGACACAAGGAATAGATCTTACAAGGTAATGGAGAGGAAGGCTTTTGTTTTTCATCTAAGTGAAGTATGAGGCTAAGTGTGACTTTCAGTCCTTTAACCATACACAATCTTTGGAATTAACCTTTTATAAGCACCCAACGAATATATATCTTCCTGCCCCCCAAAAGGAAAATCAGTCCCATTAGGGCATCAGGATCCTTCTCTTCTTCCTGCAACATGCTGTTCCTCATTCAGGATTCCACAAAGCATCCTTTGATTAAAACAGGTTCTCAATGTTGAAAGATTCTACAGCCCCCAAATGTGAAATGAGAAACTGGCTGTCATTTGGGTAAATCTGAGCAATTTCAGAATTCTAAGGAGGAATTCATAGGTAAAATCTATCCCAATGGAAACTACACCTAAACATGAGAGAATTTCTAACACTTGTAACACAGGCTTGGAAGAAGAAAGAAAACGTTCCTCTTCAGAAGTCAAATCAAGTTTTGCCTCCTGGCTACAGGATTCCACAACATGGGGGTTTCAATGGTTAACGGAGAGAACACTAGCGATATTTTGGAGCATGTTATGTGGCATATGTCTGCCCTGAGATCATCCTGCATCCCTGATGATAGGAAACTGGCAGGCAGAGTGTGCAAGCAAACAAAAAAGACAAATACATTCCAAAGACAGGTGAATTAGTACACATCGCTGAGATCATGCAGTGGAATCCTTTCAGACTTGCTGGGTTCATAAAGACTGGGTCTACACCCAGAGCTGGGGAAAGGTAAATACCCTTTCACTCAGTGGCTCGACACAGTGGTGAAGAACTGCAAATCCGACTAGACTTTCTCTCTCTTCTTAGAGACAGAAGCTTGCTCTGTCACCCAGGATGGAGCACAGTGGTGTGATCATAGCTCACTGTAGCCTCGAACTCCTGGGCTTAAGCAATCCTCCCACTTCAGACTCCCAAGTAACTGAGACTAAAGGCACACACACCACACTTTTTTTTTTTTTTTTTTTTTTTGGTAAAGACAAGGTTTCACAGTGTTGTCCAGGTTGGTCTCAAACTCTTAGCCTCAAGCAATCCACCCATCTCAGCCTCTCAAATTGCTGGGATTATAGGTGTGAGGCACAGTGCCTCACACCTGTAAGAAACACATTTCTTATTGTTTTCTTATTGCCAGGAATTGTGGTTCAACCTTGTCTCACTTTGTTAGTGAAGATGCTCACCAGCAAGCCCTTAAAATATAGCTCTGACTGACTCAAGGAGCTTTTCCTGCATGTACACCTACGCTCTACTCCCCAGCGCACGTATGCACACACTGAACTACATTCTGCCAAACTTTTGCAAACTTCCAGCAGTTATATGTCCATCAATTTTGGGCCATTGTGCATTTTAAATGCTTAGTGGAAAAAAACCTTGTTTCCCCAAAGACAGTGGCATATGTTCATGTATGAAAGCATCTCAATATCTTTCATTGTATCGTTAGTGGAATTCAAAGGTAATTTTCCTAATGGCAGAATAGTCCTCCATGTGCCTCTTCATTACCAGAGAAAAATATGCAATCTGTTAGGTGTCTAAGCAGCCTCCTATGCTATAGACAGGCAGTGGAGATTCCCTGGAAAAAAAACCATGGGAAAGATATGCCTACATTCTGCACAATGTGTATCAAGAGATCATAATCCTGAGTAATTTTTGTTTAGAACATGCTGGTCATTCTTCTTGTGGCTTCTTAACAAAGCCAAGAGACTTAAGTCCTCTTTATGAACATACCTCTAATAATGGTAAGAGACCACTACGTTGATACCAATATTGGAATAGGAGTCAGAAGATCTGAGTATTAAACCTGGATCTACCTAATCAGCAATGTGGCATGGGTGAGTCTCCTCAGCCATAGAAGGAAGAGTGTAGACTCTGGAGTTGTTAAGGGAGATACTGAGTAACTTGCAGATCCTCTGGTGGCCCAAGTCCCTGAGCTTGTGAGGACTCTGGTACCTTAAGAAGCCAAAGTCATGGCTCCAGATTTCCAGGACACAATTAAAATGCCTTCATGTCAGCATTCATTCCTTAAAACTTTCTAAAGCAGCTAACTGATCCCTGGGGAGCTACTAAGACCTCGGAGAGCTCATTGTACACACCTCTCATTTGCGCTCTGGGTGAGATGCCTGCCTTAGAAAACAAGAATGCTTCAGGGAAAAAACTCTAATTCTTTCTGTCAGTTTTAACAGGAAAGCTATTGTATGTCCTGAGGCACAGCATTTACTCAGGGTAAGTTTCCCTAAGGTTCATTGACTATGCAGTCCTGGTTACAATATTGGAGGAAAAAGTGGACCTTAATGCCCGTTAGTTTCTAGGACCATAAGGAAGAGAAATTCTACAAAAAAAAAAAAAAAAAAAAAAAAAAAAAGTCTCCATTTACATAAGGGGGCTCAAATCTCTCCATGAAGAGGAAATAATTTTATTTCCCTTAAGCTTTGAGATGATCAAGGGAGATGGGTAAGGAAACCAGTGAAGATCTGGAGCAGGTGGGGGAGAAGAGGACACCACAGAGGAAGGGAACACACAGGGCCTCCAGGCACACCCCTCCATAAGCAGTTGGTAGAGGGCGACCACTCCTCTCAGTTAATCTAGTTTTATTAAATGGCCAGACTGAATTGATAACCGAATGGATATTTACAGGTTCTTATTATCCATAGTATGCGACAGACTAATGCCTCAATGAGTGCTTTGGTAGGTTTTATTTTTCTTTAGTTATGGGAAACATTAGGAGTGTGGAAGTCAATCGTAGAAAAGTTTTATTTATCCTTAAAACTTATTTTGCCTCTGTAATCAAGGATCACATTTGGCTCAACAGGCTACTGGTACATTTGTGGCAGCAAGAGATGTGTGAATTTGTGGTGGCAATGTGATTATACTTCTCCAGACCAATTACTATTGACAATAGCAAAAATATTTAAATAAAATAAAGTTCCTTAGGTCAGTTCAATGATGCATGTAAATTTCTAGAGAAAATTAAGTATGTTGAATTAGTTTCTATTTTGTGCAATAGTCTTATTACTTTTATCTACAGATTTGGACATAAAAAATAAAATTTTATGAACATATACATAGAAATGTTTTGTGTCTTATATGAAAACAGATCCTTTAATATTCACAGTGATTCACCAGCATGCTCTGAGGATATGGTAAAAGGCAGTGAGATTTTAGCATTCCGATGGGGCTTCTATATTAGGATACTGCATTAGCTCAAACACATTCCAAAAAAGAAAATTTTATTTTACCTAACATGCATTGCACAAAGATACTGGAGGAATGAGGTAGAATATAAGTCATATTAGCATCGCTAGCAATGAGCAAAAGCAGAACAACAACTATAACATGCAAACATGCAGAGAAGAAGAAGGGAAAAAAATACGGAAGCACCAGAGAAATAGATGCATTTGTTAAAAGAGATTCTCTAAGCATACTAACCTGCTGGTTCTAATGAATTTTCTACTTTGTCGTTAACATCGAAAACACGATCATGAACACCTATAGTTTTCATACAGCTATCTATAACAAAAATAGAGATAACAGCCAAATATGTTAGTGAAGACACCCTTAAACTCCCATTTCTTTCTTTTTTCTTTCTCTCCTTTTTTTCCTTTTTTATGTAGATTGTCTTACAATCAATGGCATGTTCCAAATGCCAATATTGTTCCCATTTGCTCTGCATGTACAACAGTCTAAGAAACAACAAGTTAGCAACTGCTGTGTACTTAAGTAAAAGCATCATGAAGAATGAGAAAAAATATGATGAAAACTAAAATATGAATGTTGATATACAAAACAGATACCACACAAGATTTAACAGTAAAAAAAGTTTTACCGCCGTGAACCAGACCACACAATAAAGCATGCGCGGTGAAGCCACCCTCTGAAGCTCATTCTAGTGAACTTACTTGTCGGTCTCACAAAGACTTTGAGCTTTAGACAGGACCTTCTTCCATTATCTGGGATTGCAGAGGCTGTGGGTAACACAGAGAGAGAGCAGGAAAGAAAGAAGAGAACAACAACATATTACTCTTCATTTTCACATGCAAATGATGAACAATAAATTCTTTCCTGACTTGAACAACAGGAACTTTCTCTAATTCCTCCTCCAAATTAAAACAAACAGTACTTTTCAGGTCTCACTGCTATAGAAAGGCTACTTTCATATCCTGATTTTCTCTTTTCAATACAATAAAAGAATCATGCAAGAATGTGAGTAATCTGTGAAGAAATACTTTGGATTTTTATTTCAAAGTCTCTTCCATTTAACTTGATCTGTTATCAATTTTCTCTAAATTGAGAGGATAATGTGTGAGCCCTCCAGCTTTCACAGAGCCGCTCCTCCTCTGCTGCAGGAAAAGGGGCCCAACAGAGGCCCAAGGTGAAAGTGCCGGCAAAAACCAATAACAGAGAGTTACAGGGCAGACTTAAACGTGACCTATTTCTGCTGGGGAAAGCAGAGCTTTGTCTGTACTGAAAGCTTGTCTGTCAGTGCTTTTGCAGGTAATTCAATTAGAGGTTTTACTCAGAACTTGGCTCTGCATTCTATATGACTAACCCAAGCCCGGTAACTTCCATCATGCTATTATAAGTACAATATGCTATTGAGAAAGTACTATGTTGCAACGGTACATGTATTTTTTTTTTTCAATTTGCCACAGAGAAGGATGGAATTAATAAAGTGGGCTTACCAAAACATGACAGCATGTTTTAAGTTATAAATCACTTGAGGAAGAAACTTTCTTCTCCTTTTCAAGATAATAAGACTGTAAACTTTCCCTATGGTTGAAAGATTATCTCCCCTGTGTACACACAGCAAAATGTCAAAGGAATTTCCAAGGGCAGTAAGGCCCTTAACAACCACATGTATTTACTAATGCATCCTAGAAATGACAAAAATTACAGAAACGAGCGTCGCATACTTTCCTCCCTATGTGTTTGCTTCAAGTGGTTTCTTTGTTCAGAAAAAGCAGATGACATCAATCAAATCACACACGGCTTACAATTAGTTTGGCAATACCCAAAGTGACAAAAAGGGATCGGCATTTGGTGTGTCTTCTCTCTCCTTTATTTTTATTTTTAAATTATTCCTCATGGGGAGCTGAGAACACAAAAATGCTTCTTTTGCAGGTGAGAGGATTCAATATACAAACTTCCAAACAAATTTTACACAGTCTCCTTATGTAATTCTAGATCCAAGTAACCCTCCTGGAGGAGAACTTCTAAATTCACCAACTAAATAATGTCAAGTAGTATAGGGTCCCCAGTGTCCCTATTCAACACCTGTTGAAAACTACTTTAATTTTAAAACAAAAGTATAGAGAAAAAGTGTTTTTGGTCCTCCCTATCTCCCCTGGTTGCTCTGACAAGCAGTTAAGAAGTGCTAACAGCTGGCTTTGCTGTAGGCTTTCATTAAATCATAGCCAGAAAAACTCCCTCTACTGACATTTACAGTAACTAGTGTGTTATTTAGGGCACAATATTTGCACTCTGCGGTTTGATCCAGGAAATGGTGTCCTTCCTGTGGACCTCAACTGCAAATGTGCATGTCACAAATACAGTACACATAGGTGACTCCAATTCATTAGGAAAACCATGGGTTCTTGAGGGAGTATATGTCTTATTCATGAGAGTTAGTGTGAAAAAAGTGACACATGGATGTTCACACTGCTGTTCAATGAATTTCTGAGCTGAGATGAACTCACTTCAAGCCTTGTGAACTTGATTTGCTACATGCACATAACTGACTTTACAGATGATACCGCTAGATAAACAGGCTGAAGACAGAATCAAATGCTTAATTGGTTTAGGGAGGAGCTTCTTGGATTTAGTACAGGTCTTTCAGATTTTTCTTTAGGAGAAATAAATCCAGGACATGAAAATTATTGTAGGGCACATGGCAATAACTAAACAGCAAACGATACGCCTCCAGGAAAAAACTGGAGAGTTCTCTCCATGAGCTCTCAAGGAGGGACACAGTCTTAGCTACTGGATGTGCTCCATACTTCTGTGAATTAAAAATATGAAATGCATTTGTATTTAAATGACACATAAAATAAAAACCTCTCTTCCCTAACAACCTGCCCCACTACTTCCTCATTTTCTGTCACCAGGAAATGTGACTGATGCCTTGTGATACTGTTTGACTATTATACTCTAATCCTTAGAAAAATTTGTGAACAAAGAATATTAGCATACAATGTGATATGTGAGTACACAACACAGATTGCATGCCATGGATTCACTCGATCATCACTGCATCACTGGCCTGAGCTCAAGGAGTAAACTCCTAACCCTTACAGCCAACCTGAGAAGTGTGCCTTACTAGGTCAGTATAACTTGGGTTTCTTATTTAACACCTTGAAAAACAAACAAACAAAAAAATCCAAAAAGATGAAAACGTTTTCCATGTAGTAGCAAAACTCCATTTTTTAAATGTAAGGTTTAATAAAGTTAAAGTGTGGCTTTCCTCTATGTTATGCTCAAGGTTCTGTCACCCCACACTTCTTGGCTGACAAATGTAGGATGCCTTTATACCAACTAAAAAATACAGATAATTAATTATTAGTACTATTTGAAGACATAAGGTAATATAAAAGTGCATTACTAATCACAAGTAAACAAAAGGCAGAGGACTGAGCACTAAAAACAAAACATAACAGAGGAATTGAAACATGTAACATTCCCACTAATAAACTTATAAAGAAAATCTCAGGATCAATTTATGAGCAATAGATAGAGCTGAGGATGGAAATGAGGGAGTAAAATCTTAAAACATCCCTCGTTTTTGTCAGGAGGTAGGTAGTATTAATCCTTACGGCTCTAGAGATACATCACTTTGTCATGGCCAACTTTATCTTAGTTAAAAGTAAATATGTAAGTATTTTATACATAAATTATATACATAAATATATATAAATTTATATACATAAATTATATTCACTATATATAACTTATTGTGCTGCTTTCCTTAGAAAATGAATAGTCGATGTTGAAAGTTGATAACGAATAATTATAAAAATCCATTACATATTACTGCAGCTTCATCTATCATTTCAAATGCTTTTAAAATGCCTACTATGGGTTGGGTGCAGTGGCTCATGCCTGCAATCCCAACACTGTGGGAGGCCAAGCTGGATGGATCACTTAAGGCCAGGAGTTCGAGACCAGCCTGGCCAACTTGGCAAAACCCTGTCTCTACGAAAAATGCAAAAATTAGCTGGGCATGGTGGCTACTCGGGAGGCTAATGCATGAGAATTGCTTGAGCCCAGGATGCAGAGGTTGCAGTGAGCCGAGACTGAGCTACTGTACTCCAGCTTAGCAACAGAGCTAGACTCTGTATCAAAAATAAATCAATAAAATAAAATGCCTACTATGCATCAGCTTCTTTATTAGGTGCTGTGCGTGGGAAGATATATAAGATTTCAAACTGTCCCTGCCCTTGTGTTGTGGTTCTTCAAGCTGGGACATAAATATGAACCACAGTTTAGTGTACCTGGAGGGATCCATGTGACAACTGAGGTTTACATGAAAAGCCAGCACAGCTCTGGGCAGGGAGCAAGAGTGTGTCCCAGACATGTTTATCAGAGGCTTCACAGGTCCTCCAGAAGCTAACCAGCAGCAACTGGGACAGAAGACATTTTATCCCTAAATTTCCAAACCAGAGCTTTGGCAACCAAAAAGAGGCAGTGACTTGCAAACAGGTGAAAAAAAAATCTAGATCTGAAATCTTCCTCTAAAGATACATGGATTTTCTAATAGAATTTTTCAACTAAAATGAGAAATGTCTTAAAACAGTTGTCACATCATCCAAATTCACACCCATTTACTCAGTTTACTGCTTAAAGTGTAAGTTAGAGTCGGGAAGTTGGGAGTAGGGATATGGGGACAATTAAAACAAGCACAATGTCCCATTCCATTATCTTAATAGCAACTTTATAAATCAATCCATAGAGTCCCTTCCCCCGAATGAGCTGCAACGTACCAATCAAAACCTTTTAACACATAATGAAATACAAGCTGGAGACTCTCTGGTTCTCTGTGTTTCGAGTACTCTGCTAATAAGGCCATGAGGGCCCCTTACTTTTACTCTGTTCCATGACCTCAGACAGGGGCTCTAACTTGAGCCTTCCCAAAAATCTTGGTCTCCTGGGGCTCAGGTGAGCATGACTCAGCACTTAGCCAATTTGGTATAGAAAATGACGATATTCAGTGCCCCCAAATCAGTACTTCTAAAAGTTATATTTAGCAATGCAAATATATGTAACATTCATACCACAATTCACCATAGATCTATCATTCAGACACAGTAGAGAACACATCCCTTCGGGTACTGCCATCATGCTTGTGGCGGGCAGCTTCTGACATGGGTCCCAGGTATCCCCACATTCCTGTAGGCAGTCCTTTGTATAATCCCCTCCCCTTGAGAGGGGACTGAACCTATTAACTTGCTTCTAAAGAGTAGAACATGGCAAAAGTGATGGGATGTCATTCTGATTGTTACAAAAGACTGTGCCTTACTTCCAGTGAACACTCTCTCTTTTGCTCATGAAGCAAGGTACCATATTGTGAGATTTCCAATGGAGAGGACCATGTAGCAAGAAACTAACGGAGACTTCCAGCCAAGAGGTACAAGGAACTGATGTCATAGTTCAACAACCCACAAAGAACTTAATTGGCTAACAATCGGGTGAGTGAGCTGCAAAGTGAATCCTTCTCACTGAGCCTTGAGATGACCGTTGCCTTGGGAGAGACTCAAAGGATCCAGCTAAGCTGCACCTGGATTCCTGGTCCACGGAAACTGTGGAATAATAAACGTTGTTTTAGCCACAAAATTTGGGGGTAATTTCTTAAGAGCTGATACAATGCTGTACACTAACAAATCTGTGTAGTTAAAGGCTTAAAGCTGACTTCGGACTGAAGGACTAAGACACTCTGGCATGTTCTGCTAATGGCCAGCATGCCCTTGCTCCCACAGAGCTGTGCACTCCTGATTCTGCTGCCATGCCTCAACAACTGGATCCCTTACTAGTTTACATTTCAAGCTACTGTTACAAGTCCACTTAAAATATGCCTTGAAGAGAGGTAGTTATAAGCTGCTGTTGAAGAAATACAACAAGACATATCAATTTAAATGTTCTCACTCCAGCATTAAAAAGCGTTTTTCATTTTCCTTCGCATACAACTTAGTTTGCTTTTGCTAATGCAGCCAACCTGTGCTGTTCTTTGCAATTAGCATGATGTCTCATTTTAACTACAAATTGCTGGGTAAACCGAAATGAGTTGATACAAAATGTGAACATAAATCTTAAGGAGAATGCCTTTCTTCAAATAGGAGAAATAGAATGGAAAGGTGGTCTTTAAAAATACCTGAAATGAAAGGATTTTAAAATAAGTTAAAACTTTTCTTACTACCAAAAAACTCCTATTAGTTATCTTCTACACAGGCCATCAAGTTAAATACAAAGATTATGAGACTTCAAACAACTCTAAAGTTCCCTAATCATCAAGGTAACAACCATTCTTCTTCATGAAGAACCAAAGTTTTAGCAGAAAAGGAAGGAAATATTGTATTTCTTTCACATTTTCAGGCCCAACACTGTACTCATTAGTCAAACTTAACATCTCTGCCTAACCTTATTCAGCTTCAAATCTTAATTCTGAAAGCCAAAATCCTCCTTTTCTGTGTCCCATGTCAATCTGGGTACTTTGGGAAGTTTTATTTTTAAGAATATTCAGCCGCTTTCTTCTTTTTAAAGAAATGAGTGTGTGGGGGAGCATTAAAAATGCAGTTTTCCATTATGTTTGCCACAGGCAATATTTCTCAATTCGTACAAGTCAAAAGAAAAGATAGGCTATTAGCTGTTAGCACGGCCCAGTTTTTTCCCCTGTAGGTTTTTCATGCAGTTCAACATACAACACAAATATATGCAAATTAGGCAGGTGAAGGTGGAATTAAGCATTAATATTCCTTTCATAATAAATGCTGAAAGAGTAAAGTCCATTTAAATCCATGGTACTACTGGAAATATCTCCTAGAATTTGACGAATCAATAAAATCCAGTTTGTGTACATGAGTGGAGTGGGGAAACAGAAGAAGTGGTGGGAACAGAATAGAGATTAACCAAAGCCATATGGACTTGCAAAATGGTTACCAGATCCACAGAAAACTTCTTAAAACAAAAGTTAGGCCTCTTCTTAGGGAAGAATACTAAAGCAACAATTTGCAACTGGCTATGTGCCCCTTTTTTAAAAGCATTTTCATACAAAGCATTTTCATATAAAGAACAAAATCATGTGTTATGATGAAATACATCTCACTCATTCTAACTTTTGGGATTTAAAAGTCATGTGTTTTAATGACTTGCTCATGGCCCCGGTTTACCAAGCTTGCATTCATGGTGCCACCCCAGGAGCTACTAAATTTGCCAACACATTTCTTCTCTTGCAGCCCACTGCGTCTCAAGACTTAAATCATGGGCAGGTTAAGGTCAGCGCCCAAGACGTAAAAATTGGAAAGGAGGTCACTAAGTAAAGATAGAGGCCTTGGAGAAATAAGAATATCATGTAAATATTAGAAACTTCGATATGATTCTGGGGATGTTTCTTTTAAAAACTAGAATAAGAAAAGGGATGTGTTTCCCACCACATAACTAGAGGGATAGAAAAACATATTCTGCAAGTTAAAACTTGGTTTTAACACCAGGGAACTGTAACAAGGAAAAAATAATTAGAGTAAACTTCAGGACAAGGGAGGTAAAATAAGTTCCAGCTGTGCAGCCACACACAAAAGAGAAATGGGAAGCACCACCCATTCTACCCACTGTTTGCCTCCCCTCCTATCTCTCTGCCCCCTTAAGGCAAAGTTCTCACTGCTAATAACTAACCTGAGTATTATTTAAATTCCAGCAGGTAAGTCTCAGTAGATCAATTACTTTTTCTTAGCCACCTCAAGTAAATGGCTGAGGACAAGTTTCCACTCATTTCTAGGAATACTCCAATAGCACACTAACATGCTTTTTGTATATATTTATCTGAAGTATGAGCAAACTTTTACTTGCGTTTAAAAGCTCAGTGACAACAAACTTTGTTTCTGCTGCTTATTGAAGAAGGGGATGATTTGTCTCATATAGTTTGATATCTATTTAGGTATGAGCCAAAAATAACGTGGATTTTGGAGAATGATTTTAAAATGTCCCCTTATAAGAAGGATTTCTAGTTCTTTTTTTCTCCGCGAGACAGTGTCTCATTCTGTCGCCCAGGCTGGAGTGCAGTGGTGCAATCTCAGCTCACTGCAACTTCCACCTACCAGGTTCAAGCGATTCTCCTGTCTCAGCCTCCTGAGTAGCTGGGATTACAAGTGCATGCCAACATGCCTGGCTAATTTTTGTACTTTTAGTAGAAACGGGGTTTCACCATGTTGGCCAGGCTGGTCTCGATCTTCTGACCTCAAGTGATCCCCCTGCCTCAGCCTGCCAAAGTGCTGAGATTACAGGTGTGAGCCACCATGCCTGGCCCATTTCTAGTTCTGCCTAAGGAAAATTTAAGACAGCTTTAAATAAATCTCACATTCTGAATGTAAACTTCACCTCTGTCAGTCATGTGAGTGGGGAAATCTAGTCCACACAGGCACAGAAAGCAAGATAATATTTAGATATCATTTTAATTGTCTAAGAAATTTCTTAACATGAAGAAATATAGTTCAGTTTCTTATTATATATTTTACTATTTTTAAAAATCAATGAACATCTTTGAACAGTTAAGAAAAAGTTTTCTATTATCAACTAGTGTTCTAACTATTCTCTGAGACCTGGCCTTGCCTAAGGCCACACAATATTTAAGTGACTTTCTCAGGCTTTAAGGTCAGCCAGTTCTTTCTTTCTTGTTTGTGGTTATTTTGGTGAACTTACTGTACTAGAGAGGTATTATCTGACAAAACAAAACAAGACAAAACAGCAACAAACCAGATAGGCAGAATTATTCACTTAGAAAATCTCTTCTTCAGATGGAAGCCCCATAATAACCATAATAACAACAAAAACAAAAACTCCAACAAAAGGCAGAATTCCTAGAATCCCACAAGAGGAACTATTTATATTATTTCTTCTCCACAGGCTCCTTTTGCTCCTCTGTGTGATACCCTATGAGGGTGGCTGTTAACCGTTAGGCAAGGAAAGCAAAGCCACAAATCCCATTCCTCATTCGTAAGATATTAACAGAAACAATGTCATTATCAGACAGCACTAATGTAGCATGACAGTAAATTACTAATAAATCATCAAGTTAATACAATTCAAAGAAGCTCCTAGAAAAAAGTTAATATTTCTGTGAGCCTTTCAAAACCCCTTTCATTATTATTCTCCTTGGTGAGGGCTCTTTTAAGAAACATTACTTAGCGGTTTGAGTGTATGCATAATGATTCTCTTTCTCCCTGGTTCATTCTTTTTGACTTATTTTGTGGTTTTGAGCCAGCTGCTTAACGTGCCTACGCCTCAGTTTTCTCATTAGCTTCATCTTCTCTAAAACAAATTTTAAGTATGACCTGTTTTAGAGGGGCAGTACAATTTTACAATGCACTTAGAAACTCAGGTGATCCCTACAGATCTAGAATATTGTTTCACTACTCTACAGATTGATAGCATCAGCTCTGCGCTTACTGGGGCCTCTGCATGGGGATATCCCTAAGCAGGGGGCACCCAGCTGAGGGCTTCTGAGGTTGTGAGTTCTGAGCACAAATATGGAGGAGGAAGGGCTCAGGTGTGGATAGTGGTGATTAAAAGTTACTTAGGAGTCATAAGAAAAACAAGCGTAATTAAGTGTGATCTTCTCTAGCATAAATTTTAAAAACTGGATTCTACCATAGTTTGACTTGTTATTTTGTGTGTGTTGGAGGGTGGGGGTGGTGATGAAGATATTTATGTGAGGATGTGCACTGAGGCTGAGAGAATTTAGAGAATTAGGGTGCTGGAAGATCCTGTTCCTTTTGAAAATATGTTAAGATCTCTGAGCTCTTTTTTCAATCCATGTTAAGAGTGTGAGCAGTGAGCATGCTATTAAGCTAGAGGGACAGTAGGACAAGGATGTAAATCCTGCAGAGAGGAAACTAGGCTGGGTGTTGAGACTGCTTTTGCAACTGTATACCCAGACATGACAGTGATGACACTAAAGGAAACCAGTCCAGAGGTGGCTATAGATCCCGCACCATGCCCATACCAGTCCATGGATATTGTGCTGCTATATATAAATGTTCTCATTCCACTCTTTTTTTTTTTTGTATACTATTTGGGTTAGCCTGGTGCAGTGCCTATAGTCCCAACTACTAGGGAGGCTGAGGTAGGAGGATCACCTGAGCCCAGGACTGAGGCTGCAGTGAGCTATGATTGTGCCAGTGCACTCCAGCCCTGTCGGCAGGGTGAGACCCTGTCTCTAATAAGAAAACAAAACAGGCTGGGCGTGGTGGCTCACGCCTGTAATCCCAACACTTTGGGAGGCCGAGGCAGGTGGATCACTAGGTCAGGAGTTCAATACCAGCCTTGCCAAGATGGTGAAATCCCACCTCTACTAAAAATACAAAAATTGGTGGGGCGTGGTGGCAGGCGCCTGTAATCCCAGCTACTCGGGAGGCTGAGGCAGAGAATTGTTTGAACCTGGGAGGCGAAGGTTGCAGTGAGCAAAGATCACGCCACTGCACTCTAGTCTGGGTGACAGAGCGAGACTCCATCTCAAAAAAAAAGGGTGGGGGTAATTATCTATTTTATTTACACAAATCAATGATTTATTTTGTTGTATTTCTTAACCAGTAAGCCATGTTCTCCCCAATGCCTATCATTTCTGGTGATATTACAAGTATCTAGATAGAAATATCCATTCATTTAGGCTGGAGGCTCTCCAAATGGAATCCTAGAGGCCTGAACAAATTAACGTTCTCTCTGTAGAAGATGAAATGTTACCAAGGAGGGAGTCGTTAGATACCAGGATTGTACATTTTGTTTCACACTCAAAATGCTTTCCATGATAAGGCTTTTATGTTGATTGAGTGGAGAAAAGGACAGCCAATCTCAGGGACTAAATTCTAGTTTACTCTGATTGTCTCTGAGACGGATTATCTGCAGAAAAGTTAATGGCTGTGCATTCCCATTCGTCATACCACAGAACAGCAGCCAGGGTTTCCTTTTCCATAATCTGGTCCCAACCTTATTCTCCTTTGTTTTGTTTGTTTGTTTTTTGAGACAGGGTCTCTCTCTGTGGCCCAGGCTGGAATGCAGGGGTGCAATCAGGGCTCACTGCAGCCTCAACTTCCCAGGCTCCCTCTTTATCCCTTCTACTCTTTTCCCTTCTTTGGCATACATTCATAGCTTGTACCAACAATATTCCCTCCTAGAATCTCCTGGAAAGTCCACCTTTTCTCATGTGACCTTTCCTTTGCCTCTCAAAATCCCTACTTCCTCTGGCCACTTGAGGTATGTCTCCATTTCTCCAACACAATAACCCTCTTCCAGGTTCCCACAGAGATCTGTTTCTGTCTCCTTACTAGCACTTAACCCATTCTGTTTTGTTTTAGAACTGGTTAATACATCTTATCTCTGCTACTAGAGTTGCAAATTCCCCCAAAGGCAGGAGCCATGCCAAGTTGTTGTGTTCTTGGGTTCTAGGTTCTGGGGAGTCTATTGCTTTGTTCCTAACAGGTGTTTAATAAAGATTTGAAGAATTATTGTAGGGATTTAAAAAAAATCTGTCGAGGCCAGGCACAGTGGCTCACATCTGTAATCCCAGCATTCGGGGAGGCTGAGACAGGAGGATTGCTTGAGCCCGAGAGTTTGAGAACAGCCTGGGCAACGTGGCAAGACCCTGTCTCTATATAAAAAAAAATTTTTTTTTAATTGGCCAGGTGTGGTGATGTGTACCTATGTTCCCAGCAACTTGGGAGGCTGAGGCAGGAGAATGGCTTGAGCCCAGGAGGTCAAAGCTGCAGTGAGCCGTGTCTGTACCATTGCACTCCAGCCTGGGTGACAGAATGAGACACTGCCTCAAAAAAAAAAAAAAAAAAAAAAATCTTCTAGCTGCAACGTGATTTGTTGACCTAATATGAACCAAAATTTAGGATTAGGACACAAAAGTGAAGAGAGGGGTAGTGGTAAATGTCAAAGAAATTAAGAAAACAAAAAAGGTCCTTGTCCTAGAACTAGAAGTCTCCCCTGCCCACACTGCTGGCTCCTTCTTGTAGAACAATCTTGGGAACTGACGTAATAATCAGGCAAAGCCAGGGATATACAAAATTCAAGTAGGTAGCATTTCAATATCTTTAAGAGTGTGGGGTCCCAAGAAGTAAGGAATAAGTGAAAGGAGGCCAGGCGTGGTGGCTCACGCCTGTAATCCCAGCAGTTTAGGAGGCCAAGGCGGGCAGATCACCTGAGGGTCAGAAGTTTGAGACTAGCCTGGCCAACATGGCAAAACCCCATCTCTACTAAAGAAGGAAGGAAGGAAGGAAGGAAGGAAGGAAGGAAGGAAGGAAGGAAGGAAGGAAGGAAGGAAGGAAGGAAGGAAGGAAGGAAGGAAGGAAACGGAAAGGAAAGGAAAGGAAAGGAAAAGAAAGGAAGGAGGGAGGAAGGAAGGAAGGAAAAAAGAGAGAGAGAAGGAAGGAGAGAGAGAGAGAGAAAGGAATGGGAACGTGGGCATCTTTAGATCCAAAGATATGTAGAATTTAATCAAATGATAGCTTGGGTACAGGTTGCAGGCCCCTCCCAGTGAACAGAGAATAAAAGCAAAGTGAGATTAGAATCCAAGTGACCATGGGCTTCTTTAAGTAATGATAAAAGGTGGCTCTGGACAATCATGATCACAGGTAAGGGTGACATTGTCCTTGCTGAATTCCTCTAATCATGACGATCAGAGAAACCTCTCAGCAAGTTAAAGCACCTCAGATGTTACATGAGAACATAACCCCCCAAACTGTGCTGAGGGATACAACTATCTTTCAACCACAGCAGAGCTTAAAAGAGGCATTTTTTAAAGAGTCAAAACCATAGAACGAGTATTTCTTGTGTATTAAAAAATGCCATCTGTGAATGTGGTACTTTAATACTTTTAAACTGTGGGCCAACTTGAGTAACAGGTCAGACAAGCAATTCTAATTTAAAATATATAATGGAAAAATCGACTTAGATTTGTGACTAAGTGAAATTTTAGCAGTGATGAAACCTATAATTTATGTGTACAGTTTTAGAACATTTAAGAGAACTAAAGGTTCATCATATTTTAAAATTTAATTTATTATAGTAAGAATTACTGAAATAAGTTTTTACAGTCAGACAACTAAAATATTTTTAAATGATAGAGAATAACTAAATCTAAGTTCAGCTTAAAATGTTTTAAAGTCTATTTAATTCACCAAGGTTTTAAATGAATCCAAATATTTACATTTGCTAGCCTTATATATAGAATAAAACATATAAGCTAATCTGAATAGGCTAAATTTGAAATTTTTAGAAAGATTTAAAAAAATTTATAACTTCAATAAGTCAAATATCAAATTTTAAGAGTAAAATTTAAATAAACATTTTACAGATAAAACCCACCCTTCTGTGTATCAAAAATTCATCCTGACACTTCCTTTCAGGTCCTGGATTACACGCTGCCTCCTCAGAGAAGCCTCCTATGACCACCTAATCGAAAGCTATCTCCATGTTTCTCTGGCACTGCATCCAGCTCCCTACTAGTATAACTGACAGTTATAGATTTGTTTGTTTCCTGGTTTATTGTCTACTTCCTGATGAAGCTGTAAGCTCCAGAAGCAGGAACCATTCTTTAATATATCACAGTGTTTCTAAAATCTAACATAGTGCTTGGCACAAAGGAGGTACCCAAGAAACATTTTGGTAGGAGTGAATAAGCGAATGAACAGAAAACTGAATTAGCCAGAAATATTCAAGGCTATATATTACAAAAAATAACCAAAGGCAACAAGGTGTTCCAGAAACTTGAGATCTTCACAGATTGATTTGCTATGTTTTTCACTCTCCGTGAATATTACCTTTTATATTTCCTCTTGCTAATGCACAGAGCAATCTCATAGCTAGCTAGATGAAAACTTTGCCTACTTTATTACTGCTGCAAGCTTACTGAGAGACTTGTTTACTATTTGATTTTCCCAGAAACCTTAGTTTAGCAATCAGACAATGCACAGATGGATAATAAAAGATTGATAAATTACAATGACAACTTTAACATGTAGTATAGTAAATAAATCAATGATGCATTTTTAGGAGCTTCTAGCATATGAAAAGCCTGCAGAATGGAAAAAAGGATAACCATCCTTTAACATTTTGTTTCTATTTCTTAAGAAATTTCTGCAGCTAACATATAAAAACAAGTATTCTATCCATTAGCCATGATAGTAATACCGATGTGCTACTTAAGTTTTAAGGAATCATTTATATTTCTATGCTGACTCCACACGTCATACAAATAGGAAGATTTATTGTATTACTTGGCATTTTGAGGAAAAAAATCATTCTATTTTGCCGCTGCTTAGTGGAAGAAAACTCTTGGGTCAACTTATCTTTTTAATCTAAGAGGTCTCAATTGAAATTGGCTTTGAAGTTTGCTAATTACAAAACTCAACAGGGGTTTTCCCTTATTTGGTGTAACTCATATTTCTATTCATTAACCCCAGTTTTAAAAAGATTAAAAAAGACTGAATAGAAACAACTTAAAAGTATGAAGAACAGCCTCTCCCCTGTGATACCTTTATAGATACTTCAAGTGCAAACTTCCCCCATACCATCAAATTCTATTTAATTACAAATCTTCTGTGGTTGCAGGAAGGGGAGGTAAAACACATACATTTTGAACTTTCCAACCACACAGGGCTGTAGGAAGATGAGAAATCAGTAAATTCTTTTCACTCTATATATTGGGGAAATTTATGTCAACCTGAGTTACAAGGAAATCAAGATTCTGAAGGGCAATCCTGCTAGCTGCTTTTGCAGGGCCAAGCCACTGGGTTCAGATGCTTTCATTCGGGTGAAAAGATCATTACCAGGCGGCTCCAGGGAAGTTGGCCCTCCTGTAAGTGTGCTCCTTTGTTATGAATATGGAACAGATGGAGCCAAATCTATCTGCTCTGTAGGAACAAAAACACTTACAACCCAGCTCTCTCTATTAAAGACTCTACTTAGCTCCTTTATACCATCGGCTTTCTGTGCACTGCTGTGAGGTTTTGACTTTATAGAAAAAGGCACTTCATAAAAGCAACAGTTCTTACTCTTAAACCAAAGTGGCCTAAGAACTAAAGAAGATGAATACATGGTTTCACCGACAGGACTCCTTGGAGATATGTAGATATTCAATTAGGGGTGTGTGTGTGTGTAGGAGGAGGAGGAAGACTGTATTCAATTCTGGTAAATGTCTGCATTAAAACAACATGAAAATATAGAAGACAGCGATGAAGATGTCATGTTTCTCATTACAAGGATGGCATCTAATTGCTCTAGCATAATAAAATGGCAAGATTTAATTGTGTATATATGTCTGTAAGGCTAGCGAGGGCTGTCTTGAACAAAAAAATATGACTATGCACAACAAAATCATGCAGGTAAATATGATTAGTAATTAGGACCATACCACAAAACAAAGGCTATATGATGCTTCTTCACTATGAAAAATAATATTAATTACTTTCAGCATCATCATGCCAATTTGCTTTTACAGTCTGAAAGATGTAAACACTGCAGGTAAAACCAATGCATGCATTTATTTATCACGCCACAAGAAATCTACAGCCATCCCTACAATGTGCTGTTGCCAAGATATATGTGCTGACAGCAAGGTAAGTTTCACAGGCTTCCGGGTGTGGATACACTACTGTATATGCACCTTCCATTGATAGCAACAGGGGGAAGGGAGTGTCTGCCTTATTTCATTACATTTATTATACTGATACATTTAAAGTCTAGCTGCCTCTTCGGAGATAATTGAAAAAAGAAATTCTGTGGCAGGATGCTTTGATTCTGACTAAATCAAGTCTTCGGGCAAATTTCCTCCTGCCAGTGGAAGTACAGCTTGCCTGAAGTCGTAACCTTTGTGGGAGGAAAGGAACTGGCCTTGAAGCAGATCATGAAGCAGATGTTTTATGCCAAATCAGAGTCTGGGGATATGTAGGCTACTGCAAATAAAACTCTTCTTCTGTCTGTTCAATCATTTCAATTCCCTGCAGTGTGAAATATGAACTTGCCAACAAATGGCCAGCGTGCTGTGCCTCGCAGCAGGGGGGGAAGTGCCACAGCTGTGCCAGAGACTGGAAAACTCAAGATGCGCATGACATGTTCATTAGTTCCCCTGTATAGCCAGGGCCTGAACCACGCCAGTCTCCAGAACCATCCACAGGGAAGCAGAAGGAGTGTTTACTATACCCAAAAGAGACACGATTTCCACCAAAATGAGTTGCACAACTTGTGATCCCTTTGATGACCCGAGAAGGTTAGTCTTTAAAACAAGAACACATCTCTGGACAGGAATAGACAGAAAATATTATGTCTGCCAATGATTACAGTTTTTTTCTGACTTTATTAGCAGCCTGCTCTGTGAGCAATAAAAAATGAAATAATGAATAATACTTTCAGTCTCCAAGCATCTATGAGAGATTGAAAGAATTTAGATGTCTCTTCTCTTTATCAGAAAGACAGATTTGTGGAAAATGCCTGGCTCACCTGTTGCAGGCAAACATAACACTAGTTCTTCCTAGTGTAGTAGCCTTCTACTGCATTCTACATTACAGTTTCACAATAATAAAATAGTTATTTGTCTAAATTAAAGTAACATTAGACTAACAGATTTCAATTTGATGTCCTTTGCCGCATATTGAACATACATATTCACACGTAGCTTTATATCTGCAACCCTAGATATAAATATCCCATATTCAGTTCTATTGTGAGATTTTTCAAAGGTTATTCACATGCTTTCTAGTGCCACATTCTTTCAAATTTTAATCATGAGCTCCCTAAATAGAAGTCATTTGCATCTGTAAACATTCCCTTGCAGTAGTATTTAGCAGTGTATTCTCTTTGTGCAGAGCTATTTTAAAAGGAAAATAAACCTTAATATGGAACAACAATCAAGCATGAGCATAAAGAGGTAAATTAGAGGCTTGAGAAACCCTGTAAACCCTTTATGTAATTTCTGAAAAATGTCTGAAGTTTCTCAATCTTAAAATAGCCCAGAATCATATAGCTTATTTCAGATGGTGGATTATAGGGATACTATTCATATAATCCAACTTATGACCTAAATCATAAGAACATATTCAAGAAATGAAATGAGTTTGAGATAATTTATTATTCTGAAATGAGGCCAAATAAGTACACATGGTTCAAGCTCGAAATGATAGACCATTATCACAAGTGATGGCGAGTTCTCATTAGTCTGGCATTTCTAAATCAATGTTGTAGTCAATAAATCTGTTGCAGAATGGTTACACATGATCGTTTTTAGGAATTAATAACAAGACATGTATTTTTGTTTTAGGATTCTTTTCGCTCCAATTACTCTAGAATATTATTTCTTCATAATGTTTATTTTTCTCTATTTAACTTGACCAAATACAAATTAGAAACATGAAATTATTTCTTAATTGACATGGAGCTTGGTGGAAGCGAACATCATCTCAGGATGCACAATACTATTAATATTTTTATAACAGCTATCAATTATCTACTATTTCCATGCACCAGGAACTGTGCCAGGTTTATTAAGTTTAATCCTCAGCACATTTCTTCGAGGCAGGTATTATTATCCTCATTTTAGAGATGAGGAAACCGAGGCTTAGGGAGGATAAGCAGTTAGGCGATGTCATACATAGCTAGTGTAGGGTGGAACGGATATTCAATTCCAAGTCTTCCTGATGCCAGAACTATACAACCTCAGTTTACAGTATAAATCATACTTTTCTTCCTGACTGCCCTACTTCAAATATTTGTTTCATAATTTCCCAGAAGCTCTTAAAGGCCCTTCCAGAAAAGTCTGGGGGAGGTTGAAACTTGGTAGAACTTGACTGTGTAATCTTAAGCATGTGCAACAGATTTCAATAAAAAAGCTGCATGGTGATTTTGCCCGCAGAGACATGCCCTATGCATATTTTCTAATCAGGTGCATGTCAAGAAAAAGCCTTTTAATATTATATTACTGTAACTGTTGTACTCCTTTTTAAAAATTCTAGTTGTTCAAGCTACAGTAGGACTTTATGATGTACTCCTAAGTACCCACATGCACTATGGCAGGAGGAAACAGGAAACAAACACAGTAACCTAATGTTCCAAGAAGAAAACTGGAAGAACCGGCAGCGATACTCGCCATGAAAGAAGACATTTCCCAGCCTGGCCTTGCCATCTCTGACCTCACAGCATGTCCCTTGAGATTTGGGCAGCCCTTGCCTGCTCCCACTCCTGTGATGCCTCAGCCCTGGCCGGAAAGAGAAGCAAACTAGCTGATGATGTTGTGCCACGAGAACCAAAAGGAACATACAAATCAGAAACGTCTGTTATCCAAACCCAACTGAGAAGGCTCTGTCTCAGGAAGGGACCTCCCCATTTACATACAGACATTCCAGGGCCTTTCTGGATGTCTCTGAAAAGTAACAGATGCAGCAGATTCACTCATTTTTACCTTAAAGTCAATAAGGTACACCAAAGGTGACTTTGTATCTATTTTTTTTCCTTCTGTAATGCAAGTATTTAATCAATGAATGTCCTATTTAATGGCATGTGTAACATTTTTCTATACCATCTGTTTGCCAAAAATTACTTAACAGACCGAATTCACAGAATCTCAGTTAGCCCAAGAAGCAAAAAGGATTCTGCTATACTTGGGGCAAATGGGCAACAGTCCAGAGTGATCCTGGTGGAAACTAAGTCAGATCATGTTACTTCTGTGTTCTAAGCTCTCCAATGGCTCCAATCTGACTCAGAGTGAAATCCCAGATCCTTACCATGGTCTATGATGAACCGCCCCCCATACTCCATAGCACCAATTAATATTTGTATACATATTCTATGTATTTATATACATAGAATGTATACAAATACATATATTTGTATACATATTCTATGTATTTATGTACATAGAATGTATACAAATATATATATTTGTATATAATGTATACAAATATTAAATTAATAGAATGTATACAAATATTAATTGTGGTTTTTGCCATTAGTTTTAAATGGCAAAAAACTGCAATTACGTTTGCACCAACTTAATACATACTCTGCACATGTCTACGTTCCTTTCCCTTTGTTCAACCTATTTGAGCCATGCGGGCTTTCTTGGTGCTTCTCCAGGCCCACGATCTCTGCAGCCTCTGGATGTTTTTCTGTTCTCTCCACCTGGAAAACTCTCTTGCCAAATAGACACATGGATTGCTTCCTCATTTTCTTTAGGTCCCTCCTCCAATGTTAACTATTAGAAAGGCCTTTCCTGACTATTTCATACATACACACACACAGGTATACACATACAATATGTATGTTATATATATATATATATCGCAATTTCCCCAGCTTCACATTCTCTATTCTTCTTACTTTACTTTTCCATCATAGTACTTACCACCTACTTGACATAGTTTATATTTATTTATTTGCTTATTTAATCCCCTCCCAGCCTCCTGTCCCCAGTAGAGTGTAGCTTCTATTAAAGCAGGGCCATTGCCTATTTTTTTCTCTGTTGTATTCACAAAGTCTAAAATACCTGTTGAATGAAGTAAGAAAGGAAGGAATCAGTGAATGAAAGACAACATCACCTCAAGAAAAACACTTGTTTTCTCACTGATCTGCTCTAACTGCCCGCAGAATCACAAGTTTAAATTAGAAAAAAGTGAAATAAAAAGTCTAATCACTGCGTAGGCATATGAGTTTCGTGCAATTTAAGTAGGTTCTTAAATCAGCTATCAAGATGAATAAGTAGCTTATTTTTCAACATATACTAGGTTTTTCTTCACATTTGTACAAAGCAAAATTAGTTTAAACGTACCTTTGAAAAAACTTATACTAATAACTTGGTAGTTATTTTCAAAGCATTTCCTGCAAAGGGTGAAGGCAGATGATGGCAAACTATCAACCAAACATTGAGTCTAACACAGGCCCTAGGTTATTCTTGGTGACCTTTTTTGCAGTAATGCCGAGTAGCAGCAGCAGCAGCCCTGATTAGCCCGAAAACGTCTAAGGAGTGACATAGACCTGGAAGACATTCTCATTACCACCATCATCAATGACCACTTTCGCATCCTCAGACCAAGCGGAAAGCTAAAATCTCGGAATCACAAAACTCAAGTTTATGGGGGATCATTTAATTTAGTCTCTTCGTTTTACAAATTTAGAAACTAAGCTTCAGCATTTCAGAGAGATCAAGTGGCTCACCAAAGTTCATCTTACTTGGGAGAAGAATATTGAACAAGATGACCTGGGCCGGGGACACTTATCAAAAGAAAAGAGAAGTGTTCACTCAAACTACCTAGGACAGAACTAGAATAAAGAAATTGTCCCCAAAGCTCCTCTTAAATACTAAGAACCCAATTACTAGGAATTAAATGTTTAATGAATTTACATTATAGCTAGTTCTGCTAAAATTTATGAAACAGTTTAGTTGAACTTTTTATTTGCTGAACATATTCTTTAGAGTGCATGCAAAATCAATGTGTATAATACATTTATGTCCCCTTTAGAGAAAAGAGTATAATTTTACTATTTTAAATAACTATGAAAGGTTATGGCTACTGCATCTTTGCCTCTGACATAGGGTTGGTCATAGTTATGATTTATTTTTTCTCAAATATATGGTCAGAGACACAGTCTCAATTAAGATATTACTCCTGAAGGAAAATGGGAGGCATTTTACAACTCTCTGCTTTATGATTCTATTTCCAGAAAGCACGGGGGTGAAAAGTGGGAGCTGTCTGTGATACTAATTTGAAAAACTAATGAAGTAATGGAACTGTTATTTCTCCTAATGGCTACCAGGCCCTATTCTCTGCACAGTGTAATACTGTATCTACACATGTATGACTTAAGGCCACAGCTACTACCACAATGTGCCCTCAGCAAAACAACACACACACACACACACACACACACACACACCCATCACCATCACCATCACTGCTGCCACCACATCTTACTAAGGAAAAGGCTTATAAAATTTTTATCTCAATTCTCAGGGGCCAAGAATTTTATCTCAATCTCAAAGAAATGTTCTTTACACTCACTCACAGCTATCTTTTCAAAATTTTCAACTGCTTTTGCTCCTTACAACCAATTTGATCCGGAAAAGTATATGTAAACTGAATTTTTAGAAATCAGATCATTTTTTAAAATGCTCTAGGGCTATTGAAAAGAACTCCATTTTTGTAAATGGAATAATCACTCTGCAATTTATCTTTTGTAAAATCCTAATTTTCTTATGTCATGCTTGTTTAAAATGATATAGACCTGTTCAGAATTCCTCAAGGGGATAAAACCAACATTAATTATTTCTTTCTACTCCATTTCAGTTGAAAACTTTCTCTAGAATAAAAAACAGAATTTTACTAATACTTGGTAGTGTCTGCCTTGTCATTCTCTTTATATTGGCACAGATCCCTTCATTCTAGAAAGCAAGACTTCTCCTGGTAAGGCCTTGGTGAGCTCCGACCCTTATGCAAATGTTGAGTGAGAGAGCCCTGGCCTCCCACATAGACAGACCAAACCATCTTTTATCGATTCCTCCTTCCCTTCCTTGTGCCCCTGTGTCTACAATAAGAAAGAAGATATGCAGTCCCTGCTCTCAGGGCCTTACACTTTAAAGAGTAAAATACAAAATTTGAAAATGTCATTGTTCTGAAGAAGGAAGCAAAAGGTTTGAAGGTTCTGTATGGGATGGAGTGGTAACACCAACTATTGAACCAAGGGGCCCAGTCCAAGGTGATAAACTCCACATCAAGCTTGAACACAAAGACATTAAAATCTTCCAAGGGGTCAGGTTCAATTAGAGCCCTTGGCTATCTGGATACACTTGCTAATCTGAAGGGAGTACCAGATGAAACACAGTTCAAAAAGCATTGACTAAATACTTACACCACCCTAGGAAATGAACTCATAAAGACAGGAGTATGCCTCATCTTTCATCTTCGGATCACCAGTGCTAGAAGCACCTACATTTCCACGTCCAGAGTAGCTTCAGAAGACATCAAAATTTGGGGAACCTTTTGGATTCAGCAGTCAGAACCCAATCATTAAAAGCACCAAGGGCATCCCCAAACATTAAGCCTGTGAGAGATTGGAAGGGTGTATGGGATGCAGCAGGAACAATGCTCTGGTGTAACTATGTAGGTAGGATAATGCCTTCTGTCCCACAGAGATACCAGATGAGAAACTACTGTGTATTGCTAGGGATTGCAAAACTGGCTAGTTATTCCTTGCAAAAATAGGATTCTCAGTGTTCAGAACCAACTTGGAAGGCATATGTATTAGTGAGTGCCTGTCCTTCTATAGCCCCCAGCTTAGTCATAATTGAGGTATTACTTAATATTTTCATCAAAGAATGTAAGATGGACTTACGAATAGGTTTATAAGGAAAATTATTTGGGTGCGGTAACTAGTTATTGAAGCCAACTAGTTAAATTGTTCATTAAAGTGGAACGAAGTTCAATAAAGACAGTTAAGGCATGCTATGAGTCAGAAGCACAGAGCCTATCGCATGAACAGAAAAGCCACTTACTAGGTACAAGTATATCTCAGGAAAAACGAAGCCTACAGCAGACTGCAAATCGAATGTGAGTTATGCTGGTCTACTCGTCAAATCTAATCAGAAGTTTTGTTCTCACATTTTGGATCTGCATTCAAAATGGGACTCCAGAAAGATGACAAAAGTTATATAAAAGACTTAAAACCGGTCTTGTAGGAACAGCCAGAGGAATTTAAGTGACATGATTCTTTTTTTTTTTTTTTTTGAGACGAAGTCTCGCTCTGTTGCCCAGGCTGGAGTGCAGTGGCACGATCTCGGTTCATGCAAGCTCCGCTTCCCGGGTTCACATCATTCTCCTGCCTCAGCCTCCCAAGTAGCTGGGACTACAGGCACCCGCCACCACACCCGGCTAATTTCTTTTTGTATTTTTAGTAGAGACAGGGTTTCACCATGTTAGCCAGGATGGTCTCGATCTCCTGATCTTGTGATCTGCCTGCCTCAGCCTCCCAATAAGTGACATGATTCTTAACAAAGGCATGAGTCTTTGAAGGAAGAGAACACTAGTCCGTATATGTTGCTCATCTGAAAAGAAGACCAGAGGCAAGGATGTGTTTTTAACTGTACAGAAAGTCTGGTTGCACTGACCAGATAGAAAGGACTAGATGATGAATGGTATTAAAATGGATTTTTATGACCAGGAGAACTATATACGTAGTATACTTTAAATGTGAATGGGATTTTGTAAATAATCTAACCTAATCCATGGAAGTCAGTTCCCTCAAAATGCTCCATAAAAAAAGGGTTCCCAGGTCTAATAAATTTGGTGAGCACTGTATATTGCACCACTCGCTTTGAAGAATTAACAATACACAGTATCATATTTAAGGCATCAGAAAGTTTTTCAGGAAAAAAAATAACTTTAACAAAATTAACTTAAATTTAAACAGAAATTATAACATCTTAATAATTTTCTTGTTCCTTGTAACTGTCTTTGGATCCTCAATCTAGCCTAACTCCCTCTCTTACATTTGAGAAAACAGACTCACTTATATGACTGGCCCTAGATCTGATTAGAGTTGGGCAGTGGCAGAAATGAGACTTAACCCAGTCTATTGCATGTCTTATATTCTGTTGATGCCAATGAAATAAAGCTGGAAATTAAGAAACAGGATGTTTTCCATTCTTTGTCTTGGAGTCGTTGATTTTTCATATTATATCCATTAAAAGAAAGAAAAGTAATTAAATTTGAGAGAAATCTTAACTGAAAAATATAAACCACATTCTTTAATTTGTTGACCACAGCTAAACCTGCAAAAGCACTAGAAAAATATAAGAGTACTAGATAAAGATAAAATAATACTGTACAACACACTAGAAATATAAGTGGTAAATTGACCTCTGCCCCTGTTGCACTTGAAGGATTAACTGCATAAATCTTCTCTTTGTTTTGAACTATTCCACATATTCTACAGTACTGTTCATCAGTGAAATACACCCTGGTTTTGGCCAGTGGTTGTTTCTGCCTATTTTGCATCACTACCTAACTTCCTTAGGCTAAAAAACAAACCAACAAAAAAAATACTCTGAAGAACTCCTCTTTCCTTATCTCATGCAGTCTTGGAGCTGTCGGTCAAAGTATTCTCTATTCTTTCCAAAGCACAGGCATATAAGCCAATCAAATTCCTTCTCCCAGGAACTTGCGTCCTGAGTAGGGTGACACAAGGAATTGAAAAATGTTAGAGCTAAGAAAATCGAATGGCTGAGTCTTGATGAAACTATCTACTTGTTTCTATATTTAAGATCCCCACCACTGTCTTGGTTCCTGTCCATCC
Source organism: Pan paniscus (assembly GCF_029289425.2). Lineage (NCBI taxonomy): Eukaryota > Metazoa > Chordata > Mammalia > Primates > Hominidae > Pan > Pan paniscus. Next base: position 102,691,366 of record NC_073253.2, read on the forward strand.
TGAGGTCTTCAGTTAAAATAACCAAACTCTGGAAGGAAAAGTCTCTCTTTTTGTTTGTTGGTATTTGACACAGGGTCTCACTTGGTTGCCCAGGCTGGAGTGCAGTGGTGCAATCATGGCTCACACCAACTATAGGCATGGCCATCACGCCTGGCTATTTTTAAACTTTTTTCACAGATGGGATCTTACATTGTTGCCCAGTCTGGGCTCGAGCGACTCCCCCGCCTCGGCTTCCTAAAGCACTGGAATTACAAGGTGTGAGCCAACATACTTGGCTCTTTTTGTTTAAGTTAGCTGAAGTTGATAAATGTTGTTTATAAATGGAGAACCTTAATGAATATAATACTCATCTGTGGTGTACTTTGCAAATGGATGGGGTATTATCAAATGTTCATAATTATTACAGGGATCATACATTTGGCAATGAATTATTCCAGAGTGGAGACACAGAAATGAAAAGTAATATTAATTTAAGTGTGATGGGTTAAAAAAAAAATAGCTCTTAAAGTCATCTACAAATAAGGCTTGCCAAAATTTTAAAAATATAGATTGGGTGATACTAACTTTGGGCGACTTATTGATTAACCTGTTTCTGATGGTAGAAAGAATTATTCTATCTTGTGTCTCCGTGGTATAATTTTATCAGTGAAGTGACAAACCATGCTTCCCAGTGGTGCCTTGAACTGACTTGGAATGTACGGTAAAATACAGATTTCCTCAAATGAATTGCCAAAACCATTAATCTTTATCTAAGGACCCACAATAGTTTGTTCTCAGTAGCAGGTGGGGGAGAGAGAGAAAATGTCTTCCAGAAAGCACTTTGGCAGTCAATCTGGTTGATAATAAAACTTGATGAAACATCTGTGATTAATATTAATTCTGATTCTCTCTTTAATGGATAATTGTGAAAAAGATAATTTATCCCATTTCATTTAGACTACAGCTGAGTTTTTCAATTTAGAAAAAGAACATTTCTCCATGTTTCTCAGGTATGAGACTATAGGGAAAAAAAACCAGGTGCACAAAACCTGCCAACAGACAGGCAATTTTCTAGTTAGCCCTTGAAAATATTTTGTACACGTTCAACTGACCACTACAGATTTGGATGTCACCCCCAAATGGTTCTCTAAGTGAGTAGACTGATTATTTCTTCATCCTCACCGCTGTAGAACACTCTAAATGAACCACAGTGAACTGAATTAATACTTTTTGAACTCAATTAATATATTTGGCCATATATGATTCTGCAAAGATGGTAAGAAAAATGCCCTTGTGAGTAAATGACAGTGAGCTATTTCTGACCACCAGTGTATTTCAAACTAGTTGATGATAGAAACTATTTTTGACACATGCAAATGTATAATTAAAAGTACCCATAAAAATTTGTCATGGAAGCTACCATTAATTTTGACAGAAACTAGGAAAGTAACTAATTGCCTTTCAAATATCAATATTAAGAAAACCATTTATTAAACTAGCGCTTCAACTCATTTACACATGGAAAACTTGAAGCATGGGTTGAAGTCTCCTGCCCAACTCTCCACACCTAATGAATGGTGAAGCCAAAACCCAGGCCTCCTCATTCTCATCTCATCTATCTTTCAAAACTTAATAATACTTTTAAAAGGAACCTATGAAATAAGAGACTTATTTTCTAAGAATCAGGGCATATTATATGGTTAAAAAAATGACTGTTGTCTAACCCAATACAGAAGTGGTAAATAGTGATTAAGTACAGATCACTGTTGACATTTAATCATAACCAAATCATTGCTCCATTTAAATTGACTCCATTTTCATCAGACTCTAACTGACATCAGGGAGAGCAAAACAAACTGACAAGCACAAAAGGTCATAGACAATGGGCACTGACTTCTTCAGTGTTCCTTCCAAAAACCTCATGTCATATAAATAGAATATTACAGGAACTATTCATTATTCTTTTCTTTCTCTCCAGGTACACATTTTCCTTAGAAACTGTTGGTCCAAAATGAATATTTCTTATCACTTGATATCTTGCCTGTTTTCTATTTTTATGTGGCTTTCTGATTCTTATCCTAACACAGCTTACCACTTTGAAAAAGAAATTTACTTTATGATAAAAAATTTTGTTCAATTGTACAAGAAATGCAAAAACCCTAAAGGGTTCTATGGTTTTTGTTTGCATCAGCAAGGTCAAATTATGTCTAATTTACAGGTAAAGTAATGAGACAATTTACTTGGTCAGGCAGAAGGAAGGATTTATTATGACCATTGTGAATTAGATGACTCCCAGAATCTTAGTCTATTTTAGTCTTTATCTTAGACTTAGTCTCTCCTTAACCAGAGCTCCCTGGATTATACCAACATTCACATCACAAAGACTGCCATTTCTCAAGACTGATGGTACTGTTGACATGACCCTTCCATTTAATCAAATCCTCTAGTACCCACTTCTTTCAAGTCTTGAATTCAGACCCATCCATTCCTACTTTAAGCCAATGTTCTCGAAGTGTGGTACAACTTGCAGGAAAAACAGCTGGAGGGTTTATTAAAAATAGATTCCTACATTGCAACCTCATAAAGTTGAACGAATCAAACTTTATGGAAGTGGGTTCCAAGAATTTGACTTTTTACCTATCATCTCCAGACAGATCACTAAATTTGGGATAGCGTCTTAAGCCCTGAGACTTAAATTCCACCTTGTCCCTCAAATCAATATGTTACTACATCTTTAACTGATCTCTTCCTCCTGAAATAGTCGTCTCTCTCTCTTTTATGGAAAGTGCTAATCTTATAATTCACTTTATTTCTCTTTTTGCTGTTATTTTCATGAATATATTTTTCCCACACTGGATTGTGAGCTCCTAGAGGACAAAAATCATATTGAATACTTTCTCCACACTGTCCCCTACATTGGCCCTCTAGGTAAACATAGCTCAGTAAGCACTGATGAACTGCTTGACTAATGAGAAAATAATATGTAATACTGAAGTGTGTCCTTCTATAGCCACTGTAGATTTTCTACAAATATAATGATGCACAAGTACCAACAGCCTCAAGTAGAGTTTAATAAAGGGGTTTTATAGCATTTGGAATACAAATATTTCACAAAATTGCCACAATAAATCTAAAATATACTTTAATAATAAACTAACACATTGTAGCTAAAGGTCAGAAATTCTGTTATTTGATTAAACTAATAATCTAGCAAATGTTATTGATTTGGCAATTCCACTTAATATAAATATCATAAAAACTCATGCAAAAATCTCTACACCTATTGCAAAGGAACTAAAGGCAGTTAAAAAAAAGAGAAACTCAAGTAAAGGATATTAATATCTCTGAGATTAGAATCATTTCTGCATAAGTACCAGTACTATTTATAGAATAAGCTTTTGAACATTGCTTTTCACACATGGATAAGAGCTAAGGGCATGAACTTTGAAGTCAGAATGCCTTTGCTCAAATCTGGACTCAACTGTACATGAACAGTGTGATTCTAAACAAATGATTTGACCTGTTTGCATTTCAGTTTTTCTCATTTGTAAAATCGGAAAAATAACAGTGCCTAACACGTACCTGTGATAAAGTATGGATGAGATTATATATATATATATATATATATATATATATATATATAGACATATGGAATGGATAAGTGCTTACTACATGCTAGCTATTAATATATACCCAGCAAGCACCTAGTCATAAAACAAATGATTTCAATGTATTTATATGATAAGCCTCAAATCAGTTTACTCTTTAAGAATATACTACTACTCCCTATTGCCTGTTACATATATTCAAAACTCTTCAGAACAGAATTAATGGTGCTTCATAATCTGACCCAATCTATCCAGTTTTTATTTTCCAAATACTCTCCATTCTATTCAGACCTTTTCATTGATCCCTGAGTTTATGCTGTTCTGATTCCTTATCAGGAGAGGCGAGGCCAGTAAGAGAAGAAATCCACGTGAGCGGTGTGAAGTTTGTTTTTTGGAGGGCTGCTGGGTGGGCTCCCTGACTCCAGTAATCACCCTCATGAACCAGTGCCAAGATCCCCTCTGTGTAAAACCTGGGTGCTGCACATGGCTGCTACAATTCCTTAACTTCATTCAAAAGGATTTCAAATGTTATAAATTCTCAAAGTGTCTTTCCCCTTATGGGAGCCCTACTCATCTTTCTTGTGCAAAGATGTATAGTAACTGCAAGTCTGTAAAAAACTGGTGGATTTTAAATAACAATAGCAACAGCAAGTATAACTAATTACAATAAGTGAAACAATAATTTTGCAGCTGCTGTGCTGCTTAAGGCTAGATAAGGTAAGGCAATCCCTGGCATGGAGCATCATGTTAACAAGCTGCAATGTTGAGACAGTTGTTCACTAGGCTTTGCAATATATCCACCAATACCTACACTGTGCTATTGATTCTGTTAATGAAATTTAACCTCTGAAAAATGACTCAGGGCACTGAAGAGACATATACTTTCAATACTCTTGCTAATCATTAAATGCCTTCATCACAATTGAAACAGGAATGGTGAATGACACATTTCATTATGTCATCATGTCTGACCCCACAAACCATTCAATAGTACTCTGCTTTGTTCTATAAACCCATTTACTTCCAAGTATGTAAATTTCAGGAATAAGTTGACATGAAATTTCCCTATACATTTCCCATTAGCTGTCTTGAGAACAGGGTCTACCTAAGTTCCAAGGTGAAGGTAGAACTTAGATAACGACTTGCCAATGATGCTTGAAATCTGTCTACTTTTAACTTCTTTTAAAATATTTATTATGAAATAATTGAATAAAGACTCTAGGCTTGGGGTCAAACTACATGGGTTCAAATCCTGACCCCAGTACTAACTACATGATCTCAGGCAAGTCACTTAACCTCTCTGAGCCTCAGTTTCCTCATCTATATGATAGATAATGATAGTACCGGCCTCACAGATGAGGATTCAACAATTTAAAACAGATACAGTGCTAGGTACAGTGCCTGCCACTTAGTACATGCAATATATGCTAAATCACTCTAATTACAACCATCAGAACAAGTGTTACCGGAGGAGTTATTAGTCAAAGCATGAGTAAACCTTTAGCAAAAGGCTGAACTAAACTTCATTTAAATCACTGCAGTATTCATCATACTGCTTCAAAACTGACTGAACTGAACTGCCCCCACTGTATATAGTAAGACCTCTAAGCAATATACTAAAAGTAAAAAATTTGCCTGTTCACATTTTTAGCCTCCAATTTACTCTCCTTGCTTACTTAGATTTGCCCATTAAAAATTCCACCTAAAATGAAGCAAGTATGTCTGAAATCAAGGTTGAGGACCAACAGAAACTGTTAAAGCAAAACATGCAGTAAAACTTAATCAATTCAGATTTTAGTCAGAATTTGTAACAATTTACTGGAGGAGAAAATGAACTTTTAAAAATGTCTGTAAAAAAAAAAAAAATGAGACAAAGCAAATTTACATTAGAAGCCTGATATTGGAGGTACTAAGAATTGGGCATTCTTCTTAAAAATGATTAAGAGCACATGTTATTTGTTTTTATGGGTTTACATGCAAAAGGGAATGTTAACTAAAAACTAAAACTTAGCTAACATTAATGTAGATAAAGCTAGTTGGAAATATTGTATATCTCTAAAAATAGTAAAATGAAAAGATATTATCATTCCAATTCCCAACAATAATAGACCTGGCTGGCTGTTCTCCAATTCATGATATTTCACTTTTGAGGCTCAGAATGAATTAATTTTTTTGTGAAGCTTTAAACTTTAAAACCAAACCCATACATAGCATACGTATTAAAGTTCTGTTCCTAATGTGGATTTTATACAATCTGACTTAAAATATTCGATGGAAAAGAAGCCTGTTGCCAAAGTCCACATATTTCCCCTATTAAACAGAGGTAAGCCATATCCCCAGAAACCATATTTCAAGCCCAAAGGATACTCATGAACTAAAATAATGAATGATAATGCCTCGTTCTCTGCATTAATATTAAAGAAAGAGAAAATAGAAAACTTTATAGCCACTATCAGCTTTCTGGACCATAAATCTCAAGTTTTGAGAATTGCTTCCCAAAAGGGTAGGGAGCAAGGATGAGTTGTGAGAGCTTCGGAGCCTAGAGATATTTTTTAGCAAGCCAGCAAAGCACTGACACAAATTTCTACATATCTCTGGCTGTGAAAAGTCTCATTTGTGGTGATTTATATTTCCTCATAAAGAACTCTGTAGATAATATAAGCCTGCTGTGAGGCTGTATGACAACTTTCAAACCAAGAGTTACACGACCATTCAGTGAAAATAGAGCAAGAATAGATGAGTGGGAAAGTCTGTAGAAATAGTATTTCTTCTGATGAAAGGCCCAAATGCTGTTCTTCCAGCATGCACGAGGTTCAGAGAGTAACCTTTCACTCTGTGTGTATATATCTTGTGGATAATATTTTGGTCGTCTATTCTAGAAAGTATTATTTTTTTCCCAAAGATTGACTATGCATTTGGTGTGTGCATGCTTGTGTAATTCACAAGAAATGACACTCAGACATCATCACACTGAAATTCAGTTGCCTTAATAAGTTACTAAGAGAAACACAGAGAATAGCATGCTGACAACCCAAAGTCAATGAAGTATAAACACTGTTATTCCAAGTGTCACTGGTGTGTTATTTCCTTTTTTCCTGGCATCTGCTCTATGTAACACTGTACACACACGTGATACAGCGTTCATTAAACTGTTTCAGTTAACTCTGAAACCAAATTAGTGCATTACATGTTTATAAGGCTGAGAATTACTGCTTCCCTGTGAAATTACACAATTAATCAGTTGCATTATTTCTTTAGGAGATGCAACCACGTTTGACATTTAAGGATAAAAAGAACAATCCTTTAATTTGTTTCCATTTCACCACTGAGTCTCAGTAGGGTAAAGGAAGCAAAAGGTGACATAATTCCTCCTTTTCCCTTAGGAGGTCAGAACTCTACACGCTTCCTCTGTCTCATAATAGCATTCTGAATTCTTAAAAGCAGTACAAATAAAAATTATTTTGGTTTTGAACTTCTTGTCTGAGTGTCACAGCCTTTGAAAAATTCAGACAATGGGAAGGGTACTTAGGAGTCTTCAGTTTCTTATGGCTTTATACCGTGAATTTCCATCAAGTCCTGATTATTGAGTAACTTTTAAGGCTCCTTTTGCAAACTTTCAAGATGGTCCCAATGTAAAAATCTATTAAGCGGTGATATCTGCTCTATTTTCCTTTTTCACAGACCTGGCATTAATTTCTCTGATTCTTTTAAACAGGAGTTAAACTAGACTCATCCTTTAGTCACTTAACAGGGCATGCATTTCCTTTTAAAATCCATGCTACTTGATCAAATAATTTGTCAACAAATTTAAAAATACTTTTCAATGCCCTGTGTTCCTATGAATTGCCTCCTCCACCTTTGATTTCACTCAAACTATGTGAAGTGTGCTAGGCGAAGCCATTACCAGAAGGCAGAGGTACAGGTCTAGCTCCAACAGCACCTGAGCTGATGCTGCGTATGCATGCTCAGAAGGTTAAGAGGGCACCTGGCAGTAAATAACTGTTTTCATAAGAGGAAATTACAATTAACAGAATAATTTCCACAAGTCCCTAAATATCCTCTTTCATGTTCTTTATTTAACCTTCATTTAAGAGCCCTTGAAATTCATTCATGCTTTCCTAAAAAATGACTAGGGACAACTTGAAACAGACACAATTCCCTAAACTCATTCTTTAAATAAAAAGGTGCACTATTGCAGCTTCACTAAAGACCTGTGGGAGTATACAAAGCGAATAGAAGGACTATTTTCAAATAGAGACCCGATATAATTCTTAAAAAATATGCTGGCTTTCAAGGGGAGAAAATTGTTCCATTCTATTTTCAAAATAAAACAAAACTTACAAAGAAAAACTAAATAGTTTTTGGTGACTAAGATGTACTTTGCATCTATATCTGGGTACTTACTATCTGATTTTTGTGCCATATGTATTCTCTTCCCTTTAGAAAACGTTAAAATTTGTCGGTTTCCCAACACTGCCCTTCCACTCTTCTGTATTAATACAAGTGTGTCTTAAAACACCATGTGCTAGTACACATACTTGAAAAACTAGAGGAGGTGCACCAGTATTTGACCACAGTCCTACAGAACATTTCAGGTATAAACCTCTTCAATCTTAGCGAAGTTGATGCTACAGTAAATAATGCTAAAATAAGACTTCAGTAATCAAAAACATTTTTCAATAACAAAAGTAAAATGCACACACACACACTGAAGCAAATATTGAGTGTTTCATTGTCAGAAAGTACATTGTACTTACAAGTCATTTCCCCTGCAAGAGTAAAAGACAATGAACAGTGAAAAAGATTACCTCCTGCTTTGATAATTGTGCCATTTTGACACTCTTCTATTTCAATAAGAAAAACTATGTAAAAAAGGTGATTGGTGTGAACTGTCCAGAGCAAAACAATTCTTAATGTAGATGACTAAAGTAAGGCACTGAAAAATCAGACATCAAGAGGAATGAAGAATTCCTTACGCATAGTAATCCTAGCATAATGCTCCTTAAGAATATAGGAAATGGTCTTAAAACTTAATCTTTATGCATTTACGAAATTTTTTACTGAACTAAAATATCAATCTGGGATATTCAAGCTGCCTTAACTTTTCAAAAAATGCAAAACTTTTTGGACTTGGATTACTGAAGTTATTATTTTAGCAGTCAACTGGTTCCTTAAACAATATTTCATTGAGACTCAAAAATCAGAAAAGAGTTGTGATTATTACACCCATTTTACAGATGAAGGAATTGAAGCTCAGTGAAGTTAAGCACATTGCCCAAGTTCCCACAGCTAGTAAGAGCACAGAAAGAGGATTCAGACCCAAAGCTACACTTAACCAGAGTCTGTGCTTTAAAAAAAAAAAAAAGAAAGAAAAAAAAAGAAAAAAAACACACGCAAACAACAACAACCATGTTCCACTCTCTGCTTTGATGTTATGTATTCCTAGCATATTATTTTTTTAAAGTACTAAAATACGAGGGAACTGCTGGAGAGGGTGCAGTAAAACTTGAGCCCTGTAATTTATCTGCTTTTCTAAAAAACAAAATTAGAAATTTAAAAAATTAATTGGTTTTTTGCCATATGTGGTTTATTATGGCATTTATCCATGCAATAAATATTTCCTGAGTAACTCTTCTAGATGCTGCTTTCTGCAATTTTTCTTTGAAATATATAGCTTTTCATCAATATTATGGCTAAGCAGATTATCCATATTATGGAAAACTTGCACTTCTATGAAAAACTATATTCTGAATTCTAAACAACTCACCTGCAAATAAGGTTTTGAAACACATCGATAGTTAAATGAGGACTTTCTTCAAATTAGTTCTGTTTTACTAGTTTTACTGAATATTCTTATACTTTTAAAAGGTTAGCCAATAACTGTATTGTACAATCAAATGATTTCTGAAGCTGATCTTGATCATTTTAATAAGATAGCCCTTAGGAACTTAGGTTACTTTGTTTTAAAAATTGTACAGTGCATATTAAAATTGCCTCATGGCTTAAGACTGTAAACTTTTAATCTAAATACCTAAAGCTGAGAATTAGCAGTTAACCACATACATTTAAGCATCTACAGACTATAGATTTAAAAATGATGTCCATAGTTACACAGAATGTCCTAGTAATAACTCAGATATAACAAATGCTGGAAAAATTCTCTTTTAGTATCATTTTCAGAAAATGACAATTGTCTTTATTATCGATCTCTCATTAAAACATACTAATTCCTGAATCAAGTGTGCAATCGTAATTCAGTCTGGATGGTGAATATTCAGGACATTTAAGGAGAATTTCTTAGAAAATGCAACTTTTCTGGTTTCTGAAGTTATCTGAGTTAAAAAGGTCAACGCTTTGGGAAGATACAGTTGAAATATCTTCTGGAGATGGAAAAGTATCCTTTGGAGAGGAAAAAATGCAGAAATATGTTTAAAATTTATCTTTCTACCATCTGATTCGGGGTTCCTAGGAAGTGTTTATAAAGTAGAATTCTCTAAACAGTAGATGTCAGAGTGAGTGCTATTTGTTTCTAATCTGTTTTTAAAAAATATAAAGTGTATTTTTTCAAGTATAATAGACCCCAGGACTTTATCTCCTCATTTCTTTCTTTTTTTTTTTTTAGACAGAGTTTCGCTCTTGTTGCCCAGGCTGGAGTGCAATGGAGCGATCCCAGCTCACTGCAACCTCCGCCTCCCAGGTTCAAGCAATTCTCCTGCCTCAGCTTCCTGAGTAGCTGGGATTACAGGCATGAGCTACCACACCCGTCTAATTTTGTATTTTCAGTAGAGATGGGGTTTCTCCATGTTGGTGAGGCTGGTCTTGAACTCCCAGCCTCAGGTGATCCACTCGCCTTGGCCTCCCAAAGTGCTGGGATTACAGGCATGAGCCACTGCGCCCGGCCCTCTTCACTTCTTTTAGTTGCTTACTCACTTAACTTCCTCCCAGATCAGCTAGTTCTCATCTGTGTGAACCTTTTTCAAGTTACCTAACTTTTCTGGGCCTAAGTTTCTTCACCTGTAAATAGGGAAAAAGAATAGTTCTTCGTAGTGCTGTTTTCAGATGGCACCTGGAACACAGTACATGCTATATAAATTCTAGTTATCCTTACTTATTAAACATCTGCATGTGCCAAGCAATATAATACAGGGCAGAAAGCAGGAACAGCTGTGAACAACCTACCATAAATATATGACGTCAGGGATGATAAGTGCCTGAGGAAAAATAAAGCACAGTAAAAGTATAGAGAATGCAGAGAACAAGGTGTTATTTTTATATAGAGAGGTCAGAGTCGCCGCCTCTCGGATAAAGACATTGTTTGAACACAGACCTAAAGAAAGTGAGAGCAAGGCATGTGAATGCCTGGGGCAATGGGAAGCCCAGGTAGAGGGACAATAAAATCCCCAGGTCCCGATGTAGGAGTGTACTGGATAGGAGAGGGAGGAGGGCTGGCAGCTGAGTAGCCAGAATCAGGCAGACAGTGGTAGCAGAAGAAGTCAGAGGCCGAGGGAATCAGGGAAAGGAGTTCAACCATGGAGAACCTTGCTGGCCAGGTTAGAGACTGTGGACTTTTGTCTGGGTGAGACAGGAAGTCACTGGAGGGCTGTGACAGAGCAGTGCCATGAGTGGGGAAAACAGGAGCTTGCTGCACTGGTAGAGACCACAGATAATGGTGACTTGGACAGAGCAGCTGGGAGAGAACTAGTTCAATAACCCTAATACATCTCTCCATTCTGCATTTTCCCTAAAAATGTACCTTTAACTAGGATTTATTGAACATCTACTAAGCAAGGTATTGACCTGGACCACTGTACAGATGTTATCTTTTACCCTAATGCTGCAGACCCTCAGATAAAATATAATAAAATTAGGATATTAAAGCTCCAAGAATTTCTGACGTCAATTATAATTACATTATTTTACAGATGTAGAGTTCAAACTCCAGAGGGATGAAATGATTCTCTCAAGATCATACAGCTAGTTAGGTCAAGAAAAGGACCTGGGACTCAGTTTTCCTTACTTTATAAAAGCATATATTCAAATCAGTGTTTTATGGAATTACAAAGATAACTTATTAAAAGGATTTCCCTTTACCCCTTCTGATGTAAAAATAACTGCAAAACTTCTATCAAACATATTCTCATTAGGTTAATATTTAAGAGTATCATTTCTAAATTGAGTATTTTTTAAGTTTCTAAAAGGAGTATTAAAAAAAAAAAAAAAGACAGGGTTTTGCTATGTTGCCCAGGCTGGTCTTGATTTTTTTGGCTCAAACAATCCTCCTACCTCAGCCTCCCAAACAGCTGGGACTACAGGCATGTGCTACCATATCCAGCTAAAATGAGTATTTTTGAATTTTTTAAAATTACTGTTTCCTTTAGGAAGTCTATATAAACAACTATTGTCTTAATCAATTGACTGGCAGTTCTGCAAATCTATCATTGATATAAATACCGCCAACTTTCTGTAATTACTTTAGTATGCCAATCTCTTACCAAAATAACTCCTGTAGATTAAAAACAGTATTTGTCAGATTCAGAGATGGCCCCAGTCTACCTCAGCAATAATCAGCAATTATAACAACTTAATATACTGTCTGTTCCCAAGGAAAGGAGAATATAGCATAGTTATTCTTGGGAGTTAAAATAAAGGGACTAGAACTGCAAAGCATGTTTTATTCTTAAAGTAAATTGGAAACTTCATTTAGGATATTTTCAACTACCACATTTTCTTAATTTTATAAAACTCAAAGACATTAAGAAAAAAAGAAATCTGGTTGAGGATAAGGCAAATGTTGATAAGAATCTTCTGACTCATGTCCTCTCTAAGTAATGAGGTGAATAGCTTGTTATGAAATCCTTGTCTTCCCTTCCTCCAAATCTGTGTTTGTATCTGAATTTTGGCACTCCACAGTCTTCACTATACTTAAGCCTACTCCTAGCACCATAAAGCAGGATGGCCAAAAAGCTATAGCTTTCTTTTTTCTTTCTTTCATTTTTTTTTTTTTTTTTTGAGACGGAGTCTCACTCTGTCACCCAGGCTGGAGTGCAGTGGCTCAATCTCGGCTCACTGCAACCTCTGCCACCCTGGTTCAAGTGATTCTCCTGCCTCAGCCTCCCAAGTAGCTGGGATTACAGGCTCCTGCCACCATGCCCAGCTAATTTTTGTATTTTTTTTTTTTTTTTTTAGTAGCGATGGGGTTTCACTCTCTTGGCCAGGCTGGTCTTGAATTCCTGACCTCGTGATCCACCCGCCTCGGCCTCCCAAAGTGCTAGGATTACAGATGTGAGCCACTGTGCACAGCCAGCTTTCTTTTTTCTAGGAAAAGTAAGAAGAGATTTTAAGGCTATGAGGAGCTAAGAGGTACTCCTGTCCTAGCAAGAACATTCTGTAAAATTGACTGGTGGGCAGTGAAGCTTGTTCCTGAGATCAGCAATAGAGCTTCTTGTAATGCAGTAAGTGTGAAAATAGCTATTTCCCAATCATCTTGTTCATTCCACACACATTAGGGAAGAGGAAAATTCAACTGAGGGCCAATTCTCCCCTAAGAATCCTTTAGTTTAATTATGACCACAGTACATTAAACGTCTGTAAGACAACCATGTTAGCTCTGCTGCTCCTGACTGCAGCGGTGGAAGAGAAGAAACCCTTTCATTACTAAAAAGACAGGGAAGGATGCCTTTGCGGGTCGAAAACATGGTTGAAAATTCAATTTAACTGAACACCAGGCCACTGTGCTTCTTGTTAATGAATATCTTTTTGCTGCTAATTTTGTGCTATTTTACCTTTCATTAAAAAAAGTAATTCAAGTTAAACTCAGCTGAACAGCAAAAAGCTCTTCATATTTTGAAGCATTTTGGAACAATTACTTTGACGGAAGCCCTTGACAGTTAAATGACTCCGTTAAATGAATGTTATAGAAGTCACATAATGATTTTTAGTGAAATATTGAATTTAACCACAAATGAGGAAAAACCAGTCATAAGCGCTATGGGTATATTTGAATAATAACATCTTGCTTATGAAGCTGAATGAATTCTATAATTTCTAATAATCAGGCAATCAACTAGTTAGTGGGTATGTTCCTCATCTTGGTGCTCTCTATTCATTTTTTATTTTTGCTTTTGCTGTTGTTTTTTTAATCTGAGAAGCCAGTAAGAAAATTTCAAAACTAGCAAGAATTTTCTCTTACATTGGTATAGTATTTTACAGTGAGACAATTAATGAGTTGCTGTCCCACAAGTGAAGTCCTCCTCTTTCCTTTTTCTCATATGCTGAATGAGATTCTTTCACAAAGTAAAAAAGCAATAAAAGTCAAGAACATGCTGCCTGAGAAGTGTGAATTCACTGTATGCCAGTGCTTCCTGCATCTGTGGGACTCAATATTCCTTTTCTTGTTTTATGGATCAAATGTGAGATAGTATCAAGGCTTTTGCATGTTTTCTCATGACTAATGACTGAAATATGTACTGAAATAATAAAACTGGTACTGTTCAATTTCCTTTTTAAATTCAATTCCAATATAAGTGACAGTTATCATTGTGATGGTGAAATCTGACTTATTATAAAATTCTGTTTTCTGGAGAAGGAGAGGAGCTAGAAATCCCTGTAGACTTAAACCGTGTGAGTTGCGAGTGGGTAGGGACATTTGGACTGAAGAAATGAGTCAGAAAAAAGAATGTTCTTGTTTGTCTGGCAAGCTGGGGTGAAAGTCGATGCTAAGCATACTGAGTGGTATAACTTGGATCTCTACCCACTGTGTGTGGTTGCATTTCCTGATCCTTCCAAGCAGGTGAGGCACAACTTTCTCCATGTTCTCACTACTCCCTGAATTTATCTTCATCATCAGCAATTGTCGACTTATACTTTAATTGCCTATTTACATGTCTGCTCCCCAGTGAAAGGTCACTCCCTAAGAACAGGGAATATCTTTTCATCTTGCATCCCCCAGCATTTCTCAGCTCAGATTAAGCTGTCCAATAAATGTATTTTTTAACAAGTAAACTTTTAACCTCTTCAGTTGACAGTGAGAATACATGGGAAAGGCCAGATAGTTTAAATATAAATACTAGTTAAAGTCCAGATACACAACAAGCTGCTTAAAGTAGCTACCACCTATAATCTTGCTACTCAAAGTGTGGTCCACAGTTCAGTAGCAGCAGCAGCATCTGGGAGCTTCATACATCCAGAATTTCAGGCCCTGCCTTAAGACCTCCTGAGTCAGAATGCATTACAAGATTCCCAGATAACACTATGCACAGTAAAGTTTGAGAAGCATTTACCTATAACATATGATAGTAGGAGGTATGAAGAAGTGATGGGTATATAATGGAGAAGAAACAAGGCCAGGCATTCTGATTAATGCAGAAGTCTACTGAGAAAGTTTTAGAGCTCTCCCAGGACAGAGTCACTCAATGCTCACAGGTCGGAAACTCGCTTATACCAGTTACCTTGGAACCCCTTCTAGACACTTCTTCACAAGTCTTTCCTGTTTAAAGACAGAGCTACTCATAATAATTATCTTTTCTCCTTGCTGCAAAGAGAGTATTTATCGTCAACATGCTGACATGTCCAGGAGTTTTGGCTTCCTCCACTGAAAATGTGGATGATTGAAAGGATATTGCTGACACCTGAATAAGAAATCCAATGACTCCAAGCTATGTAAATTTAATTATTTCCTTTAATTTTTTTTTCAGGAGTCTTTTTTTCTTTTCCTGAGCTTTGGAGAAGTCCTGGCAATTTTCATTTAAAAAAAATACAAGTCAGCAGTGGTTCAGTGAACAGGCTGACACGTAATTTCATAGGGGGAGAGGCGCTCTGTCTTTAATCTAATTTGTGCTCTCAATTCCCAGCTAATGTATCTAGGGATCCTGATGTATGCATTTACAAGGAGATATCTGTAATGCAGAGTCCAGCTCTCTGCAATTCTCTGAAACATGGGTAAAAAATTACTCTGGGCTCTTGCAGCTGCCCTACAACACGATAAATCTCTATATACTCACAGATGTAGAAATATTCTCGGCCTGGCCTGAATTCAAATCCTAGAGAAAAGGGAGTGAAGAGCTGGAATTTTTCAGAGAACTTCAGCGGTCCATTTGGAGAGTGAGGCCGGTTACATTCCCATCTCTTGAACCCTTTGGAAGTGTGGTCGCAGGCACTGTAGCCATCAAAGTTCACCATGTAGAGGACATAGCGCTCAGTCTTATCTTCTGGGACGGAGTCCTCATAGTGAGGGCAGAAAACATCCAGGTAGTCATTGATACAGACATCAATATGGTAGTCACCCCTCTGGAATCTGTTAGAAAAAGAAAAAAAAATGTGATAATTCATAGAGAAAGGGCTTTCTGCTTGGAATCAGTGGTTAAGCCATTCAATAATTTTGGAGCTAAAGCATCTAGTATAGTAAGTTCTTACTGAATGCCATTATGATTTGGGGCATGGTTTGAAATGTTGCAGTTCCCAATCTAAGCCACAAAAAGCCATTTTACAGTGAGATTCCATTATATTTGTTTCAAAATATCCTATAAACTAAGTGCTTTGCTTTCATTTTAAATATTATATTAAATATCACTCTTTCAAACTGTGGAACTCTATAGAGGTACTAGTGTGCTGTTTTCCATGTTTCCTTTCATTCTTAAAAATCATATATTAAAACAAAGTTTTTATATTTTTATAATAGTGTTTCACTTGATAAATATTTTTGAATAAATGAATGAGGAAAGAACAAATAAATGACCGAATTGTTTTTTGTTATAGTTGAGGCCATTTTCCACTTTCTATGCAAATGAGGATTACAGCCATAAAATTGGGAGAATTAGAATCATAACATTTTACAGTTAGAAAGACAATTCCTAAAACACTTCCATTTTAGAGAAAAATAAAAAGACATAAAGATGAAGCAGTGAGTGATTGAGCCAAACCTAGTATGGAGACTTCGGATCCCAGTTCAGTGCTTTTCTTAGATCTGCTACGTCAGAAACTTATTTTAGTGCATCTCAATTTCGATGCAGCGTCTTTTCCATACTGAGAAAACAACCCATCTAAATCAAATGACTCTTCCCCTCATTTCTTTTAATCCCTCAACAGGTCATGTTCTAGAGCTGGGCTGGTGAGTAATGAAAGTAACAAGCCAAATGAAAATAGCCAAAACCACGGCTAATTCATCCTAGTTAAAAATGTACACACGTGAATACACACACCTCCCACCACAAACACCACACTGTCTGCTTCAATTCTCATCTCACAAAAGTTTTGCTTATCTGTTTTAACTAATGTGTCTTTCCCCATCAGTCGAACAGTATTTCCCAAGACACAACGATGTGTGAAACAGGAACTGTTATGCATACAACTTTCTCAGTCTAAAATCATGGTGGAAAAGCGTACAAAACTCCTTTGTTTTTAGCTGGTGAGGAAATTCTTCTCTGAGCCCTCAGAAATTTCATCATAAAATTGTGTTACTGCTGAAATACAATGCTCATAAAGTCATATAATCTCCAAGCTGGACAGTCTGAGTGTGAACACTTCCCAGTGGCAGTGAGACAGTTTATTCCATTTTTGGACATCTCTAGATGTTGGAAAGTTTCTTCTTATATTCAGCATATCCACTTCTGTGTAATTTCTACCCAGTGATCCTACTTCTGCTGCCTGGAATTACAAAAAACAAATCAAATTCCTCTTCTGCAAGGGAGTCCATAAAACATTTCAAGATGTCAGCTATATCTCTCTATATCTTCCTTTCTGCAGACATTTGAAAATCTTGATTCCCTTGGTTCTTTCTAGTATAGTTCCCAGGCTCGTCATCATTCTAGATTCTTGACCCTTCTCATAGTCTCCAGTTTCCCAGTATATTCCCCATAAAATGCAGCACCCGAACATAAACATAATAACGACCTCTGACAGCTTGTGACCAATGTCCACCCCAGTAGAAATATACCACCTTCTAGCCGGGTACAGTGGCTCACGCCTGTAATCCCAGCACTTTGGGAGGCCGGGTCAGGCAGATCACTTGTGTCCAGGAGTTTGAGACCAACCTGGCCAACATGGCGAAACCTTGTCTCTACTAAAAATACAAAAAATATTACCCAGGCATGGTGGCATATGCCTGTAATCCCAGCTACTCGGAAGGCTGAGGCACAAGAATGGCACGAACCTGGAAGGCGGAGGTTGCAGTGAGCTGAGATCATGCCACTGCACTCCAGCCTGGGTGACAGAGTGAGACTCGGTCTCACAAAAGAAAAAAGAAAGAAATAGACCACCTTCACTCTGGATGCTAAATATTCATTGACAAGCCAAGATACTCTTCCGAGAGACAACATTGTGAAAAAGTAGAGACACCATTCATTTTGACTAGGTAGACCTAGATTTAAGAACTGGATCTGCTGTTGGTTGAGTGGGAGAGTCATAAATCATTCTGAGCCTCAGTTTCCTCATATGTAAGTTGGGCTAATCATGAGAACCTGCCTTGCTGGCCTCTGGTGGCTGCTTCAAGCCTTAGATAAGGAAATGTATGGAACAAACTGTGTAGATGTAAACCACTGTTACCATCATCAGGATATACCAAAGCATATTAAAATAAGTAAATAAAATATTAATTTTAAAATAATAGTAAGAACATACAACAGAGATAAAAATAATATGTATATTTCCCCTTTTAAAAATCCAAAAGGAAAATCATATAGAAATGTTAAATTCTGTCCTTAAATGTCAAATGATCCATAGCAACTCCACTTGACCCTTGCTCTTGAAAAGCAGCATGCTGATTTACAAAGAGAAATAAGGACAAATTCTCAGAATATTCACTTTTCAGCTAGAGGATCCCAAAATACATAACCATTTTTTTAAAAACCGAAAACACTTGGAAGTATTTATATATTTGCAATGACCACGAGTTTACTTTTTCTTCATTACTAGCAGACAATGATTTGTCAAGATGCAAGGAAAGCCTGTGTTGCTTTTAAAAGATTTTTGAACATCAAGCTAACATCACTGCCAAAGTACAGAGAAAAGACACTGCAAAGTTCAGATAAAAGGGTGCTGGGATATGAAGCATCAGCACTCAGAGTAGCCTGACAGTTTTGGATAAGAGCCAGACAAGAACAGCAGAAGGCAATGCCCAGATGCACTTTATATTATTATATTATTATTATAGATTTTAAAGAGATTCAAGGGGGAAGTTTTTTCTTTCCCTAAGTGTCACTCATTTTAGCTTCTGCTAGCATTTGGCACTGCTCAAAGTGAAAGTAAAAATTAAAACTGCCATTGTCTGGACCCATTCTGTTACTCCTTTATTCTGTAATTCCTTTATTCCACAACTGAAAAAAAAATGTCAGTTTCTTCATGCCTAAAAGTTTGCTCTCCTTTCCTAACTCTTATCCCTGTTAATGTTGCTAAATTTTTACTAAAGCAAACTGTGAGGTTGAAGACCCATTCTACTTTGTGTTGACCAGCTATCCCTTCTGATGACATTTTATTTTGCATGGAGTGTTAAGTGAATTACGGTGGTACCTATTTCAAACATGCGATTGCCCCAGCAATTACTATTTCTTTCTTTCTTTCTTTTTTTTTCTTTGAGATGGAGTTTCACTCTGTTACCAGGCTGGAGTGCAGTGGTGTGATCTCGGCTCACTGCAACCTCCGCCTCCTTAATTCAAGCAATTCCCCTGCCTCAGCCTCCCAAGTAGCAGGGATACAGGCATGCGCCACCACACCCAGTTGATTTTTGTATTTTTAGTAGAGACAGGGTTTCACCATGTTGGCCAGAATGGTCTCAATCTCCTGACCTCGTGATCTGCCCAGCTCGGCCTCCCGAAGTGCTGGGATTACAGGCATGAGCCACTGTGCCTGGCCACAATTAGTATTTCTACCCTTTTAGCCATACGACGAAGAAAAGATGATGATTCACTACAGAATCAATTTACACTTTTGTTTCAGATCTTAAATTCGTATAGTTTAGTAATGTACATTTCAAAGGGTGGACAATATAAATATAAAAACAATGACAAATTGGAATTCATAAAAGGCAGCTATATAACATACTCAAGTATAATCCAAAGAAAAGTTTAGGATCACATATGCTAATCCTATTAGGTTGGTGCAAAAGTAATTGCGGTTTTTGCCTTAATATATCAAATCATGTTCTCTGGGTATAAAGTAGAATGGAACCATTCTTTTCTGGCCATACTATGAAGGAGCACATAAGTATGGCTAATATTAGAGTGCTTATTATGTTACATTCATTATCTCAACTTAATCTCTATTACAATGCCACAGAATAGCCACTATTATTACTACACCCATTTAAAGATGAGGAAATTGAGATTAAGAAGTCAAGCAACGTGCCCAATATTACACAACTAGTAAAGAAAAGGGGGAGGCAGAATTCAAACCCACTCTGACCTCAGAACCAAAGCTCTTCACTTTTCCATTTTGTGAGAGATTAAATTGCTAGAGCCAAGTCCTTAGGTCAGCACTATATTCCTCCAGAGGGACCCATTTTCATTCTTGATGAGGTTTCAGTTCTCTCCTTCATTCACGGATGCAACAAATATTTGCTGCATCCAGGATCTGCTATGGGCTTTACATATGTTATCATATGAAATCCTCCAAACAACCCTATTTTGTAGTTTTAATTAGTTTCACTTTACCAATGAGGAGAGGACATACAGAGAAGGCATTGTCCAACTTTTTATAGCTAATAAATAGCAGAGTTAGGATCTGAACTCAAGTCTTACATGGTTCTGAAGCATATTCTTGTCCTCCTAACCACAATGGTTCCAAAGCTTCACCAGCTGTAGCAACGACCGTCTTAAGAGTTTGGGTTACCTTTATATTTACACTGATCTTCTAGCAAAGCATTGCAACAAGGTGTCCCAGCCCTACTGTCTCCTCCATGAGGTTTGTCCCAAACTCCTAAACTGGAAAGCTGAGGGGTGTGTCAACATTTAGAATAAGCCTCAGATTGCAGGGTTAGCTCCTGACTCATCCTTTCACAGAATAACATGTTGTTAGGCTCAGCAGCCATTCACATAAAGGGATCTTTTTTCCATCAGGAAGCAGCTTTCATGAGCTCTAGCTCATATTAAAAGAGGAAACTGACATCTAGGAAGACTGATTCTGCATGCCAATATTTACAAATGCCATGGGTAACACAGCCATTGCTTTAACACATTTGTAAATTTCTTGGAAAATTTCTTGTAAATGTCTTCTCTTTATGTCTTATCCTTAATTCCATCGATTGTATCAGCAGTTCTATACCTCTATCTGAGATCACCACATAATTTTAACTATAAGAATTTCTGGCTGTACACCAAGCCAGCAATAATTACAATACAATCTCTACTAAATTATCACAGTGCTTCACAATGTAAAAGCATGCTCAGTTACCATACTTAGAAAAGCAATTGTGTTTGAGTAAAACAATTACTGCCCTGCCTGTTTTCACAGTGTAAAAGTCTCAAGAGTCAAGAAACATCTCATATGCATAAAAAGATGGTCCCTGCTCCCCAGAAGGCTGCATGGCCACTTAGGTCAATGTTCTGTGCAACATAAATAGTTGACCCTTGAGCAACACGGGTTTGAACTGCATGGATCCACTTACATGTGGACTTGCTTCTACCTGTGCCACCCCTGAGACAGCAAGACCAATCCCTCCTCATCCTCAGTCTACTCAATGTGAAGACAAGGATGAAGACCTTTAGGATTATCAACTTCCACTTAAAAAGAGTAAATATATTTTCTCTTCCTTATGATTTTATTAATAACATTTTTTTTTCTTGAGCTTACTTGATTATAAGAATATAGTATATATGTTTAACATAGAAAATATGCATTGACTGTTTATGTTAATGGCAAGGCTTCCAAGCAATTGTAGGCTATTAGTAGCTAAGGTTTTCAGGAGTCAAAAGTTATACCTGGATTTTCAACTACATGCAGGGCCAGTGACCTTAACCTCCCACATTGTTCAAGGATAAACTTCATATTATATGTACTCTATTATGGCAAGAATACATTGTACACATTTATGAAAATTTGGTGGTAGACTGGTTCAGAATCAATGTCATATATATTATAAAAGGGTAATTTTTGTTAATTTAGGAAAATAAAATTCAGCATGGCAACTAGTCCTTTGCAATCATCTCAAATACCAAAAATGAATTATGTACTTTATGGTAGTTCTTGATAAACCAGAGGCCACCTGGAGCATTGGATAAAAAGCACGTATCTAGGGCTACTGACAGCAAAAGTAACAACTGAAGCTGGGATTAGAGCTGAAAAAGTGTGCTTCTGGAAAGTGTGTTTGTTTCTCAGTGTTTACCTGATGACATTCCATTGTATGCTGAATAAATTTTAATTTTCAATTTAAAGCCACTGTTAATATCTCTCCCTTGCTGAGCATGGTGGCTGATGCCTGTAATCCTAGGACTTTGGGAAGCTGAAGTGGGAGGATCACTTGAGCCCAGGAGTTTGAGACCAGCCTGGGCAATATAGTGAGACTCCATCTCTATAAAACATTTTTTTAAAAAAATTAGCCAGGCATAGTAGTGTGTGCCTGTAGTCCCAGCTACTCAGAAGGCTGAGGCAGGAGGATCACTTGAGCCTCAGAGGCAGAGGTTGTAGTGAACCGAGATTGTGCCACTGCACTCCAGCCTGGGCAACAGAGCAAGACCCTGTCTCAAAAAAAAAAAAAATTGCTCCCTGTACTGAACCTATCTGCAAGAAGTAAGTCATGACTTGAGTCTCAGAATTCAGATGAAATAAAGACAAGAAAAGTGAGGTAACAGTTGACAACTAACTTTTCATTTAGATCTCACCAGTGTGCCCTCAACTTTCTACTGAGGAAGCAAAGCATTGTTTGATGACATTAAGTAGCCTAAGCTGTAAGAGCTTTGTCCTCCTAAGTACTTCATTTTCAAACTTGGATGGCTGAAAAAGGTACATCTACTACTTGAATAGTCTAGGTCCTTTACTAGTCTCAAGTGTAAGTTCTCAATGTACTCTGACCCTGTCTCTTGGTTCCTCTTTACTAAGGTAAGTAGATACCACCTCGCTTTTCTTCCTTATGATTTTCATGGTGCCGACCTGACTTCCTCCTGGACTCCACACTCCTGTGTTGTGGATATTGACAGCTGGGGAGGCCACATTGAAAGGACACTCAGGCAGTGCCCTGGGCTTCAGGCTGCAGAGGAGCAGGACCATAATCCTCCTTCTCTGAGTTCATCTTTAGCCACTTTGCCCTGCAGTCTTCCTCCTTTCATTCCATCCTCATTTGCTAAAGCCAAAATGCATTTCATTTTAGTAGCTGGAAAAGGAAGGGTATGGTGCATATTTAAAATGTTCTAAATTGGCCTTTAGCATATGTTGCTGGCACAGCAGAGAGCCTGCTTCCAGGGAAATATGTATGGAGGTATTTTATCAAGAAGCTCCTGAGTGAAGTTTCTTCACTCCATAAATATAGAAACAGCATTACTGAAAGGAGACTGTTATTAGAGGTTAGGAAGCTGTGAGATACTTTCATCCCCCTTCACATTATGTTTTAAAGAATTCAATAATGAAAATGTTATTTCTCATGAACTGGATAGTTGATTATTACATTTTAAATATATTTTAATCTGTCAAAGAGGTGATTGTTTTAATATTCCTACTTGAACAGAAATCCAATGTCACTTCTTTAATTACAAGGCAACCTAATGTATTACATTCTGAAATTGAAATGTAAAAGAAGGATATGATTTAT
This sequence comes from Pan paniscus, assembly GCF_029289425.2. NCBI lineage: Eukaryota > Metazoa > Chordata > Mammalia > Primates > Hominidae > Pan > Pan paniscus. The sequence continues at coordinate 102,714,682 of NC_073253.2, forward strand.
GGTCAAAGATTAAGCAAATTTATCAGCTTAGGATTCCTCCAAAATTTTAAACTAATTCTAGAGTGAATATATCTTGGGAGCACTGTCTTCAAATTCTACTATTACTGATTTAAAGGCTAATTTCAGAATAAGATGTCTGTTTTTAACTAGTATAATTTTTCATTTGTCCCAAAAGGGGCTAATGGGTCCTGCAACAGATATGGGTTTGGTTTATAAATATGTTTTTGTGAGGAGATGGGCAGGACAGCAGTCTCTGTTGTATAACATGCTGCTTCTTGCCTCCTTCTGTTATTCCTTTCAGCACAGAATGCAAGCCTTATGGCTTTCCTATTCTAAATCTGAAGATGCTCTTTTTTTTTTTTTTGCTTTTCTGCGGAGGTTAAAGCATCGAATATCGAATACAAACAGCACATCAAACAGGGTAGATAAATAATACTAGCATCACTAAGGGCTGAACAAATATTTGTTTTGTTAATTTTAAATTTCTCTTTTCTCTCATGGACTGAAACATGTCTATCTTTCGGATGTATTGGTAATCAACCTCAATGTTCAGCTCTGAGAGAAGAGGACTCATGGATAGTTTCACTGTTACCCCACCAGGTGTGAAGGCTGAATGAGACCTTATATGATGACCAAAACACATAATTTCAGACCAATCCAGCTCTTCCAGGCTTTAGAACATGCTAAAATCAATGAATATTCCTAGAGAAGTGAAGGTTCACAAGTTAAAAAAGTATTCAAGGATAAATTTCAAAGATTTTTCCTACTTATTTGGCAGGAGAAATGCAGTATGCTACAATATATACTGACAAAATGTTTGGAACCTGGAGTTGGTGCTGTGTTTATCCATTAATGAAAGTTCCAACAGAGTTCTTGCACGTGCATGTTTTGATAATTAAAAATTCTGCAGCATAAGAGTTTTACCTTAAGTTCAGTAACTGTTGATGATGATAAGAAGACATCATTTTCTTGGCCAAATATTTAGAATTCATCAGCAGTTTATTATACTACCCTGTCACTTTTTTTCTTGTATGTATGTGTGTGCACTTTAAAAGCAAAACATTTAAAAATCCCACAATACTAATTACTCATATCAGATAGATAGATAAAATTCACATAGCTTTTGCCTGTTGCTTTTCTACTACAAGTCATGTCAGTCTGAATGACTTTTTAAAACTGGTATCTCCCAGAAATTGCACCTGTTTCATATACAAGGCCCAGGCCCACATAATGTTCTCTCCTCCAGTGTTGTAACTCATTTGGAGTTTGTTTTATTAGCTTGACGGAGGAGCTTCAAAGGAAAGAAAGCATTAAATTGGCAGAGCCTAAACAAGACTTTCCCTCAGGAAGGGGCTGGAAGCTTTGGGTGACAGTCTAATTGCTTCTAAGACCCCAAAGAGGCCTCGGGCATGGAGTAAGAGTGTGTCAACGTCAACAGGCCAAGTCAGCCAAAGAATTAAGCAGGCAGAGTTCTAAAGACCTAACACATCACAGATCACTTCAAATGGCTTTCAAAAGGAGATTTTAAAGAAATAGTTAATGTCTGGCAATCAGTATAGTCCTAACAGACGTCACTCCCACAATGCAAAACATGCTTTTCCTCTACTCCTGCTGGCCAGGAGCTTCCTATCAAAGCTGTACTTCAGGTCTTAAGCCAGTAGAGTTTTACACCCCCCACCCCCAACTTCAAGCACATGAAGCAGAGCACCTGCCACATACACACAGACCCAGCAAAAGGAGACACAGGCAACCATCAGATAGGCTATCTAGCCACTGTCCAAGGAGAACAGGATTAAACAAACTGATTCTGATCAGGGGATGTGGGAGTCAATCAAACAAATAAGCCACCTGTCAAACTGCTTACTTCCATGTAGCCCTTTTGTATCTTCTAGATACAAAAGAGAGGAGAGTTACCCAGCAGAATTTCAGGCTATTCACAGTTTCAAAAATAATAATAATAACCAAAGGGTTAATAAGTAAATCTCCTTTTTATTGACCAACTCAAGGAGAGATTTTTGGAAAAGAGTGATTTAATAGTTCTTAAGTACTTGGTGTGCAAAGAGTGAACTAAATATTTGTATTATGGGTTGATGATAACTTACTGGAATCATTACAATCTAAATCTGAAATTTAGCCCAGACTTTTAAAAAATTGAGATATCTGATAATTAATCTGTTAATTTATTAAACAAACAAAAAATAAATTGGAAGAAAGAAAATACATGGGTTTTATGGCTTTCTTTTATGTTTGATCTTCATCAGACAAGGGGAAGCATATATTTGGTAATGCTAGGGCATGATAATAATAATAATGTTTTCATACAAAACTGTAGACAATAAAGCAGAAATTGTGGCTGTTTCTATGGAAATTGGCACGTGCAAGGTAATTACTTCTATTTGGCCAGTTAGGACCTTGTGAGCAGTTGGATACAAATCTGGGACTGGGAATGAGGCTAATACAAAGAAAAGAGCTCTGCAGTCATTAGAAACGAGGTGGTGATCGTAGTCATAAAAAGTACTGAATTCATCCAAAGTCAATGTATAGATTTAGAAGAAAACTGGGACTTTGCTGAATGCAAATTGCTGTAATTATTACTATACTAGTTTTATATAGATTTATTTTTTACGTATAGATCTCCTTGAAAATAGTAATGGTGTTTACTTGTCTCTGTATCCCCAGCACTTAGCACCATGTTTGCACATAGTAGCGACTATATAGATGTTCGATGAAGAGGAATGTAGCTGAAGGGTATGAGAAGTGATGCTTAAAAACAGAAGAACTGTGTAAAGCATCCAATAATCTCTTCCTGTGTTCTGGGTCCCAGTATAAAATTTTGAGAGAAGCTAAATATTATAAACAAAGGTCAAGATCAGGAAACAAAATAATGGCAGGCTGCAAAAAGGAAAATGATAATCAGGACTGTTGTTCAAGCAATGCTAGAAAATTATGCCTAGCCAAGTAGACAACTTAAGCACCTAAGGCAGAATGAAAGTTTCTCTCGTCATTAAGTCCTCTATTCAATTACCATTTATCGGGGTAATTAAACACTGGAAAGTGATGCCAGGCTAATTGTTAGATTATGATAATTACACGTCTTTGCTATGCTACAGCTGATCAAAATAAGATGTGGTCCCGTGCACTTAGCCAAAGCTGCTCTGTAATCGTCAGACTTTTGTACAGTGCTAGGACATTTATTACTAATTCATTACAAATCAGGCGGAGAAGCTTATTATTTGTAATGCTTCTACCCCCTACCCCCACACAGCCTCCTGAAACAAGACTCACAAAAGGTTAAGCACAAACTTCTGCCTCTCATTGGCCCATTTCCATCCCAGTTACACAGCTGAGCAGCATTAGGTGCCTCTATTTGAGAGGGTTCATCAGGCTGCTTCACAAACATCCTGCAATCGCCTATCACATTGGCAGAAACATCCAAGACCCCTTTTCAGCCCCTGCCAACCACTGTTTTGCTCTCAGTTGTGTCCCAGCAACCATGAGCTGGAAATCCAGAGACTCCTTTGGTTTTGGGGCTCCCTCCTGCTCAGGTCAGGCCTCAGCTAGACTGAGATATGTCCAGGGGTTTGCTCCAGTTAGCAGGAGTCATGGGGAATACAGACTGTTCTCCACCTACCTGACATCCAGTCTCTGTTCTTCAAGCTGGGATCAGGAGAGGAAACCAACGTTCTCAGGCTCCCACCAGAGTCACCACAAAGCTACCAAATAGATTCGGATCTTTGGAGAGAAAGACTAGAACCAATGCATTGTCCTTGGGCTTTACAAGGCCAGAATGCCTGGCATATCTGGGGGTTAGAAATCTCTCCTTCCATCCCTGTACTAACTGCTCCAGGCCACTGTTGGAAGGTGGGAAGGCAAACAGGTATTTTATATTCTTCACTTGGCTTTATCCTGGGACTTTTGAGGTCCTCCCTGCAACCATCATCAGAATGTGTTAGCATGAGCCACTGTGAGGTGGAGGAAGCATACAGCATCAGGTTAAAAGTTTAGTAACTGCTACATTTATGTCATGGTATGTCTCTCTATTTTAGGATTTTTTTTCTCTTATTATTTTAGCAGTGTTACAGACTGAATGTCTGTCTCTCCCACTCCAATTCATGTTTAAGCCCCAACCCACAATGTGATTGCATTTGGAGACAGGGTCTTTTTTGGAAGTAATTAAGGTTAAATGAAGTCACAAGGGTGGGGCCCTAATCCAACAGGATTAGTGTCCTTATATGAATAGCAGAGAGCTCATTCTCCTTCTGCCATGTGAGGACTCAGGGAGGAGATGGCTACCCCAAGAGAGCCCCCACCAGAAATCAACTTCTGCTAGACCTTGGTCTGGGACTTCTAGCCTCCAAAACTGTGAGAAAATAAATCTCTGTTGTTTAAGCCACAGGGTCTATGGTAGTTTGTTATGGAAGTCTGAGCAGACTAATATGAGCAGTTTAACATTAAATTAGGGATACAGTGGGGGATAGGGTGGTTTTGAATTACATTGCTCTCAGTGACTTCAGATGTATATAAACATCAATAAAGAACAGCTAAGTAAAAATGGCCAGAAAGGAAGGGAGCAAGGGGGAAGGAAGATGGCAGAGTTATGCCACTACCAGCACTTCTCAGGATATCCTGCACATGGGAGAGACTCAGCATCTACTTGCTGCTCTGAGCAAATGGCTGCTCTGAGGCGAGAAGGCACACTATTTTTCTAAGTAAGCATAGTTTCACCTCTGAAATTAACTCATGGCACTACAAAAACGACTGTATTATCACCTGGCAACTGTGTTATCTCGCTGTTTTAGCAAAGGCTTTTGCCCAGAGATAGAATGAAGGGTGTTACAGAAAAGTCACATATTCCATTTTACCTTTCCTTGACCCTGGAAATTAAAACAGAATATGCCACCACCCTTCAACAATTGTATTAAGTGCATTCTAGGGGCAAAAGAAACCACGAGGTACTTTGTTAACACCAGAATATGTGAAACTGTCATTTCATGCACACATTTATTGGTGGCCTGTGGTTTAGACTGGGGAACAAAGGTACTTCAGTTCATCACATAAAAATGGTTTTGCACTACTTAGTATTATTATTTCCTCCCCACACTCATTAAAAGGATATCCATTCATACAGCTGGATCCTCTATTTACTTTTATAGCCTGGACCACAGAAAGATATATGCAAGAAAAATGCAATCATAAAAAATAAGAAACTAATTGCTCTATCCCAAGGAAACATAAGCGGGAGAAAGAAATAAACAATTCACCATTTATTTCTCAGAAATAAATCTAAGCACTTTAGAGGATTCTCAAGTACTACAATATTTCTACCTACTTAAATGCTTGTCTATCTCAATGACAGAGAATATAGTTGTTTTTCTTTTTCCACCTATCATCTTAATAAACTCTACTTTCAAAATGTCTACCTTGGAAAAGAACTATAGTTCAAAGCGAGTGCACATGATCTTCCTATTGAACTTTCAGAATTTTTGGTATTGCCAGAAGCTCTGAATGAGCCACTTGTGTGGACTGCAAGGTTTCAGAGGCAAGGTTAATGTCAAGACACAAAGAGGATGAAATAAGCAGATGATAATGGGCACTCCATACCCATGAAAACTCAGCACTGTCAGCTTTGAGAAGACAGGGTCACAACTTACTTTCTTCAGTACTCAGTAGTGCAATCCCAGATCCCAAAGTTTCACGACGTACACATTAACATTTTATTGCTGCTCACACTGTTCAAGGCAGACAGAAAGAGAGAATGTGAGCTGTTTTTGGTCACAAACTCAGTGTTGATGAGCTGGGTCAAAAAACAACACAGGATTTACAAAACCTATGGGAGATATTAAATGAGCCTGGGACTAAGCACAGAATCTGTATGCTATGTGATGGTAAATGTTACTCTAATATAGCACGTCAATTGATTTATTTACAGAATAGGATCATTTTACTTGTTGATGTTTTAATTCAACATCTGGGTATCTACCTTGTACATGCCAAATATTTATCAAAATCATACCCCATTTTGCATGCTAAAAAAAAAACTTGGATTTTTTTTTCAGTTCTACAAATATAAAGTATTCCTTTCAACCCTCTCTCTGAGAAGTAAAGGCATAGGGCAAACAGGGATTTCACCTTGGTATATCTCAGATTTCTGGCTCAAGACACTCTGTATCTGAGAAAGATTCACAACAGCCAAAACCAACTCAAGGATGTTTTTAAATCCAGTCATTAATTAAAAACCCTAAGTCATGGTCACTGAAAGTACTGGTTACTATGGTTCTATAAACATGATTAGGGAAAATAACATGACATGTGCTGGCCAGGTGAGCAGATTAGAAGCACAATCTACCAGGCTAATATAAAGAGTATACCCACTCTTGGTGCTGTTAAACCTGCCCTGAAGCATGCACTAATATTCAGGGCTGGAGCAAGGAAGGATAGTGTCCTATCTGCAGAAACACCTTTCCTTCCTTGTGTAGGCAGTGAAGCTGTGCTGGAATTGCATTTCCCACCATATAACTGGGACATGATCTGAAGCTTACATATACTTCAGTTTAGGGTTCTGAATCCTAAGAAGTTACAAATCATTCCAACTCACTAGAGGAAATGAAAATTAGGAGCTGTGGGAGGTGCCTATTGTTTTTCTGTTTTAGTTTAAATATGAATTTCTGGCATAAAAGCTGAAGAAATATACTTACATATGCATAGCACTTTCTGGTAGAACATTAAATTTAGTTTATTTTTTAAATAAGGGTGGTACCTTCTGAATATAATTAATATCTCTAAAGATGTCAGAGATGTTTCCAAGTATATGGAAACATGAAATACTGCATTTCTTTGACAATTAGGACATTTAAAAATTTGTATCACATGTGGAAAATTGTGTTGATTCTAATTATGAAAAAACTTACTGGACAACTCAAAATTAGACATATCACTCCTGATTTTCTTCGAATCTAAGAAATCCTCCTACATAAAACTTTTGATAAAGGTTTTGACTCAACAACAGCTACAACCATCTTACTAGAGTTGAGAGCAACAAAATCCTAACTCACCACTCCTTGAAAACACCAGGTTATTTGCCTTTGTATTCTAGACCAATAACCTGGCTTTGTATCCTAGACACTACTGATGTTCACTAGTTTTAACCTACAGTAATTATATAAATATACATAGCATGCATGACATCAGCTTGCAAAGAGATGGCCTTTTTTTTTCCATTGATACTTAGTGTTAATAATTTCACAAGAACCCTACTTCGGAATCAAGACTATAGAGAGATTATACTAGCAAAATAAAGTTTGAGCCGTCATCTTATCCAGCTGTTTCCTTTTAGAACTCTTAACTACCTAGTTTCTTTTTTTGAAAATCTCCAGGGGAGAATTTCATTCTAAAATAGTAGTTCTTTCCCAGGACCTATAGATGTCATTCAAAATTCAGTACATAAAGAAATTCTCTTTTCAAGGGCATCCAGCTTTCCAGTGCAGTTCAGAGCAATCCCCTCAACCCTGCCCTGTAAGAAGATTTGAGAGAAATGTATAGAAAATGTAGCTTATGTTTTCCTAGGAAAGTTGAGCTGATTGTATTATCAACTGTCTATTGCATTAGCAATTTCCAGCTGAATTACAAACTGTTTCCCTGCATTATATTGCTATTGTTCAATATCATTTTATTGCCCTAATGAAACAAAGCTATATAAAATAACCATAAAGTACTGATTACAGTTAACTATAATGGAAGCGAGCTAAGGAAAGCTCTATTTTTAAAATAAGCAAAGAAAAAGAAGAAATGCTGATACTCAGAAGACTTTTTTTTTTTCTCTTTTTGGTTTTCTGGATTGGGATCAAAACAACACTGACAAATTACTTCTTCTTTCTCTTCCAACAATACAGATGGTATTTCCCCCCAAGACAGAATTTCTAGAAAACTTCCCAAGGAGCGAAAGTTCCCCAGGTACTAAAAAAAAAAAAAAAAAAAAAAAAACCCTGTGAATTATAAATATGTCTTAAAAAGTACCTACCTCAAACCAGAGTATTCTCTTCATATCATGGAAGAAGATATCCAAATTTTCCCTGGGGTACAGGTTTCTCCCTGTCTGTAGATGAGCTCTTTGGAAAAGTACCATTATGAACCATTAGGGGCATTGCTTATTGGCCTATATTAAATCGACCAGCAACACAAATGATTAGGATGCTGTGCTGGGCAGGAGGCTGCCCAAATAAGATGGCAAATCCATAGCTAAGGTTTCTGCCTTTTAGTAAAGGCAATGAAGATGACTTGGCAGTTCCTTATATACCCAGCTCCTTTTCCATAGATAGAACCAGTAAACAAAGAGTTGGAAAGAACAGGCAAAAGAGAAAATTCTTGGGTGTTGCTAATTAAATGATGACTATAAGCTGCAGTGCCAGGCACTTGCTGTCCTCTGACATGCATGCCAGACCCACTATACCCCCTCAAGAACAGCATAATTAGAGTAAGGGGGAACAGAGTATCATTCCCCAAGAATTTCTTGTGTTGAACTGGAGACAGTTAATGAAACTACTGCACAGTGCTGTAGTGGCAGATGATCTGTGACTGCCCTTTTTCTAGGCGCTTAAACTTTCAACATCTGAAAAATTCTTCTTGCCATTTCTTCAGTAGATATGGTGTCAATGCCACATGTTCTTACTCATAAGTGGGAATTGAACAATGAGAACACATGGACACAGGGAGGGGAACACTACACACTGGGGACTGTCGGGGGTTGGGTGAAAAGGGGAGGGAGAGCATTAGGACAAATACCTAATGCATGCAGTGCTTAAAACCCAGATGTCAGGTTGATAGGTGCAGCAAACTACCATGGCACATGTATACCTATGTAACAAACCTGCACGTTCAGCACATGTATCCCAGAACTTAAAGTAAAATGTAATAAAATAAATTTCAAAAAGATATGGTGTAAATGTAAAGTACACTGGAAATGCCTGAATGTCAAGATCAGAGACTAGCTCCTCCAAGACAAACTCTGGTAATGGAACAATCCTTATTCTTCTAGAGATCTTTGGTGAGTATTCACATTATCTACGAGGAACGTGGATGATAACATCATCCATGTGGACACAGCATGCTGAGTGCTACATACTATATTTGATGCACTGATCTGATGTCAGTGGTTCAGAACAGTTTCCGCAATGCTCAGTATACTTGCATTTTCTCATTTCTGCACCCCTGAAAAAAGCTAAAAATAAATCAGGGTGATATCTGTTAGACCTCTTTCAATAGTGTGTATTGCTTGAAAGATGAAAGAGAACATGCATTTATCTTTTCCTATTAGAGTGCTAATTTATGCAAGTTCATTTGCCTTTTGCATCTATTGATTGGATTCTTGTTGTCTCATCCCCTGTACTCCATTAGAATCCTCACTGACTTAACAATAATGCAAAGGCAGACAAAATTTGTACAGATTTTTACATGCTCTTGCATCTATAGCCTATTTAAAAGTTTGCATAAGCAAGACAGTGTAAGTAGAAATTATGGGCAACATGAAAAAGTATTTCACATCATTGCATCAGAAAGAAAATCTCAGAGAAGATGAGAATACTTAATGGTTGAACTTCTCTTTTCAATTTTAAATAGTCATGGCTGAACATTTGAAAAGAATCTTGTGCTTCAGGCATGCCGAAATTAAAATAGAAGCGCAATTTGAGATTACAGTTTATAAAACCAGTAAGCACAGCTGCTACATGTAGGACAGGAATGGCCCTCCTTTTCCAAATCCATTTGTGTAAGTCAAACTTAGAAGTAAGATTTTCTTTACTATGAAAACTGGCAAAAGGACACAGCCCTAGGAGAATAATTTTCAGACATGGTTTCCTATGTATTTGCTCCCAGACTCAAAGAATGCTTTATTTCCTGCTTCATTGGGAATATATATACATATTAATTAGTTTAAATGCTTACCGTTTATGGGGTCAAAATCTGATTTTAGTTTCAGGAATAATGATAAAATAACTTATTTAAATATTAAGTGACATAAAAGCTCATAATCATAGGACAAGAGTATAAAGATTGCCATTTTAAAAAAGTTTTTTGGAGATAGAGTCTGTCAGATAGACTCTGTCAACCAGGCTGCAGTGCAGTGGTGTGATTTCGGCTCACTGCAAACCTCCACCTCCTGAGTTCAAGTGATTTTTGTGCCTCAGCCTCCCGAGTAGCTTGGATTACAGGCATCCACCGTCACACTCGGCTAATTTTTATATTTTTAGTAGATACAGGGTTTTGCCATGTTGGTCAGGCTGGTCTTGAACTCCTGACCACAAGTGATCTGCCTGGCTGGGCCTCCCAAAGTGCTGGGATTACAGGTGTAAGCCACCACACCTGGCCTCAAAGATTGCCATTTGAGATATAACTTTAAACCCCAAAGAGTATTTTAATGCACTTTGTACAGAGCACATATGTGCTCTATTGAAGGGTTTATAACTATTCCTTCTGGTTTTCACTTCACTATGTCCAAAAAGGAAGAGGGAAAATGTAAAAGTCCAGTGAGAATCTGATCTGTTCTCATCCTCCAAGTGATTACTGGCCTCAGAGATTTGACAATGGAGAAATCGCAAGATGCTCACAAGTCACGAAAAGGGAGGCTTCTCAGCATATTGAGGATGCTAGAGTTGTTCAGGCAGGGATGTTCGACAGAGGCAGAGGGACACCTAGCAGGTGTGGAGTTCAGCCACCCAGACCTCTCCAAGGATGGCTGCAAATAGCACAAGATGTCCACGAACACTAATAGGCGTCCTCTGAACCACTTGGGAGGTGTCACTAATAAAAAGTGGAAATCAAAATGGAAAGAAAATTTCACCTCTAACTCCTTCTTGTGGCACCTGGCTTTTTCAGCACATATGGTACATAAAGTTTGTTAATGTCTGGTGGTTATCGAGTAAATCAGAGTTGATTAAAGATGTTTCAACTTTATCTTCATTTTTCAGACTTTATAGACATCCATCTGATAACTGAGAATAAACAACTATTTTATTGGTTGCGGCAGACAGTTCAGGAAAGAGGTTAAGAGAAAGGAATACACAGTTGTCTGCCTATCTTCGAATCTGGGCTCTGCTGCTACTAACTGTGTAATCTTGGCACATTCCATGACCTCTCCACATCTCAGGTTCCTCACCTGTAACATCAGAACATAACACCTCACTCTTAGGACATGTTAGGATTAAATGTATAAACTAAATGAACAAATAAATGATGACTAAAAGTACAGTGCTTCGTACAGTGCCTGACAAATGATTAAGTGCTCAGTATGTATTAAAACAAGGTAAGAGGAATATATTCAATTATACTATTTATGGAACTTTTAGGGTATTATTTTTACCACTAAAATGAATTTTAATTATTTGAAAAGCATCCTGAGAATCTCAAAGATCCTGCAAAATAAAAATTTCAACAGTCATTATTACATATCTTGAGTAGGTAGAGTGTAATTTTTGTTTATGAAGCAAGGAAATGTGATTTCTAAAACATTAGAGAGGCAGGACATGGTGGCTTACACCTGTAATCCCAGCACTTTGGGAGGCTGAGGCAGGCAGATCACGAGGTCAGGAGATCGAGACCAGACCATCCTGGCTAACACGGTGAATCCCTGTCTCTACTAAAAATACAAAAAATTAGCTGGGCATGGTGGCGGGGGCCTGTAGTCCCAGCTACTCAGGAGGCTGAGGCAGGAGAATCGCTTGAACCCAGGAGGCAGAGGTTGCAGTGAGCCAAGATCACGCCACTGTACTCCAGCCTGGGTGACAAAAAACTTCAGAAAATGGGGAAGAAGACACTGACTTTCTCAAGGGGACTGTCTATGCACTCACAAAGAAATCTCAGTCACCTTCTGGAAGCATGCAGGATATATAAATACACAAAGGAAGGGTGGGCAGTTGCCTCTGTGAGGTAATTCTGGGACACAAAGGCCATCTTTAAACAAAACTGCCTTCCCAAAAGTGAATGTCAATCCTTAAATATGTGCAAAATGTTACTTTGCTTGGGAGGAAAATCTTACTTGCCAGCTAATGCATTAACATATTTTCATCTCTCTGACCCATTAATACCTGTCACCCAGCAGAGTTAAGACCCCTGAGAGACTGGTGAACACAGTGGGTAAGTTTTTATGAGAAAGGGGCCTCAGGAAAGGGGAATCAGACTGAATGACAGAGGTACAGGGTGACAACAGAGGAACACTGAGACTTTGCAATTCTGCTGAGGTCAGCTCAAAAGACTAAGTGTCTTCACACTGCATTAGACTAAATGATGTTTCTCTACAGGAAGACCTGTTTTAACTTAAACTTTAAAATTACGCATTTGAGCAATATGATATTCGATTGACCTTCCATCCTTTCCTAATTTGATTGACTTTTCACATATTTATGTCCTGTCTCCCTTGTTAATTAAGTAATTCATTCAAGACAAGTATATTGATTGCCTCCTGTGGCTCAGGCTTTGTACTTAAAGGTGGAGAAACAGAAATGAACCAAGACATAGTCCTGCCCTGGAGAAACTGACAGTCTAGTGGGGAAGGCAGTCATCCAAATACATCACTCCAATAAAGTGCTATAAATGTAAGAGAAACGTGTACCAAATGCTGTAGAAAATAGTAAACAGCAAAAGACTTCAAAAGAGCTCAGAAAGACCATACAGAAGAGCCAGCACTTGCAGGATGGACGAAGGGGAGGGGGGCTTCTCAGGCAAGGCAAAATGTACAGACCCAAAGAAATGCGAAAGCAAGGACAGTGTTGACAGCAAATGAGACCACCAAAGGAGGTTAGAACCTTATTTTGAAAAAGGAGTTTGACAGGCAATTAAGAACAAGGGATTTTTTTTTTCTTTTTTTTTCCCCTCTGAGATGGAGTCTGGTTCTGTTGCCCAGGCTGGAGTGCAGTGGCACAATCTCAGCTCACTGCAACTTCCACCTCCCGGGTTCAAGCGATTCTCTGCCTCAGCCTCCCGAGTAGCTGGGATTACAGGTGCCTGCCACCACGCCCAGCTAATTTTTGACTCCTAACCTCATGATCCACCCACCTCAGCCTCCCAAAGTGCTGGGATTATAGGCATGAGCCACTGCGCCCAGCCAAGAACAAGGGAAAATTTTTAAGAAGGTGCAGAACATGATTGGATTTGTATGTTAAAGTGATCATTCTGTTAGTCCTGGAGAAGACAGACTGGATGGAGAGAAAGCTCGAAGTAGTAAGATCATTAAGGAGTCTACTGCATTAGACCAGGCAAACAAACACACAGACCTTGCCAGCTTCAGCTGAGAATTCCTTACTCCCTGGCACCTGCCAGTAAACTATTCACTTATTCTTCCATTAAACGACTATTTGTAGAGGCCCTATTGAATGCTAGATACTGGCACTGTGGAAAGCTACAAAATAATACACATAAAGACTTCACTTCAGCTTCTTATGACTGCATAGACATGACAAGAGCCTAAAGTAGGTCATTTGTGGGCTTAAGGAAAAGGAGATGGACAAGAGAAAAGTTACACAGAAGGAGGAACATCAGAAGGTTAAAAATAATCCCCAGGGCTGGGTGCAGTGGCTCACACCTGTAATCCCAGCACTTTGGAAGGCTGAGGCGGGCGGATCACGAGATCAGGAGTTCGAGACCAGCCTGGCCAACATAATGAAACCCCATCTCTACTAAAAATACAAAAAATTAGCTGCATGTGGTGGTGTGCGCCTGTAATCCCAGCTACTTGAGAGGCTGAGGCAGGAGAATTGCTTGAACCCGGGAGATGGAGGTTGCAGTGAGACGAGATCATGCCACTGCACTCCAGCCTGGGCGACAGTGTGAAACTCTGTCTCACAATAAATAAATAAATAAATAAATAAATAAATAAATAAATAAATAAAATAAAAACAAAAATAATCCCCAACATTTGTTCATTATTTTGCAGCTCTTACATATCACCATGAAGGGCAATGTGGGGTGGGTTGGGGTGGGGGTGAAGGTCTGAAAGAGTAGTGCATGTGAGGTTAAAGGCCTGGGTTTAAATACTTCCCCTATACCTCAGTTTTTAAATAAATAAATGAAAAATAAGGTGTCCTAAAGGTTCTATAACACTTTCAGTTTCACACATGGAACATGCAGAAAATAGTCACCACATATTTGGTGACTGAATTATTTCAGAAGCCAAATGATACGATTTAGTGGAACACTGAGACTACGGCTAATTCTGCTCCTGGATTTCCATTCATCACATCAATTTCAACAAGTGAAGAGCAGCTATAACCAAATGGCTAAAGCTGGCAGAGTGTCCAACGCCTAGAGGCACAAGGAGGTCATAATGATTGTCTAGTGACTGGTATGGAAGGGTGGAAGCCAAAAATATGGCTAAAACCATAAAAAAAAAAAAGGATTCTACTCTTCCCTGATGGAAAGTGGCAGAACTAGGGACACTTTAGGTGATGACAACGAATAGAAATGTCACCATTGATGAAAAGCTACAAGAGAAGATGTAGCTTATCACATTATCCCTCCCCGCCCCCCCAACTACACCTGCTCTGAAACCTTCCAACAGCCAAAGCAGCACAACAGGAAATGACAAGTATAATGATGAGAAAAACCAGTGAGGTCACCATTTAATAATTTTCCCCAAGTATTTTCTGCACTGTTTCATGGAGTATTGTCACATCCAAAGTCCTTAAGAAGCTCTCTAGGTTCCAACATTCCTGACAGAGGAATATAAATAAATAACGTACACTTAATCAAAATTGTTTTACACCTGCTCCTTCCTACTAAAAATGATAGAAAAGAAAACATCTGCATTACTGTCTCTGGAGAAGTAAACTTCTCCTCTTCCAAAGTCTTTTGAAGGGTAATGAGATGGCTTAAGTGCAGGGAAAATTTAAGATTTTGTCCAGGTCTGAAATTGTTGACAATATGTTAAGCAGACGGAGGTGATTTCTTTTGTTTCTCTAACTTTCCCTTTTGGTTCTGATGAAGGAGATGCTGACATAAATGTTTTTGTTGTTTTGCATGGCAGATAGACTTGCACATCTCAAAGGGGAAGCAAATCATCTCCTTGCAAATGATGGGTTATTTTTGCCAAAAAATTTGTATTAACGACGGCAGAAAGCCGTGAAATATTTATATGCCTCGACTTCCACATGAGAAGGGAGGAGGGGAGTTGTGAGAGAGGGAACGGGATATGCCACACAAAAATTTTTTGGTCATTTTGATTCACTGAAACAAAATGGCTTTTTAAGCACCCTGAGACCTCCACGTGTTTGTTTAGGATTCCAAAGGCAAAGTTTTTTTGCTCCTCTAGATGACAGCAAAATCTTCACTTCCTTGAAAACTGGTGCTATCAGCCTCATTGTGACAAGATTTAAGTAAAGCCACAGAACTGGAATTGTGAAATGCCTCCTGCCATGCTCCCTCTCTTGCCTTCTTTCTAAATTAGTTTTGTTGACTAATATTTTCTCCTCCTAGTGTCCTTAAGCATGTACAAAGCACTAATTCACACATAACATTCAAGAGCGCCTAATGCCTCAAAGTATTGCTCAGTAACTCCAATGTTTTTTCTACTTTTGCTCCAAAAATTTTGCCTATAATTGATAAAAGCATGAAACACTGAGCAACTAGAGGGATAAGGGTGAAAGCCAGGGCACTGGATGTATGTGGTTCATCCACTAAATACGCCAACAAAGTATCCATTATTTCACATGAACCAGACTCTGTTTTGTAAGAGACGCTGGGGGTGTTTAGAATTCTAAAATTATATGGTATTGTTGAGGTCAGTCAGAAACCACTCAAACCAATGAGGATATGAGAGTTATGCTTATGTGTGGCAATTCAAATGTAATATTAAAAAGTCACAGTGCTTTATCATTTATCCCATTTCTTAAGAGAACAAAGGCAATGATTCTGGAGGCTTTTCATTGTCTTTAGACAACTGCAAGAAACTGAGAGCTACGTGGTCTTGGCATTTGATCCTGAAGGTTAATCCCTTGGGAAGTCAGAGAGCTTTCTTTGCAATGTCTAGAGGACCACACTATTCTATAGCATAAAAGCTGGAGGTCTTACCAAGATGGAAAACGTTAAATATAGTTTATGAGACTATTAAAAGTTTATGACATCACTTCCCTATTCTCTGATATTCATCAATAAATCCCCTTTGATCTCCACAGGAATCTCAGTGTAGCTTCTTGTACAGTAATACCTATGTACTCAAGCTTCAAAGATCCATTTACTTCACATGTGTAATTTGCCCACTTATTCCTGCTGAGATAATACCCTTGGTTTAATTGCCCATAGAGCAACTGGATAAATCAACTACGTTGGTTTGTATTAGCTGTCTATGCATATGTGTAAAGCAAAAATAAATAAATAAAAAGCAAGACTGTTCAAGTCATTAACTGCAAAAATTAGAATAAAAAATTTTTTCCTAAGAGCCACAAATAGACTCAACCAGTATTTCTAAATTTTACAAAATGAAAAAAGTCCTTTAAAAATATACTTGGAGATATCAACTACTTCATTGTTTTGGAGGCAGAGAATAAATAATCTCAATATACATTTAGATAGATAGATAGATAATCTATAAAGAGAAAATGATGGTGAATAGATGAATGAATGAATGAATGAATAAGTGAAAACCTAAATGAATGAGTGAACAAATGCATAGAAAAAAGCATATAAATTAAACAAGCCTGGACCCACTTAAGAAATGTCAGACTTATCAGGAAACAATAGGTACTGGAGAGGCTGTGGAGAAATAGGAAGGCTTTTCCACTGTTGGTGGGAGGGTAACTTAGTTCAACCATTGTGGAAGACAGTATGGCGATTCCTCAAGGACCTGGAACCAGAAATACCATTTGACCCAGCAATCCCATTACTGGGTATATACCCAAAGGGATATAAATCATTCTACTATAAAGACACATGTACACATATGTTTATTGTAGTACTATTTACAATAGCAAAGACATGGAACCAACTCAAAGGTCCATCAATGATAAGACAGGATAAAGAAAATGTGGTACGTATATACCACGGAATACTATGCAGCCATAAAAAGGAATGAGATCGCGTCCTTGATAAAGCTGGAAGCCATTATCCTCAGCAAACTAACACAGGAACAGAAAACTAAACAGCACATGTTCTCACTCATAAGTAGGAGTTGAACATTGAGAACACATGGACACAGGGAGGGGAACAACACACACCAGGGCCTTTTACCGGGGTGGGGGGTGAGGGGAGGGAACTTAGAGGACGGGTCAATAGGTGCAGCAAACCACCATGGCACACGTATACCTATGTGACAAACCTGTACGTTCCGCACAAGTATCCCGTTTTTTTTCTTTTAGAAAAAAAAAAGTCAGACTTATACAGCTGACATTAATTTACAGAAATTCAAGCCTATTTTCACTTAATAGTCAGCACTATGATGAAAGAAAAATCTCTTTATAGGCTGGGCACAATGGCTCACGCCTGTAATCTCAGCACTTTGGGAGGCTGAGACTAGAGGATCACTTGAGCCCCGAAGTTTGCGACCAACCTGAGCAATACAGTGAAACCCCATCTCAAAAAAAAAAGTTAAAAAATTAGCCGGGGGTGGTGGTATGTATCTGTAGTCCCAGCTACTTGGGAGGGCTGAGGTGGGAAGACTGCTTGAGCCCAGGAGGTCAAGGCTGCAGTGAATCGTGATCGAGCCACTGTACTTACTCCAGCCTGGGCTCAGAATGAGACGCTGTCTCAGAAAAATTTTTGAAAACTCTTGTATACAACAAATTATCATATCTTATGTTTTAAACCTTTAAAGAGTCATTTTCTACTTGAGCTTCTGGTTATTACATTACATACCTAGGAAAACTCATATATGTACAGACATGCATACACAGAAAGGCTTAAATCCAAAACACAAAATATTTCAGTAAAACACCTTAATCCTTCAAATAAGTGAAAAGAAAAGCTTGCCTGGCCTGATTTCTTTCTTTCTTCTTTTTAAAAAAGCTTATATGAATGTTGTATCCATATAAGAATAATAAGCCCTGCATTGTTTTAAATAAATCTCTATTTGATCTTCTGGCTTCTTTCTAAAGACACTTTACTTCTCAATAACAATACACTATTTAACTGGATATTGAAATACATAAATATATATTTTATTACAAAACCCTAGAACATAGTCACATTCTAGATGGAGTTCTATAACTGACAGAATGTTCAGATAGAAAGATGTGAAGGCTATTTAGACATATTAGATATTAAAAGAATTGATAAAAATCATTGCTTTTTTATTTAAAAACTTCCAATAGTTGGTAAAGTCAGACAATGACCACCAGAATAACATAATAAATAAATCTTATATTCAGAACAAAATTTATTTCATCTGAAAAATATAAAAATGTATTATTACCAACTGGGTCTTATGTATGTCATTCTGATTTAAGTATGGCTTAAAATATGCTGAGCCTATTATATATGGGACTCTTTCTTATGCACTCTATGTATATTCATTTTACATGGGAATTAAACTCTATAAATTGAGTTCTACAAGTGCATAAGTACAGAAACAAATAGAAACCTATTTATAGGTAATTGATTTCATGATTTTTGGAGTTGACTAGGTGATTTTTAAGTGGCACTAGCAATGAGGTCTGCCAAGTTTCTACTTTTGAACATTTCTATACCTTGTGGTCTCAATTTAAAATACATGAGAAATCACAAATTCAAGCAATGCCAGAGATGAAAGGAAGACCTTAGCAGCAGCAGGTGGAGCGGAGGAGGTATTATTGAAATACTTGTTGATATGATTCAAGAGTGCTCAAGGCCATCTGATGCTAAGGGCCACAAGCAAAATCAGCAGAGGCCTAACCTGACTAATTGTCTCCCCTGATTGTGACGGTTTTGATTAGAAGAATAATCAGCTCTCAGCAGCCTGTAGGCAAAAATGCAAACTGAAGGAGTGTGTGTGTGTGTGTGTGTGTGTGTGTGTGTGTGTGACAGATGCATAGCAGAATGAATGCCAGATCAATATTAACCCACTCTTAAAACATTAAAGGGGTTCCAATATGAACAAAAGCCAATAATTCCCTTCATAGCTAACTAGCATGAACGTTTTTCCTTCTGTCACTTTATAATTGCTTTTATACAATCTAAAGCAAATGCTGATATTCAGGCTTTCCAAAAGTCCAAATGCATTCATATTTTGTCACTGAAAATTGAAGTCATACAATTCTACAAGTCATTTTTGAGCAGTTACTTTAAAATACTTTATATTAAACTCAACAAGACATCGTTTTAAGATAAATAAGTAGAATTTTTTCTTAAAGCTTTTTCTACTATTTCATCAATATGTTAATGAAAATGTATAAAAATACCTCTGTTTTTAAAGTTAAGATTAAGAATATATATTTAATCATCCAAACGACTACATTAAAATCAGCTGTAATCATCATTTGAAGCTTTACTTTGTGATTGTCTGCTTCTTTTTTCAGATGACCAGTCTCTCAGTTTTGTGCAAAGTATCTTAAACTTAGACTAAATGGTAATTTACTTCAATTATTATTCCTACATTAGAAAATTTTAAATCTCAAGATTTAGAAATTTAAACTTCCTGAAGTTATTAAGCTCTTAAAGGTGAAAATTTGGGGAAATTTTATAATATGCAAATACTAACATTTTTTAGTGCCCATAAAAAAGCTAAGGTCATTTGGTTCCCGTGAGAATGTAAAATGTATACTTTATTTGCTTACAAATGTATCACATTTAGTATATTTAGATATAGGCAGGGAGGGAATGAGGAAGAATACATTTCAGAAAAAAATGTATAAATCTTTTGTAAACTGTATTTTTACTTAAACTTTCTTTCCACTGTGGCTATGAGAGAATGAGAGGGAATAAGAGCAAGAGCAAGTAGAGAGGGAAGGAAGCTTTTAGGTCTGAAGAGATGAAACTGGGTTATTTTAAGCTCCATTCCATGAACAGAGGTGGTTTTATCTTCAGCTAAGTGTTTAAAGGCATGTGATAACACTAAATGCAGATTTCCATCTACCTGCTGGACTCAACAAAATCTCAAACCCTCAACTGGTGCCTCCAAATGTAACTGTCAGTCAGCTGATGTCAAAACCTAATGTCTTTTCCATGGCCTTACACATCTGGTCCCTGTCAGTGTCAACGAGGTTTGTTGGATGTGGTGTCATGGCAGGCAAATGATTTATATACACAGACCCAAAGATCTCAGAGCTCCTTCAGAGGATGCATTTCATCTGGTGTACTTGCCATCAACAAATGATTGACTGAAATTAAACAAAACCTTACATCCTGAAACGTGAGCATTCTCTACTCCCCCTCTTCACTCGGATCATGAATATATTTAGTTAGCCAGGGAGTTCACAAAAGACCCATGTCAACAGTCTATTAGTGAGATAGAAAAAAATGCACATTAAACACCTCCATGCTTTAGCCTCTGACCTCCTTAAGCTGGCACATTTTTAAAATTCTTTGTGGGATAAGGAATTACTAACCAGCCACACTGGAAACTCAAGAGTAGCTGGTGATCAAGTCCACCCAGCATTTTCCTTTGCAAATCTTCAGTTGAGGGAAGAAGACCTTCAGAAGTGAGTGTTGCCTTTATCAAATAAATTACCTAAAATACTGCACCAGATTAGAACAACAACAAAAAATTCCTCATTCTTGTCTTTAACCTCTCTTATTTCATCTCCTTAGGACAATGCACAGACATGAGGCACCCAGAATGTCTCTTTCTTTGCTCTTAAAGTTTATTGTTGCAATCTGGTTATGGATAATTCTTTCCACTTTACTCAGTGTGAATTATTCTTTTTCACAAGCCTCATAATGAACTATAAAACTAACACTTTGGTCCAGTTAGCATTAGCATATGTTGAGAACAACTTTAATGCACAGCTGCCTTGACTGGGTGCAGCCAAACTTCTGATTTTGAGTGCTTCCTGCAGGAAAATGCCATCCACTACCTAGAAATGCTTCATACTCTGCTGTTGTTTGATTAACAGTTTTAGCTTTGACAGACATTAATACAATGTTAAAGATATTAATTGTCTCTTAACTTAGAACTCTTAATTGAAAAAGAATTAGGAATCTGGTGAATGGTTACAGGTCCATATTCCACATGGAGAGGGCTAATTAAGAGCTCTGGGGTGATGGGGTGGTGGCTTAGCTCCTAAAAGGAGGTGTCCATATATATCAATCTAAAGTTAATTTAACCTAAGCTAACTAGGGTGTGATTTATATTTTTATCCCAGAGCTCTAGGCCATTTCCCACAGCTCTCTCTTCTAACATGCTGAAACTTGCTTAAGCACTGAAGGAAGAAAAAAAGTAAGTAATGATTGTTTAGGTAATGTCAGGGTGGTGCAGATCAGCTCTTGAAGAAGCCAGCTGTTCATGCACTGTCATCTATCCACGCAGGCTTGCTCAAACATGCAAAGCAAGTGGGCTACAGTGCTTTCCATCTATCTAGGTAAAGGTGTAAAAAGTGGCATGTGTAGAAGCCAGCAAACAGGAGCAAAATCTTTTCAGATCTTGCTAAGCCTCTAGAGAGCTGAAAAACATTCCATTTTAAGAGAGATGTTTTGAAACCAAGTGCTGTTGCAACTGTGCCAGTGGTTGGGGCATGTCTCTACACTAGTTGAACAAACCACACTTGTCCCAGCAAATCAATCTGGCTTTGCTGCTGCTTTAGATGGGGCTGATCTATACCCTTTTGCATCTCTAATGCTCACCTCCTGTCCAGATGAGCTCTCTGGTCTAGCTTGCCCCCTTGTTCAGTATGGCCATAGAAGAAATTTGGGGAAGGAAATCTGATGTTTGGGGTCTGTAAGCCCATTTCCTTCATAAATGCTATGCTACTTATCTAGTCAAAATGCATCCCAAGAATCTGCACAACCCTGAATGTTCATTCTGACCCTTAGCACAGTTGTTCTGCTAGTGTACACTGCTTCCCTTCACGCTTACTGTTGTGTTCTTAGTGGGGAGGAGTCTCTTCTTGCAGGTCAAACTCTGTACCTCTTTCCTCTTTGCCCAAGATTAGCTGGGCCCACAGGGTCACAGGCCCTCCAGTCAACCTACCAATGAACAGCCTCAGTGGCCCACTTAACTCTAATTGAAAGGCCCCTTTTGTCATTTTTAACAGATTTAAAGTGTGTGAATTTAAAATTCCAAATGCTGTTAATATACAACTCGCACAACGTTTTTTGCTTTAACATTCATTGCTGACCTGTTATGATCTAAAGTTCTCCAAAAGAAAGTTCGTGTTAATACTGCACTCCATAGAGGTGGTAGGAATAGTCTCTAGCCTGATGAAGGCACTCTAGATCCTTGACTCAGCCTCTGAAGGTCTAGGACCTCCCACAGTACCAATATCCACGAATGCTTAAGTCCCTGATATAAAAAGGCATCGCATTTGCATATAATCTATGCACATTCTCCTGTATGCTTTAAATCATCTCTAGATTTCTTATGATACCTAATACAATGTAAAAATATGTAAATCATTGTTATACTGTATTGTTTAGAGAATAATGGCAAGAAAAAAGTCTGTACATGCTCAGTACAGACACTTTTTATTTCAAATATTTTCAATCCAAGGTTGGTTGAGTCCATGGATGTGGCACCCATGTATAAGGAGGGCCGACTGTATTTACTTTACCATGTTATTTGAATAAGTTACCTAGTTTAAAAAAATAGCTAATAATAAGGAAAAGTGTGAGCAGGAGAGAGAATATGGGAATGCTCTGTACTATCTGCTCAATTTCTATAAACACACAGTTGTTCTACTAATTTAAAACAAAACAACAACAACAAAAACATAGTGATCCTCTGAATTGCTTCACATAGGAGCAGCAACTATGTTCACTTCACATATGTTAATTCATTTGCTCCTTAAAACAACTCTAAGAAGTGGGTGTTGTTATTCTCATTTTGCAGATATAGTAACAGACAAAGAGAGATTTTAGAACGTGTTCAAGGTTACTATAGTGGCACCAAGATTCAAGTCCCCTTATCTCCTCTTCCAAATCCCATGCTGTTCCCCCTAAACCACACTATTTTCTACTATATGTTGATCATATCATATTTATTGTTGGGCTTGGCTACCAGTCAGAGCTAAATGTAATGCTCAATGAGAGTAAGATACTACTTTTGATATATTTGTTTTCCCTGACCTCTTTACAGTTTTTACAGTTGTTATAATTATTTGAACAGTTTCATCTGATATGCCTTTAATCAGTCATTCAAACACCTTCCCTGAGCTTTAACTATGTGCTATGTATCACTTTGGACTGTGGGGTACAAGGATGAATAGAAAATAATTCCTTTCCTCAAAGATTTCGGCCTGGTCAGGGGGACAGACCCATAAACTTGTAATTACATTTTGAGATGTAAAGGTGGGATCCCAAATATAGCCTTGGAGATAAGAAAAGGCTTACCCGAGTCAAAGTTTGAGCAGGAGTTATCTACAATTGGCAGAGGCACTCTAGATAGGATGGGCAGCATGAGGAAACCAAAAGGTACAAAGGTGAGAAACAAGGTGCCTGGAACCTGGAGTGCTAAAGCCTTTTTGGAAGTGGTGAGACAATAAACCGCAGTTATAAACTAGTACATCATTATAAAAAAAAAATTGTGATACAGAAAACAGAGTGCTGAAAACCTCCGTATGGGTATCCTCAATTATTTGCTTAAATCATAAGGGAAACTATGCATTGAACCGCTGTCTATCTCACAACACCATTTAAAACAATTGTTACAGTAACCAAATCACTTCAGTGGTTTTTAAGAAGTATTTTCTTATTGTGTGCAAGAGAAACTTTAATCATCCATTGTACATCAGGGGAAGAGACAGAATAATTTTAGTCTTTTTTTATTGAAAACTTCAGGATATTGCTGATATTTTAATAAAAGCAGTCTAGATCTTTTTTGTTTGTTGATTCTCTATAAAGGATTTCTAGGCACAAATTTTGATTTTTGTACCTTGACACCAAAATATACTTTTCCATAAACGTATACCTGACAATTCTTTGTTCTTTAACGTAAGGAGCATTTCTTCCTTCAAATTTACTTTTAAATTAACTGTTTTATTTTAGGACCTTAAAATATCAATTGGAGGCTACTGGCTCACGCCTGTAATCCCAGCACTTTGAGAGGCTGAGGCAGGTGGATCACCTGAGGTCTGAAGTTTGAGACCAGCCTGGCCAACATGGCAAAACCCCATCTCTACCAAAAATACAAAAAATTAGGCGGAGGAATTGGGAATCACTTGAACCTGGGAGGCGGAGGTTGCAGTGAGTTGAGATCACGTCACCACGCTCCAGCCTGGGTGACAGAGCAAGACTCCATCTCAAAAAAAATCAATTGGAACACATGAAAAAAAAAAAAAAAAAGGAATGTAGAACAACAAAGCAGAACAAAGGCTAGAACTACAGACAAATAGATGGTTAAAGTGAAGTGGGCCTGAAGATCATTTATCCTATGTTCATGTTTTATTGTTGAGTAACTGACACCCAGAAAGGTGAAGTCACTTGGCTAACATTGCCAAGTTCATTAACGGCAAAGCTCAGAGTAGAGTGAATTTCTGAATTCCAGGACAGTGCTGCAAAAATTATCTCCTGGAGTTCTGTAAATGTAAAAAAATTGAAGACCCTGTGAGAGTTGAGATTTTCTTCCTCTGCTCCACAGGAGTGGAAGGAAAGTGGTCAGAATTGAGTTGTCACGCAATGGCACAGCAGAAGAAAATTCCTAGCTTCAAGCAATGATCGGTGAGTTCACACTGTCTCAGTGGGGCAGCACCACCTGGAATCTCATATGAGGAAACATCAGATGATAAGGGCGGCTTGACTGGAGTTAGCTTTAATAGCCTTAACTTTGTCTCCGGTTGCCAACAAATAGAAGGGTCAGCTAGACAGCAGCAGCTACAGGTGGCCATCACCACTTCATCTCTCTTCCACTCTGCACGCCTCAAACGCTTAGCCTTAGGAACTGTTTAACCACTGCAGAGGTAACATTTTTAGGACAATTTTGGCTTTTCTGGTTTAAAATCAGGAAAGGCTACTGTGTTATACAGAAGATGACTGTAGCCAATAAGGAATTCCATGCAGGAATGGCCTACTCTGCTAATCAAGAGGTAGGGACCTTTTCTGTGCCCTCATTTAACAATCTGTATTGGAATAAAAGCAGAACATATGTAAAGGCTTGGAAAGTATCTCCTTTTTGATTTTGCTGATGCCATCCTCATATTGATGAGACGAGAATTTTTTTTTAAGACGCTAAAAATGAATTTAAGACATGGATCTAGTACCATGGAGCAAAGGATTATGGGCCCTAACCATTTCTGCTCCATGTCTTCTATTATTGCCCGCTGACTATTTCTGCTCATAAGGGACCGTGAACTATCCATGAGTGCAAAATGGATACAGCACAAATTGATTCAGTAACATCACACAGACATGTATGAATAATGAGGCTCAGTTGCAGTCTGTCACACAGCAAGCATATCAGTGTAGCTGATTTATCGAAAACTGGAGGGAGTAAAGCCTCCTTCTTAAGAGAAGGTATCAGCTGTTTCTTCACTTTTTTGGTAAAAAATAAATTTGAGCAAACTAAGATCTTTTGTAATTTAAAATGTGAGAAAAAAAAACCCCTGAAAGTAGCTTTCACTATAACTGACCTACTTCTGATATCTTAACCAAAAAACAGAAGAGAGGGAGAAGATAAATGGTACCAACGTTATCATAAACCTTAAAGGTTCATCAGAGATGCTAATCAATTTCAAATTCCCTAAGGAAAGCTGTGTCTTTGCATGGGCATCTATGACTGCTAGAGGAATATGCCTACGTCATTAAAACAAGGGAAAATAAGATTGTTATTAGCACCCCTCCCCTTTAGAAGAATATCCTAGGATATTCAATGAGAAAAACAAAAGGACACGATATTCATTCCACATCTATCATGCAAATACGGTGGGTGTAGCTATCAAAACCAGAGAGAACAATCACAGTCTCAGGCACAACAGTCCAGCATCTCTGAAACTTGCCCTGTATTTCTTTGTGTTTTCAGAGTAGGGAAATTTCAAATTCTGACCACATGCACATTTAAGTAAAAGAGGTAGGAATCAGACTAGATGATGACCCCTCCTATCTCTTCTAATTCCCAGGTTCCCGGAGACCTTGAAACTTAAAAATAAAAAAGCAAAAGAACAAAGATTAAGATTTTCCTAAAAAAGAGAGACTACAGTAAAAGCATGTGTTAAAATATCCATAATCACAACATCTAAGCAGTTTTCAGATGAAGCAAGGACAGAGAATATACACATAGAGACAGAACTTGCCTAACGGTAGAGAGAAAGCTATTCAGTAGAATTCTTTAAGGGCAGCAAGGTACCACTTAGTAAGTCACTGAGTTCAAGCCCCAAACAGCATCTTTGGGAATCCAGCCGATATACCCCTAAAGAGAGGCCCAATGTGTCAGACATTAAATATAGAGGGGGGAAAAAAGACCTTTTCTACAGGTTGTAAATGAGGCAAGAGAGGACAGGGGAGAAAGACTGTGATCTAAGCAAGAGAGAAGAGGGGAAAACCAGCACTCAACTAAATGAACCTAGATCAGCTTATAGATGCAGCATTGCTTCTGTAGGTCAAAAGTGTTAATTTTATGTGAGAATAACAAAAGATCCTGTTATTACCTCTTTAAACAAGGCATTATTTTTAAAAGTGAGGAAAATTAAGCAAATCCAGCAATAACTTGATTAACCTATTTAGTCATGTTGGTTCATAAAGAATCAATTATTTAATATAGGCATAGAGTAAATTTTTTTTTAAAAAAGCATCTGTAATTTATTCACTGGCTCTAGGGATATCTTTGGAATCAAAGACAGCTTAACTGAATTATGAAGTTCTCACCAAATACTTGTACATGTTTTCAAAGGGCCCCGAAAGCAGCCAGGCACTTTCTGCTTCAGGCTACACATTAACTAAATTCCATTGTGCCCTGCACAGAGCAACCTCTTCATCAATTATTTCCTGCAACTCTTCAGAATGTTCTTTTTGCAGCATGTGTGGTTAGACCCTAGGATCACTGTAGAAATCCAGAAAATGCCAGGATGCAGACGGACAGACACACACACCCCACGCAAAAATGCCAAGGTCCTAAAACTGCATGAAGTTGTCATCTTCACTGCAAAGAGTGAAGAACTGAGAAAGATCAGAAAAGCTAAGCAGGATAGAGTGTGCTGGGGAGGAGGTTTGCTGAAGAAAAGAATCAGCAAGAAAGAAAGGAAAGAAAAGGGAAGAGATGAGCAAAAAAGAGAAAATCAAAGATCATCTTTTGTTTATATAAATAGCTTCTGGATTGTGACTTTTATTTGACGTCAACAACAAATGAACAAACAGGACAAATGCTGTATTGCTGAACTGATAGCCTCATGTTAAATAGAAACTTTTCTCCAGAATAAACACCACAGTGCAGAAAGTTCCATGGTAAATGGCTATGGGTCCACACTATGAGTTAGACCTAAAGCATCACACACAGCATGGCCCTTGTAGAGCTAATATGTTCTTTCATTCCCAGAATTAAGTCATTAGTCCAATGGAAACACTAACCCTACCAATCTCCCAGAGACTTTGCGATGAACAAAACATAAGATTAGAGATGAAAACACCTGGCAAAATGTAAAGCTGCACCCTGCTATGTGGGACAGTGCTACTCAGAATGCCTGTTCCCTAAAATGGAAAAGCATCACATCTGTTTAATAAGCAACTCAGTGGCCTCAGCTAAACCAAGTTTGGTTCTCTTCTTCCTGACACTCCCAAATCCATTGTATGAATGGTTCACACCTTTTTCTTTGTGCTAAGATTCAAAGGTTTATGAATCTGAAGTTCATTCATGGGAATAAGGAGAAATACCACACAGTGATTTGTGCTGGAAAGAAAACACAGCTTGCTAGTGGGCAGGAGACGTGGGTTCTAGTCCCCATTCAGTCACTGGCATCCATCCTGATGCTGAATATGTCATACACTCTCCAGGGTTCAGTTTCCTCATCTATGAAGCGGGGGATGGAGTAGCTGAGATTAGACAGAGAGGCAAGGGCAGCTCCAGTTCTATAGTCTTTAATTCAAAGTTAATCTACTTTTATTTTTGCTCTAAAATCTAACCACAACCATTCTCCAAAGATTTTGAGGTAATTCAGTTTGATCATTTTTCCAGTAAAATAAATATCATATCACTAAATAAAAAAGCAGATTACAATAAAATATATAGAATAATTTTAATCATGTTAACAAATTCACACACATATATTTCATGCTTTATATATAACATATTCTGGATGGTGGCATTATAAATAAAGTTCACTTTCATCAGTGTACTTTAAAATATATATATTTCTGATTTTCCTCAATAATACATTTATTTTATAATCAGAAAGATAGCATTAGAATTAAAGAGCCAAACTACTACACCTGATATTTTCAGGACTGTCTTCCAATATTTTTCCAATAAAAACTAGAGACATAGGTACATATTGTGTATGTGTATATATAATTTATAAAACACTCGGATTCAGTAAGAAATTGTGATACTTGGTAAAAACAATTGATCTAAACAATTTAGAGAGTAAATAAAGAGGAATTATAAGAATTCTGATAATGTAAATTCAGGGCACAAAATAAAACTTGCTTGAATTAACTCAGGGATGCTATAGCTATAAGAATTTTCTTATAATCACTTTAAAATTCATTAAGAGTGAGTGAGCTTTTCTGTATTTTTCCATATGCTTCCATATCCTCTTTTTCCATCAAATGCAGTATGCACTTTGGTTCCTTGTGAGTGAGGACAATTTGAAGTTTCTAATGTTGACTCCAAAGGCACGAAGTCACACTCACCGAGCTGCATCTAAGTACCTAACTGGGAGAATGTTCCGTGTGGCATCAAGTGCCTCATATTAGATAACAGTTTACTCTATATGACAGCAGCATGGGAAGTGGGTTAAAAGCATTAAGAAAATAATTTCAAAGCCCAGGAGAGCTTTTGGGAAGTTTTACTTTGAATCTTTAAACCAGAAGCAATGACTACAGTGAGGGGACAGTAGGAATTTCATGGGATTCAAAAAGAGGCAGGGAAATAATTGAGGCACACCCTGCCCCTAACCTCGTAACCTCTGGAGTCTGGGCTGGCTAGAATTCAGCCCTGGGGCCAGCAGCACTTCAGCAATTTAGCACCAAAAGGAAGCTTTGGTCCACTCTCCTGTCCTCCAGGGGTATGTGTCTCAGAATATCCCTCCAATCTTCATTACCCTTGTCACAACCCAGGCCCAGGGATACCTTCTGATGAAGATGACAAGCATCACACCTGCCCCTGCCCCAGCCCCAGAATAAATGAAAGACAGCAAGATTGTACTTTAGCAAAGGTGGGGTGAGACATGGAGGTGATGCTGCTGCTTCAAAATCGATTGTTGTGTACATCCTCGGGGAGCAAAGGGGAGAAATTCTGCACTTAATTTTCCGGAGAAACAAAACATCACAGAGGATTCTGAGCCCAGACCTTCTCCTTCTCTGCTGCACTGCTCCTTCTCTAAGGTGAACAGTTTCATTTCCTGCCTGAGCTTTCTACAATGAAGTCCAATAACTCAGCTCTCTGCTGTCCTGACAGTTTAGTTAAACCTACAGAGGAAAATGTTACAAATACAATCCCAGGCAAGAGGGGAGTTGCCCATAGGCTCAAGTTAACTACCAGTCCCCAAATAGCTAACCCTCACTTATCACACAGAAAGAATTCTGAAGCAAAACCAAATCCATAAGCAAAATTCATCACGCCAGGAAAGAGGAGAGGGGAAAATAAACACCCCAAGTCCACAACTACTGTTTCCAACTCTCCCTCCTCACTCCGCGTCCTGACAGAGACTATGTTCGCAGCCATCCCTCTGCCTGGAGAGGTAAATCTGTTTTTAATGCAAAACTCCTTTTTTCTCTCTCTTTTTTGTCCTTGAGACCAGCACTGAGCTCACCGAGGAAGCACGGCCTAAGGGTTTACACCTGTGACCCAAACTTTCCATTCTGTGTGAGGCTTTTTTTTTTTTTTTTTTTTTAAGAAAAACAATTCAAGGGAAGTTTCTGAACCACTGCTTTTCCTTAGGCCAATGGTTACCAACAGCGACAGCAAAGTTTTCATTTTCAAGTGTGACCCAATTTATGACTTACATTACACCAGATTTCACCTTCACTTCTTTCCAAGGCCCTGCAAAGGCCATCTTTTCTTGCATACCGGAAAGAGTGAACATCAACATTTTAAGCCTCTAAAGATAATGGGTGACGGTTACCTAACATGACAACCCAAAGTCATCTCTCCCTGTTTCCTAGATCTTGTTCTGTCACAACTTATGCAGAACATTAGAAGAGTTAATATGGACAGGTGAGTCCTAAAAATGAGTCTTGGACAGCTCATAACATGGCAGAACACCAAGGTTTTACCTCTTTACTCCAAAGACGCCACGTAAATGTGGCTTTGCCTCTTAAAGCATGAGCCAATATGACAGCAAAGCTGACATGGTGATCATGGAGTGATGACAGTTAGCTTCTGAGAACTTAAGTCCAACATAATTGAAAATCAAATAAATAGGTAGTTAAACAACTATCAGAGGTTTTATTCTCATGCAAATCCATCACAGCAGCGTAAGAAATGTAGGGATACAATCATGGTGACAGTCTTTGTTCAATCTCTGGCTAGTCCAGATTGCTTGCAGAGATGTTCCCTCATTTTAAATGTACTGCCATGGTGTCTTAGTATATCACGAGGGGAGAAAAAGGCCCCTCACAAAGATACACACACAATCCAAGCAGGATAGAGCCTGAGATCCTCACTGAAAAACAAAGAAAAAGGGAATGAACTCAGGTTCACGGCTACTGGTACCAGACATGTGTGGTGTGCTCTGCAACCACCTGCCTTGCCCACTACACCCAGCCAC
Source organism: Pan paniscus (assembly GCF_029289425.2). Lineage (NCBI taxonomy): Eukaryota > Metazoa > Chordata > Mammalia > Primates > Hominidae > Pan > Pan paniscus. The sequence continues at coordinate 102,745,638 of NC_073253.2, forward strand.
ACTGTGAAATCAGGACCGGGTATCTCATTTTCAGCTCTCACTCACAGGAGAAAGTCGGGAGCAGGAGGAGGCAGACTAACTTACATCAAGTCACCTTGCTACTAAGCACAGAGCTAGGACCCAACCGCAGGTGCTTGTGACTCCAAAGCACTTTTCATTACACCTTGATTCCAAAGACGGTGCTCGAGTTATTTAGAGATGCAGCCCTTTGCTGAAAGAGTCTGCCCCTGCACTGCCAAAGCTTCTGTCATGATACCAAAGTTCCACTGTGGATTTAGAGACAATAGACGGCTCATGAGTCGTGTTAAGCCATAATGTGTCAAAGGTGCAGGTATTAAATGCTGAGTCATTGCTATGCTTTGCAGAGATAATACTTCATCCTCCCTGCCCAGTCAGCTAGGCTTGGAGAAAGATAGCTCAAGCAGAGCCGGGCACCAGAGCTGAAATGCTGGGAAAGGTTTCTCTCTCCCAGATTCCCTTCTCCACTCCCACACCTCAGCAAGTCTCAGTGTCTGCCTGTTTTAATGATTCATGCACAGGAAAACAAGGCTGATGTCACGGGGCCAAATCTGGGTGAATGGAATGCTACCCTTCCCAGCTGTGCGGCATGAGGAATGTTCTTGCGAGATCGACTTAGAGAAGTTTGCTTTGAGACACTTGCCTTTCTCACTTTCTGTCACAGTTAATGAAGTCAGATCTCCTGTTTGTACACCACTCACTCGGTGTCTACAAGAGGAGATAAGGCAAGCTCACAAATCCCTAGTCTGTAAGTTAGTGTGGTGAGTCTGGTAGGTGAGATGCACAAAGGCTTGAGCGTTTGGGGTGGGCCATCAGGGAAGGGCTCCAGAAGCACTGGCATTTGACTCCAATGTTGTGGAAAGTGTGATAGCTGGAGCTGGGGCAAATGGAAGGCGCTATACTAGGCTAAGAGAAATACCGAAGAAGAGATAACAATCCTAAATTAATTGGGAAGAGCGTTAGGTTTGTCTTAAGTATTTCTTTTATTCTTCCACAGCTCAGATTTCAAGCCTATCTTCATTGATGGAGCCTTAGTCTCAATAATAAGGAAAACCAATCTTTAGAAGATTACTAAGAGGTTACACAGTAATTTACATTTAAATAGGTAATTACTGAACAAAATCGAAATATAAATCTAAAGGAATGATTGTAATGGTGGAATTTTAGACAACATGCCAAGTGGAGGGGCCATCTCAGCATCTATCAAATCTCATCACTTAGGGCAGTACTTTCAAAGTGAATACCTAGACCTTTAGCAGTGTGAGGAGAACTACAGGTGATATGTGGATATGGCATTAACAAACAATGAATGATGTAATGAGAAAAGTAACTCTATGAATCTTCTCTCAAGCAGTCAAGAAAAAAAAAGTCTCACTATAGTGCTAATAGGTCTTTAACACCTCTCTAGCACTGGCTAATCTCTCCTTTCAATAGAGAGAAAGAGCAGGCTTCTGGATCTGAGGCTTGTTGGCTTATGACAATAATATGTACATTCATAGCAAAGGGACATTTGGAAAAAGGCTATAAAGTTTCCATGAAAAAATAAGGTAAAAAAAATAGTGTCTATTTGAAAGAAAAATATTAAGCAAATTCTGACATAGGTGATATGTGCACATGGCAAAAGTTGTGAAGGTGGCACGTGGATAACCAAAGTGTGAGAAATCCGGTCTCAGAGCCTGTTCATCAGGCAGCTTTACCTTTGGGCTTTATTGACCTAGAAGTAAAATGTAAGAGTCAGAGTCAGCAGGAAAAGCCAGCTCTGAGGGCTAATGGCAGCGGACCCAGAGGCAGGGCATGGAAATGTTACCACGCTGTCTTTCTCAGGCAGAAGCAGGAAAGAGACCAGTGACCCACTGTCCAAGGTCCTTTCCTTTGAACAGCAAATCAAAAATCATCAGAAAGAGGTAACAAACATAGGCTACATACATGTGGACATCAAAATCAGGCTTAGGGTTTTTCATGGGAAATTCATAATCATATTATAGCTATAAGAATGAAACATTTACAGCCAAACTTTCAATTATGACATAGCATTTTGTTCTATTTTCATGATCACACTTCATTTAATGCTCAATATCACTGACATCTTGGTAGAACGGATAGCATACAAGCCATATACCATTCTTTTTAAAAGCAGAGTTATGCAAAATGTGCTTTAAAACATGCTGTGAAGAAATGCAAAATCACAATTTTTAAAATGGGAAGAAATCTTGACTTTCCTTTGTTTTGTCAGAAGGAAAGTTTATCACCCAATAAAAAAGAAATTATACTTGTAGCTTTAAATAGGCAAGATTCACATTGTCAAAATGCACATATTTTCTTGAAAATAGTCACCCTTAGGCAGGAAAAACAAAATTGCTTTTAATGACAGAAATTTTTAGATTGTGCTTGGAAGGGAAGGGTGTTTATGAGAAATAAAGCTCATGAGTCACAGAGCAAAATAAAACGAATGGTGCAGTTCCTCACTTGACAGTGCATAACTTGATAAGAAATGAAGCTCTGCTAGCAGGAATCATTGAAAGGTCCATTCTGAACTGAATGGTGCCAGGTGACTGTCCTTACAAGGAGGCACTCCTAGCCTGGAGGTGCTTTTGAAATCTTCCAGGACTAAAGAATCACACCCTTAGAAATTAAGGAATGTGTTCCTGGGTGTGCAAGAGTTAAAACCTCACCAATGTTGGCACTCTACCAGCTTTCACAGTTCTTTTGGTTGAAAGCTTACATTAAAACTCATGAAATTAAACTCATTAATTAATTCTTTGTGTTTTCTTAACAAGGACCCATCAGCTACATGTGATGTAGAAATAAACAATTGAAAAGGAAAAAAAAAATAGGCCATACAGGTTATTTGGCATCATGTAAGCATTAAGGAAATACAGCTGCTTCACTAAATGACATTTTTTAAAAAGAACAAGTCTGAAATGTTGTTGTCAAACCAGTTTATGTGTTGATAGGAGCACAGAATTTAATTAGTTATGGGTGATGGAGGAGAATATAGATTCTAGCACACCTGGTAAAATTTAAACCACATTCTGCCACAACCACCAATGAATGTTTAGCAGGACCAACTAAGTGCTTAGCATTCTGAATTTGCAGGATCCAGTGCAAAATAAAAATGTGGGGCCCCTTGTTAAAACATTATTAAGAATTTCAAGACAGTAGCAGCACAACATTCAACCAAACACTAGGCCCTTTTGAACACTGGGTCCCATGTGACTACCCCGGCCCAGCATCCATGAAGCTGTTCCCTGCGCTCCTCAACTGCAGTTACACTTTCAGGCCCCTAAGAAAGTATCAAACCAGTGGTACAGACTTGCCCATCCTACATTCAAAAGAAAATAGATCCTCAAATGCCCTAAACAATATTCCCCTTAATAGATTCAAAGATTGATATAATTTTGGTATTTCCTCTTTCTTTTTTTTTTTTTTTTTTTGCAAGCCTGAATAAAGACTTCTCAAAATATTTCAGTTTCCTGCTGCAGAGCTAAGCCAAGGAATGGCTTGGTTGTTAACAACAGGCAGTTCAGTATATTGTAAAGGAAGAAGTTAACAATCATCTGAAAGTCAAGGCCTGTAGCCCACCACCTTCTGGCTGACCTTGCCACAGTGGTGTCTTTCTTTTCTTGTTAATGTGTCTTTCAACACTCAAACAGGATGTCAACTATGAGAGAAGTTACTGCCCCCCCTTTATTTTTTTTTTTTTACCACGCACCCAAGAGCTGTTTCCACATCACAAGAATCCCTGTTACTTTCCAGTGAATGACTGTGCATTGTGGCTTAATCTCAAAAGGAAGTAGACGTTTAATACCTTAAAAGAAAACAAACATGCACACACAAATACCAGAAAGAGAAGTCATCCCCCAAATTCCACCTCTGAATTCTAGCATCATTTCTTGTTTCTCCATTTGGAAGCTTCAAATTATTCTCTTTAACAACTCTTTCTAGCAATGAAATATGAAGAGGTGATGATTTCCTCCAAATTAGGAGGACATTAACAATTAAGTGTTAATGCGAACACCGTTAACAGTAATGCAATTATAACTGTATTCCACAAAGGGCAATAGGAAATAATTACTCTGATTCTCAAGTGATAGTTCCAGGAGAATGAGATTCTCAGTCTAAAATTCATTAGGAGGGGCTCTGAAACTCACATGCACACCTACAGCTGGAGAGCCGCTCCTTTGCTGTAATAACCCTGTAAGTGCCAAATCTGGCATTCTCTTGCCATCTGCTTTTAGTCCCAAAAAATGGCAACAGTGAGGGTCCTGGGAACACTAACTTGCTGCTTCTGGGGCTACCATACAGCACTCAGATCCTGATAGGGCTTATCTGAATAGCCAGAGATGCTATTTTAAGCCTCCAAGCTGGACCCAAAGCAAATGACACCCAATTGTCATTATACGGCTTCTGAGGATGATGAAGTATATCCAAGGAAATGACTAATCTCCAATTATCATATGCATGGCAGCATTGAGACTTGACCAGAGAGAATGGTATAATAGCAGTGAAACCATTAATGTCTGTGTCAGTCTTATTTGATTAAAATTGGAGGACTAAACAGAGAAGCTGATAGAATCAGTCAGTTGCTGAAGTTTTCTCCTAATGATGCATAGATGGGAATTTTAAAATGTGCCTCTAAATTCTATATCAATTCTCAATTTCGGCACTCCTTCAACAATTCATAAATTCTTCTCCCCTTTAATATTTTAAAGATTAACATTGCTGATGATGGATAAACTAAACTTTTTGAAATTTCACTTCTCTATTCTGTACTTTGTGGTGGACATGTCCACAAGAATGATGAAATGAAATCAGGACAAGGCGGAGGCAGGAGAATCACTTGAGCCCAGGAGTTCGAGACCAGCCTAGGCAATATAGCAAGACCTTATCTCTAAAAAAAATTAAAAATAAAAATACATGAAATCAGGAGTAAGATGTCTTTTTTATCTTTTTTCTTCAAGAAAAACCCATCTACTAAGTTCTGATGATTTCTTTCTTGATATCCTTCTCAGATCTCTCAGAACCCATTTTAATACCACAGGCTCATGCAATACTATTGTCACTCATGCAATTAGTATAATTACCTTCTAGCTGGTCTCACTTGTCTCCTTATCGCCTCCCAATTCATCAGGCTTTCCCAGGTTAGGAACCCCAGTGACTCCCTATTCTGTAAAATCAATTCTAATTTGTGCTTGGTCCTTCGCACTCCCCATATTTTGGTAGCATGGAACCTATCCAGCCTCAATTCCCAGGACTCTTCTGTAACCTGGTCTTCTCACCTGCTGTGCAAACTCCTACCTTCAGGCCTCTGTTGATTCCCCCTTTTTGCCTCCAATTCCCTCACTCCTCCACTGGGCTTTCTTCAGTGGTTAAGTTCTGTTAAGCTTTCATTACCTTCATAGGCCACCAAGATCTCTTCCCTTTCTGAGACTGCACAGGACTGAGGATATTATTACACTTAAAGTGTGCAGTTACAGAGATTATTTTTTCTAAATCTGAGACATGGTCCCAGTAACATTTTATATTCCTTGGCATTGATAAGGATCATGTCACTATCTTGTCTTTATCCTTCATTTTGGGGCACATGGTCTACAAATTCATGCTAGTCAGTTGATGATAGAAACATTAATCCTCCAACTGAATAATGTAGCCTGGATAACCGATAATGAACTACTTCTACTAATAGGTGAATCCACTTGTAAATTATGGGTAGGGCAAGGCCATGTTGCTTAGTGATGGCTGGACCATGGATTGTGATTATTTACAACAGCTGAATAGATGTATTTGGTGATCCATCCACATGTGAATGGTAACTAATGAAAAAAGAATTTAAACATCAAAGAATACAGTATTCTCCTTCATAGCTTGGTGTTGTAGCTATAGGGGATAATAAAGACAGTGATATTACATATGTAGTAGTTCTTACATGTAGCTGAAGATTTATCTATTGTTTCTTTTAACATTTAATAAGTTATATCCATGTCCATATGTTTTAGAAATAACTGCTATATTGTTTTAAAGAGTGCAAATAGCCTTAAGTCTGCAGTAATATACACAAGTTCTGAAAAGCTATAGATATTCACAGAAAACACATGCACAAAGCCATACACACAAAATATAAAGTTTGATTGAATAATTTATTATTCCAGAAAAACAAGAGTAAATGTGGATATTAAAGGAAATAAAGACAAATCCATTCTCTACAATGCTTGGGGGCTAATTTAACCTACAGTAATTAGACATCTAGCAGATCTCACAACTAGTCAAACCAGTACTTCCAACCACTTGTTTTATTACATGTTTTGTCACTAGGTTACGATGGCATCATCAAATATTTTTATCGTAAGCGTCTATACTTGCAGTGACTCAAGACCGTGTTTCTCTCAGCTACTGCAAATAATAATGTTAATAGTATTAGTGATGATAAAAATTGTAACACTTTGGATGTTAAAAACACTAGAAGTTGTTAGTAAAGGTCTCTGGAGATTTCTACTCAGAATTTAAATGAGAACTTGAGATAATTCTTATACTCCTGGCTGCAAATTAGCAACCATCACTCCACAGCTTTCATATTAAAACTATGGGTACTTGAAGACTTTAGTCATTAATAAACTTTGCCCAAAGGACATTAGCAAAAGGCATGCTTCAGGTGATGGGATAGTGCCTCCCAGGACAGTGGGACTTGTCAGACTGTGCAACAGGATCCCATGGACCTGTCTCAATCAAGTTAATTAGAGACATCTGCAGCACAGAGATCAAGCCAAGCCAGCTCTGGCAGCTTATTTGCACCAAAAAGGTACAACTCATGTGGGAGGTAAGAGAGCTAAAATGACAAACAGATAGAGATCAGTAATGTGAGCTGGCTCAGTCATCTGAGTGTACTCACTGTTGAAATAAAGCTGGTAGGACCAAGGGATGCAAATGTCAAGCTGATGAAAAGGCTGAAGGATATTTGAACAAACCTTTGATATTCTTAGCCCCTGCAGGAATCTCAACACTGTAAATGGAGCCCCCAGTCTCCCTCCCCCCAGCACCTGCTTGAACTCTTCATTCACCTATACCTTACCTCCGGGGGTTGCTCTCACTCATTCCAGGGACCCCAGCCACCGTTTTTCTGCAAACAACTCTGCCCTCTTCCAAGATGTTGTTACTGATGGAGATCTGATGTTAGAAGTTGTAGCCTTTGTACTGCTGACATTGGTTGAAACTTTGCCTCTGAAACTTACACTCTATTCGACCCAAATCTTGACTCTAAAAAGCCACATCATTCCCCATTGCTTCCAGGTCTGATTTTTTTTTTTTTTTTTTTTTTTCAGTCTGAGTCTACTCATCTTAGTCGAGTTTGGGTCTTTAAATATTTCTTTTATTCATTCTCCTTGTTGATATCATTCTTGAATTCCCTAAACATGATAGCAGCCAGCTTCTAATGAATTCCACTTATTCTACTTTTCATATACACACCAAGAAGAGCCAGGTGTCTGCTCACTGGGGAGGCAAATAGAACTATGCCCAAAGTCAGAATGTGACTACAACAGATTTAATTCTCAAAGCAGAAGGAATCTGAAAATACAGGTAGCCTAACACTCTACAATTTGGTGTGGAACAGATGCCAAACCATGACACATTCTTCCAGCTCTAGAACGTGTTATGATCTGATATTCTAATTCATTAACAATTGGATTTTCACTTGACTTTTTTTTTTTTTTTTTTGAGATGGAGTTTCGCTCTTGTTGCCCAAGCTGGAGTGCAAATGGCGTGATCTCGGCTCACTGCAACCTCTGCCTCCCGGGTTCAAGTGATTCTCCTGCCTCAGCCTTCTGAGTAGCTGGGATTACAGGCATGTGCCACCACGCCCAGCGAATTTTTGCATTTTTAGTAGAGATGGGGTTCCACCATGTTATCAAGGATGGTCTTGATCTCCTGACCTCGTGATCCGCCTTTCTCGGCCTCCCAAAGTGCTGGGATTACAGGCATGAGCCACCATGCCTGGCCTCATTTGACTTTAACATCCACATAGCAAATACATGACTATCATGCTTTTGACACAGATCTCCATAAAAGACAGATTGTAAACTGATGGCCTGTGAATCAATTTCGGCCCTGTACACTTGAGTTTTAGCCAGTACAATGTTTCAGAGTCATCTGAACCAATATTTAGAAACCCAGAGATTTCAAATAAAGTACATGTTTCTACCTTCTCTTGAAAACTTGGAAGATCAGACACCACTGGCTCCACATTCTTCTTACACAGAAATATTCTGCTGGAGTGGATGACACCCAGTTTGTACACCAGGTCTGATTTTCTCACTTAGGTACCTGCCTGGCTGCATTAGCCATGAAAGTTTGCATCCCTTGCCAAAGCACCCACGCCTTTGTCACCTTTCAGTATACCAAGTAATCAATAATATTTTACAGATTGTTTTCCATTTTAAGAAATGGTCATCAGCACTGAACAGCCACAATGGAGTTTTCAAGGATTTCAAACAGTCTGAGTTCAAATCTAGTATGTAAAAATTTCCCAGAGGATCAGAAACCCTTGTTGAGTTTTCCTCCAGGCATGACTAATACAATACAGGGAGGTGCTGTCATGCAACCATGCATCTCTGCATTACGAACGAGGAATGGTTTAATTGCAATTCACCCACCTATAGCATCCTGGGATGGCTTTATCCTGTTGAAGGGTGTATCTTTAGGCCACTAACTTTGTTAAAATATGTCAGGCCTGTTGGTATCAAATATTGGCTAATACAGGAAACACCACCTCAATCTTGTTAAATATTTTTAGCAAGAGGCCACCATGTTCCAGAATGATGCTGGCTGACCTGCCAGAGGCAAGAAGAAGCCCCGAAGATCTAAGACAACATAAATGAATGACTAATTAAGGGCCATTCTAAGGGAAAGGACAATTATGTTGACTCATAACTGTCTAGGTTCCTACCATTCAAGGCCTATACAATTTACATAAAAATCACTGTCATTAGAAAAGTTTCTGTCCCACTGTTAAGACAGTGTTTGTGCAATGTGAGGTTACTTCCTGCTTCCACAATATGACTGTGCTTTACTAAATAAAATTCTGGGCTAAGATGTTTACTTGACTGGGAAATGACTACTAATAAGCTGTTAAAGGATGTATCCTCAAGTTACTACTTGTGGCATTTGTAACACGCTCCCTGTTGAACAAAGGTGTCACAGTAGCACAGTGAATAAACAATCCTTTTTTCTCCCTGTAAGTTATACGATATTAAATGTTAATAATTAATTTGTCTTTGTGGATTAACATACAAGAGCTTTTCAAACAGGTACTGGTGCAACCCCACCCTTGTAAGATGGCTAATCATTTCACATACTTCACACTTACCCAGCTATCAGTATCACTGACCTCAGCTAGCAAAGTGTGAAACGGCAGATGGTTTGTAGTGTTCAGTAATGTCCTATAAAAATGTAGCACAGAAAACTGCAAAAGGTTTTGGGAGAGAATGGTGGTTTATATGAACTTTTCAAGAAACTCAAGAGAAACAAAATGCCACCACTGTCCACGTCAAAGGATCTGGTGAGGATCCTGGGAGAAAAATGTCAAGAGATTCTAAGGCTTTCAGTAGCACAATATTTTCAAAGTGCTTCAGAAGTTATTTCAATCTGCTGCATTGCTAAAGGGGAACAGAGCCTGAAAAGCCAGTATAATTTTGAAGGCTGTTCAAGGACTATGTCAGCAACATTCTTACCCTGCATAAGAGTTATACATCTTAAGACAGAAGATTTGTCTAGGGTATCCACAATCTGATTACATATTTCTCACGAGAACTACCCCAAAATGCAAGCCCTTTGGGTTGTTCTACCTGAGATGACATGACTTCAGCCTCAAAATACCCAGGCTGAACTGTTTCTGGAGCAATGAGATGTTGTTAATGAATATCAACACTTCCCAGATCCTTTAAAAATGCTAATGTCAAAATATTCTACAAGAGTGAATTTCAAACTGTGTTCATGTTTTTCACAGCATGGCACCTGTTTGAAATGGTACAGTTTGAACATCTATAAAACATGAGATGGAAGATACCAAGGTGGCTTGAGAGTTTTTAAAGAAATATATATATATATATATATATATATTTTTTTTTTTTTTTTTGAGACAGAGTCTCGCTCTTGTTGCTCAGGCTGGAGCGTAATGGCGCGATCTCGGCTCACTGCAACCTCCGCCTCCCAAGTTCAAGCAATTCTCCTGCCTCAGCCTCCCCAGTAGCTGGGATTACAGGCACCCGCCACCACGCCCAGCTAATTTTTTGTGTTTTTAGTAGAGATGGGGTTTCACAATGTTGGCCAGGCTGGTCTTGAACTCCTGACCTCAGGTAATCCACCCACCTCAGCCTCCCAAAGTGCTGGGATTACAGGAGTGAGCCATTGTGCCCGGTCAAGAACTATATTCTTGAGAGCAAAATAGAGTATATTATACTTAGAATGGAAATATGTAAACTTTTACACATCTGTATTTTCAAAACAAGAACCCAGAGCTGTTCAAGTGATAAACAAAATCATCAGGTGGCTTGTTTAGAGTTTCAAAACAGACCCTTCTATTCCTGCTGTTTCTCCCTCTGGTTTCATTAAATATAAGACAAATGAAAATGACCAGTTCAATGGGGATATCTGACAGAATTTGGGGAGAAACATTTCATTAGCTTTCTATGAAGTCCAATACCTGTAATTTTATGTATCAGGACTCTCTGATTTGAAGTCCCTACAGAAATGCTTTATTCTTAGTCCATTTAGCTGCCTTTAAAATGTTTATTTTCTCTCTCTCTCTCTCTCTGTCTCACAGGAACATCCAAACTGTGTTGTCACAGTGTATAAAACAGAAGCATATTCCTTTCAGGTTATACTATACCCTGGCTCCTTGATGAAATGATTTGATGTGTTTCACAAATCAGAATCAGACAGAATGAAATCATTACACCTTATATAGCTTAAAAACAAAAAAGCCAGACATAAAGTGGACAGGAAATCAGTTATAATGAAAAACTATTTCAAGTCACACATTTGCTGATTTAGTGTCTATTTGCTGAGCATTTGTATCATCACTATGTGCTAGGTGCTGCTGGGTCTGTGACAATGAACAGGAAAGGCTGTGTGGCAACTCAACATGAAAGCCAGCTGAGCCTCCTAGTAACCAAAACAAAAAGAGAAACATCACACAGTTTCAAAAGGGAGGTTACTGGCTTATCAAGAGAGAGAAAAAAAATGTCTTGGTAAGAAGCTACAGAGAAACATAAGGAATAGGTCAATGTGTAGATAAGAGATACTAATCATAATATTAACATATAGATATTTATGTACCTATGTAAGACTTTCTCTTCCACTAAAACAGATGAAGTAATTTATAATCTTTTGAATGAAGCAATCAATAGATTAATATCTGCAGAAACTCTTATCTTTCTGGACTGTTTAAAGGTACAAATCTAGACCTAAAGTCGCATATGTGATTTAAAACAAGCAGAAAATACATATTGGAAAAGGGCTTTCTTACATGAGGTATTACTGCTCTAGAAAATTGTCTACATTGATTTATAACTGTAAAAGGATCTCTGGCAATTACATTTATCCTATTCTCTTATTTTTCAGGTGTCTTTTGGGGATACATGTTATAAATCTTTTTTATTTCTCTATATAACCCTTCTTTCTTTTGGGTAACCTGATAGTAATAACTAAGCCACAGGTGAAAGGTTTCTCAAGGTGTGGCTATTGTGTTCTCTTGATTAACTTCTACCTGCACTGTTTCCTTTTTACGGGGTGGCTCTTATGTGACTAATCTAGGCCACAATATATTATTTTTTTTAAGTTAGGTAAAAGTAAATCTCTCCAGACCTTTAACTATATAGTACTTTATTTGCTAAATTATGCAAATCAATATACCCTAAATCAAATACATACCTCCTCTAAAGAGAGTTCCCCTTGGTTTTGAAACTCACTTTAACAAGCTATCAATCAGAGGCTGATATTTAGAGGTAGCATAACTGATTGGTAGCAGTGGGATTTCTGGCCATTTTTAGTGATAACCACTGAAATACATGAGCAGGTTTTTAAACCCTAGGAAGGAAAAAGCCTGACCAAAAACCCTGACAGATATATAATGCCATGATAGAAATGCTACTCATTATGTCATACCTAATAATCCACATGTACCTCATTACACAGCTGTTTGTGTTACACCCTGTTGCCAAAGGAAGCTCCCTGCTTCTCCTCCTGATCCAGCAATTAATATGCATATCAAGCACAGTGGCCAGATTTCTACGGAGAAAGAGGAGGCAGGCAAGAGATCCATAGTCATAAAGACCTAGGCGAGTAATATTCTCAGCATTATTCAGGAATGTTTAGTTGCTTGCTCAAATTTATCATTAACAAAGGGCCTATTTCCCAAAGGCTTCCACTGCGTAATTAGCAACAACAAACACTGCCCCTACTCAGGTTAACCTATGGGATTAGTTACAAAGGTTTTGTAAATTTCAGAAGATATCTACACAGATGTCGGGAGAGCACACACACAAACACACAGTGCAGCATAATGGATGCAGCCACAGCCATTAAGTAGTTTAGGATTTGTGAGACTCAGACAACGAATACATTTTATGGGGGAAGTCATAAAAGTCAGACAGGAAAAAATATATAGCATGAAAGTTGCAAACTTCTAGACAGCATGTAAAAAAATACGGAGAAGTAGCAGGGGCAAAGGAAGAAACGTACCAAGCAGAGCTCATTGGTCTTAATAAATAGGACAAGGTCACCTGAGTTTACTTCTGGAACCAATAGAAATCCTGTAGTATCTAATTATTTTTGTAAAATGATTATTTTCAGGCTTCTATTTACCATTGTCATTAGATTGGTTCATACTTCATTAGTCTGCTTACTAAAATGAAACTTCATTTTATTTATGGAAGTTTTTATACTTCTCTAAGCCTGCTCCAAAAACATACAATTAAGCACTGCTAACCTGTTGATCAGGAAAGTATACTATACCAAAAGAGATGCAAAGACATGTTGACCATTCATACTGATTGAAAGGGCTCAATTTAAGAAAGTAATTTTAATTTAGATTAAAAAATAATTTGTAAATGACAGAGTCTGGAATGACATTATGAATAAAAATTAAGGCTAATGACCTTATCTTAACCATAAATTAGTTTGTAGAGATTTGTTCACACTTGGTAAGCAGCACTGTTCATTTCTTATGATGGTTATTCGTGTTTAAACAAGTTGGCAATTTTCAATTCAGAAGTCAAAATACTGTCTTAGTTGCCAACAAAAATAATTAATGAAACACTTCTAACCCCAGGGTAAATATGTAAGCAAGTGCATGGTAATGGATAATAAAAATAGCACTTCCTTTTACATCTGGTGCTAATTAAAATCTGATCAGAGTAATAATTGAGCAGTGCCCAGGCTACCCTTGATTTTTCTTGTCAGGTTTCAATTGTTCGACACAAATGCACTGACCTCAATAAATGAAAACACATTTAAAAAAAAAAAAACCTAAATTATAGCTATCCTTATTCAGGCCAAAAAGTGATTTACTGTCGCTATGGGTTTTGAGGTTACTCGAGACATGGAAGTGTTCTAGGGAGCCACTCATTGCCACTGGTGTTCATGAACAAGAAGACACCAGAAAGTCCATGAGACTTTCATTCAGAGGTTTTTCCCCACTGAATACACAACTCCCTCCCTATGCAAATTCCAATTAAAACAAAAGAATAATATATTACCTAACCAGGGGTTGAATGAGTGTGTGACAGGCATTTTGCTAAGAGCTTTTCAGGTATTATCTCAAGTCTTCACAACATCCTGATGAAAAAGAATCATTACTGGTCCTATCACATTGACAAACTGAGTCTCAGACTCTGGCTCCAGAGCTCATGGTCTTAATTTGCTACACTATCTTAAAGTAATGGAAAAAATGCACACCAGTATATTTTTAAAAACTAAAAAAGGAAAGAAGATTCTGAGTACAATACTCGTACTCTCCAAAATTACCCTATTTCAAAAAGAAAGATTAAATACCAAAACTCAATTGAAATCATACTGATTTAATTCTACAATGTGATGTCTAAAACCTCTAAGTACCTGCTTATATAAGTAAAAACAAGTCATGAGAAAATAAGAATAATACATATTTCCATGTCCCAAGTGCCCCACCGATATGCTTCATATTCACAAAGCTCTAGTTAAAATGGGAAAAGCCAACAGATTACCATTTTAATATGAATGCTTAATGAAATATATACTAATACTCACATTCAATTTTTCCATAAATCAATGTATTGCTAAAACAGTATACATTTTTATCCACTCAACATAGTCATTACTTTTATTTAAAATTAAATTCAACTGTATTTTGTATCTACCTACAACTTCTTGCCCTGTGAAGGGGTACAAAGATGTATCAAAGATGCTCTCTGCTTCTAAGAAATTGTTTATTAACTGGCACAAGAAATAGCATCAACTATAATATCTGGTAGAGTGTAAAAAAGGGTAGAGTTCAAGTTCCTAAAAATGTTAATGCACTAGGCTATATGTAAAGCGCTGGCCTAGGCACTATATGGATCAAGACTAAAGACACAGGCACTGTCCTCAGGAGCATTCTAGTGGAGAGGGGAGGTATCCAATACATCAATTACGTGAATACCTGGCTTCCTTTCTTAAGTGTATAAAAAGCAAACAAAGCCTTAAAGACTGCTTCACAGAGCTCTCCATAAGCAGGGCTGGGGATACACAGAAGCCAGGGAAAACAGATACAAGACTCTTGCAGTCAGCAGTCCCAGAAAGACAAAATGAGGGCTTGTCCAAAGGCCTTGTACTGGGAGTGAAGGCAAGTGGAAGGAACGAGCAATGGGGACAAACAGGTCTCAAAGGGTGGGCGACTGCCTAGAAATGAGCAGAAGGAGAACTTGGAAATGACAGAAGTCTGAACAAAGAGACAGCTTTATATGACAGAATAAATAAATGTTAGGTAGACAAGAGAAATAGATGTGGTCACTGACTTGTGGAGCCTGAGGAGCTGGCAGGGGACATTCAGCATAAATTTACTGAGCTCCTATTACATAGCAGGCACTGTTCTAGGATCCAGAGGTACAAGAGTGAACAAAACAAACTAAGAGGTGTGCAGCAAGCAACAGGGTAAAGTTAGACTCTCCTGCTGACAGGCAAAAGCCAGAAATACAGACTGAGAAGCGTCAACTGCAAATGAGAAAAACCCTCGGTTCTCCTGTATTCAGGAGAGTTTCAAGAAGAGAGAAGAGAGGCTACAACACTGAATACAGGAGTGGGTTGGGGAAACAATCTGGCTGGATGAGAACTGAACTTAACCGATTTGACATTTCTGTGACTGTTGAGATGGCCTTCTCCATCGCGCTGGGCCAGGATCCAGCAGGAGGAGATCACAGCAAGTGTGCCTTTGAGAAGTTTGTTATTAAAATGAAGTAAAGGATGGTATTTTGATACATAGTTCTCTGAGAATACAGAGAAAGTAGTGATTCATTCTGACCAGGAGATCTGGGAATGCTGATGGTTGGCAGTGAGGATGTCCTCTGTTTTTGAACAATAAATGCAGGAAAAGAAACGGAAAAGAATGCCAGGTATGGTGGCTCATGCCTGTAATCCCAGCACTTTCGGAGGCCAAGGTGGGTGGATCACAAGGTCAGAGTTAGAGACCAGCCTGGCCAACATGGTGAAACCTCTCTCTGCTAAAGATACACAAATTAGTTGGGTGTGGTGGCACACACCTGTAATCCCTGCTACTCAGGATGCTGAAGTAGGAGAATCACTTGAACCCGGGAGGCAGAGGTTGCAGTGAGCTGAGATCACCCCATTGCACTGCAGCCTGGGTGGTAGAGCGAGACTCCATCTCAAAAAAAAAAAAAAAAAAAAAGAAAAGAAATGGAAAAGGGATGACAGAGAGTCAGGGTTACAATAAGGTCTCATTACAATACAGCTTTAAACATTAGAAAACAAACACTGTCTTGTGTAATCATACACTTCTAAGTTAGACATATTTCTGAACAAGATAAAATGTGCTACATAAAAATAAATGCTGGCTGGGCATAGTGGCTCATGCCTATAATCCCAGCACTTTGGGATGCTGAGGCAGGTGGATCACTTGAGGTCAGGAGTTTAAGATCAGCCTGGGCAACATAGGGAAACCCTTACTAAAAATACAAAAAATTAGCCAGGTGTGGTAGCATGCACCTGTGGTCCCAGTTATTGGAGAGGTTGAGGTGGGAAGATCACTTAAGCCTGGGAGACAGAGGTTGCAGTGAGCCGAGGTCGTGCCACTGTACTCCAGCCTGGGTGACAAAATGAGTTGATCCTGTCTCAAAAAAAAAAAAAAATGCTATTTTTGTTTAAATCAGGCAAATATACTTATCTGTTATTTAAGACTAAAAACCTGATTTGTTGGTCCTCCACCTAGAAAATAGTCTGTTTTAAGACAAGGAAATAGTTCTTGTTTAAACTAGAGAATGAGAAGTCTGTCAGACATATGGCCCCACTCTTGCTCCAAGTCCTTCTCACCTATTCTCAGATAAGACCCAGATCTTGGGAAACAAATTAAGGGCGCATCTGCTGGATTGGACCTAGCTGCACTGGGAGTTGCCAGAGTGCTCTGAGCAGCATCAGGAATTCCTCTGGGCCTTGTCGTGATATCATTTGCGCAATGTAGCCTGTGATGGCAGAAAATGAAGCTGGTATTTATACAGGGTATTAGAGAAGGACCCTCCCTGCACCAGGCTTAAAGTGACAAAATGTCAGCCTCAATCATCCCACAGGCTTTGGTCTCCCTCTGTAACCTCTTTCTTTTTGGCTGCTCTCTCTCTCTGTCTCTCTCTCTCTCTCTCTCTATATATATATATATACACATATATATATATACATATATATATACATACATATATACACATACACACACGCACACACATACATATGACACTAACAGAAAAATAAATTGAAAAGAGCACTGAGGCAGAGTGTATTTCACGCACTGGTGCCAATGTTTCATATCTCATGAACCTCGGGAAAACAATTCGTAGAACTAATTAGTTTACAGTGTTTAAGCAGCTTGTTCCTCGTCTTTAATCTTCTTTATGTAATACTGTGAACAAAGCCATATTATCTTCTGATTTTTTTATACAGTTTAACAAATATAATCTCCCTTTTCTTTCCAGAGATTACTTCATTTAGACATCAAACTATGTTGTTGTTGTTGTTTTCCCCTGGGGAGAGGGGATATAAATAAATTGACATCTATTCACATAGGTCTCAATGGTCTACCAGATCCACCCAGGCCCTAATCCTCTTTGTTGTCATGGAATCCACCTGGCTTAATTATATTTACAGTTTTCAATGACACCACATGGCATGCAGGTTTTCTCTGAACTCTGCACATCTTCCCGAATCCTAGCTATAAGTCACACTCCAGCTGCTGTCTCCGTCTCGGATTCTAGACGGTGACAAGGCACTCTTGCCTGAAACTCAGCATCAGGTCCTCAAAGAATAGAGCCTGGATAAATCTCCCCTCCAGTATTTTTATAGCCTACTAAAAGAACATGATTTAAGAGAACTCCTGACCTAAAGCCAGGTGATGGGAAATAGATACATATGTGTACAAATTAGTTGGGTGGTCAGGGGAGCAAAGAAGAACAAGATACTTAACTTACAAAAGTTTTATCTTAAAATACCGCTCACAAGTATGACTTTTAAGAGAAATTGAACTTTTTGTGCTTTCTGATTCTAGATAAATATTTAGTTGCTAAGCTGCTGGGATGCTATGAGATACATTTTGGGTAGAGTCAAACTGAAATCCAAGAACTGGGTAAGGCTATTGTTGAAGTAATTATTATTCATCTGGTGGGTGATGCTGCACACACACAACTACTTGCACTGCTAAGGATTTGGAGCAGAGTTACTCCCTGAGAGAGACACTTTTCAGGTGGCAGAAACCCACCTCAGACTTTTATTTATACACTTGAATCCACATTATTAAAGAAATTTTATAGTCTTGGTAAAACACAGGACTTGGTGCAAACTTTCATTTTGCTTGCCTGAGAACTGTGTACTGTCCCATGGTACCCATCTGCCTTAAAGTTCACTCTGTCCTTAATTGTCAAACAGATTCATGGTAACTCCTAATTAGTGCAAAACAGGTAACACAGCTGCGACTCTGCAACTGCTGAACACCTTTAGCATCTATATCAAGCTAAGCTCAGGAGCCCTCTCTGCTCTCTCCCAAGGTTAATGGTTTCGAGTCTTCTGAGAATTATGGAGTAGGTGCCCACAGTGAGAGAGGGCGCCTGATTCTCCAAGCCGCTGTTCCTACTACTAATGGAGTCAGCATAAGAAGCAGCCAGTTTCCAGCAACGGTAACAATGGAGAAATTTCTCTTACTGCACAGCTGCCAAATAACTTTGAGGATCTGATTCAGAACTAACATGGAAGATTTAAATGGATCCATTGCAACAGACGTTTTGCATGTTGGCACACTGGAATTAGAGGAACTAATCAGAGCCAGAGTGGTACCAGATGGTCTCTTGAGAATTCTTCTGAGTTTAAGATATGTGAGCCAATGAGACAAACTGTATAATTGCCCAAGATTTTACTCTAAGAGCACTGGCACTGGGAGTAAGACCACTAGGAAACTCAGCTCTGCCACTTTCCAGCTGTAGGACTTCAGGCAAATTAATTAAATAGGATGGTGGTGAAGAATTAAGTGAGATACTGTATCTAACACTCAGGGTACCTAGGTAGAGCACAGGGAAGATGAGGAGCTGTTAATTGTGATAGTTATGATTTTGTATTTTTTTTTTTTAGATTTCTGAGTTGAGGAATATTTGCAAGCAGGTACAGTAATGACCCAATTCAGATGTTTATAGAAAAAGAAACACATCTTAAAAATAAAGGTACCACAAAAAACAAGAAGTAGAAAATTGGAAGATGGAGAGATGAAAGAAAAATGAAGACATTTCAGAGAAAAATGAAAAAACAAAGCAGATTTTAAAAAGAAAAAGAAAAAAAGGTAGGAAATACAAATCTAAGAAATTTCAGAGAAAAAAGAAAAAACAAAGCAGATTTTTTTTAAAAAAGAAAAAAGGTAGGAAATACAAATCTAAGAGGAGGGTTTGAATTCCTAATCCTGTTCTTTTTCCTTGCACTTCTATTCAAATCCCTTTTCTGCATCTCAAATTTGTCTGCACTAGATGGTCCAATTCTAGCCAGACTTCAACTTGTAGCAGTCCCAAGGTAGAAATGACTAGAAAAAAGAAAGTTCCCTCTTAGCTATGAAGAATGAAAAACGTTAAAATGCAAATTCAATGTAAAAAAGAAAGCAAGACTATGCACACATTTCACAGTAGCAAATTCTCAGGCAGAAGTGGAAGCCAGCACGTAACCCCCTGAGGTGTGCTAGTGTAACTGTTTCAAGTTTTGGGGATGACAGTTAAACAGCAAGTCCTGTTACTACTGAATGAATCTCTCTCTCTCTCTCTTTTTTTCTCTGGGAAGAAAATGTTTGTGGTAGAATTGGTCCTTGAGAAAGAGTGAATTGATCTGTTAGCTTTCTGTGCTGGACCAGAAATAATTATTGCCATACCTACTTCCTATGGATTATGTTCAAAAGCTAGAGATACTCACTTATTCTGTCTTTATGCTACGGGGAACTAATCGGAACTGGGGTTTGCTTCACTGACTCTCACTTATTTTAAAAGTCAGGCTTAGTAGGAAAGAAAAAGTCAAAGAGATTGACCAAGAAAGGATGAAATGTTCGGTCTAGGTAAACAAACACTGTCTCAGATAAAGTTCTCCACGGGTCTCGACCTCACCTTCTACTGCGTATGAATTCATTTTACAATGTTCGTTTTTTTTAAGCTAGATCTTTGTGTGCTTATTTTCAACAGGGGATGACAATTGATTTGTTTTCTATTGAACCTCGCCAACTGGATACTGAAGCGAGCACGGCATATTTAGATGCCCTTAAACTTTCAGGTTCACCTTTAAAACGTGCCAAGACAATGTCATGTTGAGGGTAAATGTGCAATTTTCACTAGGCTGAGACGAGAAATGAGGGTCTCGCAGGCAAAATGACATTAAAGGCGTTACAGTAAAACAGAGGCCAATCCTTATTGATTCATTTTAACTCAAATAAAATTCCAATAATTTGATGGATATGAAATAGCAAACAAAGGAAAAAACAAATCAGATGATTCCTGAGTGTGTGTGAAAGAGCACCCAGGCCCTGCTAGAAAAAAGCCACACTGCCAAATTCAACTCTATGTATATTCACAGGCACTTATTTAGCCTACCGGCTTCTCCTTCAGGAGTAGGACTGGTAAGGAACTTTAAAAGCTAAAAGATATGGAAGATACAACCTAATCAGGTTCAGGTAGCTAGAGAAACAAGACACACCCATAAGAAAGAACTTATGATGATAATTCTAAAAAAAAATGCATAACTACATAGTGGAGAGTGGTTCGGGTAATTTATGGAACTCCTGAGGCTATAAAAGAAAAAAGAAAGACATCAGTTTATGAAATGGTAGGGATTTCTAGAGTTCACCCATATCTAACTTTCTTCTCCTTCTGGGCATATGAGAGTATTATACCTCTCTACTACCTTAGAGTTAGGCAGAGTTGTGGGCAGAAGGAACATGAGTCACTTTTGGGCTGAAGCAAGACTCTTCAGTGTTCTCTTATGTGGTGGTTTGTGTTGAGATGACAAAACCACAAGACTGAAGAGGCCTCTATCATGGAGTCACACACAGATAATAGTTACCTGCCTTAATAAACTCTGTCAAAACCCTGAGATCCTGGGGCTGTTTGTTATTGCAGCACAATATATTTTCTCCTGACAAATATAGA
Source organism: Pan paniscus (assembly GCF_029289425.2). NCBI lineage: Eukaryota > Metazoa > Chordata > Mammalia > Primates > Hominidae > Pan > Pan paniscus. The sequence continues at coordinate 102,766,541 of NC_073253.2, forward strand.
TACCAAGGCAGGGAGGAGCTAGAGAAAGTTACTATGAAAAGAATTTTAGGGTCTCCTCAATGTATTTATACTTTAGTTTCCTTCCCCCTTGGGCTGACCTGTCTGCCTCCAATATCTCTCAAATACTCCACATTGCTGCTAGAGCATTCTAAGACCTACATCTGTTCACATCTGTTTGAACTTCAAATGGAATCGCCTGGCACAAAAGATAAAGAACAACTTCCTTAGCATAGGGTCAAGGCCCATGGTATCTGGCTCTGTTTCCCAATGTTATTTTTGCCCACTAGTTCCCATCCTGTATTCCGGCCGTCAGCACTCTGATTGAGCCACATTCTGCTCTGCCTCCATGAACTGGGACACACTGCTTCGCCTGTAACGGCCCCCACTCCCTCTTCTCCCGGGTGAACACCTAACCAACTTCTGGCAGGATTCACTTCCTCTGTGAGGCCTTCAGCTCCTCTCTCCTCCCTCAGCACTTTGTGCATTCTGTTACAAAACACTGTTCCTTAAAAACTTTGTTTAATCCCCTTCCAATGGATAGTGAGTTGCTCAAGGCAGTGAGTGATTCACTTTTGTTTCCCCCAGAGCATCTAGCACAGTATCTGACAAGCAGTTAGTATTTGCAGAAATAATGAATGAATAAAGGAAAGAAGGAATATGTGGCATGGCTGTGTTCATGAGAGTATTAGGCAGATGACAGGGACAGAGTAGAGGTTTGTTGGATAGAAGTAAAATGTAAATGTAAGCAGCCAGCAGGTGTCAAATTACAAAGAATGAGAATTTTTCATTTGGTCCAAAAGGTAATAGGGAATCATGATAACACCATGAGCAGCAAAATGATAATTTTGTTCAGCCCTGTAGCACCTTGTGCCTTGAATGTCAGCTATGTTTATGCCAATCTTATTCCCCCTTGGACTGTAAAGCTCCTTGAAAACAGGGGTTGTGTCCTAATCATATTTGTATCCCCTATAGCAACAAGCACAGTGTTTGTATAACAGGTGCCAACAAATATTTGCTGAATTTAATTTTACAAAGATTACTCCCTATGCGATGAGGCTGGATAGACCAGCTAGCAGACTACTGTATTATATCCAACATTACATGGGAAATGGACTTAAAGGGGAGTATTGCCTATGGAAATGTGAAAATAGAAATCTAAGATGGTCTAATATTCCAGTCAGCAGCCTTTAGGGTCTCTAATATCAATTAATGTTTTGAGCCTGGGGTCCCAGAAAAATGGTGGTCTATTTAAAACACAAATGTTGAGAGGAAGATTTGCTTTTCTCAGGGAGTACATGAGTCCCATGTGGGAGATAACAAAAGAAAATATACTGGAGCTACAAGCAGCTAGAAATACTAACTGCTGTATACAAATGTTATCTTATCCCCCATCTTGTGGCTTAGTTCAATTTTTTTATTGATTGATTGATTCATTCACTCACTCATTGGTTTTATTTTTGTAAATTTCTTACATTGTATAAAGTAATGTTTCTGAAGTTTATTCAAGTCTATTTAGACTGTTGTCTGTTTCACATTAATCCCCAAAGTCAAAGATGGTGAGTGAAGTAAAGAAATGATGTGCTAGACTCTTCTGCTTTGGGTTTCCCAGATATCTCTAGTTATTCTCTATCAGAAAGGGTTTGCAGGGGCTTCCTCTTGTTGAAGTACCCTTTTTAAAACTCCAGCTGTCAGCAGGGAATCCTACAAGCATCAAATTATTTTACAAATCCCAAGCTTAAAAGAGCACTCCATTCAGAAGCTATACCTGCTTTTATTATGACTCACTTCTTAAGAAGACACACACACACAACTAGTGAGCCCTTAAAAGAAACATTAAGACTGAAAAACAAAAAAACTCTTTTTTTTTCCAAGACAGCGTCTTGCTCTGTCGCCCAGGCTACAGTGCAATGGCACGATCTCAAATCACTGCAACCTCTGCCTCCTGGGTTGAAGCGAGTCTCCCGCCTCAGCCTCCCAAGTAGCTGGGATTACAGGCGAGTGCCACCATGCCTGGCTAATTTTTTGTATTTTTTAGTAGAGATGGGGTTTCACCTGTTGGGCAGGCTGGTCTTGAACTCCTGACCTCATGATCCGCCCGCCTTCACCTCCCAAAGTGCTAGGATTACAGGCATGAGCCACTGCGCCCGGCCACAAAAAAATCTCTTTTAAGATACTGTCCAAAGCCTGTACCTGAGGGATTCAGTGTTATACCTCCCAAAATAAAATATGGATTTAAAATTCAAGGTATATATAATAGGTTATCAATAAGTTAACTATTACCATCATTACAATATTTCATTTAATCTATTGCAAACTCATGTATTGGACCAGACAAAATTTGTTTGTTTATTTAGACGGAGTCTTGCTCTGTCACCCAGGCTGGAATGCAGTAGGGCAATCTTGGCTCACTGCAACCGCCGCCTTCCAGGTTCAAGCATTTCTCCTGCCCCAGCCTCTCTAGTAGCTGGGATTACAGGCACGTGCCACCATGTCTGGCTAATTATTGTATTTTTAGTAGAGACAGGGTTTTACCAAGACCAGGCTGGTCTCAAAATCCTGACCTCAGGTGATCTGCCTGCCCTGGCCTCCCAAAGTGCTGGGATTACAGGCATGAACCACCGTGCCCGTCCTGGACCAGATAAAATTTAAACCAAACTTAACAGATTTAAATTTTCTGTGGGTTAATGTTAAAATCATACCTAAAAAAGTTTTAGTCCAATGTGAACCTAAGTTCACATTCTAAAAGGTACCTGGAACCTCAGGTGCCTTCACTGGACCCTAAAGCTTCCAAGCATTTTGTGATTGATTTGACCCCACCTACCCCCCCACCAAGATCTAACACTAATGTTTTATTCCTGCAACTGAACATTATCAGTTTTTCATATCATTTATTTGTGGCAAAATGAGAAAACATATCCATAGCAAGGACTATGTACAGGAAAGTTCTCTGAGTGGCCTTGCACTGACTCAGTTATGCTCTTTCTTGCTTGTAGCTCTCAAGAATAACTGTACCAGTGTGCTAGGAATGCAGCATCCTGAGATAAGAGGGGACCTGGCTGAAACAACTGGACTTAGTTCCAATGTCCCCAGAACAGGATGTCCTTCAACACTTTAGCCCAGAAGATCTCATGACTCAGGGTATAAAACCCAGGGTGGGTGGATCTCCAGGGTCCCTCAGCTGGGGTACAAGTGGGGCATGCAGGGACAAGATTCCATCCTTCCTTGGCAGCTTGCTTGAACCATGGGGGACCAGCTAGCTAGCAATTAATTCTAGGATTATGTTATTCCTTGATGCCTATCTATAGATAATAAACCCGCTTTGTATAACTTGTGTGCTTGGGTGTTCTGTCTCACTAGACTCCGACAAGTTGGTAACCAGTGCATAGTGAACTTGCTTCACACTATGTCATTTATTTGTTTATTTATTTATGTATTTTAGTGACCTGATCTTCCTATGGTGCCCAGGTTAGACTCCAACTCCCTAGCTCAAGGGATCCTCCTGCCTCCGCCTCCCAAGTAGCTGAGACTACAGGTGCACGTTACCATGCCCAGCTATTGCTTTTAACCCATCCCACCCATGCTTTCAGTTAAACAATTATTCTATCTCCCTGAATTGCGTGATATTTTCCAAAAAAGAATCATCAAATGAATCCTTTCAAAAGAAATCAAGCATCTCTTGCATCCTCACCCTGCAGCATTAAGATGCAGGCCTGCCAGCGAGGGGGTGAAATCTTCACCCTCAGCTTTCAGGGCAGTGCAGGGTAGGCTACCACCTGCACTGCAAAGTTTATCCAACAAGAGAGTTCCTTTGGCAGGGAACACTAACCGCTGACTTATGCTTGTCACTGCATAGGTAAAGGACACTGATATAGGTAAAGAAGTCTGCATGTGCACTGTCATGACCAATGCCTTACAGTGGTACTCAGATTCCTCTTTACTTACTGTGTCACCATCCAGTGGGGAAAAGCACCTCAGTATTAATCCTAGCTACACAAACTCTAACAGGATATGATCTTAACCATTAGGGCAGTATTAATTAAGGTATCTTGCAGAGATCCTGCTCATTATATATTTAAAAACAAGACGAGGTTTCATTAACTCTTTTACTTTCAATCATCTTCAAACTCAGCTCCCAGAAAGCAAACTGGGTTCCATACTTGCTTAAGGCTTAAGAACACATTTTACATTTACTCTCATTCAAGCCACATTGTGATATGAAGTGATTTACGAATTAGAGAGCACATGTGTTATCAGAATTCCATAATAAAATGTTCAGAGACTCTTGGCTTTGTCACCATTAGGGACAGGACATAGGCTTGCTTTTCCATGGTCTGGCCAAACGGCCTGCAACGACAGGACAAGTCCCCACCTCCAGGCATATTAAAAATTATAACATGGTATATGCTTCAGGCAGCACAACTCTTAATTCTAGCATCTTCTCAAGGCAATACAGACAGCCCCTCCCTCCCTCCCTTCCTCCTTTCCTCCCTTCCTTCCATGGAGTTTCGCTCTTGTTGCCCAGGCTGAAGTGCAATGGCGCAATCTCAGCTCACCACAACCTCTGCCTCCCAGGTTCAAGTGATTCTCCTGCCTCAGCATCCTGAGTAGCTGGGATTACAGGTGTCCACCACCATGCCCGGCTACTTTTTGTATTTTTAGTAGAGACGGGTTTCACCATGTTGGCCAAGCTGGTCCGGAACTCCTAACCTCAGGTGATCCACCTGCCTTGGCCTCCCAAAGTGCTGGGATTACAGGCATGAGCCACCGCACCCAGACTGTTCTTTCTTTTTTCTTGGTGACTGGAATAAGGGAAGTCTGCAATTTTTATGACTTTATATGTGTATCCACAAAATCTATGTGCAAAGATTGCCTCTTCAGAGGGGAACTGAATAGCTGGAAAATAGGAGTGGGAAGAAGACATGTTTTTCACTGTATACCCTTTTATAGCTTTTAAGTTTTGTATCAGGTATATGTATTATACATTCAAATACTAAAAATTAAATTAATTAATTTTTTGAGACAGAGTCTCACCCTGTCGCCCAGGCTAGAGTGTGCAGTGGTGCAATCTCGGCTCACTGCAACCTCCGCCTCCAGGGATCAAGCGATTCACATGCTTCAGCCTCCCGAGTAGCTGGGATTACAGGTGCACGCCACTATGCCAGGCTAATTTTTGTATTTTTTTTTATTATACTTTAAGTTTTAGGGTACATGTGCACATTGTGCAGGTTAGTTACATATGTATACATGTGCCATGCTGGTGCGCTGCACCCACTAACTCGTCATCTAGCGTTAGGTATATCTCCCAATGCTATCCCTCCCCCCTCCCCCCACCCCACCACAGTCCCCAGAGTGTGATATTTCCCTTCCTGTGTCCATGTGATCTCATTGTTCAATTCCCACCTATGAGTGAGAATATGCGGTGTTTGGTTTTTTGTTCTTGCGATAGTTTACTGAGAATGATGATTTCCAATTTCATCCATGTCCCTACAAAGGACACAAACTCATCATTTTTTATGGCTGCATAGTAATCCATGGTGTATATGTGCCACATTTTCTTAATCCAGTCTATAATTTTTGTATTTTTATTCGAGACAGGGTTTTGCCATATTGGCCAGGCTGGTCTCAAACTTTTGGCCTCAAGTAATCTGCTCACCTCCGCCTCCCAAAGTGCTGGAATTACAGGTATGAGCCACCACCCCTGGCCTAAAAATGTAATTTTAAAAGTACAAATAAAAGCAAAACACCTACAAACTTTCCTAAACCATGTTTTAAAAAAATTATTCAGTCTTATAAAGTTACAAAAACTTTTTAAAAATCTAACCTTTAAAAAAAATATTCAAAATAAATTTTGGAAAAAATGCTCCAAAGATTTTATATCTGAAACACTGCACCTGGACACTGTTAAGAAACAGTTATATGTCATCCTTTTATTATGATAACTATTCAGCTAGAAAGATCATTACTACTTTGACATTATAAAAGTTAGTGAATTTAAAAAATAGATAATGTGTTTTTAAAGGAAAGCATGTTATTTTTCCCTCTAAGGTATGCTTGACAAAAGTTCAGCATTTCAAGTAAATACACATTATTTCATTTATCAGTTGTGATCATCTCATTCTCTTCAGTATGACTTAAGAAACTTCAGGAATGTGTTTATTCTCACCTCAGTCACTCTCACAGGCAAGACTCCCATTAGAGAAAGAAGCCACCAGACGCCACCAGAACCTTAACAAAATTAAGGATACCTTAGGGCTCTCAATTTCACTCTGAAAGAAAATCATCCTTGGCCGAGCACGGTGGATCACGCCTGTAATCCCAGCACCTTCGGAGACCGAGGCGGGCGGATCATCTGAGGTCAGGAGTTTGAGACCAGCTTGGCCAACATGGTGAAACCTCGTCTCTACTAAAAATACAAAAATTAGCAGAGTGTGGTGGCGGGCACCTGTAATCCCAACTATTCAGGAGGCTGAGGTAGGAGGATCGCTTGAACCGGGAGGCGGAGGTTGCAGTGAGCAGAGATCACGCCACTGCACTCCAGCCTGGGGACAAAGACTCCATCTCAAAAAAAAAAAATACATCTTTAAGATCTATTCTTGTAAGATTTTTTTTCAACAGGAAAGCTAAAAAAATGCTTAAAAATATATATATATTATTTTAGATTTGAAGCCACCACCTAGAGAAAAGGAAATATATCCTATTTGTTACATAATGTCTCTCCAGAATAATTACTTTTATTTGTTCACTTTCTAGAGCAAACACCATAGTTGTTTTTTGTTTTTTGTTTTTTTTATCTTTTAAAACCAAATATTTTCTACTAAATAGGAGATAAAGACCAATAAAACCTTTGTTCTCCCTCCCTTCAGCCAACCCCTAAGGCATATTTTATCTCTAGAGTTGTTATCTGAAGTGAATTACTGATTAAAAAAAAAAGTTAAAGGACCCAGACTGCTGAATGTGTGCGGTAACTGCAGGGTTTTCCACACCTTGTTTCTCTTTAGCTAGGCCCTACCAATAGTCACTGTTCCTACCAGCCTGCTTTTGCAGAAAAGAAAAAGTTGCCTAAATACCATGGCTCCAATGCCTAAATTCCTTTACCAAGAAAAAACAAAAACAAAAACAAACAAGTATATTACAAGACTCTGGAAAACCGAAGTCCTACATTTACAATGTACTTATTCAGATTTGTAAACTCCTAAGTGGCAGGAGAATATTAACATGTACTTTTAAGGAATTTTCATGGGCAAACAGGTTAACTTCAGTAACTACCTGTACAAGGTTTATAATGAGCTGTAGACCCTTTTTTCTAACTCTCTTGGCCACAACTGGTATACTTTGCCTTCAGAGTATTATCAGTGTGTATGTATTGAACACTGGCACAGTCTATCATTTAATATTCACAACAACCCTATAAGGTTTATACAATTATTACCCACATGTCACAGATGAGGAAACAGGCACAGGCACTTACCCAAGTGTACACTGCTTGTTAGTGTTAGTGTGGAGGCTGAAACGGAAGCAGGCTGGCTCCAGAGTCTGCATCCTAAACCCTATTTTGCAATGAGTTTAATGCTCTTAAAATGAGCAGAAATGAAATGTAAAACATTTTTTACCCCAACATTTTTTTATGATGTTGAGAGATGACGGCGTGCTGGCACTCCTCACAGCCTTCGCTCGCTCTGGGCGCCTCCTCTGCCTGGGCTCCCACTTTGGCGGCACTTGAGGAGCCCTTCAGCCCACCGCTGCACTGTGGGAGCCCTTTTCTGGGCTGGCCAAGGCCGGAGCCCGCTCCCTCAGCTTGCAGGGAGGTGTGGAGGCGGAGGCGTGAGCGGGAATCGGGGCTGCGGGCGGCGCTTGAGGGCCAGCTGGAGTTCCGGGTGGGCGTGGGCTTGGCGGGCCCTGCACTTGGAGCAGCCGGCCGGCCCTGCCGCCCGGGCAGTGAGGGGCTTAGCACCCAGGCCAGCGGCTGCGGAGGGTGTACTGGGTGCCCCAGCAGTGCCAGCCCACTGGCGCTGCGCTTGATTTCTCGCTGGGCCTTAGCTGCCTTCCCGTGGGGCTGGGCTTGGGACCTGCAGCCCGCCATGCCTGAGCCTCCCACCTTCTGCTCCACGGCACCCAGTCCCATCGACCACCCAAGGGCTGAGGAGTGCGGGCACACGGCACGGGACTGGCAGGCAGCTCCATCTGCAGCCCCGGTGGGGGATCCACTGGGTGAAGCCAGCTGGGCTCCTGAGTCTGGTGGGGACGTGGAGAACATTTATGTCTAGCTCAGGGACTGTAAATACACCAATCAGCACTCTGTATCTAGCTACTCTGGTGGGGCCTTGGAGAACCTTTATGTCTAGCTCAGGAATTGTAAATACACCAATCAGCACTCTGTCTCTAGCTCAAGGTTTGTAAACACACCAATCAGCACCCTGTGTCTAGCTCAGGGTGCTAGACCAATCCACACTCTGTATCTAGCTACTCTGGTGGGGCCTTGGAGAACCTTTGTGTCTAGCTCTGTATCTAGCTACTCTGGTGGGGCCTTGGAGAACCTTTGTGTCTAGCTCTGTATCTAGCTAATCTGGTGGGGACGTGGAGAACCTTTGTGTCTAGCTCAGGGATTGTAAAGGCACCAATCAGTGCCCTGTCAAAACAGACCACTCAGCTCTACCAATCAGCAGGATGTGGGTGGGGCCAGATAAGAGAATAAAAGCAGGCTGCCTGAGCCAGCAGTGGCAACCCGCTCAGGTCCCCTTCCACGCTGTGGAAGCTTTGTTCTTTCGCTCTTTGCAATAAATCTTGCTATTGCTCACTCTTTGGGTCCACACTGCCTTTATGAGCTATAACACTCACCATGAAGATCTGCGGCTCCACTCCTGAAGCCAGCGAGACCAGGAGCCCATCGGGAGGAACGAACAACTCCAGACGAGCCGCCTTAAGAGCTGTAACACTCACCTTGAAGGTCTGCAGCTTCACTCCTGAGCCAGCGAGACCACGAACCCACCAGAAGGAAGAAACTCTGAACACATCCAAACATCAGAAGGAACAAACTCCAGACGCGCCACCTTAAGAGCTGTAACGCTCATCGCGAGGGTCCACGGCTTCATTCTTGAAGTCAGTGAGACCAAGAACCCACCAATTCCGGACACAATGTCATGACTCAGGCAGCAAGCATCCATGAATTCTTAAACTTTTAACATTATTCATTTTTAGCAAATATCTATTGACTCCACAGAATATGCAGTCTTGTGTAAGATATTTCAGGGGAACACGAGGAAGTATGACAAATAACGCCATGTTCTCAAGCAGTTTGAAACTCCTTGGTGCCTCCTCTCCACCAAAAAAGGAGGAAAAAAACAAATTAAACAACATTTAAAAATACATTTCCAAGCATCCCCGGAAGTCAGGATCTTCTAGTATCCATGGCCTATTATATACAATGGTTATAGGCCTGGTGTTGACTGGGTTGCTGGGTTCAGTTTGCCTGGAAGTGGATTCCAGAACAGCCTATCAGGAAGAGGTAGTTTCTGTAGTCAAAGGCAGGAGGCAAGCTTTAGCCACCTCCTGTACTGGCTTGAGATAAAATCAAGAAATCCACCTCCTGACTGCTTGTCCAGGCCTCTTTTTTCTGTCCTTCCTCTAACGTCAACCCAATTTCCCCAAAATTACTTAGAGCAGGCTGGCGCGGTGGCTCATGCCTGTAATCCCAGCACTTTGGGAGGCCAAGGTGGGTGGATCACTTGAGGTCAGGAGTTCGAGACCAGCTTGGCCAACATGGTGAAACCCCTGTCTCTGCTAAAAAAAAAAAAAAAATACATAAATTAGCTGGGCGTGGTGGCAGGCACCTGTAATCCCAGCTACTCGGAAAACAGAATCATTTGAACCTGGGAGGCAGAGGTTGCAGTGAGCCAAGATCATACCATTGTATTCCAGCCTGGGCAACGAGAGCAAAATTCCATCTCAAAAAAAAACACAAAAAAACAAAAAACAACAACTACCCAGCATCTCTTTGCTACAGACAAGATCAGAGAGTCTCATTCATCCCATGTTTCTGAGAGGTAATGTCAAGTTATTCCAGTTCAGCTGCTTGTGTTTCCATAGAGGATGAGCATTTGGCCTTTAGGAGGGATTGAGAAGTACCTTATCACAACGCTACCTACATGTTTGGTAGGTCTTACCCCTCTCCTCCTTCCTGCTCTCACTGACACAGATTTGTAGCAGAATATACAAAGATGCCTTTTGTGGGAAAATGTTGCCAACTCTACCCCAGACAACAGCTGGTGCTGTCTGTTGGGGCTTGCTAAGCAATAAAGTGCGCTTAAAGAATAACTGCAACTTCCATTAGTGGATGACCCATTCCTGGGGAGGAACATCCTGGAGAAGAAACGTGGGTCAGCAAACCTAGGACTAAACCCAGATGTAGCAGGGCTTTTGGCTTCTCCTCCTTCAGACTAGGCCATAATCTCCCTGAATGAGACAAAGTAGTTTTCAGAAAGTACCAAGTAGACAGTTCATGTGTTTGGTTCCTAGGAGCAAGTCATATCCATTTAGAGTCTTGGCTTTATGCTAATGGGGACAATGTCCCCTGGACTCCTTTGGCATGGCTCACCACCTGCCCTCCTCCTGACAAGCATTCTCATTGTCCCAAAGTAGGCACCTGTAGTTTCAGAACCAGCTCCCTGAGGTTGCTTCCATTTATTAAGACAATTTGGGCCTAGAAGCTGGTTAGTAAGTTGCCATGGTATCGCGAGCAAAGCATTAGTCGGCTTTGCTTTGCTATGCTATCTGTAGTAGTAGGTGATCTTTTATAAAAAATTGTTGATGTTCATGAGGACAAATAAATCAACACATTTACATCTCCTAACTCATTTGTAGGAACAGGTTCATATTCTGCTGAAAACAAAAAATCAGGAGAGGATCAGAGGCAGAGGCCTGGGCAGGGAGGCTATTTTATGTAACTGTATTGGTATAAAATTACTCCTTTTGCTAACCACATCTAGAAGGTAAACAGAGCCTTATATGGAGAAATAATACTGGAGAAATAATAGTCATGTAAAGATAGGCTGCCTAAGACGTAAAGGCTGGGAAAGATTTTTTGAATAGATAGAAACTTTGAAATGTGGTGAGATCTGATTAAATGGGAACCTGTCTGGTTTGCATCAGCTAAAGTTCTAAAGAAGGCATAAGATGCTTGTTTGGTGTCTGCATCTCACGGCTACCTAGGGAGCACTGGAAAATCTTAGCAACCTCTTCAGTTTGTTCCACTTAAATCTGAGGCTATAGACCACCTCTGTGGGGACCATTACATAACACGCAGGGCACAGTGCAAAATGAGAATGTAGGACTCCTTGTTCAAAAAGCAAGAAAAAAACAGTGCCATTAAGAACACTAACATCTAAAGCTTTTTCCTTTCTTCCACAAACTTTCAATTTCTCATGATGTTTTTTATTTGCTATTTAAAGTCATTCTGAACAAAGGAGAGAAAAACTAAAACATTTAATTATTAGCATGAAGTTTACCATTTATCTTTATTTTTATTATTAGTAGTATTATTTTTTGAGACGGAGTCTCAATCTGTCCCCCAGGCTGGAGTGCAGTGGCGCGATCTCGGCTTACTGCAGCCTCTGCCTCCTGAGTTCAAGTGATTCTTCTGCCTCAGCCTCCCAAGTAGCTGGGATTACAGGCATGTGCCATCATGCGCAGCTAATTTTTGTATTTTTAGTAGAGACGGGGTTTCACCATGTTGGCCAGGCTGGCCTTGAGCTCCTGACCTCAAGTGATCCGCCTTTCTCGGCCTCCCAAAGTGGTGGGATTACAGGCGTGAGCCAACAAGCCCGGCCTACAATTTATCTTTATATGGTACAGTGACAGTTTCAACGCAAATATAAGAGCATTTAACTTATATGTGGAATAATATGACACAACCTTTTTTCATAGCTCATACATGTATATTTATTTCATTCTTACTAGGGCAGTGGAAACACCACACAACTAACTCAACTGAAACTAACTCACTCACAAATTTCTTGATTCATGCATATTATACCAACACACTGCAGGAACAGACAGCTTCCATAATCCACTTACTTTCTACTCCCCTGGAGCTTCCCTGGACCCCCACACATCATAGTCTACCAGAATTCTGTATTTGTGAAAAACTGTGAACGTGATATGCAGATAGTGCCACAATGGACAAACAAACATATCACACATCGCCTCGGCTCATGCAGATGCTCCATTTATGAAACATTAGTTCAAAGATAAAATTCAGAATTTTGAGACAGTGACAGCGGAGCCTTAAGCCAAGTATGGGGCCCTTCTGAGCTCAGGGCCCTGTGTGACAGCACAGGTTGAATGCCACGAAGCTAGCCCTGCACCTCAGACCTCTGGCCAATATGCTTAGAGGGACTATTCCTGAATACTAATAATGAGGCTTTCCAAGGAGGTAGGTTTGATGCCAATGTACACACTGTGATAAGGCTGCAGGGGATAGACTACATATGGTGATTACCCTGTAAATTACCGGTTCATATAGTTTCCCCAGGTTGTGTCGTTGGGGCCTGTGCTTTTCTGTATGTATGTATGTATGTATGTATGTATGTATGTATGTATGTGTATCAGCCAAAGGAGTCTTTGATTTCTTTTACTGTGAGATTTCCATTGGAAACAGACACCTGCTTTGCTCTCTTCTCCTTTTTCATTATCATAACCAAATAGCAAGCACATAGATTTTGGTTAGTCATTCTAAATCAAAAGACACAAATATATATAGGAAGATGTCAAAAAAAGAGAAGAAAGATGAAATTTTTTTTTAAATCAGGAGAAAGTAAACATACCCTCAATACTTAAATCTCCCACAATGCACAACAATAAACCTGCCCTGATATGGGCACTGCCAGGGATATACTCTTCTCCCTTTCTGTCTCTGAATAACAACAGGTTGCAACTAGTTTGAATTAAAGAGCCTGCATCTGCAGCCAACAGCTGGAATTCGGCAACTGTTGTTAATCCACCTTAATTGCTTATTATTCTATGAGTCCTTGTTTGTGCTTTTGTTATTCAAAGTAATTTTCCCTACATGCACATACTACCAAGCATGGTTTTAGCAAGCTGTGGCCAAAGAATTCTTGTGTTTCCATCCTAGGGCTGTTATTGTTTTCTTTTGAAACAAAAACATATTGACACTGGATTTTTTTAAAGGGTTAGCAAGTTAGCAGTGATGCCCACAGATGGACTAGCATTGGCCTATATGTGCACAGAGATACAGGTATTAGCCAACGTCTAAATAAGAACAAGTCTTCTTTTGGTGTTTTAATTAGAGCCGCAGTTAGCAGGGTTGCTATTTTCCCTAAACAATTCTTCCCCTCCTTGAGTTAGGGAGGGATTTTCACTCCACCACTTCATTGCACTAGTGAATAAATGAGATCCCAGGGTTCCAGGGAGAAAAAAAATTACCAATATAAATGCATCAGGTGCAAATTACCAAGGTAAATAGGCCCATGGAGACTGTAAAGCTAGCAACACCAACTGGAATATCTGAGAGGGGCCAGCAGGAGAAAGCCCATGGGTCACAGTCTCAGTTCTGCAGTGTACTGTGTGTGTTTCAACCCGGATCATTCATCCTGCAGCCTGCAGAAAGGAATCCACAGCACAAAGCAGTTGTGATTTGGCATTGACAGTGTTCTAACCAATGCTTCAGTTGTAGCTTTTCTATTCCCCTCTCTTTTTATTCACCCAAATGCCACTCTTGGATAGTGTCAAAGCAGAACCTCCATTGTGAGAGACCAATAATATAATATCTCCAACTATAAGTTGATCATTAGTAATTATTTGTTCCCTGGAACTATTTATAATCTGCAATAAGGAAAAACTGCCACAAACATCACTATTAACTGTGGTCTGTAGGGCATGAAGGCTGATCTTTTATGTTTTCCCTACAATGTATACGTATATCTGCTAAAGAAAGTATTTGTAGCTCTGCATTTCTTCTTTCTGTTGCTCTTTACTGCAAAGTCTTTCTTGTTCTTTAATAATTTTGCCAGGGTAAGCCTAGTCCCACTGTAAGCTTCACGTAAAGCAAAGACCTGTCATATACTTGTCTCTCCCAGAGTGCAGCACTATTTACTGACCTGAGTTCAATTTTTTTCTAGAAGAGAGCAGGCAAGGCTTTCCATTAGCCTGGCTTTGTTTCCACCCAACACTATCCTCATATGGTGTGGCTGTCTCACCTCTTACCTTCTTATACATGTAGCCTGAATGCACACTTGTTAGTCTTATTTATTACCCTATTTGTGTACTGAAGCACATGTCCCTTAAAAATTAGCCTGCTCTACCCTGACTGGAACATGAAATTCTGCAGGCATCTGAGCATATATTCAAATATAATAAAAGGGCTATATTATAACAAAGGTCTTTAAGGGATATTTGCCTGGCCCTTAAATCACCTTGACTTTGTTTCTTCAAATAGCAAGTACCTAAAACATATTCGTTAAAAAAAAAAAAAAAAAAAAAAAGGTTTCCTGTGAACATTTCAGCCAGGATTGTTCATCCTGAAGCCTGCAGGAAGAAACTTGTGAACAAGTGAGTGGGAGAATTCACAGTGGAGTCAGCTCCAGCTCCTAACTCTTACTATTTATTCATACCTGGTGTCGTCTTGGTTTTATGCTTCCTGTTTTAGAGCATGCATCAGGCTAGATAAGGACATATTGTGTGCATAGTATAAACTAATATGAGGACAACTTCTACAAGCCTTCTACAGCATATAGATCAAGTGTCATTCTTAAAGCCACAGGCCCTTGTTAAAACAATTTATTTGCATGGATTAAGCCTCACTTATAGATATTGACTCAACTATATGATTTTGTAAATATTTTTTAAAAATATTCTGTTTCTTACTTAGGATATTTCTTACCTCCTGCACAACACAACATCAACTATACAATCAATAAGATACAGTCTTTAGCTACAAATTAAGCTTCTTATCTGTGTAACAATCATTATGTGGTTTAATGATGATCTGCAGTCTTAAATACATTATATACTGTTATATCAGAGATGACATAAAAGTACAGATATTATAGCTTATGAAATCAGCCCCTCCTTAATCAGTTTGGTAGCAATAAACCAAATTGCCCTGATTTAGCAAAGAAATTCTCAGAAACTATTTTTCTCATTCAACATTTGTGATTTTAATTCTTTAAAAAATATTTCAGTGTCTTATTTTGCACAACCATTCACTATTTGTTTGAAAAACTTAAAACTGTAATATCATTTTAATACAGTCATTATAAACTAAAAGTTAAGATACATACTATCGGCTACATTTCTGTTGTGGTATTTTAAGCCTCACTTTGTTGAAGCAGCAATTATTTTCATAACCTGAATTAACGAATGCTGATTTTGTACGTGAAAAGATGGACAGAAATGTCACACTTTAATTCACGCCATTAAATAAACAAAAAATGGCCATAAAGTCAAAATAATAGAACTAGATGAAAAAAGTAGTGGATCTAGAATCCTGTGAAATTTTGTCTGATTTAAACTGTTTCTTGCCTTAAAGAAAAGTACTGCAGCTGTGATACAACTATGAGCCCTCCTCCCTTTAAAAGCTGATGTCAATGAGAAATACCCCATCTGATGGGTTTTCAAGACGTACACCGGGCATTGCCTACGGAAGTTAGTTAATTACACCAACCTGCGGCTGTTAGCAATGAGGACTGCCCCTCTTCACCCAACGTAGGGCAGAAACCAATCCTCTCAGTTCACCGATCTAATTCCAGTTTTCAGGCACACTGGCCATCCACTGCCTCCTTCCCTTCCCTCTCCAACTCTTAGAAAACGAAATGGAGTTAATTTATGTTCATTTTATCCATTTCCTCTCATGCCTCACTGCAACAGGAAACTGCCGTCTCTGTTGTGTTTAGACCAGTCTCGTCTTAGCCACGAGCTAACAGTATCATCATTTAGAAAGATCCCTCATCATGCCACAGTCAACATCAAACTGTTCCTCGACATTCTGAATTTATCTAGCACATCTTCCCTATCTGATGCAAATGAACCGGCAATCATTTTAGGAAGCAGTGCCTTAAAGAATTGTGATCCTGACACAATTGCTGTGGCGGTTTACTCATTACATTACGAAGCACAGCTGTATCTTGTTGTTTCATCTGTGGGGCTTTTGACAGCACATAACTGCTGAAAAGCATGTACATGGGGTTGATATATACACACACATACATACATACTCAGGACGTGCAAAGGAGAACGTGGCCGTGCTCTAAGTGTATCAAACTATGACTTCTAAATTCCTTTCCATCAAATGCCAGTAGAAGCACTTGATAAATGGACCCTAGGAGAGCACTTCTCATTGCCTCAGGATGGAATGACTCGCAGGCATAGGACACTCCATCAATACAGAGAGCTGGCAGATTGAAAGGTGGGAAGGACTATCTCTGATATGGTGCATCTGCTTACTAATAGCAGCAGCACTCCAACCCTCTTCCCATTCATTGCCTACAGGAACCACTCCTCGGAGAGGCACGCCAGTCAACAGATGGTCTCTGGCTAAGGTGTAATCAGGAGCAGCTTGCTAAATTTACCCAAAACAAATAGAATTACAGGCTTTTGCCCGAGTATGAAATTGAATTGAGAACTTGGGTGGTGGATAATGGAAGCTAAAATGGAAGAGCTCAAAATGCATCACAGCATGTTGGGAAAGGGTGGGCACAGGGTGCAGTCTCAGTTGTGAACTCCACTGTTTACTACCAGGTCATCTATTGCCAATAAACTTGTCTACTATGCAGGATCGTTTCCCCTCAAGATCAAAGCTTCCAGGATTGGTAAAATTGTCACCAGTTAATGAAGTCATCTGCCTTCGGTGCATAGTGAACAAAATACTACCTGATGTTTTGAATATGTTTTGCCCAGTTGCAATGCCTTCACGTAAAATGTCAACAGTTCTAACCATCCTACTTTCATTAGCAGTTTTTATGTCCACTAAAAATCTGTCATTCAAAAGGTAAGAATCATTAAGGATTCTGAATAATGTGATCTTCTAAGAAGAGGTGTTCCAATGTCTATCTCCAGAATTCCTCGCTGTTTTGAATCATTCATTGCTCAGAATACAGGCAACCTAAAGCTTCAGAAATTGCCTGAAAAAGTCAGCATAAAATTAAGAGTAAATCATTTAACCTATGGCTTTGTTTCACTACTTACGTAGTAAGAACTGTGCCACCCACACAAATCACTGTATCATGAAGCTTTAAAAGTAAATGAGGCAAAATATGTAAAAAGCACTTAAATTATAGAGATAAGGTCTTAAGGATAAGGCTATTTGTAACCCAAGCTATCAGCAGTCACTTTAAAATTATTATCTTCATAACCATTAATATTTTTTATTACTAGAGAAAATTGTTTACCCATTAAAAAGGCCACTAAAAAAATTAAAAATTTCAGTTTCTAATATTTTATTGTTTTCTAATCTTCTTTGGAAATAAAAAGATGCGTATTTTGTATTTTACATCATTCAGTATTTGCAATGCAGAGCTTTTAAAATGTATTACAGCATGCATTGAATTAGCTACCTTTAAACTAATAATCAGGCAATTCTCCTCATTCTTCATGACTTAAAATCCCATTATGGAAAATTCACTTTTATACATCAATCAGTCTAACATTTTCAAACATCAGTTATATAAGAAGTATCTGAAGTACCTCCTATTTTCTTCGAGCATTTTGTTGTAAGGAACTCTGCCATGCAGAGAAGGAATCCCAAAAGAAAGGTCTTTTTTGTTCAGGATGAAAGTATTTAGAGAGAGGATATTTTTTAAATTAACTAAAAAAAGAGCTTCATTCTTAAGGTTTGAATTACAGACTGACAAGGGCTAAAATATCTTTTAACATAATTATTTTTTAAAGTAACTGACTTGAAATGAAACTAGCATTTTTCTTAAATGAATGCTGTTAAGTAAAACAAAATGTGTCCCTACACTCAAAGAGGATACATTTTTAGTGATATGTTATATATATAAAAAAGAACTAGATGCTAAAGCTACCTTACTAAAATATGTATCTTCTCTATATGGAGCTTTATCTGCTATTCTCTCTTCTTTTATAGAAATAGAAAATGCATTATTAATGTACAAATAATATGCATGCTTATAGGAACAAACATTTTGAGCTGCAGAATAAACTAATGAAAAGAGCACAGACAGATACAGATATCTAATTACTACATTACCCTGGGCAAATCATTTAACTGCTCTATGATTCAGTCTGCCCATCTGTAAAATCAGTGGAACAGCTTCCCTAACTATCCCCAAGATATTTGGTAGGAGTACATGAAAAAGTGTTGTCGAAGCCTATTTAGGCACCAAGCTTAAAAGGTCTGGCACATGTTTGTGAAAGTACAATTATAATGATTTTCATTACTATTCTAGTAGACTCTGAATTTTAATCTTTAGGAATAACCCTAATTATTTTATTTTAAAATGCTTCAAAAATATAGCTATAACAGAAAAACCTATCATATAACTAGTAGTAAAATTTTGGCCCTATAATATCATCCTATTTATTATTCAATTATTGCTTCAATAAACCAATGTATGTATAAAAGGTAGCCTTTGTTTTTCCGTATCTTTAATGCAATTTGTTCTGAAAAACTACTGTGACATTAATAATAAAGGACAAGCTCTGTAAAGAAAAAGTGCCTAACAAAAACTTGGCAATGATCTCCATTCAAAGCAAAAATGCTATGAATTTTAAGATAAGGGACCTGTTATATGTTAAGTAAAAATATTCGTAGTTTATAATTTGTGAAGCAGGAGGCATTGCATAACTCTGAGAAAAAAATGCTGTTCATTATATGAATGGCAATTTCAAATAATATCAAATGATTTAAGTTCAAAGGACTTAGGAAAGCTTCATGGCATCCTGTTATTAATTTCACAAAAATTTCATTAGAAAAGAAACTGAGTCCTACATGAAAAATGTGAAACTACAAGGTGCACTGTGTACTGATTCTCCATGCAACAAATCTGCAAACATTGCCTAGGGCATGCTATATGGGAAATCTGGACAGCTGGAAATCATAGTAGACGAGGAGATTTAGGTCATTGATCTCAGAATTGGAAAATTTCCCCTAGTGAGCCAATATGAATCTGGCACATATCACTGATACACACACATACACCCCTCCTATATCCTCAAAAAAGTAGCATATCACTAACAGATATCATTAGAAAATGTATGCAGTAATAGCAAAGGGTGTGAATATATTAACTGATTGCGTAGTGAAAATCTTCAATATTCAGTAAATATTCATTGGGTACCTCCTATGTACACAACACTGTGAGAATCAGTAGTAAGAGATATAATTAACATTTATTAAGTACTTGCTATTCTACATTCTTTACCTAACTCATTTAATCCCCCTTTCCCATCTCTCTCTCTTTTTCTCTCCCCCCCACCTTCTCTTGGAGATAAATAATAATTATGATCATCAACATCAGCATCATCCCCATTTTCCATTTGAGAAAACTGAAGCCTAACTGAAGTAGCTTGCCCAAGGTGATAGAGCTAGTGAGCGACAGAGCCAAGATTTGAACCCTGGCAGTCTGATCCAGTCTACACATTCAACCACTATGCTATATTGCTCTAAAGCAGAACCACAGGGAGCCACAAGAAACACTTCAAGCTCTTGAGCACTTACGCTTTATTTGTGTACCTCTCACTGCCTGAAATGACTCCTAGCTTAGGACTCACCAGCTCCATGAACCCTTCCCAGATTTCCCTCAGGAACAGTTGTCTACTCCCTTCTCTGGTCCATCAAGATATCTTGTACATATTCCAAATTCTGTACTTATCGGAACTATAACTATTTGTCTGCATGTTTGCTCTTTTTATTCGTGAGGCTTGGCCGAGAATTCAACACATAGTAAACATCCAATAGAGTAAATGATTAACCTGTCATTGGAACATTACAATTTAGTTGAAGAAGTAGTCTGAACTCTATTGGTGTAAGTATTTGTGTTTGATAATGGCAAATAAGAATAAAGGTTACCTTAGCAAAGGTTGCTAAATTATGGACTGGGGTGAAGATAGGGCTCAAACCTGACTCTGATAGACCTTAAAGGATAGGAATGAATCAGATGACTGGAAAAGAGGAGAGGCAATCTGGGGCCAGATGAGCAGGAGCAGGAGCAGGAGCAGGGGATTGGAGAAATGAGTGCCTGAGGCAGGTGTGGAGGGTGGGCAGCCCATTTAATGGCAAGCTAAGGAGCCTCAAATGTATTCTTAGGGCACTGGAAAGTCTTGAGCATGGAAATAACATGATCAGAAGAGCAAGGCAGGAAAAACAGTTTTGGCTCCAGGAAACACAAAGGTGAATAACAAAAAATATATAATATCTAGATTTTGAGGGTGAAACCTACTCAGAATCCTTCTTTAGTAAGGAAAAAGACAGCTGAAACATTCACCACCTGCTGAAAAAGGCTTGTCTCCAAGAAGCAAACTATTACTAATAGTTTTTAATGTAAGTAAAAATTCATTAAACATTTATTGCTGCTTTATTATCCTATGGGCTAAGAATACAGAAATAATGCATCATCTTCAGGGATAAGAATCTAAATTTTTGAAAGTGAAATACAGAATATGGATTAGAGAAGAAACATAAAATGATCAAAAGTTTGTATGTGAAGGTCAGAATGAGAGAGCTATTATTCTTATATAATATGATCTGTCAAAATAAAAAAAAACTTTTGTTCAAAAATAAATGATACAGTCAGAAAATGAGAAAGGATATTAGAAGTAATCTAATCCCACAGCATTTTAGAGATGAGAAGAATGGGAGGACCAGAGAAGTTAAATGATCACCTCCAGGTCGCACAGAAAGTTGTCAGTAAAATATGGATTACAAATCTCATCTCCTAACTATGGTTGACTGCTTTGCCTCTGCTGTTTTTCATAAAGCTATAAATATGACTACACTAGAAAAATAATTCTGGTATATTCTGGTATAAAACAAATTATAAGTCTTTAATAACATCCATGTAAACTTTAAAAGATTAAAACAATAGAGCCAATGAAAATGGATCATTCATTCATTTAGCAGCCTATATTAATTAAGAACCTAGCCAGGGAATGCAGGAATGGATGAAGGGTTTGGATATAAATAACAGAAAATGGCAAGGCATGGTGGCTCACACCTGTAATCCCAGCACTTTTGGAGGCCAAGGAAGGAGGATCACTTGAGCTCAGGAGTTTGAGACCAGCCTGGGCAACATGGCAAAACCTCATCTCCTAAAGATAAAAAAAAAATTAGCTGGGCATGGTAGCGCAGCTGCAGTTCCAGCTACTCAGGAAGCTGAGGTGGGAGAATCACTTGAACCCAGGAGGTCGTATTTTGGATATGCTGAATTAAATATAAAATTAATATCACCAGCATTTTTAATTTCTTGGTAAAAATGTAGCTATTAGAAAACTGAAAATTATATACATGGCTCACATATTTCTATTGGACAATGCCACTCTGGAGAATGAGCAAAGATTAACCAGCTGTGGGCTGGTGCATGCTTAGAAAGGCCAGGAAAGAGGACAAGGTGGGATCTAACCATTAAAGGATAAGAATCTGAGGATTTTTTTGAAAGACTAATTTTCAGGGAATTGTGGGGAAGAAAGTCTCACAGAAAAAAATGTGGGTAGTTACCCAAAAGTTTCTCCCATCATCTTTGGAACTTTGGCCAAATCAGGTGATGCCTTGGGCAAATCAGGTCTCCTTCCTCCTGCCACTGAACTAAACTTGCAGTTTATCCTTCTGTTTGTTCTCTGTGGAGCTGTGAGCCAAGTGAAGTGCAGATGGATGGCTTCTTGGAACAGAACTGAAAGCATGCCAGTACTTAAGTTAGAATAGCATCCACCTTCAGTGACCACAGTTATTATGTGAACACCGTAGGTCCTCACGTGTGAGGTCACCGTATTATAGAAGCAGCTCTCTGGATAATTATTCACACACACACAAACACACACACAGACGAATGTCATCAGAGTTTTTTGCTGTAAAACACTATTTCCATCTGTGTCTTCTGCTGCATAGTTTCTTTAATTCCTGTATATGTCTTTTAAATAAAAATGTGGGCCTCATCTGTGTTACACCAACCTTGAAGACATGAACTGTAGACAAATTTTCATAATAACTTCAGGGCTATCAAACTGGCTAGAATTGAAATATCAAGGTCAGCCCTGCCATTTTCAAATTATCTTCAGCCTTGATATAACAATAATCTTAATTAAATAGACTTCTAAAAACTAAGTGTAAGTCAAGCTTGAACCATCACTATTTTCAGAGTATACTAAACAGCTAGTAATACAAGTATAAGCAATAAATTATTCTTGTTTTTATAACAATGAGAAAAAAGTTCTAGAAGTTAATTCCACTTAAAGGTGTTTCAATAATTAATAATTTCATTTTTCTCATGTCCAATGTCATTACAGAATTAGGTATATCCATTACTTGAAACATTTCATTTAATCATTCACTTATTTACTTATTGCAGTGTTCCTTTATTGTATTGCAGTTATTTGTCCTGACAGTTTACAGTTCCTGAATTAAATGGATATTTTAGGTATTCTGGTTTTAATTACCTAGGAGCAAACTTCGGGTTTCAAAGTTGCATTTGGACAAAGTGCTATTCCTATAAATTTATTTATAGGATGGCTTCGCTCTTGAGTTAATCAGAATTTGTGTCACTTACATAACAATGGTGACTAGCGTGACATGTTAGTAGTCTCTAATGCAATTTTGCTAAAAATTTTCTTATAACCCATTAATACATAAGAGCAGACGTCTTTAGATACCCCTTTACAGACTCTTTAAGATGACTATTTGTTCTTTTCATCTGAAAGAACCAACACAAAAGAGCAAAAATGAGTGTCAACTCTTTTTCTTTTCCTTTTTTTTTTTTTGTTTTCTGAAGTGGAGTCTCACCCTGTCGCCCAGGCTGCAGTGCAATGGTGCGATCTCAGCTCACTGCAACCTCCGCCTCCAGGATTCAAGTGATTCTCCTCCCTCAGCCTCCCGAGTAGCTGGGATTACAAGCATGTGCCACCATGCTTGGCTAATTTTTTTTTTTTTTTTTTGTATTTTTAGTGGAGACGGAGTTTCACCATGTTGGCCAAGCTGGTCTTGAACTCCTGACCTCGTAATCCGCCCGCCTTGGCCTCCCAAAGTGCTGGGGTTACAGGCATGAGCCACCACACCCGGCCTGAGTGTCAACTCTTTTACACCCCTTAAAAATATACTCATATATAGATGAATGGTTATAAATGATTTAAAAACGTAGATGAGGAACATTGGAATACGGCCTTCACGAGGGCAGAAATTTTTGCCTATTACATTCATTAGTATATTCCTAGAACCCAGAAGAGTCCTTGATCCTAGCAGATGCTCAATAAATATCTGTGTATTGAATGGCACATAATGGACACTCAGAACATAAATGTTTAATGACTGAATAATTCATGGAAATGATTACGCCATTAGTTAATAACAATATGCTACATGATCATCATTTCACTGTATGCTACTGTCAAAGGCATTTGAATCACAGCAACTCCATCTTGAATAAGGGCTATGTAAAATGAGGCTGAGAGCTACTAGGCTGCTTTCCCAGGAGGGTAAGGGACTCTTAGCCACAGGATGAGATAGGAGGTCAACACAAGGTACAGGTCATAAAGACCTTGCTGATAAAACAGCATGTGGTAAAGAAGCCAACCAAAATCCATGAAAACCAAGATGGCCATGAAAGCAACCTCTGGTCATCCTCGCTGCTCATTATATGCTAACTACAACACATTAGCATGCTAAAAGACACTCCCACCGGTGCCATGACAGTTACAAATGCCATGGCAATGTCAGGAAGTTACCCTACATGGTCTGAAATGGGGAGTAACCCGCAGTTCCAGGAATTGTTCACCCTTTCCCAGAAAACTCATAAATAATCCACTCTCTGTTTAGCCTATAATCAAGAAATAACTGTAAGTATCCTTAGTCTAGCACCTCAAGCTGCTGCTCTGCCTATGGAGTAGCCATTCTTTTATTCCTTTACTTTCCTTTCACTTTACTCTAGGGACTTGCACCAAACTCCTTGCGAGATCCAAGAACCCTCTCTTGGGGTCTGGATCTGGACCCCTTTCTGGTAATACTACAATATGAATATTTTAAATGGTGGTTACCAGGAAGTCTTAAATGTTTATGACAAGTAGGTGCTTAGTACGTTTTCTTGAATATATGAGTAAAGAAATAAACTAGAAAGACTGGGTCACAATTTAGAAAATAAGTCATGAGGTGCTGAAGACCAGAACAGCCCAATCTTTTTTTATAAACCTCCTGGATGCAAGTTTTAACACAGTCTCAAAAAAGTTGTGATCAGTTTCTCCAAAGCTACACACTGAGACTAGGATGACAACGAGCTACCTACTCAGGATTTTGCAAGGACCAAAAATCTTTTCTTACTTTACAATACTCTCAAACAGAAACTATTTTAAACTACACGGTTAATTCAACCTTGTGGACTGGATGGTCATCAAAATGATTATATAATTATTTCAACATAGTTGCATTTCTTTCTTTTTCTTTCTTTTTTTTTTCTTTTTTTTGTGTGTGTGTGTGAGACGGAGAGTTTTGCTCTTGTTGCCCAGGCTGGAGTGCAATGGCACGATCTTGGCTCACTGCAACCTCTGCCTCCCAGGTTCAAGTGATTCTCCTGTCTCAGCCTCTCTAGCAGCTGGGATAACAGGCATGCGCCACCACGCCTGGCTAATTTTGTATTTTTAGTAGAGACAGGGTTTCACCATGTTGTTCAGGCTGGTCTCGAACTTCTGACCTCAGGTGATCAGCCCGCCTCGGCCTCCCAAAGTGCTGGGATTACAAGAGTGAGCCACTGCTCCCGGCACCATAGTTGCATTTCTAAATATAAAATCTCCACGAAGTTTTAAAAGATGATGAGATCAGGGATATTTGAACACATTTTTAAAGTAAATGGATGTATGGAATATTATGATAGAATATAGTAGTAGTGGTAGTCAAGCATGAAACTGGTAGAGAAACAAAAATATACATGTAAAATAAACTCAGTATTTTAATAATAAAGTAAATGGTATCCTAAAAAATACACTGATTTTGTAAATCTATATTTTGCTGTTGTGACTTTCTATGCATATCCATTTATAAAGTGTTACATTCCAACCTGAAGCTTTTTTAAAAGTACAACAATCTTTTTAGTTTCAACTTTAATCTGTAAATTAAGTGCCCTAAATCATCTAACAGCATAGCTCTAAATTCATCCTTATCACGACTGCCTATTTAACATCAAAACTATCATTAAAAAAAAAAGTTCTTATCTATCAATGCATACATATATTACTTTTCTTAAAAAAAACTGACTAATAATGTGGCACCATGAACATGTTATATGCAGACATGGTTTGTTCAAAGGGCTAAAAAACAATTATAGCCCTGCCTACTCACAATGCATTCCCCCAAATTTTCATTAGTTTACATCATAGTAAGACTTCACAAAATTTTCATTTGAAAAGACCTACTTTCCTTAAGATCTTGCTCACAAAACACCCAAAAGGTGCATTTTGAGAAAATGAAGAAAATGCCATGATGCTATCTGTGGCTCCTGCAACACTTGTTTTACTTCCTTTCGAAAGAAATAGAAAGTCAAAAGAGACTTCAAATGGTGGGCAGATGTAAATGGCATTTGCCTGAAAAGACATAAAGCAGCATTCAACAGGGAAGTCCCACCCCACTGAGTCTGTATAAGCGCTCACTCCATCTCTGTTGTAGTTGAAGACAGTGGCTGTCAATCAATCCTGGCTCAGTGGTTAAGAACCCCACATAGGCTCCTCAGTAGGGTGTAAATGGCTGCAATCGCCTGGGTATAAGCAACTGATTTGCAAGCTGAGGGGCAAAACAAAACAAAACAAAACAACAACAACAACAACAACAACAAAAAACAAAAAACCCCACCTTGTTTCTTCCTCACACAACCTGAAATCAATACTCTAGCCTGTTTTTTTTTTTTTTTTTTTACCTTCTAGGTTTACAGTTCTTGTAGGCCATCATTACAGAGAGTCACAGAAGGCACAAAACTAAAGCATGTCACCCAGGTTAAGAAGCTGAAGACTTTGTGCTGATTTCCAGTGATTATTGCCATTAAAATAGAGCAATGAGATAAAGTTTTGCCAGAGCCAAACACACACCATGGTGTTTTTGCAAAAGCATATATGAGAACTTAACTCCAAGATGACAGCTCCATCAAGCAGCAATCACCGAGAATGCTGTTCTGAATTCAAAGGCAACCCTGCTAACCACTCTGAGTAAATCACTTAACTTCTTTTATACCTCAGGTAGTTCATTGTGCACTACCTCACCATGGGTTGCTTACCAAGAAAACGTAATAAAAATAATTGGGGAGCTCTTTGAAGACATAAAATTGCTGTGGAGAGAATCAACTGTAAATTTAAGTCTGTGCTCCTTGGTGAAGAAGTCTCCAAGTGAGCTAGTCTTGATGAGGTCTCCTTTGATGATTTGGACTGTACTACTCTTAGTAGAAAGAGGCTCTGCCCCTTCCTGATGGGTACTTACGTACCCAGTGGCCAGGAGGAATGGACTCAGGGATGGGGCTAGGGGCCTCACCCACCAGGCATGAGAGGTAATTTGTGTTTCCCTGGCTGCCTTGGCACCATGCCTCTGTAGCTTTGTTTCAGGGATGACATGCTTCAGCTCAGGCTGCTGTGCTTAAGTCCTACTGTAGTCAGAGATTTGGGGCTGGGAAAAGAGGGGCAGCTTTGCCCCCTCCTGAGCCAAGAGGAGAGGGAGAGGGAGAGAGGGAGAGAGGGAGAGAGGGAGAGAGGGAGAGAGGGAGAGAGGGAGAGAGAGAGAGAGAGAGAGAGAGAGAGAGAGAGAGAGAGAGACTCTATCAAATAAATGCCTGTTGGGATTTACAAGGAAACACTCGCTTGGGAGCTCAATTAATAATAAAATGTGATGAGCGTGTTGATTCTGTGGGTTTTGTTTCCAAATCATTTGCTACCTGCCCCATTTCAGAGCATGTCAGGAATGGGTACTCTCCCACTGCAAAGATGGGGAAATGAGTCAAAGTGTCTCACTTGTGTAGCAAGTGGAAGCCAGATGTCAGAAGATGTATGCTGGGCAGATGTTAGAATTTTAAAACGAGAACTACCTGAATGGCCCCAGCAGAAAACATGGTATTCTAAAAATAGGACACCGACACCCCACTGAAATCAACTGTTCATTTATTTATTCTACATGACGGGTGCTGTGGGGCACCAGCTTCTTGCAAGCCTGCAAAACTGCTTGTGATTCATAAGATGTTTCTGAACAGAAAGAGGCTGGTGGTATCCGTCCATTAAAAACAGGCTCTTCACTGAGATACTGGGCTCTATGTTGTTTTTTCTTTAATTCCAAGAACTCAGAGGGAGGGACAGAAATACTCAGTGGATAGCTATGGATGGATGAGCAGAGGGGAGAGGAAATAAGTGTGACATGTAAGCTGATCTGTGTGATACAGTAAGAGAGGAGGATGTTGCGAGGTAGGCCTGGGTCAGCGTCGCACAGGTGTTGGTGCTGGAATCTGTTTCCTGAACATCTGTGCTGAACACAAAAACAACCAGGACCATGGGGGGAGAAATAACAAGTCTCACATTGCTTTAACAAAAACAACAAAATAAAGCACTATTCCTGTTTTCTGCTGTTTCTGTCATGCTAAATGACATCCCTGTCCCCAGGTTTAGCTATGTATTTTGCCACCTCATAAAACCCCAATCAATCTTCCCTTCTCTTCTGGCACCAAGTTATGAAGCATCCCTGATCTTCCAGACCTAAAGAAAACAGCAGAGAGACGGGGCTCCTCATCAGGTAGAGGTTTTCTTTTTTGTCAGAATTTGAGACTAAATACAGATTGGAGTATTCACTTGGGAATTCAACAGAGATCCATCTTAAGGAACATTCCAAATACACAATCAGAAAGAAAGCATTTGTGTGCTTTTCTGCTCCTAGGAAAATGCAGAGAGAAATAAAAGGTTACTGTTTCATGTGAACTGATTTCTCCCTTCTCTGTGGTAGGCAGAGAACACATCATCCCACCTGGAACGTGAGTCATTTGTGAAATGCTTGTTTTAAATTCAAACTTCTCCACAACCTGACGAGTGTGTGGGAGACCCAAGGAAGCTGACATACAAGGGCAGATTTATTTTTCTGCCAGAAGGAACCATCAACACAAAGGCCAATGGTAACCCTAAAAATGGAAATGTGCTAACCCTTTTTTATTGTCAAGCAAATAAAAAAATTATTCTTCAAAGGAGGAGAAACAAATGCTCAGACCCTCCAATGGCTTCCTGTCTCATTCAGAGTAAAAGCCCAAGTCTCTACAAGGATTCTATGAGGTCCTACGTGACCTGCCTCCCGTCTCCTCTTTCCTTACTTCACTGACTTAATCTCCTACCTCTCCTTATGATATAGGAGTTAAGAAGAAATTAGGCAGATAGCAAGGGCATGGGAGTCCTTGATAAGGCTTTTCTTTTTAATGAAAAACAGAAAAACAGCCCCAAATCATTTTCTAACAAAGAGCTGCCTGCAAGCTAGGAGCTTGCATGGGTGAATGCCGGCAGGAACTAAGGACTAGACATGTTCAAGATGGCAGCTCCATCTTCCTTTCTCTGCCAGCCACGTGTACTGTCAAGGAGCAGACAAGATGGTCCCCATCAACTAGAAAGTCCACTTGCACTGTAACCTCCGCCTTCTGGGTTCAAGTGATTCTCCTGCCTCAGCCTCCCAAGTAGCTGGGATTACAGGCGACTGAGCCACCACACCTGGCTAATTTTTGTATTTTTTAGTAGAGATGGGGTTTCACCATGTTGGCCAGGCTGGTCTCAACTCCTGACGTCAAGTGATCTGCCTGCCTCAGCCTCCCAAAGTGCTGGGAATACAGATGTGAGCCCCCATGCCCAGTATCAAGACATGGTTTTTATTTTTTTATTTTATTATTATTATTATTGTTATTATTATTATAGAGATGGAGTCTTGCTGTGTTGCCAGGCTAGGGTGCAGTGGCACAATCTCGGCTCAATGCAACCTCCGCCTGCTGGGTTCAAGCGATTCTCCTGCCTCAGCCTCCCTAGTAGCTGGGACTACAGGCATGCGCCACCACACCAGGCTAATTTTGTGTTTTTCGTAGAGACAGGGTTTCTCCATGTTGGTCAGGCTGGTCTGGAACTCTCAAACTCAGGTGACCTGCCTGTCTTGGCCTTCCAAAGTGCTGGGATTACAGGAGTGAGCCACCGCACCCAGCAGACATGGCTTTTAAAGTGCTCTGTTTTATCTACTTAAGGCCTGGACTCCACAAATCAAATCAATGTGTTATAATACAGAACTCTGGGTACTTCCTAATCTTATAACCTCTTCCTACTCATGCTCACGTCCCAAAGGCTATCTATCTATGAGATATGTTGTACACAGGAGAATCCAAGCCCAAGAAACTAAAAATCATCCCAAAGCAGTTTAAAAATGAACAGGGTTTATTTTACTGTAGAGCTTGTTACATCATTTATGTTGGGTTACTTATCCTTACAATTCAAATGACCTACAGCCCTAGACACTATAATTTTATTTCATTTTTGAGACACAGTCTCACACTGTCGCCCATGCTGAAGCGCAGTGGTATAATCATGGCTCACTGCAGCCTCAAGTAACCGGGCTCAAGTGATCCTCCTGCCTCAGCCTCCTAAGTAGCTAGGACCAAAAATGGGCACCACAATGCCTGGCTAGTTTTGTGTGTGTGTGTGTGTGTGTGTGTGTGTGTGTGTGTGTGTGTTAATTTTTGGACAGACGAGTTTACACTATGTTGCCTAGGCTGGTGGCAAACCCTGGCCTTAAGCAATCCTCTCGCCTCGGCCTCCCAAAGTGCTGGGATTATAGGCCTGAGCCACCATGCCTGGTTGAGTTTTATTTTTTTTAAGCAGCCACGATATACAGGAATCAAGAGAATTTAATCCTCAAAAGTAAAAAAGAAAAACCTCTACGAAAGGAAATGACTTGGGCTTGTGTCTATGTAGTGCCCAAAACAACCTGTTGGTCTGCTAATCTGTTAATCAAACAACTGTTTTAACTATATTATGAGAAATAACCACTTCAAGTTATTTTTGTTTTTATAGAATTGACAACTCCTGTTCCTCCCAAACTGCTTCTTTGATACACTACACATATGGCTGTAAAAGAAAGAATGCTTTAAATACCATGAAGCCCACATCTAAGTACTTAATTATCTGGGAAGCTTATGATGATGGTGATGATGTTTTCCCTCAATGGTAAATCTAAACCATGTGTGACAGCTGCAAACCACAGCATTTATTTAGTAAAGCCAGGGCTCCTTGCTCCTCTGTAGGCTTAGGAAACATTTCAGTGATGTCTGAAAAATAATAAAATATTTTACATAAAAGTCCAATATCTAGAACCTCAAAAATATTATATTCAGTGAAAGAAGTCAGACATAAAAGAACAAATATTGTATGATTCCATTTGTACAAAATGTCCCAAAAAGGCAAGTATATAGAGACAGAAAATAGATTACAGGCTATCTAGGGCTGGGGGTAGGCACAGGGGATGACTATAAATGGGTATAAACCTTTCTAGAATACACATGTCATAAAATTATATTGTGATGACTGGATGGCTCTGTAAATACACTAAAATTCATTGATTGTACATTTACACCTCATGAATTTTATGGTATGTAAATTACATCTCAATAACACTGTTACTAAAAAAAAAAAAGATGGAAAAATGTCCAGTATTTATAAAAGCTTACAGGTTATAGGGTGCAGGGAGGAGAAACTAGAAGACAATGATGCTATCTCACAGTATTCATCATGCAAATTATGGTTTCTGTTCTTTTCTCCACTCCTATACAATCATGGTGACTCAGGAGAGGGTTACAGGTGTGTTGAAGCACAGTGATAAAAGTACTGAACTCCAGGCCAGACTGCCTAGGTCGGCTACCTACTGCTCTGTGACTTCAGGACAAATCACTTGGTGCTTCTTGTACTTTAGTTTCCTCATCTGTAAACACTAGTAATAGTACTGACCTCATACGGTTGTTGTGAATATTAAATTCAATATATGAGAAAAGTTTAAAAGTGCTCGCTATCACTATTATCCTTTTAGCCTCTTCTTGTGTGCCCAATAAAGATCTTGGTTTTCTGTATATGCCAAGATATGAAAATCACTGGGAAACAATGTCAAACAAATTGCGCTGCATTATGTCTGAATCATGTTCTGTGACAAGTCATATTACAAGTGGTACGGTTATATTATGCAATGTATGTGATAATGTGTGAGAAAAAACGAAGCAGGCTACGTAAAAGACTTTTTCAAAAATAAGGTTGTACATCACTTAGAAACACATTCTTAAGGATCTATTAAACTCATATTTTCATTATAATCTGCTAAGTATGAACACTATAAAAGCGTTTTTGTCTACTCAATTGTCAGGGTCAAAGTAGAATTGGGTTGGGTTGATTGGTATATCTTTTAAAAATACTGTATTTTTCTTATGCAATGAAGTGTACTCAGCAGGGATCCAAACTATATATGCAACAACAAAACAGGATTAAAAGCTTTTTAATGAAGGCACTGTAAACAGCATTTTCCTTCTGCTTTAGAATATTTCAAATACAAAATTAGCAAGCCCCAGAGACTGGAATTTCTGCTACAGGAGAGATGAAAGGTTAACTGTCTAAAAAGGAAAGACTATGTTTGACATATTCTATTTAGAAAATAAAAGGGTTTCCTAATAAAAGCAGAGGCCCACTTGATGCGCCTAATGCTCCTTCAGTGTTTGCATACACAACTGAGTAATTAGAAAGCCCCACTCGGAAAAAAAAAAAAAAAAGTGAATAAAAAGCCATTGCAGACATCGGTCCCTTGTTTACTAGGCTTGCTGGAGGCCCTGGAGGTCACTGTGATTGACAGGATTTTGGTGTTAGTAGGAGAGTTGATAATGCACACACATCTCTGGAGAGGAGAGCTCCGGAGTCCTGATCATGCTTAATAGAAGGGCAGCCACTGTGGAGAACAATGGAACAGGCAAAGCCTGGGGGACTGGTGGGCAGAAGGATGTTCAAGGATTGCAAATGACATTCCCAGTCAATTAGTACCCATTGGGAAGCCGAGGTACACCATGCCAAAAAAAGAAAATACCTAAAAATTCTCAGGGCAAGAATCTTCCTTTGCCAAAGACAAGGTACCACTGTAGCCATTTCCATTAGGTATACTTCAGTAACCTCAGCTCCCCCAAAGCACCCCTATGAGCTGCTGAAGATCAAGTCATTTTAGAAAAGCAACACTAGTTCCTACAACGTATGGCAATGTTTTCATTAGGCATGGCTGAAAGGCAAAAACCACAGCTTTGAATCACAAAGCCACCTGAACTTTATCTTTTTGTTCTACTTGAATTCCTAGAAACTCAATGGAAAGTATTTTCTGTATTTCCAGTCATTGAGAGGAACCATGTTAATTATTCCCAAGGTTCCTCCCCTTAAAGATCCCTGTGACCCAAATTTAAAAACAAGATCCAACCGGTTTCATTTGATGTAATGATATTTGAGATGTGTGATTACAGAGAATAAATCTATTTCTATAATATGTTATTACATTAGTTTAATGAATATGCTTTCAACCAATGAAGATATTCCTCTTCCAGAGACACAAAGGTAGTTGCCACAAGAACTTGAATTACCCTGTCGTTGTTCTTCATTTCCACTTATTAATGAGATCATATATTAGCTGTTGCCCATGCAAAGTTTTAACCATCAAAATATCCTAATTCTAAAAGTCGGAACCTAGTGAGCAGAATCATGGTCCAATTGTTGATTCTGCTTATAGAACATCAGTTAAAACTGCAGGAGTACATGTGCTGAAATGTAGATTTTTACAAGATGGGCTGTTTACCTTTTCATAACTCCTTTGCTCAAAAACACGGGACCATTTATTGAGGCAAAGGAATAAAAACAATCTTGTCTTGACAAGGTCACACCAGGTTTTCCTAGCTTAATCCTTTTGGAAAACTTTTTCTCACTT
Source organism: Pan paniscus (assembly GCF_029289425.2). NCBI lineage: Eukaryota > Metazoa > Chordata > Mammalia > Primates > Hominidae > Pan > Pan paniscus. The sequence goes on from NC_073253.2 coordinate 102,799,680, forward strand.
AATCCATTTCATCCTGTAGAAAGCCCTGTTCAGAATTTCTGTATGATACTGAAACAATAAACAGACATGTAGGGCGTCAAAGTTCTACGGGAAAAACATACAGAGGTCTTTGAAAGAGTGTCTTCCAAAATAAAACACTGAGAAAACGATTGTTCTTTCTTTGGGGCATGGAGTGAAGCGATCCCCTTGGAAAGCACACACTGCAGAAAATGTAAAATTAGACATCTACCTGAACACCATGACTTAGTCTAAAAAAATATGCAACTGTGCTTAAGTGAATTTATTTGAATATTTTTACCTTAAAAATAAGTAATTTTAAGAAAAGGAGAGCAGTTAGTGCATTTTCATTCTGGGAGCTTCAAGTCACATCAAAATCTTCACGGAAAGTTTCCTTTCTCTTTGAACTGTAAGCACCACTCTGGCTGGGCCAGGTGGGATGAAGTGGAGCAACAGCGACAAAGCACAATGACTTACTTTCCCATTCCATCCTGATTTCTCATTCATGCTTTGTTTCCTTTCTTTAAAGGGGGGAAACAGCCCTCCATTCATTTGCTACAAGGTCCACAGAACCATCTCAGGGCTTACGGGGACAGTGTGTCACCAGGGCAACTGAAATAAACACGAAAGACAGATGTGAAGGCTGGAATTCTTCAAAGGCAAGAGGGTTTGACACTTCATAAATCACTGTGTCGCTCTGCTATAACAAAAACTGGTCTCATGTACTGTACCCGAGGCTTTCTCTCGCTGTACTTGCTTGTGGAGTCTGTTTGCATACCACATCTGGTTTGTCACTAAAAGCTTTATAAAGGCAGTGAATCAATAAGAGTGAGAAAAGGGTGGGGCCCTTCACTCTCAATACAATAAAGTCCTCTTAAGAAAGAATTCAAGAAACCAGTTACTAAGAAAATAAAAAACTAAAAAGGTCTCAGATAAGAAATGAAAATGCTTTCAATTTGAACACATAAAAAAGCATGATCTTGGTTATCTGGCTACTTTCAGTTGGCTATGCTGTTCTCAAGATCACAGGCACAAAATATTGAGCATCTATTTGTATCTGTGTCTAGGTGAGTCCAAATTAACTATTCTGTCTTTCATCTGGTAGGCAAGGGGGAGCTCCTAGTGGAGTTCAGTTTATTTAAAAACATAAACGTTTGTTAGGTTGAACCGAATAAGTCTGCCATCTTATGATTTTCTTCTGAAGAGGTTACGAGAAGAGCTGGCCTTCAAACTATAATTAGCAAGTTTTCGAGGATGTGTGAGTGTTTCTGACTGCTTGGTACCAACCAGATCTGCCTTAAGCAGAGTGAATGGGTAGTAATCACTGTGGATCAAGATGTATTTGCTGTTTCTTTTACTAAATTATCTTAACAGTGATAGCTCAGGGTACTTAGCAGTCATTCATACCCTGGTCATGTAGTCATACACAATATTTAAATGTATCATACTAAAGAAAACACCATTTGTGTCTATTTTCCAAGCTTCCATTCTCTTACATTTAGTCAATTTAATTATAAGATAAATGTAATATGATTTGAAATCTAACTTGAAAATAAGCATGTGTCATTTCACCATTAGACCTATACAGATGCTCCTTTGACTTATGATTGGCTTATTTCCTGATAAACGAACTCATTGTGAGTTGAAAATTATTGTATGTAGAAAGTGCATTTAATACATGTAACCTACCAAACATCATAGCTAAGCCTAGCCTACCTTAAACGTGCTCAGAACGCTTACATTAGCCTACGGTTTGGCAAAATCATCTGGCCACACAATAAACTTTAGAGTATGTATGTATGTATTTACTTATTTATTTATTTATTTGAGACAGGGTCTCATCTCGCTCTGTGGCCCAGGCTGGAGTACAATGGCATGATCATGGCTCACTGCAGCCTTGACCTCCTGGGACTCAAGTGATCCTCCTACCTCTCAGCCTCCTTAGTAGCTGGGACCACAGGCATGTGCCACCACACCTGGCTATTTTTTTTTTTTTTTTTGGAGAGACAGGGTTTCCATACATTGCCCAGGCTGGTCTTAAACACCTAGGCTCAAACAACCCTCCCACCTCAGCCTCCCAAAGTGCTGGGATTCCAGGCATGAGCCACCAAGTACTAGTTGTCTACCCTAGTGATTGCGCGGCTTACTGGGAACTGCAACTCACTGTTGCTGCCCAGCTTCGTGACAGATACTGTACTGCATATCGCCAGCCTGGGAAAAGATCAAAACCCAATATTCAAAGTATAGTTTTGACCGAATGTGTGTCCCTTTCATACCATCGTAAAGTGCATAAATTGTAAGTTGAAGACCATCTATATATTATTGTATGTCTTTTTTTCTTTCTTAGTCAGTTCCCGCTATGTTTTCCAGGCTGGAGTGGGCAGTGGCTATTCACAGGATCAGTGATCATTGCACACTACAGCCTCCAACTCCTGGCCTCAGGCAATTTGCCTCAGCCTCTGGATTAGTTAGGACTACAGGTACACCATCTTGCTAGGCATTTTATGCTTTCTTTTTCTGTTACAAGAGTGGACAAATCATCCTCATGCACCTAACAATATTATATAGCAATGGTCCATAGTATTTTCAAGAATGAAAACTCTTCCATGAAGCAGCTGTATTTCTGTTATCTGAACACTAAGAAGTACAACATGACAAAAAGTACTCTAGTGCAGTAACTTTTTATATGAATTTGTACTCACTAGCATGCATATTATTGGGGGATAATAATGCTACATGTATTCTAAGGCACATCTGTACATGTTTTATTAGTCACCCATCAAATTTTGTGATACAGGGAAATGTGAAGACCTCTTTGAAATATCCATGGGGTCACCCAGGACTTTATGCCTGACAGAGCCACTAAAACCTATGTCTCCTGGCTCTTTCTCACTCTCTTTCTTTTTTTCTTTGTCTTTTTTTAAAGACACAGGGTCTCCTTCTGTTGCCTAGACTGGAGTGCAGTAGTGTAATTATAGCTCACTGCAGGCTGGAACTCCTGAGTTCAAGTGGTCCTCACACTTCAGCCTCCCAAGTAGCTAGGATTATAGGCATGTGCCACCACATGCAGCTAATTTTAAAAATAAATTATTTTTTTTTTTTAGAGATATGATCTCACTTGAGGTCGACGTTACCTCAAGTGATCCACTTTGGCCTCCCAAAGGGTTGGGATTATATGCATGAGTTGCTATGCCTGGCCTCTTTCTAATTTTTCTGGCCTCAGTCCAAATACTACTGCAGGTTGGAGTCAACTTCATTGACTACCCAAGCCACTTGGGTAACTTTCTTCCAGCCACTATGCTCTATCACATTTCTGGTTTTTATGAACTATGTTTTTTATTCAAACATATCACACTCTCTAATTCTTTTGTTTATTCAGTTACTTGAATAAAGGCTGTCTGTATCCCCCATTCACTAAATCATGGGACCTTGCCTTTTTAACAAATAGATGGGTATTTCCAATACCTAAACAGGGTTCATCAAATGTAAAGACTATTTAATTTCCACTGATACAGATTCCACAAGACAGATAAAGCAAAGAGACAAACTGGCTTAATTTACCAAGTTAATATCACTAAGCTCAATTAGTACTGTTTTTTCATTTGTTTGTTTATTTTAACCAACTATGGCCAATCTTCACACAGACCAGACAATATTTCTCCTCTTTTAGTGTGTTCTTACCTTTGCTTTTGAAAGATTTTACATACGCCAGACACCTCTGGAAGGGCAGCTATCTTAGTATTATCCAGAGTTGGCAAATAGCCATGATATAATTCAGTTATGAAAATCAGAAATATGTGCTTCCTTTTTTTTTTTTAAGAAATAGTCTCAGATATTCAACTTGTTTGTCTTAGATTTGCTTAAACCCCAAACAATCTGTGTTCAATGTTTTTGGTGTCCCACTGCTTTGCAAGCAGACATACCACTTGCAAATGTGCCAGCCCTTTGTGCAAACACCCAAAAGGCTACATCAGATCCAAAAGCTCTGGCTCACAAGGGGGCCAGCAGGTGGAGAGCAGAAGAATCAGCCATGAGTGTGTGCCTTTCGGCCTGCTAAGAAGGAACACAGTGGCATAAAGAGAGGATTATGGCTCCAGGCACAACTTCAGTCTGTCCAAGAGGCTCTATCGTTAACGGAGAATACAGAGATTACATTCAGTTACCCGAATTCTACAAGCTTTCTGTAATGCTCAAAAGGTTTAAGTGCACTTATCTGTCATCCCTTCACTTTCCTTTTTGAAATAAATCCCTTTGTAATAACAAATCAGACTTTCCTTCTTCTCTTTATGCAGATGAGCAATGCATGGGTGCTTTTATATTTAGTTGGTAGGGAAGAATGACAACAGGTAGCAGAAGCAGACTGTAGATTATTATTTGCAATTAACAATAGGAGATATATCTCCCTTCTTACCTTCCAATTCATTTCTCTATGCTAATAGAAAATAATTAAACTGCACAGCAATTTAAAGTATCAGGTTGGGTTCTGAATGAATATCTTTAAGGTTCATGATAGCAATTAATAGATTCTTTTTTAATGCCAGTTGTTTAGATCTTGATAATCAACCTGTTGGGTTCTTCTGTTTTGTAATTCATGTAGTTAGTCAACCAAAATGATACTATTTAACCTCTTTTCACCCATGGCAATCTTTACTGTAGATGAAGTCACTGAGCCATGCACATTCTAACTTGAAATTACCATGAGTGACTCTTTAACTTGAAGTTACTCACCTATGTTCCTGGCAGGCCAGATTTGTGAACAAAAAATTCACTGGAAGTAACATAAAGCCATTGTGGGCACCAGCTGTCCCAGTAGGAGCAATGAGGGAGGGATATTAATAATGGCAAAACATAGTTGTTTGCCTGGTCACAGAAAATGGCCCAGAGCACAGGTTGAGTGAGTCACAGCTGATCAAAAAGTGCCTCAAAATAGGAAAATGTCTAAGCATGTTAAAAATGCAACAACAGCTTCAGGTAGGTGAAAAACAATAGGCAAGCTATACTATTTATACATCATCTACTATTCACTCCACTAATGCAAACACATTTTTTACTACTGGCAAACAGAGAAGAAGAAAGTTAACTACATACAGGTCTAATGATGCTAGCCATACTGAATATAGAAGAAAACTGTGAAGTTATTTGCTTCACTAAAAGCCAAACTGGGTTTTTACACATTAGGTAAAGTCAAACTTCATGATTAAATCCAAGGAGAGGTAACTTTCCTTGATATCCCCTCAGGCCTAGAGTGAACCAGCAGAAAACCCAGAAGTGCAGAAGGGATGTCCTTTTTACAGCATCTATCCACCTTTGCCTATAGTGATACCACTTTTGCAATTTTAGAAACTTTCTGGATAGTTGCTTCATACTCAGAGTCACCCTAGAAATTTCAATAGTAGTAAATATTAAACTTCTAAAAATTAATAGCATGCAAGCTCCCAGTTTTAATTAAACTCATACTGTTAATGCAGATTAGGCATATATGTTTATATCATACACAAACTGCACTTCTGATTTACATGTATTAATCTTAGAGTAATAGCAAAGTATAAGGGAAAAGAACACAAGCTTGATGACCTAAAGGGATTTTACTTTCAGATCCAGCATTGCCTGAGAGACTTTTGACAGAAAATTTAACCTCTCTGGGCCTCTGTTTCTTATGTAAAAATGAAGACAATTATATTACAACTTTCAAGGATTACGAGATAAAAGAGATTGTAAGATTAGTGGGTTAATGACTGAAGAAATTACAGTTCTTGGCACATACAGTTCTTGGCACACAGTGTATATAGATATGTGTGTGTATATATGTATATATAAAATGTATATGGCATATATTCAATATATGTTGCTGTCTTATCTCTTTTTTCCCTAATTCATATGTTAATGTAAATGGTTCAATTTTAGTTTATTTAAAGCCACGAGCACCTTACATTTGACCAACCTCCATGCAGTTGAAAATCCATGTATAACTTCTGATTTCTTAAACCTTAAATACTAATAGCCTATTGGTGACCAGAAGTTTTACTGATAACATAAACAGTCAATTAACACATATTGTATTTTTTATGTATTATATACTATATTCTTACATGCTAGAGAAAGGAAAACATTATTAGGAAAATCATAAGGAAGAGAAAATATGTTTACTATTCATTAAGTGGAAGTGGATTATCATAAGTTTTCATTCTCATCATCTTCATCATGATGAGTAGGCTGAGGAGAAGGAGAAAGAGGAGGGGTTGGTCTTGATGTGGCAGGGATGGCAGAGGCAGAAGAGGTGGAAGAGGCTGAAGGGGAGGCAGGAGAGGCAGGCGCACACAGTTTAACTTTTACTGAAAAAAATCCATGTGTAAGTGAATTCCTGTGCTTCAAACCCATTTCGGTCAAGTGTCAATTTTACTTAAATTTGAAGCACTAGGAGGTCTCTGATTTTCTTAAAACCTAAATCTAAATTTTCTTTCAAAGTTTTTATTTAGTTAGCAATCATATTTATACTGTACTATAGAAGATATTTATGATGGATACGGGAATGAATCAGAATTGCCCCCAAAGGTCAATCAAAAGAAGACATAATGCCATTTTGTGTATAGCCAGCAAATACAGAATTAAAGAAATCAACAGAAACTTATCCATTATTGTGTTTATCCAAGGAGATAAAGGGATCCAGGAAGTTTTCTACTGGCTCACCATGAGCCCTGTGTTATTCTAGAATGATTATAGATTCAAGATTCTGGATTTTAGAATGAGAACATTGCTTCTTGCAATAACCATTAGGTTTCACCTAGAAGACTCAAAGACTTCAATTGGAAGAGAAGCCTGATCCCAGTTCTAGCTCTGTAGGTCTACAGTGAGAGTTATATTTCCTCTGCAGCAGCTCATTCCAGTGTAAGGTTTGCCTGAAAACATTCTTCCTTTAACCAGGGCTGGGCCATACATGTGGTTTCTGCTCACTCTGACAGGAGAAAGCAAACAGCCCAGACTTGATTGGGTCCGAACATGGCCACCCTCTGTGACTCTGCTGTATTTCATAAGGCAAAAAGTATATGAGTTCTGCCTTTCTAGAAATCATCTTTATATGTACTTTTCTATTCAGTCATGGATTATAAATAGATTCTCTGATTAGTTTCCCAAGTGAAAAGTATATAGAAAAGAACAGGATTTACTTCTGAATGTGAAAGTACATTATTTTATTCTAACAACTAAATCAGTAGAGCAGCAAGTTATCCCTAGGAGATCAGAAGGACAGCAAATTCCTAAATAATAAGGTCATGTAGTAAAAATGGAAGTATGAGGACAAAATGTAAGTACAATGGGAAATTCTACTTTCTTCAATACAGTAATAAAATAGCTTACAATGCCAGGAAAATATTATAAAACCATTAGAAAAGTCTACAAGTTATGACAAGATGGCTTAAAGTGGAAAAAAATAGGGCCTTCACCTATGCTGTTCTTTTAATATATTGACTATAGGTACCACATGTTTTGATACAGAATAACCAACCATATTAGCCACAAAATGCCAGATTTTTACTTTATTTTCTCCTGGATAAATCAGGGAAAAATACCTTTGTGTTGGGAAAAAATATTTGTGCTTTTATTCCCCCTAAGTTTCTGGACATAAATATGACCTGGCATTTTGTCTATGAGCCAGAAAACCAAAACATCCCATGTTCTCGTTTTGTTTCATGTATGAAATTTGAACTGCAAAGGGTATAATATAATCATATAAGTAGATGTATAAATGGGTTATTCAGATAAACTTTATTTTCTTTTAAAACAACCTTTTTTTCTTTTTTCTTTTTTCTTTTTTTTGAGATGGAGTCTCAGGCACTGTTGCCCGAGCTGGAGTACAGTGGCGCAATCTCGGCTCACTGCAACATCCGCCTCCCAGGTTCAAGCAATTCTCCTGCCTCAGCCTCCCGAGTAGCTCGGACTACAGGCATATGCCACCATGCCCAGCTAATTTTTGTATTTTTAGTAGAGATGGGGTTTCACTATGTTGGCCAGGCTTATCTTGAACGCCTGACCTTGTGATCCACCCGCCTCAGCCTCCCAAAGTGCTGAGATTACAGGCACGAGCCACTGCACCCAGCCTAAAACAACTGTTTAAGATTCATCTAGATTGGGGTGTGTGTTAGGGGAATGGGATAAGAGAAAATAATCACAACAATCCTAAAATCATTCTATTGTTAAAATTAATTTTCCTTTTCAGAGTGGTCTCATGCACATTATCTTATTTCAGATGCCCAACACCCAGATGTGGCAGGTAGGGAAGTTTCATAATAACCTCATATAACAGATAGGAAAACCAAGATGGGAACATGTGAAAGGAAATGAGGGAGGTCAGGGAATGACTGACAACAACCACGTCAGGGAGAAAGCTCTGACTCCTGGGCCTTCTCCTCCCCCTCAGAACATGAAAAATGTCACAACTTTCTCCCCCAGAAATAGAAGTTGTCCCGAACATTCTCTACAAATGTTACTTCAGAAGCCAGCAAATAAAATGACTTTCAGGAACCAAAGCTTGGCAAATAGATGGACGGGAAGAAACAGTGTCAAGTCACTGTTAGCACAAAATTGCATCTCTACATTGGCATGGAGCTGGTAATTGACAGACAGTATAGCGGGAGTTACTCTTCAGCTCTGTCATCTGCAAAATGGGAATGGTAGTACTTACCCCGCTCGCCTCACCAGGCTGCTGTGACAACTGACTGTGATAACAAGAAAAAACCTCCATCTTCATCCCCAGAGCTTGATATCAAAACAACTAAGCCAGAAAGAAGACCTTTGGTCCTTACCTGATGGGACACTCATTATAACAGGAGAAATAATAATGTCTTTTACAAAGCTACAGACACAGCTTATTTGTGATAAGAAAACAGTTTTGTTTTTTAGTTTTTTTATTGGCATTAATTTACTCAGAATATCTACTAAGTGCACTAATAACTTCATAATATTAAAAAAGGTAAAATTCAGAATTGAATAAAAATGGAAGGGTGAAATGTGCTTGATCACTCAGTTAAACCATGAAAGTCTTATATGTGTACTGTGAGTTTAAAGCAATAGTCTCAAAAGCATGAAACCACCTAGCTAACTTCCATACACCTTTATTCTTGGTTGTATTGAGTTTGTTAATTGTCTCTCTGGATTTTTTCACAGCTAAAATGGTCTTCCTAAACACAACAACAAAAACTATTTGAAAAATAATGTTTAACATTTCTCTCAGTGATATCATTATGGTCAAACTATTGCAAATGAAATTTAATATTTTAATTATATAGTAAGCACTGATTTAGGTATGGGGTTATATTATTATAAGCAATAAATTGTGACTGATAGATATATAGATAATATGTTCTAGGCCTTTCAAACTTTGTATCATGACCCATGAGTGGCTAGAAGCTTTATTTGTATAGAATACAACTGAATAAATACATCAGAGTTACTTACATATTATGAAGAAAGTATTACTTTCATGAAACTTTTGTTTCAATTATGTATATATGTTTGCGTACATGTATTTGCTTGGCCATTTACAAAACTAATTTCTTACTATGGGTCATTGTAAAAAATAACTGTTTAAGAAACACTATTTAGGGTATACATTTCACAGGTTGTTTTTCTTTTAAGATTGTTCCGAGTTTATTTCCATTTTCTCAGTAATTAAATTAGCCAGCTAATTTCAATATTGGTAGATAAATGGTTGCTATGATTTGAAAAACTAGTTTGAAACATTGGGACGTTAGAATTAATGGTGTCTTTCAAATCATTGAGTCCAGTGTACTCTGTTCACAGGTAACAGAGGTCCTGAGTAGTGAAGTCCCCCCTACCCAAGGTTTGTTAATGTCTGTACTAGATTCAATTTATGCACCAGGTCAGGTAAACTCTAGCTGCCACCATAGCCCAAAAAACCCAACTAGATAAGTATAGCTCACCATGCCTGCACACTGTCCAAACTGGATTCTCAGAGGATCTGGCTTTCCCAGAAGCTGCCTGGACACTCCAGGCAGCACAATCTGGAAATGCATGGGATTTTGACCATTGAGAGACAGGAAAAGGCAAGGAGGCAACAGATGGATTGCTTGCCTTCCTTCTCTGCACCAAGGCAGAGTGGTTCTGAAATACAACCTTTTTGGTGCCATTCCACATGACCAAGTGACCACTTTTGTTTTGTGCTGAAGCTATGGCTGTTTTAGTAACACACCGCCTTGTATTGCTCTCCTATCTTTCTTGCTTCAATTCATTTTTCTCCTCATTCTTGCTTCCCTGGAACTGCATGGCCAACCCCCTTCCCTCCACAACAAAGTATTAGTATACAAGCCATTGATTCATGCTGTGCTTTCTAGGGAGCCTAGGCTAAGATAGCATCCTACATACAAATGCAAATTCCACTGTGTATTAACAACTTAGATAATGAGAAAATAGAGGTTTCAGGTATTATCTATACATGTAATTGCCTTATGTACTTTAATCTCAAGAACATTTTTAGGTTAAGTGCAAATTTTCTATCTTTTGGTCTTAAACAAGGGTTAGGATTTATTACAGATATCTTACCCATGCTCTAGCTTCGTTAAGCTAGTTGGAATAGTCAGGATAGGCTAGATTATGAAGCAGTAACGACCAACTTCCAAATTTCAGTGGCCTAAAATAATAAAGATTTATTTCTTGCTCACACTGTACATCCACTGTTAAGTCAGCAAGGGGCTCTGCTCATTGTAGTAACTCAGGGACTAGGGTTGACAGACAACTGCTATCTTGAAAGTTGTACATGGTCATGCCAGAGAGGGAGAAGGAATGGTGAAGCACATACTGCTTCTTAAAGCTCCTGCCTAGAAGTGACATGGGTCACCTTCACTCACATTTGGTTGACCACAGCTAATCACGTAGCCACACCAAATTTCAAGTGGGTGGGGGAGTGTAATTCAACTATACGCCTGGCAGGTAAGAGAACCAAAACCTCTGTAAAAAGTCCAAACAGCTACCACAAATAGTATTTGGGGTAAGTTATCTCCACTACAGAAACATTTTGCTCTTGATCTCTAATCCATGGATTGGCTGTGATTTCAAATGGCCTGCAGAAAATATTGAAGAATTTGGAAATTTATTTTAAAGGCCAAATGAACATACCAAATTTAACACAGGCATCAAGGCAGAGTGAGAAGAAGGACAGAGTGGGAGATCTGGGCTCAAAGCCTGGTTATACTGCTTACTAGTGTCATGGCCTCAGGTAAGTCACTTAATGACTCCCAGTCTGGTTCCCACACCTATAAAAGGGGAAGCAACAATTCCCACCTAGTAGGTTTTGTGTAAGGATGAGAAATAATGGGTGATACTGTTTCATGCTGTGACTGGCATACAGTAGGCACCTGATAAAAGGCAGCTGGTACTGATGGGTGTTTACCTGGGACATTGCCTCTCCTATAAAGAAGCACCCAAGTATATCATTATTTCTTTTTGCCATATTTGTATACTTTACTAGTATAGATGCACTACTTTGTAAAGACAATTTTATGAATTAAATTTGCAATAAATCAAACCTGTAGAAGATGACAGATTTAGAACTCACTAAAAATGCCCTTTAATGAAGATGTTTTTTAAAGTTCTAGACTCAGGTTCAAAAAATGTCAACTACACAAGAGTCAAAAGAGGGATAAGTCTCTAACTTACCTAAAGTTCATGTGAATTAATCTGAGGGATTCTGGTTAACTGTAAGCTCACCCTGGATCAGTGGCACACAGCTGCCTCTCAAGCCCTAGGTAGACTTAGCTACTTTAATTAACAACTAGAATCCAGATGAAGGGGTGTAACCAATGCTGTACATTTTAACTGGTATAGCCAGACCACGTACTTACTGTAGTGCTCAGGGTGCCACCTTCTAAACCTCTACTGACAAATGAAAGGGGCAGGCAGGACGGTGAGGCTGCCGAAGGCAGGACAGATGAGGAATGCCTAAAAAAACTGGAGACATTTAGGCTGGAAGAGACTGTTTCAGGAAACGTGATACCTATCCTCCAATACCTGAAGGGCTGTCATGCAGAATAGATCTTTCTCTGTGCCACTCTAGAGAACAGGAGGAGGACGAAGAGGTAAGAATTAGCCCTTGACTACTGGTGAGCTCATGGCCAAGCAGAAGCTGGCTGCTGACCTCTGGGAATACACCAGTGATTCCAAGTAGGCAGGACTGGGGCTTTGGATTTCTAATGTGTTTTATTCCCCAACCTTACAAATCTATCAGCGTTTGGGTGCGCAGTACTTGTTCTAAATAGGCATTCTCTCCTTGCCTTTTTAATAAAGACATTATAGAAATACTAACGTAATGTGCAGGAATTCATTTACACTGCTTATGCTACAGAAATCTTGATTTAGTAGATATCCCTTCAGGTTACAATTTCTGCTGCTGGCTGCAATATAATAAAGATGCTGACAGTTGTGAATTACTTTACTGAGTTCTACAAATTATCAACTGCAATGGTAAATAGGAGAGAAATAAAAGGTAAAGTAGGTGGCTAGGTCACCAGGGGTGATGCCTGCCTTTCTGAATAATTTAAGACCTCCTGAAAATGAAGGCAAATAGATGCCCCTTGCTGAGGAATAAGAGAAAGTATATTGGGCTCTAAGTTTCAGGACATAGAGGTTAATGGAAAATGGGAACGGCTTTGTTTTATGAGCCCCACTGAAGATGGATGACTGGGGAGATGGGCAGGAGGAATTATTTCTTATCTAGAAGAAGCTGGGGTTAAGAGATGAGGCAATGGCGTGTGAACGCTGCATGGGACAATTATTAGTGGAGAGCTTTGACTAAAGGTGAATGGCCTGCTGGGAGATGGGAGACATCTGATAGGTAAAGTCAGTCTGGCCCTGGGGCCATGACCTCATTAATAGTTAAACAACAGCACTGAAAATTAATGACCCACACCTGACTGCCCAGTGAAACTGCACTCCTCTTCACAACTGTCCGGAAATCCTCACACACATTCCAGCAGGGAGTCTGGCTGCCAGTGGTTACAGCAATCCCTCTAGGAATTAGCCGGGTTAAATGAGCAGTGGCAAGACAGATGAAGAAATAGACTTTATCCGGCCTCCACGGTCCAATGTGGGACGGAAGAAGCATGGAATTTCTAAGAAGTATAGACTGGCCATATTGAAGGTATTTAGAAAGGAAAGACCATGAACTGGTCCTCTACCACAGTTGGACATGTGGACCGAATCTGAGTGAGGAAGGCTGGGCACCGGAGTGACCTCTACCCCACCTGCCATATGGCTGTCTGACAAAAGCGATTCGTCAAGCATCCTGGTTGCCAAATATGCTGGCTTTAAAATGCCATGTGAAGCAGAGAATATTTTAAAAGAACAGTCTAAACAACCTCATAATTTTAAGTATGAATACTTTTCTCTATGCCAGACACAAGATTACCTAAGGTGTTCATACCACTGTTAAGGTCTGAGGAAACAAAGACTATTCCCCCGGGTCTCCATGTTGTCTGCTTTGTGCACAGATTTTTGAAAATAGAGTACAATAAATTCCATGCACCACAGCTCACGGCAGCTAAAGACGGAGCTCCTGAGATGTACCTTTTTTATTTATTGGCGTTGGAGAAGGGAGGTGGTAATGTTTCCTGTATTGGATGCCTTACACTTTGCAGACCTTTGGGGACTCATCTCTGCTGAATTCTTTAACAGCTGAGATGACAGGGATGTCCATTACCCAAATGGACAGCACTTTCTATTGATCAGGGCTCCACTTAGCGATCTCATTTGTCATCCTATTGTCTCTCACCTTCACTGCTCTCGATATGAAGCGGGGGGATCTTTTTTTCAGGTGTTAGAGAGTTAATCTACATTCCAAGCACAACTGAGCAATTAAAACATGTAATGAGCAGAACACTTTAGTGCTTCACCTATAGAGAAGTCTGAATTGGGCTTCTTTCTATCTCCCCCATACAGGCCACAAGAAGCTAAAGAGGTAATCCACTCCTGAAAAAGCCCAGAAGAATAACTATAATACTTTTCAAACCTTAGCTGTGTCAAGTGCTTGCTTTGCTTCCATTTCTGCTTTCAGAAACTCATTTTAAAAGATAAAAAAGAATATTACAGGAAGAAAGCCCAAATCCCAACAAAACAAAGGAAGGTCTACCTAATCTTGCCAGTTAATCATTTGGGAAAAGTCCTGCTCTGCATCTAATTAGATCCATGCAGTTAAACATCCATCAAGAATTCTCCTATAAAAGGTATGTTTTATGTAGTTCCCATATACGGATTAAATTGGGCATGTGGAAAGCAATGTTGATCCATTTAATGGACTCCCCCAAAATATATATCAGCATCCTTGTCACGGAGCTAGACGGCTTCTTTATCCTTTCACCAAAATGCAGTAACAAAAATAATTAAACATCTCTCAGACCTGAACTGCACAGTCATTAGACAATAGTCAATGACTGGAACTGCCATGAGAGCCTGAACCACACTTTACCTTGGCTTTTCTAGCCATTTCTATTCGGAAAGCTTTCCATATCTGGATTTCCCCTGAGAACTATTTTATGATGCTATAAAGACTGTTAACCAGAGGCAGGATCTCCCCAGCACCTGAGCCACACACAGAAATATCAAATAACATTTAATTGCTGGATGACACTGTGTGTCTGAGCTTGAATTCTGATCTCCAAATATTATCCATGCAACTGTCTGCAGAGATAAGGTTGTTATGATAACAGCAGATAAAACCAATTAAACCTAAGAGCAGCAAATACTTCAAGATCTTGACTTTCACCGTAAATAGAGTTTGAGGATGTATAAACTATAAGGGGTCTGATACTATCTTCCTTCTGTAAGGAACATTACTTGAGGCTTCTTTCCTTTTGTGTATATGGGGGACTGCTTCCATGTAAACACATGAGCTAAGAGAAAGCAACACATGCAAACTGCATGAGCTAGTAATTAGTTTTATGTCTAGTCCTGGAAAGCAAATGACAATAAAGAATGTAAATCTAGGTCATCTTTAAATACATAATACTAGTTGTGGTTGCAATAATAGACTCAAACATGCTATTCTAAATACACTCAGCACAATTTTTCCCTTTTCACATTTCAGAGGCTTTTCTTCTTTTTAGCTGACAACATTCTACTAGTGTCTCTAGCTGTTTGTACACATATTATGTCTGCTTTGTGATATGTTTTGCAGCTCCAAAGCCAAAACACCAGGCAGAAGTGCCAAACATTAACCTCAAGTTACTTCTGGTAGACCACAGATAAGGAGAACAGCACTGAATTGGGGTGAAATGAACAGTGTATGTGAGCTCCCCAGAAAGCTTATCAAAATCTGACAGCTAAACAGGATACTAGCAAATTTATCAGCCAAATGATGTTCTAAAGGAAAACAAAATTGATACAAAGGAAAATAGTATATCTTCAAAGGGAGCCTGATTCTATAAAGCCTGAATTTCTTTCATGAAAAATAAATAAATAAAAGCATAATGAAAGTTTGCCATGAAGGAAAATATTCCATTTTCTTTTTAAAAGTGACTTTCTATATTTTTTGTGTGAAAAATATGATGTACCTTCCTCCACATATGCCTTTTTGAGGAAAAGTGGAAAAAAGTCTTAGTAGCTATTTCATTTAGCTATGTCTCACACCTGGGGTATAAATAGAGTATAATAACCTGTATTGTAAAGAGAGGAGGGTAATGGCAGAGTGGCATTCAACAGCGGTGGGTACCTAGGTAGGTAGACAGAGGACTGCAGACTTAGAAAGGAAAAATAAATGTCACATACACTAGGTGAACAATGACTGTTTGTAGATTTGGGAGAAAAGAGGTTGGAGGCCTAATGACCCCCACCTAACAAATAATACAGTATGTGGTTTAAAAAGTAGGCAATTTGCCAGTAGTAGCAGATGATAAATAATACTGAAGAACTTCCAAATAATCTTCCTCCAATATATGGGCCTGATTACACCTTTACTAAGACTATGATGATCTAAAGAACAATGCAGAAAAACATAGAGTCAAAAATAAAACAAAAATTTTCAAAGAATGGAAAATAAAACTGATAAGATTAATCAAATGATAAAGTTTGAAAAGAAAAATATATTTACCTTTATTATATGACATTATTTTTATAGAAAACAGAAACTATATATTCTTAAATTTAAAATGGAATATAGAGCCCTCTAACTGCAGCATAAATAATTTTTATTAACTATAAGAAGTTTCTAGATTTAGAAAAGGCAAAGGCAAATAATGTAGTGTCTGGTTCATTTTCTTACTCAATGACAGTTTTTTCTCGAGGTCGTTATGGACAAAATTAATTTTAATTAATGTTAGTCATGAAGATCATCACTATCATTACTCCAAGTTAATACTGATGGAACATCAATACTGTGTGCAGAGTTTAGAGGAAATACTAACATGGTTTGTTTTACAAATAGCCAGAATTCCTCACTCATTGTCTAGTCTACACTTGCCTATCTGGAAAGCTCATTCTTCCCTTACCCTTTTAAGGCACAGTGTACCCTCTCTTCCCTGCTGATTCCCTGGAATCCTCTGTATCCCTCTCCCCACTAGCCAAGCACTCATCAGTGGCAGGAACCACTGCTTGAGCCAGTTTGCATACTTTTACCACCACGTACCTGACTGATATGAGGGAGGCATTCACTGAACTTCTAATAAGACTCAGATGACACCACACAATTACTCCTTGTTCTATTTCTTTTCAACATTCTCACTGCCAGAGAAGCAGCTAAGTTTAATAATAAGACATTAAATGGTAGCACGTGGAAATCTTCAAATAATCTGCTTGTTTCATACCATTCACCTGTAGCAACAGGCTGACCCTCTACACAGAGAAGAAATCCTAATTTAATAGGGACAGAGCCCAGGCATCTGATATTTTTTCTTTAGCAACTCAGGTGATTAACATATAACTAGGGCAGAAAATTACTGACATAAAGAATTAAAACTTCTTTCAAATCCTTCATTTCCTACCACAAGTCACTCAACTGTATCTTTATACTACTGGTGGTCATGTACATTGTTACTAGAATTATTCTATACTTTTGTTTCTTAAATTGCAAGCCTAGCACACATAGGATACTGTTTATAATCTTATTTCTAAAGGATGGTCAACATACCGCCCTTAAAATAAAGATTGATGAATTCTATGTCCAAATTCTTAAGGCAGAAAGTATTTATTTAAAATATATCAAACAGAAGCTCAAAGTCTTGCAATCAGCCTGCCAACATGGCAATCAAAAAATATGTTTTGGCACTGACAATAATTCAAAACACAATTTACAGTTTGGAGACACAGGGAACACACGGCACCCTCAGGAAACCTATACTCAATAGGATAAGAAGTAGATTTTTCGGCCGGGTGCAGTGGGTCAGGCCTGTAATCCCAGCACTTTGGGAGGCCAAGGTGGGCAGATCACGAGGTCAGGAGTTTGAGACCATCCTGACTAATATGGTGAAACCCTGTCTCTACTAACAATATAAAAATTAGCTGGGTGTGGTGGTGGCTGCCTGTAATCTTGGCTACTTGGGAGGCTGAGGCAGGAGAATGGCTTGAACCCAGGAGGCGGAGGTTGCAGTGAGCCGACATCGTGCCATTGCACTGCAGCCTGGCAACAGAGCAAGATTCCGTCTCAAAGAAAAAAAAAAAAATTGAAGTAGATTTCTCAAAACTAATCAACAATTAGCAACAATAATTTCTTTCATTAGTATATTGGTTTATAAGCTAAAAACATTTGTCTAGACTGGGTGTGGTGGCTCATACCTGTAATCTCAACACTTCGGGAGGCCGAGGTGGGTGGATCACTTGAGGTCAGGAGTTTGAGATCAGCCTGACCAACATGGTGAAACCCTGCCTCTACTAAAAATACAAAATTAGCCAGGTGTGGTGGCAGGTCAAGGTGGGCAGATCACGAGGTCAGGAGTTTGAGACCATCCTGACTAATATAGTGAAACCCCGTCTCTACTAACAATATAAAAATTAGCTGGGTGTGGTGGCGGCTGCCTATAATCCCAGCTACTTGGGAAGCTGAGGCAGGAAAATCCCTTGAACACAGGAGCCAGGAGTTGCAGTGAGCTGAGATCGTGCCATTGCACTCCAGCCTGGGCCACAAGAGCGAAACTCCTTCTCAAAAACAAAAACAAAAACACTTCTCCATTCATAATCTTACTTAATCTTCAGGATGATTCCATGAGAGATCATGAACATTTTACTGATGACAAAAGTAAGGTTCAAAAAGGTAGAGTGCTTTTTTTAGCTCACACAGTTATTAGGTAACAGAGCCATGCAAACCAAATTTCTGAATGTTTTACCCTACATCCAGGGACAAACATCACACTAATTACTGTGCAGTATTCAAAAGAATTAAACTATGGTCGTGAGACCTCAGAGGAGGTTGTAAGCTAGTTATGGAAAGAAGCCAGATACACACAAATGATTAGCACATAATACACTGGAGTATTGGCAAATATTAAATGATGGAGGTGAGTCAGCTGTCCTCCAGGGCTGAAGAAAAGGGGTATATTGAGATTAGAATGGTGGGGAAGGCTATTTTATAGGGTGGACCTTCGACTGAGTCTTAAAAGATTGGTAAAGCCATTAAGCAGGAAGAGGGGAAGCAGAAGCTCGATATATAATGTGTCTTGTTATATTCAGTCTGGAAATGTCAGGCTAAGAATAATTCCACAAAGGGTGCATCTCCAATTTTCATTTAGTACATAGTTTGAGGCCAAGAGGAGTTCACTGCAGCTGAGTTTACTCAACATAGGGAAGCACCTGGATTCTTCTCTCAGATTTGTCCATCCAAATTCATTTTCTTATAGGAAAAATAACAATTTAATTACTGAGGTATTACTGATGTTTACTGAGTACTTACTGAGCCTCTATTATGTGCAAAGTGCTATGCTTGCCATTCTGACAAGTACAAAGCACTGTTTATGCTCTCGAATCTCATTGGGCACAGACACAAAAATTTAGATGCCCAAATTGAATATTCCATTACTGAGGAACATAAGAATGGTCTGAGCAGTAAGTACAATGAATGTACACACAGGAAGTGGGATTTAGATGAGCTGGATACTGACATGGTAGTCTTGGCCACTTAACAGCACAAGCAAAGCTGACAAGGGGGGATGAGTAAAATGTATTCAGTAAACTCATCTGACAGTTTGTGTAGTATCTACTCTGTGGTAGGGTGGTGTAAGCCATTGGAGATACAAATTTCACCAGGAATGTAGAGCAGGCATAGAAGATTCAAGAAGAGATAAAGTGGTTACTCCACGCTATGTTCGTAATTTTGTATTCCATTTGTAAAATCCGAATTCAGCTGCAATGATGTCATGTGAACATCTGGGTCCTGGGTGTAGGGGTTGGAGGAGAATGTGTACCTTTCTAAGCAGTGGTTCCTTTGAGGCATTCAGCTTTTCTCTTCTGTTAAGGCTGCCTTGCTTTGATATGGTTTCTGTATTTCCGGCTTATACAATTAACAACTGCACACATGGGAACAAAAGCCACTGTCACAACATTCACAGCTTGTGAGGCATAAGACACAGAGTATGCACTGGTACACTAATGAAAAGGCAGACTTTAAAATCCCATTCATACCCCAGAAAGTTCACAGCACACTGACATGTCCTTGGGAGCTGCCTGGAAACACTGGGTTCTTTGAATGTGGTCCTGATCATTTTCTCAGAAAGATAATCATGCCCTACATGCCTGGACTATTTAAGGCCACATGTGCTAATTTAATTTACGATGCTAAAAAGAGCTGCACCATTTGCGAAGGCAGTGGAATGCAAAGGGCTGCTCCGAGCCCTGTACCCACAAGGGATCCCCCTGATCCTCTGACACTGGGAAAGAGAGAGCAATGGAAAATATTAGCTGTGGCATGGCTGTGGGTAATAGTGCTTAATCCATGACCACTACAAGCATGGAGATATGCTTGGAAGGGAAGTGAGATTTAAGCGGGGGAGGGAGAATCACTGACTTGGAAAACTGTCTCAAAAAAAAAAAAAAAAAGTCTTGCTCTTTTGCCCAGGCTGAAGTGCAGTGGGGTGATCTCGGCTCACTGCAACCTCTGCCTCCCGGGTTCTAGCAACTCTCCTGTCTCAGCCTCCCAAGTAGCTGGGACTACAGGCACATGCCACCATGCCCGGCTAATTTTTGTATTTTTAGTAGAGACGGGGTTTCACCATGTTGGCCAGGCTGGTCTCAAACTCCTGACCTCATGATCCACCCACCTCAGCCTCCCAAAGTGCTGGGATTACAGGCTATAGGCACAAGCCACAGCGCCCGGCCAGAAAACTCTTAAATGGATACAAACCAGTCAGCATACCATTGGTGACTCTATGGTTATTTAACTCTATGGTTAATTAAAAGGAGAAAGCAGGAGAGGGAAATCATGGAAAGAATCATTCATGCCACAGCTAGAGGTCAGAACAGGCTTTCGAATGTGGCTTTTGAAGTCACACCTTAGCTGGTGGCTTCCTGCCTCAAACTACATGTAGGGATCCATAAGCTGCAACATCTGCCTTTCACACAGAAATGCTCATCAGCTTTTCCTTAGCCATGGACTATTTGTTCTAAAGGATTCTAAGAGGGTGAAGGAATGCTAACTCCTTAGACAGATGATCTGACAGATGGACTCAAGGGAGGCAAGGCTCTATCCTGGGGGTGAAGAAGGGGAGGGGGCAAGAGTCAAAAAGCAAACAAGGAAAACACAAAGGGCATAACATTCTCAAGCTTTATGAACATACATAATTATGCCCATAACTAAAATATAGTCAAGAGAGAGGAAGCACAAAATAGTTATTCTAATGTATAATCTAAAACCAGATTGAGAATGCATGACAAAACCTGTTTATATAAGTTTGCTAAGGCTGTAAAAGAATACAATATAAAAAGAATCCCATTTATTCTTGCACATATTTAAAAAAGGAAAAAAGTCTCATTGAAATGAAAATTATGTCACCGAACAAAAGCTGATTATCTGCTAACTTTCTGCCCTAATTTTATGAAAACAGTATGGCAAAAAATATGAGCAGATTGAAGAAATAATGTAATTGTATAATACATATGAAAATGCTCCCCCAATCAATGAGGTAATCAAGGATATAGAAAGTCAATCACTTTTGCTATAAATTATTAAAGCTAATGAAAAGATCACTCAATACTCTCAGATGCTTTAGGAGTAAAAATTTGTAAGAACTTATCAAAAGCATTATTCAATATACCTATACTTTGAAGATCTTAAAAATGTTCATAGATTTTGAGTGAGAAAGCCTAATTCTGGGAATCTACCCTAAGGAAATCATTAGAATATGAATAAACATTTCTGTTTAGAAATTTTAATCAAGAAAAAAAATTAAGGCCGGGTGCAGTGGCCCATGCCTGTAATCCAGCACTTTGGGAGGCCGAGGCGGATGGATCACTTGAGGTCAGGAGTTCGAGACCAGCCTGGCCAACATGGTGAAGCCCTGTCTCTACTAAAAGTACAAAAATTAGCCGGGCATGGTGGCGTGGGCCTGTAATCCCAGCTACTCGGGAGGCTGAGGCAGGAGAATCACTGGAACCCAGGAAGCGGAGGATGCAGTGAGCCAAGATTGTGCCACTGCACTCCAGCCTGGGAAACACAGCAAGACTCCATCTCAAAAAAAAAAAAAAGGAAGAAAGAAAGAAAAAGAAAAAAATTAACTTTATAAAGATTTCAATGGGATGTAAAAGTAATTATAATAGTAAGTGATGAAAATTAATTATTAATATAATTACATGATTATATTCAAGGTATGATTATAGCAAGGTAGAAAAATCAAACAACAAATGGAAACTTTCATATGTATACAGACAAAATACTGAAAGTTAATTTATCAGAATGCCAATAGCAATTATCTATGTGTTCTTATTTTACTTTTAACTCATTAGAATTTTACAAATATGTTACACATGATAAATGTTATAATCAGAAAAATGTAATCGAAGCCTAACTCTAGCAATAGCAATAAAAATCACCACAAAGTTACTTCATGAATTATTTAGGAAGAAATAACATAAAATAAATTAGATTCGCACTGATATATTCAGTTTTCTCTAGTATAACATTGACCTGAAACTTGTGTTGGTTACAGATTGCACTGAAAGAGCCAGGTGGTTTTGTCTAGCAGGCAACTTCTGTGTATGCACACACACAAATCCCAGATTGGGACAGACACACCTCAACTTCAAGCTCAGTAAACTGCAATGAGGAAAAAAAAATTTTTTTGAAGTAGCCCAAAGCTTAACTTATAGATTTTATACTTGATAAGAGGATAGGGAAGAAATTAGAGCCATCCTTTGGGAACTTGACTCAGTCACATGTGGGAAATTTTCCTGGCTGATCTGTAGAAATAGGCCAGCCACCATTTTAATTATTCTCTCTGTTCTACTATCTTCAAACATCTAAATTATTTTTGTATTGTAAATGTTTGGCAAACAGACTACAGTTTTATTTTTATATCTGTGTTGTTGAAGAATAAAAGTGAACATCCTTCAAAGTCACAAGTTCTGAAGCAAATGATACAGAAAAAAAATTTAACACTGAAAATTCTGAAAAATCAACTTTCCCAAAACAAATCACGACATTTTGTTAAGATCTGATTATATTTAACTCTTCTATTTCCCATATGCTGAAAGAGTTCATATGAGACAATGGGGCCACACTTTCAGGGGGAAAATAATATGTCTTCTTAAATCTTTCTAATTTTAAAGTTCTCAGGATCATAATATTGTTTAAAAAAAGTTAAAATCTTGAAAAATAAGAAACAAGAGCCTCCTGCCTCCCAAGTTGTACTGAACGGAAACTGTCAAAGAATAAAAAGTCAACTCTGCTAAGAGTTCCATTTCTCTGGTCCTATAGGCACAGTGAGAATTTCCTGTGGAAAAGACAAGTACAGCTGGTGTCCAATTATTAAAAGATGGTGATGAAAGGATATAGTTATTCAGGGTCTGTTCTTTGAAAATGATAATGACCTCTGATTTCTAAGTTCCATAAGTAGAGTCTGCCGCCTGCATGCAGGCTGCTCATAAACTTCCCACTTTCCTTTTTCTGTCTGTGTTGTTGTGGTATAAGGGGGGGGGTGCAGGGAGGGGGTAGGTGCTGGAGGTACAGAAGGTCATGCCTTCTCTGCCGGCAAATATGATTAATGTGTGTACAGGGAGGAGAAAAACGCCACTCACCTGGCTATCAGCCAGCCTGACTCATGCCTCCGGGCATCTTAGAACACCAAATATCCAGCAACTCTGGCTGGGGTCTAGAGAGATGTCTATTAGCTTTCACAATGTCTGGGTTAGGAAGGTGCTTCTAATCTTGTTTGTAATAAATATTAGTTCAATTGTTAGAAGTGTTTTTAATCACCTAAAAGGAAGTAAACAGGCTTGCCTCACAACCTCGACAGGCAGTGTATGTGTGACTTGTTCTTTCTATCCGGAATCACTCGGTTCAAATGCTCAGAGGGAAGAAAGATGGTCATAAAATAAAAGTGTTATATTAAAAATAAATAAATAAATAAATAAAAAGTGTTGACCTCACCCAGGCCCATTTACCGCACTATTTACACTATTGCCACACAGCCTGGCAGCACCAGGAACCTGTGTTCCCAAGAAATGGAAGAGGCCAGCAGGGAAGCACCCATGGGTCTGCTCCAAGCCTTTCCTGGGCAGGGCTTCCCGGCAGAGTTACACAACAGCTGATACATCTGTGCACACTCCCGGAGCCTCCACTCCGATAGAAGCTAAATTCATCTATCAGTGAGAAAACAAAGTAGAAGGGAAAAAAAGCTGGGGACTCCGGGTTAAAAAACAACAACAAAAGATTTTCAAAGCAACTTCTTCAAAGGCCCTTTTATATTTATTTTAAGGAGACATTTCAATTTAAGTGACATTGTCAATCATTTTCTTTTTCAAATATGACAATGCTATTTTACCCCTACTTCTTTCTCATGGCTGGATGGAAATGAAGGGGAAAGTTATCTTCCTTACCCAAAAAATCACACAAAGAACATCTTGGCAAGGGCAAATAACTTAAATGTTTTGTTTTCAGTGTTCTTAATTTAGCTATTTTCCATTAACTTACTATTGTCATAAAAAAGTGGTCTGATTAAATAAACTTTATATAGAGCATACAAAATACTTTTCTGAAGTTATCGTTTGGGAATACAGCAGACTAAAAGAAAGGAAGAGCATGGGCTGCTGCTCACAAAGTGGTGAACATGTCAAAGTATAATTTAAAAAAAAAAAAAACCCTTTTTTCATAGGAATGAAAACCATTTCAGAAACCTTTAAGCCAAAATGTAGGCTACAACTATAACTTTCATATCCTAAGTATTAGCCTTGGTGAAATGATCATGTGTATAACATTTAATATGCTGTAAAATGGGATTTCAAATACTGAACCTATAAGCATCTCTTACATTCCATAGATTCCGAAGATTAAAACCAAAATCAAAAGGTGCACAGCGGCGGCTCTGCCTCCCTAACTCCGTGAGGGGACAGGAAATCAGGGTGTAGTGTGTTCTGGGCAGTCCAGGTATTTGAAAGAGAAGCAGCTTGTCAGGTGGGCCCTGGAGGGAAGCCCATTATATCTGTGGGGGTCCTGACATTTGGGGTAATCTAAACCTTGTTACTTGCGAATCGCCCCTGGTGGGAGGGAGATTTAGAATGGATGCCTCCTTACCCAAGCAATTAGATCATTTAGGAAACAGAGAAAATGGGCAATAAGGATCTCCCTCCTAGAGAGCACTTGCTGGTGTTCAATCAGATAGTTCTGACAACAGAAGATGTGGCATTTGCTGAATAAAACAGTAAATGCTGGGGCTCAGCCCCACAGAGGGCTTTGAAAATCTCTTAACGCGTAGTGCACAGAGCATCACAAAGCTATCACCTAGCATCCATAGTGTCCTTGAACACCTGAGGACCAGGCAGAACAAGGATGCATTTTTTTTTGTGAGTAACCTCTGGGAGTACCAAATGCAAGGGCTTCTTACAGACCAGGAGCAAGGTTGTTCTTGAAGAGAGGTTGTGTTCTGTGAATGATACAAAACTCTGAACTTCAAATTACACAAAAGTAGCACTTGGAAAAAGCAAATGATGAATCCTTGTAAGTTCTAGAAATTATCTTCAGAGCCAACATAAACACTTTGAAGGAATAAGAGCAGTTCAGGGGCTGGTCCTGCAGAATTAACCACTCCCTCCTCAGTGTTCTTGGGATATTCCTCAGTTATGGCACTCGTCACGTCACCCCATACTAGAATTATTTCTTTACTTGCCAAACTCCCTGAGTGCCTGGAGAACACAGAATATCTTATTCCAATCACAACCCAAATATTTAGCACAATGCTTGGCATATTTTAATTGCTATTTAAATATAAGCTGAAAAAAATTAAGTAACTTTCTCAGATACGTGATAAACAAACTCCAAAAAACTACCATCATCTCTGATCATTCTTTAACTCCCACAATGTCTACACTGTCATTTTAGTTATCACTGTCTACATCCCCATCCTTGAGGCTGATTTGAAGCCATGTGACTTGTAAAAAAACCACTGATGACAAACATAACCGACAACATCTAAAAGGTGAATGACAAGCAAAAGCACATGATGTCTACCGTCTAAAGCCCTGTCTATATCTCAGCTGAGGAAATAAAAGTCACACATCGAACCTTTACTTGCCTTAAAGATGTGTGTGAAAGCCACATCTTTCACAAACATTACCTGCCTGTCACAGTATCAGGGCTTGGCCGAAGGCCTTAGTGTTGGTTCAGTAATATCGGCTGTAAGCCAGATGTTTCCAGAGCTATGGGCTGCATTTTCAAAAACACATGCAGTATTTCTAATGATCTTATATGTTGGGTATATTGAGTATGAAATTGTTTTTCTACCAATCTGATTAAAAAGGAATCACCTGCAGGAAAATATTTCCTGAGGACTGCAGGAGTGAAACAGAGGCCAAAGAAGCACAATGAAAACACTGCAGTTCTACCTGGGTTCTAGCAAGTGAGCCCTAACCCTGTTTCATGAAGTAAGCTACCTGTTTCTATACTTGCATCCATTCATTAATTAAGGATGAGGATGTATTTATTTTTCCAGATGCCCTTACAGGATGATGTGGCTCCTAGATGGTTAACTACTTAAGCCAAGGTCAAGAACCTGCTGTGGGAAAGCCACTTGGAGCTCCTCAGCAACTTGTGTTTAGCTCTTCAATCTGCTGGCATCAAAGGGAAATTTTCAACAGCACACAAATGCAAGGGAGTTTTGTTGGCAAGAAGGGCCTCTGATGGCTCTGTAATCAACTCGGCTTCAACAGGCCTTTTGCACAGACCAAAAGCAAGTCAAACTTTTGGAAAGCCATTCGTTTTTTTCCTAATCGAAACACTGTCTCTTGTGTCCTAATGTCCTGTTGGAAGTGATTTCTATGAACTAAGAAAAAATTTTGTCTGTAGCAGTTTGAAAACAGAGCAAATGACACTTCTGCAAGCCTGACATTAGTGTTTTGTTTTTAATTGAAATCCAACATCAAATAACATGCCTGCAATCAGAAGAGGGAGAGTGGACCTTTGGAAAAATGGGGTTTCAGTGGATTTCACTGCCCAGAGAGATTGGGGCTGTTTTCCATTTCCCTTAAGCGATATCAAAAGTGGTATTTTTTCAAATACAGAAGTGAGAAGCAGAAAAAGGTAGCTTTCCTTCTCTTCCTGAAGTATAGAAAAGAGCTAGTAGACAAGTCTCAAAAGATAACACAATTTGTAGGGGCCGCCCTCCTAGCACTGGTGCGGCTGCTCTGCTCATCCTCACAAATCAATCTGGTCATCTCCAGCACATCTGCTCGGGTGCTGACAAATGATGAATTCCACCTCAGAATCCATAAACAGAAAGAGGCTGGCTGATAAACAGCTATGAGCAGAAATGTATGCACCTTTCATAAGCAAGACAAATCACTCATTCTCACCAAATGCTTCCAACAGGAACACTAATTCTGTATTTATTTGCACAGCATATGTACTGCGTCCGAAGCAGTGCATTAAAAAAGATCTCAGGCAGCCAATTGCTTTGATTACTTTATTCATCGTAGTATTACAAGGGCTCAATGGCAGAGCAATGAAATAGGAAGCTAGTGAAGACTGAAACACCTCGTCAATGGCTTATCAGAGTTGAAGGGTTTTCTGGTGCGTAAAACATACACACACACACACACACACACACACACTCTCATCCCTGGTGTAGGAAAGAATTTTTTTTTTTTAATAAAATACTGTGGCCATGCATCTTAAATTTGCCATATGCCTTTCCTGTCAACCAGCAGTTATTTTTATTAATAACTCCAAGAACATATCATGGAATTCTTTTTTGTTTTGAGATCCGGTCATGTGACTCCTTCAACAACAGGGAACACTGGGTAAATTGTAATGTTCTAACATGCCAATGAATGGTCTCTTTTAGAGCCAAGTTGGTGATGAATTGATATTTGCTAAGGCCTAAGCAAGCACAGGGCACTATATATATTCCTTCTTCTGTGCTCTCTGCAATGATGGATGGAAGTAAGGAGCAGAAAAGAAGTCACACAGACAAGCTCAAACTGACAACCAAGCAACCACCAGTGGACTGTTTCAATCAAGCTGCAAAAGAAGTAGCTTTTTGTATTACTTACTGTAGCTTCATTCGCCTACTGTACACATGGATCATGGATACACTGTACCATTGGCCTGTCTGAAAATTGGAATGCAGTAGAAATAACAGAGAAGACACAACTTCCTTCGGGCCCCTAGAGGAAGGTCTTTTAAGCAAGGCATTTTCCCATAGATGCCAGTACGGGAAATTCATACTCCCATCTTCATGAGAGATCTGACTTTTGAGAGGAAAATCAAGATGGGTTTGCTGTTTTCCTTTAATAACACTCATACCTCCCAACAACAGAAACCTCTGGGACCACAAGACAGGTGTGATGGTGTCACATAGTATCCTCCAAGCTTTGTTCTAACAACAAAGCTCTCTTGGTCAGGAATTTCCGGTTTACAGTTTAAAATGTTAGGGTAAGACACTGATGTTCCAAAAAAAAAAAAAAAAATACAAGCCTACTTCATGAAACCAATGCCTGTTGTGCAAATAAATACAGAATTAGTGTTTACCCCTGGCAGGGCATTTTTCTTTGAGTTGGCTGCAGAGCATTAAAAAAGACATTAAGTAGATTATACATTTACATGAAGTCCCTTGTTATTTTTAACCATAAAAAAAAGCATTTTTCTTTTTGATGATATATATACTAATTGTGAATGATTACAAGAGGTGACTTTTTAAGACAGTGTAATTGTGTTTTTTTCCCCCACAGAAATTTCACGGTAATGTAACTTTGGTAAAATAGCTTAACTAAAAATCTGTTATTAAAATAAGTGCTTTTGGCTTAAATTGAATCACTATTTTTTGAACAAATAAACAAAAATCATACCCTAAAATAGCATTCAATTTCAGAGAAGGTGGTTTATTCTTTATGTAGTAAGCTCAAATTCCTAAGAAGGTCTATATAAAATTCTGTAAACCCTGTCTAAGTTAAAAATAATTGTGAAGAATAAACTACCTTTAGAAAGATTCTAGAAGAAGCCATAAAAATCAAGTGATTTGAACCTTCATTTTCCAATGACGACAATGAGGTCCAGAGAGGCAAACTAACCTACTCAAGGAAGCACATCTAACATAACTGAAACTCAACTCAAAATTAAACTTCAGAATCCAATTCATTATTTCAGTTGAGGTGGAGTGAGGAAAGACTACCAACACTTTTTAAAATTTTTTTTGAAGTTTAGAACCAACATAAATTTTATTAAACAATGGACTTTTAAAACAATCTCTACCCCTTTCACACCAGAACAGTATGGAAAAATTGGATATCACATATGCAATGCTACATTAATGGTCAGAACATTTTTTTCCTGAAATTTTGCTTCACATTTAATATGATTATTTTTATAAGAGCAAGAAGTAAAAATAAAGGAATGCTGTAGATATACCTTCAGATAGTTTTTTTGCAAGGTGAGTAAGTTTCTAAAAAGATTGACAGGTAAAACTTGAAATTTGGGAAATACGTGCTTGGATTCCTGTTGTACAACGGGCTACAAGGAACTGTCACATAAATAACACAGCACTGAAATGTACAGCTGACGTGAGCTGTTAGTAGGAGCAGTGTCTAGCAGAAGTAAAGAGGCTGATGCTGAGTATCTGTTGTATCAGTCCTTTGTTTTAAAACCAGATGTGCAAAATGTGAAACCACCTGTCAGTTTCCTCATCTGTAAGAAGCAGTCTTTCAAAGGTGTGTTGGCTTTGGTGGATTATGGTGGTAGGACTAGTACTCCACCAAGTTCAACAGTGTAAAGTGGAAGAAGTCTAGCCAAGTAAAAGTCTTCGAGAGGATTTGCTCTAGACGAGATTAAGATCCCCAAACCCTCCAGTGTCTGAATTAAGTAAAATGACACAATTCTCACACTTAGTAAGAAAACATATACACTTACACATACACATTTTTGCAATTACAATTGTGTAATTGATTTACCCAATAGTTTTTCCAGAATGCTTTACTTTGCAGGCTGGATATTTCTTTTCTATGCAATCTAGCTCTAGAGAAGTAAAAATTCATTCAAAGTATGCCAAGAATGTTGCTTCCTAAAATAGTGGTCCTGACACATTTCAGAGTAAGAAAAAAAGAAAGCCCAAATTGTAATTGATTTACATGATAGTTTTTCCAGAATGCTTTATTTTTCTTTCGGATTAACAATTAATAGTGGTCAAAAACACTGAGGCTTTTAAATATATAGGCACCTCACCAATTTGTCTGGTAATTAATCAGGAAAGAATTACATGCTGTAGTCCTTTAACACAAAACAGACATTATTTCATTTGATCCCCACAAAGTCTTTAAGATAAGCAAGGCAAGAACTATCCTCATTTTACAGGTAAGGAAGTGGAT
Source organism: Pan paniscus (assembly GCF_029289425.2). Lineage (NCBI taxonomy): Eukaryota > Metazoa > Chordata > Mammalia > Primates > Hominidae > Pan > Pan paniscus. The sequence continues at coordinate 102,829,665 of NC_073253.2, forward strand.
GCTCATAGTTTACCATACTCATATTGTTAATAAGTAGCAGCTTGTTAGTCCCCTCGAACAGACTAAGAGAGAAGTATCCAGTCCCTAAGAGTAAACTGGGGTTCTTTTGAACAGATGGGCCTGGACCATCGAATTGTGTGCTCATCCATACCGAGCACCCACATCTTTCTGTATCTCACAGTCATCAAATTCAATCTCCTCAGCTCTCATTTCAAGCCTGTTGGGTCCCAGGCTTCCACAGTGGTAAGAGGGAAGGGAGAAGGGCCAGTTCTCTGATGTAGGATGCCTCTGCGTAGGGATGTCCCTGTGAGAGTCCTGGCAGTGGCCTGGGCCTTGTCCTGGGATCAGGCATTGCTGCCCTGAGTTCTGGCTCTGGCCATGAGGAATGAGCAGCCACCTTCCCAGGCCTCCTATGCTGTCCAGATCCTTCAGCACCCATGGGGTTGCCTGACCCATGCAGAAACAGTACCTCTCAAATGTAAAAAGGGATTGGTTAGTACCTATGGCTCTCTGGAAATGGAAGTCATTCCTTATAAGGTATTTGTCTACCTTTCAACTTTTGGATTTTTGACTGTCAAACACATTTTTAGGACAGTAATCTGTAGTCAAGCTCATTATAGGGTCTTCTTAGAAAAGAAAGACATTAACAAAGAAAACTGTAAAATAGCTGTCATCATGGGCAAAGTGCCCTCACATGGTTCCACTAAATGCAGAGATGCTTTTAGATGTGCTCAGATTTCTGATGGGTACACAAAACTGTGGTCCTGAAACACAGGGAACAACTCTTGTCAGCAATATTCTGAGATGTCAAATGTCAATTTAACATGGAAATATTATAACAAGTTAATAATTTAAAAGTTCTATTTTAATATGATTGAATTATATAATACTAATAGTAAATTGTCATTGATATAATCAATAAGTGTTTCCTCATCTTTATATGTATGCGAGACAGTGTTAGGACTTCAACACTGAATTTACTCCTCTTTGACAGTATTGTAGAGGAGAATGATTATGCACTTACCACCTACATTACAGGCAAATTGTCTAATCTTTCTGAGATTCAACTTCCCCATTTTTCAAATGGGAAGAAAAACACATACTTTGCAGTATTGGTATAATGGCTACATGATACGATATATGTACTGTACCTTAATAAGGCAGTTATAATTTTCATTCCTACTTTCTATATTGAAATAAAATGTATGCACTTTAGTAGACATTTCTATTCCCAAAGAATACCAAACCTTGTAGTTTCATTTCAATTTGGCCACCATCATAATAGAGACTTGTCTCAGCTGAAGTCTCGTCAAATGCCACTACTTGATAATCTGCAATGTGACTTCTAGAAGTCCTTAGAATATTTTCAGGCCCTACCAGTATTTTGGTATTCTAGGTAGACTACAGTGGTATTCTAGGTAGTATTCCTGCTAGGTACAATGAAATGAAAAACAATCAGTTCTATAACTATAAATTTAGTAACTTTAAAAAGTTTTAGAATACAAATATCACATTATAAAATCAGGATGCTATAAAAACTGTTTAATCCAGTACTACCCTACATTAATAAGGTGTTTTAATAATATCACATAAACTTTATATAGCACTTAATAAATGCCAGGTGATGCCCCAAGAGCTTTTTATAGTATAATTATGCGTCCTAACTCATTTCACAGTCCTGGCCACCCTGTGGCCTTAGTACCATCATCATCTTTTTTTCCAGAGATAAAAAGATAGAGATATAGGTTAATTAACCAGGCCCAAGGTCACACAGCAGTAGGTGCAGAGCCAGGATTCAAACCCAGGCCAACTGGCATTAGAATCTATGCTCTAAGTCAAGGGTCTGCCAGTGTTTGTTTGAAGGCCAGAGAGTAAATATTTCAGGCTTTGTGGGCTACACGATCTCTGCCACAGACAATCTGTAACATGTAGTTTGCCAACTCCTGCTTGAAACCATTACACTCTTCTGCCTCGGAAATGCTTTATATTTTTCAGACTAGTTTTACACATAACTCATTCAATTCTCACAATAACCTTTTGTAGTAATGACATGTTCTGTTATTCCCCACTGGTCAGCAAGAAAACGGAAGCACAGTGAGTATCCCCCTTAAATATCCAGCAGCAGAGACTAGAGACCCATGTGCCTGGAGTCCAGATTGAGGGATCCATACAAGAATTTTTTCTGATCTACTTTAGCAACTCCCTGCCGATCTCCATATTCTTCCCTACCAAACAGGACACTTAGGAAACAAATGATCAAAGTGGAAGTTATGACACCTATTTTACCCCTCTTTGCAGTATCGATTCATTCCGTCTCTTTCCTGTCCTATCAGAAGAAAGGATGTCTCTGAACATTTACTGTAAAATTTCCCTACAAAATTTTCATATAAAAACATGTTCTGAAAAATCTCCTAGGACATGATAATTCTTTTAAGTCTAAGAAGGAACTATAAGCAAAATATGTAAGCTTTTTAAAAAAAGGCTGTTAAAGATTTTACAAAGCTGAAAAAAATCTCCACTACTGTCTCCATATGACCAACACTCTCAGCTAAAAGTGTACTTTTATAGCAATCTCTCTCCTTCTCTTTTCCTTCTATTGAGACTCAAGTTTTTTTTTTCAATATTGCCAAATGCATACACTATAAAAAGTGACTTAAAAAATTCTGGCTTTAGCAGAGTTATGCAAACCTGGCCATTTACGGTGGCCCACAACACTGCAAAACATGACCAGGGCTCTCATTATCTCTGGGAACTTCTTCTGGAAAAAGCGAGAAAATGCCTAAGAGCCTTCCACATACTAGCTTTATGGCAAATGGAAATAGCAAAAGTGTTGTAAAAAATTACAGTGCCAATAACAATACTAAGAATGATAATAATAATAACTGCTAATATTAACTGAGGGCTGATTATATGCTTGGCATCATGCTCACTATGTATTAACTCACTTGATCCCCAAGTGACCCATGAGGGAAGTGCTCTTACCATCCTCATTTAATAGGTGAGGAAACTGAGGCACAGAAAGCATAGGTAACTCATGGGAGAGAAGAAAACTGGGAAGTGACAGACTCAGTGATAACTACAGGCTCCAAAGTCTATGTTAATCATTCTTACCATTCCATTAGTGAACAACATCTGGTGTCTACTTAGAGCAGGGCACTGTGAAAAATGTAACTGATATGTAAAGTAACTGATAACTTTTATAGTATCAGTCTGAAATCTGTTTATATGAATTGGCTTCATCTCATCAGGGAGCTCTGTATATTCATGGAGCTCTCCATTTTACAAAGCCAAGGGAATGAAGATGTTAAAAATTCAGAGAAGAATGTTTTGATGTTGTCATGTGCACCAGATATTGCAAACAGCTATCTATGGTACAGTGAAGTGGAAAAGACTAGCCCATGTAATAGAACAGGATTTCTGGGTCTGGTTCCTGGTTCTGACATTTTGAGCAATAATTTTTATAAGCTGTAACATGTGGGCAATAGTAATTTACCTGTGAGGGTTAGTTTTAGGGGTAAACAAGACAATATGAGGGCACTTTGTAAACTGCAAAAGGATAAATAAATGCAAGTTGCTATTTTTTTTATTATAGCCCTCCTCTAAGGAATTAGCTTTAGATATAAATTTCCCCCAGAGGGGTAATCCTAACCACAAGGCAATACAAATACACCAAGAAAGAAAGAGTGACAGGGAGAGAAAAAGAACTGCCCCAATCCTGTTCCACTAAACACCCTGGAACTTAAAATATTTACTTGGGTTTCCCCAGGGGCCTTATTAAACTGTGGGCAGGCAGCGGCCGTGACTAACAATGGGACGAGCACTCACTGCCTGCTCTGCAATCCCCAGTGACCCTGCCATGGCTGGGCTGTGGAAATGTTAGGGAAGAGAAATATGTGACACAGGGAGAGGAAAGATGGGAGCTAGGAAAGAAAAGATCTCAGCCCCATTCCACCACCGCCCCACCATCCACTGCTTTCAAAGCTTGGTGAGAGTAATCTACTCCATAGGGTCAAGGCCACAGTCACCCCAGGGAAGGCAAACCCATCCATTAGATTTTATATCCCTAAAGGGGAGAGACCATCTCCATTTTACATCTCCCCGAGGTGTAGTTGTTTAAACATTTGGAGGAGACCTTGACCTTGAACAGAAGCTCTTGCTGGACTAACATAGCCTGCTTTCTCCTAGTGGTAGAGCAATTATCTGGCAAGACACTACTTTGTGGCCATTGCTATTGACATTAATGTATCTTCTTGCATATCCAATGGGAATTCTATAGAATTCACTAAATAGATAATAGTGATGAGATGTTGATTCCTTTTATGATTTTCCTTCTACCAAATGAAACATATTGAATATTGACATTTTTGGTCTAAATTATATACACATTATTATCATTCTGAGGGATTAGTTCTTCACAGAGTCAGTTAAAAAAGCATTTGCATGATTCTTTGTTCTTAAGAAAAAAAAGACAACCCCACACCTAGTAACTTCTTCCACACATCATTATATTTTCTTTCTTTGCAGTTATTTCTGGATTATTATTTAGCCTGGGATGTGAAAATATCTGATACTTTACAAAAGAAAATTAATACCTAGAGTTGAGAAGTAATTCCTTTGAAAAATAGAATAATTTTATGATAAAAATTCTATATGCAGAGTAAAATGAGTTTCTTCAAAGAGGCAAACTGTAACTTATGTCCAGAAAGCTGGCTGATCACCCTATAATTTGTTAGCACTGTTTTTAAAATCATACTGATCATAACAGTTCATTCACTGAGACATTGTATTTTTTTCCAATATTTCAAGGCTAACAAGTTACAAAAGGGAGAAATTAATTACACTAGAATATAAACAGGTGTATACTAAAAGCACACATCTCATATGTATCAGAAATAAAATAATTAAAGCTTTGAGCACCTTTTCTAGAATCCTCCCATTCTGATATTTCGGTTGAATCTTATGCCCCAAATAAAAGAAGTATTACTGCTGGTGATTCTTCTATGACACTGATATGGGAACAATAATATTTGCATAATACATGTAAAAGCCGAATAAAACAAAAACATACCAATAATAAGTAATGGTGAGGTTTCTCTATTTATCCTCATAGAAACATTAGGTGGAAGAGAAAGGAAACAATTATAATCATTTCAGAATTAAAAAGGAGGTAGGAAGAAACTAATTGATAGGCAAAGAGAAATATCAATGAAGTGTATAGGGCCCTCAATTTATTTAATCCTTTGATTATACCTAACAAATATCATGTGCCAAATACTGTGAGATCAACTTCACTTTCAGTAATAACCCTATGGATTAGGCACTATTTTCTATACTTTGCAGATAGGAAAACCGAGTCTTAAAAAGGCTATGTACCTTGGCCAAGGTTAAAGTGCTACTAAATGCCCGAGCCAAGATGCAAATTCCTACACCCTGCACATCTTTGGAGGGACATTTACTACTACATTCTGCAACAGCAGCTTCTGCCAGCTGGGAGGGAGAGAGGTTACCATGCTGTCTGCCTGGCAGCTGTGCATTTCTCTAGCTGGGCTCTGAACAACTCAGAAACATTCAACTCGATCTGGAGCTGTGCCTCAGCAATTCTCGGTAACCTGGGCATTCTCACGGGTTCCCCACCTCTTGCTCTATGCAGGACACTTTGTCTAACATATCCTGCAGAGACAGATGTAGAGAGTTAAGCAGCTTTAAAAATAATGAGTCTTGGCAAACTCTTGGCTTATTAGCCCACACACCAGTTCACATATGACTGGAATCTTCAAATCAGATTACCTGACAGGCAATTTCATTATCTTGCTCTGGTACACCTTCAGAATCCTGAGATAGCCAGATACACATCACCCATTAATCTATTTGGTCAGCCAACATGCAGCTTTGTAATCCTGTTTGTGCAGCTACCCATGTTCAACCTTTTTTTAGTGCTTTTGTGTCCACTGTTATATGCCATTTTGTGTATAGGAGAAGAGGAATGGAGATTTTATTTGTGTTACATATTTAATTTCATCATTATTTTATTCTACAATAATTGAGGCTGAAGTCGTCAATGTAAAGAGATTTTTATCCCATTACTTCACATCTAGTCATCTGAAACTGAATGTTAAACATTCTGCCATGTAGAGTAAGCACTGACCACAACATGGGTTTAATTAACCTGTGACAGAAGAAAGGAATGCAAAGAATGGATAATAGCTTAAAGTTAGATGTAAGATATACACATTCTTCTATAACAGTAGTGTATATAGCTAATCCGATTTTACTACAACTGTTCATTAAATCTCAAGCCAAAAATAATGGAAAGAAACTTCTTTATTAAATACCAACTTGCTGCAAATCTCCATTTCAAGAATATAGTAAAAATAGCATTCTTTCTACTTCTTTCTCATCTTTCACCCAGAAGGCTGAAAAAGCAGGATGAGCTTCCCTTAGGGTGCAGAGTAAAACATCCTGGTCCTTTCAAAGCATCTCTATCCAACTCACCAGCTAATACTCCTCCTATAAAGATCAGGCATTCCATGCAAATTGCACGACACAGTCTACGCTGCTGGACACATTCATGATTTCCCTTCTTCACACCTTGTGCCCCTCCAAAATATACCCATTCTGATCCCTTATACTACTTACCGTCTATTTGGTCAGTAAGTCAACCCCATTGCCCCTCTTTGGCACAAAAGTATCCTAAACTGCCTTTGTGGATAAACATGCTATCCCCATCAAGGCTGTCCAGACCTGGCACTCACAGTTTCTTATCCACCTTAGTCTCTCCCACATCAACTAGTAACCAGGAGAACTACATTTAATCCACACTTCCTATGTGCCAGGCACCATGTGAGCTGTTATATGTACACATTCTTAATTAATCTGCACAGGAGTCCTATTAGATTTTACAACCACCACCAAAAACCTGCACAAGTTATTTGGCAACAAACTGCAAAGTAAAACTCAAATTTTCTATGCTTCAAGCTGGAACTCTGTTCTCCTACCCATCATAGTCTTCTTAATAAATAAATATCTCAGCCTGGTGTGGTGGCTCATGCCTGTAATCCCAGCACTTTGGGAGGTTGAGGCAGGTGGATCACTTGAGGTCAGGAGTTTGAGACCAGCCTGGCCAACATGATGAAACCCCATTTCTACTAAAAATACAAAAATTAGCTGGGCATGGTAGCAGGTACCTGTAATCCCAGCTACTCAGGAGGCTGGCGCGGGAGAATCACTTCAACCGGGGAGGCGGGGGTTGCAGTGAGTCGAGATTGCACCATTGCACTCCAGCCTGGGTGACAGGAGCAAAATTCCATCTCAAAATAAAAATAAATAAATAAATATATAAAATAAATAAAATAAATAACTATCTCAAATCCAGTGGTCTGCAGCAAGAGGAAGTCACCTGAACCAATGCCCTCATAAAGCCAATTCATTACTCCATTTCACATTCCACTAATGAAAAGCCACAGGAAGACTTTTTTTTAATCTAAATTTTGGTCTCATTCAGGTCCCTCCAGCACATCTTACCTGCCCTAAATGACCTGGTATGTGGGAGACTAGTCATACCAAAGTTGGAATACTTAGGAAGAAATTAAATGGCTGTTTGGGCCCAAACCTTAAGGCTCCTGTTCCAAATCCCTCTCCTAAAACCACCTACATCTCCCTCATTTCTCACAGCATGTCTATCATCACATGTCCCTTTTGAACTGTAAGCTACACAGGGCACAGATCGTATCTGTGGCTGTAAACATATTTGCCTTGGTCCCCAGCACAATGCCTGGTACGTGGGAGGTGCTTAGCAAACATTTGTTAAATGAGAAGGGGCGAGAGAGGGAAGCCTGGAGGTCAGGTGGCAGGCATCCTAGCTTGAGTTTCAACCACACGCTGTCTCAGGAATCACGCAGCCCACTGGCAGAGTTGAGGGTTGACAGGAATTCCGAGACTGCGGTGCCTGGGGCAATGTGGTAAAAGCTATTTTTGTTTCCTCATGTCTAAACAATGACATTTGTCAATGGACATATACAGAAGTGAATTCAATCCTGGTTAGTGTGACATTCTTCTACACGCTGCCGGCTCTCGTCTGTGTGTGTACTATAGTTCTCCTCTGTACAAAGGGGATTTAAAAAGAGGCTCTAATATCAAAGATTTTCCTCAATAACTAAAATTATAAGTGACCTTTTTCAGAGTTCCTTTAGAGACAAAATAACTTGTATATACAAAGTTTTGTTACCATTATATGTGTTTAGAAGTGTTTTTACCTTTGAATAATCTAAACAGTTGGCCTCTTATAATAATGATGTAAATAATGAAGCAGTCAAGTGGAGCGGTTCACAGCATACATTTACAATCAAAGAGACCTGGGTTCAGACAATTTCTCAAAAATGTTATGCAAGGTAAAACAAGCACAAAATTGCAATCATATGATAGTATCTACCCCCATGGTATAGGTGGGAGGATTAAGTAATTAAATATAAAAGGTTTAGAATAGTGCCTGGCACATGGTGTATATAAATGTTTGCTGTTATTATTTTGCATTTTAAAAAAAGTCTGAGGGGGGAGGGGCATTAAAATAAACATAAACAAGAAAAAAAATCTGAGCCCCAAAGAGATTACAAGACTTGCCCAAGCTTACACCGAAATATTCAAAGTCAAGCCTAAAACTCAAGTTTTAACCCCCACTCCCGGCAACTCTACTACATAATGCCACACAGATTATACTGTTGTTGTTTTTTTGTTTATTTTTTTGTTTTTAAGTAACTCGCTTTTTTTCCTTTGCCTTTTGCATTTTACACTGAACAATAATTTCCTAGCTGTCAGGAAATAGTAATTTTTAAATGCTTACCACCTGATTATATTCATTAAAGATTTCCAAAATAGTCCCTAGTCTAGCAAAGTAGAAATCACACCATTATTATATTATTACAGAGCTGAAGAAAGAGAATATATTTCTCTTCCAAAACTTCTATGAGAGTCAATATAATTCCTATTATACTTTCTCTGCTATTTTATTATCCTTTTCTTTATTAGAGGTTTAGATTTGAAGCCACTCAAGAAAAACGATAGGAATGGAAAGAGATTTAAATTGCTCTTTGTCCATATTAAGGCCAAAGCTTTAGCAGATAAGGGCAAAGGGAAGGTTAAGGCACAATGGTCAAATGCTGTGACCTAATTATGTCTGGACTTACTTATTTTCTTGTCCTTTCATTAATGAGAATCATCTAATTTAGACTCAGTTATCATGTAACAATAAAAGCCATATATGTTTAAACATATAGCTTTGCCTTGATGTAATTACTTTCTAAATGGGAAATATTTATGGAGCAGAAGAATCCAGGCTGAATCAAAGGAAAGAGAACAAAAGAAATTTGGTTTACACGAGGTTTTTGTTGTGTTTTTCTTTTCTTATATATGTTCTGGCACTTTTATGTTTAAGCCAAAAACTGGAGGCAGAAATGAAGAGAATTCTACAGCCAGATGGGCGCTTAGATGACAGAATGGCAAGAAGGGATGTTTGAGATAATCTTATGTTTCAGGGAACTGACACAGTTTCGTAAATCACTGGGATGGTGAATGGCCAGGACTAGGGCCAGATGCCCTGATTCCCTATGCAACTTTCCTTCCCCCTACCCTGGCCCCTCCCATCACCACTGCCTCTCCCACCACTCAGCACCTTTGCAGCCCTGCTGGGTCCCATTGCCTCCAAAACCCTTCTTCATGGTAACTTCTGCTGTCTGGGGCTTTATTTTCTGATCATTCATTGTGACTCTTCTTCTTAAACCATCATTTAACTCTTTCATATATATCTGTCTAGCGAAAAATATATATATATATATATATTTGCAACCCTCTTAGGATATAGTATAGCAACAGGCCCATAATGAGCACTGAATATTTACTGACAGGATGAGGGAATGAATGAATTGCTCTTGATGTTTGCAGAGAGCACTCCCTAACAGTTCTCTCATAATTTTTCTTCTCCACAATATAATTCATAACGAACGCTAACTTTACATTTTACCAAAGACCCAACTACATCTGTTTATATTCATTTCACTACATACATGAAGTTTTAAGTCATATGCACAATCAAAAGAATATTTATATTCTCTCTGAAGGAAAATATGGTCTCAAATATAACTGTTTGAAAGTCATTCATCACATCTCTGGAAGAAGTCCTCCTATAGCCATCCTGGTGCTAGGAGTAAAATTGCTGAAAGAAAATAGAAATGTACCCTACTGCAAAGATAAACATTAAAATACACAGTGATGCCTCTAGAAGAGCAATTATCCTTTGGGGAGTTTATTTGCTTTAAAAAATACTTCTTGCTGGATGCTTTTTTCCCCCAAATCTGAACATATGAATATACTTTGAAACAAGGATTGGGCATAGATATTGCTTTCTTTAATATGTGTTCTGAAATTGACTAAAGGAACAGGCTGGCTGTGGGGATAATATATTCATATTGGATCCTATCTCAAACTTGTTACTGTAAAACACTTGGTATTCTAAGAGTATTAGGGTAGTTATATAAAACTAGATTTACTCTATTTTCTCAAATGCTCCAACACTGAAGATTCAAGCTTCTTATGCTGAAAGTTTATTTTTAAGAGATTGCTTTTACATTAAAGAGCTAAAGAATGAATTACTTTCAACTTCAAATTTTACATAATGCTTATCAGCCAGTATATGAAGATTTTCAATTTTTACTTAAAATATTGACTATGTTATTAAAAGCAACAGGCCAATTAAGGCCTTTGAAATAATATAAGGTACAAAAGGAGAAGAAAAGAAGAAAAATCACCTGATTCCTTAAACAAAGTAACAAAGTAACTAGTTGACAGATGAAATTTCCTCTTCTAGTTAGGTATTATGTAGTCTCAACCATAAACAGCAGGTGAATTTGGCTGTGTTAAAATCTAAGTAAAAAATACCTTGTTCTCACGTTTTGATTAATCAAATATTCACCTTTAATATTACCCACTTGTCCTTCTTTCCATTGAACTACTTGAGTCATCTCCCCCGCGCCGCTGTGAACTGTGCTCATACTTTAGCTGGCCACAGACGTTAAGTCAAGCTCTTAAATATCCGTTCTAGTTTCACATATGCTACTACCTAGCTGTGTAGCAAGGACAAGTGGCTTAACGTTGTGGTTATCAGATTCTTTATCTCTCAAAAAGGGGATGGATTAGACTTGGGCTCCTCTCCTTGCTCCCATCCCCAACTACCCTCCATATCGTACTGCAGGGACAGGCCCTCATCCATCATAACAGCGACTTGCTTAGACAATGCATGGAGTGAGGCTCCCTGAGATCAGAATCCCAAAGGTGAGGCAGAGCCAGGAATGGCTGCATGGACCAAGCTCTAAGGATCCAGAACTAAGCCCTATAGTTCTGTAATGTGAGTGCCACCTTTACATCAGGTTCTAAAGACAATGCTCTTTTTTCAACCAACAGGCAACTACTGCTGTCTATGAGACATGAGACTTTAACCATTAATTAACTATGTCTATTAAGAACAGGTACAGCAGACAGATGCTGTATAAGGGATATAATCCCTGTTCACTATTCTAGGTTCCCCAAACTCTACCTCTTTACAGGCCTGATGAGCAAATTAAGCATACCTGGACAATTTCAGTGCACAAGACAACTGAAACCTGCCTTTCCTGCTGAAATGCCTTCTAAGAATTAACAATTTAAAGCCATGATTTTGGTCTTTACAGGGTCATTAGTAAGAAATAGCCATAAAATGCAATTTATAAAATTCAAAATAAACTCTGCTATGCTACCTGGTACCACTTGTGTTAAGAGCCATGTGACAAGCACCTCTTAGTCATTAAATACCAGGAAAAAAGTACACTTTTTTTTCTTGAGATGGAGTCTTGCTCTGTCGCCCAGGCTGGAGTGTAATGGCGCTATCTTGGCCCACTGCAACCTCCACCTCCTGGGTTCAAGCAATTCTCCTGCTTCAGCCTCCTGAGTAGCTGGGATTACAGGAGTGTGCCACCATGCCCGGCTAATATTTTGTATTTTTAGTAAAGATGGGGTTTCACCATGTTGGCTAGGCTGCTCTCGAACTCCTGACCTCGTGACCCGCCCACCTAAACCTCCCAGAGTGCTGGGATTACAGGTGTGAGCCACTGCACCTGGCCTGAAAAAAATACACTTTCATGAGAAAATTACAACTATATGAATAACCAGGTTTCCCTTTCCCCATAGCTAACAGGAGACTAAATGCCAAATTTAATGCTTAAACAGATAGTGGACATTAAGTTCTCCATAAAATATTCTCATCTAATATATTTCTAGTTTATAATTTTTATTCCAACTGACTTTTTTTTAATGTATTTTTTCATTTACCACTTTAGACATGCCTGAAGTAAGTGAATATATAAATATATACAGGCCAGGACAGTGTCACAGGGAAACGTAAGGAACCGAATGCAGTGTTGACTACACAGCCTCCTCCCTACTGAGGGATGGGACGCACCCTGCCACCCTTGGCAGTTGAGGTCAGGCTGACCATGAGGAAAGAAACGGTCATGTGGATTCACTGCTGAATTCAACTAACCACACCAGCACTTCAACCCAACTATATTCATTCATCTAGGAGTTTCTTTGAGCTCAGCAATGTTGTTTCTTGATCCTTTGACAAAATTAATGATGTAGCAATTCATTACTGACAGGGCAAAAAATTTTGCCACAATGTTTACAAGCTCTAATAAATTACGGATAACTTACCAAATTAATACCAGTGAAATGAAGCCCGCCTTTTTAGATTTTCATTTATCATTCTACCTAGCTCTTTCCTCCCCTCTGCCCATCGTCTGTCTCTCTCTCCATCTTTCTCTCTCTCACATACAAGCAGATAGCGTCATTTTTAAGCTTACATTTTTTCTAAATCAGCATTCTAGCTCACTTTTTGTGAAATGAAGTTAAAAGTATTTATTAGGTTGCTTGCACCCACAGCAACAGTATTTCTGTAACAGATTTTGACTTGAGAATCAAAGTTTGAATATAGTATAATTGGTATGTTCTAGCTTGGTCCCATGGCCCATAAAAAAAAAACTAGAATTAGACATAAAGTAATGAAGGATCCTATAAAAGTAGCTGAGCATCATTTTTTTAAAAAGTTCCTAATATGTAGTAAACTCACCATTGTGAATATCAAACTGTGTTGAGTACCTACTGTGCAGAAGACAGAGTCCTCCATCAAGAAATTTTTAAATCTAGTGCAAAAAATAAAATAGAAAAGAGAGCTTCCTTTTATACATTTAATATTTGGGTTTGGAAACAATATATTGGTGTATGAGCTTATAAAGCCAAATTATTCTTAGCATCCAGATAATTTCTTGTGGCAATAATGGGAACTTTTATTTATAATGTAATATTTATATTGGAACAGTCAGCATTAAATTACTGAGCTGTTTGTGTTATAAAATACACAAAAAGGAAAGGCCTCATTTTCAGGGGATTCACAAACCAACATGAAAGTCAGTGGGGCACAAAAGTAATCACCCACCAGCTCTGCAACCCTTATGATGACCATGAGAGGGATGCATGGGTTTTCTCAAAGCCATACCCAATTCTACGGGAAGAAAACTCATTAAATAACTCCTTTGCAAAGAACAGGGCTTAGTTAATAGTCCATGCTCTTTAAGGACCAAACCTTTAAAGAGAGATCACTCTTATTTGCTATTTTTGAATAATTCCACACTAACAGCTTATCTCCAGCTGGCTATCTTCAGTTACATCTGATTTTCCCCAAGCACCCCACTTTCCTGCCCCATCATTAAAACCTGGGAGTCATCTCACTACCTGCTCCTTTTGTGTTCCCTCCTGTGGTCAGATGCTTTCTCTTCCAAGTTCTTGGGACACCTACTTTCTTTTTATTTTATTTTTAAAAGTTATTATTATTATTATTGTCATTATTTTAAGACAGGGCCTCATTCTTTTGCCTGAGCTGGAGTGCTGAGGCTCTATCATAGCTCACTGCAGCCTCCACCTCCTGGGCTCTAATGTTCCTTCTGCCTCAGCCTCCTAAGTAGCTGGGACAACAGGTGTGAGCCACTATGTCTGGCTAATTTTCATTTTTTGTAGAAATGGGGTCTCACTATGCTTTCTAGGCTTAGGCTGGCCTCCAGCTCCCGGCCACAAGTGATCCTCCCACCTCAGCCTCCCAAAGTGCTGGGATAACAGGCATGAGCCACTGCACCCGGCCATGCTTTCTTTTCCTTTCCTTGAGTCTCCTTGTATCTAAATTTGCATCCCTCTTGCTTGCACTGTGGCAGCAGACTCCTAACTGGGCTTTCGGTCTCCAGTCTCGCCTGACCTTAAGATTATTCTTTCTAAAGTGCAATTCTCAATTCTTCGCAGTCTTGTTTGCAAGTCATCAGAACCCTCCGTCTACCTTCCTGGTACAAACAACTTCTCAGTTTATCATGTGAGAACCTCCTCCTTGGGGCTACTATTTGCCGCCATCAGGCTCCCTCCCTCAGTCAAAGCGGTCTCAACTACTGTGCTCTACAAGGATTACGCCTGCTATTTTCCTCCTCAGCCTGCAGAGGGGATGGGCAGGGGCTGTGCAGGAGCTAGGGAGGCTGTGGGGTTGGGGAGGGACACTCTGCAGGCCTGTTGCTTCCCAGCCTCCAGCAGCTGGGTCTATTTACCCAAGTGTCCAGCATAAATCATTTTCTGGAATATGCTTCAGGCAAAGTGGCTTGACAAATTACTGTTAAAGGCAGAACTTCTTGTCTCTGTCTTGGCTCCTAGCCTTCCCTCCATTCTGCATTTTCAAAATCCTGCCATTTCACACCCTTCTCTCCTAAGAAATCCTTCCTGACCTTCCCGTCAACATGGGGCTTCCTCTTTCACACATATACAGCATTTGGTATGTGCTTGATGGTATTAGTTGTATTTGCCCTGCAATTAGCGGATGATACTCTAATTGTCCTGTGTCTGTTATTAGGATGTAAAAGGTATTGTATTCCCCAAAAGCACCTAACTCATAATACAGGTACCCAACAAATGTTTGTCAAGTGCCAAGATATTGAAGAAGAAATGGCTGAAACCACAGTTGGAATACTTTATTTTGTTTTTGTTTGGGTTTTTTTTTTTTTTTTTTTTTTTTTTTTTTTTTTATCCTAACAGGCCCATCTGTAATGATCTGGGCAGGTCCCTGCAGGGCTTCTTACCTGATCCTTGCCCTCTTCTAGTTTTCTCAAGGGTCCTTTTTCAGATTTAAAATTATTAATTTGTTAAGGATACATGGTAATAAATGTCAAACATTAAATTACTATCACTGTCTGATCTAAGAAGTCTTTAACTAGCTGAATGGGTTCCATAAATTCTGACTCTAAGAACTGAACATAAAGAGTTCCAACTTTTCATTCTTAGTAATCTTACCACATACCCTCAGCGTGTGTGCTTGGCCAGTAAGTAAGTTGTATGTGACCTTTTCAGGGATTTGTGCTAAAAGATGGAAAACTGGAACTATTCTAGCAAACGTGAAGACCAATAATATGATATCATTCCAAAATAAAGCCATAAAGAAAGTCCACGCTGGAACTAATTGGCACCAACCAGGAAGTGTGATACAATACTCTCCTTTCCACTGAAAAACCTTCTGTGGTTTCAGGGTAAGGATGAAGAGAATGAAGAAAAACAAACACAATATGAAATTCAAACCACACCAGGAACAAAAAAAATATGCGCTGAAAGACCACAGAGTAGCATTTTTATGGGTAACTTTCAATTTTATCAAGATAGAGTTAGGAAAATAGTACGCATAGTTATGCTATGTGACCTAAATGCCAAGTTTTCATTTTGTTTTATATTAATATTAGGGCTTCTCATATTTCATCTCTGTTTATGTTTACATAAATTACATTATATCAAATCCAGATTTGAAGCATCTTGGAATAAATACTTGAGTAGTTCTTGCTAATATTTTCATAGTTCAACTTTTATTTTTAATGTTAGTCTGGGAAATAATGTTTGTGTGTATAAATTTAATTCAATCACATTACTATGCTCCTACATTATGTTTTCAGCATTTGCACAACAAAGTTTGCTGTTTATCTAATATATATACATATGTTTTATGTCCATCTAGAAATATGTATTTTCCTGTTTTATAACAGCCAAATAATGCTAGGTATATATATTAAACACAAAAGCCTGCAAGAAAACGTTTTCCTTTATAATATTCATATTTATGTGTTAAGGGGGCATAAATTATTTTTAACTTATATGGTTAAATGATTAAAGTTCTATAAATCACAAAATAGCTGAGTGAAAACAGAAAAATAAGAGCTGAGTCAATCTATTTTCCACTGTTAGAAAGAAGATGGAGGAGAAAAGGTTAATTTTACATGATGCTGCATAATTTTACTTTAACTGCTGCTTCATTCAGTGTCTAAACACATTGTTTCGGAATATCCTTTTGTCGTATGTACAGAAGGGCTTTGCTATTGTCCCTCAGGAAGGCTGGCAGCTGGCCCTGCACTTTGACCCCCAACCCTGTCTCAGCAAGGGGCTCATTGATATTCCCAGAAGATTCTCTCAATGGAAGAAGATCACTTAAAAAAGAAAAACTCCACCTTATGGGCTGGTGGTCCCCTCGCTCCTACCCTCTGCTCCTGCTCCCCTCTAAGTGATGGCACTTAGATGGCAGGTCCGGTCAAGCCCAACAATCCCTGGGCCTTCATAAACTCACTATTTTTCATGTATATTTGATGGGTCCTTTCCCTCTTATTCAAAGCAGCTTTCACAGTCATGTTAGTGGGTGAGAGCCTTCTATTCTGGACTTACATTTGATTAATTTGTGGCATTCATGTGTCTAATTCTCTACACACAAAGGGAATGAACTAGCTTGGACTCTATCGACGAGTCATTTTTGCCAGGAAAGTTCAAACGTAAAGGAAAAGGCTGTGTCAGTGGAGATGGTTTCCAGCTCGCTTAAAAGGAGCTTAGAATAAAACAGTCTGCTTAAAAAATAAAATACAAAACACAGCCATCATTTCCAATGCTTTTCTTAATGATATTTTAAAACACGAAGCAAACACCTAAATGCTGCATTCCTTGTCATGCATACATAGATCTTCACAAGAGGGAGCACCCAAAATTACTGCAGCTTCACAGACATCACACACTTAAAAAAAGACTCCTGGCTTCCTTTCAAATTCCATCAGTCAACTTTTATCAACCATAGGGGAAGCAGAGGAGGATAAACACTGCCTTCGATACCATTTGGGTTTTAGGTTTTGGGTTTCTTCCAGTTAAGTTTGCAAAAGTGTGAAAGTACTAAAGAACAGAATATTGTTCCTCATTCTTACTATACAATAAATACTTCCAAATATGTCCTTAAATGCAATCCTTTGTGATTCCCTTAATTAATCTGGACTAATCCTTGAAGGAACCATGATAGCAAAAATTAAGTGTCTAGCATAACCTTACTACTTTTTAAGTTCTCATTTGAATTTGATAAGTTAATATTTACTTTAAAAAAATCCACATCATTTCTATTCAATGGCACTTGAACTTTTAAAAAATGTTTCAAAGAAATTAAAGCTAGATATGATTGGAAATAAGCAAAACGAGACAGAGTTGTCCTATGTGTATGTAGCACAACCCTCCCTGTGTCCTTTAATAAAAAGCAGGACTCTGGTCATTCCATGATGTCACTGGCATTCCGCACCAAAAAAAAAGGTCCCCACAGATCAAATTCCACTTCCTTTCAATAAAGCTAAAGATGAAATAAATCTTTAAAATGCAGGGGGAAGAGAAAAATGTATATAAGTTCTTCCAGAAAATCTGAGAGGGCTTGCAAGGAATAAGGCACAGAATCAACAACCCTGGCTTCCAGTTTTGCTGACTTACTTCAATGACCTTGGGCTTACCCTTGTACTAGAGGCAGAATGTGTGTGGGCACATGTACCTGTGCATACTTTCAAGCTCTGGGGCCTGAAAAAGTCATTTATGTACTCTGGAGAGGTGAGAGAATATCATGACAGACAAATGAAGTTTGAGACACAGGATCCCATCCACCCACCCCTGCCCCAGGTTGGGATGTCCGAAACTAAGACACACAAGACTCCCAAGAAAGGGAAGACAAAAGGCAGACATTCATACACAGGGCTCTAGCAGCAGCATTCTCTCACAAGAGTAGCAGGACCATTAACTTTATAAAAACAATAACCAGGTTCCCTGAAGGCTGCAGATAGGGAAAACCTAGGTAGAGGTCTATATGCATTTCTAGGATATGCCAAGAAATTAAGGGGTGTGGCACTGGGCACTGGACATGTGAGGCAAAGTAGCGAGTGGCTGGGAATGAAGAATGTGTTTCTAATATTTACATTCAAGTTTTTTTTGTTATTGTTGTTTATTTTATTTTCTTACAGTCAGGGTCTCACTGTCACCCAGGCTGGAGTACAATGGCTAGCTAGATCATGGCTCACTGCAGCCTCGACCTCCTGGGCTCAAATGATCTTCCCACCTCAGCTTCCCAAGTAGCTGGGACTACAGGCACATGCCACCATGCCCAGCTCATTTTAATTTTTTTTGTAGGGATGGGGTCTTGCTGTGTTGCCCAGGCTGATCTCAAACTCCTAGGCTCAAGTGATCCTCCCACCTCAGCCTCCAAAAGTGCTGAGATTACAAGTGTGAGCCACTGTGCCTGGCCTATATTCAAGCTTTATACAAACACACATATACCCCTCTGCATATACACATATATACCCCGTAGCTATCAAAATACAGACCCATTTTTCTACAGGGGAGGGGAAGAAAAAAAGGAGAAAAGACAAAGAGGAATAATAAAGATCGTGGGGAGAGAACAACTCATGGGAAAGCCAGAAAAGAGAATTGAGAGACAGTTAGACCAGGGAGAAGCCTGGCAATTCCTACAGAGAGGACATGCCGAGGCAGGTAGTGGAGGGGAAGCAATGGTGAAATCAGGCCAGCAGCAGCACTGCATTAACACTTGAGTGATCAAACAAAGGGTAAAGCCATCAGGAAAGAAACTGACAGCTGCAGTCCTTAAATGCCCCAATTTAGAGACACAATGACTCCTTCTTCCACTGGCCATCCTCAAACCCAAGTCAGGAACATGCAGTGAGGCTAGACATAGACATAGACTTTCTAGACAGAGAACATACAAATAATTGTGGAACATAACAGAATCAGAAATGCCAACATAAATAAAACTTCAGAATTTGTAGGGTTTGAGCCTTGTGATGAAATCAACTAGTTGAAAAATCATTTTTTTAAAAATTTGATACAGAATATCTTATATATAAAATATATAAAACCTCAGTTTTATAAAATTATCATAAGCCCTCCATACTTTTACAAATCCTTCTCGGTTTTCAGATTCAGAAATGGTGTATCTATAATAGGAACTAATTCTGAAAGCACTTAAAAAGAACAATGTCAGGACAGCTAAATATATGACTTATAAAAATCACTAGTTCCTCCCACCTTGGTTCTGTTGACCTTAGTGGCCAAGTCCTTTTCCTGAGCTTTTAATAAACACATGCCTGTAAGCAAACATATGCATAGTTAAATCTATACTTAGCATATTAACCCCCAGATGAGCATAAAGACATATGCTACCAGAGATCCAGGAAACAAGAATCTGGGTTTTGGGGCTTTCTGTATTGGGGGTGAATGTTCACCTTCCCACAAGAGTCTCACAATGGTGGCTTTCCCCGCCCTCTAGGAAGGGGCTTCCTCAAAAAAAGTAGCATCTCCAAACACTCATACATTGTGAAGCAACTCAAATTTCCAAGTAAAAAGATATTAAATGTATTAATAGAAAGGACTGCAGACTACCCTTAAAATATATATATGTGTGTATATATATATATTTTTATGTATATGTGTGTATATATATATTTATATGTGTGTATATATATATTTATATATGTGTATATATATTTATATATGTGTGTATATATATATTTATATATATATGTGTGTGTGTATATATATATTTATATATATATTCCCAGCTCTTTGGGAGGCTGAGGTGGGAGGATCACCTAGGTCAGGAGTTCATGACCAGCCTGGCCAACATGGTAAAATCCCATCTCTACTAAAAATACAAAAAAATTAGCCAGGCATGGTGGCATGTGCCTGTAATCCCAGCTACTTGGGAGGCTGAGGCAGGAGAATCACTTGAACCTGGGAGGGGGAGGCTGCAGTTAGCCAAGATTGCACCACGCCACTCCAGCCTGGGAGACCAAAAAAAAAAAAAAAAAAAAAGCAAACAAACAACACAAGAGGAAATGATCTTCTACAAAAGGACAGTGAACTATTAAAATTCCACTTCCTAAGCAAGTGTACACCACTTTTTATTTTGAATTAAAATATCAGAAGATCACTGACAGGGAAAAAAAAGTAGGCCAGAATTATCTGGATTACTGCCCTAACTCTAGAAAGCTGACATAGCATGACCAAGACCTACTTAAAAGCTGGCTGTATCTGTTTAACACCAAATTCTGAGGAGAGACCTACCTCCTAATGGTGAAAGAAACTGTTTTCACATTTTGAGAGGCAAGACCCATAAAGGAAGGGCCTCTAATTTCCAGTAATTACCCTGGTACCTTAAAGTCCGTAATTACATAGAGAACCATGCCCTGAACTGGCCTTCAGTTTGTTCCAAACCCATTGCATGTAATTAGCCTTGATTAATATCCCACATTTCACATCAACAGACACAGTGAATCCAAATGATTCCCACGTTCTGCTGCCTCCGGAAACCTCACTGTTCAAATTCTGTGCCTTTATCAAGGGAACATGCTGAGCAAATGGGATCAAATGATGCCTTGGCACCCACCTTGGTCTAACTATTCAGAGGGAAGTAGCAATGCCTTTCATGTAATCATCTTAATCCCTTGTATCAACTAATTAATACACAGAGAAAGCTTTTACTTGCATGTGAGCAATTATAGCAACTTCCTGGTCGGTGTCCAAATGGATTCACAATATAATTCATGAACAATGAGGCTCTGGGAAAGACAGCTCCTAGAGATGACTTTTAAAATGAAAAAGGGTGTGTGTGGGGGTGGGGGCGGGCAGGTATTAATGATTCTAATAGTAGAAAAAGAGGACAGCAAGTAAATCTCAGTTTCTGAAAAAAAATTAATTTTGGAACCCTATTGTGCACATGACTGGCTTAAACAGACCAATTGATGTGAGCAAAGTAAGAACCAATAAATACCAGAGTTTGGATTCTATATCCTTATATACCTGAAATACCACCAAGTTACTTCCAAGGGACTTGAAAACAAACCTGCTGCCATTAAATAATGGGCTTCTGCTAAAAACAAACGAAAGTAAACTCACTCTACACAGACTTCTGAAAGCCATCTAAGATTTGAGCTCAGTGATTTCACATTCCTCCCTGGGGGGTACCTGTTGCAGTTGCACGGGTGCACTCTCTCTTCTTCTCTCTCTCTCTCAACAGGAAGTAGCACATCAGTATTTTCAGCTGCCTGAGAACTAATCCAAGAATGGGGCCCAGGGCGGCAGGGGTTGGGAACTGTGGGCGAGTGGGGGAAGAGGGCTTAGGGGCCTACAGAAAAAGATATCCGAAGCATCAGCACCTGCTGTGGGGTTTCTGCTCCCGTGTCCGCCCCAGCCAGAGTGGGAATTGCTCCAGCACTGGGGCAACTTGTAATCCAACCTGGGGCAGAGAGCACAGGAACCTAGTGGCTCAGGCGTTCAAGAAAAGGCTCCCAGTCATAAGGCACCACATTGTGGTAACAAGCCCCGGGGTTGCACTGTGAACTTTCCCTGTGCAGATGGCTCGCTGTCTGGGGAAAACATTACCCAGCAAAGTCCAGTCAACAAGTTCACTGAATCCAAGTTTCAAAAAACAAAACGCTTCCTCAATCACCCCCTCGTGCCAGACTATGCTGAAGCTGCTTATAAATTGCTAAGGGTCATCCTCTTTTTTTAAAAAAAGAATAAAATGCTAATGGCATAGGTTTGGGCTCTCTGAATTAAATACTGTACTGAGCCACCCTGGGAACCAGACACTATCCTCCGGCTAGAAGGCTAAAGAATGAGCAATTGCCAGCCGTGGAATTTTCATGATCCAGTTTCCCCACCTTCCTGTCGCATACCCACTGGCAGGAATCAAAGGGCTGTCGCCCTGACGAGAGAAAACAAAGCTCTGCACTGCGTTATGAAACAGGTTTTTCCTTTCTCGTAGAGACATTCCTTTATGGCGAGGTCATGTAAAACAGCAAAATGCTCAACGAACACACTTGGTCCTGTTCCCTGCAGGTGACCGTACCCTTCAACTTGACCTGTGATACAGGGAGAGGGAAAGAAAACCACTCTCCAATTTCTAAGTAAAAGGTGACCAGACGGCAGGGATGGCAAAGCAGAGCCTACTGTTAACAACAAAAAGAAACTGCAAACAGCAGCGTGGACGGACAGTCATACAGGTGTGGGCCGGGACCTTAGAGGGCAAAATAAAATGCTTCTGGAGTCTAATCTTGAGCCAAATTGACTAAAAAGGACAGCCTGGCAGAGAACGTGCGTGATGTGAGTTACTCTGGCACCGAGAAACCTGTTCTTATCTGGCAAGTACGCCCCCTGCTGGCCGCGGTGCTGAACTCCGCCTCTTGGTCCTGCGCCAGACAGCCCTCGGAGCTCTCTGGATTAGACCGGGGGAAGGAGAAAGGAGCTCTGGCAGAGCGAGTCCCTTGTAAAGCACACAATGGGAGCAAAGGGTGCCGTCACAGCAGTCACCGCCCGAAACCACAATCTTTGTCCAGTCACGGTTCTCTGCAGTCAGATAAAATCCAAGCAAGCTGAAAAGAATGAATACAAACCTGATTGCTGCTTTGCAAGTGAGAAGTTTAGAAAGCTAGGGAGGAGGGGGCCGCCAAAGGGAACCTGCCATAAAAAGATATTTAAGTCATTCACATATACAGTGCTTGACTACTGGAGAAAATCTGGACTAACTGCCCTTTTAAAAGTTAGAGTTTACTATAACGTTAACAGTAATTATTTAAATTATTAGCACATGGACACTGCAGCGTAGGATCAAAATGCATTCAAACAACGGGGTGGAATTTATTGCCAACAAAATATAATACTAAAATCAGTTTTGCACTCCCATTGTTTTTTTATACATGTCTTCACACGGACATTTTCATGTTTCTTCCCAAGCTTTTGCCTTCCTTTTCACCTAATTCTTTGTCATTTTTGTTGCTGTTGGGGTCTTGCATAAGCGTGCTGATGTTTTGTAATATCAGCCCGCTGTCCCTTATGATGATTCCCTTCAGAATTGTTGCATTCAATGTCTTTGGCAGAAAATCCTATGTAATACTGGCTTGTGTGTTAAGCTCATTCCCATCATCATCAATTGGAGACGCTTACTTAAGGAAAACTGCCAAGACGTTCAGCTAGGCGCCATCCGTTAAGACAACCAAAAAGAAACCTGTTTGTAAAGGCGCAGTGGGTCTTTCCCTTACTGGCACAAATGTCATAAGTGAGTATCTTTAGTTCACATTATCTGCCCTTAGTCTCAGTGAGTTCACCAGCTCAGGCTGAACTTGGCTTCTCCCTGGGACCTCAATCTCATGTCTGTTCCCAGCTCTCAACTTCAAACACAGAGGACAGAGAAGGCAAGGCATCTAGGCGTGAGCAGAGAAATATAATGGGCAAAACAAACATGCTTCATCTCCTTTGGGTCAGTGGGTCTGGTTTTCATTTTCTGGTTTACATATGAAACCAGGGGGTAAGAAGTGCCAGCGGAATATAGGCCCCAAGGACAAATGCTCTCATTTCAGAATTTAAAAGAATTTTCCAAAGCTAGATATCTCAGTGCTTCTTTACTTAATCCTGTTGGTCGTAATTTTTAGGTTTTGTTTCTTCATGCTCCTTATGCAAGCAGAAGACTGTCCAGGTAAAATGAGAGTTTGTAGTCATTCTTTTATTTATTTGTTCAAGAAATATTTATTCAGTGTTAGACCTGTTTTGCCAAAATATCCTATGTGGATAGTACAGAATACAACAGCGGCTTTTATTCACCACTTCTTTTAGCTTGCACTATGGATGTCTGTCCCAGGGAATAACATGATTACGTGGGTTTCCATGCTATGGTTTAGAGAGTTCAACCCTTACCTATCAAAAGGTCTGGGAATGAGTGTGTGGGTCTATTTTTATTTATAAGAGTGGGAGAGCAGAACAGTTTTAGAACGAACAAAATCAATCTGCACCAGTTTTGGGAATAAGCTTCTGCTGTGAATAGAGCTGTCAAGACATTTGCAATCTGTTTGGCCCTGTGTCCACAACAGGCTAAAGGTTTCATAATCAAAAAGTAAGGATTTTTATTCTTTACCACTTGGCTAGCAGGAGCCTCATAAGACTTGGGGTGATTTTAGCTGTTCTATTACACCCTAAAGCACCAAAATGCACATCTATATTTATACTCACATGCACATATGTGCAAAATAATCTGTAAGAAAAACAGAATCTTAGGCTCACTACTATTTTATTTCAAGTATGGGGATAAGTATGATAACTATCAACTGGTTTTCTTATTGAATTTAAGACGTATTCATACTTTCTTCAATAAAGTCAGATGGAAAAGAGTTATTTGGAAGAACTCAGAGGATTTTTACTCATGGCTTCAAACATCACTAAATGGTGGAAAGTGGGAGTACAAGGAAGACTTTTATGAATCAAAGGGTTGATTTTTGGGAGTACTCAGTGTCTTTCTCTCATATTGTAACAATACTAGGAGCCCTCCCTTGCAAAAAAAAAAATCATTCAATAAGCTCTGACTGATACCAAACCCCCTCAGATTAAACTCAATATGCCATTAATATGAAAAGAATTTGACAGTTTACATAAGGGATGTGACCTGGTGCCAACAACCTCTGGCTTCTCCATTCTCCAGATGGTAGCAGATTAGTAGGCAGCCTTTATTCTCATAAGAAGATTTTTTTCCCCCCATGGAAAAACTATAAAGGCCAATTCTGTTCCAAACTTCAAGTCTCCTTCACAAATGTCTACTCAATTCTGGGCCTTAACTAATGCTATTAAAAGAAGTCCTTGGGCTTGAAGCTATGGAAAGGGGGAAAAAGGCTAAGGCAAACTTAACTCTAATGCCTGTCTTTAAAAGATCTATTGACAGAAGCAGTGGGGAGAGTTTGAACTAATGTTAACTTAAAGAAAAAGGCTGGTGAGATTCAATTGTGGATGTGAATGCTTGCTTGAGTTTGATCTTGACAGGGCTTAAGATAAGGGAGATAAAAACCTAAGCCTACTTACATATTAAAAAATGCAGTTGCACTAAATTCACTACATACCACTGTTCTCAATTTGATTTATGCCCATTATCAGCGAAGATGCTGAAGGACACCCCTGTCTAATATGGGAAGAAGCCACAGCAGAGGGCACTTGCTCTGCTTTGCTGATGCTAATGTGAAAAACCATTTCCTGACAATGCACGATGCTCATTCTTTCACATTAACTCTTCAAACGTAACAAAGAATAAAAATGGAATTTTTCTTTGGTCCTGTTCTGAGGTATAAATATAACAAGCGCTTAATCAAAGAGATCCAAGAGGTGAAAAGCAGCCTTTAGTCTGTAAGAAATTATTCCACCAACAGATAAGACGTGATCTTTAAGTAATCAGGAAAAATATCATATTTTGTAAACAGACTGACCTTAGTAACACTTTTAAGGATCTTCAGGTGCACTTTAAATCCAGAAAACTAAGCAGACACTTTCCCAAAATGTTTGGGTTGTTTTGTGGTCATCAGGACACATACCATGTATCCCAAAGGAGAAAATTATGTCCTCTGAAGGGAAAAACCTTTTCTAGTAATCCTTTGAACCCACAAAGACTGCTTTTCATACCAATTAGTTCATAAAATGTGTTAGAGATACTTTTCATGCAGTTTTAAATGTTTTTATTAACATTTTCTCAAGTTGGTGAAAATGTGGTAGATGTAGCTTGGATTTTTTTTTCCAGGCAAGTTAGTCATGATGACTGAGATCCTGAAAACTATAAAATAATCTATTGTAGACCTACTGAGCTCAATGAAAACAAGTAGCACAGCACGTAGTCCTTACCCTTGAGGAGTTTACATTCCACTATGAGAATTGGGCCACAGAATGAAAAGATCTGGTAAAAATTCAAGGTATCAGGGAGAAAGAGATTATAAAGAAAAAAGACAGCATCTAGGATTCCACCTATTTAGCATGACCTATTTCTAGCAGTTTCCAAAATCATTTAGTTAAGAGAACATCAGCATTTGCCAATAGCAAATATACTTAGAGGTCCCAAGAAATAAAAGTTTTCATGGAAATCTCAAAGGCAATAAAAAGGAAAGGCAGGATTTATTTAATTTCTTTTCTGCAAACTGCCTCGTTTCCTAAAGGAGGAAATGCCAGGCAAACAGTAACTTAAATGGTTGTATTAAACACTCACCCAAGGATGCCATTAATGATAACTGTCCAGAACTTGTTTGAGCTAAATGTCTAGTTCTCCAAATGCATCGGCAGGGTACAAAATGGGTTGTTGTAAATGGATGTTTTCTAGTTTTCTGCTTTTCCTACAGTGTTCTCACAGAAACAACCATTTCCATCATCATTATCATACTCTTTTTAAGTGAGAAAAGTTACATCCAGTAGAGGAACTATCCCCAATCCAATAACTTGGACCATCACGGCAATCAGATAACAAGTTTAGGAAACGGCTTAAGGAAATGAGCTAATAACATGACTGCACACAAGCAGATTATCTCTGATTGCTACAAAGAATGCTATTAGGGGGCACCATGTTTCCAAGTGATCATTTTTCCAGCCTGTTACAGAAAGGTTAATCTGCCGTCCTATTCATAAAATCAATTTAGAATCTTGCCAAATGCAAAAGAATTACATGAAAAAAATCCATCATCAGGAACTATGCCGACATTTCTTTCAATTGTCTTAGACGAGACTAATTCAGATATTTTCCTGACCATAAATTTACCCATGGAAGTAAAGGCTGTATACATGACTTTATCAATTACCACTGTTTACCCAGCATGTTGGAGCAGACTCATGTGAGAGGAAAACACAATGGCTGTTTATAAAGGTTCTTATAAAGCTGCTAACACCCAAATTATTTACTACATGAGAATGAGGGAACACATCAGAGAAGCTTGCCATACTGTTATTTAACTGCAAAAATACTAAGCCTCCTCCCTTTAGAATCTCAGAACAACGGATGAAGTTGTACAATACTAAGGTGTGATGAAATCCCTTCTCTAATCCACATTCTGACAGTCAAATTGTTGCACATATAAACCCCTCCACCCCATGAAGGTTAGCATTCCAGGGTTATTTCCAGTCCCAAAACATGGAAATCTGTTTCAACTTGCCCACCTATCTCAGCTTTAGTCAGAGAATTTTGCCTGAATCTTAAGTATCTGTATTTCACTCTTAGTTTAGAAAGATCTAGTGGCCAACTACACCAGTTTTTCGCCCTTGCCTTGCAGCAGATCAGATTGTGAAATGTAAATCAGAATACCTTTCACCTGCAAAATGACTAACATAATTGCCAACACAAATTTCCTCAGGCCCTGAGGGGGTTTTCAGAGGCACTGTGGCCACCTGGTCACTCTGAAACAAGTCAATTGTGAACATAAAACTCAAATCTTGCTTGGGAACGTAGCCTGGGAAAAGGGGAAATTTGCCATTCCCAGATGAAGTCAGTTTCTCGGTTGGGCTGTTTTGTCTGTGAATAGCATTTCATAGTTTCTGTGAAATCTAAATTTCAGATATTACTGTAGGCTAAAACAAAAAGGAAGAGCTGTGTGCCCTTTCAGACACAGAAAACCCAGTGAAGGTTCAGCAATAAGGGTTAGATGCAAAAGGCAGGCCGAAACGGGAAATTTAAGGATACCCCACTCCAGATGGATTACATCCAAGGCCCACTTATCTGAAATGGAATTAGACCAAAATGTCAAGAGGAAAGAATGGCCAGGCTTACCCCTTCGTGTTTTGGGAAGAGCTAGTCTTAATGTTTTGCTGACATTTGAAGTATAAAAGGGTCTTATTGTAAACTCTGGACCCCCAGAAGGCCTGCTTCTAGAGAACTGTGAAAGGAGAGATTAGTTGGGGGAGCCTCACCATCGGATTCCACCCTTCAATCACGTTAGACACAGAGCTTTAGCCACTTTTTTGCTTAAAGTCATGCATGTGGTCAAAAGTTTAATTATATCACCGGCTGCATCAGCAAGCATATTGTCTGCCATCCACAGGAGGGATAAACCTTTTTTGGAGCGCGGGGGTTCAGACATTGCTGTGGAAGACTTCCTGAAATCTTAGGTTATGCCTGACAGTTGGCATTTTTTTCCTTAACTGATCAAAGAACATAGCCTGGGTCCTGATAAGATTATAAAAGATTTCTCTCGAATTCTCAACTTTTGGTGAGGCCTCTACTCTCTCGCCAAACAGCTGAGTTTTTAATGGATTGTGTCTCAAGACAATCAAATTGGCACCTTTGACATAACTGACTGGTTCTTTGCCAGCCAGTCATTCCTCCATTCAATCAACAATAATTTATTAAATGCTTAGGTGCTGAGAAGATGCAAAAGTGTGCCTCTCCTAGAGAAGTCTGCAATCTAAGCAAAGCACCACGTAATTAAACTAGCTATGAGTCAATCCAACTGGTTATGCATGTATACCAGGCCAAAATCCATGAAGTCTGAGGTAACTACAAGTTTCATTTTGGAAATTGAGAAATGTTGATGATAATCAGTTTTGGGTTGTGGATTTCAGGGGTGGTTTCGGGCAAGGAGTAACTGCCCTGGACACCAACCCAGAGAGGCCCAAGAGGGGGCCACACGAGGCCAAAACCAGTTGCCAGTTCTAATCAGTAGAGGAATAAAAGTGAGAAATTTCTAGACTTTTTAAATACATAACTTTCAGTTTGAATCTGAGTGTTCTAAAAATTGTAATATATGTAAAAGAATACCAGAAAAAATAAATGATAAATGGCCTACCTCAGACTTATCAGGCAAAGGCACCCTTATAAGCATCCACTGTTAAGAGCATCTGTCCAATTAATACTGATGGTGACAGACTTTTGTTCTCCCCAAACACACACACTCATACCCATGTACATTTGCCAAGCAGAATTCTTTTTGCAGTAAAAAGGACATAATGGCAACATGATTCACAAAAGGAAATGACGCTGCTCTCTGAAATTAAAAGGGAGCCTGCGATGATATGGGGCTGGCTTCTACGCTGGACATGGTAGGCCCAGTGCCTAAGACCCGAGCAGTGTTTTAATTTCTTTTAAAATAAATAAAATCCAGCCTTGATCACATTTGTATTTACACCAACACAGTCATAAGACAAAATTTTAATTTTTTTTAATGGAGGAAAGGACCCATAAAGACAAAAGTGCATAAATGGGGTCCACACGAAGCACACCGTGGCCCTGATCAACTCTGCCACTTCCTGCTTGCCCACTGCGTGCCTTGAACTCTACATACCCTCTCTACTCTTCCCAACAACCCTGGAAGTTAAGCATTAACACTGTCCTTATTTTATATAGAAGGACATTATAGTGCAAAAAGCTTTGGTAATCATGATGCAGAAGAAAGACCATAGATTTTGGACACAAACACAGCTGGATTAGAATTCCGGCTCATCCATTAACCAACTGTGTGACATGGAGCCAGGTTCAACTTTCCAGAGCTAAGAGAATGAAGTAAAATATATACAAAGAGCTAGTACAGAATAAGCAAAAAATAGTGGCCATTACTGTAATCATTACTACTGTTTGAACGGCTAGTGGCTGAACCAGCATTCTAACTCAGGTCTGCTGCTGAAGTCTTTTCTTTAGCCACAGTGTTTCTCTTTAGAACTGCATGACAGACAAGAGGCTCCAAGAAACATATAGTTGTGTGACCCAGTCTTAAAAAGAAAAAAGAAAAAAAAAAAGACCACCCTTGAATAAAATCATTCCATACCAGAATAATAATAATAATAAAAGCCACAGTTAATAGTATTATAGTCGTTTTCTTTCTCTCTCTGTCTGAATAATAGAAATGAGCAACATGACTTGATAATTTCAGTTCAAAAAAAGCACAGGGTGAATTCATCATTTAGTTGAAATGTTTTCATCCACCAAAGAGGCTGCACCCCAAATTCACTTCCAGCAGAACTTCAATATGCCCCACCTTGCTGCACGAGTGGCACTTCTGACCTTTGCATCCTTCAGAGATTTCACTTTTTAGCCAAAAGATCTCTCTCCAGTTCTTTGCAATATTTTAACTATATAACAAAGAGACAGATGTTTAATCAACTACAACTCAGAATATTTATAATAAAACTCTTTATCCATAAATCTCTTAACAGTTTACAGTCATCCATAGCATTTCCTGGACTTTCAAGGCTGATTTTATATGCTTTGGCTGAGAATTTCAACCATAATTCAGCCCCTCAGAAAGGTCTATTAGTGGACTATATAATCACACTTTTAAGGGTGCTTGACAAGTCTATATAGCTGCACACAAATTACATTTTAAAGAGTTCTTTTCAGTGACCAACTGCCAGTGCAATTGAAGATACTTAATATTAAAAGTTAAATATCTGACAAGACCTTATGAACACTGAAGAATGTTCCATTTAGAGAACATTTTTATAATATACAGAATTCTACACCTAAATTTAAAAATTAGGAACATTTGCATGAGAACAGGGTCTATATTTTAATCGACTCATTTTCTCCAGCTATTTATTTCCTCTCACAAGGATCTTCTTCTCTTCATGATCATCTGAAATTATGATAAATTAGGGTGAGCAACTGCACAGCACAATACTTACACCCTTTCACAGGAAAAAAAAGAAAAACCTGTAATCCCAGCACTTTGGGAGGCCCAGGCAGGCAGA
This sequence comes from Pan paniscus, assembly GCF_029289425.2. NCBI lineage: Eukaryota > Metazoa > Chordata > Mammalia > Primates > Hominidae > Pan > Pan paniscus. Next base: position 102,860,574 of record NC_073253.2, read on the forward strand.
TCACGAGGTCAGGAGATCGAGACCATCCTGGCTAACACGGTGAAACCCCGTCTCTACTAAAAATACAAAAATTAGCCGGGCATGGTGGCGGGAGCCTGTAGTCCCAGCTACTCAGGAGGCTAAGGCAGGAGAATGGTGTGAACTCGGGAGGCGGAGCTTGCAGTGAGCCGAGATGCGCCACTACACTCCAGCCTGGGCAAAAGAGCAAGACTCCATCTCAAAAAAAAAAAAAAGAAAAGAAAAGAAAAACAACCACAAACACCACAGAAAAATAAGCATGCGCCCACATTGTGTTGTACCACTCCATTAGCTGTGTCCACACAAAAGTGTGGCTGTTTTGGTCAATTTGTTGTTCTCCAAATTGTAGAAATCATGGATTTTAAAATCAGCACGTTCCAAAAAAATGAGCTTAGAGAATTTCCTGATCTCAGCATTGAGCCAGTACGTTGAGAATATGTTTTTTTACCGTAAATTTGTGCTTTGGATGAAACTGGAAGATGACTTTGAACAAGAAATTTTTAAGATGTGTGTGTATAAAATATATGGTTGTAGCAAGACCTCATTAAAGTTGAGCAATTCAGGCTGTGAACAACATTGCCAGCCAGACTGTTTAATTCAGATCTAGTTCCCTCCTCCCCAGCATGCTCATCTGCCAAAACTGCATTAATAACTTCCAGAAACATCGCATTTTTCACCTTGGGACAAACTAATACAGGTTAAACTGTTTCATAAACACAGTACTGAAAGAGACCTCAGAAATAATTTAGTCTACCTCTTTCCCCACTTGCTAAACTTTCATTCCTCTTGTGATATGATCCTGAGAGATTATTCGTTATCATGGTCCTTTACCCCGGAGACATGAAGGAATAACAAAGAGCAACAGAGACACGCTGTGCCTTTAGGGATGTTAACAGCCAAAAATAGTGAAAAATTCCACTAGTCTACAGCACATCGAATATCTGATTAAGCTGCAGGCCAGAATTATACTTCAGTTTCAATGAAAAGTGTTTAAAATCAGATCCAAAGCCATCTACACTAGTGACCAAGTGCTGCTAGAGCCTTCACCGCCAGGCCCAAGGCTGGGATTGAATTTCCCCAGACAGTTCACTACTGCAGACAATAACAGTTGCCACATTCAAGTTTCATATGTTATAACACCCTGTGATTTCGACTCAAGTTCCACTTGTACAGCTGCCTGCTTAGTGTGTAAATGGGAACAGGGAGTAGAATCTAGGTCCCCAGCCCAAGGAAAACAGATCCTTTTATATCTTAAGAGACAAACTGGCTGTCCTGAAGCCTCATGAGAACCCAAAACTCCTATATCATTTTAGCAGCAAAAACATCTCTGCTCAATATTCAGAAGATTTTAGCTACACGTTGCAGGTTCTTCTTATATGACCAACATCAAATGCAAACAAGTAAAAGAAAATCAGAGACAGAAAGCACCTCAAAATTCTATCTCTACAAAGAAAGGGAGAAAATGAACTGCTTTCCATAGGTACCCAGAAAAATCCTGGTGCCTAAAGTCTTATTCTAAGTACACAGGTATCAATCAGTCGTATATAAGTGAAAGATGAGTGTAACAAAAAAGAGACTGAAGACTTTTACAAAAATAAATTGTTAGTAACTCTAATAGAGAGATGAAATATTACTTTTAAGTCCATTTTTACTTCAACTAGTATAGTGTTAAATGTTTTTGATATACTAAAGCATCTACCAAGTACCAGACTGGAATATAACAGGTACTCAAAAAATATGGGTAGAACGAACAGATATTTTTAAACTACTTGTATTCATGAATTGTTCCACATATCTACATAGGAAATTAAGTTCATTTGGGGCTGAGATGATGCTTTGTTCACTTCAGCAAATGTAAGATAGGATACTACAAATAGTAAGTGATTCAATAAATGTTTAGAGAACACAATATGGACCTCCTGAAGATGCTAAAGACCTGTAAATTACCATCTTTAGTCAGTTTAGGAAGCTAAGCAAGAAATGTGGTATTGCTCAATTTAGGCGATCAGGGACCATTTTCCACTGAATTCTGCTACAGGCCCCAGAATGGAATATTTTGGAACATAAAAGTGATTCTTCCATTACTGTCCAAATGATATTCCTTCAAGCTAATGTTTAAATGTTATTTTTATTTTCATCAAGCCCCAAAAGTAAATGATTTAAAGTAAAACTAAACATAATTTCTAAGGAATTTATGAAGATCTTGTACAAAAAAAAAAAGTAAAAATAAATGACCTCACTCTCTTTTTTCCCTTTTTCTGTTCCTTTCCTCTTCTACTCTCACCAGATTAATGTCAATAATCCCACATTCCATTTCAAACAACAGATGAATAGATAGAAGATTAGCTTTTCACAGAAACAGCTGTAAATAACTATAATCTAGTTAGTAGGATTCCTTTATGGCTTGAAGGGTTATAACTGCAGGAGTCCTAAATTTCCCTGATCAAAAACTTTAATTCCCTCCTATAGGGAAACAACAGGACATCTTCTAAAGTTCAACAACAAGGTCATGTATACAGCATTTATATATATGAACTAATCATAAAGAACCAGGGTAAAGAATTTTAATCCTATAAAATTTAGGTATACAAAGATCCAAGGATCTCATAACTAAATATTTTCTAACAAAAAGTGAGAGGAAAGGTAGCTTAACATCAATCAGTTCTCAATGTCCTAAGAGTGACTTTCTCTCCCTAAAAAATAGAGCATCCTAAGAGAATGTCCAAATAAGTCTGGCTAAATTTAAAACAACTCAAAGTGAAGTAGGAATAATTTATTCAACAAAATATTCTGGTTCAGACTGAAGTACCTGGAAAAAGAAAATATGAAAATATCAGGTTTAATGGCATAGTAATAATTTGGATATAAAAATATTAATTGTGCACTACTATTTACTGAGCGTTGGCAAGGCAACAGAAATACAATGGGCACAATTTCCCTACTCTTTAATGTGAACTTGCTTTTCCAGACATCTTCCCAATGAATGAGTTTTTATAGAAATGCTTCTTGCTTGGTAAGAAGCAAGACAGCAGTCTGAAGAACTGGGCCCATCCCTTTGGAGCATCTGCGTGGGTTACACTATGGCTAGGGAGGAAAGACAGAGTGGACACAAGGGAGAAAGAGGATCTACATAATGGGACGTCAGCACTGTTAGGGAAAATTGGTTTATACCTCAGTAGACAGACATGAAAACTGCTTACTTATAACAAGTACTTTATATGGAATTAGACAGCTCTTACCCATTAGTTCTATCAATCTTTTATTTGATCATTTCATGAGGCACAGACAAACTGAATATTTTCATTCTCTTTACCACCAACTGTGGAAGACACCCAGAGCCAACCAGACATCATAGACATAGGCCAAATCCAGGTAGGTTTTCTGGTGACCACAGACCTGCACACTTAATCTACACCTCAGAGCAAAGACAAGGGCCCTAATGCTAGTTCATGGTTCCAGAAGAATCCACTGTGGATCCACACAGGCTCGGCGTCCACAGGGGATTATATATCTCTAGGGAAAGGTCACATGTAAACATTCCCAAAGGTTCTAATTAGCTCTAGGGGATATCAGTGAGGTCCAGGCTACTCTGGGAATATCAAGATTTTCCCCACAGGACCAATCAGAATCCCCTTAGGAAATCTACAAAACAGAACTTTGTCCTCAAGAGATCGATGAGTTGGGCAATAAACCAAGACCACTGCTTGAGTTATTCTCTGAGGCAACATCAAACTTTCATGGTGACTGGGATCCAGTATTGGCCATATTTGCCTAAACCAATGGCCTCTAAACGCCAAGGAGGCAAACTCACTGAAGATGAACCCCATTTTGATGTCCACACAGCCCCAAATTCAGTCCTTTCAGACAAAGGAGTATAGCCAAGGCACAGTCCAGGTAGCTGGCTGCAGCATTTCCCCTGAGATTTATATATTCCCTAAATTTATTATTTAAGCATAAATAACCTTTAAATTCAATAGCTGGACATTTCTCTCTCAAATATTATTTTGGATAGTCATTACCTTCAGAATCTTGCCAGTCTGTCTTCTGTTGTGCAAAACTCAACCATTAAGAAATTTAATGGGCACAATTAATGTCTCTGATTTGTCTTCCTTCCCAGGTGACAGCATTTACTGATAGTTATTGCTGATGAGCAACTTGCTATCACTTTTATAGTTGCTCCTGCTTGCTAGCCATGGGACTTTGTGTGAATTTCTAGTATATAGTAGGCACTCAATAAGTGTTTGTGGAACAAATGAACAAATGAACCCAGCTGCTGCTAAAATACTGTGAGGCTCCATATAAAGAATGTAAGAGGTTTGACCCATTGCAGGCACTCAGTAATTGAGGCAAGGGCAGAAGTGGCGGTGATGGTGGACAAGGTAATCAGAGTGGTCATAACAGTAGCAAGTCTTCTTCTGGTTATTCTAATGTAGGGAAAACAAGCATATCAAATGGAAAATATTCCCTGGTCAGTAGGGAAAGTCAGTTGCTGATATTATGTGACCAGTGAGGATCATGATTACACATGGGCAGTCCCCATGGGCTACAAATGGTATGGAAATCTACCCTGGGAATAAATCCCTTCCATTCCTGCAATGGATGAGGATAAAAGTGGAATAGGATTTGAAGAACACAGTTTCATGCAATATCAATGGCAATAAGTAGGTACAATTTTCTGCTTTTCACTTATCATAAGAGTTACTGGATGGAAATTCTAAGTTAACTTCTAGAAAATACCAAGCCCAAGGACCCTCTCATAGGCACCCAGCAGCTGGCTTATTCCTATTGCACTACATCAAGGGCACAAAGGAGTTTTTCCTTATACCCTAAATTTCTTTCCATTTCTGATGGAAAGAATTGGGGATCTGGAAAGATAAATTCTTCTAAAAGAGGGAATGATAGCTCAGTGACAGTACTGATAAATTCTAAACAATATTAGGCCATATAGAGAAATAGAAAAACCTGTGAATAGCATCCATTTCTTATCTAAAAAGCACAAATAAGGGAAGAGTTTTCAGAAGGAATCTGGATGAGCCAAATTATTAGGCCAGATACTACACCCACCATCCAACAGGTGAAGGTAACTACAAGAAAAGGGGATGGAGGGTAGGGATTTTATTGAATTAGTAAATCCTTTAAAATCAAGTCAATCCCCAAATATGGAAAAGATAATTCTCTTTCCATGAGAGAAGTTGAAATGGTGCCATAACAGAAATTAGCCCTAAATGTTTCAGAACTGTGGTTAGAAGTTAAGTTACATAAGAACATCTGGATGGCAATCAATCAGTGGAAGATATTATATGGTATAAAATAAAATTACATTTTGGGGACAGTTTAGTTCACTGGTATGTTTAATGCTGCTTTGGATAGCACAGTGAGTAAAACTGCTGAAATGAAGACTACTATGAAAAGCAGATCACTCAAAGAGAAAAATCAGACTGACATCAAAATCCCCATCAAACTAAAGCTAGAGTGGATGCAATTTTTTTAATGACTTATCTTGCCACTGGTCTGAAAAATATTGTTTATCGTGTTTTCCTTTGTTTCTGAATTCTTTGGTCAACTCATAGGATTGCTCGAATTCAGTTATTTTTGTTGTATTCAATCATGCTCAATTAAGAATACAGCCTGCCTAAGTAAAACTCATGAAGTAAAGATCTACAATTACAATAATTGCAGTAATGGTTTTTAAAGATACCGCATATCTAGATCTCAGGAAAAGTAAGCTGGTCTTTTCTATAAAAAACTAGACCAAAGAAAGAAAAAGATGGTAAACAAATCTCCATCCCTAACTAGGGCTATTGAGTACACAACTGAAATAGCCAACCTCATAAATTCACCTTTAGAAAGAAGAGCTAAAAGCATGAGATTGAGGGAGGACGTAGAACTATGAACAGAGGGTAAAAATGTAGGACAAGTCTCTTCCATGCATCTGGACCCAAGAAAAATGGACCCTGTGCTACTGTATTCCAGGCATCCCTAGAGTGCTTTTACTGGATGACTGTTTTTATTACCTCTCCACCCAAAATAATTATTTTCTATTAATGCGTACATGTAAAATCCAAGGAGTGGTTTAAATGTGGTTCAATTTTATGGGAAAATAGCTCCAATAGCCTTGTATTTACAGAAATGTACCAATCTTAAAGGAACATAGCCACTCAACAAAGCGAAGTGTATCTGTTCAGAAGGAAACCAAGAACACTCCTTCAAAATGGGTTATTTTAAGGAAATAATTTAGGTTAAAAATTAGAGGTAATTTTGTCTTCAGAAGTTTTCAGCTGTTAAGCATATCAGTGCCTTACCAAAGAATACTTCAGAGTCTCTATTTCTGGAAAAATAATTGTAAGAGTTAACAACTGCCATTCAGATATGACTAGGGGTAATCTTACATGGACACAGAAGGATCAACTAGATTATTTTCTATGGTATCTTCCCAGATCCATGAATCACTGTACACTAAATGGATGTATCAGATTTCTTGTAGATTGCATTTATTTTCACCTATGTCTCAGCAAAATGTAGAAAGCAGGGAATATTAGGGAATGTGGGTTAATTTTCTATCTAAAATCCTAATAGCATCCAAAACCCACTTAAATGATTAACATTCATGACATATAAAAATTCTTGATAACATGCTTAACTGAATCATGCCATTTCTCTTCCCCTTCTCCCCCTCCTGTCCTTGTCTCCTCCTTCTTATCCTAGAGAAGTAGTAAAAGTGGAAGCCTCTTGGCCTCCAAAGAAACCTGAAAGTTATTTCAGGACTCTCAGAAGACTTCTTGACCTACTTGTATGCTGGGAAAAAAAGGAGAGGAAAAGTGGCAAGAAATACGTACAGTTTTTGAAGTTAGGAAAAATCAAGCATCTACACTTGAAACTGTATATGTAACAGTTATCATGCTCTAAGACAATGACATCAGTTTTCTCCTTGTTTTTGCCACCTACAGTTTTTGTTGTTGTTGTTTTTGAGATGGAGTCTTGCGCTGTTGCCCAGGCTGGAGTACAGTGGCGCGATCTTGGCTCACTGCAAGCTCCACCTCCCGGGTTCATGCCATTCTCCTGCCTCAGCCTCCCGAATAGCTGGGACTACAGGTGCCCACCACCACGCCCAGCTAATTTTTTTGTATTTTTAGTAGAGATGGGGTTTCACCATGTTAGCCAGGATGGTCTCAATCTCCTAACCTTGTGATCCGCCCGCCTCGGCCTCCCAAAGTGCTGGGATTACAGGCATGAGCCACCGCGCCTGGCCTGCCACCTATAGTTTTAATATACAATGACTGTTCCTGTCTTCTGGGGTCACCACTCCCTTATATCTAGGAAAGCAATCCAGGTAGCAGGAGATGCGAAGACAAGTGGACCCACAGCATGCTAAAGCAACAAGTGCAGGCTCTATGGTGCCAGGCACCAGGCTGCAAACCAACGTGCACAAAAGAAAGTAACTAACCCAGAAAAATTGGGAAGAAGGCTACATAATTTAACCTGTGCAGAGATGAAGCTAAAAACTCCCAATGACTCTCTCCCTTGACTGATGTAATAACTCATTCAAAAATATGGGTTGGCAAGAAGTTAATCAAACCAACCCATTATCTAGAAAGAGTGTTCAAATTCTACTTGCTGCTTATGTTGTCTGAATTAGTCTTGAAAATAACCAGATATTATTTTTCGTTAAAAAAAAAGCAACAGAGATAGACACCAGGTCCATTGGCCTATTGTTCCACATTTAGAGTACATAACTAGGAGGCCCATTCTAGTCACCCCAATTGTATCCTTCCATCCTGGAAGAGGATCTTCTCATGATTTTTCTTTTCTTCAAGTGATGTTCATCCCCTATCTATCCTAGTCTCTCTGCACTGACACTAATATGCCTTGAAATTGGCTGATTCCGCTCGAGCCATGTTTACAGGAAAGTGAGTTTCATCAGGCCATCCTGTTCATAGACCAGTTTATGCTCCACAGCAGAGAGATTATTAAAAACTATATATTACGTGCATACACTTTAAAATGACTTGGGAAAGATAACTGTATCGTATCTGCATTTCATTGCCTGGGTTGTAGAAAGGGGCCAGGTAGCATTACAATCTTGAATGGAAATTGTTTCCCAAATATATTATCCTCTGTAAGAAACATTTAGCAACTGTTAGTGCCCAGGAGACAAAGGCTAAGGGGAAACAATGTGTGTAATAGAATGTAGAGAGGGATAGGAAGAGAGAGGAAAAAGACTCATTTAAATTATCAAGCTGAGCATTAACCACAAGGAGAGAAAAACAAATGTTCTATGTTTTGCACAAACATCAATTACGTCTAGTAATTTAGCTGATTCCTCTCGCTGAACAGGTGCGCTGGCTGCAGTGCAAAGTGAAAAGCGTGCACACCACTCTGGCTTCTATAAAAGGTACCGAGGGTCCTCAACTTGCTCTAAAAAAGGTTTCCAACATATCCTGGAACTGCCATTATTGACAGTTTAAGCCAAGCCCCTACCTGCTATGTGGCAGTATGAGAGTGAAACTCAGTCTAGAGACTTGCCATTTCAAGTGGCTGCAAATTGGGGGCAAAGAGAATAAACTCAAAAAGAAATTATGGAGATGGACATGGATTTAGTTATGTAAAGCCAACTGAATTATGCTTGACAAGGGCAAGCAGGATGACTGAATTAAGATAACTACAAACGCTAAGCATAAGCAATCTATTTAACTTGCTCATAAGACCAAGCCCAAAATTGCTTAAAGAACCAGAATTGGTCATTTGAGTTTCATTCCCAGATCCTTTTCTATTCAGATCCTAAGAAAACAAAGTGACCGAAAGACCTAAAGCAAGTAGGGGGAAAAGGTATAATCAAGAGCCCTGCTAATAGGCAAGTGAATTAAGTGGCTTCCAAAAAAACTAAAAACTGACTATAAACATATATACACACACACACACACACCAACAAAGGATTAAGTTACTCTTTGCCATAGTTAGCATTTAAAAACTGTAGAATGAAGTTGAAATACATGGAGTTTCTTCTGCAAAAAGGTACAATGCTAATGAATGAAGCATCCACCAACTTGTTTCCCTGCAGCTCCCACAATGCGGAGTGAAAGAGGCCATTTATCTGTTTCTTTGTTATTTTATCATCATCATAAGAAAGAAAAAAGAAGGCCAGAGACACCATCCTTTAACACTGTTTGTTTACTCCCTACCTTGATTATTGATGTTGATTCTGGAAGAGGACAGGGGTTTCAGTGAAAACAATGGTCTCAGGTACTAAAGCACCTGTTCCACTGAGTTTTACCCATGTGCTAAGAAAACTTAAATGACTTGGGTTTTTCTTCTTCTGCTTGTAGTTAAAATTCCAAAATATCTCCTTCTAGAAACCCTGCCAGAAAAAGTGCTCCTGCCTTTTCTCAAGAATGAATAGCTATATTCCCTTGTCTTATGTAAACACATGGACCGCAGAGAATTTACGTAGGACCAGAGATACAGCCATTTGTCTTCCATGACTCTCATTGGAGACGGTGATTTGGATAGACAAATCATACTTCCATACCTTGGTTTCCTCATCGGTATAAAGAGTAGCATAGTCATATTGAGCCATCTACCAAAGCAGGTAAGAGGACGAAAGAAATGGCTAAAGAAGGCTTTCAAGACCTTTAGAAAAAAATGCTAAAAGAAACAACTCATCTCCTCTCTTGGAGTAATTCCTTCCTATATTCTAAACTCTACCTTCCAAACAGCAACCTGAGGAAGAATAACATTCTTGGAATGCTTCCAAAGCAGTTCCATTAAGAGACAGAATTTGTAGTTCTGTGTCAAATGTTGGTGATCTAGGAACTCTAGCTATAGACTTAATTTTTTTTTTTTTTTTTTAGACAGTCTCACTCTGTCACCCAGGCTGGAGTGCCGTGGAATGGTCACAGCTCACTCAGCCTCAACCTCCTGGGCTCAAGTAATCCTTCTGCCTCAGCCTCCCAAGTAACTGGGACTAAAGGCATACACCACTAGGCTGAGCTATTTTTTTTTCTATTTTTTTGTGGAGACAGGGTCCCACTGTGTTGCCCAGGATAGTCTTGAACTCCTGAGCTCAAGTGATCCTCCCACCTCAGCCTCCCAAAGTGCTGGGATTACAGGAGTGAGCCACCACACCTGGCCTCATGGACATGATTTTATCTTGAAGGTAAATGGTGTACACACATAAAGGAAGAATCTTACTTGTTCCATAGTCATAAAGCTGGACAAAACTCACTGCAACCACAACTGCTTTCAGAAATTGTTTTGAGAAATAATGCAAACATAACTCCTTTAGTCATCTGGATAGTTTATGTGCCTGTATTTATGTGCATTTTCCACACCACTAATCATAGACGCTTGTAACCAGTTTGGTTCTTAATGCAAAAATTTTAACAGTTGTGTGGGTGGGTCAAGAGGGGAGTGTATGTGTGAAGCGGAGCTATCATTGTACATATTTTACTACCATCTGTTGTTTCAATAATTTTTAATTACTTAACATGGAATTCTCAGTGCTGAGAATAAATTTTAAAGTAAGCTACCCTGATCAAATGTTTTCCATGTGTTTGGGTAGGGTGGGCTGGGAGGCAGGGAAGAGAGCTACAAAGATCAAAGGTCACAAAGAGCCCTCAGCCAACATAGGTATCTTACACGGCTGGCACATAATGTTTTTAAAAACTTGAGCCAACATTTAAAAGTCAATGTGGAGATGGCCTAAAAATTTAGGTAACTAGCTTCTCATAAAAATATGGTAACATCTGGCAACACTGTCCATATTAACATTCATGCCCAGCCATAGAGCTGAACACCAGGTACCCCTGGAGGTGGGAGCTGTACTCTCCAGCTGACCACAGTCCCCACCTCTCCCTATTCTTTCCACAGCATCCTATTTTCTTCCTTTGTGTTACCTGCTTAGCCTTTATTGGCATGTATGAGATCCCCTCATATAGATGAAGGAATTTAACCCACGGTAGATGATTAATAAAAATGTATTGAGGCCGGGTGTGGTGGCTCACACTGTAATCCCAGCACTTTGGAATCCCAGGTGGGCGCATCACTTGAGGTCAGGAGTTCGAGACCAGCCTGGCCAACATGGTGAAACCTGGTCTCTACTAAAAATAGAAAAATTAGCTGGATTTGGTGGCGGGCCCCTGTAATCCCAGCTACTCGGGAGGCTGAGGCAGGAGAATTGCTTGACCCTGGGAGGCAGAAGTTGCAGTGAGCCAAGATTGCACGACTGCACTCCAGCCTGGGTGGCAAAGGGAGACTCCGTCTCAAAAATATATATATTATATATATTATATATATTATAATATATTATATATATTATATATATTATATATATTATAATATATTATATATATTATATATATTATATATATTATAATATATTATATATATTATATATTATATATATTATAATATATTATATATATTATATATTATATATATTATAATATATTATATATATTATATATATTATATATATTATATATATTATATATATTATTATATATTATATATTATATATATTATAATATATTATATATTATATATATTATAATATATTATATATTATATATTATATAATATATAATATAGATTATATATTATATAATATATAATATAGATTATATATTATATATTATATAATATAGATTATATATTATATATTATAATATAGATTATATAATATAGATTATAATCTATATTATATAATATAGATTATAATCTATATTATATAATATAGATTATAATCTATATTATATAATATAGATTATAATCTATATTATATAATATATAACATATAATATATAACATATAATATATAATATATAATATGTTATATATTATATATAATATATAATATGTTATATATTATATAGTATATATTATATATTATATATTATATTATATATATTATATACTATATAATATATATAATATAATATATAATATATATTATATTATATATTATATATCATATATTATATATATTTATAGTAATAATAAATTATTATTATTATAATTTATTATTTTTAGTAATAAATTAAAAATATATTATATATATTATATATAATATATAGAATAAATGAGTCAATGAAGAATCAAACATTCAATATCATTACAGTAGGCAAGCCCAAAATATATTCCAGTTTATTTCCAAAGCAGTTACTTTTTGTACTATAAATTTTATAAATGTATTCAAGTATATTTTCAAATAGATTTCCAACATTTAAAAATAAGTTTGTACACTTTGGGAGGCCGAGGCGGGCGGATCACGAGGTCAGGAGATCGAGACCATCCTGGCTAACACGGTGAAACCCCGTCTCTACTAAAAATACAAAAAATTAGCCGGGCGTGGTAGCGGGCGCCTGTAGTCCCAGCTACTCGGGAGGCTGAGGCAGGAGAATGGCGTGAACCCGGGAGGCGGAGCTTGCAGTGAGCGGAGATCGCGCCACTGCACTCCAGCCTGGGCGACAGAGCGAGACTCCGTCTCAAAAAAAAAAAATTAAAAAAAAAAAAATAAGTTTGTATAAACTTCAATTATACCAATGATCAATCTCCACTAAATCACAGTACACTTTTGGTATATAAATTCGACCAAGAAGTCAACTGATGGATGCAAATACACCCCTCATTCTTCAGTAAAGTGAAGCGAAATATCACATGATTATTGGCAACATGGACATGCTTTAAATAGTCTATGAATACTCTCATGTTTTTAATCTGAAAAAAAGACCTCTCTCAAACTAGGCTTCTAAAATTACTTAAAAACTGGTCTCGATGTCGAGGAAATGAGACAGACCAACAATATGTTATCTCTTAGCTTTAAATTTATTCCATGCAGGTTAGGGGAGCACCAGGCCCCAGTCAGAACATGACTGCCAAAGAGATGCAGGGACAGGCTCTTCAGAAAAGGAGGATCCTCGAGCTGGAATAGGACCTTTTCAATGTGAGCGAATCGGCATCTGTGAGCAGTGCTTGCAGTGGAGCTGTACACAGACAGGGAGGTGAAGTGAAATCTGTGACTGGGAGTAAGCCATCACACTTCCTAATGTCTCCACCCAAATGACAAGCCGGAGGGCCCATTGCCATTCTTTTCTGCGAAGGAATTCAGCTCACAAGCCATAGTGGAGACAGGAAAAGCCAAGCTTCTTTTGACTAATTTTTCTAAATAGCCATGAGGAAGCAGTGATGAGGCAAAATCTGTCAAATTTAATGTTTCACAAAAGCAGCCGTGCAATATATTAAAAGAGATGTGAGAAACTAACCTCCAGAAGGGATTGTGGCATGAGATCTCTGCTCATGCTCCTAGTTAGCAGTTCTTATGTAACTGTTTGCTATGTCCACGGCTATACATCAGCACCTGTTTTGAAACAGCTCTGAGAGCAGCTGAGTGAGCCCATGACTGGAAGAAGATACTAATCAGATACAGAGACTCGACCCTTATGTGCACTCCTCATTGTCAATCATCCATCTGGGACTGTCAAAACAAGGCCAGTCTGTTTCCAGGAGCAGCGTCTGCCCAGCACAGGACCGGACTTCAGTATCCAGGCATTCTGTGGCTTTGCACCAGGAGAACAAATCTGTTCTTTCTGGAAGGAGAGGAGATTTCCAGCCAAACTGTTTGATGACTCTAACGTGGTCGATAATGCCAAGACTATGATAGGAAACAGCACTACTTCTGACTTAAAGTCCAACCTGCTTATGGTTCCTAAGACATGTCCAGTTTTGTCAGAGATGTTCAAACCTCGAGAGCAGAGGGGCTCCACGCTGGCTGCACATCAGAATCACCTGGGGGGCTTTCAAAACCACCAACAGTCTGGCCTCACCTGACTCAAATTAAATGAGGCTTTCTAGGGGTAGGTGCTAGCATCACCCTCACCCAAGGTGATTCTAAACATGCAGCCAGCATTGAACTATGGGTCCAGAAGGATTAAAGTGAAAAAGGAAATAGAACCAGAAAGAAAATGTTAAAAGAAAAAGGCAGAGTAAAAGACAGAATGTTGCTATAAAAGGATCCCACCACCACTATCAAATAATTACAAACTCACCCAAGATCTCCCACAATAGCTCAGATCTAATTCCTTTCCTGACCCAGCCATCATCTTCTTTCCACCTGAAAATCCTTCTGGTATTTATAATCCTTTTATTTTTAAGCTACTAAACTAGAATTACATTCTGCCTACTGGAGAATACTTGCTTCTCATAAAATAGTTATTTGATTAGTTAAAAAGGTGAGACAAGTCAAGGTATGTGCTTGTTCTCTCATTCCTTTTCATGACTGGCTCTTCAAATAATTAAACTTGAATGGAAAAAAGGCATCTTGTTTCAAATAATACTGTAACGTGGGTATATCTACCTCATCAATACAACCTGATTCATCTGTGCTAAAAATGGCACATTCATGATAGTGTTAAAAATTGTGAGGCTCTTTTATCAAAGACCAATTGGGAAGGTAAGATGGATTGTTAAAGATTACGTATGTAGACATCCATTCATAATCACCTTTTTAAAAATGTTATAACTGAGTGAGCCACTAAAGCTACCCCAGGCTCATAATGAGGGGTAAAAAGAAGGGCTGCTGGTGGTACTGAGAGGCACAGAGACAGGAAAAGGAAGACAGAAAGGCAGTCTTCCAAGGCAGGGGGCAGGAGGAGAGGAAAAACTGAGCCAGGTCACTGCAGGGTGTGGCAGTGAGGGTTTTGGATAAGTGTGCCAGCTGCTGTAATCACCACTATCCACAAGCCAAACCCTTACACATAAGCTCAGAGATTCAACTTTTTTCAAAAGTTAATTTTTTAAAGCAAAACCCAAGTTAATAGAATGTTCCAGTAATCCCCTATCATCAAATTTTACTCAGTTGGTGGTGTGGAACTTCATTTATTCATATTTTTAGCTACAAAGTCAGGGCCTGCTTTCTCCCAACCATTTTCTAATCCTTCCCCTTCACACAGCACTCCCCTGACAGGCCTTATAGGCCTGGGGAAATGGGAGCCCCCTGTTTTACCCCGTATGCACTGACCTGCACCGGTGAAATTACAACACCAAGGAATGAAATACAAATCATTATTCCCAAATACAGACAGCATTTAGGCCTTTCCATTGCTCAACCGTTCATTTTCATGGCCTGGATACCAAAGTAGACCTTCTGGCCAAAACGGTGGCTAAGTGGGTGTGCCACTTTTTTTTATTACTGTATCTCATATCAGATAGTTTAATTTTGTGTAATTTGTGGTACATGGCTGGATTACAAGAAAAAACAAAATGAAATCAAAGAAAATATAGAAGAAGGAGGAAGTGGAGTCATTGGTTCCCCCCTTTAGTAACCAAAAAAGTACACTATAAAAACCAAGATTGAACCTTTGGTTTAATTTTTTTTTTAAACTTTGATTACACAGTTGGGTCGGTTTGAGAATATGGTAATAAGTATAACCTTTAGAATGAAAGGCAGGATGAGCAGATGGAACCTAATTAATAGTGAAATATTATTAATCTGTCTCCCTAAGAGGAAGAAAAGTCAGTCATATTTTACAAAGGAATTTCTCTGTACAAATTAATAAAATCAGACTTACTATACAACAAGGGGCTCACTATGAAACAAATATGTTTGGTATAAACCTGTACCAAACCCCAATAATTAAAATCACTTCACCCTATCCTATAAAGCTTAAATATACCATTAATATGAAGCTCAGTTGTTATATATCACCACATTTTTTACATTCATAATTTAATAAGTATTCTTTACAGAAAAAGAAGCAATAACTCATTTTTGGGAAGCTGGGAAAGGGAAAGATAAAATTAATTTACTATAAACTCAACTTTATAATTTTCCTGAAATCATAAAACTTATTTAGAAAAGGGTTCACATCTGCGTAGCTTCCCTGCCATGCCAGGGGTAACACCCATTCCCCTCAGTGTTCACAAGGGATTAGAAGCCCAAGATTCGGAATCAGACAGACCCAGATTTCTTTCTTGTTTTGCTACTGCTAGCTGTGTGCCACATGCAAGTTAATTAAGTCTTTCAGTCCTCAATTTACTGATCTCTAAAATGGGGATAAAATACGCACTTCAAAGTGTCAGGCATCTACATACCCAATAAATGATACCTATTCAGAGAAAAAGATACATAAACCTAAGAAAGCAAAAATGAAAAAGAACACATATTCATAGCTGGCAATAAGCAAAAGGCTTACATTTACTCCAAATATTTATTTTCTTAATTGCCTCAGAAAAAAATATTCCCTTCCTCCTATTTCTTGTCAAAACAAGATAGAAAAATAAAATTCAATGGGAAGCAGTACAGCTAACATTTTACTTAATACTACTTTGTTAGAGGAAAATTCAATTTTCTTGTATTATTTTTTATTATGGCAAAAACATAAAATTTATCATTTTAGCCATTTTAAGTGTACAATACAGTAGTGTTAATTATATGCACAATGTTTCCAACACATCTCTGAAACATTTTCATCAGCCAAAACTGAAACTCTATTCCCACTGAACAATAACTCCCCATTTTCCCCTTCCCCTAATCCCTGGCAACCATATTTCCAGAGCTTGACTACTTTAGATACCTCATATAAGTAGAATCATTTTTCTTTCTGTGTCTGGCTTATTTCGCTTAGCATAATTTCCTGAAGGCTCATTTGAGGTGTAGCATATGACAGGATTTCTTTTTTTAAAGAGTGGATAATATTCCATGGTATATAAATATATGCCACATTTTCTTTATCCATTCATCCATGGATGGCCACCTAGGTTGCTTCCATCTCTTAGCTGTTGTGAATAATGCTGTAATGAAATGGATGTGCTATTTCTTTTAGAAAGTGATGACTTTCCTTTTTTAAAAGTAATTTATTAATAATTTTGATAATTCAATCTTTGGCCTGCAAATATATACAAGTTATTTAACCTATAAAATTGAAATGTCTCTCTCTCCCAACAAAAGGAGGTAGATGGAATTAGCAGGTTTTGACAACACTCCTCCATTCTCCCCGTCCAAAGTAGACATGAGGAAAAAAAAATACTGAAAATTCTATTTTTGTCACCACTGAGACTTTACATTCTGAGAAAATCAACAAACTGTAACAGTCCTAAAATGAAATCTCATTGGCACTTCACTAGACAAAACAGAAAGTCAGTTGACAAAAATTGAATTAGGTGGATCAGGACCCCAGGACCCAAGATCCAACATTTAGCTCTGGTACCTAATAACTGTGTGGCTTTGAGCAAGTTACTTACCTTCTCTGAGCTTACTTCCTCACCTGTAAATTGAGGTTTAAAACACTCATTTCTTTCAGGACTGTTGCACTGATAAGAACCACGCACATAAAAACTGTTTTAAGAAATACGTCATTTTAAATTTGATTACAATATTTTAAAAAGATCCATCAAAAATATTTAGTAAAGGGAATAAAAACTACCATTTAAATCATCTTAAAGCCTAAAATTAGCTATCGAAGTGAAATTATGTCCTATGTATCTACATACCATAAGGTATACATGAGTAGGCAAAGACAGATAACATACACAGTCTCATCTTGGTCAAATTTGGTTTCCATCAGACAACCTAACAAATTCCAATGTAAGCTTCCACTCAGCCAACATTACTTGGAAATGGATTCATCTTCCGCAAAATTATTTCCTTCCACTGGCACTGACCCATCACCACAAACATCATCTAGTTTTTTCAGAGCACTGAATTAGTAGCTGGATGCAAGAGCTGAAGAACGTCTTGAAACATGGCCATATTGTATCACACAGAATATAGCTTGGAAAAATATTACTTTTCACAAACAAAAAACTTGGCTAGAGAAAGGGGGGAGAGAAGATTAAAACAAAATATCTCCCAGAAAAAAAGTGTAGAAAAAGGAATTGAAACAAAAACACTGAAAATTAAGTGTACTCAAGCCTTGTGTATTGTTGCTGCTTCCAGGAGATGAATTCTGAATATAACAAGATGAATTTCAACAGACCGTGAACCAGAGATTTTCAACATGATAAAGGGGAAACGATATATATTCAATTTTTACAAGCACTGAGTGAGCAGAAAACTGAAAATTCTTCAGCTGCTGATAATGCGCTGATAGAAGTGCATCCCCCGACAGAATTCCTAATGAACTGCCAGAAAAATGGAGAAGTATTAAACAAATAGAGAGACCTAATAATTATCTGTAAGCACACTAACATGGATCTCTAACAACTTCTGTAGTCATTTTCCTATTTTTAAATGAGATACTATTAAAGACCATTTGAATAATTTATTCAACCGTTTACGATAACTTTAAGAGTCTTCAAAGATAATAGAAAATCATAAAGTAATATATGTAGGAGATAATGTAGAATACCTACTATTTATTGAGGTCCTACCACATGTCAGATACAATGATAGGTGCTTCACATTCCTCCCCACTACCCCTCTCTCAGTAACAAAAAGGAAAAGACACAGTGTTATTATTCACATTTTACAGATCAGGAATCAGAGGAGTTAAATAATTTTCCTTACTGCAGTCCTGCCCTGAGTCCTGCATAATTTTTAACATCTTATCCATAATCACTGGCTCTGACACCAAATTGAGTGGAAGAGTAAATACTCCAAAAGTGGAGAGGATAAGCAAAAAACTAAATTTCTCTATGAATGGAGGAAATTAAATTATAGGAAAAGACTAGTTATGCTTAATATAGAAAAATCAAGGTTCATAGTGGACCACAGACTCTGTGCAAAACCAGATGTGATGAGAAATAAGAAATAAAAGAAAGACTGGAGAATGAAACAGAATTATTTACTTGAAAAGTTTATAATCTTTCCTTTGGAAGGCTATGTACCCACAAAGCAACTTCTGAACCCATAAATACATACAGATAAACATACAGGTGGTCTTATAAAGGTCAGAATTCAGAATCAGAATTATGAACTCAGACCAGTATACTATGACACTAATTTTTTGCTCACGGCCAGTTATATTTAAATTCTCTACTCTTAAATCTCAATACAACATTTTTTCATGCTTTTTATCTAACATGCCCAATGATCTAAATGAAATTTTAATATTTCACTGTATGGCAAAATTCCACGATGTTTAACTCTTTACATCTGACTGTGAACTATTTCTTTTGAATTACATTCATTCTCTCTTAGCTTAATTCACTGAGTTAAAGATGCTCAAACAGACCAGGACTGAGTCAAACGAAACACTAAGCGCCTGGATTGGGGGCATCCTACAGTTCAAAGCATGGCTTCCCTAGTCAGGAAGTCACTGTGGATATATTAAGGGAAATAAAAACGTGCATATTTGGTTTTTCTGTGACTTAAGAAGTCTACGAGGAAATGGGCACAGGAACCAGAGGATAAAGATCAGTAGACACATATTTGAAATGATGTGTGTACAAGGTTATTCATTACAGCATTGTTTATACAGCAAAATACTGCAAACAATCCAAGGGTCCATCACTAGGGAGCTCCTAAACAAACTATAGCACATCTATACAATAAAGTGGTAGGAAGTTGTAAAGAATAATGAGGAAGGTCTCTTTATCCAGGTATGGACATATTTCCAATTTAAAAAGCAAGATACAGAACAGAGATATGCTCTGAGTATGATATGGTTTAAGTAAGAAAGTAGGGATTATAAAACATATATTTGCATATGCTTGCACAAAAATAGAATACTCAGAAAACTAATAAAAGTGGCTTCATATATGGGGCAGTGGGGAATAGGGTAATGGAGACAGGGACAGAAAGCAAGATTTCTCACTCTGTATCTTTTTCTATCATGTTGCTGTTTGAACCTTCTGAATGTATTAACTACTAAAAAGTAAAATAAATAGATCTACAGCCAATTAGAAATCGATAGAAAACTTTTTATAACATGTAGTAATCATAAATATCACTGCAGTCTAGAAAGATTTGTTAAATATTTTATGAAAAGTAGCTACCTATAGGGCATGGAACAAAACTTCAGGAATTTGATGAGAAAAGAAGAATAATTGCCAAAGTATGCTTCTAGGAAAATCCTACTGTAGTGCCATTGCTAGGAAGACTCCAGTGAGTTGCTCTCATTTTCAGAAATGCATCTCCGAGGCTGTGCCTTGCAGACACACAATGGCAGCTGCCTTTAGGCAGGTAGTTGGAAAAAACCTGAAATTACCTGCTATTGTCCAAAGCAGCAGCTTCCCTTCAGGACTCTCCCCAATCTCACGAATACCTTCCAAACTCAGTAAAAAGGAACGTGAAGTAGACAGATTCAAGAAATGAAAATTACAACAAAACCCAGAATGACAGAAGAACCTGGATGCTAAAGTTCCCCTGATGTCATCCAGATATTGAATATGACTGATCAGTGCCATTTGGGGTTAATCACAGGCTACTTCCCAGAGGAAGTGAATTTGAGCTAAGGTTTGAAGGTGACAGAAGGGAAATGAATGCCAAGTTAACAAGAGATGAATTGCAGTAAGATTTCACAGAGCTATGTGAATAGATAGAACAGTGGCACAGAAGCTGAAATGTGGGCAACTGTAATGGCATGCATTTAAGGGAAATGAATATAAATTACTCTTGGACGATGATCAGTTGGCTACAAGATGTCAGTTACAACCTAAGAAGAGGAACTGTTGGCCACTGATGACTATTCACTAACGATTACAACCTAATATACTGTGGTAGCCCAGAGGCCAGCAATAAACTGAAGGTAATCAGCTAAGTTAATAAAAAATGTTTCTCTTTTTTTTTTTTTTTTGGCAACAGAGTCTCACTCTGTCCCCAAGGCTGGAGTGCAGTGGCAGGACCTTGGCTCATTGCAACCTCTGCCTCCCAGGTTCAAGTGATTCTCATGCCTCAGCCTCCCAAGTAGCTGGGATTACAGGCATGCACCACCATGCCCCCTTAATTTTTTGTATTTTTAATAGAGACAGGGTTTCACCACGTTGGCCAGCCTGGTCTCAAACTCCTGACCTCAAGTGATCCACCCGCCTGAGTCTCCCAAAGTGCTGGGATTACAGATGTGAGCCACTGGGCCCAGCCAAAAATGTTTCTCTCTTAATATACAATTCTGAAGTATGTTTAATCTGGTATCCCATCTTAAATCTGGACCTCACCCCATGAAAAGCTGAGGACAGGTTAGAGGAGAGAAAGATTCCGTATCTTGATTAAGATACAGAAAAGCCCAGAAGACCTATAAAGATTGAAAGCCCTTTGTCTAAAATAATGAAAGCTGAGACAAGCAATGATCAAGTTCTTGTTACCTTCAAACCTGGTAAATGTGAAAAATTAAAGCTAGCAGTCCCTATAAAGTATGTGGAAAACTTAGAGAACTCATCATCCCTAGATGAGATACATGCTGAATCTACAAGTAACTTCGAAAGAGGTTTAGATTGTTTCATAGGAAAAGCATTCATAACATATTATTACTAGAAATAAGGACCATTCGTACTATGTTCCAAGGGAGGAGATCTTTGACTGTCCACAGTGTTTTGGCCGCATTGGCAAGCAAAGAACTCATAACGCAATCTTACCTCTATCTCAGCTCCTATGTCAGCTGGCAGGGCTGACAGTGGGGACATTTCAAAGGAAGATAACATAACCCATAAAGCAGAACATTAGGGAAGCACAGAGTAATTCACTGCCAGTCTCTGCCCACCACTGTACTGGGCTGCACCATCTTCTCAGGACTGTAGAAGTAAGTGTAACTCTGAGAAAACAACCAAAATGAATCAAGCATACAAAATCAAAGGAGGTTAGGAAATCTATATAATTTAATCTTAAGAAGAGAGCAAAATAACATGAAAAATTTCTCAGTTGATTAGGTAGATAAGGTAATGACCATCTTTTTAAAGAAAATAAAAGTCCTTAAGAGTTAAAATTAGAAAGAATTGCCTGCAACTGACATTAATAATACTTGCTAAGGGTAAGTGCAGTAACTGAACACTTATTAGTTGCTAGACATTGTGCAAGGTGCTCCAAATTCTTTAACTCATGTTTTTTCCTTTTCCTTTTGATCGTTACCTTTACAGAAACAAACAAACAAAAAACAAAAACACCTAGATAATTTGTGGAGGTAAGCTGGAGTTCTATGAATTTAACTTCATGATGATGACTCGTTCAGACAATAAACTATGTATGCCACAATATTCACTAAAGAAGTAAGAAGTTTTCTCAAAAACCTATGTTTTTGGAGTCTTTCACAGCTTTCTAGGAACCAATTATTTTCCCCTTTCCAGGCTTATTGCATCTATTTAAACTATCCCTTAATTTACTGAATACTAACAATGAGCATTACTCCGAATTTAACACTGGTGAATCTCGGGAAAGAGACGTGAGCTCACAGAGGAGGCAAAGAAGGAATGGTGATTTATGATCACAGAAAATGTGCACATTATTAATGGGACTCAAAGCAAAAACATGTTTCATATGAGGAGCTGTTTTCAGTCTCCATTTAATGCAGGAGTTAAATTTGGAAAATCCACAGGCACCTCACTTAACTATCTATATATAACCTGGCTTTTCATAAAATGTTTGTAATTCTGAATATTGATGAGGAGTATATTGATGAGACAGAATTTGGGACTTCATTACCTCGAAACAGGCCTGTTAATGTATGTGGATGTATCATCCCAACAAATAACCATTCCAAGAAAGAAAAAAGTCACAATAACTATGGGGTAAAGATAAAAATCAGAGCCTATTAAGCCTGCCATTAGAAGGGAAAGTGGAATTGCTTCTCATTTTTTGGCCAACAATTAGGAAACCCAGAACATCAGGAACAAAACAAAGGAACATTCAAGCTAAATGAAAACAGCAGTTTCAGAACCCATATACTTTGTTCAGCAGAACAGAGGTAGAGTGAGTGGTGCATTTTTCCCTCCATCCCCCAAACACCTCACAGGCTGGGGACAGGACTAATAATTTGACTTAATTACATGGTAATACTTATCTGGATTCAACTAGAAATCCTCAAACTGGTCCTAGCTTACAAACTGAGAAAGGAAAGGAAAGCCGATTTGGGATTCTGGAAGTCAGAGTAGGTTCCCAGTCGTTAGACGTGGCAGAGGAGAATAGAAATGATCACAAAGGAGGAAAAAGAAAGAAAGAAAAAAATACTAATTAGAAGAGCACAGTGACTAGAGGCCATGGGCTTTGGGATAAAAAGCCCTAGATATTGGCAGGAGGCAGGAGACGTAGCCATCTGGGAAAAATCATAAAGAAGTCAGGCTAAACCTACAGACCTCGAAGGCTCCCGAGTGCATTCCGGTATTACCAAGGAGTTCAATAAATGGTGTTCTTAATGAGGGTCCTGGTTCATTGAGAAAACTCACCATACTTAGTCAAATCACTTCTTGTAATGACTGTGACATTTTAGAACATTTGCAATGAGAGCAGTTATAACTGTTTCATTGTTTAAAGGATTAAGCAGATTTAAGCCGAACTCCTTCTTGGACACTCTAGATGAATTAGCTACTGTAAGGAAGGTTGTAGTTCAAGGTGCATCAAAGAGTCACTACTCCTTTTAATGGAATTTTCCCCCATTCCAGTCTTAGCTTAGAAAGGAAAGAATATACAGAATTAACTAGTTTCTCAAGGAAATAGCATGGCAATTTTTATCCCTCACTTTCATATAAATTTAGAGGCTTTTCTAAGTGACAGGATAAATCACTGTCTCTGATACATGAGGATTTATACTTAACTGAGATTAATAGGCCATACCTCAGGAGAACAGTGTTCTCATTCTGAACAATACGCATGAACCAAGGGAAAGGTTCCATTTTAGTCATTCACTTCCATAAAATGCAAGTTCCTTTCAATTACTACTGTGGCTCACCTACTAACGACCGGCCCCAACAACATAAAAAACATTAAATCACCAAATTTGTCATCAGTGTTTTACATGTGTTTCCCATGCTTGGTAAAGTACATTTACTGAGAGCAAAGAATGTTAGAAGTGGAAACAAGCTACAGACACCACTCTCGTCTGTCCTGACACTCTAACCGTGAGGAGTTGTGACTTATGTTAGCAAGTGAAAACTGGTAGGCATGAAATTTCTTTTACAAGAGCAAGCCAAAGTGATAGCAGAAATTTACTTTATATGTATAGCTTTACAGAACGGCAATGTGGTTCCTGCTCATAGAACAAAGTGAGTTAATCTACTTTGCAAGAGACAATGACCTTTCAAAGCAAGCTGTGATAGGTTTATCCCTTACCTTACAAAAAGAATATCAGTTCTTTAGCAAAACCACAAGGACAAGGTAATTTTGTAAGGACTAATTCAGGTACTCCTTTTTCAAGGTGAAGTACACACATTTCTCAAATCTTTGGGGACGTGAACCAATATTATTCTGCAATATGCATTTAAAAATCAGATAATTATTGGACAGCTAAGCATCTACAAGAGAATGGCTATTCCCAGTCACCAATATTAATCTTTTATTTATTTATTTTTTAAGAGACAGGGTCTACCTCTGCCACCTAGACGGGAATACAGTGGTGTATCACGGCTCACTGCCACCTTGAACTCCTGGGCTCAAGCAATCGTCCTGCCTCAGCCTCCCGAGTAGCTGGGACCATGTATGGGCTTGCACCTGGCTCTGATTTTTTTTTTTTAACCGAACCAATTTCCTATCTTAAAAGTCACAAGAAGAGCACATTGGTTGTGTGGCTTTCATGTCTTACTTCTCAACAGCAATAAGAAATAAACATGAGCTGGAAGAGAGAAACAGAACACTAGTCTCAGTGAAGGAAATGACTTAATTCAGCACACTGCTCTACAAGCATCTGTCTTTGGTCTCACTGCATTCAAAAAATAACATGGAAAAAGGAATGGAGACATGAGTAACACATATAAGAAAAAAATAATTAGAACTTAAAAAAATAAATATCATAATGCAAGTTGCAACCCACTTGCCGTGCAGACATGTTGGAACACAGGTCTGTAGTATCTATATTCATCACTGCCAGGCGTATTAAAATAGAGGCAGAATGTCAGTGGCAGGAGTTGGCATGTGTACGAAATGTTTAAGCGTCCTACATGATTCTGATCTGCCCCACTAGGTCAAAAATCACTCACCTATTCCCATCACGGTAGTTCACTCAGCGGTTCACTGTCTCACTTAGTGCTTAATTGCGGGATGTTTTCATAGGTCCACTGGCACCTAACTAGGTTCAGACTGTTTTAAGTCTCTCCCAATCTACAAATGGTTATCTCCTGCCTATTCATAGGCACCTGCACACCAGCAGCCTAATGACAGTGGCCTAAACTAGTTAAACTAGTTGATTCTTCATAACTGTTTGCTTTTGATCAAAAAGGGCAGCAAGAAAAGGGCCAGTGGTTCCACTGGGAGGAAAGCCATGTGGGACAAATTAGGTGCCGCTGCAAGATTTAAAAGCTCGGGGGTGGGGATGGGGGGGAAGCAGAGCTAACTAGAGGCAGCTGTTAGGATGTGGTTTCTGTGTTTATATTCTTCTCCTTCCCCCTAATGCCTCTTATGGGTATTAGGAAGGAAAGCATATATATGACCCAGCAGAGAGGATCAGCTCTCTTGACTCTGCATGATGCTGAGACCATAACTCAGCACATTGGAGACAAAAGTTACCTGGCAAGAGAATGAGGTAAACCTTTATTTGAAATTTTTTTGCAATCTTCTTTTATCTAAACACATGAATACAGCAGAAAATTGCACTGTTAGCAGACGGCTGTCATGATAACAGTGAGGAACCTTACAGGAGCAATAAACCTGAGCTACCTAGAGATTTAAGGCTGACCTACCAGTCTGCAAATGGTACATCCTGTTGCTATTACCACCTTTACCCCACCCCCCGCCACCCCGACAATTTCACCTTCAAACTCTCAACCCAAAATTTCAATATGGCTCATTGCCAGCGCCTTTCTCTTTTTGGGGGGTGCAAAAGTGGTTCGTTGATCCATATGTATTTCAACAGGCTTTGACTGAGAATTAAAGTCACATACTATTTAAATAACACAGAGATTGCATTGTTCTTACAAGAACCTCCCTTTTCCCTGCCTGCCCCAACCTCTCTTCCCTTCAATATTGTCCTCAATAACAGGCTTTCTTCCCTCCTGGTAAAGCCCATATGGGGCACTGGGAGGAAGCAGGGGGAGGGCAAGTATTTCTATTTCTCTTGGCACTGAATAAAATGGTTTTCCAGGGGATGGAGTATCACTCTCATTTTAATAAAACTCCTGTTTCCTGTATAATATCACTCAGGTCACTTCAAGGTGAGAAGGTGATCAAAAACAGAGACGAGCAGTGGACTACACTTGTGAATAGCACTCAACAGGGCCCACATGCTCCAAATCAATGCAGCATGACCAAGTCCTCTGCCCAATCATCCAGCTACTCAAGTATGGCAAATCTTAAGAATTCTATGTGCTCAGACAAATAGCTGCTGCAAATACTTAATGCAATGAAGCCACTTTTTACTTGACTTTTTTTTTTAAAGTCCTTTCCCAAACTGTGGTATTATTACCTGTAACATAATGAACATTAAAATTGATTTTCACCAGCTCATATGATTTGCCTACACATAAGGCTTTAATGCAGAGTAAAGAACAGATTAGAATAGCATTGGCCTTAACTTTTAAAATAGCTTTTCTCTTCCTACTGGGTGAATGAGTACATGAAGCCACTTGATTCACACAGGGAAACTTAATTCCTTCCTCATTCTCTGCCATCTATCCATCTACCTGTTTTGTATTATTTTTAATTGCTTTGATGCTGCACTCCTGCTACTCTACCCAAATCAGAGACACACATTTGCACGTACAACACACACACACACAGAGAACTAGTAATGCGGTATAGCAGAATTTTTATCTGAGCCACATATTAGCTGTACGACTTTGGGAGGTTACATAATATCTCTAAAACTTCAATTTCCTCTTCCATAAAATCAAGATGATAATTCCTGCCTCATAGGGCTACAAAATATCACAGCTGTAGTAGGCGCTCTATAAATATTAGTTCCCATCTTTTCCCCTCTCTCCGTGAACAATGCACTCTGATATCCTTTAAATACAGGCTTTACAGATCAATGAATAGAAAAGGGTTTCTCCTGGAGTTTGCTGATGCCAGGAATAGCCCTAATTTTTTTCTCTCCATGGTTAATTTCTTTTTAAAATACTTCTTACCCCTTCTTTCACAACTCTGTATTCTCCTATCCTAAGGGGATTGATATTTTCTTTGTTTCTCTATCCAATCTTTCTCAAAGGTACAGAGATCTAATATAACTATATTAATAATAGGTAAACAATTGAAACAAAAACATGAATATGGTCACTCTGCCATTAGCCTTGAGTTTCAAAGTTGTGTTTAAAATGCTAAAAATCTGCCACTGCAGTGAAAGCCAATATGAAGTGTATATCCTAAAGAGATTGTCTGCAAATACAAATGAAAACATTTCTGAACCAGACTGCTATGACTAATAACACACTTTGATACATTAGAATAGAAAATGGTGGAGGTTTATGATCCTTCTCCCACCCCGGGTGGGAAGCACACTCGCACACACTTAAATAAAACGGCGAGTAGGCTAACTCGCTGCCTGCTAGAGAGGGCACTGCACACATTTCTTTTCCTTCTTCAAACATTTGCAGTAGAGTTTGAGCCCAGTTAATCAATACCTTAAAAAACCTGTTTTAAGACAACACTGTCTAGTTTGCTTTCTGGCCATTTCAGGTACAAACCTTTAAAACGAATTATATTTTTTTTCACAGATTTCAGATTTTACTAACCTATATTACAAGTGACTTTTAAAAATATTTTGCTACTGTTTAAATCAATACTCATCATGACATAGACTATGATATTTGGTAGCTGAACTTGTATCTTTTCAGCTAAAAATTCAAAGTTGGTCTTCTTCTTCTCCTTCACCTCTCAACAAAGTTTCTTCCAAACTTGCTGTGAGGAGTGGAGGGGGAGAGGAAGGAGGGAGTGTATGACCATAGGAGGGAGGAAAGCAAAAAACTAATAAATCTTCAGTGTCACAAAGGGCCTCACCTTGCTTACGGTGCATGACCCACATCTATAAAAAGACCTGGACCAGACAAACCTATCACATCCTTCAGCATTTCCTCCTCCCCCTAACACTTCTCTCATAACCTTCCAAAGCCGCCACCTTCAAAATAAAATGCAGATAAGCTGTCAGAGCCTGGTAGTCCAAGCGATCTACTCTCCATCTGCTTGCAAATTTCATGGAATTTTTTAAAATTCAGCACCATATGAGGAAAACAACGTTCAGCAACGTCAAAACGAACACAGACTGAGTTCTTCTCTGAAGAGGGCTGGCAATGTTACATCACTGCTGCTGCAATTAATTCTGAAGCATGAGTTGTACTTATCATACAGAAACGTGTAACTTCCCCTGAAGCAAAGGCTTCAAAAGCTAAATGACAAATGCCGGCCTCTAGGTGTCTTGTTTGCTGCTCAGAATGCTTGCTTTTCAGTTCAGTCCCCAAATGGCTCCGCCATTCTGTGATTCACATTGTACCTCCTTTTGAGCAACCGTGTTAGGAGACTTGATGTAGCCATCGATGCAACAAAATGAAGACAGATTCCCATGCTGTGGTCCACAGTCTCATACACAACTTAAAATGTTAAGCCTCATTCATCGTAAAAATTCACTGCTCAAACTCTAGTTTTCCTTCTCGTTCATGCAGACACTTTCAAATGTTATGTCCCATGTAGACAGATCTTTCTGCCTGCCTATCTCAGCTGAATATGTTCTTTGCAAAATATTCCCTTTGTCTCCTGCATGTCATGGTGCCAGGAGGCCACCAGCAGCAAGGTCCTGAGCTCCCAAGAGAGGTGCCCCTTAAAGCAGGAGATGGAGGCACCAAGTCAACTATAACTTCATGGCTGTGCTTTATCTTCCTACTGGGCAAGACACATCCACGACTTCATGGCTGGGCTCACCTTTCACAAAGTGTCAGCAGAGCTGCATGTGGCCACAGCCTTCACCCTTTATCCACAATGGCATTAATGATGGCCCCAAGCAGGCTGGTCCCAAGGCTCGGTTTATTCCAGAAGCTGAATGAAGAGATCAGTTTCTGTGAATGTCCAAATACCCAGCCAACAGAACACTTTACTAGAATTGGGAGGGCTCTAGGCTTTTTCATTAAACCCTAAATAGTGGCTGTCTAATTGTGATATATTCAATAAATGGAGCACTACAAAACTTCCTGGTTGCTCTCTTCATCTACTGAATTCTGAGTGTTATAGTTCTTCCTGCAAAACATGGGCCTTGCATATTCCATACGCATACATATACAGCTACAATAATTTATAAAAGAAAAAATCTCAAATAATCAAGTGGCTGTTAAATTAAGTAAGAAGGAAATAGGAAGAAGACCAACTAAAATTATACAATGTAATTAAAAGGGTATCCTCTCTACATTTCTAATAAAACGCACTTGGTTGTTATCATGTATGGTTGAGTACAGTTTCTACCCCAGCATCCAATATCACACAAAGAAACAAAAGCAATGAGAATTTACTATCAATAATTTCCATTCACTTAAGCAACAACCAAAATCTGTCATTATTAAAATTACCTATAAGACTGGTAATTAAAGCTAACCGTCTGCCATGCCAGCCCTCCTCCTGTCTTCCCGTGACTTGGCCTCCTTTGATCTTTCTCCCCTGGTTATTAACATTAGCGGCAGGAGTAGTAGATCCACGTCAAAATCAGAAAAATAATTCCTAAGCAGAAGAGGTCTTAAAACACGGCAAGTGTACCCAATGCTGATCCATGCAAAAACAAGGAAGAAAAATTGCCGCAGAGCCCATGTGAGAGCTGGAGGCTGCACCACCAAAGTCGCCTCACCCTGTGTCCACCACTCCATCCACAGTGTTATGCAGAGAAAACGGATCTCTGCTAAAATTGTTTCTTCCTAAATTTACCTGCACCATACTAGCCATGCTTCCCAAGGCCACAGGCCTCCAAACACACAGTCCTTGTGCCTTCCACCTTAGCCCTCCTCCAGCCACCGTGCCCCTGCCCGCCACCGACTAGAATAAGATGACTGAATGGTGCCTCTTGAAAGGTCGTGATAACAAATCCAATTTACGATTATCAAAGGGACAAAACCAAAAGGTGGAAGAGTCTGAATCAGTGAAAAATTATATTATCATTTAATTGTATTCATCAACAAGATCACCTCTCATTTAAGAATGAGATAGATAGCAATGTTCAATAGAAAGGGAGGGGGGAAAATTGCAGGGTGGGAATGGCAGGGAATCCCACCTGTCCTTCAAAGTGTAACCCCAAGTTAAATTCTCTTCTATTATTTCCGTCCTTAAAATAGTCAGATAGCAAGATGTTCAAAGGAACACAAAGCAGTATAGTAGAGCTGCCTTCTTTCAAAGGGGCCAGAGCAGCCATTCGAAGAGTTATTCAGGTCACAGAGAAATTACACTTCTTTATGCATCTATAAAGAATTCAGAGTTTTCCATTTTTATTAGCATTATTATAATATTGAAGGTTTTCAGGCGTATCATGAGAGGAGCATTTACAGAGAAATGCTGAGCAGACCCAGCCTCACGGCACACCCGCCCCGCTTGAAGAAGTTCCACAGCCTGGCAGACATTTTGAAAAGCCTAATAAACACATAGCACTTCGACTGTTAATTTATATATTAATACAGCCAAACACGTTACGTGAAAAAGCCAAGATTCAGTTGTTTTTGTCAACTATTAGACTCAACATGATACTTTGTCTCTATGACGGCAGACTACTTGGGGCCACTCTATTCCTTTGATAAAACTGTCATGCTATCATTGAATCATCACAAAACGTATCTCTTTTTTTAATCCTTTCTTAATTTTTGCAACTGAAAAACTACAATTACCTTTTGATTATTTTTCAATGCATACAGTGTCAAAGTCCCCAGTTCCTGATATAAATTCCATGAATATTTGAAAAATTAATACAACTGTGCCACCCATTGTTCATTTTATTCACATCTCTTCCCGCCTTCTCCCTGGCACTTTTTCTAGCAGCCCTGAGCTTTCCATAGCGGCACGGAGGCATAGGCACATATTCAAAGGTAGAAGACTGAAAAGGTCATATAGCAAGCAGAGAATTTTCTAGCAACGCAGGTTTCGATCTTTGCTATTTCAGTGTTATTCCCGCTGAGCCTCGCGTGCCAAGAATACCACTGGCGCTGTTCAGAGACACTCATGATGACTCAATGGAGAATCAGGCGACCTGGGCATTTAACTATGCGCCTATTCCCAATGATATTCTGTCTCAAATCATTTCCATCCTCATAGAAACATGAAAGTGGGGCAATGACAGATATGAAGCCCAGCATGAACTGCCTGGAAGAACTCTGCCTAGCAACACAGCTTTATCACTCCACCACGCATATGAAGCCAGAGCCCACCGACAAAAATAATGACATAAAAACCAAGCTGGAAATGCTATAGTTTAAGAAAAGCTACAAAAATCGTATCACAGAAGAGACTGTTTAAAATCATTTTACATTCAACCAGTAAGTACAAATGAAACATTAGTCGATATTTTAACCTACAATGAACCAAATACTGTGTCAGCATACACCTTTTTGCTATGTAAAATCACACATTTCCCACCAAAACCTATGTTTGTAGAATTCCACGGGAAACAAGGTAAAACAGTTCGCTCAAGTCTTGGCTTAGCGTATTCCTCAATATAGTAAAAGAGGGTTGGGATTACTTTGATGACCCTTCAAGTCCGGTATGTAAATATATTAGGTTTTCTTTATTCTATTTCAGTGACACACACATACATCCAGAAGGTTATTTCCTTTATTTTTCTCTTTGAGGATTCTGGGTTCTAATTGTGAATATGTGAATATGACAGGACACAGAGCATGAGCTTATAATTTTTATTCACAGGAGATCTAAGTTTGCGCTACTATAGTCACACTGATCTTTCAACTGGTTCCAAAGATAAATATTGGTGAGGCAGCAGGCCAGGGCTCGGATGGGCATTTTTAGTACTGAAAAGGAATTAAATTAGCTAGTTGAATGCAGCATGAACCCAAGTCCTTGACTTGATTAGTAACACAAAGCACACTGTTAGCAGTGAAGGAAAAAACGAATACGTAAGGAGTAGTTATTTCAAATCATTTTCTCTGCTCGTTTTCATTTATGGAAACTAAATGGGTAACTGCTTCTGTTCCTATCTGCACAATAATTTTGACAACATATTAATATAATGTTAACATAGGATGGAAAGTGGGAATTAGAAATGATTAACAGATATTCTTCAAATATATGTACTTTCTTCAGAAGTTAACAAAGGATTTGAACATAAATTCTACCATGTCTCAAATAGCACCATTCAATAGAAAGCATCTGCACAAAAATTATCTCAGGTTATTTTACTAGTACTACATTTATTTCTCTTATTAATTTCTGATGTTTCTTGGGAGGCAAATTTTACTGATAAATATGTAAAGTTGATTAATTATACTTACTATATCATGTATAATGAGTTGCATTATAACAACATAATAAAATTATATAGAATCCAGAAATACATGAATTATTGAGGAATGTCAGGTAAGACCATCTTATATGGCCTCCTCTGAACTCTTAAAACCAGACAGGTTACAACCAGGAAAGCCTATTTGTTGCTAGAAACTGCAATCATCAATAGCCCAAGCAAGCAAAAAACTGGTCAAGTAAAAATTCTTTTTAAAATATAATTTGAAATGCAATTTAAAAAAAAAAAAGTTCATCCAAAATATCTACCTTGATTAGACAGTAAACATAATTGGTAACTGTCAAGGTCCATACAGAATTAGTATTAAAAAGTTATCAGTGAGAGCATGCTCTTTGTTTAGTCAGGATATAGAAGCAAACAGAAGCATATCACTGCAATGCACAGTGAAGAACTGGAACAAAGCTGTGAGCAGCTCTCCAACATAAAGACCAGGGTTGTGATATTCCCGTCAGTCACTGTATTAATACAGGGAAAGCCTACTTAATGAACTGCTGAGAATGGAACAGAGTCACTATGAGAATACATTTTGTGTTTACCAGACTGTAAAATCTGCAATAAGATCCCAGAATCCTCTTAGATGAATAAAAGTTAAAGGAAATAACCTTCTAGACATAGAAACTCAGTAGCAAAACAGGGAATAAAATAAATAGTTTCCAAATAAAATTTCTAAAAGACTCATTGCTTTGGCAAAAGCCAAAAAAATTGCTTCATCATCTACGAACAGTGATACAGTAACACAGAAAACTAAAGATAATTTCCTGAAAGACTTGAAACTCTATAACTTTAACAATTTTCTTTCGCAATAAAAAAAAAGATGAAGGAAAACCTTGGGAAAGGCTGTGATTTTGTACATTTTATTAACCAAGCAACATAAACTTGAATTATATCACTAAGTTTATTTGCTAGTTACTCATTTCTAAGTGTCTTACACTAATAAAAATAAAATCTCAAGTGTTTTATAAAAGTAATGGGCCTAGAAAAAATTGCTGAGGGTATTTTTTAATATCACCTAAGTTGCTTTTTTCATGCCTATGGGGTTAAAGAAATGATACATAAGTTATTAACTATAATATGGCCAGTGTAATTACTACCACCAAATTAAAACAATCTTCAAGATGTTTTAAGTATCCTAAAATGGATGAAAACACCAAAAACCCGTTAAAAACTGATGCTTGGATGGCAAAGCATGACCCTTGCTATATGAACTTCTGTTCTCTCTCCATTTCCTCCTGACAGATCATGCTTCTAGAGTGAAATAAATTCAAAACAATTTTCAATTGATTGATAGCTTTTTAAACACAGTGCACCTTGAAGGAAATCATTTACATAAAGTATTTCAAGAGTTACATTGCTAAGTTAAAATCAAAGTAAATGACCCCAATAAGAGATTCCTGAATCACTAAGTAATTTCAAATAAATGAAAAGAGAATGAAAGGCATTTTTCTCACTGGATGATAAGACTCCTGATTAAATCTTCTTCTGACACTAAAGCAGGCCTTGTAGTTCTAACAGCTCTTCATTTCAACTAAGGTCATCATGAAAAGAATGATTATCAGATAAACCCAATCAGAAAA
This sequence comes from Pan paniscus, assembly GCF_029289425.2. Classification (NCBI taxonomy): domain Eukaryota; kingdom Metazoa; phylum Chordata; class Mammalia; order Primates; family Hominidae; genus Pan; species Pan paniscus. Next base: position 102,894,658 of record NC_073253.2, read on the forward strand.
GACTCAAAAGTTTTCAGAGCCTCCAATTCCATACGATTTCTAGGCATCCTGATTGACAGTTTTGTAAAATATAAGGATAATTAAACTGACATGAAAATCAGTACCCTGCATAAATCCTAAAAGCAGTTTGTCTAACCTTTTGATCCTCAGAGAACTCAGTTGTCCTAGAACCTGTTCCTACTCACCATCTAATGAACCTTCAAAAATAGATTAACACCCAACTATCACACCCTGTGTAGTTTACACACATAATCCATATCCCCACAATATCATTGCTCTGCTCATTACACGGATAATACTTCTTGCTGGAACTAGTTCACAGCAACTTCAGTCTCTTCCCCAGGCATAAGACAAAACTGGATGGATCTTCCAGAAGGAAGCTTTGTGATACTGAGAAAAAAATTAAAATTTTACTCTTAAACCATAAACCAACTGAATATTTGACATATTAACATAGTGTTGACAATGTTTAAATTTCAAGTGTTTTCATAACATCAGGTAGTATTTTAAAGAATGTCAAATCATATACAAAGTATTACCTTATGTAAAATGTGTAATGTGTAATTTATTTTTAAATTATCATGGAAATACACTGTTAAAAAATAAGTTAGTCATATGAGAAAACACTCAGCTTTAGATGGTTTTCTCCCAGGTGAAGGTGTTCAGACTATTTGTCAAGTGTCCATTTATCACTCTGCCTAGTTTGAAGACAACACACACACACCATCTTTGAGTACCTGCAACTCCCTCTGGAGAGGAGTCTTTTCTCCAAGACCAATGGTTGTCTTAGCTTTCAGGATAGTCATGCCAAGACTTTCACATGAATTTCTTGTAAGACTCCTGGTTGTGTAACATTTTCTCTCTCAAAAATCCAGAAGGAACTTTTGAGTATTTGTGCCATATTAAAGCAAGAAAGGCAAAGATCCAAGTCATATAATAAACAGATCTTATTAAGAAGTTATGATAATATAATGAGCACTATATATAAATGTTTAATTCTTTAACAACTATTTTTTAAAGTGATACAAAAAATTTATGCCATATGTTTAGAAAGCTCGGCTTTTATTGCCATTTCCTTTTCAGACATGGGATTTTACTTTATTTTGTTCTATTTTAAACAAATTATTTAGGAGCCACAAATGTTTTGATGTTGGAAAATACCTATGTTAACTGCCAAAAGAAAATTAGTTATCTACTAGATTTTCATGCAAAAAGTATTGAGAGAAATGGCCAAGTTCTGCTCCTAAAAAGAAATTACCACTAACCTTGTTTCTCTTCCGCCTTTAAAAAAAAATCTTTAAAATGACAAGGTAATCACAAATTGGAGTTTTAAGGGGCACCTGACTGGCTTGTCAGACTAAAGTAGCATATTAACTACACTCATTGTGGCACCATGGAAGCCTCAGTTTTTATCATTTTGATATCCCCTCTAGGGTTTCAATCTTCTCTCTTGGAGCTCAATCATGCTCTGTGATGCTCTGTTCCATCATGAGGATGCAAGAGAATTTCTATTTAAAAAAACATTCAGGGGGAGGGGGGAGTGGTATCAGGCACTACTGATTGAGAAGGCATTCCGTGATGATCCCTATTTTCAGTTAAAATGCGCACTTACAGTTTTGGATTTAACACCCCTGCCTTTGCAGTCAGACAGTCATTTAGCTGGAGTCAATCAAGCGTATGATTAGAAATAATAACTCACAAGCAATGAATTCAAAAAGATTAGATCTTTGCCGAAATGCACAAGTACAGATTCCCATTATGCATCCTTTCCTCTCTGGTTTCTAGAGAGCAGACCAAAAAACAAACAAACAAAAAAATTCTCTTGCACTCTAAAAGCTTGCTTCACTTAAAATCTGACTAATCATTCTTTTAGCTCATGACAAGAAACCTCAGTCAGTTGGAGATATAATCAACACAAAGGGAGGGGTCGCTCGTCCATCTTTTCTTCCCTCCAGTTACAGCAAAAGCTGTATTTTACACTGAATGAATGGGTCAGAAGTTAGACACACACACCTTGTTTACATAAAATAAGAAAGATAAATAGACTATGGTTAAAACCCAAAGATACTTAATATCCAAAACAAGAAAGAACAATTTTGCATTTATAAATTATTCTTCAAATTATATTTCATTTCAAGATCTGGTATTATATTTTAAGCAGGGGGTTAGAGAGACAGAAAAACTATGTTTGGATTTAATAAGTATTATATTGAAATCAGTAACCCAAGTTCAATCAAACCTTTCCATGTAGCGTCTTTGATGAAGTCAATAGGATTTAATTTCAATAAAGAAGTTTGGAGAATGAAAGCGAATTATAAGATTTTATTTTATGTGGTACTTTATCTTTAATCAGAGCACATATAATTCATGGTCAAGTGTGCTAATAATGGGTAGAATGATTCCAAAGGGGAAAAGATTGACAAAAATGATAAATGTTTTGCTTTAGAATATAATATAGAGGGGATGGGTTGATTTGCCTTCCCAGCTATGCTTGGTTTAGGCTGCACTACCGCAGCACACACTGATGACACTAACATAATTCATACAAATGATGATAGCAGAGAGCAGCCTGGGACGTGAAAAATTTCTGCAGATAAATCCCAAGGCTGAATAAACCACATGTGGGTAACTGAGAGCTGATGCAGTATAGGAAATATACATGAATAAAGTCCATGCACATTCTTTTTAAAAAATAAGCAAATAAATAAAAAGAAAGCTCCAGAGCTGCTCATGTGTGTGTGTATGTGCGTGTGTATGTGTGTCTGTGTGTATTCTGGACAAAGGAAGAAAGAAAAGAGCCACATTTCAGTTGCTAGTAGAAAGTATCCTGTCAATTATAACAAGTATCTGAACAGTAGCTATATCTGGGCAGTTAGCTTCATCAGTAAAAACTCACTACAAGTTGTAATCTTACAAAATCACACTGTGAGAACTTTTAGGAGCCAATCCTTTTTACTCAACAAACAAAAATCACATTTTTATAAATCCAAATATTAATTTGAATGAGTTCAGGTCCTTTTGATTACATCTGAAAATAGCCAGACCTAACATTTCATTTTCTTCCAGGAGCCAATCAGGGGATCAATTTCTACTCCTTTGCCTGATTGTTATGTCTAAGGGCAGAGAGCACATTAGCAGTTTTGTGGAGGAAACTCTGACCCACCCTTAATGTACTTTTACGGAAGGATCACCAAGAACCAAATCTAAAGGCTTTTGCCCACTGCATATCTTCAGCTTTAACACAGAAAATATTAACCCTAATTCAGCAGATACCGCTACTCTTATCCTACCTTACCATAAATTTAAATCCATAAAAAAACTAAACATTACACATACTTACACGTGCACACACACACACACACACACAGAGAGAGAGAGAGAGAAAGATAGAGAAAGAGAACCACAGAGTCTCCAAATACAGGAGAAAATGCAACTGGAACAGTATTTCCTACTCACTCAACCATTAATTCTAGGAACATTCATTCAGCACCAACCAGATGCTGGTCGCTGTTTTAAAAACCTGGAGAGATATCAAAGTTGATAGAATAGATTTCTGCCTGTTTTGGGGAAGTTTGCTTTCTAATCAGAGAAGCAGGTAAAGAGTCACCACCAGCACCACCACCCAATGCTCACAACAGCTTTCCCCGCCACCATTATCTGCAATTTCAGACATGACAATGAAGCGGGAAAGTAAGTAAAATAGGAAGAAAAGAAAATGCGTATTGAGAGGCAAGTTTGCCTGAAGAGTTTCCACTTGTTCAAAAGTAAATAGGAAGAATTAATAACTATTAATAAAATAAGTACTATTCTTCTTTTCTACCTTCTAGTGGGAGAACTTGAGACGGGCAATGCAGAATTTGGACTGAAGTGCTCTGTTGCGGCTACAGTGAAATTCAAATAGAAGTGGAAACACAATACAGTTTAATTTTTTGCCTGAGAGGAGGGCATCTACTTAAAGTAAGTGGACCTATAAAAAACTCAGATTCAAAAATCATGCACTTCAAGCTGGGCACATTGGTGTGTACCTACTATAACAGCTACTCATGAAGCTGAGGTGGGGAAGACTGCTAAAAGCCCAGGAACAGGAGACCATCCTGGACAAAATAGCAAGACACTGTCTCTGTTTAAAACAAAAAAAAAATCATGGATTTCAAGAAAAAACAAAGACCCAGCACACAACCTACAATCTTTCATTCATTCATTACGCAAAGATTTTCTGAGCTCCTACTATGTACCATGCCCATTCTTGGTACAATATCTTTATGTGCATAGTATATATGCAATCCAAAATATTCAGCCTGATCAGAAATTCTCCTCTGTTTCTTTTGAAAAAGTAAGGCCAAAGAAGAAATATTTGAGGCTTTCAGTGCTAATTTGATAATAAAATCTTGATGTATTTCAGTTACTTGATAATAGTAAAAAAATGTGTGAGCATGAAATTCATTCTAAACAAAATTCATTATATGAACTTGTGACATTCTCATGCACTGGGTTTTTTTTCTTCCATTTCCAAACACTAATTGACAGCACTTGAAAACAGTGATTCAGCTTCCGCATGTCATATGATTCCTAGGGACTGTAGCTATATTCCTCAGGCCAGTAGACTGACAAATCAAAAGATAAGAAGTACCTCTCAGCTTCAATCAACTGAAATGTGTCAGAAAATACATTTGGCATAATCTTCAGAAATGTCAGATTTGGCGATGACAGGATAGGCACAGTTTTCCTGACAGTTTTAGCACACCAAAGTTTCAGAGTCCAGGTTAGAATGAGAAGGAAAATAACAACTTTTGTCTTCTATTTTGGAGAAAACTTATACAAAACAAGAGGAAATCTATGACATGCCACTTGAGTCTCTGACTAACATGTTATAAAATGCCTGACTGCCTAATTAATGGAATACACAACTTGGGAAAGTGTCCACTAAGATTAAAAAGGAATGAGGTATCTTTTCATATTTTTGCTTAGAAAACCATCCTAACTCCTTCTTAAGGGAGATACCCCTAATCATTCCTGTTCACATTCCCAATGTGCCTATGCCAGTTGTGTACTCTTTTTTTTTTTATTATTTTGAGACGGAGTCTTGCACTGTCGCCCAGGCTGGAGTGCAGTGGTGCGATCTCAGCTCACTGCAAGCTCTGCCTCCCGGGTTCATGCCATTCTCCTGCCTCAGCCTCCCGAGTAGCTGGGACTACAGGCACCTGCCACCACGCCTGGCTAATTTCTTTTTTATATTTTTAGTAGAGACAGGGTTTCGCTGTGTTAGCCAGGATGGTCTCTATCTCCTGACCTTGTGATCCACCCACCTTGGCCTCCCAAAGTGCTGGGATTACAGGTGTGAGCCACCGCACCTGGCCAGTTGTGTACTCTTATAAATATGTGTCTCATGAGTGAAGTAACCAACAGCATTGAGAGAAACTGTTGAGAAACCAAAATGTAACTGAATATATTACATAGCATACCTCCACTTGACCTTGCATGTCATCCATGCAAGCCTTGCCAAATAAAATATTTAAAAAATCAAAGCAAATTAAAATGCAAGAAGTTAAATTCTAATCTAAATCATGCTCCTTTCTGAATTCTACATCAGCTGGACTTTCTTTTTTTTTTTTTTAAGACAGAGTCTCTCTCTGTTGCCCAGGCTGGAGTGCAGTGGTCTGATCTCAGCTCACTGCAACCTCTGCCTCCTGAGTTCAAGCGATTCTCCTGCCTCAGCCTCTCAAGTAGCTGGGACTACAGGCATGCTACCATACCCGGCTAATTTTTATATATTTTTTAGCAGAGACGGGGTTTCACTATGTTGGTCAGGCTGGTCCTGAACTCCTGGCCTTGTGATCCGCCCACCTCAGCCTCCCAAAGTGCTGGGATTACAGGCATGAGCCACCGCGCCTAGCCTATCAGCTGGACTTTCTTCTGTCTTTCAGTAGCATCACAATCCTTAGGCCCCCATACACAATCATATTCTACTAATTGTGAATTACAGAAAGAACAGCTTACTCGTTTCTCTAAGAGACAGTACACAGAGCTAAGACCTTTGTTTCTACCTCTGGCTACAAAACTGTGACTCCTCCAATTTCCCATTTGTAAATAGATCTCCAAAAGAAATCAGCCTGAGGGCACTAAATGGCTACAGATCTCTGCAGAAGCACTGTAAGCTGACAGTAGCAAACCTCAGTGAGCTTCTCAGATAGGAGATACAGAGTGCCTTATTCAGACACTTCCTTCCAAGCCCTCTAACAACTCCAGCTCTGTCAACCTTCATCTGATTTTCATTTATAAATGAAGTTGCACAAATCTCCAACAATAAAGAATATTGACAAAATCTTTGTTAACATTTGGCATTTCTCATTTTCTAAAAAACAAAAACAAGATTCCCATTTGGGCAACTCCTAATTGTGCTGGCCATGTTTCATTTACTTTCACCACCAATTCAGCAGCAATCTGTCAATATTTGTACCGTAAATTACCAAATACTCTAACTTATTTCAAACTGATTGTGCATTTACATATTTATGAACGTTATACACAGAAAGTTAAAAATCATTTCTCTTTTGCCTAAGTCTATACATACAGTCTCCCAATGAGAGAAGTACCAAGTCAGCTAAAAGAGATGGTTAAAAAATACATTTTTTTCTGACTTAATAATGGGTTCTGTATTTTCAGTATTGCTTCCTTTTCAAGAGAGCAAATTGTTTTTCACTATATTTGGCAAATGCAACATAAGATAACACTGCAAAAGACCCTTATTCAATGTATTCCAAGAGTTAATTATTTCAGGATATGTACTCTTTAGTGAATATTTCTTAAGTATGAACTAAGTGCCCCCTACCATGCATAATTAAGAAAATAGGATGGGGTAAAATAGAGTTGAAAAGTCCCTCCTATTAACTTACAGGCTAAAGGAAAAAAATACAGGCAAATAATTACAATATAAAATAAGTACTACGATAATGGAGTTTTATGTGCAAAACTTTAGGTGCAAAGAAGCAGGAATAACTAATGTGACCTGAGAATTGAAGAATAAACAGGAACCAATAAGGTGGAGCAGAGGAGTAAGAAAAATCCATATTTGGATCATCACGTGTAAGAGAGTGAGAAAGAATGGAACATTAGGGAAGGGAAAGTAATTTGTTATGTCTAGAAAGTAGTGGATGGGAGGACAATGGTAAATATTAATATGAGAAGATGGGGCTAGAAGGTAAAGAATCGTCCTTTAGGAAATGTGGAACAATCCAAGAATTTTAAGCAAAAGAAAGATGTGATCATATTCACACTTCTGAAAGGCAACTGTGGCAGACAGGCCTGGCAGAAGATAACTTTAGCAGAAACATCTAGGAGAAAACAGATTGGGGGGCTGGAGTAAGAGAGGACAAAGAAGCACAAAGAAGCTACCAGACAGGCCCAGGGTTGGGAAGCCGGCTTCTGCTTCCAGCCCTCAGCACTGGCAAGAATCCTTGCAACAGGAAGCAGCACTGGGCCATTCTCTGCCTAGAAGTGGTCATTCTTCACAGTAGGGATGGGTACCTCATTGAAGGGCAAAAGAAAAATAAATGCTGAGACTTTCAATTTTAGTCTCTCAACCAAAAGGATCCCCCTAAAACAATGTGGCCTACTTAAAGTCCAGTCAACAAAATTTCATATCTGATTATATGAGGGAAGCCATGGAACACAAAGCTGTAGAAAATGCATTTTGAGACAGGCAAATCCTGAATCCATCTCCTGGCTCCACCCCCCTGAGGCAGCTGATCATGAGAGAGCTACTTTCCAGTTTATTCTTATGTGTAAATAGGACTAATACCTAATTCACAGGTTTATTATGAGGATTAAATGAGCATTAAACTAGAAAACATGTAATTATTATCACCATCACTATTAAATAATAACGGATAAAATAACGGGGGATTTAAAAAGAGGAAGGAAAAGAGGATGTCACAGGTACTATTTTGGTAGATTTTAGTTGCTATTAACATAAAAGAAACAAGATGTGAGTTTGGTTTTAGATGAGCTGTTTTTTAAGGTGAAAAGAGATGGGTGTTGAAGACAGAGGCATTTAAACAGGAGATAATATTGTCCTCCTCTATTTGACTTTGCCTTGATTTGATCATTTTCAGAAATGTAATGTAACCCTGTATCACTCTTCTACTTTTTAACTGAATGCATAGCTGCCTTAAGAAAAAAAAAAGACTCAATTTTATAGGTTATTCCCCCTGGCAAGTAGGTGATCAAGTATTTACCAATGTGACAAGTCTAAATATGGGACCTACTAGAGGGAGGGAACGTGTTCCTCTTAATTCTTTTTTCTATCCTGCTGCCTAGAAGTAAGTCTGATGTCTGGAGCCCAAGCAGCCACTGTGAGCCATAAGGACATAAACTACATCCTAAGGAATGGCACAGTAGTGGGATTCTCAACTGCTTTGCTACCCTAGCTGCACAGAATCACCCAGGAAGCTTTTAATAAAATGCCCATGTCTCACCCTCAAATGTCCTGACTGAATTGCTGGGTTGGGGTCAACATATGGATATTTGAGTATGGGTATTAAAACCTTTCCAGGTGAACAAAAATATGAAGCTATGGTTGAAAAATCACACATCATTATCATCTAATATTATTTAATATCTTATTCTATCAAGACTTCTGCTAGAATGGCATAACTAGTACTAAAAGGGTAATAATGGCTACCACTTACTGAATATCTCCATTATGCTACTATGCTCAACTCCTTGCAAATCGGTTTACCTACGTTCTCTAAGTCAAGCCTTGTAACAACATCCTGATGTCAATACTATTATTTTCATTTTACTCCTTAGAAAATTCAGGTGGATTGAATTTCAGTAATAGACGTGGAGTCTCAAAAGTTGAATACTTACAAGTATTCAAGCCCAGAACTGACTAAATGCAAGGCAGTCCTAACCATCACACAGTACTGCCTCCCCAGATGGGTTTTACTTCCTTTTATTTCATCTAGTGGTACCAGTGAAGATGCTAATGAGCAGTGAGATGGTGGGGCAGGGAGGAGAAGAAAGAGGACACGTAATAGTTAAGATTCATCTCTCTGAATAATCAGTAGTTAACCTGACTTCTTAGTAAGAGTTTGCATTTGTTTTCATGCAAATTTATCTCTGATCTAGATCCAGAAATGTACCAAATACAGTTTAAATTCCAATATATGAGAAGAAGCACCAAATCCTTACCTATTTTCAGCTTCCTGGGTTATAAATTTAAATAAATCATGTGAAATACATAGAAAAACTCTTTCTTTCCTAATGTTTAATGATAATTTATAGCCCTAGAACATTTGTAAATTTAACAGCCCATCAAAGTGTCTGAGAGCACACCAGTTCTAAGGACTCATTAAGTGACATTAAACATAACTTTCCATGAAGTACTGTACAGCATGAATGGGTGGGCAGGCTGGTGAACAGCCATCACTACAATAATTTATTGTTTGTAATTGTTGCCTTATTACTTCCAAAAACATTTTTTAAAAGAGGAGGGGGAGATTCCAAAAAAAAAAAAAAAACTACCACTTTGCCAATACTATAAATCACAAAGGCAGAAAGAGCTTTTATGATCCTAAGGATGTGCTAATTCTTTCTCCAGTCACCCAAAAAATGACAAGAAAGTAGTTTTGTGGTAAAGACTTATAGGATTTTAAAAATTCATTTCTTTGAACAGGGCTGTATTGTTTCTAAGTCACCTCCTCCCCAAATTCCAAAGATTATCAGTAAAATGAAACTAAAGAAAGGTTGAATTTTTTTTCCAATACACAAGTGGGGGAGTCGCCTACTTCATCCAATTCACATTCTTAAAATAGAATTTCTTTTGCTCTAGAAATATGCAGAGTTAAGACCCGAAATAGGCCTTAATCTAGTATATCTGGATTTTACAATATCACTAAGTGTCACCCTAATTTTGTCAGGGCATTCATCCTACCTTAATAAGTAAAATGAGGACACTAACGATCTATAATTAAAAGGTAATATTAACTCAAAGGCAAAAGTGACCCACAGACTAAGTTATAATGACAAAAGTCAATGGCTGAAGTTTAGCCTTCCGACCTGCATAAGAAACATCCTTCACATATTTTCTTTAAAACAGCCCAATCAGACAGTGAGGAACATTATACAACATTCATGGTTTTCATTCTTTCACTACATGATGGCAGACATAATAGAATTCAAAAGTTTTAACTATCAGTGCATTAAGCATAATGTAATAATTATGCTGATGGCACAATTTTTACTATAAAGTAGATCACTTATTTGGTTTAGGCTTAGCCTAAAAGATTGTTTTTTTCCTCTTTTTCTAGACATGTGGTCCAGCACAGGTGTCGACATTCCTTTGTCAAATTCTGGTTATCACTTTTACTAATTTTGTTGACTAAAAATATTCTCTCCATAAACTTCAACAACTTGATAGTGAGTATCTGCAGCAGAAATAGTCTTCCTGTATAAAAGTCATGGATTAACTCCACCTCAAAAGAGCAGCCATTTTGAAAATGAACCCATCAAAATCACAAATAACCTTAGCTAATTCCCGTTAGTGTTCTTATGCTAAGTAACAACATACATAATAGTCCCAAAAAAATTTGTGTCTAGTATATGTGAGGTATTCGTTGTTTACCTTTAAAACCTCCTTTCTGAACAACATTAAGAGAAAACAATACGGTTTTCACAAAGATTATATTTTATATATAAACATTCATTTACCAACTACTTAATACAATTTCAGCCAAACAAAAATAGCTTCAGTAATTTGTACTGGGTTAACTTTAACATTCCTGTAGCTTTCTGTGTTTTTATCCAGCATGCATGCACAATGCTGGCCTTAACGCAATTCAAAATGTGAACATGTAAATATGTCTGAGAGATTTACTAATTGAAAGTAGCGGAAACTCACCAAAATAACTTCCAAACTTACGCTGTAGCAACTAATTTTTGAAATACTATGCAGAGCTAATAAAGAAGGAAACTTTTTAAAATTTTTATTTCTGAATGGCCATTGGTTTGACTCAACTGAGAAAATTTCATTGGCTGTTTTGACATTAGGTGGCCAGCTGGTATATACTCTAATTTCACAGGTGAGGTTTTTGAGATTGTCTATGCATTCTTATATGCAGCTACCACCAATAAGTTAGAAAGAATGATTATTGAACTCAATCACCAATTTCTCCCAATATATATGTACAAAGCAGAACAAAGAAAAATAAAAAAAAATCACCAGCAGGCAGCATGCCTTGTTGATTATTTTCCCATCACTAATAACAATTTATATAAACTACAAAACATGTTACAATTTGAAGCAATTTATTCACATCTAAAATTATTACTCTAATTCCTTATTAATTGGTGTTAAGTAAGAATTACCAGATTATTCCAAAGCTAATATTGCATAACAGCAAGCAGAAACAGGTTTAGCAATCATCTAAAATTAGCTTATTCACTGGAAAATAAAGATTGAATGTTAAGGTATAAAATTATTCTAAATCCCCAAACACACCAGAACCAATTGTGAAATTAAATATGACACTTTCCATAATTCAAACTACAGTACTTGATTTTCATCTTTCTCCTCAGCTACCCCTAAATTAAATTAGTCTTATTGATTATAACTCAGAAATCCCTGTCTTGTTACTATGATTTTCAAATTTTAATGAAATGTACAATTTAGTTGAACATAGTTAAGTTGGTTTTCTAAAATTACAATATAGAAGATTAAGTATAGGCTCAACAAATCTCCTCATTACTATAGCTACAGACACAGTGAAAGCCAATTCCTTTGCTTGCTTTTGACAACTGATAAATTCATGCATTACAAACCTGTTTTCAAGTCTGTCATGACAGATGATCACTCACTGAAGTAAGATCTTATGAACTGATTATCAGTGTTATTTAATGAAGCACTGGCTGCACCTAGGTACTGGAGTGAAATAGAAGTCCTAGTCCAATTAAAATATGGTGCTGTGTACAAATGGTTGTTAATAACTTTAGTAAATGCAGAACCACCAAATTGAAATTCACAAGTCATCATCCTAGCAAACAGAATTACACAGTATGTCTTCTTTTCTTTTCTTACTATTTTTTTGAGGCAAGTTCTTACTCTGGCTCTATCACCCAGACTGGAGTGAAGTAGCGCAGCCACAGATCACTGTAACCTCAAACTTCTGGGCTCAAAGGATCTTCCTCCCTTAGGTAGTAGCTAGGACTATAGGTACACACCACCACACCTGGCTAATTAATTTAAAAAAAAATTTTTTTTAGAGATGGGATATCTCTATGTTGCCCAGACTGGTCTCAAACTCCTGGCCTCCAGCAATCCTCCCACCTCACCTCCCAAAGCCCTGGGACTGCAAGCATGAGCCACCATGCCCAGCTATATTTTCTGTAAATTGCTAATGAGAATGAAACATGTATGCTGTGGACAGAAGCCTTGTTGGACCTAGAGCCCATGCTGGGTCCTTTGCCTTAATAAAACATAACTCTGGCATTAACATATATAATTAACAGCCTCAAATAACATGTTTCTTTATTAAACTCAGACTGTTTCAGCATTATTTTCAGTACACTTAGATTTAAGTTTGGTTTTGATTTTTTTTAACTTAAGTGAAAAGTATTTCTTTCTTAACAGCATTTCTTTGACATTCACAGTTGGTGGTGCCCTGAGCAAAAATGAATGGATCCCTAGACCACCCCAGACCATTCCTCCTTCCTCCCCAAACCAAAGCTGTGGAACTAACTCTTAACTGTCTTATTTGTAAACAGTGGCTGTATTCATGGCTAATATTGTAAGATTTTCTGTATAGTATCATCAAATATAATAATTCCTTAACAGGAACTGTTCATTAAGGGTTGCTTTCTTTCTATTAAAAAATAGGTATGTGCTACCTTTTCAATCTTCTTCTCATAATATTTGAGTGATTTATTTCCATTTTGAATCTTTCTGTTTGTTAACTTTGGTGAAATTAATATACTATTACTAAAAAAGCACACTAGAGTAGCTGGATGAATGACTTGAGCTCTCAGCTCTCTTCATCCCAACAAATGGGGATGAAACATTCATTTTCTTCACATAGATATAATAAATGTTATCAGCCACTTTCTCACCTGAGGAATTGTTACTGAGGGAGCGCTGAGCATACAAATTCCTATATCAGAACTATCTTCTTTCTCAACAAAATGCAAGCCAAGTCTTCATTAACTACTGCCTGGTCATTTACAACACACACCAAAAATAAATGAGGATGCTATTTAAGATAAGAATACAATAATGTTTAAAGAGTATTAAGCCACATTAGATGCGGTGGCATGTGCCTGTAGTCCCAGCTACTCAGGAGGCTGAAGCTGGAGGACCGCTTGAGCCCAGGAGTTCGAGGTTGCTGTGAGCTATGATTGTGCCATTGCACTCCAACCTGGGTGACAGATCAAGACCACATCTCAAAAAAAAAAAAAAAAAAAAAAAAGGAAAAGGAGTATTAAGCCATTGTCATAAGTCACTAATTCTCAGCTGTAAATATACTTAAATATATTTAAGTGTAATCTTTCATTTGTTGAATCATGTATTTTATATTTGATGAATTTCCATTTCAATTACCACAATGATGTTTACACAAGTTGCAAACATTTGTTTTTACTAGAAGAGACTAAGTCCTATTCATTAGCATTGCTCACTGTCAATTATGAAATACATTTATTATCTCCGTCAGAGCTATACGATACTTAGTTTCAAAATACATGTCATTACTCAATGAGAATGAATTAAAATAAAGCATCAAGATTAACTAGGCTAGATCTATAGTAATATATCAAATAATAAAAATTAATGCTTATTAATTTCTTACTGCATGCCATGTACAGTACTAAGCACTTCACATATAATAACTCAATGTCATCCATAAAATAACACTGTGAGATAGGTATTGTTATCATATCTATTTTACAGATAGGAATAACGATGCACCAAGAAGTTAAAGAACTTGCTTAAGACTACACAGCTAGTGGAAGATAATTGCTTCTAAAGCTTATGCTCTAACATCTAAAATAAGCCAGTTATGTCATGATGCCTCTTAAGAAGTCTCATATGAATCAAATGCTCTATATTACCAGCACCTGGAGAACTTTAATTTTAAAAATAAATAGGCTTATTAAGTTACACATATTGTAATACTTTAGACAGTTCCTGTTAGATATAGCCTAAAAATATATTAGAGCATATAAAATGAAACTCAAAACAAAAAGTACCTAGAATTAATATTTTGCTCCACTTTCCCCAATCCATTCATTATGAAAACTTGTCACTAAGTATATAGAACATTGGAAGTGGGTTTTTTGTTACTGTTTCCTATTTAGACTATAACCTCTAGAAAAGTAGCTAATCTATACATTATTGAAAATACCACAACATATTATACCAGGGGAACCGTTGATAAACACTAAATATTACATTGATAATGAGTAATGGGCTGAAAGCAAAACTACAATGTAACTCAAAGACGGAATATGAAGCCAAAATAAAATGGATGTGAATCCCATGCAAGCTGTCCCTTAGTCTTCTGAAGGCTGTGAAAAGAGAAGGCCTTATTTAGGACAAAGAAAGGTAGTATTTTTGAAGTCTGGGGAAGATGCTGACATCACTTCTGTTTATTATTACAATACTAAAAACAAGTCATATAAGGAGACGAAGAAGAAAGGATGGACAAACTATCTCATATAATCATTGTATTTTCTGCAAATACAGAAAATAAATGGTAAGAGGTCTATTTTATCTGAACTGTAGTTTCTTCGGCATCCTAAGTGATTTTCCTAAAGTGTCATTTATTTGTCTCTAGTGAAAGGAAGGAAAGAATGTTCAAAGGCATAGAATGTTTTTATTCGCTACCTTTGAACTTCCATTATATTGTTTAAAAATTACTACATGCATGTATTACCTATTAGTTTAATAAAACTAACATTTTAAGTGTCAGTCTACACACAAAAAAATTCATCAAATCCAATTTAAAGTTAGTTATTTAAAATATTAATAAATGATTACTAAATGATTCTGAATATTTTACATTTAAAGCAATTACCCAAGGAGAAAAATATGAAACTGTATTTAAAAAATACATTAAGCCCTGTCCTTTCCATATATATGTTAATGGAATACAAACAGGCACACACACACACATTGCATTTTGGGGGCAATCAAGCTACTCTGTATGATACTACAATAGTGGAATACATGTCATCATACATTTATCCAAACCCATACAATGTACACCACCAAGAGGGAAACCTAATGTAAACTGTAGACTTTGGGTGACAATGATATGTCAGTGTAGGTTCATCAATTGTAACAAACGTACCACTGTGGTGAGGGATGTTGATAATGGGAGAAGCTGTGCACCTGTGGCAGCAGGGAGTATATGGGAAATCTCTGTACCTTCTGTTCAATTTTGCTGCAAATCTAAAAATGCTCAAAACTAAAGTTGTCCAACCTATGGCCCACAGGCCACATGTGGCCCAGGATGGCTTTGAATACAGCCCAACACAAATCTGTAAACTTTCTTAAAACATTATGAGATGTGGCTAGGCATGGTGGCTCATGCCTGTAATCCCAGCACTTTGGGAGGCTGAGGAGGGTGGATCATTTGAGGTGAGGAGTTTGAGAACAGCCTGGCCAACATGGTGATACCCCGCTTCTACTAAAAGCACAACAATTGGCCGGGCATGGAGGCACACACCTGTAATCCCCGCTACTAGGGAGGCTGAGGCGGGAGAATCTCTTGAATCTGGGAGGCGGAGGTTGCAGTGAGCCGAGATGGCACCACTGCACTCCAGGCTGAGCAACAAAGCGTGACTCCATCTCAAAAAAAAAAAAGAAAAAAAAATTACCAGATTGTTTTGCAATTTTTTTAAAGCTCATCAGCTATCATTAGTGTTAGTGTATTTTATGTGTGACCCAAGATAATTCTTCCAATGTGGCCAGGGAAGGCAAAAGATGGAACACCCTGCTCTAAACTATAGTCTGTTTAATAAAAAATCATGTGTCATTTAATGAAGGAGAAATGTTCTGAGAAATCATTAGGTGATTTTACCACTGTGTGAAAGTCATAAAGTGTACTTACACAGACCTAGATGGTATAGCCTATTACACACCCAGGCTATATGGTATAGCCTATTGCTTCTAAGCTACAAACCTGTATAGCAAGTTCCTGTTCTGAACACTGTAGGCAATTGTGACACAATGGTAAATATTTGCATATCTAAATGTATCCAAACATAGAAAAGGCACAGTAAAATTATGTTATAAAAAGATTAAAAAATGGTACACCTATATAGAACATTACCGTGAATGGAGCTTGTGGAACTGGAAGTTACTCTCGGTGAGTCGGTGAGTGAGTGGTGACTGAATATGAAGACCCAGCCCTGTACACTTCTGTAGACTTTACGAACACCGGACACTGAAGCTACACTAAATTTATTAAAAATATTTTTTCTTCAATAATAGATTAACCTTAGCTTACTGTAACTTTTTACTTTATAAACTTTTCATTTAACCTTTTGACTCTTTTGTAATACCACTTAGCTTGAAACACAAATACATTGTACAACTGTACAAAGTATTTTCTTTATATCCTATCAGCTTTTTCATGAAAATTTATTTTTTTACTTTTTAAACTTTTGTTAAAAACAAAGACATAAACTCACATATCAGCCTAGGCCTCCACAGGGTGAGAAATATCAATATCACTGTCTTCCCCCTCCACATCTTGTCCTGCTGAAAAGTCTTCAGGAGCAATAACACACACAGAACTGTCACCTCCTATGGTAACAACGTTTTCTTCTGGAATACCTTCTCAAGGACCTGCCTGAGGCTGTTTTGCAGTTAACTTTTTTCTATGTGAGTACAAAGATTATACTCAAAAATAATGATAAAAAGTACAGTACAGTAAGTACTAGGCAATAGGCATTTTTCAGCTCCATTATAATCTTATGGGGCCACCATTATAAATGTAGTCCATTGTTGACTAAAAACATTGTTACATAGGGCCTGACTACAAACACACAAACACACACACACACACACACACACACACACACACACACACACACTCTCTCTCATATGCCCTGTCCTTTTCATATATATGGAATATTTTTACACATATATATGAATGTACATTTATACACATGTACATATATATATATACATGTGTCTTTCATATATATACATATACACAAACACACACAATATATAAATTTTGCCTATGGTAAA
The DNA here is from genome assembly GCF_029289425.2 of Pan paniscus. Classification (NCBI taxonomy): domain Eukaryota; kingdom Metazoa; phylum Chordata; class Mammalia; order Primates; family Hominidae; genus Pan; species Pan paniscus. The sequence goes on from NC_073253.2 coordinate 102,911,909, forward strand.
ACTAAAAGAGTATCCTTGTAGACACTCATTGAGCAAATAGTTTTTCTGGATACCAAAAAATTATTGTTTTATATGAAAATACAAGAACAACTCTTCCCATAAAACACTGATGGATATGAAATAAGTAATTTCTTTATACAATTGAAGTATAATTTTTGAGATGTAGACATGTTTATTTTCCTACAAAAAAATATTTATACCTTATTAAATTATCTTTATAGCATAAAATATTCTGATCATTTTCAATTTAAAAAAGCATTGACATAAAGTATTAATTTTCTCATAGAAAGAAAATGGGAGGGGGGAAATAAAGTTATCAGAATAGTTTATCAAGGCTTTAGTTGAGGTCTGCTTTCTCAAAGTAATACATATATTTGGATGTTTTGTATTTACATGCAATTTATTAGGTTTCAATTTGATTTTTTTCACTGCTGCATCACAGGATGGTTGCTGGTTTAGAAAGGAAGCAAGTAGGCCAGCCACCCAAAAAGAAACCCTCGCTGTACCTCCCCGGAGATTCTTGCAACAGACAGATGCTGGCCACACTTCACAGCCTTCCAGCCACCAGTTGCCCAGCACATGGCTGAGAGGGAAGAACGAGCCAGTAATGGCAGGCACCAGCATTTTATAAACAATTGGTTCTCTAATTCCTTCTCATCTCTCTCTTTTCTCTTTACTTACCTCTCTCCCGTCTCCTTTCCTTTCTCTCTTCTCAACAGCCTTGCCATTTCCCCCATCTTTATCTCACTATTCTTACTTCATTCTTATTCCTTTCTCCTTTTTTCTCCTCACTTGCTCTCCGCTGCTCCCTTTTCCAGTCTTTTTTCCTCTCCTCCAACATATTTTATTTGTAAATTGCATCCATCCACAAAAACTCTGATATACTTACAAGAACACATAAAAAAATTATAACACTTTAGCAAAATTCCAACAAGGAATAGTGTGGATACATTAGGTAAGCAAGACTCACAAATACTGGACCTTTCATCATTCTCTTTACTATATCTCCAATCCCCCATCTTGTCAACTATTTACTTTTTTCCTCTTTAACATACTGTTATCTACCTTCTCATCTATTCTCCCCTCCAGCATCCTTTCCCCGTCTTCCTTGTTCTTCTCTTCATCTTTATTATTCTAGTTCAAGAACATCCTTTCAGTAACCAAGTGCTCCACAACCTGTCCCTTCAAATGTAAACAAAATCTCACCAAATTTTATCCAGAAAAATTTTGTTTTCTCCCATCTCCTTGCCTCTCCTTAGCAAGCCTATAACAGAAAATTCAGAGGCTGTGTCTCAAACACTCTCCTTATACATATCAAACTTTTTAACTATTATAGGAGATCTCCAATATAATTGTTGAGGATATTCTTTGAAAATGTTTTCCTAATCTACTAATGCACCCCAAAATATTTAAGTTTTAAAATTATCCTTTTGAAATAACTCCACCAAGATTGCATTGTAGAATTCACCTTATAATTCAGTATTTTACTTTTCTTTCTATGCCTTTAATCTGCACTAAACTAATTCTGGTTACAAGGGCACTTTTGTGTACAATGCAGATTTTTTTTTATTTCTTGCTTCCCAATAAATGACACACAGAGATATAACAAGAGGGAAGTCCTTCAGTAGTCTAAATTGAGGTCATTTTTTAAAATGCATTCTGCTTTTTAAAAATTTCTTCCTGCTTTCATTATTTGTGAGTCATTTGTTATCCTTAATACCAATGGAGTCAAGACTCATGGTCCTTTCCCGAAGTGAACTACTCCTCCAAAAACATTATGAATGTGTTTTTCATGATGAATTACAAGTAAGCCAGCCAGTTCTACTCAAGAGCCAGGATGAGACATGCAATTACGCTGTAAAAACCTGATGTGCTCTTTCCACCTTTCCTGTCCCTTTCAGCATGGACAAAGCAAGAAGGGAAAAGTCTCCTGACAGGATGCCAAGTAAGCCCAGGCCCTTCTGAGGCATCCTGGCGGTAGCCAGCAGCAGCCCATCTCTGCATTGCCCTCACTGCCGGGGCCCTGCGCCTCATGGCACTGCTGCGTCACATTACTTCCGCTTTTCTAACTTTTCCACTTGTGAGCACCATCAATTATGCACTAGAATAACAGGGGCTGGCCAGGCAGTGTAACATAAAGGCCGATTATGATGATAAATAATTTAAACACCTGCGTGCCATGTTCCTTTTATCAGTGACAGGAGGCCAGGGGAATGTGATGCACAATGAAGGTCTGAATGTCCCAGAATGACCAATTTGGGGACAGCAGGGAGCACATTCACCCATGAACCTCCTGTTCACTGCCCACAGGGAGGAAAGGGGCAAACTGAATGAACTGTTCACAAACGTATTCACACTTGAAAAAACTAGCTAAGAATCACAGGCCACAGATCCAAAGAACTTTTCTTTCTTTCTTTTATTTTTGGCCCTAGATCTAGCCCAGGAAGTGCAGGGAACAATATTTTAGCAGTGGGTGGCATCTTATATCTTCCAGAAAAAAAAGGGAAACAATTCCATACAAAAAGATTTTAAGAGAAAAGACATCGTTTCATGTAAAGTTATTCAGACTTTAACAAAATTCAGACTTGATGATCTCTTTACCACACAGTATGTTTAATGGTAAAGTGTAATTGGGAGCTGGCAGGGGATAACAGATACAGTAGAGGTGACCGGTCTAACCCCCTTTTAAACGACACCTCACCATTTCTCAACTGTGATGCAGAAATTCTTCAAGTCTCTTTATTAGTATCCTATTTTTTTAATTGTGATTTGAAAATTCATAATGGTGTCTCACTCGTGTAATCCAAGCACTTTGGAAGGCCAAGCTGGGAGGTTTGCATAGAGGCTAGGAATTCGAGACCAGCCTGTGCAACCTAGAGAGACCTTGTCTCTACAAAAGATTAGAAAATTAGCTGGGCATGGTGGTATGCATCTGTGGTCCTAGTTACTTAGGAGGCTGAGGTGGAAGATCACTTGAGCCCAGGTGTTTGAGGTTGCAGTTAGCTATGATGGCGCCACTGCACTGTAGCCTGGACAACAAATGAGATCCTCTCACAAAAAAAGAAGAAAGTTCACAACAAAGAGGAAACTTTCATATGTTCAAAAACTTCCAAGAAAACAGGTACCCTCCTACCAATGCCCTGGGGAGTTCAAAACTCAGTAACACTGACAGTATCTGATATCAGGTGGATGTTCTTTACCCACATAGGCAGACTAAGTTTTAACCTGAGTCCTTAAGGGCGTATACCCACACCAAAAATAATGACAGTATTTCAAATGGGAGAAGTTCAGATAACTGTCTCAAGTCTATTGATCTTCATGGAGATAATTTCCAAGGTATAATGCAAGATTTCTAATGTTTAAAAAAGGTAGAACAACCCCAATAGCATATACAAGAGTGAAAGGGAAAGGAATAAAACTAGATACCAGTAAGGATGTTGACAAATCAAAAACTGACCTTAAAATATATGAAATTCAAAAGAAACGCATTTAACTTACGTCAAATGATAGTCAACTTCACTTCTGGAATGAGACTTCCATTATCTAGAAATATTCCAAAATTAATTCTTAGTCTACATGAGAGCTAATATTACATTTCTAAATGCAAATTGATGAAAACTCTAGGGGGAAAAACCATTTTGAACTGTGGTTTCCAGAAGGCTTCAGGTTTAGTCATGTCAAATTAAAGGGGAGCAAAGCTTCTTAAAATAACATTCTTCTTAAATCGCATCCATATGATTTAGCAAATTGATACGGCCAAAGTCAATAAATCATGATGCCGGGTTTTTACTTTAATGTATAACTGCTTTTATTTTATTTTTTGCTTTGAGCCAACTCCTTATAATTTTTAGCCCAAAGTTAGATGTATATTCTTGTCTAGGCAAAACAAGCTACTTCTCACATAACGGGTTCCTGGTTTTCAATGTCAAACCACCACGAATGAAGGAAATCTTCCCCCAGCGGTTCAGCAGGACACAGAGCTGGCTGCCTCTGGTTGCACCAACATGCAACCCATTAACTGCTTTTCAGTTGGCAGTATTTGAATTTGTAGATTTTTTCACCACTTTTCAATGTGTAAGTGCTTCTTTTTTCTTAACCCCAGGGATTTCATTTTGTGCTGACACATACCCAAGAAGCAATCTCCATGAAACTATCCTTTTAAGGCAAGCATTTTGTGCACTCCTTAATGATGGGTGTTTAAGAGAAATGGTAATTATGATAGATTTTGAGCCTTAGGTAACAGACAGCCTTACAGTGAGAGGGTTCACTACATTTAAGACCAAACTCCTCATTAAGAAATGGAGATGTATCAATTCAGCTCTGTGCAGACACACTGACAGCGAAGTCCAGGTTAGTAAAAGCATTCATCCTTAGGATGGATGGTCTCAGGAGTGAGCCAACATTCAGCAAGGTCATGCTAGTTCACCCAGATTGTGGGCAAATGAAACTTCTCAGGGACAGTTAAACCTAAGGGACATGGGTTGAAAATATTATTAAAGCATCAATGCTTAAAATATTTTCTCCTTTCTTCTCCTTTTTATGACTTTAAAATATTTTTGTTTAAATGAGTCACTTAAGCTACCACATTAGATATTCTGCATGCTATAACTGATGCTGAAATCAGAGTATCAGACAAAAGGCATCTAAAGTTCTTAACTAATGCTAGTAATAAAACTTCCATGAAAACATATTTTATATATGTGTGTGTACATAAATATGTTTTGCATATATGTGTGTGACTCCTAAGACTCTCCTCAAGACGTATTCCAGATAAACATCACTGTTAAATGAGAAAAAAAAGTCCTTGAATCAAGATGCCATGACTTCAATCCCCTCCCCACACGCTGCATATGCGTGCAAAAGTTTTCCTGCCCAGCTTGCCTGCAAGGATGGCGAACAGAATTTAATATTTCATGGAGCCCAAAGCACAAAGCATGTTCAAATTCAATACAAGAAAATGCTTTATCGCATCCTTTATAGATTAATAATCCAAAACGGTGAGAAACTTCAGGAAGCCATGACAAGTTTTAACCAAATGACATGTAAGTTTCTTCTGGACACCCTCAAGCTATTAATGAAACAGATAATCTGAAAGATGTGTTTGATTTATCTGTTTAAGATATGTATTTCCAGAAGAGTTACCATATCCCATCATATTATTTATTATAGCTAACATAAGTTGGAATATCTTATGCAGTTTTTCTTCAAGAAGATCAGATCACGTTCTTGAATACGGATGGCATAAGCCACGTATCTTGCATAACACTTCCTCTATTAAAGCTAAACCCATGAAAACTGTTTAAAGGGAAAGAGTGAAACATGGGCAAACATGGTCCCATAATAACCAGCTGTGAAGGTGATAAGGTTCTGGCAGGGCAGTGGCGTGATGACACAGGGCAATAATCTGTAAACCATTAGAAACGAGCATGAAAAGTATTTAGTGTTTTACAAATATTTCAGAGCAAAGCAAGCATTTCTGGTTTAAATCAACCAGATTTAAGCTTTCTGGTTTTATAAGAATAACCTACTATAAATCTTTCTAAAATGTGCCTGCTTTTTGTTTATTTAATTTTATTCAGGCCAGTAATGACCATGACAAATGCCTAAATGCTGAACTAAGCAAGAATTCTAACCCTAAATTTTGTGTGGGAGGCTTAAATTTCTTTTATAAAGCCAATGACAGTAAATGAGTTCATTATTGGTCACTTTCTTTTGATAAACCATAACCAAAAATAAAATCGTAATAGAATTATAAGAGAAATCAAAAGTCCAGAAAAAACAAGAGTACAGCCATATCTTCTCCAATCTTTAATCCACTCCCAAGAATGACTTTTGGTTAAAATAAGTCATTTCAATCTATAATATTTAGAATGACAAGAGAAGTCCTTTGACTCCAGCCTGCTTCCAGCATCTGTCAAGAAAATCACAAACCTAACCCTCAATCCATGGGAGAATGCTAACAGGAGATGAATAAGGCTTCAGAGAGAGAAAGCATATTATTAGAAAGGTTCAAGACCAAATATTCACAGCAAGGCACTGTGTGTGTGTGTGTGTGTGTGTGTGTGTGTGTGTGTGTGTGTGTGTGTGTTTGCTTTTCAAGTATGGTACTGAGTTTTTAAAGTATATGGATTAGGTTATTTTTAGTTGAAATTTTTCAAAATAGAAGATACATATAGTATATGTGTGTGTATATATATATACATAAACTGATTATATATATACTATAATCAGTTTAAATTTAAAAGCCCCTACAGATTATATATAATATATAATAATTTATAGATTATATATAATAATCATATATGTAATAATATATATAATCAGTTTAAATTTAAAAGCCCCTACAGAGAAAACAAAAAACTAAGCTAACAGCTTATTTTTATTTATTTATTTATTTATTTTTGACGGAGTCTCACCCTGTCGCCCAGGCTGGAGTGCAGTGGCATGATCTCGGCTAACTGCAAGCTCCGCCTCCCGGGTTCATGCCATTCTCCTGCCTCAGCCTCCCAAGTAGCTGGGACTACATGCACCTGCCACCACGCCCGGCTAATTTTTTGTATTTTTTTTTAAGTAGAGACGGGGTTTCACCATGTTAGCCAGGATGGTCTCGATCTCCTGACCTCGTGATCTGCCCACCTTGGCCTCTCAAAGTGCTGGGATTACAGGCTTGAGCCATGTGCCCGGCCAACAGTTTACTTTTTTAGTCCACTTTTGCATTTCAACTACTTCTAATCATAGATAACCTAAGGGTTCCTGCTTTCCAATCCACACAAGAAATCTTATCAGAGATACAACACCGCGTGATCTCACTTATATGCAGAGGCTAAAAAAGTAGAACTCACAGAGAGAGAGTAAAAAGATGGTTTCTAGGGACTGGGGTGGGTGGGTGAAGAAAGTAGAGAGATGTTAGTCAAAGAACACAAAATTTCAGTTAAGTGAAATAAGTTCAAGAGATCTATTATACAACATGGTGGCTACAGCTAATAACAATACATTGTATAGAGCTGACCTACTGCAACCACAAATTCAAACAGGCATGGATCAAAAATATTTTTAAAAAAGTAAGATATAACAATACAAAAATGCAAAATTTAAAATACAGTATGACAACTATTTACATAGCATCTACGTTGTATTAGGTATTATAAGTAACCTGGGGATGATCTAGATTATACAGGAGAATGTGCATATGTTATATGCAAACATGACACCATTTCAATTTTATATAAGGGACTTGACCATCCGAGGACTTTGGTATCCATAGAGGTTCTGGAAACAATCCTCCACGGATACCGAGGGATGAATGTACTTCAAAATTTCTAACAGAATAGATCTTAAGCGTTCTCACTATACACACACATACACACACACACATATACACACACACAAAATAAGTATGTGAACTAATGCATATGTTAAATAGCTTGCTTTAGCCATTCTACAATGTATACATACATCAAAACATTGTAAACCATAAATACATAGTTTTTACTTGTCAATTAAAATAAAAGGATTTAATAAAATAGAAAAAGATACATGTGGTGTGTTGCAGAATACTGTAAAAGCATATAGAAAGCACTCAGGTAGTAAGAATGCAGCCTTCAGTTATAAAAGCGTTTCATTTAAAACACAACATATTACTTCGGTGATTTAACATTTTCCCATTTTTCTCCATCCCATACCCACCACACACAGAATAACCTACATAAGTTAGAATTTTAAAATGGGGGGTTATTATTTACATTTTCTAGAATACAACTACTTTGGAAAAAGTCAAAGGAGCAGCAGTGAATTGGCAGCATTCATTTGGTAAATTCGATAAGATGACATATACCTGCTAGCAGCAGAAGCTCAGTGAAGTGCTTAAGAGCACAGACTCCGGAACCAACTTCCACGGTTCATAATTCCAATTCTGTCACTTACTAAAGGTGTAACTTTCATCCAATAATCTCTCAATGCCTTGGTATCCTTAACTGCAAAATGAAGATGGCAGTAATAGTACCTATCTCATAGGGTCATTAGGCAAATTACATGACTTTACATATGCACAGTGCTTGAAAAGAGACTGACACATGGGCAGTGCTATGTAATTTTTATTTGTTTATCTTAATGCTATTGTGCAGACTATAAATGTATTAAGCGCCCAGCACAGGGCTCAACTCAGCAGTGTGGTAGCTGGTAGTAGTATTTTTTTTCTAATGGCATAGGTTAATAAGAGCAAGCATTACCAATTATTAGTGCCTTTGTAAACAGTAAACAAATAAGCCTCCATTTCATTATCAAACAAATGTCTATTAAAACACATTTTTTGTTTCTTAAAAAAAACCCAGTGCCAGTAAGAGTGTAATGAAACTATAATCCGACAATATTACTAAGAATTATACCATGTTAATAGTTTGATCCCATAATACTAATACTGTACCCTAGAGATATACTAAAATATAAGAAAAGCTTTAAGCCAAAAAAATTGTTTAAGTTATTTATGTGCCACTTATGAAAAACTGAAAACAATATAGGTGTCTAACAATAAGGAACAGTAGGTCAGTATTTGAAAATAGGAGGTTTGGGATATGCCTCATATAACTAGATTTCTCCATCTTGGTCTGTCAGTGGTTATTAATATATCAAAGATACTGAGAGGCTGAGACTTAACGCCATTTTTTAATCTGCATTTCCCAGACACACTGGGTAACGGAAACTTTGGGGGAAGGTGGTTTCCCATTGAACTAAAGTGCCCAGGAACAGGATGGCTAATCTCGATGATAATATATGCAGCCCTTGATAAGGATAGTTTTCAGTATCATTCAGCCTGCTTCCAGAAGTATGAGAAGAATACTCATTATATCATGTTAAGAGAAAAAAAAAGGCTAGACTCAGTCAATTAATAGCTAAGCACATGAGAAAAGCTCAAATCCCAAAATGATTTGTAGAATTATGTGTAAATGTTATTTTAATGTGAAGCTACTTCTATAGTGAAAACAAGTTCATAATCGTGACATTATAAAACCAATGTGATTTAGTGATAGCAAGTCTTCTGTCTTCCTGATTTGGAAGTACAGTTTGTTTATCTGGTTACTTTAATAAGGCCTGAGGGGAGAATCCTTACTGAAAGTGACCAGTAACAAGAACACAGAAAACAAACAGAGCGATCATTCAGCTTCACCAGAGGAATACATGGAGGCAGCCAGCCCTGTCAATTTGGAAGAGGCTAATGAAACATTATCTGCAGGTGAGCGGACTGTCTTGCAGTATTACAGCTCTAAGCTACAAATGCTTTCCTAACCACAGAGGTAACCGCTATACAGATACTTTGAAAGACAAATGAGAATGCTGCCACATGCAAGGTCAATCACAAACAACCTGGGTGTCTCTCCTTCCCCAGGAGACGAGGACCTAGGGAGCCAGTGGGTATACCCAAGCAGGCCACACCAGGTCACTTCTCTTACATTTCTGAGTTTCAATTTTAGCAACCTGGTAGGTAGGTAGGTAGGTAGGTAGATAGGTAGGTAGGTAGGTAGGTAGTTAGGTAGATAGATAGATAGATAGATAGATAGATAGATAGATAGATAGATAGATAGACAGACAGACAGACAGACAGACAGACAGACAGATAGAATGCATGGATATGATTAAAAATAGGCTGGGCACGGTGGCTCACACCTGTAATCCCAGCACTTTGGGAGGCCAAGGCAGGTGGATTGCTTGAGGTCAGGAGTTCGAGACCAGCCTGGGCAACATGGTGAAACCCATCTCTACTAAAAATACAAAAAATTAGCTGGGCATGGTGGTACGTGCCTGTAGTCCCAGCTACTCGGGAGGCTGAGGAGCAGGAATCACTTGAACCCAGGAGGCAAAGGTTACAGTGAGCAGAGACTGTACCACCGCACTCCAGCCTGGGCAACAGAGTGAGACTCTGTCTCAAAAAAAAAAAAAATGTAGAAATAAAGCTCACACACATTCTGGAAACTGCTTTTCCTTGTGTCGGAGAAAATGAGTAATCATCAATTTCCAGTGCTTATAATTTTCTGATTAAGGTTACTATGGTTTCAGGAAATCACTGTATGCACAAGAGCATGGTAGGCTGTGGACTATGTATAGGGGAGAAAAATAAAATCCTAGTAAATAATAGACAGTTCACTTTTATCTAGGAAGTTTATTAATACATCAACTCCCAAGGTATTCTGGGATGATGATTTTATTTGATGCAATACATTCTATTTAAGGATTTTCTTTTTATGACCTAATGATGCATTTAATTTTTAATTAAATTTCATTTTAAAGTATAAATATGTATAAAAGCCAAAGCAAGTGTACAGCATCTGTTCATTGCATCTGCACTCACTACCACAAAAATTAACCTTAATCTAAAGAGGCACAAATGGGTTTTTATACCAACAGGAGGCCCAAGTATTTAAAAATCAATGACTGTCCACCCAGACAAAGAACAGCTGTTTCCTATATTCCAGCTCCATATCAAGCCCATGCTCAACCCAATGGCTAGCCTAAAACTGCCCATACTCTCGTTTTCCCCAGTCAAAACTGTCAAAAAAGGGCAGTATCTAAAAGCCATGAGCTGGATTAAGTGGAGACAAGGCAGAGAAGGCCTGGCCCAAACAGATGGCATTTTAAGAGACACCCTCTATCACCATCATTCAATGATTTAGTAAAATCATAATCAATCTTATTTCCTGTGTCCCCAAATCTACTTAATGAGAAACTTCACTTTTGTTTAAAAGGCCAAGGAGGGGACTGTAGGGAATGGAGAGATTTTGGTCAAAGGACACAAACTTTCCCTTAGACAGAAGGAATAAGTTCAAGACATCTATTGTGCATTATAGTGGCTATAGTTAATAATATATTGTATACTTCAAAATTGCTGAGAGCAGATTTCAAGGGTTCTCACCACAAAAAATAAGTATGTGAAGTAATGCATGTTGAATAGCTTGATTTAGCCATTCCATGATGTATACACATATATCAAAATATCATTTTGTAGACCATAGATATATACAATTTTTGTCAACTAAAAAAAAAAAAAAAAAAGCCAAGGAATGTCAAGAGTGAATCGATCGATTCTCAACCCTCCAAAACAAGACTTCTTTCCCTGGAACGCACGTGAGTTCTAAAATATTTCATAGACTGGAGAATATCACCACTTAATCATCACTTAATTGGGCAGTTATAGCATTCTCTAAAATATGTGTGTTTTTACTTTCCTGAAGGACATGAAGCCAAGATGGTAGAAGATGGTATGAGGAGAGAAGAAAAAGTAAAATGTTTGCAAAATGGAGAGAAAGAAAAAATACGGGGAGTGGTCATGGTTTTTAAAGGAAGCTCCTTGGCACTAGGATTTTCTATTAAGTCTTTTAGGGATCACTTTAAACAGAGTTCCATGGTGGAGAGTAGGAAGAAGAAAAATCTTAGAAATTATAGATGAGAAGACAGATTTGTGTTTTGTGTGTCATCTAAAATATCACTTTGTCCATTTTCCTCACCCGAAAAAAAAAAAAAACTAATCTAGACGATCTTGAAGGCCCCATGTGGTACCATCTTTATATACTTTTCCTGATTGAGTCTCAGAACTAAATTTTAAAAGGCATATATTGAGACAAATCAGTAGGTAATATAAGAAAACTATTAGGAGGGCCTCAAAAAAACAACAGGAGGCAACAGCACATTTCTCTTCTAACACGGATGCCCCTGCACCGGCTGACTTAGTCCTTTAAATAACTCCTCAGTAGATCTAACAAATGAAATCAGAATCTTGCCATGCTAGTGCCCCCATTGTGCAGGGGTGGGGGTCCCATCATAGGGGTTCTGATAAGCACTGGACTGTATGGACTTTAGTGGTAGCAATTCTGGCTGGTCATAGATTCAAATCCAACCATTTACAAGAGGATTTGTGGGTTGTGAGTCAAGTGGGTTGAGAAATCATAGGAAGCACCCTCTATTGACTGCACAGAAACCCATCCCTCTATTGATTGCTTCCTGATCATTCAGGCCCGTGGACACCCTGCTTCAGTGATCTGCCATCTGCAGCATATCCTGGGGTGCTCTCCAGACACAACCATCTGGGCCCCCAAAAGGGTCCCATGGTCCCAGCCTGAAAGGTGATTGTCTCCAGAAGCACCTTCACTGTGTTTCAAGCATCAGGGCTTATTAAAACCCCGAAGGGAAGTAATTCCTGAATGCCACTAAAAGATCTCCAGCTGGTACCATTTATGAAGTAAGCCTGAAGAGAGGGGGAGTGAATGGGGGAGTGGGGACAGGAAGGACCAGAAGAGAGAAGAATTTAGACAAGGGCAAGTTATCCAGAGAGAGCCCCCATCAAAAAAGAGTCATGTTTTATCAGCTTAAGCTTTCCTGCCTTCTTTCCCAAAGGTATTTCCCCCCTCAACTCTCATTAATTCTTCTTTATAGCTGTCTATTTTCTTTAAAAATAATAATAATAATAATAATAATAATAATAAAGGCAGCACATGGCTAGAGAAAGTCTGTGTGTGAAAATTAGAAAGACTTGCCGGATGAATTACCTGGAAACAACTGAACATGTCTTCCCTAGAAAATCAGGGAGGAAAATGTTTTTTTCATGGAAAAGAATTAGAGTAGCTCTCAGTATCTGTCTCTCCCTTCTCCATTCTTTGGAAAAAGTCTTTTCATCTCATTAAGTTAAGCTGATTAATAAAAATTCAGCAGTTTGCCCATGGATCCTTTAGAAGTGGTGATACAAGCTGAAAGATGCAGGCGGAAGGTTTTTGTGCTGGAGACAATACAGGGGATGACTTCTTAAATCCGTCGTCATCCTCCATTAGTGATAAATAGTCACCTTGGCTCAGATTCGTCAGACAAATACTATATTGCTACTTGTTATCTTCTAGTAACCTTCAGAAAAACTTTAGTGCTTACTTAAAAAATGAGAAAACAAAGAATCATTATGTAGAAAAAAATGAGAACATTTTGCTTCGTTTCAAAAATTATTTATTCAAATTAGTGAACAAAACATGGTCTATCAGAATAGGCTCATTAAACAGAAAAAATACTTGCATCCAAAGAAATCTCATATGTAAATAGAAACTTGTATACTTTTTGCTGTAACAAGCAGACAAATCCAGTTATTTTTTTCATGAATAACTGTTTATTTTGTCATCAAAAAATCTTTGTTAATTACCTAGTTGGTAACTGACACATAATAGATGCTCAATCAAGAGTTTAAGAAGTGAATTTCCTCAACAAATTTTAAGTGACTACTGTCTACTTTTTTTTGTTTTGTTTTTTGTTTGTTTTTTTGAGACAGTCTTGCCCTGCCACCCAGTTTGGAGTGCAATGGTGCAATCTCGGCTCACTGCAACCTCCGTCTCCTGGGTTCAAGCAATTCTGCTGCCTCAGCCTCCTGAGTAGCTGGGATTACAGGCATGTGCCACAATACCTGGCTAATTTTGTATTTTTAGTAGAGATGGGGTTTCTCCAGGTTGGTCAGGCCGGTCTCAAACTCCCAACCTCAAGTGATCTGCCCACCTCAGCCTCTCAAAGTGCTGGGATTACAGGCGTGAGCCACCACGCCTGGCCTGTTCTGTTTTTCAAATTTTAAGTTCTGGGATACATGTGTAGGATGTGCAGGTTTTTTAGGTAAACATGTGCCATGGTGGTTTGCTGCACCTATCAATCCATCACCTAGGTATTAAGCCCCACATGCATTAGTTATTTAGAGTCAATTATATAATGCCATGACTTACAAATGTCTTCAGCTATCCAGACATGGGTTAAATACATCCAGAAAATATATATCTATTATGTGACAAGCTTCAAACAAGGGGACATAAAGATCAGTAAATCTGCCTTGTAGAAGTTGAAGTAATTTCCGGGCTACCTTTAAACTTGTGCAGCACTAAACTGTTCACCTGTATTTTATCCAAAGTATTTTTCCCAACTGACCGAATTAAATTTGTACTACCCTTCATAATTTGTTTAAAAGTCCTTGTAAGTGGCATTCACTATTCACATGTTAATTACTCTGCCAAATTTATATCTAGCAAATCTTGGTATGTATAAGAGTGTTTTTAGTGCCATTTAAACCAATTTATTCACACTATACTGAATCAAGTTTTATAGTCAATCTAGTCATTAAATTTACCCTAAAACACCAGAACAAATAAATATTTTTGTCTGATTCTCACTTCAGAAAGATTGGGCAGGGGTAGTTCTTTTCATTCACATCTTATGGATATTACACATACTTAAAGTCATGATTCTTTACAGAACAGCCCCCAAATGTTTAAAAGTGTTAGGCATGTTTAAAGATGCAACTCTTGATTTGGAGATTGCTAAAACAACAATAAAAGACTCATTCTAAACCTTGATCAAATTAGCTACTTAGCTATTATTGTTTTCTCCAGATAAATATGGATTCAGTACCATTAATAGAGCCAAACTCATTTGACCACATATTCCCTGTGGCCTGAAGCCGTCACCTGTTTTGCCATCATCAATCTATCTTTTCAAATACCTAAGAGGCTGAGACCAATGCAGCTGAGAGAAACAATGGATAAGGATCTATTTACACTTCTGCTGTGAAGAATAATCATAGGTTAGCTCTGGCTTCCAATTAACAAATAAAAAATTGGTTAACTAAAGCACAGCTCTTTTTCTGTGAAATGATAGGCGAGCAGAATCTAACAGACACTATATGCTTAGTAATTAGTATCTAAGGTAAAGAGTACGCAGTTGCAGTCTAGAGATGGAATGTACAGCATGATGACTACAGTTAGTAATATTGTGTTGTATACTGAAAGTATGCTAAAAGAGATAGATTGGATAAACTGATTTCCTTGACTATGGTAATTATTTCACTCTGTATATCAAAACATGATATACATATACCATGGTGTACATGTCGTACATCTTATATACAAAACATTTTTGAAAAATTTAAAGATACTATATGCTTAAAGGCATTATCATTCTCATATTTTACAAATTCTACAACATGCCTACTGTGTGCCAAGCACTATGTTGACTACTGTAAACACAAAGAAACCAAGTAGATTATAAGTATCTGGTATTAATGTCCAGTGAGGTGAGATAAATATTACTGAGGGATAGTAAAGGGTAATACTGATTAAACATGTTGGTACTAGTTCTTCCTTTTACAAATCTACTTGAGTTCCTGGATCTCCCCGTAAACACTGAGACAGAAAGGGTCACACATATTGACTCATTTTGTGCATATCTTATTGAAACGGGAAGCTGTTGAGAAAACATTCAACTGCTTCTGAAAAAAATATTTACATGGTGAGGGGGATACTTCTACTTACTATCAGTGGGTACTATCACTGAAAGTGGTTCTTAATATAGAATGTCCTTGACCACAAATAAATTTTTTTAAAGCTTATTTAAAAAGCTTCATTGTATGGGATTTTCTTGTATGTGAAAAGTACAGACATTTGGGTCAGTTCTCTAAGTTTCTCCAGAAATAGTATTTTATTATATATATTCCACTGAAATTGAGACTTTTGAATATGACTGTCAATACATTGTAGGCAACTATTAAGCATATTTTAAATAACATATCAAAGACAATTATGAAATGCATAAAGCCCCTATAATGCAAAATTTTTTCAAAAATAGCATCTTTGTGATGTTATCACCCTGACAATATAAAACACAAGAAAATGAAATATAGTTGATAAGATTATGTAAAATGCAGTATATGTATGTATTTAAGTAAAATGATTTATTTTGCATCTTAACAAAATATCAACCTATTTCTATCGTATTCAATTCTGGAAATTTAAGAGCCAGACAAGCAAACTTCTTGGTGTAAATATGTAGCTACTATATACACTTTCTTCAGCATCTCACAATGCATCGTGGGTATAACTGTCTACAATTAATTAACAGTAACTCAATATTTATAAAAGAGAAACATAGTTCAAAATCATAGCCCCATAACTGGCATTGCAATTATAATGAGCTCTTATTTTATGAATGTCTTTCAATGAAAATAGCTATATTGGTAACTGGAAATAATTATTAGTAAAACAGACCTACTTTAATGCTCATTCTGATCATCAAAAAATTTAAGATTACAGAATTATAAAATAACGGAGAGGGATAAAATAGATTCCACAAAAGTTCAACTTGGATTAAGTTAAGTTGAACAGCTTTTATTAGATAACAAGGAAATGAAAAACATTCAGTTCATGTCCAACAAATTACTAAATGCAGAAACACCAGCAAACACACATTTTACTGTCGGTAATGGCTGCTGCTCACAAATCAATCTACTTGGATGAGAACAAGCCTAACCTCTAAGAGGACACATCACTGTGCTCTGTGACTGTGATTAGTCCACCGAAAACTCACACTGTCACAGGAAATGGGGTGAATCCAGTCCAATTTACCCATGAAACTGATTAGGAATAATTTGACTAGAAACTGCAGAGAAAACAGACCCTGAGTGGGCCAGGCAACTCCAATAAATGAGGTCTATAAGCAAGGCTGTCCAAAGCAAGAAGGGCATTAAACAGGTGGATTAGATAATATTTAGGCATTTCTGTTGATATATCTATTTCTATACTTACCATCATCTTGATGCAAATGCATTTAGTAACTTACTTAAAGTTTCACTGAAAAAAAGTTTAACTGATTTTTTGGCTAAATCATTCTTGCAAAGAGAACTGGCATCTTGGAACTTACTTTAAAGAATCAACATGTCTTATTCACTTAGGTTCTCACTGATTATTAAAGCGAGTTTTGAAAAGTTCATTTCATATTATAAAGTTTACTATGACATTATTTATATATTTTTAATAATCACATGAAAGATATGTATAAAATTAGTTGAGCTTTGTCAAACATGCAATAAAAGGGTGTGACAATGGAGTCATATTTATGTAACTAAAATACTTATATTGCATAATTGTTTGCTGAATTAAAATACTTATACAATTACCCAATGTTTAAAAATTCTTATTCTACTTCTTGCTTCCTTCCAAATGCAAAGGGAAAACAAATGAAAACCAAATAGTTTCAATTTGTGGTACATTTTATAGCTGTGAATTGAAAACATTTTATTCTAGGCTCTTCTTTTTCTTCTTTTGAAGCACTTAGATTTTTTAAAACCATTTTTAATTCTTAGAATTAGTCTAAATTAAGAGTTTACTCAGATACAGCACAGTTGCGATCTCCCTGCGTCAAACTTCAGGATTCAACTCATCAACTCTGATAAGGGATGTTGGATGGTTTGGGTAGTTGAATATATGTCACACATTATTTTTATTACTGACTAATTGTAACTTCAGTGTGGTTTTCCAGATATAAATATTTAAAGCCATGTCTGAAAACAAAACAGAAAAAAAAATCCTTTTAATAAAATCTTTAGAGTCATGTTTGAAAGTAAAAAAGAAAACTTCTGTGCCCTCTTCAAAAGTTTACACAATGTAAATATGTATGTATTAGTTCCTCTAAACTGAAAAAACAAAATTGGAGGGTTGGGGAGAAGTAAATTATAAGTTTTAAACAAAGAAGTTTTAAAGGCTGATAGATTAATGAAGTCGAAAATGACCTCCCAGAAGACAACAATCCCCTCATTTCACAGATGAGGAAACACGACTTGACCAAGGTTAAGTGACTTGCCCAAGGTCAAACAGTTAAATAGTGTCAAGGCCTTGCCACATCTCGGATCTTCTAAGTGAGATGCTCTCGCCTAAGACATCGACTAATTCAATCACCTTGTAAAGATGAAAAACAGAGTCCCAGAGCAATCGATGACTTGATTAAGGTAAACATCTAGTTGGTAGAAAATAAAAAACCTGACTCCAGGCCTTGGTATTTTTTTAAAAGATATTTTTTCATCTTCCAAACTGATAAAATCAAAAAGAATAATTTTCTCACAAATCAATACATGAATTTAGTTAGGCTGGCAAAACATCTGGCAACAGGCAGCCAATAAACTGAAATGAAGAGAGGCACACTATGGGCAGACAACTCATAGGCTAATCCTCAAATGACTAATTCTCCATGTTAATGAATCAGAATAATAAAAATGAATAATATGTAGATTTCATGGATCCAAAATTATGCACCAGGCATTTTACATGCATTTACTTTCTCACTGAATCAACACAATTTTGCAAATTATACATCCTCCCTATTTTACATAAGTGAAAACTGAGGGTTGGAGAAAAGAGGCAGCATTTGATCCCAGGTCACCCCAACTCTAAAGTTAGACTATGCTCTCTCTTTGACATATCTCTGTATAATTATATGGTATTTTTATATAATAATACAGAAATACATTTGAAAGTATTAATAGCTAAAATTTATTGACCACATACTATGCGCCAGGCATTTTTCTATGCTTTATGTTTAATAATACATCATTTAATCATCACAGTAACTCTATCAGACAAATAGATTAGTATTTCCATATATAAATGAGAAAGATGAAACAGGGAATGATTAAGTAACTTGTCTAGGACCACAGCAAGTAGTCAGTGGAGGAGCAGAGAAGTGTACCCAGAACCAACCCACCTCAAGTTCTTAAGCATCATGGGCCAGCCCTTGAGTATGGTGTTTTTGCCATGACTCAATCTCTGACCTCAAGAATCTTAGAATCTAGTAATGGGAACACATACAAAAATGCAGATAACATATATAAACTATAGTATAACTCATATACTAATATTACCCATATAAACAACTAAATTAGAAGATGGGGTAACAACTTCCACTGCAGAGGTACAAATGGCTGTGCTAAGGAATGAATTGCCTAATGTTTGCAGACACGCAATTCAACGAAAAGACTTGGGTTAGTCTGGCAAAGCAGAGAGGTACATAATGGATAAAGTGTCAAACCCTTTCTTCCCTTTACATGTTGTCTCTCTGGAGATTAGGTGAGAACCTGATCCACTCACTGCCTATCAGGAGACTTCTGTCTTTGAAACTAATCAGGAAGAATTTACTGGCTGTTAAGCTCTATGGCAAGAACTCTTGTGAAGGAATGAAACAAAAGGAAGGGAAACTAAGATGAAAGTGAGGGATTTGGGACACAAAATAATGCGAGTCACTTCAAGCATCTATGTATTGTTCCCTATAGCTTAAAAATGATTATTTCTTGCTCAAACTGTGCTTATAATACAGAAAGCAAAATCTGCATTTAAAATTCTTAAGTAAACGTATATTGTTATTATGTAAACCAAAACTGACTTTAAGTGAAATAATTTAGGTTGACTATAGAGGAAAATTTCCTGACTGTATGATTGCTAAATTCTAAAACTTTTATTCAGCGAATATCCAGAATTTCTTCTGAAAGTCTTCAAAAATAGCTCTATATCTTTGCCAGCCTTCAGGAACCAAGCTTACCTGCATGCAGGCAAGAAGGGCCAGTGGTATGTGAATCCCTAGCAATTTGGTTGTATATACAGATTGTACATACACATGGCCTCACAATTAGCTCCAAAGAACCAGTCCACGAAACATTTAACCTCCGGTTATACTAGTTATTTGTAGTGGATGCCAAATTATGGCTTGCTACCTCAGTCCATTAAATGCTCAACAAAGAGGAATAAAAATGTGCATTTTTAATACTCTTTTCATATTAGCATATAGTCCCTATCATTCTCCTCCACTACACCTCCTTGGAAATTCTGCCCCAAGGTCACCCTTCAACATTTCATCAAGTTCTGTTAGACAAACTATATCACTCCACATAGCCCAGCTGAGTGGTAAGGGCCATTTACTAGCCAAGGGACCTTTGGCTAGTATAAAGTATGTAAAAATCAGTTTTCTCAGCAGCAAAACAAGAATTATAAGACTTCCCTCACAAGAGCTTTTGTCAGGATTTTTAAAAATGATGATTTAGTCTGTAAAGGACTGTGCTCATACACAGTAAGTGCTCAATAAATGGGAGCTATTCAAGTCAATTCCTAGAGGGGCACATAAGTACTTCTGTGGCCTATAAAGCAAAAATGAATCTCTTCCACAGCATTGTTTCTATTCGCCCCTAAGTAAATGCCAAAGCCTGTACTCTAACTAGGAAGGTTTTGAAAACATGATTCAAAGAGCCATAGGGGGTCCTCGCAGGCCTCTCAAGAAGCCTGGGAACAGAGCACAGCCGACCGCCCAAGCTCTCCAACTACAACTTGATGTTTGCTTGGTGGTTTGGCATTTGTTTTTCCGTTTTACACATTAGACTTTCGCTAATGATTTTTGTGAACAATGGTTTTTTGGCAAAAAAAAAAAAAAGCTTTGAAAACAATTGCTTAATCCACATGTCAGGGAAACAATTCAGATATAATAGAGCACCCTAAGTTTCATCTGGAAATATTAAAATTACTCTGATTTTTATCATCTCACCACTTAACCACTTATAAATGAAGCCTAATTTGAAGATCTTCAACATTTACCAGTATTCTGTTATATTTACAAAGCAATTAAACAGTGGCTAAGATATACAACAGTGCAGAACAATTCTAATACATATTAAGACCCTGTTAATCCATCTGTTACAAAGAACAATGCAATATAATGGTCCTCCTTCCCCTACTAAAAATGCAGCCTCGTGTATGTGTGGGGGTAGGAAGTATATGAGATATCTCTGTACCATCCTCTCAATATTGCTGTGAACCTAAAGCTGCTCTAAATAAATAAAGTCTTTAAAAAGTCAAAAACAAAAATCACAACCTTAAATTCACACTCCACAACTTGACCAACCTACCTCTTCAGCCCATGCTGCAGGTACTTTCACTAGATCCCCTCCACCCTGAATAAACTACTTTCTGTTTATTCCCCAAATCCATATACAAGGTTACAGCCAGTAGGCCTTTGCTCCCGTTCCTAAGGATCCCTGGAATATTCTTCAGCTACTTGCCCCATCTCTTTTAAAATCATATCCATTGTTCAAGGTCTAGACTAAATTATTCCTCTCCAGAAAGTAGTTTCTGATACCCCTGAACAGATGTGCTTTCTCTCTCTCTGTCCATAGCATTTCATGCTTTATTGTGACACTATTGTTCTAATATATTAGTGGCCTGAATGAAGCAGAACAGTTTGATGATTGCCTTGGCAGTCAAAGAATTTTCTAATTGTCCTGGTATTTGCCTGCATGTGGTCTTTAGCACTGATATGTTCACATCAAATATCACAGAAGACTACAAATTTAAAAGCATGCTTACAATATCAGTGGAAATGAATTAACAATCCAAATATGCTATTGGTTTTACTGTGTATTTATTAACAATTACTTTGTAGTCAACACACACAATAATTTCTTTTTAAGGATGTTTACTTTTCTAGTTAGTAAATGTACGGGATGGTTTTCACTAAAACATAAGTCAGCCAGCTGTTTGTTTGGGTTCTTAAACTGAATGGTAAAAATACGAGCAGCTTTTTCTCAAAGTACTCCACTTTAACCAAGGGAATCTGTTCCATATTTAAATGATTTAATTTTCTTTTTCTAAAAAAAAAAAAAGTTTAAAATTTTCATATAATAAGAACATCTCCTCTTCAGAACTTTCATTTCAAATGGCATATGGTTCTCCCTCACCCATCTGATGCCCCAGGGATGCCAAGGCACTTAGGAGACCCAAGAGAGTGTGTAATCCGACATGACAGCTGAAAGAGGGAAGGCTGACAGAGGCATCAGAACAGGTACCAGGGAGGGAGAAGCATCATTCTGGAATCTGAGGGTTTACCCTTTTACTTTCTTCCAAGTTCACCAAAATCCTGCAATTTATATCTCCTTGAGAAGACAGCATCACTGACACAAAGGTTTCACTCAGAAATGGGCTGGACCCACCAAGACAAGCAGCTTTGTGTACCTTAAACTTCACTAAAGCAGACAGGCTGGTCAGCATTTCTGCACTTCAGTCTCCTAAGTTCTCCATAACCCAGTGTAAGCTCCAGCTGGCTTTGTAGTCAGCTTCCCTTTCCTCTATATGGTGCATTTATGAGTTCAGCTGTGGGCCCTGTTAATTTCCCTCCACAGCCTTTCTTCTCTTCCTAACACATGCATACTTGAGCCCGCTCTGGAGTGCTGACTAAGGAGGAACAATAGGAGGCTTTGAGCAGGGCTCAGCCCCAGACCCAGTCAATATTTACTTCAGTTTGGAGGCACTGTTTTAAAGCTCCTTCCAAGCACAACTCAACAGGGGGAGTCCCCAGAGGTTTCTAGATTTTATTTTAGCTAGAGGGAAGAGGGGTATAGAGATAAATAGATTACTGTCCAAACCACTTTCTCAGAGAAAATAAGAGAGGCTGTTCAACAAAACAGGTTAGATTTTCAATACTAATTAGCAATTTATAACAAGAAAAACCAATCGTCTTCCAACACTGATTATTGCAGTCTTAAAACTCCATATTCAGGCTGCAGTGCAAATCTACTTAATGTGACCCATGCATATCTTGTGAGCAGAGTCCTGATCCTATCAACCACTCAAGAGCTTGCCAATGTTTGCCTACTCTGCCCAGAATGGTAATGCAAGAGCTCTAGGTGAAGTTAACCCAAACTCCACGACTGAATTCCAAACCAGGTCTTATGTATACTATCAATATGTGATTACAAAATGAAGCTGTGATTACCAAACCCCATGAATTAAGAGTATGCTATGATAAACACTAGTAAGTATGCCTGTTATCTTTGCAATAGATTGGAAAGGTTAATCTATGGCTATGAAGGGAGTGACTAGGAAAAAAAAGTCACAAATACTCTCTTCCCACCAGTAAAAGAGGCTTACTATGGGACAGCATGTGGGAGGTAAGATGGATAGTTTGTTCTAATACCACATTAGAGCCAATAAAGCTTCCCTGTGGGTTTACATTGCCTTCTGTTGACACAAATATAGACAGAACTTCTATATTAAATATGAAACTACTTAACCGTAAGGATTTTTGTATTTGCCAGTTGGTTTAAACTTTTTTTTTAAAGGTCAATTGCCATAGAACTAACCCAAAGTGACAGTTGGGAAATTTTACCAAAATGATTAAGGCTATATAAAATTACTAAAGATTTGTTAGATACCTAAGGAAGAAATTCATAGTTGTCTGCCATAACCAACTATAATACTCATTATTCCATTCAAATCATTAAGTAGACTTTGTTCCTTTTGCTTAAAGACTCAACTGTATATTCCATTCACATTTTGCAACATTTCCATAAGAACAGAGCCAAATGATCTAAAAACTTTAAAAAGAGAAATTGAAGAGAATTTACAACTGTCCAAAGTTAAAATTCTAGTTTATGACAACCTTAGTACTAAAGAGCATCTTCTGTATTTTAAACATGTAAAATACATTGACATAACTCAGCCTTTCACAAAGAGAAATAGAGATAATTCAACCCATTCCTCCCTCCAAAAAAAATAGAGGTAAAAGGTGATGCACCAGGATTAGCCTGTTCAACTGTCTAAATTCATCACATGCACTGGAATCTGTTCAGCTCTAGCCTTTAGTACATTATTTACCATATTAATAAAAGCTGAATAATTAAGCTGCAACTCAATCCAATCATTTCAATACCTTAAGGAATTACTGGATAGCTATACACATGCAATCTGATCAATCAACATGCTCTCATGGAAAAAAAAAATGCTGAGTAAGCCTGGCTAAGATGCAGTCTTTGGCTGATATTCTTTAACTGATGTACAAGAATATAAGGAATTAGTATTTTAATAACACAAAATATCAATAAGTAAGTTATCAAAATTTAAACTTCTTGACTACCCTTTTGCCAAGAAAGCAAGCCTGGAGCAAGGGAGGGACTGTAACTAATATCATTCATCAGACATGGAATCCAAGTAACATAAAATTACCAAGCTTCAAACTTGAAATAAACTCATAGCAAGCTCATTCCCTTGACAAATTTTAACTTCCAATTTAGCAGGAAAAAAGAAACCTGCTTTTGTACAAAATGATATAAGAGCAACAAAGGTAAATCTAGCTTTCCTATGAGCACAGCGATTGTAAATATTAAAATGCTGTACTTTTAAGAGAAATCTGTTATGCAGAGTTCACAGTGTTCTTTCAAATAATTTTGGTATGGCTTATGTTAGACCCAGTATTTTTATTACTAGTGGCCAAGTTCTGCCCACCAACATCACTAAATTTCTGGGTACAGCGAATAAGGATCATTGATAATTTCCCTTATGAATTACCTTTTTCTGGCATAAATGAGGTTTGTACCTTCAGGAGTAAAACAACATTACAAAATGATTATCTAAGTATATGATGGAAATTTTTAAAAAAGTAACTGGCATATTTGCTATCCATCTAAATAACTATAAACATAGGAAGTAAAACTGGCTTTGAATAACCACCGGACAATTCTATAGGAAAGCAGCCCTTTGGCAGTAATGTATTACTCAGGTTTCAATGCATTAAAATATGTGTTCCTTGACAAATCCTGTTTCCTTTCTCAGCTACATGTTGTTATGATCTATTTATACCTCTAACATCAATGTGTATATAATATGTACTAAGTTTAAGATAGTCAATAGCAAGAGTTCTCAAGCAGAGCGTCAAGAGGCTAAACCCTGCTCTTCTGGCAGCAGAATTCAGAAAAATCCAAGGATCCCAGGGACAGCCCAGCTACCTGTAAGGAGCAGGCCCAGACAGGAATTGATTTGTTTCAACAAGCTCCTCATTGGAAATACAAGCATTCTCCAAGAGGATGTCAGTATTCATTAATTTCTCCTTTGAGATGGAGATATCTCATTATAACTATGAAGTCCAAAGTAGAATATCAGGGTTTTAGAAGTCAAAGAAGAAACAATATAGCAGAGACAAACTGAGAGGGGAAGGGAGGACATTAAAAATAAACCTGGCCAATTTTACAAAGGAGATTCAAAATCCCTTTCCCGGGAAGAAGGTCCTGGAAGACTTGCCTCTCAAGAGTCAGTCTTTACACATTATTACTCTTTTAGAAATCACAAGATAAAACCTAAAATGTAAATTCCTTTAAATAAAACCCAATGTAAATGTACAAATCATCTCTCAGGAACAACATATATTACAAAATGATACAATTTGGTCTATCTTTTAAAAATTCAACTCTTCTGTGATGCTTTTAAAATAAGTTTTATTTGTAAGAATGTATTTTCTATGCAACTTACGAGAATATATATAAAGTGAGATTCACAAGAATATATATAAAGTGAGGTTCAAAGTGAGGTAACTCCCCTTAAATCTCTATTTTCCCCCCAATTTATTGAAGTATGATTGACTTTATTCTTTTTACAAGTTTTATATCAGTTTTTAAAGTCCTGTCACATATACACATTCCTTTAAATTTTCACAAGTCTGAGGGAGATATTTTTATTATACCCATTTATTTATTAGGGTGAAGAAACTGAGGCTTAGATTCACCACTATAAATGGCATACTTACAACTCAAATAGAGCTGAAATTTAATTAGCTCTGAAATAAAACCAAAAAATTTTAACAGACAAGTGACAAATCTAATCTGATATAGGTTTTTTAATATCTTACTTTCTGAGTCCTTGCCTATCCAACACCCAAACAAATTTGAAGTTTGATCTGTAATAGTTGCTATTGTAAAAATTCAAAACAAAAAAGTACATAAACACAATGTTTTTACTATACGCAGTTAAATCTGTATAGGAACATATATTAGTATATGGAAGAACTTGGTTACAACCTATTACCGAAGAACTTGGTTACAACCTATTAATATGATGACAAGTCACTGTTAATAACTTTGAGTTAAATAAAAACAATTTAATGTGCTTATTTTCTTTTTTTAAAAATGGAGGTGAAAAACAGTATTAAGAACTACTGAGCATCTTCTACTTCATCTAAAACACAAATCTTAGGTATATCAACTCTATTTTCAACAAATCCATTCCTATTCCTAAATTTAACAGTCTTTGAAGCATACAGCATAGTTCTTTTTTAGGAGCCACTTAAGTTCACACAGAGTCACAGAAGGTTCTCGCATTTCAGGATCTATGAGAACCATAAAACTGGAAACGCTAAGTGCTTGTCACCCCCAAATTCACTGTTTGAGAACCCTCGTTTACACCACGGTGAACATAAACATAAACTTACAAACAAAACAGTACTGTCTTGATTTACTATTCTTAATAATATTCATAGTTATTATGAAATAGTACCCAATGTTCTAATTAAACCCATTGAGGATTTAAAAAGAAAAATATTTGCTTCTGTTTTAAAATTAACTATCAAAAATTGTTGGTAAAAATTTCTTTTTAAAATAAAAGAATACTTAAGTGGTCACTGTCCTGTTCATCTGTTTCCTTTCATAAAAATACACCTGACTTAAAGTACAAACCGTTTTATCTTTTTTAAAAATAATCATTCCATAGAGGTACATTTCAATTAAGTCACTCTACTTAACTGATGCTTTCAAAGACTTGAAAGCTCATTTAGATTAGTAATATTGTATTTATATACACAGAGTGAAGATCAGTAAAAACAAAAAACAAAAAACGCAGAGTAATCTTCTGAATTTAACTAGTTCCATTCCTTACTTGTTAATACAAAGATTTGCTTTGAAAAAGCAAATAATATATACGCTGTGAGGAAAGCGGAAGCATATTTGCAGATCTTATATTACCTAGACTCTACAGGAGCAAAAGTTTCTCACTAAGACCACTAGAATCATAGAACTTTACAGAAAGAACGCATTTTGTCCCAAGTCTTTTATAACTCCATTGAAATTACAGGCTCCTGAAAGCCACCCACAAGAAACCCAGACATTGAAAGTAGAAAAACTGTTAGTCATCTTTTATGTTAATGTAAAAAGAACATTTGGGGTTAATTTAACCATACGGATTTAAGTTGGAAAGTGTTAAAAATCTGTTTCTGAGGTGTAATTCTGGCATTGCCACATAAAATACATCTTGGCAGGGTTTGCAAATAAATATCTTTAGACATTTATGACAGTATCCTCCTTAAACTTTTTGGACCAGGTTAGTATTTTTATTCCAGTGGAATTTGTCTACAGAGACCAAATCTTATAATGAAATCCGTGTCCCATTACCTTTGTTAGTGGTGTATTTTCAATGAAGCATAAACTTCAATGTAAAAGTCTGTTTTATTTGTCTGAGTTTTGAAGGAAAGTGGTTAGGAAGGAACATTAGGCATTCTGGGCTTTTTAAATGGCAAATAATTTTCCTTCACATAAATATGGAGCCATTTTAGAAACTGCAGAACTCTATGAAAAGTTCAGCGCAAATACAACCAAGAGTCCTTGAAGAAGAGTCAGAAGTAATCTCTCTCCCACTTAATTTTATCTAGAACCTTGCTGTTCAAACCACGGTTCATGGGCCAGCAGCATCAATGTCATCTGGGAGCTTGTTAGAAATGCAGACTGTCAGGGCCCTATGTAGCCCAGACCCACTAAATTAAAGTCTGCATTTCAACGAAATCTCCAGGTCTGTGTTCACCTTACAGTGTGAGAAACAGTGACCTAGAAATTACTAACCGAATGCTTCATGATGACAGGGATGCTGTATATATGCTGTTTACTGCAGTATTTCCAGTACTGAGAACAGTACCTGGCCCACAGTGGACACCTGACATAAATATCTGTCAAGTAAATCTACATGGGCACATTTATGGTACTATTTTATACTCTGTAATATAATTATATGTATAAAATTATTATATCTGCACAATGGTCTTAAGTTCCTTACAGGTGCAAATGTTATCTTATCCCTGAATCCACTGTATGTCTCCCAGTATTCTGCAAATATCACTCAATAGTTTATCAATGATAACTTTTAGATATTCAATATAGGAATATAGAATTTCTTCAGTGTGAAAACTTTGGAAAAATAAGTTCAAGTCAACATGTATTTGCTGAATTCATCTATTTGGCTTTGGTTTTAGATACAGCTAAGAGTGCTCACCCTAGGAATGAAAATAGTAATGGAAAACATTATATAGGGCCAAGTTCTGATTCTATGTGGTACCAGAGAACAGGGATGGCGTGGATGACTGAAATCCAAAATTGATTCCAAAACTTCACGTTATTCAATCGCTTTAAGGTCTTCCCTTACCAAATCTTCTATCCAAGCTGCTAAAAGTTTGAGTTTTTTGGGTTTTCCTTTTTTTTTTTTTTTTTTAGTTTCCTTTTCTTTCTCAAATCTATCCATAGGTCTACAGACCCAGAGACAATAAAATGGCCAAAAGCCATCAAAAGAGAAAAATAGCAATAGAGAGATTTACATAATAAATGAAGTGATTAGCTCTCAAATAACCAGATGTCAATGAAAAATCTAGAGCTAAGTAAAAAAAAAATAATTTGCAAAAGATGTAATGATAATAGTCAGATATGTTAATATATGTATTGATAACAAGACCATGCCAAAATAATATTCAAAATAATAAGATATTCAGACTCATAGATATTGCTGGTTCTCTCAGTTCATATTATAAAGGAAGAATGCTAAAATAGGGAGACCCTTCCTAACAAAGAACTGCATTTTTTCATTTTAATTAACTAAATTAGTAGTCCTTTCTACATTTTTTTTTCCTTCAGAGAACAGAGGATAAAGGTAAACCAATAGGTATGTCTGACCTTAGGTGTACATATTCTTATGGAATATCGTGTATACATATACCCACCCCCTCAACACACACCACCTCTGTCATGTTGTCTTCCCAAGAGTATAGTTGACTATGGTGATAGCAGAGTGTGTAATTAGTTTTCATTGTTCCCTTGACAGCTATAGTTCCATACAAGACCCTTTGCTTTTGATGCTGTAAATGCTATGGAAAAAATACACTAATAACAGGCATTTAATTATGGTTCTAGCAACCATAGTGGGAACACTGCCAGAAAAAGACTGGAACCTCTGAGATGGCAAAAACATATATATATATATATTTGGCAAGTGGGGGAGGTTCTGTTCTTCAATTACAGTAATTTTCAAAATATTAATGACAAGCATATGGTGGGAAAATTTTAAAATGTTTCCTTGAATCTTTGTTGACAATAAAGTATGTATACAATGCTACACCCATACTGAAACCAAGAAGAACACTATCATGTCTGTAACTAAAATATTAATAAGAATAAAGGAATTGCTTATTAATCAGGGAAATACTCTTTAGAATAGCTTTATATTTTGATACTATAGGTAAAGAGTACAAAGATTTCATTTCAAATTTTGTTTTTTGCCTGGCTTTTCACAGACTTTAAAAAAATTATCACTTGTGATACAAAATATCTGGGTGCTACATTGTCTGATGTTTAATTTGTTTTATACAGTATTTAAAATAAAGTATCCCAAGTTGCTGCAATGGCAGACACCAGATCTATCACTGAGGTCCCTTCTCTCCTTATTAATTAGTAATTGGGAGACACATTTTGGCAGCTTTCGTTTCCCCATTATTTTCTCTAGTTTGACACAAAACCCTGTCAGAAGCACCACTATTTGAACTGTACCCCTCTTAGTGCTGGGTCACTAAATTTTAATAAACAGAGCTCCCGCCAGAAAACTACTGAAATAGGCGTAAAAGTTTATTGAAGCAGTAACAGTAAACAAATATATGAAGAAAGCACTGAATGCCACAGTATCTAAAACATTAATGGTCTGTCTGAACCCAGGGGTTACTGGCGAGATTGCAGAGCAGAGGCTAAAAGAAAAGGTCTTTAACAAAACCACTGCTTTCATCTGTCTGTTAAAAAAAAAAAAAAAGAAAAGAAAAAAGAAAAAAAAAGTATTAGCTAAATAAAGCAGGCAAACACTTTGCTGCAGCAGAACCATACATCTGAGCTTCCCTTAGCCTCCATTATCCCAACATGTTGAATAAAATTATTGGGAGGCAAAGATTTATAGCGACTATATGGACACAGAAGCCATCCGGAAGCCACAAAAGCTCTGTCTGAGCCAAAGAAACATTTTCATAAATGGTAAGGTGAGAAACTTAAAATGAAAACTAAAAAGACTGATACTTTGGAGGTCTGCAAATAGCTACAGAATCAGTTTCAAGATCTCCATCTCAAAGTGTCAGTCACTTCAAAAACCCATCCTGCTACGATGGTGGCTCAGGACACTTGTGTGCCAGGGCAGTGGCCATGCTGTGCAAGTCAGAGGTCACCGCTTCCACATTCCGACATCTGTCTGTATTTTCTTGCCCTGAAACAATAGAAGGGGAACTAGGCTCATTTGCTCCCACTTTGTTTAACCTAATTGTTAGACACAAAAGATAATTTCCCATACTTAGAATTATTTTTTCCTTTTTCCCCCATTCTCATTTGTCTCCATAAAATTAAAAACTATTAAAAATGTAAGCACGTGAAGTTGTCTATACATTATTGAGTTCAGTAAATGTAACAAAGTTGTATATCCCACTGACATCTACAAAATATAAAACATCAAGTATCATGTCTGTCATCATCACAACCTAGATAACAATTTGCACTATAATTATCCAACCTAACTATGCCATAACCTCATTTAATTCAAACCACAACACTGCATGTTTCATATAAAAATACTTTCATTTACTTTTATAATTTCCAGGGAAAGAGGCAAGAGCTAATTCTTAATTATAGTTTTTACATATATAAATAATTAATAAATTTTAAAATGGAAACTCTGACAGCTTGGAAACAGCAAGAAAAAAAACAAAAGGTATTTGTTAGTTCATTTAAAAACAAAAGGTCACTTTGAACATTCAAGTTATTTTAGTCTTCTCACTAGCCAAAGAAAAACAGATGCTAGATATCAGAGGAAAGTTTTCTGCGCAAAAATGGTCAACTCGTACCTGAACTTTAACCGCGATACATGTATCTGTTATTAAAACATGCATTTATTGCCTTTACACTACATCTACAACCACCCAAAATCCTACCTCTAATGAACTGAAGCAGTTTTTCATAAGTGACATAAGTAATATTTCACTGTGCCCAGCTTAATCAGGCTAAGTCAGGTTACTTTTGAAATTAATCTTACGGAAGCTCTGCTTTTACTGCAGTACATGAGAATAATGTTCCCAGCCATCATCAAACACATGCAGTAGTAAGCAGTATAGTATAAATTTTTAGTAAAGTTTATTAGGTCACTTTGTTTTCCAAATGTATCCAGAAATACAAAACATGACAGAAAATATAGCAGTCAGTTGATACACTCTCATAATTTTTAGTAACAAATATGAATTTACTTGTAAAATAATCTATGAGAACCCACAAGAAAGATTTGTTCTAATGTTATAGGAAGAGCCTATATTTCAGAGACAAAAAGGCTCTGACTTAATATAATGCATCTTAACCCCAACTGCTTCATTTTTAGAGGTACCTATACTCTTATCAGTACCTTTTGCGGGAGAAAGATTCCGGGTAGACTTGAGAAATTAAAAAAAAAAAAAAAAAAAAAGGCAACCAACAAATAAAAAGAACTACTTAGCATAGTCAGAAAAATGAAATCAGGATTTGAGGGTGGAGGTGACAACAGGGGCTATTAATATATCACTTTGAAGTTAGCCATAAAGTATAAGCTTCGAGAAAAAAAATATGTATGGAAACATGGTACAGCCCAACATTTAACATTAATATATAATATGCCTGGGTTTAAGCATATTATTACTAAGTTAAAACATCCTTTTCTGTCAACTAAATATAAGAAGATAGCATTTTAGTAAGTTCGCAAATAAGATAGCGCTTTAAATGTAGAGAGCCCTGCCAAAATGATCATAAAGTGGTTTAGTCCTTTTCTATCGTCCATATTCATTTCCGAACCAATTTCACGAAAGAAATAAAATCGGTCTTAAAACAAGATGGCTGCTTCTAGGGGGAAAAAACACGCTGATTTAACTGAAAGCCAAAAAACTAGCTTTTCTAAATCAGGAAGTAAGCACTTAATCATATTTTTTCTAATCTCTAAGTAGGTATTCATGTGTTTCCAACATGGTAATCCATATACTGCGTGGTTATTTTAAATCATTAATAGCAAAGCGATTTTTAAAACAGGTCTAATCAATGTGTACTAATAATATGATTGTCCAAGGCATATACATATTTGCTAACATATATGACTGTCCAGAGCATATGCCAAAACTCCCACTTTTAGTTCATACCAGAATCGTGATCATCAGTCATGAAAATCAGATCACTTGATAAGCAATAATAGAAAGAATATTTATATCTTATATCTCCTAAGAATCCAATCATAAAACTTGCAGCAATATCCTATTACAATCAAATCAACTGTACTTGACTTTTTAAAAGTAAAAATCATAGGAACCTTACTGTTAGACGATCTCTCCTTGAGCTACACTTTGCTGACCCTCCCTAAAGCAACTGGAAGATCAATTCTGATATGCATATAAAAATTAAGAGCATTTTATCCATCTTGAAATAATTTTAAAATAGATTTTTAAAAATCATTCAAACCTATTTTTATTCCTCACTTGAGTGGAAAATAAGACCTGACAGTAACATTTTCTTCAACCTGTCAACTGTCAATTGTATGAAGGATGTTTCTAAAGATGACAAAGGTTTATTTTTCCTTATTGAAAATGATAGAATTCTACCTGAATGAAAGCTGAGCTAACCATCACTGTGGTACACTACTGTCTTTCAGCAACTAGCTAGCCTAAATAAGAGTTTTCAATATTTTAAAATAATGTTTTCATTGAACTATATGGTTTACTGTTTGAAAATTATATTCAGAAGCCTCAAAAACAAGAATTTGCATCCACTCAAATTTTTCAATTAGAAAATAGCACACGGATTTCAGTTTACAATAAATCCTTTAGAGAGTACAATAAAAAGTACTATCAAGAATATGAAGATATTAGGAATGATTTTACTCAAGATCATGCAAAATAGTTGTAGTCAGAAAAAACTTGATTTTTAATTTTAAGCTAGATGGTCCTGTGTCATTGTGCTCCTTTATGACTGACTAAATTTTGAAAACATAAATGCAGACAAATTTAAGAGGAAATAAATCTCCTAGTAGTGAGTAATATCCTATTCAGAAGCACTGGAAGTTCACATTAATCACAAGAAACTTTTCTACAAAACAGCTCAGGACATAGGTTGAAAAGCAGACTAAAATATAAATTTGATAATATAAATCAGGCCCTTAAAAGAGACAGTAATTTATTGATGTTTGGCTGTCTAAGACCACCATCGTAAGACAAATTATTAAAAGTGAATATTAATACCTCATTTCTTATACTCCTCTTTGAGGTTTTTATACCTGCAAATGAAGGTGTTATCCATCACAAATGATCAAAGGGCAATTTTTTTCTCAGTTCAGAAAGCTGATCTGACTGAGTTGTCCTGGGTAAGAGGCAAGGACCTTCCTCACTGTGCTTAGGGAAATTGAGGCTTCCTTTGCAACATGGATATTCTAATCCGGAATGCTATTTTAACAGTTTGTATACTGCTTCTGAAAAGAAAATTGATAATATAGAATCGTCAACATAGAGTCGTTCATTATTTCAAACAAAATATCACAGCTTTTTAAGTCTTTATTGCTACCGAAGTTATTCAACACATGCACAAAAATGAGGAAGGTTGAGTGGTATCTTATAAAAAATTTTTAAATTTATATTAAAAACACAAACCAATAAGCCACTAGACCAAACGCTACCCAACATGTAAAATTCTATTCTTAACATATTCTCATATTTTGTTCATTTTTATTTTAATGCTTTCTTTCTCTCAAAGGTAAATTTTCTGGCATATACTTATCCCAAGCTAGCAAAGGCCAGAACTCCTGAAGGACTAATTGTATTCATTCATTTTCTTGGCCCAGCATGAAGCTGGTAGCTTGCTTGGTTCATAGCAACAGGGGAGAAAAGGAGGCGCTCATCTTTATCTGTCCTTATCCAACAGGAAACCAGGCCAGTGGACAGAATGCAGTGAAATGCCTGTTCAGAAGGTATTCTGCAAGATTAAATGGCAAGAAATTCACAAGGTTAATTTGCACCCAAGTAACTAACTGTTCCCTCCAAACCTGATCCTCAGCCTTCAAAGGTGGAAGCTTCTGAAGCTACTGTCAGCCACAACACACATGACAACAAGATATTAGTTCAGTGAGCTGATGGTTTAGTTATTACCACTAAAATCACCTAACAGAGAGTAATAAACTACTGAAGACTCTGATACTTTTAATCACTAGTAGTTTACTGACCTTGGTCTTACCCTGAAAATGCCAAATTAGACTGTATAGCCAAATCTGCCTCAAATAGCTCTAATGTTCCTATCATCTAAAAATCAGACAGTTGAGTATTTCTGATAGTTTATTGTGAATATATAAAATAATGAATCAAATAGGTAGAACATATCTTAGTAGCTAACTCTGCTTTTCAAAATTCTATGGAAAACTCACCAAAAAACAGGAATCATACTTCTCTTTTACAAATTTCTAGATTAAAAAGGGGGGAGGGTCAATTCACGTCTCTTATAAACATATAAGCATAAAAACATGGGTTATAAACCTCAATCATACTGCCTTATTTTTAGCCTGGTACTTGCATAAATTCTGATCTAAATTTCAGAGTAACAAAATTACTACCAATACATCTAATAATGTGATACGTTACACTGAGGCTTAAAGTTAATGCCTTTTACTTGAAAAACATTTATGTTTCTAACATACAAAATATTACTTAAAATATTTAAAATTTCAAAAGTAAGGACAATCTAAGTTTTGTGATGAAACTCATTCAAGACCAAGATAAACTTTCAATCTTTACTCACAACAAATTCTTAGATTTAAACCATGCTGATTTCATTTACTTGTCAGTGAAAAGGTCACAGTGCCGGCATACTGGTATACATATGTCAAAATGATGATGGCTCAGATTTTTTTTAAATGGAGCAACTAAATTTTGAAAGAAGAAAAATACTCAAGGGAATATGATTAGGAAAAAAAAAATGTTACTACTTCTCTCTTCTTAGCCACATACATTTGACCTGTACTGCCAGAGGACTTGGGAGTGTTGACCTAGAATTCACATTACTTTCACAACTCCAAGATTACGTGTTAACAAAACTAAAAGGTGTCAATTACCTGCTACTCTAATATGAAATGTTTAATATACAAGTCCCTACAAGAATTGAAAAAGTCCAAAGAAAACATGATTAGGTTAAAGTTTAGTACATCCTTCATGAATTACACAGATATTTTCCTCTTAAGAGTATAACCTTTTAAATTCATGATACTCAAACCTTAACAGAAGCAAAGCACCAGGTTGAGGAGGATTGGTATTCCTAAAAGTGTGTTGGTCATATTTGCTGCTGTATTATTTGACTATTGCATCAATAATGCCAACCAGTAGGAGATATGTTTAATTACCCTAGTATCATTTCAGCAAATAGTCAAAATAATCCAAGAAGAACTTAGAATATGCACATGATGTTTAAAAGTATATTCTTATTAGAAGCACCAAACTGCTTATGGCATACTTCAGATGAAGAGGCATGTTCTTAGTATTATGACTCTCTTTATAAGCATAGCTACTAAAGGAGAATGTAAATAAACTTTTATTACTGGAAGTCTTTTTAACTTTATTTAAAAGCTTTTTACATTCTTAAAGAAATTAAGGACAAATAGTTATATTCTTCTTGATGTGGATTTTCATTACTCAAAGTTACTTAGTGACATTCCAGTTTAGAATTCAGCATAATATTAAAAGGATGATTTGATTATTTACACTTTTAGGTAAAACTTATACAAGTTTTCAAATTTTGGAAATATAGAAGATCCATTTAGGCAAATGTTATCATATATTTCTATTCAAACTGATAGTTCTGAGTGGCTATTTCACGAATTTGTGCCAATTCAACACATAAAAAAATCAGTTTGGTCCCCTATCCAATAAATACTACCAAGTAAAAGTTATCAGTATTTGAAAACTCAGTATCCACTTCTCAGAAGTGAATACCTGGGTACATAGATTGTAACAGTAAAACTATTCTGACAGCAAATAAATTTAATATTTTTTCCCGTGAAACTACATCTATAGATGCTCATTTATCAATGGAGAGGCAGTAATGAAACTCCATGTAGAAGATAAACTCCTACCAGATACACAAGTGACACATAACTCAAGTTACACAGTAAGATACTGTACTTAATCCCTGTGATCAAGATACATTTAATTCTGATTTTACCTAAACATAATTTCAAACTGAATCTGTTAGTATAAGCTAAAGTAGATTTACTTCGTTTAGACACAGTGTACATTATCATCAGTTTAATGTGCCCACTGAACTTATTATATTGAGGGAAAAATAAAAAAAATTATTTAAGTTGCAATTAAAGTCCTCTATT
The DNA here is from genome assembly GCF_029289425.2 of Pan paniscus. NCBI lineage: Eukaryota > Metazoa > Chordata > Mammalia > Primates > Hominidae > Pan > Pan paniscus. The sequence goes on from NC_073253.2 coordinate 102,948,181, forward strand.
CTTTTTTCAAAAGATTGAAGTCTTACTAGTTTAGCAAAATTTTAACAGATAGGTTCTATATAAAGACACAAAGCATGGCTAGCTTACTTTATGAAATAACATACAGGAAAAGGAATTGCACAACAGTGAATTTATAAAATTTACTAAACCCGTGGAAATTTTCTGAAATATTTTCTTACTATTGTTTGTGGAAAACTGTTAGTTTTTATTTTTAAAATACTTATTTGGCATGTGGCCTCTTACATCCAAGTTGACTTTTCTTAATGCATCAAAAAAGCAACATCTTATTCAACACTTCAGAGATAAAACTGCCTACTTTTAAAATATTGTTTTTAAAGTAAGTTTTTAACTGTGATAACATACCAAGATAAATGTGTCCATAAATTCCTAAGAATAATAAGTGTTAGGGCTGTATCTCTTGGGGTTAAGAGGGGTACATCATTCTTTCTTTTGGCCATTATCAAACTGATAATGATCAAATAGAAAGGTAATTCTACAAACCTGAAGTTAGAATACCGATTTAGAAATACTCTTGGTATTTTAAAATTCTGCAGATTAACTTTGTCTGGGCAGGTTCAAAGCCTCCATGGCATCCTGAGCAGAAGAGTTTTCTGCAGGCAGGGCAGATCTATTAAAAAACATGACCTGTGACAAAAATCAATGTGCTAATCTCAAACCAAACAACAGTATCAAAAGCATAAAACAGAGATAACCTAAGATAAAATGTCCTCAAACTAACTCAGACTAGCTTGACAGGTTAAGAAGGGGGGTTAAAGTAGGGGTGTTGCTGGTTCTTTCCGTTTTAACCCAGGAAGACTGGAACACCCAAGTATCCAAATAAATGAATGCCATGAGAAAAAGATCACACTGTGGAGCTTGGTGTGGGAAAGAAAAGACAACCGAAAGCAAGATATCCCAAATTCAAAGAAACTATTTCAGTGTTGCTTTATTTAATAAGGTGCTAAAGTTCAGAGATACAAATTTCTGCTTCGTATATGCTGCCTAATAAAGCACAAACGGGGGAAAAAAACTAACCAACATAATGAGACTTGCTTTTAACACCATCACAACTGGAAAGCTTGCTCTATTTGTCTTGTCAGCTTTAATAAAAGGCATCTCTCCTCTGGCAGGATGGCTTCTTTTTCTCTTTTCCTAATAGTGGTAAGTGGCATGTCAAAGAAGAAATCGCTTCCCATTCCACCACCCACCTCCAGGAGACTCTTGTTTTTTGAACCAAACTTTCAGGAATATCTCCACTCCTGTTCAGCGGTTCATTTAGGACTTGGGTGGCTACCTGAGTAAGACTATCTTGGATTAGCGGGATAGGGGGAACTCCCTCCTGGTTCTGTAACCGGCGGACTGCTTGTGGGGAAATCTTCCCATCTTCATCTGCGCTGACATTATTCAAGCAGGGAATCCCTCTCTTGCCTGCAATGCTGAGGGGAGGCTGGAGGCAGGCGGAGTGGGCCCGCAGGAGATAGAAAAAACTGGAGGCGCCCACCGATACCCTCTCTCCTAGAGCCCGGGGCGCGCACCAACTCTAGGCTAACCCCTCGGCCTCCCGCCTCTCTCTTCCCAACTTCCACTCCAGCCCAGTGAAAAACCTGTGACTTTAGATGCAATCGGTACTATTAATAAATAGCACCTAGGAGGGCACCGAGACCGGCACACAGCTGGAAGCTAGCCTCTGTCCCAGAGAAAGCAGTGCGGTATGGGCCTAGCGGGGCCGACTTCTGTGCACAGGCCGGGAAGCAATAAAGGTTCGGAACTGCTCCAGACCCGGAGGACCCCGCCGGGCACTCTGGATAACCTCCCCACTCCACTTCCAGGGTCCGAAAACACGGGACGTCTGCGACTGGCCGGTGTCCAGCACGCGCGCTAGGACCGCCCCAGGCGCCCACCTCTAGTCTCCCGCATACCCGGCGGGCTTGGGGACGCCTACAAATCGGTTCCAGGTAATCGCGCGCGTTCCTCCGGCAGCACATCGCCAGGCCGCGGGCGAAGGGCTCCCACCTCCTGGCTCGGCCAACTCTGGCAGCTTGTTCCGCACACATGACGTAACCCGGCATTAGATCAAACTTTCTGGCACCTTGAACCCACTGGGGTGGGTGGAGGGATGGAGAAGATGGGAGAATCCTCTCCACTGCCAGGCGCGCCGGGCCCAGACTGACTCGGGGGCCGAATGATTTCCTCGCAGTTAAAGAGGAAAATAAAAACCTAAAGCTTCCGCTTCCCAGCCCCCCTCACTTCCCCCAGCCCGTGCGCTCTCTCTGCGCGCACCGGGAAAAGAGAAGGGAAAATTAAAATTAAAAAAAAAAAACAAAAAACTTTGGGGGATGTTTGGCGGGTTCTCTCCGCAGTCCCTGCGGACCCACGCTCCAGGAAGGAGCTCCCGGCTGCGCACACTGGGGGCTCCCCGCGCCGGGAACCGGATGCCAGCCAGATGCCAGGGCTGGGAAGCAGAGAAGTCCCTACTCCCCGGCTCCCGCCCTTTTCCGAGTCTCCCGGCGCCCCGCAGAAGCAGTCGGTCTAGGCAGCCCCGGGGACTCCCAGGGGTACCTGGCCTTTCCGCGGCGGCTTAACAAAGAGGGGCGCGACGCGAGCGCTTCCCGCCGACGCCTCAAGCCATCAGCGCCCGGGCGACGCAGGCTCCGAGGGTGCGCGCCGCCAGCGGTTGGTGCGCGCCGATCCCCGCCGCCGCTCCTTCCGCAGGGCCCCGAGGCCCGGGTAGCCCTGGCTCTCCGCCTGTTATCGGCTTACCTGGGGTTGCTGCTGTTCCAGTAGACAGCGTAGCGGTCGGCGACGGCCTTGGAGCCCGGGTCCTGGCTGAACACACACATCCAGAGCACCAGAAACACCAGCGTCAACATCTCCACGTGCAACATCACGCCTGGCCAGCGGCGGAGCCCCCGACGCGCCACTCCGGGGAGAGAGCCGGGATCCGGAGGGAGGGAGGCAGGCAAAGGGACAGAGAGAGAGCGGGCGCCAAATAAATATGAATAAATAAAAATGAAAGGGGGCGAGAAAGGAAAGAGGCGCCCACCAAGCTGGGAAGGGGTAGGAGAGCGAGAAGAAAAGAAGGCGGTGGGGTGGGGGGTGATAAAGACAAACTCGCACCCCCACTGGAGGGTTCAGGAGGAAAAAGGAATCACAAGATGGAGAGAAGCATGCGTGTGTGTGGTGGCGGCGGCGAGGGCGGGGGAAGAGGTGCCAAGCTGTGTCTCGGGCGGCGGCGGCAGGCCGGTCACCCCGGGAGAGGGAGGTGCGCGCCGGGCCGGGCGGCTGCAGCGCGGGTCGGGGCAGGCGGCGGCGCGCGCTGCACAGTCACCGGGAGTTGCGCGCCGCAGCCGCGGGGAGACATACACCGGCCCGCCGGGCCCGGCTCAGCGTCGGCGCAGCAGGCTACGCACGGCTCCGCCACCGCCCGGGGCCCTCGCACTGCGCCCCGCTTCGCTCCAAGTTACTTTGGCGGCCGGTGGGAAACTGCAGGAGAAGGGCGACGTGCTGATAGAGGGCTTCGCGCTTGTGGTCCCGGGAGTCTGAGAACCCCTTTCCTCAGCCTCCTCTGTGCCTTAGCGGGGCGACCCCCAGAAATCTCAGAGGAGTCGTAGGTGCTGCGGTACCGGGCGGTGCGCCGAGAAGGGTGGGGATCCGGAGCCGCAACCCAGCCTTGTCGGTGCCCTGGAACTGGTTAAGCGGCAGCTGCGCCGGCTTTCGAAGCGGTCTTGCCTGGAAAACCTCAAAGAAAAGTTTGGCTCTTCGCGTCTTCCGGCAGGTCCCCCAGCAGAGTCGGAACGCGGCGGTAGCGGAAGAGGGCACCCCGGGGGCTGGCCGAGCCTCGGGGATTTCTCGCGCGTGCTTTCCTTGGCTGGGTGTGGGTGCACCACAGTGAATGAAGAGCAGAGGTTAAGACCAGCCGGCCTGGCGGAGCTGGGATGCCTAAACCTGCAAGACGACGCCAACCCAACTGTTCGGCTGGAGAGCGGGAGGGGAAACAATCACTTTCAAATGGATCCCTCCAACTCCTGGATGGGCCGATGTCAGTCTCCGATCGCCTTCCGAGAGGGAGACTGAGCCCCCACACGCGGTGCCAAGAGCCCGGGGTGAGCTCTCAGAAGTGTCCCTGCGACTCCAGCGGGTCCAAGCCTAGCAACTTGTAGAGATGCATCAATCAGTTTGAAATGGGAAAAGAGGGGAAAAAAAAAAAGCGCACGAGCGAGTGGCACCTCCCCGATGACTACATCAGAAAACCTTCCCGATCCTCCCGCAGCTGCTCCTCTTTCCCTCCTTAGGCACAGCAGTAACAGAGGTGAAAACCACAAACCGAATCCTAAAACCCCTACCCAGGCGGGAAAATAAATAAACTTGAGTGCAGCAGCAGCAGCACGAGCAGCCCAGGAGGAATTGAAACGACTGGCAAGAAGTGGAAAGGGTTTTGTAAAAGTCAGTTTTGCAAAAGAGGGGGAAAAAAAGAGAGCGAGAGAAAAAATGCTTTATGGGAAAAAAAATCTCCTCGGGCACGCCCCCTCGTTAATGACTTGCGTGGAAAGCCGACAGCGGCGGCGACCCAGTGGCAGCAGCCTCAGCAGAGCGCGAGGCCGCACGCGTGAACGTGGACGTGGGCGGGGGGATGGGGCTCCGCCCGGGCGTGTTGCGCGGGACGCGGAACGCGGGGCCGGCGGGCGGCGCGAGCGCGGGTGTGAGCTCCGGACAGAGCAGGGGGAGGTACCGCCAGCCCGCGCCCAGCCAGCGCTGCTGCCGCTGCGGCCCGGGTCATGTGGACTGCTTTTTTTTTTTTTTTTTTTTTTTCCTCCTTCCAAGCAGTTTACTTGGGAAGGGTGGGAGCGCGGTGGGGGGATAGCTGGAGCAACCAGTCAGGGAACGGCCTACTGTTTGCTTACAGATTGGGGGTTTTTCCTCTCTCTTTACTTCAACCGGATTGGTTTACTCCACGAGAAAGAGGCGTTTTCCTAATCTCCCTTCCCCACGCCTCCTACCCCCTCCCCCGCCCCACCTTCTAGAAACCTGACTAATTGAATTACTGGGAGTGCCGAGACGCCCTCTCCTGCGCCGGAGCCCGGCAGCCACGTGTAACCCTTTGGGTGCTGAATTCCGTCTGGGCTAAGGAATGATTTGACATCTTTTTACCTGGGAGTAGGGTCTTTCGATTTTAAAGGAACCTGTGCCCACCCTTTGGCTGGAGAGCCGGCATCTGTCTCTGGTGCCCCGCAGGTGACGGATGGGCTGGAACGGAGCCTCAGGGAGTGCGCGTTCCTGTCCATTCCACCCGCTCTCCACGCCGCACGCTGCCTGGCGCTGGGTTATCTGGAAGTCTGAGCACCCCTCCTGTGCCTTTCAGCCCTCCTCTTCCCACTTGGGATTTAAAGATTCTTGGGCAGGAAGCAAGTTTTCTTTAAAGTGATGCTCTGAAAACACGTTTTTAAAAATCAGGCAAATCACAGTTTAAAGTGATTACAATTCAGCGCGAACCTTCCACAGAGAGGAAATGAATGCGGCAGACGAGCCCTTCAGAAATAACCTCACACCTCTTCCATTTCAACCTTGAGGGTGATTTGCTGCCCACTCCCCAAAGAACAAACGCCTTTATCCAACCCGGTGCGGAAAGAAATGAGGGCCGGGGGCGGGGGCTGTGGGAAGGAAAGCAGTTCCTTTATTGTTGGAAAAGGCCCCTCGGTCCTGGACTTCAAGGGCAGGTTGCAAGCCTGGTCTTCAGCCGCCACTGAAGAGCGATCTCCTGGCAGCGAGACTGTCCCAGCGCCTCGGGACGCGTCCCCACTGTCGTCCAGCGCCCAGGAAGCGAGCCCGACGCCTGCTCTGCGGGGCCACAGGCCCCCGAGACCCGCCCTTAAGGGGTCCGCGGGCTCGGGAGCAGCGGTATTTTTTCTCATGTTCCCTAGGGAGTTTTCTGCCTTAGTGGGAAGGGCAGATCCCCAGGAGAAAAAAAGGCAGTTTACTTTTGCTCCCACACCTGCCTGCACTCCTTTTTACTTATTAGCCCAATAAAATCAAATCTCACGTTCACCCTCCTGCGCTTTCCAGTCCTCAGACGGGATTTCCAGGCGCTTCAGAGCTGTTTAGAAGCGTCCAGACGCCCTCCAGTGGTGGGCCTGCAATCCGCACCCAGCAGGGGCATTGCCTGCAGCTCAGGCCGGGTTGAATTTGATGGGAAATCTAGGGCTATGACCAATAAAGACTCGAGAGGAAAAGAAACAGTTCATAGGGGCACGGAGGTACCTGGATGTTATGGGCTCTTGGCTAAAAGTTAAGTCGTTTTTCAATTACAGTAATATTTCCTATCTGAAAAGATCCTGAAATCGTCCTAGGAAAGTAACTTATATTTTGTGACTAGATACAAATTGCAATCTGTACAATAATGGACTTTACCACAAACCAACCATCTGCCTAATTATTAAAAATTGAAATTCAGAATGTCGACACAAATGCTCCTCCATCATCTGTATGTTTCACAAAGTTCCAGCAGTGAGAAAGAAGTGGGGAAAGAAGTGAGAGAACCAATGGATAAGCTTTTATTTTTCAAATCAAATTTTCAGTTAAAATGTTATTTGCTTTTTTCCCTGGTCTGTAATCTTGCTGATGTTCAAGTTCTTGGCCCATTTTAGGGTGTGTGTTTTTTCTGTTGCAGGAAAGATGGATTTGTTTCCTTAGCTTTTCTTATAGTGGCTCTAATAGGTGCTCATATGACAGAGACAGTTTTGCAGGAAATATTCTGGACCCTTTTAAGAGATATGTGTATCTTTAGAAAGAAAATTCACGACTCCTGTCTAGGGTAAAATGCTGATCCTCACTGAAGAGTCTTTTTAGTCAGGGAACTATCAGGTAACAGGGAGCTAGCAAGCTGGCTTCCTGTGGTATCAAAGCTGAAAAAAAGGTGAAGAAAAAGAAATGGTATCCACTCATTTCCCATTTGAAATACATACAATAACCAAATGGGAAAATTCAATATATCACAAAAATATGGATGTCCTTATATTTAAATATCTCTACTATTTAAAGTTTGAATCGTCCCATATTAAACAGAAAAAAAAGTATACATTGTCCTCTTCCATAAAGTGATTCATAAGATTGGAATAAGATGTTGAAATTCGCAGCTGTTCATAACATAACTCCAATGTCTATGTGAAACAATTCATAAACCTAAATCAAATGACTCTGGGATTATGTGCCTAAGTAATTATTGGTATGGAAGTTACTAGTCAGCAGGATGATAGATACAGTAAGTCCTTAATGTCAGGGATATGTTCTTGGAAATTGTGACTTTAAGCGAAGTGGCATATATAAGGAAAACAATTTCACCATAGGCTACTTGATATAAACAAGAGTTAAATTCCTATGCATATCTCTGGTCACAAAAACATCACCAAACTTCCAAATAAAGACCAAAACACTTCTAATGTTAAACATTGAAATAAATGTGAGCTAGACATACATTTGAGAAAGATTGATAAAAACAAGTAAGATCATGTAACCAATTTTTCCATTTCAGGATTGCAGGTGGCCGGAGTTCAGGGCTCAAGGAGGAAAGTAACCCTGGACAGGACACCCTTCTATCCTGGGGTGCACTCACACTCACACCTACACTCACACATACTGAGAATATTTAGATATGTGCACAGCTTAGACACAACCTAGCGAGCACAGCTGTGGGTTGTAGGAGGAAACCAGAGTACCCGGAGAAAACCCACGCAGACATGAGGAGAATGTGCAAACTACTCACAGACAGTGGCCATGGCCTGGAATCGATTTTTTTTCTCATCACCATTATGACGAAGTGACGTTCAACCAAACAGCATTGAGGACCTGCTGTACTTGAACAGAGTTTGAAGAGCTATATTATTAACTGTACACTTACCGTTAGATAATGTGACTTTGTCTCTTCAGGAAAGCATTCATGTGATTTAAATTTATACAAATCAACATTATATAAAATAATTTTATTAGAATTCGCCCAATGTCACAGAAGCAATGACTTTTAAACGACTTTAAATGCCCTTTAGAATGTAAGTATTTTGCCAGGTATAGGAGGAGGTGAACGTATAACAAAAAGAGAACAGCAAGAACCTAAAAACATGGGGACAAAAAAATGCAGAGAATGTTCGAATGCTTCGAGTTTGACAAGACAATGTTGTAGGGAGCTGAGACCTGAAAAAATAGGTTGGTAATGGACGATAAAAGGGCTTATCTGCAATTCTGTTTCCATTTAAAGCTATAGGCGACTGGGTGCGCTGGTGGGTTTAAAGCAAGTGCCATTGAAGCAATAATTTATATGCCCCAAATTAAAGCACAAATAGGAATTTATGCGTTTATTTAATTTTTGGGGCTTGAACTACCTTGATCAGTGTTCTAACCTTGGCTACAAATTAGAATCACCTAGGGAGCGTTAAAAAACAAACAAACAACAACAACAACAACAAAACCAATACCAGGGCTCCACTTCCTGTTTTAGTTGGTTAGGAGGGGGACTTGGGATCTACAATTCTTAAAAGCTCTCCAGGGAATACTAGTGAGCATAGAGGATTGAGAACCACTGATCTCAATAAATAACCACTGGTAAGTTATTTTTACCTTAACTAATATTTCAGGCAAAAGTAAGTTCTGCACTTACTTATCTGGAGAAGTAGCCCAATTCACCATTAAGGCCAGAATATTGATACCTTAGAGAATTTCATGATCTCTATTAATGTGAAGTGACACTGATACTTTTAAATAATTTTTACATGGCACAGAATTATCTGTGAGTGCCAACTCCAAGATGTGGTTGCAGGGCAAAGCTTAAATATGGATTAATCTTATTTTTTAGACTAGTTTTTAATTTGAATTAGCTGCCACCAGATAGAAGTAGAGTTCTATAGTCTCAGGGTGCCTAGACAAATAAATGAAATAAGCTGGCAAATCAAATTCCTCAGTCCTAAGCAACTTTTAATATAGCAGTTAAATTAGAACTAGTATCCAGAAGAGATCATAAAGAAAATAAACTCTAGAGCAAAAATTAAATAATAATTAAACACAAAACTTTCTAACAGATGACTAACATAATGGTATTTAAGCTAACTCTGCTATTTTCCTCGAACATTTAGAATAAATTCTGAAGCTCCAAGAAGCTCAGATCCTATCACCAAACTGTGACTCAGCTGTCCTGCCCACAGAATGTTTGAAGTTACCAATAAAGCACTCTCTCCTCCCCACCTGTTTTTATAACAAGTTCCTAAGAATCTTCAGAAATAACTCTTTGCTGACTTTTCTCTCCTCAGAGACTTTAAGAAAAGCTCCTTTTCTATCCCTGATCTAGTTATCTCTTCTGTGTACAATCTTAAAAAAAAAAAAAAAAAAACTATAGAGTATTACATCTCTCCTTTCATTCCTGTGACCTTCAACTTCCATCATGGATTTTCTCCCTTTTCCTCATTCTCCCCTTCCTTTTCTGGGGTTTGCTAGAATTTATTTCCTTAAATCTACAGAGAAACAGAAGCAGTCCTGCAAGTTGCTGCAATATTCTGAAAGAGGCATTTTAAAATTTTTTTTATCTATGAACTTAGTCTATTTGTTGTTTTGCCCATTTCAAAGCACATTTTAAGTAAAACCAACATAGTAAACTTCTTAAACACACAGAACTTTCAGCAGTCATTTTGGTAAACAACATAAACCATATAATTAGGCACATTTGTAAATATGTGTTATGTTTCTATGTATCACAAATGCGTATGTGCTCCTATGAAATTTTTTTAAAAAGCAAGCAAGGACTGGTTAATGTAACCAATTTCCACATGACTTTTCATTATCTAGATTTCAGTACATATACCATACATACAGTTATGTGACCAGTTTTCAACCAAAAAACTTACATTTGTAAGTAATTTTATTCCCATAAGCCATTTTCAGGTTGTCTTTTGCTAACAAAATGTGCATATACATTCTACTCCTCTGTATTTCCCTCATCAGATTTTTTAATTAAAATTACCAAGTAAAGTTTATCTGTATTTTACGAATCTAATAGATCAATCAGCATAAAGTGTATTGTTCTGGCTGGTGTGGTAGCTCAAGCCTATAATCCCAGGGAATTTGGGAAGCCAAGGCAGGAGGATCACTTGAAGCCAGAAGTTTAAGACCAGCTGGGGCAACATAGCAAGACCCTGTCTCAGAAAATATTATTAAAATTAGCCAGTTGCGGTAGCACGTACTTGTTGTCCCTGCTACTCTGTGGAGGCGGGAGGATCTCTTGAGCCCAGGCGTTCAAGGCTGCAGTGAGTTATGATCACACCACTCTCCAGCCTGGATGACACAGCAAGACCCTGTCTCTAAAAAATAAAAATAAATTTAAAAAATATATATATATATACTCTCCTGAATTGTTCTTTGCAAATTCTTAAATAACACACTATATACCTTGCTTAAATGAATACATATTACCATGAATGTATATTATCAAAGAAAATAAAAGTTGGTATTTACGTTTTATTACAATGGTAATCATAGATATCTACAGCATACTTGCTTTTAAAAAAGGAATATAAATAAGATTTTCAGAAAAAAGCTTAATTTGTACTTTTTTCTGCATTCAAACTAATAATTAGGATATGTTTCTCCCAACAGGTCGAAGAAAAGCATGTAAGTATGCATTTTTGTATTCTTTTACTTGCTTAGAGCCTTCCAAAAACCTGATATTTTTTTAAAATATATGTTGATACACACACACACACACACACACACAGAACATCTGTAACAAGCATATAGACAGAGAGAGAAAGAGAAAGAACTTATTTTTCCATCAATTTTCGCCAAATATTTTCATCAACTTCTGTGAGAATTCTACTTAAAGATCAATAGAGGATATAACCCTTAGTAAGCATGATTAAATAAAATAGAAAATGCTGTTTCTAAGCCCCTGTTTTAGCTTTGGCTTTACTTTTTTTCCCCCTCCAGATCTAAACTGGCTAAGCAAAGTAAGTGTAGAATTATGGCAAACTAAGATATTCTTTCCTCATATTATGTGTATTTTTTTTTTTTAGATAAAAGACTTCTTTAGGGGGATTTTGGTGTCAGTATTTTTCGAGTCTGGGAAAAATTGTTCTCCTACTGCAGATTTATAACTCTAGTCTGAGACTTCTAAATGCCTTATGCCAACATTGTAAATTTTATTGTGATGCTGTTAAGTTACAGTTTAAGGTATAATTTTTTTAAAAGCATTTCATCTTGTAGTTTGGGATAATAGTTATAAAGCTGGTCTCTATAGAAACCATTTTAACTTATGATCTTAGAACGCCAGGTAATAATGCAGAGGATTATTGGCCAAAACTTTTTTTTTTAATGAGAAATATTTTACTGGATTGACTCTTTCTAAACTCAAGTCTGGGGAGGAGCGTGTGCTCTTAAGATGACTACCTTTTAATCAGAGATTATCACTCTCCATTTCCATTAGTCTCTCTTTTTTTGGCATGTGATGTATTCTAAATTAAATAGGATTTATTGGTTCAGCTAGATTCTGAATTACCCTCTTTTCCTGTGGATTAGGAGAGTGCATTTTTAGCCCTTTTCCTTGAAATCCATCAGGATCTTTTATGTGGACTATCTAGTATTCTGCACACTTCCAATGCTTAATAAATATTACATTACAATATTAGCATAATAATAAATCATCTTAAAGTACTACCTGGGCTATTGAGATCCCATTCAGTTTGAGCCAAGACATCAAAAAGTTTTATTTTCTCTATATGCATGCAAAATAATTTAAAACTCCCTTTCCATGAAATGTCCTTGCATCCATAAGTCTACATGTTACAAAGTGAAGTGGTGAAGTGTGTACCTTCCAGTTACACATTTCACTTGTTCAATATATTCTGGGGACTGAATTTGCCATTTTAATAAGAGAGAGTTTAAAATTGGGCAGACAAAAATGGAAATAGCACCATTTGTCAAGTAAATGTTCTTTTCCCAATGGCAATTCTGAAATTTTTATACAAGATTACCAGGCCAGCAGCTAGATAGTGTTTCTTGCCATTAAGAAGTTCTGCTTTGTCTATGATTGGTTATGTCACACAGACCTAGAGTAACAGCCACTGAAAACATGAGGATTTTCCTTACAGTTACAGAAACAAAAATGAAGTAGAAAATGATTCCATTAACACAATACTATCCTCACTGGTTGCTTTAAGGAAGGTCCTAGTTTGAAACTGCCATCAAGGAAAAGAATAAAAATATTTCCCTTCCAAAGATAGTGTTCAAATATTGTACATTTTATCCACCTATATATAAATCAAATGGTATAAAAATGATGCATCATCTGTGGTAGATAGCAAAATGGCCCAGATCACCTCCTTACAGTGTAATTTTGCAATTAGTCTCCCTCCCCATCAATAGATAAGAGTTTTGTTTTGTTTTGTTTTGTTTTGTTTTGTTTTTTACCCTTTACACCTGAACTGATGTTGTGACTTGCTTTGGCTAACAGAATGTGGCAAAAGCAATGCTGTACCAATTTTGAGCCCTACCTCATGCAGTCTTCAAGCATTCCTGTAAGAAGGCTGTCCAGTTGCCATGCAGACAAGCCTAAGCTAGCATTCTGGTTAATGAGAGGCATATAGCCTAGTCACTCCCAGTGTCCAATCCAATCCCCAGAAATAGGGCTACCTAGATGACTGGCAGCTACCTGCAGATGCCTATAGATGTATGAAGAAGCCCAGTTGAGACTAGAAGAACTGTGCACCAAAGCCCAGCCTAAACTGCCAATGGTTCTTGTAAGTCCCCACATTTTGAGGTGTTTGTTATACAGCAACAAATAACAGATACATCTTTTTCTTACATTATTGGAAATAAAAATTTGAATATTATTTAGCTCAAATGTTATTTTTTCACAACCTTTTCATTACTGAATTACTTTGTGTTAAATTTGTAATTGGTAATCACAACTTTCCAAATATCTCTAACAACAATGTTTGTTTCTGCTGCTTTATAAATTTCATAGGGAGACTTTGTCTTCAACACAAGCCTTACTTGGAACCCTAAATGAATACAATTAACATTCAGGCTTTTCTGATCCTCTTTGGATAATGTCATTTGGTTAGAAGAGCAAACCTGAGCAGATGATTTATCCAGAGGTGATTCTTCTTCTAAAGTGGTGTCCAGCAAGAAAAATGAAATGGTAAAATCAAAGGAAGCTATGTTTAGCTTCAACTCAAATCTCCGCATCACTCACTACTATTGATTTAACGTCATGGCACCTCCATATTTCAGCAGGAGGATCTGCCACAAGACAGAAACTATAGTGACCCTGTAAGGGTCATCTTGATGTCAACTTCAAATTACAACATCTCTGCTCTTGGCTGACAGCCATGGCAGGCCCAGGAAAGTACAGCTCTCTTTCTGTAGATGGAATAGATGTATTTCAAGGAAGTGAGATTATAAAGGGAAATATTATATGTCAAATCGCCTCTTCCTGTAAGGTTCTAAAATGAGAGGAAGGTTTTGTCAGGGTCCCTTATATGCAGTCCCCCAGGTCTGTTTACTAGCCCAAGTTTATTCATCCAAGTTTCTAATGTGTGCCATCTAGGGTGGAGTCTAATCCACAAACTCAAAGTCATCATTCCAGCTCTCACTGCATTTTCTTCCTCTGCAGCAACTGAACCGTTGGCTACCCTTCCTTCTTATCCTTTGGAGTTTGTTATTTCACACTTGCAGAGTTGTTTTGTTTGTTCGTTTGTTTGTTTTTAATCTCCAACTTTTTTTTTTCCACCACTTCATCTCTCACTCACAGCCCAGGTCCAGGCACATAGTAAACAACTTAATAATTCTTTGTGAAATGAATAAATGCATACTACCCACTCCTTAAATATAGGTGTTTTTCTTTAGACTCCTTCTTTACCAACATGATCTTCTTTAACAATTCCAACCACAGTTACAGCTCCAATTATAGTTTCTTTATGGCTGTCTCCCAACTTCAGCTCTCGGACTTATTGTCTGCCACTATCAGAACCACCTCCCCAGGCTTCTGGTTGACTTTTCAGCATAACTGTACTCCAATACCTCAAAGACAGCAAGTCCAAAAAATGCATCTATTCTTTCAACAGACAGAGCTGCCTTGCTCTGGGCATTCCTGCTCTCCAGCATGCCAAGATCAGAATAAAATCCCCCACCAGTTCCCAAATGAGAACTTCTAGCTGACAGGCCTGATAAAGCAGAAGACTCAGTATTCTGTCAAGGAATGTAAAAATTCATTTTTCAAATTTTCATTTCTATATCAAGTTGCCTCCTAACTGGTCTCAGCCATGTAATCTTACATCTGTCCAATGTCTATCCCATTCTGCAATCAGATTGATTTATTCCAAAGGGAAATCCTGGTGTCATCTTCCACCATTTAAATGCCTTTCCATATCTTTCAAAATAAAGATAAAACCCTTAACATGGATACCAAGCCCTGGCCAAGCTGATCCCTGCCTTCCTCTCACCTCTTTTCATAGAATTGTTGCCATATCAATAACTGCAGCCACTCTGGCCTTCTGTCATGTCTTCAAAGAAGCCATGCATCTCCTTGTCTCCAGGTCTTTGCTTATGCTATCGCCTCTGTCCAAAACATTTAGGGTCCTACCTGGTTAACTTGTATTCATCCTTCAAACCTCAGCTCAGATGTCACTTCCTCAGTCAAATCTCTTCTGACCCCAGAGAATAGACCAAGACTCCTCTAAATAACCATATGGCACTGAGGTCATTTTCTTTATACCACCTGTGCCCTGATTGAAATTCCGTACTTGTTTGGCTATTTCATCTGTTTCCTCTTCTAGTTCAATTGCTTTCCATTATCTCTCCAAAGCTTAGCATTGTGCACAGCATGTAGTAGGCACTCTATAAATATACACTGAATGAATGAATAAATGAATGAGTGTGCTAGTACCTTACACTGTGTGTTCTCTTGTGGTTGCTATTAGGAACCAGATCTCAGGGTTATACAAAAGGCAGTGGAGATAAGAGGGAGGGACAGTCAAGTGACTCTCAAAGATTTGGAAAAGGATTTCCCTCAGAAGGTTTAAGCAGAGAAGCTCCACACAATAGACCCCAGCAGAGAGATACAAAACCCACCTTAAAGAAATACTTGCAACCTAGATCCAGATCTAACTGAAGGTCTTTCTGTTTCTAAAAAACGAATGTGATAACCTCAAAGGGAGCCAGTCAGAAATGGAGTGAAGAAAACAAAATTACCTGAGGCAAATTCAGTTTTCATTCCTGAGTACTCGAGGAAAGTGTTGTTTGGGCAGGTTGACAGGTAAATCCAAATTATAGATGGCTCCACCTAGCTGTCTCAACATAATACCGTTAAACATTTCTGTCACATAACATCCCCCTTATACTGACGCCACCAAACAACCTGTTAATAATTTGCCTTCAATGTAGTTTGCTATTCACTCATTTATTCATTCATTCATGTATTCAATCATAAATATATAAAATCATTTATTCATTAATAAATTTATTGAGAACAAGTATATTCTAACGTGTGCCATGCTTTTAGGATATAATGGCAAGCAATACCAAGCTGTTCCCTAACTTCACAGAGCTTATATTACAGTCTAACAGGTAGCACAGACAATTAAAAAAGCAATTTATTATAAAAGTGTTGGATCCTATTGTGAACTAACACTGCCTGCCTGCTTAACATCCTTCAGTTGGAGAACTTTTTCTCCCATCTTTCTGATCCTAGTGAAGTTATCCATTGCCATGGCCTAGCACCCTGCAACACCACCACAGCCCTATCACCACTACAGGGGAGAGTATGTTACTAAATTAGGCCTCTCAGGGTACTTGTTGAGATTTGTAAAAGGAGCTGGGATTGCAAGGGCCTGCCCTCTTTTGGAATTTTGAGTTATGTGGATATAGGTTTGAGAAATTTTACTACACTGGAGAGTAGGGTTTCCAGAGTTGACAAATAAAAATAGAAGATGTCATCATTCATGCAACCAAAAAACACTTATTGGGCACCTACTATATGCCAGGCACTGTTCCAGGAGCTAGGAATTCATCAGTGAACCAGATTAAAATCTCTGCCCCATGAAGCTTACTTTCTAGTAGACAGAGAAATTAATAAGCAATATTAATCAGTAAAATCTATGATGTATTAAAGAGTGATACATACAAAGGAAACGAGCATGCAGGGAAAGGGAATAGGCACTTTCTAATGGAGGAGAGGGTTGCAATCTTAGAGCAAGAAGACAGGGAAAGCCCTTGTGAGAAAATTACTTTTGAATAAACACCTCAGAGGGGTAAGGGAGCAGCCACACCAATACGAGAGACAGCTGGTCCAGGCAAAGGGAACTGCAAGCACAGGGGCTCTGAAAGGGAAGAGTGCACAGAGTATTTGGGGAACAGCAAGAGGCCACAGTGGCTGGGAAGAGCCAGTGAAGGAACAAGCAGAAGGATAATATCTTAGGGGGAGCAGGGACCAGATCTTCTAGGCATCATAAGCCTTTGTCAAAACAGACTTTTAAAGTCCAGAATGGGCCGGGCGTGGTAACTTATGCCTGTAATCCCAGCACTTTGGGAGGCTGGGTCAGATGGATCACCTGAGGTCAGGAGTTCAAAACCAGCCTGGCCAACGTGGTGAAACCCCGTCGCTACTGAAAATACAAAAAATTAGCTGGGCATGGTGGTGCATGCCTGTAATCCCATCTACTTGGGAGGCTGAGGCAGGAGAATTGCTTGAACCTGGGAAGCAGAGGTTGCAGTGAGTTGAGATCATGCCATTGCACTCCAGCCTGGGCAACAAGAGTGAAACTCCATCTCAAAAAAATAAATAAAGTCCAGAATGAGGGGAAAGAGTGAAGAGTTCAGAGCTGAGGATCAGACTTAGGTCTAATAGGATCATTCCAGATGCTCTTCTGAGATTCCAGGGCAAGGCAGAAGCATACAGCCCCTCAGGAGGCCTTATGTTAAAGATATAGGCTGTTCTCTAATAGTTGTTACTACCATTAATTACATTAATTATAGATAAGTTCTACATGTCAGGATTTCAAGATTACTATATACTTTTAATTCATTAATTCTTTTCTTTCCTTGGTATCACTGGACTTTGTTTTGTTTTATGTTTTTTGTTTTGAGACAGAATCTTGCTCTGTCGGCCAGGCTGGAGTGCAGTGGCTTGATCCTGGCTCACTGCAACCTGTGCCTCCCAGGTTCAAGCAAGTATCCTGCCTCAGCCTCCCTAGTAGCTGGGATTACAGGCGCCCGCCATCACATCCGGCTAATTTTTGTATTTTTGGTAGAGATGGAGTTTCACCACGTTGGCTAGGCTGATTTCGAACTCCTGACCTCAGGTGATGCGCTTGCCTTGGCCTGCCAAAATTCTGGGATTACAGATGTGAGCCACCGCTCCCAGCCTGGTAGCACTTGACTTTGAAGCTCAACTATGTACAGTTTGGAGCTGAAGAAATGGCACTGGAGATACCTGGATCTCAGTAAATGGACTTCTCCCCAGGATTTTAGCTTTAGGAGCATCCATAAATCAAGAGGGGAGATTTCAAACATCATCCTTGTCCCTTGATGTCCTAATTAAAAAAAGCAACTTTTCCGCAGCCACAAGGTAACTTAGCGGCTGGTTCCTATGCAGGTGAATTATGGCTTAAGAAATAATAAAAAGAAATTGTGAATTACTAAATGACTTACATTGAAAAAAGCAAGAAGGGAGGAAAGATGCATGAGCATAGGGAGAGAATTTTATAATGTACCTGAGTCTACTCAATGATAAATGTACATAATTAATCATACACACCATTTTGGCAAATGATATTTTTAAATGATAGAGGCAATTATCTATACAATTACATATGCACAGGAATGCATTATTTTCTGACTTTCAACAGGCAGCCTACCTTACGGAATAGGTAAAGAAGAGACTTACCTAATTTAGCATCCTACTTTGTAACCTCAATCTAATGAGGACATTTTTTAGTGATTAGAAGAGGTTGAGAAGAGGAATGTAATAATAGTAACTTCATGATTCTACTACTAATATCTTTGTGAAACTATTTAATCACTTATTGTTTCCATTTTGCACTGTAAAATACTGGTTACATATTCTCTTCCTCTCCCTCTAATGAAATATAATTTTCTAAATACCCTTTCAATGAATGTTTTAGAAACAAAAAATTTGTGGAAACGAAGAATTTTGCTACTCTCTATAAATAACATTAAAGTGAGAAAATTTCAGTGACTGCAGGAAGCAATGATCTCTTTTCTAACTTGATAGAATGAATTCACACTCTGCTATTTCTTCAGCCTCGTGGTCTCATCATATAAGGCAGTGTGGTGTAGTAAAAAGAGTTCAGTTTGGAACCACACAAATGTAGTTTCAAATCTGGCTCTTCAACTAATGGTGATCCTAACCTTCAGCAACTTACTAAACATTGCTAAGCCTCAAATTCTTTTTAAAAGTGAGGCTAATCATATCGATCTTGTAAAATATGCAATGAGCAGTATATGATACAATAATTTTCAGGTATTTTGTCTAATGTTAGGGATGCAACACATATTCAATACTGTGTGTATTATTAGTGTTAAGCCCTCCCCCTCACTCAAGTTCTTTAATATCCTTCTAAAATAAATCACAATGCCATTCTATCATTCACTCATTCTACCAATGTATATTGAGTACCATGCATACATACAAGATATCATTACATAAATAAATGAGTCATTTTGGATGTAAGTAAGGAAAAGATGGATTATTCAGAAAATGGCTTGGAATGACTGGTTAGCAATTTTGATCTTTAAGTTTGATGGTCTAAAACTATGTTGTTCCATACAAAAGCCATTAGCCACATGTGACTACTGAGCATTTGAAATATGGCTATTTTAAATTGAGATGTGCTGAAAATGTAAAATACACACAAGACTTTGAAAACCCAGTATGAAGAAAGGACTGCAAGATCTCTCATTAAAATTTTTTTTGAATTGATCACATGTTGAAATGGTAATATTTTGTATATACAGTTGACTCCCAGTATCCATAGGGGATTGGCTCCAGGAATCCAGCAAATACCAAAATCTACAGATATTCAAGTCCCTTGTATAAAATAGTGTAGTGTTTGCATATAACCTAAGCACATCCTTCCATATGCATTAAATCATTTCTAGATTACTAATAATATCGAATACAATGTAAATACTATGTAAATAGTTGATATACTGAATTGTTTTTTATTTCTGTTATTTTTAATTGTTGTTTTGTTACTTTTATTTTTAAAATAAAAATAGTTTTAGTTTTAAAAACATATTTTTGATCCATGGCTGGTTGAATCCAAGGATGCTGTATCTCTGGACACAGTGGGTTAACTGTATTGGATCAAATAAAATATATTATTAAAATGAATTTTATCTCCTTTTTGCTTTTTTGATGTGATTACTAGAAAAATTAAATGCTTCTTGCCCAATTTGTGGCTTGCATTATGTTTCTATTAGGCAGTGATGGTTTCTTATAACAAGAAAGAAAATAAGGAAAATAAAAAGAAAAGAAAAAATCTTTATTAACTAGAAGATGGAGAGAGGAGGTGGATCAAGTTGGCCAAATAAATACCTCCACTAGTTGATCACCCACACCTCCACCCCTAGGGACACCAAATTGAACAACTATCCACACAAAAAAGAACCTTCATAAGAATTAAAACTCAGGTGAGCAATCACAGTACCTGGTTTTAACATCATATTAAGGAAAGAGGCACTGAAGAGGGTAAGAAAGATAGTCTTGAATCACTTACACCACTTCTCCACCATCACCCAGCAGTGGCCATGTGGCACAGGGAATCTTGCAAGAGGGAGAGTGCAGTGACTGTATTAGAACTCAGTGCTGCCCTGGTCACAGCAGAAAGGAACATGGGCAGAGAATTTGGGCCAGCCCCAACCAGAGGCAAACTGCCCATCCCAGCAGTCAGAACCTGAGATCTGGCTAGCCCCGCCACTACAGGCTAAAGTGCTCTGGGGTTCTAAACAAACTTGAAAGGCAATTGAGGCCACAAAGACCACAATTCCTGAACAAGTCCTGGTGCTGTGTTGGGCTCAGAGCCAGTGGACTTGGGGGTCACACAATGTAGTGGGACACCAGCTGGGATGGCAAGGGAGTGCTTGTGTCATTCTTCCCCCAACCCCAGGCAGTGCAGCTTGCAGCTCTGGGAGAGACTTCCTCCTTCTGCTTGGGGCAACAAGAGGGGAGATTACTGAGGACTTGGTCTTGAAACTTGGATACCAGATCAGCTACAGTTGAATACGGTACCAGGCAGGGCCCTGAGGCCCTCATTCCAGGTCCTAGCTCCTGCGTGACAATTCTAGACACACCCTGGGCCAGAAGGGAATCCACTGCCTTGAAAGGAAATACCCTGTCTAGGCAGGATTCATCACCTGCTGACTAAAGACTCCTTCAGCTCTGAATAATCAGCAGTGGTAGCCTGGCAGTATGCACTGCAGGCCTTGGGTGATTCTCAGAACCATGTGGTTTCAGGTGTGACCCAGCAAATTCCCAGCTGTGGTGGCTATGAAGAGAGACTCCTTCTCTTTGAGGAAATAAGAGGGAAGAGTAGAGGAGACTTTGTCTTGCAGCTTGGGTACCCGCTCAGTCACAAGTTTGTGGAATACAATAGGGTAGAACACCAAGCAGATTCCTGGGGTCCCTGATTCCAGACCCTTGCTCCTGGATGACATCTCTGCACCCACTCGCTGTCCTGAAGGAAAGAACACAAGCCTGGCTGGATTCGCCACCTGCTAATTAAAGAGCCCTTGGGCCTTGAGTGCACATAGGCAGTAGCAAGGCAGTTGACACTAAGGGTCTTGGTTGACACCCAGTTCTATGCTGGTTACAGGTCTGACCAGGCACAGTCCCAGTGGTGGTGGATATAAGAGTGCTGGGGACATCTCTCCCTCAGCTTCAAGCAGCTCAGTACAGAGAAAGACTGTTTGTTTGGGGGAAAGTAGGGGAAGAGAACAAGAATCTGCTTGATAATCCAGGGAATTCTGGATCTTCCCTAAGACCACCAAGGCAGTACCTCTATGAGTCTGCAAGAGTCACAGCATTACTGGGCTTGGGGTGGCCACTAATGCAGATATGGCTACAGTGACCAAAGACTTAGATCACAGCACCCAAGTTCTTTCAAATACTTGGAAAGCCTTCCAAAGAAGAATGAGTACAAACAGCCACAAGGTGCAAAGACTATGATAAATACCTAATTCTTCAACACCCTGACACCAACGAACATCCACAAGCATGTTTACTGATGAACATCTAGGAAAACATGACCTCACCAAAGAAAATAAATAAGGCACCAGAGACCAAACTCAGAGATACAGAGAGTTGACCTTTTAGAGAGGATTCAAAATAATTGTTTTGAGGAAGCTCAGTGAAATTCTAGGTACCACAGAGAAGGAATTCAGAATCCTATCAGATAAACTTAATAAAGAGGTTGAAATACTTTAAAAGAATCAAGCAGAAATGCTGGAGCTGAAAAATGCAGTTGACATACTGCAGAATGCATCAGAACCTCTTAACACCAAAGCAAAAGAAATAATTTGTGAGCTCAAAGACAGGCTATTTGAAAATACATAGTCAGAGGCAAAGATGACGAAAGAAAAAAGAAAAAAGAATGAAGCACACCTACAGGATCTAGAAAATAGCCTCAAAAGGCAAATCTAAGAGTTATTGAATTTAACAAGGAGGAAGAGAAAGAGAGATCAGAGTAGAAAGTTTATTCAAAGGGATAATAACAGAGAATTTCCCAAATCTAGAGAAAGATATAAATATTTAAATACAAGAAGCTTATAGAACACCAAGCAGATTTAACCCAAATAAGACTACCTCAAAGCATTTATTTATTAATCAAATTCCCAAAGGTCAAGGATAAAGAAAGGATCCTAAAAGCAGCAAGAAAACAAACAACAACAACAAAAATAACATACAAAGGAGCTCCAAAACATCTGGCAACAGACTTCTCAGAGGAAACCTTACAGGCCAAGAGAGAGTGGCAATGTGATAAGGGAAAAAAATATATATTCCAGAAAGTATTTTCAGCAAAAATATCCTTCAAACATGAAAGAAGGAGAAATAAAGACTTTTTCAGACAAATGAAAGCTGAGGGATTTCATCAACGCCAGACCTGTCCTGCAAGAAAAAATAGAGTTCTTCAATCTGAAATAAAAGTACATTAATGATCAATAAGAAATCATCTGAAGGTACAAAATTCACTGTTAAAGTAAGTATGCAGAAAAATACAGACTATTTTAACTCTGTAATTGTGGTGTGTAAACTTCATATCTTGAGTAGAAAGACTGAAAGATGAACCTATCAAAAATAATACCTACTACAACTTTTCAAGATATTGTATAATAAGATATAAATAGAAAAAACAAAAACTTAAAAAGCAGCGAGATAAAGTTAAAGCATATAGTTTTTACTAGCTTTCTCTTTGCTTATCAGTCTGTTTATACAATCAGTGTTAAGCTGTCCTCAGTTTAAAATAGTGGGTTATAAGATAGTCTTTGCAAGCCTCATGTTAACTTGAAATTTAAAAAAAGAAATAAAACAAATACATAAAAAATAAAAAGCAAGAAAATCAAACATATTACCAGGAAAAAATTACCTTCACTAAAAGGAAGACAGGAAGGAAGGAAAGAAGAAAGAAGAGACCACAAAACAACCAGAAAACAAATAACAAAATGACAACAGTAAGTCCTTACTTATCAATAATAACATTGATGGTAAATAGACTAAACTCTCCAATCAAAATACATAGAGTGGTTGAATGGATAAGAAACCCACACCCAGTGATCTGTTGCCTACAAGAAACACACTTCATCTATAAAGATACACATAGACTGAAAATAAAAGGATGGAAAAAGATATTCCATGCCAATGGAAACCAAAAGAGAGCAGGAGTAGCTATACTTGTATCAGACAAAATATATTTAAAAACAAAAACCTTAAGAGACAAAGGAGGGCATTATATAATGATAAAGGAGTCAATTCAGCAAGAGGATATAACAATTATAAATATATATGCATTCAACACTGGAGCACCCAGATATAAAGCAAATATTATTAAAGTTAAAGAGAGAGATAGACCTCAATACAATAATAGCTGGAGATTTTAACACCCTACTTTTAGCACTGGACAGATTGCCCAGACAGCAAATCATCAAAGAAACATTGAATTTAATCTGTACTACAGATCAAATGGACCTAATAGATATTTACAGAATATTTCATCCAATGGCAACAGAAAACACATTCTTCTTTACAGCACATGGATTATTCTCAAGGAGATACCATATGTTAAAGCATATAACAAGCGTTAAAACATTTAAAAAATTAAAGTTATATCGAGTATCTTATCTGATCACAGTGGAATAAAACTAGAAATCAGTCACAAGTGATATTTTGGAAACAATACAAACACATGGAAATTAAACAATATGCTCCTGAATAACTAGTGGGTCATTTAAAAAATAAGAAATAAATTAAAGGCTGGGTGCAGTGGCTCGCACCTGTAATCCCAGCACTTTGGGAGGCCAAGGCAGGAGGATCACAAAGTCAGGAGATCGAGACCATCCTGGCTAACATGGTAAAACCTCGTCTCTACTAAACAAAAATAAAAAAAAATTAGATGGGCGTGGTGGTGGGCACCTGTAGTCCCAGCTACACAGGAGGCTGAGGCAGGAGAATGGTGTGAATCTGGGAGGCAGAGCTTGCAGTGAGCTGAGATCGCACCACTGCACTCCAGCCTGGGCGACAGAGTGAGACTCCGTCTCAAAAAAATAAAAATAAAAAGAAATAAAATTTAAAATTTCTTGAAACAAATGAAAATGAAAACATACTAAAACCTATGAGATTCAGTGAAAGCAGTGTTAACAGGAAAGTTTATAGCAATAAGTGCCTACATCAACAAAGTAGAAAAACTATGAATAAACAACTTAACAATGCACCTTAAAGAATTAGAGAAACAAGAGCAAACCAAACCCAAAATTAGTAGAAGAAAAGTAATAATAAAGATCAGAGTAGAAATACAGAAAAAAGAGAGAAGACCCAAATAAGTAAAATCAAAGATGAAAAAGGAAACATTATAACTGTTATCACAGAAATTCAAAGGCTCATTAGATGCTTCTATGAACAATTATATGCTAATAAAATAGAAAACCTAGAAATGGATAAATTCCTAGACAAACACAACCTACCATGAATGAACCATGAAGAAATCCAAAACCTGAACAGGCAAATAACAAGTAACAAGATCAAAGCTGTGATAAACCTTTTTCCAGCAAAGAAAAGCCAGGACCTGATGGCTTCACTGCTGAATTCTACCAAACATTTAAGGAAAAACTAATACAAATCCTACTCAACTTATTCCAAAAAATAAAGGAGTAGGGAATACTTCTAAACTCATTCTATGAGGTTAGTATTACCCTGATACAAATACCAGACAAAGATTCATCAAAAATAGAAAACTATAGGTCAATATCCCTGATGACCATTGATGCAAAAATCCTCAACAAGATACTAGCAAACCAAATTCAACAACACATTAAAAAGTTCGTTCATCATGACCAAGTGAGATTTATCCCAGGAATTCAAAGATGGTTCAACATATGTAAATCAATCAATGTGATATATCATATTAATAGAATGGAGGACAAAAACCATATGATAATTTCAATTGATGCTAAAAAAGCATTTGGTAAAATTCAGCATCCTTCATGATAAATACTGTTAAAAAATTGGGTATAGAAGAAACGCAACTGAACAAAATAGAAGGTATATTTAACAGACCCACAGCTAGTATCAAACTGAATGGGGTAAAACAGAAAGCTTTGTCTCTGAGATCTGGAAGAAGACAAGGATGTGTACTTTCACCACTGTTATTCAACATAGCACTAAAAGTTCTAGCTAGAGCTATCAGACAAAAGAAGGACATAAAGAGATAAAGAGCATCCAAATTAGAAAGGAAGAAGTCAAATTATCCTTGTTTGAAGATGATAGAATCTTATATTTGGTAAAACCTAAAGACTCCAGCAAAAAAAAAAAAAAATCCTATCAGAACTGAAAAATTCAGTAAAGTTGTAGGATACAAAATTCATCATACAAAAATCAGTAGTATTTCTATTGCCAATAGCAAACAATCTGAAAAAGAAATCAAGAACATAATCCCATTTACAATAACTACAAAGAAAATAAAATGCTTGGGAATAAAATTAACCAAAGAAGTGAAAGATCTCTACAATGAAAACTAGAAAACATTGATGCAAAAAATTGAAGAGGACATAAAAATATAGAAAGATATTTCATGTTCATGGATTGGAAGAATCAATATTATTAAAAATGTCCATACTTCCCAAAGCAACCTACAGATTCAATGCAATCCCTATCAAAATACCAATGACATTCTTCACAGAAATAGAAAAAAAAATCCTAAAATTTATATGGGATTGTAAAAGACCCAGAAAAGACAAAGCTATCCTGAGCAAAAAGAACAAAATGGGAGGAATCACATTACCTGACTTCAAATTATACTACAGAGTTTTAATAACCAACACAGCATGGTATTGGCATAAAAACAGATGCACAGGGACCAGGTGCCGTGGCTCACGCCTGTAATCCCAGCACTTTGGGAGGCTGAGATGGGTGGATCACAAGGTCAGGAGTTCAAGACCAGCCTGGCCAACAGGGTGAAACCCCGTCTCCACTAAAAATACAAAAATTATCTGGGAGTGGAGGCATGTGCCTGTAATCCTAGCTACTCGGGAGGCTGAGGCAGGAGAATCTTTTGAACCCAGGAGGTGGAGTTTGCAGTGAGCCGAGATTGCACCATTGCACTCCAGCCTGGGTGACAGGGTGAGACTCCATCTCAAAAAACAAACAAACAAACAAAACAGATGCACAGAACAATAACAGAATAAACAACACAGAAATAAATCCATATATCCACAGTGAACTCATTTTTAACAAAGAGGCCAAGAACATACATTGGGAAAAGGACAGTCTCTTTAATAAATTGTGCTGGGAAAACCAGCTATCCATGTGCAGAAGAACGAAACTTAGAACCCTATCTGTAGCTAATATCCAAAAATAAAATAAAAATCGATTAAAGACTTAAATCTAAGACCTCAAACTATAAAACTACTAAACAAA
This sequence comes from Pan paniscus, assembly GCF_029289425.2. Taxonomy (NCBI): domain Eukaryota; kingdom Metazoa; phylum Chordata; class Mammalia; order Primates; family Hominidae; genus Pan; species Pan paniscus. The sequence goes on from NC_073253.2 coordinate 102,974,357, forward strand.
AACATTGGGGAAACTCTCTAGGGCTTTGGTCTGAGCAAAGATTTCTTGAGTAATATACCATAAGTACAGGCAACCAAAGCAAAAATGGACAAATGAGATCATATCAAGTGACCAAGCTTCTGCACAGCAACAGAAACAATAGAAAAGGAGAAGAAGCAACCCACAGAATGGGAGAAAATATTTGGAAACTACCCATTTGACACAGGATTAATAACCAAAATATATAAAGAGCTCAAATAATTCAACAGAAAAAATCTAACAGTCTAATTTAAAAATGGGCAAAATATCATTTCTCAAAAAAAGAGACAAATGGCAAACAGGCATATAAAAAGATGTTCAAGATAATTGATCATCAGAGAAATGCAAATTAAAATTACAATTAGATATCATCTCACCCCATATAAAATGACTTTTATCCAAAAGACAGGCAAGAGCAAATGCTGGAGAGGATATACAGGAAAGGAAACCCTTGTCAACTGTTGGTAGGAATGTAAATTAGTACAACCACTATGGAAAACAGTTTGAAGCTTCCTCAAAACACCAGAAATAGAACTACCATATGATCCAGAAATCCCACTGCTTAGTATAAACCCAAAAGAAAGAAAATAAGTATATCAAAGAGATATTTGCACATTTATTCCAGCATTATTCACAATAGCAAAGATTTGGAAGCAACTTAAGCATCCATCAACAGACAAATGGATAAAGAAAATGTGTTACCATATTAGTCCGTTCTCATGCTGCTAATAAAGACATACCTGAGACTGGGTAATTTATAAAGGAAAGAGATTTAATTGACTCACAGTTCTGCATGGCTGGGAAGGCCTCAGGAACTTGCAATCATGGCAGAAGGCACCTCTTCACAGGGTGGCAGGAGAGAGAATGAGTGCAAGCAGGGGAAATGCCAGATGTTTATAAAACCATCACATTTCATGAGACTCACTCATTATCACGAGAACAGCATGGGGAAACCACCCCCAGGATTCAATAACCTCCACCTGGTCCCGCCCTTGTCATGTGGGGATTATAGGGATTACAGTTTAAGGTGAGATTTGAGTTGGGCCACAGAGCCAAACCATATCAGTTACCTATACACAATGGAATACTATTCAGCCATAAAAAGAATGAGATCCTGTCATTCGCAACAACATGAATGGAACTGGAGGTCATCATGTTAAGTGAAATAAGCTGGGCACAGAAAGACAAACTTTTCATGTTCTCATTTATTTGTGGGAAATAGAAATTAAAACAACTGAACTCATAGAGACAGAGAGTAGAATGATGGTTACCAGAGGCTGGGAAGAGTAGTGGAGTTGTGTGGGAGAAGTGGGATGGTTAATGGGTACAAAAATATAGTTAGAATGAATCACATCTAGTATTTGATGGCATAACAGGGTGACTGCAGTCAACAATAATTTATTGTATATTTCAAAATAACTAAAGAGTAATTGGTTTGTTTGTAAAACAAAGGATAAATGCTTGAGGTTATAATTATTAAGCATTGTATGCCTGTATCAAAATATCTTAAGTAACCCCTATATATCGATACCTACTATGTACTCACAATTTTTTTTTCAAAAAAGTAAGACAAAACAAAAAACTAGAAGATGTAAGCCTTAAAAGATCTTACGGTGGCATAATCCTTACTACAGACAATATAAATGGCAAAAAATGTCAGGTACTTATCAAATGCTCAGTTAATACCAGCTTGTATTATTTATTTGTTAATGATGATCTCTCACATTTTAGGTACTATACTGGGTGCTCCAGTTGCAATTATTAACAAATAATCCATTCTATTCAGAAGTTCCCAGTCTAATGAGGAATACAAACAAGAAAAAATATTGCAAACTTTTATATATCCTATATTATGTTGTTCTTATGGACCTAAAATATATTGTTTTTATTTTCTTTTAAAAAGTGTGGCATACCTCTCCACATCTGACACTTATTAGAACAATAAACAATAGTTTCCATTTTGTTATTGTGAAAAATGAACAGCAGTGGGATATTGAAAGGCAGTTTAATTCCTTCGGTTAAAAAAAATGTTATTTACTAATATGCTGCAAAGGTGTTCAGTAATAAAAGTTAATTTAAAGGCACTCATCTGGCATTTATTTCTACATCATACTATCATTCTCACATAAAATTATCCCTGAATCCTTCCACAATACTTCATGATACTATGGTCCTTTATGTAGTTATGTTTGTATATATGCATGAGAGAGCAAATACGTTAATTTTTGAGCAGTCATAAGATTTTTCCTTCCCCTTCCACCAGGCTTCTAAGAATCAGCCTTGCTGCTTGGGCAGCTCCAAGCCTGGCCTTTTGTCCTGGTGGTTAGAATAAGAGCAGAGCTGCACGATTTACATTTTAAAGGAAATGGAGCCCTGGCCCTGACCAATCCCAGAGGGAGGAGGAAGACAGAAGAAAAGGTTTACAGAAGCCAGAGTTAGGAATTAGAGTTTGGGGGAGTGAAGAGAGAAAAAGGAAACAGTGAACTGTTACCATGGCGAGCTGTGCAAGATGCTGAGATCTGAGACGAAATTGAAATACTGAGATATTGATAAGGGCTGAGGCGATACTGAGATCTGGAGAGAGAAGAGGGAAGAAGGCAGTGTGGGTGGAGGCAGGAAGACTCCTAGAAACCTTGCTGAGAGCTGTATAAGCTCTAGGTGATTTTCAGAGACACTGCAACAAGGATTTAAAATGCTTTTGTTAATTTATCCTGTGAGACTGGTGTTGCTACTGGCTATGTAGCCATGTGACACTGTGGGTGAGAGCAGCTCCCCGCAGCCCAGGTTTCTCTGGTTCTGTGTTACTTCCCTACTGGACTCAGTCTTGAAAGTGAAGACTCTGCTAAACTTCTCTGCAGTGCAGCAGCCACTATGGGACCCTAGCACCCGAACCCTAGCAGATGCTCCATAAATACAGGTTGAATTAAATCATCAGGGTCTGGAAGTGGATTCATTGTAGGCATCTCTGAAAACAAAATAGGTACAGCAACCAATTGCATAAATGTGTCTGTGTGGCTCCATGTCGTGATAAAGTACCAAGCCAAGCAAGCATAACTTCCTACATTTTTGTGCTTGTGATGCCGACAGCTGTTTCAGACCTGGTTTACAGGTTTTACTCAGGTTTCTTGTTTGTTTTAAATGTTCAGTTATCCTTCACAATAAATACATATTCTCAGCTCAAATGCACAAGCTTACTTTGCTGCAGCCGCCACCTCCTCTTGCCCCAGAATTGTGGGGGGCCGGGTAAACAGGGAGGAAATTCCCTAGTAGCAGGATTTCCCCACCACTTTGCCAGCACAGGCCAATTAAGGAAAGGGCAAAAGAAGGTATAGTCTCCTGGAAGCCTGGGAGAAGCTGCAGAGTTCTGGGTAGGCTGCACATTGGAATCACTGGCAGCTTAAAAAAATGAAAACACTTGTTTAGGCCCAATCCAGAAAATTCAAGTTGAATTCCTGGGCATCTGAAATTTTTTAAAGTCCCAGGGACTTCAGAGACAGAAACACTCTCCTCATCCTCCTAACCAAGTTGGAGTCTTCACTTTCCACATAATACAATTGGTTATGCCTCCAGGCCTCTAGGCCTCTACAATTTAGTTAGTAGCCTGGGGCTGTGAATCTAAAGGAAGCTTTGCTACTGTTACTTTGACCCTAACTAGGGAGATCTGATGCCCTGGTTTGCCATGGCCAATCCCAAGTCATGCTGTTATCTTGGAAAAATCATTAATAGCTCCCACTTTTACTCTTAGAAGAGTCCAGGTTTGGATGGTAAATTATATGGTCACTCTATACATAACATTTAAGGAAAGCCAAGCCTAGGATAATGTTTACCTAGGATGTCTTCCAGCAACAATTTCAAAATTCTTTCACTCTTTTTCTTCCTCAATTGTCTTTCTTTCCAGTCTTTCTTCTTTCTCTTTCGTCAGATAAGGCTTAAATATCTCCAAACAGCTCATTTCCTCACCTCACTCCTCGTTCCAATCCCCTAGAAATTTTTCTTCTCATCTCCATGTTTCTGAAGTCCATGTTGAGACTACAGCTTGAAGATTTTTTATCTTGTTTGCCTTGTTTGGGGGCAAGGAGAGAAGGAAGTGTCCTGAAGCTGTGTGTGGCCAGACTACCCTGGACTCTTCCCCAGACCCTGGAAGACTAGAGAAATGGTCTATCAAGCATGATGTGTACACGAAATGTGCTATGGCTGACGAGCGAATCAGGCACTGTCAAATGAAGACTGAGCCAAGTGTGAGCCTCAGACCACTACCAACAGAGGAACAAGTTGACCCATGGGTCTTCTAGATTAAGTGAAATCACAGACTTCTCACAAAGGAATGCAGGGGCCAGAAACGGCCACCTTATTGGTCCCACCTGCCCTGTAAGGTTTTGATCTCAACCTTTCTCCTTGAGTTGGACTCTGTACTTTCAATCCAAAAGCCTGTGTCTGATATTTCTTGCCCTTTGATTCTGGGTTTGCATTTTCTCTACCTTTGCTTCATGTCCTAACTCCCACACATTGTATTAATAATACCACCAGCTTGGACTGATGCCTACCTCATGGAGCTCTTCCTGGATTCCATTTATATTTGTGGTGATTTCTCAAGAACATAGGCCAGGACTAAGAACTCACCACTTGGGGCAAAGATGATGCACAGTCTAATTCAATGGCAAAGAGCCTTTGACATGGTTATAAATGTAGTCGAGTTTCCTTCATTTTTACTACCTGGTCTGTCCTCTACTCACCAAAGTTCAGATTTCTCTGCAGGGGTGATACTAGGAAGCAGACTGGAGCCTCTGAATCTGCTTTTACTTTATAGTGTGGCTCTTCCCTTGACTCCTTCCCTTCCATTTAGTCACAGCTCAATCTCTACTCTCAGCGCATTTTCTCCCATCCTCCAAAATGACCTCAGCTCCTTCTCATATGAATTGCTCTATTAGTTTATGCAGCAAGGATTGGGTTACATTTACCAACAAGCACTTGCAGTTGCAGAACTCAATTGCAATGGAGCAGGGGTCTATCCCCTTAAATGACTGCAGTGGGCAGACCCACAGGTGTCCAATAGGCTGGGTGCACACTAGAGCAAGCTGGCAGGTGCCAGACCTGTCTAAAGCATACATTCTCCTGTAGTAGACTGTTGCCATGGAGGAATGCTGGCCAAAAAAGCCAGATCTTTTCATTTTTCAGAAAAGAAAAATAATTTAGATTCTTATGAGCAATCTACTAATTTTTAAGAATATTGGCAACTCATTTAAAAAGATTTGAATTCCATCCTAGCTAAACAAAACTAATCAGTGAGTAGAATCTTGTTCTCTGGCTGCCAGTTTCCAGTGGTCTTTGTAGTGTATTGAAAGATATGCTTTTATGTGATGTGACTTTAAGATTGAAAAATCATCTGAGGCAACCCAACATGAAGTCAAGTGGTGTGAAATTCTAAAGAACACCCCGGAAACCTACAGATGCTGGTATTTATGCATGAAAACAACAGTAGCAACAACGGGGATTCCTATTAAGTGACAAACAGCCACTTAAGAAAATCTTTTAATGAAAGGATATTTTAAACATCCCATAAAAGGTCCACTGTGCATTCTTTTGTGTGTGAACACTTCATTTTTCATAAACATAAAGCCTCTAATTGTCTTCCATTTTAAAACATCTTCGTCAGCAAGGATATCAAGCAGACAGTTACAGGGAAAAATAATGACACTGTAAAGGTTGACAGTGAAATCAGTTAATCTCTTATCCATTATGACAGTTTACATTTTGAGTGACAACTAAGGTTATCTATTTTGCAAATATTACAGCTTTATTCTTGAGCAAAGTGATAGGAAAACACATCATTTTCCACTGTACACTGGACATTATCTTGAAAAAATAAACCAGATGTAATGTTTTAAATAAAAATATTTCAACATGGGATGGCAAAAATGGCCAACTGATTAAAACTCCAGACCAGGGTTTTTCAACCTCAGTACCATTGACGTTTTGGGTCAGAGAATCTTTTGATGGGGTTCGGGGTATCCTGCAGGCTGTTCAGCATTATCCCTGGCCTCTACCAACTAGATGCTAGCAGGACTCTCTCCCCAACCTGTTTGTAACAATCAAAAAAACATTGTCATACATTGCCATATGTCTCCTGGGGCCCAAATTTGCCCCCAGTTGAGGACCATTTCTCCAGAGGAATTGTTGGACTTCGCAACTTGGATTATGATTCTCCAAGAGAGTCTTAAAGTGGCAGTTCACACAGTTCACACAAGAGGAGAGAAACTGGAGAAAGCATTAGCACTGGCTTCTTCTGAGTCCTCAGCGGCACCTGGGGGTTGAGAAGGACAGTCTTTGAAGCACTAACAGTGAATGTATACTGACAAGAAAGTTATTGTGGAGGACAGGAGGGGTAGGCCCCAGATGGAAAATCCACTCTTGTCCTTGAAAATAATGCCTGAACAAGCAGGAACCAATAGAGATTAGGCCAGCCAGTGACATCTCCTGGTAGATTCCAAACTACAGATGAGGAACTCCAACTTTCCTCCAGCCAAGTCTGAGGTGAATTTAACATATTGAAAGATGTGATGATACAGAAAAGTTAGACATTTAATAAGGAGTTCCTTTTCTTTTCATTTTGGAAAGAAAACATTTTTCCAGAAAAACTTGAAAGGTTATAATAGTGGTTTGAAATCAGTAACTCTCAATTTTTTCTTTGTGGTTATGGAAGAAATCATCAATTCCATTTCTCAATAGAACCTCATAAACACAATAGGTCAAATGCCAGAACAGAAATTAAATGGCTGTGTGATCCTCAAGGGAAGACATACTTTAACTATGAAGTATTCACACCAAACCATGAGGGCAGCACAGGAAAGAGAATGAACTAGAGTATGTGGTGTTCATATTTCTGTTTTGACAGCACTGTTTATCAAAATAAGTACAATTTTCAAAGAAAAGACTACTTAATTTTTACTATATTGCTTTTCTGTCTGAAAGGAACTATAAATAAGTTCACTAAGTTTTGGGTTGAGTTTTAGTTGATTTAACGTGTTTCAGCACAGTTAAATGTTTCAACATGGTATCTTTTAGTCTTCTTTTTGTGAAATTTTGTTAGCTTACAATCTGTTTTGATGATACTGTAATGGTAGATACCTTTCATTATACATTTCTCAAAACCCATCAAATGTACAACACAAAAGTCAACCCTAATGTAAACTGTAGACTTTAGTTAATAATGTATCAATATTGGTTTATCAGTTATAATAAATGTACTGCACTAATGCAAGATGTTAAAAATAGGGGAAACTGTAAGGTGAGGTAGGAGAGGGTGTGGGTGGAATTTTCCATACTTTCCACTTACATTTTCTATAGACCTAAAACTGCTCTAAAAATGAAAGTCTATTAATTTTTTCAAAAAAATCAATTAGTTTTTAAAAACAGTCTATTAGTTTAAAAATCTGTTTTGTAAATTTTACAATAAAAAACCCCAACAGTATTAAAATTGTCCTTTAAATCAGGCTTTTGGGAACTGAGCCTCATTGCTCATTGCCCTTCCTTGCTGCAAGATGACTGCCCAAGATGAAGTGGAATGAGGACAGAACTTCCTTCCTTGTCCAAGCCTGGCCACTGAGCACTCTCATCCAAGCTCCTGGAAAATAGAATTGGAGTACTGCAAATAGTGGACCTCACACTGCATTACATTTTGTGTTTTCTTCATTTCAGCAATTTTATATGCTTTTATGTTTTACTCTCACAGAATTACTTTTGAAGAAATATTTCCTCATAATTTTTGTAATACATTTTACACGATAGGTAGAATTTGGGTTTCTAATTAATGGTATATAATACTAGCTAGAGAAACAGTAACTTATGATGAGAGAGCTTTTTCTTGGTCTTTATGCAACAGCAAAGAAATTATTATGCTGAAATACAGTAAGTGTGTTTTCTCAGTGGCATTCTATTCACCTTGTTATAAAAATATATATATAAGTCTCAGTTTTAGTCTCTGGCACAATGGGAGATTTTTCAACATAGAAGCTTCTTGGCTGGTTGTCACAGAGGAATCTCTAGGCTAATTAAACCCTCATCAGTCAGAGGAGGGCTCAGAGCAGGGCTTCATAGCTGCCCTGAGGGGAGCTAGACAATCTAAAGAAAGTTTTCAATGATCCTGTATTCAGAGGAGAGACTGTCTAGCTGCAAGGCTAGAGCCTACATTTATGACAAAGGTTCAGCACATACCCAAAGCAGCTAATAGTAAAGGCAACTGAATTCAAGAGCAATCTGGAGTTGAAGAGTGCCAAATACTTTCAGAGTTAGGAGGCACAGAATGAAGTGGTGAACTCATGAGCTCTGGAGTCCATAGAAACTCGGGTTCTACTCCAAGCTGTGTAAACTTGGGCAGGTTACTTCACTTCTTTGGGTCTCAAATCCCACATCTGTGGAATGAGGAAAGTTGAGGTTATGTCTTTCAAGAGCCAGGTAAAGTACAGTAAGTGAGGGTCGTATTGCAGTTGTTAAGAGTAGTAGTAGCAGTAGCATCAGTAGTTACATCCTGAAAAATGTGCACATTTCCAAGAAGTTGAGACGTAACTCAGTGGAAAGTAAGGAGGCTGGCTTTCAAGATGGAAGCTTGTATTTCCAAGGCAGTAGGAAGGAACAAGTCAATGTTTTGAGGTAAGACTAAGAAAGGGAATTTCATTTGAGGAATTTATATGAAGTACAGTTGATCCAGTGTTATAATGTAGGGAATGCTATCCGAAGGTTTGGTAGAGCAGTGCGAAAGGCAAAAAGAGAATTGGTTCAAGAATCAGAAGACCTGAAGTCTAGACTAGGCTTTACCTTCCGGGTCCTAATTCCTCTCCTGGCTAGCTGTGTGACACTCTGGGCAGGGCAAATCCTCTCTGGGACTCAAGTCATTCATCCATGAGATAGGATGTGTGGTCTCTGAGAGTCACTCAAGCCTTGTGGCAAATATGAATCTACATGCTTGGGCAGAAAAGTGGCATGATTAAAACAGTAAAGCAATTGCTTTACCAGTTCTGTGTAGAATTGATTGAAGTGAAAAATAATAGAGGATTGAAAAGAAGTTACATTTACAAAGTAATCTCCCGGTGGCACAACAGAAAGGACTGGATCTCTAAAGTTGGTGCAGAATGGATATTAGAGGCCCATGAATTGAGAGAGTGGCAATCACATGAAAATTGCTGAAACAGAAAGTAATTATTTGTAGAGGAAAGGGAATATGATAAGCTTATTTTTCAAAGATGTTAAGTGTCAGGACATGGCAGGATATCTTTAATATTGATGAATGACCAATAAATTAGATTTAGTGGTTTGATATAAGTAGGATAGATGTTACACATTTTTATTACCAATTTATTGTATTGAAGATTTTTTTTAAAAACTGATAAAATTCATATAAGAGCACAAAGGTCCAAGGACAGCCAAGACAAATTTGAAGAAGAGAAACAAAAAGGACGGATTCACTCCATTAGATATCATGAGTTCGTGTACTACTTTATCAACTAAAATAATGTGGTGTTAGGAGAGGGTCAACACATCCATAAATGGATTCACAGAACCTGCTCTTACATCAGACCTCACTATATACAGATGAGACCTTAAAAGACAGTGGGCGTTGTAAGTAACTTTGCTATCCATATGAAAATAATGTAATTAGAACCCTACCTCATGTCGTATTCCAAAATAAATCCCAAATGAATTAAAGACACAAATGTGAACACACAACAAATATATTTTTATAATTCGGGGATGGAAGGATTTCTTAAACTAAACACAGAAAGCATAAATCTTAAAGGGAAATATTTATCAATTTGACTACATCATTGTTGGTGAGAGCAATACATTTAGAGAGCATTTGGTAGTATACAGTGAAGGTGAAGATGCATATATTCTAGATCCAGAAAATCTAATTCTTGTTATAGACTTTAAAGAAATTTGAACATTTATGCATAAGGAGACATGCTGCACAGTACAGCTGTGAAAAATTGGATGCAACCTAAATGCATATCATTAAAATAATGGATAAGTAAATAATAATGGAGTAGGATAAGTCAATAGTAATGGAATGTTCCATATCTATTAAATTTTTTAAAATCTTAATCCACATGTATTGATATGGGTAGATCTTAAAAATAAAATATTGAATGAAAATAAGATGTAGAAAATAAAATTCTCACAAAAAATACTATATACCAATTAGGGATTCATATAAGTATAGTAAAAATATAGACAATAAATGGTCAGAATATACTTCTACTTCAGGACAGAAGTTATTTTAGAGAGGGAGAAGGAAAAATAATACCAGGGAAGAGATTAAACATTCTTCAACTCTAAGTACAAGGTTTTATTTTTTTTAATTAATAAAGAAAATCTGTTCATATATTAAAATTCTTAATGGTATGTAATACACATTTGTTATATTACTGTTGATGTTTTTCTATATGTTTGAAATATTTCAAGATAAAAAATTAGCATTAGTAGCATGCTTTTTTCACTCCAGGAATTTAAATATTATCTGTGTATAATTGTTTGAATTTTAAGGTATTATTATTACTGTTTTGGAAGTGTTTGGAAATTCTACCTCAAATTTTCAGAATATTTTTTGTTTTAGTTCTTCATTTCCTCAAATTGTTTAATAAAAATTATATATGAAAGAAAACACTGATGTTACAAAGCATTCTTGGCTTATAAAGAAATTCACTGCATGGCTCCACTTCAATTTTGATCATTAATTACTAGATAGACAAGGAAAAATGAAAGCTAGAGTCCAGGGACCATTACCAATGGGAAGTATAGTATGTTAGTGGGTTAATAAAATTCGATTCACTAAAATTTACTCCCTAATACCTTTCAAACATGGAAGTGCTCTGTAAAATGAGATATACCAGTAAATTCCATAGTGTAATTCAGGCTCTTGGGACTTTAGACCCCTTTGATCTTGTCACAAATTGGCTCCTGGAAACCAGAAGGCCTCCAGGACTCAAGTCTCCAGGGACCTTACCCCTGAAGCATCTCAAAACAAATAAAGTGGCTGAGACAGACGCTGGACCCAGACAGAATGGCAACCATTTCACGAAATTAACCCCAAACGATATGAACAGACAATTCTCCACATGTAATTATGGCTTTTGTTATTTTTCCCCCATGAAAGCATTCTGTTACTTTGGCTTAAATGCAACAGATAGAGGTATTCAGCCTGGGCTAGCCATATTTCCGATCCATATTTCAATAGATTATCCTGAATTGGCCTCCTGGAAGCATTTATGCTGACCAGTTTTGAAAACCTCTTTGTCAGCCCTCACCCTTACCTGCTAACACCCGCCGTAATGGATGAAAGCAGGAGGTGATGATAATCACTGTCTGCTGCCCAGCCCCGAGTGAGCTGCCTGAGTCTGCACAACAGTCCGTCTGGAGAAAAAAAGAAAAAAGAAAAAGGAAATAAGGGGCGTAATTCAATGAATACTTGGAAACCAAGCTCGAGGGTTTCTTTTTCCTTTTAAAGGAGTAGTGATATCAGAAGCAGGATTATGAAAAAGAAAGAGTTAGTAAAAATAGGATCTTTGTGAATTAGAATAGTGAGGCCATTTCAAATTGAATTACACAGGATCATGGCAATTAGAATTGGAAAAGATCTTTCAGTCTTTCTCTGTCAAAGCATGATTACTCCCAGTGGAATATTCTTCCAGGCTTGGTCCAGTCCAATTTTGAATGATTCAAGTGACCGAGCCTTCTCAGCTTCTCTTGGGATATCATTTCAGAGTCTGAAATAGCTAATTGCTAGGAGATCCCCCCTCCTATTTTTCTTTGCCTTATTTCCATTATTCTGTTTTGTATTTCCCCGACTCACCTTAAAACTATTTGAATTTAATTTTAAGTGCATATGAGCAACACAAAATGACTAAACCCAGCTGAGGCTGGGTCATTATGACTCGGTTTATGTCTCTCACTCTCTTTCACACACACACACGAATATTTGCATATGCATACAACAAACATACATACATTCACACACGTATTCACATGCATACACACACAATTAGAAAATGTTATGCAGCCACAATGTGATTTTTTTAAGAAAAGTTTTATGAGAAAAATTAATAAAGGCCCCTAACTTTTAGATCATTCATTGATTTTTTAAAAATCACAAAAACATCAATAACCTACTGCTTTAAAACTGATAGAGGCAACAAAGAGAAAACCTAAATGTTATTTTGCTTGTGAATATTTTCTAACATGAATAAAATAATATGATCTTTTAATATAGTATTATATTAACTATAATCTATTTAGCATAATTAGCATAAATAATATAGATATAAAATATGGTACTAATACCATAATCATATTTATAAAAAATATTTTATTCAAACTTTTTAAATCCATTGAAACAACACTGACTCACATATATATATAATTTTATGGATGGACTTGTTCTTACACTAAATATGGTTTGAGCTTTGAGTAAGTTTGAGAGCCTGTGGGAACAGCTTGAGGTATTCAAGGTTAATGGAGGTTGCTTAAGGGTATTTAAATTTGATCAAAGAATTTATATAGCTTTCCATGTCTTTTCCAAAGAGCTGCCCCAAAGTGTTTTTCACACCTGTCAATCAACCAGCCAATATCCAATCAGGTAGGAATGTGAGTACTCGGAAAACAGAGAAAAATGTAAACAAATGATTTTAGCTTTCTTCAAAGTATGAAATTCACTGTTTTCATGGGCATGACTTTTTATACCATTCATTCATAAAATTTAATCTGGAACAAACCTTAGAGATCATGTAGCTCAGTGACTTTACAGTCATGGTCTGGAATAATTATAAAAAGAGTCTTTGCAGCAATTTAAACTTTTGAATTTGTCAGTTGAATAAATTTTCATTAAATATGTGTATTGAACATGTTTTTACATTAAATTTCTTTATAAATCTTCTAAAAATTATAGGAAAGGAATTTTAAAAAACAAAAGAAATGTGAGAGGAGATACTAAAGACACACACTTACACATTTTTTGGAAGATAAAAGCAAATGGAATAGTAAATAAATAAGCTGAATGAAAGAGCTGATAATACTTAACAATTTTGGAACATTCATTATGTGCTAAGCATTATTACAAAGCTTCACATAATTTATTTTAGTTAATATTATGATAATGCTGTGAGGTAAGTAACATTATCTCCATTTAATAGGTGATGAAGCTGAGGCAGAGCGAGTTCACAAGAAAGCTGTTAAGTGGTAGAACTGGTACATAAATCCAGAGAATCTAACTCTCACGGCTATACAAAGGGGAGTATCAATGACAAACAAGCTAAATTGCCCCTCCAAACCTTGAAAAGGCTCTGTAATTGGGGGCACTTTCACTGGAAGGTAGAAGGAGTGATTGACAGGACTAAAACAGAGTGAAAGACTAGAAAGAAAACACAGGCTACTAGCTCCCTTTTACCCCTTCAAGTGGGGCAGAGGATTGGAAGATTCTTTATGGCAGAAACTGAATCTCCTTAAAACAATACTTGCACTAACTGACATCATGGGTTCCTATATAAAAGCCAGCTGAATACCTGAAGCCCACAAAGTGCCTAACTGTCTACACATCCTATCCATGTACAGAGAACTTCCAATTAGATTTTATGGCATCACTCTTGATGTCTATTTCTGTGGACCGCTTTATCTCTTGATAGTAGGTTGCTTTTCCCTTGCTTTTTTGTGTCTTATTATCTTTGATTGAATGCTAGGTAGGGTGTGCAGAAGACCAATGGAGACTGAGGAAAACATCATTTGAATATGTATGTGAGAAAAGTAAACCTTTACCTCTATCTCATAAGATACACAAAATTAGTTAAAGATGGATCATACACCTAATTATAAAAAAAGAAGTGTTTAGAAGAATTTATAGGAGAACATATCCATGATCCTATAGTAGAAAAATTTCCTAAGGGGCACGAAAAGCACTAACCAAAAAAAAAAGTAAATTGATATGTTGGACTTCATTAAAATTAAGGAACTTGGTTCATCACAGGATATTATTAACACAATAAAAACTAAAGACACAAATAGGATGGATATATTTGTAATAAATATCTGATGTCTGACAAAACGCTAATGAGATCATACAAAGAACTCCTTCAGATAAGTAAAAGACAGCCTAATTTGTAAAAATGAGTGAGAGACTTGAAAACAAATACCACAAAAGAGTATACGGAAATGTCCAAAAACATAGGAAAATGCACTTAACATTGGTCATCAGGGATACGACTAAAATGACAATGGGAAGTCACCATAAAACCACCATAATGGCTTAAATTGAAAAAACTGACAACATCAAGTGTTGGGGAAGATCTGGAGTAATTTGAACTCTTACACACTGTTACCTGGTGTGAGCATAAATTGATGCAACTATTTTGGAAAACTGTTCATCAGTGTCACCAAATCTAAACACATACCTACCACACAACTCAGGAATTCTACTCCTAGGTATTTACCCAAGAGAATTTGGTACATACGTCTACCAAAACTTGGTAAAAGAATGTTCATAGTATTTTTTTTCATAATAGCCTCAAATTGAAAATTATCAAAATATCAATGGGAAAATGGATAAAGTATTTATAACATGTATACACAGTGGAATAGTTATACAATAGTTATTAAATTAACAGCACTTAGAATAATAATAGTAATTGTAATCACAATTACAATTTTTAAAAAAAGAATCAACTATTACTACATGTAACAACATGGATAAATCTCACAGGCAACATTTTTAGTAAAAAACTACTTATAAAAACATATATATTTTATGTTTTGTTTATATGAAGTTTAAGTAAAGCCCAAAATATCTATGGTATTATTAGTTAGGATAGTGATTACCTCTGGAGGTTATTATCTGGGGTGGTGGAAATATTCTATATTTTGATTGGCTATTGTTATATAAGTTTATACATATGCAAAAATTTATCAAACTGTTCATTTAAGATCATCGTGCATTAATGAATATACATTACTTACTCCTTAATGAAAAATGTTAGAAGTTCTTTTAAAAAAAAAATGGTCAGCTAAGGTCATCACACATTTGAGGAAAACCTCTAAAACAGAACACAGATAAAACAATAATTATTTTTCTCACAGAGTCAAGAGGCTATATATATGACATCTATGAAATAGTGAAATTTTTTTTAAAAACATGGAGAACAAGAGATAGTTATTTAAAAAGGGATAAATAAAATGTAAACATTTCATATAAAATAAAGTTAAAGTTATCTAGAAAGCAGAAAAAATATTGTGAGATAGTCAATAAAAAATTAGATTTTTTAAAAATTTAGTTTCTCCAGGCAAACATGCTTATCACATGTCACAGTAGTCCTTGCCACTGATGATTTCACTCTTCTAACCCTGCAAAGGACTTGCGCATATTATCCCAAAACAAGGCTGCTGAGTGCTGCAATACTATCGATGTGTTTTTTGGTCCATTTTTGTCAACTCATCCTGGTGTATGTTTCTTTTTCTCTCTTTCTCTCTTTTTTTAAGATATGGTCTTGCTCTGTCACCCAGGCTGGAGTGCAGTGACATGCTCATGGCTCGCTACAGCCTTGACCTCCCAGGCTCAAGAGATCGTCCCATGTCAGCCTCCCAAGTAGGTGGGCCCACAGGCATGCGCCCCTATGCCTGGCTAATTTCTTTTATTTTTTGTAGAGACTGGGACTTGGGCTCAAGCAGTCCTCCTGCCTCAGCCTCTCAAAGTGCTGGGATTACAGGCATGAGCCACCACACCTGGCTGGTGTACATTTCTCTAGAGTAAAAGAACCACAAACACACACACATACACGTATATGTGTGTGTATGTGTATACATGCTATACATATATACATATAGTATGTATGTGTATACATATATACATATAGTATGTATGTGTATACATATATACATTTATGTGTACATGTTTATACATATATACATATATGTGTACATGTTTATACATATACACATACATACATGTTTAGATATACGTTTATATGTATATATGTATACACATACACTATATATAGTTATATACACATACATATGTGTGTGTGTATATATATATATATAGAGAGAGAGAGAGAGAGAGAGAGAGAGATTATTACAAGGAACTGGCTTACATGATTATGGAGGCTGAGAAGTCCAGACCCAGGAGAACCTATAGTGTAGTTCCATCTGAGTCTGAAGGTCTGAGAAGCAGGCGAGCTGCTGGTGTTAGTTGGAATCCATGTGCAAAGACAGAAGAAAAACTATGTCCCAGCTGGAAAACTGTCAGAGAGAAAGAACTTTTTCTTACTCAGTCTTGTATTCTTTTCAAACCTTCAATTGATTGAATGAGGCCCACCCACACTGGGAGAGACGGGCAAATCTGCCTGACTGGGTCTACTGATTCAATTATTAATCTCAGCCAGAAGCACCCTCATAGATACACCCAGAATAATGTTAGACTATATATCTGGGCACCTTATGGCCCAGTCAAGATGCCGCATATACTCATTCATCACACTTCATAACAACTGTTTCTTCACCTATAATTGGCCACTATAATTTTTTGAACAAAATTGAGAAAACATATTCATTAACTTTTACATACTTTTATTTGGTAGATGAAGTTTCAAAAGATGGTCTATTTGAGAAAGAACATAACAAATATGGTCCTTGGTGGTTAACAAAAATAAAATGGTAAGAGAAGTGGGAATAGTTTGACCCAGACCTTTTGATATGTCACAGTACTTATTATCATTTAACCCTCTGTATTGATCCATTTAAAAATATTGCATGTTATCATTTCAAAATCAATTCTGCTCATCTTAAATAAATCATTGTACATTATAAAAATTTGGATAATATGGTAAGACACAGAGAAAAAAATCAACCATGATTCTTCAGCACAGAGATGATTACTATCGATAGTTAAGAATTCTATGTTCTTTTTTCTCTGTCACCATATACACGTTTTGGAGGGCAAAATTGATATCATACAGAAAAATTAAGTAAATGTTTTTCCTTTAATAGTATATTGTGGATCTCTTCTTATGTAGCTAGTGTAGATTTATAAAATCACTTTTTTTTTTTTGTTTGAGATGGAGTCTCACATTCTTGCCCAGGCTGGAGTGCAGTGGCATGATCTCAGTTCCCTGCAACCTCTGCCTCCTGGGTTCAAGCAATTCTCCTGCCTCAGCCTCCTGAGTAGCTGGGATTACAGGTGCATGCCACCACGCCCAGCTACTTTTGTATTTTTTAGTAGAGATAGGTTTTGCTATGTTGGCCAGGTTGGTCTTGAACTCTTGACCTCAGGTGATCCACCTGCCTCTGCCTCCCAAAGTGCTGGGATTACCGGAGTGAGCCCCCATGCCTGGCCATAATATCACCCTTAATGCATAATATTTCATCATATAGATCCTCCATGATTTACTTGCCATTCTATTATTGTTAATCACTAAATTTGTTTCAATTTAAAAATTATGATAAATGATATAAAATATAACAACAATGTGAAATATTTGCACATTTTTAAAGTATTTGGCTCTTATTGCCAAATTGCCTTTAGAAATGTTGTCACAAATACACTAGGTGCTGCATAAAGTAGCTGTTTTACTGATCTGTAGTCAAGCAAGGAAATTATCATTTTTACAAAATCCTCAACAATCAAAAGGAAAAAAATTGTAACTTGTTGGTTTTTAATTTTGAATTTCTATGTTTCTGATATTGTTGAACATTTCTTCATATATTTATTGGCCATGTTATGTCCTCCTCTTATGAATTGCCCATTCATGATGTTTTCCCAAGTTTCAATTGTGGTTTTTTTTTCTCTTTTTCTTATTAATGTGTAAAAACTTAATAAATTAAGCATATCAGGACAAACAATTTTCAAACGCTTTTCCTCTTTTGTTGTTACTTTTGTTTGTTTAACAAATTATACATGTCAACATGAAGGAACATTTGTGAATGGAAAGATAAGTGAAAACACCAGGGTCAAAAGGCTTAACAGGAAGCATATACTACTTTGAACATGGCTGTGTTTGAAAAACATAGCCGAAGAGTTCATCACTAAATCAAAAAGCAGAAGTCTGGAAGAATTGTTCTTACAGTTAAAATGTATTTTGGGGAGTCTCTCCTACGTTTGTATTACATAAGCAAGGCATTAACAGGATAAAGTCTCTCCCAAAAACCTACTAAGAAGTCAATTCTTTGAACGACAATGGAAATTGTTCTTTTCAGGAATGAATATGTCTTTTGGCTAAACATGGATAAAAGCTTTTGCTCAATATGGCATAATAACTCCAGCAGGCTCACAGCAGCAAAACTAAGTCTGTCTCAAAGTGTCTTATTACAATGAAATCAAATGTAACCTCTTAAACCCAAGACGTAAATCACTCACTTTTCTCTTCTTTCAAACAGTTTTTGAGTATATTACCATAAATACTACCTGTCACAAGACTGATAGCTGTCAGTAGCTCAAAAATATGAATAAAATTGAAAATGCATTTGAATATGGGAATCATAATAGCATTTTGTAGAGAGGTGACAATAATAATAGGCTATGGCAGACAAGAAAAAAAACCCCTCAGTAATAGTAAAATCTAGAAAACTTTCTTCAAATTAAATAAAATCCCAAATCAGTCTTACCAGAGTTATATTTCCACCAAATATAACAGTCAATAAAATACTTACTGGCCCTCAGTAGTCTGTAGCACTGGCAAATTGAGTTCACTTTGTGAATTTTTATATTTAAAGTATATATCAAGTTGCAGGGCATAATTTCAAAACTGCACAATCTGAGTTTATGTTTCATTCCAAATGATACCTGAAACTCTCATTAATAGTTCTCCAACAAGGTAAAAATTAACCTCTCCTGAATTTTAAATTACATTTTTAAATCATTAGCTGAAATGAATAAATCCCAGTTATTTAAATAAATACAGACTTTTAAATGACCCAAGTCAATGTATTTTAGATAAAAGAAGTTTTTTCCAAATGTTCAAACTCAATTTGTATCTCTTTTGCATTTTCTGATTTTAAAAACATAGTATTACATGCAGCAACTTAGGTGAAGCTCAAGGACATTATGCTAAATACAAAAAGCCAACCCAACGTTTATATACTTTATGATTCCATTTGTACAACCTCCTTGAAATGACAAAGAGATGGAGAAAAGATTAGTGGTTGTCGGGGTTAGGGGTGGAGGTAGGTGTGACTAATAAAGGGATAGCATGACAGACTTTCTTTGTGTTGCTTGAATACTTCTGTATCTTGATTGTGGTAGTAGTTATAGAAATCTATACATGAAATAAAATTGCATAGAACAACACACACACACACAAACACACGAGTGCATTTAAAAACTGGTGAAAATTGAACAAAGTCTGTTGTCTATTGAATGTTTTGTACCCATGTCAGTTTCCTGGTTTTGATATTGTGCTACAGCTATATAAGATGTCACCACCGGAAGAAACTGCTTGAAGGGCTCATGAGACTCTATGTATTAATTTTGCAACTTTCTGTGTATCTATGATTATTTCAAAATAAAATGTTTTTTAAAGCACAATATCCATTCAGTCAAACTTTCAAAGTCATATAGACAATTGTTAGAAAGAAAGCAAATTAGAGCTCTTAGCAGCCAAATTATATGTCAAGAATTCACGCACTAACAAATTCATTTTATTTATTGGAGAATTCCTCAGGTTCTCATGAAATGCCTATTTGCTCTTCAAATGCATTTTTTTTGTACTTGATAATCTGGTTTCCACAACTATAACAGACACATTCACTCAATGCTCTACCTCAGGCTAAATAAATCAGCAGCTCTGAGGTTAGAGACAAACACCTTGATTTAAAACAAACAAACAAACAACAACAACAACAACAAAAAAAAAAACTACTGTCCCCAGGTGATCCTGATATGCAGCCAGGATTGAAAACCATGGCTATAAATGGTAATCGAACCTACCAGAGTGGATGAGATCATCCAAAGAGATTGTATGGCAGTGGTTCTAAACCTTGGCTGCATAAAGGAATCACCTGGAAACTCTAAAATATACTGATGTCTGGTTCCTCTCCCCAGAGAATCTGATTTACTCGGTCTGGGGTATAGCCTGGGAATCAGGATTTGGAAAAGCTCCCCAGTGCTTGTAACAATCAATCAAGGTTGTCAACCACTGTTACACATATACAGAAATAAGAAAGGTCAAAGTCAGAACCCTGAGGAATATTGACTTTAAATCATGAAAAGAGAAACTCATAAAGATAATCATAGAAATGTAGAAATAAGGGGAAAAAAGGACTAGAAAATGGCATTATAGAAGCCAGAAGAAGCAAGTATTTTAAGAAGTAGAAAATAGACAACAATATCCAATGCAACTAAGAAGTACAGTAAGGTGACAATAGTAATCATAGCCATTAATTATAGTACTTGCTACATTCAGGGAGTATGTAGACACTTGACAAGCATTACCACATTACATTTTTACAACAAATTCACAAATTTCATGAGTAAATGATAAATAACAAAATGATTACTGTTTTCATTGGAAATTGGAGGTGAAAGAGGACACGGAACTTCCTATGATGGCACATCTGGTTAAGGACACAATCAGATCTACAGCCTACAGTCTGGAAAGTGTTGAATTTAGCTCCACAGAGCTCTCAGCTTTAGATTTTTATTTTGCTTGTGTGGTATATTTTGGGATGTGCTTCCAGGGCAACACTCCTCCCTTATTATCGGAAACTTTTCTCTTTATTTGTCCCTAATATTTATGTTCTAGTCAATTTGATTTTGATTCCTCCTAGTGTATCCTGAAAACTCATGAAGGAAGATTTGTCAGGTATCCCTGAAATTCTGGAAGATGTAACCTGACACAGCATGGTGGAATCTTCCCAGGGTTGTGCAGTTTTTTGCATTTACTTACAATTTGAATCCTGTGAGGACTTTCCTCACTTTTGCTGGTTGTTGTCAGACCCTTCCCCCAGGTAGCATAGTGTCCCCTCTTTTGGGGGGTATGTGTTGATGATTTTTTTTTATTTCCCTGGCTTGTACGATACGTTGGTAGACATCTTTTTTATTTCCCTACCAGCCCTACCACACAATTATTTATCTTGGTGCTTTGTGCATGCTCCCTTCTATTCTGAAATATGTAGGGATTCTTTTTCCCAGTTTTTTGAATACATCATCCATAATTTTCCCCCTACAATCCTAATTAGTCTGCTTTGTTTTCAGGGGGAGTTTCTGGGAGACTAAAAGACTCCACTGTCATATCTACTAAAGCTAAACAGTGTATAAGGCCTACACTATGACCCAGCCCTCTCATTCCTAGGTATATTCCCAATAAAAGTGCATACATATGTTTTCAAAATGTATGTAAATGAATATCCACAGCAACACTATTTGTGATAGCCCCAAACTTGAAACAACCCAAATGTCATTTGTATAATGGACACATAAACCTTGGTATATTTATACAATGAAATTCTATATAGCAATGAAAATGAACGAACTACAACTATCTTTAACAGCAAAAATGTATCTCATAAATGTAACACTGAGAAAAAGAAGCCTGACAAAAGAGTAAATATAGTATGCTTCCATAATAACAAGTCCAAAGCTATTTGGAGACAAAATAGTAGTTACTTTTGTAAATGGAAGGAAAGAGTAGCACAGGAAGGGTCAAGAAAGCCCAGGAAGGCTTTTGTGTTTCTGAGAATGTTTTTTTTCTTGATGTGGGGGCTGGTTAAATTGGTTTGTTTGCTCTGCAAAAATTTATTCAGCTGTATGTTTATGATCTGTACATTCTTTTCCATGTATGTCAAATTATGATTAAAATTTTACATAAAATATGTACATACTAGCAAAATGCACTGAAATGCTATATAATTTGCATGTTAATGAAATGAATCCAACTGTACATCAGCTGGAAAGAAAAAAGATACATTTATAAAATTCTCCTGTCACAGTGATAAGTCCCTATAAGCATATTACATCTGCAATCAAAAGGAAGAGTTAGGCCTCTGTGTTATTAGCCATCATATTCACCAGGATGTAAAAATACACACGAAATTTGGCACCTTTGCAAGTACATGTTTTAGGAATACAAGACTGAAAAATGTTCTTCACTTACCTTTAATAAATAAAAACATGACCTTCTTCCCTTAAACGTTATCTAGAGACAATTCTAGATTTCCCCATGAAAGTAGGACCAAAACTGGAAGTTTCTCATCACTTATGTAAGATTCTTAGCAGTTGCCAGTCTGTCCAAACAAGTAAAAAGCTGAACAAACTGAAAAATCAATAATTCTTAGATTAATCAGGGAAATGAGGTCACAGGGCAAACTGCTACCCCCAGAACTGGAGAGACAGAAAGATAGACACAGAGAATCACAACTTACCTGAGACAGAGCCTCTGTAGGAAGCAGTGCTGGGGTAGGAAAACCTAAAGTGTAATCAATGAAATGCTGGAGGCTTGGTGTAGACAAGCCTCAGAGTTAAAAAGCTCCAGGAGGACCCAATCACAGGGAAGCCCCACACTTTTGTGAGTCCTACCACCTGGAGCTCTATTAGGTTCTCATGGTAAATATGTAAGAAAAATCCCCTGGTGCTTCTGGAGGGAAGGAGAAAAAAACATATACAAAACATACCAAAGCATTCTGTTCTTCTTAACATAGCCTGCCCTCAGGAGAAAGTATTTTACTACAGCCCAACCTTCTGGGGTATTCTCAGAACCTAACTGACTTGGGGGAAGGGAGATACCCAGCTCCAGCTCCCTCTGGCCTTCTATGTGGGAGAAGGGAAATATCCAACTCCAGCCCCTTCTAGCCATCCTGTCCCACCTAAGGGGTAAAAAACTGAGAAGCACCCATGAAGTTCACAGCCCAAAGGCACAGACTTACCAAAAGATTGAAACCTAATCATAGGACTATAGAACACTTCCTCTCCCCCAACATCTTATTACTACATCACTGAAGTTTAGCTATAAATAAAAAATCATAAGACATATTAAAGAGGCAACAACAGCTTGAAGATAATGAACAAACATCAGAACTGGAGTCAGATATGGCAGGAATGTTGGAATTATCAGACCAGAAATTAAAAAACAACTATAATTAATATGCTTTAATTAAAATGGATTTAATGGATTTAAGTAGACAACATGCAAGAACAGATAGATAACGTATGCAGAGAGATTTAAAAAATCAAGGAGAAATGCTAGACGTAAAAAGAAAATATCAAAAAGAAATGCTAAAGATTAAAAACATAAAATAAATGAGTAACTTTGATGGGCTCATTAGTAGACTCGACATGGCTGAGGAAAGAATCTCTTAACAACAATAGAAACTTCTAAAACTGAAAAGCAAAGAGCAAAAAGACTGAATAAAGCCAGTACAGAATTCCAAGAATAGGCTGGTCATAGTGGCTCACATCTGTAATCCCAGCACTTTGGGAGGCCGAGGCAGGTGGATCAGGAAGTCAGGAATTCGAGACCAGACTGACCAGTATGGTGAAACCCCGTCTCTACTAAAAATATAAAAATTAGCCAGGAGTGGTGGTGCACACCAATAATCCCACCTACTCAGGAGGCTGAGGCAGGAGAATTGCTTGAACCCAGGAGGCAGAGGTTTCGGTGAGCCTAGATCGTGCCACTACACTCTAGCCTGGGTGACAGAGCAAGACTCTGTCTTAAAAAAAAAAGAATTCCAAGAATAATGGGACAGCTAAAACAGCATAACACACATGTAGTGAGAATACCAGAAGGAGAAGAAAAAGAGGAAGGAAGAGAAACAATATTTGAAGCAGTGATGACTGAGGATTTCCCTCACATTAATGTCAGATATCAAGCCACAGATCCAGGAAGCTCAGATAACACCAAGTAGAATAAATGCTCAAAACTCCTACACCTAGTTATATCATATTCAAACTTTGGGAAATCAAAAAAATTTTTTTTTTAATTTTGAAAGAAACCAGAAGTAAAAGACACTTTACCTATAGAGGAGAAAGATCAAAATTCTGTCTGACTTCTCGAAAACTATGCAAGCAACAAGAGAATGGAGTGAAATATTTAAAGTGTTGAGAGAAAAAAATCACCAACTTAGACTAGACTACTCTGAAATAATTTTTCACAAGGGAAGGAGAAATAAAGATTTTCTCAAACAAAAGTGGAAGAATGTGTTGCCAGTAGACCTGCCTTGTGAGAAATGTTAAAAGAAGTTCTTCAGAGAGAAGGGCAATGATATAGATCAGAAACTTGGATCTATGTTTAAAAAAAGAACAGTGTCAAAGAAAGAATAAGTGAAGGTAAAATAAAAACCTTATTTTTCTTATTCTTAATTGATCTAACAGATAAAAGTTTGTTCAAAATAATATAAACAATGTATTTGATTACATATGCCTATATAAAATATATATGTTATATATATATATTTGCTCGTGCATACATGAAATGAATGACAGCAGTGATTCAAGGGGTAGGAGGGAATATTTTGTTACTACAAGGTACTTGTACTAGCCATGAAGTAGCACATTGTTATTTGTTAATGAACTTGAATTAGTTGTAAATGTATAGTGCAAACTCTAGGGCAACCACTAAAACAAGTTTTTAAAATGTATAATTTATATGGTAAGAAAAGACAGAAAATAAAATAATATAGAGTGCTTAATTAAAACCACAAAAGGCAAGGAAATTATGGAACACAAAAATAAAAACAAAAAATAAGGGCAAAATAACTTGGAGAGGGGCCAAGATGGCCAACTAGAAATAGCTGTGGGAGGCTCCCACAGAGAAGAAGGTAAATGGCAAGTGAATTGTGCACCAGCAACTGAGGTACCCAGGTTCTCTCACTGGGACTGACTAGGCAGTTGGTGTGACCCATGGAGAGTAAGGAAAAGCAGGATGGAGTGACAGCCTACCAGGGAACTGCACAGGGCTCACCCCTAGCCAGAGGAGGTGGTGAGTGATTTTGCTACCCCACCCAGGAAACCACACTCTGTACATGGATCTGTGCATCCTGAGTATCACGAGATCCCCCTCATGAGCCACACCACCAGAGCCTTGGGTCCCAAGCACAGAGTTGTGCAGATTCTTGGCAGCCACTCAGCTGGAGACTGCCTAAGATGACTGAGTTCGGGTGGTGGGGGGCGGCCACTTTCCCTGCAGCTGCCCGCTGCCTAAGATGACTATGCTCCCAGGGGGAGGGGTGGCAGCCATCACAGCAGCTGCCGGCTGCCTAAGATAACCAAATTCCCAGGTGGAGGGGCAACCATTATCACTGCAACTGCCTGCTGCCTAAGAAGACTGAGCACCTGGCGAGGGGGGCATCAGCTATCACTGCAGCTCCAGTCTGTCAGTTTTCCCTTGCCAGTGCCGGGGAGACTGGGCACTTTGGACCCAGGAGGAATTCCCCACAGTGCAGCACAGTGGCTGTGACAGATTATGGCCAGACAGCCTCTTTAGGCTAGACCCTGACCCATCCCTTCTCACCACGCAGGGCCTCCCTTTGGGAATTTCAGCAACCCCAGCCAGGGCTGCAGTGGCTGCAGATCAGTGGACTTAATCTTTCCCCTTGCTGGCTCTGAAGAATCCAGGCATTCCAGATGAGTGAGATCCCCCCCGACCCCCGTGCAACGCACCCCCTCCACCAACCCGCAGCCAGAGTGCTTCATTAAGCAGGTCCCTGATCCCATGCCTCCTCACTGGGTGACACTCTCCCAACAAGGGTCACCAGACACATACAGGAACATTTCCACTGGCATCAGGCCAGTGCCCCTCTAGGACAGAGCTCCCAGAGGAAGGAGCAGGCAGCCATATTTGCTGTTCTGCAGCCTCTGCTGGTGACAGGAGGGACCCAGATGAATAGGGTCTGGAGTGCACCCCCAGCAAACTGCAGCAGCCCTACAGAAGAGGGGCCTGACTGTTAAAAGAAAAACAAACAAACAGAAAGCAACAACAACAACATCAACAGAAAAGTCCCCACCAAGACCCCATCCAAAGATCAGCTACCCCAAAGATCAAAGCTAGATAAACTCACAAAGATGAGAAAGAATCAATGATAAAACACTGAAAACTCAAAAATCCAGAATGCCTCTTCTCCTCCAAATGATTCCAATACCTCTCCAGCAAGGGCACAGAACTGGGCAGAGGATGAGATGGATGAATTGATAGAAGTAGGCTTCAGAAGGTGAGTAATAACCAATTTTGCTGAGCTAAAGGAGCATGTTCTAACCCAATGTAAAGAAGCTAAGAACCATGATAAAACATTACTGGAGCTGTTAACCAGAATAACCAGTTCAGAGAGGAGCATAAATGATCTGATGGAGCTGAAAAATACAACACAAGAACTTAACAATGCAACCACAAGTATCAATAACTGAATAGACCAAGTGGAGGAAAGAATTTCAGAGCTTTAAGACTCTCTTGCTGAAATAAGACAAACAGACAAGATTAGATTAAAAAAAAATAAAAAGGAAAGAACAATACCTCCAAGAACTATGGGATTATGTAACAAGACTGAACCTGTGAATGATTGGGGTACCTGAAAGAGATGGAGAGAACAGAACCAAGTTGGAAAACCTACTTCAGGATATTATCCAGGAGAAATGCTCCAACCTAGCAAGACAGGCCAACATTCCAATTCAGGAAATCCAGAGAACCCCAGTAAGATACTTGATGGGAAGATCAACCCCAAGACACATAATCATCAGATTTTTTAAGGTTGAAATGAAGGAAAAAAATGTTAAGGCAGCCAGAGAGAAAGGCCAGGTACCTACAAAAGGAAGCCCATCAGACTAACAGCAGACCTCTCAGCATAAACCCTACATGCCAGAAGAGATTGGGGGCTAATATTCAACATTCTTAAAGAATTTCCAACCAAAAATTTCATATCTGGCCAAACTAAGCTTCATAAGTGAAGGAGAAATAAAATCCTTTCCAGACAAGCAAATGCTGAGGGAATTTGTCACCACCAAGCTGCCCTGCAAAAACTCCTGAAGGAAGCACTAAATATGTAAAGGAAAAACTGGTACCAGCCACTACAAAAACACACTGAAGTACAAAGACCAGTGACACCATGAAGCAACTACACTAACAAGTCTGCAAAATAACCAGCTAGCATCATGATGACAGGATCAAATTCACACATAAAAATATTAACCTCAAATGTAAATGGACTAAATGCCCCAATTAAAAGACACAGAATGGCAAGCTGAATAAAGAGTCAAGACCCATTGGTGTGCTGTTTTCAAGAGACCCCTCTCACATGCAAAGACACATATAGGCTCAAAAGAAAGAAATGGAGGAAAATTTACCAAGCAAATGGAAAGCAGAAAAAAGCAGGGGTTGCAATCCTAGTTTGTGACAAAGGAGACTTTAATAAGCCAACAAACATCAAAAAAGGCAAAGAAGAGCATAACATAATGGCAAAGGGTTCAATTGAACAAGAAGAGCTAACTATCCTAAATATATATGCTCCCAATACAGGAGAACACAGATTCATAAAACAAGTTCTTAGAGACCTACAATGAGACTTAGACTACCACACAATAATAGTGGGAGAATTTAACACCCCACTGTCAATATTAGACAGATCATCAAGACAAAAAATTAACAAGGATATTCAGGACTTGAACTCAGCTCTGGGTCAAGTGGACCTGATAGATATCTACAGAACTCTTCACTCAAAAACAACAGAACATACTTTCTTCTCAGCACCACCTGGCACTTACTCTAAAATCAATCACACAATTGGAAATAAAATACTCCTCAGCAAATGCAAAAGAACTGAAATCATAACAAACAATCTCTCAGACCACAGTGCAATCAAAGTAGAACTCAAGATTAAGAAACTCACTCAAAACCACACAATTACATGGAAATTGAATAACCTTCTCCTGAATGACTCCTGGGTAAATAATGAAATTAAGGCAGAAATCAAGAAGTTCTTTGAGACCAGTGAGAACAAAGAGACAACATACCAGAATCTCTGGGATGCACTATTTTAGCTGCACTAAAGCATTGTTAAGAGGGACATTTAGAGCACTAAATGCCCACACCAAAAATGTAGAAAGATCTCAAATCATCACCCTAACACCACAACTAAAAGAACTAGAGAACCAAGAGCAAACAAATCCCAAAGCTAGCAGAAGACAATAAATAACCAAGATCAGAGTGGAACTAAAGGTGATAGAGACATGAAAAACCCTTCAAAAAATCAACAAATCCAGGAGCTATTTTTTTGAAAAATTAATAAAATAGATAGACTGCTAGCTAGAATAATAATGAAAAGAGAGAAGAATCAAATAGGCACAATAAGAAATGATAAAGGGAGTATCACCACTGACTCTACAGAAATACAAACAACCATCAGAGAATACTATAAACACCTCTATGCAAGTAAACTAGGAGATCTAAAAGAAATGGATAAATTCCTGCACACATACAACTTCCCAAGACTAAACCAGGAAGAATTATTGTGTGGGAGTCTGAATAGACCAATAACAAGTTCTGAAATTGAGGCAGTAATAAATAGCCTACCAACCAAAAGAAAGCCCAGGACCAGATGGATTTACAACTGAATTCTACCAGAGGTACAGAGAGGAGCTGGTACCATTTCTTCTTAACCTATTCCAAACAATTGAGAAGGAGGGACTCCTCCCTAACTCATTTTATAAGGGCGGCATCATCCTGATACCAAAACCTGGCAGAGATACAACAAAATAGAAACTTCAGGCCAATATCCCTGATGAACATTGATGCAAAAATCCTCAATAAAATACTGGCAAACTGAATCCAGCAGCACATCAAAAAGCTCAACACATGGACACAGGGAGAGAAACAACACACACTGGGGCCTGTCAGGGGATCAGAGGGAGTGAGACAATCAGGATAAATAGCTAATGCATGCGGGGCTAAACACCTAAGTGTTGGGTTGATGGGTGTGGCAAACCACCATGGCACACATTTATCTATGTAACAAACCTGCACATCCTGTGAATTTCAAATTAAGTTAAATTAAAAAGAAACAAATGAGGACAACAAACAGAAAGTATATCAAATATGATAGACATTAATTTAATATATCAATAATCATTTCAAACATCAATGGTCCAAATACAGCAATTAAAAGAGAGAGATCGTCAGAATGGATTAAAAATCATGACCCAACTATATGTTGTTCATAAGAAACCCACTTTAAATATAAAGATAAATATGGATTAAAAATAAATGATGCAGGAGAATATATCAGGCTAACAATGATCAAAAGAAAGCAGCAGTAATTATATTAGTATCAGACAGAGCAGACTTCACAACAAACAGTGGTATCAAGAATAGAGGCATTAAAAAAGAGAAACAGGTACAGATTTCAAGATGACATAACAATCCTTAATGTATATGGACCTAAAAAGAGTATCAAGCTATGTGAGGCAAAAACTAGTAGAACTGTGAAGAGAAATAGATGAATCCACTATTATAATTGGAGACTTCAACACCACCTTACCAGAAATAAACAAATTCAGCAGGCAAAAAAATCATTGAGGACATGCTGATTGAGTTCAACTGAACTCAATACCGCCATCAATCAACTGGATATAATTGACATCTATCAACCACTTCAACAACAGAATACACATTTATTCCAAGAGCACATGGAACATTCACCAAGATAGACCACATTCTGTGACATAAATACGACTTAAAAAAAAAATGGGCCAGGCCTGGTGGCTCACGCCTGTAATCCCAGCACTTAGGGAGGCCAAGACGGGTGGATCACGAGGTCAGGAGATCGAGACCATCCTGGCTAACATGGTGAAACCCTGTCTCTACTAAAGATACAAAAAAATTTAGCTGGGTGTGGTGGAGGGCACCTGTAGTCCCAGCTACTCGGGAGGCTGAGGCAGGAGAAAGGCGTGAACCCAGGGGGCGGAACTTGCAGTGAGCCCAGATAGAGCCACTACTGCACTCCAGCCTGGGCAACAGAGCGACACTCCGTCTCAGAAAAAAAAAAAAAAAATGGAAATCATACAATGTCTGCTCTCAGACTTAATAACCGAAAGATAACTGAGAAATCTGAAAATACATGAAGATTAAATCACATACTTCCACATAACACATGGGTCAAGAAGAAATCTCAAGAGAAATTTAAAAATATATTAAATTAAATGAAAACAAAAGCACAACTTATCAAAATTTGTGGAATGTGGTGGAAGTCGTGTGTAGAGGGAAATTTATAGCATTAAAGGTAGATATTAGAAAAGATGAAAGATTCAAAATGAATAATCTAAGTTTCTACCTTGGAAAACTAGCAAAAGAAGAGTAAATAAAATCCAAAGTAAGCAGAAGAGAAAAACTAGTAAGAATTAGAGTCAAAATCAATGAAATTGAAAACAGAAAATCAACAGAGAAAACCAACAAAACCGAAAGTTGGTTCTTTGAAAAGATCAATAAAATTGCTGCCGATGACGCGCGGGAGGAGGAGGAGGAGGCCGCCCCGCCGCCGCGGCCGCCTCCCGCCCACCCGCCCGCAGCCCCGGCCCCCGGCCGGCGGCAGCCAACATGAACCAGCAGCAGCAGCAGCAGCAGCAGAAAGTGGGCAAGCAGCAGCTGAGCGAGCCCGAGGACGTGGAGATGGAAGCTGGAGATACAGATGACCCATGAAGAATTACTCAGAACCCTGTGATCAATGGGAACGTGGCCCTGAGTGAGGGACACAACAACAAGGAGAAGGGCATGGAGGACGAAACCAGTTAGCGCTCCGAGGCGACCTTTCAGTTCACTGTGGAGCTCTTCAGCAGACTGAGTGAGTCGGTCCTTAGTCCTCCGTGTTTTGTGCGAAATCTGCCATGGAAGATTATGGTGTGCCACGCTTTTATCTAGAGAGACCACACCAAAAAAGTGTAGGATTCTTTCTCCAGAGCAATGCTGAATCTGACTCCACGTCATGGACTTGTCATGCACAAGCGATGCTGAAGATAATAAATTATGGAGATGATGAAAAATCGTTCAGTCGTCATATTAGTCATTTGTTCTTCCATAAAGAAAACGATTGGGGATTTTCCAATTTTATGGCCTGGAGTGAAGTGACTGATCCTGAGAAAGGATTTATAGAAGATGACAAAGTTTAACCATTGAAGTCTTTGTACAGGCGGATGCTCCCGATGAAGTTGCGTGGGATTCAAAGAAGCAGACAGGCTATGTTGGCTTGAAGAATCAGGGAGCGACTTGTTACATAAACAGCCTGCTACAGACATTCTTTTTCACAAATCAGCTACGAAAGGCTGTGTACATGATGCAAACCGAGGGGGGTGATTCGCCTAAAAGCGTCCCTTAAGCATTACAAAGAGTGTTCTATGAACTACAGCGCAGTGATAAACCCGTAGGAAAAAAAAGCTAACAAAGTCATTTGGGTGGGAAATTTTAGACAGCTTCATGCAACACGATGCTCAGCAGCTTTGTGGAGTGTTGCTTGATAACGTGGAAAAGAAGGTGAAAGGCACCTGTGTAGAGGGCACCATACACAGATGATTCTGAGGCAAAATGGTGTCCTATATCCAGCATAAAGAAGTAGACTATCGGTCTGATAGAAGAGAAGATTATTATGATATCCAGCTAAGTATCGAAGGAAAGAAAAATATATTTGAATCATTTGTGGATTATATGGCAGAAGAACAGCTCAGTGGGGACAATAAATAGGAAGCTGGGGAACATGGCTCACAGGAAGCAGAGAAAGGTGAAATTTCTAACATCACCACCAGTGTTACATCTACAACTGATGAGATTTATGTATGACCCTCAGACGAACCAAAATATCAAGATCAATGATAGGTGTGAATTCCCAAAGCAGTTACCATTTGATGAATTTTTGAAAAAAACAGATCCTAAGGACCCTGCAAATTATATTCTTCATGCAGTCCTGGTTCATAGTAGAGATAATCATGGTAGACATTATGTGGTTTATCTAAACCCCAAAGGGGATGGCAAATGGTGTAAATTTGATGATGATGTGGTGTCAAGGTGTACTAAAAAGGAAGTAATTGAGCACAATTATGGGGGTCATGATGACAACCTGTCTGTCCCACACTGCACTAATGCTTACGTGTTAGCCTATATCAGGGAATCAAAACTGAGTGGAAGTTTTACAGGTAGTCACCAACCATGATATTCCAGTTGGTGGAACGACTCTAAGAAGAGAAAAGGATCAAGGCTCAGAAGGTGGACAGAATGGCAGGAAGTCCATCTCTATATGCAAGTGCAGGTAGCCTCAGAGGACCAGTTTTGTGGCCACCAGGGAAATGACATGTACGATGAAGAAAAAGTGAAATATACTGTGTTCAAAGTATTGAAGAACTCCTCACTTGCTGAGTTTGTTCAGAACCTCTCTCAGATCATGGAATTTCCACAAGATCAAATTCAATTGTGGCCCATGCAAGCAAGGAGTAATGGAACAAAATGGCCAGCAATGTTAGATAATGAAGCTGATGGCAATAAAGCAATGATTGAGGTCAGTGATAATGAAAACTCTTGGACAATATTCCTGGAAACAGTCGATCTCGAGCTGGCTGCTAGTGGAGTGACCTTACCCAAGTTTGATAAAGCTCATGATGTAATGTTTTTTTTGAAGATGTATGATCCCAAAACGCGGAGCTTGAATTACTGTGGGCGTATCTACACACCAATATCCTGTGAAATACGTGACTTGCTCCCAGTTATGTGTAACAGAGCAGGATTTATTCAAGATACTAGCCTTATCCTCTATGAGGAAGTTAAACTGAATTTAACAGAGAGAATTCAGGACTAAGACGTGTCTCTTGAAAAAGCCCTTGATGAACTAATGGATGGTGACATCATAGTATTTCAGAAAGATGACACTGAAAATGATAACAATAAAAAGATCAGGTTGCCACAGGTTGGACAGGAGGGAGAAATGAAAAGGTAAAGAACAGAGAATTGTTAAGGCCGTGAAGCTATTCTTTATGATACTATAATGATGGGCATATGTCATTATACATTTGTCAAAACCCATAGAATGTACAACACCGAGAGTTAACCTTAATGTAAACTATGGATTTGGGGTGGCAGTGATGTGTCAATGTAAGTTCATTAGTTGTAACAAATGTATCACTCTGATGTTGGTTTCATAGTAGGGGAGGTTGTGCGTGTGTAGGGAGAGGGGCTATATGGGAACTCGCTATACTTTGCAGCCATTTTTCTGTGAACCTAAAACCACTCTAAAAATAATGTTTATTTTTTTAAAGTAGGGTCAGAAAACATAAACCAATTTTCACAGTCACATTTAGAACTTCCTTAGACATTAAACTATGAAAACTAGAGAAAAATTGTTTTATTCAGTTGCTTTTAGAATAATTAACACCACTTGGATCTCATTTTATGAACCTTGGTCAATGCTTTTCTTTGTGGCAGAAATACAGAAAAACCCTCTTTCTCTCATGGTAGTTGAGAGTTAATACACACCATTTTCCATTGTAACAGAAGATTTCAATTTCATAGTTTTATATAATCCTCTCTGATGTTTAGATTTCTAGAGAGAAAAATATTGTATTACCTGTGTTAAAATATAGCTTTTGGGTATTTCCATTGAGGCTTTAAAAAGAATATGTCCTAATAGTTATTTCATTAATCTTTTATTTAGGCTAGCATGAAAATAAAAGTATATGTAATTTCACGTTAATGCTAATACATAATACATTGTGTTTAGACTGGTTATATAAACCAAAACAAATTTTTTTCATTACAGAAGAAATAATGTGAGTACCAGAAGAGAAATAGAGCATAATGGATGTAATTGGCTATATTTTTCTGATTATCTGCAGGTGGTAATATTTATGAAGTAGGCATTTTTTTCTTTTTAATGTTGATCCCTGAGCAGATCTTCTGCTGTTACACTAAT
Organism: Pan paniscus; assembly: GCF_029289425.2. Classification (NCBI taxonomy): domain Eukaryota; kingdom Metazoa; phylum Chordata; class Mammalia; order Primates; family Hominidae; genus Pan; species Pan paniscus. The sequence continues at coordinate 103,008,263 of NC_073253.2, forward strand.
CTGTGCCCCCTTCTAACTGCACCTGCTCTATTCAGAGATCATGTTCCAAATAATGATATAATTATCTACTTTGGATGATTATTGCTATGTTATGAGTGAAAGATAATGGATCAGTCACTTTCCATGATTGCAATTTTTTGAAATGTTACCAATAAGATTTGAACAACAAACTCCATGAGAAATCGATTCTCAAGACTTGGGAAGTCCTGGGAACCAGTGAGGGAGCATCGTTAAAAGGACTTGCCAGGGTCTGCAAGGCCGAAAGAGTCTAACAACTCACTGAGATATTTTTCACATGTAAGTTAAAAAAGTAACTCCCAACATATTTCTAGAAATGACCACCCAATCTTTCAAGACTTCATTCTCCACTAGAGAGAGAGAGCACTTCCTTCATACCAAACTTGTCGACCTTACCTCCAATTATTTCCAACCCCATTCTTCTCTGATTTTACTTAATTGTCTACTCTCCAAAGAATTCCCACAAATGGTCCTAATAACTCTCTTTTACCTATCTTCCATGATTGCCAACTATTTTTCTATGCCTCACTCTCTCTTCTGACTCTGTAGGGATAATGAGCTCCCTACTTTGACTCACCTGCTCAGGCCCCTTGAGGGATGTCTGAATGTCACCATAGTGATAGGGTACCACAGCAGGGCCCTACTGGGAATGGGTAGTGCCCAAGGGGTGAGGCATACCTCTGGCAGAATGAGTTTAAGTCCTCTTAGTTGCAAAAGAATAGGAGATAAAGGTACACAAAGCTATATTCTGATGCTGACAGACCTTGGAAGCCAAATTTAACTCACTATTTCAAAGAAATAAATCCTGGTTTTGCAGCTTATATCTCTATTCTGATAAAAAGATAGTCAAAATTCAGGCCCCAGAAATATTGCTGTGTCATCTGTGTTAATGAACCTGAAGACATATATGTGTGTGTAATATAATAATGCTCTCAAATAAATTAAGCTTAACATTGGTTTGAGTCATCTATTTGTAGGGGTAGTTTCAGAGTAATTAGTGCTGGGGGGAATAATTATTAGCAATTTAGTTATATCAAAGTGCCTTAGCATAGGACAAATAATCCAGCCATTCCTTCACAGCCTAATTTTAGATCAATATTGTTAAGGGATAACCCCATAGATGCTGAAAATCTAGGAAACCCCGTTTCATTAAGAGTCCATAACTAATGATGCAGTAACTACTTCATAACTGTAAGCTAGCATATAAAAAATCATCTCAAAATCTTCAGAATATATTTAAATTTAGTCTTTTCACTACAAACTTTTAGAAGACAAACTTCTAAACAATATATTCTCTAAAATGTCATAGATATTCCAATAACATTCTCAAATGGCTGCAGAAAGGGAAAAGAAGAATCATTTATTGATCAAAAACCAAGAAAAAAACAAAATCATTGGCTCAACAGGATAAGGTTAAGGAAGGATTTGAGATTACAAAATGCATTTGGAGTTTGAAAATGCAGGAAGTAAAGAAATAACAGACCACATAGGTAGTATTTTGTAATTATAATTTCAAAGATTTTGAGTGAGAGCTAAAATCAACAGTCTTATGTATAGAAGAAATGTATATAACCCAGCATCTTACATATTTTTCTCTCACTAATTTGTTCCACTTGGGTGGATCTCCAGCTGGCTCCTCAGTCTCTATTGCCTAGCATAGTGCTAAGTATGAAATTCTTTCTAGGTATGGGACAGACCCTACACACATTCTTAGGGATTAGGGAAATTTAAGAATAACCACTGGGTTGGAAGGTAATTTTCCTATGTGCTAAAGTGGTGGTTCTCAAACTGGTGTGCATCAGACCCACCTGGAGGGCTTGTTAAGATGGATTGCTGGGCCCTACTGATTCAGCAGGTCTGAGGTAGGGCTGAGAACATGCATGTCTAACAATTCCTAGGTAATGCTGATGCTGCTCATCAGGGGGCACCCATTGAGGCCACCATTCTGGACCAATGGTCTCTACCTTGGCTGCACATTACAGTTGCCTGGGAGGTTTTAAAACACCTGATGTCCAAAACATAACCCAGACCAATAACATTAGAATCTATGGTGCTCATGACTAAACTTCAATATTTTTTAAAGTTCCTTTATAGTTTCTAATGTGCAGGCCTGATTGGGATACTGCCTAGTGTCATAGTGGTTCTTAGCCCAAGCTTTACATTAGAGTTACCTGGAAAAGTGTTTTTTTTTTAACTGAGATACAATTGACATACCATAACACTTACCCTGTTAACATGCATACGTTTTTAAAGTCAGTGGTTCTTTTTATTCACAGAATTATGCAACCATCACCACTATATAATTCCAGAACATTTTCATCACCATCTAGGAAGTTTTTAAACAAAATTCTGGTATGTGAGTTCTACTCTCCGGGATTCTGACTTAATTGGCTCAGACATCATTGTTTAAGTTCCTCAGGTGCTTCTTAAGTCCAACCAGGATTGAGAACCACAGTTCCTGAGTTTGATTACAGATGTTCCAAGAGAGTTTGAAAAGTTAAGAACTAGTCAGAGGATTTTGTTTACCCTGGGAGGGATGTTGTCTGTACAGAGGAACTAGGACATATTCTCCTTACATCATGCCTGTCTATCAAATTTGGTCAATCATAATACAGGGGAACCATTACCCTGATCTCTAGCTTTTAATACATGGACATGAAGGTGGCATGGTGTTGAGTCTGGCTCCACTGCTGGCAGCATTTCCCTGCAAATCAAAGCTGAGTTTTGGAGACTGCAGGAGCCTCTGCAGAGCTCAACAGGAAAAATCAGTCCTTAGAGCAGAACTGCTACTGAATTTTCCAGCATTGGCTTACTATTTTTAAGAATCCTACAGGCTCACGCCCGCAATCCCAGCACTTTGGAAGGCTGAGGTGGGCAGATCACCTGAGGCCAGGAGTTCAAGACCAGCCTGGCCAACCTGGTGAAACCCCATCTCTAATAAAAGTACAAAAATTAGCTGGGTGTGGCAGCACGTGCCCGTAATCCCAGCTACTCAGGAGGGTGAGGCAGGAGAATTGCTTGAACCTGGGAGGCGGAGGTTGCAGTGAGCCAAGATCGCACCACTGCACTCCAGCCTGGGTGACAGAATTTGACTCCATCTCAAAAAAGAAAAAAAAAAATTCCACTTCTTAGAAAGTGTTGGATAGATGTTGTTTCAGTGTTGGCGTTTTGTTGATTAAGGCACAGAAGCAGGGTGCACTTGTTATTTGCCCATTTTTAAAAATGTATTGTCTATTTATTTTATCTTCTTTACAGACAGAGTCTCACTCTGTTGCCCAGGCTGGAGCAGTGGTGCAATCATAGTTCACTGTAACCTCAAACTCCTGGGCTCAAGCAATCCTCCAGCCTCAGCCTCCTGAGTAGCGAGGACTACTCTTGTGTGCCACCATGCCTGGCTAAGTTTTATGATGTTTCTGTAGAAACAGGGTCTCACTATGTTGCCCAGGCTGGTCTCAAACTCCTGGCCTAAAGTGATCCTCCCACTTCAGCCTCCTAAATTGCTAGGGTTACAGGTATGATTTACCTGATTTTGAGTAAAATTTTCTGAGCTACAGTTTCTTCATTTTGCAATGGTCCCTTCCTTCCAGAGATGCTCTAACTATTAAGGAAAATAGTGTATTGGACACACTCACCTATGTACAGTGGATATAGTAGAAAGATCGTGAAATTTTGTGTGAAATGATCAGATTCAGTCCCTGGCTCTGGCCCTTCCTGCCAATAAGATTTTGGTAAATCAGTGAGCATTTATAAACTGTTATCCCTTCATTTGTAAAGGGAAACTAATACCTAAGTCATCTACTTTATAAATTTTCGTGAAGATCAAATGTTACAGTTCACATGAAAATGGTTTATATACCATGACACCATGTAAACAGTTAGGCATTAGGTTATAACTAGATAGATAAAAATATGAAAGGACAGAAAGGATGCATATTTTATAAATTAAGTTGATTTCTTTTGATGTATAGACAGTTTGAAACTTAGGACCTCAGAGCAAAATGATATTTCCTCTTATGGATCATTTAAAAACAGCTTTTGCCTAAAATCTAAATAATAAAGCCTCATTTAATTTTTTTAGGGAAAAAGACATCCTGGTTTGATATCCTTCAAGAAGTCACTTTTTTAACCTTCCCTGCCCCTCTTCATTTTTTATTTTTTTGGTCCTTGCCTATATAGCAGTGAGTGAATCATGCTCTTTGGTTCATAGCACTTCATTAGTCTGTGCATGGCCACTCCTGTTAGTTTACTTTCCTCTTTCATCCAAATCTCTGATCCTATTCCCCATTTTCTCACGAGTCTTCATTCTTATGTTTGCAATGTCAGCTCTTCCAAACTACCTTCTGTAAATTTGTTAAGATGTATCTATGTGTATTTGTAAAAATATTCTTTGGTATATTTGAATGAGGCGAGGAATTTTCACAATTATTGTGTGCTATAAGTTTCATTTGTTTTATTTCACTCAGCAGTATGTTTTTGAGATCTAGCCATGTTACTATATGGCAATCTAATTAATTTCTTTTGACTACTGCATATTATTCCATCCTAGGCAAGTACTCTATCATACTTTCCTATTCCCCTAGTGAAAGACACACATACTGCCTCCAACTCACCATACCAAAAACAATGCTGCAATGCACCTCCTTGTGTGTCTCTCTGTACATAGTTGTGCCAGGAGCAGAGTCTCTGAATCACTGGATACACGAATACTTAGTACCATTAAATTCTGCAAAATTGGCTGGGCACAGTGGCTCACGCCTGTAATCCCAGCACTCTGGGAGGCTGAGGTGGGCAGATCACATGAGGTCAGGAGTTCCAGACCATCCTGGCTGACATGGTGAAACCCCATCTCTACTAAAAACACAAAAAATTAGCCAGGTATGGTGGTGCGCACCTGTAGTTCCGGCTATTTGGGAGGCTGAGGCAGGAGAATTGCTTCAACCTGGGAGGCAGAGGTTGCAGTGAGCTGAGATAGCACCATTGCACCCCAGCCTGGGCAACAAGAGCGAAACTCTGTCTCAAAAAAAAAATTCTGCAAAATTGCAATCCAAAATGGATTATGTACCAGATTATGCTCCCACCTGGTTTGCATGAGGGTTCCTATAGCTCTATATTCTTACCAGCTGATGATACCTTTAATGCTTGAATTTTGCCAATGTGAATAGTATCAAGTGATATATCCTGATAGTCTTAATTGGTATTTATCTGATTATTAGTGAGACTGAGCATCTCTTCAAACAGTTTTTCACCATTAGAGTTTCATGAATTGCCTATTCATACCTTTTGTCTGTTCATTTTCTGCTGGGTTTCTGTCCTTTCCTTGAAGATTTTTGAGAGTTTCTTAGATATTCTAGAAACTAATGTTCTGTCTGTTATTTATGTGAAGATCTCCCAGTCTACAAGTCATTTATTAATGTTGTGTGTAGTATTCCTCGTGGAATAGGAAACTTGAATTATTTTGATGTAGTCCAACTCAGTCCTTATCTCTTTATGGATTATGCCTTGGGGGTTCTACTTAAAGACATACTTTTCTGCCCTGAGGCTTCAAAGGTTGCCCTGAAACTCTGTATAACCCTACGAAACTGTTTTGTAACTCTGTTATTTTGTATTTGTCATTTGTTCTTTCACCAGTAGTATATTGTTTTAACTAGTATAATTTGTCATAATATCTGTAGTATTTCTTAGTGTCTGCTAGGGCAGTTTTCTTATTTGCCCTTCTTTTTCAAAATTGCCTTAGTTGTTCTATATTAATTAATTAATTTATTGTTCCATATTAATTAGAATCAGTTTATCCAGTTCCCTGCAAATATTCTGCTGGAATTTTTATTGAAGTGCATTGAATTTGTAGATCAATTTGCAGAAGTCTACATCTTTACATTGTAAAACAATCACATCCATTTATATGGTGTAACTTTCCATTTACTCAAATCTATCTTCTTTCAGTTGAATCTTAAAACTTCCCCTGTAAAGATTTTCATTAGGTTATTTCCTAGGAAGTTCATAGCTTTGTGTTATTGTAAATAGTGCTTTATTTTCTATTGTATTTTCTAAGTGGTTAGTGCTAGTGTAAAAAATATTATTTCTCTTTGGTTGATGATATTTTATTTCTCTACCTTGCTGACTTGAACTCTCATATTACTTTTAATAGTTTGTTGATTTGCTTCTGTTTTTAAGTAAATTATTATGTAACCTACAAACAATGGCAAATTTTCTCTTCCAAATGTTATTTACTTCAATGTGATTGCATTGACCAAACCTCCAGTACTATGTTCACCCAATAGCATTCAGATTCAAACATATCGTGGTATAAAACCACATATCCTCTTGGTTAGGAATGTGGTAGTTTTTCCCATAAGACTTCCATCAGCCTGTGGTGGGAAAATGGGTGGGATCAGAATGTGGCAGGAAATGAAATGCAGGTAAATGAAAAGTCTTTGATAACACAAATCCATGGATTCCTTGTACTAAAGCCAGGTAATTATGTTAAAAATGCATTTTGGGTTTACTCTTGAGTGATTACTATAATCCAAATTAAATTTCCGCCCTTTCTTTTCTCTCCCATTCTTTCCTATTCTAAAACATACCCTGGAGCTCTTCTTTCTTTTTTTTTTTAAAAAAGACACCGGGTATGCTGTGTGCTCAAGTTGGGATGCAGTGGCTACTTACAGGCACCATCCCACTATTAACCAGCACTGGAGATTTGACCTGCTCCATTTCTGACCTGGACTGGTTCACTCCTCCTTAGGCAACCTGGTGATCCTCCACCCACATGAGGTCACCATATTGACGCCAAACTGAGTGCAGACACCCAATTGGCATAGCACACAAAAGCTCAGAACTCCTGGGCTCAAGCAATCATCCTACCTCAGCCTGAGCAGCTGGTACTACAGGCGTGTGCCACCGCACCAGACCCTTCTGTCTTTAAACACACCCAGCTCTTTCTTCACATGTGCCACCCAGCTCTTTCTTCACATGTGCTCACTGGCTTTTCTGTGTCTTCCTCTACCCCATCCTTCTTTCCCACACTTAATAATCCTTTATTATGTAGCATAACGTAGCTTGTCTCTCAGAGAAAACCCTCTCTGGGAAGGGGGATGTAGAATATACAAATAGCAGGTGGGAGCAGAGAGAGGGCTGTGAATATTTCCATTGGTAATTTTTGTCCTTTTTGCAATGTGATTTGGCACATTGAGGGAAGATCATTACATATTCAGGTAGAAATATTTGAAAACTTTACTTTCTTTGGCTCTCTGTCTTTCTACCCTGCAAACCTAACCTTATGATATGTGCAACATGACATCTGCCTCCATCACTACTGTATCCTATTTGTGCAGTCCAATGTAACTCTATTTATTTATTTTGGCAGCCATATCATGTTGTTGAACATTTCAAAATTACATTTGACTAAATTTCCAGTGTTACCCAGTTATTTGTATAATTAGTTTTTGGATCTAATTCAAAGATTTTACATTCGTTCTTCTTAAAATTCCATTTTTATACTCTAGCTTATGAATAGTTTTAGAAATGATTCTCTGTTATCCAACATACTATCTAGTCCTCCAATCATCTTGTCATCTGTAGCATTTGATAGGAATGCCATCAGTGCGCTCATCCAAACCTTTGATAAATATGTCAAAAAGGACGGGCCCAGGAAAGAACCCTGAGGCACACAGCTATAAAATTCCCTTCAGGTTGACATGGAATTAGCATTCTTGGAAATGATCCTTCAATTATTGATGAAGTCACCTGATTTTACTTGCATCCACTCCAAATTTCTGCATCTTATCCACAAGGATTTCATGAGAAACACTGTCAGATGCTTTGCTAAAAGGCTAACACACTATGTTTGCAGCATTTCCTTGACCTACCTGAGTAGTAAACCCATGTATAGTTCAGTTCAACTTCAATTTTAAATGAATTTCAAGTTAAACTAAATTAAGCAAAAGAGATGAATGTATAGGTTCACCTAACTGTGCATTCTATCCTCCAGAGCACTGGCTGTCTCTGCCTCTAGGCTCTACCACCCTGTGCATGAGTCCCATTCTTATGCAGCCTCTTCACTCTTAGAGCCAAGATGGCTACACCAGCTAGAGAGCTTCTTTCCCCAACAGCTCCTCTAACCTCTTAGAACTGAGTTGCATTGTCCCTGACTAGATCATGAGCCATCTCTAAACCAAACCCAGGGATAATCTGAGTGGCTAGCCCTGGGTCACATGCCTGCCCTTGATGATGGAGCTGCACTCTGTTCTACCCAAATTATACAAACTCACAGATTATTTTTAAAAGGCTCACAGATACCAAAAGAAGAAGAATGAACAGATATTTTCCATATTCAAGAAAAATGTTTTACCTCTCAGTGTAGGTTCCACAGTATCTTCTGAACATATTGTTTTTCTCAAGGATTATTCACATTATATATTTATATAACCAATTACCTTCTATGTATTTATATACATATATCAACCATATATATGTATAGATACAGAATAATGTCTATACACGCACATATATAAAATCTCTAGTTATTATGCAGTTGAAAGCATGCTATGCTTGGATAACAAGGTATCACCAGATGTTTATTTCTATAGGGCTGAGTAATGAGTATTCTCCATTCTGCAGCTGGCCAACAGACTTCAAACTCACTCACCACAGAAATCTGGGCAAGAGAGCCTGTCCACAGATGAGAGGTGGGGTATCATCTATGCATTCTGTGGTGAACTGTTCTACTATGAAGTGATAATTTCCTGGTCCTGATTCATTTGGATGGCAATGGTAATCACAATCCAAAATATAGTGGTCTTAAAGCAACAGGAAATACCAGAGTTGAGAGATATAAGAACAAGAGTTATACTTTGGCTTCAATATAACTATCAGAATCTGGGGAATCTGGGGCTGAAAATTGCTTTTTCAGAGATGGATTCTCCAAATGCACTTAATAATGGTCAAATTCGTTCATCACCAAGGCATTCTCCCAGGCCCTAATCTGTCCCAATCACATTCAAGTCCATGGAGAAAGAAGTTTCACTTTTTACCATGCAAAAATCCGGTAATGGGAAAATACAGGGATGAAAGAGCTCTTAGGGAACACTTTGAGAGGACGCTTTGGAGGAGAAAATCTTGGGAACCTTTATCTCATGGGATTGATCAAGAACCATTTGTAGCCAAATTCAATGGCAAAGTGAGGACACTTCAGGTATGACTGCCTGATGAGGTCACCATATTGATTCCCACTCTATCCTTAGCTTTCTCATCTCTGTACTGTCAGGTGTCCCAGAAGGAAAGCCAACAGCAACAAAGACAGGACCCCACGCTCCCCTGTGACCACCCCCACCAACAATACAATATGACCTTGGCCTGAGTTATATACCTCTGTTGGTACGTAATACCTCATAGTGGTTTATGTCTGCCTCTTTCCTGCTCTTATTTTACATGGAGTCCTGTCTTTTGTGTTAGGTGAACTTGATGCTGCATCAGAGTCAACATCTACCTGGGCAGTGACAGAATCACCATATCTGACACTGAAAGGTAGATCGGTAGGCAGCAGAGAAAAAATAAGAGGATTGCCAATGTCACAAATGAATCAAGCTTGGCCTGAATGTACTAGATGTAAAAATGAACGCAAAAATTTGTTGGGATTTTTGTTAATATGCAATACTTATTAGCACGTGAGGTATTACTCTCAGAGAAAGTAGAGAAAAAAGCGGGTATTTCAGGAACCTAAGAAAGAAGGCCAATAAGCCACCTTTTCTTGACAAAGTTGAGCCAAGCCACATAGCCATGGGAGTGTTAGAGCATTTTGGTACTTTCCACACTGATCAATAACATTAAATGCTGCACTTAAGTCTAACAAAATGAAACTAGCAAGAACATATCAATGAACACAAAGAACCTGATCATTATCACTCCTAGAATGTATAGAACAACAACCAAAATGTAATTTATCTAAGGGTCTCACCATTAGAAAATAGAGCAGTGTCTTAATTTTCTTTCCCATTTTCACAGTAAGAAAGTCAATCCAGTGCTCCAGGCACTATTACATTAAATATTGATATAGAGTCACCATATAGTAGGTTTTCCTTCTAAGAAATTGATAAATTCTTAATGAAGAGTAGGGAGACAGAGCCCAACATGAATGGGTAATTCATTCAAATACAGTTGACTTTTGTCTTTAGAGTTGTTCTTTTTCCGTATTACACAAGGAATGATTTTCCTCTGGATTTAATTTTTCTGACACAAAAACATATATACCTAATAAATATTTCTAGATTGTAAATGAACATTCTTGGAAAGCTTTCATTAGGCATAAATAAAAATGAACAAAATCGAGTAGGCAGCTAGCTGACTAAAACCTGTATTTTATGAGAGGCCAAACAATCAATAGCACCTACTTAGGAAAAGAAAAAATAAAACCCGGTTGGATATGTGGCTTCTTCTCCTGCCGCTTTCTGAACCTTTGAGGCTGCACAATTCTCTATGCTGTAGATATGCAGAAGACATGGAGACTATAGTGCTCTGAAGCTAAAAGGGCTTTGAGATGTACATCTGCATTGGGGCTGCACAGAACCATCTAGATATATAGTTGTCAGTTCGAGGGTTCAGCTCCATTCACTTCAACTCAACAAGTTTCCATTAAGCACTTAGGTAGAGAGGTATAATAAGAAAGCTAGAAATAGAAAAGGCAAAGAAGGCATGATTCCAGTCCTCAAGATGTGTATCACCTGGAAGATATTCAAAGCACACATACATGAACTAAATAGCCAAGATTAATGTGTGATGACAATATTTATCAAGCTATATGCAGAGATGCTAAGTGGAGGAAGCTAATTAAGGAAGACTTTTTGGAGTTTTGAGTTGAAATTTAAAGAAAATGACAAGGCTATCTTTTGGCCTCAACTTGCAAGCACCCACATGTGATATCACAGAAAGAGTGCCTCAGTTCAAATATGCAGTAGGAGCGCTCTTTGGATTTAAAAGATCACTAGGGAATGCTCTTCGTAACTTAGAAAAGATGTGTTTCATGGAACTGGGTATGTATTTTTCTAAAGATCCCACCAGAGCTCTGCTCAGGGGATGGCCAGTGAGATGTCCCGTACAATTTCCAGATGACCTCTAACCAGGCAATTGGCACCTGGAGGGCAGCCCAGCCTGTCCAACAGATACATCAGTAGAATAAGATAACTCCCTTATATAAAAAAGATCACAGGGAATTAAATATATTAGTGCATTAGACAATCCAATAAAAATGGAAACATATACCGTATTTAAAAGAAGGAAAGTGAATATCTTGAGAAATTCCAAAGAGTATTCCACAACCACAGTATTGAGGTTTGAATTAAACTAATCAAAATCAGTCAAGACAAGTAGCTAGATAAAATTACATTTACTAAGTTTTACAAGCATTCCTACTGATTAGTACCAGGCCTTCTGGATGTATCTGAATGAGAGATTCTGTCCATGTTGTGAAAAAAATGAATGAAGAGTCTTTAATTTGCTTTTAAGACCATGGTTTTGGTATAATGAATACCTTTGTTTTTGAGCATTTCTTTTCTCCTATGTTCTCTTTTGCCTGATGGAAACAATAGCACTATATTTTAGTTGTATTTACCCATGTAATTTCCTAATTATTTATTGTTGCACATGTGTAGACTCAGTACTTAAACCTCCCATTGGTTGACTTCCCAATCTCTTATCAACACAAGGCTGTAGGGTGTGGCAGTTGAGAGTATGACTAAAGAGTCAGGCTGCTGTCTCCAAATCGCCACCTTGTCATGCACTATTTGTGTTACCTTAGACAACTTACATAAAGTCTCTATGTCTGTGGTTCCTTATCTACAAAATGGAAGAAATAATAGACCACACATCATGCATAGTCCATTATTTGTAAACATTTACAGTGATAATGTAAGAAAAGCTAGGTACAATGTCCATAGTTGGCTCTCAAAAGTATTTGTTAATTATTATCATTGAAATAAAAATAATCCTATTAACTTTGATTAATGTGGTTACAAAATGAACATTATTGTGCCACAGCTTGCAATTTCTTAGTATTATCATTGAATATTTCCCTGCCTAATTGCCTTAGTTATGGTCAATTAACTCCACTTGGGCTTCCAAATTGTTCCAGATTCTTTCTGAGTCCTTTAGATGAGGGGTGATTTGATCCTCACCTGATTTATAAGGACCTACTCCAGGTTGACCTTCGTTTTTGACATGACAAGAACTAGACCAGATCTGGAGGCAAGAAGTTAACTTTCACCAAACATTCATCCTGTGCTCTTCTTTTCTCCTATAGAATTTCCCATCTTCTAATTTTCATACTTTTATTATTTATGGCTTACTATATGTTTTTCCCACTAAACTATAAGCCCCAGGGAAAGAATGATCTTTGTTTTATTCTTGGAAGTATGCCAGTTGCCTAGAAGAGTTCCTGACACATAGTAGGAACTCAAGAAACATTTGTTGAAATGAATCAACTTGTTGAAATGAATTGAGTGCAATGAGCCTCACAAAGATGTCCTGCTTTGGACCATATTCATTCAACAAATATCAATTAATTAGTGCTACCATGCATATTTAACCATCAGAGAAGTCTCTTGCAGAGAATGCAATCCCCAAAGCATATGCAAAGTGGTCTCTAGTGGAGTACACACTAAGTATACCTTATTTGGGGCTAGTATAAAATACAGTACTGACAACTGAGATGCTTGCTAACCAACTGGAGAGACAGGACAATTACAGAGAAAAGCATAACTGAAATGTCAGACTCTATATATCCTGTGCCTCGAGAATGATAGTGAGAGTGGGGACTGGCATTCAGTTGAAGGAGAATGGTAGAAGAAAGGCTTAAAGGCAAAAAAAATGCAATGACGTGTTCACAGGAGACCTGTGAGACTATGGCAGAGGTTGTGAAGTACAGTGGAGAAGGTATTAATGTTGGAAAAGGAAGTGTTCACTGCAGGCATTGTCCCTTACAAACACTGACTGCACAAAAACTGACACAGCCCCTGTACTCATGGAATTTAGTCTATTGGGGGGGTGACAGAAATTAATAAAATAACCACTCAAATAAATGTAAAATTACCTCTTCTTGGGAGCATTTAACACAGGAACACATACTATTAAAAACGCACATAGGGTATATGACCAAGATCAGGGAAGGCTAGGGAAGGTTTCCCTGAAGAAGAGAAAGGAGAGAATTTGCCTGTTTCTCACTATTATAACTTGAGGTCAGAAAGTGTCCTATTTTACCTTTGTCTTTCCGGGCAGCATAATACATATACAGTATCTTAATCCACGTGTGCTACTATAATAAAATATCACAGACTGTGTAATTTATAAAGAGTGTATTTCTCACGGTTCTGGAGGCTGGGAAGTCCAAGATCAAGGCACTGCATTTGCTGTCTTGGGAGGGACTTCTTGCAACATCCTCACATGCCAGAAAACAGAAGGGCAAGCTAGTTGAAGGCTGTGTGAAGACTCTTTCAAAAGGGTCTTAATCTCTTTCATGAGGGAGGAGCACTCAAGAACGAATCACCTCTTAAAAGCCTTACCTCTTAATACTATCACATTGGCAATATATGAATTTTGGAGGGCACACCTTCAAATCATAACACACAGTGTAGTTTTGATGAGTGACTAAATGAAGGGGTGCAGACTTTGGAGGGCATTGGATTTTGAGTAAAGGATATGAATTTTATTCCAAATTAGATCCCACTCTGAGCATACTTCTACTAAGCCTGGTGGGAAAGTCCATTTTAGTTATTATTTTGCTGTCTGCCATTCCAAAATACACTAGAGTCTGGAAAACTTGTCTGAATCTCAGAAAAATAAAGGATCAGATCTCTATTGCCTATTCCAATGTGAAGATGCTGACCATTCTTATTTACTGTGCTCATTGAAGTCCTTTACAGCCCCTTGAAGTCCTGTGACTCTCTTGCTGTTTTTTTTTTTTTTTTTTTTTGAACAGTGGCATCTGGGAATCTTTGCTAAGAATGTGAATATGGTCCCATCTCTTGGGTAGACCCTAAAGCCGTTGCTTCTGAAGTCTTACCTGCTTTGGGGGGCATTGCCATGGAAGACACACTGTATTCCCTATCTTTTTTCTGAATCTGTAGCAATCATCCTTTCTCACCTCTAGCTACCTTCAAAGACATTAGCGCTATCTTCAAAAAACTAGGTCACCTTTGAGAAATGGGATAGGAGATATTAATAATAGAGGGGTAGGGGTAGCATTTGGGTATCCCCTATTAATTAATATCTCAAGACTCTTCCTGCCACACCTAGATGAGAAGCTTAGAATTCTTATTTTAGACAATGATGTTTTCAAATGTATAAATGATTCTCTAACTTAAGGGGACAAGATGGATTGTAGGGGGGCAGGTGGGGAAGGCATTATTGGGAAACCAATGAGAAGCTTATGGCCACAATCTACATGTGATGTAAAAAGATTCTGGACCTTATTGGTGGCAGTGGATGTGGGAAGCAGAGCAGACATTAGAGGCATATAGAAAAGACTTTAGTAGCTATGGGATACAGATCGTGTGAGAAGGAAGATTTAAAGTCTCAGTGAGTGGAAAAAGTTGACTTGGAGGGAAACAGGGACCATGACATGAACATGTTAGCAAGACAGTCATTGATGTAGAGATGTTTAACTAGATGATGAAGCTGTGAGGTTGATCCTCTGGGAGAAAGTTAAGTGCTAGAGAACATTTTGGGAATCACTGGTAACAGGTGGTGATTGAAAATGTGAAGATGAATGAGAACCCTGAAGGAGAAAGTTAGAGAGAAAAATCAAGACAAGGTTGGACCTTGGAGTTTGGTGGAGTTTAGACACAGGCAGCTAAAATCCAGAAGCCTTTCTCATGAAAAAGAAAATCTCCCTAGACCACTGACACTGAAGCCTGGAGTCAAGCCAGGCTGACCTCTGTGAAACTAAAAGCCGTAGAGAGGACAGAAAGAATGAGAATGGCCAACTTCCTAAAATTAATTTAGGAAACAAATATTAAAAAGCTATTACAGTAGGCTACTAGAAACTTTGTTGGTTCTAGTTTGGTGGGAAGAAAAATCAGGAGTTCAGGAAAAAAATAGGTGGTGAGGAAAAAGAGGAAGGGCTTGAAGACCCATTCTTTTAGCAATCTGGAAGGGAAAGGATGATGAGAAATATGACAATAACTAGAGGGTGTTATAGAATAAAATAAGAAATTGTTTTCTCTTTCCGAGTACCTCAAGAAAATGTCTTTTCCAAGGAGGCAGAAGTAACAGATTTACACTCGTAAAGGAAATAACCAGATTTCTATAACATTTTGCCATTTGTAGGTAGTCATACCGGAAGTTGTTCACCTAAATTACTTGGCCCAGGGTCTTCCGCGACTCAGTAAATGATTAAATGTCCATTTTTGTGGCCTTATGAAAGAGACACTCACCATCACAGCACAGTCAGCAATGATAATGGATTCTTTATCTCTCTGTTGCCATCATGGTTACTAAAGCTGACCACTCCTGCCCAGTGGCTGTCAGTTCTGCTGCAGAGGATACAAGGAAGAGAGAGAGAAGTTGGAAAAGAAATATATACTCCAGTCCCACACAGAGATCTAAAGGGTTGGATTTAGATGTGTGCTCTTTTCAGAATTTGGATTAGGAATAAGCAGAATGGAGCCTTGAGAACAGTGCCTCTGGCACCATGACTCACTATTGAGGATTTCATTAGGAGGGGAAGTACATATCCTTCAGTCAGTCATCAGGAAATTATGACTGCCTGCTTATTCCACCAAATCCTGCAGAAGTTAGCTGGAGAGGGTAAGAGTCTGGGGGTGGAAACTTTGCACTGCAATGCTTTCCTTGCCTAAATCTAATCTTTTCTATTTCAAGTCATGAAAATACTTATTTTTTAGATGTATTGAGAGACACACATACAGATATATATATATATATATACACACAGATATACATATACAGATATACAGATATATATATCTGTATATATATTCATAAACATTTACCTGTCAATGTAACTTAGGGTGCCTTTAAATAAAAATCTCAACTGAATTAACCTAAAATGAAATGTTCTGTATACAAGTCCCCAAAAGAAGATGAACCCTAAGAAGGACTACTTAAATTCATCCCAGAGAAAATAAGGAATAAATGAGCATACCAGGTAGAGTTAGAAAGTTATTTTGATGAACTGATTTCTATATAATATGAAGGAAGATTACAGCTCATAGGGTTTTATATTTTAAAATAAATCATTGCATAGAAGCATAGGAAATAGAACTAAGAATTTTGTTCTCATGTCAAGTTAACACTTTCCTCCCTTTACAGAATTCAAAATTGCAGTAGGAAAACACAATTTAGGCAGTCCGTCACTCATTCAACCAGAAGGCACTGGGGGGCCTCCCATGAGCCAGGCACAGTGTTAGGCTCTAGGACAAGATGGTGAACAGAAAGGTCTTTCTCACTTGCATGGAGCTGAGAGGTTAGTGGGGGTAGGGGGAAAGAAGTAAACAAATAATGGCACTGATGAATGTATAATTACAAACTGAGATAAGTGCTTTAATGGAAAAGAATGGAGACTTCTAAGAAGCAACAACAAAGGACTCCGAGTGGGGGGCATAGACCTGGGAAGGCTTCCTGGAGAATGGGCTATTTGAGCTTAGATCTAAAGAACAAGGCTGAGTAAAAGCTAACCAAGAAGCAGGTGGGTGGTGGGGGGAGCATCCCAGATCCTGAGAAGAGCTTGCACAAGGGTGAACCCCACCCCCACTCCCAACCTCCACAGGGGCCAAGCAGGGCAGCTCCTTGTTAAAGATTTGGTCTTTATTCCAACATCAGTGGGAAGCCATTCAAGGATTTTAAGCAGGTTGGTGACATGATCAGATTTGTGTTTTGAAAAGAGCACCCTGGCTGCAATGTTGAAAACAAATTGGAAAGACATTGTTTAAAAGCCAATTGTTGCACTAAGTAAATGCGAAGGCCTGCAGCTGTCACAATCACTATCGTGTGGTCACCTGACCCCAGTAATATTTTTCTCTGCCCCTGAGGACATTTGGAAGCTATTTGCAGTGAAGAATTAAGAATTTCTTGATTCCAGATTATTATATGTCAACCTTTGAGCTAGAGACACAATGTCTTTCTGTCTGCTCAAAATTTTGATTGGCACAACTAATCACTGTTCCTGTTGGTGACAGTCCAAACAAGGCCTAACAAGCACATGTCTGCATTTCAGAGTCAGGGAGAGCAGCAGATTCCTCCTCTTCTCCTTCCTTCTTTGTGTTGTACTTACTCATCACCCTTCTACCTTCCCTATCTGCACTTTTACTCTCCATGCTTTTCACCCGTCTCTAACTTCCCTGGTTCCCCATCATACCTAGACTCCCAGTCAGTTATTTCATCAGAGCTGTTGCTGTAGTGCCAGACTGAGGAGGACAGGGAGAGGAACTGGCAGGAGCCAGGCAAGATCCAGCCATCTCTGACTAGCTTGTAACCTTGTCTTGGAAAGGACTGATTGCAAAGGCCTATTTATCAAATCTCAACTAACCAGGACTAAAACCATGTGTATTGCCCTCATCAGAACCCCGAGTCCCCATTGTCATGTTAGGAGTAGTCCTGGAGCCCAAGCAGGGCTGAGATGGAGTAGAGAGCTGGACATCTTAGCTGGGGTACATGGTAGAATATGGGGACAGGGAGCTAGTTAGGTTCTGATGACTCCAGCCTGGGAAACCCACCTCTCAATATATGTATAACTGCCTCCAAGTTGCAAAACATTGCTGTAGAAACTAATGTGCTCTTAGATGGCATCCAAAATGTACCCTCTGCCACGCTGAAAGCTCTCTTCACCATCGCAGGCAAGTGGCCATGACCAGGTGTTAATAATATGCCTTTAGCTGTTGTCTTCTTATGTTGACTCCAAGCAGACCCTTCCCTTAATTTCCACTAACTTAAGCTAATTGCAGCCTCTGCAGCCACGCAGGCTAATCCTTTGTTGACAAAAAAACCCTTTAGTACTTTCAGTGTGTCATTATGTCTCCTAGATTTTCTGCAGGCTGGAGCTCCTTATTTCTTGGCATGGGTGCTTCTCTGCTGAGGCTTCCAGTGTGTTATCATACTGGCTGCACTTCTGTGGACCTGCCAAGAGTCTACTATTATTAAGACATTTGCAATTGGTTGATTCAATAAGCTGATTAATCAACATTATTAGTTTATCCATTGTTTTCAAACCAGTTCTGTTTCTACCTTTGTCCAAAATTTGAAAGAGACCCCATAGCTTTTCTATTGTGGGAAATAAGAGTAGTCCTTTTAGACATTTAAAAACTAATAACTCTGTAACTCCAGTTCGGTCCATCCCAGTTTGCTCAACATTCCAAATACATGTCCAGTTTAGGGCTTATCCCCTCCTGCCAAGATCTGACCCAGTCTCAGAAGCCTGGAGTTGGTGGACAGAGTATGACTGTATATTTATTGTTTCATAGCTGTTTCTCCTTTTCTCACTGGCTGCTGTTTCCCATGACTTAGTGCTGGGCTGAGGAAGAAGAGACTGTGGGAACGTGGCTGACACAGTTAAAAGTGCTGATGCCTTCGAAGTATAATGGATATACAAAGCTGATTCTCTCTTTTACATGACACCATTATATGTTCTTTGAGGTGCTTTGCTGATGACATCTAAACCAGTTCTTCTCAAAGTATAGTCCATAAATTACACAATTATTATCACCTAGGAGCTTGTTAGAAATACACATTTTTGGGTCTCACCTCAGTCGTAAGGAATCAGAATCTCCAGGAGGTGTGGCTGAGGAAATTTGTTTTAACAGGTTCCCAGGGTAATTCTAATGCAGGCTAAAGTTTGAGAAGCATTGATCTAGATAGTGGTTTATCCTCTGGCTGGTCACTTACAAGGCCTGGGTTTGGGGGCACATTGCACCTCTAGGCCTGTGTTTTCCTGTGAGCTGAGCCCACAGGTGAACTGCAGGACACGACAGCTTTTTCCCAGTTTCCTCCTAACATTATCCTTTCCTCTCTGCTGTACTTCTCAGAGGTCCCTGAACCCAGTTGTCCATCTTACACTTCTGGGATGAGGCAGGTGTTAAGCGTCTCTGCTCCAAACTCCAGGAGATAAGAACAAAGCTCTCAGGGAGTTCTAAGCCTCCCTCTCTTGATTTAAGGAGTGGAGAATGTTCCTCTTTTTTCTCTCCCATTGAAGTGAGTGATAGGCCCATGCAAACAAAACCGATTTACTGTCCATTAGCTGTTCCACAAAAGTGATCTAGCATTTCCATTTGGGATGTAGAAGGACTTGATACCTCTTGTATTATTCATGGCGTTTGGGGTCTGTTGCAAAAATCTGAGAATCACAGAAGTCACATTTAACATCTTCTTAGACATGGCAACCAAAACTCAATCCAATAAGATGGCTCTTTGTCATACACACTCCTTTTAGGTATGCAGTCAAAGTTCACATTGACCACATCGTATCACTGATATAAGAGATATACTGTCAATTTCCTTAAATTATTTTCCTTTATGCTCCTGTTGTCATGTCTGCCCAAATTTATTCTTAGCTGGGTCTTTGTGTTACTCTTTAAATAGATTTTTGCTTCTCTTTCATATTTACCATGGTTATGGCCCCCTCTTGCCTTCTTGTGTGCGTACATTGTGGAGTTCATAGAACTTTCCAGCACTGACTTTTCTAATATCCAGATTATCTGTGTTACACACATTCAGGTAAAATGATCACAGTTCCCATTATTGGCAATATTTTCCCCTTCTTGTTGATCAGAATTAAGAAGAGATTACTAATCCCCTGATCCATTCCTCTACATCTGAAAAACGAAATTATCATCAAGGCAAATGAAGAATTTATCAGATGTTTTGCTGTCATTACATCAAACATCCTGCAGATGCTTATTACACATCTGTGCTATCTACCCTTCCTGGTTGGACATTCACTGCTGCTCAGCAATTTATTTCTTAACCCTTTATTCCTCTCTCCATGAAGATTATGCCAAATCTTCTTCATTCCTATAAGTTCAGGCACCATTTGTTCCCCTCACTCCCCATAAATGATTCCACATCCAGTGGACTAAAAGAATTGTCAGACAATATGAGATCCCTGAACTTTCCTCCTCTCTACCTCAAAAATCTCTCTGTAATTTGACTTTGTTACTCTTTCCTCTAAGACCATGTCTCCATCTTTGTCATTTTTTCCCATCCCACTTAGGGATCCCATTTATTTTTCTCTTTAATCTGTCTCTCTGCATTAGCTATATAAGTCTCATATCCCAAAAACCAACCAACAAGAAAACATGCTGTGACCATCATGTCCTCTTCCCATGTCCCACTTCTGTTGATCCACCTCTGCTCACTTTCCTCCATTCTTCTAATAAAGTTTCTTTAAAGCCAGTCGATGATCTAATCACAGATCCCAAGATCTTTTCTTATTTTCTCATCCTTATGGAACCCTGTCCTTTTTATGTTAAAATGTGTACTCCTGACTTTCCCCTGGGCATGCAAAAAGTACTCAATGTATTTCAATCCCAGTGATTACAATTTCATCAATTTTAAAACTGACCTCCCTACTGCTAGTTTCTTTGTCTATTTTAAACTCTGTTGCTGGAACTACTTTCCTAAAAGAAATTCAACCTTTGCTGAAAAATCTTAAATAATCTAACTCCAATATTTATTTCCAGCCTTATTACCTACTGTCTAATTTTTTTTTGACACGCCAACTAGTGAATGACACAACAAGGAACCATTTCCTCTTCTCCAAGGTGTTTTCATTTCTTCAAGCATTGGATTATGCTACTTTTTCATTTAGAATTTCCTTCCTTCCAAGTTGTTTATGTCACAATACTACTTATTCTTTAATATCCCTCACTAATGTTACCTTTCTTCAAAGCTTTGCCACGTTCCTTTAAATGAGGGCAACTTCTTTCTTCTGAATTCCTATAGCCCATTGACATGGCCTTATGTTATGCATTCAAATACACAAGTGTGAATAATTACTAAATTTAGAGCATGTAATATTGTTTCCAAAATAACTACATCTTTCCAATACAAGATAAACAATATAAACTACTCCATTTTTTGTCTTGCATTAGATTAGACAAAATACCATCTGAGAATTGGGAAAACTATAATTTTCTTTAGGTTTTTGCCTGTAATTTGTAAAACAACAGAAAATATTCCTGTGGACTTGTTTAAAATTTTTCCCAGATGCCGTAATTTCAGTACTCTATGATGATGCCTTCATGACACCCACTGAATATTCAGATGTTGAAAAATCTGGAGGATGGGAATTAGAATGATTAGCACTTTTGGAAATAGGCCCTTTGTGGAAGTAATTTATATATTAAGAGGGAGGAGGAAGAAGAAGAGGGAGGAGGAAAAGGAGCTGGAACTGGAATTATTTGATGTAGAAAAGAAAATGCAGGGGCAGAAAATATTAGCAATTAGTTTCTGAGTATCTTAAAAAAAACTATTATATGAGTGAGTGACAGTGAGAAGCTGTTTCATGTTCCTACTTAGAGCAGGACAAATGCTTTTGGGCTATTGCAACAAAAAATCCAAAAAGGCATTAGGAAAAGTCTTCAGACTCTAAAGTTGGTAAAATTGTGGTGTATGATAACAGGTTGTCAATGCAGGGAAAAAGACATCTTTCTGCACTGGGGGTCAGGGTGGTATCCTGCATGGAAAAAAGATGCTGTAGATGAGGCTTATTCAAGCTTTTTATCTATTCCAATGAGATCCTACATGTAGGGAAAGAAGTGATTCATTCTATCACACAGTATTGAGACAGCTTTTTCAGAAAATGTAAGTTAATTATCTGATCTGCACCTAAAGAAGAAAGGAAGGTTCTGAGAACATGGCATTGTGAGTGGATAGATGCACAGTCTGAAACCAGACAGTTTGGTTGCTTCTCCAGGATCATCACATCCTAGCTTTGTGACCCTGGAAAGATTTTAAACTGCTCTAAGAATCAGTTTCCTCCTCTGCAAACTGGCGATAATAGAGATGTGAGTAGTCATGGAGATGATACTCGATAAATGTCAACTTTTATTATTTTATTAGACATATAGCACCTTCTAGGCACTATGTTAGGCATTTTCCCAATCATTATTTCCTTCACAGAGCAGTCATCCAAGGCTTCTATAAAATAGGATGATATGATGACTTTTCACCAGAGTTATGTTCTTTAATTAAAAATGAAAGCCCTAGGTATCAAAGATCAGCCTGCTGAGTTCCCTTACCTTTCCCAACCATGAGACATTTCCCTGATGTCTGCAGCACGTCTTTGACATCTGGGACAGAAGACCAATTTGCCTCCACCCCCACGTGGCTCCACCTGTCACCATTATTATGTGATCTTTATCAAATTAAACTGAGAATGTACTAATCTTTTTTCATTATGCTTCCAACCAAAGCCACCAAGCTCACAAATATGGTGTCTGTTTAATAAAATGAATTGATACAGGAAAGAAAATTCTGGTATTTAATTTCATATCTTCAAGACAATATTTATATCAACTAATATATTCATGTTCTATTTGAGCTATAATGTATTTCTCATCACCTGATGAACTTGTGACAGAGGGTCTGTTTGTAGCCAGTGGTTAATACAGAGTGTATTTTCCTCTGGGTCATTGCCCCTTCCTTTCTTCTTCTACAATTTACCTTCAGAAAAAAAGCCATTTTCTCAAAAGCCATTTTGAGAGTCAGTTAAATGTGCAGGATGCTAAAGTTACATATGTACTTGTATCAGAGTTTACGTGTGTGTGTGCGCGCATTTGTGTATCCTTTTTAAAGAAAAGTTTGTATTCCCAGGAGCAAGGATAATGAGGCATATGCTCTATTCCTAGCAAAACAACAAGCTCAGTACCAAGTGTTAGATATAGCTTAATGTAAAATATATTAATAACTCTCTCTATGCTAATAGTGAGATTTAAAAATCCAAACCATAGGTTTGAATTTATATGGCTAAATCAGAAAAAGCCATCATAATTGGAAGTTCAGCAACATGTTTGGATGATAGAAATCAGTGGGGCATGACAATCTTTACTTTGAGTTATACATAAAGGTATCTTAGGACTTGAATAAGACATGCATAGTGTATAAAGAAATCCTGAGACACTGTGAAAATAGTTTACCACTGTGAAGAGAAAAAGGGAAGGTTAAATTACTTTGGCTATAAAACCACATGTAATGCAAAAACCCACTGAACCAACTTTGTTTTCCAGATGTCTTCAGAACTGCATAATTGCAGAATTTTGAGAAGTATATGAAGATGATTTCAGGATGTGCCTGATACTTTGCATCAGAAAGAGCAACAATAATGACAAAGTTTTAAATGATCCTAGAATGGACAAAGGAAGTACTATTACATTAGATTCAGTAAAGCATTCTTTTATAGAAGATGTTTAAAACATCAACATTTGGCGGAAGAAGAAAAATTTGGGTTTGAGCCCCAGCACCACCACTTCCTCGCTATTGGACTGTGGGAAAGTCCTTCAATTCACTAAGCTTAATTTCTTCATCTGCAAAGTGAAGACAATAACAAGGCCAATCACATGGGGATGTGAGGATTTCAGTGACATAAAATAAAGCCCTTAGCATAGGATCAGGGGAATAGAATAAGTGCTCAATAAATGTCAGCTACAGTGTTGATAATGCTGAGGGTGGAGGTGATGCAGATGAGGAGGAAGGGAATAAAGAAGAAAAACATCAGGTAGACTCTGCATCTATATTATTTGTAAAAAGCACTCAATAGAGGAAACAATTGTCTGATGATAAAATGAGAAAAATCTTCTCACTCCTTCCGAGGACAAAATATTTTATAGTGAAGCATTTAGGTGCGTTTTTTACTTGTCTTTGCAGAAAATTATTCGTCGCAAAATTAAAAGGTTGTATACCTTTTGTCAGAGTAAAAAAATGATCCTTTTAGCCAAGAATTAAGAACACATTTCAAATCTGCCATTTAAAAATAAATTCTGCCCTTGGCTAAAACCCTATATGGCTAAGAGTTTACTAAAAAGAGCAGTTTCTTCACTGTCTCTATTTTGCAGAGACAATGGAGATAGAATGTGACACACCAAAAATTGAGGCTGGATGAGGAGGCTTTTTGTTTGAAATTGGTGAGCTGACTCTCACATTTATACAAAAGGGCCAAAGACCTTGAACATTCAAACAATCTTGTAAAAGAAAAAAAAGGTAGAAGACTTACACTACCTGATTTCAATATTCTATGATGTTATAGTAATCAAGACAGTGTGGCACTGGCATAAAGATGACAGAACAATGGAACAGAACTAAGAGCACCAGAATAGACCCACACTTATGTGATCATTTGACTTTTGACAAAGGTGCCAAAGCAATCCAATAGGAAAAGAAAATTCTTATTGCATACAATAAACTAAATAAATATTAATAAATTGAATATCCACATAAAAAGTGACCTGTGACCCCTACTGATGTGGTTTGACTGTGTCCCCACCCAAATATCATCTTGAATTGTAGTTCCCATAATCCCCACATGTAATGGGAGGGACCTGGTGGGAGGTAATTGAATCATAAGGGTTGTTACCCCCATGCTGCTGTCCTTGTGATAGTGAGTGAGTTCTCATGAGATCTGATGGTTTTATAAAGAACTTTCCCCCTTTTTGCTCAGCACTTCTCCTTCCTGACATCTCCTTCCTGCCATCATGTGAAAAAGGACATGTTTGTTTCCCCTTCCACCATGATTGTAAGTTTCTTGAGGCCTCCCCATCCACGTGGAACTTGAGTCAATTAAACCTCTTTCCTTTATAAATTACCAATCTCAGGCAGTCCTTTATAGTAGTGTGAGAATTAACTAATACAGTAAATTGGTACTGAGGGTAGGGTAATGCTATAAAGATACCCAAAAAGGTAACAGGCAGAGGTTGGAACAGTTTGGTGGGATCAGAAGAAGACAGAAAAAGTGGTCAAGTTTGGAACTTCCTAGAGACTTGGAGGGCTCAGAGGACAGGAAGAGGTGGGAAAATTTGGAATTTCCTAGAGACTTGCTCAATGGTTTTGACCAAAATGCTGATAGTGATTTGGATAATGAAGTCCAGGCTGATGTGGTCTCAGATAGAGATGAAGAACCTGTTGGGAACTGGAATAAGGTGACTCTTGCTATGTTTTAGCAAAGAGACTGGCAGCATTTTGCCCCTGCTCTAGAGTTCTGTGGAACTTTGAACTTGAGAGAGATGATTTAGGGTATCTGGTAGAAGAAATTGCTAAGCAGCAAAGCATTCAAGACGAAGCAGAGCAAAAAAGTTTGGAAAATTTGCAGCCCGACAATGAAACAGAAAAGAAAAATCCATTTTCCGAGGAGAAATTCAAGCCTGCTGCAGAAATTTGCATAAGTAAATGAGGAGTTGAATGTTAATCACCAAGATAATGGGGAAAATGTTTCCAGAGCATGTCAGAGAACTTCACAGCAGCCCCTCCCATCACAGGCCTGGAGGCCTAGGAGAAAAAAAGTGGTTTCCTGGGCTGGGCCCAGAGCCCTGCTACTTTGTGCAGCCTAGGGATTAGGTGCCCCGCATGCTAGCCACTCCAGCCATGGCTAAAATTGGCCAAGATACAGCTCAGGCTGTGGCTTCAGAGGGTGCAAGCCCCAAGTCTTGGCAGCTTCCATGTGGCGTTGAGTCTGTGGGTGCACAGAAGTCAAGAATTGAGGTTTGGGAACCTCCACCTAGATTCCACAGGTTGTATGGAAATGCCTGGGTGTCTAGGGAGAAGTTTGCTGCAGAGGCAGAGCCCTCGTGAAGAACCTCTGCTAGGGCAGTGCAGAAGGGAAATGTGGGATTGGAGCTCCCACACAGAGTCCCCACAGGGGTACTGCCTGGTGGAACTGTGAGAAGACAGCCACTGTTCTCCAGACCTCAGAATGGTAAATCCACTGACAGCTTGCACCGTGCACCTGGAAAAGTCTCAGACACTCAACACCAGCCTGTGAAGGAAGCTGGGAGGGGGGTTGTACCATGCAAAACTAGGGGTAGAGCTGCCCAAGGCCATGGGAGCCCACCTCTTGCATCAGTGTGACCTGAATGTGAGAAATGCAGTCAAAGGAGATCATTTCAGAGCTTTAAGGTTTGACTGCCCTGCTGGATGTCAGAGTTGCATGGGGCCTGTAGCCCCTTTCTTTTGGCCAATTTCTACCATTTGGAACAGGTCTATTTACCCAATGTCTGTGGCCCCATTGTCTCTAGGAAGTAACTAACTTGCTTTTGATTTTACAGACTCATAGAAGAAACTTGCCTTGTCTCAGATGAAACTTTTGATTTGGACTTTTGAGTTAAAGCTGGAATGAGTTAAGACTTTGGGGGATTGTTGGAAGGGCATGCTTGTGTTTTAAAATGTGAGGACATGATATTTGGGAGGAGCCAGGAGCAGAAAGCTATGGTTAGGCTTTGTTCCCCACCGAAATATCATCTTGAATTGTAGTTCCCATAATCCCCACATGTCGTAGAAGGGACCTAGTGGGAGGTAATTGAATCATGGGGGCAGTACCACCATGCTGCTGTTCTCATGACAGTGAGTAAGCGAGTTTTCATGAGATCTGATGGTTTCATAAGGGGATTTTCACCTTTTGCTCAGTGCTTCTCCTTCCTCCCATCTCCTTCCTGTTATCATGTGAAGAAGGGTGCATTTGCTTCCCCTTCTGCCATGACTGTAAGTTTCCTGAGGCCTCCTCAGCCATGTGGAACTGTGAGTCAAACTAAACCTCTTTCCTTTATAAATTACCCCATCTTGGGCAGTCCTTTATAGCAGCGTGAGAGCAGACTAATACACCTACCATACATTATACACATAAATTAATTTGGTATGAATAATAGACCAAAACAAAAAAGCTAAAACTGTAGGCTTTCAGAAAAAAAC
This sequence comes from Pan paniscus, assembly GCF_029289425.2. Taxonomy (NCBI): domain Eukaryota; kingdom Metazoa; phylum Chordata; class Mammalia; order Primates; family Hominidae; genus Pan; species Pan paniscus. Next base: position 103,035,170 of record NC_073253.2, read on the forward strand.
ACAAGAGATAATCTTTATGATTTGGGGATAAGTTAAGTTTCTTTAGGTACAACAAAGAAGCACTAACCATCAAAGAAAAACATTGATAAATTAGACTTCATAAAATGAATGTTTCTCTCATCAAAAGACAGTGCTGACAAGATAAATAAGCAAACTGCAGACTGGGAGAAACTATTTGCAGAGCATACACCTGACAAAAGACTCGTATCCAGAATATAAAGAACTTCCACAACTCAGTAATATAAAGTCAAATAATCCATCAATAAAGGAGGCAAAAATTTAAACAGACACTTTACAAAAGTAGATGCATGTGTGGCCAATAACTACATGAAAAGATGCTTAACATCATTAGTCATCGGGGAAATAAAAATTAAAACCATAAAGAAATAGCAACATGTATCCATAGGAAGGCTAAAATGAAAAAGACTCGGCAGCACCCAAAATTGGCAAGAATATGGAGTGATTAGAAATCTCCAACATTATTGGTAGAGGTAAAAAAAATGGTACAACCTGGAGGATGTGCAAGCTATTTTATGACCCGAAAACGCTACTTCTAGGTATTTACCCAAAAGAAATTGCAATATGTGTTCACAAAACCTTGTACAATCATGTTCATAACAGCTTTATTCATAATACCTACAAACCAGAAAGAGTCTATTAATAACATAAAAATAAACTGTGCTCTATTCATATAATGGAATATTACTCAGCAATACAAGGGAAAAAACTTGCCAATTACAGGAGCACTGATGAAACACAAAAACTTAATATTGAGTGAAAGAATCCTTACACAAAGATTCCAGTTAGAGTGGTTCTAAAACAGGCCAAACTAATTTATGGTGAAAATGTCAGAATAGTGACTGGCTAAGGAGGACAGCAGTTGATTGGAAAGGGGTATGAGGAAACTTCTTTGGAGTGTTAGTGATGATCTGTATCTGGATAGGGGTTTGAGTTACACAAGTGTATATATTTGTCAAAGCTCAGCCAATGTTTACTTAAGATTTCTGCATTTCATTATAAGTAACTTTTACCTCATGTAAAAGCAACCCTATAAACAAATATTGAACCCTGGTAAATAATATGCATGCTGAAATATTTGGGGAGAAGTGTACTGATGTTTAAAAGTGGTTTTGAAATATATCAAAAGATAAACTAGATTGATGGGTGCATAAAGGGATGGATAGGTGGATTGTTGCATGATAAAGCACATATAGGAAATTTTTAATTGCATTATCTAAATAAAGTGTCTGTAGGTGTTCACTGTAAAATTGTTTCAACTTTTCTGTGTGTTTGAGCATTTTATAACAAATTGCTGGAAAAAGAAGTTAAGGCTAAATGGGTAGCCAAAACCCTGAAGAGAGTTTGGTCCTACCATTGAGTATAGAATGGGGAGCTATGAAGGTTTTCAGAAGGGCATGCTATCATCAGATTTACACTCTAGAATGTCTCTTTGCCTGAAGTATACAGGGTGAATAGTAGGCATGGGTATAGGAACTAACTTCAGTCTTGAAAACCAGTAAGAAAAGATTTCAGTCGTCCGCGTGAGAGACTTAACAGGTTAAGATCTATAGAATCGCCATTGGTTGGTGATGGTTAGATATTGGGGAAGGGTGAGGAAGGAGTCCAGGATGGCTTCCAGGTTTCCAGCCATGTTCCCTGGGTAAATGGCAGTGACCACTTTTGAGAGGAAATAGAGGAGATGAAGCAAATGAGAGACTGGGAGAGGAAAGGGTGAGATAAGATGTTTCATTCTATATTAGACACGTTGAATATGAGGGTCATTGTAATTCCCTGAGGTGAAGATGTACAGATGGCATTAGCAATATGGGTCTAGAACTCGGAGAGGAGGTCTAGGTTGGTGGCATAGTCCATTTTGTGCTGCTATAACAGACTACCTAAGACTAGGTAATTTATAAAGAAGAAAATGTATTCTCTCACAGTTCTGGAGGCTGAGAAGTCCAAGATCAAGGTGCTGGCAGGATAGGGCCCAGTTTCTCTGCTTTCAAAATGGTGCCTTGAGTGCTATGTCCTCCAGAAGACAGAAATGCCATATCCTCACATATCAGAAGAGCAGAAGAGAGACAAATAACTCCTGCAAGCTCTTTTATAGAATTATTACAGGGAATTAGCAGAGATCTCATGACTTAAACACCTCCCAAAAGGTCCTGCCTCCCAACACTGTTGCACTGGGGATTAAGTTTCAACACATGAATTTTGAAGGGGGCAAATACATTCAAACAATAGCAGTTAGATATATGGATTTTAGCAGTATCAGCTAAAAGATGGTAGTTGAAACCATGCTAATGGATGAGATCATCCAGGAAGAGAACACAAGTGAGACAGCCCTGAGGTTACCAACAAATTGGGGGTTGACTGAGGAAGAAAAGAAACCCAAAGAGGCCTTTGATGAACAACTTAGAGCAATGTCTATAGTTCTGAAAAAAAACAAAGAATAAAATTTGTACAGAGGAGGGTGTAAATAACTTTGTCAGGGATGTTGGTGTGAGGAGAAAGAGGTCAGGAAAGTTTTCACAAGGAAAATGATACTTGAACAGGACTATACAGGGCAAGTAGGAATTGTCCAGGCAAACAAGGGAGACAGAAGTAAGGGAGATAAAAGAAAGAAAGAACAACATAAGAGGCTAGAAGTTCTAGGAGTGTTCAGGAAACTTCAGGATATGCCCTTTTGACACTAGGTGGGGGAATGTTGTGTAGCATTTTCACTCAATATGAAACCGTTGAAATATAGTCATGGGGTTGTGGAAGGGCAGCCTCTGTAATTCTCCCTGATGTAAACTACTAGTTCTGCACCAGAATCACCTGCAAGGCTTGTTAAACTACAGATTGCTGGGTCCTACCTCCAGAGTTTCTGGCATAATAGGTGGACAGATGAGAGACTGAACTCGGTAAATCTGGGTGGGGCCTGATAATTAGAATTTCTAATGAGATCCCAGATGATGCCAGTGCTGTGGGTCTGGGGCCCACACTTGGAGAACCACTGAGGATGCTGGGAGGAAGGGGTGCTGTACAATGCTCAGAATCAGCTTCTCAGGGAAGGCCTTTCTTACCGGAAGGTGCTAGTTATACTGTGGATAAGGCACAGTTCCCACCATATAGTTTACATCCTCTCACTTCCTTGGTAAACAGAACCTTCTTAATTAAACTTCAACTTACAGAAATGTTGGAGAATTTTTGAGGCTGAGGTCTCTTCAATAAAATAGGCTCATACTCATGTTGCATCTCAAGGACTCCTCTGTTCACACACCCTGGTGACATATAGGAAACAACCGCTGTGCAATTCTCTGCATCCTTGGCTGCCTCACGGGGACTGATAGCTGGATGAGATGTACCTAATATAGTAGTTGTTGAATGTTTTGTACATTTTAAAGTACATTTACATCAATTCAGCATTTTAATTTCCTTATAAGCCAGCACTACTATTACTGATCAATAAAATAAGCAATAGGAGAGGATGATGTGTCATTTTCCACACAGGTCCTGGTCTGTGGTGACCCCAGTGACACCCTGACATCTCCTAGAAAATGAGTAACAGGTTTCTATCACTTTATAAGAAGGAGCTGCTTTTTATTCTCCTCTTTTTCCCCAAATCTTGGGATTGTGGGGGTCTTGTGGATGTTTTTCATACCACCATGGCATGGGAATAGTATAATTAACATGTCTGCAAGGTGAATGCCAACTGAGTGCCCTGAGTCTCTCTGAGATTGGTGCAGGGGAGTAGCTGGGCTTTCCCCGAGTGCACAAGAGGAACACAGAAGGGATGAGTGAGGATCAAACTAGTCCACAGCGAGGAGGACATAGTATGAACTGTGGGGCCTCACGACAAAGGCCATGAAAGGAGGTTATTTAGTTTGCAGATGGCAGATCATAATGCAGAGAGGTGTTTACACCAGCTAAGAAAGTTTGAATAGGGAGACTTAAAAGCAATGGTAGAGACAGGGTTAGACAAACTAAAATTTACTTGCAAGATACCTCAGAGCTGTGGAAGGCATTCATTCAATTCAAACCCAGCCAACAGAGAGTTGAAGTTATCTAGTTTCACGATATACAAAGAGAAACATAATCACTAAAATATGAGACTCCTATAGTCCATCCCATTCGTCTGTCAAACTAGGTTCCATTTATGATAAAGACATTTACAAAGTGGGGTAGAGTAACTCAGAGGATGAAAAGGCCCAATCTCATGCCATCTGTGATCTGATAGGAAAAAAACGATGATACTGAACCATGGGAAGAGGCAATTCAGGGAGATATGATATTCATCATTGAATATTTAAGAGTCTATCATGTGAAAAAGAATTACACTTCTGTGGATATACAGTAGGCACTGTGGGTGAATGTTACAAGAAGTAGATTTCAGAGCAAGCAATATAAGAAGGAATTTTCCAGAAAGTAAAACAGCATGAGAAATAAGAGCATAGTGTTTAAAATAAGGCTGCTTGGGTTTGAATCTCAGTCCTGTTTGATCTTAGACAAATTATTTACCTTCTTGGTGCCTCAGTTTCCTAATCAGAAAAATGACATTAAGAGTAGTATCTTCGAATTGTATCATAAGATTAAATGAACTAGACATTTTAAAATGGTTAGAACATCGTCTGGCATGTGCTAAGCACACAATAAATCCCAGCAGCTGTAGTTGTTGTTATTATCGTTATTGATAGATCTGGCGATGGAGGGACAGCCTTGATTGATGGTCTGTACACTCTGAGGAGCTGTCCCAGCAGATGCCTGGATACACCAGGCAGGAAGTTCTGGTGAGAGGAAGCAGGTCTAGCTCGCTGATGGCACCAGACTGATGGTTTTCAGCTGGTAGGCTGCATGCCACCCATGGGCTGGAGGAGTAGTACACGTAGACACAGGATGTCAGAACAATTATATATTTATTCTCTGCCATCTGTATTTCTAATGGCAACAGTATCATGACTACTTTTATGTTCTAGAGATATTTTTGTTTTAGCAAAAACATCAAAACTCACTCCCAAAAGTACTTCCGCCGTTTTAATATCTTTAGACCTGTCCATAGATGATACATATTTTATGTAGACTAACAAAAGTCAGAGTCAGCCTTGAGAAAAAGTCAGCGTTTTAAATCATGGTGAGGTCCAGGGATGCTCAATCTTCTTTGATCCAATACTTACAGAGTACTTCACATATGTTAGACACTGTGCGAGACACTGGGGATGTTTAGATTAATATTAATAAGCCATAGCCCCTGCCTTCAATAAGTTTACAATTTAGTCACGTTGGTTGGACATAAAATACAAAAGGTTAAGCACTACTAAGTTAGATGAATCTTAGCAAAGCCGTTCAACAGTGAGTGAGAGTCTACAATTTTATCATTCTCGACAAGTGAGCAGCAGCAGCAACCCAGTGGACAAATTTCATACAGAGGAGAGACAAACAAACAAACACGAAAAGCCCCAGCAGCCTAGAATCAGCCTTGAGGTTGTATAAGCCTGTGAAGGCACTGAAGGTCACTACACTTTTGAAAAGTAAAGTATAAGGGCAAGAAAGAGCAATTCCTGTGTGATGAAGCAGAGAAATTACTTCTTCGGAGAGAAAACAGAAATTCTTTAAAATAAAATATCTTGTAGTAAAGGAAAGTCTACCTGGACATAATTATACCCACTGAACTATCAAATGTGTATATTAAATTCAGATGGGATGGGGTAGATAAACAGAGGGTACACAAAATAAATTGTTGAAAACCTTTATGAAAACTACATATGGTAGTTCAGAAGCTGGATGAAAAACTCTGTTGCCAAAGATAGATTTCACAAAGAATTTGACACCAAGCCGAGAATTTAAGAGATGCAGTTTCAACAAAAGAAGTTTAAAGTAAAACAAAAATTTCTCCTGCAATCATTTTTAGTACAATGTTGATGGAGAATAAAGTCTTCCAGGAAGTCGTTACATAGCACTGAAGACATGTAAGTGTTTCAAATCTCCAAAGCCAGATGGTATGCATTGTAAGATCCCAGAAGGACTCACATGTGAATGGCCATCGGACTGGTCAGGACATGAAATACACTCTCACTGCCACATTCTTAAGATCCGGCTCCACTGGGAATTTTTCCTCAAATAAAGGTTGGAGAATTGGGTCCCATCATCTATTAGTTCAGACAAATTATTTTGGGAAATTAGAAAGGTGTTCTGTCCTCAGGAGATACAAGAAATTAAAAACCTCTGTGCCTCTTAAATTCTAAAAACACTTGCTTCAAAGACCAATTGAATCAATATGCAGTTATAATCTTGATATATTCTCAATTGAGAAATAAAATCAATATTCAATTTAAATTGTTTTGGGGGAAGGACAATAAAATGGGGAGAAAATAACTAACATTACTTTCTGAAAGTAATTCATATTTTTCTGGGTTTTTTTCTAAATTTCCCATCATGCATATGTATTACGTCTATAGTCAGGAAAGTTGGTTGAAATAAATAACTGTAAGATACCAATATTAAAATGTGTCCTGAAATATTTACCTAAAAGAGTATAATTAATTGTGGTGACTTTACTCAAAAAGATCTAGGACAACTCTGCATAGTAAGAGTTAAGACAACCACTCTTGGCTGGGACTCCAAACAGACACTGTAAGATGGAACGTCCAGGCTGGGCACAGTGGCTCATGCCTGTAATCCCAGCACTTTGGGAGGCCGAGGCAGGCGGACCACAAGGTCAGGAGTTCAAGACTAGCTTGGCCAATATGGTGAAACCCCGTCTCTACTAAAAATACAAAAATTAGCTGGGCATGGTGGCAGGCACCTGTAGTCCCAGCTACTCAGGAGACCGAGGCAGGAGAATCGCTTGAACCTAGGAGGCAGAGGTGGCAGTGAGCCAAGATCATGCTGCTGCACTCCAGCCTGGGTGACAGAGTAAGACTCTGTCTCAAAAAAAAAAAAAAATACATGGCATGAAATTGAACAGTCTTGCATTATGTTATTCTGAAATAGAGAAAAATTATTAGAGCCTTTATTGAGCTATTCAAACCTTCAGTGAAATCTGAGTAACTAGACATTTTTACCTAATTGTCCTAAGGAGTAAAAAGGGACACTGTATGCAATTAATTAGGAAAATTAGCAAAAGATATGAATTAATATTTTTATCCTGTATAGAGCTAATGTATGGAATAGAGGGTCAAATATTATAGTAGAAAAATAACAGAAGTATATATTTTATGATTATTAATTATATTTTTCCCATAAGCATAAAAAATTATTCTATAAATCTCTCTTATAGGTAATCTGAAGCTATCAAAAGCAATAGCATATTAATTATCTACAATAGAGAATTTCCCTTACTCAATAATGTCACCTTGGAATGCATACCCGTTGGTTATTGCATTATATGGAGCCCATGGCCAATTTATTTTGGAATTATCAGCTACTGGCAACTAATTAAACAAGACACCTGGTGAGGGAGACCAAAGATTTGGCCATTCATGGGAGATCTTTGTCTTGTAATATTTTTCTTTAAGAGACGCTTCTAGCCCTCAGTCGGGAAGACCAGTATACTTCCCAGGGAACTGAAAGCTGTGTGTAAAATAACCTCTACTCAGCACGAGATAACATCTGTCTCCAGGTCAAAGAGAGGATATACTGTGTTGCAGGACACTGGTTCCTTTTTGTTCCCATTGGATTAAGATAAGGTCAGACACTTGGCTTCAAGCAACTGCTGCACAAGTCACATACCCCAAAGTTTATACATGGCCTAGTGTCAATCAGCAGTCTGGAGGGCAAAAACTCTTTCCACGTAACAATGATGCTTCATTTTTAACTCATAGCTGACATCCTCCTTAAAGGCTATTATCACATCAAAAACTCTCAACATTTAACCATAGGGGATGGAGTAAACATAATCAGCATCTTTACCAAGGGCAAGGACTACTAGGACTACCGTTTTATTGTGCTCATAACCTTAGTATGTTGATTTTCTATTAATTTGCTGATCATGTAGGGACTTTAGATTCAGTGTATATATTTAAAATTTGTAGAAATTGATTCTATAAAGACACAATGTCCTGTGACTGCTTTAATAGAATTAAAATGCCTAAGCAGCCCTCCCCATACAATCTTTCTTTGTGTATCTGACTTCTGAAAAACACACTTTCTCTTTGTAGTGTTCAAGCAGTATCCTTGAGCTGGAAGCAAGAGTGAAGGTTAAATAAGAGAGGAAATCTTAAATAAATCAGATACATTTCATTTTGCACCAAGAATTTTTCTGTCATACTTACCTCTATCAAAAATCTGCCTATCTTTATAGTTTACTTTTTACTTGGAGTAAAAATTACAGTCTGCAAATTGTAAATAGAGGGGGGCAAGAAAATTTAGCACATTGTTTTATCACTGTCAACCCAGTGGTTTTCATAACCGAATTCCACATATTTCGAGAAAGTCATTATTGCCTGGCAGTGTTTATAGAGCAGAGTGGAGCAAGCCTGCCTCCACCAGAGGTCAGAGAAAGAAACAGAATGACCCAGGGAAGGACTCTCACAAACAGAGAGTGACCTGTTTGTGATTAAACCCCAAAAAAGATAAATTGAGTTAGGATAGTGGCCAGAGTGGAGGAAATAAGGTGCACACTTAGAGTTCAGTCATATTTCCTGAACCTTTTAATCCCCCCAGCTACCCAGAGGATGCCACGATTAATAGCTGCTCTTTTACATCAAGGCATAAATGCTCTTTCTTCAATGCAGTCATTAAAGATGGAAGAAGGTGAGGATCCTGTTTAGTGATGCCAGGATGTACTTCTGTTTATTTCTTTGTACTTGGGGACAAAAAAAGGCAAGGGGAGTTTACTCTGAATTTCAACATATGTCAAAATCGAGGCAAAAATTTTCAGCAGCTGAAGTCAATCAATTTCTGGAAAGTGCTAAGCAACCATACCAAGGGCTCCCAACTAACATTACCTCTGAATGTGCATGACCAGGCATATTTCAATATGCTCTGCCAGGTGGTGTTAGTAATGTGAGCAATATGCAGCTCACTTTACTTGCTGACTGGCTTAAAAAGAGAAAATTAAATACATTTCTCATAAGGATATTTTGTGGAATTTTTCCACATCATTAAATAAAATGTAGCCCTGGTTTAAAGGCATTTCCTGAGAGAAAACATTTCTTAACCTAAACTAACTGAACTATGTGAAACCGTCTGCCTGTATACACCATAATATTTTTTTCCTGATTACATGGAATGGGTCTCCTATCATCCTGCAAGCTTACCCATATCACTGAATTGTTTCACAGCCATCCGAAAAAATTGACTGCAAACTTTTTAAAGCGGTTCTTGGGAAATGGGTGGTTATTCAATTTTCTCCTCACAGTTACAAAAGACTGGATGGTATCGAAGGTGACATTTCTGAAATAATTAAGAAAAATAATGACATGCTTTCTTCAGCTAGGTACATACTTCCTTCACAACTTCAACATAACAAGCTATAACACTGCTTCCTTATTGCTAGAGAAAGGAAGATAAACTCAAATATGACAGACAGAAAGTAGCAAATGCTATAAAGAAGTACGGAATCAAATTGAAAGCTTTCTTGTTTGCCGTTGCAATGCATATTTTCACCTTCTTCCCAAGGAAGGGATGGCACATCCCCAGCGACAGTTAAATCCATTCAGAGTTAGGCTTTCCAATGCCCATTTAACTATTTTAGAACTCCAGTGAGATGAATTACCATTCCCGACTTCATGAGTTCATGGTTCCTGCCTAGGGACTGAGGTGCTGTACAAGACTTATGTTTCTTTTTGGTTTTCCATTGGAATAGCAACATGAGGTGTTCTGATTTTTCAACACACTCTCTTGGCCTCTTTGTCTCCGTCAGAAATTTTCTATTAAAAAGAAAGGGGAAAAAAATGCTCCTTACAAGAAGATACCAAATATCTTCTGTTCAATCCCAGGAGCCCTCTAGCCAATTTGAAAGTCAACATCAGACAGAGAGGTAATGCTTTTTTGTTTTGTTTCAATCTGAACTCTCACAGTTGTTCAAATTGAATCAAGAAGCGAGAGTTTCAAACTAAGTAGTGAGCTAAAATAAAACTGGGAGACATCCGTTTTACAAGGTTGTATGGGAGAACTGCTGAGTACACCCTGAGAGAAAAATAAAGGAGGGGTAACCTTTCTACAAGAGGTTATGGCTTCACAACGATCCACAAAGCAATGTGTAGGAAGAGAATGTACACACCTCCTACACAGCATAATCCACGTTGTTGTAATATGGCTTGGTGAAATATTTTAGCGCTGGGGTTTTTGAAAGAACTCTGTGAGTGAGATGCCCTCTGAAATAAAAACAAAGTCAGGTTCCAAGAATCTTAGTGATTCTTGTTCCCATCTGGCAACACTGACACATGTGCTTGAGTGCGCACGTGCACACACATACACAGCAGATGAGCCATAGAAACACGGGTGCTGTATCTAACAAGAAACATAGGACAATTTTCTCTTTGGGATGCTGGATCAAATTCCAGTTCTCCTAACTAGGTTAGGACTTTGTCCCTGCTCTGGGCATTGCCTTGTGGCAGAGAATAACCTCCTGCTCCATTCCTATTCCCTGAAAAAATAAAACTTTCAAGAAGAAAGAATGTCCTATTGTTGGAGCAGAATTATTCCCCCAGCTTCTCAAAGAGGAGGTATTTTTTTGCATCTGGGAAGAGGTTATGTCCAGAGGGGCTTCTTAGTTTTACAGCTGGGTCCACTCAAACCAGTCCGACAAGCCAGCATTACATAGAGGAGCCCAGCCAAACACAGGCACTTCAATCACGCTCAATTCACTTGGGTTCTGGTAAATGAAATGAAACCCCAAAGCTTGGCTTTTTATTTTTCTTAGGGCAAAGTCCATTTAGAATTGATATAATCACTTGTTATGGTTACATATGCCACATTTATTTTTAAATAGCTCTACATCCCAAGGGCTCCTGATTTCCATCCACACGACAGGTAGGAAGACGGCAGAAAAATAATTTTCAACACAGTTTACATTTTACTAGGCTCCAAAAAAGCACATCTGGAGATGCATACCTTCGTTGGGAAGGAGCTGGGCAGCTTGGTAAGTATACCCAGCATTTTGTGTCTTGCAAAAGGGGGCCCAGCTGAGGGCATAGCTGGGGGATGAAATCCATGCCAGTCTTCTGGCCAAGCGATGCATCCTGTCATGGGGTTTGCAAGTGCCTAGAGAAAGAGGTCTTTTTCCCTATTCTGTGTGAATACGTCATCCACTTCAACCCTTGTGCATGTGGGGCTGCATCCACAAGTCTCCTGATGTAACGGTGACTCTGATTTAGAAGTCTTCCATCTGCTCTTGAATCCCAGGTGGAGGTGGATCTGTTGAAGAATGCTTATCTGTTGAGACACAGCTTAGGTGCCAGACTTTACTAAAGCCTAGCTAAGTTGCCGAGAAATGTTAAGATACGAGCTCTCAAATCTGTTTGTTCTTCTTCCTAGCTAAATAGTATTTTTTGCTTCTCCAAAGGCAGTTTACTTTTTTTTTTTTTTTTTTTTTTGCCTAATGTTACCTAACTTTGGTGCTTTCCTTTTCTCACTTATCAGTCCCTTGCAGCCAGGGACTGGGTCCCACTCATCTTTGAATGCTAAACCTCATCCAGCTGAGTCTTGCTAGTTAATGTTTTATCTAATTCAGAGATTGCAAACTGTGGCCTACAGACTGATCTGGCTGGTCGCGTATCATTGTCCCAAAGACAGTTTAACAAATTGTGAATTGGGTTTTTTGTTTTGCATACATACTCATGTTTACAAATGAAGAGATTCCACGTGAAAAATCTGCATTTCTACTTTCTCTGGAAAAATTGGAAGTGCTGGCAATACTAGGCTTGCTTTCTCTCATGATAGCAGTCAATCAGAGGAGGGTATCTGCTGCCTCTTTTTACCTGGTGTGTTCTTCGGGTCACAGAATCAACATCCTGCCCTATTCCTTCTTGTGATCATCTACCTTGCTCCTCTAGGTATTTGGCTTAATTGAATAGGAGTCCATTAGCGTATATGATCCAATAATTTCCCTAACATTCAATTACTAGATCCCTTGCTGTAGCACAGAGTTTGTCAACATTTTTTCTGTCTTATCATCCATGGTAGATGGCTTTCACATATGCAACCACTCCCAAGGGTTCTGTCAGGTTTATTCCAGCTGTAACCAGACAGTGAGATGGTTGCTATAGCCAAGAAAATTCTCGTCTTAGAAAAAGGAAAGCAAATACTTTGCAGGCTTCAGAGAAACTATTACTGGTAACAAATTTCTTGTGACATCTCACAACTGATCATGACACATATGCGGAGTGAGTGCAGTTGAGAACGGTCCTTGTAGCTGAAAAAGGAAAAGCATAAATAAGTTTAGAGAGTTGTGTTTATAAAGCATGACACGAAAGAAGCATCAATAGGACCTCCAAGTGAATAATTTCAGGTCAGGGTAAATACTAGGTTTACTAATTTCAATTTGATTTTCTACGCACGTACAGGCATACCTCAGAGATATCATGAGTTCAGTTCCAGACCACCAAAATAAAATGAATATCGCAATAAAGTGAGTCACACAAATTTTTTGGTTTCCCAGTGCATGTGAAAGTTACATTTACACTGTACTGTAGTCTATTAAGTGTGCAATAGCATTATGTCTTTTAAAAATGTACATACCTTAATTTAAAAAATACCGCTAAAATTGCTAGCAATTATCTGAGCCTTTGGCAATATGTAATCTTTTTGTTACTGGAGGATCTTGCCTCAATATTGATGGCTGCTGATAGATCAGGGAGGTGGTTCCTGAAGGTTGGGGGTGGCTGTGGCAATTTCTTAAAATAAGACAGCGATGAAGTTTGCCACATTGACTCTTCTGTTCATGAAAGATTTCTCTGCAGCATGTGATGCCAATTGATAGCATTTTACCCACAGTAAAACTTCTTTCAAAATTGGAGTCAGTTCTGTCAAACACTACCACTGCTTTATCAACTGTTTGTGTAATATTCTAAGTCCTTAGCTGTCCTTTCAACAATGTTCACAGCATCTTCACCAGGAGTAGATTCCATCTCAAGGAACCACTTTCTTTACTCATCTCTAAGAAGCAACTCCTCATGTGTTGACATTTTATAATGAAATTGCAGCAATTCAGTCCCATCTTCAGGCTCCACTTCTAATTGTAGTTCTCTTGCTATTTCCACCATATCTGCAGTTACTTCCTCCACTGAAGTATTGAACCCCTCGAAGTTATTCATGAGGGTTGGAATCAACTTCTAAATATTAATGTTAATATTTAGACTTTTCCCCTTGAATCACAAATATGCTTAATGGCATCTAGAACAGTTAATCCTTTCCAGAGGTTTTCAATTTACTTTGCCCGGATCAAAGAAATCACCATCTATGGCAGCTATAGCCTTACCAAATGTATTTTTTAAACAATAAGACTCGAAAGTTGAAACTACTCCTTGATCCATGGGTACAGAATGAATGTTGTGTTAGCAGGCATGAAAATATCAACCTCTTTATATATCTTCATCAAAGCTCTTGGGCAACTAGGTACATTTTCGATGAGCTGTAATATTTTGAAAGGAATATTTTTTCCAAGCAGTAGGTCTTACCAGTGGGCTTAAAATATTCAGTAAATTGCTATAAACAGGTATGCTGTCATCCAGGCTTTGTTATTCCATTTATAGAAAACAGGCAGAGTAGATTTAGCATTATTCTTAAGGGCCCCAGGATTTTTATCTCTAAGAGAGTTTTAAAAACCAATAGATTCTCTCAGACATTCTTCTTGAATTTGCACTAGGATTAGCATCTTAGATTAATAATCTGTACCAAGAACCTCACCTGGAGATTCTCAGGACTCTTGGGCATGTTTCAAGAGAAGTGGGGGAAGCCGAGAGTTCAGCAGCAATAGAGAGACAGAAGCAGTAGGTCTGGAGCAGGGGTTATAAAACCAGATGAAGAATTGCCAGGGAGCCTGGGGGTGCTGGGTCCTGGGTGCTTGGTGCTGTCTTAGGGAAAAAGACCCAGGAGATGAGCTTTTGAAAAAGAAAAATAGAGTAGGGGTGAAATCTACAGGGGTTTATTACTTCACAGGTTCTCCCCAAAGTTGTCTTTGTTATTGATTTTGAAATTCACCAGTGTTATACCAGTTCACTTAAAGCACAGTTGACAGATTGCATGAGAAGCCAGCCTTCACCTGTGGGGCAAGTGCAACGTCAGATGCTAGCCGTTGTTTCTGTCTTGATCACCAATCTGTTTTTCAGGATTTTAAGTACAATGACTGGCATTTTGCTTGAGAGGAATAGAGTCATCTTAGGGAAAATATTGAACATCTAATGTTTTTAAGAATTACATTTTTAACAGGCAAAGTAAATGGAGCAAGTGGTTCATCTTTTTTGTAGGCTGGATTATTTACAGGTTATGCTGAGAAAATTAAGGTATCAAGAATTAAGTATTTATTACTCCGGTTTCTTCAGAGTCAAAGTAGAATTTTGAAAGAAAAAAGGGATTTCAGGGGCTTCTAAAAAAACGTGGTACAGGCTAATGGTTTTAGTCATAGCTCTTTAAAATGTCTTTACCACCTCTCAGAGGGACTTAAATTTCAGCTGTCTGAGCTTGACTAATTATTGAGGTAGAGTTAAAAGTTGTTCAGTGCTCAGCGAGGACAGGGGAAATAAAAGCAGTGAACCACAAAACTATGTCAGGAAAGTTTACTTTTCATGGTCATTGAATTAACGAAGGAACAAGCCAGCTCCGGCCCATCTCTGTCTGTCTTCGCATCACCCTGGGCCTCCCTGCCACAAAGGGAGACATATTTGTCAGACCCAGACACTTTTGAACAACAGAATGCTCCTTTATTAGAATAAAAGGTTGGAAATTTCTAATTCTCACTTTCTATCCACTTGCTTGAAATGTGACAATTATGTTTCTGGGGTGTCCTTCAATAGATATAAGGATGAGAAGGCATGGGGCAGAGAACACAATGCCTGTCTTTTTTCCCTCTGTGGAAATGGAGGGTGAGCAGAGTGACTTGCAGGTGGCCCTCTCTGCAGCTGAAAGGAATGCAAGAATTTTGAAAAAAGAGTACTATTTTTTTAATTGCAAAAAAGAATGAGAAAAAAATGCTAATAGTTGCAGCTAGAAAATATGCCTGGGAGAATGGCCTTTATCATCTGCTTTTGAAGTAGGGGTTGAGAAAAAGATGAAGTCCGGGAGAAAACCAAAAGGCCGATCAGGCTCTATGGGCACCAAGATACGAGTGACGCCTGAGGGAAAAACTTTTCTATAAAGCCATTTCAAACTTGCTTAGTTATTTGGTAAGAGTAATTTACATGGTATTCTAAATGGTATATCCCTGTTTCATCTCCAGACAAGAATTCAAGCGATGTTTATAAAGATCCCAACCTCTGTTTAGGGATGTCTAAATACATTCTGGTAATTAGCTTAACTTTGATCCAATGCAGTTCTTTCTCTTAGTAACATAAATAAATCAGTGAAAAGTTCTGGAACACTCTCCCTTTTGAGATCTCTGCCTATTAATATAAAACTCAGTTATTTCTATGAATATGGTTAGTTTGATGTTCACTTTTTTAAAAATCTGATGTCTGGTTGTCCTGTTAATAAATAATATTTAACATCTATTTATAAGAGTTCCAAGTGAAAAACTGTAATTAATGCAATGCCTATTTTTTCCTCATAAAACAAAACATGAAAAATGTTCCATATGAGAATATCCACACTTGGACAATGTTCTCATCATAATCTGCATCCCAGATTCTCACTTTCTTGTCAGAAATACTTGATCACATGGCAAAAGCAATAAAAGGGACAGTGTTCACCTTCCATACCAGTGAATGACTTATGTTCAACATTTTGTGTGTGTCATTTTTATACATTCCTCTACCATAGAATCCAGAAAGAAAAGAATGAGGTAGAATTACCATTTAGCTGAAAAGTATCCCAGGCTAGTAAATATCAGACATACTGTCTACCTGCTCTGGTCCCCGTTTCCTGGCATCTCCTCAGTTGTGTTGTCTGAGAAATTGGCTGGCCTAAGATCAGACTCGGAGATATAAAAATAAGTATGATTCCTTTTATTATAAAGACAGAAATAAATGGACATTTAATTATTTGATCTGAACATATATTATTAATGTACAACATAGTCTCATAACAACAACTGATATCTTTTTGTAAAAAGATTTTGATATGCTATTTTAATCTGTATAATTATGAGTAAGAAGCTCCAGAACAGCATTCTCCCATAAAATAGCACTGACCCAAAGATAATAAACATAATGTACTTTAAGGGGGCTGGACATTATAGAACAGTCAAGGAAAGGAAGGCTCAAACAAGCCAATCTATTCTCATTCTGAAATTAGACATTTTAACATAATTTAAAAATATAACTGTTTCTGAATTTAATAACCCATAAATATATAAAGAAAACAATTTGCTTGTATCTCCCCACTTAGAGATCATCACAAACAACATTGTGAATGATTCCTTTTCAGACTTTTAATATGCACATAAAATACCACTTTTTGCAAAACTGAGATCCTGCTGTATACATAATATTGTACCCTTTTTATTTAAAGTTAAGTTTATTCTCCCATGTCATCTTATGTTATTTAAAAATAAACATTAGCTTTTGTAAATGAAAATTACATGTTGATGTGTTGAAAAAAAAATCAGTACACTGTGAAATGTGATGTGATGGAAAGGAATTCTCTCTTCTCTTATTGCAGACCTCAGTTTTATTTCCTAGGATTGAATAACCATGGCCAACAGTTTCTTATAGACACCAGTTTTCATTGAAGTCGTATCATACTATTGCAGTGAGCGAAACATCCCACAGAATTTTTGTGAATGAAAAAGGAAAAGTTCCCATGCTGTTCGTTTAAGAAAATGTGAAAGTTCACTGTTAATGTGAACAGTATTGTTTATGTGATTGTGCAGGTGAACAACCAAGGATCTGTACAGGTAAATGCAAACAGCTCTTCACAGTGTCACTAAGGTCAAAGGAGTTAGAATAGCCAGTGACACTGGCCTCTAACAAAGACTGTAGCATCCATGAGAAAGGCAAGTTATTGTCATGTTTAATAGAGGATATTGCACTCCACAATTTTCCCCAGGTATGCTCTTGCATCTTGAAGGTTGCAAATTCAGGTGCCTACCTGGCTAGGAGAAGCAAGTGACTGAAGTGGGAAGGTGTGAGAAATGAATAGGGGATGGTAGGAACCATGGTGAACAGGAAAGAATGTGTAACAGGGCAAGGGGGAAGCTGCTACTCAGACTGGTACATTATGGAAATGCAGTCCAGTATTATCCTTCTGATTTGTTAAAAAGAAAGAAAAGACCTAAATTTTTCTATGAATTTTGCCAATTTTTAGAGATCCGCTATTTATTTAAAAATTTAACAACGCTGAACTGAAAAAACTTGTCTAGAGGCTGCCTTAGAGCATGACCTTATTTTCCTACCAAAAGGCCCCCTTATCAAGGGCAACCATTTCCTTAACTTTTCCTGCAATCCCTGGCCTCACTGAGCTCTGCAGCATACCTCCCTCTACTTATCTCCTTCCCCGTAGGAAGCCTGTGTGACAGAGCTGGCTGGCACAGATGCTGACATTACATCACATCACAAGTTTCAGCATATCCAGAGCAAAGATGAGCAGGGGCTTGGAGCAGGGGTAGAACGAGGACAATCCTGCTCTTGCCGTAGACAGAAAGTGGTGCTTTGACCTCCTCATCCTGTTGCTGTGATAATGTCGTGGGTCTCCCAGGACTGCAAGGATGAACAGGACCCATTGCTGCAGCCCCTACCCAGAAGCTTTTCAGTGCAATGCTTGTGTCTATAACAGGAGAGCACTTAGGGTAGAAGTTACAGGTAAGAGATCTGAATATGGTACCATTGTCCTTT
The DNA here is from genome assembly GCF_029289425.2 of Pan paniscus. Lineage (NCBI taxonomy): Eukaryota > Metazoa > Chordata > Mammalia > Primates > Hominidae > Pan > Pan paniscus. The sequence continues at coordinate 103,053,079 of NC_073253.2, forward strand.
CTTAAAAATACACTTAATGCGATCTAAAACATTTTTCCCCACTCTAAGATATTCTTTCTGTAATCCAGTCCAACTCCCTTTATTTGTGTTAGCAGATTTGCCCTTGAGTGTCCCTGGGTGAGTTTACTTAGTTTCTTAAGAGGCAGAAAGAAAGCAGATTTAATTTTACATAAGTAGTGAAAGGCAAATACCATCAAGAAGCTCCAGGGGGGCAATTGTAGATGTTTTTCCCAAGGGGAATTTGAGACTGTGCTATGTAAAAATGAAAAAAGGTTGCTAGAAAGAGTCAACAAACCAGCTTAGAAGCTGGTGTACCACAAAAATGATGGCCACTTGGCATGGTATGGGTGGGACTAAAGGGCGCTGGACCCCAGCGAGGACTGCAGGTCCTGTCTTTATGATGGAGCAGACATCAGTTTACCCAAAAGGCTTACAACTCATGTCTTTGCTATCCTCCTACATAAAGGGGTGCCCTATTATTTGAATAGTAAAATATGGACTCAAAGCTGTAGATCTATTTTTCCTAGTTATTTGCATTTCAAATTAGTAGGATCTTTTTAAATATTAATATTCTTCGACTTGGTAACACCACTTACAGGAATTTATTCCAAGGAAAAAATTCTAAACAATAGCAAAAAATGGAAAACAAGTTAAATATCCAATAATGGTGAAATCCTTAAGTAAAGCACAGTTTATGATGTCAGTGAAATGTTATAGAACCATTGCAATGATTATAAAGATTGTGCAATAACAGAGAAAATACTTATGCTAAAATGTCAGAAAAGCAAGACACAAATTTCCAAATAAGCATGATTATATATTATGCAAGCCAGCCAGCCAGCAAGTAAAAAATCTTTTGTATGGGAAATATAAGATTAGGGGGAAATTCACTGAAAACTTAATGGTAGCTCTGTGTCTGGATGATACCAGCTTTTTCCTTTTTTCCTTAATTTTCTGCATTTTCTTAAATGAGCATGTTTTACTTTTATAATGAAAAAAGTATAAATTCTTAAAATGAAACTTAAATATGTTTTAGAAAATGACAGCTAACACCAAAATGAAGCAGTCTCTTCAACAAAGTGCATTTCAGGTTGTCATGAACAAGCTTTTCTAAAGCAAAAAGGTTCATTTAGCTCCATAATGATCCAAAAACTCAGCTTCTAAGGAAGAAAAATAAATCCAACTCTTCCCTTGAATAGCTTTGCCCACACTCTGCACAGAATCAAGTTCATCATTCCAGGGATGGTTTACAACCCAAAGATGAGATTTTATTATTTTTACCATAATCTCAGCTAAACCTTGTAAAAGTGGTACAATCAGTCGGAAAATTAACTTTATTAAAATCTGATACATTATTAAATCAGGGATTTCCATGGAAGCAGATTCAGAAGGTTGAATGAATGTAATGCAAAGTGGAATTTCCTTTCATTTTGTACCCCCTCCCCTCATAAATCTTTGTCCTTCAATTTCATCAAGCAATCCTTTGTTCTAACATTCTGGGCAGGAAGTATGGTGACAACTGATCAACTTTCCTAACACCTCTGATGATTTTTGAATATGCACGTTTGAATACATCAAACACATCTGCTTCAAGATAGTCCATGCTAAATATTCTCAACATGTGTAATTCATATACAACACGAGCTCCCTTCCTCTCTTCTCCCCTTTGGGTAATAGCAGCTCACGATATACACACACTGTAGCTTTCCCAGCCTGATTTTTTAAATGAAGGAAAACAAATTTGCAACAAGAATGTGCAAAGCAGTATGCTGCTATGTCCAAGTAACCATCAAAAGTGAATTAAACTGAGGGAAGAGGAAAGAAATGTAAGCCTGAGACTTGACTGTGTGATTTTCAAAGGATTTTTCTGAGCGTTCTTTTCTCTATTATCACCTTACAAACAGCCTAACGTATGCCCATTGAGAAGAAATGGATACAAATGTTTGTTTTTATGGCTTTACTACCTTCTTCTGGACTTAACGGAGGAAGTTTTTAAAGAAGATATTTTATTATTCTCAAACAGCTTTTGCTTATGTTTCTTTGTAGTAGCAAAAAGGCATGAAGTGAACACACAAAAATAACCATTACTATTGATGTCACGTTGAGTTGCTTTTTCACATTGTTTTCTTGGTGTCTGTGGTTCATGTTGCTAGAAAAAGGTACTGATTGGTTAACAACTATTTTGAAGACCCTTCCACAGGGATGTGTATGAATTAAGTTTGTGTGTATATGTAACAAGTTTGAAGTAGGCAAACTTCATATTGCCTTTCCCCAGTCATTAGCATCTTTCCTTTCATTTGTCTAAATTAAATACTACATGCCTTTTGTCTGCCCTCTTTCCCAATTTGCTTGGTTGTGTCTAAAATGTCTTCAAATTTGCCATTGCTTATCCTTGAAGGAAGAGAATTACTGGCATTGAACATCCATAACTAGGCTTCAAATTTGGTTCAGAAAGAAATCTGGTAGACACTATTATCTGTATTTGGGCTTCAGGTTACTTATTTGAGAATGTTCAAAAAATAAGGACACTCACATAGAGTTTAATTGAATAGATTTCCTAGGAAGTTAAACGTAATTTATGGAAAAGCATATTCAGTTCCTACTCCCATAAGCAGCACTCAACAAGGGTGGGGGTTGATGTGCTGCTACTAAACGCTGCCTCGCAAGCCCACAAGTCCTTTCCTTTCCTAGCTGGTTTTCAATTCATGAAGAGATCTGATCTTTACCCTATGGTTACTTATTTCCTTTAAAAGTCAGGAAAAATGAGAGACTTTATTAAAATGTCTTAGAAAAGATGGCATATTCCTCAAAAGCTGGCTCCTGCCTCCCAGCTTCTCTCTTCCCCCATTTTCACTGGGATTTTAAACATGACTCTGGTTACCCAAGTCATGGTAGAATTTTCTCTTCATTTCTCACATATTCCTCTGACCAGACCAAAATTTTATTTTATCTTATTTTTGAGACAGGGTCTCTATCTGTCACCCAGGCTGGAGTACAGTGGCTAGATCATGGCTCACTGCGGCCTCGACCTCCCTGGGTTCAGGTGATCCTCCCACCTCAGCCTCCTGAGTAGCTGGGACGACAGGTGTGTGCCACCACACCCAACTAATTTTTTGTATGTTTTGTAGAAACAGGGTTTTGCCATGTTGCCCAGGCTGGTGTTGAATATCTGGGCTCAAGTGATCCTACCACCCTGGCCTCCCAAAGTGCTGGGATTACAGGCGTGAACCACTGCACCCAGCGTCCAGAAATTGTAAAATAGCAAGAGCTTGCAAATTGGAATAAACAATTCCACAGGTATTCCAAGTACCCATTAAGACTTGCGGTTATTAGGAGAGATGTATGTGGAAATGGCCTACGAAGGCTAGTAGACTGGTTTACGGGTCTTAAAATTCACCCAATGTAAGTATTTTTCAATGAGTTATTTCTCAATTAAAAAAAATTGAAATAGGGTCCCATAGTTATATATGTTGTATTAAGAACATCGCACATTACTTATTCCTACCTGAAACATTTCCCAGCCACTATGAACCCTTAGTTTTCCTCCCAGGCCTCTGCTCTACAAGAGGGATCTTGCTATGTGTGGCCCTAGCAGCTACCCTCAAACTTGGTCTTAGCTCTTCAAGAACCATGAGAGTTCTTTTTATAGTGACACTGAACAGACCATCTCTTTGTGACTGTCTTAATGAAAATGGACCTCAGCTAGAACATACAAATGCACATACCCTTTCTCCACGCCCCCACACACAAATTCTCTTGCTTCCAAACCAAAATGCCTTTACTTTCCTTTGATTTTCCACGTGCCTTTTTGAAAGTAAAGAGCTACATTGTTTTAGGCCAGTTTCAGTGAATGGGTCATTTCTCCACCTTACTTCTGCATTATAAACACACTAGTGATAACAATTAATGAGAGGAAGGGTTTTTATGATAGTGCCCAGCATCCTGTTTTCAGCTCTTAAATTCTCCCTATATGTGCACGGATCCTATTACCCCTGGGCGAGCTCTTATTAATCTCAGTGTCGGAGCTGTTTCAACAAATCTACTGTAATAATGAAAAGTCATCTTATCACACTTTGCTCTCAGTAAATTTACCATTCTTTGATAAGGTTGCAAACAACTGGGAAGTAATTGATCTGTAATTAGTGTGGCAACTGCTGAAGAGAGGCTGTGCTGGGGTTTCATCATTTATCAGCCCAGCACAGTGCATCCTGCTCGTGCACACTAAATTATTTAGCATTCCTTTCAAATACAAATGGTCTCAATGGGTCCTCCATTATTTTAAGAACTTTCTGAAGAGGAGGCTAACATTTAAATTTCTGATTATCTGTCACCAGTGCAGTGCTTAAAGGAGCTGGGAGTGGAAGGGGATCATTTTTCACACACGACTTGCCTGCTGAAGCCGGCCTGTGCTATGAATGGAGAAGGACAGGGGCTCTTTGATCTGAACCAAACTTGCACAATTTATCTTTTAAATGCACTAAGGCTTTTGATAAATGTCAATTTGACAATTAAATTCTTCAAGGGCCACAATATATCACCATCACAGTGTCTATTTTTGAGGGTCGGTCAGCCATAACATCTTTCAGCAGACTGCAGCAAGCAGAAGTCAGAGGGGAAATGACAGCTCTCAGGCCTAGCTCTTCTACACATGGTAGTTTTATCTCTTGGTAAGTAAAATAGCTGTGATCTTTCCCTTCAAGACATTCACAACTCCAGTGGCAGAGTGCATGGTTGGCCTGACAACCTAAAGGCATTGTGTTCAAGATCTGTTCTCTTATCATTTCTCTGATAGTTCAGGGGAGAAAGGAACAAACCCCTTTCTGTTACATGGCCTTTTGAAACTATTTCTCTCTCTCTCTCTATTTATATATATATACCACACACATATATGCATACACACACACACACACACACATATATATATATATATTTTTTTTTTTTTTTCCCCTCTTCTCAAAGATATTTTCCTTTGTATTTTGCAAGAGATGAGCTAAGGCAAGTCTTCCATTCACAGAGGTATCAGAGTCAGGAAGAGAAATGGAAGTAGAACCACTGAGTTGTGACTTTGGTTTTATGGAAGACCCAATTTATCCTTTGATTCTAAAGGTCACTAATTAAGTTGGAGACTGTGGATGCAGTTGCAGGTTGAAGGGAATGGGGAAAATAAATAGCAGGCATGATGATTTGGGGTAAAATTTCATCTTTGAGGACATTCCAATTTTTTAGGCTATGGGAACTTCGAAGTTATGTCTTGCCTAAACTCAGATCTTTCTATGCATCTTTGAGATGAAAATAGCTATCAGAATATGAAGAAGGATTGCTCCCTGCCTTCTCAGGGTTTACATTCAAAAGCACTTCTTCTCTTTGCTCTTTTTGCACCATGAAAACTCAATGCTAGCTGGAAGAATAACAATTGTAATGTGACACTTTGAAGTGTTTCACATGAAAGATTATTTTGAACTCCATGGTTACGAAGGAGTTTCTGAAGAGCTGACAAGGGAGGACCCTTTGGACATAACAACAATGCCTCTGTGATCACCTTTCAAGCTCTTCCATCATCATAGATAGTGTTGCCATGGCCCAATGCGGCCCCACCACTCAGATATTTGGCATTGATGTGATACTATCTTCTGACAAACTGACATTTCAGTATGATTGTGAAGAAGACTAAAGCTCCTAGATTAGATGGCTGACCTGCTGAAAATACACACGTTAAGATGCTGTGCAGATGTCTGCTTGTTACCTTTCCTCAAGGATAGAAGAATCACTATAATCCTTACTATCTCTAAGAAAAAGTGAAAAAGACCCAAATGACTGTCTTTAGGGTGCTTCAATGCTTTCAACACGGATTAATTTTTTGGTTGGGCTATCATGCAGCATTGTCAATCAAACCCTCCTAGAATTGTCATGTGACATCAGCTCTCAGAACAGCTGCAGTCACGAGTGCTGAAGGTTAGCTACAAAAGAAATGCAGATCACTTTCCTGACCTTCATAATGTCTGAAGCCTTTAACTTTCTGTGAAGGACTGAGAATAAAAATTATTTTGCAGATGGGGCTACCAGAGGATATTTGTCATGTGCTTAAGATTATTTCATGAAGGTAAGACTGGGTATAATGACTACACAAGAAAAAATATTATTTTGGCCAAGGCCATTTCTAGATGGAGTTCTACATAACACCAACCCCTCTAGATGAAATTTGCTCAGTGATCATTTAGCTTTTCACTGGCAGCTGTATAGTGTGTAGGTCTTTGTTGTGCCATATATATTAATTTAAGGGACATACTTGCCTTGTAAATAAACTCCTATTTGGTGTTTTCCTCATATTTTTCTCCAACTATATCTTATTGGATATATCTAAGAGGTCAGTGGGTAGGTAAACCTTTACAAACCTTCGATGGATAAAAAATCATCTATTTTAAGTACTGATATTCAGATCAATGCTTTTCATAATATATGTTAATGTATATTTTTAAGAGATTGGCAAAGTCCTTTGGAATGATATTGCTAATGTAATAAACTTCTAAAGTCTCCTTTTCTCTGTAAACTGTCTTTTTAAATATCACTAAATGAATCATACAGATTAAACATATGGAAATCAGATTGAACACTTAATTCCTAATTGAGAATTTCATCATTTACCCTGAAATAGCACTTAGTAAGTATGTCCTGTTATTTCACATTCTCCATGCATTACTGGATGAACAGCTGCAAGAACTATCCAGAGCTTTATCTTTTTCACTGTCTTTTGCTGCATCACACACTGCAGACCAGGCCTATCCTTAACACTGGCGGGGCTTGAGGCAGGAGTACAGATGTAGGTTAGTATATCATATGTCGTAATATGTAAAAGGTAGACATTATATCTACAAATATAAAAGTTATACATTGAAGCTAACTGCCAATAAAATATACTTTCTTCATCTACCTTGATAAATATAGGTTCATAACAACAAAATGGAGAAATATGTATAAAGAATACATATAAAGAATAATCTGTATATTATAAAATAATATGTTTTTATATGACTGAATGTCAGCAAAATACAAAAGATGACAAAATTTAATTATTTTTTGATTTTTGTTGATGTGCTGCTGATGTTTGGATAAATAACAAAAAAGACACATATAATTCATAAATTATTATATATTTATCCCTCAAAATTGTGTCTTGCCTTCCTTTCCTTTGCCCCTTAAAATTTTGTCTTGCCTTGCCTTTTTATTTAGGTGAAATTCACATAACATAAAATTGATCATTTTAAAATGAATAATTCAGCATCATTTGGGATATTCACAGTGTTGTGCAATTACTATCCCTATCTACTTACAAAACATTTTCATACCCCGACCTGTTAAGCACTTACTTTCCATTTCTCCCTCTCCCCAAGCCCTCATAGTCACATGCAAAATTCTATTGTAATAATTAAGAGTTTCACATAACTTTTGTTCTATTTCCAAGAATAAAATGTTAAACGTAAAGGGTAACAGAAAAGTATATGACATTTGAATATAATTTTAAGTCAAAATTTAAATCCAACAAAAAATTAATATTAGTTTTTGTATATTTTTCAAAAGTTATTTTTATTCTAAAATGTCAAAAGTTATATATTAAAATGAAAAGGCAAATTCTAATAAGTGACAATTACCAGAATATCAAAATTCCAAGAAAACTTTAAAAGATAAAGTCAACTGTAAAATTTACTTTTAAAAAATAAAAAGCTCAATTACTTTTATAAAAATAAAAATAGACACAGTATTAATATTCTGTGTCTGAATAGGAAATAAAAAGCAAGTTAGAGGGAACTCCTGCCTGACTACCTTTAAGTTGGAACATTGTTTTTTTTCCTGCCTTCAGATTCACACTGAAACACAGCTCTTCCTGGGTCATGAGCCTGCTGGTCTTCAGATTGGAACTACACTATCAGCTTTCCTGTGTCTCTAGCTTGCTGACTGTGAATCTTTGGACTTGGGACTTGTCAGCCTCCATAATTTATTGAGCCAATTTGGTATAATAAATCTCTCTCTCCCTCTCTCTCTGTAGATATATATTATTTGTTCTGTTTCTCTGTAGAACTCTAGTACATCCCTTTCCCAGGGTTTGTTGTTGTGGCTATTTGTTTGTTTAATGACTTTCTTGAAGTAATTCGTACAGTTGTACTCTTTGTTGTGTGCTGCCCATGTAGTCTCTACTTGGTTAGTTTAGTGGTCAGCTAATGATTGAACAGACATTTGCTTAAATTCCAGGACCAATAAATCTCCCTCCCACACTTTGCTGAGAGGCTGTGTGTGTGTGTGTGTGTGTGTGTGTGTGTGTGTATGTGTTGGGACACACCTTCAATTCTAGGGAAGTTCACAACTCTGCCTTAGTCTTCACTTCTTGCTTGTACAGAACTAACTCTCAGCTAGAGTTGAGAGATTAGGGCCTCTTCAGGTCTTTCCTGATCATACACACAGTCCTGCAAATGCACATGGCTATCTAGATTCCCAGGAGTATGTCAAAACTTTTCAAAATCTCCTACAGACCTCTAATGACCCACACTTACCATTTAATTATTTTGGCTAGCCTCTTGTTTGCCCCAGCTTGGAGTACTGCTTCATGCAGCTGCAATAATAAACAATTGCCACTGACTGTTTTCAACAAATGGTTTGGGTATTGAGCTTTTCTCATGGAGTGAACTCTGAGTCAGGTCAAATAAAGAAAATGTTTCTAATTTTTTTTAAGGGAGCTGACAGATCAAACAGTGGTAATTCTCTCCATGTAAGGCTTTTGGGGGAGATCCAAACCCAGCCCCGTTCAGTGGCTGCCAGGATTTTGGTTTTCACAGCCACCATGACTGTGAGGCTCCCAGATTTCAAAGCTACCACATAGTTGGAGAGAGGAAAACAGGAATGGAGCAAGTTAAAACACCACAAAATGTACTATTCTTATCAAAGTTTAGCCATTTTTTTTGAATAAATGCTTCTCTAATTGTTGCAAGTCTTTGGTTAATTTCCAAAGTTCTGAAAAGGTTAATTTTGGCCATTTGGGGCCAGTTTTTAAATTGCTTTTATATACAACAGATTTTGTCAGGTTCTTACTCTGCCAGTTTAGAAGTGCTTGCTCTATTCCGCAAGTTTTACACGTTCAAAACTTTTGTCTGTCATCTTTACACTTGCTGGAAATAAAAGTTTGGCTGAATATAAAATGATTGGCTTACACTTTTCTTTCCTTAAGCATGTTAAATTGTTGAGGTGCTGAAAACTTCTTTGGAGAGATTTGAAGCCAGCCTAATTTTTGCCTTTCTAGGAGACTTGACCCGTTAGCCTTGCTGTGCTCCCCAGGTTGACAAGACTTCATGTCTATTGTCACACCTTGACATTGAGAAGGTAATGTGTCCTGAGCGCAATGGAAGCTTCATGTTGGGAACTCGACCAGATTCTGCCCTGAGTGTCTCTTTTGCTGGCTGTTTTTTTTGTATTCTTTCTCTATAATTAACCATATTATGAGAATAATAATTTTAAGTGAGTTCTGTGAGAACTTCCAATCAAGTATCAAGACTGATGGTGATTTTGGGCTTCCTTAAACTTGAAGTTGGTATCAGAAGTGAAGGTGGTTATGTGGAAGACTATGCCCTCAGACCTTGCAATTTGGCTAACTCTGGGAATGCCCATTTTAAAAGAGATTTTTTTCTTTTTAAAATTAAATAATTGATTTTTTTTACATATTCTGAATACAGGCACTTTGCCAGATATATATAAGACAAACATTTTCTCCCTGTGCGGTTTGCCTATTTATTTTTAAGTGTCTTCTGATAAGCAGAAGTTTCAACTCTGAAGACATCTAATTCATTATTTTTTTCTTTTGTGGATAGTGCTTTCTGTGTCCTGCCTAAAAAATATCTTTTCTTGCTCTGGTGTCATAAAAATATTTTGACATGTTTTCCCTAGAAGCTTTATAGCCTTTGTGTGTACTTTAGAATTCGTTGATTATATCTGTCTCCTATCTTCTCACTGAAAATAATGTTTACAGAAGTTTTCTTTATTTACTTTGTGCTTTTACATAGAGGAAAGGAGAGAAAATGCTGACATATGATATCCTGTTCTTACAGGAATCTACGGCAATATAATTTTAATTTAGAAAACCAATCCCAATATCCCATCAACTTCATATATTTGGAATCTGTTCTATTACTAAGAAGCATTAGTTTTTTTCTCCTTTATAGCTCACTTGAAAGTAAACTTTACTCAAGGAGATTGTAGTATCAGCCCCAGATAAGATGAGTGTATGATATTGAAAGAAACACCTCACTTCTTCTTCTGACAAGGAGAATAATGACATGTGCATTTGACAAGGGAAATGTAGAAATAGGGACCCAATGGCCCACGCTCAAATATTGACAGATGGCATTTGGGTAAGGAGGATCAAGGGAAGAAACAGGACAAAAAAGGCCATAATGATTTTCAATCTAGGTGTTTCCTTTTTTTTCTTAAAAATAATTAGAAAACTTGTAGTTTCCATGTCCATAATAATCTCGGAACTTCCTATCATGGACCTGGTGACTTACAAATACTGGTCTGGTCCAACTGGAGGAAGGAGAACTGAATGCATTTTGTATAGAAAAGAGACATTTGGTAAAAACGATCTAGAAAAAGATTGGTAAATTGAAGTCATAAATATAATTATGTTGCAGCCTAGCCCAACTTACCACTAATAGAAACGTGAGTGGGTTCAGAATTTGTCTTGAAAGAGATTAAGCAGTAAGTTAGTAAGAATGACAGAAGGAATGTGTGTTACAGTGGATTTAACTATTACTGAGTCTTCCAGACAGAGTTGAGATCATGACTAAGCATTTACTGCTGTGAGAAGGAATAGGAAAGTATTACTGGGAAAAATCTTTTGCACAGACCCTTTTGCTGAGGTATCAACCAAACCAGTGCATATATGCATGTATATAAATATGAATGTGTTATTTGTAAAACATGCATATAGTTTTCCTGTTCATTATTTCCTGTCTAACAATCTAAGGCAAGTACACTATACGAGTTAAGACTAAGCAATTCTTTCATTTTTTTTTATGATAAGGATGACTAGTTTTGAAATTAGAAATATTTTATGAGTTTTTGATCCCACTTATAAGGCTGATGATATTTAATTCAAACTGTATAAAGCCTCCCTCATTCTCTTAGTATGACAGTCTGGAAGTTGTTTAAATAGGATATAGTCTGGAGTTAAGGTGTTTTATATGGCCTTCATGTATTTAGGAATGAAAACTTAATTTTTGTCCTTGGCTACAAAATAGTTATTTCCTTTCACAGACAGCTACTGACATCACTGTACCCAACAAAATAATATTCAACTGATTTTTGCTAATGTAAGTTCATGGGAAAAAAAAGAAGCAGAACTCTTTAGAAAATAGAAAATGTTCATTTCCTTTTCTCTGTTTCCACAAAATGACAAGAGTATCAATGAACCAACAAATGCACAGAGTGCCAATTTCATCTGAGGATTCCACTATTTCAGAAATGCGTGTGCAGATTAATATATCTTTAGATTTATATTTCAAGATGAAATTTTAACACTGCAATGCTCTTGATATATAATAAAACATAAATAATATTCAGCAGTTATATTCCATTCTGAAATTATCCTACCTATTCTCATCATTTATCATTCCTTTCTAACTATAGAAATCTATAACTCTTAACCCAACGAGTTCTAACTCTTTCATCTTCTTTGAGACTGCAATTGTAGCAGGATTAATAAATTAGTTTCTTGCCTCAGTTCAGTGGTCATCTACAATCTTTATTTGACATATTCTTGATCCGCTCCCTAATTACAATAAAAAGATTCTTTAGAAATAATAAAAACAACTAGGTTTTTATAAATATTATATTTACAGTCATTGATTGTATTACTGAAGGATTACCCATTATAGCCACCAAGTTACTTGTACTTCTAACAAAGCTATATTCTCCTGACACTGCTTTGCTTCTAAGATTCAAATTGCAATGGGAAAACCCAATAGCAGCCTTTTTCCAGCTGGATTCCTTGAAGTATTAGAATGCTGCAGACAGAATATAATAGGTCTTTAGCCAAAATAAAAAGAAGAGGTAGAATTTCATGAGAAAAATGTATTTGGAAAATGTTCTGTTAAAACAAGGCCTTTATTCTTTACCACAGAATTCTCATGACTTTTTATATGCTAATATGTTTTGTGACTTTCTGAAAACAGATCTTAACAGGTTAATCTTCAAGTTCCCTTTCTATCTAGGTATTGGAATCAATCTTAAACACATCAGTGAGGGACTAATTAAATAAATTGCACAATAGCTATACAGTAGAATATTGTACAGCCATCAAACATAGTTTTTACAATAATTTTGAATGGTATAGGGACCTGCTAATGATATAATGATATTGAGTAAAAATAATACATAACTATAGAGAATTTGTCATCATGTACATAGAAAATAACTGAAAGGAATATACACGGAAGAAAAAGTGGCCATGATTTTTTCTAGGTTGAGGAGTTATGGTCAATTTTTTTCTTCCTTGCATTTCTTCCTACAAATGTCACTTCTTAACAAATAACATATATTACTTTTATGATATGAAGAAAGTTAAAAGTTTCTCTTTATTCATTTTCTGTTACAATCAGCCCATCATTATTTCTCATCTCAACTACTTATTTGCCTCTTTACTTTCCCTTTACCTCGAATCAATCCTTTCTATAAGTGGTCGGCAAACTGTAGCCACAGGCCCTATTGGCGCACTGTCTGTCTTCATAAATAACGTTTTGTTGAAATACAAACATGTCCACTTATTTACGTATTTTCTAATACTGCTTCTGCTTCACAATGACAGAGTTGAGTAGTTCGATTATAACAGAGACCAAATAGTCCACAAAGCCTGAAATGCTTACTACGTCACAAGGCTGGGATTAGGAATACAAGTGAGGCTCCCAGGGTGCAAAATTTAAAGAGGAATTCCCTTTCAGGGTAATTGTGTTCAAACATGTGAAGCACTGAACTGTGCAGGAGATGCTGGTGTCCGTTTGGGCCTCTGAGGAGCAGACACAATGAAAAAATTAGTTGTGCTAGAGACGTATTGGAGGAAATGCCTATGAAGATAAGGCAGAGAAGGAGCAGGAGGAGTTGTGTATGGGGGGTGCCAAGGGGCATCAGACCAATAGACAGGTTCAACCCTTGTGAATAGAGTGAGTGACAAAGATTGGTTAGGAGCAGCTTCAGAGCGCAGTGCTTTCTGGGAAAGTCTCAGCCAAGCCAATGGGAAGCCCAAGAACAAGACTGGAAGGAGAGGGATCCTGCAGTAAGCAGGAATGGCCTGGATCTAATAACCCTGCCTTGAACACCACGGTGGGTCCACGGATGTCACTGCTGGAGGCTGTCAGCTGAATATGCACACAACAGAAAGCTCTTTTAAAGAGACATCCATACAGTACACCTCTATGGCCACCACAGTGCTTATTAACATTTGCCCATGTGATTTAAGGTGTATAGTGGACATTGTGTTTATTTCCTCCCAAACCACCTGCAATGGATTGAATGTTTGCATGTTTGCATCTCTCCAAAATGTATATATTGAAATCCAAAACCCTAAAGTGATTATAAGGAAATGGGGCCTTTGGGAGGTGATTGGGTCATAAGGGTGAAGCCCTCATCATTGAGATTAGTGCCCTTATAAAGGGACCCAGGGAGCTCTCTTGCCCTCTTTCTGCCATGTAAGCATAGAATAAGAAGAAGGCAGTCTGCAACCGGAAGTGAGCCCTCATCAGGACCCAACCATAGTGGCAACTGATCTCTGACTTCCAGCCTCCAGAATGGTGAGAAATTAATTTCTGTTTTTATGTGCTGCCCAGTCTATGGTGCTTTGTAACACCAGCCCAAAATGACTAAGGCACCATCCTGCATTCCCTTTCTAGTATGAAAGAGATAGGCCCTGTTTTGGACTTAGGTAATCAGAGTTAGGTCATCCCTAGTGCCATAGTGATTGTTGCAGAGATGGTTGAAGAAGAGTGAAGTTTAGGACTTTTAGTCAGTGGTTACTGTTAATGGTAGCTTCTCTCTCCTTGAGTGTAAATGAGGAAGGATGTAACCCTGTCTACTGCTGGTATTCTGTATTAGTCAAGAATGCTTTTAGCCAAAAGAAACAAAAGGACCCCTCCTTAATGTGATTTGTTATTGTGAAAGAACAAGAGGATGGAGAATGAGAGTTTACTGACATTGATTCAGTGGTTTTGAGGCAATGTCTCCATGATTTGCTTGGTCTTTTTGTTGCAGCAGCTCCATCCTCACACATGTATATTCAGTGGCAATAGGCAGAGATGACAAAAGGCACAAGGCACCATTTTTCCTCACATACATTCCTCCCGTTAACAATGGAAATGTGTCATTCATAGACACTCCTAAAGCTATTTGCTTGTCCAGAACTGATTTGCATACCCACCTTTAAACCAGACCGAGAGCCCACCTTCTCTGAGATGGGGGCATCTCTGTTAAACACTACTATGAATTGAATATCTGTGTCTGCTTTCCTCCAGATTCCTATGTTGAAATCCTAACCTGCTAGATGATGGTATTAGAAGGTGGGGTCTTTGGGAGGTGGTTATGTCATAAGCATGGAGCCCTCATGAATTGAATTAATGCCTTTATAAAAAATGCCTCAGAGAGGCCCCTTGCCCCTTTCGCCATGTGAGGATGCAACAAGAAGACAGCGTCTATGAATCAGGAAGTGAGCCCTCACCAGACACCAAATTTGCTACTGCCTTGATGTTAGACTTTTCAGCCTCTAGAACTGAGAGAAATAAATTTCTGTTGTTTCTAAGCTACCTTGCCTGTGGTATTTTGTTGAAGCAGCCCAAATAAACTAAGAAAACTGGTCTGACAAGGGGGTGCTCCTGCGATAAATACCTAAAAATGTGGAAGTGGTTTTGGAACTGGGTAATGGATACAGGCTGAAGGAATTTTGAGGCGCATACTAGGAAAGGCCCCATTGTTATGAACTGATCTTTAAGGATAATTATGGTGAGGGCCCAGAAAGAAAAGAGCACTAAGAAGAAGCCTCAATCTTCCTAGAGAATACCTAAGGAATCTTGAACAGAATGTCGGTAGGAATCTGGATGGTAAAGGCCATTCTGATGAGGTCTCAGGCAGAAATGAGGAACAATGTTACTGAAAACTGAAGAAAAGGTGATCCTTGTTATAAAGTAGTGAAGAACTTGGCTGAATTTTGCTCATGTTCTAGGCTTTTGTGGAAAGTAGAACTTGTGAGTGGCAAAATTGACTGAGGCAATTTCTAAGCAAAGGGTTGAAGGTGCCCCTTGGCTTCTTTGACTGCTTGTAGTAAAATGGAAGAAGAGAAAGATGACTTAAAGACGGAGTTTTTCATCAAAAGAGAGGTGGACTTTATCAATTTGGAAAATTCTCAGCCTATCCATATTGAAAAGAAAGACTGTTCAGGTGAGTATTCTAAGGATGTGGTATAAAATAAAATAAAATAAAAAATAAAAAAAAACTACTGATAAGATTGTCAACCATCTCAAAAAAAAGGCAGAAGCTATTGTCTAAGAGGGGCCACCTGCAAAGGAGAGGCCCCCTGAACCCACAAGACCTCTATGAGTGCTGTCCATGCTGTCTCACACCACAGGCTCTGTTCCCTACACTCCAGCACCATGCTCCTTGGCTGCCCCAGGTGCAGAACCAGTAGCCTCAGCGCAGCATGGTCAGCACCCAGCATAGCTTTGGGGACAGGGCTGCCTGGAGCTGCGAGGGCCCAATTCTTGCCCAGCAAAGTTTTAGGGGGCAGAACTATCATCCCAGTGGGTTCAAAAGGCGGGACCTCTGCCACTGCGGGCCTGGAGGGCACAGCATTGAGCCAAAGAGGATTATTCTTGAGCTTTAAGATCTAAAGGATTTGCCCTTTTGGGTTTCAGCCTTGCTCAAGACCTTATTTCTCCATTTTGTAATAGGAATGTTAATCCTATACCTGTCCCACCATCGTATTTTGGAAGCATATTACATGTTTGATGTCACAGGTTCACAGCTGGAGAACAATTGGCCTCAGAATGAATCAAATCTTAAGTCTCACTCTTATCTGATTTAGATGGTATTTAGATGAGACTTTGGACTTTAGACTTTGAGTTGATACTGGAATGAGTTAAGACTTTTGGGGCTATTCGGATGGAATGAATGTGTTTTGCATTTCAGAATGACAGAAGTTTTAGGAGCCAAGGGCAGAATGCTATGGACTGAACATTTGTGTCCACCCGCTCTAAATTCATATGTTGAAATCCTAACACCCAAGGTGATATTAGGAGGTGGGATCTTTGGGAGTTGATTATGTCATAAGAGTAGAGTCCTTATGAATGGGATTAGTACTTTTATGAAAGAGTTGCTAGAGACCTCCCTTGTCCCTTCCACCATGTGAGGATGCAGCAAGAAAGAGATTGCTCTCTATGAGCAGGCAGCAGGCCCCCCACTAGACATTAATCGGCCAGTACCTTGATCTTGAACTTCCCGGCCTCGAGAACTGTGAGAAATACATTTCTGTTGTTTACAAGCCACCCCATCTATGGTATTTTGTTATAGTAGCCCAAACAGACTAAGACACACACTAAACAGAAGTAGGCCTCCACCTAGCATGGAGGTACCAGCAGGTAGGAAATCATTTTTGGAAGGGGAACAGACAGAATATGCCTCTTAGTTGTCTTACAAGGACAGCCTAAGGATGAAGCTGGCACAGACAGAAAGATAGAGCTCTAAAAACATAGAGACATGGAACTAGAGCCCCAATCAAAGCACACCTGAAGGTCACGAATTTCTTATTATGTGAATAAATATAACCCCTTTTCTGACCAAGTCAGTTTGAGTTGGTTTTCTCTTTCCTGTAGCTGAAGGACTTCAACTGATAGAAGGGAAGAAGAGTTTCCTTGCCTTTAGACTTTCCAAGAGAGGGTAGCAAAGTGAACAATCAACCAAGTATCAGTGTGTATCAGTTAAAATACATTTGGTTGTTACAAAAAGTTACAAAACATACCCTAACTCAAAGTGACTTAAACAGTAATCAAACATATTATCTCTTATAACCAGAAGTGCAAAAGAAAAGCAAACTCCAAGACCTGAGCAACTGAAGAATATCATCAAGCACTGAAGTTCTTTCTTTCTCTCTACTCTATCATCAGCATCAGGATAACCTAAAGCAAAGATGGATGCCATTGACAATGGAGCTACATCCAACAGAAGAGAGAAGGAACACAAAATCCAGGCCTTTGTCTTCAGTATAATATGGTCCGTCTGAGCCAACAGCACATGAAGTAAATGGCTGTGTGGACGGGAAGCAGGGATGAGATTTCGCTGATATGTATATGTATGTGTATGTGTGCATGCATACACATACACACACAGTAATATAGCTAGCCTCCTGTTTCTTCAAGTTTAGAATAAATCTGGTCTTAAGTACTGCTTTCATCACTGTAATTACACAAACTAATAATTGCTAAGTGCTTACTGTATGCCAGACATTCTTCTACGTATCTTTACAGGCACTATCTCATTAAATCCTCATAACTACAATAGCCCTTTGAGGCTGTTTTTATCATCTCTGCTTTATACAGGAAGCAATCATTTTATCATCCCTGCTTTACAGAGGAAGCAACTAAAGACACAGAAATGTTAAATAATTTGGACAAGGTCACACAGCTAGTAACTGAAAGAGCTGATAGTTGATTTCAGAAAATCTGAGTACAAGTTTTAGTATCCAGCAGTCCTAGTTTGGATGCTTGGCTCTGTTGTTTTCCAGCTCTGCAATCTTGGGCAAGTCACTTCACCTCTCTGAGCTTCATGTTCCATGCAATAGGATCATCTGATAGGGTCTGATTTACATCACAGATATACTCATCACTGTGCTGGAGTTCCCTAAGACTGCACTCAGGTTCAATGATTCACTAAAAGGACTCGGTACTCAGAAAAACTGTGTTCCTTGTGGTATGATTTAATACCATGAATGGACACACATTAAAATCAGTGAAGGGAAAAGGAGCATAGAGCGAAGTCCAGGGAAGACCAGGCACAAGCTTCTGGTTATCCTGTCGCAGTGGAGTTTATGAACAGTGCTTCATTTTCCCAGCAACAACATGTGACGATATGTATAGAATATTGCCAACTGGGGAAGCTCACCTGAGCCTTGGTGACCCCTCACCTCTTGGTGGTAAGGGGTTTTACTGGGGATTCTTATTGGGGGGTTTTCATGTAGACATAGAGTACCCACATGGCTGACTGTAGTTATTTGGTCTCTAATCCCTCCCAGGATCAAACTAATACAGCCAGGCCCTAGATCCCAGGTATACAAAGATACTCTTATCGGGCAGGATCTTTCAAGAACTTAGATGACATCTTCTGGGAGACAGTCAAGGACCAATCCTTTCTTTGGAATATAAATGGTTTGAATGACCCAGGCATGCTGGTTAACCCTTTACTGTACAATCGGATTTGATGAAATTGGTACCATCTCTTGAATCTAAACATTGGGCCTATCTCATCTAGGCACTTACTTTTCTCTTCTTCACCCCTACCCTCACAGACATAAAGCTACACTTAGCAATTAAGGACTTGAGAGGATCCCTCCAGCTTCAACTCATTGAGTACCTTTACCTAGCATCTAATTCTCACTATCCCTAGTCCCACAATTAGTAAATACCAATAAACTGCTCGTTTTTATTTTGGAATCTCAGAACCAAACGCTTTTAAAAGGGAAGATTCCTCAAAAGTCATAGAATTTATCCATAGCAAAAAAATGTCAGTGGTTTGGGGTTATACTCTTTATGATAAATGTATCAAACTGTTTCCTCTAAAAATCAGATGATCACTTTTCATTTTATTCACGCATATGTAGACAGATTAAGATGTTTACTTTCTGTTTGGAAGTCTATTCCAATAATCTCAAAGCTTTTTAAATTGCCTACTCCATCTCTGAAATAATTTTGACTTAGCCTCTCCAATATAGTCATGCGTCATTTAAAACATTTCTGAGAAATGCATCATTAAGCAATTTCATCATCGTGTGAACATCATAGAGTGTACTTACACAGACCTAGATGATATAGCCTACTATACAGCGAGGTTACATGGTAAAGCCTGTTACTCCTAGGCTACAAACCTGTACAGCATGTTACTGTACTGAATACTGTAGGCAATCATAACACAATGGTATTTGTGCATCTAAACATAGAAAAGGTACAGTAAAAATACAACATGAAAGATAAAAAACAGTATACCTATATAGTGCACTTACCATGAATGGAGCTTGCGGGACTAGAAGTTGCTCTGGATGAATCAGGGAGTGAGTGGTGAGTAAATGTAAAAACCTAGGACATTACTGTGCACTACTGTAGAGTGTATAAACACTGTACACTTAGGCTAAATTTATAAAAAATAAAGTAATTGCACTATGATGTTATAATGGCTATGACATCACTAGGTGATAGGAATTTCTCAGCTCCATTATAATCTTATGGAGATGCTGTCATATATGTTGTCTGTTGTTGAACAAAACATCATTATGCAATGCATGACTGTATGTATATATACGTATATATAAATTTATAAAATGTGCACATGTATACTGCTGTACTAATATAATATATATATAACAAATCACATTCTCAATAGAAATCTTCAGAGGGTAAAATTTAAAAGTAAATCTAAATGGGAATTCTAACACTATCTTCTCTTAATTGAGGGGATCATCTTGTAAACCCCTTGGGGTACACACCTCCAGTGTGGATATGATTGTTCTTCACATTGAAACCACATCCCAGTCCCTTAATGTCATACTATCCTGCTGACCTAGAATTCATGCCATCTACCCTGAGGCCCTCACTGTTATAACCTTATTGTAACAGCATTGTGGTCCAGAGGATATGATTTGATAAAGCAGTAGGATAAAAGAATCAATATGTCTGAAATAACGCAAAGCAATGGAATGTGAGCTGTGTGGTAAGGGAACTGGGGATTCAAGGCACTCTCCAGATGCTGGATTTACTGGATGAGGGTCATTAGGAAGGGCCCATAAAAGAGGGAGCTATATGGTTGGCCTTTAAGATGGATGGGATTGGGTTGGAAGGTAAAAGTATAAGGTGAGCCAAGGCCTGAAGGAAGGATTAAATGTGACCCAAACTGGGGCAAGTGTAGACCAGCCCAACTAAAAAGCCCAACCCAGTCCAACCCCAAAGCTCTTGACTTCTTCTCCCAGTGGGCTACTAAAGTAATTCAATCTGGTTCCTTTCCTAACTCTCAGGAGCTCCAGAGGCTGACAGCTGTCCTCTTAGGCCTCATCTGTCAAGGTAACTAAGGAATGTCCATAGTTCTCACAGGATAGCTCTCTGCAAACTCCTTCCCCTGGATTTTTAGCCTCTGGCTGGCTTTCAGGCCCTTCCCCAGGTAGTGATAATAACTAAGCTTCCTCTAAGCGGGACAGGGTTGGGCAGATGATGGGTGGGGAGTTTTAGTCAGGGTTAGAGCCTTTTTGCTACGGTAAGTAATTCATGCACCCAACCTCAAAGTTTTGCCCATATAGTGATGTACTAGGTGCAGCTTTCCTTTAAATAGTGTGCAATGCAGAAAAAGATAGTTTTGTTGAACTATCAACAGAGTAAACAGACAACCTAAGGAATGGGAGAACATTTTTGCAAACTATGGGTCTGACAAAGGTGTAATATCCAACATCTATAAGGAACTTAAACAAATTTACAAAGAAAAAATGAACAACCCCATTAAAAAGTGGGTAAAGGGCATGAACAGATACTTTTCAAAGAAAATACACATGTGGCTGACAAGCATATGAAAAAAAGCTCAACATCACTAATCATTAAAGAAATGCAAATCAAAACCACAATGTGATATCATCTCATACCAATAACAGGTGCTGGTGAAGTTGTGGAGAAAAAGGAACAGTTATACACTGTTGGTGGGAATGTAAATTAGTTCAGCCATTGTGGAAAGTAGCTTGGTGATTCTTCAAAGACCTAAAAACAGAACTACCATTCGACTCAGCAACCCCATCACTGGGTATATACCTGTAGGAATATAAATTGTTCTATCATAAAGACACATGTATACATGTGTTCATTTTGGCACTATGTACAATAGCAAAGACATGGAATAAACCTAAATGCCCACCAATGGTAGACTGGATAAAGAAAATGTGGTACATATATACCACGGAATACTATGCAGCCATAAAAAAGAATAAAATCATGTCCTTTGCAAAACATGGATGGAACTGGAGGCCATCATCCTTAGCAAACTAATGCAGGAACAGAAAACCAAATACCACATGTTCTCACTTAAAAGTGGGAGCTAAATGTTGAGAACACATGGACACAAAGGGGAACAACAGACACAGAACTATCAGAGGATGGAGCAGACGAGGAGAGAGAGGATTAGAAAAAATAACTAATGGGTACTAGGCTTAATACCTGGGTGATAAAAATAATCTGTACAACAAACCCCCATGAAACAAGTTCACCTATGTAACAAACCTGCACATGTACTCATGAATTTAAAATAAAAGTTAAAAAAAAAAAACTTAAACTTCAGTTTCCGTTTTCCAGTAATGGTAGGCTAGGTTACCTTACCCAACCCTCCTGCTGAAAATATGTAATGTTGTTGAATAAAATACTTAAAAATATATTTGTAAAGCATTGAAGAGAAAAAAAGTGTGCAATGGGCCAAGGTTGAAATAATATCGCACTGATACATCAACTCCCTCATTAAAGTTCACTTAGGATCACGCCCCTGGGAATGTCTCCTCTGCTGAGAGTGGGCCTGCAGAAAGCTCTCTGAGAAGGGGTGAGGATAGTGGGTGCTGTGGTAGGAAATCTGCATTAATGGAATTGAAAATTAATTGGCGTGTGTGTGGTAACAGGAAAAATGAAGGAACAGATGTTGAGCCAAGGCCAATTGCCAGCACACAGAGATGGATTGCCTGTCTTTCTGCCACGGCTCACTCGAGCTCCTAGGAGAAACTGTTTTGCTACCTCAAGGTCTTAATGGAACATTAGTCAGGGCTATGGGGACTAAGCTTTTGCCAAAGAGATGTCATTCTAGACCAGATTTCGAAAAGGCAGTGGGAGCCAGGGGCTCTGCTCTTTGTGTGCTCTGTCAGACCCACCACTTCCAGGCTCATGAGCTCCTGTAGCAGCTTCAGAGGCAAAACCAAAGGAGCCCATTGTTTTCTATCGCACACACTGTGTGCAGTGCCTGAGACATTAAGTTGCCACTCCATCTCCAGACTCAATCCAGCCACACCACAGGCCACAAGCGGCAGGCCTTGTCCTCCGCAGCATTAAGAACTGTTAGGGCATGGGGCTTCTGCAGAGATGGGTTTCCATGCATAATGCCATTCATTCATTCATTCACTGCAAAGACATGGTGAGCACTCCCATTGTGCTTTGTGCGAGCACTAGCATAAGCATTGAGATAGGTCGGTAAACAAGACAGACAAATGTTCTCATCCTCACAGAGCATACATTCCAATGGGAGGAGAAATCCATAAACAATAACTATAATGAATACGTTACATTTTTTGTTGAAGGGGATATGTTGTACTATGGATGACAGGAAAAAGTAAAGCAAGGTAAAGGGGATAGGATAGTGCCAGGGGCAAACACCAATGACAACGTTGAATAGAATGCTAGGTGTATTAGGCCATTCTTGCATTGCTATAAAGAAATACCTGAGACTGGGTAATTTATAAAGAAAAGAGGTTTAATTGGCTCATGGTTCTGCAGGCTGTGCAAACATGGCACCAGCATCTATTAGCCTTCTGGGGAGGCCTCAGGGAGCTTTCACTCATGTCAGAAGGCAGAGCAGAAGCAGGCACTTCACACGGTGAATGCAGGAGTAAGAGAGAGAGAGTGGGGTGGAGGGAGGTGCTATACGTTTTTAAATGACCAGGTCTCGTGAACTCACAGTGAGAGCTTACCACCAAGGAGATGACCCAAGCCATTCATGAGGGATCTGCCCCATGATTCAAACATCTCCCACCAGGCTCCACCTCCAATGGTGGGGATTACATCTCAACATGAGATTTGGAGAGGACATCCAAACTATATCGCTAGAGTGGCTATTTCATTCAAGCGAGTCAAGCACACATTGATATCTGGGGGAAGAGTAGTCCAGGCCATGGGAGCAGCCAGTGCAGAAGCCCAAAGCTGGGAGGGCATGAGCAGAGTGAGCAGGGGAGAAACGAGTAGGAAATGAGGTCAAAGGGGAACAGGGCCACAGCACAGAGGGCCTTAAAGGCCATTGTAAGGCCCTGGCCTTTGGCTCTGAGTGAAATGGGAGCCATTGCAGGATTTCGAGCCAAGGAGAGCCATGATGTGACATGTTTCAAAAGGATCCCTCCAGCTGCAATGTTGAGAATAAACTGTAGGGGACAATTATAGACACGGGAAGATGAGTTAGGAGTACATTGCAGTAATCCAAGCAAGAGATGATGGTGGCTTAGATCAGGGCATAAGCAATGAAAGTGGGAAGAAGCAATTGAAGTCTGGATATATTCTTTCGAGACTCTTCTTTATTTATATCTGATTTTCCCAGAGTATAACTTACTGCATTCCCTTTGCTGTGTATTAGTTTCTCACTCTATCTTGAATTTCCCAACCATATGTTTTCATGTAACACTCATGAAAATAAACCTTGGAGGCCAGGCACTGTGGCTCACATCTGTAATCTCAGCACTTTGGGAGGCCAAGGCAGGTGGATCACCTGAGGTCAGGAGTTTGAGACCAGCCTGGCCAACATGGTGAAACCCTGTCTCTACTAAAAATACAAAAATTAGCTGGGCATGGTGGCGCATGCCTGTAATCCCAACTACATGGGAGGCTGAGGCAGGAGAATCACTTGAACCCGGGAAGCAGAGGTTGCAGTGAGCCAAGATTGCACCACTGCACTCCAGCCTGAGTGACCGAGTAAGACTCTGTCTCAAAAAAATAAATAAATAAAATAAAAAATAAACCTTGGAAAATGTTTCAATGTCTAAGCCTTAAGGCAAAAACTGGTAACTGGCCATCTACTGGCTATATCTGGTATAAAGTGGGGTTTTGTTTTGTTTTGTTTTAACTGAGCCAGCATTCTAAGAACAAGTGATTCACATAAACTCTGAATTCCTAGCTTCACTTGAAAAAAAAAAAGGAATATCTGATAATGCATTTTCTCATGGCAGTCATCAGCTGTATTTCAGTAGCTATGCCCATTGTCCCTATTTGGCCCCCTTCACACATTGAGGTTACTGCCCTGGATCACATAGGCATTAGGGTTTATAAACTGCCCAAGTCCAGGAGGAGCTTCGAGGAGGAAGAAGACAAGTAGCGATGTTGATTGAGACCACAGGTACTGATAGTTCCTTAGGTCCCAAGTACCACTGGGACATAAGCAGACAACAAAGTTCAAAGCTCATCTGTCTACACAAATAGTCTCTTTGGATTTTCTCTGTAGGCACCTGTCTCTCTCCCTCAGTCCCTCTTGTCCCCTCTCACAAAACTGGTATGATGAGAGGAGCCAGACCTCTTCCAATGTGTGAAGACAATTGCTTCTCTCTCATTCTCCCTGTAGAGAGCCCAGTGGGTCCAACACGGGGTCCAGGTATCAGGACATAGGGAGTGGGTGGCAGACTCCACATGCTCTAGACTTTAGGGAGAATTTCACTCTCTCTTGCTCTTGTGTTTATTATTTTCTGCCCTTTATTGCCTTCTGACTGGTACAGCTTGTGGGGCCAACACTAGTATGAGCTTGTGTGTAACAGACTTAAGCCATAGAACTTGAGCCTAAGGGACAAAAGCCACTTGAGATCCAGTCCAGCTCTCCAAAGCCAGGGACCTTAAGGAGGTCTCTGGGCCCAAATTTCTCAAGTCAGGAAATGTCAGTTTGTTTAGAATTTCTTTTGTGAACCTGTAGTATCTATAAAGAAAGAGTCAAAGAGTTGGTGACCAAGGGTCATCTCCCTACATAAGAGCCTCATGGACCTCAACTAAGAGTGCTTAGTAAATGAGACATATTTTGAAAGTCATAATTCCTGAACTCCTTAGGAAAAGACAAGGGAAGACTCACCGTGCTCTTCTCCTCTCTTGCTATGAATCTTGAGGATGCAACAACAGGGTCTACCTCACTCAAGTGTACAGTTCAACCTCAACTGTATGCTCTTTTCCTTGGCCCTTACCAAAATCATCCCACACGTGATGAGATTTGAAATTCCAACTCTTCCATTCCAAAATGAGAAAGAAGACTTCAAATGCCAACTGTAGAAAACAAGCCCTTTGGCAGCACTGGTCCTATGAAGGTCCCAGGATAGCAGAGAAGGCAGAGATCATGAGACAAAGTATCCAGGTGAGTTTCTGACCATCTTTCCTCACACAATGAGAAGCAAGCAATATCACTGTCAGGCCGGATTCATAGGAGAAAATGTTCACAAAAGTTTTATAACATATCCTCATCTCTTCCTACTTCCCGTCCTTCTATCACCATGGCAACCCACATTTTATAAAGGCAGGAGACAAGATTTGTGAATCTTAGCTCCTTGACTTTCAGACCTCTTTAACATTAAGTTTTTCTCAGTGCTTTTCAAGAACATAAGTTACCTAACTTGTATATTGCAGGGGAGAGGATTCCTAGGGAGGAATGTGGGAAATACCAGAGAACTTCTAAATGGTTATCCAGATGTAGCAGGAGAGTAATCATGCTAATGGCTGATCATTCAAATCTATTTCACCAAGGGAAGAAGATGTCAGGCTCCCAACTAAGACTGCATGGGGAAATGTTTATGACACATCTGAGGTCACTCCCAACCTGTTTGAATGTTAGAACTTCTTATCATTAAAATTTTTCCTGGAGTGCTTATTGTTACAGACAAATAGATTCATCTGGGAGAAATGACATACATACTCCAATTCTCACTAAGGTAGAAATGACTGACTCCAGATCACTCCTGAGGACAGTTTTAAATAAAGGAAGGGGGGGACAACAGATAAACACTATGGAGAAAAGAAAATCAACCGACTAGAAAAGTTAGTAAGCAATAGGTACAGAAAACGTCACAGAATGGCATTTATGTAGTTTGCTTTTGGACGTATGAATT
Organism: Pan paniscus; assembly: GCF_029289425.2. Taxonomy (NCBI): domain Eukaryota; kingdom Metazoa; phylum Chordata; class Mammalia; order Primates; family Hominidae; genus Pan; species Pan paniscus. The sequence continues at coordinate 103,079,210 of NC_073253.2, forward strand.
AAACTTGAAATGGAGATTTTAAAGATGGTCTTTGCCCTCACAAAGGAGCTTACACAGTGAGTTGATAGAGATTTATTTATTTATTTTAGATTTTATTTATTTATTTTAGCTTTTATTCATTTGTTTATTTATTTTAGAGACAGGGTCTTTCTGTGTTGCCCAGGCTGGTCTTGAACTTCTGGCCTTAAGTGATTCTCCCATCTTGGCCTCCCAAAGAGCTAGGATTACAGGCGTGACCCACCATGCTAGCCTATGAGTTTTAAAATCTAATGCATATCCTGATTCTGGGTGAAATAACGAGCTCAAATGGCTCTCAGCATTAAATAATCTCTGGTGTGAGGTGAGTCCAGTCAATATGGTTCCCAGATGCCCCTCAACAAGCTCTAATTTGAGCCAGGTGCCTGGGCGTGATCAACTCACTGTCCTTGACTTAGTCTGAGCTGTTGCCCCAGTGACACGTCCACTGTTCTAAGCGCAAAGAGGAAGCAGTCAATGCATTACTGTCAATGATAATAGCAGCCCTGCAGAGGTCTGGCCGTGAATGGCTCTAGTGCTAGCTCATCGCTCTTGCATGGAGCCACATTTGTGGCAGCCCACAGCCAAAAAAACCTGATCTTTTCCTTGACTTTTTGGAAATCTGAGGAGCGTTAAAAACCTCAGGGTGCAAATGATAAAATGCACTCTTTACCCATGTAAATGTTTTGAGGCTCCAACTTCTGAGAGATCTAATTCATTGACACAAAGCACAATATCTCAACAAGGAGGGATATTTTGCTTCTATCAGAGAGCGATTTCTTTGGATCTCCTACCTTTCTCAGACAATAACAGCCAAAACAGAGAAACAGGAAGACAAGATCAGTCACTTTAGAAATCAAAAAGTTATTGAGTGGAGGGTGAGGAGGGGTAAGACAGCAAACATATGGAAGAGCTTTCAGTTATGGAGGAAGGAAGCCAAACTCAGGGGCCATTATTTCAATTTTCTTTAGTTTTCAGCCTTAAGAAATGCCCAGGAAATACTTTACGCTAATTCTCATTTTTTAAAAGCTGGAAAATCTTTCAAAACTAGAGGAAAGTAAATGTGGCTTAGAACTATGTTTTTCCCCTGTTCTTCGAAGTAAGCTGCATGTTTATTCTATACAGAATTTAACTAGTTCAAATCAGTTACATGAGTAACAATTTCACCAAAATAATGAGAATATATTTGCTGTGTAGAAGTCTTCATGAAGTGAAATAGTGAATGACAGCATTTTATAGAACACTAGGTACATTAATTTGAGAACATTCTGGAAACACAGAAGATAATGTCTATTAACAAGAACATTCTGGGCTTTTGTTAATTTTCATGGTGCTTCTTGGCCTATTTTCACCCCTTTTTTCAGTAGCAGTCTCTGTAGAGAAGCAACTTCTCTGACAAAAATAAACAGACCAGAATTTAAAGCAACTCTTATTTTCATAAGCCTCACATAGTTTTTGACTGATATTTCAATAAACATAATCTAAAATTGTATAGGGATAAACATCCTCATGTAACATTGTTTAAATAAAATTTTTGTACTCCTTTGCAAAGATATTAATTCATATTCACAGCTACCAATGTGAAAATTGCACTATTTCTGTTATGAGGTAATTTTAATCACTTAAGATACATGAGGTATTGAGTGCTTTCTTTGATCTCAAGGAAAGCCAATCAGAGTAGCAGAGAGCAGAAAATAATCTCAGGCAAACAGAACCCACGATCTCTTCATGCACAAGTGCAAGTTTATGAGTGTATGTATATTTGTGCACAGATATCTGGTGAGAGCAGGGTACATTTCAGGGCAAGTTTTAATTGTCTCATAATGTCACTTTGAAAACAAAATGTGATTAAAGGTGAAAATTTGAGTAATTTTATCTTAGTAATACCTCTACCTTTAAGTTCAGTAATAGCACTACCTTTTCATACAGTGTTTCTTGCTACAACATGATTCTAACATAGCTTTCTTCTTAAAATGTATGTTATCAAAATTAAGTTACCTATTACTTACACATGTATCAGATATGCACAAAAAATCATATAATTAGTCACAATCAAGAAAAAAATATATCATTATCATCAGTGGTAAGGAGAATTAGACCACTCATATTCTCTTGGCTCTAAAATCTGTTGTACTTTCCCAAATCCTTGTGGTATCAGAGTAAGCCCTCTCGAGGCTCAGTAAATAACCACATCAATTCCTAGAAAGAGCCTCAGTGGAGTGGGTGCTGGAGCAATGGGAGCCTGAGTGCTGGTAGTGAAGGATCCCATTAAGCACTGGCCTGAAAAGACCAACGGGAAGTTAAGAGACAGCTCATCAATGGAGCCCATATTTGGGATCTGGATTATTTAAAAAGATGAATAAGGGATCAGCATTTAAAAATCAGTAGATATTTACCTAAAAATCAGAAGTTCTGGCTCCTCTTACAAAATTGGACAACCTGATCACACAGGGCATGCATTCTTGCCCAGAAATGCTAGGCTGCAACAGAGGAGCCCTGCCCCTTTAGAGGGGAGCAGTCTTCAGTCTATAGTGTACGTCCCTCACATCTTTCCTGTCTCACACACTTGTGTTACCTTCCTGACAATGGTAGACATTTGAATTGTCTCCATCCTCAGAGAGTGCATGGCCCAAACCACTAATTTGGGCATGAATAGATGAAATAGCCTCACGAACTACCTGATGATAGAAACTAGGATGTACCCCAATGTCCTTCAGCTGGAAAAACTCTACCCAGCCTTAGGTGTCCTCGTCTCCCAGAAGGCTTCCCTGCCCCTCTGAAGACAAGTCTGGTGTCCTCATACCCCTAGGGCCCTATATGATTCTTTATCATCGTGCTTGTCATGTCACAATACAATAATCTCTGAATGTGCTTGCCACCCACAGGCTTGTATATATCTCTTACCCTGTGCCAGGTCCTACAAGGATGCTAGGATACATATAATATATTCCCAAAAGACATTAAAATATAATAGATGAAAATTTAAAAGAGCCATTTTCAAGTTTAATTAAGAAGATTAAGAAGGACTTATTGGAGAAATCGACATCTGAAATATTGTGTGAAGGTTTTTACAGGAAAGATGAGCCTGGGATTTGTTCCAGGAGGAAGAGACAAACACTGGAGGAGCATGTGGGGATCAATGAGTTTATAGGGTGTGTCTAAAGCACAGGGGAAGACCATCAATACAAGGCTGAGGAGTGGACACTTGGTTGAATAAATGGCAGGAGCCCTGTGGAGGTCTTTGAACTGCAGAGTGACTTGATCAGTGCTGGCTATGGTGGCATATGTGGCAGGAGGAATTGGAGAGGTGAGACATAATGTGAAAAGGAACCAGCATTTCCTGGTGTGTCAGGCCTTTGGTAAGGCTTTTAATCTATGATTTCATCTTATCTTCACAGCTCTATGAACAGGTTGCTAGGATTCTCATTTAAGTTACAGAGGAGAAAGATCAGACACAGTTGGTTACGTAAATTGCTACGCTTTCTATATCTGTATCTGTCACATTTTGCCTAATAAGGGTTTGTTGTAGGGTATAGACAAAGATGAACAAATAGATGAATGAATGAATGGATTGGTGGATGGATGGATGGAAGCAATGTTGAATTAGCTCTGCCTGATGCTAAACTCATGTTCTTAGCCTTCTGCTGATTGGAAGATGTTTCAATAGGCCAGAACAGGCTCAGTAAAGGCCTAAACTGGGGCTGTGGTACTGAGAGTGGACAGAGGGGCCAGCAAGAAAGATGCTAGAGAGAGAGAGAGACCGTAGACTAAAGATCTTGCACTGCTCATCTCTAAAGGAGGAAGGGCTCTTTTGTTCCACCCTAGCGTTTCCATATGGGAATGTGTGCCCTGTGTGACCAGAATGCCCAATTTTGTAAGAGGAGCCAGGAATTCTGATTTTTAGGTAAAATCTACTGATTTTTAAATGCTTATCCCTTAATTACCTTTTTAAAAATTGCAGATTGCAAATATGGGCTCAGCTGGACCCATGGGCATCGGTTGATGAGCTCTCTCTTAAAGAATGAAATCCTGTCTCGAGTGATCAACTATCTAAATTTGCCTCAGACTAAGGAGTTTCTGGGATCACAGCCTCTTAGTGGTAATACTGAGATTGTTTGTCCCCTTAACTAGGAGCCCAGAGGAAAGTGTCACACATCCCAAGGTAGGGAAGGAGAAATGCTGGAAAACCCTTCAGGAAAGGAATAATGCTGTAACTGGGTAGCAGTGGTCCTAAAACTATAGCAGCCACCAGAATCCCCTGGAGAGCTTATTGAAACAGAGTGCTGGGACCACAGCCCGAGTTTCTGACTCAGTAGGTATGGGGTGGGAGCCAATAATTTTCATTTCTAACAGGTGCTACTGGCACTGCCAAGTCCAGAATCAAACTTTGAGAGCCACTGCTTTCCAGTTTGCAAAGAACTTCTGCAGGCCTCAACCCATTTGCAGCTTACGGGGTGGGCTGGGACCGGGAAGGTCTGAGAGCGACTGCTGGCCCATGGAGCTGTATGGTCTCAGACCAGGGAAGAAGTAGAAATGGGTGTCAGACAAGATGCTGCTTTGGGATCCATTCTCTGGGAATTTATCTGTACTTCTTTGTCAATACCACCCCAAGGCTCTAATTCTCCACATATCCTTGTACCCACAGAGAGTTTTATGCAGAGTGAACCCTACCCTGATGCTCCAACATCTGAAATCAATCCCTTCTATCTAGACAGAATCATGAAAGAATTATGAAAGACCTGCCATTTCCTGCCACCTTGCTTATCCTGTGATCCTAAGCAAAGGTTTCTATTTCCTAGAATTGGTTTTCTAGAAGTTGCTCTGTTCTGGTGTTTATAGAGATGCCTGTCAATACAAGAAGAGTTGTCTGTTTGTAATTAGCAATTTCCCAAAAGCACCCCTGGTTTTTATCTGGCAGTCTCTGGATTAAGCCAGAGGTTGCTTGCATCAGCTTTTATGCTTAAGAATTGAGGATGCCAGTTGGATATAGACTATCAACTTTTACAAAAGAGATTAGGGAAGAAAAGCTTATTTTAATGTATTCTTTATACTCTACAAAGTACTTTCATAGGTCATGTCTCACTTAATCCTTATAAAAATCCTCTGAGTCCTTTCTACATTTTACCAATGAAGAAGTTACAGTGATGTGTCCTAGGGTTGCCATCTGAGAAGCAACTGAGTTAGGACACATCCTCACTTCTGCACTGCTGTCTGTCTTTACCAATCACAAAGGCACAAAGTCTGGCTGCATCCTTTCATACTTACATGATGAAACATACATGATTATTTCATATGAGTGCCAAACCCAATCCTAGCCATCCCTTCCAACTCACAGCCCCACAGTGAATGCCCCCTTCTTAAACTACTTTGTGTCATGGATTTCATATGTACGTGTCTATTTTCTCCAATTAGATGGTAAGTCCTCACAGACAGTTTTACATTCCTTCCACTCTCCCCAAAACCTTAGAACAACACTTTATAAATACCAGGAACACAGTGAGCATGCACTCAACATTAAAAGACTATTAAATAAGAACTTTGCCTTCTTGGAGATCTATACATACCAAATAGAGTGAGATATATTTTAGTTTCCTATTGCTGTAACAAGTGACCACAAAATTACTGGCTTAAAACAACACAAATTTATTCTACAGTTCTGGAGGTCAGAGTCTGAAAGGGTTTCATGGGACTAAAATCAAGACATTGGCAGGATCACATTCCTTATGGAGGCTCTAGGGAATAATACCTTTCTTTGCCTTTTCTAGCTTCTAGAGGCTGCCCACATCCTCTGCTTTGTAGCCTCCTTCCTCCATCTTCAAAGCCAGCAACAGAGGGTGAGACTTGACCTTGCATCACTCTGACCTTCTCTTCTGCCGTTTTCTTTTGCTTTTAATGACCCTGTGATTACATTGGGCCTACCTGGATAATCCACGATAAATTCAGCTGATTAGCAATCTTTTTTTTTTTTTTTTTTTTTTTTTTCGAGATGGGGTCTCGCTCTGTCTCCAAGGCTGGAGTGCAGTGGCGCAATCTCAGCTCACTGCAACCTCTGCCTTGCGCAATCTTAATTACATCTGCAACCTTCACTCCCCTTTACTATGTAACATAACAGATCTCCAGGTGTCTTCGTCCACTTGCATTGCTAGAAAGGAATGCCTGAGACTAGGTCATTTATAAAGAAAAGAGGTTCATTTGGCTCACAGTTCTGTGGGCTGTACAAGAAGCATAGTGTCAACATCTGCTTCTGGCGAGGACCTTAGGAAGCTTACAATTACGCAGAATGGGAAGGAGGAGTTGGCATATCACATGGCAAGAGCGGGAGCAAGAGAAAGGGGGAGGTGCCTGGCTCTTTTTAACAATCAGCCATTGTGTGAACTAATAGAGCAAGAACTCACTGATTACCTCGGGGAGGGCAGCACGCCATTCATGAGGTATCCTCCCCCACGACCCAAATGCATCCCACTAGGCCCACCTCCAACATTGGGGGTCACATTTCAACATGAGAATTGAAGGGAACAAATATCCAAATTATATGAACAGGTTTCAGGGATTAGTATGAGGACACCTTGGGGGGAGGGGCTTATTTTGTCTTCCACAGTGAAACAGAGAGTAAAAGTGAAAAAAGGGACACAGAAATTTGTAAAATTCACATTAACATTACTCACCAAAAGCACCTGCCACCACTGCCTACTATTTGAGCACTATGAGAGATCTGAGTCTGTGTTCAGGGCCTTATATAGCTTTTAGGTATATAATCCATACATCAATCTAGTAGCATTGGTATTAGCCCCATTTTCAGATTAGGAGAGGCAAAGAGAAATTATGTAACTTGCTTACGATTCATAGAAGTGCTAAGTAGCAGATCCAGGACGGTGCAGTCCTCTTCACACTGCCCGGCCCCGCCTCCTGGAGCCCATCTGAACTCCACTCTGCTGGCCGCCATGGTATTGCATTTTCATAGGTCCTCTTTTCTGTAACTCTCAGTCCAGATCCTGCTTAACTAGATAAAGAGAGTTAGGGTAAAATGAGACCTGGCAAAACCCTCCAGCAGGTAACTCTTAGGGGATTTGTTTTTCCTCTTATTCTTGTTGTTCAAGGAGACAGATGATAATTAAAATGTCAGAGCCCTTCATGCTTCCCTGATCAAGATAACTACTTTGCCACAGGTGATAGAAAGAAAAGGAGGAAAATGTGTGCTCTTGGGGGTGGGGGGTAGGTAATGATTCTGATAAGGGGCAAAGCTGGGGAAACTGAGCCCCCTCAGCTCAAGAGAGAGCTCATTGCAGCTCCAGCTGCACCAGGGCGAATGCTCACCCACAGGCTCTTCAGGGAGCTTCCCACCTCATCCCTCCTCCCCAAACCTCCTTCCCTACCAGCTCTCTGGGAACCTATTCCCAGAGGATCCATCCAACAGCTTGCTAATTCTATCCAATCTCTCCAATTCAGTTAATTCCCAGTTTCAGTAACAGAAGCAGCAGCTGTCACGATCAGCAGCTGTGTTCTTTGTCTCTATAGTTCTACCTCTCCCCCTTCCCTCACCAAGTTAACGGAGTGGATCGCACACAACTTTCTAGGGGAGAAAGACAATAAAGGTCCTCGATAAATTGAGAGAAAAAAGGAGGAATGAATTTGTATGAGCATGAAAGTGTCAGGTGGACTGGAGACAATGGAGAAAATTCTTCCCCAATCTCCAAGTCCCAATTTAACATTGAACAACCTCCTCAACAGCCATGTGCTCTCTAGAAGTTAATTCTTCTCAGACTCATGATGGCAGAGAACTAGTTTTTTAAATTCCAATCTGTTGTGGACTTAGTTTACAGTTCTACTGTGGATGACTAGTGTGTAAACTCACACCACATATGACTCACCCTCAAGTGCAACAATACCTGGATTGGCCTACCCCTTGCTCCAGAGCCACATGCGTGGATGTCAGGGCAATGTCAAGTTACTGGAAAAGTTTTACATATTTTCATTTTTGTATTTATCTCAATTGACTAAGTAGCACTGTCCCAGAGGCTCATTGAGAAAGTGTGATTAGCACAAAGATTTAAGGTATGAGAGCCTTGTGAATTTTTGGAGGAAAAGTATTTTAGGCAGAGGAAACAGCTAGAACAGAGGCAAGAGCCAGGATGGCTGGATCTCAGGGAGTGAGGGGATAATTAAAGATGAAATCTCACCTGTAAGAGAGGGCAGTAGGTCATGTTGGGCCCTGTAAGACTGTTAAAGATTTTGCCGTTTTTTCCCTCTGAGTAAAATGGGGTGCATTGTAGGGTTTTGAGCAGAGTGGCAGGATCTAGTTGCAGCGTTAGGGGGCCAAGGATAGAGGCATGGAGACCCATCAGCTGCTGCAGTCATTTGGGCAAGAGATAAGAGAGGTTCAGGCCAGGATATCAATGCTGGAGGATGTACAAGAGGTCCCAAACTGGGTCTATTTTGAAGATAGAGGATGGATAGGGTTTAAGAGAAAGAGAGCAGTCAGGGATAGTGCCATGGTTTTGGCCTGAGCAACAAAAAGGGTGGAGTTGTCAGTGCTGAGCTGGGGAATGCAGCACGTGAGGGAATATGAGGAGTTTAATTTTTGACACAGTGAGATTGAAATATCCAATAGACCTCCAAACAGAGATGATAGATGCAGAGCGGCAGTTGGATATACAAGTCTGGAGTGTGGGAGAGACGTCTGGGCTGGAAATATAAATGAGACTGTTGTCAGTATTTAAAGCCATAGGATTCAGTGAGATCACCAAGGGAGTAAATTTAGAGAAGAGGGCACGCTAAAATGAAGAGATCAGGGAGAAAAGGAAGAACCAGCGAGGGGAAGGTAGGATGGAAACCAAGAAAGTGTGGTGCCCTGATAGCCAAGAGAAGAATGTGTGTGAAGCAGGGATTCAGGTGAATTCCCTAGCTTCACTTCCTGCATCAGCTAAATGGGAATATTAATTCTTCATGTGAGGTTGCTGTGAGGATTATAAATGAGTTAACCCATTTAATAAATACATACTAAGTGTAGTGATTGTACTAGGTACTTGAATTTGAGTAGCATACAATTCTCTATCTTAAATAGGAGGTTACAAATTTGCAAAACATCTAAGCCCAGTGCCTGACCCCAGAAGGGGCTCAATAGACACTTTTTTGCTAGAATAATAATTGCCTCTGTGTGGCCTGTATGGATCCACACTCTCCTCTGCTTCTTGAGACCAATTAAAATATTTAGTGCTCATTAGTTGGAATGGATAAGCAAGGGAATCTTTCCTTTCCCCACCACTCCAACCATTTCATGCTAATGCTCTGTTGCTCCATAGAATGTGTGGATTTCTTCCTTGGTTAGGGAATATGAAGGGTCCACTTGAGAACTTAGTAACGAGGCTTACCTGGGCTAATCTGAGAGCCTTCAGGGCCTGAGGCCACCCTGGGGAAGCCAGCAGCCCAATCACACCACATACACAACTGAGTCCCAACTCTCCCAGCGTTGAGGTGAAATAAGGCAAAGAGCAGTTTCCAGAAGGGGAAAGAAATCAAGGAAGGGCAGCCTCAAGTGTGCAGCCTGGAGGCCAGGCCCACTGCTTTCCCTGTGGCCCATGGACAGGATTTAGTGTTCATTGCATGTGTGCTCCCAGAGTGTGCACATGGGTTTATGTAAGTAGGTAAGACTTACTGTTTTATTTTCCCACAAGCCAACCAGACACCTCCTTCACCTGGTTCACTTTGAGTCTTCCAGCAGCCCAGGGCTTGGAACAGTGCCGCCTCCTCCTCCCTTCCCCACTTTTTCTCCAATCCTCCTGTCTACAGGCTAGGTCTGACACCAGGGCTACAGAGCCGGGTAACCAAGGTAACCAAAAGCCCTGGAGTCCAGGGGGCCTCCCTAAGGACCGCCCAAATGCCACAGGCTCCATGCAGTCAGGTGGAGCAGCTCTCCCTGCTGTGTCCTCTCTCCCCCGACATTGCCCCGCCCATCTGGGCTGCTGCTGAGGGAGGCTCCTCGGGGCCTGCTGTTTTCTTCATGACTATGGGTGACATGGCACAGGCGGTCCAGTTTCTCTCACAGTGCCTTTGCTTTGATCTACAAAAATCTGCTGAGTTTCTTTTGGGCCTTGTCATGTTAACAAAAACAAATGTAATAATATGCACTTGAAAAGGCTCGCATGTCTTGATATTTTAATAAGCTTTTGATTCTACAGGGACCTCTGAGGCTTTAAAAGTTTAAAGTTAATAAAGAGAGTAAAAGAAAAAAATATGAATTGTTTTTAATTATTATTATGCAGGATTAACCAAGCCAGTTGTGTATAATTAGACAGTAGCTACCTTGCAACGTAGAGGCAGTAAATAGGCCCACAGGGGGCTGCCAGAAGGCTGAGGTGTTTACAAGGCACTGGAGATGTTTTCACCAAGCACATAATCCCTGTTGCAGTTACTATTGCTTTTATAATGGATGTGTTCATTACAACCAGAGACTAATATGTGTATCCATCATCTTTCTAGCACAGATGACTCCAAAGTGGGGGATGGCAGTGAAGATTGTACGATATACTTTGGTGGTAAAATTATTAAGAGAGCCCATTTGTATGCAGCTTTTTTTGTGTGTGGTTTTATTTTTGTTGCCATTGCTGGGAGGAATTTTAAGAAGTTAAATAAACAATTGCCAAAGGAGTGATGATTAAGATATTGCTAAGAAAGTTTTGTTTCTTTTAATACCTCCAGCAGTGAAAGCTATGAGCCAGGAGTTCCAGGGCTTTGTTATGAACCAGCCTGTGATCTTAGGGAATTCATTCACTAATTCAACATTTATTGAGTGCTACCATATGCCAGGCATTGTCCTAGGTGCTGGGAATAAAATGATGTGCAAGGAGGACTGGGCCCTTCTTCCCGTATGTTCTCAAACCAGGACATTCCTCATGATCACCTGGGAAGCTTTTCAAAATGCTCTCACTGAGACCCCAGCCAGGCCTTAGTAGAGCTGCATAGCATCTTCAGGGCACCACTCGAGCATGTGAATTTTGAGAAAGTGTTTCAGTGATTCTGGTGGTTTCTCATTGTAGTGGGAGGGAGTTATAAATAAACAATAAAATACGGTAAGTGCTATGAAAGGGAAGATGTGACTGCTCTGAGCTTCCATTTCTCTATTTTTGTAAAGGAGGTAATAATTCCTGTCCTGTATATCTATCTTAGGTCACAGATTCTGAAAAGGAGAGTATAGGAAATTTGCTAGGGAGTGCTCTCAGATAAACCATTGTTGGGGTGAAATGGGCCAGTCATTGGCTGCCCCCAGGAGAAGATGTGTCTTGGGGCAAGTAGTAGTGACCAACCTTAGGCCAATTCCTGGAGAGTGGATCAGCTGATAGCTGCCGGTCACCACCTTCACCCAACTCCCAGAAGCTGGGGAATGAGGATGGGAATGAGAACGTCTGTCCTGAAGGAGGAGGGTGCAGGTGGCATGTCACAGCACCACCAGAGCATCCTGCAGAAATAGACATAAGAATTCACATCGGGAAGTACTGAAAAAGATAAGAAGTCACTTGTTTTCTATTATTAACCCATAAATAAATTTGCTCATGACAATGGTTTTCTTTATTCATATTTGATGTAAGAATAATCTGGCTGCAACGTCTGTCACTCCATGCTTACCAGCATTGATTGAGCTCAGCTTGCTGGCTGGGCTAGAATCCTATTTTTGCCCCAAAGCTCCTTGTATGTCACCTCCCAAGCCTGCACACTTGAGCCGAGAGGGCACATTTCCAGGGAGAGGATATCTGATTTTTGATAAGAGACATAAGTGAGGCTAGCTCTCCTACTACACATTTTAAACAAGTTGGCAGGTTCCACTTGTCATCGAACTGCAACTACTAAGAATGTGGTAGTTCTTTTATTTACATTTGTTCAGTATTTTTTTGACTGTCCTACTCAAGGGTGAGTTGCTGGAGCTATGTCATCTCTTCCTCCTCCAAACTCATTGGAGTAGGGAATAAATAGGTGGTTTTTAAACAACAGCAAAAGGAGTGCAAGTGAGAACATACTGCCATGGGGAAGAAAAACGTTATTGAAAATTGGGTAAAACATTGGGGTCCTCCTCCATTGTCTTGGCTGTATACAAATTACACTTCATCCTTAAATCATGTTCATCCATGTTCCTGATTTTGTTAAACAATCGGGATGAGAAGCGCCAATTAAGTTTTTCATTTTACATTTATGTAAAGAGCCATCTCTCATCAAGCTGCTCCATCTCTCGGCATGTTCAAGAATATTTTAAACATCAAGAAATGCTCCATACAGCTTCACTGGAGCCTGTAACTCCCTGTTCTGGAAATTGAAAGCAGCAAAACAGTTTGATGGGGGATAGTAGGGCTGAAACACAAATAGTTAGAGCTAGGGGTCAATACTTGGAACTCAAGAATGCTGGTAATGAGCCTGATGGCAAGTTGGAAATGGGTTTTCAATACAATCACTTGACAAACATGATTTTTACGACTTTGAGCTTCAACCACAGGCCATGTTATTGGACAGACATGTGAATAGGTAAATGTCTAACTACTATCTCTATATTTCTATAATATTCTTCCCTTTAGGGCCATCAGGACAATCTACCAGGTCTAGGAATCAGACTACTTTCTGAATCTGAAAGGGGGCTGATGGCAGCTACCAGGATTTGGGAACTAGGAAGAATGAATAATGACAAAACAGTTTAAGAAAAGATGAAAGAACTACTTTGGAGCAGAATTGGCTAGAAGAAATGTTAATGGCCTGCCTTCATGGTGTTGTACAGAAAATGAAATACTGAGAAGCCACAAAGAGAGCCCGTCCCTGTGGTATAACTGTGAGTCATAATAGGAGGAATTTAAAAAGAAAAACTTGAGACAGGCATTAGGAAACAGACAGAACTTCCATATTCCCAGAAGAAGGTAAGCACATTGAAGGCATTTAAAAACTGAGGTTGAATTAAACTCTAGGAAATATTTTCTCTTGTCGGCAACAATTCTCTGCTGGCCCAGTGGGACAGAGTACATCATCTAACGAGACATTTTTATTTCTAATTTCTTTAACTCCATGGAAAATCCTTCCTGAATTCTCCACAACTCTCTGTGGTGTTTACTAAGTGAAATAACTTAGTGCCCTCCACAGCCTTCACTAACTTATTATCCATTCGCTCTTCCAAATCAATAATAAACACATTAAATAACATTGGTCCCCATACAGACCCCAAATGCACCACACTATTAACCTCTCTCCACTCCAGGAAACCAGCAGTCACTCTGTCTCCCACGGCTTAGCTGGTTTTATAGAAATCTCCAGCCTTTGACTGCTCCTGCCCAGCTGAAAGAAGGGTCTAACTCCACTTCTGCTCTTTCCTGGTTAACACTGCAGGGCTCTCTGGTGGAAGCCTGCACCCCTGGGGCAGTGGCTGCAGGTAACACTAGTCTATTTGATGGGAGGCCTAAGAGTTTCAGCAAGGAAGGAAAGCAAGGTGGAAAAAAGTTTATTGTTCTTACTGAAAACCCAATTGCACTGCCATTTTTCAATTCCATTGAGAAATGTCAATGTTCTTTCCCACCGTCTGGCGGAGGCAGATTTGACCAGGTGTCTCCACACAGAGTGGGTTCTCACAGTTGGGCTGCGTGTGTGTCATAAAGCTAAATAAGGAGCCAGTTCAGTCCGCCACCCCCCTTCGCTTCTGCCGGCCAGACACACTTCCGCATATGACAGTCTTATAAATAGCTGCTAAGCAGCTGGTCCTCCTCTCACCTCCTGACTCTGTCAGAATCCCCCACTAGAAGCCCCTGACAGTCATGCAGCTGGGAGCTCCCCTTTTCTCTTCTTCTCTCCTCTCCACTCTCTACCTCTGACATATGGCCGCCACCTCAACAATGCCCACTGAAACCAGCCAGGGACTGACTTCCATGGGAGAAGGGATCAAGCAGGCTGAGGGCTGGATCTGACCACTGAAGCAAACTGCCACCCAAGTAAACAGGGGAATGGAAGGTTGGGAGACACCACAGTGAGATACCAGGCAGCCCACAGTACAGCGGCCAGATGGCTGACCCAGCAAAAATCCCAGGAATCTTTCTGGAGTGAGTCAAACATTATAAATATCTGTGGGACTCCGTGATGCTTCTAACTATATATGTACATATTCGAAAATAGTTTTGGACAAATAAATATAGGATGAAATGTATTATTATTAACTTTTACAAAGTTCCAACAATGTGTTCAGAGTTCAAATGAGGGTAGGATTTAGGATAAAGAAAATACAGGAAACAATTAAAGATTTGGAAGCCAATACATGATAAGAAGATAATAAAACAGAAATGGTGCTTTGTTTCTAAATATTGTTGGTTTTCATGAAAAAAGAAGCTCTAGCTGATAGGGTATTATAGCTGCAGGTATGGGCAGAGAGTCAAGTCAATTTCACGGGAACTTATTGAGTGCCCACTATGTGCTAGGCACAGGGAATGCAGAGTTATCCCCAGCCTTGATCAGCCCAGACAAGTAGAAGGCCAGTAGATGTTGTAGAAGGTGGAAAGGTCAATTTTGCTTTTGGGGTAGAGAGTCGTGGAAGTCTACAGAGAGGACACAGGACAATCTAGGCTGTAGGAATAGCAGGAGTTCAGGCAAGAAGATGCCCGCGTTCCCACAGGTCTAAGAAACAGTGGACAGGTCCCCCTGGCATAGCAGGTATAGTGTGGGAGGCGGGGACCTGCTCAAGCGTGCTGGAGTGGGCATGTGGCTTGGGGAAGAGGACTTAGACATGAGAAGATGAAACCATTGAACAAAGTGTGCAGTAACCACAAGCTAATGCTGAAATTTCAGATCTCAGTTGTCACCTAAAGAACTCACCCCTTCTTGGTTCTCCTCACATAGGCTATTCTGAAAGTTTATTTTTATTTATTTATTGAGACAGAGTCTCACTCCATCACCAGGCTGGAGTGCAGTGCACTATGTTGGCTCACTGCAACCTCTGCCTCCCAGGTTCAAGCGATTCTTGTGCCTCAGCCTCCCAAGTAGCTGGGACAATAGGCACCTGCCATCAAGCCTGGCTATTTTTGTATTTTTAGTAGAGAAGGGGTTTCTCCATGTTGACCAGGCTGGTCTCGAACTCCTGGCCTCAAATGATCCACCCACCTCAGCCTCCCAAAGTGTTGGAATTAGGCATGACCCACCGCACCCGGCCTAATCCGAATGTTCAAATAGATCATAGTTTAAATCTCCTATCAAAGAGTCATCCTTGAACCATGGACCCCTCAAGCATTTCCCAACATGCCCGCACATTTCACAGGAAGTGCATAGTTGTGGCTGCCACTGAGGGACCCTGCACAAATTGTTCCAAAGTTCTGCCCTGGCAGTGCTAGACCTGGACCCCCTCCGGGGTTAACACCACCATCTGGATATTTCACCGGCAGGGCTGAAGCCAGAGGGCAGGGAGGACACAGACCACCAGAGATAGTTAGTGGTTTCCTTTGGGAAAGATCAGGGCTTGAGTCCTGAGGCTGGGGAGGGGCAGCCTCAGTCTTTGAGGATTTAGTGGGGCCCAGCAGGGATTTGGCAGACAGGGCTGGGCAGAAGCTGAGTATGCTTTCTTCTGAGGTCAGCCAAATCATCACACTCTCAGGGACACCTTCCCCAGCCCTTTATTACATATTCTGATGGAACTGTGAACCTTTTCTGCATACTACCTTTGTCACTGTATGGTTGTTAATTGACATCTGTTCTCTTCTCCTAGAGCACAATCCGCAGATTGGCTTTGCTCTCTGTTGAATCCCCTGTTTCCAGCACCCTGCTGGGCACGCACTAGACACTCAGGAAATAACTGTTTCTTGAAGGATTATAAGAGCTAATGTTTATTGAGAATTTTGTATTCTACCATTT
The DNA here is from genome assembly GCF_029289425.2 of Pan paniscus. Classification (NCBI taxonomy): domain Eukaryota; kingdom Metazoa; phylum Chordata; class Mammalia; order Primates; family Hominidae; genus Pan; species Pan paniscus. The sequence goes on from NC_073253.2 coordinate 103,095,077, forward strand.
AATCCTCAACAACCACTTGTGAAATAAGTAATATTAATTAATCCCATTTTACAGATGAGTAAACGGAGACTCAAAGGATTAAGTGACTTGCCAAATGCTAATGAGTGGTGGAGTGGGGCTTGAACTCTGGTAGTCTGACTGTTGAGTCTGGGAGAGGCCATGTGGCAGGACTGGTGGCAGAAGAGGAACCAGAGTGGCCCAGAACAAGGAAGGCAGAGAAAGTGGTGGCTCTGGGGGCAGGGATGTGGGGAGATCCTTTCTCCCATTTAAGCTTACGGGACCCAGATTTCTGGCATCACTGCTAGATCGCCTCCGCTTCAGCTGTTCAGGGAGTATTTTAGCGAGTGAATGAGGCTGGACATCCTTAACAGATGCTGCCCGCCCACGTGGACTGGTCTTCCAGCCGCTCACTGCTGAGCTGAAGCTGTTGAACGTTTCCTCAGGCATCCCCTCCACAGCAGGGCCTTCCAGCAAACCCGCAGGCTTCCTGGCTGCTGCCTTCACCTAGGTCCTGTTCTCAGGAGCTTCTCCACGACAGGCGAGAGGCCAGGTGCTGGGCTAGTTCCTAGGACATTGAGGTGATGACATTAACTAAGGCTGTCTCCACAAGCTTAAGTCGGAAGTGTCCCAAAACCTGAGGGCCTGGGAATTCAAATGGTCCCCAGCAAGTCTGATTCTTTCTCCATCTCAAAGCTATTCTGTTACCCTTAAGTCTTACTTTGACGCCACATGGACAGTAATTTGTAATGTTCTCAAAGTCGGGATGGCTTCCTCGGTGTAGCTTTTTAAAATGAACTGAACTTCAACCTGTGCTAAGCACTCTACATGCATTCATTTCATCCTCACGGTTTTACAGACAAATCAACCAAGCCTCAGAGGGGCGAAGGCGCTTACTCAATGTCACTCAGGGAGTGAATGGTGAAGCTGGAGTGAGAGCCTAGATCTTTCTTAATGTAGAGTCAAAGATCCTGGCAACCAGCGTATCCTGGGGTAATAGCCCATTATGGCTGCCAGGATATTATATGTATAATTTTTTATATTTTTGGCATTGAGAATAAGATTTTTGAACAGTCAAATCTATCACCTGAAATGTCATGAGGAGTTAATGTGAAGATTTCTTTCTTAATCAACAATTTGATTGTTTAATGGCCTTATTACTTTTTTAGAAAATAAGACTCAGACTACATATCCAATCTTGGTCTGCAATACTAATTCTAGGAGGCCTCAACTTTAGTTCTTACAGCAAAATGCAAGGGCAAAAATGGGAAGTAACACTGAATGGTATCATTTGGGGATTTTTTTTCTTTGTGATGCTCATAATTGAACAACAGCTTTTGTCTAAAAAATTTAATGTGACAAGAAATTAATCCACACTGTGATCTAATTATTTTTAGAATTATGAGAAAAATGTAAGGTGTCTCAACTATTTAATTTTGAAAAGTGTCTATGGAAATTAACTTTCACTGCCTTTCATAAGGATTTTAGTTTTCTTGCCATCCTTAAATGGCATTTTCAACAATCACTAATATGGCTATTGCTGTCACGTAAGGTCACTGGCATGTGAGGTAGGGTTTCTTGCAAAGCCTGACTTTAAAGAACATGTGATGTATCATGCTCTAGACTACTTTAAAGTGTAATTTATCAAATTAATGAATTAGAATACAGGGGCTAATCAAAGAACCAACCAGTTTCTTAATTTTCTTTACATCTCTGAAGAAGCAACTGTTCAGCAGGAATGAACACCAAACACAGGGAGATTTCTTGTGGTACGTTAAAAGCAAACATCACTCTGACCCTTGAAAATGAGATTAGAATAAGACCAAAAATAATGGAAAAGTGGTTACTGAATGAAAAATATTTGGGGAAAAATGAGTTCACAATTGTGACATTTTAATAAAAAGGTTTTGGCGATCCTAAGGTCCACCCACCAGTCCCCTATGTTCAGGCTATAGTGACCTGAATTCTGATTACTGAAGTTGATCTTCTGGGAAAAGGTGTTGGATCCAGAAGGCACTGATCAAACTCAAGAATATAATCTGGAAAGGAACCTGCTTAAGTGGTCTACTCTTAGGAAAGGGATATTTATTATAGAGAGAGCAAGTTGTAGGTGAACTCCAAACTTGGCACCAAAAGTAGTAGAAATTTTGCTGTGGGGTAAGAATGAGGGGAAAGTAAGGGGAAAGGAAGAAGGCACATGGCCTTAATAAGAGGCGTGCCACAGTGAGCTGTCAGTGGAAAGCTTTGGATTCCCAGTGCTGTGAAAGGAAAGGAAGGAGCTCCAGAGATGGAGGTGGGGAAGCCCAGGAGATGCTCTGTTGTATTTACCTGGCAATTCTGTGGACTCCTCGATCACTCTAGATCCTAAGTTCAATGCGAGCACATGGCTATCTGTAATTCTAAACATCCATTCTCCTGAACAACGCCCTTAAACCCCAGGGAAACACTTGTACACATCTCTTGCCCTAGGTTCTCAAAACAAATGGTGACCACATCCAAATGCCATGAAGCTATATGGGGTGTCATCTGCTAAGGTGGGAGATGGAGGGGATGGACTCCGCCTCAGAATACAGGGAGGATTTCATCAGCAGAAGTGCTTAGGTAAGAACAAGGACAAATTAATTAACTTGTCATATTCTTCCTCTCACAAAGCATGAATGCTGTGGATTCTTGCATAACGAAGCACCGTTTCCCTGTGATGCCAAATGTCCATTTGCTCGCTTCTCTTCTTTCTCCAATTGGGGGTCCCAAAGGTACACAACATATTAACATGACAGTCCCAACAGTTACACATAGCTGCTAATGGAAATCACTCTGAAGTGTGTATCTATACATAGGTCTGTATGCAACGTGAGTGAAGCATGATACTGATTCTTTACAGACAGCTAGATAGACATTTAATGCTAGAGCTGCAGGGCTTTTTAAAATAAAAATGTACATGTTTACAAAACTAAATATCTGGACTTTATTAGAATATTCTTTATTTAAAAATTTGACAGTTATTAATTATAATTTATATTTTGCCTTTTAATTTTAAGAGATCATTTTGAATATTTCAAAAGAAAATTTTTTGTATTGTGGTAAAAAACACACAGCATAAAATTTACCATCTTAATCATTTTTAAGCATATAGTACTTTTTAAGGTATAGTGGTAACTATATGCACCTTGCTATACAACAGATCTCTAGAACTTTTTCATCTTGCAAAACTGAAACTCTATACCCCTCGAACAATAACTCCTCTCCCTCCCCCATGCTCCTGGCAACCACATTCTACTTTCTGTTAAAAGAAAATTGGTTTAGAAAACATATGACACTTTTAATTTATTTTTAAGCATTAATTTACATTTTGATGAAAATAAATTCAAATTTTGTATATATGTATTTGAATATAATTGTATCTTAATATTTTAACTCTTTAGACATTAGTCTCAATAGAGCACAAATTGTATGAAAAATGTTGAATATGATATCTTAAGTAGTGATTTCATTGAAATGAAGGAAAAAATAAATTGTATGGAATGAATCTATAATAGTTCATGAATTATGTATGTCTATTTTATTACTCATTTAAACATCTCCAGCTTTTCAACAAAACACCCACACATATGCAATAACAATTAATTTAGTCATTTTTGACATTTTGCTAACTTTAACTCATAGAAAGGCCATACTTTCACTCATACTTTTCAATTTGTCTCAATGAAATATAATTGTCAAGGAAGGAAAATAGTACATATTTTGTTTAACAGTTTATTAGTTTTAAACATTTAGGCATATGCTATGTGGGCTATTTGTACTCTTGTCCTGGCCCCCAAAATATAAGTAGGGCTGACTGCAATTGCATGTTAATTGTCTGTGTTTACCGTGTTACTTACCATAAATTTTGAAGGGACAATATTTGTTTTGTCTATCATTGTATCTCTAGTGTTTGGTATAATTAATCCTCAAAGAAATGTTTGAATGTCATTGAAGTCACCTTCGTTGATGACAACTAACTGAGCTGTGAAGTGTCGGCCACTATTCTATCTATGCTCTGAAGAAGCAAAGGTGAATAAGGCAGGGTTCCCACTCACAAAAAGCTTGTCATTTAATTGAGAAAGCGGATCAGGCCTATACAAGGGGCTTTAAAGTAGGAGTTTTATTCATATAGGTATAAACTAAGTGCGACAGGCAGTAAGTCTTGCTAAATTCCAGACCCCATTTGTAATATGGTGATAATAGTAGGACCTACCTCGCAGGGTTATTTTGAAGATTATAAAAGATAATTCATGTGAAGCACTTAGCACTAGGCTGGCACAGAGTATTCACTCAATAGTGATAGATGGTGGTGATAATACAAGTAGTAGTAATTGTAACAATAGTAGTGGTCGTGGAAGTGGTATTAGTGGTAGTCATAATAGTAGTGATGGTGACTGGTGTAAAGTTTAATAGTAAACAGTGTTTATGGGTTCAGATGGTCAGGGAAGACATCATGAAGGAAAATATAGAGGTATTAGAGAGTTGAAGGTACTTCAATGAATGTATTTTTGAAAAGATGTTTCAAGGAGTCTATACTGGATACAAAAACAATGGAAGAAGGTAGAGAAGAGGAACCCATAGGTCAGTGGATGGATCAGTTGGAAATGGGGCAGGGTCATATAGCCGAATGGTCTAGTTCATGATGGAACTGACTCAGAGAGAAAGGAGGTGGGGCTGTTATGGTCAAGTAGAAGCAGAAGCAGAGAAGACCTGACATCTCCTGCTACCCATGAAGCATACTGGATGGGATAGAGTAAGGGTCAGACACGCAAGGGCTGCAGCCTTGGGGAAGACCCAGGTGTCAATTCAAAAAAAGAGCTAACAAGAGCACCCCGAGAAAAGAGTATAGATCTGGTTTGCTGGGACATGGCGAGTCCAAGCAGCCAGGTAAAAGCATTGATGGTGCTGGGTTGAGATCAAGAAGCTGGATCAGGAGCAAGGAAGAAAACAACCTCACCAGGGGTGGTAGAGCTGTTAAGGAGGATGTGAAGGTCTAAGTTTGTGGAGAATCCATGCACAACGGGGCTTATGCTTGCTGCACCAACTGATGAAAACAGGGAGGAGAGGTATTAAGATTTTATTTTCACCAGTTTCCTTGGAAAGGATAATATATCATCCCAATCCCGTCACCAAACATGTGTGGACTTAGATAAGTGACTCAACTTTCTGTATTTGTTTCTTCATTGAAAATATAAACTCAAAAGTACTTGCTTTGTGTGTCTGTAAAAATAAAATTATAAAGATTTGGAGGCTTGGAAAGGTACAAAACGCTTTGCAAATATAAGGGATGATTATGATATTCATATTTCAAGTCAGGGTGGGTTCCTAGTTCAAATATTCCAAATATACTAGTGTGGTAAATACATAGAGGTGCATAGGGCAGCTTTAACTGCTTGCTGGGTTTTTGTGAGACACAAAGCATTGGTCCTAACCATAACCTCAACCATGGGCATGTTGCAAATCAAGCTGGAGAAGGATGGACATGAAGAAAGAAGAGAATGGAAGAGGAGAAAGAAGCAAGGCCAGACATTTGGAAGGTTCTGTGAAGTCAAAGAGCCAGTGTGGTGACATGTGCTCCATAGAGAGGGGACTCTCCCTTCCCTAGTGGAGTCACGGCTCCATTACATGCCACACGACTCAGCAGTCTTGAGTAGAGAAACAAAGAATAACTCAACAGGATAGAAATTAAATTAGCAGCATGGAAGAACTTGAGTCATATTTGAGTAGAACAGTGATATTATTTCCTGGGCTCTGGTGATATTTTTTCCCCAATCTTGGCTGTGGACAGCTTTAGTCATATATCTTTCCCGAAAGTTGTAGTTCACTGTAGTTTCTCACGTGTTCATGTATCACATTGAGTGTTGACAGGCTGGGCATTTAATTATCTGAGAACTGCTGTACTTTCTTTGCTTCTTGAATAATGAACTGGATTCTGTACCAAAGTGTGAGGTACTTACAGCTTCTTTTAGACACCTGGGACTCTGCCTTGGGTTGCACAGGGATTCAGTTATTCACATATACCCCAAGAGGGCAAGGGAAGCAATTATCTGGAGATTTCAAGAAAACCACTGACTCATCTTAATTATCTGGAGGTAGGTAAAATCCCATTTCAACAAACTTTAACATGCTGTCCTAATTACTTTGAATATTGAATATTGTTTGTAAGGAGTGAGTCATCATTTGGGTATCAGATCTCTATAGGCTGTTATCATTGTAATGGTGTCTGTTATAATCAGATTTAACCTGCTTAAATTACCTTAAAAAATGGTCTGAAATGATTACTTCTTTTTTTTAAGTATATAATCCACCTTGAGTAGAGATAAGCAGAAAATGCCCCTATCAATAATGTATTTGAGTTTGCAGAACATGAACTCTGCCACAAATTATGGTTCTAGCAAAATAATTTTTTCCAGATTTGCCTGAATGAAGGCAGCAGTGGGCTTGGGCTCCTGTGCCAGTCAGTTTTGCATTCTGGGTGGCTTGTTTAGATCAGCTTGCACACAGTGTAGTTCAACCATATCTGAGCACTGCCTTTCCTTAGCCTGGCCTTTCACGTGGGATGATTATCTAGAGCTGCTTCATTTGCCAAGGTCATCACTCCAAGGGCCTAGCCCTTCCTCTGGTCATGTTAGGCACTACTACAAGGATATGAGGGCTTGTGACTTTAAATTTTCACACGATTATAATGGCTTTAATTACTACAAGGCCACAAGAGGTAGAGCTTCCATTAAGAAACAGAAGAGCAACATCCAAAGTACTACTTGAAGGCCTAACATCGTGTCTCATGCACAGAGGGTGCTTGGATATTTACTAAGTAAAAGAGAATGTATCTAGGGCATGCCCCATTCTCAAACACAGCTGCTATAGAGCTCTCTGGAAAAAAAAAATTGCTTCACACAGAATTGTTGTTTGGCCCAACTTTCCTTTTCACTTCAAATCTTTGTTTTAAATGACCCAATTGCCATCAGCATCTTGAGGCCTCATAGGCAGCTCAAACAACATTGCAAAAGGCCAGTGTGTTAGGTGTTCCCTATGATGGTTGCCAATGACCCTGCCTCCTGGTATTCATGCTCTTGAGAAGGCTGAACCTAGAGACTTTCTCCTAACAAATGGAGTATGACAAAAACTTACGGGATATGAATTCTGAGGCTAGATGCCCAAAGACTCTAGCATTTGTCTTGCTTGTCCTCTCTTGCTCTTTAACCCTCTCTGTCTCTCCCTAGTTTTCTTTTTCCTTCATTCTCTCTCTCTTTTTCTATTAGAGCCCTTGCTCCAGGGGAAGCCAGCTGCCATGTTGTGAGTAGTTCTATGGAGAGGCCCATGTGACAAGGAACTCGTGTCTTGCCCAACATCCAATGAGAACATGAGGCCTACCAGGAGCCACGCAATTGAGCTTGGAGGTGGGTCTTCTGAGGGCTCCCAACAGCCATGTGAGTCAGCTTAGGAGTGAACCCTCCCCCAGTCAAGCCTGGAGATGACTGCAGCCCTGATTGATACCTTGATTACAGCCTTGTGAGAGACTCTGAGTCAGATATACCCAGCTAGGCCATGCCTGGACTCCCAATCCACAAAAAGGGAGATAAGAAATGTTTGTTGTTTTAAGTTACTAAGTTCAGGGGTGATTTGTTACACAGCATAGATAGCTAATACAGCAGTCCTATGTTTTCTAGAGTATTATAACAATCTGATGAATGGTATCCTTATTTCCTTTAACTTGCTTGCTACTTTTCCTTGCCAAAAAGTCAATCGCACTCACCTCACTGAAAAATATTTTATGATCCCTTATTACTCCAAAAGATAAATTCTGAAATGGAGCACAGAACATTCTAGGTCTTTGGTCATCTGGTACTTACCTGGAGATTTTCAACCTATTTTCTATCTGTGTTCCCACTTCTTTTTTTTTTTCTTTAATAGGGTCTCAGTCTGTCACCTAAGCTACAGTACAGTGCCACCAACATGGCCTACTGTAGCCTCAACCTTCTGGGTTCAAGCAATCCTCCCACCTTAGCCTCCCTGGTAGCTGGATTGCAGGCATGCACAAATATGTCTGGCTAATTCTTTTTTTTAATTTTTTGTGGAGACAGGGTTTTGCCATGTTGCCCAGGCTGGTCTCAAACTCCTGGACTTAAGCCATCTGTCTGCCTCAGTCTCCCAAAGTGCTAGGATTACAGGCAAGAGCCACCACAACTGGTGAGTGCTCAGACTTCTAAATGTCTTTATTCCAGCCACACCAAAGTACTTGCAATTGCCCAGCACACCACAATTTTTGTGTTCCTCTTTCTTGTCCTGGCTGTTTCCTCTCCCTGGAATGCCATTTCCACCTCACCTATGCTGGTGACATCCTGCAAAACTCTACCCATCCTTCTAGATTTAGGCTCCAACTTCCTTTCTGTAAAGCCTTCTCTGCTATAGATAAAGTGGGACACTCCCTCCTCTGTATTCCCATGGTTTTCTGCTCCCACTCTACCATTCTCTCCTTGACTAGACCATGGATTTCTCACAGGTAGAAAAATATAATTCCTAGAGCATGATTATTAAAAGCAAAGGGTTAGGAGCCAACCCAACTAGGTTCAAAATCCTTTCCCTATCTCTTTACTTAGCTACGAGCCTTAGACAAGTTATTTAACCACTGATATGGTTTAGCTGTGTGTCTCCACCCAAATCTCATCTGGAATTGTAATCTCCACAAGTCAAGGGAGGGCTCTAGTGGGAGGTGATTGGACGATGGGGGCGGTTTTTCCCCTTCTGTTCTAATGATAGTGAGGGAGTTCTCACAAGAGCTGATGGTTTTAAAGTGTGGCACTTCCTTGTTCTCTCTCTCCTGCTGCCACATAAGACATGCTTTGCTTCCCCTTCTCCTTCTGCTGTGATTGTAAGTTTCCTGAGGCCTCCCCAGCCATATGGAGCTGTGAGTCAATTAAAACTCTTTTCTTTATAAATTACCCAGTCTCAGGTAGCATCTTTGTAGCAGTGTGAGAACAGACTAACACAACAACTGAAGCCTTAATTTTCTAATCTGTAAAATGAGAAGAATAATAGGACCCATGTACAGGGTCGTTTTGTAGTTAAATGAGATAATATGTGAAAAGTGCTCAGCACAGCCTGGCAATAAGAGTTAAATATATATTAACTATTATTATTTATAATTATAATCACAGAGATAAGCACATAGTAAAATTTCAATCACTGTTTCATGATTCTCTGAGAATTATTTGCATTTTCATTGGGGACAAAGGCATGTAAAGAAAAAGGTGTGACAATGGTAGAATTTCAGACATCACGGACACCTGTTTTGCCTTCTTCCAAGCTTGGCCCTGGGTATTAATATTAAAACAGATAATAAATTAACAGGTAGGAAAGAGAGCAGGGTTCATTTATTCACTGGACTCTTTGTCAAGAGTCTGGAAATGAGAAATTTTCCCCAAATGAAAGATTAATATTAATGTGATGAAGTGATTGTAATCTTGAGGATGAGAAACCGATTTCCATTTTTTTTTGAAAGGAAAAATTGCCAGAGAATCTATTCAAGGGGTTCACAGTCTTTGACAAGCCCTTTCAAGCAGCAGGATGCAGTGGAAGGGGCAGAGACTGAAGAGTCCAATGACCTGGGTTCTAGATCCAACACTGCCTCTACTAGTGTGTGCCTTAAGGCAGGACACACTCATGCCATCTGTAAATGGGGGATGGCAATATCCATTCTCCCTAATTCACAGCACCATAGGGAGGAGAAACTGAGATCACGAATGTGAAGACAATGTTTGAAAGTTTAAGAAAACAGAAATGCACGATGTATATATTTTCATGGTTTCCTATTTAAATAAGAAATAGCCAAGCATGTGTAAGGACAGCAATGGAAGATATAATTGATTCTGCTTATGTAAATGTGGTGTTTTTCTTATAAGCTTTCCAAAAAACTCAAAAGGAAGTCATAAGACTAAAAGTCATTTTAAGGAACTTTTTTTTTTTTTTTTTTGGAGTAAAAGCAATTTTTCTTTTTTGGAACTAACAGAACACAATTAAAAGAAAAACTACCTGAGGGATCCAATATTTAACATGAAGAAACTAAGGATTACAAGCCAGGAGTTGGCTTCTTTACGTAGTGTTTGAGTCCTTGCAGATGTCCTTGGGCCAGGTGGACCAACTCCTAAACATTAGCAAGTATGTGTATTTCCCAGGAGCCTATTTAGAATCTGCTCATAGTTAGACTGAACTTGTCTTGGAAAGAACAACCCATCTGATCTTCAGAAACCTCTGCTATAAGCAGATATTTTTTAAAAAATCAAATGCAGAAGAGAACTCTAGGTAAACTAGGTAAACATGATTGTCCTTAAAGGGTATTTCATTTCAAAAGAAAAGAATAATGAAAGAAAACGGTAGATGACCAACATAGTCTACATATTAAACAAGGTCTCCCAATTCCAGCGGTTTCTTCTTTGGTAATCTCTCAGAGATAAAAATCACTCTTCACAATTTGAAACAAAGTAAATGGATGTTTGCGATGTTAAGAACCCCTGTGGAAATGAGGCGAAATAAGACAAGGCCTTCAGACCTGTGAGAAAAATCAATCTGATGGAAAATTGACAAACTTGTTTAACGTGGGGCACAAGAGCCAAGGGCTGACCCCAGAGGCCTCCTCTGAGACACCCAGTGAAGTTCCCGTCAGTTCCCTTAATCCGTTCAATTACACAACAGCATCGCTAAGGGAACCTTTTTTTTTTCTAGCCAAACATCACTTTAAATTAACTTTTTTGCCATTGTGTTTTAAATTCCAATTTCTTTCTCTTCATTCTTTCTCTACACTAAATTATTAAAATCACCAACTGCTCTACAATCAAAAATATTTCAGAAAGCAGTGATGCCAAATTTGGATTGACTAAAGTGAAATCAGACAGAAGGAAAGATATTTTGAACATTTCTACGCTTGGTGCATTGTTTAAAGATATGGCAACAAGTAATTAAAATGGACTACTTGGCTTTTCCCCACAAAACCAACCTGGTGTTTGGCCCCATTACAGCCTAATTCAGACCAGAGAGACATCTGAGTGAAGTGAAACACACCAATATATTTACAAATAGACTGATTTTTTTTCTTCATCTATTAACATGTTCCTTTTTTATGTAAAAAAAGTTAAGCTACACTAAAATGAAAAAATAAGTAAAATAAGCCTTTTATTTGGAAAGTCAGAATGAAAAGGCAAAGTGGACTAACTTTTAGAACTAGAGAAAGGAAGGACTTGATTTATTTTTAAAGAGCAGATTTTACTCAAAATGTCGCATCAACGGACTTGCACATGGAAGTGGCCATCTAAATTCTGACAATTTTCTTTTCATTTACCATCATCTATCTACACATGACACAAATAAAAGTGTATGCACAGCCTCACAGAGGAAACCGAATTACACTCCACCTTTACACACAAACACACCTCAGCCACGGGCCTTGTTTTCTGATGGGTGATATGCCCTTGAGCAGACTATCTCCAGGCCAGCATTAATACTCAACACCTGTCAGCTCATGGCTTCTCCTTATTACACTGCATTCATTTCAACGGCTGAATTCAAACAATTGTCACAGCGCCTGGTGTTAAAGATGCAAAGATAGTCCCTGCTCTTTAAAAGCTGGTGGAATAGTGAGTGAGTCCCTTAACATTCCTTCACAGCAGGACCCTGAATTCCAGGCAGCACTAAGCAGAATACTTGTTAAATAGGTGCATCCTCAACCAACAAATTGGCTTTATTTTAAGAAGAAATAAAGAGGTGAGTCAGGTGCTAATTATTTGATTGGAAATCAATTCACTCTTTTCCCTGTGAAAGAAAATGTGCCAGGCATGGTGGCTCATGCCTGTAATTCCAACACTTCGAGAGGCAGAGACAGGAGGATTGCTTGAAGCCAGGAGTTTGAGACCAGACTGGGCAACAGAGCAAGGCCCTATCTCTACAAAAAATAATAAAAATTAATCAGGCATGGTGGCACGCACCTGTAGTCCCAGCTACTTGGGAGGCTGAGATAGGAGGATTGCTTGAGCCCAGGAGGTCAAAGCTGCAGAGAGCCATAATTATGCCACTGCATACCAGCCTGAGTGACAGAGCAAGACACTGTCTAAAAAAGAGAAAGAAGATAAAGAAAGAAAGAAAGAAAGAAAGAAAGAAAGAAAGAAAGAAAGAAAGAAAGAAGAAAGAAAGAAAAGGAAGTAAGGAAGGAAAGAAAGAAAGAAAGAAAGAAAGAGAAAAGAAAGAAAAAGAAAAAGGAAAAGAAGGAAGGAAAGAAAGAGAAAGAAAGCAGAAAGGAAGGAAGGAAAGAAGGAAGGAAGGAAGGAAAGGGAAGGGAAGGGAAGGAAGGGAAGGAAGGAAGATGAGTAAAGGAAAAAAAGAAAAGTTTCCCATGGTGGTGGTAGTTACAAGCCTGGACATATGAAAGCCTGTTTAACTCCTAACGTGGTCGCAATTCCCTACAATGGTAAAGAAAAGTTCAAAGGTAATTGCATTGTTGTAAATATGTACCATTTCAGATACGAGTTTCATGTTTTAAAAAATCTGTACTAACTTTCAGAGTATAAAAAACACTTTCAAATATTACCTTGTTTCATCTCGTGAGAAAATGGACTTATTGATCTTGGTTTTTATAAGTTAGGAAACCAGGCTTGGTGGGGGTTGTGGGGGTGGGGGGGTTGCAAGCAACTCCCTAGGGATCAGCTGGTTAAGAAGTAGTGGTTCAGGGACAGGAACTCGGGCTTCTGGCACAGGAGCCCATGTTATTCCTTCTACCTGAGACTGTCTCAGAATATCTCTGGGCTAATTCAAGTGACGTGCCAAAGCATTGAATTTTATTTAAAATTAGAAAAAAAAAGTTCACCTTGAATTTTCCTATGTTTCTGGGATATTTGATTTCTTCCTTGGGACTTTGAGAGTAAATCTACCTCAGAGAAGAATAAATTTATCCTGAAGCAGTTTTTCTGGCAGTGGATGAGAAGCTCATTAACCATATATTATTACTAAGTTTATTATTTGTTGGTTCTATTTATTTGTAATAACCATTTAAAAAAAAGTTTCCCCTTTAAGTGGCCAGTTTGGAAACCAACATAATAATTAATCAGAAAAGAGAGAAGGGAACTGCTGCTAAAATACAAAGATAAGCTTGTAAAAATTGGTCCTGCTTAGTTTGGACATAGGTCATCTAAGGGGTTTTTTTGTTTGGTTGGCTGGCTGGTTTAAATGAAAGAGTAAAAACATCTCAAGGCACTTATTAAGGCATTAGTTATACAAAGTTTACATATTTTACCAAGAATTTTATTTAAAAGATTAGGTCTTCAAGAAAATTAGACTGAAGTCAATTGTATTTTTTTCCTAAGGGACCAAGGAGTCTAAAGGGACCAAAAGCATCACCAAAAACATGGCACTTGCAAGAACCGATTTTAAAGTTAAAACACCTGAATTTTAGTCCCATGCTGAAGGGAAACAAACAAAGGCATTTATACTCCAAGTTGTTCGACTGAGTGTTAGAAGTGAATGTGTGTCTGGTTGCATAAATGCATTATCTCCAGCTATTTCTAAGTTCACAATATGTCCTCTGTATGAAGATTTACCCTTGCCCCCTCTGCCCGACTCCACATCACTTATAATATATACATAGTTTATTACTGTACCATGAAATGATGACATATTACTTTTACTTTGTGAGTTGAATATTGCACTTTGCCACATGTTACCAAACTGTAAGCTTTTGTTAGCTCTCGTGGGAAATTTGTGATGGTGTGAAGTGAACTGCTGTCACCATTCCATGGATTGCAAAAATGGTATAGCTCTTGCCAAAGACCTGGATCATATCTTGAAAGATTGCCTGATCAAATCAATATCTTCAACAAGGTTGGTTGTAGCCAACCATTTTTCAATGTGTGAAATCGATATAGTTTGTTTAAGAATGGATGGTTGGCCATCTTCTTCCATTGTATTCCTTCTAACTAATCTTTTGGCATGGATTTTTGTAAATATAAAGAACACAAGGTAAGTATACCCAAACACCTTTCTTGGCACCCTGTGGATACTGAACTGACCACAGTTAAGTATTATTGCAAAAAGAGGATGTTTTGGTGTCCTGCTGACCTAAATTCAAGGCCAGGTCTGTTGCTAAGTAGACATGTAACTTTGGGCAAGTTACTTAACCCTCCTGAGTCTTAGTTTCCTTCTATGCAAAATAGAGGTTATAATGTCTGCATCACAGGTTTAAGAAGTACCAGGCATGTAGCAGAAACCTTCTAAATATTAATTTACTTTATTTTATTCCCTCCTAGGTACCATTCTCTTTTCTGCTCCATAGTCTACCAACTTTTTATCTTTATATTATCCCCTTCTTAAATATGTCTTTACATTTATATAGGTGTTCGTGCATATATGTGGATTTACGTCTTTATTTGCACAATGTTGAATATTGAGCTCTACATTGATATTTGCTGTCATTACCTTTAATAATTTCAAAATAATCTTCCTTTTTATATAGCTATTTTTATTTCCAGTTGGTATAGTCAATAAAAAGAAATATTCCTTTTACAGTGGGATTGTTGACTCCAAAATCTGTAAAAGGAACTTACAATTAAAAAGGAAGTTTAAATGAGTAGCAACATGCTCAAAAATTAACCATATGAAAAATAGTGTTTTACAGGCACTCATTTACACATTAAGGAAAATTGAATTCTAAATGGGAAAGATTAAAAAGAAAATACCTTTAGAGGATGTGTTAGAGAAAAGAAAGATAACAAAATCATACTGAATGTTACACTCCATTTTTATATAAATTTTGCCCTCAGATTATACCAAGCAGAACAAGGGCAGCAGAGAACAAATTAGGAAGAGATCTGGTATTAACCACCATATTGGTAATATGGTCTTAGAGAGTGCTTGAAGTCCTTTGCCTAAGTTAAGACATTATAACACAACTATTTCAAAAAGAAGAAATAAACATCAGTGTGCTTAAAAGTAGCCATATTTGGAAAACTAACACTAAATTTCACAGAGTTTGCTGGAGTTCTTCATTCTGATTTATTGCTTCACTTTACCCTTAGCAAGCAGGCATTAGGAGCTGCAAATGTGGGGACTTTTCAAGGAGAGATTTTTGCATACTATGCTATTTTATCGTTGTGGTAGAATAATATCTTTGAAATACTAATGTGTTTTATACTCATTCAAGCAGCTGGGCCACTTTAGGGTCATTCTACAGGGGAAGAATGCTACGTAGGGTGGAAAGCAAAATTGCGTTCCTGGATTTTGTCTTCCAAAACCCTTGGCTCTTGAATCTCCCTAGAAGATAAAGTGACAAAAATTTTGAGAGCTGGCGATTGAATGGGAAAATGAAGAAATTCATTCCTCTCTACCTTTAACTTACCAGACTAGAAAAAATTTCCTGGGCTTGGGAAGATGAAAGAGAGACAAGAAGAATCCATGAGCTCATAGATGGTTAGAAGTGTCTTCTGAATAGAAGTATCTCTAACTCTGCCTTCTGTGCTGAGCCCCGTGGAAGCAGGAAAACCCAAAGTGCTTTCCAAAATCCAATACCACAGGGCACCTGTGCCTTTCCCAAAGGGATGAAATGGCTCTACAGTGAATCTGGGCAGATGGGGAAGTACTCATGACCATCTTCTGGAGATTTTCATGGTTCAGCAGGACATGTGGCATGAAAGGATCAAAATGATGACTCGTCAAGCATGACCCTGGTAAGCTGAGAGAGATGTTTGGCCTCGGGGTCCAGGTGAACAGGAGCAAAGAACTGAGGACACAGGCAGAAGGGCTGGTAGACTACTAAGCCGAAACCTGAGTGGCAGATACTCTGCGATCAAAAGTATCGCCTCCCATACCCCCTTCCACACTCCTCCTCTCCCCTCTGTAAGTGCCTGCACAGCAAATGCCATCCCAGAGAGAGAGGTGAGGGGGAACCCTGGATCAACAGAGGGTACACTTCCTCTACCTCAGCAGAGTCAGGGCTGAATATAAATTAGCCAGAGTTAGAGAAAAATAAACTATTGTAGTTATTGCACAGCTGATTTGTGATATGCATTCTTATGAAATCCTAATCAAAAGTCCAGAGATAAAAACCAGACCGCCTGCCTGAGAGAGAATGGCCAGAACAAGGACAAGGCAACACGGTCTCCTATAGTCGGAATTGCATCCTCCTCCCTGTCATCCCAAGTCTCACTTCCAGTTCTGTTTAAGTTTTGAAGCTGAGAGAAAAGAAGAAATGTCAGAGGGAATTGGGGCCTTTAATATTGTGCACCACAGTTAGCTCTTGAAGCAGTGTCACTCTGCTGCGGTGTTTAAAAATGAAGTGCAGTTCTCAACTCTCAGTGCCTCACATTCAGGAACTTCAGTAACAAATTCCTTTCACATTTATTCCAAAGACTCTCCTTATACCTGAGGGTGAAGCTCTGGGTTTTTTAAGTGTTCAAATGCCGTGTTTAGAGACGGGACAAAGTTTTCATTCCAAAGCAGTAGCAATGGAGAATGATGCCTGAGGCACCTCAAGGTTTTCTTGCCAGATCCCAAGCAGCGTCGGTGGGGGGCGCCTAGAAGGTAGCCTCAGAAGAGTGGGGGACTCAGACTCTCTGGAGCCAGGGAGAACCTGACTCCAAAGCAGAGACCCTCTGCTCTTTAAAACTTTGAACTGTTGAGCCAAAAATTTCCATGATACTGAATCACAGTCGAGTGGGCTTTATTTTACAATATGGCATGGGTGTCGGTCACTAATGCTGAAAGAAGCTGACAGATGAGCCATCTATATCCCAGGAAGGAAATAGGGCTGGCTGGATTTTAAGCAAAAACCTTGTGATGACAAAAACAAATACGTTAAGGGCTGGTCAAGGGCAAGTCAATAAATAAAGAGGGAAAGACAGCCTCCCTGGTGTGGCTGCCAGAGGTTAAGATTGATTGCTTTGCGTGTGTTGTGAGAGCAGTTGCATGTGATGCACTTCTTATTTGTGCTTCTAATCACACCACTTCTGGCTTACAGAGAGAGGACTCTGATCCTGGATGCGTAATGCCAAGCCTGGGCATGGAAGGGAAATGTCTTCCTTCTGGATGGCCTCCTTTCAATTTTCGGTCACAATGAAATTACTTGTCTTCTTTTGTGATTCAGAGTGTGGGAAGGAAGATGATAAGAGCATCTACTGAGGTCTGCAGGGGCCTCTTCAGCCTGTAAGTAGTATAGAAGGTGTAGATCCACCTGGTAATATTTCAGGGACACCTGGAAGGTTCCTTGCCTGCCTCCTCCAATTGCTCCCAGGTGCTCAAAACTCTTTTAAATAAATGCAATCTTTCTTTCCACTGTCAGACAGAAAGAATCTCTTAGGTGTAAATGACTGATACCAGATTCTTTCCCAGGGATAGATTTTGATGAAAGGAAAATAGGAGACAGCGTGGAGTTATTATTGACAGCTTCAGAGAAGGGACGGGGATGCCGTGTTGGGGGAATAATTTAAAAAAGGGAAGGGTGAGGTTCCCAAAATTGGTCGCTTTACAATTTTTGCATAGGGCAAAACTTATCCAAAGGTAATGAAATGGCTTTGCTGAGCTATGTGGAGGTGTCATTCAGAATAACCTGCTGGTTGAGAATTCTTATATATTCCACATTATTAACAATGATGTAGGCAGAACTCCCATGAAAACACTGAAAAACATTTGACCTTTTCCAGCTCTGGCTTTCTGGGTGATTCAGCCTTCAAGTAAAACACAGTCCTAATACTGGTCCAGCAGAACTCACTGCTGAGTGTGGAGGTCAGTGTGCAGACACCAACATAATCTCCTTGAAACTTTTACAAATGAAGGGTCCCAAAATGTTTAGTCGGTAAGTCTTTTCATCATTAACATCGATTCCCTCTGAATTACAGATTTAACATGATTCCAATAAAAGCATGAATGTCCTAGTCTGGACCTAAACGAGCTGATTTTCAAGTTCATGTGGAAAAATAAACAAACAAAATAACCTGGAAATTCCTAAAGAAAAACTGGCAAGAGCAGGGGTATTAGAGATCAGCTCTAGTAGATATTAGAACATACTAATAAAACCTAAATATTTAAAGACTGTGGTGTGCCATATCAGTACACCATTGAAACAGAATAGAAAAACAAAATACACATAGAATTCAGCATGCGATAGAGATGGACTTTTTAATACAGGGCACTGAGACAACTGAGTGTCATGTGATAAAAGATAAAATTGAATCCATACTTTTCACTATACAACAAGATCCATGTTTTAAATGTGAAAAGTAAAATCATAAAAGTACAAAGGAAACACATGAGAATTCTTTCATAATCTTGGTTTCAGGAAGGCCTTTCTAGCTATGACTAAAACTTCAGGATCCGTAGAAAAAGAAATTAATAAATTCAATTACATTAAAAAAACTCCTTCTCAATGTAGAAAGAAAGTCAGAAGAGAAAAATAACTGCAGCTCATATACAGGCAAAGCACTAATTTATCTGTGGAAAGTACTCTTAGAAAAGAAAAAAGACTAACAACTAACAACCCAAATATAAAAATGAACCAAAGACATGAGCAAACAGTAGAAAAAGAAACACAAATGTCAAACATACATCAAGATTAGCAGTGTCACTCATTACAAGAAAAAAGCAAATTAAAACTATACGAAATGCCATTTCTCCCTAGGAGACTGACAAAATCCAAAAGTTGGACAACAATTCCATTGGCAGGGCAGGAAAAGAGGTGCTGGCAGAGTGCAAAATGGGAGACTCCTGAGATAGGTATTGACAGTGACCTTCAAAATAACAACACACCTACCAGATCTCCACTTTCAGCTGTGATGGAGGAAGAGAAACTGAATTTACTATCTCTCGAGTCTTCACCTAAAGACTCTTCTGATCCATGAGTTCATCTCAGTTCTGGGTGCCTCTCCTGGTAGAAGCTACTTTACAGATTGTGGGTCTTTAAAGACTCATTTTCCACACAGCAGGCCCCGGAAACCCCAACCCGCCACTTCATTTGGTGTGCAACTTAAGAAATAACGATTGCATTGACTCTGAAGGCAAACTTGACAGTGTTGGACTCAATGACAGATGTGTTCATCTCCAGCATAGTGACTTCCTAAGAGATTTTCAGAGGCTATTTTGACCCTCTGCTATTTTCACCTGGTGTAGACTTCAGCTCTGTGCAAAATACAAATCAAATGAAATGGCAAGAGTACTCAATGTTGAGTCAGGTGACTTACTGTAGGCTTTGGTCTGTCATATAATCTCTCTGGGTTTGTTTTCATCGTTATAAAATGAAGTCACCCAACTATGTGATCTCTAAAACCCCCTTAGTTCTAGAATTCTATAAAAATTTCTGATAAGAATACATCACAGTCACAAAGAATTTACAAGACTCCAAGATAAGGCATAATTACACTGGCTCTAAAATATATAGTTATGCTACTTAATTTTATGATGAGATTTAATTAACTCTCCCTTCCCACTGTCAGAAGCTGCAGTGGAACAATTGTCTTTGCAAGTCGTACAGAGCATTGGTGCCTTGGCTGGGCACTCTGGATCCCAATTTGCTCTCATAGCAGCAGGCAAGAACCTTGGAAAGCAGCAATGCTTGCTTCACTGGTGAAGGGGGGCAGGGCAGTTGCACAGGAAATCTACTTCCACTCTCCCCTAGCAGCCCCAGAAGCCCTCCCAGAAGAGCTATGGCACCAGGTGCCAGCCAAGGACCACGAGAAGGATTTAGCCCAATGGATAAAGTTTGTTCCTTCGGCTGCCTCAGACAGGTGGGTCCATCTGAAGCAAATGTTACGAATTGGACTTTTTCATATAGCCTTGTTGAAATAACCAGTGCCCCTAGGCCCCAGTAGCCAACAGGGAACTGTCTGACTTATCCACGGTTTTACTCATCTTTCAGCTGGAGCAGACCTTCAAACATAAACCCAAGTCATCCAGGGCACGGAGTGGATTTGTGATCCTCCCTGGAGGCTGTTGGCTCCAAATCCCAAGAATGTGTTATATGAAAAAATAAATGCCTTTTTTTGCCATCTGTGAATGAAAAAGTTCTTCATATGTTTAACTGTTTCAAATTGCCATATGTGACATACACGCTCACATGCGCACACACACACACACACACACACGCCTGTTTGGGGGCTGGGATCAAGTTGGTAATACAGACTGGATTCCCTCTTTCACCCTCTGTTTTTTCTTTCAAAGGGGCTAGAGGCAAAAAGCTTCCAGGTTTGTAGCCCCCCAGAAATAGAGCAGTTTTAATCCTTGTGGGGTGGGAGGTGTGCTGAGCCTGACTTAGCCGGGGCATTTTTCTGGAATTTCAACCATCTGCTGCAATCCTCCCCTCCTATGCCAATTGTTTGCCTAAACTGCCGGTACACTGCCACAAAATCATAAACATCTGATGACCAACACTATGGCAGAATAGGGCACAGGCCCCTTATGTTGTTTTATGAGAGGCTGGAGGGTGGAAAGAGAGGGGAGAAGGAAGAAACTGACAGGACTTGCTGAGTTCAAGTCTCCCTCATTAACTCTCAATAAGAGAATGAATGGACTTCTTTCAAAGACGTTTTATTTGGTCATTTGCTTGAATTTATTTTGGTTGGGGGGAAAGCCTAACAAACCAGAGCTTTGCTTATTGCTTACATTTCATTATTCATCCCACAAAGCTGTTAGGGAATGAAGGTGAAATCCTTCATAGTACCCACTGCAGGATCTATTTTGATCTGACTCTCCCGTGGTGATTAAGGAACTGTCAGTGAGTAAGATCCTAACCCATCAAAGCCATTATCTTCTAAATCTAAAGGAAACCCTCTTATGAAGGACCTTTTCAATGAACTCACATTGAAAAGGACCTTTTCAATGAACTCACATTGCTAAATACGTCTTCTTGTAGCAGGCAGTGGATACTGTTTTCTGCCTACCAAGATCAATCCACAAATGTTTCTTTGGCCCACAGGCTGATATTGATTCCATTCCCCCTGGATAGGGTTTTTATTTAGTTATGATCATGTGACTTAATTTTGGCCATAGAGATATGAGAGGCTTGGGATTTCTATAAAAGGCTGTTTTTGAAGTCTTTGCTCATGTTCACTGGTAATCTGGTTCTGGTCTACTTCTATGTACCTGGCAAATTGTACCTGCCCATGCCGTTGAAATTAGGCACAGCCATAGTAGAATTCTAGTCAACAAAATCTAAGACACAGTTACATGTATCACTTCAGGCCAAAGAATTTAACAGCAGAGGCTAAACCATCTAGCCTTCTCTTCCCTTGCCACCACTAAATTTGAAGTTCTTTTTAATATGAGAGTCTCAATTAGCCTGGGTCCATTATGGTGAGCATGCGAGTCTTTAAGACATGGAGCAAGAACAAGCAATGCACTTTTATTGTTCTAAGACACTAAGATTTGGAGGTTATTTGTCACTATGGCATAAATTTGTCCTTGTGATTGATACAGCTTTTCTTACTCTTAAAAATAGACATGAGATACAAGAAGGAACAGCCTCTTTTCCTATCCTAAATATGACTTGGGGGCTGATGCTGCCATCTTGCAACCACAAGAGGACAGACTGTGGATCAACTCAAGTCAGAGGAGGACACCACCGCACCAAAACGTGAGGAAACAGGGCTCTTGGTAACATCATTGAACCAGGGAATTGAACCTCGACGACTCTGTCACCAAACTTCTGTGAGATAATAATCATCTCATTGTTATGCTGCTTTTAGTCAGATTTTCTGTTACTGTCAGTGAAAAGCACTCTAACTGATACACTCCAGAAGTGCCTCTCTCCTACTCTCTCTGTCTCCATTCATTCACCCATGCGTGCCTCCATCCATCCATATATTCATGTGACAAAAAAGTATAACACATGCTTTTTAGGCCATGCCAGCCATGAGAAACAACACAAAACAAAAAACTCCCAGAGTTTTAGTTACAGCCATGTTCAGATTTCCTGGAACTCTGGCTCCACCAGATCTCCCCAGAGGTCATCAGTGCTGTTCTTACTACTGATCACCTCCAGGAGTCCACACTGACTCTTCTAAGGCAGTGCTGGAAAGCTGGAGGTCTTCTGGGGTATGAGGCCTCCTTTCTTGAGTACTTTCAGTCCTTCTACAAATATGTTTCCTGTGGATAGGCTCTATGCTTAGCACTACAGTGACCACAGGAAACACCACAGTCACTGCCATCAACACAGACAGGTGGGCATTAGGCAGTCAAGAAAGACAGACAAATCAACAGGCCACCTGAACACGGGTGTGCAACTGTGACCTGCAGACGCCCTGCAGCTTCTCCCTGCCTTCTCTCTGGACACTGTTATACCCACCGCATCTATGGTGGATGGGGGTTGTCATGTGATGTCAAGTCAGCAGGCCATGCCGGTCCTGCATGCTCCAAACCTTCATAGCCAAGGATCCTTCAGCCCTGGAAGTAGCTTTTCTTTTTTAGGTCTAGACTGATGCCCTGAGATGCCTTAGAAGCTTTCCTTTAAAGCTCTACTTTGCCACATGATAGCACTGCTTTAATCATTTCTAACCAGTGGTTGCTTCAGGACAGACCCTGGCCTGCAAGGTGACTTCCTAAGCATCCACGACAAGCATGGGGAGGCAATCTTTATCTCCTGCCCTTGATGCCTGGCTTTGGGGCCAAAGATTCTTTCAGAGATAGCAATGGAATGCATTCTCCAGAAGCAGAAGCTTAGATGGCATTTGGGGTGCAAGATGTTTTTTAGGGAATCATAGCCATGAGTAGAAGACATACAGTGCAGAATTAGGCAGAGGGAGAAGTAGAACTATGATGCAGGAGTGACCGACCTCAGCCAAGCCAGTGGGTGCTTTGGAGAGGGTACTGCCCATCGGAGTGCACCAAGTTTGGCTGAAACGGCCAGCTTCATGCTACTCTGCCTTACTCTGTCATCAATGAGAGCTGTCTTGGGAGCTTGTGACCTCAAGCAAGCAGTGCTCTGCATCTTGGCTGGATGGTAACAAAAGTGACAGGGGAGTCATCTGTCCACTATGCTGCCCACAGCTGGGTGGCAAGTCCTTCCCTGAAAGAGGATCTGGGAGGTGTATCTCTGTCCTTCCACCCAGAGGGATCTGTCCACTACAGCCCACCCTTTGGACCACCTGAATTCATTTCTCCATATATGTTCAGGAAACAACTCTCCCAGGATTTCCATGGACTTCTCTTCCTGGGGAGAAACTTAGAAAAGGGAAATTCACGGTACAGCACACTGGCTCCCACCAGCAATCCCAGCACTTTGGGAGGTTAAGGAGGGAGGATTGCTTCAGCCTAGGAGTCTGAGACAAGCCTGGGCAACATGGCAAAACCCTGTCTCTACCAAAAAATAAAATAAAATAAATTCTTTCAAAAATTACCCAGACATGGTGGCAAGACCCTGTAGTCCCAGCTACTTGGGGGCTGAGACGGGAGGATCCCTGGAACCCCGGGAAGTCAAGGTTGCAGGGAGCTACTATCTCACCACTGCACTTGGCCCAGGTGACAGAGGGAGACCTTGTCTCAAAAAAAAGAAAAGAAAAGGAAAATTCATGGATAATTATAGCACCCATGTGATTGTCTGGGCAGGGAGGTGCTTTTGGGACCCACAGGTGACCATCATTGACTCCTCCTCCACTATTCAGTTTAGATTCCACTCACTCTCAGGTCCCACCTCTGTGCACCTTTGTGGCTGGGCCCAGATCATCCTCTCCAGGGGGGCAGGGCCTCTGGTCACCATGTCCTTCTCAGACCAGGATTGCTGACCCTGTCCACTGACAGTTACAATTGGGCAAGGGAGTAAAAAAGCACCCAGTGGGTTTCTCACATATTTCTCCTGCTCCCACGGTGAAACAGCAGCCCATTCTCTGCTGATCATCGGGGTCAGTCACCTCTACCTCTGTTCGTGCCCTGTGGTCCCTGGATACAAGGATCTTGAAATGCATGACCAGAGAGCAGGGACATCACTAGAGCCCAAAATTCTGTGTCTATTTCAATCATGGCTCATTTCTTTTTCTGCACAAGTTGATGCCAGGTATGACCCTTGAAACTGCCCTTTGGGAGAATTGTCCCTCGACGCTGTCTTTCAAGGCCACTGCTGATGAGGCTATATTGAAGCCACCATCTATTTTTGGCTTACACCTACACACTGAGACACCCATCTGTAAAGCAAACTCAGCCTTTCCCTCTGTTTTCAGCTGGTTACACACTATGCCCCACACACTCATAAGCAGGAGCCAAGGCAGGGACTGTGTAACCGTGGTGGGTGCCGTGGATCTGGGCTACCTGTTCATGCAGCTTGCTTGAGTATTTGGTCCCACCTGTGTTTGATCCCAGATGTGTCACTCCCATCTTATTGCTGGGCCTGCCTGACCTTATGATATGGTGGGTCTACAGGACCCAAACCATGATGGGTGGCTCAGGCTGCATGGTCACTTAGTGTCTTGTGCTTACTGTGATCAACAGCCTCAGTTTGCACAGAACTGGGGGGTTTCTTGTGACATCAGACTTTCAGTGCTAAAACCGGAAAAGCTGGGAAGATCTTGGGCAAACCGGGATGCATTGGTCAGAAACTCTGTCTTTAGTAGGGCCTAGTTAATACGCCAGGAGTTCTATTTCAAAAGGTGTGTGATTCTCCTTTGAGCATAACATGGTTTAGCTGCAGAGTGTCAGAAGCCTGCATTGTTATTCTCCCACCAGGGTTTGCTATACACTTGATCTTAGCCAAAAGGCTGAGAAGCGATACTGGGGTTTGCCATAAATTCTTTTGAGTCATCCACCCAGATGTCCTTATTCCATGGGTCAAGGTCCCAGGTTTTCCCAACCAGAGCCCTGAGCTTGGGTTAACAGACCTGTCTCGGTCGCGTCAGCCACTCTGACTTAAAGTCCTGGGCGTGGTCCTTGACTTTCCGAATCCTCCAGCTGGAGGTGATGAGAGCTTCACTGCATGTAACTGAAGAGTCCCTGTGGCTTGCATTCTGGCTTTCAGTTGCCTGTTGTTCATCTTCAGCTGTGAATTATTTTTTTGGAGAGGATCAATGACACTTAGCAATAGCCATCCAATCCTACTCTCTTTATGTCTGCACCTTCTTAAGTGTCAAGCGTCCTGTAGATTTCTCTCACTAGTTCGTTCCCTTCTTCTAACACACCATCCCAATTCGCAACTAATGAAAGTGTTAACAACAGGACCACCACCTGGTGCAGGGGCTGTCAGTACTCCACCTATCACCAGAAAAACAGGCCCTAATTGCCAGGCAGGTGGTGAGTGATTCAACTTCAAACTCTGTCTTATCTCCACCAGCTTTCTCAGCCCTCCTCTCACTGCCAACTGTTGCAAGCCTGGCTGTCTAGAAGCAGTCACTGACACAGAGTTTGGGGAGCACAATACTTATTAGCGATTAATACCCGTAAAAGGAAGAGAGAAGAGACAGGATTGGTCAGAGGAAGAAGGTGATCAGCAACGCAGACCCACAAAGCTTTGGCTAACCTGGCAGGGCATTCTGGAATGAATATTCCCTATCAGAGTCTCTTGCAGGCTGCCCTGGAGGAGCAAGACCAGCGAAGTGGCTTCTGCAGCTGAAGCTGATGCTGGAGCTGATACTGGCTGCTAGCTTCACTCACTCTCTGCAGCTGGCCCTACGTCCCTCTGGGAAGGGGGGTCTGCACAGCACATTTCCACACCGCCCACCTTCCCTCTCCTCAGACAACTCAGAAGACCTCATGAAACAGGGCAATGGCATTGCACAGGATCCGATGTGGTCATTCCCTCCACCTAGGAGGACAAATTGAGCCCTCTGTGTTCCCACTATGTGGTAAGGGGGAATATGGCAGGGAAGACCCAAAGAATAATTGTGTGTAAATTAGAGGGTAAAAGATAAAAGCACACAACAACCTAGGAAGAAAAATGACAGCTTGCCCCTTTCCAGATATCTCTTCTATTGTCTTTTCTTCCCATCTTTTTCAGTCCAAACTCCACAATAAGAACACCAGGGCTCAGTTCCCCTAAATTTCTTGGAATAGACTCAGATCTATCTGTATTAATCTTTCTTCCAGATTTCTGCCAGAAATGTTCAGTCAAATCATGATTGATCTTCCCTGTATTTGAAATCAAAGCTGGAAAAGAGAAATCTATTACTTTTCTATAAATGCCAGCCCTGGGAATCCCATCCTAGGCTCCATTTCCCGCCTAATCCCCTGACCATCTGGTATCTGCCCCCCACGGCCCATCCTGCAGGGAACTGACCCATTGTGTCATCCCTTTAGTGTGACCAGCCACGCAAACACACCAAGACCACTTTCAACAGGTCTACAACGTTGCATGCTTAAAAAGTTAAGAGCATTTAAAGTGCAAGTATTACTCTGAAAATGTTCCCTAATTAATAAATGTTCTACATTTTTATGTGAGAATGTTTAATATTTAATTTTTCAATAATTTTATCATTTATAATTTATTAAATTTATTTTGTGGCTTGTATTTATTAAAAATTGATATACTTCCTATTTCTCTTACTCCAATGTTAGATTATTTTTATGCAAAATGGAAAAAAAACTGGTGCTTTTAAGTCACAGGATTTTTTTCTTAAAGCCTCAATTATGGCACATTAAGACTCCAATATTCTAGGCCCCCCCTTCTATATCTCTCCCAACATTTTCTCGATGGTTATTACACTTTGTAGATCGGGGATCAGTGACCCTTCAGAAGCAGGGTAAGATGTTTAGGTTTTTTCCAGTGAGCTGGGAGTAGAGATTATTGCCGTTCTAAGTTTCATGTCATGGGAATGGTGTGGACTTAGAGCAGCCATGGTCCACATGCCACTGAAAATTCAGAATCTGCATGAAGATGTGTTGAGTCAGGGATTGCTGACCCTCAGAGTTGACAGCACAAATGTCTTCAGTTTCCAGTCAGGTAATATAAAAGAAGGAGGTGCTAGAAGTAGAGTTGGTGGTAAATGTCTCAACCTTTTGAAACTAAATGTTTTCAAAGAAATAAAACATGATTTATGTCTGTGATCTGGATTCTGCCAGTTTGTGGCCTCTGCAAGAGAAGCCTTGAGACTTTAACTGAAGTCTCAATATAGGGCAATTTGTCCTCCTAGGTGGAGGGGATGCTATTATTAAACTTCTTTCCATAGTGTGGGTTATAGGCAGTTCAAGTTGTTATTAAGGTCAGGGGACCACAACGTGTGCTAAATGGAGGGGCATACTAGCATAAAATTCAGCAAGCACACAGCAGGTCCAGTTCATTCCATGCACAAATGTTTATTGAGCATTTACTATGGAAGGTGCCCGTGAGGTCAGCTGAAGAGAGAGGTTCAAGGGGTGAGAAGGGCTTGTCAGTGGAGTTGGCAGCATGAGCAACAGAGGGGAAGCATGACCTTTGAAACTCTGTAAATCACCAAAATTCTATGAATAAAAGCCCGTCAAACAGGGCTGTGAAGTGCTATGAAATACTGTGTTCAAAGTATAATATAAAATCATTAATATCAAAATCTACCACTCATATTTAACATTATCTTAGGATGACTCATGAACATGCCTTTTCACCACTACTGAACTAAGGGCATGGTCCACATCTGTTTTATCTTTGTTTCTTGACATCCTGCACAGTCCCTTGCTCATAGTAACTCTCATAAAGACAGGACAAATGAATTAATGTTTATACGCAGATAATCTCTAGCTTGTAGGCTACTGGAAGATAGATTGGATGTCTTTTTAATTAATGTGTCTTCCAAGGAACCTAGAGCAATGATTTGCATTGAAGGTGCTGACCAAATGCTGGTTTCCTTGAAGGGAACCCTTTGATACTCAATCCTATTTCTGATCCTCGCTCCCTCAGTGCCCTTCTCCCAACCTGGCAGTGCTGAGTGGGGTCTCCTTCAGTGCCAAACAGAGCTGTCTCCTGTAATCTAACTGCTGAGAGTCTGTAGCATTTTGATATAATGCATTAAAACATTTCCTCAGCCAAGTGTTTTACACAACATAAAATATTTTTCTATGCTAATGTTTCTTTTATTGAGTTTTTTTTTTACAAAAAATTATCACACATTCTACAGATATTCAGCAACACTTACTCAACTGAAACACAAAATAAGATTACAGAAACAGCAAATACAGACATTCTCTCAAATTAACCAGAAAAAAACATTGTTAGTGAGGAACAAACTCCACAACATCAATGGCAGCACAGCCCTGCCAAGGGTCTCTCCCGTCATACGTTGTGTCGGTGGACACTCTTCAGGTGGCAGCACTGCCATCACTTTACCTGCTGACCCAGCAATCAAGACAGAGACTGAGCATTCCATGTCTCTGTTCTTAGAAGAGGGCTTATCCTGTAGGTCTAAGAGTCTATAAAGGAGACAGAAACACCAACACATTGTACAGCCCAAACCAAATGAGAGCAAGGAGGATATGAATCTCTTATGTAAATTCTGTAAGAGCTACTGCATTGAGAAGAACACTCTCCAATAGAAGAAATTGGAGAGAGCCTTCACCCTGGGGAAGGACCAGAATCTGAGCAAAAGGTGGTGAAGAGCTGTCAAAGGAGAGGGGATATTAAAGGACTGGTCATAGGGAGGAGAGTGTGAGAAGGAGGAGGAGTGAGGGAGGATGTCCAGGTAGGACATTGGTAAGGGAAGGTCCACGGTGGAGGAAGTGTGGGGAGGGGGGCGCGTGGGTTGCATAGTGGGAAGTGAGGTCACGAGTTGTATATGGTGCTCAAGGAAGGCTTAGATTAAGTACACAAACCTCAACTCTTTATACTTCAATTTGCAACTTCACATCACCCCAGTTTGGTCCCTGTGAGTTGGAGGCAAAGGGCCAAGGAGACTACAGCCTCACAGACAAGGTTAACAGCACTTGTGCATACAGGCATCCTATCTGATCCTCACAAATCAGCCATGAATTAGCTATCATGGGTATTTTTATTCGTAGTAGACCACTAAGGAGACCCAGGGTCAGGAAGTTTAAGTAGCTTGCAAAATGTTGCAATACACAGGAAGAAGGAGATCTGGGGACTGGAATTCAGGTCTTCTGACCACTCACTCATTGGGTTGCTCTCTTATTTCCTTTATATCTCTGTTCACATTTTACCCTCTTGGTGAGGGTTTCCCTGATTACCATGTACAAGTAGTAACCCTCACTCCACATCCAGGCTTCCTTCCCTTCTTTCCCTGCCTTAACACTATGACCATCAGAAACTCAAATACTTACCTGTCTGCTTATTTATTGCTTTTTCCCCTTTTCCCATTAAAATGTAAATGCAACACAAGCAGGACTACTATTCCCTACTGTATCCCCCAAACCTAGAACTGTGTCTAGCTGATCCTCTTTTGACTGAGGATCAGTCCTGCTGAATCGTCTGCAGATTTTGTTCTGGTGTAGATTCTGATGCCTGGGATAGGGCATGTGAGGCTGATGTTGCTGGTCTGCAGACCATTCACCATGACATTGGCCAATTTGGTCTTCTTTGAGCTCTGAGGTAGGTGAAAATGGCCATTAAGGGAAAGCAGGGCCAGAGTGGAGGGCAATGGCTAAAGCGAATCTTCCATAGGTCCTTTCTATCTTCTGTAATTCCTCTATGATCTCGTGCATCTTGCATGTGTGATGTTTCTAAACTCCAAATAGGAAGTAGCATTTATCTCGCTTCTATCCCACAGCACTTTGACAAAACAGCAAGTCTCAGATTCACCAAGCCTCCTTCATGAACATTTAGGGAGCTGCTCTGTAGTTGAAAACCTGGTTTAATTCCTAAGCATACCTTAAACACAGAAAAGCCTCAAAGGTTGCAGAAAAAGGAACCAAATCTCTCAAACAGGGATTTTCTTTAGGGTCTGTTTGGCAAACACGTATGCTTCTTACTTTGAGGCAGGCCATGTCAGCAGTTTAATTTAAGACATCAAATGAGAAACAATCTGTCTGGTATAACCTTTTGCCGGTGAAATGAACAGATTCTGAGCCATCTCCCAGAGAACACTC
Source organism: Pan paniscus (assembly GCF_029289425.2). Classification (NCBI taxonomy): domain Eukaryota; kingdom Metazoa; phylum Chordata; class Mammalia; order Primates; family Hominidae; genus Pan; species Pan paniscus. Next base: position 103,125,044 of record NC_073253.2, read on the forward strand.
TCATTATCCTGGTCTCCGTGACATGGGACATATTGTCTCTTTTCTTGACTTGACCTTAACACATCACTGATGCAAAACATATTTCTAGTTTGAAAAATAGTCATCTAGAAAATAAAACCATTTTATCATCTCAACCACAGTTCTGAGCCTCAGCACTGTCGAAAATGTGTTTTATTTGTACCATTGACTGCTTCCAGCCTCTTAAAAAATTAGGGAAATCTTTGTGAGCAGAGAGGTACCTTGAAAAAATTGATGTCTTTCCATTCGAAACATAAGGTCAACAAATGAAGATGAGTGGGAACATAGACTCTGACTGGGGTCACAAAATGTTCCTTTAAAATGAGGGATAAAGGGGGTTTTGTTTGTAACAGAGATTCATGATCAGAATTTTGAAAATTACAAGCTCTGTAACTCCTTAAGATAGTGAAAATATTATCTGCATCATGGAGAGGTTCAGTGGAATGAGGAGAGAAAAATGAGAGACGATTTAATTTAATGCAACATTTTCACAGATGAGGAGACAGTGGCCCCAGAGAGGGGGACTTGCCCAAAATATGTAGCCTAGTTGGAAGAAGCAGGACTAGAATGCATGTCCTCCGGTTTTCAGGCTAATGGCCTGTCTACTTCACCACTTTCTTCCCTGAAAAGTCCAACATGATGGCTATACCTGTATTTACTGCTACATTACTTATATGAGAGTCTCCTTGCATTTAAATTAGTTAGGATTAGCATAAACTACTATTAATAGTGGCTGGAACAAGACAAAAATCTACCTGTTGCCAAAAGAAATGTACATTGTGGCTCTACATCAAATATGGGTTTTTTCACTGAAGAAGAAAAAGAATATGGGTATTGGGAGGCAAGGAGCTACCTACCTCTGCTAGTGTAGACAGTGTGTATCCAGTACTGAAAACACCAGGGTTTGGCATCTTTAAAACCAATACATCAGGGATATGGTTCTGGCAGCTTGTATTAGACTAACCCTCCATAGATAACAATTCAACAGTTTGCTGGCAGGGGGTGGTGTGGGGGTGGGGGTGGCCTTCTTGAAGTCACTGGAGAACAACAAAAAGTGAGCAGCTATTGAAGGGGATTCGACCATTTAAAGAAAGGAGCCACACTTATTGGGCGAGATCAACTTTTATATGGCATTTCCCTTGAGGGTACTCCCCAGTCTACAAGGTACTGGGAAGGTTAGAACCTGAGCAGAATGCTGCTATCTTACAGACTTGAAGGGTCAGGGAATGGATTTGGGGTTGTCCATGAGGCTGGAAATTGGGTGGGGAAAATCCTAGAAATTAGAGACTAATCAGAATCTGCATATAAGCTTCCCACAAATCTTTTGCTGCCTCCTGTTCTGTGCATGCATGGGGGAGGTTATAGAGAGCCTGGTGGAAGCAGCAATTGGAAGGCTGAAAAAATTTAAAATGTAGTTCAGCTCTGCAGATGCTGGCAAGCAAGAGCTGGGGGTTTAGTTTCCTCCAGGTAACAGGGGGTTGGCTACTATTTTTTCAAATATTTTTCTCCCCTATTCTTTTCTTCCTCTTTGTCTGAGATTCCAATTGTGCATATATTAGACTGCTTGATATGGTACCACAGACTACTGAGGCTTTGTTCTTTCCCTCATCCCCCAGCTTTTTAAGAAAAATCTTCATTCTTCAGATTGGATCATTTCTACTGCTATATATTCACATTCACTGACACTTTTTTCTGCCAACTTGCATTTGCTCTTAAGCCCATATTCAATGAATTTTCTATTTCAGATATTGTACTTTTCAGTTCTAGAATTTCCTTTTTTTAAAAAAATATAGTTTCAATTTCTCTGCTGAGATTCCCCATCTGTTCACTTGTTATGACCATTTTTTCCCTCAAAGTACTTGTACATATTTATAATAGTTTCTTTAAAGTACTTGTCTAATAATTCCAACATCTAGATCATATCAGGTCTATTTCAATTGACTTTTCTTTTCTTGAAAATGGGTCAGATTTTTCCTTCACATATCTAGTAGTTTTTTTTTTTATTGTACAAAGGATTTGGAAGAGATTCTGGTTTCTGTTATCTTCCTTTGTATACTGTTGACTTTTTTCCATCAGGTAATTAAATTATTGGCTGATGATCTTAAACTTTTGAAGACTTAGTTCTCTGTGTTGTTAGAGAGAAACCACAGATAACCAAAGAAGGATGTTTTATTCACAGTAGAGAGTCTTACACTGCTTTCATTAAATGTATTCCTTTGCATTGTATGCTCTTTGATGCTGCTATAAATGTAGTTTACAAATTTTTTATTTTGAAGTTGTTCATTACTAATATATAGAAGTGCAACTTGTTTTTGCATATTGTGTTCCTATCCAGTGACCTTGCTAAATTCACTTATTAGTTCTAAGTAATTATTTGAAAATTTCTGGAATTCTTTAATCTAAAAACTTATGCCATATCTGAAGACAGTGCTATATAAGTGACATTACTATAGATTCTACAAATATTGAAAAGATAATAAGGGATTATGTACAACTTTATGCCAATAAATTCTACAACTCAGATGCAGTGAAAAACTGACACAACAGAAAACAAACAATAGAAAACTTGCCTCCAGATAAACTCCAGGCCCACGTAATTTCACTGGGGAATTCTTTCAAATATTTAAGAGATAAATTACCAATTTTACATAAACTTTTTCAGAAAATACAGAAATATTATGAGGCCACACTATAACAAAAGAAAATAAGTGAGAGAATCTCTATGATCATGTCAATCCACTTTCAAGAAATACTAAGAAGAAAATTTTCGGGACTAAAAAAATATTAGAAGAGACTTATATAAACATGAAGTAACAAAGAATACCAGAAGTGGGAAATATGATAGATATTAAACGACTAAGAAAACATTTGATGAAATGCAACACCCATTTATAATAAAAACCATGGACGAACTAAAAATAAAAGTGAATCTTTTTAGTTTTATAAAGGTAATCTACAAGACCCTACAGCTACGATCATACTTAATTGTGAAAAATTAAATGCTTTCCTCCTAAGATCAGGAATAAGCAAGTCAGCTCTCACCATTTCTATTCAATATTGTACTGGAGGTCATAGCCAGTGCAATAAAGCAAGTAAAAAAATAGTTATCGATATTAGAAAAAATAAGCACTGTCTTTGTATATGACATAAGTTTTTAGATTAAAGAATTCTAGAAATTTTCAAATAACTACTTAGAACTAATAAGTAAATTTAGCAAGGTCACTGGATACAAAGACAATATGCAAAAACAAGTTTCCCTTCTATATATTAGTAATAAACAACTTCAAAAAAATTGTAAATTACATTTATAGCAGCGTCAAAGAGCACAAAATACATAGGAATACATTTAATGAAATCAGTGCAAGGCCTCTACTGTGAATAAAACATTGCTGAGAGTAATTAAAGAAGATTTTAATAAATAAAGAAATAGATTTTGTTCATGGACTAGAAGGCTTAATATTGTTACGATGTCAATTATCTCTAAATTAATCTAGTCATTGAAGCATATCTCAATCAGAATTTTAATGGGCCTTTTTATTTTTAAAAAAGAGATTGTTCCTAAAATTTATATAGAAATTCAGAGGACCTAGTTTAGTAAAAAACAGTTGAAGATGAATAATGTTGGAAGACTCATGCTACTGATTTAAAGGTTTGCTAGAAAGCTATAGTAATCAGGACAATGTGATATTGGCATAGAACAGACAAACAAATGACTAGAACATGATGGAAAGCCCAGAAATATATCCACAAATATATGGTCAACTTATTTACAAAAAAATTGCCAACATGATTGATTTTAGAAATATTAAACCACATTTGGGTTGTTACAAATTTTTTACTATTATAAATAAAGTAGCTATACATATTTTTGCATTACCCTTTTTGTAGGATATGTTTTCTTTTCTCTTGGGTAGATACCTAGGACTGGAATTCCTGAGTCATAGATATGCATATAAACTTAGTTTCATTGAAAGTAATGGCAAAAACCACAATTACTTTTGCACCAACCTAATACATGGTGCTAAAATGCAAACCTTACTTTAAGATAGATCAAAGACATAAACACACATTTCACAGAAGATGTAGGGATGGGTAATAAGCACCTGAAAGAGGGCTTTAACATCGTTAGTCATCAGGGAAAGGCAAGTAAATCTACACTGAGATATAACCATGTATTTTTAAAATGGCTAAATTTAAAAGACCAACAACACCAAATGCTGGTGAAGATGTAGAGTAATTGGAACTCTCTCACTCGTGGTACTGCTAGTAGTGGAAAATGGAACAACCACTTTAAAAACAAGTTTGCTGGTTTTTTATAAAGGTCTATATTTATATGCATATTTATGACTCAGGAATTACACTCCTAGGTGTTTACCCAACAGAAAAGAAAACTTATATCCTATAAAAAGAGTTATGCAAAAATACATATAGCTGCTTTATTTGTAACCACTAAAAAAAATTTGTAACAACCCAAAATGTCTATAAACAAGAGAATGATAAATAAATTGTGATACATTTATATAATGGCATACTTCTCAGCATCAACTGATAGAACAAAAAAATCACATGAGAGAAGGAAGTCTCACACAAAGAATGCATACTGTTTGATTTCATTTATAAGATGTTCAATAACAAACAAAAGAAACATGTGATAGAAATCACAACAATGATTGCCTGTGGTGGCACAAGGAAATTAGAGAAATTTCTGGGGTGGTGTATTCACACACACATACACACATACGATGTATTCTTCGTTTTATATATGTTGCATAGCTTGTTTGGGGTGTTTATCACACAAATCTATAGATTCATCAAAATGCAGAGAACTGTAGTATATGTGTATTTTACTATAGGTAAATTTTACCACAACTGAAAAAAGATGTTACTTTTTAAGACATTATTTTTTCTACTATGTGGGTATATGTTTTGGCCTAAGTAGATGCAGTAAAATTCCTTTTAGCATGCTCAGAACAGCTAGTTGGTTATTTAATTTTAAAAGCTAACTAAAAATCATTAGAAAGGTATATATGTACACACATATTTTAATATTTTATCTTTCATACAAGAGCATATATATATATATATATATATATATGCATTCATTGCTAATTTTTTGATATATGGCCAAGGCCTTTGCTTTTTGATTTGTGTTCCACATTGTCATTCTTGTATAAACCATCTCTGTAACGTATTATCTATGATTTCTAGTCTCAATTTCTTTAAAAAGGAGTAAGAAATTAAAGCATTCTTGAAGCAATATAAATGGAAAATCTTCCTAGGTTTTTATACATTTTTTCACATCCTATGTCTTATGTGCCCTACAATTAATTTGACAGATTTTTTTGTGACTTGCCTTTCATCTAGATTTCCAAAGCATTCAACTTTGTTTTCATAGCAGAGGAATGACAACTCTCTTTTTTTCATTCTTATTTCATTGGGTTACATGATATTCAATTAAATTACATTATCACAATAACGATACAATCTTGCATTGAAGCATGGCTCAGATCCCTGTAGCTTCTCATTTAAACTCAAGGTAATAACCTCCTTCCATACATCAAGATGTTACAAAGTCAGAAGAAGGTGAAGGGGCAAGAAAGCTTCATCTTTTAAACTTTTAAACCTCTTGAAGAGTCCCTTGCTTTCCTTGCCCTTTTTGCATAGTTTTTGCTCCAATAGCTATAATCCACAGTGAAATTATGGCAATCCTTTTAACTCTTTCCTGTCTATATTATTTCTTTCTTTGCAACATAAAGTAAATTGTTGTTTTAAAGGAATTTATAAACATTATAACCTAAGTGGCCGGCTAACATACAAAATAATACCCAGTTTTTAAATATTCAGGAGAACACAGACTAAAATCATAAGACACCACTACATGGCAATCAGAAGCAAATTGGCTATCAATGGGATCTTCCATATACTGCAGGTTAAAATGTGGATTGGTTCAACCTCTTTGAAATTTTATTAGGTGATGGTATGGCATCGCCTAATAAAATAGAAAATGTGGAAATACTAGCAATCAATTTTTTAGGTATGTATCCTGGAGATATATGTACCTGGGTGCACTAGGACATATGTTCTAGAATCTTCTTCACAGCTAGGTTTATAATTGTCCCACCAAGGAAACAAACCAAATGCTTTTCAGTAGTATAATGAATAAATAGTGGCATATCCACACAATGGGATATTATTGCTGTGGTCTGAATGTTTGTGTCCCCCAAAACTCATATGTTGAGATCCTAACCCCCAAGGTGATGGTATTAGGAGGTGGGGCCTTTGGAAGGTGATTAGGTGGAATTAGTGCCCTCATTGAAAGAAGCCCCAGAGAGCTGTCTTGCCTCTTCTACCACGTGAGGACACAGTGAGAATGCTCTATGAGGAGGTGAGCCCTCTCTCCCCAGACAATCCATCTGCTGAAGACTTGATCTTGAACTTTCCAGCATCCAGAACTATGAGAAATAAATTTCTGTTGTTTTTAAACTACCCAGTTTATGGCATTTTTTATAGTAGCCTGAATGGACTAAGACAATTACATAGCGATGAAACTATATAGACTAGAGTTACACACAACAAAATAGATGGAGTCTATAAACACTATTGAGTAAAAAAAAAAAAAGCCACAAAACAATACACACAGCATGATTCTTTCCTATAAAGTTCAAAACCAGGGAAAACAAAACTACATTTTAAAGGATGCATACTATATTGATAAGACAAAAATAAAAACAAAATTATTTCCACAGAGGCCAGGAGAGTGGTTACATGTAGAGCGAGGAAGATGCCTGGGTTTGGGAGGGGCGTATGAGGAAAGAACTTCCAGAGTGCCGGTGATGTTCCCTTTCTGACCTGAGTGGTGCTTGCACGGTGTTTGCTTCGTAATCATTTTACAACTGTGCCCATATGTGTTACATATTTTCTCTGTGTCATATTTCATGATATAATGTTTTACAACATCACTGAGCATTCTATATAATTCATCTAATTCTCCCTGCCACCACCATCTCTTTCTCTCCCCAGTTCTTTGTTTGAAGATCATGCCCAGGTGCTTCGTTCACTCTAAGAGACATGAAGATTCTAATCACTAATTTTCTTAGTCTCTTTGGTTAATTTTAAGAATGAAATAGGACTGGGAAGAAATGGGAACAGTAACATTCAACAGCAGCTACAGAGTAGGGAAGTGGACTAAACACCCATCAGTACAAATTTATTCTAAGACAAGTATGTTCTCTATTTTATAGTTTACTTCGGAGCAAATTAATTCATCTAAATTATCTAATAATCAGAGTGCCAGTAGCTTAATTTTCACATTAAGCATAATTATTTAGGTTATCTACAAGTGTCTTTCCCAGTATTTGCCTCTCTACATCCATGAATTCTATATTGTAATCCAATTTTGATTTGAAATTGAAAAAACACTTTAATAAAAGCTTTATTTAAAACCAATTATCAAGATTTCTGTTTTTCCACTTAGTAAATGATTCAGTTGCAAGATGTTGCTTAAGAATCCAGTAGAATCATGTCTGTCAACAAAATCAAGCTTGCTAAGCTTTCTCCATTCCTTTCAGCATTATTTATAAAGCTCACCATTGTCAGTAGCTACTAGGCCCATCAAGGCAGTATCTATTTGTGAGACTGTTCTTTTTAAAAATCTTGTATTTAATGACTAATTTTTCATTTTCCATTATGTTAACCACAGAGGGCTGAATAGACTGCATTTGGTAGGCGGTATTCATGGTGGGATGGTGCACGGACACGTGAGCACGTGCACACACACACCCCAAGCCACACCATTGGAAGATTTCAGTCTACAGAAATGAACTCAGTGAGTGCCCACCGGACTGGTTTTGCCAAATATCCTCAGGCCACTTGACATTGACGCCTCTCATCTCCAAATCTTTCAAGTAATGCCAAACTGTGGGGAAAAAATTCGACAAATGCATGACCGTCTCTTCCATCATTTGGTGAATAGAAGAGCTGAATCAAATAATGCCTGCCCTTTCAAATGTTTCTGTTTTCTGTTGGGCTGTTGGCATCCACACATAGTTTTATTAGTCAAGGAAAATCATAGGAAAAGGGGATGCTTTGAAGGGCTAACGCTTAGATGATTTTAGTTTTCTGAAGTTTATTTCCTGGAGATGGTTGCATTTCAGGGATTGAGGAAGCCTCTCTAACTGCATTTGTATCTATTAAATAGCTCATGAAAGTAGAATGAATTTTTATAAGCATTATGCCCCAATAATATCCAGCTACGGTAGTATGGGCAAATAAATTGTGATATACTCATATAATAAAAGGGATAAGCTTGACCCTAACTGAATTTCCATTTCAACTCTAGATTATCACATTATCGGATGAGTCTCTGTATTCTTCGAAGAGGTTTTGATACCAGATTTATTGGCATAATTAAAAATGAAGTGATAATGAAAGGGCCCCCCACTGCTTTACAAAACCTGTATAGTGGTCCTTTGATTTCTATGGTAATGACACGACAGATATGCCACATGAATTCTCACAGCTGTCTCGGCACAACATGAACAGCTGTTCCACTTAGAATTCCAATGAGGGTCAGCTAAAAACCAGGAACTTACACAGTGCTATGCTCCCAGCACAGGAGAAGGGTGAGACTACTGGTTCTCCCATCTCTTGTCACCTGCTTAAATATGGAATTCTGTAAGCTCTGCATCATGCGGAGATAACCTCCATAACCAAATAGGTGGGCAAGCTTGTGTCTAGGTTTAACAACTCTTGATGGTCAGTCAATCGATTTAAATAAGGTATAAAACATTTTTAATTTAAAATTTTAATATTGGATGCAAAATAATTTGTTACATATTTTAAATGCTTTGTATAATGTAATGTTACATATGTTTAACTTAAAATATGTTTTATATTAATAAAACAAATGTTGGTAAAGCCATCCTTCAATTTATGAAATAGAACCTATGAATTTGGTTGAAGGCCTTTTTGTGGTCTTAGAATCCCAGCGCACTGCCTGTCCTCCCATAGATAACAACTACTCTGAAATTTTGCAATTGTTCCTTCTATCTTTTTCCTTTTTTCTAAATTCACTTGCATCCCTAAATAACAGATTATTTAATTTTGTTGGTTTTGAATTTATACAATGATGTACAGCTTTCTGCATTCTTCTAGGACTAGCCCTTTTCATTCAACTGTCTCTAAGATTCACACATATTGAGATATGTTGTAATTCATTCATTTTTACTACTTTGTTTAATTGAATTAAATATGTAAAAGTTCCTGGTTTTACTGTGATAATGCTGCTATGCAGGTATTTTGGTATACGTCTCTCGGTTCACATGTGTTAATGTTTCTCTGGGGTATACACCTGTGAAGGGAATTGCTGTATGTGCATGTTTACCTTTTTAAGATAATGCTAAAATCTTTTCCAATTTCCACAGCAATGTGTAAGTGTTCTCATTGTTCTACATCTTTGCCGAAACTTAATCATGCAAGACTCACTTTTTGCTAGTTTTTTGGGCATAAACTTTGTATCTTTTAATTTGCATTTATCTAAATACAAATGAGTTTGGGTTTGTTCTTCGATACAAATTTAAGAAAAGGCTTGTTGAGTTTGATTTTTAAAAAACCTTATTAGGCTTTTGTTTGGAATTGCATGATATTAGTAGATTAATCAGGGGAGAATTATCAGGTTAAGAACTGTGAAAGGTTTGAGATTTTACTCTACTTGTAAATTTACATCAGTCCGTTAGTTTCAGGGATGCTGGCAGAAGACGCTAGACTCTTGAATCAGAGACAAAGGACTTTATTACCCACAGCAATGGCAGTAGCCAGAGTACCAGCATTTTCCTGAAATGCTGATTCTGAAGGTTCTGAAGCTGCAATTCCCACAGGAAATGTGAAGAGGGTGGGTGACCCCTGTGTCTGTACTGGGTTGTGGTACAGGAGAGGAACACTGAGCATAGAAAATAAGTATTTTATATGGAACAGCAAGTATGTTTACCCTCTGCTCTAGAGGGAGACACTATCCCTGTCTTCAAAGGCTGTTCACCATAAGGACATCTTTGAAAAGATAATCCAGAGCAAAGGCAGCACGTAAGTAAGCAATCTCTGCTTGAGAGATGTGCAGAAATGCAAGATGCCTATGGAGACATGTCTCTCAACATGACATCTGTAGAATATTAAGACTTCCTTTCCATGAAGATGTTTGCTGTCTACATTTTTTTCTGTCTTTTAATATAGTTTTGTAATTGACTCATAAAAGGAATGCTACTTTGCGTATTTGTTGCTTTTTTAAAAAGTATTTTTTGGAATTACATTTTTCTACTTCATGATTGGTTATAGAAATGTAAATAGGTATTATATTTCAACATTACATCAACTAACTTTTAAATCCTCTTAATTCTATTTTCTAGATTCTTTTGGGGTTTTGCTTGTCTATGTCTGTTATGTCTATATTCTTGTCAGCTGTGTATAATTCAGTTTGTCCTTTCCGTTATGGCTCTTACTCTTTTATTTTGATATTTCTGTGCTGGCTTAGCTCTCTGATTACCATGTTAAATAGAAGTTATAATAATAGTAAACATTCTTTTTTCTTTTTTTGATACAAGGTCTTGCTCTACTGCCCAGGCTGGAGTGCAATGCTGTGATCATAGCTCAGCGTAGCCATGAATTCCTGGATCCAAGCAATCCTCCTGCTTCAGCCTCCTGAGTAGCTAGGACAGGAGGTGCCACGCCCAGCTACTTTAAAAATTTTTAGAGACAGGTCTCACTATGCTGCCCAGGCTGGTCTTAAACTCCTGGCCTCAAGTGGTCCTCCCACCTCGGCCTCTAAAACTGTTGAGATTGCATGTGTGAACCACTGTGCCGGGCCTTTTAAAAATTTTATACTATTTATTTAGTTTTTTCTTTAAGTATCTGTTCATTTTGGTAGTTTCTTTTTTCTTATACGTGTTAAACACCTTTTTAATACAACACGTTTATTTTGTAGTATGTATCTGAAAATGTAATATTGAAGTCTTTGAGGATGTGGATCTATTTGTTGTTTCTACTGACTTGCCCTGCTAATCCTGGGTTATGTCCTTTTCATTTCTCTGTGATTTTAGATTGTGGGTTTATATTTGCTGGCATGCTATCTCTGCGGTTTCTTTTGAGGACTGGGTTGAGGGTACCTTTCTTTCTCCAGGGATGATTTTTGTTTGCTTTTGTCAGACACTGAGCACTACTGACATGAATCCTCTTAAAAATACAATGATCAGCCATATAAACTATGTAAACAGTGTAGATTCAGTTACTAACTCCATCTGTTTTGTGTGTGTATGTGTGTTTGAGACATGGTCTTGCTCTGTCACCCACATTGGAGTGCAGTGGTGTAATCATGGCTTACTGCAGCCTCGCCTTCCCAGGCTCAAGTGATCCTTCCACTTCAGCCTCTCAAGTAGCTGGGACTACAGGCACGTACCACTATGCCCGGTTAATTTTTTTTTTTTTTTGAGTTTTTTGAGTTTTTATAGAGATGGAGTCTTGCCACATTGGGCCAGGCTGTTCTCCAACTCCTGGGCTCAAGCAATCCTCCTGCCTCGGCTTCCCAAAGTGCTCGGATTACAGGCATGGGCCACCACACTTGGCTTAAACCCATTTGAATGTTTTTAGCCAGTAGCTGTTAATTTGCAGGGGAGCCCTTAAAAAAAATCCATGAATAGCCCAGGCTGAGAATGGTTACTTTCCTCACTATCTGCCTCTTCGATTTTTTGATTTATTGTAGTTCACTGTTTTTAAAAGGGTAGAGCATTTCAGGGATCCAGGCTTTCCGTGAGGTAGATATGACTCTCAATTATTCACTGGCCCTAAATGTTCCACAAGTTCTCTAGGCTATCGTGATCAATATAGTCCCACGTTCTGATTGTTTCCAGGCTTGTCTCTATAGAGATAAAAGTTTAGCTCATGCATCAGAGTCACCTGGAGGATTTGCACACAGATTTTGGGACCTCACTCTCTGAGTTTCTGATTTAGTAGGTCTCATGTGGGGCCCAAGAATTTGTGTGTCTCAGTTCCCAGGCAATGTTGATGTGATTGATCTGGGGGCTATACTTGAGAACCAACTCTATGGACTAGGTTGATTGGCAAATTTTCTCTGTGAAATGCCAGAGTAAATCTTTCTGACTTTGTGGATCACATGGCCTTTGTGGAAACCACTCAACTCTACTGTTGTAGCATGAAATCAGCCATAGAGAATGCAACAACAAATGGGTATGATTGTGCCCCAAGAAAACCTTATTACAAAGATATGTGTCTGGCCACGTTTGACCCAGGGTCCACTCTTTGCTGATCCCTGTTCTAGACTGCTGTTCGCGTTTTGTCCCGGGCCACAGGAGCTTTCTTTTGCTTTCTCGCAGGTATATTGGTCACTTAAGAAGGTTTTTAAAATATATTTTAATGAACATTTTTAGATGTTACATAGCAGAAAATCTTTCAGGATCTCCTTTCCATTACATCATTATAAGTGGAAGTCCTGCATTTTAAATTTCTACTTGTTTGAATAATTTAGGGCAATGCTTTTCTAGCAGATCTGATTTTTCCCACAAGTCCAGTCTCTTTAGTAGGCCATAAAATGTTTATGATTTGCCCTTGTTTTCTTCCTGGAACCTTTCCCACCTGCTGCCTCTATATAACATACCTTCCTAACCTCAAGGGCCCTGCTCTTTCCATGCTATCTCATTCCCTCATGCCTTTGCACATACTCTTCTATTTTCCAGGTTGCCTTCCATTCCTTCCCCCAAGCAAAGCTGGTAAATTCCCGCTACTTCTCTAGCCCTCGTGAAAATCTCCTCCTCTGTGGAGCTCTCCCTTCCCAAAGCTGCTGCTCGGCCCTAGATGCGCTCCCCATAATTATGCCCATCATTATATCTATTGTACTCCACTGTTATTGCTAGTGCCCCACAATGTCCCCTTGTTAGGCTGTGAGTAACTTGAGAGTGGGAGTGAGTTCATTTATCTTTAAATTTCCAGTGTCTATACATATTTGTCACTCAATAAATGTTTTATGAATTTATTTACTTTGGAAAAATAGAATATATGGCTATATAAATGATGACTATTTAGGAAATGGGATTTTAACAACTCATTTGATACGGTTTGGCTGTGTCCTCATCCAAATCTCATCTTCAACTGCAGTTCCCATAATCCCCACGTGTCGTGGGAGGGACCCAGTGGCAGGCAATGGAATCATGGGGGTGGTTCCCCCATGCCATTCTTGTGATAGTGAGGAAGTTCTCATGATATCTGATGGTTTTACAAGGGGCTTCTCCCTTTGCTTGGTTCTCATTCTTCACTCTCCTGCCACCTTGTGAAAAAGGACTTGTTTGCTTTCCCTTCTGCCACGATTTTAAGTTTTCTGTGAGTCGATTAAACCTCTTTCCTTTATAAATTACCCAGTCTCAGGTATACCCTTTTAGCAGCATGAGAATGGACTAATACACACTTATGTAAATCCTTGAGATTTTAATCTTATCTCTATAATCACCAGCCCAATTAGAACCTCCTAAACTCAGTCTCGTTTATTATTCTGGGTTAGTCAAACCTACATAAGTCTGTAGTGAAACACACAAATACACAGACCACTGCATGCATCATACCCAACCAGCATTGGGGAGGTCATTTATTGTCTCTAAAATAAAACAAAAGACACAGTGTTTTGTTTCTCTTTTATTGCAACCCATTGCAAGGTCAAAGATTCACGGAAATATAGAAACTACAAACCGGGTGAATTTTCTTTATCCACTCAAAAGACATTAAAGACAAAGGACCAGAATTTTCCACTACAGCAATATATTTCATAGTCTTTATTCTGAAAATACTGTTGACATTTTGGAGAGAATAAAAAGCCCTGCATTAAACGTGTTCACATGTATTTACGACATTCTAAGCAAAAAAAAGAAACTCTATATTGCCCAGAAAAATTATTTTAAGCCTCATTTCAAAGCATCTAATGAGAACACATTCAACAACCATCACAGGACCACTCAAGGTGATGCTTTTTTCTGGCTGTTTTTTTTTTTTTTTTGAGATTAATGCTTTGAGGCTGGATATGGTATTTCTATGGATTTCTACAAATGTACCAAAGCAGTTTTCCAGATTATGTTGCATCAGGCTTTCTGGATTAGTCAACATTTTAGAGAATAAGTGCAAGTCCCCACCCCACCCCCACCCCCCCAAGCTAAAGCATGTTATAGTGCTGTACTTTAGATTCAAACAATGCAACATTTAAAAAAATCAATTATACATTCTGAAACCATTTGACAACCAAACTGTAACACTCCAAAGGTTATTACAACTTTGAACTGAAATGGTACCATCTATATCATAGATGGCTCTCCCTTCTTTTGTCTTTTTTAACTATTTAAAATATAGTATGACATATATAAAAATTAAACTTTTGCATATTCACTCAAGCTACTATTACTATACATACTGTCTTATAAATTAGTTTTGGATTAAAAATCAGTTAAAATATTGTGAAATAAGATATTTCAGTGGTGGGGAAGTGGATATGAAAATGATACAGTTCAATGTGTAAGAAGAAATATAGTTTATTAATGTTAAACAGCTTTTTTCTTACACAAATTTTATTCCCTTCAAATTAAATTAGAAACCCATTTAGTTATGGGAAGAATACTCATGGTGCTTACTGACTAGATTTTCCTAACTGATTGGGATTAAAACAAAAATGCCACATCAGAAACATGTTGACATAATCAAAGGAAACAGTTGTTTACAAAAAAAGAGAATCATTAGAAATCAGTAAATGGCATTCAAATGTAAAGCTATCTTGTTTCTTACAGCTAATGTCATGTTAGCAATGTGAGACTTAAACAAAGTGAAACTCAAACCTCAGTATATCTGTTAAAGACCAAATAACAGTTATATTCACTCAGGGAAAAATAAATAGCAACTTCACAAGTTAGGGTTTTGTTTCTAGTTCTACTGTGAAAGATAATCACTCTTTAGCTTAAAAAGGCTCCCTGATGTCCTCATTATAAATCTAGACACAGGAACAGTTATTTGAGCCTGAGTCCCTATTATGAATTAATTGTAAAGATGTGTTAAATCAAAACATATATTCATTTACTGATAGGTCTTGTCTTAACTGAAGCTGGCAATCTTTAATTAAACAAAGAAATGCTTATTTCTGACAAGTGTAAACAGAATTTCAATGAACAGATTTTCTAATTTTCTTTCTTAACTCATATATTAGCTAGCAATAGATCTTTGCAGTAGCATGAGAACTAGTCCAAAATGACAACATGCATATATCCAAAAAACCTGTTCAAGAACCCAAAGCAAAGCAAAAAGAGCAACAACAGTAGAAAGATTGTCTACTTATATCTCACTCATGAATCTTCTATTAATGTGACTACCCTCTCGTATCTCAGAAATAGACTTTAATAATTACCAAAATTAAGAAAATAATGAAATGATCTGTAGTTTTTAAAATAACTGCACACCATTAATTACATTGGTGGCTTCAATGCTAAGATTAGTTTCAAATATCATTAAAATATATCCTGACCAGTTACTATCCAGGAAATAAAAGCTAACACAATGTTAACATAAAACCAACTAAAATATTTAGTGCTCAACAGAATGCATTTGTAGAATAATGTATAATTAACTTTCGTGAGCTGGCCAGGGGAGTTCAGACTGTTGCCTCTATATAACAAATTTAGAAAAGGCTTTATTCTTTCTAGTCCCCAAGTCACCCACCAGATAGCAAGTTGGCCACCTGAGGATACACGGAGTTAGGCAGTGCCACAGTGGATAACATGCTACCTTAGTGGCCTGGAAGAAGGCTTCTCTGTCAGGAAACAATCTAGAGTAGATCAGAGCCCTGGTGTAGATGTGCACACGTGTGAATATGTGAGAGAGTGTAAGTGCCTGTACGTGTAACATCACTTCTGCTGTAGTCATCATCAGTAGAAGTGCACAATTCATCCCATGTAAAAAGAAGGCCTTCTTACTTGGACATCTCCAAGTGGCAGCAATTAGAAGCTCAAAATAATACATCCAATTTTTTGACTCTATATTAAAAATAATTTTTTTTTAAAGAGAAAGAAGCCTTTGAAGTTAAAAACTAAAAAGTTTGTGGCTTTCATAATCTTTAATTTCTAAGAAAAAAAGCCAGCTCACTTGGGAACAAATGACAACTGCACTTTTGGTATGCAGTATGCAAACAAGACACAAATACACATACTTGAACACACACAGACAGGTGACAGTTAAAACCCTTCCGAGAGATCAGCTCCCCAAATGTACAATTCTCCTCTGCTCTGCTGAATGATCCCAGTGGTCTAGGCGAGGCAGGAGCGCTAGGAGGAGGCGGCAGACATGTTGGGGGTCCAGCCCATCTGATAGGCTCTCTCCAAGGTCCTCTTGCAGTCCTGCAGGACGGTGCTGAAGGTGATGTGGGGGTACTGCTGCACCAGCTGTTCCACCGTCACTTCGTTGACCTGCAAACAAAGAAGAGTCACCATCACGCACAGAGACCACCAACACCACGCTGCTGCCCACGCTCACTGATGTGCTGCAGCTGGCTCACTGTGACACGAAGAGCCCTCGCCTTGTTCCTCCTAGCGATGTGAGGAAGGGTTTTGTGAGAAGATGTGTGTCCCATTTCATCTGACCTCTCTGATCTCCCAGTAACACACCTGCCCTTAGGGATTTTTAATGTAACATCAAGAAATCAAAAGTGTTTTCTAGAAGCATAAATGACTGTGATTTGTCAAGATCTTAACAATGTCCATTGAAAATCTAGTGCTTGGGAGGTAAAGAAGCAGTAAGATAGCTAATGTGCATTTGACTTCATCATCAACCCGACAGCCTTTTTAGGACAAAAATTGTGGAATGCCGGAGAGGACACACTAGATTCCAGACAGAAGTGTTGGGGAAGATGTTTATTTTTCTTCCCTTTAAATGTTAAGGTACGGCAAACTTCAAGTTCCTTTGTGAAAAGGGCTGAAATGTGAGGAATCAATAATTAAAACATACATGGCTGGCAGGTCAGAGATGGCCCCAATAGACCTTAACCATCAAAGATACCACCTTGATTCTTGATTAGACAAGGCAATCAGACAGGCCTAATTAAAACTAACACCTTTACAATTGCTGTGCTGTGAAGGGATTAATTTGTCAATTATTTTTAAGCTGATTGCAGTTCATATCACAGAAGTAGACAGTTTTCTTCATCCTTTAGATAAATAAATGATTAACCTAAGAACCACAACTTTTAGGTAGCTTTATTTAAAATCTTTATTGAACACTTGAGCATTTTCAAATACATCAATATTTCATTTATACCGAGTAAGCTAGTCTGAAAAAAGGGACTTGTGATACACATTTTTGAGCACACCTCTTGATGTCCATTATTGGAAAAGATCAGGACCACTAGGAAAAACCTAAAACAACATCAAACCCTTGCTGTTTGCTTTGAAAGCCTGCTTAGAAGTATGATGATCATGAAATTCAGCTATCTGCACTTTTCTGAAATAGCATGATGTTTTCTAAGTGATCTAGAAAACTACATTATCTGTTAATTCTTTTTACATTATTGAGAGTTGATATTTCACCATTGTGTTGATGATACTAAATCTTTCCCAGAGCATTTCTCTACTTAAGACTTGCTTGTGTTTAAGTGAACTTTTATTCCAAATTTAACCAAGCCACATAACTAATTCCTTTTGCGATAAAGCTATGATTTATAACATTTTATTTTCAAAAGCTAAAATAATTTTGAATAAAAAAAGGAAAACTGATACACATATCGGAGTTGAAATATGAACTGATGAATTTAATATAATTTAAATGCATGCTCTAAGTCTAGAGTTCAGACAGCTTATAACAGTACATTTAGGAGTCATGTATCATCTGGCCTTGCCTATTCCTCTAGCATATTTTTGATACTATCCAGCCACTTGGCCTAGTTTCAGTTTATTAAGTTGTTCAAGTTCCTTCTGGTCTTGGGATCTTTACACATCCCTGGAACACTTTTTGCCCCACTTATCCATTATGACCCCTTTCACATGCCTACTTCCTACTCATCTTTGAGTTCTTAGCCTCAATGTCATTTTCCCAGCAAATCTGGATCACTGCCTTATCTCTGCTCCCCTCACTAAGTTACATAAGTATTCCAGATCATTCACTCTTTCAATACTCCCTACTTTTCCCCCATAGTACTTATTATTGTACTAAGTTTATGATTGCTTAGTTTAATGTCTATTTCTCTTGCTCCAATCTAAGATCTATAAGAACTATGATGAGCCAGGAATAGTTATTAGTGAGTGAATGCTAAAACAAATACAAACTACAAATAAAAAATAGAAATCCAAGAATAAGGCAAAGCCAGACACTAACATACTAATCAAGAAGACTAATGATTTCTTGAGGAACTCACATTCAGCTCAAGAATCTCCTCCTTCAGGGAAGCCCTCCCTAAGCAACCCAACCCAGAAGGTTGAGTTAGGCACCCCTTCCCAGTGCACCATGGCAGGCACCCTGCAAGGTATGTCCTCTCTTTGAGCACTCTCACACTGTACTACAATTATCTGTCCACTTGCCTATCTCTTCCACCTGAATAAAAGCCTATGGAGATTAAAGATTGCCTTTTATCTTTGGGCTGTTCAAAATAGAGAACCAAGGCATGTTACTTCTTTAAGATTTGGTTTTTCTAAACTGTAAAGACAGGATAAAAGTACGTATCATAGGACTGTTATAGCGATTAAATGTAATAATATGCCTCGCACTGTGACTGATATAAAAAGCCCACCATACAGTAGCTCTCACTATTGAAGGAGACACTCAGTAAATGGTCACTGAATGCAAGAGTTAATTCATGATCTCTTAGGGCCACCAATTCTCTATAGCATTAATCAATATTGTTCCACCTCTAAGTTATCTCATAAAATAAACCTTGTTAACATTAGTTGTAATGTTTAAAATAAATCAATCACCAAGCAAGGAATAACTTTTAGAATGTTCTCCATGTACAAGAAGAATCTATTTTTTCTTAATGGTTTCTTGAGCAGATTCCAGAACTCTCCTTAATAACATAGTCCAGGTTTTAAGTAACTACTTTGGCATGGTTTGGATATTTGTCCCCTTCCCATCTCATGTTGAAATGTGATCCCCAATGTTGGAGGTAAGGCCTGGTGGGAGGTGTTTGGTTCATGGGGGTCTGCCCATCATGGCTTGGTGCTGTCTTCGAGATAGTGGGGGAGTTCTCTCGAGATCTCGTTGTTTAAAAGTGTGTGTGGCACCTCCCCCAACTCTCTCTCTTGCTCCCAGCCTCACCATGTGACATGCTTGCTCCCCTTCGCCTTCCACCATGACTGGAAGTTTCCTGAGGCCCTCACCAGAAGCAGATGCCAACACTGCACTTCCTGTACACCTGCAGAACCATGAGCCAATTAAACCCCTTTTCTTTATAAGTTACCCAGTTTCAGCTATTCCTTTATAGTAATACAAACAGACTAATACATCACTGCCAGGAAATTTTTCCTTTTTTTTTAACAGATGTTCCCCATGCTGCAGTTAGATGACTTGGCTTCCTTCTGCCATAAACAAACAAAAGCATGCAGGTTTCACTAAGAGATGAAGTCATTTCGTCAGAGAGGAACCTTGGAAAATCTGCATCACATTGCAAAGAAGTAAATGTAGTCCAAGCCACTTGGCATTCAAGGAAGTACTAACTAAAAATAAATGAGAAAAGAATGGAGCAGAGAAAACATTCAAAACCACTGTTAACGATATGAACTCTTTTCTATGGTACATCTTTTCCAATTTATACACAGGTTTGTACAGAGTTTTGTACCTAGGGTTGACAGGCAATTTGTTTTGGAGGGCCAATTAATTTAAAAATAGAAAATATCTCTATGTGATAACTGTTTTCCAGGAAAAGGCACATAATTCACCTTAAGCAAACTGGATACATGAAGATATGGATTTATGAAGTATACAAATTAGAAAATAATTGTTCACTTTAGTAAATAATTTCATGGTAGGGTTAATTTATTTTGCCAGCTCCCCCAAGTGTATTTTATATATCCTTTGATTTCCCAAAATGCAATTTACCTATTTTGGTGGCACAAAGTAAAATACATCTGTAGTTGAGAATATAGATGATGATGTGTTTGTTCTCTGGCTTTCATAGGTTTGGGGTAAGAATAGACAATAATTTGACTTTGTGTAACTGTATGAAAAATGGCACCAGTAATCCTCTGTGCATATAATGTATCTTCTAAGCAATCCTTTTGCTAACTGTACTCTGTAAATTCTAGGAAACAAAGCAGTGGGGAAAATGCAAATATTTCATTTTAGAGCTCTGTTGCGTAGAAGTTATTCAGGGGAAATTCATGGGCTCCTACTTAGGGAGGGTTATTTTACTTATAATCTCTCCTGGCAATAGTGTGACAAATATTATACTACAGTTATGTTCATTTACTCCACAGAAGTACAAATTATGCTCACCTTTTCTTTGTATGGACTCCATAAGTGCTTTGGTGCCATAGAGGATTCAGCGTAAGACACCAGCAGAGCCCAAATCCTTTTACATCGTTATGCCTACATGCACATTCCTGCAGACATTTTGTCATGCACAACTCCACTTGCTAGAATGAAAAGAACCTCTCTCTGTCCAACTCATAAAATATATGTAATATAAAAAGGGAACATTAAAGATGAAGTTTTTTTTTTTTAATTTCCCCATGATCCCTGGTTTTCTGTATTCAATTTCTTTTCCTCTTGCTGAAAACTATCAATGGCAACTCCAATATGACACATGAGATTTAAAAAATGCAATGTATCTTCTTAAAGAAATATGCTGCACTGTCATTGGAAGAAATTACTGTGATTAAAGGGGAAAAAACCATGTGCCACAATTTTTTTTTTAATATAAGAAAGACTGGATTTTATACTTCTCTCCAAATGCTGCATAACCATAATTTACATTTTCAAAATTGTTGTAACTCTTTTTAAGGTGGTAGCAATTTGTCTGGTATTTTAATCTATTTTGAGTTAACATCTATTAGCACTTTGTGAAAATGTGAGGCAAATTGCTATGCTAATGAAGGTAAATCACACCACAGTTTCATGATATGGCTGCCACTCTTAAAGGAAGGGTAAGGAGAGAAACTTCAGAGTTACAGAGAGTCGGTGTAACCAATTTATCTAGGCCATTACAGTCCCTTTATTAATTTCCGCAGAAAGTTCCAGATAAGTGTAAACCCAGGCCTGACTTATCTCCTCAATGATACCTACTGTTCAATAAAAGTAATTTCTGATAAAATTTGCAGAAGAAGCCATTTACATTAAATGATGGTTACTTCCTTTTTGACTCAGGTTTTAAGAGAAGACATATTTATGATGGGGGAAAATATTTGACATCTGAGTATATTAAAATCACATTTAAAACTAAACCACTTAAAGTTCCTGACAACAAGGAGAATTTCAGTCATCTCTTTGTTGTTAGTCCTATAGGCACTGTCTGGTATATTCTTGCCCATTAGAATACAGGCTCTGTGAGACAGATATTCTTGCTGGTTTTGTTCACTGTCAAATCCCTAGCACATAGTATATACTCAATAAATATGTGCTGGCTAAATTCATATAGGGATTGTTCAATGCATATTTATTGAGTACATTAAAAAAGCACCAAATAGTACTGTACCAGAAATTGTAGAGATAAGCTCACCTTGCTCCCAGACTGCTCAGCTAGAGTGGTAGCAGTCTCTAAAGTCCTGATAATATGGCAGCCCCAAACTCCTTTAATCCTCTGAAGTTCATACCCATGGTGATTCTTTGGGCTATTGTCTTTTCCATCTGACATCACCAGATACCTCTTTCTGGATATATCTTCCCTAGAGTTTCTAATAATTTTGCACAGGAGACCAAAGCAGCTCATGATGGTAGTTTAACAAGTTTTGCTGGGTCATGTGGCTGTCAGGGAGTACTTGGAAAATAACTAAGCTACACCTTGGATAACCTGATGGCAACCCTCCATACTGGAGATCATTCTTAAACCAAGTGTGTAGACTAAAAGGCATGCTAATGATCCTGGACATGAGTCAGTTTCCAAAACTTGGCAAAACCCCACACAGTTCAGAGGATTTGACTCTGGTGTTTACAGCATCAGCAGCCTGCTCAGGATGGCAGGCCCAGGAGGGCAGACGATTTGGAAATTTTGTGACATTTAAGCTCCCTTTTAATGTCATAGTTATCTGATGGCAAAGAATAAATTGTGGACAGGTCTCCTGACTCAAAGCAATGCCATTTCTATCTTCTGATTTCTTGGTCTTTGGGAGTTGGTATGCCTTCACCCCTATGTGGTGGCAAGTGGGAATGTGAAGGTCTATCTTTTTTTGGTTGGTCCTGCTGTCATGGTAGTGTTTAGTATCTGGTGCCTCAGAAGCATGCAATAAATGGCAATCTCAGATAAGGAGAAATTCTGTCACCAAAACTGCTCCATGCTCCCACTGCTAAACACGTAGTATTAGGCTTTCGTGTGTTAAGAGACAATCAAACGCTTCTCTTCAGCATGGTTTATTTTGGCAAAATACTTGAAAACAATTTGTTAATATTTTACTCAAATAACCAAGGCAAAATAAAAGTATGTCTCTGTTCAGGTAAGGACGGGGAAGACAGGAAAGGAATAATATTCAATGAACATCTATTATTTCCCAGACATCTAAGCATGAATACCCCTACTCAGATGGAATTCCTATTTCACACAGCTAGCAAATGGTAGCTAGAGTTTGAATTCAGGACCCCAACACACAGTGCTCTTTGCACTGTACCACATTGCCTGGCCCCTTAGGTAAGATGGTGTGGTGTGGAAAGTGTCAGACTGGGGCCTAGCTGATCTCCTGCCCTGTAAAATGTTTACTGACATTCGTTTTTTTACTGAACATAAAAGAGATTGCAGTTTGCATATAAATACATTTCAAAGTCCTTGATAATGTTTTCAAAATGGCTGCTCTAAATGTAAATTATAATGGATCTCACTTGGCCTGCAGAACAGTCTGTTGTGGAGCTGTGGGTTGCATGAGACTTTGAAGCATGATGGAAATGCGATGAAGCTGCAGGCCTGACCACGGGCCTTTGGATAGGCCATCCGTGACTACACCAGAAAAGGGCACTGCTTCCTTTCCCGTCTCTCACCCATAAAAACACTTTCCCTTGTTACAGAGGTAGGATGGCCTGCAAGCCAGATATGGTCCCTGCCCTCTTGTAGCTTATAACCTAGCAGGGGAGGAACAATGACACCACCAACAGCGAAGCCCGAGAAGTGGTTTCTAGGGAAGTGCAGGTTGCTGCAGAAGGAAGCCTGCAGTAGGCACCTCACCTGTTCCTTGAGGGCTGGAAAGGGCTTTCCAAATGAAGTGATATTTCAGTGGACTTCTGAAGGACAAAGAGGTGTCAGCCTGTGTACCACATGCACAAAATATGCACATATTTTTCAGAGAAGAAAGGAAACCAGCTCATGAGCTAGAATAAAACAACTCATCAGTGGTTACTTTGTAAGCTATGCAATGTTTCTCTCACCCCATCCAACAAACTCAAGTGTATACCTGCAGTAAGTTCTTGTGTGAAATAGCTCTGCTTTGAGGAAGAGAGGGGTGAAGAAGATGGACCCCTTTATTTGCAGGTGGGAAAAGTAAAGTGCCCACAGTATATCTGTGAAGGCATCACAAATAGCACACTCAGCGCCTGCCTCCTAATTCAGGGCTTGGGACTTCACACTGGTCTGTCACTCTTCACAGACTCCCTGGGCAATGTCACTGACTGCTAACAGCCCCAGAGGCTGACTCCTGGTGGCCCAGAGGCAGAGTGTTGTCTCTGGGACAATACGCCTCCGGAGCCTGCTTCTCTCCGCGTTTCTTGGCTCTCTGGGAAACTGTAGCGGATATCCATGGAACCTGGTATTCACCAGGTGCCAGCAAAAGTCCTCGTGAACAATGCATATTCAAACAGACCTTAATGTGCTTTCAGCTGGTACCCACAGACTCTAAGATGGGCACATATTAAAAAGGATGAAATCAGGGTAATGTGAATTTTAGTAACACCCCAAATTTGCATGTAAATGAGGTGAGTCATCTAAGTGCAGTTTAAAATATTTTAAATAGGACACTAAGAAAAGAAAAAAAGAGCAGGTGATATATTGATTTTTCCAGGATCCTGCACAGCTGACAACATGTGCCTGCTCTCTGCTGGCCTGTGTAGATTTTTATAATTCTATCTCTCTCCCTTTGCAGGAGGACTTCGCATGTCCCTGTTTGGGTGACATGCCACATTCTGCTGAGGTTTGCTATGTTGAGAGCAGGGAACTAGGAATCCGGTGCCGCTTTTCAATCTCTCACCTCTTTCTCTTCAGTGGAGAGGCTAAACTTCCTACCTTAGCACTTGGATCCTTTGTTCTCTCATGTGATCAGCTTCACATTCCCTTCCTTCCCTCTTCCTTTCTCAGACAAACCAAGGCCTTCTGCCATAAACCCTACAGTGACTCATACATAGCAAACTTATGATAAATGTTTACTGACATGGGATGAATTAAACTGTGTCTACAATGGCAAGCAAGATTCAAACAAGAATAAAGTGGTTGTCAACCCAACTGCTCATTAGAATTACCTGAAGATCTTTTAAAAATCCCAATGCCCAGGCCATATCCTAGAGCAGTTATATTGGAGTCTTGGTGGAGAGGGAGCCAGGCATCAATATTTGTAAAGCTACCAGGAGAGTCCAAAACATAGATCAGGTGAGAACTACTGGTTTAAAGCCACGGACTGAAAAGCTCCTAGAAGGCACAGGTGATTTCTGTTCTTGGGGATCTGAAGGCAAGGTCTGAACTAAGCACCTGCCCACTTCCCATGACATGACACCTCTGAGCTAGAGGTTCTGGGGAAAAGGAACTGTTGCTACTATAGCTTATTAGCCCTTCTTTTTTCAAATATTCATCACTGTCTGAAACAAAATGTGTATTCTTTGAATGTGGTAAAAATGGACTGGCTTCCTCTCCTTCAGCATCAAGTCTTAGATCTCTAATTAGGCAAAGCCAAAGGTGGCTTC
Source organism: Pan paniscus (assembly GCF_029289425.2). NCBI lineage: Eukaryota > Metazoa > Chordata > Mammalia > Primates > Hominidae > Pan > Pan paniscus. The sequence continues at coordinate 103,150,154 of NC_073253.2, forward strand.
CATCTGATCTTCCCAGCAGCTAAGGGGAAGGAAAAAAATTTCTCCTATCCCCAGTTCTCACATGGACCCAGTGCTTCCTCAGTGGAAAACCCATGATATGGAAGGAGAGGGTACTCATGATTAGGTATTTAATACAATTTTTTTTTTTTTTTGAGATGGAGTCTTGCTGTCACCCAGGCTGGAGTGCAGCAGCGCCATCTCAGCTCACTGCAACCTCCGCCTCCTGGGTCCAAGTGATTCTCCTGCCTCAGCCTCCCAAGTAGCTGGGACTACAGGCACGTGCCACCATGCTCAGCTACTTTTTTATATTTTTAGTAGGGATGGGGTTTCACTGTATTAACCAGGATGGTCTCAATCTCCTGACCTCGTGATCTACCCACCTCAGCCTCCCCAAAGTGCTGGGTTAATACAATTTTAAGAAAAGAAATTTTAAGAAGAAAAGTTGACTATGTCACTGGAGCCTAAAAGCGACCTGCTAAATATGGGAGTAAGCTGACCACAGAACATCCATACAACGCTTCATGCATGAACCTCATACCGGTAGCCTGGGGTCTTTAAGGATGCGTTTTTCATACAGAGGTAAGAATATTACTCTTGGGTGGCAAAAAAAAAAAAAAAAAAAAAAAAAAACACCTCATCTAAAAATCCCAAAGTATACAGTAAGACAGATACTGAGAATGCAATGAACCTGACAGAGGCAGGCTCATAAATTCAGTCAACTTTGTCAAACGCAGTCATTCCATTTCAGAATCTGTAATGATTGGAAGTGCTATGCTCTGTCAATATCACAACAGGCCTGGCTTCATGCTGTCTCTTTTTCATGAAATGTGTGTTGCCTGTTAACACTAGCACTGCTTCTATTCACTTGAATTAGCACAGTGAGAAAGCAGCAAAGAGCTTGGGAGGATGGGGATCACAGAAACGCCTGCAGTGTTAAGTGAGAATTGGGGCTTGCTAACCTGAAGCCTCTAATTAAAGATTAGTGTGACAGGAAGTCCAACAACCAGACTGTCAGAGAGAAAAATTAGTGACATTTTCATTCCCTGTATCACCAAGCTATCCTCCACTGAGAAAGATGTTTCCAGCCAAGTGCATGCAAGCTCCAGGTACACAACCATGTGTTGGCCGCTCTAAGGCCACAAACCACTGGCCATGGACTTGGCCATGCTCAAATCTATGCATATGCACGTGTGGTGCAGATAAGAACCAGAACATACATATGTGGGACACCAGGATGGAGAAAGTTGCTTGGGGGAGTCATCTGCAGTGCTACAAATGGTTCGGCAAATGATCAGCAATTTGAAAAAAAAAAAAAAACAACTAGGCCCTAATAAGATAATTAATATAGTCACTAAGTAAGTGGTAAGTGCAATGTATTTATGGAACACATCTGCGTATTTCTAAATTAAACTCATGAAGTTAAGTTGAAAAACATAATTGAGGGGGAAAGCTCTCTGAACTAAAAGTCTGTTTTGTGCATAATGGCTTTCTTGGTTTCAGTTATTACTTTCTTACATAAAGGATAAGGTAGTGGTAATCAGCAAGTGCACACTTGATGAAAAAAAATCTTTCTAAAATTGCCATTTCCATTATGCAGAATTTATGAATTTGACCTGTTTCCTAAGACAAATTTATGATCAGCAAAAATTTATTCTGCATTAATGTGATCGGTAAATCCATAGATTCAAAAACCTGAAAATAAGTGATATTCTTGGTTTTCAGAAGATGAACTGTACATAAATCAGGGCATTGCAGGGCTGGGCTCTGAAAGATGCCAAGTTCAACCATGCAGCAGATGCTGAGCTCATCTGAATGTCCTGATCCCCAGGGGCTTGCAGCTGCCGTCACAACTCCCCAGCTATACAGAATTCATATGAAATCCAAGGGGGGAAGCTTTCTTACTTGTTTATTTATTTCCCTCTGTCTAGGTACGTTTTACAATCCATTAAATTATTAAGAGGCAGTGGGATCTGATGGTTTTCAAATTTACTTTTAGCTGTATAATACTTTCACAAACCAAAACTGTAGATTTCAAATACATAAAGCAGTAAGAATGGGGCTGCTCTGGTTGAAGAGAATGCAGATGAGAAACACAATCCAATCTACCCATCCATCCAGCATGCAATACATATTTGTCTAGCAACTAGTATGTACCAGCCACTGTGGTAGGTCCTGGTAATATAACATAGAAGGAGAAACCCACAGATCTTATATTCTAGTAAGGAGAAGGAAAGAGATGAAGGTAGGAAGGGTAAAAATTCACCACCACAACAAGAGCTAACATTTATTGCTTGCTTCATAGGAGGAACACTACACAGATTAATTCACTCAACTCTCTCAATGTGAGACAGATGCTATTATTTTCATTTTACAGATGAGGGAATGGCGGCACAGGGAGACGATGGCGAATGCAGAGATAGCAGCAAAGCTGGCAGTCTGGTGAAGTGGAAGACAAGAGACAAGCACTCTCTGGCAGGACGGAGTGGTTACCATATGGATGCTGCTGCCAAGAGATGGGAGAAGTGAGAAGAGAAAAATGGCCACAACATTTGGTGACACAGAGGCCACTGCTGACCTTGAAAAGAGCAGCATCAGTGGCATGGTGGGGATGGAAATAGATCATAACAGGTGGCAAGAAAGTAAGGAAAACTTCCTAGACAATCCTTTTCAGAAATTAAATAGAATGGCAAGAAGAGAGGCTTAGAGGACCACAGGTGAAAGCTGATGTAGGATCAAAGTGAGGCTCTTTGTTCAGAAGAAGCATAACCTTGGCTGTCATTTAAAAATAAATAATCAGCAATTTTACAGTACCGTAGCTGCCCATTTGCTTGTCCTCTCCCAAGAGGCTGCAGGCGCCATGGGGTAGGGAGTATATCTTGTTCACTGTTTTTTCTGACCTATCACCTATCACAGTGACTGGAATACAGTAAGCCACTCAATAGATATTTCTTGAAAAAATAAACTATTAATAAAATATATGATAAAAATTGGAGGCAGGAGAGGCTTAGTTTTTCTCTGAAAAATTCCTTGCAAACAGGAACAGGATTTTCTCTAGGCACAGCATGGTAGGCCCTGAAGACCTGCTGCTGCTGGATGGCCAGGCCTGGCATGTGGGCTGAGCCATTCCTTCTCCACCTGCAGTAGTCCCTCAGTCACCTGGTCACTGCAGGCTGGTCTTGTTGCTACTTGGTGAAGTCAGGCGATTAAGAGTTCTGGGATCTCATCTGAGGTCTGTTGAGGAATTGCTGCTACCTATTCTATTTTTAAATTCGAAAAATAATATGATCCTACAATCTAATTCTTTCATATAATTACTGAAACCAAATCAAAGCTCCAAGGAGATTATTTACTGCAAAGCAATGATGCTCCAGGGTGCCTTCAGGCAAACTTCAACACAGCAATCTATTCACCCTACAGTATTTGGGGAACAGTAGGCTCTCTCCTTCCCCCTTTTAAAAGCAAACAATTTCACTATCCATCAATCCCATAACAGAGGCCAGCAAAACATAAGCAGCTACTTGCAGCACATTCCCTTAAAAGGTTCTACACAGATGTTGATTTTCCTGAAAAAACAAACCAAACAAATCTCAGCCTGGATATTGACTGGCTGTTTGACTTGGCAGGTCTTCACTCTCTGCTCAAAAGAAAGGACTGACTCCTACCGGTTCCAGGTTTCTTCTTTCTCTGTAAGTCTGGCTGTAATTTAGTGAGTCCTAATGATTAAAAAAAAAAAAATTCTATCATTTTCAAGAATTGCTGCCTTAGTCTCAGGAGGCTAGTTTTCCTATGAAGATCTGAGCTTGTGAATTTATATTTATGGCTAGAATATTAATCACCTGTTGGACAGGTGATTAATATACCAGATACAAGATTCCAGAGCAGCTATGTATACATGAATAAATATAATGATAATGCTAATAGTAGTTAACATTTATTGAGTGCTTATAGTGTGCCTGACTTCGGGCTAAGGGCTTTATCACAATATTTCATTTAATTTTGTAAGAACCCTATGAGATAAATGTCATTATCATCCCCATTTTTCAGTTGGTGAATTTGAGGCTTTTAGAGATTAAGCTGCCCAAGGTCCCAGAGACAGTAAAATGAAGGAGGTAGAATTTGAAAACCTAGCAACTTGACACTAGTGCTCAACCATTTCACCTCTTTTATAAAGGTCCACATCAGTGTTTCTTGGTTTCATATTTAAATACCAGAAAGGACTTTTAGTTACCACTTCTTAGAAGTTCAGGTGAACAGGGTTGGAAGAGGAGGAGATGGGAACACTTAACTAAAATGAGGTTGAAAGGTAACCTCTGAATTTCAGCTGATGTGTTTTTCCCTGTTTCAATTACCAGGAATAATCAGGAGAGGGTTGTAAAATGTGTTTTGAAGTGCTCCTATGTGAAAATCACCTGGAGAAACTGTTTCATCAGCAAAAGGAACAAGATGCTGATGCTTCAAGTGAAGGACTTAAGTTCAGATTTTAGAGCCCCAGTTGCACTCTCACCATTTCTCATCGCCCCTTTCTTTTGGGGCACATGTCATGTGGGCTGTCTGAGTAAGGGTTATGTCACCCACAACAGAGGACTGCACAGTCTGATACTCCTGCCTTATTCGGATAGAATGTTTTCTTTTCTTTCTTTCTCTCTCTCTCTCTTTTTTTTTTTTTTTTACTTTATTTTCTTTGATATGGCATCAATTTTAAATCTTACATTTTGGCTATGGGCAACCTGGAAACAGCTGTGCAGACAAGGCAGGGAAGAGGAGAGTCCCTGCAGGTATACGCTTTGTTTCATGGCTGAATTGCTACCAAAACAGTCCTGGACACAGTGCCCTCAAATTATTTTTCTCTGAAACTGATTTTTCCAGTTAGTTCTGTACATTAGTTACAGAGTCCTATATTATTTTCCCCGTAGGGCTTTCCTGCTCATGATTCCTAAACAAGCTGATAAAAACTCCATTTTCTCCACAGAAGTATTTAGGTTGTTGAGGCTTTCTCTTACCATAATTACTTCCTGAAATATGCAGTGGTCAATTTTTCCTGAATATTTTTACATTAAATTGGGCACCCAAAACTTGGCCCTAGATATTTTCAGGTGGTAAAGCAGACTCCTGGCTCGAAAGAGCTGATTGGTTTCTATTACTTGCTTTCTGTATTGGCTTCTTGTGAATTCGATTTTAAAAAATCTCTCTCCCATTTAAAAATGTGGAACTCCATGTGAAAGCCACGATTTCCTATGTCCTGAAGAATACAGCAATATTTACTAAAAGAAATCACTATTTCACTCCTCAACTAAGAACTTCAGGAATTGGGGCAGGTAAGGAGAAAGGTCTTGGCAATGTCAGTTTGATGAGAAATGAATTAATTCGATTATTTTCATGGTGTGGATCAATAGCAGTCGGCCTCCACAGAGGCCCCTGGCCTGAAGGCAGCTGGATAATCAATAGGCTCACACAGAGGCGGCTCTCCTCCCCAGCAGCCTCTCTCATCTTTTCTGGGCGGGCTCTTCACGCCTGTGTAATTCTAATTTATGTCAACTAGAAATCAAAGAAATTCCAAGAGGCTTTGGTCATAGGACATTAGGGTGGACCTTTCACAATCTATTTATGTCTGTTCCTTAAGTAACGTGGCCCTCACAGCCCTCCAGGTGCCTCTACTGGCCAAGGAGAAAAAACCTCCCAGCAGAAGGGTAGCCATCTGCTCCGGGCCATGGCAGAGGCGTGGGGTTAGGTAAACCGAGGCACACTTTCTCTTTCCCATCTATAACTATGCAGGGACATAAGAACCAAGCATTTTAAGCAAAATGCTTTGCCAAGAGTGGCTCCCTCAATAACGCTCTTTAATGATACCCCAGACGCTGGCATTTTCAAATCAAATGAACAGTGTATAAAATTAGTTCTGCATGAAGTTAAAAAAAAATAGAAAGTGAAAGGGAGCTTTTAAAAGCTCCAGCATTTCTCCATCCAACTGCTTTTCACAAGGGTTTGGCATTTGAGAATTGCTACGTTTATGATGTTATTCACTGCTCATAATTCAGGCCTGCATCTCCAAACTTCTGTACTAACACACACTGCAGAGGTTTCCACCAAGACACTTTTATCACCTAGGCCTCGCAAACAGCCAGCCTGCCTCCGGTGAGGGCTGTTTTTTCCACCAGTGCCAGGCCACGGTGCCTCCTCCCTTCTCATCAACCTTGTCACCCCAAACATTTTTCATTAACCTTGAACACTGCATTTCCATTTGCCCTACAGCTTTATCATGATTTTTTTTGGTCCTTTTTAGTTTTGTTCTCCATCCAAACTGCCTTATAAGAAAAAGAAAATATAATACAATTATAAGAAACAGATCTATAGAGAATCTAGAATTCACTGAAGTCACAAAAATAATTTCTACGACCAAAGCCGCTGTTTATAATTGCGGAAAACAGAGGGAACATACTGCTCTTATTAGAGTGTCCCGTTGATTACACAAGTATTTTTAAGTAAATCACCAGATAAATGTGAGTTAAGTTGATAGGTGATTTCGGGTCAACTCTAATTCCCAAGGTCAAGTAAGCCTTTGAACAGTCTTTAAGAATATAAGCTCACCCCAATTCATCAAAGCCGTCTCACACAGCGTTTTCTTCTCTTGGTTCTTACAATGCACTAAAGTTTAGGAGATTAAGTGGCGTCAGCTTCAAAACCCTCTAACATGCTTATCCATCCAGGAATCAGAAAAGCTACTCAAACAGGGGCTTCTTAATGCACTTCCTGACTTTACAACTGCATGGGGAATGCTGCATTGTTGCACAACTGGAGGACTCCTCCCCAGGAATCACCAATGTTGCAGCCAAACATATTTACTGCAGTTTAGCTTAGCCCTTGTTTGACAATCCAAGTACATGTTGCTTTCATCTGCAACGAGTATGTTTAACTTTTCCCATTTGTTCTCTGCTAACCTAACCAAGAGAGACGGCGGGTGGGGGTCGTGGGGGGAAACACTGTTTTCCTACAACAAATACAATGCATTTTGTTATTCTTGCAATTCCTCAAAAGGTGAAATGAGGAAAAAAGCATCAGTTTGGTAAAGTATAGCCTCCAAATTAAATATAAGTGGCCCTCAGTAAAACTGACTGTGAAAGAACATGCAACTAGAACGTTCTTTCTCAGAACCACAGGATCACGGAATGCCAGCACAAGGACACACAGACTTCACAAACCACATCTCTCTCCAGTGCAGGGATCCTACTGACACCATTCCTGACCAAGGGGTTTGTTGAGTAGATGCTGAGGTTCCCTGCCTCCTCCATTGGCTCCACTGGTGTGCAGAAACAAGAGGAGAACTCTAATGGGTTTTCTTGGTGGTTAGCAGATTTGGTTAAGGTAGGGAGAAAAGTGACAGGGCCAAATTAATTTTGTTCTTTAATGCTTTGCTGGCACAGATGATCACAGACTGCCAGGAGATGGTGTATCTTCTTCTCCGTTCCCTAATCATAGTTTTTATGTTTCCTGTTTCTATTCTTATTTTTCACTGTTATTTTGTTACTTTCTGTTTCCCTAAGTACTTGAACAGTCTTATCTTCAACTCACCCTTTTCTCCCACTGCAAATCTTTCTGCATCCCTGTGCTGGAGTAAGATGGTTAATAAATTCATACCAAATACTAAGTGTCCTACGGAGGCATTAGTTTTTCCATTGCAAAGTGTGTAGAAAGTGTAATTACTGACATCTTTGTATAAAAAATAGTCTTAATTTTAAATTTAGGTGAGGAAAAAGCACAAAGGCAAAGCATTCTCTAGTCTGAATTTATTTTTTTCCTTTCTTTTTAATTGTCTTTCAAAATGGGATAGTAGGCAATATAATTTTTTTTTTTCTCATTGGGAAATTCCAGTATCACAACACAGGTTAATATAATGATATCGATGATAAGACTAATCAGTAACAGAGCATTTTATATACAATAGACATTATTCTAAGTGCTTTACGTATGTTAACTCATTCACATGCTCACAATTCTACAAGATAGGTACTAGTATCATCCTCATTTTGCAAACGAGGGAACAGGCATTGAGAGGTTAGTAACTGCCCGCGGTGACACAACTAGTAAGTGCAAAGCCCAGATCTGAACCTGAACTCTGGCTCTCCGCAGACCATACCCTTGCTACTAATTTCTTTTCTTTGTTACTCATATCTTCCTTTGAATCTTGATGGTAACTTAAAATCTGGAGATGGATGGCATGATACAAAATCTGAAAACGGAATAGCTACTTTAGATTTCCATCCAACTAAACCAACAAGCAGGCTTTTCTGTGCAAGGCTTTACTTGTGCTTTGTGTGTGGTTTGGAACTGTCTTCCATCCTCACAGAGCCTCTCGTGTTTGGCTCTGAGCTGCTTTAAGTCTGAGGAAGCCAGACAGCAAGGCTGGGTCCAGCATCTCCCTGGGCTGCGCTGCAGCAGGCTCTGACCAGACGGCGTCGTGCTGGAGCCAATGGGTTCTCAGAGTGGCTCTCTGGTTAGAGAAAGGATTCAGAGGCAGCCCAGGAAAAGGGCTAAAACCCTCAGGGATACAGCTAATCTGAACACTGTCTCTATTTAATTTTGGACTAATTTGCATTTGGGTAGAAAATAACCCATTTCTTAACTAAAAATCAGCAAAATGCTGGTCAGCAAATATGTCTGGAATAATATTCTCCTGTAGTAACTGTAACATACAACTTCTACAGTGTATCTCCGAAGATGGAGCTGATCTTAACCATCTAAAGATTACAGGTTAGAAATATGGCAATTTCTGAGAATGGCTGTGGACACATATGTATGAATGTGTACATTTTGGTAGCTTTAGTTAGCATTCATGTGGCAGTTCCTTCTGCTGGAAGCTGAGGAGTTCTGCCGTCATTGATTCCTGTTTCTAGAGCACTCTGCCTGTGGTGGACCCTTTAACTTGTCTTAAAAGAAGTCATTTTAAAGTGGCAGGGTTAGCAGCGGCATTAGGTTGGTTAGTAGAAAGATTTGTGGGAGATTCGCAAGCCCCGGATCTCAGTGCTGTTGCTTAGTTACAAAGTAAGTCGCTTCTGGGCTGGGCTGAGAATATATAATAACATTTCTCTAAACATAACTAGCTGGCAAAGGTCTCGTATAAGTTGGGATTCTAAAGTGTTTGGAGAAAAGAATTAGCCAATTAACAAAAAATCACAAAGGACACAAGGGCTTTGGGCCATACTTCATTTGCCCCCACATTTGCTACATTTAGAAGATGCATGCCCTTTGAATGGCGTGTCTATTTAGTTTCACATTATTTTGCTAGATTTGTTTCTAATCACCATTTACAGAAGTAGCACACATGTGTAAATTAGTACAAGATGGCGGCACTTTCTGAGCAAGTATCTGAACTGGACCTTTTCTAAGGGAAGCAGTCCCCGTGGCCACAGACTGCCCCCTGGGTTGTGCCAGCAGCACTGGATACAGACTCCAAAGACCCGGCATGAAGTCTTGCCAGAGTATCCCTGGGCCACTGACTGGTCTTTCTGAGCCTCCATTTTCTCCCCTTCACAATGCAAATAACTATTTCTTAGACTTGTTATAGGAAAAACATGGAATAAACAAAGAAGAAAACACCTGTGGAGTGCCTGGTGTCCAGCATAGGTTTTTTTGTTTGTTTGGGACACAGTCTTGCTCCGTCATCCAGGCTGAGGTGGTGCGGCACAATCACGGCTCACTGCAAACTCGGCCTCTTGAGCTCAGGTGATCCTCCCACCTTAGCTTCCCGAGTAGCTGGGACTACAGGTGTGTGCCATTATGCCTGGCTATTTTTTTTTTGTTGGGGGAGAGGGGGATAGAGACAGGATTTTCCCATGTTGTCCAGGCTGGTCTCAAATTCCTGGGCTCAAGTGATCCTTCTGCCTTGGCCTCCCAATGTGCTGGGATTACAGGTGTCAGTATAGATTTTTATTATCTGTTTTCTCAGTCTTCAAAGGGTCCCACATTAAATGCTACACCATTTCCTAAACTCATGCTCACATCCCTGGCTGGTTCTACAGGCCTTCCACCAGGACCTCTGGAACCACTTCTTATCATGTGCTGGGAGTGGCATCTGATGTATGGGGAGATGCAAATTCCCACATACCCCCTTACTGGCCCTTTGTTGGTCCTGAATGGCCAGAATACATAGATGTTCAGTACCAAAATTACACACTTGTGAAAAACCAATTTGGCACTGTTCTTTCCACCTTTACTGTTGCTGGAAACTTGAAACCCAGAATACAATTTTACGGTTAGACCCTGCAAATTGCAGTTTGTCATGTAATCTTTTACATTTTGGTCCATGGACTTATGAATAGGATGCCAAACTCTAGTTGACTATGTATATGATTACTTTTTCTTTCTACTTAAGCACAAAATTCATTATTAAGTGGGAAAATACAAAGATAATCTCAGATTAGTTTACAAAAGCAGGCAAACAATGCATAGCTATAATTGTATATATATATAAAATGTATATATAATATATAATACACGGGAGTGGAGATAGAGAAGGAGAGAGGATATGACATCAAGCTATTAACTATACTGATATGTAGAAAGCAAACAACTTGATAGTCAACTCTTACTTTATCACATCTCATCAGCCCCAAATATCTCAGAGACTTGCTGCTCTGTGCAATCAGGGTGGCTCCTTGGTCTGTGATTTCTTTACACCATCCAACATCCACAGTCTCTATTGTCATGCTGTATCGCCCAATGGCTATCAGTGCTGCAAGAAGGGACGCAGAGAAAGCATTAATGTTAGCAGTGTAAGGGAGCTCTATCTTATTATGACTATTCATCTCATTTCCTCACTAAATTTGTTCCTGAAATTTTGTGTGTAAATGAATGTTTTATAAACTAAATTAAATTTGAAATGCTTTAGGAAAGCTTCCCTATGACAAAACCATTTGCAAAGTGAATAATCATTCCATAATTTCCCTTTCATTGGACACAACCTTTTATCAGTTTTATTCATTACAAGGTTACCTGTACTTTCAAACATTCAGCTCTGCAGAAGGAATAAATTAAAATGTATTACAGATACAACATTTAAAAAAACCCAAGTACTAACTTAATTTTACCCAAGATAACTTTAATTTTTTTTTAAAGAAGAACCCACGTAAACACCATTTTGAGGAGTGTTATACTGCAAGTGAATGTCTTTACCAATTGGCATAATTTTTTCCATCTGTTCATGACCTGTAAAATGTAAAAGTATAAAATATTTTTCACATTAGCGCTTCTTGGGACTGTTAGGAATTAAGAGTACATCATACATACTGCTGATTTTAATTGGTGCCATGCTAGAGTGCAGTAAAGGGAATGCATTTGTTATGGTGAACTTCCTCATCCTATCAGAAGTCTTCCTTCTATTAACATACAAAATGAAGCCTGTCGTCTGTAAACTATGAGAGTATCTGTAGTCTTCTTGGCTGTTTAGCATTGTACCACCACTAAAGTGCAGACACTTATCCCATAATCTATGATGTGCACTACTAATCACTGCAAAGTCCCATAACCCATCACCCCATCACAGCGACCAAGTGGTGAATGTGGCTCTTTTCTACCGACTTTGATAAATGTGCCCATCTTTATATTTAAGGAGCAGAAAAACAAATTTCAATACCCCAGCACCAGTTTATGGTGCACTGGTTTGTGAATCAAAACCCTGAAAACAGTGCCACAAATATCAAAAAGAAAAGAGAAATGGTTTTCTGATAATTTCCTCATTCTAAGATAGCATAAGTTGATTTCTGTGACAATAAAGGTGAATGATAGTTCCCAAAATGTGTTGACTAGATGGATAATTTAGAGTTAAGTACTCATGTTAACAAATGTTTACTCCTACAGCTCACAGAAGAGAATATTTGGCAAAATCTTTCTTTGCTAATTACCTCAGTATTTTTTTTTTTTTACTAGAAAACCCATGTCCGTACATTCCAGTAGGAAAGCACTCCCAAGTAGCCAGATATTTAATGTTTATAAAAACAACAATCATGATCCCAGTGTTTTCCAGTGAAAATACAATAGAGAGACAATTTTTTTTAAAAAAGTTCTTTATGTACCAGTTTGTTAATGTTTTCATCTTTGTGCATGCTGTTTTGATATTTAAAGTTTTCCAAAGGGTTTGGGGGATTTGCCAACTACTAAAAGTTTGCAGAAATGGTATGAATACTATTTTTGTATAGAAGGAGCAACATCCCAGGTTAATTTTGGTGTCTCTGACCTAAGAAAATTGTTCTCTCTGGTATCATCATGACTTTCATTGGTTATGATATCCTGAAGATCTGCTAAGAAAAATGAAGTAGGGGATACATAAAATAAATCCCTTTTAATACAAAGTGCTCAAACTATGATTTCCAAAGATGACAAAGCACCACTTGCAGGATGGCCTGAGGTTGGTAGATTTTGTGCAGTTGTTTCATTAAGGTCTGAGGCTAGAACACGAAAGCCCAGTGCTATCCAGAAAAGCCCTGGACTATCACAGCCTGCTTTATAAGCAGATAAAGAGTCAATAGCTATTGATTCTGGGTGGTAAAATCACTGATGTTTGAAGGCTTTTCTTTTGACTTAGTACTATTTACTGAAGTTAGAATGAAACTTTTTTATTTCTTAACTCATTCATTTATTTAATAAGCACCTCGTGAGCTCTAGAGCATTTTTGCCAACATCTACTGACTACATGCTACGTGCCAGGCCCTTGGCTAAGAATTTCAGGTGTATTGTCAGATTTATTACTAACTGCAACCCTATTAAGTCTTATTGTTATTTCCACTTTAATAATCAGGAAATGGAGTCACAGAGAGATTGAATAACTTTCCTAGTGTCACAAGATAGTAAGTGGGGGAGTGGATTTTAAGTTGGGAGCCAGCTCCCAGCAGAATCATGGGGCAAGGCACCTGGTAGTTCTGATAGGCCATGCCACCAGTGGTGGAACTGCAGTGTGACATACTGGGCCTCTGTTGGCTACTGGGAATATAAGATTCATGGAGCTCAGAGGCCAGTTGAGTGGAGGTTGGGGGGTGGGTGCGAGGTGGGGTAGAAATAAGGAACAGCCTAGTAAACAGTCACAATCCAAGGCTTACCCCCCATCTGTTCCCTTTCCCAACTCCTTAGCTTTCAGATCTCAGGTCAAAGGTCAACTTCTCAGAACTGATCACCCTAGCATTTATTGCTATTGGGAATGTTATTATTTGTTTACTTCTTTGTGGCCCACTCCCTCATTAGAACAACAGCTCCTATTCACTGCTGTCAATGCCCAGCACCTAGCACATGCCTCGTACAGAGAAGGTTCTTAAACATATCCATTGAATACAGCAACAACTGTAATAGAGGCATGCTAAGGGGGTGTAAGAGCCCCCTCACGCTTCAGGGAAATGTGGATACATCAGAAGCCCTCACAGAACAGCTGAGTTAGGTCTTGAAGGATGAGTAATGGCTTTCCAGATAAACAAATGAGCAAGGATAGGTATGCTGGGCAAAGGAAACAGCATGTGTGAAAGTAGAGATGAGAAAGGACAAGTGAGCTGCAGGTATTCTACGTGGCTGAAGTAAAAACAGTACAAGAAAGTGGGAAGACTCATTTCAGAGAGATTTATTCAGTGATTAATGGCACTGGGGTAGGTATAAGAGACACAGAGTAACAAAACCAAGCAGAGTCCTTGATGTCATGAAGTTTATAGTCTAGCAGAAGAGACAGATGTGAAACAAATAAACATGAAAGTAAACATAACTCTAAATTGTGACAAGTGCTCTGAAGGAAATGGACTGACCACTGTAGGACAGAACAACATTTAGCTGGGGGCTTCAGGGAGGGTCTCTCTGATGAAGTTACTCTTAATTCTTCCAACAGCTCTGCAGAACAATAACCATTTCAGAGGTAAGAAAACAGAGGTTCAACAGCTCACCAAGGCCCAAAAATCTAATAAAGTGGCAGAACCAGGGTACAAATTGAGGTTATTTGGCTCCAAGGCCAGTGCTTATTCTGTTGCAACAGCAGCACCTAGGGTGGGAGTAGAGCCCTGCATATGGTCAGAACGGATTTCTCTTTGCCACTCAGGTAGCCAAGTATGTACCCTATGTCCAAGAGGCCTGAGGGAATCTTCTGATTCCAAAATATACAGCACGTAATTTGCCTCTCTTTGACTATATCATGTCCTTGGACAGTTTTTCATTGTTGTTTCATAAGCTAGTTATAAAACCTGTAGTGTGGTCTAGTCTCAAGTTCGGTTCTAGGCTTACTACCTAGTAGATGTTTGACATCGGGATCACATTTAACTTTTCTGAGTCTCAGCGTCCTTACCTGGACAATGGGGAGGTTGATTATTTGTCCTGTCTACTTCACGAGGTTGGTCTGTGGCTCAAGTGAGATGACAGATGTAAGGGACTTTGCACTACATAAATGTCATGATTTATTTGATATTTCCCCAATCCATCCTACAGTTGTGTAGTTGCTATAAAATGAAAAGACTTGAAAGAATTTCAAAAAATAAAAAACTCTGGGCAAATGATAGCATTATATAAATACTTAGTCATTATGTCACTGCTAGAGTCTTGAACTGCCTACTCTCTATCAGTGATCATAAACTTCTAATCTGTACCTGGGCTGATAGGGCTGTAAATGTAATGTATCATTACTACCTTCATTAGAGGCTGTTGACACATTACAATGGTATTTATTGAACCTTGAAAAGGGATAAATTATGCAAGACTAATTCCTAACTCCAATGCAATTTTAATATACTTTTTAATGTGCTAAGTGCAACTAATGAAGAAAGTTAAATTTTAAAAAAGGTACACAAATTAAAAGCTGTAGTTCAGTAACTTGTGTGTTGATGAAGGATATACATTAACCCCCTAATAGTCATTCCCATAGACATACAAATGACAGAGTGATTAAAAGACTTAAGCACACATGCACTTAATTTTGACCAAGAAATTCCATTTCTAGGAATCTACTCTGACAATATACCTCTAATAGTGCAAAATTACTTCAATATATACAAGTTTATTTATTGGAGCACTGATTGTAATTGCAAAATAATGGTAACAGCCTAAATATCCATACATAGGAGAGTGCTCGGATAACTATGCTATAACCACACAACTGAATAATACTATGCCACTCTAAAAATATGAATAAGCAAAATCCCTAGGAATTAATTTGGAATGATTTTCAAATCATTAAGTAAAACAAAAGCAGAGGCCAAAAGAGTTTATATGATGTGCTACCACCCTTCGTAAAAAGCACAAGGGAATATAATAAAATACATATTAATCTGCTCATCTGTGCACAAGTAACAGGAGAAGCATAAACCAGAAACCACAAAATACTGTGTAACTATAAAGGTTGGTAAAAAATAAAGAAGCAGGCACAAGATGTGGGGGTGGGGTTGTGAGGAAGAAGAGAGAGAAGAAAAGATACTTCTTGTAATAGCTCTTTTTATATAGCTTTGACTCTCTGAACCATAGTAATGCCTTACACACTTCCCAAAATAAAAAAAAAATGTGTAAGAATCTGAAGAGGAATACAAACAGTAACAAATGAACCCAAATAAACAGCATAACCCAGATGAATAATATAACTATGCCAAAGGGGATAGGAATTAAAAATGAATTTAAGTCACTTTGGAAACATGATGTTGACTGTATAAGAGGAAAACCAAAAAGAACTGTAAGCAAACAAATACTGTACTATAGCAAGTAAATTTGTCACAGGAGTATGAGTTAGGAATTCAGTAACTACTCTGTGCAATCTAGGATTGTAAATAATGACAGCTAGTGTTTTCACTGTTAGTGAAACAAGTTACAAATAAGAAAATAGGAGAGGCACACACATACACAGATACATAGATAGCTACAGAAGTGAGTAATAAGTATTGTGTATGTGTATTCCTGGTTTAGTATACATACATCTATTTCCTAGCTCTTTCTGCTGGGAGGAACTGAGGGCAACGGCACCCTAGCAGCACTCAGATCTTGGTTTCTAAATATCATTCTCCAGTGAAAGGAATCAGAGCTTCGTAGAGAAATGGCTGATTCCAGGACTGGAGCAGGGAAAGTACAAGATGAGTCTGGAACATCTAGTGATATCAGAAAAAGAAAAGCTTTTAAAACAATGGGGAGCATTTCAAAAGGACACAGGATCCAATCAGAAGAAGCTGCCAGTGACCAAAGCTGGAAAAATCTGAGCATCAAAATAAATAATGATAGTATGGATTATAGTTCATAAAGTAAGTATCCACAAGTCCATACTGATACAAATAATCAGATAAATATAAACATATTAACACTATATATACTCCCTGATCACTTCTACAATATTCTTGCCAAGATGAATAACGTCAATGTACTTAGAAGAAAACATCACACAAATCCAAAGTGAAAAACATTCTACAAATTATTTCACTAGTCCTCATCAAAAGGGTCAAGGTAATGAAATACAAAAAAAAAAAAGGAACAAGGAACTGTTACAAATTGGAGGAAACTAGGGTGACATGACAACTAAACACAATGTGGGGTCCTGAGTTGGATCCTAGAACAGACAAATCAGGGAAAACTAGTTAAATTTAAATAAGACTTGTAGTTCACTTAATTTAATTGTTTCAGTGTTAATTTCCTGGTTTTGATAAGCGTATTGTGGTTGTAGAGGTTGTTAAAGTTAGAGGTAGCTGGGTGAAGAGCATACGTGAACTCTACTATTTTTGTAACTTTTCTGTAATTCTAAAATGATTTCAAAACAAGGAGTAAAAAAAGTATGGATAAGCTAAGAATAGATAACAAAGTGAATGAATTAAGTAGAGGACTAAAATTTTCTAAGTGACAACATTTTCACAATGGAACCTCGGATATATAAATGTGAGAACTAAAAATACATTTCCTCCTCAATAGAAGGAAGATTAGTCATACAAGTGCATTAACAAACGACCTGCATGTGCCATTTTGTCCTTTCCAGTTCTATCTTCTGCTATGGATCTATGTACCTGTAATAAAATCAGAAGAAAAGCCCTAGTGCTTGAAAGAATTAGGGTTAAAATTTAACAGTAGGATTAACATCTTTCATGTAATACTTCGATAAAAGCCATTTGCAAAGAAATTTCTTGGCACGGTTACAAAGAGATAAATATGAAACGTGCTCTTCTTTGTAGAAGCCACAGAAGCTCCAAAAACAAAGAAATGACACTTTCAGAATCATTTGTTGCGTTGATGGTCCCTGCGAAGGCTCCCTCCACCCCGCAGGGACTACAGGGATGGTTCCTAACTCAGGCTGTTGAGGAGAATCACAGGTGCCTATTCAAAGTACAGACGCCTGAGTCCCACCCCTGGAGAATCTGATTCCGGAGAAGCTATAAAAGTTTCTGTGATCCTGATGTGCAGCTAGGGCTGAGAACCACTGGAACAGAATAACCTACAGCTTGGGCAAAGTCAGTCAAGTGAAAACAAAAGAGCTCCCTTTTAAGGATATAAATAGCTAATGTGTTCTGACACTTTAAAACAGTTTGGTCTCTCAAACGGTAGTTACTTTGTATATAATCCAATACTTTTAAATCTCTTTACTTCTAATTTATGTCCTTTCCATCCATTTTTATACATTATTATATTCTTCCTATTATCTATAGTAAACTGTACACTGACCACACTCTAAAACATTTTTCCAGATAGTTCTTTTTTTGCAATATTTTGTAAACATTTTCCTTTTCTTCATTGTACTTATTTTATATTTCTAATGTAGCACTTACCAGAGTTTGTTTCATGTTAAAATTATTTATCAACATGTTTGTCTTCCCCATTAGATTGTAAAATCCTTGAAGCAGTGAATATGGAGTGTGTTTTATCTAGGACCTCTGAATGTCTGAAAATCAAGTGTCACTCATTTTTCATAGTTTTAATTAACTTTCTGGAAGCATAACTAACTGCAGAAAGTTGCACATGTCTGAAGGGTACACCTTGATGAATTTTAGTAAAGTTCACACAGCTGTGTGACAGTTTCCAGGCTGAGAAACAGAGCAAGCCCAGCACGCCTGCGGTCTTTCATCCCCACTTCAGTCACTTCTATTCTCCCAACAAGGATAATCATTATCTTGACTTCCAATCACACACATTACCATTCCTGTTTTGAACTTTATATAGAGTCAAACACCAAACATTCTTCTGGGTTTTTAGCTGCCCATTATGCATGTGAGATCCATCCACGTTGTTATGTATACTGGTAGTGTTATGTATACTGGTATCATTACTGGTAGTGTTATGTATACTGGTATCATTTCTCAATGCTGTATAATATTTCATTCTGCTGATGGACATCTGGGTGGTTTCCGCCTTGGGGCTATTACAGATAATGCTGCTGTGAACTTTCGCATACATGTCTTTGTGTGGACATATGTTTTCATTTCAAGTGGGTAACTGCCTATGAGTGGACTTTCTGGGTCACATGGTAAGTGTTACGTTTAACTTTATAAAAAAAACTGCTAAAGTGTTTTCCCAAAGTGGTTGTACCATTTCACATTCCCACCAGTATGTATGCAAGGTTCCAGTTTCCCTTGCATTCTTGGTACTTGGTAATGTGTCTCTCTTGGATTACAGCTGTTCTAGTGGGTACGTAGTAGTACCTTCTCGTGGGTTTTCATTTCCATTTCCCTAAGGATTAATGGTATTGTGTATCTTTATCATGGTGCCACACTTTAAAAAAATTTCTAGCAGAGTGCCTCTACCCTTGTAATACTTAGTAGATATCTATCACATTAAATTAATGATGGGAAGGCACATAATTTTTCTATTATTAGATTACAGCAAATAATAGCTTTCTAAACACCAGATAATTTCCCATGTAATCTGAAGACGTGAAACTTAAGTAAATTCAGGAATAAATAAGGTTATAGAAAATGTTGCAAATGCTCAATTGTTTGTGAAAATTTTAAAGATGGTGGAGCACTTTTTATTTAGAAACTCTGAATCCCTGAAAATCAAGTGGAAAAACACAAATAATAAAAATGATTGCCCATCAATGGTAGATAACATTAGAGACTAAAAATTTGAATTGTGCTAGCATTTTCAAGCAGCTGTACACAGGGGCATTCGTTTTATATAACTCTGCTTACTGAATTCAGAAGAGCAACACGTAGGTATTGTCTGACTCACAAAGGGAGCAAGCTAGCTGTGGCCCTTGACCTTTCTGGGAAGAGGCTCTCCTGCCCTGTAACTCCTGAAATGGTAATGCAAGCCTTATTTATAGGTTGCATCTGCTTTCCTTCCTATGAGATGAACAAGTTGGTGGAAAAGTCAGTTCAAGTGAAGAATTTTTTAAACAAATGTCTTAAGCAGCAGCAGCAGCAGCAAGGATAAGCATTTATCCCTTGTCCCTTCTTATTTATTTTTATTTTGAAAACAGACAAAAATTTGATTATGTAGAAATGATTCCTATTATGTGACTTCCAAAAATGTCAAAAACAAGGGGCATATTTAGAACTAACATATATTTAACAGGAACCTGATCCACTGCTCTGGTTTTCAGTGGTGCTGTATTTGGTGGGAACCAACCCTTTGAGTAGAATGTTAGGTTCCCCTGACAATCCCCCTATTAAATTTTAAAATTAAAGATGAGGAAGAAAAAGAACCTTACAACTGTAACATTCGCTGAGAACCTAAAGTCCCTGGTTCAATGATTCTTTTTTATTCCAGCCTGCATAAATACATATATTACTTATCAAAGAATTATGTATCCTTTCCAAAATCCTGACATTACATTAGATTTCCTCACTTTATGAGAAGTGAATTCTGGGTTTAAATATGTTAGTTTGCAGAGATGGGAAAGTACATTAGTGTCTCTGTCATACATCTGCCTTGTCCAACTCCCTAAACTGAGTTTTTCAGACCACTGTAAAGACCGAATGTCAGTTTTAAGCTGGTCTCAGATTAAAAAAAAAAAAAAACTGTCTGAAGCTGGGCATGGTGGTTCATGCCTGTAATCCCTGTACTTTGGGGGGTCAAGGCAGGCAGATTGCTTGAGGCCTGGAGTTCAAGACCAGCCTGGGCAACATGGCAAAACTTCATCTCTACAAAAAATAAAAAAAAATAAGCTGGGTGTGGTGATGTGCACCTGTGGTCCCAACTATTGGGGAGGCTGAGGCGGGAGGACTGCTTGGGCCTGGGAGGTGGAGGCTGCATTGAGCCAAGATCACATCACTACACTCCAGCCTGGGAGAAAGAGCGAGACCTTGTCTTAAGAAAAAAAAAAAAAAATTGTCTAACCTACCATGTATCAGAGTAGGATGTGATTTCAGTGAACACCACTTAAACACACCAAGGTTGGTGAAAACATACATGTTGTCAGGCTGACCAATAAACATTGTAAAAGTATTTTGATAGTGAAGCAAAGGAAAACAGAGGAAAAGGGAAGAACATGGGGGATAATGGCAGAGTGAATAGATTATCTTTTCTTTCATTCGACAAATACAAATTGAGTACCCACTATGTGTCAGGCAAATGTTTCAGTGGTTGGGGATAAAAAGATCAAATTCCTGGTCTTGTGGAGCTTGTATTCTGGATACAAATAAATAAATAGACAATATAATTTTTCAGATGGCAATAATTCTTTGGAGAAAAATAAAGCAGAGACCAGGATGAGAGTGTTGCAGTTTTAATGAAGTCTGCTAGGGAAGGCCTCACAAAGAAAGTGACATCTGACAAAAACCTGAAACGGTGGGGGAGTAAGCCATAAAGATATCTATGGGAAAGGCTTTCCATGCAGAGAAAACCTAGTGCCAAGCCATGAGGTAGGAAGACTGCTGGTTTGTTCCAAAACGATGGAGTGCCGTTGAGATGAGAAACAGGGAGTTAATGGAAAAGAGGGTGGAAAGATAACCTTGTAGGCCATTTTTAACAATATTGGCTTTCACTCTAAATAAAATGGGAAGCGACTGAAATATTTGGGGCACAGGAGTGATATAATTTAAGTTAAACTTTCAACGAATTGCTCCAGCTTCTGGGTTGAGAACAGACTGTAAGGAGGTAAGAACAGAAGCAGGAAGACCAATAAGGAGGCCATTGCAATTATCCAAGCAAGAAGTGATAATGGATTGGCCTAGGGCTGCATAATAGAGATGGAGAGAAGGGGTTGAATTTTGAATCAATTTTAAAGATAGGACCAACAGCATATGCTCATAGATTGAATGTGGAGTGAGAAAAAGAGGACTCAAGGATGTAAAAAGAAAAAAAAAATTTCTTGGCTCTTAGATTTTGAAGAAATTTCTTACATGGAATTTTACATAGTTGCTCTTTGTGTCCTTGTGTGTCTAAGTGTCCTTGGATTAGTAGGAATACACTGATTTCTTCTACTGCATATAAACTCCACTGAAGGGGCAAAGACCACTCTTATTAATCTTTGCGTCATCATTGACTAGCTGAGTCTTTCTTATTATTCAATATACATTTGTTTAAATAGAGATACTCTTCAACTTACGATGGGGTTATGTCCCAATAAACCCATCGTAAGTTGAAAATATCGTAAGTTGAAAGTGCATTTAATATACCCAACCTACAGAACATCATAACTTAGCCTAGCCCACCTTAAATGTGCTCAGACATTTACATCAACCTACAGTTGGGCAAAATCATCTAACACAAAGCCCATTTTATAATAAAGTTATTGAATATCTCATATAATTTATTGAATACTATACTGAAAGGAAAAAACAAAATGGCTGTATGAGAACTCTAAGTACCGTCTCTACTGAATGTGTATTGCTTTCACACCATCATAAAATTGAAAAATCATAACTCAAACCAATATAAGCTAGGGGCTGTCTATGTGTACATATTAGTTATCACAATTATAAGCACTTAGGGGAAAAATCAGAAAGGGGTCTTGTTTAAAGAGTTCACACTTATTCTTTTATTCTAAAAATATTTATTGGGTAGCTACAAGTATGTCAATCACTGTGATGATTGTGTCACTGAGATGTCTTTGCTTGGGGGAGATTACAGGTAATACATATTTTTCCTTACATGTTTGTGTATTTAAAATTTTTCAACATTATGCAAGTTTTATTTTTACAAAGTAAAAAGAAAAACATTTTTAAAAGGCTTCTACTGAATAGATCACTTAATTTTCCCAGAGTAAAACTAAGAACTTGACATTTCTTACAGTGAGTTTTCTTTCTAATCCAGTGCTCCCCAAGGCAAACAAAGCTATTTACTGGTGCCAAAATCCAACACCTAAAATCATGTAAAATTATGTGGAAAAAAAAGCATAAAGCTACTTACAAACTAAAACTAAACATGGAAAATGTAGCACAACTGTTTCTCCCTAACTGCAACCAGTACAGTTGTAACTCAGAGGCTGTTGTCTCGAGTGTGGATTAGTGTAGATATTTGCAATGATTTTTGCTATGGGCATTTCTGCCATAAGAAAGGCAAAGGAAACAAAAACATGAAATTCAAAACATTTCCAGTTTTGATAGTTTAGTAGAGAACTAGATTAGAATACAGCAAATAATACATTTTCTATATTCTGTTTTCGATATTCTCTATTATCTTCCTATCAATGGCCTCTTCCATTCCCAGTTTGCTGTCTAATATACCTGTCTATCTCTCAAGTCCAGCAATTATTTCAATTCAAAAATCCAGCAATGGGACTTGTGGGTATCATTGTCAGGGTTAGGAACTAATGAAAAAGTAGGGGACACAATCAAAGGAATGGGAGGTAGAAAAAGAAAGCACAAGAGGAAGTAACAAAGCAGGGAGGGAAAGGAAAGACATTGAGAGAAAACAGTTGAGGTGCATAGAATAAACAGGATGGATGCTACAGAAGGGAGAGGCCTGGTTCTGGATCTGCTCATCTGGGAGCTTAAACCATGCACAAAAGCACACTGCTCACATGTGCACACACATATACATACACAAATATACACACACATTTATCCCTAGGCCCTAACCCACAGGTAGATTCAGCATGAAGCTAATGAAGGTTGAGCTTCAGGGTTTATCACTTACATGGACCTATACATTAGAAGGGCCTAGAAGTGTGTTCACATGGTAATATGTTTTGAAAAGTCTGTAAAAACAAGATACTGTTGTATTCTTTTTCTTAATGAGAGCTTACATATTATATAATCCTCAGGCACTACAAAATCTTGAATCTGTCCCTGACCCAAAACCAACAATATTCTGATTCCAGTGGGTTTGGGGATAAATGCTGTCTTCTTTTATTTTTATTTTTTCTTAAATGTCACCAAGTGATTTTGATACATAGCTAGGTTTGGAAATCACTGATGAAGGACTACAGACTGATCACTTTAATGAGTCTCTGACACCTAGGTGGTATTTCTTTCTGGAGTTTTGCCACCATTGATTGCGACATAAACCATATAACACTATGCAGTTTGGAAAAAGCTGACAATTGGCAACATTCACTTCCACATTGCAGTGATGAATCACATAACCCTCTGTGCCGAGTAATTAACTATCCATTTGTATGTACTGGCTGTAGCGATATAGTTCTTTCCAACGAGGAAGGAAGGGAATTTGGACATAACATTAACAGTTGTTAATACCAAGCAAATAGAGTAAATTAGATTTATTAAAAAGAGTATGTGTGTGGATTTTTCCCTAGGAGTTGATATAATTTGCCTAGCTTTCTAATTATAGCTGGGACAGAAAATGGCTGAACCCAAAGACCTCTCACGGTATCTAATAAACTTTTACTTACAGGGAGAACATTTCTTGGGTTGAAGAATGACAAATAATTTACTAAGCTTTTCCTGAAAGATAGCTAAAGGTGTTTCACCTATATCCAGCTGATGAATTAGCTTTAGCTAATAATCAGTGTCATGAGACAGGGAAGAAGCAGCCTGTAATTACTTTGAAAGGAATGAAGGAACAGATCTGATAAAGAAACTAAATCAGCTAATTCCTCTAGTGGCATACTGAGTGGGAGAGAAGCTTACTCTACTGCAAGTTTTAAAGTGAGGCAAAGATGGGGGACATTGGTGGTTTTTACCTGCCTGACATCAATTCTCATTTTCTCACAACAAACCCTCAATTTTCCTTTCCATAGGATGCAGTTTGGGGCATATGATGCAAGATTCCCTGCCTTCTTCAGGCCGGGGGTAGGCATGTGTTCCAAACCTGACTAACCATTCTCAGTTGCAAATAATCTGAATCCTGCCTGCAATGACTTAAGAAGAAAACCAGCTGGAGCTGATCCATCCTGGGGGACATTATATATAAATCTCACTCTTATATATAATTATACATGTGTGAGATTTATACATAAATCTCATTCATATATATAATTACACATGCTTTTAAAAATGTATTTGTTTTTACATAAATTTAATCAAAATAAAGAGACTGAATTGCAACTACAAGAATCAGAATTTCAGCTATTTCTTTACCATAAAATATAATAATTTTTAAAAGAATTTACATCAATTAAGACAAAATTTTATGAAACCTTTAATAATTTGGAGTCATTTAAAAAATTCTGCACTTTAAATTCGACAGAATCTCTTAGGAATCAGTTCTAGGAAAGATGAGAAAACTGGCAGGCACTTCTCCCTTTTCCCTCTTCCTCCTTTTATTTTTGTTAGCAATATTATTATTTTTATATTATCAGGTTTTAATGTTTCTGTCTTTTGTAACCACAATTCTCATGGTTGTTTTCCTCTGGTTCTACACTTAGCATACTTTTATCCACAATTTTTTTTAAGTTCTTGAGATCTTTATTGTGATTAATCTCTGGTGGCTAGATACTACCTTTAAGAATTTTTTTTTAAAGAAAGATTCATCATATATTCCCTAAGTTCTTGTATGCTTGAGGAAGACTGGTACCCTCATGCCTGGGAAGGAACAACATGGCTAAATAGTAAATTTTGGGATCATCTTAATTTTACCTTCGAGGCTTTATAGATAGGTGCATCAGTTTGCTGCAAAGAAGTCTAAGTCCAACATGATTTCTTACCCTTCTTATGTATCTAGCTTTTAATGTCTGAAGCTGTATTCTTCCTTTGTATCTTAGGTCAATACCTTTATCAGGACATGTTTTCATTGTTCTGTAGCAATTTATTTAACTGGAACTTCACAAGCTCTTTTAATTTTTATAGATTCAAAACCCTTTAGACACAAGATCCACAAGCATCACTCCTGTTCTGTTGGTCTCACTTCACTCCCCATCCCCGCTTTTCTGCAAATGATGCTCTCAAATAAAATGCAAGTTAATAGGTACTGTAAATGATCCTATGTTTGTTCCTTTCAGATTGTTTCTTCTTTGATTGACCGGGGTTGGTTATCTGTTGGGAATATGGGGAAGTGATTAATGAGCTAGAGCTGTCTGTGTGTCCAGTGTTGTTACCAAAAACCTATTATTTCCTTTATGCAGGCACACATTTCCTCCCAGGTTTCTATGTTCAAGAGGTTACATGGTATTAATAACAATGTTTTAAGTCGTTTTTGTGTTGAATTCTGGCACTTTCTCTCTGTCATCCTCTTTTGCCCCCTTCACTTCTGGCAATCTCCTCCATTTGGAGGCAAGGTGACAGACAATGTAGATGGCTCATCAACATGGTCTGTCCATCGGATCCCTCTTCCCTGACATTTTTGGGGTGTGAAACTGGGACTCTTTAAAGATATTCTCACCTCTTCAGGGACTGGTATACTACTGGAGAGTCATGACTGTAAAAAAGAATTGCTGGATGTGCCTTTCTGGATGGGGATACTCACTTGTATGTTAACCAGAAGTATCCCGCATCATTATTTTGTTGAAGAATTATGAAGTTAAAGAGAGTCAGTGATGTTGAGAAATTATGCAATGAACTATTAAACTTTAGGCTAATTTGACTAATATTTGTTGTATGATTACTTCATGCAAAATAATAAAGGAGATTAAAAAAAAGATGAGTAAAAGAAAGTCCTTGTCTTCACTTTCAGTGTGGCAGGAGAATAAATAAAATAGAAGATACTTATATTATTATGACTGTGCAAATACTGTTCACTGCTGAGCCAACTAGAAGGTGAGTATTGTAAGCATCCACTTAAAATACTGTGTGACACTACTCATCTCCACGTGAGCAGTACATCTCTCAGTAAATTGCACATCATAGTAAAAAGTGATCTCTTGCAGTTCTTGTCTATTTTTTTATCATGTTTAATGCAATACTGCAAACCAGGAATAACATCATGGGACATATACAACATGCCACTAGTGTTGCTGAAAATGCTCCCAAGAAGCAGAGAAAAGCCATGACATTACAAGAAAAAGTTGAATTGCTTGATACATACTATAGACTGAGGTCTGCAGCTGCAGTTGCCTGCCATACCAGAATAAATGAATCCAACGTAAAGACCATTGAAAATAAGAAAAGAGAATTTGTGAAGCTGTCATTGCAGCTAGGCCAGCAGGCATGAAAATTTGGCATTTTTTTGTGAAATACTACACATTTTTATCTCGTACTGAAAATATAGCTTTTATGTGGGTACAGGATTACTTTAAGAAAGGCATACCTATAGACTTTAGTATAATTTAAGAAAAAAATAAAGTCATTACAGTAAATGACAAATTAAAGCAAAAGAAAGATGAAGGATCTAAATATGGTGAATTTAATGCCAGCAAAAGATGGTTTGATAATTTTAGAAAGTGGTTTGGCCTAAAAAAATACCAAGATAATAGGAAAAGCAGCTTCTGTCAACCAAGAGGCGGCAGTTCCCAGATGTCATTAAGAAAATCATACCAGAGAAAGGATATCTGTCTGAACAGATTTTTAATGTAGATGAAAGTGCCCTATTTTGGAAAAAATGCCACAAAAAATTTTATTAGTAAGGAAAAGAAGCAAGCACTAAGATTTAAGGCAGGAAGAGATAGGCTAACTCTGTTTTGTGCAAATGTAGTTGAATTCATGATCAAGATTGCCCTTATCTATAAAGCTGCTAACCCATGAGCCTTGAAAGGAAAAGATGAATACCAGCTGCCAGTCTTTTGGTTGTACAGCAAGAAAGCCTGGATAATGACAACCCTTTTTCTGGACTGGATCCTTGGATGCTTTGTCCCTGAAGTCGAGAAGCACCTTGCCAGGAAGAAACTGCCTTTTAAAGTTCTTTTGATATTGGACAATGCCCCCGGCCACCCAGAACTCCATGAGTTTAACACCAAAGGCATCAAAATGTCTACTTGCCTCCAAATGCAATGTCTCTAATTCAACCTCTAGATCAGGAAATTGCAAGGACCTTTAAGGTTCATTACACATGGTACTTTTTGAAAAGAATTATCAATGCTGTGAAAGAGAACCCAGATACAACATGTAACAGTCTGGAAGCATGACACCATTGAAGATGCCATTCTTATTATTAAAAAAAAAAGCTGTGAAAACAATCACTGCTGGAGAAAACTGTCCAGATGTGCATGACTTCACAGGATTTATGACAGGGCCAATCAAGAAAATCATGAATGAGATTGTGGATATGATAAAAAAAAGAAAGAAAGAAAGAAAAAGAAAGTGAGGGGTAGAGGATTTCAAGATGAGGATCTGATCCTGGGAAAATTCAAGAACTAATAGACACTACACCAGAGCAATTAACAGAAATGAAGATAAGTAGTACTTCTGAACCAATGCCAGATGATGAGGATGAAGATGTAGAAGAAGCTGTAAAGGAAACAAATAGACATTAGACAATCTGGCAGAAGGGTTCCCGTTACTCAAGATGGTTTTGGACTTTTTTTTCTTTTTTAATGACTTGGACCCTTCTATGAAGTGGGCACTGAAACTAAAGCAAATGGTGGAAGAAGAATTGGTACCATAAACACTTTTAGTGAAAAAGGAAAACAGACAAAAATTATGCTGTATTTCTGTAAAGTTACACTGAGTGTAGCTGCCTCTCCTGCCTCCTACCTGTACTCCACCTCTTCCTCCTCTGCCACCGCTGAGACAGAAAGACCAGCCCCTCCTTGTAAGCCTACTCAATGTGAAGATGATTAGAATGATGACCTTTATGATGATTCATTTCCACTTAATGAATAATAAATATATTTTCTCTTCCTTATGATTTTGTTATTAACATTTTTTATTATTATATTTTACAGGTTTGTTACATAGGTATACATGTGCCATGGTGGTTTGCTGCACCCATCAACCCGTCATCTACATTAGGTATTTCTCCTAATGCTACCCCTACCCTAGCCTCCACCTCGCAACAGGCCCCGGTGTGTGATGTTCCCCTCCCTGTTTCCATGTGTTCTCATTGTTCAACTCCCACTTACGAGTGAGAACATGTGGTGTTTGCTTTTCTGTTCCTGTGATAGTTTGCTGAGAATGATGGTTTCCAACTTCATCCATGTCCCTGCAAAGGACATGAACTCATCCTTTTTTATGGCTGCATAGTATTCCATGGTGTGTATGTGCCACATTTCTTTATCCAGTCTATCATTGATGGGCATTTGGGTTCCAAGTCTTTGCTATCGTGAACAGTGCTGCAATAAACACACATGTGCATGTGTCTTTATAATAGAATGATTTATATTCCTTTGGGTATATACCCAGTAATGGGACTGCTGGGTCAAGTGGTATTTCTGGTTCTAGATCTTTGAGGAATTGCCATACTGACTTCCACAATGGTTGAACTAGTTTACACTCCCACCAACAGTGTAAAAGTGTTCCTATTTCTCCACATCCTCTCCAGCATCTGCTGTTTCCTCACTTTTTAATGATCGCCATTCTAACTGGCATGAGATGGTATCTCATTGTGGTTTTGATTTGCATTTCTCTAATGACTTTTCTCTATTTACTTCATTGTAATAACACAGTGTACAATACATATAACATAAAAATATGTGTTAACTGGCTGTTTATGTTATCGGTAAGCATTCTGATCAACAGTAGGCCATCAGTAGTTAACTTGGGGGGAATCAAAGAGTTGTAAGGGCTGGGCTCACACCTGTAATCCCAGCACTCCAGGAGGCCGAGGCGAGAGGGACAGCCTGAGGCCAGGAGTTGGAGACCAGCCTGCACAAATAGTGAGACCCTCCCTGTCTCTACAAAACTCTAAAAGGTGTGGTGGCAGGCAAATGTAGTCCCAGCTACTTGGGAAGGCTGGTGTGGGAGGATCACCTGAGCCCAGGAGTTCAAGGCTGCAGTGAGTTATGATTGCTGCACTGCACTCCAGTCCTCTTAAAAGAAGATTTTTGACTACATGGGAGGTTGGTGCCCCTACACATTGTTCAAAGGTCACTGTACTTAAATTTAGGTTATTCCATACGAATGAATGGATGATTTTCTAAACGTAAGTTGTATACATCTAGATGTAGTTTATCAACTGGAGAACTGTATTTACCATTGAGTAAAATAATATTTAAAATTAAATCCTGAGGAGGGGGAGTGAGGGTTGAAAAATTACCTGTTGGGTCTAATATTCACTATTCAGGTGATGGGTACACTAAAAGCCCATACTTCACCACCCAACACATGCATTTTAAGAAATCTGTACTGTACCCCCTAAATATTAAAAAAAAGTAAATTTTGGACACTTGAAACTTTTCCAAATAGTCTTAAGAAATAGTTTCTATAATTTGAATCTTTCCTTTATAACATATTTGAAACATTTTTTTCTGATGTAACCAGCACCTTACATATACTAAATATTTTTATTTCAAGATATATGAAAACAAACAAGTAAACACCTGATATTTTTTGTAAAAGAGTATTTTCAGTAAGGATTGCTTTTGCTAAAATAAGTTTATTAACAAGACTTGATTCAGTTGGTCTTTTAGTAAGGTTAATTCCACTTGGTTTAATTGAAGCAAATCTTGATGAAATAGTATTATGCTTCCATTTACTTCTATCATCTACCCACAATATATGTAATAGTCATTACATTCAGCCAACTATTTTTCAGGTCAAGAGAGATGTCTTCAAGAAAACAGACTATGATTGACAGTTCTCCCAAATCAGTAATATCATAAATATTTATATATACAGTTATAAACAAACTATTAGTTTAAGAAATGCAATTTATCCTTGGTGATAATAGCTTTGAAGGTTAAAAGGCAGAATTTAACATTTTAGTTCTCTAAAATTTTATGCTTTCAACAACAAACTGTTCTAACTAAAGAATATCAGACAATGTAGTTCTCTCTCTACTGATGATTACATTTTTTTTAGATATGCTTACAGCATGTAGTAACTACTATGTGCTTAAAAATTATTTGTGTGCATTAAATGCATTACTTGGCAGAACTCTTCAGACAACAAGTAATGAAAGATTTCAAATAAAATTCCATTCCCAAAAGCTTCTACTTAAGTAGTTTGAATTTATTGAAGCTCCTAATACAGTAAAAGCTACTGAATTTTAGGTGACAATCTCTTTTTAAAGCGAACCCTATAAAAGCAGCAAGTTGCATCCACAGAGGAGAACTAACAAAGTGCAATGTACTTAATTTCTTGAACAGATTTTATTAGATGCTAAATATAGTAAGCCTCTCCAGAGACAGTATTACATTTCAGGGGATTAGAGGATTTGTAAAACCACTATCTGCTCATAATGGAGGGCTTATCAACTGAAAAATATTTTTAATGATTTTACTGAGTATATCATCACATCCATGAACATAAGCTGCATTTAAGACTGCAATGAAGCATGATCTAGTGTTTTGATCGCTTTTATAAGAGTTACATAATATTTGTAACGATTCTTCAGTATACTATAAGTTTTCTTAACCTGGATAAAGCACTGTTTCATTTATTTGGTATTGTGGAAAAGAAAGAGTTCCATAAAGTGAAATAAACACATAGCACAATCTTACTACTTTACAGTGGGTTACTGCATGTGAAATTGACACTTTTGTGGGTCAAAAATTGTTAAATACGGACAATTTCAAATGGCTCAGCTTATACACCAAAGGTTTCTCATTTTATTAATAACTACTTTGGGTAGAAATAGTTCTGGAAATTTTTACTTTCTTGATTATCTTTTAAAATAGCCTTTATTAGATCTAGGCAAACTTTTACTTAATGATAATGATTTCACTCTGCTGTAGTAAGAAGCTGTGCTCAGAACTACTGAAGAGATCTTTACTAAACCCCAATGCCTAACGGGCCCATGTCGGTAAAGGCAACAGGTGAAGGTGCTTTAATACATTATTTTGACAGGGACACACTGTGTTTGCACATAACACACAGAAATATACTTCTCCTCCATAAAGACACACACTTGCTCCCTTTCTGTATCTGCCACTCATTCCTTTAGGCCTGCCTTCCTATTGCTCGCTTTTGATGGTGACTCAGATGTAATAAGTACATTGTTCGGTTTCTTTTCAGCCAGAGTATTTTCAAAAACACACAAAGATAAATGGCAACCAACACTGGGCCTCCGAGTTGGGGAGATAATGGGGAAAGGTAGGCACTGGGAATACTGAAATGCCCTCCGTGAAAGTGGGGGCTGTGGTAAACTGGAACCACATACAGTGCAGTCAGTTTAAATTCCCAAGAACGAATACCTTTTAGGAATGTAGCTGCAGTGTCGCTAGATCTTCAGTTCTTCAAGAGAGACTTGAAATAGACTTTTAAAAATGTGAATTCCCTGATATTTAACTGCTAGCAACCAAAACAAGACAAAAGAAAAACACCGTGTAGAGGAA
Source organism: Pan paniscus (assembly GCF_029289425.2). Taxonomy (NCBI): domain Eukaryota; kingdom Metazoa; phylum Chordata; class Mammalia; order Primates; family Hominidae; genus Pan; species Pan paniscus. The sequence continues at coordinate 103,181,772 of NC_073253.2, forward strand.
CGTCGTGAGAGCTAAACGAAACCAGTTTGTGAGCTGAATATGGCCCATGGAGTTTGGAATCTCTGTTCTAATTGTTTCCGTACTATGCTGTGGTTTTTTAGTTTTTCTGTGTATTTCTCTCTCTTCCCTTGTTTTCATAGCTGTTTTTCAGTGGTTCCAAAGTTAGCTGGATACTTTGAGAAATCAGATCATCACACTTGTCACAACAGTATATAAAGTTGGAATTAATAGGCTTATATGGGAGGAAAGGACAAGAGATTTCTCTGAAATGATTTAATTTATTGATACATTAAATCAATACATTAATTTATCCAATACATCATCACAGCAGGTTTTTAAAGAAATATTTATTACTGACAATCTACTAATGCAGCTCAGAGTATCAGAGACACAGGTAAGAAAGAGCAGTTGCCATGTGTTATTATCCTACCACAGCATTCCTTTATTAGGGTAGGAGTTGCGGCGGTCAAAATTGTTAACACTGCAAGATTTCAAACAGGTAAATTGGGATTATCCCTCAGACCTAAGCAAAGCATGGGTATCTCAGAGGCTGTTCTCCTCCTTCCGTTAAGTAAAGCAGCTACCTGAAGATGATGTACTCTTGGAGACCATCTAAAAATATCTTTTAGTACTTTCTTCCCATCTGCCTTTATTTATTTTTTAAAAGTTCTTATTATGGAAATTTAAAAACAAAAGTACAAGAGATTTTATGCATGCACTTTGTGGTATCTATTTTAATTGCACAAAGTGTTTTTTTTTAATAACTTGCAGGCTTTTGGTTTGTGTTCTAGTTGAAGTTGGTTGATAATTGATCTCCAGACAACTGAAATTTTACTGTAGTTTGTATAATAAAAATCATCATTCACTACACCGACCGAATAAAAAGTGAAGAGAATAGAAATTTTGTGTTTTGTCTCAGTTAGTCATTTATAAGACTGAAGAACTTTCCTGTGTATTCATCGACCTCTATATGATCAAAATGAAAACTAATAAATCATTTAGATTTTGTCTTTGTAACTGTAACCTGACTTGTAATCTAAGCTTACAAAAACAACAAAAAGACTTCGGCAACATAACTCTGGAAAATATTTGATATTTTACAGACCTTACAACAGTGAGACATGTCATTCTACATTATTTTTTAATTTGATTTTCAATTTAAATATTAGCTTTACTTGATACACCTTTAAAATAAACTATCGCTGAAAAAGAATTAATGAGGTATATTTATAGAGTTAGTAGCAGTCAGACATACAATAATTAATGAAAAATGTATTTATTGAGCATTTTCAAGGTACTTGAAACAGTACCTCATCCTCACTATAACACTGCAATGTATTAAGGTAAGCCACAACGAAATGCTGTTTTTATAGTCCAAACATCAGCAATTTCAAGTGGTTCAAGTTAATAAGTAATATTAGCATAGATCTTATTTTACAGAAGAGGTAACTAAGTAAAGAGAGGTGGAATGATTTGTTTACAGTCATGCAGTCAGTCAGCGGCAAAGCTAAGATTCACACTGAGGTCTGCCTGGTCCAAAAGCCTGTATTCTTATATCAAAGAACTGTGGTGGGACATCTGCTGATAGGCGAAGACAGAATAAAAGGAAAAAGGTAAAGATAGGTCTTTACGGGAGATTTATAACTTGCTTAGGGAGAAAATAATAATGCCAAAATTACCAGGAAAAATAGAAACCATCCTAACACAAAATGCAAAATATTGGGACATTCGTTTTTACACCATGATTTGAGCTTTACTGGTGCAACTTCAGAATCAATTTTCCTCTGCTGCTCTTCATTTCTCAAGTGCTTTTTTCTTGAGGCCATTAGAGCACCATGTCACTGGTTGGCAAGAGAGAAGTATTGATTATACGATCAATTTCTCTAAAATATCTATAGTTACATATTTATGAGAATTACATTTTGACTTTGATATTTGCATAATTCATTACAAAACAAACAGACTTCTAAAATATTAATGACTCCAAGCCTAGATCCCCTTTCCAGAGCTCTCCACTGCATTTCTGCCTCCGGGGCTTCACCTGGATGCTCCAGAGGTACTCAAAAGCAACATGTCCATTTATAAACTCACTCTTTTGTCTCTAAACCTATTCTTCCTCCTATTTCCTATCTCACGATGGCACCACAGACTTGTCCAGATCAGAGCCAGGAGAGACACCCCCTTCTCCCGCTGCCACTGGCCTCCACGTTCAAATCAGTAACTCACTATTGATCCTGTCACCTAAATAACTCTACCATCTCTTTCAGCATCTCCAACCACACTAACTCTGCTCTATTTGGATCCTCATCAGCTCTCCCCAGTCAATGACCAAGTCTAACTGGTTTCTTGACTCCAGTCTTGCCCCACTCCAATCTAGCTTTCTTAGAAAGGAAACTTTCTGTTACATCATCTGATATATAACTATATCTAGTTTCTAGTTATACCAAGCATATTTAAAAGATGAAAAACCACCTTCTCTCCTTAAATAGCCTGCTTTGGGGCCTAGACCAAAAGCATAGACATCATAAACACTAGATAACTCAGGTTTTGGCAGGTAAGTAATATCCACTGACAGGTTGGGCTCCTTAATGGAATATTTATTCATGCTAATAATAAAATGTAATAACAAAACCCAAAAATATATTTTGCTTAAATAAATTTGCTAAAGGACCAAATGTGTAAAATAATATCCACGCTTATATATTATCATTCTAAGAAAATATAACATATGCTTAATTGCTATTAGATTTTTTAACTCCAGGAGTGACATTCTGACACAATGCTGAAGAACCCCCAATTTTGTGGCAGGACCTCTGGGTCCCTGATTTCCAGGGGTGAAGCAGGAGGAGGAGGGTGAAGGTGGGAAGCAGAGGGAAGAGGAGGGAAGAGGAAAGGAAGATCCCAAATAAGTGAGATTCCTAGCTTCCTGCTTCCAACTCAAACAGGGCAACTGAACTTTTTTGCTATATATATATATATATATATATATATATATATATATGGATTGTGGATCTTCATAAAACTTAATAATAAAAGAATAATAATGCTTCAAATAGTAATTTTAAAATTATTGCTCTATAGTCTAAGAGAGGAGAAAAATTTGAATAGATGAGAAAAATTTCAATTTAGTGTGTAGCAACTAATTGTATATATACATAAAAACAGTTTGTAACTAATCATTAACACAAAACCAATTCCTCTTTCAGAAATATAAAACTATTCTGTGCCTTCTTAAACATTTTCTGTTTATAAAATATCTGATGTATTTCTAAAAAGAGCTTATCCCAAACTCAAGATTTTATCCAACATTGTTCTGATTAATTCCTTTTGCTTTGATTTCTCATATAATCTACTTTTTTTGTTGTTGTTGTTAAGCAAGAATAACCTTAAAACAAGGTGTATGGAATACCTCCTCAGACATTCATGTTGATATTTGTTTGCTATTTGTGAAATAACATATACTGAGTATATATTGTGAAAAATGACACTTCAAAATACATCAAATACACTCAATTACAGACATGTATAGTTAAATACAGCCAACAACAGGTCATTCTGAGCATACATATGATCACAATGTATGTGCTATGTGCATGTATGTATATATCTTCTCTCTCTGGATATACAGATGAAGCTATAACTCACCCACACTAAAAGATTATTTTCAAGACTTTGTCCATCTGGAATTATTTCCATAGTGGAATTTCATATCACACTTTTGGGGTGGAGATTCCCTTTTAATAAATTCTATATGTTTCACATTTTCTCTGGGCCTCACCTGCCTCAGGCAGCTACAGCCTCCCGTGGTAATTTGTGTGTCTACCTTTGTGCATCTGTGCCTCTGGGCAACATTTCTTAGAATGAAGTATGGGACTATAGTCAAACTCAGCAGGAATATAAGGGCATGACCACATTGGGAACCAATCTAATATTATTCCCAAAGAAACTGAAAAGGAAAAGAGGCAGACTACATGCCTAGAGTGAAGCTTTTTTTTTTTTTTCTCAAGAAGTTTAGCAAATCTGGTTAAATTCCCTGGATCCAAATGTATATTTTGACCTTTTCTTGGAAACTAGATGACAGGCCAGCCAAGTAGTCAGAATAATTTCTACTAATACATACTTTTAAAAGGCATGTTCCTTAAACATCATAGTGATTCAAGATGTTATGTTTATATGTATATGCTAAATGTGAATAAAATATATCCAGTATTTATTACTTTAAGCTTCATATACTAATGCTTAATTGATAAAAACTATTTTAAATATAAGTAAAATAAGAGGGAAAACAATATAGCACCCACTGTTATGAAAAGCACTTTGAACATAACAACAACAAAAGGAACGACAGTTTTTGAATATTTACTTTGTGGTAACATCATGCTAAGTGCTTTCATGTACATTTACCAACTAATCCTCAGCCCATTCTTGTGATGTAGATGCTATTTGTATCATCTAAATGAGAAGGCTACATTTCAGATGACTGAGCAACTTAAGGACCCAGTTAATAAGAAGTAGGGACAGGACTGGAGTCCAGGTCTGTCTGACCATACAGGATCCCAACATCTCACCTCATACCACTGGGTAATCAGATAAAACTGAAAAAAGGACATAAGGTAAAAACATTTGAGTGGGGGGACATGTCTAGGAAGAGGGCTAATAACTGCAAATTGTTATGAATAGTAAACTAAAGTAACCAAAGAGATTTAAAAGCAACTAAGGAGTGGAATATCGTTTCATTTAAACAGTCTGAACAAAACAAAGAAACTACACATTCATTAACATTATGCAATATTTAGGTAGCTTATAATACTACTGTTACATTAAACTTAATTTTCTTTCAATTAGGCAATATCTCTAGAGGAGTTTCCATTCCGCATGGAAAGTAATGTGATACTGAAATGCAAGGGCAGACGTTTTCTAGTCAGAGTTAGAAATATAGTCAAACTTTCAAATCACAATTAATATCTTCGTAAAATAGATAAAACTCCCATGACATATATAGTAATTCATTGATGAATGGAGCAAAATATTAATAGCTAATTTGCACCTTCCTACCCTGTTGTCCTCTACCTCTCCTTGACCATACCATCCATTTACACTTCACACATTGACCTTGTAAAGACCTCTGAAGTGTGACTACACTGTAATGAATAAGGAGTAGTCTCAAAAGACGACTAATTTGAAGGCAGTGACAATGATCTAAATGGGGAAGCTCTAGTTATGTTGGTTAAAGATCAGTCACATTATTTTATAAGCATCCTTTGTGCTTTTAGAATGAAATTATTCAGCAGCCACAAACACATACATACGGGCTCAGAACTAAGCACCTGTGAACTCTCAACACAGTGCCTGGCTCAGCGCAGCTGCAAAGTAGTATCTCTACAAAATGAAACAAAACGAGGCAAAGCAAACAAACAAAAAACATGGAGCCAACCAAGTTACAAAATGGGAGAAAATTTTCGCAACCTACTCATCTGACAAAGGGCTAATATCCAGAATCTACAATGAACTCAAACAAATTTACAAGAAAAAAACAAACAACCCCATGAAAAAGTGGGCAAAGGACATGAACAGACACTTCTCAAAAGAAGACATTTATGCAGCCAAAAAACACATGACAAAATGCTCATCATCACTGGCCATCAGAGAAATGCAAATCAAAACCACAATGAGATACCATCTCACACCAGTTAGAATGGCGATCATTAAAAAGTCAGGAAACAACAGGTGCTGGAGAGGATGTGGAGAAATAGGAACACTTTTACACTGTTGGTGGGACTGTAAACTAGTTCAACCATTGTGGAAGTCAGTGTGGCGATTCCTCAGGGATCTAGAACTAGAAATACCATTTGACCCAGCCATCCCATTACTGGGTATATACCCAAAGGACTATAAATCATGCTGCTTTAAAGACACATGCACACGTATGTTTATTGCGGCATTATTCACAACAGCAAAGACTTGGAACCAACCGAAATGTCCAACAATGATAGACTGGATTAAGAAAATGTGGCACATATACACCATGGAATACTATGCAGCCATAAAAAAGGATGAGTTCATGTCCTTTGTAGGGACATGGATGAAATTGGAAATCATCATTCTCAGTAAACTATCGCAAGAACAAAAAAGCAAACAAATAACCAACATGATTCTACCTGGCAGTAGGCTAAGAACTAATTCTGATGTATTTTGGTTATTTAGTCAAGTTAGGTTATTTGCTAATTTCTCCAATATTCAAATACTGTCTCTCACATGCATAGAATCCACTTTTTAATTCAACAAATGATAATACAGATATACTAGGTTAAGTTTCAGGCACAATCCTTAGGCACTGGAATACAAAAGAATAGGTTGAGTGGGAGACATTAAAATATATCATTTAAAGCCAAAAATATCCATATATTCAAATTTAAAGGAAGTCTGAGCTCATCTGAGAAAACGACATACATAAAAACTGAGATATGTGGCCAAAAACCTATATGCAATTAATTCTCCATAAAGAGCTATGGATTTATAGGTAGGGATAATCTCATATGTGCTGGAGTATCTCATATGTGCTGGAGTAGTCAGAATACTTAGGAGAAGTGGGCTATGAGCAGGGCCACTGAAGCACAAGACAGCTGAAAAGTGACAGGAGGACTGCGGGGCAAAGGCCCTTGGGTGGGAATGCTCGTGGTAGAATGGAGTTCAATGAGCATATGAGGGAGCCTTTACATCTCTGGAAAGAAACCGCCAGCATCAGGGTGGGAAATGTAGTTTGAGATCTTCTGAGGACAGTGTTAAATGTTAAATGCCAGTTTGAGAAGTTGAACTGTATTAACGGCCCCCAAAGCCTCAGGCTTATGGATCTGGGACAGTGAACTCCTTCTGAAATGGTTCTATCTGCCGTGTCAGTGCACACCTTTGCTGGCTGCAGCACAGCAAGTGGCTGTCGTGATTGATTGTGCCCCATCTTAACTATGATTAACTGAACCTGTGATAGTCTCATTTGTACACTTAAATGAACATAAATAGATGTTTAGAGCAACCTATATTGAGATTCTGGGTAAAAAATGAACAAAATTAAATGAATTCTATATGGTGAATCAATGTAGATTGAGTAAAAACACAGTGAAGGGAGTATTTCCAGTCAGACCGTTTTGAAGGCTCATTATTAACTCATTTAAGTGGATTCTGAGTACTTCAGAAAGAACAATTGAGCCAAGTTTCCATGGAAAGAGCCACAATTTGTGCACAGTGCTTCAAGACTGTCAAATTAGCTTCAAATAATGATACCTACTGTATGTGAACAGTGTTTATTGCTCAGTGGCTACACATAACTTGCATATTCTTTAGACTAACAGAGCTTCAAACCATAATTAGCTGCCTTGCCTAATGAGCACATGGAACTTTAGGAAGGTGGTTGGATGAAATTGTCTTTAAGATCCTTGAACAACAATGAGAATGATGGAAATACAAAGAATAGCTATTAGTTCTGGAGGCCTTTGAAACATTTTGCCCCTAAACTAAAATATTTCTTCAGCCTATCCTGCATCGTAAGCTTAAATAGCAAAATCTTACTTTTCTCACTAATTGAGGCCTTTTTGCCTGAGGGATTTTTCAAGAAAACATAATGGCAGCATCTTCTTCACATCCTCACCCAGTGAATTCTGAGACTCTAAATAAAATATAAAGCTCCAGTGCAGACACAAGAGAGGTGAGCAGAAGGGCTGAGCACAAAGATTGAGCCAGGCCGTCAGAATGCATCAAGCCTCACTCTTGAAGCACTGGGACCAGACCAGAGCAGTCCTCTACTTCCAAGGAGGTTTAAACATTTCAGGAATAAAAGTCAGTCCTGAGGAAGGCAAACAAATATATTTATATTTACCTTACTATTATTGCTGCTGAATGTATATGATACACTTTGGTTGTGTTCTACAAACCTGGCTTCTTTAGAAAAGTAAAGTCACTAAATTATTCTTGGAGAGCTACATACACTGAACTAAAGTGACTTCACCACAAGCCACTCAAATAAATGCAACTCAGAATCTCCAGTGTCATTTGCTTGCAGTGTGGGATGGGGGTTTGGGGAGGGAGGTTATCTGGGGTGGGTAAAGGCCTGGCCATGGGGGATTAGGGGACAAACTATTCAAGCAATTCAAGAAAAGAAAGAATACAATTGGGCCTATTTTGAAAACTAAGTAGGAAGCAAATGAAGTAAATTAAAAATCTTATACTCTTAAAAACTTAATGAGTGATAAATTATAAATACATCCACTAGGACTTCTAGAAGGCTGACATACAATTTTAAGACTAATTGTTTTGGTCTTCAAAACAACAAAATGAGAAACAGCATGGTGTAGCAGAGATTCTCACTAAAAAGTGTCCATCTGAAACTGACAGCAAGCATCAGATTTGATGGTCCAGTAGTGTAAGTATCCACTAAAGCCATAAACAAGTTAAGAGATGCCTCAAACATTCCCAATATCCAGTGTATTCATGGTCCTAGATAATTACAATAAAAAAGAAGAAATATGAGGCATAAAAATTGGAAAGAGGCAAAATGATCAGGATTTCCAAAGGATATAATTGCTTACCTAAAAAAGTATAAGAAACTCAAACTGATATACTATTAAAAATATTTTTTAAAATTTAGTATGTTAGCTAGTTACAAGATCCAGAAAACCAGTTGTATTCCAATACAGTAGCAAGAACCAGTTAGAATTAGAGAAAAGATTCCACTGACATTAGAAAAAACATCAAAAAAATGTTATATAGGAATAAACCTAACAAAATATGAAATAGCTTTGTTGAAAAAAGTATAAAACTTTATTAAAGGACATTAAGGAAGACCTGAAATGGAGAGCTGTACCAAATTTAAAAATGGGAAAATCTAATGCTATAAATACGTCCTTTGTCTTCAGAAAAATCATTCTGTGCAAAACTACATCCAATGTAATCCCCTAAAAATACCAACATGATTTTTAAGAAAAGTTTAAGAAATTGATCATAAATTAATATGAAAGAATATTATGTGAGAATAAGTAAGATAATTCTAAAAAGTAGTTAAGAGTGGGATGAATCTGCTAGATACACAGTCATTATGTAAGCTGCAGTAGTAACAGTATAGTGTTGATGTCAAAATAGACAACTAGCTGAAGAGACTCCAGGAACAGACTTGTGGATATATGAAAATTTTTATAAGAGAAGCGCTATATCTAATCAGAGGAAAAAGGATACTGATAAATGATGTAGAGAAAATTCATGTTTCCTGTATTAAAATACACAGATGCCAATATCACATATAAAAAGCAAATTCCAGGTGGACTAAAGACTTAAACCTTAAAAGAAAACTGAAATAATTATGATACTAGAGGAGAATATCTGACTTTGTGTTGCAGAGGTGTTACTTCATAATAGAAAACACTTATGTGGTGTTTACTCTGTGCCAGGTACTTTATATATATTAACTCACACACCTTGCAGCAATCTATAAGGTACATACTATTATTATTCTCATTTTATGGCTGAGGAAATGAAGGCATCCAGAGATTATGAAGTTGTTCCAGACCTCACAGTCAGTAAGTGACAGAGTTGGAATTCAAATCCCAACTGTTGAGACCTAAAGCACATAAAGGAATAGATTGAAAAATGTGGCTTCATAAAATTAAATTCTTCTAAAAGCCAAATACATTTTAAGCCAAGATAAATTTATGTGGCAGCATAAGAGAAAATATTTGTAGCATGTAACAAAATAGGGTCAAGAATATATATTTTTAAATTTTACAAAGGTCTACAAAAATAGAAACATGGGCAATGGTTACAAATAATTTACAGAAGAAATAAAACTGGCCAATAAATACATTAAAATGTTATACTTCACTAGTAATAAGGGAAATGCAAATTAAAATGTCACTGAAAGGACCTTTATCATTGGACAGAACAGCAAATAAAAAGGTTTGATAATACAAGGTGTAGGCAAGAATTAGGAAAATGGACACTTTCTCATACTGCTGAGGGGAGTATAAATCGATGTAGCCAATCTGGAGGACAATTTGGAAGTAGCAATTAAACTGAAAATGAATACAGCTCAGGACCCAAACATTTACAATACTAACAACTTTCTTTATCTGGAGTGCTTACCTTGTGCCAAGCATGTAACTCCACACCTTAAATACATTATTCATCTAATCCTTATCACAACTCCATGATGAAGAGAATGAAACTCAGATTGTTAAGGGAACTCCTCTAAGGTCCCATAGCTAGTAAGTCCAGAGCTGGGATTTAACCAGCGAAGTATATTGCTCACTGCACCCAAAGAGGTTCACTGAAGTATTTATAATAGTGAAAAATGAAGAAGAGCTTAATGTTTACCAACATGGGAATATATAAATAAAGCACAGTATATTCATTTCAACGTATACACAAAGTGGCTAAAAGAACAAAGTACATCTATATGTATCAATATAGATGAATCTCAGGGAATACTGTTGAATGAAGAAAGCATGTTATTGACAGATATTTACACTCTGATACTATTTACATAATAAAAACAAAATACCATAAATTTTGGATGGGTACATACATATAAATATGTATAAAATTATTTGGAAGTATGACCACTACGAAAGTGTTTTCCACTAAGGAAGAGAAGAGAGGATTAGGAGGGAGACTTGTAGCTAAAAGGAACTTCAGTTTTATCTGTAGCATCATACAGGTTTTTACGGGACAATGTATTCATATATTATCAGTGCAATTACAAATGTAATAATAAGGAAAGTGCACAATTTGGTGCCCCAAGAACCTGGGTTCAAATTTTAGCTCTGCCACTTACTTCCATATTTGGCCAAGGAATCAAATGTTCTGAAAAAGTATAGTGTAAGACTTAGGGAGGAGCTAAGGTCTGATGTGCAGGTGGGCACTGGGGACCCTTTGAAGGATATCAGTGGCTTAACTAGGGTGGGAAATAGCTAACATAAGATTATAAGTGCTTTAAAAGTAGAGATCATATTTTTTTTTTTATCTTAACAATGATTAGCTTTTTACACAATAGGCTCACAATACATATGTAGAGTTGCTAGAGAGACTTTAGGAGAATATATGAGTTCATGGGGAGGGTAGAAGGAGCTGAAGAAGCTGGTATGGACTACATTATTTACCACCAAGACAGTAGCCATGAAGGGCAATGAGAAGGTGGCATTTTTGTGGAACTGACAGACTGAAGGAAGAGAGGTTTGTTTTGCTGCCTTAGTTACATTCCAAGTAGGCAGAATGTAGAAATGGCATGTCAAGTCTTGGAGTAGGGCAGAGGAGATGGGATGAGAGAAGTATATGTGCAGATGGTCGGGTTAAGAGAAGTAACATTTGCTTCTGATATGGGAGTGTAGGAAGAGAAGAACCATGAAGAGATAGTGGTGATGTAGATGACAGTGATGATCATGATAATGATGATGGTGTCACTTTTTATGTTCCCTTGATCCTCAGAGAGTGCTACTTAGTTTCAAAAGATTTAGAGCTCCCCTGAGAATTTTTGAACTTTAAGTGAAGCAGGTCCACCAACTCTTGACTGCACTGCATCCTGGAGATGAGGGGTGGGGGGTGGGTGGGAGGGAGAAAGGAGCACACTCTAACGCTTAGACTCCTCCCCTGTAACATCTAAGAACAGCATTTGGGGCTTAGCTTCGTCAACAATATGAAAGAGATGCTATCTGCTCAGGGCAATAGCGTCACTGCTTATTCTGCAAAAACTATCAGCTGTGGGTGAAAAGTCAAATCCAAATTAGGGCCAAACCACGGCAATTTTAGAGCTGTGAAAAACAGTACAAGAGCATGTGCCACACGGGATTGAAATGGGCATATTTGGATGATATTATGTAGACAGGCAGGAAAAATAAAGGGGAAAGACTTTAGGTTTCATTTTATGAGTTTTTTTTTTTTAACAGGAGGCACTTCACACAATGATATAAGTATAAAATGCAACCATGAGTTTATGATATGAAAATTTAGTTCTATAGGAATACTTCATTATAGATTTAGTTTAAAAACCTTCAGTAAAACTGGTGAAATGATTCCTATCAAATTTAACTTTTCTCTAAACCCTACAAGTAGTTCATTGAAACGAGAACAGTGGTTCAAATCAGAGAGTATAGTCAATTTAAGTGGATTGATGGGTTACTAGAGTCATGGGGGAAAACTCTCCTTTATGTACTGATTACACTACTCCTTTGAAAAGTGAATTTCCTTCCAAAAGATAAGGCTGCAATATCCCTACCTGGAAATACCCAAATTATGAGTTCTCTCTGCTGAAAGGTAAAGGGGATGATGGGCAGGATAAACTTTCCCCAACTCATTTCAGCTTAAGCATCTAGTCTGTATTCTTTTTTAGGTCCACAGGTGCAAGGAATATTTGCTGCTGCCCACCAAATTATTAAATTTTCCTTTAAGAATCAGGCCATCCTGAATTCTTAACTGTACTTAGGTGGTTGAAGCCATCCTCAACTCTGGGGTTAGGCCTTGATTGGCTAAAGCACACTTGTGTATTCCATCCACTTGGCCACAGTGGTGGGTGGGCATTTGACATAAGTCAATCCCACCCAAGTGACCCCGGGACTTTTGCTGGGAATGCTCAGAGGATTCTTTCTTTCTTCAGGATGGTACTTATGAGGTGTAAGGTCTAGAACTATTGTAGCCCTTTCTGCTACCATAAGGAAAGTCTGCCTGAGAATAACACCAACATATTGAGTAAGACAAAGTGGAAGGAATTGGAGAAAAACAGAGCTGAAGCCTGAGAACTGTGAACTGTTGCTCCAAACCTTACATATAACTAGAACTACCTCTTAATTTCCATGAGCTAATAAACCTCCCTTCTTTGTTTAAATCAGTTGAGTTGCTGTTTTTACTAATTGCAACCAAAAGATTCCTGAAAATACTCCATTTAGTTAATGGTTTTAAAAATAAACATGGATAGAACACCGAACTACACTTTAGTCTTTGATGAAGAAGATAATAAACTATCTTTTGTATAAAGAAAATCTACTTTCTTACTATAATTGAAATTTTAAAATATATTATTTGCTTAGACCCAAGCATCTCTTCATTATTTTTGGCACCCCCTAAAATTTATTCCATATGGAATCTGGAGAGGGATGTTTGAATTCTAAATGAAGAGTCTCAACCATTACAAGCTGCATAAAACATAAGTAAAACATTTTTGCCAATTTTTAAAATTTGTATACCCTATTTTAGATCTGGGAATCTGACACTAAAAATGGTCTCAGATTTAATGTTGATTTGTATTCAATGCCAACAATAAAAAAAAGAACCGTAGTTAATATGTCTTTGGTGTTTTTATTTTAGAGAACTGCTATTTCATAAGAACGTTTTCCCAGACTGGGTAAGGGCTGGGATAGGGGACTGGTTTATTCTTTATATGTGAAGAAAAATTTCCACCAATAGTCTGGAAAAAATACACAACAGTCTTCTTTTCTGCAAGAACTTATGAAAGTAATGAGATGTTTTCCCCTTAGCTTCTAAGAAATTTACAGTGAGCCACAATGTTCTTGCGTAATCTAGTCTTGGGACATATAATTTTAGAAGCTGAATGTACCTTTTTGCATGTAGAAGTAAAAGTAATTTTGGTACTTATAATAAATCAACAGCTAAACAGGAGGATTGTGTTTGCTCTAGCCTCGTCTGCTGCCTTGTTCAACTGCTAGAACCAAATACCTTAATCCAAACTTGACTTCCCAAACATTTCATCGTTATTGCTAGTTCCCGCTGTTCCCCCTGTCTGTGTTCAATCAGGCTGACATCTATTGGTTCAAAGAACTTTACACATCTGCCAGCAGACAAAGGATGCGTGGTGCCGCATCTGTATGTTACCAGTAGGCACCTTGGACTTCTCTTCTTTTTGCAGATATTTTCTCTCACTGTATAAAGATTCATTTAATACTTTCTTTGCTCCAGACAATAGATTTTTCTTCTTCTGATGGGGCAGTCTAATAAGAATATAACCTGGTTGCTTAAAGATCTTCTGTGTAGCACAGACCTTACCTAAGCCACTGCTAGGCAGTGTACATGGTGCAGTAAACATAAAGTCCAGATCCCCAGTGTTATGTCCATATTTATTCAATAAAGACTAGGTGGTTTGGGACTACAATAATCAATCCTTTGTTTTCACAAGGTTTTATGAAATGTAAGGCCATCTAAACATGGTTAAGGTCATGCTTTTAAAGTCTAAAACAAAATTTACAACAGAGGTTGGGAATGCTCTTTGTTGAGACTAAAATCACTGTAAGAACCCAACCTTATACACATTCTACTTGAGCATGGGGGTAGGGGAGGAGGGCTACCCCATGTACTCTAATGTCTTTTCTGACATTATAGTTTTCCTCAAAGCTGCATCACCTCCTGCTTAACTTTGTAAATACAGTTTCATGAGATAAAAATGAAACTAAATAAAGGTATTTGGAATATACAATTTCAGAAAAGGCTGTTCTTTCCTCAAAGATATTCAACAATAAATAGACATTATGTTTAATCATTTTAAATGAAGTCAAGCCTAAAATTTGCTATTTTTATTCCAGAGCACAGGCTATACAAATATATTTCTTCTTTCTTATATAAGAAAATAAACTTCTTAAATAAGCTGTCCTACTTCCCATGGCTCCTGGGCATAAAATGTGCTATTTAACTAAAGAATATTTTACTTCTTCCCTTTATCTTGTTCATCTTCCACAAAATAATGTACATAGTTCACCTTCAGAACAGATTGAATGAGAAAATGCCTCAAACATATGTGGTTAAAAATTTTTGTTTTCGGAATTAAAAATACTCAGAAGTAGAAACCGTTTTCTTAGTAACATGCTAAAAATTTAGTCTCTGAGTATGATCAAAGGTGTATCGCTAAGACATAGCAACTTTTGGTGAAGAATCCTACTTAGGATTTCCTATTTCATAGCCTGTCAGTATATTTCTATCCCTTCATAAAGACTTTTCAAAGAAACTAGTAAAAGTTCACTTTGTAAACCTTGAATATCTTTTACCCTGTTAACTTGCAAATATTAATAGATTACTACCACCGCCACTACTATTACAATTACAGTTACTATTACTGGCTGCTGACAGCAACTGTTAACTTGCTAGAAGAGAGCAAATGGGGTGGGAGAAGCCTTCTTTATTTTTCTATTCTAATTTCTAAGATTACTGAGGGTTTAAAATGATCTTGTGAGGATGCTGGTAAAACCACAGCTGAAAATCCAGAGAATGAGCATTCTATAAAACCTAAGAATGAAATAATATCAAAAGCTTTACAAAGCTGTGGGCTTTTTTTTTTAAAGAAGGTGAAAGATGAAAGAAAAACCTGCACAAGTAGCATACCAAGAAACAGATGGTCTTTTTAAAAAATGAACCAAGAGTGTGCCTTCCACAAGTCTGCTTCTTAATTGTAGCATACTGAGCACTTTCATGCAGATGATTTCAATTGCTAAGCACAGAACCGAATAAACAGGGTTAGCTCATTGACACTAAATGACATAGTGTACTTGGAGCTCATCTACTATTTAGTCTGTAAACACCTGATATGCAAAATTGTATGAAGAAACTAGTGCCAAGACGGTTTAAGATTAACCAATGTTCAGTGAAGATTTAAAAGCTTGGCTTTCATTTTGCTAAAGATGCTCCCTTTCATATTTAATCAATGAACCAGTTCCGTTTTAAGTGCTTGATTTAGAATTTATGATTTTGTTTCTTTTTGGCTTATTCCAAAATGAGTTAAAGAAAGCTTAAATCTAGGAGAAGAAAAAGGAAAAAACAAACTCAATAACTTACATGAGTTGAGCAGCAATACAATTTCACAAGAAAATTTCAGAAAGAAGTAGATTATTGAATTTACCTTCCACTGGGCAGACTGAGAAATAATGGTTTAAATGTTTATTACAGAATCAGGACAGAATCATTGAAACGTTAATAACAATCCTCAGTGAAGGTCTCCTTCTACCTTCCTCATTTTTGGCTTGCCATGCCATGTCCCCTCATTCCTTGCTGAGGAAGACTTTTGGTGAGTATCCAGGCAGATCTACTCACCCTCAGGAACGCAGGCAGCTCCCTCAGCTCCCATGTGGGAGAAGACCCAGAGCAATGGGGGCCTGCTGTGAAGAGAGGCTGAGCTCCCTGGAGGCTGTGGGGCTGGGGCGGCCCTTATGGTGGCAAAACCAGAAGTGATTCAGTCTGCACACAACTGCTCTCCAACTTCCTTGGACAGTCAAGGGTAACTTTAAGGGCTGGCTGGGAACTGGCAAATCTAGGGTTGCTGAGATTACATTACTCAAATGTACAGAGAGTTTTTAAAAGGAATCTTGATCAGTATCTTCTGATTAATTTGGGTACTATCCAAACAGCTTTTTCATAGACAGAAAACTTGAGTAGCTTGTATAAACTCTTAGTTTACTATTGTTTTACTAATCAGGGTAGCCAAACAATTTCTGAATACTAAAATATGGGACAAGAATATGGATAAGTTTGCATTCACATACCTATATTACTGCTTTCTATATACATAAAAACATGTTGAAATATTTATATATATCAATATCAGTATCTGTATTTGAAATAGTTACCTTACTGACAAATCTCTGTAAATGACATAAATAAAATCCTAGTGTTCCACTGAATTATGATAGACAGTGCTTTCATGAGACTTTAAGCTCCTCAAAGACAAGAAATGTGTCATATTCTGTTGTTGATTCCCAATGCTTAGCCTTGCTGCTTTGCTGAGTAACTACACCACCAGCTTTTGCTCAGCCCTCTTCTGGATTTTGTAGATCCAGGGAAGCCATGCATGAGCTCTTGCTTTCATTATATTTTAATCTTAACCCTCTCTTGGCTTGCATTGCTAGTGGACTATACTTTGTGGGAGGGGCTGTGTGATGAACCTGGGTGTCTGGCAAATAAATTCTCAAGCAGTATCTCTATTTTGTTACACCATAGTAAAACTTTGTTTACTTTACAAAAAATACTACCAGTATCATGTTCTTTTTAAAGACAGATAAACAGATTATGCACTGAGTCAAAAAAAGAAAAAACATTGCAGGGTCCTGACTAAGTAAAGATTGGATTCCTTATCTTGGCTACATAATAAATAATTGGGATGACAACGCTGGCATCATCTTGACTCTCATTTGCTCTTACACCCATATTTGATCCATTAGCATGTCCTGTTGGCTCCGCTTTCCATCGATCCAGGATCCAACAGCTTCTCCCCAATTCCTTTGCTCCCACTTGGGTCCAAGCCTGGATTACTGATGGATCGCAACAGCCTCCTGACAGGTACCTCTCCTTTGTCTCCGGAAGATCTACTCTCATCAACAGCCAAAGTGATCCTCTTAAAGTGTATCAGCTCAGGTCCCTCCTCTGCTCACAGTGGGTTCTCACCTCACTGAGGGTAAGGCCATAAAGGCTTTACACGCTCCAGTGTCTTTTACCTCCAGAACTCAACTCTTACTGCTCTCGCTCTTGCTCACTCCACTCCAGCTACACTGCTCTCATCCCTGTTCCACCAACAAATGAATCATCCTCCTGTCCCATCCCCCAGATATGCTCTATCCTCCCATTCCCAAATCTTCATGGCTCATACTCTCTCATCTTTCAGATCTTTCTTACACAGTTCTCTTCTCAATGAGGTCTTTCCTGACTACCCTTGTTAAAATGCCACTTGCACCCATTCTCCTCCCTACCCTGCATCACTTTTCTCCAGATCACTTACCAACTGATTGTATTTACAGCATTTACTGACACTAGAATGCAAGTCCCAAAAGGGCAAGAATTTTTGCTTTTCTTCAGTGCTTTATTTCCAGCAACTAGGACAATTCCTGGGGTATAGTACTCACTAAATACAGAACAAATGAATTGAATGATGACTATATAGTGCAACCAAGCAACCTTCTAAGATCTAGTTTTATGCCACAGTTGCAAAATGCATACTTAAAACTTAAGCAAAACAGCAAAGTTATTCAGTGTTGTGACTCCTCTTCAGCAATTAGACATTTCAAATGCCATATTAGTATGTTTTTGAGAAATCTGCAAACTGAGAACCAAAGTGACAGGGCCAATCACATTCATATTGAAACTGTGGATGTGAATCTTTATTTTTCTTTTTGAGATAAGAGTCTCGCTGTTGTCACCTGGGCTGGAGTGCAATGGCGCGACCTTGGCTCACTGCAACCTCTGCTTCCCGGGTTCCAGCAATTCTCCTACCATAGACTCCTGAGTAGCAGAGATTAAAGGCGCCTGCCACCATGCCTGACTAATTTTTGTATTTTTAGCAGTGATGGAGTTTCACCACGTTGGCCAGGATGTGAATCTTAGTATAGGAATTCCGAATCTTAGTAGCACACTGCCTTTGTCACTTAATCAGCAAAATTATGGTGGCCAGAAAGAGTTAATACAATTTCTAGGTAGACATGAATTATCAGAAGGGATTGCAACAACCTAACTCAATATGAATCTGAGAATATTTCTTAGGTGGTCAACTTCAAGGGATAATGAAGAGATGTCTGTAATATGAATAAATCCACACCCCAAATTCATAAGTGAACTTTTGAGAAAATTGAATGACTTCTGTATAGCACCTTTTATAAATCTAGCAGAAGCCAAATTTACATCAATGTCAAAGGCAGAGTGAATCCTTCTCCAGGAAGTACCTAATCCTGCAATAAACCTGTTGAACAGACAGGTTTAATGTTCACCAAGGCTAAGTGTTTAAGAGGTCTCCACGGTATAATTTGTCACCACTACAAGTTTCTGCTTTGCCTTAAAAGCTGTGAAAATTGCTCCACAATCTCACTAGGAACTAAGTTGCTCATGTCAGGACCATGGTTTACAATGCATTTCTGTTTTCATAGAACTTCCTTGTTTATGGCTTGTTGAAAAAAAATACATGCTATTATATACATTATAAAAGCCACAGAACATAGATAGCTGCATGAAAATTCAAAGGGTAAATGATTTAAAAACTAACATTGACTATAATAAATTGAGTAAAAAATAACATTGTATTGTTCATCTAACAAGGCACAACAGTTTGAATAGAAGGTTTCAGATTTAAATGGGAATGGGGGAGCTGGTCATTGAATTTTTATTTCCAACCAGTGGAAAAGTTAATTATTTACACACTAGCAGCTCAATGACTCTAGTGTAGTCCCTGAGGCTTCTTCAGAAATTCTGTAAAGTTAAACAGCCGCCACCTTCATTTAGTGTGCCAAATATGATGCAAGGGCAGTGGCTGTGTGCATATATCCCATACATTCCATATATTTGCATGTAAAGTATTAAGAAATCAGTAATGCAAAACTGAGTATCAATGAGCCGCTTTAGTAGATTTTTCATAGCTGAAGGCAATGACATTGAGAAGCAGGAAACAGTATGGCAAAGCACAGGGCATAGATGGTGGCATGGCATAGAGGAAGGGGCTGGTCGTAAAAAGGAATGTAGAAAATGGAGAAAACAAGGCAACATTTTCTTACTTACTGTTAAACCAACTCCACATACAACTTGAAGAGTTAAATCCAAGCCAGCTGTCATGATGGCTGCTGGAAACCAGGAAGGGGCAGCAAGAGCTGCCCAAGGTGAACAGTCCAACACTTGGGCTTCCCCTTGGGAAGCTCTTGCTCTGAGCACTGCTGGTTGCTCCTCCCTCTGTCTAGAAAGCCAGGGAAGGTACAGTCACATAACCCAAACCTGGTTTGACCCAGGTTTACTGAATCCTGATTCCATTTCAATGACTATTCAGCACTTGCTGAATATAAAGCTCACATTTTTCTCTGCGCACATGGGTGGGGCAGTATTGCTGGGAGCCAGCAGACTGAAATGTGGATACCAAAGCTAATGGCAGAGACCTGGGTATCACCTGACAGATTCTGAACAATGATGCCTGCTGCTGGCTTCCCTACACAAGTACTAAGCGATGTTGGGAAAGACAGAGAGAGGCCAATAAGACCTGCTTTTTCCCTTAGCGTATGGAACATTTCATTTCCAAAATGGATTAAGCTCAGACAGAAATACCACGAGGCATGCAGAATCTCTGAAAGCGGATGGTTTGCAATGTGTGCTCTAATGCTGTGGGCACTAGAGTCACTAATATGTATGAAAGTCTATGGGACTATTTCTTCATGTAATACATTACAATGTCTGAAAAATCAATGTCCTAGGGCACAGAAGGATGAATACAGAGCTTTTCAATTATCTTTTTTATTTTTTCCTAAAAATACTGCTCCCTTCAAACAGATTCAAAAGACAACATGAGATTGTTTTCATTTTGGTAAAGAAGATGTTGAGTCTATGCAAGGATCTTAACTGGCTCAATCCCAGTGGGTAATGGCCCACTGGGCAGAAGACTGTATGGACCTTGAAAACATAATAGGTTAAAAAACCCTCCATGGAAGCTCCATGAATAAGAATGAGATATCTTCAGCAATTGACTGTCAGTGTAGCTGCACCCAATTTCTTAAGATTAACACTGTCTTTGTTTTTTAAACCAACATCTTCTGTCAGTAAGTCTGTAGATCATAAATTGTTTTAAAATAAAATTTCCTGTCACACTCACATCTTGGGAAATAAAACAGAAGGAATCCTAAAGCCCGGCTACTTCATATTCAGTCAAATAAGAAACCAGAGTGAGGTTAATATAACAGGCAGAAACCTAACTTTCAATCTCAATTACCCAAAAGGCACAGGGTCATCTGCCACCTTCAAAGAAACAGGCCTGCACATAAATGATGTGGTATAAAGAATAAGCTCAGAGACCTCTCAACTTCTTGGGCGGCAGGAATGAACACTGTAGTGGGTCATAAAGCATTACAATTTTTTCTTTCATTCTGTGTTTTGGAACAGGTGTTTCTGTCTAGTGCCTAAAGCACTTCCTACCAGTGTTAATAAGGTGTGCAGAGAAAGCTTGTCAGACTTGTTATAGTGGCAAAGCCCTTTCTGAAAATCAAATTTTTCATGAAAGGCTAATAAATAATAGAGTCAAAAGCAGAATGACTCTGTAGCAATGGGCATGCCAGTATGTTGTGGGGAGGAGGAGAAGGAAAAAACAAGGCAGGAATTGAAATATTGAAATAGTACTGGGCCATGGAAGGTGCTCAATAAATATTTGTTAAAGGAATAAATGACCTGTCATTTCAGGAAAGCACAAACTGGAGTGCTCTGAAGACCCCTGGTGTGCTTGCCTCCAATACACTCTGCCTGTCCTTTCCTCTGGTGGCCTGTTATGGCGTTTTCATCCTTTCCCGGTCTTGGTAAATAGGCCCTGGTAACTAGGGAATGGCTGCGATATAGGCCCTAAGAAAATAGGGTTTCTTTGAGCCTCCTAGGTCTTGGCCAATTCATGTAGTCTTAACTCCTAAATACTTCCCAAATACAGTTCCACAGCTGCCTGGCACAATGGCCAAGAGCATCTTCTCCTGTCCATCTTCTCAAGCCCTGCACTTAGTGCTCCTTTTCAGAAAACCCATGGTCAATGGCTCAGCATTCTACTCCTGAAAAGCTGCTCCTTTTTAAAGCTTATGTTATTGCTGTAGTAAAATGAAATGCACTTTTAAGCTAGAAAGGGTCAATATTGTTCCCTAAAATACTAGGGTACTTGATATGCTACATTCATTTTCAAGGGCACAGGATTCTTAACACCCACTCTTTCACTGATTCATTCAACACAAATTTATTGAGTGCCCACACTGTGGGAGGCACTGTCCTTGACACTGGGATATTACGAACAAGCCAGACAATTCTCTTCCTCCAAAGTGGTAATATGCTAATGGAGGGTGTCAGACAAACATACAAACAGATGAAGGAACAAGAACTTCAGGGAGTGATGAGTGTGCTGAAGACAACTAAACTGGATGAAGTGATGGCAATGAGGGGCCAGGATAGGGGGCTACTATTTTAGATCCAGTAACCAGAGAAGTTCTGCCTAAAGAAGTGGCATATGAGCTTAGTGCTTTTTTTTGTTTTTTGTTTTGTTTTTTTTGTTTTTTAAGATATGGGGTCTTACTTTGTTGCCCAGGCTAGACTTGAACTCCTGGGCTCAGCCTTCTCTAAATACCTGGGACTACAGGGGTGAGCCACTACTCCCAACTTTGCAAGACTTGTCTTCTGAGAGAGTGTTCCTTTCAGACCTTAGCTTGCAGCCTTCACCAAGAAATACCAAAAATATGAAGGAAGTACATAAAAGATCACTTTATTTGTCTGCATTAATGTGGTTTAGGTTCCATTAAAAATTAAGCTTCATGGCAGAGAGCCATACACATTTCTAACTGGGTACAAGGAGTCTTATTAGAAAATATTTATTACATGTAACTGGGTAGAATACTCCAGATGGTATCTAGGCATTTGCATAGAACTTCATGTCAAATTAATCATCATTAATGAAGGTTTAGATTATTCAGAATAAGATGGGTTAAAAAATGGTAAATAAGGGGTCAGGCCAGTACTAATCCTCTATAAAACTTTAAAGAAGACAAGGTTTGGCTTTGAGGCTGCCCTAGTCTCCATCTAGAATTCTCTTTTTGTCATATTCACTATCAATGTACCCAGCATCTTTATACTCTACAGTTTAGCAATTCTGGACTTAACCAGGTAATTGTGAGGATCTGCCCTAAGAATAATCTTAGGAACCTTCCTTTTAACTGAAAGCAATTTCACCAGATGATCTGTTTTAAATTGAGTAAACCATCCATCACGAAATTCTCGAGACCAGTTTAAGAATTCAATAAAATTTCTTGTGCCTAATAACACTTGCTCAGCTGCAGAGGCAAACTAAGAAGCTAATATGTGAAATAGAGCAATTCTGAAATCTTTGCATTTTCTCATTTGTGTTATGGTATAATGCAATGAAAGAATTGCTTTTGACCCTGTCAAGTGGAACCTCAAGCACAAAGATTTTTATCATTTCCTTTTCCTGGAAAATTGATGTAAAGATTTGATTTACTTTGGAGTCTCCAAGTGCTTCAGCAACTAAAAAAACAGATTGATTTTTCATATAGATGTGATATAATTAAGTTCTAATTTGATGAAAGAGCTGATCAAATAGTGGTGGCCATTCTGAAATGTTCCTCAGTGCCAAACAATTACCTGTAATGGTTCTTGAAAGAAAAACTCCCAAGTATATTTATTTTCTATAACACAGGTGTTGTGTTTCCATACTGTTTTCATCTCTATTCTAAAAAAAGAATTATAAACCCAATGTTTGCACAGTTATACTTCTCTTATGTTTCTATGTATTTTGATCTTGCCACATCCTGCTTTATGTTGTAGTTTTTGGGTGAAGATCTATGTAGCTGATGCTATCATTGCCCTCCCATATTCCTTCAACGATCACTGTTTGTGAAAAGGCCAATGGCTTCCTGTTGCAAGTACCTGTCTGTGACTTTGTTGACAGCACGTTTTGGCCCCACAGCATGCCTGGATTGAATATAGTGCTGGCTAGAAATGCCACAGAATTATCTGCCCAAGAGCAGCCCCTGGCCAATGACAGAAAGGCAATGGCTAATAAATATCCCAGTTTCTTTTTCCTTTGGGTAGACAATTCTGAGGTGTGCTTTGCTTCTTGCAGAAACCCCCAAGCGGGAATGAGCGCCAGTTGTCCACAGTAGTAATGTGTTCATTAATGTACTCTCTAATGGCTATTATTTTTCTGACTCTTCCTTCATCCCCATTCCCCTACCAGTATGTCCTGAGATAACCTCTTAAATAAACTATATACATTCAAATCCTTGCCTCAGAGTCTACTTTAGGGAATTACAAACTAAAGTAATCAATATCTTAATATGCAAACAGACTACTAATACTAAAAGAAGGGTTTCATGCTTTCACAGACTTTTTTGCATTTCTTGTAACACCTAATGCAATGTTTTTGCACATAAATTGTGGCATTGATAAACAAAGCATCTAACATCGACTGAGCACATTCTCTACACAATGCACTGTGCCAAACTTTATATCCTATTGACTCCACCAACAGCCCTATAAGGTAGATAGTACTGAAGGCACAGACTTTATTTAGTTCATTGCTAAGCCCTAGCTCCTAGAAAAGTACCTAAACATATCAGGCACTCACTAAATATGTTGCATAAATCCAATTTTACAGATGATGTAATAGTGGCTTAAAAAGGTAAGTAACTTGCTGATGGTTCTGCAGCTGTAACTGGGAGAGCTGACTCCAGAGCTGAAGCTCTTAACCCCATACTATTCTCAATGATCGAGATGAGGAAGGGGAGGTAGGAGTGCATTGACAGAGATTACAGAGAGATTAAGTAACAGGTAGGGTTGCTAAGATATTTGTCCTCCCCATCAAACCTGTATTACTTGCATCTTCATTTTCTGATTATACTAGTTATAATCCTTCTGGCTACTTGCATCCTTTCCTATTCTTTTTCCTTGCATCTCCTGAGTAGGTAAATTCACGTTTATGCCCTTGTGTATGGTGAGAATATTCTGATGTTTAATTTGGTGATTAATGTGTGTCATGATCTCTGGCAAACCTCCTACTCATCTAGTAGCTGGTTCTCAGGTCAAAAGTTAGGAAGGCAGAATAATTAGCTAGCCTATGATAGGGAAAGAAGTAAATGCTTCCTTTTTTTCATTAAAAAAGATAATATGGAAGAAGAGAGTTGGGAAGGTGGTAGTGACAATATTTATTTTCTGCTTCAAAATAAATTAGGAACACTTAGTACTTCAAACATACATTCTTTTCAGTTACTAATGCACATTTTGGAGCTATCTACAACTGATTTCTCCAGTAAGTTATGATTTTGCTAGCCCATTCAGTTGGAAACATTTGTTCTTACTGGACTATTTACTTGAATTTTGTTTAAAGACAAAGCACAATAAAATTACCGGTTAAACATTTAAATGAAATAAAGCAATAAGGGATGTATCTAAAAATAATAATTGAAAATTGCATAAGTGAATGAGCAAGTTTTTAGAAAAAAAGTTAAACTTAAAGCTATATACAGAACAGGTCTCAGTGGTTATTAAAATGAATCCCCTAAAGTCCTATGACTTTTAATAAAAACACTAAATAGAAAATAAATGCTAAATCAATTTCTCTTAAATATTTAAAATGTTAAAGGTTAATCTATTTTGGTGAACTAGCCATGACAGAGTGATATGTTATAAATAATAAATGGCCTCTAATAATAAGAACTGTAACTACATTATATAATAGCAATATTTAAATAATGGCTCAGGGCCATGTTGCATGCAATGGTGTAGGCAATTAACTGTATGAGGGAAAAATGCAATGGCTACTCTGACTCTAGAGTTACTTTCCTAAAGAAGTGGATATTGTAGAGGGCCGAGCAAATGTTTAAGACTCTTTGGTAGAAGGCTTTAATGACTTTGATTCTTGAGCAGCCTATGTGCTCAATAGCTAGGAACAATCACTTTCTTTTACATAAAGGAGTATGAGCCAAATGTAAAAACCAAAACATATAGAAAATAAAATTTCCAATTAATAAGCTCTCATAAGGCTACTATGAACACATAATGATTCTCTAGTAAATAAACTTGATATAAAAGAGCCTATTATCTATCACAAGATTGTATTTGTCACTAGCATAGTAATTTTCTTCCGTAGAAAAGGTTCTTTAATTTCCAAGCAGCATTCTTTACAAGGGGGAAAAAAAATCTTAATTTTTTGATGATTTATAATGATAAGTTGACACTCAACCAACTCTTTTTCTTGCCATATGCTGACTGGTATTCTACATGTGTTCCAAGAAGTTAAGAAGCAAGAGTGAACGAGGTTGCACATGGCTTTTTTCAGATCATGTTGGCAATTACTCTTTTAAATTCACCTCCTCTTATAACTGACCTCCTCTGGCATTTAGATACCAAATATCCAAATATTTTAAGAATGGCAAATGATATTTAAAAATGACTGCATTTCTCACCATCTGAAAACCTGTTTAAAATATTAAGGCTACCCTAGGAAAGGAGGTTCTTGGATAATCCCTGCCATAACAAAGAAAATTCTAAATAATAATTAATATGAGAAAATACAATTTCTCTTTGAACATGGGTGTAGGAAACAAGTATATCTTAAAATCTGGTAAAGAGAAGCAGCATGTAGAAACACACAAAGAAAAAAATAGGACTCCTATGGGGCCTGCTCAAGCTCTAAGGAAAGGTTTTTCACTAAAATTAAAGAGGCAGTGAGAAAAAAGACTTTGACTAGCTTTGCAGGGAAATACATATACAGTGGCAATCCATCACACCATTAGTTGAGAAACATTTATTCTTTTAAACCTTTATTTACTTAAGAGAGTTTGGCTCTAGGATTCTTTCCAAGAGACAAAAAGCTACATACTTTGATTTTTTTTTTAAGTCAGCAAAGATGACCCCCACCCCAAATACTCCCTAGTTACTCTTTTTGAAAGAGGCTGTATTGTATTTTGAAATAATATTACATTTAATTGTACATACAGAAACTCAACCTGGTAATATTACTTCTAAGTAATCTTATATGCTCAGATTTGAGAAAGACAAGTAATTGGCACATTTAATTCACTGATCGATAGCTTCAAAAATTTATTTTTGGGGGGAAGGAGAGAGCTTGATGAGAAAGAGATAGTGGTTTTAACAGGATTATCTACTATATTATTACTATAAGCAGAGCAAAAGGCATGTATCCCTAATCTTTTGAGTCCTAGTCTTTCACTTGCTACTTAGCTGTGGGCTCACCTACAATTACACAATTATCAGTGTCTCTAAGTGTAAGCAGCCATTTGTAGAAAACATGCCCTTAAAACAGAAGTTATACATATTTCCTCATCACCTCTCTGGAAAAAGAATTCTTTGCTAAAGCAGATTTTTTTTTCCAAATATAAACTGACACCATAAAAAAGAAAACAATCTTCTTGTGCAGGAGTGAATAGTCCAAAGCTCTCCATTTCATGCACTGCCATTTTACCATTTACCTTTCTTTACATAGTTCAGTAGAGGGGAAATAACACAAGGCAATGAAAGGTGAAATCTCTCTTTATCTCAAAGGAACTTGCCATATTCGTGGTGAAAAGAAACTCACTGTCAATATTGAAAACTGTGAAGACTAAACAGACACAATAGGGAAAGTCTTCAGAGAATAATTCATTTTTAAATGCCTTGTCCTTTTATTTCCTTGTGGGTGGGATGGAGGATATGGAGCCAAGTGCTTTTGAAAGCCTAAATCTAATTATTCTGTGGTTTCAGATTTGTCCTGATGCTTCTTTCCTACTCTGGTCTCATTACTTAAAAGAGCCACATTTGTTTGGCATTATTAAATCTGATAAATTAACCTAAATGCTCTAAAATTACCTTTACTACTACTTAGTGGGAACACATAGTAAATTTTTATAAAAACAGTGTTTAGCCAGGATAGGATATATGTGTGTGCAATAGTAAAATAAAAATACTTAAGCACACACATAATATATGTAATTTATTCTGGTATTGAGAGTTTCTAAAAGCTTCAGGTTTACTCTAAATCTAAAATGCTGATTTATTGACAATATTAATTTGGTGTAAAAGGCAAAAATTGGAGTTGGAGTCAGATACCTATGAAACAATGATTCCAAGAAATATTTGCTGATGTATCCAGAGGACCCCATAATGTGTTAGATCTCTGTGGGAGGAATCAAAGGGAGAAAGCCTGTAGGAGCATCACCTGTTCCATCTCTTCCCCCATCTGTATATACAAAGGCAAATGGTTCTGTGATGACCACTCCAAAAAGGACAGAGTCTAGGACGGGAGAAGAGATGGGAGCTAGCAATTGCAAAATTTTTATACCCTATTTCCCTACACTTCTACACCCATAAAGTCTGGATATAGTCTTCGTGAAAATGATGCTCCTAGCAACTTCAAGTAAATTCCAGAAGAAAATCTAATGAACCATGAATCCATTCACTTTTGTCCATCTCCATGGCCACTGTCACCCTTCCTCAGGCCATAGCAACAGTCCCCTACCTGGTCTTTTTCCTATCCCCAACCATTCTGTACACAGCAGCCAAAGTAAATTTTTCAAACAGTAATTCTGATCTTATTTCTCTGTACAACACCCTTCAACGGCTTCCTGTTGCATTTAGAATAGAAGCCAAGCACATTACCACGGCCTATATGAGTTATGTCCCAGTCCACCAATCCAACTTCTTGTCCATTCCCCCTGTTTCTGGGGCTGTGTTCATCTTCCATCATTTCCTTCGACTCACCAAACTCTCTCCCCTCTGACAGGCCTTTGTGGCCACTGTTCTCTCAGTTTCTTTACCCAGCTCTTCTTGTGGCCAACTCCTTCTCATCTTCAGGCCTGTACTTTGACTATTTCCCTCAAGAAAAGCCTTCTCTGACAATCCTATGTAAAGTTAGGCCCCTAGCCTGTTCTTTTCTGTCACAAAGTCTTGTAAATTCCCTGAAGCACTATTTTATTACTTGATTTGTTCAAGTTTTCATGAACTGCCTCTCCAACTAGTACATAAACCCCAAGTGGAAGGAATGATTATGTGTGCTCATTTTACGTGGCAGCCCCAGTGCCCATGCCAGTGCCTGGCAACATCACTTAGTAAGCATTTATTAAACGGAAGAACACAAAAGAAAAGAAGTGAAATGAATAGAGGATCTAGCAGGTTCCTGAAGTTCTTTTATATTTCATTTTGTTGTGTTACCTATTTATATGTAATTATGACCTACAGGACAAACTATTATGCATGCATATTTATGAAGGTGATTGATTTACTGGAATTAGTACTTTTAAAATAAATACTGGAAAGCTACATCAATTTTTTGAAAAGTTTTATTTATACTAGTTTGTCAATATTTCCTACTTTGACATTTTCTATTGATTGTTCAGCATCTTTTGGAAGTTAGTTCTATTTACCATTTTGAAGTACTGGATAAAAAGTAAATGAAGACATTTTTTCCCTGGGGCTATGTATACAGCCTTTATGACCAGTGTGAACTATCACTTTCGGTTGTGCTGAGCAGTCGGTTGAATTGAGCAGAACAATAAAACCCAAGTGATGGACATTTCTGAGATGCTGCCAGTTGCACATCTGAACCGACCAGTTTGTATGTACTGTTGGCCTCAAGTAGATTGACTTGATGTTGCTTTTGCTAGGAAACATGTAAGAAGTCAAAACCTCTTCAGTATTTTTATTGCTGTTCGTGTTAAAGAGAATTTTTTTTTTTTTTTTTTTTTTGAGACAGGGTCTCACTGTCATTGCCCAGGCTGGAGTGCAGTGGTGCAATCTCGGCTCACTGCAGCCTTGACTTCCCAAGCTCAGGTGATCCTCCCACCTCAGCCTCCCAAGTAGCTGGAACTACAGGTGTGTGTCACCACGCCTGGCTAATTTTTTTGTATTTTTATAGAGACGGAGTTTTCCCATGTTGCCCAGGCTGGTCTTGAACTCCTGGACTCAAGCTATTTGCCCACCTCAGCCTCCTCCCAAAGTGCTGGGATTACAGGCATGAGGCTGAGAATTATTTTTTTAATTGAGTGATTTATACAGGTATCTTTCTACTTTATTGCATAGCAGATTTATTCCTAACTTTTGCAAACATGACCTCATTCTGACATATCTAGTTCAAAACAGAGTCTCTGAGAATATGTTTAATTTCTGTTAAAAGTTAAAGACACCTAAGGCATAGAAATATAGGTAAATATTTATCCAGGTGCTCATTCCATATGTTAGGTCACATATTCACATTTTATATTCATTAGAAACATAAATTCAAGTATTTATCAATGCCATTTCTATTAACATAACTACCACTCGGTATTATACTTCTATATCTTTTCATGTCTGTCTTCTTGACATACAGGTGCCTTTCCAATTAATAAGCCTCAGAATCACTAGCTTATTAATCACTGGTTTATATAATAAGATGGCTTATTAAAAGTACAGATTCCTGAATCCCACTTGCAGATTATAATTCAGTAGATCTGGAGTGGGGCTCATGAATCTGCATTTTGAACAAGTTCTGCAGACGATTTGGATGTTGGTAGACAGAGGCATACCCTTGGAAAGACACTGGTCTAGACTTTCCTTCTTAGAAGAAGGATTTTTGTCTAGTTCATTTTAATGTCTCATTTAGTACTTTGCACATTACCTGGCATTGCATAGGCATCAATAAATTTCACTGAATGAAATGTTCACGTGAATAGAAAGTTTATTTTATAATTTTATGAGACATATAATAGAATGTTCTCATTGGTATAATTTATCTTCTTAGTAGTACTCTTAATTAATACTAGATTTTTAGGAAAAGACTACATTTAAAGAATATGTTGGTGTTTAAAATTTTCTAGGAATAGAATGAGGTTGGATATTTTAATGACCTCCATGTGGCTAGCAGCAGGTAGAATTACTGTAAAGAAGAGGAAAGTGCTCTTTACTACTCAATCTATTTGGGCAATTTGATTAAATAGTTTGAAATAAAGTGCTGACCATTGTCCACTGAACTTTCTAGCCCAAACAGATATAATAAAACAAATGTCATTTGTTTTAAAAGCACAATTGTATGTAAAATCACTGAACTAAACAGTCTTTCTTCTTCTTTAGCATACGGTGAAAAAATTTCAAGAATCAAAGACATTCTTAAAAAATTCAAAATGAACATGATTTATTTCTAAATAAGAGTTATTACCTGTTAAAATATGTTTAAAGAGATACTGGAAAGAATAGCGAAGGAGAAAAAAATCCATAGACTATCTCTAAAACAGATTTTAGAATCCAAATTACTTCTAAGCTTAAAAAATCCATCACTGCCAAAACCAACGAGCCAGCTAAGAAATACATAAGATGTCTCGTTCAGTGTTGATTTTGGATATAAACTAGGAAATTTAGGAATTGGATATAAGGTCATGGTTATTATGAAAGAGGAAAAAGGAGATATATGTGGTTTGGAAAGACAAAATGGAATTGTATAGGAAGATGGGTGAAGGCAGCAGTAAGGAAAGGAAGTTTGAGGTCCAGCAGTGGAAGCTTGGCCATGTCACTTTAAAAAAGTTCCAGGTTTCTTATTTGAGGTATGGAACGGTACTGAATTTACAGGTTTATTCTGAGGATATGCTATAATCTATGCTAAAGTGCCTTGTAAATGGTTGATTGATATCATTGAGTTACCATTACTGCAGCACAGAATTAGGATCTATAGGTAAAGAATGAGATGGAACTTGGGAGACATCTGCATTTGCCATTCTATCCAGTTTCACAGATCTGCTCAAAATTCACCTCCTCACTGATTACTCCACACATTCGGTCTGGGTATGTGCATCACAAATATTTTCTATTTACTTATCTTTGTTTTGGTCCAGTAGGCAAATTTTTACTTACGACTTACAAACAATAAATAGTCACTTACATTGGACTTAAGACAATATGAGTTAATAGGCTTCTCAAGTATTCTTTACATCAAGGTAGCTGGAACGCAAAGAAATGGAAAATCTAAATTCTTTCTTGTCTTCCTAATTATTTCAAACATGCAAGGAATTTATGGTAAGTATACAGACTTAAACAATACCCTGTTCCCTGAATAGACTTAAATGTAGTCACAGAAATGCATACAATTCTATTTCCTTTCTTTTTACCAATTTGTCTTTGATTCTGCTTATGAGTTTTCATCTTGGCTTGCCATTCCTCCTTTTGCAAAGTGTGAGGTAGTGTTAGGAATTTTTAAAAAAATCTGTGATTTATTCTAGGATATATCTCCCTAACTGTTTTGACTTCGACCATTACATTTCTTTTCATTTGACAATTTTGAAACAAAAAAATAGATAGGGATTGGGGAAGGGAAGGAAAGGATGTGAACTCATATCCCACATGATCAGCTTCAAACATGAATTATATAAAAGAAGCCGTCTGAATTCCTACAGCGAGATGACCATTGTGGCTCCTTTTGAGTATAAGGCATTATTACTGTACTGCCATATAACATGGACTCAGGAGCCTTTAAGCCCTACCTGTCTTTTGACATCACAGGTGCTACACTGTGAGATCTGAAAAACTCTATTTTTTTATAGTATCTGAAATACTTCTCTCATAATTGACTCTAATTTTATTTACCTTTTTTACTTTCCATGACAAATCTAGGCTTTGGGAAAGAAATTATTTTCATTGTGGATAATAATAATCTAAAGGTAAAGTTTGACCGAAATTCTATCTCAAAAATGGCATATTTAATTGCATATATTGCACTGTGAACTTTGAGAACAATTCTAGTTAAAAATCATTTTTGATTGTCATCCAATAGCATAAATGACCATTTTACATAAATAAAACTGATCTTTTTCTTGGCTTCAAAATGGTCAATATGACAGAATAAGCAGACATGATATTCTGATATTTTAAAACTATTTCCTAAAAAGTAAAATTATTGAAAAGTTCATTCAAACCTTGAACCTTTCTTTGAAGTACTATAATGTCACCAAAGGTGTTTTTTCTTTTTAAAACTAGAAGTACACTCCCAACTTTAAAGGTTACTTTTTTACTTTCTTTCCTATTGTAAAGTTTTCTTAATTTCATTTTCTTCTCGTTCTCTCACTAGGCACTTTATTTTGCAGACTAGCTCTAGTTACCAGATCTGAAAAGTAGTTCCTTAAGTCCTTATTGGGGGCGGGTGGAGAGGGAGAATCCCAGCGATTGCTATGACTGCATTTCAGACAGGCCATTTCAGGAGGTCACAAGAGCTGGAATCTCTCACTATGTATTATATTTCCTGTAAAAGTATGGTAATGCATTTTGAACTACTGCCCTAATGACACAAACTTTGTCACATACTTTAATGTACTTTGGAAAGAATATAATGTCATATTAAACATGTAGGTGACAACCGCTGGCCTAAAACACAGTATTCTTTTGACTGGGAATAAAATCAGTGTTCTGAAAATGTGGACTTCAAGTCAGGTGGTCTGTGAAATGAGTTGTTCTAAGGTTATCGTTGCCATTAGTCTACAGAAAAGAATGGTCTGTAGATCAACAAGATGGTATCTTTTGTTTTTTTTTTGCACTTTACACACATAAGATATTGTTTAAATAAGAAGTCATATTTTATGTATTAAATGTCTATTTCCTTACCGAAGATGCAAAGTTTGCCTATATTAGATTCTGGTTGTTATGTGTGAATAGCAGCCTTCAAGAATCAAGGACTCTTAAGAATTGATTTGAAAGTGACTGCTGTCCTTTTTACACTGGAAGGAGAATACAGCAAAAGTACCTAAGTGTTACTGCTATGCCTAAGCTTTTCTGTAAAAACACACCAAAGAAAACAAATGAAACAATGCTCTTGATTTTCAAAATAACTTTAAACAAAAGAGGCATCTCTCTTTATATATGTGTGTGTGTGTGTGTGTGCACGCCTTATCTCAAAATATTGTCTTTAACGTCTATTAAAAAAAGTGTTGTCAGTGGTAAAGGAACACTTTTCACAGTGATAGTTAAGAATCTTTAAGAAAGAAGGCGAATGTGCTTTCAAGGTTTGCCTTCAAAACATTTTACATTCTTGTACTTTAGGAGCAACAATAGAGAGGTAGTAATAAACAGAATTACATCATTATTTTTTCTTGGACCATTTTGCAAGATGTAAGCACGTAAGTTGGTATAAAGGGCCATTTTCCAATTACTAAGCCAAACAGAAGCGTTTAGGTAACAAGTCTGAATAGAAATGCCAGCACCAGCTTGTCCAATAGGTTCACAAGATCTCATTCCATAGATCAGTTGGAACATGGAAGCAATGGAGGGGAAGCAAAGATTGTATCACCATAGCAACCTGAAAGGGTGGGGGAAGACAGCAAACTGCATGCCACCTGCTAATCAATTAGAACTGTTTGCAAGCTCAAGAAATCCTGGAGAATCTGAGTGGGGCTGTAGGGTCAAGTACACAGAAAAACTTAATTGGGAATTCTCTTTTAAACTTACAACACTCAGTCAAATCATCAACACCCATATATTAATAATACTGTAGTTCAAATCAGCCACTTTGCAGTACACCATCTGCTTTGAAGAAATCTTACTTCCTTGTGCTATTACTAGGAGTATGGTATCCATTTTTCTAAAGTTGTATTGATAGTTTCTTTTTAGTTTGCATTCAATTGCAATATGAGATGAGTTTGAAAATTAACTTAATTTTTCAAATTCAATAATTTTATAATCTCTCATTAAGGCATCATGTATCTTCAAAGTTTATATAACTGTTTTACACTCAAATCTTTTCAAATTCTTAATAGCTGAAAAAGGCAAGGTATCAATTCTCTGTTTACATTTATTTGTTTTGGGTGGCAAGATTACTCAATTTACTGTTAAATGGGGTCAAAAATGCTTGTAAGTTACTTAATTTACTATTTATTTTTTTAAAAAAAATTCCCAGGGGCTGAGAATCCTCATACATTTGCTGCTTTTCTTTTACCTTCTAGCTAATTATTCTTCCTCCCCTTGCACCACCTTCTACCTTGGCAGATTTAACAACTATTCTTTTGTCCTACTTTTCTTGAATTTGAAACTATTGATGATGCTACATTAGAATGACTGATGTGTTACACAAAGGCCCCTATGTAGGTGAAGACTGGAGATGTGCTAAGCAGCCCATTATTTTCACAGTACAGTGATCTGCTTGTGGAATTTTCTGAAAACATTTCCAAGGGACAAGACATCAGAGCCTCCATTCCTGTTTCATATTGACTTTTGACCTAACATTGGACCAGTAAATCCCATGTGTAAATATGAGGCTGGGTGGCAAGACGACTTTTTAAAATATTTACAATGGTAAACTCTCTGGATTATAAATTACAACAGAAACAAGATGAACAGCTTTACCCACCATAAACTTGTCTTTCACACTTTTTTAAAGTATATTAAGCAGTCTAGCAGGAGTTTCACTAGTAGTATAAAGAAACTCAAAAAAGAACAAAAATTAGATTAAACAATTCATCACTGAAAGTAACCATGGATTAAAAAAATTGGATGGGAAAAAACACAATGGCTAATGTCAGCCTTGAAAAATGTTTTTTAAATTAAAAAAGCAAGTCAAGATAAAACCTGGGTAATAAATAAGTCATATTACTAAACAAAAGAAATCCATATTCTCATTTGTAAACACAAAAGGATGTGAATTAGTGACAAAAATATATTATACAACGTATGTGAAACATCCAATAATCATCTGAGCATAAATAGGGTGAGATGCTCAGTCACCAATGGGTGAAACAGGGATGCAAATCAGCCTGATCTTATTCAATCTATTGTGTGAGCATTCTCTGAGGGTGGAATAAAGGACTCAGAAGCCAGTGTTAGACTGATTTTTGTCCTCTGGGAAACTCCACTTAACAGCTCTGAATATCATTAAAAGCCTGTGAGGCAGTCATTCAAGGGCTGCTGTTGTAGGTTGTCATGGGAGCTTTCAAAACGTACACACAGAAAAACAGGCCATGATTACGGATCTTACTGCAGAGTAAATCCAGTGGCCAAAATGTTGATAAGCTTACTCTGACCTCCGATAGCAATTATTGTCTCTCCATTCTAATCATGAGATGAACTTTCATCATAATACAATAATACTGTAAGCTCCTTGAAGGTAGAAACTGTACCTTTATTTCTCTCTTGTGGCATCTTGTGTATTTCTGGGCAAATGGTAGGTGTGCAGTGAATACATGTTGAATTGAATTACAGCATGAGATCACGTACTTGCCCCCATCGGCAGAATCCTACACACCTCTCACTGGCAATATTGAGATTACAGGGGTCACTGGCAGCACTCTGCCTAATGGCATACTGACTGACAGAGTAGAAAATCAAATCAAGAAGGCCAGTATGACCTTTGAGTCGGCAGACAGGGTGTGCACTCACTGTAGCAACAAGGTCAAGATCAAAGTGATGAATCTCCAACCTTCTCCTACATGGCTAGAGACCTGAACTGACCACATCTGATTATCTGCACAATTTCATCAGCATCACATGTGAGTAATACTTTAAATAACAGTAAACACTGAGAGAGGAGCACAAACAACAGAATCCCAGAATGCAGCAAATTTACCAGCTTGAAGACGTGCACTTGACGACAGGCTTCTTGTGGATCATGCAAGCCTGCTGATTAGACATGAAAACAACTGCTTTATGGTGACCTGAAATGGGATTAACGTAAGCCGGATGAGTGTTAGAAATGCTTTAAAGAACCCAGTGAAGTACTGTTCAAAATGATACAGCCAAGCTGTTTAAGAAAAAAAAAAAAAAATCTTGGGAAAACAGAAAAGCTGAGATCAACTTGCTTATCAGTAATCAAAAAACGGGGTAGCTCATACTGAGAAAAAACTATGTGGGAAAACATGGTTCTAGGCATCAAAGTCACTAGTTTCTATGAACCTAGGGTGAAAGGGGTTGTTAGTCATTTATCTGTCTTTTAGTGACATCGGTCTTCACAAACTGTAGTCAGAAGAAGTAGCATGAACTTTAAATACTAAGGATAAAAATAAATACATTGTATGTAAATAGGTGTCTAAATGATTTTTATCTTTAAAAACAACTTCACTTTCAGCTATTGAAAAGCTCCTTTCATTGCTAAGAGAGAAAGTCAGTAGGTGACTAAGGCACTGCAATTTACATCTGCTTAGTGGTGATATATTAGTATACTCTCCAGAGAGCTTCCAACCCGATTTTTTCCATATGTTGCCCATATGTTATATTTCCATAAACATATCTTCTAGAAAACAGCCAGATGCTTCACTTTTATACCTGAATAATAGTGGCCCTTCTTTATCCTTTGGTCTTATCTCTTCCATAGGTTTTGAAATATTTATAGTAATTAAATAGGAAAACAATTATTTTAAAATGTATTGAATATAAACCCAGTTATTGATAATATTGTATTTCTAGGACCTTTACAAACTTCTTTTCTAAAATACAAAAACTCTTAAGGTTGAATATCAAGATAGAATATTATTGCCATTCAGACGAAATAGAATTTAGCGTGAATTTTAGCGCATCGTCCAAACCAACATTCCTGACTATGTTCTGGAAGGGGATGATTTGCTGAATGAGTCACGAATGATCATTAACATCCTTATAATATCAACAACAGTTTATAGTTACTGAATACATATGATGTGCCAGGTATTATGCTATTGGACATAGTGTATCGTTTTTCATTTTACCTACAAGTAATATGTAGGTAAAAATGTCGTAATAATGTTTACAGCTCCATTATTTTCAGGTTGAATTCATATAATTCTCCGTTATCACAGTCATGATTTTGCACATCTGAGACTTGACAATCCTCGTGCTTCTGGGGCATGCAACATGAGAAAGAGTAAATAAGTGACCTCTTTATTTCCTCTCTGTCCTCTTTCTCAATCTTCCTTCTTTTCCTTTTAACTACTAGAACCTCCACAGATTCGGGCCACGGGTCAGGGAGGAGTATGCAGATCTGCTTTCAACAAATGCCTCTGGGTGGGTGACTCTAGCCATGAAGTATTAGTGTGTATCCAACTTTTAATGTCAGGCTGCTGTATAGTGGGGAATTCAGAGGCAGTCTCTACCCTCAGTAGATTCTCATTATTTCATGTCAGAGTACGGAGGATCACCCTGTCTCCAGTATTTCCTATTTTCAATCACTGTATAGAATAATTCTGTGCATATATTATACAATCGGAATTATTTCACTCTCTTGCTATAGCATATCCTTTCAAAAGACAGAATCCTCTCTCTGTCTTCCGAAGTCTACTAGCTCTTTCTTGTGTACTCCTGTCTCAAGATTAGTCAATGAAGGCCCTGGAAGAGAAGACCAGGAGGGCTCAGCCGACCCAGACCAGGCTAATGCACATTTCATTGACTATATTTCACCTGTTTCATGCTCTATTCCTGTCACAAATAATTCTTACAGTTCCATCCAGATGAAAATCAATTGAGGGGTAATAAGAATAATAACACTGAGCATTTAGTGCTTAATGTGTTAAATACTGTACTAGCCACTCTGACTAGCGTCTCATTTCAGTCTCACAAGCCTCTGAAGTAGGCAACAGTATTATTTCTACTTAATAGATAATGAAATTGACACTAGAAACATGAAATAACTTGTTCAAGGTCACAAAACCAGTAAGTGGCAGAGTTGTCATTTGAACCCAGGAAGTCTGACTCCAGAACCTACCTACTGCTACATATAATGCATTTTTAGAATAAATTTTATTCATTCATTCACTCATTCATTCATTCATTCATCCATTCATGTAGTTCCTATGTCTTAGGCACTGTGAATAATACAAAGAAAAGTAAGGCATGAATCCAACTACCACATAAACTCAGTTTTTTGGAGGAGGGGGACACATGGACAAACAACAACAGTGAGATGGCGTATATGCAAGGTGGTCAGCATGCAAGGTACAGAGAGGAGTGAATGTTGCCTGGAAGAATCAGGGAAGGCTTGTTAAGTAAGGTGGTGATCTTCAGGGGCATGTTTAAAAATGGAAATACTTTAGTGGGGAAGGATATGGTCTCTTCTCCAAAGTATTTGCTAACACATGGAGATGGAAGGTAGGACTGCCTATTAGAAAAAATGAAGTAGTTGGAGGGTGGGCGTGTACAGGAGAGTAGCATGACCTTATCTGGGAGGGTAATGGGTCCGTTCTAGGAAGGACCTTAAATGCCTTGCTCCTTAGTAAGGAGGCTAAGACTTAGGCTGTTGAGGAAAGGTTTTAAACTAATACACATGATTGGATCTGCATTTTAAAAGGCAGGCATTCTCAAACCTGGCTACACACTAGAATCACCTGGAGAACTTTGAAAGAAATACTGGGGGCCTGACCCCATCCCCAGAGAATCAAATGCAATTAATCTGTGGGAGGGCCTGGCATCAGTATTTTAAAGAGGTTCCTATGTAATTCAAATAGGTAGCCTAGGCTGAGAACCACAGCTTTTTGGCTTCTAATATCTAATTTATGGGGGAAGAAAGTGCTTTATTAAACATCTGCCACACAAACAGCAAAACTTAACTAGTAATTCAGGATATTTCACCTAAGATATGATTCTAAACAATGTCTCAAACAAAATTACGGCTAAATCAAGTGAAAAAAAAAACCCAGATACACTTTTTTCTGTGATTACATTTCAGAGTTACAGGTTTGTTAGCAAGGTGTGTGCCAGGGTGCTGAGGGGTTAAGTTACAGAACTAGATGATGATGCAACATTGAAAAGCCATGGCATTTAATGGAGTAAAAAGGAAATCAACCACTCATCTTAAAAGCTCCATGATTCTCTATCATTGCATCTTGGGCAACAATAGTTAAAAGTCACTTGAATCATTGCACTACTCTACAGAATCATGGCTGACCTCTGCTGTGACAAGTGCAGAATACCCTCGGCTGAGTTACATAATGGAAGTATCTGCAACAGTGAGTTATTCCAACCCTCAGGTAGAATGACGGATGCTCCACAGTTTCCTCGGATGTGAAGCCACTAGGGACCTGGCTGCAAGCATGTATTTTTATAGACACCTTAGCTCATGTAAAAGTTCTAATGCAAACTTTAGTGCTTGGGAACGTTAAATAGGTTTAGGATGCTTCCCCAGAGAGTTTTAGTTCCATTAACACAAGACTTGGTGACTAAGGACGGATATAATCCTGATCCCACGTTAGAGATATAGAAAGAGAAACTCTTCACTGTCTTCAAGTTAGCACTCACATTTCAAAAGATAAGAAGAACCTTTCAGCATCAAGAGGACTAAATAATTCAATTCGAACCTAATTCAGCATCTTATGCATCCCCCTTCCTCCAATAGAGCTCATGTGGCAGAATATAACTAAATTACTTCAGCTGTTAGAAAAGAAGGTGACAGAATTCATAGGCTTCCTTCCGTGACTGTCGTGGCTGAAAGTTCTATTACTGAACTACTGGCACTTGGCCTGTGGAGATTCTGACTGTTCACTCTCAAATGGCTAAGGGCTGAGCTGCATGTGATAATGTCTGCCACCAACTCAAAGGTACCATGTTGGTCCCTGACCATGGGAGGCCAGGGGCACAGATGTTCCCATGTAGAGCTTCTACCTCTCAGCACAGGGCTGAGGGCGTACACAGCTGGATGTAGGCAATACCAGCACATCTGCTGAAGCCCCATGACCATCTTCAGAGTGCCTAACATGCCCGCACTGGTCCTTCCCCACCACCATGGTTCCTTAGCTCGTGCAAGGCTCTAAAGGAAAAACAAAACTTTGTCCTCTTAGAAAGTTCAGAGCAGAGGTGGAGGGGAGAGACCATGACATTTCAAGGCTTCCCAATGGCAGGTTCCACAGCCATTTTTTCAAATGTGTGTGTTCCTCATCTCTTTGTATAACCTCTGCTGCAATTAAATGGGCCTTCTCAGCAATCACTGAACTTGATCTGCAAATTCTTACCAACAAATAACTACTGATGACACACCTATCTCTTCCTCACTATCTAATCACAAATGGCTCACTCGAACCATGAAGATTTGCCCACTACATTAGCTTTGAATGACTTCCAAGGGAGAGAACCAGGACATTTGGCTGGAGCTTTTTCCACTTAACTCAATCCCTTTACCCATCTTCCCCTTATATGCAGCCAACCTCTTCACCTGTGCTTCCAGTGCACTCATGACTACTACTCTGGGATTTTGTCCCATTGACAATGCCTCTCCCTAGTACCTCTTATTTTAACAATCTCCCATTCTCTGTGTACAAACATGCACAATTGTCTCCCTTCTTGAAAAGAAAAAAAAAAAAAAACCTACCTGATTTCTTCAACCATACTTTACCTAAGTGGAATTCTTTCCCCATTTCCTCACCTTCCACTTGCTTCTCTAAGTATTTTGGCAACTGCCTCATCATGCTGACTGCTCTGACAAAAGTCACCAATGTATTTCCTTTTCCAAATACAATGGACACTTTTCAAGTCCTCGTTTCACTGAATTGATCTTTTGGTAGCAGCTGGCATAGTTGTTCATCCCTCCTTTCTGGAATGCTCCTTGCCCTGCCTCTCTGGGTATTTGCTTGCTCTTGCTGGCTCTTCTTTGCCTTGGTATCACGTAAATGTAGGTAAGCCCAGGCTCTGCCATTGCTTGACTCCCACTACACAACACTTCCTGTATCCTGCAGACTTCAATCAACTCTACACTTTGAGTCCCAGACTCTCCTAAGCTTTAGAGACATAAGTGCAATAAACCAAATCTCCCTGTGAGCCCTTTCCATTCATTATGCCAAAACTGAAATACATCCTGTTTTCTTAGCTCCCTCACTAAGCCTCCTTCCCTCACACCATCTTCCCCCACAAACAGAAAACACCATTCATCTACTCCTAGGTTTACCACCTTAGTTGAAGCCATCCCCAACCACCTTTTGGTTAACTTAGGTCTTCCCTTTCCCTTACCACTAGCCCCACACATTCCAGAGCAGTGTTGCCAAATTTCTTTTGCAACATTTTTCTCATTCATTCCTTTCTCTCTATCCCAACTTTCATAGTCTTTGTTTAGAACCTCATCTTTTTTTTTTTTTCACCCAATCTACTGCAATCATTGTAGTTAATCTTCCCTTCTTCAACGCATCTTCACTCCAAGCTATCCTCTACTCCACTGGTCAAATAATGATGGTGCAGGGTCAAATCTGGCCTGCTGCTTTTGGTATATAAAGCATCTGCCCACTCCTTTATGTATTATCAATGACTGCTTTTGTGCTTCAGTGGTGAAAGAGACTGTACCGGTCCATAAAACCTGAAATATTTACTACCTGGCCCTTCAGAGAAAGTTTGTCCAACCCACTACTGCCAGGATGATTCTGATCAAAAATACAAATCTGATCACATTGCTTCCATGCTTAAAAGACTTTGGTAGTTACATTAGGTGGTGAGGTACCAATCTGTGACTGCCAAATGCAGCACTTCTGGCCACACTAAATAAACCCCTGATCTTGAAGGTGCCTTGTACACTGATGTCAACTTTGTCCTTCTGTGCTGTTGCATATGCTGTGCGTTTTGTATACCATGCCCTTGATGTGAATAATTCATTTTCATCCTCCCAGATTCAGTTCAAATGTCATCACCATGTAGCCTTCCTTGACTCCTCTCAACAGTGAGATCCTCCCTACATACCTTATTTCCATATACTTTATACATTTGTCTATTTTGCATTTATCACTATTTCATTCATTCATTCTTCTATTTACACATCTGGTTGTCTTGCTAAGTTATGAGGACCTGACTTAAATATACCAAGAATAAACTTCCAAATGAATGTAATGGAGGTTTTATGCCCTTATTTATATCAAGGTCAATTTTATTTCAAAATAGTTTGAGAAATTCTTCTGCGTGTCTGCTCTCAGAATCACTTTATGTTCATTCAAGAAAGGCCATCTTAACATTTCAAAGTTAACATTTCATTTTAAATTAAACCAAAACATTACTCTCCAGCTTCATCAGCAAGCATGTTCTAAAGGAGTTTGAATCTTTCAAAAAATCAAATCTGCCCTTAAAGGAAAAAGTTTACCAATGTTGGTAGTTGTTAAGTAAGGACCAGCAGACATTGGATGTAATTTTGAAAAGATAATTTTAGAAATATTTTGAGCAATGACAACCATCTTGAAATAGATAAATAATTTTGTTAACCTATTAACTTTGATGAGACTGCCACATGTTCTGGAATGTCTTTTTTGTTCATTCAATTAAATCACACTGAAAAAAGAATGGACTACTCAATAAACGTATATCCAATTTTTTAAAAGACTATTGGATTCAAGTAGATAAAAGATCTATATATAAAAAGCAAATTCAAACTTTCAGGAGAAAATTATCTTTATAAAGTTGGAATAAAGAAGGCCTTAAAAATGCAAAATAGAAGAAACTGAACAAAGCAAAAGATAACTTCAACTACATTAAGATGAAAAATTTGTTCATTGAGATAACATAATAAAATAAAAGTCAAGCCATGAATTTGGAGAATTCATACCAGTAAAAAATATAACTGACAAAAGATTAGCATCCAGACTGTCTAAGAATAACTACAAATCAATAGAAAAAAATTGAATCTTCTAAATAAAAAAAAAGATATGAATGGACAATCTAAAATATGAGGAAACTTGAAGATTCAATACACATACCTAAAAAGGCTCTACCTCATCAGAAATCAAGTAAATATAAATTTAAACCTTAAGGAGATTCAGTTTCACAGCAATCAGATTGGCAAACTTTAAAAAGTCTGGCAACGTCAATCATTGGCAAGGATATTGAGCAATGAGAAATGTTATACCTGATGGTGAGAGTATAAATTAGCACAACTTACTTTGGAGAGCAAATTGGCAATATCTAGTAAAGTCGAAGATGTACTCCTATATTTATTCTTAGACACAAGAAGATACACAAGGATATTCATTGCAGCACTGTAATATAAAAGTGGAAAATAACCTAAATGCCCATCAATGTGAGAATGGAAAATTAAGTTGGGGTTGTTATATATAATGGTATAACATGTAAGAGCAAACGTGAAATAATTAGGACCACATATAACAATGTGGATAAATCTCAAAAGCATAATGCCAAGAAACAAACAAACAAAAAAAGCAAGATGCAGAAGAATGTACACATACAATTTACATAAAATTTCAAAATCTGCAAAGGAATGATATACATTGTTTACAGTTGCATATGAATGAAGCAAAGGTATCAAGATGTGCCAGGGAATGATAATACTAAAATCAGAAGGCTGGTTACTTTTGGAGAGCAGAGACAGGAATGTAATTAGGGACTTCAATTTTCTTTGTAAACATTTATTTTTTAAGCTAAGGTATACTGATGATTGTATACTATTCTCCATGTTTTGCTGAATATCTGGAATTTTCACAATTTGAAAACTCACTTTTAAGACAATTATTTTTGGAGGAAGTTTTATAGAGCATGTACCCCTATAACATAATCTAACAGCCAGACATATTCCAGTGCATTGAA
Organism: Pan paniscus; assembly: GCF_029289425.2. NCBI lineage: Eukaryota > Metazoa > Chordata > Mammalia > Primates > Hominidae > Pan > Pan paniscus. The sequence continues at coordinate 103,225,704 of NC_073253.2, forward strand.
ATAGAGATTTTAAAGTACACAGTATTAGCAGTTTTAGAATTAGAATTTACCTTAAAGTCTGACCAGTCTACCACTTTCCTATTTGCAAATAAGGAAATGGAATAATTACTTTAATCACTCAGTATTATTAGATTGGCTAGTAACAGGGTTAAGACCCCATCTGCTACAACCCCAGACATATGAGTGTAATTAAATTAAGGCATTCTAAGCACGATGCCCAAAGTTGTTCTAGTATTATTACTTTTATCAATCTCATTATATATATATATATATATATATATATATATATATATATATATATATGTAAGTGACAGAGTCTTGCTCTGTTGCCCAGGCTGAAGTGCAGTGACATGATCATGGCTCTCTGCAGCTTCAAACTCCTTGGCTCAAGTGATCTGTTTCAGCCACCAGAGTAACTAGGACTACATGTGTGTGCCACCACACCTGTCAATTATTATTATTATTCTTATTTTGTAGAGATGAGGTCTCAAACTGTTGACCAGGCTGGCCTCCAACTCCTGGCCTCAAGTGATCCTCCGGCCTTGGCTTCCCAAAGTGTTGGGATTACAGGCATGGGCCACAGCTTCCAGCTAATCTCATTTAATCTTGAATCACAATCTTTTATCTTGAAACTTTTGTCAGGGACAGAAGCCCCTGCATAATTTTTGGGCTGGAGATGACTCTGTATTAAGAAAATAATCATAATTATCAAATGAAAACAGTAATATGCAGAATAGTGTATATATTATAGTACCACTTTGTAAAAAATAAAAAGAAATGAGAATATTATATTTGTGTGGCTTGCATATGGAGAAAAATACCCATGAATGGATAATACATAAGAACCATGCTTAGCAATTAGCAGGAATGGGTACTGGGTAGTGCACAGTGACATCTGGAGGGTGATTTTTTTTTCATATACCTTTTTATTTTTTTGCAATTCAAACCATGTAAAGGTATTACCTATTCAAAAGTTAATTAAATAATTAAAAAAGAAAGCCCTTGTAAGATGCACTGATCTAGCTCCTCTATTGTGAAAGATGTATTATTTTTCTCACCTACTTCTCTCAATGAACTCCAGTTCCAGCTTCTGATCACACCAACATGACTTTTTTCACGGGCTGATCAGAAAATGATGGCTGACAGATCCTGACAGGTAAAGTACAATGGCCTTTACCGCGGCATTGCTATGGGCAATGGAGACGATTTCAAAGTCTCAGCTTCTTGTGTATTAAGACTTTAGTTTTAGCTTCTGAGTTGAAATGTCTCATGCCTCTTCCTTCCTATGGGCTTTAAGCTCTGGCAGGTAACATGGCACAGGCCTTGCCTGGGCTGTGAGGTGCCTGAGTTTCTTCTGAGTATCTAAAATATGCCCACCAGGCCACTTGGCAACTTTGGCTCACCTTGACCCCTAGGTTTGTGGGTGCTTACTGGCTCATTATCTTGGCTGACCTTGACTATGTGTTGCTAATTATCATTGGAGTATCCACTGTAAGCTCTTTTCCCCCTTTTCTCACCTGCCAAACCTACTAATTCCTAAGATGAGAAGTTCTCACTAAAATATATTCTTCTGCTCTGATCATTTCTACCAATTAGATGGAAGCTACTTCTTCCTTAACTTGTAATTTTGTTTCTTTATCTACTGGTCCTTTCTAAAGAGCAGGGTTCTAGTAGATAGCTTCCAGGAAAATCATAACAGTGGAAAGAACCCTAGACTGAGGATCTAGGGCTCCAGGCTGAATAAAGAATAACTTCTCTGGTCAACTCTAAAACGAGTGGCTTAGTAGACATTATCTGTAAGGTTCCTTTACAGAGCTAAAATTCTATGACTCTCTTATTTTTAAAAAAATTCCCTTTTACCTCCTTCCACTCTATTCCTTTTCTACCTAAACATTTAAAAGATACTCTGAACAGAAGATGGGTTTAGATACATGTACCCATGATTTAATCTCATAGAAATATATCAGAGAAGACTATAAAGCCTCAGAAACCTAAAGGAACAAATGGGACTTGCTGCCCGCCAACTTTCCTCATGGGAAAAAGGCATTTTCTTTTAGAGAGAAACATCTCTCAAGGCACTATGGTTAAAAAAAAAAATAGGCTCCACTTTCTCATAAGGATATTATCATATATAATTTTCCCTAAGAATGAGAGGTAATAGAGAAATAAACCTTTTGAAAGTAGTCTCTTATTTTAACTTTAACATATATAATCTATACATTTAGTCACTCACTTTTTTCTGAGTATTTACCTATCATAACCATGTAATTAATTCTTATCTAATTTGTATTTTTAATAATAATTGTGACTATAATAATTCAGCATCGTGTGACTGAAATTGCACACCTGGGAGTCACCCTGGACTCCTTCCTTTCCTTGCCCACACATTCATTCCATCACCAAATCCTGAACATTCAAACTCTGTAACAGACCTCGAACCATGTACTTCTCTGCTGTTCTTCTCCCGGGCCTAACCATCTCTTGCTTATACTTTTTAATAGCCTTGTGGTGGCCTCTTTGCACTCTGGCTATTCTCCAATCTCCTCTCCAGAGAGTAACCAGAGCCGTCTTTTCAAATCCATAAACCTGGCTGTGCCACTCCCCAGGGAACCCTTCAATGTCATATCAATGGCTTATGAATTAAACCCAAATTTCTTCCTTGGCCTTCAAGGCATACATGATTTAATTCCTGCCTTCCTTTCCATTATTAACTAGTTATGTGAGATTGAGAAAGTTATAGGACCTCTCTTTACAGTATAAATTTCATGCTATAAAATGCCACTAAGAAGCAGATCCTGCCTATAAAGTGCTTAAGATAGCTCTTGGTACATAGCAAGTGCTCGATGAGTGTTAATTATTTGAAAATTTAATAGTCAATAAAGACAGAGCATTTGCTCTGTGTGTAACACTAAGCTAGGCACTTCAAAAAAACTAATGAAGCCTTTCTAAAACTTCTCTCAACCTTTATCTTTTTCTCATCACTATATCAACAAGGAGATTCCTAGTAACTATATGAAGTCTTGCACTTGGGGTCAAAGATCAATAGTACCAAAAATGGCTTAGGACATTTTCACAGTTAGTGTGAAAAGATCTTAAGGATTTTAGGTGAATGGCAAGTAGCTAAGAGCACAGTGGTTTCCACACCACATCTGTCAATGCACTTCACAAAAAAAAGAAAGAAAGAAAGAAATCTTAGACCATGATTTTACTTATATATACAACAAGAGAAGTAACATGTTACATTGGTCAGATAATATTTGGTTTTATTCTAGGTACCATATCTTAATAGGGACATTAATGACCAATTTAAGGCAAGTAGGGAGGTAAGGGGCCTGCAAAGAATGTTATATACGAAAGTTAAGGGACCTGGGTAATTACCCTTGAGAAGAAAAGATCTGGAAGAGTAGATAGACAAGATATTTCAAATATTTGAAAAATCTTTTTACAGACAACACATTCTACATGTTTTAATGAGCAGGGCTGGACCCAAAGCACAGAAATCACAAGAAGGAAGACTTCCATTCTCATTATTAGGACTATCCAAAAATGAGGGGAAAAATACCTGGGAGAGGAGCAAATGGCTCTTCACAGGGAAAGTTTTAAGTACAGGCTGAATGATCACCCTTTTAGAACCATGTGAAAAGAATTTCCTTTTGGATAGAAGCACAGACTAGATAAGAGCAGCTAACATTTACTAAGCACTTAATGATATGCTAGGAGCTTTACAAAATTATTCATTTAATCCTCACAACAACTCCAAGAAATAGATACTCCCATTTTACTGATGAGGAAATTGATATAGGTTAAGTGAATTGCCCACTGTCCAACAGGAAGTAGCTGAAACAGGAGCGAAATCCAAGCTGCTTGGTTCCTGAGTTCGACTATTAGTTTACGTTCTACACGACTTCTAAACCAGATGATTTGTGAATGTCCCCCACCTCCAATTTCCATATTTCCATCTCACATAGCTTTCTGCAGTCACTTTGATGACTGCTGTCCCATATGCCTTTAATTTCCTGTTACTAAGATTTGTCAGAAAAGAAAGTTTTTCTGAATAGATGAAAGTGTACGATTTCCTGGAAATGTACAGCAATTCACATGAAAGGGGGAGGGTTGTTGAAGAAGGGGAACATTAGCCTATGCAAACCCTCCAAGAAAAAGACAGAAGTCCCTGCAACCAGAGAGGACCCTATAGGAGACCTCTCTGCTCATTTAGAAAGCAAATTTCCAGGATCACTTTAGATATACAATTATTTTAAATATACAATATTTGATCCCTATTTAACAAAGGGATCTCAGAGAAAATAAAAATATATAGTAATCTTTACAAATATCTTCTTGCCATTAGACTAAAAAAGTTTAATTGGAAGTTATTAACACTGCGAATATTCTGAATATAGAATAATCATTATATAATATTCCCCATAAAGACAGCGTTGTAAAAGAAAATGTTTTGGAATAATTTGAGATACATATAAATATGGGGTAGATAAATGAGGTAATGGCAAAAAGCAGAACGCCCCACAGAATGTACAAATATGCCACTCCGTTAGAAACTTTTGGGTATAGTACTACACTCAGATGTCTCATATGGTCTCATCTGGCACAATTTTGCAGTGATAGTAAAAAATACAATTTGCTCACTTAGAACATGTTTTAGAGCTGGGTGAGAAATAATTTCCCTAAATTGAATATTTGGGAACCAATTTACAATCTCAAATCTGCTATTAACCTCAAAATAGGTAATTGCAAGTTTGTGTCTAAATCCATTTGTCATAATAGAGCAAATTAAGAATCACATGATGGACGTGATTAATGTGTGACAGTTATCATGAACACCATGAGCACGAACTAATAACAACATCACAGAGAGATTCCAAATGTGATGCAGCCATGAAGGCAAAACTAATTTTCAAATTATAATAGCAACATCCAAGAAAGCTAATGTTTTCTTTGTGTGATAGTCATGGCTGGGCATCTGGACGATGGCCTGCCACTAATGTCCTAATAAATGGCAGGCACACACTAGAAAGGCTGTCATCATGTGGTGAGCTGAGCACAGTTGCTGCTGCCATTGTCATAATGGACTGGCTAGGCAGGAGGTCACAGGGTGCTGGAAAAATGTAAGTCTCATTACTGGCTCAGTCTCAGGGTTCGATGTGCCTGAGAGTTCTGATGCACATGGCATAAACACATTTTCAATGCATATGGGTAATATGTCTGCTTAATTTTGGTCTTGCAATATTTCTTCCCTATTTTCTGCTGAGAGAATATCAGAAGACTTGAAAAGTACTTGTAATTTAGTAATTTAGTGTCACAACAATTAAAACGTTTTATTTATGTGTAGAGCTTACTTTCAGCAACCGTCACATTGGCATTCAGATAAAAAGCTGCCAGTGCATTCTGGCAGAACAGGTGCTTAGCTGATGGCACTTGATAACTGGGGGAAGCACATACTCTGGCAGGGCCTAGTGGGCCTGGTGCTGCAATGCACCTACCCTGCTAGACTGAATGCCATGAGGTGAGGGAGAAAGTCTTTTTTATCTTGATGTACCTGGCACTGAGCATGGTGCCCTGAGCAGATGGCCAAGAAATCAAGGGCAGTATATGAGAGAGCTAAGCAAATGGATCTAACTCTGGCTTTGCCATCTAATAGCCTAGGTAATCCCAGGCAATGATGTCAGCTCTCTGTCTCAAGTTCTCTCTCCAAGAATGAAAACAAGTTGTTGTGAGGATTAAATAGTGTATTAAAGCATTTAGTACATAATTGTGCTAAAAATGGCAGTTTATTGCATCAAATACATTTTCATAGATCAACAGTAGCAACAAAAATTCTCTGCACAGCACCTGTGAGATGGGTGCAAACAACCTTTACTTGTACAAAACCAGTTTTAAAAAAGCAAAACTCTAATTGGCTTTTCAAAGCTTTTTCTCACAACTGTCTAAAAGAAAGCTGTCCCAAAACAGTAAATTCTCATAGGAATAAATGATAATCTGAATATTTCTTGCCATATATAAGCTCAATTAATTTCTGAAAATTTTGACTATTTTAACACTTGCAGAACATCGACAATAGGAAAACACAAGCATTAAAAAGAACTCCTTTAGTCAACTGTGCAAGTAGGCACATATATGCCAATTTATGTGCAAAAACATAAAATAAATAACTGATGGCTCCTCTCTTTCAAATATTTTTACATTTACTCTTTGTATTCTTCTGTAATGATCTTTCTATGGTTTATTTCCCTTGACAGAATAGAAATTGAATTTTTTTGTATCGCTAATAGTCTTGAAATTAAAGTGGATGTATTAGGTGCTGGCAATTTTCTACATCTGCCTCCACTATAACTGAAACTATTTCAGTATCATCTTTAGGGATAAAGTTTACTTGTTATTTGCAGACTTCAGTCACAGAGTTGGTTAGAAATGATGAGTATTTTAACATAATTGTTTCTTATTAAAGGGTCAAATCTTAAAGAAAGTATTGTTAGGTCTTCGTGGAACTGTTTGAATTACAGGTTCTCTGATGTATGTTACATTTTGAACGCACAAATATGATTGTCTTATTTTTATATACCATCAAAAAGCTCAGATAACCAAATGACGTTTTCAGTGGTTCCATTTCAAATATTGGCATGGTTCCAAAATGTAGACCTGGAGTAAGTAATCAGAGATTGAAGCAAGGCTAGCTGAACTATTCAAATGGCATAAATGGCATGTTGAAATAGTCACACATTCAGATTAAACTATACAGTGTACATGAATATAGTTTGGACTAAGGAAGTCCAGCTTTTCTTAGAATAGGTAATAAGTTAATTTGACTTTCCTGATGCATAATATATAAATATTCAATCCAAATAACTAGGGGGAAATCTATATCTATATAATTTACATTTAAAACTACAGTATTCCTCAAGGCTCAGTCCTCCTCCATTACTCCCACCAAATATTCCTCCCCTCTCACAGGTCAGATGTACTTTTGTAGATTCAGCTATTGCTTTTGAGTGGAGAACTCTGAAATGTTTATTTCCAGTATGTTAAAGGTAGAAGGAATTTTTTTTTTAAATTTTTTATTATACTTTAAGTTTTAGGGTACATGTGCACACTGTGCAGGTTAGTTACATATGTATACATGTGCCATGCTGGTGCACTGCACCCACTAACTCGTCATCTAGCATTAGATATATCTCCCAATGCTACCCCTCCCCCCTCCCCCCTCCCCACCACAGTCCCCAGAGTGTGATATTCCCCTTCCTGTGTCCATGTGATCTCATTGTTCAATTCCCACCTATGAGTGAGAATATGCGGTGTTTGGTTTTTTGTTCTTGCGATAGTTTACTGAGAATGATGGTTTCCAGTTTCATCCATGTCCCTACAAAGGACATGAACTCATCGTTTTTTATGGCTGCATAGTAGTCCATGGTGTACATGTGCCACATTTTCTTAATCCAGTCTATCATTGTTGGACATTTGGGTTGGTTCCAAGTCTTTGCTGTTGTGAATAATGCTGCAATAAACATACGTGTGCATGTGTCTTTTCAAGACTCTTGTTTCATACTTTTTAAAAAAAGGCAGATGTAGGCCAGGCGCTGTGGCTCACGCCTGTAATCCCAGCACTTTGGGAGGCCAAGGTGGGCGGATCACGAGGTCAGGAGATCGAGACCATCCTGGCTAACACGGTGAAACCCCGTCTCTACTAAAAATACAAAAGAAATTAGCCGGGCGTGCTGGCGGGCGCCTTAGTCCCAGCTACTCGGGAGGCTGAGGCAGGAGAATGGCGTGAACCCAGGAAGTGGAGCTTGCAGTGAGCCGAGATCTCGCCACTGCACTCCAGCCTGGGCGACAGAGCGAGACTCTGTCTCAAAAAAAAAAAAAAAAAGGCAGATGGAATCCATGAAGTTGCTTGACTAAATTTACCCATCTAGTTGGTGTAAGGAAAGGAACTAGAACACAGGTCTCCAAAACTCCAGTTATGTGCTGCTCTCTATCATACAATACTGCTTCCCTTTCTAGCTTTGGTATCTCATTTGTTCTCTTGTATATCTGCCTTCTTACTAGACTGCACACTTCAAATGTCCAAAAGCAAAGTCTTCACCTTCTCTTGCAAGCCAGTTCCCATGACATCTTTCTTCACTAATGATGTCTCACTCTCTAGGTAATCCCTGCATGAAATCGTAAGATCATCTTTGACTCCTTCCTTTTTACCTTCTAAATATAATCAATAAGTCTTTGGTATAGCGAGTACATTGAAATTATATCCATCTTTCAAGAACAAGTGCAAATGCCAGCTCTTCAATCAAACCCTGCAAAGTAATTAATTCATGTTAATTTCTCTTTCCTCTAAAATCATACATCATTGATTGAATCCACCAATTATTCTGATACTTAATCATATATCTTACTGTGTCACTAATGACTAAACTCTAAATTGTTTTGTATTTCTCGTAAGACCTAGATAAGTTTATGATTAGTAGGTACTCAATAAATTCTCACTGTGTTGAATCACATTTCTTTATAACTTGTTATTGGCTGACATATCTCTAAAATATGAATAAAATGCTTGCAAATATTTTTGATAGTTTTGAATATTAAAAGCATAGAAACTGAGTTCTGAATAAATATTCCTCTTAAAAGAACATTTTATTTAATATACTAATTCCAAGTGAGAAGAAAGAAAGTATGAGAAAAGTTATGCACAAAATAAAATGGATATAAAATAACCATCAAGTATTATGTACATTACCAAAATGGGGCCATTTAAATAAATACTTTTGCTGACATTTACCTATTTGAATCACACAAAAATAATTTAAAATAGCAATGACTTTAAAAGACCAGTGATATCTCATTAGGAAAGAGCAGTTCAGAAAGCAGGCTGAATCATGCAGTGAACCACAGTCAGTGGGCCTGTAGGCCATGGAAGGAGCACTGTTACAGAGTGCAAGGGACCTCAAAAGGAAACACTCTCCTTTAAGAAATCATTAGTAGGCAAAGACAGCTGATTTTAATTGTTCAGACTGGTACACAGGAGGAATGACAATCTCCAAAGTAGAGAATTCTTTTTAAAAACCCTCCTAATTAGTCCAAGAAGTTGACATACCATGGCATATTCATGAGTCTACAGGAGAGGAAACAGATTTTAAAAGGAGAGATGAATGAAAAGACAGCAGATGGAAAGAAAGTGGTTTTGATCACAGATGACTATAAATGAAGGACAATTGAGATAAATTAATATTAGAAAAGTTAGAACAAAATTAATAAATATAAAAAGCAGAAAATAAATGGAAGAAGGTTATAGGAAATTCCTATCTATAAAATGAGGCTTAAGAACTATAGGTTGCACAATTTCTATTTTGATATTAAACATGCTCATAAAGCCAGAGATTTACTTCCAAAGCCACCCAGGAAATTCAATCTTGTTAATTTACTGACACCCCGTAGATGTTAAGTATGGAATATGTAAAGCACTTTGAAAATTGACTGTCTTAAGTTTTACCCAACTTCAAGGAAAGGAAATGATCAGTTTTAATTATAAAACAATTTCTTAGAAAAATAAAATGCTAAAAGCTAGTAAACTAGAAAGGATGACATCTTTTATTTCTTGATTTTTTAAAAGATTGCAAGAAATAATAGAATAATTTTTATAAGTAAATTAACATTAACTAGGAGTAAGTACTAGGCCAAAGGACCATAAATTCAACACACATCACAAAATAGTTCTTTCTCTCACCTAAATAGTTCTTAGTCTTAACAAAAAAAAATTAGAGTGTCTAACATGAGTAGCATAAGTTTGAGATTTTTTAAAAACAAAAAAACTAAGAAAGATTACTTTTTAAAAACCAATAACTAAGAAACATCAGAAAGATGCTTCACTTTACCACAAAGTGATCTGAAACCCTCTTTAATGTTGATTTTGCAATCACAGTAGAGGCAGCTCAGAGCTATTGCAGTGCGCTGTGACAAGAGCCTCCAAAGGAGATGAATGAGATCATCCTATTGATAAGGTCGCAATCGATCTGAAGCAGACCTTTTTTAAATTAGCAAAATGTTACAGCACTTTAGTAAGTGTCACCAACAGCCCTTCTCCATGAAAAATGCACTGGCTTATGGAAAAACTAATTTTGTAAATTAAAAATTTGTCTCATAACAAAAAAGTGTTGCTACACCTATTTTTCCTCCAAATGCTCAGAGACAGAGATTCTCAAGGTAGCCTGCTTTTATATCTGGTTTCAGAATAGCCCACCTCTCAAACATCTCTTAAAATAAGTTGTGTCTACCAATTAATATCATGTCTATGGCTAAAAGTGTCAAAAGAAAGGTTCCTCAAAATACTAATAGATATCAATCTCAAATAAATTCTGATCCCATGAAAATAAAAACATCTTTAGCGTTACTTGCTAAAAAATCAATTACCTCAAAACCAATTACCTCTAATTCATCTGAAGAAAGCAAAACTAACCCTTCAGCTTTCTTGGGAGGAAGAAAGTGGACACAGAAGGAATCTTATCAATGGCAAAGGGGTTGTCATAAAACCAACAAAAACATAATCATTGTGTAGTAAAAGTCAATTTCTTTTTCCTTCAAGTGAAAATTATTATGGAAACTTCTAGATATACACACACACACAATGGATGAATGTATAGATAATAGAAATAATTTTATTAATATCTTTAGAAAGTGATTCTCAAAATAGAAATCTGCTTCAGAATTACCTTGCACTTGTTAAAACCTCAGATTCCTGAGATCTCTGCGAGTATGTCAAGGAACCTGCAATTTTACTATGTTCCAAGGTGTTTATTTTGCACGAGGTTTCAGAACCACTGCTATAGAAAAACTTGGTTTGCCACTTCACTTGTATACAAGATGGTGCTGGTAACATAGAGCTTGCTTTCTAAAAGTGTAAGGGGTAGTGATCAGAGTTCAGATACACCAAAGGCACCAACTCTAGTTTTTCCCGTTATAATCTAACTTTGGGCAAGTTACTTAAACTCTGAGATTTAGGTTTCTCATCTGAAAGTAAAAATTTTAATATCTCATAGAGATGTTTTAGGGATTAAAGAAAATTTATGTTAAGAGTCTGACACACAGGAGGCTTTCAAAGATAGTATAATTAGTTCAATCCCCACAGTGACAATTAACTGGTTCTGCAGCTGGTCCACAGAATGTACCTCAGAACAGCAGCCAATAAAAGAAACTGACTACTCTGGGGTGGTGTGCTCCTAACTCCCCAAGACAAGCTGATTTCAAGAAATATTGAAAATTTGTACTACTATTTCATAAAATTAATTTTCAGTGGGTGGGCAGAAGAGAGAATACTTACTGGACAGCTTAGGAAAAAATTAAGAGAAGCACCAAAAAGAACTTGCTTCAAAATAAAGACAAATTTTTGGGTTTTCTCAGTGCTCAACTCTAGGCACTGATAGTGTTGAGATGGTAGCAAGTGAATTAGCAACGATTTCACATTTAAAATTAGGATGTAATTTGCCACCTTCAGTACTGTGAGGTTGACTCCTTTAATTTTAGATTTACATGGCTTCACTGCTTTACTTAATATAGTCACTTCCTGATTATTCCTTTCTTTCTTTTGTGGTTTCTCAACCTTTCGGTGTCACTGATTAAGATTCCTTATACCAGAAGCATATAGCTGACAGGACAAAGGGCCCTAGCTTTGTAAGCAATCCAGGTGAGGATAATAGGGACAGAGACCCAGGAAGAGTGGGTGTAAACAACATCTGGTTCCACCGACTGTTCACTATACTCAGCCAATTAGTGTGATGAGGAAGTAACATGCTAATAAACAGTTCTAACACTGGAATGGAGAAAAAGGAAACAAGATTTTCCCCCATTGGTTAGAAAAAACTGGCTCCAGGTCGAATTATAAAAAAAAATCACTCAACAAGAAGAGAAGCTTTAATTCTTATTTAGAATACACAGTTAGAAATATATTATTTAAAAAGGACTACACTCAAAAATGATGTTAGTGAACAGAGAGTTGACATCATCTTTCAGATCTCCATACAAATTTTAACTCATTGGTGACATATGCTTTCTAAATTTGCAGCACATACTATTTTTCCAACTAAAACACCTATACAGTTCTGTGCTCACATCACCTCAGATTTAACCTAAATTGGTTTGCATGCCCAAACACTGCACAAACACATACTGACGTACACATATAGAAAAAGTAAGCACTTTCAACTGTACTTTGACTGCCTAGGCCATAATTTGTACATATTTAAAATATAATTGTGGTAGAAACTTCCCAGTGATTCAGTTGGATTGAGGAAGAAAACAAAAATGCTGAAAAATGAATCTCCATTTTCCATGTTCACAGAGCAGTTTTAAGATGACCTGGTCAATTCTGTGGGGAGCAGACATCAACACAGGCAAAGTATCCTTAAACAGCAGTCTCTGGCCCAAGCATTCTGTGCAGGGAGTGAGGCCCAGTGTCCAAGTAATACATCGTTAATTGTTGACACGGCAGAGAAAAGGTCTAAGTTGAAATAGTTCAATGGCCATGTAATACAGGTGAACAGCGCGATTATTTCCCTTATGATTATGAGTCAACTTTGGTACACAGAAATGGAGTAGCTTGAAAAAAAAAAGAATCATGAGTAAACAGAAAAGGAGAAAAGATAGCTCAGGTTCTGTCTTTATTTATTTATTTATTTTTTGGTGGCTGTTTAGAGCACGTGAAGATATAAAACTGCTTCTTTATTTTTTCATAGGTTTAAATATCTCTTTTCCCTTTATGGCCATCAATGTTCCCCCTTTTTAGTTCTAATTTTTTAGTTTATGGACTAATATAAAATCTTTAATCTCAGAACTAAACATGTACTATATGGACCTCAGAGTAATCTGCACTGCAGCCAGCTAGAAAATTTGAGAATCAACATCTCATATAGTTTTTCCTACTTCCTTCTGAAAAGAAAGAAAAGCTTAAATTATCTTTCCTTCTATAGTTTGCCAGCCAGAGGGTAACTTGTCCTTAAAAAGCACTGAAACATAGATGACTTAGCTGTTTAATCTATAGATAGCTCTTATGTGCTCCTCTGTCCTGTGGCCTCACTTCGTCAAGGAATGGTGCAAGAGCTGTCAAGTGAACATGTATATAGGTGCTCCTGGCATGCCCCTAAAACAACAGTTTCTTCTTCCAGTCCCTGCCTTTTCCCAGATAATGTGGCTGCCAGCTAATACCTGTGACCCATTTTTCATGTATTAGGCAGGCCTGTGCTTTCTCAGAAATATCTAAGTTAAAAGAATTACATTCGAAATTAAATGGAAAATAATCCTGTCATAATGCTGAGAAGAAAATAATGGAAAAATTACATCATGTTCTAAATTGTATATAGATCACTCATTTTCTTAAAATAAATTCTGGCATATTAGAGTTTAAAAAGTCAAGTCTGGTCAAGGTTCTGTGGAAATTAGTGAAGAATTGAAGATCAGGTGCGTTAGCATCAGGAAGTGACTTGAATCATGTGGTCTCCATGGTAACAGCCTTGGTGCTTACATCAGAGGGCCTTCTCTTACACGCATCACACGCCATGATATTTCTGATGAGTGCTTAGGCCATGGAATTGTTCTCCTCATAGGTGGGGGCCCTCTGCATTCAGGGCTGGCCATTAACCTTAATTTAGGAATGCTGATGGGTGAAATTATCAGTCACAGAGCCCTGGGTCTAGCAGGGTACAAGGAACACTTTGTGTAAAGAGGGGTAGTCAAGAATAATTTAGAAGTACCTTATATATTTTCAATTTACTTTTGGTAATACAGAAAACTAAAGTGTTTTGAGTCATGGTCATTATTTAACATACAGGGCTGCTATAAACACACACACACACACACACACACACACACACACACAGGCAACACTTTATTATTGAAACATGTTTTATTTCTGTACATATGTTGTGTTGTGCCCCACCTGCCTTCACCTGGTTCTAATCAACCTCACGCCCCCTTATGCTCACTCATCAAACTCACCGGTTTATTTGCTTGGTACATTTCAATGGTCACACTGTGAAAAGCATGCTAACCACCACATCTTGTTTATATTTTAATAGGAGTGGCTTTTATTACATCCCCAATGTATAAAGTTTTGTCATAATGGTTCTTATAATATGGGGACTAAGTGTGACATTTGTTACTAAAAACATTACAGTTTTCAGGTCTTTTCCAACCTGGCCTTGATTGACACAGAATAGGGCTTAAAGAAGTTTGCTGAAGTTGTGGTCAGAAACAACCTCTGAGCTCTCTGCTTCTTTGAAACTTTGTTTTCTCATCTGTTGAACTAACATAGTCTCACAAAGGCAAGAAAAGCTCTGGGAGGTTTATTCGGCACTTTGTAATAAAATCCATACTACCTTCAGGGGATGTTTCAGTAGATCTGTTCTCAGTGACTAAAATTAATCTATGTACTTTCCTTCCCATGTGACACAGAAGTCCCAGGGCCTTACTCTGTTGTGGAAACTGATATTCAGATTAATCAAGAACAGGAATGATAGGGACAGAAATCCGGAGAACTCTGTGATTACTATTGGTTCTCAGTTCCTTTTTATTTTTGCTCCTTTAGTTACCTTGCTTTTCATCTGGACTAAAGCTTACTCATTTATCCACGGTTCTAGGACACAGTTTGTCCTCACTAAGTCTCTCAATAGTTACTCATTCATCTACTCTTTCTCTTTTTTTAAGGTGTACAATGTTATATTTTAAGATATGTATACACTATGGAATAATAACTTCATATATCATTTTTGTGGTGAGAACATTGGAAATTTACTCTCTTAGCAATTCTAAAATATACATTATTACTAACCATATTCACCATGCTGTGCAACACACCTCAAAAACATATTCCTTCTCTCTAACTGGAACTTGTATCTTTGACCAACTCTCTGCTCCCTCCCACTCCCAGCCTCTGGTAACCACCAGCCTACCCTCTGCTTCCAGGAGTTCAACTTTAGATTTCTACTTTAGATTTGTATAGGAGTTCAATATAGATTCTACATATAAATGAGATCATGCAGTATTTGTCTTTCCGTACCTGGCTTATTTCACTCAACATAATGTCCCATAGGTTAATCCATGTTGTCCCAAAGTAATTCAAAAAGGTTTCTGAATAAATAAAAAATACAAATCCAGCAATCCATTGTTCTTGGGTCTGACTACAACTACTACTACTACAACTGAAAAAAATGCTAATACTGTAACATTTATTTAATAACTATTTACTGACTGCCTTTTCCTTCATGCCAGGTACTGTGCTGGGAAATCGAGATACAGGTAAGTCACAATCCAAACTGTAGGGAGTTCCAAATAGATAGACAAAGAAGGGGAAGTAAGTATACATTTTCAGTAGAGTGTGACTCAGGTTACCAGAGGGTATGCACAGGAAGTTACTGGGGAGCTGAGGAGAGGCGGGTAGGATGGGTGCCAGAGAAGTTTTCCTTGATAAAGTGAGGTCTAAGCTGAGTAAAAAGTGATACGGAGAAGCAGGCTGGCTGGAAAGAAGTGGGGGTCCAGGTTGGTGAGAGACACTTCAGGTAGAATAAGCAACACATGCAAGAAGCACAGACATGGGAACTTCAGGTGCTGTCAGCTGCTTTTTTCTTTTCTTTCTTTTTTTCTTTTTCTTTTTCTTTCTTTTTTTTTTTTTTGTTTTTGTTTTTGAGACAGGGTCTCGCTCTGTTGCCCAGGCTGGAGTGCACTGGCGCAATCTTGGCTCACTGCAGCCTTGACCTCTCAGGCTCAAGATATTCTCCCACCTCAGCCTCCCAAGTAGTTGGGACTACAGGCACATACCACCACGCCTGGCTAATTTTTGTAATTTTTTTGGTAGGGACAGGGTTTCGCCATGTTGCCCAGGCTGGACTCTAACTCCTAGGCTCAAGCGATCTACCTGCCTGAGCTGCCAAAGTGCTAGGAATACAGGTGTGAGCCACCACATCTGGCCAGGCAACTTCTGATTAACCAATGTGATGGGGGTGGAGAGTGGGAGTAGGCAGTAAGAGTGGGGCAAGGGGCAAGGACAGGAGAAGTAGTTATGAATTATTCAAACTCATGATTAAGACAAAATGAGTCAAAACCTGGTATGATTTGGATAAAATGGAACATAAAATCATAAAATGTATTTCCTGATAAATATTTTATTTGTTAAAAGATACCTGATTCAAGAATGCTTGCATTTCAATGTGAGACAGCCTATCTCATGGTTGCATGGGCTTCTCAGCTAAACTTTTTTATTTCAAATGATCATGGGATAGGGTCTACGTCTGTGCAGATAGGTGGGAGGGAACACAGGCTAGGAGACAGGCTCTTGGGGTTTGAAGAAGAAAAGGTTAACATTTTTAAAGTGATACTTTTATTTATATTTACAATAAGAAATTAATTGTAAATGTGACTCATCAGACAGTGAAATGCCTTTGGAATAACAAATGTGAGCACAAAATTATGTTCACTATAGATCTGTTAAATATACTTCTATTGTATAATTCTTTGAAAGGAAGAACCATTTTAAGATTAAAAATAAAATATCTATACAATTTCTCTTTCAGACGATGAAAAAGGTCTGGAGATAGTGGTGATGGTTGTACAACACTGTGAATGTACTCAATGCCACTGAACCGTACGCTTAAAAATGGTTAAAGTGGTAAACTTTATGTTATGTGTACCTCACCAGTTAAAAATTATTTAAACCTATAAAATGATAGTTATAATTTGTAGTATAAAAATTTTTATGTAGAGTAAAACAGCATTAATGACATTTAGCAATCTATGCTTTCACTGTGACCATAACATTCTAGTATATAATTTGCTACCAATCATTGACCCATCCATTCTGTGTCAGACCAGCTACACAACACATGTATTGTATAACTTGGATATTGGTATTTTTTCATTTTAAAGATGACAAATACATATTACTGGGATAGAAAATACCATTTACATACAAAACTCAAAAAACATACATGGATATTATTGCTACTATCCTGCATGCCAAGGGAAATTTTTAAATTGATATTGCTTATTACATTATTAAATGCATTTTAAAAGTTATCTATGAGCTAGTCTTTCTGGAATTAAATAACAGGGCAAGCATTAAAAGTTTTTTTTTTTTTAATGAACAAATCTGATTTCATTTTGAAGGAGACATGTCTATCTATAAGCTAATTTTTTTCAAAAATTAGAATGGAGAAGTAGATATCAAAAAATTTATATTGCTTGATACATTTCTTTTAATGACTTCAGTTATTTCATGATCTATATAGAAGTCTTTGTAGATGTGCCCAAATTTGGCAAAAGTATAAGGTCTGATAGAGAAGACAGTTATTTTATACAATGCATACCACCCGAATCTAATTTTTAAAAGTTATATGAGTAATTTCATGGTACAAAACCCATCCTCCATTAGGAAACGTTTTCATTTGAAACTGAAAGTTATATGTTCCCAGTGAAGGAAAAAAACACTTAAAATATTTGGAGGTGCTAATCTCATACTATCAAAGATCAAAGATATTTTCTTTTTATTATTTCTAAGATTCTGGTGTCCTGATCTTTTACTAAAGTACACATATTTTATAAACTGAAGAACTTTACCAGACAGAGTATTTAAGGGATTAGTCGAGGTATTAGAAGCCCATGGCTCTGATACTGGCATGCCCATCCACCCATACATTGAGGGCCTATTGTGAGCCAGGTACTGTTGTTAGCACTGATGAATAAGACAGACATAGTCCCCTGCTCCCAAAATGGGAAATGAGAAATTAAACAAAACTCTGTGTGTATGTGTATATTATACATAATTATAATAAGTCCTATAAAATAAATGTACAGGAAGGTGTTAAGACTAAACATGAGGGGAGGGATCTAATTCGCCACTAATTTTTTTTAATTTTTTTTTTTTTATTATACTTTAAGTTTTAGGGTACATGTGCACATTGTGCAGGTTAGTTACATATGCCACTAATTTTAATGAGACAAAAGCAAAAGCTTTGAAGTCAGAAAAAAAATGGGTTTTAATGGTGGATTCTCTAGTTAGGAGTTGTGTTTCTTAATGGCTGTGCTATTGAACTTTTCTAAACTTGTTTTATTTCCTTTAAAACGAGGATAGCACTACTTTTTCTTTTAGGGTTATTGTAAGAGTTAGTGATAAAGTATGTAAAATACTTAATAGTATAAATTGCATACACAGTAGATGTTATTATTATCATAATACCTCCATTTACTATAAAATACAATAACTGAGCAGAAAGCACATTTACCTCTGGGAGCATGGAAAATCATGTTGCTTCTCTATGTCAGACTCAAACTTCAGAGAAACAAATAAACAATTTTATTATTTGAAAACTCACTCTAGGCTTTATAAAACAGAAATTAAAAATTGTAGGAAATAGATTCTTTTCTAATTAATGAGGTTAATCATCAGATAATTCAGAACATCTAAAAATCCTTTAAATATTTCTGAAGTTCATCTTGCTTTACCAGTACAATGGAGACCTAACACATTTATCACTTAGGCAAATGTCCAAACAAAGTTTGAGAAATATGAATAAAGTAGCATAGTTTTTATGTCAGTGGGAGCTTTATAAGATTTATTATGGTTCCACTCTAGTACAGACAGGTGAATTCACTGCACAGCTGGCAACTTTTTACTTCATTTTGTGTAGAGAAGACCTGGCATCAACCAAAGGTTCCCATTTTCTTTATCCAAATGGATAATTTTGCCCAAAGAGATCACTTTGTCATATGAGCTTTCATGTGGTGAGCTGGCAGAATTGCTGCTGCCTTATATGATCAAACAACAACAATAAAAATCACAGGGGATGCAGTGTATAGGCAAAGTACAATTAGAGCCATCGATTATTCTCAGGGATAAAACTTATTATTTAGAGAATAAACATTACGAAATTACTGATTATCTGTTCCTTTAAAAAAAATTACCCAGAATGAAGAGTAATAAAATGTAATACAAATATAAAATGTAACACAAATATCCAAACTGGATCATAACTACACAAGATAAAAATCCTGAGCCAAGAAGCTGTACCTAATTCTCATACTTTAAGAATCTTAATAGAACTGATAGTCCCCATTAAATTTTGTCCCATTATCATTAGTACACAGTTAAGACTTTATATACAATGGATAGCTTTACCTTCAAGGCTATTTATAGCAAGCTAATAACTGAGACCCCAAAGACCTCAATTTACATAAAAAGAAGGCAAGGCTACATTCACCCAGGTATACAAATCACAACTATATAGACAAAAGCTCTAAGAACTCATAATCTCTTCTTTTTGGATTTTGTCAGGGATGCTGGCTAATTGGGGAAACTCATGAAAGTACCTTACAATCCAATTAGCACTTCAGTGCAATTAAGTGGTAGAGGCTTCCCTATTCTGCAGAGACTGGCTTTGATCTTGCAGTGAAAAGTGTCCTTCCTTAAAGCTGAGGTTTTGATTTTTTTCTCAGTAATTAGTGCTAATTGTAAACCCAAGCCTGACCTGCTATAAACAGAGTGTTTTACCGCATTTGACACCAGGACCCTAAATCAGTGTTCTCTTTTGTCTATATTGTACTTGCTTATTAGAAATCTGGCTATTTTGCTCATCATTTGATGCACAATGGGTAAGTACATACTAAAGTCAGCTGAAACAAATGCCTTGATCTTAAGAGCTTGTGTGGGTATTTTCACTGATGTCTTTTAAGCCCAGTTACCATAAAAGTAGTTGATTGAATTTCACTTAAGGAATATACTGTAGTTTTTCTACACAAAGAATGACTATTCAAAAGCAGTTTCTAAAGAGGTTTAACAACGCTTGTATGTTTGGAAAATAAAAACAAAAGATGAAAATGGTCTTTTCATGGGATCAAACATAAAGAACTGCAGAAATCAATTGCAGAATTCTCCTGAAAAATACCTATTATAACAATGTCTGTTAAATCAATTCATTGTTTCGATTTATAAAAATGAATTAAAATAGAGGTCAATGAGTGAGTAGGCTGGTGAGATATCTCTATATGGAAATAAGATGCTGTAAAATAGAAAATCCCAGACCTTCTCCAAGGTATAGATAAGATCCTTTGAAACTAGCACACAGTTTCCATGCAAATGCAAAGCAGCTGGATGTTAGATAGAATGTTTCTCCCTCAAATATGTTTTTAAACATACCCTGTTCCATTATTTAGCAAATGCTTTCTTCACAGGAAAAATTATACATGGAGGTATAGCCAGTTGAGGTTATAATGTTAGACACTCTGAATTAGGACCAATTTAGTGACCTTGAAATAGACATAGTCTAGTGTACAGATACATAATTACTGGAGGGAAAAATATGTTCCCAATACAAATATGAATTACACATAAAATATGATGACACCAATTAGCACTTCTTACAAATAGCTATTTTGGTGATATTTTTCCCCTTAGGGAAAAAAAATCAAGAGTCTAATAACAGTTTTTTGTCTATAAAAGACAATATGATTGAATCTGACTAAAACAAACAAAAGGCAGAATGGGCTCTTAGAAATTTTCCCTGATTTTACACCTTGTAAATTTATTTTAATCATTTTAAAACCAGAGTATTACAGGCATAAAAATTAAACAATAATAAAAAGCCTGTTGAAAACTTTGGGGTATTTGCCCTATCCCTTCCCCTCCTCCTCTCCAGACACTACTTTCAACTCTTGCAAGCCATTGCGTTGGCTCTTCATCTCCATATTTTTAAATCAGAAATGGCTCAAAGGGATAAGCCCTGACTATCTGTATTTTGGAGTTACTCAGGGGAAGGCGCTGGGATATTACATTTAGTACCAGACTCTCACCCCTGTTTTCAGACTGATCTCACCCTCTTGAGACCCTGCAGTCTCCAAGTCCTGAGGCTCTCTAATTCAATCTTCCAAGAGCATCATTTCCTGCCAGGATGGAAGTGGTGAGGTCATTTGTCCAGTGACAGAGAATGTTTCGAGGAAGGAGAGATCAGGAGATCCAGTTGTAACTTACACACACTTTTCAAGCAATCCCTGTTTCCACTACCCACACCTTCACTACCTGGCTCCCAATTTCTCAGACCTTTCTGGGAGGTAAACTGGGTAGCTGCTCTTTGGTACTTTCAACCTGGAAGCATTTTTGTTCGACCTCACTTCTCTCACTAAATCCTTACCATTCCTTTACAAAATTTGTGTGGTAAAATGTATACAACAAAATTGGCCATGTTAACTGTTTTTAAGTGCACAATTCAGTGGCATCAATTACACTTACCTTATTGTACAACTATCACCACATCTAGTTCCCAAATTCCCCATCATTATGAACATTTTTTTATTCTTCCATCTGCTTTCCTGTTTTGCAGGTTGTGTTTTAGGAGTACGGTGATCTACTTTAATAATAATTGAAATGCGTGTTTCTTTTTTCCTTGTTTTGGATAATTTTTCAAGAGAAGAATGCAGAAGTATCTTTATTCTGTCATCATAAAACCAAAGTACCATCTTCTCTTTTAAAGATGGGACAACTCTTGCCTGGAATGATTAAGTAACTTGATCTGGCTATCAATGTGAATCAGTGGCATGACAAGATTAAAACCCAATTTGCTTAATTATCTACCCAAGGTACCTTCCATCAACTACACTATTCATATCATTATTGGAGTCCTTGTGAGTTAGGATTTCAATTTTTTTTTCTTTTTCTTGTACACCGTTTTAAATTGTGTATACCAAAGAGATTGAGAATGATGTTTCTGTAAATATTATTATAACACTAACTGTTGGACAGTTGCTCAGTAGGAAACTAGATCTACCTAATTCTTGTGGTGACAGTAAGTAGGAAATCGAAGATCAGAATCAAATCTCTAGAACTGCTTAGATGTGCAGGCATGGAAGAACTTGATCAATGTTGACAGCTAAGTTTATATACCCTTCTCCGAGAGCTGGCAGTCTATATTTTAGGACCCGTTTAAAACAACATTTTCACTCATAGGTGGGAATTGAACAATGAGAACACTTGGATACAGGAAGGGGAACATCACACACCGGGTCCTGTCATGGGGTGGGGGGAGGGGGGAGGGATAGCATTAGGAGATATACCTAATGTAAACAACAAGTTAATGGGTGCAGCACACCAACACGGTGCATGTATACATATGTAACAAACCTGCACATTATGCACATGTACCCTAGAACTTAAAGTATAATAAAAAAAAAGAATAGGAAAAAAACAACATTTTCAATATTTTACCTAGTATGCATCCCAAATTAGATGTAAATTACAGCTTAAATATTTAATGATGTAATAGCAAAAAGGGTAAAAAAAATTTCTGTAATTGGATGCAGCTTTTTATGTTACAAATACTAACTTCCTATATTCCATGTATCATGTGGTCACCGATTTTAAGGTGGGACAAATAATTTTATCTAATGTTAGTTATTATCTGCTTCAATGATAAACTGGCTTTAACAGGGTGGTATTGAAAATAGCACATTATTTTTTCAGCTTAAAAAAGCTATTCCAGTTATACTAAGGTACAACTGACAAAACTGTACATATTTAAAGGTATAAATGTGATGTTTTGATTATGTGTTAAGTTTTAAAACTAGACTTGATGTGAGTGTCACTGGCAGAAAGGAGGAGGAAAAGAATAACAAGGGCAACAGCATCAAAGAAACAGAAAACAATGCTCTCAGGTGGGTATCCTTGGAGTCCCTACTTTCAGATGGAAGAGCTCTTTTTTTCAGAAAAGTTATGTAACTTGTCTAATATGACACAGCTATAAGTGATAGAGCTAGGATTTGAACACAGATCCAGTGCTCTCAACAACTAAGCTGTGTGTGCAGATTAAAGAGTTCCTGAAAATTCAAAAAAAGAAGTTTACTTATGTATATAAAGTAAACCTAGATGTAAGCATAAAATATTCTAGTACACTGATCATGGTGAGGGCAGGGCAATTTCTTCTCATTTGTAAAAGGCAATTTAGTCTCTTCTTTTAGAGTAGACACATCTGTTACTCTTGCTAAACCATTCATAAATATGGAAAACATGGGATGAGAAACACTAAACTATGCCCATGAAAATGTAGTTGAAAATTTTGTTCTTACTTTTAAGTGAATGTGATGAATCATTACAAAAACCTAATGAATCATAACAAAATTATTTTAATATAAAACTTAGTTTACATGCCAACAATTAGGTGAATAATCCAAAAATAAATAAAAATTGCCTCTGAATAAGCACTGAGAAGGAATGCCATATCAAATGCACTCTGTACTTTCTTTATAGGAAAGCCTTATGAACCTTGCTTGGAGTCTAGTGGCTCTTATTTTAGAAACAATTCTGATAAGCTAGTTTTTTTCCTTGTAGTATAAAGCACATCAAAGTAAGTAAACAGAAAGGATATATTGCTAAAAGGAATACAAGAACACTAAAACATCAAAAATGGCCATGATGACCCCCCAAAAAAAACCCAAGAAAGAAAGAACTCCCCAAAATTACCCAAGCATAACTTGGAGGTTGTCAAACCACAGCCTGCAGGCCAAATTCAACCTACTGCCTGTTTGATGACAAAGTTTTACTGGAAATCAGCCATGTTCATCACTTATATATTGTTTATGGCTGCCTTCCCAGTGCAATGACACAGTGGAGTGGCAGCAGCAGAGACTAGGTGGCCCGGAAAACTTAAAACATTTACTATCCGACCTTTTGCAGAAAAGGCTGTCAACACCGTGGTCTATGTCACTGAAAGCATGGATAAATAGCTTCCCATACCGCACGGGGTACTGTGGACATGGCACATTTGACTCACACAGAAATTGTTCGTTTATGATTAGTACACTTTAGTATACACTCTTTAACAAATCTCTGAAAAATGCAATGCATTTTAGAAAAGTTTCCAGAAAAAATGACTCATTATTGTTTAATGGACACAGCCTAAACATTTCAATTAACCAGAAACCCATTTATATAGAACACCCAAATAAAGATATCTTTCTTCATATTTCTAAAAAAAACTATTTAGACGTTGAAATCCCAAAATTATTCACTGGCAGAAGCAGGTGAACAAAGTTAAGTCAATTCAGATGCCCTTGTTAAAATATTTTTTCCCCTTAAGATCAAAGTTTGTGTTCTTCTAATTTCCTTCAGGTGATCCACAGTCTCAGGACTGTAGAAGCCTCGTGTTGCCTAAACTGAGCACACTAGAAACACTGATATTAGACAAGGGAATTGGCATTTTTCAAGAACTACAGCTGCAATTTAAACTACTGCTTGATCTTCCCCTAAAGCATACTAGAGAACCTAATTTCCATAAAACTTTCTAACCCAATTTGAACAGTATAATGTGGACAGTGGGGAATAAATGGGTTTGATCAATTATGAATTTATATGATATGTTAGTAAGCTATTCAGGCATCATCTTACAATTCAGTATTTTGAACACTAATGCCATGCTACATAATTTTAAAATGATGCATTTCAGAAAAACCTCACTAGGGCATATTTGCATATTTGGAAATCTAATTAACCCAAGCATATCTTAAGGCTTTCAAAAGAGAACATACAATAACATTTTTGTCAGCTGAATGTTTGCTTCAGGCTATGTAAGGATTGTATCATCTGGTGTGTGTTAACCCTTCAGCTCTCCATTTTTTATGTAATGGCTGTTTAATTTGGGAGTTGGGCAGATAGAACTTTCCACTCCCTTTCTGGGCTGGAGACTCTAGGGCTCAGCATGAACAAGAGGACCTGTGATGGTTCTCTTTGTTACCAAACGCAAGTTCAAAACTCTCTTCTCTCCTGCCTTAGGTAATATAACTGAGAGCTGCACTACTTGCAGAAACACTTGAATTAGATGAAAAAAATGACCACCACATTGCATATACAGCAAAACATCCCTTAAATATTTTCTGTGGGAAAAATATTTCAGAAAAAGGACAGGTGCCCACTGAGGGACACTACCCAACCCCACAGCTGCTACCGCTTCTGCCCTTAACTTTAATTTCGTCTAGTGCGGTTTTCTTCTATCCCTTAGGCCAGAATCTATGACCAAAGCCAAAAATAAGAGCAGAAAGAAAAGGCCTGTTCTTTAGACCTATCAACTCTACTAGAAGGCAACACTTTGCTCCTGCATGCATGGCTCTCTCTGCATGCCTGGTAGTAGAGGCTGATCATGGCCAAAGTCCCACTTTCCTGTGATTTTTCCTTTGAAACGTTGGCCATTTATCTTGCCAGAGCGGAAAAAGACCTGCTGCCCTTGTTACCACACCTCCCCAAGGATTGCTGCAGGTATGGAGGCTCTGACTGCAAGAAAAACTACCTGTGCTCCCACGGCCTTCACCTGTTTTGCCAAGTTCCCTGCAGGTGCTCCCCGTGTTAGAAAAGCCCAGAGAAAAATGTTGCTCTGGAAGAAATGGAAGTTGCTTATGTGAGCGTTAGTTAAGTAGAAAACTGGATTTATGTAAAATTATGATATGCCCGACAGAATCTAGACACAGTATGCTAGAAATTTCAGAAGTGAGGTAAAAAATTATAAACTTAATTTGCAACAATGTAGTCAGTTCTTCTATAAAACGTGTTTTGAAGTCACAAATTTATTCCAAAGGGATTGATATATGAGGGAACAATTTGAGCATAATGCAAATTACATTTGCTTACCGTTTCTTTCTGGAAAACACCAGTTCAACATGGAAAACTTCACCAGGCAGAACTGGGCTAGAGAGATGAAATTCACAAAGCACACACAAGCACACATCTTAAACTTCTACCAGCTATCTCATTCTGTGTTATGTATGAGCCACACCCCTCCACATCTGCTGGTACATTTTTACATGGGATTTCAAATAGTTCTACTTCCACCATGTCACCATAACCTTCTGATGCCAACTTCCACACGTAAACTTAAGGTCTTTTTCAAGGCGCACTGCCACATTGATTGTAGTATATATGTAGTTCTGTGGTATTAGCATGTATTTCTTAACCACTTAATACATGTAAAACTATGCTATTTTTTATGAGGTCCCCATCCTTTAAAAATTTTATGTGTTCCTGATAAAGTTCTTGAGTGTTCGCTCCTGATTCTCTTTTCTCATAAGCTACAATTTGGTGCGTGGTGTGATGATTTTGTCACTTTATAACAGAACTGACAGTAAATTAGGTTTCATTGTTTTATTAAAGAGCAAACAAAGGGCAGAGGACAGAATCACTAACATTTTAGTTGATAAAGTGAAACAAACGTTTTCATGTCTACTGCTAGTATATAGCCTATTAGGTAGGAACAAAAAGTTCACATGATTATTGGCATTTTAGAGCATACTGGGCTCACTTCCCACCCCACTCCAATTCAGCTCACATGCCATCTCCCCCAGCAAACCTTAACTCCTCACCCCAATTCTGTATTAGATGCCTCCACTGTATCCCATGTGTTTCTAAGCTCCTGCTCATACCTTTGGCAAAGGCCTCACCACATTGCACTGCAATTCTGTGTACTTATTATACTCATTCACTAGATTGTGAGCTCTTTAGAGCCCTCTCTGAACATGTATTTGAATTCTGAGCATGTAGCACAGTGTTCGCAGAGTGGAGGTGCCCAGCAAATGTGTGTGAAGGAAGAATAAAGGAATGTCCAGTTCTTCTTTGTATCACTCACAGCCCTGTGCACAGTGCTTTGCACAGAGCAGGCACTCAAAAGATACTTGCTGAATAAATGAAAGAAAAGAAAAGAAAAGAGAAAACAAAAAGTGTACTTATTTACAGAGAGGCAAACAGTAAGCAAAATTGTATGTTGAATTTATCAAATGAAGTCTTAATGTAAATGGTGTAAATGTATCTTTATAGGTAGATAAGAAAGGAAGATGACTCATATTTTATAACAAGGGTAGAACTGTTAGATTTCCTCAAGAGGTTGTCTGGCTCGTTTCTACCATCCAGTCAACTCTTAAGCCTCCCAACTAGGTAAGTGTTCATTCCATTTTAAACATCTTCAAAGTCTATATTATGTTCCTTGGTAGCCTTAGACAGGCTTAATAATATTTTATAATCAAGAAGTTTCTTCCAATGTAAGATCAAGCTTCCCCTTACTACTTTAAACTAATTTTCTTTTGTTCTTTCTTCTACAGGGATGGAGAACTGGTCAGCATTCTATTTTTACATGTTATTCTTATTCTTATAAGCATTCTTATGATAAGTATACTATAAGACAGTTATTAAGTCACCTCTTAGCTTTCTATTTTCCTGGCTAAGCAACCAAACTCCTTTAATCTTTTCCCATATGATCTATTTTACATCCCATAAAGATTTGTCACTTTTTTTTACAGACCTTTCCCAATTTTCACACTTAACTTTAAAATGTAGAAACTCAAAGTTGTCAAAATAGTTTAATAAAAGCTTATACAATGCCAAATATAACAAATAATTATTTCCTAATTCCCTAAATCCCAGTATCATATGAGTTTTATAGCATGCTTTGCTAATAGCCAACAACCTCTCACCCCATCTCCATCCCTGTTAGTCCTCATGCGCTCCCTGAATGGGTGGTGTTTGAAGAGGGCCTGGCACCCACACTTTCTCTATGGACAACGTTCAAAGGTGCCCTCAATGCATGCAACATTCTCTGGGTCTGCCCTCACCAGCTCACTGAACTGGGGCTTCAGGAAATGGAGCCTGTTCAGGGTATACTTCATTTTAATTTTCTGTAGTTCTGGCCACAGAGGAGCTAAACGTGCCTTATGCAGAGCAAAGCTAGCCTTTTCAGCCTTGTTTTAGAGCAAGCTTGTCCAACCTGTGGCCTGTGGACCACACGCAGTCTAGGATGGCTTTGAATGTGACCTACATACAAATTCATAAGCTCTCTTAATTAAACATGATTTTTTTTTGTAATTTTTTTTTTTTAGCTCATCGGTTATCAGTCAGGGTTAGTGTATTTTATGTGTGGCCCAAGACAATTCTTCTTCTTCCATTGTGGTCTGGGGAAGCCAAAAGATTGGACACCCCTTTTTGAGAGTGTGCACCACTCTGCTAACTGTCATACCTGCACTCAGAAAATCTTCTTCCCTCTGCTGACAGTATAGTTTTTCTGTCTCTCTCAGGATATAACCTTGAATTTGTTCCACAATTTTGAAATGTGATTTATATAATTTATTAAGATCATTTTGAATTCTAGTTCTAGCATTCCAAGTGTTTGTAACTCCTGTTAGCTTAGTGTAATCTCCAAACTTAATCAGTGTGCCTTTAATTCCGTCACCCAGGAAATAATGAAAAATGCAGAATGGAACCAACACAGGCACCAGGACTGAATCCTGAATATCTCCAATCAACAGGCCCCTATTGGCTTATGGTAAAGACTTTGGGGGTAATCTAAAAAAAAAAAGTACACTTAACTAATTGTGATAGGCTCTAGTTAGACAAAATCTTATTTAGTGATAAAGAGTAGCAACTTATGGGGCTGAATTAATGTGATACTAAATTGATAACAATTCCATCCGTTGCTTTCCTTTAGCCTGTGTAAGTTAATACTTCATCACAGAAAAATATTATACCATTTTGGGTAGATTTGCTATTTGCAAAGCAGAAAGTAAAATTATAAGCAAGGTTTTGCAAAGGGTGATCTTCACTACACTGTTTCTTGTCACTGTGGAACTTTTAAAACATCAGTAATCTAATAGTTTTTAAAATGTAAAAGGATGTTTAAGTCAATATAAGAAGTTAAAGATAGAGACCTCATCAATCTAGGTGACTGTGATAGTCAACAACGTACGTACTGAGTAACTGCATAGAGAGGAAAACACTAGTAAAAAATAACTGTATTGTGAAATGCATTCTTCTAAAAAAATTCCTTTACCTTCTAGACTTCAAACTAGATACCCTATTATACAGTTAAACAAAAAAGAGTAAGGCAATTATGTCTTAATACTTATAAAGACTTTTTTCACTGGCAATTTTTAAGTAGGTAAGTAAATTTAATTTCCACTCAAAAATGTGATCCAGAGCAATTTCCATCAGACAATATTTCTTTCACCATTGCTGCAGTCTCCAAAGGATCTAAATAACACACCTAGAGACAATTAACAGCAATGCTCTTAAGGAACAGTGTTCGGTTAATCAACAATATTTATTGACTGAAAATTCAACTGCCATATAGTCTCTTAGTTGATTATTTTCTTTTTTTTTTTTTAGTTTTAGGTCCAGTGTTTTCAGATTACTAGGTTGTTTTATGCAACTGCTTATTAGATATTTACAAAACTGCACAGAAATAGGTAAAGGGAGAGTTAATAAAAAATTATCTCACTAGACTCAGATTTATGGAATGTTTGATAAAGGGACATCTACTAACAGAAAAAGGAACATGTATCAAAAGAAGAAAAAAATCTGAGCTGTGATGTTCAGGAAGGAGTTAGTGAACTGACCTTGGAGTTGTATAAACATACAATTCTCCCCATTTAGTTTTCTGCTGGCACATACACTTCTGTCTTCATATAATGTTAATGCATCATTTATTTATATCAAAAGCCTGCCCTAGACGAGAGTCCTAAAAATATAGTAAGATTATAGTCTTTGTTCTGGGAGTAAAATAACTTGAGAAAGTTCTCATTCTTAAAATATGTTATTTTATAAAATCAATTCTTAGATACTCAGAGTCTAGTCATTGAGCTATGAATTGCCTATAAATATGCTCGGATATTTCTCCTCTTCCTTCCTTTTTTTCATGTATTGGCTTTGACTGCTCATTAGCACATCCAGGATAAGACAGGCTGGGTGACACAAATCTACCAATTTAGAAAACTTGCCAAAAACTTCTGGAAATTGACTTCTCTACAGTTATCTTATTTTTCATTACATAATGTTCTTAATATATGTTTAATTACTAGGATTAAGTCCAAGGGCAAGTAAACAGATTACATACAGAAATGTCATAATATGTATTTTCACATCTCACATACCATCAGCTTATAATGTATTTCCATTAAAAGCTATCTGATATTTGTTTTTTATTCTATACAGTATTCAAGATTAAAGATGTAGGTGAAATCTTAAAATGAATGTGTTTTTTAAAATGTGTTTTGGCACACTCTATTATATTAAAAAGTACCTGAAATAAATGTATCATTGTCTGGGATTTAGATAATAAAAATAGTGTGGTTTTCATTGTAATGGCATTAGGATTAGCATAATTTGACTTATTAATTGAAATGGGTAGGATGAATTTACTGTTTTCTTCAATAAGACACAAAGAATTCCAGAAAGCAAAAGAAAAAAAGGATGCATGGAATCTAAACCAATCTACATGTAAATTTGACACTTTGCTTTTGCTTTTATTATGATAATTAGAGGGTTTTTTTTTTTTTTTTTTTTTTTGAGACAGGGTCTCACTCTGTCACCAGGCTGGAGTGCAGTGGTGCGATCTTGCCTCACTGCAACCTCCGCCTCTTGGGTTCAAGTGATTCTCCTGACTCAGCCTCCTGAGTAGCTGGGACTACAGGCAAGCACCACCATGCTCGGCTAATTTTTTATATTTTAGTAGAGACAGGGTTTCACCATGTTGGCCAGGATGGTCTAGATCTCCTGACCTCGTAATCTGCCCGCCTCTGCCTCCCAAAGTGCTGGGATTACAGGCGTAAGCCATCACACCTGGCCTAAAAGTCTGTCTTATGTCTACTGGTTATAAGAAGTATAAAGAACATTTTAAGTATTACAAAAACAGAAGAATCTAGGATTCTCTATCTGCAATTTTTCATCTCATCCCTGGATTTCCCTCAAACTAACAATTACTGAAGTAGGTATAAGAATGTCTGAAATAGGGAGGAAAGAAATTATTTGAATTGTTAGGATTATTTGAAGCTAATAGATAATAATATTCAGTCAACAAAGAGTTATTGGGTAGATTTGTTAATTTTATATAGACTTAGATAATGGACAAAAAAGAAGAAAAAAGGATCCTACCCTTTCTCACTCAGAGATAAGGAGTCATAAACACAAAGACTGAGTGGTGGTGATACTGGCAGCAGAAACCTGAAGGCAGGAATTGTCTGCCCATGACTTCTCATGATTGTCTAGTTTAGGCTTACAGTTTGACTATTTGGGAATGCCTGCTCTAAACAACAATGAAGAATCAACCATGTGAGATATGAGTAGAAAAAAGGAACACATTTCATTTTTTAAAAATGCTTTAATGACATTATTTTTTCCTCCTGCTTTTTGGGACATTTCATGTTATAGAATCAATTGGATTAAAAAAAGAAAAGACAATAACATATATGACAGACTTCAATATATTAATAAACAGTGTTTAAGGTCTCAAGCCATATAAGCTAGAGATAAAAGATGGCTGATTCTAGTCTCACAGGAGTTGAGGGGGAATTATAAGTATTAGAATATACTAAGACAATGAGATACATTTTAAATCCCATTCACTTTCACTCCCTTCTCTCTTTCCAAGCTCATATATGATTGGGTTGGCTTGGGACTGGAGAATAGGGTTGGGAATATCTGCTATTTAAGTACCAAATTAAAACTAAAAATATGCTTATCCCTTGCCACTATTATGGGGCAAAAAATATCTAGTTGGGTATAGGCAAGCAGGAGCTAAGTTTTATTCATGTATTATACTAAATTATTCATTGGAGATAACTCTTCCTGAGAGGGTTAACAAAGAACTGTTTAGTTCAGGGTCTAGTAAACTGCACATGTTCCAATTTTTTTAAAATGAGAAGCAATTGTGGTTATCTCTGAGTTATCATTTATTTTGTTTATGGGTTTTCATTTATTTTCTTTGTAATTTTCTGTATTTTCAAAATGATAAGGAACACACACACATGTAATTTAATAAGTGCCCTACTATAATGCTAGGAACTTTACATTTATTATTGCTAAACTTTCAACAATCTTGTAAGGTTGGTATTATTACTCCTACTTTACAGAGAAAAAACTGGGGCTCGGAAAAGGTTAGTCTTGCTTAAATTCACACATAGATAATTGTCAAAGGCAAGACTGTTTTCAAGAAAAATGCTAATGAACAGAGATGGGCTTTTTATTATTGTTGCTGTGAGGGGCATATATGGGTCTTGGGTATAATCTTGGCATTCTTTACAGTCACTGCCTGAGAGTCTTCCCCTGAAATCTATGGACTTTCAATGGATTGGCTCCAGGCAAACACGATGAACACAATCTACATGAACATACATAATGTACACTTCTCTGGGCAGGAAGTTCATAACTTTCATCAGATAATGACTAGATAAAGTGCTTGTTCAAGAAACCCGGCACATAGTTTGTTCTTTGAATAAACATAAATAACATTTCTTGTATGGCTGGATTCATTAAAGGCATGAACGTGGTTAAAGGAGGGGCTGGGAGGATGGGAAGTGAAAGGCAGAAATCAGCTGCAGCTCTCTGGGCAGATGTAGGTTAGGAAAGCTAGCTGGAGACCCATGCCTAAGAAGGGAACAGTGGAAGGCCATGATCTCTAACTTTATGAAGCATGATCAGAATCACCTGTAGGGCTTGTTAAAACAGATTGCTGGGCCCCATTCCCAGCATTTCTTATTCAGTCAGCCTGTAGTGGGACCCAGGAATTTGCA
Organism: Pan paniscus; assembly: GCF_029289425.2. Classification (NCBI taxonomy): domain Eukaryota; kingdom Metazoa; phylum Chordata; class Mammalia; order Primates; family Hominidae; genus Pan; species Pan paniscus. The sequence goes on from NC_073253.2 coordinate 103,258,266, forward strand.
TTTCTCAGTGTCCAGGTAATGCTGACACTGCTGGATAGGGGACTGAAACTGCCTTTGCAAAGATTATGACAGTGAGAGAAATCTAACATGGCTGACTCCATCTTGCTTCTAGCCACACACGCTGGCTGCCTTCACTCATTCCTGGATGTAGGCCAAGCTAATAATGTGAGGAAATTTAGTTTATAGTTTAACTTTGAAGCAGGGATGATAACAATCCCTCCCTAAAACTGCTCCCACTCCTTGTTTGGGGGCTGAAACTGCCTTTGTAAAACTAATGAAAGGCCACAAGGTTAGGATTATGAGAGGGGCCTGAATTCTGCTAAGATATATTTGCAGTTAAATGATATCCAGCCATTGTTCCAGAGCTCATGAGATTTGTAACTTCCCCATTACTCCTGTAGATAACATCACTATTGTAGAGCCTAAAATTGACCTTTCGAGATGTTTTTTCAGACTTTTACATTTCTGGCCACTGACTGATTCTACCTGGACCTAAAACTTGTGATTCAATCTGTCTACGGCCCTGACCCAGAGGCTGACTCAGTGCATGAGGACCATTTTCCACATCCCTATGATTTCATTCCCAACCAATCAACATTCCCCATTCCCTACCCCACTGCCCACCAAACTATCCTTGAAAAACCCCAATCTCCAAGCCTTCGGAGAGACTGGCTGAATATTTGAGATTTAAGTAATAACTGTTGTCTTGCATGTGGCTAGCCTCACGTTAATTAAACTCCTTCTTTACTGCAATACCACGGTCTCAGTGAACTGGTTTTGTTTGTGCAGGGGGCAGGAAGAATTTGTCAGGAGATTACAGAACCACATATAAGGGCTGAAACATAGGCTCTGGTGCCAAATGGAGTTTAAATTCTGGGTTTTACCAGATGTGGGATCATTGTCAAGTTAACTTCTATCTCAGTTTTCTAACTGTAAAATGGGGATAAATATGTCTTGTGAAGATTAAAAGAGATAATGCATGTGAAACGGTTACTCCAGTTCCTGACATACATTAAGAGCTCTATAAACTTTATGTATAAGTCAATAAACTTAATAGCTCAATAAGCTTTATACATAAAATATATACATGTCTCCTTGGAGTAAATGGAATTATGTAATACTGAAACAATTCCCACAGAATAGGATAATATATTAAATCAAAGCAAGTTGGGTATAATATAGTTTTAATCATCTTTCAGATAAATAAATCCTGTTCAAATTATTGAGTCAAGCTAATCATATCATTACTATTTCCTTAAAGTTCCAGCATTTCAATCAAAGCGGAACCATCAATGTTAAGGGAATCCATGGTAACCACACAAAGTAAACATCCACCTACCCATTAGTGCCAGTAATTATTTGGCATTTGTTATGTTAGTTAAATTGCGTAATGGTGTGTGAGAAATCAGTTTCTGCTTCCTTGACCCTTTGGAAAGCTGGTTCTCCAAGCCAGCATCCCTTGCTGAGACTCCAGAGTCTGACAGCTGTGACTTCCGGCGCTGGTTCTCTCACAAGCTCCCTCTGGAAATGAGGCAGCAAATGTGGTCTTCTCTAAAAAGAGTATGAATCTATTATAGGGGCTTGATTATTGGTAAGGACCATTTCTATTACGGGGCTAACATCTAACTAGGACTTTTACTGTTTATTTGAACAAATATTCATCATGAACCCTGAGTGATCCTTCAGAGAACATCAATTTTAGATGCATGTGATACAACAAAACAAACTGAAAGGTTTATTTTCATGCCTTTAGATTTCAAGAAATATATCCTGTTTACTTAAAGTATATGAAGAAAAGGAAAAGAGATTTAAGAAATAAATAAATAATCCTTAACAATAATGGTTTCTAAATATAAATGCATCTGGTATGCTCTGACAAATCTTTAAATTTGATCCTTTTTTGTTGGTGGAAGAAATAGTCATTTATTTGAAATAGACCAAGAGGTGTCACTTGACCACATGCGTGAACCTATGTAGGATGTGGCTTTCGAATGAACTAAAAAGACCTTAAACTGCATTATCGGAAATTTTTAAAGGGAGAGAGCTTCCAGTTTCATTTTGCAGAAGCTAGGCAGAGAAAAAACTACAGCTAAAGTAAAGTGGTAAGGCACCTAGAATGGTGAAAATCTTATTATGAACAAAATGATAAAAGGAATTGATGAAGCTTGGCCTATAAGAGAAAAGACAGAAAGGGGATAAAATAATCATCTTTCTATTTAAAGAGTTGTCATGACTACCCTTCAATTAACTTAATCCTACAGGTATTACAGATCTAAAACCACCCACAAATTTTACTTAAGATTTTTTTTTTCTTTTTTTGAGACAGGGTCTCCTGGGCTCAAGCAATCTTCCCACCACAGCCCAGCTGGGACTACAAGCTCATGCCACCATGCCCAGCTAATTTTTGTATTTTTTGTAGAGACAGGGTTTCACCATGTTGCCCAGGTTGGTCTTGAACTCCTGGGCTCAAGTAATCCACCGACCTCGGCTTCCCAAAGTGCTGAGATTACAGGCGTTGAGCCACCATGACTGGCCAATAAAATAATATATATATATATATATATATATATTTTTTTTTTTTTTTGAGATGGAGTCTTGCTCTGTTGCCTAGGCTGGAGTGCAGTGGCGCGATCTCGGCTCACTGTCAGCTCTGCCTCCCGGGTTCACGCCATTCTCCTGCCTCAGCCTCCTGAGTAGCTGGGACTACAGGCACCCACCACCACGCCTGGCTAATTTTTTGTATTTTTAGTAAAGACGGGGTTTCACCATGGTCTCGATCTCCTGACCTCGTGATCCGCCCGCCTCGGCCTCCCAAAGTGCTGGGATCACAGGCATGAGGCACCGCGCCCGGCCAAAATAATATTTTTTAATACAACAGCTATTTACTACATCTCCTTAGTACGATATCCTGTATTAAATTCTGGGAGGTATACAAAAGTGAGTAAGTGCTTCTTAGTCATTAGGGAGCTTATAATTCATAGAGAAGATGAGACACAACTGTGAGGGAAAATGGGAGGGCATCTGAGACACAGGCAACGTCACAGAAACTGGGCTGAGGGTAGACACTAAAGAGAGAGTGAGGAGGAGCTCAGCATGGCTTGAGCAGGAGTCCATGCTAGAAAGAAGTTGGAGATAACGCTAAGTACATGGAGAACCAGGGGTGAAAATGAATCCTATGGACTGGATCCTGTTCAAAGCTAAAGGCCTTGTAAGTCAGAATTCTGGTATCAGCCTAACATTTTCTTCTTTACTGTTTCTGCACATCTGTGCTGGTCACGGTTATGCCTAGGAGGATGTTTACATGGAGTGACCACAATTGTGGGTCAGTGCTCCTCTCCATTTCCACAGCATACAGATTTTGCTAGGGGAGTAGCCCCTTATTGGAGCAGAACAGAAAGAGCAGAGGTGGGAAGCTACTCAGTCAGGACAGGCAATGGTGTAGGAAGGACTGACGAGGTCACATCACCCACCCACTCCATTCCGCTTTGAGTGTCCCACTGGTCTAACGGAACACTTCTCCGTTCTGCCCAGAAGAAAGCATTTTCTCTTTAAAGAAATCTCAGTTGGCTTTCGCAGTTTCTGTTTTAAAATCTAACAAATTATGGCACCAGGGCAGGGAACATTATAGAAAAAAAACATTCTCCTTGATATTCTTGCCAGCATGCGGAGGGGAGAAAAACCAATGAACAAACACAGTAAGTAAAAACAGCATTGATTCTAGAGCCACATCTACCTGAATTTTTTACCCCACCATGCTGATTTACCTTTTCTACCACTTCCCTTCATTACAACTGAAAACACAATGCCTCCCTATGGATAAAACCATGAATGTAACTTTATTACAGAAAAATGTACAAAGAGGTCTAAACTAAGGCTGATTGTGAAAAATATTATACATGATTGCTAGTTCACTGTGCAGCATTTCTAATATAATATGTAGTCTCAAAGAGTAGGGACCTAACTATGAATATAATGATAGCTTAATGAGGGCAATTTCATATAATATCTTAAGGTTAAAAAAGAGGCAAAGATGAATATTAAGCACAAAGGTAAAAGATATTTGAATATACAGTACTCTCCACTTAAAGTAAAAGAGAGTCTTGTCTTTAGTACATAAATAAATTTTCTTTCACTTGTAAACTGAAAGCTTAAAAGGATAACTGTACTTTAAGGTACATCAGGCATACTTTATAGGATTACAGTACTGGGCCATCAATATTGACCTTATCTACACAAAAGGCTTTTATATTAGGATGTCAAGGAAATGTACCAGGTTCATTTAAAAACAAATCCTTCAATATTCAGTAACGGAACTATGAAGTGAGTACTCTTTGCTTTATGAGGCTTTTCTCAATGCTTTAAAAACAAACAAACAAACAAAAAACACATAGCAATGAACTTGCTATAAAAATAACAATGATATTTCACAACAAAACTTTCCTCTACTGAGAACCAGAGGAAAAACATGTAACCATTTGCTAAAGGTGCTGCTTAGCTACACTTCATTTATGGAGATTTTAGGTTAATTGATAGGACACACAGCCAAGAGTTCTATAAACCATTTTACTGAGCATACATCCTGATTATAATGTCATGTTAAGAAATGGAGTGCAATCTGTCTTCATGTCATATTTAATAGATTTCTAGTAAATAGCCCAGAAGTGCTCCTTCTAACAGGTGATGAATTATATTAATGCCCTGTTGTACTTTCATAATTAAGGGTCTGGCAGCATTTCCATTATAATCAAGACTTGAGATTGGAAACAAAAGGAGTGGTTTCCATGTTTCCTGGCTCTGACTACAGTGCTCCTCCCATGCCCCACTGCTACCTTTGGCCATGGGGACCACACCTAGAAGGCTGTTCTCAGAAATAAAAGCTGGGGAGTTTGCTAAGATTTTCTTAGCAGTCCATTATCAAGTCATTCCTTTTGTTTCCCCTGGTTTTGTAGCCCCTTCAGTCAGCCTCTGCTTCTCCCCTTTCTTATTAATTCATAGAAGTCCTATTCTCTTCATCTGGCCTAGACCTGACGACTTTTCTTTGATGCTATTTGCTTACCCAGATGGGGTGTTGCCCTGCTGTTTCCTCCAAATGAAACCTGACTGCCCAGTGTCTGAGTTGCATGCTGTCAGTTTTTGTTTTGTTTGAGATAAGAGTCTCACTATGTCGCAGGATCATAGCTCACTGCAGCCTCAATCTCCCAAGCTCAAGTGATCTTCCTGCCTTGGCGTCCTGAGTAGCTGGGACTACAGGCACGCGCCACTATGCCCAGCTAATTTTTTTTTTTCTTAGTAGAGACAAGGTCTTGCTATGTTGCCCAGGCTGGTCCCAAACTCCTGAGCTCAAGTGATCCTCCCATCTCAGCCTCCCAAAGTGTTGAGATAACAGGCATGAGCCACTGCCCCCACACAGCATTCTTTCTCTTTTGCATAACAAGGAATGAACTTCATAAAAAAAAATACTGAGATAGCAAAGAGAGAGGGGGATATTGTTGATGTGGAACTTCCCTCCACAAAACAGAGACAAATTTACCAGAAAATTCAGAGAATAAAACCATATCCTCTCGGGTCCATCCCAAAGAAGTGCTTCTAGTGGTAAGAAAGTCAGAACACCTAAGCCAGGACAGAAGGGCAAAGTCCGGAGAGGACTGGAAACTGGCATCTTTGCTGTATTCCCCAAATTATTTCGGGTAGATGCATCATACTTCACCTGCATTAACACACATCATAAATAGAAATGGAAGAGACTAGGCATGGCAGGGAATAATAGAGGGAGGGAGACAGGAAGAACAGGAGGACACAGTGAGAACAAAGGTGGGGAGGGTATCCTGGATTGGTTTTACGTGTTTTGCAGTGAAGAAAAATAATTGACGCCCAGAAAACAAAAGAAAAAAAAGAAAATGGGGTCGCCAAGTCTGCTCCTCAAACATAAGTGATTTTTATAAGTCTTCTTGTATTTGTAAATTCTTTATATTCTATTAATTTCTATCACAGGCAGACTATCTAGTGAGCAAGCTCGGCCTTGGGGATTTGTACTGGTAAGGTTTTTTATTCTCAGCTTTTTTCCTTATGAGCTGGTGGCATCAAATTGGACAAATTATATAGAGGTAATATTAGTAACTTCCCACAGCTGTTATAAAGGTAAGCTCAGGTATTTAAAAAACTTCAAAGAGTCACAGTCCCATTTCCCTCTCCCTAAACTTTCAAGCTATTAAATTATGTTAATTTGTAACATAAACTGTACTTCATTTTTACAAAATTCATACAGAGTATATTACTATTAACAAGTGAGCACATATTGTTGGAATGACAGTATTAAAAAAGGTCTAGTCTCTCATGCTGATGCTGATGAGGTCCTCAAGGTTACTTGGGATCTAGTTCCAGGGTACAGCAAGCCAGCCACACAACTTCAGTTCCCAGATGCCTATGAGTTCCTGGTACCTACTTGCTATAGCATACACAGCATCCTTCTAATGTCCTCTCCCTTTACTTGCTCAAACCCACGCACGCCTTTGTTTCCTGAAACCAAAATAGAATGAAACCATTGAAGCAAAGTCAAATAAAAATTAAAAATGGCTATCATGCCACCTAAATTCCTACTTGTTTTGCACTGGCATTATATGACCACAGAGGAAAAAATAATTTGTTATGCTTTTAAGATAGATCAGATATATTTAAATATTGAGAAATACTATTAAATACTGAGAACACTAGAAAATATTCAGAAAGCCAGCATTCATTTTGGCACACAATAAGGATATTGTGCATAGAATCCTTATATGTGCATTTTGGGGCAAAAAGGACAAGAGTATTTTTGTTGCTGAAGTTGTGTATACTTTTCTAGAGTGAAAACTTTATACCTACCTTTTGTAGAAAATCAGAATGAATTAGTATGGTGTATACAATAACCTACTATGTCATTGTGCCAGAAGTTTGACCAATTCCTTTTCATGGAAGTTTGAAAATGTCAAGTTCATTTTTAAACCCATGGCTAGTTTCATCTAGTTTAAACCAAAAGTGACAAAATAGGAACTGACTGGGGGGAAAATTCTGCAATCCACTGTTCTTAACATTTGATAATCCATGTGAAGCAGGTTTACCACAAACTGCTGTGACAGAACAAAGATGACAGATAAACTCCTGTGACCAAATTAATTGGAAATAGATGCCTCAGCCTTGTGATCCTATTTCAGTTTTTGAAAGAATTATATGCACCTTCAGAGCATGCCACATCTAAGGATGATTAGTCCTTGTACTGCTGGCATTGGGCTGATACGGCATGTGGCCAAGTGTCTCAAGAGGAAGCTAAAAGTTCAGTGGAGGTGATGCAGACTGTGTAGCTATTCCAGGATTACCTTGGAGAACATTCTGTCTTTTCTGCTGAAAGCTTGTCAGAGTTTGATATCTATTCTCTCTATGCCTATGATGTGTGTTTTCAGATTGCCCTAAGTGGACCTTCTTAAATTAGTCTCTTGTTTACTTCATTTTTTTCTACACTGCTGAGAAACATAAAATTACTTTGATCATCTTATCAGGTCATCTATATCCACATACCTTTTCTCACCTTTGTTATGATCTATATACATCTGAATGATCTCATATTAAACTATGGCAACTACTCCCAAAGGGAACTCTTAATGTTTTCTATTTGTCAAAAAACAATAACACCATGCAAGAGGCAAACGGTCAACTATTTATAAATACAAATTGCTAATTTTAAATAAGTCATAATCTCTTTTGGTTTTGCTTCAAAATAATCCAGTGTGTGGGTAGAAAGTAGGGAAGGTGAGAGTGCAGACGAAACAAGTTTAGCTGTCTATTGGTCACTGTTAAAGCTGGGCTATGTGTACAGGGTTTCATTATAGTCTTCTGTAGACTATTGTCAATGTTTGAAAAATTACATTATAAAAACAGTTTAAAGACACAAAACCTAACAACTTAGAAAAGTTATAATAATATTATATGTGGTTAAAATAAGTCTACTCTTTTGACTAGAGATATAATCTATTAGATTATCAGTAATTGAATCTACTCTACACAGCCAACCATAATAAATTTATGAGATAACCCATATCTGTAGCTGAGGTAGGTATTTTAATATCTGATACAGGTATAAACTTTTTATACTGATAAATATACTTCTTGCCTTCTTATGCCAACCATAACAAAGATACTATAAGAAAACCTGAAATAAACAATTATTCTAATAGACTTCTTTTGCTAGCATGTTTAACTTACAATCACAAATGATGCTAACCCTAGCAAATTAATCTTTTTAAGGCTAAAAAAATTATAAGATTAAATATAAAGAAAAAAGCAATTTAAACAAATGTTAGAACAACATAACACAAACCTAACAGCAATTTATATTAATATATATTTATCATTTTGTTTGCAATGTAAGATTGCAAGTATCTTACTTTACACTACAGAATTAAAATCCCAATGTGTCATATCTTCCTTATCTCTTGAATATAACAGGGATACCTACTAAAATAAAGTAAACTGTTTAAAAAGACCTAAATCACATCACTTAAAATTGTAAGGTTAAAGTACAATATTCTTTTAAATTATATTTTATTCAAATTATTTTAACAAGAACTTGATATTCTCATTTAAAAGATAAAGCAGATTTTACAATAGTGCACTATAACTTTCTAGTTAGTAGAATGACATACAACTGTACAACCCTATTTATAATGACAATTTTGAAAACCATTAGTCACTGAAAATTTAAAATATATTCTAAGAATCAGATTTGAGGGTGGAAACATCTAACAAAAAATGTAATTTTAACCTGGAAGATAAATTTTGGGAAAACTATGTTTATATGGTTGATCACTTTTTTTTCTAATTTTAATGCTACTGTAGTTTCCAAAAGTTTATACAAATTTATTGACATGTTAAACTGAAAATACGAATAAACTCAGGACAAAAATGTCACATAACTGAAACCTTCATACATTTTTGAGCAATGGCATTTATGAAAGAATGGCTGAAAATGAACTAGCTCCTTTGAAAAGAGATAGGAAAACACAAGAGAGGGAATTTAAAGTATAATATAGCACATAAAATTGAGTTATCTTTTCTGTACAGTCCTTTGATTATTTTTTAAAAGTAGCATTAAAATATTTTCTAATTGATATGCAAAAACCAAAACCACATTAGTAGTATGGATTTTCAGCTTCTCACATCTGCTATTGCTTGTTTTTTTTTTTTTTAACCAACAATCACCTTTTTGTAAAAAGAAATTTCAAATTCATAATGGTCAGGAAGGTGAATGAATTTTACCTCCCTGGTGCTAAAGCCGATCTTGAAAATAATATTTTTATTTTAAGATAATAATAACTATCACTTGCAGAATGAAACTTGTTGAGCTGGGTGCTTTTTATAAGTTCATGTGTGCACTCCTTCCTAAATATTTCAGTTTTTTTTCAGTTGAAGCAAAAGGCTCAAGTAGCTCAAGACAAACAACTAGTAAGACAGTTTCAGTGGCCTGGCATGAGCCCTGCTCATGCTCTTTGCATATTATGTGTCCAGAAGATAAAACCTCTTTGTGAAGAGGTTTTTAATCGACGTTTATAATAAAGATATTCAAAACCAAGAAATCTAGTGTAATTTAGCACATGTTGAATAGATGCTATGAAACCCTGGTTGGGTATGACAAAATTGGAAAAGAGCTTTTGAATACCCTTAGGATGAAGTGAGAAGCTCTGGTCAGGCCAAACAATGAATACATCTGTACCATTTTAATAATAAAATATAATTCTTTGGCCATGTTGAATTCATTACAGGATGCATTAGATGAAACTGAATTGATGCTGATAGCTGAGACGATTATTTTGTAAATCAGTTAGATATTACTGTCTAAATATTGGTTAAAAGAGTACTGTTGGATTTATTTTATTTTTATACAGATATGTTTGAAAACGAACACACAAAATCTACCAAAGATAATTGTAAATCACCAATTAAAAACAAGAATGTCATCAGGTTTTCTCAATTTTAAAATATTTCTCATTTTAAAAAATATAATTAAAATAATAAAAATCAAGTGACGAGATATTCAGAAGTCCTCTTCAAATATATCCTGCGTATAATACAGTTACAATATCCTGAGTTCTGTGATTAGTCTGAAACCAAGTAATTCTATATCTAAGAGTCTAGCAAGATATCTCCTTTCAATTCATTACCACGTTTTTTCTACTGCAGAAACAGATTAATCTGGGAACTTACTGGTCAACACTTTCCCTCCACTTTTGCAATTAAAATTTTTTTTCAATCATTTTCTCTTGAAGATGTCATACAGAGTGCTAACACTTTCATAAGCAAAATCAACACCTTTAGAGCACTGAAAATTTGATATGAGTTGAATATATAGGCTGCTACAAATAGCCCTTTTCTACGTTTAGTTTTAGGAGTAGTATTTTTGCAAAGGACCAAATAAATCATTCTATTAAAATGAAGGCAATGCATTTAAATTAAATATTATTTACCACATATAAGTGAAACATCAAAGATCCAAATAATGGGTTCTATTGATAATAGATCAAATTTGGATGATAGTTTTTAAATGTAAAACTCTTGCTTAAGTTAATTAAAAGGATGAAATTCTTTTATTATAGATATAGTGCTATCTTTAAATTTGTTGGTCCATTAATTAAAAGTGAATAACAGCATGATGATCTGATGTTTTGTTTAGCTTAATGCAAGTAACTGCCCACCCTGGAATTTAAGTCCAAGGCAAAATTTTCTAATAGACAGTACTGAAATTTGGCCAAGAAAGAATCTTGTACAAAGAAGCCAACTCTTAATTGTACCTGATAATGAAAGGCATAATCCCAAACGACTACTTTAACTCATATCATGGCTATTTGCCCATGGGGATGTCTTCATTTTCTTTTTTTCTCTTTTTATTGATAGATAATAATTGTATATATTTATGGGGTACAGGCGACATTTTGATACATACATACAATGTGTAATGATTAAGTCATGGTAATTGAGATATTTGTCACCCTAAACATTTACCATTTCTTTGTGTTAGGAATATTCCAAATCTTCTCTTCTGGCTATTTTGAAATGCACAATAAATTGCTGTTAACTATAGTTGTCCTACTATGCTATCAAACAATACCATGTATTCCTTCTATTTTAACGTATCTTCGTACCTATTAACCAACCTCTCTTCATCTCTCCCTACCCCCTTCCCAGTCTCTGGTGACCACCATTCTACTCTACCTCTATGAGATCAAATTTTTTTAGCTTCCACATATGAGTAAGATCATGTGATATTTGTCTTTCTGTGCCCGGTTGATTTCACTTAACATAAAGTCCTCTAGTTCCTAGTTCCAACCATGTTTCTGCAAATAATAGGATTTCATTCTTTTTTATGGCTGAATAATATTCCATTGTGAATATGCACCATGCCTTCATCCATTCATCTGTTGATGGACACAGGTTAATTCCATATCTTGGTTATTGTGAATAGTGCTGCAATAGTAATAGAAGTGCAGCTATCTCTTCGATAAACACTGATTTCCTTTCTCTTGGATATATACCCAGCTGTGGGACTGCTGGATCATATGGTAGTTCTACATTTAGTTTTTTTTGGGAACCTCCATACTATTTTCCATAGTTGCTGTGCTAATTTACATTCCCCAAGAAGGTGTTTTCATCAGAACATCTAAATAAGGGTGTATTTGCAGCTTGTAATATTTCTACATAAATAAAAAAAACATATTGTGACTTCCTGAATTAAGACAAATATAAAATTGGTCAATTTCTCCACCAGGTTTACTGATTGGAACTGTTCCTGGATTTCCACATGAAAAGGACCACCACTGCTGGGCTCTAGAAGAAAGCTGTGAAGTTCTTTTCTTCTCTTCCCCTAACCCCTTTTCATTTCTCTCAAAGGAGGAGGAGTGCAGATCTGAAACTGGATTCTGGGATAGTAACTGAGCAACATGTTCTAGGGATGAAACTTTAGAAAGAGGTAAGAGCTTTTCTTTATCTACTGTGGTTGTTGCTTTCTTCTGGCATCCTCCTATGACAGGAAACTAGTAAGGTAAATTCAAGATCCCTAACATTCCTTTTTCTTTCAGCTGGGGCATACAGAACTGGGGCTATCGCCCTAGGGAGACAAGGTCTGGGATAGTAGGGATGGGTATGGCTTTTTATTTCAACAGGGTTACTAATTATAAGATTGATGTTTGGGAGCAGAAACTCATTTGGTCCTTAAGGCAAAAGGACCATGTGTTTTTAAAATTAGAGATCTGCATTAGCTTTGGGGTAAAAGATGTTTATCATCATTTATTCATTTATCATTTGATTATTAAGTGAATAATGATTAGAGCCAACTCTGGAGTTGGTCTCTGTCAATTTGAATTCTGGCTCCATCACTTAAAAACTGCATTATTTTGGGCAGGTTATGTAATTTATCTATACCTTAGTTTTCTTATCTGTAAAATGGAAATAATAACAATAACAACTAATAATAAATCCCTAGCAGAAGAGCTGTGATACTTGATTAAGTTAATAAATGTGAAATCCTTAAAACAGGGCTGGCATATAGCAAGTGCTCAATAAATATTAGTTACTATTATGAATAATTATTTAATATAAGAAATAATGTTAGTCTTATTTGGCAAACTGATAAGCAACAGAAGATGCAAACAGAAACATGAAAGACAAGGTCCCTGTCCCCAGGGAACCTATCTCATGGTGTCTTGTGTACGTATCTTCTCAGAGACTGACATCTTCTCCGAGACTGGTAGGATTTGTCTCAGTCTCAGACTTCCGGAGGCGAAGTACCATCTTAATAACCATCTAATTTCATCCTTATAACAAACATCGACTCTCAGAATGATGCCAGGACCAAGTCTGAGGCCCACTAGCTAAAATCTTTTGTTTTTATTTGAAAAGGGCTAGTTACAGACATAAACGCAGAGGTTCTGAGCTAACACTAATGTGTGGCATCATCAAAAAGGAAACAGAAAACTGTAGGGGTAATGTCAAAATGACCTACTTAGATTATTGTTACTGTACCTCCAGAAAGATAAAGGATATGGGCAGTCTTAAAGATGGACAACCAAAGGGACTGAAGGGATGGAAATTTTCAGTGGTTACAGGGGCAGAGAACTAGCTCGCTTAGATGTTGAGAAGTTTGGAGGAAACTGAGGAGATACTGAATGCAGCAGCACCCTCATGAGAAGAAACCCACAAGAGAGCTGCTTTAGTTCCCTAGACCTCTTCGGCTTCACACCTAGGTTATTTGCCTTTAAATATATCCTCTTTTCGGGGGTGGGGTTGAGGTGGGAAGAGGTGGCCTGAGTGAGTCCCTGTTTCTTAGTCCCTATAGTTAAGAGCTCATACCATGCCCATGCACAGGATTTCTCTACTGCTTTCACTCCATTCCCTTTCTCAGTTGAGACTGTTTCCCTTCTACTATATTTAGAGCCTATATTGGTTTTGGAGTGTCAGGAAGAAAGATTGTATTGGCCTTGCAAGTTACTGTGTTCTTGCCCAGGCAGGCTACAACAGAGAGAGAAGGTGGCCACGACAGTTTGCAGACTAGCTATATTCATCCCTCCTATTCTCCAGAAATAACCTGCCCTTTCAGATCTAAGTTTCTCTTGCTATTTTATCTCTATCTTTGGTATTTAAATACTGCTTATGCTGGGAGAAGAACAATCCTGCATGGTTTAATCTGCTATTTTATAATATCCTTTCATTAGCTTGGAAAATGAGGAGTCAACAGAATTTATTTTCAGGAGTACCCTATATAAAATCCACTTAAAAATATGTAAGCATATCATTCCATTGCTTAAGGTAGAGAGATTTAATCATAGTATTTAATAAAATAAAAACTAATTGCTTAAATCAGAGTATCAGAATTTCTTTCAAATGAAGTGAGGGGACCAACGGATTATGACTTTTCCCTGTTCACATCTAAAATATTGAGATAAAAATTATACATGCACACACATATCATATTAATTGTGTGTGTGTGTGTGTGTGTGTGTGTGTGTAAAATGACTTCTAAATCTATAAAATTGGGGCAGGTAGGTGATCATTTAATGTTGTAATTTTCTTTATGATAAATAAGAATCAGGTAAGAACTGCCTCTCTTTACAGAGTTTAATGATCAATAGATTGAGTCAAATTAGGATGGAACTAACTTTCTATTATGGAAAGAAAATATATCACTAATCAAATACCCTGATTTAACATGAAAAGTATAGTATTAAACACAGAACTAAGGTAAATTTTCTAATTTGGTGTATCAGAAGAAAAAAATACATTGTCTCCTTGAAACTGGAACTACAATCAGAAAAATGTTGGCCTTGAAAAAGTCATATAAAAAAGGCTATAAGTCTCCCAATTTCTGTCATTATTTATTTAATGTGAAAAACACTGCCATTACTAAGCAGATTTCCCCCTTTGTCCTTCTACATGATGAAAAAGGCAACTGATGCCACTTGTGTCACTGAAACAGGAAGAATTACTTAAGTAAGTTCTATGTGTGCTTTGGGGTACACATTTTAAAAACTTCTTTTTATCATGGAAAATTTTAAACATAAATAAAAGTAGACAAATAGTATAATAACTTTCATGTATCCAACACCTAGCTGCAACAATTAACCCATAAACAAAAGCATTTTTTATATATCCCTACCTACTTCCCTTATTCTGTGGATACACTGGCTGATTGTTTTACAGCAAATACCAAATAGCATGTCCTATCATTTTGGTGGTTCATTTAATTAAGCCATTACCCAGCATAACAATGATTACACTTTTGTTTTTCCTTCCTCTTTTTTTTTTGAGATGGAGTCTTGCTCTGTCGCCCAGGTTGGAGTGCAGTGGCGCAATCTCGGCTCACTGCAAGCTCCACCTCCCAGGTTCACGCCATTCTCCTGCCTCAGCCTCCCGAGTAGCTGGGACCACAGGCGCCTGCCACCACGCCTGGCTAATTTTTTGTATTTTTAGTAGAGACGGGGTTTCACCATGTTAGCCAGGATGGTCTTGATCTCCTGACCTCGTGATCCACCCACCTTGGCCTCCCAAAGTGCTGGGATTACAGGCGTGAGCCACTGCACCCGGCCTGTTTTTCTTTTCTAAGTCCTATCACTTGTACTTTTCTTATTCCTTAATTTTTTTCTCTCATGTCTTAATGCTTTTATAAGCCTGCAAGGGGTAAAAAGAAAGACTCTCATACTGTTATGGTAAGATGATGAGTGATTATTCTTTATCCATGTGTATTTCTGATATATAATTTGTGAGTCTATTAAACAAATAATTAGGTAAAAAATTAGAGATACAGGGATTTATTAAACCCCCACGTGCAAATATGTTCTAAGCAAAGCTACTAAATACAATGATTTTCTGACATTTCTAATAAATTAGGAAAGTTGAATGTCAGTGAAGCTTCCATTTTTACATTCAGCTGACTAAGCAATAAATAGTCTAGGCAGTTGCTTTTTCACATATCTAAAAGCCAAGACCTGCACAAATAGGAATATTTCTTATATTTTTCTCAAAACATTTAATCTAATATACATTTTCCTACTGTTTTCCATTTTTACATCTGATGTCTACTTTAAACATGTTTTATGTTTAAAAGGAAGGTACACATTTTATCATTTTTCAGGAATTTTCCTGTCAAATCACACTCCTTGGTATCATGGTGCTAGCCCCAATAATTAAGTCATGGCAATACCAAAACAAAATATGTAGCAAACCAAAATTTATATCTGATAATGCCACAGCTAACCAATTTTTGAATAGAGCCTATGTTACCAGATCAAGCTCATTTCAGACTAATATCCTTTTCTTAAGAATATACATTCCCCTCATAGTGTCCCTCTCAGGGCTGTGGTATAGAAGTTAAAAAGTTAGAATTAGCTGATAAGAGATTTTCAAAATAATGTTAAAATCATACTAAAATTATAATTATTATTAATTCTACATGTTTTAAAATAAAAATTTAAGGTGAAAATGGTTTCATTAATTAAGAAGGCTTGGAAAAGGCATAATACATATTGATTCATAAAGCCAGATTATTTCCTCTACCATTCTAGGAAGTTTCTAATTTATTTCCATTAAAGCCTAGTGACATGATATCACAAATATTGATTATAAAAATAAAATCCTCTGTTTTAATGCCAAATAATTCCAAATATTAAAAAAATTAAATGAATAATTTTTTTTTCTTCTTACCATTGATAACATGTTTTCTTGCTAATACACTGCTTTGAATCAGAATAATTTGTGGTAGGGCAAAATCTTTTTAGTGTGTGTGTATATATGCACACGTGTATCAGTCTCCCTCTTATTTGAGGCCACAGGTAATTAATTAAAAATTAGTTTATCTTCAGGCTGAAGATAGCATTAAAACTGCATATTTAAAAAAATAAACATAAAGGGCAATAAACATACTATAAAACCTATACAAGGCTGGGCACGGTGGCTCATGCCTGTAATCCCAGCACTTTGGGAGGCCGAGGTGGGTGGATTATGAGGTCAGGAGTTCAAGACCAGCCTGGTCAAGATGGTGAAACCCCATCTCTACCAAAAATACAAAACTTAGCCAGGCGCGGTGGCAGGTGCCTATAATCCCAGCTACTTGGGAGGCTGAGGCAGGAAAATCGCTTCAACCCGGGGGGCGGAGGTTGCAGTGAGCCGAGATTGCGCCACTGCACTCCAGCCTGGGAGAGAGAGTGAGGCTCCATCTCAAAAAACAAAAACAAAAACAAAAAAACCTATACAGATATTTCTATAATGTCACATATGTTTAAAAAATGTTTTCTAAGTATAAAATAAGTTAATATTAATCAACGTGGTTAAAAGTAATGATACTGGTTACCCTCGGGGTAGGGTAATGACTGGAAAGGGTCATGGGGGCATCGTGGCAATAATAGAAATGTTGTTTCTTGATCTGAATTCTGGTTACAGAGTGTATTCAGTTTGTGAAGATTCACTGAACTGCGTACTTATGATAGGTGTGCAATTTTCTCTATATTTACATCAATAAAAAGATTTTTAAAGCAGAAAAAGAACTAAAATGGTATTAGAGCATTTTAACACTGTATCTCCTACACCATTCTGCTATTTCTTAATTTTTACATATTAGAAAAATATTTTCACATTTATAAATACATATAAAATACAGAAATGATTCAATGTTTTACAAGTCAATTATTTCCTATTTAACCTGATTTATTTAAAACACATGCTGTTTGAAAAATTTGGAATAATCTTGCATATGACTTAGCTCCCATTAAGAGAGGCAAACATGGCTAAATGAACTCTTTCCTATAGGATATTTAAACTCTATCAGGTGAACCAAAAGAATCAAAAAGCCAGGATACAGTCTTCATTAATTCTAGTAGGACTTATTTGAGGGAAGACAAACTTTCCCTTACTTTTAAGAAAAAAAAATGTTTTATAAGAGTTTGTGTGTATGTGTATGTGTATCAATATAACCAAAGCCAAATCAACTCAAATTTCTGAAGGCTTTTATAAATTATTCAGTATATTTAAAATACTTCTTTTGGAAAAGTACATGAGATTTATACTTAGAAATTCAAGTAATCTGGCCTCATTTAATGATGTTATGAAATAAAAATAAATAACATTAAATAAATTAAATAAGTAGTATTAAATCAATAAGCATTTAAATTAGTTCTGTGAAACCTAATAAAAAGCACAAAGCTGTTATTCTAAAAGAAGGTGAAAGTTGAGGACAGTAAATTTGAAAAATGGAAAAATACACTCATGGAAAAATGAGACAATGAAGCAGCCCAAAAAATCAGAATCTGCAGTTGATGAAACACAGTGCAGTAGCTGAGTCTATAAAGGACAATCCACCTCAACAGATCTATTCTTTTTATTTTCTTAAAGCTACAGCTATATGTTCAGGCAGAAGCAACCACTTAATTTTATGGTTAGCTTATGACCAAAAACTCAACAACTTGGACCATGTCTAAATGCTCAAAAAACATGACAAATGTCAAATTTCCTAATACACGCCATGCCTGATTTTTTTCCCTTTATTTCATACAATATCACTCTGCCTTGCTGAGTTCTCCTGTCCAAATCCTCCCTTCCTTTCTCTACCAGCCTAAAATTTCATTTTTTCTTAAATGTTCCCTGATAACATTCTAGCTCTTAAATTATCTTTGTCTTTCTCTGAATTCCTATGACACTATTTTTTGTTCGTTTGTTTGTTGGAGACAGAGTCTCCCTATGTTACCCAGGCTGGAGTACAGTGGCAAGATCTCAACTCCCTGCAGCCTCTGCCTCCTGGGTTCAAGTGAGTCTCATGTCTCAGCCTCCTGAGTAGCTGGGACCACAGGTGTGTGCCACCATGTCTGGCTAATTTTTGTATTTTTAGTAGAGACAAGGTTTTGCCACGTTGGCCAGGCTAGTCTAGAACTCCTGATCTCAGGTGATCCACCCACTTGGGCTCCCAAAGTGTTGGGAATACAGGCATGAGCCACAACGCCTGACCTAACAGTAATAATTTAACTTTTATATAAGAAATGTTTTACAAGTAAAACTCTCAAAGAATAAAATATATCTACTATATTTTATCATTAATTCTTTACCACAGTCCAATTTACAGTGAAGAAACTGAGATCCAGAGAGATTTAAAAATGTGCCTGTCTTCACACAGATATTAAGACACAAGGTTGGGTTTTGAACTTAGGCCTGCTTGCCTCCAAAGCATTGAAGCTTATACCTTTAAGCAGATAGTAATTTTGGAAGACAGAGAGAATTTGATTTCATCATGGTACCTCTCCTGGAAAAATTGGTTGAATTTTTAACATCACTACTCTTAGCATGTTGCCTGTGACAGATGCAGATGTAAAATATTAGAGGGAAGATGAGGAATATGCACATGTTCTTATAACCAGTTAATATCAGGGCTGAGACTGGAAACTGTCTCCTGGTCCCTTTGCACCATGCCCCACTGAAAACTTACAGCATGGAGTATTCCGAGATGAGAGATTTTATCTAAGTAGGCAGTACAGTGTAGCGGAAAGTTTAGGGTCAGTGACATCTGGTTTTAAATCCTGTTTCTACTATTTACATTGTATCCTTAGGCAACATAGGCAAATACTCTAGGTATATTTCTTTATCAGTATAATACTAATAATACAGATATTGAAGGTTGATAACTGTGAAGACTAACAAAATACTTAGAGCTGGTCTCTCTGCTCCATCCTAACTTATATGTAAAATTGAAATGCTGAACTCTGATATTCTAGTGACACGTCATCATTTGCAGGGGTCTGTCACACAGCAAAGTCCACAATTCAGATGTATGTTCTCTACAGTGGCTCTTCTCCACATGGGTGTCCAAGACCCCTCTCCAGGCATCTTAATGAGGGAACAGTGCTTCTCACTATTCATTACCCAAGAGAATTAGGGAGATGGCATCTTGAAAACAATTTCAAGAATTCATTATCATATCAAATACTGCAGGTTTCATTACAAGAGGGCAAGCAGTTACGAAGGAGACGGTTTCCTTTTTCTTTCTCTGTCTGATGTTCTTGTCTGTCTTCCAAGATGTCAGATGAACAGTCTGCTTTATTTATAAATGCGACTGAGGCTGAGAACAAAAGGATGTGATTATAAAAAGAAAGGAAAAGCCTCAGAAGGATGAGGTAGGAGGTGAACTTAAGGTCTGTTAACTAGATGGATAAATCAACACCCTGAGTCACTAAGACAATAAACAAAATAAAATTCATGTTCAGTGACTGATTGCATATTTGCCACAAAGAAAGAAACTAAAGTCCACACTGACAGCCATTTTCTCACGTTTCAATAAATTTAGAATGAATCCTGAAGTGGAGTTTTAACACTACAGAAGGTTATTCTAGAGCTACACTGTCCAAAGACACACATGGCTACTGAGCACGGGAAACATAGATAGTCCAAATTGAGATGTGCTGTAAATGTAAAATACACACCCGATTTCAAAGACTTACTATAAATAAAGAATGTAAAACATTTCATTAGTATTTTTTAATTGATTACATGCTGGAATAATAATACTTTGATTATACTGTATTACATAAAGTATATTATTAAAGTAAATTTCACTAGTTTCTTTTCACTGTTTTCAATGTGGCTACTAGAACATTTTAAATTATCTATGCAGCTCACATTTGTGGCTTCCATTAAATTTCCATTGGACAGTATTTGCTAACAATAAGAATGAAAGACATTTTAGGCAAGTGACAATACATAGCAATTACTTTCTTCAACTCAAACGTAAAGGGTTAAACTTCATTAAGAATTCCATTTGCAAACTGTTTTTTGAGTCACAGACGTTCATGTGATATTAAACAGTAGGTATTTAGTATGTTACAGTGCTACCTGAAATATTTGGCCATTAAGTTTATAATCTACAGAGATAAGATTTAAATTAATTCTAAATATATATATTCTGAATATAATTTCTAATATATAAATATAAATTCTAAATATATACAGTGACACTGATAAGGTGTCACTAGAATACCAGATTTCAACATATATGTATGTAAAATTTTTGAGGTCAGAAAGTCAAAAGCAAAAACCCGAGAAACCTGAAATTTCTCATCCTCAAGTACTCTAACATCTTCCTTATTGTTGATTTCTTCATGAAGCTCTTCCCAGTGCCATCCATCCTCCATTGCTAAAGTTCTATCATTGCAAGATAAATTTGACTTGACACTTGCCTCTTCAAACATCTCCAACAACTCCTAACATTTATAGCATAGAGTCTAAACTCAGAGTTAAAGCTTGACAACACCTTACTCCAAACCCCCTTTCCACTCTCATCTCAGGTAATTCTCCACCATATAGTCTAAATACTGAAGGCGAATACCATGCCCTTCCCAATCAGTCCAAGCTTGAGCAGTGCTCCTGCCCATTTCCCTCCAGGTCTGCTGGCGATCTCTCCTTGCCATCAGTGCCAGCTCCAGGTGACTTGGGAGGACCTTGTCTATACTTTCCAGGTATCTGGTAGATGAAAATCATCATATATTCCACCTGTCATATTATGTTATATAGGTCTATTGCACCCCAGGTTAGTTTGAGACAGAGTGAGTAGGATGAAAATAAGAATAATGATATTTTATCTTTGTGTCTGCAGTATCTAGCACAGGGATAGGCATATACTAGGTCTTCGACAAATACCTGTTGACTGAGAGCATTATGCCTTTTACCCTCCATATCTTAGGCACTAGCCATGCAAGACTCTTATGTTTCTGAAATATCTAAAATTGGACCTATATCACTGCCGTTCTACTAAAGTGTGGGATGCTTTTTTGAAATTTACTTTTTTTTTTACTTTTGTCAGAAACACACACACACACACCACACACACACATACAAATTTTTAAAGTCAAATACTACAACTAGCAGTCTCATGCTGTATGCCTCCACATTCCCAAAGCCCCACCACTTTCAACTCATTTAGCTGCTTCTTGCAATTCTTCCCTTCATTCTCATATTTCTAAATAACACATGCACACACACACACATACACACACAAACACAGACACAACTCAGACCTTGCTTTCAAAGAGGACATAAGCAAAAGGAGGCAGGTCTATCTTTATCTTTATGCTCCTCCAAATATAGGACTTTACACATAATAAATACTCAACAAACACTTACTGGTTGATTGAATGAATGGATAAGTGAATACACATGTTCTTTGGTGCGTAAGTGTGATCTATTCAGCAGTCTGAAGTGGAGATGCATTCATATACCACATTCAAGGCAAAGAAACAAATGGACACACCAATTAAGAACAAGTAGAAAGGCGATAATGAAAGGCAAGAAAGACAAGGTGGGTAGAAACTAGGAAATCCTCCTGAACCAAAAAGTCAGGATATCCTGGGAAAAGAGGTTATGTGAATGAGTTTTACTTCTAGATGTATAATCTTGGGCAATTTGCTTAACTTCCCTGGATTCCTGTTTTCTTATCTGTAAAATGGGATAATGCCTCCTCCCTTCTAGATCTGCTGTGTCTAGTAAGCTGTATAAATGAAAGCTGTATTGTTTTTATTGTTGTTTGTATGCATATGTGAATAATAATATCAATAACAACATCACCCTGGCAACCCTGAAGATGAGCTGACTTCCAGTCTAACCAGAAGCTTCTTATACGCATACTGCTAAGGCTTCACCAGGCCAAGGTGAAAATAGAAAGATGTGGGTACACTTGGCAATGAAAAGTATGCAGGGAGAAGATGAAGACAGGTTCCTTGCAGCAGTACTATAAAAAACTGAATTCTATTTAGAGCTGCATGTTAATCACCTTTTCTGTTTGTTCGTTACAGACTCTACCAAGGAAAATCCAGTCTGTTCTTTAGATGGCACACACAGAAGCAATAACAATATTTTACAAATGACAATAGATATCTGATTACTGCAAAAATTTAATACATATACTTGATGGAAAAATAAATTTCATAACATCCTATACTAATGTAATCCATACACTGAATAAAAACTCTATCTTCAACTTTCTATTAAGATAGATATGCCAGAATCTCAAGACAATAAAATCTCACTAGAGAGTATCATATACCAGAACCTCAAATTGCTTTCAGCATCTCCACAATGTTCAGTGCATTAATGTTAAATGATTGGTTAAAAGCATTTAAATCAACCTTCCGTTCTTGAAATTTTCCATGAATGAAAACAACATCCATTTAAAAAGATCTTGCAAAAATGATTTTGTTGAAAAGAAAAAGAGGAACATAGCACAATAAATTATTTTAATGCATTTGGCTAGTGAAGTAGAATACAGCAGATGCCCTTGAATCCTAAGTGCTCATAGATGATAAACATTTAAACACACCTGTGCTCCCTTTAATTTCAATGTACACAGGAAATTATAAAATAGCTGTGCACTTATTAAAATGATCTGCAAATATAAAACTGTAAAGCAACTAATAATACTAAAATGTTGACCTCAAAGCCCTAAATAACCTAAAGGTAAAAAGAAGAAAAATTATCTTCACATGTGGTAGTACACGTTGCTAGCCGTGTAATTTATATATATACATACATATACATATATATGTAAAACACCTTCAACTACTCAATAGTTTTGATCCAATTTAGGGAAAGGAAAACCCCAAACAGAGAAATAAGAATGACATGTGTGAATGTTTTTATGTTTTTAGTGAAAGCACAAGTCAAAACCATGTCTGCAAAATGGAATTAATCCCTAATTAAATTGCTTCATCATTTAAAATGTCTCAAATTAATTATCAAAATAATAAAGGTAGAATTTAAGTACTCTGTATTTAAATATTTGAGTAAATTAAAAATATATTTATTTGGCTGAAAATGCAGAAGGAAAATTAGTTTTTGTTTTGTTTTGTTTTGTTTTGTTTTTTTTGAGACAGAGTCGCACTCCATCGCCCAGGGTGGAGTGCAGCGGTGCTATCTCGGCTCACTACAAGCTCCGCGTCCTGGGTTCAAGCCATTCTCCTGCCTCAGCCTCCCAAGTAGCTGGGACTACAGGCGCCTGCCAGCACACCCAGCTAATTTTCCATATTTCTAGTAGAGACGGGGTCTCACCATGTTAGCCAAGATGGTCTCGATCTCCTGACCTCGTGATCCGCCCACCTGGGCCTCCCGAAGTGTTGGGATTACAGGTGTGAGCCACCGTGCCCAGCCGGAAAATTAGTTTCTTAAGGTTAGTTTCTGACATCTCAAAATTAAAAAAAAAAATTCCTGGGCTAATACTTTAAACATCCTATTGAAATTTTCCCTCTTGTGCTATTAAAGAATCTTGATGATTCTAATAACTAAAAATAAAAAAAGACATGCAAAAATATGATCATTACCTTGCAAGTGAATATTTTCAAATGACATAAATTTCAAATTGCAAATTTCTCTTGTAGATTTTTTTTGAGATGGAGTTTCACTTGTCACCCAGGTTGGAGTGCAATGGTGCGATCTCAGCTCACTGCAACCTCTGCCTCCCGGGTTCAAGGGATTCTCCTCCCTCAGCCTCCTGAGTAGCTGGGATTACTGGCACACACCACCACACCCAGCTAATTTTTTTTTTTTTTTGTATTTTTAGTAGAGACGGGGTTTCACCTGTTGGTCAGGCTGGTCTTGAACTCCTGACCTCAGGTGTTCCACCCACCTCGGCCTCCCAAAATGCTGGGATTACAGGCACGAGCCACCGTGCCCAGCCGTCTCTTATAGATTTAAAACAAACAAAAAAAACCCCTTCTCTTTCAAAAACTCTTGTGCTCCAGACTTACCAAAATTTTTTCCCACTTCAACAGAGATAGAAATGCTGGATAAAATACAACAAGCATTCTTTAAAATACATAACCGACTTAGTAAGAAAGTAAGAAAAAACTTATGATGCTTCTCAGTAATACTTTTCCCAGGTATCTACCTAAGATAAATGAGAACACGTGTTCAAATGAAAGACTTGAATGAGAAAGGTCATAGCAGCATTATTTATAATAATGAAAAAGTAGAAATAACCCAAATGTCCATCAACTGGTGAAAGGATAAAAAAAAAGTGGTATAGCCATAAAATGGAATACTATTTAGCAATAAAAAGGATAAAATACTAATACATCCCACAACATTGACAAATCTCAAAATACTAATACATGCCACGACATAGATGAATCTCAAGAAACTTACTAAGAGAAAGAAGGTATATGCAGAAGACCACATCTTGTTTGATTCCCTTCATACAAAATGTTCAGAAAAGACTAATCTATATAGACAGTGAATTATTAGTTGCCTGAAATTGAACAGGAACAGTGATTAACTGTAAACAGAGAAGAGGATCTTAATGGAGTGAAAAAAGTTTTAAAACTGAATTGTGATGATTTCACAACTCTGCAAATTTACTAAAATAATTGAAATGTACACTTAAAATGCATGAATTTTATAATGTATAAAGCTGTTTAAACAAAGTAAACGTAAAAAGTTAAGGACCCAAAAATTAAGTATGAATGCCACAGCTTCCTTGAGGAAGCTTGCTAATATTTGTGGCCTTTTGAATTTAATGGCCATGTGTGATAAGGGGAAAAAATATCTCCTCTGAGAATCAAAGTCACAGGCCAATCACATGAAGATGGAGTGTGAGTTACCCTTTTTTCTGCTCTTAGAAACCCCTGCCCAAGAACTGAAACTGAAAGTAGTCCAAACTGCCCAAGAAACTGAAAGTAGTCCAAACTGGTAGTGTACCAGAGTTCCTGGTGGAGCAAACACAGATCTTTGAAAGCACATCCATTAACACAGGTCACAGTGGGTTCCCATAGATAAAGATCAAATAGAAGTTCACAATTAGAAACAAAACAAAACAAAAAACCCAATTCACTATGAATGAGAGCCAGAAGAAAGAAGAAAGAAAATAATAAAACCCTAAAGGACTTCAGATTTTAGACTATCAGACATAAATGTAGTAAAAGTACATTCAAACTGTGAAATAGAAAGAGAACTGAAAACATGACCAAGTAACATGTTACTATAAAAAAGACAAAGCAGATTTATGAAAAAGAATCATAATTTCCAGAAAGTACAAAGATGATCACTGAAATTAAAAATCCAACAGATAGCTTACAGAGAAAATTGGACAGGGCTGATGGAAAAATCAGCAAATCGTAAGCAGATGTGAAAATAACACACATTATAGCATAGGGATGGATAAAATAAAAGAGAGATTAATAGATTAAAAATATAGCATGAGAAGGTCTAATATATATGGCTAAATGTCCAGAATAGAGAAAAGGGGAAAAAGGCAATGTTTGAGAAAATAAGGCTTGAAACTTTCCCCAAACTAATTAAAGAACTGAGTTCTTGAGTTGAGGAAGATCTATAAATTCTGAACATGATAAATAAAAAGAAACACATAGGAAGAGATATAACAGAAAAGCTGCGCAACATTAAAAGTAAAAAGAAGATATTGCAAGCAAAGAAAAAAGACAATTACTAACAAAGGAATAATGATTGGCGGCTCTTTCAACATAATGCAAGCCAGAAGACAGTGGGATAATATCTTCAAAATACACACAAAAAATTTAATTCCTAAATTGTATACCCAATTAAATATTATTCAAGAACCTGGGTAAACTATGTTTTGATATTTTAACAGATATTTGTGTGTGAAAGCCTCATACATTTCAGTTAACGAACACTATTTTCCCCATTTTTTAATAAAAAGTAATAATGTAATCCTACTTATTCTAAATAATTAGGTAAGAAATTATATCTTATTTGAAAAAGCTTATGCAAGAAATTAATAAAAATATTTCTAAAATCATTACACAATAGAAATAAAATAATATTGCATTATCATATAACATGATTTAATTGGAAAATACTCATATTTTCTACCCCCTTTGCAATACTACTGAGTAAAGGTATGCCTGGTTGTCTCACAGAAAAGTTCCTGGGCAAAGAGGAGGAAAAAGTGCCATAGTTAAGCAATGGGAGGGAAAGTACTCCAGCCTGGGATCGAGGAGAGCTTAGTTCTGGTTCTAGAGCTGGGAAAAACCAGGCCTCAGTTTTCTTCTGAATGAAAATGGAGGCTTCAGAGGAATCAGCATTTTCTCACAGCTCCTATAGCTCTGAAGCTTGAAAAATTTTTAGCCAAATTCTGTAGGATGCCACTGAAACTTCTTCATAATCTCGGAACCAATAATCAAACTAGTGGGAAATACTTCTAGACAGAATTCGTAGCATATTATATAATACATTCTTGCAATATTTTCCCACAAATATTCATATTAGCTAGGAAGCTTCCATTCTGATTCCTCATTTCCCCAACCCTAAGAAATTAGATAATAGAAATACTTGTTTTAAAAGATGTTTGCAAAACTGACAAATTTTTGCCAAGAACACTATACGCTAGTTAGGGGATACTGGGTGCCTGTCTGCCAGTGTTCCCAATAGTAGCAAAGCAAATTGCTAGAGTGTCAAATTTTCAATGACTTTTTTTTTTTTTTTTTTTTTCTGTTTTGCTCTGTCATTTGGAGACCAGACTGAATAGGCACAAGCAAGATTCTGGGTGATTTTGCTGCCTCGTATTAGCTAGGTTTTCCTCCCTCATGCAAAAATAAAATAGGAATCTAATGGTACTTATTCCTGTGGCTATGTCTGGACGATACATAAAGTATCAGAGTCCCAGGTGAGGCCAGGACTGGCTGGTCCAGAGGCTGGAGGGGAGGATTTCAGAAACAGCACTGTCATCCTTTCATATGCCCTACCTCCTCTGTCTCAATTTTAGGAGTATAATAAATGTTCTCTTAAAAAGCATGCTGGGCAGAGGAAATAAAAAATGTGGTATGGATGGTGGTTAAATATCTGCCCTCTAATACATATAGAATCGTTTTTACATTTAAAGTCACATCTGAAGCTGATTTAAAAATTCCTACAGTGGGTAAGAGCTAAGAAACCTTTCCCATGAAAATCTGACCTTTGGTTAACTTCCCAGATCTGTTCTCCGGCAATTCTAAAATGGTATCTTAACCATGTTATTATAAGCAACTATTATTGCTTATTGTAACAATGACCCCTGATTGATAAATAGCATCTGTCTGGTTTGAGAGAACTATAAGTACCTGATAGGGACACCATTGCTTTCGATTACCTGAATGCAATCATTGACATAACTGGACTTATAACGTGTGGCAATTCTAGAAGCTATGCCTGTTGACTGTTCCAAGACATATTAGGTGGTGGGGGCTTGAAGCTTCTAAGCCAGGGTAATGCCTGTATCTATGTTATGTGGATCTTACCTCCTTATACTTGAGCCTTCATCTGGTGGGTGAAAGAAGAGCCTCCTGACTGCTGGGTGAACCGTGACGTGGGACTACCACAAGGTCTCCTACAGAAGCTGACCGCCTGACACTGCCCTCTGGCAAGCTAAGGCTCTTGTCTTGCTGAGCACACTGTGCCAAGGGTGGCCTATGGTGGCTAAATGTCTAAATATGTAGTTGAATCTAAACTAAATGGGAGGCAAGGCACTGGAATGTTTAAATTTTAATGTTTCTTTTGGTTTTAGGTCTATATGTAACCCAGGATAAACACCATATTGCTAAAGTCATAAAAAAATTAATTTAAATAACATTTTAATTCATTCAAAAAATTGTAGAATGTTCATTGAAGCCACTCTGTGATAAATAGATTATAAGATAGGAAGAAGACAAATAGGGGATACAGTTAAGTGGTTAGCACAGTTATCAGTGGATTTGGCTCTATTTAAATATATTTTGAGGATAGAGTTGACCGGGCTTGCAAATGGATGTGATGAAAGGTAGAAAGAAAGCGTAGCATCAGGGAGATCAAAGTTTTGGCCAAGTAAAAAGGTGAATAGTGATGCCATTTACACAGGGAAGAACAGTAGTGGTTATGATGAAGTGATAGAAATGATTGTGAGAATAAACAGCCTTCTATTCTGCATTTAGATTAACCTACTGAAAAGGAAGTACTTACATTAGCCAGTGCAGGGATATGATGCTTTGAAAACAGTGATAATGTGGATCCAGTTTTATAATCAGTATTACATACTTACCTCTTTTTATGGGAAGCAGGGATGAATAAAGAAGAAAAAGTAGGAAAGTCAAAACACAGCTTTAAGTGTGCAGCAGCATATCATGTGTTAAATTGAAACAACCCCAAAGTTCAACTTTCTTCACTGTTCAAGGAGAAAATCCTTTACTATGTACTTCAGGATAAAGGATTTGCAACTATATGGTGCTTGAGAAATATGCTATTGCTGTAATTTAACTCACTGTATGTGGGCTTCAAGATGCACAGTGGCATTCCAAACCAACTTTTAAAGAAAATTGCATGGAATTTTGAAGACATCAGGAGCGTTCTTAAAAGTTATGCAGAGAAAACGGATTTTTGATAGTTATGAATTATATTTAGTGCTGCCAGATTGCAGGGAACGCTCTTTTTGCCTCAGTATGGTTAAAATTACTGTTGACAAAGTTTTAATTTAAAATTTTAAGGTTTAAATGGAAGAATATAGGTCACTGAATTTTCATTCACTGTGTAAGTATGACTACTGGCAGAAAGCAAGCTTTGTTAGTGAGGGTCCAATTTAGGCCCTGGAGTCCATCTTTTCTGTAGTAGTTGGGAATTGAGTATGTGTTAGTGAGAATAATTTGGCTCTCAGTCAGTCAATCAGTGGACTGAACACGCACAGTTAGAAACCTGCCTGGCACACAACAGAAGCTCAGTTCAGAAAATACTAAATGCATTTGTGAGACAGACTAGAGTCCACACAAATCATATATTACAATCACAAGCTGAAAGGGATCCGATCTTTCCTAGCAGGTTGTAGATTTAGATAGATTTGTAATAGTCCAAAAATACACTACACAGCTTCAAAGTCTAATTCTACAATTTTCAACCGGTTTCTTAAAGGTGAAAAAAAAAAGTAAATATTTGTAGAGCCCACTGCACGTAAAAAATGTCTTAAAGGACCTTCCCATTACCAGAAAAACTTGGGAAATTATAGTAGGTTTCTAAGTTAAATGCCGTATCTTAAAACAACTAATTTAAAAGTATATGGTATGTAGGCTACTAAATATCAAGACCACACTTATGAACAATATTTAAAAAGTATATTTTTTCATAAATCTGAGAAAGTAGATTTCAAATGAAGTCTAGGAACGAAGATGAAGCATGAACTTCATGCAAAAGACAGCATAACGATAGAAAGGCTGTACCTTTCCACGTAATGTAGAGCATGTGAGAGCGTCATCAGGTTTGTGCTGTTTGGTGTCCTATTTGTCCTCAAGGACCTCCTCCAGCTCTAGAATCAGCATGTTCCTCCACCGAATGATGAATGTGATGGATAATGTTTACATGTGCGGCACATAGTCATGCGCATTCCCTGAATTTTCTGTAGCCCCAAAATATTGTGGAAATAAAAGAACGTGACAGAAATGTGGGGGGAATATGCATTAGGGGAATAGGGGACTAGACTTTATAACAATAATACACTTCACAGGCATGTAAATAACTAATAAATCGTACACTGGTAAGTACAAGCATCAAAAGCTGTGACAACAAAGAAACCAGAAATCATGTGCAAATATCAACATGCTTGATACCCTCATCCCTGTTTCTAGCACTTAAAATTTTGTCAGGGTCCAAGAGAGTGAAAAGAAGATATCACTTAATCTGTTCCAATTTATAATTTTTTTGAAAGTTAATCATTTGCAAACCTTGAATGCAAGGTGTGTTATAATGGCAAAGTTGAAAACGAATGCTTTAGAGGATTTCAACCAATTTCTTATGTAAACCAGAGCAGAAGGGATGATTCTCAGAAAAAAGCCGAAGTACCTTTGCCTCAACATAAAATAGGACTGATTAAATTTCAAACTCTTCATTTATTTTGTAGGGCAGAAATTTTAAGTTCCTTATTGCTGTTCAAAATTGGCAGCTTAAATCTTATTGATTATTGATGCACATATATAGGTATGCTACTATAATATAAATGTGTGTAAAAATATGTATTATTCATTAAAAGTTAATTGGTTACTGTAAGATAGAAATAATTTAAAGTTTCAAATATACCATCTTCTAGCATATTCAGAAAATATCATTCTGGATGCACGCAGCTTGGTTGTGAGTTGCTCCCTATACAAGTGCCTGCTCCTCAGAACACCAGAGACACATCTCTGGACTTCAAACCTCCAAATCTGACTTCATAAGGCTGACTTCGGAGAGATTTCCAAACATACAAAGGGAAAGGAAGGGATTGGATCCTATTAGGATTTTATTGTGATTTTATTTCTAATAGTAGAACAGAAGAATCCTTTATGAGCGGAAATAAAATATCTTCAAAGCAAACTGCTTTCTTGGAGAGGCTCCTAGAGCCATATGTGAGGAAAGAGATAGTAAGTAGGAAGAAAAAAAGGGAAATTTAACCTAAGAAAGAAATAGAGATGATTAAAAATACACAAGTATCAATCATCAAACAGTACATAGCTAGTTTTCCACACAATTTTTTTTCTCTGCTTCTAAGAATTATTTACCATATGAAAGTATTTTGGCAGGCAAAATGTATATTATATCAGTATGAACATAGTTCATTTGAAAAGCATATATATATATATATATATATGCAGCTTGGTCGTGAGTTGCTCCCTGTACTATATACATATATATATATATATATATATAGTTTTGCTTTTGTTTTTCATATATATATATGGTGAATAGAAAAGTACCATAACTTCCTGAAGATGAAGTGAATTTTCTCTGTTTATTCCTAATTTTTAGTTTTTTAAAATCTTTTCTCTGCCCTCACTCAGTCATTTTCAATGAAAGCCAAGTCACTTTCAGTCACTTGGCATACACAGAGCACAGAGGCACGGAGGCTGGATCAGCCATGTCAACTCAACACAATTGTTTGAAAAGTTGAAAAGTTCAAAGTATTTATTTAATGTCATGCAGATAAACCCAAGGAAAGAAACACATTTGACAGATAAATTCTAGGTGACTGAGTCTTTACAAGCCCAAGGGAATGTTTTAGGATAAGGGTGAAAATTAACAGCTTAATATTTAAGTTAAAAGTAAGTTTGATTTACTTAATTAGGAAATTAGATGAACAAAACGGTCTTTTTGCCTAAGGAGAAAGTTCCATTTAATATCTATCCTACAGTGAAATCATCAATCTGTCTGGTTCTTTGCCTCCAAAAAATATGAGATGGAAAGAATATTAACCCGATTTTATAGCTAATAAGATCAACGTGTGGGATCTGATGAGCTTGGGAAGGCTGGCACCTTCTACCTCGAGAATAGTGTCCATTTTGTACCAAGGAAATCTACCGGTTTTCTACCCTCTAGCAGGTCATTCACTGACAGATCCAGTTCTTACTTATATATTGAGAGAGAAGTTGAACTAGACCAGTATTTTTCAAACTTCTGGTCATTGTGTTAAGTGACATAATTAATCTACTGAGAGTCCAACAAACACTTCAAATGCAAAATGGATTTCTCACTGCAGGACAAAGAAGTTTGAAAGCCCATGAATGTAATACCATACAGTCTTGAACACTTTTCTATTTATTTCCAAATGGCTGGGTCCAAGAGGTCTATTTTCAATACTTAAAACAAATGCAGAAAATTTGAGACAAACAAAATCAGAAGGTAATACCCAGCAAGTTGATGGACTAGCTAAAATGTAAAATTACTTCTTACCAAGTCCCACCTCTAACTTCTCCAAAAGTAGAAAATGTGTCTGGGGATTAAGTGAGTATTGGATACAAGAAACTACAAGCTTTTAGTCCTTGAATGAGGATGCTTTAAAACCTGTGTGGAGGGGCTGACTTTGCTGAGTTGTAATGAGAAGGCTGGACCTGTGATGACGAATATAATAGGTTTTAAGCTGGAGGAATAAAAGACATAAAATACAGTGATGTAAGATTCGGGATGTAGCACAGACTTAGAAAAATTCAATCAAAGGAAGCACGGTTCTTTAGAAAAATGGATTATCCCATGTCTCTACCATAACGTGCATAAGAAGAGCCTGGTGTATCTTGACATAATGAGTCCATGTCAAAAGAAAACAGGAATCAAATGAAGAAGCTTCCACTATCAAAAATAGGGCAATTTGAGCATCAATAAAAAAAAATTGCAATGGATCATTGAGTTTAAAATGATAATTAAACAACAATAGTTCTTCACTGATCACCTTTATGGGATGATGCAAAACCACTGAATATTTTAAAAACTGGAAAATAAAGGAAAACAATTACGTACTATTCCTGCCTTTCCTAAATAAATTGAACTCAGGTAAACTGGAAAGTTGATATTTATCTAAAGAAGTCCAGCTAGGAGATGAAAAGGGAAAGACCTTCTGGAGAGGCTTAACTATGCCTATGTTAGTGGATACAAGAATGTGACTCTAATCTGTGATAAACATACAATATAATGAATTATTTTAATGTTAAATTTATATTGTGTTTTCAGTGTTACTCTCACTTTCTAAATAGGAAAGTTGGGACATGTTTGTTTTGTTTTTCTTCAAAATAAATCATGTGTTACGTGTCTAACATTAGTAGGCTAATTAGTAAGTAGTGAAGTAGATCTAGTCCAACATCAGCTGGTGAGGACAAAATTATCTTGAAGAGCAGGTAAAACCATAAGACAGCACTTGGGAATAGAAGACATATGGTTTGATACTTTAGAAGAAAGGGATGTAGCTCTTGGGCTTTTTCTCCCTTTTTCTTCCTACTTTTCATTGTATCTCGGAAAATAAGGAACACTAAAGCTAAAGAGAACAAAGTAGGTAGAACACAAAGCCACACTGAAGAGGGATTTGATTTTTTACTTCTCAGAGAACATTCTTGGAGAGGCTCTCTCAGGAGAAGAAAGTTAATGGGGCTGGGTGCAGTGGCTCATGCCTGTAATTCCAGCACTTTGGGAGGCCAAGGAGTGCAGGTCACTTGAGGTCAGAAGTTCGAGACCAGCCTGGCCAACATTGTGAAACCCTGTCTCTACTAAAAATACAAAAAATAAAATAAAATAAAATTAGCCAGTCATGGTGGTACGTGCCTGTAATCCCAGCTACTGGGGAGGCTGAGGCAGGAGAATCACTGGAACCTGGGAGGTGGAGGTCGCAGTGAATTAAGATCTCACCACTGCACTCTAGCCTGGGCAACAGAGTGAGACTCTATCTCAAAAACAAACAAGCAAACAAAAAGTTAACAGGCAACTGAGGGTGAATGATGACACTGAGGCCTGAGAACTTCTGAGTGTAGGGTTAAGAAAGGAATTCAAGAAAGCAATTGCTTACATTTCTAGGAATAGTAAAATTATGTATCTTTAGAAATATCTGCACTTTAAAGCTACTATGAAAGTATCTCATTGAATGTTGTCTTAAATTGCTTTAAAATTACTACTTAAATAAAGGAATAATTCTTATACGAAAAGCAGAGAAATTTGAGAAGTCATCTGCAATGGGGAAATTTTAGTTTTTGTTTTGCAAATTAATTAAAACCTGTCAGGCCTCAGCTTCCTCATCTATTGAAAATAGGTAATACTACTTCTTTCATAAGTTAGTTATAATAATTTTAAAAGAGGATTCAGAAAAATTTTAACTCATGAAGAATTATATACACTTTTGAAATCATTTTAAGAAAACATTTGTTGAATATATTAATACATACTGAATATCAATAACAATCTCCCCCTTTCAGCTACAGAACACTTAATCATGGCACGCAACTTACATTTGGTATCAGCATGGCAAAGTTATAGTGAATAAGTAAATTAAACCTATTAAGTTCTAGAAGAATATAATTAGATCTCATGGGGTAGCTGCTTTATGACATTGTTTTTTCATATGCAGATTAACAAATATGGCTGTCTGGATTTAGTTATATTTTTAAGGCTCTGACATCTGGAAAAATCCTACTGGAAAGAAAAGTGTTGCTAATAATAAATACAACACTTCTCTGACCTCTGAGTGATTATGCAAGACACTGACTTAATACTGAATGCATACTATAGTGTTACGCACAAATTATGTAAACCTGAAGCTATCCAGGTCTCAGTTTCCACGTCTACAACTTGAACTAATAATAGTACCTACCTGGCTGGGTGTGGTGGCTTATGCCTGTAATCCCAGCACTTTGGGAGGCCAAGGCGGGTGGATCACCTTATGTTGAGAGTTTGAGACCAGCCTGACCAACATGGAGAAACCCTGTCTCTACTAAAAATACAAAATTAGCTGGGCGTGGTGGCACATGCCTGTAATCCCAGCTACTAGGGAGGCTGAAGCAGGAGAATCGCTTGAACCTGGGAGGTGGAGGTTGCGTCAGCCAAGATTGCACCATTGCATTCCAGTCTGGGCAACAAGAGCGAAACTCCGTCTCAAAAAAAAAAAAAAAAAAAAAAAAAAAAAAAAGTACCTACCTAAAGTGGAATATTAATAAAATTAAATGAATAATGCCCACAGAAAACATCCAATACATTTTATCTATTTTATCTTTATTATTATTGTTATGAAAGTTTATTTCACTTATTTCTAATTTAACTGGATACTTGATTAGTAGTGATAACCCAAAGTAATATTTCCTTTTACATAATATATGTTAATGGAAGTTGTTACCATGGGAATGCTGAATAAGACAGGAAAAGTCACAACAAAAATTGGAACTTACCCTGAATTTTCAACTAGAATATTTTCATAAGGTTTCTTCAAAAATTTGTCCGTGTTTGCATGTAATCACTTTGGATGATTTCTATTCTTTCTTTAGAATAACCAACGCATACAAAAGCATCCATTCAGACACCTGTTCTTGCTCTGAGCCTTTCCAAGGGTTGTTCTACCTCAAATGCCCTTCCTTCTCCTCTCTGTTCTCCCATGTCTCTTCTTCCACAAATCCTTCCCCAAATATTGCAGTCTATGATGATTCTGTCCTCTCTTGAGCCCCAACATGTCACAGGTAGAAAATTTTACATGGTTTACATCTTCTTTCTCAACACAAGAGTACTTCCCATCCATCTCTGTATTTTCCACAGCACCCTGCCAGTAGCATGCACACACAGAGTAAACATTTGCTGAATGAAACAAAAATAAAAA
Organism: Pan paniscus; assembly: GCF_029289425.2. Classification (NCBI taxonomy): domain Eukaryota; kingdom Metazoa; phylum Chordata; class Mammalia; order Primates; family Hominidae; genus Pan; species Pan paniscus. The sequence continues at coordinate 103,293,865 of NC_073253.2, forward strand.
AAAGTCTAGAATGAACCCCAGGATTAGAATGGAATTTAGAGATCATAAAGGCTGATTTCCTACCCAATGCTTTCATCTTTCCACATCCTCCCTCAGATATTATCACTGCTTGAATAGTTCTCGTAATAGAGAACTCACTACCACTCAAGATATCTATTTTCAAGAAGTTTTAAACATTAGGAAGTCATTTCTTGTTTGGCATACTGGAAGTCTAGCATTATTGCAATTATCATGGTATTCATTCCAGCTCCATTTAGAACTATCCATCAGTGATATAATACTGATAATCATCAATAATAATTCTATATATATACCTTTAGATAGTACTTGGAAAACAATGCTTAGTCTGTATATCCAAGAGTACTATGCAGTGAGGGTTAAAGATAGGAACTTTGTAAAAAATGATGCTTTATATGATTTGGGACTAATTTCCTATACCTATAGAAGACTGTTTCAAAGACTAATGTTAAAAATAGCTAGTTAAAAATTAGACAATATATTTCAGAAATGCTAACAGGAATTGAGGAAAGAAAAGATAAAAAGTTAATATTTCAGTTAATGGTTAAATATGTAAATTTATTACTTAGCTTAAAAACTAATTTGGAACAACATACATGTACTTCAAAGGGTAAGAAAGTTAAGGGGTACGCACACAAAAACAGGTTCATTTGTCTTTTAAATGAAGGCTAGAATGTTTCTTAATGTAAAAAAACGATTAAATGTGAAGCTAGAGTTAATCTTTGAATTGGTTGTGGTGGTATTTTCTTGAACGAATGTTTTAAGAAGTCCTTCTCAATAGATTTGACATTTGTAGTCTATTCTAGCAAGACACAGTTATAAGAGTTGTCACTGCTCAGTCTTTTATTTCAAGGTTACTTAGCTGCAGTCTTGGGATGACCTAGGCAATAGGAAAGAATGTCAACAATTTCTTTGCTGTAGAGCAAAGGAGAAAGGAGAAAAGATTAATAATTAAATACCAAATTTTGGGTGAAAAATCATTTCCATTATATACTAGTCCGCTTTCATGCTGCTGATAAAGACATACCCCATACTAGGTAATTTATAAAGAAAAAGAGCTTTAATGGACTCACAGTTCCATGTGACTGGGGAAGCCTCACAATCATGGTGGAAGGCAAAAGTCACATCTTACATGTCAGCAGGCAAGAGAGAATGAGAGCCAAATGAAGAGGGGAAACCTCTTATAAAACCATCAGATCTCGTGAGACTTATACACTACCACGACAACAGTATAGGGGAAACTGCCATTATGATTCAACTATCTCCCACTGGGTCTCTCCCACAACACATGGAAATTATGGGAGCTACAATTCAAGATGAGATTTGGGTGGAGACACAGCCAAACCATATCACATTACTAAGAAAAAGAACATAACACCTGCTAAATGTAACAGTAGGAATATAAATCTGGTAATGGGGAACTACAGGAATAAAAGAAAATTTAGAAATGGAGAGAAATAACTTTTAAGATGAACATAAAAACAAGGGAAATTTGCAAGCATAGATTTAGCAATTTAGTACTATTTTGTTAGAAACAATAAAAGTTACCTATATTTAAATAATAGAATGGAAAAAAAAGTGTGAATAATCAACAGTAAACATTAGGACATTCTTTTTGATTTACAAATGTCTTTTCTAACATTCTTCTCTATCACCTTACAACTATTAGAGTTATTCCTGCTGACAAAAGGAGTGGAATCTTACCTAGCAATCTTGGAGCAGTTTAAAATACTATTTAAAAATGAAACAAAATATAAAATGAAAAAAACAGGAATTTCATTTAAAATGGGAGATCATTACATGTAATGCATACCTAATAACATAAAACATAAAATAACATAATAAAGAGCAAAATTATTTTGGGCATAGAAATTTTTTTCTTGAATAATTTATCAGTGCTAGTCTGGCAACAAAAGGGATACCGGGGTAACCCAGAATGCTTGTTGGGGTTTCTTTTGTTTCATGAGTGTATTTACTTTGATGATGTATCCCAGATCCTAATTTGGGTTAACTAACAGCTTAAAAGGGTTGGTATCCCAAGGAGAGGTAGGGAAGGTATAACCTTTTAATCTTCCAATAGTATCAGAAGGTCAACAAGGCTGGGGTGAGGTGTGGGTTACACCAAAACAATGAATAATGTCACCAGGCCACTCCCTGCTATTCTTGTCTGGAAAACAAGATGCATTTTTTTTTAATAAGCAGGCTAGACTGTCCTCTGGATCCTACCAGCATTATCCCTTTAGGAATGCAGAAACTAAACATCTGTATCTAGTACATGGCCCAGTACACAGTGGGTGCTGACTCAATATTTTTTGACAGAATATTATGTTTGACAGAATGAAATTTTTTTATCATGTCTGACATACGGCAGCCCAACTAAAATGACATCTCCAATCATAATCATGGACAAAGTGACCTCCTTGACTTGGAAGACCTTTTGCCCAGAGCAATTCAAAAGTTTTGTCAAGCCACATGGTTATGTTAAAAAGTCCCAGATCAGTACTGCGATCAAGAATACAGGGCAGCCAAAGACAGCCTCAGGAGAGCAGTCCACGGGTCTGTGGAAACCACACAGAAGGATGTGGAGTGGTACTGAGTGAGCCTGTGGGTTGTCAGCAACCTGTATGCCCCCAAACAACAATGTCAGTATTTGAGTGTTTCCAGTCCTCTTTAATTGAAGATTATTTTACTACTTTAAAATGGAAACAAAAAAATATCTCTAGAGTGTATTTCTAGGGCCCACAGGAGTGCTAAAGTGAAAAAAGAATGTGATAACTCAGAAAGAAACCTGGGTCATTTTACAACTGCCCCCTGACACAAGGGTCACAATGGTAATATTCACTGTGGAGACACTAATGGAGATAAGCGCTTTATTCATCCATCCCATTTATTACACCATATGAAGTGCTGTGCGGCCCAAGAGAAATACCACTTCCTCCACAGGCCTGAGTGATACAGGTTGATTTCTCCTTCTTGTCTTCTTCTTAATCCCAAGGACACACTTTCCTGAAGGAAGTAAATTATCTTTTTTCCTTTCTTTCTTTTTTTTTTTTTTTGAGACAGAGTTTCGCTTTTGTCGCCCAGGCTGGAGTGCAATGGCGTGATCTCAGCTCACTGCTACCTCTGCCTCTCAGGTTCAAGCAATTTTCCTGCCTCAGCCTCTCGAGTAGCTGGGATTACAGGCATGCGTCACCACGCTCAGCTAATTTTGTATTTTTAGTAGAGACGGGGTTTTACCATGTTGGTCAGGCTGGTCTCAAACTCCTGACCTCAGGTGATCCACCTACCTCGGCCTCCCAAAGTGCTGGGATTACAGGGATGAGCCACTATGCCTGGCCTTGAAGGAAGTAAATTTTCAAAAGAAAATTGAGCAAAAAAGTAGGTTGGGAAGTATTTGCTGACAAATTGTTCCAGGAACAAAGAAAAGCACAAGGGGAGCAATGAGAAAATTATCCACATAAAATGAAAGTAGCACAAAGGAGAGATAGGTGAGAAATCTACGACAAGAAGGCAAATGAAAGGTTTTAGACTTTTTGCTGTATCTTTTTCTATTGCCTACTAATAATCTTGTTTAGCTAGCTTAGCTCTGGAGATCAAGTAGGCAGGTATAGACTAATGTAGGTCAAATTTCTAAATAATGATTTCCACAAACAGAAAAGTCACATTTGGAAGAGGAGAAGGCTAATTCTTCTTCAGAGGGAAAGAGAAAGAAGATTCTGTATGACAAGAACTGCCAATTAGTGAGTGTCGACTATGCCACCAGGCACTCCACAAGTGTTTTATATTGATTTTCACTAACGTATGTGGCATGTATCATCACGTGGATTAACAGATGGCAAAACTAGGAAGTTAAGTAACTTGCTTTAGGTCACAAAGAAAATAAGTGGCAAAGCTGGAATTTTAACCGAACTCTCTAACACCTAAGTTTGATTTTTTTCCCACAACACTGCCAATGACATACATTTGTTCAGTGATAAAGGAATGACAATATTATATTTCTCTTTAGGGAGCAATTTCCCAAGACTGTATTTTCTATTTAGCTGTGTCTGAATTATTGATTTGTTTATAGTTGTTACCCTTTACCATAAATATCTATGTTCAGTTTGGGGAGTAAGAAGCCTATTAGCATGATCGTTTTCTTTATGACAACTATATCATATATCAATTAAAATAAACATAACTCTGTAACAGCCTGGCCAGGTGTTACCAAGTACTATAATACTACATTTAACACCTGTGAGAATCTTGACAAAAATTACAAATGATATGCCAGGTGAGGAGCTGTTCCTGAATCAATGAAGCCTGTAAAAAAAATTAAAAATCTCAGTATACTGTACTAAAAGAATGTACATACCCACCACCATAGAAAGAGGAGGCCAAAAACAGACTCACCAGCTTGAATACGAGTAAAGCAATAGGAAGCAGAATCATGGGGTAGTCTCTTAAAGGATGAATTTCCCGCTGTATCAGATGTACATCAAATTTGACAATTTCTAAGTAGCTTCAATAATCAAAAAGTCCTATAGAATATGTTTCTACTCGTCCAGTCAAAGAAGGAAAAGGGCATCTGTTTTTTGTTCTTAGAATTTGTAATAATAGGGTAGGGGGGACACAGTCTCTCCAGCAGTGCAGTTACCTTTAATAACATGCTGTTTCTCTGGTTACAATGAATAATCTTTTTGCTGCCTCTTTGACAAAAATTACTCATATAGCATTGGCATTGTAGTGGGTGAAAAGATGAGATGAGCTTTCAGTAATATGTTTAATTTTATAATCAAATAGCTATTGTAGTACGATCTCATAACCTATCAATATTTCCCTCTCTTCCTCAATTGTGCCCCAACATTTTGGAGAACAGAATCAACAGATGCAAAAACTTTCACCATGAACCTTTTGAATACCTGAAATCCTAATGAAGAAGGAAGGTAAGATGGGGCAGAGAGCTTGAGAGCTGGAGGGACTGAGGTGCAAGAAAAATCATGATCAATTTCTTATCACCACGGAGAGGAAAGTCCACAAAATTTTCACTTCTGATTCCGCTCAAATGGACAAGATCAGTTGTCAACTTTGCCTGACATTATCTTCATTTAGGCAAGTTTTACAAAATGACTGGTTGGGCCCCATTTCATAGAAATTCTAATTTGACTAGTTTTAGGTGAGGCTTATACGTCAATATGTTTTAGAAACTCTTCAGACAGTCTAATGTGCAGACAGGGTTGAGAAACACTGAACTAAAATAATTCAGAGACACAAATAAATGTAAACCATATTGGTAAGGTTTTAACATAAACCTCTTCTAAGACTTAGGAAAGGAAAGGTGGCAGAAAAATTCTAAGTGAATCTTGTTTTTATCCCACTCCTGTAGAAAAACAACACTTACTAGCAGTGTACACTGTGCTACTCACGAGGTTAGGTACCAGATACATACAGAAGCATGAAGTCAGACATTAATTCCCCATTTTACAACTGAGGAAATGGAGTGTCCTATATGTGAAGGAACTTCCCTAAGGTCAAAGAACAAAGACAGAACTTGATCCCAGATCTGTCTCAACTCCAGAGCTTTTACCTTCTCAATTATCTTCTGGAACATTTCTTTTTGTACTTGATAACTTAATAGTAGGTGCTGGGCACTGCCTTTGTTATGACATGAAGTATCTCTAGGCCTTCAGGATAAAGTGTGACTTTAACAACATTTTACACTGCAGAATCTCAGAAGAGTTCATTATAAGGGATTTACTATCCATAACTCCTGGCTATTAGCTACCTGACAATTGGCAGTGAAAAAGGGGGAAATATACAAAAAGACTGGAAGAGCAGGTAATGACAAGTTTCAAATGAACAAATCAAAGTATTAGTTAATTAACAAATCTACATGGGTATATATACAATATACATATATAATACACACATACACACACACTCTCTCTCTCTCTCGCTCTCTCTCTCAATATGCCGTGTGTTGGTCAGGGAGAACTCTTTAGGGTCTAGACAATGCAAGACATAAGAAGTTTTAGAGAGATAACCATGTCTAAGTAGCAATCTAATTGCCAAACCAGAAAACAAACAACGTAAGTAAAGAAAAATATATCAAAACACTACTTTTACAAGGCAAAATTAGGAAAAAACTCACAACCCAGAAACATTATAAGACATATTCTCCAAGATAAACTGAAATTAGGTGTTTTTCTAAATGTAAAAAAAAAAAATTAGATTATTTTTAAAATTATAGCTTCAGTAGAGTTTAGTAAAGTTTTTCAAAAAGATGAATTTAGTAGCTAATAAAAGACAACTCTCCCATCCATGGCAGATGGTCAGTGTGACATCCTAGGACTGGAGTCATTTATTATTATATGTCAGAGCTAACAATAAAAACTTAATGGATTATTAACTTCCCTCAAGGTAGAAAGAATATTCTCAAATTTAAATGAAAAAATCCAAAAGTCAGAGAAAATAAACGAAAACCATTTCATTCTCTTATAAAGCCTAATATATTTTCTGCTTAAAACTCTGTAATTAGATTAAATACACAAATGGTTAACAAAAAATTTATAAAATTAAACAAAAAAGGAAGGGTTAGGTTATTTTTCTTTATTACTGCGACAATATGACTTCATATTTTTCATAATTGTAGAAAACAACTTGCTTTTCACCACTTTAAAAGAATATTGAAAAGTAAGATAATTTAAAATGTTGCATATAAATGTATACCCTTTACTTCCTATATCCACAAATGGACATTCCCAATGCTTTCCAGAATTTAAAGCGTTAAGAAGTTTGGCATTTAGAATGTCAGCAGATATGCCTTTGATATGATATTACATTAAGCAAATAAACTCAATGTTAATAATTTTCTTAGTTATATTTATTATGCTCAACATTTTATTGTTAAACTTATTTTCATTGTATACCTCTTTTAGCTATACTTTTTAATTTTGTGTGAGTGTGTGTGTGCAAACGTACATGTGTGCGTGTGTGTGTGATTGCATGTGGCAATGAAGTAATATGCATATTCATTTTACTCTGGTTCTTAGCTCATAATTTTTTTATTTTTATTTTTTGGTATGGTCACAACGAGCATAAATGACGATAGACAGTCTCTGTGATATAGTTCTTGATTTCTTTTTAAGAACTTTCAATGATTTTGTAACTTTTTATTCTTAGAAAAGATTAGGAAAATGGTTCATTACCTACCATAATCTGTGATTTTACAGGACACCAAATATAGCTCTTTCAGGTTTTGTCCTTCCTTTGCAATGACCTCCACACACCTGAAACATACAAAAAGTGGTTATACCAATGCGTTTCAAGTTAAATTAGCAGGGGTTTGAATATAATAGGAAGAGGTCAGTATTTGGTGAATGCCACAGCTTCTTTAATGGTGTTTCAGGAAAGGTATTATATTCCCTGCTTTAAAGTCAAGTGCTGTCATACCTAAATGACTTTATTTAAATACATTTATGACTAGTGCATCTTTTAAAACCAAACAGCTTAGAAAGAAATATTCCCATAAGAGTAATGTTACATTTGGTAATAAAAGACTAGTAAACATATGCTATTTAATGAATATATATTATTTATATAATTAAATAATAATTTATTATAATAGAACTGTAGAATATAGATAGATCGTTATTATAGGTAGATGGTTATATGCTCATGGTTCAATTATTAATGATGGAATTAGGTAGCACTGAAATAGTATTTTTTGCAAAATTTTATTCAACATAATATCAAATATATTCTAAAAAGCTATAATTTTACAGATTAAAGATGAAAGAAAATATACACGCATAACTTTAAAATCTTTTACTTTGAAGTATCTTATTCTTAATATTGTAAGTAATTTGTTGTAAAGGTTTAGGCCATTTTAACAATATAGATACAGATATGTAAGACTGTCTTTTCTGGTTTCATTTAAGTTTCATTTTTTTTTAATGGTGCACTCTGCTCTAATAGGCCTAGTGGAAGTTGTATACAGATTCGAATGAACTTTAAAAGTAATGATTAACAATATTATCCATTTTGTGGCTCAGTTTCCTATAATATCAGAAAAATTTGTGTAGTCATACAGACACACAGGCAAATGCACCCTTCAATGCAGTCCCTCTTTTAATCTTTATAAATAACAGCTAAGTAAAAGGGTAAAAGCAAAAAGAGTCATTAACCTTTTCTAGGAAGTAAGGATCAAGTAATTTGATACCTGTGTGCATAATCTATCAAAAAATTACTCAGTATCCATCTCTGTCTTTCCTATATTTTATTTGCTGTCTGGCTTATTTGTAGGAATCTTCATAAAATGTCAGGAAACTTTATACAATTTTACTTCACATAATTCATTATTGAAGGTTAAATTAGTTATAGAGAAGACATATGTTTTTTAAAAATTTTTTATGGAATTTTGTTTTAATGGAATGATAAACATTTCAAATTTCCTCAGAATAACCGAATAAACATTCTTTTTCTTCCCCTATTAAAAAAAGATCTATAAAAAAATGGATAAACTTTTCCATGTCTAAAACAGGAAACTTAAAACAGCAACACAATGCAATTATGATTGATACAGGTTGTGAGGGAAATTTTAAAGCCTAATTCCACATCCTTTGGTTATAACATAATATTTAAATAAATTCATTTAAAAAAGAATAAAAACAGAAACGAAACATTACCAACAATAACAACATTTTATATGGTAAAAACTATTTTTACACGCTAAGAGTACAAATAAAGGCCCTAGACTATAATATCCTAAATCATTAAAAAATAATCTGACGGCTTTCTGTCAAATCAAATATACATATCTCACTGTCCTCTTCCATTGCCTACCAAAAAAACTAACAGATCCAATATTTTGTGTGGCCACCAAAAATCATTAATTGTAGTTTGTTCTCATGCTCTATTTGAATAGTTCAAAATGCCTGATTCATATTTGATTATGCTCTAAACAAGTGCAATATCCTATTTATCTTCCTTGTACTTGATTTTACATTAAATATGCTATAAGCACATATGAACATTAAAGACATACAGATGACTACAAATAGCAAATGACACAAATTGACTTCACTGTACAAGCCAAGTCAAATGTTAGTACATAAGCAACAAGAACCAACATTTATATAAAATAAGATGATCAATCACTGGACAAAGACTGTCCTAAAAACTGATAAAGGGTCATGAGCATCAGGTTTCCCCGCTATTCACAGAGAAAAGTTCAAGAGGTGTAGACAATTATGAATACGTATTATAAAATCATTTAGCATACTCAGGAGGCAATACAGTGGCCAAGAGACAACACATGATTAAGAGTGAGCAGTGTCTTTCAGATAAAAAAGGGAGAAATATAAGAGAAAAGCAATTTGATTTTTATAAAGAATCACCTAGCATTTCTGCTGTTCTTGAAAGTTCAGGTAAACAAAGTTTTCCAAATACTTTTAATTACCTTGATCACAGCCAGTGTGCTAAAAGTCATGTACAACATAAAATTATTCCTGAAGTAAAAATTCATGGAGACAAAACCATACTCCTTGGAAAACTTATAGCAAAATATTAATTTTATATCTGTTATGGATTTTACATTTGAAAAGAGAAACCCCAAATTCTGTGATTTTGGACATAAACATCATATATACTGAGACACAAAATTGAGTGGTTGAAATAGGTAGATAAAGTAGCTGTTGTTTCAAGAATTGAAAATGGAAGTGGTTTGTATTATCCCATTACTACAAATTGGTGGAAATGGAACACCACCTCATGTTCCCGGCTAGTGTCTAAAGTCTCGTAATCCACCTATGTCGCGTTTCCCTGGCAGCATGTGGTGATAGCAGTTCATGATGAGAGATTGTGGGTGGTGACTATCCTTTTCACCTGAAACTTTTAGAGTCCATTCTATAACATGTTTACAAGTAGTACATAACACAAGTCTGTGAACATACTTACTTTAAATAATTCCACTGTTTCACAAAGAATCTTGGCTCTAGTCATAACCTTTGATGTATTAAAATCAGAGCAATTCCCAGCTCACTGTATAGTATGTATGCAAAAAACAAAGTCATAAATCTTAGTATGGACTACAGGTACAGCAAGTTAAGAGGCATTTATAAACTGATACCAATAAAAGAGAGAAATGTGTGCAAAGTGATAATCTTGAAGTGAGAAGGAGAGTGATAGAACCAAAGACCACATTTAAAATGTTTACTTCTTCATCACCTTTCTTACAGATACTACATAGAAGAACATTCATTAATCATAGTGATGAATTAGTTTGGTCTGTAGGAGCAAGCCATGAGTCTCTAAACTCAGAATCTAGAATTCAAATTATTCCTATTTTTCCCCAACCCCTTGTCCCCATCACTCCTATAGGCAAAGCTCAGAATATCACATGGCCATTCTCTATGGATCAGTAGGTTCAAAGATTTCCCACTTCATGTATGACAACATAAGGAGTTATAAAATTTGGAAAAAGAACTGTCTCCTTACAGAAAGTAACCATGTATAAGATAATTAAGAAAAATTCATAACATGGGAAAATGGCATAGTGGATAAATGCTGAGGAATATCAAATACTTTTAAAGTAGCTCATGAATGTCAAGCACAATTAAGATTACTAAACCCTAAGGAGAGATCTGTCTTAACAAGAGAGAATAAAAGAATCAAAAGACATTCTAGTCTTACCTCCAGGGAATCACAGAACAATCACGTACATTTTTGGAGCCCTATATCATCATTCTCTACAAGATAACTCCATATGAAAAAGTTATCCAAATCAAATGTCTTCGGTTCATTTAAATATACTTTAATTTATTCTGAATTGCCTACCCTCAGTTTATTTTCCTGCTTTTATGTTTTGGCAGGGGTCTGAAGAGAATTAAAAAAAAGACATTGCTACCATTGTAAATTCTTGAGTAACAGCTGTTGAGTACATATATATAAACTCTTTTGGAATACAGAGAAAGGGCCAGAAAACCTGCTCCAAAGTATCCTAAGCATCCAGAGTTATTTTTGATAATAATGTAATTTTATGCTCACTTGGTTTTGATAATGTTCTAAAATGCACCTGAAACATTTGATGAAATATGAAAAGCAACAGAAAGGTTACTTTGGTAAGCTAGATAGGATTTTTTTTCAAAGATGAGAAGGCATTACTTACTTTCAGTGGAGGGAAAATCTGTCTCCTTAGCAATAGATTCCTAATCATATGATTTATGTGAAGGGTAAAGGTTAATGAATTAAGCTGTGTAAGCTTCAAAACTATCAAAGGAATTCAAAAGAGCCTTGAATTATGGAAAACAATGGCCCATTCTACATACATACCAAATTTTTATGTTTTTTTGTCTCCTACTCAAAAGCTAGAACATGGCATTAGTGACAATTGAAAAGAACTAATGAGGAAATATGACTACACCGCTTGCAATAGGAGTGTCCTAGGAGACCTTGTTACTGCTTGTGATGTGCTTCAAACCCTAAAGAAGCTAATTGGAGCTGCCAGACACTGGTTTGCAAATCTCACTTTAAAGGACAGGCTCCATCACCTCAGAGGTGTGAAAAGAAATGTCCCCAGCAGAGATGCATTAGTATGTGGCTTGGTGAATTTCTAAATAAACTTTAGGATGTTCTTTCCTAAGTCACTTTTATATTTGAATAATAGATATATCTTTAAGTGAAACACAAATGCAACAAGACAAAAACAACCCCACAGATCTAAAACAAAGAACTATGAAGAGTGTCGTAAAGTAATTGGCAAATAAGTGCATCTGGGAGCTAGGTATGTTTAGGTTGAATAAACAAGCGGATCAAACCTCAAAACTCCTGAAACAAATCATAAAAGTGATCTATTTGGGGTTTTAGAAATAGAACCTCATTTTCATCATTTCTTGAAACTAAACAAGCCAAGAATCCAACCTATGTTACATAGATGGTAAGTGGGTAGGGGCTTAAGTAACTACAACACACACACACACACACACACACACACACACAAACACACACACACGCACACACACACACATACACACACACAGGCCCCACACGAAAGGAGTAAAAAGTGTTTACGAGATCTAAAGAGAGTAATGAGAGCAAACAGTCCAATTCCATGCTGCAGAAGCTCATCCCCACTAATTCATACGTGGGTCATTTAAATGATAGCAGAGGTCACCAAAACACAATTTGGTATCTTACAGAAAGAATAATGATAACTGATTGATTTTTCTAAAGCTCCAAATCAGATTTTACTGAAGAATAATCCAATCCCAGTGCAGTAAATGAATGGGTATAATTTATAGGTTTACTCTGCTTTCAGAAAATGCACAATATAAAAGATTTCTATGCACAAAAGAGGTAAATTTACAAGTAAACTTTTACAAGATGAGTCAATTCGAGAATCTATTAATACACTTGATCTCAGTCAAAAGGCCAAGAAGTAATCAAGAATCTATTAATAGTATGCTTCCCCTTAATACATTTGAATACAATTTCATTTATGAGTCTTATATTTATAGTTACTTTTTCTAAGTAATAGGACATCTTAACCTTGCAGAAATGGCATGAAATAGTTTTTTTTTAAATCTTCAAGTTAAACAGCTATACATAAATGACAAACATAAGATTATTTCTGGAACATGACAGATGGTATCAAGGTGATATGTTAAATCCACTTTGTATTTTACAGTATACTTTTTTTGTAAACACTCTTCTATTCAATCCTATTGACAACACAATACCAAATATACACCTAAGTCAATTTTTCATGTAAACTTCTAAAGATGTGCTCATAGAAGAGATGTTTACCGCAAGAAAAATTCTTTTTTAAAGGTTGACTTGCAATTAACATGCGAGAGCATTTGCTCAAAGCACGTTCTTAATATACCACAGGGGCAAAGACTAGGAGTGACATGCAAAATATCACCAACTCCACCAGTTAACAACAATTATCTCGGGACACTCATTAAGTTCTCACTACCAAATGTTATTCTCTAGAAAGCCAATATCTGATTAGTGTGGCTGAGATTAATTTAAGCTCTTGCTACTTAAACAATAGCAAACCGATGCCCATTTTGTCACACTGAGAAGTAATGGAAGGCTACAAAATTAGAAAAGCAGTGTTTTGTTATTTACGTTTTAATGAGACACATCACAAGAGGTGGCCTACAAACTGAAATGTTATTGAAACTTAAGTACTATGGGTTTGCATCTTTGCCAACAGAGGGTGTCCTTTAAGGAAAAGGAGGCAGAGCAGATGTCATTTGCTGATTCTTTCTGGACCACTCTCTCCTTGAGTGTCTGACATTAAATAGGTTTTCTCATTGGAGAACAGGATTTAGCAATGAAAAAGTAATATACCAACAAAATAATATCTTTCATATATTTAGGAATGGCCATCACAAACCTGCTGTTATGAAAATACATTTTTCTTCATTTATATAGTAAAATGTTTAAACTTAATTTGAGTGTTTCTTAGAATACTTTAAAAATGTATTTTAGACAGAATAAAGCCTGCAATATTTTAAAATGCACATTTTCTTTAAGCTACTAAGAAACAAGACGATTAAATGTTTTTCTGAGGGGCAGGTACAGAAATTGAAGTAACAAACTTGCAATAAACTTGGCTCTGGCTTTAATATTTCAGATCTATTTAACCAAAAGTCTTGCTTTTTAATTTTAGCCATTGTTCCATCCATTACCATAACTAACTAAACCTTACATAACAAGTTAACATTTTCTAAGCATTCCTCAGAATATGCAAGAAGCAGAAAAAAGATGCTAAGCTTCATTTATTAATTAATTTACTTAATTCAAGAATGTTTCATTGAGTGTAAACTATGTTTTAGAAATACTAAAAGATATAATCAAAAGCCACATTATTATAAAATGATGAACATAATACTTATAACCATGATGGATCAAATACTGTTTATTTTTTGTGACCGTAGTTGATATTAATGTTCATACCTAGGAGCAGCAAAGTCATATTACTATCTCTATAACTATTAAAAATCAACTGAAGGTCAGCATTTCCTTTAGTCCTGTAAAGAAAATATTTCAGGACTAAAGGAAACGCTAGAAAAAAAATTAAAGTCAAGCTTTCCTAATTCACCAGTTTATTCATTCTTCGGTAGAAACACATGTAGTTAGTTACTTTGAATAAGGAAATGCTAAGAAACCTTCTCCATCTTTTAAGGTTTGTGAGTTTCCATTAATTCATAATCCGTAACTCTAATGGAATCCAGATACTGTAAAATTTTGATATAGTTAAGACTGGTGCTATCTTTATGGTGTTCTGGCATATTTTAATACAGACAGCAGAAGAGAAGACTTTGTCACCCTACATGTAACAAGGATTTACCATGTGGAAACAAAAGCTCAGGACCCTAGAAAAGCAGAAATACTAAAACATTTAAAACTACAATCTAGGTTAATGAATTGTAATTCTTTAGAGACCATTCTTGTCCTGAAAAAGAGTCAGGCAAAATTCTGCAACTCGAAACTGATGCCCACCACAAAAACATTAATAGTGAAAACTAGAAACATTGTAAAGAGATTTGTCAGGGCTCCAAATAGCTAAAAAGGATACCGTGAAATTTAGGTGAAATATTAAACATATAATTGACGATAATCTCTCTGCCCAGCCTGTTCCCTTTATCTTAACTGCTATAAGTATTGATATGAAAGTCTCAATTCAACAGAGCATGTATTTTAAGCTTACTTTTAATTTAAAATGGCTAAGACTAAATTATTTTAGTGGAATATAAAAGCACTCAGAAGATGAGATTTCAGGCATCATTCATGAAAGAGTTAAGCACTTCCTCACCAGAAGACAGCCACAACTCTGCTTTGTAGTGACTAATTGCCTCTTTAACCCCTGTGCTCTGGGAGTTGGCCTGTGCTTCAATACTAGTTTTGTGCTACAGCCAAAGACTGATGTTCAACATAGACCTCCCATGACCTGTGTAGCCAAGGAGGCAACTCAGACAAGATGCTGACAAAAGGTTTCCTTCTCATTTGGGAAGGCATAGAATCTCTTTTTGGATAAGCCAAATTCTCAGAAGACTATAAAACACAGGAGGTAAAGATAATTTATAAAAGTTAAAGGAATGGTTTCTCACTTGAGCTAAGAATGATTCTAAGCATCCCAATGTATCACTCAAAATTTTGTTCAAAAATGGTTTTAGTAATATGAAAAAAAAGTTTAGTTCTTTTAAATGCAATGAAGAGGGTACCTAATTTGATGCCTTTGAAAGCTTATAATTAGATAGCTATAATCAAATACAGAGGAAAGCAGGTCAACATCTTCATTCCAAATGTTTCCCGTATGCTTTAAACATTCATAACCAGGAAGCCTGCACTTTGTCATTAATTTTTAAGCCTGGCAACTTCTGGTTTGATCAAAAACTAATAAAAAAATTTTACAGGAGATTTTACGTAGAGATTATATAAAACTAATTAATCCTGCAAGCAGGATGGCAGAATAGGATAGTCATGACTTCTTGTTATTTTTTAAAAGGGAAGGAATGAGGAAGGAGTTGTAGATTAGGGAGCAGAAAAAGTGTAGGCAGTGGGAACAAAGTAACCCATATATTCATTCAGAAATAAGAAAGGAGAAGAATCACACAAGCTTGAGGAAGGCAGGGACCTACATAAATTTGACACTATTGATACTTAGCCAGATTGTACTCTGAATCCTTTGAGTCTCAAGGATCATCACTGAATATATAAAACCTGCTTCCAAAGCTCTGGGACTGCCATTGCTTTACTCTCATTTTTCCCATATAATTGCACATTAATGTTCACATCAGAGGCAAATCATCTTTGCTGTAACATTTGTAAGAAAGAGGTAGCAGGTCATGTTAAGTTGTTTTGGTGCATTGTGTTTATGCAGAGAGATAACTTTTTACTTAAAAAATAATTCTTTTTCTTTATAGAAATATGTGGACTATATTTAAAAAAGAATGTGACAATAAAAGGCATCAACCAATAATTCTCTATAAAAATTATGTAGTTTTTTTTTTAATCCAAAAGAAAGGAAGATAGCTGATTTTGGTTATTTTTTTTTTAACCGAAGGATAGAGAAAGTCTTCCACATTTCCTTTTTAATGTTCAAGTAAATGCTATAGGATTAGAATTCGAGATTCCAGAAGAGGCTATTGAATCTTATGTAGCTTCTCAGGCTATCAGGCCATTTCAGTGGTTCCTAACGTTAAAAAGTCCATTTGTCTGTAAAATAAATATACTTCTAGAGATTTCTTTCTAAACTGTTTAATAATGCAAAAACTTGGTTATAAATAACTTATAATCAAAGGACTATGTAGTATACGTGTACATGTATGTACATACATTTATGAAGAGAACTCTTAACAAATATATTTTTTCCTTATCAATATTGTCACTAAATCAACAAATACATAGTTGTTGTGTGTGCACTAAATAAAATAATTTAGCAGCCTAACCTCTGAAATACCATAATCACAAAAATCCAGGTTGCTCTGCATGGATTAGTCACCAGTCTATTCCCTCTGAAGAGAAACACATCTCTTTGTTCATAGGGAGAGTGGTGGAAAGCTAATGAAACCAGTGTGGAAGACTGATAGAGACCACAGGGAGGAAGTATTACCCATTTTCTCCTTGCAGAAAGTTGCAAAAGCAAGACAGTAAGTAAACACGGAGAAAGGAGAAGGCACATTTCACTATTTGTTTCAAACAGTAGGTACCTCTGCAGGCAACACATGTCTGACAGCCAGCAGAAACAACCAACATTCCCAATCCAGTACTCAGATTTGCGTTATTTTAAAGGATAAACCAAAATGAACAGTGCATCTCTTTGGCATATTTTGAAATGATCTACTATTAATTAATACAGTTACTGTTCTGTCTGCATAATCAACAAACCATTTAGCAAAAGAGAGTAACTGTATTAAAAACTTCTGCTCTACACAAAAAGCACTCCTTTCAAGTACCCAACTAAATAAAGGCATAACATTCTGGCATTCTGTGAAAGAAAGATTGAGAGTTCAGGAGAAATAGTTTATTATTTTCAAAAGTCATTAGTGGAATAAGGAAGGGGAGCAATGGCAGGTGTTTGAAAGAGATGGCAGGTAAATGTGCCTGGAGTCAGTTGGTCAGTTTTGTGCTTCTATAGGTCGTGAGGGCATCATGAATTCCATCCTGGTAATGACAGAATTTTATAGAAAAAAATAAAGTTAGAGCATAAATTCATTTTTTGGAGATCTTTTATTGAAAGGTAAGCACAGACAGGGTCATTAGATTCACAATACTATTAGGCCATTTGGCAACATTTGGGGCTCTGGGAAAAGTAAGAGCAATTCAATGACACATCACACTCTGAAAAAGGTGACAAATTATAAAAGGTAACAGTATAAGCAAGTTAGTGAATGTGGATATATACTCAGGGAAGCATTAGTTGAGTTAGTAATTTAAGTTTGTGGAGAGAACACTGTAATGGGGAAAAAGAAAAGAAATAATACTTCATATCTTGCACAATTACTAAGGAGCCCAAATTTATTTTAGCTGTTTACTTATATTTAGCTGTATTCCATTAGAAATTCATATAAAACTATAAAAGAAATATTTGAGAAAGGCAACGAGGGTAAAAAAATAGGTAGAAAAGTAATAAAATCTGGGATATACCCATCCTGAAGGCATTCATATAATTCAGACCTGGAAAGCTTCTACAAGTGGGATAAAATTTCAAGCTTTCAAAGAACCAAAGAAAGAGGGAAGCATGGTAATTTATGCATAATATCATAGGAGTTAAAAAAATCAGATGTTCAAAAGAAGCTACAAAAAGGCTAGATATGCTTGAGGCATTTCTGGTGGAAGGCTGAAGTTTTAAGAAAGTTCAAAATATTCTGCATCCATTTAGAAAATTTCCTCCCACTTCTTAATAGCATTGTAAACTTAATCCATGAGAAACTGGTCTCTCAAAAAAAAGTTTTAAAAATCAGAAAGTATTATTGTACATGGTTAGCAACATAATACAGTAATAAAACAGAGATGATACTTCACTGCACCTGTATTTTACTGAATTTTAACACTTCAGGTAGAAAATCAATTGGTTATAGATAATGGAAATGCACCTGCAATGCTGACTGCCAAAATTCTGTGTGTGTGTGTTTAGAACATGGTACTGAAGTTGGGAACTAAATTCAACTTCTCTAAGTCTCTTCTATAAAATGGAAATTATAATATCTACCTCCAAGGATTTTGTGAAGGTTACATTTCATAACGTTTGCAAAGACACTTTTAGTCATTTAACAAACATTTGCTAACATCTACTTTGTCATTAATTATTTGGATACAAAGACAGATAAATCTCTTCCCAAAGGGAATTCACAATCTTCTCAACTTTAAATATCCTCCACATAAATAAGGCAGGGTTATTTAGAACAAAATAGTATTTCCTCAGGTACATTTCTCAGAAAACTAGCACTCTGGGGCTTTAATATTTGACATATGCAAGAAACAGTAAGTTTATGTTAAATCAAGTCCTTTTTTTTATTTAGCAAAAATACAAATGTAAAGTACGTAGAGCAGCACCTAGCATACAGTAAGCAATTAAATGTTATTTATCATTATTTAGGCCCTAGCATGGAACCTGGCACACTTAAAAAATACCTGTAGTAGGCTGAACGGTGACCCCCAAGGACATCAGGTCCTAATTCACAGAGCCAATAAATGTTACCTTCCGTGGAAAGAGTGTCTGCAGGTATGATTTTGAGATGGAGAGATTTTATCTTGGATTATCTGGGTGGGCTGTAAATGCAAACACTAGCATACTCACAAGAGAGAGGCAAATGAAGATTTGACACTGACAGAGAAGAGAAGGCAATATTACTACAGAAACAGAGATTGGGGTGATGTGGCCACAAGCCAAGGAATTCCAGTAGCTATCAGAAGCTGGAAAGACAAGGATTGGATTCTTCCGTGGAGCCTCCAGACAGAGGATGACACCCTGATATTGGCCAGGGAAACTAGTTTTGGACTTCTGTCCTTCACTATTGTGAGAGAATATGTTTTCATTGTTTTTAAACTACAAGGTTGAGGTAATTTTTTACAGTAGTCACAGGAAACTAATACAGTGTCTAAGAATGATATTAATCACTGGATTACATGTGTAACACCAAGAAATTTGATTTATAAAGGTAACATGTTAATGGCAATTAAGATGATGTGATTGGATGGAACAAAATTTTAAGCTGTTGTGACAAAGACAAAAAAAGAAAACCTATACTTAGAGAATGCTACCATATCTTCAGCCTGAATTAGAATAAATTCCAAAAGGTATGTATTTAAAACTTGAAACTTTTTTAGAATAAAGACTCATTTTCCTCTGATATAATGGAAAATTTCAAGGGAAAAAGTTGACAGAATTGTGCAGTAAAAAACCCATTATCCATCACTTAGATACTATAATTAACATTTTGCTATATTTGCTTTATCTCAGATGTATCCATCTATCTCTTTATTCATCCCTGTATCCATCCATCAATTTATCTTATTTTTTATGCATTTCAAAGTGCAGACATTGATACATTTTACTCCTAAACACTTTAGCATACACATCATAAACTACAGATGAATGTTTGTTAATGGTTATTTTTTAAGTAAATTTTACTCACTGTGAAATTTGTGATTTGGGCACAAATCTTAAAAGCAATCGGTTTTGACAAATGCATATATATGTCTACCTCGAACCCCTAACAAGATCTAGAGTATTCCTAACACCACCGAGTTCCTTCATGCCCAATGCCCATTCCCACTCACAAATGCAACTACCGTTGTAGATGTTTTTGTTACTTTGTTTTATTTTACAATAGCTTAGTTTTATCCATTTTCTTTTGTGAGTAAAAACCTAAAAGTGAAATTGCAGAGTCACAGAGTATTAGTAGTACACACATAGTAGGTGTGCAATTAGTTTTATAAGAAACTGCCAAATCTTCTTCCAAAGCTGTTATACCATTTTATATTCCTACCAACACTTGTAGAATTTTAGTTGCTCCACATCCTCAACAACATAGATGTTATCAGGCTTTCAAATTTTAGACATTCTGGTGAGTTCGTAAAGACCAGTTCAACATTAAAAAATTTAAAGATTCCATAATAACAATTCTACTCTTATTATTTTTCATTAAGGAAATACACAATGACAAAAAGTAACTAAAAATTGGGTAATATTTCTAAAGTAATTCATATACTTCCTGAATTTTGAAAAAGTGTACAAGACATAAAAATATATATGTGTCATATAATTAATGCATTTTACAGGCAATACTTGTAAACCCCATGCAATAGCTTTCTGGGCCCAGATAACATTTCACATGCTAGTTCTTTGGGATATCTTCATGGTTAATTCTATTTATTTCATCACCTTTATTCCAAGCAACCTACATATCCAACAACGACCAGATAACTTCAGGACACAAACCTTTAGTCATTGCATATAGCCCTCAACACTATATTACATGTAGTTCTCCACTTTATCTCTCATGAGTTGAATTGGAAGTTGGGAACCAATTTTAAAATCAGCCCCAAACTGTCATCCTTGTTAGCATCAGGCTTTTCATTTAAGGTTTCTACTCTAACTGAATACTTGATGGAAGACCTTACATAATGTTGTAACTTAAAAGGTACACTGCTTATCATATCACCGAAAGAATTCTTAAAATTGTGTTGCCAGAAACTGGATTAGGACTCTGGCATTAGCCAGCAAATAGTAAAGCTAGAAACCATGTACCTCCCAGCAGTTTTCTTCAAATCACTGAAAATAAAAAAGGAATTTCTTTTCTTTTACTATTTCTAATTAATACTTAAGTAAATTGCTCAATTTTAAGAAACATGCAGTTATGTATTTTCATAGCTATGAATACTGTATATGAAATAAAAATCTTCACTGAAACATGCTAAAACCTTAGAAGCTTTCAAATGAACATAAAGTTGCTTTGTATTATTAGAGACAAACTATTATTTTTCATAAGATTAATGTTTTAAAAATGGAAACCACTGAGAAATAATTGCAAAGTTAAAAACTGTATCAAAGCTTTTAAAAGTCATTTTACACTGTTACACTATTCAATTATGCCACATAATTTTCAGAATATTCAACCTAATTCTTTTTAAAGTAAACTTACTATCAACCTCAAGGTTTTCATTTATTGACATGAAGGGTAATTTATCTTCTCTCATTGTTCTTTATAATGTTTGGCATTTTGAAGCAATGAAAGACTATTCACAGGAACCCTTCCCCCAATAAACATTACATAATTTTTTTCTACTAATGATCTAATACAGAAAGCCATGGAAAGTGACTCCAAATTACTCAATTGTTTTCAAATTTAAAGAAATTGATCTCTCAGTGTGTAGTTATGAACCTTTATAGTTATGTACCTTTATAAATAGTTATGTTTATACCTTTTTTCTAAGAACAATGATTAGAATCAATGTCTACAAATAATTGCAAAGGAGAATAAATGCATACTTATTGCAAAAATTAATACAGAGTCCAAATCTGTGAGTTGAAAAATCTCTCATAATAGCTAGCATAACAAATGCCAAACATTAATTATAAAAAGACATTCAGAATTATGTGGGAGAGGAGGAATTTTTTGTTCGTTTGTTTGTTTCTTTTTTGAGATGGAGTTTCGCTTTTGTTGCCCAGGCTGGAGTGCAATGGCATGTTCCTGGCTCACTGCAACCTCTGCCTCCCAGGTTCAAGCAATTCTCCTGCCTCAGCCTCCCAAGTAGCTGGGATTACAGGCATGTGCCACCACACCCGGCTAATTTTTGTATTTTTAGTAGAGACGGAGTCTCTCCATGTTGGTCAGGCTGGTCTCAAACTCCCAACCTCAGGTGATCCACCTGCCTCGGCCTCCCAAAGTGCTAGGATTACAGGCGTGAGCCACCACATCCGGCTGGGAGAGGAAGAATTTTTACATGGCCAGCCAGCTTTGTATTCACACAAATGCAGTACCACCATATTTATTATTGAGCCTTGTTTCCAATGCCCATGCCCAGCCACCTCAAGTCTAGAGTTCAGCCAAACACTTAAAGCACTCTACCCTTGAAATCTGAGATATTATTGCCTGATCCAAGCCAGATAAAGGTGTGGAGAGGCCATGAAGACCTGGGAAAAAAATATGGTTTCTTTTCCCTCTAGTTTTGTGAAAAATAACAATGAAAATACTAAATTGTACAATTAATAAAAGGAAAACCAAAGTCTAATTTTTTTCAGATTGTTTATGCTGCTCTCGTCATGCTGATACACTAAGGCTGTGCCTGGTATGCCTAACAATAATCCAGGAGAAAGAATGAGTTTGTAGAAAGTGAATGCTGACCGTACTGGCACCAGTCTATTTTCCTGTTTTATGGATTGAGATGACTGTGCCAGTTTTTTTTGTTGCTGTTCAAATGCTGGCCCCCATCTGTTATTTTCAATGTAGCTTGAAACTCTGGATATTGACTTCTGGTTCATATATTCTTCATAACTTTGTCTGTGGGTCCACTGGACATATTTACTACAAAGATGGTTTCTCAAAACAATAAACCTTTCATACACTTAGATTCCATGAGAGTCACAAGGAAGCATCTCAGGCATATTTTGCGTGGCTGAGTCAGGGTGTCAAATAAACTTCTGAATATGGATACCTTTAGATCAGATGTGCACTCTCCAGTTGTTACAGTCTTGAGCATTCCCTAATGTTACATTTGATGCACTTTCTTCATTTACATTCCATATCTGGCCCTCACAGAAATTTAAGTTCGCAACCCCTACGAATACCATATACACTGCCTCCACATGAATTTGAAACCCATAATTCAGACCCAAGCACTTGTCTCTTCTCATAGTGACCATTGCTCCTAACCTCTAGTTTCCCTTCGTTCTGTTGTGACCATTGTATGAAGTATGTCATCATGCTGACCCGACTTCCTCCTGTTCTGGCCTGACTTGTCCGGCTACCATTCATCACATACCCACTGGCAGCAGGGCTCATGCTTATCTTAGATTAGATACTCAAAACAGGTTTGTTGAACGAATGAGAGAAGAATTGATGCACGGTAATAAGGCAAGTCATACTGTTATATACTTAGCATTTGAATAATTTTTATTATTCAGAATACTACTTTTGTTAAGAATATTTCAACAAAGTAGGGCATTATTTTTAGGCATGAGGACTGGTTTGCTTATAGTTAGGAAGAGAAATACCTAGGCAAAACTTGTCTAATAAAAGGGATGAAAAGCTTGTAGTAACAAAACAAAGGGACTTAAAAGGAGAAAAGGCTGCATATGTAGATCCCTAGGGTTTAAAATATAAATAATAAGGTAAGAATATGTAATGAAACATAAAGTAGCTTCTGCTGAATTTCTCTCAGTAAACATATCTCCTATGCTAGGTAAGACAAAAGGATCGAGAAGACACCATGATATTTATTTTACAGTAAGCAAAAAAGCAACAGAAGCTATAATAATTTTTGACAATATTATGGGTATTGAAAATTATAAAGTGCCATTAATTTCAAGAAACTCACTTTACACTTCTTGATATTGGAAAAGAAACATTTACCTAAGGGAGGTAAATTTACTTTCCATGAAAATTTCCACTGTAAGCCAAGGAAAATATCACAATTTGTCAATGTGAGAGTAAATACCATAGTAAGACAATATGGGATTTGCTAGCGATTATTTTCAAAGAAGGTAGATGAGGTAAACAATATAGTTTAAAAGTACATTTTATTAATACTCTTAACATTTATTTACTTATAGAATTAAGACAACATGTTTACTTGAGGTACCTGGAACATACCTAACTCTTTTTAGTTTAATTCAGAAGTGGCAGTGGCTTTAATAGGCAGAATGACAGGGTGCTCTAGCCACAGACTCAGCAGTCTGAGTTCCCAGGACCAAATCCAGGCTTGGAGACCTCAGCAAGTTAGTGTCTCACATTCCTTATTTTTACAGTGGGGGCAATAAGATCTACCTCAAAGGGTTTTTGTAAGAATTAAAATAAATGCTATATGTAAAGAGTTTAGAATAATGCCTTGGATACATTGGTACATGTGTTAGTTATTATTACTTGAATTAAATTTTCCCTTATCTCTAGACATTATGTGCCTCCTGATTTCATATAACAAGACATACCCCACACCATCTATGTAGTATCTTGCCCCAAAATAAAAAAACTGAATTTAAACAAGCCTCTAATTTACCTATCAATTTACAAGAAATGTAAGGGAAGCAGACAAGCAGCAAAACATATGGAATGGCACCATAAGAAGATGATTAGCTAAATAGAGAATGAAAGAAATTTTGCACGACAAATGATTCATGTTCTTCAACAAATAAATGACATGCAAAAATAGGGAAGGGGATGTTAGTTATTTAAAAAGACCTAAGAGCTATATCAACCAAATGAAACACTTGACCTAACTTGGATCCTAATTTGAATAAGTAAGCTGAAAAGGGCATTTTTTGAGACAGGAAAAATTTAACATAGGTTCCATATTATATAATATTAAGAAATTATTATTACATTTGTTAGTTGTAATAATAGGACTGTATGTGTACATTTTTTCAAAAAACCCATCTGATAGAGATAACTGAAGCATTTATACATGAAAATTTTTTTGAGATTTATGTTAAAATACTCCAAAAAATCCCTCAAAGTTTAGGGGATCAGAAGATGAAATATCAATGGCAAAATGTTGGCAATTGTGTTTGGGTGATGGGTACACAAGGTTTCATTACATGATTCTATATTTATGTGTTTGAAACTTTCCACAATAAATGTGAAATTTCACAAATTCATTATCTTGTGGATTTAACATTTCTGTTTGCCCTTAAATTTGTTTATATGCCTATCATATTTGTTACTTTACTTGAGCAATTTAATTAAATGTTATATTATAATGAATAAATATGAACACAAAAGAGAGATAATTATTTCTATAAAACTACATTGAATGCATATATTTGATAAAGGCAATTCACAAAAAAATATGCTTTTGAATTAGGTGTGAGTGAGATAATTGTAAAAATTTAGAGAATGTAAAAGTTGGTAAAACTTAAAAGGTTTCTACACTTAAATTGCTTCACAAGTATCTTAGTGATAACCTCACCATGATGTACTGAAAACTGGAAATCCTTGATGATGTACTCGGGGTGTGGTTTGTATTAGAAAGAAAACATGAAACTCCCAACAGTACACTTAGATGCAGATAAAAGGTCTCAGGTCTAAGTAGAAGACTAGTGAATAAATGGACATTTAAATAATTTTTAAAGATACAAATGTTTAAAATATTTTATTTTACAATCTTCCTCTTGCTTTACCTCTTTAAATGAACAAATACTAATTCCTACCAGGGCAGAAAAGAGGGCCTTCTACTGCGTTACAAGTTTTTGTTCTTTAATGAAGTTTTTAGATCCCTTGTTGAGTGCAAAGATTATTTCTATTTTAAAATACTGCTGAAAATAGTGTTTCAACTATGTAAATCAAGTATTTAATTAATAATATAAAATTAAAGCAGTATAGATTGAGGAAATGATGTTTTACAGTTTTAATAATAAAGACTATGTGATATAACTGTAGCTTCAATAAATATAACCTAGAAGCTAGAGGCTGTTCCAAAAGCTATGTTTTGCATTTGATCAAAGACAAAATATATCAACTAGACTTAGTAAATACTATAACTGTGACAAGTTATTTATTTATATTCTGCCTACTTAACAAAAGAATTGATAATAAGTGTTTATACAAGCTAGTTGTAAAAAAATAAGATGCCTTTGAACTTTGCTGTAAAAAATAAATGCCTAAAATAAAATTATTTCCCAAAGCAAAGTTATGTAAAATATTCATAGTCAATATTATAAGTACCAGAATTTAAATATCACTTGTTAAAATTATCAGTTTTCATAGTATATAACTGGATATCAGCTCAAGCATAATTCTGAGTTTTATTCATACTCTTGGGGGACAACAGCGAATTCACAGAAGGCTACCCAAATCCTGACCATTAAAGTAGAAAAAATTAATCTTAATAAGACATACCTTGTTATAGGTTTAATTTAATATAGCCCCCATCTCAAAGATGTTAGAAAATGTAACAAAGCAGCAAATCAGAATAAAATTAATACATAATTAGTGCCTAAAGTTCCCTGCCAGAATTCTTCATCATACATTTTAAAATGATATCGTTTGGCATTTATTTAAAAATAGTAAAAATGTTGAAGCACATTACTTTAGATCTTGGGAAACAAAATAGAAAAGTTTATATTATAGTTTCTCTAAACCAAACTTCCCAAATTATAAAAACTAAATATTTGGGTATAATAATTAGATCTTGGCTTGACAGTAAGAATTTAGAAATCAGAAAGCGCCTTTTCAAAAATGCTGTGGGCATTTTTGCTGTTTGGGAGTCACCCTAAACATAGTCACTAACACGAGCCTCTAATCATTTGGAGTTTCTACCTTCACTCTACAAACAGCTTACTTGTAAAAAAGAGACTTGTGGACTTAGTTGCCAACTTTCATGCCTCGCTTTGGGAAGGATCTGGGGAAAAAGACACGTACATGGTGGCAGCATAAATTAGCAAAACCATTCTAGAGTGTGGTCTAGCATTATTTATTCCTTAATGTATATACTTCTAGACCACCATATATGACCTAAGGTTATACTAGATTCTAGTGATATATGATTTTAAAAAAACTAAGAATACTTTTAATAACTATGTCCTGTAACCCAGAAATTCTATTTCTGCACACACAAATAGACTAGGTTAAATAAATTATGGTATCCAGATGCAGGCATTTAATAAGACGATATATATTTTCCCTGACATGCAAAGATTTCAAGAAATATTGCTGGATTTTAAAAGAAAGTCAGAAGCAGGATGAATAATATAATCCTTTCTGCATAATTATTTTATATTTCTTACATATTCTTAAACTGGCTTGAATTTAATATCTTTATCCTTTTCAAAACAGTAAGTTAATTGCCAAATGATATGCAGGAATAAAGAGGTAATTTCTGAGGCTTTGTGGACATGAGGTTTTTACCGTGGAAGCTGACTAAGAGACATTAAATATGTAGGAAGATAAAAGTGGAGTGCAGCTTTGGCATTGTAAGAATGATTTGGTTTAGATCAGGCAATAAAACAGCTATAAAAATCATAATAATGTATCATAAATGGGAAGCATTATGGCACAGGATTTGGAATCAGAGACCTTGGTTTGAGTCTGGTTTCTGTCTTGTAATGTATGAACACAGACCAGGTTATATAATCTCTGTGATCCTATCATCTTAATAACAAAATGGAGATAATGACTTCATGGGATTGTTGGGAATATTAAATGTTGTAATATATGTACAGTGCTTCATATTCTTGAGTTCAATTATTTTAATTGGTAGCTACTATTATTAAATACTTCTAAATCAGAAAATACATATTTGTAAAATGGTTAAGGGCTTTTTTCTTTAGTATTTTATATTCCATCTCACAACATGAGAATGTTCCCCCTTCTAACAAAGGAGGCTCAGGTTTAACCAACCTTCACAATTGGGTGTTAAGTAGAAAGGATTTCTCATGTTACAAGGCATTTGTCAAGCCAAAATCATGCTAAGAACCTTGAATTGCTTACCTTTGACAATAAGCAAATTGCCTTTTTGGTTTTTTGTTTTGTTTTGTTTTGTTTTTGAGACAAGGTCTCACTCTATCACCCAGGCCAGAGAGCAGTGGCGCAATCATAGCTCACTGCAGCCTTGAAATCCTGGGCTCAAGTGATCCTCCCACCTTAGCCTCCCAAGCAGCTAAGACTACAGGCGCATGCCACCACATCTGGCTAATTTTTTTAATTTTTAGTGGAGACGAGGTCTCACTATGTTGGCCAGGGTGATCTCGAACTCCTTAGCTCAAGTGATCTTCCCACCTGGGCCTCACAAAGTGCTGGGATTACAGGTGTGAGCTACTGTACTCAGCCCCTTTTCTTTAAATAACCCCAAATTCTCAAATTCCATTTTCTTCCTTTTATTGTGAAAATTTCGAGAAATACAAAAAAGTTGAAAGAATTTTATAGTAAACACCGTTATACCTACCACCTAGAGTCTACCGCTAACGTTTTACTATATTTCTTCTATCATACTCATATTCATCTATCCATTCTATAAATCAGGGTTTTTTTTGAGATGGAGTTTCGCTGGTTTCCCATCTAGCAATGGTGCAATCTCAGCTCACTGCAACCTCTGCCTCCTGGGTTCAAGCGACTCTCCTGCCTCAACCTCCCAAGTAGCTGGGATTACAGGCATGTGCCACCATGCTCGGCTAATTTTGTATTTTTAGTAGAGAGGGGGTTTCTCCATGTTGGTCAGGCTGGTCTCGAACTCCTGACCTCAGGTGATCTGCCTCCGTGGCCTCCCAAAGTGCTGGGATTACAGGCGTGAGCCACCGCTCCTGGCCTTCAGTTTTTTATCAAACTTTTTATTTTGTGAGAACTGTAGATTCACATGTAGTTGAAAGACGTAGAGAGAGCCCATGTGCCCTTTCCCAGTTTCCACCATCTTGTAAAATTATAGTAGAATATCACAAGCAGGATATTGACATTGATACAGTTGCACACAGAACATTTCCATCACTAGAAGGATTCTTCATGGTGTCCTTCTATATCCCACCCATTTTCCTCCCACCCCTACATCTTATTTAACCCCTGGTAACCTCTAATCTGTTCTCCATTACTACAATTTTATCATTTCAAGAATGCCACAGAAATAGAATCATATAGTATATAATTTGGGGAGACTGACTTTTTAACTCAGTGTAATTCTCTGGAGATTCATCAAGGTTGCTGCGTCTACAAATAGTCTGTACCTTTTTATTCAGTAGTATTCCATGATAGGCACATACCACATTCTGTTCACCCATTCACTTATTAAAGGACAGTTATTTCCAGGTTTTGGCTATTTTGAATAAAGCTTCTATAAATATTTGTGTATAGACTTTTGTCTTCATTTCCCGAAGACAAATGACCAGGAGTGCAATTGTTGGGTCATACGGTACTTGCATGTTTAGTTTTTAAAGAAAGTGCCTATTTTCCAGTGACTACACTCTTTAACACTTTAACAATATATGAGTGATCAGTTTCTTAACATCCTCAACAGCATTTGGTTTTGTGACAATCTTTTTTTACCATTCTGATTGTAGTAAAAATCTCAATTGTGGTTTTAATTTACATTTCCCTAATGGCTAAAGACAGTGAACATCTTTTCAAGTACTTAATTTTTGTTCATCTGTATATCATCAGTGAAATGTCTATGTCATTTACTCATTTTCTAACTGGCTTGTTTTTAATTATAAAATTTCAAAGTACTTTCTATATGCGATATGTTAGTCATTTGTCAGATACATGGTTTGCAAATATTTTCTCCCATTTTGTAGTTTGCCTTTTCCATCCTATTAAAAGGGTCTTTCACATAGCAAAAGTTTTTAATTTTGATGAAATCCAGTTTGTCAATTTTCCTTTTATGGATCATGTTTTTGGTGTCAAGTCTAGAAATTACATGCCTAGCCCTAGACCCTGAAGGTTTTTTCCCCCCTAGGTTTCTTTCTACAAGTTTTATAGTTTTATGTTTTACAATTAAATCTGTGATCCTTTTTGAGTTCATTTTTATATAAGCTATGTGACAGGTTGAAGTTCACATTTTTTTGCCTATGATGTCCAATTTTTCCAGCACCATTTATTGAAAAGTCCATCTTTTCTTCATTGAATTGCATTTGCATCTTTGGCAAACTCACATAAGCATATTTACATGAGTCCTTTCCGAGTTTCCTGTTCTGTTCCATTAATCTGTATGTCTAGTGCTCCACAAATGCCAGACAGTCTTCATTGCTGTAGCTACATAAAAACTCTTGAAATTGAGTAAATGTATTCCCCCAAGTTTACTGTTTTTTAAAATTGTTCAGTTCTTTTGACTTTCCATGTAAGTCTTAGAATAGTCTTATCTATATCTACAAAAAACTTTCTGTGATTCTGATAGAAATTGCATTAAACCCATGCATCAATGTGGGGAGAAATTACATGTCTCCTATGTGGCTTCCAATCCATCAACAAAGTACACCTTTCCATTTATTTAGCTCTTTGATTTTCAAGGCTTGTACAATTTCTGGCATACAATCCCTATACAAGTTTTCATTGGTTTACTTCTTTAATAAAGTGAATGTAAATTGTATTGTGTTCTTAATTTTGGTGTCCATATGCTCATTGCTAGTATACAGAAATACAATCGATTTTTGTATGTTTATCTTTTATCCTAAAGTCTTGTTTACTAGTTCTAGAAATGTTTTTATACATTCCTTAGGATATTTCACAAAAACAATCCGGTCATCTGTAAATAGGGGCAGTTTTATTTATTCCCTTCCAATCTGTATGCCTTTATTACTTTATCTGGCCAACTGCACTGGCTAGAACTTCCAGTAGTATATTAAGAGTGGTGAGAGCAGATATCCTTACCTTGTTCCTGGTCATAATGAAAAAAACATTCAATCTATCATCATTAAGCATAATGTCAGTGGCAGGATTTTTTTGTAGATACTCTTCATCAAGTTGAGAAAGTTCCTGTCTATTTCTGTCTTTCTGCAAGTAATTTTTATTATTAACAGATGTTAAATTTTGTCAAATGCTTTTTTGACAACTGATATGATCATGTGATCTTTTGATTTTTGAACACCAAAGGTTAGCCTTGAATCCCGGGAATAAATTCCAGTTGGCCATAGTGCATGATTCTTTTTATATGGTCCTGAATTCTATTTGCTCACATTTGTAAAGGATTCATTGGGAACACTGTTCTACAGTTTTACTTCTTTGAAGTGTATTTTTTTCTGATTTTGCTCATCAGGGTAATATTAACTTTATAAAATGAATTGGGAAATGTTTCCTTCTGTTCTAGTTTCTGGAAAATATTGTCTAGAATTGGCATTGATTCATCTTAAAATGTTTGGTAGAATACTCCAGTGAAACTATGTGGACCTGGAGATTTATTTTGGGGGATTTTTTTTTAAATTATCGATGCAATTTCCTTAATAAGTATAGTGCTGCTAAACTTAGCTGTTTTGTATTGGATAAGTTGTGGTAGCTTGTGTTTTTCAAGGAAGTGGTCTCCTTCATCTAAATTGTCAAATTTATGTGTGTAGAATTGTTTATTGTATTTCTTTATTATCTTTCCATGTGTGCAAGGTCTGTAGTAATATCTCGTTTCATTCCTGACATTGGCAATTTGTATCTTATCTCGTTCTTTGTCAGTATTGCTAGAGGTCTGTCAATTTTATCGATCTTTTCAAAGAACCAGCTCTTGGCTTCATTGACTTTATTGTTTACTGTTTTCAATTTCATTGATTTCTGATATTATCTTTATAATTTCTTTCCGGCCAGGCGTGGTGACTGACGCCTATAATCCCAGCACTTTGGGAGGCTGAGGCGGGCGGATCATGGGGTCAAGAGTTCGAAACCAGCCTGGCCAGCATGGTGAAACCCTGTCGCTATGAAAAAATACAAAAAATTAGCTGGGCATGGTGGTGCGCACCTGTAATCCCAGCTACTTGGGAGGCTGGGTCAGGAGAATCACTTGAACCCAGGAGGCAGAGGTTTCAGTGAGCTCAGATCGCACCACTGCACTCCAGCCTGGGCGATAGAGCAAGACTCTGTCTCAAAATAATAATAATAATAATAATAACAATAATAATTTCTTTCCTTCTGCTAGTGTTGGCTTTACACTGCTCTTCTTTTTCTAGTGTCTTGATATAGAAGCTTAGATTTTTGATTTTAAAATTTCCCTCTTTTCTAGTATCTGCATTTAAAAATATAAATTTCCTCTTAGCACTATTTTAGCAGTTTTCTAATACCAAATTTAGAAAATTGTATTTTGTATTTTCATGTAAATTTAGTTCAATATATTTTTTCAAATTATTTCTCTTGTGACTTCCTCTTTCACCTATGAATTATTTAGAAGTCTTTTCTGTTTCCAAGTGTTTGGAGAATTTTCTGATATCTTTCTGGTTTTGATTTCCAGTTTGAGTCCACTGTGGTCAGACAATACAATCCATATGATTTTAATTCTTTTAAATTTGAAGTTTGTTTTATGGCTCGGGATATAGTGTGTTTTGGCATATACGACATGGTTACTTGAAAAGAATGTGAAATATTGTTCTTGGAGTGTTCTATAAAAATCAATTAAATCTGTTGGTTGGTAGTGTTACTGAGATCATTTGTTTCCTTGCTGATATTTTCTAATTGTTCTAACAGTTGTTGAGAAAGAGTGCTGACGTCTCCAACTACAACTGTAGATTTATCTTTCTCCTTTCAATTTTACCAGTTTTTGCTTCATATATTTTCCTGCTCTGTTGTTTGCTGCATAAACATTTAGGATGGCTATGTCTAATGGGTGGATTGATCCTTTTATCATTACATAATGTCCGTATCTGTCTCTTGAAATTTTCTAAAATATACTTTATCTGATGTTAATGTAGCCATTCCTGCTTTTCTATGTTTGCATGATATATCTTTTCCTATCCTTTACCTTCCAACCTGCCTATATTGTTATAGTTCAAGTGAGTTTATTAAACACAGCATATACTTGGGTCATGTTTTAAAATCAACTCTGTAAATCTGTATCTTTTAATTGGAATAGTTAGAGATTTATACTTAATATAATTATTGATATGTTAGGCTTATGTTTGCAGTTTTATTATTTTTGTTTTCTATTTGTTTTCTCTGTTTTGCATTTGTCTGTTTTCTCTTTCCTGCCTTCCTGGGGTTACATGAACATTTTTTAGAATTGTATCTTGTTTTTAAGAGTATCTCTTTATATAACTTTCTAAATGGTTGCTCTAGGTATTATCTTATATATCTATAATTTATCACAGTTTACTGGTGTTGTCATTTTATCAGGTTGAGTGAAGTATATAAACCTTACTTCTCTTTGCATCCCTTTACTCCCCATATTTGTAATCAAATATTTCCTCTGCATATATTTGAAACTACATCAGGCAGCATTATAATTTTTGCTTCAACCATCAAATACAATTTAGAAAACTCAAGAGGAAAATAAAATACTATTGTATTTACCCACATGTTTGCTTACCATGTTCTTTTTGATACTGCAAAGTCCCTTCCTTTATTATTTCCTTTCTGTTTAGAAAATTTCCTTTTGCCATTCTTTTAGGGTAGGTCTCCTGGTGACAAATACTCTTACTTGTCCTTCATCTGAAAAACGTCTTGGATTGGGTGGGGCCAAGATGGCCAACTACAAGAAGGGACAATGGGAGGCTCCCATGGAAAAGAACCATAATTAGCATATGAATCCTACGCTGGCAACCAAGGTATCAAGGTTCTTTCAACAGAACTGACTAGCCAGCTGGCGTGATCCATGGAGGGGAAGGAAGAGTAGTATGGTGCGGTGGCACACCTGAGAG
Organism: Pan paniscus; assembly: GCF_029289425.2. Classification (NCBI taxonomy): domain Eukaryota; kingdom Metazoa; phylum Chordata; class Mammalia; order Primates; family Hominidae; genus Pan; species Pan paniscus. Next base: position 103,327,340 of record NC_073253.2, read on the forward strand.
CCACACGGGGCAGGGGAGCCACCCCTCATCCAACAGAGGTGGCGAGTAAGCATGCTACCCAGCTAGGGAAACTGTGCTTTCCCCATGGAACTGTGCAACCCACAGATCAGAAGATCCCAGTCGTGAACCCACACCACGGGGACCTAGGGTCCCAACCCCAGAGTGACGCAGATTCTCAACAGCCTCTCAGCTAGAATCCGCTTAAGCCTGCCAGGTCCCCAGGGGGAGGGGTGACCAGCACCAAAGCTGCAGCTGCTTGCTGTTTAAGTCCTGTGAGCTCCCTGGGGGAGGGCCAGCAGCCAGCACTAGCACTCATAACTGCTTAACACGCTAAGCTCCCTGGGTGGGGGAAGGATGGCATCCATCTCTGTAGCTCCAGGCAGTGCTTTTCCCTTGCTGGAGCCAGGGAGGCTGGATAACTTGGTTGCAAGAGGTGTCCCCCATAGCTCAACACACCGGCTGTGGCATACTGCGGCCAGAGCACCTCTTCAGGCCTCATTCTGGGTATGGCCTCCCTGCAGGAACTCCAACAACTCCAGCCAGAGGCTCAGGGACAGAACCTAGATCTCCCCGGGCCTGAGCCCCTAGGAGGAGGGGTGGCCACTGTCTCTGCAGACCAGCAGACTTAACCTTTCCTCCTAATAGTTCTGAGGAATCCAAGCAGCCCAGACAAATGGGGTTCCCCCCAGCGAAGCACACCCCTCCACCAAGGAACAGTCAAAGTGCCTCATTAAACAGATCCTGTTCCCCATGCCACCCAACTGGGTGAGACCCTCCAACAGGGCTTGTCAGACACCCTAGAAAAGAGCGATCCTACTGGCATCAGGTTGGTGCCCCTCAAGGTCAGAGATCCCAGAGGAAGGAGCAGGCAGCCATCTTTGCTGTTCTCCAGCCTCCTTGAGTGACATCTCCAGGCATGGGAGCAAAGCAGATGAAGACGGCTTGAAGTGAACCCCCAACAAACTGAAGCAGCCCTACAGGAGAGGAACCTGACCATTGAAAGAAAAACAAACAAACAGAAAGCAACAACAACAGCATCAACAACAACAACAGAAGTCCCCACACAAACCCCATCCAAGGGTCAGCAGTCTCAAAGATTGAAACTAGACAAACTCATGAAGATGAAAATCATCGAAAAAATGCTGAAAACCCAAGAGGCCAGAGTACCTCTTCTCCTCCAAATGACTGCAATGCCTCTCCAGCAAGGGTACAGAACTGGACAGAAGATGAGATGGACAAACTGACAGAAGTAGGCTTCAGAAGATGGGTAATAAAAAACTCTGCTGAGCTAAAGGAGCATGTCCTAACCCAATGCAAAGGAGCTAAGAACCTTGATAGAAGGTTAGAGGAGCTGCTAACTAGAATACCCAGTTTAAATAGAAACATAAATGACCTGATGGAGCTGAAAAACACAGCATGAGAACTTCATGAAGCATACACAAGTATCAATAGCTGAATCAACCAAGTGGAAGAAAGAATATCAGAGTCTGAAGGCCACCTTGCTGAAGTAAGGCATGCAGACAAGATTAGAGAAAAAAGAACGAAAAGGACCGAACAGAGCCTCTGAGAAATATGGGACTACGTAAAAAGGCGGAACCTAGGATTGACTGGAGTACCTAAAGGAGATGAGGAGAATGGAAACAAGCTGGAAAACATACTTCAGTACATTATCCAGGAGAAGATCCCCAACCTAATAAGACAGGCCAACATGCAAATTCAGGAAACACCACTAAGATACTCCAAGAGAAGATCAACCCCAAGACATATAATCATCAGATTCTCCAAGGTTGAAATAAAGGAAAAAATATTAAGGGCAGCCAGTGAGAAAGCCCAGGTCACCTACAAAGGGAAGCCCATCAGACTAACAGCAGACCTCTCAGGAGAAACCCTACAAGCCAGAAGAGACTGGGGGCCAATATTCAACATTCTTTTTTTTTTAGACAGAGTCTCACTCTTGCCCAGGCTGGAGTGCAGCGGCGAGATCTCGACTCACTGCAACCTCTGCCTCCCAGGTTCAAGCAATTCCCCTGCCTTAGCCTCCCAAGTAGATGGGATTACAGGCACCCACCACCACACCCAGCTAATTTTTTTTTTTTTTTAATTTTTAGTACAGATGGGGTTTCACCATGTTGGCCAGGCTAGTCTTGAACCCATCTGGGCCTCCCAAAGTGCTGGGATCACAGGTGTGAGCCACTGCACCTGGCCTCTTCAACATTCTTAGAGAAAAGAATTTTCAACCCAGAATTTCATTTCCAGCCAAACTAACCTTCATAAGTGAAGGATAAATAATATCCTTTCCAGACAAGCAAATGCTGAGGGATTTTGTCACCACCAGGCCTGCCGTGCAAGAGCTCCTAAAGGAAGCTCTAAATATGGAAAGGAAAAACTGGTACCAGCTACTGCAAAATCACACCAAAATATAAAGACCAATGACACTATGAAGAAACTGCATCAACTAGTGTGCAAAATAACCAGCTAGCATCATGATGACAAGATCAAATTCACACATAACAATACTAAACTTAAATGTAAATGGGCTAAATGCCCCAATTAAAAGACACAGACTGGCAAACTGGATAAGGAGTCAAGACCCATCAGTGGGCTGTATTCAGGAGACCCATCTCACATGCAAAGACACACTATACAAAATAAACGGATATAGGAACATTTACCAAGCAAATGGAAAGCAAAAATAAAAGGCAGGGATTGGAATCCAAGTCTCTGACAAAACAGACTTCAAACCAACAAAGATCAAATAAGACAAAGAAGGGCATTACATAAAGGTAACGGGATCAATTCAACAAGAAGAGCTAACTATCCTAAATATACATATACCCAATACAGGAGCACCCAGATTCATAAAACAAGTTCTTAGAGGCCTAGAAAGAGACTTAGACTCCCACACAATAATAATGGGAGGCTTTTAACAACCCTCTGTCAATATTAGATAGATTAATGAGACAGAAAATTAACAAGGATATTCGGGACTTGAACTTAGCTCTGGATCAAGTGTACCTAACAGACATCAACAGAATATACCTTCTTGTTAGTGCCACATGGGACTTATTCTAAAATCGACCATAAATTGGAAGTAAAGCACTCCTCAGCAAATGCAAAAGAACTGAAATCATAACAAACATCCTCCCAGACCACAGTGCAATCAAATTAGAACTCAGGATTAAGAAACTCACTCAAAACCAAACAATTACATGGAAATTGAACAACCTGCTCCTGAATGGCTCCTGAGTAAATAATGAAATTAAGGCAGAAATCAATAAGTTCTTTGAAACCAATGAGAAAAAAGAGAATCTCTGGAGCCACAGCTAAAGCAGTGTTAAGAGGGAAATTTATAGCACTAAATGCCCACATCAGAAAGCTAGAAAGATCTCAAATAGACACCCTAACATCACAATTAAAAGAGCTACAGAGGCAAGGGCAAACCAATCCCAAACCTAGCAGAAGACAAGAAATAACTAAGATCAGAGCAGAACTGAAGAAAATAAGAGACACGAAACTCCCCCCCAAAAAAATGAATGAATCCAGGAGCAGGTTTTTTGAAAAAATTAACAAAGTAGATAGACTGCTAGACTAATAAAGAAGAAAAGAGAGAAAAATCAAATCAAACAGAAAAATCAAATATATTTGATGAAATCAAATAGAAAAAATGATATCAGTTGATATCACCGATACCACAGAAATACAAAATACTATCAGAGAATACTAGAAACACCTCTGTGCAAATAAACTAGAAAATCTAGAAGAAATGCATAAATTCCTGGACACATACACCTTCCAAAGACTAAACTAAGAAGAAGTTGAATCCCTGAATAGACCAATAACAAGTTTGAAATTGAGGCAGCGATTAATAGCCTACTAACCAAAGAAAGCCCAGGACCAGATGCATTCATAGCCCAATTCTACCAGAGGTACAAAGAGGAGCTGGTACTATTCCTTCTGAAACTATTCCAAACAATTGAAAAGGAGGGACTCCTCCCTACCTCATTTTATGAAGTCAGCACCATCCTGATAGCAAAACTGGGAAGAGACACAACAACAAAAAAGAAAACTTCACACCCATATCCCTGATGTACATTGATACAAAAATCCTCAATAAAATAATGGCAAAGCAAATCCAGCAGCACATCACAAAACTTATCCACGACGGTCAAGTTGGCTTCATCCCTGGGATGCAAGGCTGGTTCAACATATGCAAATAAATAAATGTAATCCATCACCTAAACAGAACCAAAGACAAAAAACACATGATTATCTCAATATGCTCAAAAACGGCCTTTGATAAAATTCAACATCCCTTCACATTAAAAACTCTCAATAAACTAGATATTGATGAAACATATGTCAAAATAATAAGAGCTACTTACAACAAACACACAGGCAATATCATATTGAATGGGCAAAAGCTGGAAGCATTCCCTTTGAAAATCAGTATAAGACAAGGATGAGGCTGGGTGCAGTGGTTCATGCCTGTAATCCCAGGACTTTGGGAGGCTGAGGTGGGCAAATCACAAAGTCAGGAGATTGAGACCATCCTGGCTAACACATTGAAACCTCATCTCCACTAAAAATACAAAAAATTGGCCGGGTGCGGTGGCTCACACCTGTAATCCCAGCACTTTGGGAGGCTGAAGCGGGCAGATCATGAGGTCAGGAGATCTAGACCATCATGGCTAACATGGTGAAACCCTGTCTCTACTAAAAAAATACAAAAAAATTAGCCGGGTCTGGTGGCGGGCTCCTGTAGTCCCAGCTACTCAGCAGGCTGAGGCAGGAGAATGGCGTGAACCTGGGAGGCGGAGCTTGCACTGAGCCGAGATCGTGCCACTGCACTCCAGCCTAAGCAACAGAGTGAGACTTCGTCTCAAAAAAAAAGAAAAAAAAGAAAAAAGAAAAAAGACAAGAATGCCCTCTCTCACCACTCCTATTCAACATAGTATTGGAAGTTCTGGCCAGGGCAATCAGGCAAGAAAAAGAAATAAAGGGTATTCAAATAGGAAAAGAGGAAGATAAATTGTTTTGGTCTGCAGATTACATGATTCTATACTGAGAAAACCCCATTATCTCAGCCCCAAAACTCCTTAAGCCACAAGCAGCTTCAGCAAAGTCTCAGGATACAAAATCAATGTGTAAAAATCAGAAGTATTCCTTTAGACCAACAATAGAAAGTCAAATCACGAATGAACTCCCAATCACAACTGCAACAAAGAGAATCAAATACCTAGCAATACAGCTAACAAGGGATGTGAAGGACCTCTTCAAGGAGAACTACAAACCACTGCTCAAGGAAATAAGAGACAATACAAACAAATAGAAAAACATTCCATCATCATGAATAGGAAGAATCAATATCATGAAGTGGCCATACTGCCCAAAGTAATTTATAGATTCAATGTTACTCCCATCAAACTATCATTGACATTCTTCACAGAATTAGAAAAACTACTTTAAATTTCATATGGAATTAAAGAAGACCCTGTATAGCCAAGACAATCCTAAGCAAAAAGAACAAAGCTAGAGGCATCACGCTACCTGAATTCAAACTACACTACAAGGCCACAGCAACCAAAACAGCATGGTACTGGTACCAAAACAGACAAATAGACCAATGGAACAGAACAGAGACCTCAGAAATAACACCATACATCTGCAAACATCTGATCTTCAACAAACCTGACAAAAGCAAGCAATGGGGAAAAAAATCTCCTATTCAATAAATGGTGCTGGGAAAACTGGCTAGCTATATGCAGAAAACTGAAACTGGACCCCTTCCTTACACGTTACATAAAAATTAACTCAAGATGGATTAAACACTTAAACGTAAAACCCAAAACCATAAAAACTCTAGAAGAAAACCTAGGTGATACCATTCAGGACACAGGCAGTGGCAAAGACTTCAGGACAAAATGCCAAAAGCAACTGCAACAAAAGCCAAAATGACAAATGGGATCTAATTAAACTAAAGAGTATCTGCACAGCAAAAGAAACTACCATCAGAGTGAACAGGTAACCTAAAGAATCAGAGAAAATTTTTGCAATCTACCCAACTGACAAAGGTCTAATATCCAGAATCCACAAGAAACTTAAACAAATGTACAAGAAAAAAAACAACCCTATCAAAAAGTGGGCAAAGGATATGAACAGACACTTCTCAAAAGAAGACATTTACACAGCCAACAAACATATGAAAAAAAGCTCAATAGATTGCGCCACTGCACTCCAACCTAGACAACAGAGTGAGACTCTGGCTCAGAAAAAAAAAAGCTCAACATCACTGATCATTGGAGACATGTAAATCAAAACCACAATGAGATACCATCTCATGCCAGTCAGAATGGCAATTATTAAAGTCAAGAAATAATAGATGGTGGTGAAGCTGTGGATAAATAGCAACACTTTTACACTGTTGGGAAGAATGTAAATTAGTTCAACCATTGTGGAAGACAGTATGGCAATTCCTCAAGGATCTAGAACCAGAAATACCATTTGACCCAGCAATCCCATTAATGGGTATATACCCAAAGGAATATACATCATTCTACTATAAAGGTACATGCACATGTATGTTTACTACAGCACTATTTACAATACCAAAGTCATAAAACCAACCCAAATGCCCATCAATGATAGACTTGATAAAGAAAATGTGGTACATATACACCATGGAATACTATGCAGCCATAAAAAGGAATGAGATCATGTCCTTGGCAGGGACATGGATGAAGCTGGAAGCCATCACCCTCAGCAAACTAACGCAGGAACAGAAAACCAAATACCACATGTTCTCATTCATAAGTGGGTGTGGAACAATGAGAACACATGGACACACGGAGAAGAATAGCACACACCAGGGTCTGTTGCGGGATGTGGGGAGAGGGGAGGGAACTTAAAGGATGGGACAATAGGTGCAGCAAACCATCATGGCACATGTGTACCTGTGTAACAAACCTGCACATTCTGCACATGTATCCCGGAACGTAAAGTAAAATAAAAATTAAAAAAAAAAAAAAAGTCTTTATTTCTTCTGCATCCCTGAAGGGTGTTTTCACTGCGTATAAAATTCTGAGTTGACAGTTATGGGTTTTTTTAGCATTAGACCTCCTCCGATAAGACTCCAGGAAGAAAAGGAGGGTCACCTCATTACTGCTGGGCAGTGGTGGAAGTCAGGCTCCTTATAGAGCCTGACTCCTCACAGAGTTTCCACTGACAGCTCTGCATGTGGGGTATGTATGGCAGATAGTTGCTAGCTGGCAGAAGTGGAAGCTCCAACTCCCTGTTTGGCCTTCTCTGCTAAAACCACAGTGGGGTTAACTGAGGTTTCCCATTGCAGCTTTGCTCCTAGTCAGCCTTTGCTGAATGGGTTAAGAGTAGGGTCACAATTTTTCTGTGGTGCTTGCCTGGAATAGAGTGGTTATTATCTAAAAGATTTTTCTCTTATAAGGCTGTCCTTTCCTCATCCTTTGGCTACAGAAAGCAGGCTTTTGTTGGAGCATTTCTGTCTGTGCCCATTGCTGTCTCTAGATTGCCAGCTTATTCACCTCCAAGTTTGGGATATATGAAACAAAAAGAAAATCCAGGGAGCTTACCACCATGTTGTTCATCAGGTCCCAAGTTCCCTAGTTAGTCTGCCTCTTCTCTTCCCCATTTAGAGTCTTCTTATGTTTGTTTGATAGGTGATGTCTGGGATTTTAGTAGTACTTAGTGGAGGTAATAGGAAAAAGTATGCCTATTCTATCTTCCTCAAAGTATAAGTCTGTCATAGAGTTTCAAAGACACTGAAAACTCTCGAATGCCAAGCATGTAATAATGTCATTTGAATTCCAAGGGTTTAAAAAAATTTTTCATCTTCAATAAAATAACAGAACGATATGAATTTTTAAATTCAATATTGTTCCTCTTGTTTTTTAAATAATAAAATAACATTATTATTGATAATATGCTACTGTATTATTACCAGATGAGTATTCTCCAAGATGACTTTTAAAATTTAGACTGCTGGTGACAGATTTTTAAATGACATAGAATTTTTAGAAAAAACAAAACAAAACAAAAAAAACACTTCAGGCCGGGCACGGTGGCTCATGCCTGTAATCCCAGCACTTTGAGAGGCCGAGGCGGGCGGATCACAAGGTCAGGAGATTGAGACCATCCTGGCTAACACAGTGAAACTCCGTCTCTACTAACAAATACAAAAAATTAGCTGGGCATGGTGGCGGGCCCCTGTAGTCCCAGCTACTCGAGAGGCTGAGGCAGGAGAATGGCGTGAACCCGGGAGGTGGAGCTTGCAGTGAGCCAAGATTGTGCCACTGCTCTATAGCCTGGGCGACACAGCGAGACTCTGTCTCAAAAAAAAAAGAAAAAAAAAGAGAGAGAAAAAACCCTTCAAAATAAAAATGGTTCCACATGCTTGTAAAATAAAAGGTATATGAACTATAATGAAAAAAATGAATTTTTAAAATTTAGAACTGGACATTCAGCCTTAAAAATTATCTTTTGTTATTCTTCACCTGGAGAAATAAATCTTTAAAAAGTTCCTCCCTTGTTATAAGATTTTCAAGTGCACTTCCTAGTTCTCTTCTGTAAAAGAAAAAAGAAAAAAAAGTCTAGTCCTCATGTCATTTTTAGCTTAGTTTGAAAGTAAAGACTTATAATAATAAAATAATAAAAAGTTCATGATGATCAAGGTTATAGAGAGACTAAGACCTACATGGAATCACATACCTTCCTGCCACTGGCTTTGATGTAATACATGGAAAATAACCAGAGGTAGCTTTCTAAAACTATTTATATATATCATAGCATTTTTCAACATGACTGATTATCCAACATAAAGTTATCTATCTAGTCAAAATATTCCTATTAATTCTTTTATACCCTACACACATTCCTTTGGGGTAAAGGCCATGGTAGCTTGACTCGTAGGTGGGTGTCTGTGATGGTCCTTTAGTTGCCTTGTGGATGTAAATACTAATAATTTCCCTGGCAACTGCCTATCAGAGAGAAGCCAAAGCCTCTGGTCAGAGACTTGCCTCTCAAGTGTTACAAAGAGTTGCACAACAGCACACACCTGCAGTGAAAGTAAGTCTTTGAACTACAAAAGCTTGTGTTTCTTACAACAGGTAGTGGGGAATAATTTGTCTGTAATCAGTTTTCTAGTTTTGTTCACTCCCTTTCTGTGATTGGTTATGTGCAAAATAGAAAACCCTAATATGATCTGAGACAAGATTAGTGCATATGCTGGGTCTATCACCCCAGCCAACTGGTGATGAGTTTTACAAATACATAAAGTAGTCAACCCTAATATATTGATGCAGATAAGAAATGATGACCTCTCAGTGAGATGTAGGCAGCCACAGTGTTGAGATAGTGCTGTGACTACAAATGAAACAATACAGAAGTTCATATACTCTATGATGACCTCCTAGAAAAGTAGCTAAGGAGCACTCTCTGCCGTCATTAATGGAATAAAAATAGACACCTAGTCCATGAACTTTTGAAATGTCACCAATTTAAGCACATCTTAGATGGGAAAATAATTTACATGTTTGCACAGCTTTCCTTAAAAATACAATTTTAAGACCATTTCTGCATACACACTTAACTCCTACAGGACATTATAAAATGCCTACCTAACTATTCTCACTTGGAAAGTGAACTATGAATAGACAGTTGCAATAGACAGAATAAGCAGCCAGGTCGTTAGAGACATAGCCCAGTAATCTGGATCTTTCTCCTAAATGTTCAAAAGAATAGAGATTTAACAAAAAGCATCCAAAAGCATTTTGCATCCAAAAGCATTTTGCAAATGACTTCAAAAACATTATTCTATTCAAAGAGGTTAACTATTTAAATGAAAAATTTAAGTAAAAAGTGTTTGATATAATGTAAGATAAATATAATACATGTCTCGGAATAATCTAGTTTACAAAAAAATGCCTTAAATTTTTGGGCCAAACTACTAAAAGTTCACATCAGAAATTAATTTGAAAACACATTAAAATAGCTAGAGCAAAACTGTAATACCAATAATATATTTGTGTTGTGAAATTAATAGATTTAATGACATATCTTAAGCATGACAGAAGAAATAAACAGTATGATTTTCATGTAGGAATTTAAAGACAGTTTCCCAGAGTTCTAAAAATGTAGTTTTTAAGCCTCTCAAAAACACATTTTTCACATCTTTCCCATTTAAGGGTCCCAAAGACTTATAAATGGTTAACTCCATCTCCCCAAGCTCTATAAATTTTCTTTTTGGAGCCTTTCTGATGCATGGATTTGATCTGTACACAATTCAGCTACAAATTAAATGCACAATCTTCAAAAACTCTAAATCTCTTACAGTTGTGCAGCTGAAGATGAAAGAACTTGTATACAAATGTTTAAAAGTATATAAACCTTCCCATGTAAGATGGAAAACAAGAGGCTCTGTACTTTTTCTTAAATCCATCCTAAGGGATTTTGTTCAAATAGTGTGCTCTTTCAGCAATCCCATTACAATAGCTATTTTACTAGAAACAAAAAGTCCCTCTGTCAGACTAATAGTCAATAATAATTTTACCACTACTAAGAATAAGTGTGATTAACTGGCACATTTTTTGAAACTTTCAAAATTAATTACACATCTGTTATTTCAGTTTATCCATAAAAAACACCATGTGAGGTGGTTTTATCTTCATTTGACGAATGAAGAAATTGAGTTAGAGAGAACTTAAGTCCCAAGGCCAACAATATTCTATGTTGTGCAAAGTAGCAATGAATTAGTAAAGGAATGAGACTAAGTTACTAGATTCCTAATTCTAGGACCACCTGCTAGACAATGAAAGAATAAAGTTACCTAACATTAGTGAACACTCTGTAGTAATGGTAATCTGCTAAGTATTTACTTAGCTAATTCTTCACAATATCAGTCTGTTTTACCATTTGACCATCTCTGTTTTACAACCACAGAAACAGAGGTTCGGTTTGATAGTGGTCTGATTTATTATATCTAAGTGGCAGATTTAAACTGAGGTAAATGTGATTGCAAAGTTCCTTTCTCGAAGAGGAACATCTTAGATTTAGAAAGAATTTCAAAGCCAAGATACACACTCCTACTATTTTCTACAGTCTACATGGATTCTTTCTTTCCTTCTTTCTTTCTTTCTCTTTCTTTCTTTCTTCTTTCTTTCTCCTTTCTTTCTCTTTCTTTCTTCTCTCTCTCTCTCCTTTTCTTTTTTCTCTCTCTCCTTTTCTTTCTTTCCTTTTTTTTTTTTTTGACAGAGTCTTGCTCTGTCACCCAGGCTGGAGTACAGTAGCCCAATCTCAGCTCACTGCAACCTCAGCATGCTGGGTTCAAGCCATTCTCCTGCCTCAGCCTCCCGAGTAGTTGGGATTACAGGCACATGCTGCCACACCCGGCTAATTTTTTGTATTTTAGTAAAGACGGAGTTTCAGAAAGAAAAGGAGAATGAAACTGAAACGCAGGTGAATTGGGGCCAGGTCTGTACTGTAATTATTTATTCTGATATTCCTACACTTCTTCCTAACACTGAATTCATAGCCCAATGCCTTGAGGTACTTCTACAGAAGTTGCCCCTCAAAGCTAAAGCAAGCTAGTAGAACGGCAGATTTTAGCAAGAGGAACACTCAGTATATTTGATGATTGTTTAGCTGAATATGTCTGTGGGTTGAGAAGAGCCCAAATCATCATTTCCCAGAATGTAGAGACTTTCTGCACAAAAAAGGTAGACTTCATTCAAATCATTCTGGAACCCTCAGATCCTTGGGTCACAATGCATATATGAGCATAGAAAAAGCTCTGAGCAATATTGCGGAACAAAGGCTCGTTTCACTTGGTTTGACTGAGTGTTTCCCAAGTATAAGACCTATTAATATTCCATAGAACAACTTCTGATGTTTCAGACTTGACTCTGAAAATAATCTGAGTACGGACTGCACTGTGCTATTCCTGTGCAACAATTACCACAGAGTGAATGAAACCTTTACTGCTTTTTCTCAAGGTTCAGACCTGTGGTACATTATTCTAAAGGTATAGACAAGAAACAGTTCCAAGGAGGATAAGACTAAATCTCTGAATATTAGACCTGGCAGAGGCCTTAGGAGTTATCATCTCTTTCCATTAACATATGAAGAAGCTAGAGTCTACAGGGATTGAGAACTGGCTCCAAGATCATAAGATCTTAGAAAGTGGCTGTCCTGCTGCCCTCTCATTACCAGACTTGGCAATGGTGCCTCAGCAGGATGGCATTTCAGAGGCAACCCATCTTGCACAACCTGGAATTCTCTGGAGGTCTAGTCCAGGGCCACCAGGTGGAAGGCTAAGGAGGAACAGCTATGAGCACTGCAGGAGACCGCCTCAAGATACTCTTGTTCTCTCCTCTTGCTTCGCTGTTTTTGTTCTCCAAATGACCATCGTCGTCAGAAGACAATTTTGACCACGAAATGTTTGTAGTGAGAATATCAGGCAGGTGTCTGATATTCCATGGTTTACAGTTTATTCCAGGCAGGTTTATGTTTCCATGCTAATACACGTACAATTTTACCCCAACTACTGTATTAACAGGCATTTACAACACTCAGGAGTATTTCTAAATTTTATATGGATAATTTGGGGGGAAAATTAAGTGTTTTTCATCATACCTACATAGAGAGTGATTTTAAAGCGGTTTTTCTAGTGGAAATGTATATAAATTATATATACACTTTCAGCATATAAATATATATAAATATACACTGAATGTTTTTATATACTGAATATATATAAAAACATACATATCCTGAATATATATATTTACATATTCATGTACTGAATATACATAAAACATATGAATATATATATTCAGCAGGACATTTGAAGTTTCTATATTTGTAGTAATATTATACTAAGTACAAATCTACATGTTATCTAAATATCTCTATTCCACATATGTGTATATATATATATATAGATATAGATATAGATATATCACCACTAAAAATATATTGATTGGTATTACTACTTCTGCTTCATACTATTTTTCAGCTAAATGGAGAAGAAAGTTTATTTTAGAGTTGATTAAGTAATTATATTATTTAAGAAATTACTCTGGTTGGATTACACATGGTAAAGAGGCAGAGTGAGATTGTGTCACCATCCCTCTGCTGTTCAGCCAATCTGTTTATTATTTTATGTCATTTGTTCTCAACCAGCCATCTCAAATTAGTATATGGGACATATAGCACTTTTTGATATATTTTTTACACCAGGCAAAAAGTGTCACATGCCAGTGAGTTCAGTAATCTCTTATCAAGTAGTACTTTATGTAGCCACTAGTCTCTTATTGTCTAGTTACACTTCTGAAAAAACCTTTTTCAGAAAGTGATCTTCCTAAAGTCCCATTCATCCTAGAAAATCAACAACTTCTAACCAGTATATTTAAATCTCTCAGTTCCCATAGAACTCTCTCTCAGACCCTGTCTTCCCTGGTTTTAACTTTTCTCATTCCATCCCCCCCTCCCACACACAATCCTATGGCCTCCCTTCTCAGTGTAAACCAAACTTCCCAGAGTCCTTTCACCCCCACCTCCATATGCATGCATTAAATCAATCCGCACACCACCACCAAAAGGGAAAGTGGAAAAAAGATGTTCTTAGTCCCCATTCCTTTGATTTTCTACATCCCTGGGGCCCTTCCCCACAGATGCAGTGTAATGCAGGGGGAGAACCACAGGCCAACAACCAGACATCTTGCCAGCAAGAGGATCTGGGTTTTTTAATTAAAAAAAATTTTCCTGACCGGGCATGGTGGCTCATGCCTGTAATCCCAGCACTTTGGGAGGCCAAAGTGGGCAGATCACTTGAGGTCAGGAGTTCAAGGCCAGCCTGATCAACATGGAGAAACCCCGTCTCTACTAAAAATACAAAAATTAGCCAGGCATAGTGGTGCATGCCTGTAATCCCAGCTACTCGGGAGGCTAAGGCAGGAGAATCACTTGAACCTGGGAGGCTGAGGTTGCAGTGAGCTGAGATCATGCCATTGCACCCTAGCCTGGGTAACAAGAGCCAAACCCCATTACAAAAAAAAAGAAAAAAAAAATTCCTTATTTCCTATTAATCTCTTACTCAAGCTCTTACAAATAATTATCCACATTTCTCTTAGTACCAATGAGATGATTTATGCCTTTGGCAAAAGAGAAGTGGAAGAGAAGAGAGAAAATGAGCACAAGGCTCATTGCCAGAACCAGCCTTTCCTGCTGCCCTGGCCAGACCCCATCCACAGGCTGCCCTTTCTCTGGCCCTCTCAACCACAGTCACAAATCGTTCAAAAGTTGACCCTGACAACACTTTTTCCCACTCGATATTTTTATAATTTTGATATTTAAAAGTATTAAACGAATAGTCAGGTCTGTAAAATTAGGCTTTGTTAGAGCTCATTTTTGTTATGCCACCATTACTCGTAACTGGATTATGACAAGAATGCACTAGTACCTATTTCTACTCTCCACAATTTTGTTACTCGTCAAGAGAAGTATATAAACTGATATCTAGGTCCAAGAATCCTGAGTATTTTCACAGGTATATATATTTAATTAAAACCATGACTTTTGTTGTTACAGGTTTGGGTTTCTTTTAGTGATTTAAGCTCTCTAGGCTTCATTTTTTGTACTTAAAAAAAAAAAAGCCAGGGGAAATACTACTTATGCATAAAACACTTTGAGCTCCCCAGATGAAAGCCCGCATATATAAGTGTGATGCGTATTTATTGCCTCTCCTCTGATGAAAAGTGGCAGCCTTCTGCTTAAAATGGGATTACAAATTCTGACTATAACAGAGAAGAGAGAAGCACAAATGAGTAACAAGCAGTCAGAATAAATAAAATTGAAAAGATGGAGAGGACTCCTTTTACAAAAGGAACATCAGTTGCGAAACTTGCGGCTTAATTTCGTATGCTTTCCACTTTTAAAAAGTTGGGCTCAACTGCTTTTACAATGAGCTATAAGCAGAAGGTACATTCAGTAGTACATGAATAAAAAATGACCTTTTCATTTGCTCTTCCGTAGCTTGGCATTCCTATATTATTAAAATATAATGTATTAAAGATTAAGTAAGCATATTAGCATATAGACATCATGCTTCTGTGGTCATGGATATGAGGACTATCTAACATGAGGCTAGAAATCCATCCATGCAAAATTCATATCTTTAATAGTATAGATATCAATTAAAAAGAACACAAAACTTTTCCAACAACTATTATAGTTGACTATTCTATTAAGCACGGAAAAGAAAGCAATGAGGAGAGAATCTCTAAAGGAAGTCATAAATAATAATCACCAACAATTGTAGCTGGGAGTGAAATGAATTCTACACTATAGGAAACATATTAAATATATAAACTTCCTACTCTAATAAAACTTAACAGTTTTTAAACCTAGGAATTTAAACGCTAAAGCAATTTTCATGCCTTTTTTGGAGAATAAACTATTCATTAAAAATTTTTCTTGTATTTATTTCATTTCTATGGCTTATTTTTCTGTCTTTTCGACATATAATCCATAAATGTACAGAGTATCAGAAGAAGTAACTGCACAAAGAAGTAACTGCAAAAACATAAACAAGATAAAATTATCAGATTTCCAAAGCAGAGAGCTTTCCTTTCACCTCATTATTATGTAAATAATATGGGTTCACAAAAGAAAATTTGAAGTTCGGCAAAGTGAAAAGAGAGAACAAATAATACTATGAGTATTAGTGCAGTTGCTGGTCCCTTCTTATATATTTACTTTTACTGTTTTCTTTTTGTATTTTTTTCTCACTTTTATCTCATACACTATTATAGTAAAATACAATATTATATCATGCTCTTTTCACTTATGTCAAGAAGTATTTTATACCCAAGCATGTGTTTTTCTTTTTTAAGTTCATTTTTTTTTTGTCTTCTTAAAACTTCTGTAACCTCTCACAATGGAAAGCTGACATTCCTAAATGTACAAAGAGGAGGCACTGTTGAACTCAGAGACTCAATATTTGTCCTACAGACTGTTCCCAATGGTGAGAAATGATAGCGGCAGTCTTATTTGGAGTGCTCCAAGAAAAGGAGACACCATAGTGTCTTGGTATCTAAACTTACAGAGAAGCCAATAACTAACCTTGTCAACTATCCAAGGATTTGGTCTCATATTAGTTACAGGAAAGTCTTGGGTATTTCCAAGTACAGTATAAGATCATAACGATCCAGTAACCTAACCTTAACGTGGCTTTCAAAAACCAGAACTGTCAATCTCTCTCTGCGGCAGCTCTCCCACCCTCAGCCTGCTGTAATACCTTTACCATGTAGGGAAACAAGAAACCCAATCTATGAACTACTATTCTGAATTTCTCAGATTCACAAGGGAAGTAACATAGAAGTGTATATTGGAAAGGAAGACAGTCCTTCATATATACATTCATTAAAATGAGTAAAAATCTTCCTTATGTTTAAAAAATCAAGTAAGACAGAAATCATATAAAAAGGTAAGCTAAACTGAAAATCCGGGGGGAAATGCAAGCTTTTATTTTTAAAATGATATCAATACAAAACAGATATTTATAATAGATGTATCTTTCTTGTTTTTTGTTTTCTTGGATGAAAAACAACAGTGATTTAAAAAAATTTTGCTTTGAATAAAATTTATCATCTGCTGATGCATTATTTCTCAACTTCTTTTTCATATTATCTCTTGGAGATAAATGGCAATAACAAAGACACATTAACATGACACTACAGAACAGCTTTTTATAGTTTTAATTATTTTTTCCTTTTTGGTAATAAAAATGATGTGGTATGTTTGCATGTGTTATATATTGAGAAGCAATAATACTGTTTAAATATTCATAATTATGAATATAACTTTCACTCGATATTTTAAAAATGAAATAGCTTCTGACCCCTTAACATTATGGCCCTGTTTATTAATATATATTGCAGGCACACCTATATTTATGTCAGTCAATCACTTACTGTGCTTTTTATTCTATTCTGAGTTATTCTGCATAAAGATAATTTTCTTTTATGAGTCCATCAAGTTTCACTTTCTGAGAAATAATTTCACAATTTGTAATGTAGATAATGAGCAGTCATTTTCCCACTTCTCTTGGGATTTGAGCTCATTTCAGTCTGTGAAATAAAAACTGAAGAAAAGAAACTAAAATCTAAAGTAGGGGAGACCATGATGAGTGGTGAACATGTATATTCATCCCTGCTACAAGCAGGGATGGAGATGCCAATGGAGGGTGCTGGCCAGCAGCTTTGCAGAGCCTCTCAATGGCAGCACTTATCCAGGTCACTACAGTCAGGGCCTAGTCTTACCTCTGCACTCCAGAAATGATTTTGCTCTTATAGAGAAATTGAGAAGCCTCTCTGGGATAAACTCATGAAAACCAAACTCCTTTATAATGTGACTTTATAATTTTAGAATAAAACATTATTGTAATGCAAGCTGAATTGCTAGTCTTGTCAGATTAGTTATTCTCACCCACTCAGAAATTTATAGTACAGAATTTGCCTGATGGGCAGAGTTAGAACTAAAGGGCTTGATGATTTTATCTCACAGTTCCTAGGCTAAACAGTTAGGACAGCCTTCCTGCAGCTTCCTTCCAGCAGAGGATCTCATCTGGGCCACTGCTTTTTAATTTTAGCTTTTTAAATTTAATTTTATTATTAGACATTTTATTTTTTTATTAAGATAGGCATTACATATAAAAGCTACAACAGTTAAGAGAATGAAAATGAAGTCTACCTTTCTCCCTCTTCTATCCCTAGAAGCTCAGTTTCTTTCCTTGGAGGCTACCCTATTAGCAATTTCTTAAATGACTTTTCAGAGGCAACGAGTGAATTTGCAAATATATGCCATGTGTGTGTATGTATGTGTGTGTATGTATATGGGTATGATATGTACATATGTATGTATATATACAATTTGTCTCCCCTTTAATAAGAGCATAGCATACATGCTGTTTTCACGTTTTGCTTCTTAACTTTCCATATATAGAACTTTTAAGTTTTAACATGTACGTAGGACATACAAAGCACATACAGGAAGTATCCTTAAATATTATTTTACACATGTAGGAGTTTAAACAGCTACAATGGAATTTCTGTGTCAAAAAGTGTACACTTTTTATTTGGAAAGATATTACCAAATTGTTCTCACATTTTATCAGTGGTAAAAACTTGGATTCACAATCACAACGTGGTGATTAATCCCTTGTACGTTGTGACTATGGAATGATTTACCATGAATTTTTACAGAAGGGAAGACAATTCAAAATTAATAAATTCTGCTTCTAGTTGCCTTCTTATTCTCAAGGCTAATAATTCAAGGTGTATGATTGATTACAGATCCCTAGAAAATAAGACCATCAGTCACATGGAGTATACTGCTTGATAGATGAGAAAACAAGAAATGAATTAGGTCCAACATGAAAGAAAATGTTTTGGACTTGGGTTTTAAAAGAGTCTCCTTTCCCAAGTAACCTTGGAGTTTCCAGGCAAAATTTCTGTCCGCCTAACTCTGAAGCAAGAGTTGATGAGACAAAAAGAAACTGTAAAAAGAGTAAAATAAAACCACCAGGACTATCTGAACCGGAAATCCTAAAATTTCCAACAGAGTCTCACATAGGAAAGCGATGGTTGTCAACAAAACAAAACAAAACCCCCAAAACTAATGGTACATGAGTACCTGGGGAAGGAAATGGCTTCATAAGGGAATAGGGGACTATCGAAGGTTAGGTTTATGGAAGGGATTTTCATGGACTCCCCTCCTGATAAGAAATTCTCCAAAAGCTAAGAAGAGGAAGGAGGGAAGAGTAAGTGGGTAGACCTAGGCTTTCAAATGTCAGAATCCTAACCCAAAATACCTTTACTGGGGACAAAAGAGACATCATGACATTGATTATAAAGAAGGTCATGAAATCTAAGAGATTATTCATACTCAGCTAATTTGTACTGTTATTAACCATGGCACTATGTTGGCTTAAAGAAAGGACATTTAAAATATCCAGAATACAACGACTATTAATATTCATTTCTATAACATATAAACTAAACGCACACATTAGCATTGTATCTTTTTTGACATAAAAAGTTTGGGATATGTACTTGTTATGAACTAATACATGTATATAACCTTATTGCCTTTATTGAAAGACTTAAAATGAAAGAATTTATAAAAATTATTATAATTTTAATATAAATGACTTCAAACAACTTACATAATTCTTGAGAACTATAATACTATCTCTTTTATTAACTATTTGTGAATTTTTCTAACTAATGCAGGACATGTAAAATAGGTTTCAAGTGTATAATTTGTACCTAAATTTGAGGGCAGAGCCAAAACATTAAAACGTTCTTTTCATAATGTATCATTTTAGAAGGAAAATAATTATAATTTTCCTCCATTTTATTATTTTATCTTTTCTATAAACTTACATATTTTCACAAGTTTTTAAAATCAGTTGTTTTTATAATTATAATGTTTACCTGAAATGGGATATATTAATTACTCACTTTTATTCTCAATTCTTCGAAATACAATAGATGTGCCTTTACAGTATGAATTTCTGATGTCTATAAAAATATGAGAAAATTCTATCTGAAATTAAAGTCTTTGAATATTGAAAATGGGCACTAAGCATTTAGATGTAAAAGCTAAATAAAAATTTAAAGCAAAAATACATTCTACAAATAAAATTTTTTGAAAATGAACTATTAATTTTCTTCTTATATTTATAATAAAGCAAGGTCACAGTACTATATAAACCTGAATCTACAGTAGTTTTAAATAAATGTACTGAAAGACATACTCTAGAATGTAGTTTGTTTGTTGAATGAATATTCTAAAGGAAATGTGATGAATGTCATTAATAATTTACACAACATAGAAGAAAACTTGTTATCGTAACAATATGGGCTTTGTTAATGACCCTAACAGTATATGGTATTATTTGAGACATGTAAAACAGACTTAATATCTACTTCGTATTTTTGTTGTTGTTGTTATATGTATACTTCTATCTTCCTTCTGGGCACTATATCATTTTGTTCCGATTAGTAAGCATAGAACCTC
This sequence comes from Pan paniscus, assembly GCF_029289425.2. Taxonomy (NCBI): domain Eukaryota; kingdom Metazoa; phylum Chordata; class Mammalia; order Primates; family Hominidae; genus Pan; species Pan paniscus. The sequence goes on from NC_073253.2 coordinate 103,347,446, forward strand.
ACAAATTGGAGGAGTTCAATAAACAATGAGTAAATAAACAAACAGGCAAAAAACACTCCTAAAGTTAAAAGGAGACAAATTACTACTATAAATAACTAGAAAACAAAAACTTAACAGAATAAATATATTTACTAGAAAGTCAGTTTCTATAATCTACGAGCTTGAGGGCCTCTAGATTGTGCGGGCTATTTCTAAGGCTTGAGAGAAGTCCTAGCACTGGATTCACATGGTCATTTGTGTTTGTACATTTTTCATATTTTAACTATAATTAAGACTACTGCACGTTTAGAACCCAACTTTGTATTTGTAGTTTTTTATATGATTTCTTAAGGGGTGGAGGGCAAGTATAAAAGTGAAAGGCCCAATAAACTTGGATCTGCTCCTACATATTTCCCTATTGTACTGTGCATAGCTTAATAGGAGAATTGAAACTGATCCAACATTTGGACAAGTAACAAAGGTTTAGTTTACATTCATAAATATTTGTCACTCCCTGTTGAAAAATAAAAATATAGCCAATTCTAAGTTACAGGCTAAGCACATCATTCTTAAATACATTTTATCATCTAACAAATCGTGTGGTGAGATCTCCATTATGTATCAGCACATATCCTCAAATTGCAGATTTCTTTTCTGGTCATCATGCTTGGACATTTATTGACAGTTAACAGCTGCTTCACTACTTCACTCTTTTAAACTTCACGTATTGACATTTCATATTCACTCATACTTTCAGATAGCCTAAAGTATTTGAAAAAAATCCAGCTGCTTTAATAGACTATCACTTTTTAGATTCTTTACTTAAAAAAAACTTTGCCTTTTATTGCGTATATGAAATTATCACAAAGTTGTTAATTTTTGCTTATGGATCTAAGATGTTTCATGAAAGTGTACAGTAATTAAAATACACAAATAACACTGATTTTCAGTTAAATATTTTTACATACTTATTCTACTGAATATCAAAAGTCACTTCTCAGAAAACCATCATCAAAAACTTTGAGTCAAAGACAACTTTGTTAAAACTAGTCCCCCAAAAAGTACTCTTTATACCCATAAAATCTAAATACTCCTAATTTATTTTCTTATTTTTTTTCTTTTTTTGGGGGGGGCGGCGGGGGGAATGAAGTCTCGCTCTGTTGCCCAGGCTGGAGTGCAGTGGCGCAATCTCGGCTCACTGCAACCTCCACCTCCCGGGTTCAAGCGATTCTCCCATCTCAGCCCCCTGAGTAGCTGGGGCTACAGGCGCGTGCCACCATGCCCAGCTAATTTTTTGTATTTTTTTAGTAGAGACGGGGTTTCACAGTGTTAGCCAGGATGGTCTCGATCTCCTGACCTCGTGATCCACCCACCTCAGCCTCCAAAAGTGCTGGGATTACAGGCGTGAGCCACCGCGCCCGGCCAATACTCCTAATTTCTAACAGACTTTTTCTGACAAGTGTTAGCCCAAAATGAATGTTTACAACCTATAGTGTGCAATGGATGCCTGTAAAATAGCATTTACAATGGAAACACTGACACAGTTTAAAACAAAAATGAAGGAAAAAACATCAAACTTGTACAGCAGTGCTAGCTAATGGGGTGATTAGAATACTCTTGGCCTTGGAATTGATGTAAGAAAACATTTAGAGAACATCTTATTTGGCTGGAAACAAGATCATAAGATAATTCTGTTAAAACAAGTGCTTGAAGTTGTGAGTGTAACACTTTCACACACATACACACACAAACATACACACACCCCTCACAGTCTACAGGAAGAAATATTTTGATCCATGAGACATGTTATTTTGGGGGCAGAGCTAGGAGAAATAACAAAAACTACCCAGAGAACATGCCCTAAAATTTACAACTGAATCTTGTCAACTGAAACCATAATATCATTTGTTTTCCCCTCTAAATAAGTGGCACTGTATTGAAAAGGTGGATATCAAAGATTTAGGAGACTAGCATTTGATTCAACAATTTGGCTTACGGCAAGCCCACTCTAGAATACATATTTTATTTTAAAAATAGGAACATTAAGGATATACTATTTTTAAGTCAAACAACATATGGAATATGAGTGCTATCTATGTGCAATGAAACAATAAGGAACAATCATTTTTAAAGGATAATTTTGTGTTATCTCTGTTAATGTGTTTTTGTGTGTATGCATCAGGCCAACAGTAGGCATAAATAAAAAGTAAGAACTCACAGGAAGAAGTCACAAAGGAAATTATACTCATTAAAAAGCATGATTCTATAACCTGCAAGTCAGGAAATCATAGAGGTAAACTTCCTGCTGATCCAGGGAAGAAAGGAAAATTTTCCTTCCCCATAGCCTGGTTACAGTTGGTGAAGAAAACGTCTTAACTTTTCTTGGTTTCAAAGGGTGTCATGCCCCACACAGCTGGAGGAAGAAATAAGAGCTGACAACTCCTTACATATATCTTTCTAATTTCAAAACCTTCCTCATGCAGATGCCTGAAACAAAGTTCTATAGTGCTGATAACGGATTTTTTTTCACTTTATATTCCAGACTACTAGCTGTAATTATTTTGAAGCTAGACAGCACTCCAGTGGTCAAATAACAAAACTAATCTGTAGAAACAGTCTTACAAAGAGAATTACCTATCTAAGTTAGTTGGTTGATTCTTCCTCTATTGCTGTCCTAAGTTGTTTCTCTGGACACATGGCATATATTTCAAATTAAAATAATATGCATTAAAACATCATATTAAGTAGAAGTATTTCTTCATGTAGCAGATTTGTAAATGAGCCTGTGAATGTTAGAAAACTCATCAAAAATTAATATGTTCACTCTATCATTCCATTAGAACCAATAATGTTCTGCAAAGCCTAATTCTACAAAAGATCCACTAACATGTAATCTTAAGGCTCTGATCAGGTTAATTATGGTTTCCTTCAGGATTGCATTAATCTACACAAAGTGTGGTAGTCTTTAAAAACCACTGTTAGGTTCAGAGGCATTAACTCTTAAATATATTTTCAACAGTTTTTCACTATTACTAAAAATCTTATATTTCATACTGGCAAATGCAAAGACCTTTTAATAATACCATGAAGAACTAAATTGCTATAAAATGAAAACTGAAAAATTATACTGTTTTAAGTCCCCAACAGGGTTTACTTAATAAGGGTATACCTTATCACTACGAATGCTTCAAACCTGCCTCACAAGATGCATCTGCTTTTCTTACTGTTGTTTCCATTGCATAAATTAAAACAGTACTCATTAGTGTAAACTCATTAGGGTAAACCAAACCTCAATTGCAAGGATCTCAGCATTTCTGAAAACATAGATATAAAGATATCCAAGTTAATGTCACTTAATTAAAAATACACAGTTTGCTTTGGACAGTTTTTACTAACCCTAGTCCTTATTATCTTGACTAGTGAGATTAAGATAATTTAAGGCTGAATAGTTCGAGAGTGCAGCAGAGCATAAAGGCCCTCTAAAATAGAGAGGCCCAAACCCAGAATACCCACTACCATGTAACTACCACTGGGAACTGCAATTTTAATTTGCAGCAGGATTTTAAAGAAACTCTTTGGTGTAAAAGAGTTTATTTTAGTTCTACAAATCTTTTAAATTCAGGAATTTTGCAGATGAAGCAGATAAGACATTGCCATAACACTTTCATTTTTAAAACCAAATAAACACAGTTTCTTGATGGAGAAAAAGCTATCTCAACTAACTGCAATCCAAAGCACCTTGAGATAAAATAAAAGAACAATTTGTGACAACAGTATATGTTCACTGAGATACAAATGGCACTATCAGGTACAGGTTGCATTGCTGCGATGAACTCGGTTGTCACACTGCAATTCTCAAAGTGTAACTCTTGGCTTGGTTGCCAAAATGTGCACTTTAGTATTGTGTTTCAGCAGTAGAAATGTGAGTACTAAGATTTTCATGACCCTACTACACTTGACCTTCCAGGTTTAAGGCAATGGAGCATAATCTGTAAACAGTAACTATCTGCTTCAGGCCTCAAGAACAGTTGAAAAATCAAGAGCTCTATTTGGGTCACATCTCATGTGTGGACTTGAAATTAGAAAGAAAAATTCATGTCATGATTGTGATCTCCAGTTGTGAGGATGACTTCACTGAAGTGCATGGATTCCTCTTTGGGCCAATCTCAATCCAGATCTAAGTTGACAACCAACTTAATTCCGTGTCACTTCCCTCCCCTGCTGTCCCCTTTCCCACCTCCTTCTCCTCCTGTTTCTCGTCTTCTTCATTCTCCTTCTCTCTTTCTCTTTCTTTTCCCCTCTCTTAGTCTGTTTCTCTGTTTCCTCATGTTCAAGTTTTTCAAATCCTAAAACACACTTCCCTTATTCTACTTTATCGTGAAGTGAATATTGCATTTTCCCCTTTCATTCATGAGTAAAGGCCAAATCATTTACACTTGCTATCCCTGCTTCTACATATTTCACTTACTCACTGGTATGTTATAATCTAGTTTCTATCCCCTATATTTTAGAGTACAACTCCAACAAAATTACCTAAATCACAAAATTTCTTAAATCAAAGGCCTAGCACAGGATCTCATTTGCACAACTTCTGTGGAATATAATATGCCAAATAATTCCTTCATGAAACTGTCTTCTCTGCAGCATCAGATTGGTTCTTCCTCTATCTTCCGGATTGTTTCTTAGTTTCCTAACATAAAGCTAGTGATGTTTCCTCAGCACTCTTGAATTGGGTAACCTCATTTATTCAAAGTGATGGGTACTTCACTTTGCCTGAATGATTTCCAAATGCATTCTGAGTACTGATCTTTGCTCTTATGTTTATGCCAGCAACACTTATCTACATGGAATTCAACTGAGATTCCACATGTCTATCTTCCTCATACTTAACTATACCTAGCTAAAGTTTTAGATAGTTCAGGTAACAGAGTGTAAAGAAGTAAGAAAGAATACCCAAAAAGCTCCTTATTAACATCTCAAGCCTTTACAAAATATTGTAAAAATGAAATAGTTATTACCAGAAATTAAAGTATGAGCAATAGCAAGTCAGTTAACAGTTACAGGGCACAATCGACAGAAACGTTCCTTAGAAAGTACAGAAAGAAGCAGGCTCACGCCTGTAATCCCAGCACTTTGGGAGGCTGAGGCGAGTGGATCACAAAGCCAGGAGATTGAGACCATCCTGGCTAACACGGTGAAACCCCGTCTCTACTAAAAATATTTTTTAAAAAATTAGCCAGGCGTGGTGGCGGGTGCCTGTAGTCCCAGCTACTTGGGAGGTTGAGGCAGGAGAATGGCGTGAACCCGGGAGGTGGAGCTTACAGTGAGCCGAGATTGCGCCACTGCACTCCAGGCTGGGAGACAGAGTGAGACTCTGTCTCAAAAAAAAGAAAGTACAGAAAGGAAATCCTCAACCATATCTTGACTTCAACCAATCACAACACTTATTATCTCATTCCTCATTAAGGCGTTTTCATTAGAACCATTTCAGATGCCTAAAAGAAGGCTAACATACATTTACCTTCTCTGATATGAAATATGTTGTTCTTAGCAGAAAGATGTCCTATAGTTACACAAATAAAAGGACTAAATCTGAGATGAAAAAGATAAAAGTATATGAGATCATGACCACAAAACTAGTGAAATATATATGCTTATTTTTTGATAGCCTTTTAAAATTTACACATATTTTTACCTCAGGATGAAAACTCTTTAGTCCTATGTCTAGTTACAGAAGTCAGAAAGGCTATATTTTAACAATATTCTACAGCAATAGTTGGATAAAAGACACAGTAAAGAGGACAAAATAAAAAATGAAAAACTCTGGCTATACTTCTAAACTGAGTAACACCAAATCTACTGGGAAACATCTCTTAATGGATAAAAATTGGAACCAAAACAACTCTTAATGGATAAAAATCTGAACCACATTGGTTTTGAAATTTAGCGCTAAAGTGGGGACAAGGGGTGAAGAGAATACATATTTTAAATATTTATTAACACCCTGCTTAGTTTCTGAAAAGAAACATGACTTGATTCATGTTTCATTTTGTTACTTGAGACACAAGTAAAAAGAAAGAAAATGTTACTCATGAATTTAATTACTGACAATTATAAGGTATTATCTACAAGGACCCAAATTGAAGTAAAAAACCATAAAAAATATTACACATGAAGAAACGAAAAATAACCAAAACTAAAAAACTAGAGCAAGTAATATAGAAATAAAAATATACAGCAAGTAATTAACCTGCTCTATCTGGAAGGCTCATCAGATGAAGATAATAAGACAAACATAACGAGGCTTTACAGTACACTATAAACAAGTCTCCCTGAAAATCCAACGTGTTAAGGTCATTGTCATGGAAAGCACTCAGTGTCATATTTATAAATAAATAAGCAAGAGTTCACACAAGATCTATTGTTTAAAAGAGCCTGGCGCTTCCTCCCTCTCTCTCTTGCTCCCTCTCTCACCATGTGATAAACTGGCTCCCTTTCCACCTTCTGCCATGATTGCAAGCTTCCTGTGGCCTCACCGGAAGCCAAGCAGATGCTGGTGCCATGCTTCTACTGCCTGCAGAACTGTTAGCCAAATAAACCTCTTTTCTTTATATATTACCCAGTCTCAGGTATTCCTATATAGCAACGCAAACAGACTAACACACTGGCCAAGGCTCCACTCTCCCCCATAGCCTCTTGCCTCTATTACCTGATTTACCACCATTACCTGTTTTGGGCTATGTTCTGAGCCCCCATTCTTTCTGTAACCTCAAGAATGTATAAAAGCTGTACCCCACTGGGGGACTGTGATGCTCCCAGTGTACACATTAATATGAGCGGTCCATTTTGGTTTGATATTTGTGTGACCTTTGATATTTTGGGGTACCCATTTAACTTCAGAGAATATCTTTCATAAAAAGGAATTTAAAAGCCAGGGATATCGGCAGTTTGTCCTAGCTAAAATCTGATAAGAGATTTGAAAAGATTTTTTTTTTTTTTTAAGGAGCTCTACAGTCAGAAGTCAGCTTAATTAAAAGCTAGTTTTCAATATATGTATTTAATGGACTTTCTGCTTCTTCTCTTTTTGGATCCTGTTTTGGGGATTTTTTTATTTTTTTAGGTGCCCAAATAACATTTTTAAAATTACGTGTTTGGTCCCTCTGTTTGATTCCTTTTTTTATGAATTGTTTTCCCATTGATTCTATTTATCTCTACTCTTTCTTCCTCTTTGCCTTTTAAAGTACACATGAAAGGATCTACAGGGGACATCTAATGACTCAAACCCCTTAAGGAACACACTAAAAAGGCACCACTCACCTCTCTTCTGCCTTTTCTGTCTTCCTGAGGAGTCTAAAGTCATGGACAGATTCATCTCAGGTCTAAAACTCTGCTCTCTTTTGTATTACATTACCCGATCGCTTTGGCTTTTGTGGGTACCAGAGATTACTTTGTACTATGAGAGAACACTTGACCTTTGTATCTGTGATGGCTGACAAGTCACTGGTGAGAGCTGCAGTTTTGGAGGTAGCTGACAGCAGTTGTTTACAGTAAACGGTTATTACTACAGGAGGCTACTCCTTTCTTTGTGCATTTAGATAAGAAAGGCATGATTTAAACACTTAGAGAAATGTCTTTTTAGCAAATTTCATTGTGAAAGGATTGCTCTGTCCAGTCCCATGGTGGTTCCCTTTTGTGGGGAACCCAGGATTCCGTGTAAAAGTGAAATTCTTTATTTTTTAAAGATCTAGACGGTCTGCCTTCCAGCTGTGCATGTTTTTCACATGTTTACATTATTAGGCCCTAAAAACTGCAAATACTTTGTTGGCTCTGTTTCTTTATGGACTCCACCCTGAGCTCAGTTGTCCAGTTGGGAAAGAGATCAAATTAAAAGCTACCTGTCTAAATGAAACTGGTCTTCTTACAAAACCCTATGGTAAATTCCTGTGATTTTGTGCTACCTTAGCATCATTCTTTATCTTCCTCTAACTAACACAAAATCATCTTTAAGCTTAAACTTTCCATCACTCTCTGTGCTTTGAGATGTAAATTTGCCACTGTTTTCTCTAAAATTCCATAAGGGCTTCAATCATGTGAAACAGATAAACTTTACTTTTTCCAGTTACACAAAAGCACAGTTTGAATCCCGTGTTGTTTGTTTTGTTTTGAGATGGAGTTTCGCTCTTGTTGCCCAGGCTGGAGTGCAATGGCTTGATCTTGGCTCACTGCAACCTCTGCCTCCCGGGTTCAAGCAAGTCTCCTGTCTCAGCCTCCTGAGTAGCTGGAATTACAGGCGCCCGCCACTACGCCCAGCAAATTTTTGGTATTTTTAGTAGAGATGGGGTTTCACCATGTTGGCCAGGCTGGTCTCAAACTCCTGATCTCAGGTGATCTGCCCGCCTCGGCCTCCCAAAGTGCTGGGATTACAGGCTTAAGCCACCGCATCTGACCCCAACTGTCCTTTCAAACTAGTGAGTTTTACCTTTCTCACAGCTAAACTTTTAAAGTCGAAGTTATCATGTCATTATTTGTGTTTGTCGGTATTTCTATGCATATATGTGTATACATCTATGTTTACATATTGTCTTTATGACGCCAAATCGACTTACAAAACAAATGAGTATTCATAAATTAAAGAAATGATCCCAAATGTTTTTCAAATCCAATAATTGTAGTAATCTTTGGTAAATAAAGGTAGTTTTAAAAGTGTTGGTAAAATAAAATAGAAATGTCTTTAGAATTTCAACATTTTAGGCTGGGTTGTTTAGTGAGACAGGTTTATACTATCTCTGCTAGATGTTTTAAGGTCACAGTATTGTTGTGTCTGTGATATTTCTCATACCTGCTTAATTTGTCTTTGAGCTTATATCTTTGGATGTGAGCTTTCCAACTCTGAGGTTTAGACAAGTGACCATAGTAAGGCCTGGGGACAACACCCAGGCCCTATCTTCCCTGGCTGGGGTGTGGATCTTGGCCATGCTAGGAGGAATCAGATTGTCCAGGCATTGCCTTCATAGCTCTGTCCTTTATCCTACAGTTTGTATCTGTTATATAATTAAAATGGCTTACTTATATCTTTTTCACTGAAAATAAGTGTTATTAAGAGTTAACATTATAATAAGTATATAAATTAAAACTCCTATACATAAGAAAAACAATTCTATACATAAAGTACAGGAAATTTGTTTTTGTTAAGAAAGGTTATTAAAAAGCATAAAATGTGATTTTTTTAAAGAAAATTAAAATATATCACCCTGAAATATATTTCTTTGACATATTTTTAAATGGCTGCTGCTTGGGCATAAGGCAGAAGTGGCCTTGCAAAGCTACCTTAAGTAGGAAAAATTTGCAGCCATAGAGAATCTACCTTAATACGGCAATGTCCCCTCTCCTTTCTACACCTTTCCCCAGATCCCAGAGAGACTGAGAGTCTGAAACCTTTCAAAGTCTGAAAAGAAACATTTACCACCTATTCCCTCTGAGGGAGGCTTCATCTACATAATGAAGGCATTTTTGCTAGCCAGACTTCTTATTTTACTCAGGCTTTGACTGGAATGGCACATATTCAAATATAAACGAACTACTTCAAGGAAATGAGGTTGACTTTATGGAGCCAATAAGAAACCCCTTGGAAAGACTGGTCTGGTGCCTTGTCTATATGGTTCTTTTACAAGGTTCCAGACCTAAGGTAAGTACAGAATATCACTTTCTGACAGGTCCAGGAACCTCAAGTTATTTTGGGACCTCAAAAAAAGAGGAATTCACCCAATTCATACAGGTATTGCAAGCAAAGTCTGATGGTAAATACTTGGCTTGACTTCCTAGCCTCACTGATATCAAAAGTCTAATCTGAGATTCCTTACGCATTTTCCTTATGAAAATCTTTCAGTAAAGCTGATTTAAAAGAGCCCACATGATCAATCAATATTCTTGATGCAAATAGGCCAAGTATGATAAGACTAAAATTTATTTTGCAAATAAGTTAATCCTACTATGATTTTCTCTGGTAGAAATGGGGGGGCTGGAGGAAAAAATTGTGTTTCAAAAGAAAATTATAGGCTAGGAATGATGGCTCATGCCTGTAATCCCAGCACACTGGGAGGCCAAGGCAGGAGGATCACTTGAGCCCAGGAGTTTTAGACCAGCCTAGGTAACAAATGAAACCCCATCTCTACAAAAAATCAAAAAATTAACCAGATGTGGTAGCATGTGCCTATGGTCCCAGCTACATATGAGGCTGAGGCAGGAGGATCCCTTGAGCCCTGGAGGTTGAGGATGCAGTGAGCCATATTCATACCACTGCACTCCAGCCTGGTTAACAAGGCAAGATCCTATCTCAAAAAAAAAAAAAAAAAAAAAAAATGAAAATGATAGTATACCCATTTTTGGATTGTCCGTTGTTTTTGAGTTTTTATTATTTGTCTACAATTTGGACTGAATCCTGAATTGTTTCCTGGGTACAAGTCTCCAAATTAACATTTTCAAATTTTTCTTCCATTTCTTCTAACTTAGAATCACTAAGAATCACTAAGAAATTAAAACTGTGCTTTTCTTAAAGCCCTGAAAATGGAAGCTAAACAACTTAAATGAACTTCAGGAGAACGCACACCAACTTACATATAAGCAGCCTTCATGTCTGTTGCTGTATAGGCTACTCAGAAAGTTCACTTAAACACCTGATTAAAACTACAATCCAGAAAAATACTTCAGAGGCGCTAAAAAAACTAGTCTATAGACTACTCCAGACATTAACCTTTGTTTTTCTTATGTTTCTACAGAAATGCCTCTTGTTAAAAATCTGTTTACCTACATCATATATACAGGCCTCGCCCATCTGCAATGCCACCACCTGGACTGGGACACAGCTGTTCAACTGAACTAATCTATGCTCAGGAGTAAGAGACTGATTCAAGAAGATATGAGATGATATACTTAAATTTGCTGTTTTTTGCTTATCTCAAGTTGTTTTCCCATTCCTTTGTCCATCTCTAACAACCTCTAACCCAAATCTCTCCAAAGCTATCAGCTTGGTTGTCATATGTGAAACTTTTTAAAGTTTCAAAGTGGGAACTGAAAGAAATCAAAATATTTTACTCCAAAATATATTTCTTTGACATATTTTGAGATGACTGTCAGAAAGCCAGCAAACAGAAGTGGCCCTGCAAAGCTGTCTTTTGTGAGGGAAATTTGCATCTGTAGAGAATCTACATTGATGCCAGCGGGCCTTCTCTTGCTGGGATCTCGGAAAGATTAACCCAGAGTTTGACACCTTAAAGATCTGAAAGACAAAACTGAAAAGAATCACATTACCTGAATTCAAATTACAGTACAGAACTATAACAACCAAAACCGCATAGTACTGGCATAAAAACAGACACATAGACCAATGGAACAGAATAGAGAACCCAGAAATAAATCTATGCATCTACAGTGAACTCACTTTCAACAAAGTTTCCAAGAACATACATAGGAGAAAGGACAGTCTGTTCAACACACCATGCTGGGAAAACTGGATATCCACATACCAAACAATCAAAGTAGACCCCTATCTCTCACTGAGATAGCCAGGTGGGAAGGGCTCCCTGACAGAACCTCCCATGACCTGCACGCTGGGAGGAAAGTTCACTGGGATGGCGCCTCCAGAAGTTCCTGCAGTTTGCAGTGGGGAGGAGCCTGGCCCCACCTCTTCCCGTGTGGAAAGTGAGATTCAAACTGCGAGGCGGGAAGCGTACCAGCAGGGACTCTGGCTTTGCAGAGGGTCTCTGTATCCCTTCTTTTCCCTTTTCACCCAATAAAACCTTGCCTTACTCACCCTTCAAAAAAAAAAAAAAAAGATCTGAAAGAAGCATTTACTCTCTATTTTCTCCGAGAGCTGCTATCTGTGAGGTTTCATCTATATAAAAAGACTACCTTTGCTAGCTAAGGCTTCCTCTTTTCTCCCTCCCACAACCTGCCTTGCCACTATGACCTGATTTATCACCATTACTTGTTTTTGGCTATGCTCTGAGCCTCCATTCTTTCTGTAACCTCAAGATATTAATAGTATATAAGCTTCTGTACTCCACTACGGGGTTAGGTAATCACTGTGTGATGTTCCCTGTGTCCAGATTAATAAACTGTATGCCTTTTCTCTTATTTGTTCATTTACTTATTACTAGAGATGGATCACACTCTGTTGCTCATGCTGCAGTGCAGTGGCACAATCAGCTCACTACAGCCTTAATCTTCCAGCCTTGAACGATCTAATTTTTTTTTTTCCCTGTAGAGACAGGGTCTCACTATGTGGTCCAGGCTGGTCTCAAACTCCTGGGCTCAAGTGATCCCCCTGCCTCAGCCTCCCAAAGGGGTGGGATTATGGGCATGAGTCACCAGGCCTAACCTCTCTCTTTTTTTTTTTTTTATTAATCTGCCTTTTGTGAGTTGATTTTTTTAGCCAACCTTCAGAGGAAAAAGAAGGCCCCTATAAATGCTTATTAGAAAGCTAGGTGATTCTTAATGAGACCAGTGGGAAACTTTTACTGAGTATCTAGACTATGTTGCTGAAAAATAGTTGTGTAATAATGGAGCAAAGTGATCCTGAAACTCTCTCAAGGGTTTTTTCAGAATTTTTGACATATTTCTGAAATAGGACGTCTGAAGATACAATTCCTGACTACTGATTAAAATAAAATTAGAAATAATAATGTATTGGAGGTTGTATGATATGATGAAAGACACTGGGTAGAGTTTCAATACTGTTAAAGACAAAACATACTTTACATATGTTTTAATCCTCTGTATTATACAAGGACCAGAAGAAGTATTGGAGAAAAATAAAATACCTTCAAACTTAAAAAATCCCATTATTAACCTCTGCTTAAAAAGTTAAATGTGTAATTATAGGCTCACTGGGAAAACATAACCAATGTAGTTATAAAAAACTTGTATGGTTATTTTGTGGGTGCCAGCAATGAGGTTTTAAGGATTATTTCACAGGGGGTTTAGAAGTAGCAATTGTGAAGTATTTTAGGTTGCATAAAACAGGCTTGTCTCATGTTAACTACCCAGCAATTGCAATGGGCCTAATTTACACAACAATTTCTTAGAAGTTACTCTTTTGAAATGCACTGTGTGATTAACTGACTTGGCTTCAAAACTGGAATGTTGTTTCTACATTTTTGTTCACTTCAACCTAATGCCCCCTAGAGCACAGATCCAATTAAGAATTAAGGCAGGGAGGCAGGCAGATATTAAGCACAGTGTTTCTGTATTACACAGTGCTTTTGTATAGGATTGAACACCACCACCTACTGTCTGCAGGCACTAGATTTATTCAGTGTATCCCTGTGACACTGTGAATATGGCTGATGGAAACCCATGAATATGAGTTAAAGCAAATATCTTAGCAAAGAACTACAACCAGATAAATTTACCTTACAGCAAAATTTTTGGTGCTTTTTAAAATAAAAGCCTATCTACACCTAAAAACTTAATTTTCACATAGAAATACAAAGGATAATAATCTGTTCTATTAATTATTTATATCTGCAGTAAGAATAGAATTTTCCTCTGAAATTAATGTTTTCAACCAAATTGCCATCACGGAAACAATTCTTATGTTTCAACAGCATTTACATTTCCCATCTTGTTCAGAAGTCATGCACTTTGTTAGTAGAGGCGAGATCTGTAATCAGTAGAGTCATATACCAAAATTCATGTTATTGATGAAAAAGAGTCAAACTCTGTAAAATATTTGAAGGAATATATTTTGAGCCAAGTATGAGTGACCAAGGTCTAAGGCACAGTCTCAAGAGGTCGTGAAAACATGTGCCCAAGGTGGCTGGGTTACAGCTTGAGTGTATACAGAAGTTACAGGCAGACATCAATCAATATATGTAAGGTACACATACATTGGTTCAGTCTGAAAAGGCAGGACAACTGGAAGTGGGGGTTTCCAGGTCTTGGTGGATTCAAATATTTTCTGATTGGCAATTGGTTGAAGTAGTTAAATTATTATCTAATGACATGGAATCAGTAGAAAAGAGTATCTGAGTTAAGATAAGGGGTCCTGGGGACCAAGGTTCTTATTATGTAGATGAAGCCTCCAAGTAGCAGGTTTCAGAGAAAATAGACGCTAAATGTCTCTTACCAGACCTAAAAAGGTGCCAGACTCTTAGTTAATCTCTCCTGGATCAGAAGGAAACCTGGAAAGGGAAAGAGATTCTCTACAGAATGCAGATTTTCTTCATAAGAGACAGCCTTGTAAGGGCATTTCAAAATACGTCAAAGAAATATATTTTGGGGTAAAATTCTGACCAAGCCCTGCTACTGTCATGTCAAACTGACTCTACACTAGAGTCAGTTTGGAATTTGGTATCTTATTGCAACAAAGAGTCAGTTTTTTCAGTCTTAAGATCTCTTTTTTAGTGTTAATGCTGGTCAGTTGTGCCTGAATTCCAAAAGGAGGAGAGTATAATGAGGCACATCGGACTCCTCCTTCCCATCACAGCCTGAATTAGATTTTCAGATTTACTTTGGAATCTCCTTGGCGGAAAGGAAGGATCGATTCAGTTGGTTGGGGAGCCTGGAATTTTATTTTTCATTTTACAATGTGAACACAGCATTTATATTTTGAGAAGTTAGGGTTCCTTACCATTAAGACTGCTTCTTCTAAGATAAGAGCCAGTAGGCCGGGCACGGTGGCTCAAGCCTGTAATCCCAGCACTTTGGGAGGCCAAGGAGAGCGGATCACGAGGTCAGGAAATCGAGACCATCCTGGCTAACACGGTGAAACCCCGTCTCTACTAAAAATACAAAAAAAAGTAGCCGGCCGTGGTGGCGGGCGCCTGTAGTCCCAGCTACTCGGGAGGCTGAGGCAGGAGAATGGCGTGAACCCGGGAGGCGGAGCTTGCAGTGAGCCGAGATCGTGCCACTGCACTCCAGCCTGGGCGACAGAGTGAGACTCTGTCTCAAAAAATAAATAAATAAAAAATAAGAGCCAGTAACAGGATCTCCTTACAACCACATGTTCAAATATTATTCAAGCTTTGCTTCACAAATAAATGTCCAAGTCATTCCTCCAGCCCCACTCCACCTGCTCTCATCCAGCTTCCCTCCCGCTTCTACTCTCTCCGAGTAAATTTCTAGACTGCTGACTCAGCTGAACATCACCTAAGCCCATTACTCTGGGCTGCAAGTTCATCAAGAAGGAAAGAGTTAAGCCTAACTCTCAACTCTTCATAGAGCATAGATAAGGCCTCCAATATTGTTACGAGGGCAGAAGCCTAGTAGTTGAGAAAACATGGAACCAAGAAGTGCACAGGCTCAACTATAATCCTACCTCTATCCTGACACTATGACCTTTGGAAAGTTACTCAGTGTCTCTGAGCCAGTTATATATTTACATACGAGGATACATGAAAAATAAGAAGGATTATTACAGAGGATTTATTAAATCCCCTCTGGTAAAAAAAAAAAAAAAATGCTAATGCTGTAATGTGGAAAGAGCAGCAGTTGAACCAAGGACAGTGGGCTCAGATCTCCTGGGTTTAAATCTCAGCTAGATCACTTCCTAGCAATATGACTGTGGGTCTCTGATTTCTTCTCTCTAGCATGGTGATACACCTCACAGCATTGTTATAAAAATTAAATGAGTCAATATTATCAATAAGTGCTTAGAATAACAGCTGACACATATCAAGTGCTCAATATATGTTTGTTATTGTCATTGTTATTCTAAAAATTTCCAGTGACATACAGGTGTAAGCAGCCACCTGACATGCTGCCTCTATTTCCCAGTAGACAACATTTTACAAAGTAGCAGGCTCTTCTGTTTTTTCAACTTTTCTTTTTTCCAGTCCTGGAAATAATCCTTTATAACTGCAAAGTGTGGTAGAACATGAACCCCAATGACAGTCCAGAGTGATCATCTACAAATCCCATTTTTAAAGCATCAAAATAATAATAATAGTAATAATCAAAAAATTATAACATTATTGTTTTGTTTCCAGTCCCTTTTGTAGAATTTATTTCCTCATCTTTGAACAGACTGAACTTTGCTGTGATCATATGTTTGGCCAAAAGAGATATAAAACGATTGTAGAACTAAAGTGAAAATAGTTGAATTCTTCCAATAACTGGAGGTAAGTGGAGCCTTTCAGTAGGAGTTGGATAATAAAATTTGTAATTTAAAGAAATGTACTTTTCAATCAGCTATTTACATTTGTTTAAGAAAGCAACGTTGTGTAGCAGTATTGCTGAAATGTTATAGAATTAATGCATTATTTTGCTGTTGTCCATGACTGAAGAGGGGAAGATATAAGAAAACTGAAAAATTATAACCCCCAAATAATCAATATTTAAGAAGGTGTAAAATAGTAAAAATATTTAATGTGAAAAATATCTACCTAATACAAGGAAAATAAAGCAAGAAACAATTCATCTCCATGGCTTCTCCCTCACCCTCACCTCAGAACACACACACACACACACACACACAAACACACACAGAGAGATAGACAGATTTATTAAGACAGCAGCTTCTTTTATCATGCACAGAGGAATAAAATATTTTCCATTCCTTCCTTAGCTCCATGTAAACTCACAAAACACTGCTCTCTAGGGTTTTCCAACTTGTGAAACAAAGCATCCATCCCAGAGTTTGTTTGTTTGTTTTGAGACAAGGTCTTGCTCTGTCACCCAGGCTGGAGTGCAGTGTGATCTCAGTTCAGTGCAACCTCCGCCACCCAGGCTCAAGCCATTCTCGCATCTCAGCCTCCTGATTAGCTGCGACACAGGTGCATCCCACCATATTTTTTGTGGCTAATTTTTTTTTTTTTTGGTAGAGACAGGGTTTTACCATGTTGCTCAGGTTAGCCTTGAACTTCTGGCCTTAAACAATCCACCTGCCTTGGCCTCCCAAAGTGCTGAGATTACAGGCATGAGCCACCATGCCTGGCAGTCTCAGAGTTTATGAAACCATTAAACTATAGATGGCTTAAAGCATACTGGAAATGTAAATGTTCTCATAAAGTATGATTAAACATGACCAAAAAAACATATGGCATAACAGCAACAAAACAGAGCAGACAGCTGTATACAGGGACCTGGGCCTGGAATCCTTACTATGTCTCCACAGCTTGGAGACTGGTGCTCAGCATCATCAATATGAAGGATCTGACTGACACCTAAGCTAGGAGGGAAAACAAAAGAAACTTTGAAAATGTAAAATAGTTTCCGACTGATTTTCATAAGAAAGCTGGAAAGCTCAGTGTGTTTAACTGTTTTTACTTAGCAAAGAATTTATCTTTCATATTCTTATAAAATGGCTTTCTTCTGTGTTATCAGTAAAAACTAACACTGACCTTCCTCTTGGAAGGTTAAACTTCTAGCTTGTGTTTGAAACGCTAGAGTGCCTTTTCTCAGAAGCAATGCTACATATACGTGCCGCAAGCAATGAAAAAGAATACACCATCTCTCCGACCCTTCATTAGTCAGAGGATCTTGGCAACAGCAATGCTACTTGTATACGGTCTCTGCATGAAAAACTGTTTTCAAAGGTAACCTTGCCAAGGGCTATGTTCTGTCTTGGCAAAAGGAAGCAAACTTTACTTTTCTACCAATCGGTTTGCTCTGCATGAGAAACAGGTGTTAAGGTATGAAACGGGGCTAGGAGCAGTAGCAAAATAAAACTCACCCAAAATAAGTTTCATCTGGAAAACACACACCACTCAGAGATAATAAGCCTGCAGGGCCAACATGTTTTTGCAAAATGCAAATCATGAAAACTGGTTAAGGGATTAAATGCTCTTTTGCAAAAATGACCATGGAGATTATAATCATTAATTAAATTCATGTAAATAATTTTCTGAAAGAACTCTCCTTTTTTATCTCATAGGTTTCAAACAGTCTAATGGTAAAAAGGTTTAGTCTCAGAAGAGATTCTCTAATTAAAACTAGAAATCTGGTATAATTAATAAGTGTCAGCCTGCAATCTCAACCACTTAGTAAAGGCAGAGAAATCAAATGCTGATGTTTTGTAAAAAACCTAATAAAATCTCCAAGAAAATGAAATTTTTATAGGGTCTACTTCCCATCAATACAATAGGTGTCCCAGATGGGACTAGAAACTTCTTAAAGTAGATAAATATTTTAACACTTACAATTCCTATATGCCAGTTTTATTCGTTTTTCTTTTCTCTTTGGAGTTGTAACTCAACCCAAAAGAAAGCTTTCAGTGATTTAACTTGGGTTTACATTTTTGAATTATCTAAGCTCCTTGATTCTTTCACTTTTTTTCCTCATTATCTTCACCCAGAGGTGAACCAGAGCAAAAAAGACAAGATGAAAGTCAAACATATCAATTTCAAATTTTGATTACATAGTCTTGCATAGTTCCTCCTTCCCTTCACTGGATGTCCAACTGTATGACAGCTTTAGTGTTTATAAGTTTAATTTTACCCACAAGTAACAGTTCAAAGAACAAAGATAACTGGTTTTTAGTAACTAAGTTTTTGGTCTGCAGCTTGGTCTAGAGTTCTGCCCATACAGGTAAGGTAAACTGATTATTATCTGACAAGAACACAGCCAGAGGCATTTTCCAAAAATCCATTTCACATTGTTTGTTGGTGGCCTCCCCTCCCTATGCAACAGCCCCTGACTTTTACTGGGAAACCAAGGGATTCCAGGAAAAGTTGACTCCACTGGTGGCTCCAAGAATAGATGGCTGAGCCTAGGCTAAGCTAATTATTCTTCTTTACCTCTGCCACTATTTGAACCCCATGTGGTCCAGGCTGAGCTTATCTCCGGACTGTCCCTGAACACTGTGTGCCGTTGGGGCTCAGAACATGACACCTCAGTGTATGGTACCTTGGCATACTGAATACTTTGAACAACAGAACACTGGGGCTAGGTGTGGTGGCTCATGCCTGTAATCCAAGCACACTGGGAGGCAGAGACAAGTGGATGGCTTGAGTCCAGGAGTTTGAGACCAGCCTGGGCAACATGGCAAAACCCGGTCTCAACAAAAAATACAAAAAAATTAGCTGGATGTAGTGGCATGCGCCTGTAGTCCCAGCTACTTGGGAGGATCACTTGAGACTGGGAGGCAATGGCTGCAGTGATCCGAGATTATGGCACTGCACTCCAGCCTGGGTGACACAGTTAGACGCTGTCTCAGTAATAATAATAACAATAGTAAAGAACATTGGAAGAGCCTTAGAAGCAAGGTCTTTCTGACTTTCTTCCCTTCTCATATCCCCTGCCCCTTTTTTCTGCCCCTACCAAAATCATTCATAGAAATCAGAATTTCTTTCCACCATGGAAGATCATAGAAACTGGAATTCCTCAATCCCAGACCGTAAAAACCTAGAGAGGTCACAGTCTCCCTTCTCCCTTGAAGATCCTCATTCCAGAGAAGTCCTGCCCCATAATTCCTCAATCCCAGACAGTAAAAACCTAGAAAGGTCACAGTCTCCCTTCTCCCTTGAAGATCCTCATTCCAGAGAAGTCCTGCCCCATAATCGGGAGGAAAAAATGGTACACAAAGAGGCCGGGAAAAATCTAAACAGACAGGCCTTGGTGGGTCCACCTACCCTCTCATCTATTACCATTAGATCATAGCCTTTTGTCCAATCACATTTCAACATAGCTGTCTATTCTTCATCAAACCTAAGCATAAAAATAGACAGTTTTCCCTGGGTTTGTGGGTCTTGATTTCTGAAGGCTCCATGTCACATAAAGCATTGATTAAATAAATTTGTTTTTTCTCGTGTTAACCTGACTTTTTTAATAGGAATGTTGGCTGTGACTGTCTTTGTTTTTGTTTTTTGAGATAGAGTTTCACTCTGTTGCCCAGGCTGGAGTGCAGTGGCATGATCTCCGATCACTGCGACCTCCGCCTCCTGGGTTCAAGTGATTCTCCTGCCTCAGCCTTCCAAGAAGCTGTGATTACAGGTGCATATGCCACCACACCCAGCTAATTTTTGTATTTTTAGTAGAGTAGGGGTTTCACCATGTTTGCCAGGCTGGTCTCGAGCCCCTGACCTCAAGTGATCCACCCGCCTCGGCCTCCCAAAGTGCTGGGATTACAGGTGTAAGCTACCGCACCCGGCCAGCTGTGACTCTTACAATGTGTGAGGAAAGGAATCACACCCTTTCACCACTACCGTGGCATACCACCAGATGGTCTTTCCTTTCCTGGACTGGCTGGTATGCAGATGTGGGGCCTCAGTCACCTTGCTACCAACAGAGAGGCCGGCCTGCAGCAAGAGCAAACTGAATAGGACATACGCTTTCCATACACTGTCCATGCACTGAATAGGACAAGGTCCAGAACACTCTGGTGAATGGAGCTGGAGCTGATGGATTGAGGAAATTCTGAAACCTACCCAACCTCTGGGCCTCTGTTTATATGAGCCTATCAAGGCCTTGACTTGGTAAGTGCGAGTTGTTGCTTTTGTTACTTGTAACATAAAAGATCCAAACCAATTTAAATGTATACAAGGTATTCAACTCAATTACTTGGAAGATTACAATATACTGTGGTAGAGACAGATGCACTGCTCAGATCCCTCTTCAAAGTAAGGACTTGCAGCCAACTACAGGGTGGGGCAGCAGCCAGCCTATTCCGAACAGCAGCCTGCAACAGCCACTGAGTGAGGTGGAGCATAAACATCCATCCATGTCAACCCAAAGCAGGACACTCCAACAGGGAATATATGCTTGAGGGCTCCTGTTGGGTTGGCCAACACATCTTTGTGACCGCATCAAAGTTTGAATTTTACCTCTGTTCAATCCTCCTTCTTTCATACTTTCTTCTATGGAGGTTGACGCCTAGTAAACATCTTATACCCCAATCTCGATCTCAGTGTCTGCTTCCAAAGAATCCAACAGTAACAAAACATCTCTGTCCTTTTTCACATTATAACACACTTTCACATTATAAAAACATAAGCAGAAAAAAAAGCAATTAAATACATATGAGAAACCACATGTAAACAAACAAAATGCCCCATCTCTCCCCTTTTCAACCCTCCTTTGATAACACTCTAGCCACATATAGAACAAATGTTGGTGAGGCAGAAAGGCATTATTTAATAAATTGAAGTAATACAATTAAGTTTGCTGGAAACCTACTTAAAATTGAAAAGGCTTTGAGCAATGTATTTCTCATGAGTCATCAGTTTTGCTTTTTTTAAAAAACAAAAATTGTAAATGTTGGAACAAGAACCTTTTTCTTATTATTGCCCGTTTTTATTAAAGGAGATTTCATGTATAATCTGGGTAAGATTTAAATACATAGATGATGGGAAATAGATATTTTCAATCAAAATTTGCTGTGAAGCAAATTTCTTTTAAGTGAATCCATTTTTAATTAACTGCCATTATAAACCTGGAGATCAATTGAACAATGAAAAGATCACACCTGGGATTGTAGGTTTTCTTTACAACTAATATATTTAAAGGTATAAATAACTTTGATAATAATTTAGGGATTCTAGTCTCACTGCCTCATCAAAACATTTCTTGCTGTGGTCACCAAAGACATTCAATTCACAAAATCCATGGACATTCATCAATCTCTTTTTGTTGACTTTTCTAAAGCATTATTGTTCCCTTGACACTTCTCTTCCTTTGACTTCTACCACACTAAACTTTTCTAGTTTTATTCCCATTTTTCTGCTTCTCCTCTGTATACTTTCCAGGCTCATGCCTGTAATCCCAGCACTCTGGGAGGCCAAGTCGGGGGGAACATGAGGTCAGGAGATCGAGACCATCCTGGCTAACACAGTAAAACCCCATCTCTACTAAAAATGCAAAAAATTATCTGGGCATGGTGGCATGCACCTGTAGTCTCAGCTACTCAGGAGACTGATGCAGGAGAATCGCTTAAACTTGGGAGGTGGAGGTTGCAGTGAGCCGAGATTGTGCCACTGCACTCCAGCCTGGCCGACAGAGCGAGACTCTATCTCAAAAAAAAAAAAAAAAAAAAAGATACCTGTATATCTTGGTCCAAGGCCTCTATCCCTTCTCACTCTATTAGCAATCTCTGGTGTTCTCAGCCATACTCATGGCTCTAAAGCAGCACTTATCAACAGATTACTAATACACAGATAAGCATAGTTCACTTATACACAGATAACTCACATAACATTTCAAATGGATGCCTCAAAGGCACCTCAAATTCCACCTGCCAAAGAGTGAACTTTTGACAGGCCTCCTCCCAAATTGCCTATCTCAGAGAATGGTGCTCCTATTCATCCTGTAAAGAAAAACCAAAACCAAATAGTTTTACGTAAAATCTCTCTTTCCTTCACTGTCTCCCCATATTCAAATCCATCAAGTTCTGTTGGCACAGCCTCCAAAAGGTATTCTGAATTTATGTACTTTTCCCTATCCCTATTGGTGCAATCATAAAACGAAATGCTCTCATCTCTTACTTGGACTGCAATGGCCTTCTAACTGGTCTTGCGAGCCAGTTAGAATTTGTGCCCCTTGTTTAAAACATTGCAGTGTTGCCGCTTTTGGGGTAAAGACCAAAAATCTTAATATGGCTACAAGGCCAGACATCTTCTGGCTTTTGCCTCAATTTCCATCCACACTAATCTCTTCCTTTTTCCTATACCTGGCCACAGGAGCTGATTTTCACTCTTAACTCCTACCATGGACCTTTAGCACCTATATTTCCTTCTAACCCAAATGCTCACCACTCTCCCATACCATCCCCAGAATAACCCCTGCTTCTTCCTTAAATCTCTTCTTAATCTCTACCTCCTCAGGGAAGATCCTCATGGTCCTCTGATTCTGGACCTGCTCATATCCTTGATGTCAATTATAGGCTTTCCTAGGAAAATTCTGTATTTGTTTGTGATTATTTGAGAAACCTCCTTCTTCCCCATAGACTGTAAGTTCCTAAAAGGGCTGAGACCCACAGCTTTTTTCCCCTTGTTTAGTTTTTGTTTTGTTCACCATTATAACTGAGGTTTCTGACAAACTGCCTCATACACAATAGGCACTCAAGAGATATTTGTTAAAAGAATGACCAAAGAGTTAAATAAATATAAGTAAAATGCTTTTGTTGTTGTTGTTGTTTTGTATTGAGACAGGGTCTCACTTTGTCACCCAGGCTGGAGTACAGTGGCACAAACACGGCTCACTGTAGACTCGACCTCCTGGGCTCAAGCAATCTTCCCATCTCAGCCTCCCAAGGAGCTGGGACTGCAGGTGTGTGCCACTATACCCAGCTAATTTTTGCATTTTTTGTAGAGATGGGGTTTAGCCATGTTGATCAAGGCTGGTCTTGAACTCCCAAGCTCAAGCAATCTACCCGCCTTGGCCTCCCAAAGTGCTGGGATTACAGGTGTGAGCCACCATGCCCAGCCAAAATCGAATGTTTTAATAAGCTTAATCATAACATAAAGAAATTATTAGTAACATGTATCACCACTAAATAATCTGAGTAGATAAAATCTCCTGTTTTGACAAATTATAGACATCTTAAAAATGCTTCCCATGTATGAATTTGATTATGGCATACCACATGGGAGCCATTCACCCTCAGTCTTCCACATTTTCTCCCTTGTATTTCCCTTCATTGTGTGGACCTTCCTTAGCCTACCCAAATAGCCTGAATCAAGACCACCCTTTCACAATGCCTTCCCTGGCTTCAGCATTTAATGGTCCCCCTCTTTTTCCACCATAATATTTCTTATGGAAGAGGTTGGCAAATTTTTTCTGTAAAAGGCTTGATAGTAAATAATTTAGGCTTTGCAGGCTATATGGTCTCTATCACAACTACTGTGCTCAGCCACTGTAGCAGAAAAGCATTTGTAAACAATATGTAAGTGAATGAACATGGGTGTGTTCCAATAAAATTTAATTTATAGGTAATTAACTAGAATTCCATATAATTTTCATATCATGATAAGTTATCTTTCTTTTTTAAAAATTTATTTCAACCTTTGAAAATATAAAAGTCAGTTTTAGCATGGGCCATACAAAAACAGGCATTGGCCAGATTTGGCCAATGGACTAGGTGGTTTGTTGACCCTCTATCTCACAAGACTTACCGGGGTTTCTCAGAGCACATACCTTGGAAAGTCAGTTTTACTTGAGGATATTTTAAGGGGTTTTCAAATGCCTGGTTGTATTTTATAGGTTAAACATGAATACAAAACACATAGTCACTATCATCTCTTTTTGTATACTAAAATAACCAATTATTTAACTTGTGCCACTAAGTTTTTGTTGTTGTTGTTTCCTCTGTTGGGTGTGCGTGGGGGTGCTGCTTAAAAGAAACTCTTCTTGCCCTCTTATTTAACTGAAGACTATCACAATGTGACGTTAGCAGAGCAAGCTGTTAAAATGAAACAAAACCTTACAACATACAACCACTTATCTGTGTGAATCAAAATTCTTCTCTACAATATGCAGCCTGAACAAAATACAGAAACAAACCGAAAGCTGAGGCTAATAACATGTTGCCATGGCTATCCAAAGCACGTAATATATAAGTAATACCAACAACAGTATTTAACATTTATTGAGTCCTTCCCACAGACCAGTCCCTTTGCTACTTAAAAACGGCCTCATTTCTTGAATAATTTCTTGAGTAAATGTTATATACATTTGAACTTGCATGACAAAATTACAGTAATAAAAGATCGCATTTCTCTGTTTTCTATGTTGGTGTTGTGCACGCACTTTGATTTGGAAAGGGAGCTCTGCTTTTACTTTTTCCTTTAATACACCACCCATTTGGGTACTTTACTGCATGTTTCTTATTATTATTTCTTTATTGCATGTTTCTTTTTTATTATTTGCTTCTCTGCTGTTTGTTTTATATGAACCTTGCTTTTTCTCTAAGTAGGTTGTTAAATATGTTTCTTGAGAATGGGAATCAGGCCTTATACTTTCCCCCTACTTCTTACACACACAGCACATACCCTCTACACTCCACTAAAACAAAGCTTAGCAGAGCAGGACCCTAGGAAATGAACTGCTGCTTACAGAAGTGAATTTTTAACTTAATTTGTGAATTCCTTAAATTTGCATTTTGCTTAAATGCATTTCACTGAAATTGAGGTACACGTAAGAATTCTTGTAAATTTTTAATATGCTGTAATCTTTACATTATGTTGTAGATTAGAATAATATGTGGATAGCAAAATGAAATATTTAGTTTTAGTAACAGTAAAATAATATATAACAGCATGTTTTCTTTGTTAATTTAGGTGTTATACACCTTTGCCTGGTAAACACAATATCCTTCCTCTGTTTATTTTCTGGCATTAGCTTTGGCGCTGTCCTGCAATCTGCCAGGCTGAGGAAAATATTACTTTACATACTAAAACTTAATGGACTGCACCACCAAAAATTAACTAGTGTCATTGTTGTAATTAAAGATCAGAGAAGCTCTTCAAAGCCTCCTCCTAGTATGCTGGACCAGTGGAGATCTGGACTTTTTCAAACGACCCTTAGCAATCCAGAGAAAGGTGGACACAATGAGAGTAGATAACACTTGGCCTTCAGAAATTAGAGAGTGAGGCTGGAGCTGAATGAGTCTCTTTATTAGTTTTTTTTAGGCAGGGTCTCACTCCTGTTGCACAGGTTGGAGTGCAGTGGTGTGATCATGGCTCACAGCCTGGACTTCCTGGGCTCAGATGATTCTCAGCCTCCCGAGTAGGAACTATGGTTCCTACTCACATACATCACAGGTACGTGCCACCGCACCTGGCTAATTTTTGTAGTTTTAGTAGATATGGGGTTTTGCCATGTTGTCCAGGCTGATCTTAAACTCCCGGGCTCAAGCAATCTGCCCATCTCAGTCTCCCAACTGCTGGGATTACAGACGTTGAGCCACTGTGCCTGGCAAGTGGGTGTATCTTTATGTAAATATGGAATTAACAAAATTTGGAGTTGTTTTCTATTGCCAAGAATCATTTATAGGTCTCATTAAATGCTTTCCCCGAAATGAGAACACAAGCAGCCCTTTTCAATTACACACCTGAGGGATGAATGTTTCCCAAAGGGAACAGAATGAAAATAAGCAGTAACTACTGAATTTGTGCATACTGTTAAGATGTATGACATATTTTCAGAATTTGGTTATTTTTGTTTTGTTTTGAGGAAAGAAAGGACAATGAATGGAGAGAGTGACTACGGTATACTCTCTTTGATTCCTATATTATATAAACATATAATCAATGTGTGAAATAATTACACAGAAAATTGGCAATAGAGAGGGAGAATAAAACATTTCTAAACCATTCACTTAGACCAATAACAAAATTTAACAATTAATATTTTAACTTTATACCTGTGCAGACCTCTTTTTTCACCACTCTATCCCTCTCCCCATACATGCATCATGCATACTTCCAAGCACCCTTCCAGAGAATATATTAAAATTCAATGTTTATAATTAATTAACATAAAAGCTGGTAATTAGTTTACTATTTAAAAATGCCGTTTTCTGTATTTTATGTGCCATAACCTACTGTTATGATAATGTTCCCACTAAAAATTTTAATCTACTTAAAAAAAAAAAAAAGAGTAGTTTGGTGCAGACGGTTATGTTCCCCTGGAACTACTGCCCCCTTGAGTTCTATAAGAAAACTCAGTCCTGCACCACCCCTCACTGCATTTTGTCAGTAAATTACCAATGAAAAACAAAACTTTATGAGGAACCATAGTTGACTTCACTGATGTGGAGCATTAAAACGATTACTACTAAAGAAGATTTCCTTTGAATTTCTAATAAGAAACTGCTCTTGAAAAGCTGAAAAGGTAATTTACACTACTAGATATTCCCTAAGGGTCACCAATGAAAAAGTATTTTATCATACAGTGTTTACTGTCTTAGAAGAATTTCCTTTTCTACCTATTCGAGTTCACAATTCTACACTGACAGTTTTTAACATCTTCTGATTTAGTCATTTTATTGCGTTTATATCGGCAAAGATTATATGCAGACCTCAGAATTAAGTGGGTAGATCTAAGGGTAAGTACAATAGAATAAGATTTAAAATCTTTAACTCAGTGGGGTGTCTATGTTTTATTCTAATGCTTAAATTTATTTCAAGATGTAATGTAAATGTATGATAATGTACAAAGAAACAGTGTGATTTTTAAAAATCAAAGTCATTAAATACTTAGAAAACCACAGATTCAGGATGTTGGAGCTTGAACACATCTGCATGTACTATTATAAGCCTTAATTTTAGACGTCTGTATTCACCTTTGTAGTTTCTTGATCACTTGATGTTCTAAAATAATAGCATAAAGTCTATGGATTAAAAATCAAAATCTGCACCTCCACATAGTGTGCTCTCTGAATGCTGCACAGTTGAAAAGTCTCGGGCTCTTAAACTTTAAATGGTTACTTTACTGGAACACAGGCACAAAACGCAATCTATAGCTCATAGTAGCGTGTGCTCTTTTCAGTCATTGTTTTGTGCAAATTAAGCTCCCTTGACCATTTAGTTAATCAAAAAGCAAAGGTAGAACATGAGGGAAAAGCTCTTCTGCACAAATTATGAAATCATCACTCTGATAAAAAGGGACAAAATTAATTATGTATCTTTGTACACCTTATATCCAGAAACTTGTTCAAACTCTGGTATACAAAGGAGGGGTGACTATTAGGTGAACAGGTTTCCTTCATACAAATGCCAGCAGGACAAGTGTTGAACACCATGTAACCGTTTTGCATTATTTGGAGAAGAAATCCAGAAAACTTTTCCATATTCACATCCATTCCATCTCTCTCCAATATATTTAAAGAATACTGAAACTATTTTTAAACTTCACTCTGCTCATTCACATGAACAACATTTACAACTTCCCCATTCATGTACAAAAACAGGTCTGTGGACAAATAACATAAAGTTGCAAATGTGTTCCTACTATTTTATGAAAGAAAGGTCTTTTTGTAATTGAAAATAGATTCCTTTCCAAATCTGCAAAGGGCCCTCATAGTCTGCTCTAAAAATGTTATTGTCTAAACCATTTCTGGGACTAATTATTACATTATTTACTATGATTAGAAATCTCACGGAGGCTGAAGCAAAAACAAAAATGACTTTAGAAGCCTAAATTTTGAGAGGTTATATCAAAATTGACAGGAACAAGGATGCAAAAAAAAAAAAAATAAATGAGTGACCTTCTATGAAAAAATCAACTGTTTATCTTGGCAAGCCTATTTCTTATGCATTTTATCAGAGCACTTCAAAATTGGTAGGGAAGCAATCATCACACTGAGGAAAAAACTTGCTTCTCTGGCCAAATATGATAAGTGATATATTTAGCTCTTCTACTTTGTATATAAGTGAGTCCTCTTAAAAAGCAAATAAGCCATTTACAACATTCATTTAAAAATCAGAACGTAATATATTTACATTTGAGGGGGGCTCATGAATTTTTCTTCCTATTAATGGTAAGCATTTTCCATCTGTCCATCAGAATTCTACTTTTAAAAGTCCCAAATCAACTTTTATAAATACCATCAAATGGTTAAAAAAAAAAAAAAAGTTTACCTACAATATGAAAATAAAGAACTGAGAACAGATATCGGTGGGAACCTCAGATGCTTTCTCACTTAATATGTGGTATTTATTTAACCTTTACCATACAGGAAGAAAGAGAGGGGATGATATTTATGTCCACTGTGTGGAGAAACTCAATCTAAATAAAATTTAAATAAAGTATTTTAGTAAGCTATTAACGAAGAAATTATTGAAGAAGTCTCTTCTAGTCCTAACCTCATATACTGTATAGGGTAGATCAGTTGAGTAGCTAATTAAATAAATTAACAAAATATTTTCGAGCATCTGTTTTGATAATTTATTGACAATTTAGATAATTTTTGATTCTTCAACAAATCTTAACAATATTTGGTGTATTAGTAACATATAATGTGTTAGGAACCCATTATGTACAATTTAGCACTTTTATTATTAGAGACAATAAATGGCAAATTTACTTACAATTTATTCATAATAAGAACTAATATGATGATAAATGGCATCATTCACAGAGTTTTCAACAGAACAAAATGACACAAATTCGATTGTTTGAAAAGAACTAAGAAATTTTATGAAGAGAACTGTCTTCTCAGAAGTAAGAAAAACTGATAAATCAATTTCCTAGACAGGTAAGATCACTGCAAGACATGGACATACTCATTATGCCAAAACACAACTTCTAAAAACATAGATAAAATTGTTCTGTAAGTTTAAAATTCTAAGGAGCCAAAACTGCTCTAAATCTGTTTAAACAGCATGATTACCATATCAATCTAGTTATCTTCCTAGATATAGATTCAGTGTTTTAAAACTGTTATACGCTTGTTTGCAATTCCATAAAGCTAAGGAGTCCAAAAAAAAGTGAATCATTACTGCAACACAAAATACTCTGATTTTGTTCATAAATGTTAGTTATCCTTTGCATATGTACTGAAGTGGCAATTTATTTAGGCATGAAGAGTCCACACATGGAGCATTAGCAAAATGATTTTTCAGCTCAGTAAGAAGCCATTAATTCATTATCAATAACATTGATCCTGTGCAAATATAAAATGTAGTGTTTTTCAGACATGAACAGAACAGCTCTCAATTTAGGCAGTTAACCACATAGGACGATCTTAGTGTTACAAGGCCCATTTTCTCCAGAATGTCTTTGGTGGCAGTTCAAAATCAATACCAAACGTATGGGAGATGCCCCAAAAGACCACTGGAAAATGTGCTTAGTTACCCTGGAGTAAGAGAACATGATTGACAAGCAAGGGAAAGTGTAATGGGACACAGAGAAGGAGAATATAGTCAAGCTTTCTTGCACTCATTGGCTCAACTTGGGATGAGTCAAATTATCCAGAAGTAAACTCCAGAAGAACAAGAATTTGGCATTAAGCAGACAAAAACAATAAGATCAGCTTTTCTTATTTGTGGGGTGTGGGACACATGCAACAAATGTGCCTGGATGGCCAGTGAGTATGGAAGGAAAAGGATCAAGAAATAAGGAGCTGTCTGAGCAATGGGAGGACAGTATGAAGCTCTGGGTTAAGGAGGGCAGGCCTCATAAGAATGGATGAAAGGCAAGAGAAGTATGTCAAACATAAGCATCCTGCTTTGGGCTTGGCACTGGAAGTTAAAAGTCCCCTATGGTGTGTTGAAGAGTGAAAGAGTGGTACACATTTAAAGGCACATGCAGGGGGCATTTAGCTAGTTTACTGATGGGCCTAGTAGAACTAAGGTTATACATATATTAATATGGTTTGGCTCTGTGTCCCCATCCAAATCTCATCTCGAATTGTAATCCCAAGGTGTCAAGGGAGGGGCCTGGTGGGAGTGAATGGATCATGGGGGCAGTTTCTCCCATGCTGTTTTCGTGATAGTGAGTTCTCAGGAGATCTGCTGGTTTTATAAACGGCAGTTTCACCTGTGTGTTCACACTCTCTCTCTACCTTTCTTGCCGCCTTGTGAAGAATGTGCCTGCTTCACCTTCCCCACGATTGTAAGTTTCCTGAGGCCTCCCCAGCTGTGTGGAACTGTGAGTCAATGAAACATCCTTTGTTTATATATTAACCAGTCTCAGATAGTATCTTTCTGGCATTGTGAAAATGGACTAATACATATATATTATTTGGACAAAAGCCTGCCACTATGAAAGTTGGACATAGCTCTAACATTCTAGTTTTTAACAAAAGAACTAAGCAATTCATTTCTGCATGACTGACTCTTTGTTGCTATTCTGATCTCAACTTAAAGATTATACCTTCAGGCTGGGAGTGGTGGCTCACACCTGTAATCCCAGCACTTTGGGAGGTGGAGGTGGGCAGATCACAAGGTAAGGAGTTCGAGACCAGCCTGACCAACATGGTGAAACCCCGTCTCTACTAAAAACACAAAAATTAGCCGGGCGTGGTGGTGCACGCCTGTAATCCCAGCTACTCAGGAGGCTGGGGCAGGAGAATCATTTGAACCCGGGAGGCGGAAGCTGCAGTGAGAAAAGATCATGCCACCATACTCCAGCCTGGGAGACAGAGCGAGACTCCAGAAAAAAAAAAAAAAATTATATCTTCAGAGGTGTCTTTCCTGACTACCTAGTGTCTCTCTTTCCATAACATCATGCTACCATAATTCTCTGAATAACATTTTATACCGTCTAACAGGTTTCTTATTTATCTATCCAAATAACATTTTATATTGTCTAACAGGTTTTATATTTATCTGTCCACAACCCCTATAATGTAAGCTCCATGACAGCAGAAAGCTTGTCTATTATTCACTACTAGATCTCCTAGAAGAAGCTCATAGTACACACTTCTTAAATGAATAATGAATGAGCAAATGGACAAGCATATGGTCAGATGGATGGAAACATAGTGACTTCAGTAAAACTTCAATAAATATCTGATGATCATCTTCTAAAAAAAACAAATCTAATCTGGGCTATCATATACTGCAAAGATGATTTTCCTGTCTATCTGCAACAGTCTATGAATCATAGTTTTTTTCCTAATAAATGTTTTGATTTCTTAAAGAAGGGTAGCTTGAACTCAGATGGTGAAGGCTGCAGTGAGCCATGATCATGCCACTGTACTCCAGCCTGAGCCACAGAGTGAGACCCCATCTGAAAATAAATAAATAAAAATAAAGGCTTTGATTTCACCTCCTTTCAACTTTTTGGGTCAACTTGCCACAAAAAGCAGTATTAAAAAAATACTTTTCATGCCGGGTGCAGTGGCTCATGCCTATAATCCCAGCACTTTGGGAGGCCGAGGCGGGTGGATCACGAGGTCAGGGGATCGAGACCATCC
Organism: Pan paniscus; assembly: GCF_029289425.2. Classification (NCBI taxonomy): domain Eukaryota; kingdom Metazoa; phylum Chordata; class Mammalia; order Primates; family Hominidae; genus Pan; species Pan paniscus. The sequence goes on from NC_073253.2 coordinate 103,379,217, forward strand.
TGGCTAACACGGTCAAACCCCGTCTCTACTAAAAATACAAAAAATTAGCCGGGCGTGGTGGTGGGCATCTGTAGTCCCAGCTACTCGGGAGGCTGAGGCAGGAAAATGGCGTGAACCTGGGAGGCGGCGCTTGCAATGAGCCGAGATCGTGCTGCTACACTCCAGCCTGGGCGACAGAGCGACACTCTGTCTCATAAAAAAAAAAAAAAAAAAAAAATTCTCAAATGGAATGCCATCAAACTTTCCAAGCTGAAAAAAATATATACTTTAAACGTTTTCATATGGCAGAAGTAAATGACTGTAAACATGAATATATCATGTTTACATGTTGATATGATGTTTATCATCACTAATAACTTCTTAGCTAGTATGTAGCATTCTTCAGAGAATATAAGATCAGTTACTTAGGCTCTGAATTGCTATATTCAAGAAAATACTAAAAGTAGCAATAGATAAGAGCAGAGTCATTAAAGACTCATCCTGCTTACTCAATAGTTACCAGCAACTACTTTATATTCCCATTGCCTAGAATACTAACATTAATGGCCTCATTAGAGTAAAGCTTTTCCAGTGGGAATCCACCAAGATATGCCCATCCCCCAACTAAGCAATAATATAACTACATTTTTTTTAAAAACCTGAACTTTAATATAGTTGATTAATGGTTGAACTAAGCCAAAGAAGAAGTATAAAATAGCTGATAATGTGATACTGGGTACATAGAACATTGTAGGGGGGCAGTATTTTGCCTCTATCCTCTTAGTTTTCTTAGGCTAGGCCTGAGAATTAAACTAACCAAAGACAGATCAAAAAGAGAAAAGCAAACAAATTAATTTAATATAAGTTTTACATGGCACAGGAGACTTCATAGGAAAATGAAGACCCAAAGACGCAGTTAGAGTTGAACACTTAGGTATTGATTTATAGACAAAAGATTAGAAAAAATCAGACAAAAAGCAGTAAACTGTGAAAATGTGACAAGGCAAAGAGGCTTGGGGCTAGAGTGTTTTGGGTAGAGAAGGGACTAGGAAGATGAAGGTTCATGTTTGTACAGATTTTCCTTGGCCTCAACTTACCATCCTAGATATGAATGATACTTTCCTTCTGGTATAGGGAGGGAGGACATATTTCACATGGAAATTTCATCCACTGCTTTTACAAAACAGAAGGAAGGTCAGAGTGATCTTCTTGCCCCTGCTGTTTATCAAGTGCCTTTACCTCAAAATAGTTAATATGCCAGAATGGCATGTTTGAGGATGGCATATTCTTAACTCCTGCTTCATCTTTCATTCTCTTAACTGACACTTTATTAATCAAAATGTTTCCAACACCACAATGGTATGATAAATCATAACCATAAGAATCCAACCATTCTCTTGATCTTTTCACAGAAATTAGGTTGTCTGGTGTGGGTTTACTGCTATGTATTCCAATATAGTAATGTTTTTAGCATTGTTTGCCTGTGAATAACCTATATTAGAAATTAAACTATCCCAATTATCTCAATGACCTAAGCATTTCAGGTATCATACTATTTATAGTATGATTTTTATATCCACTTTCACAGTTAGCATTCTAAATGCAATCACTGGAGTAAAAATAGATTATTTACAATTGTATTATTTGCATAGCATACAAATTTTTAAAGATTCTAAAGTACCTTAGATCTTTGGACTCTGTTTCTTTAACAAGAAAACATTTCATCCTATGAAACCATCATTCTGAACCATCAGAAAAAAGTTTTTAACTTTTAATTATAAAAAATTTCCAACATCTAAAAAGTAGAGGGAATAGTATAAGAATGTGCATGTATGCATCACCCAGGTCAACAATGAATTCATGGCTAATCTTATTTCCTTTACATGCTGACCTATTTATCCTTACATCAAACTGTTTCTAAGCAAATCCCAAAAATTATGTTGTTATTATGTAAGTATTTCAACATGTATTCCTAAAAGATCTTCAGATTTTAAATACTTGCATAATGTAGGTTCTTGATCATTTTATTTAACTCTTTATACCCTACCAGGAGGCTGGTTTTACAACACAGAATTAAAATATGCTTTAGAAGAACTCCTAGGAGACTCTTCTTGATAATTTACAATATCAACAGCATATGTTTCTATTACCCAAATATTCCTGGCTTCTTCAGGTACTTTCTGGCAGACTCGGACTATAAAATTTTTGTTCTGTTTTTAAGAGTAAAAATTAGAAAAGGCAAGTTATAATGTCATAGCTTTAATGATCTCTAGAGTTTAGTTTTCCTCCTTTTCTTTGCTTTCAAGGGGGAACTGCTCATAAGAAGATCAATTCATTCCTGGAATTGAGATGTAGTGAGACAAATTTAGACATTTCACTACAAATACAGATGGAGCTGTAAACAAAAAAGATCAGAACATCAGAAATTCTGCAGCAAAAAAAAAAATTGTGATTACCACAGCTTTCAGAGGGAAGACCTTTTGAGGGGAGAAACAGTGAATGTCTACACTGCTGTCCAGCTTAAAGAGTTTGCTCTTCAAGTCTTTGGACTTAAATTTCAGAGAGCTCCCAAATAAAAGAGTAGAGCTATGCCATTTTTACATCAGCCACTTGTTTCTGGGCATACTCAGAGGAGAGGCATTGAAGAACCTCTTCAGAGCTTTGCTTTCAAAGTTTAATTATGAATGGAATAGCATAGCAGGAAGACAGAGAAATTCAGTGTGTGTACATAGACCTCTGTCCACAAGCCAAGATTTTATTTCCAAAGGAACACAGGGCCTTCTCATTGAACAATGCCATGGTTAGCTCATCATACTGACACAGGGCCTGTGCCAGGACATTTAAGCCTTTCGATGTTCCACTATTCATTACTCCCTGATGCTTGCCAAAGACCAGACTGAGCCCATTCAGTATAAACTTAGGGCTGGGCCCAATCAAAGGAGGTCAAGGAAAACATGAACAAGTGTTTTGTATGCAGAATACAGCCACTGGCAATGTCTATTAATGTAACAGTTCTCAGCTAATTCCTCTCATTTAGAAAATGGCTTTTGAACTAAATTGAGTTACCTCTGTGCCTTATTTCAACACTAAGAGATACAAAAAGAGGAGAAAATGTTTATAATTAGCCATTTTAAAATATACTTTGTGATAGTAATTTCCCAAGCAATCTTCTCCCACGCTTCTCAATAGTGCATGGGCAGGGAAAAGTATTGGACAAAAAGTACCAACTTTTAATTACCACCTACACTAATCTGTGGCTTTTATTTTAACTAACAAAAATGTTTCAAAGCTACTAAAAATACAGAATTGACTGTACAGGGCATGCCACTTAAGTTTGGGAGAAATGCTAAGGATATACTTTGCAAAAAGTTCAAAGTAGACATCACAGAAGCAAAAAACTCCTTGAGAAAGTGGCACATTTGACAGAGACCTGTGTGAATGGGTTCACAGGTTCCCAGGGTGGCTGCACTCCAGGACTAGGGCAATTGGTGCGGCAGGGAATTTAAGTGGCTGGGGCCCAAGTGAGATGAGCTGAATTCGTTTCGGCAGCTTGTACTCTGCCCCAAGAAAGAAGGATTAAATACAGCTCTGAGAGAGAGATGGCAATTAAAGTGTTTCTGTCTCCAAAGAGAGAGATTCATGGAGTCTGAATCTGGAGAGATACAGAGGGCACAGGAGAGCCTGGTCCCAAAACAAAAACTCAGAAGTGATTAGCACTATTTTTAAATGCTAAAATCTTCAGTTCCGTATCTGTTTTCAGTATCAAATTAAGAATATAACTTATTACAAATTTTAATTTTCTTTTACTAAAAATGACTTTATGTCTATCATATTTTTAGAACTGAGGTAGCCAAACCATGAGTTTGGAAGGTAGCCAAATTCATGGTTCCAATCAAACAGACCTGAATTTTAATTCTGATTTCACCACTAACTGAGATCTCGGCAAATTGCTTAAACCTTTGTGAGATACCGATTCCTTATTTACACAATGAAAATAATGCCTACATTATTGCATTTAAAGTGTGTGTAGCAGTGGGGTGGGGTATCTCCATTTTAGCTTAGGCTACTCTGTTGGTCAGAAGGGCTCCAGACCACAGCAACTGTGTTACTTTTGGCTTCTCTTTTGTTTTGCTTTCATTTAAGTTCACCATTGCACAATGGTGTGTGTAGATATACAGTACAAAATCAATGCAAGACAAAAACCTTCATGAAAAGATACTTCTGCAAACACACACTCAGAAATAATGCCTCCATGTGTGTCATTAATGTTTAACCATCTAAAGAATTCCTGGCAGAATAAATATATAAATAATATATCTTATAAGATAGAGAAATCTTAAGACAAAGCAATTTTCTCATGGCATTTTTTCTGCCAATAACATTTATTATTCTAAACACTGTAAAGCATAGTTGACAAACTAAAAGATATAACATCAACTAACAGCACAAGGTAAAATATGTTATAAACATCACAGTGAAGCTAATCAGAGTGGGGGACGATATTTGCCATAAGAATTACTGGGTACTTTGAAAATATGTATAACATCTTGTGAAGCTTTAGGACTATTCCATTTTTCTGTCTCTAAAGGTTTTATTTTATGTGAGCCAGTTAATCTGTCTTTGCTCTGCTTAAAACCATCAGCTGTGAATTCACTTGGGTAGAATTTGGAAAGCAATCAGAGCAAAAGAGACCCATTTCATCAGCTTTATACAATTATGCAAAAGGTAACCTGTATTCAGTAATGCAATTTCTAAAAGTTCAGGAAACTTCCTGCAGCTTATGGTTTTAAGCTGCAGCCATTCTGCTTTCCAGTGGCATAAAGAACTTTAACATTCAAATAGCATTCATTAGAAAATTCACAAAGTCAGATCATTGCCTCTTTCAAAAACAATACATTTATTTGCTACTGTTAAAAATAATCTTTTGGTCAGTGGATCCTATCGCTGCTATCGTCAATGTGAACCTTTAGTATAAAATACTATTAATCTAATTTAGGAAAAAATGAAACAGTCTTTGTGAGAATCAAAAGTAAACAAATATATGTCAAAAGATTAATTTTTAGCTTTTATGTCATGTATTTTTCAGGCAATCTCATACTCCTGTAGTAAAACTTTTTATTTTTCAACTGTTTCAGGACAAAGAAGAGATATTCTCTTTCATTTACACACAAAGCTTATCTTTTTCCTTGATGGAATAGGTATTTTGGGAAGCCAGTAGGGCTTTTATTATAGTTAAAAGGATAAAAGGTCTCTTCCGTAGTTTTTGTATTGACTACATGTATTTGGCTTCTCAAAAAGTCTCCCTTCATTTACCGTTTCTCTCAGTCCCCAACCAAGTCACTGTTAAACTTTTTGTTGATTTACCCTTTTTATTCCCCTCTACCCGCTATCCTTTTCCCTCATTTTACAAAGTAAATTGTGCCAGACAGTATGCCTTATGCTGGGTCTTCTCAAATTTCTGACATCAATTTTATTCTTTCTGCAACCAATTTTGTTGTCGTTGTTGTTGTTTTTTGAGATGCAGCTTCACTCTTGTTGCCCAAGCTAGAGTGCAGTGGCGCGATCTTGGCTCACCGCAACCTCCACCTCCTGGGTTCAAGCAATTCTCCTGCCTCAGCCTCCCGAGTAGCAGGGATTACAGGCATGCACACCCACGCCTGGATAATTTTTTGTACTTTTAGTAGAAACAGGGTTTCACCATGTTGGCCAGGCTGGTCTCGAACTCCTGACCTCAGGTGATCTGCCTGCCTTGGCCTCCCAAAGTGCTGGGATTACAGGCATGAGCCACCGTGCCCAGCCCTGCAAACAAATATTAATTTTACATGCAATTGTACTTCTAAATGTTATTTTCATTAGAAAGATTACCTATAGTGAAAATAAAGAAGTCAATCCTCTAAGACTTCTCTTGAATTTATAGAACATCACACTAAGTATAGGCTCAAAATGTCCAATTTAACCAACAACACTTATTGAGTACCTCCTACAGAGCAGAGCTCTGTGTCTTCCTGATGGAGAAGAACAAAAGTTTAAGAGTTAAGATATAGTCTCTGTCCTCCAAGATGTGTCTTATTTTAATTGGACAAGTAAGACTAATCCACATAAAAACATTAAATAAAAACAAATAAAAAGTGAGTCATTCAGTGAGTGCAATAGATGATCCACAGTTTTGTTGACAAAGCAAGTGCACAACAACATATATGGGATATTCTCATTTTGTCAAAAATGTATTTGGATATATATTTTAAAAGACTGGAAGGTTACACATAGAGTACTTTGGGGAGTACACAATTATGTTTTTTGTTTTGTTTTGTTTTGTTTTTTTGAGATGGAGTCTCGCTCTGTTGCCCAGGCTTGGAGTGCAGTGGTGCCATCTCGGCTCACTGCAACCCCCACCTCCCGGGTTCATGCCATTCTCCTGCCTCAGCCTCCTGAGTAGCTGGGACTACAGGTGCCCGCCACGATGCCCAGCTAATTTTTTGTATTTTTAGTAGGGACAGGGTTTCACCGTGTTAGCCAGGATGGTCTGGATCTCCTGACCTTGTGATCTGCCCGCCTCGGCCTCCCGAAGTGCTGGGATTACAGGCGTAAGCCACCACACCTGGCCCTGATTTTTTTAATGTATGAATTGCTTTTTGTATCAAAAAATAGCAGTAAATAAAAAGGATTCTAATGAATGAAGAAAGAGAAGAGAAGGCTTCTTGGAGAAGGCGCAACTGAAGTGGACCTTGGGGGCTGGACAAGAATAATGGGCCAGGCCAGTGGCACAAAGAGGGAAAAACACAATGGAAAGAAAGTTGATGGCACTTGTGAAAGATTGTAATTGTGTCAATTTGGCTTCAAAAGGTGATTCAGGCAAAACTGTGGCAGAAAAGTCTGGCTGCTGTAAACCAGTGAAGGCTTTGGCCACATGCTGTTTTGAAGATATTAGATCTTGCATATGTTCTCAAAGTTGCCTTTATCTGAAAAGAAGGTAAAGGAGAAAACACAGCTTTCTTTGGATACATACTCAAGTTATAAGAATAAATAAGAAAACTGTGGAAAAACAATTTAAATACTAGAAAAGAAAAAGAGCCATATAGTCATCTCTTAATTATCCATGTATGTCGATTATCTACTTCATTTATTATCCTAGACAAATTATAAAATTCCTCCCAAATGGAACAGACCAGAAGACAAACTTTGCTTTTGCTTTCAACTTTTCTGCTGATACAACTAACTTTAACATTAACTACCCATTACAAAGACAGAAAGGAAATTTAAAACGTGTTTAGGGTTTATATCTTATTAGGGAAAGGCCATTAAGGCAAAATTATTTAATATCTCTCCTTATTTATTTACTTAAGAAATATGCATCAAAGAGAGAGTAAAACGGAGGGAGACTGAAAAGGAACAGGAGGAAGAATCTGATCTTCTAATATATTTTACATATTGCTTTACTGGATCATCGCCGGAAAGCAAGGGTTAATCCTATTTTAAATAGGGGGAAACTGAAGCTCACAGAAGAGAATGATTTATTCAAGGTCATTCAAGCAGTAAGTGCTAAACTGGGACTCACACCAATTCTTCTAAGTTTAGGGCTCTTTCTACTATACCAGAGGTACCATCTCCACCACAGTCTATAGCAGGGAAAAATTGAGCATGTAGAACAAGCAAGCAGGACAGGTTTCTAGTTCCTCTAAATGTGAACATTAATGAAAATAAAATTGAAAAGACAGATAATAACAAGTGTTGGCAAGAATGTGTAGAAATTAGACTCTTAAATTCTGCTAGCAGGATTATAAAATGGTGCAACCACTCTGGAAGGGAGTCTGGGAGTTCCTCAGAATATTAAATGTAAAGTTGCCATACGTCCCAGCCATTCTACTCCTAGGTATATATCCAAGAGAAATGGAAACATATGTCCACACCAAAATGTATATACAAATATTCACAATAGCAAAAAAGTAGAAACAACCAGAATGTCTATCAACTAATAAACAGATGTGGTGTATCAGTACAATGGAATATTATTTGGAAATAAAAAGAAAGTTTGAAAGTGAATACGTGCTACAACATGGAAGAACACTGAAAACATTGTATTACATGAAAAAAGCCAAACATAAAAGGGTACATATTATATTACAGTATTCCACTTATATGAAATGTCCAGAATAGGCAAATCCATAGAGACAAAAAGTAGATTGGTAGTTGCCAAGGGCTGAGGAAAAGGAATAAATCAGGAGTGATGCTATGGGTTACAGAATTTCTTTTGGGACTGATGAAAATTTACTGAAATTAGATAGTAGCAATAGTGAATACACTAAACTGTGAATATACTAAATATGAATATACTAAACCACTGTGAATACACTAAAACCATGGAATAGTACACCTTAAATGGGTGAATTTTGTGGTATGTAAATTACATCTCAAGTTATTTTTTAAAGAGGTGAAAAAAATTAAAGGAAATGCTCAGAAAACAAGAAAAATGGAAAATATTATAAAAATCAATTATGTAAAATTTCCTCCTTAAAAATCTCTGAACTTAATTTTATTTATTTTTTTGAGACAGAGTCTCACTCTGTCACCCAGGCTGGAGTGCAGTGGTGAGATCTCAGCTCACTGCAACCTCCAACTCCTGGGTTCAAGCGATTCTCCTGCCTCAGCCTCCCGAGTAGCTGGGATTACAGGCATGTGCCACCACGCCTGGCTAAGTTTTGTATTTTTAGTAGAGACAGAGTTTCTCCATGTTGGTCAGGCTGGTCTCGAACTCCCGACCTCAGGTGATCTGCCCACCTTGGCTTCCCAAAGTGAAAACCTCTGAATTTTAAATACAACTACGAAAAGTATATTATTTTGGTGTTTTCTGTTAATTAGATGAAATAACGACACAAATGCTTTTTAACTGTTAAGCAAAGTGTCTACATGATCAGTCATTAATTTATAATTCACTTTCCTTTGAGGCTTGACAATTTCACTTTGTTAGATTCCTTTAAGAGAAATCTCAGCCAGGCACGGTGCCTCAAGCCTGTAATCCCAGCACTTTGGGAGGCCAAGGCGGGCAGATCACGAGGGCAGGAGATTGAGATCATCCTGGCTAACACGGTGAAACCCCATCTCTACTAAAAATACAAAAAATTAGCCAGGCATGGTGGCGGGCACCTGTAGTCCCAGCTACTCAGGAGGCTGAGGCAGGAGAATGGCATGAACCCGGGAGGCAGAGCTTGCAGTGAGCCGAGATGGCGCCACTGCACTCCAGCCTGGGCAACACAGCAAGACTCTGTCTCAAAAAAAACAAGAAAAAAGAAAAAGAAAAGAGAAACCTCATTCTCATTCTGTTCAAAATCTTCCAATGGCTTTCCATTGCACCTAGAATAAAATCCAGACCCCTTTGCATGACCTATTAAGGCCCAATATAATCTGCCTGTTGGCTCGCACCCCAACCTTATTTGCTACCTTTCCTTCCTTCTCTGATTTGGTCTGGCTATACTGCCCTCCGTTCTGTTTCTCAAACACACTAGTGTGTTTCTGCTTCAAGGACTTTGTACGTACTGTTTACTCATTTATCCATGTGGCTTACTCCTTGATTTTACTTAAGTTTCTCCTTCAGTGATAGCTCCTCCATGAGCTGTATTTCAAACTGCAAACATATACCCCACCTTCTACATCCATTTAATCTCTTCTACTTTTCTTACCAACTATGTGATGTAAAGAATATTTCTACTTGTCCATTATCCATTTCCTGCTGGAATATAACCCCACAAAGACAGTGTAGTTTTATTTTATTCACTGCTGTAACTCCAGTGCTAACAATAGGGAAATCAACAGTATTTGTTAAAAAAGTAGATAAACAATCAGATGAACCTTAATGAAAGTGTTTAGAAAACTATAAAGTATCATGAGCTCTTTAGATATAGGAGTCAATTTGGGGCACTTAGGGGTGCATATCTAGCATGTTTAAAGGTTTGATAGATTCATGAATGAATGAAGTTGTTATGTCTAAGAATAATCATGTTAGGATAGATCTATATATTTAAATAAAGACATGGGTAACAATTACTAAAGATTTCTTAATTTTTCCTTTAGCTTTCTACTGTAAAAAAATACTTTGTTATCCTCTCCAATTTTTTCAGCACTAAGTAGAACACTCCTTAGAAATCCTGGATCTGCGTCCTTACTTAAAACAAGGCAAGTTAGGAAAAGCACCCCCATTATATGTTTCCCCAGTGGGCCAAAGACTCACACTTTGTTTTTTTTTTTTTTTTTTTTGAGACAGAGTTTCGCTCTTGTTGCCCAGGTTGGAGTGCAATGGTGTGATCTCGGCTCACCGCAACCTCCGCCTCCCGGGTTCAAGCGATTCTCCTGCCTCAGCCTCCTAAGTACCTGGGATTACAGGCATGCACCATCACGCCCAGCTAATTTCATATTTTTTAGTACAGATGGGGTTCTCCATGTTGGTCAGGCTGGTCTCGAACTCCTGACCTCAGGTGATCCGCCCACCTCGGCCTCCCAAAGTGCTGGGATTACAGGCGTGAGCCACTGCACCCAGCCAAGACTCACACTTTCAAAGACCTATTGGGAAAGTAAAAAGGAGAACAGTAAGGGAAATACCTGAGATTTACAAAAGGAAGGACAAAGAGTAATGGAGAGAACTGATGAGGGTCAGGACCCACTTCCCCAAAATATGGTACCTTGGCATTTGAGAAAATAGCAGAAGGAGGAAGGTCACTCTCACCTTCCCCACATCCTTTTTCTGACCTTCCCCTGAAGCAGGTCATAAGACTTTCATGTGAGAGGTGCCCATTCTATATCCATAAGAAAGGAACATCCTCATGTCTGATGATACAGGGACACAGAGAAGAATCTCAACAGACAAGACTTGGTAAGTTCTTCCCAGTTTATTACCATTAGATCATAACCCTTTTGTCCAATCACACTTCTCTGTATTGACTGACTTTTTCATCAAACCTAGCATAAAAAATATACAGGTTTACCTGTTTCTTTAGGTTTTAATTTCCTTATGAAAGCCCCTATGTCACATAAAACTTATATTTAAATACATTTGTATGTTTTTTTTCTTGATAATCTGTCTTGTTATAGGGGTCTGAGCCATGAACCTAGTAAGGGATAAGAAGAGAAATTTCTTTCCCCCACAGAATGGAATACCAGTTAGTGCCCCACTCCCAGATTCCCATACTGTACTATGGGAATCTTTAATTACATTATTGCATTAGCTCAATGTAAACAATGTATATCAATACAAGAGCAATACATGATTAAGATGTTCTGAGACATCTTTGATCACAATACTACATTTTATCTGAATCACTTTTCAAACATCAAATTCATTCAGTCCACAGAACGTGGGGTCATGGGGTTGAGGGAGAGAACACTTCCATTCTATTAAAATCAGAGAAAGAATTCCTTTTCCTTATAATGAATATTTCCATTTAAAAGTCTGCCATATGACTGAGTCAGATACCTTCATTCTCTTCTAGGTTACAGGTAAATAAGTGATTAAGATCATAGCCTATTGGTACCACACAGCTTCTAAATGGGAAGGGTGTGCCCGTAGCTCACACCTGCTCCTTGGCCAGCCAAGCAAAACTCTCACTGTTCTGTCAGTACTCATTCTCACTCACTTGTTTTAAAATCCAGTGGTTTACTGGGTTCAAGAACACCCAAGCAGAATCTGAGCATAATTTTGAATTAATCTCTTATAATATCCTCTCTTCAAGTTTAATTTGAAAGAAATTCATCAGTAATATAGTCTATTTATTTACATTAACAACTGAAATAGACTAAAGTACATATTTCTAAATATAGAATTTCTGAAATTTCTTAACTACATATTAATGGAAATAATTGCGGTACATCACAGCTATGTCATACAAAACAGAAAAACCTATGAATTAATGCATGTACTCATAAAGAAAATTGTCACTTAAATGTGGGAATCAGATTTTAATTAATGGGCTCTTTTTATCAAATTTGTAAACAGTTTACCATTTGAAAGTAGTTTCCTATTTAGAACCCTAGTTTCCACAGAGGAAAAGAAGGCACAAGATTAAATGATTTCCATTTTTCGATGCTGAGTAATGTACAATTTTTTCAAAGTATTCTTTATTTTCTTGTTTAAAAATTTGTTATTTTTTACGAGAATCATAACCTGCCAATCCTACTGCAGCTTTCTTTCTTTTTCAGTATATTAGCATGCAAAAAAAAAAAAGGGCGAATTTGTGCCTCAAAATTTTCACAGTGCCATTATTTGCTGTACCTAGTTTCTTTTTAAGGAGAAAAAGCCCTGCACATCTTTATTAGGATGGCATTTGATTTTTTGTATTAACCATCTAAAGAGTGGTTAAACTAAAATATCATAATAATTATTAAACTAGGTACTAAGCCTCCCTTTCCTCCTCCCTAATACATTGAATAGTCCACATTCACCAGCATCAAGTCTCTTTTACTAGGACAATGGCAACAAGAAATCTTCAACAAGTGCTGGCCTGACCCCTTTCCTTTTTCTACAGCTCCAGCTGAGCAGCAAAAACTGCTTGAAATTCAGCAATCACATTTCTCACTGTTCCAGAATGACCTATTTCGCACTAGAATGAACCAGTGAATTCATACATATAAATAACTATCTGCAGACCCTGCTTTTCAAAACATGAACAGAAATAAGTAAAAAGAAGAAAAAAAAAGAAAGAAAAGAAAAGAAAAAGAAGAAAGAGGGAGCAGCAGTTACAAATAAAGGTTTGATTGGATTGGTATTTTTCAATTGTTTGATATGATAATTGGAAACAAAACAAGACTATATAATTTAGATATCAATGTTACATTTAAAGTTTTTTGGAATTGTCAATAAATAATATTCATGATAGTTCAAACTAAAGTCAGATTATTTTTCTCTAAAACACACATCATCATATTCTTATTTATTTAAGCTATCTTGGGAACTAAGAAAAAAGGCTGTAAGCATTTCTTAGCAGAATATGCTTATAAATTAGCTACACTATCATTCATTCTTAAGTATTTATTGAATGCTGTATACAAGATCTAGTTACATGCTACATCCTGCAAACACAAAGTTTCTAAGACCTTCTGATCTCTCAGGATAATCTCCAATTATAATAATCTTTTAATCTCAGTCGGTGTAAAAAACTGTCTGTACACGCTAGCTTTTTCAACTAGGCTACGGGACCACACTTTATTCATCTCTGTATTTCCAATAATTAATAAAATCCTATTACATAATTAACTCTCAATAAATGTTTACAAATGGATTGATTACTTAGTCACTGCCCTTGAGCTTACAGAAGTTCAAGCAGTGTTCAGAGAACCCAGTATATAGATCATGTTAGCACTCTGTCATAAATCTGTTGACACACATTGAACAAGGGGTAATGCTGCATAATAATATCTGAGAGAAGGGAGACAAATGAGGACAGCCATATACATAAGTAAAACGTTCAATGCCTGGAGAGAGTTTCTGGATGCGGCAAGGGAAAGGAGATCCCAAACAGGCCCAACAGTCTTGCTTGGTTTAGGAGACAGAGTTTAGGGCTCTAGGACACCAAGGTGACCAGAAAGGAGGTAGATGCACAGAAAGGGCAAGTGAGCAAGCTCTGGAGATAGGCATAGTCCAATTGAGTCTTTGGTTGAATACTGGTCTGGTCATATAAAAAAGAAAACTACTGAGGCCAGAGAAAGAACCATCATTAAGGAATAAGTGGGAAATATCTGGAGCTTAGGCCTGGGAGTACTTGATACTTCCATGAGCTTGGATAGAAATGACCTGCTAATTCACAGGGCATTGAGTCAAGGACTCAGAAGGGCAATGCCTCACTAGTGTGGCTGAATTAGCCCTTGACTAAACACTGTTCAGGATTTACCCATCAAACTGTGCCCAAGTAACTTTAATTCTCCCAGAACAAGGCCCAGAAATATTTAAAGAATTTTTTAAAAACCAATACCAAACATCGTCATATTCACAACGTTGGTCATCTGGTCAAAATTACTAGGCATGAAAAGAAACAGGAAAACATATCCCATGAGGAGAAAAAACAGTCAATATAAATAGACATATAAATGACATAGATGATAGAATTAGTGAACAAGGCATTTAATCAGGTATTAAACTATATTACTGCTCAAGAAGGAGAAGGAATGCATGAACATGATCAAGAGTGAAATGAAAGTTGTAACAAGATCCAAATCAAACTTCTACAGATGAAATGGTATGCTAATATGCTTCAAGGTCAAAATATTATAAATTTAACAAATATTGTATTTTCATAAAACTTTACTTCCTCTGATATCTTCTGATATTTTAACTCTAAAATAGGGGTAAAGTGGGAGTAGACATTATGTCACATCTCACTGGTCCCAAACTTTTTCTTAATTCACCATTCATATTCTTAATTAATCTTTCTAATATTCTTCATCTATTCTGCCTCCATTTACGGACAGAAAGTCATACTCCTAAAATTGCCTAGCATACAGTGATCAAGTTGACTGCAATCTAGAGTTTGCTAATAACTCACCCAGTCTTTCTCATACTTCTTACTTACACCCAGACCACTTTTATCCAGACTTGGCAGTATTGCAGGGAAGGTATGGGCAGGGCATCAGAGACATGCATTCCCATCTGAGCTCTGCCTCTGTCTGAAGACCACATGGGCATGTGGCTAACCTGACTAGATCTCAGTCTCTTTATTTTCTAAGTTAAAAGATGGGATGTAATCTGCAATTTTAAAACACACTTTAACTACTGAGCCTTTAAATCTAATATGCAAGAGAGATAGATGCTATGCTAAGCTTGCATTATGTGTATATATTTAAAAAAACAAATTTTCCAACATATGCACGTGTATATATGCTATACACACATATATATATAAATAAATTTTTCTTCCAGTGTATCAAGAATGGAAGGAAATATGAATGGGGGTAATAAATGTGAGCAAATCCAGTAAAGTAAATGAAAAATATGGGCAAGTGGACAGAAAAAAAGTAATTCTGAGATGTTCTCCGACGGAGGACAGCTACTGAGGGACTCTCAGAGGCACCATTAAAAAGTAGTAAATCTCTCTGAGAAATGTCCCCATTGAACTAAACACTCCTCACATTAAAAATGTCCAATTTTAGGTATACCTAAATTGGTAAAATACTTAAATTTAGGTATTTTAAAATTCTCTTTTCTTGTTAATCTGGAAAGTCTGTCCCCAGAATCATTCTATACCATATATCCATCTAATCTGACATAATCCCTAAACACTACACTTGAAACAGTCATGCCAGGAATGAAGCTGTGTGTAACTGTTCTTCAGAAAATTGGCTTTTCAAAAGAAAATGTGCATCAGAATTAAGGCATAATTAATTAAGAAATATCCATTTCAGTTTCTTCTATTTTTAGAATTTTTACACGTAGAACAAATGTATAATTATTAATTTTGAGTCATTTAAACAGAATAATCCTTTGTATGTCTCTTTCAGTTATACAAAAAGACTATTTGCATTACACAGCAGTGCTGTATATGAAGGTCATGAAGCTAATCTTCATTATCATTCTGTAATAAATAAACAAGAAAGTACCCCTCCCGAAGAGTTTATACTCCATTGTACGAACATAACATGTACATATTTTACATAATCCAGTTCCCAGAACTTTACAATTGTTTATTTATTATGCATAGTAACCATTTGCTTACTCTTAAAGTACTTCTGATTTGTATCTTAGTGAGTTTATTCCATTCAATTCCCTATAAGTTGTCTCTTGTTTCCAAATTATTATAAATTCAGTATGACATCAAGCATAAATCATCATTTATATTAATTGAGCGTTATTGTTAATGAAAGACAATTAGGTATACATCAATAAATGTCTGATTCAAACAAATTAGGCAAGAAAATAATTTTATAGCCAATAATGAGAAATAAAGTTGTTGTGTGTTCAGTAGCCCCACATTCTTTGTTTGTGATGGTGTAGGATACTAAGTGACTTTTATATTCTTATTTGTGGACATTTGTTTTTCAAACTATGTATATCAGAAAGACATTCAAATGGGCAAAATTTACCCTGATACTGAGTGGAGCACACAAATGCTTGGCACATTGAAAATGCTTCAAGCTTGGTTGGCTTTTCAATGCCTGTAAAGAGAATTAGAGATAGGCCACTGAATGCCAGTCACACTACTGCATCTATTCACCACATTTAAATTCTTAGGGTGAACATATTTATCATTGGCTTGTGAGGCTACATCATTTTTTAATATTGCTCTCAAGCTGCTGGATAGAATTTCATGTCCTAAGTCCAGAGAAACAAGGTAAATGACAAACATGTTGCAGATTTCTTTTTTTTTTTTTTTTTTTTTTTTTTTGAGTAGAGACGGGTTTTCACCGTGTTAGCTAGGATGGTCTCGATCTCCTGACCTCGTGATCCGCCCGCCTCGGCCTCCCAAAGTACTGGGATTACAGGCGTGAGCCACCGCGCCCGGCCGCAGATTTCTTATCTGGAATATTAACAGTGTCTCTAATCCTATACAGAAATGTAGTCCAAAAAATGTAGTGATTTCAAAATGGTGTGCACTCTTTTAAGTGTATACAAGATCATAATCCCCAAGCAATTTTTTAAATGACTGCATCAATTACCTGACAATTGGGCAAATTCAAGACGTATTTAAAGAAAACCTGAGGAATGATTATTAGGAAATATAGGAAGGTGTCTATTGTCCAAGTGCAATAAACTGCTAGAACAGTAAGTACTCAAGTAAGGCAAACAAAAGTATTCACCTCTTCCTAGTACCCAGAGGAAAATCAGAATGTTCAAACTAGGAGGAAAAAAAGAGAAACAGGAGAAGCATGGGCCTTATTCACTATATTTTTAAGCCTAAGTCAGTTTTTAAAATATGAGAATTGAGTATGTATGTAGGTTGAAGCTGATACAAAAAAAAATTATAGTATTTAAATTTTTTTTTTAAAAAGCTCACGCTATCATATATATAAACTTAGTCCTTAAATTCTAGAACTGACCTTATTTTTTACACTAACTGTTTCTATGTAAATCTCATTGGCTCAATTCATTACAAAATTGGTGAGGTAGGCACTGAGGCAAATTGAAAAGGACAGGACACTAGATAGAAATGGTCGTCAACACTCAGCTCAAGCTGCTGGGGGAAAGGAGAAATGCAGACACAGTATTTTCACATCTTTCCATCTTTAAGAAAAAAAGAAGAAGAGTAAAATCTCCCAGTTTTTAAATATTTACAACTAATTAAAGGTTGAAAAAGTTATTTCTCTGAGTAGTTCTACAAAATGACCCACATACACACACCATGTCAGTAAAGAGCAACTGAGCAAGATGAAAAGCAGTAAGAATTAGAGCTATCAGAGATCAAAGAGAAGGCCCCAAGATATCTTCTCATCTGGCCCCCTGCCTGCAGACAGGTAAGATATTCATCTAGTTTAAAAGCTGAGGCAGTCAAGGCTCAAAGAGATTAAAATGAGCTTGTCCAAAATCACACTGAAAGTAAATAACATAACAGGCTGACCACCTTCCATGACTGTTTTTGTTTGTTTTTAAGCTAAATAACCATTGGCTTGGAAATTTTACTGAATAAGTCATGGCCTGAAAAAAGATGAAAAGATCTAACAAAAATTTTGAAATAAAGGTGACTGACAGTGAACAAAATCCCCATAGAAAGAATGTAGTAAACAAAAAAGAAAACAGAAACAAGAAAAACACTAAAGTTAAGAAAGCATATAATAAGGAGCATAGTTAAGGGTTTCTCTGCCTTATATACATAAAATTACTAAAGAATAGTGGTCTAGGAGAAAGAATAACAAAATATAAAGCAGGTGGAGAATCAAGTTAGGTAGTTAAGAGGTTAATATGCAATCCATGGGAGGGTAGTGAATATTATTAATTCAAATCGGGCAATTAAAAATAATAAAACAGGGTCATGTGCAGTGGCTCACACCTGTAATCCCAGCACTTTGGGAGGCCAAGGAGGGTGGATCATGAGGTCAAGAGATCAAGACTGTCCTGGCCAACATGGTGAAACCCTGTCTCTACTAAAAATACAAAAAAAAAAAAAAATTAGCTGGGCGTGGTGGCATGTGCCTGTAGTCCCAGCTACTCAGAAGACTGAGGCAGGAGAATCGCTTGAACCTGGGAGGCAGAGGTTGCAGTGAGCCGAGATCACACCACTGCACTCCGGTCTGGCGACAGAACAAGACTCTGTCTCAAAAATAATAATAATAATAATAAAATAATAATAATAAAACAAGTTAATAAGATAAAGAATGGGATGATAGATGAATAATACCGTTTTCAAAAGAAATTACGTGCACAAAAATTTCTTATCACTCAAAAAAACAGCTCAGATAGATCCATCCTGGGATTAACACCCAGGTATTTAATTCCCAATCTGGCCAGCAGCCTTGTATCCTCAGCTTTAGCAGGACTGAGAGGGTAATTCTCTGCTCTACAGGTAGGTGACTTTACAATCAGAAAAGGGGAGAGAATACATTAAAAAAAAAAATTGGTGAAAATAATTTTCATAATTTTGTTAGGGCTGCGGATATTTCATTTGTTATTTCAAGTGTATGAAACGTTTAAGAGAATCTGACACATTGGGAAATCAACTTAAGGCTTGTAGTTTTTATTTAAAATATTTAAAGCGATTCACTAGTAGTAATCTTGACATTTTAATTTTAAATACTTAAGGACAGTTTGATTGACTAAGTTTATATACAGTGTTTAAAAACTGATTGACTAATGCATACATTTGGCTTTCATGTGAAAGTGGTGTTTAAGTGCTCAGGAAGACTTGCATTAGATTTGTAAGGCTGCCTTCCCAGAGATTGAGAGTGCTTGGGAAAATTAAGCATATTGGGGGTTACAATTTGAAAAGTCTAAAGGAATGCAATTAATCAAGTTTGAAAATGATGTGAAATGTTTAATAGAATTTAGTCTGTCAAACGTATAAGCTGATTGCTAATTAAGGAACAAATGAAAAAGAGTGCTTTAAATATAACCCCAAATTACTAGATTTATGAATAAAATAAGATTTATAAATTGAGCTTAAAGGCTTATGAAAACTTGGCTTTATAATTTAAAATTTTTAAAAATGTTAATTACAACACAGTAACTATGAGTATGCCTTTCACGTACAAAAGACCCTCAAAGATTAAAATCCCAAATGACTATGAAGATGACATTAATTTCTCCAATCAAAAGATGAGTATTTTTCAAAAAACGTTGAGGTCTTAATAGGTAGTCCATGAGGAAAAGGGGTCTGTGGTTTGGGGGGAAAAAAAGCTCAAGAAGGAGCTACTAACTACACCCCCTCTCGGAAATCCCTGGCCTATATTATAAAGGTTTTGAGAAGGCCTGCAATTAAGAAATGTTTCATATTTCAGTTTTTGACACAGGAGTTCACGGATGCTTATTAACATCTTGCAGAACTGCCAGGGATGCTCTAGAAAGCACAGTTTGGGAAGCCCTACATTAGATAGCTGAGAAAAAACTCCTTCAAGTATTCTTCTTTGTCAGCATACTAGAAACCGTAAGGAATGAAAAAAGCAGGAGATGGAGGGAGGTTGAAGTTTCCATTATTTGGCATTACCACATAATACCTGGCAGGTGGGCTAACTTAATGATATGGCATAGTTCTACCTCAGGATTTTTTCATGTATTCCCAGTGTCCAAAGCCACTGTTTGTGCTTTCCTAAGTATAACACTTGAGCCTGTTCTCTTCTTAAAACTCCATGCATATGTAAGATTTTCACTATAACCTATATCCTGGATGATTCCAAAATCCTTATCTCCAGCCCTGACTTCCATCTTCAGATTCAAACCCAACTGAGTAAGGGACATCCCTGCCTGGTGGACCTACAATAACTTCAAATTCAACATGTTCAAAACTGGGTCCATTCTTTTCCATCCAAAAGTTGTTTGTGCCGCAACTTTCCACAGTTCTGTTACAGTATCCCATCTACCCAGGTGCTCAAGCTAAAAACTTGAGAAAATTCTAGAGTCCCTCATCTCCCTCAGCCTCCACATGGGTAAGATCTTTTGCAACACATCCTTGATCACACTTAAGTTCATCCTTTCCTTTCCATTTTGGTTTTCACTACTGACATTTAGGACGTCATAATTTGTTTCCCTGGACCTTTGCAATCTTCTCTGGTAGACTATCCTTCTTATGATCTTCCTCTGTAGTCCATTGTATGCAGGTGTTTTTAATTTTGTTTTTTAGTGTAAGTCAATGTTTCCCCATCATCTATATATAATATTCTAAATTCTTGGCATAATATCCATAGTCCTTCATGCTCTGACTCCTACTTACCTCTCTAGACCCCTCTCTCACTATCACCTCCAGGCTTATGCTATGTTCTGGACACATCCAACTTCTCGCACTTCCAAGTACACACAGTGATCCTTCAGATCTATTTTACACATGTGATTTTCCCTAGAACACCCTTACTATATTCTCTTCTCCCAAAAAACTCCTAACTCATCCATGAAGATTCAAATGAGATGCCACCTCCTCTGGGAAGCTTCTCCTATCCTTTACATATTTCCTTTTTTTTCTGGCTTAGTTCACCACATTTTATTCATATATGCAAAAGGCACTCATTTCAAATTGCTGCAATTATTTGCTTTACATAGCTGCCATACCCACTAAGACTGGAACAACATGGAGTATTTTCCAGATATTTTAAAATCTTTGAAAAATACTTGGCATAGTACCCAAATTAAGTCATTACTCTATTTTTTTAAAGTCTAGCTTATAATTTGACCATTTCCTTCTTTGTCTAATTCTCCCTTAGAAACTCCATCAGAAATGTCCATCTTACTATCTTATTTCCTCAACTTTTCTTTTCTTTTTTTTAAATTGGCCAGTAGTAAATGATAAATGTCTCCTCCTATCTTTTCCTACCCATTTCTATAATTAAATGACAAAATACAGTCAAGTTCCAAATGTCTTAATTTTAATATATGTCCCTTCTATTCTGGTCACAAATCCATGTGCCTAAAGGACATTAGGACCTGAGGTGCTTGGGATGATTCTTCTGACAGTGTCAGAGGCCTTAGTCCTTCTTCCTCTAGGGGGAAAATTGATTCAATTAAAAAAATTTACTGAGAAACCACAAAGTAGTCACCCCAGGTATGAAGATACCAGTTTTCCCTACCTAGCAAAAACTACTCATGACAGTGAGCCTTTCATTCTTTTGAGCCCTATTTAAACATGCCAAGATTCAGTATAATTTGCTACCTACAAGAAGCCTTTCCTAATCACCCTCTCTCTGTTATTTGTCCTTTGTGTTTTAATAAAACATAAGTGTTTGGTTATACCACTGTACTCACAATTTTATTCACTAATATGCGTCCTTCTACTTGTTGTTGAATTTCTCTATGTCTCTAGTTATTGTCTTGCCTCAGGAGCAGGACCATTATTTCCTGTTTTATTTCTGTGTCACTGATAGAACCTAATGCAGTGCTCTGAATATTTTACGAACTCAAAAAACACATGTGTTCTAAAAGGAAATATTCTAGGACTATGATTTTCCTGATTCATGTATTAATATATTTCATCTAACAACTCATTGAGTTAATAGACTTTTTGTAATCAAGTTTCTAGAAAGTCAGGCTTAGATAAAGGCAAAAGAGGATGCCAGTATCTTATTAAAAATATAAATAAATTCAAGAGAATGTGACATTCCAATAGCCTCTTATTACTCTTGTTAAGTGCTCAGGGTGAGGACTGCACAGGGTCAGATGGGAAGCTCCTGCCTGACCCTGGCATGGATAATCATGTCCTGAGGTTGTGCAAGGGGAATGCCACTAGTCCCAAATCAACAAGCTCGTTCTATTCATAGCCTGGAATAAATTAGGCACTTCAGGGAATGGAAACTGCTATTCTCCCCAGGAGGAACCAGGGCTATATGAGCAGGTCAGAGTACCTGCCTTGGGCATGTCAGGTGCCCAGCCAGCTGTGAAGTTCTTCCTAGCCTTGCTCAGTTGGAAGCAGCATAATAGGGCCCATTGTTAACAGAAAATCAGGACCCTCAACTTCAGAAAGAATATATTTCTCTTTCTCTAAAACTCAATGAAGAAAGTTCTGGAATATAGGCCTTAAGCACCAATGAAATTGCAGCATTCATATTTTTGTCAGAAAATTAAATAAGAACATCTGATACTCTAATGAGGAGGAATTAGCTGTATAGTAACTTGTTACTTTAATTAGACATTTTGCACAAGGTTCTATGTAAGGAGAATACGCAATCTACTCATTTTGAACCTATTTAATCCCACTATATTATAACAATAGCAATTCCTGATCATTTCCCTATGATTTTAAATAATTCTGTAGAACAAAATTTAGTAAAGATTAACCTGTGACTGAATTTCCATGTTACAGAACTTCAGGAAATAAAGAAGGTGGCCCACAACCAGTGGTATCTGATGGGTCACCCATTGGCTCCAAAGCACTGCTTGATCAGGCCCTGGCATTAGACTTGCTTCATAGTGTGCATTCATTATTATTGCAAATACAAGCTGCACTTGTGCTCTTTGTGTTGGTCTACAATTAACTTTTGCCTACCTTCATTCCCACTCCAAAAACTAGGCACTAGGTGAAATGAAACTGGCTTGAGAACAGCATCTTAATGTGACTTAGAGGAAAACAAACTCTTGTGGGGAAGGGGAAATGCAAAACATTCCCCTATTCCAGTGTTTTGGAACAAAGAGGTTGATTCATAGCCTAAATAAAACTAGTTTAAATCAGGTAGCAAAGCACCACTTATTATCCAAATTTAATGAAAAAGTGGCTTATAAGATGGAAGTTCTGTAAATAATTCTATTGTGTTTAATCTCACCTTTGTAAGAGATGATGTTTCAGTTTGACCATTATATAACTAAGATATTTCATAGAAAACAATAAAAAACCATTTTAACTGCATGACACAGATACAGAAAAGCTCTGTTTACTGAATGTGTACTTGGATGCTATCAACAATTAAGACCATGAAGTTCCTATATCATTGAGAAAAATTTAATTGATACAATTATGAGTTTATAGTTTGATCTAAAAGTTTCACTGGGGCTGGGTGCAGTGGCTCACATGAATAATCTCAGTGCTTTGGGAGGTGGAGGCAGGAGGATCACTTGAGGCCAGGAGTTTGAGACCAGCCTGGTCAACATAGTAAGACTCTTACCTCTACAAAAAAACATAAAAATCAGCCAGGCCTGGTGGCATGTGCCTGTAGTCGTAGCTACTCAGAAGGCTGAGGCAGGAGGATCCTTTGAGCCCAGGAGTTCGAGGTTGCAGACAGCGAGGAGGCAGAGCAAGACTCTGTCTCTAAATAAATACTTGTTTCACTGATGTATCCTTAGTGCCTAGAATAGTGCCTGGAAGCACTCAAATACTGATTGAATGAATGAATGCCTATCCTTAATCACAATATGTATTTTTTTTTATAAAAAAAGAACCAAAAACAGAACAAAGTTTAAAAGCTCAGAAGAATACAGGAATTTGAGATTCAGTCCTTCACCGTTAAATAATTTCTAAGTAAACAGGCTATACTGTTAAGAAAATCTTTTTGGCCGAGTGCAGTGGCTCATGCCTGCAATCCCAACACTTTGGGAGGCTGAGGTGGGCAGATCATAAGGTCAAGAGGTCAAGACCATCCTGGCCAACATGGTGAAATCCTGTGTCTATTGAAAATACAAAAATTAGCTGGGCACGGTGGCGCATGCCCATAGTCCCAGCTACTCGGGAGGCTGAGGCAGGAGAATCACTTGAACCCAGCGGACAGAGGTTGCAGTGAGCAGAGATCATGCCACTGCCCTCCAGACTGGTGACAGAGCAAGACTCCATCTCAAAAAAAAAAGAAAGAAAATCTTGTTAATGTTTTTTGGCAATGGAATACATAAATGACAACAAATAGGAAGCACACATTTATATGCTCTACACACAAAGTCTTGACAAAAATGTAAAGCAAGGAAGAAAATCTTTCTAAGTTATACAGAATGAGTCCATGCATATTTTAATATAACTGTTCATTATGTGGAAGGAAAATGCTACATAAATCTAATTGATACAAAAATATATTTACAATTTTTTTTTTTTTTTTGAGACAGAGTCTCGCTCTCGCCCAGGCTGGAGTGCAGTGGCACGGTCTCGGCTCACTGCAAGCTCCGTCTCCAGGGGTCACGCCATTCTCCTGCCTCAGCCTCCTGAGTAGCTGGGACTACAGGCACCCGCCACCACGCCCGGCTAATTTTTTTGTATTTTTAGTAGAGAGGGGGTTTCACTGTGTTAGCCAGGATGGTCTCGATCTCCTGACCTTGTGATCTGCCTGCCTCGGCCTTCCAAAGCGCTGGGATTACAGGCGTGAGCCACCGCGCTCGGCCCAAAAATATATTTACAATTTAAAAGTTTTCTTTATCTTATTTTTAAAGAGGATGACAAGAGATACTTTGTTACTCTGTATTTTTAACATCTATTCCAACCCCAAAATTTTGCTTTTATTTGAAAGACTAATTCTAGGCACTAGAAAACAGATGGAATCAAATTAATAAATATTAAAAACATCTTTGAAAGGCAATGAAATATTATTCTCTAAATTATAAACCACATTTTGAAAAGGGCTTATTATGTACCAGGTACTATACTAGGTACTATATATATCATAATATTAAAATATATAGTTTTTATATAATTTATGAAGTACTAAGTACAATGCACATATATTTGATTCT
This sequence comes from Pan paniscus, assembly GCF_029289425.2. NCBI lineage: Eukaryota > Metazoa > Chordata > Mammalia > Primates > Hominidae > Pan > Pan paniscus. The sequence goes on from NC_073253.2 coordinate 103,403,944, forward strand.
CACAAGAATCCTACAAAGTAGATGGGATAGTCTCCATTTTAAACATGAAAAAGCTCAGGCATACAGATATTAAATAACATGCTGTTAGGTCACATAGCTAATACATAACAAAGCCAGGATTCAAATTCAGGGTCTGGCTCTTGATTTCATGTTCTTAACCACAGTGCTATACTTCATAAAGAAATACATTTTAATTTTTTGTGAAAATATCACAAATTAAGTATATTGTTACAAAATGTAAAGATAATTTACAATCTTTTAATAAATACATTTATGAATTTCCCTTAAAATATGGACTTATGTTTTATGGTAACTTATTTTACCATGAATGGGAGGTGAATGCATACAGCAGGAAAGAAACAGAAATAATCTCTAGAGAGAAATGAGTATAATTAGAAAACCAACATTACAGAAATGTAAAACGAATGCCAATTGTGTATTCACACAAAAGCAAGACATTGAGTAACATATACTCAAAGTCAGGGAGGCAAATGCAAATGACTCTTAATATTGTCTACTGAATTATTTATCTGCAAAAAGCTTTACAGAAAATGCCCACGAGGAACTGCCCAGACAGCACTGCCTCTGCCTCTTCCTATAGTATGCTCTCATTCCTAGAGCATTTCAGAAAAGCATGTGCAAGAAAACAACATGTTCCTCGCAGTCACCTCTGATTACTGGCAGCGCTATCGCACTCATTAGCCTAACATTTAGTTTATAAGAGCATCTGCTTCTAATACCGCCAACACACGACCTTAATCTGTGGCCAAAGGCTAGGGCTGAGTGATACAGGCATTATTTCTCAGGTTCTAGTGTGATTTTTACTTTTTATTCTTTGGCTGCATATAAAATCTCCTACTTCTCCATACTAGATCTTTTAGGAAAAGTTTTTCTTTTTCTTGTTGTGTGATGGTGGTTGTGCATGTGCTTGGGTAAGTTTTTCGTCTTTTGCTTTTTTTAATTGCCACTACACAGTTTTGGCAAAACCATTTACAGGAAAGTTAAGATTCCCCAAGAATTGCTCAAATATCTCTATTTTCAATACAGTTTTATCCTGAAAGAAGTGCATTAGACTGTCAGTTTCCCTCTTCCCACCTTTTATTTGCCCCCAACACAGGCAAAGCTCTTGAAAGCAAGATCGAGCAACTCTTAAAATAATTGAGAGAAACTACTCAAAGATCAGCAATCATGTGTGCAAGCCAATTCCTAAAAACAAATCTTAAAATAAATGTCACTGTGGGCACTGAAATATATTCAGCTACTATGTTGATATTTCCATTTGAAAGCTTTAATATAAACAAATTATTTTCTAGTGTTTTCATGTTACTAAATCTTTAGTAAAGATATCACCGAGTCTTTTCCTTAGAGCTTACGTTCTAGGATGAAAGAAAAAAAACAGCAATCTGAATGAAAGCAAACTTTAGTTTCATCTTATTTCAGCATACCTCAAACTGTCGTCTCATTGTCACCTTTCATTAGCTGATACTCCCTATTTCTGTGTTCTTGTCTATAAACCAATGGAGCACACACAAAAAAAATCACTGCAAAATATGAGATCTCCTAGATTCTGCTATTGAGTAATGGGAAAGTAAAACAAAAACTTAACATTCCTAAATGATCCGCCAAAATCAGTACTTTCATATGGAAAACATAAGACACCACTAACAAAATGAAGAATTTTAATTCCCACGGAACCTACGGCTGAGAGTTCTTCTCTTGATCCCAACTAAAGATCACCTACCAACCAGCATTCTTTTTGAAAATGTATTAAAGATACAATAAGTTTGAGTCAGTGACTGGCAGTTTATTTAGGGTAAAGGATCACTTCACACTCCTGTTGTTGACATTAGTAAACTGTCTTAACAAAATAAGAGAAGCATATTTGCTAATGCCTAATTTAGTCTATGCTTTTAAAGTTTTGGCCAACTTCACCAAATGAGTCCTACAAATTCATCTTAAACATTGCAAATTTCAGGTCATCTGGAGGTTAAATGTAAACTGGAAGAAGAAAAGGCATTTATATTCCTGAAATGAATATATATTAAGCATGGCAATTTCATAAGATATGAAATATGTTAAAAAAAAGAACCAGAGTGATGCAGGAAAACTTATTTTAATTCCATTCATGCAAATTTCTAGGCCTTTGACCTTGGCATATTTTTTAACACTTCTGGGCCTCAGTTTCTTCATATGTAAAATAAGGAGGCCAGGCTGTTATAAACACTATAGTGTTTATAATTACTTAAAATTCTAAAACTCCAAACTTAAGCAAATTCAAGAATTTTAAAGAACAAACATAATTACAGGCATTTAAGCCCAGGAATGACTAAACCAGACTACTACAATATGCAATAGTACTGAAAACATTTCATTTTGGCTCAAAATGTTATTCCACTTTAATAAGAGTGCTACCCAGATAGTAAGCAAATACCTGTACATTGAAAATATTTTTACAGCAAGCATAAACAGTTTGACAGTAATTTGTATCATTCTCACGGGAAAATAACTTCTCCAATCTCATCTTTCTAGTCTATGTAGCAATGCCAATTTATAGGCATATAAAATTTGAAATCTCTTCTGTGCATCAATTATAACTTACGCAGCTCCCTGAGCAGCATTTAAAAAGCAAAGAAGTGCAAACAATATTCTGCTTGCTGACATAGTAAAAAATTTAGCTAACATAGCTTTACAACTTCACAATTTAACCGCAATCAAATATCCCCTTTTCAAGAAAGGAAAACGACTAGGGCAATATCCTAAATATAAAAATCCATGTTCAACTAAACCATCCCTGAAATTATCTAACTAGTTGTTCAAGGAAAAGGGCTACAGTTTGAAAACCTGGCTAACACTACTTCTCCTTGTTATCTAGGTACCAGAAACTACAAAATTCTGTATTTTATTAAAAAAAAAGAATGCTTGAAACCAAAGACATACAAATTTAAGCAACATACTATAAAAATAAAATGTAATGCAACATAAATGAGCAATCTTACCCCATTTATCTTGATGTGATTATTAAACATTATACGCCTATATCAAAATATTTCATGTACCCCATAAATATATACACCTACTATGTACCTGTAAAAATTAAATAAATAAGTAAGGGATAGTAAACATTAGGGCTTTCTCTGCTTGTACTATACAGAAAGATGAGATAAAGCTACATAAAAATAAACTTGGAAGGATTGAAAGTTTTTAAGAGTTCCAGAAGAATCAATAAAAGTAGGTCACGATCAAAACTGAACAAAATGGTTAACACTTGTATCAGCTAGAATTTAGGTTATCCTGAAATAAGAACTACCTAAATGAGATATTTAGAATTTGTATTTTATGTATTAGTAACGATAGGAGTATTCTATGGAGGGTGGCAAGGAAGGAGTAGATAATGAAATGTTTTAGATCTTTGATAAATGGCAGATAGTTTTGATGGAACGTGGTAGCTTGGGTGGGATATGTTAATAGTAATTTGGGTTGATATTTACATATGCTCTTCATTAGTGTTACCAGAACTATGTTATAGTTTTGTGTTGGAGGAGATGATCCTTTTTAAGCTGGATGTGTTTATATCCAGTTATTGTGTTTATATTCATTTGTGTTTATATTCAATTATCATTCAAAATATATCTAAACCCCAAAAAGAACCAGAAAATCTATTTTTAGTCGTATATGCCCTTCTATTTTCCTGATAAAGTAACCAAGTGAAACATAACACCTGTATATTCTTTACAGTCCAAAGGGCCCAAAGAGTCAACAAAAATTCTAAAAGCCCACAAGTGGAAAAATCCTATTTCTCAACTCCTTAATTTTAGATTGCTCTGATGGAATGGGGCTTTTGAGAATTTCCTCTAGAGCAATCATGTGCAGTTATAAGAGGTGCAGAGGCAAGTAGTTTCTGGCCAGCTGTAGACTAGAGATAGTCCTAAGGTGCCCTGCTAATAGCACATGGCTTAACTAAAATACAGAGCATAATTTAGCCTCTAATTTGATCAGTTTAAAAATCAGGCAAAAAAAAAAAATTGGGCACTAGGCTAGAACCTGGCATATGAGACATCGGTCCAAAGGCACATTTTCTTAGAAACTATTTTGGAGGTCTTGTAGGTGAAACTAGATCAGGTTCACTCACTTCCCTCTATTTTCATTTAAGATTCAGTTTCTTTTGTTAAACCACTAAGCATTTTTTTAAAAATCGCCTGTGAAAGTAATAAACCTAAAAATTTCATCCAATTCAAATCAGACTATATTTACTTCAGATTAAACATGATTTTATTAACATTCTAGATAGCTAAGACCCTAAAAGAAGAAATTGACAGTTTATATTTTTACCATCAGGCATAGGTTATTTTATATATGTGTGTATATATCATTAATTCTTGGAGCAACTCATGCTATATAAGATTATCTCTCTGTCTCTGCCTGTCTCTCTCTCTCTCTCTATATATATATATACATATATAACATGAGTCAGCTAAAGGCCTATTTTCTAAAAGAAGGGTCAGATGACAAAGCTCACTGACTTTAAAAAGCTTTCACAGCACAATATTTTTGATAAAAAGGTTTAGTCTATTCTTTAATTCACCTAAAGATACATTTAGCAAAAAAGAAAAAAAAGAAGAAAAAAACGCCATTGAGAGTCAAAAGAAAATATCGTGTCAACTAAAAGTAAAAGCAAAAATAAAAGAAAAAATCTCAGTATTCACTGAATACTACTATAAACATCAAAAAATTTCCATTTAAAGTCACCAGAAACCCTTGGGTTCCTAATACAATTTCAATCTTGTCTTTGCTTCTGTATATTATACTTGATATTGTTGTTGTTTATGTGTATGTTTTGTTTTTTAGTTTGCTTGTGCAAACAAGAATAAGGAGAAAGATATGCATATGAAATTTTCTAAAGCCAGTTTTGTCTAAGAAAGTAATTATAAATTTGGAAGACACCAACACTTATGTCTTTGTAGAAGTGCTTTCGAATTGCCTATCATCCTCACTATAGTAGAAATTAAGGCTATGATGGGGCCCACAGTGATAAATTCTGATACTCAAGAACTACAATGATGATTAACATCAAACCACTGTCATTGTCCTGTTCAAAACATAGTAAGAAAGAAAATGGTGTAGAAAAGCTGTGCTGGCACAAGGGGCTTATGCATTTTTTATTCCCTTTTCGAAATTACCATTAGTGCTCTTCTCTTACTCATATAAATAAAATGCACAGTCAAATTGGCATAACTGACAGGACTTTGGGTTTCAAAGATTATCGACACATAATGGTTGCTTTCTTGGGGAAAAGGAGGTGCTTATATTAAAAAGATGATGAGAAAAGAGAGTGCTTAGGACATGGAAGGAGCTAGGAAGGGGGAAATTCTGAAGCATGGTATTGTTTCCAATTAAAAAAATCTTTAATAGATTTTTTAAAATTCTGCTTCAAAAAATCTATAGGTAATGTGATGTAAACTTGAAAGCATAATTTTAAACATTAAAAGAAAACTTCCCAAATGCCGATAGCTTTCAATGAAATTAATCTAATAAAAAACAAGCATGAATTAAGAATTAATTTTTTAATATGCTATGTATAAATCCATCCAAACAGTGACAAAATCTTTGAATAATAACCCCCTGGTAGGATTTTCAAATCAGAGTTGTACATTTTCATGAAACAATACTTTTTTTGTTTTCTCTACATATCAGTTAATTATTAAGAATCTCTCACTGGGTGCAGTGCCTCATGTCTATAACCCTAGCACTTTGGGAGGCTGTGGCAGGTGGATAACTTGAGTTCAGGAGTTTGAGACCAGGCTGGCCAACAAGGTGAAACCATGTCTCTACTAAAAATATAGAAATTAGCTGGGCGTGGTGGTGCATGCCTATAATCCTAGCTACTGGGGAGGCTGAAGCACAAGAATAGCTTGAACATGCGAGGCAGAGGTTGCAGTGAGCCGAGATCATGCCACTGCATTCCAGCCTGGGCAACAGAGCAAGACTCCATCTTTAAAAAAAAAAAAAAGAATTTGTCTTTAATCCTGAATTTATCAGAAAATGTTACCATCTTTCAGTAATTATTTTTTGTTTTCACTGGATTTCCATCTGTGATGGAGGCCAATGTTCCTCATTTGAGGCATCATTTTCTCTAATATGACCAGTCAGTTGTGCTACTAGGGATTTTTTAGTCAACTAGCCTACCTCAGTTTCAGTACCAAAAATGCTATTACATTACAAAAGAAGGTTATAAAACAGATGAAAAGTGAAAGGGTTAATATACCAACAATAATTTGTCACCTTATTATAACTTGTCCTGGGGCACATAGAAACTCTATGATAAAAACAGCAACCAAGAGACCTTCTCCTAAACACATTTCTGATGATTTGTCATGATAGCTGATTAAAATATCAAATTCAACAAGAGTCTACAAAACACAGTTAAAAATTATGTGAAGATCTACAGCACAATTTTATTTCAAGAAGTTTAAAATTTTAATGAGATATAGATCACTCAACACTAGCTAAAGAAAGCAACTGGGAAACACCAGGGAGTACAGCTACCCATGTATATTTCTATAGGAAATATACTGTAAGGAAAACAAACTTTTCAAAAGTATATATAACTTCAACAGGAACAACTAGATATTTAAATATGTGCAACAAAATAACGAGCCCAACCAAGCTCAATTACTACATTTATGTTCATGGTATGTAGGAATTCACTTCCCTAACTATTTAAATGGGATTTTTTGGTTGACATGATTTTTAGGTAGATTTTATACCAATTATGACTGAGAATTACATACTCAGAGAATTGTATCAAATAGGTTGACTTAAAAACTCATTCAACAGTCTTGACTATCATTAGTGGAAAATCTGAATTTAAGTATTTTCTTTTGATGGTAAGCAATCAATCTACTGTTATTGCATCCTGATGGAGAACGTGAATTAAAAATGAGGAAAGCAAAAGAAAGGTTCTTTCAGCACTGTCTTTGCAAGAACTGGGATTTTACCAATTTGTTCTATAGTTGTATAGGCTGTCAAGTATTATGAAATCAATGCAATGTATTCACTAGTTGTCACTCACAGGATGACAGTATTGTAAATTAAGGGAATGCATCTTCAAGCAGGGTTGCATACACATATTTCTAAGGAATTCATCTGTAGTCTGATTTACACTCTTAAAATAGACAACCTACCACTATCTGTTGAAAAGTCTCACAGGTATGAAATTGTCTAATTGAATATCATTTTCCTTTAGAATCAAAGTAGGCTCCCATTTAGCTTCAATCACTTTGCAGATTTAACCTTAATATTTTCTATACAGTGAAAACGAGTCAAAAGACTTCAAGAATCATTTTGAATAACATTACTTATTTAAATATGTCTCTACTGAGATGAAAATTACTGAGTAAAAATATGTCATGGTAGTTACATAACTCCTGAGAATATATCAAATTGCATTCCTTATAGCAGTAATTCATTACCATAATAGATTGCTAAAATCAATTCTAAAACCTGAATAGAACAAAGATTTTCAAAATAAATAAAAAAAATTATTGGCAGGTAAACTAAGATCTTTTACATCTAAAATAATGGTTAAATTACCATTTTTAAATAAGGTTTTTCAAGAGGCTGCTGCAGTTCTTTTTTTAATCTAAATAACCCATTTTTAAACCACATTTACTTAATAATCTAATAAAAAGTGACCAATGTGATAATCTATACAAGTTCCAATAAGTCTCTATAAACAATTACATTTTTTATGACTTTTATTAAAAGAGCATTTTAAAAGAAAAAATTGTTTCAAAGGAAGAATAATCATACATAAACTGCTTTTATTTTTAATGTTTCCTTTAAGACTTTGTCATACACGTTTATATAACCATGAACATAATAATAAATATAATTTACTTTTAAAATATAATTTTTATCGTGGGAGAGAAAGAAAACATTAAACAGGTTTGGTGAAGTCAAAACTGAGACTTGGATTAGGAAAGAAATGACAGGAAAAAAAAAATCTCCCTTTCATACGCACATGCGAACTCTAAATTCTAACCCAAGACGCATAAACCTTAAAATTAACAGAAAATCTCAAATCTTAGTAATCAAGAAGCTCTGAGTGGGAGTGGAAAATAATAATGATATTCAAAAGTATCTGGATATAGTAATATAATTTTAGGACATGCCTCTAAATAGAAGGATTACTACGCTTTTGAATAAGATGTCAGGGGCTGTTATTATATACAATTCAATTTAAATGAATAAAGAAAACGAAAAGTATCTTCTCAAGATTTTAACTTGGGTAGTAAAAATGTAAAAACCCAGAACAAGCTCATTTGTAAAGACAGCTTTTCTGTATGCTGAAAATATCTCAAACCAATTCTTTTCCAATGCTGCCTTAAAAGAACATTTATTAACTTCTAGGTTGATAAATGTTAAAGAATGTCTGCTTTAATATCCTACTTTATTTTTTTAACTTTTATAGACTGTCAATTGTGTTCTAACTGCATAAGATTTATGGGCTCAAAGATGGCACAACCACATTAGCCAGGTGTGCTGAGATTAGGATAGCTCTTGTAAGTTCAATTAATAACACTATATTATTGTGTCCTAATTAGGATAGCTCTTGTAAGTTCAATTAATAACACTATATTATTGTGTCCTAATCTAAAAGACTGACTTTGAAGTTCTGGTCCTCATTTTAATATATTTCTCATTTAGATTTTGTTTCTGAAAAAGGAAGAGAGAATAAGTAATTTTTTTCATTGCTCTGAATTTTTCAAGTCTTTCTAAACCTTCAAATTTTAGAAAAATAGCAAAACTCAAGAAACATAGTTTTCATATACATCTCTAAGCAATTCTCAACTCTGCTACTGAAATAAATAACATATTTCAAACAGGAATAGGAACAATTTGCAGGTTTAAATCTATGCTTGTTTTATATCTATTCTGACACAAACTTCTTTGTTCAAGTTATTTCTAACCCCAGTAAATTATTACTTCCTGGTTACATTAAAAGGCTCCTTGAGCATCTAATGAATCTTAATAAACGTGTTTCCTTGACTATTCACCAGTGGAAGTTCTGAATTCTCTTATAAATAAATCTGTGACTGTTTGGTAATAATATTTTGCTATAAGAGTGATTTGTGAAAAATTTGCAACCAGCCCAACAATTCAGTTACCAAAATCACAAATGAAGAGACCTCCAGAGTCCTCATTAATAGGATGACTATAAATGATTTAAAATTGCAGTGAGGTGGATGCTTCTATGAAAAGATAACTTACATGGGCATTATTGGTTTTAATAATGAGAACCTACACCTTAGAAGGAAAATTCTAATAAAACATTCCATTGGGGGATAAAAAACAGGGTGGGATTTACTTCTTACCAACTAATCACCACTGTGTATTCCCTTATATTCTCAGAGCAGCAAGAGACCACTTTTTCATCAAAATACAAATCTTTACTACAGAGGAAATTTCAAACACTGATTGATCAGTAAGAAAAAAATAATTATTATAGTATTTGTTATAATTATGAATGCTAATTATTATATGGCTACAGTAATTATGGTTTCATTATAACTTATAGCTTTCTCTTATAATTTCTAAAAATTATCTCAATAAATGTAAAGGCTAAATTTCAGGGTTTTATTTGTATAAACTCATTTTAATTATTTAAGAGTAATTGACACATAAATTTGCATGTACAATCATATTCAATTTAGTATTCTACTAGGAGGAAAACCATGAGTCCTTCCCAAATGAATTATTTTATATTAACCTTGACTGAAGAAAGTCCTATTTTTTTTTTTAGGCGGAGTTTCACTCTTGTTGCCCAGGCTGGAGTGCAATGGCATGATCTCGGCTCATCGCAACCTCCGCCTCCCAGGTTCAAGCGATTCTCCTGCCTCAGCCTCCCTAGTAGCTGGGATTACAGGCATGTGCCACCACGCCCAGCTAATTTTGTATTTTTAGTAGAGACGGGGTTTCTCCATGTTGGTCAGGCTGGTCTCGAACTCCCGACCTCAGGTGATCCGCCCGCATCAGCCTCCCAAAGTGTTGGGATTACAGGCATGAGCCACCGTGCCCAGCCTGAAAGTCCTTTTTAAGAAATGCAAAAGTGTGAAGAATTCACACAGCTCTGTTAAATCAAAATTATCTCTTACAGACAGTAATGACCACAATAGACCAAAATCTGTGTTTGTTATTAGTGTTATGTATAAAAGAACAGAAACCCCTAATTACTTAATACACTAATGCTCTCTTCTTAATAGACATTAACCAAAATGAACACTATTTAGGAAAATGTGTTCTTTTTAAGGGAATAAATAATATTTTGCTCTATATAATATGCTGTATGTATAACAAACATTGAAAAAGTATGTAAATAGTATTTTCTCCTTAAAAATTATTTTAGAGAAATTTTATTTTCTAATGGATTTGATTAGCAAGTACAAAAATGTCTGCATTTCAGTGGGCTTTCAGTAAACAATGATTTACAAAACACCTTTGCCTTCATTATTACTTCCTCTTGACAGACATTTTATTTAACTATGTAATAATGATGGTCTTACCATACAAAGAAGTATCTGATTTCCCAGGTCAGGCTGTGAAAACATCACTACGACCATTGAAGTTTACATTGCCAGCTCTCACTCACACTCCATATTTCTAAATATGCATAAGAACATCTCCATTTGGATGTTCTGCATCAGTTTACCTCTAACCTGGCATAGAAACATGGAACCAAAAGAAAGGAATGTCATATTAGCAATGGGAAAAATAAGAATTTTAAGGGCCTTCAAAGAGAGAAATGGAAATGGTTAAGTAAAGTGTGATAAATACCCACTCCAACGCAATATTGGGAAACAATAATCGTCATTAATATGATCACTGAAGATTCTAGAGGAACACGAAGGCAAATAGTAAAACTGTACAAGCACTATGATGACAATTTTAAAAGCATTATTCGTAAAAGATGAAGGAAAAGCATCAAAAATAGTGAAATTTTTGAAGTAAATTTTAAACTTCTCCCATAAACCACCTCCTCTTTATCTTTTTCTATTTGTGTATCTAAAATTTTTTATATCAAGTTTGGCTCTTTTTTTTCTTTCAGGGGTCTCCAACTAGTACTATGCATGGGAGAAGTGGCCATGAATGAGATATTAGTACACTGTATTTAAATATTCATAGTTTATGCATTTGAATTCTATGTGCCATGTTAGCCTTACTTATAAGCAGCAATAATAAACTATTTGAAATTATGAGAGAAATCTGAAGTATTTATTTTATTTACTCCATTCAGTCATTCAATCAGAGCACAAATGAACAGTGCATTTTGGAGACAGAATTTTAAATTCCCTGAGAACAGCACTGAATTATCAGTGCCTACCATGATGACAGGAATCAAGACAGCATGCAGAGATCTGCTGGAAGAGAGAAAGAAAGAAATGGAGAGCTGAGAAGAAAGGAAGGAAAAAACGTTGGTCTATAGGAAAGCAAAGAAAAGGAAGAGAAAAACATAAAAAAAGAAGAAAAGACAAAAAAATGTAGGCTTTGGGGTCAAATATCTCAGCTAGAATTCCATATCTATTCTTACTGACCGTAAAATTTCAAATGTATTTTAATTTTTATGCTCCCATTTCCTTGTCTGTAAAAATGAGTCAAATGAGTTGGCACACGTAAAACATTCAGCAGAAGTCCAATACACAGTAGGTATTCAGTAAATACCAGCTGCTCTATTAATGCCTCAGTACACTTGGAAGAATATATATTTTTAAATAATTTGTAATGTTCTAATACTACAAATTTAAGTACTGGCAGTAAGGTAAGGTTAAACATTGGCTGTCCTTATTAGCTGTTTTGAAGATATATTACCATTACTTAGAAAAGCCCAAAAATCTAGCTTCATTTTTTCCAAAAATGGCAAAAAACAATAAATAGTGATTCTCAAGATAATGCCAATGGCAAACAACTCTAGTATTTGCTAAAAGACCACAATATTCCACTAAAGGGAAATTATGTGAACAAAAAACCCCCAAACTCTTGTATTTCATCTCAAAATTGAAGCAAACATATGAACATATATGGAGTTGTAAATAGAGAGAATCCATCAGGAGAGCCAGAGTGAATCCTCTGTTTTGTTTTAAGAAATTATTTCATAATGCAAATAATTCCCTATTCACTTTGTCTGGTTTTTACTTCTATAATTTAATACATGAGGTTTTCTTAAACCGGGGACATAGTTTTATTTCTAACCATAAGTTTTTAAATAACAGATAGATATAATTTCAGAAAAAGACACATAAAAATCCAACTAATTTTTCCCCCAAAACCTCGTATCTGAACTGCAGCCACTCTTTCTGGGATAATAACAGAGTTCTCTTTCCAAAATGGGCCCAGCTCAGTGTACCGAAGGAAAGAAAACCAGTTGTATCAGGAGAGATACCACAGAGGACTAACAGTGTGACAAGAGTAAATATTGGAAGAAATTTTCCATGAAGTAGAACATTTGAAAACCATATGTATGTGTAGTATGTGTACTATATTGATGTATCCGCTGGTTTCCAATCCTAATTCCAACATCCTCCAGGCTCCTGAATTCCCCACAGGTTGGCAGCTTCTTCTGCAGAAATCCTCAGATGAAGATGCTTTGTCCCCCACTTACAAATTAAGTCCTTCCTGCATTTGCTTTTCTTTCTCTTCCTTATTGACAAAAACAGCTGCTATGGAATTTGTAGTGTTTAATAAATTTGTATTTTAATAATGACATCATCTAAATATATTTTTGTCATTATATGTTTAAATAAAAAGTATTGCTGTTATCCCTTATGTTCCAAAGAAATCTGATCAGAAACTCACAGCCTCAAAAAGGGTAGTAATATATGTAGTGGTAGCTTCAGAATTTCTTTGAAGAAGGGATCTGGGGACATCAATCAGGTGGAAGGAAGAGTACCAATGGATATCATCTTACTGCTGTGCTGACATAGCTGGCCCATAGCTCTTATAAGTCATCTGTTTATTTAGCATAGATTTGGAGAAAAAAAGCTGGTGGTAGTTCTGAGAGGGGCTAAGACCCACAAAACACTCCTTATAACAGCTCCTTCATATTTAAAGGGGAAAACTTTCAATACGAACTAGGAGTGAAGGTGGGAACAAGGGGAATATTTACTCCCAAGTGCTGTTTCTGTTCCTGGTAATTTCACCCTTACATGTAAAAGGGTAAGAATTATGCAAGCATCTGGATCCTGATGAGAAACCACCTTAACTAATATCCTTGGGAATGAAACCATGTTTATAAGAGATTCAGTACTCCACTAACATCTTAAAGTACACTTATCTGTAGTGAAGTGAACAAATCTAGATTTTTGTGTCTATCTTGCTTCATAATTCCTTACACTCCTAAAAATTTCTTACTGAGTAAACAACAAAGAACTTAGGCTACACATGGAATTTTGGAAAATCCAGAGAAAAGGCGGGGGAAAAAAGGTCTTTGTTCTAAAAGGTGACATGTGCATTTGGCATTCCTGTTCTTCTTAATTTTCGATGTAGGGCTTATGGACTTCAGAAGCAGAAGGATAAGATGGTTATTTCCTCTCCAATCAATCACTCTAAACTTTATAATAAGTTGGACCATATCTGATCTCCCATAAAATGAAATTCTTTAGGTGAATTATTTTGGGAAGCATCAGAATGGAGGCAAAGAAGTAAGTTCTAAAATATTCATCTCTTCCTCACACTATCCAGACGTCAAGGCCTCCAACATAGTTTTTTATGGGCCACGGCAAGTATAAGGGGTATTTCAATCATCAATGAATGAGCAACAATGGTTGCTGTTTCAAAATAGGAGGAAAAAAGTTGAATTATTTTGGGGGAGAAACAACATAAGATGACTTTTGAAGAAAATATTTTTTGTCATCTGAAAATATGAATATGTATATAAGTATGCTGTTTATATGTAAAAGAAAAATATGCAGATAGGTCAAATCTTTTAGATTTGGAGATGGGAAGACCTTAAACCTTCTTTTTGTATTTATGAGCTTAACTCTTTAAGTAATTCAAATTACTACTGGTTAATGTTCCTTGAATCACTCATTTATCCTGAAAAACTTTCCTTTATTCTCACAAAAAAGGAAAATGGCAAACATACTTTAGCTTGGTAAATGTGAAAAAATTAGGTATTCAAATAAAAGATCCAAAACCAACAAGTCACAATGATAGCAAGTTTCTGTAATACATTTCTGGGTATGCTACAACACCAAGTTTAAACAATGATTTTTCTTGCTCCAAAGTGGGTTGTGGATGTAAGAACTAGTTTTTCTTGCTCAGTCAAGCAATATGAAGCAAAGGACTACAGTCAAAGAAATAGCTGAATAGCTTCTGCAGCCAATCCATACAAACACACAATGTGGTACTTAGTGGTACCTTCCTTACACCAAAAAAGATACATACTAATACATAAAACTGATTCTTCAGAAAAAAGTTCATAATTATATTAAATTTGCACTGTGGATAAAGCCCAACTGCAAAAACTTAGAGAGCTTGGTAATCCCAGAAATTTCTGTGAGTGGCTATTATAAGGAATGTGGTCTAAACTCGACAGGAAACCTCATATTTCTGTTAGTATGAAAAATCGCTTTGATCATTCCACATTTTCTTAAGATAGAAAAAAGGAAGATTTGATGAATCCAGAATATTATTGATGTTATTTTGAAACCAGATTTTAACTTATTAATTACTTCAAAACTATAACTTAAAATTGTATATTTAAAGAAAAGGTAACATTAAATTCAAATTCCAAGAAACTCATTTTGATGATTAGATAACATCATCCAATCTTTCAAAGGGTAATAACATTTAAAAATTAGAGTTATCAGAAATGCTATATTAACTTATAGTATTATCAAAGTTGCCATAACTTAATTCTCTATGAACTAAATATGTCTCTTTTAAGATGATAATCATAATGTTAATCACAAAACATGGAAAAATCTTGAAATGTCTTTGGCGTTTTTAAGACGGATAATTACATTCAGTGTAATCTCTTATAAGTATACATTATTTCATTCTAACTCTATGGAAATTGGTTATTTGCATATAATACATAGCAGGTGCTGGCAAGCCAAGGCTGTATTTTTTGTAGGAGGAGGTAAGAGGATCAGCCACTGCTTTCTCTCATGCATTATTTGGAAGAGCCTCCTCCCTGATCTCTGCCTCTACGTCATGGCATGTTGCTCCTTATCTCCCCACCACCCACCTTCACAGAATCAGATACATCAGCCAAAAACACTGTGTTTTTGAATGTTGGCATGATCACCTATTAGTAATCATGCATGAGAATAAAGTGGCATGCCACTTTTGGAAAAGCTGCCATAGATGATAACTGCACACTGATGAGATTATGTCATTATTCTGGAGCTTATCATTGTCCAGCAATTACCTGCTTCAGAAAATGTACTGTACTTGTGAATTATATATTTCAAGAGAAAGTCATGAAATCAATTTGATAAGATACTCCTGGACAGGTATCTTAGTAGCACCCTTCTTCCTCAAAATAAATGATCTAACAGGACCACCTACACATTTATTTCATACAATGTTTCTTGAATAAAATGAAACCTCAAATGTTGGGATAAAGAGAAGCATTACATGTAATTTTAGGTCCAGTACGAACTGGATGAGTTGCTAAGAAATACATTATCTATGCCTAGACTATCAATAATCTGGGCACAACACTTCCAAGATAAATACTCAAGAGCTATTAAAACTATTTGTAACTGTATACTACTTGGATTTTAAGTTACCTCGTTTTAGTTTTCTACAATTTTTTGTCTATTTTTGTAACTTCCTAAGAAAGTTCTCAGGACCAGGACTTTATAAATGCAAAGATAACTTAAAGATTCTAAATCAAAAGGACAAGATTGTTGGTAGGATAATGTGTTATTCAGTAATTTGTCTAAAGTTATTTTTAAAACATACCCTAGCTAATTGGAGATATCTTACAAACAAAAGTAAAACAAGGTCAACCAAGAAAATACATTTCAGACTACAAATGTCAAGATTACTGATATTTATACAAACTCTTTACTTCTCCCCTTTTTCTCCTTCTCTCACACATCTGGCCAATTTTTCACTGGCTTCACTCTAAATTTGCATTATCCATAGAATTTAAGCATGGAGAATTTAAAACTCTATCTCTCTCTCTTTTTGCTTATCAATAACATTGGTAAAAGATTTTGTGTGGGCTTTTGGATTGTGTGTAGATATCATACCTTTTTTTCTTTCCTATTCCAATGCCTAGTACAATTGGGCCTGATATTATTCAAGAGATAAACATCTCTTCAATTGGTCAAAGGTTAAAAAGGTAAACCAGAAGATATTGCCGGTGGGAAGAGGGGACAAAGATAAATTACAGGTAGTCATAAAGAAAGTTTAATTTTTCCCCTCACTTACACGTAGCCTTTATTTTGAAGAAGTAATGCATCATTCATGAAGTTAACATTTACTTACTACTGATTTAGTGTGCAATTGGCACTAGGCAACAGGGAGACATTGGAAATACAAAGATGAGTAAGACTCAGTCCCCACTCTCATGGAATCCAAAATTGCATAAAAAGAACCATGAAATTCTGTGGTAAGTGCAATATGGACAAAATATGAAAAAGAGGCATAAAGAGGAGATCAAGTTGCCTATCTAAGAGGGAAAATAAAAGCTTATGACAAATTTTACGGAGACAGCCACATAAGAACTAAACTTGGGTAAGAATTGCCTCAGATTTAGTAACTCATTGAGAATGAGCATTCATCTCCCTGCAAGATAATCATTTATCAGGAGTAATCTTGTATTCATATGTGGCCAATTGAGAAATCTTTAATACTCAGATGAAATGATCTAACTGAAATAAGAATATTTTATGCACAAAGTAGGCAGTGGAAGAATTAAGATCATGCCATATTTAGTATGTGTGTGTGTGCACACTCACCATAGGGGAAAGGGGGACCACTGGGGAAAGGGCAAGGCATGGAGGTAGTGATTACAGTGTTTAAGTAACGGAGGATATTCCTGGATAGGAAACATTACATAGAAAACAAGTTTTGTCCATTTAGCACCTGAGATACAGCATTCGCTAATTTTAGAAATCACAAAATAATTCAGTCTATTGTCATCTACAAATCTGAATTTATGAAATTTGATAGGTGTCTTATACCATCTTGGAGTCACAGCCCCTCCAGTTTCAGTTTCAATCAGCATTTTTTGAGTTCTCATAACTGGACTGCTGACTTCTGCTGGAGGAAATACAACAATCATGTGGACCGATGCCACTACAAATTTATAGTTTCCAAGCTCTCAAAACCACTCAGCAATTCTACATTCTGCTCGTCAGCTCCCTCTGCCACTTCTAATAGCAGCTCTTCCAAATTTTAGCTCCTGTCCCAAGGGCCCTACCCAATTGCTTCTCTGGCTCAGGTTTTTATCTCACAATTTGATTGGCTTCAAAGAATAATTAGAGGATCTCAAGCCTGCATTCTCTCAGCTTCTAACACTCCACAAACTCTTAGAAATGTTTAATCACCATCCATCTTCTTTCTTAGAGCTAGAAGTCATCTACTCCCCGCCTCCTTCAGGTTAATTCCTTCTGATATTACCTTATTCTTAACTACTTACTTACTAGTGATTCAGTGTGCAATTTGCATGCCTTCTGAATTCTTCCTGAACTTCTTCCATGAATTTCTCCTTCCTCTCACTTACATCTCTCTCTTATCTCCTTTGGCTCAGCCCCTAAACACGTTTAAGTTTCTCTCACTTTGAAAGACTAAACAAAGTGAAACTCCTCAGTATATTATAATCTGGGTTTAGTCCCCCACCCTATCATTTTTTGTTTGTTTGTTTGAGACAGGGTACTCTGTCACCCAGGCTGCAGTGCAGTAGCGTCATCTCAGCTCACTGCAACCTCTGCCTCCTGGGCTCAAGCGATCCTCCTGCCTCATCCTGCCAAGTAGTTGGGACTATAGGCACATGTCACCACATCAAGCTAATTTTTCTGTTTTCTGTACAGATGGGGTCTCACTATGTTGCCCAGGCTGGCCTCCAACTCCTGGGGTCAAGTGACCCACCTGCCTCGGCCTCTCAAAATGCAGGATTACAGGTGTGAGCCACTGCGCCTGGCAACCCACCATGTCTTTTGCTAAGAAAAGAGTCTTCTTTTGCAAGATCCTCCTAATGCTAAATGCAAACTGCTTCCCATAGTCCTTAACCTTCATAACTCTCTGAAGGACCTGGCAAGCTCTTGCTTGAAATTTTCTCTTCCTTTGGCCTCAGGTGACAACTTTGCCTATTTTTCAAATGATCCATCTTCTTCATTTTCTCTAGGGTTTCTGCTTCCTCTGCCTACCCCTTACAAATGACATTTATTGGGGTTACATCTGGGCCCTCATGCCATAGCAATCCTGAGAATATATCCACACCCAAGGCTGTAACAGTCACCTATAGATTGACATATCCTGAATGCCTGGCTCAGATTTCTCTCCCAGGTTCTACTCCGTACATTCAATAGCCAGGTAGATATAAACTCAAGGATATCCTCCAAAATTCAAGATGATTGCTTATTCATTGAATGGTACCACCCAATTACACAAACAAGAAACTTCAGCCATTCTTTTTTTTTTTTACTCCCCACATCAAATCATTAATTCTATCTCCTTCTAATTTTGAATTATTTTCCCTTAATACTTTCTCCTTATCCCTGCCTCCAAACTAGGTATTGTCATCCCTTGCCTGGAACACCTGAATTGTCTCCCTCCATTAATTTTCTTACATCTTGATATTAAACTTCTCCTATTTGTCCTAACATGGAAATGTGATGATATCATTCCCCTATTCAGAGTTTCCTTCACGGTGGCCCCTGTCTACCTTGCCTGCTTCTTGCACGCATTATACTCCAGTAACAATGAGATATTTCTATTGCTCCACACATGGTGTTCCTTCTACAGCCTGGTTTTGTCTGCCCAGGATGGATTATCTACCTGGAAGAACAGATCATCTGCCTGGCAAAATTCTACTTGCATTCAAGTCTCAGGTCCAGTGTTTTTCCCTTCTTAGTGAAACCATCTTTGGATCCCCTCCCTTGACCCACCAACCCCAACACACACACAGACCCAGAAGTTTCACACATTCCTTTTCCTATTGTCAAAATGACTGCTATTGACTACAGACCTTTCCACACTATATTCTTATTTGCTAACATGCTGTATCCCTGCTGTTCTCTGAGCAGGGCAGAGGCCAGGTTTTCTTTGCTTTGTAACCCCAGAGTCTCAAACCATACCTAAGCCATTGTAGGACCTAAACAATATTTTTTTCAATGAAAAGAAGGACATCAGTCCTTTCTCTTTCCCATCACTCTTCTACACATCTACAGGAGTTCTATTTCTAAAAACAGATCTGGGCAGGTTACTTGCCTAATTAATCTGAAGGCAATGCGGAGCCTCTGCAGAAATTTTCAAACACCTCAAGATGGCATCCTAATCTCTGTAAGACCCACCTGAACCTGTTTGCTTCAGTCACTTTCTAACACTCATCCTCCTGTCAGATTCTAGCAATCAGACTATACGTTGTTCTGTGCCCCAGGCCTGCACTGCTCTCCTCCAGTGTCCACATGGGAAAGTCCCCCTTATCCTTCAAGCTTCAGTGTAAACCTCACACCTCTGTGAATCATTTCTGACCTCACTACTCCCATCCCAAGTTGAGTTGATTGACTTGCTCTCTGATATACTTCCAGCAGAGCTCAATACGTTTGACTCACTCTCTGTGTTTTAATTATTGGTTTAAAAATGTGTTTCTCCTACTAGAATGTCAGCTCCTTCAGAATGGAGGTTGTTACATTTATCTTTAAATCCCTGGCACTTAAAAGCATGTTTCACATGCTAGCAGAATAAGAAGATAAGCATGTATAAACAAAAAACACAAACACATTCTAACTCACTTTGATTGGCATTAATTTGTCTACACTTAAAATATTCTCTCTCTATTCCTATCATTTTGCACTGGTACTTCAGAAACTATAAGAGGCTCCACTCAAATTATAATTATTTTGAATTCAGTGTTTTGCTTCTTCTGTAATCTTTTTTGCAAATAGTAATTTTTTTCAAAGACTGTTTTGGTACTTTTTTCTCCATCTACTTTTAGCAAAAAGAGATTCTTAAAAGGTGTTTAATGAGCTAAATCTGTACAGACCCAAAATAATAGAGTAAATGGTAAATCAGTTGGACTTGAATTTCTAGATGCTCCTTACTATTTATTTTCTTAAATCAACTCAAAGCAGCAGTGCTCTGGCATTCACAAGAGCACCTCTGCCCAAAAATGTTGTTTATAAACAAATATCAATTTGCTAACTGATTTTTTCGCCTAGAGCCTACATAAATAATATTAATTAGTAATACTTATCATTGCATTTGAAAACCAATTGGGAATAAGGAAAACCGTAGGGGAAGAAATGTTGATGAGAAGTTAGACAGATTTCTTTTAAACTGTAAAAAAGTCCTTACACAAGGAGTCCCCAACATATTAGGAACCAGGCTACTCAGCAGGAGGTAAGCAGTGGGCAACCAAGTATTATGACCTGAGCTAAGCCTCCCATCAGATCAGCAGCAGCAGCAGGGGCATAAGATTCTTACAGTGGACGGATAGCATTAGGATAAATACCTAATGTAGATGACGGGTTGATGGGTGCAGCAAACCACCATGGCATGTTTATACCTATGTAACAAACCTGCACGTTCTGCACATGTATCCCAGAACGTAAAGTATAATAATAATAATAATAATAATAATAATAATAATAATAAAAGATTCTCACAGGAGCATGAACCCTGTTATGAACTGCTCAAGTGAGGGATCTAGGTTGCATGCCCCTTATAAGAACTTAACACCTGATGATCTAAGGTGAAACGGTTCCATTCTGAAACCAACCGCTCCCCGACCCCGAGTCCACGGAAGAATTGTCTTCCACAAAACCAGTCCCTGGTGCCAAAAAGGTTGGGGACCACTGCCTTACATGATGAATTTCAATGCTTAAAGGAGAAAATATAACATTACAGATCCCACCATGCAAAATTATTCAGATACTAAACACATTCTTCAATAAATGAACATAGACAATTAACATGTTTTACCAGAAGAACAGCATTCACACACACACACACACACACACACACATACACATATACAAATAACATGCTATTAACATATTTATTCATCTGCTGTAGTATTTTATAAAGAACATGAAGTGTAACCCAAGGTATCTCTTCATGACCAGATTTTCTACAACAGATGTTTGGTCACATTGGAACACTCAGTCTTCTGATTCTACCTGGCTCTCTCCTCTCTTCTGCTTTACCAACATCTGCAGCTAAAATTCCCCCACCTTCTTTTATGCATATGAATATTTAAGTATATTTTGAAGCCCAGATAGCTCCAAGAAAGTCACATCCAATAAACCTTCCTTGAGCCCCTTAGCTGAGGTAAAGGTGCTTCTATATTCTTCATACTTGTGAACTTGCTTGTTTTCACGGGGAAAAGAAAAAAAAAAAAGGACCCAAGACTGCTTTCTTAGACTGATACTCATCCTGTCTGTGGATGTGTCTGCAATTTGGCTCCATGTAAATTTGAGAAAAGACTCCATTTTGGCAAGGAAAACACAACTCACATTCTTTAATTTCTTAATCTATGTCCCAGTAAGCTGGTAGAGATTTTGATTTAAAAAACAAAACAAAACTCAAAAAACTTAACCTAATGGAAAAAACTTATAACTGAAAAATTATAGAGAGCTATCATAGCATCTCCTTATCTGCAGCTTTTAAAAAACACAATAGCAACTCACATTTATATGATGATGGCAGAACAAAGGAAGGGTGATATCCCTGGAAACTTTACTTTGGTTCCATAATTCTTTGGTATTTCTAACACACTTAGACTAACTTAAAAAGAATCTTAACTTAAAAAGAGGTTTTCTATTTGAACCATTTCTCAAACCAAGGAGAAGACTGTTTCCTTCCAGGTCACATTCTAATGCCCTCAAGGAGTTAATACTCATGCTATTAGGGAAAGTGATTCTTAAAAGTTGCTGAAAAAACCAATTCTATATGAACCCAAAATGATATGATAAACGGTAAATTATTTGGGCCAAATTTAGGTTTTCTCATGGACCAAAATAAATATACTGGAATTATTTCTAACATGAAAAAGCCCTCATTTAATCATGTGTCAACTGGAGAAAGCAATTTCCCACAGCTAAAAATATTTAAAAATCTGATATAAAAACAAAATTATATTAAAATGCCATAATACATGGATTTGGCTACTTGCCAAGGGTAGATACCGACTTCTGCAGATTTTTCTTTCAAAGATATACCATGTGTTCCAACATTTCTAATCATTTGATAGTCAACTGCTGTAGGCAAAAAACTGTACCTAGTAATTCTGTACTGTCGATATTTTAAACTATTTCATAAACATTCCTCATACAGTATGTCTAATAGATTTTGCATACTTTTTCTTATCAGAAACTTCTTTAACACATATAATCTACTGAAATTCTCCAACTAAATTAAATCATAATAGGAATGAAACTGACAAAATCTTTTAGTTGGCCTATTTTACCTGGAGGAACCAGTAAAATAGAGCTCATGACTCTGAATCTCCATATAAATTGAAAATAAACACGTTTAATATTCAAGTAATTTAGTTAGACTTACAGACTGATAATTTTGCTAACTTTTCTATATTTAAAAATGCAAATGTGATAGAGAAGCATAATAACATTTTAAACACATTGTTTTAGGATTATGCATTTTCAATCAAAACCTGCTAGAACCAAGAAAAAATGGCATTAAGTAGAGAAAGCAGTTGCTTCACTATCAGTTTCACAAAAATTTTTAAGAAAATAGTAAATTAGGATCAAATTTTCCATATACTTTGATAAACTCTAGTTTATAACACTTGCCAATGATGGATTGAGGAATATAATTTAGATTAAAAAAGCATACATGAAGTTTACTGGTCAGATAATTTTCTACTTCTGTCATTACAAGTAAGGAAGTACTTGTAGGAAAAATACATCAGAAACAAAACAATGAACTTAATAAAAGTAAATGAGTAGAGATCACATGGTAACAAGCAGAACTGTATTCCCTGAACACAAGAGCATCACAGATTTCTTCTCAGAACTGCTAGAATCAGACAGAACTCTAAAGTTCATAAAATCCAACACCAGATAGGTAAAGACATCTTCCATTTTATCTCCCCACTAAACCAGCTTACTTAATAATTTCCCTCATTAAGCAATAATAACTAGCCAATTTCCTTCCTTCTCCCACTTACTTTCATTTACTAACGCAGAAATGTTAAGAAGTGTCTTACAATGTTTACTATGGGGAAGTCAGGGATATGAAACAGGTTACATTTTTAGTCCCAGTTCTACAAATAAAGAAAATGACTTATCAGATAGTGAGAATTATTCTAAACAACAGTGAGGTCAGTTTTGAAGAGTTATTTGAAATCAGAACTTTAAGTGGCTAGGTCAGTTCCCAAAGGACATTTTTAAAGGGCAGCAAAGGAACCATTTTTCTTACAAAATATAGCACTAAATTTTCGGTTGCCTAAATAATAATAATAATAATAATAATAATAATTCATTACAATGTAGAGATAATCACTACCGACATTGAGAGAGAAATGCACAAGACGGCAGTGATCATAAGATATTAAGACTCATCAGGCCGGGCGCAGTGGCTCACGCCTGTAATCCCAGCACTCTGGGAGGCCGAGGCGGGCGGATCACGAGGTCAGGAGATCGAAACCATCCTGGCTAACACAGTGAAACCCTGTCTCTACTAAAAATCTCTACTAAAAATACAAAAAAATTAGCTGGGCGTGATAGCGGGCACCTGCAGTCCCAGCTACTCAGGAGGCTGAGGCAGGAGAATGGCGTGAATCCAAGAGGCGGAGCTTGCAGTGAGCCGAGATGGCACCACTGCACTCCAGCCTGGGTGACACAGCAAGACTTCGTCTCAAAAAAAAAAAAAAGACTCATCACCAAAACTGAACCAGGATCTCAGAATGTATATTAATTTTCACAACTTTGGTACAAAAAAAAAAAAAACGAAGCATAAATCCCCATATTCGAACGAGGATTAATTTGATTCCTGGGCTCCATGGTAATTCTAGTGGTACTTTCTCTTTCACTATCACTATAGCAGGATATACTAACAGGGGTTTCACACTCCCAGCTCAGTTCTTGGAATGCCATATCCTCTTCCCCCAGTCAAAATGGCCACGAAAGTCTACCTCACAACCTCAGAGAAGTGAT
This sequence comes from Pan paniscus, assembly GCF_029289425.2. Lineage (NCBI taxonomy): Eukaryota > Metazoa > Chordata > Mammalia > Primates > Hominidae > Pan > Pan paniscus. The sequence continues at coordinate 103,428,294 of NC_073253.2, forward strand.
CCTGAGAAAATAAGAATCAAATCTTTCTTTGAGTTTTATAAACCCTACCCAGGCTTTTGAGTTATAACAAACAGGCTTTTAAGCATTAAGGACTAAAGCTATATAACTTATGCCATCACCCAAAGATCTAGAAGACTCCTGGAGAGTCAGTCACTTCTCACATGTCAAAAACTATCTAAACTATCTCCACACAGAGGAGGAGAGAAACATTCAGAGAAGCTGTATCCTGGGGGTGGGGACACTCAAATCACAGGCTAGGGACCCCCCAGACAGGTTTCAGCAAAAAGGGATCGTGAAACCTTATTTAGCACAGGCCAGAAGAGCAGTGTCTTAGTCTGTTCCTGCTGTTATAGCAAAATACCTTAGACTGGGTAATTCATAAGAAATAGAAACTTATTTCTCACAGTTCTGGAGGCTGAGAAGTCCAAGATCAAGGAACTAGCAGATTCAACATCTGATGAAGGTTCTCTCTCTGCTTCATAGAAGGTGCCTTGCTGTTGCATCCTCACATGGTGGAAGGGGACAGGGGCATTCACTTCAACTTCTTTTAAAAGGGCACTCTGCCCTCATCATTTTAATCACTTCCCAAAAGTCTCTACCTCTTAATACTATTACAGTGGTTATTCAATTTCAACTTCTGACTTTTGGCAGGACAACAACATTCAGAACATAGCAAGCAGCAAGAACTCAGAGTTTTCCCAACATCCAGCATAAACTCGAAGCAGAAAAAATAAAAGTTGAGGCAACAACGTCTTTCTCTGTCTCTCCTTTGCTATCTCCTCTCTCCCCACTCTTATAGTCAATGGAAACTACTGTGTTTAGATGAAATTGGCATAATAAAATTTGGATGACCTTTCATCAAAAGTGTAAAACATGGGCCAGGCACGGTGGCTCATGCCTATAGTCCCAGCACTTTGGGAGGCAGAGGTGGTGAGAGGATTGCTTGAGGTCAGGAGTTCTAGACCAGCCTGGGCAACACAATGAGATCCTGTCTGAAATAAAAAAATAAAATGACGGATAGGTTACAAGATATTAAGTAGAATATATGTAGAGGGAAATAACGCATATGTAATTGGAATTCCAGAAGAACACATCAGCATATGAGAAAGTAAAAATTTACAGAGATACTGGCTAAGAATGTTGAGAAATGATGAACACCAATCCTCAAATTTAAGGAGCTCAATTAAAAGCATAATAAATAAAAATTAAACATCTCAATGTCTCATTACAAATCTGCATGATACCAAAGATAGAGAAGAGATATTAAAACCTGCCAGAAAATAAAGGCTGATCACCTATGAAAGAATGTTAATTAGATTTATAACAACCTCTTAATAGCAAGAAAGAGTACCAGGAAGCAGTAAAATCGTATCCTCAATGAGCTGAAAAAAAAAACTCATAATGTAGAATTTAATATTCAGCCAAACTATCTTCCCAAACAATAAAAAACAATAACATAGGCAAAGGAAAAAAACTGAAAAAGGCCTCTCATTAAAGAAAATTCTAAAGAACACAATGGAGAAGCAAGGAAAATTATCTCAGATGGAAGGACAGAGATGCAAGCAAAAACACTTGTATATATACGGGTAGCTGTAAACATCGATTGTATAAAACAATTATTTCTGATAGGAGAAAAGAAGTAAGTCTGACAAAAGAGTACATATTGATTACCTGTATATTTTGTTAAATGTGTATATTAAAATAGTGAGTGTAATCATTAAAATATCAGATAATAAGAGTATATAACTGCTAAACAAAGAAAAAAATAAGTGCCAGGGAATCCTGATATTCCACTGACACTTTCCACTGAGATGATCCAAATAAGGCTAGTGCTCCACTTTAACCAATCAAATATTTCTTTTGCCTTGCTTCTGCATTTGCCTTGTAAAAATCTTCCCCTCGTGTCCCTTTAGCGGAGCCCCAAACCATCTACGGTCTGGAGCTGCCTGGTTCATGAATCACTGTCTGTCTAAATAAATCCTCTAAGTTTTTAATGTGCCTCAATTTATCTTTTATCAAACAAAAGAAGCAAGTCATAGAGGAATACACACAGTATGATTACATCTATATAAAGAAACAAAAATAGGCAAAACATAATTATATAGAATTACACAGGTGACAAAATCTATGCTAAAATGTGCCAACCTAAAAGTATAGTGAGGAAGACTCTGAAAAATTGAATATCCACATCCAAAGATTACAGATTAATATCTCAGGGTGGTCTCACAGGACACATCAGGCCAAGTGATTTCATCCTCTACAGTAGCATATGTAATTCTGATGGCTGCCACTAAGTGGCAGTTCATGCTACAGGTTCTGGAAAAAACAAAGAATGCTGAACTATATAAAAGTATGTCACAACAATATCACTAATATTATCATGTTTATAATCTCTTAAATGTTAACTACATGTCAGTCCTGTGTTATGTAAAACATTATGAGTCCTCATGACTCAAGCAAAACAGAGGCCCCTTGCTTCGCTAACAATAAATGCAAGACAAGTTATTTTGTCAAGGTTACAAAGCACATGGCAAATGACAGGTTCTAATTATATGACTCCAAAGCCTGTTCTCTTTCCACCACTGTTTTGTGAAATGTACACAGTGTCTCTTGTAGGATGACAATGATTTATAGACATATATATTATAATTCAACAATATAAATTCCCTGAGGGTGGGCTCTATATCAGATTTATCTTTCTTGTATCCTTCAAAGTAAACATTCAATTTTTAAAAAGACTTAATTATGTAAGGAGAAAAATCTTTTAATTTATTTAATTTTCAAAACTAAAATTTATCATTACATACATTTAGAGAAATTATCTGTCATTTGAAGAATATCTTAGCTACAAATTCTTTCCTTCAAAGATAGCTTCTGACTGCTCAGTTTCTCATTACTCTCATTTCTCATTATCCCCTAAGTAGATCTCACATTTAAGCTTCCTCAGTCTCACTTTGAAGTGTGTTACACATGTGTTAAGCATGAGAGAGCGAGGCTCTAGTCCTGGCTTCTTTTATTTTAACTACCCTTGACACATGAGTCTCTTTGGACAGTCTGTACAGTGGCTTCAGTTGGGCATTATGAAGCCTCTTCTGCTATCTTAACCACCTTACATTACATACCAATCTTGGTACTTTTAGTAAGTTATATTCAATTCTTCTCATTATTAAGTCTAAGTTAATTATCCATTAATTTACTGTGAACGGAAAAAAATAGCCCTAACTTTAAGATAGTCCATGTTCTCTCTCTGTGTTTTCTTACATCCCATATGGCTTATGTTTTTAAAATATTCCTTTTTACTTTGATTATTTTTCTGCTCCTAAATCCAATGCATAAGAGAGCAAAAGCTGACAGCAGAGAATTCTTGAGAGACTTCTCCTGTTTCTAGGCCCCTTAACTTTCCACCTTATATGTGGTTAAAAACCTAATGTTTATTTGTTGGAAAATTTTCAAACATACTAAAAAAAGAAAGAGTAGAATGTACACCCATGAATGTTTCACTCAGATTTATCAATTGCTAACATTTCACCACATTTGCTTCATTGCTGTCTCTCAACATACATTTTTCTTTGCAAAACCATTTGAAAGTAAATTTCAAACATCATAACATGTTACCCCTAAGTATTCAGCATGCATCTCTTAAGTACTAGGACAGTCTCCTATTAAACCACATTATCATTATCATACCCAAGAAATTTAACTTTGATACAATCTTTTTTTTTCTCAGATACAGTCTATCTCTACTTGTCCCAATCATACTGCAGCTTCAATCTCTCAGGCCCAAGTGATCCTCCCACCTCAGCCACCCCAGTAGCTAGGACCACAGGCACACGCCACCACACTTGGCTAACTTTTTTACTTTTTGCAGAGATAGGGTCTCCCTATGGTGCCCAGGCTGATCTCAAACTCCTGAGCTCAAGTAATCCTCTGGCTTCCGCCTCCCAAAGTGTTGGGATTATAGGCATGAGCCACCATGCCTGGCCCCCAATCATGTTCTTAACAGATTTCTTTCAATCCAAGATGCAACAAGGGATCATGCAATGCATTTAATTGTCATTTTCCTTTAATTTTTGCTCTTGTGTTTCATCACAATGACAACTTTGAAGAATCTGTATCAGTTGTCTTGTGGGACATCCATAATCTTGATTTGTCTGATTGCTTCCTTGTGATTAAATTCAGATTAAACATTTTTTGTCAAGAATACTGTAAGAGGTGCTGTACTTCCCATAGGATCACAGGATCACATATGAAGGCACATAATAACGATTTTCCGCATTATTGGTGGTGATATCTGATCAACTGATTAAGGTGCTATCTGCTGGATTTCTCTATTGTAAAGGTACCTTTGCCTTACATAATTAATAATTAGTGAGCTAATATTTTGAGACTACAAAATTATCTTTTCCACAGCTTTCCACACGGTCATTTTATCAAGATGAATCTGACAACCTTAGTTTTGTGTGGGTCTCTTACTCCTTTTGGTTGTTACATTAACCAGTCTGTCCTTCTCAGAATGCTTACTTAAGTAATGGCACCATAGGTTCTTTCGTGAGGCCTATAGTTTTAGCATAACAGTCTGCTGAAGTACTCAGTATAAAGAGTCTCTTTTTTTCCCTAAATCTTTAGAACTTTATCTGAATTAGAGCTTCAAATACAGTATTTTCCAAAATACTTGCTTCACGGCTCCTATAGGACAAACTCTGATATATCTGCTTGCCTTACATTCTATAAAAAGAAAGAAAGAAAAAAGTCATCCAAATACAAGCAGAACTAAACTAAACCCATCACATTTGAGCCTATCAGACTCATTGGTTAATAAGAAAATTCTCTTTGCTTCACAAAATTACAGGACAATTTGTCAATCAAACTCCTAATTTGTCCCAAAAAAGAGTTTTACAAGGTTGTCTGTCACATCTCCAGTGTTCTGTATTTGCTGTGGATCTTACTTTATCAGCTCTAATGAAGCAAACTACATAGAAAGGTGAGATAAGGTTTCTATCAAAATCTTAATTCCCAAATCGGAAGTCAAGAGGGCAATTCAAGGCAGAGCACAGCCATCTGTAGACACCCAAAAGAAACTTTACTAAAGCAGATAATTATAATAGTGGAACTTTTTGAGAAAGTACTGACCTAGGCTCAAATGTTACCCATAAAAATCAAAACTAATCTTTCTATTACGCAAAATGGAAAGGCAATTTACATAAGGACACCTATGTTTCCATTTACATTTTTACCTCTGCGAAAAACCTGGCAGACATTCAAAGGAAGTGATCTAGGGATGATCGACACGCATTAATGGTTCTAATAATGAACACAATATGCTCCAATGACATTCTTTATTCTTAAGAACTTTGATATCAAAGGCAACAAGAATGCTTGAGTTAAATGATTCCTTCTTCCACAGGAAAGCCTAAGTGGTCAGCAGAAATCACAGCAAGTAAGAAATTGTGGTCTCAACCTTGCCATTGTGGTCAGTTTCTTCATTTATAAAAAAAAGAACTCAATAGGTCCTCAAGATTTTGAATCGCTGGTGAACCTGAATACATAGGTGACTTAGACATAAAAACATTAAGTAGATACTAAAATGAAATAACTCCATGCACTCTCTCAAAAGATTTAACCAGAAGCACAAAATTTAAGGGGGTACCAAAACACTCAAAAGTCAAGATAATAATTTAGTACAATATTTTTTAAGATAAAAATTAATGCAATATGATGGACAAAATATCAACATTTTAAATTAACGCTGCTGTTATTTGATAATCCTCCACTATTATGCAATGAGAACAGTCATTTCTACTCAACTGGTGGAGTCCCCCACTTGGAAGGACACAATGGTGTCCAACAGGTCGGGCATTGTGGATCTTTCTATATAGTCAGTATTTTTTATTGTAGAGCTTTTATTAACTTTTTTCATTTGGTACAAAATATGAGGGGATATACTGCTAAGTGCATATACAGGCATACTTTCTTCTATATTTTTGCCTTGGGCTCTAGTATGATTCAGCAGGATACTGGATTTAAGGATTCAGTCTGTCAGCTGATACAGCATGAAGATACTTAAAACTAAATGCCTCTACTACAGGATCTTTCAGTCTCATAAAAATGAAGAGTCAGTTTTACAAAAAGTAAAGTGAAATACAAAGTACCATAGAAAGAAAAAAATATCCTGGAATTCCGGGAGCATCATGTATCCTTCTGTTGAGAAGCATGAAAATTAGAAAAGGACCCCTGGAAGTGATACAGGATTACCATATTTAGTAAATAAAAATGCAAACATTGCATGAGATATACTAAAAAGTATTTCTTGTTTATGTAAAATTCAGGTTTAACTGGGCATCTTATATGGTTTGGCTGTGTCACCACCCAAATCTAGAATTGTAGCTCCCATAATTCCCATGTGTCGTGGGAGGAACCTGGTGGGAGGTAACTGAATCATGAGGGCAAGTCTTTCCCATGCTGTTCTCATGACAGTAAGTCTCATGAGATCTGATGGTTTTATAAGGGGGAGTTCCCCTGCACATGCTCTCTCTCTCTTTCCTGCTGCCATGTAAGGTGTGACTTTGCTCCTCCTTTGCCTTCCACCATGATTGTGAGGCCTCCCCAGCCATGTGGAACTGTGAGTCAATTAAGCCTCTTTCTTCATAAATTACCCAGTCTTGGGTATGTCTTTATTAGCAGTGTGAGAACACACTAATACAGCAGCCTATATTTTATCTGGCAATCCTGAAATGGTAGCATATAAATTGAATCTTGAAATATGGATCTAAACTAAAAATTTCTATTTTATTATTTGGAAACTACTATTCAACTAGGAAGCATTATGATACATGGCACTGAAGTGAATTCACCAACTAGCAGGATAACACTGGATAAGCTACGTCTTTGAATTTAGTTTTTCCACTTAATATAATGATACAATTTGTTCTGCATACTTTGCAGGGTTGGTAGGCTCAATAAACCTGATATTAAATATTTGTGAAAAAGAATTACAAGGTATAAGTAATGAGAAAATAAGAATTTAAGATAAAGTTTTATTGTAGAGACCAGCCTTCACGTTGCTGATCTACTAGGTGGTAACCCCACAGTTCCATGATCAGCACTTGGTCCATGGACAATAACATCTGTGACTAAGAGTCAGGAAATTTCATTAAAAAAAATATCAAGGTTGGGCCAGCTTGCCTTCTTGAACATGGAGCTTCATTTAAAGTCAGAACCATCCTCTGACACAGGGTTCAATCCATGAGAACACTCTCTACACTGTTGTCAGGACTGGTTACAGATGATTAATTATTGTGTAAAACTCTGTTTAAAAACTGTTTTTAAAACATCCAAAATGCTCAAACACCGTTTATACCTGTATCTATGAACCAACTAGGTGTCCAGGGCCCAATTAACCTGTACAATTTTCCTTCTTGCAGGAAGTGTTTCTTTCTTGTGGCTATGTAGGAACTGTCACATAGCCCAAATGAGCTCACTCTGCCAACAAATCTGCCTCAAATCTGCCAACAAATAGCCCAAATGAGCCCACTCCTCAAATCTGCTAAATGGGACATCAGGTAAATGGTGGGTTACTTTACTCAACTGTGTTCCACCTTCCATCAAACAGCAAACATTGAATTTGGATGGTGAAGAACAAGATTATCTTCAAAATGGGAGAATGAGAGAGAGAGAGAGGAGAGAAAGGGATATTACAGAAAATAGAGATACGTAAATTCAGAGGAGGAAAAAAAGAAAACAGTGTGGAAAGGATCACAGCTGAAAAAAAAAAAAAAAGATATGCCAGTCATGGTGGCTCACGCCTGTAATCCCAGCACTTTGAGAGGCCGAGGCGGGCGGATCACCTGAGGTCAGGAGTTCGAGACCAGCCTCAACATGGAGAAACCCCGTCTCTACTAAAAACACAAAATTAGCTGGGCGTGGTGGTGTATGCCTGTAATCCCAGCTACTCGGGAGGCTGAGGCAGGAGAATTGCTGGAACCTGGAAGGCGGAGGTTGCGGTGAGCCAAGATCGTGCCATTGCACTCCAGCCTGGGCAACAAGAGTGAAACTCGGTCTCAAAAAAAAAAAAAAATACATATATATATATGTGTATATATATATATGTATATGTGTATATATATGTATGTGTGTGTATATATATGTATATGTGTATATATATGTATATATATGAAAAAAGAGGACAAAAACATTTTTAAAAAGATGAATGAAAAGGGTGAAAAGAGGAACCATGAAGGAGACCCAGCCAACCATTACCCCTGAACAGACCAATGAACACCAAAGAAATTAGGAAGGACCTAATCCTTATAGACTGCTCTGAAAGCAGGAAGGAAAAAATGAAGTCAAGAAACGGGATTTCCATAAATTGAACGAACAGATTAGAGATTAACAAGAAATCAGGCCACCCTTCAGACTTAATAAGAAAAAATAACCTAATTTGCCACTTTAACTAACTACCAGTAAAATTAATCTAATAAAACTAATATTCATGATAAGCTGATCAAATCTTTTGTAACCAAGTAGGGAACAAATTAAACACATATAAACTCAAATACAATATATATACACATTTTAAACCTCTGGTGAAGTTTCTTGGACAGAAAAAACTGAGATATTATAATACATACAGCAGGTTCTTACAGCCGTTTGTGGTTTCCAATGAGAGATTAATATAAATTTTAGGCTGGGCGTGGTGCCTCACGTCTGTAATCCCAGTACTTCGGGAGGTTGAGGTGGGCAGATCACGAGGTCTGGAGTTTAAGACCAGCCTGAGCAACATGGTGAAACTCCGTCTCTACTAAAAATACAAAAATTAGCCGGGCATGGTGGCACGTGCCTGTAATCCCAGCTACTCAGGAGGCTGAGGCAGGAGAATCACTGGAACCCAGGAGGTGGAGGTTGTAGTGAGACGAGATTGCACCACTGCACTCCAGCCTGGGTGACAGAGCAAGACTCCGTCTCAAAAAAAAAGAAAAATTTTAGTTGTGGGCTCTACAATTAACCCCCAAGTACCTAGGAGGGGTAAAACTCTCTGAACTTTGAACAATGAGCAACATTTTGACTAGCAGATCCCTGAAATGCTTAGTAAGAATTTATTTTGATTTCTGATGAACTTACAAGTGTGCCTTCCTAATTTCTCTAGCTCCTAGTCCATAAACTGATTTTCTGTAAACACCTAAAATGCCATCAGAGTTCAGATATAAATTAGTCCTAGAATAAATTATGATTTAGAACAAAAATAAAAATAAGAATTCCTTAAGGAATCCGTCTTGCAATAAACACTTTATGCCCTAAGGTTATTTTCAATTTTAATTATTATCCTTCTCTGCATTTTGCTTCTAAAATTTAATTTATAGCATATCAAAACTACATAATTCTTATATGCTGCCTGGAAAATTAGAGTACTATAAATAAAAAGGCTACCTTTTGCTGGAAAAAAAAGACACTAAAATGTAACTTTAATTTTAATTTCAAAGAAGCAACCTAGAAACAGTTCAGATTAGCTGAGGACAGTCTTATCCAACATAAACTATTAAAACTTGGGAAGAATATTTGCTATAACCCTAATAGGGAATTATTCTTATTTTTAATTTTCCTTCTCATGATTTCTATTACAATAGGCATCAGATCACGCTTTAGTTATTGGTTCATACATATGATAAGAGATCACGTTATTTATTTACTTTTTTGTGTCCAGCACCTAGCACAGTGTCAGAATATATTAGGTGTTCAGTATACATATATATATACTTGAGTTCATAAAATTAACTGAGAAGACAAAATCCTCTATGAAATGTAAATTGTATATACTCAACATAGGAAAAAAATCAATATATTTGATATCAGTAAATAATTTCTGGAAACATGTACAGTAATATGGGTTGTAACTACATAATCCTATTTATATATCTTAGACATATTAAACCAAAGTATTTTTTTTTAAGTCGTCATTTTTACAATGTTGAGAGTTAAAATTTCCTGGAGTAAAGAAAGTATCAAAGTTTGTGGAAATTTTAGCATCCTATTAGGAATCAATCCCTAATTGTTTTTGCTTTTTCCTTACTTAAAGAAATTATAAATGTGTTGTTATAAAAATATTTGGTATAAATAAGTTTTCATCTTCTTTCATAAAAGCAAGTTTCAGGAATCACTTTGCGACTCTATCTAAAATTGCTTTTCCTTGAAATATATTTTTAGTTTTATATATCAAATAAAAATAAAACAAAAAATTAAAAGGAGCAATTAAACTCGTGTTCTAATCTGAAGTTCCAAGAATAATAATTTGTTTCTAATGCAAATATGTTAGCACATTTGCATGGCAAACAGACACCAGAAAAATTAAAACAATTAAATTAGTGAGGGCCAAGACAATTAGTTATATGAAGGACTAAACTAACAGTCTTTCAAAATTAAGTTATACAACTTTATTTCTAATCATTCTTTAAATAATCTATATTTTCCATATTTAAAAATAAGAATTTCAATAAATCTATTTTATACAATGAAACAAAACACAAGAGTTAGATCTAGCTCTTAGATATGCAAATACCTACCATCTGATAATATGCATCATCTAGTATTCGATTTTCCAGTTCATGCACTCCTATCTATGGCACTGAACAAACTGGAAAAAAAAAAAAACTAGGCTAGGGAAAACATACAAATGTGATATAATTAGAGAAAAAAATTAAATAAATAAATGAAAGGGGAAAGGTTTCTGTCCAAAAGACTTTTCCATTGCAAATAATTCATTTCCTTTGACAACACAGTAGTATTAATACACATTCCGTGAACAAATGTCCTAAAATTCTAAATCACTACTAAATTACATTATTTCATATAGATCTAGTCATGAAAACATGTCAAAGTATCTCTTACAGGAAGGTTCGTTTTTTTAAAGGGAAAATATAGGAAAACTCACAAATAAAACTTTTTTATTTCAAAAGATCATGTTTGCTGTATTCTACGAACAGTTTTAGAAACAGTCTGTGAAGGCTCAATAACCAGTGAATTGAACTTTGATTTTTCTTTAAAAAAAAAAAAACTAAAACTAAAATCTGTAGGTAAATTATTATTTAGCATATTATATGCAAAATAAATTCATATAATGGTACTGTTTGAGCTGAGCCATATTTTAAGAAATACAAATACTTGAGAAAAAGAAAATATTAAAAAAAACTGAGAACCACTAATTTTTACTTGATAGAAATTAAAAACAAAAATGTAACCCAGTTTAGCTTTTTAAAAGTTCAATGTTAAGCAGAATGAATGCATCAATTCTATCTATATACCACCTTTCAACCCTAACTTCCCAGACAATGGTAACTTTCCATTAATACTCATTGCCATTTTATTTCATTTAATGTGTCTGCTTAAAAAATAGAGAAGAAAAAGAAAAGAGGGAAAGTTCACAGAAAAAGCAAGAAGTAGATGTAAGTAATCAAACTTACTTACAAAACTTGCCTTTTGAATATCTAGAACATACAATCAGGTATATAAAGGAAATAAAAGGTAAAAATCCTAGAGAAGACTGGGCAAATTTATCCTTATTTTCAGATGATGTAACTGTCTACTTTCAAATTCAAGAGACTCATCAATAAAACTATTAAAACTCATCTATAAAACTATTGAAATTATTAAGTTCAGAAAGATGATCAATTATAAAATTAGCATCCATAAGTATATTAAAATGTACAAAAAGTATATTCTCATTTACCAAAAATGAATTAGAAAACACTGAACCAATATAATTCACAATAGCCAAAAACTTATTGGATACATAAAAGTAAATTTAACATTAAGTATACAGAAATTTTAATAAGAAAATTAAAACCTCAAAAAAGGGGCTTAAGCAAATAGGAAGTAGTGTGTCTTAAAATACTTTAAAGATATCAAATTTCCACAAATAAAACTATAACTGTAAAGCAGTGACAGTGGGGTGTGTGTGTGTATGTTTGTGTGTGTGTCTGTCTGTGTGTGTGTGTGTGTGCATCCACATTTGCACATGTGCATCCATGTGCCCAGGGTGAGGGGAGGTAGAGGCTGACATTATTTAAATATTAAAAAAATAGAGAGACTGGAGCAGAAGGAACAGGGCCAGGCACTATTCTGGTGACATACAGACCAAGGATTAAAGATCCTAAAATAAATTCATCCAAAATTTGATTTGTAGAGAATCAGGATAATAGTCACTGATTATGCAGATAAGTGGAATGTCTTAACTCCGGTTTTAATTACAGCAAACTAGGCTCAGTAGGAAGTTTAAGGTAATCAACCATGAAATATTCAGATTAGGGAATTTAAGACAATAGCATCTGGAAGCTAAAACAATAAAAGAAAGCTTGATGAGTCTTTTTGGTTTTACGTTTTCTCTGTGGTGTAGAAGATACCAGAAGAGATAAATATAGCTATGGAGAGCTTCAAAAAGTGGAAGATACACCTGGAATCTCACTGGAACAAGGAAAAGGGAACCAGCATAATATAAATGTTTCTGACAAGTGAGTGGTGGTATTTCAATTAGTAAGCAATCTTTTAGATTTAGACGGGTATCAGAGAATAAAGATCAGAATGTCCTTGACCTTATTACTACAGACAGTTACTCTAAACAGAGAAATCTACAACTCAATATCAAGATGTAGGTATTTTCTCATATCCCTCAAAAATCTAAGCCAAACGACTTTCCTTTCGCTTTTTCTTACTTCAAAACACGATGAAATTTGATCCATAAAAATCCTACAGCAAAAGACAATTTAGGAAGACAACCTTTCAGATCTGTAATAATCCGTTGATAGTGTGATACAACCTGCATAGCATATACTACGGTGTGAATGTCTGTGTCCCCTGAAAACTCATATTTTGAAACACTAACCACCAAGGTGATGGTATTGGGAGATGGGGCCTTTGGGAAGTGATTGGTCAGAGGCAGCGTCCTTCTGAATGGAATTCACTACCGTATCAAAGAGACCCCAAAGAGGTAGCTCCTTCCTCTACTATGTGAGGACTCAGTGAGAAGGTGCCATCCATGAACCAGGAAGTGGGTCCTCACCAGACCCCAACAATGTTGGCACTCTGTTCTTAACTTCCAAGCCTCCAGAAATGTAAGACATAAATTTTTGTCATTTATAAGACAGTTTATGGCATTCTGTTATAGCAGCCTGAATAGACTAAAACATCGTATAAAGATACATTCAAAAGTGTTCGGATAGACTTTAAATAATGGGTGAAATTAATGAAAATATCTCATTTCTATCATATTTTCTTAACTTGTACTAAATCCACGATGTCTTTTATGAGCCAAAATCCCCTAAATACTACATGAAGATATAAAAGCAGAAATAGTAATGATAAATCAACTTAGGTCCCAGGATTATTTTCTCATTAGGAGAGTAAAAATTTATATACTTTCTCTATATGTAAAAAGAAATATGATTGCAATAGTATACAATGCATGATTACATAGATATCCCTGTCAAAAAAAAAATTAGAAAAACCTTAATCTCAACAGATTATTTTGCTTTGTCAAATACCTAAAAATAAAAGGGCTAACCAGTGATTTGGAGGACCTATTTGTACTCACGTTGGCCAGGTTTTACAAAACCCAGATCTTAAAATTTATGATGAGCCACAATGAAAAGACATACAGTTAATATAGGTTGCTTGCAATAATCTCTTCTCTGCAGCACCAAAGGCCTTTAATAGGGTAAGTGTAGTATAATACCACGATTAGATTTATATGTCTTAGAAAACGGGTTACACACTGATGAACAGCATTAAATTGACATAATGGCTCTTAGTGGTTATAAATGTAGCTTTTTCCTACTTTAATTGGCAATGACTAGACTGACCTTTTCTCTATAATTGTAACTACAGTATAGTAATTAGACAAACCACTACTTTCTTGTGAAACAAAGAGAAGAAGAAGAAAGTTCTCAGTTAGTAGCTTTGAGAATACAGAGTGAACTGGGTTGGCATTCTACTGGGGCAAAATGAGCAACCAATAAGAAAAATAGTTTTTCATAAATTATGTCCTATGTTTAGTTGAATATCTGAACTACAGACAAAAATTCCATAGGGAAGCCCTTTTCATATACTAGAGGCAGCCACCCTGAAGACTAAAACTAGACCTAAAAACAGGGTTTAAAGTCAAAAACTGAATTCAGCTATTATTTAAGACAGTTAGAGAAAGGACTAGAGAAGAGAGAAGTTTACTCTCAAAGATCTAAAAATAATAATGATTTAAAACACCAAACTGTGGTCCATGCACATGCACCTTTTTTGGGCCCACATAACTTTGTGGGGAGGTAAGAGTCTTGACAAGGGCCTTATTGGAAAGTTAGCTGCCGTCAACCCAGAGGATTTATGGCTGAGGCTGTGAAGGGAGCCATTTCCCTTGCTGAGAACAAGAACGCTTTTCTTCACCCTGCTTTTGGGCCTCTGAGAAGGTCAACTAGTTCCCAAGCCTTTAAGCCTCCACATTGGGAAACACTAGGTTCCTGGAGGAGAGGTAGGGGAAGAGAATTTATTTTTCAACATCCAAGATTATGCATAAATGGTAGCCTGTTAAGAGAGTCCCGGGAGAAAAAACTGTGGCATGTTGGGAATAATTAATTAACAAATAGATACATACATACATATATACATACATACCCCAGCCCAGTGCAGTGGCTCACACCTGTAATCCCAGCACTTTGGGAGGCCCAGGTGGGCGGACTGCCTGAGCTCAGGAGTTCAACACCAGCCTCGGCAACACAGTGAAACCCCGTCTCTACTAAAATACAAAAAAAAATTAGCCAAGCGTGGCAGTGTGTGCCTGTAGTCCCAGCTACTCGGGAGGCTGAGGCAGGAGAATTGCTTGAACCCGGGAGGCGGAGGTTGCAGCGAGCTGAGATCGTGCCACTGCACTCCAGCCTGGGCGACAGAGGAAGACTCTGTCTCAAACAAACAAACAAAAAAACCCACACAAACTCAACCAGTAAGTTGATTCTTTTCACAAATTGCTACCCATTTGCATCCCAAGATCTCCACAGAGGTTAGACCTTCCTCATCAGCTGTAATAACCAGCAGGCATTCACACCACTGGGCAATAATGAATCAACTTGGGGTCCAGGATTACTTTCTCATTAGGATAATAAAAGCGTATTCATTTTCTCCACATATGTAAAGAAATTTGATTGCAACAGGAATTTTTAGTTAAATACTATATCCCTGTTAGTAGTTCCTAAAAGTAAGTTAGAAAACCTAAGTGAGAACCAGGGACCATCTTTCATCAGCAAGAGCAATGATGTTAGACATATAAAAGGCAGGTTAAGGAATTTATTGTATAATGTGTGAAAATCTAGGTTAAAGAAAAGTACAATATACAGTAATTAAAAACTGTCCACATATACAAATTGGAGACCATTAATTATAGGAACAGCAAATAAGGTTTCAGAGCATGCTCAGCAGCGTTAAAAGGGATAAACAGAAATTATGAAAACGTAAAGCGGCAAAAGCATTATACAATTATTACTAAATTATAAACTCTATGAGGCAAATATTGCTAAATTATTAATTCTGTGGCAAATTCATGTTAAATTTTAAACTATGTGAAGGTAGGAAACCCAAATGTTCTACTCACTGCTTTATTCCAAATGCTGGATCAAGGTAGGAGCTCAATAAACACCTGGGGCTGGGTGCAGTGGCTCATGCCTGTAATCCTAGCACTTTGGGAGCAGAGGCAGGAGGATTGCTTGAGGCCAAGTATTTGCGACCAGCCTGAGTAAGACTCCATCTCCATAAAAAATGTAAAAATTAGCTAGGCGTGGTGGTGGTGTGCCCCTGTAGTCCCAGCTACTCGGGAGACTGAAGCAGGAGGATTGCTTGAGCCCACAAGTTCAAGGTTACAGTGACGTATGTCACTGCACTCCAACCTGGGTGACAGAGCAAGACTCTGTCTCTAAAAAACAAACAAACAAACATACAAAAATCTGGTAAATGAATTAATGAAATTATATTCAGTAATTTCCACATATTCATTCTTGAACTGCACTAGCAACTACTTCTCATAATGTTTATAAGGCACAAAACAGTGATATGTGAATAATGTTTCTCAAAATAGCTCACTTGGGATAGAAAATTGTTTTCTACCTATACAACACTGGGCAAGTCATTTAATCTCTTGTGCCTTGGTTCTCTCATTTGAAAACTGGGCACAATAACAGTATCACCTCACAGGGTTATTGGAAATTTAATATACATATAACATTTGGAATAGTAACTGTCAGAATCAGTGCTATGGAAGTGTTAGTGGTTATTGGTATTATTCTGTATTGATGTGCAGAGAGGTTTCTGAAATCCTAAGTAGCCATCCCTAGGTCTTATTAACCGCTCAGAGTAGAGCCCATTTCTGATTCAACTATGTTTCACCAGTACAAAGCACAGTGCCTAACATATTAAAAATGATTTTAAAAAATACAAATTGTACTGGATCAAACTCTTATATTACAATATTCTTAACTACATCAGAAAAAAGTCATCTAGTACCATTATGATTCAGAGCATAAATTTCCTACATAATAAATTCAAATGTGACAAGCATTTTCCTCTAACATTTGATAATATCTAATTAGAAGACAGTTACAATGAAAGAGGTTAAAATGTTTCATTTTTGCCAGGGCCCATCAGAGAGTCAACCTCTATTCCTTTATATTCTCCTTACCATTTATTCATAATTCAAAGACTAAACTCTCAATCCTTTAAATGTATTATTGTGACACCAAAGGCAAGGAAATAAGAAGGTTCAACTGACAAATACACGAAAATGGGCTAAGATGTCAACAATGCAGGACATGAAAACTTTTTTTTTTTTTTTTTTTTGAGACAGAGTCTCGGTCTGTCGCCCAGGCTGGAGTGCAGTGGCGCGATCTCGGCTCACTGCAAGCTCCGCCTCCCGGGTTCACACCATTCTCCTGCCTCAGCCTCCCAAGTAGCGGGGACTACAGGCGCCCGCCACTACGTCCGGCTAATTTTTTTGTGTTTTTAGTAGAGACGGGGTTTCACCGTGTTAGGCAGGATGGTCTCGATCTCCCGACCTCATGATCCGCCCATCTCGGCCTCCCAAAGTGCTGGGATTACAGGCATGAGCCACTGCTTCTGGCCTTAAAACATTTTTTAAAATCCGTACTGAAGATATGGAGAACTACATATTCGTCAAAATATGTTTAGCATTACATGCAAACTTCTGTGCAAAATTATATGTTAGAGGTCTAAGAAACACTGGATTTGTTTTACTTATAGTTTTAAAACTTTCCACCTAATTGCCTGAAATACTGCTCTCTTTAATTTCAGAAAAATAAAGTCTTTATTGGTTATCTTAACGCAACATGCTAGGTCATCTAAAACCTGGCAATAAACTATTTTTCCAGATTTTATCTCCTGATATTTATAAGCAATACAAGATAGGCAAGTATGAGCTTTTCCCTGAGCACCTGAAAATAAGATTGTCCTCTAAATCAAACTATAAAATTACTCCGAAATAGAACAAATGAGCAAAGATGCCTTAGTAATCAAAATAGTTCTTAAGCCAAAGCAAGAATTGACATCACAAGGACACTGACAGAAAGAAAATATCAACAGGAAATAGGATAAGCATATAATTAATTTATTATCCAACCATGACATTAAGCCATACACGAACCAGGACTGTGGTGCACCAAGTGAGAAACATGATCACTCTAAATCAGAAGGTTTGTTCCTGTTAGAATAAAAAACAAGTAGAACAAACTTCATTATTGCCCTTCCAAGTATTACAAGAGGACCCTATTTCATGAATATATCACTCATTTGGTAATTAACGATGTCTTAGCCCAAGCCTCTTCTTAGGCTGTAGTTCTGCTTTATTTAACCTAATTATGCAACTTTCATTTACTTAACGTCTTATTTCCTCCAGTATATGGCAGGTATTTTTTTGAACACTGTGGTGGTAATGTCTCAAATTTCCTTTCAAATTCCACATTCCAATATCATTGTAGGTAGAAATCAAATACTCACTGACTGATAATAATAATAATTATCATTATTATAACTGATATGTATTAAGTAGTTAACTATGTGCCAGGAACTATTCTAAGTACTTCACATGTACAATGACATTTAAATCACACAATAAGTTTATGAAGTAAGTACTACTGCTGTCTCCATTTTACAGACGAGAAACAGGGAAGTTAAGTAACTTGCGCAATGACAAGCAGGTAGAAGGTGGCACAGCCAGGATTCAAATCCAGATGGTTTGGCTCCAGAGCTGATGCTCGTATCTACTACAGTATTCTGCCCCTTAGTGAAAAATACACTTGTGCCTAAGTAACTTATTCCAAGTTTTGTCAGTTATTAAACCTTAAAGCCATTTTTAAATGCTCCAAAATAGCTGATGATAGCATCCACAATTGGCATAGGTATGGAGAAAGAGACACAGACATAGAAATTCGATTTCATGAAATTATTCCTAAGGAGACAACAAAAAGTATACAAAGATATAGAAATAAGAATATTTATCATACAGTTATTTATAGGAGTAAAAATTGGAACTAGTCAGAATGTCTATTAATAAGAGATTTGTTAAATACACTGTGCTAAAATCTTACCACTAACCTGTTATAAATGGTGGTATAGTTCTATAGTTATTAAAACAAAAAGAAGTTGAGTGACAGGCACCAATTGCAAAATATTACAGACAGTGTAATTACAGAAGGAAGTGGGTAAGTTACACATGGAGATGCACATAACTGAAAAGATGATCACCAAAATGTAAACAGTGGAAATCTCTGAATAGTGGGATTTTAAGTAGTCTTTTCTTTTAAAAAATATTTACTAAAAATCTACTGTGTGTATGCTATTTTCCATTCAAAGGAACATAAAAGAAATACAAGGGCCTACAATCTAGAGACTACAGTCAATTCTAGACCATGAAAGAAAACAAACGCTGGTGACAAATAAATTACTAATAAAGAAAGGCAAGGGAGTAGCTGAGCATAGTGGGATATAAAAGCCTCACAATTAATGGAAAGCAGCATACAGGCTTCACCTTCATCACTAACTAGCTGCATGAATCTGGACAGGTCACAGATTATCCTTGAGCCTCAGTTTCAAAATAGCAAAATATAGGTGTTAGATGGGTTGTCCTGCTCGGGAGTTCTTTACAATTCTGAGTGTCTGTGGTTAAAATTTTCAAAAAGAGCATGTAGGAACATGAAAACTCCTGCATCCACTACCAGTCACAAGTGGCAGTGTTTATTAATCTGCTGCTTATTAATCTACACTGTAGTCAGTTTGTACAAGATATGAAATACCAAAGCACAGAAAATGGGAACAACAAAGAAAATCCACAAACACACTTAAGTGCTTGTTATTGAAAACATGATTATTCCTCAGGGAGTGAAATAATATAGTAACCAAAGGAAGAAACCCACGTGAGACACCTCACTATCCCACCAAAAGCTCATTTTCAAGCAGTTCACAGTTCCCTTATAACATTTCACTTTCATACAGATTAAAAAGTACATATGATCTATCTGACATTGAGGTATATATACAATTCTACTGACAAATATCTAAGGAAAGAGTCAAGTGAGACTTTGATGTTGCATTCCACTGTAATTCAGATATATCAATAATCAAATTTGGAGAGCTGCCAATAAAAATGGAATAAACAGCATTAGCATTTTACCTGCATGCATGGACCTGGAAAAACAGAGCAAGACCCAAGCAAAGAAAAATCAGCACCTGCCGGTGTCTTACCTCTAGCAGTTTGCCCTTTGGCAGTCCACAGTGCCCTCCTTGTTCTACTCCTGCAAAACACATGCTCCAGGGAGACACCTCTGTATTTTAACATATCTCATAGACGTTTCTAAGCTCTAAAGTTAAGATGATGTGTTATAGTCTTTTTAAAAAACTGATAATAAATAACCTGATTTAAAAAATACTCTAAGACAGTGCTGATCTGTTAGTTGTAAGAAGCATTTTGAACATCAGACAGAGTGTGATTTGATATGTTAACAAAGTGGACCCAGATGATATATGAAGAAAACATGGTAAAAAGATGAAAAACAAAAAACAACAAGCTATACGCAATAGATAAAGAGTCAAGAGCTTGCTGGCAGAAGGCTAAATTAGCTGACCTTTGACACTACTTCCAATCAGATCCTTTGATTCTTGGAATACATCAAGTTCAAAATTAAATATAAACACTCAAAGTAAATAGTTAATTTTCAGTCACTAGATCATTTTCTCAACTGAGCTAGAAATTAGAAATTAAAAGGTATGATTCCTGGAATAATTTGAATTTCATTGAATCTCCTATTAATCCATTAGATGTGTATGTGCAGATAATGTTAAAATATATATTTTTAAATGTAACTCATTAAAATATGTTTGGATGAAAAATCCAAGTGAAAAGCATTTCACAAAAATGTAAAATAGCTATATACTAAGAGATCTTATTTTATGGCAGCATAAAATATAAGTAGAGATCATTGTGTTTTTTTTAAATCTCTATTATGAATTTGAATGCACTTTGTCCATTTAATCTGAAAACAGGTAGTATAATGAGTACACTATAATTGTCCTATTTTCTTCAGATAATTGTGCACACTTCAGTGCTACCATACCATAAGCAATAAGTAACCTTCAAGAATCTGCTAGCGTCTTTACAAAGTTTGATTTAAGACCTTCACTGTCAATTTGCAGAAAACCATGAGGCTAAGATGTGATAAAGCATCGATGATTGATGGCACCACCCAAGCCACCATTCTAATAATGAACTAATGATTCATGCTCAAGGTGCTTTTGAAACATGATTAAGCCTCCAAACATTTCACTAAGGTGGGTTCCCATTACCACAAGCATAAAACAGAACTTAAATAAGTTTAGCAAGGTTAGTGAATGACCCAGTGATAAAATTTTGGAACAAAAACAAAAACATAAAGGACCTCAGTCTCCTAGCTCCCATTGCAAGCTCTATTCACAGGTATTTGAAGAAGTCTTTCAGGGTAATTTATGTAATTGCTCTGAGTCTAACTGACCTTCTCTGGTGGCCACTGGCAAGTGTTTGCCAAAATGTCAGTGACCAAAAAACTCCTTACAAAGCCATGTTTTATAAAATGAATATGTCAAGAATCAGATGAAAATGTCATCAGTGACACTGACAACAATAAAAGAAAATATTCTACAGATTTAAGAAAGTGAAGAAGATCCATATTAAAGGGGAAATAAATAACCTGAGAAAATGTCATCAGAAAAAAAGTAGACAGATCACAGCTTTAAGAAAGGGAAGAAGACACAACTTAAAGGGGGAAAAAATTATCCAAGAAACAAATGTTCTTTAAAGGGTCAGAAACGGAAAGACTCATTTTACAAAAGCTGGTGGAAAAACTACATCTCTTTTAGAGATCATATCGTTGCTCCTGGGGAAAGGAGGAATGAGGAGATGGGAGGCACCTGTGAGGAGCTTGTCACATCTGAATCCCAAAGTTATTCACTTTCCTATTTGTGTGTCAAAGTGAATGACATAATTTGTGAATGTCAAAAGTAGTCACAGCAAATTAAATAAAAATTTAACAAAATTTACTCCAATTGCCCTTAAAATAGAAAGTCAAAAGTTGTTGATTTTCCCACTTTGCAGTCTTTGAAAGTAAGTTTCACTTATATAAATACTTAAAGTCAAACAACCCAGTTGAATACACCTACTCTCTTGAAATTTAAAAAAGAGAGGGGAAGGGGAAGGGTGATCTCATGGAGAAAATTACTTTTACACTAAGACTAGAGATCTTTCTTTCAAATGGGTCTAGCTTACAAATATGATTATCCAAAGAATGACTGCAGCTCATTACTGATGAATAGAATATATTTTTTGTATACTCTGAAATTTTCATACATATATGATTGGCCCATTCCAAATGACTGCTTTAATAGAACGTTTGAAATAACCCATATGTAGACTTTCCATTAATGGCCTAAGGATTAACTGTTTTGAAGATGAATCTACCTAGGTGGAATCCCAGGCAGTTTGCTCTATCTAAATGCTTGCAGGACATCATCCTCCCAACACCTAGCTGAAGTGAAATCAATGCTAATATAAGCATTAATAAAACACAGACAGTTGCGATTTAGGATTTCCTACCACTTTGCATTACTATTCCATGTTCTCTCCCATGCATACCCCCAAGAAAACCAGTGTGGATCATCACAAATTCTAAATGCTTTACCAACTGCAACACGTACATAGAGAACCCATTTAGAGGACTGAAATATAGTGTACAACTAAGAGTGGCAAGTTAGTAAAGAAAAATAAAACCATTCAAATTAAACATAAGGAAAATACTGTCACTGGGGAAAGAATCAGGAGTAAAATATATGTGCATCCCATAAACAACAGGAGTGTAGCATTGTAAAGTTATTCTGACCTTGTCCCTTTTTAAACAGCTACATTTGTCACAATGGAAGACGGCCATCAAGCAGCAGCAATGTCTGCGTGGATGTCTAAATGCCTGTCAGGGCCTGCTTGGTAATACTTTACACTTCTCCCCCTCTAACGAGCTTCACTGTTATGTCCTACTTACAGATGGATGGCTGCCAAGAGCTATCACACAAAAAAGCTCCTCTACAACATAATGATGTCTCTGTACCGGGAATAAACTTGTGAGAAAAATCTTGGAAATAAAAAGAAGATAGAAATCTATTTAAGGATATAAATTACTGAAAGCTTCTAATTCCAACAAGATCATAATATCCAAAATATTAACTCTATGTAAGTAATATCTATTTCCTCAAAGATAGTCATTCCATAAATGTCTATACATCTGTAGAAAGAAATGTTATAGAAAACAACTGTTGTTTTGGTTTCCTTCAAATTCATTTACTAAATGTAATGAAGAAAGCCAGGGCATTGTCTTGACATATTTTGTCATCTCTTTTCCAAATAAATTGTTGCCATAAGAATATTATGTTTCTCCAGCATTTTTATCCCCCTGTATTTAGTTTTTTTAAATCTAGTAAGGTTAACATGTTGTCAGTTAGGCTAAAACTGAATCCACATACCTCACAGATAAGCCACCATTCTATGCTAGAGAATTCAGTGAGTGCTGCTTTAACTCTTCCATTACATTTACAGAGTATTTTTAACGGCCGTGTCTACCCCCAATAAATGAACTTGAAGATTTTTACAGACTTATTTTGACTTATTCTATCTTGTTCAACTTGAGTAGGTCAATTTTCTTTTATCTTACCTTGAACATAGGCTTATATTCACTAGGTTTGATTGCTATCCAATCAATCCATCAACATGCATTTAGTGAGCTTCTGTTTAGAAGCCCAAGATTGTGGAAAAGTCACAATTCCTGGCTATAGTTTTAACTCTCATGCTGTTAACAATGTAACATTCTAAAAAACTTATAATCCATCTGAGTATAAATTAAAACTAAAAGAAAAAAATGTAACTTACTCTCTCCCTTCTTTCCCCAAACATAAGATTCTCCAAATATATATTCACACATAGCAAAATATTTATGTGCATGTGTGCACAATACAATATTAAAATCATTGGTAATTTATTAATGAAAAAAAATTATATCAACACCAAAAATAGGAATTCAGTTTAAATTCAAGTTAAAAGGAAAACAAATGGAAATCATATTTCCCAAATGAAAATAGCTCTCAAAATACCATAATAAATCATGGAGGAAATGCTCCCAGACATCAATATTTAACAAGCAAGAAAATCTGAGGCAGGTCTGATTAGTGTGTCACTATGGTAAATGGGTATGATAAGATATTATATACATGTCAGAATCACCTACTAATATTAACTAGTTTATGGATGTACTGTCACTAAGGTATTAGTTAGAAGAATTTCAAAAATAAAGATTCCCATTTCTGTATGTGGAGTTTTTGGTAGATATTAGTACCATTATTACATATATACCATAGAAGTTATGTTATTATAAGACTATTTTTTTCCTTTTTTTGAGACAAGAGTCTCACTCTGTCGTCCAGGCTGGAGTGCAATGGTGCCATCTCAGATCACTGCAACTTCCGCTTCCCAGGTTCAAGCAATTCTCCTGCCTCAGCTTCCCAAGTAGCTGGGACTATAAGTGTCTGCCACCAGGCCCGGCTAATTTTTGTATTTTCAGTAGAGACAGGGTTTCACCATGTTGGCCAGGCTGGTTTCAAACTCCCGACCCCAAGTGATCTGCCCGCCTCGGCCTCCCAAAGTGTTGGGATTACAGGTATGAGCCACCGTGCCCAGCACTGTAAGACTTTTTATCAAAAGACGTAGATGTTGAAGGCATAAATATAGTGGTGATTATGCCACAGTAACAACTATTCTAAGGAAGGGTCTTCTTTCCCCTCTCAATTTCTCCATAATTCAACAACAGAGAAGAAAAGAACACAGATATTTAATACCATGAAATACCAAAACTATCTTTAATGTATATAAAGTCAAGGGCTTATATTTATATATTTTAAAATTTGTTTTCACATTCTCCCTTTCAGACTCAGGCCCTTATGAGACCTGAAGAGGTGCCTTTTTCTCCATGCATTCTCTAAATGAATACTCAAGATTAAATAGCAGTACTGGAAACTGCAAATGGATGTTATTTTATTGTAATATTTATTTTATTTAATACTTACTTTATTGTAATGTTATTAGCTAGCACTTGTATTTCAGGGACTCCAAGGTAAGTTTAACTGCTTGTTGCAACCAACTATATTTTTAAATTCAGAATAAGGTGTTGGAGGCAGTTTAACAGCTAGGATATTGTGGGGGCTTTGAGGTCGGACAGATCTACATTCAATCCTGGCTCTGCACTTGCTATCTGTGATCTTCAGCAAGACACTCTACCTATCTGTGCTCCATTTTACTTTATCTATAAAACAGGGCATAATGATACCTATGTCATGGAGTTAATGTGATAATTAAATAAGTTAATGAATGAAAAACTCTCAGCCTGACTTAATATAAAATTCCCCACATAGGGCAGCTACAAAGTCAGTATCTTAGTCATTTATTGCTGTAAAACAAACCACACCAAAATTTAGTAGCTTTAAAAAAAAAACTCTTACTTGCTCACAACTCTGTGGACTGGCTATTTGAACTGGGCTTTGCCAAGCAATTCTGCTGGTTTTACTACAAAGGACTGCAGGAATCTGAAGGCTTGACTAAGATTGGATAGTGATATGGTTTGGCTGTGTCCTCACCCAAATCTCATCTTGAATTCCCAAGTGTTGTGGGAGGGACTTGGTGGGAGGTAATTGAATCATGGGGGCAGGTCTTTCCCATGCTGTTCTTGCAATGGTGAGTAAGTCTCACAAGATCTGATGGTTTTAAAAAGAGGAGATCCCCCGCACAAGCTCTCTCTCTCTTTTTGCCTGCTGCCATCCGTGTAAGACGTGACTTGCTCCTCCTTGCCTTCCGCCATGATTTTGAGGGCCCCAGCCACATGGAACTGTGAGTCCAATTAAGCCTCTTTCTTTTGTAAATTGCCCAGTCTTGGGTATGTCCCCAACAGCAGTGTGAAAACAGACTAATATAGATGGTCTAAGATGGCCTTACTCACATGTTTGACAGTTGGTTCTGGCTGTTGTTTAGACTTCCATCTTCATGTGATTTCTTATTCTCAGAGAGACCACTCTGAGCTTATTCACATGTTGGTGGCAGTATTCCAAAAACGCAAGAACAGAAGTTGCAAGGCTTCTTGAAGCCAAAGCTCAGAAGGCCCACAACGAAATTTCCACCATATTCTATCAGTCACAGCCAAGTCACAAAGCCAGCACAGATGTAAGAGGATAGAAGGATAAAGCAAAAGACTCCACCTTTTGATGGGAGGACAGGCAACGTCATATTGCACAAAAGAGTGCATATATAAAAATACAGCCAGAAATTGTGTCTATACTTTGACATCTTCTATCTTCTACAAAATACAGACATTTTTATAGTACCTATATTTTCAACTATAAATAATCACAGAAGCTCTGAAGGACAAAAGTAGGTACTAGCTTGCATTTTCCCCAACATGAAGTAATATTACTCTGCTGCTTCAGTCACAGATTTCAACAGAAGACCAAGATCCAGACTCAACGTCTGATACCATCATTTAAGTTGCTTGGTTGGGAGATTTTTCTGTGTTTTAAGAGCCTTCAACACTTTTCTATTTGATCTAATCAATACATTTCCATCTAATTGGATATTTTTACCTACAAGAGCAGCTTTATTTTATTTGTTTATTGTTTTTTGAGATGGAGTTTAGCTCTTGCTGCCCAGGCTGGAGTGCAATGGTGCAATCTCGGGTCACTGCAACCTCTGCCTCCTGGGTTCAAGCGATTCTCCTGTTCAGCCTCCCAAGAAGCTGGGATTACAGGTGTGAGCCACCACACCTGGCTAATTTTGTATTTTTTTAGTAAAGACGGGGTTTCACCATGTTGGTCAGGCTGCTCTCGAACTCCTGACCTCAAGTGATCTACCTGCCTCGGCCTCCCAAAGTGCTGGGATTACAGGTGTGAGCCACTGTGCCCGGCCAACAGCAGTTTTCTAATTGAACATTCCACAACAAATAGCATCACCAAGAAATCTAGATTGAGTATGTAGCACTACTAGAAAACATGAAGTTTATAAAAGAAGAAAAATATATCCTTATAAAAGGCACATATACTTTTTTCCTATGAAAATAATCCCGGGATGGGGGAGGGATAGCTTTAGGAGATATACCTAATGCTAAATGACGAGTTAATGGGTGCAGCACACCAGCATGGCACATGTATACATATGTAACTAACCTGCACATTGTGCACATGTACCCTAAAACTTAAAGTATAATAATAATAAAATAAAAAAAAGAAAATAATCCCTAGAGAAAATTTTAATTTTGTGATGTAGTTAATTAGCTATGTCCAAAGATCTATTCATACTGAATTATGAAGAGATCAAATTTATTACAGTAAAGAAATGATAATTGCTACCAGGACTTCCTTTAACACGTGTTTCTCTAAAAGATTCATTTGCAGAGCCACAGTCTTTAATACAATACAACCTATTTTCTTTGAACAATTTAATGGGGCAGGATATGTCACTAAACATACCGCGTAAGAATTGCTTCTATGGAAAGACAGAGGTAAAGGAAAGAGCTACTTGCTTGTTTGACAATATGGTGAACAGAGAAACAGTTTGGGGAATGAAAGGTTATTCCTCCAATAATGGTATTTCTACATTTCCTAACAAGAAATTGATCCCTAAAATTGTCATTCTTTTCAGCTGAGGACCTGCTACAACACTGCTTCATAGAGAAACAGCTGGAAACTTAAGTAGCTTACAATTTTTGACAAATTGGTGCTGCCAAAATTATAATAGTTAATAACAAGGAAAACCTCAATAATGTGAATTGTGTCAAATCTGGTTGTTAATGTATTTTAAAATCCTGATTATGTTATGAGAAGCCATATGAGAAGCCAAACATACATTCAACTGGAGAAAATGCCAGTAGCCAATATCACCTTTGGAGGCTAGCTATTTCTCACCACATTCAGCAAGCTATCATAGCATGAATTGCTGAAATTAGATAATTCTAACTGAAAATTAGGATTAAAGATAACCCTATGCTATAGTTCAGGCATAGGTAATCTACTCCTCAATTTATTTCTTATGGAAATCTTATAAATATATAAAATAACCTTATTTTGTTTAATTATTTCAAAGTACTATATGGATGAGAGATATATTGTACAGGTTTATATGGAATAGTTAACACTTTTAAAAAGTAGTGACTGTTCTAACATTTTTAAATTATATTGCTCACTAATCTTAATTGCCACCATTTCAAAAGACAGTTCCAAAGTGCATCTTGAACAAACAGAAAAGCAATTAGCCTAAATTAATTGCTTTGCTGATGTGATTTGCAGTAGGTATGCTTGGTGGTTTTGAAACTCCTGCCAGTGCTTTCACAACTTGATGTTCTGATGATTTTTTAGCCTCTTTTTGCACCAGAGCAATTAACCAGATAATTGTTCTAATGTGAACCTGGCCTTAATCAGTGTGTTTAGGTTCATAGTAGCAATTAACCAAACACTAAATATACATTTGAAAAGAAGCACTTAAAAGTACTACAAGAAGAGCTAAAGAAAAACTCATACGATTTTTTTTTCTCATATAGCTATACTTTTTACACAAAGAAGCAAAAAAAAAAAAAAAAAAAAAGCTGCAACTGTCTCCTCAGCCTCTTTTCAATTAACACAGGTATAAATGGAAGGCAGGCAAAGTTTCTGGTTCCTCACTTCTTCACTCAAAGTATTCCAAAGTCCCTATTAAAAGGGCAAAATGCACTGATTGAACATTGGAATTCTATTCCTTGTTCAAAAATGAGGCTATGGCTTTCAGACAAATGGCATGTAATACATAACGCAAGCTCTATCTGAATCCGAACAATGACATTAAATTTTCACTTTATGAAGCACCAACTTTATTCAGAAATAAATAAATCTGTTAGAAAGGGAGAATCTGAACCAATTGCCTGGATTTCAGCCAGAGTTTCAGCCAAATTTAAAAGAAAATTTATTCATCATACAAAAGCATGATCTATAATTCTCCCAACACGAATGTATTAAATTAATCCTCTGAGCAGGGCCGTGTGTGAGGTGCTGATTGGAAGCAGGGGTGGAGGGGGGCTGTGAAGTGAGGGCACAGGGCGCAAGATGAAGATCCAGGTCCTCCTCACAAGGAGAAAGACTCATAAACCAAACGTCACACATCCGCACAATAATATATGCCACCAGCAGAGCCATGCGCTATAGATTCAGCTAGACAGTAACATGATACAGCACTTCATTACAATCACCATTATTATTTCATCTTTTCTTTAAATGGAATTCATATTCATTTTAAGGGAAATTATTAGTAGCAGTGCAACTATAATTGTTAAGTAACAACTTTGATATTTTTCATACTTCAGTAAGTGAGGAGTAATTGTATACTGTCTTAAATTAAATGTTTTATCAGTTGAAGAATGATACACATAAAACCTTTCCATTTTCATGAAGCGTAAAGGTTCAAGCTGAAAGTATTCTGTCATTCTTCATGTCTTCAGGAAACACTTCCCTTTCCTAATCTCTGAAAGGACTGTCATACAGAAAATAGCCCAGACACTTGCATGTCATGTCTGCCATTTTTAATTATTACCAATCAAGTTCCAGCAATTTCTCCTATGGTTAAGCATGTGTGTACCTATTTTCTAAAATATTTCTATATGCCACTGTTCATAAAATATTTTAGGCTGAAGCAAAATCCCTTGCACTAAATTAATAACTAATCACAGGAGATATTTATCATCTCAAGTCTTTTACAAGAAAATTGTCAGATTTAATCACCTTTCTCATATTTTCACTATTTACTGGGCTTCATTTATCACAAATTTTTAAATTTTGACAACAATGAGTTATTTTAATTGCCACTTTTGGTTTGGTGAATTAAGAATAAGACAACTCCTGGGAGAAGTGGGAGATGGTATAAATTTGTCCAAGCAGTCAATAAGGTATCATCATTTTCATCAATAAATGAAGATTTTCTTCATTGTTGGCAATTTTAAAACAGATCTGAGATTAGGATATCCCTAAATCCATGAGCTTATAACGCCGTATTCATCATCATATAAAATGTATCTCATTCTTTCCTATAATTTAAAAACAAATTATGATTTCACAACAAGGAAATATGTTTAAATACTGCAAGCTAAATGCGTACCTCTGTTTACTCAGCTTTTTATGGCCTGAAAAACACAAAAGCAGTTGCAGCATTTAGAGTAGCACATCCAGAAATATCCGTAATATGATTCTATGGGAGCTCTTAATTACTACTATTTGTATTTGTAGAAATGTTCACTTATGCACTATTGCTCACTAGGAACCAAAGACAACACAGAAATTAAAAATTACCATTACATGTTAGGACCATAATAAATATTCACATTATTCTATTAGACAAAATAATGTCAACATGGAGAATCAATAAGCCAAAATCACCCACATCAAATTCAGTCCCATCTCATCCCTTGAAGTTAAAAGTCAAAGCAGGCTGAAATATATACATATCATATAGATTTTTCCTTTAAAGTGATTTTACTAGGTTAAATACTCTGGTGTTACATAGTAAGTAGTATTTCCTTAAAAATGATATTAAATAACTATAAGTACTAAAAGAATCAATATCAGAACTGATATTTAATACTACTACCTACCAAACAACTGAAAAAGTTTATTTAAATTTGAATGCACTAAGAACTTCATCTGAGGATAAATGCACAAATAATTTTACCAGAAAAACTTTGCCTGTTGTAGCAAAATATCATCAATTATTTGAAAAACCCCACATACTTAAAAAAGTAGAGATTAATTTTGCCAATTATTTCTTGCCAAAGGTACTGAACCGTTTGATGAAGATAACTTTCTTCTTTTTAATTGAAAGACAACTTATTCAAAGTATTAGAACCAGTAGTCTCCTTTAATCTGCAATGGTTAAGTATTTGCTACAACCTACAAGGAAGCATTTACAGATAGTGACACGTTTGTAAAAATAATTGTGCATCATTATAAGTTAAATAAATACCTATTCAAAATTCATTAGTGAAATTCTTTTTCAGACCAACTATGAGCCATGTGTAGTACAAAACACAAAAATGGGCAAAATTTTCTACTTTCCTCAAGAAACATCATAAGAAATGAAGAGTATTTACAAATGGGGTTAATTTGAAAAATTACTTTTTACCAAAAATAAGCTGTTTTTTAAAATATCCACAACTCGATATATGCAGTAAAATATTCAAACATGTCACCTTTTAGATATCCCATAGGGAAAAGCAAAGGTACCATTCTAACCATGTTCAGAATGATCAACCATGTCTGATGTCTGAGGTCGGATGACCATTTAATTTATCATTTAAAGTAAAATATTCTGGAACTTAGGAACAGCAGCAGCACAAATACTAAACCCGACAGAATGGCAAAACAACAGGCATGGGTTGGAACTATCCTGGTCAAATCAGGATATATGGTCACTCTAGGTCTGAAGCAGAATAAGGACATGGAAGACAGTGAGCCCTTCATGGTAGGAGCTTGAACTCTGAAGACCACAAAAATGGGTTCCAGTCTTGGTTCCTCTAGTTGTGAACTATTCAACGTGTCTGGGCCTTAATTCCTTTGTTTGAAAATAGGGATAATTCCTTCCTCAGGGTTGTTGTAGAGATTAAATAAAACAATGTGTATAAACAGAACAGTGTCTGGAACACAGTATAATTAAGTGGTAACTATTATTAGCTATTGCTATTACTCTTGCTCCAGAAAAAAAAAATATATATATATATATATACACACACACACACTATTACCTCACTAGCACTACATGGCCAATCATGGTTTTAGAAAGAAGGTCTAATGGATAGAAGAACAGAAAAGGCATAGTTTCGTATCTTATTTTTTTTGAGACAGGGTCTTCCTCTGTCACCCAGACTGGAGAGCAGTAGCACGATCACAGCTCACTGCAATCTCTGCCTCCCAGTCTCAAGCAATCCTCCCAGTCTCGAGCTATCCTCCCAGCTCAGCCTCCTCAGTAGCTGGGTCAACAGGCACGTGCCATCATGCCCGGCTAATTTTTAAAATTTTTTTATAAAGATGGGGTTTCACCATGTTGCCCAGGCTGGTCTTGAACTCCTGAGCTCAAGTAATCCACCCTCCTTGGCCTCCCAAAGTGCTGAGATAAGAGGTGAGCCACGATGCCTGGCCTCATGATTTTTTAAAGATAGTTTGGAAGCCCGGAATAATAGTTACTCCAATATCAAACTATCTTTCTAGGGATGGTCTTACACATAATTGTGAATATGTGAATACAAAAAAATAGTGTCAAAAATATGCTTACCTCAAACTAACGTCACTAGTTTAGAAAGACTCCATTCTGTTTCTATAATCCTCTCAGAACTCAGTAAAATATATTTCATTATTCTTTTTGCAAAAATACAAATAATGTCATAGACAATACACAAAACTATTCAGTGGATTACAGAAATAAGCTAAAATTCAGTTTTACTAAAGCTTCACCTAACCAGGCACATTATTAGGCACCAATAAGTATGCAGACAGATTGCTCTGCATTCTATAGAGGCAGGGTGATGCTGCTATAAATACCACCCCCAAGCAGCTTCAACAGTCAGCATTATTTTTGCCACCTCTTTATTTCCAAGTTTTCAGGCTTTTATGAGAGAAAATTGCTCAAACTTCACACTCAATACTCCAAGGTGAAAAGTATTTCTCTCCTCCACACCACTTAACTGTAAAAGAAAACAAAATATTCTCAAACTCAAATTCAACTCTGCCTGCTGGATTTAATGGATAGGTTTGTTCCCCTTGGGCAATCTTTAAACCTCAGTCTCTAGGAGAATTAAGTAATATTAGGGGATTGAAATGAAATAAAATTCTAAGTCCACTGTGACATGACATTCACAGGAAGATGGTAGATTATCTATCCAGACCTTGAACACTTATAAATACAATATATAGCATATGTTCACAAAACAATTCTTGGAAATAAAACACAATGGGCACTCAGCAAATATTTTATATCACCAACACCTGCTCAAATCCTCTCTGAACTTTATTTCTAAATATCACCGTTTTTTATTGAATCAACGGAAATTTGAAAGAAGAAACAGAATAAACATCCAGAGAAGATCAGGGGAGTTAGAAAAATCTTTATATAAAGCCACACTGAGTTTTACACGAGCCAAGGTGCTGTCAGTCTCACTGAAAGGGGTGGTGGAGTAATCTGTCACTCTACAACTTTCACCTCAATATACCTAAAAAAACAAAAGAGGGCTTTTTCTATACAAAAATAAAAAAAGAGACAGAGAGAATAGTATTAAGATTTTTTCTTAATATTGAAAACAAAGGAATCATGAACCAAACACTAAACATTGCCAATGAATTCATTTTAAAATAATCAACTTCAAATTATAGGTGTGGAGTTTGAGGGACTTTAATAAACTAGTCCAACCCTCCTTATAATTCAGGAAACTCCTTTACAGCACTCTGTTTGAACACTAACAAAGAGTGCATTCTCTATTTTGGAAGGCAGACGATGAAAATCAAGGTTTTAACTTATTTTAAGCTGCATTCTGTCTCCGTCTATAACTTCCACCTGTTGACTAACATTCCAGTGCCTGAAATAGTAAATAACTAATTTAGGTAGACTAATGAACTATTATATTTTAATATATTTTACCAGACTCAATTTAAAAAGAACCATATGATTTAAATATGAAATATCTAAAATTCTCTGCATCTCAATTTTAAGGAAGGATAATTCAGTTTGGTGGGAAGAGTGGATAAATGGAAAGGGGGCCAAAGAGAACAGTCCATTCATCATCCTGGAAAGAATGTTGACATGAGAAAATGTGGGCCTAGTATTCTTGGGTCCACAACTTTTCCAAAAGCCTGAATTCAGAATCTTTATGTGAACTCTACCAATTTTTAAAGTGCTGGCAACTAATTCAAAATTTTTAAATACTGTATATGCCAAACAAAACAGCTTTGTGGACTAGACTCAGCTGTGGCCCAGAAGTTTGCAACTTCAAATGGTCTTATTTAAAAGTTACTTTTAAAGAGAAATATCTGGCTGGGGGCAGTGGTTCACACCTATAACCCCAGCACTTTGGGGTGCCAAGGTAGGCAGATAACTTGAGGTCAGGAGTTCTAGACCAGCCTGGCCAACATGGTGAAACCCCGTCTCTACCAAAAACACAAAAATTAGCCCCACATGGTGGGGCTGTAAACCCAGCTACTTAGGAGGCTGAGGCAGGAGAATCACTTGAGCCCGGGAGGCAGAGGTTGCAGTGGTCTGAGATTGTGCCACTGCACTCCAGCCTGGGCAACAGAGCATGACTCCGTCTTTAAAAAAAAAAAAAGAGAGAAATATCTATAGGTACTATTTTAACCTCTAGCACATATAAAATAAAATAGCAATATTTTGTAGACCTTATTTTTTACTTGAAAGAAACTGGATAACAGTCTAAGATTTAAAATTCTCCAAATTTTAGAGTGTGCACTGATGCAATAGCTTCCCTTACATAAATACAAGATTCACACAGCAAATCATGGCAATATAATTGATATTAACAACAACCCTGGCCTTTGTTATGCTTTGTGACTTTAGCTACTGGATGTTAGATAATCTTATTTATCTTGTATTATTTTTCTATATTGTTCTCCTAATTCATGAGCATGCATGGTCAACTGCCAAAGAAAGGCTCATATATTTGATAATCCCCATTATCAAATATATGATTTGATATATCATAAGATTAAATAAACTAAGTTCATTTTCAGGACCAATGTTAAAAATTGAAATGGAGAGATTACCTTTGATGGTTTAAAAACTGAAAACAGTTTTTGTAAAGATCTATTAAAATCAATTAGATTTTATTTAATTCTTATTAACAAAAAAAGAATAAAAGAACCATTATAAGTATATTGCTATAACAACGCTCGGACCAGTTTTTTACACATCAGCTGTTACACCCAAAACATGCTGCTTTTGGACTCCGCGTCAAACATACAAAAATGTTGTAGACCAAATTGGATGTGAAATAATAAAGACTGATATAAATACAAAAAAATTTCAATAAACTTAGAATCAGGGAGTGGATGAGACGTAATAACCAGATGTTTAATTTAAATCACTGATAGAAATAGTCAGTGTCCTCTTTTCATAAAACACTTGGATGTTATTTGTATTCAAAAGCAATGGTAAATGTCAAATGACTACTAGACCATCCTTCTGAATACAAGAAAATATCACGCTGTTTAACTCTCTAAACACAAAACGTGCTTTTGGAAAAACAAAGATAAAAAGCAGCATGTCTTAGTCACAGAGATCAATTCAAGGACCAGAAAATGCTAACAGACACCATAAAGTGTAACAGTAAAGTCTTTCAATTACTACATATTTTAAAATTTTGAACTTAAAAAGTTCACAGATAAGAATTATTAAAACCTACGATAAATGTTATATATAAAGGACTGTGACAAGTACTGAAATTTATCTTAATGTGAGAAATCCTTTATTAAAACTAGCAACATTCAGGATAAATCTTTGTAATAGGTATTGTATATAAATTAATATCTGAAAGTTCCATTATACTTTCAATATGAGAGAAAATAATGAGCTTAGTTAAAAAATTAAGAATTTTATATATAAATGTCAATCGTATGTGAATCCCAGCTATGATACGGAAAATTGACTGATTAGCCATTCACTTTTTCTTGTTTAGAGTTTTTACTGCAATGATGATGGAAAAATACATCCACTGAAAAGCCAAAGAAAGTCAAAGAAATGGTCTAAATTTAATAGAAATAGTATGACCTTCCCCTGAACAAAAGACGTTGAAGAGATTAAATGAGAACACGTGTAAAGTGCCTATCAATTACCTGAGTAATAAAGGTTACTTTCGTCCCCTCGATCCTTACAAGGCTCACTATTATCATTAAGTCTTATGTCATCTAAAGAGAGTGACCTTTGAGAACAGCAGGAACTCAGTGCCCCACAGTCTGAGACACAGTAGTAAGTATTTAGTAGGGGGCTAATAAATGCTTTCTGATTTACTGGAGGATAATAATAATGAACGAATGTAAAACAGAATTAATTGATAGGCTAAACGCATTAGTGCATTCCAGTGCCCTCTATATGGAAGGTTACTAACCCATCTCAGCTAAGTGCTGAAATTATAATTAAGACTGATGGGAAGTTCTAGATTTATACCAATATAATTACAAATATTACTTAGCTTAGTAATATAGCATGGCAAGAACAATGAGATGAGTAATTTAGATGATACTGCAAAGTGGGTTTTAATGTTTGAAACTTCTATTACAGTATACAGGATAAGTGCAAGTAGTGTAATTAAAACCTAAAAGAGCTTGATCTTTAAAACTCTACTGCTCAACCTCATTAAAATGCATGTTTTCTTAATTAATCCAAACTTTTTCATTAAAAACATAAAAATACACTTTCATTTCTTGCAAATAAATCTCTACAATACATATATTTAGGATCAAACACCAAATAACCATTAGTTAAGTAGGAAAAAAATGACTGAAATAGCACAAGGTTTGAGTACATGAAGCCTAACAAAGGGAAGGAAAGGCAAAGTGAGAGCTCTCGACATTTTCATTTGTAAATTACCCAGCTACAACAAAATAAGCATTTAAAGAACTAGAAGATTAGAAATCCACTCTCCCATCTGTATTTAAATGATACAAACCTAAGCAAAATATTTACTTAGATAACTCATACAACCATGTATAGACCGTATCTTATTTATCAATTATAGTATCTCCCATTAAATGACTCTTCTACACATGTCCTGTATACAGAAAATTGTTGTGGAATATAATCACCTTATTGCAGAAACAGTTTTCTATTTTTTTTTTTTTTTTTTTTTTGAGACAGAGTTTCGCTCTTGTCGCCCAGGCTGAAGTACAATGGTGTGATCTTGGCTCACTGTAACCTCTGCCTCCCAGGTTCAAGTGATTCTCCTTCCTCAGCCTCCAGAGTAGCTGGGATTACAGGCATGTGCCACCATGCCCAGCTAATTTTTGTATTTTTAGTAAAGACGGGGTTTCACCATGTTAGCCAGGATGGTCTCAATCTCTTGACCTTGTGATCCGCCCGCCTCAGCCTCCCAAAGTGCTAGGCTTACAGGCATGAGCCACCACGCCTGGCCCAGTTTTCTACTTTTAATTCAATGCATTACCAAGAAATTTACGGTAATATATTAAACTAATGTTAGATATTTAAAACCACAAGATAGTATTTATGTACTTCATTATTTGTTATGAATAGCTTTTTAAAGATTACTTTAAATTTTCTATATAGGATGTTGATTATAGAGAAGAATTTTACTTTGTAAACTTTGTTTTCAGGAAACTTAATTTATTTGAATTTTCTTTTTCTTAAATGTTTTAATTTCAGTAACTTTAGGGGCATAAGTAGTTTTGGTTACATGGATGAATTCTATAGTGGTGAGGTATAGGATTTTGGTGCGCCCATCACCTGAATAGTGCACATTGTACCCCATAGGCAGTTTTTATCCCTCGTTCCCTCCGAGCCTCCTCACTTGGAGTTCCCATGTCCATTATACCACTCTATATGCCTTTGCGCACCAGTAGTTCAACGCCCACTCATAAGTGAGACACATGGTATTTGATTTTTGATTCCTGAGTTACTTCACTTAGAATAATGACCTCCAGTTCCATTTTCTTTAGATATTGATATATTTCATATGGTGAATATTATTCAAAAACAAGAGAGAATTTTTATAAATGGTGATCCCATACCCATTCTAGAGGAGTACATTTTTCAAGAAAAATTGTACTAAGAAAGAGTGAAGTCAAGGCTATCACATAAAGAGTAATTCAGGGTAATTTAAGAAAATGTCACTAGAATTTACCAAAATTGGGGAAAATGGAGTCTACATGGTTTTATTTTTAGGTATAAAAGGAAATTTAAAAAGGGGAGGCCAGGCACGGTGGCTTATGGCTCATGCCTATAATCCCAGCACTTTGGGAGATCGAAGTGGCGGGGCAGGGGATCACTTAAGGCCAGTAGTTTGACACCAGCCTGGCCAACAGAAACGCCATCTCTACTAAAAATACAAAACTTAGTCGGATGTGGTGGTACACACTTGTTTTTTCGTTTTTTTGGTTTTTTTGAGACGAGGTCTTGCTCTATCACCCAGGCTGGAGTGTAGTGGTGTGATCTCGGCTCACTGCAAACTCTGCCTCCCGGGTTCACGCCATTCTCCTGCCTCAGCCTCCCAAGTAGCTGGGACTACAGGCACCTGCCACAAGGCCTGGCTAATTTTTTTGTATTTTTAGTAGAGATGGGGTTTCACCATGTTAGCCAGGATGGTCTGGATCTCCTGACCTTGTGATCCACCCGCCTCGGCCTCCCAAAGTGCTGGGATTACAAGTGTGAGCCACTGTGCCCAGCCAGTGGTGCACACTTGTAATCCCAGTTACTAGGGTGGCTAAGGCAAGAGAATCCCTTGAACCCAGGAGGTGGAGGTTGAAGTGAGCAGAGATCATGCCACTGACTGCACTCCAGCCCAGGTGCCAAAGCAAGACTCGGTCTCAAAAAAAAAAAAAAAAAAAAAAAAAAAAAGAGGGGAAATATCTTAAATTTAAAGCATTATCTGACACAAATTATTTCTCCTATTTTTAAAAGAATATTTAAATCTAAACAGGTTCTAATTTTAGCTGAAATAGTGCTTTCTAATTTGAAAGGAAAATATTTTTGGAAACTTATCTTTTAAAACAAAATTCTTGGAAACTTACTGGGCAAGAATCCTCTCATGCTCATATTTACAAATCTACCTAATCAGTAGTGCTAGTGCTACTCTGTTGTTTTCATTATAATAGTCTACTTTTAAGGGTTTTCCTGTATTTTTTTCTTCCTTCCTGCAATATTTCAAAGAAAAATGGGTTAATCATTATTCGTAAGAAAAAACTTCTGATTCTATACTGTATATTAAGCTTTCATCACCTGACTTCCATTTCTGAAACAAATTACATATACATATACTGAGAAAAAAATGTCATCCTTAGGTGCTGATATGGTTTGGATTTGTGTTCCCAGCCAAATCTCATGTCAAATTGTAATCCCAATGTTGGAGGAAGAGCCTGTTTGGAGGTGATTGGATCATGGGGGCAGATTTACCCCTTGCTGTTCTCCTGATAATGAGTTCGCACAAGAACTGGATGTCTAAAAATGTGTAGTACCTCCCACTTCACTCTTTTCCTTCCTTCTCTAGCCATGTAAGATGTACCTGCTTTTTGCCATGCTTGTCAGTTTCCTGAGGCTTCTCCAGCCATACTTCCTGTACAGCCTGCAGAACTGTGAATTAAACCTCTTATCTTTATAAATTACCCAGTCTAAGGTAGTTCTTTATGGTAATGCTAGAATGGGCTAATATAGGCGCAGTGGTGTATGCCTGTAGTCCCAGCTACTTGGGAGGCTGAGGCGGAAGTATTGCTTGAGCCCAGGAATTGTACCTAGGAAACACTGTGAGACTCCATCTCTGAAAAAAAAATGTCACCTTTAAGAAAGGGTTTAAATGTTAATGTTTCAGATGGTTTCTCCAAATCATTAAAATCAACCACAAATGTTGCAAAAATGTTAAAGTGACAAATAATATATCATTACAAACTTACAAGCATGGCAAAAAGCAGGTATGTCTTAGATGGATAACAAAGAAAAAATTCAACAGCCTACTATTGTTACAATTGTTGAGGCAAATATTTGTATTAAAGCACCTAAAAACTTTGCTGCACTTATAAGCAATAGATGCATTAAAAGTATAGATCTAGATGGTTTTCAAAACTTAAACATAACAATTTGAAAAGGCACAGCTGTATTCAATTTTAGTTATAGACATGCCTTGTTATAATAATTAGTATTTCCTAAATGTTTTCCTCTAGAAAAGTATTTTTAACATGTTACAATGGTTACCTGTCATTTATGATCCAGTTCAGACAGAGATTGAGAGAGCTAAGATTTTTGCACCTCTTGACAATTTCCATCACGGTTTCATTATCCAGTTCAGTGATATGACGTAGGTCCAAGCTGGAAAGGTTTCTTAGCTAATGAGATAAATAAAATGAAAGATGAAAAAGGTAAATGCTACATTCACTCTCAAAACTTACAAATGTAGTTTATTACAAGGTAGAATATCACTGTAAAATATTTAAAATAGATAGGCTAGAATCTTTTAATTAAAGATATTGTATATGTAATATTTTATACACTAAATTAAGCATGAGTGTAGTATAGAAATCTACGGTGAATATCTGAATGGCAACAAACATTAAAAGAAAGTAGATTTGGCCAGGCGCGGTGGCTCACATCTGTAATCCCAGCACTTTGGGAAGCTGAGGCAGGTGGATCACGAGGTAAGGAGATCAAGACCATCTTGGCCAACATGGTGAAACCCCATCTCTACTAAAATACAAAAAATTAGCTGGGCGTAGTGGTGCATCCCTGTAATCCCAGCTACTTGGGAGGCTGAGGCAGGGGAATTCTTGAACCCGGGAGGCAGAGGTTGCAGTGAGCCCAGATCGCATCACTGCACTCCAGCCTGGCAACAGAGCGAGACTGTGTATCAAAAAAAGAAAAAAAAAAAAGAAAGTAGATTTTACTTAAGTATCCTAAAAATCAAGTTAGCAATCTATTGTCTAATAGGTAGGCAAGGTATTGAATATATTACATTAAGTACCTACAATTTGATAAGATAATTCTAACATTGTTCAATTTCAGATATTACCTTCATAATTATGCCATTTCTGTATAGATTTTTTATTTTTTTAAAGATGAAATATGACTAAATGGTTAATTCAGAGATAGCTTGGTGATATATTATCAATGTACTCCAAACTGTACTATTATGGGTATGTGTTTCATCATAAAATGATATAAAATGTGGCTTAAGAAGCAAAAATTTCTCCAGGTTCCACCTTCTCCATGTTTTCATTTTCTATTTCTTTAAGTTTCTTGTCTTCCCCTGATGTTTAGCCTCTAAAGCAAATTAATGATAATATTTACATAAAGGTGGTAGGATCTTAATTATCCTCTTCAAATAAGCTACCTTTTCAAATATTAAGCTATTTTTGCTTAATAATATGCAAAACTTAATCTGGAGGCATATGATAGACCAAATAACACAAATACCCCTCCCACCAAAGATACCTATGCTCTAATATGTTACCTTATAAGGCAAAGGGGATTTTGCAGATATGATTAAAGGTATGGATCTCGAGATGGGGAGATTATCCCAGGTTATCTGAGTAGTCCCAGTGTAATCACTGGAGACCCTGATAAGCACAGGCTTACTCAGAGAAAGCCAGAGAGATGTAATGGAAGATAACAGGAGATGTTTCAATCATGAATGAATCAATCAATTCATTCAAGCTACCTTTACTAGCTTCAAATATTGAGGAAGGGGCCAGGAGTCAAGGAAGATGGGCAGCTTTAGAGTTGGAAACAGCCCTCAGCTGCCAGCCGGGAAGAAATAAGGACCTCAGACTTACAACCTTAAGGAATTTAATTCTGCCAAAAAACCTGTAGGAGTGAGCAAGAAAACAGATGCTCCCTTCAGAAACACAATTCAGCTGACACCTTGAATTTAGCCTGGTGAGACCTGTGTCAGACAGGCTTCTAACTTACAGAATAGTGAAATAATAAACTGGTACTGTTTTAAGTTGCTAAGCATGTGAGAATTTAAGTCAGTTCAGCTTAAACTCCAAGATAAGACTAGACACTTGAATCTCCAATGAAAATGTTCTATATTTCTGCTGTCTGATATAGTAATCACTAATCACTTGTACCTACTGAGCACCTAAAATGTGACCAGTGTGACAGGGGACCTGAACTTTTAATTTTATTTAATTTTAATTAATTTGTATTTAATTTTTATATCTGCATGTGGCTAACAGCTACAGTGTTGGACAGGACAGCTCAAAAGAATGGTCATTGGGAGGGTAGGAGGTAAATTGCCAGGCAGTACTCACACTCTTTCCACCTCAGCTCCCAATGGGAGAAGCTATACAGAGAGAGTTCATAGAGTCACTACTCAATGCTCTCTGAAGCATGCTGCCCAACTATGGAGATAAATAGAGATAGCTGCAACAGATAAAACACAAAAAGGTCCACAACAGCAGGTAAATTCTTTCTAATTGAGACAGCAAGTGTATGTACCAGCTTCTTCTAAGGGCTAGGTTGTAGGCATTAGTAAAGGCAGAGCTTCAGGAAAAGCTCTCTGCAATTGGCTTATCAGGTAAGATGTTCAAGGAAGTCACGTCCAGTCTAGTATGGGACTCAGCAAAATGATGCTCCAGAACAGAGGCAGGTCAAGCAAAGAAATGGGTTCTTACCAAGTTCCTATTCAATAACCACAGGTTAAGGGTTTTAGCAACATCAGAACATAACTGGTACTTGGCAACCAAAGCACACAGGAACAGACTCATTCTTGTTAAAACAGACCTTTCTGGCTGTCTCAGCAGCTTCAGGCAACTGACCAGTCAGAACCTTGGACAACTCCCTCAGTTTCCCCTTCCTCAAGGTTCACCTTACTGAAATAATTATAATCAATACTAAGCCCAGGGCTCAAAGGTGAGCTGTTTGGGCTCTAAAGTTCTGCTGCAAACATAGCCCGTTTCCTATATCTTACCTCTCATTGTAGCTTTTTTTTTAAAGTATCTAAAGGTACATAAAAAAGACAGACAAATAAAATACAAAATAAATAGCAAATAAGTTTCTATAACTTTTCTGACCTCACTAGAATTCACCTAAGGGAACAAAGGGCTGATATGAATGCTCTTTGCTGTGCTTTCTTCCTTTCCAATATGTGATCTGCATGTGGTGGGCACAGAAATTGAAATCACCCACAGTCATGGCTGGGCTTGGAGCAAAATGGAAAGCCAACATCTTTTATGAACAGGAGACACCAGAAGGATAGATGGCTATGTACATTTATCAACTCACTAGTTCTGTGGGTCAGGAGACCAGACATGGCTTAGCTGTGTCCTCTGCCTAGGGTTTCGCAAGGCAGTCAAGATCTCAACTGGGGCTGTATTTCTTTCTA
Organism: Pan paniscus; assembly: GCF_029289425.2. NCBI lineage: Eukaryota > Metazoa > Chordata > Mammalia > Primates > Hominidae > Pan > Pan paniscus. The sequence continues at coordinate 103,470,986 of NC_073253.2, forward strand.
GAGCTGAAGTTCTCTTACAAGCTCATGTAGTTGCTGGAAGAATTCATAGGATGGGATGGGATGGCAATAAAATGAAAGAGACAATGGTAATGAAAAAAAGCACAAGTCTCAGACTCAGTGTTTTTTTTGTTGTTATTTTTCATGAGAGGAAGGAAAATAATAGTCTGAAAGAAGCTATGCAGAGCAAAGAGGATCTTTGCCCCCACCTCCTGACCCTGAGAGAAACACAGTGAGAAAATAAACAGGTATGGTAGGCAAAATTCTAAGATGATCCCAATGGCCTATGCTCTATCATAATCCCTGCCCCCTTGAGTGTGGACAGGACCCACGATTAGGATGGAAATTCTCCTTATACAGCAAAGAGATTTTGCAGCTATAATTATGGTTCCTGATTAGTTGACACTGAATGAATCAAAAGGGAAAGTATCCTAGGTGGGCCTGACATAATCAGTTAAGCCCTTACAAAGGATCTAGAGGTCTGAGAAATTATCCTGCTTGGTCCTGAAGAACTAAGCAACTGTGCTGTGAAAAAGACTATGAGAGGCTTCTGGGGATTGGCCACTGGCTGAGGGCCAGCAAGAAAATAAGGATGTTAGTTCTACAACCACGAGGAACTGAATTCTTCAAGCCACTACATGAGCTTGTAAGAAGACTTGAGCTTTAGAAAGAAATACAGCCCCAGTTGAGATCTTGATTGCCTTGTGAAACCCTAGGCAGAGGACACAGCTAAGCTATGTCTGTCTGGTCTTCTGACCCACAGAACTAGTGAGATGATAAATGTACATTGTTTTAAGCTGCTAAACTTGTAGTAATTTGTTGTGTATCAGTAGAAAACAAATGCAGGAGGGCTGCGGGGACGTTGTATTGCTGAAGAAAAGCCAGGCTTCACTCAAGACAAGGGGAATATCCTTGCCCACTTTAAATGCTGAAGCTCTCTGTCCCTCTTCAGATACTTATGCTCACAAAAGCACAGAGTGAGAGGCTTAGTCCATTCAGTCTTCTCCTCTAGGCTTGTCTTCAGCTTCCAAGAAAATACTTCCTAGAAAACAGTCAGTTATGATGTGGCCACTCTTGTCAGAAAAAAGAGAAATAGAGAGAGACAGAGAGTCTGAGACAGAGACAGACAGAGATATCTAGAAAGTGGGGAGGTCTTCCTAAATTTCTTAAACCAACCCTTACTCATGGGAAGATGGGTTTAATGGAAACACTTTATGAAAATACTTGCACAGCTTCTGGCTTTTACTCAATTCATACTTGTCAATAGTCACATGCTTCCATATATATCTTAACACAGGTTAACTGCCTTTTTATGTTCCCTAAAGTTTTATTTTTCACAAGATTTTGCATTAGGGCTAGATAGGTGGATAAAACGGTTTCACTGGTCAAGTTTTCTTGTTTTTGATTGAGCAAAGATGAATTTGTATGTGTCAAGGATCTGAGTCACTCTTAAATTTGATAATCCTAATATTACTGTCCCCCACACTTCTATTTTCTACCTAAAAATCACCATTTTTTTAAACCACATTGTCTTTACAGCTAGCTTTCTTTATAGGGCATTTTTGATCCCCACACACAAAAAGTTTTTATGACTGTTGGAAATATACTGTTCTGTAACATGTAAAAAGAACCAGACAGCCCTTGAGAACTGCAGATGCTGGGCAGCTTTCTGGGCTCATGTGCTGACAGCAGCCCCATGTTGGTATCACAGGAAAATAAGAAATAAACTACATTAAATGGACCCATAGGGCTGCCTGTAAATACTTTGACATATGACTCTTAAACCTATAAACATTAAGGATTAATTTTGCTACTTGTAGCTATATGCATATGTGAACTACTGAATAGAACCATGCAAAATACACATATAGCATGACTTTATTTTCCCAATTTATCCTTTACCATAGTTTCTAGGAAGATTCGAAGTCACAAAAATTTTATCCAGCTACATAAATATCTCCTACACATGCATATTTGGGGTTCTAGCACAGCTTCTGACACAGAGTTTCTATGTGAATTCTTACCTATCTCTTGCCTTCCTTCATTGTAATGTTATCTCTCCATCACAACAGTTTAAATGTACTTAATGCCACTAAACTGTACATTTTACATGGTTAAAATAGCACATTCTATGTTACGTACATTTTACCACAATAAAAATATCACATATCAACAAGAAGATGGTGAGAGCATATAATAAAAATTGTGTAGAGAAGAAAATATAAAGCTGCTTGTGCCAGTTCAGTCCTTCATCATAGGAAAGATAACTGAGTGTCAACAAGGCTGGGATAACTTTTCAAATTGCAGGTACTTGATAGAGAGATGTTGGCAAATCTGAGCTATTTTATAGACTTGTGAAAATCCAAAAATATCTAAAATTTGAGTTCTATTTGACTCTTGAACTTTTAGAAAGCTTGCATCCAGGCCTACTCCTCACAATAAGGTAGACTAGATGACGGATGACACTGGGATACTTGTGACTCTTACTGCCTGTATGTACTGTCCATAAATAAAACATTTCTCACTCTTCCAGTGGAGCACAAATGTATACATGAAGAAACAGGTTTACTTGAGCTCTTATGCTCCAGGCTTCTACAGCGACCTTAAAGAGTATTTTACTCTTCTTTTTTCATGAGCTGACAGTCACTACATTCACATGGCCTTCCCTATAACCACTTTGGCCAACTCAACTTGAAATATGACAGTATCCAAAGGCAGTTCCAAGAGACGAATCCCCAGTAACCAGCATCATTACAAGACACAAAACTAGCACTTCTAAGAGATGTGGCATTTTTATTCAAAACTGCACAAACAGTTCTGTCAAATTCATCACACTCCTTCCTTCACTATGGAAATTTCATAATGGTGCCCCCAGTGTTTCATAAAAAGCTACCTAAAATAATCCTTCATAGTCTCAAACAGATAATTACATTTAGGAAACTGACATTTTAATTAAACTTACTTTCCTTATAATTCACTGGTAGTTGTGAGTTATACAAATCACAGAGGATTTGAATAAGCAAAGCCTTACAATCAAGATCTAAATGTTTCACTCCAATTTTTAAATATTTAGTAAGGTATTTTAACAGAAACCCAAGTGAGAATGTAGAATGTAGGTAATCATCTTTCAGTTTAATACTGCTTTTATTAGAAAAAAAAGTGACATCTAATTAATTCATGTTAAAGACTAAAATTAGTCAATGATTGGTATGGCCATGTATGTACTTAAATATAAAATGAGACACTAAAATGTTACCTAGGAAACATAAACTTGGTGGATTATCGAAAGACCTCAAATGGGTCAGGAGTTCGAGACCAGCCTGACCAACGTGGTGAAACCCTGTCTCTACTAAAAATACAAAAATTAGCCAGGCATGGTCAGGCGTACCTGTAATCCCAGCTACTCAGGAGGCAGAGGCAGGTGAATCGCTTGAACCCAGGAGGCAGAGGTTGCAGTGAGCCGAGATCGCACCACTGCACTCCAGCCTGGGTGACAGAGTGAGATGAAAGCAAGAAAAGAAAGAAAGAAAAGAAAAGATCAGACCAGACCTCAAATGGCTTCCAAATTTTCTTAAGACCTTACAAAAGTTAAAAATGAAACAAAACCCTCAATTGTAAAGACTGACTGAAGTGGATGAATTAACAAAAGAGGACTCACAGTACCTTAGCAAAGGCAGCATGGATGTTCTATCACTTCAGGACTCTGAGGATAATTTAAGTGCCAAAAGTTGGAAGTGTTAATTTTTAAAAATAATGAAAACTTCTATATAGTTAAATATGTTCAAATGTCAATTAGTACCTAAATTAGTTCTTGCCAGTACTGCACATATTGACTTTATTGGACCAGGTTTCTAAGTAATTGTAATGTTTAGGGAGCAAAGTCAAGGGTTAAGACAGGCTGCCTTGCTGATGAAGGGGTTGCTGGGCATAGATTAGCACGACACACTAATCCGCCAAACAGCTGTCAGGCTGTAAAGATGGAGACCAAGGGAGATCCTAAAGGCAGAGGAAGAGAGAAGGGTCAGAGAAAGGCAGTTATGAGAAAACTGGGAAGAGCTTCCTATTAAAGACAGGGAGAGTGACTCAAGGAGAAAGGGAAAGGGGTGGTAGCAATAGATCTTGAAGTATAAAAGTAGAAAAAAAGTAAAGAAACTAAGACTGCTGGGAATGAAAAGAAAAGGGGCAGGGAGAATTTCTGTTCCCAAGCCTAGAAAGACTTCCATCCTTGAGAAGGTCTGATATCTACACTTAGAGAAGGACTTGGTTGGACAAGGGAGGGAACAAGGGGTATGACTAACTAGGCTGGAATCTCAGCTAGGGTATTAAAATGTAATAAAAATCTAAATAAGCCACATTCATTTCGGACATCAGGCAAATCCTTCCCAGCATCTGAGGGTAGAACTGAAAGGCTCTAAATAGCCTTAAAGCTTCACAGAGACAATAGCAATTGCTAGTACTATGAAAATAGGACTTACAGGGTCTTGGAATTAATAGTAGCTATGATCTTAATTCTCAGGCACCTTCTCTACGTATTCTCTTTCACCCACTGCCTTCTTAATCACACTGGGCTTTTGTCTCTTTGCATTATTTTCAAATCCAAGGTGTGGTTTTGCCATTCTCCTGCTAGATCTGACATTATTCTCCATTTTATTCAATCTGTTTTGCTTTCTAGGACATTTTACGGCCCGCTTCTCCTCAAAGCTGTCCCTTCTAACTCCTTTTTGCCACATCACTAGCCAGATTAATCTTCTTGAAACAACTTTGATCAAATCTCCCACCTTCTCCAAAGCCTTTAGGGAACAAAAATATTTCTGCTGCAAAAAGGAATCCCAGAGCTTCCCTATCAAGGCCCTTCATTGTCCATCCCTACTATTCCCTGAAATCTGTTAAGCCAACTGGGATCTCTTTCCCCAGATTTTGAGAAGTTGTTCTCACTATGCTCGGTGAACTGTGCTTATTATTTTAAAACTGCTCTCACTTCACTTATGTTACTCTGATAACTTAGAAGTATCTGTTCTCCTCTCCCTTCCTCTTATTCCACTACCTGGTTCAAATCTCATCTTCTCCACAAAGTCTTTTTGATTAATATAGAGAGGAAAAAAAAAAAGTCTTGGAAATATACTTGCCTTAATGCAAATTATTAACTAGGCAGTTCCCAACATATCTATGCTCTTTAAATGGGGAATCATTAATTGGCAACAGTCGCCAAGGAACCAGGTAACAATCTTTCCTTCCTGCTACAACTACTTAGGAATGCCCTCTTTGACTTCTCCGTCTCTTCACCCTCCCTTCCCTGATCGCTTCCTTCTCTCCTTCTAGCCTTTCCTAGACTGTGCTGCTCAGGATCAATCTCTCATCACAAACATTTGAAATCTAATCTTAATGCTTAAGCTGGGCCTAATCTGAGTCTCTGAGGTAGCAGTTGTGGTGACTCTTGATTCATTTATTCACATTCATTTAAATGTTTCCTGAGCACCTGGCTCTAACCTTGGCTCCAAGTTAGGATAACCAGGGAACATAAAAAAGAAGACTGACGGCCAGGCCCCATACTTAGAGATTTTGATTTAATTGTCTTGGAACAGGGCGAGCCTTCAGTATTTCTGAAAAAGATTCCCAGTTGATCTCAGCCTGGACTGGTAACCACTGCTCTGGTGCAGCACAATTGATTTTTAAAAATCCAGTTACTGAAAGTACAAAAATAATTTGTAAAGCTTAGTCTCTTTAATCACTTAAAAAATGCAAAAAGTATTATTCACGTAGTCAATAACTATTGATTGAGCAGCTATTGTGTACCAGGAACTTCTCCAGCTGATAAAAATACAGCAGAGAACAAAAAAGCAAAAATCTCAGTCCATAGAATGGTTATATTCCTAGTTAGGGGGTTGGAGGGGGCAATAAATAAAATAAATAAACAAATATGTTAAAAGGTGTTAAGTACTATAGAGAAAAATAAAGCAAGACAAGCTGGATGGAAAAGAGAGGGAGGGAAGATGGGTGTAATTTTAAACAGGCAGTCAAGGATGATCTTACTGAAAAGATGATATTTGCGCAAAGATTTAAAGGAAATGAAGGAGCAAACAAAGCCAGGCTGATATCTGGGGCAAGAGTTAGGACAGTGCAAAGGCCCTGAGATGGAAACTGTCCCAGCACTTTGGAAGATGAGTAAGGTGCTGCAGCAGAGTGAATGGAATGAAGACTAGCAGGAGACATGGTCTAAGAGGAGAGCTAAGAAGGACAGATCACACGGGGTCTTGTGGGTCCTGTAAGGATTTTAGCTTTTGCTTTGAGAAATTTGGGGAACCTCTGGAGGATTTTGAACAGGAGTGTACCATGTTCTAATTTAGTTTTGAAATGATCACCCAAGCTTCTGTGTTGAATTCAGAACATAGATCCAAGAGTGGAAGCAGACAGAAGCTATATTGAATTAATCCACTCAAGAGTTATCAGTGACTTGGACCACTGTGACAGCAGTTGGAGGTGGTATGAAGTGATTTTGGCTATACAGTATTTGAAAGTAGAATCAACAGAATTTTTTCACAAATATCTTATGGGGCATGAGAGAAAAAGAGGAGTCAAGGACCATTCCAAGAGTTTTGGTTTGAGCAATCAGAAAATATTGTTGCAACTAACAAAGACAATTTGGGGGCAGGCAGAAAAGATAGTTTTGTTTTGAATATGCTATGCTTGAGATGCCTAGATAACCAAGTAGAGATGTCAAATAAATTTAGGAGCCAGCAGCACATAAATGACATTTACGCCTCTACATTTAATATATAATTGTATTAATTATATATAAATGTGTTAAATTCATTAAGTTAGCTAGGTACAAAGAGTAGTCTTACAATTTATAGTGAATAAATTTTGAATTAATTGATTGAATTAATGTGCAGGCATACATCTCACAGTAATAAAATAGAACACAAAGAGCCTAGCCCAATTCTTTAAAAAACAAACCAAAAAAAAACGCTTACAGCAATAGCGTCCCCCAGGCCATCCGAGGCAGTTACAAGGCAGAATTCATTTCCTTAGTCTATAACAGCATAATTCAGCCTTCCCAGCCCCAGTGCATGTCCTCTGTAAAGCTACCTGGGATGCCAGCATTCAGAGCAGGAGACCCTGCCCTCTGTACACCCACTGATGTTGCTCACTCTTTCACCATGTTGTTAACCAAGCTGCTTTATAATCTGGTCTAATTTAAGCATATGTTCTTTCCACTAGAGTCAAAAGGAAGCTACTGCAGGTCAGGACCATGTCTTATTCACTTTTGTGTCACCCGTGCTTAACACAGTACTAGGTGCATTAAACACATTTATTAAATGCTTAGAACTGAATGAGTAAATTTGAAATCAGGATCAAAACTTTAGATATGACTTTATTTAAGTTTCCAGAAATCAGTTCTCCATTCTCTTAACTCCATCAAATGCAGGATCCGCAGCTCTGCGGCTACATGCTTTTAAAGTTCTTCTATTTGAACATAAAGTAATATGTAAACATTAAATAATAAAAAACTACTTTCTCATAGCATACAATTAGAGGTCATTTCAGAACAAGAAGCATAATGAGTTCTCTATTTACATATTTGTTCTTAAAATTCAAAACTTTTTTTAAGAGCCTCTGTAAGTTATCAGTTTGAAGTATGTGGCAGGAATTTTGAGTAGTTCACCAAAATTTTAATCACTGTCTGCTGCTGCAGAAATGTGAATTTGTTAATTGGATTTCTGCTTCTCAATATACCAATTCAGAATGGATGCTCTGCTCCTCCTCTTTCACTCTGGCAGTCACACAGTCTCTAATTGAGTTTTTTTTCTAGGACTTTTCTTTCCACCAAATCTCTTTCTTTCCTCCACATAAGATTTCTAGAGCTCATAACAAACTACAAACAGCACTTAAAGTTAGCAGCGCTAAGCAGCCTTGTCACTTTTTTACCCAGCAGGAGCTAAGAATGAAAATTTCCCTTCAATTAAAAAATAAAATATTCACACTGTTTCACTTAAAGAAGAAAACAAAACAAAGCTTAAGTAAATTAAGGGTAAATTAAGTCAAATGTGAATGCAAGCAAGAAAAGACTGCTTCAACTAATTGGACTGGTTGTGTACTTCATTTCCTCATATCAAGTTCAGAGATCTACAAAAAAAAGAGACAGTTCACAAAATTTCGAACCAATTTCAGTCACTTGCACTCATGGATCACACTTCAAAGGGTGAAAAGTTTTGGAAATATATTCCAAATGAAAGTTTTACAATCTTATTTTTTAAAGTAGTGAAATAACTAAAATGCCATTAGCCCAAGACGAAAGCTTACCATATCCAAGCCAAGTGACCTGTACACTGGCCTCTTGATCTTATACTGTCTATTAAAGCAATACAGTCAAATCATTTCACTCATTATTTCTAAATGTGTTAAGCTGAAAAACAAAGGAATGACAGTAATGATTTTTAACTTAATGAATGTTATGTCATATATTTTTATTTTCTGGCATTCCAAAAATGTTACAGAAATGTTGTATCTACACTCTCAAATAAAATATCTTTTTTTTCCTGGTTTACAGTATGCAACTGGGACTCACCTTCACATGGAAAATCTCATGGCCTTACATTCTCATTTATTGGTCTCAACCCCAAGTTAATTAAAAATGCCTAAACCTTAATTTCAGAAATCAGTTTTTCTATTCCGTGATCAGATACTGTTTCAAAGAGTGGATGAGAAACTTTCGTCTTTTGAGCCAAAAAGCTGTAGTGCACAGGATGATAACCATCAGCTGAGCCACCTGCAATCTTTGGGTCTTCTACACTATCACAAAAGGATTCTCTAATATGTGGAGAAACACCATGAGGCCCCCGTCAACAGGTCCCTATGGCTTCTCTCTGTAGAAGAGGTTTACTGCATAGACCTAGAACACTCTAAGTCACCTAGGAGGAAACTAAATAACCTAGGCATTCAGCAGCAGCTTTCTCTCCTTCTAATTTTAAGTCGTTTTCATGATAAAAAAAAAAACTCCAAAATGTATACATAATTCTCCCCCAACCCATGCTCCAAAGTCTGCAAAGAAAGCCACAAGTCTAATATTAATAATCTAAAAATAAATCAATTGGGTCACCCATACTAGTGAAACAGGAGTCACAGACTCTGGTCCTAAAATAAATAACTATGCAGATTTGAAAAAAATAGTATTTCTTCCACAATCTTCAGCATTGTACTTGATTTCATTTTTCATGGTTATTACCAAAGTGCTCCCAGTCACCTGTCATGGATAGTGAAGGAATGAACACTTTCCAGGTGAGAAAAATCTTAGAAGAGTCAAACTTTTTAAAGGGCAAGTAAGGATTCATATTTGAAATCCAGGTCAAGAACTCCCCAAACACTGAATCAGATCACATTTGTTTTACTTAGTTTTACATTGTTCTATAAACAGTTTCAAGAGGCAACAGCATTTGGTCCACCAAGTATTTCAATTTGAAATTAGTAAGTTTTACTTCCTGACTTCTGTAATTATACTCAGTGTTATAAGCTGGAAGTGAATGAGCTAAAATTCTAGGTTAATGACTATGCTACAGCGAGTATATCAGTTATCAGTAAGAAATGGTAATCAGATCTCTCTAAAGTTTTCCTTGATATTAAATAATATGGAATATGAAATTATTAAAGATGATAAAAGTATTTTTGAAATGAGGTGCAAAAATTTATAACTTTGATTTATATAAAAGCACTACTTTCTGAAACAAAGAAATGTCCATCTGTAAAACTGCTCTCTCAACCAATTTTAACCACCTATGAATTCAAAAGCTTCAGCCAATTGAAATAAAATTAAAAATAACAATATCTAGTATACATCTAAGGTAGGGCTTTAAATATCAACTTATCATTTACCTTAATGTTGCATACTTTGGGTCACTTATACCTTCTCACACCAATACAAAAACATGACGAAGATTTTTTTAAAACAAATAAACAAGTACAGACAGGATAACATGAATTGTCTTTTAATTGTCAATCAAAACTATCCAAGATACAGCTTCAAATAACTAGTAACCAATAACTCAAATAACTAGTTCACAACAGTTAACTTCTTTAGTCAAATATTTTTCTTTACATTTACTTCTATAGATTGACATTATAGATTACAGCACTGAGAAAACATTTCAACTCTGTTGTTGCTAGAAGCATGTGTGAAAATGATCTTTCTATAATTAAGCAGCTAGCACTCCACCCTATTCTTGGAATTCATCATGAACTTGTAGCTTTATTATTCTTAATTGTCATGTAATTGCCTGAGCTTACGCTTCTAGCTACAGCTTTTCTGGATTCAGGATGGCAGTATAGAGTTAGTGGTAGTCTAAGAAAGAGTCAGGTCTAATTTAAATCTTATATTATGTTCAATTCTCTGCTTGTGCTTTGATGCCAATTGTTCCAATATTCTCTTAAAGAAAATAAATATCATTTCTATTGTCTTAAATGTGATTTCATGAAAGAAACCCAGAATGACACAGAAAGGAAGACGTGTTGGTCAAGGTATAATTAGGAAAATAGAAACTACTATAAATATGAAATTACACAAAGGAAATTTCATTAAGGGAATTGGTTATTTTGGTGAAGGAGCAGCTAAGAAGACAAACTGGATATGGTAGCGTAAGCCAGAAACTTAGCAACAGCAGGAAACCACCAGCATGCCAAAGCTGAAGACACTGAAGCTGATCCCTTCAGCATCCCAAAGCTGAAGACACAAAAGGAAGAGTCAGTATTACTGGGACCCACAAGCCACAGTCAGCCAACACAAGTTGGAGCTGCAGATCAGTCCAGGGCTGGAACCATGGAGGAGACAGAGGTGTTGCCAGAAATGCTACCTGAGTTAGAGAAGGAGAGAGAGAAAAACATTTATTGTAGCTTCTGCCTCCCTGTGGCATTCCTGTCTCCCACTAAATGCAGCCTGCAAAGTTAAGCCCCCCATAGAATATATATAGAGAAGAGCATGCTTAGAGAGAAGAAAGGTTCTGAGGGGAAGGAGGCCTGGTTCTGAGGGCAAGCAGCATGAAGCAAAAGAAAAGGAGGAGGAAGGGGGGCACAGGTTTCCAGCAATGAAAAGAAACAGAGTCACTCTAACGGGAGTTCTTTATAACAATCCAGAAACAGGAATAATTGCCAGAGTATTCCTGTACTTTGCCTGAGAAACCCACAGTGCTGACCAAGTTTGTTTTCTTCCTTGAGCCAGATGAAAGCTGCTTTCTTAGACACAGGAATATTGTTTCACTGTTAAAGATTCAAGATTGATAGTCAATTGCATGTTCAAAAGGGCCTCTGATAAAACACAATAACCAAGCATTTCCTCTGGTGAATGTAACAGAGAAAGTTCCAGTGGGAAGCTTTTTCTTGAAAAAAAAAAAAAAATTGATGGCCAATCATCCCACTGGGATACAATCAATTGAACAGAAGTCTACAGTGGGGGAAGCAGCTATGCTCCTGAAGGTTTTGTAAATACACTGTGATCAACAGCTTTTGTGTAAATGCCTGTAATACCTCTGGGCTAGAGAGCAAACATGTGAAGAGCTCAATTGCCTTTAGTCAATGTACTCTATTGGACTCTATTATTGGGCAAGTGTGTCTAGAGAAGCGGGAGCTCAAAACCAAACTCTAATCCCAAAATTATTAGAGAAAATAATGAGTAATAACATGTAAGCCCAAATTCTGCTAAAATGTTGAGGTTCCAAGCTAAAATTTTACAACACTCTACTGTCTCATAAATAACTAACTTCTAACGATTAATAACAGGGAATTACTATGAAAATGAATTCCCTATATTTAAAGAATGCAACTATAATAAAGACACAACATAATTTATCTTGCTTTCAATATCCAGGAGCCCCTTTAGAATCATGGAGAACACTTTCGTTCATCAGTATAGACTTCACACAACATTAAACAAAATTGCAAAGAAAAAGATAATACATAGATTCTTTGGATTAGCTATGATTAACAACTGGCACAGTGTGAATGTATGTACTGTGTTGAAGTATGCATGTAAATGAATAAACAATATGTATAGACACAGGTACTTCCCTGTGGCTGATTGTGGTAGACAAGATCTGCCCAGGTGCAGTAAAAATGGTTCTGAAATAAGATAGTTTAATTAATTAAAAATAAAATATAGTTAAGTATTTTATACATATACAAAGCAATTGCCTATAACTATTAATGCTTTTAATAAATGTTTTAAATTAATGTTTTAAAAATAAATTGGATTCTATTTAACTCTGTAATTCTCAATACATGCTTACTTCAAGTTAATAAATGAGATATGCTTATTTTTTTCTCAGTAGTATATTTTCTCATTAAATTAAATTATTAATTTATTCTCATTAAGCTCCAAACCTGGTTTCTCTAATTTGGGCGGTCTGTTCTGCTGATTTAGAAATGGGCAAATGGGACCCCTTCCATGTTCAATATCACTCTTTATGTATAAACCACAAGACTAGGGGAAGTAGAGTGACACTGATCCTTAAATAAAATTTCTGCCACAAAACACTGTGAATGAATTTGAAAGTAAAAAAAAAAAAAAAAAATGAAAGCAACAGCTCATAATCTCTTTCTTGGATAAAGACTGACCTCATGTGTTAGAGACCAGATAAAATAGAGTTGATATCCTTTTTACAAGAGTATTTTCAACAAAAACCACAATTTACAAACAAGGATGTGATAAACATTCAGAGTGGGCTGAGGATAATATAAGCAAAGCAAAATATTTAAAATATAAAGCCATGATCCAAGAAAGGCTCTTTCAAAAACAATTGCCAATTCTCTTCATTTTATATTTGTATGTTTATGTTAAAGCCTGAAGCAACCATTTTATCAAAAGACAGATGCCACAAAGAAACTTATCGACTCACTTTATTTGTTAGGACTTTTATAAACTGAGTCATTTGAAAGATGAATTCATTTATTTTACTAGTGTGATACTGATACCTATTACCATTGAAGTTGCTGAAATGAAAATGTAGCACAAACAAATACACATTACAACTAGAGTGTAAGTAATAGAGTTATAAAATATAAAAGAGTACCCTCACTGATCAGGTATTACTGACTAAACAGCATGAAAAAATAAAAGTGGTAAGTTTCTATTGCTTATGTAGATGTTGTCTATATTAATTTATGAAAACATCAAAGTCACTAATTTGGGCAGTAATAATAAGGTAGAAGAGTATATCCCAGTTTCCCCTTAGCCAAGGGAGATGCAATCCAAGACTCCCAGGGGATGCCTGAAACTGAGAATAATACAGAACTCTATCTATACTATATTTTTTCCTATATAGTAACAGGTAGGTAGCATATATAGGATGGATATGCTGGACAAAGACGATTCATAGCCCTGGCAGGAGGGAGTGGGACAGTGCAAGATTTCAACACACTACTTAGAACAGCTGCAATTTAACACTTACTAAGTGTTTATGTCTGAAATTTATCATCTAACAGTTTCGGCCTGTGGTTGACTGCAGGTAACTGACACCTGGGAAAATGAAACAGCAGATGGTGGGATCTACTGGATCCCCTTATTCAGTGTATTGCTACAGTATGAGTTTTTTAAACGCTTTTTAGAAAATACTATTTTAGTTACACAGTGTGTTTAACTTAAATAATTAAGCAACCTTTAATGGGTCAGCAGGAAAAGAAAAAAATTATATAACAAAGAGTAAACAAACATAGTTATTAATCTTAACATTCAGCACTGACACTCAGGTAGAAAAAAGGTCATAAAGTTTTTAAGTAAGTTTTATTTTCATAAAATTATTGTATCTTATGTTAATGAAAGAACATAAGTACGTCAGGACTAACAAGTTATGAGGAACTTTCGTACATCATGATGAATATTTTTTAGTTAGCTTTTTTTTTTTCATTGTTCAACCACTTCTTTAGTTATGTGCCAAGCACTCTTCCTCATGCATCCCTAGAGGCAGGTAGATGCTATTACTATCCTTGTTTTACAGATGAGGAAACTGAGGCAGAGAGATTAGGTGATTTGTCCTAGGTCATACAATCAGCAATCATACAATTAGCTTTGTTGACTGCAATAAATGCGTTGCTGGCCTTGGCAAACTTCTAAGAAAAAAATATCAATTAATGGATCACATCAGGCCTAGATAATCAAAGCTTACATTCTCAACACTTGATTTTTGGCTCAACTCTTAACTGCTAAAAAGCTAAAAAGTAGCAAAAGCATTGTCATCCAACAAAACCCTTTCATAATACTGTACTCACTAGGTCATATTCATTGGGGAATATTTCAGAGCTGAATGAATTTAAGAACATATTTTTTACATCTCAGAATATCACTCAAGCACCTATAATTAATCAGAAACAAATGAAATGATAACCTATGACAAAGCAGCAATATTACCATTTAAGTAGTAAAACCGTATGTTCTTTCTGTAGAGTAAGGCAATCTAAACCAATTGATTGTTTGAAAATTTAAAAGGCAAGAAAGTTAATTTTTCATTTCTAGTCTCTGAATAAACAAAAAAAGGAGGATGAAAATTGAGTTAGCTGCATGAATGAACATTCTTTCAGTTACTTATGTTAAATCAACTGAAAAAATCAATTTTCTTTTCCTTTAAAAACATTTAACATTTCCAACCATAAGCACTTTTAAAATATGTACTTTTCTTGAAGTTCTTTAAATGTGATTATGATACAAGAAAATATCACAAGTTTTATCTAGCTGTCTGTTACCTTTCTAAGGAACTCTGTTTTTAAAAAACAATATAAAACAAAACCCATATGCAACACATCCCAAATATTCGGTTAATGTTTGTAAGCTGTTGATAAATAAATATTATAAATATAAATAAAAATTCTCTACCATCTTAATAGTTATTTAATATAAGGTCTTTTCTTTTTTCTTTTTTCCTTTCAGAGATAGGATCTCGCTGATTGCAGTGGCATGATCATGGCTCACAGTAGCCTCAAATTCCTGGGCTCAAGCAATCCACCCACCTCAAGCCTCCAGAGTAGCTGGGAATACAGGCATATACCACCAAACCCAGCTAATTTTTTGTAGAGATGGGTCTTACTATATTAATAGCCAAGGCTGGTCTTGAACTCCTGGCCTCAAGGAATCCTCTCACCTCAGCATCCCAAAGTACTAGGATTACAGGCATGAGCCAACACACCCACCCTAAAAAAAGGTCTTCTTGACTACTGATTGAAATCATTTGTACTGATTTGATATAAATAAACACACAAGAGATTTGTGACATTATATTGATGAAGTTACAGCATTTCTAAGGCTTGCCTTTGAACTACGTGTAAAAATAACTTGCCATTTTTGGCATTTCAGACTCTACAGGTAGCCTATTCAACATATAAAATAATATATGTTAATACATATTATCCTAAGCATTTTCCATGTCATTATGTATTCTTGAAAAGTATAATATTGAATAGTACAATTTTATCATGTTAGACTAACATCAACATTTTTAATTTCTTTACCCCTTAAAAGTTTTTTAATCATTATGGAAATTTTCATATATAAACAAAAGTATTGAGAAGGTATAATAAACCTTCATCTCTTAAAACCTAGCTCGATTATCAATATTTTGCATTTTTTTTTTCTTTCAGAAACAGGGTCACACTCTGTTGCCCAAGCTGGAGCGCAGTGGTGTGATCGAAACTTACTGCAGACTCTAACTCTTGGGCTCAAAAGATCCCCCCGTTTCAGCCTTCCAAGCAGCTAGGACCATAGCATGTGCCACCATGCCCAGCTAATTTCTAATTTTTTTTTTAGAAACAGGGTTTGTTACCCTGTCTCTAAAAGTCACATCCTTTATTATCATACAAGCCATCCTCCCGCTTCAGCATGCCAAGCATCTGAGATTACAGGCACAAACCACATCGCTGGCCCAATATTTTCATGATTTTTGTTTCCTTTATTGGGCTATGCACTTTTATCTTTTTCTTGTTTTTAGTCCCTTTGTAATATTTTAAACCAAATCCCTAATACTGTGTCATTTTACCAGTAAATAAAGTATGTGTCTCTTACTGATAAAAATTTAACAAGCATACCACTATCATTCTTGACAAAACTAACAATAATACCTTGTTATCATTCAATGACCACTTCACATTCAAGTTTTCTCAATAATCTCAAGGATATATATTTTAATGTTGTTTTGTTACTGTCAGGATTCAAGCAAAATCTCCACATCACATTTAGTTGTTTTGTCTTGAGTGTTTTCTATAAAAATGTCTCTCTTTCTTTTCTACAATGTTTTTTCCTTGGAGAAACTGGGTCATTTGCCTTAGACAAATCTAGATTTAGCTGATTGTCTTTTTGTGGTATTATTTAATATGATGCTTTAATCCTACTATTTCCTGTAAATAGGTAAATATAGAGGCAGATTAGATTCAGGCTTTTTGTTTTGTTTTGTTTTTTAGACAGAGTCTTGCTCTGTCACCCAGGCTAAAGTGCAGTGGCATGATCTCAGCTCACTGCAACCTCTGTCTCCCAGTCCCGGGTTTCAAGCAATTCCTGTGCCTCAGCCTTCCGAGTAGATGGGATTACAGTCACTCCCCACCCTGCCTGGCTAATTTTTGTATATTTAGTAGCAAGAATACTATATAAATGATGCTGTGTACTCTCTACTGCATCACCTCAAGAGTACTTAAGGTCTGCTGTCTCACTTTTCTTCATGCTAAGACTGATCAGTGAGTTAAATGCTATCAACTTCTTCCCTCCATTATGATATTCCTACATGGGAATATCAATCCACATATAATCGCTTTTGCTTTCATTGATGATGATCATTGCCTCGGTCCATTATTTCAAGATAACTGCAAAATTATAATTTTCTAATTCTATCATTCCTCTTTCATTTGTCACTAGAATCCTATTCAGAAGAACTTTCCCTTATGAATTATGTGGTTACTTTTTTGTAATTCCTATAAGAAAAAAAGGATAAATATGTGATTCTCATTTTGTTTACTCATTTTTAGAGTAATAAACTGCTGCCTTATTAAGTTCCAAAGATGACCGATGAGCTTTTCTTTAAAAACATCTTTACTGAAGAAAAACTGACATACCAAAGACTGCACATACATATTTAAAATGTATAATTTGGTAAGTTTTGACATATGCACCATGAAATATTTACCACAACCAACATAATATATGTCATCCCCCAAAGTCATCACATGCTCCATTGTACTCCTTCCTTTTTGTTCCTCTCTCCTCCCTCCCCTCCCTTACTGGTGGGCTCTTTGTAACTTGACAATCATTTGCATTTCTTAGAATTTCACAGATGAAACAGAACTCTTTTTTTTATCTGGCTTGTTATACTCAGCAAAATTATTTTGAGATTAATCCATGTGATAGTATGTATCAGTAATTCATTCCTTTAACACCCTGTGTGGTATTCCATTGTATAAATATACCAGATTGTTTATACGTACACCAACTGACAGACATTTGGGTGGTTTTAAGTTTGGGACTGTTTCTAATAAAGCTGCTATATGGATCCATGTCTTTGCATGTACCTGTGCTTTCATTGATCTTGAGTAAATACCGAGTCGTGAAATGACTGTATCATATAGCAGGTACACATTTAACAGTTTTAGAAATTACTAAAGTGTTTACCAAAGTAAACACTTTGGACCATTTTACATTCTCACAATGTGTAAAATTGGACCACAAGTATGTGTAAGTGGACCACATACCTATGATACAGTTTAATTCATCAGTTAGGCATGAGATTAATAACAATAACTAATAATAAAATAGAACAATAACAATATGCTGTAATAAAAGTGATGTGAATGTGGTCTCCCCGACCCCCTCAAAATATCTTCTTGTTTTGTACTTTGGGTAACTGATACCACCCATGGAAAGTGAAACTGCAGATAAGGGAAAAGGGACTCTCTCCTTAATTTGCATGAAATTTCCATTCATCTAAGCTGTTGAATTAATAGAGGATTCTGGTTTCTCTAAATTCTCACCAACAATTGATATGCAAGTGTTTTTTTTTTATTATACTTTAAGTTCTGGGGTACATATGGCAGAACGTGCAGTTTTGTTACATAGGTATAAACATACCATGGTGGTTTCCTGCACCCATCAACCCGTCACCTAAATTAGGTATTTCTCCTAATGTTATCCCTTCCCTAGCACCCCAGCCCCCAACAGGCCCCGGAGTGTGATGTTCCCCTCCCTATGTCCATGTGTTCTCATTGTTCAACTCCCACTTACGAGTGAGAACATGCAGTGATTGGTTTTCTTGTCATAGTTTGCTGAGAATGATGGTTTGCAGCTTCCTCCATGACCCTGCAAAGGACATGAACTCATCTTTTTTATGGCTGCATAGTACTCCATGGTGTATATGTGCCACATTTTCTTTATCCAGTATATTATTGATGGACATTTGGGTTGGTTCCAAGTCTTTGCTATTGTGAATAGTGCTGCAATAAACATACGTGTGCATGTGTCTTTATAGTAGAATGATTTATAATCCTTTGGGTATATACCCAGTAATGGGATTGCTGGGTCAAATGGTATTTCTAGTTCTAGATCCTTAAGGAATCACCACAGTCTTCCACAATAGTTGAACAATACTCCTACCGAGTGTTGTAAGTGTCCCTATTTCTCCACATCCTCTCTAGCATCTGTTGTTTCCTGACTTTTTAATGATTGCCTTTAATGATCTGGTGTGAGGTGGTATCTCATTGTGGTTTTGATTTACACTTCTCTAATTACCAGTGATGATGAGCATTTTTTTCATATGTCTGTTGACTGCATAAATGTCTCCTTTGAGAAGTGTCTGCTCATATTATTTGCCCACTTTTTGATGGAGTTGTTCTTTTCTTGTAAATTTGTTTAAGTTCTTTGTAGATTCTGGATATTAACCCTTTGTCAGATGGATAGATTGCAAAAATCTCCCATTCTGTAGGGCTTATTCACTCTGATGATAATTTCTTTCGCTGTGCAGAAGCTCTTTAGTTTAATTAAATCCCATTTGTCTATTTTGGCTTTTGTTGCCATTGCTTTTGGTGTTTTAGAGATGAAGTCTTTGCCCATGCCTATGCCCTGAATGGTATTGCCCAGGTTTTCCTCTAGGATTTTTATGGACCTAGGTCTTACGTTTAAGTCTTTCACCCATCTTGAGTTGATTTTTGTATAAGGTGTAAGCAAAGGGTCCAGTTTCAGTTTTCTGCATATGGCTAGCTAGTTCTCATAACACCATTTCTTAAATAGGGAGTCTTTTCCTCATTGCTTGTTTTTGTCAGGTTTGTCGAAGATCAGATGGTTGTAGATACGTGGTGTTATTTCTTAGGTCTCTGTTCTGTTCCACTGGTCTATGTATCTGTTTTGGTACCAGTACCATGCTGTTTTGGTTACTGTACCTTTATAGTATAGTTTGCAGTCAGGTAGCATGATGCCTCCAGCTTTGTTCTTCTTGCTCAGGACTGTCATGGCTATATGGGCTCTTTTTTGGTTCCATATAAATTTTAAAGTAGTTTTTTCCAGTTATGTGAAGAAAGTCAGTGGTAGCTTCAAGGGGATAGCTTTGAATCTATAAATTACTTTGGGAAGTATGGCCATTTTCATGATATTGATTCTTCCTATCCATGAGCATGGAATGCTTTTCCATTTGTTTGTGTCCTCTGTTATTTTCTTGAGCAGTGGTTTGTAGTTCTCCTTGAAGAGGTCCTTCACATCCCTTGTAAGTTGTATTCCTAGGTATTTTATTATCTTTGTAGCAATTGCGAATGGGAGTTCACTCATTATTTGGCTCTCTGTTAGTCTGTTATTGGTGTATAGGAATGCTTGTGATTTTTGCACATTGATTTTGTATCCTGAGACTTTGCTGAACTTGCTTATCAGCTTAAGGAGATTTTGGGCTGAGATGATGGGGTTTTCTAAATACATAATCATGTCATCTTCAAAAAGAGACAATTTGACTTCCTCTCTTCCTATCTGAATACTCTTTATTTCTTTCTCTTGCCTGACTGTCCTGGCCAGAACTTCCAATACTATGTTGAACAGGAGTGGTGAGAGAGGGCATCCTTGTCTGGTGCCAGTTTTCAAAGGGAATGCTTCCACTTTTTGCCCATTCAGTATGATACTCACTGTGGGTTTGTCATAAATAATTATTATTATTTTGAGATATGTTCCATCGATACCTAGTTTTTTGAAAGTTTTTAACACGAAGTGGTGTTGAATTTTGTCGAAGGCCTTTTCTGCATCTATTGAGATAATCATGTGTTTTTTGTCCTTGGTTCTGTTTATGTGACGAATTACATTTATTGATTTTCTTATGTTGAACCAGGCTTGCATCCAACGAGTGAAGCCGACTTGATCATAGTGGATAAGCTTTTTGATGTGCTGTTGAATTCGGTTTGCCAGTATTTTATTGAGGATTTTCGCATCAATGTTAATCAGGGATACTGGCCTAAAATTTTCTTTTTTTATTGTGTCACTACCAGGTTTTGGTAACAGGATGATGCTGGCCACATAAAATGAGTTAAGGAGGATTCCCTCTTTTTCTATTGTTTGGAATAGTTTCAGAGGAAATGGTACCAGCTCCTCTTTGTACTTCTGGTAGAATGCTGCTGTGAATCCATCTTGTCCCAGACTTTTTTTTGGTTGGCAGACTATTAATTACTGCCTCAATTTCAGAACTTGTTACTGGTTTATTCAGGAATTCAATTTCTTCCTCATTTAGACTTGGGAGGGTGTATGTGTCCAGGAATGTATCCATTTCTTCCAGATTTTCTAGTTTATTTGCATAGAGGTGTTTATAGTATTCTCTGATGGTAGTTTGTATTTCTGTGGGATCAGTGTTGATATTCCCTATATCATTTTTTATTGCATCTATTTGATCCTTCTCTCTTTTTTCTTTATTATTCTGGCTTGTGGTCCACCTATTTCGTTGATCTTTTCAAAAAACCAGCTACTTGATTCATTTATTTTTTGAAGGTTTTTTCTTGTCTCTATCTCCTATAGTTCTGCTCTGATCTTGGTTATTTCTTGTCTTCTACTAGACTTTGAATTTGTTTGCTGATGCTTCTCTAGTTCTACTAATTTTGATGTTAGGGTGTCAATTTTAGATCTTTCCTGCTTTCTCTTGTGGGTATTTAGTGCTATAAACTTCCCTCTACACACTGCTTTAAATGTGTCCTAGAGATTCTGGTATGTTGTGTCTTCATTCTCATTGGTTTCAAAGAACATCTTTATTTCTCCCTTCATTTTGTTATTTACCCAGTAGTCATTCAGAAGCAGGTTGTTCAGTTTCCATGTAGTTGTGCGGTTTTGAGTGAGTCTCTTAATCCTGAGTTCTAATTTGATTGCACTGTGGTGTGAGAGACTCTTTGTTATGATTTCTGTTCTTTTGCATTTGCTGAGGAGTGTTTTACTTCCAATTACATGGTCAATTTTAGAATAAGTGCAATGAGGTGCTGAGAAGAATGTATATTCTGTTGATTTGGGGTGGAGAGTTCTGTAGATGTCTATTAGGTCCTCTTGGTCCAGAGCTGAGTTCAAGTCCTGAGTATCCTTGTAAATTTTCTGTCTCATTGATCTGTCTAATATTGACAGTGGGGTGTTAAAGTCTCCCACTATTATTGTGTGGGAGTCTAAGTCTCCTTGTAGGTCTCTAAGACTTGCTTTATGAATCTAGGTGCTCCTGTATTGGGTGCATATATATTTAGGATAGTTAGCTCTTCTTGCTCCATTGGTCCCTTTACCATTATGCAATGTCCTTCTTTGTCTCTTTTGATCTTTGTTGGTTTAAAGTCTGTTTTATCAGAGATTACTATTGCAACTCCTGCTTTTTTGTTTTTGTTTTTGTTTTCCATTTGCTTGGTAAATATTCCTCCATCCCTTCCCTTTATTTTGAGCCTATATGTGTCTTTGCACGTGAGATGGGTCTCCTGAATACAGCACACTGATGGGTCTTGACTCTTTATCCAATTTGCCAGTCTCTCTCTTTTAATTGGGGCATTTAGCCAGTTTAAATTTAAGGTTAATATTGTTATGTGTGAATTCGATCCTGTCATTATGATGCTAGCTGGTTCTTTTGCTCATTAGTTGATGGAGTTTCTTCATAGTATCGATGTTCTTTACAATTTGGTATGTTTCTGCAGTGGCTGGTACTGGTTTCTCCTTTCCATGTTTAGTGCTTCTTTCAGGAGCTCTTGTAAGGCAGGCCTGGTGGTGACAAAATCTCTCATCATTTGCTTGTCTGTAAAGGACTTTATTTCTCCTTTGCTTATGAAGGTTAGTTTGGCTGGATATGAAATTCTGGGTTGAAAATTCTTTTCTTTAAGAATGTTGAATATTGGCCCCTACTCTCTTCTGGCTTGCAGGATTTCTGCAGAAAGATGCCCTGTAAAGTCTGATGGGCTTCCCTTTGTGGGTAACCCAACCTTTCTCTCTGGCTGCCCTTAACATTTTTTCCTTCATTTCAACCTTGGTGAATCTGATGATTATGTGTCTTGGGTTTGCTCTTCTCGAGGAGTATCTTTGTGGTGTTCTCTGTATTTCCTGAATTTGCATGTTGGTCTGTCTTGCTAGGTTGGGGAAGTTCTCCTGGATAATATCCTGAAGAGTGTTTTCCAACTTGGTTTCATTCTCCCCGTCACCTTCAGGTACATCAATCAAACATAGATTTGGTCTTTTCACACAGTCCCATATTTCTTGTTCCTTTGTTCATTCCTTTTTATTCTTTAATCTTGTCTTCTCTCTTTCTTTCATTAAGTTGATCTTCAATCAATGATATCCTTTCTTCCGCTTGATCAGTTCAGCTATTGAAACTTGCGTATGCTTCATGAAGTTCTCATACTGTGTTTTTCGGCTCCAGCAGGTCATTTACATTCTTCTCTACACTGGTTATTCTATTCCAGTTAGCGATTCGTCTAACCTTTTTTCAAGGTTCTTAGCTTCCTTGCATTAAGTTAGAACCTGCTCCTTTAGCTCGGAAGAGTTTGTTATTACCAACCTTCTGAAGCCTACTTCTGTCAATTCGTCAAACTCATTCTCCATCCGGTTTTGTTCTCTTGCTGGCGAGGAGTTGTGATCCTTTGGAGGAGAAGAGGCTTTCTGGTTTTTGGAATTTTCAGCCTTTTTGTGCTGGTTTCTCCCCATCTTTGTGGATTTATCTACCTTTGCTCATTGATTTTCATGACCTCTGAATGGGGTCTTTGAGTCGACATACTATTCCTTTCTGTTTCTTAGTTTTCCTTCTGACAGTCAGGCCCCTCTGCTGCTGTCTGCTGGAGTCTGCTGGTGGTCCACTCCTGACCCTGTTTGCCTGGATATCACCAGCAGAGGCTGCAGAACAGCAAAGATTGCCGCCTGATCTTTCCTCAGGAAGCTTTGTCCCAGAGGGGCACCTGCCAGATGCCAGCCAGAGCTCTCCTGTGTGAGATGTCTGTCAGCCCCTAGTGGGAGGTGTCTCCCAGTCAGGATACACAGGAGTCAGGGACCCACTTGAAGAGGCAGTCTGATCCTTAGCAGAGGTTGAATGCTGTGCTGGGAGGTACGCTGCTCTTTTCAGAGCTGTCAGGCAGGAACATTTAAGTCTGCTGAATCTTCACCCACAATTGCTCCTTTCTCCAGGTGCTCTGTCCCAGGAAGATAGGGGTTTTATCTATATGTCCCTGACAGGAGCTGTTGTCTTTTTTTTCAGAGATGCCCTGACCAGATAAGAGGAATCTAGAGAGGCAGTCTAGCTGCAGCAGCCATGCTGAGCTGCACTGGGCTCCATCCAGTTTGAACTTCTCAGTGGCTTTGTTTACACTGTGAGCTTAAAACCACCTACTCAAGCCTCAGCAATGGCAGGTGACCCTCCCCCTACCGAGCTCGAGCCACAGCAGGCTGCTGCTGTGCTGACAGTGAGAATTTCAAGTCAGGGGATCTTAGTTTGCTGGGCTCCATGGGGGTGGGACCCACCAAGCCAGACCACTTGGCTCCCTGGCTTCAGCACTCCTTTCCAGGGGAGTGAATGGTTCTGTCTTGCTGGTGTTCCAGGCCCCACTGAGGCATGGAAAAAAAGAACTCCTGCAGTTAGTTCGGTGTCTGCCCAAATGGCCGCCCAGTTTTGTGCTTGAAACCCAGAGCCCTGGTGGCATAGGCACCGCAGGGAATCTCCTGTTTTGAAGATTGCAAAGACCATGGGACAAGCGCAGTATCTGTGCTGGAGTTCCTCAGGCTCAGACCCTCATGGCTTCCGCTGGGTAGGGGAGAAAATTCCCCAATCCCTTGCGCTTCCTGGGTGAGGCAATGCCCCACCCTGCTTCAGCTTGCCCTCCATGGGCTGCAGCCACTGTCCAACCAGTCCCAATGAGACTCAGTTGGAAATGCAGAAATCACCTGCTTTCTCCATCATTTTCGCTGGGAGCTGCAGACCAGAGCTGTTCCTATTCAGCCATCTTGCCAGCAATCTATGGCAAGTGTTTTTAACATTAGCCAATCTAATACGTGTGTGGTGGTATTTTAATATAGTTTTAATTTGCATGTCCCTAATCCCTAATGCTACTGAACATCTTTTCATGTGCTTATTTTCTTACTTAGTTTTGACAGTTCTTAATATATTCTAGACATAGTTTATCAGATATGCAGTTTTCAATTATTTTTCCCAATCTGGGGCTTGTCTCCTTAACAGTACAGGAGTCCCTCTCCCCTATCTGCAGTTTCACTTTCCACGAGTGGTACCAGTTACCCAAGGTACAGTTCCAGAAGATATTTTGAAGGGGTGGGGAGACCACACTCACATCACTTTTATAACAGCATATTGTTATAATTGTTCTATTTTATTATTAGTTATTGTTATTAATCTCATATTGTGCCTAGTTGATGAATTAAACTTTATCATAGGTATGAATGGGTAAGAAAAATCATAGCATACAAAAGGCTTGGTACTATCCATGGTTTAAGACATCCACTGGGGGTTGTGGAATATATCCCACGAGGATAAGGGGGAACTACTGTATATGTCAAAGAGTAGAATATTTTAATTTTCATAAAGTGTAATTTATTAATTAGTAAATTTATTAATTGACTTTTTTTTTTTGAGACAGAGTCTCACTCTGTCGCCCAGGCCAGAATGCAGTGGCTCAATCTTGGCTCACTGCAACCTCCACCTCCCGGGTTCAAGAGATTCTCCTGCCTCAGCCTCCCGAGTAACTGGGACAAGAGGCACATGCCACTGCACCCAGCTAATTTTTTTTAATATTTTTAGTAGAGACAGCATTTCACCATATTCGCCATGCTGGTCTCAAACTCCTGACCTCGTGATCTGCCCACCTCAACCTCCCAAAGTGCTGGGATTACAGGCACGAGCCACCGCACCTGGCCCGATTTATTAATTTTGATCAGGCTTTTGGTATCCTATTTTAGAAATCTTTGTCTAACCCAAGATCACAAAAGTTTTCTCCTATCTGTTCTTCTAGAACTTTTTTATTGATATAAAATTTATTTCCTACAAAAGTCATCCTCATAAATTGTACAGTTCAATGGTTTTTAGTACATTGAGTGACTTGTGCAACCATCACCAATATCTAATTTCAGAACATTTTCATTAGACTGAAAAGAAACCCAGTATACATGGGCATATTCTGGACATTTCATATAAACAAATCATATAGAAAAATAGCCTTTGTAGCTATCCTCTTTATCATAATGCTTCCAAGGCCATGTTACAGCCATATTATAGCATATTTCAGAACATCATTCTTTTTCATGGCTGAATAATATTCCTCTGTATGAATATACCACATTCTGCTTATACATACATGAGATGATAGGCATTTACATTGTTTCCACATTTTAGCTGTTGTGTATATTGCTGCTATGGGCATTCATGTACAAGTTTCTCTTTGAATCCTGTTTTTAATTATTTTGATTCTATACTTAGGACTGAAATTTCTGGATCATATGATAATTCTGTATTTAAACTTGTCAGGAACTGCCAAACTGTTTTCCATAGCAACTGCATAATTTTATATCCCCACCATTAATGTACAAGGGTTCTAATTTCTCCACTTCTTTGTCAACACTTGCTGTTGTCCACATTTTTTATTACAACCATCCTAGTAGGTGCGAAGCTGTACCTCACTGGGGTTTCCAATTTGCATTTCCCAGTCATTTGCATAACTAATAATGTTGAGCAGCTTTTCATGTGCTTGGCAGCCAAGTATATCTTCTCTGGAGAAATATCTATTCAAGTCTTTTGCACATTTAAAAAAATTAGGCTGTCTTTTTGTTGCTAAGATATGAGTTATTTATATATTCAAGACACTTACCAGATATGTGATTTGCAAATATTTTTTCTTATTCTGTCGATTGCCTCTTCAATTTCTTGAGAGTATCCTTTGAATTTTTAATTGTGATAAAGTACAATTTACCTTTTTCTTCTTCTGTTGCTCATGCTTTTGGTGTCATATCTAAGAATCCATTACTGAATTCAAGGTCATGAAGATTTCTCCCACATTTTCTTCTACATGTTTCATAGTTTTAACTCCTACATTTAGGTCTTTGAACCATGTTATAGTTAATTTTTATATATGGTCTGAGGTAGAGGTCTAGTTTCACTCTTTTGGATACGGATATCCAGATATCCTTGCACCATGTGCTTAAGAGACTCTTCTTTTCTCATTGAATGGTTTTAGCACCCTTTCAAATATTAATAGGACATAGATGTGTGAGTTTATTTCTGGACGCTCAATCCTTTTCCATTGACTTACGTGTCTATCCTTACATCAGTACCATACTGTTTTGGTTCTTATAGCTCTGTAGTAAGTTTTAAAGTTGGGACATATGAGTCCTCCAACACTGTTTTTCTTTTTTTGAGATAGTTACGGCTCTTGAGTTGTCCTGCAATTCAATAATAATTTCAATATCAGATTTTCCATTAAAAAAAGCTGCTGAGATTTTTACAGAGATTCCATTGACTCTATAAAGTGCTTTGAATAATACTGCCATCTTAACAATATTAAGTATTTTAAGATGAATAGTGGATGCCTTTTCATTATGTAGGTCTTCTTTAATTCCTTTCGGTAATGTTTGTGGGTTTCAGTGATCCTTGGTTAAATGTACTTATAAATGTTTTATTATTTTTGATAATAATGTAAATGAAAGGTTTTTTATTTCATTTGCAGATTATTCATTGCCAGCATATAAAATTATAACTTTTTAATGCTTCTTTTCAAAGTCTTTTTAATTTTTTTAACTGACAAAATTTGTATATATTTATGGTGTACAGCATGATGTTTTGATATAAGTATACATTGTGGAGTGGCCAGATCAAGATAATTAATATATGCCTTACCTCATATACTGAAAGGAGTTAGTTAGCTTGCCTTAGGTAGATAACAAGGGAAGGGTCCCAGAGAGGCCCCCGCCTGTGGGTCAGTGCCTCATCCCCACATAACATAAAAAGCAGCCTGAGAAAAAATTCAAGCGGCAGGTACCAACAAGGGAACTAGCACGGGGTGTTGTACCTAGAGACATGCCCACGGCTGCGCAGATAGAAAAACCTCCAGCCCATTTGGATAAAAACTTGCACAAACCTCCAGCTAACTCAGATAAGGGAACAAGGCCAGGCACAGAAATGCCTTTGTCCTTTGTATAGTCAGTGGGATCCCAGAAAAAGTTTCTTCTCCTTTTGTGGGCATGGGCACAGTGGGCTCCGGTGGGTTCCAGTAGGCACTCTACTTTCCTTTATTTGGACTGTAAGTCTGGCCTCTATGAATCATCACCTCAGCCCGATTGTTCCCAGGCCAAGCTGAGTCACGCATTCGCCAAGACAGCCTGCAGACTAAGCACATTCCTTCCCCTTCCCAGTCCATAAAAACCCTGGACCCCAGCCCCACAGTGGATACTCCCATTCCGGACCCCCTCTCTGCTGGCAGAGAGCTTTCTTCTTTTGCTTATTAAACTTTCGCTCTAACCTCACCTTTGACCATGCTCCTTAATAGTCTTGGAGGTAGGACAAGAACTCCCAGCATTATCTCAGACAACAAAAGTTTGTTTCGATATTATATTGAAACAATATATACGCTTGTCATCCTTTTAATACCTATAGTATCTGTAGTTTTCTCAACCCTCTGAGCTGTAACACTGGCAACTTTTTTTTTGATCAGTGTGACTAGAGATTTATCAATTTTATCTATCTTATCAAATCGCTAGCTTTTGGTTTCATTAATTTCCTCTCTTCTTTTTGCTTTCCATTTCAACATTGTTTCAATATTATATTATTTGTGGTCGACCACTTAAAATTTATTCTCTCAGCAATTTTCAAGTATACAATATAGTTACTTACTATAGTAAATATGTACTATATGTACTATGTACTATATGTACTACAGTCTACAGTCTACAGTCTATGATGTACTATAGATCTCTTGAGCTTACTCTTGCTCCCTAACTGAAATTTTGTATTCTTCAACCAGCACCTCCTCAATCCTTTTCCTCCCTTCAGCATCTGGTAACCACCATGCTAATCTGATTCTATGAGTCTGACTTCGTTAGATTCCACATGTAAGAAGATCATGCAGTATTTGTCTTTCTGTGCCTGGCTTATTTTACTTAACATAATCTCCCTCCAGGTTCATCCATGTTGTTGCAAATGACAGAAATTTCCTTGTTTTTAAGGCTGAATAGTATTCCATTGTGTGTATATACCATATTTTCTATTTTTTTTTCTTTTTTTTTTTTGAGACAGAGTCTCACTCTGTCACCTAGGCTGGAGTGCAGTGGCCACTGCAAGCTCCACCTCCCGGGTTCACGCCATTCTCCTGCCTCAGCCTCCAGAGTAGCTGGGACTATAGGTGCCTGCTACCATGCCCATCTAATTTTTTTATATTTTTTTAGTAGAGATGGGGTTTCACCATGTTAGCCAGGATGGTCTCAAACTCCTGACCTCGTGATCCGCTCGCCCAAAGTGCTGAGATTACAGGTGTGAGCCACCGCGCCTGGCCTACATTTTCTTTATCCATATATCCTTTAATGGACATTCCATATCAACTTTGGCTCCTATGAATAGTGCTGCAATGAAAGTAAGAGTGCAGACATCTCTTCAACATACTGATTTTATATCCTTTGGATACATACCCAGCAGTACTATTGCTGGCTCATATGGCAGTTTTATTTTTTATTTTTTTGAGTCACTTCCATACTGTGTTCTACAATGGCTATACTAATTTACATTTCTACCAAGAATGTTCAAGAGCTCCCCTTTTCCTACATCCTCACCAAAACTTGTTATCTTTCCCCTTTTTAATAACAGCCATTCTAACAAGTGTAAGGTGATATCTCATTGTGGTTTTAATTTGCATTTCTCTGATGATTAGTGACACTGAGCATTTTTTTTCATATACTTGCTGGCCACATGTATGTCTCTTTTTGAAAAATGTCTATTTGGGTACCTTGCCCAGTTTTCAGTCAGGTTATTTGTTTTCTTACTATTGAGTCGAGTTCCTTATATATTTTGGATAGTAACTCCTTATCAGATATATGGTTTGGAAATACTTTCTTCCATTCCATAGGTTGTCTTTTCACTCTGTTGTTTCCTTTGCTATACAGATACAATGGATTTTTGTGTATTGATTTCCTAGCTTTGATTTATTTTGAGTGCCTAATCAACTTTGCTTTTCTGGGATAAACTCTCATTAGGTCATGACATAATTATCCTTTTAAAATAGTGTTAGACATGATTTTCCAAACTTTTGTTTACAATTTTTGAACCTATATTCATGAAAGATAGTGATGTTCAATTTTCTTCACTTAGAGTGTCTTTATCAAGTTTTTAAAATGTGGGTAATAATAGTCTCTTTTCTAGAAGACTTGTGTTGAATTGGTATTATTTCTTTCTTAAATATTTGGCAAAATTCAACAGTGAAGTCATCTGGGATGGGAGTATTGGAAAATTTTTAACTACAGAAGCAATTTCTTTAAGAAATACAGGGGTATTCAAGTTATCTATTTCTTCTTAAGTGAGCTTTGGTAGTTAGTGTTTTTCAAATAAATTTTCCATTTCATCTAAATTGTTGAATTGATAGGCCTAAAGATGTCCACTGGCTGGATGTGGTTGCTCACGCCTGTAATCTCAGCACTTTGAGAGGCTGACATGGGTGGATCACCTGAGGTCAGGAGTTCGAAACCAGCCTGGCTAACATGGTGAAACCCTGTCTCTATTAAAAATACAAAAAATTAGCCGGGCGTGGTGGTGGGCGCCTGTAGTCCCAGATATTTGGGAGGCTGAGGCAGGAGAATTGCTTGAACCCGAGAGGTGGAGGTTGCAGTGAGCCAAGATCCCATTACACTCCAGCCTGGGCAACAAGATTGAAACTCTATCTCAAAAATTAAAATAAAAAAAAAGATGTTCATAATATAACCTTGTTATCCTTTTAATGCCTGTAGTATCTGTAGTTTTGTCAACCCTCTGAGCTATAACACTGGCAAGTTTTTTTTGATCAGTGTGACTAGAGATTTATCAGTTTTATCTATCTTATCAAATCACTAGCTTCTGGTTTCATTAATTTCCTCTCTTCTTTTTGCTTTCCATTTCATTGATTTCCTCTTTGATCTTTACTATTTCCTTTTTTTTTTTTTTGCTTACTTTGGATTTAATTTGCTCTTCTTTCTCAAATTTCATAAAATGGAAGTTGAAGTCATGATTCGAAATCTTTCTTTTTTCTCATATTGGTATTTGTTTCATTATTTTTATCTAAGTAGTACTTTAGTAGCATCACACTAAATCTGATACATTGTGTTTTCATTTTCATTCATTTCAAAATACTTTCTAATTTCTCTTTTGATTTTGTCTTTACTCATGGGTTATTTAGGATTGAATGCACAAGGAGGGTCATCCACAAATCCCTGGGATTCTTCTATGCAGTTCTCTCCACTCCAGTATTCAGTCCTCTGAAATCTGGCTGTTTTGGTCTCCCTGGCCATTCTGTTCTGTTTTGTCAACTCAGACAGTCTGCTGTGTGTTACCTGAGTTACCCCCCAACCTGTGCTGCAGTCTGGAAACTCTTTCAATGCACTAAACTGAGACAATCACAGAGCTCCTCCTGCTTGTTTCCCGTATCATAGGGATCATTGTCCTTGGTTGCCTGATATCCAGTGTCTTAAAAACCATTGTTTCCTATATTTTGTCTGTTTTTTTAAAGTTGTTTCAGGAAAGAGTAAATTTGGCCCCTGTTACGCCACCTAAGCTGGAAGAAGTCCAGTTTCGTTTTGCTTATATCATTATAAACCCATTTTTATATATTTTATTTCTTTTAATTCATTGCAGAATCTTCCTTTTCAATGCTCAAAATATCCCAGCCTAAGTCAGTAGGAGCCATTTCACGTTGGCTTTTGGGTCCTTCGACATGTTCCTTCTAGTCTCTTTAGTGGCAAATGACATGCAGGTCCCACAGTCTAAACACTGAAGGTAACTATATATTTGCATTTGCTGAACTTGTTTTTAAAAGTGGGAGAGAGAGCAAGATATACAGATTTTATATTTATATAACAGGTACACTACAATGAAAAGAACACACTTGTGTTAGAGTAGACCCAATTCTCCCACATACAAGTCACTAATACTCTTAACTGTTAAATGTAGACCTCAAAAATTCTTATCTTTGCTTCCTAAATATAGACCTCTAAGTTTCCAAACAGTCCCATAAATATGACTTTATCTTATCAACCTGTGTGCATTCAGTCTGGTTATTCTGGACTCTCATTTACACAGTCATAGCAGCTTAGAAAGGCTTCTTATCCCAATATTGCTTGAGATTAGCAGAATCTAAGTAATAATGGCGTGTCATCAGTAAATATTACAAAGTAAACGGGAATCCAGTCAAGCCTGAGAAAATCAAAATAAAATTAAATCAAAGGGACCACAAGAGGATATCAATGTCCTTCCATCTATTCCCAATCCTCTGTTTTCTTGCCCTTGATTTAAAAATCAAGATGTCACAAATCCCCAATTTTCCCTTCTAACCTACTAAATTAGACTTGATATTTCTTAGTTTCCATGAGAGCCCCTAACAGTCCCTTCTAGGCCAATAATTCCTAAATTCATAGATTCTTCAGGGTGCAAGAAATTGCAGATCTGAAGACAGATCATCTAATACAGGCACATAATTTCAAAGACAGGAAACTAAGGTACAGAAATTTTATGCTCTTTGCCTCTCTCTTAGCAAACTTAGAAAGCCAGGGATTTAGTGACATCATGTGTTAAAGAGATTTTCTAAAGCATGTAAAAACATATTTAGGCTGATAACTCTTAACACTCTATATCTCACATCCTCTTGATTATTTACTATGTACTATGATGATAAGGAAAACACAACTTTTTAAGGGGTGTTTATATGATTACAAACATTTTTGTGAATGTCTTAGTAACCAGTATGAAAACACTGCCAGAATGCAAACATCATAAAATAAAAAGCATTAATTTTATTAAAAACTGAGTCTACCCTTGGTTTTCAAGAGATAAACCAATTAAAATAGCTAAAATAGCTTTGCAGAACCGATGCATGTATAAAATGTCCTCTTTTGCCTTTGCTTGAATCCAAAAAACTAAGCAACATTCATTGCTTAGTTGTACACACCAGTTTTCTCATCAAAGAAAAGGCTCTGTTGAAGAACAAAGATGTTCCTCAAAACTTTGAGGACTAACTGTAATACAAGTCCAATAGATTCTGATTGTTGATAGACCAAACCAGCAATCCTTGCCTAAAATCTTCAGAAGAACCATTTCAGCAAATTGAGCTTTCCAATGCAGACATTTGCTGTAGCTGTGTTTTATCACAGAGAATAATTGTGATCTTTTAAGTACCAGTGTACCATAATTTTTGGCCATCTCAAAATGCTGAGGGAAGCACTTACTGATCTAATAAGTCTTGTTTTGTCTTTAATGAGTACAATTTCAAGTAATCATAAAAAGCCCACATATGGCCATCACAACACTTGTTGTGCACAATCTGTTCAACCAAAGGCATTTTTACTCTACACCATAAACAGCATTAGATGTGACTAGAAAAACATTCATCTACCAAGATGTTCAGGCCAAGGTTATAGGAAATGAATTAAAAATTATGGTTACATATGGTCTTGGTTACACTAAGATGTTCTGATATAGCAATAATTGAGAATAACAGGCCTATCCTCTCCTCTAGCTTTAGGCTCTGATCCTCACAATAAAATTAAAGCTAATCAGTCCTTTAAGACATAGTACAACCACAGGCTCTCTTTCAGATACACTATACTAGAATAGTGATTTGATTTCTTAAAATCAAACTTTGTACTAATTTTCTAGCAATTTAGATACTATGGCATCTTTTTTTTTTTTGAGACGGAGTCTCATCTGTCGCCCAGGCTGGAGTGCAGTGGCGCAATCTTGGCTCACTGCAACCTCCGCCTCCCGGGTTTAAGCAATTCTCCCATCTCAGCCTCCCAAGTAGCTGGGATTACAGCCACCACACCACCACGCCCAGCTAATTTTTGTCTTTTAGTAGAGATGGAGTTTCACCACGTTGGCCAGGCTGATCTCAGACTCCTGGCCTCAAGTGATTCACCTGCCTCGGCCTCCCAAAGTGCTAGGATTACAGGAGTGATCCATTGCGCCTGGCCCGCATCTGTTTTAATATTAATAGCTAAAATTTACTTAGCATTTACTGTGGTCTCTATTCTGAATCAAGTACCTTATAAATATTACCTTATTTAATACCCTAAAAAATAATTTTCCCACTTAGCTAAGTGATAGACCCAATAATCCAATCTGAGGTTATAATGGCGCCCAGGGTCCTATTCACTGTGTGATCCTACCATAGTCCTAGGTAACTAATAAACATTTGCTCTTTTCCTAGGGAGTAAAGAAAGACATTATTTCCCATTAAACTATAAGCTCAAAGAGATCTGAAGACATCAAACTGAAAGAGACCTGGGATCTTACCTGGTTTTTTTCATCATTGTGTTGCCAATACAGCAACTTTCTAATAGTTGTGAAATGAAGGAAGGTTGAAGGAAAAGGTTGCTCAGCTATAATAAGTCGGAAAAGGCAAGAATCACATTCATTTTCCTAAGTACTATAGGATAGAACTGAAATTTATACAGTAACAAATTTCAGATAACACATAGGTAAATTTTATAGTAGCCAGTTTTTCCATTACACAAATGTAAGAATTGGCTTTTAATTATTTAAAAGCTCTGGAAAGCAGTAGAGATGACACATCGCAGTAGAGATGACAAATCAGTGAGAGATTACTAAAGAACTGGCAGTTTGATCATTTCTAAAAATATGAAATTTCATATAATTGTTATATTATTGAACTCTCTGAGCCACAATGTAAATTTTTGTCATATATTCACCTCTCTTTTCATCTTACATATTCAGCTTGATAATATGCACTGACCATATTCACTTTTTAAAGCCAAATACTCATAGGATCTAGTGATATATGAGCACTTAAAATTCAATCAAAATATCTTCTAAGCACAATATATTAACATTTAAATGATTATTTTCATATATATTTCTTTGATATATATTTCATAGCCATTAGCAATGAAAAAGCAAAAAGCTTCTTGTTTAAATGAGTATTCCATTTCAGAAAGGATAAGTTTGGTATTGCTTTCTTCAACTCATTTTAACTTTTATCAAACATTAGTAGGCTTCTATAATGGTCTGACTGTCCCTTATTCAAGTAAATTAAACAATTTAGGGCTCATCACCTGTATGATACTCAAAAATACCAAGGAAAAGCAGCCATAGTACCTACCTTGGTTAGGTGAATGACTCCTTTAGAAGTGACTGAACAACCCATGAAGCCTACATATTGAAGCTCAGGACAGTGTTCAGCAAATGCTTTCACTGACTGATCTGTCACCTAGGGAAAAGACATGGATGAAGTTATTCAAGGTAATAGTCCAGTGAACTCAAGGATTTGGCTCCTGAAAATTCTCTCAGCCCCACCTTGCATCATTACTATTTCCTGCCCTGTTAGATCATTTGAATCAGCATACAAACATGCTATAATATTCCTGTATTTTTAAAAGTCGTCTCTTGACCCTACATCCACTTCTTATCACCCCATGTTTTTATACTTCTTCAGAGATGTTGACACTGGCTACCTCCAATTCTTTACCTTCTCCCCTCCCTGGGTGTGTGTATGTATATGTATATGTATATGTACATGTATATGTATATGTATATACACACACACACACACACACACACACACACACACACAAACACACACATATATGGTTGGTTTGTTTTCGGGTTTTTTGTTTTGTTTTGTTTTGTTTTGTTTTGACAGAGACTCACTGTGTTGCCCAGGATGGAGTGCAGTGGCACAATCTCGACTCACTGCAACCTCCGCCTCCCAGGTTCAACTGATTCTCCTGCCTCAGCCTCCCAAGTAGCTGGGACTACAGGCATGCATCACCACACCCAACTAGTTTTTTTTGGGTTTTGTTGTTGTTGTTGTTGTGTTTTGTTTTGTATTTTTAGTGGAGACGGGGTTTCACCATGTTGGCCAGGCTGGTCTCAAACTCCTGACCTTAAGTGATCCAGCCTCCTTGGCCTCCCAAAGTGCTGGGATTACAGGGGTAAGCAATCACACCCAACCAATATATATTTTTTTATTGACATTTAATTCACATACCATAAAATTCACCCTTTCAAAGAGTACAGTTCAGTATATTCTCAAGGTTATGCACCATTACCGATATCTAATTCCAGAACATGTTCACCACCCCCCAAAGACCCCATGCCCATTAACAGTCATTCCCCTATTTCCCACTATCTCCAAGCCTGGCAATCTAGATTTTCCTATTCTGAACACTTTATATAAAAAGAACTACCAGTTTGTGACCATTTATGACTGGCTTCTTTCACTTAGCATAATGTTTTCAAGGTTCATCCATGTTGTAATATGTGTTGGAATTTCCTTACTTTTCAAGGCTGAAAAATATTCCATTGTATGGATATACTACATTTTTATGGGTTGAATTATGTCTCCTTAAGATTCATATTTTGAAATCTTAACCCTCACTACCTCAGAATGTGATCTTATTTGGAAATGGGGCAGCTATTTCCAATAGTGAAGTAAATAGTTAATTTAGGATGAAGTTGTACGGGAGTGGAGTGGGCTCCCAATTCAATATAACTGGCGGAGCAGAGATGCACACACAGGGAGAATGCCATGTGAAGACTGCAGTTATGCTGCACAAGCCAAGGCACACCAGATTGCCAAAAAGAGTGCCAGAAGTTAGGCAAGAGGCCTGGAACAGATCCTTTCCTAGCACTTTAGAAGAAACATGGCCCTGCCAACACTTTGATCTTGGACTTCCAGGCTCTAGAACTGTGACACCATAAATTTCTATTGTTTAAGCCACTCAGTTTGTGGTACTTGGTTCTAACAGCCCTAGCAAGCTAATACACACATTTTCCACTCTCTCTTGATCTCATAGTAATCAAGGTTTTGTCCCTCTCATTCATTGTCACTATCCTATCAATTAAATGGTCAATCTCAATTATCCCAGCATTTCAGCAGCATCTGACACAATTGATGATTCTTCTGGAAACAATTCATTTGCTTCTTGTATCAACTATCATGGCTTTCCTCCTTCCTTACTGTTGGCTCTTGGTCACTTGGTTGAGTCTACCTCATCTCAGTCCTCAGCTCATTTCTCTTTTCCGTCTTACTTCATTCCTTAGGTGATCAAAACTAATTGCATGGCTCCTTAATAACTCTCCTAGTCCCTCTCTGTGTCTCACCACACTTTGATTTTCTTCATAACACTTATCACTACTGATCACATTACACACTTACTCACATATTAGTTTGTCACTCTTCCCCTCTCAAAATAACTCTTCCCTCCCTCTCCCATAGAATAACCAACCATTCTGATTTGCCTCGGACAGTTTCAGTCTTAGCACTGAAAAGTCCTATGACCCAGAAAACCACTTAGTTCCCCATCGGCACCTAGAATAATCCCTGGCACTTAGTAGAAAATATTGAAATAAATAAATGAATTTTTTCCTTCTTTCCATGTCCTCCATCATACCTTTTACTTCTACTTTATTTTATTTTTAGACAAAGGATATATTTGTATCATTTTAATATATGATTTTTTAAATGTCATTGTACTAGTGGCTTTATTTTCTGATATAGTTCATGTGTCTTATGAAGTCTTTTTTTAAAGAACTGGGAGGAGGCACATTTTTACACCAGTGACTCAACTTTGATCTGTACCATGGTTAATTTTCTATATCAACTTGACTATGCCATGGGGTGCCCAAATATTTGGTTAAACATTATTCTGGGTATTCCTGTGAGAGAGTTTCTGAACGATATTAACAGCTCAATCAGTAGACTGAGTGAAGCATATTGCCTTCTTCAATGGAGAGAAACTTCATCTAGTCTGTCAAAGGTCTGAATAGAACAAAAAGTCAGTGTAAGGGAGAATTGGTGCTCTCTCTGCCTGACTATCTTCCAAGTAGGAGATCAGTCTTCTTCTGCCTTTGATTCAGACTTGCACTGGAACTTTCACCATTGGCTCTCCCAGTTCTCAGGTCTTTAAACTTGGACTAGAATTTACACCATTAGTTTTTGTACTTCTCAGGTCTTCAGACTTGGACTGAGACTATACCACTGGCTCTCCTGGGACTCTAGATTGACAAATGGAGATCTTGGAACTTCTCAGTCTCCATAATCATGTAAGCCAATTCCTTACAACAATCTCTAGAAAGATATACAGACAGACGTACAGACAATATCCTAATGGTTCTGTTTCTGTGGAGAACCATGACTAATACCTTGAGTATTACAATCCCAAGTTTTATTATATTAAAAACTCAGAGCTGAAAGGAGTGGGGCCCAAGGAACTGTATTTTCAACAAGCCCCCAAGTGACTCTTAAGCATGTGAAAACTTGAGGCCCCCAGTGCTTCAAAGAAGTTACACTGACAGTGTTTTGCATTTCTAAGCAGCCCTGCTTTAAATGAATGGCAGAATAAAATTCCTTTTTTGTCTCCCGCACCTCCAAAAAA
The DNA here is from genome assembly GCF_029289425.2 of Pan paniscus. Taxonomy (NCBI): domain Eukaryota; kingdom Metazoa; phylum Chordata; class Mammalia; order Primates; family Hominidae; genus Pan; species Pan paniscus. Next base: position 103,509,018 of record NC_073253.2, read on the forward strand.
ATTTCCATTTACAAAATTATCTTCTTGTAATTGTGCTTAAATTTTCTTCATGTTTCCCAAAGATGTAGCTTATAAAAGAAAGTCCAAATATTCTCTATCATATGCTTAATTTCAGATTCACTTTCTTCACAGTCAAGATGAGATCGACAAATTTAACATCTTTGTTAGTTTTTCAAACAATAGCAACTTACATCTCTTTGGCATTAGCTTTAGCATGGGTGACTCTTTTTGTATCTTCCTTATCTATGCTGAACAGATATTGGAAAAAAGAAGTATGTGAGCAGCATTAATGCTAAAACAATCATAAGAACATTTTCCTAAAATAATGAAACCAACAGCATCTATGGTACATGTGATGAAAGATTAATTCTCCCCTCAAAAGTAAAGTATGCTTAAGCATATTAAGACTAAGGGTGCCATTGATAAATTTAAAATAGGCTTTCCTGACACTTAGCATTCTAAAGGCATTATGTTAACAAAGAATTTTTAAGGCACTAAAATTGCTGGAAGCTTCAATGAAACTCAATCACTATCAAAAACAAAAAGGGGTAACAGAGGTTAAGTACATGGTCAGTTGGTTAAACACCCTGCTCAATTTCAGTCTAAGATTAAGTTTTTCCTATATCCATCTTCGAGGAGAGGAGAAGAACTCAGATGAGGATTAAGGATACAAGAAAACTCAGGTCCAAGAGGCCAGAGCATTCAGAGAGAAAAAGTGGGGTTTGAAAATGTGCTTCTTGGGTCTTTCTCTTTCAGCTCAAGCAATCAGAATAAGATAGCTCAGAGGAGCCTCTAACATCAACAGAGCCCTGGAAAGCAAGACAAGATTGTGTCATGAGGATACAGAAACACTCTTAGTAGGCTTGGGTATGTTTTAGGAGACTAATAAAAGGGCCTTGAAGATTTGGGTGGCATCCAGCTCCACTCCCCAAGGATAGAAGATCAGTTAGGGATTTGTGGCAGAAGGTCTGGAAGAAACAGACTATAGACTACAGGATGCAGGTACTGGGACCCTGGAGTCTCACTTCTAGCTTCTCTGGGACCCTGGAGTCTCACTGTCTAGCTTCAAATCCCAACTGGACCACTTACTAGCTGTGTGATTTTCAACAAGTCATTTCTCCTCTCTATACGCTTTGTTCATTCTATAATATGGAGAAAATTACAGTACCTACCCCACAGGGTAAAATGTGAGGGTAAAATAAGATAATGCATGTAAAATATTTTGAACAATGCAAGGCACATTGTAATTGTTCAATAGATTTTAGCTATTATCATAATCACTCCAGGTTCCCCTTTCTTCTGTATTCCGATTCTTAGCCAGGACTAAAGGGTTGAAATGCGTAAGAGAATATTCAACAAGAGTGTATTTAAAGCATTATAGTTTCTTCTCCTGGTTATCACAAGAGCTCCTGATCATAATTTGGGGGTTTTCAGTTACAATCTAAACTATGGGATGGCTGTAAGGGAGACATAGGTGAAAGTTTGTTACTGACTCCCTATGGTAGAAAGAATGCCATTTTGTTAAGGCTCTTAACCAAGTTGCACACAAGAATCACCAAAGAAGATTTCTAATTTAATTTATTGGGTACAGCTCTGCATCAATTTTATTTTAAAAGCTCCGCAGGAGATTCTAATGAACAAATTCTAATGCCTTCCATTCAAAGTGTAGTTCTCATGCCAGCAGCACTGACATCACTTTGGAGCTTGTTAAAAATGCAAAATCTGTAGATTGCTTTTAGCAGTATGGTCATTTTCACAAAATTAATTCTACTCATCTATGAGCATGGGATGTGCTTCCATTTAATTCCCATTAAAATACCACCATCATTCTTCACAAAACTAGAAAAAACAATCCTAAAATTCATATGCAACCAAAAAAAGAGCACGCATAGCCAAAGCAAGACTAAGCAAAAAACAAAAACAAAAAACAAATCTGGGGGCATCACATTACAAGTTCAAACTATACTGTAAGGCCACAGTCACCAAAACAGCATGGTACTGGTATAAAAATACGCATATAGGCCAATGGAACAGAATAGAGAACCCAGAAATAAACTCAAATACTTACAGCCAACTGATCTTAGACAAAGCCAACAAAAACATAAAGTGAGAAAAGGACACCCTATTCAACAAATGGTGCTGGGATAATTGGCAAGCCACTTGTAGGAGAATGAAACTGGATCCTCATCTCTCACCTTATACAAAAATCGAATCAAGATGGATCAAGGACTTAAATCTAAGACCTGAAACTATAAAAATTCTAGAAGATAACATCGGAAAAACCCTTCTAGACACTGGCTTAGGCAAAGACTTCATGACCAAGAACCCAAAAGCAAATGCAACAAAAACAAAGATAAATAGGTGGGGCTTAATTAAACTAAAGAGCTTCTGCACAGCAAAAGGAAGAGTCAGCAGAATAAACAGACAACCCAAACAGTGGGAGAAAATCTTCAAAATCTATGCATCTGACAAAGGACTAATACCCAGAATCTAGAAGCAACTCAAACAAATCAACAAGAAAAAAACAAACAATCCCATCAAAAAGTGGGCTAAGGTCATGAATAGACAATTCTCAAAAGAAGATATTCAAATGGCCAACGAATACATAAAAAAAATGCTCAACATCACTAATGATCAGGGAAATGTAAATCAAAACCACAATGTGATACTACTTTAGTCCTGCAAGAATGACCATAATAAAAAAATAAAAAAGTAATAGATGTTGGCGTAGATGTGGTTAAAAGGGAACACTTCTACACTGCTGGTAGGAATGTAAACTAGTAAAACCACTATGGAAAACAGTGTGCAGATTCCTTAAAGAAATAAAAGCAGAATTACCATTTGATCCAGCAATCCTACTACTGGGTATCTACCCAGAGGAAAAGAAGTCATTATATGAAAAAGATACTTGCACACGCATGTTTATGGCAACACAATTCACAACTGCAAAAATATGAAACCAGCCCAAATGCCTATCAGTCAATGAGGGGATAAAGACATTGTGGTATATATACACAACAGAATATTTCTCAGCCATAAAAGGCAATGAATTAATGGCATTCACAGCAACCTGGATGGGACTGGAGACTATAATTCTAAGTGAAGTAACTCAGGAATGGAAAACCAAACATCAAACGTTCTCACTCATAAGTGGGAGCTAAGCTATGAGGATGCAAAGGCATAAGAACGATACAATGGACTTTGGAGACTCAGAGGAAAGGGCAGGAGGGGGGTAAGGGATAAAAGACTACATATTGGGTTCAGTGTATACTGCTCGGGTGATGGGTGCACCACGATCTCACAAATCGTCACTGAAGAACTCACTCATATAACTAAATACCACCTGTTCCCCAGAAACCTATGGAAATAAATTTTTTAAAAAAAGCAAAATCTAAAGGCATAAGAATGATAGAATGGACTTTGGGGACTTTGGGGGAAGGGTGGGGGGGGGGCGAGGGATAAAAGACTACAAATAGGGTGCAGTGTATACTGCTCGGGTGATGGGTGCACCAAAATCTCACAAATCACTATTAACGAACTTACAAATGTAACCAAATACCACCTGTACCCCAATAACTTATGGAAATTTTTTTTTAAAAAAAAGCAAAATAGTAGGCCCTGGCACAGACCTATTAAATCTTAATCAGCATTTTAGGAAAATCCTAGGGTGATTCTTATACACCTTAAAGTTTGAGAAATACTGCTCAAGTGATAAAGAACTATGTCATCTTCTTGGGGTGAGATGAAGCAAAAACTAAATGGCTATGCCATAGTCCAAGCACTATGCATAATTTTTAAACAGCTTTATTGAGGTACAACTTATATGCCATAAAATCCATCCATTTTGAGTATAATTCATCAAGTTTTAATAAGTTTATACAGTTATAAAATCATCACCACAATCCAGTTTTGAACACTTTCATCACACCACCCAAAAAATTCCCTCTATATTCTATGCTCATATACAGTTAATCACATCTCTCACCCACAGGCAACTACTGATCTGCTCCCTATCTCTATACTTTTACCTTTTCTAGAAACTTCACATAAATAGAATTGTGTCATAAGTAGTCTTTTGTCTCTAGCTTCTTTCACTAATGTAATGTTTTTGAGGTTTATCCATGTTAGTCCATGTATCAGGAGTTGTGGAAGTGGCACCACTCACCATTACCCGTAGTGATCCACTAGCAAAATGTGTGCTTCCTGTTCCCACAACATTACATTCTGCTGGCCTAGAGGTCTTAGTTCCAGAGGAAACACTGCCACCAGGAGACACAATAATGATTCCGTTAAACAGGAAGTTAAAATTGCCACCTGTTCATCTTGAGCTCCTCCTACCTTTAAGTCAACAGACTAAGAAGGGAGTTACAGTGTTGGCTGGGGTGACTGACAGGACTATCAAGATGAAATCAGTCTACTACTCCATAAAGGAGATAGGAACACAGGAGATCCATACAGGATACAGGAATGCATGGAGTACAGGAGATCCATTAGGGCTTCTTTTAGTATTACCATGCCCTGCGATTAAGGTCGATGGGAAACTACAACAGCCCAATCCAGGTAGGACTACAAATGGTCCAGACTCCACAGGGATGAAGGTTTGGGTCACTGTACCAGGAAAAAAACTATGACCTGCTGAGGTGCTTGCTGAAGGCAAAGGAATACAGAATGGGTAGCAGAAGGTAGTCATCAGTACCAGCTGCGACCACGTGACCAGCGACAGAAACAAGGACTGTAACTGTCATGAGTATTTCCTCCTTCTTTTGTTAAAAACATGTTTGTGAATGTATACACTTGTGCTAAGAAAATAACTTAATTTTATTTCCTTTTCCTTCATCATGTGACATAAGATTTATTGACTTTACATAAGCATTTAGGTATTGTTAACTTTATGTAATGGTATTTGGGTTGGGGATTGGTGCGTTTCCAGTTGTACAAAGGATAGTTGCATTAAGTTAGGTGTAATTATGACCTTATTATTGTCTTTATTTGAATATTATGTATGATCTCAGGAGGGTTCAAGTTGGCAAGGGGTGGACTTGTGATGATTAATACTGTCAACTTGATTGAACTGATGGATACAAAGTATTGATCCTGGGTGTGTCTGTGAGGGTGTTGCCAAAGGAGATTAACATTTGAGTCAGTGGGCTGGGGAAGGCAGACCCACCCTTACTCTGGTGGGCACCATCTAATCAGCGGCCAGTGAATATAAAGCAGGCAGAAAAATGTGAAGAGGCAAGACAGGCCTAGCGTCCCAGCATACATCTTTCTCCCGTGCTGGATGCTACCTACCCTCAAACACTGGACTCCAAGTTCTTCAGTGTGGAGACTCGGACTGGCTCTCCTTGCTCCTCAGCTTGCAGACAACCTATTGTGGGACCTTGTGATTGTGTAAGTTAATACTGAATAAGCTCTCACATATATATATATATATATATATATATATATATATATATATATATGTATGTATTATATACACTATTAGTTCTGTCCCTCTAGGGATCCCTAACACAACAGTTTATTCATTTTATTAATGAGTAGAATTCCACTGTATGGATATACTACATCTTGTGTATCTATTCACCAGTTGATAAATATTTTAACTGTTTCCAATTTGGGGCTTTGACAAATAATGCTGCTGTGATCAATCACACATAAGTATTATATGGACATATATTTTCATTTCTCTTGAGTAAATATCTAGGAGTAGAACTGGTGAGTCACACAAATGTATGTTTAATTTTTCACCAATTTTTAAAATTGGGTCATTTGTCTTACTAAGTTGCAGGAGTTCTTTATATATTCTGAATAAACACCCTTATCAGATATTTGTTTCACAATTGTTTTTTTGCACTCTGTGCCTTATCTTTAATTTTCTTAATGGTGTTCTTAGCTCTGACATTTAGGTCTATGATGTTCTCAGAGTTCATCTTTGTTTATGGTGTGAAATAAAGGTAAAGGTTCATCTTTTGCATATGTATACCAATTTTGCCAGCACCATTTGTTGAAAAGACGATACACTATACAGGAATTTTAAAGCTCCTGCCTGGAACACCTTGAAGAATCATACATACTCACAGGCTATGGGAAAACCAGGCAATAGGTAAGAATTAGTACGCAGATAAAATGTGACTCAGGATTTGGAAAGAAGCATCAGAAAATTAGGGAAGAATGAGATCATCTTGCAAAGCACATTTTGATCTTTCAGTCAGTCAATGCTGTGATAGAGACAAAGAGAAAGATAACCCTCAGATTCAACATGATTCACATGGCAGAGGTGAAGAACGATCTTCTCCTTCAGTTGGCATTCTAAAAGCCAAGCTACACTTTTATAACTGCATGAAATGGATGTAGGCACGTTTAGTGTTACACCAGGAAAAGCACTAGTGATAAGGAATGTCTGTTGTACTAGAGTCAAAAGGACCATTAAAAGCCTGCATAGTATCAACACACATCAAGATCCTAGTAAAGCTTCAGTTTAGAAATTTTAAGCTGCTAAACCTACGGCAAATGAAAACCAGAGACCCAGGGTGCAAAAGGGAAAAGGAGGAGAATGTTGTTTCTCATAAGCTCTTGAGGGCTGCACTCAATCAGAAATCTTTTGAGGGTGGATTCCTGTGAGATCAAATGTAGGGACAAAAGAAAAGCCCCTGCAGGAGGTGGAAATAATAGGCTTAGAAAAATGCAGAGTTGGGGGACAACAGTAATAGCGACAGTGGCAGAAATGGCCATATATAACTAAGAAACTCTTGGCTAGAAGAAGGATAAAGAGAAGACAGGCAGTACAGGGTCACCAATTTTGCTTGGAGAGTTACTGTTTCTAAACATGATTTGGGACTGTGGATTACTCTACTTATAAACTTGGAGATTCAGTCTCTAGACGGCTCACACTCAGCCGAGGTTTGGGGTACTAGTTGCCACCGGGTTGAAGAGAGAATAGACAATAAAAATAGCTACATTTACTAAGGCCTTAACATGTGCCCAGCTAAGTCCTCTCTATCCATCATCTGAGAGCCTCATAATAGTATTGAGAGACATAATTATCCCCACTTAATAGATTGACTTCCTCCTCCAAATCAAACCACTAGCAGGTGGCAAAACTGGGTTTTAAACACTGGCCTTTTAGGCTTTAAAACCTATGCTTTGTATGTTATACCAATTAGGATATGATTCCTTTCATGGAACTAATCTCACTCAAATGCAAGAGCAAATCCAAGGCCTTCCTTTAACCTCCAGAGAAGTAGAGTGGCAGATATCAAGGCACAATGGGTCTACTTTCTAGGGAATTTTCTGAGAGAAGTGTTACCACTTGATTACTGTTTTCATCTCCTGCAGATAGAATTGGTGTGGTACTGATGCTATGATAGTCTTGTATATCCTGAGAACTGCTCCAAAAGATGGAAGCATAGTAGAGAGTTAGGGGAATCTAATTCAGAGGTGTTGAAGAAGCTGCATTAGTAGTAGTAAATTATAAAACCATAAAAGTAGTAACTGGAATCCAAGGAAGCAGTTTTATCTAGAAAGGATTAAAATTAACAAAGAAAAAAAAGTAAGGACAGGGAAAGCTCTTCTATAAATTTCAAGATTCTAAATAAAGAGATGCAATGCAGTCTTATTTTAAGACTTGAAGTTTTCTTGGACTATAGGAAGACAGATCTATCTTTATCAGAATAAGATTGATTCAATGAAAGAATTTTGTAATCTGTGCTGAAAGATATTTTGGGAATAATTGCTAGCATATCTGGGATGAAAAGGAATTTGGTGTACTAATTCTAAAAAGGTGGAATGAATCTTTGGACATTTTAATACTGCCGGATTATAGAGCTAATCTGTGTAATTCTACATGCATGTACCAAACAATATAACAGTATTTCTTGATCTTAATTAGAAACTAAAAAATTTTCCTAGACTTCACCCCAGACTACTAATTCAGAGCCTGAAAACATATACTTCTAATCCTTCTCTTAATGATTCTTATGGAATCGATCCAGAAAGTCTCATGACTAAATCTCGTAACAATGGCTAACTGGACCCATCGTTATAATAGTACTGTAAAGATGGCCTGGAATATACATTGTGGTTATCTCTTTGCCCATTTCTACTGCCCCCACCATGGCCAAAGATATGTCATTCTTTTCCGGGATATTTGGAATAACCTACACAATGGACCTCCTTCTGCCATTCCTGATGCCACCATCTATTTTCCACTCATCAAGTCAGAGTGATCTTTCAAGAAGCACAAATCATCAGATCACGTCAGTCTGCTATTCAAAATCCTCCAGTGGTACTCTTAAAATAAAATCCAAACTCCTTTTATAACCTATAAGGCCCCGCATGATCTGATCCTATCTCATCTAATTCATTTCATCCCACTATCCCCTCTCCTTGATCACTTTGTGATGATCTTTCCATTTATCCTGTTCACTACTCTAGCCCTAGAGTTTGATACAGTGTCCCACGTACAACAGAAGCTCCAGAAATTAAAATGAATGAATGAAGTATCTTTTTGATGCATGCCAATGGCTTGCTGGTTCAATACTGAAGAAATACATTTTTTGATGCAAAGAAAAACAGAACTATTGATTTTATTGGTTCCATGTGGCACACACAAGTAGTGGCTAAGAATTAGATAAATGGCTTCACAAAGCTAAGGAGAGAATTTTCAGAAAAATCAATAGCAATACTTTGATTCTTCAATATGTCTGAAGTGAACTGAAAAACCAATGTGGGATTAGTGGCACATGCCTGTAGTCCCAGCTACTTGGGATGCTGAGGCAGTAGAATCACTTGAGCCCAGAGGTCGAGGCTGCAGTGAGCTTGGACCATACTGCTGCATTCCAGCCTGGGTGACAGAGTGAGACCCTGTCTCTTAAAAAAAACAAACAAACAGGCCAGGCAGGGTGGCTCATGCCTGTAATCCCAGCACTTTGGAAGGCCAAGGCAGGAGGATCATTTGAGGTCAGGAGTTCAAAACCAACCTGGCCAACATGATGAAACCCTGTCTCTACTAAAATTACAAAAAATTAGCCGGGCGTGGTGGCAGGCGCCTGTAATCCCAGCTACTCAGGAGGCTGAGGCAGGAGAATCACTTGAGCCTGGGAAGTGGAGGTTGCAGTGAGCAGAGATCACGCTATTGCCCTCCAGCCTGGGTGACAGAGCAAGACTCTGTCTAAAAAAAAAAAAAACCAACAACAACAACCAAAAAAACACAAAACAAAACAAACAAACAAAAACAAAAAGCAAACAAACAAATATCAATGACAATGTGGAAGAATTACCAGGGGTGAACAACTAATCTCACTTGAGACCTCAAGACCAATTCAAGACCTTCTTTCCACCCTCAATGAAAAAGAGCAAAACAGAGACCCACAGCATAGCAAGGCTAATTTCTGGGTCATTTTCCAGGAGAAATACCAATCGTTGATTACTTTTTTCATCTCTTGCAGGCCAAGTGGTCAGTGGGCCCATACAGTACCCTCATCTTCTGAATGCAAAAGAAAGCCAGCATAAAGTAATCTCCTTAGACTAGGCTCTGCCCTGACTAAGCTTATACAGGAAGGGGAAATTATTTCCATCTGTTCCAGTGACATTTACCAGTCTAAAACAGTCATATAGATTCGGGTTAGGAGTCTGTGGGATAGTTTGGTTGTCTGACTATCCTCTCTGCCACGTAGTGGGTGGTAAAAAAAAGACAGCAACGGTGGGCATTGGGACAGGTTACTGGTTTAGGGAACCATAAGAGAATATACTCCAATCCTGAACAGCTACCCTAGTCCACTGAGTCAACATTATCTTTGAAATAATAAAGACACATTTATAGTGTGTCTAATGAAGGGTTTATTTCACTTAGGTATACTCAGACTCCTAAATCCCTTTAATTCAACAAATATACAAGTACCTACTACATGCACAACACTTCATGTTAAGTGCTGATGCTGTATGAAGATGAGGTACAGTCTCTGCCTCCAAGAGCAGAGGTAATAGGTTGGGATGTGAACAGTCCTAGCTCCCACAACTACCAGTGAGATCTCTGGAATATTTTAATCTGTAGCTTGCATCCCAGTTCGGTTCAGTTCAGTTTCCCAAGGACTTCTGACTAGAACCAAAAGCAAGTTTGAAGAGAGAACAAGATTATGGGAGACCGAAAGCCAGCAGAATGGTTGTGACTTTATACTGAAGGAGTCTATTTTATTAGCAATATAGAGACATATGAGCTTAATGGACTTTAATATCCCCTTGAGTTCCAACAGATTGCAGGTCCATGACTGATGGAGTCATTCATTAAGGGCTTTAAGTGCAGGGTAATAAAGAGAAAGTTGCACTTCAAAGTCCAGCAGGTATACACAAGACCAACTAAAGGAATATTTCGGCCTCAAGGAGGCTGGCCAGGAGGCTATGGATGCAACAAGCCCCATGTACCCAGAAGATGATAACATATCACACCCCAGGGCACCTTAGTTAGGCCTAGTCAGTAAACATCCATATCTGATGCTCTACAGAGTACATAAAGTACTGTGATGACAGAAATACCAAATGAAAGAAATTTATTTAAATTCACAAAAAATATAAATTATACTTATTAGAAGCCTTAAAAATGGAACGCAAGAAAATTTTTCCATTTGTTTACTCAACTCTTCAAAATCCATGCGAAAATTATCTTTTATCTTTACCTTCCTTTGCTTTTATGTATTTACATCTTTTACAGGGTACAGTATGTATACCTACTATTAATGCACCAGGAAGCCTTCTTATTTGAAACAGTAATACAAAAACAGAGAACACATTGGCACTTGTCACATAACAGCTAAATATGGTGACAGAATACTTGGTATGGATTCACTTTATAAATCATTTCAATAAGACTCATCACTGTGCTCTTCGTTTAATGAAAACTTCATATCTAGTAAATTTTTAAAAGAAATCTAAAAGCAGATTAAAGTACTTTTCTTTTAAACCACAGTCAAGACAACAATATTTACTGAGTTCGTGTTATGCGCTAAGAACCTTGCTATATACAATGATTAAGAAAGACAGGCTACCCTCTTGGAGCTTACAATTTAGTAAGAAGGGCACATGTTAAACATCTATTTCAAGTGTGATCACTATATTAAAATGGTTATTTGCATTAGTTAATGAATTGTGACTTTTTTATTTTTATTTACTTATTTTGGGGGAACAGGGTCTCATTCTGTCACCCAGGCTGAAGAGCAGTGGTGCAATCACAGCTCACTGCAGCCTTCTCTTCCCAGGCTCCGGTAATCCTCCCACCTCACCCTTTCCGGTAGCTTGGACCACAGGCATGCACCACCATGCCAGGCTAATATTCTTTTTTTTGCATTTTTTGTAGAGACAGGGTTTCACCACGTTGCCCAGGCTGGTTTTGAACTTAAGCAATCCAGCTGCCTCAGCCTCCCAAAGTTTTCAGATTACAGGTGTGAGCTACTGCACCCAGCTGAACTGTTACTTTTTATATATGCCATAATTCCATGTGTGGTTAACGTGGAAAGCAGCCAAACACATGACTAAAAATTACAGTAAATTAGTACAAAATATTTTTCTCAAATATTTTAAGTTGTAATTATATGACTGATATCATTTCAGTAGAGAGCTATAACAAATATTACTTTTTAAATAAATAAATGTTGCTTTTAGAAATCATGAGAAAACAAAATTTAAGAAGTTATATGTACTAATATAACTTTGACTTTTTTTTTTAGAGACAGTGTCACACACTGTCACCCAGACTGCAGTACAGTAGCGCGATCATACCTCACTGTAGGAGGCAGAGCAAGATGGCTGAGTAGAACCTGCCTCCAATTATCCTCCCTGCGGGAACACCAAACTGAACAACTATCCACATAAAAAAGCACCTTTTTAAGAACCAAAACTCAGGTGAGCGATCACAGTATCTGGTTTTAACTTCATATCATTGAAAGAGGCACTAAAGACAGCTGAAAAGACATTCTTGAATTGCCAACACCACCCCTCTGCATCCCCTGGCAGCAGCCACAAGGCACAGGGAGTGAATCTGTGTGCTTTGGGAAGAGATAGTGCCATGACTCTGTGACCTTGCATTGGAACTCAGTGCTTCCCTGTCATAGTGGAAAGCAACACCAGGCAGAACTATGCTGGCGCCTATGGAGGAAGCATTTATACCAGCCCTAGCCAGAGGGGAATTCTCATCCCAGCAGTCAAAACCTGAGTTTTGGCAAGCCTCCCACCGTGGGCTGAAGTGCTCTGGGGTTCTAAATAAACTTGAAAGGCAGTCTATGCCACAAAGACTGCAATTCCTAAGCAAGTCCTGTGCTGGGCTCACAGCCAGTGAACCTGAAGGGCACATGACTCAGGCAGACACCACCTGGCGGGAGCTGGGGGACCAAGGGAGTGCTTGTACCACCCCTTCCTCACCCCTAGGCAGCACAGCTTGCAGCTCCAGGAGAGACTCCTTCCTTCTGCTTGAAGAGAGGGAAGAGTAAAGAGGACTTTGTCTTGCAATTTGAGTACCAGCTCAGCCCCAGTGAGGTAGAGCAGCAGGCAGAGTCCTGAGGCCCATATTCCAGGACCTAGAGCCTGGATGACATGTCTAGATATACCCTCAGCGAGAAAAGAACCTGCCATCTTGAAGGGAAGGACCTTGGCCTGGAAGGATTCATCATCTGCTGACTAAAAAGAGCCCTTGGGGCCTGAATAATCAGAAGCAGTACCCAGGCACTACTTGCCATGGGCCTTGAGTGAGACTTAAGTGCTGGCTTCACGTGTGTCTCAGAGCATTCCTAGCTGTTGTGGCTATAGGGAAAAAAACTCCTTCTACTTGAGAAAAGAGACATTAAAGAGGACTTTATCTTGCAGCTTAGGTACCAGTTAGGCCACAATTGGGTAGAGCAACAAGTGGTCTATTGGCATCCCTGATTCCAGGCATTAGCTCTTGGATGGCATTTCTATAACTACCCTGAGCCAGAGAGAAGCCAACTGCCCTGAAGGTGAGTCCTAGGCCTGGCAGCACTCATCACAAGCTGACTAAAGAGCCCTTGGTCCTTGAATGAATATCATTGGTAGCCAGGCAGTACTCCCTGTGGGCCTGTGGTACTGGTGGCCATGAGAAGAGACTCCTCTTCTTATGGAAAGGGGTAGGAAGAGTGGGAAAAACTATCTTGTGGCTTGGGTACCAGCTCAACCATGGTAGAATAGAACACCAAGTAGATTCCTAAGGTTTCTGATTCCAGTCCCTAGACACCAGATGTCATCTCTGGATGTGCCCAGGACCATGGGGAACTTGCCACCCTGAAGGGAAGAATACAAGCCTGGATGGCTTGACCATCCACTGATTGTAGAGTACTAGGGCCTTGACTGAACACAGGCAGTAGCCAGACAGTGATTATACTGCAGCCCCTGGGCAAGACCCAGTGCTATTCTGGTTCAGGTCTCACCCAGCACAGTCCCAATGGTGGTGGTCACAGGGTGGTTGTGTCACCCCTCCCCCAGCTCCACGTAGCTCAGTGCAGGGAGAGAGACAGAGAGAGAGAGAGAGAGATTGATTCCATTTGTTTGGGAGAAAGTTAAGAGTCTCTGCCTGATAATTCACAGAATTCTTCCAGATCTTATCCAAGACCACCAAGCCGGTACACCTCCATGCAAGAGCCATGGCATTGCTGGAAAGCCTTCCCAAGAAGGATGGGTATGAACAAGCCCAAACTGCAAAGACTATAACAAATACCTCTTTAATGCCCAGACACCAATGAACATTCACAAGCATTCAAAAGTCCATCCTGGAAAATATGACATTACCAAACAAACTAAATAAGGCACCAGTGATCAATCCTTGTGAGACAGAGATACGTGACCTTTCAAAGAGAATTCAAAATAGCTGTTCTGAGGAAACTCAATGAAATTCAAGATAACGCAGAGAAGGAATTCAGAATTTTATCAGACAAGTTTAACAAAGAGACTAAAATATATTTTTTTAATCGAACAGAAATTCTGAAGCTGAAAAATGCAATTGGCATACTGAAGAATGCATCTGAGTCTCTTAACAGAATTGATCAAGCAGAGAATCAGTGAGCTTGAAGACAGGCTATTTGAAAATACATACGGGAGACAAAGGAACAAAGAAAAAAAAAGAATAAAGAATGCCTACAAGATCTAGAAAATAGCCTCAAAAGGGCAAATCTAAGAGTTATTGCCTTTAAAAGGAAGTAGAGAGAGAGAGCAGTAGAAAGTTTATTCAAAGGGATAACAGAATTTCTCAAACCTAGAGAAAGATAACAATATTCAAGCACAAAAAGATTATAGAACACCAAGCAGATTTAACCCAAAGAAGAAAGACTACCTTAATGAACAAGGCATTTAATAATCAAATTCACAATGGTCAAAGATAAAGAAAGGCTCCGAAAAGCCGCAAGAGAAAAAAAAACAAAAAACAAAAAACAAATAACACACAATGGAGCTCCAATATGTCCGTAACAGACTTTTCAGTGGAAACTTTATGGGCCAGGAGAGAGTGGCATGACATATTTAAAGTACTGAAGGAAAAAACTTTTATCCTAGAATAGTATATCTAACCAAAAATATCCTTTGAACATGAAGGAGGAATAATGACTTTCCCAGATCGAGAAAAGCTGAGGGATTTCATCAACACTAGATCTGTCCCACAAGAAATGCTAAAGGGAGTTTATAAATCTGAAAGAGAAGGATGTTAATGAGCAAGAATACATCATCTGAAGGTACAAAACTCACTTGTAATGGTAAGTACATACAAAAACACAGAATATTATAATACTGTAATTGCGGTGTGTAAACTACTAGTATCTTAAGTAGAAAGACTAAAAGATGAACTGATCAAAAATAATAACTACAACAACTTTTCAAGATATAGATAGTACAATAAGAAAGAAATAGCTCATTGTAACCTGGAACTCCTAGACTCCAGCAATCCTCCTGCCTCAGCCTCCCAAGCAGCTAGGACTAAAGGCAGGTGCCACCATGCCTGGCTAGTTTGTTGTTGTTGTTGTTGTTGTCGTTGTAGGGATGAGTTTTTGATATGTTGCCCAGGTTGGTGTCAAAGTCCTAATCTCAAGCAACCCTCCCACCTCAGCCTCCAAAAGTGCTCGGATTATAGGCGTAAGCCACTGTGTCTGGCCTATAACTCTGACTTTAAATTAGTCCTATGTAATTATTTCATCAAGCAAACTAGAAGCACAAAGCAGTAAAATATTTTAGCTTTTAATTATGAAAAATTTCAAAAACAAAAAATGAAAGTTGACAAAAATAGTGAAATAAACCTCCATTCAACAGTCTTTTAGCTTCAACAGTTACGAATTCATGGCTCACTTTGTTTCATGGTCAGCTTCATCTACTTCCAAAACACATTTAAGTATTTTAATATATCTATAAAAGATAAGTCTCTTTAAAAAACATAACCATAATACCATTATTATATCTAAAAAAATTCAGCAAAAATGTTCATGTGAAACTTATGAAAAAGGAACTAAGAATAGTTTTATGTAGCTAATAATATACTGAATGATTTTTAAATCTCATTAAAATTTTACCACAACTTTATAAAAACTGACCCTTTGTCAACAAGGGCTTTGGAATTCATAGCTAATCATTTTCTAACTATTTAAAACTCTATTAGCATCCAACGAGAATCTGATAATTCGATTGTTTATTTGAACTTCCCTGATTTTTGTTCATTCTATCTTGCTTAGTGTTAGGCTGGATTTGGAAAAGTCAGATTGGCTGATAAAAAGAGATTGATAAGTTATGTGTTAAAGTATCGTGAAAGAGAAAGACACTGGTCTACAACTAATGACACAGAGATCTGTCCCTATTAAAAAGACCTATGATAAGTTAAATATGACTTAACCACTTTCCTTCAATTTGCTGACCAAATTTCTTTGACTAATATTGCTTTTATTTATTGCAATTTAATATTGAGATAATCCAAATGAAACAGAATAATTATTCTCTGACTGTTCCATCTTTAATTAATGAAAAAAGTAATTCAAAAAGTAATCTACTAATGTAACAGCCATAGGTGTGCATAGCAGTAATGTTTAGAAAGTACTTTTTGTCACACACATACACATTTGTACAGTAGCTCACTGAGATCAACAGGCAGGTGCAATTTCTGTTTTACAAATGAAGAAAGAGAGAAGTTAAAGTAATCTTCCCAAGATTATACGTGAGCCTAGTAGGTATTTCATTAAAAAACAATTAATCATTTGGTTAAGTGTTTTAACTCTCTGAAAGTAAAGAAACCTTCTTCCATTTTGTCAAACTGTATTTCATTTCTAAATAAGATATTTAAATTAACAGATATGGTTAAAGACTAAAAAAGAAATGTACAAGAGTATTACTGAAGGCTAAATTAAATCCACCATACAGATCACTTACCAAAAGTTGATTGTGTGGCTATATCATGTGTTATAAACAAAAATAGAAAAACCAGAAATAGTATATACAATTTGAATTCTGAATCCTCTAATCATAAAGGATTAGATGAACTTAAATCTCAGAAGGGTAACATATAAAGAACAGTGGAAGAGCTCTGAGCAGTGGCAGAGCTAGTTAGTATTTCAAAAGGCATGCTAAAATTCACAAAACCAGGGAAAAGCCAGCTATGATAAAGGCAATGTATTTAGACTTTCGAACTGTCTATGGTTCTTTTCCTACCTATGTAACTTTGCTTTCTGTGTTTTTATTCTTCAGCCTCTTCCTGAATACCTTTTCCTCTCCATGCCATTTGTTGTCCTCACACCTTTTCTCCATTTCCATCTGTCACTTTACCTCCATTTACTAGTTCTCTTTTCCTCATATTTCTTCTGAATCCTTTTGCCCATTCTCATATCCTTTCTTAACTGGCTGGTCATAATATGGAAGCATTTTAAGTATAATTCTTATATTAATATAAAATCAGTAATATTAAACTTTTATTTATCTCAAAAGGAAATTTAAGTTTATATAACCCTATGAAATTACTGGAATGTGTGTCTAGGTTGCAATCCAGCTCCACTTCTTACTAGCTACGTGACCTTAAGGAAGTTATTATCTGAAAAGTGTGAAAATGAGATACCAACCTAAGGGGTTCTTGTGACAATTCCTTCAGAAGACCTGCATGCCATGCGTATACTATACAATGCGCTTGACAAGGGCTACCCACTATTCAATGTACAAACACTTCCTTTCTCTATCTACATGGAGCTGACATTTTGAACACTACTGGGCACTAACTTATTTATATCATTGTACTTGATAAAATAGAAATCACTTAATGAAAATCTCCATTATGACATGTTGCACCTACTCTCCAAACCATCAGAAATAGAAATGACAACAATACATAAACTGTCCTATTCTATATTTATTCACGAGGCTGAAGTTATACATCAGGGGGGAAAAGTGCAAGTTAAACAAAACTTCCAGTTAGTAAAATATCAGTAACAAGTTTAACTGTATATAACAGGTTTACCTGTATTTTGCAACATATTTAAAATTATAGGTAATTTTTGAAAGTATCCAAATAACTGTTTGATACTTGAATATGGAAGCATATTCTACTGTTGTTAAAGTCTCTGGAAAGCACAACAATGTGTATATACTCAAAATTAGGCTTTGTAATGGTCTTAAAGATACAAAATCTTGAGTAATAAGCAAAATAGTGAAGTTTCTTATTTGTAAAGGAAATATATCAGGAAGGTTTCCACTAAGGTATTTAACTCATATAGATATGAATAGACTTGATTTAAATGTATAATATTTCATAACAACAAAGAACATACCCATCCCTGGAAGTCTGATGTATAATATGCAAAAAGAAAATGCACAGAAGCAAGAGCACGACCTTCAAAAAGTCACCTGTGTTTGTGAAAATATTTCAGACTAGACTTTAATATTTTAACAGGAGAAAATGCTTCCCAAGATGAATAAAATCTAACCAAGGTATAAAGCCCTAATAATCTGTATTTTAATCATAAATGAAAGACAATAATTACTTGTTAAAAAAAAACAAACACCCTGATGTATGAATATAGAACATTTCTTACATATTCATGTTAACATTCCTTAAACAAGAAAACCTATCATCAAAAAACAAAATCTAAAATTAGGTTATACATTTTTCATCATGTCAGACAAATAAATTCACAGCTCACTAAATGTTCTTTCTTACACTTCAAACAGCTTATAAAATCCCACCTCCTTTAAATAAGGTTCTCCAATAATGGGAAGTAAGATGGAGAATCCACCATCCATCGTAACTCAGTCCCCTTGGCATAAACACTTAAACTCTACAAAGAAAACCATGCTAGTAACAGGAAAGCACAGAAGACATTTTCTTTGTCACTTTTGGCAGAGAGGAAAAAAAGAAGTCTTTTATACAAATCTGTTTAACTTTTTTAAATTAGAAGGTCAGAAAGGGCAGAGCTCACATTGTACAACACCAAGACATATATTCATCTCTCCAACTGGAGGGGTCAAAGGAAGTTTTGGGGTATTTTCATGATAACTCTTCTACCCAAGTCCAAGTTAACATATGTAAGTAGCACAGGGCCTGACAGTAAGTACTCAATAAATATTTATTGAATACATGAATGAGTTAAATCAATCCAGTGCTTTGATTTGGACCTCAGTGCCTCACAATGTCTGTCTCTCCCACAGTTTCTTCAGTTTCTGGCCCTTTTCCTCTAACTACAGGAATTAAAATCAAGTACAAGAGGCTGGACGAGGAAGAGGTGCCATCTACCTAGAGTCCTTCTTTACTCTCCTAGCACAAATCTCTCCCCGCTCCTCATAATTTCAAAAGATACACATTAGAAACTGTCAAGCACTAGAGGCTGGGCATGGTGACTCACACCTGTTATCCCAACAGTTTGGGAGGCCAAGGTGGGAGGATCACTTGAGCCTTGGAGTTCAAGACCAGCCTGGGCAAAATAGTGAAACCCTGTCTCAAAAGTAAATAAGTAAATAAGCAGGCAAGCAAGCAAGCTGGGCACGGTTGTGCACACCTGTAGTTCCAGGTGCTTGGGAGTCTGAGGTGGAAGGATCACTTGAGCCCAGGAGGTTGAGGTTGCAGTAAGCCATGATCATGCCTCTGCACTCCACCCTGTCTCAAAAAAATAAAGAAAGGGCAGACAACAGTTTCTACAACTTCAGATGGTTAAGACTTGCATCCAGAGTCAAAAGGACTGGATTTGAATCAATCATTTCACAACCCAACAGTCACATACTTAACCTCTGCTAACTCTAATAATCTCGTAAACAGAATTGCCATAGGGCATCTCCCATTGAGTTGTAAGGATTAACAAGGATAATGCAAGTAAAGAATTCACATAATATAAACTTGGCAAAATTGCTTTAAATCAGTTAATTTGGCAAAAGATAGAAAAGATTATATGTTAATCTGGAGGAAATACCTAAATTTTCAGAATTTCATTTAAGAAACAAAAGCATCAAGAAAAGCATATATTTGCTCGATGATGTATTTGGATTAGTTTTGTTGAGGAGACTCAGTCTCTTGAAATATTAGGTAATTTGTACTTACCTAATATTGTGGAATTCACTATATTCAGAGTATACATGAGTGAAATGAGGGCCTGACTGGGAGTAACTATTAAATGTAATTCAATTCACAAATGTTCACCACCAACTACATAATAATGCACACTTTCAAAAAAATAAAGGCCCTGTCTAGTATATCTGTGTTTGCAATGGTGGTGATGGTGGGCTAATGTGCACAAGTATCCACAATAACATGAGATAAATGCTAAAACGATTATGTAAAAATTGCCCTGGCTTCGAAGAAGAGAAAGCAATTGGTTTTATGTATTTGGATTCTCATTTGGTTCTACATAAAACGAAGATAGAGGGTACAAAAGGACAGCCTTTCCAAAGATAATTCCAGAGATGGAAATGAGGTAGGGACCATCATAAAGAAAAAAAAAAATAGGGACAAGGGCCCAGAGATGTGAATGTACAAAGTATATGAGAGAATAAAAAAGTGCAGGTATCAAATTCTGGCTTTGCCCTAGACAGCACTATCAACAGTTGGTCACATTATTTAACCTTCTGTATCTCAGTTTTATTATCTGTAAAATGGAAATTAGATTATTAGGCTAAGGCTTTCTCATAAATAAGGTCATTCTCCTAAAAATGTAAGGTATTATTGTTAAGACATAACTTTTTTCAGATTCCTTTTAACCTCAGGTTTTAATATTTTAAATATAAATACGTCTTTAAAATTAAGAAATCTAAACTTGTGATATTTAAAGTTTATTTTTAAAAGTTTTGAGGATATTTTAATTTTTACTCATAGCATTTAAATTCTGCTGCCTTTTAAACTTATTTCAGAGTACCCATGGCTTTTAGTGGTTTACATCATTCATCTACATGATACTTGTGAGTGACATGATCCATAACAGCCAAATACCAGGGATTAACATCCAAGTCAACGCTTCCAGTTCCAGGGCAAGATGGTGTATTCTATTCCTCCTGCTAAGAACAGCTAAAACCTCTGGACATTATTTATAAAACAAACACATGAAGACTCTGACTCTTTGGCTAGAAAGAGCAGTATTTCCTTGGGGCTTTTTTATCTACATGCATTGGTGTTTCCAGGTTATCTGCTAATGTAGCACCTAGTCTGCAATATAGGAAGCAAAAAGAAAATCCAGAGAATTCATTGCTCTGTTGCTCCTCTGGTTCCTAGGAAAATCTCAACTTAAATAAGAAAAGACAATCAAGAGATAACACAGATTTTAGAATTATTTGACAAAAATTGTAAATCAACCATCATAAAAATGCTTTAACAATTATAGACATACTTGAAGCAAACAAACAAACAGTCTCAGTAAATAAGTAGATGATATAAAGAAGAACCACATGGAAGTTTTGAACTAAAAAATACAATACATAACCAAAACGAAAAAGTCATTGGATGATCTCAACAGCAGAATGAAGGCAAGACAGAGGAGTCAGTGAACCTGAAGATAGAATAAAAAGTACCCAATCTGAAAAACAGAGAAAATGAACTGAAATAAAAGAACATAACCTTAGACACCTATGTGACTATGACAGAAAATTTAATGTTCATGTTATCAGAATTCCAGAAAGACAGGAAAAAGAATATAGGACTAAAACGGTATTTAAAGAAAAAATGGCAGAAATGTCCCCAAATTTGGTAAAAGACATAAACCTACAAATTCAAGATGAGCGAATGTTAAACATGAAAAACCCAAAGAAATACATGTCAGGAAATAACATAACCAAATTCCTAAAAACTAAAGGCGAAAATAATCCTGAAAGCAGTAAGATCTCTCTACAACTCAAATTTAAAACACAATTTGAATGACATCAGATTTCTCATCAGAAACCATGGAAGCCAGATGGAAGTAGGGCAATATTTTTCAAGTGCTAAAAGAAAAGAACTGTCAAGCCAGAGTTCTATATCCAGAAAAAAAATATCCTTCAGGAATGAATAGGAATTAGATAAGAAAAACTTACAGAATTTTTTCCCAGCAGACCTACCCTAAAAGTATAAGAGAAAGCTCGTGAAATGAAATCCAAATGATTAAAGAAGGAATCTTGAAACATCAGGAAGAAAGAGCAACAGGAGAAGTAAAAATATGGATTAATACAATAGACTTTCCCTCTTCTCTTCAGTTTTCTAAATTATGTTTGACATCAAGACAGTCAAGTCAGTCCAGGATGAGAAAAGTTCAAAGCCAGATTCAACCCAGAGTTAATGCTCCTTTTCCCATTTTTTTCCCTTTTCACCAGAAAATGGGTACACTAATCATTCCTTGGCCTAGAGACCTGTCTAACCCTCTGACCCTGCAACCACCATGACTAGACATGCCTTGCCCTGTTACAGCTTTAAGAAAGGGAGATTTCAGTCTTTGCTCCTGCTAGGGAGTGTATGAGACAAGCCAGGAATATATCCGACTGATATAAGAGCTCCGCACATTATTTTTAAACATGAGAGGAACAAAATATTAAAAGTGAAGGCTCGTTTTATTTACTATCTGGTCAAACAAATATACTGCCTCATTCTGTACCAACATATTAATTTATAGAAACATATCTAATCAGTATTACAAACAGCATCACGCACATTGATGATAAATTAAGACAATTCTACATTTAACTTATTCAAATAGTGAAGCTTGTTGCTCTGCAACCTTTGAAAGGCCATACACTTGTATAAGAGTACAGCCTACACTGTAACAAAAAGAAAAAGGAGTTTTGCACCCCGGCCTTCGGGAATGTTATCTTCTGGGTTTGGCCTCAGTTCATATTCCACTGCCCCAAACAAGATGCTCTAAGAAACAGTACAGAGCTGAGAACTACAAAACATAAGCGACGTATATTTTCTGGAACATGCTAGTAGAGGTTACCTGACCACAATTAGATATATTCTTGTACTAACAAAATATGCACACTAGGAAAGTCCTGCTGAGGGCTACCACATTAGGACAGAGAAAGAACTCCTCTTCCCTTTATCCAAAAGTAAACAGCAACGAATGAAGAGATTGTAAAAATAGTTAGAAGGAGCTGACAGCTCTCTACATCCAAGCAACACATTTTTGGCATGCAAGAAAAAAGTGACCTTATTATTTTTTAAGAACTGTTTCATATCCAAGAGCCCATATAAATCTCTTCAAAGGTTTTTAAAATGTTTAAAAGCCAGGAAATTTAGATGTTTCAGTACCATTAATGCTAACCTTGGCACTGCAACTGCTACCAATCAATTTTTTCCTTTTAGAAAGAATGCATAATTTTGATGAATGCTACAGCAAATTACACACTAAAAACGTAATTTTTCATGTGAATGGGGCCAACGTCTCTTGGCATGCTTGTCATCACAATATAGCTGCTAATCTTCAAATACAGTTATTAACAACTTCAGAAAATCATTCAGAAGACCAATTCTCCTTTTTAAGGTCAATGATTACCACAGTTAATGACCAATTGGCTTTAGCCATTAATGTTCTGACCTTTACATCATTTTTTAAACTAACAAGGCAATAAATAATTATTAATAATGACCCATTTTGAAGGATGTTTTATAGTGACCATCTATGCTCACTGAAAACATAATTGTATTGTGTTTTATATAATCACTTGCTGGTTTTTATTTGTTTTCTTATTGCAGCTGGTAGTGTTTTATAATTAATATAGGAATAAGAGTAGAGGATGAAGAGATAGAAATTCTGACAAACTCTAGTGGCATTTAAAAAATAAACACAGTAAAACATGTA
Source organism: Pan paniscus (assembly GCF_029289425.2). Classification (NCBI taxonomy): domain Eukaryota; kingdom Metazoa; phylum Chordata; class Mammalia; order Primates; family Hominidae; genus Pan; species Pan paniscus. The sequence continues at coordinate 103,532,273 of NC_073253.2, forward strand.
TTGGGTTAGAGTATATAAAAAGTACTGAAAGATACAAAATGAAAAGTTAAAGCCATCTTTCTCTTATATTCTCCAAAGGCAAACACTGCTATGTTTCTTGTACTTGCTTATAAATTGTTTAATGCAAATGCTCATGTATGGTATATGTACTTGTTTATTTTTCCTTTTGATTTTACATAACAGTTTCATACTTGATACATTCTTTGCAGCTTTTCTTACTTAAAATATCTTGGGGAACCTTCCACATCAGCATGCATAGATCTCATTTATTTAATAGCTACACAGTATTCTATCACATGAAAATACAAAATTATATAATCAATTCCATATTGATAGATATCTAAGTTATTGCCTGTTTTTGTTATTTGTTTTGTTATTGCAAAAAATACTTCAACAAATATCCTTGTAGATATATTTTGAAAAACTAGCGCCAATTATCTGCAATAATTTCTTGCAGTCCAACTCTCAGATTAAAAAATATGGGCCATTTTAATTATGAGAGATTTATTTATACTGTCTTTGAGAAAAACTGCACTGATTGATACCAGCCATTGAAAAGAGTGTCCCTTGCTTCATGCTCCTGCCATCACCAGAAATTATCAAACTTATTTTTGCCAACCTGCAGGGTAAAAAATACCTCAATGATGTTTTTGCTTGGAGTTCTTTCATTATTAATAAGGGTGTAAACCTTCTCATATATTTATTCCAAGATGGTATTTTCAGTTATTATTATTTTCTTATGTAGATAGAGTAGGAAAATTAAGTCTGTTCCCTTTCATTTTGGGCCTTAAAAGATTACAGCCACTTAAATGCTTGTCCTCTTATCAGATGAATCAAGTAACAGTTTAATAGAAATCTTCCTACAGCCAGACTTCATTATTCTGACACAATCTAATGTCTGGTTTTCAAAATTCATAAGATTTCCTGAAACTGAGCCAAGAGAAGTTGGCAACAGGACAAGCAGGTTACAAACAGAAGAATGTAGACTGCAAACACAACACGCAGTAGCTTTCCTTTAGCTATAATCATAGACAATTTGCTACCCTGTTATACATAACACACATTTCTCCACATTATATAAACTCTTCGTAAAGCTCAATAATATTCCATCAATCTTATATAAATTGTGTTTTATAAGTTTTTATTCTTTATATAAATAACATATTGTATAGTTCTACAATTTGCTTTTATCTTTTCATTCAATATTATGTGGCTGAGATATAGACATATTCATTGATACATGTAGATATATTCCATTAATTTTAACCACTTCCCATTATTTAATATACAGTGATTTATCAATCTCTTATGTATTTTTATTACAAACAATGATACAATGAACATTCTTGACATGTCTCTTTGAACACATGGACAATAACCATGATAAGATCTGTATATGCAGATATGTGTGTACCTAGAAGTGGAATTGCTGAGTCTTAACGAAGCTTTTGCACAGGTGTTGGAGACAATATAAAGAAAAGAGAACTTTTCCAATATTGGTGAGAATATAAATTTTCATAAGCACTTTGGAGAACAATTTGCCAATATCTTGTAAAGTGTCTTCATCTGTAACTATAAACTAGTTTATCACTAAGATTCCTTCTAGTCTTGTAATTTTATAACTGGGGGGTTTCTTGTTATCAGGTGTAAAACTGGCTTAAGTGTATTCAGAGCAATTAAGCTGCAATGGAAAACATACCAATGCATGATTGAAGAAAAGTGCTTTACAAGGTTAAAAAACATCATTCGTACAAAATTAAATCAGCAGCCTCTTTGTTAAGACAAAATGCTATGTTGTTTAAAAAAAAAAAAACTAATTCTGAAAAACCAGAATTCTCTAAGAGTATTATTTTCAAATTGCTTCTAAAATTTCTGGAACAAACAAAATGACTAAAATCAGGTAAAAACATAGTAAGATAGTTGGTGTGAATTCCAGTAGTCATTGGTTATCTGTAAGTTGGCAATGCACATATGCCTAGGAACCTAATACCATTTAAATATGTTCTACTACACATAGAAAGATACATGAACACATATAAGATCATCCTTGGCTTCGGTTTGAGGGCAAAATGTCACAGAAATAACTATAGGCCACAAGAGCTGTATAGATACCAAATTTCTCTGACAGCAGAGAGGCAAACATTATTTCACCCCAAAGCTGGGTAAAAGGTACTGCTGCCATTCCTTATGCTCTAATTGAAAAATTCTCAAATTCTCATTATGCACAGCATATCTGGACCATCATCCACATGAATCAGTTACACCTATACTCTTAGAAAAGGCTGATGTGAAGATGTTCTGAGGCCCCCAAGTAGAATCTGTGGATCCTCTAAAGGATTTACGATTCTGTATCAATGATCTGAGAGATTCCAAAGAACTACAATAATAAAGCACCCTCAGCAAGTTAAAGCAGATTACCATATCAATAAAGCATTCTCAAAACAAACATTCAAAATTGTAACCGCATGATCAAAGTAACTGTTAAAGTTAATGAAGAGAAGAAAAGCTTTCCCAACCTGTACTATATGAAAATTTCCTTGTAAGACAGGTTCCATGAATCACAGAAAAGGTACTTTATTCTAGGAAAAAAAGGTGATTTTTTTTTAAATTTTTATTTCTGTCCTGAGCAGGTTTTCTGTAATGGTAATTCTGGTATTTATGCATGTAGAATGGTTCTTTGAATACTGTCTCCAAATGATTCATACCTGCTAAATGTATTATTTTTAAATCTTTTCTCATGTTTGTTAAAGCATGAAATACCACCTCTCCACTCAAAGTTCTTCAGATTACAGGAATACTATTCATCATTTAATGGTTCTTTCAATGTCATATGTCTTACCAATATATCTCATAAAATTATATTCCTCTCTCTTCTTTGTTCTCTTTACAAGAGGAAAATGAATAAATTAGCTTACATCCTGCCACCAGCTGACTCCCCTACTCAGCCCATTCTCCTTGGTTCTAACATTCCGCATTAACCATCAGGGATAATTAGAACTAACAATAATTTAAGAAGTAAGTATGCAAATATAGCAAATAATTAAAAATGTTTAAAGCGGGCTGGGTGCAGTAGCCTATACCTATAATCACAGCACTTTGGGAGGCCAAGGTGGACGGATGGCTTAAGCCCAGGAGTTCAAGACCAGCCTGGGCAACAAGGTGAAACCCCATCTCTACTAAAAATATAAAAATTAGCCAGGCATGGTGGTGGGTGCCTGCAAACCCAGCTATTTGAGAGACTGGGCTGAGAGGATCACTTGAGCCTGGGAGGCTGAGGTTGCAGTGAGTGGAGTGGGAGGCCACAGAGCAAGACCCTGTCTCAAAAAAAGAAAAGAAAAGAAACTGTAAAGAGGTATCCACATACAAGTTATACCTTAATAGATGTGCAATCACCTTTTCACACAGTATAGGTATTCTTATGTAAGCTCGTATTTTGAATCATAGAAACAATTAAGACATGAATAAGTTTTACAAAATCTTAAACTTCATATTTAAAGAATTTTCAAGTTGCATTATATACTAAAGAAACTTACTGGTAAATGAGATAATTATGCCTTTTGACAAATGTAAACTGTGCTTCTAGAAAAGAAAGAATGAATAAAGATTTTCCCCAAAATCACAACATATTCAAGGCAATTTCCCTATTCAAGCTTGAACTGGATAAATCATATATTCTCTGGTATTTTAGAGGAGACAAGAAAGCAACTGCAAATTTCCAAAATTCTCTGCCTATGGTCTCTTCCCTATCAATTCCCAACTATACAGAAAACTGTCCCGAATGCTTTCCTTCTCTCCACTGTTTAAGTCATTGCTGGGACTAAGTTTGCTGATCTGCTAAGGATCAGAAATCATCATCAGGATATTCTGTAGGCATCATTTATTCCCAAGAGATGAAATGAACAGTGGGAGAAAATGAAAATCATAAATGCCTCTAATTTCCCAAGATGCTCATTTAACTCTGTAATATTAAAGAGTAATAGATTTCTATTTAATTGTATTGCAAGGATGCTACAATATGCTAATTTGTAGAATATTTAATAATTTAAGTCATAATTTCACACAAATATATATTTTCCCCCACAAAGGTGAGCTAAATAATCATGGTAAAACAAAGGACAGCCCTACCCTCTGCTTTCTTTAATAGGGCTCTTAGAAGCACTGCATTAAGACCTTCAGAAAAATCATCGAGTGTCAATGTTTAAGTTAATCCCAATGTCTTAAACTGCCTATCTACATACACACCACTCAATCACAATTTACTGTAATATGACACTGTGCAATCTGCACAATAAAGTTATTGCTTTACATACGTATCTACGATGCTGGAAATAATTTAGTATGACTTTAGTGAGTGTACAAAGGGCTCATACAACTTGATGGAAAAGAGCATTAAGTAAGTATTATCTCCATCAAAGAGATTAATCAATCTGGAGGAAAAGTACACAAACACAGATCTACATACACATACATACATACACACATAATTTGTCGTTTATTTTTCAACATAATAAAATATATTTTTTGCAAATCCTGAAAAAAATGATTAAGATAGACCATAATCATAGCAGAATATAATTATTCTAAAAATAGAAGTATGTTACTGTGTACTGAAAGCTCAGCATGCAGCATATTTTAATATATACATACACCGTAACATGGATTTTCACTTTTTCATTTGGTTGTTCCTATCTTATCTTTGTAGTATTTTACAAAATCATAAATCTAAAAACTGACATGATTTTTTATGTTTGTTCAATGATCCCTACATTTTGACCAATTCATAGCTAAATTCACAAAAGAGGAAGAACAGATAGCAGGGTTTCTTTTCACTTTTTTAATAAAGTAATCTAATAACTGATTTTTCATTCATCATCAATAGGCTTTCCTGGTTTATGGAAATTTAACAGAATTCTTTTGGGTTCATAATTAGGCTTAATTTCAGGAGTCCTCTGGGCTTGCGTCCAAGGAAAAACTGACCAGATCCATGACATGATCTAGTTTCACTGCCTGCAAGCAACAAAGGCAGATGTCATTTCTAACAGGTGATCTGGTTCCTATTTCACATAAATATTATATGTAGCCTTTCAGTAGTTTCACCTCTGCCCCATCACAGGTACTCAAAAAAACATTTGTTGAGGAAATTAGGGGAGGAAATTAGAGGAAAATTAGAACTAAAAATATAATGTCGATGAAAAGGTTTTGTTCCTGCCAATTGAATTTCTCTACCTGGGATTCGACTTAGGTGAAATCCACCAAAGAAAATGCTGAACAAAGCAAGGCGTAAGGCAAGGGCAAAGATCACCAAGAGTAGAAACAGATAAAGGTCTAGAATAAAGCCAATTCTGCAAATCATAAGCAAGACCAAGATCAGTGGAAATATAAGCTGTACTATTAACCCAAGGCTTGAGGCAAAGCTCAGAGTCAAGAAGACTAAGAAAAGCCTGCTCTCCTGGCAGGTATTACATAGAATCTTCCATTTCGGTTATTTGCATATATCTCATCTCCTGACAAGATCACAACTTCCTTGGAAGGATTATTGTCTAATTTACATTTATATTCCCTGCTATGCCTAGCACATTGCAGACATTCAATTAATATTAGGCAAATTAAGTACTATGCCTTCTAAAGAAAATCAATGCTTATCTTGACATTCAAACAAAACATCAGCTAAAGTCAAGTCAAAATATTTATCATTGGGCAAAAGTTTATTTTTTTCTTTATTTCATTTTATTAAAATTATATAGGCACCTGGCTTGAATTATCAAGTAACTCCAAAACGGTTGTTTAAAAAACAGCAGACTTGTCTTTCCACACCACCTCTACCCTATTTCCCCCTTCCCAGAGGTAAACATTTTCAGTTCTTTCATGATTATTTTGGAATTTACTTCCATATCTCCAAATACCATATCTCCAAATGTTTGTATTGCTACTTCTTGATTTCAAGTTTTAGGCATTTGACTTTTCAAATATGAAAATAAGGATGAAGCTGTATTTCCTCCACCCAGACCCAACATATACACAATCTTTCCTATGTAGTTGTATAATTTTAGTTAGATTCACATTTAGTCTTTACTTAGTTATGACTATATAAAAATATATTTTTATATTTATCATTCCTATTATTCCTATTATACTATTCCTATTATTCCTTCTCCTTCCCTGCACAAGTTTTTGTTTACCTGAGGTAAATAAGTGTATTTTTTTTTGTTTCTGTTCTGTGTTTTCCTTACTTAGTTTTTTAAGCGTGTAACAAGAATTCAACACAAAATTCTTCACTAAAGGATATTTTTAAAGTTGTGTTGTGCATTATGACAGTGGTGTCACTTTAGCATTTTCAGGAGCAACATAAAAATTTAAATTGTTTTTAACTGTGTTTCAGTTACCAGCCTCTGGCTGAATAGGAGTCTATTAGGCTTGGATCACAAACTACCTGGGCTTTATATTGGTTACAGATATTTCGGATGTTACAGAACTTAACACTGATTAGCTATCACTTAAAAGTATTAAATTGTTTTAATGTGACGTAATGAAAACAGCACAACAAAGACAGACAGATCCAATAGAGAATTATGGCTTCACCCTAGCTGAATAGTTATTAATTTCTTTGACCCTCAGTTTCCTTATCTATAAAACAGGGATTACTGGGAATATCATCAGTTGATTTCTGATTACTCATTGAATAATTTAATGATAACAAAGGACTTGGATAAAATATTCCATAAGCATACATCCACCATGATGAAACACAGAATTGATTAAATCTTACCAAGGCCGTAAATGACAAAGGGAGGATCTTTAGGGTAAATACTGAGAACAAATGAGCGAGAGTCATTTGAGCTCCAAAGTTCAGGAAGAGTAGCAAAGGAAGATAATAATTATCATTATTATTAACTGAATAATTTCTATTTATCAGGTGCTATCTCATGTAATCCTCATTGTCAGCAGCTGTGATGTAATCTTGTCCACTTTACAGATGAGAAACAGAGGCAGTGACTAAATCCTTTCCAGGTTCACAGATACTAAAGTGGCAGAACCAAGAAACCAGGAATTCTCATGCCAAAATATGTGCCCAGGTGGACTCAGTCACGACCTGATAACGTCTTCCATAAGGATTTAAATGGGCAAAATGATCTTAAATTCTTCACATACATATTGTATTATAATTTTTTTGAAAGAAAGACCTGTTGGTACCTGGACCGAGGAACTAAGAGTAATCCTATGAGGTTGTGTATGCTTTGTTAAAGGTAGCAGAAAAAATTATGTTTGCATCAACCTGCATCTCCCCAGACCAGTCATACCTTGATCTCAAAGACTGATCACATTAAGGATGCTGAGGCAGGCATGCCAGCAACTGTGGGGATGCAAATTACATCACAAGGTTATGATACATAGAGCATACTATAAACTGAATTGTGCCGCTCCAAAATTCTTACATTAAAGCCCTAACTCCCTAACTCCAGACTGTATCTGGAGATAGGGTCTTTGGAATGTAATTAAGATTAAGTAAGGTCATAATGGTGGGGCCATAATCCAACAGGGCCGTGGCTTTAGAAGCTCTCTCTGCTATGTGATGACATAGCAAGAAGGCAGTCATCTGAAAGCCAGAAGAGTGCCCTCACCAGAAATCAAACCCTGCCAGACCTTGATCTTGGACTTTTTATCCTCCAGAGTTCTGAGAAAATAAATTTCTGTTGTTTAGGCCACCCAGTCTATGGTATTTCATTATGGCAGCCTTAGCAGACGAATATGAAACATGAACTTAAAAGGAACAAAGTTAGTTTTCTTCTTCTTTCTACCCTTTCATATGTTGGGGTAAAAAAACAGGTACGAAAGAAGCACTCAGTTGTTGAAAAGAAAAATAATGTGAGATTCCTAGAAGTAGAATAGGTTCAAAGAAAAAAAATACAAAATTTCTGTTTGTTATTCATTAAGGAGATTAAGTGGCATATGAAGACCAGAGTTGGGTCAAAAAACCTGGGCTCTAAGGAGGCTCAGTCTCTTATTAGCTAGATGCCCACTGGCCAAGTCATTTAACCTTTTTCCTCAGATTAATTAAGGAAGTCAGGATAAATGGCCTCTAACATTTTTTTTTTTTTTTTTTTTGCTAAAACACTCTAGGATCTTACAATCTAGCTGGTGGAAAGCTAGTCAACAGAAGAGTATACCCAGGATATATTGCTGAAGTGATAACACACAGAGAATTTAAAAGAAATTCCAAATTAGATCTGAGAAACCAATAGAAAAACTAAACATAATAAACATAATACATAAAGCTAGACATAATAAAAGCTGTAATATGCTTTATCCAGGGCCCTCATATTTCCAAGGCAGTCTATAGATCATAATGAAAGCAATTATACAATTTCCATTTAAATAACAAGTTTCTGTGCGTTAAAAGTGGCAGGTTTTTTCTCCCTTGAACAATAAGTCTTTGGCGACTATCAGCTATTTTCAAAGCATAATTAGAATTGAAGAAAAGACAGCACAAACAATACTGTTTTTCAAGCTATGAGAATCAGGAATTGAAGAGATCTGATATAAGAGGAAATCAGGTACAAAGAAACTATGTTGGTTAAAAATATATATACCGCAATCCATAAAAAATGTCTATCAATATGGGATATGATGGTTTTGTGGAAATCTTTGACTTAAAAGTTCTAAAAAGCTAAAACTATGAAGCTCATTTTATTATGAAAACTGAAATTGAGAATTGATTTCAAAGCATTCAGAGGATTCCAATGTTTTAAAAACATAATGTATCCTCAATGTAGCTGTAGTGAGGCAGACAGAGAGCCCTGGAAGTAAAGTTGTTTACATTCCCGACCTGCCAGCTGCTGGCTGTACTATCAGGTCTAACACACTTAACCTCTCTTAGCCTTTTAGTTTCACCCACACAGCCTCAGTTAGAAATGAATATGACTAATATATGTGAAAGGGCTTTGTAAAAATGTTGCTTGAAAGAAATTCGAGAACTTCTAAAGAAGTCCAAGACAATTTCTCAGTGTCAAAGATGTGACAATATGAGATGTAAGCACATAAAGCAAAACAAAAAGCAAAAGGAAGTCCCAAGGCAAAAGAATCACATAAGGATAGAGAGGGTATCTAAAAGGAATTTTTTTCAATAGCCAGCAAAATAAAAATTTAAATACGTGAAAGCAAGCAATAGATTATTATTTTTAAATTTACCTACTTGGCACTAACGGTTTTTAAAACCTAGGCTAAGTTGAAATGTGCAGTTATCTATAAGGTAATATATTTTATTGTTCCTATCAGGATGGTAAACTCTGTCCACTACTGGCTTCCTCTATAAAAATCAATACTGGAGAAACTAGCTTAGTGAGAGAAATAGTTATAAGAAACTTAAAAAAAAAAAAAAAAAACCTACGTACGTTGAAGTCAGGATGCTGCAGCCTAATTTGGGAGGAAACCGGTTGTTGGAAAACTTTTCCATGCTACTCTTGCCTCTCTTATAAAGATAGGTAAAGCATACATCTTCACCACGGCATGGGCATTGGACAGGAGAGGACTAGTTGTTAATGTCAGCATTAACGATTAGTAATATGGGGCAGCTTAAGGACTCTTGTGAAGTGATGGTGAAAACCATAGGTAGTGAAGAGGCAAGGGGTGATCAGCGAGATTGGGAGATTGGGTGGTTCCTATCGTTCTCTGCCAAATAACAATGACCAGAGGTTGGTCATCCGCCCTTCCCAATTCACATTACCACACACGGTAGCTATATCCAGGAAATAAGAATTGATATAAAAATCAGCTAATAAAAACATCTACCTATTAAAGAAATACAACTATCTAAACATGTAACATAATGGGCTTCCCCTTTCGGTAGGCAAGGGGGATATAGGAAAGGGAGGAAACGGCAAAACCATGCCAGGCAACATCGTATTACAAGTAGGGAAGAAGAGAACGGGTTCCTATACCCCTACATTTCTCCCAGACCGATCATTCCAATCAGGCCCACAAAATGAGAGACAACTAATCAAGAGATTCTTAGAATTGCTGCCACTGTCTTGGAGCTCACAAAAGGAAACTGTATTGTGCCTGTGGAACTTTAAGCCAGAGGAGCAGAGGAGGCAATGGCCACTAGGTGGCACCAAACTACAGCCGGGACCAAGAAAGATTCCGCTCTGTGCCCAACTCCCAGGACTTTTGCACAAGTTTGCTATAGTCATTTCACCAATATCGGTATCACACAGTCTCGCACTTTACATAACTGAAAAATCTGCGATCCCCTGATTGTCTTGTGTAGAGGTTTTATGTGCTGAAGCAGAATTATTGAAATACATGCCAATAATTCAAAATAAACATGATATAGCTAAGGCACTAAGGAAAGATATCAGCAATGTGAAGTATGAATAAGAAATCATTAAAAATAATGTTAAGTATTAGTAAAAAAATATTAAAATACAATAGAGATAAACAGTAGGATAAATACAGTTATAGGATAAATTGTTGATTTAGAAAATCAAACTGTGGTCCTTCCTAAAAGACAATAGAAAATAATAATATAAAACAACATGAAAGAAAAGGCAAGGAACAGAAGCAGTTATGTGAACATCCAGATAACGGGAGGCTCAGAAAAAAATGGTGAGAAGAGGGAGGTTGACAGACCAAAAAAAGCTTGAAAGGATAATTAAAATAAATGTTACAGAACTAAAAAAGAAAGATCAAAGATCTCAGAATGGAAAAATTAATAGGACAAATAAACCCATACCATGGCATATTATGGTTAAATTTTAGAACAAAAAGATAAAATTTCTAAATCTTCCACAAAGAAAGAAGATAAACTTTGGAAAATAAGTAAAAGAATATAATACATTTTTTAAGTATTGAAGAAAACAATTTTGACTCTAGAATTTTACATCAAGCCACACTGTCACACAAAGATGAGTACACAATAGAAATGCTTTAGGCATACAAGGCCACAGAAGGTTTGCCCATAAAGACCCAAACTAAACACATTCTAGAGAAAGTATTCAAATAAAAAACAAAATCAGGAAGATGATGCAAATATACTGGATAGAAGGGTTACCCAACATTTTACCTGTTATTGTCTTAAAAACTAACATAAACTAAACACAAGCTTAAAAAAAAGAAAAAAACAAAGAACACCCACAACTGAGAACTAAAACGCTAAACAATATTAAGAAGAACAAGCAGCACAGAAATAATAAAGTGAATAAATCAACAAAATTCCAAACAAAAATGTAATAGGGAAGATTTTTAAAACGTTACTTTCCTGAAGACCAAACATATTAATAAATATTTATAAACCTTTCTCAAGATTCATCAAACTTAGGGATGAGATGGGGAGATGGGGGGGATGGGACAAAGCAGCAAAATACAGAATGAAAAGGGAGAATACAAAGTGATACATATTTTATTTATTTATTTATTTATTTATTTTATTTATTATTATTATTTTTTTTTGAGACAGAGTCTCGCTCTGTCGCCCAGGCTGGAGTGCAGTGGCACGGTCTTGGCTCACTGCAAGCTCCGCCTCCCGGGTTCACGCCATTCTCCTGCCTCGGCCTCCCAAATAGCTAGGACTACAGGTGCCCACCACCACGCCCAGCTAATTTTTTTGTATTTTTAGTAGAGGCGGGGTTTCACCATGTTAGCCAGGATGGTCTCGATCTCCTGACCTCATGATCCACCCACCTTGGCCTCCCAAAGATAAATATATATTTTTAAAGTGTTGTAAGTATAGGCTAATAATTTGGAAATCTACATAAAATGGAAGAAAGTCCCAGAAAATATATACATCAAAATTGTCAAAAGAAATAGAGACCTTGAATATGCCAAAAATTATGAAATAATTTGGAAGGTACTCAAAGCATCCCTCTCAAAAAGCCAATGGTCTACATGATTTTTTACAAGTGGGATTTAAGAAACATTAATGACTTCCTAATGCAAGCTGTTATAGCAAATAGGAAGAGTGTAAAACTATATAGCTCATTATAGGAGGCTACTGGAATCTTGATTCCAAAATGAGACAATATACGAGAAGAAAATATGGGCCCACTTCACTTAGGAATTAGATGGGAAAAAACAAGCAACAACAACAAAAACCACCATCAAAAAAAGAGCTAAATAAATCCAATACTTTATTAAAATACAATTGTCATGAAGTGTTCTGGAATGTAAACTTAGTTCAGCAGTATCTATGACTAGCTCAATTAATAGAGGGAAAGCATGTGATAACCATTACTACCTATTTATAATTTTTAAAAGTGTTAAATTATACAGTGAAGGGAACTTCCTTAAGTTGGTAAAGGTTATACAAGGATACTGTTCAATCTGAACTTAGCTGAAAACCTGCTAGTGGAACTCAGTGACAAAATTAATTCAAATAAATTTTCAGTTTTTAATTTTCCTCACCATCTCAGTTCTCATTACTCACTATCCAAAACTCGTGAACCACATATAACCAATTAATTGAGAATCTTGCTACACCAACTCCCCATCTGATTTCAGGCCCCAGGTAATCTTAGCAAAGAATACCTGCATGAACACTACACTTAATGGAGGGTCTGCATCTCCTTTAAGATCAGGAACAAAAGAGACTACTATCAACACGACTCAAACACAGTTGTAGAGGTCTTGGACAAAATTAAATTGAAAATAAAATAAAATTTGTAACGACTGGATAGAAAGAAAAAAACTATCATTATTTTTAGATGATATAAATATCCACCTAGGAAAAAAACAATAAAATGTTTAAAACTGCAGTACAAGGGAATTCAGTGAAGTTGCCAAATAAAAGAGTTCTTATCCTGGAGTCTATAAACCCTAATGGGTCCATAAATTTGGATGGAAAAATAATTACATGTTTACATTCAATGAAATACTTCTATTTACTTTCCCTAAACTTTATTACATTTTTACTTTCACTAATCTCTATTCAGCATTTCTATTATAAATATAGTCAAGAAACCACAGTTGTCAGCAATAAAAATCAAAGGTGTTTCCACATCACATTATATTTGTTGCAGACATCTTAAAAAAGCATTAATGTTCATTATTTCAAAATTATAATTAGTCAATATTATTTAATACATAAAAAACACATCTATGTATTTTCACATTATCCTGAAAAAGTTCCCATAGAATTGCCGCATTTCAAAGTGTCCAGGAAACTTCACTCCAAAAACCCATGATATGGGAGAAAGAGAAAATTATCCTTATTAGAACAAACTACCCAATATGATCAGCAAATTTCATTCTTAATGTGAAGTATTTGTTTCTTTTAAAGAATCTCTACTTTATGCCGGGTGCAGTGGCTCACGCCTGTAATCCCAGCACTTTGGGAGGCCGAGGCGGGTGGATCACGAGGTCAGGAGTTCGAGACCAACCTGGCCAATGCTGGTGAAACCCCATCTCTACTAAAAATACAAAAATTATCTGGGCATCATGACACACAACTGTAGTCCTAGCTACTCAGGAAGCTGGGGGAGGAGAACTGCTAGAACCCAGGAGGTGGAGGTGGCAGTGAGCTTAGATCACGCCACAGCACTCCAGCCTGGGCGACAGAGTGAGACTCTTTCTCAAAAAAAAAAAAAAAAAAAAAAAAAAATCTCTACTTTAAACGTCTCTTTTGAATGAAATCATTTGGTCCTAACTGATTCAGAAAGACAACAGGTACTGTTGTACCAGTGTAGCATCTATAAGTTAAGAGCACCCAAAACACTGAAAGAGTCAGGTGCTCTGTCCCAAGTGGTCAAAAGATAAAGAGAACCAACAAAGGAACTAAATTATTTAAACTGGCCAAAAAAGAGAGAGTAGGTAAAAATAGTCAACTTTATAAATCATTATATAAAGTAGGATAACAGGATGGTCCCTGTCTCTATACTAGCTCTTTTATACTATTTCAATTTTTTAAATGTACAGGTATAAGTAGGCTTAAAATGAAAATAGATTTCAATTAAAAATAAATTAAAATTTTCTGACCTTGAAATAAATGAATTAGGAAGTATTCAGAATTTTCATCTAGAAACCTTTCTAAATACATCTCCAGTTGTTGAAAAAGATCAGAGTGCAAAGATGAGATCAGCTCTCTTAAGCCTTGCCAGCTTTATTGGCCCATGAAAATAACTTCAGTTGAATAAATCTTAGTATGAAAGTGCCAATTATAACTCTTCTAATTTCAGTGAAAGAATAAACCGGTCAATTATTTTCAACTTCCTTAGTTTACATTTCCTAATGCTATCTAGTATCAGTAAACATGAAAAAAATCATGTTTTTTAAATTATATCATTATAGTGACAGTTGATAGTTTTTAAATTTTTATTGGCATTGTCATAGGTCAAAAGCCCTATTTCTTTTATCTGTGATCCATCCTCTATATTAAAAGATTATATGAATTAATATTATCAAGAATACAAAAATCTTTAAAAGAAGCAACAGAATAATTTATAAGTTTTGCTTTAATCAATGATTTATCTACATTTAAAAGTTTTCTCTTGTTTTCATAGACACTGATTATTTCATTGTCCTTTTAGTTGCTTTGATTATATGACTAACCTGAGGCAGCTGTTACTTCATTTTCTGAAATACTTTATCAGTCATTCTACCTAATCGGATAGAACTATCTGCACTGATCTTCTGCACTAATCTTCAGGAAAAAAAAATTCAATTTGACATTTAAAGATATTAATACAATTCTTAAATCTAGACAACTGACCCAATTAATCATATACATTTTCAAATGACAAGAAACCAAAAGCCACCACTGCAAATACTACTTACTGTTCTCAACAATTCCCATAATATTAGATCTAGACTATATTCAACCCAGTATCACTCCATAATGATATAATAAATAAAATCAACATACACTAAAAACATCCTATCTGTGATTTCCAATGTTCAACTGTATTTTGTTAATCTCTATATCATTCATTAAGAGATAACGAAACCAACCATTGTTCTTAGGGCTCACATACACGGTAACATCCTTACTTTCACCAAGACTTATGGAATTTGCACTATTATTAAATATCTTAAAAATCCCTGGAAAACAATATTTAATCATCTTCACATCAGGATCTGTTTTCTTTTTTGTTTGAGAAACTTATTCTAAACCAGAGCATCTCAAATATTAATGTGCAAGCAAACTATAGCTTGTTAAAATGCAGATCCTATTTCAGTTGGTGGGTCTGGGGTAGAACCTGAGTTCCTGCATTTCTAACAAACTTTTAAGTAATGCCGGTATACTGCCCATCCTCAGATCACACTTTGAATAGTAAGGTTCGAGACTACAATTAAGTTTAACTTTTACAGAAATGCAATATGGTTCTTCATATACAGAAATACTTAGTTGCCCTTCAGTTTTTTCTTACTGAGGGGAACTAATTCCAAATCTTCCATATTTCTGAACTTTAAAATGTCTATAATATGCAAGTAAGTGTGGTGGAGTTGGGGCACATACTAAAAATATACGATTTTTTTTTCAAGTGTTAAAAATAGCCAGAATTTGCTGGAAATCTCATAATGCAACTGTAAGTAAGGAGTAATTATTAGCAGAAACTATAATTCTAACTTTAAAGTTTGAATACAGTAGTCTCCCTTATCCATAGTTTCACATTCCACAGTTTCAGTTACTTGTGATCAATAACAGTTCAAAAATATTAAACAGAAATTTCCAGAAATAAAAAATACATAAATTTTTCACTTTCATATCACTCTGAATACCAAGTATCATGATTAAATCTTGTGCCATCCTGCTCTATTCCACCCAGGTCATAAATCATTCCTTTGCCCAGCATATCCACAAATGTCGACACTACACACCCTTAGTCACTCAGTGGCTGGCTCAGTTATCAAATCAACTGTCAGGGCATCGCAGTGCTTATGTTCAAGTAACTCTTTTTTCAGTTAATAACATCCCCAATGTGCAAGAGTACTGATGCTGGTAATTCACATATGCCACAAATAAGCCATAACGTGCTTCCTTTAAGTAAAAAGGTAGCAGTTTTGGACTTAAGAAAAAAATGGTATACTGAGGTTGCTAAAATCAATGGTAAGAACGAATCTTCTATCTGTGTAATTGTGAAGAAGAAAAAAGAAATTTATGCTAGTTTTGCCATCACACCTCAAAACAGCAAAATTTGTGGCTACAGTGCATAATAAAGTGCTTAGATAAGATGGAAAAGGCATTATATTTGTAGATGGAAGACAACAGAAATGTGTTCTGATTGAGGGCAGTTGGGTTTAGCACTATCTGTGGTTTCAGACATCTACTGGGATCCCTCATGGATAAGGGGAACTATTAGAATGAAAAATAATTTTTAATTAGTTAGATTTAGATTTTAGATTTATTCTATAGCATAATTTTATATTTATTCTATAGCATAAGTTGCATTTAATTTTACAAAAAAATTATTCAAAAAACAAGCTTTTTACTATTAAAGGTATTTAACATTCAGATATTGTCAAATTTTGAAGGGATTAGCATAATATATTCAGGATTTTCCAATAATGGATATCACTAAAAATTATTTAGGACATCATTAAAAAATCTAGTTGGCAATAAAGAACCAGTTTCCCTAAATAATAATGAAAAATCGAATTAAGAAAAACTAATGCTATTATCAAATCTTTGTATATTTGAAATTGTTATATAATCTAAATTTAGAAAACACACCAAATTTTTACTACTGAACTAGAAATCCAAGAACTACAATAAGAAATTTCACATAACCACAAAATACTCAACTTCTAGTTTATATAAGACATTAACAAATTTAGGTGGTCTGAAATTCTTAATTATGAAAATCATCAATGTTCAAAATATTCAGTATAAGATGCAGGGTGCTACTTAATCTTACTCCTACTAGTCATAAGTAGTGTAACATTGGTAAAGTTATCATCATTAAGTATTAATTTCCCATTTCTATAAAAACAAAGCAAATTACTTCCCTCATCTATGGTTTATTAAACAAATATTTTGTGCCTATTCTGGGGCAGGCACTATGCTGAAGTAAAGAATACCAAAGTACTCACCACAGCACTTACAATCTAAACCAGAAGAAAGACAATATACAGGTGGCTGAACAAGCAGATGAATAAATAAAATAAGTGCTATGAAGTCAGATAAAGTCAGATACGAGGGTTAAAAATGACTAGAACTGCTGTATTTGGTAGGGACAGATTAAAGAAGGCCTCCTTGGGGAAGTGACATTTGAGCTGAGATCTGTCTCTAAGACATTATGAAAAACCAATGTTCACGCCTATTTTGTTTTAAATGTATTTTCTAAATTTTATTATTAATCAGCTGTTTATTTATAATGATAAACAGGGATGACGTAAAATGCAAAAGGTAATTTCCAAGTAATTTTAGTTTTTTGTTGATTGCTAACAAAGTACAAAGTTGGATAATTTAAAGTGTGTGTCCTGGACATGTCCCATCCTCTAGTATAGTAATAAGAAAGAAAAAATTAGAAAACATTAGGCAGCTGATGGGGAGAAACTGGGGAGAGGGGAAGAATAAAGGGAAATTAAAGAGCTACATGATCCATAAAGTGGATATTCAACTCATGAATAAATCATAAGTAAGTGACACTTCTATTTTCATTTTATTCCTAAGAGGCAACAAGAGGTAGGTAGAGATGTGGGTGTGTGTGTGTCTGCAGGCACAAATGCATGCATATGTGCTGTGGCTTTTATACTTAACTTCACCTAACACTCCTCTTTTTACTTTCGAAGCATTTTATCTCAAAGTGTAAGATTTAAAGGCAAATCTGTAACTATGAAACGGCTCTGGTTCAACGTTATCAGAAAAGGACCAGAACTTTAGGTTATATAAATTCTCATGTTTTTCTTCTGAGATGCATCAGTCACTTGGCACAATACTTCAGTCATTGCAGAACACCTGATTCCTCACTCCTTCCCTGATAAACTGTTCAATCAGAACTATGTTGAATGTATTTTTAAGTATCAAACTAAAAAGGTAGAATTCAAACTGAAAAAAAATGGCAAGGAAAGAAATGCATTTTCTTTAAAGATATTTACATACTACTCAAAAGAGGTTGATATCAGTTACTACATATCCTCTTTTTATAGGTTTTTAATTAAGGGACTTTAAAATGGACTATATGAATTACCTTGGAATGTATTCTTCAGGGGAGGCAGAATTGTACCACTACCATCTTAGAGTTTTTAAGCTGGTCCTGAGAATTAAATTGAAGTGAGATCCACAGGAGAAAAGCTTACACATCTATTTAATACAAGTTTTATGTGCCACAAGAGCCTTCATAAAGAAATGAAGACCCAAAGACTCTATTAGAGTGAATATTCATATAATGAGGTAGACAAAGGGTAGAAAATTATGAAAATATAACAAAGCAAAGGGACTTCAGTTAGGGTGGTTATTTTAGGCAGAGAAGTGACTAGGAAGATAAGGGTTGGTTTCATAAGGTTGTTTGTACAAATTCCCCTCAGCTTCAATTTCCCATCCTTGCTAAGAATGTTACTTTCCTTCATATCGGGAGGACCTCTTTCACATAGGAATTCCATCTTGTGCTTTTAAGGAGTAGGAGGAAGGTAAGAGTGATCTTCTTGAACCTACTGTTTTTCAAGTGCCTTCACCTCAAAATAATCAATATGCCACTCAAAGTGGCGTATTTTGAGGTGGCATGCTCTTAAGTTCTTTAATTATTTCCTTACACTGTTATGCAAGCGTTCAATCTTTAGTTTTAGATGACATCCATGATCACAGCAACAGTACTGACACCATTATCTCTAAGGGTAACCCAAGAAAGGTATAACCTCAAGAACTTAGTGGGAAGAATATACACAATAACTAATGCCATCAAATTTGGTTATATTGGATACAGATGAAAAAATCTGTAAATTCCTCAATTTTTATTTTTATTTTCCACATGATCATAAAACTGGTGCACAAAAGAACAATCTTCATTCTCTAGACCTGGAGAAATCTGAAGGCAAGAAGATTAAAATATGGGTACTGGATCTCCTCCCTCACCCTCTGTGCCCCTCTTCCACCACCTTCCTTCCAACAATATATCACCTAGACAGATTGTAAGGTCTTCCAAAGAAGAGAACCATGTATTATTTGTCTTGGAATCCATAGTACCTAAGACAGTGCCACCACAAAAAAGCTATTCAATAATAAAGAAAATTTGCTGAAATCTTTTAGACGAGGGTTTGTTTTCTCTTTTTTAATCAAGTTACTTTACTACTTGAAACACTGAATAAAACCTAGGTACTGCCCTAAAATACATTTCCCTCTACTACTGTTGCTACAAATATCAAGGTACAGGAATGTGGCTATATCCCCTCAATGGAGATTAGGTAGGTCCCAGCAGAACCAGAAAACAAAACAAAACAAAAAGCAGCCAAACCAAGTATCAAAGCTAAAAGGTCTTCTCAACAATTTTGAAACTAAGATTTCAAATATGTAGATTAAAAGATACTAAAGAAGTAAACAATCTCCAGCATCTAAAAGCACCCAGGAGAGGTAAAAAGTACACATGCCAGGTATGTTGCCATACAAAAAATTAGATTATAAGAAAACCGTAGAAACTCTTAATGGAAAAGGAGTCTTAAATACTGAGAAACTCTCAGTGTCTGTGGATACCCTACAAAAAAGTGAAGGCGATCTCCCCTACAATCCATTCCACTCATAGGTTGAGAAAGGCTGTTTCCTCCATACATGTATCTAAATGAAATGCACCTAAATCATATATTTATGATGCACTTAAATCACATATTTATTTATAACTATATGAATCATATTTTAATTATATTTATAATTAAATATAATTTATACATCATATATTTATTTATAAATACATAAATCACATATTTAGCAACAATTGTAATGAAAAGGAGGTGACTCTTAGGTTAATAAAAAAAAAACATGTTCTCAAGGAAATTTGTCTAGTAAAACCAAAGAAACAGAGCATCCATTAGCCATAAACTTTGAGGATAACTGACATTTAAGATTTTCTTTCTCAGTATGATGTTTGTTTCAAGTATGTTAACAGTTATGTTAACAGTTTTAAATTATTATCTTGAAATAATTGAACAGCTGACAGTTTTAAATTATTTCTCCTTTTTACTATTATGAGAAGGGGGACAGTTATGTTAACAGTTTTAAATTATTATGTTGAAATAATTGAAGAGTTGACAGTTTTAAATTATTTCTCCTGAACCCTTTTTACTATTATGAGGAGGGGGGAAAACCACATACACATAAAGACTAACAGACTGCTGAAATTCTCCTCCAAAAGTCCATTTATTCATGGTAAACATTCATCTCTCCCTCTTTCCCCCTCTCTTTCTCCACATTCCCTACCTCCCTGTGTAAGCATGCAATTCACCTCCTTTCCCAATAATTACATCCAATAGAGCAGTGGAAATGATGAAGACAAATGATTTAGTAAATAAAGACAATGCAAAAAAAAAAGAAATAGCAACAGAAGAGAATATGATTAATGAAAATTAGGTACCTATACCTAATCAAATCACAGTAGAAATCATAATACATGATGGTCTCAATTCCTCCAGTGAAATAAACCACGAAAACTGGAGCTCCCTTCCTCTTCCAGTCTATTAAAGAAGGCCTATCTTCTCTATTAATCCAACAAATGTCCAAATCATATTTATGTGTGGCAGCTTCTTATCCTTCCCCAACTCTCAGCCCAACATCTGTTCGATTGTGATAAGAATGCTACAAGCTAGAGAGAACATTCATTTTATATATTCATTTACATTTACTCATCACACATTTATTAAGCCCATTCTAAGTTCCCAGCCCTATGCTTGGCTAGAAGGATCACTGCTAAGATAAGAAGAACTGAAACAAAGAAGAGAGGTTGCTCCAAACTCAAGATTTGCTCCGTGAAATATATCACTGAGCTCTCTTATGCTTTTCCTGTTCTTCCTCTACCCATTCAGTAACCTGGGAGGAGGCACCAGAATATACACACACAGAACAAACCAGGTTAAGATAGCTGGTGAATTCCTGACACCCGGCAAAACCATAAGCAATCTCTTTATTCATTACAATACAGACTCAAACTCTGGAGAAAAAAGTAGGAAGGTCCTACAAACACACATTATCAAGGATGGGCAGCTACTATGAAGAAAACTACCAATACAGTCAACTTCTTGAGAACATACTGGTGGATTAATACATGTTTATGAGTTAGGAAATACTTGCCAACAGATAATAAACTATAAAACAACACCTGAAGCAACATGCTCAGAAAGATATAAATGCAAGATTTCTCTATGTATCTATTTGTAACATCTTAATGTTCATTCATTGCTTTCATCTAGTTGGAAAAATCCTTCCAAGTATTTAGTGATAGAACTAGGGAGGAAGCGTTAAGAATTCTTGAAAGATCTCCAAAACAGGAATTTCTGGCTCCCTTATGTGACCTTCAGCAAATTAACCTCTCTGTGCTTCAGTTTCTTCATCTATAAAATGAGGCTATTACCAGGGCAACAGGCCCTAAAATGGGCCTTATAGGGTGGTAATGAAGACTAAATGAGCTAATACACTGGCACAATGTGTGGCACATAAAAAGCAACCAACGGCCGGGTGCAGTGGCTCACGCCTGTAATCCCAGGCTGAGGCAGGAGGCTGAGGCAGGAGAATGGCATGAACCCAGGAGGCGGAGCTTGCAGTGACCCGAGATCGCGCCACCGCACTCCAACCTGGGCGACAGCGAGACTCCATCTCCAAAAAAATAAATAAATAAATAAAAATAAAAAAATAAAGAAAAGCAACCAACAAACGTTAGCTATAATTTTTTTTTTTTTTTTGAGACAGGGTCTCACTCTGTTGCCCAGGCTGGATTGCAGTGGCACAATCTCGGCTCACTGTAGCCACCACCTTCCAGGTTCAAGCGATTCTTGTGCCTCAGCCTCCCAAGTAGCTGGGACTACAGGCATGTGCTACCATGCCTGGCTAAAATTTTATGTTTTTAGTAGAGACAGGTTTCACCATGTTGGCCAAGCTGATCTCAAACTCCTGGCCTCAAGTGATCAATCCGCCTCGGTCTCCCAAAGTGCTGGGATTACAGGCATGAGCTACCACACCCGGCCATTAGCTACAATTTCTATAATAAATGATCCCGCATTTTCCCAATAAAACGGTTTCTCATTTAACTTAAGATAAAATCAATATTATTGTCATCAGAAACCTATTATATATATGACTAGTGTCCTAATTGTAAAGGTCACATCATGAATACAGCTACAGCAAAATGAATTATTTATATGTGTATGTATATAAAAATACTCTATGCAGAGTATGGTATGAAAAACATAACCATAGTTAATAACTATCAGCGAACCTGCCCCGATATTCACGTAGGTTCTTTTCTATTTTCCCTAAGTGTCGGCCAGCTTGAGAAATAAAGGGACAGAGTACAAAAGAGATAAATTTTAAAGCTGGGCGTCCGGGGGAGACATCACATGTCGGTAGGTTCCGTGATGCCCACAAGCCACAAAAACCGGCAAGTTTTTATTAGGGAGTTTCAAAAGGGGAGGGAGTGCGCAAATAGGTGTGGGTCACAGACATCAAGTACTTTACAAGGTAAAAGAATATCACAAGGCAAGTGGAGGCAGGGCGAGATCACAGGACCATAGGACCGAGGTGGGATAGCATTAGGAGATATACCTAATGCTAAACGACGAGTTAATGGGTGCAGCACACCAGCATGGCACATGTATACATACGTAACTAACCTGCACATTGTGCACATGTACCCTAAAACTTAAAGTATAATAATAATAAAAAAAAAATAATAATAATAAAAAGAAAATGAACATAAAAGTCTCTCTGGCCTCAATGCCACTGAGGCCTATTACTAGAAAGTATACATAAAAGTTTAAAGAACAAAACAAATGCAGAAAAAAATGCAATATTTATTATGAATAACTCTTGGATAAATGAGGGAGAAACTATTCAGTTACTATGCAGCTACCATAAAAATTCTTTTTATCAAAATTTGTACAATATTTCCAAAGCTATGCTCAGAGGCAAATGTACAGCCCTAAATGCTTTTATTATTCATTAACAAAAATAAATGTCACTAATCTAAGATTTTCACTTCTATGAAATAACACAAGCCTAAGAGCATCAGAGAAAGAAAAAATACCAAAATTAGTTGATTTGATATATGCAGAAAGGACATTTGAAAAATAAGTTGAAGAGATGATTCTGTGGAATAATAAAGAGTATAATGAATTAAATAGACACATAGCTTGCTGTTTTCATTAAGAACAATGTAGCAAACCCATGGATATATAGCATTAGAATGAAAAGCTATATTTCAACAGATACAGTGATCATTAAAAAGTAGTAAAAACTATTATGTAAAAATCTAGGCTAATGAATACAAGAACCTTGATGAAAATGTTACTTTTACAGGAATTTCTTAAATGATAAAAAAGTGATTCAGGAAATGTGAGAAAACAAAAATGTCTAATATCTATTAGAAAGAATGAAAAATAATTAAAGCCTTATAAAAAAGAAATTAAAATTGCTAATGAAGTTTCGGGCACCATTGTCATTGATAACATCTTATCAGGAGACAGGGTTTTTGAGATCAACCGGTCTGACCAAAATTTATTAGGTGTGAATTTCCTCTTCCTAATAAGGTTGGGCGTGCTACGGGAGACTGGAGTCTATCTCACCTCTGCAGTCTCGACCATAAGAGACGACCACGCCCGGGCGGGCCAGTTTAGAGACCTACCCCCAGGTGCGCATTCTCTTTCTCAGGGATGTTCCATGCTGAGAAAAAGAATTCAGTGATATTTCTCCCATTTGCTTTTGAAAGAAGAGAAATATGGCTCTGTTCCACCCAGCTCACCAGCGATGAGAGTTTAAGGTTATCTCTCTTGTTTCCTAAACGTTGCTGTTATCCTGTTCTTTTTTCAAGGTGCCCAAATTTCATATTACTCAAACACACATGCTGTACAATTTGTGCAGTTAATGCAATTATTGCAGGGTCCTGAGGTGATATACATCCTCCTCAGCTGACAGGATTAAGAGATTAAAGACAGGCATAGGAAATCACAAGGGTATTGATTGGGGAAGTGATAAGTGTCCATGAAATCTTTACAATTTATGTTTAGAGATTGTAGTAAAGACAGGCATAAGTATAAAAGTATTAATTTGGGGAACTAATAAATGTCCATGAAATCTTCACAATCCACGTTCTTCTGCCATGGCTTCAGCTGGTCCCTCCATTTGGGGTCCCTGACTTCCCGCAACAAATAACATTAAGGATTTTGTATGTTACAACTTTTACATTTATTACAATATTTAAAAACAGAACCCCAAGTGTAAGTACAATTATTACTATTATTATCCTAATTATACATATAAGGAAACTGGAGAGCAGAGAGGTTAACTACTCAGGACCACAAAAAGGAAGTGACCAAGACAGAATTAAACCCCAAGTCGTTGTAATCCTCCAAAACAGAGTTCCTTACCAGTATGAATGCTCATCCACAAATAACTAACTCAGAATTCAATTTATACACACATATTTAATCTCATTTAATGACCTATAAGATTACTTATAATGAATGCTGAATAAAATGCAAATGTGCAACTTATAAAGTAGAGGATAAGGACACTTCCTTCACCCTAAGACTGCAATGAGAGTCTGGTTGACTAAGGCACTGCCTACGACACAAGACTCCAACAGAAAAGTTGGTCAAAGAGCTAGTTAAGATTTTTTGTTTTGTTTATTGTTTTGGAGGGGTTTTTAACAAAATATTTAAAGTCAAACCAGTGT
Organism: Pan paniscus; assembly: GCF_029289425.2. Lineage (NCBI taxonomy): Eukaryota > Metazoa > Chordata > Mammalia > Primates > Hominidae > Pan > Pan paniscus. The sequence goes on from NC_073253.2 coordinate 103,557,070, forward strand.
ATGAAATTACTAAAGCAATTTTAAAAAATGCCACAATTGTCACCTTCTCAGTGGCCTGGTCTATGCTAAGCATGCTATGACTTACCCTGAATATGTTTCCATAGAATGTAAAATAGTAACCATGACTCCCTTCTGCCTACTTCTATTGCCACTAAATAGGTCAAATGTTTTACTATCTTTGCTATCAGACAGAAGTGATGGTGAACAGGAACTAATATCAATGAAGTGCTACCTGTGTCAAGAACTATATAAATAGTTCTTGAATAGTTGGGATATAGAAATATATCTTCCCAACATCACATGAGCAACATATTATTCAAATTTTGCAGATAGGGAAATGCAGACAAAGAGAGACTTAAGTCTCTTGACTAAATCTTCCACTAAGCAATGGACAGAGCCTGAATTTGAACTCTAACTCTAGAGCTTGCTCAAGCATGGATTCCAGAAGCAGCCTCAGCTATGCTTAATGAACAACACATAACGTAACTTTCTTTGCTGGCTCTAATCTCCTAATTCCAACCCATTTACTATCCCAGAATCAATGTGGATGAGGAATGTTGGTAGGAAAGAATTTGTACATTGCATATAGATTTACCCTTCAACATAACCAGGAGAAAACAATTTGAAGAGACATTAAGCATAAAATTTTTAACACTGCATTAAAAGTTGAAAACAATAAAAAGAAAGAAAGTAAATGTAATCCAATATTAAATTATCACTGGAGGAAAAATAACATGTCTAACTCCAAGTACGAAACAAAATGCTTAATTAATTAGCTGGATTTATTTTAATGTTTCTTAACTTTTTAATCCTTCATATTTCACTCCTTCACTGTACTACAGAACTTTAAGAAATTGACATAGCAGTTTATTTTAAATCCTTTAATTGCTTTGTTAGAATATGAAAACATTACTTTCAGAGAAACTATCAAATGACCTTGATGATCTACACAGCATTCATTATAGACTGGTAAACATTTGTGAAAATCCTTGCTGTGATGATTGATTGCATTTTTCCTTGCTTCAGTTACTGCAAACTAAATTGCCTGTCAATAAAGTGATGACTTCTGTCAACATAGTTTCTTAATCCTTATTCAGTCCTTTTAGCAATGACAACCTTAGAATAATATATTGTAAGTCTTTATGGATCAATAATGCTCAGTATAAAACACTGCAATCTACCACCAGGATTTTTATCCTTCTACTTATAATGATCTCTGACAAGCTAACTAGCAGTAAAATTTCTTACTAAGGAGAAAAAAAGACGTCTAACAAACAAGTCAAATACAACACTATAAACAGCATATGCCAATCCAAACAAGTTAAGAATTTTGAGTGAAGCTCAATATTAGCAAAATGCTTTTATCCTAAAGTAGTTAATGACTGAGATGTCATTTGAAGACCACTCAAGAAAAAAAATTATTATTCAAGCCCTTAGACATTTTGAAATGATGTATGGGTGGTTATTTATGTAAAAAGCTTTCTCTACAATGTCAGAAACAGAAAATTTCCATTTAAAAACCATAAAACATAAGCCAATGCATACCCTGGCTAATTTTTTCTCTAGGCAATTAGAGGACTTTTTTTTTCATTTAATCTATATTTAGATTGTACTTCAGACATCTTTATGTGAGAAGTAGATTATAATTGCCTTTAAACACTACAATTTAGATGTTTCCATTTAAACCAAAAATTACTTAAAATAAATGCCATTCTATCAATGAAAACAGAATCATGACACTGCTTTACAATTGACATTGCCTCTTTTATATAAAGAGTTATGTTAACTATGTCTTCTCTAAATCTGCATTTTTATCATTTGTTAAACTCAACTAAACTGATATATTTGATAGCACTGAACTGGAGGGGAAATTTTTCAACAAGCTAGCAGTTCACCATATTTCTCCTCCCAAACTCGTGAACCAAGAGAAAATAATCTGATTTTATTGTTATTATTTTTTAAAATGAGAGTGTATTGGATTTATGAAAGAATTAACTTCTTATCAACTTATTAAACTTTCTGGGGGAAAAAATGTAACCTCCATGCATTCCTTTTCAAGAAACTACTGAAAAAATTAAAATTGAAGAGTAAAACAAGTAAAAGGAAAATATAGAACCAAGAAAACCAGAAATCTAATACAGAAAAGAGACAAAAGAAACATAAATTGAAGCAGGAGGGTTGAAGGTTTCAGGAGGAATGTCTGTAAAAACAAACAAACAAAAAGCCAAACACTAATTTATTTGGTCATTCTGAAAAGAGCTTAGAGTTCTCTCAGTCTGAAGCAAGAAGCAGTAATTGGTACAAAGAAAATTAAGCAAATGCGGGTTTAAGTCATTAACTTCCCCTAAAAAACAAAGGAATACCTCAGAGATATTGCAGGTTCAGTTCCAGACCACCACAATAAAGTGAATAAAAGCAAGTCACATGAATTTTTGGTTTCCAGTGCATATAAAAGGTGTGTTTATATTATTAAGTGTGAAATACTATCATGTCTTAAAAAATGTATATACCTTAACTAAAAATACTTTTCTTTCAAGATAGTTGAATAGAAGCATTTCAAGCATGCCTCATTTGCTTAGAAGACCCAAATCATGTGTAGACAATCACACTGTGAATACATGCCTAAGAGGGAACACAGGAGTTCAACAGAAAAGCAAAAGGAAACACTGCAAACTAGGAAGGAAAAGGAGAAAAGGCAGCCTGCTTGGCTGGGACCAGCCAGGAATTGGGAGTTATTCCCAGTATGGGAGAGGGTAAGTGAGGGTCCTATTGAGGTCCACTTTCCCACAAGGGAATTATACAATCCGGGCCACCAGAGAACGCCCTGACCCTCCAACCCCCAAATCTAACTTACAGAGTGGCTAGAAGACTGTGAAAAGGAACTACTTCAGGGAAGGAACACATCCTGGGTTCCACACCCTTTCTGAAACCTAAGAAACCGTAAGATGCTATTCTCAATCTTAGCTCTTAAAAGGCTGTGTGCAGTCCTAGGAACCCGCTGCACCAGTCCTAGGTGTTAGAGAAACTCGGGCTGCTGCATGCAGAACAGAGGCACAAGTCGGGGGTGGACTCCTGCAAACAGGACTGAGAAGAAAAGTGTAACATGGGCTGCAGCCCCCAGTGCTAGAAGCAGGCACTGTCTCTGGGACTTAGGCAGGAGGAGAGTTGCCGCAGAGGCTTGATCTTGAGCTTGGCAGGGGCTCCAATGGCCCAGGACTGAGTTGCAGGCCAGGCACAAACTGCCAGGTCTGATAGAACAGCCAGGTCAGCTGCAACAGCAGGGAAAATGGAATGAGCCCCACCAGAACTGGGGTATGAGTGGGACGCAAGGCCTTGGCCACTAGGTTTGACCCCACCCTCCCTGTGGCTGGACCTCAATGCTGCAGTAGCCACCACTCACCCAAGCATTCTGCCAGGGGCCTGAGAACTGCATGGCCTCCCCATCACAGCTGGTGCATGCACTTGCCACTGCGGGGTCCTGAGTGCAAGCTTGACCAGTCCAGATGTGCCTGGCTTTGCCCAACCTCCTTTGACAAGACAGGGTAAGAGATCCAGGGTCCTAAAGGTTACAAACCCAATCCACCACCTGGTACATTGAAGCACTCCTCTTGAGAGACTAAGGTTGGACATAAACACCCTGCTGCTTCTGGCTCTTACCTGTAAGCACCACCTGCTGGCCTGGAAGCCAGCCTGCACATTTCAACCACTGCCAACACAAGCACACAGCATTTGGAACCCAGAAAAGCATCTCAACACTGTTACTGCCATCAACAATGCCATGTCAGCCAACTCAGAGACTCGTGAGCCGCTTCACCTGGCCAGTAAACTGCTATTACAACCAACATTCAAGAAAGACACCTAGAGGCCCAAGAATCAGCATGCCTGGAATCACTAACACAGTTGCCAGTGTTCAAAGCCCTGGGAACAAAAGGCATGCTTAGTCCACCACCATCACCACTAAAACTTGAAGACCAGGCCACCCAGCATCCCAGACCCCAGCACAACTTCATCACAGCCTCCAAAAAACAACAGCACCCTAACAAACTGAGGAAACCACGGATACCAGTAATGCTATTTAGCTAAAATAATAATATTCACAATCACACACAGACTTCAGTGCTGCATGCACCCAGAAACAAAACCAAAGGGCCCTACTCAACCAACATCATAGTCACATCTTCAGGAAAAAAAAAAAAAGTAATATGACACCCCTAAAGAAGCACAATAATTCTCTACCAACAGATCTTAACCAAAAAGAAATTCTCAAAACCCAGATAAAGAATTTTAAGTATTTATTTTAAAGAACCTCAACAAGATGCAAGAGGAATCTGAAAACAAATACAAAGAACACAGAAAAATAATTAAGAATATTAATGAAAAATTTACCAACGAGATAAATATCTTTGGGGGAAAAAAGCAAATTCTGGACTAAGGAATTCAATGAAAGAAATACAAAATATATTCAAAAAATTTTTTAAAAAGACTAGTCCAAACAGAAGAAAGAATTTTAGAACTTGAAGACAACTCTTTTGAAATAATCCAGTCAAATAAAAACAAAGAAAAAAATTAAAAAAGAATAACCTAAGCCTTCAAGACATCTGGGACAATGTGAAGCAACTGAACTTATGAATTATTGGAATACCTAAGGAAAAAGAGAGATCAAAAAGTTTAGAAAACCTATTTAATGAAGTAATAATTGAAAACTTCCCAAGTTTAGCATGAGATTTAGACAACCAGATACAGGAGGCTCAGAGATCCCCAGGCAAATACTATGCAAAAATGACTTTGCCATAGAACATTATATCAGGCTATCTAAAGTCAAAGTAAAAACAGCAAATTCTGAAAACAGAAAGAAAAAAAGCACCTATTCACCTATAAAGGAAATTACATCAGATTAACAGCTGACTTCTCAGCAGAAACCTTACAGACCAGAAGAAAATGAGATGATATATTGAATGTGCTAAAGAAAAACATTGCCAGCAAGATTAATCTTCATAAAGGAAGACAAAATAAAGTCTTTCCCAAACAAGCAAATATTGAGGGGGAGTCATTGCTATTAGACTGGTTTTACAAGAAATGCTCAAGGGAGTCCTAAACTTGGAAGCAAAAGGACAACATTAACCATCATAAAAATACATGACAGTATAAAACTCATTGGCAAAGTAATCACACAAAGGAGAAAGGGAAAGAAATGTCACCAAAACAGAATACTACCAAACTACAATAACAAATACAGAAAAAAAACCAAAGAATTTAGAAAACAATTACAACATGACAGCACTAAAATCTCACATATTAGTGTTTACCTTGAATGTAAATAGATTAAATGCTCCAATTAAAAGCTATACATTGGCAGAATGAATTAAAAAAAAAAACATGATCCAACTATATGCTGATCACAAGAAACTGACCTTACCTATAAAGACACATAAAAACTAAAAATAAAGGGGTAAAAAGAGATATTCCACACAAACGTAAATCAAAAGCAAGCAGTAGTAGCTATACTCATATTAGATAAAACAGACATTAAGTTAAAAACAGTAAAAAGAGAAAGAGAGAGGGGGGATATAATAATAAAGGAATCAATTCAGTGCAAGGATATAACAATTCTAAATATATATATGCTCCCAACAGTGGAGCACCCAGAGTCATAAAACAAATATTACTAGACCTAAAGAGAGAGACAGATAGCAATACAATAATAGTGGAGGACTTCAACACCCTACTCACAGTATTAAAACAGATAATCAATACAAAAAAATGATAAAGGCTGGACTTAAACTGGACTTTAGACCAAATGGACCTAACAGAATTTACATAACATTCTGCCCAACTGCAGAATATACATTCTTTTCATCAACACACTGAACATTCTCCTAGATAGACCATATGTTAAGCCACAAAACAAGTCTTGGCACATTTTTAAAAATCAAAATAATATCAAGTATCTTCTCAGGCCACAGTAGAATAAAACTAGAAAATCAATACCAAAGGTCAAATCAATACCAAGAGGGACTCTGGAAATTTTACAAATACATGGAAATTAGACAACATACTCCTGAATGAACACTGGGTCAATGAAGAAATTAAGATGGAAATTAAAATTTTTTGAAATAAATGAAAACAGAAATACAATATAACAAAACCTGTGGGATACAGGAAAAGTAGTACTCAGAGGGAAGTTTATTGCATTAAATGCCTAGATCAAAAAAGAAGAAAGATTACAAATTGCCAGTATAACAATACATCTCCAGAAACCATAAAAGCAAGAATAAAATAAACCCCAAATTAGCAGAAGAAACAAAATAACAACGATCAGAGCAGAACTAAATGTAACAGAGACTTTAAAAAATACAAAGGATCAACAAAACAAAAAGTTGGTTTTTGAAAAAGACAAACAAAATTGATAAATAGCTACACAGACTATTCAAAGAAGAAAGAAGACACAACATCAGAAATGAAAAAGGAGAAATTACAACTGATAACCATAGAAATACAAAAGATCATCATACACTTATATGCTCACAAACTAGAAAACCTAGAGGAAATGGATAAATGCTTGGAAACATATAGCCTCCCAAGGTTGCATCAGGAAAAAACAGAAAACCTGAACAAACTAATAATGAGTCAGTAATAAAAAGACTGAGTCAGTAATATTAATAATAAAAAACTCCCCAAAAAAGAAAGACTCAGGACCAGATGGATTCACAGCCAAATTATCCCAAAGGTACAAAGAAGAACTAACTACAATCCTCCTAAAACTGTTTCAAAAAATCGAGGAGGATGGAATTCTCCCAAACTCACTATATGAATCCAGTATCATCCTGATACCAAAAATGAAAGACACAACATAACAAGAAAACTACTGACTAATATCTTTGTTTAACACAGACACAAAAATCCTCAACATATTAGCAAACCAAATCCAACTGAACAACCAAAAAATATACCATGATCAAGTGGGTTGTATGTATCAGGTATGCAAGGATGGTTCAACATTTGCAAATCAATAAATGTGATGTATCATATAAACAGGATCAAGGACAAAAACCATATGATCATCTCATTAGATGCAGAAAAAGCATTTGATAAAATTAAGCATCCCTTCATGATAAAAACCTTAACAAAACAGGCAGAGAAGAAACATACCTCAAAGTAATAAAGGCTATATATGACAAAACCACAGCTAACATAATACTAAATGATGAATATTTAAAGCATTTCCTCTAATAACTGGAACAAAGAGCAAGGATACCCACTTTACTATTCCTATTTAACATAGTACTGAAAGTCTTAGCTAGAGCAATCTGGCAAAAGAAATAAGTAAAAGGATCCAAACTGGAAAAGAAGTCAAATTATCCCTGTTTGCTAAGATATAATCTTATATCTAAAAAAATTTAAAGACTCTATTAAAAAAAACTCTTACATAACTAAATTAACTGAAGTTGCAGGATACGAAATCAACATACAAAAACCAGTAGTGCTTCTATATATCAACAATGATCTAACTGAAAAAGAAATCAAGTTGGCAATCCCTTTTATAATAGCTACAAAAAAAAAAAAAAACCTAGGAACATTTAACTAAGGAAGTGAAAAATCTCTGCAAGGAAAATCACAAAACTCTAATGAAAGAAACTGTATTATAGATGACAAAAATGAGAAAACAGCCCATGCTCGCAGATCAAATGAATTAATATCATTAAATGGCCCACACTGCCTAAAACAATCTATAGTTTCAATGCAATCCCTATCAAATTACCAATGTCATTTTTTACACAATTACAAAAAAAATCCTAAAAATTGTATGGAACAAAAAAAGAACTCAAATAGCCAAAGCAGTCTTGAACAAAAAGCACAAAGCTAGAGTCATCACATTAGCTGATATCAAATTATATTATAATTTTGTTATAAAAGAACAAAGCTCACATCACGTAAGCTGATAACAAATTACAGTAACCAAAACAGCATGGTACTGGTATAAAAACAGACACATAGATCAATGGAACAGAATACAGAACCCAGAAATAAAGCCACATATTTATATTCAACTGATCTTTGACACAGTTGACAAGAACAAACACTGGCAAAAAGACAAATAGTGCTGGAAAAACTGGACTGCCATATGAAGGATAAAACTGGACCCCAATCTCTCACCATATACAAAAATACACTCAAGATGGATTAAAGACTTAAATATAAGAACCAAAGTTATAAAAATACTGAAGAAAACCTAGGGAAAACTCTTCTGGACATTGATCTAGGCAAAGAGTTTAGATTAAGACCTCAAAAGCAGAGGCAACAAAAACAACAAGAGATGAATGTGACTTAATTAAACTAAAAGGGTTCTGCATGGCAAAAGGGGTAATAAACACAGTGAAGAAACAACCTGCAGAATGGGAGAAAATATTTGCAAACTATTCATCCAACAGGGGACTAATATACAGAATATACAAAGAACTCAAACAGCTCACCAACAACCAAAGACTACAAATAACCCCATTTAAAAGACAGCAAAAGAAATGAATATATATTTTTCAAAAGAAGAAATAAAAATGGCCAACAGGTATATGAAACAATACTCCACATCGCTAATCATCAGAGAAATGCAAAGCAAAACTGCGATGAGATGTCATCTTACTCCAGGCAAAATAGTTATTATTAAAAAGACAAAAAATAATAGATGTTGGCAAGGATGTAGAGAAAAGGGAACATTAAACACTGTAGTGGGCATGTAAATTAGTACAACCTCTAGGGAAACAGTATGGAGATTTCTCATAGAATTAAAGATAGATTTACCATTTGATCCAGCAATTCTGCTACTGGGCATCTACGCAAAGGAAAAGAAATCAAAAAAGATATCTGCATTCATAAGTTTACTGCATCAAAAAGATATCTGCATTCATATGTTTACTGCATTATTCACAATAGCAAAAAATATTCAATCAACCTAAGTGTCCATCAACAGATAAAGGAAATGTGGTATATACACATAACAAAGTACTACTCAGTCACAAAAAGGAATAAAATGTCTTTTGCAGCAACATGGATGGAACTGGACGTCATTATCCTAAGTAAAACAAGCCAGGCACAGAAAGACAAATATCACATATTCGTATTCCTAAGTATATGCTAAAAAATGAGCTCTCATGGATGTAGAGTGTGGAACGATAGATAAGGACGACTTGGAAAAGTGAGTGAGTGGGAGGGGGGAAGATGATGAGAAATTAGTTAATAGGTACAATGTAGGTTATTCGGGTGATGGATACCCTTAAAGCCCTGACTTTACTACTGTCCAACCCATGCGTGTAACAAAATTGCACATGTACCCTGTAAATTTACACAAATGTTTTAGTCCTAAAAAATGCAAATGATCATCTGAGCCTTCAGTAAGCTGTAATCTTTTTGCTGGCATAAAGTTTTGCCTCAATGTTGATGGCTACTGATTGATCAGGGTAGTGGCTGCTGAAGCTTGGGGTGGCTGTGGTTAATTTCTTAAAATAAGACAACAGTGTTTGATGTATCAATGAACTCTTCATGAAAGATTTCTCTGTAGCATGTGATGCTGTTTGATCATATTTTACCCACAGCAAAACTTCTTTCTACTATGGAGTAAAAATTGAAGTAAATCCTCTCAAATCCTGCCACTGCTTTATGAACTCAATTTACATAATATTCTAAATCCTTTGTTGTCATTTCAACAATATTCACAGCATCTTCACCAGTAGATTCCATCTCAAGAAACCACTTTCTTTGCATATCCATAAGAAGTTTGATCATGCAACTGCAGCAATTCAGTCACATCTTCAGGCTTCACTTCTAATTCTAGTTCTCTTGCTATTTCTACCAGATCTACAGTTACTTCCTCCACTGAAGTACTGAACCCCTCAAAGTCATTCAAGAGAGTTGGAATAAACTTCCTCCAAGCTTCTGTTAATGTTTATATTTTGGCCTCCTCCCATGAATGATGAATGTTCTTAATGGCATCTAGAATGGTGAATCCTTTCCAGGTTTTCAATTTACTTTGCCAAAGAGGAATCACTATCTATGGCAGCTATAGCCTTACAAAATATACATTTATTCTTAAATAATAAGAGTTGAAAGTCTAAATTACTCCTTAATCCACAGGCTACAGAATAGATGTGTTAACAGGCATAAAAATGGCATTAATGTCCTTGTAAATGCCATCAGAGTTCATGGGTAACCACATACATTGTCAATGAGTGGTATTATTTTGAAAGAAATCTTTTCTTTCTGAGCAATAGGTCTCAAAAGCAGGCTTATAATATTCAGCAAACCATGCTTTAAACAGATGTGGTATCATGTGGGCTTGAAAACAGTGGGCTTTGTAAACAGTGGGCTTACAATATTCAGTAAACCATGCTATAAGTGGGCCTACAAACAGTGGACTTTACAATAACCATAACATATATAATAATAATGGAAAGGTTTAAAAAATTGTGACTCAACAAAATAAAAAAAAAAACTTCAGGCCAATATCGTTGATGAACATAGACACAAAAATCCCCAAGAAAACACCAGTAAACCATATCCAGCAGCTTATCAAAAAGCTAATTCACCACAATTAAGCAGGTTATTTATCCTTGGGATGCAAAAGTGGCTCAACATGCATGTCAATAAATGTGATTCCTCTTATAAATGCAACTGAAAACAAAAAACACATGATTATCTCAATACATGCAGAAAAGGCTTTCAATATAATTCAACATCCCTTCATGTTAAAAACCCTCAACAAACTAGACATTGAAGAAACATACTTCAAAATAATAAGACCCATCTATGACAAACCCACAGCCAACATCATACTGAATGGGCAAAAGCTGGAAGCATTCTCCTGGAAAACCAGAACAAGAACAGGATGTCCTCTCTCACTAGTCATATTCAACATAGTACTGGAAGTCGTAGACAAGCAATTAGGCAAGAAAAAGGAATGAAAGACAACCAAATAGAAAAAGATGAAGTCAAAACTATCCCTGTTGCAGACTATATAATTCTATATCTAGAAAACCCTGTAGCATCTGCCCAAAAGCTCCTTGAACTGACAAACAACTTGAGCAAAGTTTCAGGACACAAAATCAATGTACAAAAATCAGTATCATTCCTATATACAAACAACATCCAAGCTGAGAGCCAAATCAAGAATGCAATCCAATTCACAGTAGCCACAAAAAAGAATAAAATACCAAGGAATACAGCTAACCAGAGAGGTGAAGGATCTCTACAGTAAGAATTACAAAACACTGCTCAAAGAAATCAGAGATGACACAGAAGAACATTCCATGCTCATAGTTAGGAAGAACCAATATTGTTAAAATGGCCATACTGCCAAAAGCAATTTAGAGATTCAATGCTATTCCTATCAAACTACCAACGACATTATTCACAGAATTAGAAAAAAACTATTTTAAAATTGGTGTGGAACCAAAAAAGAGCCTGAATAGCCACAGCAATCCTAAGCAAAAAGAACAAGTCTGGAGGCACCATGTTCCCTGACTTTATACTACAAGGCTATGGTAACCAAAACAGCATTATACTGGTAGAAAAAAGACACACAGACAAATGGAACAGCATAAAGAGCCCAGAAGTAATGACACACACCTAAAACAATCTAATCTTCAACAAAGTCAACAAAAACAAGCAATGGGAAAAAAGACTCCCTATTCAATAAATGGTGCTGGTTAGCCACATGCAGAAGATTGAAACTGGATCCCTTCCTCACACCATCTATAAAAATCAATTTGAGATAAATTAAAGACTTAAATATAAAACCTAAAACTATAAAAATATTGAAAGATAACCTAAGAAATACTATTTTGGACATAGGACCTGGCAAAGATTTCATGACAAAGATAAAAGCAATTGCAACAAAAACAAAAATTGACAAATAGGACCTCATTAAAGAGCTTCTACACAGCAAAAGAAACTACTGACAGAGTAAACAGACACTCTACAAAATGAGAGAAAATATTTGCAAACTATGTATCTGACAAAGGTCTAATATCCAGAATCTATAAGGAACTTAAACAAATCGACAAGCAAAAAGCAAACAATCCCATTAAAAAGTGGGCAAAGGATATGAACAGACACTTCTCAAAAGAAGAAATATACATGGTCAACAAGTATATGAAAAATGCTCAACATCACTAATCATTAGAGAATGCAAAGAAAAACGACAATGAGATATCATCTCAGCCCAGTCAGAATGACTATTATTTAAAAAAAAATAAACAACAGGTGTTGGTGAGGCTGCAGACAAAGGGGAATGCTTCTACACCACTGATGGGAATGTAAGTTAGTTCAGCCATTGGGAAAAGCAGTGTGGTGATTTCTCAAAGGACTCAAAGCAGAACTATCATTCAACCCAGCAATCCCATTGTTGGGTATATAAGCTAAGAAATGTAAGTCATTCTACCCTACAGACAAATAGACATGTAAGTTCATCACAGCACTATTCACAATAGCAAAGACATGGAATCAACCTAAATACCCACTGATGGTAAACTAGATAAAGAAAATGTGATACATATACACCATGGAATACTACCTAGTCATAAAAAGAATAGATACTATCCTTTGCAGCAACATGGATGGAGGTAGAGGCCATCATACCAAGTGAACAAACAAAGGAACAGAAAACCAAATACTACATGTTCTCACTTATAAGTGGGAGATAACCACTGAGTACATATGAACATTAAGAAGAGAACAACAGACACCAGGGCCTACTTGAGGGTGGAAGGGAGGAGAAGGGTGAAGATTGAAAAACTACCTTGTATCAGGCGCTATGCTCATTACTTGGGTGGCAAAATATTCTGTATAGCAAACCCCCACAACATGCAATTTACCTATATAACAAACCGCACATGTACCCCGAGCCTAAAATAAAAGTTCAACAACAAAAAAAAGCTGAAGATAACATTTAGAAAAAAAAAAAAACGTTGTGAGAGTTACCAAAATATGATACAGAGACATGAAATTAGCACATGCTATTGAAAAAAATGGGACCAACAGACTTGCCCGATGTAAGGTTGCCACAAATCTTCAATTTGTAAAACATACAATATCTCAGAAGCATAATAAAGCAAAGCACAATAAAATGAGGTATGCTTGTAAACAACCACAAGTTACAAAAAGGAGGGAAAACCGAACATAGTACATTATGTAGCTCTGTTGCAAATGTTCACATAGTAATGATAGTGTTATATAAATATATTGGAAGGATGGGAAAAGAAAAAAACAGAAAATGATGGAAGGGAGGAAAAATACTAAATTATTTTCTTTCATAGTAGAAAGGCATTATGTAATTAAAATTTAAAAGTCAGGAAATGGCAGTGAGAAATTTGTGTGGGGGTAATACAAAGGTAAATGAAAGAGAAAATACAATAACAAAAAAGTTGAAAACAGCTGTCTCTGTGGAGAAGACTAAAAATGGAGAGAGAGGTATCTACTCTTCACTTTAAACATAACTTTGACTTTTTAAACTATGTACACTTACTACTTTTAGAAACACTTTTAAATATTTGAATGAAGTAAAACTACATGAAGCAATGCTGATGACATCTCAAAAAATGTTGGGAAGAAAATGAAAACCGCAGAACGTTCACTATCGATGCCATTTATACCAAGTTTAAATACAGAAAACCAACAAAAAGAGGGAAGTGTGGACTCTGAAGTTAAGCAAACTGGAACACCTCTACTTACTAGTAATGACATCATGGGTAAATGAAAGCTCTTAGCGACAGCTTTCTCATGTGCAAAATACAGATAACAATACCTGTATGATTATGTTGTTTTGTAAATTAAATGATATAACACACACAAAGTACCTGGTTCATAGTACATGCTTGATAATGTGTTATTATTAATTTTCTTTTTCTCCACTTTTCAACTTTTCTATAATGAATATGTAAATTTAATTCAAAAATGTTTTTCTAAAATGTTAAGACGTTCCTTGAATTAGGAAGTTACATCTATTCTTTGTTCTAATATTTGGTGTTAAAGGAATAGCTCAGCCTCAATTACACCTCCTTTGTGCTGATCTCACACACAAATAAACAATGGACCAAGACCAATATGTAAAGAAGTATCAGTTTGAAGAAGTGCCCTGATCTCCTCCTCTACTTTTACTCATTCTACAGATTATTGGCCATTCATTAGGTTTCAAGGGATGGTATGAGAAGGTATGGGGACTATAAAGATGCAAAATGCATGGTGTCTATGCTCAAAGAGCTTACTGTAATCAGGAGAGGGAAGCAGAGAGGAAACAGGCAAATGCTGCCATGACATGACATGGCTTTGAAGTTAGGCAGTCTGGGGTTCCAATCCTGTAACTGTGTTTTGGGGAAAATTTCTTAATCTCTAAGTTCCAGTTTCCTATGTAAAAATCTGAAGAACAGAAATTGCTTTGGAAGGTTGCCTAACAGCCACGATAACATCCTTAAAGCAACTATCATGTGACTTACAGTATGTGCTCAATATTTGGTAACTCTTGGTCCTATTAAAATTATTGCAGGAGATACCTTCTAAAATGAAAAATTCAGGGGAAAGTCTTTGTGCAAGTGTATTTTACTCTGTAAAACATTCACAAAAACGCACAAATAAATGCTATGCAGATTCATAGGGAGAGAATCTACTTTCAGATAAGAGAAACCAAGGGATATTTTTAGTGGAGACACTGGCATTTTAAATACCATCTTCCACAAATCTTAAGACACATTTTCATGTTTTAACATCTCTGAAGCTGGGTGTATCTGGCAATGATGGTGTGTCAGTTTAACTGGCAACATTTTTTCTTAGTGGTACATAAATTAATAACACATCTTAGATTCAGTGAAGTAGAGTCCATAGGGATGAAGAGAATTCTGTAGAATGGCAATAGCAAAGGCACACAATACTGGGCGTGAATGTTAGCACATATAGTTCAGGTTGGCTGGCATGTCGTTGTACACAAAGAGGAGTTAGGAAGCAAGACTGAAAAGGCAGACTGTTCCATTAGTTGTTTTTTTACCCCATGTCTCGTGATCACACTATTTTAATTTACCATTCCTGTATGGTACATCTTGGTATTTGGTAAGATTAATCACCTTTAGTGTTCTTCAAAATTATTTGGCTCTTCTTGCTATTCCTTCCCATGTCAATTTCAAATCAGATTGGCAAATATTGTAAAAAGAACATGCTACTTGGGATTTTGATTGGGACTGTATTGAACTTAATAGATTAATTTTGGGGGACTTTCTATTCAATCACAGAAATTACAGAATAGAAACTATAGAACAGAAATTCCTGTTTTCCCATCCAAAAGCATAACACTGATCTCCATTTATTTAGATCCTATATCTTTCAACAAAGTTGTATAATTTTTTTCCATAAAGGTCTTATGTATCTTCTGTTGGATCTATTCCTTGGTATTTTGGGGGTTGTTATTGCAAATAATGTTTGAATTACATCCTGTAAATTGATGGTATATTAAGCAATTTCAAGTATATACGGTGATTCAATTAATGCTAATGTTTAATCTTGTTTTCTGCATGATGATATAGATCACAATTTAAAAATTAACAAAAATATTTCCATGATATACAGAATATTAAAACTGCAGAAGTGGAAACAAAGAAGTTCATACCACATATGCAATGCCATTTAAAATAATTAAAGAACAGATTTAAATTGTCCTGGAAAGAACATAGCATCCAAAACCTACACTCATGTATATTATACAATACATATAAAATGTTGAGCTATTAAATATTGGACTAGTTCCATTTCTGCAACTGTGAAATAAATGATATGAGTGGCAATGATATCAAAACAATTATTGTCACCCACCTTATTGATTATATTCTGTCAACTCTCAACTGCTCACACCAACAGAGAGAAACACTGATACATGCAACAAAAAAACTACAAATAGTTCACCTAGCTGAGTTGGAGGCATGCTAAAAAGTTAGGCATCCTCTAAGTTTGTAAGTATTCAGAACAGCCAGGTCATCATGTGCTCTACTTTTCCTTAAAACAACTTCACTGATCCTACAAGACAGCTGGTAGCAGAGAATTGAAATTACTGGCAGGAGAAATGAATCTCAAACGTTGCCTTAAGTGTGAAATAGGCTCTACACAGGCATTTATTTTTCCAAAAGTTCTTTAACCTAAGTTCTAAATTCTCCTTATTCTCTTTACCCTTTCTTAGAGGAATATTAACAAACTTAAAAAATGAAAATAATGAAGTGAGTTTGGGACCAGTATGCTAACTTCCAAATTACCATGATCTGAGTTCCAGATCTCAAGACATCCAACTGCATACTAGACATTCCTAACCAAGTGTTCTCCGACATCTCAAATGAGACATGTTTACTACTGAAGTCCTCCCATTCCCAAAACTATGTCCTCTTTCCATTAATACCTATGTCAAGGACTAGCAGTTTAAGCCAGAGACCCATCAGTCAGTCTTGAGTACTGCAAAAAACATTCTGAACCCAATGTACAATTAATCATCAAGACTTGCTGGCTGACTCTACTTCCTTAATACCCTCTCTCCTCTCACTATCACTGCCCTCAGTTCAGGTGGTCATCATTTCTTTCCTGTGCTATTGCAGTAATTCCTTTAATTTGTCTATCTCCATCCTCTACAGAATGATCAGAATAATAATTCAAAAATGTAAATAGATGTTACTCTTCTATTCAAAATTATTTAATGCCTCCCCAATGCTTAAAGGATAAAAGCCAAAATTGTTAACATAGCATCCAAAAAGCTTTTTTTTTTTTTTGGAGACAGTTTCGCTTTTGTTGCCCAGGCTGGAGTGCAATGGCGCGATCTTGGCTCACCGCAAGCTCCACCTCCCAGGTTCAATCAATTCTCCTGCCTCAGCCTCCCAAGTAGCTGGGATTACAGGCACACACCACCACGCCCAGCTAAGTTTGTATTTTTAATAGAGATAGGGTTTCTCCATGTTAGTCAGTCTGGTCTCGAACTCCTGACCTCAGGTGATTCACCTGCCTCAGTGTCCCAAAGTGCTAGGATTACAGGCATGAGCCACCATGCCTGGCCCCCCAAAAGCTTTTATAGTCTGTATCTCTAGTTAGCCTCATGGTCCACAGTCCGTTCTTCCTGATCTTTCTCTCTAAATGTCCACCAGAACTTTGCATATACTGCTCCCTCAACCTAAAATCCCTTCTTTATTTTCTATTTTCCACCTGGAAATATTCTTCAAATCTTTATAAACTAGCTGAGGGATTATGACCTCACAAAAAACCTCTGAACTCCCAAGAAGACTTAAGCAATGCTCGAAGTGTCTTTTCAATCATGCCTTATTACATAGCACTTAGAACATCACATTTTAATTCTCCATTAATGTCTTTCTCCTCCTAAATAATATTTAATTGGGAAATACCAAGACTTAGCATGGTGTCAGTATTTATTAGACACTGTAAAAATATCTTGTTGAGGCCGGGCGTGGAGGCTTACGCCTGTAATCCCAGCACTTTGGGAGGACGAGGCGGGTGGATCACGAGGTCAGGAGATCCTAGCTAACATGGTGAAACCCCGTCTCAATTTTTTGTAAAAATACAAAAAATTAGCAGGGCATGCTGGTGGGTGCCTGTAGTCCAAGCTACTGGGGAGGCTGAGGCAGAATGGCATGAACCTGGGAGGCGGAGCTTATAGTGAGCTGAGATCACGCCACTGCACTCCAGCCTGGGCAACAGAGCAAGACTCTGTCTCAAAAAAAAAAACAAAAAACAAAACAAAAAACAAAACAAAAAAAAACTTGTTGAATAGAAACAGTATTCCTATATTAGTTTCTTATTAGTCTGAAAATATGGTTATTGCTGATACTTTAAATATTTCTTGGTAGGAATCATTACATCTTACAATAAGGATTTCTCATTATAAAGTGAAATATTGTAATACTAATAAGTTATTTTAGAAAATTGAAATATTTTACACTAATTTTAGTGGCCTATTCACAAGAAACTACTGAAAGCTTTCACATCTAAAACAAAGTGTGAAAACTGTGAATTCCATTAAGTGAAAGACATTTTCAAATATGGGGACATGTGTAATTTTATTCCTAGAAAATAATATTGGAATACTTCTGTTTCCTGTATAATTTCCCTAAGTCTCTACCTGACTCTGAGCACAAAACTTTTAGGGGATCATATACAATTGCCAAAACAAAAATACAGCTTCAAAATTGTAAGTCTAAAATGAAGATTATATGCTTAAGTAACTTCTCCAAATAAACCAGACTTGCTTGCTAAATCATGGTATATTTTATAATCAAAAGATGAAACACCATAAAAAGCAAACAGGTATCTGCTGTTAAGTCATTAATTTTACCACTGCAGAAATTATTTAAGAACATTATTAATAACGAGGATCTCACTCAGAAGTAATGTATTTCGGCCAGGCGTGGTGGTTCATGCCTGTAATCCCATTACTTTGGGAGGCCGAGGTGGGTTGATCACTTGAGGTCACAAATTCAAGACCAGCCTGGCCAACATAGTGAAACCCCATCTCTACTAAAAATACAAAAATCAGCCAGGCATGGTGGCACATGCCTGTAATTCCAGCTACTTGGGAGGCTGAAGCACAAGAATCCATTGAACCCAGGAGGCGGAGGCTGCAGTGAGGCGAGATCATACCACTGCACTCCAGCCTGGGAGACAGAGCGAGACTCTTGTCTCACAAAAAAAAAAAAAAAAAAAGGAGAAGTAATGTATTTCAATCATTAAGATAAAAAAATTCAAAGCAGACATGATATTAAAAAAACTGATTGTCAAATCTATACTTATTTCTAACATAAGCATTCAAAGAAAGAAAACTACATATCAACAGTATTTTGAAAAGATACACTATATATATGGTATATATATATTCTTACTGAATATATATATATTCGGAATATATATATATACTGAAAAAAATATATATATATATTCCGAATATATATATATATATACTTTCTGACAGTAGTGTTCAAAATACAGGCTCTAACCCAAAAAAGGATGAATTCTTCTTATTTTATTGTCTGAAATGTATACTTTTTGTAATTCCTAATAGCTGTAGGCTCCCAAAAAATACTTTGTGCTTTATCATCTAAGCTAATATTAACATTATTCAGTGATTCTCAATCATTATAAATATTTTTATGAATTTTTGAGGAGAACTGTCTAGGTTCAGAAGTTTATATCCCAACAGAGGCTTTTAACCTTCATCTTACAATGCCAAGCAAAGAATAAAAATCTCAAACTGAAGAAATCAAATTTAACTCTCTCTCTCTTCTCTTGACATTTGTATCCATCCATATTCTTCCTCCATAAACCACTGAAAGCAAACTGCATAAAGGTAAATCTTTACTCTGAACTTGGCTAGAAGTGATAAGAAAACTCATCAAGACAACAAATATAAAAACAAGTTAAAAAAACAAAAAAATACAAATCTAAGACATTATTAGTCATAAGCAAGTCTATTTCTGCAATAAACCTTGTTACAGAATGACTTACTTCATATCCACAGTTGTTCTTTAAAGCCATCTACTAATGTTACTACATTCAGCCTATATTTAAAACAAAAACACCTATGTTAAGTCTTCATTTTTAAATTTAAGAGTCTACTTTTACAGATAAGGTGTCAATTTACTTTTGTTCTTAACAGTATTTATATTCCTAAAAAAGACACATTTTGGTTAGTAGTTATTTAGAGTGACATTACTTTAACACAATGCAGCAACAACAAAAAATATTTATATAAGAGTACACTTTTTTAACTCTGAAGGATATATTATTTACTGAAACTTTACACAATTCGATTCCTAGTAAAATTTTAAAATATTTTTCAGTCAAGAAAATATTTTCAATTAACATTAATTTGTGATATTTTACTACAAGAAAAAATATTTAAGAACTTTCTCCCAAATTCATATACTTTTCCAAATTTTGAAATATAGTAAATTATTTTTAATATTTTTTAAATATAAAAAATAACATTAGAGCATTTAATTCTCATATGTTCTAAGCACATTACATGTATATTAACACACTTAATCCTCATAGTATTCTTATAACATAAATACTGTTATAATCCCCATTTTACTGAGGGGCTAGGGAATTAAGTAAATTGTTCAAGGAGACAAAGTAGAGGAGCTAAGAATTGAACCCAGACGGTCTGCTCCAGAGTCCATACTTTTTACTATATTATTATACAGACTCCTGCCTGCCAAGCACTATCCTTAAGACTTGAAATTGACAGATCAAACAAACAAATCAGTTACTGTTTTCAAAGAGTTCACAACTATCAACACACACACATGATCAACAAACCTTCTAGTAATAAGAGACCTTCCAGTAATACAATCCAATTGCTAATAGAGCTCAAACCAGCATGATTAATTCTTAAAGTAACACTTCACAAATTTGGCCTGTGCCTCAGGTCTCAAAAGGTAGGAAAGGGAAAGAGAAAGGAAAAAAGTAAGGCTTAAGGTCAACTGGAACAAGACTATAAAGTTCTAGCGAGTGACATTCTAAGGAATTTAGATTCGATTGTGTAGCACACAGTAGATAGCCATTAAAGAATCTTTAAAATGACCAGCCAAGTGTTCTAGTAGGAAAATTAAACAAAACCAAAAAAAAAAAAAAAAGCTTTCAGTGCTAGTAAGAATAGGGTGGAACAGGGAAGAGATTGGAGACAATAACATTAGTAATTCAATTAGTCAACATTACACAATAAGCTCTCTGGAATAGATGAGGAAGACTGAAATAAGAGAGTTGTGAGGAGAAAAGAAAGAATAAAGTTATTTCCAAAGCTTAAACACTAAATTTTTAGGAGAAAGACAAGAGATAGGGAAGAATCAAGGCTGAGTCTCAAGTTTCTGGATTAGAACACTAGGAAGAAGTGATGACATTAAGTGGATAAGGAAAAAGCAAGAGGAGTCAAGGGGAATCAGGATATGATTCATGATTTGAAACAATGTAATACAACTGACACTACAAGTCTTCATTTTCATATAAAAAATCAGTGACTTTCTGTTATGAAATATAAAATGCCAATTTAGTTTCTTAAACTTGTTTCTTTCGGCCTTATTTATAACTATTTTCTTGCTAATAATACATCTAATACTAAGTACTGAATGATTTATGTTTAGAAAGTACAACCTAAAATTAAAAAATCAACCTCCCTAAAACCCAAAAGCACTGATTTATTTACTGTACATTATCAATGTATGAGGGTTAAGACTTTGATGCAGCTGTAGCCTCGCTTTGATGTCAGGAATGGAGAGAAGTACCAGTTGCCTTCTATATCTAGTCTTAAAGAACACACATTTTTAATATCTTCGAAACCATGAAATGTCATTTCATATTTATTTTTTTGCTTTGCTCTGAGAAAATAAGTAGCTTTATTAATATCTGTATTAAATCTATCATTAAAATATCTTTTAAAATGAAAACTTCATTTACTAATACACACTTCGACGGTATCCATTTCAAACAAAATAACACATTCAATATGACAAAAATCAAAATTCTAAAAATTACATATTAATAACAAAAATGGTAATTTTTGTTATTAATATACCTAATTCCATTGTTGCTCAATTAGATAATATACTTTTTTCATTCAAATTGATATTAAAGGAAAATAAAAAGTATTTTATTATCTTAAATATTAAATTTAGCATCATTTTCTGAAATAATAAACCTAGCATGCATAGGTAACAATATATAAATCACCTAACCTTCTTCAATTGGATAATCTCCACTTAAAGCAAATAATCATATTTAATAGCTCCATAAATAAACAGGGTTTATTCTTAACACAGGATTAAGACCATTCACCTCTTTTAAAGGAAAACTTATAATTCAGTAGTATATAGCAAAGTTAGAAACTTAAACAGTAAAGGTAATAAAAGTGAGTCATTTTATAATCTACAACAGTAAAGGCATTCTGGTGAATTTTATGAGAAGTACAGTCTTTAGACATAAGACCTTATTGTGACAAAATTATGTAATATATAGAACCTCAGTAATTAAGGAATTTAATTAACAATTGTTGCTGAATTTGCAAATTAATATACTTCAGGTTGACCAAGAGATGGTGCTCAATCTCCATATATATAGGAATAAATATCCCAAAAGCATTACCAGTAAAATAAAATTATTTTCAGACTATGTGGCAATTTAAAGACTCAAACATCAAAAATCCAATGCATAAACATCACATTAACTGTTTATTCTGTGCAGAGGGAAATAATTTTGGATACCTTCAACGAGAATTTTAAGAATCATACTGACTGATCATCTATACAAGACTGCTAAAATTGTTTTTTAAATGTTTCTGAAACATTGCTTTCAAAATTAGCATTCAGTACTACAAAAAACATTAAGCAACTCAGAAATAAACTTCAAAAAAAGTTTATTCATAACAAATTAAGAAATAATTGTAAGTCATTTATTCCAACTTAACTCATGCTTTAGAATTCTTACTGAGTAAGCATTTAACATTCTATTCCTTTGGTAGAAATACAGTTTTTACAACAAACAAAAAACCTAAAATATTCAGCAAAATCAGAATCCATATATCTTCAAAAATTTACAGTTTATGGCATTATATTCTCCATTTATAAAAATGGCATATGACCCAACTGACTGAATTCTAAATGTAAGCTACAGTCACCAAAAGCAATGCAATTACTTCTGAACAGAATGATGATAATGCAATTACTCCTGAATTGCCACAAATACCCATGTAGGGCTTATATTATAGAATTTTAATTTACTATTATATAACTAATTTGTTTTTCTTTTTAGGGAGCAAGAAACATAAAGTACCCTAGAAATTCTAGAAAGTACAGCTCCATATGATATACAATGCCCCAACAATAACTTTTTGTCTATTTAAGTTATAGTCTTCTTGCTACTTCTTACTACTATGTGAACAAGACACACAGAATTTGGCTTCCAAACATCTAAATAAAACAGAAAGCACTGAGAAAAATCGTTTTTGTATAAAATCTGTGCATAGAGAAAGTTATTTCTTTCTACTCCACCAGTCAAAGAAGATCAATAAATCAAGACAATCATAGATTTAAACTAAAATCTAAACAAAACTTCAGTAGGCTTTAAATTTTACTGAAAGCATCTAAAGCCCTAAGTTTTTCTTTATAAAAATTAAATTCCACTAACTTGCCTAATGATGCTAAGGAGAAATCAACAAAAATTCAGTCTGAGAGATGGGAAACAATGTTGTAACTGTAAAAAAATATAAATCTTTTTTTTAATAGCAAAGTTCTTGATCAACACAAAACACAGTTCATCCTTTGATATAGTAAAATACTATCTTCCTCATACAGAATATTAAATAAAAGTATCAAAGTCTTATAATTCCTAATTCAATTTAATTTTTAAATCCATGTTTGTTTATTCACTATTCTTAACCATTAATCAAAAACCTAATTTAGTGTATACATATTTTCAAAATAAAACAAAAAATAAAAACCTAACATGTCAGCATTTAAAATATATTTATTCTTGCAGTTTTTAAAATGAGCCTTTTTTCCATATCCACATTAAAAGTATAGCACACTGATTTAAATAACATTATTTACTTTCAGTTTCATATATAGTGCCAGCATTTAATATATTAGGAGAGTATAACACTTTTTCCTCTATTACCTAGCTGCCAATATGGATACCTCATTTTAACATGAGTACATATCTGAACAAAAAAGCCCCAAATGTTTACTGCTATTTTAAAATACAGTCTGATTTATAACAGCTTTTTAAATTATTTAAAATTGTTAAAAATCTGTCAAGATTCTATCAAGTTTGTTTTTCTTTTAAACAAATGGCAGAGTTGGACCTTTATACCTTTATGACATACATACAGGATAAATTCCCAATCTGCACCTAGTTTAAAGCGTTAGGGCAGATCCCTCTCTTCTATTTCCAAATTAAACCTGAGGTTCTCACCCACCCATCTCCCTACCTCAAGATACCATTAAAGTATATTTTGTACATACATAGTACAGTTTTCAAACTACGTTTTCATATCAACACAAGCAAGTTTACATTACACAAATATGTACTAAAAAACAAAGACACACTAGTTTATAGATATAGAAAAGTACTTAAATCACAATCTAAAAGTTATTGAATAAGGAAAGAAAAGAAAACAGGAGGGCTAATTTCTATATAATCCTTCAATTTTAGATAAAGATATATTTTTCCAGAAAAGCTCCCTGGCGTTTTACTTTCCAATAAATTGCTATAATGAATACCTATACTTCAAAATGCAAAAAATAATAAAAATTAAAATTAAAAAAAAAAAAAGGCCAGCCTGCCCCTGTTCATGATTGGCTGCTTGTCCAGTAAGGCCTGGGTCCCTAGGTAAGTTATCCACTCTGCAGGAGCTGATTGAAGCAGTGCATGTGAAATTCGGAAGGCTCCAGAAGGAACTAAATAGCGTGGACACAATAACACGACAAAATGTCAGTCGAGAATCTGAAAAAAAGGGTAGATGCCATGGAAAAATCATTAGATATTTCTTCCCAGAACATCTAAAATGATGGGTAAATAAAGCTCAATGTCCAAATCTAGATCCTACATTTAAATGCTTCAGAAAATTAATTTCTTAAAGTTTAAAAGGAGTATGTCCATTATTACGGACAATTCTTGTTACTATTTTCAGTTTATAAAATTTTAAAAACCAGAAATAGATAATCATATATCAGCAGTTCACTTAAGATTTTTGTTAACATTTTAGAATAATCACTGCTTATACAAATGAATTAGTATTTATATCTCTGACTCGAAAACTTTTAGAAACTTAAAAAGTAAAATAATTTTCAAAAGTTTTACTCATTGATACTAAAGAACTCCATTTACTTGATTAAAAAAATATAGCATCGAGGAAAAAAATATGTATCTATCCTTCAATATTCAACTATGTCAAAGATCTAAAATGGAAGATTCTTTCTACAGAGAGACACTCAAACTTTTTCTACTTCTATATTTAGTTCAAAGTGACCCAATTTAGAAACAAATAACATTTATTATTTTTTCCTCATATTCAATTTTTGGAATTGTTGAACAAATGCTTCCAGAAATAAATATAATAGTTGTAATTAAATGGTTGAATCAAATTATCTATGGTATTGTTTGGATAACTGTTTAAAACTAATGACTATAAAAGATCTTCTTTTTTATATTACTTATCTCCACATGAAGATTTTCTACTGGAAAGTTTAACCATGTTTTATATACAGAAGAAATAGTTTTATTTCACTATTGTAGCAATTTAAGAAAACCTGGAGGGCAGCTCCTAGACCTAAAAATTATTCATTAGTATGAAATAACTCACTTAGCTTTTCTCATTCACCCACAAATAAAAAGGTAACAAAGAAAAAGGAAAAAATAAAGATATATATTTTTATTACCTTGCATCTATATAATGAAGGTCTATATGCAATTGTGTTATATATGTAAGAGTAAAGTTCTGTTCGTTCCAAAAAACTGATGACTCAAAATGATTTAGAATGAAAGATCATAGTAAAATAAAATGAATATTAAAGAATATGTCTGTATATATATATTTAAAGTCTAAAATAGTAGTTTAAAATGCAGTCTATAATTAGATCACAGAGAATAAAATATAGTATACATATACATGTACACAATAAAAAGTAACAGACCTACTGAAGTTTCATTTTGTAAAATCAAATTGATTCATGATGTGATTACTATAGCATTTTAATTATAGCTTCTTACTACATTTTTTCTGTCTCTGAGCATATGAAAATGTACAAAAACACTCAGAGATCTCTGAATTTATTATTCCTGCCACTTATTAATTCAGTGGACTTTGGTGCTCAGTTTTCTATTACCAAGTCTTAAGATAGAGGGGACACATATGTATATAGATGAATTAAGTGATAAAAACCTAAGATGAATTCAAGAGCTTTAAAAATGCATAATAAAAAGAAGTTTTAAAAACAATGCAGATCATTTTTTCATAGAGAACTGTTGGCATCATTTGAATTCCAAAACGATGTTAGGTCAGTAATTTTACTAAATTTATTTTTACATATATTTACAACAGCTTATCTATACTGCAAGATTCTTACATCTTTCTCACACAGCACTTGCAGCTACATTTCTAATGGGGAAAAAAAGTAAATACTATGCTAACTGCCATATAGTTGAATGCAACAAAAATGAACTGTGGTTAACTTCTAGGGCAGTTGTTTGTTTTAAATTGCAGTACCATAGGTCTAATCTCAAGAAAAAAGACAAACACTGGACAAATAACACTTATTCTTGGATGGAATGTGAGTGATAAAATTTTAACATTCCTGGAAAATGTATATCAGTCATTGGTATAAATGATGTGTATTAATAACTATCCACCAAGAGACAGGATTTTTCCATTTAGGACAACCATCAAAAATTTAGAATCCAAAAAAGTTCAGCACATTAATCCCGAGAATGATAATTTCTATAAATTTTATAGATGCCTATCACACCAATAAATGCCTATTATGATTTTTAACTCTGATAACAATGAAATCCAGATATGTCTCATTCTTAATGGGAGATATATGTATTGATAAACTATAACAGGATAACTAATTTTAAGAATACCTCCTAGTAGGACAGGCAATCCAACCATTTCTCATGTCGTGATTGGAATATGACATTTCTGTGCGCCAACCCATCATATGTCTTTCTGAAAAACATGCCACAAATGTGGACCAATCAATAAAGTAATTGGTCAAGGCTACTTTTTCTGAAAATACATATGTCATCCAATGCAACTAAATTGATATATCCAAGGATAAACAAAGTTTACACTAAAATCAAGACAAAGATAGTGTAATGACTATCCCAAGTAAATATAAAGTCATCACTAGTCAAAAATACTTCCATGAATACACCAACATATTGTAACTGAAGAACAATTTCTTTCCAAAAAAAAGGGTGGGAGGGTTCACCTCCAGTTTATGGAATGAGTGCTTCAAACAAAATCCCAAAATAAAAGAAATACATATTGCTTCCTAATTCTACAGAGTTATATCTTTACCTAGAAGCCTCTCTAAATGAGTCTTTAGCTTAAGGAAATAATCACTTTTAAGAATTAGCCTATCATTGCCTAGGGTTGAGAGAAATCTTAGAAAATTAAGAGATACTTACAAGACATAATTCTACACACAAAGACTGAAAAATTTCTTCTAACCAAAGAACTGTAATTAAGATAATTTTCCTCATCAAACCCTTAACCTAATTGAACTGTTAATTTTACTCTATTTAAATAATGTTTTAAGGAATGAAATGTTTTCTATTTTCTTAAATATTTCAATATAAAATGTTCAGCCACTGACAGTTATCCTTTACGTATACACTAATAGTTTTTCAATAATGTAATCTATGAAATTTACATACAGATATGCCTCATTTTCTAAAGAAAAACCTATGTTGAAACACAAATCAGTAATAATTCACAGTTCAAAATCATTTTTTAATTATAAAAAAAAGCCTTATCATTAAAGCCAAAAAGTCACAAATAATGAATATGTAATTCGATACAGAAAGGCAATTTACGTTCACTTCCTAAGTAGAGTACCTAACACATAAACCTGCAAACACTCACATTTTAAGAAAACTGGACATGAAATTATATAGTTTCACCATTGCATTTAAGCCCTTGGTCTAAATCTAGTTTGTGTTCACAACAAACATTACAAAATGCTTAACTTTTAATATACTCTTCCCAAAGTTCAAAAAAATCATAAGACTTGTATATATATAAAAATGTTTCAAAATATAGCGCCTCTACTAACTCTTAATTAGTGAGTATAGGGCACAAGTAACAGCTGTATAGTAAACCACAATGTATGACGAAAAACAGGCTGTAAAATGCATATATTACCACCGCAAATGTTAACTTAATGAGCTACCAGAACAAATTTCTAGTCTCAGTTCAATTCCCCTTGACCAGATAACTTCCTCCAAAACACACAGGCATAAACACACACACACACACACACACACACACACACACACAAGCAACACTACTTATTCCCCTTTTTCATATGTTGGTCTTCCAATTTAAGACTACAGGCAAATAAAGACAAGTCAAACTATGCTCTTTCACTGTGGAAATAATTCTGAATTTAAAAGGGATGACTTTGCTGAACTACCACATACAACATATGTATTCTGAAGACTTTATTTTTTACTTCAACTAGAGGCTTCTCCCATTTAAAACAAAGTTTTAAAGTGGAAGTATTTTAACTACAGCAAAATTTTCGGAGTTTGGTCCAGGTATTCTTACCTGTGGTCTGTCCAAGTATCTGCAAAGGTCAAAAATATTTTAATAATAATTTAATACTAACACATTATTTGCCTTTTCCACTCTCATTCTCTTAGTAACAGTGGAATTTTTCAGAGACTACATGACCTGTGATAACATCATCAT
This sequence comes from Pan paniscus, assembly GCF_029289425.2. Taxonomy (NCBI): domain Eukaryota; kingdom Metazoa; phylum Chordata; class Mammalia; order Primates; family Hominidae; genus Pan; species Pan paniscus. The sequence goes on from NC_073253.2 coordinate 103,585,553, forward strand.
TCTGATGACTAATAGAATGTATGCTTGTATATTCAAACTTTCTCATTTTGAATTTCAAGTGAAAAAAAATTCATTAGATATAACAACGTAACAAAATCTCTCTGGCATCTCAAATAACTTTTAAGAGTATAATGGGTCCACAGACCAGAGCTTGAGAATCAGTGAACTAGTGGAAATCAAATACAGCTTTTTACTGGGAGTGGGGTAATCTTATACCATGTTCCTTCCTACTAATTTACCTTTCACAACCCAAAGACATGTGTCTCCACCCATTTTAATTTTATTACACTTTTAAATTCAAAACAAATAATCTATGATGGGCATTAAACACTTTGATAGTTGTTTTAAATAAATTCGCAGCAGCCAAAATTTCTATGAAAATTTTTATCTACTACTGTATAATTCTTTAAATCTGCTTTTCTTCAAGTAACATCATTCTAGAAAAAGTATTTTAATCTTAATTTGAATCACTGGTATGTTTCAGAAATCATATGCCAATATTACTTCATTTTAATATTCAGTAATTCAACCCAGAAGGTTTATTCAACATTTATGAATTAACCAAATAACATAATTATCATTTATAATTATCATGAAAAGTTTCCTGAATTCCAAAATTCCTGAATAAACTTGAATGATATAATCACTTTCAGTGAAGATTTCCCCTACTTAAATGAAACTAAGATTAGTAAAAAAACAAATAGATACACCTATCTGCTTTAATTTTGTATTTAAAAATAAATACACCTATTTGCTTTAATTTTGTATTTAAAAATAAATACACCTATCTGCAAGCCCTTTGGGTTGCCAATAACAAAAATAAACTGAAATGAAATTCAGAAAAAGAGAATCTCTTACAATTACCAATACAAGAAAGAAAATGCCTAGGCACCAAGAAACCTCTTTCTCTCTCTCCCTCATTTGGTATTTCTACCCTCATAATCAATATTCCTTTTCTGTTACCTCATATTTCAGCCTTGTACATACTTGATTAAAAACTAAAAACTATTTCCCTACCTGCGGGAAGGAAGACCTCTTCCTTGTCCTTCTCTATAATAAAATAAGCATAAAACTTTTCCATAAGGGACCAATACTCTACTGTATGTCTACAATAAAACTTTTGTATTAGAAACTGATTCCATTTCTCAATTTCTAATTCTTAAAAGAAGAAGCTAGGGAAAGGTAAACTTTTTGAGCTTCTATTTCTCCATATGAAAAATGAGGATATAAGACCTACCTCATAAAGCTGTCATAAATCAACAAGTCTGACCCTAATAGAAAAGAGGGGAAAGAGAACTTATGTGCAGGAAAAAGTAAGTGTATATGGCGTGTTCAGAAAACCACATATGGATTTGGCTAACACAGAGTTGGTTAGTAAGGACATAGTAGAAGTCAGGTTTGCTACCACATGTTCTCACATATAGCTGAATGATGAGAACACACAGACACATGGTTCTCACAGACACATTGGGGGGATCAACACACACTGGGGCCCACTGGAGGTGGGTGGTAGGGAAAGCATCAGGGAAGAATAGCTAATGGATGCTGGACTTAATAACTAAGTGATGAGATGATCTGTGCAGCACACCACCATGACATAGGTTTACCTAAGTAACAAACCTGCACATCCTGCACATGTACTCTGGAACTGAAAAGTTGAAGGGGGAAAAAAAAAGAAGTGAGGATTGCTAAGCAGAAGTGAGGCCAGGAGAGACACTGTCAACTATACTAAAGAGTGTGGCATCTCCATCCTGTATGAGAGGAAAACTCACTGAAGGGCTTTAACCAAGAATGGGAACACAGAAGAAGAATATAGTGACAGAGGAGGATAGCTAAGACTACAAGTTCAGTCCAATTGAGTTTTGGGCATGCTCAGTTTGAACTGAAAATAAAGAGAAGACTAAGAAAACTAACTGCTCAACAATCTCAGCAAAAAGGCAGTAAAGTCAGAACACTGTTTTTGAACAATCTGAACAGAAAGAAACATCCATCCGTCTTATCTCTCCACCCCTGAAAATAACAGTTTCATTAAACAATGTTTACCCTTATTGTATGATACATCCTGATAGCTTCTTTTCCTTTTTAAAAAAATGCCAGTTTGGATCTCATAAATTTATATCAAAACCCATTAGTAGAGTCAGATTAATACTGATCTAGGATACTGTTGTAGTAATCTGAGTAGATCCCCAATATCCAAGGGCTGTTACATTTGGATTTTTAATCTTATCCACAACTGTTTACATAAATGGAAGAATACATGAATTGCATATTTTTAGGAGATCTTTTTTACTTTGGCAGTAAATTTTATACATTTTCTTGAAAAAACATATGTGTACTTACTGATATTATAATTCTACTTTTTAGATATATGGGGGAAAATACACTTCCAACTGCCTCAAGTAGGCCTAAAGACTTAATCAATGATGCTGTGAATGAGAAACGCTGGTGATTATGCATTTAATACAAATTACTAAAGGATATAGGTCTCCAAGAGCAACTTTTTAGCACACTGTAGTCTAAAACAACATTATATTCAATAATTTGCTACACAGATAGTAGTAGTTAAGAATATGAATTTTGATGCCATACTACCCGGTTTCTAACCTTGTACCTGAAATATACTAGCTGTCATCTCCCTGAGCTTCAAGTTTCTTCATCTGGAAAATGGAGTAACTACCTTACAGAGATAGTGTGAGAATTAAAGTAGACAAAATATTTAAAGTGTTTTTAAAAGGATCAGGTTCAAATGTTAACTATTATTATAATTTATCTTTGATAAATTGTTTTCTAGCTTCTTTGAAGTAAAGGTGTATTTCTTCACTCTGTGGTTTGTCAAGTATTCTATCATCTTCAGTATAAAAGACAGGGGATAGCATTTTTCCATCATTGTGTCCACAGAACACAGAGTCATATTTTAACTTGGGTACAATCTGCAGGTCTTATATAAAAAGAAAGTGAACCTTCATATTCTCTCTCTTCACTAATTAATTATCACTTGTGAGCACATTAAAAAAAGTCCAGGGTTATCTCTAAATATTGATTGACACTAGCAATTACTCCATACTATTAAATGTACTAATTTACTTTATTGATTATGCCTCTCTTAATCCCTCCCATTTATTGGTTCTTACACTTCCTCTCTTTTTTATGATATACATTATCTTTAGGTATCCATCATGAAACCCAAAAAGTAATAGTCTGAAATCATCAGGTCAAGTACCCCTATACCTCTCACTTCTCCCTCAGTGTATCAATGTGTGTAACGCAGGACCTGTTACTGGTATTTATGGTGATGAATGTGAGTCACCAAGAAAAGGTTGTATTATATTGATATATATTCTCCTTAAGAAGACATTTTTGAAAAACTGTTTTAAAAAAGAGAAAAAGCTTTAAATTTCAGTTAGTGACCTTTAGTTATCTAGTCTAGGATGTTAACTCTTTTGAGTATATGTAAAATCTTGTTTTATTTATTTATTTTTTGAGACAGGGTCTCACTCCGTCACCCAGGCTGGAGTGCAGTGGTTGCAATCATAGCTTCCTGCAGCTTCAAACTCCTAAGACTCAAGGAATTCTCCTGCCTCAGCTTCCCGAGTAGTTGGGACTACTGGCATGTGTCGCCATAGCCACCTAATTTTTAAATTTTTTTGTAGACACAGGGTCTCACTATATTGCCCTGGGTAGTCTTGAACTCCTGGCCTCAAGCAATCCTCCCACCTTGGCCTCTCAAAGTGCTGGGATTATAGGTGTGAGACACCGCACCCAGCCATATTTTGTTTTGTTGTATACCATATCAATCTCTGATTTTCTTTAACATATATATTGCTATTACTGATAGTTGATCTTTGCACAAAGGTACTTTGCTGCTATGAATGACAGGATGTTCTTTTGTATGAGAGAGCCTGTACAACAAATTACCCTTCATCTTGACCCATTAACATAGCTTTAAAATAAGACAGCTAAAGAAAAAATTGCTTTTTTTGAGATACATTGTTATAAAACATCAAAGAATAAGGAAAAGGCAAATCATCAGAAACTTTATAAGCAATTCCAGTTTGCTTTAGGTTTTATCTATGTGTATATTTAATACACAATTTAACAACTTCATTTAAGTAGTGTGTAACGGAAAACATAATAAAATATGATACATGAACATTTTCTTACATATTGGATGACCAATGAATACTGCCTCACAGATTCAGGTTCTTGGTTCTGTTTGTTCCTATAAATAGAAACACGACCTTGTCCCCATTTTTACCCTAGCTATCCAAAGAAATGCCTACTACTGCTGTTTTTCACTATCATGACTTTTTAAAAAATTTTGTATCAACTAAAATTAAGGAATGAGAAAGAATATTATTGTATTAATAGTAAAAATAACAATGGTAGTAGTAAAAATAATAGTAGTAGAAATAACAATAACAAGTAATGGTGGTTTTCATTTTTTGAGTGTCTAGAATGTATAGGCATTATAAAAAGCATATTTATACATTATCTCATTATAACAATCCTATAAGGAAAATATTCCCATTTTATAGATTAGTAAAACTGAGGTTCATAGATATTAAATAACTTGCCCACAATCACAAGGCTAGTAAGGGTGGAATGGAAATTCAAACCAGTTCTTACCACTAGTAAGAACTCTGACTCCTACAAGTATATTCTGTGGTCAAAACAGGTTTTGCTTAATGGAAAATGTGATAGAAATATTAATTCTAATTTGGGAAGAAAACCTCCATCATAGATTTTGAATTAGCGATTATTCCACAAAATAGCTTAATTACTAAGATAATCTGAATGAGCACTGTGACACATCAGGTTGCTGCTCAGAACAGAATTAACTTTGGCCTTCACTTCCTCCATCCTTTACCTGTAGTTGATAAGACAACTATTTTCACTTGAAGTAAATTAGGTAGCATTAATTTTTTAAAGCATAATTGTAAATTTACTGATTTTAAATAATTTTTAAATGGCTAACATATGGTTTAGAATAGACACAAGGAAAAGGGCACTCATAAACACTGTACGTAAGAATATAAATTGACACAACTATTCTTCCTGAAAGGTAATCTGCCAATAGGTAGCAAATTTTAAAAGCAAATACCCTCCAGATCCCAAAATTTCACTTTCAGAATATGTTCTCAGGAAATAATTCCAAGAGTAAAAGAAAAAACAAATACCTGGCAAGGCAATAGAGAATTATTACAGGGATACTTATAATACTGAAACATCAGAAACAACCTAAATATGAAACATAATTAATTGGTCATATAGACTATGATACATCAATACAATGGAAGACCAAAGTCGTTTTTTAAAATGATGGTATAACCTGTATTCCTTCACACAGAATAATGAGTAAGAGATAGTGTAAATAAGCATAAGCCAAAATAACAGAGCATAGCCATTTTTAATATTAAAATACATACATTTATATCTGTACATACATGTATTAACAAGTCTGAAATGAAATTGACCAAATTATTAACAGATTATGTGTTTGAAAGAACTCTGTAAAAGTACACTTTTAAAAACACATTACTGTACTGTTTAAATTCCAATCAACAAGCATTACCTTTATTAAAAAAAAGGCTATTTTCATCTTTTTAAAAACAAAGGAAACAATCAAGATGCCTACCAAGATGTAACTACAATACTCATTACAGCATAATATAGAAAGCAAGAGAAAATTTTAAATACCAAATAAATTAATATATACATTATTTCCCAGCCATAAATAACTAATGTTCTATTTGATTATTTATCTTAGAATAAAGTTCAAAGTGTACTAATAAGTGAAGCCACATATAAAGAATAACTTTTTTAAATAAAATACAACTTACATTTACACAGAAAAAAACTGAAAATATTCACTCAGGTACAAACAGTGACTGATTTTTGTATTTGGGTGGTGGAGTATGGGTAATCTGTGATTTCTGCCATTTGTACTTTACTGTGTTTTCCAAGGTTTCTTTAGTGAGAAGGTACTGATTTTGTAATTCGAAAAAGTAAAACAAAGAAATAAAAGGATTCTCTACCCCTCATCTACTTACATTTGCAACAACAAATATTCTATATTCAATACTTCAAATAAAAACAATTCTGTTTAAATTATGTTAGATGGCTAAAAATCACAAAAGTTCCTCTGAAATTGAATATTTATCAAAATGCAAAATATTATTCTATAAGTTAAATATTTAAGGTTTTTTAAAGGCAGGTGAATGTCTGTACATTAAGAGCTTTCTTTAAATAATTCTATTTGAGGGTAATTCAGGTCTTCCTAAGCATCACCAGGATTTTCTGGCATAATATTTCCTATACAAGATCACACTTCTACAATTTGGAGCTCTCACAAAACATGTAAGACCTCCAGGTGGACTTCCATCTTCAATATATGCAAAAGGACTGCAATGCTAAGAGAAAAGCACTATCATACTATCCACATATCCTGACCTTTAAAATATTACATAACCAATGGACAGTTCCTTTTCTACCCAAATATCTTGACCTCAATTACTACATGTTTTTATTCTAAGAGCTGCTTTACTCGAAAAAAATGTTTTTAATCTTCTGTCCCAAATTTGGCCACACTATTTCTACTTAATGATCCCGTCAAGTTATCTGTATCTCAAAAAGTTTGATTATATCAGAAACTGCTCATTTAAACTGTGTAGCTAAATAAATAACCCAGCTGTGGATACAACATATATAATTTGAAATATTCTAGTAGATTACTTATATAACAATTATTTTCAATCAGAACTTTGAGATATTTTTTAAAATGTTTCAAGAAATAACTTAGAGCTAGCTACTCAAAATTAAGATTATGTATGTTAGGAAATCTGTTTAAAAACTGCAGGGCCCTTCTCTTATTGCCATATTAGACAATCATTACACCACTACTTAAGCATCGTAATATGGAATGTAAGTTTCTTTTATTTTAAATCAAAGGCAATATGTGACTTGTCAGGGTTCCTTCTTTACACATGTCCTACATATGAATTGCCTCCAGCCCAACACCGAAAGTCCACAGACAATTTTACTTCACTACCTGCTGTTGCCAGTTGAGATTTAATCTCCTCTCAGCATTCCCTCTGCCAAAATGCCAGCAAACTTCTTCAGAAAACTACAGCCACTGCCATTCTTGCTTCTAATAGACAACAACTCATGACCAATTCAACACAAATAAAATTTGGGGCTGAAGGAGAAAAGGGAATGAGGGAAAAGTAAGCATCACTGAAATCACTGCATTCTACCTTCAGTTCCCCACTGCAGAAAAGTCAACCTACCTAGCCTTCTCTTACCTACCTTTTCTTATTTTTATTTTTATTTTTTTTCTGAGATGGAGTCTCGCCGTTGTTACCCCGGCTAGACTGCAATGGCGCGATCTTGGCTCACTGCAACCTCTGCCTCCTGGGTCCCAGCAATTCTCCTGCCTCAGCCTCCCAAGTAGCTGAGAATACAGGCGCCTGCCACCATGCCCGGCTAATTTTTGTATTTTTAGTAGAGACAGGGTTCCACCACGTTGGCCAGGCTGGTTTTGAACTCCTGACCTCAGGTGATCCACCCACCTCGGCCTCCCAAAGTGCTGGGATTACAGATGTGAGCTGCCACACCCGGCCTTCTTACATACTTTTTATCACTAATTCTCTTCATGTTCTTTACTCTTAATATGCTCCAAGGAAGTCTCAGTATTCTTCCAAATGTACAATACATTATTTTGGGTCTCTGAAATCCCAAAGATCCACCACTGGTATCTCTCCTTGGACTGAGTCTTCCCTAAGAGTCTTTTTATTTCATCTCCACATCCCCATTTGCCATTCTGCATAAGCTCATGGAGAATCTAAAAAAAAGATAGATTTGCTCTGATGACAGGAAAAGAGGAAAAAACATTAACATTGTTTTGTGTCTTGTTAGTTGAAGAAGAAAGAGCTCTTAGTCAGAGAATGCATAATAACAAACGGCTTATAATGAACCAATGAAAGAGAAGAAGAGAGATAATGGCCCAGTGCCAGGAAATGCTGCAAGCGTTCTAGGTACTTATGTAAGAAGAGTTCTAGTTAGTCCCTTTAGCTTTCAAACTATTATAGAAAACCTATTCTCCAGACCCTGACCCCATCTCCTGTAGCTTCAGCTAGCATACAGCTTGATATTCTGTCCAGGTCATTGAAGCTACCGTCAGAAGACAGAAATGTGTCTTTGAGACACATTTCCAGGACTCAAAAAGATATTTTTTTCTATAAAAACATTCTTATAAAAGGTGGCTAGGTTTCATAATACATACCACCAGCATCACAGCTTATGTAAAAGGCTATTGCAGAACAGATTAGGAGCCCATTACATAAAACATTCCTAGAAAGAATAAGCATCCCTAGTCTCTCTCAACTCCCATAAAAAACACAATTTTTAAAAAATTAACTCGTAGAATGTTGCTCATTTGTATTTCATGAACTACCCTATACTTCTAATTTCCATGTAGAAAGCAATTTCCTTTCTCTGTTAAAAAAAAAATGAATCTCTTTTTTTCTAAACTTACATATCCTGAGTAGCAGATTGCTTGACTGTAGCAGTCCAAGCCATTGCTGGAAGGCAGCCCCAATAGTAGGGAGAGTAATTTCACACATATCTTCTATTTAAGCAGCCACACATGTTATGACACTGCCCAGATGCCAAAGTATGAGTAAAAAACTTTTATAAACCTAAGTTACACTTGAAAAGCACCTTAAAACCAAAGGAAAAAAAAAACCCTGCTATTCTAATTTTAAATGTTACTTCCAAGACAAGGTAATACTATAGTAAAAATAAAATTTCTACCCTTAAAAACACAACTATGCAAATTTTTCATTACTTTAAGGACATACAAAGAAATGAGTCTCACTCTATTATTGTCCATAGGGCCAATTTAGTTATTCTATGTAACATATTCACAAATGTATATATTTCTTCCAGGCCCTCTAATTAAATTACTCCAATACTGATAATTTCTAAGTTATCAGCATAATCATTTCAGCAGTTAAAATATGATAAGCTAATAACAGAGACTCTGACTTCCTATTTTTAGGTTAGACTGAAGTTATTCATATGAAATAAAATGAATTTAATCAATTACAAATTCCAACTGATAATTACCATCATGTTTTTAAATAAAGGGAAATAATTTCACAAATAATCAAATGTTAGTTACTAAAAATCTGACTGTCCAATGTTCAAGCAGCTTTTATTTCTCCTTCTAACTTCTGCTCTTGGGTCATCTTTACTGCTTTGCCATCGAAGAAATAACATACTTATAAGAAGAGATGATAAAGTAGAGATTCATCTAATACAGGTTTCTACCTGATGAATGACCTTTCCAACCATACTGAAGTACTGACAATCCATTCTATTCAGAGAAGTACCAGTGATCACAACTTCTCTGGAAGAAGCCTATCTACCACTTATAGTTACATCCAACCTTGGACACCTGGATTGGATAAACATCCTCTAGGAGCAGACTTCAATTTTAAAACAACAGCCCAAGCTGTCTTCAAAAAGCAGACACTTAAGGCCATTTAATTTCAACTCTACCTTCTGCCATGTAAGAAGTCCACCACTGTGTTGGTGAGGGAAGAATTAAAACAGACAGACCTAGTTCTGTCATTCATTTACAGCAAGCCAACAACTGTAAAATATGCCTTTCTATTCTCATTAACATTTCAGTAAGAGTTGGATAGTGGTAAAAGAAGAATTATCACAGGCTGGTACCAGGTTTAAAGATTTTTCTTTCAATTATTTACATTTATATATTATGATATTCTATTGTCTATTATTCTTCAACCCATTATTAAGATATGGATTACTGTTTCATTCAACAGCCTGAGTGACACGGAGTACCACATATATGAAAGAAGGAAAATATCTGTACGTTGTAGTCATTTAATGCACATCAGTTCTAGTCTCAAAGCATATCTAAAAAACATTTTTGAACAATTAATACAGTATTCTATTTATTTTACTATATAAGGTTTACATGGCAAAAAGAAAGAACCTGATAAAACAAATCTATAAATAAAATTCTTACTAATATGAATCTTTAGTTACCATACAGAAAAATGTAGACTTTCATGATAAAAATTGAAGATGATGGGAGATATTATATTTGGTGGCAAAATGTTAAACATTATTAAATCTGGGTAAAAGGCAAATAGGGGTTCTTTGTGCTATTTTTGCAACATTTCTATTTTCTATTACTTCAAAATAAAACAAAATTTAAACTCAAATCTGCAAGAAAGATCATATTTAAAACATTTTAATACTACCAATATTTCATGGAGCCTTAAATGCTAACATATTTCCACATTCTTCTGAATATATTTTCTCTTGAACTGTGATAAAAGAAAAAAAGGCATCTAGCAACTGAAATACGCTCTTAAAAATAATCATGGTCTTCACATTGTTGGCCAATATTGAAATGGCATAATCAAAAAGTCTTTAAATTATATTTACAAAGACTAGATATATAAGAAAAAAGTAATTCTGTGAAAACATAAAATTCCTAAGACTATCCCATAAGTCAGTTTAGAAAACAAGTACAATAAGAGAAATAATTTATAACTTAACATTTCATTCATATGGTTGTCATATGCTGTGTTCCAAATGCCTTTATTCACTTTAACTCTAAATTTTGTATTTAGCCTGAATATTTCTTCTTCCATGTTATAAATTTAATTCAGATTAATACTGTGTTCAAAAGTTAGTCTGTACTACCTAGAAATTAGGCCAAAAAAATAAGAACAACCAGAAAAAAAAATCAAAGTGTCTGAAATTACTACTTCTAAGAGTGATGATGAATTTATTTCATTTCATTATTTTAAAATCAGGCAAGAAAGTTACTAAAGTCCTAAGATTTATACTACTACTATCCTATGTTTATATAACATTTTATAATTTATAAATTACTTCAAAATCTATAGTCTTATTTTAGTCCTACAAAACACTGCAGACTAGGTTAAGACAGGTATCATAATACTAATTTAGTAGGTAAGTTTTATGTCTATTGTATTATTAAAGATCATTTATTGTCTTATTTTCAAATTTAAAATTTTTTTCCATTTTTATTTACAATTTTATGTAAATTCTAAACAACAAACACCATTATTTTCACTATGAGAACTGTCCTCTAAAAATCAATCAAGAATGATAGATTAATCATTTTTAGAATAAATTACCAGAGTTTTAAAAAGTACAACCTCATTAGAAAATAAAGACAATCAAAACTCAGGAAAAAACATATAAATTTGGTCACTTTATTACTGAAGTAAAAAGGTAATTTAAAAAATCAAAAACGGAATTATCATTTATCTTTTTAAAATCTATTAGATCTATGAAATCCAGAGAAGAAGATGGAAAGAAAATCAGCTTTAGTAACATATTCTGTTTTACTTTTTCTGAGTTATTTAACATACAAATAGTAACATCATCAAGATTCTTCCATTTATAATTTAATATTTTGTGCTTTTAAGCGACAAGATGAAAATGTGTAATTTACGGATAAATTTAGTGAAAGTGCAATCAATACATTATTTATTAAAGAGTAAATAATTACATTATATTTCAAAATATTTGTGTCAATAAAGTAACACATTAAAAATTACCCCAAGCTTTATAATTTTAACCAAATCTGATAATATATTTCTGTCACTGTTATTTCTAATTATAATACAACCAAGAGAATTTATTCTCTTCCAAAAAAATGAACCTTGTTAAAAAAAAAGAGAGAAAAAAAATCCTTTAAGCAACAAAGCATCAACCATATGCTTATTTAACTTCAGCACCATAGTCTCTCATAAAAACACAAAGAATTCCCAAACAAAACAACTGAAATTAGGCTTGCTAATCAAAATCATTTAATAATTCAATTAGGATATAAATCTAATTTTTTCAATCATTTAAAATACATAAAATATTTAAAGACCAATTAACATGTCATAAGTCTATAAAATACTTCAGAACTGGTAATGTTAAGAAAAATCATCTTTGATGCATAAAATAAACCCTCTATGTAAATAGCTATCATTTTTAGACATTCCAAAATGGGCACAAAACATAATTGGAGTCTGACTGCAATGCTGCCCTGCAAATGCACATACCTTGATGATGAGGCTATCTCCTGACATCTGTTAAACAAAGGTCTTCAGTAATAAAATCTCTTTGAATGAGGCCCACACAGATCTATCCTGAACAGTATGTATTATGATACATGAAAAACTGTATATTATGAAATCTAATAAAACTCTACCCTTAAGAAAGATTAAGACTTTTAGTAGAATCCATGCTTGCTTGCATGACCCTCTAAAACTTCAAAGGAGAAAAAAAACAGTGACAAACTGTTATTAAAATACTTTGCTAGACAAATATATCTTTAAAAGATCAACAATGGAAGAATTCAATGTGAACTATAAGCCATTTTTATATGGCAATATCAATTTTAAATTCTAAGTTCTTATGAAATTACTCCTACAACTATAAATTACTTCTGTTCTAGATTAAATATTAAACCTAAAAGACACTTAATTTATGATTAATAAAATCCTCTTTTAAAACACAAGTGCTAGCCAACATTGTACAGAACCTTAACACGGCAGGCACTCAAAAGTATATCATATAAATAATAGCTATCTTCAAACATGAACTCTAAAATTTTTAACATTAAAATATCAAAACACTGAAGAGCATTTTTAAATTCAGAAGACAAAACTTATGTCCTTTGTTTAACGATGTCTATTCATTATTATACTAACTAGATTCAATATAGTTTTAGCCTTATGAAATAGTCATTTCTAAACAGTATAATAATGTTCTAAAAACAATAAGCAAGTCATGAACCAGATAACAGCATACTAAAATAAACCTTAAAATAAATAATACATATGGGAAATTATACTGTTGATTTTTTTTTAGAGATCAGTAATCACTAAATCACATCAAAGTATTAAACAACTGGAAACTTTGTAAGTTATTATACATCCAGTTAATTACATGAAATATAAGTTTTAACATCGAACCAATAAAATATTATCTACTATACCTTTTTGTACAATTAACTGTGTATTTATCAATCTGTATATTTATCACATTTAAAGTTATTTATAATAATTTCAAAGTCTATTCATGTAAAAACTGTACATAACGGTCTCAATTTCTAGTTCTGAGTTATACCACTATCAAATCTCAACAGGCACTAATTAAGGAGAACAGATGCAAAGCTAAATCTTACCTTTCTTCTGTATTATGTTTTCCACTACAAGGTTTTATAAAACATGTAAAGTTAACAAATCAGTTCCCCCAAAATCAAACCCATATATATTCATTTGTTAATGTCATATACATAAAATCTTCCTCATAACTTTTTAAATTCTAACATAAAGAACACTTTATTAAAAGTTACAATAAATTACTGAGTTTTGTTTTTTGTTTTGTTTTAACTAGAAAAGATCTGTAATAGTCCCAACACAAAGAAAAGACAAAAGTTTGAGGGGATGCATATCCCAACTACCCTGATTTGATCATTACACATTGCATGCAGGTATCAAAAAAACCACATGTACCTGAAAAATATGTACAACTACTATACATCGACTGAAAAATTTTTGGAGATTTTTAAAAATAGTATTATTAATTATCACTATTTTTGTATAAATTAATAATCTGCTAAAAATACTCTGTTATGGTATAAAAATTAGGATATAATACACTAAAGGTTAACTACGTAAGTACAACAAAAAAAATTTTCAAACATCTTAATATGCCAAATTCATGAAAAAGTTATACCAATAAGCATATCCTAAGTATAGCCATATTACAAATATTATCTTAAAACAATGATTAAATATCTATCCCAAGACCTACATAGAATTTCTGCAATCAAATGGAACAGTATTCTTTAGTGTAAAAGTATTAATGTAAATGCAAAAGGATTTAAAATCATACATAATGAATCAATCATTCACTATGTATCTGCAAATAATCAAATGAAGCTACTATTTTTATTAGAATTCATATTTGCTAACATAAAAGCTTTACAGATAATTAAATAATTATAAAATTATATACAGTTCTGGCCCAAAATGACTTTTATGAAACAGATCACAAAAATATTCCAATGCCTGTATTTAATGTAAAATAATACGCTGAGAGCTAAAAAAAACTATAAACATTTTTCCTTCCAAAGAAATCAACATTATGTTTCCTAATATAAAAGGAGAAAAAAACCCATGTGCACAACAAAGATGCCTTGTATTCTTAATCATCGACAGCCAGTTTATCAACAAATTAGTAATGAGCTATACCCAGCATACTGTACTCAGTAACAGAACAATAATACACCCAGTAACTTAGTGCCTTATGCATTTGTTTTTTTACCTTTGCTATGTCTTCAGCAAAACAATCAGTAAGATACACAGATAAGTATTTACTGACCTCCTATTACATACTTTACACTGTGCTATATGTTACTATATTTATAATTATTTCTATTTTGATTTCCAAATAAATCCCAAATAATCCAATACTGTTAAAAAACATGTATACAGGAAAAAAAAGTTCCTCAACAACCAATATATATAAAATCCTTGAAATTTTGAGAGGGAAGTGAAAACTAGTTTTAAAGGCTAATAGCATTTAATATCTTTCACTATTTGTATATAATTTCAAATATGGGATATATTTTGATTCTCTCTCATCAAAACTGTATTTCATTAAGCATTTCTGGCACTCCGTGCAATCATAAATAGGAAACAGAAAACTAGCCTAATTTTATAGGATTAAGAGCCAGAATTTGAGTACCTAGAATTAACAGCATGTAATGACACAATATGATGCTCTCAGATAGTGAAATGTTTAATATTTCCATCTATGGTATTAAAAATTATAAGTCAAACAAGTGATGGTTATGAAAACAACTGCCTAGCCTCTATTATATTTATAAAGGGATAACTGCAATCAATATTTTAAAAGCTCTGTTAACTTTACAGTTTTAAAAATCATAGTGAAAATGAAATATTGATTTAAAAAAATAAGTCATAACACTTCCCAAATCAAGGCCAAACCCAACCATGACTGACTATGACTGAGTTCACACATGGAGCATTCTGCTTTGTCTACTCCCCTGAAAGACACAAGGTGGGGACACACGGCACTGCCTTCCAATGGTTTTATTCTACCCAAACAGGCAATGACAACAAAATTATTTTAAATAAGCCATTCCACTTAAACTTATTTATCTTCTGTGTAATAGTGTTAAAATTATAGAAGAAATCTAGTTCTTGAAACTGATCATTCCAGTGCAGAATGGGAAAATTAACATTAGAGAAAAGCAAAATACCAAGTCATTCCCATTAAAACAGCATTAATTATGTACCGTCTGAAATTTTTCTGGATGTGAAAATTATCTGTGTGGCATTACAACTACAGCAAAAGTTAAATATCTTATTTCTTGAATTAAAGCATTTGTAATTTGGTTGGGACAAGTAACTATCATTAGGGAGAGGTTATACTTAATGAATTTTAACTATGCACTGTAATGCAAATGCATTAACAAAAAAACAATATTTTTCAACAGAATTTACTTTATAAAACATTTGAAATAATATGAAGATTTTAATATTTTCCTATCAGTTAAAATACTACTTTCAAGATAATTTAAAAATTTTATTTTTGAATAAACACAAACTAATTTTGAAAATAATTATATGTAACCCTAGGAATCGTATATTTTAAATGAACAAAAATCTAAAAGTTATTATTTTAACTGGAGAAAATTATCTCTCAGAAAAAAATAAAACGACATTTTTGATAACTTTCACTTTTTCAATTTAACAATTTATTTTTAACTATATAACTTCTATTAATATTACTATAAAAAGTAGGATAATTACCTCTATAATTCAGGCTAGATACCACCAAAAAGTCAGCAGCAATCTTTTTTCTCAAATATGTGTATTTGAGAAGTGTGCAGTGAAAAATAAACTTATCAAAATATGAGGTGAAACTGTTTACTAGGGTCCCAAAATGACTACTTGCCTTGAATATTACTTACACATCATGAAAAATTACTCAATTTTGAAATTTTAAAAAAATCTATTCTCTTACCTCAAAAAACATTTTCTAAGATGATGAGGTCCTCCTTTAGAACATTTAGCATTACAAACTTCTCTCTCCTTGCTAGCTAGAAATTATTTCACCACTCTAAAATTATCATGTTTTCCTTTTCTTTTACCTTTAGCTTTGTTCCTTTCCTTACCTTTTCTTTTACGCCCTTCTTTGTTTTTGTCTTTTCATATTTCATTCTTTCTTTAAGCCAGCAGCATACAGACCCAAAGTGGCCTATGTCACTAGGTCTGGTATAGCAATAAAAAAATAAATTCTTACTATTTTTAAGGGAAGAAAAACAAGCCAGTAATCATCTGGGAGAGCATGAGGGGATTTTAACCCACCAGACAAGCCTGTCCAATAAAACTCAGACTTGAATCAAGTGATTGTAACTTCTCAAGCAAATGCATACAGCTCTTGGAAAGCATCCAAAAAAAATTTTTTTTTGGTCTCTTCTGTCTAGAAAAGAGAACTAAAAAAAATTGGACTATAATAATTCAATCCCTTTTACAAGTCTATTTAACATGAAAATGTTTTAAATGAAATTTTTACAAGTTAGGACTTTAAATGTTTTGAGAATTTTACATTTTATTTAAACATTTAAATCTGAGGGAAGGCTCAACTCTGTTTTCTACTTCCCACAATGTTTGCTCCAATTAGATATCAGTTACTAAATATGTAATTGCTAGATTTGTTAAGAACAAAAACCCTCATTTTTACAATTAAGAAAATAACCAAAGTAATTCTGTAAGCCTCTAAAAACTTCATTTTCAGCATATTATCATATTTAAGTAGGTTATCTTCGAACAGGGTTTTCTTAAAACAAATTCGCTTTGTAACAATTTATAGATAATGCTGACTTTAATTGGAAAAATCACGCAAATTTGTTAAAAGAAAAAGCACGTTTAATGCCTATCTGCGAACCAAACTTTATGCCAAATATCCGAAGTTAAATAAATAATTACCAACTAGTACACCTAGGAGAGGTGCTCTAAGAGTATGTATTCCACAATATATTTAGTAACAGCAATCTTCATGTTGCCTAACCATAGATGCTTATAAGAAATTATTTTTTTCTGATAATGATAATTTTCACATCCAATATAACTGCTGATGCTCGTAAGAAATTATTACTACTATTACCTATTATATGTCACACATGCACTTATTGCTGTAGTATGTTCAAATCCAAACAAATGTTCACATTTAACATCCTTAATTACTGAGTATATAATAATATTACAATATTGAATTGGAAGAAACTGAGTATCAAAGTGTCTATGGGTAGAGGTAAATTCACAACTCTAAAATATTTATTCTGCTACTTCTTTGAGGTCAGAAGAGTAGAGAAAACAACTTCTTTCCAAGTACTGACCAAATCAAGTACATGTCTTTTATTTGTGCAGGTATGAAAAAATGGCCAGAAGCTCTTTCCATACTGTTTCACATGAAAAAAAATGGCCACTGATTTATAGAACAGTAGACTGGCATAGAATGCTATTCTCTTAAAGAATCTGCACACTATTGTCCTGAACATGTTCCAATGTCCCTGGACACATGCCATATTGTGAAATTTACATTGCTACTGCTCTATTACCTGTGGATATTCCATTCCATTCAAAAAGTGCTGTTTTGACTTTCTAACTATAACTCAAAACTCAGAAGCCAAAAAACAAAAAAGTGGTAAATGTAAATAAATTTAAAAAAAAAAACAAGAAAAAACTTCTGCATGTCAAAAATGCTATATAGTCAAAGCCTAAAACTAAATGACAAACAAGAAAAAAAATTATAACTCCAATCACATATGAAGAACTAATATCTTTAATTTATAAAAAGTGCCTAGAAAGATTAGCAACTCAGTAGAAAAATGAGCCAAGGACACAGTTACAGAAAAAGAAACCCAAACGGTTTTTAAACATACCATTCCCAAACAGATTCATAAGAGAAACGCAAATTAAAACCAACTCAGATACCACTTCTTGACTGTCAAAATGGCAAAAATTGAATAGCTTAACAACACACCACTGGCAAGAGTGTGGGAAACAAGCACTCTCAATCCACTGCATATAGGAATGCAAAATGGCATAATCTCTAAGGAAGGCAATCTGGCAATATCTACGAAAATCACAGGGGCCTGTACACTCTGACTCAGCAATCCCATCCTGAGACTGTCTCCTACAAATACACCTAAATTTGTACAGTATATTTATAAATGACATAATTTATTTAATTGCAAAACAGTGGCATATCCTAAGTGTCTAGCAATCAACTGGCTACTGATTGAAAGAATTAAGCTACCTCCCAATTCTAGACAACACTTTCAGAGGAGAAAAAAAGGGAACAATCTTATGAACCAATTATGAAAGACCTGTTAAGTGCGGGGGAAAAAAGTGTGATGTACATACTAATCTAACTTTTATGTAAATATCATCCTGTTCTTTGTGTAAATACTAGCTACTCTTTGTATAAGAAAAGAATAATATAAGAATTTTTTTCATATTTTCATAAACACTAATTATACATAGAGAGCAGTGGAGAAGATGGTGATTGATGGGAGCAAGACTTCCTGGTTTGTATTTTTGAAAATAATTACATTTTTGAACCACAACGCTTTCTACAAATAATAATAAATATTGACTTTGCCAGATATTGGAGGTAAACTATTACTCTAGATCTCTCAAATCATCTATTAAATTTCCATCAATAATTTAATAGATGTTTCCAAACAGGGTGCTGAGGTAATATCAAGGCCTGTCTATACTGTACATCAAGGTCTGTACAGTCACTGAAAATGTTATTTGAGAACTTACTGCATGCAAGACTCCTGGAAAAAAAGATCGAGCTCCAAAATCTTATTAAATGTCAATATAACATGTTCAGTTTATAGCTAGAAAATGTATAATGTGTACATTGGATGTGACCAACAGTGCTCAACAAAAACTGACAGAAAGGTCCCACAGCTAATAACATATTCAATGGTGAAAGACTAAAAGCTTTACCTCTAATAACAGAAACAAGACATGATGCCCATTTATGCCACTTCTACTTAACATAGTACTGAAAGTTATAACCAGAGAAATTAGAGGGGAAAAAAAGAAAGGAAAGACATCTAAATTAGAAAGGAAGAGACAAAATTATCTCTGTTCACAGATGACATGATATTATAAATAGAAGACCCTAAAGGTTCCACATACAAAAGAACTATTATAATAAATGACTTCAGCAAAGTTGTAGAATAAAAAAAAAACATAAAAAATCAGGTGCATTTCTAAACACTTATAAGGAACAATCTGAAAAAGAAATTAAGAGAACTATTCCATTTACAGTAGCATCAAAAGGGGTAAAATTCTTAGGAATAAACTTAAAGGAGGCAAAAGACTTATACACTGAAAATTACAAAATATCACTGAAAGAAATTAAAGACACAAATAGATGGAAAGAAATCCCGTTTTAATGAATTGGAATACTTAATATTGTTAAAATGTCTATACTACTCATTGCAATATACAGGTTCAATACAATCCCTATCAAAATCTGAAGGGCATTTTTTGCAGAAAAAGAAAAACTCATCCTAAAACTCATATGGAATCTAAGGACCACAAATAGCCAAAACAATCTTGAAAAAGAAGAATCCACTGGGAGTCCCACACTTCCTGATTCCAAAACTTATCACAAAGCTACAGTAATACAAAAAGCGTAGTGCTGGCAAAAAGACAGACATAGACCAAATGAAACAATCTAGAAACAAATTCTTGCATAAAAGGTCAAATTATTTCCTACAAGGGTGCCGGCACTATTCAGTGGGGAAAGGGCAGCCTTTTCAACAAATGGTGCTGGGAAACTGGATATCTACATGCAAATGAATGAAGTTGGACCTTTACCTTGATCCATATGTTAAAAATTACCTAAAAATGAACTGAAGACCTAAAACATATGAATTAAAACTATAAAACTCTTAGAAGGAAAGGTAGGATAAAAGCTTTACAACGTTGAATTTGGCAATATTTCTAAGTTTTGACACCAAAAGCACAGGCAACAGAAGTAAAAATGTATGTTAAAATACATAAAAATTTTAATAATTTCTGTGCAGTATAGGACACAACAGAAAGACAAAGAAACCTATGGAATGGGATAAAATATTTGCAAATCATTATTTGATAAGGAGTTAATATCTGAAACATACACAAAGAACTCCTACAACTCAACAATGAAATAACCCAATTTTAAAATGAGTAATGTATTAGAAGAGACATTTATCCAAAGATACGTAAATGGCCAAGAAAAGCACATGAAAACATGCTTAGCAACATGAATCATTAGGGAGATGCAAATCAAAACAAAGAAATATAACCTCACATCCATTAAGATGTCTACTATAAAAATAAATAAATAAACAAACAGAAAATAACAAGTGTCAGCAAGGATGTGGAGAAATTAGAATCCTTGGGCACTGTTGGGTGAAATGTAAAATGGTGCGACCACTATGTAAAACAGTATGGCAGCTCCTAAAAATATTAAAAATAGAATTATATTAAGATCCAGTAATTTTACTTCTGGATATATACCCCAAAGAACTGAAAGAAGGGTCTCAAAGACATTTTTGTATACCTATGTTCATAGTGTTACTTATAATAGCCAAAAAGTGGAAGCAACCCAACTGTCTATCAATAGATGAATGGATAAACAAAAGGTGGTGTGTATATGTATATATATGTGTGTGTGTGTGCATGCACATGTACACACATACACAATGTAATATTACTCAGCCTTTAGAAGGAGGAAAATTCTAACACATGCTACAACATAGATGAATCTTGAGGGCATTAAGCTAAATGAAGTAAGCCAGTCATGAAAAGGCAATGCTGTGTGATTATAATGAATAATCTGAAAAAGAAATTAAGGTACCTAGAAGAGGTACCTAGAGGAATCAAAGTCAGAAAGGCAGAAAATAGGTACCTAGAGGAGTCAAAGTCACAAATACACAAAGTAGAATGGTGTTTTCAAGAAGCTGGAGGAAAAGCAGTGTATTGTTGTTTAATGGGTATAAAGTTCAGTTTTGCAAGATAACGAGAGTTTTGGAGACTGGTTACACAACAATGTGAATGTACTCACCGTCACTAAACTGAATACTTAAAAATGGGTAAGATGGTAAATTTTATGTTATATATATTTTACCACAATTATTTTTTTATTTAAGAGATAAAAAAACTGATAGAAAGGCACAAACTTGCCATGTACCGCCATCAAATTCAGTCAAGGAAGAAAAGAGTCATCAACCAAGAAGTATTATCTTTGTATTCAAAACTTTACCAAATAAGTAGAATGCATGAATTCTTATTTCAAGGAGGAAACAATTCTAAGGCCACAAAAAAATAGTAACTGTGAAATATTCAGCTAGGTAAGTTGGGCAAAAATTTGATCTTAAGAATAAATGGAAAACTTGAAAAATAAGTGGGATTTATTTTAGCAAGAGAAAAAGGGATACTTTTTCAGGAAAAAGTATAAACAAAGGTAGAAACTGAAAAATAAGAAGAAAGGGAAAAAGAAATATTAACATGGCAGGTCCCACCTCACCATCTATAATAGAGCTTAAATCAGTTCTTAAGCAGGAAAGCAATGTTATTGAAAAACAGTAAATACCCTATTTGTCTGGAATTGGATTATAGGTACACCTAGAAGTCGTGGCATCTGACAAGCCTAAGGAGATGCTATTGCAGTTCAGAAAAACATAAAAGCGTTAGGATTAAAGAGTCAGAAGTAGAAACAGAAAAGCAAGGAATCAACCTAAGGAAACAAGACAATAATAATGACAGGTGAAATACAGGGGATAGAAGTGAACAAGACATAAGCAATAGCTAACATTTTCTAGCCTACAAAACCAAAAGACTCTACTCATTCAAAAATTACTTTTGAGCAACTACCATGTGCCCAACACTCTTCTAGACAGAGGACATAGAAAGGAACAAGGAAGATAATCTCCCCATTTCCACTGAGTTTACACTTTAAGGGTGGAACAGGATAAACAAACAATAACAGAGAAAAACAACTGATACTATCAGAAGATTTTAGACAAGACCCAAAAGCCCTTACCATTAATAAATTGAGCTTCATCAAAGTTAAAACCTTGCTCTCTTCAAAAGACTCTATTAAAACGAAAAGATACACACGTAGAAAAAGTAATCACAATGCATACATCTGACACAAGAACTTATATCAAAAATATAGAACTCTTATGACATGTAAGAAGACAACCAATTAAAAAAAAATAGGCAGAAGATTTGGCTGGGCGCAGTGGCTCACATCTGTAATCACAGCACTTTGTGAGGCCGAGGCAGGCAGATAACCTGAGGCAAGAAGTTCAAGACCAGCCTGGCCAATATGGTGAAACCCCGTCTCTACTAAAAATAAAAATTAAAAAAAAAAATGAGCTGGGCATGGTGGTGCACGCCTGTAATCCCAGCTACTCAGGAGGCTGAGGCAGGAGAATCGCTTAAACTCGGGAGGTGGAGGTTGTAGTGAGCCAAGAACCTGACACTGCACTCCAGCCTGGGTGACAGAGCGACAGAGCAAGACTCTGTCTCCAAAAAAAAGCAAAAGATTTGAAAAGACACTTTACAAAAGAAGAGATAGGAAAGCCTAATACATATGTTAAAAGGTACTCAATATCATTAGACACAGGGCTAATCAAATAAGGTACCACCATACACTCACTGAGAGTCAAAACCACAATAAGGTACCACTACACACCCACTCAGAATGGCTAAAATTTAAAAATCTAAAAATACCACCACCTGTTGGTAGCGACATAGTAGTCCAAATGGAGTTCTCAAACATTGCTAGCAGGAGTAAAAAATGGCACAACCACCTGCAAAACTCATAATTTCTCACAAAGTTCAAGTTAAACATACACTTCCCAAACAACTCAGCCAACTCATTCCTTAAAATTTATTCAAGAGAAATGAAAGCTTTTGTCCATTCAAAGACTGGTTCATGTATGTTCACAGCAGCTTTATATGAAATACTTCAAAACTGGAAACAACTGAAATGTCCATTAACAGGTAAATGGATGAGCACATTGTTTTATGTCCTTACAATGGAATGCTATTCAGCAATAAAAAAGCAATAAACTATGATATACATACAATACTCACCTAGGAATTGTTGTCAACAATCTTTGATCCAGAAGTAAATCCAGACTTAGACTAAGGTTGACATAAGGGAAAGCTAAGCCAAAAGTCAAAAAGAACTAGCTCCCTAAATGTACTGTGGAGACAATGAATTAACTCAACCCTAAAGCCTGAACTACACCCCAGCACATTTCAGTTATAAGCCAGTAACCTTCTTATTGTTTAAGCAAACTGACTTGAGTTTTCTGCAATAAGAAAATTACAGATTATTATATGATGTAGTTCATATTTAATGATTTCAATATTTGCCATTTAATAGTAAGATGATTTAACTGCAAAGAATGAAGATTCATGGCAAAGAAAATGATAGACACCAAAGCAAAAAAAATGAATGGACTGGAACACCCACTGTGGATATGTTACTAGGAGTAAAAAATATAAAAGATGTAACGAGTGTAGGCAGAGTTTTGAAAACAACAAGCAAACACTAAGATTAAATATGACTCTTCCAGAAATTCCCAAGATGAAAGGCTAACTGAACCTCAAATACATAAAGCAACCATTGGTTACTTTTCCCCCTTGCTAAGATCTCAGTAAGAACAGCATTCACTACCAACAAAGCTCTGGCAATAATTCCAGGTTTCCTTTGGTCATGAAGAAGAGAGAAGAAAAACGGCAGTTGGGAAGTTAACAAGAGGGAGGCTAACATTTGTGAACAACTATTTCCCAAGATGCTTTGTTGGACAGTTCACATACACAGAGTTCATTTAATCTTCTCAACAAAACAGATTATATTGTCTCCAATCTATACATTTAAAAAATCAAGATCCAAGGAGCTTAAATGCTTAAGAAGGAACCTGCAATTTGTAAAATGGTTAATATTGGTGTTGGAATCTATATCTGTCTGACACAAAAACTATCTTCCCACAAACCACTTGATGAGGATAAACACCAAGAAGTTTGTCACTGTGTGTCCCTTTGTCTGGCCTGGCCTTAAGGAAAGCATTAGTTACTTCCCAAAAGAAAAATATGCTCACTAATGATATGACCAAGTATATAGTATTGAACATTATTTAAAGTATCTTAAGCCTGTTTATTCTTATCTCTGACTCCAGGTATTAAACTATTTGGTGGTCTCAGAGAATGACAGCAGCAGACATGGGCATTATTTAAAAAAAAAAAAACAAAAACACTAGGAATGGAGATGAAGAGAAGTATGTAGAAAGACATGCCTCTTGGTTTCATCAAAATTATCAACAAGATAACATAAACAGGGCAGGAGAATATGAAAATATATTCTTCTGATAGAAAACCATCAAAATTTATGGCTATTGTTTGTGATGGGAAAAAATGAAAAGAGCCATAGTACCCATCAATAATGAAGTCTTGTAGAAGAGAAAATGCAATATAATTTTTGAAAATAGGGACAGATAACACGCATGTTGGTATGTGTATTAAAAGTTTTCTGAAAATAATCACCAGAGGAATTAGCAGGAGGCTTTCAGTTTTTATTTTCTACTTTTCTATACTATTAGAATTTTATAATATGCACTTTTTTTATGAGAACAAGGATTATTTGGGCCTCTTTCTTATATATCTCAATATATTGTAAAATCAACCCAAGTATATACTTTTAAATTATGAATAGCTTTCAATATTTATCAAGAGTTTTGACAGGTAACTGACTGAAGAGATACTCTAACTAATCATTTAACATGGGACTAACACTTTTACCTATACCTGACTTAATCCTAAAGTAATAATGTTATTCTTATGCCATAAATGAGAAAACCACCTCAGAGTCACTTGCTAAGGGTCACTCAACTAAGAGACAGAGGTAATTATCTATCCTTTGATCTTCCCAATTCAAGCTCCAAGGTGCTTTTCATTATACCATAATTGCCTATGCAAACAAGAAGGTATTTTAAAGTTAAAATATACTTATGTAAGAACTTCTGTTTATATTTAGGTATATCTTGTCTCTTTCCAAAAAGAAATTGAGGCAGCTCTTTCTGGAAATAAACCCTACAGGAGAAACCCAAGTAGAAATAAAAATTAAGGAAAAAGGAAAAAGAAGCATTTTCCAAAAAGTTATTCTATAATAAAGATGGAAGTCCTGAATACTTTGCCTTAGATGGACTACCATTTGTTTCTTGGTTTCTTAGATGTCAAAGCAAAGAGGAAAAGGACAACTATACTTCTTTAATAAAATTCACAGCATTATCTTAATAAAAGAAAACAACTGCTTAAAGTCTAGCTTTCCCTAGTATTAAGACCAGGGGGAATACTTAACTGCAGGTTCTCGTAAGGGAGGACTCATAGGATACAGTGGACAATGTCCTTAACAATAAATAAACAACAGCTCAATAGAATAATGCCAAAACTCAATTCACTTTATTTAATTCTTCAAGTACTGGTACCTATGCATTACCCAAGTACTACCATAGCTCAATGAAATAAGTCTTTAACAGCAAAATATCTTTATAAAAAATTATCAGAACAAGTACTACCATAGCTCAATGAAATGTCTTTTAACAGCAAAATACCTTTATAAAAAATTATCAGAACAAGTCATTGTAATGAGTACACCACATTTTATACTATAAAATAGCTTCTTTAACTTTAATATTCAAAATATTTCACTTGAAGATGAAATAACTTAGAAGTTATCATTAGTAAAATAAGTATTACATAAGTGACATCCCTTTCAAATTCTTACTCTTAAAACACAGTATACAATATATGAGAGGTTAACAGTCCAGGCTCGGGAACAGTGGCTTTGATACCAGGTGTTACTGTCTTCCCCAGCAAGCACTTAGATAGGTAAATACAACATAATAGGAAATTACTCCTATTAGTTAAAAGTTACTATAAAAT
Source organism: Pan paniscus (assembly GCF_029289425.2). NCBI lineage: Eukaryota > Metazoa > Chordata > Mammalia > Primates > Hominidae > Pan > Pan paniscus. The sequence continues at coordinate 103,611,679 of NC_073253.2, forward strand.
CAGTAGACCGGCATGGCCTATGGAAAAGGGTCTGGAATCATACTGCTTCATATGTGGTTAGTATTCAATAAATACTTAATGCATGAGAGAACAATAGGATATGGGGTTACAAAAAAATAACTGAACCATATAGCTAATAACCATGAAGTAGCCAAAGATACTTTATGGATCCAGAATCATACTACCTGTAACAACAGAATCATGTATGCCCTAGCTTTCAATATAGTTTTCTAGGGTATAAAATAATGTCACACCACTATCAAATCTCTGTTTCTTCTCCCAAATACCATAAGGAAATGACTGCTATGAACCACGTGATAACTTTTCTCCATTAAATTATTCAAATGACTGATCTACATTGAGAAAAGCCAATAAGCTATACCATTTTATCTTTAAAAAATTATTTGATATTGTTTTAAAAAGTATGCAAGGGATTACTGTTTAGGTCCTTCATATGTTTAAAACCACACTGAATAAACTTCAATGCAATTAATTATGTGAAATTTCTCAAACTACAACCCAAAACCTTCTAGGCCAACTGTTTTATTAATAATTCATAAGCAATCTCACCAAGATATATTTTAAAGAACACACACAAATCAACAAATATAGATTTCCTAGAACACTTCGTAAAGCAAAGAAGTATAGTCGCAATATAAAGTACCAAGGGAACAAAAAAAACTCCCCTTCTAATAAACTCACACTATCACCTTATATTGTTTTATACATACACACATACACATCATCATCACAGGTACACACACATCATCACACGTGCACACACATCATCACACGTGCACACACATCATCGCACGTGCACACACATACATATGCCCACATGAGATTTCCACTTAGATGAAAATCTCCTAAAGATTGAGACTGGTACAAACATGTATTCTATATCCTGATGAAACCTCGTCTCTACTAAAAATACAAAAAAAATTAGCCGGGCATGGTGGCGGGCACCTGTAGTCCCAGCTACTCAGGAGGCTGAGGCAGGACTGTCGCTTGAACCCAGGAGGCGGAGGCTGCAATGAGCCGAGATTGCGCCACTGCACTACAGCCTGGGCGACAGAGCAAGACTCCATCTCAAAAAAAAATGTATTCTATATCCTACAACCTTGTAAATACAATTGATCATAACTTGTTCAAAAGGAAAAAAATCTATTGTTGTCAATGTTAAAAAGTGCTAATTTGATCTCCAACAAAATTTTATCAATTAGTTCACTCAATATCAAGAAATCATTAACCATTCTGAGTACCGACTATTCTTAGTTACAACCAACCACATTTCCAAAGGACTAGCATTAGTATGAAGGCAGATATGAGCACACATTTTTTATTTTACATAGACTTCATGTTAAAAATGGAAACTGGAGAAAACTCCATCTGTAGTGAAAGCAAATATTCTGTTTGGTTTGATTTCACCAAAACTGTGTACGAGATAAATACTAAGCTACTGACCAATTAACTAAGCTGTTACAGAAAAAGAAAGACTAATGTTTCTTACAAATTGGTAGTTTTGAAATCCAAGTCTTAAAATCAACATGAATATTTAATGTGGTTTTTCCATTTTTCTCCTTTAAAGCTGTTATTAAATCAATAGCACTTCTAGCAATCAAAGAAATTTAGTGCAATCATTTTATCCTTATGAAAAATTACAATGGCTGAACTTATTAATGACACTACACATTGATAAGTAAAACATAAAAGTCATTTGGTAAGCAAAAAATTCACTTATTTCCATTCCAAACTGGGAAATGGCTAGACATTCCTGACCAACTACACCTGTCACCTAACAGAGTAACTCTTCTAACCCGTACATCAAGTCACAGGAATTGCTAAAATTGCAACAAATCAAAACTGAAAAAAAAAGACCTCGTTATCCATATTTATGAATATAACTTATAAATGGAAAATGCAAATGCAAGGGACCAACATACAGATACCACATATTCAATCTAAAGATCTGAAATAATTTGATGTGAAAATATAGTAGAGAATATCTTAAAAGAATCGAATAGTATCAACCAGTTCATCAATGACCTCCTTAGAAACTTATTTGATTAAAAACTAGTAAAAACTAAATAATGTATTGATCAGACATATATACAAATGTAACAAAATGGAAAGAATGATAAACATAAAATTCAGGATAGCAGTTACCTTTGAAGGGGAGTCAAGATGAGAAAAGGGAGGAATGCATAGGTAGATGAAAGTTATTGATAATATTCTAATTAATAGTATGGATGGAGCATTCCTGAGTAAATATTCAAAAGCTTTTTGATCAATTAACTTTTATAATGAAATAAGATTATGCCTGGACCAATTACCACAGTATATCATGAACCAACGATTGTAACTAGTAAAATTCTATGTTGCCAAGGTCCATTTTGAAAAAAATAATTTATATTTACTTACAGAAATTCACTTTTTATAAATGCTTCCTCCTAACATTAATATTAAAACATCAACAACTCCAATCTTTTTAAACAAATATTCAGATTAAAAGAAGGATTATAGGAATTACCTGAGAAAACCAAAACAAAAATCATTCTTCTCCCTAAATCAGAGTAATACTATCATATTGGTTTCAAGTTACTGTCCGTCAGAGGTAGTTCAGGACAAACTTTTTGTTTTTTGTTGTTGTTGGGTTTTTCTGGACAGAGTCTCGCTCTGTCACCCAGGCTGGAGTGCAGTGGCTCGATCTCAGCTCACTGCAACCTCCACTTCCTGGGTTCAAGCAATCTTCCTGCCTCAGCCTCCCAAGTAGCTGGGATTATGGTTGTGCACCATCATGTCCAGCTAATTCTTGTATTTTTAGTAGAGATGGAGTTTCGCCATGTTTGACCAGGCTAGTTTCGAACTCCTGACCTCAAGTGATCCACCGCCTCGGCCTCCCAAAGTGCTGGGATTACAGGCGTGAGCCATGTGGCCAGGGCAAACATGTTAACAATGAAAAGCAAAAGCAAAAGCAAAAAAAAAAAAAAAAAAAGAGTCTATAGTTAAAGATTATGAAATGAATCTGTATTAAGATCTTGTAATTTTCAAAAAGTTTCAAAAATAGATATAAAATCTTATATAAGAAGTTCTAAGTCAAACTACCTTAAAATGAAAGCCGAAGCAAAACATACAATAATTTATAAGCAAATTTTGCTTAAGTCAAACCAGAAATATCAGTATATATATATATATATATATATTCAACAGATTATTCTGAAATTTTCCAAGCATAAAATATATTTATAGCTAACAGTAGTCTATAAGACAAATATTAATGTGAAGACAATGCAACATAATATATATTGTTTTATATTGACATTTCCAAATATATAAAGGAAGAAGATGTAAGGTTACCTGAGAGTATCAAAACCAAACATGAGACTTCATGCAAAGATGGACAGACAAATTACTACATTAAAAAATCACTTTTAAAATGCTAAAGTACTAAGATTCTTTATTCCTCCGACTAGAAAAGAAGTAATTTCAAAAAAACTCTTACATCCAGAGTTTTGAGGACAAAATGACTGTTAACTATTTATGAACCTGAATAAAATGTGGCAGTATTTAAAATATCAAAGGTTGAGACACTGAAATCTAGTAGTGGTCAAATCTTTGCTCTTAATGTAAAGAAAAACAATATAACTGAAATTTTTAGAAATTGTCAATTCTCAATTTATCAACACAGGAAGCTAACAAAAGACAAAAATATCATCCTTCTGGACTTCAGTCACATACTCTAAAGATGAAAGGGCAGGGACAAAGAACCATACATACAAAAACCCCAATGAGATTGTCTCTTTAAATTTTCTTTCAATTGACTTGATTAGAAAGGGTTATCTTAAAAGAAAACATAGTAATAAGTATTTATGTGCAAAGAGTTAATTCAAATTTATTCAAAATTACTTAGTGAGGTAACTTCCCAAATTTTACCATGAGGAGACCTGCTACATGCCAAGCTCAGTACTATGCACTTTATATCCACGATTATATTTTACAAATGATCTAACTGAAGTTACAATTAGAAGCTTGAGAAATGTAGAGTTTGATGACTTGTAAAGCCTGACCTACAGTGCTATTGGAAATTGCTTATTAGTAGCATTTCCAAATATATAGTGATAACAAAGTCAGAATGAGTACATTTTAATATTTTATTCAACAGAATTTCTAGGTAATTAAGGTTAAAAAATAAATAAACACCTAAATTGCCCAAGAACTAGGAAATGAAAATCTCTGTGCTCCAGTTAAGCTTCCACTCTGACTTCTAATTCACTGTACATCAAAGAAAATCAACTTGCCCTGACACATAAGGACTATTCCCTTCAGTGATCAGGCAGGTGTGGAGGCCAGAAAGAGAGCCTATTTTCCACAGCCCTTTACCTTGTTTGATCACTGGTTACTTTTGATCTGACACTGCCCTCTCTCTAGTAATGACTTCCCCCTCATAGACCCTACCTCACATCTGTCAGAAAGAATAAAGGGCATCAAACTGAGACCTGACAACGCCTATGGGCCATGCGATGTGCTGCCAACAGAATGTTCCCCAGCTCCCACAATTTTCAATTCAGTTTCTTTTGTTCTGGTAGGTAGAGGGTTAGGGTACCAATGACAGCAGAAAGGATTATGACCAACTGTGAAACCAAGCCTTCTTGAATGTGTATCTTTTATTTTCGCTTCTTCATCTTCTTAAATGCTGCAAACTTCATGGTGGTTACTATAAAATACATATTCAACAAGTGCAATAGAAAGTTTGTTTAAAATCCTTTTCCAGGAGAAAACAAAGGACACAATATATTGTAATTCAAGTATAAAGCTTTAAGGAAAAAATTTCAAACCCATGGTGTGAGATTAGTAAAGGCCCGCTGTCAAAGAGCACGTTAATAGTAAATGAAACCACCGAAGTCTTACGCGGACCACAACTTAGTGGGTACTGCCATTCACTGTCTAAAAATGGAAAAGTCCCCTAAAACAACGTACATATTTACAAGAAGTAATCATTTCAATTGTTAAATTACAAATTCTACACTATTGGTGTGAGAATAAGGTAAAATCGAAAATAAATTCCACTAGTCTTGTTTAAATAATGTGGTGAATATATACAACCTTTTTCTTAAGGCATTGATAGTACTAGTTTTTAGATGTTAGAAATTAGAAAAATCAGATCAAATATTTTGATATCATTTTACTCATAATTTTTCAACTATCATTAAAACATTTTGAGTTCTTGAATATAAATATTTTCACTCTCCCACTCCCCCACCCCCCCCAACACACAACAATATATGGCTCATTATCAGGCATGCAATAAGGAGATTTGCCAAAAAGCAGGCTTAGAGGATAGTATGACTTTTAAGGTTAAGACAGTATCTTTAAAAAAAAAAAATACCTTTTTTTTTTAAATTTTGAAAAGTAGGACCAGAAGAGGAAACTGCATGATTATAAGTTACAAGCAAATTTAATGTAAATATAGCATTATAATGCATACAAACAAATAACCTTAGACATGTACTAATATAGAAGCTCAGAGATGGAGGGTAAGCACTAAGGTGATTACAAGTTGATTCCAATAACTGGAAGTTCATTTCTACAATAGCTGAGAAAGGTATGCCTTAACAGAAAGGGGGAAGGTACCCATGTCTAAAGAATTAACCTGTGACACTAGGCAAATGCACACACTAGACTGAAAATGATTTACCACTATTGAAGATCAGATGTGAAATTCCTCCTATTATTATACTGGTCAGCAATTAGCATAATTACATTCTTAAAAAAAACCCTGTTTTTGACTGTAATCTAAAAACATGATAACATAAAGTATATTAGAAAAATGTGATTGTTTTAAATATATTTTAATGTATGAAAAAAGATTATTCTTATATACTTGGACTAACTTTATAGCAGAAAGCCATATGGGTATACTAGAAAAAGATATTACTTCTAGAGGGGAAAAAAAACACGATTTAATCCAAGGATAAACAATAGTTTGGCAGAACCAACACTTGTCCAATTTTTTCCCCTCTCAAATTATCCAAATGTCACTTAATCCTCCAAGAAAATGAAAAAACAAACTGCATTACTGTAACAAAATATCTATCCTTATTCTTGGACATTCTTTTCCCATTTTTGATTCTACAAAATTGTTAGAACATATTAAAGAAAAAATATACAGGAAGAATTTATGAAACTAAAAACTAAAAATTTTATATAGAGTATTTTTTAAAAAACACTTGCCAGTGTAACCTCTGCGTGGTATATTACTCTCAAAGCATGCAATGCCGGTGTTCTGAACTAAATTTAATGCCAGATCTGCCTGATGCATTTTATTGGTACCAAGAAGCAAGTATCTATCAAATATTATATTTAATATCTACCTCTAATTGCAACAATAAAGTCAAGCTCTTCTGAACAAACTCAACCACAGAAGCAACTAGTTAACTTTCATCTTTTCAAGAATCAAGTAGTTAAAGTATGACAAAAGAAAAGAGACTACACTTCTTAGCAGTCCTGAGAGATTTTTGTTAGGGTTGCCTGAAACAGAAGGATGAAATACTGAAACAAACCAAATATCTTCAATGAGATGTACAACCATGTGAATGAAAATATATAACAGGTAATCTGTAATAAAATATATAAGTAATTTGTAATAAAATAATAAAAATAATTCAGTAAATAAAAATGTTTAAAGACATTAAGTTTCAAAATCCACTTTTAAGAAATCATTTTCTAAAATCTACCTAATTCTTAAAAAGAACACACTTATTTGGGATTTTACTTCTTCAAACTATCATTGCCATTCTTCTTGTATGACTGTTAATGAAAAATCATTTGATATTGCTATAGAATAAAGTATATTTCACCAATTCAGTAAATAAAAATTGAATTTTACGTCCTAAAAGCTATACTTTTATGTACATATTAAAGTATAAATGGTTATGTTTAAAGTTACTGACGTGTCTCATTTAAAATATGATTTTAAAAGAAACTCTTTCTTCCTTATCTCAAAAAGAATTTTTGGCCGGGCAAGGTGGCTCACGCCTCCCAGCACTCTGGGAGGCCGAGGCAGGTGGATCACAAGGTCAAGAGATCCAGACCATCCTGGCCAACATGGTGAAACCCTGTCTCTACTAAAAATACAAAAATTAGCTGGGCGTGGTGGTGCACGCCTGTAGTCCCAGCTACTTGGGAGGCTGAGGCAGGACAATTGCTTGAACCTGGGAGGCAAAGGTTGCCATGAGCCAAGATCGTGCCACTACACTCCAGCCTGGGTGACAGAGTGAGACTCCATCTAAAAAAAAAAAAAAGAATTTTCCCAGAACTAAACCAAAAGGACTTAAGTATATCAATGGTTCATCTTCACTGGCAGTTCCTTTCAGAAAATTTACAATTCATACACTGAAAAAAATTTTATTTTTAAGAAGTTCTAACAACTATCCATTTAATCAAAACACTGAAGAATATACAGGTTTCTTTAACCTGTATGCAAACGATCTCATTCTTATTCCAAGGAGTTACACTGGGAGACATTACCAAACTAAAACTCTCAAACCTACAACAAATTATCAATGGATTAGTAAGAACTAACTAAATACAGGAAGCTGACAGAATACAGGAAAGTAAAAAATGTGAGGTAATTCTCAAAGAGTATTTGCGAAAAATAATATTCAGCTGAGCTTGAAGGTAGTAATGAACACATTCTGGAAGAAAGAAGAAGAATGATAAAAGGACAAGTACAAAAAGTAAAAAAAAAAAAAAAAAAGTAATAAGACAGAGACTAGTAACTGAAGAAATCTTTGAAATGAGCCACTACATATTTCTGAAATGATAAAAATAGTATTTTGGAAAGAGCACTCCTGGACTGTAGATATGACCAATAAAAGTCAACCTTTAGAAACATCTTAGTTTATGAGTGAATTCAGAGGAATATACACAATGTATCTTTAACCTTTCACACTTTTTTCCATTAAATTCTTCGCACAAAAAAGCTTAAAACAATGAAAAACTATAGAATGTACACTAGATCACATGACGAAACTGCCTACAATTATATATGATAAACAGAGATTTATCAGTATATTAATAGAATGAGTATATGTGTATATATTAAATTGTGTCCTGCAACAATTTAAAATGTATGAAATAGCAAGCTACAAAATTATCTTCAAATACTTAGAATAAATATTAACCTACTAAAAAGATATAGAAGTTTTATCATGTTCTCAGAGGAGTTACAATGAAAAGCTAGCAGAACATGATGCAAATAATTTTATAACCTCTCGGCGTTCACTTGGACATTTAAACAGTAATGAATATAAATATATGCCTTCTTCTTTATATTCTCAAAGATATACAGTAAAAATGAAAATAAAAGAAAATCACCCAACTATAGTTCAGTAAGAAGGACTCGGATTTACAAACACTTTTCTTTGTATTACAGAGTCTCAATATATTTATTTATATGTTTTATTAAAGTGAATGATAACCATCTAGATTTTATGCTCCAATCAAAAATAGCCAATAAAGATCTGGTAACAGACACTACAAATTTTTTATCCCCAAACTCTCCTGAAGTAACTTGAGTACTTCTACCATCATACTTTAGAAACCAAAAATAATGAAATATGGCAGCCACTAAAGAAAAATACTATACTGATATAGTCTGCAACCTAGATGTGGCTACAACTAAGATGCAAGAGAAGAAGGGTTGGGAAAAAAAAGTATCGAAACAGTATGGACTTATCTGGCTTTTAAATTTCTTGGCTATTAAAATCTAGATGATATAGTCAACAACAACAACAAAAAGAATCCACCCCAAAACTCACATGATGAATACATCCTTCTACTGCCTGTCAGGTAACTTTATGTTCAAACCTTTGTAAATAATTTCAAGAAAGACAGCAAAAGAAGACAACCTACCTAATATGAGTAAGCAAAATCTGCAGCACTAATAGGAACAGTACTCAGCACACAGGTTTAGATAGGAACATCACCTGTATATCTTTGCCTGAAGACAGGGTTACCTGACAAAGGCCCAAGTGCCATAGGACATTTACAATAATGTATCTTTGTGATAATGACTACAATAAAATGATGGAAAAAGTGCATCCTATTACCCAGAAGCCAGATTCAACTACAGTTTGTAAACTATATTTAGAAAGGCAAATCTTTATTTAAAAAAGAAAGAAAGAAAAAAAGCTAATTCTCCAATTCTCCTTCCTTTAAGCTTAGTCACTGAAATAACTGGGAATAAGTCTTGGATATCCTAAAACCCTAGAACCTCATTACTGTGGATAAAAACATAAGCCAAAACTTCTCCCTAGATCCAAATAATACATTTCACTTGTTGACTGGCTAGAAAGGTAGTTCAGGAAAATATCCTCATAGATGACAGGCTTAATGTACTACTAGCATGCCACTGCCATCTAACCTTATAAAATTTCTATTTGCTAAGCCTAATGACTCAAGTCTTTATCTCAACCCACTATCTCCCGTTGCCAACACTTGAGCACAAAGCCCAAGACTGCACTTCCACACTTGTATCTTAGAGATAATTTGTTTTGCTTCAAATATCTGATTTTAACAGGTAGTCAAAAAAGAAAGCAAATAAAAATTAGATTTTTATTAAAAATAAAGGACTTGGCCGGGCGCGGTGGCTCACGCCTGTAATCCCAGCACTTTGGGAGGCCGAGGCAGGCGGATCACGAGGTCAGGAGATCGAGACCATCCTAGCTAACACGGTGAAACCCCGTCTCTACTAAAAATAGAAAAAATTAGCCAGGCGTGGTGGCGGGCGCCTGTAGTCCCAGCTACTCGGGAGGCTGAGGCAGGAGAATGGCGTGAACCCAGGAGGCGGAGCTTGCAGTGAGCTGAGATCGGGCCACTGCACTCCAGCCTGGGCGAAAGAGCAAGACTCCGTCTCAAAAAAATAAATAAATAAATAAATAAAAAATAAAGGACTTAAACTACAGACTATGTATGTGGGGAAAAAAGCACTAGCCAAGGAATTACACTAAAAATAATCTACTAACTATAAATTTTAAATCCAAAAGAAGCATTCTAAAATTTGACCCAGAAAATAATATATTTTTAAAGAATACTTAAATACTATTTGGAATTTCCCATTTTTAACCATAACAAATTCTGCATTATCCACACTGGGATATCCTTATCGGAGTTTTTAATACTAAGCTAGCTTCCTCCTGAGATCCCGTTTGCATTTGGCCATCTCCTATCATCAGCTGATGAATCCCCAGAGTTAGTGAACTAATTTTAATATTGCTAAACTAATATAATTAAGCAGGTAAATCTGCTGGGTAAAAAATAATGCATTCCAAAGAAAAATTGTTTGGATATCATCCAAGACACTGCCTGTCTTCCATACGACACTGGCACACAGGGAAAGAAAAAATACACATTCATTCTTTATTGCTTTCAATGCCTTCAAATGATAGAATATAATCCACTTATGTTCCTGCCAAGCTATGTGATTAAAAAAAAAAAAACCTTAAGAGAAAGATACCAATAGACTAAAAAGAGAATAAGAGGATACGATCTAGCAAAGAATTTAGAATGAGTAAAAATGTATTTATTCTTCAGATTGAAATTATACTGTCAAAAAAACTTGTTTTAGGCCAGGCATGGCGGCTGATGCCTACAATCCCAGCAATTCGGGAGGCCAAGGCAGGAGAATCGCTTGAGCCCAGGAGTTCGAGACCAGCCTGGGTAATATAGTGAGACCCTGTCTCTACTTTAAAAAAAAACAAACAAAAAAAAACTTGTTTTAAATTAAATTGGATCTTTCAAATACCACTTAAACAAAATAAAACCGATTTTATTAACAGTAAGAATGTACAAGTCAACATAATTCTGACAAGAATTACATTCTAGTTGATCAGAACTGCATGTTGTTAATGACAATTATGCCAAAAAATACCCCTTGAGTACATTAGTGACTTTGGCTGGATAAATTTGATACATAAAGAATGGCATCATTAATGTGCTAACTAGGTCAAAACAATTTACTTACTTTAAAAGTGAAAAAACATTTGACTCTTTAAGCTATTTTAAGCTTTTATTTAATAAAATATGTCACCAAAATATTTGAAGTGATACATTTTTTAAAGCATGCACAATGCAGTAGTAACCCATCTGTCCCTAACCCAACATTTATTGAATGTCTATTATATTCCAACACTAGGAGGGATGAATAAAAAGATGAGCACATACTCCTGGCCCTCAAAAGAGTTGACACTCCATCAGCAAGATACATCTCTAAAACATGATTTCAATTACCAGTAGAGAGTGATTTGACATGATATAGAAAAATTTGAAAATGTACATATCTTAGTACCATATTGTATATACTTCTCATACATGCCGTAGAGAACTCTTGAAGATGAGCACAAGAGATTTATACAATAATTTTATTGCAATACTGCCTCTGATAGTAAAACAGTAGAAGCAATGTAAGTGTCCTTCAATAGGGAATGAATAACCCAGAGATTTATACATATAATAGAATACTAACAATGAAAAAGAATGAATTATATCCATTATGGCTAGATCTCAAAAATAAAAGTAAACATGCAAATTGTAGACTCATATATACTTTGTGAGACCAGATATTTAACCATATGTCACTAGATATAAATTACATGTGACCACAAACTAAATAATACCACATCATGGGTATCCACATACATATTAAAATATTTTTTAAAGCATTTTAGATCATCATAGCAGTTGGTCTGGAAGGGAACAATGGGACAACAGTACGAATGTAAGACAACAGAGACTTGAAGTTTATTTGCTTTATTAATTCAAGCAGCAGCAGCAAATTTAATAAAATGTTAACAACTGTCAATTTATGCGTGATGGGCATACAGCTGTTATTACTCCTTTTTGTATTCTATATTTTTCTTAATTTCTCAAAATAAATAAAACATGAATTAAAATCTGATCACATTTCACACTTGCTAAAATCTCATGCTATAGTTCTTATTACCTAGAGACTTTCAAATTTCACAGCATGACACTGAAAAAAATTTAACAACCTGGTCCTTTCTTTCTTTTCCAGACCAAATATGAATACTTCCCTACTACCTAGCCTATCAACCTAGTGGCACTGTAACACTCACCACTTATTAAGCATTCCCCATATTTTTCTGATGTTTTATCTTTGTTAACGCTCTTTTCCATTAGTGCAATTACCTTACCCTAAAATATGTCTGCTTGCATATTCATCACATCACTACATGTAATTCAAAACTTAGTTCAAATGTCACTTACTATTTATAGGATTTTCAGATTCCTTTCTTATCCCTCACATAAGAATAACTATTTTTGCAATTGGTGTTTCTATAGCACTATCATGAGACCAGGATCTTCTCTCTTTGGCAGTACAACTCTTGTTTAATTCTTCGACACCTCTCACAGTGCCTGGCACATAGTAACTGTTCAACTGTTAATGGAACTGAATGAACATCTGAAACAAGTGTTAAGGAACAGAGTACAGAGTTATCAGTTCATGAATTCATTAAAATTGCCATTAAATCTTCTGGACAAAAATCAAATGGTACTAGCTTCTGAATCAAAATATCACAAAAACATAAAACACTATGTCTGTAATACAGATAAATTTTGTATAAAATATGCAATTCTATTATTAATTATATTCATATTCAAATAGGATTAAGATTAACACTAAATACTAGCTTTCCTCTTTGATAATTTCAGGAATTTTCCTAGAAAAATTTTTAAATACACTTCTGCTGGTACTTGCAGCTTCTCCTGAAATCAATTATCATCCTAAAAAATGATTTTCTACTCATGCTAATAATTAACTTCTTCCTTTGATGTCTCACAGCACTGGTCCATAAGTGTTTTCAAGGGAGATAATGTCCTTTGGAAGTTGCTATTTGGTTCAAACGTGTGTGGATTAGCATTACAGGTAATGTATCCATGCAATCCAAAGGGCTAGAGAAGAGAAGTTTGGGAATCTTAACAGATCTGGGTTAGAATTTTGACTTTGACACCCACCTGTTGTTAACTTCTTTATGCCTCAATTACCTCACTGGTAAAATTGGATAAAAATAGCTACCTCATGTGGTAGTTATGAGGATTAATTATATAAAACAGCATAGTACCTGGTATATTAAAAATACTCAATAAAAGATAACTTGTATCAAATATTTTCTATTACCAGCAAATGATAGCAAAATCCTGAGATGTAGTTGCTATAGTCTAAAGGTTTGTGTACCCCCAAAACCCATATGTTGAAATCCTAACCTCCAAGATGATAGTATTAGGAAGTGGGATCTTTGGGGAGTGATTAAATCATGAGGGCAGAGCCCTAATATATGGGATTAGTACCTTTATAAAATAGAACACAGGGAGCTTGTTTGCCTTTCTACCATGTGAGGATACAGGGAGAAGGTGTCTATAAACTAGAAAGCAAGCCCTCACCAAACACCAAACCTGCCAGTGCCTTAATCTTGGACTTGTCAGCCTCCAGATCTGTGACAAACACATGTCTGTTGTTTGTAAGTTATCCAGTTTATAGTATTTTGGTACAGCAACCCAAATGGACAAAGACAACAATAAGATGATGTTCAATATCTTTAGATCACCTCTTTAGAATGTCACATTCAAATATTACTGTTCACTGGAAACTACCATTCTGGGTTTAAGTAAATGCCCCATCCATTAAGAGGGGAAAGAACACTGAAGGCGAGTATATACTCTGGATGATTTGGGAGGCTCAAGTGAGTACTTAACCCTTTGTACAAAATCCCTCAAAAATGTAAATTATTTATGGCTGGTATTACAATTAAACTCACTTCACAAGGAGTATTTGAGAAATAAGACATCAAGATTATAGGAGGGGAACTAAGGGTGCGGACAACCAATCTCCTTAATATATTAACTCATATATAAACCCATTAATTTATTAACTCTATGGTGAACAGTAAGAGTCAGGAAATGGAAGCTTTCACATAATGCTGAATTAACTACTGCTATTTAAACTCTGACACAAATGTTTATCTTATATACTACTCTAGTTGATTATCAACATGGCTACCAATTTTTTCACCTAACTGCTACAACAGCCTCAAATCACAGCAAAGAGAAAAAAAAATTAAACTGTCAGTGGCTAACAGGTAAAATCAGACTAGGTGATATTAGACATTGATACAGCCCAATTCAAATTAGTAAACTGCAGAAAGCAAATAATAGGCTTCGCTATCCTCTCCTGATAGGAGAGGAAAAAAACCTTTATTGAAGCTTTCTTGTGTTTTGTGGCAATGAAACTCATTTGGCGCTTTACCTCTTAATCTCATTTAGTCTGATCCTCAATAGAACATGTATGAAGTAGTATTGTATCCTTTCTGCAAGGAAGGAAAACAAAGTGCAAAAATTAAGATAACTAAAGCAAGTCACATGAGTAAGAAACAGCAGGATCAAGGTTTTAACTGAGTTCAGTGCAACTCAAAAATGGCGTTTGCCTCCATCTCCCCTTAAAATGCTTTCAGCCTAGGGGGTCAGAGGGGAAAGCCTGGAGAGGTGAATTTGATCCTACATCATTCATGTAAGCCTCCAAAGGATGAAATTTAAAACAAGATTGTTACAGCAGCAGTCAAAGGACTCTAAGAGAAGTTACAGAATTATAAAACTAGTAAAATATCAACTAAGAGACTGAAAAGTAAACAGTCACAATTAACTTTCAGGAAATCAACTTTCCATTAGGAAACTTTAATCATTTCCCTATAACTTTCTGAAATCTATTCATAGTATTACTATTTTCTTGAGAATTGAGTAATCTATAATAGTTTACAGCCTAATTATTCAGAGTAGAAAATGTAAAAAATAGGCCAAACACACACATAACGCATACAGATCTACATCAAAAATGCTCTGACATAGGGCATAGCACAGAAGCTATTTTTGGAATAACTCATAAAATTCCAGTAGTTTAAAACACTGGCCTATATAACAAATGGCAGGTAATCTATCTGACCTCATCGTTTTACAATGGAATAAAAAGCCACCCAAAGAGGTTCTCTGTCCAAAAAGTAGAGAAGCAGAATCTGGTAAAGGGAAATTAAAGAAGCAGAGGAAATATACTTAACTGAGGTTTCTAGATAATGACTATATGCTCAAACTAAATATGACTTAAAAATAGCTTTGTGGCATGCACTATACAAAAGTGATATAAAACCTATCACTAGAAGAGACAGACACATACAATATGCTAGACCCTCACTACAGCTATACTCCTCAAATCTATTTGTATAGTCGACACAAGAGTTTTACAGCAAATGCAAACTATACCTATGTAGGTACATGACACTTGTCTCACTCAAAAATAACTGAAA
The DNA here is from genome assembly GCF_029289425.2 of Pan paniscus. Classification (NCBI taxonomy): domain Eukaryota; kingdom Metazoa; phylum Chordata; class Mammalia; order Primates; family Hominidae; genus Pan; species Pan paniscus. The sequence goes on from NC_073253.2 coordinate 103,627,050, forward strand.
CAGAACTCAAAGAATTCTCTTTTAGGAAAATTCTACATCTAAGGCCAGGCACGGTGGCTCACACCTGTAATCCCAGCACTTTGGGAGGCCGAGGTGGGCGGATCATGAGGTCAGGAGTTCGAGACCAGCCTGACCAACATGGTGAAACGCCATCTCTACTAAAAATACAAAAAAAAATTAGCTGGGCATGGTGGCTTGCACCTGTAATCCTAGCTACTCAGAAGGCTGAGGCAGGAGAATTGCTTGAACCCGGGAAGAGGAAGTTGCAGTGAGCTGAGATTGTGCCATTGCACTCCAGCCTGGGTTAAAGAGCAAAACTCCATCTCAAAAAGAAAAAAAAAAGAAAAAAAAATTGTACATCTAAGTCCTCAGTTCTCTGCTTCACCATAACTCATTTATGGCAAATCATTGTCCTCACTTTCCACATGAATAAAACTTCTCCCTCATAAACACAGGAATCCTTCCCCTTTTCTAAAGTTTATCTTACTTAAACCAGTGCCACAAATAAAAATGTTCTACTATCTTACTACTTTGTGTAAAATGATAAGTTCATCCTGTGGCATTCTAGATACAATTATTTTAAATAACTTAAGAAGAAATTTTCCCATTAAGGTCACATAAAGAACAAAAATGTAAAATAAACCACAACATCAGCAGAAACCATCAGCAGAAACTTATAGAGGCATTACATCCTTATAGTTACATCAAGGACATAAAAGCTATGTCACAGAAATATACAAAGACAATGCTGCCATCTAAAGGCCAAGATATAATATGAAAAGATGTATGTATACTCAAATACTACCAAAATAGCTTGATATTTTAAGTCAGCAAAGTTTATACGAAAACTATGCTATGATTATTTTTAGACTCTGCAATTAAGCTATAATACTCTTTTTGAGAATATTCAGTTTATTAAGAGAATTAGCAAAATAATTTGACTGATTATCAGTATTTGTCAAAGCATAGTTGAAATTCTTTTGGCATTCTTTCTGACAGTGTTCTCCGTACGTACCTGTATTAGTTGCTAACTTAAAATATTTGTTGTTACATTACTAAGAATAGGTGTCAAAGTAAAAACATCCTAATTACTTAAAACTATGGCTTCGCAAGTATTTAAATATTTCTCTTTATTTCATAAATTTTAAAAATACAAACTTCCTATAGGAGGTTAGTTATCAATATCTCAATTATCCAATAAAGAGTTCAAATTATTCTAAATTTCCTTTTGTAATAAACTTAAATGGGAAGAACTGTAGTGAATTAGCCTTTAAGACTTAGCAAAATTACCTCAAATTTCCAATGAAATGAAAATGTTAAATTAAAAAAATACAAAACTGATGCCCTTAGCATTTACGTACATAACATATTTTTAATGTACCAAAATACTAGAAAAAAACTAATGTGAACATAACAAAAACCTTAAAAACATAAACCGTTGCTTTCTTTGGGAAACCATTGGCTAAAAATTGTTTGATTGCCAATAAAACTATTTCTTTATGTTTACTCAACAAGAAAAATAAAAGTCAACAAATATCCTACTGCTTGAGAAATAGAAAACTTCTAAATTGAGATCACCATCCTTTAATTTACCTTGGATGTAAAGTGAAAAGCAAAAGTTAGGTAACAAATACAGTTGTGATGCCATAAAAACTACTATGTTTTACATATCTCCTGTAAGTCAGACTTCGTACTAGACAACTTAAGGATACAGTGTCATTTAATCGTCAAAACTATAACTAGCAAATAGACAGATATCAATAACCTCATTTACAAATGAGGTGTAAAGAACTCAAGTAACTTTCCCGGGGTCACAATGCAAGTGAGTGGATACCAATATTCAAAAATTCAGTCTAACACAAACCTAACTTCTCTTTACAAAATCCTACTGTCTCAAGAATGACTATTACATAAAAATTATTAAATGTTATGAACTCCAAGGGGCAATAAAAAGATCTCTTCATTTTTGAAATACAACTAAAAAAGCAAGTCTTCTTTGTAGTATACTACACATTCAGGACTACCCTGACAACATTTTCAAATACAGACATGCATTGCTTAATGACAGGAAAATGTTATGAGAAATGTGTCATTAGGTAATTTTGTCGTTGTGTGAACATCACAGAATGTACTTACACAAACCTAGAGCATACAGAAAGCCCTGGGCCATATGGTATAGCTTTTATTGCCCCTAAGCTGCAAAGCTGAACAGCATGTCACTGTAATGAATACTGGAGGCAACTGTAATACAATGGTATTTCTGTATCTAAACATAGAAAAGGCAAAAATACAGTATAATAATCTTACAGGACCACTACTGTATATGCTATCCACTGTTAACCCAAACATTGTTATATGGCCCATGACTGTATGTACGCTATTTTTCAATTTTAAGAACTCCTACTGGTGCATCCTAGTGACAACTTTTTCTTTTAACTGATATGATGTACCTATCATATAAAAACATAAATGCTTTGGAATATTATTCAGCCATAAAACATAATAAAGCTCTGATACATGATAAACACGAATGAGCCTTGAAAACATCATGCTAAGTGAGACACCAGAAACAAGACCATGTATCATGTGATTCCATTTATACAAAATATCTAGACTAGGAAAACCCATAGAGATAGAAAGTAGATTAGCAGTTGCCAGGGACTAGAAGAAGGGTAAAATGGGGAGGGATAGCTAATGGGCACAGGATTTTTTTAGGGGTAATGAAAATATTCAAAAATTAGACATTGGTAATGACTGCACAACATGGTAAATATACTAAAAACCGATGAGTTGTACACTTTAAAAAGGTGAAATGTATTTTATGTGAATTATCTCTCAAAAAAAATTGTAAGATTTTTAAGCACAATATATTAAATGTGTCTGCATTACCCATGTATGTGCTTAAAATATAAAATCTATGTAATTGCCCTATTATATGCTCTAACTTATTGAATCTCATTTTTTATGATACTAAGTAAAAGACTCTATTTTACAAGAGTACATTTTTCTGGACAATAAAAAAAATTCTAACTGTCTAGAATTATTATAATCCCTAGAGATATCAGAAAGAACTACACAACCACAGACTTACGTTTGGCAAACAAATTTGATTTTTCCAATTTACCAGTATTAGTTCACTGTCCACATTTAGAAAAGATGCATTGGCACATGCTAATGAGGGATTTTTAACATGCAAGTACCACACACAAACACCATCTATTCAATTAAAAGATCGATTTATAAAATCATCGCTTTAAAAGGATTTTTGCTTTTGATTAAGTAGTATTTGAACCATCACAAGAAAATAAGCAGAAAAAATTATAAATAAACTTGAAAGAATTCGAAGGTTAGGAACAAAATGAACAATACAAGGATGATAACAAGTACTTACTAATTTGTTTTCCTGCATGTATATCCTTTGTAATTTCAGACAGCCCTTAGCTATGACGATCATGCCTTCATCTGAGATCTTGTAACACTGGCCGAAATGAATATCTTTGAGTTCTCTGCATTTTGAGCCCAGCTGTAAACAAACAGATTTAGCTGAATGCTCAAAAAATAACAAAGGCAACATATTTCAAGTGAGATTTTCATATAATTTTTTGAAAATAACCATGTCAGAGTTAAATATTTATGTTACTTGTAAAATAAGATAGAATGTAAGCAATCCATAACTTAAAAGAGCACTGTATAAACATTTTTAACCTTCTAATTTACTCCTGTTTCAACCAACTCATATTACAAGCCCTCCAAGGTATGTATATTCCTTAACAGTTCAAAATTACATATCTATTACTCCAGTATATATATTTTTAAAGACAGGGTCTCACTGTGTCGCCCAGGCTAGAGTGCAGTGGCTCAATCATGGCTCACTGCAGCCTCAACCTCCTGGGCTAAAGAGATCCTCTTACCTCAGCCTCCTGAGTAGCTGGGAGTACAGGTGTGTGCCACCACACCTGGCTACTTTTTAAATTTTGTTGTAGAGCTAGGGTCTCGCTACGTTACCCAGACTAGTCTCAAACTCCTGGCCTCGAGCAATCCTCCCACCTCAGCCTCCCAAAGTCCTGGGATTACAGGTGTGAGCCACTGCACCCAGCCTCTCTTGAGTCTTAATAGTGAGGAAAAAAATATAATGCTTAAAGGAATAAATTATGGTGTATTCATAAAACTGAATATTATACAACCACTACAATTGGAAGAAACATTTGACAAAAATGTATGTAAGCTTTTATAGTATAATCCAATTTTATAAAGAAATTATGCATATTTAAATACATACATGTGTATTTGTGCACAGAAAAGGGACTGAAATACATACCAAGGTGTTCATAGTGGTTAATTCTGATTAGCGCATGAGTGAGTTTTTATTCCCTTCTGCCTATGAATCTTCTCTAATTTTTTTAATAAACATTGCTTTTGTAAGAAAAAAAAACTTCCAAGTTCTGTCTCAAGTAATGACATCAGAAATATATGTGAGTTCAGTTACTTTTCCAGGAGTGGTGATAGATATAAACTATATTATTATAATCTAGGCTGCACTACAACCAATAACATATTCCTACAGAAATGTAAACTCCATGAAGACAGCAGTTTGTCTATTTTGTTAAATAAGGTAACTCTGGTGCCCGGTATCTTACACTTAGTTGATACTTAATAAATATTTGTTAAATGAATGAAAAGGCTGATCAGGATTATGCACTATAAAGCAGCTCTCATTTTAAATGGGCAAATACAAGAAACCATGATTTTGGCCTCATATACTACTAAATTCCAGTTAATTCAGTGGTTCTAACTGGCCCATGGAGAGAATTCAGGGGTTCCAGGAAAGCAGATTTTTTAAAAGTGCATGTTCATTTTTTATGTTATCCTCCAAATGAACTTTAGCCTTTCCTTACCATATGAAAAACAGCACAGTAGCTTAGCAATACCTGAGACTTTGTAAGCAATAGAAATCAAAGATTATTTCATATATCACTGTTGCAGATACCTTGAAATATTTTTCATTAGTAGTCATCATGCTCATTAGCTATCAGATTTTTATTGAATTCATTAAAAGAGGCATATATATTTCTATAACAAATGTTGAGGAAACTAAATCCAAAGCCAACAGTGGGAAAAGCAAAGAAGTCTATTGAAGAACTCTCAACAGGCTCACATATATGTCTGGCAGTGAGGCTGAGGTTGGGGCTAAAAATACTAGAATTCTTGAAAGTCTGTTTAAAAATTAGTTAAATCCTCAGATCACCTCCCCATTACTGCACAGCCTGACCTTGCCCTTTTTCCTACAATGGCAAAAAAATGTATTTCTCTGGGGAGAGCAAAACATAGGGTTTTTGGACTGGGGTATACCACAGATAGCTGAGAACCAAAGCACAATGCTGAAAATATGGGGATTTGTGAACGTTTATACAGTGAAAACGGAGGAATTCAAAGAAACATTTCTATCCCATTTTCCAGAATGAAAGGATATCAACTTCCAGACTGAAAAGGCTTATCCACTTGTCCAGCATAAATGACAAAAATAGACACATGGCAATGCAAATCATCATAAAGTTTCAGAAACAGGAGTTTAAAGAGATTCTACAGACTTAGATAAACTTCATAGAAAGGATTAGGATGAAAATGCATCAAACTTCTTAACAAAACTAAAAGAAAGCAACAGTCCAATGCCATCAAATTCTGAAGATAAATTATTTCTAACCTAGAATTCTGTACTCGGGATTCAGACTATGAATTAAGTGTGAAAGCAGAATTAGAGATGTTTTCAGACATACAAGTTATCAAAAGATTTACCTCCCATATACACTTTATCAGGAAGGTACTGGAATCTGTGCTCTATAAAACACGAGAATACACCAAAGGAAAGAAAACATGACATCTGGGTAACAGAAGATCTAACCCAACAGCAAGAGAAAGAAAATCTTAAGGATAACGGTCGTAAGATACTAAGGTGACCACTAATGCCATCACACTTGTATATGAGAAGTCCAGACTAGACTATCCCAGGCAAATCTGCTGTAGGGCAGTAAATGTAATTAAGTATTCACATATAGACATACTAATGCAACTGGAGGAAAGCTTTGGTCTTCATTAGTGTTAAGAGTATAACAACTAGGTAAAGAAATAAAAAGACATTTATTAATTCCAATGAAAGCAAAATGCTTTAGAGAAAAAAGATAGGTACATAATTATAGAATGTAAATACTGAATACTTATTTAACAAAAATTATAACAGAATTATGTTGGAAGGATGAGAGGATAAGACACAGGGAAGGAAGTATAAGTGAGCTAAATCCTTATCTTTGATAGAAGGAATCAGCAATAAACAGTCAAAAGTGAGTAAGTTTTTTAAAAAATACAAACAAACATGGCAGGGGAAAATGTTTTCTCATTCTGTAGGAAGCCCAACTAGTCTGATTCCCGGTCTCTCCACTGATTATTCTGTATTTAATAAACTGGATATTTTCAGCTCATATGTATACTTCTTCCCCTTGTGAATAAACTGCACACAGGGAGCAAGCAATCTTTATTTCTCTATTTGGGGCCACTCTGCTGGTCAGCCTAGTCAATGACTAGTCAGTTAGCCAAACTCCAGAGTCAGGTTAACAATCCCATTTAGCATTGTTTGTAAGCAACATTCTCCACCTTAGATTTTCTGAGTGCTAAAGCTGACATCTTGCTCCTTCATCACATTTCTTCATCATACTTATCAATTTGATAACATCCTGAGCAGTGAATAGGAGGCCCCATGAGACCTCAACAGTTAGTACACAAGCTAGAAAAACGGAGAAATAAAAGAAGAGAATCTACATATCAACAGAAGGAATAAGTGTGGTTTTTGGTGAAGTCTTAGACATCAATGTGCGTGGACAAGTTGGTAGAACCTCAGGTTAAGACACGTAAATCACAGCGCCGCAGGCTGGGAAAATAATTTAAACTGACTACATGGTGTTTTGACATTGAAAAGTAGCTTTGGTGGCTTTATCTATAAAGAAATGACTTTTCATACAGGCCACGTGGATAACCACACAAAGATGAGAACCATGTGGATGGCATATGCAGAAATTACCAGCATGTGAGGTAAAGTCAGATGTGGGGAACAGTGCCTCACAGGAGAAGCTATTATGATTTACTACTACTGAGTAAAACCATCATTTAATCTCACTGCAGAAACTGATATTCTGTTTTAGACATCACTGGATATAACCGGCAAGACCGGACCCAAATCAGTGCCTATCTGCACTACTCACCATTACGCCATCCACAAATGTCCTAAGTTCCAGACTATCCAAGCACTGTAAAGTCAATCATTATAACTGATATATTTACAATTTGGCTGACAGTCTTTAAATTTCTCAATGTTGTATTCATCTATGACCCACAGAAAAACATTCAGAGGGCATCAACCAAATCTTACAAAATCATCACCATTAGGATGCCTTAAATCTAGCACAATTAGTACTCTATCTAAAAACCATAGAAATAGAATACAATTCTTTTTTGTTGTTGTTTTGTTTTTTGAGACGGAGTTTCGCTCTTTCGCCCAGGCTGGAGTGCAGTGGTGTGATCTCGGCTCACTGCAAACTCCACCTTCTGGTTTCAAGCGATTCTCCTGCCTCAGCCTCCCGAGTAGCTGGGACTACAGGCACTCGCCATGACTCCCAGCTAATTTTTGTATTTTTAGTAGACACGGAGTTTCACTATGTTGGCCAGGCTGGTCTCGAACTCCTGACCTCATGATCCGCCCGCCTCAGCTTCCCAAAGTGCTGGGATTACAGGCGTGAGCCACTGCGCCTGGACGAATATAATTCTTTTAAATAAAAAATTATCTGTCCAGGAAGACAGTGCTAGAGACACTGGAGCTCTACTCTGTCAAAAGGGAGAAATCCTGTGAAGTGCCCTGGCGTCCAGCTGAGACACCAAAAAGATGGTACCTTGGGAGCAAGAACTATGCCCTAGAATAAGGCCTATTCTAGATGATCCAAGTTAGAGGGATTTGGGAAACACCTTGGGCTTTCCACATAATAAAGCATAAAACGGAACACAAACAAGACAAGGATGATCATTCAGTAACTGTAATGCTTGCTTTAAAAGAAAAGATTTCTGGTTTTCAGTCTGGCATGTAAGGAGTTTAGAAGTTGCCACTCTGTTCTAAAAAATAAAAAGCTGATCACACTGAAAAATTAACAATTCTTTTTAGATCCATCAGAGAAATGAAGACACGACCAAACCACTGCCACAAAACTGCAGAGACAGGCAGATGCAGAGAAGCACAACTCACCAGAAGAGAAACTACTACCAGAAACCTCAGCGGGAACCAGGGCTAGAGTAGGAAAACCTGAACTCTGCATTTGACAAAATACTGGAGGCACAGTGTGGATAAGTCTGATAATTAAAAATTCCAGGGGGACCAGGTTATAAGACAACACTCATGCTTTTGTGAGTTTTATCTACAGGAGCTCTACCAGGTCTTCACGGAGAATACTGGAGAGAAATCACCTCATGCATACAGCAATGAGAGGAGAAAAGTAACCATTTTGAAATATGCCAGAGCATTCTATTATTTTTAACAAGGCCTGTCCTCAGGAGGAACTGTTTTACCAGAGCCTAACCTGTGGGAGTTTTGTCAGAGCCTAACCTTCCTAGGGGAAGGGAAATATTGAACTGCAGCCAGTTCTAGCCTTCCATGTAAGGAAAGGGATATACCAAACTCCAGCCCTCTCTAGCCATCCCAGCCCACCTAAGGGTAAGGGGAAAAAAAGAAACACTGGTAAAGGTAGCCCAGTGGCACAGACTTGCCAAAATATTAAAACCTAATCCTAAAACTATAGATCATTCCTCCTCTCCCCACACCTAACCACTACATTACTAAAGGCCCATTTATGAAAGTTGCATTTCCCAGTATAGGTTGCGTATCCCTTATCCAAAATGTTTGGGACCAGAAGCGTTTTAATTGTTGGATTTTTTTCAGATTTTTGAATATTTGCATTACATTTATCAGTTGAGCATGCTTAATCTGAAAATCCAAAATCCAAAATGTTCTAATGCATAATTCCTTTGAGTATCCTGTCAGCACTCAAAAAGTTTCCAATCTTGGAACATACTGGATTTTGGAATTTTGAATTAGGGACATTCAACCTGTGCATCGTGTCCACCTTTCAATGAAAAATTAAAAAGCATACTAACAAGGAAAAGACAATTTCAGGAGACTGAAAAAAGCATCAGAACCACAGTCAGATACAGCAGGAATGTTGGAATTACCAGGCCAGAAATTTTTTAAAACTACAATTAATATGTTAAGAGCTTTAATGGGAAAAGTAGGCAACACGCGAGCACCAATAGGCACTATAAAAAGATACATTAGTAGATGGGACATGGTTAAGGAAAAAGTCTGAGTTTGAGAATATAATAGAAAGTTCCAAAACTGAAAATCAGGAGAAAAAAGACTGAATAAAAATGAACAGAATATCTAAGAACCACAGAACAACTACAAAAGGTATAACATAAGTGAAAAGTGAATACCAAGAAAAGAGAGAGAGACAGGAACAGAGAAACATTTGAAGCACTCCTGACTAATAATTTACCCAAATTAAGATCAGATACCAAACTACAGACCCAAGAAGTTCAGAGAATACCATGAAGGAAAACTGCAAACAAACAAACAAAGAAAAAACTACACCTAGGCATATCATTTTCAAACTACAAAAAATCAAAGGTTAAAAAAAAAAAAGAAAAAAAAAAGTAAGAAATCTAGAAAGAAGCCACAGGATAAAAACAGCTTACCTACAGAGGGGCAAAAATAAAAATTTTATCTAACTTTTCCTTAGAAACCACGCAATCAAGAAGAAAGTAGAGTGAAATATTTAAAGTTTCGAGTGAAAAAAAACCAACAACCTAGAATTCTATAGCCTGTGAAATTATCTTTCAAAAGTGAAGGAGAAATAAAGACTTTCTCTAACAAAAAATGAGGGAATTTGTTGCCACTAGACCTGCCTTGCAAGAAACGATAAAAGAAGTTTTTCAGAAACAAGGAAAATGACACAGGTCAAAAACTTGGATCAATACAAAGAAAGAATGCATCAGAGAAAGAATAATGAAGGTAAAATAAAAACATTTATTTTCCTTATTCTTAATTAAGCTAGCAGATAACAATTTCTTCAAAATAATGATGATGTATTTCATCATATACACACACATATATATGCTTATATATGTGAAGTAAATAGTATCAATAATATAAGGGATGAAAAACTTTATTTATTTATTTATTTATTTATTTATTTATTTTTGAGACAATCTCACACTGCCCCTAGTCTGGAGCGCAGTGGCGTGATCTTGGCTCACTGCAACCTCCGCCTCCCGGGTTCAAGCAATTCTTGTGCCTCCTGAATAGCTGGAATTACAGCCGTGCGCCACCACACCTGGCTAATTTTTGTATTTTTAGTAGAGACGGGGTTTTGCCATGTTGGCCAGGCTGGTCTCGAACTCCTGACCTCAGGTAAGCCACCTGCCTCAGCCTCCCAAAGTGCTGGAATTTCAGACATAAGCCACCGCACCCAGCCAGAAAACTTTAAAATATTTTGTTATTATAAGATATTTTCACTACCTGTGATGCAGTACAAAGTTATTTGAAAGTGGAGTTGGTTATAAATGTATATTGTGAATTCCAGGATAACCACTTTAAAAAGTAAAAGAAAAAAAACCAACTATGATTGATTGCTAAGAAAGAGAGAAAACTGAATCATTAAAATGCTCAATTACAACCACAAAAGGCAGAAAAAGTATGGAAGACAAAAATATTAGCAAAGAACTAGGGCAGCAAATAGTAAACATTAACGGATATGGTAGATATTAATCCAACTACAGAAATAATCTCTTTAAACATCAGTGGTCTAAAAACACCAACTAAAAGACAGATTGTCAAAATGGATCAAAAAACAAGACCCAACTCTATGTTGTCTACAAGAAATCTACTTTAAATAGACAGAAATATATAAATTAAAAGTAAATGGATGAAGAAAGATATGCCATATTAATACTAATCAAAAGAAAGCAGAAGTAGCTACATTAATTTCAGACAGAGCAGGCTTCAAAGCAAAGAATGTTATCAGTGATAAAGGGGGACATGACTTAATGATAAAGGAGTCAACACTCCAAAAAAACCTAGAAATCTTTAAGACATATGTACCTAACAAGAGAGCATCAGAATATGAGAAGTAAAAAATGACAGAACTAGAAGGAGAAATAGATGAATTCATTATTATAGCTGAAGACTCTTAGCACATGATCCAGCAATCATGTACCTTGGTTTGTACCCAAAAAAGCTGAAAAAATTATGCCCATGCAAAAACCTACACACAGAAGTTTATAGTAGTTTTATTTATAATTACCAGAACTTGGACATGCCCAAAATGTCCTTCAGTATTTGAATGGATAAACTGTGGTACATAACAGGCAATAGGATATTATTCATTGCTAAAAATAAATGAGCTATGAAAAGACATGGAAGAAACTTAACTGCATACTACTAAGTGAAGGAATCCAATCTAAAGGGGTTACATACTATATGATTCCAACTGGAATCATAAACATTCCAGAAGAGTTTACAAAGACAATAAAAACATCAGGGGTTGCCAGGAGTTAGAGGGGAGGAGCGAATAAATAGGCAGAATACAGAGGATTTTTAGAGCAGTGAAAATACTCTATACTGTATCTATAATGGTAGATACATGTCATTATATATTTGTCTAAACTCATAGAATGTACAATACCAAGAGTGAACCCTAACATAAATTATGGGCTTTGGAAATAAAGATATATCAATGAAGATTTATTGATTATAATAAATGTGTCACTCTGGTGAGGGATACTGATAATGGGAGGGGCTATGCATGTGAGGAATAGGAGTATGTAGGAAATATGCAAAATTTCTCAATTCTGAAATGAACCCAAAACTCCTCTTTTAAAGGCTTTTAAAAGTCAAAAGAGCATTCACAAAAATCAGGCAGCAAACAAAATTTCAAAATTTCAATGAATTCAAAAGTGATCTGAACAGTGAATAAAACTGTAAATTAAGAGAGTTGTAAATTGAGAGAAAAAGTACTTAAAAGCAATCCTTCAGAAATGCTTAAGAAGAATTACAATTATTAACTAAAATAAAACTGGGAACAGCTATAATAACTTCAGACAGAGCAGACTTCAGAAGAAGAAAAGTTATCAGGGATAAAGAGGGACATACATAATAACAAAAGGGGACAATACTCCAGGAAGACATAATAATCCTTAACATGTATTCATCTCACAAAAGAGTGTCAGAATATGTGAAGCAAAAACTGTTAGAACTACAAGGAAAAATGAATAACTTCACTATTAGAGACCTTAATATCCTTCTATCTGAAATGGAAAGATCCAGCAGGCAGAAAATTAGTAAAGGCATAGTTCAACTCAATAAAACCATTAATTGACTGGATATAATGGACATCTAGAGACCACTTCATCCAGTAGAATACACATTCTTCTCTAACGCACATGGAATATTCACCAAGACAAACCACATTCCAGGCCATAAAACACACATTCACAAATTTAAAAGAATAAAAATTATACAATGTCTGCTCTCATACTACAATAGAAATAAAATAAAAATCGATTACAGGAAAATGATGAAAATACTCCCAAAAAACTTAGAGATTTAAATAACACGTTTTTTTTTTAAATTATACTTTAAGTTCTAGGGTACATGTGTACAACGTGCAGGTTTGTTACATAGGTATACATGAATGACACGTTTCTTAATAACACATGGGTAAAAGAAGAAACTTCAGAAGAAATTTTAACATATTTTGAATTAAATGAAAATAAAAATAAAACATATCAAAATTTATGAGATCCAGCAAAAGCAGTGTTTAAAGGCAAATTTATACTTTTGGATGCTGTTGTAAATGAAATCGTTTGGATTCTATTTCTTTTGGGGTGTGTAGAAATACAACTGATTTTTTTGTATTTTGATTTTGTATCCTGCCACTCTGCTGAAATCACTTATTAGTTCAAATGGGTTTTTTGTGGTTTCTCTGGGGTTTTCTATTCATAAAATAATGTCATCTTTGAATACAAATAGTTTTACTTCTTCCTTTCCAATTTGGAAGCATTTTATTTCTTTTTCTTGCCAAATTGCTCCTTAGAACTTTCAGCACAATGTAAAACAGGACTGCCAAAAGCAGGCATTCTTGTCTTATTCTTGATCTTAAGGAAAAAGTTTTCCACCTTTTATCACTGAATATGTCAGCTGTGGGTTTGTCACATATGGTCTTTATTATGATGAGGAAGCATCACTCTATTCCTGGTTTGATAGGTTTTTGTTTTGCTTTGCTTTTTCAAGAAAGGCTGCTTATTTCACCAAATGCTTTTGCACACCAATTAGGATGACTGGTTTTTTTTTTCCTTTCATTTTCTTAATGTGGTATATTACATTGATTGATATTTGTATGTTGAGCCACCCTTGTACTCCTTGGATAAATCATAATAGGTTACGGTGTAGAATCCTTTTAATCTGGTGCTGAATTCAGTTTGCTAGCATTTTGAAGATTTTTACATACTCGTTAAAGATACTTGTCTGTAGCTGTTGTTTGTTTTGTAGTTTCATTTTTGTAGGGTCTTGGGCTGGCTAATGCTAGCCCCACAGAATAAGTTAAGAAGTGTTGCCTCCTCTTCAATTTTTTTGAAAGAGTTTGAGAAGGACTGGTGTTAATTCTTCTTTAAATATTTGAAAACATTCACCATCGAAGCTATGGTCCTTAGTCTTTCTTCGTTGGAAATTTTTTTAACTGATTCAATCTCCTTATTTATTATAAATATATTCCAATTTTCTACCTTTTTCTTTTTTTGTTAAGAGATGGGGTCTTGCTATATTGCCCTAGCTGGAGTGCAGTGAATATAGCTTCAGCCTCCTGGGCTCAAGCAATCCTCCTGCCTCAGGCTCATGAGTAGCTGGAACTCAGAATTTCTACTTCTTGGGTCAGTTTTTCTGGTTTCTGTATTTCTAGAAATTTTTCCATTTCTTCTAGCCTATCCAATTTGTTGGTATGCAGTTATTCATGGTTTTCTCATACAATCCTTCTTAATTTCTATAAAGTCAGTAGTAATGTCTACTCTTTCATTTATGATTTAATAATTTGAGTCTTTTTTTCTTAGTCAATCTAGTTAAAGGTTTGTCAGAGTTTTTTAAAATCTTTTCGAAGAACCTAGTTTGGTTTTCAATAATTTTTTTCCATAGCTTTTCTGTCCTCTATCATGTTTATCTCTGGTCTGGTTATTATTTCCTTCCCTCCACGAACTTTGGGTTTAGCCTGCTCTTCTTTCTCAAGGTGTACGCTTTGATTACTGCTTTCAGATCTTCTTTTTTAATGTAAGATTGTACAGCTATAAACTGCCCTCTGAGCACTGCTTTTGCTATATCCCTTGAGTTTTGGAACGCTGTGTTTTCATTCTCACTCATCTCAAGATATTTTCTAATTTCCCTTGTAATTTCTTCTATAAGCCATTGGTTGTACAAGACTCTGTTATTTAATTTCTACAAATCTGTGTATTTTCCGATTTTCCTTCTATTATTGATTTCCAGATTCATTCCATTATGGTTAGGGAAGACACACTGTACGATTTCAATCTTTTTTAAATGTATAAAACTTGTTTTGTGATCAAACATATGGTCTATTTGTGAGACTGTTCCATGTGCACTTGAGAAGAATGTGTATTCTTTTGTTGTTGAGTGTACTGTACATATCTGCTAGGTGCAGTGGGTTCATGGTACTGTTCATCCTCTGCTTCTTTGTTAATCTTCTTCCTGGTTGTGCTATTCATTATTGAAAGTGAATTACTTAAGTCTCAAATGATTAATGTACAACTGTCTATTCCTCTCTCCAAGTCTTTCAATTTTTGCTATATATATTTTAGGGATTCTGTTGTTAGGTACATATATGGTTATAATTGCTACATCTTCCTGAAAGATTAATATTTTATATTTACCAATATATAATAATTCTGTCTCTTGGATCCCTTTTGGACTTAAAACCTGGTTTTTTTGGATAATAAAACAGCTATTATAGCTCTCTTCTGGTGTGGAATATCTTTTTCCATCCTTTCAACCTCTATGTAGTTACTTTTATCAGTTTTCTTTATTCTTCATATGGCTTTCAATTACCATCTAGCATCTTATTTCATCCTGGAGGACTCCCGTTAGCATTTCTTGTAGGGCAGATCTATTAGTGACAAACTCCTTTAGCTTTTGCTTATCTGGAAATATCTTAATGTCCCCTTGAGTGCCCCCCTATTCTTTAATAGTTTTGACAAATAAAGAATTCTTGCTTGACTTTTTTTTCTTTCGACACTTTAAATATTGTTAGCCCACAGCTTTCCGGCTTCCATAGTTTCTGATGATAAAACAGTTGTAAATCTTATTGAGGAGTGCTTGTATGTGATGAGTCACTTATCTTTTGCTACTTTGAAGATTCTGTCTTTGACTTCTGACAATTATACTATAATGTGTCTCAGTGTATATCTCTTTGACATTATCCTCCCTGAATTTATTGAGTTTCTTGGACGTATAGATGCGTATCTTCCACCAAATTTCGGAAGTTTGGGCCATTATTTCTGCAAATATTCTTCCTGCCCCTTTTATTTCTCCTTTCCTTCTGGAATTAGCAAAATGTGAATGTTTTTCTGCTTGATGGATGTCCCACCCATCTCTTAGGCTCTACTTACTTTTCTTCACTCTTTTTTCTTTCTCTTTCTTAGACTCAATAAATTCAATTGTCCTATCTTCTTTCTTCCACCTGCTCACTTCGGCTCTTGAATCCCTCTGGTAAATTTTTTATTTCAGTTATTGTACTTCTTAGCTCCAGAATTTCGATTTGGTTCTTTCCATAATTTCTAGCTCTTCATTGATATTCTCAATTTGTTCATACATTATTTTCCTAATTTCCTTCATTTCTTTGGCCATGGTTTCCTTTATGTCTTTGAGCATATTTCAGATAACGGATTTAAAATCTTTAGTAAAATCTTTAGTAAATCCAATGTCCAGGCTTCCTCAAGAATGGGTTCTATTTATTCTTTTTTGTTTTAATGGGTAATGCTTTTTTCTTTGCATGCCTTGTAATTTATTGTTGAAAACTAAATATTAAAATATTAGATTATAATGTGGTAACTTGGGAAATTAGATTCTCCCCACTTCCCTACGCTTCACTGTTTTTGATTAATCAAGGCTTAGCTTGTGTTCAGCCAGTGTTTTGAAAGAGATTTCCTTGGATGCCAAAGCTTAAAAACAAAACTAAAAGAAAAAACAAAAGCACTTATTCAAGTCTTTGCAGACTGGCTCTGTGCTGGGATATTTCTTTAAGACTTAGCCATACCATTTACAACTCTGCCTTGGCCCTTACTTCCTGCTTGTACTGGACCTAGCAAGCACACAGTGATAAAGTTTACAGTCTTCTTAGGTCTTTCCTGAACATGTGTCCTGCCCTGGGCATGCATGCGGCTTTCTAAATTCCCTTCTATACACTGAGGCTGATTGTCCTAATTTCAAAACAAAAACAAAAATAAAAACAAACTCTCTCCCAGGCTCTTTCTCCTAGGTCAATTGTATGTCTCACCATAATCTATTGCCCAAAGAAGCTTGCCCAAAAGCAAGTTTTTTTCATTTGCCTTATACTGTGTTCAATCAATGCCCACTAATTTTCCTCCCTGACTGGGTTCTAAATTAGGTAAAACAGATATATAAGCACCTGCATCAGCCCTTCAAATAGCTCTCAGGTAGGTTGATCAGACAAATGAATAATTTGCAAATAAGGTCTGCTCTGTTCCCTCCGGAACCAGGGATCTGGGTCCCACACTGGGAACTCGGACTGCTATCTTCAAGACTGTTGCCAAGCTGGGGAATGGGTGAGGCACAGTCAAGTAAAAAACCCACAAAGCATTCTTTCCACCTTTCAGTTGCATTTTTCTTGTCTAGCATTCCTTTGGTTGCTATAAACCTTTGACGTTTCCAGAGTTCTGACAAAGTTGGATCTGACAGTTTAGGCTGTTTTTCAATGTTTTTTTGGAGAGGTAGGCTTTTGGAGCTGCCTGCTCCAACATTTTGCTGATAGTACTCTAAGTAGTTATTTTTAAAGACCTAAAAATTGATAGCATAGCCAGATCAAAATTTACTCATGTAACATTTATTATTTTTGTACCATTTTATCTGAAAAAAGCCTACAGTGACTTATTTACAGAAATTTCTACTGAGCTCCATGAGCTGGAGTGTTAAACTGCTAAAACTGCATATAATTGAGTCACATAATATAGTAACTTAATGCATACAATTTCTTAGATATATTTTAATACTTTGACTACTATTATCTTTTGTTTACTGGCAAGTGCTAGATGATAACAAAATATTAGGAAAATTGAAACAGTCCTTTATTCTTAAATAGATTTTTCCTCTAGATACATGATTGTAGTTTTAAAAGATATATACAATAGGAACACATTCCACTGGTAAAATTATTTTGAGTGACTATTATGAAAATAAAAATATAAATATTTCAGGGTGGTATTTCACAAAGAGGATAGTATTCAACCAAAACCAGCCTGATTTTTTTAGGTGCTTCACCATGCTTAAGAAATATTGTTAAGCAGAATCCGACAGTTAAAACATTAGAGTCTACATCTATTAGAGCTCCAAATTGAAATGCTATAAGCAACTGTTTTTGTAAACAAACTGACAGAATTCAAAAGGCACACATATTTGGTATCCGCTAAAGTCAATCGAAATTATAGCAGTTATAAAGAAAATATATTCTAAAGAAATTATCAATAAAATTTACATATATCATTCTAAAACATTTCTCAATTTTTACTGACAGAAGAGGGAAAAAACAGAACCCTGCAACAACTTAATCTGTAGAATCAACAATTCAGTCAATTGCTAAATTAATGAGTTCAAGAAAAAATAACAGTCCCAGGCAAATCATCAATTATGGCTAGTTCCCTCTTAGGCTTTCGTAACTCTATTATACATTTTAACATAACACTGTCAGTTTACTAAAACCATAATATAAATCCATATTTGGATTTATGAAATATCACTAGGTCATAAAATTAATTTAGTGAGTGGGTCAAGGCCAACATTTAACATAATAGTATAGAACAGAATAGATAATATCCATGTGCATTGCACATAAGGATATGTATTGTTTCATAAAACTTAATTTCTATTTTATGTATATATGAAAGCCATTCTCTTTCTACTATACCCATAACACTATTCCATCAGAGGAAAGAGTCTATTATGAAATCAGACATACCCAGCTATAGCGGTCTTAAGTACAGAAAAATATTCTCTACACTGCAATGAGATCCTATGTAATTACTTAAGAAGAAAACTACCTAGGGGGAAAAAAATTTGTTTTGCTATTTTTATCAGAATATTACCTCACATGTAACTAATTCATAATTCAGAAACCATAAATATCCGAAGGAAACATCTAAGTAACAGGCTCCAAAATACCTCACATTCCAGAGAAGATTTACATAATTACTCTCAAAGTTGTAAATATAAGATAAATTCATAATACTTGACTGGCATATTAAATGTTGCTCCTTCTCTACTTCAACCATGACTACGATCTCATTCTTTTTCACAAAAATTACTAGGTATACCCTAAGAAGTCTGCTAAACTACTACCTATTTGTGTTATATCAGAATTAAATATGAAATAGATTTAATCCAGTTCTTAATAAATACATACACCTTTTTAAAATGTTTCATTGTGAAAAATAAATTGCTGAGAAATTTCCATCAAAGTAAATAAAATCATGCTATATACACAAAATATATATTTCTTCATAAAAGATTAATTTAATATGTTTAAGAACTTCATGAAATGCTTTGCCAGTAAATAATCCTGTACATAGCAGAAATGAATCAAGAAAAATATTAAAACAAATAAGACTTTTTGCACAATATGCCTTTGCAAACAAAATAGGCTCCCTTATAAGTTGGTAACATTCTTAATATATAAGTTGTACTGACACACCCAGTACTCACTATTTAGGATAGAGTCTTCCCAAATTTCTTTTCATACCAAGCTTTCAGTTAATTCATACATAAGGTTTAAATTTAAGGATATTCATCTGTTGAATAAATAATCCACTCCAAGCCAAGAAACCTTAAATGCCATTTCCAAAGGAAGTATAATAAACAGAAGGTATGCATAATACTATTTTTAACCCAGTTATTGTACCAAATAGAGGTAATTAGGCCTTTGTTGTAACTTTTATAATCTTCAATTTGGACGTCCATTTATCCCTTAAACATTCAGATATTTAAGCATGTATGTCATCTAGTATAATAAAAGGGGAATTAAAATGTTAATTTTTAAAACCTCATGCTGACCAAAACTACGCAGTTGCCCAAAGCAAAATGTGGTAAAAAATTTAAGTAACAAAAGCATAAATTTATAAAATGGCTGGTCACAGAAGTTCAGGCTCTCACTATAAAACAAAGCAGTTAATTTACTGATTATAACCATGGCACTCTAGTTAACTAATCTAAACAAATATTCATTAATAGGTAAAAAAGATGATTCACTTGAGTCTCTGGGAACTATTTTTAACGTAACCATTTAAAATGTTGTTGCTAGAAAACATTTTGAATTAATTCAAGTAAAATCACTTTATAAATGCTAAAATTTACCTGCTTGAGTCCTTCATCAGTGAGTTTGTCCTGGTTGCCTACATGCACTTTCTGAAGTAAAGGACAGTGAGAGGCAACCGCAATAATAGAGGTGTCAGAAAGCTGTTTACACCTGTAGGCTGTATACCTAAGAAGTCCAGGACATTTAAATGCTAAAACACATACGCCATTATCAGACATACTGCGACAATCAGAAATGTTGATTTCAATTATATTCTGACTTCTTGATGCAATTTTTTCCAACAATTCATCAGTGACCTGTAAGAGAAAAAGCAATAAACTTTTGCTAAAAATAAAAACGTATTTTCCATTTTTTAATTAAATGTTCCACAATAAACAATATACTAATTAGATTATAGCATGAACGATATAATCAAAAGAGAAACCGTCTTAACATTGAAGCATAACAAGAATTTGGTATAATAATAATATTGTAATTGCTCTTTGTCCTGAATTCTTGCCACAGATTTCCCAAAACTCTTGGAATTTCCTAAGCAATAGAATTTCTTTAGTTATTCATAACAAGCCCTTTAGACCATATCTGAGTTCATACTAATGAAGTGACTTAGAGTGGGGCGCCTAGATGGCTTCAGAATGGGGGCTGGTTACCAGAAAAACTAAACCCTTGATTAGAGGGTGATAACTTTCAGCACTACTTACAGGAGAGGAAGGAAGCTGGAGATTGGGTTATAAAAACTCAAATGACAGAGATTCAGATGGTAAACAACATCAAAGTGCTGAGAGGGTGGTATATCCCATACCTTGCCTTCTGCATCTCTTCCAGTGGGCTGGCCCTGAGCTATATCTTTTATAATAAACCCGTAAATATAATAAGTATTTTCCAGAGTTCAGTGAATAGTTGTGGCTAATTATCAAAACTGAGAAAGAAATTAAGGGAACTCACAAGTTTATAATTGGTCAGTGAGAAGTTCAGGTGGCTTCTGGGACTTGCAACTGATATCTGAAGTGTGGGTAGTCTTGTGGGACTGAGCCCTTAAACTCAGTGATACCTCTGGGAGTTAGTTGAACTGAATTGTTGTACATCCAGTTAGTGTTAGAAAATTGTTAGTGTGGAAAAACTCCACATATTTGATGTCAGAAGTGGTATCAGAAAACACCAACAAAGGATATGTGTTCGTTTCATTAAAAGCCTAAAAATCTATCCTTAGTGGGAAAATTCAAATTCAGCAAAAACTCACCACAAACAAAACTATACTGAGATTTTCAATGTTTCACTTTCCATTTGTAACCCATGAAATAGTATACATCAGTAATAATGTTATATGAAAATTCACTTTTACACTTGATATCAGATGATACCACAGCATGTAAGTTTTTAATCTTTTACTGTTTCTATGAGAAACAATACCTCGCATATAATTCATAGGTTGGAAAATACACCATTTTGCATATCAGAACACCAAAGACTATATAGGAATGTCCACATCAAAAAGTTTTTCTCAGACGACTCAATTCATCTGGTGAAAAACTCAGATGGCCATCTGAATTTTTGTTTTAAAACCAGCCTCTACATATTCTGTGCCCAATCACCACATTTCCAAAATACAAAACAAAGTTAATGTTATTCAAGTCCTTTCAGTAAAAATAATGGAGACAGAAAATGCAAATGAAATTTAGAATAGAAGGAAAGAACTACACTGTTAAGCAGCACTTGGAGTAACAGCCAAAGATAAAACTATCTTCGTTTATGCTTGTTGGAAACAGCATAAACACAGTTCTCGGAAAAGTTAAAATTCTGACATACCTCTCCTTTTATTTTTTACTTTTTCATCTCCACACCTTACTACCAGTAGCGGGCTGGGTGGGGAGGGGGTTTGGGTGGGGGAGGAAGCTATTATTAGCCTGAGTTCATAATAAATAACTCAAACATTCAAGAGTAATGATGTAACAAGCTGATAGATTGCTTTACACATATCTGCTCTCCATTCTACTGCCCACAACTAACTCCCTCACCATTCTCCTTGGATATAAAGGTCATGAACCCAAGCAAGTAAATAACAAATTATCTTAATAGTTTTAACCTCTTACCAATGAAGGAGAAAAACAGAAAGGGAACAACTTATACACAAATCCTCGTGAGCTTGCTTAACTTGGTTAAAGTGTGTGTTATATACACACAAACACATACACTACCAGTGTGCTGGAGTTGGCTTGTAGCACCTCACAAGAGTTTATAGTGTGCCCCTCTTTTCAAAGCTGCATTCAATGGCATAACGTGTAGCTTGACATTGGTCATGGTGGGAGTATTTATGTAATAGAAATTGGCAAATATTACAAATCAGGGCTTTTTTTTAAAGACAGTTGCTAAACATTTATCAGCACACTAGTAGTAATACACCATGGCAGAATTTAGAACAGGTTTAGTACTTCGATAAAATGCTATTCTTATTGACATTTTTACATATTTCTAATGCCAAATACCATCAAGTTTTAAAAATGGAATCTAACAAGTCAAAAAAACTGTTTGCAACAAACACTACAAACTCTTTTTTCCTAATTTATGCCCCTATATAAACACATTAGGCAGCTAAGCAACAGGAAGAGAGAAAGTCCACCAAAAGAAAAGTTAAAGAAAAAAAAAAGGTTATCTTAGCCTATTTTACTTCCATTTCTTCATCTGTAAAGGAGAAAAAATAATAGTATATACTCACAGAGTTGTTGGGTGGATCAAATGAACTAGTATGCATAAAGCCCTTAGAACAGTACACAGCAACAGAGGCATTGCTACAGAAATGTTTGCCATCATTTTCTACTATTAAACTATTTGTAGTATGATCCCCCACAGAAAGAAGTTTAATAACTTTTTGAAAAGGTAATGAAAAAAGACAAAAAGACCTAAAAAGCAACCCTAAATTGCCAATCTACATGAAAAACTATCTTGTTTACTATGAGAATCTAGCTTTACCTTGAAATCACATACACAAAAAACTACAGAAGCACAAAATTGTAGATTACAGTGATTTGAACTATCTTAAAAAACAAGAAGACAGTAAAGATTTCTGAAGAGGAATAAAGATATTTTTTGAGTAGGTCATATGAGTGTTACTTAGAATTGGATTCCATACCTGCTGACGACTACTAAGATCCAGCTGCTT
Source organism: Pan paniscus (assembly GCF_029289425.2). NCBI lineage: Eukaryota > Metazoa > Chordata > Mammalia > Primates > Hominidae > Pan > Pan paniscus. Next base: position 103,649,895 of record NC_073253.2, read on the forward strand.
CCAAAACTGGAAGTCTAAACAAAGGTCACGCCAGTACTTGCAAACCAATGATGCGGAAAGGCAACGCTCATCCAGTGACAAATTGGAAAATATCTGTGAATAAAAAACGGTACCATATAATATGTGCTAAACATTTTCAAGGCACAGGAAAAGGTTTTTATTAGTTAGAAAAAGTTAACTTTGTAAAAAGAAAACCTTCTTGAATAAAAGTGGCCATTATTGTAAGTCACCGTAAGAGATCACCTTAAAGAGAAACTATGATACAGGAGCTAAAAACGGACTGATGTTATATTTTCTGTAAGAAGAGGAGGGGAAGAGAACAGGCATGTACTGACATGTGTCCATGCATATCTTTGTGTTTGCTTATATTTAAAAAAAAAAAAGAATTGAAAGCATTAACCAAAAACTAATAAAAAAAAAACTGTTTACCTTTCTGGGAAGGGAAAAAAGACTAGGGAAGAACGAGTGATAAACTTGAGATTATTCTGAAGTTTTACAGTTTGACCTTGGAGCCACGTGAACTTTTCATATGTGATTTAAGAAAAAAAGAAAAACAAAAGTAAATCATAAGAAAGGTACTTTACCTTTATGGTATCTTTTCCAAAATATTCATAACACCAATCTAATAACAAAATATATATACCAAATGTGGGACATTCTACAAAATACTGGATCAAAACTCCTCAAAAAATTCAAGGTCATGAAAAACAACAAAAAAAGAAAGAAATTATCACAATTCAGAGGAGACTAAGAAAGAATGACAACTAATGTTATCCAGTTAGATCCTGGGACAGAAAAAGACATTAATGGAAAAACTGGTGAAACCACATAAAGACTGGAGTTTAACTAATAGTAATGTACCAATGCTGATTTCATAGTTTTGGCAAATGTACCACAGTGTCAGAAGAAAATAAAATCAGGGGAAGTAAACAAGTATGAAAGAAAAATAAGTCTCAGGACCCCAAAATCACTAAGCCAAAGACAAAAGTCAAGGTGGGAACTGTATCAGGCAAGCCTGCCTCCCATTTTATTCCTAAATAAGATAGCTACAAGGATTTAAAAAAAAAAAAAAAAAAGCTACATACTTCCCTCACAATTTGACCAAAAGGAAATTCTCTGTGGACCTCAAGATCTTGACCCTAAAGCAGTTCTGCTGAATTTCACCCTGACCATGTAAATTGATAGCTTCTCTTCACAGATATGGGACAAATGACAGACAGAACTCCAACATCCCTCTGCTCACCTAAGACAAATGCATATCTGATTGCTTCCTCTGCCATATTGTTTATGTAAAAATGCAGGTTCACTGAGTCAGACTAAGGCATAAGTGATTATTCCTCTACACTCCCTCAGGTGTAAATTGAGTATTCAGTGAAAGGCTGATAAAAGACCCAAAAGAATGCAACCTTTTATCTTTTACCTAGCTATAACCCAGTAGCCCTGACTTCCAGTCTGTCCCTCCTTTCTGGACCGAACCAATGTATATCTTATGTCTCATGTCTTCCTAAAATGTACAAAACTAGGCTGTGCCCAACCACCTTGGGCACATGTTCTCAGGATCTCCTGAGGGCTGTGTCACAGGCCACTTATCACTCATATGTGGCTCAGAGTAAATCTCTTCAAATATTTTACAGAGTTTGACTGCTTTCGTCAACACTGGATAAGGAATATAGGGGAAATCTCTGTACTATCATTGCAATTTTTCTATAAATCTGAATGTATTCCATGTCAAAACACCATATATTTTAAATATATAATATAAAAATAAAATTATTCCAAAATAAAATCTATTCTAAAAAATAATTTTTAAAAGTTACATCATAAAAAGATGGTTAGGGTCAGGATGAAGGCCAATACAAATCTTGGAAAATTAAAAGCTTTATCAACAAATACCATGTGTGGGCCACACTGAGATCCAGAATTGAACCAATTCTAAGAAGATACTTTTGAGACAATCAAATAAAACTGAATATAAAAGATATTAATTTAAAGGAATTATTAAATAAGATTAAACACTGAAACAAATGTGAGCTATACATTTAAGAAAGATTAATAAAAACAAGTAAGATAATTATTTACCCAGTTATTCCAGTTCAGGGTTGCAGGTGACCAGAGGTCAGGGCACAAGGTAGGAACCAGCAATGGACAGGACACCAATGCACCACAGGGCACATGTACACTCACTCATACCAGGACCATCTAGACACATGCACACCTTATACAAAACCTAATGTACACAGCTTTGGGATGTGGGAGGAAACCAGAATACCCAGAGAAAATATGTGCAGGCATGGGGAGAACATGCAAACTCTACATAGACAGTGGGCCCAGCTACGAATTGTTTTGTTTTGTTTTTTTTCTCATTAACATTATAACAAAATGATGTTGAACTAAAGGCTATTAGTCAAGGATTTGTTGTAATACATGATTTCAATTATAATTATTACCTAAAATGACTTACCTCTATATGGACAAAAGTTATAAACATATAAGCTAGAATCTCTACTATGTTTAAATCTTGGGCCTCGGGAAAACAACTGCCTGTTACCTTCACAACCAGTTTTTCCTCCAACAAGTCTAGTGAGAAGTATAGAATATCATAAAAGTGGCAGGGCATGGTGGCTCATGCCTGTAATCCCAACAGTTTGGGAGGCCGAGGCAGGTGGATCATGAGGTCACGAGTACAAGACCAGCCTGGCCAATATGGTGAAATCCCATCTCTACTAATTATACAAAAATTAGACAGACATGGTGGCGCATGCCTGTAGTCCCAGCTACTCAGGAGGCTGAGGCAGGAGAATCATTTGAACCTGGAAGGCGGAGGTTGCAGTAAGCCAAGATTGCACCACTGCACTCCTGCCCGTGCAACAAAGCAAGACTCCTTCTCGGAAAAAAAAAAAAAAAAATCATCAAAGTCACTAGCGAATTTGTCTCCCATGCCAGCAAACATGTATTAAGCCCACTACAGCCTTTTACTTGCAGGCATTACAACTAAAATATCTGGACAATATATTAAAAGCAATTGCCTCAAAACTCTAAAAAGTTAGTAACAAATGAATTGTGGAAGGGTGCCAAAATTTGAAGAATGGCCAATAACAAAGATGAGCTTCCTGGGTTTTTTTTTCTTTAATCCCCTAGTATGGAATTCAGGGTGGTCCCTGTACAGAAACGCACAGGAGGTAAAAATCAACAAAAATTCAGAGAAAAAGCTATCTTTCTGGACAAAGGACCAGGAAAATGGGCTTCTGCAAGACAGAGAATGTGAGAAGACTTGATTTTTGGTTTTCCTTTCTTCCCCTTTTCTCTTTTCTCCCTACTGGCTATGTCCCAAATGCTACGTCAGTAGCAGAGCTGCAATATAGACCCCAAAAGTAAACCCACCATTCTGGCCAAAAGAATTGGGGAAGAGAACTCTGTGGTCCAACAAGTAAACAAAGAATTCCCACTACTGTTTCTTAATTTTATCATAAAAGCAGCCCCAGTCATGCAAAACTACACAGCAGCACAGGTGGCTGTATCTCTGAGAGAAACTCCATCTTTCTAGCCAGATAACCAAATAAAGTTTTATTGGCACAGAAAACATAAATGAATGTATACAACTATGTGCCAATAAAACACGATTTACAAAAACTGGCAGTGGATTTGGCCTGTGAAGGGCTACAGTTTGCTGGCCCATTCACAAGAAAAAAGGAAATGAAAAGAAACTGCCCATGAGAAAACCCAGACATTGGACTTACTAGACAAAGACAATAAATCAACAATTTAAGACATGCTCACAGAGCTAAAGAAAACCGTGGACAAAGAACTAAAGGAAATTATGAGAACCAAATAGAAATGTCTCACCAAATAGAGAATATTAATAAAAAGTAGAAATTATGAAAATAAATCAAATAAGAATTATAGAACTAAATTATACAGTAATGACATTTTAAAATTCACTACAGAGATTAAACAGATTAGAGCAAGTGGAAGTGTTATATAAATAAGCCAAAGATGACCTCTGTGTATTGGTTCCTAGGTTATTTCTTCACTGCAGGACGAGACTCATTAGCTCAAGAGCCCACTAGTACCAAACTCGAATTTTTACACATCCCATCATGCTGCTGAGTGACATCACCTAGACAGGTAAGCCTGCTCTCCAATTCTCCTGTCCCCCAGGGGTTGCCTTGCCCTCCTCCCCTTCTGTATGGCAGTCTACCTCACTGTAAGCCTCTGCACAGCTTCATGCTGTAAAAGAAGTTTCCTCTCATATAATCCTGTCCAAGTGCCACCAAATGAAGCTTGTTGTGTGTTACCACCTCTTATAATCATATCTCTTTCTTGAGAAACATCAAAATCCCTTGAACCTCTACAAGAAGAAAGAATCAGCAAACTTAAAGATAGGTAAATTAAAATTACTGAGTCTGTGGACTGAAGGAAGATGAACATACATGTGGAACCCCACCAAACATACTAATATACATATAATTGGAGGCACAGAAGGAAAAGAGAGTGAAAGAGGCCTAAATATTTGAAGAAATAATGGCTAAAACTTTCCAAATCTGATGAAAGGCATGAATCTAGCTCATAAACTCAATGAATTCCAAGCAGGATAAATGCAAAAGGATTCATATCAAGACGCATCATAATCAAATTGTTGAAAGATAAAAACCGAGAGAACCCTGAAAGCAGCAAGAAAAATGCAACTCGTGAAAAGGACACTCAATACAATCAACAACTGATTTTTCACTGGAAACCATGGAGACCAGAAGGCAGTGGGATAACATATTCAAAATGCTGAAAGGAAACTGTCAACCAAGAATCCTCTATCTGGTAAAACAACCCTTTAAAAATAAAGGCAAAATTAAGATATTTCCAGATAAACAAAAACTGAGGAAGTTTGTCACTGGTAAACTTCCCCTAAAAGAAATACTATAAAGAGTCCATCAGGCTGAAATGTAAGGGGATCAGACAGTGGCTTAAAATCACATAAGAAATAAAGGATACCAATAATTGTTGGTATTTACATAGGTAAATATAAAAGTGCATATTACTGTGTCTTTGGTTTGCAATGCCTCCTCTTTGCTATATGATTTAAAAGACTACATAAAACAGTAATTATGAATCTATATTGATTGGCACAAAATTCATAAAGCTGTAACTTGTGACAATAACAACAAATACAGGAGCACGGTTTTTATATACCACTGAAACTAAACTGGTATTAATTCAAACTAAATTGTTATAATTAATAGTGTTAATTATAACCCCCAGGGTAAATACTAAGAAATACACACCTAATTATTTACTATATTTTATTTATATATATAATTCTCATATATACATATAATTCTCACATTACATAAATGTAACATATCTAAATATATTATATCAATATAAATATAATATATCTAAATATATTAATATAAATATAATATATCTAAATATATTAATATAAATATATATCTAAATATATTAAATTTATATTTATATATCTAAATATATCTAAATATATAATATAAATATAATATATATCTAAATATATTAATATATTTAGATATGTTATATTTATTTATATAATGTGAGAATTATATGTATATATGAGAAGGGGATCAAAATGGTACACTAGAAAATATCTGACACAAAGAACAGCATCAGAGGAATTGACAAACAAAAAATATATAAGACATAGAGAAAACAAATAATAAAATAGTAAATGTATTTCCTTATCACTAATTACACTAAATGTAAATGGGCTAAACTTTCCAGTTAAGACACATAAGGCCAGGGCCAGGCACAGTGGTTCACACCTGCAATCCCAGCACTTCTGGGAGGCTGTGTTGAGTGGATCACTTGATCCCAGGAGTTCAAGACCAGCCTGGGCAACATGGCAAGACCCTGTCTCCACAAAAAAAATGACAAAATTAGCCAGTCATAGTGGTATGCAACTATGGTCTCAGCCACATGGGAGGCTGAGGTTGGAGAATAGCTTGAGCCCAGGAGGTTGAGGCTGCAGTGAGTTGTGATCGTGCCATCCAGCCTGGACAACAGACTGAGACCCTGTCTCAAAAAGAAAGACACAATGAATAACAGGATAAAATGTAAAAACACAATCCAATTATATACTGTTTACAAGAGACTCAATTTAGATCCAAAAATATACACAGATTGAGAGTAAAAGCATGGAACAATACATATAGCAAAAACTGACAGAATTGAAAGGAAAAAAAACAAAAAGGGTTCCGCATTAATGCTTGGAGACTACAACACACAACTTTCAATAATGGATAGAACAACCAGACAAGAGATGAACAAGTAAACTGAACACTTGAATAAGACTTAAACATGGCCTATCAGATATCTCTAGAACACTACACAAAATAGAATACACATTCTTCTGAAGTGCATAAAAACATTCTCAAAGACCAAAGTCTAAAATACTACACTACAAGTCAAGTCTCAACAAATTTGAAAATATTAAGCTCATACAAAGTATCTTTTCCAATGACAATGAAAGGAAATTAGACATCAGTAACAGAGGCCAGGAACAGCAGCTCAGGCCTATAATTCCAGCATTTTGGGAGGCCGAGGGAGGCAGATCACTTGAGCCCAGGGGTTTAAGACCAGCCTGGGCAACATGGCAAAACTCCCATCTCTACCAAAAAATACAAAAATTAGCCGGGCGTGGTGGCATGTGCACCTTTAATCCAAGGTACTAGAGAGGCTGAGGTGGGAGGATTGCTTGAGCCCAGAAGGCAGAAGTTGCAGTGAGCCATGATCACACCACTGCACTCCAGCCTGGGTGATACAGTGAGACTCTGTTTCAAAAAATGAAAGAAAAGAGAAGAGGAGAAGGGAGGTGAGGAAAGAGGAGGGGAAATCACTAACAGGAGGAAATCTGGAAATTTCACAAATACATGAAAATTTAACAATCAACAAGTAAGAAGAACTCATAAAGAAAACTAGAAAATAATTTGAAATTAATGAAAACAAACACATATAGCAAAATCTACGGGATACAGAAACAAGTAACTACATTTAAAAAGAAGAAAGATCTTGAATTGGCAACCTAAACTTCTACCTCAAGAAACTATAAAAAGAAAACTCAATACAAACTAAGCAGAAACAAGGGGGAAAAATACAGCTAATACAAATGAAATATAGACTAGAAAAATAATAGATGATCAACAAAACCAAAAGTTTATTCTTTAAAATGATGAGGCCAAGCACAATGGTTGACAACTATAATCCCAGCACTTTGGGAAGCCAAAGTGGGAGGACTGCTTGAAGCCAGGAGTTTTGAGATCAGCCTGGAAAACATAGCAAGACCCTGTCTCTACAAAAATTATTTAAGAAATTAACCAGGCATGCGCCAGCATGCCTGTGAACCCAGCTACTCAGGAGGCTGACAAGAGGGAAAGTCACTTGAGCCCAGGAGTTTAAGGTTGCACTTCCATTTACATAGCTATAAGCTATGATCACACCACTGCACTCAAGCCTGGGTGACAGAGACCCTGCACACACACACACACACACAAAATTGGCTAGACTAAGAATAAAGAGAGAAGACTCAAATTTTAAAATCATGTACAAAAATAGGAACATTAATATCAACCTTACAAAAAGTACACAATTATAAGAGAATACTATAATTGTATGCTACCAAATTGATGAAATAGATGACAAATTCGTAGAATATAAACTATAAAAACTGACTCAAAGGAAATAGAAAATCTGAATAGATGTACAGCACGTAAAAAGATGGAATATGTAATAAAAAACAAAAAACTTACAACAAAGAAAAGACAAGGACCAGAGGGCCTCACCAGTAATATGCTTCAAAAAGAATGAACACCAATCTATCTTAAATTCTTCCAAAAATGAGAGGATGGGATAATACTTCCCAACTCATGCTATAAGGCCAGCATATCCTGATACCAAAGCCAGGCAAAGAAATCTCAAAAAACTACAGACCAATGTCCCTTATGAATACCGATGTGAAAATCTTCAATAAAATATAAGGAAACTAAATCCACAGTATAGTAAAAGGGTTATACAACATGACCAAGTAGGATTTATCCCAGGAATGCAAGGATGGTTCAACATATGAAAAAAACCCATGTAACACACCATATTAATAGAATAAAGGTAAAAAGCAAAAACAAAACACATGATCATCTCAACTGATTCAGGAAAAAGCACTGGACAAAATCTAATACCCTTTCTTGATTAAAACATTCAGAAATATAGGAATAAAAGAACACTTCCTAAACCTGAGAAAGAGCATCTACCAAAAACCCCTAGTTATCATTATACTTAATGGTAAAAGACTAAAAGTTTTTCCCCAAAATCAGAAACAAAACAAGGATTTCTGCATCATGACTTCTATGCAACATTGTACTGGAGATTCTGGCTAGGGCAATTAGACATGGAATATAAACAAAAGGCATCCAGATTGGGGAGCTGGAATTAAAACATCCTCTATTCACAGATGTCATGATCTTATATAGAGAAAATCCCAGAGAATAAACACAAAAATTAATTTTAGAGCTAATAAGCAAATATTTTTATATACTAGCAATGAATCATCTGAAGATGAAATTAAGAAAGCACTTCCATTTATAATAGCATCAAAAAGAATAAAACTTTTTTTACAGTTCTCATTTCTTTATTGAGATTTCCAATTTGTTGGGTCAATGTCATCATATTCTCCTGTAATTATTTAAATAATGTTTCCTTTCTTTTACCATGTTTATAATAGCAGTTTGAAGTCTTTGCTAAGTCTAATATCTAGGCTCACTCACAGTCAGTTTCTATTAACTGCTTTCTTTTTCCCTCAGCATGGGTCACATTTTTCTGTCTCTTTACGTGTCTTAAAATTTGTTGTTAAAAACTGGACATTTTGGATAACATAGCCAGTGTATATTCTTTTTTTTTTTTTTTTTTGAGACGGAGTCTCACTCTGTTGCCAGGCTGGAGTGCAGCGGCGTGATCTCGGCTCACTGCAACCTCCACCCACGGGTTCAAGCTGGGATTACAGGCGTGAGCCACCGCACCTGGCCACCAGTGTAGAATTTTATATTTCTGAGCCTTTTAACATGTCTGGCCCTAAACTGTGGAATCTGTGTCCTGGGCAGTGTGACTACATCTGTTCAGATTTTAATTCACATATATATGTTTTAGCCTGGCTTTCTAGAGAAGTCATTCTGTGTCTGAATAGCTTAGTTTTCAGCTATGTACATGCCAAAGATATGCTCAAACAGCTTGAGCCTGCTCTTTAATCTGTATCTGGGTTAAGAAGGGCACATTAAAAGCTTCAAGAATTCTCATCTGCCTTGGCCCTTGCTCTCAGTTAGACAACCTCAGGTCTCCCCTACACATGTGCATAGTTTCACGATATGCCAGGATATGTGAAGAGGTTATCCCTTTATGGTTCTCTCATTTCCAGGGTCTGCCTTTTAATTTATAGCTACTCTTCCACTCACCCCAACTGGCACTACAACCTTAAACTAGCAAATGCATGGTTTTTCCTTGTTTTCCCCTACCAAGTTCAGTACATTTTATCGACAAAGGTTTTCACTCATTGCCCCAAATTGAATCAGCTCTCTGACAGCAAAGCTGCTGGTTTTCCAAACTACAATTCTTGCCAAAAGTGCTGGGACAGGAGGTCACAGTAGAAGCCCACGCGAGAATGCTGTAGACTTGCACTATTCTTACCTGAAACTCTAGCAGTTTTCCTAAGAATAAATGTTTCTCAATGATTTTCTTTGCTTTTGGTTGATTTCCAGAGTTCAAATAGTTTTGGGCAATTCTGCCATTTTTATACTTTTTTGTGTGTGGAAAGGATTCACCAAACTCTTCATGCAGCCACAGGTGAAAGTACATTTCTTGCGGATATTTTTATGCTTGTCCTCCTCATTTTATAAATGAGAAAATAAAAACTTACATGGCCTAGATCATTTTTTAAGGTTAAAGGACTATGTGGTCTTAAAGGGCTAATTTGTCAGTTAACAATCAACATGTAGGGCAGGGCATGGTCACTGCAACCAAGTAGCATCTTGTTTGAAACATGCCTGACTTTAGCTATTATCTTTTTTATAAAAGTGATATGGCTGTTATAAACCACAGGTCATTGACTAAATCCAGATTTGTTTATCCAAGTGAAGAAATTTAAGATGTGGGTAATAAACATAAAATAGGATATTTTGCCAAAGGTAAACAACTTTTTAAAGAAACTGTTATATTAAAATGCATTTTTGACTGCTTTAAAGCAGGTAATATTAACCTATATAAAAGAGAAACATCCTTGTTGATATTGAGCCAAAAATTAGCCTATGATGCAACATATAGTTTAGTTTCTCTCCTCTGCCGTAAAAAAAAAAAAAGGGCAAGTATGGTAGCTTTCCCAAAAAACATCCTTTAAATTCTTAAACATCCTCACATTTCTCTCCCAAATTCTACCTGCCTCGTTTTTTTTTTTTTTTACAGCTATAGTAACTTCCTAGCATAAAAGATGAAGCAAAAGCAATACAATTATAATAGCTATTGACTCCCTACCAGGAGAACAGGGCATAATTTCTAAGAATGTTTTCCAATAGTGATGATAGACTTGTGCCTCTCTACGCAACAACCCTTCTAATATTCGAAAAGAAAAATTGTCATAGCTCCTTAAGTCTTCCCTTCTCCAAGTCAAACAACTCCAGTCCTTACCAGCAGAGCCAGAATCCTTTCACCACCACATGGCTCTACCGTGGCTCCAACAGCAACTCCAGTCAGAATACGGACATTCCTTAGAAATATCTCTTCGTGGTGTGGCGTATTCACCCTGAGTCTCAGCACAGACTCTAAACACCTGATGATACATTCGTTCATAAGTATTTACTGAGCGCTACTATATGCCAGGCACTGCACTTAAAGGAGGAGACAGAGCAATGAACAAGATTATGAATCCAGAGTCGCTGCACCCAAAAACTGGGGTTGGCAGACACTGAACAATCGCTAATTCAATTCATCCCAGACAGTACAACTCACTTCGTGCTGAATACCACTAGGACCATGAGACTCAGACAGAGAATCTTTATTAGAATTTTCTAATACAAGGAATGGAAATCTACATGTCCAAATACACACAATAGGGCAAGCCCATGGTAATTCCCATATGTCCTTTAGACAAAGTTTTCAACAATCCTCAGGAAAAAATATGAAAAAGAACAACGCGGTATAGGATAAGTTTATTTTATTCTATTAGAGTTTCTCTTTATTATGAGATCATGTCCGTTTTTTTTCTTGGCATTAAAATGTTTTTTACCTCATGAAATAATTTGTAAGCAGAAGGTACCTGGCTTTGTTTTGGTTCATTTTGAAACAGTCTTATTTGCCAAATAAGAAGACAGCAATCAAGTTTCTATACCAAATATTTGTTGATATTTTATTTATCCATATCATCCAGTGATTTAAAGGACTCAAGAAAGTTCCCTTTGTCCTAAAATGCACCTCTGCACACAAAGAGTAGGCAATTACTCTTCCAACAAGTAGACCTCCATAAGAATTAGATCATTACATTTTGACACAAGGAAATGTAAGTTTTCCCACCCTCTTGCTGTATCACTCACAAGAACAATAATATCACTGTAAAACAGACCCAAACACACAGTACTGTAAATATGCAAAAAGTCTAGTCAAAGAAACTATATTGGTGACAATAACAATTGTAATTAATGACAGTTACTTCAGTAACAGTAAAAGTAGCCAAATTCTTATCAAGGTTATTTATGGCTAGTCTCTAGTATCATCCACAATGAAAATGGTTTATATTTATTAAGCTCCAAATAGGGTAGGGTGGGAGAAGAGAGAAAAGGAGGGAAAAAGTTAATAATAACTTAATAAAAACTCTATTATGTAACTAAAGTTTGTCACTAGCATTGACAAAACTGCAAAATATTCTTGGTAGTTGAAAATGACACAAACTTCATGCAGGACACCCATCTCCCAACAAAAAATACATCTGTGCTTACCTCTGGTAATCTGTATGCTTTTATGCAAGGGTTAAAATGTAGAAGGGCATTACAACATAGCATAAACAAAGAGGTTTTTAAGTCAGGTGGTCTTAAATTCCCTCATTCAAGACCTAGATCTACCCTTTACTTTCTGTATGTGACCTTGCACAAGTCATTCAACCACTTCAAGCCCCACTAGACTGTCAGCTCCACAGGAGCAAAGACCACTTCTGCCTGACTCACTACTATAAACCGTGGCCCACAGCACGGAGAAATCAGTTTCTTCCTGTATAAAATAAAGATATTAACAGTATTTATCTCGCAGCGTTAACTAGATAAATGGGATATTATATATATAAAGTCTGGCGCAGTGCCTGATTATGGTAAATGCTCAGTAAGTTAACCGTTTGACATTAACTACCAGCCATCAAACGTGAAAGTAATGTTTAAAGACTTTCAAACACCAACATGCAAAGCCTTTACCCACTAAGTATAAATTCCTCGATTAAAAAAATTTTTTTTTCCACAGAATACCTGCGAAGTTTCTAAACCACTGGGTTGGGATTCTAATAATAGCTGAACCCTGAATGGTGGGTTATAGAGTCAAGCTATTAAAAGACATTCAGTAGACTCCAAGTGCTCCTACTTCAAAAAATAGGCCATACGCAGAGGCCCCACTGGCTTCCCAGTCTCCCCTTGGGACGTCCCTAGGCTGTCAGGGAACCCCCCTCCTCCGCGCTTAGGGGGAGGAGAGAGAAAGCCTCGGAGGCGGGGGCCGGGGGTGGGGGAAAGCGAGCATCCCTGCGCCTCTCGCCCAGACCCACCTTGAGCAGGATGGACGGCGGCAGCTGGTTGATGTCTGGGGTTTCGGGGGGCGGCTCCCTGTGACAGTCGCAGGGGTTTTCGGGGGGCTCCCGACAGTCCGCGTCGCCACATTCATGCTGCTGCTGGGCGGACGAGGGGGCGGTGCCCCCGGCTCGGACAGCGTCCCCGCCAGCTTCGGTGGGGGCACCTTCGGAGGTGGGAGAAGAGGGCGGAGGGCAGAGCGGCTGCGGGGGCTGCTCCGGGGCCTGGCAGCAGCCGGCGTCGGGGGGCCGGGGCGGCGAAGCGCCTCCCCCCGCAGGCCCTCCCCCGCCGCCGCCGCCGCCACCGCCGCAGCCCCCGCCGCCGCAGCGGGGCTGCTTGCAGGGGGTGCAGGCGGGGACCCCGGCCCCCTTCCGCTTGCACACCATTTCGGGGGGCGTAGGGGGCTCGGCCGGTGACGGTGTCGGCCCCCGGAAGAGCTGCACGGCGGCGGGCGGCCCCAGGAAGCGCACCGGCCCCAAGCTGGCCAGGAAGAGACTTCGGCCCTGCTGCTCCCAGGCGGCGGCCGCAGCCAGCCCCAACTCTTTGCAGCAGGAGGCGGGCGACGAAGCCGAGGCGGCAGCGGCGGCGGCGGCCGAGGATAGCAGGAAGCGGCGGGCAGCAGCGGCGCAGTCCTCGGCGGCCAGGGCCGCGTAGCGCCGCGCCAGGTGCTGAGAGGAGGAGGCTGCAGCGTAGGCCCCGTCCCGCGGCGGCGGCGAGAGCGGCGGCTCCTCCTCTGGGCCGGCGGGGGCGGGCGCGCCGGGACTGTGCACGATGAAGCAGAGCATGCAGGGCCCGCGGAAGAAGCAGTCCCGGCTCCGGGGCGCCGCCGGCTGAGGGGGCACCTTGGCTGGGGTCCGGCGGGGCAGCCTGAGGAGAGGGCGCCGGCGGCGGCACCAACTGCAACAGCGAGGCCTCTTCTGGCTCGGGCGGTTACGCGGCTCCTTCGAGAGAAGGTGGCCCATATAGAAGGCCCCGAGGAGGGGGACCGGGACGGGAGGGAGGGAGACCCAGAGAGGCGGGCTCCCGGCAGCGGGGCAGGCCGCTCGCTGGCTCGGCCCCCGGCGGGGTCGCCCTCCCTGCGCACACACACGCACACACGGGCACACACGCGACGGTGGGGGGTGGGCGTCAGCTGCGGGCCGCCGGAGTGCCCGACGGGGGCTACATGCTTTGCCCAGGGAAGCCGGGAGAACGATGGGCGCGAGCTTTGGGGATGCGAGGGAGGGAGCGAGCGAGCCTGCCGGCTAGGCGACCAGTCCGGGCCCGGCCAACCGGCTCAGTCAGTCAGCGCAGCGGCGGGGGCAAGGCCGGGTCCCGCTCGGACCATTTTAACTGCGGATCCGCCGCCGGCGCGCGCACCCGCGACTCTGCTCGGAGCCGCAGGAGCGCGCGGCCCGTTCCGGCAGGGGGCGGAGCCAGTTGCGGTGGCGCGCTCGTGGCGGGGACGCCGGCACTCGGCTGCTCACCCGGGACTGCCGTCACACCGGCACTACGGGAAGAAGCCGGCCGGCTAGGGCACGGAGCTCTGGGCTTGCGGGGTGCGGCGCACGCCCCTCCCTCCCACCGCCTAAGGTTTTTCCGAAGCTGCTGGGCGTGCGCCGCGTTTCTGAGGCGGGAGGAGACACTTCCGAGCCAGCTGTGTGACATCCGTTTTCACAGCCGCGCTGACGTCTCGAGGTGTAAGTTCAAGAGCTGCCATTGGCCGGGAGCCGCTGGGCTCTTCCCCTCACCTTCCACCCCTGTCACCACCCCTGACTCGGAAACCGAGGCCACTTCGAAGCCGCGAGGCGGGTTCCGCCGGAAGGGCCAGTGTGGGCGCTGACCGCGCTTCAGGCGGAGTGGCAGATGCGGCCCCTGGGTGATGCGCACCAAAGTCATGTGAGGGGTTGATTGGTTGTGCGGCACCACTGTTTACCCACTTGTGTTTTCTTAATTGTTGCGTACTACTGCCTTTCCACAACTTTATTTCAGAATGAAAGCATATATCAAATTACCTGTGCACAGCAGAAAGATAACAGCTTCCCCACCCAGTGAGCCATTCAACACCCAGGCTACAAACTGTAGATCACTTTATTGTCTACACCCTCGGAATCCTGTCTAGCCGTCTGTTGTATATTTTAAACATGACGGTGCAGTGCCTGCTATATGACAAACCTTGGTGATCCAGATGAGAAAGAGGAAACAGCTATGCAGGCAGTCCTTTAGAAGGTTTGACTATATCGAGGCTAAAGAGCTAGGGCAGCTGCTAGAGCGGTACCTGGTGCGGAGAGGTTAGCTTTCACAAGCGAAAAATTAGAGGAGGCAAATACCATGGGAATGAGCCACTCTAGTGAGAGAAATAAGAGGAGAAGGTGGAATGGAGAGTGCTTTAGGAAGGATACTTTCTTCTTTGTGATTACAGAGAATGAGGAAAGGTAGATAAAGGATGGATACAGAGAGGTGGATGTTTCTAGCAGGAAGGTGAAAGAGTTCCTTTCTGTTGATTTCTGTTTTGCTTCAGATAGAGCTTGGTTACCTGCTGAAGGGTGGAAGAGAAGTGGCAGGTGTTTAAAAAAAAACCTGCTAAGGATAACTTGAGAGAGCTGACTGAGGAAGAAGTATTGCAATATTCAAGGCCCAGTGGCTTGGAGAAGACCACTGTTGGAACCTACATTGCTATTCCCACTATAGTGGCCAGCCCCACCCAGCCTGCTCTCAAACATGCTGTCAAACAATTGTTAATTCTGGCCTTTTTGTCAGAAATGACCAATCTTAAGTCTGTCACATTCAGGGATCCTTTCAGAGCCTAATGACAGTGATGCGGAATTCTAGAAGCAAATATTTGTCAAAAGATTTCACAGACATACACGCTATTCACTATCAAATGCATTGCCTGAACTACATTTACGTACACATATAATCCACATAACTTTCATCCATTTGCCTGTAGGGGAATCTTCCAGGGCCCCAGAGCAGTGCTTGAGGACTTATTACAGATCCTTTGACATCTCTACTAGGCTGCACTTTCACAAAAGGCAAGAGTATTATAAAGTGTTTTGTAACTTTATGTCAAAAATATGAACCTGTCAGAGCCAGATGTGGTGGTACCTATCATTCAAACTACAACAGGGCTGGTGAGGCGTGAGGATCGCTTGAGCCCAGCTTGTTATGATTATGCATGTGAATAGCCACTGTAGTCCATCTTGAGCAGCGTAGCGAAACACAGTCTCTTAAAAAAAATTGCGACCTATACATTTCATATAAGTTAAATACACATCTGCCCTATGAGCCAGCAATCCCTCATCTAGGTATTTATCCAGAGAAATAAAAGCATATATCGATAAAAAGACATGTACAAAAATGTCCGTAACAACTTTATTCATGGTCACCAAAAACTATAAACTGCCCAGATGCCCATCAGTGGGAGAATGGATTAATAAACTGATATATTCATCTAATTAAATACTACTCAGCAACACAAGAGAAAAAGCATGGATGAATCTCAAAAACTTAGGATGTTTTATGCTTTCTGGATACGGGGCCCTCGAATCGCTACCTGGTAACAGGCTCCCTATGCGATTCCTGTACAGACAGCCTGGCACCATGCAAATGTATCAGAACTACACATACCATCCAACTTCAACTTCTTGTTTTTAGAGATGAAGCAACTGAGTCTGAGAGTTCTGAAGTCGTTGCTAAAATTTACAATATTTGTTTCCTTACTCCCAGTTCCTAAACCATTCAACCACAAGCAAATTGTCTTTGGTCTACCTATTGGACTCTGTGCTGACAAAAGATACTTGTTTTTTATAGTTGAGATATTTTGCATGTCTGTTCTCATCACCCACCATCATCACACCACTAGTTCTCCCCAGAAAAAAATTCAGATTCTTTGAGGCTTAGGATTATCTCTAACCCTTCTTTTTATTTCTTTACCACAGCAAATAGCAGAGAGAGTCTTGTATAGTTCATCAGTGATTAAATAAGCTACTACTACTATCAGGAGAGCTGTAATGAGTTTTGGAACTCAGTACCCTAAATAATAATACTAATGTTGTAAATGTTAAAGATACAGAATTATGAATAAGAGTCATAAATTAGAATTATAGAGACAGTTGTAGCAGCTGATGGCTTTGCTAGTTGGGGGGCAGAGAGGGTGGAGTTGCAGTGGAAACCAACTCCGGACAGCCAGGAGCTGGACTGGCACTATTAGCTAGGCATTTGTGGTACTGGCAGCTGTCCTGGCATTCTCAGTTCTCATTGTTTTGTCAAATATAAACAGTCTCACAAAACATCAACATCAGTTATAGTCACTTCATGACTACAATAGGCAAGACAAAAATAAGACCCCTCCACAATCATGTCTGAACACAGCAAATACAAGAACAGTCTCTAAACCACAAAAATGACCAAACATTCTGGTTAATATAAGTGACCACTGTTTCTTGGCCAATTACAGGCTTAGCCTTGATCCATTCTTCCTGCCTTCTAGATAGCAAATATTAAAATATTAAGTTATAGGATCACCTGTTTCCTGCCAGCATCCAATCCAGAGCAAAACCTTGACACTTCCCCAAAATCACCTAACAACACACTCATTCCTGTAATGTTTTTCACAATACCAATACCTTCTTACTGAGAGTGCTCCTGCCCAACTTCGCTCCTCATTGCTCTCTGCCTGCCTGCAACAAGACATTAAACCCACCTTGGTTTGAATCTAGTTGTTTTCCTGCTGCTCTTTAACTAGAGGGAATTAGCATTTGTTATTATCAAATGTCACCAACCTATCTAAAGTTAATCCCTCCTTTGCCCTTTCCTCTTACCGTTTTTATTTTCTTTATAGCTCATTATCACATTTTTAAAAATTGTTGGTTTGTTCAATTAGAACACAGGCTCCATGAGGACAGGGATTTTGTTCAGTTTTTGGGAAGATAATCAGGCTACTGTGTAGAATACGGACTAGAGGAGAAGCAACCTCTTAGAAGGAAGGCCAGTTAAAGTTGTTCAAAGGGTCCATAGAGAAGCCTTAAAAGTATGAATTTAGGGCCGGGTGTGATGGCTCACGCCTTTGATCCCAGCACTTTGGGAAGTCAAAGCGGGCAGATCACCTGAGGTCAGGAGTTCAAGACCAGCCTGGCCAACATGGTGAAATCTCACACTACTAAAAATACAAAAATTAGTTGGGCACGGTGGCGCATGTCTGTAATCCCAGCTACTCAGGAGGCTGAGGCAGGAGAATCACTTGAACCTGGAAGGCAGGGGTTGCAGTGAGCTGAGATTGTGCCATTGCACTCCAGCCTGGGCAACAAGTGCAAAACTCCATCTCAAAAAACAAAAAGCAAAACAAAACAAAAAAAAGAATGTAGGCATTCTGGGAATAATGAAGTAAGGTTGTTATTGAGAAACATTTCTGATGTGGAGTTGTCAGGATTTAATTCTGAATTGGATAGAGGGAAGGGAATGATGAATATAGGGAGAAAACCCCCAAATTGCTTGTTCTTATGATTTATTTCAATGAATAACTTATGGTGAAATAATGGATTCTATAACGTAAAATAGTTACATATTTGAATAATATTCCAACCTGAGGTAGATTTGAGTTATGGCATACTGAGATTCACACTGAAAACCAGTATATAAATTTAAAATGTGGCAAAAAGGTAAAAAGAAAAGTTTTTTCTTCTTTGCTAACATAGGTTATACTAAATTTGAAATTCACATTTGCTTATAAAAAGACAGCCTTGTGTAAAAGGTTTTCATGCTGCTTGAAGTTGGGTAATGGTGGTTGTGGTAAATAGCTAAAACATCCTATAGCACCAGTGACGCACAAGGAGAACAAAGTTCACATGCCATTGATCCCAGTAATTGTGGTAAATGTGACAGATGGCCTAGAAAGACATTGTCTGATGCATCTTAAAATCATGGAACACCCAGGTGTTCAGTAAATTTAATTCCACATTATATTGTGTTTTTGCTGAAATACTCAAGGCCAAAGATGATAGTGAAAAACAAGTTTCCAGAGAATTCCCTTCAGGACAATCTATATTCCTGAGTAATTTGTTTCAGACATGATATGAAAGTTCAGCTGCTGCCTGGCCTGTTCTTCCCTAAGCTCTTCTCTTGACTGATTCATTCTGAGTTTCCAGATGATATCAGCCCTAATATCACCTCCTGTCATGAGAGCTCTTCCCCAGTCACTCTGTTACACTCCCCTGTTCATTTCCTTCACAGCGGTTACCACAGTCCGCAGTTGTGGTATTTCTGTGTTATTTGACTATCATTCCCATCAGAATTAATTCCTACTTTGTTTCCTCTCAAATTGCCAGCACCTAAATTTGTTAATCAACTGAATTTTAAAGGCAGATTTTCGGAGTCTGAGACAGGAGGAACACTTAAGTCCAGGAGTTCGAGACCAGCTTGGGCAACATAGGGAGACCTTATCTTTACGAAAAATTTAAAAATTAGCCGGACATGTTAGCTCACACCTATACTCCCAGCTAATCTAGAGGCTGAGGCGGAAGGGTAGCTTGAGCCCGGGAGGTCAAGGCCACAGTGAGCCATGATCTTGCACCACTGCGCTCCAGAACCTGGGCGACAGAGTGAGAGACACCCTGTCTCAAAAAGAACCAAATAAATAAGTAAAGGCAGATTATCCTAGGTGGGCCTGACATAATCAAGTGAACTCTTAAAAAGAGGGTCAAGGAACGGCTGGGCGTGGTGGCTCACACCTGTAATCGTAGCACTTTGGGAGGCTGAGGCAGGCGGATTGCCTGAGCTCAGGAGTTCGAGACCAGCCTGGGCAACATGGTGAAACCCCGTTTCTACTAAAATACAAAAAAAAAAAAAAAAAAAGGTAGCCTGTAGTCCCAGCTACTCAGGAGGCTGAGGCAGGAGAATTGCTTGAACCTGGGAGGTGGAGGTTGCAGTGAGCCAAGATCGTGCCACTGCACTACTCCAGCCTGGTGACAGAGCGAGACTCCAAAAAAAAAAAAAAAAAGAAGGTCAAGGAGAAGTCAGGGAGATTGAAAGCAACAGCAGATGCTTTTCTTTAGCTGTGAAGAAGTAAAGTTTCATGTTATAGTGAGACCTATATGGCAGAAAATGGCAAGTGGCCTCTAAGAACTGAGAGTAGCCCCTAGCTGATGGTCAGCAAGAAAGCAGGCCTTCCTTCCTACAGGATTCTTAATTCTGCCAACAACCACATGAGTTTGGAAGAATACCCAGAACTACAGAAGGGAGCGCAGCTTGGCTGACACCTTGATTTCAGCCTGGTGAGAACCTGAGCAGAGAACCCAGCTGAGCCCATGCCAGGACTTTTGACTTACAGAACTACGAGATAATAAATGTGTTATTTTAAGTCACTTCATTTCTGGTAATTCGTTTTTGCATCAAATGCAAATGTTTTTGCATGGAATAAAGTGTGTATTCAAATACAGTCATATGGATACCAAAACTTGATGTAGTTTTAATAGCAGAAACCAAATGATCAATTATCCATAACTTCAAAGATTAATTCAACCTCATGAAAAGAAACAACTAATCAGAAGTTAATACCTGCACAGACTATTTGTTGTTCTCCCACTTTTGCATAAATTAGATAATTGAGACAAAGATATGGGCTTATTTCTTTTGCTTAAGACTCACATATTTATCTTTTCCTTAGATGGAATTAGTATAACACAAAGATGTTCCACTATTTATATTCCTTCAATTCTGTGTGTGTCTATATTCTATAATTAGTATTTTCTCATTTTCAACTGACAGAAATAATGCTTATAGAAAAAAGAATTAAATTACATGTGTCTCCCTAACATTAAATGTTTTTCCTCCTAAATTTATTTTTTTTTCCTTTTTTTTTTCTTTTTTTTGAGATGGAGTCTCACTCTATCACCCAGCCTGGAGTGCAGTGGTGCTATCTCAGCTCACTGAAACCTCCGCCTCCCAGGTTCAAGCAGTTCTCCTGCCTCAGCCTCCCAAGTAGTTGGGATTACAAGCATGTGCCACCACACCCAGCTAATTTTTGTATTTTTAGTAGAAACAGGGTTTCACCATATTGGCCAGGCTGGTCTCAAACCCCTGACCTCAATGATCCACCCACCTCTCAAAAATGCTGGGATTACAGGTGTAAGCCACCACACCCAGCCTTCTCCCAAATGTAATAACATTTGTATTTCTTATTATGTAATTTTTTTTTTGAGAAGGAATTTTGCTCTTGTTGCCCAGCTTGGAGTGCAGTGGCACCATCTCTGCTCACTGCAACCTCCCTGTCCCGGGTTCAAGCTATTCCTCTGCCTCAGCCTCCCGAGTAGCTGGGATTACAGGCTTACGCCACCACACCTGGCTAATTTTGTATCTTTAGCAGAGACGGGGTTTCTCCATGTTGGTCAGGCTGGTCTCGAACTCCCGACCTTGGGTGATCCGCCCACCTCAGCCTCCCAAAGTGCTGGGATTACAGGCGTGAGCCACCATGCCTGGCCCTTATTATATAATTTTTAAATGGTTACATACTTGGACGCAATAGCCAGATAATTAAATCTACTTTTAGTGACTCAGAAATGACAAGTCACCTTCAAAACTCCATGTGTTCAGAATTTGTTGTATTACTGTAATAACGAAATGTCTACGTCCCAAACTTGCGTGCTCTACCCTGAGTCTGATGAGTAGCAGGTTGCCCTTTCCTATTTCGTTCCCTATATCTGGAGGTAAAATTATTATAACGGGAATCCAGAAACTGGAGGGATGGAAATAACCATTTAAGTTATATGTAATCCCTCCTGAGGCAGGTGGGCAACAGAGGAAGGGTGGCAGGAGTAGTGAGGCAGAGATCACTCTCATCAGAGCCACTGCAGGTGGCTCTCACCTATCTAATATATCTGATACTGCTGGGTTTAGAAATTCCTAGATTTTTTTTTTTTTTTTTTTTTTTTGCTCCTGAGGAAAGTAATGAAGCATTGGTTTTTGTCACCACTCAGGGAGTGGATAATTTTCTTCTCTGTAGCCTCATAAATTACATAAACTCCCTTAAACTTCTGGCAGGACACTTTATCAACATATCACCAGTGCTATATTGAGTGAGCTTAGGTTTTGATTCTGTTCTACCTGCTTTTTAGTTATATGTTATTGTTTGTTTATCATGTTTAAGTTATTGTGTGTTCAGTCATACCTACAGTATGTTGTGATGCAAATGGATCAACCATACTTAGGGCCCATTATTTAGGGTCCATTATTTCGTACTAACTACATGTTAAGTAAGCTAAGGGGACAGGTATTTAAAAATACTATCTATACTCAATTGTTAAAACAGATAAAACATCTTATTTTTCTATTTTTAGACAGGGTCTCACTCTGTCACCCATGCTAAAGTGGGCAGTGGCACAATCATGGCTCACTGCAACCTCAACTTCCTAGGCTCAAGCAATCCTCCTACCTGAGCCTCCTGAGTAGCTGGGAATACAGGCAAGCACCACCATGCCTCACTAATTATTATTTGTAGAGACAAGGCCTCACTATGTTGCCCAGGCTGGTCTTGAACTCACAGAGTCAAGTGATCCTCCCGCCTCAGCCTCGCAAAGTGTTGGGATTACAGATATGAGCCACCATGCTGGGCCTGAAACATAGTATCCTGAAATTTGTTTGTTCAGCAACACTTGTCATCGAGTCACCTCTCCCATTCTCAGTTGAAAAATGGGAATGAGTAAAATTTGGGTGTAAGGATCTTTTGCTCCCTCCAGGGCAATTCATTTTATAAGCTTGAGAACCATTATCATGGGTAGTATGCTGTCCTTGCTAACTTCTTTTCTTTCAAAACTGCTTTATATCTTCATTTAAGTCTTACTTTGGAAGAGAGCGAGAGAGAGAGAGAGAGAGTGTGTGTGTGTGTGTGTGTGTGTGTGTGTGTGTGTCTTGGGGAGGATACTAAGGCAGGAACTCTTCCAAATTCCCATTGTTTTGCCAATGATTTTCCCTGGCAAATCAATATATTTCCTGCCTGTTGTCTTCAACATTTGTAAAAATTGACATCTCTAAACTTTAATGCATTGGGTCCAGTTTGAATAATTTGAATCTTTATTGCACTACAAATCAAAGATGTTCACTGGTGAATTATCAATAGGTAACAAAACTGCAGATTAGTGGTAGGTGCTGTTTTCATGTGCTGTGGATCCATAGGACCTCTATTTAAAAAATTAATATAGCTGTTTTCCATGTCAGCCATGAAATGATAAGTAATATCCTCCCCATCTTTCTTATAAATAAAAAAAAGTGGAAAATTTACTTTGGAGGTCTTAAGAGGACTAAAGTGTGTCAGAATCTTCACTGAAAAAATTTTGTAAAGCATATACTCATTGGAAAATGACAAGAATCCATAAAGAACTGCGAGAAAATGTGTTATTTCTAAAGGAAGTTAATTCTAAGGGAAGTTAACCCCAAAACCTACTTTAAATTGCATTGCCTGTTTCATACTGTTTCGTCTACTTTCATTACCTACCAGCTTTCTCTCACTCCTGAAATGTCCCATTTCTGACTGTGCCTTTATATTTTTATCTACACCTCAACAATACTGAAATATGCATCATAGTTTTTTCTTATGGATATAGTTTTGGGGAGTAGTCTGTGAAGAAAATTAATCCTTTTCAGGCACATTAAAGGGAATATTTGCTAAGATCAAGTTGGAAAATATTTACTCTGAAAAGAAATTTTGAAGGGAGGGTTTATGGGGTAAAGAACAGTTTCTGGAATAATACGTGAGCATGGAATACATTTTCTGAAAAGCCACCATTTTTTAGACTGTGTGAGGTATTCGTATGTGTATATGTATGAAAGAGAAAGTGAGAGTGGCAGAAATAGAGCTCATCATTTCTGCTACCATCAATAATAATTTTCAAGGAATTCCAGATGATTCCTAACTAACTCTTTCTCTTCCTTTGGTAGTGAAACCATAATCCACACAAGTTAAAAAAAAATCAGTGTTAGGAAAATTCTGTCAGCCTTCTGAGTAGACTGAGACATGCATTGGGGCTTGGTTATATTTTCTCAGCCAAAAGAGAGAAGGCTTGAAAGGGGGAAACAAAGACAATGGAGAAATGACTTTAATATTTCACTGGGGTAGAGTCGTTCTAATAGCAGTCAGCTTAAAAACTATCCCTTCCTGACCTAGAAACATAGAGTTCAACATAATTGTTCATGATAGTAGTACAAATTAAAGCCATAATGAGACACCATCACACAACTATTTAGAATGGCGAAATGAAAGACTGACATAGCAAGTGTTGGCAAGAATGTGGAACAACTAAAAATCTCATAGGCTGGCTTTGAACTCCTGGCCTCACGTGATCCTTCTGCCTCATCCCCACAAGGTACTGGGTTATAGGCATGAGCCACCATACCCAGCCAGGCTCATATACTGATGATGGAAATGTAGAATGGTACAGCCACTTTGGAAAACATGTTGCTGGTTTCTTATACAAGTTAACATACAGTTACAATATGATTCCCCAATCTCAATTCTAGCTGTTTACCAATGAGAAATGAAAACATGTTTACACAAAAGCCTGTATACAAGTATTTATAGAGGTTTTATCCACAATTGTCAAAACCTGAATACCAAAAATTTTTCGACTTATAAATGGATAAACAAATTTTGGTATATCCACACAATGGATAAATCTCAAACAAATATGGAAAGTAAAAACTCAGATTCAAAAGGCTACATACTGTATGATTCCCTTTATATGACTTTCCTAAAAAGGCAAAACTGTAGGGATAAAAAATAAAGCAGTGGTTGCGAGAATCTTGCAGAAGAGGAAAGTGTTTATGACAAAGAGGCACAATGGAACTTTTTGGGGAGCTAGAAATGTTCTTTATCTCGATTGTGATGGTTACATCACCGAATGTATTTGTAAAAACTCATAAAAGTATACACTAAAAAAGATGAATTTTACACTACATAAATTATACTTCAATAAACCTGACTTTAAAGGATTATAGAACAAAAATTTACAAGATATCAAAAATTCAAAGTCATGAAAGAAAAGTAGGGTATCTCAACTAGATCTAAAGAGACGACAGAAACAAAAATAACCAAATGAAATATATGAGCGTGGAATATATTCTGGTCTGAAATAATCCAATAAAACCACTAATAAAATTGTGTTTATACAATTGGGAATATTTCAATATGGCCTGCATTTAGATATTATATAATTAATGTTAATTTTCTAGGCATTAAAAGTATATGATGATTACATAGAATGCCTTTTTTTTTGTTAGGAGACACATACTGAAATATTTAAGGTGAAACAGTATTTACAACTTTCTTTCAAATGATACTGCAAAATAAAAGCAAGAGGGAACATAAGGTATGCTGATTGTATTAGGGTTCTCTAAAGAGACAGAACTAATAGGATATATGTATATATGAAGGGGAGTTTATTAGGAGACGATCACAAGGTGAAGTCCCACAATAGGCCATCTATGAGCTGAGGAGCAAGAAAGCCGGTCCAAGTCTCAAAACCTCAAAAGCAGGGAAGCCGACAGTGCAGCCTTCAGTCTGTGGCCAAAGGCCCAAGAGCCCCTGGAAAATCACTGGTGTAAGTCCAAGAGTCCAAAAGCTGAAGAACTTGGAGTCTGATGTTCAAGTGCAGGAAGCATTCAGCACGGGAGGAGAAAGATGGAAGCTGGAAGATTCAGCAAGTCTGCTCTTCCACTTTCTTCTGCCTGCTTTATTCTAGCCGTGTTGGTAGCTGATTAGGTGATGCCCACCCAGATTTAGGGTAGGTCTGCCTCTTCCAGTCCACTGACTCAAATGTTAATCTCCTTTGGCAACACCCTCACGGATACACCCACGATCAATACTTTGCATCCTTCAATCCAATCAAGTTAACACTCAATATTAACCATTACACTGATCATTATTGAAATGAGGTGAATAATCTGTGGGCACACATTGCATTAAGCAGACAATGTCTTTTAAGTTATAACACTGATCTGAACTATCACCTTTATTATATACCAAATTTGGACGTATATTTTTGGAAAATGTTATTTTGTTCCATTCATCATTTAGTTCCTATGCCAATACTATCCTGTTTTAGTTATTAGAATTTTATAATGTTTTTATATCTGATAGATCAAGTCATTATTATTTATATGTTTCCAAAATATTCAGGGTTCATCTAATCAATTTAGACTCTCAGATGAATATCAGAATCATTTTGTCAGTGTCTCATTTGACCTTTGATTAGTATTAAATTAGATTTATAAATTAATTTGTAGAAAATTAACATAGTTTTATTTTTATTTATTTTTGGAAACAGGGCCTCACTCTTCTGCCCAGGCTGGAGTGCAGTCACAGGATTATGGCTCACTGCAGCCTAGACCTCCCAGGCTCAAGTGGTCCTCCCACCTCAGCCTCCTGAAGTAGCTGCGACCACAGACACACACCACCACACTCACCTAATTTTTTGTAGAGACATGGTCTCACTGTGTTGCCCAGGCTGATTTGAAACTCCTAGACTTAAACAACCCTTCCACTTTGGCCTCCCAAAGTACTGGGATTACAGGCATGAGCCACCATGCACAGCTGACATATTTTTAAATAGTAATATTTCTTTAAGAAACGTGATATACTTCTACATTTACTCAAAGCTTTATGTTCCTTAGTAAAGTATTGCATTTTCCTGGACATTTGAAAATATTTCTCATTACTTCATAGCATTTGTACTACTGGAAATTGGTGCTTTTCCTAGTATATTGTTTAGTTAGTGTAATTACTGCTATGTAGGAATGTAGTGCTTGTTGTATAAGTATTTTGTTACAAACCACTTTAGCTGGGCATGGTGGCTCACACCTGTAATCCCAGCACTTTGGAAGGTTGAGGCAGGAGGACCGCTTGAGGCCAGGAGTTTGAAAACAGCCTGGGCAACATAGCAAGATGCCAATCTCTACAAAAAAAAAAAAAAAAAGCCACTTGAATGAATTTGCTTATTAGCTCTTATAACTTTTGAATTAAAATTTTCTTAGGTGGGAAATCATCCAATCTTCTAGTCTGACTCATTTTTCTACATAAATAAACTTTCATAAATAAAGTTTCATAAAAAGGAAACTTTCATTTCTTTTTCTTAATCTTACTCATTTGCATAATGAGTGAGATCAAATAATAGTGAGGAAAGAAGCAAAGGTGCCATGTACCTGAAATATAAAAACTAATGATTCTAGTGCTTCCCAAATTAAGTGTGATTTTGGCTATTTGAGATAAATATTATTTTTCTTGCATTCCTATTTTTGTATTTTTTAAACAACCAGCAGTGGAAATTGGATACAATTTCATTATTTTGGGGGCATTTATATTAATAATTATACATTTTTTAATCTTTGCCCTACTGATGTGATAAATTACATCAACAGATTTCTAATTAGTAAGCCATCCTCACATTATTATAATAAACTTTATGTGATCATATTGTATTATTTGAATATTTTACTAGTTATTTTGTTTATAGGTTTTTTTAGATTTTTGAATCTATGTGAGTTGAATTGGTTATTACTTTTTTGGCTTAAAAATAAGATTTCTCATTTTGACTTAGAAGCTGAAGTTTTTGTTCTATTTCACATGCTAATTAGTATTTTATTATTTTTCATAGAAAATAAAAAATTGCTTCCTAAGCAATGCCGGGAAGCTATAATTTTAAAGAGGGGAGTAATGGATTTGATTGTATTTAAAAAATTAAACATTTTTGTTTTTTTGAGACAATGTCTCACCCTGTTGCCCAGGCTGGAATGCAGTGGCACTATCATGGCTAACTGTAGCCTCCACCTCCTGCACTCAAGCAAGCCTCCTGACTCAGCCTCCTGAGTAGCTGGGACCCCAGGTGCACACCACCATACCCAACTAATTTCTGGTCTTGAACTCCTGGACTCGAAGGATCCTCCCACCTTGGCCTCCCAAAGTGCTAGAATTACAGGCATGGGCCACTTCGCCCAGCCACATTTGTGCATAGCTAGTGACACATATGAACAAACTCAAAAGATTGGGAGAAAATGGATGTTTTACATGGAATAAAGAGTTAATAGAGATATTTAGATATTTGATATTTAAAGGGCTTCTAGAAATTAATAAAAAATTTAAAAGCAACATAAAATGGGAAAATGGGCAAAAATATGAAAAGGAATATTTGAAGAAAAACCTAAAAATAAATACATTAAAATGTGTTCAACTTCATTATTGGTCAGGAAAATGCAAATTTCTGTAACAATGAGATTCCATTTCACTTATCACATTGTCAAAACTTAAAAGATTAATACAATCCAGTGTTGGTGAGTGTGTGGAAACTGCTATTCTCTGATATTCTTCAAGAGTATTTGGGAGGAATAATAACTTCTACAGTCTTTTGAAAAAGCAAATTGGAAAAATCTATTAAAATAAAATAGGCCTATATGGTTTTTCCCCGAATTTATCTTAAAGAAATGATAGTACAAGAATATTCAGATATAAATGTAAAGATATCCATTGAAGCATCTTTCTTTTTTTTTGCAATGGCAATGTACTAAAACAAATGACTATTAGTAGGAAAATGGTTGAATAAACTATGATCTGCCACTACAAAAAATATTGAATAACTCTTAAAACTAATGAATAATAGTCTTCTTATTCTGACCAAAAAGAAGCCCATAGTAAATGGCTATGAATAAAAGGAAAATTATAGACAAATATGTATTGCACGATTCTAGGTTTTAAAAATCTATGTGTGATTAGTACATATAGTTCTATCTTTATAAACTCCTGTGTATCTTCATATACTTCGTAATGTTATGAAGTATATTGGCGTTAATATACTTCACATCATTAATAGTGGCACCCACTGGCAAATGAGGCAGGGGGGCAGGACTGGAAGGACCCAAGTGGAAATTTCTTTTAGCACTCTATAATTAATACTTTATATTACTTTAAAATGCTAAAAGTGTTTTGGATGATTCCTATATTTCTTGTGGTAAAAGACTCAAGGAAAGCAGAAAAAAGATCATCTAAAACATTATTTTTTATCTTTAGAGTCTTATCTGCAAAATGAGACCAAAGTTACTTCCAAAAGACTTTTGGCCGTTTCTAAAATCGGATCCTCCTTAAACGGATGAATATTACACTGAGGTATTCAGAATAGTGTACTTGTATATTTGAAGGCAATTCCAAAGAATTTTGAGAAACATTTTCAGTAACAACAGCATCATTGAATAAGTACATACATTCCATAGATGATCTAGTTCCCAGTAAAATAGTAGAATAAAAACTTATTTGTAAGTTGTTACTATTTATTTATTTATTTATTTATTTATTTATTTATTTATTTATTTTGGAGACAGAGTCTTGCTCTGTCACCAAGGCTGGAGTGCAGTGGCCCGGTCTCGGCTCACTGCAAGCTCTACCTCCCGGGTTCATGCCATTCTCCTTCCTCAGCCTCTCGATTAGCTGGGACTACAGGTGCTCGCCACCACTCCCAGCTAATTTTTTGTATTTTTTAGTAGAGACAGGGTTTCACCGTGTTAGCCAGGATGGTCTCGATCTCCTGACTTCGTGATCTGCCCGCCTCAGCCTCCCAAAGTGCTGGGATTACAGATGTGAGCCACCACGCCTGGCCAGTTGTCTTGTAGTCATAAGGAATTATGAGAGCAGGACCTTTTCCTCTTCTATTTAAAAAAGCTGGAGAAATGTTACTGAGATTTTTATTTAATCAAAAAATGTTGAGTGGAATGCATTACACAGTTTCCTACAGCAACTTTTGTTTGTTTGTTTGTTTGAGATGGATTCTCACCCTGTCGCCAGGCTGGAGTGCAGTGGCGCAATCTCAGCTCACTGCAATCTCCACCGCCTAGGTTCAAGTGATTCCCCCTGCCTAAGCCTCCTGAGTAGCTGGGACTACAGGTGCACACCACCACGCCAGGCTAAGTTTTTTTGTAATTCAGTAGAGACAGGGTTTCACCATGTTGGCCGGGATGGTCTCGATCTCTTGACTTCGTGCTTCGCCTGCCTTGGCCTCCCTAAGTTCTGGGATTACAGGTGTGAGCCACCACACCTGGTCCAGCAGCATTGTTAAATATGTCTTTAAGGCTTGAAGGCTAGACTGAAAAAGTTTATTCAACCCAAATGTGACTGAGCTGTAGTACTAATAGTATGCTTCAATAAACATTTGTAGCGTAGAAGAGTGAGTGGATGGATGAATCAATAGAAAGGACCAGGAAATTCACTGGGTTGTAAATTCTGGGAGGAAGGAACTAGTCTTCTATATTCATAATTGTATCCCCAACACCCTGCCACATAGTTGGATCACATGAATGATCCCAGAGCTATCCTCACTTTCCTGAGTGTATAACTGGACTTTTATAATAAATTATGTA
Organism: Pan paniscus; assembly: GCF_029289425.2. NCBI lineage: Eukaryota > Metazoa > Chordata > Mammalia > Primates > Hominidae > Pan > Pan paniscus. The sequence goes on from NC_073253.2 coordinate 103,680,080, forward strand.
TGTCTTAACTCATTATTAAAGGATAAATGTTTTTAAAGGTAAAATTATGAATCTTGAACAAAAAAATAAAATAAAGATATGTTAAAGAATGTTTTAACTCAGTTATTGAAGGAACTAGAAAAGGGTAAAGAGCCAAATCAAGGAGATTCCAAAGAAGACACAAATAGATGTAATCTGGAGTGCTGAAATGAATTCAATAGATTCAAAATTCATCAAACTCCGAATTCCACAGGGAAATAATCAATTGCATCATGACCATCAAAAGTCATTTGAATTACTAACAGTTTACTACAACTAATAGAGTGGTAAAATACCTAAGAAGCAATAAAAGTCCCAAATAATGAGAAAGGGTGGGGATTTGCTGGCAAGATGGCTGAATAGAAACAGCTCCAATCTTCAGCTCCCAGCAAGATCAACGGAGAAGGTGGGTGGTTTCTGCATTTCCAACTGAGTTACCCGGTTCAACTCATTGGGACTGGTTGGACAGTGGGTGCAGCCCACGGAGGGCAAAGTGAGGCAGAGTGGGGTGTCATCTCACCCGGGAAGTGCAAGGGTTTGGGGATTTCCCTCCCCTACCAAGAGAAGTCGTGAGGGATTCTGCCCTGAGGAATGGTGCACTCTGGCCCAGATACTGCCCTTTTTTCATAGTCTTCACAACCCACAGACGATGAGATTCCCTCTGGTGCCTACACCACCAGGGCCCTGGGTTTCAAGCACAAAACTGGGTGGCTGTTTGGGCAGACATCCAGCTAGCTGCAGAGTTTTTTTTTTTTTTTTTCATACCCCAGTGGCACCTGGAATGCCAGTGACACAGAACTGTTCAATCCCCCTGAAAAGGGACTGAAGCCAGGGAGCCAAGTGGTCTGGCTCAGCGTGTCCCAACCCCATGGAACCCAGCAAGCTAAGATCCACTGTCTTGAAATTCTCACTGCCAACACAGTCTGAAGTTGACGTGGGATGCTGGAGGTTGGTGGGGGGAGGGGCATCGCCATTGCTGAGGCTTGAGTAGGCAGTTTTACCCTCACAGTGTAAACAAAAACAAAAGGAATTTCGAACTGGGTGGAGCCCATCACAGCTCAGGAAGGCCTACATGGCCAGACTGCCTCTCTAGATTCCTCCTATCTGGGCAAGGCATCTCTGAAAAAAAGGCAGCAGCCCCAGTCAGGGACTTTTAGATAAAACAGCCATCTCCCTGCGACAGAGCACCTGGGGAAAGCAGCGGCTGTGGGCACAGCTTCAGCAGACTTAAACGTCCTTGCCTGGCAGCTCTGAAGAGAGCAGCAGACCTCCCAACACAGCGTTCAAGCTCTGATAAGGGTCAGACTGCCTCCTCAACTGGGTCCCTGACCCCTGTGTATCCTGACTGGGAGACACCTCCCACTAGGGGCTGACAGACACCTCATACAGGAGAGCTCTGGCTGGCATCTGGCGGGTGCCTCTCTGGGACGAAGTTTCCAGAGGAAGGAACTGGCAGCAATTTTTGCTGTTCTGCAGCTTCCGTGGTTGATACCCGGGCAAACATGGTCTGGAGTGGACCGCCAGCAAACTCCAGCAGACCTGCAGCAGAGGTCCCTGACTGTTAGAAGGAAAACTAACAGAAAGGAATAGCGTCAACATCAACAAAAGGACATCCACCCAGAGACCCCATCCGAATGTCACCAACGTCAAAGACCAAAGGTAGATAAACACGAAGATGGAGAGAAACCAGGCAAAAAGGCTGAAAATTGCAAAAACCAGAAAGCCTCTTCTCCAAAGGATCGCAACTCTTTGCCAGCAAGGGAACAGAACTGGATGGAGAATGAGTTTGATGAACTGACAGAAGTAGGATTCAGAAGGTGGGTAATAACAAACTCCTCCCAGCTAAAGGAGCATGTTCTAACCCAATGCAAAAAAGCTACAAACATTGAAAAAAAGGTTAGACGAATTGCTAACTAGAATAACCAGTTTAGAGAAGAACATGAATGACTTGATGGAGCTGAAAAACACAGCACAGGAACTTGGTGAAGCATACTCAAGTATCAGTAGCCAGATCTATCAAGTGGAAGAAAGGATATGAGAGATTGAAGGTCAACATAATGAAATAAATCAAGAAGACAAGATTAGAGAAAAAAGAATGAAAAGAAATGAACAAAGCCTTCAGTAAATATGGGACTATGTGAAAAGACTAACTCTACATTTGATTGGTGTACCTGAAAGTGATGGGGAGAATGGAACCAAGTTGGAAAACACTCTTCAAGATACTATCCAGGAGAACTTCCCCAAACTAGCCAGACAGGCCAACATTCAAATTCAGGAAATACAGATAACACCACAAAGATACTCCTCGAGAAGAGCAACCCCAAGACACATAATCACCAGATTCACTAAGGTTGAAATGAAGGAAAAAATGTTAAGGGTAGCCCATCAAATTAACAGCAGATCTCTCAGCAGAAAGCCTACAAGCCAGAAGAGACTGGGGGCCACCATTCAACATTCTTAAAGAAAAGAATTTCAACCCAGAATTTCATATCCAGCCAAACGAAGCTTCATAAGTGAACTAGAAATAAAATCCTTTACAGACAAGCAAATGCTGAGAGATTTTGTCACCACCAGGCCTGCCTTACAAGAGCTCCTGAAGGAAGCATTAAACATGGAAAGGAACAACCAGTACCAACCACTGCAAAAACATACCAAATTGTAAAGAACATTGACACTATGAAGAAACTGCATCAAATAATGGGGAAAACAACTAGCTAGCATCATAATGACAGGATCAAATTCACACATAACAATATTAACCTTAAATGTAAATGGGCTAGATGCCCCAATCAAAACACACAGACTGGCAGATTGGATAAAGAGTCATTGGTGTGCTGTATTGAGGAGACCCATCTCATGAGCAGAGACACACATAGGCTCAAAATAAAGGGATGGAGGAATATTTACCAAGCAAACGTGAGCAGGGTTGCAATCCTAGTCTCCGATAAAACAGACTTTAAAACAACAAAGATCAAAAGAGACAAAGTGCCAAGAACAGCTTGACTGGGGAGACCCTAACCCAGTGGTGCTAGAGGAATTAAAGACACACACACAGACATATGGAGATGTGAAGTGGGAAATCAGGGGTCTCACAGCCTTCAGAGCTGAGAACCCCAAACAGAGATTTACCCACATATTTATTAACAGCAAACCAGTCATTAGCATTGTTTCTATAGATATTAAATTGACTAAAAGTATCCCTTATGGAAACGAAGGGATGGGCCGAATTAAAGGAATAGGTTGGGCTAGTTAACTGCAGCAGGAGCATGTCCTTAAGGCACAGATCGCTCATGCTATTGTTTGTGGCTTAAGAATGCCTTTAAGCGGTTTTCTGCCCTGGGTGGGACAGGTGTTCCTTGCCCTCATTCCCGTAAACCCACAACCTTCCAGCGTGGGTGTCAGGGCCATTATGAACATGTTACAGTGCTGTAGAGATTTTGTTTCTGGCCAGTTTTAGGGCCAGTTTATGGCCAGATTTTGGGGGCCTGCTCCCAACAACAAAGAAGGACATTACATAATGGTAAAGGGATCAATGCAACAAAAAGAGCTAACTATTCTAAATATATATGCACTCAATACAGGAGCACCCAGATTCGTGAAGCAAGTTCTTAGAGACCTACAAAGAGACTTAGACTCCCACACAATAATAGTGGGAGAGTTTAACACCCCACTGTCAATATTAGACAGAACAACGAGACAGAAAATTAACTAGGATGTTCAGGACTTGAACTCAGCTCTGGACCACGCGGACCTAGTAGGCATCTACAGAACTCTCCACCCCAAATCAACAGAATATGCATTTTTCTCAGCACCACGTTGCACTTCTTCTGAAATTGACCACATAATTGCAAATAAAACACTCCTCAGCAAATGCAAAAGAATGGAAATCATAACAAACAGTCTCTCAGACCACAGTGCAATCAAATTAGAACTCAGGATTAAGAAACTCACTCAAAACTGCACAACTACGTGGAAACTGAACAACCTGCTCCTGAATGACTACTGGGTAAATAACAAAATGAAGGCAGAAATAGATATGTTCTTTGAAACTAATGAGAACAAAGACACAAGGTACCAGAATCTCTGGGACACATTTAAAGCAGTGTTTAGAGGGAAAATTGTAGCATTAAATGCCCACAAGAGAAAGCAGGAAAGATCTAAAATTGACACCCTAACATTAAAATTAAAAGAACTAGAGAAGCAACAGCAAACAAATTCAAAAGCTAGCAGAAGACAAGAAATAACTAAGATCAGAGCAGAACAGAAGGAGATAGAGACACGAAAAACCCTTCAAAAAAATCCATGAGTCCAGGAGCTGGTGTTTATTATTATTATTATTATTATTATACTTTAAGTTCTAGGGTACATGTGCACAACATGCAGGTTTTATACATAGGTAAACATGTGCCATGTTGGTTTGCTGCATCCTTCAACACATCATTTACATTAGGTATTTCTCCTAATGCTATCCCTCCCCCAGCCCCCCAGCCCCTGACAGGCCCTGGTGTGTGATGTTCCCCGCCCTGTGTCCAAGTGATCTCATTGTTCAGTTCCCACCTATGAGTGAGAACCTGCAGTGTTTGGTTTTCTGTCCTTGTGATAGTTTGCTGAGAATTTATCCATTTCTTCTCGATTTTCTAGTTTATTTCTGTGGAGGTGTTTATAGTACTCTCTGATGGTAGTTTGTATTTCTGTGGGATCGGTGGTGATATCCCCTTTATCATTTTTTACTGCATCTATTCGATTCTTCTCTCTTTTCTTCTTTATTAGTCTCGCTAGCAGTCTATCAATTTTGTTGATCTTTTCAAAAAATGGATAAATTCCTGGACACATATACCCTCCCACGACTAAACTAGGAAGAAGTGGAATCTCTGAATAGACGAATAACAGGCTCTGAAATTTAGGCAGTAATTAATAGCCTACCAACAAAAAAAAGTCCAGGACCAGACAGATTCACAGCCGAATTCTACCAGAGGTATAAAGAGGAGCTGGTACCATTCCTTCTGAAACTATTCCAATCAATAGATAAAGAGGGAATCCTCCCTAACTCATTTTATGAGGCCAACATTATCCTGATACTAAAGCCTGGCAGAGACACCACAAAAAAAGAGAATTTTAGATGAACATTGATGCAAAAATCCTCAGTAAAATACCAGGAAACTGAATCCAGTAGCACATAAAAAAGCTTATCCACCACAATCAAGTCTGCCTCATCCCTGGGATGCAAGGCTGGTTCAACATATGCAAATCAATAAACATAATCCATCACGTAAACAGAACCAATGACAAAAACCACACGATTATCTCAATAGATACAGAAAAGGTCTTCAGCAAAATCCAACAGTCCTTCATGCTAATAATTCTTAATTAACTAGGTATTGAGGGAACGTATCTCAAAATAATAGGAGCTATTTATGACAAACCCACAGCCAATATCATACCGAACAGGGAAAAACTGAAAACATTCCCTTTGAAAACCGGCACAAGACAGGGATGCCCTCTCTCACCGCTCCTATTCAACATAGTGTTGGAAGTTCTGGCCAGGGCAATCAGGCAAGAGAAAGAAATAAAGGGTATTCAAATAGGAAAAGAGGAAGTCAAATTGTCTGTTTGCAGATGACGTGATTGTATATTTAGAAAACCCCATCATCTCAGCCCAAAATCTCCTTAAGCTGATAAGCAACTTCAGCAGTCTCAGGATACAAAATCAATGTGCAAAAATCACAAGCATTCCTATACACCAACAACAAACAGTCAAAGTGCGAGTGAACTCCCATTCACAATTGCTACTAAGAGAATAAAATACCTACAAATACAACTTACAAGGGATGTGAGGGACCTTTTCAAAGAGAACTACAAACCACTGCTCAAGCAAATAAGAGAGGACACAAACAAATGGAAAAACATTCCATGCTCATGGATAGGAAGAATCAATATCGTGAAAATGGCCATACTGTCCAAAGTAATTTATAGATTCAAAGCTATCCCTATCAAGCTACCATTGACTTTCTTCACAGAATTGGAGAAAACTACTTTAAACTTCATAGATAACCAAAAAAACCCTGCATAGCCAAGACAATTCTAAGCAAAAAGAACAAAGCTTGAGGCATCATGCTACCTGACTTCAAACTATACTACAAGGCTACAGTAACCAAAACAGCATGGTACTGGTACCAAAACAGAGATATAGACCAATGGAACAGAACAGAGGCCTCAGAAATAACACTATACATCTACAACCTGATCTTTGACAAACCTGACAAAAACAAGAAATGAGGAAAGGATCCCTATTTAATAAATGGTTTTGGGAAAACTGGCTAGCCATATGCAGAAAGCTGAAACTGGATCCCTTCCCTATACCTTATACAAAAATTAACTCAAGATGGATTAAATACTTAAACATAAGAACTAAAACCATAAAAACCCTAGAAGAAAACCTAGGCAGTATCATTCAGGACATAGGCATGGGCAAGGACTTCATGACTAAAACACCAAAAGCAATGGCAACAAAAGCCAAAATTGACAAATGGGATCTAATTAAACTAAAGAGCTTCTGCACAGCAAAAGAAACTATCATCAGAGTGAACAGGCAACCTACAGAATGGGAGAAAATTGTTACAATCTATGCATCTGACAAAGGGCTAATATCCAGAATCTACAAAGAACTTAAACAAATGTACAAGAAAAAAACAACCCCATCAAAAAGTGGGCAAAGGATATGAACAGACACTTCTCAAAAGAAGACATTTACGCAGCCAACAGACATGTGAAAAAAAGCTCATCATCACTGGTCACTAGAGAAATGCAAATCGAAACCACAATGAGATACCATCTCACACCAGTTAGAATGGCAATCATTAAAAAGTCAGGAAACAACAGGTGCTGGAGAGGATGTGGAGAAATAGTAATGCTTTTACACTGTTGATAGGAGTGTAAATTAGTTCAACCATTGTGCAAGACACTGTGGCAATTCCTCAAAGATCTAGAACCAGAAATACCATTTGACCTGGTAATCCCATTACTGGTTATATACCCAAAGGATTATAAACCATTCTACTGTAAAGACTCATGCACACATATGTTTATTGCAGCCCTGTTCGCAATAGCAGAGACTTGCAACCAACCCAAATGTCCATCAGTGATAGACTGGATAAAGAAAATGTGGCATGTATACACCATGGAATACTATGCAGCCATAAAAAAGGATGAGTTCATGTCCTTTGCAGAGACATGGATGAAGCTGGAAACCATCATTCTCAGCAAACTAACAGAAAATCAGAAAATGAAACACCGCATGTTGTCGCTCTTAAGGGGAGTTGATCAATGAGAACACATGGACACAGGGAGGGGAACATCACACACCAGGGCCTGCTGTGGGTTGGGGGGCTAGGGGAGGGATAGCACTAGGAGAAATACCTAATGTAGATGACGGGTTGATGGGTTCAGCTAACCACCATGGCAGGTGTATACCTATGTGACAAAACTGCACGTTCTGCACGTGTACCCCAGAACTTAAGGTATAATAATAAAAAAAATGGGAAAGAGTAGGTTAGACAATACAGCATTTTATAGGACACCTAGTAATATTTTTTTCTTTTTTATAGTTTCAAAGTCTTTCACAAAAATGAATGTACCATACTAAAATTATACCGTATGATCACATAAAGTTTATTTTAGTAATATGAGGAATGATTGCCAGCCTTCCCCTGAAGCAGGTCAGAAGACCTTTATGTGAGAGTATCCTCCCTCGAGTGGAGGAAAGGAGCATCCTTATCTCCAAAGGCACAGAGATGCCAATAAGAATCACAACAAACATACCTTACTAAGTTTCCCCATTTATTACCGTTAGATCATACTGTTTGCCTTATTTGTCTCCATGACTGTTTACTCTGCATCAAACTTACTATGCAAAAACCCTTATATTTAACTGTTTCTTCATTCTTTATTTGCTTGTGAAGCCTCCCGTGTCAAGTAAAACTTGTATTAAACAAGTTTGCATGTTTTTCTCTTGCTAATCTGTCTTTTGTTGTGGGGACTTCAGCCATGGGTAGAAGGAAAGGTATTTTTTCCTCCCTTATAACCTAAGACTCCCGTATGGCTTGGCATGGCACTAATACATCTCATTCATCTCATCCTTGTCCTGGTCCTGTCACAAAGCTTAAAATATTTACTAATTGGCCTTTTATAGGAAAATTTATGAAGAAGAGTTAACAAACTGTATAAGCTACCTTGGGTCTGCTATTCAAACATAAGCACTAAGTGCTAAGGCCACAAAATAAACTTCTGTTTGGGAGGTGTCATAAGGAATCTGGATTGGAATCTTAAAAGCTTCTATTATTTGCTATCTTGAGGTTTAGAAATCAAGACGCAAAACTTATCTCCACCAGTTTTCTTCTATAATATCTATAGAAAATGAGTAAATGCCCCTCTTTTTGAGGTCCTCACAATTGGCTAAATTTCCTGTCTTGCCAGTATGTGATCTTCCTTTAACCATCTGTAAACCTGGGACATGTAAACCAATTTTACTAGGTGGGCTTCATAAGTATTGGTCCCATATGTAAAGCCAACCTTTGTTTTTCATAAAAGTGACCTGTCATGTCTGATTAAAAGAGCATCATTCTGAAATCATACACTTCAGGCAAGGCTTTGGTTATACAATCTATCCAATTATATCCTGGTATAAAAGCAGATAAATTCCTATCAAATGTATATAAATAACTATATTGTCATGAAAAGCACTGGGACTTAGTAAAAGTCTCTAAATTCTGGGGAGTGAGTCAGTGAAAATTGGATACCATGTAAAAATGTTTTATTTCAGCATACAAAGGCAGTCAACTGAATTATGGGTTACAGATTATTTAAGAAGAAAATGGCTTTTTGATATACCCAGAAAATAGAACAATAACACAACAATATTCCAGACAAATAACCACCATAAAATTTCCCTCATTATTCCACTCAGTCCTCTGTAGTTAATTTTGTTTTATCGGATCTTGGTTAGCAGTCTGCTTTCATGAAGTCACCAGTTTATAGACTAAAAAGAGTTCTGGAAATTCTGACTCGGTTCAAGATAGGGTCTGAAAGTTATCTAAGTGATATCAGTTCAGAAGCCTAGGCAATAGTCTGTGTGTTGAAGTATCAACAGTTAAAAGTACCTGGTGTGGTCCCTTTCCAAAAGTATATAAAACTGTATTTATTTGTTAAAGACACAAACTCTGGGCTGTAATTTAGAGTGTTCAGACAAGCCTGAGAGTGAAGTAAAAACTGTGTAGATTACAACAAAGACAATGGGTGTGGTTTATTTACTACTGCAAAATAATACAAGAAAGTAAAATTCTCTATTGTGGTGTAGTACATAACTATTTCATGAATTTCCAGCCAGGTGCCGTGGCTCATCACACCTGTAATCCACTTTGAGAGGCTGAGGAGAGAGGATCACTTGAGCCCAGGAGTTCAAGACCAGCCTGGGCAACACAGCAAGACCTTGTCTGTATAGAAAATGTTAAAAGTAGCCAGGTGTGGTGGCGTAGGCCAGTAGTCCTAACTACTCAGGGTCCCAGGAGTTTGAGGATCCAGTGAGCCGTGATCACGCCACTACACTGCAGCTTGGGTGACAGAGTGAGACACTGTCACTAAAAACAAAACAAAAAAAACTATTTCATGAGTTTTGATAATATTTCCCCTGAGAGTAAAAATCTATTATAGATAGCAAGAACACTGGCAAAACTCCAGGAACTTCCCATAAAGCATACACATTGTGAAAAGTTATATTAATAACATTTGCCTACACTAATATTCTAGGGAAGATTGAACATCTCTTCTAATCTGACGAGTCTTCCCATCTAATTCTTACAATAGTAGTATGTCAAAAAAAACCTAATTATTTCTGGCTTTTCTTTTTTTATATGGTGAGAAACCAAATCTTCGTGATTTTTCCAGGAGCCCTTGAGAAATCTGAAATATATTTTGGGGTACATAAAAAATAAATTTTGGCAGGGTATATAAAAAATAATTTTTTTCTAAATTTAGGGTTTTAATTTTGGGAAATCTATTTCGAAAGAGTTGTCAGAGGATATACAGACACTTAATTAAGGTAGGATCATGGGTTACTGAGAAACAATACTTAGTTACCTGTTTAATCAAAGAGACAGTAAACAATTTTTGGTAAGATGATTGTAAAGAGCCTGAGCTCTTTCAAAAGTGAGATTTTTTTTCCTTTAAATAGTAAAGAACATAGTAAAATCAAAATAAAGCAAACACAAAAAAATTCTGATTAGCCACAGAATCTCTGCTAGGTAGGCAGATAACAGGAAAGGTAAAAAGTAATCTTTCATATTATAGGTGACAGTTATTACTCTGTAAACCAAGGAAGTAAGTTATTAAAACTGAGTAATCTTTGCTGTCAAAGTGCTTGTTTCTTGGGGCGGCCAGTGAGCAGTGAGGGGTGGGAGGGTTGGGTGAGGGAGCTAACCTTTTAGAAAACAAGAGTATGTGTTTTGGGAACTGGGGCTATCTTAGATAAGGTAAGTAACAGAAGCCTCTTGATGAGGTAACATTTGGACAGATTGAGGAATGCAATGAGTGAGCAGATTATGCTGAAAGGTGATGGGGTCCAGGGAGAGGGCAGTAAGTGCAAAGGCCCTGAGGTACAACTCCCAGAACAGTAAGGAGGGAGTGTGGCTAGAGCAGAGTGACTAAGGGCAAAGTATAGTAGAAATCTGAGAGGTAGCTACAGGCAATATCAAGAGTGACTTTCTTCAGCTCTAGTAATGTCTTCAGAATTCATTCTGAATGATGTGGGAAACCACTAGAAGGAATACCATTTCAAACTGGGCCCTGCTTTTAAAAAGACCAATGCTAAAAATCAACTCAGTCCTTGTGTTACCAGAAAGGGGGCCCTTTCCAGACCCCAAGAGAGGATTCTCAGATTTCACACAAGAAAGAATTCAGGGCGAGGCCGCAGAGCAAAGTGAAAGCAAATTTATTAGAGAATTAAAGAAATAATGGCTACTGCATAGGCAGAGCAGCCTCGAAGGCTGCTGGTTGGCTGTTATTATCATTATTTCTTGATCATATGCTAAACAAGGGGTGGATTATTCAGGAGTTTTCTGGAAAAGGGGAAGGGAATTCCCAGGGAACTGGGGGTTCCTCTTCCTTTTAGATCATATAGGGTAACTTCTGGACTTAGCCATGGCATTTGTAAATTGTCATGGTGCCGGTGGGGGTGTCTTTCAGCATGCTAATGCGTTATAATTAACATATAACAAGCAGCTGTCACTTTCATCACCATCTTGGTTTTGACACGTTTTGTCCAGCTTTTTTACTAAATCCTGTTCTTATCAGCGGTGTCTCTGTGTAACTGTGTCTTCCACAAGAATTTATATTATTATCTTTAAAGCAAAACCTATTCTTAAACTAAGAGTGCTTTTGTTCTTAAGATATCAGAACATAAAGACATTTCCTGGGTCTGTTAAGTCCTGGGTCTGTTAAGTCCTGGGTCTGTTTGGTAAACATTATTAATCTGTTCCCTTAACCATAAATATCCTGTGACTAAGAGTGCTTTACCTCCTCGGGAATGCAGCTGAGTACTTCTCAACCTCATCTTACCCAGCCCCGATTCAAGATGGAGTCACTCTGGTTCAAATGCCTCTGACACATGCATGCGTCGTTTTATTTCTGCCTTGAGGCATGCTCTTTTTTTTTCTTTTCCTTTTTTTTTTTAGGCGGAGTCTTGCTCTGTCACCCAGGCTGGAGTGCAGTGGCACAATCTTGGCTCACTGCAACCTCCACCTCCTGGGCTCAAGCAGTTCTCCCACCTCAGCCTCCCAAGTAGCTGGGACCACAGGCACATGCCACCATGCCCAGCTAATTTTCATACTTTTTTGTAGAGACAGGATTTCACCATGTTGCCCAGGCTGGTCTCAAACTCCTAGGCTCAAGAAATCCTCCTATGTTGGCCTCCCAGAATGCTGGAATTACACCCATGAGCCACTGTGCCCACCCTGAGGCATGCTCTTAATCTTACAATAATTAGCTGACATAAAAGTTCAACAAACATTTTCTGTAAAGAGCCAGATGTAAATATGTTAGACATTTTGGTTCATACAATTTATGTCACAATTATTCAACTCTGCCACTGTAGTATAAAAATAGCCATAGACATGTGTGAACAAAGGAGCATAGCTATGTTCCAATAAAACTTTATTTATAGACCCTGAAATTGAAATTTTATATAATTTTCATGTCATGAAATATTACTATTTTTTTCCCAACCATTTTTTTTATTTCTTTTATTTAAAAAATGGGATACATGTGCAGAACTTGCAAGTTTGTCACATAGGTATATGTGTGCCATGGTGGTTTGCTGCACCTATTGATCTGTCCTCTAAGTTCCCTCCCCTCACCCCCCACCCTCCAACAGACCCTGGTGTGTGTTCTTCCCCTCCCTATGTCCATGTGTTCTCAATGTTCATCTACCACTTATGAATGAGAACGTGCAGTGTTTGGTTTTCTGTTCCTGTGTTAGTTTGCTGAGGATGATGGTTTCCAGCTTCATCCATGTCCCTGCAAAGGACATGAAGTCATTCCTTTTTATGGCTGCATGATATTCCGTGATGTATATGTGCCACATTTTCTTTATCCAGTCTATCATTAGTGGGCATTTGGGTTGGTTCCAAGTCTTTACTATTGTAAATAGTGCTGCAATAAACATATGTGTGCATGTGTATTTACAGTACAATGATTTATATTCCTTTGTATATTTATATATTACTGGGTATATACCCAGTAATGAGATTGCTGGGTCAAATGGTATTTCTGGTTCTAGATCTTTGAGGAATTGCCATACTGTCTTCCACAATGTTTGAACTAATTTACACTCCCAATAGCAATGTAAAAGCATTCCTGTTTCTCCACAGCCTCACAAGCATCTATTGTTTCTTGACTTTTTAATAATCGCCATTCTGACTGGTGTGAGATGGTATCTTATTGTGGTTTTGATTTGCATTTCTCTGATGATCAGTGATATGGAGCTTTTTTTCATGTTTGTTGGCCACGTAAATGTCTTCTTTGAGATGTGTCTGTTCATATCCTTCGCCCACTTTTTGATGGGGTTGTTTTTTTCTTGTAAATCTGTTTAAGTTCCTTGTAAATTCTGGATATTACACATTTGTCAGATGGGTAGATTGCAAAAATTTTCTCCCATTCTGTAGGTTGTCTGTTCACTCTGATGATAGTTTCTTTTGCTGTGCAGAAGCTCTTTAGTTTGATTAGATCCCATTTGTCAATGTTGGCTTTTGTTGCAATTGCTTTTGTCTTTTTTCTCATGAAGTTTTTGCCCATGCCTATGTCCTGAATGGTATTGCCTAGGTTTTCTTTGAGGTTTTTATGGTTTTGGGTTTTACATTTAAGTATTTAATCCATCTTGAGTTAATTTTTGTATAATGGATAAGAAAGGGGTCCCATTTCAGTTTTCTGCATATGGCTAGCCAGTTTTCCCAACACCATTTACTGAACAGGAGATCATTTGCCCCATTGCTTGTTTTTGTCAGGTTTGTTGAGGATTAGATGGTTGTAGATGTGTGGTGTTATTTCTGAAGTCTCTGTTCTGCTTCATTGTTCTATGTGTGTGTTTTGGTACCAGTACCATGCTGTTTTGGTTACTGTAGCCTTGTAATATAGTTTGAAGTCAGGTAACATGATGCCTCCAGTTTGTTCTTTTTGCTTAGGATTATCTTGGCTATACGGGGTCTTCTTTGATTCCATATGAAATTTAAAATAGTGACGAATGTCAATGGTAGTTTGATGGGAATAGCATTGAATCTATAAATTACTTTGGGCAGTATGGCCATTTTCATGATATTGATTCTTCCTATCCATCAGGATGGAATGTTTTTCCATTTGTTTGTGTTCTCTTTTATTTCCTTGAGCAGTGGTTTGTAGTTCTCCTTGAAGAGGTCCTTCACATCCCTTGTTAGCTGTATTCCTAGGTATTTTATTCTCTTTGTATCACTCATAAATGGGAGTTCATTCATTATTTGGCTCTCTGCTTGCCTATTGTTGATGTAAAGGAATGCTTGTGATTTTTGCACATCGATTTTATATTCTGAGACTTTGCTGAAGTTGATTATCAGTTCAAGAAATTTTTCAGTTGAGATGAAGGGGCTTTCTAAATATAAAATCATGTCATCTGCAGAGACAACTTACTTCCTCTCTTCCAATTTGAATACCGTTTATTTCTTTCTCTTGCCTGATTGGGCTGGCCAGAACTTCCAATACTATGTTGAAAAGGAGTGGTGAGAGAGGGCATCCTTGTCTTGTACCAGTTTTCAAAGGGAATGCTTCCAGCTTTTGCCCATTCAATATGATATTGGCTGTGGGTTTGTCATAAATAGCTTTTATTATTTTGAGATATGTTCCATTGATACCTAGTTTATTGAGAGTTTTTAACATGAAGGGATGTTGAATTTTATTAAAGGCCCTTTCTGCATCTATTGAGATAATCATGTGGTTTTTGTCATTGGTTCTATTTATGTAATGGATTACATTTATTGATTTGCATATGTTGAAGCAGCCTCGCATCCCAGGGATGAAGACCACTTGATCATTGTGGATAAGCTTTTTGATGTGCTGCTGGATTTGGTTTGCCAGTATTTTATTGAGGATTTTTGCATCGATGTTCATTAGGGATATTGGCCGGAAATTTTTTTGTTGTTGTTATATCTCTACCAGGTTTTGGTATCAGGATGATGCTGGCTTCATAAAATGAGTTAGGGAGGAGGCCCTCCTTCTGAATTGTTTGGAATAGTTTCAGAAGGAATGATACCAGCCTCTCTTTGTATTTCTGGTAGAATTCGACTGTGAATCTGTCTGGTCCTGGGCTTCTTTTGGTTGGTAGGCTATTAATTATTGCCTAAATTTCAGAGCTTATTATTGGTTTATTCAGGGATTCAACTTCTTCCTGGTTTGGTCTTGATAGGGTGTATGTGTCCAGGAATTTATCCATTTCTTCTAGATTTTCTAGTTTATTTGTGTAGAGGTGTTTATTGTATTCTCTGATGGTAGTTTGTATTTCTATGGGGCCAGTGGTGATATCCCCTTTATCATTTTTTATTGTGTCTATTTGATTCTTCTCTCTGTTTTTCTTTATTAGTCTAGCTAGTGGTCTATCTATTTTGTTAATTTTTTCAAAAAACCAGATCCTGGATTTGTTAATTTTTGGAGGGTTTTTTTGTGTCTCTATCTCCTTCAATTCTGCTCTGATCTTAGTTATTTCTTGTATTCTGCTAGCTTTTGGATTAGTTTGCTCTTGACTCTCTAGCACTTGTAATTGTGATGTTAGTGTGTCAATTTGAGATCTGTCTAGCTTTCTGATGTGGGCATTTAGTGCTATAAACTGCCCCCTTAACACTGCTTTAGCTGTGTCCCAGAAATTCTGACATGTCATCTCTTTGTTCTCATTTGTTTCAAAGAACTTCTTGATTTCTGCCTTGATTTCATTATCTACCCAGGAGTCATTCAGGAGCAGGTTGTACAATTTCCATGAAGTTGTGTGGTTTTTCAGTGAGTTTCTTAATCCTGAGTTCTAATTTGATTGTACTGTGGTCTGAAGGACTGTTTGTTATGATTTCAGTTCTTTTGCATTTGCTGAGGAGTGTTTTACTTCCAATTATGTGGCCAGTTTTAGAATAAGTGCCATGTGGCACTGAGAAGAATGTATATTCTGTTGATTTGGGGTAGAGAGTTCTGTATACATCTACTAGGTTCACTTGATCTAGAGCTGAGTTAAAGTCTTGAATATCCTTGTTAATTTTCTGTTTTGTTGATCTGTCTAATATTGACAGTGGGGCGTTAAAGTCTCCCACTAGTATTGTGTGGGAGTCTAAATCTCTTTGTAGATCTCTGAGAACTTGTTTATGAGTCTGGGTGCTCCTGTATAGGGTGTATATATGCTTAGAATAGTTAGCACTTCTTGTTGAATTGTTCCCTTTACCATTACGTAATGCCCTTCTTTGTCTTTCTTGATCTTTGTTGATTTAAAGTCTCTTTTATCAGAGACTAGGTTTGCAACCCCTGCTTTTTTGTGTGTTCCATTTGCTTGGTAAATTTTCCTCCATCCCTTTATTTTGAGCCTGTGTGTGTTTTGCACATAAGATGGGTCTCCTGAATACAGCACACTGATGGGTCTTGACTCCTTATTCAATTTGCCAGTCTGTGTCTTTTAATTGGAGCATTTAGTCCATTTACATTTAAGGTTAGTATTGTTATGTGTGAATTTGATCCTGTCATCATGGGGCTATTTGGTTATTTTGCACACTAGTTGACACAGTTTGTTCATAGTGTCATTGGTCTTTATGTTTTGGTGTGCTTTTGCAGTGGCTGTTACCAGTTTTTGCTTTCTATATTTAGTGCTTCTTTCAGGCTCTCTCGCAAAGCAGGCCTGGTGGTAACAAAATCCCTCAGCATTTGCTTGTCTGTAAAGGGTTTTCTTTCTAGTTTGCTTATGAAGCTTAGTTTGGCTGGATATGAAATTCTGGGTTGAAATTCTTTTCTTTAAGAACGTTGAATATTGGCCCAGAATCTCTTCTGGCTTGTAGAGTTTCTGAGGAGAGGTCTGCTGTTAGTCTAATGTGCTTTCGTTTGTTGGTGACCTAGCCTTTCTCTCTGGCTGTCTTTAACAGTTTTTCCTCCATTTCAACCTTGGAGAAGCTGATGATTGTGTGTCTTGGGGTTGATCTTCTCATGGAATATCTTAATAGTGTTCTCTGTATTTCCTGAATTTGCATGTTGGCTTGTCTTGCTAAGTTGGAGAACTTCTCCCGGATAATATCCTGAAGTGTGTTTTCCAGCTCATTTCCATTCTCTCCATCTTCTTCTGGTACTCCAATTAATCATAGGTTTGGTCTTTTTATGAAGTCCCATATTTCTTGGAGGCTTTGTTCATCCCTTTTCATTCTTTTTTCTTTATTCTTGTCTGCATGTCTTATTTCAGTAAAGTGGTCTTCAAATTCTGATATCCTTTCTTCCGCTTGGTCAACTCAGCTGTTGCTACTTGTATATGCTTTGCGAAGTTTTCATGCTGTGTTTTTCAGCTCCATCAGGTCGTTCATGTTCCTCTCTAAACTGGTTATTCTCGTTAGGAATTCCTCTAACCTTTTATCAAGTTTCTTAGCTTCTTTGCCTTGGGTTAGAACATGCTCCTTTAGCTAATTGTAGCTTTTTATTACCCATCTTCTGAAACCTATTTCTGTCAATTCGTTCATCAGATCCTCTGTCTAGCTCTGTGCCCTTGATAGAGAGACATTTCGATCATTTGGAGGAGAAGAGGCATGCTGGACTTTTGGGTTTTTCAGCATTTTTTCATTGATTTTTTCTCATCTTCACGAGTTTGTCTAGTTTCAGTCTTTGAGGCTGTTGACCCTTGGATGGGGTTTTTGTGGGGGCCTTTTTGTTGTTGTTGTTGTTGTTGATGATGCTGTTGTTGTCACTTTCTGCTTGTTTGTTTTTCTTTCAATAGTCTGGTCCCTCTTTTGTAGGGCTGCTGCAATTTGGTGGTAGTTCACTTCAGGCCCTATTCATCTGATTCACTCCCGTGCCTGGAGAGGTCATTCAAGGAAGCTGGAGAGCAGCAAAGATGGGTGCCTGCTCCTTCTTCTAGTACCTCTAACCTGGAGGGGCACCAACCAGATGCCAGTAGGATCGCTCCTGTATAAAGTGTCTGACAATCCCTGTTGGAGTGTCTCATTCAGTTGGGTGGCACGGGGAGCAGGACCCATTTAACAAAATACTTTTTCCCTTGGTTGAGAGGGTGTGTTTCACTGGGGGGAAGTGCACTCAACTGGGCTACCTGGATTCCTCAGAACTACCAGTAGGAGAGGCTAAGTCTGCTGGTCTGCAGAGAGTGTTGAGAGTGTTGCCACCCCCTCCCCTAGAGGCTCCAGCTCTCTGAGCCTCTGGCTGGAGTTATTGGAGATCTTGCAGGGAAACTCCACCCACTGAGGAAGGATGGGTCAGGATTAGGCCTGAAGAGACACTCTGGCTGCAGACTGTCATAGCTGGTCTGTTGGACTGTGGGGACAAGTCTTGGGACCAAGAAGTCAAACCTCCCTGGTTTCAGCAGGGGAAAAGCACAGCCTGGAGCTACAGAAATGGGTGCCGCCCTTCCCCCATCCAGGGAGCTTAGCATGGTAGGCAATTGCAAGTCCCCGTGCTGGCTGCTGCCCCTTCCCCAAAGAGCTCAAACAGCTTAGACAGCAGACAGCCGGTGCTGGTCATCCCTCCTCCAAGGAGTTCGGTAGGCTTAAGCAGATTCCAGCTGAGAGGCTGTAAGAATCTGCAAGTTCCAGGGTTGAGACGCTAGGCCCTGGTTGCATTGGGTCTTCTGATTCCGTGGGTTGCACAGTTCCGTGGAAAAAGCAGTTTGCTGGAGGAGGGGGTTCCCCTTCCCCATATGGCTCTCAGGTGGGCTGCCGTACCACACTGCTCTTCCTTCTCTCCATGGGTCACATCAGCCTTCTAGCCAATTTTGATGAGAGAACCTGGATATCTTGGTTGCCAGTGAAGGATTCACACACTTATTATGTTTTTTTCTGATGGGAGCCTCCAAACAAGACAGTTTCTAGTCAGCCACCATGGCCCCACCCTTTTTCCCAACCATTTTAAAATGTAAAACCCTTTCTGAGTTCATGGGTCATACAAAAAGAGGCCTTGGATCAGGTGTGATGGCTCTCGCCTGTAATCTTAGCTACAACTACTCAGGAGACTGAGGTGGGAGGATTGCTTGAAGCTAGGAGTTTGAGACCAGCCTTGGCAACATAGTGAGACCCTTTATAAAAAAAAAGAAGCCTTGGGTTGGACTGAATTGGACCCACAGGTTGTAGTTTGCCATCCTCTGTCTAAATCATAATTTGTTACAATATTATACTGGGTTTTTATTTTTAGGCTACTGGAAGAAGAAATAATAACTTGTGGCAGAAGAAAAAAATTACTGCCATTTGAAATCTCTTAAGTAACATATTCACTTATATATTTAAAACAAAAATATGCAAGAAAATGTACTGACATCTTCTTAAGTGAATATAATTTTTGGCTGGGCATTGTGGCTCAAGCCTGTAATCCTAGCATTTTGGGAGGCCAAGGCAGGAAGATCACTTGAGCCCAGGAGTTCGTGACCAGCCTGGCCAACATATGAAGGCCTTGTCTCTACAAAAAAATAAAATAAAATAATTAGCTGGGCACCGTGGTACACACCTGTAGTCCCAGCTACTTGGGAGACTGAGGCAGTAGGATGCTTGAGCCTAGGAAGTTGAGGCTGCATTGAGCCATGATCGCGCCACTGCACTCCAGTCTTGGTGACAGAGCAAGATTCTGTCTCAAAAAAAAGTATTTAATTTTTAAGGTCAAAAATATGAGTGTATGTAAAACAGAAAAGAGAAAAATCACTTTTATAAGAAATCTGAAAAACACATCTAAATTTTTATAGCTCAGAAATAAAACAGAAAGTCTGTCTAGAAATAAAGCTATTAAATGTGGAATTTTCTAAAGAATCTAAAACTAGGGTAAAGCTTACTTTTGTGCAGTAGATGACAGCCATCACTGAGTAATTTCCACAGCAATGGACAACTTCTAGTACCTTCCAAAGTTCTTTGACTCACCAGCTTGATGGTACTTGAAGTTTCTTTAAACAGAATGAATCCTTTTATTTCATATATATAAGTAAAGCTTAAAATAAATGTAAGGTTTTAAAAAATGACAATATGTACACTTAAATGAATAGTTATAAGGGATATCAACTTCCTAAGCACCTTCTCCTAAAATTGATCTGCCTATAATGCCTGACTTCCCAGTAGTCCATAAGAAGGGCACACTGATGTCCCATCTCTCATCCCAAATCTCACTACAACAGTTGACTCTGGAGCCTAAATATCTCTGAGGAACCAAAAATAGAAATATAAAGTTTATTTTGTTCAAGAAAACCTTTTGCAATGATTAATTAACGCACATATGTCTTATGCATATGTCTGTTAAAGGTAAAGTTTGGTCTGAGAAATAAGGTGTTTTGACCTATGTTGAAATACTCTGAGTTCAGAATAGGATAGGTAGTGTAGATGATGATACCTATTCCTTTAAATGCAAATAGAATGTGTCATGACGCTATCAAGTATTTGAAATAAAACCCACAGATAAAAAGTTAACATCACTTCCTCAGATGGGATATACTTATTCAAAAATGTAGTTTAGAACCATTTCATCAAATCCTATCTTGAAAGATTGATTTCAATTTTACTCAATCATCCCATTTTATGTAAAAACTATGTAAGATTTTGTATCTTCTATTAACAATAAATACACTTTTAAAAATACATGATAAAATTTTAGTTGTCAAAAATGAGCAAGAATGTTCATAGATTTTCATATTTATTTTAATGAATAAGTAAACAAAAGTGTTTGAAAACATTGTGAATCATTGTCCTAGAAAGCTACGTCGGAGTCAGAATGGCTATGATTAAAAAGTCTAAAAACAGAAGATATTGGCAAGGCTGCAGAGAAAAGGGAATGCTTACACACTGTTGGTAGGAATTTAAATTCAGCCACTATGGAAAAGTAGTTTGGAGATTTCCCAAAGAACTTACAACTACGTTTTGACGCAGCAATCCCACTATTAAGTATATATCCAACAGAAAACAAATATTTCTACCAAAAAGACACACACTCACATGTTCACTGCAGTACAATTCACAATAGCAAAGACATGGAATCAACCTAGGTGCCCATCAACGGTGAACTGGATAAAGAAAATGTGGTACTACTCACCATGGAATGCATGCAGTCATAAAAAGAATGAAATCATATCCTTTGCAGCAACATGGATGCAGCTGGAGGCCATTATCCTAAGCAAGTTAATACAGAAACAGAAAACCAAATATCACATATTCTAACTTGAAAGTAGGTGCTAAACATCAGGTACTCATGGATATAAAGATGGAACAACAGACACAGGGGACTACAAGAGGGAGGGAGGAGAGACAAGGGTTGAAAAACTAACTGTTGGGTACTATGCTCAGTACCTGGGTGAAGGAATCAGTCATACCCCGAACCTCAGCATCATGCAATATACCCAGGTAACAAACCTGCACACGTACCTCCTGAATCTAAAAATTGAAAAAGAAAGCTAGGTGTGGCACTTGGTTCCTGGAGAGGGAGCAAGAAACCGGGAGAGGCAGGAGGCATGGGGAAATTTGGGGGACAGCACAGAAAGTCACTGAAGAACCTAAACACAAGTACCTACTTTACAATTTTTCCAAAGAACAGCCCTAGTGCTGTTTACTAAATCTACTTCTTTCCTCATTCCTTTAAGATTGGGCAAGAAAGGAGATGAAGAGGAAGTAGCTTAACACAAATTGTCCAAATTAACCAACATTTTTGAATGCAAAAGTAAAGCTTGAGGGAGCTGCATATGTCCCTGGCTGACATATGCAACAAGAAAAAAGCATACAACTTTATTTAATACAAATTAAATGTGACATGGGAGCCTTTGTAAGGAAATGACCGAAAGGAACAGTTAAACCGGAGTTTTTAAAATTGTAGTTTCAATGAAGAATGGTGAGTCATGGAGAAATATGACTGGGTAAAGAGAGTGAATCTTATGTCGTACACTGGGGGAAACTTAGCAAGGCCTTTTTTTTTTTTTCAGATTACTTTTTATATCTCTTTGTCTTCAGAGACAAGGATGATCCTTTCCTCCAGGTAAAGGGAATACACCTCTCACATGAGGGTCTTTGGGAGGTCAGACCTCCCTAAGGAGGTTTTATGACCTGATTCAGGGGAGAAGGGCAAGGGGAAGGTGAGAGTGACCTTCCTGTTTCTGATGTTTTCTCAAATTCCTTCAGCCAAAAATATTCAGCCTGAACCCCATCATCATAAAATTTAATTCTCCCAACAACTCTGTGGGAATAGATGTGATTCCCTCAGCAACAGATGAAGGAAATGAGGCGGAAAGAGACTAAGTGAATCTATTATAAATATGCAGTTAACAAGTGATTGTGATAGAAAACTCAAACTCTGTATTCTGACTCTAAAACCCATGTTCTTTCATCTCACTTCAATTTCACAACCACAAGGCAGAGCTAGGTTCAGTCAACACTTCTCATTACATGATGTTGTTCCTCATCAGAGAACACCATCTCAGGCTTGCAGAAAGAACAGGGTACTTGAAGTGGAAAAGAAGACTATAGCTCCATGCAGAACTTCCTCAATAATTAATTCCCCAGTGCCTTTAAGATGCTAAAGCAGATTTTTTACAAGAAGCCAGCATCTATTAAAGGTGAAGAAGAAGAAGTGTGCTCAGGAAAATTTTCATGTTTAAGAAATCCACCCTTCATTTTAAAACTAGGCTACTAGGAGAGGGAGAAAACTTCATTAAAAACTCTTTCTACCCCAGAGCGGGAAGAAAACCTCTATTAGATAGAAGAGAAAGAAGTAGATTCAAGGGCAGCTTAAAGAATTCCTCAGAGCCTCATCTGAAATTTTCAGCTTCTATTTTTACAGTCAGGCTGCCAAGAAAGAAAATAGGAAGTAAAAGAAAAATCAAATTACTTTGAAGCCTCTCATTTTAAAAAAAAACCAACTAAGGTAATTAAGACTATAAAACTGGCAATTGAAAGAATAATTTCTTCTTAAAATTCTCCTAAATAATTTTCCAGAACCCCTAAATTCTTCACCAAGACTCTTTAAGATCTGCAAAGCTAAAATGAATAAAATGGTAGAACTTACTTAAAAGCATAGTGTCTTGGGTCTTTAAGAGTAGGAGGAAATAAAAATACTCCTGGGGAGATTAGAGAAGCTCCATGAAACATCTTAAAAACAAAGCCAGAAAAACTACAGGTAAATAAATAGAATAATGAAAGACAACACAAAGAGAATAATTTTAGTGGAAATAAAGAGTAAATTTATGTAAAAATTTCCTAAGATGTTTGAGGATATGGATTACACCAATCTGATGTAGAAGAGGAAAGGTTTTGCTTAGCAATTTTAGGTTCCCTGGCTAGGTCTAAAAATCAAACTGAACCTAATGTAGGTCACAGGTTGATGGGTGCAGCAAACCACCGTGTCACGTGTATACCTATGTAACAAACCTGCACATTCTGCTTAAAATATAATAAAATATATTAAACTTAAAACATTATATGTTATATATAATATATTAATAAATATATTAAACATATTAAACTTAAAATACAATTTAAAAAAACAAACTGATGAAGAGAGATTAGTAGAAGGAAAGCATACAAATTCACTTAGTAAGTTTTACATGACAAGAGAGCCTTTATGAAGAAATGAAGACCCAAAAAGACAGTTAAATCTCTTTCTCTCTTTTTTTTAATCTCTCTCTTTCTCCCAGGCTGGAGTGCAATGGTGTGATCACAGTTCACTGCAGCCTCAAAATCCTTGGCTCCAGAGATCCTCCTGTCTCAGCCTCCCAAGTAGCTGGGGCTACAGGCATGTACCACCACTCCCAGCTGATTTAAAATTTTTTTTGAAGAGATGAGGTCTTGGTATGTTGCCTGGGCTGGCCTCCAACTCCTTGCCTCAAGTGATTCTCCCACGTTGAGCCCCCCAAAGCATTTGGATTACAGGCATGAGCCACCATGCCAGGCCTGAATGTTTCTTTATAGTAGATTTCATGAAGTTAAATATGATGAGACAAAACGGGTATAATCTAATGGTAACAAACTGCGGAAAACTTAGCAAGGCCTCTTTGTTTAAATTCTTCTTGGCATCTTTGTGTCTCTGGAGATAAGGGGGCTCCAGGTTTGGATCATAATCTTGGAAGACACAATCCTGAACACCATAATTCTGAATGTTAAAATCCCAAAAGTTTAAAATCTCTGACATCCAAAATCCCCAAAATCACAATCACAGGATAGTTGCATCATGTTAGGCAGAGCTATTACCTTTTTATTGTCTTTGAAATTAAGTACGGTTTTAGGAGATGAATATGGGTGCCAAGTTGAGAAGAGGTGGACTTGTGGACTTAATTTTAGGCGTCAACTTGACTGAATTAAGGAATACCTGGAAACCTAGCAAAGAAATTTGCTATGCTATGTATATCATCTTAACATCATTTCCAATACTGGAGGTATCAAGTATGTAGAGACTTTTGGAGAGTTCTCATTCGTTTTATGCATTTTTTTTTCACAAATTTGACTGCATGAAAGTGCATTATCACAACACTTTGTGTGAAAGCACCGTGTATATACATAAAAATGTTGAAACTTCCTCAATAAATGAAGAGATGTTGTTTTGTACACATGCATTTGTGAAAGATAAAATTTCTGGAGATGTTGGCTTTTGGGGCAACTGCATATGTGTTGGTCACCCATTGTACTTTTTTTGTTTGTTCATTGTTGTTTTTTAGCAATGTGGTCTCACTCTGTTGCCCAGGCTGAAGAGCAGGAGTGCAGTGGCTAGATCACAGCTCACTAAAGCCTTGAACTGCTGGGCTCAAGGGATCCTTGCACTTCAGCCTCCCCAGTGGTTAGGACTACAGGAATGCGCTACCATGCCCAGCTAATTTTTAAATTTTTCATAGATACAGGGTCTCACTATGTTGCCTATGCTGATCTTGAACTCCTGGCCTCAAGGGATCCTGCTGCCTCAGACTCCCAGTGTTAGGACTACAGGTGTGAGCAACTGCACCTGGCCCCATCACAGTTTTTGATCAATCTTGTCAAAAGACTTAGGTTGTTGGTCATGGTATTTCAAATAACTGCAGTTACAAAGCAGTTTGCACACAACTAGCAACCATAGTAATATGTGTTTGTACAGTTCCCTTTTTGACCTATTTCTTTATGAATATGGTTCATCTACCCATAACTGTTATACCTGTGCAACTGTGGTTAATGTACCTCAATGTTTATGCTTACAAAAATATGTATATTATTATTGGCTATTTTAATGTGTCAAGTGGCCTATGAAGGGTTCTGTTACATTTTTATATATTTTTCAAATTCCCTTTAAATAAATTCCCTTTAAATAAATTCCCTTTAAAAAAATGTAAATAAATATCTCTTAAAGAAATTTTTAAATTATTTTTTCCACACTTATATTTTCAGGATTATAATCACTTAGGATTTCAGCATTTGGGATTATGGCATTAAGGATTGTGTCATTCCAGATAATGATTGGCTCCTGGATGCTCCTTTCTTCCAGGTATAGGAGGACATCACTCACATGAGGGTCTTATGACCTGCTTCAGGAAAAGGTCAGAAAATCCTTCCTAGGTTTTATGACGTGCTTTAGGGGAGATTGGTGGGAAAAGGTCAGAGAGACTTTCGTGATCCTTTAGTTTTCTCAAATTCTTTCAGTTTAAAATATACATCATACCAAGGCATCATATTTTGGGGTAGGATGTTCTGAGCCCCATCATTGACCTTTTAAACTAAGCTACTGAAAGGGCAACAGGCCTTAGAGCTGGTACAACATGAGAAAAAAGTTCAGAGAAGTTACAGTAAATAAGTAGAGAGAAAGAAAGGTCTTCATGCAAGATTTTCTAAACCATTTCCAAGTACCTTCAGTAATTAAGATAAAATACTTCAGAGGGTAAAAAAGAAATGTTGGAGAAAGAAAAAGAAGTATTAAATAAATTACTCTATCAAAATTACAGGTTTCCTAAATGTACTGTGGTATTGAAATCTAAATGCCTCAAGAAAAGAGTTTTTTTCAATGTAAAGATTTTGTAAATGCATTAATTTAGTATTAAAAAATCAATTTTAGGGCTTTGTGACTAAGTAACTAGAGGAAAAGAAGAATCAATTTCTCTTATTTAGCTAACTCATCAGTGTAGGTAATTGATTTTCAACTATGATCTCATATGAAGGAATTTAAAATGCACACACACGCACACACACACACTCACTCCAGGCCAGAGATTTTGATGTAATTGATCTGGGGTAGGAATCTAGTACTATATTTTAAAATATCCCCTGGTGACATTTACCCTCATGTGTGTAGCCAGGGTAGAAATTCACTGATAGTACAGAATTGAGGATATGCATTAAGAAACTTTTAAACTGGGCACAGTGGCTCACATCTATTATCCTAGAACTTGGGAGGCTGGGGTGGGAATATTGTTTGAGGCCAGGAGTTAGAGACCAGCCTGTACAACATAGTGACATCCTCTATTTACAAAAAAACAAAAAAGTCCAACATGGTAGCGCATGCCTACAGTCCCAGCTACTCAGGAGGCGGAGTTGGGATAATTGCTTGAGCCCCAGAGCTTGAGGCTGCAGTGAGCTGTAATTGTGCCACTGCACTCCAGCCTGGATGACAAAGCAAGACCATGTGTCAATAAAAAAGAGAGATTGCTGGCAAGATGGCCGAATAGGAACAGCTCCAGTCTGCAGCTTCCAGCGAGATCGATTCAGAAAGCGAATGATTTCTGCATTTCCAACTAAGGTACCCAGTTCATCTCACTGGGACTGGTTGGACAGTGGGTGCAGCCCGTGGAGAGCGAGCTGAAGCTGAGTGGGTAGTCACCTCACCCGGCTAGCACAAGGGGTTTGGGAATTTGCTCTCCTACCCAAGGGAAGCCGTGAGTGACTGAGCCTGAGGAACTCTGGCACAGATACTGTGCTTGTCCCAAGATCTTTGCAATCTGCAAACCAGGAGATTCCCTCCGGTGCCTACCCCACTAGGGCCCTGGGTTTCAAGCAAAAAACTGGGCGGCCATTTGGGCAGACACCAAACTACCTGCAGGAGTTATATTTTTTTCCATACCCCAGTGGTGCCTGGAATGCCAGCGAGACAAAACCATTCACTCCCCTGGAAAGGGGTGCTGAAGCCAGGGAGCCAAGAGGTCTGGCTTGGTGGGTCCCACCTCCACAGAGCCCAGGAAACTAAAATCCACTGGCTTGAAATTCTTGCTGCCAGCACAGCAGCAGTCTGAGGTCAACCTGAGATGCTCAAGCTTGGTGGGGGGGAGGGGCATCAGCCATTGCTGAGGCTTGAGTAGGTGGTTTTATGCTCACAGTGTAAACAAAGCTGCTCAGAAGTTTGAACTGGGTGGCACCCACTGCAGCTCAGCAAGGCTGCTGTAGCCAGACTGCTAGATTCCTCCTCTCTGGGCAGGGCATCTCTGAAAAAAAGGTAGCAGCCCCAGTCTGGGATTTATAGCAGACTTAAACATCCCTGCCTGATGGCTCGGAAGAGAGCAGCAGACCTCCCAGCACAGTGTTCAAGTTCTGCTAAGGGTCAGACTGCCTCCTCATGTGGGTCCCTGACCCCCGTGTATCCTGACTGGGAGACACCTCCCACTAGAGGCTGACAGACACTTTGTACAGGAGAGCTCTGGTTGGCATCTGGCAGGTGCTCGTCTGGGACAAAGCTTCCAGAGGAAAGAACAGGCAGTAATCTTTGCCCTTCTGCAGCCTCCACTGGTGATACCCAGGCAAACAGGGTCGGGAGTGGACCTCCAGCAAACTCCAGCAGACCGGCAGCAGAGGGTCCTGGCTGTTAGAAGGAAAACTAACAAACAGAAAGGAATAGCACATACACTCAAAGACCCCATCCGAAGGTCACCAGCATCAAAGACAAAAGGTAGATGAATCCACAAAGATGGGGAGAAACCAGTGCAAAAAGGCTGAAAACGCCAAAAACCAGAACACCTCTTCTCCTCCAAAGGATCACAACTCCTCGCCAACAAGGGAACAAAACTGGATGGAGAATGAGTTTGACAAGTTGACAGAAGTAGGCTTCAGAAGGGGGGTAATAACAAACTCATCCGAGCTATAGGAGCATGTTCTAACCCAATGCAAGGAAGCTGAGAACCTTGAAAAAAAGGTTAGATGAATTGCTAACTAGAATAACCAGTGTAGAGAAGAACATACATGACCTGATGGAGCTGAAAAACACAGCACAGGAACTTTGTGAAGCATACACAAGTATAAATAGCCAAATTGATCAAGATGAAGAAAGGATATCAGTGATTGAAGATCAACTTAATGAAAGAAAGAGAGAAGATTAGAGAAAAAAGAATAAAAAGGAATGAACAAAGCCTCCAAGAAATATGGGACTATATGAAAAGACCAAATCTACGTTTGATTGGTGTACCTGAAAGTGACGAGGAGAATGGAACCAAGTTGGAAAACAATCTTCGGGATATTATCCAGGAGAACTTCCCCAAACTAGCCAGACAGGCCAACATTCAAATTCAGGAAATACAGAGAACACCACAAAGATACTCCTCAAGAAGAGCAATCCCAAGACACATAATCATCAGATTCACCAAGGTTGAAATGAAGGAAAAAATGTTAAGGGCAGCAAGAGAGAAAGGTTGGGTTACCCACAAAGGGAAGCCCATCAGACTAACAGCAGATTTCTCAGAAGAAACCCTGCAAGCCAGAAGAGAGTGGGCGCCAATATTCAGCATTCTTTAAGAAAAGAATTTTCAACCCAGAATTTCATATCCAGCCAAACTAAGATTCATAACTGAACTAGAAATAAAATCCTTTACAAACAAGCAAATGCTGAGAGATTTTATCACAACCAGGCCTGCCTTATGAGAGCTCCTGAAAGAAGCACTAAACTTGGAAAGGAACAACCAGTACCAGCCACTGCAAAAATATACCAAATTGTAAAGAACATTGACACTATGAAGAAACTGCATCAAATAATGGGCAAAACAACCAGCTAGCATCATAATGACAGGATCAAATTCACACATAACAATATTAACCTTAAATGTAAATGGGCTAGATGCCCCAATTAAAAGAGAGAGACTGGCAAATTGGATAAAGAGTCAAGACCCATCAGTATGCTGTATTCAGGAGACCCATCTCATGTGCACAGACACACATAGGCTCAAAATAAAGGGATGGAGGAATATTTACCAAGCAAATGGAAAGCAAAAAAAAAGCAGGAGTTGCAATCCTAATCTCTGATAAAACAGACTTTAAAACAAAAAGATCAAAAGAGACAAAGAAGGACATTGCATAATGGTAAAGGGATCAATGCAACAAAAAGAGCTAACAATCCTAAGTATATATGCACCCAATACAGGAGAACCCAGATTCATAAAGCAAGTTCTTAGAAACCTACAAAGAGACTGAGACTCGCATATAATAATAGTGGGAGACTTTAACACCACACTATCAATATTAGACAGATCAACAAGACAGAAAATTAACAAGGATATTCAGGACTTGAACTCAGCTCTGGACCAAGTGGATGTAATGGACATCTACAGAACTCCCCATGCCAGATCAACCGAATATATATTTTTTCTCAGCACCTCATCACACTTATTCTAAAATTGACCACATAATTGGAAGTAAAACACTCAGCAAATGCAAAAGAACGGAAATCACAACAAACAGTCTCTCAGACCACAGTGCAATCAAATTAGAACTCAGGATTAAGAAATTCACTCAAAACCGCACAACTACATGGAAACTGAACAACCTGTGCCTGAATGACTACTGGGTGAAGGCAGAAATAAAGATGTTCTTTGAAACCAATGAGAACAAAGACACAACATACCAGAATCTCTGACACGTTTAAAACAGCATGTAGAGGGAAAATTATAGCAGTAAATGCCCACAAGAGAAAGCAGGAAGGATCTAAAATTGACACCCTAACATTGAAATTGAAAGAACTAGAGAAGCAACAGCAAACAAATTCAAAAGCTAGCAGAAGACAAGAAATAACTAAGATCAGAGCAGAAGTGAAGGAAATAGAGACATGAAAAATCCTTCAAAATATCAATGAATCCAGGAGCTGGTTTTTTTTTTAAAGATCAACAAAATAGATCGACCACTTGCCAGGCTAATAAAGAAGAGAGAGAAGAATCAAATAGATGCAATAAAAAAATAATATAGTGAATATTACCACTGATCCCATAGAAATAGAAACTACCATCAGAGCATACTATAAACACCTCTGCACAAATAAACTAGAAAATCTAGAAGAAATGGATAAATTCCTGGACACATACACCCTCCCAAATCTAAACCAGGAAGAAGTCGAATCCCTAAATAAACCAATAACAAGTTCTGAAATTGAGGCAGTAATTAATAGCCTACCAACGAAAAAAATTCAAGGACCAGACGGATTCACAGTTGAATTCTACCAGAGGTACAAAGAGGAGCTGGTACCATTCCTTCTGAAATTATTCCAAACAATAGATAAAGAGAGAATGCTCCCTAACTCATTTTATGAGGCCAGCATTATCCTGATACCAACACCTGGTACAGACACAACAACAACAACAAATCAGGCCAATATCCCTGAGGAACATTGATGAGAAAATCCTCCGTAAAATATCAGGAAACTGAATCCAGCAGCACATCAAAAAGCTTAACCACCACAATGAAGTAGGCTTCATCCCTGGGATGCAAGGCTGGTTCAACATACGCAAATCAATAAATGTAATCCATCACATAAACAGAACCAATGACAAAAACCACATGATTATCTCAGTAGATGCAGAAAAGGCCTTTGACAAAATTCAACAGCCCTTCATGCTAAAAATTCTCAATGAACTAGGTATTGATGGAATGTATTTGAAAATAGTAAGAGCTATTTATGACAAACCCATAGCCAATATCATTCTGAATGAGCAAAAACTGTAAGCATTCTCTTTGAAAACCAGCATGAGACAAGGTTGCTCTCTCTCACTGTGTCTGGAATTGGTGGGTTCTTGGTCTCACTGACTTCAAGAATGAAGCCGTGGACCCTCACGGTGAGTGTTACAGTTCTTAAGGGTGGTGTGCCTGGAGTTTGTTCCTTCTGATGTTCGGATGTGTTCAGAGTTTCTTCCTTCTGGTGGGTTCATGGTCTCGCTGGCTTCAGGAGTGAAACTGCAGACCTTCACGTGAGTGTTACAGCTCATAAAGGCAGTGTGGACCCAAAGAGTGAGCAGTAGCAAGATTTATTGCAAAGACCAAAAGAACAAAGCTTCCACACTGTGGAAGGGGACCCAAGCGGGTTGCCACTGCTGGCTCGGGCAGCCTGCTTTTACTCTCTTATCTGGCCCAACCCACATCCTGCTGATTGGTCTATTTTACAGAGAGCCGATTGGTCTGTTTCACAGAGAGCTGATTGGTCCGTTTTGACAGGGTACTGATTGGTGCATTTACAATCCCTGAGCTAGACAGAGAAGTTCTCTACATCCCCACTAGATTAGCTAGATACAGAGTGTTGACACAAAGGTTCTCCAAGTCACCACCAGAGTAGCTAGTTACAGAGTGTCAACTGGTGCATTCACAAACCCTGAGCTAGACACAGGGTGCTGATTGGTGTGTTTACAAACCTTGAGCTAGATACAGAGTGCCAATTGGTGTATTTACAATCCCTTAGCTAGACATAAAGGTTCTCCAAGTCCCCACCAGACTGAGGAGCCCAGGTGGCTTCGCCCAGTGGATCCCATACCGGGGCTGCAGGTGGAGCTGCCTGCCAGTCCCGCACTGTGCACCCGCACTTCTCAGCCCTTGGGTGGTCGATGGGACTGGGCGCTGTGGAGCGGGGGGTGGCATCACTGGGGAGGCTCGGGCCATGCAGGAGCCCACAGCGGGGCGAGGGGAGGCTCAGGCATGGCGGGCTGCAGGTCCCGAGCCCTGCCCTGCAGGGAGGCAGCTAAGGCCCAGTGAGAAATCGAGCACAGCAGCTGCTGGCCCAGGTGCTAAGCCCCTCACTGCCTGGGGCTTGCGGGCCAGCCGGCCACTCTGAGTGCGGGGCCCGCCAAGCCCATGCCCACCCAGAACTCATGCTGACCCGCAAGGGCCATGCGCAGCCCCAGTTCCCGCCCACGCCTCTCCCTCCACACCTCCCCGCAAGCCAAGGGAGCCAGCTCCACCCTCAGCCAGCCCAGAGAAGGGCTCCCACAGTGCAGCGGTGGGCTGAAGGGCTCCTCAAGCATGGCCAGAATGGGTGCCAAGGCCGAGGAGGCACTGAGAGTGAGCAAGGGCTGTGAGGGCTGCCAGCACGCTGTCACCTCTCATCACTACTGCTATTCAACTTAGTATAGGAAGTTCTGGCCAGGGCAATCAGGCAAGAGAAAGAAATAAAGGGTATTCAAATAGTAAGAGAGAAAGTCAAATTGTGTCTATTTGCAGATGACATGACTGTATATTTAGAAAGCCCCATGGTGTCAGTCCACAATCTCCTTATGCTGATAAGCAACTTTAGCAATGTTTCAGGATACAAAATCAATGTGCAAAAATCACAAGCATTCCTATACACCAATAACAGACAAACAGAGACAAATCATGAGTGAACTCCCATTGACAATTGCTACTAAGAGAATAAAATACCTATGAATACAACTTACAAGGGATGCAAAGGACCTCTTCAAGGAGAACTAAAAGCCATTGCTCAAGGAAATAAAAGAGAACACAAAGAAATGGAAAAACATTCCATGCTTATGGATATGAAGAATCAATATTGTGAAAATAGCCATACTACCAAAGTAATTTATAGATTCAGTGCTATCACCATCAAGCTACCACTGACTTTCTTCACAAAATTGGAAAAAAAACTACTTTAAACTTCATATGGAACCAAAAAAGAGCTTGCATAGCCAAGACAATCCTGGGCAAGAAGAACAAAGCTGGAGGCATCATGCTACCTGACTTCAAACAATACTACAAGCCTACAGTAACCAAAAGAGCATGGTACTGGTACCAAAACAGATATATAGACCAATGGAACAGAACAGAGACCTCAGAAATAACACCACACATCTACAACAATCTGATCTTTGACAAACCTGACAAAAGCAAGCAATGGGGAAAAGATTCCCTATTTAATAAATGGTGTTGGGAAAACTGGCCAGCCATATACAGAAAACTGAGACTGGACCCCTTCCTCACACCTTATACAAAAATCAACTCAAGATGGATCAAAGATTTAAATGTAAGATGTAGGACCATAAAAATCCTAGAAGAAAATTTGTGCAATACCATTCAGGACATAGTTATGGACAAAGATTTCAGGTCTAAAACACCAAAAGCAAAGGCAACAAAAGCCAAAATTGACAAATGGGATCTAATTAAACTAAAGAGCTTCTGCTCAGGGAAAGAAACTATCATCAGAGTGAACAGGCAACCTACAGAATGGGAGAAAACTGTTGCAATCTATCCATCTGACAAAAGGCTAATATCCAGAATCTACAAAGAACTTAAACAAATTTACAAGAAAAAAAAACCCATCAAAAAGTGGGCAAAGGATATGAACAGACACTTCTCAAAAGAAGACATTTATGCAGCCAACAGACATAGGAGAAAATGCTCATCATCACTGGTCATTAGAGAAATGCAAATCAAAACCACAATGAGATACCTTCTCACACCAGTTAGAATGGCTATCATTAAAAAGTCAGGAAGCAACAGATGCTGGAGAGGATGTGGTGAAATAGAAACACTTTTACACTGTTGGTGGGAGGGTAAATTAGTCCATCCATTGTGGAAGACAATATGGCGATTCCTCACAGATCTAGAACTAGAAATACCATTTGAACCAGCAATCCCATTACTGGGTATATACCCAAAGGATTATAAATCATTCTACTATAAAGACACATTCACATGTATGTTTATTGCAGCACTATTCACAATAGTAAAGACTTGGAACCAATCCAAATGTCCATCGATGATAGACTGGATAAAGAAAATGTGGCACATATACACCATGGAATACTATGCAGCCATAAAAAAGGATGAGTTCCTGTCTTTTGCAGGGACATGGATGAAGCTGGAAACCATCATTCTCAGCAAACTATCACAAGAAAACCAAACACCGCATGTTCTCACTCATAAGTGGGAGTTGATCAATGAGAACACATGGACGCAGGGAGGTGAACATCACACACCAGGGCCTGTTGGGAGGTGGGGGATCAAGGGAGGTATAACATTAGGAGAAATACCTAATGTAGATGATGGGTTGATGGGTGCAGCAAACCACCATGGCACATGTATACCTATATAACAAAACTGCATGTTCTGCACATGTACCCCAGAACTTAAAGTATAATAAAGAAAGAAAAAGAAACTCATTTTAACAAAAAAATTTACTGTTGAATAGTAAAATATTTCAGCTTGCATTTTATTTTATTTTTATGTATTTTTTATTCACTTGTATCTTATAAACATTGTTGTATGATGAAGTAGAATTTTAAAATTAAAAATTACTATTGTAAATAATTTCACAGTGTCTGAAGTGTCTTCAACATTTATTTCAAAGGTTATGCTGCAAAGTCTTTTTGTGGCAGAAAGAAACGTTATTTTTAATATTATTTACAAATTATTACTTTTTTTGAGACAGGGTCTCACTCTGTCACCCAGGCTGGAGTGCTGTGTTACAATCACAGCTCACTGCAGCCTTGAACTCCCTGGGCTCAGGTGATCCTCCTACCTCAGCTTCCCGAGTAGTTGGGACTACAGGCATGCACCACCATGCCCAGCTAATTTTTGTATTTTTTTGTAGAGATGGGGTTTTGCCATGTTGTGCAGGCTGGTCTCAAAGTCCTGGGCTCAAGCAATCCACCCACCTCAGCCTCCCAAAGCTAGGATTACAGGTGTGAGCCACTGCATCCAACTACTATAAAAAGTATTACGGATCCAAGTAATAGTTGATGTGATATCAGAAGTGTAGTTAGGAATTAACTACACTGAGGGATGAGGACCATAGCATGGGCAAAGGCCCTGAGGTAGGAGAGTGCATAGCCATAGAAGACACCAGAGGTGGTCCAAAAGGCAGGAAGAGAAAATGGTCAATATATTTACCTCTGACTGGTCACAGTGGATTAGCTGTGTCCCTCTGTGGAAGGCCCCATCTCCTGTCTATGTTATCTATCTCCTGGATTTACCCCTCAGGCCTAGAGATTATAACCAATCTCTATGGTTACTATCCCTGGTATAGGAAATGATCCCTTGTTACTTTCCCAAACCCTACCCACACCTTAAACTAGCCTCAAATTACCCAGTTTAAGGGTGTCATCTATTCCAAACAGGACTGATACAGATACCATCTCCATATTTTAATACTTAAAAGCAAAACAAAACCCACACACTTCTGATTTCCTCATTTGCATGAATGCCAACATGAATTAAATTCCACTAATCAGATATAGACTCCTGCAATATTTATTTGGAGCTGAGTTATGCAGGGAAACAAGTGGGTACATAGCACCCATTTTGCTGTCATGGATTATTGCAGAGAAGGTGTTTCCATGAAGCTCATTCAGGAAAACAGAACAACTATGAATATATAGAATAAGGATTTATTTTAGGAATTGGACAGTACGCAATTGGGAGGAGTGCTAGGCAGTAAAGTTCTGGGGAAAATAAAGGAGTTGGAGGATTATGAAAAGACCAGTTGCTCTAAAGCACTGACACATATGGACAAGTCAGACCTTGGGGGAAGCCAGGCACATCCAGCTGCTAGAGTGGGATCCTACGGAGCTGGTGTCAACATCTAGGAATAGCTATTCCCTCTTCTTGACTGTTGACTCTAAGTTCACAACTTTCCAAATCCCTCTCATATTTCTCTTTTGACCATCTCTAACCAGAAACCAAACCATTGTCCTGAGGTCTTTCAGGGAGTTTGGGGGCCTACATTTTCACTTGTGGTTGCTAGACAGCAGAGAACACCAGCCAGACTCCAATGTAGGGTTAAACTGACATAATCATGTACAGCAGTAGACTTTGTTGGCTCTCCTGGCAGATTCAATGTTGGCAGCAGCTGAGGTCATCCCCACAGAGGGGCTTTGGGGAAACTCTGTGAAGTTTTCCTTTATGGCCCTAGTATTGTGCCAAGTTGTCCCAGACATTTTGAACATGACCTGGTCTGCATATAGCTCCAACTGGCTTTGTTGGACACATCATAGCAGCTAGAGAGTTAGTTAGCAAGAGTCAGGTTACACCTGGCAAGGTGAGGGAAAACCCTAGAGTATGGTGACCAGGCGTGATCAGCAAGCCTTCCTGAAGGGATATCATGTTCACTTTTCTGTTTATACCTGCAACTAAATTCCTGCCCCAGATGGAAGCTCCTTGAGAACAAGCCCCTAGAGAAACAAAATTTCTAATCAATTATCAGTTAAAGATGATTATTCTCAGGAGAAACAAAGCATGGTTTCGTCAATTATTAAACAAAAGGTTTGGCCGGGCACAGTGGCTCACACCTGTAATCCCAGCACGTTGGGAGGCTGAGGCAGGAGGTCGAGGCAGGTGGATCATGATGTCAAGAGATTGAGACCATCCTGGCCAACATGGTGAAACCTCTTCTCTACTAAAAATACAAAAATTAGCTGGGCATAGTGGCATGCACCTTTGGTCCCAGCTACTCAGGAGAGTGAGGCAGGAGAATCCGTTGAACCTGGGAGGCGGAGGTTGCAGTGACCCAAGATTGTGCCACTGCACTCCAGCGTGGTGACAGAGCGAGACTCTGTCTCAAAAAATAAAATAAAATAAAGGTTTGACTGTGTACTCTATTTTGTGAAGAAATTGACTGGAGAAACAAAGTTTGTAATTTCACCCCTGTATTCTCTTTTTATAAATTATTGGTAAAATAAAATAAGGACATAAAGAAGGGTATATAGAATGTGTAATATGAGTTAAAATAAAAGGCCTAGCAGATGATATGATTGTCAATGTAGAAAATCTGAAAGAATTGACAAAAAGCTCCAGGAAATAATAAGCAATTATAGCAGGGTTGCAGGATACAAAGTTAATACAAAACCTCAGCATGCTAGAAGCTGTCTACAGTAAGTGCAAGTGAACTCACTGGATTGAGGGGATATGGGCTGGGAAAGCAGCCATGTCTAGTACATCTAAGATGACTGAAGTAATGGGAGAATAACTCAGAGAAAGGGAAATCATCAGATCCTTTATATTTTAAGAATCACAAATAGCTGGGCATGTGGTGGTGCACGTTGGAACAATATCAACTAAACTGCAATCCTATTATAATTTTGTTCCAGCTATTCTGGTGGCTGAGACAGGAAGATTGCTTGAGCCCAGGAGTTCAAGGACAGCCTGGACAACATAGTGAGACTCTGTCTCAAAAAAAAAATAATAATAATTAAAAAGAAAAAATGCTGCTTGCCTTTTGGATTATTCTCTGCGGGGAAAAGGCAGACATGGTTTTGATGTTGTGAGAAAGGCCTAAACCAGAAACCAATCCCATCCCAGCACTCCTGGCTTAACAGAAACCCTGGGATGTGTCTGTATATGAGAAATGAAAGGGGCTAGCACAAAAAGCTTCTCTCCAAGGAGCCCAAGGGTAAAAGAAACTTAGCTGGTTAGCATTGAGGGAATGGATCATTCCCATTCAAAAGACAATGTGCCCTGGTCAGGGATCTGTTTCAAGACTAATGAATTGCATTAATTTTAAAAACCCTTTTATTTTAAATTAATTTTAAATTTTAATTTATTATAATTTTTTTTAGAAACCGGGTCTTGCTGTGTTGTCCAGGCACTGGAGTGCAGTGGTACAATTATAGCTCACTGCAGTCTCCAAAACCTGGGCTCAAGTGATCCTCCTACCTCAGCCTCCCAAGTAGCCTTGCTAATTAAAAAAAATTTTTTTTTGTAGATATGAGGTCTTGCTATGTTGCCCAGGCTGGTCTTGAATTCCTGGCCTCACGTGATCCTGCTGTTTCAGTCTCCCAAAGTGCAGGGATGACAAGCATGAGCTGCAGCCCTTTTATTCTGAGATAATTTTAGACTTACAGAAAAGTTGCAAAAATAGTTCAGAAAATTTCCATATACCGTTTACACAGCTTCCACTAATATTAACAACATCCTGCATAATATATAGGTACAAGTGAATAAATGGTAAAAGTGAGACAGGCAAGCTAGAAAGTCAAAAAAGAATACATTATAGAGTCTGTAACTACTGTGGGCAACTGGGACTCAGTGATGTTATATACATAATAATAATATAATTATCAAAACCAGGGAATTAACATTGGAACAATATCAACTAAACTGCAATCCTATTATAATCTTGTCATTTTCTCACCAGTGTTCTTTTTCTAGTCTAGGATACATATTGCAATTAGTTGTCAAGTTTCCTTCATCTGTGACATTTCCTCAGTCTTCCTTTGTCTTTCATGACTTTGACACTTTTGAAGAGTTCTTATAGGTCAGTGTTTTTGTTTTTTTTAACAATGTCCCTCAGCGTGGATTAGTCCAGTATTTCATTATGTATGATTACTTGGAGTTATGCATTTTTGGCCAAAAACCACAGAAATGAATTTGTGCTCTTTTCAGTGAATCATATCATGAGGTACATGATGTTAGTGTATCATATTACCAGGGACGACATTACCTTTCATCACCTGATTAACATGGT
Source organism: Pan paniscus (assembly GCF_029289425.2). Classification (NCBI taxonomy): domain Eukaryota; kingdom Metazoa; phylum Chordata; class Mammalia; order Primates; family Hominidae; genus Pan; species Pan paniscus. Next base: position 103,718,444 of record NC_073253.2, read on the forward strand.
GTCTGCAGGGTTTTTCCATGTACACTTTCTATTTTTCTATTTTCAATTAATAAATATCTTGGAAGGAGAGTCTTTGAGACTGTCTTATTTCTCATTACATTTTGCCCACTAATTTTAACACCCATTTATGATTCTTGCCTGCCACGTTATTACCGTGTATTTGCCTAACGGGCTGCTTTTCAATAACCTGTTGGTTTGCACTAATTACAAGGATGGGCTGATCATAATGCAATTCTATTCCTGCATACATGTGGAAGCTGGAGTATCCTTCTTCTGAATTTTAGGGCATTGTAATGGCCATGAGAATTCATGGGTAGATCTGTGAGAGAATGGAGCATCAAGAGGGAGATACTGAACTTCCTTTTAATAAAGCAATTAGGGAACTCAATAATTAAATGAAAGAAATAGGATACTAAACATATGTATAGATGATTTTTGTGGAGTAGCTTATTCTGGTTACATTAATTTGTATCTGTAATGCAGTGATCACCTTAGATCTGTAGACTCAGATACGTATGCTTCCATTTTATGAAAGTTTCATTGTTTTTGTTCCATCAGGCTTGTCCTTCTATTTATAACAAATATTTATATTTTGGCTTTCTGTTATCTTTCTATTATCTTTTTTTCTCCTACATTATGTTTATCCTTTTGTCCCTTTCCTCTGCATTGTGTGGAAATCCTAAACATGTCCGAATGTCATAAGTTCACTTTTTCTGTAGGGTAAATTTTGCTCCAGATTAAGTTGAGGTATCTTCCTCCTAAAATACTTAATTCTATCTATTCTATTTTTATTTTATCCTCTGACATTATTAAGCCGTGTTTTGTATTTTTTTTTTCTATTTTCTGGAGTAAACTTCTTCCAGTGTATGCTCTTGGGATGCTGGTGCTCACTTTCTTTTTTCCTTTTGCTAAACTTTTGCATAGATTCTATTAAAATTTGTTTTTTTATTCTCAACTTTGAATCAGGATAGTTTATGCAGGATTATTATTTGCCCAAAAATACTATATATGAATTCTTACGACTTTTCCTATTTCCCTGTGCACTGAGTCTTCACTTAGAGCTCGAACTAGAAGACTACACATTGTTGGTTTGTATTCTCTATCCAATTATGAAGCTATATGAGATGAATGAAAAGAAATCTATGCCTATGGGCAACTGTATGAAGGGAAATTTATCTTTGTTGTCTTTTTCTTTCATAATTCTGCTGAAATCCCTGAACCAGAGGCTAGCTGAGTTGAGCCAGTGATGTAGTATTTCCTAACCAAATGGGAGGGCAGACTATCTTCAGTGTGTTTTGCTCTTCTCTTCAAGATGAGTGAACCACATTGGTGAATAGTCACCAGATTTTTTGTCATTTGTGTGTGTATATGTGTATGTGTTCCTACATCCCTGAACTAATCTGCCTTTTCTTGACACTCTCACTGAAGAACAAGATAGTGGTCCTCAGGAATTATCCTCACCTCTCTCCCACTTTGTGGTGGGTCAAGGAGAAAACCTCTGTGGCTTGGTATCTCTTCTAGCTCCTGCCTTAGAATGTTGGCTAAGGATCCAAAGAATATATTCCATGTCTTTTTTTGTAGTGTGCTCCTGTCATCAGATGTGGTACTTCCAAACTGGAGAGCATCAAAGTAATTGCTGGGGTTTTTTTGTGGGTTTTTTTCTGGGTTTTTTTTTGGTTTTTTTGAGACAGGGTCTCACTCTGTCATTTAGGCTGGAGTGCAATGGTGCAATCATGGTTCGCTGCAGCCTTGACTTTCTGGGCTCAAGCAAGCAATCCTTCCACCTCAGCCTCCTGAATATGTGGGACCACAGGTGTGCACCACCATGCCTGGACAATTTAAAAATTCTTTTTATAGTGACAAGTTTTCTTATGATGGTCAGACTGAAAGAAGTTTGTTTTTTTTTCAGTGTCTTGCTATACACGTTGATCTTTCCAGAAAGGAAGCTCTTTTGACCCTGGTATTTACATTTGCCTTGATCTAAATTGAATTATCCTTTATTAATGACCTGTGGAGTTTTTAGACAAGATTAGACACAGTCTCTTAGTTCAGAGCTGATAATATTGTCATTTTACTTTGCTTTGTTTATTGTTGGATTAAAACAATTGTGGGAGGAATCTTCTGCAAAATCCCCATATTTTCAGAAGAATCAATATACTTTTTTAGCATAAAAAGCAGCTTTCTTCTTTCCTACCAATCAAACAAGATAAATCCAGTTGCCATTTTTGGTTCTTGTGAAATCGAAAATATCCCTTGATTGATTTTCATTATATAGCCCATCTCTTACTACTTTTGTAATCTTCTACATGTTTTACCTAAAAGCAACTTTTGAAGTTCATGAAATATAGAAGTACACACTTAAAAGTTTTTGTTTCTATAGAAGCCTTAAAACACAAATGAAATGTTTCCAAGGGCATAGTAGTATGTGATAAACTTATTGATCACCAGATGTCACTCTTGCTTCATGCTATATAAAGACAAATTTCAACCAGAAAATGAAAAAGAGATACTGCAATGCTGGTTTTTCAGTGGCAAAACATTTTTATCAGCAGGGAAGACTTATATCCTTCAATTAAGCAATAAGACATAAAAAGAAGTTCATTTTCATTGTAGAAATGCAAAAAATATTGATTGGCTTTAATTACCAAAAGAAAGAGGTAATTCTTTGAAACACTCACCTGTCACCAAAAGAATGAAGAAATTATCCCACGGGGCTTAGCTTGCTGTTAATAACATACTAGCTTTATTAAATTGACATATGCAATGGTTATTTCGTGGTTTTAATTGATGTTATTAAACTTATAATGAAAATTTAAAGTATCATTTTCTCTAAGTTTTGGTAAAACTGATGAAGTTTAAGGTCAGTAAGGATGAATTAGAAATTGTTATAAATGAGTTTGAATTTTCCTACTAAAGAAAGTGCAGGTGTTAACTTTTTTGAAGGTCTTTCTTTTGAATGATATATATGATGATCAATTTTCATAAATATTGTGCAAAAGTTATCTTAAGGATTTGTACTTGAGGCTGGGCACAGTGGCTTATTCCTGTAATCCCAGCAGTTTGGAAGGCCGAGGTGGGTGGATTGCTTGAGCCAAGGAGACCTTGAAAACTCAAATTCAGGTTTCCAAATCCATGAAATGTGTTTCCAGGACCCAGCACTATGCCACCAATGAACTTTAAAAAAACTGTAGAAGTTAAACTACCATAGATATATGGTACTTTAGCAATTTTAGGTTTGTTATATAAACTTGATTATAGATGAGAAAGCATAGGGACTGGTGGGGAAGGGAATTAACAGTTGAGAATACATAGGTTCTTTGCCAAAAACAGGGGGAATGAATGACCATATACTTAACCGAATGCTGAGTGCAGACTCCATAGCTTCATCCCTTATTTGGCTTCTAGAACAACGACAGTCAGATGTTCACCCTCCAGTTAGAGTATCAGAGGACTCTTGGAAATATGACCAGGCCAGAAGGAAATACCTAAAGATATCAACACCAGATCTTTCTCCCAAAATGGCTTATCCAGATAAATTTATAAAGAAGTTTTGACAGACCTCATTCACATGCCCAAAGCTTCTAGTTAGCTTTTTAGTCCCCAATTCTTAATCAGTCAAGGACATGAGTCAAGTATTGCCAGGTATAGGAGGAAAGCTACCATAGAAAATGAGGACAGAAGCTAGCAGAAAACAGCAACTTGGAGGGAACAGAAACTATCCAGGTGATAAGGTTTGGCTGTGTCCCCACCTATATCTTATCTTGAATTGTAACTCCCATAATTCCCACGTGTTGTGGGAGGGACCTAGTGGGAGGTAATTGAATCATAGGCTGGATCTTTCCCATGCTATTCTTGTGATAGTGAATAAGTCTCATGGGATCTGATGGTTTTATAAAGGAGTTTCCCTGTACAAGCTCTCTCTCTTTGCCTGCTGCCATCCATGTAAGATGTGTCTTGCTCCTTGTTGCCTTCCGCCATGATTGTGAGGCCTCCCCAGTGATGTAGAACTGTAAGTTCATTAAACCTCTTTTGTAAATTATCCACATTCTGGTATGTCTTCATGAGCAGTGTGAAAATAGACTAATACAGTACATTGGTACCAGTAGAGTGTGGCACTGCTGAAAAGATACCTGAAAATGTAGAAGCAACTTTGGAACTGGGTAGCAGACAGAGGGTGGAATAGGTTGGAGGGCTCAGAAGAAGACAGGAAAATGTGGGAAAGTTTGGAACTTCCTAGGGACTTGTGGAGTGGCTTTGACCAAAATGCTAATAATGATATGGACAATGAAATCCAGGATAAGGTGGTCTCAGATGGAGATAAGGAATTTGTTGGGAACTGGAGCAAAGGTGACTCTTGTTATGTTTTAGCAAACAGACTGGTGGCATTTTGCCCCTGCCCTAGAGATCTGTGGAACTTTGAACTTGAGAGAGATTATTTAGGGTATCTGGCAGAAGAAATGTCTAAGCAGCAAAGCATTCAAGAGGTGACTTGGGTGCTGTTAAAGGCATTCAGTTTTAAAAGGGAAACAGAGCATAAAAATTCAGAAAATGTGTAGCCTGATGATGCAGTAGAAAAGAAAAATCCATTTTCTGAGCAGAAATTCAAGCCAGCTGCAGAAACTTGCATAAGTAACGAGGAGTCAAATGTAAATCACCAAGACAATGGGGAAAATGTCTCCAGGAGATGTCAGAGATCTTTTCAGCAACCCCTCCCATCACAGGCCCAGAGATTTAGGAGGAAAAAATGGTTTCATGAGCCAGGCCCAGGGCCCTGGTGGTGTGTGCAGTCTAGGGACTTGGTGCTGTGTTCCAGCTGCTCCAGCCATGACTAAAAGGGGCCAAGGTACAGCTTGGGCTGTTGCTTCAGAGGGAGGAAGCCCCCAGCCTTGGCAGCTTCCACATGATATTGAGCCTTTAAGTGCACAGAAGTCAAGAATTGAGGTTTGGGAACCTCTGCCTAGATTTCAAAGGGTGTATGGAAACTCCTGGATGTCCAGGCAGAAGTTTGCTGCAGGGATGGGGCCCTGATGGAGAACCTCTGCTAGGGCAGTGCAGAAGGGAAATGTGGGGTCAGAGCCCCCACACAGAGTCCCTACTGGGGCACTGCCTAGTGGAGCTGTGAGAAGAGAGCCACTATCCTCCAGACCCCAGAATGGTAGATCCACTGACAGCTTGCACCATGCACCTGGAAAAGCTGCAGACACTCAACACCAGCCCGTGAAAGCAGCCAGGAGGGTTCCTATACCCTGCAAAGCCACAGGGGCAGAGCTGCCCAAGGCAGTGGGAGCCCACCTCTTGCATCAGCATGACCTAGATATGAGACCTGGAGTCAAAGAAGATCATTTGGAGCTTTAAGATTTGACTGCCTCACTGGATTTTGGACTTGCGTGGGCCCTGTAGCCCCTTTATTTTGGCCAACTTCTCCCATTTGGAATGGCTGTGTTTACCCAATGCCTGTAACCCCATTGCATCTAGGAAGTAATTAACTTGCTTTTGATTTTACAGGCCCATAGGCAGAAGGGACTTGTCTTGTCTCAGATGACCATTTGGACTGTGGACTTTTGAGTTAATGCTGAAATGAGTTAAGACTTACAGGGACTTGTTGGGGAGGCACGATTGGTTTTGAAATGTGAGGACATGACATTTGGGAGGGGCCAAGGGTGGAATGATATGGTTTGGCCATGTCCCCACCCAAATCTCATCTCGAATTGTAACTCACACAATTCCCACGTGTTATGGGAGGGATCTTGTGGGAGGTAACTGAATCATGGGGGCAGGTCTTTCCCATGCTAGTCTCATGACACTGAATAAGTCTCATGAGATGTGAGGTCTTATAAAGGGGAGTTTTCCTGAACAAGCTCTCTTCTCTTGTCTGCCACCATGTGAGATGTGCCCTTCACCTTCTGCCATGATTGTGAGGCCTCCCCAGCCACATGGAACTGTAAGTTCAATAAACCTCTTTCTTTTGTAAATTGTAGTCTTGATTATGTCTTTATCAGCTGCCCAAAAATGGAATAATACACCAGGTAAAAGAAAATATAAAACAAAAAATGATCTGTAAAATATCCTCTGAGTGATAAAATGTTGCAACTGTAAAAGAAGACAAGGATGCTAAGCCATTTTTTAAAATTATACTTTAAGTTCTGGAATACATGTGCAGAATGTGCAGGTTTGTTACATAGGTATACACATGCCATGGTGGTTTGCTGCACCCATCAACCCATCATCTACATTAGGTATTTCTCCTAATGCTATCCCTCCCCTAGCCCCTCACCTCCTGACAGGCTCCAGCGCATGATGTTGCCCTCACTGTGTCCATGTGTTCTCATTGTTTAACTCCCACTTATGAGTGAGAACATGTGGTGTTTGGTTTTCTGCCTTTGTTAGTTTGCTAAGAATGATGGTTTCCATCTTCATCCATGTCCCTGCAAAAGACATGAACTCATCCTTTTTTATGACTGCATAGTATTCCATTGTGTATATATGTCATATTTTCTTTATCCAGTCTATCATTGATGGACATTTGGATTGGTTCGAAGTCTTTGCTATTGTGAATACTGCTGCAATAAACATATATCTGCATATGTCTTTATAGTAGAAAGATTTACAATCCTTTAAGTATATACCCAGTAATGGGATTGCTGGGTCAAATGGTATTTCTGGTTCTAGATCCTTGAGGAATCACCATACTGTCTTCCACAATGGTTGAACTAATTTACCCTCCCACCAACAGTGTAAAAGTGTTTCTATTTCTCCATGTCCTCTCCAGCATCTGTTGTTTCCTGACTTTTTAATAATCACCATTCTAACTGGTATGAGATGGTATCTCGTTGTGGTTTTGATTTGCATTTCTCTGATGACCAGTGATGATGAAGTTTTTCTCATATGTTTGTTGACTGCATAAATGTCTTCTTTTGAGAAGTGTCTGTTCATATTTTTTGCCCACTTTTTGAAGGTGTTGTTTGTTTTTTTCTTGTAAATTTGTTTAAGTTCTTTGTAGATTCTGGATATTAGCCCTTTGTCAGATGGATAGATTGCAAAAATTTTCTCCCATTCTGTAGGTTGCCTGTTCATTCTGATGATAGTCTATTTTGCTGAGCAGAAGCTCTTTAGTTTAATTAGATCCCATTTGTCGATTTTGGATTTGTTGCCATTGTTTTTGGTGTTTTAGTCCTGAAGTCTTTGCCCATGCCTGTATCTTGAAAGGTATTGCCTAGGATTTCTTATAGGATTTTTATGGTTTTAGGTCTTACATTTAAGTCTTTAATCCATCTTGAGTTAATTTTTGTATAAGGTATAAGGAAGGGATCCAGTTTCAGTTTTCTGCATATGACTAGCCAGTTTTCCCAACACCATTTATTAAGTAGGGAATCTTTTCCCCATTGCTTGTTTTTGTCAGGTTTGTCAAAGATCAAATGGTTGTAGATGTGTGGCATTATTTCTGAAGTCTCTGTTCTGTTCCATTGGTCTATATATCTGTTTTGGTAGCAGTACCTTGCTGTTTTGGCTACTGTAGCCTTGTAGTATAGTTTGAAGTCAGGTAGCATGATGTCTCTAGCCTTGTTCTTTTTGCTTAAGATTGTCTTGGCTATAGGGGCTTTTTTTCAATACCATATGAAATTTAAAGTAATTTTTTCTAAATCTGTGAAGAAAGTCAATGGTAGCTTGGTAGGGATAGCATTGAATCTATAAATTACTTTGGGCACTATGGCCATTTTTTATGATATTGATTCTTCCTATCCATGAGCATGGAATATTTTTTTATTTGTTTGTGTCCTCTCTTATTTCCTTTAGCAATGGTTTTAGTTGTCCTTGAAGAGGTTCTTCACATCCCTTGTCTGTTGTATTTATAGGTATTTTATTCTCTTTGTAGCAATTGTGAGTGGGAGTTCACTCATGATTTGGCTCTCTGTTTGTGTATTATTAGTGTACAGGAATGCTCGTGATTTTCGCACATTGATTTTGTATCTTGAGACTTTGCTGAAGTTGCTTATCAGCTTAAGGAGATTTTGGGCTGAGATGATGAGGTTTTCTAAATATACAATCATGTCATCTGCAAACAGAGACAATTTGACTTCCACTCTTCCTATTTGAATACCATTTATTTCTTTCTCTTGCCTGATTGCCCTGGCCACAACTTCCAATACTGTGTTGAATAGGAGTACTGAGAGAGGACATCTTTGTCTCATGCCAGTTTTCAAAGGGAATGCTTCCAGCTTTTGCCCATTCAGTATGATCTTGGTAGTGGGTTTATCATAAATAGCTCTTATCATTTTGAGTTACATTTCACCAATACCTAGTTTATTTAGAGTTTTTAGCATGAAGGGCTGTTCAATTTTCTCAAAGGCCTTTTCTGCATCTATTGAGATAATCATGTAGTTTTGTCATTGGTTCTGTTTATGTGATGGATTACGTTTATCGATTTGCATGTGTTGAACAAGCCTTGCATCCCAGGGATTAAGCCAACTTGATCATGGTGGATAAGCTTTTTGATGTGCTGTTGGATTTGGTTTACCAGTATTTTATTGAGGATTTTCGCATCAATGTTCATCAGGGATATTGGCCTGAAATATTCTTTTATTGTTGCGTCTCTGCCAAGTTTTGGTATCAGGATGATGCTGGCTTCATAAAATGAGTTAGGACGAGTCCCTCTTTTTCTGTTGTTTGGAATAGTTTCAGAAGGAATGGTACCAGCTCCTCTTTATACCTCTGGATGCTAAACCATTTTTAAAGAAATAAAACAAAGTTTTCGAAGTTAAAAACACATAGCAGGGTAAGATACTCAATAGAATATTGGAAGATAAAATGGGGGAAATCCCTCAATAAGCAGAACAAAGATATGAGATGGAAAATAAGAATGAAAAAAACAAGAAAATTAGAAGACTAGTCTAGGGAATTCAATGTCCAAATAATAGGAATTCCGAGAGAGAGAGAACAGAGACACCTGATGGTGGGAAATATTGAAGGGGCCCAGGAAGTGTCCAGCATAATGGATGAAAGTAGACAAATAAACCTTGAATGCTATGAGAGGATTGGCTAACGTACTCATTGTGGTGCTCACTATGGGTTGTCTTGTCAACAAGCTAACTGAGACTCAGCTTACCTCCTCCATTGATTGGAGAAGCTACATCCAGATTTAGCTTCCCATGGGATCAATGACTTTTGCCCCCTGACAGAGGAGGTGCTATACCATCCCACAGACCCCCCCCCCCCAGATCTCCAGGTGTAAGCAGCTAGTGTTCTCATATAACTCCTATAAAGGCTGGCACTCATAAATCAGATTAGGTAGTCCCCTCCCCTTAAATCTAGTTTGGCTTTAGAGACTTGCTTTACTCTAGAGAATGCAATGGATGTGATGTTCTGTGACTTCCGAGACTAAACCATAAGAAGCCTTGCAGCTTCCACCCAAGTCCCTTGGACCACTTGCTCTTGGAAATCAGTGGCCATGCTGGAAAGAAGTCCAAGTAGCCCTTTGGAGAGGAGCTGAGGCTCCCTAAAAATTTCATCTTGGCTTCTAGATGACAACTAGTACCAACTTCCTTGCCAGGTAAGCGAGCAAGTAAGTTGATCTGCCCAGCTGCAGTTGAACCACCCCAACTGAAGCTGTGTGTAGCAGAGATGAACTATCTCTACCAAGTCCTCCCCAAATTACCCAATTACCAGCAAAATAATATGCTTTTTTTTGAGTCTGTTTCTATGATAAATTGCATTTGTAGATTTTCTGATGCTGAACTCCTTGTGTTCTTGGAATAAGCCCTTTTTAATCTAGATGTACTCCTACAATTTGGATACTGTATTGAGCATACCCATGGAAAAATAGGTTTACCAAATTAATAATGTAAATAAAATACATGAAAAATATTTCACCTATTTCTGAGAATTTCAGACTCATAGGTAGAATACCATTGTTAGTCCAAAAGTACTCCTAGCTGGCAACATTGTAAACCAGTTTTTCTTATTTTGCATAATTGGATTTTTCTTTAATTTAGAACACTTAATCCAAATGAGCTAGTATTTCATATTTTTGAGCTGTTTTGAAGGCTGTATTTGAAGTTCTGTTTTTCCATTTGTCTTTTTTATGATTCAACATGGGGACTTGATTAATGAAATTCCATTTAGAAAATAACCCCAGCTTCACTAATATGAAATAACCGGAAGAGGAATTCTCTCTCCCCTCTTTCCTTCTCTCCCTCTTCCTTTCTACCTCCTGCTTTCTCTCCCTTTTCCTTTCCCCTTCCATTTTGTCTTATATCATTGAATGTTTTATTTTGTGAATGTAATCAACTGTTTATGTAAAAATGGAGAAACACAATGATCCTTGAAACATTTCTGAAAATTAAAAATAAAAAATTAAAATAAGGCAGTCTAGGGGCTTGGGATTGTCAGTTTTAAACGTTTATTAAGTGAAAAGGCCTTTCTCTGCTTTTCAGATACAATATTTAGGTGAGAACTTTCCACCCATCCCCCACTTTTCAACCCCTTCCCCATACGCCACCACCCCACCCACACACACACACATATATACACACACTCACCTATAACTCCATCACCTTTAAGGTGATATACTTTTAAACAATTCCTCCAAGCATTTAAATGGAAATGATGAACCCTCCTCTACAACCACTACCTTAGGAAACTTCCTAGGGAAAAAAAGAAATGTAGAAGCCTTAGTAAATTCCCTTAGGGTGTATTTCCATTTCTAAGATTTTTCATTCAAAGTTTCCTCTAAAAGACTGCCTGCTTGGAGAAATTTACTGAAGTCCTAAACAGTGAGGGACCAGCATTTATCGCCAGAAGTGACACAAGCAGAGTAGAGCTCCCAGCTGGGAAGCTGTCATTATGTAAATGTACCCATGTGACAGCTCTCTGAGGAGGACAAATGACTGTCAGTGACTTCTTAATCAGCCTGTCTCTAGCAATAATAATCTAATCACTGGTCACCTAATTAAAAATGAAAGAAATGAGTCCCTTTTTCAAACACTAAGCTTCTAGAATCTCAGGTCACGGACTGTCATTAAGCAGAGAGCTGTCAGCTGTTTGCATGTCACATCACAGAGAGGCAGACTTTTGTGAGTTGTTTCATGTTCATGTCCCTGATTTGATTACCCTTACTATCATTCAGTTAATGCATTTGCTTTTTTTTTTGCTGCTATGGGCCCTTGTGCGTTTATTATTTCATTCACCTTTCCCACCACAAACATTTGTTGCAGGCTTATTATATGCCAGGATATATATACTGGGGATGTAAACATGAATAGGACAAGGTTCCAGCATTTGGAGGCTGTCACTATGGGAGAAACAGATATAAAAAATATTTAATTATGATACAATTTGATCAAGCTGTTATAGAGATAGCAACTATATATATGTATTCCATATTATGGAAGATGAAAAATGGTGGCTCATTGACTAGAACCAGTCCACAGAATTTGGGATGTTTTATTTTGGGCTTGTGTTCCTCAGTTTGTCAAAGACTCCGCCATATCCTATTCTGTCAAACTTAATCTGCTTCATTTATGTATGTTACCTGCCTGGTCTTTGTTAAGCAGTTGAGTTTGAGGTCCTGGTATAGAGATAAGTCTAACAAGCAAATACCTACCATGAGATGCTATATTATGAACTGATTTTAAAAACTGTTCTTGTAGGCTGGGCATGGTGCTTCATGCCTGTAATCCCAGCACTTTGGTAGGCTGAGGCAGGAGGATTGCTTGAGCTCAAGAACCAGCCTAGGAAACAGCAAGACCCCATCTCTACTGAAAAAAAAAAAAAAAAAAAAAAAATTAACTGTGTGTAGTGGTATGTACCTGTAGTCCCAGCTACTCGGGAGGCTGATGTGGGAGGATCACTTGAGCCCGGGAAGTCAAGGTTGCAGCGAAGTGTGATCAACCCACTGCATTCCAGCCTGGGTGACAGAGCAAGACTGTCTCAAACACACACACACACACACACACACACACACACACACATCTTTAAAACTCATTTAAAAGAAAATTGTGTAATTGTGTGGTGTGTTAAAATATTGTCACTCACACTCCTCTCAGCTGTGGAAAAAAAAGTCTCACAAGCCACCTATGTTGCATAATAGGGAAACTAAGCGATATTTAAACTTTGCTTATCAATAGTATCTCAATTTATTTCCATTTAAGTAGTCTTTTAGGGATACTCATTCCCTTTTGGGTCACTACCAGTATTTGTCTCTTCCCTCCTACCTGCTTTTCTCCAGAAACTTTTAGATGTGGCAGGGAAGGGGCTTTCTCATTTCTGGGGATGTTTGGGAGAAAAGTGTCCTTGCAGTCATTGCTGTTCCTGCTGTGGACCCTGGACCAGCAACTTGGAAGTACAGCTAGTGCCTGCCATGTTGTGAACTCTCCAGGCACAGGCATCATCGCAGAGTTCATCAGTTATTTGTCTCCAATATTTTCACTCATGGTGGCCTCTTTCTGTTGAGGTCAGGATTTTGCTCATGTATAGCATTCTTAGCACTTTTAGGCTACCCTGGAGCACTGAAAACTTCTGGATGCCCTGAAACTGATGTATAGATTGTAGTATTAATCATACTGTATCAGAGAACATAATCTGTATGACATCAATAATTTGAAATTTGCTGAAACTTGCCCTAAGACTTTGTGATCATTTTTTAAATATTCCATGCATGGTTGAGAATATGCTTCTCTAATTGTTGAATGTGTACAGTAGTCTGTGGTTTCATTTTCCATTGTTTTAGGTACCCACAGTCAACCACAGTCAGAAAATATTAAATGGAAACTTCCAGAAATAATTCATAAGTTTTAAATTGCATGCCATTCTGAGCAGTGATGAAATCTCCTGCTGTCCCACTAGGGATGTGAGTCATTCCTTCATCCATTGTAGCCATGCTGTATGTACTACCCACCAGTTAGTTAGTAACCCTTTCAGATATCAGATCAACAGTCACGGTATTACAGTGCTTGTGTTCAAGTAACTCTTATTTTAATTATTAATGCCCCCAAATTGCAAGAGTAGTGATGCTGGTAATTCAGATGTGCTACAGAGAAGCCATAAAGTGCTTCCTTGAAATAAAAAGGTGACAGTTCTCAACTTAATAAAGAAAGAAAAAAATTGCTGAGATTGCTAAAAGATACAGTAAGAATGAATTTTCTATCTGTGAAATCATGAAGAAGGAAAAATAAATTCCTCTTAGTTTTGCTGTTGCAACTTAAACTGTAAAAGTTACAGCCCCAGGGTGGATCACCTGAGGTCAGGAGTTCAAGACCAGCCTGGCTAACATGGTGAAACCCCATCTCTACTAAAAATACAAAAAATTAGCCGGGCATGGTGGCAGATGCCTGTAACCCCAGCTACTCAGGAGGCTGAGGCAGGAGAATCTCTTGAACCTGGGAGGCAGCAGTTGCAGTAAGCCGAGATCACGCCACTGCACTCCAGCCTGGGCAACAGGGCGAGATCCCTCTCAAAAAAAAAAAAAAAGTTACAGCCCCAGTCCATAATAAGTGCTTAGCTAAGATGGAAAAGCCATTAAATTTGTGAATAGAAGACATGAACAGAAAATGTGTTGCAATCAGCAGCAATGTGGTTTGCACCAGAAAGCATTGAACCTATATGGAGACTTCAGCAAATGATCCTCTGAAATGAGTGACACCAAGCCATTTACTGCAAGTAAGGGATGGTTACACAGAGTCAGGAATACAGAAAGTCAGTAGTAGCCTAATGCTCCATCACAATGCCTATGTCATTCACCTCACTTCATCTCATCACGTAGTCATCGTAACAGAGTACAGTACAATAAGATATTCTAGGAGAGACAGACCATATTTGCATAACTTATTGCAATATATTATAATAATTGTTTTATTATTAGTTATTGTTGCTAATCTCTTACTGTGCCTAATTTATAAACTTTAGCATGCTATGTTTTTATAGGGAAAACATAGTCTATATAGGGTTCAGTACTATCTGTAGTTTCAGGCATTAACGGGGGGTTGTTGAATGTATTCCCCTCAGAAGGAGGCACTATTGCATTAGTTTTCTATTCCTGTATAACAAATTAATACAAACTTGGAGGCTTAAAACAACACCCATTGATTAACTCACAGCTTCTGTAAGTCAGAAGTCTGGGCATGGGCTCATGGGAAACAAGACTGAAATGAAAGTATCCACCAGCAATGTTCTCATCTGCAGCTCAAGATCTTCTTCCAAGCTCATTCACGCTGTCAACTGTTTTCAATTCCTGTGGTTGTAGAACTGATGTCTTCATTTCCTTGCTGGTTGTTGGCCAAGGGTTGCTCTCAGCAACTAGAGCCCACTCTGGTCCTAGCCAAAGGATCCTCTCCCTGATGACAGGTTACTTTACCAAAAGCCAGCAGGAGAATCTCTCTAGTCTGGCAAGATGGAGTTGGATATAATATAATGTAATTAAGGAAGTGACTATCACATCATATTCATAGGTCCTGCACATATTCAAGTGGAGGAGATTATATGGGTTGTGTATATCAGAGGGCTATATTGGGGACCATCTTAGAATTCTGCCCACCGCAGGGTATAGGGTCTTACATCTCCTTTATGCTTATTTTTTTGTCTACTTGACTTATTTTAATCACTAAAACAGTTGTGCTGATTTTGAATTTATCTACTTCTTATAGTTGCATCATTTCCTTTTTTCTGCTTTATATATTTTGAGAACTTTTTATAATGTGTACATAATTTAGAATTATATTGACCTTTTAACTTTAATAGTAACTTTTGTATTAAAATTGATTTTATTTGATATTAATATACAGCTGAACTTTCACCTTGTTAGTATTTGTCATGTATATTTTTTAAATCTTTAATCACTCTATGCCTTCTACTTATTGTACATATTAGTTATCTATTGCTGCTTAATATGATGCTCAAAAATTTACTAGCTTACTACAGCAACAATTTAATTTGCTCATGATTCTGTGAGTCAGCAATATGGGTGGAATTGAGCCACATAGTTCCTCTGCAGCCTTGCCTGGGATTGCTCAGGTGGTTACAAGTCACCTGGTAATTTCACTAGAGTTAGATGGTTCAAGATGTTCTTCTAGGTCTGGTGGTTGGTGTCAGCTGTTGACTGAGTTATTCTGTTTAGTCTCTTATTCTTCAGGAGGCTGCCTGGGCTTCTTCCTGTGGTGTTGGCACATGAAGACTGAGAACAGAAGCTATGAGACCTTTTGAGGACTAGGCTTGGAAATCTCACAGGTTACTTTTCTAGTATCTCGACTATTTTCTTAGTCATGGGCTGGGAGCAGGGGGAGAGTGTGTGGCCTCCGTGTGAAGCTTGTGGAGATATGACAGTCAATAATGTTCCTCACAGCAAGTACTTTGAAAGGAGGTCTGAGTGCTGCTTCTCAAGTGCCACCACATAGATATGTTTGAATACAATAATTAAAAACATTTTTGACTTTTGCTATTAGTGAAAAACTAATAGCAAAACCTTATTATTGGCTTTTATTTTGTGTTTTCAGCGCTTGTGTTTTCCCTTCACATGTATCATATGAAGGATTCAAAACATTAAAAAATGAAGATATAAACATTGGGCATAAATTCATCTTTTAAAAACCAATTGCCATAACCATGGGTCAATTAACTCATGTAGACAAAAATTGGCTACCTGTTTTTTTTTAAATCAAGTATACTTTGCTTCTAAACAACTAACTCTAAATGGCTATCATTAAGACAATGTAATTATGTAGTAAAGACTTTAGAAGGTATAAAACAACAATTAGCTTCTGCTTATCAACTCTGTTTTTCAGTTTGAGTGGTCTTCAGAGTTATTCAACCTGATTCTCTTCTTTCGGCAATGCAGTCCATTGACTCTTAATATTTGTCTCTCCTTCAGTTTTTAGCTGGGCATATGTTTGGCGGGAATGAAAACTAGTTTTAGTTATAGAACTAAGTTATTTAAAATGGGATATTGATAAAGTGATGTATGGAACTTCCAAGAAGTGTCTTTAAAGAGAAGATGAATGCTCATCTTCTTTTCCTTTTCCCCCTCTTTTGGCTAGAATACTATAGACAAGAGAACTAGAGCTGAAGCTGCCGTCTTGGATCACTAAGCAATAGCTGCCTAATGAGGTTGATGGAACAATAAGATAAAAATAAAGCACATTGCTATCTCTTCATTCTAGATCATTGATATGGACATTTAGATGAGAGAACAATAAAATTCTGTCTAATAAGCCACTGTTATTTTAGTTCTTCTGTCATTAGCTGACAAAACTAATTCTAAACATCTCCTTTCTGTTTGTTTTTGCTCACCATTTTATCCCTGGGGATATGTTCTGTTCTGAAGGGAACAGAACTATGAGAGGCAGCCATCTAGAAGGATAAATATGATCCATCTTCCCCAGTCTGAGGAAGGGGATATAAAAACATGTATCAAAATTAGGGACAAAACCCATCTCTGACACAAAACATACATTCATTAAATATTTGTTAAATAAATGTACGAATATCAGAGATCGCTGCTATATTTTTGACCCAAATGAACTACCTGTCTAGAAGATCCCTGCTTCCTTTGCCAGTTAGCCAACTCCTAGTAATCTCTCAAGATCCAGCTCAAATGTGACTTTTCTGTCAAGCCTTCCCAGCCTCCTTCCTCCCTTGCATGTACCTTTGCTGTTGTCTCATCATGTTGAAATATCAGAGCAATGCCCATGATTTTTCTCCTTTGTGTTCTTAATACCCAATATGGTATCTGAAACGATGGAGGATGATCAAGGAAGAAATCCTCCTAAACATAAAAATTCACATTAGACTTTCCTCTAAAGATTTACTTTCTTTGAAATTTAGGAACAAGGGTTCTCCAAAGAAATAAAACAAATAGGGTATATATGGGGTGACGATTCCTTATCCAAAAGGCTTGGGACTGGAGGTGTTCTAGATTTCAGACTTTTTCAGATTTTGGAATATTTACATATACATAATAAGATATTTTGGGAAGGGGACCCAAGTCTAAACACAAAATTCTTTTATGTTTCGTATATACCTTATACACATAGCTGAAGGTAATTTTATACAATATTTTAATATATTTGTGTATGAAACAATTTGTGTACATTGAACCATCAGAAAGCAAAGATGTCATTATCTCAGCCATCCCTGTAAATAATCTGCGGTTGTTTGGCCTCACCACCATTCTTGACTCTGAATTAATATGCTATGGATAAGCAATCATTTTCTTACAGTTATTCACACCTAAGCACTTAACAGCAAAATAAATGACACAACATTAATACAGAGAAAAAATAATAAGATCAGGGTAACTAAGCAGCACAGTAGCACTACCAGAATACCTGTATCAGCTGTTAACGCAAACAACAAACAACAGCAGGCTTTCAGTCAGTCTCCACCTACAATGCTGTGGGGGTTTTTTTTGTTTTTTTGTTTTTTTTAGAAATGGAATCACTCTATGTTGCTCAGGTTGGGTTTGAACTCCTGGGTTCAAGCTATCTTCCTTCCTCAGCCTCTTGAGTAGCTGGGACCATAGGCTAGAACAATCGCACCCAGCTCGAATGCTGTGTTTTTAGTTAAAATGATTTTTTAAGATGAGAAGAAACAATCAGAAGCAGTTGAGGGATGAGGAAGTGGGTCCTTTAGGAATGAGGAGGCATATTCTGCTGGATGGCTTTTTAAAATGTTTCCTCCAGTCATCTGCCTCATTAACAACTTTTGTTCTTTTGTTGGCTTAGAAGGCTTTTATTTGATTTTCGGTTTTGATTTTTTTTTTTTTTTTTTTTTTTTTTTTGGACAGGGTCTTGCTCTGTCACCAGGCTGCAGTGCAGTGGTGTGATCATGGCTTACTGCAGCCTCGACCTCCCAAGCTCAATTGATCCTCCCACATCAGCCTCCCAAGTAGCTGGGACGACAGGTTCATGCTACCATGCCTGGATAATTTTTTAATTTTTTGTAGAAATGAGGTCTCACTATGTTGCCTAGGCTGGTCTCAAACTCCTGAACTCAAGTGATTTTTCCACCTCAGCCTTCCGAAGTGCTAGGATCACAGGAGTGAGCCACTATGTCTGGCTGTCTCTTTGGTTTTACAAACTGACATTATTTCTTGCTCTGTTATGAATGCAGACTGCTCTAGTCCTTCAGTAAGCCCATCACATATTTTCACCATGCTGTCTATTGACACTTTTTCTGCAGCATTAACAAATGTCATCGTCATTATCAGTGTTATCATGATCACCTTGATTCAGAACCATTTCTGCTATTTCACCATCAGTCAAAGAACAAACAACTGGAGCCTCATTTTCTTACTTTTTTTTTTTTTTAGATGGAGTTTCGCTCTTGTCGTCCAGGCTGGAGTGCAGTGGCGTGATCTCAGCCTACTGCAGCCTCCGCCTCCCAGATTCAAATGATTCTCCTGCCTCGGCCTCCCAGGTGGCTGGAATTACAGGTATGCCCCACCACTCCTGGCTAATTTTTTGTATTTAGTAGAGATAGGGTTTCACCATGTTGGTCAGGCTGGTCTTGAACTCCTGACCTCAGGTGATCCACCCACCTCAGCCTCCCAAGGTGCTGAGATTACAGACATGAGCCACCATGCCCGGCCTGGAGCATCATTATCAATGTCAAAAACTTCTTCAATATCCACTTCATTCAGTTTACTGATGGACTATGAGATATACATTTTTTGCATATGTAAGGAGTCAGACATCTGGTTCCATTTAATGAAGAATGGGGCTGAAAGGATCCTTTTTTCCTTGGAGATGCTGGATAAATGGTGGTGTGGGCCTGTGTTTTGACTGTGACCCATCCTGAGGTTATATTTGGAATTTTCTATATGTGGCATCATGTTGGCAATCAAAGAGTTTTGGACTTTGGAGCTTTTCAGATTTTGGATTAGTGATGCTCAACTTTGTGTGTGTCTGAATACACTCACAGGCATACTTCAGAGATGTCGCGGGTTCTATTCCAAATCACTGCAATAAAGCGAGTCACAAAAATTTTTTTGGTTCCCCAATGCATATAAAAGTTATATTTATACTGTACTGGTCTATTAAATGTGCAGTAGCATTATGTTTAAAAACATAATCTATATACTTTAATTAAAAATGCTTTGTTGCTAAAAATGCTAACAATCATCTGAGCCTTTGGCGAGTTGTAATCTTTTTGCTGGTAGAGGGTCTTGCCTCAGTGTTGATGGCTGTTGACTAATCAAGGCAGTAGTTGCTAAAGGTTGGTGTAGCTATGGTAATTTCTTTTCTTTCTTTCTTTCTTTATTTATTTTTTTTTTTGTTTTGTTTTTTGAGTCGGAGTCTCACGCTGTCACCCAGGCTGGAGTGCAATGGTGCAATCTCGGTTCACTGCAACCTCCGCCTCCCGGGTTCAAGCGGTTCTCCTGCCTCAGCCTCCCAAGTAGCTGGGATTACAGGCATCTGCCACCATGCCCAGCTAGCTTTTTGTATTTTTAGTAGAGACAGGGTTTCACTATGTTGGCCAGGCTGGTCTCAAACTCCTGAGCTCATGATCGGCCCGCCACAGCCTCCCAAAGTACTGGGATTACAGGCATTAGCCACCGTGCCCAGCTGGTAATTTCTTAAAATAAGACCACAGTGAAGTCTGCTGTGTCAATTCACTTTTCCTTTTGTTTTTTTTTTTTTTTTTTTTTTTTGAGACAGAGTCTCACTCTGTCGCCCAGGCTGGAGTGCAGTGGCACCATCTCGGCTCACTGCAACCTCCACCTCCCAGGTTCAAGCAATTCTCCTGCCTCAGCCTCCCGAGTAGCTGGGACTACAGGCGTGCACCACCATGCCCAGCTAATTTTTTGTATTTTTAGTAGAGATGGGGTTTCACTGTGTTAGCCAGGATGATCTCGATCTCCTGACCTTGTGATCTGCCCGCTCCAGCCTCCCAAAGTGCTGGGATTACAGGCGTGAGCCACCGCCTCATCTGGCCCACACCGCGTCTGGCCCACTTTTCCTTTTATGAGAGATTTCTCTGTAGTCTGCAATGCTGTTTGATAGCATCTTAGCCACAGCTGAACTTCTTTCAAAATCTGAGTCAATCCAATTGGAAAAATAGCACTGATAGACTTGCTCAGTGCAGGGGTGCCACAAACCTTCAATTTGTGAAAGAACACAATATCTGCAAAATGCAATAAAGCAAAATATGCCTACACACACTCACAGGCACACACACACAGATTTATTTTAAGGATATGGCTCACACCAGTTTGGAGGTTGATAAGTCTGAAATCTTAGGGGCAGTCAAGTTGGCTTGAGACTCAGGGAAGAGTTGATGTTGCAGTCTCAAATCTGAAGACTATGTGGTGGCAGAATTCCTTCTTTTTTGGGAAACCTTAGCTTTCTCTTAAGGCCTTTGACTGATTCAATAAGACCAAACCACGTTTTGAACACTAATCTGCTTTACTCAAAATCTATAGTTTTAAATGTTAATCACATCTAAAAAATACCTTCCCAGCAACATCTATACTGCTGTTTGACCAAAAACTGGGGTACCATGGCCTAGCCATTTGACACATAAAATTAGCCATCCTAGGACCCTTAAATAGAAACAAGTTTATTTAATAGTTGTATTAGTCTATTCTCACATTGCTATAAAGAACTACCTGAGACTGGGTAATTTATGAAGAAAATAGATTTAATTGGCTCAAAGTTCTGCATGGCTGATGAGGCCTCAGGAAACTTACTATGAGGGTGGAAGGCAAAGGGGAAGCAAGGCATGTCATCACATGGCCAGAGCAGGAAGAAGAGAGGGCAAAGGAGGAGGGGCTACATACTTCCAAACAATCAGATCTCTCAAGGGGATGGTGCTAAACCGGTAGAATACACCCCCATTATCTAATCACCTCCCACCAGGCCTCACCTTCAATATTTGGGTTATTATTTTTTTTTCATGGCTAAAGTTCATTCTCACTGAGTATTTGCAATGTAATAAAATTAAGCCAAGCTTATGTGAACCAAGAGCTCTGGGTGACAAGCAAAAAGAATGTGCACACCGGCAATATTCATTTAAGGTTAAAAGATTTTTAGTATTATTAATCAAGAATTTAAATGTCCCAAATATATAATACTTACTTGCTTAGGACAAGATGTCCTATCCATAACTCAGATGAAAACTATATAAAAAGGAGGAAAGAAGAAAGTGGTCCCTAGAATGCATTAATCTAGAGTAATGGTTCCAGTCAGCCATGTTGTAAATTTAACTTCTATTGCTGTTTGTGCACTAAAGGGCACTCAATCGCCCCAAAAGAATTAATGCAACTTCTAAAAAGTAGGCCAGCTAATTTACAGGCAATAGCTTACATACCAGAAAAAAACTGGATCAGTAAGTAATGCGATATTTATTTCCAAGAAATCTGGCAATGTTTTTCTCACTGAAAAATGAGTAGGAATGAAGTCAATCTGAAAGTGATTTTTTTCAGAGATGGGTGAGCACAAGGAAACACCTTTCGCTGATGAAGGAGGAATATGAAACAGCAGTTGCAGAGGTGAAAAGGAAGAGGAGTATTTGCCAGGAAAACTAGGATGGACCCTTCCCAGTATACATACAGGGAGGATGTAAAAGTCAAAAACTTCGGTCAAAATTAAGGCCAACACCAAGAAAGAAAAACCAGTCCTCTCAGGTAATAGAATTACTAGACTCCCATTCAGCCTTTCTTTTATTCATTCATTTCTCAATCTTCCTTTTTGTTTGGCTCGTGTTTATGGAGCATGTACCATATTCCAGAGCTTGATCTTGGTGCTGAGGTTATGACAGGCATAACTTGTTCTTGCCTGGTCCGTATCCATTCAGCCTTCTCTAGAGATTTCCTGCACATGGTCCCTTTTCATGCCAATGGATTCTCAGGTGTCTCTGCTGAGGGTGTTCTCTAGGCCTGTGTGTGCATTAACACCTCTGAAAGGATCCTCAACCAGAACTGAATAAGGTTGATCTTCAACCAATGAGGATGGGAGATGTTGGATATACCCCAGCTTCCTTATCCCTCAATAGGACAATTCTGAAGTATCTCCCATAATTTCTGAGAGGATCTCCAGAAGGATTGAGGCCTAGTTCCCCCCCAGTGGTAATCTGCTCATCAACACTGTCTTTGCTTTCCTTCCTTCCTGTCTCACTTCTAGGATTACCTCTCAAAAAATCAAATCTGCATCTGTTTTGGGGTAAACCAAGCTAAGACAGCAGGGAACAAGGCAGATAAGGTCCTTGTTCTCATGGAACACATGTATCACCTCAGAGAGAGAGAGACAATAAATAAGTAAAGGAAATAAATATACAAGATAATTTGGGATCAGAACCCAAAGAAGGCAATAGCCAGGATTCTGGAAGAATTGGAGGGGGGTGTTCTCATCAGGGAGTATAGAGGGCCCCAGTGAGGAGGTGACCTATGAGCTGTGGCCTGAGAGAAAGGAGCAAGGTATGTAAAGAGCTCAGGGGAAAATCCCTTTCCCATGAAGTTCTTTTTTCTCCCATCAGGATCCCAGAGTTCCTGGGGATCCTTCTTTCTCTTCCAGAGTTGCACTTACCCTCCCATCCCTATAGGGTTCAAATATACTCGGCTGAGGCAGTATTATTCGTTCTGAATGCTGGGCTGTACCCGCTGCAAGGGAAGGAGAAGTACAGAGCATTATGGGCCTTTCTGCTTTGAAATCAGGTACCACAGGGCCTTGGGATATCCCTGGGGACCCTGCCTCCCCTAGATCTGCCAGAATCCTGTCTCTGTGATGGTCTTCACTATCATCTGAGACTTGTGGCCCCTTCTCCAGATCTGTCTCTTTCCCTTCATGCACAGCGAGAAGAACCTCACACCCACCCTTTTTCAATTCCTGGGAGGCTGGGATGGATGAGGGGGTACATGGGGGCCATGGCTACTAGTAGTTTCTCTCTCCATTTCTGCTGAGCTCCGCCCAGTGGACTGGAGCTTCTTTAGACTGCCACTCCAGGCCACTCTGGATAGAGGAGAACAACTGAAGCAGAGGAAAGGGGTGTTTCCTTATACCAGGCATTTCCTTTATTCTTCCTTCCATCAGTGGAGAGAAGAGTCAGCTTTCACCTGTATAGGATCTAGGAATCCCTCTAGAGGCATTCTGATTACCTCCTAGTAACATAAGTTGGAGAGGGAAGGAGAATAGTCTACTCAATTTGGTGGTAAAGACTTCCCTTTTTTTCCCCTCAAGATGGTGGATTGGAGGCATTGTTAGCATGCCTGTCCCACTTAGAAAGACAAAATAGTATATAGAGATTCACAGTGTGAACTTTATTCCAAGAAGCAACACACAAACTTAACGAGAAAACTGAAAGAAACCACAGATCCTTTGAATGAAGTGACAGACTACAGCCTACACCATGAGCCACGTGGAAAACTGCAGAAGACCACAGTGCCCAGGAAGGAGAAACCTTGTATGTGACCTCAGCTATCACCATTGCCTGAATCACCCTGGCTAGATAACCAGAAGGTCCTAAGTCTGTCACATGACCAGTTCATTACTACTATAGCTGGAATTTGAGAGCCAACACTGTAAGGTTATTTATAACCAAGGAATCTCACAGAGTCTATATCACTCCCCTGCTGTCCCTATCAGAGCTGGTGCTGGTACCTGCTGCTAGGAGACTTGAGGACAGTTCACATGTCTGGATCCTTTGCAGACATTTCCCAACACCAGTGTGGATTATTGTGGTCCCACTGGGTGGCTAGACCCAAAGGAACAGCAGAATTGGGCCTCAGGGACTCCTATTCCAGAAGCGGGAGTATACCACACCAAGGG
This sequence comes from Pan paniscus, assembly GCF_029289425.2. Classification (NCBI taxonomy): domain Eukaryota; kingdom Metazoa; phylum Chordata; class Mammalia; order Primates; family Hominidae; genus Pan; species Pan paniscus. The sequence goes on from NC_073253.2 coordinate 103,742,191, forward strand.
AGCACTCCATGGGACAAAAGAATCCAGATGACTGGAATTGAGTCCCAGAACTTTCTGCTTGTGGGAAGTTTCTTTCAGCAGAGGCACAGGTGCGGTACTGGGCTCAGTGGGGAAAGTCTGCAGCTCTACCCCAACAGTTAGGCAGCCCTGGTGCTAATGAAGGGTCTTGGAGAAGAAACTTCTTACCCTTGCCCACCACTGCGGACACAGCTGGGGCTTCTCCCGTGGGAGCATGGTGTGGGTGCACTTGTAGACAGACTTTCTGGAGCACTTAAGTGTGACTGCATCTGCACAGGAGGACTGCTCTTCAGTTCAGGCTTCCACAGGTGATAGAGTCACGATCCCTCTCTGCATGGAACATCAGCATTCCTACAGATGTAGAGAGGTGCCTGTCTGATCTAAATAGCTGGAACACTGGGTCAGGAGTGTGACTGGGAGGCAGACTGCTTTCCTGCTGGCCTGCAGGAGAGCTGAGGTGGCTACCTCCCTCCCTTGTGAAAAGACCTCAGTGTGTTTCACTGAGAGCTCCCTCAGCCATCTCTGTCAAGACTGGGACCTCAGCCCACCATTGGGTATTGCATTTACCCACTTGCTTTAGCCACAGCTGATTCATACCCATGGACCCCATTTCTACTGGCCTGAATCCTGAACTGTTTAACCCAGTAAATAAACTACTGGGGGGAAAATAATAAATAAATAACTGCACACACTGAGGAATGAGATAAGCTTCAAGAGATCTCTGCCATTCTACCCCACAGGAGACAGCGAATCTTGTCAAACACTGAGCATATTGTTACTACAACCAACATCTGATGAAGCCATCATAAAGACTCTCTATAAACAGGAAACTCATGCAGAGTCTTCACCCTTGAAAGCACCCAGAGCTGAATTAGGTTACAATAAACTATAATCATTAAAGTCACATCCTTAAGGGGAAAAAAAGAAAAAGAAATTTAAAAATAAACACAGTTGAATAAAAAAGAAATTCTAAAATAATTAGAAGAAATACTGTATCCAAATGAGGAGGAATCAGAAAAAAATAATTCTGGTAATATGACAAAACAGGGTTCTATAACTGGCCCCCCTCCACTACAAAGATCACCGTAGCTTTCTAGCAATGGATCCAAACCAAGATGAAATCTTTGAAATACCAGATAAATAATTCAAAAGGTTACTTATTAAATTACTGGAGGAGATACAAGAGAAAGGTGAAAACTAACATAAAAACTTTTTAAAATAATTCAGGATGTGAATGAAAAATTTTCTAAAGAGTTAGATATTTTAAAGGAAAACCAATTAGAACATCTGGAAATGAAAGACACATTTTAGGGAATTACAAAATGCAGTGGGAAAGTTTTAACAATAGATTCGAACAACTAGAAGAAAGAATTTCAAAGCTTGAAGATGAGCCTTTTGAACTCACCCAATCAGAAAAAAATAAAGAAAAAAAACTCAAAAGAAGTTAACTAAATCTCCAAGAAATATGTAATTATATAAAATGGCCAAACCTAAGTATCACTGGTGTTCCTGAGGATGAAGACAAAACAAAATGTTTGGGCAACTTATTTGAGGGAATGATTGAGGAAAACTTCCCTGGCCTTGCTAGAGATTTAGACACCCAAATATAAGAAGCTCAAAGAACGCCTGAAAGATTCACTGGAAAAAGGACTTCACCAAGGCATATAGAGTCATCAGGCTATGTAAACTTAACATGCAGAAAAGAATTCTAAGAGCAGTTAGACAAAAGTGTCAAGTAACCTATAAGGGAAAACCTATCAGACTAACAGCAGACTTCTCAGCAGAAACCTTACAAGCCGGAAGGCACTGGGGTCCTATCTTTAGCCTCCTTAAATGGAGTAACTGTCAGCCAAGAATTTTGTATCCAGAAAAACTATGTTTCACAAATGAAGAAGAAATAAAGTCTTTTTCAGACAAGAAAAATTCTGAGGGAATTTGTCACTACCAGATTATCCCTACAAAAAAATGCTGAAAGGAGTTCTAAATCTTGAAACAAAAGCTGGATATGCACCATAATAGAACCTCTTGAAAGCATAAAGACTCACAGGGCCTGTAAAACAATAATAATGAAAAAACAGAGTGTCTAGGTAACAACATGATGACTGGAACAGTACCTCACATCTCAATATTAAACATTGAATATATATGGTCTAAATGCTCCACTCAAAAGATACAAATTGGCAGAACAGATTAAAAAGTCACAAACCAAATATCTGCCATCTTCAAGAGACTCATCTAACATATAAGGATTCTTATCAACTCAAGGTAAAGGAGTTAAAAAAACAGATAGTCTATGCAAATGGAAACCAAAAGTGAGAAGGAATATACTATTCTTATACCAGATAAAACAGAGTTTAAAGCAACAACAGTAAAAAAAGACAAAGTCACTATGTAATGATAAAAGTATAAATCCAACAAGAAGATATTACAGTCCTAAATATGTATGCATTTAACTCTGGCATTCCCAGATTCATAAAACAATTACTACTAGACCTAAGAAAAGAGATAGACAGCAACACAATAATAGTGGGGGACTTCAACACTCCACTGACAGCACTAAACAGAGATCATCAAGGCAGAAAGTCAATAAAGAAACATTGCACTTAAACTGCACTCTAGAACAAATGGACCTAATGATATTTACAGAACATTCTACCCAAGAACTGCAAAATATACGTTCTCATTAGTACATGAAACAGTCTGCAAGATAGACATATCATAGGTCTCAAAATAAAGTCAATAAATTTTTTAAAATCCAAATTATATCAAGTATATTCTCAGACCACAGTGGAATAAAACTAGAAACCAACTCCAAAAGGAATAGTCAAAACAATACAAATACATGGAAATTAATCTGCTCCGGAATGATTTTTGGGTTAACAACGAAATCAAGATGAAAATTTAAAAATTCTTTGAAATGAATAATAGTGACATAAGTTATCAAAACCTCTGGGAAACAGCAAAAGCAATGTAAGAGGAAAATTTATAGTGCTAAATGCCTAGATCAAAAAGTCTGCAAAGTCACAAATTGACCACCTAACACACACCTCAAGGAACTAGAGAAATAAGAACAAACCAAACCCAAAGCTAGTAGAAACAAATAACAAAGAACAGAGAAAAACTAAATGCAATTAAACATAAAAACAATATAAAAGATCAATGAAACAAAAAGTTGGTTCTTTGAAAAGATAAAAAAAATCAATAGACCATTAGCTAGATTAACCAAGAAGAGAGAAGATTTAAACAAGCCGTTAGAAATGAAAATGGAGACATTACAATGACACCACAGAAGTACAAAAGATCAAAAGAAATACAAAAGATTTGAGGCTGCTATAAATACTTCTATGCACACAAACTAAAAAATCTAGAGGAAATGGATAAATTCCTGGAAACATACAACCCTCCTAGCTTGAATCAGGAAGAAATAGAAATCCTGAACAGACCAATAGCAAACAGTGAGATTGAATCGGTAATAAAACAATTTCCAGCAACAAAACAAGCCCAGTGCAAATGGATTCACAGTGAATTCTACCAAAGAAGAATTGGTACTAATCCTACTGAAACTATTCCAAAAGGTTGAGAAAGAGGGAATCCTCCCTAACACATTCTATCAAACCAGTATCACCCAGATACCAAAGCCAGGAAAGGACATAACAAAGAAAAGGAAAACTACAGACCAATGTTCCTGATGAACATAGATGCAAAAATCCTCAACAAAATACTAGCAAGCCAAATCAAACAGCACATCAAACAGATAATTCAAGTCAGGTTCAGTGGCTCACACCTGTAATCCCAGCACTTTGGAAGGCCAAGGCAGGAGGATTGCTTGAGCTCAGGAGTTCAAAACTAGACTGAGCAACATGGTGAAACCCCATCTCTACAAAAAAAAATATAAAAATTAGATGCATGTGGTGGTGCTCACCTACAGTCCCAGTTACTCAGGAGGCTGAGGTGGAAAGATTGCTTGAGCCCAAGAGGTCAAGGCTGCAGTGATCCATGATTGTGCCACTGTACTCCAGCCTAGGTGACAGAGCAAGACCCTTTCTCAGCAACTAACAACAATAATAATAATAGTAATTCACCATGATCAAGTGGGTTTCATCCCAGGGATGCAGGGATGGTTCAACATATGCAAGTCAATAAATGTAATTCATCGCATAAACAGAATTAAAAACCAAAACCCACATGATCATCTCAACAGATGGAGGAAAACATTCAGTGAAATTCAGCATCACTTTATGATAAAAACCCTCAACAAACTAGGTATAGAAGGAATATACCTCAAAATAATGAAAGCCATCTATGACAAACTCACAGCCAGCATCATACTGAATAGGGAAAAGCTAAAAGCATCCCCTCTAAGAACTGGAACAACACAATGATGCCCACTTTCACCACTTGTATTCAACATAATCTGGAAGTCCTAGCCAGAGCAGTTAGGCAAGAGAAAGAAATAAAGAGCATCCAAATTGGAAAACAAGAAGTCAAACCATCTCTGTTTGCCAATGTTATGATCGTATACCTAGAAAACCCTAAAGTCTCCTCCAAAAGGCTGCTATATTTGATAAATGAATTCATTAAAGTCTTAAGTTACAAAATCAATGCACACAAATTAGCAGTACTGCTATACACCACCAACAACCAAGCTGAGAATCAAATAAAGAACTCAATCCCTTTTACAACAGCAATAAAAAAACAAAATACCTAGGAATATGCTTAAACAAGGAGATGAAAGATCTCTACAAGGAGAAGTACAAAACGCTGCTGAAAGAAATCATAGATGATACAAACAAATGGAAATACATCGTGTGCTCATGGATTGAAAGAATCAATATCATGAAAACGATCATACTGCCCAAAGCAATCTACAGATTCAATGCAATTCGTATCAAAATACCAACATCATTTTTGAAGCAATTAGAAAAAAATCCTAAAATTCATATAGAAACACAAAAGAGCCTGAATATCCAAAGTCATCTTAAGCAAAAAGGACAAATCTGGAGGCATCACATTACTTGACTTCATACTATAAGGCTATAGTAACCAAAACAGCATGATACTGGTATAAAAGTAGTTACATAGGGCCGGGTGCAGTGGCTCACACCTGTAATCCTAGCACTTTGGGAGGCCGAGGTGGGCGGATCATGAGGTCAGGAGATCGAGACCATCCTGACCAACATAGTGAAACTCCATCTCTACTAAAATACAAAAATTAGCCGGGCATGGTGGCATGTGCCAATAATCCCAGCTCTGTAATCCCAGCTACTCAGGAAGCTGAGGCAGGAGAATCCCTTGAACCAGGGAGTCAGAGGTTGCAGTGAGCCAAGATCACGCCACAGCACTCCAGCCTGGTGACAGAGCGAGACTCTGTCTCAAAAAAATAAATATAAATAAGTAAATAAATAAAAATATAAATAGTTACATAGATCAGAACAGAATAGAGAACCTAGAAAGAAAGCCAAATACTTAAAACCAATTGATGTTTGACAAAGCATACAGAAACATAAGTTGGGGAAAGGACACCCTATTCAGTAAATGGTGCTGGGAAAACTGGATAGCCACATGTAGAAGAATGAAACTGGATTGCTGTCTCTCACCATACCAAAAATTAATTCAAAATGGATTAAGATTTAAATCTTAAGACCTGGAACCATAAAAATTCTAGAAGAAAACCTAGGAAAAACTCTTCTGGATATTGGCCTAGGCAAAGAAATTATGACTAATATCCCAAAAGCAAATGCAATAAAAATAAAAATAAATAAATGGGACCTAATTAAATGAAAAAACCTTCTGCACAACAAAAGAAATAATCATCAGAGTAAACACACACCCCACAGAATGGGACAAAATATTTGCAAAGTATGCTTTCAACAAAGGACTAACATCCAGAATCTATAAGGAACTCAAACAAATCAGCAAGGAAAAACACAAATAATTCCATCAAAATGTGAGTAAATGACATGAATAGACATTTCTCAAAAGAAGACATCCAAATGGCCAATAAACATGTGAAGGAAAATACTCAACATCACATATCACCAAGGAAATGCAAATTAAAGCCACAATGAGATGCCTCCTTACCCCAGCCAGAATGACCATTATTAAAAAATCAAAAAACAACAGATATTGGCATGGATGTGGTGAAAAGGGAATACTTATACACTGCTGATGGAAATGTAAATTAGTACAATCTCTATGGTAAACAGTGTGGAGATTTTTCAAAGAATTAAAAGTAGATCTACCATTTAATCCATCAATCCCACTGTTGGGTATCTACCCACAGAGAAAGAAGTTGCTATATTAAAAAGACACATGCCTGTGTCTGTTTGTCACAGCACAATTCATAATTGTAATAATATGGAACCAGCCTAAGTGCCCATCAACTGATGAGTGGATAAAGAAAATGTGGTATATATAAACCATGGAATACTACTTAACCATAAAAAAGAATGAAATAATGTCCTTTGCAACAATTTGGATGGAGCTAGAGGCCATTATTCTAAGTGAAGTAACTCGGGGATAGAAAACTAAATACTGTATTTCTTATAAGTGGGAGCTAAGCTATGGGTATGCAAAGGCATAAAGAGTTGGATAATGGACATTGGAGACTCATGCTACTTTATATTAGTATCCATCCCATCCCTGTCAGCTAGCATCCACTGATCTTTTCTCTATCTCTATAGTTTTATCATTTGGAGAATGGTATATAAATTTAACCTTACAGTATTTAACCATTTGAGGTTGGCATTTTCACTAAGCATAATAGCCTGGAGATCTACCCAGGTTGTTTATTATACAAGTTTATTCTTTTTATTGCTGAGCGGTATTCCATTGTATGAATGTATCAGAGTTTAACTATTCACCCATTGAAGGACATTGGGTTGTTTTCAATCTTGGCAGCTGCAAATAAAACTGCTGTGAACATTCATGAACAGGTTTTTGTGTGAACATAAATTTTCATGTCAGATGAATGCCAAAGAGTGTGACAGCTGGGTCATATGGCAAATGCATGTTTACTTTTAAGAGAAACTGCTAAGTTATTTTCCAGAGTGGTTGTACCATTTTACATTCTACCAGTAGTGTATGAGTGATAAAGTTTCTCCTCATCTTACCCAGTATTTGGTATTATCACCTTTTTTTATTTTAGCCATTCTGATAGATGTGTAATGATTATCATTGTGGTTTTAATTTGCATTTTCCTAATAGCTAATGTTGTTGAACTTGTTTTCATGTGCTTATTTGTTATTCCTATTTCATTCTTGGTAAAATGTCTCTTCATATCTTTTGCCCATTTTCTAATTGGATCATTTGTTTATTTTGCTTTTGTGATTTGAGAGTTCTTTATATTCTAGATAAAATTCCTTGTTGGGTATGTGGTTTGCGACTGTTTTCTCTAGTCTGAACACTGTTCTTTCATCTTCTTAACAGGGCTTTCACAGAGCAAAAGTTTTAATTTTTGATAAAATGAAGTTTATCAAATTTTCCTTTAGGGTTTTATTGACTTTTAAATGCTCATGTATTGAGGAAATTAGTTCTATGACTGTCAGATGTATTGGAAATATTTTTCCAATTTATGTTACTTTGTTTCATATAAAAATTATTCTTTCTGTTGTATAAATCATCATCATTTTAATGTATTACTTGTTTTGTGCTATGATTTTCCTAAACCTTCTCCTTCTTAAAATTTTCTTCTCCTTTGGCTTCTGTAATATGCACCCAGATTTTGTTCAGCTGCCCCAAAATGTAAGACTTTACAAAAACATTTCAGTTATTGACATCTTAATACAAATTTTTTTTTTGCTCTACATTTTTTTCCAGCCGATCTCACAACTTTATCTGCCACTTCTAGCTTTGACTTGTATTTCTAACTCCAGACTGATGGGACATTTACATATGATTATCCTTCTGACACATCAAAGTCAAATGTCCCCTCAAAAAATTATTTTTCTCTCCCCTTTGGTTATGATTATCCCAATCGTCCTAGGTAAGAAACTGTAGCATCATGCTAACCTTTTATATTTGTCTTATAAACACATCAGTAGTCACAAATTCCTACTAGTTTTATTTTAGAAAATCTTCTCCATGGTTCAGATGTCAGTCGTCACTAATCTGAGATGTTATAGTTGCCTTCTAAACAGTGTTCTGGTGTTCTCTTTCAGCCGATTATATTCATTATCATCAGTGTTGTCTCTCTGGGACATAGTCCAAATATGTCATTCTCCTGCTCATAATCCTACAATAAAAGAGGAAAGTAAAAGGATATAATATTAAAGTTAAAAATTATATGGAACTGTGGGTAGATAAGAGAATAAAAATTTTATAGAAGTATATTATTTGCAACTCTATGACAATATATTTAAAAATCTGGAAAAAATGGATGCTTTCCTAGAAAAATATAAATTATCAAAATGGAATAAATAGAAAACCTGAATAGATCAGTAATCATGGAAGAAATGGAGAAGATAGACCATTTGCAGAGGGACCAGGCCTAGTCTTATTTGCTATAGAGGGAAAAGAAATGAATACAAACTTTCAACCTACAGTAAATTTACAGCCTACTAAATAGGTTTCAAAACCAACATAAACAGGTTCCACTTAATAGATTGGGCCAGGCAAAGCAAGGGAGTGAGACTGGGCAATTTCATTCTTGTTTCTTTCGAATTAATGACCTTTTAAATTTTTTTCCAAATAAAATCCTTTGTGTATAGAAACATCAAACAGAAACAGAGTGTTTGTGGGGGTAGATTTTTTTTTTTCCTCATTTTTGTACTCTAGAAGCCTCCAGATGGCAGCATTTTACTTTGGAAGATGTTCAGTGCTTGCAGTGCATCTCCTGCTTTTTAATTCATAACGGCACCTGAGTCAGGCTGTCAACAGGCGGAGGGGACGGGAGACAAGGTAGTAGATGTGTTTCAAGATATTCTTACCTTTCACACTCTTCTCTGATTTACCATCCACAGAGATCCTCCGTAAATTGGCAGTTGAGGTAAGCACTTTCCCTACAGTCAATATAAAAACAGGCATTTTATTCCAGCTGCCTTTGTACCACCCCACAAAAATTAAACAGCTGATTTTTGTGTTCCTGACATACCATTTGCACAAAAACAATTTTTGTTTTTCATCCTGAAAATTAGGTAGTAAAGAGTCAATGTTACAAAATTGCAATAACATGGCCGGGCGCGGTGGCTCACGCCTATAATCCCAGCACTTTGGGGGCTAAGGTGGGCAGATCACAAGGTCAGGAGTTTGAGACCATCCTGACTAACATGGTGAAACCTCTTCTCTACTGAAAACACAAAAAGTAGCCAGGTGTGGTGGCACGCACCTGTAGTCCCAGCTACCTGGGAGGCTGAGGCAGGAGAATCACTTGAACCCACGAGGCAGAGGTTGCAGTGAGCTGAGATCACACCACTGCACTCCAGCCTGGGCGGCAGAGCAAGACTCCATCTCAAATAAATGAATAAATAAATAAATTGTAATAACATTGGCCCTTGCCTAAATTGCTGAAATGTCCTACTTCTTGCCTCTGTAGAGCCTCTTCTCCAAAGTGCATATCATGTCACTCTCCTATTCCCAGCCTATGCCTTCTCATCACCACTAAAGTAAACCCAACCTCCATAAAATGATCTGCAAGGCCCTATAGGATCTGGCCCTCTCCACTTCCCTGACCTCATCTTCTACCATACTCCCTCTTCTCTGCTCACTTGGTTCTAGCCACCATGGTCTTGATGTTTTTTTAACACAATGAGCATGTCCCACCTGGGGTCTTTGCACGTCTCTATTGTCTCTCTGATTTTTGCATAGTTTGTGTCCTCATTAAAGTCTCTTCTCAGGTGTCACTTCTTTGGAGAGGCCTTCCCTGATCACTGCCCCCTCTCCCAACCTTATCCTCACCCTGCTTTTTTCTCCCTCAGAAGAATAGAAGTATCTAATAATTGATTGTGTGTCTTTGTCAAGAAGTACATAAATTCCATGGAGGACTGGAATTCATATTGTTTATTCTTACCTCCCCAGAACTAAAACAAAAAATGCCTGATACATAGTAGGTACTCAATAAGTTGTTGAATGAATGAAAGAATGAAGCAAAGTTCAGTCCTAATGTGTCTATACCATCTCTTTTGACATGCTGTGTGGCAGATACTTGGAAAATAGCAGCCCAGCCCTGATTAAGTGGTCTTATTGATGCTAGCTCATTAAATTTCTCAGATACCCATGATCCTATACTTTTATTTCTTAAACAGACACTTAATTTTTAAAAGTCTCCCCAAAGTTGTCACTGAAACAAAAGTGGCAAGATAAATGTTAGAGATTACATATCTTTAGCATTTATGTAATTGAAAACACATTGAAATCAGCATCAGATTATTCTATAATAGATTTGTGGAACTAATTCTTAAATAAAGTATATTTTACTGAGAAGTAAGTTACCAAAAAGAACTTGTCACCTGTGTCAAAAGAGTTGTTTGCCTTGCTAATCATGGATAATATTTTGTCTGCAAAGCAATTCTGAAGCATAGAATATTCAGGCTGCACAGAGAAGAGTGTAAATAATTAAGATGTAAATTCAATTATGGCTGTGTCCCCATTACAGTTCTTTTTATGGTAATAGCAGTATACTGTGTCCTCAATTTATAAGTGGAATTGCATCCAGATATAAGTATGTGGAAAAAGAAGTTCTGAAAATTTCTTGTAAATAAAAAGCAATTTATTAAATACTATTCCCATCTGTATGGATCTAGTTATACTCCCAATATTTCAGTTTTGTAACTACATAGAATCCCAAAATTAAAACATAATAATTTAAGTAACATTATATTCTAAAAGATAGTAGAATAATTTTGTAAATTCTTCTTTAGTAACAATAAACAATCTTTAAGCTGAAATATATTAAATACCTTCTTCAAAGTGGAATTGAGGACTTAATTTTTCATATTACCTTACTGAGCGTTCCTAGCTGTCATTTTTCTAAGTGCTATTACCTTAATTTGTATTTTTTATTTTAAAAAATTATTTTGATGATTTTGTTCATGCTTATCATAGAACTAATAATAGCTTTAATCTATTAAGAGTTTACAATGTGATAGGCATCATACTAAGCACATTCAAATTACTCATAGGTTAGTCTGAGAATCCAGTTACAATTTATAATAAATTTTCAATGTAAAAATGAGCTCCAATTTTAAAAGCACTGACTTACAAATGAAGTATCTTAACACAATGTGTTTATAAGTAGAGAACTGTCTGAACTGAGTGACTGCAAATTTCAATGAATGAAAACCTATGCAGCATGAGAAATTGAATCAAATAAGAATAACATGTGCAGGAGACTGCTGGAGCTCTTTCACATCTTATCTTCATGCAGCGTTCTTTGCATTTAAAGATACTGATGACAGTATTGCTTTCTGAGTATTTGCAAGGCTACAAAGGCTGATGCATGCGTGACTTGCAGTTACTTTCACAATAAGCATTATCCATGTGAATTCGGTCTGTGGATTGTTGTGTGGCAAAGTTGTTTGGCAGCAATATCTCTACCCTCTGTGTTAAAGGTTGTCTTTGCCCAAATAGCCACATCATCTCTTATTGCCATAGCCTCTAAGTTTTCTGCTGCTATTATTGTGTCTATACAATCTGCACTGATATGATTCAGTGAGACCTTGTTAGTATTCTTTGGCTTACTGTTGCCTTGACTCACCACAGATTAGTTCACCATAGGGAAGTCATGGTGATGGAGATTCCCCAAATCTCCTCAAAGTCACATGACAAGGTGGCAACTTATTCTTCTGGCATGCCAAAATGGATATAATGGTCATCTGTGGTTTATCCCTGCTTAGCATCTGTTTCCTTACATTGAGGTAAAATCAACTCCTTTGGGGATTGACCCTCCTCCGCCGATTCAGTTGAGGCCCATGATACTACTGGGGCTAAACCACGCTCTGGAGCCAGTGACTGGTACATGACAGTTGAGTATAATGTATGCCTTGAGTATAAAGACTAGTTAAAGAGTAGGCCTGTGACCTAAGCAGGGCAGTTACAGCCATGAACATAACTTTAAGACTTTCTGCTGGAACCATTGGGAAAGAAAACTGTCTTTTGTTTTTTGTGGTAGCTAAGCCTAGACTTGCTGGTAGCCATTTTGACACCACTTGAGGTCAGCCTAAGAATGAAGGCAACATGGGGGAAAGCCAAGCTGGGAAGTGAAGAACATACAAACTACATTGTTTGAGCACCTAGATCTAGCTTCACTTGAGGCCAGCAATAAACCCTTCACTTTTTAGATTAGTTTCAGTTAATTGGATAGGGTTATATCCTTTGCAACCAAAAGAATCTTGAATAATTCAGTAGGCATGACCACAAACTAAATCTCAAGGGCAGTTATGTACCTATACATGCCTTCCCATGTATAGGTAAATAGTCACATTGAAATATAGTATAGTAAATAGTCATATTGAATACCTCTGTTAATAATGAAGAGTGGGCCATGAAATCAATTGCTGGCATATCCCTGAAGATCAGAAAGTGAAATGCAGATTGCTGGTGCTGTATTTTGGAATTCTACATTTCTGTCCTTTAACCTTTTCATAAAACTGGAGTAGTGGAGAGTGCTGATTAGGGGAAATGCTCATGCTACATCGTGATGTCGGCTCTACAGTCTTAAAGCAAATCTTACTAGTTGGTTGACAGGTACCATAATTAATAAATAGATGGGGAAATCCCAGTTGAGGTATGAAATTGCTCTCATGTGATGGACATACTTTTGAATTTAGGCTCTGCTTTCTAGCTTTGTGGTTGTGGCCAAGTTACTTAACATTTCAGCCATGGTTGCCTCATATTTAAATTAGGAATAATAATAGTCCTGCCTAATAGGGCTTTAAAAAAAAATTAAACAGGTTTATTTGGGGAATGAGCTTAGAACAATGTCTGGGCATAATAAGTACTCAAAATGCATTGATTATATTATTTCTCATTAATTTTAGACATCACGACATTGCCCCAGAGAGGAACCCAGGATTCTCACACCATGACACCATCCTCATCTGTTTCTCCAGCCACATTTGGACATGGATCTGGCAGCCTAAGGTACAAATGCAAGATTGTATACCAGACCTTAGAAGGTTGTCAGTTTTTTGTGGGTTAGTAGTTAATATAGAAAAACAACAAAGTATGACTGCTATATCAGGATTATATTCAGCCTTGAAGCAATTTCTATTTTTATATGTTCACTTAGACCAGTTTGTATGCTGCGAAATCAATGAGAAAAGAATTGTGTTGGCAAGAAATGTGCCTGGTGAATGAAAGAAAGAAAGAAAGAAAAGAAAGAAAGAAAGAAAGAAAGAAAGAAAGAAAGAAAGAAAGAAAGAAAGAAAGAAAGAAAGAAAGAAAAGAAAGAAAGGCGGGAGGGAGGGAGGGAATAAAGAAAGAGATGTTTTCTTAAACTACATATGCCTTTAAACATTTTTATTTAGAATTTTTTATTTCCCTGCAAATATGTGATTATAACATTACAAGGAAGACATTGTAGCTGTACAATAGCCTTCATTCAGCTCTCTTGAAGCAAATATTAGACATGTCTAGTGTAAGTAAAACCACATGTTATAATGGGGAACTATTATAAGAAAAAGGATGTAACATTTGAAATTGGTGAGAAAATCAGAGAAAGGTTGCCCTTTTTGGCACATTTTTAAGCTATCTCCTTTAGATAGTATTGCACAATATGAATTTCTGTTACAGGAACAAAGTTATTAGAGAGTGAAAATGGGGCATTATAATAATGTAATGAAGATTTTTTTACTGAGATAATTGATCTCAGTTTCAAGTAAATAGTTACCCACATCTCCCAACTTAAGGCTGCATTGAATACTTTTTCTGCCTCCTTTTTTATTGTCATTCTGTCAGCTATCACATATTACAACTGTCAGATGCCTGTGTCTAGAAGCTACCCATTTTAATTTCTTGCTTCTAATCTGCAGTGAAGAGGGAAATTAGATTTTCCCTAAAACAAGAGTAAATAAGCTTTAAGTGAAAGTCTGAGAGTTTTCTAATGGTTAGTTGGGTGACCTTAGTGTGTGGTTTTGTGATTTTTTTTTCCCCACTGAATACTCAAGGCTGCTTTTTGCTTACTTCTGGTTTTCTCAGCCATGTCTAGATGAGGATATGACCTTTGGTTAAGTGAAGTGCTTTTGTAACAAATTTAAATTTTCAGGGAATTTCTATGTAGCTAAGCTTTATACTTATGCATAATCTATTTTCCTTTGTTCATGATCTTCCAATGGGGGTGTTTAATGTCAATAAGAAATAAATCTAGATTCTATGTTTTGTATTGGTTGCTCTTCCAAATTAATACTCATCCCCCCCCAACCAATCCAAGACAATCATTGGCCTCATCATTGTTCTCTGAATATACCTTGCTTACTCTTGCCCATATGCAATCTTTTAAACTGTTGCTTTGAGGTGAAGCACTTTTTCCTACCTCTCTTAATGTTCTCATGCTTTCTAAGCCATCTCACATTCTAATGTTTCCATGACTCAAAGTCTGGACCACATGGATCACTTACCATTCTAATCACCTGTAACTACTTTCTCATGCATTGAGGGAGAGAGGGCTGATCAAATACTATTACTTATTGTTCTCTACTTGGGGGTATATATGCTTAGCATCTCTAAGTATGCTAGTATCTGCTCTGGGTAAATCTACCTTCTTTATGCAGCACAGAAAAGAGAAGGACGTTATTAACACCCTCTTTATATTATTTTAATCATCTTGTCTTATGTCTGGTAGAAAATAGATGACATCTATTCAGTCAAGGATGAAAGAACAGCAGACAGGATGGCTAGTGATTTGAGAAAAAATGTTTGTCCTTCTTTGTACATATCTTTGTTTCTCCTCAAACAAGCCTTCTTTGTATAAAGATGTCTGGAAATTGTCACATTACATAGGAGTGGGTAGGAAAAAGCAATTCCTTTACTACTAATGTACATCTGTGTAGGGCTTCAAAGGCAACTTGAGCTCAAAGGATTCAGTTTCATACATGATAGTTGAAGTAACAGGTCCACCTATAGATTTTTTAGATTAGCTCAAGCACTTTTTTCACAAGATTTCTTGTCTCAGACATGCGGTCTAGATATATGACTAATATAGCTCTCTAATTGTGGATCCTTTATAATTTCAACTTTAAAAGAACATCTTTTCATAATTCTGTTTTTCCCCTCTCAATCTTTATGTTTTGTCAAAGGGAATAATTTCCAATAGTTTCTTTCCTGTTTTGAAACCACTGTGATGGAAAAAAAATGGTGTTTTTTTTGTTATATTTCAGAAGAAGTTTATTTTTATTCTAACCATTTGTTAATGAGTCACGTAAATCCCTTGGGTTTTCTTGACCTAAATTTCAAGTCTTATAAAAAAAAATCTCACAACATGGTTAACAATTTATTAGAGATGAATAAAATTTTTGTGAAACCCCTCAGTTCTTCCAATCCCTGAGCCTAGTATAGAGAGCTGCCTGGAGTCCATGTGACTGCACACTGCTCCAGACAGAGTATGTGTGAGGAGTACCACCTCTGGTCCCTAAGCTGCTGCAAGATGGTGCCATTATGAAAGAATAGCCAACACTAGACTTCATCCTGCCCTGGGGCCCAATAGTCCCTATACCTCCCCATCCTTGGGACCCCACCAAGATCCCCCCACATCCACCCAGAGGGTTGCAGCATCATGACGCTGTCTGGACCCAGTAGTACAGCTGTGTCCTTGGCATCTGAGCCCCTGCTACATCCTACACCCTGAGAAATAGGTGGTTGAGCACATCAAGGAGGCTGCCCCCAAAGCATAGGGAACCACAGCATCAACAAAATAAAAGACAAAAATCATATGATCATCTCAATAGAAACAAAAAAAGCATTTAAAGAATTCAATATCCCTTCATGATAAAAACTCTCAACAAACTGACTATAGAAGAAACATGGCTCAAGATAATAAAGGTCATATATGACAAACCCACAGCTAACATCATACTGAGGGAAAATTTGAAAGCCTTTCCCCTAAGATATAGAACAAGACAAAGATGCATACTTTTACCGCTTTTATTGAACATCATTTTGGAAGTCTTAGCCAGAGAAAGAAAGGGAATCCAAATTGGAAAGGAAAAAGTCAGATTATCCTTATTTGCAGATGACACGATCTTATATTTAGAAGAACCTAAAATCTCTACCAATAAACGCTTAGAAACTGATACTTGAATCAGTAAAGATGCAGAATAGAAAATCAACATACAAAAATCAGTAGTATTTCTATCTGCCAACAGTGAACAATCTGAAAAGGAAATCAAGAAAGCAATCCCATTTATAATAGCTACAAAAAATAAAATAACTAAGAATAAACTTAACCAAAGAAGTGAAAGATTTCTACATTGAAAACTATAAAACACTGATGAAAGAAATCAAAGAAGACACAACAAAAATGCAAAGATATCTCAGGTTCATGGATTGGAATAATTAATATTCTTAAAACATCCATACTACCTAAAGTAATCTATCTACAGATTCAATGCAATTCCTATCCAAATACTAATGACATTTTTCACAAAAATAGAAAAAACAATTTCAAAATGTGTTTGGAACCACAAAATAGCTGAATAGTTAAAGCAATCTTGAGCAAAATGAACAAAGCTGGAAGCATCAGACTACCTGACTTCAAAATATACTACAAAGATATAGTAACCAAAACAGCATGGTACTGGCATAAAAACAGACACACAGACCAATGGAATAAAATAGAGAGCCCAGAAATAACTCCATGTGTTTACAGCCAATTCATTTTAAACAAAGACACCAAGAACATACACTTGAGAAAGGACAGTTTCTTCAATAAATGGTGCTGGGAAAACTGGATATCCATATGCAGAAGAATAAAACTAGATCCCTATCTCTCACCATATACAAAAATCAAATCAAAATGGATTGAAGTCCTAAATGTAAGACTCAGAACTATGAAACTATTATTAGAAGAAAACATAGGGGAAACACTTAGGACATTGCTCTGGGCAATGATTTTTTGGGGTAAGACCTCAAAAGCAAAGGCTACAAAAGCAAAAGTAGAAAAACAGGATCACATTAAGCTAAGTTGCTTCTGCACAGCAAAGGAAACAATCAAAACAGTGAAGAGACAATCTACAAATGGAAGAAAATGCTTGAAAACTACTCTTCCAACAAGGGATTAATAAGCAGAATATATAGGGAAGGCAAACAACTCAACAGCAGGAAAAATCAAATAGTCCAATTTAAAAATGGGCAATTGATCTAAATAGACATTTCACAAAAGGGGACAGACAAATGTGCAACTGGTATATGAAAAAGAAATGCTCAACACATCATTAATCATCAGGGACATGAAAACCATAGTGAGATATCTCACTCTAGTTAAAGTGGCTAGTATCATAAAGACAAAAAATAGATGTTGGCAAGGATGTGGAGAAAGGGGAATGCCTGTGCAATGTTGGTAGGAAGGTAAATTAGTACAGCCATTATGGAAAATCGTATGGTGGTTCCTCAAAAAACTAAAACTAGAACAACCATATGATCCAGCAAACCTGCTACTGGGTATATATCCAAAAGAAAGGAAATTAGTATTTTGAAGAGATATCTGCATTCCCATGATTATCATAGCAGTGTTCATGTTAGCCAAAATATGGAATTGACCTAAGTGTCTATCAGTGGGTGAATGGATAAAGAACATGTGGTATATGTATAAAGTAGATTACCATTGAGCCATACAAAAAAATGAAATTCTATCATTTGCAACAACATGGATGAGCCTGGATGCATCATGTTATTTGTAATTAGCCAGGTACAGAAAGACAAATATCACATGTTCACACTTGTTTTTTTTTTTAGCATAAAGAACAAAACTTTTCTGGAATCTAAAATGAAAGTTGATCTAAACTTCTGGAATCTAAAATGATAGTAGAATGGTGGTTATTAGAGGCTGAGAGGGGTTTGGTTAATGGATACAAAAATACTGTTAGAAGGAAAGGTTCTAGTGTTCAAAAGCATAGTAGGGTGATTTTAGTTATCAATAATTTATATTTCAAAATAGAAGATTTAGAATACTTTCAGCACAAATAAATGATAAATGTCTAAGGTGATGGACATGTCAATTACCCTCATTTGATCATTACACATTATTCATGTATCAAAAATCACATGTTCCCCATAAATATGTACAATGATTATATATCAATAAAAAAGTAGCAGACTGACAAAAAATCCTTCCTGAAAGTAAAATGTATATCATTAATTGAGTAAACCATGAGAGTCCCGACTTACTAGTTCATAGAATGCAGTAAAATATTCAAAGGTAGGCCAGGCACAGTGGCTTACACCTGTAATCCCAGCATTTTGTGAGGCTGAGGCAGGCAGATAACATGGTCAGGAGTTCGAGACCAGCCTGACCAACATGGTGAAACCCCATCTCTACTGAAAGTACAAAAATTAACCAGGCGTGGTGGCACTTGCCTGTAATCCCAGCTACTCAGGAGGCTAAGGCAGGAGAATCGCTTGAACCTGGGAGGCGGAGGTTGTGGTAAGCTGAGATCACGCCACTGCACTCCAGCCTGGGCGATAGAGCAAAACCCCATCTGTACATCACCATCATCAAAGACCAAAGGTAGATAAAACCACAAAGATGGGGAAAAAACAGAGCAGAAAAGGTGAAAATTCTAAAAATCAGAGCGCCTCTCCCCCTCCAAAGGAACGCAGCTCCTTGCCAGCAATGGAACATAGCTGTATGGAGAATGACTTTGACAAGTTGAGAGAAGAAGGCTTCATACTATCAAACTTCTCTGAGCTGAAGGAGGAAGTTCAAACCCATTGCAAAGAAGCTAAAAACCTTGAAAAAAGGTTAGACGAATGGCTAACTAGAATAACCAATGTAGAGAAGTCCTTAAATGACCTGATGGAGCTGAAAACCATGGCACAAGAACTACATGACGAATACACAAGCTTCAGTAGCCGATTTGATCAACTGGAAGAAAGGGTATAAGTGATTGAAGACCAAATAAATGAAATGAAGTGAGAAGTTTAGAGAAAAAAGAGTAAAAAGAAATGAACAAAGCCTCCAAGAAATATGGGACTATGTGAAAAGACCAAATCTACGTCTGATTGGTGTACCTGAAAGTGACGGGAAGAATGGAACCAAGTTGGAAAACACTCTGCAGGATATTATCCAGGAGAACTTCCCCAACCTAGCAAGGCAGGCCAACATTCAAATTCAGGAAATACAGAGAATGCCACAAAGATACTCCTCGAGAAGAGCAACTCCAAGACACATAATTGTCAGATTCACCAAAGTTGAAGTGAAGGAAAAAATGTTAAAGGCAGCCAGAGAGAAAGGTTGGGTTACCCACAAAGGGAAGCCCATCAGACTAACAGCAGATCTCTCAGCAGAAACTCTACAAGCCAGAGGAGAGTGGGGGCCAATATTCAACATTCTTAAAGAAAAGAATTTTCGACCCAGAATTTCGTGGCCAACCAAACTAAGCTTCATAAGTGAAGGAGAAATAAAATCCTTTATAGACAAGCAAATGCTGAGAGATATCATCACCACCAGGCCTGCCCTAAAAGAGCTCCTGAAGGAAGCACTAAACATGGAAAGGAACAACCAGTACCAGCCACTGCAAAAACATGACAAATTGTAAAGACCATCAATGCTAGGAAGAAACTGCATCAACTAATGAGCAAAATAACCAACTAACATCATAATGACAGGATCAAATTCACACATAACAATATTAACCTTAAATGGAAATGGGCTAAATGCTCCAATTAAAAGACACAGACTGGCAAATTGGATAAAGAGTCAAGACCTATCAGTGTGCTGTATTCAGGAGGCCCATCTCATATGCAGAGACAAAGATAGGCTCAAAATAAAGGGATGGAGGAAGATCTACCAAGCAAATGGAAAACAAAAAAAGGCAGGATTTGCAATCCTAGTCTCTGATAAAAGAGACTTTAAACCAACAAAGATCAAAACAGACAAAGAAGGCCATTACATAATGGTAAAGGGATCAATTCAACAAGAAGAGCTAACTATCCTAAACATATATGCACCCAATACAGGAGCACCCAGATTCACAAAACAAGTCCTTAGAGACCTACAAAGAGACTTAGACTCCCACACAATAATAATGGGAGACTTTAACACCCCACTGTCAACATTAGACAGATCAACGAGACAGAAAGTTAACAAGGATATCTAGGAATTCAACTCAGCTCTGCACCAAGAGGACCTGATAGACATCTACAGAACTCTCCACCCCAAATCAACAGAATATACATTCTTTTCAGCACCACATCACGCTTATTCCAAAATTGACCACATAGTTGGAAGTAAAGCACTCCTCAGCAAATGTAAAAGAACAGAAATTATAACAAACTGTCTCTCAGACCACAGTGCAATCAAACTAGAACTCAGGATTAAGAAACTCACTCAAAACCACTCAACTACATGGAAACTGAACAACCTGCTCCTGAATGACTACTGGGTATATAACAAAATGAAGGCAGAAATAAAGATGTTCTTTGAAACCGATGGGAACAAAGACACAACATACCAGAATCTATGGGACGCATTTAAAGCAGTGTGTAGAGGGAAATTTATAGTACTAAATGCCCACAAGAGAAAGCAGGAAAGCTCTAAAATTGACACCCTAACATCACAATTAAAAGAACTAGAGAAACAAGAGCAAACACATTCAAAAGGTAGCAGAAGGCAAGAAACAACTAAGATCAGAGCTGAACTAAAGGAGATAGAGACACAAAAAAATCAATGAATCCAGGAGCTGGTTTTTTGAAAAGATCAACAAAATTGATAGACCGCTAGCAAGACTAATAAAGAAGAAAAGAGAGAAGAATCAAATAGACGCATTAAAAATGATAAAGGGGATATCACCACCAATCCCACAGAAATACAAACTACCATCAGAGAATACTATAAACACCTCTATGCAAATAAACTAGAAAGTCTAGAAGAAATGGAGATATTCGTGGACACATACACCCTCCCAAGACTAAACCAGGAAGAAGTTGAATCTCTGAAAAGACAAATAACAGGCTCTGAAATTGAGGCAATAATTAATAGCCTACCAATCAAAAAAAGTCCAGGACCAGATGGATTCACAGCCAAATTCTAACAGACGTACAAGGAGGAGCTGGTACCATTCCTTCTGAAACTATTCCAATCAATAGAAAAAGAGGGAATCCTCCCTAACTCATTTTATGAAGCCAGCATCATCCTGATACCAAAGCCTGACAGAGACACAACAAAGAAAGAGAATTTTAGACCAATATCCCTGATGAACATTGATGCAAAAATCCTCAATAAAATCCTGGCAAACCGAATCCAGCAGCACATCAAAAGGCTTATCCACCATGAATGAGTAGGCTTCATCCCTGGGATGCAAGTCTGATTCAACATACGAAAATCAATAAACGTAATCCAGCATATAAACAGAACCAAAGACAAAAACCACATGATTATCTCAATAGATGCAGAAAAGGCCTTTGACAAAATTCAACAGCCCTTCATGCTAAAAACTCTCAATAAATTAGGTATTGATGGGACATATCTGAAAATAATAAGAGCTATTTATGAAAAACCCACAGCCAATATCATACTGAATGGGTAAAAACGGGAAGCATTCCCTTTGAAAACGGGCACAAGACAGGGATGCCCTCTCTCACCACTCCTATTCAACATAGTGTTGGAAGTTCTGGCCAGGGCAATCAGGCGGGAGAAAGAAATAAAGGGTATTCAATTAGGAAAAGAGGAAGTCAAATTGTCCCTGTTTGCAGATGACATGATTGTTTATTTAGAAAACCCCACCATTTCAGCCCAAAATCTCCTTAAGCTGATAGGCAACTTCAGCAAAGTCTCAGGATACAAAATCAATGTGCAAAAATCACAAGCATTCTTATACACCAATAACAGACAAACAGAGAGCCAAATCATGAGTGAACTCCCATTCACAGTTGCTTCAAAGAGAATAAAATACCTAGGAATCCAACTTACAAGGGATGTGAAGGACCTCTTCAAGGAGAACTACAAACCACTGCTCAATGAAATAAAAGAGGACACAAACAAATGGAAGAACATTCCATACTCATGGATAGGAAGAATCAACATTGTGAAAATTGCCATACTGCCCAAGGTAATTTATAGATTCAATGCCATCCCCATCAAGCTATCAATGACTTTCTTCACAGAATTGGAAAAAGCTACTTTAAAGTTCATATGGAACCAAAAAAGAGCCCGCATTGCCAAGACAACCCTAAGCCAAAAGAACAAAGCTGGAGGCATCACACTACCTGACTTCAAACTATACTACAAGGCTATAGTAACGAAAACAGCATGGTACTGGTACCAAAACAGAGATATAGACCAATGGAACAGAACAGAGCCCTCAGAAGTAATACCACACATCTACAACCATCTGATCTTTGCCAAACCTGAGAAAAACAAGCAATGGGGAAAGGATTCCCTATTTAATAAATGGTGCTGGGAAAACTGGCTAGCCATATGCAGAAAGCTGAAACTGGATCCCTTCCTTACACCTTATACAAAAATTAATTCAAGATGGATTAAAGACTTAAATGTTAAACTAAAACCATAAAAGCCCTAGAAGAAAACCAGGCAATACCATTCAGGACATAGGCATGGGCAAGGACTTCACGTCTAAAACACCAAAAGCAATGGTAACAAAAGCCAAAATTGACAAATGGGATCTAATTAAACTAAAGAGCTTCTGCACAGCAAAAGAAACTACCATCAGAGTGAACAGGCAGCCTGCAGAATGGGAGAAAATTTTTGCAATCTACTCATCTGACAAAGGGCTACTATCCAGAATCTACAAAGAACTTAAACAAATTTACAAGAAAAAAACAACCCCATCAACAGGTGGGCAAAGGATATGAACAGACACTTCTCAAAAGAAGACATTTATGCAGCCAAAAGACACATGAAAAAATGCTCATCATCACTGGCCATCAGATAAATGCAAATCAAAACCAGAGTGAGATACCATCTCGCACCAGTTAGAATGGCAATCATTAAAAAGTCAGGAAACAACAGGTGCTGGAGAGGATGTGGAGAAATAGGAACACTTTTACACTGTTGGTGGGACTGTAAACTAGTTCAACCATTGTGGAAGACACTGTGGCGATTCCTCAAGGATCTAGAACTAGAAGTATCATTTGACCCAGTCATCTCATTACTGGGCATATACCCAAAGGATTATAAATCATGCTGCTATAAAGACACATGCACACGTATGTTTATTGCGGCATTATTCACAATAGCAAAGACTTGGAACCAACCCAAATGTCCAACAATGATAGACTGGATTAAGAAAATGTGGCACATATACACCATGGAATACTATGCAACCATAATAGATGATGAGTTCATGTCCTTTGTAGGGACATGGATGTAGCTGGAAACCATCATTTTTAGCAAACTATCGCAAGGACAGAAAACCAAACACTGAGTGTTCTCACTCATAGGTGGGAACTGAATAATGAGAACACTTGGACACAGGAAGGGGAACATCACACACTGGGGCCTGTCGTGGGGTGGGGGGAGGGGGAGAGATAGCATTAGGAGATATACCTAAGTAAATGACGAGTTAATGGGTGCAGCACAGCAACATGGCACATGTATACACATGTAACAAACCTGCAAGTTGTGCACATGTACCCTAGAATTTAAGTATAATAAAAAATTAATTAATTAATTTAAAAAAGAGAGAAGAGATTAAATGGTATATGGGTTGTTTGGTTACAACAGGATGCTAATAATGGTAAGTATGACAGAGCCCTCATTTTAGGCCAAGTAGATTAGTTTTATGTTAAGAAAATTTCTGCTATAAATGGGTATACTATTGAGTGCAGTTAGACATATCAATGATCCATCTGCTTCATCAGGAAGTGAGAAAACTGAATGTAGCCTCATCACTGTGAGTGAAGTTTCAAAGTGAAGGGCTCACATTTCCATGGATGCAGAACTGGTGAATATCAAACCAGTTATTTATTTGTAAATGTCTCAGAAATTAAAGATCATGCTATGTTCAATTTCATGTTAACCCAGCACCTTTCTCTTCCTGGGGCCAAACTAGCCTACAAAATGACACAGAACATCAACCTGTTCTGATTTTGTTACCTTTACTCCCACATCTTTCCACAAAGCTTATTGTAAAGAAAAGTTAATTGCAGATATGACTAACTACACAAAGCTGACACATTTAATATATAAAAAGCTTTTTATTGCCAGATAAATGCTTTCTCAGCTGCTGTTTTATTGAACAGCAAATGGTGATACCCAAAGATGGCTAATAACAGGTCTGATTTCCAGGGGATTACACAGAGGTTGTACTCTGCTTTCTACCTTCTATTAATGAGAGGTATGAATTTAAGTCAGATAAAACTTTTTTAGATGACATACCTATTACATGTAAAAACTTACATTTTATGACTCATAAGGGCAAATGATTAGTATAAACTGTGTTTCTTATTTAAAATACATTAAATGAAAGATCATACTTGCATTTGGCATTCTTATAACTTTATATAAAGAGATTTCTGGTATTTTCTCATTTATTTCCCACCACTTTTTGTGAATAATACGTTACCTTATAGATTCTCAGCAGAGATTTGAAACTTTCAAGGGAAAATGCTATATAGTAGGAAAGTTCAGATTCTTTTTAAAAAATCAACTTTTTATTCTATTATATTAATACTTAAAGCAACTTTTGGGATCCTGTCATTTTTTTGATGTCTGCTGGAGAATTACTGCCTATACATTAACCGTAGTGCTCAGATTGTGTGCTCACTTCCGACTCTTCAGTTATCATCCACTTGTCCATTAATCTTTTGTTTGTGATGGAATTATTGTTCCACAATTATTGAAGAAGGCCAAGTTTACTGTAACATCAATTTTCAGTGTCGTCACACATTAATGAAAGCTCTCTTATTGAAAATTTGTATGACTTGTTAAGAAAAGGATCTACTTGCACAAGATTATTCTATCAACAATTTGGGTGTCTCACTGACATTAATTATTCCAATTTTACATTTTTAATTTTAGATTTATTTTTAATAAACAATACATAGACATAGGAAAGGTTTCAAGAATTATGAAAAGTATGCGTAGCGAAAAGTAAGCCTCTCTTTTATTCATCTCTAGAACAACCACTCTTACCAGCATTTTTCGTAGTCTTCTAGAGATATCCTATGCATATACCAGAATGTGAAAAAATCCATCCACTTTTAAACACAAGTAACAGCATGACATATAACGATTTTTTACTTTGCTTTTTCATATAATAATGTATCTTGGAGATAGAGCTTTTCATATTCAGTTTTATTGGTTTTTATGGCTGTATTATATTCCACCATAATTCTTGAATATACAAAGGGTCTCTGATCCCTTAAGACTTTTTCTTTTAATTTCTAATTCTAGATACAGGGGGTACATGAGCTGGTTTGTTACAAGGATATGTTGCATGATGCTGAGGTTTGGGCTTCTATTGATCCTGTCACCCATATAGTAAACATAGTAGTATTCAATAGGAAGTTTTTCAGCCCTTGCCCCATTCCCTCCATCTCTCCTTTTGGAGACCTTAGTGTCTGTTGTTCCCATCTTTATATCCATGTGTACCCAGGGTTTAGATCCCACTTACAAGAGAGAACATGTGATATTTGGTTTACTGTTTCTGTTCATTTGCTTAGGATAAAGGCCTCCAGCTGCATCCATGTTGTTGCAAAGGACATAATTTTGTTCTGTTTTGTGAATGTGTAGTATTGCATGGTGTATATATACATTTTTCTTTATCCATTCTACCAGTGATGGGCACATAGGTTTCCTGTTTTTGCTATTGTGAATAGTGCTGTGATAAGCATACAAGTGCAGGTATCTTTTTGGTAGAACAATTTATTTTCCATTGGGAATATACTCGCTAATGGGATTCCTGGGTCAAATGGTAGTTCTGTTTTAGTTCTTTGAGAAATCACAAAACTGCTTTCTACAGGGGCTGAACTGTGTACATGTTAACTTTTCTCTGCAGCCTTGCCAACATCTATTATTTTTGACTTTATTAGTAGCCATTCTGCTGTTGGTATCCCATTGTGGTTTTGATTTGCCTTTCTCTGATGATTAGCAATGTTGAACATTTTTTCATATGCTTGTTGGCCATTTATATGTCTTCTTCTGAGAACCGTTGATGTCCTTTGCGCACCTTTTAATAGGGTTATTTGTTTTTTTGATTATTGATTTGTTAAAGTTCCTAATAGATTCTGGATATTAATCCTTTGTTAGATGCATAGTTTGTGAATATTGTCTCTCATTTTTTAGGTGCCTGTTTACTCTGTTGATACTTTCTTTTCCTGTGTGGAAGCTCTTTTGTTAATTATATCCCACTTGTCAGTTTTTGTTTTTTGTTGCATTTGCTTTTGAGAACTGATAGAGTTTGTATGTTTATCCCTGCCCAAATCTCATGTTGAATTGTAATATCCAGTACTGAAGATGGGGCTTGGTGGGAGGGATTGATTCATGGGGGTGGATTTCTTATGAATGATTTAACACCATCCCCTTGGTGCTATCCACATGATAATGAGTGAATTCTTGAGAGATCTGGTCGTTTAGTATATGAACACCCCCCAACTGTCTCTATTGCTCCCTTCTTGCCATGTGATGTGCCTGCACCCTCTTTGCCTTCTGCCATGATTGGATGACTCCTGAGGCCTCCCCAGATGCAGATGCCACTATGCTTTCTTGAATAGCCTGCAGAACCGTGAGCCGATTAAATCTCTTTTCTTATAAATAATTCAGTCTCAGGTATTTCTTTAGAGAAGTGCAAGAATGGCCTAATATAGAAAATTGGTACCAGGTGTGGGGCATTGCTGTAAAGACACCTGAAAATGTGGAACCAACTCTAGAACTGGGTAACATGCAGAGATTGGAAGAGTTTGGAGGGCTCAGAAGAAGATAGGAAGATGAGGGAAAGTTTAGAACTTCTTAGAGACTGGTTAAATGATTATGACCAAAATGCTGACAGTAATACACAGTGAAATGCAGGCTGCCAAGGTCTCAGATGGAAATGAGGAACTTATTGGGAACTGGAACTTATTGGGAACTGAAAGGTCACCCTTGTTATGCCTTAGCAAAGAAAGTGGCTGTATTGGGTTCATGCCCTAGAGATCTGTGGAAGTTTGAACTTGAGCATGATTACCTAGGTTATCTGACAGAAGAAATTTCTAAGGAGCAAAGCATTCAAGGTATGGCCTGGCTGCTTCTAACAACCTATACTCAGATGTAGGAGCAAAGAAATAAGTTGGAACTCATATTTAAAGGGGAAGATGAATGTAAAAGTTTGGAAAATTTGCACCGTAGCCATGTGGCAAGGAAAGAAAAAGCTTTTTTGGGAGAGGAATTTAAGCAGGCTGTTGAGCAACCACTTTCTAGAGAGATTTGCATAAGTAAAAAAGAGCCAGTGCTAATAGCCAAAACATGGGGAAAAGGCCTCAATGGCATTTCAGAAATCTCTCAGTATGCCCCTAACCTCACAGGCCCTGAGACCTAGGAGGACTGAATGGTTTCATGGGCCAGGCCCAGGACCCCACTGCCCTACACAGCCTTGAGACACTCCTCTCTGAATCCTGACCACTACAGCTCAAGCCTCAGCTCAAAGGGGCCCAGGTAGAGCTCAGGCTGCTGCTCTGGACAACATAATCTATAAGGCTTGGTGACTTCCATGTGCTGTTAAACCTGCAGGTGCACAGAATGCAGGAATGAATGAGGCTTGGCAGCCTCTGCCTAGATTTCAGAGGATTTATGAGAAAACCTGGGTGCCCTGGCAGAAACATGATGCAGGGGCAGAGCCCTCACAGAGAACCTCTACTAGGGCAGTGCCAATGGGAAGTATGGAGTTGGAGCCCCCACACAGAGCTCCCAGAGCTGTGAGAAGGGTGCCACAATTCTCCAGATTCCAGAATGGTAGATCCACAAGCATCCTGTACCCTGTGCCTGGAAAAGCTGCAGGCACTCAACTCAAGCCTGTGAGAGCAGATTTGGTGGCTGCACTCTACAAAGCCACAGGGGCAGAGCTGCCCAAGGCCTTAGGAGCCCACCCCTTGCACCAGTGTCCCCTAGATGTGGGACAAGGAGTCAAAGGGAATTATTTTGGAACTTTAAGATTTAATGACTGCCCTGCTGGGTTTTGAGCTTGCGTGGGCCCTATAGCTCCAGTTTTTTGGCTGGGTTCTCCCTTTTCAAAGAGGAATGTTTACCCAATGCCCATACCCTCATTGTGTCTTTGGAAATAACTAACTAGTTTTTTATTTTACGGCTTGCAAGTGGAAAGGATTTGCCTTGTCTCAGATGAGACTTTGGACTTTTCAGTTAATGCTGGGAAGAGCTAAGAGTTCGGGGGACTGTTGGGAAGGCATGATTGTATTTTGCAGTGTGAGAAGGACATGAGATTTGGGAGGGGCCAGAGGCTGGATGATATAGTTTGGATATTTGTCCCAGCTCAAATCTCATGTTGAATCATAATCCCCAATCCTGGAGGTGAGATCTGGTGGGAGGTTTTGGATTATGGGGGTGGATCCTTCATAGCTTGCTGCTGTCTTTGTGATCATGAGTTCTTGCAAGACCTGGTCATTTAAGAGTGTGTGGCACCTTCTCCCTACTCTCTCTCTCTCTCCTGCTTTCACCATGTGATGTGCCTGCTCCCACTTTGCCTTCCACCGTGATTGTAAGCTTCCTGTGGCCTCCCTAGAAGCCAAGCAGATGCCAGCACTGTGCTTCCTGTAAAGCTGGCAAAACTGTCAGCCAATTAAATATCTTTTCTTATAAATTACCCAATCTCAGTTATTTCTTTATAGCAGTGCAAGAATGGCCTAATGCAAGGACTTAGTCATAAATTATTCCCCAAGACCGATGTCCGTAATGGTGTTGCCTAGGCTTTATTTTAGGATTTTTATAGTTTGAGGTTTTACATTTAAGTCTTTAATCCATCTTGAGTTGATTTTTGCATATGGTCAGAAATAGGAGTCCAGTTTCATTCTTCTGCATATGGTTTGCAGTACCATTTATTGAATAGAAAGTCTTTTCCCTATTGTTTATTTTTGTTGACTTTTTTGAAGATGAGTTTTTGTAGGTGTACAGCTATATTTCTGGATTATCTATTCTGTCCCATTGGTCTATGTACCTATTTTTGTACCAATACCATGCTGTTTTGGTTATTGTAGCCTTATAGTCTAGTTTGAAGTTGGGTAATGTGATGCCTCCAGATTTGTTCTTTTTGCTTAGGATTGCTTTGGCTATTTGGGCTCTTTTTTGTTCCATATGAACTTTAGAATAGTTTTTTCTAATTCTGTGAAAAATGACATTGATAATTTGATAGGAATACAGTTGAATCTGTAGATTGCTTTGGGCAGTACAGACATTTTAACAATATTGACTCTTCCAATCCATGAGCTTGGGATGTTTTTCCATTTCTTTGTGTTGTCTATGATTTCTTTCGGCAGTGTTTTGTAGTTCTCTGTGTGGAGATCTTTCACCTCCCTGGTTAGATATATTTCTAAATATTTTATTTTTTATGTGGCTGTTGTAAATGAGATTGCACTCTTGATTTGGTTCTCAGCTTGTATGCTATTGGTGTATAGGAATCCTATTGATTTTTTGTACTTTAATTTTGTATCCTGAGACTTTGCTAAAGTCATTTATCTGGTTTAGGGGCCTTTAGGGTTTGCTAGGTGTAGAATCATATCATCATTGAAGAGAGATAATTTGACTTCCTCATTTCCTTCCTTCTGTTGCTTTCTGTTGCCTGATTTCTGTGGCTAGGACTTCCAATACTATGTTGAATAGGAATGGTGACTGAACATCCTTGTCTTGTTCCCATTGTTAGAGGGAATGCTTCCAGCTTTTGCCCACTCAGTATGATGTTGGATATGGCTTTCTTTTAAGACGTATTTAAAATGAAGATAGATTTCCTTTCTCATAATCAGAATACATAACAATTTACCTTCCTATACTAATTTCGAATATTTTTGGGCAAGAAAATCAACTTAATATGTTTGCTTATGCAGATAACAGGCAAATGCAGTGTGGTTTCAACTACTGACGCTTTATAGCTAAGTAACTTTGGGCAAGTTATTTTAAGCCTCTAAACCTCAGGTTTTTTCATTGGTAATGTGAAGTAATACCCATCTCAAAATATTGTTGAAAAGATAAGACAAATTAGTGACTATGAAGCACCTTAGCTGAGTACATGGACTACAATTAATGCTATATCTAGACTGTTTAGATCTATATTTACCTGCATATCTATACCTATTTATATGTTTTTATCTGCACTTGTCTATGCCCAGGTCCACAAGAATATCCATGTCTTCACTGTATGAAATTGAAATAAGGATGACTGTCCTAGCTAAAACCACCCTGATGATTCTCTATACTTTTTTCATGCTTTATTTTTCTTCATACCACTTACTGACACCTGACATTATATTATACAGATATATTATATCTGTCTGCTTTCACTAGAATATAAACTCCAAAAGAGCAAATACCTTGTTTGTCGTGTTTGTTATGGTGTCCTACAGTCTAAACTTGCTGACTCATAATAGGTGCTCATTAAATATTTGCTTAATGAATGAATGAATGAATTTAATAAATATTTATTGCATATCTACATAAGACCTTTCACTGAGCTTAACTCTTACAATTAAAAAGACATTGAATATCTAGTTTTTCATCTATTAAATACAGTGCATGGGATGTGATAGAATTTTAGAATCAAATCAATATGATGTGCATTATTTTCACTATCATGGCTTCTGGGCAAATAACTAAAATAATTAGAATCTAGTAGAATCAGGTTTCAGGAGGTAAAAGTGGTCTGAGTGATATGCATCCAGGCTCTTCAATTCCCAAATAAAGAGAATTCAGCCTGAAAGGCAAAGTTTGAACTTGAAAAATGATCTCCTGACTCACATACTTTCTATCATATTAATTTGTCTCTCAAATATCTACTGTGTGTTCAGCTTAATACAAACCATTGTCAGAGTCTAGGTAAAACAATGTATCTGTCTGTCTCTGAGGAGATCTCATTTGAGAAAACAAGTCTAACACACATGAACCATTAGAGAATACCAGGAGATACCACAGTTCTAAAGATAGTGATATGCAATAAAGTGATTCAGAGATACTCAAGGAAAGATTCCACGGGAGCCATGGAACTTCAGCCAGACCATGAAGGATGACTTCATTTGGACGAGAAGTTTGGGAGAAATATTACAAGTGAGGAGACTACATGGAGAAAATGTGGGAATGAGCATAAGTGCTTATGAGTCAAGGAGAAGGGAAGCAGATGACATATTGTAGGAGTACATGATAGATAAGTGGTGGGAAGTATTGTTGGACAGGGAATGTGGCACAAGTAAAACAGCCTACGCAACATTTATCTCTCTGTGATGTAGGAGTTTAGGCGTAATGGTGTAGGAACTGGAAAAAAAATGGAAGGATTTGATAAGGAAACTGATGTGTTGAAAGTGACATTTAAGGCCAGTAAGACTGTTGATGTCGTGCTTAATGGGTTAGTTGGAGACAGCCTGGATTTAGTATAGCCAGAGATGTTGGAGGAGGATGTCATTTTCCTCCTGTACACTTTTGGTGCCTGCATCCGTCATTTGCATGTCATAGGGACTGGCTGTCTTAAATCTATCTATCTATTTCCTAATTAATTTCCCCAGTAACTCTGGCACCCGTTACCTCCTCGGTGAAATCTCTGAAATTGTCAAGTTGTTGACTATACTTTCTCCTTTGTATGCCAACTATAGTTGGGTATTTCATGTCAATTACTATCTACCATATACTAAATGGGATATGTGTATTTACCAGTTTTCTCTGATCAACGCTGTGTGCTCTTTTAGTTCATATTGAGTCTGTCTCATACCTTAATGCAGTACCTGATACAAGTGGGTCTGTACAAAAGTTCATTAAATTGTTGCCTTCTTCTCCACCTGAAGTCCTTCTGGGTTACCTCAATATCTACACATACTCTTCTAGCATCACACTTGCCTTAGGATTTCTACTCTCCTCGGCTCTAAGGATTTTTGCCTACTCCCATTTAGTCACCTACTTCAAAGCTATTCCTTCAACCAGATTGGTTCCAACTCTGAAATATTAGACCTTTACAAGTTGTTATATGACTAGAGCATCCTATCATTTTGGTTCTCATCTGCCTATTTCCTAGCACCCTGACCCTTAATCTCATCATCATCTCTTAGGCCATCAGTCTTGTCCTGGCTTCACTTCCTTCTTTCTGGCAGAGATCCATGACACATAAATACCCTCAACTCTTTTGGCCTCTTGTTTTGACTGTACCAGCCATGTATCAGCCATGGAGAAAAATCATACAACTGGGTTGATATGGAACCTCCACAGATTCATGGCCTGCAATATACGCTGGTCTTTCACACTGCCTGTAATTTATCCTCATTCTCCTAGTCAGCTCACTTTCTCCATCTCACTTTGGTGACTATTCCAAGCCTTCACTACTCTCCTCATGTCTTCTAACCCACCATTACTCTCAAGAAAGAATTTCAACTCCCACTTAACAGACAAAATAGAATTAATCAGGCAGGAACCTCTTCAATTTCCCCCAAGATAACTTCCAGTTCCATTTTACAATCTATGTCCAGAGCTAATTTCTCCACCTCTGCTCATTGTTTTCAAATTTCCACCTTGAATTCACTGCTCAGTCAATTGTAATGTGATTTCCGCTTGACCCTTACATACCGTGCCTCATTACTGAAACTTGTCTTGCTAAGAGTACTTATATCTTTGTAATTGCCAAATTTCTTGGACAAATTTCAATCTTTGTTATCTCAACTATTCTCCAGTGTTTGACACTGATAACTGTGTCCCTGCTTTTAGTATTTTTTTGTGTGTCTCTGGTTTCTGTGATATGCCCTTCCCTTGACTTTTCTTTCTTTCTCTGTATTTGTTCTGTGTTTACTTTAGGAGCTCCTCGTCTTTATTCTCTTCATAAATTCCACTAGTCCTTGAGGCTCACCTTTCCTCTCCCCCATCCCCTTCCTTTCCTAACCCTCCCTTCCCTTCCCCTTCCTCTCTCCTCCTCTCCTCTATTTCCTCTTCTTTTCTTTTCTCAATCTATGTACTTTCTGTGTACATTATCAAAATCCATGGCTTTGACTACAATGATGGTTGACAAAATCTCTATCTCTACCCCAAACTTCTCTGTTAAGCCAAAGAAAACGTAATCAATGGAACACCTCCATTTTGGCATCCCACAAGAACTACAAATTCAACATGTCAAAAAATGAACTCATCTTCTTTCCCAAACTTCCTTTTTTTCCATCCTACTTTGACCACCCCAAATCTGAGAATCATCCAAGACTTTTCCTTTGCCTGCTCTCCCAACTTTGGAGCCTCTAAGTCTTGTCATTTTAAACTCCATTATCTGATCAGTCTTCTTTGTGTCCTCACTGCCACTAACCTGGTCTTAGTTTATAGGATTCCTATATTACAACAGCTTTCTAACCAATCTACTGGTTTCATTTGTGCTTTTCTAAACTATTCTCTAAGTTACTGTCAGTTTCTAGAAAGCAAAACTGCTCATTTTCCCATTATACTTAAAACATTTCATTTGTTCCTCATCTCTTTCAGGATAAAATTCAAATTCCTTGATATGGCAATAACAAGCACTTGGTGGTTTGGCTCCAGATTCCCTTTAAAGCTTGCATTTCA
Organism: Pan paniscus; assembly: GCF_029289425.2. Classification (NCBI taxonomy): domain Eukaryota; kingdom Metazoa; phylum Chordata; class Mammalia; order Primates; family Hominidae; genus Pan; species Pan paniscus. The sequence continues at coordinate 103,776,026 of NC_073253.2, forward strand.
TTCATTTATTAAGCAAAGAACATGTGCTGAGCACTCTGCTAGGCAATTAAGATGCAAAGAGAATAAGACAGTTCCTGTCCCAAAGAAACTCATAGTCTAGCAGAGGAGAATGACATGTAAACAAATGTTTTTTTACAAAATAGGGAAACAGGAATAACACCAGGAGTCTAGTCTAGGCTCACCTCTCTAGTCTAATTTCAGCCATTCTCCACATAGGCACACAAACACAAACACAACTCTAACTGTGGCCTTAAAGCAAAGATTACAAACTAAAAACTCAGGAGCTGAATCAGATCAGAAAATATATTACTTTTTTATGGCTGCTATAACAAATTATGACAAATTTGGTGTCTTAAAAAAACACAAATTTATCCTTTTATAGTTCTGAAGGCCACACAAGTTCAAAATCAGTTTCACCGGGCTAAGCTCAAGGTGTTATTAGAAGGGCTGGTTTCTTCTAAAGGATCAGGGGAAAGTTTTTTGTTTTTTGGTTTTTTTTTCTAGTTTACAAAGCCTGGCTGCATTCTTTGGCTTGTGAACCCTTCTTCGCATAATTCCCATCTCTTGCCTCCATGTCACGTCTACTTCTTTTTTAGAGTCAAATCTTCCTCTGCCTCCCTCTTCTAAGGACACTTGAAGTGTTGTTACATTTGGGACCCTTTCAGATAATCCAAGATAATCACCCCATCTCAAGATTCTTCTCCTTAATCATATTTGCAAAATCCCTTTTGTCACTTAAGATAACATATTCACAGGTTCCAGAAATTAAGACCTGGGTATCTTCCAGGACCATTATTCAGCCTGCCACAGAAGACATGTTTTACTTTGTCTACAGAGTGGTAATTTAAAAAAAAAAAAACAAAACAAAACAAAAAAAAAACTTGCTAAGAATGAAAAATTTTAAGATACTATATGAAAATTCGCATTTCTGGCTTATTTTGAGAAGCCAGGAAGATCTGACCTCTCTGGACCTGCAATCCATCTACATGGCTATGATAGGCCCATGCCTTCAAAGTGGCCTGCATTCGGCTTAGTACCCATCAGTTCCTACTGCCCCGCATTCAGCTGCATTTTCTCATCCACACTGTCTGCCTGGTGCCTGGAGACATTGGAGTGTGTGAGCCCTGTGCTAAAATTTTTGTGCCTTTTTGCAACTCTCCACCTTCATAGATGTTCATATCCTCCTCCTAGAGTTCTTTTTCTCATTCTCCTTCCTCTGCAATCACCTGGATACGCCTACTCATCCTTCAAGAACAAGTGAAAGTTCTCCCTGTCTGGGAAACTTTCTCCACATCTCCTGTCTGTGTGGAATAGTAGCTCTCAACACCTGTATGTTAATGTTTGGTTCACTTCATCTGTCACCTCCTTGAAGGCAGAGTTAGAGTCTTCTATCATTAGCACATCACCCACAGTGGGAGTTCAGTAGATGTTTGCTGAATAAATATATGTGATGGATGAAACCAGTGACACTACGGATATGGGTGTTTATTATGAAGTTAAAAACCACTATTAAAATGCTATTAAAAGAAGAGTTTTCAGCTATAAAAAAGAGGATAATTTTTATTTTCCCATATAGCAGCTTTCTAGAAAGAATAGAGGGGACCACATACTTTTGAATGAGAAAAGATTTGAGGCTGTGTGCAGCCTCCCTGTAAGAGGGAGGCAGAGGAACATTTGACTATAAAAGAGAAGTAGTCATGACGGGGAGGCCAAGGAGGGCAGATCGCTAGAGCTCACGAGTTTGAGACCAGCCTGGGCAACATGGCAAAAATCTGTCTCTACAAAACAAATAAACAAACAAAAACACCACGTGCATGCACACACACACACACACACACACACACATATTAGCCAGGCATGGTGGCACACTCCTGTAGTCCCAGCTACTCAGGAGGCTGAGGTGGGAGGATTGCTTGAGCCCAGGAGATTGAGGCTGCAGTGAGCAGTGATCATGCCACTGCACTCCAGCCTTGGCAACAAAGTAAGACCCTGTCCAAAAAAAAAAAAAAAAGAAAGAAAGAGAGAGAGAGAGAAAGGAAAGAAGGAAAGAAAGAAAGAAAAAGAAAGAAAGAGAAGATTTGAATTCAGGGAGAGTATTAAAGAGTATGGAAAAGAACCAGGCCAAATTCAGGAAGACTGGGAACCATAAGACCTGGTCATACTCTGCTTTACAAGAGTGACAGATCTACAAATAATATCAGAGGGCTGGATGTCTAGCATCATTTCAGTTCTAGCATGGTGAAAGTGCTCTAAAGAGATACAATTTGAATAATGAAATTGGTAAAATCTTGTGGAAGACGCAAGGGAGATGGAAAGCTTACCTGAATCATGAATTATTCATGCTTCACTGGAGAACAATGAGGTAGAACTTTGGCTTTTATTACCGCTTCTGGTACAAAGTGATTAGTTTTAATTTTAGATGATTGTGCATGCTTATGTAACACACTAAATTCTATTTGGGTATTAACATTTTTGTTTTGACCATTCCAATTCGAGACAATTTACTTGAGGTTATGGAATTGTTTCTTTCTAATGAATGCATTAGAATTGAATATTAAGATATATGGAAGACTTCTTCCCAGTCCTCACGGTTAATCAAATAAAGTAATTTTTGTCTCTGATGCAGAACCAGAGATGAATAAATCATTGAACTAAAATTAGATTAAACTGACACAGTTGTCTGAAGAACAGAAATGTGCACACCCTTTGCTAATATTTATTACCAGAGAACATGCGTGTTTTCTGCTGTTGATCATAGAGATGCTGGCTGTGACATGAACTTAAGTTACAAGTTGAATTTCTAAAGTTGGCAAAGGTGGTTTAGCTGTTTTTTAACAACAAAGAATATTGACTATGTAGTGGTGAACAGAAACAATCTAAACAATCTAATATCAGAGTTGTTTACCATAATCACATGAATTTAGCTATAGATACCCTGTTCAATTTTTGCTAATCAATAGTTATGACAAGGGTTTTGAATCTAGAATTTCTTTGGTTGTCTCGCATATTCTGCTTATTTTCAAATTATAAGGGGGTAGTTATGGATCCCTTATGAAGCTTATTTTAAGATTGTGTTACTTTTATTTATGTTAAAGTAGACTCATTCATATTATTGTTATGCAGTTTTAAAAAATTGATCTCAGCAGAGAAAATGGTAATTTTTTCTGTGTCCACCACCCACTGATACCATAAGTTCAAAGTCAAAAGAATGACTGCAATAATTTAAAAGACAACTAGATGAATTATTTTTTCAGCTAAGAAAAAAGTATTAATGAAAACAACATTAAAAATATTGATTTTAATATTAAGACTATAATAATCTTTAATCTCAGGATCAAGGCTTAATTTAAATTTGCAGGCAATTAAAAAACAACAACTCTACATGTATTTAAACCTCTAGTGATCTCAGACTGTGCAGCTCTCTCTTGGAATTAAATGAGTCTCATGAAGTGTGTTTTTCAAGAATTAGTATAATGCCCTAGAACTGAAGAAAAGTTTTAGTTTTTACATTTTGAAACACAGACAGTTTTAAAATATCTTAGACTGAAAATAATCTTTTTTCATCTTAACACTATGCATTTTGAACTAAAAATGTATATTTGGTTCAAACAGTATTGTGGAAATAATTGTATACCTAAACACATGTTGTTTGTGTTAGGATCACCTGTTAACTTGTTGACTTTTTTTCTGAAATAATAGAAAAGCTAGTCCCTAATATTTGGAGATAATTGTCATGATTTAATTGTTCTTATCATATGAATAGAGATAAAATTGATTCTAGAGAGCTGAAATGTAATAATTCTCTTCCAAATTATGAAGATGAAGGTTCATCCCCACAAACTTTGGCAAGTGACATTTCTTAAACATCTTTTTCAAAATAGGACAAAAATCAAGAATCTATACTTTTTAGAGCCAAGAGTGACAGAGGGCTCACTTTTTAGTTGTCTTCAGCCTGGCTTTAGCCACCAGTGCAAGTCTCCTGCTGTTTTTGTGTAGGAGTTGCCCATCTCATCAGTTCAAGTGCATTTTCTCAAAGCACAAAGGTAGAATACTGTCCCCTCTTTCCCTCTCAAGAGTTGCCATGCTAATATCCTTTCCTTGTGCTTCATGAGAAGCAATGGCTTTCTCTACCAACTAAGAGAGCTGAAAGTTCGCCACCTGCTTCACTCTTCAAGAATGAGTTGGTCTTAGTCATCACACAATCCCCTCTCCCTCACATTTCCCAACCCCACACTCTGAAAATGTAAGCCCTTTGGAAGATGAATGACCTTTAGGATATTGCTTCTGCAAGGTTGATGGCACTTACTTGAGAGATTAGATTTCATTAGATCATTCCATGGAGCTTTCCTTTACCTATGCCATTTTTTGCTTTACCTTCTGATGTCTCATTTTCTCTGAGAGAGAAGAGATGTAACAGTAGCATTTACTTCCTCACAATCATTTCTAAGAATATTGCTGCTGTTTGCCTACTACCTGAGGATTCTTGGAAGAAAAGTGCTTTGTGCTTCTAAAAGGTATGAAACATTTTTTGGTATTTGTGAAGAGATTTACCAAATTGAATGACTCTTAGAATAAAAGTGAACGACTCTACCTGGAAAAGAAAGCCAGAAAAATGTCTGAAAACACTCTATTCTTCTGAAGCCTTAAAAATTCACTGTGAGTTCAATTTAAGGTTTTAGAAGGGGCAAAGCTAGAGTGAGAGAATGCACTTATGCTCAGTACAGTGGGTTTCAGCTAAAGGTTACTCTTCAAAATAAAAAATAAAAAACAACTTTGGTTTTTATATCTAGAGAGAAATCCTTCTTTCCTAGCTAGAGGAATTTTGATAGTGACAAGTCCACATCCTGTGACATCTGAAAACATGCCAAGGGCTCATAAGGAATCCAGTGGTTTTGGTATCTTGAAACATCTGCTAAAGAGAGGTTCTGGGAGGATCTAACAGTCCATGAAGAGTGGTCATACTCTATACTACTTTAGGGGAAAATCTCACTTTAATGGTACCTTTTAATATAGTAAGTCTAAAACACTACATTCTCTTCTTACTCTGAGGAAAAAAAATTCTCCATTTTGAATTTTCTGGAGATGGAAAATGCCACGAGAAGAGGCAACCCATGTTTTATTCAGAGTATAGACTTTTAGTGATTAATACAATTCATTCATTCATTCATTCAATAAACATTTATTGAGTACCTAGTAGTATATGCCACAAATGGTTAACCCATAAATAATTAATTGAGACTTCGTTCCTTTCAAAGAGGGACTCAGATGGGGTAAGATGGACACATAATCAAATAATCATACTACATGGTGATAACTGCTTATGGTAAGTAATATAGAAGCTCCTCAGAGAACAAAGTATCTAAAGTTTGTCAGATATTTCCAGATGTAATTCTATAACAAATCACTCTCTACAGAACTTTTTATGTCCTTTCTGTATGGATATCAAAGATGATGCTTTGGGCTTCCTGACCAGGCCTCTAAAGGGCCATAGCCCACACTGTGCATGGTGTGCTTTGAAGTCAGGCAGTGTACCACCTACATAGACCATACATGGTGGCCCTGTGCCTAGCACATGCTGCCTCTCAACTTGCTGAAAGAATGGATGAATGGATGTTCATGTAGTGGGATGGTTTTTGGGGTAGATAACATGTTACATAGAAGAAGAAAGTGGGGAAGCTGTGGAGGTGAGGCAAGTTTGGGTCCCATTTCAAAATAAAGTCCTCTACATAATGGCAGAGAGAAGAAACCACATTTATAATAGTAACAAATATTTAGGAATAAAGTTAACAAGAAATATCTAAAATCCATATGAGGCAAACATTTAGAAATATCTAAAACCCATATGACATAAGCATTAAAACACTCCTCAAGTACACAAACATAGACTTGAAGAAATGAAAAATACACCCACTATTCTTCAATAGGAAAACTCATGACATGTACCCTAAATGAATTTATTAATTTAATGCAATCCCAATAAAAATACTAACAAGCTTTGCTATGGAGTCAGATAAGTTGATACTAAAGTTTGCATATAAAAACAAGCATGAAAGAATTGCCAAGAGGAAAGAAACAGCACTAAAAAAGATAAGCATGAAGGAGGACTACTTTTATGAGGCATTAAAACGTATTAGAAAGCTTCTATAATTAAGGCAGTGTGGTACTGTTGCATGAATAGACAGAAAGGCAAGTGAAACAGAATAGAAAACCCAGATAGATATCCAAGTTCATACAGAAATTCACTGTACGATAAGAATGGCATCTCAAATCACTGAGTCAAAGATGTACCTGAGTAGCCATTTGTGGAAAGGAAATTAGATTCCACAATACACCAAAGAATAAACTCCAGATTCCTCAGAGAACTAAATGTAAAATTATAGTAACTTAAATGTCAACAGAAAACGGGAGTGAATACCTTTTTAATATTAGGGTGGGAAAGACTTCCTAACTATAACTCAAAATCCAGAGACAATTAAAAGAAAAGTGATAAATTTAACTACATAAAATCAAAACCTTTTTTAAAAACTTCTGTGATATTCCTGCCAAAGACAATCAGGATCTAATCATAAGGAAATATTAGACAAATCTAAACTGAGGAGAATTTTACAAAATAACTGCCCTATAATGTTTTAAAGTGCCAAGATTATCAATGTCACTGATAGAATATCTCCTTCCACGCTGGAGGAGATTGAAGGGATGTGATAACTAAATGGAACACATGATTCTGAATTAGATCTATTTGCTATAAAGGACATTCTCAGTACAACTGGTAAAACTTAAATGGGTTTGAGGATTAGATAGTAGTAATATATCAATGTTAGGTTCCTGAATTTGATCCTTGTATTGTGATTATAAGGGATACTTTCCTTGTTTGTAGGAAAATCACACTAATATTTGGGGATGATGGTGCAACAGGTCAACAAGTTACTCTCAAAGAATTCGGGAAAACCAAATTTCTTTGTATTGATTTGCAACTTTTTGTAAGTTTGAGATTGCTTTAAGCCGTGTGTGTGTGTGTGTGTGTGTGTGTGTGTGTGTGTGTGCAAACTCTCTTGATAAATGATTGACTTCATGGGAAAAAGTTTAATTACCAAAAGTGACCTCAGAAAAGATTTGAAAATATAATCAGGAATTATCAGAGGAGAAATATGGAATGTTGTCAAAAAACAACCCCCAAACCATTATCAAGTCCATATGCTCTCACAATAAAATCCTACTTAGCTCCTAAAGGATAGTTCCATTGTTACCTAAATTGCCCTAGAACATAGGAAAAGAAGTAAAGCTTCCAAATAATTTTCATAAAATGAGAAAACATTGATACCGGAACCTAAATATGACAGCAAAAATAAAGAAAGAAAGAAAATGGCAGATTAATCTTTCTTATCATGATATAATCTAAATAAAACATCAACAAACAAAACTCAGCAGCACTTTAAAAGGATAATAAATTATGACCAAGTGGCATTTTATCTAGAAGTACAGGGATAATTTAACATCAGAAAAAAACTATTAAAATAATTTATCACATTAATAAAACAAAATGTAAAAGTATATGATCATGTTCAAAGATGCTGAAAATGTATTTAATAATATGCAATATCCATTCTTCATAAACAATCCATAAATAAGATAGGAATTAGTAGATACATTTTATCATGTTGAAGAAGAACACATCTTCACCTTAAAGGGACGTCATGTTAGTTTAAAATTGTACCCTGGAAACCCTGGAAATGGTCTCATAAGCTAATGAGCAAGGCAAGGATGCCTACTGCTATTTAACATTCTTCTAGAAGTCCTGGTTAATACAATTGGAAAAGATAAAGAAGACAAATGAATAAACATTGGGAAAAGGGAAGTAAAAGTACTGTCATTTGTAGGTGATATGATTCTCTATGTGGAAAACACAAGAGAATCAACTGGAAAACTATGTAAACACTGAGATAATTCAGTGAAATAGTAGGGTACAAAATTATATAGAAATAGATTTCCCTCATATATGCGGACAATGCTGTGAACCTCAACTACTGGTAGAGGACTCAGCATTTCCAGTAACATCTTTGGGTTTTTTTCTTTATGATATGGATACACATCAGAGATGAGTTATCTAAGCCTATAATCTGACTTTTCTCTCTGGTAACTGTTAGGATTTTCTCTGTGATCTTAATATTCTCAGTTTCAGTACAATGCTGTCAGATGTGCATTGATTTCACCTACTCTCCTCAGTAACTGGCATGCTCCCTTCATTTAATACCTCATGTTTCTTTATAGACAAGGTGATTCTCTTGGAGAATCTAAGCCATTTTTTATTTAAATATTGCGTCTCCTCCTTCTCTGGAACTTTAATTAGATATATATAGGACCTGATTTTTCTATCCCCAATGTCCCTTAATATCTCATTCATATTTTCTATTTCTTTATCTTGCTTTGGAATTCTCATGATTTCCTAGCTCTGTCATTCAATTTATTTATGTATTTATTTTTGAGATGGAGTCTGACTGTCGCCCAGGCTGGAGTGCAGTGGCCCGATCTCGGCTCACTGCAAGCTCCACCTCCCGGGTTCACGCCATTCTCCTGCCTCAGTCTCCCGAGTAGCTGGGACTACAGGCGCCCACCACCATGCCCGGCTAATCTTTTGTATTTTTAGCGGAGACGGGGTTTGACCATGTTAGCCAGGATGGTCTCAATCTCCTGACCTCGTGATCCGCCCGCCTCGGCCCCCCAAAGTGCTGGGATTACAGGCGTGAGCCACTGTGCCCTGCATGTCACTCAATTTAATACTTTTCTTTTGGTCATATATAGTCTACATAGGGGTTAGAGGAAAACTTTTCCTTTGCCCTCTGAAGCTTCCTGAAAATCAAGTGACAAAAGGCAGATATAACAGAAAGGGCACACGAAATTTCCATTTTTTTCCTTGAAGCAAACTGACCCTTTGTTCATTTTAGTCAGCTTAAAACTAAGGAACACATTTTCTTCAGGGAGATACAGAAACTGCAGTTCTGATTTCAGCATGGTGTGATTCAAAACGACTTGTAATGCTGTACCTCTGAGAAGTAGAGATTTTAGTGGTGATGGCCCCAAGATAAAGCTGCATTACTCCAGTGTGACATAAGTAGGGGGCTGTCCAGTGGAAAGAATTATGGGTAATATATTATGGAGTTATTACAAAGACAGCACACAAATCCAAGCTGGCTTGAATAACCTACTTCTGAAGTGTATTTACATAATCAAGAAAACTTCCCAAAGGAATTACTGAACATTCAGAATAATTTGCCAATAGTTAGGTTTCAAAACATAAGCCATGGAAGCAAATCATAAGCCATGGAAATATATTGGACTGAGTCATTTTCCCTCTGCAAGTAATATGGGCTGAATTATGAAATATGCAGCCAGTCTAGCTCCATTTTAAGAGTGATTCTGAAGACAGTTGTGGGAGATATAGTCAAGCAGACATTACAAAATGTGTAAACAAATAGTGTATGAAATTAAACAGGGGACATAACCAGGAAAAACTTACCATATGTAATAATCAGCATCATTCAGTTTTTAGCTAATTGGGTCCCAAAGAGTCAAAACTAAATCAATGCCAAATAACTGAAATTTAACTGGCTGTGTGCAGCGTTGCTAACATTACTACTAAAGCCAGAAATAGAAGAGTGCCTTCCTTGATTAGGAGGAAAATCACATCTTTAATGTAAGTTCTTATTTCCTCCATCCCAGTAGAATTGCTTGGGTTTACTCTCGAGGATAGAGTTTTTTTGAAAACTGTAAATATAAATCTTATTCTTTGGGGTTCTAGCCTTTCTGCCCAAGTGCAGGGTAGCTCAGAACTAGTCTTTTTCTACTATACAAGGGCTTCCAGCTGGTCTAGAGTGCCTGCAGCCATCTGGGGGTCCTTCCCTTTTGCTTAGTGATCCCCAGTGACCCTCTCCCCAGCAGCACCCTTCAGACCCCACCATGTCTCCCTATCCACTTGCATGGACAACAGAAATCCAAAGGAACCAGAGCCCCATCCCCATCTCTTTTCTTTCTAAAAGCGAAATAAAGCAATGAATTTTATTTTAGGCTTCCTACACACAGCCACAAGATTTATTTTCCACTACCTGGCTTCTACTTCTCAACAAAAGCAGTTGCGCTAACCATGGTAATCAGTTCTTTCCGCCAGCAATAAAGCACAAATACCACAAGTCTGAGCTTATTTTTTAAAAGAAGCACAATTTAAAAATCTTATGAAAGTTGATGCCTGGAGCTCTGGGTATAATGACCTCTCTTTTAGAATCAACATTAGACTCAGATTGTATTTCCAAGTGAAAAGGCTGCTGGGCCAGAGCAAGTGACCTTTGGATGAGTGACTACTTGTTACCTTGTCAGCCTTGGTGCTGCCTGCCATTAGAAAGAACTACCAAGTAATAAACTATTTACAGCCTGCACTTATCTATCCCCTAAAGAGCACTTTCTGGGGTGTGGAAAAAGAGGCAATTGATTTTTTTCTATCTGATAGTCATCATCTTATACTTAGGTCATCTAACAGCCTAGCACTGCTTATGTTCAATTCTCAGGGTACCTTATATAACAAGGGCAGTTGACTTTTCTTTTACTTTTTGGACAGATTTTAAAAGCCTATTGTTTTTGCAGAACATAAAATAATACCTAGAGTTATAGACAAATTAGGTGCAGAGACAAAGAAGACAGAAGGAGGCTATCCTGTCCTAATGAGTCTCATTTGAAAATATCCAAATTCTCTCTCTATGCCCTCCAACCATTTTTATTCTGATCAAGAATTATCTTGAACTCTGACCATTTCTTTTGGAATTTTTAAAACACGTAAATTCACGTAATATCCCAAAATTCTGGTTCCTACATCTGAAAAATAAAGTTTTTCTTTACCTCTTAGATTGTTTTGATTTTAAGAAGTAGATAACATGTAGCAAGAAACTTCTACTTTTATGGTTAGTTTGTGTGGTGGAACAAGTTTTTAGACAAGGAAGTCATCAGGATACTTTTTAAAAACAAATAAATTGCATATGAATGTTTTCAACAGATATTTTCTGAAGATCTCGTATTCCTCCGTATCCAGACTATCTGGGTGCCAGAGATCACCAGAAACCTAACATGGTCTCGTCTTCAGGCCTGATAGTGCAACTGAGTACCCTGTTTTTAAAGTTTTACTCTTTTTTTTCTCTGTGTTTACTTAACCACTGGGTGCCCCCTCACATTGTTAGTGTATCTAATTATCTTAAAACACTACAGGTGTTACTGGAAAGAGGTCCTGATCCAGACCCCAAGAGAGGGTTCTTGGATCTCGCGCAAGAAAGAATTCCAGGCGAGTCCATAAAATGAAAGTAAGTTTACTAGGAAAGTAAAGGAATAAAAGAATGGCTACTCCATAGGCAGAGCAGCCTTGAGGGCTGCTGATTGCCCATTTTTATGGTTATTTCTTGATTGTATGTGAAACAAGAGGTGGATTATTCATGCCTCCCCTTTCAGACCATATAGGGTAACTTTCTGACATTGCCATGGCATTTGTAAACTGTCATTGGCACTGCTGGGAGTGTAGCTGTGAGGACCATCAGAAGTCACTCTTTTTGGTTTTGGTGGGGTTTAGCTGGCTTCTTTACCGCAACCTGTTTTATTAGCAAGCTCTTTATGACCCATATCTTCTGTTGACTTCCTAACTCATCCTGTGACTTAGAATGCCTAACCTTCTGGGAATGCAGCCCCATATGTCTCAGCCTTATTTTACGCAGCCCCTATTTAAGACGGAGGTGCTCTGGTTCAAACACCTCTGACACAGGCACCTGTGGAAATCTCCCCCACCAAGAGATTGCTTCAAGGCTACAGTTAATTTACAACCCAACCGAGCCTGAGATGATGCCAACCCATTCACCATATGGGGCAATAACTCAAGAAAAGTCATTGGAACAAGTCACGTAGACCTGCACTGCCTCACCCCTACATACCCTCTATGCCAAAACTTTCCCTTCATAAACCCTTGCATTTCACCTGGAAACTTGAAGCGGTTCCATTAAGGCAAAAGCCTGGATCATTTTCCCCACTGCTAGCTTTGGTTTATAATAAAGTCACTCTCCTACCATACCTCAACCTTGCTAGTTGGTTTTGTAAGCTGCGAGTGGTTGAACCTGCATTTGGTAACAATAGCCTTGCTGGAGAGACAAGATATGTGGACATACAAGCCAAAGAGTCTGTATTAGTCATGGACAGAACTAGAGGGACAGAACTAATAGTGATATAGGAGTTAAAAAGAAATTAGGCAGATAGTGAGGGTAAAGGAAGTCCTTGGTAAGGTTTCCCTTTTATTAAAAAGCAGCCCCCAAATCATTTATTTTCTAACAAAAAGCAGCCTGTAAAATTGAGCTGCAAACATAGATAAGGAAGCTGGAAGCTTGCGTGGGTGAATGTCAGCAGCTGTGACAACAGGAAAAGTCTACCTGGGGGCTACAGGCATGTTCAACATGGTGGCTCCATCTTCCCTTTTCCTTATCAACCATGTGTACAGTAAGGAGCAGACAACATGATACCAGCCAGGTAAAAATACATTTGCATAATAAAAGATTAGCATGGAGTAGCCAGCTTCTTCACATACTGTGTAAATGTCACACCTGGTCCAACCAATCTTTGGGCGCTGTGTAAATCAGACACTGCCTCATCAAGCTAGTCTATTAAACCCCACGCATTTCACCACAGAACCAGAAGACCCACTCAGGAGCCCCTCTCTCTGCAGGAAAGAGAGCTATTCTCTTTTCTCTTTCCTTTGCCTATTAAACCTCTGCTGTTAACCTCATTCCACATGTGTCTGTGTCCTTGATTTCCTTGGCATGAGGCAGCAAACCTCAGGTATTACCCCAGAGGAATGATGCTGCTTCAATAGGACATATGTGTATATGAAGGGGACTTTATTAAGGAGTATTGACTCACACAATCACAAGTTGAAGTCCCACAGTAGGCCTTCTGCAAGCTGAGGAGCAAGGAAGCCAGTTTGAGTCCAAAAACCTCAAAAGTAGGGAGGCTGACTGTGTAGCCTTCAGTTTGTGGCCGAAGGTCCGACAGCCCCTGGAAAACCCTGGTGTAAATCCAAGAGTCCAAAAGCTGAAGAACTTGGAGTCCAATGTTTGAGGGCAGGAAGCATCCATCATGGGAGAAAGATGAAGGCCAGAAGACTCGGCAACTCTGCTCTTTCCAACTTCTTCTGCCTGCTTTATTCTAGCCACACTGGCAGCTGATTAGATGGTGCCCACCCAGACTGAGAGTAGGTCTGCCTTTGCCAGTCCACTGACTCAAATGTTAATCTCCTTTGGCAACACCCTCACAGACACACCTAGGAACAATACTTTGCATCCTTCCATCCAATCAAGTCGACACTCAATGTTAACCATCACAGAGTCTAAGATAGCATATACTCACGTGGTCCTGGCTATAGGCAGGACAAGACTAACATGGGACCCCATGTGTTGGGGAGGTCACTAAGGGGCCTCTTGGAGGGCTCCTGAGCCAAGAAGCTGAGCCTTCAATTGCAGTGAGTGTGGCTTACCAGGATTGCAGAAAGAAAGCTCCTTATGCTATGGGATTTACCTTTTGTAGCAGTGAAAGGTAAGTTTAGAGAGGGATAGTAGGAGATTACAGAGGAGAATTATGGGCTTGGATTCAAACCTAGATCTTTTGGGAAATGCCTCTCATTTTGTGCCTTTATTGTAGTAGTCTCCATAGTAGGGTACATGTATGCAAGGATTTGCATAAGATAACTCATTGGGATGTAGGAAGAAAGTAATAAAACTTTTATCTATATTTATTCTGTATTGTATCCTTTAAACAGTTCTGTTTTAATTTTTTGGATTGTGTGTAACAAATTGGGCTACATGGATATAATTTTAAAGAAATATAAATATTTTGGGGATACGGTATCCAATTTTATTTTCTGATAGAAGTGAATGGTCAGGTCAGGTGTGATGGCTCACATCTGTAATCCCAGCACTTTGAAAGGCCGAGGCGGGAGGATTGCTTGAGCCCAGGAGTTTGAGACCAGCCGGGGCAACACAGGGAGACCCCATCTCTACAAAATAAAAAAATAGTGGGCATGGCTGCTCATGCTGGTGGCCCCAGCTAATTGGGAGGCTGAGATGGGAGAATCATTTGAGCCCAGGAGTTTAAGGCTGCAGTGAGCCATGATCACCCCACTGTACTCTAGCCGGAGTGACAGAGCAAGACCCTATCTCCAAAAAAAAAAAAAGTGCCTGGGACTATGTTAAGTTTTTTTACGTAACGATGTTATTTCATTTAACCCACACAAGCTATGCAGTAAATAGTGTAGAGGCAAAAGGAAATTTTCTCCCCCTGCTTCTGAAGGTTTGATAATTTCTGTCTATAAAACAACTGACAATAGACAGATTAACAGGAGACAGGGCATACAAATTTATTAATGTGCACATGTGCATGGGAGCCACACAAAATATGAGACTCAACGAAGGGTCACATGACTGAAGTTTTTACACTGTACAGAGAGAAATAGAGTCTTGGAGCTCCTGGGTGAAGTCGCCACAGGTTACAGGGGTTATGGGGAGATGAGGGGAGGAAATACCAAGGTTATCTGTTATACGGATGCATTTCCTTGGGGAGCAGCCCTCAGACTGGCTGGAGTAAAAGTTTCTGTATCTGAACTTTTAAAGTGCCAGACCTTTAGAGTCTTTTTCCTGTGCGTTTTCTTTTCTAAAACCAGATAAGGCAGATAAGGGAGCCTCAGAGAAAGGATGTTTGCATCTGCTGTTTACTTCATGAGTGCAGATTTCCTCTACAGATGCAAATCTCCCTCACAAAAGGACAGCTTTCAGATCTATTCCTGTGTCTGCAGTCCCTCTGAACAGCCATCTCGAAATATGCCAAAGAAGTGTATTTTGGGGTGGCCTATTTTGGTTTCCCACAGTAGTGTATGTGATCTCATTTTACGGAATTTGAAACTCAGACAGGTATAGTAACATGTCCAAGGTCACTCAGACAGTAAATGGCAGAATCAAGTTCGAACCCTGAACTGCCAGCTCCAGAGCCTATAAACTACATTTTCATTCTTTTGGTCTAACAAAGTCCTAATTGTCAGATCTTGCTTGATATAAGTAGTGTGGACTTTTTTCCCTGTCATTTATGAAGCACAGATGAATGGTTTTCATAATAATAGTTTATGTCATAATAATAGTTTATTCCAAGAAATCATGCAGCAGGAATCTTTCAGAATTCTTAAAAGTATTTTTAATAGCTTTGCGTGATGTACCAACACTAGAGTAAAATCAATAAATACTTCTGTTGATTTGTCCACTTGTCCTCTAGATCCTTAAGACATTTTGTATGGGGTTAAGATAATCCTTTTCCAGAAGAGAGGCTTTATGTATATGTGCCATACCGTTAGTAGCCAGGAGAGGTCACCATTTATAAAGACTTAAAGGCATGTGGCCATACCTCTCTTGTAATTATACTTGAAGATAGGGCTATATGGCACAGAAAACTGGGAATGGAAAAGCCAAAGGTCAAATTTCATTGCGCAGAATCCTTTATGGGGCACAGCAATTCGTTTCCCTACTTCTCTGGACTGCTCAAGACAACATTCTCTGAAACTAGTAAAGTCTGGGAGTGGTGGAGGCCACCTGAAGAGTGATGTGACACACTCATTATTATGGAGGTGTATAGGTATAAGGCACACATCAGTCTCCACCACTTTGCATATACATGCAGTTGGGAGTTCCTGAACACTGTAGTACCTAGGCAAAGTGCTTGGTTCCAAGCCAGTCAGAACAGTCTAGTAATGATCAAACTATAGAGCCTATTGACCTGAAGACTATAAGACAAAACCTCTTCAATAATGGAACAATTAGAACCCATGTCCTGGGTCACTCAAAGACTAATATTCCTATAATGAATATGTCTACCTGAATTATCTTCATATTTTCCATCCAAATCTGGCCATAGTTCAATTTGCTTTATTACAAAGTTTTTTCCCCCTGAAGTTCTAATTTATTCTTCTTGATAGAAGAATCATTTACTTTCGTTTTGTTGTTGTTGTTATTGTTTGTTTTTGTTTTTTTGAGACAGAGTCTCGCCCTGTCGCCCAGGCTGGAGTGCAATGGCGTGATCTCGGCTCACTGCAACCTCTGCCTCTCAGGTTCAAACAATCTCCTACCTCAGCCTCTCAAGTACCTGGGATTACAGGCGCCCACCACCATGCCCAGCTAATTTTTTTATTTTTAGTAGAGACGGGGTTTCACCATGTTGGCCAGGGTGGTCTCGAACTCATGACCTCGTAATCTGCCCGCCTCAGCCTCCCAAAGTGCTGGGATTACAGGTGTGAGCCACTGCGCCTGGCCTACTTTTGTTCTTTTTTGTTTTTTTGTTTTTTAAATAATGTCAGAACATCTATTCCCCTTACTTTTGCTATTTGTTGTCTTGGATCCGTTCTGTTTTTCTCAAGGACCACTTCTGATTCTTCCGTTTTCATAGGATTTTTGTTTTATCTGTATAATACCTTTTTTTCCCCTCAATGGTGATGGTTTCCTAATCTGTCTGTGATTTTGTCTGACAGTGTTGATTTCCAAAGAGCTGGCCTGGAGTGCCTTTGCTGTTTTTCTCATTGGTTCTTTAGCATCATCAGGATGGCTGACCAGGAGCTCTACATCCACGGGGAGTGGGGGCAGACAGGGAGCTGGCCATAACGCAGGAGTGGCCTCCAAATGTCAGAATGGTAGTGGCTGCACACATGTACTCTAATAACTCTAATTCTCCTCTGACAGTTGACTAAATTCCTAAGAGAAGAGCCCCCTGATTTTTTGCCTGGGAATGAAATTCTTGGTATCCTAGAGAGAAGAACCTGGGAGAGGAGCTATTCAGCGGCACAAGGTCCATCACCCCCTCACTCTTTTTGGTTCCCCTTTCCATCTGACTTTCTCATAGTACCTGCTTCCCCAAGCTTCTGCAGAATATCAGCATTCTGATTTCACATGCACAGCTCAGAGTTGTCTTGTCTTTGCTTTATTCAATCTGTCAACAGACTTTCTTTCTTTTTCATTTTCTAGAAATGTCTCAGAATCTCTCCTCCACTGATATGATATGGGTTTAATTCTTTACTATCATTTCACTGAGGTCTAGGGAGGGAGAAGAGATAAGCATTAGTTCTAAATTTGCTATTTGAACCAGAAATCACAATTTGTATCTTGAAGTATAAAAATGTAGTACTTTTCTACGGAATATAGAATGTAGAACTATCTGAATAAGAGATTTTGAGTATTTCACTAGTCTTCAGTGTCCTTTAGATTGGGAAGCTTTGGCCTGAGATAGTTTCTTGCACTGAATTGAAGCCGAGAAATGATATTGCATACCTTCACTGACCTAGTTTTTTTGGTGAAGTTTTACATATGGTATTTAAACTAATGTCACCTATAAAATGTAAAATACTGACCAAGCGCACAATTGTAAAACACTTGTCAGACCCAGTCTCAGATACAATGGAAAACTTTATAAGAGGCAAAAAAATAGAAGAAAATGAAGAGGGTAATGAACTCATGAGTCAGCCAGAAGAACTTCCTCTATCAGAAAAATGAACACCACGTTTTCCATAAACATTTAATTTCCATTTGAACGTCGCTACTGAGTTTACTATAATTACCTCTTTAGGGAAATGGTTCCACTTTATGACTGTAATTAGCTCCAGGAATATTTTTCCAATTTTCAGTTTGAGTTTGCCCTCTGCTCTTGCCTTACTATTCTTCAGACCTCTTCAATCTAAAGTCTGTTTTCCTCTCAAGTTAGATTTTTTTTTTAGAGTTTTTCTACTTGAAATGTTGTTTCTTTAAATAAATCAGATCTCTTGACCTCTTTCTGTAGTTTCCCTCTCATATCAATAGCTTATCTTTGTTTGTTTCTAGAGTTTAAAGTTCCTCTTAATATTTTATCTCCCAAACTCATTTTTCTTATAATGTATAAATGAATCTTTTATCCAACTACAAAATAGCACCATTAGAAACCTCTTGCCTTACTTTTCAAATCAGATTTGGGTGACTCTTTCTTTAATAATGTTTCACACTGTATTCAGTATTCTTATAAGTATGTCTCTTGGGGTAAGTTCTTAAGGCAATTTTAAGAATCAGGTGATATTCACTTCCTTATTTGAACTCTCTTTGTCCTGTTTAACCCATAAATTCTGCAAGTGTTAAATTATCAACCAACAAGACTCACAGCTATTCATGCAGACTTTAAGCCCAATAAGTCATCCATCCATCCATCCATCCATCCATCCAACAACAATTTTATTCCAGACACTATGCTACCCACTTGGAAGCAGTAGTGAATTAAAAGTAATGAATTAACAGCCCTTGTTCTCATGGAGCTAGACATCTAGTTTCAACCATGGTAATTCCAACTGTGGTAATGCTATGAAGGAAATGCATGGATAGGATTAACTCTAATGGGACTAGAGGGGTTTAGGAAAGCTTGCTTGAGATTAGAGATGAAATATACAAATATATTTATTTGTGTGCATGTGTGTAAGTAACATTTAAGAGATATTTTTGGTTTCAGCAGCCATAGTTGTTTGTGTGTGTGTTTTTTAGTAATAGTTTTACTGAGATATACTCCACATATAATATTCACCAATTTTAAATGTACAATTTAATGGCTTTGGTGTATTATATTATTAATTTTTAAAAATTATGGTAAATAACATAAAATTTGGCATTAAAAAATTTGACCAAAATGTGGTTATGTGAAAAAAATGGAATTTTAACTATTCTTAAGTGTACAATTCAGTGCCATTAATTACACTCACAATATTATGCAACCATTTCATCACCCCAAACTGAATCTCTATACTCATTACACAATAACTCCTCTGTTGTGGGAAGTCAGGGACCCCGAACGGAGGGACCGGCTGAAGCCATGGCAGAAGAACGTGGATTGTGAAGGTTTCATGGACACTTATTAGTTCCCCAAATTAATACTTTTATAATTTCTTATGCCTGTCTTTACTGTAATCTCTAAACACAAATTGTGAAGATTTCATGGACACTTATCACTTCCCCAATCAATACCCTTGTGATTTCCTAGGCCTGTCTTTACTTTAATCTCTTAATCCTGTCAGCTGAGGAGGATGTATGTTGCCTCAGGACCCTGTGATAATTGCGTTACCTGCACAAATTGTAGAGCACGTGTGTTTGAACAATATGAAATCTGGGCACCTTGAAAAAAGAACAGGATAACAGCAATTATTCAGGGAATAAGAGAGATAACCTTAAACTCTGACCACCTGTGAGCCAGGTGGAACAGAGCCATATTTCTCTTCTTTCAAAAGCAAATGGGAGAAATATCGCTGAATTCTTTTTCTCAGCAAGGAACATCCCTGAGAAAGAGAATGCACCCCGAGGGTGGGTCTCTAAAATGGCCCCCTTGAGTGTGGTCGTCTTCTGTGGTCAAAACTGTAGGGATGAAATAAACCCCAGTCTCCCATAGCACTCCCAGGCTTATTAGGAAGAGGAAATTCCCGCCTAATAAATTTTGGTCAGATCAGTTGCTCTGAAACCCTGTCTCCTTATAAGACGTTATCAATGACAATGGTGCCCGAAACTTCATTAGCAATTTTAATTTCGCTCCGGTCCTGTGGTCTTGTGATCTTGCCCTGCCTCCATTTGCCTTGTGATATTCTATTACCTTGTGAAGCATGTGATTTCTGTGACCCAGACCCTGTTCATACACTCCCTCCCCTTTTGAAAATCCCTAATAAAATCTTGCTGGTTTTACAGCTCATGGGACATCACGGAACCTACCGAAATGTGATGTCTCCCCCGGATGCCCAGCTTTAAAATTTCTCTCTTTTGTACTCCGTCCCTTTATTTCTCAACTCGGCCGATGCTTAGAGAAAATAGAAAAGAACCTACCTGAAATATCGGGGGTGAATTTTGCCCAATATCTGGCTGAATTTTCCCCAATACTCTTCATTCCTGCTTCCCTCAACCCCTGGTAACCTCTATTCTACTTTCTATCTCTATGAATATGCCTATCCTGGGTACCTCATATTAGTAGAATCTTATAATATTTGTCCTTTTATGTCTGGCTCATTTCACTTAGATAATGTGTTCAAGGTTCATTATGTTGTAGCATGTAGCAAAATGTCATTCCTTTTTATAGCTGAATAATATTCCATTGTGTGTCTATGTAATACATTTTGTTTATCAGTTAATCTGTTGATGGACACTTGGGTTGTTTCCACATTTTGGCTACTGTGAATAATGCTGCAATTAAACATTGCTGTACAAGTATCTGCTTAAGTCCCTGCTTTCAATCTTTTGGGTAGACACCTAGGAGTGAAATTTCTGGGTCATATGGTAATTCTATAACTTTTTGAGGAATGACTAAACTGTTTTCCACAGTGGCTGAACCTTTCTACATTCCCATCAACAATATATGAGGGTTCCAATTTCTCTCTAAACTCACCAATACTTGTTAATTTCATTTAAAAAATTTATAACCATCCTAGTAGTTGTGGAGTAGTATTTTATCTCTAACTTTTGGAAAAAATGCTAGGCTATTTTCCAAAATGGCTATATCATTTTGCATTCCCATTAACAGTGTGTGAGGATTTTGATTTCTCCATATCTTTGCCAACACTTATTATTACCTGACTTTTCAGGTCTAACCATCCTAGTGAGTATAAAGTGGTATTTCATTGTGGTTTTAACTTGCATTTCCTTAATGACTAATGAATGTCTCTCCATGTGTTTATTGGCCATTTGTATATAACAGATCCTCGAATAACATTCTTTCATTCAATGTCATTTCATTATAATGTTGATAAGAAAAACAAAATCAATTCCCAGCCAGGGCCACTGTCTGCCTGGAGTTTGTACATTCTCCCCATGTCTACATGGGTTTTCTCTGGCTACTCTGGTTTCCTCCCACATCCCAAAGCTGTGCCCATTGAGTGAATTGGGGTGTCTGCATCGTTTCAGTCTCAGTGAGTGGGGGTGTGTGTATGAGTGTGTCCTGCAATGGAATGGCATCCTGGCCAGGGCGGGTTCCTGCCTTGTTCCCTGAGCTACTGGGAGAGGCTCTGGCCCCCTGTGATCCTGAACTGGAATAAGTGGGTAAATAATGATCTTGTTTTTATTAATCTTTTCTAAATGTGTGTAGAGCTCACATTTATTTCCATGTATAATATAAGAAGTGTCTTGGACTTTATTTAGAATTTTGGTGATGTTTTTGTGACCAGAAATATACCATAAAAACTTAAACTCTTGCTCTTATCAATTAGCCCATGGTTTTGTTTTATGCCATTTTTCCTAAAGTCACAGTTTCCAAGAACCTAACAAACACATTAAATGAGGTCTTAACTGTGTCTTGTTTGGAATAATGTCTGTTCAGTTCCTTTGCTCATTTTTAATTGGTTTATTAGACTTTTTATTGTTGAACTGTAAGAGTTTATAAGCAATAGTTTTAACTTTAAGCTACCGGGCAACATTTTAAAAAGGAGCTCATCTTAACCCCAGTGAAATAAAAGATGCCCATCTATAACCCTTTGGAAATTTTTGAAATAAAAATTTCTTGAATTTTTATTTGAAATAAAATAAAATTTTATTTGAATTTTGCAATACTTGAAATACTGCAAGGATTTATCAGGGTAATTATTTTCCTGCCTTGATTCCTTTCAGGTTTTCATATGAAGTCAAATGATCAATTCTGCAAGAGAAGAGTATCACTTTAATCCAAAGCAATTGTCAAATGGTTGTCTTATTTTGTTCCCGCCCCACAATTTTATTATTTTTCTTGAGCCCTGAGCTGCTTTTTTATTATTTTGAATTAGTGTTTAATTTTTTGTCAAATGTTTATATCTATTTCCATTTTTCATTCCTTCCTACTTGGCTAGAACCATCAAGTTTTATAATTACATCTTTTATACCACTCCTAGGTCATGACCAATTTTGATTCATGTCAAATTAACTCACATTTGATTAATGTCAAATGCATTCAAGGTTATTAATGAGAAATAGTACTTGGAATTTTTAAAGCAGTTTCTACATACAAAGCAGTCTTCAGATAGTAACTAATTATACTTTATAATGTACTTGAAAGATAGATTTATTATTAATAATGTTTGTCCTGATGTCAAATTCCATGAAGTACCCACTTGACATAAATGCCTAATGTGATATAAGTTAATTGAGAAGAACCTTTGCTTTTCAACTTGCAGGCAACTGTTTATCCAGATATCATGTTACTAATCTCTTAGCAAATGGTTTTCTTCAAAAGCAATACATCAAAATGTTACTAAAATGTGATAAATTATACCTTGTCTTAATAGAGGAACTATGAATAAAAATCTGCCCTGTAGCATTTGATTTCAAGATAAAAAGAAGGGGAAATGATTCAATTTATTTTTTAAGTTTTAAACATAAATGCCTTGAGAAATGATTAACCTATTTAAAGCATTCTGAATTTTAAGTTAGTTATTGAATACATACCAGTGGAACAAATTCAATGAATCCTTAGGATAAGGGGAGTGCTAGGAACCAAAAGACTTTGGTTCTAATTAGAACCTTGGCATTAAGTACTTTGGTAATGCTTGGGCAGGTCTCCTAACCTTGACATTTTACTTGTACAGTTGTGGGGGTGGTCACAGTAGGTCAGTTCCATAAAATGGATTAGATATCAATCCCTTCCCATAGGATTGTTTCTTGTGGTATGTACTCACGATTTCCAAAATGTGTGTGTGTGTAGTTGTAGTAGTAGTAGTAGTGGTAGTAGTTTCTTACTGATGCATAACAATTACCCTAAAATTTAGCAGCTTAAAATACTTATTATCTCACAATTTCTGTGGGTCAGGAATCCAGGAATAGCTTAGCTGGATAGTTCTGACTCACTGTCTCTCATGAGGTTACAACCAGGCTATTGACTAAGACTGAAGTCATCTTAAAAGGCTGATAGATGCTGAAGGATCCACTTCCAAGCTCACTGATATGGTCATTGGTAGAAAGCTTCATTTCTTTCTTATGTGAGCCTCTCCATAGGCTATCATAACAAGGCAGCTGGCTTCTCCCAGAGAAAATAATGAGAGAGAGAGAAAGAGAAACCAAGATGGAAGCCAATGTATTTTACAACTGAATCTCAGAAGTGACACACCATCACTTCTGCCATGTTCTGTTGGTCACACAGACCAGACCTCATCCAATGTTGTATGTACCTAAGACTATGAATATGCAGAGTCAAGGATCACTGGGGATCATCTTGGAGGCTGGCTGTCATAATGCCAGTATACAGGTACATGTATATATTTATGTGTTTGTATTTATTTGTACATATGTGTATGTATGTAGGGGTATACATGCATATATTTCCTAACTGCTGAAAGGGCTAAGAAGCAAAGACATACCAGTACCAATCAGTATACTGAGCATCCAGATTTTATTCTCTAATATCAGTCCCCACAGAAAACAACAAAGACTTTTCAGAGAAATGGCTTCCAGTGTTTGGGCAGGGGCAGGGGCAGGGTAGGTACAAGGTAATACAGGAACATCTTGTTATTCCAGAAAGTAAAGAACTATTCAAAAACATGATAGGGGCATGTCACAAAGGCACAGAGGCCAGCTGAATAGGTTCCTACTGGCCAAATATGGGAAAATTTGAATACCAAAATCACTAAGTAAAATAATGAGTTATAAGTCATTGAAAAATATGAACTCATGAATATTTACTAATGATAGATAGATGATTGGTAAATAGGTGGATAGATAGATAATAGAATATAAGTGACTTCTCTTGCTTAACACACAATGACGAGGACTTCCTGATAAATGTCAAGGGAATACTGGATTTGGGAGATCATCATTTGCAACCATCGTGGTAAAGACTGGTTTATACAAGAATCAACAATGCATGCCAAACTTAGGAGGAAATTTAGTGAGGAGCAAGATATTTCCATAGCATTATAATACCTCTCTACTGCCTTCTTATTGATTGCAACTGAGGGAAAACCCCAGTAACCATAGAGTGGAGAAACTGGACAACACTTTGACCAGGTGATTAAAATTAGCATCATCCATGAGGGACAGATGCACACTGTGTGCTTCCAGGTAATATTTACTGTACTAGCCCATTTTCATACTGCTCTGAAGAAATACCCAACTGGGTAATTTATAAAGAAAAGGAGGTTTAAAGGACTCATAGTTCCCCATGGCTGGGGAGGTCTCACAATCGTGGCAGAAGGCAAAGGAGGAGCAAAGGCACGTCTTACATGGTAGCAGGCAAGTGGGTGTGTGTAGGGGAACTACCCTTTATAAAACCATCAGATCTCATGAGACTTATTCACTGCCATGAGAACAGCACAGGAAAAACCCACCCCCATGAATCAGTTACCACCCACCGGGTCCCTGCCATGACATGTGGGGATTATGAAAGCTACAATTCAAGATGAGATTTGGTGGGAACACAGCCAAACCACGTAATTCTGCTCTTGGCCCCTCCCAAATCTCATGTCCTCACATTTCAAAACCAATCGGTTCTTCCCAACAGTCCCCCAAAGTCTTAACTCATTTCAGCCTTAACTCCACAGTCCACAATCCAAAGTCTCATCTGAGACAAAGCAAGTCCCTTCCGCCTGTGAGCATGTAAAATCAAAAGCAAGTTAGTTACTTCCTAGATACAATAGGGGTACAGGCATTGGATAAATACATCCATCCCAAATGAGAGAAATCGGCCAAAACAAAGGGGCTACCAGCCCCATGCAAGTTCAAAATCCAGCAGGGCGGTCAAATTGAGAAGGAAGAAAGGAAGGAACCAGTTAGGCAGATAGCAAAGTCCTCAGTTGAATTTCCTTTCTGATGAAAGAAGCAGCCTGAAAGATTAAACTTCACACACAGATAAGGAAGCAAGGTCCAGCATAAAAGGATGCCTTCTGTGTAATCAGCACATTTCACATATATACAGTGGGGCCTCAGTGAGCACATTCCTTTCCTTTTTTGGATGTACCCAGATAAAGAAGCTTACACTGGGAGAGGTTTACTTGGAACATGTCTGCAGCTGCAAAGATAAGAGGAGCTACACTAGGCTAGGCATGTCTGCAATGAAGAATTCTGCCCCCTAACATTTGTGCAGTAAGGGAGGTTGAACAACATGGAGTAACTCTGGCCAAGAGCCCACATGCGCACTAGGAGGGCAGGGTGGGGGCGGTCAGAAATTCACACCTTATGCAAATGACATACCTAGTCCTAACCAGTTTTTTGCACCTTATGCAAATGAAACATTTTCCCCACTAGCTTGTTTATAAAAGCCTTTGTATTCAACTGTAAAACGGCAACCCTTTATCGGGATCCCTTTCTGCAGCAGAGAGCTTTCTCTCTTTCTTTCACTTACTAAATGTCTACTCTGACCTCTCCCTTGGAGTTCGTGTTCCTTGATTTCCTTGTTCATGAGACAAAGAACTACAGGTGGTACCTCAGGCAATGAGGCCATTTCAAAATCTTAAAACTCCAAAAGGATCTCCTTTGACTTCATGTCTCACATTCAGGACATGCTGATGGAAGAGGTGGGCTCCCACAGCCTTGGGAAGCTCCACCCCTGTGGCTTTGCAGGGTACAGCCCCCTCCTGGCTGCTTTCATGGGCTGGTGTTGAATGTCTGTGCACAGTGCAAGCTGTCAGTGGATCTACCATTCTGGGGTCTGGAGGACAGTGGTCCTCTTCTCAAAGCTCCACTAGGTAGTTCCCCACTGGGGACTCTGTGGGGGTTCCGATCCCACATTTCCCTTCCATACTACCCTAGCAGAGCTTCTTCATGAGGGGAACCTCATGGTTCTGCAGCAAACTTCTGCTTAGACATCCAGACATTTCCATACATCCTCTGAAATCTAGACAGAAGTTCCCAAACCTCAGTTCTTGACTTCTGTGCACCCACAGGCCCAACACCCCATATAAGCCACCAAGTCTTGGGGCTTGCATTCTCTGAAGCAAAGGCCTGAGCTCTGTGTTGGCCCCTTTTAGCCACAGCTGGGATGCAGGGCACCATGTCCTGAGGTTGCATAGAGCATGAGGGCCCTGGACCCGGCCCACAAAACAATTTTTCCCTCCTAGGCCTCTAGGTCTGTGATGGGAAGGGCTGCCCTGAAGGTCTCTGATGTGCCCTAGAGACATTTTCCCCATTGTCTTAGCAATTAGCATTTGGCTCTTCATCACTTATGCAAATTTCTGTAGCCAGCTTAAATTTCTCCCCAGAAAATGGGGTTTTCTTTTCTACTGCATTGTCAGGCTGCAAATTTTCCAAACTCTTATGCTCTGCTTCCTCTTGAATGCTTTGTCACTTAGAAATTTCTTTCACCAGATACCCCAAATCATCTCTTTCAAGTTCAAAGTTCCACATATTTCTATGTGTCCTCTAGGGCAGGGGCAAGAAGGCACCAGTGCCTTTGCTAAAGCACAACAAGAGTCACCTTTGCTCCAGTTTTCAACAAGTTCCTCATCTCTATCTGAGACTACTTCAGCCTGGACTTTATTGTCCATATCACTATCAGCATTTTGGTCAAAGCCATTCAACAATTCTCTAGGAAGTTCCAAACTTTCCCACATTTTCCTGTCTTCTTCTGAACCCTCCAACTGTTCCAACCTCTGCCTGATACCCAGTTCCAAAGTTGCCTCCACATTTTTGGGTATCCTTACAGGAGTGCCCCACTACCCAGTACCAATGTCTGTATTAGTCAGGGTTCTCTAGAGGGACAGGAGTAACAGGATAGAAGTATATATGAAAGCAAGTTTATTAAGGAGTGTTGACTCACACAATCACAAGGTGAAGTCCCACAATAGGCCATCTGCCAGCTGAGGAGCAAAGAAGCCAGTCTGAGTCCCAAAATCTCAAAAGTAGGGAAGCTGACAGTGCAGGTTTTCCATGTCAAAAACCAAATGTGATCACTGAAAATGATCTCTCCATCCTAATAGTGAAACAAAATTTTCCCTGATTCCTTCGTGGGACTTATTAAAAACGTGGCTCATTTACTCAGCCTGCAGCTCTCAATCCCTTGCAGGAGGGGCAGCACACAGGTGAGCAGGTGCAGGGACCAGGATAAGTGCTTCTGGGAACACGCAGGAGCAGAACTTCATGCAGCCCCATGGCAGCATCTAGGGGAGTACCCATGACCCTCAGAGCCCCAGAGGACATGTGTTACAGTGCATTCTTTTAGCTTTGCTGTCCACAGATGGCTTAAGGGTTTAGCAGCTCAGTGTGACAGCCTTCTGTATCCTGAAATCTTGTTCAGCATCCAGGAAGAATCAGGTCACACAAATGAATTGAAGACGGTAAATGTGGGGGATTTTATTGCTGATGAAAGTGGCCCTCGGTGGGATGGAGAGCTAGAAAGGGGATGAGCAGGAAGGTGGTCTTCCCCTGGAAAAGCAGCTTGACTTCAGAGGGACCTCTTCTCTGAGATCCTGCCATCAAGCCATCCCTCTGAAGTCAAGCTGCTTCTCTCCAACTTCTGGCTGTTTCTTCTCTTCTCTCCTTCTCTGCCACGCTGCTGCCAGTGGAGCCTGGGGTTTTTATGGGTACGGTATAGGGGCAGGGCAGGCCAGGTGGTTTTGGAAAAGGCAACATTTGAGTGGGAAAAGGGGGATGTAAAGTTCTTACTTTGGGCTGCAGGTCCAGGCTTGAGGGTGGGGCCCTTGCTGGGGACTGCCCTCTTCTACCTAGTATTTCCCTGTCTCCTGTTCATATCAATAGTATGAAACAATTAAACAATTTCACTAAGCATATATCTTACATCATGAGAAATTAAGGCCATTGCTACATGTGGTCTAATTTTTCTCAGCTACTTTAACGATTTAACCAGATTGGCTGTACGGCACCCCCATTGGCTAATTAACTGCCAAAAACAGTTTTGATTTTTTACAGAGTGTTAGACACCTGCTGAAGACCAAATAAGACATGACACCAACCCAGCAAGCTGGTTGTCTTAATGCCAAGACTGTCTTTTCTTGTGTCCTATGAATTCTCTTTGGGGCATTCTATAAAGGCCATTCTTCAGAAAGACAGCAATATTTCAAAAAATATAGGATTGAATTAGAATTTGAATAACCACAATCTTTAATGATTCCTAGGATTTCTCAGAGTAATGGAACTAGTATTGAAAGAGACTGTATAATTCCCTACCAAAATTTTTGCTTTTTTAGTAATTTGCCTTTTATTTTTTGAGACAGAGTCTCACTCTGTCCTCCACCCTGGAGTGCAGTGGTGGGATTTCGGCTCACTGAAGCCTCTGCCTTCTGAGTTCCTGAGTAGCTGGGACCATAGGCACATGCCACCATACCTGGCTAATTTTTTGTATTTTAGTGGAGACGGGGTTTTGCCATGTTGGCTAGGCTGGTCTCGAACTCCTGACCTCAGGTGATCCACTCTCCTCAGCCTCCCAAAGTGCTAGGATTACAGGCATGAGCCACTGCAGCCGGCCATAATTTGCCTTGTTAGTAACAATGATAACTCACTAGGAACATGAACAGTCACTAAAAATCAGCACAACACAAAACAGAACAGAATCCCTGGATTTTTTTTAACTAAAATATACTACATGCATTGACTTCTCTGACCTGCCGACCCCTTAAGGCTGGAGAAGATCCCTCGTGTACCCACCATGCTTCTGACCTATTTCTATTTGCAAGATATCTCAGGTTTACTTGGAAGGACAGAAATTCATGGGCATATTTTTAAATTTTTATCCTTTTATTTTGGAAATAATATATTCACTTAGTTCAATATTCAAAAGGTACAGAAAGATATGTAATGAAAAGTCTTCTTTGAACCTCAGTTCCCAAGCCACCCAGTTACCATCTGTAGAGCAATCAATGATATGAGTTTCTCAGTTCATTTGTTGAAAATCATGTATCTGTTGACTTATGTTGAGGTTTGTGTAAAACCTGTTTTTGTGTGTTTGGGTTTTTCTGTTTGAGTGCTGATATTCAATAAGTATTAATCTTCTCTGTGTAACACGTTCTCTAATTGGTGTACCGAACAAAGCAGTGCTAATATCTCTCTGTCCTCCAACCTGACATTCTAGGAGACAGGAAGCAAGAAAACAAGCAATGATAATAATAATGAATTTCTGATCTATTTCTCTAGGCGTATTTTGTGCATATATAAGCAGATATTAATATATAATATCCCCCTCTTCTGTGAATAATAATGTACTATATACACTGTCCTGTACCCTGTTTTTATTTTTCACCCAGCAATATATCTTGGAGATCGTTCCATGTCAGTGATACGGACAGGAGGCAGGGAAATACTGGGTAGAGGAGGGCGGTCCCCGGTGAGAGACCCACCCTCAAGCCTGGACCCGCAGCCCAAAATGAGAACTTTACATCCTCCTTTTCCTGCTCAAATGTTGCCTTTTCCAAAACCACCCTGGACTGCCCCATCCCACATCCTATACCTATAAAAACCCAGCCTCCACTTGGCAGTGGTGCAGCAGAGGAGAGAAGAGAAGCAGCTGGATATCAGAGAGAAACAGCTGGACTTGAGAGGGACAGCTTGACGGTGGGACCTCAGAGAAGAGTTGGGCCAGGGACGGCCAAACTCCAGGGGAAGACCACCTTCCGGCTGCATCCTCTTTCCAGCTCTCCATCCCACTGAGAGCCACTTTCATCAGCAATAAAATCTCCTGCGTTTACCATCTTCAATTCGTTTGTGTGACCTGATTCTTCCTGACACCAAGCAAGAGCTCAGGATACAGACGGCTGTTACACTGAGATGTTAAACACTTAAGCTGTCCACAAACAGCAAAGCTAAAGCGCACATTGTAACACACGCACTCTGGGGCTCCAGGGGTCGCGGGTATCCCCCTAGATGCTGCCGCAGGGCCGCAAAGAGTTCTGTTCTTGCCAGCGCCCAGAAGCACTTGTGCCGGCCCCTGCACCCACTCACCTGCATGCTTCCCCACCTGTGAGGGGTTGAGAACTGCAGGCTGAGTAAACGAGCCACCTCTTTCATGAGTCCCGTGAAGTGGTCAGGGAAAATTTCCTGTTTCATCAGCTCATAAAGAATATCCCCATTCTTTTCTGGGGCTAAGGGTATCTTGTTGTTTGACTTTAGTATTATTTTACCAGTCCACTACTGGTAGACATTTAGGTTGCTTTTCATCTTTTGCTCATGCAAGCAATGCTGCCACACATATCCTTGTGTATGTGTCAACTTACAAATGCTTGAACATGTCTATAGATTAAATTTTTACAAGTAGAATTGCTGGGTCAAAGAAAATCCATTTGTAAATGTGATAGATATCATCAAATTATCCTCCATAAAAGTGGTGCCAATTCACATCTCTCTGTAATATAGAAAATCTTGAAGATCTCCTTGATTTTGCCACATAGTGTTAACAATCTTTCTGACCTTGAACAATCTGATAGACAAAAAGTTCTGTTTCAATAAAGTTGTATTTATATTTCTCTTGAAATGGGATTGCACATTATCGTATATATTTAAGACCCTCTTGTACTTCTTTTTTCTGTGAACTGTAAGTTCATATCCTTTGCACATTTTTTTCTTGGGTTATAGATCTTTTTCATTTTGATTTTAGGAGGTTTATATATAGCCTATATAATTATATATAGTTATATATAGATTAGGACAATTAACCCTTAGTCTATGATATGAGCTGCAAATATTTTTTCCAAGTTTATTATTATGGAACATGTCTTATATTACCTATTTTTATATTTTATTGAGGTGTAATATACATACAAAGTGAAGACTCCCATGTACAGATAAGAAATATAATAATATTTTCAGCATTCATAGACATATTTTTAATTGCAAGAAGTTCAACAATAAATCTTTCAAATAGGTGAATCATTTTGGACAGATTAGAGACTATAGACAATTAACATTTTAATTTTGATTAATTCTCATTTATTTAGTAGGATTGTTTGGATAGTAATATTAAAAAGTTGTATTTTGTACAGGAGCAGAAAATTGTAGGGAATAATGACGTTTCTGGCTAGATTGCATATTTTAACACTCGCCTACTCATATTCTCTGATAAGGTAAAACACACCCTAAAGTAAGTGCTATGAAAGGAGCCTTGAAGAATGTTCATTTTTGATGGACCCTAGAAGGATAATTCACCATTTTGCTCTTGGAGCAAAGATCTAGGGATGTTCTATTGAACTCACATTTGCTGATGATTACTTGAGGGTTTCTGATGCATTTTAAATAATATGGAAGATTTTCTTGTTTGGGTCAATGATTCATTCAAATGCTTATTTCCTCTAACTGTTCTAAATGATTGTCCATTGAAACATCTTTTCAAGTTCAGCACTGAGAGTCTTTGGCAGCAGCACTCAAACAATTTCAAGACTCAACACAGCATCAAAAAGGCCTCTTTCAAATATCTTGATTTAAAAGGCATGCATACAGAAATTTTGACCCTAGACCATAACTAATAGCTGTTAAAAGAACTCTTCTTTGAATAAATGTACTCCAGCCATAATCTCAGATTGGTACAATTACATTTTTTCTTCCTGTTATAACTTCATTTTTAATAAGAAATCCCACACCCAACTCAGATGAGAAATACCTAACTTTATAGTATATTGGTAGCCCATGAAAATCACAAATGAGGAACAAAAAAGCTCCCAAGTCAGGCAATTCAAGTAAGCTATCCAAGTACAATATCTTCTGGCCTAAATTTGTTCAGTACTGATTTTTGCCTTAGGTGGAAACCCTGGAGAATCATGAAGAAAATGTATTAATTCTGTAAATTTAGCTGGGATTTTTTTTTTGCTGCTTTACATAGCAAATACACCAAAGACTTCTTTCTTGCCCAGCATTATTGTTAAACTGCCATGCCCTTTGTATAATAAGACTTTCCAAAAATATGATGAAATCGGAAAACCAAGGGTACAGTGATTAAGAGAATAACTAGAAACAACGTATGTGAGAATTTCTGACAAGGAAAGAGCTTCTCCTGCTGTGAGAGATTTTCACCTCTCTCTTTTTGTAGCAAGCAGAATGTGAAATAGCGGGAGCCTGAAACCCTCTGATCATCCCCAGGACAAGAATAGCATTATCCTGTGTTGATATTCAAATATGTACTCAGTGTGAGTGCTCTGAATAGCTGAGAGCATCTTGCAAACTTCAGTAAGAATGGGACAAACACCAACTGTTTTGAAACTAGTTCAGTATTTCCAAATACCCAATTCATCTCTCTTAGTCGAATTTGATCAAGGGCTACGTGTTTGCAAAATACAAAGGCAGGCAATGCTTTTCATCAGTATCATCCTGTTTTGCATCCTTTGCCACATTGTTTGCACTCACAATCCAGCCCAAAGCACTGAGAACCCTTGGCCAAACTTCTACGAAAACACCTGCTCTTGGCTCCACCATGAAGAAGCAATAGGGTGGAAGAAATGCTGAACAGATATCTAGGTTTTTATAGTCCTGACTCTGCAGCAAAGTAGATGTCAAAGTAGATGTTTCTCCCTGGTAGTTCTGTCTCAGTGGTCTCAGTACCCCAGATCATCAGCATTCTGTATTTTACACTAAAGTATAAATGACTGATAATCAAACTGGCTACTTCATCCCTCCCAATGTAAGCTCAAAACCTGAAAAAAGAAATCTTCCCTTCTTATCAGCCTGCTTGTTGGAATTGTTAGAAGGGCAGATCAAGCAAGGAGGAAACCACAGAGGCATGCAGAAAGAGAAATGTTGAAAAGAGGACATCAGAGACTGTATTGGGCTATTTCTGTTGCTGCTGCTCCTTCTAAAGATGCCGGTACAAACTGGAGGTGGCTAGAGGCTGGGTTATATAAATATATGGCTTACATGTTGCCAGTCTAAAAATATTTTATTGGCCCAAATTTCTATAGCTCTGATATTTCTTTTGATCCTCTACTGATACTAATAGTAATCTTCCACCTATCAAAATTTCACCCAAATAACTGGCATAAAGACAGACGTATAGACCACTGGAATAGAATAGAGAGCTCAGAAATAAACCCTCATACACATAGTCAAATGATTTTCAGCAAGGGTGCCAAGACCATTCAATGAGGGAAAGGAAAGTCTTTTCAACAAATGGTGCTAGAATAACTGGATATCCACATGCAAAAGAATGAAGCTAGATCCTTATCTAATTCCATATGCAAAAATTAACTCAAAATGGATCAAGAAGTTAAACATAAAATCTAAAACTACAAAACTCAAAAGAAACTATAGGGCAAACTCCTCACCACATTGGATTTGTCAATGATTTCTTGGATATGACACCAAGGATGCAATCAACAAAAGAAAAAAATAGATGTTAGGCTTCATTAAAATTAAAAACTTTTGTGCATTGATGGATGTCATTAACAGAGTGAAAAGGCAACCTACTGAATAGGAGAATATATTGCAAATCATATATCTAATAATGGATCAATATTCAGAATGTATAGAAAAAACTCCTAAAGCTCAACAGCAAAAAAACAAACAACCAGATTCAAAATGGACAAGGGACTTGAATAGACATTTCTCAAAAGAATATACATAACTGATCAACAAGCACATGAAAAGATGCTCAATGTCACTAATCGCTAGGGAAATAGAAATCAAAACCACAATGTGATACCATCTCACACCCATTTGGATGACTACTACCAATAAAACAGAAAATAACAAGGTTTGGTGAGGATGTGGAGAAATTAGAACACTGTGCACAGCCCATGGGAATGTAAAATGGCACAGTCAATGTGGAAACCAGTATGGTGTTTCCTCAAAAAATTAAAAATAGAATGACAGTATGATCCAGTAATTCTACTTCTGAGTATATATCCAAAAGAATTCAAAGTAGGGTTTCAGCCAGGTACAGTGGCTCATGCCTGTAATCCCAGCAAACTTGGGAGGCTGAGGTGGAAGGATTACCTGGGGTCAGGAGTTCAAGACCAGCCTGGGCAACATAGCAAGACCCCGTCTCTAAAAAATAAATAAACTTACCTGGGTGTGGTGGCCATGCATCTGTAGCCCCAGGTACTCAGAGGCTGAGGCGGGAGGATCCCTTGGGCCCAAGAGTTGGAGCTGCAGTGAGCCATGATCACTCCAGCCTGTGAAACAGATCAAGACCCAACTCTAAACAAAATTTCAAAAACAGAAGGAAAGGTCTGAAAGGGATATTTGTACATTCATGTTCATAGAAATATTATTCACAACCGCTAAAACATGAAAGCAACTCAAGTGACCATCAACAGATGAATGGATAAGCAAAATGTGATATATACATACAAGGAAGTATTATTCAGCCTTAAAAAGGAAAGGAATTCTGATATATGCTACAACATGGTTGAACCTTGAGGACATGATGCTAAGGGGAATAGGCCAGTCACAAAAAGACAAATACTATATGATTTTACTTATATGAGGTACCTAGGGGAGTCAAACTGATAGACACAGAAGGTAGAATGGTGACTGCCTGGGGCTGGCAGTGGAGGTGAGTGATTGCATTGTTATTTAATGGGTATAGGGTTTCAGTTTTGCCAGATGAAAAGAGCTCTGTAGGCTGGGCGTGGTGGCTCACGCCTGTAATCCCAGCACTGTGGGAGGCCGAGGTGGGCGGATCACCTGCGGTCAGGCATTCGAGACCAGCCTAGCCAACATGCCGAAACCTTGTCTCTACTAAAAAATACAAAAATTAGTAGGGCATGGTGGCGCATACCTATAGTCCCAGCTACTCGGAAGGCTGAGGCAGGAGAATGGCGTGAACCCGGGAGGCGGAGCTTGCAGTGAGCCGAGTTCGTGCCACTGCACTCCAGCCTGAGCCACAGAGCGAGACTCAGTCTCGGAAAAAAAAAAAAAAAGAGCTCTGGAGATAGATAGTGTTAATGGTTGCACAACAATATGAATGTACTTAATACCACTGCACTATACGCTTAAAATAATTAAGATGGTAAATCTTATGATAGGTGCATTTTGCCACAATAAAAAATATCGAAGAAAAAAGTTTCACCGAAAGAATCTGCGAATTAATTTTAACCAGGTAGGAGGTACTCTTTGAACTTCAGGCCACAAATTCCTTTAACAGGCTATGAAATCCACATTATTCATTAGAAGTCAACACCATGTTTGACCTATAGCAGATGTTCAATAAATACTGGTTGAATAAAGACAAAAATGTTGGTTGAAAAATTTTTTCTTCTTTCTTACTCCTTTTTTCCCCCATTGCTTAATGAAAGAAAGAGAAATTAAAATCTGATTTCAGTAGAGTGTTAGAAAAAGGGATAGTCACAGGAATTATTCATCATGCTGCAATACTCAAAGCTAGCAGCTGTGAGAAGGTTTTTAATGGCCACTGATTTGAATTCTGAAACCATCTTCTTCTAAGATAGAAGTCCTCAGCCCAGCTGCACACTTAAATAATCTGGGCCACTTGAAAACAATGCAGATGTCCAGGTCCTACCCTAGAATAACTAAGCCAGTTTCTAAGCATTAGTATGTTTCATAATGACTCCATGTGGTTGTAATGCACCGTGCAGTTTCTAGGAGCAGCATATCCCCAGAGATGATTTAAGACAAGTTGGAAGACAATTATTAATACAATGTGAAGAATAAGCTAGAGAAATATTAAGCTATGGTATCACAACAATTTAGTATAAATTATTGAAAAAGGTATCAAATTATCTTTTTCAGTCACTGACTCATTTCTCTATTTCTGTTTTTCTTTTTTCCTATGAGTTATTCAAGCAATTGTCCTTATATACTGTTCTGCCCCATTTCCTGAATCCATACCAAGGAAGCAGTAACAATATTTAGAGCCTACTGCTATCACTTGATGACATTTGTACTTTTGGCCAAGTCACAACTTTAGTACACTTCCTGTTCAACAGTCTATGCCTTAAAAAATAATAACTAATGTTTATCGAGTGCTTACTGTATGCCAATATGCTATTCTAAGTGCTTTATATATATATATATATATATATATATATATATATATATACTAACCTTCATTACAATGCTATGAATTAGGTGCTTTTTTTTTTTTTAGACGGAGTCTCGCTCTGTTGCCCAGGCTGGAGTGCAGTGGCAAGATCTCAGCTCACTGCAACCTCCACCTCCCAGGTTCAAGCAATTCTCTGCCTCAGCCTTCTGAGTAGCTGGGATTACAAGCACGCGCCACCACATCCGGCTAATTTTTGTATTTTTAGTAGAGACGGGGTTTCACCATATCGGCCATGCTGGTCTTGAACTCCTGACCTCGTGATCCACCCGCCTCAGCCTCCCAAAGTGCTGGGATTATGGGAATGAGCCACCGCGCCTGGCCATGTGCTATTATTATGCCTGTTTTACATATAAGAGAACTCAGACATAGAGGGGTAAAGTCACTAAGTGGTGGACTTGGGAGACCATCCCTGGTTGTTCAGCAGGCAAGTCTCTGCATGTCTCCAGATTCATTCCTTTTCACTGACCCTAGAGTGCCAAAGTCCCAGCATATTTTGCAGCTGAGCCAACCCTCAATCAACAACTTGATGAATGTATTTCATTAGAATTAGCCAATGACATTAATACTATTAATACAATTAAATTCTCACTGTGCTATGCACAGTTGCAAATCCCTTTATATAGACTATCTCATTTGATCCTCACAATAACTCTATTAGCTAATGTGATAATTAGCTCTATTATTCACAGGTAATGAAACAATAGTACAAAGAGATAAAAATAAAATAACTAGCCCCAAATCACAGAGGTAGAGAGGGGCAGAGTCTGAACTCAATATCAGGACTCCGACTCTCTTACCTACCATGCTATACTGCCTGTTAAGAAAAAAATGTTAAGTGTCTCTACATAATTTAGCAACTCTAATAAAGAGCTATAGTTTGGGATGTGGGTTTTCTTTAATGTAGACTTCGAAAATTCAAGATTCATGACATGAATTTCTTTGTATTTCTGGAAACATAGGAACCATGCATTTCTCATCACCTGGTGGCAGTTCCCTTAATTTTAAGAAAAGGATTTGAGTAAAGCTGTACACAGAATATGAAAATCTAGTCCAGATGTGCAGTAGGCCACTCTCATTGGCTTGCATTGACTCAGGAAAGCTAATTATATGCAGCTTTCAGCTCCAAAATGCTATCACACTGGTAGGTTGAAACCAACCACAGTGAATGGGTGTATTTAACACCATGGAAACTGGCAAATGCTACAAATCAGAACTCCTCCTCCCCACCCAAAGAGCCAGTTTTTAAACCTCCATGAGGACACTACTGCCTAAAGTTATAAAATGAAAAATGAAAAATATTTTAGTAATTTAAAATGAAGGAGCCTGTTGTCATTTTTGGAAGTTATTAACATTGTACTTACTTTTAATGAAATTTTGCTTATAGGAAATTAAAGAGTAAAATTTATTTAGTTTTAAAAATGTCACTAAATGTCAAGTGCTTTATCTGTTAACTTGGTTTAGCTTTAGAATAGCTATTGAAGATGGTTTTACTCTAATTTTTGCAACTGACATATTATTTTGGCCACTAGCCAGGAGTCTTATATAATGATTTCATCTTACAAATCCCAGTGCATATTAGAACATTAATTTTCTATCTCCTCTTGCCTTTGTTTAGATTTATATAACTAAATAATTAAAATACTTTAGATGTGCTACCTTGAAAGGAGTAAATGTGAAATATCTGAAAAGAACTAGGATAGACATGGCTTGAACCCTTGCTTTTTGAAACAAGTATATGTTTGAGTTTTAGAGTAATTCTCCCTCCTGCTGTTTAATAAAATGGAATGTTTCATCAATTTATGTGAATTTATGTGACATTTCAAATATTCAATATATATCATTGCTGCTGAATACCTCCCTCAGCACTACCACTTTAACACCACCCTGCCCCCTGAAGATCTAGGGCTCATCCATCCATCTGGGATGTCAGGATTAGCATTTGTCAGTCATGGGCTGGAACTGGTTACTCTGCTGAAGATGCCTCAGCATACTGACATCTAGAGTGATAATTCCATGGAGGAAAGCTGAGGTTCAAGGACATTGAGAGGAGTTGAAGCGGGGGCTGACAGAACTAGGGATTCAGATCTAGGTCCACAAGGTCAGGAGTTATCAAGGTAATTGTCCAAACCCCAGTAGGGACTTTTAACTCACCTTATGGTCTGAAGGTTTATTTTACATACATGTTCAAAGAGGATTAAAAGCCTAGGTTCAATTGTATAGTCTCCCTATAGGATGAAACCTCTATGAAGGCAGTCTTTGTCTGGCTCTTTCCTGTATCTACAGCATGTGAAACTCTGCCTGCCCCATAGTCAGTGGTCACATGTAGTTATCGTAAAGATTTGTGAAGTGAATGAATGAATACATGCTTGGCCCTATTGTGAAGCAGATGAGTTTTTTTTTAACCCTTCTATCTGGTTATTTTATTTCTTTAGTATCGGTTTACCTCTAGTGTGCAGAGGGAATTTTTTTTCTCTTCAAAAATTATAGCATTTTTCCTAAAAACTGTTCTGCAGCATACTAGTTCTGAGAGATACTATTGCAAAAGGCTTAATGATAAAATAAAATGGAAAAATGATGAGTTAAAGAAAATTTAAAAGCATTATCTAATGCTGAGCTTCTCAGAGCTCTTACTGTGCTACTCTGCATATTGAATCTCTAAAAAAAGGAGAGAAGGCATGTCAGGTTTTCCAAAGATAATTTGCCAAGGAGTCCTTTTACAGAGAGAAACTTGGGACAGGTGTTCCAAGGAAAAAAGATTTGGAAATTTTTGTCTAGAAGTCTAGAGGTTTCTACAATGGTACCCTATCTAAATCAATGCATGTGCAATTTCCTCCATGATCTGACTCTTTCTTGACCTGCTACATACTCCCCTAAAACTTACATCATTTTAATCCATTTCCACCAGTGTCGGCCAGGGAACTGACAAATTTGATAAATTATATTGAGGTAAAATGTTAATGCCTGCTAAGAGCTTTCTTGCTTCTCCAAGGCTGCATTGACATTGCAAGGAAGTGTCAGGTGGCCCCAGCCCAAGGGTCAGCCAGTTCAGAATTTCAGTCAGGGTCAATCAATGGAATGGGAGCAGAAAGTGTGCTAAAAATGAGGAACAATTTGGCTTGGAGACTAAATTTTTTGGTACCCTCTTAAATCATACCCTTTAGGGATCCACTCTTCTCTGTTCATAAACAGCAAGTTAATTATAATTCCTGGTGTCAGACTAGTTGGGGGAAGTGTTTTTTGGTTTTTTTTTCTTCAGTATCAGAGGGAGATACCAGTAGAGTAACCAACTATCTCAAGTTTCCCCAGATTGAGGGGTTTGTCGGGACTTAACCATACTAAAACCAGGAAAATCCTAGGCAAACCATGACAAGTTGGTCACCTTCACAGAGCCGTCACTTCAGAAACTGAAATAGCTCTGTAGGTTCCTAAAATGTTTGGAATCAGAAACTTCAATTGTCAGCCACATACACAATATTTTCTACAGATGTTGCAGAAATGCATTTTTGAGCTTATTTGCATATGATGAAAAAAACACTTATTATATGCTTTCGATCATTTGAAACCTAATTATTCAATTGGTAGAAGGCCTGAGTCCTTCACTTACCCACTCCTCTTCCACATGCCTTTTCGGGTACTTCTCTGCTTTTTTGCAGAAGCACTAGAGGGTATGGAAGCTGGAAGGGGACCTG
This sequence comes from Pan paniscus, assembly GCF_029289425.2. Taxonomy (NCBI): domain Eukaryota; kingdom Metazoa; phylum Chordata; class Mammalia; order Primates; family Hominidae; genus Pan; species Pan paniscus. The sequence goes on from NC_073253.2 coordinate 103,815,694, forward strand.
TTGATTCCAGTAGACTGGGGCTACTTGCCGTTCTCATCCTGCTTTTCCTCATTCCCCAGTCTCTCTAACCTACTGAGATGTGATCTGGGCTTTCTATCATTATGTTTTATCTCTCTTTCTTTTACCTTTTGTTTTGTTTTGCTTTCCTTGGATTCCCTAATCTTTTCATGAAAAATGAGAATAACATCCAAAATTTACTATGTGTCATACACTGTGCTATAGACTTTGTACACATTATTTTTGTCTACTTTTCATAGTGCCTAAGATGGAAGTAATAAATTTATCTCCATTTTAGGAATGATACAGGTTAGGCAACTTTCCCAAGGTCATATAGCTGATAGAAGATGAAATTACGATGCAAACCCAGGTTATCTGGCTCTGAGCCAGTATTCCTAAACTGTGACCTACGCACCTGTCTCTGTGGCTTTCCAAGGTTTGAGAGAAACCTGGTGAGACTTTGCAACCACTGGCTGTCATCATCAGGTGGGATGAATCTGAAAGTTGGAAAAACTCACACCAGGCTATCAGATATTTGTGTTGGACTCAGACCTATTTTGATAGCTGAATTCCTCTTTGCTCTCTGGCTAGTCCTTCTCAGTTTCATTTGTACACTTTGCCTCTCACTAGTCATTATATGATGGGATTCCTCAAGTTTCATTCCTAGCCCTCTCCTCTTTTCACTCTTTACTCTGTTCTCAGGCCATCCGATCACTCTACATGTCTCACAAATTTACATCTTCCAAGCTCCCCAGACCCATACGTCCAGCTGGCCACTTGCCCTCATCTTGGGTGTCCTGAAGGCCCCTTCCACTAAACATATTCAGAATCAAAATAAATGAGCTGCTCCCTGTGCTTGCTTGCCTTTACTTGGAAAACCTGGTTCGTTCCAGTGTTCTCCATGTTACGGCTGCTATGCTATCCAGTTACGCAAGCTGGAAACCTGGGAGTAATCATCATCATCTCCTCATCTAAATCCATGACAAATAGTATTAGTCTCTCCAGGGCAACTGATAAAATTTCCTAATAGGTCTACCCACATCCATTCTGGCTTTCTTACAATTGGTTTTTATTATAGCCAGAGTAATCTTTTAAAAAACGTATCTGACCATATCAGCAGGGTTGTTCCCTTCCAATATCCTCAGCCTCATTTCACACCAAAATTATCCACTGTATCAGTCAGCAAGAATTGGATGGAACAATCAAGTTAGATAATTTGAAGGGAGTTTAATAAAGAGGTGGGCAGTGTCAATGGCGTGTGGAGCTAGTAGCAAGGAGGTACGGGGACCATTCAAAGCCTGAAGGGGCAAGAGTTACCATAACCAGGAGATGGCAACTGTATGGAAATATTGCCTGGAAGGAGCCATGACCTTGGGTAGGGAAACACAGATAACCCATGATGACCTGTCAGGGAGCATGCTGTGGAAATAAGTACTCATATGCATTCATCTCATATGCAACTCATTCTCCTTCTACCCATCCTAGTGCCTGTCATTGACATTGTAAGTCAGGGGCAACAGACTACTGTGGAAATGCATGAGCCTCCAGGAGCTGAAGCAGGAAGAGGCTAGAACATGGGGGAGGAGCAGTCAGAAGCTAGCTAGGATACCTACTAAGTCAGGGTGAAATTTCAAATATAAAAAGAGAATAAATGCAAAATAAAAATATCTAAGCAGTCATGACCACAAAATATGAACCTCAGATGAAATAATATCTACTTGATCTTCAGTGTGTAGTTCTAGAACAGAACTTCCCAAATTTACAGAGTTCCATTTTTCCACTGGTCATAACTAATGGGTATACTTGCTTGTATGGTCATACCAAAATCTTTTTTTACCAAATAATGGGTGCCCCCTCACATCTGGGTTAGTCAGTCCAACTCAGAATGTTCTTTCTAACTAAACTTGTCTTAACCAGTTTGAAGATTGTCCCCGCACAACCTTTCTCCCCTTTTCTTTACTACACTGCTATGAAAGAATTCCCTTCATTTTTATTCTAATGCCTATGAAATAATTCCTTTCATTTTTGTTCTAATAAAGGAAAACTCTGTTACTTTTTTTCTTAAACTATTAGACATGTATTGTTATTCTCTATTTAATAACTGTAAAATGTATCTATGAAAACAAAAATTATTATATAAACACATTAACACTGAAACAAAGTGAGTTGTTTAGATTAAATTGACATACCCCTAATAAAATCTAGCAGATGTTTTATAAATATCTGTCAGCTATTTAAATTGTGAGATTCTTATGGGAAATTACTATTTGTGCTGACTACAATACATATTTAGAATATTTAGGAAACTTTCAAGACTTTCACTTCCAGAAATTTGGCAGGTTTCTTATCCTGAAAAACTCCCCTGCTACACCTAGAAAAACTGCATATGGTAGAATAAACATCTTTTAAAATGCATAGATGAGGCCAGGTGCGGTGGCTCATGCCTGTAATCCCAGCTATTGTGAAGGATGCAAGTCAGAGATAACCAAGTCCGTGCACATTTGTGTCTTTCCACAATGTCAGACTTTTATTAATGCTATTTCAATTACAAAAGCCAAGAGCTCCATGGAGTTCCCAAGGAGGCAGTTCTCCTTAGTACTTCCTGTTCACTCGGTAGTCAGAGCCACAGGCACACGGGCTCAAGTCACTCCACAAGTCAGTCAATTTTGCAAACCATACATATAGTATACTTATTCAATGTATAAATATTATAGACTAAATGTTCCACAACAAACATTTAACATTAAGAGAAAGGGGATAGGAAAAAGGATTAGTGAACCAGTCGAGCATGAGTGATGAGACAAAAAGAATATCCTGGTCTGGCCCAGGTGATCTGTTGTTCTTGCAGGGAGGAGTCTTTGTTGCGGGCAGAGCCTTCGGCGGCATATGCCAGGTGCTTATCACAAGTGACAGCAACGATGGGTGTTAGGAGATGCAGAAGTCCTGCTCTTTTTATGGCCACAGAATCCTCTGGTGAGGACTGATAGTGGAAGAGTGTGCTTGGTTACGTTGTTACCTGGCTGGATGCAGTCTTTATTGATCACGCAAAACATCTGCTCCCTGTTGGCAAAGTGCCTTTTGAAATGTAAGATGGAGTCTTTTTCTAAGATGGAGTTACTTATGTCAAGGGCGCTCTATACACTAGCACTTTGGGAGTCTGAGGTAGGAGGCCAGCCTGGGAAACACATGGAGACCCTGTCTCTACAAAAAACAAAAAAGTTAGCTAGCTGTGGTGATGTGTGCCTGTAGTCCCAGCTACTCCAGAGCTGAGGTGGAAGAATAGCTTGAGCCTGGGAGTTGAAGGCTGCAGTGAGTCATGATTGCACCTCGCACTTCAGCCTGGGAAACAAAGTGAGACCCTGTCTCAAAAAAAAAAAAAAAAAAAGGCATAGATGATTTCACAATAAAACAGGGAAATCCACAAGTGTCAAAAATGAAGAGAGGAGAAAAATCTGTGTGGTGGTGATACCCATAGTGTGCTCTGAAGTAATCTGAAGAATGAAGAGACTAGGATAGTGGTGTAATGGGGCTGTGGGATGGTGGGGAGTGAGTGGAAGGTGGTGGGAGCGGACCTGAGACCAGGTAATGGTGCAGTGGCACTCACCAGGTGGGGAGTTGGAACTGTTGCCCCTACGGGAAGCCCAGAAGCTCAAAAGTCACAATTTCACCTCTTCATTTCAGAACAGAATGCAATATGAAGTTTAAAAAATATAAACTAATATTAGATATTTTGGGGGGATGGAAAATATAAATGTCTATGTGGGGAGGACCTGAATGCAGTGGAGGAAGGGAATACATAGGGTGCAGTGTTTAATTTCTTAAGTTTTGTCCAACTTGGGTTTTTTGTATTACTTTTTGTATTTGCAAGATGTCTTAGGATGAAAAACTGTAAAGAAAAAATGAAGTTACAAAACAGCATATACAGTATGTCTGCATATGCGTGTGCACATGTATGTGTATAGAATTTCTGAAAGGTGTGCACTTAAATATAACTAGAGCAGATTACAGAAGAACTTACACAGTAAGATAACACATACAATTTAGAGCATGCAACACAACACTATTGGTGCTTAAAGATACATATACATATAATAAAACTATAAAGAAATACATGAGATTGATAAACACCAAATTAAGTCTAGTCATTATATTTCAGGGGCAGGATGGAGAAGGCACCCAGGGAGGGCCACACTAGGTGAATTGAACATTGTTGGCAATATATTAGCTCTTAAGCCAGGTGGTAGTACATGGATATTAGTTATGTTATTCTTCATTCTTTTTTCTTAAATGTTATAAAATATACTTAATACTTTTTAAATAAAATATTTTCTGATACTCTTCTGAACCATACTTGGACATGCCTGAGGCCTTGAAGAGATGCTGGTAGTCTGATACCTCTAGAGAGTGACCACCTCTGCCCAGAATTGCGTCTTATTTTTTTCTAATGCAACAATTTATTTTATCAGCAATATTTATTGAGTCTACTATGTCCCAGGCCCTGTTCTAGGCACTGAGAACACAGCAGTGATGAAAACAAACAGAAATATATTCTAGTGCATTTTAGGTTTAGATAATATCAAGAAAGACGACTCTGCAGGAAAGAAATTGCTGAGATTTTCTCTTTTTTGCTGTTAGTGGATTTGGTGGATGGGTTGGTAGAGGGTGCCAAAAGGCCTTTTAGGACTAATCTCTGAGAATGTTGCACGCCCTCAAATAAACTTAGAAATCATGGTCAGATTCTGTTATTAGCACCTGATAAAGTACACCTATGATTACCACCTCACACGCTGTCTGGATAGGCTTATCAGCTAGGTCTGGAGGAAAATTGGATTGGAATTAAACTGGATATTATAATGGTATTTCTCATATATGTGCTGTCCTGATGAGATATTCTTGATATTATTGTGGTTTAGATCAACCATCCTAAAAAACAGGAATCTGCTCCCCACGTGTGAAGCCACCTTCATCACCCACCCTTCATTCCCAAGTATTGATTATGGTTTTGTTGTATATCTTATTGCTGGGCAATTGCAACCATTCTTTCAAAGTAGGAAGGGAGTAGATAGTCATACCTTCTTTGAAGTACAAAAGTCAGTCTACATGCTTGTCCTGTCATGTATTGTCATTTAACAAACCACCCAAAATGTAATGTCTTAAAACAATATTCAATTCATTAAGTTCAAAGTCTATAGGTTAGAATTTTGGCCAGGGCTTAGCTTGCCAATTCTTCTGCTTCATGGCATTGACTGGGGCCACTCAATCAATGAATACAATGTTCAAGTTATCTTCAGCTGGTGGCTGTTCGGATTTATGGTGGTCCAAGAAGCATTCTTTAATGTGTCTAGCAGCTTAGTTGGGTTGGCTGATGCCTAGGCTCAGCCAGGGCCTTCTTCCTCTCCTGTGGTTTCAGGGCTTCTCCACATGGCTTCTTTGCAAGATAGCTGAACTTCTTCCATGTGGCTCAGGGCTCTAAGAGAGTGTGTTTCCAGAGGCTAAAAATAGAAGCAACTGTCAGGCCTCTGAGCCCAAGCCAAGCCATCGCATCCCCTGTGACTTGCACGTATACACCCAGATGGCCTGAAGTAACTGAAGAATCACAAAAGAAGTGAATATGCCCTGCCCCACCTTAACTGATGACATTCCACCACAAAAGAAGTGTAAATGGCCGGTCCTTGCCTTAACTGATGACATTACCTTGTGAAAGTCCTTTTCCTGGCTCATCCTGGCTCAAAAAGCACCCCCACTGAGCACCTTGCGACCCCCACTCCTGCCCGCCAGAGAACAAACCCCCTTTGACTGTAATTTTCCTTTACCTACCCAAATCCTATAAAGTGGCCCTACCCTTATCTCCCTTCGCTGACTCTCTTTTCGGACTCAGCCCACCTGCACCCAGGTGAAATAAACAGCCATGTTGCTCACACAAAGCCTGTTTGGTGGTCTCTTCACACAGGCACCCATGAAATTTGGTGCTGTGACTCAGATCAGGGGACCTCCCTTGGGAGATCAATCTCCTGTCCTCCTGCTCTTTGCTCCGTGAGAAAGATCCACCTACGACCTCAGGTCCTCAGACCGATCAGCCCAAGAAACATCTCACCAATTTCAAATCCGGTAAGCGGCCTGTTTTTACTCTCTTCTCCAACCTCCCTCACTACCCCTCAACCCCTTCCCCTTCACCCTTAGCGGCAAGTCCCGCTTTCCTGGGGCAAGGGCAAGTACCCCTCAACCCCTTCTCCTTCACCCTTAGCGGCAAGTCCCGCTTCCCAAGGGGGCAAGAACCCCCCAGTCGCTTATTTCCACACCCCAACCTCTTATCTCTGTGCCCCAATCCCTTATTTCCGCACCCTGACCTCTTATCTCTGTGCCCCAATCCCTTATTTCCATGCCCCAACCCCTTCTCTGCTTTCCTGGAAGGCAAGAACCCCCCACCCCTTCTCCGTGTCTCTACTCTTTTCTCTGGGCTTGCATCCTTCACTATGGGTAAGCTTCCACCTTCCATTCCTCCTTCTCCCTTAGCCTGTGTTCTCAAAAACTTAAAACCTCTTCAACTCACACCTGACCTAAAACCTAAATGCCTTATTTTCTTCTGCAATGCCGCTTGACCCCAATACAAACTCGACTGTAGTTCCAAATAGCCAGAAAATGGCACTTTGAATTTTTCCATCCTGCAAGATCTAAATAATTCTTGTCGTAAAATAGGCAAATGGTCTGAGGTGCCTGACATCCAGGCATTCTTTTACACAGCAGTCCCTTCCTAGTCTCCGTGCCCAGTGCAACTCATCCCAAATCTTCCTTCTTTCCCTCCCTCCTGTCCCCTCAGTACCAACCCCAAGCGTCGCTGAGTCTTTCTAATCTTCCTTTTCTACAGACCCATCTGACCTCTCCCTTCCTCCCCAGGCTGGTCCTCGCCAGGCCGAGCTAGGTCCCAATTCTTCCTCAGCCTCTGCTCCTCCACTCTATAATCTTTTTATCACCTCCCCTCCTCACACCTGGTCCGGCTTACAGTTTCGTTCCGTGACTAGCCCTCCCCCTCCTGCCCAGCAACTTACTCTTAAAAAGGTGGCTGGAGCTAAAGGCATAGTCAAGGTTAATGCTTCTTTTTCTTTATCCCAAATCAGAAGCGTTAGGCTCTTTTTCATCAAATATAAAAATCCAGCCCAGTTCATGACTTGTTTGGCAGCAACCCTGAGACACTTTACAGCCCTAGACCCTAAAAGGTCAAAAGGCCGTCTTATTCTCAAAATACATTTTATTACCCAATCTGCTCCCGACATTAAATAAAACTCCAAAAATTAAATTCCAGCCCTCAAACCCCACAACAGGATTTAATTAACCTTGCCTTCAAGGTGTACAATAATAGAAAAAAGTTGCAATTCCTTGCCTCCACTGTGAGACAAACCCCAGCCACATCTCCAGCACATAACAACTTCCAAACGCCTGAACCACAGTGGCCAGGCATTCCTCCAGAACCTCCTCCCCCAGGAGCTTGCTACACGTGCCGGAAATCTGGCCACTGGGCCAAGGAATGCCCAGAGCCCGGGATTCCTCCTAAGCCACGTCCCATCTGTGTGGGACCCCACTGAAAATCGGACTGTTCAACTCACCTGGCAGCCACTCCCAGAGCCCCTGGAACTCTGGCCCAAGGCTCTCTGACTCCTTCCCAGATCTTCTTGGCTTAGCGGCTGAAGACTGACACTGCGCGATCGCCTCGGAAGCCCCCTAGACCATCGCGGACGCCAAGCTTCGGGTAACTCTCACAGTGGAAGGTAAGCCCGTCCCCTTCTTAATCAATAAGGAGGCTACCCACTCCACATTACCTTCTTTTCAAGGGCCTGTTTCCCTTGCCTCCATAACTGTTGTGGGTATTGATGGCCAGGCTTCTAAAGCTCTTAAAACTCCCCAACTCTGGTGCCAACTTAGACAATACTCTTTTAAGCACTCCTTTTTAGTTATCCCCACCTGCCCAGTTCCCTTATTAGGCTGAGACACTTTTAACTAAATTATCTGCTTCCCTGACTATTCCCGGACTACAGCTATATCTCATTGCCACCCTTCTTCCCAATCCAAAGCCTCCTTTGCGTTCTCCTCTTCTATCCCCCCACCTTAACCCACAAGTATAAGATAACTCTACCCCCTCCTTGGCGACCTATCATGCACCCCTTACCATCTCATTAAAACCTAATCACCCTTACCCCATTCAACGCCAATATCCCATCCCACAGCACGCTTTAAAAAGATTAAAGCCTGTTATCACTCGCCTGCTACAGCATGGCCTTTTAAACCCTATAAACTCTCCTTACAATTCCCCCATTTTACCTGTCCTAAAACCAGACAAGCCTTACAAGTTAGTTCAGGATCTGCACCTTATCAACCAAATTGTTTTGCCTGTCCACCCTGTGGTGCCCAACCCGTACACTCTTTTGTCCTCAATACCTGCCTCCACAACTCACTATTCCGTGCTTGACCTTAAAGATGCTTTTTTCACTATTCCCCTGCACCCCTCGTCCCAGCCTCTCTTTGCTTTCACTTAGACTGACCCTGACACCCATTAGGCTCAGCAAATTACCAAGGCTGTACTGCTGCAAACCTTCACAGTCAGCCCCCATTACTTCAATCAAGCCCAAATTTCTTCCTCATCTGTTACCTATCTTGGCATAATTCCCATAAAAACACACGTGCTCTCCCTGCCAATCGTGTCTGACTGATCTCTCAAACCCCAGCACCTTCTACAAAACAACAACTCCTTTCCTTCCTAGGCATGGTTAGCGTGGTCAGAATTCTTACACAAGAGCCAGGACCACACCCTGTAGCCTTTCTGTCCAAACAACTTGACCTTACTGTTTTAGCCTAGCCCTCATGTCTGCGTGCAGCGGCTGCCGCTGCTTTAATACTTTTAGAGGCCCTCAAAATCACAAACTATGCTCCACTCACTCTCTACAGTTCTCATAACTTCCAAAATCTATTTTCTTCCTCATACCTGACGCATATACTTTCTGCTTCCTGGCTCCTTCAGCTATACTCACTCTTTGTTGAGTCTCCCACAATTACCATTGTTCCTGGCCCGGACTTCAATCCGGCCTCCCACATTATTCCTGATACCACACCTGACCCCCATGACTGTATCTCTCTGATCCACCTGACATTCACCCCATTTCCCCAAATTTCCTTCTTTCCTGTTCCTCACCCTGATCACGCTTGATTTATTGATGGTGGTTCCACCAGGCCTAATCGCCACATGCCAGCAAAGGCAGGTTATACTATAGTACAAGCCACTAGCCTGCCTCTTAGAACCTCTCATTTCCTTTCCATCGTGGAAATCTATCCTCAAGGAAATAACTTCTCAGTGTTCCATCTGCTATTCTACTACTCCTCAGGGATTATTCAGGCCTCCTCCCTTCCCTACACATCAAGCTTGAGGATTTGCCCCACCCAGGACTGGCAAATTAGCTTTACTCAACATGCCCTGAGTCAGATAACTAAAATACCTCTTAGACTAGGTAGATACTTTCACTGGATAAGTAGAGGCCTTTCCTACAGGGTCTGAGAAGGCCACCGCAGTCATTTCTTCCGTTCTGTCAGACATAATTCCTCAGTTAAGCCTTCCCAACTCAATACAGTCTGATAACAGATGAGCCTTTATTAGTCAAATCAGCCAAGCAGTTTTTCAGGCTCTTAGTATTTAGTGAAACCTTTATATCCCTTACGGTCCTCCATCTTCAAGAAAAGTAGAATGGACTAAAGGTCTTTTAAAAACACACCTCACCAAGTTCAGCCACCAACTTAAAAGGGACTGGACAATACTTTTACCACTTTCCCTTCTCAGAATTCAGGCCGGTCCTCAGAATGCTACAGGGTACAGCCCATTTAAGCTCCTGTATAGAAGCTTCTCATTCCAGACACCAGACCAACTTAGACTGTGCCCCAAAAAACTTGTCATACCTACTATCTTCTGTCTAGTCATACTCCTATTCACCATTCTCAACTATTCATACTTGCCCTGCTCTTGTTTACACTGCCCGTTTACACTGTTTTTCCAAGCCATCAAAGCTGATATCTCCTGGTGCTATCCCCAAACTGCCAGTCTTAACTTGAAAAGAGCCGGGCACATTCCTCAGCCCCGGGCTCAAAACAAACAAGCCCAATACAAACACATCCCATCCTCCCATCCCACCACATATCGCCATATATCTCTCAAACTTCCTGAGCCCAGTACAAACACCACCAGGAAAGTCTCCAATAAGGGGACAGCCGTTCAAAGTTTTACTGAAAGAGCGGGAACCAAAAGAATTCCTTTGTTCCCCTGTAACTTTCAGGCTATAAAAAGCAAACACTCGCATTGTTCTGGGCCCTCTTGTATGCTGTGGAATGGAGGGACCAGGTTCGAACTTGTAGTAAAGATCCTTGCCACTTGGCTTTGACTCTGGACTCTGGTGGTCTTCTTTCGGGAACTAACGGTCTGGGCATAACATCTGGGGGCTCGTCCAGGATTCCCCAAGCCCACCAGACCCCTGGTCAACGGATCTGCTAGGATCGATCTACTGATAGGTGAGCTGGCTCGTCTCCGTTTGTCTGTCTGTGTCTGTTCTGAATCCGAATCTGTGACTCGCGAGGTCTGAAACTGGAGCTGGCACAGTCCTGGCGGACGCACTATAGGACGGCCAGCGGAGACTGGTGGGAGACGTCCCCTGGCTCTCATCTGATCTATATTGCGATCTGAGCTGCCCCGGTTTGGCGGGCAGCAGCCGTATCTGAGCTGCCCGGTTGGGCGGGCAGCAGCTGTCTCTGATCTGAGCTGCCCCGGTTTGGTGGGCAGCATCTGTCTCTGATCTGAGCTGCCCCGGTTTGGCGGGCAGCAGCTGTCTCTGATCTGAGCTGCCCCGGTTTGGTGGGCAGCAGCTGTCTCTGATCTGAGCTGCCCCGGTTTGGCGGGCAGCAGCCGTATCTGAGCTGCCCGGTTGGGCGGGCAGCAGCTGTCTCTGATCTGAGCTGCCCTGGTTTGGTGGGCAGCAGCTGTCTCTAATCTGGGCTGCCCCAGCGCGACCGCGATCCAGGCGGCTAACTCTGACCCGGGCTTCCGGTGCGCACTTGCGATCTGAACTGCCCCGGTTTGGCGGGCAGCAGCTGTCTCTAATCTGGGCTGCCCCAGCGCGACCGCGATCCAGGCGGCTAACTCTGACCCGGGCTTCCGGTGCGCGCTTGCGATCTGAGCTGCCCCGGTTTGGCAGGCAGCAGCTGTCTCTAATCTGGGCTGCCCCAGTGCGACCGCGATCCAGGCAGCTAACTCTGACACGGGCTTCCGGTGCGCGCTTGCGATCTGAACTGCCCCGGTTTGGCGGGCAGCAGCTGCCTCTGACCAGGGCTGCCAAAGTGCGCCTGCGATTAGATATCATTAATAAGTCAGATCAGATTTCCTTTACTGGGATTCAAACCCACATTCCTTTACAGGAAGAGACTACAAATTATTACAGGATGGGTAATACCCAGAGCACTCCTCTATCTCTCCTTACGAGTAATTTCAAAGAAGTTAGAGCAAGGGGCCATGATCTTGGTATAGAAATCAGGAAAGGAAAGCTAATTACTCTGTGTCGCTCCGAATGGCCTGCCTTTGATGTGGGGTGGCCGCCCGAAGGGACCTTCCGACTTGCTGTCATCACTAGGGTAAAGTCCAAGATTTTCCTACCTGGGCGTGCGGGCCACTTAGATCAAGTCCCATATATCCTCATATGGCAGGACCTTGTTGAGAACCCGCCTCCTTGGCTGTCCCCTTTCCAATTGGCTTCTGAACCCTGTAAGGCACTGGTTGCTCGACCACTAAAATCCAAGCAACCAACTGCCCCACCCCCATCCTGTTCTACCTGACAGTGGGGACCCACTGTTCACAGAACCCCCTCCGTACCCCTCCGGGCCCCAGGCCCCAGCCCCCCTGGCTGAGCTGCGGGAGGGAGCAGGCGGACGGGAGGCGGCCGGCACACACGGGCCCGCTGAAAGGGAAAGTAACTTTGAAGGGCCGGCGGGGAGGACGTGAGGGCGCACTTCACGGACTAGCCCCCCTCAGCTGCCTGACTCCACGGTGGCTTTACCCCTTTGGGAAATAGGACCCCCAGATGACACAGGAATCCCCAGGCTCCAGTACTGGCCATTCTCCACCAGTGATCTGTATAACTGGAAAACTCAGAGTGCTCGGTTTTCAGACAACCCCAAAGATTTACTGGCTTTACTAGATAGTGTCATGTTCACCCACCAGCCCACTTGGGATGATTGTCAGCAGCTCCTCCGAATTTTGTTCACCACAGAAGAGCGAGAGAGAATACAGATAGAAGCTAGAAAGCTGGTCCCGGGGGACGACGGTCAACCGACTGCCAACCCCGACCTCATAAACACAACCTTTCATCTGACCAGGCCGGCGTGGGTCTACAACACGGCAGAAGGTAGGGGACGGCTACACCTTTATCGCCAGACTCTAATGGCAGGTCTCTGGGCAGCTGCTCGCAAGCCCACTAATTTGGCTAAAGTATATTCTATTCTGCAGGGAAAGACAGAGAGCCCAGCTACCTACTTAGAAAGATTAATGGAAGCTTTTACACAGTACACCCCCATAGATCCAGAGGCTCCAGGAAGTCAGGCAGCTGTTGTAATGTCTTTCGTAAATCAGGCAGCCCCAGATATTAAGAGAAAACTCTAGAAATTAGAAGACTTGGAGGGAAAGCGGATTCAGGACCTCCTTCAGATAGCCCAGCGGGTTTACAATAACAGAGATACTCCAGAGGAAAAGCAATTTAAGGCCACTAAAAAAATGACCAAGGTCCTGGCAGCAGTGGTACAGAAAGAGCATCTACAGCCAGAGGTAACATATCTAGGGTACCTGCTTAAGGGAGGGCAGCGCTGGCTAACAGACGCCCGGAAACAAACTGTTCTGCAGATCCCCAGGCCACAATCCACCCGACAAGTGAGAGAATTCCTGGGGTCGGCGGGATTTTGCAGACTATGGATACCTGGGTTCGCAGAACTGGCTAAACCCTTGTATCAGGCAACACGGGGGCAACAGCCATTTAATTGGACAGACGAAGCCGAGTTGGCCTTCCAACAGATTAAAACTGCCCTACTCTCCGCGCCTGCACTAGGACTACCTGATGTTACCAAGCCCTTCCACTTATACGTGGATGGGAATAAGGGTGTCGCCAAGGCGGTAGTAACTCAGAACTTAGGCCCCTGGCGGAGGCCAGTTGCCTACCTGTCAAAGAAGTTAGACCCAGTAGCTGCCGGGTGGCCCCCTTGTCTCCGAAGGATTGCGGCCACGGCTCTGATGGTGCAAGATGCTCATAAACTTGTCATGGGGCAAGAATTGTGGGTCGTTACTCCACATGCCATCGAAGGTGTACTCAAACAGCCACCTAATCGATGGATGAGTAACGCCCGCCTCACCCAGTACAAAGGACTACTACTAAATCCTCTCAGGATAATTTTCCTGCCCCCAACGACCTTAAACCCTGCCTCGCTGCTGCCCAACCCGGATCTGGACGCCCCACTCCATGACTGCACCAAGATACTAGCTCAGGTGCACGGAGTTCGAGAAGACCTGCAGGACCGCCCACTTCCTGACGCCGACCTCATCTGGTTCACTGATGGGAGCAGCTTCATGCATCAAGGCCAGAGGTACGCTGGAGCGGCAGTAACTTCAGACACTGAGGTAATCTGGGCGGAACCCCTGCCCCCGGGGACATCAGCCCAGAAGGCCGAACTGATAGCGCTCACCCAAGCTCTTACCTTAGGGGCGGGGAAAAAGCTGACAGTATATACAGACAGCCGATATGCTTTTGCAACGGCGCATATACATGGGGCCATTTACAGGGAACGAGGGTTACTGACGGCTGAAGGAAAAGAGATAAAAAACAAGCAAGAGATCCTAGCCCTGCTAACAGCCCTATGGAGGCCAGAAAAATTAGCCATTGTACATTGCCCAGGGCATCAGAAACTAACTACTCCAACTGCTCAAGGCAACTTTCTGGCAGACCAAACTGCAAGGAATGTGGCAAAGGCTCCCAGCCAACTCCTTGCACTCCAGCTCCCTGACCCGGGCCCCCGGGACTTGCCATATTTCCCTGAATATTCAGAACAAGATCTCCAGTGGATTGACAAACTTCCCCTGAATATTCAGAACAAGATCTCCAGTGGATTGACAAACTTCCCCTGAAACAAATCCAGAATGGGTGGTGGACTGATACTAATGACCAAACCATCCTACCAGAAAAATTAGGACAACAGGTGTTAGAACACATCCACCGAACCACCCACCTGGGGGCCCGGCGGATGATAGACCTGATCAGACGCTCCAAGCTCAAAATCAGACATATAGCTGAGATGGCCAGCAGTATCGTGACAAGTTGCAAAGTCTGCCAGCTTAACAACGCATACCCCCAATCTCAAGCTGCAACAGGAACAAGGCTCAGGGGAACCAGGCCCGGTATCTACTGGGAAGTAGATTTTACTGAAATAAAGCCAGGAAAGTACGGGTACCGGTACTTACTTGTCTTTGTAGATACTTTTTCAGGGTGGACTGAAGCATTCCCAACCAAAAGAGAAACTGCTCAGGTCGTAGCAAAGAAAATTCTGGAAGATATCCTTCCCAGGTATGGCTTCCCCATCCAGATAGGGTCAGATAATGGGCCCGCTTTCGTCGCTAAGGTAAGTCAGGACTTGGCTTCCATCCTTGGGGCAAATTGAAAACTACATTGCGCTTACAGGCCCCAGAGTTCAGGACAGGTAGAAAGGATGAATCGGACCTTAAAAGAGACCTTAACTAAATTGACTATAGAGACTGGCGCTAATTGGGTAGTCCTTCTCCCCTATGCTCTGTTCCGGGCCCGTAATACCCCTTACAAACTGGGCCTTACCCCTTACGAAATCATGTATGGCAGACCTCCACCCCTGGTTCCTAGCTTAAAAGATGACCTGCTTAAGTCTGAAACAGAAAATGTCTCTGAATTCTTATTTTCCTTACAAGCCTTACAGAAAATTCACCAAGAAATCTGGCCCAAGCTGAAAGAGCTATATGAGACCAGTCCCCCACCGACACCCAATCCGTACCAGCCGGGAGACTGGGTCCTGGTTAAGCGACACGGACAAGAGACCCTAGAGCCCAGGTGGAAAGGACCACTCCAAGTACTCCTGACCACACCCACCGCCCTGAAGGTAGAAGGCATTGCGTCATGGATCCACTACACCCACGTCAAGCCAGTGGACCCAACCTCCGACCTTCTGGGGCCAATCACGGCGGCGGCTGAAGCACCGGACACGTGGACTGTGGACAGAGCTAAGAACAACCCCTTAAAACTCACCCTGCGCTGGCAGCATAGCTCACTGCAAACATGCAGTTAGGTAGTCTAACTCTAACATTGGTCGCCCTAGTGGCCGCTGGGAAAAACGTAAAGCCAGCTCCTAATCCCTTTGTCTAGAGATTCTGGCTTTATGAAAACCAAACCCACCCTGGGCAACCTCATAAGCCCGGGAAACTAGTGGCCAGTGCAGATTGCCCCTCTTCAGGGTGCAATAGCCGAATTTTACTAAATTTTACCAATTTCCCAGTAGCCAAACCAGTGGCACCAATAATATGCTTCGAGTATGATCAGACTGAATACAATTGTAAGCACTATTGGTGGCACCAAAGTGCCGGCTGCCCTTATAACTATTGTAACATCCATAAATACCAATGGTGGGGTGGAAAAGAACAGATAGATCCCAGATGGCCCTTCCATCGCAGACGAGATGGAGACCTTTCATATACATGGATAGTTAGAGACCCCTGGAACTCCCGCTGGACCACGCCTCAACACGGGGCTGTATACTACTCCTCCGCCTCCACATGGCCTAGCAGTCACCTCTATCTGTGGCGGGGTCTAGTGCAGGTACGGCCCCTGGTCCATGGAAATATCCAGCGACAAGAAAACCGCCTGACACAAGATTTACGTCCTTTTTCCTGGTTAAAATTATTGCAAGAAGGATTAGAACTTGCCAACCTTACAGGACTTCACAGCCTGTCTGGCTGCTTTCTGTGTGCCACTCTAGGGCGTCCACCGCTAACCGCTGTCCCCCTGCCATGGGGATCCTCCACCTCTGCCCAAGCTAACAACCACCGAAACCTCTCATATGCCCCTATCCCTAACGTGCCACTATACCTAAACCCCAGTCAAGAAAAGTTTCCCTACTCTTTCTCAGGAACTAATTCCAGCCTCTGCAGCATCACTGCAATGCCCCCTAATATCACCTTAAGGGCTCCGTCAGGCATATTCTTCTGGTGTAATGGAACATTATCTAAAAACCTATCAAGCCCCTCTGTTACCAACCTACTGTGTCTTCCTATCCCATTAGTTCCCCGGTTAACTCTACTTACTGCCGGCGAGTTCCTAGGGTATACCGGTAACTGGACTAGTGCTGTTATTCACCCAGACCCTAGACCGAGACCTGCACAAGCCATATTTCTCCCCCTCATTGCAGGAATCTCCCTCACCGCATCCTTCATGGCGGCCGGACTGGCTGGGGGAGCCCTAGGTCACACCCTCATAGAAAGTAACAAGCTGTACCAACAATTTGCCGTTGCTATGGAGGAGTCAGCTGAGTCCCTTGCCTCCCTCCAGTGGCAGCTCACGTCCCTAGCACAGGTAACCTTGCAGAACCGGAGGGCCTTAGACCTACTCACTGCTGAAAAAGGGGGTATGTGTATGTTTCTAAAGGAAGACTTGTTTCTACATAAATGAATCAGGGCTTGTGGAAGACCGGGTCCAACAGTTATGCAAGTTAAGCACAGAAGTAAGAACACAGCAGTTTGCTTCAGCTGCAGACCAATGGTGGAACTCATCTATGTTTTCTCTGTTAGCCCCCTTCCTTGGACCCCTGCTGAGTCTACTATTTCTGCTTCCCGTAGAACCTTGTGTTGTTAACAGAATTTTGCGGTTCGTTAGAGAAAGGTTTGACACTGTACAACTCATGGTCCTCAGAGCCCAATACCAACCTATAAACGCTGAAACAGAATCAGACTTATAAGACCCAAGATTGGCTCTAAAAATACCTGAAAAGAAAGGGGGGGAATGAAAAGAGCCGGGCACATTCCTCAGCCCCGGGCTCAAAACAAACAAGCCCAGTACAAACACATCCCATCCTCCTATCCCACCACATATCACCATATATCTCTCAAACTTCCTGAGCCCAGTACAAACACCACCAGGAAAGTCTCCGATAAGGGGACAGCCGTTCAAAGTTTTACGGAAAGAGTGGGAACCAAAAGAATTCCTTTGTTCCCCTGTAACTTTCAGGCTATAAAAAGCAAACACTCGCATTGTTCAGGGCCCTCTTGTATGCTGTGGAATGGAGGGACCAGGTTCGAACTTGTAGTAAAGATCCTTGCCGCTTGGCTTTGACTCTGGACTCTGGTGGTCTTCTTTGGGGAACTAACGGTCTGGGCATAACAAACTCTTGAAGTAAATAAATAATCTTTGCTGGCAGGACTGCTGAATCTCCTTAGGCACTCTCTAATCAGATATCCTGAGTCGTCCCAATTCTTAGACCTTTTATACTTGTTTTTCTCCTTCTGTTATTCCTTTTAGTTTCTCAATTCATCCAAAACCATATCCAGGCCATCACCAATCATTCTATACGACAAATGTTTCTTCTAACATCCCCACAATATCACCCCTTACCACAAGACCTCCCTTCAGCTTAATCTCTCCCACTCTAGGTTCCCACGCCGCCCCAATCCCGCTTGAAGCAGCCCTGAGAAACATCACCCATTCTCTCTCCATACCACCCCCCAAAAATTTTCACCGCCCCAACAGTTCAACACTATTTTATTTTTCTTATTAATATAAGAAGGCAGGAATGTCAGGCCTCTGAGCCCAAGCTAAGCCATCGCATCCCCTGTGACTTGCACGTATACACCCAGATGGCCTGAAGTAACTGAAGAATCACAAAAGAAGTGAATATGCCCTGCCCCACCTTAACTGATGACATTCCACCACAAAAGAAGTATAAATGGCCGGTCCTTGCCTTAACTGATGACATTACCTTGTGAAAGTCCTTTTCCTGGCTCATCCTGGCTCAAAAAGCATCCCCACTGAGCACCTTGCGACCCCCACTCCTGCCCGCCAGAGAACAAACCCCCTTTGACTGTAATTTTCCTTTACCTACCCAAATCCTATAAAGTGGCCCCACCCTTATCTCCCTTCGCTGACTCTCTTTTCGGACTCAGCCTGCCTGCACCCAGGTGAAATAAACAGCCATGTTGCTCACACAAAGCCTGTTTAGTGGTCTCTTCACACGGACGCGCATGAAAGCAACTAGTGTCATAAGTCCTAGACTCAGGTCTGGAACAGTGTTATTCTCAGTGTATTCCATCAGCCAAAGCATTCGCAGACCCAGATTCAAGTGGATAAATATTCTCAGACATATACTGGAGAAGAGAGCTAGTGAGTTTGTGGTGTTCTTAATCTATCATATCATCCCTTCCCACTGTTTGCTAGTGAACTTAGATATCATTGGTATTCCTGGTCAGACATGGGCTAAGTCCACTCTCATAAGCAGAACTCAGTCAAAGCAGAATAGGTCAGAAGGTGAGTATAATATCAAACTATCTCTTGTAGTGCCTTGAACTGGAGGAAATCCAGATAATGTAACACTGGGAGCAGGGTAGCCTAATAGCTAGAACAACTCAGCAACTTGGGGCTGGAAATTAGAGCCAGAATGTTATTCCTTCACTACTGAGTGCCTACCTATTAGGTGCCAGTTATTACTAGACACAAGGGTGAGATACTTGTTCTCTTAGATCCCTCAGTCTGTTGAAGATGAACAATTAATGGATGATGGATGAATGTTTAATCTATAAAATGTGTCTGATTTGGCAGAGAGTGAAAATCTAATGGTGGCTGGGAAGGATGCTCTGTGGAGTGGACATTAATCTGATTACCCGAATGGTACAAAGAAGCCAAGGTTGGAAGGAAGCACCTTCTAGGAAGAGAGTGCAGCAAGTGCAAAGTAGAAGGAACAAGATGGAAGTCAGTGTGTTTTGGAGGATCATGAATGATGAGTTGCAGGAAGTGAAAACAGAGGGAGAGAGAAGTCGTATAATATAGGACCTTGAAGGCCATAGTCAAGAATTAGGTTATCATTTGAAGAGCAAAAGTGAGCCAATGAAGGTATTTTATTAAGACAGTGGTATAACTTAATTGGTGTTATGAAAACACCTCTCTGGCTGCCAAGTGGGGAAAGGACTATGAGAGCACAGGAATGGGAGCAAGGACAGCATGATGGTGGTGGTAGGGGATCCTGGTGAGAGATGAAGGTCAAGTGCTAGTGACTGAGATGGAAACAAGTGTATGGACTAGAGACATTTAGAAGGTAATATTGTTAGGGTGTGGTGATGGATTGGAGGGGGTACAGAGGGAGAGGAAGGCCTCAAAGGAGAGTCCAAGGTTTCTGGTAACTAGGATACACTGTCATCCCACCCTGCCTCATCACCCAACCTAGGAAAGAATATTTAGATCATGAGTTTTACTCAATTCATCTTGCTTTTGAGAGTAAGTCTTCTATATCCCTACTTGGCTTCTAGAAACACTACCCAGCAGTGAGCCCAGAAATGTTCAAAGACACTAAATATATTTTCAAAGTGCTTTTCAATTCACTCAGGGAAAGAAGAGGGGAAGGTCTGTTCCTAACCCTTTCACTGTCAGTATATTTAACTAAGCCAGGTAACACGGGCTCTCCCCTTGTGAGTGTCATAGTACGTCTTTGAAAAGTAGCTAACCTGATCATGAAAATAAAATTGAGAGACTCAGCCTCTGTGGGAGACTCTTGCTCTCCCAGCCTGCCACAGTAATTGTTCTGGGATATCTCACTTCCCTGCCACATGGCGCTGTTCCCTTTGATTTATTTTCTCTGATGAAGGGACATTGAGTGATCACAGCTCCAGCTTTGTGTCATCATGACCGAACTCAATCAATCATAGCTGGGCCAAACAAGCTGCTAGAAGAAAATGAGTGAGAATTATTTTCTGTGCTCCTTTGCAACTCTTCAGATTATAGTTTATCATTCTCATCTGAGGGAAGGGGAGGGCAGACACCAGAATAAAACAGTAGTTTATTGTTGTGAGGAGTGACTGACAGGTATACCTTGAAGATGCAGCAATGGAGGGAAATAAATGTGTTCCGTTAGCCAGACATTGCAATCTCTGGCAAGGAAATGCTGTGGGTTCACATTTTCAGGCCCTGCTTGGCCTCACGGTTTAGATGGTTGTTGATCTCCCTGTGTAACATTTTCCAGGCTCATGTGAGAAACGTGTACAAATAAATCTGAAGATGAGAATCAAAGCACTTAGGTATCAAAAAATCCATGATTCTTGCCTCTGACAAGTAAAATTTGCTTTCAGGTGAAATGCTTCACTCACCCTTCACATTCAGCAATATGCTATGCTCAACTTGCAGCAAGACATTTTAGAATTATTTCTAAATCTAAGTTTCAAATATGCACAAATACATAGAAATTTGCTGTCAGTGATCTCTCTTCCATCTGCACCAGACTAAAGGTTCCAAAGACTTTAAATGTGCAAACTAAATATCTCCCACTCAGGGTCAATGCATGGGACAACTCCACATGATATTCCCTATGAGTCCCTGTCCGGGTGCCTACCGGGTAGTGGCAAGGGCTGACCTTCAAATGCCCTTAGAGTTGTAGAATGCGGCAGCCTTGTTGCTCATACCTCCATGAACCAACCTCATATGCTTATTAAATACCCCTTTCCCATCTGCGGCAAGGGTCTGGTACCTTTGGTAGGCCTCCAGCCATTCTCAGGCTTATCTGGCTTCAGACTTTCCCCTTCAGCCAATGGTATACATTGCTTATGACTTGGCTTTTGCTTCGGTTTCTTAATGTAGTTTGTCTTTCTGGTACTAGAACTCTACCCCAATCTCTATGTAGTCTTACATTTCCTTCTCAGGGGGACTGGAATCTGTCCCCTGAACCCATCCTACTCTACCCCCACATTTGGCTAGAGTCTTGTCTAGCAAAGTATAGTTTGCCTCACTCTGCTCCAGAAACTCTTGCTGGCAAACTTTTTTAAAAATTTTCCTGAGACAGGGTCTTGCTCTGTCACCAGGCTGAAGTAGATGTTGCAGTCATGGCTCACAGCATTCTAAAACTCCTGGACTCAAGTGATCTACCCACATCAGCCTCCTGAGTAGCTGGAACTATAGGCACGTGCCTCTGCACCTGGCTGATGTTTTAATTTTTTTTTTGCAGAGACAGAGCCTCACTATGTTGCCCAGTCTGTTCTTGAACTCCTGGTCTCAAGTGATCCTCTATCTTGGTCCCCCAAAATACCAGGATTCCAGGCATGAGCCACTGCACCCAGCCATTGCTGACAAACTTCACCTGTCAGAGTCAATTCAGATTAAGCCCATGCTCAGCCTCCTAAAACGCTGTGACTTGTCCTGCTGCGATTTGATACTCAGCATTGATCCTACCATTTTGGGCTTATTCCCTTCTTCATGCAGGGTCACTTTTGAGGGTCTAGTGGGCAACACAAAAGACAACACTTTCCCATTATAAATCCACACCAAGTGTGGGCCAGGTTTTAAATTACTTCAGTTAAGAGCCTCTGACAATAAAGTTTTAAATTTAACTCATGAAACATGCCAATAAATACCACATTATTTTTTGTTACATATAAAAAACTCAAAAATATTTAGAGGATCAATTCCCAAGCATCTTTCATTAAGCCAGCTGGTGACATAAACTTTCCTGTCTTGCATTTTTATCCTCCTCTTTTCATCCAAGATCATACCATCAAACCTTTATGAATTTGGGCAAAAGAAGGAAGTTAGGTATGGGAGATGCAGGCCACAGAGTACCTTCAGGGATTATTTTCTTCATGGTGATAGGGTGAGATCTGTCCTTATCTTCCTAAAGAGACTCATAAAACTCTGGATGTAATGAGTTCTATTTTGAGAAATAAACCAAAAATTGAAATTTAGAATTTTTAGTGCTGTACTCCAGTGATCCAAAGAAAATAATGAGTTGCATATTTGCAATTACTGTAATGTGACTTAGCTACACTATTGTAATCTGGACACAGATTTAAGACATAAAATCCCTGTGCTCCCTGGTGGCCTCAGGGGTGACATCACTTGTTATGAAATTGAGAGGGAGTAGTTCAAATAATGTAATGGAAAAATCCCAAATGCAAATGCAGTTGGTTATGAATCCAGGAAGATCACTGTGTTTATACCCAGAAGACTGACTACATCTCGTAGGAATCAGGAGAGTCTTTTGCTGTTACCACAAAACTGTCTGTTGACAATCCTGTTCCTCCTACTCATGGAGCCAGATTTTAGAGGTTAGGAACCAGACCTTAGTGTAAGGGCCCACAGCCACTGCTTTTTTGGCAGAATGGGAAGTAGGGAGTCTAGGAACAAGGGGTAAAACCCTACTCCTTTTCTCTAATAATCTCTCCTTACTCTCAGAATGAGAGAATTTGTGCAAGTGTCCAAGAAGTGTTCACAGTAGGCCTGTGAAGTAGGCACATGTACTGGGGTCACACTGCACAGTAAAACAAGCTCTGCTCTGGCATCAAACTCCCTGGACTGGGTTTGAACCCCTGACCATTACTAGATTCATGACCCTGGGAAAGTTCTTTAATCTCCCTGAGTCTGTTTCCTCATATGCTACAGTGGGAATCAAAATATCTACCTTGCAAAAATTATTGTGAAAATTGAAGATAAATAATTATGTTAATGTTTTCCACAGGGTAGAAATACATAACCGATAATAGTTAACTTATTACTAGTATTATCTTCTCCTTACCCTCTCCTATCACTTTTTCCTGAGAATTCCTTACAAATTCTCCAGTGACAACTAAGTACAGAGGGACATTCTATCTCTTCTTTTATCTTTGGGTGGAACTAGGTCTTAAGAGGCAGAAATAACTTTCACAATCTCCTCCCAAACTTACCCCAAAATTCCTCAGCCTGCTGAACAACCCACAAGAGTCTCCTTGGACTCAGAACCTGAACATGCAGAAGCTGTCTTGCTTCACTCCCCTTTGTGGGGTTCTCCTCCTTATGCTCAGAGAGCCCCAGAGACTTTCTGCAACTCCACTTTACCACTTAAGATCAGGCCATCAGCATGAAGGATGGCATCTGTTCATAGGAGGCTCAATCAATGTTTGTGCCCTGAATAAAGGTGTAAACCAAAAATAAAACTCTAAGCCCCTAGACTGACTGAATGGACCCCCTCTTGGCCACAGGGATTCCAAAGAAACCTGAAAACTAGTTCAGGTCATTACAGGAGAGGGCAGGCGGGGATCAGACATGCCACATTATACTTTCTTTCCATTGGAGTTCAGGAACACAATTGACCAGCATTAACATTAAAATAGAGATCCTAAGACTGACAGAACAGATTCTCCCTAGCAGTAAGTTACCAAATTCCAACTTGACTCTAGTATAGTATCACATGACAGATAGCAGGACCCTGAAGGAAATCAAAGTATTTTACTCCACAATATATTTCTTTGACATATTTTAAAATGGCCCTGCAAAGCCTTTTGTAGGAGAGAATTTGCATCTGTAAAGCGTCTCTATTAACAAAACTAGATCTTTCCCCTTGCAGCCCCCACCCCACCACCATCACCAATCCTGAAGAGATTAACTGAGACTCTAGCACCTTTTAAAGTTCTGAATAGGAAACATTCACCATCTATTATCTCTAGGGGCAGCCACCTGTAAGACTTCATAAGAACCTTGGTCTCTACAATCCCTTATCTTACCCCAGACACTTCTTTCTATTAATTCCAGGTCTTTAAATAATTATGTAACTCTTTCAACCAATTGCCAATCTGAAAATCTTTAGATTTACCTATGACCTATCACCATCCCACAGCCTCGGACCCCACTGCCCCTCAAGTTGTTCCACCTTTCTGGACTAAACCAATGTATGCCTCCGACCCCACTGCCCCTCAAGTTGTTCCACCTTTCCGGACCAAACCAATGTATTTATTGATGTCTTATGCCCCCTAAAATGTATAAAATCAAACTGTATCCCAAACACATTGGACACATGTTCTCAGGACGTCTTGTGACTGTGCCTCTTGCCATGGTCATTCATATTTGTCTCAGAATAAATCTCTTCAAATATTTTACAGAGTTTGGCTCTTTTCATTGACAAAGCAATTAGCTAAATCAGCTCATAACTTTACTTAGATATCACAAATAGTCACACACTTAATTCTAACTTTTAATAACTTCTACACCATAATCCTAATTTTATCCGTGACCATCAATTTTAAGTTTATATACTGCTCAGGTGTGCAAAAATGTTAACTTTTTACATCTCACAATTAAATTCAACTAATTCAAGTTCCCACCCCATCCCCACTCATCATTTCTGCAGATGTTGGGGAAAATACCTTGATTTTGCAAATTAAAGGTAATTTAATCACATTCAGTTTGAAATTTAGTCTCTCATTTATTAGGTTCAGGTCAGGATTCATCATTACACAATTCAAAAATTATAGCTTTTCCTACCACCCACCCCTGCATCAGTATTACAGTTGTGGGCAGGGGAGCTTACATCCCATTATAGTGTTGGGGTAGTGTGTCTGGTCTACAGACCTGCTGCAGGTCTTCCCTGGCCTCTGCTGTTGTCTTCCTCACTGGGCTCTTTAGATATTGGCCTCTGTTGCTCTATGCTGCTGATATATCTGGTCACACCTG
Organism: Pan paniscus; assembly: GCF_029289425.2. Lineage (NCBI taxonomy): Eukaryota > Metazoa > Chordata > Mammalia > Primates > Hominidae > Pan > Pan paniscus. Next base: position 103,840,440 of record NC_073253.2, read on the forward strand.
GTTTGGCGGCTTGAACAGAAATATAATGCTGATGTTTGTGGTCACTGCCAGAGCCTCTAGTGACAAGGTCCATGTCTTCTGCATCCTCTTCACCCCTGACTGGGGCATCTTTTAGTCCACTGCCCTTACCTTCCTTCTGAGTACCCTACTGGGGAAGTGAACTTCTGGACAACACCTCATAGTGTGCTCAGGCCCCTCTCTGCCTAAACACACCCCTCCACCTTTCTACCCAACTTCATCACATGGTGACAATGCCAGTACACTGAGAGGAAGCCTCCTCCTACAGTTCCAGATAGGAAGTGGGGTGGTCAGCCTACTCCTAAACTATATGGGATTTTTATAGCCTCGTACTTCTTTCTCAGTTGAGGCCCAGGTGATGGATGACATCACTGGTTGCCTTTCTAATAGCTCTTTCTCTTCTCTTTGCTGAAAGAAACCCATTTTTCTTCATGGTACCAATGTGATTAGTACCAATATTTACCTTTTTGAACTTCCTTTTGCTGGAGATGGGTAATAAGATATAAATGGATATTACTTGATAGTCTTTTCAGAAGGACTTTAAAAAAAAAAGCTGGCATGTACCTTTTGCCTTTGCTCTTTTCCCTTTTTAGTGATTATAATACAAACATGATGGAAGGAGGTAGAGCAGCCACTTTGCAACCAGCAAGCTACATACTAAGAGGGCAGAAGGAAGCTAGGAAGAATCTGCACTGATGATTACTTCTCTGAATACAGACGTTCAGACTTCTTTAGGGGAGAAAAAAACAAATGCCTATTTACTTATACCACTATGATCTGGCCACTTGTACATGCAGCTAAAAGCATTAAAAAATGATCAGTTTGGGCACCATATTTATCCTTGTCTTCTGGCCTCTAAGTATATGTAGCCTCTTAAACCCCATCTCTACCTCCCAGAGTAGCAAGTTTTTTTTTATTGCCATCATACATTTTGGGAAACTACTGTTGTATCATTGTGGGGATATGAAACTTTCCTCAATTCATCAGTGCTCTTGTAAAATGCACTAGCCTCCTGAAACTTGGAAATGTAACTGATAGAAAGAGGAAAAAAAAATTTGGCTCTCACTTCCCATGGAAACATTTTCACACACCATGAAGATTAGATCTGCAGCCAATGTTTCCCTCAATGATGGAGCTAATAGCTCTGATATAAAAGGATAATAAAACTTCTCTTATCTCCCCTAAAGTCAGTTGTCCTGAGATAGTTGTCTAGGTTAGCTCCTAGGAATTTACATATTAAAAGAGTGGATCAGGACCTCTCCAGGTGGGAACACACTCCTGGAGACATTTCATTTGTAATCCAAATGGTTAAGTTGAGAAACCAGGATCCTTTGCATCCCCACCAGAAAGCAGCAAAAGGTTTTTTTTTTTTTAACTTCCTCTCTTATTTTGGGAGGGAAGTGGGAGGCAGTTGGTTTTTTACTGTATGTAAATGGAGAAAATCCATTGTTTCCTGTCCCCTGGCACCCACATAAAAAGATTTCATGGCTCTTATCTCCTGTAGGGCTAGGTGTGGGGAACTGGTGCTGCAATGTTATTCTGGCTGTTGATCTGCTTATATTGGTAATGAACTCCTCCCTGACCCAGATGCCTCATGGCTCTGCATTGTTCACATATAAAAAGTACATAGCTTTTCAAGCGGAGTTGTATCTCCCAGTTCTCGACAAAGCAATTATAGCTGTATCCTTCCTATTTTGGGGTCCATTTTATAACCTCTATTCTTTGATTCCTTGATATTTAGGCTCATTTTAAACAACTTGACACTTTCACACTCTTTGGCGAAATGGACTTTATAAGTGAACTTGGAAGTCCAGATGGAACCATTTAATCTTTTGTCTGCTATGTTCTTTCCTCACTTTCAAGAGGGCTTTGGAGAAGTAATCTTCCAGAAATAAAATATGCACGGTATAATATTTGAAAATATTAGCCTGCTGTACCTTTTCGTTTTAACAAGCATGATACTGTCATACTACATGATGTTGTGAATTTAACCCGTTTTCAGACTTCTTCAGGACCATGGTAGCAGTACTTCTGTCCATCCACCACACTTCATTTCATCTTGCACTGGGCCATTTCCCTCTGTCTCTTTTCACAATCTCTTTCCTGCATGAACATGGTTCTTTGCATCCTGGGGTAGTCTCATGTGTGTCCATCAACCGGCTTATCTTTTTTTCCTTCAAATCTGGAGGATTGATTAAGGATGGCCACAAATTCTTTGATCTTTTTCCTCTTGAAAGGTGAGGTCCATTTTTCTTCCTCTGAATCTGTGACTGTTTTGGCCAGTAGAATATAGCACAAATGATGCTGCACTAGCTTCTAGGCCAAAAGACCAGCTGCTTCCGCTTCACATCTCAAGGAATGATCACTCTTGCAACCCTGAGACACTACATAACCAGATCAATTACCCTGCAGAGAAGATCACATGGAGATGACAAGGAGCCCAGACAAACCTTGCCTCTAACTCTCCTTGTTAAGATATTGGACATGCACATGAAGCTGTCTTGGACCTTCCAGACCAAACTATCCACCAGGTGAATATCCCTGCAGAGTAACTAGTGGGCACCACATGGAGCAGAATTGCTAAGGTGTCTGAATTCCTGATCCTTAATATTATGAGATATAATTAAATTAGCTATTGTTTTAAGCCACTAATTTTGGGGAGAGTTTATTACATAGTAGTTGGTAACCAGACCATCCAAGATTATTGCTGTCCTTCCTAGTCACCTCTCTTGTCACTAGCATCCATTTTTTCCCCTTCTTCTCTCCAAGACAGCCTCATAGCATCTCCAATACCAATTTTACCCAAATGACATTTATTATGATAATGGTGGTTCAAGGAACCATATAGAAATTTAATTGTCAGACAAATTGCTTAATAGCCTAAATGTGAACTGTAATCTTTATGTTTGGATATCTTCAAGATCTGGGTCTGTCCTCTACTTAGTGAGACAATGTATTCCCTCAGAAATAAATTTTTGTAAAGCTCTAATCAACATTATCATTACTTATTCTGATAGAAGTATCAGTATTAGTAAACCCTAAACAGCCTCAGGGCTTAAACTTCTTTTCCATTTAGAAATGTCAGGACTTATAAAACACAACTTTGATTAAAGCAAAGAAATAAGTTTGATATTCAATGATGTAATTAGTGTCCAAAAGCTTAGGGGGGAAAACAGCATTTTTAAAACAAAGCAGAAGAAGATTTGATTTCTATGCTTCTCTGAGAGATTTAGAGAGGTGAGAAAGGAAGAGATGAAGAGGTTGCAATATGTTTGCATAGTCATGCCATTTTGATTTTTCCTCCAATATTTTAGAACCATTTTCAATCAAAGTGTTTCCCCCACTACTGGACTTCACCCATGTGAAATAGTAGACAAATCTGAGGTATCAGGACCCCCTACCATTGGATATCAACTGTAGCAGACCCAAGACCCCCTTACTTTCCTGAAATGAAATTCACAGGTGACATCTATACAAATAATTTGAGCTAAATATATAGTACCCTAATTTTAATGTAAAAAGGAAATAAACTAAAAGTAATTTATAATCAAATATTTCAGTAAGTAAGAAGTTGGGCTCAATAATACTACAAGAGTAATGAACAACTGGGTGCCTGCACATACACATAGAATCATTATGATGGTGACAGCTAGAAATGATTCAGGTGTTGTGTACTGGCAACTGAAATACCTCAAGCATTGTTGCCATAGGTGAAATGATTTTCTGGAACAAGGAATAGCTGAAATGACTAAAACAAAAAGTCAAATCATCCCTTAATTTACACAGTTGTTGCATTCTGATTCTTAAGATTCCATTGTATGTTAAATTCATTGTACATTAAAACCAACCCAAAATACTTTGTTTTCAAGAATGTCCATGGGGATATGCAAAGTCATGTGGCTACGGGACAATTCTCTGTCATGTAAGATTGTTCAACACATGCACAATATCTAGCATCCCTCATCCCTCCATCACTTTGATGACAAAAATTCCCCCCACAAATTATGAAAAAGCTCCCTAGAATAGGGTTGCCAGATTAAGTCCAGGATGCTTAAATTTGAATTTCAGAGACACAAATAATTTTTTCACTATAAATAGATCCCACACAATATTTGGGATCTAGCTTTACTTAAAAAAAAAAAAAAATTGCCTCTGACATTCCTTTTTAGCTAGATGTCTTGTATTTTTACTTGCTAAATCTAGCAACCATATCCTGGAGGAAAGTACCAGTCTCTTGAGAACCGCTGCTCAGCAGGCTACCCTCAAGTCCTCAAGCCAAACTTGCGACATCTGGGATCATGACTTTCACTCGTGTCCATGTGAAGAGACCACCAAACAGTCTTTGTGTGAGCAACAAGGCTGTTTATTTCAGCTGGGCACAGGCGGGCTGAGTCCGAAAAGAGAGTCAGTGAAGGGAGATAGGCGTGGGGCCGTTTTATAAGATTTGGGTAGGTAAAGGAAAATTACAGTCAAAGGGGGGATGGTTGTTCTCTGGCTGGCAGGGGTGGGGGTCACAAGGTGCTCAGTAGGGGAGCTTTTGAGCCAGGATGAGCCAAAAGAAGGAATTTCACAAGACAATGTCATCAGTTAAGGCAGGAACAGGCCATTTTCACTTCTTTCGTGGTAGAATGTCATCAGTTAAGGCAGGAACTGGCCATCTGGATGTGTATGTGCAGGTCACAGGGGATATGATGGCTTAGCTTGGGCTCAGAGGCCTGACATTCCTGTCTTCTGATATTAATAAGAAAAATAAAATGAAATAGTGGTAAAGTGTTGGGGTGGTGAAAATTTTGGGGGTGGTATGGAAAGATAATGGACGATGTTTCTCAGGGCTGCTTCAAGTGGGATTAGGGGCGGTGTGGGAACCTAGAGTGGGGGAGATTAAGCTGAAGGAAGATTTTGTGGTAAGGGGTGATATTGTGGGGTTGTTAGAAGAAACATTTATCATGTAGAATTATTGGTCATGGCCTGGATATGATTTTGTATGAATTGAAAGACTAAATGGAATAAGAGAAGGAGAAAAACAGGTATTAAAGGACTAAGAATTGGGAGGACCTAGGACATCTAATTAGAGAGTGCCTAAGGGGGTTCAGCGTAATTACTTGCTTGGTTGGCAAGTTTTTGCGCTCTATCCTTGAGTTTTTTTATGTTGTCATACACCAGGCCAGATTGATTTAGGTAAAAACAACACTCTTCATTTGAGAATATACAGAGTCCTCCTTTTTCAGCAGTGAGTAAGTCAAGGCCTCGGCGGTTTTGGAGGACAACTGCAGCTAAAGAGTCAACTTGGGCCTGGAGGACTGATAAAAGTTTGTGATATGTCTGTGATGCTAGCAGAGAAGTCATTAGAAAGGCTACAGAAGGTCGTGACAGAGGTTGAAATGCCTGCTATTCCAGTACCGAGAGCAGTAGTGGAGGCAGCAAGTCTTAAACTGACAAGCAAGGGAATTAGTGGAATAACTCTTTTTTGTCGTGTCAGTGTCATGAGGGGAACAGGGAGTTCTTCAGTCCTATTTGCAAATTGAATTTTGGGAGTAAGGAAAAATAGTGTGCATGTGCCTGTCCAATTAGCAGGTAGACACATGTAGGTAGAGGATCCACAGAGGAAGAAGAGACCTTGTGCGAGGAAAAACTGGAGATGCAAAGTAAAAAGATGAGAAGGAGTACTGAAAGGGGTGTCTTGTTCCTAGACTCCTAGGGATCCAGCTAGGGCGGCAGCCATCAGAGGTTGTAATGGGGACTGATGAGGTAACTGTGTAGAGGGGGAGGTTCGATTTTCATGGTATATGAGAAAACGTCGAGTACCTGTGAGTAACCTTTCACTATTATTTTCGGGGTTGGGTATAAGTAAACAAGAAGAGGGCCTGGGAGGAGAGTCTGACAAGCAAGGGGAAGGTAGCCAAGGATGGAGTGAAATACAGAGTAAGTGTCTTCCTAAGCAATAATTACTGCTAATGTTTTTAAGTTTGCCAGTATTGATAGAGGGCTTGTCTGTAATATGGAGCTGGAAGGCTCCAGTTGTTTCAGTGATGTGTGTAGTTGGGCTTTGGAGCTGAAGAGTAAAGGAACATCGAGAAGGTGAAAGGTTACCTAAGGGAATTCCAGTGGGTCTTTGTGGAGAGATATATAAAGGAGCAGCCACTGGAATAGTAGTTTGTGTTGTGAGAGGTCTAAATATGGGGGGAGTAGAGTTGATATAAGGAGAAAGGTTTTTTAAGTAAGTGTGGAGGAGGGTGGCAGCTTGCTGATGTGAAATGTCTGGGGAGGTCTTGCTGGACCTGTCTAGAAAGTAAATGAGTTCTTCAGGAGGGTAAAGGTGAGGGCTGTTAAAGGAAGTTCAGAGGTATAGGGAGACCAGAGATGTTGCCTAGTCTGCATGTAAGGCGGGGACAGCTGTGTAGGCGCTGGAAGAAAGGGAAATGCAAAGCCAGTGGTTGTTCGCTAAGGAGGGATTAGAAACAGCTAGGAGAGAATGAGTAAGGTTGATAGTGTGGTGGAGATAGCTGGGGAGAGGTAGAGGGTGGCATAAGAATGGGAATGAGAATAAGAGTGAGTATAAAAGTAAAGAACAGAACTTCATCAGAGTGAAAGTATTGGAGGGTCCTCTGCCAGCAAAGATCATCTATCTACTCTAAGAGAGAGTTAAGAGTTTCGAGTCCTGGGTGGGGGCAAATCCCTGAGCTTGATGTGTAGGGAAGGGAGGGGGCCTGAATAATCCCTGAGGAGTAGTAGAATAGCAGATGGAACACAGAGAAGTTATTTCCTTGAGGATAGATGGAAAGGAAATGAGAGGTTCTAAGAGGTGGGCTGGTGGCTTGTACTATAGCATAGCCTGCCTTTGCTGGTGTGTAGCAATTAGGCCTGGTAGAACTATCATCAATAAACCAAATGTGATCAGGGTGAGGAACAGGGAAGAAGGAAATATGGGGAAATGGGGTGAATGTCAGGTGGATCAGAGAGATACAGTCATGAGTGTCAGGTGTGGTATCTGGAATAATGTGGGAGGCTGGATTGAAGTCCGGGCCAGGAACAATGGTAATTGTGGGAGACTCAACAAAGGGTGAGTATAGCTGAAGGAGCTGGGAAGCAGAAAGTATATGCGTCAGGTATGAGGCAGAAAATAGATTTTGGAAGTTATAAGAACTGTAGAGAGTGAGTTCAGCATAGTTTGTGATTTTGAGGGCCTCTAAAAGTATTAAAGCAGCGGCAGCCGCTGCACGCAGACATGAGGGCTAGGCTAAAACAGTAAGGTTAAGTTGTTTGGGCTACAGGGCCTGGTCCCAGCTCTTGTGTAAGAATTCTGACCACACGAACCATGCCTAGGAAGGAAAGGAGTTGTTGTTTTGTAGGAGGGATTGAGGTTTGGGAGATTAGTTGGACACGATCAGCAGGGAGAGTACGTGTGTTTTTATGAGAATTATGCTGAGATAGGTAACAGATGAGGATGAAATTTGGGCTTGACTGAACTAATGGGGGCTATCTGTGAAGCCCTGTGGCAGCACAGCCTAGGTAATTTGCTAAGCCTGGTGGGTGTCAGGGTCAGTCTAAGTGAAAGCGAAGAGAGGCTGGGATGAAGGGTGCAAAGGGATAGTAAAGAAAGCATGTTTGAGATCCAGAACAGAATAATGGGTTGTGGAGGGAAGTATTGAGGATAAGAGAGTATATGGGTTTGGCACCATGGGGTGGATAGGCAAAACAATTTGGTTGATAAGGCACTGATCCTGAACTAACCTGCAAGGCTTGTCTGGTTCTAGAACAGGTAAAATGGGGGAATTGTAAGGAGAATTTATAGGCTTTAAAATGCCATGCTGTAGCAGGCGAGTGATAACAGGCTTTAATCCTTTTAAAGCGTGCTGTGGGATGGGATATTGGCGTTGCGTGGGGTAAGGGTGATTAGATTTTAATAGGATGGTAATGGGCATGTGATCGGTTGCCAGGGAGGGAGTAGAGATGTCCTATACTTGTGGGTTAAGGTTGGGGGATATGAGAGGAAGATGCAAAGGAGGCTTTGGGTTGGGAAGAAGGGCAGCAATGAGATGTGGTCCAAGAATAGACAGGGAAGCAGATAATTTAATTAAAATGTCTCGGCCTGATAAGGGAGCTGGGCAGCTGGGGATAACTAAAAAGGAATGCTCTCTAAGTTGGCACCAGAGTTGGGGAGTTTTAAGAGGTTTAGAAGCCTGGCCATCAATACCCACAACAGTTATGGAGGCAAGGGAAACAGGCCCTTGAAAAGAAGGTAATGTGGAGTGGGTAGCCTCCTTATTGATTAAGAAGGGGACGGACTTACCCTCCACTGTGAGAGTTACCCAGAGCACCTGTGATGGTACTGTAGGCTTCCGAGGCAATCGGGCAGTGTCAGTCTTCAGCTGCTAAGCCGAGAAGATCTGGGAAGGAGTCAGAGAGCCTTGGGCCAGACTTCCAGGGGCGCTGGAACTGGCTGCCAGGTGAGTTGAACAGTCTGATTTTCAGTGGGGTCTCGCACAGATGGGACACAGCTCAGGAGGAATCCTGGGCTGTGGGCATTCCTTGGCCCAGTAGCCAGATTTCCAGCACTTGTAGCAAGCTCATGGGGGAGGAGGTTCTGGAGGAACCTCTGGCAGCTGCGGTTCAGGCGTTTGGAGTTCTTGTGTGCTGGGAGATGTGGCTGGGGTTTCTCTCACAGTGGAGGCAAGGAATTGCAACTCAGAAATATGTTGCTACTTGGCTGCCTCTACTCTATTATTGTACACCTTGAAGGCAAGGTTAATTAAGTCCTGTTGTGGGGTTTGAGGGCCAGAATTTAATTTTTGAAGTTTTTTCTTAATGTCAGGAGTGGATTGGGTGGTAAAATGCATATTAAGAATAAGGCAGCCTTCTGGCCCTTCTGTGTCTAGGGTGGTAAAGCGTCTAAGGGTTGCTGCTAAGTGGGCCATGAACTGGGCTGGGTTTTCGTCTTCACCTTGGGTAGTTTCTTTAAGCTTGTCATAATTAACAGCCTTGTAAGCTGCCTTTTTAAGCCCTTCAACTAGGCAGGAAATCATGTAATCTCGCCTGGCTATACCTGGGGAATCTGCCTGACAGTTCCATTGGGGATCCTCTCGGGGAACAGCTCTAATGTGTTCCTGGAGGTCTGGCTTGTGAAGCCAGCGGTTATCAGCATAAGATTGGGCTAGAGAAAAAACTCTTTCCCATTCATCTGGGGAGAGGCTAGAAGTCAGGATGACATTTAAGTCACTCCAGGTTAAGTTGCAGGACAGAGTTAGATATTGGAATTCCTGTATATATTTAGTGGGGTCTGATGAGAAAGAGCCTAAACGCTGACTGATCTGAGAGAGGTCTGATAGAGAAAAAGGTACATGTACCCTGACTATGCCTTCAGCTCCAGCCACTTCTCTAAGAGGAAATTGTTGGGCAGGTGGGGAAGAGCTAGTCATGGAACTAAACTGTAAGCCGGACCGGGTGTGAGGAGGGGAGGTGATAGAAGGATTATAGGGTGGAGGAGCAGACGCTGAAGAGGAATTGGGACTTAGCTCAGCCTGGCAATGAGCAGCCTGGGGAGAAGGGGAGAGGTCAGATGGGTCTGTAGAAAAAGAAGACTGGAAAGACTCAGTGACGCTTGGGGTTGGGACTGAGGGGACAGGCAGGAGGGAAAGGAGGAGGATTTGGGAGGAACCACATTGGGAACAGAGACTAGGGAGGGGATGAAGTGTGAAAAATGCCTGGATGTAAGGCACCTCAGACCATTTGCCCATTTTTCGACAAAAATTATTTAGGTCTTGTAGGATGGAGAAATCGAAAGTGCCATTTTCTGGCCATTTAGAGCCATTGTCAAGTTTGTATCGGGGCCAAGCGGTGTTGCAGAAGAAAGTAAGGCATTTAGGTTTTAGGTCAGGTGTGAGTTGAAGAGGTTTTAAGTTTTTGAGAACACACACTAAGGGAGAAGAGGGAGGAAGGGAGGGTGGAAGGTTGCCCATAGTGAAGGAGGCAAGCCCAGGAAAGAGAGTAGAGACATGGAGAGAAGGGGTTGGGGGGTTCTTGCCCTCCAGAGAAGGGGTAGAGACATGGAGAGAAGGGGTCGGGGGGTTCTTGCCCTCCGGAAAAGTGAAGGGGTAGAGACATGGAGAGAAGGTGTCAGGGGGTTCTTGCCCTCCAGAAAAGCAGACAAGGGGTAGAGACAGGGAGAGAAGGGGTCAGGGGGTTCTTGCCCTCCAGAAAAGCAGAGAACGGGTAGAGACATGGAGAGAAGGGGTGGGGGGGGCGGTTCTTGCCCTCCAGAAAAGCGGACGAGGGGTAGAGACATGGAGAGATGGGGTCAGGGGGTTCTTGCCCTCCAGAAAAGTGGGCAAGGGGTAGACACACAGAGAGAAGGGGTCAGGGGGTTCTTGCTCTCCAGAAAAGTGGACAAGGGGTAGAGACACAGAAGGGGTTGGGGGGTTCTTGCCTTCCAGAAAAGCAGAGAAGGGGTACAGACATGGAGAGAAGGGGTCAGGTGGTTCTTGCCCCCCAGAAAAGCGGTACTTGCCGCTAAGGGCGAAGGACCAAGACAGGCGTCACTGCGTGGTCAGACACCTCTGAAACATGAGTGAATAATCAGGCAGGCATCCCTGCGTGATTAAACACCAAGGGAAGACTGTCTTCCTGAGTCTGTGACCAGTGCCAGAGTTTTGGGTCCGTGGATAAAACACATCTCCTTTGTCTCTACCAGAAAAGGAAAGGAACTGAAATTAAGAGAAGGGAGAGATTGAAGTGTGGCACCAAGATTGAAAGGAGAAAGAGGTTGAGGGATAGTGAGAGAGGTTGGAGAAGAGAGTAAAAATGTTACTGAGGGTCCTTGCTCCTAGAGCTCCTAAGATGGTGGTGGGCGACTTCTAAAATGGCAGCGGGCCACTTCCAAGATGGTGGCAAGCCTCGTGTCTTTCACCTGGGGTTCTTGGCCTCACGGATTCCAAGGAATGGAATCTTGGGCCATGTGGTGAGTGTTGTGGCTCTATTAGAAGTTGTGGGTCATGGAAGAGAACCGTGGAACCCAGTGACTAGTGTTCAGCTCGATTACGATGAACCCAGGCACTTAGTCGTGCAGGAACAATGACAAGCCTTTAGCCCGATTGGGAGTGGCAATGGATGCCTCGCTGGATCAGGAGCACAGTGGACACCCTGCTGGATCTGGAGGGTTGGAAGTCAGCGGCAGGTCTGTGACAGCAGCGAAACAGCAGTGGTGGATGGCAAGCAAAAGCTCAGTTCAAGCCTTAACAAACACAGACCAGAAGAGTGCAGTTGCAAGATTTAAAAGAGTGAAATAGAGTGAAAACAGAGCTCCATACAAGGAGGGGACCCAAAGGGGGTTGCCGTTGCCAGCTCGAATGCCTGGATTTGTATCCTGATCCTTGTCCCTCCCGCTGTGCTCTCAGGGAATAGATGATTGGCTATTTCTTTACCTCCTATTTTTGCCTAATTAGCATTTTACTGTGCTCTCTGATTGGTCAGGTGTGTGCTCAGTTGCAAGCCCCATGTTTAAAGGTGGATGCAGTCACCTTCCCAGCTAGGCTTAGGGATTCTTAGTCGGCTTAGGAAATCCAGCTAGTCCTGTCTCTCAGTACCCCCTCTCAACAGGAAAACCTAAGTGCTGTTGGGGAGGTTGGCCGACAACCACTCTAACTGCTTCCTGCTGAATTGGGGTGTAGTAGGGGTTGTGCAGTTGAGATTTCCTCGGGAGGGGTGCCTTCGATGTCATTAACATCAGAGCATGGGCTAGCAGGCCAGTCCAGGGGTTCGCGGTAGATCTTAGTCATGGACTGCATCTCGGGCTCCATTTGAAGAACAATTTGTAGTTTTACAGCTTCGATTCTGGAAGAGACAAACTTAACAAGGAGGTTAAAAATACAGGGTCTAAAGATGAGTAGCAATATTATAGCTGCTAGAGGTCCTAAGAAGGGGAAAATCCAGGGCATCCATTGGCTGAGGAGGCCTCAGTGTCCCGTGTTTTGAAGCTCTTTTGCTCTACGTTGTATTCGATTTCGAATTTCTTTAACTTTCTCAGTGACGATTCCGGATTGATTAACATAATAACAGCATTCTTCCTTTAAAAATAAACAGATTCCTCCTCTTTTGGCGGTTAGCAAGTCTAAAGCTCTTCAATTTTGAATGACTACTGTTGCTAGGGAGTTAAGTTGATCTTGCAAGGTGACCAGGGAGTTGGCGACCTGTTCCATGTCACCATTTAGTTCTTGAGATAGTTTGTAGTAGAACTGAGTAGAGGTTGTGATACTGCCAATGCCAGTACCTAGTCCACCTAGCACTCCTGCTCTGATAACAAAAGGAAGAATGGGTACCCTTTTGTTGTGGGGCTTAGGTACAACATAATTGTATAAATCTTGTTCAGTATAAATGGTCATAAGGGGCACTAAGAATGAGAGGAAGCATATAGATTCTGAAGAGCCATTTAAACAACGATAGGCTGAGGTACTACAGACAAAAAATATTCCTGAGGGTAGGCAGACTATTCATGTGGGAGGAGTTACCTGTTGCATTGGGAGTTGGTTGTGTCTATATTGTTGCTAAATTTTACACAGGTGAGGTTGGAGGTATGGGTTATTTTCAGATTGGAAACAAGAGGTCCTACTAAAATGGAAGTGGTGTTTATTTCTGTGCTGAAGTTGTTCCATTGTTCAGGTACAGGGATTGAAACATACGGCCTGAAGTGCAGGGGGAGGCACATCCAACAGTTAGTAGGGTTTTGGGCCGAGACCTCATGGAGCCCAGTGAGGGTGGTATTAAATAGGCTTACTAGGTGAGTATGGGTACGGAGGGTTTCATGTAGTTTTGAGAGATCTAGTCCTTTGTAGGGGCTAGGGTCAGTACCTGGGTCAGTTGGGAGATTACTTCCTTTACGTGTTTTTCTCTTGCCTGATCTTGAACTCCACCTCCATCAGACATACTGGTATGGGTGAAGTAAGTCCAACAGACAGTGGCTCCAAGTCCTCCAGGACAACTAGGATTAATCATTTTTCCTGTCTAATAATGAGTATTTGCATGCATGCAAAGAGTGGCAGAGTTATAACGGTTGCAGGGTATATGGGTGTGGGCAGTGAAGGGGGGATTCCATTAGATAAACTCCTATACGATGGGGCATCAATATTTCCGGGATGCCTCATTCTCTATAGAAACTCTTGGTAAGGGGAGCTATTGGTGGTACAGTGGCATGGAGGGGGTGCAGTGAGAGTGAAAGGGGGTAAGAGAACAGTAAAGAGAAAAATATGATAAGGGAGGGCCAGGGGGATTTACCATTTTAGTTACTTTCCTCTTGGTCGTCGTTTGAAGAGCAGGCGCAGATCCTCTAGAGGTTCACAGGAATAGTTAGTGTTGTCTCCTGGATTTTTGGGTTCTTTTGGCAGTATCTAGGGTTTGACTCGAGTGTGATGTATCCAAGACTCTACTCTAGCCACCTTAACCGCGGTTGGGGTAGATAAAATGACTGCATAGGGTCCTTCCTAGGATGTATCTAGGGATGGGGAGTTAGAGGGAAGGGACTTGACTAATACCATGTCACCAGGGTGGAATAGTTCCTTTCCCTCTTCTCGGGGACGGGCTCCTTGTAATGTTTCAAGAACTTGTTGATATTTGGTTAAGGAGGTGATGTCTGCAACTAAGTTGGCCATCTCTCGGTCAAGCACAAGGTCATTGGTTAGGAAGGGTCATCTATATAGCATTTCGTATGGGCTAAGTCCTGCTTTTTGAGGAGAGTTTCGGATCCTTAGTAAGGCTATAGGCAACAGAGCAGGCCATGCGAGGTGGGTTTCCTGGGCTAGCTTTTTTGGATGTCTTTTGAGTGTTTTGTTCATTTTCTCGACCTTCCCTGAGGACTGTGGCCTCCACGCACAGTGTAAATGATATTGTATACCTAATGCCTGTGATACTCCCTGGGTTACTGTAGCCTTGAAAGCAGGGCCATTGTCACTTTGTAAGCCTCGGGGAAATCCGAATCTGGGAATTATTTCATGAACTAGTGCCTTTATTGCCTCTTGGGCCTTTTCTGTCCTACAGGGGAAGACCTCTGCCTAACCAGTGAAAGTATCTACCCAGACTTGTAGACACTGAAATCCCTGAGATTTGGGCATGTGGGTAAAATCTAGTTGCCAGTCTTCTCCTGGGTAATGGCCTGTTCTTTGTTCTCCTGAAGGAGCTTGGAGATAAGGCAGGGGGTTATTTCTTTGGCACATTTTACAGGCCCTATCTGCTTGATAGTTTTGAAAAGGCCTGGTCCAGTAAATAATGATTTGGCCATCTGATGGGTGCTATCAATTCCTAAATGAAAGGTTTGGTGAAGGGTTTTAAGTAATTTCCATTGGTTAGCTGCAGGCAAAATATTTTCCTTTCTTCGGTGGCTTGCCATCCTGAGGGGAGAAAACTATGTTCTCGTGAGGTTCCCCATTCTATTTCTCCTGCTGAGTACTGGGGCTTGGTTTCCTGGAGGGGATTACCCCATACTAGGGGTCCTTCTATAAGCATTTCTAATGGAGGGTCCTGTCTTGCGGCTCTTTTGGCTTCAATATCCGCTTGGCAATTCCCTTCTATTTCTCTTTCCTTTCCTTTCTGATGACCCCGGCAGTGTAAGACTGCCACCTCTTTAGATTTCTGTACAGCCAATAATAATTTCCTAATGGCTTCTTGATGTTTGATAGGTGTTCCCTCGGAAGTTAGGAATTCCCTTTCTTTCCATATTGCTGCATGGGCATGGAGGACTAGGTGAGCATACTTAGAGTCTGTATATATATTTACCCTTTTTCCTTTTCCTAATTCTAGTGCTTCAGTGAGGGCTATTAGTTCTGCCAGCTGAGCACTAGTTCCTGGAGTGAGGGGATTACTTTCAAGTATTCCATTATCACTGACCACTGCATACCCTGCTTTTCAAAGTCCTTTTTCTACAAAGGAACTTCCATCAGTATAAAAGTTGAGGTTGGGATCAGTCAAGGGAACCTCTAAAGACACGCACACAGGGAGAACTCTATGTGAAGATGAAGGCAGAGATTGGTGTGATGTTTCTACAAGCCAAGGAATGCCAGTGATTGTCAGCAAACTATCAGAAGCTAGGAGAGAGGCATGGAACAGATTCTTAAAACCTTCAGAAGGAACCAACTCTACTGATAACTTAATCTTGGACTTTTAGCTCCACAACTGTGAGACAATACCTTCTGTTTTATAAGCCACCTAATTCATGGTACTTTATTATGGCAGCCCAGTAAACCAATACACATGGCCAGAAGTTACCTTAAGTCATGAAGTTATCTTCCTGTTCCTATGTCTCCACCTCCCTCAGAGTTCCCCAGCCTCTGATGCCTTTGACCCTATTACCTTGATACCTCATCAACAGCCATATGTAGATAAGTCAGGAAAGTTACTGGTCATAATAACAAACTGTCCCCCTCTTTCTCCCCTTTCTTCTATAGTCCCCTGGTGATATTATAAAAGCATGCACGGACTTTCAGGCTTATTGTTATTACTCATCACTATTACTAAATAATGGTAATGAATAACTAGTATTGTTATCTACAACTAAGAAGCTTAGGGATAACTTTTTACTACCTTTTTTTTCCAGACACACTTAGAAGCAAGCTCAAGGTATGAGAGGAGCACAGAATTTCAGTGACACAAATATCAAATTACTCAGTGGTATAAAAACCTCTTTCTGAAATCCAGTTCCTTTCATTTTCAGCACAACGTAAGACAAGTCTAACGGTTGTAGCAGATACTATTGGGCACAGGCCATAAAAACCCTCATCACTTGCTGTGCCAGTACATGTAGACAGGGTCCTACTGCAAGCAGATGAAACTCTTAGCCTGAGTGCCCTCTCTCGGCCAGTCTAAAGGGCAGGGCAGAAGTGCTCAGAATTAAGGCCCCTGGGAATAGCCTCAGCCAATGATAGATGGGAGTCAAAAGAAAAATATCCTACTTCTCTAATCCCATAGGTGGGATAAATCTTAGGAGTGTTCCCAGAGGGTTAGAGCACCAGTTGCCTCCTGTCACAACCACTGTGATGATACACTCCTTTTAGCTTCCTTCCCTTCCCCCTCACACTTTCACTCCCCTGTGATCACTTCCCAAATAAACTACTTGTACTCAATTTCCCAACTCAGAGTTTGCCTCTAGGGAAACCAAGCTAAGACAATAGTGTAAGAGTATAATA
The DNA here is from genome assembly GCF_029289425.2 of Pan paniscus. Lineage (NCBI taxonomy): Eukaryota > Metazoa > Chordata > Mammalia > Primates > Hominidae > Pan > Pan paniscus. Next base: position 103,856,621 of record NC_073253.2, read on the forward strand.
GTAAATTATACTATTTAATTTTTAACTTCTTCTTCTATGCGCTGATATGTTTGTAACTGGTAAATCTTTCTATAGATACCAAAGTGATTTTATTTCATAGACAAAATTTGATTGTCACTGGGGCTATCCACAAATGTTCTGTTTCTCCTCTGTCCAGGTATATGGTAGGTTTCCATCCTTCCCACCCTCCATCCTTCCCACACTCCACACACAAGACAGATATTGCCATATGGCCTTGTGACGTGATGTGGCCAATGAAATGGGAGTGAAAATGTTGTGTCTTTAAGAGTCAGGGCATGAACTCTTATGTCCATTTTTGTGTGTGTGTGTGCCTTGGTGAGTGGTAGACAGACTTTCAGATGGCCCCCAATAATCCTTGCCACCTGGAATTCACATCCATGTGCAATCCCCTACCCTTGAGTGTGGGCTGATTTGATGACCTGCAACAAATCAATAGAATATGGCAAAGGTGATGGGAGGCCACTTCCATTATTGTATTACATAAAACTATAAACTCTATCTTGCTAGCATATTCTCTTCCTGCAAGGAACTGAAATCTATCAACAACCACATAAGCTTGGAAGCAAATCCTTCCCCAGAAAAACCTTCAGGTGAGACTCCCAACCCTGACTAACACCTTGATAGCAGCCTTGTGAGAGATCTTGAAGCCAAGGACCCAATTCAAGCCATACCTGGATTCCTGACCCATAAAACCTGTGAGAAAATAAGCAGGTGGTTTTTTTCTTAAATTGCTAAGTTGGTGATAATATGATGCAGAGCAATAGAAAACAAATTGGCAATTGTGGCAACACAGATATGGAGCCTCCTTTAAGCTAGGTTCCAGCTGACCCAATGGACATGTGGTGTGGTTGCAAAATGAAGCTTTAGTATTTAAAGCAACTATGATTTTGGAGTTGTTACTAAAGCATACTTTAGCTTATCTTGACTGAATTATAAGGCAGTTTTTTGCTCTCCCTGCCAGGCTACCACATTATTGAACAAAGAAAAAACCCAGCTATGATAGTCACCTTGAGTTATGCAGACAACAGAATTTTGCATGGATCCAAAACTTAGTTTAAAAATCTTACCTCCTCCCAAATTAATATTCAGCTATAATAATCTCTATGCCTTTCTCAGCACTGGTTTTAAAATATGACCTCATCAAAGTTAAGACCTATTCAAATCTCATCTTTGAAATGCAAATCATGCTAATATTATGCCAAATTTCAGAGTAATTGCCTCAAAAATCTAAAACAGGATAGCTAGTTCTATCCTTATTGAAAATAACAACAACCCAGCATCTCTCTCTAGTTTGGTGATTTGCCTTTCTGACATTTTGTGTTTAGCAGGAGGTTAATTAGACACAATTGCAACTCTGCTGTGCTGCCCTAGGGCATAACACAAAGGGCCAATTTGGAGACAACTGAATCTTAGAAACCCTAGGAAATACCAGCTTGAAATTTCCAGCAGGTTTAAAACAGAATCTTCTTTACAAATTTAGTAGCTTTATTGGAACTTTAGGTTTGCAGCATAAACCCTAATTGGACTAAAGTTTTCATTGCAATGAGCTGCTCAAGGACATAATGAAAAGTCAACTTTCTGATGTGTTTATCTATTTCTTGGCTCCTAGGCACAATTGGAAATGCTAATACTCAGATGCTGTTCTATAGAAAGAAACTGAGGACTTTTTTTTCTTTTGAATTATGGAATGCAGGTTTTTCTGACCCCAAAGCTAACTCACACTATTAGACCACCAGTGAAACAAAGAGAAAATGTAAATGCAGAAAGTGAGTATTCTAGAAACAACTAACTGTAGCTCTCTGAATGCCATAGCAAAGGAAAGAAGGTAATAATACCCCAGGATTGAGAGCTTTAGGACAGACAGGCCAGCCTCAGGCTTCTACCTTCCAGTCATTTCTTTCCTTCTTAGTCCATTTGGGCTGCTATAACAGAATACCACAACCTAGGGGGCTTATAAACAGCAGAGATTTGTTTCTCACAGTTCTAGAGGCTGGGAAGTCTAAGATCAGGGTGCCAGCAGATTTGGTATCTGGTGAGGGTCCATTTCCTTGTTCATAGATGGTGCTTCTAGCAGTGTCCTCATGTGGTGGAAGGGGCAAGGAGTCTCTCTAGGACCTCTTTTATAAGGGCACTAATCCCTTTCATGACGGCTCCATTGTCATGCCTTAATCACCTCCTAAAGACCCCACTTCCTTATACTATCACCCTGTACGTTAGGTTTCAACATATGAGTTTTAGGAGGACTCAAACATCCAGACTGAAGCACCTCATACCCAACTTGGAAGGCTCTTGTCCTTCTTTTAGCCACATGCTCAGTCCTTTAAGATTCAGCTCATATCAGGTTACTTCTCTCCCAAGAAGTCTAATCAGTCCACTACACTAAAATCATTAGAGAAAACAGGTCTGGATTCCAATCCCAAACCCCTCATCTACTAGTTGTGTGAATTTAATCAAAGTGCTTCTCTAAACCTGAGTTTTCTAGAATGGGGATAATACCTTAGAAGCTGTAGAAAGGATTACATGGGACTGTACATGGAAAGTCCTTAGCCCAGGGCTGGGTACCTTATTAAGAATTTACTTTTGTATACCTCTTATTCTACTTAGCAGGTAAGGAAAAGTGTTAAGCTTGTCATACTTGTGTCTTGCTTCTCAACTAGCTTCTAAGTTTCATAAGAGGACCAAATTGTCATTATTCTATCTATTCAACTCAAAACATAGCACACAGTAACAGTTGATTTTATGGTGTAAATGATGATGACATTCACTTCACAGGGACCTGTCCCAAGGACTTGCCCTTAGAGACTTAGCACACTGAATGATTGCTGGGACACACAGCAAAGAGGTCAGAGTAGTGCTAATTTAACTGACCTTGCTGGAATATGATAATTTTCACCAATGTGAATTGTCAATGTGAGCACTAAAAATGAATAACTTGTATTGCTCAAGATCTGTGGGCAAGAGACATTCAGTTTGCTAGGCTTTATAAAGTTAAAGAATCATTTGATTTGTCCCTATAAGACTGTTTTCGGGCACATTCCTTTGCTAATTAAGTCTATTTTTCAGAGATTTTCAGCAGTACATGCCCCATGTACTCAGGCATGAAAGGCAAGAACCTCTTTACATATTCATAAATTTGGAGAGGAGATTTGAGCTTCTCAGGAGAGGGTAAATTTGTGGCAGGAAGGTCTCAGATGTTTGAGGCTATTTTCTTTTCTAAGGAGAAATTCTCACGTTCACCTCCTTTTCCGATTATAGAAAGAAATACTCTTGTCTATGAAGCTTCTAAGACTTAGAGACCCTGAATATAGAATAAACTTTTTGTGTGTAGCTAAGTAGGACTAGTGAGTAATAGAAATATTTTAATATATTCTATTGCTGCATTAAAATCCTTGGAAATAGAATTCTAATAACACAGAAAAACCTAAGGACAGCTTCACTGCCAGCAATTCCTGGTAGCCTGCAGCTGCCCTCAGTCTCTGCTTGGCCAGCCTTTGCTCTAGAGAATAAAAGGGAGGAGGGGCAGAAGATAGGTCATGGCAGCCTGAAGAGGTGATGAATTTTACCCACAGGCACAAATTAGATGATGCATGTATACTCTGCCTTTTTGCCCTCAAAGAGTGGTATATTTGCCCTAAAGTTTCACTGAAACTGTCAGTTTTAGTTTCAAAATATAATAGATTTTAGTACCAGTTACTTAGTAGCAAATACATTTCCAAGAGAGATACAACTTGAGATTCCAAACTTTAGTCACATCTTTCCATTCCCCAGTTTCCTGATTGCACTCCTGCCTGTTCCAAAGGATCTGTAGTATGTCACCTCTCTGATACTCCAGAGTCTGGTGAAGAGATGTGACGTCTGTACACATACCTTACTCAAACTTGCCTTTGGCATAAAAGCACTGTTCCAGACCTACACGTATTTGCTGTTGTCATTGTAACCTGCAACACGTGTTGTATTGCACCTACAATGTTGTATGTTGTCACTGTTGATATGCTAATATTGACATGGGCAGTTTATTTAATTAGTGAATAAATCAGGTGACAATAGATAAAGGTGTTTTCATTAGGACAATAAAAATGGCAGTGATTATGCTGGTTCTAAGAGTGGTTAAGATTTTCAGAGATTTTCCTGGCCGGGCACGGTGGCCCATGCCTGTAATCCCAGCACTTTGGGAGGCTGAGGCAGGTGGATCACCTGAGGTTACGAGTTCAAGACCAGCCTGGCCAACATGGCAAAACCTCATCTCTACTAAAAATACAAAAAATTAGCCAGGTGGAGTGGCTGACACCTGTAATTCCAGCTACTCGGGAGGCTGAGGCAAGAGAATCTCTTGAACCCAGGAGGCAGAAGTTGCAGTGAGCCAAGATCATGCCATTGCACTCCAGCCTGGGCAACAAGAATGAAACTCTGTCTCAAAAAATAAAAAATAAATAAATAAATAAAGATTTTCAGAGATTTTCCATTAGTTAGGATGCAGGCTAAGTTGACATAACAAAGATACCCCCAAATAGAGTGAATGATGGAGTCACTACTTCACACGCTCATCCAAAATCCAGGCTGCTGGGCCAGCCCAACCATCCTTAATACATAGCTTACATCTGTAGGTCCAAGGCAGCTCCTCCAGTTGCCATTTCCCTAATGTTGGGAATGGGAAAAGGAGCCCAGAGGAAGTGGTTTCTCTTTATGGAAATGACCAGAATTTCCCACATGTATGCTCCTATCTCAATCTATTATGCTGAATCCCATTTGGCTTCGCTTAGTTATAAGGACTGAGAAATGCAGTCTCAAACTAGGCAGTGATGTTCCAAGCTAAAACACAGGGCACCCTTTTATTAAAAAGAAGAAAGAATAAATATGTAGAATACTTAACAGCATCCTTTGAATTCCTTTCATTGCTAACCAAAATGAAATACGAATAGAAGCAGACTCATCAGGAGAACAGGGAGAGGTCATTCATCTGTATTATAGAATTCCTTTCTGACACTTGCATCCAGAAATGTTTGGTAGTCAAAGTAGGACACATTTCTGGTCTCGGGCTAGTTAATTTAACATTGATTTATGGGATCATTGATCCACCAAATAAAATATCATTTTAGAGAGTATAGAAACAAATGACCTACTGAGACCTGAACATCACTCCCCACTATATTTGAAGATTTGCTTGATTTCCTGCACAATATAGCAGTCATTGGCCCAGCTATAGATCTTATTAGTCCCACAATATGGAGGACCAATACTATGTGTCCTATGTTGTGAAGGGTCAACATACAGAGAACAAAAAGTGGACAACCAGTAGACATCAACCTGAAAGGAATAACCCTGAATGCATCATCAACAACAACAATAATAAAAGATCTTGAATGTGTGTTTGGCAACTATGTAAAATTATATTCAACTTAGAATCCTTCTTTGGTTTTGCAAACTGGTAAATGTAAAAGGTCACCCTCTCTATGGCTGAACCCTGTTTCTACTTTCATGAGGCATAGGTGACATCAGATAACCGATCAGGGTATAAGCATACCTTCCTTTTTGTTAACCTTGCTAAAATAGAATTATATAATTTAAATGTAAAGCTCCAAAACCTCAGTTTATATAACTCAAAGTTATTTTGGTTCCTGCACATAGAAGATGAAGGAACAGTCTTCTGATAGCAAAAAATACTTTTATAATTAAAATGTTGGTAATTTTATACAGAAAACCTATTGGAAAAATATGTATTTTTAAAATGTAACCACAAAGACAGGTAAATCTTTCTAAAAATATTCCTGCCATTGCATTTTATGCAGTTCCTAAAGAATAATGCATGTAAATTTAAGCCTTTTTCCTCTATGGAATCCTTAATCATATTTGTACCACTGTACTCAATAAGGCATATTTACAGTTCAGAGGTTGATACATATTTTTAAAATAGTATATGATTTATGATTATCCATAATAGTTGGAGAATTCCTTGGAGTATTGGGGAAAATTCTCTACATAGCTGGTCACAGAATGTTCTGTGTGTACAATTGGGAAAGAACAGTCTCTTCAATAAATGGTGTTGGAAAAACTGAATATCCATAAGCAGAAGAATGAAATTAGATCCTCATCTTATACCGTATTAAAAAAAAAACTCAACTCAAACTGGATTAAATGTAAGACCTGAAACTGTAAAACTGCTAGAAGAAAACATAAGGGAAAAGTTCCACGACACTGATCTGGGCAATGATTTTTTGGATATGACACCAAAAGCACAGGCAACAGAAGCAAAAATAGACAAATGAGATCACATGGGCTTAAAAGCTTCTGCACAGCAAAGGAAACAATGGAGTAAAGAGACAACCCAGAGAATGGGAGAAAATATTTGCAAATGGTACATCTGATAAGGAGTTAATATTCAAAATAGAAGGAACTCAACTTAATAGCAGGAAAACAACCTGATTTGAAAATGGGCAAAAGACCTGAATAGACTTTCTCTAAAGAAGGCATACAAATGTCCAACAGGTACATGGAAAATGCTTAGCATCACTAATCACTAGGGAAATGCAACTTAAAACTACACTGAGATATTACCTCATACCTGTTTGAACGGCTTTTGTCAAAAACATGAAAGATAACAAGTGTTGGAAAGATAACAAGCAGAGAAAAGGAAACCCTGTACACTGTAGATTGGAATGTAAGTTGGTACAGTACAAAGGTTCCTCAAAACCTAAACCTAAATGTAGAACTACCATATGATCCAGTAAACCCACTTCTGGGTATATATTCAAAGGAACTGAAATCAGCATGTCAAAGGGATAACTGCACTCCCATGTTTATTGTAGCATTATTCAAAATAACCATGATAGGGATTAACCTAAAGTGTCCATTGAGAGAGAATGAATAAAGAAAATGTGGTATGTATTCATAATAGAATACTATTCAGCCTTAAAAGAGGGGAAATTTGGACATTTGTAACAACATGGATGAACCTGGAGGAAATTATGCTGAGCAAAATAAGCCAGGCATGGAAAGACAAATAGCACATGATCTCACTTACATGTAGAATCTAATAAAGTAAAACTCATAGAAGTAGAGAGTAGAGTGATGGTGACTAGAGACTGAGAGGGTGGGGAGAGAGGGAAGGGGGGTTGTTGATCAAAGGGTACAAAGTTTCAGATAGACAAGAGGAATAGGTTTTGATACCTATTGCACATCAGGGTGACTATAGTCAATAATAACGTATTCTATATTTCAAAATAACTAAGAGTAAATTTCAGTGTCTCACACCATAAAAAATAATAGATAAGTGAGGTGATGGACATGTTAATTTGCTTGATTAGATCATGTCACATTGGATACATGTATCAAAACATCATGTTGTACCCCTTAAATGTATATAATTATTATTTGCCAGTTAAAAATAATATTAATAATACATTTTTAAAATAAATAAAATATTGGTAAAATTTGTGCAGAAAATCTATTAGAAAAATATATTCTTTTAAAATGCAACTACAAAGAAAAGTAAATCATTCTAAGTGCATTTCTGCAGTTACATTTTATGCAATTCCTAAAGGATAATGCATGTAAACTTAAGCCTTTTTCTTCTATTGGATTCGTAATCTTATTTGCACCACTGTACTGAGCAAAGCATATTTGCAGTTCAGAGGCAGGTAAATATTTTAAAAATATTATACTACTGTATTTATGATTGTACATAATAGACTCCTTGGCTAGTTATTCTCTGTATGTATGATAAAATATCTATGTTCTACTTAGTAAACAACTTCAAAAAGGAAGAATAGAATATTTTTTGTTAACTATGATTGCAGAATTAACATTAAAAAAGCCTTCGAAGGAAAGAAAAAGACTTGTGTGTTTTGACTCATGGAGTCATAATATGGAAATTCCTTCATTATTAATGATTGAAAATTAATAATATATTAAAACACTTCTTTCAAATAAGCACTGTGCTGAATTGAGTTCTATAATGTTGCAAATAAAAATTTAGCCATGTACAGCAGATTCTTAAGAGAAAAGGTTATGTGTGGTAAAGATAAATTCCCAATTCTCAGATTGCTTTTTAATTATCTTGTTCAAATAAAAAGTGTCATTGCATTGCACTCTGGCTTCCTCTCATCCTCCTATATGGTTAAGAATTTCAGAGACTGAAACATCTGGTTGGAGGAATTTTATAAGAACCTTCAAGTTAAATCCAATCAGTGTGGCCTTCAAAGGCTAACTCAATTCTGTTTATATTGGAACCCAGCCTCAACTTGTAAAAGAGCAAATCAAGCAAGTATATTGGCTGAGACATAGGGAAATTTACAGTCTGTAGAGATTTTTATTGTAATTTATATCCAAAGTTAGGATTTAGCTTAGAGCCAAAAAAGAGGAGCCTCATGGGAAGAGCCACTAGGTTAATGGTAGAGCACAAAATAAAGGCCAAGATTTGGGAAAGGGAGCTGGACACAAAACCAGGTTATGCTCCCAGCAGGTCTTTGATGACTGATGGCATCAGCCCCAGGCAGGTTATGTGGTAAGACTAGAAATATTAAGGAATTGTATGGCAGAGGAGAGTTAGATTACTCAGGTTCTTTACAACTGTTATTTTTATCCACCTATATATCTTTCTTTTTTTAACTAAATTCTGATGCCTTCCCAGAATCACCTTCTTCTGCATTTTCAATTCATGTGCTTCAAGGAGGTTCCTGTGACTTACATCTAGGTAATCAGAGCATTCCATTCCCCTGATACGTAGTATTTGTCCACAGATGGACACACACCCAATCAGGGCCAATGAAATGTACTCAGATGTTTTGCTGAATCCGCTGAGAGGATATTTTGTTGTTGTTAGACTTAAACTTGGAAGGTTGTGGAAGCAGGATTCATGCTGGACCTTTCATGTACTTGAAGCAGTAAACTCCATTTATTTGTACAAGCTACATTTGGTTAAATTTTCCCAAAGTTACAACACAGGGAGTTATGATCAGGTGAACAGATGGTGACATAAGAAATAAGCTAATTAATGCATCTTTTGTTCTCATCTTCATTTCTGAAAAGGAGGTCAACACAGTGTTTCTGAAAGTCTGAGTATACTTCCCAGAGGGGAGTCAAGTGTTTTTCTGTTTGACTCACTAAAGAGGCTTGCCTTTAACAATAATCTTTTATTATCTCTCATGGTTTCTGTGAGTGAGATGGCTTATCTCTGTTCCACAATATCCAGAGCTTCAGAAAGAAGGCTTGAAGATGGGGTAGAAGGGCGTGGAGGGGAGTGGGGCTAGAATCTTCATTCATATGTCTAGGAGTGGAGTTGATCCTGGCTATTGGCTGAGGACCTACCTAACTGGGGATATAGGCCACAACATTCACATGTGGACTCTCTAGATTGCTTGGGCTTCCTCGAAAGATGGTGGCTAGGTTCTAAGACCAACCATCCTAAGAGAGACCAGGCAGAAGTCACATAACATCACTTCTACCACAACTTGTTAGCAGTGAATCCTTCCCACATTCAAGGAGAGGGGACTATAATTTTATCTTCTGAAATGAAGAGTTTAAATAATTTGCAAACATATTTTTAATTACCCCCAGGTAAGGAGAGAGAGGAGTTTTCTTTACACTGCAGAAGTAGTTAAAATGAGGTAAATTTTCATCTATAAGAGCAGAAAGTTAAAAGATGCTATCTAACAAATCAAGAAAAGTTATAATAAATGTTTTATTTAGACATATGGCAGTAACCTCTAAGAGAATTACAAACAGAAATAATTTAAAGTGATTGTCCCTGGGTACTGAGAATTCCACTGAGGGAGACAGTTGCTTTACATTATAAGGTCTTTAGTAGTGTTTAAGCTTTTCTGAAGCTATAAACCTATATTACTCTTGCTAAAATTGTAAAACTTGAACATTTAAATATTCATATATATCCTTCCCAAATCTCAAGTGTTTTCTTCTTTAAAAATTCTTCTCTAGCTTCTCTCTGCCTCTGTTTTGGGTTGGGTAGCCCTCCAAAGGGCCACAAACCTAAGATCTGCCACATTGCACTGCAGTGACTTGTGTCTCGTGATAGTTGGGATGCTCATTGAGGGCAAGACTGTCTTGTATCTCTGTGTGATAGTTAGTACTGAGTGTCAACTTGATTGGATTGAAGGATGCAAAGTATTGATCCTGGATGTGTCTGTGAGGGTGTTGCCAAAGGAGATTAACATTTGAGTCAGTGGGCTGGTAAAGGCAGACCCACCCTTAATCTGGGTGGGCGCCATCTAATCAGCTGCCAAAGTGGCTAGAATACAAAGCAGTCAGAAAAACGTGAAAAAATGAAGCTGGCCTAGCCTCCCAGCCTATATCTTTCTCCTGTGCTGGACCCTTCCTTCCCTCAAACATCAGACTCCCAGGTTCTTCAGTTTGGGACTCGGAATGGCTTTTCTTGCTTCTTAGCTTGCAGATGGCCTATTGAGGGACCTTGTGATTGTGTGAGTTAATACTTAATAAACTCCCCTTTTTGTATATATATCTATCATATTAGTTCTCTCCCTCTAGAGAACCCTGACTAATACACTCTGTATTTCCAAAGTAAACCATAATAAATGGCATGTGATAACTACACAGTAAACCTATTTTAATATATAAAGAGGAGTGACATGTTTGGATGCGCCTTAAGAAAAATAACTCATAGCCATATTGCTAGTAGAGTATGCGTGTGGCAGGGGTTGGGGGAGCATTGTATATGTGTAAGTTTTGCGAGTGTGTGTTTGGGAGCCGTGGGAAGGAATGAAATCCTGTAAGGAGCATTTGTAACATATCAGTGATACGATTCTGAAGGCATGAGGCAGGGTAATGGCAGGGAGAATGGTGAGACAATCATGGGAGACATGATTTGATGTAGAATAAACATACTTGGCACTGAATGTGGGATGTGAGGGGAAAGGGACCAATACAGAGGACACAGATATGGGGAGAGCTGACTAGGAGAGACCACAAAAGGACTTGTGGTGTTGTAGGTAAGGAAAAGCCATGCCATAGGGTCAGCGTGGCCAGGTCTAGTGGCCTATGGATTCCCCATTCCTATACCTTCAATCTTCTGAGGCAATTCTCCAACCTAACCTGGGGTTGAGGAGGGTTGCTCCAGTTTGCATACCTGCTTCTTAGACAAAGCTGAAGTGTCTGAATACCAGGACTTCTACAGTTATACTTCATGAAGGCAAAAAGCTATGAAAGAAGTTAAGCGTGTTCACAGTCAGGATGTGGTTAGAGGTGAGACGGGTCAAAATGGGGAGCTTAATATGGGCCAGTTATCAGACCATAAGAAAGTATGATAGTGTACATTTCCCATAAGCAATTCCATCCAGATTTTTCACTGTATTATTTAGATTTGCTTGGGAGAAATGGTATGGGTTTCTCTCTTATCAGCCTCCTGTGCTTTTTTCAGTGATCTTTGGGGGACACTGTGCAGTCATTAAGATTTAAAATTTTGAAGACTATTCAACAACAAGGAAAATTATTATGAGACATTAAATGAAAAACAAACATAAAATTGTATCTACACTGTGATAACTATAAAAACGTATCCATGCATATGCATAGATGTTGGTAAGAAACTCAGAAGTTGTATTTGTTTGGGTGTCAAGAGAGTGTAAGGACCTTTCTCATACTGTTGTTTCCATTAACTTTGTTTGAACCAGGAATATTGATACAATACGTTATTTGTGGATTTTAAAATAGTAATGAGAAAGTTGCATTGCTCACAGTCATGACTGTGATAGAGTAAACATAGGGCATCTCCTGATCAGATAAAGTATATTAAAAAGAAGGGACCCAAGGCCCATAAGTCAGAGAACAGGAATTTCTATGGAGTTTAGAAATGAAATGAGATTTGATTGTATGTCGTAAAAATATGTGTCAAATTTGAAAAAATATGTGCTCTAACAAATGATATCATAATCAGAATAAAGCCATTTGTCATTCTTCTGAAAAATAATATATGACAAAGAGGCTCCAATGTAATGATCAGAAGTACAACTAGGAGCCCTGAGGATCCTGGTATTGGAAATTCGGTAAAAAGAAGGTGGGGGGTGCAGCAGTATAGAAATATGTTTTTTCATCAAAAGCTTTGCAGAAAGATGGGGAGTGGGGAGTTGGGATTTTATAAGAGCAGATTCAGATTAAACCATATGAAGTAATACCAACTAATGTAAGCAAGAGTAAAAGCAATTTTTAAAAATATCCTGAGATAAAAATTCCAGACAATAAAGATGGCATGGTACAGAAATATATTTATTTTGACTCTTGCAACCTCATGAAAAAATAGTCCTAGGATTGAAAAAGACATCAACCTACAAGAACATAGAGAGAAGTTTAGGAGCAAAACAGCAACAATGTCTTGGAAGCCAGAAAGCAGATGAATAAATCTTAAATATCAGGGTAGATGTGAGAAAATGACATAACAAGCCAGCAGCAAGGAGAGTTGAAAGATTTATACCATAGAATCCCAAAAAGCCTCAGAAATAGGTAGTAGTAGGTATTTGTAGAAGAGAGGGTTAGCAGGAATTCTTTTTGTTTTTTGTATTTTGTTTTTTTGTTGTTGTTGTTAATTGAGACAGAGGCTCGCTCTGTTGCTCGGGCTGGAGTGCCGTGGCACTATCTCAGCTCACTGCCAACCTTTGCCACCCAGGTTCAAGCAATTCTCTTGTCTCAGCCTCCCAAGTAGCTGGGATTACAGGTGCCTGCCACAATGCCTGGCTAATTTTTTTTTGTATTTTTAGTAAAGACGGGGTTTCACCACGTTGGCCAGGCTGGTCTTGAACTCCTGACCTCAGGTGATCCACCCACCTCAGCCTCCCGAAGTGCTGGGATTCACAGGCATGAGCCACTGCGCTCAGCCGCAGGAGTTCTTAAAATGAGGACTAGGGTGAGAGTCTGTTTAAGAAACAGTTAGATTGCCATATCCTCTCCCTCATTCCACACAGCCAAGTTATCGATCCTGCCCAGCCACCGCGAAAAGACTTAACTTGGAGAGAATAAAAGGTATGTAGAATAGGGAACACTGAAAACAGGGCAAATGAGTGACCTTTACATACAGAATGCTGAAATCTCCAGCTTCTATGGATAACCAGTCATTAGGGAAAAAGCCTCCAACGTAACAAAGGCATCAAAACAAGGAAACGGAAGAAAGCAATCTGTAGGAAATAGAGACTCCACAGGGAGAAGAAACTTCAAAAAAGAGTGTTCATGCGTGTGCCTGTGTGTGTACATACAAGTATATGATTAAGTGAAAATGGTGCTTACCTATTTTGGAAAACCACTGCACATCCTTTATAATAAAAATATTCAGATGAACAAGTAGCAGTAAAATTACCCATAGCCCACACCTGCATCATAACTAGGAGACTGAGAAAACATACAAGTCAAAAAACAAATATCCAAGACGAGCAGAATTAGCTCCAGGACACACAAGAGATTTAATGGTCAGGCAGAGATCATGCAGAAGAGAAGAGAGTATAGTGGGTTCATCTCAAAAAGGTGAGAATCCCATTTGCGTGGGAAAATACTAAGACAAATCTGAGACCTGGCTACTAATTAATCAAAAGTAAGGGGCTGGGAAATGTGTTAAATCAGAATAGCTGGGTGCAGTGGCGTGCACCTGTAGTCTCAGCTCATAGGAGATGGAGGCAGAAGGATTGCTTACCCAGGAGTTCAAGTTCAGCCTGGGCTGAACCTTTCAGAGACCCCCGCGTTTTGAAAAAGGAAGGACGTGGTCGTAGGTGCTGTGGATCTCAGGTCGCCACGCTCCTGCTCCTGACTCACCGCCGTTCGCTCTCGCCGAGGAACAAGTCGGTCAGGAAGCCACGCAGTAACCATGGCTTTTAAGGATACTGGAAAAACACCCGTGGAGCCGGAGGTGGCAATTCACCGAATTCGAATCACCCTAAGAGCCGCAGTGTAAAATCCCTAGAAAAGGTGTGTGCTGACTTGATTAGACGCGCAAAGGAGAAGAATCTCAAAGTGAAAGGACCAGTTCGAATGCCTACCAAGACTTTGAGAATCACTACAAAAAAAACTCCTTGTGGTGAAGGTTCTAAGACATGGGATCGTTTCCAGATGAGAATTCACAAGTGACTTATTGACTTGCACAGTCCTTCTGAGATTGTTAAGCAGATTACTTCCATCAGTATTGAGCCAGGAGTTGAGGTGGAAGTCACCATTGCAGATGCTTAAGTCAACTATTTCAATAAATTGATTACCAGTTGTAAAAAAAAAAAAAAAAGAGAGACCCCCATCTCTTAAAAATACAAACAAACCAGAGGTGTCAGTTTTGAGAAAGCCCCACTTCTGGTTGAGAGGGAGGTGATGTCCTTTGTAAATTGGCAATAAAGGCAAAGGGAGTGGCTGAATATAAGGACCTGTTAAAATAATATAACATAAAAATTAGAGCTGAAAACATTTTTCTAAAGCATAATTTATTAAGGGAACTGCATTATATCAACAAAAGAAGGTAATCTTTTTTTTTTGAGACGGAGTCTCGCTTCGTCGCCCAGGCTGGAATGCAGTGGCCCGATCTCGGCTCATTGCAAGCTCCGCCTCCCAGGTTCACACCATTCTCCTGCCTCAGCCTCCCGAGTAGCTGGGACTACAGGCACCCGCCACCACACGCAGCTAAATTTTTTTGTATTTTTAGTAGAGATGGGGTTTCGCTGTGTTAGCCAGGATGGTCTCAATCTCCTGACCTCGTGATCTGCCCGCCTCGGCCTCCCAAAGTGCTGGGATTACAGGTGAGAGCCACCGTGCCTGGCCAAGAAGGTAATCTTGCACTAAGAAATAAACTAGTCAAATCCCCTCCTCCTTAGAACAGAATTGCTTATTATTTCTGGATTTGAAAAACACAGTAGAAATAGTCATTAAAAAACAGCATCCATGCAAGTTATAATGTGAAAAAAAAAACATAATGAAAATAAAAACTTTTTAGCAGATTAAAACAATGAAAAACAAAGCAAAGGAAAATAAAGAACAAAACTATGAAAGAGAGGAAAACTGTAACAAAATATTCTCCATGAACTAAGTATAATCCCCAAAGCAACTGCAAATGTGAAGGACCACCACAGATCAGAAATTAAAAATTCAGAATAGCAATGGGCAAGCAATAAAAAGATTTAAAATGCAATCTGAATAAACTCATGGAAATAATTTTTGTTTCAAAAGACAGAATCATTTTTAAAATAAAAACTAAATTACAAGATACCCATGGAAAATACATAGGACCTGGTACAGTAAGAATTATATGGTCTAGAAAGTAAAAGAACCAAAAGAAATGTAGAAATGAAGACAAAAGTGAAAACTACCAAAACAACAGGAAAATAAGATCCAAAGTACATATAAATTCCTAGAAGATAATGCAATACAACATACTAGAACTATATTCAAACTATAATTAAAGAAAAGTTTTCTGAAAGAAAAAAAGTTCTTAATTTACATATAAAAGAACCCACTGTTTACCAGGAAAATTTTCCCAGATTAGTAAACTTGAAGGTGTTAGTAAAACTCTTAGACCTTAAAAATTAAATGTCCATTGAGTTCTCCAGTCACTTAAAAAATAAAATAAAATTGACATCAATGACTCAACAGCAATAAACAAAGCAAGACAATAGTGGAGAAATATATTCAAAAAACTTAAGGAAAATGTGAGTCAAAGATTTTATATCCAGCCAAATTATCAGTCAAGTTTTAAGAATATAGAAAAACAATTTTTAAAATGCAATAGTTCAGAGAATATTTGTGGTGGACTCAAAATGGCTACAAATTCTCTTGACCCTTCTCTCATTGACAGGTGAGTTTTAAGTCACCTCTTCTTGCAGCTGGGCTCCATGACTACTTTGACCAACAGAATATTGTAGAAGGCCTGCTGTGTCCATTTTTAGGCCCAGGATGTAAACTGGAAGCTTCTACTTCTCATCTCTGGAAAAACTAGGTCTTTGGGCCCTAAAGCCACAATGTAAAAAGCTCACTACCCTGTTAGGAAGAACTCATAAAGATGCCCTGAGATTATATGGAGAGGAAGGGGTTAAACCCAGCCTTGCAGCCATTCCTGCCATGGTATGAGCCATCTAAGTGATGCCATCTTGGATCCTTAAGACCAGCTCAGTTGCCAACTGAATACTGTGTAATGAATACTGTGTAATGACATTAGTTAGTGCCATTAAAGCAGAAGAATCACCCATCCAAGCTCTGTCTGAATTTTTGATCCACAAAATCTTGAGATATAATAAAATGGTAGGCTTTTTTAAACCACTAGGTTTGACGTCAGTTATTATGCAAAAGTAGTTCACTAGAAAAATACAGAACTCTAAACTCTTCTAAAAGAATTTGAAAGCATGTAACTATTTCTCCTGACAAGGTAATAATATGAGAACTAAAATAAATATATATTAATTGTCATATACTTAAGGAAAGCAGGAGAGAGAAAGAAGAAAAAACTTGTTAACTATTGCAGAGGTAACTGATGGCCATCAAAACATATTGTGTAAAGTTTTTGTGATAACAAGAAGCTAAATAAGAAAAAGCAGGGAATAAAAAGCAGTAACCGAATTATTAATATAAAGGCTACCATGAAACAAAAACACAAACCTTTGTAAGTATTTAAACATTTTCCAAAAGTTTTAAAAGAGCTAAGATTGCATATTGAAAGACATAGTCAACACAAGACACATTATACATACCCCTCAGATCAAATATATCAATTTTACTTATAAATATAAGTGAGCCTAACTCACCAAAGTGATATACCTAAAACAAAGTGATTCGGCAAGACTAAAAATAAAGGAAAGGGGGAAAACATATAAGGCAAAAGTAAGCATAAAAATAAAATTTAAGCAATGTTTGTGATTTTGATATCTGACAAAGAATAATGCAAGTAAAAAAGCAATAAATGATAAATAAGACAAAGAAGGACTTCTTATAATGCCATAATTCACAATGAAACTGTAACAGTTATAATTACCTATTCATAAATTACACAGCAGCTGCATAAGGCAGAAAATATAAGAATGTAATGAGAAATAGAAATATCTAATAAAAGGAGACCTTTATCTCACTCAGTTCAAGACAGGTCAAGGAAACAAATATATGCACAACATAAAATAAATATAATGAAAATATAACAATTTTTATTCCTTGGTTATAAGAAATACATTGTCTTTTCAAACATTTATGGAACATGAATGATATTTTACTATATATTCGTTTACAAAGAAAATCTCAATGAGTTCCATGAGGTAGAACTAATACAACATTTGCTAACTGTAATGCAATAAAATTAGAAATAAAATTTTGTAAAAGTACATTTTACCTGACCAAGTTATAAACTGTAATATATAATGCTTGAGTTAAAGGGAAAATACACTGATGTTGCAAAAATCTCTAAAACCAAAGAAATCACTACATATCATAATCTATGGGATACAATTAAAACTGTTCTCAAAATAAAATTCATAGCTTTAACAACTCATACCAGGGATCATCAAGCCACAGCCAGTGGGCCAAACTCAACCTGCCATTTGTTTTGAAAAGTTATATTTGAACTCAGCCATGCCATTCATTTAAATATTGTCTATGGCTGCTTTCCTACTGCAAAGGCAGAATTGAGTAGTTGCAGTAGGAAGAATATGGCCCACCAAATCAAAGCTATAGACTATTTGATCCTTTACAAAAAAAGTTGCCATTTCCTCATTTACATTAATAAAATAAAATAAAAATAAAATTAATTTAGAAAAAAGTAAACTAAAAAAAGATAAAAGCAAAAATTTGGAAATGGTAAAAGAAAACAGTACAACAAAAATTTCAATAAATAACCTCATAAATTGAAAAATATCAACAAAGTACCCACATTACTGACCTTAGGAAGAAAAAAAGAAAACACAGATGCACAAGGTTGGGAAGAACAAAGGGAAATCAACCATGTAGCCATTAAAATAGAGAAAATTTACAAAAGTCTAGTCTTCAAGAATGTGTCAACCAAAACAGTCTAAAATATTTGAAGAGATTTATTTTGAACCAAATATGAGTGACCAATGGCCCATGACACAGCCTTCAGGAGATCCTGAGAACATAAGCCCAAGGTAGTTAGGTTACAACTTGGTTCTATGCATTTTGGTCCATAAAGGCAGGACAACTGGAAGCAGGGTAGCTTCTAGGTCATAGGCAGATTCAGAGATTTTCTGATTGGCAATTGGTTGAAAGGGTTATTATCTGAAGACCTGGAAGAAATGGGAAGGAATGTCTGGGTTATGATAAGGGGTCGTAAAGACCAAGGTTTCAATGAAGCCTCCAGGTAGCAGGTTTCAGATAGAATAGATTGTAAATGTTTCTTATCAAACTTAAACAGCCTGTTCTATCAGTAATTCCAAAAGAGAGGAGGGTATAATGAGGCATGTCTAACACCCCCTACCCATCATGGCCTGAACTAGTTTTTCAAGTTAACTTTGCAATGTGCTTGGCCAAGAGGAGTGATCCATCCAGATGACTGGGAGGCTTAGAATTTTATTTTTGGTTTAAAAATGGAAGTATAATTTAGTATTAGGAAAACTATTTACCTAATTCACCATATTAGTATATCTAAGGAGAAAATCCATATGCTTATCTTCAAAAGCCCTGTAAAGATCTTTTAAAAAAATTCAGTACTCATTCCAGATAAAAACACTTGGTTACATAGGTATCAATAAATACTTCTTTAACGTTACTTTTCAGATATGTGATTTACAAATATTTTCTCCCATTCTGTGGATTGTCTTTTCATTTTATGGATGGTATTCTTTGAATCTAAGAAGTTTTAAATTTTTCTGAAATCCAATTTATCTACTTTTTTTTTTTTTTTTTTTTTGAGAAGGAGTCTCACTCTATCACCTAGGCTGGAGCACACTGGCACAATCTCGGCTCACTGCAACTTCTGCCTCCTGGGTTCGAGCAATTCTCCTGCCTCAGTCTTCTGAGCAGCTGGGATCACAGGCGTGTGCCACCACGCCCAGCTGATTTTTGTATTTTTAGTAGAGACAGAGTTTCAGCATGTTGGCCAAGCTGGTCTCTTGTCTCGAACTCCTGACCTCAGGTGATCCGCCCACCTCGGCCTCCCAAAGTGTTGGGATTACAGGCATGAGCCACCGCACCTGGCCGAATTTATGTACTTTTTTGCTTCGATGGCTTGTGCTTTGGGTGTCATGTCTAACACATCATTGCCTAATCCAAAGTTACAAAGATTTATAATCATATTTTCTTCTAAGAATTGTATGATTTCAGGTCTATATTTAGGTGCTTGATCCATTTTCAGTTAATTTCGTATATGGTATATGGTGGGGATCTAACTTCATTCTTTTGCCTGTACATATCCAGTTGTCCTGGCATAATTTATTGAAAAGATTATTCTTTCTGCCATTAAATATACTTGTTTTAAAATGCCATTTATATTTGTCTTAATTTGAGAATTTAGTCTCAATTTTTTCATGATATCAAAAGTTAAGTATCTTTAGAAATGTAATAACATTATTTGTTGAGCAACTGCTACGTACTGGGCACTGTCTTGGTGCTAGTTCTCTTTTTAATTTATTCATTCCATAATATTTATTAAGCAACCTCTATGTGCCTTTGTTCTGGACCCTGGTTTTTGCCTAATACAATAGCAATACAGTGTCTGGTCGTTGATACAGTGTCTGCCTTCCTGGGAATTATATTCCATTGGGGAAGATGAGAAAATAATGTGTGATTTAATCTGAGAAAGTAAAATTGTCTATGAAGAAAAAGAACAAAAAGGTGACATAGATTGACAAGGATGGCAGGTGGACTATTAGAGTGGTCAGAAAAGGCCTATTGGGGAAGGTGACTTTTGAGCAGACACCTGAAAGATTGGAGGAGGCAATGTAGGGGTATGTATTCCAGGCAAAGAAAATACAAATGTTTGAATTCTTGGGGCCAGAATGGTTTTCATATGTTGAAGGAATAACAAACAGGCCAGCATGACTGGGTAGTGTGAAGACAGAAATGGAGGAGGTGAACTGGAGGAAGTAGCCAAGGATCATGTAGAGCTCGTGAGTGTAAAAAAAGTTTAGACTTGACTCTCTTTGTTATGGGAGGCATTGGAGGGGGTCATGTGGGACTGGTGTTGTAAGAGACCACTCTGACTGCTCTATAGGGACCTACAGTAGAAGGGAGACCAAGAAGAAGGTTAATAGAATAATACAAATGAGAGTTAATGGTGGCTTGGACTAGGTTAGCAGAAGTGGTGGTAATGAGAAGTATTCAGATTCAGGTGTGAATCCACATTTTTACAGGTAGATTCTGCACAACTGACTAATGAATTAAATGTGAAGTGGAGAGAATGAAAGAGAAACAAGTTCATGTTCTCCCTCTTCCCTGGCTTCTTTGCTTCTCATTTATTCGTCTAATAGCTATTTCCTGAGTCACTTCCATGTGTTGATACCTGTGCTAGATACTGAGATAAAATAGTAAGCAATAACCAGATACAGTGGTCACAGGGGTTCTAGAATAATGGGGAAGAGAGATGTTAAACAGGCACAAATATAAAATAAACAATTTCAACTGTACACTATAAAGAGGGGGTTCATAGACCTATTAGAGGCTATAAGAGAGGAATGAGCGTCTTGAAGAGGTGATGCTACTGCCAAAGTGGGAATAAGAGTTGTCTAAGAAAGAGGCGGTAGTGCTCCAAGAACAAGGGGCAGTATGTGGAAAGTCCCAATGGCTCAGAGAGAGAACAAGGCACCAAGAAGACCAAAGTGGGTATGCTGGGGAGACTATACAGTACTTCAGAACAAGCCATGTGGAAAGTTCTGTCTCCCTCTTATGAAAAATGGGAAGTCCTTCATGGAATTTATAGGGGTAAGTGTTGAGGTGGGAGTAGTGATAACAGGATAAGATTTATATTTTTGGTGGAGAATAGCTTGAAGAAAATGGTTGAAGGGGATGCAGGTAAGCCTGTTACTCTAGGTAAGCAAGAACAATGTCTTGTATTAGGCTGGGGCTACTGGATACCTGATGGTGCCATTCCCAGAGATGAACAACAGGAGAAACACTATCCTGGCTCATCGACCCACCTGACTTGCCTTCTCTGTTTTGCTTACAGCTTCTCCTCCCCAGGACTTTTGCCTTTCATTTGGCTGTTGCTTAACATGGCTTATCAAAGCCTCTCTGGCCCTACCTCTACTTCAGTGTTACTGCTAACTGCTTTAGTTTCTCAGTTTTCCAATGCCAAATTCCTGGGAAAGAAATGTAATTGGCCCAGTTATTCTTTTTGAGGCAGGACACACAGGCTATGGTGGGCTCACCAGCATTTGAAACAGATGCCCATTAGCCAGATCCAATCAGCTTTACCCTTTAAATCAGCGGACAGAGACAGGCTACACAGTAAAAACAGATGCGAAGGTGTTTGGGAATGGTGGACATTGATAGATGTCTCCACTCTAGTTCCATTTTGGGAAAAGGAACTGCATGTAGAGAGATAGATATTTACATACCCAGAATTATATCTGGTGTTTTGAGTTTTTAGAAAATAAGCTGCCAGGAATCACTTTATTAAACACTACTGCAATAGGAAAATTATCAAACAAATTGTTCATTTTAACATCATCAGGAAAAATCAATCTTTTTATATGTGGCAGAAATTTAAGAAAATCTTACTAAACTAATTTTTAAAGCTTTTATATTAACAAAAATATCTATAATTCCAGATATGGGGGGGACAGAGAGAAAGAGAGAAAGAGAAAAAGAGAGAGAGAGAGACCCTATTTGCCACCAATGGAGGCAATAGCACCATTCCTGACTGAAAATTGGCAATGAAAGAGAAAAAAGTAAACATTTACTGAGCCTCTTTATGAGAACCTCTATTTTATTTCTAGTTCAGGGTTAAGTTCTTTGTTACAGAAGACCATCAGCTAAAAAATTTGCAAGTAATGAGTGAATTAGACAAATCAGCATTTTGTAACCCCATTCGAAATAATGTTCCAAATAAAAATGATTAATTGATGCTAAAATCATGTTGTGGGAACAGAATATTTTCAGAGCCCCCAAATAACCATCATGTGGATTACCTGCTAACTGCAAAGGAAATGACATTCATTTTCAGTAGAGAGATCTGCTGATCTTCACCTTACTTGAGAGTTCAAACTTAACATCACTAATAGTGGGGAAACTTGACACTTTGTACCTCCTGCTGTGATGCGCTCTGAGGTACATGGTATAATCTACGGAACACTTTTGCCAAATATATTTAACCTCAATCTATTCAACTTCCTGACCTTAGTACTAGCATGCAGTATACAACATTGTTAGAGGAGAAAGCTAAATAATATCCAGAAGAAATAATTGGAAAAATTCAAAATATAATTTGAAACATTATTCTATAAGTAGCTGGTCTGGTTTCTCAATGTCAGAGAGAGAGGGAGAGACAGTACACACACACACACACACACACACGTACATATATATATGCTATAATAGACAATTAGATAAATTTGAATGTAGAGTGGCATCAAGATGATATTATGAAATTAGCATTAATTTCCTTAGGTGCGATAATGGTCCTGTGGGTCTGTAGGAGAATGTCATCACTATGAGCCACCCACTTAGGATGATCAACTGTCCTGGTTTGCTAGGACATGGGGAGGGGGTGGACGAGTTCTCAAGACACAAGACTTTCCATTTAAAAATCAGACCAGGGGCCGGGCACAGTGGCTCACGCCTGTAATCCCAGCATTTTGGGAGGCTGAGGCGGGTGGGATCATGAGGTCAGGAGATCGAGACCATCTTGGCTAACACGGTGAAACCCAGTCTCTACTAAAAAATACAAAAAATTAGCCGGGCGTGGTGGCGGGCGCCTGCAGTCCCAGCTGCTGGGAAGGCTGAGGCAGGAGAATGGCATGAACCTGGGAGGCGGAGCTTGCAATGAGCTGAGATCGCACCACCGCACTGCAGCCTGGGCGACAGAGCGAGACTCCATCTCAAAAAAAAAAAAAAAAAAATCAGATCAGGATGAGCTGATCATCCTATACCCACTGAAGAATTTAGGGGTTAAGTGACACAATGTCTACAATTTATTTTCAAGTGGTTTGGCAAAAAATTTATACATATACATGTATACATACAGATAAAACAAATATAGTAAAATGTTAACAATGATTGAATTTGGGTAGTATATATATGGTTATTCATCATACTACTACTCTTTTACCATTTGTGTATGTTTAAAATTTTTCGTAATAAAATGTTGGAGAAAATATGCTTAGGTAGCAAAAGATGATGTAAAAATGAAACCAGACAGGATGCCATTTAAAAAAAAGAACATTCTATTAGATGTATTAGAATCTGAAACTAAACTTATTAGATAAAATATTTGAAACTGAAAATATGATAAAAATGAATAGCTTAATAGAAGGGTTGAAAGATAAAATTAAGGAAATAGAAAGCAGAGCAAAAAGTAAAAATATGGAAAGTGAAAGAGAATAAAATGAAAATAAAACTAGAAGATTAATTCAGGTTAATATTCAAATAACTGGAGTTCCAAAAGAGGAAAGAAAGAAAATAGAAGGGAGGCAATCAACAAGTAATCGGGTAAAAATGTATTAGAACTGCGTTAACTAGCTTCCAGATTTAAAGGGCCCACCAAATCTACAGCACATATAGATAAAAAGAGATCTATATCAAGGTTCATCACTGTAAAATTTCATAACACAGAGAACAGTGAAAAGGGAATAGAAGCTTCCGGAAAGAAAGAGAAAACTCATTAAGTACTAAAAGAGCGGGAATCTTAATGCTTCAGACTTCTCAACAACAATGTTGGAAGCTATTACGGAAAGCACCAGAGTATTGCCTTAAACAATCTGAAAGAAAATGGTTCCAATCTAGATCTCTATTCCCAGTCAATGATTGTATAAGGATAGTGTAAACTTGCAGGAGTGTCCAATCTTTTGGCTTCCCTGGACCATATTGGAAGAAGAAGAATTGTCTTGGGCCACACATAAAATACACTAACACTAATGATAGTTGATAAGCAAAAAATAAAAAAGCAAAACCAAAAAAAAAAACCGCAAAAAAAAATCTCATAATGTTTTAAGAAAGTTTACGAATTTGTGTTGGGCCACATTTAAAGCCATCCTGGGCCACAGGCAGCCTGTGGGCTGCAGGTTGGACAAGTGTGGCCGTATAGCATCTTCAGACATAAAGGTTACCCCAAAAAATCACCTCCCATGCCTGCAGTTTTAGAAAGCCTAGAGAATAAGTCAAGAAAGTGGAAAACACAAGACTGAGGGACCAGGAGAGCCAACAGAAGAGGAGATAAATGAATCCCAGGACAGTGGTGAAGGGGGATCCCAGGATGAAAGCTGAGTATCAGACCTAGAGTGCCGCCATTTCAGACTGGAATATGTCAGAGGCTCTGGAAGGGCCTTCTGCAGGAAGATGAAATGAAGATAATATCTAATGAGTCTGGCAGTCTTGAGGGGAGCGTTCATCAAAACATAAGTTAGGGGATAAATGAATGGTAAGTAAAACAAAAATCAAAAAGAAGAAGATAATCATTAATTCGAGAATAAAACAAGTTGTGCAGTAAAAGTAACGATCAAGTAAAAGTAACTTATCAGAGTTTATAATTTATTTCAGTTACAGATAGTACTTATGTAGTCATAATAAAATAAACCCTCATATTAATCTAATAAAAGTTATGCAGAGAATGAGGTAAAGGAAAGGAACTACATATGTGGTAGGAACAGGTGAGGCTTAGCATGGTATAGATGACAAAATCCCCATCTTCTGTAGTGTGAAGGCAATAGATAATGCCAAAAATAAAAATCAAATGGTAGAAATTCAAGCACATTAATTCAAGTCATAGAGGTAAATATCAAAATATTCAGCGATGTGTTGACATTTGTTGTCTCTCAAAGAGGGAAATGCTGGAGTGGGGATGGGAGACTATTATTTTTCCTTACATACCTTGTAAAATTATTTGATTCTAAACTATGTGTAGCTATGTGCGCTACATTTTTTTAGCTAAAGATAAAGAGAGAGAGAGCTGGAAAAGAATAGAGTCCAGTAATAAATGCAGAGATGTATAACTTATTTTAAAAGGAAGATAAAAGATTGTTTTTGAAAGTCTTTAGAAGAAATAAGAAAGTCTGTAGGAAGTAATGAGAAAAAAAACTCCAAAACTTAGTCTGAAAAAGTAATAAAACATTTAGTACATCCAAAAGGATAATGTATATGACACACATCCAAGCATAAAAGGACTAGATGATGTTAAAGAAATACATCAACAGGTTACTTCAAATGGAGAACTAGCATGAACTACTAAAAATAAAGACATGAGCAGAGACGTGAATAAGGAATAAGACAGATATGTAATTAATATTTTAAACAATAAGTATGATTTGGGTCAATATCATCTGGTTGGTTTTATGTCAACAGATTAAAAAATTATCATGCAGCTATTGAAAAAGTTGTAAGCAACTAGAGCACAAGAGAAGCTATGTCCAACATAAAGCACAGATCTGCAGTGAGAGCATATTCTATCAGGAAAACACCTAAGGAGGAGAGAGAGAAAGCGCTGCATAATTGATTAATGTAGGTGCCAATGGATCATTGTATCTGGACCTCCAAATCTTATTTGCAAAATTAATTTAAAACAGGCTTGAATAGGAATCTAGTTATATTAAAAATGCTTGGGTGATTATAAACAATGGGCAAATGATTAATGATAGCATAATTAACTCTAGGGCAATGTGTAGTAGGGCGTTGCAAGAGTCCATGTTGGGTCTGGTCTACTTTAATGCCTTTAATGATCTGGAAAAAGGAATGAATAGAATTTATAGATGGTACTCAATTTTTCACTGGGTTCATGGCCCTAAAAAAGAACATTTTCCTGGCATGGCATGGATGGCACTCAATCTGGCATAGAAAAGGATGGATTACAATCTCTAGTCCTTCACCCTCGAATGCTTGCCTTGTGTATTAGAATTAATATTCTTTCCACCTGGCCCATTTTGCAACCCATGGCTTTCTCTGAAACATTTTTTTTCCCTCTACTATATTTCTGCTGAAAGAACATGTGAAATGGCTCTCCCCTGTCCTATATGTCAGTTACTACTATTCTCTCAGGATCTGAGTTCATACTCTGATCTCTTATATACATTTAGCATACAAGTCTACTATAGATTTAGTTGAATGTAGTTCAAATTTGACCACCTTGTTCTGTGAGCTGGACAATCAATTGTATATGTATTTGTGTAATTGCACATATACTAATTGCATATGTTGTTTGATTTAAATATTTGTATGATTTTCAAAATCTGATTCTTTAAAATCTCTCCCTTAAATCATAGGCTAAACTATGCCATGTTATCTCTTGACAAGATGTTTTGTACTTTGTTATCCAATTAGGAAACTTCATTATTCTCTGTAAGGTTGGGTTCTCTCAGTACTTTTACATTAGTTCCCTAAGAGAGGCTACTAAGTTGATTCCACTTTATTTTTGCTTTTGAGGGCTTATTGAATAAGCTTGTTTCATTAAAATGTTCTAGTCATTTGTAAGTAATGAAAATGCCTCAGTTATCTATGTGTTAGGGCTCAGGACACACCTCCCCAAAATATGACTATAGAAGACCAGAATATGCCACTCCAAAATATACTTTTGTGGCATATTTCAAACAGGTTGTTTTAAGAAACTGCAGATGCAGGAGTAGCTCTCAAAAGCTGGACTTTTGTAAAAGAAATTTATGTCTATAAAATAAATCTACATTGTTAAAATATCTGTACCAGAAAAAGGGCTGCTTGAGACTTTTATTACGTAAGAGACTTCTTATCCCCATAATGAGGCAACCTTTATTCACCACACATTTCCTGCCCTCACCCTCCCATAACTTGTCTCCAACACCTCTCAGAAGCCCAAGACCTGTTTCCTTTCTGTGGCTCAGAATACTATAAAATCTTCAATGATATGGCCCTTCTTTGATGTTTGATATTTAGTGGGACTCCTGTGCATACATATGTAATTAAAAATAGTTTTTCTCCTGTTAATCTGTTTTATGCCAACTTAATTCTTATCTCTCCCCTGCACATCCAATAAGGATTCAGGCATAGAAGAAACCCACTAATAATGCAGGGGCTTTATTTCAGCCAGCAATGTCACCCAAAGTCAGCCTTTTTTCACAGTAATGAACACAAAAGGAAAAGTGATATTTGATTTTTGTATTTGCCTTCTCCTTGTCCTCTTTATTTGGACAACTAAGGAAGGAAGAATAAAGATAAAAAGAACAAATGAGCAGGAAAACAACTTGAGAGTTGACTAAATTATCTACCAGCAGACAGTTAACCCTAATTGTAAAAAAAAAATCTTGATATTTTAAAATTAGAAGACCAAAAATGAGGGATTAGAGCAAAATGCTGGACTGAGCCATGCATCTACCTCTTTTCCCACTCAAATCCCTTTAAAAAAGTGAAACCATATTTTGCAATGAATAAATCTTTAGAATCACAAGAAAATAAATTAGATTTTGAAAGTGCTATCAACAGATCAAAAATTGTGAAAAATTCCTAGGAAATAGAAAGCACATGGGACAAAATGGAGAAAAAGATAGCCATGGCTGGGCGCAGTGGCTCACGCCTGTAATCCCAGCACTTTGGGAGGCTGAGGCGGGCGGATCACGAGGTCAAGAAATTGAGACCATCCTGGCCAACACGGTGAAACTTTGTCTCTACTAAAAATACAAAACTTAGCTGGGCGTTGTGGTGCGTGCCTGTAGTCCCAGCTACTCAGGAGGCTGAGGCAGGAGAATTGCTTGAACCCGGGTGGCAGAGGTTGTAGTGAGCCGAGACTGTGCCACTGCACTCCAGCCTGGCAACAGCAAAAATCCATCTCAAAAACACACACACACACACACACACACACACACACACACACACACACACACACACACACACACACACCACTAACCCCACAACCACCACCACCAGCAACAACTACACCTTCAGAGGTAATGATGGATGTAGCAAACTTCAAGCTCAGACTGAGCAAATGGCAAGTTCAGGATGGGACCCTGGGGCGCTGCTGTCAGGAAAATTAATTAAAGAGATTGATGCAGAACAGCAGGGCCAGTGAGACCTCCTAACTCAATCCACCTCAGCAACAGGCTGCTGCAATGCTTGATCACAGGTTAAAACCCAAGATCTGTGTGATAAAGAATTTGAACTACCTATCTAAAGTTCCTAGCTGGGTGTACGAAGTTAAGAGGAGGCAGAACAGAATTTATGTTGATTGAATATCCTATTTGAAAAGCTGCTTTTCCTGGAATAAAATCTCCTAAGGACTTTCATTCCTAGTGTCACAGTTCCTTATTTTTGATAACTTGCAAAACCAGCAAGTCAACATGCTCCCACCTCCAGATGGAACGAGACTAGAGGTTCCAACTGACTTATACCAACTGCTGACCCACTGAAATTGTGAGATATGTTTGTGTAGTTTTCAGCTGATAAATTTGTGGTAACTTGTTATGCAGCAATAAAAAATTAATGCAATACCTATTATTTGACCTAGTGTTTTCAGTCACAAAAATGCACTGATAACCTAGGGTACCGCTATGAATTGAATTGTGTCCCCCTACGCCAAATTCATACAAGTCCTAACCCAAAATGTGACAACATTTGAAGGTGGGGTCTTTGGGAAATAATTGCATTTACATGAGGTCATTATGGCCCCTATGATGAGATTAGTGTCCTTATAAGAAAAGAAAGAGAAAGCAGAGCTTAAGACTTCTGCAAGCCAGAAGAGCCCTCACTGGGGAACCAAATTGGCCGGCACCTTGATCTTGGGCTTCTTAGTCTCCGGATCTGTAAGCAATAAATTCTTGTTGTTTAAGCCACCAGTTTATGGTATTCTGTTACAGCAGCCCAAACAGACTAATACAAATACCAAATGCATGAACAAAAAAAAAAAGAACAAAGAAAATAAATGATTCCTGAGAAAGGAAAGAGAATCCAAAGGGCAGAAAAGAACTGTAAAAAAAAAAAAAATTATTGGTATTCTTAGAAAGGCTAAAGAAGATCTTGTATTCATAAAATAAGACTGGTTTTAAGAAAAAGCCAGAAAAAGTTTATTTTAAATTTAAAACATTGAGAACTAACCTCTGATTATTTTTATCTTTCCCAAATTCCTATCGAAGGGGTTTGGGTAGTCAGGTCCTACAAACCCTAAATTCTCATCAGATGGGTCTTATTTAACTCTATATATCGTGACTTACTTTCCAACCTGACTCTGGCATAACATTACGAGACAAGGAAGAAAATCAAAATATTTTACCCCAAATCATGTTTCTTTCCCATTCATTTCCCAGTTTTGAAATGGCCCTGCAAAACTGTCCTTTGTGGGGGAAAAATTGCATCTGTAAATAATCTCTATTAACATAGCTAGATCTTTTTCTTCCAGGATCTCCCAATTCTAAAGAGATTTACTAAAAGTCTAGCACCTTTTAATGCACTGAATAGAAAACTTTTGTCATCTCATCTCTAAGGGCAGCCACTGTAAGACTTCAAAAGAACCTTGGTCTCCACAATCTTTTATCTTTTTTTTTTTTAGATGAAGTCTCACTCTTTCACCCAGGCTGGAGTGAAGTGGTGCAATCTCAGCTCACCTATAACCTCCACCCCCAGGGTTCAAGTGATTCTCCTGCCTCAGCCTCCTGAGTAGCTGGGATTACAAGTATCCGCCACCACACCCAGCTAATTTTTGTAATTTTATTGGAGACGGGAGTTTAACCATGTTGGCCAGGCTGGTCTCCAACTCCTGACCTCAGGTGATCCACCCGCCTCAGCCTCCCAAAATGCTAGGATTACAGGTGTGAGCAACCATGCCTGGCCCACAATCTTTTATCTTAACCTGAACATTTTCTTTCTATGGATCTCAGGTGTTTAGATAAACTCAACCGTCAACCAGAAAATGTTTAAATTTCCCTTCAGCCCCCCACACCTCCCACGGAATTTGAGTTCCCCTCCCTAGACTAACCCACTGTATTTCTTAAATGTATTTAATTGATGTCTCATGCCTCCCTAAAATGTGTAAAACCAAGCTGTGCCCCAACCACCTTGGCCATGTTATATATAAAGTTTCGGTGCCACAAAAGAAATAGCACTTGAATATAAAATTTTCTTTTTAATTCTCAGCAAGGCAAGTTACTTCTATATAGAAGGGTGTGCCCTTACAGATGGAGCAATGGTGAGTGCACATTTGGACAAAGGAGGGGAAGGGGTTCTTATCCCTGAGTCACGTGGCCCCTGCTGCTGTGTTGTTCCCCTATTGGCTAGAGTTAGACTGCATAGGCTAAACTAATTCCAATTGGCGGCTAATTTAAAGAGAACGACAGGGTGAGTGCTTTGGCGGGAGTCAGGGCAGAGCAGGTAGCAGGTAATCAGAATGAGGTAGCGTGGAGCAGGTGATCAGAATGAGTTAGGGTGGAGCAGGTGGTCAGAATGAGTTAGGATGGAGCAGGTGATCAGAATGAGTCAAGGTGGAGTAGGTGATCCAAAAAGGTTGCTTTACGAGGAAGTTAAGTTTAAAAGTAGAAGGCAAAGAATTGAACATACTGACATATTAATTCTTTGAAAATAAATTTAGAACTCATATCTAACAGCCACATGTTCTCAGGACCTCCTGAGGGCTGTGTCATGGGCCATGGTCACTCATATTTGGCTCAGAATAAATCTCTTCAAATATTTTACAGAATTTGACTCTTTTCATTGACAACGTGATTGTTGTAATTTGAAAAACAAAAAGTAGAAAGGCTTAATAATAAAATGAATCAAGATGAAAACAAAACAGACATACAAATGATCAAGTTTAGAAAATATCCTAGAACACAAAGAAAAAGGAGAGAGGAATGAGGGAGAAAGGGAAATAGAGAGGACATAAAACTGAAGACACATGGAAAATATCTTGAAAAGGAGAAGGTGCGGTAGAGGACAAGAGTTAAGGGAGGAGAAGGAAGGAAGAGGTGAAGGAGGAGGGGGAAAAAGAAGTTATTTAAATGTGCCTTTAAATATACAGAAACAATTTCTAGAAGACTACAATCAATATGAGTGACTTCCAAATTATTAACAGAAATATTAGGGAAAAAATAAAAATTCAGTAAAGCCAGCAAATGGTAGAAATATTTTTTAAAAAAGAAAAAAATAGCATAGTCAATAGAAACATAAGATGAAAGGAATAACTTGGAGTATGTAATACAAAAATGGTGAATGGGTTATAAAAAAATCCAATTACATGCTATTTACAAGAAAACAAAATGGCACAAGATGACTGAAAATAAAGGGAAAAAACAGATAGTTCAGACAAGTGCTATAAAAAAAATATGTATCAATAGATTTGAAAAATGAAATCCACTAAAATAAATGAAGAGTTAAATTTCATTTTAGCAAGAAGTTACCATCCACCAAGAAGTCATACCAGTCAGGAAAATGTATGCATTTAACAAAATAGATTTGTAATATGTTGAGCAATCACTAATAAGATTTTACAAGGAAAAATCAACCAGAATTTTAATGGAAGATGTCAGTTTACTCCTTTCAGAATTCATTGACAAAAACAAATGAAAAAGAGATATGGGTATATGGTACTTATAATAAAATTTGCAAGTATGATCTAATAGTTTTACAAAGAATTTTCTTTTTTTAAATTATACTTTAAGTTCTAGGGTACATGTGCACAGCGTGCAGGTTTGTTACATATGTATACATGTGCCATGTTGGTGTGCTGCACCCATTAACTCGTCATTTACATTAGGTATATCTCCTAATCCTAACTCTCCTCCCTCCCCCCACCCCACAACAGGCCCCAGTGTGTGATGTTCCCCACTCTGTGTCCAAGTGTTCTCATTGTTCAATTCCCACCTATGAGTGAGAACATGTGGTGTTTGGTTTTCTCTCCTTGCAATAGTTTGCTCAGAATGATGGTTTCCAGCTTCATCCATGTCCCTAAAAAGGACATGAACTCATCCTTTTTTATGTCTGCATAGTATTCCATGGTGTATATATGCCACATTTTCTTAATCCAGTCTATCATTGATGGACATTTGGGTTGGTTCCGAGTCTTTGCTATTGTGAATAGTGCCGCAATAAACATACATGTGCATGTGTCTTTATAGCAGCATGATTTATAATCTTTTGGGTATATGCCCAGTAATGGGAGAGCTGAGTCAAATGGTATTTCCAGTTCTAGATCCTTGAGGAATTGCCACACTGTCTTCCACAATGGTTGAACTAGTTTACAGTCCCACCAACAGTGTAAAAGTGTTCCTATTTCTCCACATCCTCTCCAGCACCTGTTGTTTCCTGACTTTTTAATGATTGCCATTCTAACTGGTGTGAGATGGTATCTCATTGTGGTTTTGATTTGCATTTCTCTGATGGCCAGTGATGATGAGCATTTTTTTCATGTGTCTATTGGCTGCATAAATGTCTTCTTTTGAGAAGTATCTGTTCATATCCTCAGGTATTTCTTTATCAGCAGCATGAAAATGGACTAATGCAGTAAACTGGTACCAGTAGAGTGGGGCGTTGCTGAAAAGATACCCAAAATTATGGAAGCGACTTTGGAACTGGGTAACAGGCAGAGGCTGGAACAGTTTGGAGGGCTCAGAAGAAGACAGGAAAATGTGGGAAAGTTTGGAACTTCCTAGAGACTTGTTGAATGGCATTGCCCAAAATGCTGATAGTGAAATGGACAATAAGGTCCAGGCTGAAATGGTTTCAGATGGAGATGGGGAACTTGTTGGGAACTGGAGCAAGGGTGACTCTTATTATGTTTTAGCAAAGAGACTGGCAGCATTTTGCCCCTGCCCTAGAGATATGTGGAACTTCGAACTTGAGAGACACAATTTAGGGTATCTGGTGGAAGAAATTTCTAAGCAACAAAGCATTCGAGAGGTGACTTAGGTGCTGATAAAGGCATTCAGTTTTATAAGGGAAGCACAGCATAAAAGTTTGGAAAATTTGCAGCCTTACAATGTGACACAGAAAAGAAAATCCTATTTTTTAAGGAGAATTTCAAAGTGGCTGCAGAAATTTGCATAAGTAACAAGGAGTCAAATGTTAATTCCCAAGACAATGGGGAAAATTTTTCCAGAGCATGTCAGTGGTCTTCATGGCAGCCCCTCCCATCACAGGCCCAGAGGCCTAGGAGGAAAAAGTGGTTTTGTGTGCTGGACCCAGGGTCCCTGTGCTGTGTGCAGCCTAGGGACTTGGTGCCCTGTGTCCCAGCCACTCCAGCCATGGCTGAAAGGGGCCAATGTAGAACTCAGGCCATGGCTTCAGAGAGTGCAAGCCTCAAGCCTTGGAAGCTCCCACATGGTGTTTAGCTAGCCAGTGTACAGAAGTCAAGAATTGGGGTTTGGGAATCTCTGCCTAAATTTCAGAGGATGTATGGAAATGCCTGGATGTCCAGGCAGAAGTTTGCTGCAGTGGCGGGGCTCTCATGGAGAAACTCTGCTAGGGCAGTATGGAAGGGAAATGTGGGATCGGAACCCCCACACAGAGTCCCTACTGGGGCACTGCCTAGTGGAGCTATGAGAAGAGGGCCATGGTCCTCCAGACCCCAGAATGGTAGATCCACTGACAGCTTGCACTGTGCACCTGGAAAAGCCACAGACACTCAACACCAGCCTGTGAAAACAGCCACGAGGGGTGCTATACCGTGCAAAGCCACAGGGGCAGGGCTGCCCAAGGCCATGGAAGCCCACCTCTTACATCAGCGTGACCTGAATATGAGACATGGAGTCAAAGGAGATCATTCTGTAGCTTTAAGATTTGACTCCCCTGCTGGATTTTGGACTTCCATGGGCCCTGTAGCCCATTTGTTTTGGCCAATTTCTCCCATTTGGAATGGTTGTATTTACCCAATGTCTGTACTCTCATTTTATCTAGGAAATAACTAGCTTGCTTTTGATTTTACAGGCTCATAGGTGGAAGGGACTCACCTTATCTCAGATGAGACTTTGGACTGTGGACTTTTGAGTTAATGCTGAAATGAGTTAAGACTTTGGGGGACTGTTGGGAAGGCATGATTGGTTTTGAAATATGAGGACATGAGATTTGGCAGGGGCCAGAGCAGAATTATATGGTTTGGCTCTGTGTCCCCACCCAAATCTTATCTTGAATTGCACTTCCATAATTTCCATGTGTTGTGGGAGGGACCCAGTGGGAGATAATTCAATCATGGGGACAGTTTCCCCCATACTGTTCTTGTGGTAGTGAATAAGTCTCAACAGATCTGATGGTTTTACTAGGGGTCTCTGCTTTTACGTCTTCTTCATTCTCTCTTTGCCTGCTGTCATCCATGTAAGATAGGACCTGCTCCTCCTTGCCTTCCACCATGATTGTGAGGCTTCCCCAGCCACGTGGAACTGTAAGTCCAATAAAATATTTTTCTTTTGTAAATTATCCAGTCTTGGGTATGTCTTTATCAACAGCATGGAAAAGGACTAATACAGCATGATAAGGATTATGATATCTCACTTTAAATTCTTCTCTATTGTGTGTGTGTGTTTTAATACAGAGAATATGTTGGCAATTTAGTTATAAAAATTGATAATAAAAATATTTAAAGAAGAGCACTTCTCTCAACAGGCTATATTTCAAATTTAGTTAAGCTCTAGATATAGATACAGAAAAAAATCCACACTACTTTGCAAATTAATTAATACTCAAGTGAGTAAAATTAAGAAAGGATGTTATTAATAGTTTCTGTGTAATTACTGGGAAGTTAAATAATTGCCAAGGAGTTCTCCTAGAGTCTGCATATTCCTATTGTGAAAAAAATGCTAAAAAATGAGCAAGGGGCATCCTGCAAGACTTCATGGGCTCTGATAGTCAGAGATGAGAAAGGAAGAAAAGGAAACACAAATATTTGGGAATGATGGAGAAAATGAATTGTTCATTGAACTACAGATAAGAGGACATCTATACTTTAGTCATGCTGTCCAAATGCATTTATTTTTCATATTGATTTGAGAACCTATCCCTTGGGTGATTGTGACTCCACTTAAGGGAGCTTAACACCAATTCCCAAAGCCATGAGTGTGACAGCAGTTCAGCAGAGTCACAAGAAATGCGTATTTGAAATGGCAAGCAGCAGGTGGCTGAGTCCTTCTCTATTACTTTTTAAAATCAGTATGCATGTGGTCCTGATCAAACAAATCTTAGACTCAAAATCAGCCCCTATTTATTTATTGAGGACCAGCTATGTGCTGGGCCCTGGGCTGGATGCTTTCACATATTACATATCTCATTAATTCCACAATGTTAAAAATAAATGTGCTTTCTGCTATTAAAATATAAAGTCATCCTGAAGATAAGCAAAGACAGCTTAGAATTCTCATCTATCCCCCATGCTAACCAGAGATTTGATGATTATCTTAAAGGATGAATGACTTGAATGCTGAGATTTGAATGCATTGAGAGGTTATTTTCATTCATTTTTAAAAGACTAACTCAATAGTCTTCAAAATTTCGAATTTTTGTACAGTTACATACACAAACCCATTTAGGAATTTTCAAAGACCATTTTGACTACAGGGGATTCCTGACTAAATGACTTTAGGACCCAATGCTGCTGGAAGGTGTATATCGTAAAGACACAGAATTAATTCTTATATAATTAAGTTCAGAAACTCTTATAGTTATACACAGGTTAGATTTTAAAGTCTCATCCTACGTCCATTTATTTATAAGGACAATGTAACATTTATATGAACAATGTATAAACATCAATATGGAGCTAACATCACTTTGATTTCTATCAT
The DNA here is from genome assembly GCF_029289425.2 of Pan paniscus. Taxonomy (NCBI): domain Eukaryota; kingdom Metazoa; phylum Chordata; class Mammalia; order Primates; family Hominidae; genus Pan; species Pan paniscus. Next base: position 103,892,428 of record NC_073253.2, read on the forward strand.
TTTTTAAGCACATTCAATGCTTTTGAATTTACGGGATTTTATATGATCTGGTAACAGATCTGGAAATGAAGGACAAATGTTACAAATTGTCATGGGGCCAAAAAACAGCACTATGCCTATGACTAATTTAACTCCGTAACTGCTGACACCATCTGTTGGCAGTGATACTCTGCTGAGATGGGGCTGAGGCAATACTCTTACACAAACATATAGTTTTGTTTGTCTCTCTCCAAACTCCTAAATTCAAAGTTAGTTTGTAAAGGAGTTTCTGTTTTACAGTCTTTAATCCCAAAGCTCCCATCTCTAACATATGTCAAAGCAAATTTGGCCGGTTAAACAAAGGGAAGAAAAGGAATTTCATACCATTAATGACCTCTTCCAAACTTCTATTTGTTCAACCTGGAAAAGAAGAAGGCAAATAGGTGAATACTGAGATGTTAACACAACTCGGAGTATTCATAGGTATCCTTCACTTCAGCTGCTGTCACCAGCCTACAGTAATATGGGGAAATGGTAGCTCATCTTTTTATACTGCTCTATTCATTCACTGTCTCCCCAAATAGAATATAACTTTCTTAAGGGAAGGAGTTTCACCTGTATTATTCATCTCTGTACCTCATACATAGAAGGATACAGAGTATCCATGTAATAAAGGAAGAAAAGAAAGGAGGAAGGAAAGAAAATATAGGAAAAAGAGTGGAAGAAATGTATTGATGTTTATCACAGTCTTTAACAATTATATTTTCTGTTATGCTCTAATACAACAAAAAATTGTAGTTGACAGATGATGCAAGAGAACATAGTTCTCTGCATAAAGATTTTTGAGAAACTTTTATTTTTTTATTTTTATTTTTTACTTTTTGAGACAAAGTTTCGCTCTTGTCCCCCAGGCTGGAGTTCGATGGCACGATCTCGACCCACTGCAACCTCTGCTTCCCGGGTTCAAGCGATTCTCCCACCTCAGCCTCCCGAGTACCTGGGATTATAGGTGCCTGCCACCACGCCAGGCTAATTTTTGTTTTTTTTTTTTTTTAGTGGAGACAGGGTTTCACCATGTTGGTCAGGCTGGTCTTGAACTCCTGACCTCAGGTGATCCGCTCACCTTGGCCTCCCAAAGTGTTGGGATTACAGGTGTGAGCCACCGCACCTGGCCAAGAAGCTTTTAATTTCTCAAGTCAGTTGTCATCTTTATGAGAAAAAAAGGAATTTTCCTCTCTTGTAAATAAATTTGCACTCATAAACCCAAGATAACTGCTAGCAAAACCGGTTGCTTATTTTACTGGTCTTTAAGTAAATGTGTGTATGTATAATGTGTGTATAAATCAGAAACTAATGGAACTGATTACCTGCAAGTGATGGATGAGAACAGAATGGAAGGAATAGGGAAGGGAGTGAGACCTCCTGAGTATATCTTGTAATATACATTTTACTTTTGAAGTAATGTTTTATATATTTTAAGAAATATACTTATATCTACAAGGATGAAAAGGCCTAAAATTGAATATAAACAAAAACAAATGAAGCTAAAATTTTGAATATCAAATTTTAACATAAGCACCAAAAATGAATCAATTCAAGCAACTTCTGAACACAGTACACTATATGTATATAGTATACACCCTCAGAACTGCAAGGAAATTTTGGATTTTACTTAGTTGGTTTGTTCTTGATACTAGTATAAATATACTGATTCTGAAATAAAATTATTTTGTTATAAAACAGAGCAGATGATTAAATTTAAATTCATCAATGTTTGAACCAGAGTTCTTACTGTGGGAAGGAAAATACAACAAGGAAATAAAGAAGGAGAGGAGGAATGTGGTGTGGAAATGGAATAGGCAGTATCTGTACAAACTAATATTTTTTTAAAATTATATATTTGTTAGCTTTATCACTAAAAGTTTCTAGAAATAATGACAACTCCGTGGAAATGAACACATTTAGCATTCAGGTCTCCCCTTGCTACTTCCCACTAAAAGGAACCAAAGATCTGTAAAGACAAGACCAGTTCCAGATCTGAAGCAGAAAAAGTACAGTGTGAGCATGGAAGATCTTATGCTAGAAGGGAAGTGCTCAAGAATGAATGGCAACATGTCAAAATGTCACAAGAGGCAGCTTGAAGGTATCATTTTGATGCTCAAATTGTTTCACATTCAAAATTCTAATGTGAAAAAGAATACATTAAATGTTTAAAATCAAGTTGAGTTCCAGCTTCTTAAGATGTGGAAAGTTGGAAGGTGTCATTCCAACCCGAAGATCAAGTGAATGTTACATATTGTATAAAGGCATCATTTTCTTGAACCCATCTAAGAGCTACGTTTTCCAGTGTATGCAACTAGTATAAGTTAAAAATGGATGCTTCCAGGAAGAGACAGCGCATGAGCAGTGGGTTGCCTTTGGCAGAGCACAGAGGAAGATGAGGTCATTATACAAGTGAGTACGATTTAAGGTAAAATTATTAATGAATTGCTAAAAGTTGAGTATGGGCAAGTCTGAAAATACAGAGCCACTGGAGGCCTTAGGTACAAGGGATATTTACAAGCACTTCCAGGCTACTCTGCACAGACCCCAGTGGGCATTTTGGAGGAAGACTGGGGCAAGATAGAGAATGCAGAATGTCTCCCTCACCAGGTAGCCAGGAGAAGGAGAGCAACTGCTACTGAAGAGACTTGACAACAAATTGTTTGAGACCCGGATCTTTAGGAAAACAAAAATCTATAAAGGATATTATTGGGACAATTGGAGAAATCTGAATATGGAATTTACATAAGAACTGTTCAATATTTTCAGTATAATAGTGGTCTTCTGGTTACGTAGTGCTGTGGTATAACATAAAATATATTTAGTCTCTGTCACTGATTCTTGTCACAAAGCTCTTAAAATTCTTGGAATTTCCTGAGTAATAGGAGTGTCTTTGTTATTCATAACACCCTTTGCCTAAGTTTTTGCTAATGAGGTGACTTAGGGTGGGGCTCTAGGATAGCCCGTGAAGGGGCTGGTTGCCATGAATACCTAAGGATTAGAAGATTAGAGTTGGAACTTTCAGTCCCACCACCCAACCTCCAGTAAAGGGTGGGAGGGGGCAAGGAGGCGAGGAGGTGAGGAGGCTGGAGATTAAGCTGTATAAAACCTCTTGAACACTTGGAGGTGCTATGTGGCATGCCTGAGGAGAGCATGGAAGCTCCACACCCCTTCCTCCATACCTTGCCCTATGCATTTCTTCATGTGGCTATTCATCTGTATCCTTTATAATATCCTTTATAATAAAACAATAAATGTACATAAAATGTTTCCCTGGGTTCTGTAAGTGATCCTAGTGAATTATCAAACCCAAGAAGATGGAGATAGGAACCTCAATTTATAGCTGCTCAGTCAGAAGCACAGGCTACAACCTGGAACTTGTGATTGGCATCTACAGTAGGAGCAGTCTTGTGGCAGTGAGCCCTTCACCTGTGGTATCCAATGCTCTCCAGGTAATGTCAGAATTGAAGTGAATTATAGGACATCCAGCTGGCATTTAGAGAGTTGGAGAATTGCTTGGCATGTGGGGAATAATCCCTACACATATGGTCACAGAAGTGCTCTGTACAATGGGGAAAGAAAAGTCTATTCAATAAATGGTGTTGCAAAAACTGAATATTCACATGCAGAAGAATGAAATTAGGCCCTCATCTCACATCATACATAAAAATCAACTCAAAATGCGTTGAAGACTTAAATATAAGACCTGAAACTGTAAAACTACTGAAAGAAACCATAGGGGGAAAGCTTCATGACATTGGTCTGGGTGAAGATTTTTTGACTATGACCACAAAAGCACAGGCAACAAAGCAAAAATAAACAAATTGAATGGCATCAAACTAAAAAGCTTCTGCACCACAAAGGAAACAATCAAGAGAGTGAATAGACTACCTATGGAATGGGAGAAAATATTTTGCAAACCATACATCTGATAATGGGTTAACATCCAAAAATATACAAGAACTCAAGCAACTAAATAGAAAACAAATAACCCAACTTAAAAATGGGCTAAGGACCTAAATAGACATTTTGAAATAAGACATACAAATGGCCAACAAGTAAATGAAAAAATCCTCAAAATCACTAATCATCAGAGAAATGCAAATCAAAAACATAATGAGATATCACCTCACACCTGTTAGAATGGCCATTATAAAAAAGATGAAAGCTAACAAGTATTGGTAAGGATGTGGAGAGAAGGAACACTTGTACACTTTTGGTGGGAATATAAATTAGTATACCCATTATGGAAACTTCAAAAATTTCAAAAAGACTTTAAAAATTTCAAAATAGAACTACCATATGATCCAGCAATCCCACCGTCGGGTATATATCCAAAGAAAATGAAAAAACGAAATCAGTATTGTGAGAAACACACTCACCTGTCCAAACCCAAACAATGTACTCAGAGACACAAAGAATAGCGGAAGTGAGACTTTTAATGACGGTCTTGCAAGATCGGGTGTCTGGTAGGCAGGCACACCTGGGGCAGTTACAGCAGGCAATTTATTTCCTAGCACACAAGTCCCTCCTCCCAGTTCCTCATTGGTTGAGCACTATGGGGTTACAATCTTCCCGGACATCGCCCAAGTTTCATTATCCCCTTATAAGATCATACTCAGGTCCCCTTCCCTGCTTAAGTTTTGATTTTTCAATAATGAAACTTTATTCCCTTTTATGGGCTGACCCCTCCTTTACATTCTGTTCGCTTATCGTGACTTTCTAGGTGCATGAGCCCTGCGGTTTGTTACGCCCGCAGGCTGGCTGCCAGTGCTTAGATTTATCATACCTTGCAACTGGACCATTAAAATATCTTCTCACAGGCACGGTGGCTCATGCCTGTAATCCTAGCACTTTGGGAGGCTGAGACGGGTGGATTGGCTGAGCTCAGGAGTTCGAGACCAGCCTGGGCAACAATGGTGAAACCCTGTCTCTACTGAAATACAAAAAATTGGCCGGGCGTGGCGGCATGCACCTGTAGTCCCAGCTACTCGGGAGGCTGAGGCAGGAGAATCGCTTGAACCGGGAGGCGGAGGTTGCAGCGAGCTGAGATCACGCCACTGCACCCCAGCCTGGGCATCAGAGCGAGACTCCGTCTCCAGAAAAAAAAAAAAATCTTTTCACAGTATGTCAAGACACATCTGCACTCCCATGTTCATTGCAGTATCATTCACAATAGCTATGGTATGGAATTAACTTAGGTGTCCATCACTGTGGTAGCGAATCTGTGCAGGTCTGCAGCAACCTCCAGTTTTGCCTCCTTAGAAGAAAGAATTTGACGGAGGGGCATAAGGCAGAGTGAAAGACTGAGGCAAGTTTTAGAGCAGGAGTGAAAGTTTATTCAAATGCTTTAGAGTGGGAATGAAAGGAAGTAAAGTACACTTGGAAGAGGGCCAAGCAGGCAACTTGAGAGATCAAGTGCACAGGTTGACCTTTGACTTGGGGTTTTATAGATTGGCATGCTTCCAGGGTCGCGTTACTTCTCCCCTGATTCTTCCCTTGGGGTGGGCTGTCTACATGTACAGTGGCCTGCTGGCGCCTGGGAAGGGCTGCATGCAGTGTGTTTACTGAAGTTGTATGCATGCTCACTTGAGACGTTCTTCCCTTACCAGTTGAGTGTTCCTGTAAGGTCATATACCAGTAAAGCTTCTCCATTTTTTCTCTTACTGCACATGTGTAAGCCCACTTCACCAACTCCTGAGATCTTCTGGGGAAGCTGCTGATCACCAGATTCAGGTTTTTCATATCTTTTGGGAGACTACCTTTCCGTGGTCCTGGCTGTGAACAATTACTATTTTTGAGAGACAGTTAACAAGAGTTAACAACTGCCTAACCATCACCTGATGGTCACCTGACATTCCTGGTTGGGGGATTGCTCTCCTGCCCCACTCTTGTCTGACTAGCTACACTACTGTAACAACTGGATGAATGGGTAAAGAAAATGTGGCATATATACACAATGAGATACTATTCAGACTTTAAAAAGAGAGGAGATTCCTGTCGTTTGCAACAAAATGGATGAACCTGGAAGACATTAAATGAAGCCAGGCACAGAAAGATAAATATCACATTATCTCACTTAGGTGTGGAATCTAAAAAAATTGAACACAATAGAAGCAGAGAGTAGAATGGTGATTACCAGGAGTTGGCGGAGCAGGGTGGTTTGGGAGATATTGGTCAAAGGATAAAAACTTACAGTTAGAAGGAGTAAGATCAAGAGATCTGTTGTACAACACAGTGACTATAGTTAATAACAAATTCTTGAAGATCACCAAAAGAATGGATTTTTGGCATTCTTGCCACAAAAAAAAAATGATAAGTATGTGAGGTAATACATATGTTAATTAGCTTGATTTAACCATTCCACAATGTATACATATTTCAAAACATCATGCTGTACACAATAAATATATACAGTTTTAAAACTGTCTTCTAAAACAAATAAAAAGAAGTATTCTGTGCTGTGTTGAGTGTGAAAGTACAGAGGAAAAAGTAGTTTGTTTTTTCCTTTTACAAGTGTTTGTGTGGTCATATTCTTGTTTTTAGGAGATACACTGAAGAATTTAGAAGTAAAGTATAATGATGTCCACAGCTTACTCCTAACTGGTTCAGATAAAATGAGTGTGTATATGGATGGAGAGAAAGAGAGAAAGCAAATGTGGCAAAATTTTACTAATTGGTGAATATAGTATATAGTGTATGTGTGTTCATTGTATTAACAGATCTTTCAATATTCCTGTAGGTTGTAGCAGAGAATAAGGATCCATTAAGATTTTAGGTTCAGGTGTTATTTGATTTTTAAAACTTTTTATTGAAGTATAACAGCTATAATGTGTGTATACCATTTATACAGAGAAGTAAACAAATTATGGGTACACAGTTGGATGATTTTTACAAACTGAACACACCTGTATAATCAATGTCCAGATAGAAAGTATATTACTAGGACCCCAGAAGCCCACTTATAAAGCAAAGATATATGTGCTTGATAGATCCTGTTGCTTTGCATCAATAGATTGGATAGGAGTGATACCAGTGTGCTCGGGGAGGTCCCGAAATGGCAGTGGGACCTCGACCCCAACTAGTGTCCAGGCTCTTGACATCACCTTGAGAATGAATTCAAGGATGAGTCAGAAAACAGAGAAAGTATGGAGATTATTGCAAAACGAAAAGTACACAACAAAGCGGAGTGTGGGCATACTCCCACACACACAGGGCAGTTTGGGGCTGCTATCCTTATGAGTTTCTTTAACCAAAGGGTAGAATATTCATGAATATTCCTGGAAAAAGATGGAGATTTCTGGGAACTGTGATGCCACTCATTTTTTTTTTTTTTAAGACGGAGTTTCGCTCTTGTTGCCCAGGCTGGAGTGCAATGGCGCAATCTCGGCTCACCGCAACCTCTGCTTCCCAGGTTCAAGCGATTCTCCTGCCTCAGCCTCCCTAGTAGCTGGGATTACAGGCATGTGCCACCACGCCTGGCTAATTTTGTATTTTTAGTAGAGACGGGGTTTCTCCATGTTGGTCAGGCTGGTCTCAAACTCCCGACCTCAGGTGATCTGCCCGCCTCGGCCTCCCAAAGTGCTGGGGTTACAAGTGTGAGCCACCGCACCTGGCGTGCCACTCATTTTTACAACAAAAATGAGTGTTCCCAGAACTGTCATGGTACTGATGGGTGTGGGTTTAGTATGCTAATGAGCACATAATGCAGTCCTAGGTGAATCCTCGGTCAAATCTAGTGCCATGGTGGGTCCAGTCAGTCTTAGCCAGCTTGGCCTACACCTTGGTTTTTCAGGATCTTCTCAGCCCCTAGATTCTGCAGTTATTTCAGCAGTTTGCTTTTGCTAGTCATGTGAAACTGCTGCCCGGAATTTTCTATTTTCCTATGATCGCCCTGTATTATTCCTGTCTTGGGAAAAATGGTTATACACATAAGCCAAGAAGGAGAAAAGTGCAACTTTCCTTACCTGTGTACATACTGCCCACTAGAGTAGGCCAGTTGGCCATATGTACTAACAGAAAGACCTAGAAGAAAGAACATCCAATTATTAGGTGTACCAGAAGGTGATAATACCCAACTTTTACTTTTGATAAGTATATTTTATTTTCTTCAGTGTGGCATTTGCTTATGATGAAGTTGAGCTCATTCTCATATGTTCGTTGGCCACTTGGATATTCTCTGTCCAAGTAAAACCTTATTTTTGTATTAGGTTATTTGTCTTTTTCATATATACATCTATACATTCCTATCACACAAATGAATAAGAAAAAATCTACATATACATTAATTTATATATTATCTATAAATTATATATTATATAAATATGTAATATACAGTTGATTATATATTAATTATATAATGTATTATATAAAATATGTATAATATATAATATATTATATATATATAATATGTATTTTGTCCACAGTTCCTGGCTCATCACTCCTTTAGCCTTTGTTATAGTCTCATAAATCCCATAGCCTTTGTTACAATCTTTTGTTATAATTTTGGGGTGTTTTAGGCTTCAGGAGCAGGCCCCAGGAAACAGAATCTCTCTCTCTCTAATTTTATCCTGGCCTCCTTTTACCTGCTCAAAACAGGACTCTAATCTAATTGTGGGTCAAAAGACCCTTATTCCAGAGAGGGTCCCACCCCATACTCTGGAGGAAGGAATGCTGCACAGAATGGACAAGAAGAATCTGAACAGACAGGTCTTGCTGGGTTTCCCCACACAGTCTTCTAGTATGAGATCATACTCTTGTCCAGTCACATGTCTATGAAGTTGTCAATCATGCCTATGTAATGAAGCCTCCATAAAAACCCAAAAGGACAGGGTTTGGTGAGCTTCCGGATAGCTGAATACATGGAGGTTCCTAGAGGGTGGTGCTCCCAGGGAGGGCATGGAAGCTCCACACACCTTCCCCTCCTCTCCTTATGTATCTCTTCATCTGTATCCTTTGTAATATCCTTTATAATAAACCAGTAAATGTAAGTGTTTCCTTGAGTTCTGTGAGCCACTCCAGCAAATTAATCAAACCCAAAGAGAGGGTCGTGGGAAGCTTAACTTGAAGCTTGTTGGTCAGAAGTTCCAGAGGCCAGGACTTGAGACTGGTATCTGAAAGTGGATATTCTTGGGGACTGAGCCTTCAACCTGTGAGATCTGATGCTATCTCCAGGTAGATAGTGTCGGAACTGAATGGGGGGACACCCAGTGCTGTCCACTGGGGAACTGATTGCCCACTTGGTGGTGGGGAGAGCCTTCTCACACACACATTTGGTCCCAGAAGTCTTCTATGTTGATGATTATTGTGGTGTGAGAGCAGAGAAAACACCATAAAATATTAGAGTTTTTCCCAATTTGCATTATTCTTTACATAATCTGGCTTTAAGTCCTTGGTTGGTTATCTGTATTACAGATATCTTCCCTATACCATGGGTGGTAGTTTTACCCATTTAGTGGTGTCCTTTAATACACAGTGCTTGAAGTTCAATTTATCAATCTTTTTCTTTATATGGTTAAGAAATTTTGCCCATGTCACAGTCATGAAGAAATTCTCCTACATTTTCTTCTAGAAACTTTGTTTTACCTTTCACATTTGGATCTGCAACCCATTTAGAATTTATTTTTTTGTATGGTGAGAGGTGGGGCACAAATTTATTTTTCCCATCTGGGTATCTACTTGATCCAACACCAATTATTAAGAAGATTATTCTTTCCCCACTGCACTGCAATGTCATCTTTGTCATAAATCAGGTAACCATATATGTTTAGGCGTATTTCTGGACTTTTTTTTCTCTTCCATTGCTCTATCTGTCAATCCTTATGCCACTACCATACTGTCTTAATTATTACAGCTCTTGGTATCTGATAATACAAGTCCAGCAGCTTTGTTTTTCTTTAAGATTGCCTTAGCTATGCTTGGCTCTTTGCCTTTCCATCTAAGTTTTAGAATTTGATTGCCAATTTCCAAAACAAAAATTTTTCATGGACTGTCATTTAAATTTGATTGCATTTTTAAAGGTAGTGTTCTCTTTTCACCTGTTTTTTTAGGTGAAACATTTGTTGAGCCTCTTTGTATACTTTTTCCTACAGTGGAGACTGGTGGAAGTTGAAGTGGTTTTGAAATATTTTTGTGTTTAACTGTGTTCAGTTAAAATATAACTATCCTAGAACAGAGATATTATTCAAGTAAAACCCACTGAATCATATTAATCCTGACCTTACCTCTCCACTCTGAGTGTGGAGACATTTTATATACAGAATAGTCAAGGCAAATAATGGTGAGCGAGAAAAGAGAATCAGAGTTCACATGAAACTTGCTAAAATCAGACGATCTCTGCAATTCCAATCAATATATTTTTCTTCCTTTCATTTTGCTCCTTTACATTGTGTTGAAAGGTAACAAAAGTAAGCTGTGTCTCTGCATTATCACTTGTTTTGGAGGTCATGGCTACTGTCAACTTCTCTGGGGAACAGTCCCTCATCTGTACCGCTGTTCTGTATTATTATGGCCTGTGCATCTTCACTTTCTCTTTCCTCTTCATTTTCACATTTCACTTGCTGCTCCTTAGTTTGCTCTGTGTCATTTCAGTGTTGTGTCTGAGTGACAAATGAGTTTCAACCCTCTTTCTTTTCATGAGATTGTTATAGTCTATAAAAAACCAAGTGCCATAGTACGCTTGTGAAACTGATGGTGATGCTGTCAAGCCTATGAAAATTTCTGTCTACAAGAGACTAAAGAGAATAAATCTTTGTCAACAGGCTTCCCTGTCCATTAGATTGAGAATTTCATGCCAGCCACATTTAAAATCTTGTATGGTATTAATACTAATCAGTGTTTATTAACATTCAGACATGTTCACAACTGTTGTAGCAGCTGAGTGTCTGTAAGTTAAATTGATTTTAGTCCTTAGATACCAATTAACAGCACTGCTTCACATTTTCATAATGAAATACAGTTGTTTGGGGGTGTTTATGAAATGACATCCATTTGATTTATAAGTAACCTTGACTAGGAAGTCTCTGTGTGTTAGAATGTAAAGGATCACCTCCCCCACTTTGATTGCCACATTGCAGCTGTATATTCCCATTTCCAAACAGTAAGAGACAAAGATCTGGAAACACAACAAAGTTAGAGTCTGTCAGCCCACAGCAGATAGCGAAGATAGTGTTCAGACTAGCTTTTAACCAGACCAACCATGAGTCCGCTAAGGGGACTGTGTGAGGATGTAGTGAAGAAACCTCAGGAGGTGTTCTGAATTCAAAAGAAGAAGAAAAATCAGGCTCAGAATGCTGGCAACCTGTTCACAGGCACATTTTAACCCTAAAGAAGCTTGGAGTCTGACCTGCCTTAGTGAGTCAAGATATTCAATCAAAGCAAGCCCCAGAGCTGTAGGGAGAAAAAAATACCACCCCCTGGTTTTCTACCCCAAATGCAATTTAGAGTTGATTGAGAGGTTTGCTGAAACCAACCTGGTTGAAGACCCCTGAGTCTTGACACCTCTCTGATTCTCTGAAGAAGTTTGCAAAGAGGGAGTAGAAGTTTTGATAGAGTGTTCCTCTGCCTCCATGGTATTCCCTTTAGGGCACACTTATTTGAAGAAAATGTGTTTTGCTCTAGGCAGAGTGCAAGTACTTTGGCCAAGAACACATAGCCCCAAGTGTGGCTCTTTCCTACAAGGGGTGAAGAATGAGGAGAAATAGTCTGAGGGGGTTCCCACTGAAAGGAGCCGGGCACATTCCTCAGCCCCGGGCTCAAAACAAACAAGCCCAGTACAAACACATCCCATCCTCCCATCCCACCACATATCGCCATATATCTCTCAAACTTCCTGAGCCCAGTACAAACACCACCAGGAAAGTCTCCGATAAGGGGACAGCCGTTCAAAGTTTTACTGAAAGAGCGGGAACCAAAAGAATTCCTTTGTTCCCCTGTAACTTTCAGGCTATAAAAAGCAAACACTCGCATTGTTCAGGGCCCTCTTGTATGCTGTGGAATGGAGGGATCAGGTTCGAACTTGTAGTAAAGATCCTTGCCGCTTGGCTTTGACTCTGGACTCTGGTGGTCTTCTTTGGGGAACTAACGGTCTGGGCATAACACCACCTCAAGCCAGGCCCACTTTTGGCTTACAGCTTTCTGATTTTTAGCTTGAGAATTGCATTTATTTTATTTTAAGTGCAACAGCAGGTCCAACAATTTTTGTCCTTCAGTGTTTTATAATTCAAAGTTGAGTCACAATGTCCCTTGCCTAGGTATTGCAAAGCAAGTTTGTAGTAGTGCTTACTTCGTTTTTCCAGGGGGACTTTTAATACACCAGATTTTTTGTATAATATTAAAAGGGAATGTTTGTATAAGAGGACAGGTTTCCATTGGGCACCATGGCTACAGGACTATCTGAATGCTGATGTTCTAAGTTTTTCTGTCTTTACAGGCAATAATACTTTGTTTATTTTTTATTTTATTTATTAAAATATATTTTATTTATTACAACTTTTTTTTAGGGATTTTTATGAAAAGGAGACAGATGAATGACTACAGTACTCAGTAAAAAATGTAAATCGCACTTGGAATAATACAGATAATAGAAAACATGGCAGAAAATGGAAGGTAAGAAAATGTGTAACATGGAAGTGCAATAGCATGTATGCATCAGGAAGAGGTCCAGTAGGAGTAACCTCACAGAAAGGAAAAGGATAAAGTGCTTTCTCTGCAAAGAAGAATGGAGGTGTTGGTTATTGGCACTGGGGAGAGTCACCCTAAAATAATATAAAAACAAGAAGAAGAATTCCATATAGAATGCATGGATAATTTTTGTGGCTCTCCATCCTAGGTACTTGTCCACTCCACCACATACAACCCACATTACATACACTATACTTGAAAGACTGAGCAATCCGAACATGGGAAAGATTTACCAATGCTTCAAGGCTGTTTGTGGTCACTGCCTTCAGTGTTGTTCCTGCCCTGACCTTGCCTTGATCTCTGCTTCTATCAGACTCTCACCACTTGTCTCTGCACCTTCAACTTCTATCCTACCTCTAACCCTTTGGCCTTGATTTTTCCACATTTTTTCTGCAGAGCATAAGCTGGCTTGTTTGTCCCTTAGCTATGTAAGCCCTGGGCTCCCTCAATCAAACCCTCAGACCCATACCAGCAATTGGAGCAGTGGCCAAGCCAGCCAAACCATCATTTACTTCTTATATGAGATCTTCAGTTCACATTTCTTTTTCTACACAGAGCTCACCAGGAAGCCTAGGAGGCACATAGAGTTTTTCCTGAGGGGTGTGTGTGTGTGTGTATGTGTGTGTGTGTGTGTGTGTGTGTGTGTGTGTTGGGGTTTTTCTTTTTTGGTATTTCTCTTCATGACTTTCATTTGCTGTCATGACCCATGGTATCTTCATGATTTTCAATGAAGGGAGGAATTACATGGGTTCCCCTGGACTAGAACTTTAGTATTTTTTTGAGGATTATGATCACATATTTCCTAGCATTACTATTTTACTCTATTATTACAAATTTCTTGCTCATGCGAATAGGAAAAGGGAAGAGAAGACTGTGGAAGTGGAAATACTGAGGAGAAACTTATATTACTTGAGTTATGAGTAATTTGCTTCCAAAGACATAATATTTCCATACAGCACATACTCTAAAAATCAAACGGACCCAAGATAGGAAAGATTTACTGATATCTACTTTCTTAAAATCGTATAACCAAAATTGAAATATGTAATGAAAAGAACACAGAGTCAGCTAGGTCAGATTCTACTTCACTCACTCTCTTTGTAGAAATTTGGGCAATTTAAGTAGTGTCAGCCTCAATATCGTCACCTGTAAAAATGGAAATAATAATTCCTAACAAGGTTTTCTAGGACTTGATGAGATAATGTATATGAAGATCTTTTACAATGAGACCTGGCCCCAGACAGATATGCAGTAAATATTTATTCCCTTTCCCTTTACCATCTTTGTGGATGCCAAATGAAAAAGCTGATGCACTTTAATTTATTCTCTGCCATCTTGTGGGGATAATAGTTATCTGAGCACATTAGAATGACTTTGTTGTACATTTCCACTGAATTATTCTCTGCCAGGTATCTCAAATCATTAGTCCTTTTTTCTTCAATCATAAGACTGTATGATATATGTATTTCATAAATTAAACTTGTCCTTAAACTGCATCTACTAAAAGGGATAGACCTTTAAAACATGTTCTAAATGTACCTAAAGAACAATATCCAACAGAGAAGGGCAGCAGTCGCAGGAAAATATTTTGTTGGAATGAGAGGGTAGAGGTTTGGCTGAGGCCAGCTGACATGAAACCAAGCTTTGTGACCCTTCTCCTCTTGTGGCTCTCAGATCCCCTATACCTTCATCTCACAGAGGAGTCCACAGTTAGAAGGGGCACTCATTGGTCCCCTGACCACACAGCAAGTCACTGCTCCCATTTTCTGTCTCTGGCTTGTACTCCAAGCATGGTACGTTGGACTTCCCAAATGCAATCTGCTCTTTTGGTTGCTGTTGACAATTAAGATTTTACAGCCTGAAGTAATTTGTTTGAGGACGGAGTCCAGCAGCTTTGGGTGTCCTTTGCTATGATTGGTGGCATGGGCTTTCAGCCTCCATAATAGTGCACAACAGATGCTGAGGAACATCTCGTTCTAAGTGACACCACATTGGAAATGGAGAACCAGCCTCCACAGTCATTTGTACGATCATTTGTATGATTGAATTTCCCATTTTGAGGGAGGCAGATGACACTTTTATCTAAAAACAATTTAGCTTTCTTTCTTTGGGGAGGAGGGCCTAGATCTATGAGCAGAATACAAAAGAGATTATGGAGAGAGGGAGAAGGTCTGGGTGGAAGGAAATGAACCAAACCAAACAAAGCAATTAAGTGAGGAATTTGCACCCACCTGTTTTTTGTACAATGATAACACAATAACTATTTTTTTCCGTGAACACTTACTCCTTTAAGTTGGCTTCACCCAGTGTTCATAATAAAGAAGGATGAGGAAAACCAAAAACTTTATTTATATTTATCACATGATCAAATTGCTGGGCATTTGAGCAGCTTGGGAAACAGGATAGCTGCCTGGGTGAGAAGTGAGAGCTCTTCTGAGACAGCAGCCATGAGCAATTTAGACTGGTTGTCCACTAGCTGAACTCACAGCTGTACCCAACCCAGCAGCAGATGCTGTGGTCCTTGATCTGTTGTCAAGACTGAGGTGGTGTCAGGTTGTACTCTGCTTAGTTGTGGCATTTAAATCACAAAGGGCAGAGTGACAGAAAAGGCGGTGTTTTAAACATAGTTCCATGTGAGCTCTCAAAGGATGGCACTTTGGGGAGAGAATTATAAGCTTGAACCATCAAATCTAATATTGTTTGCTGTGACTTCTGAGTTATTTATGTTGCCTTTTCCAAATTTTCCTCCTTCTGCTATTTTTCTTTGGGAATTTCCCAGAATTTATTTAAGGAAGGAGGGAGCATGTTCCCTGGACTTCCCCCAGGCCTTCTCCTGGACATTTCTGCACATTTCACAGACACAGAGAAGAGGGCTAGGCCTCTGCCTTAGGATATTTATAGGTACTCCTCTGACTATATCTTCCTCATAACCTGTTATTTCCTTTCCAATTGAACATGTGGTTGGACATACTAAATAAACACAGGTTTATACATAAACTATTCCAATACCTAAATTCATTCTTAAGGAACTGGCTTGAATTCAACTTGAAAACTATGATGTGTTTATGCCTTAGCAAAAATAGAGTAACAAGATCTATGAGTCTATAATATGACTATCCTGGGTGTGAAGTGGTGTCGAGGGACCCTCTGCAGAGCTGGCATAGAAGTGAAGGAGCAGACATCCTCATACAACCAGGTCTCTAAATTCCAGGGTGTGTGCGTAAGGTGGGTGGTAACATTGTCCCAGTAGCTGTTTCTCCTCTGAAGAATGACCTGTTCCTCTTTCTACTGATAATTCTAAGGGAAGGATGAGAAGAGAAGAGAGAAGGAAGAAAGTTGTGTGTTATAGATAGCCGTCTTCTTTCCTTTGTCGATGTTACCTGTGTCCTAATCTCTCCTTATAAGTATGCCAGTCATATTGGACTAAGGCCCACCCTAAAAAATCCATTTTAAGTTAATTACGTCTTTAAAGTTCCTATATCCAAATACAGTTCCATTCTGAGGTACTGAGGATTAGGCCTTCAAGATATGAATGTGAGAGTGAGTGGCATAATTTAGCCCATAATAGGCCATAAGGGAAGAAGTAGGATAATGGCATGTTCTTGACGACACAGCCCCTTTCACAGCCCCTTTCCCAAGGTCTTCCTATTATTACCAACCACCGTACATCCTCCTTGCTGTCAGACATCAATCTGGAAACAAGAAAATTTTTCTATTTGAGGGCAAGAAGAATTAAAAATGGGTCTTAGGGTCTAATAAGAGAAAAACCTGCTTAGTGTCAGGTGCCCTAAAAAAAAATGCTTGTAAAAAATAATTAGTGGGCTGAGGTTTCCTGTCTCCTAATTTTGCGAAGGGTTTACATTTTGTTAGGTTAGTATGTAGGGAAGGGAAACTATTACCTACAACTTAGTTGTGGACCAGAACTCCCTTGCCTCTCCACTAATATGACACAAAAACTGTGAAATTTAGAAAGAAATTATTTGTAAACAAGAAACATGTAGCCTTGTTAGCCATTGGCAGCCATGCCACTACCATGAGGGAGGCCAGCCTGAAACCCAAACCAACACAGGGAAGGGGCACAGCCAAGCACTCCAGAGAAGTGGAGCCAGAGCCCTGATGAAACCAGGCTTAAAGCCACATGACCACCAAACTGTTTATTTTTGGAGAGATTGGGTCTCACTATGTTGCCAGGCTGTTCGCACACTCCTGGCCTCAAGGCATCCTCATGCCTCAGCCTCCCAAAGTGCTGGTATTACCAGTGTGAGCCAAACTGTGTATTACATGAGCCAATAAAGCACTTTCAGTGCTTAAGCTGAATGTTCTGTTACTCTGCATGTTCTGTTACTTCCAACCAAATACATCTTAATGGACCCAGAATTTGTTCCCAAGAATATGGAGTTGAAAGTAACAGACTGTAAATTGCCAGGGTTGCTGAATGAAAATTAGGTAGAAGGTAGTGGACCTTTATTCTAGTCTAGGAAATTGGCGATCATTGTCATGTGATAGCACATCAGCTGGTTAAACACAGGGATTGTGACCACATGCCCTCTGAGGCTGTAGCACTAGAAAACCTGACAAAACTCAATGGGTTAGAATGCCTGTGGTCTTCAGAAGGATCATAAAATAAAAAGGCAAGCTTAGTCTTAACAGAGCTTGTACAAAAACAAAGAAAAGTGAAGTATGTGTTTTCTAAGAGAAGCCCTCACTGAAAACCTGGAAAAGCCTAGAGAATTACAGAGAAAGGGATATGACCCAAGTCAATGTCACCTGAACACCCCCACATAAACGATGTAAAGCATAATTTATCTGTCATGCTCAAACCAGTTTGAGTTGGGTTTTCAGTTATTTGCAGTTACTAATCTTCCAATGAATATTTACTTACTTTTAGTTACTTTCTTTAAATCAATATAAGGCCTAAAATGTGTCATTGTTGCTTAACATCTGTTCCATTCTATTGTTCCTGCCTCTTCCAGGATATTCAAGGTTTTACTATTTTTCTTTTTGGTGTCTGGTTTCTGCTTAATCTGAAAAGAAGACAGATGAGCTAAATGCTGGCACTATTTGAGTAGAGCGACTTCTTAAACTACAAAATATCAAATCAGGATTCAGAAAATAGACCTGAGCATTTGTGCTTTGGTAATGCATTAATAGCGTAACCATGATAAGCTATTATCTACGCTAGTTCAGAACAGATCCAGCAACTGAATGGTAAACCAGCAATCTCTTCTTTTTGTCAGATTATAATCGCTGGCTTGTGGCTTGGCCCTTGCCTTCTCTGCTCTTGACTGAGGGCTTGGTGATTTCTCCTGGGGCCGAGACTTGGGAATGCAGTTCTCCACACTACCCTCTGCCTCCATCTTCCCAGTATATGCCTTTCCTCTTCAACCCTTTTTTTTGGGGGGGTGGGGGTGGGGGACGGAGTCTCGCTCTGTCGCCTAGGCTGGAGTGCAGTGGCGCGATCTTGGCTCACTGCAAGCTCCGCCTCCCGGGTTCACGCCATTCTTCTGCCTCCGCCTCCCGAGGAGCTGGAACTACAGGCGCCTGCAACCACGCCCGGCTAATTTTTTGTATTTTTAGTAGAGACGGAGTTTCACCGTGTTAGCCAGGATGGTCTCGATCTCCTGACCTCGTGATCCACCCGCCTCGGCCTCCCATTTAAAACCTCTTCTAGTATTATCATGACAACCATCTTAACAAAAGAACAAATTTCAATGGATACTCAAGATTCTCAGTTGCAAGTTGCAGAGACACAGTTCTAACTCTCTGGAGAAGAAGTGAATTAGCCCACATAATGCCATGGAATACCTGGGATCTGACCTTACAGGTGATTGGATACAGACCTCAAAAGCCAACAGGTCAATGTTTCTCCGTGTCTTTCTTCAAATAACTTCTCTTCTTTCTGAATGTCAGCTTTGGTCGTCCAGGCCAGCTGTCTTTATAAGACTCTAATGATAGCCAGATTTAGGCTTACATCCTGACAATTTCACGACAAGGGATGAAAGAGGGATCTGCCCTACCAGCTGCAGTTAGAAAAATTCTGAGAAAGGACTCTGATTGGCTTGACCTAGGTCATAAAACCTCGTACAGTCACTGTGGCAAGCAGGAATGGGTATAAAGCTTGACTTATCTGAGCTAGGTACCCACTCCTCATAGAGGGAGGATGAGTGGCCTCCCTCAACACAGCCACATGGTTGGAATGAGTGAAGAATGATTCCCCAGAGAAGAAGGGGTACTGTTCTAGACAGACACAGCAATGCCTGTCCACTCAAGGCAGCAATGCCAGCAAAGTAGCAATCTGTTTAGTAGTGAGCTGGAAATGCATAGTAATATAATCAGTGACACATTCAATAGGTACTCAATAAACGCTACTGAATGGACAACTTAGTCCTGCACTCTCCAGCTTTGGAAATGGTTTTTACTCATATCTCAGTCTGGAGATGTCTGTTTAACCTCTGCCTTGCTCCCATTCTCAGTCTCTGGTCCTTCTGCCTACCTTCCCAAGAAATCTTCATGACTGTTTCAAAAGTAAAGCTACCAATAAGTCAGGCAATTTGCTTGTCTCATTTATTTCACAAATTGAAATATTTTTCTCTTTTTTAGTTTTTGCCTTCCTTCAGCCTCAGCTCCTGGCTACCCTTTGAACTTAGTGATTTCCATTCTCACAGTCATGAGGGATTTCCTGGATGATGTATCCCATTGGCCAGATGCAAGATTTACTTAAAGTGTGTAAATACCAGCAGAAACAGTGCAATTACACATGTGGTCTACATTTAGGAACCTGGACTACCATTCATATGGGGATGCCTCAATTTATTGTAGATCCTCAGTTTGTCATTGGTGACAAGTGCAGAATGAATACTTCCCAAGTCCTGTTTCTAAGCAGCAACAGTTATGGAAAATGCTGAAGCCAGTTTTTGAGGGGCCTCCTCGTTGAAACTTCTTGCCAGTTAACTGCCTTGTTACAATCAAACATGTGGAACACAGACAAAAATTCCTGAAAAGTGACCATTAGTTGACTATAAATAGCTGGGAGAAAAACATCCAATGGAAGCTCATGGAGGATTAGCTTGCCAACTAATGTGACAGATAAGACAGAAATGGGTAAGTGCTTCCTTCTTCTTGGTACAAAGACAAAAAAAAAATGAATAATTACTCAGTGTTTTACAAATGAGAAAATGTGTTTTTTTCTTTTTTTTAAAAAAAAAAACAAGAAAATAAAATCATGTATCACTTTGGGAGTAAACTCAGATCACACTATCCTAAAAGATAACTACAAATAAGAAACTCTGGTAATATCAAATGGAAATACATTGTATACAGCAACCCTGCTGTCTGAGACAGATACAAGAATCTAAACTATTGATTCTGGCAACACTTGTATGACTTTCCATTACAGCAAAGTTACTGAAATGGAAACGTGGACTACCATTTTGCAAAAAGGATAATCTCAAAAATATGGCCATCTTGAGAAAGAGGATATGCAAACACTGGACTCTTTATTTCTTGTCTATTATTGCTAGATTTCTCAATTCACAGAAACAAAATACTTGGTTAGCATTTACTGTGATGGAAAAAATAAGAATCTCCTATCTGGTATGTCAGATTAGTCATTGAGAGAAATGCAAATTAAAACATCTTGTGGGGAAATTTTGCTGTTCTGTAAATATATATAGCAAGTTTAAAAAGGAAAGTGGTAAAGGATAAAAGGAAGCTTTATAAGAACAGCTGACATAATTTCTCCAAAAATATCTATGGGAAACTTGTGTGCTGTGATTTTCATAGTTTATCACTAAAAATGTCATAGCACCTTATATTAATTAAATCATGGACATTTATGGCTAATTTCAAACACTATATTATTTTTTAAAGCAAAATATATTTCATGAGAAAAATCATGAAAATTAAAAATGAAGATAATTTCAAGTGTCAAACCAAATCATTTATTTATAAAATTAAGAATACTCATTCCAAGGGAAATCCCAGTTTATTTATTTTTTCCTTTTTATTTATTTATTTAGAGATGAGGTCTTGCTATGTTGCCCAGGCTGGTCTTGAACTCCTGGGCTCGAGTGATCCTCCTGCCTCAGCCTCACAAGTAGCTGGTACTACAGATGCACATCACCATGCCTGGCTAAAGTCCCATGTTAAATGCATACATATTGTATTTTTCTGATTGTAAGAGATAGGTGCAGACTCTTGATTTATGGCTAGAATATGACATACATGAGCATTTGCCTTTCCTAAGATAATTCACAAGCATCCCCCCAAAAAATATAGATAGGGATCAAAGTAAACAAACAAACGAACAAAAACAGAAGCAATTGAATTTGACCTTATAATGGTCATAAAGTGATGATGGACATGACCAAAGCCACAACATCAGTAGAAAGGCAGTGGAAGAAGTAGTAACACAGTGGCAGGGGCTTCCAAATGGGGGCTCCCCCTCACTGGTGGTGTGAAGAGAGATCCTGCGTTGATTTCAGGAGCACATGAAAGCGTGGAATGTTTGCTCTGGAAAAGAACTTTGATGAGCTCCCACCCTTCCATTTGACAGACAGGTAGACCAAGATGGGCTAGGGGATTAGCTCAGCCCCTTTCCTGCTTTTTCTGGCTAAAACCCTCCTATATGTAAGAACTCTTCTAATTTTTTTTTTTTTTTTTTTTTTTGACACAGGATCTCACTCTGTCACCCAGGCTGAGTGCAGTGGTATAATCATGGCTCACTGCAGCCTCAACCTCCCTGGCCCAAACAAATGATCCTCCCACCTCAGCTGGGACTATAGGCACATGCCACCATGCCCAGGTAATTTTTTATTTGTTTGTAGAGACAGGATCTTGCTTTGCTGCCCAGGCAACTCCTGGACTCAAGTGACCCTCTTGCTTCAGCCTCCCAAAGTGCTTGGATTACAGCCGTGAGCCACTGTGCCTAGCCTGTTCTAATTCTTTCCACCACCACAAATGCAAAATCTTTGGGGGCCTTGCCCCTGCAAAAGAATGGCAGGTTTAGTTTTAATTTTTAAAATCTTTATTTTCTGTCTTTTAAAATGCGGCTTCAAATCTGCAATATAGAAAATATATGCTTTGGGGAAGCCCAAAATAACAGACTTTTTTTTCAAACGACTTTCATTTTGGATCAGCCCACAGACCACCTGGTGAATTTTCAAATTCCAGAATGTTTGCATCTGAAAGGCCTTAGAGAGCATTTAGAAGCATATCCCTGCTTAGAAGAAATGGAAAGAGTGGTTTTTCCAGGTCGTCTCACATGCCAGAGTCTCACCGGAAGCTAAGTGACTGCAGGGTTTGGGTCCAGCTCTCCTGATTCCACTCTAATGCTACTTCCATGTTCTCTGCTTCCTCTGTGTTCTTCCTTAACAAGGAGGGGCCTGGGGAGAGAGAAAGGGATTGAGAGAGGAAGAAATCTGAAGTTTCCATACTGGCCTATAGCAATATTTGCTTCTGCTAATATATAAAGCCTTCTATTATCTGACATTTTTGCCACAGTTTGTATCTATTTTGGGAAGTCATCATTCATGCAGATAAATCAATAGTTCTGCCCTCTCACTTATAAACGATCATTATGCATGAATTCTTTTGGAACTGCACTTTAAAAACTGCCTATGCAGTGATTATTTCATTCATGCATTCATTCATTTAACAAATATACATTGAGAACATACTCTGTGACAGAAACTGCTAGGTATGGGGAGGAAAAAGACATAAAATATTATTCCTTTCTCTGAGGTGCTTATAGTCTAATGGGAATGAAAGACATACATCAAAACATAAGTACGCTCAGATGTTATGAATGCTGTGCTACAACTGTTGTGCAACACACAGCAACATAACAGAGTGGTTAAGTGTGTGATACTTGACTCACACTGTGAGAGGGAGCATCTCACTTCTGACACTTATACAAATTACTCAATATCCCTAAGCTTCCATTTCCTTATTTTTAAGCTAAAGGCAAATAATACTTCCTATGGCATAATATGAGGATTAAGTGAGATGTAACATGTAATGTTACTGGCATGTAGTAAGTGCTCAGTAAATGTTAGCCATTATTCTTATTATTTCTACAGTAGAAGCACAAAAGAGGTGGGGTGTCTTATTTGAGGGTCTAAAGATGCTTCATGGGAAGGTTTTACTCTAGCTGAGTCTGGAAGATGAACTAAATTGCTGCCAAGTAATTGTGGGGAGAAATCGATTCTGGGCAAGAGGAGTTACACAAATAATATGCTAGCAGCAGGACACAGCCTGATACTGGAGAAACTTCTAGCCGTTTGGAGTGACCAGTGCTCCAGATGCAGGCCTAGTAGCTCTGTGCACCAGATCCAGGCAGAGACTGGGACCAGAATGCTACCAGAAGAACCTGGTTCTGTCCTATTCTCTGTGCCCCAGGGCAGCTGCTTGTAAGCCTTGGGGTCTTAGTTTTCTTATTTGGGAATTAAGGAGGTAAAACTAGATGACCTCTATTATTCCTTCCAGCTCCAAATTTCTGTGGTTTTAAGGTAAAATCTAATTAGGTCAAGCTAGAAGCTTTAGCTTGCATTCCGGGCAAAACCAATAAGTATTATGAATTAAGAAGCTGCTAAAGAAATATATCGATTCTTCGGGGAAGTCTGTAGGGGGGAAGGAGGGAACATGGGGAAAGGGTGGGTGCAAACTTCTGAGCAGACACTGAGTTAAAGAGTATGCATACTAAGCACTACCTAAAAAGGATTAATGTGACTCACTTCTATTCAATTTTTCAAACTTGTGGACTTGTTCAGTTGCTACTGGGATGTGTTCAAAAGCTTCTGCTTTAGTCATTAGATAATTTCTCAATCAATGGCTACTAAATATTCTACTACTATAATGTTTTGGGAAGCATGACATATTTTTAACTTTTAAAGGGTTGTAAGTATAAAAATTCTGAAAATCATTAAATCTAGACACTGCTTAATTGTTACTAATTGACTTTGTCTCAGGGCTGTAAAGTAACCCACATAACCTAAAATTTAAAAAAAAAAAAAAATTGGCCAAGAGCAGCAGCTCACACTTGTAATGTCAGCACTTTGGGAGGTTAAGGTGGGAGGATTGTTTGAGGCCAGAACTTTGAGACCAGTCTGGGCAACAGAGTGAGACCCCTGTCTCTACAAAAAAATAAAAGGAATGAACTGGACATGGTGGCACATACCTGTGGTCCCAGCTACTTGGGAGACTGAGAGGGGAGGATTGTTTGAACTCAGGAGTTTGAGGCTACAGTGAGCTATGATTGTGCCACTGGACTCTAGCCTGAGCAACAGAGTGAGACCTCATTTTCAAAAAAAGAGTTTTTAAGAAAGTAAAATGAATCCAAGACAGATAAAAATGACACTGAGGGAAAGTAAAGCATGATCAAAATGAAGAAACGTCCCCTGAAAATGGAATCTTTGAAGATTTTCTGTATCAGAAACCTTACACTAAGGATGCTGGTAATATGGGAGGACTGTGGAGTTTCTGCACCCTGTTTTGAGCCTGAAGAAATTTGGAAGCTCTCTCTATTTACATAAAGGAGGTTTGCATGGCAGAAATGACCATCAGATCCTGATTAATTCTCATTGCCACTGACTCCATGTGACAGTAAAAGACGTTCATATTTTTGAAAGCCCAAGTGCACTCCATGTTTGAAAACAGAATTCATTCATCACGGAAGCTGCCCAGGAAGGGTGCTGGACATAGGTAAAAATCTCAAAGACAGTCCTCTACCCTAATCCAGGGGTATTATCTCCCTGCTATTAGTACATCCCAGAATATTCACATAGATGACTTCTGGAGCCTAAGAAATGCAGAGTGGTAGTGGAGAAATTGGGACTGCAAGGGGAAAATATGTGAAACTCACTTGTTGACAGCTATAATTGGGACTGAAATTGCATACATCCTTCAGTCTGTCTGTAAGGCTCAAACTACATCTTGAAACATGGTCAGTGTCAACAGAGAGCATTGTCCACTCTCACTCACCAATACTCCTCTCACAAGAAGCAAGAGCCCTGCAGTGCCTGGTGACCTACCCACAGCAACCGCTTCCTAATCATCCCCTCCCTCCTATAGCCATCACTCTCTACTAGGAGGAGTTGAGTTGCGTTACAGGAAATGCCTGCCTGGAAAAAGGCATTAGCCTGTTTCTGTGTGGCTTTAAAGGATGGAATTTATAGACATCTGAGTAGACTGGAATCAGCATGGGCTGCCTAGTTCGACAGTCACTTCTAAATCTCTAGAGAGTTTAATTGGAGGCCTGGATGACCAGTGGTTATGAACATTGCTGAGGAGTAGTTGGGCCTCTGGCTTTTTTAAGCTTCCTTCCAATTCTAGGCTATGACTTAGTGATGTCTTTTGTTCATTTAAATCAGTTGAAGACTTAACAGAATTTAGGAATTGCACAGAAATAAATATTCCCTAGCAATGTCTAAAAATAAAAAACAAAACAAGAAACCTTTTGCTAACTCTAATGATACATTTGTGAATATGTCATTTGTCTGGACTGATGAGTACGGGAAGCCTGTGGTTTGGTGTACTGGAGATGATTGCTTAGCTTAAATTATACAAAGATTTCATTACTGTAATTTCCTTGTCTCCTGTATGGATTTCTTTTAGCAGTCCCCATTACTGAAAAGAGAACACAAATCAACAAGTAAGTTCTTTTCTCTTCAACAATCTCAATATTAGGTCAGTGCAATTTTTTTAATTTGAAAGTACTTTTTTCACTTCTACTAGTGTAAATAATCCAAGAGTTATTATTATTATTATTGGTCTTTTTTATCTTCCTTCCTTTGAAAAACCTTCTATTTGTGGTTGAAAGATTGGGAAAAAGTAACTATTTTATGGTCCTGGCTGTGTCTAAACCCTAATCTAAAAATTTGGTGGCATTCTCTCATTGAAGTTGTCACAGCTTACATATTTAGTTTTCTATAATATCTCATACATCAAAATCCAAAAACCACAAAAACGAATCTTTCCTTGGTTTTACATCATTTAGATGCTTCAAGGTAATAGGCATCCGGTGTTTGCAAAGTCCATTCTGGGTCTGGATGTGTGCTAGATGAGGTACAAAGATATCACAGGTGAGCTGAGGACAAAACCAGAGCCAGAGCCTCCCATGATGATCAGCTTTGCTGTGTGTAATGTTCCACACAGAGTCATTGCAAGGCTAACTTTGGTCAGAGAGTTCTAAAGTGGAGGTGCCAGAAAGAAGGAGAAGGTGGACCCCATGCCGGACACATGTTTGCATATATTATTTCATTTAATCTTCACACTCACCTTGACTGGTTTATAAATGGAGAATCTTTCATGTCAAGAGGTTAAGTAACTTGCTCAAGGTCAAACAGCTAAGAAGTGACAGCAACAGGATTAAAATCTTGGCTGGGCGCAGTGGCTCTTGCCTGTAATCCCAGCACTTTGGGAGGCCAAGGTGGGCGGATCACCTGAGGTCAAGAGTTCGAGACCAGACTGACCAACATGGAGAAACCCCCGTCTCTACTAAAAACACAAAAATTAGCCAGGCGTGATGGCACATGCCTGTAATCCCAGCTACTCGGGAGGCTGAGGCAAGAGAATTGCTTGAATCTGAGGGCAGAGGTTGCAGTGAGCCAAGATTGCACTCCAGCCTGGGCAACAAGAGTGAAACTCCATCTCCAAAACAAACAAACAAACAAACAAAACAGGATAAAAAAAAAAAAAAACAGGATTGAAATCTTGCTATAATTTCAGGGCCAAGAGAAAGGCCTATTGTGAGTATAAGTTTATTACCCTACTGACTGGTTGATGTATGAAATTTTGCTGTTAAAGCTAATTTTGTATAGTGGTTTTCCAAATGCATTCTTCCAAAAATTACCATTCTAAAGTTTTAGTGGTTTTTCAGTGGTTCTAGAAAATTTTATTGGAATTTCATTTATAAAACGGAGTTCTAATTTGAATGAAATGCATGTGTTATTTACCAACACCTGCAACACCACGAAAATATTCGTTTAAATTCTATTGGTTAATTTCATAAGTAAATGTCACAAATTGGGACTTACAAAAAAAGAACTCTGTTTTTTAAAATAACACTTTTTGTGTTGTTCTATAATTGGAATTCTGTTACTGCCTTATTTCTCTGATTCTCTTTTCATCAATATTTACTGAAAGAAGTAATATTCTTTGATTACATTTCCTACACCCCCTTGCTCTCTGAAGCCCACTTCAATCAGAACTCAATCCTGTCCACTCCAACAAAGCTGCGATATTCTGTGTCATGACTGCCTTGGTGAAAGCCAGCCAGGACACCCAAATTCTGGGGTTATTTTTTGCTCTTACCTCACTGGCTCCTCAGAAACATTCAACACAGATAACAGCACCATTCTTCAAATCCTTTCCCCCATGGCTTCCAGGGCACTGTAGTTTCCTGGTTTCCTAACCTCTCTCTCCTGGTCCCCACCACTGGATCTTCTTCCTCACTTTGTCCCCTAATCTACATGCTGATAACTGGCCCTTACCCTTAGTTTCAGAACCATATATTCAGCCCTTATTTGATATCTCCACAGGGAAGTTTAACAGAGTTCATATTTAATGTGTCTAAAACAATATTCTTGATCTTCCCCTCTCAACCTATTCCTCGCATATTGTGCCCCATCTTGGTAAATGACCTTACTGTCTACCCAGTTGCTCCGACTGAAAATATGAGAGTAACCCTTGACTCCTTTTCCTTTACTTTCCACAGCTAACTGACTGACAGGTCCTATCAGCTTTATCTCCAAAATGTATCCTGAGTCACTCTCTCCAGCCCTGCTGCTACCGTTCCAGTCCAAATAACCAACATTTCTTCTGAGTTTCTGCTCCAGCCTCCTGCTTCCACTCTTTCCCCTTCTCCAGTTCTCCATTCTCCCTGCCATAGCTCAGGGTTTCTCAACCACGTCACGATTGACAGTTTAGGGTGCCTATTTCTTTGTTGTAGGGGGTAGTCCAGACATGGTAGGATGTTTAGCCGCATCTTTGGCCTTTGCCCACTAGATGTCAGTAGCACTCCCCAGTGTGACAACTGAAGCTGTCTCCAGGCATGGACAAATGTCCCCAGGAGGCAAAAATCACCCCCTGTTTAGAATCCCTGCCAAAGCATGAACAATTTTTACTTTTAAAAAATGAGTCATAATTAATGATAATGATAAGTAGTAAAATTTAAAATAAAATAACAATAATAGTAATGCCACTTCTCTCATTTAAACCCTCCAGTGACTCCCCAAGTCTCTTACCACAGCCAGGAAGGCTCTGCATGATCTGGTTCCTGCCAACCTCTCTGACTTTAAGGCCCCCATGGCCTGATTTCTATTCCTCATATAAACAAACTCATTCTCACCTCAAGGCAATCACACTTGCTATTCTTTATATCTAGGGCACCTTTCCCTTAACTTCCTGCATGGCCACTTTCTTTACACAGTGGATCCAACTCCTCAGAAACTTCTCTCACCACCCTACCTCGTGTGCCCCCACATCACATTATCATGTCTGTTTTCTTCCCAGCATCTATAGTTAGTTACGTGAGATGACTTCATGTACATGTTTCCTTATCTGTCTCCTCAACTACAATATAAACTCCTAGTCTTTTGTGCACACCACTATGTCTCCAGTGTCCTGAACAGTGCCAGGCACACAGTAGGTGCCCAAGAAATATTCACTGAGTTTTAAAATTCTTCAAGAGGCCAGGTGTGGTGGCTGTAATCTCAGTGCTTTGGGAGGCTGAGGCAGGAGGATGGCTCGAGGCCAGGAATTCAAGATCAAGGCAACGTAGTGAGACTCCATCTCTAAAAAAATTATTAAAAATTAGCCAGGTATGGTGTCTTGTGCCTGTAGTCCCAGCTATTTGGTAGGCTGAACCAAGAGGATTGCTTGAGCCCGGGAGTTTGAGGCTGCAGTGAGCTAAGATTGTGCCACTGGACTCCAGTCCGAGCAACAGAACAAGACCCTGCTTCTTAAAAAAATAAAATAATGATGATTCGTCATGTCTCGGATTAACATACTGATGTGGTTATATGCAAAGCTTCTCAGTCTAAATGTTTGCAAGTATTTTTAGTAGAACAGGAGACTGGTCACACACAGCTCAAATAAATTCTCATGTTGACATTATGCATTTGATGGGATGCATGTGGAGAATGTCCCTTTCGTAAGGAAAAGCTATTGGCTTGATTGGATTATAATTGGAGCCCAAATACTAATAAACAAAGTTTGGCAAAGTTAAGACCATGAAACTCATCTTTGTAAGTGACCTAAGCTTGTTGAAACCCATTCCCAGAGGTGAAAGCCTAATGAATCTATCTCTTGTGCCATGGAGCCTTCTGTTGATATAAGCTTTGTCAGGGGAATGAGGTATTGATGTTTTAATGTCTGTGGATTATGGTAATGTGCTTAACTATATTGATCTGTTCAGTATTCTGTACTTGCTTTGTTGCTATCCCAAAACTCCAAGAGAAGGAGGTGTCCAGATGGTCATAACACAGACTATGAAAAGGAATCAAAGAAGTAGCATATCAGTGTAATTCATAAAATATTAGACATCAAAATTTGACACCTCAGTTAAGCCACAGGCCTAATGGGAAAGTACTTAATGGGCTAAATTAATCCTACCACTGACAAAAATTGATGTGTGTGATAAGAATGAAAATCTCCCAACTGACCTGCAGTCTGTGGGAGAGACAGAGAAGTAACTTTATGGGTGAGCCCTCAGGTTCTGCCATTCAGGCAAGGACTTGGAAGTAATGTAGTAATGGAAGTACAGGTAGAGGAGGCACAGAATTCTGGGGACCCAAGTGGGCCTGGAAAACTCCAAGGCAAGAATCAGTGGAGGGAAAAGCCCTGGGCTCTGAAGTTAGGCAGGCCTGGCTTAGCCTCCCAAGTTCTGCACTTACTAATCACTGCTTATCAGAATGCCTGCCTGCAGGTTCTTTTATATCCCTATGCTTTCATTTTTTTCACCTATAAGGAGAGGGAAAATAATGTTTCTTATCTCATAAGATGTGAGAGGGATAAAATGTGATAATGTAGGGAAAGTATCAGGACCAGATGAGGCACGTGAATTCTCTTCATCCCTGTTTTCTATTTCATTCCAGACAATGTGGCATCTGCTGTAATTAAGATACCATGTGCATTACCTACCTGACCTTGAAATCAGCAAAGACCTTCAGAGAGGGAACCCAGAATCACTCTCCTGTTCTCAGCAGCTTTTGTCAGCTGCCTCAGAGGAAAGATTAGCTTGCGTGAGATGCTGACATTGAGTTACCCTCTGTTCTGTAAAGGTGATCTGAGGCTTGGCAGGAGCAGTTGGGAGGTAGAAGGGAGAGCTTGGGGAGCATCTGTGCCCACTACCCCAAGTTGCCAGCCTGCAGCAGAAGAGCACAGAGCAGCAGACCCCTGCCCTGCCAGGATGATCCTTGTCACAGATGCCACAGACACTTTACAGCCATTGTAATAAAAGCTGAGTCTGCCAGCCCTGGCTTCATAAGAGAGGGGATAAACAATAGCTAGCAGATTAAATAATGCAGGACATTTTATATTCAAGTTTGAGTTTAGCAGAAACTGAGAGCATAATAAATAAAGAGGACCACGATAGCCTTTAATAAAGCAAACAGACCAAGGAGTCATTCATTTGCCATATGAAGGATTTGTTTTCCAGGGAAATCATGCAAAAAGGCTTAGCCTATTCTGCAGATGAAAAACTGGCCTGACCCTATCTTGCCCAGCTGAATGAACTCTGCAAACAGGATTTTCAAAGTACTCTTTTTCAATTAACGTTTTAATATTCTGAGCCTTTGCATGGAAATTATAACTTTAGCTGTTGAAGATGACTTAAGCGAGTGCCTGATTTACAAATGCACCCAAGCAATGCCAGTGGCCTTTGCAAATTAGATTTTTAAAATAATTCACAGAGCAGCTTTTTTATGTACTCAAGTGCCTCCCATGTGCAGCCTTCCAGCCTTGTTCTGAAGAACAGATTTTTCAGAACTGAATGCACATTTCAACTCCTAATTCATACTTCTGCCTTTCCTTTTAGATGACTTCACTACTACTTTCATTTATTGGAATAATTAAAAGAAAACTAAAGGTCTTGCAATGAGGAGTTGTCAATCATCAAGTCTTCCTTCATAATTGCCAAATCTCAGGTCATCACTAAACCTTCATTCCCTCTCTCATCACCTTGCATCTGTGTTGTTGCCACAGCCTCCTGATGTTGTGATCCACTCTATACATTGTGGAAAGTGTCATTCTTCAAACATTCCTCTTAACCATGTTATTCCCTGTTCAAGAAATGATAAGAGCAATCTACTAGCTCCAGTCTAAACTTTCAACTCCTTATCCTGACTTGCTTTTTAAAAATTTTTAAAATAGACTTTACTTTTTAGGATAGTTTTAGGATCACAGCAAAATTGAACAGAAAGTATAGAGAGTTCCTGTATATGCCTTCCTCTCCCACACATACAGCCTCCCTCACTGTCATCATCCTGTACTAGAGTGGCACATTTATTGCAATCAATGAACATACATTTACACATCATTATCATCCTAAATCCGTAGTTTGTATAGAGTTTGTTCTTGATGTGCATTCTGTGGGTTTTGACAATGTATAATGACATGTGTTCATGATTATCATACAGAATAATTTCATTGCCTAAAAATCTTTTGTGCTTTATCTATTCTTCTCCCTCCCACAACCATTGGTCTTTTTACTGTCTCCATAGTTTTGCCTTTTCCACAATGTTATATAGTTGGAATCATACAGTATGTAGCCTTTTCAAATTGGCTTTTTTGACTTAGTAACATGCATTTGGTTCCTCCATGGTTTTTTTTTTTTTTCTAGCTTGATAGTTCATTTCTCTTTTTATCACTGAATCTTAATCCATGTGTAGATATACCACAGTTTATTCACTAATGAAGGGAATCTTGGTTGCTTCCAAATTTTAGAAGAAATGAACAAAGCTGCAATGAACATCTTGATATGTCCCCCACCCAAATCTCATGCTGAATTGTAATCCCCAGTATTGGAGGTGGGGTCTGGTGGGAGGTGATTGGATCATGGGGGCAGTTTATCATGAGTCATTTAATACCATCCCCCCTTGGTGCTGTTCTTGTGATAGTGAGTGAGTTCTCATGAGGTCTAGTTGTTTAACAGTGTGAAGCACCTCCCATCTCTCTCTCGGTCCTGCTCTTGCCATGTAAGATGCCTGCTCCCACTTTGCCTCGCACCATGAGTAAAAGCTCCCGGAGGCCTCCCCAGAAGCAGTTGCTGCTGTGACTCCTTGGACAACCTGTGTAACTATGGGCCAATTAAACTTATTTTCTTTATAAAGTACCCAGTCTGACGTATTTCTTTATAGCAATGTGAGAATGGACTAATACAGGAAATTGGTACTAAGTGGGCAGAGGTTGTAAGAGTTTGGAGGGGTCAAAGGAAGACAGGAAGATGAGGGAAAGTTTGGAATGTCCTGGAAACTTGTTGAATGATTATGACAAAAATACTGACAGTGATATGGACAATTAAGTCCAGGCTGAGGAGGCTTCAGATGGAAATGAGGAACTTATTTAGAACTGGAATAAAGGTCACTTTTGCTATGCTTTAGCAAACTTGGTTGGATTGTACCCTGTTATAGGAACCTGTGGAACTTTATACTTGAGAGTGATGGTTTAGAATATTTGACAGAAGAAATTTCTAAGCAGCAAAGCATTCAAGAGTCAGCATGGCTGCTTCTAACAGCATAGCTCATATCTATGAGTAAAGAAATGATCTGAAACTGGAACTTACATTTAAAAGGGAAGCAGAGCATAAAAGTTTGGAAAATTTGCAGCCTGGCCATGTGGTAGAAAAGAGAAGCCTATTTTCTGGGGAGGAATTCATGCAGGCTGCAGAAATTTGCATAACTAAAAGGAAGGCAAGTTCTGATAGCCAAGATAATGGGGGAAAGACCCTGAAGGCATTTCAGAGACTTTGTGGCAGCCCCTCCTATCACAGGCACAGAGGCCTAGGAGGGAAGAATGGTTTTGTGGGCCAGGCCCAGGGCCCTGCTTCCCTGAGCAGCCTCAGGACACTGTTTCCTGCATCCGAGTCATTCCAGCTTCAGCTAAAAGGGGCTCAGGTACAGCTCAGGCCACTGCTCCAGAGGGTGCAAGCTATAAGCCTTAGTGGTTTACACATGATGTTGAGCCTGCAGATGCACAGAGTGCAAGAGTTGAGGCTTGGGGCCATCTGCCTAGATTTCAGAGGGTGTGTGGAAAAGCCTGGACGTCCAAGCAGAAGCCTACTGCAGAGTCAGAGCCCTCATGGAGAACCTCTACTAGGGTAGTGCAGAGGGAAAATTGGGAGCCCCCACATCAAGTCCCCACTGGGGCACTGCCTAGTGGAGCTGTGAGAAGAGGGCCACTGTCCTTCAGATCCCAGAATGGAAGATCCACTGAAAGCTTGCTCTGTGCACCTGGAAAAGCCACAAACACTCAACACCAGCCCTTAAGAGAAGCCCTAGGGGCTGAACCCTGCAAAGCCATGGGGGCAGAGCTGCCCTAGGCCTTTGGAGCCCCAGTGTGCACTGGATATGAAACATGAAGTCAAAAGAGATTATTTTGGAGCTTTCAGATTTAATGATTGCCTTGCTGAGTTTCAGACTTGCATGGGGCCTGTAGTGTTTTTCTTTTGGCTGATTTCTCCCTTTTGGAATGGGAATTACTCCCATTGTGTAAATACAATGCCTAAACCCCCATTGTATCTTGGAAGTAATTAACTTGATTTTTTTATCTTACAGGCTCATAGGCAGAAAGGACTCTCCTTGTCTCAGATGAGACTTTGGATTGTGGACTTTTGAGTTGATGCTGGAATGAGTAAAGACTTTGGGGGACTGTTGGAAAGGCATGATTAGATTTTGCAATGTGAAAAGGACATGAGATTTGGGAGAGGCCATGGGCAGAATGATATGGTTTGGATCTGTGTCCCCCACCCTTCAAATTTCATGTCAAATTGTAATCCTCAGTGTTGGAGGTGAGACCTTCTGGGAAGTGGTTGGATCATGGAGGCTGTTTCTCATGAATGGTTTAACATCATCTTTCTTTGTGCTGTTCTTATAATAGTGAGTTCTCTCTCCCAGTCCTGCTGCTGCCACATAAGGTGCCTGCTCCTGCCATGTAAGTTTCCTGCTCCTGCTTTGTCTTCCACATTGGAGTAAAAGCTCCTGGAGGCCTCCTCAAAAGCAAATGTTGCCATGCTTTCTGTATAACCTGCAGAACCATGAGCCGATTTATAAATGAGCCAGTCTCAGGTATTTCTTTATAGCAACGTAAGAATGGACTAATACACCTCCATATGTAAGTTTTTGCATTGACATAAGCTTTCAACTCATTTGGGCAAATCCCAAGGAGCGAAATTGCTGAATTGTATGGTAAGAGTTTAGATTTATAGGGAACTGCTGAACTGTCTTCTGAGGTAGCTGTTCCATTTTGCATTCCCCCCAGCAGTGAATGAGACACGCTGTTGCTCCACATCCTTAACAGCATTTGGTGTTACCAGTGTTTTGGATTTTTGCCATTCTAATAGTGTGCAGGCTGACTTTTAAATACCTCTTTCAAATTTGTCTTTCCAAATGTGCTTGTACTTTTCTCAGACAAGAGCATCCTACTGTTGTCCAGCTTGTGTTCTTACTGAATACTCTCAGCCTCTGTTCCAGAGCCGGACTTTTGCTCATGTTCTCACTCTAAAGTCTTCCTCCTTCTTTTATGCCAAAAACATCCTATTCCCTTCTTTGCATACCAGACATTATTTCCCTTTGCTTGCTGTGAATTTCTCTAGGGATATGGTTCTCAACTGCAGAGAGCTTCAAGGGATACTGATGGCTTTGTCCCATCCCCAGAGAGTCTGATGTTACTGAGCTGGGTGCGAGGACTTCAAAGTCCAGCAGATGGTTCTTAATGTGCTGCCAGTGTTGAAAACCAAGCACTGGGGCTTACAATCCTCACCAGAAAATCAAATATTTTACTGCATACTAAGTACATTGCATAACAGGCACTCTGTTTCTTGTTCCATGGTTGTGTTATGATGACATAAATACTATCTTCTGAGTCAAAAAAAGAGACAACAATAAGGTAGTCAACAAATGCTATTTGCAGGCCTGTCTGAGCTGAGAATCTAGATTTTTCTTGCCAACTTTAACTGATCCTAAAAAGATTAATTCCTAGAGGGCTAGGAATTAGTCTTCTTCATTTCTTTCCTAGGCACAAAGCATATCAGAAAACATCCACTGATGGTCAGTCATTTAGCTAAGTTTCTAGGGGATGTGTCCTTCCCCAGAGAGTGAGGCCACAAATTATCTCACTGGCCCAGTTTCCTGTTTAAGTGGCTGAACTTTGCCTTTGCCAAAATTCGCCTCTTCTAAAATTTGTGGCTCACTGTGATGCTGCTATGATACCAGAAAAGGAGGTTCATTTTGTGAAAATATATAGCTTTCAAGGATGCAAGTGAAAGTGAACGTAAGCCCATCAAAATGTAGCAGCTATATTTCTGGTTCAGGAAATTGATTGAAAACCTGTATTTATTTACCTTCCCCCATGTCCCACAGAAATGACAGTAAAAATATCTGAAGGGAGATAAGTCCATAATAATACTGAAAGCAGGAAAGAGCAGCTATCAGCAGACCAGAGATTTTTTATAGACTTTTAGAAGATGGAATTGTAGATTATACTGATGGAGAAGTTAAAACTGAAAGAACGATAGCCAAGAGTGTGCACAAGAGGGATGAAGCACAGGTGGGAGCTTCTCTTCCCAGTGTGCAGAGGCTCCCAACTAAAAGTCAGAAGGAGAGACAAGCAAGAACAGGAGTAGCAATCAGGATGGAACCTGGAGAAGTATCTTCAGAACAGCTCTGCTGGTCTGTCCCTTAATTCTGCTCCCTGCTGAAACTGGAAGTGGTTGCCATTATTTTTGTCCTTGGGACAAACCGTAGGGCTGGTCTCTAAAGAAAAAGTGGCTCCAGAGTAAAGCCCTGAAAATTCTGGCACCAAAAGGAGTGTGGCTGGGGGTAATCCTTCCTGTGCCCTGTCCCCACATCTGGGGAGCGATGCGAGCCACACACCTAGAAATTACAGTGGAATCCTGGAGTGAGGGAAAGACCCATACAGCAGCAGAGAAACCTGTATCAGCGATCATTATTAAACAACCTCTTCCTTAATTCACAAAGCTGAGTAGAAAACCAAGGCTCATCCATGGCATGAGAGAAACAAATAGAATAAAAAGTTACCCAGAGGAATAAATAGCTGAGGACATAAACAACTGAAGGGAAAAGCAGGGGTGGGTGGGTAGAGGAAGAAGGAATTTTTTGAGAATTCTAATTAGCATCAATCCAGTGAGATATAGCTTCTATAAACAGGAATAGCTGCTATAAAAAGGAATAATAAAAGAAAAAATCCAAAACATGATTGCCAAAATAAAATACATAATAAAATAGCAAAGATAAAGTAAAAGAAATCTTTCAGAAGTAGGACAAAGATATAAAAGGATGAAAAATATAAAAATTTTTAAAAAGTTCAGAGATACAGAGAATACAGCTGAGCACTCTAAAATCTGTCTAATAAGGCATGCATAATGAGGAGAACATGCCATGGGGGAAATTATTGAGGAAATAGCTGAATAACATTTTCCTTAATGAAAGACACAAGTCTTCAGATTGAAAGGCTTATTCACCACTGAGCAGGATGACTACTACTAGCATGAATAACATTGTTGACATTGTTGACCATCCACTAAGTGCCTTCCATGGATTGTCTCATTCACTCTCATAACAACCTATAAGTGTGACTAATAAAGAAAAGCATATTTAGTCACATCCTCATGATTTTTAAAAAATATTCTAAAAGTTTAGAGAGGAAAAAATGGTCATTTACAAAGGAATTCAAATTTGATTGGCATCAGACTCCTCAACAGCAATACTGGTTACCAAAAGACAATGAAACAATACGTTTAGATTCTGAAGGATAATTATTTTTAACCTAGACTCATCTAGAATATTTATTAAAAGAAGAAGGTATAAGCAAAATAAAAACTTTTCTAGGCACTGAAAGACTCAAAAAATTTACTTCCATTTACTTTTCCAAAAATATTTGAGGATATACCACAGAAAAACAAATGTAAGAATTCACTGAAGAGGGCAACATGGAATCCAATAGAACAGACTAAGCTAAGAATGCAAGAGGAAAGTAATATCAGAAAGATAGCTGAGCAGCAATCCTAGAAAGCAATCATACAAAATCAGAACTGGATGTGAGCAGCCTCCTATTTCAAGAGGACTAACAAAGAAGCCAGAAAGCTTAGTGGTGTGATAGAAAAAGTCATATTTCTTCATTGAATCAGAATGATGGAAGGCAACTAAAAATGTCAGGAAAAACAGAAAACTGTACCAGAAAATCACAGGATGAGTGTGAAGCAAACTTAGATATACTATTATTTTGAATAATTGGTACAGAGTAAGAAAAGAAAATCCACTTATGCCTTGTATCTGAACATTTATTTTTTGAATGGCACAAGTCTGTAACATAACCCACATTTCTTTCCTGTGGTTCCAGTCACATTAGTCGATTATACAGGGAATAATATTAACATTATCATAATATTTATCATTTTGTGTTTTGGCTTCTAATTTTTGAAAAAAAAATTGTCCTTTATGTAAAGCATGAAAGACAACTACAGTTGTAAAGTAGAATGTAAATGTCAACAACAGTGTAAAAGCCATGATAAAACTAAGAATTTGGGAAGATAGCAGAAGTGCAGAAATAGTGTGGGAGCACTAATTTCCTCATTTCATATTATTAGGCATCAACAGATACTGTTAAATTGATGTATGCAGAAATTAATTATTTAGAGTTATGATCATAATCATCAGTTGTATTTTTAAAAAACTAGTATTGGGGGAGAAAGAGAAAGGATAAATTCACTTTTTATTTCATATAATTTCCTCTTTTAAGTGTTGTTTGCCATGTCCATAAAGTTCATAATACAGTATTTATATAATATTGTTAAAGCTTGTGCTTATCTCATTCTACTTTTTTTCTTTTCTTTTTTTTTTTTTTTTTTTTTTACACAGAGGCTTCCTCTGTCACCCAGGCTGGAGTGCAGTGGCAGGATCGAGGCTCACTGCAACCTCTGCCTCCCGGGTTCAAGCAATTCTGCTGCCTCAGCCTCCTGAAGTAGCTGGGATTACAAGCGTGCGCCACCACGCCCGGCTAATTTTTGTATTTTTAGTAGAAACGGGGTCATGTCGGTCAGGCTGCTCTCAAACTCCTGACCTCGTGATCCACCAACCTCAGCCTCCCAAAGTGCTGGGATTACAGGTGTGAGCCACCGCGCCTGACCCATTCTACTTCTTTTAGAATATCTGAAATCAGGCCATTTCCCAAATGTTGATGATACTTTCCTGCAGCCTGGCAACTAATATTGACTCAATTCATTCTGACCTCTTTATTCCCATGTTAGTCATTGATCTGTACACTCTTCACCCTCACCTAGATGTCTGCAACTTCCTACTTGAATCTACCACCTTCATTCTTTCTCTTTTTCTACTTCTCCCTGTTTGGGCCATTGTACCTCCTTCACGAAACTCCTTAACAACTTCTAATGGTTCTATAGATCAAGTTCAAAGTCTCAATTGTATGGTGTATGACTGTAGCCAGAATACCTACTGTGTGGAGTCAGACCTGAGTTTTAATACCTACCTCTGTGTCTTGAATAATATTACAGCACAGCAGAAAAGCAGCATCACAAAGTAACAAGAATCACAGACTCTGAAGCTAGATCCACTAGTTAAATCCCAGTTCTATCACCTATTGCTTGTGTGACTTAACCTATCCACATGCTTCAGTTTTCCCACCTCTAAAATGAGGGTGATAACATTACCTTGACTCATAGCGTTGTTGTAAGGAGTATCTGAAGTAAAGTGTGTAAAACTTTTGGAGTGGAGCCTGGCAGAGAGTAGATCACTCAAGCTCATATAGATGACTCTACTTCAGAGTACTTTCATGAAGATAAAGT
Organism: Pan paniscus; assembly: GCF_029289425.2. Lineage (NCBI taxonomy): Eukaryota > Metazoa > Chordata > Mammalia > Primates > Hominidae > Pan > Pan paniscus. Next base: position 103,931,165 of record NC_073253.2, read on the forward strand.
GAGTCAAGTTATTTAAGCACCCAACTTAAATAATAATAGAATATAAATTCCACAGGGCAGAGATTTTTGTGGTTTTATTTACTGGTATATAGCAAGACCTGGAACAAAACCTGGCACTATTCTCAGTGGTTAACATATTTTAATTCATGTACATGTATCTATTCAAAAACAAATGTTTGTTGAATGAATGGATTGATTAATATTGTCACCAATCTCTCTCTACCAGTTACACCAGACTCTCTTTCTCTCTTCTCTTACCATGTCAGACATCCTAATATTTCAACCCACTTCTGTTCATTGCAGGCTCATTCCTTTCTCCTCAATTCTTTGTTTAAGCCTTTCCCAAGTCAATGTGAAATTCCTTCCTTTTCCTTTAAAAAACAAAACACAAAAAAACCTCCTCTAAGAATCCTTTACACATTAGTCTAAAATGAATTGCTAATGTTCCCTGAAACCATAAGGCGATAGAAATCCTCCCTCTTCCTAATCACTCTATGCTCTTCCTGCCTATGTTGCTGTACATTATGAGCTGGCTTGTCCTAGATGGGCCACGTTTGGGAATGTCCAGCATGCCCACAGCCCTTCTCAAACGAGATTTTCCCAAAAGTTGCCTTGCTGTTACCTGTGGTCCCAAGTGAATGAATCAGGGCAGGCAATCAATCTACTGGTTAGAGACATTTTAGGTTGTTGATATATGAGCTTTTCCCAAATAGATCTCTCCCAAGGAGTTCTCAATGTAAGGCATTGGAATGAATCATTTGTTTTGGGAACAAAGCCAAATAACAGAGAAGGTAAGATACTGAGGTCATGAATAATCAGAAGCAATGAGAGATAAGAAACAGAAGCAATGTGAAAGAGAGAAGGGAATAGAGAGAAGTTGGTGGGAACCAGCAGGATTAATAAAGGCAGAGATTTTTAAAAGCCTCATAGAAGCTAAATGGGACTTTGAGGATCCTTTTAAAAGAGGATAGCCTCGGTCAGCATGCGCCTTTGGCTTTAGCCTTCCTGAGAGTGGAAGTCCTACTAAGAATGGCAGTCCAAGAAGAGATAAGGAAGCTGGTTCTTGTTTACCTAAAACTGAGAAAAGTACTTTCAGGTAATATGGATTTTTCTTATTATGCTTGTATACAATTACTGTCCTTTATTTTTAAACTCTGGACTTCAGGTACACAGAATTGGATTCATCTTCATTCTTGGTTAATGGCATGCTACCATCATTGGCCCATTCATAGCATGGTCTCATTTTATTTCTTGGTAACATAACAAACACCCGCAAATTACCACACAATCCAATAATTAGAACAATAACAATGATTCAACCCTCCCATATACTCTTCCCTATTGCATGCTTTTGCTTTCCTGCCATAAATAATCATTTTCCTAAATTGGGGTTTGTCATTCTCTTACTTTTCTTTTTTATTATATGTGTGTATGCTGAAATGAAATCTTGTTTAGTATACATTGCTTTTGAACTTTACTAAAGGACATCATGTTGTATGCAGTCTTCTGAGACTTGCTTTTCTTATTCAGCAGTATGTTACTTGGATTAATACAGCCTGTTGCATGTAGTTATAACTCATTCATTTTCACTGATGCTTAATTATTCAGTGGTTAATTTATACATTTCCTAGTCGCTGGGCATTTCGATTGTTTCCAGTTTTTGTTGGTTGGTTGGTTTACTTATTGCTGTTACAGGGTTGCTGTAAACATTCTTGTATATAATTCCTGGTACGTGTTCCTTTGGGCATAGTCTAAGGAGTACAATTGTTGTGCCATAAGGTTTATGAATTCTCAACTCTTCAACATAATACCAAATTATTTTTCAGTGTAGTTGAACCAGTTAAACTCTTGACATATAAAAGATGCTGTTGATTTATATCCTCTCCAGTACTTGGAATGCCAAATCTCTTAATTTAATTAATAAAGTGGCTATAAAATAATATTTTATTGTAGTCTTTTTTAAAAGAAATGAAGTACTGATAGATGCTACAACATGAATATTTTTAACTAATTAATTAATTTTTTTTTTGTAGAGACAGGTTGGGGGTAGGGTCTTCCTTTGTTACCCGGGCTGGTCTCAAACTCCTGGCTTCAAGCAATCCTCCTGCCTTGGCCTCCCAAAGTGCTGGGATTACAGGCATGAGCCAACATACCCGGCTTGTAGTCTTTTTTTTTTTTTTTGTAAGTGAATATGTATTACTTGAAAAATCAGGTAGAAACAGTGTATTACTTATAAAGCCAGCTAAAAAAGCATGTGGAAACAGAAATACCTTGATTCAGAAACTCACATACATGTACATATAAAATCCAAACCTACAAGTTCCCCCACCCTTCAGATCTGGAAAAAAAAATTCTCAATGGTATATGAGCTGAATATGGGAAAAAGCATAAACTATCTCTAGTTCCTTTTCTAAGCCACTTACTAAGACAAACATAAACTCCTAGATTTTTTTTCTACTGCACTATAAAGCATCCCTTCAAGTATATGCAGCCTGTGGCAGCAAGGGGGAAAGGGTCTGGATCTCAGTCCTACAATGCCTTTTAAATTCAATGTTGATTCCATGAGTTGTGTTTATGTGACATCAAAGTAACTATTTTAACTTGGGGGTAAAAAGTGTGTCTTTGGCATCACATAGACAAGAGCTCAAGTTGTTTGATCGAATTTTTCATGTTTAACCACTCAGGTTGGCATTTATAGAAAGAACCCCTCTTCTGCCAGATTACCTTGTGGTTACTTTCCTATTCCCTAGAGGAGCTGTAAATTACTCAGGGAATAAACCGGCAGGTGTTACATAACACTGAATACAACTAAACATTCCTTTCAAATAATGTCACATTAAAACTTGAACAAGACTCAAAGAATTTTGCAATATTCCAAAGAAGAAAGCAATATATAGCAGCCTCGGAAATACTGAAATTGCTAGTAAAACAAATCTACAAAATTGACTTTGGAAAAAACAACACCAAAAGAGGAATAAGAGCAACAAAAACAATAAAGTTTATGTACAAAGAGAAGCAACCAATGTTAAAGTAAATAAAATATCTTCCTATAACCAGACTTACTGCTATGTTCCATGGGTTCAAATGAAAGTGCTTTTATTCTGCAAAATTATAGTTTACAGCATCATATGTGATTAAAAAAGTAGTAGTAAAAATGTCTACCTGTCTACTGGAAGAAATGAAAGCTAGGTATGATATAGAAAGGATAATCAGCTATTTCCTGTTATTTTCCTCAGAACCTTAAGTCAACTGAATCCAACAAGTATTAGCTTCATTTTCCTTTTCTCTGATTCAATTCACACTAGCTTACTGAGCATCTAATATGGACCACTGGTGAAAGATGTTAAATATTTAATGACAAAGAAGACTCAGCAGGGTATGGGGGGATTCAAATAGGTATAAGACTTTATGTGGCTGAAGGGCAGAAAAGACATCGTACGTGAGAGTAACATCCAAAATAGATCTTAGAAGATTGGGCCGATGGAGATGCCTTCATCTCCCAGATGTGTCCCAGATAGAACAACACAAGCAAAAGCACGGATATATAAAATAATTATGCTTGGAGACAAGAGTGAATGGTTTAGCAAATGACAGAGGGATTGAAAGAGCTGTTTAAAAAGAGAAGAAAGCTATAGGATTCTTTAGGCTAAAGGTGACTGCAACATAACTAAAATCGAACTAAGCTCAGAAAGGCAGGTATTGGCCTATTTAACTGGAAAGTCAAGAACGCTGGGTTGGTGGCATGCGACTGTAATCGCAGCTCCTCAAGAGGCTGAGACAGGAGGATCCTTTGAGCTCAGGAGTTCAAGACTAGCCTGGGCAATATAGCGAGGATCCTGTCTCTAAACAAAAACAAAAACCACAAAGTCAAGGAGGTGCTCTGGCTTCACTCATAGCTGGATCCAGGGAGTCTCACTTTGCTTAATAAACTTCACCTCTTTTTTTTCTGTTGGCTCTGTGTTATAGTTGGTAATCCTAGCTACTTTTATCTTTTACCATAGTGACTTCTAGCAGCCTCAACAGAAAATGAGCTGCTCTTTCTCAACTGCTCAGACAAAAGCCTCAGAATAGAGATTCATTTATCTGACTTAACTAATTTATGCCTATCCCTGACCCAATTATTTGATCTAGGAGGATTCGTCATGTGTTCACTCCTAGAGCCAAGAAGAAGGATCATTGCCAGACAAACTGGGATGAAGGAATGGGTACCTGTAAAGAAACTTAAAGCCCTACCAAATAAATAACTGCCTGTTGGGTAGAAAAAACACCAGGTGTCCCCACCAGGCTCTGAAACCAATCTGAAGAAAATGCACTTGAGCCACTGAAAAATTTTAGGCAAAGAAGCAGCATGATTAGAGTAGTTCCAGAATGATCTGGTCCCAAGGTAGAGAACAGATAAGAGTTGAGAGGGACTGAAAGTGCCTGCGACAGAAAAGATGATTCAGTAATAATGTTTTAAAAAGAAAATAAGAGTCTCGGCCTGGTGCGGTGGCTCATGCCTGAAATTCTAGCACTTTGGGAGGCTGAGGCGGGTGGATCGCTTAAGCTCAAGAGTTCAAGACCAGCATGGGCAACATGGCAAAACCCCATCTCTACCAAAAGTACAAAAATTAGCTAGGCCTGGTAGCGTAAGCCTGTAGTCCCAGCTACTCAGGAGACTGAGGTGGGAGTATCACTGGAGCCCAGGAAGCTGAGGCTGCAGTGAGCCATGATCACACCACTGCATTCCAGCCTGGGTGACAGAGTGAGACTCTGTCTCAAAAAAAAAAAAAAAAAAGAAAAGAAAAAAAAGGAAAAGAAAATAAGGGTCTGAACTAGAATTGTGGCCTTGATATTTGAAGGGCAATGGATTAAGGAGACATTTTAGAAGTTTGTATCAACTTGGTTATTGGCTGAATTCTGTGGAAGAGAAAATGAGGCACCAAATATGATTGTTGTTTTCAAGTCCGGTTAACAGGAGAAATGGGAGAGTCAGGAGGAGTTGTCTGGGCGTGAAGCAGTTTAGCTTGGAAGTGCTGAGTTTGAGGATAGGTGGTGCTCTCGGTAGAGATTTTCATCAGTCAGCTGGGAAATGAAGTTGGAATAAAATCCAGAAGCAGAGCCAGATCCAAAAGGATAATAGCAGTAAACACCAAGGTGATTGCAGGAGGCAGAAAGCCAGGATGAGGGCAAGAGCCACTGGAGCAGAGAGTGGCTTGTCTGGATGGTTTCTCTGTTCACACCCAGCGATTGTATGTGGGGTCCCTACAGGTACTAAAGAGAAATCGAGGATGTGGGCTTTGCCCAGGTGGCCACTATGGATGATAACAGAAATAAGGAAAGAGTACTGGACCAGTTCTTTGTATAACTGACTGATTCTTTCTTGACCTCTCCCCTAACAATTGAAAGTTTTCTTTTCTTCCTTCCATTTTCTTACCTTTTATTCCTCATGCATATTCTAATCCTCTGAGTTTGTTAGCCGGTCTGCATAAGTCTTTCCATTCTCCATTCTCTAGTTACTTGTCAAAATAGTTCCTCTGTGAATTATCATCCCCCATGACCCCCCACCCACAACACCATTATTGTCACATTCATTGTGGTGGCTCTTGTGAAGGAAGTCATCCCAGACATGGGCTAAGATCTTTCCTCTGGGGCAGAGTCACTGTGTGATTGTGGTCATGTTATTAGCTTTTCGAAACCTTGATTTCCTCTTCTAAAAAAAGGCTAAGTGACCATACCACTTCATACGGTTGTAAAGATTAAGTAAAATACGTATGGTGCAAAAGCAATATTTTGTCTTTAACTTGCCTGATTGTGTTTAACTTGCCTAATTTGCAAGAGAGGAGTTTGAAGCTGGAGAAGGATTTAATCTTTCTGTCCTTCTTGAATTTCTCACTTCACTCCTCACAGGACTCTCCTCCATACCATAGGACTCTCCTCCATTTCCAACCTTAGTTGAAATCTGTTGCTAAGTGGGATTCTGGTTTGCTTGTAAATCTAATTTTGAGATACCTCTTATACAAGGTATCTCAATAAAGCGACCTTCAAAAGGAAGAAAGAAAAGGAGAGAAAAAAGGAAAAGAAAGGAAGAATGGGAAGAGGGAGGGAGCCAGGAACAAATAAGTTGGCTCCATGTGTTTTGCTGCCTTTTATCAGGAGCAGAAGAAATGTCTATGCTGATGGTGAGGTCAGAGAAAGACAGTATCACACCCAAGGCCAACATCTGACTTTTTCACCTGTTCGAGGCTGCCCTTTCCTGGGACCTCGCTGATGGTTAATCACTAACTTCTGCTACACTAACACAACTCAGTTTAGATAAAATCGTGGTTCTCAAAGTGTAGTCCCAGCAAAAGCAGCATCAGCACCACTGGGGAACTTATGAGAAATGCATATTCTTGGGCTGTACCTTAGACCTACTAAATCAGTACCTCCAGAGGTTAGTACCAGTAGTCTGTGTTTGAACAAGCCCTCCAAGTGAGTCTGGTGTATGCTTAAATTTGAGAATCACTGACCTGAAAAAAAGGCTCTCTCAGGTATATGAGGGTGGTTGCTTTGAGCCAGAGGGAAGTCCTTGCCTTGCAGCACTCAGATCCTACAACATAGGCAAGAAACAGATGCTTGCTGGTGCCAAAGGTCGGATGCTTCATGGAAATATGAAACATGGTTGAAAAGCAGGTAAAAGAAACCTCATTCCCCCATAAGTAGAGGCACCATGAGAGTGAGGTTCCTTCCTTCTGACTCGCCTGTGGGAACCCCAGGGGGTCCAACGCACATAGTATTAGAGAATCTTTGGCCAAATGAGGTCCCACCTTGTGCTTTAACTTCTTTCTTTGCGGAAATGTGGGCAGACATTGTCTCATCCTGCAAGAATCACATGGAAAAGCTCAGTTTGAGATTCCTGTAGACAGAATTGATCCCAATGGGGTGACGACCTTCACTGGGCTCTGGGTGTGCAGAAAGCAGAAGTTAGCAGGAACTCTCAAACCCATGAGCTGCACTCTCCTCCCCCCAGCCTTCCTGAATAAAGCAGAACACTATTTTAGCATTCGTTCCAACCAAGGTGGGAAACAGCCTGGTCATAACAGGGAGAAGTCAAGTCTTGGAGCACTGGGGGAGGGGAATATGAGCACGTGTGAGTGAGCTGAGAAAACAGGTGATAAGAAGGAAGTGGTGCCCTCTGGGAGAGAAGCAAAATGCGGGACGGGATGGTCAAAGCCAAATGTATGTCCTTCTCTACAGGTCTGAGGCCAGCCTCCAGCCTGCCTATAAGTCTCATTCCTGACTCTGCAGAGAGCAGAAAAGAATGGAAAGGCTTTAAGAAGTCCAACAATATCTGGTTGAGAAAAATCCATTTTTCTGGACTTCCTACTTTGTTCATTTGCTACAGATTAGGGTCAAGAGTTTGGATCCTCCCTGTCTTTTAAATGTTGTGGTATTCTACCAAAAGGAGCAAAGCAGGAGGACATGGACAGCCACCTCAGGTCACCTTAGAGGGAAGCAGGGGGTCTGAGTATGCTGCAGGCAGAGACCATGCACAGCAATGTGGATTCCACATTGCCACAGTGGGACCAGGCCAGTGCCAAGTGCATGCATAGGAACAACTCTTTCATGAATCTTGCTATTTTGAAAGGGCCGTTCAGCTGTCAGTCCAAGCCCAGATAAATACAACTGTCTCAGTCAGAAGCCCTGAAGAAAGCCCTTCTCTTTGGCAGTCTGATTACAGCTGGCACTGACATTCCACAGAATGCAATGATTTATGTATGCAGCAGGAAGATGACTGGCTGCAGGGCAACAGGGGGATTTTCTTCTGCAAGAATTTCTGTCATGGCCTTTTCTGACCCTTCACCCTAGTGATTGAAATTTGAAAGTAAAATGAATGACTTTTCTATGAGTTATTGAGTTTTCCTACCCTGCATTTAGCATAACTTGCTACTTGGGGGAAAAAAGGGATAAAGGGCTCTGTTCAGTCAAATGTCTGAATTAATGATGTCCCCAAGCATCTTGGATTTAGATAGTAGATTTGAGGATGCAGGGAACATGAGTGTTTCCAATGAGAGATGCAGCTTTATTGGAGCTTGTTATAGAAAGAGAAACTATTCAGCAAATTGGCGATGAGACTCCATTAAGGAGAGTGACCCCAGTTGGAGGGTGATTTTTAAGCTGTTTTTGTGAACCAGACAACCTTGGTTTCCAAGCCTTCTCTGCTTATATTGAGCTAGTTTCAGGAAATGGATTCACACAAGCACACAGCCTTGACCTTACCAAAGGGTTGATAGGGAGAAGACAAGTTGTATTTACCTTTGATTTGCCAAAACAAATCGAGTGATGAATGGAAAAGGAATGAGTATCAATTACATCATGGGGCAGACAAGGCCAAAAGGAACCCTATGGCAGTTCTGTATTTCCTTGAAATTTGTTTAGAGTTTATATTTACACTAAAGTTTCCAAGATCTTTTTTATGATAGTCATCTAACACTACAGGAAGGGCCACATTGGAAAATCAGAGAGAATGGATGCATCGTGTAGTATAATAGATCAAAAGTCTGTGCACTCTGTACCAGCCTGTGGTTAGCATTGTTTTTTCTAGCTGGAAGTTTTCCCTAAAGCTATTAGCATCTGTGACAAGACAACTTAAAGATAGTGAGGGCCTGGCAAGGTGGCTCACACCTGTAATCTTAGGACTTTGGGAGGCTGATGTTGGAGGACTGCTTGAGGCTAGTAGTTTGAGACCAGCCGGCCAATATAGGGAGACCCTCGTCTTTACAAAAAATGAATGAGCCGGGCATGGTGGCACATGCATGTCGTCCCAGCTACTCGGGAGGCTGAGAGGGAAGGACTGCTTGAGCCCAGGAGTTTGCTGTTGCAATGAGCCATAATAGCACCACTGCACTCCAGCCTGGGCAACAGAGTGAGACTCTGTCTCTAAAAGAAAAAAAAAAAGATAGTGAGGCTATACTGGTGTCCACATTAAACAGCTGGGGCAAGCAGAGTAATTCAGAGAGAACAGCAACTAATTGGAACTGAGAACACCTTTATCCACAATGGCTGTTCAGACAGCCTTTGCCACAGCTGTCTCATGATGAAAGGATAAAGGCTTCCTCAGTGCTTTCATTCACTAAGCATACTTACTGTTTGTCAAGTGCCATGGGACTGCACATAGAAACAATACACTTAGAATTTGATGAGTGAGAAAATACTCTCCTAAATAGCCATAATACAAAGCATAATATGGTAAATATCATAAGCAAGGCATACAAAATCTCACAACTAGCTTTCCAACAATCTCTAAGACCCATTGAGCCTACAAGTGACTATGTGGCAAATTAAGGCATGACTATAGTGCCTGACAAGCATTTATTTAGCAGTACGCACTGGAAAGTAATCTTCACAGGGCAGGAGATTTTGTCTATTTGGTACACTGCTGTATTATTACCGTTGTAATAGGAATAAGGACAATAACAGTAGCAGCTACCCCTTTTGGAGGGGCTATTACACCAAGCACCATGGTACAAAGTTTACATTTATTAGCTCATTTCATCTTTTCAAAAATGTTATGAAATGGATATTATGATCCCCATTTTGTGGTCAAAGAAATTGACTTACTGAAAAATCAAGTTTTCTAAAGTCACACAGAGCTGGAACACAGAGAAGCAAAGAAAAAGGCTGAGCCAACTATTGAAGAATAGATAGGAGGAAGTCACAGAGGTAGGCCAGCAATAGAAAACTCGGAGGAATAATACAAGACTAGTTGGATACAAGTCACAGTGCAAGTCATGGTTAGGTAGCTATGTTGTTTGTACAAGAGAATCACAAATAATAGAGAATGCGTGTGCCGAATGGCCTCTAGCTCAAGGCTACTCAGACTCTAATATGGATACAAATAACTTGGGGATCATGTTAAAATGCATACTGTGATTCAGCTGGTCCAGGACAGGACCTGAGATGAAGCATTTCTGACAAGCTTACAGGTGATGCGATGTCCCTGATCTAAGGCTACAATTTGAGTAATAAAGGTCTAGCCCTTTGGTCCCAAATGCTGTTCTAAGAACCAGTGCTTAACAGTCTATAAAGAAGTCTATAGTTAAATGAAAACAACAAGACAATAGACTGAAGTTTTTTACAGGTAGCTTTATTCAGTTTTTTATTATTTATGTTGAGATATAATTCACTGTATTTGCAACACAAGATGATTAAAACAGACTACAGTCATCCCTCAGTATCTGTGGGGGATTGGCTCCAGGACCCCTGCAGATACCAAACTCCATGAATGCTCAAGTCCCATATGTAAAAAGGTGTAGTAGTTGCCTATCATCTATGCGCATCCTCTGGGATACATTAAATCATCTCTAGATTACTTATAATACCTAATACAATGTAAATGCTATGTAAATAGTTGCTATACCATATTGTTTAGGAAATAATGCCAAGAAAAAAGCCTGTGCATGTTCAGTACATACTCAACCATCCATTTTTTCAAATATTTTTTATCTGTGACTGGTTGACTCAAAAGATGTGAAGCCTATGAATATGGAGGGCCAACTGTACCTAGGTAAATATTAGATTTAATCATAGGCTAAAACCTAGTAACGCTATGTCAGTCTCCAATTATTTTTTTTCAAAAAAGCGAGGAACCAGTGATCGAGTCCAACTTCTCATCTTATAAATGGGGAAACTGAGGCCTAGAGTGGAAAAGTGATTTACCCATTAGCAGAAGATGTAGGCTGAGAGTCTCTTGTCTCTGAAAGGTAGAGACAGAGTAAGGATACAAGGTAGGTATCTTAGATTGCAGAGACCATTACTTGTCACATTGAGAAATCTGAATTTTATCTTAGAGGCCACAGCAAATTATTGAATAATTTGATAAAAGGAAGTGACATAGTGAAAATTATGAGTTAGGACAGCTGATCTGGTAACAAAATATAGCATAAGTGCCTAGAGGCAGGGAGATCAATTTAGAATCTAATGCTTGATTAGCATGATCTATAAAATAGAATCTAAGTTGCCATCAGTTATTAGAAGCACTTAGATATACCCCAAAGAAAGAAAAATTGTAATAAAACAATGGCAAAATGATTCCTTATCACTTTGGAATTTTTATTTCATCCTTATTGAATTGCTCTTTTATACTTATTTAGACATTGCTTTTTATCATATATTTATCTTATACATTCATAAAAGTGAACTATGAGCAAAATAGATTGCCCAAGGCCATGGTTCCCAAACCATGTACCACAGCACTTCAAGGAGCTACTGGGCACTTACTGGAGTGCTGTGGGATATAATATTTTTAACACAATGATTCTTGACATCTGTTCAGATATGGTAGAAACTTCTAACTCAACGTTAGTGACAATTCCAACATTAGATCAGGCTACATTCCTTTTGATGACATTATATTTTGTGAAGCTTGGGTTGATGGCAATTGCTGTGTTTTTTTAAAAAGTGAGTAGTGCAAAAACAAAATGGAATAGGAAATGAAGATGGCAATGTCCAATTTGATCCCAAGATTTGGGATGTTGTGCAGTGCTCAAGAAGCACACCCATCCCATAAATAGGTAATTCTAGTTATTTAAGGATAAAATGAAAATATTTTTTCAAATGGCTACTAAGTTGTTGGACCTATCTAATAAATGGAAATGTTAGATATTTCTCTTGGCCTAAGGGTGCTGTGAAAAAGGTACTAAGAAACTAGAAGTGCCATCAACCAAGAAAGTTTGAGAATCTTTGGGTTAAGTATTCCTAAAACTTCTTGACATCCATACTGCAGTTCTTCTGGATCACTCTTTGATTCACAGTAGTCCACATCCATGTTCAATGTGTACAGCATTATGCCTGTGCCATAGATGCATTGGCAATGCACTGTTTTTTAAGAGTGCTCCACTATTGTCTTTGCAATATATTTTTTCAAGCTCCATTCATTTTGGAAATTTTGTTGTTGGAAAATATTCAAAGATGTTCATGAAAAGTTTTTAGGCAATAACCAAAACTCGTACTTAGAACTCATTTTTAGGCAATAACCAGAACAGTGTATTGAAATCTAGACATTGAGAACACTGAGTTCCATTCACACTACCAGGAGAAATATGTCAGACTGAGCTCATAGAGGCAATAACAAATACACCACAACTGCCTTCATGTCAATAGCAGTTGTAAGTTGCCATTGGGTATAACCCCATTCCAATTTTAAATATGTTAAACTAAGAAAAAGAAAGATATATCTATCAACAAACCAACAAAATGCAGTGATATCTATTTCATAATGTTGTGAGAATTGATGTAATATATGTGAAAGGGTTTTGGTTTTGGGGGCGTTGTTTGTTTTTGCAGGACAATCTTTTTTTTTAATTTTTCCATAGGTTATTGGGGTACAGGTGGTATGTGACATGAGTAAGTTCTTTAGTGGTGATTTGTGAGATTTTGGTGCACTCATCACCCAAGCAGTATACACTGCACCCTATTTGAAGTCTTTTCTTCCTCGACCCCCTCCCACCTTACCCCCAAAATCCCCGAAGTCCATGGTATCATTCTTATGCCTTTGCATTCCGTAGCTTAGCTCCACATATCAGTGAGAACATAGGATGTCTGGTTTTCCATTCCTGAGTTACTTCCCTTAGAATAGTAGTCTCCAATCTCATCCAGGTTGCTGCAAATGCTGATAATTCATTCTTTTTTATGGCTGAGTAGTATTCCATCGTATATATATACCACTTTTTTTACCCACTTGTTAGTTGATGGGCATTGGGGTTGGTTCCACGATTTTGGCAATTGCAAATTGTGCTGCTATAAACATGTGTGTGCAAGTATATTTTTTGTATAATGACTTCTTTTCCTCTGGGTGGATACCCAGTAGTGGGATTGCTGGATCAAATGGTAGTTCTACTTTTAGTTCTTTAAGGAATCTCTACACTGTTTTCCGTAGTGGCTGTACTAGTTTACATTCCCACCAGCAGTGTAGAAGTGTTCTCTGATCACCACATCCATGCCAACATCTACTGTTTTTTTTATTTTTTGATTATGGCCATTCTTGCAGGAGTGAGGTGGTATCACACTGTGGTTTTGATTTGCATTTCCCTGATCATTAGTGATGTTGAGTATTTTTTCATATGTTTGTTGGCCATTTGTATATCTTCTTTCCAGAATTGTCTATTCATGTCCTTAGCCCACTTTTTGGTGGATTTGTTTGTTTGTATGTTTGTTTTTCAGAGGGAGTCTCACTCTGTCACCCAGGCTGGAGTGCAGTGGCGTGATCTCAGCTCAATGCAAACTCCTCCTCCCGGGTTCAAGCGATTCTCCTGCCTCAGCCTCCCGAGTAGATGGGATTACAGGCACCCACCACCATGCCCAGCTAATTTTTGTATTTTAGTAGAGATGGGGTTCCACCATGTTGGGCAGGCTGGTTTCAAACTCCTGACCTCAGGTTATCCACCTGCCTCGGCCTCCCAAAGTGCTGGGATTATAGGTGTGAGCCACCACGCCTGGCCTGTTTGTTTTTTTCTTACTGATTTGTTTGAGTTCTTTGTAGATTCTGGATATTAGTCCTTCGTCAGATGTATAGACTGTGAAGATTTTCTCCCACTCTCTGGGTTGTCTGTTTACTCTGCTGACTATTCCTTTGCTGTGCAAAAGCTCTTTAGTTTATTTAAGTCCCAGCTATTTAGATTTGTTTCTATTGCATTTGCTTTTGGGTTCTTGGTCATGAAATCCTTACCTAAGCCAATGTCTAGAAGGGTTTTTCTAATGTTATCTTCTAGAATTTGTATAGTTTCAGGTTCTAGATTTAAGTCCTTAATCCATCTTGAGTTGATTTTTGTATAAGGTGAGAGATGAGGATCCAGTTTCATTTTCCTACATGTGGCTAGCTAATTATCCCAGCACCATTTGTTGAAAAGGGTGTCCTTTCCCTACTTTATGTTTTTGTTTGCTTTGTCAAAGAACAGCTGGCTGTAAGTATTTGGGTTTGTTTCTGCATCTCTATTCTGTTCCATTGGTCTATGTGCCTATTTTTATACCAGTACCATGCTGTTTTGGTGACTATGGCCTTACAGTATAGTTTGAAACCAGATAATGTGATGCCCCTAGATTTGTTCTTTATACTTAGTCTTGCCTTGGCTATGTGGACTCCTTTTTGGTTCCATATGAATTTTAGAATTTTTTTTCTAATTCTGTGAAGAATGGTCGTGGTATTTTGTTGGGGAATGTGTTGAATTTGTGGATTGCTTTTGGCAGTAAATTATAAGGCACTACTGATATTACTTTCATTAGGCACCAGATGATAAGGGCCTAGACTAGGATATGAAAAGAGGCTATGGAAAAAGAACTGTAAGGTTATGAGGCATTGAAAGAGAGTCAACAAGATTTTCAAATTAGAACACAAATTTGAGACACAAATTAGAACACAAATTTGGGTTGTTAAGCTGCTTTTGACTCATGAAAACTGTTCTGTAAATTCTTGGCCAGATGCTTGCACCCAGGCTAGAGCTTAAGAGAAATGTACAATCCATCTGGCAACTCTTTGGTCCTTTTTGTTATATTCCATCCAAAGTCACAGCCATAGACTTCCTGCTCCGATACAAGTCAACAATAGAACTTAGAGTCCTTAGTAAAACTATGAAGGAAGAGGAGATGTTTATAGCGAATCACTTGTATATTTCATTCTTGGAGAGTGGTTTAGTTTGGTAGTTAAATTCACTGGTTTTGGTGGAAATTGGCCTGGATTACAAGCCCTCATTATACCCTTTATTAGCTGTGTGACATCAGTCCTCTAAGTGTCAGTTTCCTCATCAATTATCCTTAGTGTAATAGGAATAATTATAACATCTCCTTCATAGGTTGTAATGATGATTAAACTAGATAATGTGTAAGTTGTGGTGCTTGGCTTAGATTTAGCATTTAAATGTCCAAAAAGCGAACATATTCTATTTTTTGCCACCTTTTTGGCAGGTTTGGAATTGTTTCACAGAGGAGTTTGTTCCCATGCTTAAAATTTTGTTTAGAAAAGCGTCATGAGCAATCAGTTAACAGAAGCCATATGTGACTTATATGTAGCATCTTCCCACTGGTTTCATCTTCACTAGCATCTCCCTAGTCTATGCCACCATCATGTCTTTCCTGACCCAGAACTATACCTTCTAAGTGCAAATCTTGTTTCCACTCTTGACTCACTGGAATCTGTTCTATAACCACATTTCTAAATGTTCTTCAGATTTTGTCACTACTGAGGTTAGAAATCCCTCCAGCAACTTCCCATTGCACTGTCAATAAAATCCAAACTCAGTATCTAGACTTTCCACATCTAATGCTCCGCCTTATCTCCTACTGCTACATTTGTCACTTCACTCCAACTACGTTGACCTGACTTCTGATCCTTCAACACACCAAGCCCATTCTCACTGTAGATGCTTTTATGTTCCCTGTGCATAACATTTGTTACTCTCTAATATTTTTCTTATTCATCAATTTAACAACCATGTTTTCTCCATCTCCCCAGCACCAGCCTTCAGAATGTAAACTCCATGAGAGTAAATATTGTCTTGTTCTCTGTGACATCCCCAGTATCTAAAGCACACCTGGCCCATACTAGGCATGCTATAAATAATTGCTTAATCACAAATAAATGTATGCAAGTTAGATATCAGGAAAATGCCATTATATAAGTACCCTTTTATGGAAACATTTCTTAAGAGACAACATTCCGTAAGGAGTAAGTAACAGCATATATTACAATTCAGATCTGGTAGTGAAGGACTGTAATAATCTTGCCCAGGTACTGACAGACTGAATTTGTACAAAGCCAAGGAAATGATATTTTATTGTCACCTCTCTTTGTTTTAAAAGTGTATCATAACCAAGAGCTCTCTGTTAGATTTTTCCTTTTACATCCAGAAGGTCTTCTCCTGGCTTCTAAAAGATTTGCTTGTCAGTTTATTTGAGCAGACAATATATTTCTAAGACTGACATTCAGTAGCAATTTGAATCTTGTAGAGTTACTTGATTCTTCTAGCATTTAACAAATAGGCTATTCCAGGACACCAGGCTAGAAGGGTGCTTTGAATAGCTATCAAATGGGAGGGATATTTATCTCCGTATGTAACTGTACACATATAGTAATCTCCCTCTCTGTCTCTTTCACTCCCTCTACTTGTTAATAGAGAAAATGTCAACTGCAGTAGAGATTTATTTCTTTGAACTCTTTACTCACAAAGCTGACAAAAACTGGGAGCCAAACTCATTTATTCCAGTCTGAAGGACTAGTCTTCAATCAATCAACAGTAACGGCATATAAATCTGTCAGCATAATAGTAGTTGTTCAAGGAAAATCTGTAACTTAATTACTAAGAAGGTACAGTGGAAGAAAAGGGTCCTCTGTAGACTACTAATCAACACAGGAAAGATTCTACCCCATTCATTTAAATTAAAATATTTATTGAGCAACCACTATTACCCTCCAACTCTATGCAGTGAGGCAAGATAGCAAATCGGACACCCAGAAAGGGCCTTGGGAACAGTGTGTAAAATGCCAAGGCATAAGGCTAGGCACACAGAAGACACTGGCAAATTCTGGTTTTCCCTGAGTTTCTTGATTTCTCCCTTGACTCTTGAGGTGTATCTTCAAAGGTACTGCAACTCAACCCAGATATACACCGAGGTGGGTAAAGGTGGCAGCAGCAGCCCAATGTGACAGCCAATTCTGTGTGCAGCCTGAGACAGGACACTTCACATACATAAAATCTCACTTCCATCCTCAGAGGTAGGTATTTGATTTTCTTTTGCCAAAAAAGGAAATGGAGGTATGAGAGATTAAATAAATTATGTGTGATGGATACAAAATGAAATTTAAATTCTGGTTATTCGTGGCCATATTCATTTTGTTCAGAACACATTGATTGTCTTGAATCTCTGAAGCTCAGGATTCGAACAAAGCATTTGGCAGTTTCCAAATGCTCAAAGAACTTTTACCTAATGTGGGGTAAAACATATTTTTTAAAGCATACATTTTATAACAGAGGTATGCTTGGTAGGCAAAAGAGAAAATGGCTCACTTTGCCAGAGTGCAGTGAGAGTGAAAGGAGAGTGGCACTATCACCAGCATGTGATAAGAGATGAATCTTGGAAAATAGACAGGAGTCCATGGGACAATCAAAGACAGGGAGAGTGAGGAGATGACAGGCGGGGTGCCAGGGGCGTCAGGGCACAGGGTGAGGAGGAAGATACTCTAGGTGCTGGGAACTGCAAATGCTAGGTCTTCAGGACTTTTCGGAACAGTAAGTCATTTGATCAGTCTGGAGTGTGGGTGTGTGCCGTGGGTGGCAGGAGATGAGCCTGGAGAAGGGAGCCTGGCAGGAGGAGTTTGCATGTCAGGCTGAGGAGTTCAGGCTGTACCACGAAGGTAATGGGAACCCAACAAAAGATTTTGAGCAAGGGGATGGCATTTCCAGAATGGATCTTTTAAAGGTCTCCCAGCAATGGTATGGAAAAGAGACTAGAGAGAGAGAGACCCATCAAGGAGGCAGGGAGACCAGAGAAGAGCCTTCTATGCTAGGCCAGGTGAGACACGCTGAGTCCTGGATCGAAGCAGTCGCTCAAAAATGCACTTGTCTGGGCCCTCTCCCCTGCACAGTTCAGCTTGGTATGCTCCTTGAAGTAGCTCTGTTGCCTCTGCAGCATGAACCAGATTTAAGGGACAGTAGAGCCCTGTTCTCAGCCACACTTCTTCTGCTCACCCTCCTATTTGGTCATCCAGTTGGATGGTATGTAGGTTGTTGTCCTAGTGTTGACCCTAAAAGTGTCCTGAAATTAACCCGTTAGTCACTTCTTTGCATCAAGTTAAGGAGACTTTTACTAAAACACAGCAGAGTCCCTAGAAGGAATGCAGCATTATCAGCCATTAATGCCCTGCCCTAAATTGCTTCACCAGATTAATTAGGTGGATGCCCAGCAAGGCCCTAATCAAAGGGAGGCAGAGCAGGTAACTGTTGATGAAGTAAGGGAATAAATGAGATTGTGCATTGGGCACAAGCTGGGAGAACTGTGCTCAGCATCCTGGGCAGAAACAGAGCACCCAGTGCACAGAGGGAGATCAAGGGTCAGGAAAAAAGAAAGAGCAAGGAGCTTTAGAGACAAAGAAGGCCAGCTGGGCTCATCAGGCCTAGAATCCACTCAGGAGATCCCTTTTGCCACCTGTGGCAGGTTCTCTATCCTAAAGAGAGCCTCTCACCTGGCACGGGAATGTAGACTGGTCAGTGTTATTTCTTCATTTTATCCAGGATGTTGTGAACAGAATGTCAGGTAATTTCTATGCGCTCTATCAGTCAGCCCTTACTACATGTGTCAGCCAGGCTTAGTTTCCAGGTTTCCCATGAAGACACTGAAGTTCAGAGAGCTTAAGTGAACTGAGCACAGTCATTCAGCTGAGTAGCAGAGTCAGGATTTGAATCTAGATCCATTCTGGCTCTTAACCACTGTTAAGACTTTACCTCTGCAGAGGTAAAACTCACAGAAGCATTTCCCAGATGTCCTCATTTCATTTTAGAAACAAGGTTTTCCCAACCTCAGCCCTTACCTTAACAACAGACCTGCTTTGTGCCACTGGTTCATCTGCTTCACATCTCACCACTCAAGCAGTCACTATCACACCTCTTCTGACTGATTGAGGCTTCCCAAGGCCTACAGAGGTAGTTTGGCCTTTAAAATCCTTGGATGCATGTTTAAAAGCCCCAACCCCAATCCATCTCCCATTTGTACCCAATCTGGGCACCTGAATACACCCTTACCATAGCCTGGATCTGCACTCTGGGGCTTACCTGGAAACTCACAGTGCCTGCAGTTTGAGCATTCACAAAGGGGTTTACATCCTGAGAAAGCTGCTGGATTCTTGCAGCAGTAAGTGGTAGAGCTGGTAAAGCAAATGCATGTTCTCTCTGTGACTCTTCCAGTAGACAATGCCTGGGCTGAACATTGAACAATGATGGATTATAGGAAGTGAAGAACAATGAAAAACTGTAGGCCAAGACAACCCCACAGCCGTATAGACTGGATGCAGCCCAAAAAATGCTTACAGAACTGTGAGACTAAAGTGCTTATGAGAGAAGGCAGGTGGCAGGAGATGAGGTTGGAAAGGTGGTTTGGGATGACATTGGGAAGGTGATGACACAGGAAACATCCAGTGAAGGAAAATGCCCTTGTCAGCGAGATGATTAAAGCAGTTGAAAAATATGGGGCAAAGAAAGCCTACTTTGGTTAATGACTGGTTATTACTAAGCTGTATTGAAGCCTCACAGGGGGAGAATGAGAAATGAGAGTTAACAAACAGTTAAAGGCTAAGTGTGAGTTTAAATGGTTTACAAAAGGGCCCTTATCTCCTGCAGTGGTAGAACAATCAGAGCTGAGGAGCAAAATTAAGGTCTGAGAGATGAGGTTGCCTAACTCCAGAGATACTTAAATGCTCAGCCAAAGCAGGTCTATTTGTTAAGGTAAGGGCTGAGGTTGGGAAAACCTGGTTTCTGAAACGAAATGAGGACATCTAGGAAATGCTTCTGTAAGTTTTACCTCTGCAGAGGCCCCTGAAACCTCTGAGATTAGAGAGGGGGGCCTATCTCTCCAGAGGAAGAGCTAGCAGCCTCAGAGGAAAGACACTGCAAAGGTCTTTCCCCCATAAAGTAATAGGTACCCTCTTCAGGGGTTAATTCTGCCTACATCCTGGCTGTCAGGATAACATAATCCAGCTGAGGACATGCTGAAACTGAAAATGAAGGAAGGAGATTTCTGCTGAAGGAGTTGCAAAAATTAACCAACATGTGTATACAAGAGCTGGGAAAATACCCTTGGGAGTGCATTTCAAGAGTGCTTGATAAAGGGAGTTATTATAGAACATAAAACTGGATAAGTAGAAATTCAGTAATTTGTGTCACTTCCTCAGAACATGAGATTCACCACCCTGGCAAGGACTCAAAAGAATAGGACAAACTTTTAGCTAGGGTGGCTCTTAGAAGCCTGGAAAAAATAATACCCTATGCTAGGCAAAATGGAAATGACTGAGTTGCCCTGTGCATGATGGAGGAGGGAGTAATAAAGCTGTAGAAAGTGGGATGCTGGAGTGGGTATAGTATACGAAACCAGAAGACTTGCCACAGGATGATATTCCATGGAGAGGCCCAGAGGATATGCCATTCGCTATGACAATCAGGAATGTACTGGTGAGAGGGGCAGCAGCAATGCTCGAATATTCAGTGGTGGCCTCCTCTGCAGGCCAGGGACGATGGTAAGAGAGGCGTTCATAGAGCTAGACTCATAATGAAGAAGTGAACAAATAGAGCCAAGAAGTGGTGCTTAGCCACTAAAAGCCAGAAGCCCACAATTATTGTATTGACCAACAAAGACAAAGGGGCAGTCAAGGATGCTTGACTCCAGGGAGTTGTGGAGAAAATTAATAGAGCATGGCATCCCATGGGGCAAAATTGGCCAGTGCTGCTTAAAATCTGCAGCCAGAAGCAAGACCAGAGGGCAGAAGTAAACTGCACAGGCAGGTGGTTTAGATCTTCATCACAGGTGCTCCGGGATCCCTCTCCCAGATCGCATGGATGCCTATATGTGCAGCCTCTTAGGACCAGCTGTGCCTTCTACAAAACACAAAACACTAGGACATGAACATGTCTCCATGTTATTTGCCACTTTATAACAAGGATTGCCTTTCCTCCATTGTTCAATAACATGTTCCTTTTTTCCACCTGAGACTTCATCAGAATGGGCTTTACTATCCATATTTCTAACAACATTCTGTTCATGACCACTTAGATCAATCTTCTCTGAGAAGATTGAGGCCTTCCCTGCAGCTTTCCTCTCTTTCTGAGCCATCATCAGAATTGCCTTTAAATATCTGCTCATTGAAATGTAGGCTTTGTCTAGCACACATCTCAAAACTCTTCCAGCCTCTACCCAGTATCCAATTCCAAAGCCACTTCCACATTTTTAGGTATTTATTACAACACACTCACTTCTCAGTGCCAGTTTTCTCCCTCAGTCTGTTTGGGCTTCTATAACAAAATACCATAGGCTGGGTGGCTTCTCAACAACAGAAAGTTATTTCTCACAGTTCTGATGGCTGGGAGTCCAAGATCAAGCTTCCAGCAAATGTGGTGTCTGGCAAGCCCACTTTTTGGCACATAGATGGCTCTCGTTTCAGTGTGTCCCCACGTGGCAGAGAGGCAAGGGAATTCTCCAGAGTCTCTTTTATAAGAGCATGAAGCCTATAGGATTTCAACATAGGCACTTAGGGCAGACAAACATTCATTCTATAGCAACAGTAACAGGCAACTTTTGCTCCAGGATGCTCTATCAGCACATGTGAGATTTTCTTAGAGCTGAACTGTGGCCTCTGGCCCTTCCCATCCAACCCTTCCTTCCTTCTCTCTCTTCACAGGTACCCCACCTGCACTGTGATCTAAGGGCTCTCCTTGCCTACTCCAGTTCCTTTATTCTTCACAGGCATTTCCCTCTATAAATCTCTTACACATCTAATTCTGCTTTGGGAACTGTTTCTCAAAGGATCAGAACTGACACCCCACTGTATTTTATGTTCCATGAAGACAGAAATTATGTCTGCTTTGTTCACCACTGTATCCTCAGTGCCTAGTTCCATTCCTAGAAATTGAATTCATCAATGCACTCATTGTTAATCATAGCAGCACCAATAACATAGTTGGAATGAAACCCATATGGGATGGAAATGAAGATTGTCCAGGACACTCAAGAATACTGACAGTGAAAGAGGAAAAAGATTGAGAGTTGAAAATGGCTAGAGAAGAAAGCAGGGTTGATGGGAACTCTTTTTGGATTGGCTGAGCTTGGCTACATTTATAAGCTGAGGAGAAATCAATGAAGAAGAAAAGATCAAACACTGATTAGAGAACAGATAAAATCAAAGAAATGAAGAACAGAGCTAGGATGGGAGCCAGGGAGGAGGTGAGAAGTTGAACACCTGCCTTTAGGTTTCCATTTTTCTTTTCTTTTTTTTTTTCTTTTTTTTTTTGAGACAGAGTCTCACTCTGTCACCCAGGCTGGAGTGCAGTGATGCGATCTCGGCTCACTGCAACCTCCGTCTCCTGGGTTCAAGCAATTCTCTGCCTCTCACGAGTAGCTGGGATTACAGGCACCTACCACCATGCCCAGCTAATTTTTGTATTTTTAGTAGAGAGGGGGTGGCCAGGCTGGTCTCGAACTCCTGACCTCGTGATCCACCTGCCTTGGCCTCCCAAAGTGCTGGGATTAAAGTCGTGAGCTACCGCGCCCGGCCAGGTCTCCATTTTCCTAGTGTCACAAGAGGCAAGATCCGCTGAGAAAGAGATGGGGAGTGAGGATAGTAGAAATCTAGAGGGGTTGTGAGTGAAATTGCCCCTGATGGTGAGTGAACTCAGTAGCATGCTGAGCCATCTGTAAGGCTGAGGTGGGGCTCCTCTGATGCTGGAACCACACATCTGCAATTCCAGACATGGAGTTTTCTCTAACATCCCTTAGGGGCCCCTTGGCAGAACTGGACAAGTACTGAGGTACAGAGTAGGGGAATGGCAGGCTCTGAGGGGGATCTGGGATGGAAAGATAGCGAATGAGAAGAGGGTGCTGGTAACTTATTCTACACAGAGATTAATCAAGGTCAGGACTGGAGAAAAAGACCCATCTATCCCAGTTAAAGAAATAATAAACTGACCACTTACTCCTGCATCCTGTCTAATTCTCCCACATGAAAGTATTTTTCTGCCCACTTTGCAGATGAGGTGATGGAGGCTCAGAGAGGTTTAAGGAACATACTCAAGTTCCCATAACTTAGCTTTTTTTTTCAACTACAAAAGAAACTTATTTTCACTTTTTAAGATAAATGATCTTTGCATGTGAAGAAATTATTTATAATTATATATGTATTCATATATTTACTTCCACAGATATATGATGAAAGTTTAACATAAGGAGCCATAACTAACTTCAGAATAAAAAGATCTCTTTATTTTAATGGGATGTTATACTTCGCTGTGTCTGATATAGATAATTATATGCCTTGCTGGGATTTAGCTTTCATTTTAGTATTGGATATATTTGTGGAGAAATATGAAATATTATGTTGCCCCACATACATACCTATTTAATTTGGTGGGATGATTTTGGAGAGAGGTCTGAAAATTTTAGTCACCTCGTTTTTTGTATATTAGGAAACTCTTCCAAGGTTTGGAATGGGGGTGGGTGTGCTGCAGGATGGCTTAAATCACATCTAAATATTATTTTATACTTTCTTTTGAGAATGAATACTTATTTAAGATTTTATACTTATTCTTAGGAATATGCAAGAATAAAGGCTATGACTTATATTGTCCTAATCTTAAATCATTAAATAAATTAATAGTAACTGCATTGACTTTTTAGGAACTAATAAGAAAGTATTTGACTTGAATTCCATTTCTTCCCTTTTAACAAACTTCAGGGCTATGTTTTATATATAAGTAAAAGATGGTTTTTATTAAGCAGATAGAGACAGCTTTGTAGGGTATGCCAATCTTTACAATGTGTGAGATGAGGACACTATATTTTTATGGTTGGCAATATGTGGATTTCAAATTTCTTAATCTGCACTTATTAAATGAATTTATGGTTCTGACTATTGTTCTTCTCACATGTTAACTGTAACATATCAGAGATATTAGCTAGGTCAAAGAGATTTTTCTTAAAAGGAACAGAGAAAATTGCCCTATGTCCAAAATGGACTCTGACAAGAATTTTAAGAAGTTTTGCAAATGAGATTGCTCCTGGAAACTTCTTCACTCATGATGAAGCCCCTCATTCATTACCGGATAAAGATAATTTGAGTCAAGTAAAGGGTGAAGTTCAAAATGAAAGCAATAAAGGATTATTTTCAAATCTGATGATAATATGTCCCCATAAGCATTCTAGTGAAGGTAGATTTATGGACATATGTGACTTTGCAACATGTTTTAAAATTATAGTGGATTCCCTGCAGTGCCATCTTTGACAGCTGGTCCCATGCAAATGTGAGGCTGGACTATTAACCACACAACATCCCAGATGAATATGAGAAGCATGTTTCAGGCTGTCATTCATTTTTATTTTTTAAGACATTAACTACAAGAAATGTGAAAAGATTCATTATATGCAGAAGAAGAAATGGAACTGCTTTCGTGATTTTTTTTTCCTATTGAGGCTGAAAGAAGTAGTTCACTGAATTATGTGTAAAGAATAAGCACTTATTTGAGGAGGAATTTTGTTAAAATAATATTTTTAAAATCCAAAATGAATAAAATCTGCCAAAATTTTGTGAATTGTTAAAACAAACAAAAAAAACCAGTTCACTAGAAGTGTCAGAAAGAATCTGTTCTGCAAGTTGATTCTGAATCAGTGTTAATGTGGTAAGACCCTCACTTATTATAAGTAAAATCCAATATATGGTGGGTTTATGATTCCATTTCTTTGGTAAGTGGGTAGGTCAGAGCTTAGGATACATCTTGCTAAAGAAAAAGCACTGCTACAGAATTGATATGGGCCAGACCCATATCACAGTAGGAGTTTTAGATGCCTAATACTGCAAGGCTGTCCATTTTATAAGTGAGAGTGGAGGCTCACAGGGAATCCATATGGAACTACCGTCAGCACCAACAGAGTCAGTCTGTACTCTGTGTCCTGTGAGGGAAACCATGGGATTCCAAGAGGAAAGACAGGAAGCATAGAGACATTTCTCCAACTCTTGGCCACAGAGCAGAAAGCCCAGCGAACTGCTGAATTAAAGAATGCCATTTGCATATGCACAGCTCTCTTTTTCAAACCTCAGTGCCTCTAACACCTCCCAGTCTTCCTCCCAGAAAACTGGAGCTGTTTCTTGCCCCCGGCTGGGACCTGGTTTCCCCCATGGTCTGGCCAGGACTGAAATAGTATCACTTGCCCATAGGTGCCGGTACACAGAACTGCAGAGAGTGATCTGAAACAGAACCCAACCTGCCTTTAGTCTAAAGGGGCATGGCAGAGAGTGATGATCAGGATTTGGGACAGTGGGACCAAAAGTGAGAGCAGGAGAGCTTTACAGAGGATTTCCAAGCGAGGGAGATAGTTCTCAGCAGCCTGGTGGTCATGGGTGGATATAGAGGAGAAAAAGAATCTAACTGAAAAACAAGTAATTTCTTCTCCTCCACCTCCTATTCCTCTTCCTTCTTCACTTCCTCCTCCTCCTCTTCCTCCTTCCCTTCCTCCTCCTCCTCCTCCTTCTTTCTTATCTGCTCTTGTGGTGGTTTCAAAACATGTCCACAAATTCTTTCACACTTCTCCCACCAAGAGGTAAAGTCCATGGCCCCTCCTCTTGAAACTGAGTGGATCTTCATGACTGCCTCAATGAATAGAGTACACTGTAAGTGACACTGAGTCCCTTATTGGCTAGGCTAGAAAAGACCAGGCAGCCTTGGTTGGTGCCCCTGGGATACTCACTCTGCGAGCCTTTGGCCACTCAGTAAGAAGTCCAGCTGCCCTGAGGTTTCCTTGAGACCATGTTGGGGGGCAACATAGAGGGAGAGATACCCAAGGAACTCAACTGTTCTAGCCTTAGCTGCTGGAGTCTCCCCAGTACAGCTACCAGCTATAAATGGTGGAAGGGCCTTCAAGATGACCCCAGGCCCAGCTACCTTTCATGGCATAGCAATAGATAACTTGAACAGAACAGCTCTCCGTAATAGGGGCTTTCATCTTTCTTTTCTCAAAAGGGCAGGTATCCTGGAGGTCTGAAGCTGTCTTTGCTCAGAAGGTTAAGTCTTTGTTTTCGAAAGTTTCTGTCCCTCTCTCTGTCCCTCTCTCTGTGTCTCTATCTTTCTGTGTCTCTGTCTCTCTGTCTCTCCCTCCCTCTCTCTAACCGCAGGATTGTATGGATAGGGAGGGCTCTGTTGATTGAAAGAGAGGAGAGAACCCAGTTCTAAGTATGGATGCCTTCCAGAGCCTAGAAGAAGTAAAGGGGTGGTAGGTTCTTGTAGTTGACACTTGCGCCCTCCCCTACACAGAAACTCAGAAGGATGTCTGATGGGACTGGTGCAAGAATGCCTGTTTGCTGAGCACAGAATGCCTCAGTCTTTAGAGCCTCCTCAGAGGACCCAGTGGCTGACTTCGGTGCAGAGGGGCAGGTGCCACAATCAGCAGAGTGCCATGTAATAAGTACAAATAATGAGGATCTCAGTGCAACTATGATGAGCTCATACCAGGCTCTCCTCCCCAAGGTTTTTGGATAGCACAAGCTGCTTGGGACTCTTACATAACACTAGAGAAGAGGAAGAACTCCTAAACATGACTGATACTGAATTTTCCATTGTAATTTTTAATTAAGAAAAATACCCTTTATTGTCCCAAAGATTTATTAAATCAATCTCATCTGATAATATACATACATTTGTGAATGGTGAGATTACCTTAACCATCCCAAAGGTGTTTACTATCTTCATATGAGGTTTTGGTATTAATAAATCAAATGATTTCTTATTGATGAAAATTTTAGGCAATGTAAAAAATAGAAATTTTTAGAGTAATTAACTCATGAGAAGGTGCTTTTGGGGCTTTGGGGGAATCCATTAAGCTGCCCTTGCTCTTAAGAGCATCCCCCTTTCTTCACTTCTGAAATGACAAGATCTTTCAAAGCCCCAACATGGCTTGAGTGTTTGAAAGCTCTAGGATGGTTTTTATTTGTTCTCTCTGATAGAAATGTCAAATGCAGGAGTTTGTGTGACACAAAATGTTTAGGCACACATAGCTGTTGCCATGAACAAAATCTTCTGTATACAAAGGAAGTATTCTGAACTGCTTCCATTTTATTTTCAAGTAGCCTTTAAAATAACCAAATAAGATCAATCATTAGGGCTTAATGACCCAGAAACTAATGCTGGAAACATTTACTCTTTAATGATGTCTCCTCTTCCTTCCTTGGTCTCCCTAACTAAAATAAATTCATCATTTGTCTGTGTCTATGAAGTAAGATCAGATTGACTGGGGTCTCTTCTCAATATTTTTTTTTTTACCTTAACCATGTACTGCAGTTGATCAGAGCAATTAACAGTGATCCAATCCAGACAGAAAGTTATTTTAAATAACCTGACAACCAATCTGAATTCCAACTCTATGAAGGAAACTTGGCCAAAATGTGTTTAGTGTGTTCAAACATAGGCACTATTCAAAATCAAAGCAGAAAAAAAATGAAACTCTGTTAAAAGTGGCTCAAGATGAAGGCATTGCAATTCCCATCTTGAGGGCGGCTGATGAGTTCTTTTCAAGGTGAGGTGTGCCCTAGCATGCAGAGAGGACAGAAAGGGATAAAAGGAACAAATAAACAAACAGAATGTGCTCTCAGAACTCCCAGCTTGATTTCCTCAAAGAAAAAGTAGAAATAGATCAAATCAAAGCATTCTTTAAAGATGCTGAGGTGGCTTTAACTGACTAAAATGTAGCTTTAAAAAAATCAGTATCCTAAATGCCAGGTGATTAATAAAGGTCAAGCAGGCAACTTCCGGACTTTATCAGTATAAGCTTAGTCGTGTGCCTTTATTAGGAAATAATCAATAACTTCCTACTTAGCAATATTTTAGGGAATATTTTCCTATAATAGGTAAGGTTTTTAAAATATGAAGACAAAAGTGTAGTATAGTTACTTTGTTTTTCTGGTAGAGCTAAGGAAGTAAATGAACCTCACAATAGTCAGTTTATGCACCCAAGTGAGATTAATTGCTTTACTTACACCATTACATTATTACACAATTCTTGTTATGTGGGGTTTTAAAAGTCTTCACTGTTTAAGCTGTTTTCATTTTAGTTATTCTGTTATTTACAACTGAAAGAGAAAACTGGAGAGGTCTTTGTGAATCTCTACCATATTTTTTATGACTTTTGATTTCAAGAACCAAAATTGAGGATAAACCTGAAGCAAACACTGTTGAAATGGCCTTTGCAGTACAGACTTCATAGGCTAGAGGGCACAATTGTTTTAGCTGGTCCAAGGCAATGGAAAGCAAAACCTAGTCATCTGTTTCTACACAGTGACCTAGCAGTTTTAAAATTTGGACCAAGAATGTGATATTGCTCCTCGCTAAAAATCCAAATCTGCTGGAAGAAACAGTAGAATAAAATGTGCATTTTCTATAGTTGTTTTGGATGTTTTTTGCAGAGGTCCTGGGCTTGTGAGAAAAAATAGAACACTCCAAAAGGTCCTTTGGTTCAGCAAAATTTTCCTATCTTAGATTTATCAAGCTGTCCACTCAGTTTTCAATGTGGCCTTTTCCTTCTAAAAATAACAGCCTCAGCCGGGCGTGGTGGCTCATGCTTGTAATCCCAGCACTTTGGAAGGCCAAGGCGGGCAGATCACCTGAGGTCAGGTGTTTGAAACCGGCCTGCCCAACATGGTGAAACCCCGTCTCTACTAAAAATACAAAAAAAAAAAAAAAAAAATTAACCAGGCGTGGTGGCAGGTGCCTGTAATCCAAACTACTTGGGAGGCTGAGGCAAGAGAATCACTCGAACCCGGGAGATGGAGGTTGCAGTGAGCCGAGATCATGCCACTGCATTCCAGCCTGGGCTACAAGAGCGAAACTCCGTCTCAAAAACAAATAAAATAAAATAAAAAATAATAACAGCCCCTCCCTCCAATGTTTGTATGTATATATGCATATAACGTACTTGACAAGGAACTTGGTAAATACTTGACTATCATTAGGAAATTACAGGGTTGATTCTAAGTAGTGAGATTATGTCTTCTATGAAAATGGTTTCTTTTTAAAATGTACACATATTAATAATTTTTTTTTCCTAAAGAAGTTAGTCAATGATATTGTGTGGCCTTAACATTGTCTCTGCCTTTATTTGTTCCCTTCCTGCTTAGGGCTTTCTGGATCTTCTTTGCTGTTTTACCTTTTTAAATATGAAATGCTTCTGGTTTCTCCTCCTCACATATCATGTATGACCCCAAGTCCCAGATTATTTTTCTCTTTACTCATTTCTTCTGCTTCCTTCATGCCAGCACACCCAGGCAGAAGGAGAGCCACAGGAAAAGTGACTTCCACACTCACAAATTCCTGCTTCATTTCATCATGTTTTTTTGCCTCACAAACCACAATTCTTATTCCCAAATTCAAATTTTTTCTTGAGTGATAGTTGTCTTTCTCTTCTTTCTGCACACCCAAAGATCTCAAGTAGGATATTTGTGGACTGATGAAGGGGAGAACTCAAGGAAATGATTGGGGCCTCAAAGAAGCTTCTAGGCCAGGTGTGGTGGCTCATGCCTGTAACCCCAATACTCTGAGAGGCTGAAGTGGGAGGATTGCTTGAGCCTAGGAGTTCAACACCAGCCTGGGCAAAAGAAGGAGGCCCTATTTCCACACAAAAAAATTTTTAAATAGCCAGGCATGGTGATGGGTACCTGTGGTCCCAGCAACTTGGGAGGCTGAGATGGGAGAATCGCTTGAGCCCAGCAGGTTGAGGCTGCAGTGAGCCGTGATCATGATCATACCACTTTACTCCAGCCTGGGCAACAGACTGAGATCCTGTCTCAAAAAAAAAAGAAAAGAAAAGAAAAGAAAAAGAAGAAGTTTCTAGATAAGGGATAAATGTCTCATTAGATATGATGTTAAATACTTTTTGAAGCAAATCTTTCCACTTCCACCTATGAAATATATTCCAAACCCATCTGTGGTAGGCAGAATGTTGGGCCTCATGACCTTCTCCCTCTGGAGTCACTCCTGTGAATATGTTACTTTACATGGCAGAATGGACTTGACAGGTGTAATTAAGGTTACTAATCAGCTGACCTAAAATGGAAGGTTATATTGGCTTATCCAAGTAGGCCCAATGGAATCACGTGAGCTCTTAAAAGCAGAGATATTTTTCCAGCTAGTAGTAGAAGATAAAGTCAGATATTCCAAGATGAAAAGGATTAAAAGTGCTGCTGTTAACTTGAAGATTAAGGTAACCATGTCAAGGAAATGGCAACCTCAGTCCTATAACCTCAAGAAACTGAATTCTGGCAGGGTGCAGTGGCTCACGCCTATAATCCCAACACTTTGGGAGGCCGAGGCAGGCAGATCATGAGGTCAGGAGATTGAGATCATCCTAGCTAACACGGTGAAACCCCATCTCTATTAAAAATACAAAAAATTAGCCGGGCATGGCAGCGGGCACCTGTAGTCCCAGTTAGGAGGCTGAGGCGGGAGAATGGCGTGAACGCGGGAGGCGGAGCTTGCAGTGAGCCGAGATCGTGCCACCGCACTCCAGCCTGGGCGACAGAGCGAGACTCCGTCTCAAAAAAAAAAAGAAAAAAAAGAAACTGAATTCGGCCAACAAACTGAATGAGCTGGAAAGCAGAATCTCCTCAAGAGCCTCCAGATGAGCCCTGTCCTGCTGATGCCTTGATTTCAGCTCTGCTAAACCCTGAGTAGAAGACCCAGTTGAGCAATTGCTGTGCCCAGACTCTTGACCCACAGAACTGTGTTCATGATAATTATTTACACCACCATTCTTGTTACGTGGGATTTTAAAAGTCTTTCCTGTTTAAGCTATAGTTCTTCTCTTATTTATAATTTAAAAAGAAAATTTATATTGTCTTCTCAAGCTGTGAAAAAAAGGCTTAAAAGTTAAAACTTTCTTTACATATGTATTATAGAAATGTATTGGTCTTTTGATGAAAGAATGCAGCTGTCTTTGCACTGACTGAATGGATGTCAAGTGCTAGGCTCTGTGCTACTCAGTTTATAGATCCCACTTCCAGTCCTCATCACAACTTTTATGTCCCAGAGGGAAAACAAATGATCAAATTGAGGGAAAAAAATAGCAACCATATCTGGCGATAAGAAAAATAAGGAACGTTATTTCAAAAAGGAGGCAGGTATATAAGGAAATAGTTTATTTTTGAATCTGACTCCAGTATGTAAAATGTCCAGGGTTTTAGGAGCCACCTACAGAGGGGAAATGTTTCTATCTTTAAGGGTTATGAACCCAGCCTTTCTCTCTGGATGCACTTAACATTTTTTCCTTCATTTCAACCTTGGTGAATCTGACGATTATGTGTCTTGGGGTTGCTCTTCTCGAGGAATATCTTTTTGTTGTTCTCTGTATTTCCTGAATTTGAATGTTGGCCTGCCTTGTTAGGTTGGGGAAGTTCTCCTGGATAATATCCTGAAGTGTGTTTTCCACCTTGGTTCCATTCTCCCCATCACTTTCAGGTACACCAATCAAACGTAGATTTGATCTTTTCATATATAGTCCCATATTTCTTGGAGGCTTTGTTCGTTTCTTTTCAATCTTTTTTCTCTACTCTTGCCTTCTTGTGTTATTTCATTGAGTTGATCTTCAATCTCTGATATGCTTTCTTCTGCTTGATCGATTTGGCTGTTGATACTTGTGTATGCTTCCCGAAGTTCTTGGCTGTGTTTTTCAGCTCCATCAGATCATTTATGTTCTTCTCTAAACTTGTTATTCTAGTTAGCAATTCCTCTAACCTTTTTTCAACGTTCTTAGCTTCTTTGCATTGGGTTAGAACATGCTTCTTCAGCTCGGAGGAGTTTGTTATTACCCACCTTCTGAAGCCTACTACTGTCAATTCGTCAAACTCATTCTCCACCAGTTTTGTTCCCTTGCTGGCGAGGAGTTGTGATCCTTTGGAGGAGAAGAGGCCTTCTGATTTTTGGAGTTTTCAGCCTTTTAGCGCTGGTTTCTCCCTATCTTCGTGGATTTTTCTAGTTTTGGTCTTTGATGTTGGTGATATTCAGATGGGATTTCTGAGTGGACGTCCGTTTTGTCCATGTTGCTACTATTTCTTTCTGTTAGTTAGTTTTCCTTCTAATAGGCTCCTCTTCTGCAGGTCTGCTGGAGTTTGCTGGAGGTCCACTCCAGACCCTGTTTTCCTGGGTATCACCAGCGGAGCTGCAGAACATCGCAAAGATTGCTGCCTGTTCCTTCCTCTGGAAGCTTCATCCCAGAGGGGCACCTGCCAGATGCCAGCAAGAGCTCTCCTGTATGAGGTGTCTGTCGGCCCCTACTGGGAGGTGTCTCCCAGTCAGGCTACACAGGGGTCAGGGCTCCATTTGAGGAGGCAGCCTGTCCCTTATCAGAGCTTGAACGCTGTGCTGGGAGATCCGCTGCTCTCTTAAGAGCTGTCAGGCAGAGATCTTAAGTCCGCTGAAGCTGTGCCCACAGCCGCCCCTTCCCCCAGGTGCTCTGTCCCAGGGAGATGAGGGTTTTATCTGTAAGTCCCTGACTGGGGCTGCTGTCGTTTTTTCAGAGATGCCCTGTCTAGAGAGTCAGTCTGGCTGCAGCGGACTTGCTGAGCTGTGGTGGACTCCGCCCAGTTCAAACTTCCCCGTGGCTTTGTTTACACTGTGAGGGTAAAACCACCTATTCAAGCCTCAGCAATGGTGGACGCCCCTCCCCCCACCAAGCTCCAGCATCCCAGGCCAACCTCAGACTGCGGTGCTAGCAGGGAGAATTTCAAGCCAGTGGATCTTAGCTTGCTGGGTTCCGTGGAGGTGGGACCCACCGGGCCAGGCACGGGAGGGAATCTCCTGGTTTGCCGGTTGTGAAGACCATGGGAAAAGCACAGTATCTGGGCCACAGTGCACTGTTCCTCCCAGTACAGTCTCTCACGGCTTCCCTTGGCTAGCTAGGAACTGGAAATCCCCCGACCCCTTGTGCTTCCCAGGTGAGGCAACGCCCCACCCTGCTTGGGCTCGCCCTCCGTGGGTTGCACCCACTGTCCAACCAGTCCTAATGAGATGAACCAGGTACCTCAGTTGGAAATGCAGAAATCACCCACCTTCTGCGTAATCTCTCTGGGAGCTGCAGACCAGAGCTGTTCCTATTCAGCCATCTTGCCAGCAATCAAATGTAGTTTTTGGGGGGAGTTTTGCTTCCTAAGTCTAGGACCCATTCCAACTCCTACCTCTCACCAGTTGGGCCAAAGTTTCAGCACCCAGGATCAAGGTGGGCCCCTCTGGATATCAATTGTCCACCCATCTGGTTTTATAGCAGAGTGGTCCATTGTGCTGCTTAGCACAGCTCTGCAACTTCTGTGCCATATTTGGGGCATCAGAATCTTATTTCTAGGTGGCCGATGAGAAAGCCTACCTAGATACGTAGGATAGTTCTCTTTCTGCCACATTTTTCATACGATCAAACCAACACATAGCCTGAAGGAAGGGAGAAGTAAAAGAAATAAAAAGAAAAAAATAATATTGGTTAGTTTCTCAAGCATATTTTCTTCCAAACATTCTAAAGAATAAACTGATTCATTCAACAAACACAAAGGCATTCAGATGCTAAAGCATGTGCATTCACATGCTAATTCCAGAAAGAAAAAAATGCCTCTCATTAGCCTAAAGGCATTGGAGTCTGAGTTTAGCCATTCATTCAGTATAGCTAGTATAGTATTCAAGAAACCTGTCCGAATTGTAATTCAAGTATTAAATATGTTTTTTTCCTCAGTAACACCCAATATTGGAAACTACACTAATCATTCATGTCTTAAGTATGCTTTTATCTCTCATGTTCGTGTGTGTGTGTGTGTGTGTGTGTGTGTGTGTGTGTGTGTGTGTTTGTGTGAGACAGGGTCTGTTGCCCAGATTTGAGTGCATAGCTTACTTCAGCCTTGACTTCCCTGGCCCAAGCATTTCTTCCACCTCAGTTCCACAAGTAGCTGGGACCACAGGCATGTGCCAGGACACCCAGATAATTTTGTTTAGTTTTTGTGGAGAGGAGGTCTCCCTACGTTGCCCAGACTAGTGTTGAACTCCTGGGCTCAAGTGGTCCTCCCGCCTCAGCCTCCCAAATTGCTGGGATTACAGGCTTCAGCCACTTCCCTGAGCCTAACTCTCATATTCTTAAGTTTCTGATTGCATGCTGTTGTTAGCTGTATAAGCATTTTCACATTTTAAGATTTTTTTATTGACCTTTCTGACAATCACACCAGTGAAAAAAGATTGCTGCCACCAATGGGAAACATATGTGCGATATTTGGAAGTTGGAAGTAAATGGAGGCCTCCTTTGTATGAGCTGCCAGCTCATTAGTGTTTGCAGCTAGACTCAGCGCTCCAGTGTCTAGTTATCAGCTTTGTCATAACCTGGAGGCATCTGCCTAGATGTAGCAGTCAGTGTCTAGTCACCAGCTTCAGGGGAACTGAGGCAATTGTGGGGCTCAAGCAGTGGAAGCAGCAGCAATTTGCTGACCTGTGGATCACAGCAGTGTGCCCTTAAAATCAATATCCAGTAGCAGACCCCTGTCTTCTGCTTCATGAACCCATCCACAATTTTGTGAGTACCCAATTTCCTGTTTTAAATCCCTTTCTATCTGAAATACCTAGAGTGATTTCTGTTTCCTATACTAAATCCTGATGGATACTAATACTATGTGGATATCAAGAAGAATTAAGATTTATATGGGCTATGGAACAACATACTATTTATGACATTACAGTCCAAATAAAACTATAGAATTGTATGTAAAGTATACTTTCATTTGTATAAGAATAAAGTGTGTTTATGAACATACATACATACACACATATGCTTGTTTATACATAGAAAAATTCAAGAAGGTTATATAAGAAAATGAAATCAGTAATTGCTTCTAGGAAAACAAAAATGGGGTCTGGGATGGGAGAGAGATTTACATTTTCTCTATGTACAATTTAAACTGTTGTGATTTTTTTACCATGTTTACAAAATACGTTTTTTGATTAAATTTTTTTAATTACGAGAAAATGATAAGTCTAACAATTTGAAAAAGAAAGAAAAAACATCCACCAACCAACGAATCTAAAAAATATCACTTGTGTTTTTATATATTCCCTCTGAATCTTGGGTGATTTTTTTTTACAGTGAGATAGTTACACATACAACTTTATAATTGGCTTTTCTTCCTGCTTACTTATATAACTAAAATTTAGGAAGTACTTACCAAGTTTTGGGCATGGTGATAAAGTATTTCCTTGAATCATGTTTCATTGAAATTGAGATGTTATTGATTGTAAGATGCACCATTTCCCTATGTACCATTAAGAAATAACTTTTTTTGAAAAACTGCTCACTAAACTATAACACAAACAAGACATAATTTTTTTTTTCTCCAATTGAACCACATGTCGTTGAAAGTTAAGCAACTTCTAAAGTAAATAGGAAACTTCTGACATATTGGTGCTTGACATTTTAATGATGGTTCTACACAAGGCATGAATTGATCATACCAGCCTCTCATCACTTTGAAATTCTTTTTTATATAGTCTTAAGATTACACAGTTTCTTTGCCATTGGCTGGTATACGATAGGCTCATACCTCAGTCACAAAATATAACACAGTTTCCTCTTTGGGTTGTTTTGCATGAATAAGTGGAATTGCAGTCTTTCCTTCAGGGACAAATACTTGCTTTACTAAATATCAAATTTAAACCCTCCTGCTCTACTTCGGTGCCATTGTCCATACACAGTAATGTTTGTTTCCGTGGTGAATCAATGTAATTTTTAAGGCACTTTAAATGGTAATTAAATTCAAATTGTATAGCACCACAATGTATATAATTCAACTGATGAAACAACTACAAGAAAAGTGACAGCCAAGTTTACATGTGTAAGCAACAGCAATTCTGTGATTGTAAGACAATCAATTGTAAGTCATGGTGCAATATCAGTTAAAGTGTGAAAAAATATTCTCTTCAGAATAGATAAAATACAGTATTATTCACTAAATCCTCAAATAATCTTTAAGTCGATTTTATTATTCCTCACATGAGAAAACTGAGAAACAAAGAGATCATCAAGATGCATAGTTATTAAGAAGCAGGTCTTTTTAAAAGTAGTTCATCTAGTTCCAGCGCCCATAAGTCTTAACCTTTAAGCTGTGTTGTCTCCTTGTTGTCCTAAGACTTTTCCTTACATAACAGTCATTCTAGAAAATTTGAAAAATACAGAAATTATAAACAAGCAAATAACAAGGCTATTACAATTTTATCACCTACAGGCAGTCATTGCCAACATATTGATGAGTTTCTTTTAAAATTTCCCATATATCTTTTCATATAGTTGAAATTATAGTGGAAATACTTTTTCATGTCCTACTTTATTCACTTAGCATGTTGTATTGGTTCGCTGTGGTTGCTGAAAAAAATTAGTACAAACTCTGTGGCTTAAAACAAAAGAAATTTATTCTTTCAAAGTTCTGGAGGCCATAAGTCTGAGATGAACGTGTGGACAGGGCCACAGCACTCCCGCTAGAAGATCTAGGGAGAATCCATTGTTTGCCTCTTCCAGTTTCTGATGATCGACAGCATCCTCAGTCTGAAGCCATGTCATTCTGATCTCTGCCTGGTCTTCACACTGATTTCTCCTCTGTGTCTGTGTCTTCTCTTCTGTCATAAGTGTCATAAGGACATTTGCCATTGGATTTGGGGTCCACCCAGGTAATACAGGATCTCAAGATCCTTAAGATCTTAATTACATCTGAAAAGATCCTTTGTCCAAATAAGGTCACATTCACAGGTTCTAGGGATGAGGAGCCAAGAACATACCCTTTTGGGATCCACCATTCAACCCACTACAAGTCTCATAAGCATTTTCTTATGTTATTAAAAACTCTTATTCACAGACATTTTTAATAGCTCCATAATATTCTATCATGTCTACACAATATTCTAGCATGTTTACCTGGCTACAAGTTTGCATTAGGTCTGTGTTCAAAGCCCAGCAAAGCAGAACTGAGAGATTTCTGACATCTTGGTGAATATTTTATTAATATTATCTTGTGTCGCTTTATGAAGAGACTGGTGATTCAACTGAGTTGGATTTTCATTGTTTATTAAGGACTGCCATTCTAAATATTCAGGTGGTTAATTTGAATGTCGAACTACCATTTTGAGCTAGAAAACAGATTTGCTGGAGAGGCAGTGCTAGGTGGAAAGGGGAAATATGAATTTAGAGTGATCTGTATTCAAATGCTGGCTCTGACTGTCTTTATTTTCTGTAGCACTGGACAATTTAACCTACCTTGGAGATTAAATGTCTTATTCTGTCAAAGAAAGATTATAAAGTTTATTTTAGACAGTTGTTATGAAGATGAGATAGGGTATGTAAAAAAGATTGCACAGCCAAATTATTTTATACAACATGTTATCCACAAAGAATTAGGCAGTGGAGAGGCTGCCTCGGCACCTGGTTCATTAATTAGATGCCATTAAGCTCCACTAGTGGTGTCATGTGAAGCTTTCATGCTAATGTTTGTTTTGCATCAACAATGCCAAACAGTTAAATCTTTAGTGAAAGATTTCCCTATGGGAATGTATATTCTTCTTCTCCACATTATAAAAAGAAAATTCCCTGGAGTGAGACACAGTCATGGAGTCTACAGTGAAGGTAGATGTATACTTAAATACATTGAAAGAATGATATATTATTCACAGCACATTAGAGAATTAAGTCAATACTGATACTATAGTCTTTTAAATAAAGTAAATAAAAAGACGAAAGATAAATTGATGTTCCTAGAGCAGCACAGCTTAATGAAGCATAATATATTAGCATCACCAGCCAAAATTATGATGCTGATAATTTTGACAACATAGTGATCTTCTGTTGAGTTAGGGGACATCAACAAAGACATGTTACTCTCTTTCAAATTGTAAAAAGAAATTATAATCCTGTTATATTAAACATATTTGATATATTTATTACATGTTGCTTTAAATTTACAAAATCCTATGGTATTTAGAAAAGTCTAACAGTTCTTTTTGGAAGTAAACCAAAAACTCTTTGGCAAGAAGGAACTCCCAAGGTCTGTAGCCCAACCAGCCATTCCAGTAAGGGACTACTTTGACAGCAGCTAAGGGGTCATGTATCATACAGGCTTCGGCAGGAACAAGAGCTCCAAAAACAGGCATTCATTACTCCAGGGTTGTGAGTTACTTGGGAGCAAAAATATTGTCTTAGGCATATTTGTTCCTTATACAACCCAGATCCTAACATAGTATGCCTGGAACATAGTTGACGCTCAATAAATGGTTGTTGAATAAATAGCCTGCCTAGTGAGGCAGCCTTTTCCATTAAGGGGCAGCATCATTGTTTAGGAAGTTCTTCACAAATGGAACCTAAAGCAGCTATTTTAAAGTATTTGCCTTTCTCTTCTAGTCCCTTAGCATTCTCCATTGTGTGATGTTGATTCATTAGATAGAAAAGGGAAGCATATTAAATTTATAATTAACCTTTCCTTTTGACATGTAATTAGCTAGGATTTATGAGATGCTAAAGGCTGCAATGCCTGAGAAAGGGAGCATAAATATATAAATAGGAGTGTTTTTATTTTACCGAGCTTGGAATAATAGTCATTTGTTTTCATTGAGACATTATATATCGGATATATTTTCATTTTAGATTGGCTAATGATCTTCTATTTTCTGTCCAGTCCTGGACTAGAGATCTAATTTTAACTTTTCTGTATTAAAATTGAGAATCATGTCAGGTCAAGTCAATGTAAAATATTATAAAGTGTGAATTCACTTTTCATTTCCATTTTGTTGTGATAATTTTCTTATTGTGCTACTATTATAATTCAAAACTACATTGTCAATAGAGTAACATTTAGATGAACCAGATGAATAGCAAAGAAAACTGTTTTAGAATTTATATTAAACTAGACCTTATCACTATTTACACTAAGTTTTACAATATTTTGCAAGCAAATTTTTACCAACTAATAGTTTTTTTTCCGTAAGATGGAATTAATTTTAAACTTTTCTTCTCTTTTATTTAGGAATAAATATCTTTTCACCCAAATTTAACAGGCTACCTTCAAGAGAAAAAAGTGCTTGCAGTAAGGAAACAGATTACAAAGTATCTAATATTTTACTTATTTGGAAATCCATCTAGCTAACATGCCAAATGAAATGTGAGACATTCTTAGCCTTGGAAAACTTTCTCCCAAACTTAAAAATAGCTCATATTCTCTTTATTATTAAGCACATAAGACATCTAACTTCACCCTGAACTGTCTTTTACCTTATAGTTTTGGGCTTCTAAATCTTGTAAAAACCTCTGTAACATCACTTAGATCACATATTTTCTTCATGTACTATGCTTTATCATGCCATTCAATTATGGAGACTAAAACGAGCAGCCAGAGTTCTTGTTCAAAGCATCACTTTCTCTCAGCCATGCTATGGTAAATCACTCTTTTTTTATTTTTTAAATTCACTTTCCAAAGTTTAAACCAGAAATAGGAGATTTTTGTTCTATTCTTAGCAGTCTTTCATGGCTTCCCATTTACTTCAATTCTCAAAGTAGGAGTGTTGACCTGTAATTGTCATTATTATTACCATTATTAATCTTTCATAAGTACAACTTATATTCTGCTGATTCCTTTCCCCTCTTGTTAGTTGGATAGATGTGATCTTTTGCAAGTAGACTTTTACTATAGTCTTCACAGTTCTTATTTTCCATATTTACTTTTCCCAATTATTTGAATAACACTTCTTGTGTACCATGATTTAATAATTGTTGTTAAACTGTTATTATTGTGACTTTCTACAGTAAAGATATTTTTAAGAAACATGTTAAAAACATAAAGTACGTGAGCTGAAGGAAGAATGCTATACCCATAAATATTTACACCTACCATATACCCACAAAAATTAAAAATTAAAAAAATGAAATACTATAAAAACAAGAAAAATATATGAAAAGACATAAGCAGAGTTTAGTTAGCTGAACTGTGTTCTGTTCTTTAGGACGTTCCATACCTTTCTTATGAGGCCTGCCATGAGTAAGAGATAGGCTGACCTAAATTCTTCTTGGTCTTTGTTCATCTGAGATGGAGAGGAAAAAATGTTACCTATTTCATTACCTGGTCACCATGAATCTGGGCACTAGTTTTCATTCTACATTTTGACTACTATCCTCAGAGAATTTCTCTGTTTCCTGTGATAGCAGTGATTGCTCTCTTTTGAGAGTTGTGATCCAAGGTTAAAGCTGATTATTCCCCCAAACTTCTTCAATGGTTTTTGTTAAATGGCCCCTGTCTGTACTTAAATATTAGGTAAGAGAGCTATTAGGAAGGAAAGCCAGAAGGATGGCAGACATAAATATCTTTTTCTGTGTTGCTGGGACAAGGTGACCTGGAAGACAGTCACTGTATTAATGTTAATGAGTATAAACAAGCCCTGCAGCAAGACTCAAATAGTACAGCCCAAATCATAATGTTTAGTTCGAAGCAAACTAGGCTCTGTGATTGGAACACAGAGATGAATGAGATACTCTGTCCCCAAGAAGCTTATTGTCTAGCTTCTTTTTCCCTATGAGGATAAGAAACCCCTATAAAACTGGGGCATCACTGTTAGAACAATGTAGATAGAATACTCCTCAGGGAGGATCAGTAAGCATTTATCAGGGTGAGAAAAGTTAGACTTTGTGTGGTATAGAATTTGTGGAAAAAATGAGATGAATAGCAAATCATACCATTGAGCCCCAACCTTTTATTATTAGATTTATCAAATAACTGGTGTGCCACTACCATCTTTATTTCCTTGCCACTTCATTATTTAATCTCTTAGGATCATCCAGCCAGATCACTCCTCTGAAACTACACCCTGATCACTTAACTGAAACTACATCCTAAAAGAACATAATTCTTTGAGTATTAATTTAATGGTATAATGTACACAGAACAGCAAGAAAATTAATAGAATGGATTTGGAATTAGGCAGACCTAAGTTAAACTCCTGCTTCTATTATTTACTAACTAGCTTTGGTGACCTTAGAAATCATTTTTAAAACCTCACTTGTGAAAAGGGACAATAAAACCTACCTAATAAGATTATCATAAAGATCGACTGAGATAAAATATGTAAAGCACCTAGCACAAAGCAAGGCATATAGTTTGTGTTCAGCGATTATTCTTATTATTTTAAGAGGCTTTTCACATGTGTTTATTTCTCCTACATTTCTATATCATGTGAAATATGGCACCATCTCATACTTAAGAAAAATGGTTTTTTTAATTCTTCCGGGACAAAACCTTAAATAACCCTTAATGTCCAATCCTTGGACTTCTATTCTTTATCTTTTAAGAAGCTGTTATCATTCCGCCCATAGGGATGAAGAGAAGAACCCAGCAAAAAAGAGAGTTATACTGCTTTCAGAGAAGTAACCCTCAGTGTAGGAACATAGCCAACCCAAGGTAACCTTGTGAGAGAGGCAGTCATCAGTGATACACCGACCTCAGTCTCCTCCTATTCATTCTCTGATTTACTGCTGAAGCTCCATTTTGGATGAATACAATCACAGCCAGAGAGGATAGGAGCCCATGGATATAGTCCTTACAAGTAAGCCTCCTCCCAGAATAAAGAACAAAGCAGAGACAAGAAAGCAGAGAAGAGTGGCGAGTAGACATGCAGAGGCAAACACAAGGTGTCTGACATGGGCATATAGAAATGACTCTACAGAACATGTGTGTCTTCATCCACTAGGGCTGCTCTAACAAGATACCCTGGACTGTGTGGCTTCAACAACAGATACTTATTTCTCACCGTTTGAAGGGCTGGGAAGCTAAGATCAAGGTGCTGACGGATTTGATGTTTTGGTAGGGGCCTCTTTCTGGTTTGTAGACAGCTGTCTCCTTTTATCCTCACATGGCCAAGAGACAGCATGTCTGTCCTTATAAGGGCCCTAATCCCAGTCATGAAAGTTCCACCCCTATAACCTAATCACCTCCCCAAGGCCCCACTTCCAAATACCATCACAATGGAAGTTAGGTTTTGACATATGAATTTGGAGGGTTAGGGGGATGCAATGTTCATTTATAACAATGTGTAAGATCTTTATGAAAAAATATACATTTTCTAAACAGAGAGCAATACCGTGTTTATGAGTAAGTAGTTTCAATATTCTTATAATGTCAATTTCCCACAAATTAATCTGTAAATTCAATGCAGTTTTTTAAAATACCAAGAGTATTTCATAAGACTTTATAAGCTGATTCTAAATTATACAATAAAAAACCAGACAAAACAAATGAACAATGCCAAGACAGTTTTGAAGAACAAAGTACAAGATCCTTAGGTGAGAATTCTCAAGTCTCATTATAAATCTATGATAATTGAGACATTACTAAAGAATCAGAACAAGCGCCCATAAATTCACACATATATGGAAACCTAATACATAATAGAAGTCACATCATAGATCAATAGGTAGAAGATGGACTTTAATAAATGATGCAGGAAAAATATATTATCCATGTGGGGGAAAATTTTTTGACTCCCTACCTCACAGTATAATTTAATTCACCTAAAATTGATTTTAGGTGAATTAAAGACCTAAATGTGAGGGGAAAATATGAATACTTTGAAGTAAATGTAAGAGAACATCCTATGATTTTGACCTAAGAAAAAATTTTTTAAACAATGTGCAAAAAGTATTATAGTCTTTGATAGGAAAGATTCCTCAAATGAGGCACAAAGGCATTAATCATAAAGGAAAAGAAGGATTATCTGGTTACATTTAATTTGGAACTTCTGGCCAGGCACAGTGGCTTATGCCTATAATCCCAGCACTTTGAGAGGCCGAGGTAGGAGGATTGTTTAAGGCCAGGAGTTTGAGACCAACCTGGGCAAGATAGTGAAACCCTGTACCTACAAAAAATTTAAAAAATTAGTTGGGCATTGTGGCACATGCCTGTGGTCTCAGGTACTCAGGAGGCTGAGGTGGGAGAATCACTTGAGCCCAGGAGTTCCAGGCTGCAGTGAGCTACGATT
This sequence comes from Pan paniscus, assembly GCF_029289425.2. Lineage (NCBI taxonomy): Eukaryota > Metazoa > Chordata > Mammalia > Primates > Hominidae > Pan > Pan paniscus. Next base: position 103,973,929 of record NC_073253.2, read on the forward strand.
ATGCCGCTGCCCTCTAGCCTGGGCGAGTGAGATACTGTCTCAAACAAAAACAAAAACAAACAAACTAAAATACTTAAACATGATAAAGAGAATGAAAAGACGAGCTACAAATTAGACAAAGAAATGTGTCAGATATTGACAAGGGACCAATATAGAGAATATTTAAAGAACTATTAAACAATAGAACAAGATATACAGCCTACTAGAAAAATGGGCAGATGACTAGAACAGGGACTTTACAAAAGAGGAAATTAAAAGCTAATGCAAACAAGATGCTCAATTTGACAAGTAATCAAAAAGATGCAAATTAAAACCTCAAACCTGACAATATCAAATATTAACATTGGAAACTCCTATCCATATTGGTAGAAGTATTAATTAGTACAATTTCATTGGCAAAGAGGTTAGCAATACTTAATAGAACTGAATACACTCATACTTTTACCCTCATTCATCCTCCTGGGTATGTGCTCTAGAAGGATTCTTGTGCATGTACACTAAGAATCATACATTGGAACATTCATGGCAGCCTGGTTTGCCATATGGAAAAGCTGGAGATAACTAAGATATGCATTGTAGTAGAAAAGGTAGTGGCATACTCATACAATGGGACCCCATACAGAAAGCAAAGTGGACATCTAGCAACATGTGTGAATCTCACAAAATATTGTGACAAAAGTCAATAAAAACAGAATATATACATTATGATTCTATTATACACAGTTCAAAAACAGATACAATCGGTCATTTAGGGATGCATACACAGGTTGAGTGAATATTAAAATGAAGCAAGAAAATGATTATCATTAAAGTGAGTGTAGCTGTTTCCTTTGGAAGCCGGGGGTGCGGGGGGTGGGGGAAGGGAAGGAGCGGTGTTCAGGAAAAGGCACAAAATTATTGACAGTGTTTTATTTTGTATCAGAAACAGTAGATACTTAATGTTCACTTTGTTATTTCTATTTATATAGTGTATATACATTTCATACATTCTTATGTATATATATTTCACAATTTTATAAAAGAATGAAAACCATATGTTCTCTCTTTATTAAAATAAGTTTACATGTGATATACCATCAGCCCACTTAAATAAATACATTCAAACCCATTTCTTAAATTCAAAAACCAAAGAGAAGATTGAAACAGGAAAAGAAATATATTTAATTTACACACACACAAAACAAATGTGTATATTACTTAAAGGAGAATACTGATCAATTACATTAAAATTAAAATATATAAAAAAGCTTATATATATCAAAATATATATAAACTTTTGTCTATATATAAATATAGCTTTTATCTATATGATATATTACATGTATGTTATTTTTATACTTAGGAATACTATTTAAAATTAATCAGCATTTACTACACAACTCAGCTGTGATTAGTGTTTGGATCTACAATATACATTATTCATATATTATTTCTAATTCTCCAACAACTGAAAATTAGTTGTCACTATCCTCATTTTTCAAATGTAGAAACTGAGAACCTGATAAGTTAACCAACTTGCCTCCGATAATCCAGCCATTTAGGGGTAGAGCCAGCTAATAGGTATAGAGCCATTTGAATTGCAATCCTTCTGCCTCCCAAATTGACATGCTTTCTGTCATGTTACAAGACAGTCCTGTTCTCCAGTCTTCTGTAGTGTTTGGGCACACTTCTTTCACATGTTATCTGAGGAGGCTTTCTGACTCCCTATTAATATGTGGCACTGAAGCTATGGACACTGGAATAAGTCACTTATTCTAGAACTCATTTTCTTGTGTTCATAATGAAGGGTATAACACTAGTTCCTTTAAGCACTAAAAGTCTGTGTTATTTAACCATGAAAATATAAAACTGCCATTTACCTCTTAATTAGTGGTGTTCCTTTTCTGGATAATGGCAGGAAACTGGAAGTGAGGTTAAACTAGAAGAAAAGAAAATCATAAATACAAGCAGACTCTCACAGCAGGAGGCCGTTTTTTTTCTAACACCTGTTTGTTTGTTATGATAACTTCTCTCTAAATCAAGGTAATTGTGAGAAGTACAGAATAAATTATAAATAAATTCTGAGTTATGTGATATGTTTGACAAAATGTCTTATTTTCAAACCTAATTCAGAATTATTCAATCAAGCTACAAGTGAGTTGCTTTTGTGGTCCAACTATAAACGAATAGCACAGAATGATTTCTGCTTAATATATCTGTTACTAAACTCTAAATGGTAATTCAAAAGTTCTTACAGATGTTTTAAACATTTATTTTGTTAAGAAATAAAAATAATCTTCTTGTCACTTGTTTAAACTCTTAACCTGCTGAAAAAGGAAAGGCTTACCAAGTAAGCATTATCACACTTCAACTTAGGGTTCCTCTGAATACTGACAAATTTTCAAATCACTTTGAGGCAAATTAATTGTTCTGCTGATACTACCTTTAATACGCTCCTTAGGACTTTCAGCTTGAAACTTATTAATGCCTGAGCATTGTATACAGAACAGATGAAATTAGAAATGATTACAGCAATGTTGAATAGATGTTCCCATTATAAAATTCATTGTTTTAAAATATTTTAATCTCGGCTAGGCGTGGTGCCTCATGCCTGTAATCCCAGCACTTTGGGAGGCCGAGGCAGGCAGATCATGAGGTCAGGAATTCGAGACCAGCCTGGCCAACATGGTGAAATCCCATCTCTACTAAAAATACAAAAATTAGCCGGGCATGGTGGTATGAGCCTGTAGTCCCAGCTACTTCGGAGGCTGAGGCAGAAGAATCGCTTGAACCCAGAAAGAGGAAGTTGCAGTGAGCCAAGATTGCATCACGGCACTCCAGCCTGGGAGAAAGAGCGAAACTCCGTCTCAAAAAAATAATTTTTTTTAATCTCATATTTAGCACTGTTTAATGGCAATGTATAGTCCACTAATGGTTCTCAAGCAGGGTTGATGTTGCCCTCCAGGGGACATTTGGCAATGTCTGGAGACATTTTAATTTGTCACACTAACTGGACCAGTAAGAGTTGGAGTAGAGGCACCAGCATTTAATGGGTAGAGAAGCCAGGGATGCCTCTAAACAGCCTACAATACATAGGACAATCCCCCACATGAAAGGATTATCCAATCCCACACCAAAATAATACTACCAAGGTTGAGAGACCTTCTTCTAACACTAAATAAATTTATCAACAGCTTTAATGGACTTACTAAAGGTTTTTGTCTTTAAAAGGTTAGGATTTAAAAAGATAAGATAGAAACAGCATGTACATACACACACGTATATCTATACATACATATTCATGCTAAATAAAAATGTATGAGATGTGTTTATAAAATAATGTGACTACTTTGTTAGCATGTGAAATTAATTGCTAACATTTAGAAAATGTTTTACTGTTTATGGAGTACTTTCTCACTACTGTCTTCCTGGCAATATTATCTATACCTATAGCCTCCACTTTCAAATCTATGATTGTGATTTTCAAATGTTTAGCCTAGATTTCAATATTACCATACCCTGATGATTTTCCGTCTTCAGTATTCCTCCATCACTCCCTCTGCATTATTTGGCCCTCATCCTTGTTTTCATGGATGATTGTGTGACCCCACTATGCAAGATCACACTATCCTGTGGTTATAAAATAAGGAAACACTTTTTCTTACTGCACAAAGTATAATGGCTTTAATCCTGACTAATTTCCAGAAATCAGCCCTCATCAGATGACTCACCAGGTGCTTCTGAGAACTCTCAGGATTCCACCATATGGTCTCTTTAGCAGGTCTCCAGGGACCATGTGCCATCTAAGGCTCTAAGGCTGCCATATCTTTCTGTAAGATCACAATGATGGCTCAGGTGAGTGTGGCTTTCTGCAGATGACTTCTGTTACCAACACCCTGGTCTCAAGGAGGAAGTTTACTGCTCTCTCCTTTGCATTTCTTTCTGAAGCATGGGATAGGCCCTTCCTGAATTCCCCACAGTATAACTGAGTCCAGACTGTAACTTTTGACACAACTTCACTGCTGGTTTAGGAATAAAAGAAAGGAAGCAGAGTGAGGTAGTTACTTGCAACCTACACAGGCCCAGACCCATGCAAAGGTCCCAGAGATCTTATTCTTAGCCAGTATCTACCTGTCCAGGGGTGGCTTCCCTTCTGGAAATGCCCCAGGACTCTCCATACTTTTGACTTTATTCCAAACTGACTCTGGCACCAGAAACAGGAGGAAATTTTCCCCTTACCCAGTTGAAACCTGACAGTTTTCATTCTCAGTATGACTGACATTCCTTGTAGACAAAAACCTCAATCCCCCATTCCTCCCCTCACCCCCCATCCAAATAGGGATATGATCCGGTTCCCAAAAATAATCACATCGGAATACATTGGCCAATATCAGTTCATTTCCTAAAGTCTGGGTAACTTCATTTTAAATACCCTCTTTTATGGGACATCAATAGCTCAGTGGAAGTTGGCCTGAACCAATCTCATTCTAGTCCATTTTCAGTCTCTCCTCATGAAGGATTTAAAGTCTTGGTGTCGGTCTTACAAAGAATCACCTCATTATGAGAGTGGTGACTTTCCAACTCATCTTATTCCTCCAGTCTGGCTTCACTGAGTCCACACCTTTGCTGCTGCCAATGTTCGTCAGAAATACAAATCCAGTCATTCACTTTGATACTTAAGACCCCACAGTGGTCCCATACAGCCCTCATGAATGCCCTCTTGCCTATTTCTTCAGTTCCCTCACTTCTCTTTTCCCCATTCACACGCTAGCTTAAGTCCAGATGTTCAGGATTACTACAAATTTCTAAACATGATTCTTTCTCATGTCTCTGCCATTGCTGTTGTCTAGATCAAGAATTCCTTTCATACCTTTATTAGTCTGCCATATCTTATTCATGCTTCAAGACACAACTCAGTAGCACCTCCTCCAGGAATCCAATCATTGCCCCATCCCCAAGCTTGAGTTAGGAACACCTTCTCTCTGGTGTGGAGCACATGGTACTTATCTCTATCACACCTCTTATCACACTGGACTGAAATTCTTTGTCACTTCCATGAACATGGGAGCTCCCTAAAAGCAGAGACAATGTTGTTGCACTCTGTATTCCCAGATACCTGGCACAGGACCTGCAATACACTAAATTCTCAGGAAAATTTAACGAATGCTGATTCTTTTTCATTTGATCCTCCTAACAACACTGGGACACTAATATTATTTCCAGCGGTACCAGTGGAAAGCAGTGATTCCATTTAACTTAAAACTAAGAATAAAACAGCTATGAGGGCTATAGTAAATATAGAAAAATTTATAACTCACAAAAGAGGAGAGGAGAAAAGGGTAAAAAGGTGGGAGGTATGTAACATGTTGATTTTCTCTATGTGACAGCTGAGGTTACAAAGTTAGGTTTTAAAGCTGACAGATCAAGTGATAAATATAGAACCACATTTCAAGATACAGAAGTAAACATTAGAAGAATATAAAAAATACAGTTTAATTAAACTCAGGTTTTAGAGGGCAGAGAGTAGAAATAAAAAGGACCTATTGTTCATAGTGGGGAGATATATATATATGCATAGTATGCATATTTAAAAGAAATAGAGAATAAAATACTTTATAGAAAGTTATGGGCCAGGCATGGTGGCTCACACCTGTAATCCCAGCCATTTGGGAAGCTGAGGCAAATGGATCACTTGAGGTCAAGAGTTTGAGACAAGCCTGGCCAACATGGTGAAACCTTGTATCTACGAAAAAGGAAAGAAAAAAAATTAGCTGGGTGTGGTGGCACACACCTGTAGTCACAGCTACTCGGGAGGCTGAGGTGGGAGGATTGCTTGAACCCAGAAGGTTGAGGCTGCAGTGAGCCACGATCACTTCTCTGCACTCCAGCCTGGGTGACAGAGGGAGACCCTGTCTCAACAACAACAACAAAAAAGAAAATAAAAAGAAAGAAAGAAGAAAGAAAAAGAAAGTTATGGAACATCTAGCTAAAAACAATGTTGAATGCAATTCTTTACATTTTTAGAAGGAATACATATAAATATAAAATACAAACATAAAAAGGTATCAGTCATATAATAAAAGATAAAAACTAAGAAACACAAACGGGATGTCTATTATATCAATAAATTTGCTTATGAAAACAAAACGACTCTCAGAAGAATTATGCCACAAAATCTAATTAAATGTTATGCATAAGAGATACTCCTAATACGGAGTACTTAGAAAAGTTGAAAACTAAAAAGAAACAAGTCATGAAGTGAAATGAAACACAACTAACTCATAGTGAGAAAATATTTACTACAAAATATTAAGAAAAAGATCGAAGGTAAGTTCAATAGAAAAATGGTCGAGAAACTTGACCAGATATGTAGGATACATTTTGACCAGATGTCAAAAAAGAGGATATCTTTTCATAAACACATGAAAAGGTGCTCTACCTCATTATGAATCAGGAAAATACAAATTAAAGCCACTACAAACCCACCAGAATGGCTATATATATAAAAAAGACTAAAAATACCAAGTGTTGCCAAGAATATGAAAATTCAAGAACTCTCATAGACTGCTGGTGGAGATATAAGTGGAGAGCCACTTTGGGAAACAGTTTGGTATTTTGCTATAAATTTGTAGAATGTGTTCTCTTTAATGCACCAATTTAATTCTAGATACATAGGCAACAAAAATGTATGCACATGTGTATCAACAGGCATTGTCATTAGCCAAAACCAGAAACAAACAAATGTTCATCAAGGGTAGTGATACATTCACAGAATGTAAAACAATACAACAGTGCAAACAAATAAAATGTAATGTATGCAATGATACAGATTAATCTCATAAACATAATTTTAAGCTAAAGAGAAAAGACCACGCAGTGTATAATTTCATTTATATAAACTTCAAAAACAAGGAAAACTAAACTCCAGTGTAAACAGATGCACATTTTTGTGGTAAAAGATAAAAAAGGACCAGGCATGGTGGCTCATACCTGTAATCCCAGCTACTTGGGAGGCTGAGATGGAGAGTTGCTTGAGCCTAGGAGTTTGAATCAGCAGTGAGCTATGATGGTGCCAGTGCACTCCAGGCTGGGTGACAGATTGAGACCCTGTCTCTAAGATAAAAATAAAAATAAAAAATAGAGAATAAACAGAACAAAAATGTGACTACATATTACCCATAAATGTCAGGAAGGGACTACATTTAAGAAGAGAGGAAGCTGTGGATGGGGATGGGCATGGAGGTAGGGGTGCTTCTGAGCCCTACCAATATTCTACTTCTTGACCTTGATTGGTGATTATACAGTGTTCCTATTATAGTAATTCATTAAACTGCATACTTATGTTTTTATGCAATTATTATAATATGTTTTCATTTAACAATAAAAACATTTTTTAAAAAGTAAAATATAACAGCTTCTAAAAACTTCTGACTTTTTAAACTTTGAAAGATGTTCAAGAATTTTTTGTGTAAGAATGTCCTGATTTTAGAAATCTTTTGAAAATCAAAGATACAAAAGACATTGCAATGATAAAAATCTACGAAGTACATATATCTGTGCATAAAAATTTGATCAAAGTCACTCATTTAGCAAATTCACTTCTCCCAAAGGCTATCAGTCTTAATACTCTTTTTCATAATGTTACTATACCTTTGCTTTAAGATAATTTATGCTTCATTCACTCAAAGGAACTTTTAAATTTTAAACAACAAATCCATAGGTCATAAAGAGGGCACATTCTAAGATGAGAGAACATTCCAGAGTCTGGTAGCATTATTTCAGAGTTTAATAAGGAGTTTAAAACATCTAATTTTGTAAAACTTCTGCTAATTTGATATTAACTATTTCTAGAACAAAATGCAAAAAGCAAAGCATTTACTATTGAGTTTCTAATAGTCATTGGGTAGGCAAGTGTCAAGAAAAGAAAATTGATTAATGTAATATAGAATAAATCAGTGTCTTCAACCAGGGACAATTTTGTCCTCCAGGAGACATTTGGCAATGTCTGGAGACATTTATGTTTGCCACAATGAAGAAGGGGTAGTACTAATGGCATATAGTGGATAAAGGCCAGGGATGCTGTTAAACATTGTACATTGCATAGGACAGGCCCTGTAAAAGAAATCAATGACACTTGCTAAAGCATGGCAAGGAGGACTTTATTCAAGATCATTGCCATAGGTATAGGGACTATTGCAATAAGATTTTGCAGTTGGGGAGAGAGATTGTGCTCAACTCTGTATATAGCATGGGGCAAGTGGGAATTTATAGAGAAGGAGCAGGGTAGGATAAGTGAATGGACAACTGCTAAGAGGAAGCATCAAGGGTAAGGAGGGTTCTGGCTAACACAACCTAACAGGATTCTTGCTGATGACAGGCTAGGGTTATTAGATTTCATCTAAGGGATGTTGGAGGATGAGGAACATATTGATGGTGATCATATATCAAGGATGCGGGTGATGGGGGGCAGTTGCTAAACTGACTAAACAGTTTGTTGCTAAATCTGATTTTACAAGAAAGTATACAGACAGGCCTAGGAGAAGGTTCAGGAGCCTGAATAAAGTTTGGTCAAGCAAAGAATTTTTATCACCCTCCATAACAAGGAAGTACCTGGCCCAATATGTAAACAGTGCCCAGGATGAAAAACCTTGGAATAAATGAATAAATGAATCAAGGAATTATCACATATTGTTAAGCAAAAAAGTAGATTATAAAAGATTGAAATTAGTGATTCCCTTTTTGTAAAAAACCCCAAACAACTGTGCATATGTAATGTGTGTGTATGTATATGTATTCACAAAAATGTTAACAATTATTAGCTCAGAATGATGAAATCATGGATGAATTTTACTTACTTTTGCTTTATTTTGTTAATCTGTAATTTCTTATTTTTCTATAGTTAATTACATTACTTGAACAATAAGAAAAATACAGTTTGGTTTCTACCAAAGAAAGAACGTTGACTGTGGCATCAGAAAGAGCAGGGTTTGAACACTAGTTGTATCTCTCACATTTTAATCTTCTGAAATAACTGTCTTGCTGGTAAATGCGGAAATAATACTTCACAGGCTTGCTCCTTTTCTCCTGTTTAGTTTAAATACAACTATATACATATATACACACACATATCACTGCAATAGAAAAAAAATAAACTGAATAAATTTATTTTACAAATATCTTTAATGTGTGAGAAAAGTATATTTATTTACAGGGTAAGAAGATTGATGACGATGTGTGAGGATTCTGAAGGGGATCGCTAGGCATTTTCAAAGACTGGATAAGTTAGCCTCCCACTTATCCCTATTTCACTTAAAAACTGATTTAACAATGATTTGTTTTTTTGCCAGGCATTGAGCTAAGTAAAAGAACAAATGAAGAAACAAATTTAAAAACTCTATCCTCAAAGAAGTCTAATTAATAAGTGGAGAATGACACAAACAACCAGTCATAATGCAATGTATTAAATACTATCATAGACATATTCACAAAATATTATGGGAACAAAGAGGAGGAACTGAGTTTCTTACTAGTATCCTATAGCATAATACTATGCTCATGTTATTATAATTTGATCTCTTCTTTGGTTCTAAAATAGATTGGTGAAGCACCTTTCTAACCATAAACAGGAAAGAGGAGAAAAAAAGTAATGAATATTAATGTACAGAAGGTGCCTAAAGTAGAATCACAGTGCTGTGAGCAGTAACAAGCAGAAGAACTTAAAGGATAAGCTATGTACAAAATCTCCCTGAAGGCAGGAAGGCAGGTGGTGGAGTGAAGTTGAGTCAGCCTCCATCCTGTTACCATCAGATGGTTCTCAAATGCCTGGCTGGCATCTGGACTGGGGGAACAGCAGATGAAAGGACCCGGAGTGGGAGGAAAATGAATCAGTATGCGATCAGCAAATTGTACCTTGGATTGGGATAGGATTCTTATAATTCAAAAATGTGCCTATATTCAATAACTGCAACTATTTAGAGTAATGGTAGCCTACTGTATTATCAGGAAGTGGTTAAAGAGTAAACATGTTCTGGAGGCAGGGAGATACTTGGGATACCAGAAATGAGTGTGCTGAGTAAGAACACAATTGCTTCAGAATGTGCAATTCAACGCTGAATACAGGGTTCCAAATGCAGTTAACATCAACTAAAGAATTTAGCGAAAGGGTGCAGCAGAGTGTAAGTTGGAATTAAATATGGGTCCTTGGTCTGATAGAGAACATTTCAAGCAAGTTCGTTGTTTATATCTGACTTAGAAGGCAATGAGAAACCATACAAGATACGATACTGCTTTCTTCACATTTTCAAAAATATCTATTTTGATCAAAAGGAGTTAGGAAGAACCTGCATGGTGGACTGTAACAGATAATAATGGAAAGACTATTCGGACCAAAAATAGTTACCAGTTTCATTGTCCTACTATGTGGAGGGGACAGAGCTGAGAGAAGGGGAAGAGAATAAGGCATTGAGTGGCGTTCTACTACTGGTGTGTACCAAATACCAATTTCAGCATAAGGACTCAACCCGGAAGGAGCCAGCTGGAGTCCTTATGCTATTCCCGAGGCCTGAAACACGAGTCTAGCTGGTTCGGCCTCATCTGTCAGGTCACAGCTGCAATATTACTTCCTCAGGGAAGCCCTTTCTTTCTTCCTCTTCTCCATCTCCACCCCCTTCCCAAAAGGGCCTCCCGCTATAAGCTCTCAAAGTTGTAATTACATGTGTCTTGTAGTTAACTATTTAGAGTCTGTCTCCACGTCCAGGCTCCAACCAACCTCTCATCCTCAAATGTCTTCACAAGGTCGGTGATCTTGGCAGTTTTACTGACCAAAGGGTGGGGGCTCATCTCCAACACCTTGCAGTATTGATAGGAAAGTCACTGAGTAGCGAATGAATGCATGAATGAGCTCGTGTTGTTAATATTGCCAGGCCCACAGGAAGCACCCAACAAACAGCAATGATTGGTGTTCGCGTTCATTATCTCATTTAATTCTTACAAAACCACGGCAAGGATTCAACCCCACAACTGCTGTCTAGAAAACCGAGGAAAGTGACGCAACCCGCGGGAGGTCTGACGGCCCGAGAGCCGCAGCGCCAGGCCCGGGAGCCAGCCCCGTCCACTTTCCCGGTGGATTCTTCTCCGTTCCCCGCCGGCCGCCCCAGGTGAAGCTCCTTTCCGCCGTCAGAAGGAGGCTCCCAGCGGGAAGCAGCATCGAGGGCGACCCAGGGCCAGCACGGGAAATGCCAGGGACCGCGTCAGCCCAGCCTGCTGGAACCCCGCTCCTCGCTGCAGACGCCGTTCCGCCTGAGGACAGTACTCGGGCATGGGGAGTCAGGTGCCCGCTACAGGAACGCAAGAGACCGCGCGGTACCAGCGAAACAGCTCCATGCTCTCCTGGTTTTCCAACCCGACGCCGCGGCCTGCGGCCACTCTAGGACGCCGGAGGGTCCTCCTCTCAGTGGTTGGGGCTGGGCCGCCCTGCGCCGGGAGCCGCCCACCTTCGGGCTGGGCCGGGCCTGGCCAGAGTCTGGGCTAAGCGCAGGCCCTGCAGGAATCTTCAGCCTGGAAGGTGGGGCAGGAGCACGGAGAAGTCTCGAAGAAGGGGAGGAAGCACGCACTGGCTGCCGCGGGAAAAGCTCAGCCAGCAACTGTATCAGCTTTACATTCGACCCTCCTTTGCTGCATGGCAAAAAGAAAATAAACTACCATTTCTTAGTTCGTGTTTTATTTTCAGCTATTTCTTGTTTCCTTGGTTTTGATTCTAATTATTGCTATAGACGCCTTCAGGTGGTGGAAGCCAAGGCAAGGAACCCCTGACCGCAATTTCCTAACCTTTGGGCAGAGTGTGGGGTGTGGGGACTCCCCGCCTGCCTTTTTTCCCCCCCTCCATAGAGGCCTAAAAACCTTTAAAAAGGATCTAACACTAGCTCTATTATCTACCCTGTAGCCTACTCAACTAATTAATTCAGACATTTATAATTACACACCAAAAAAAAAAAGAGAGAGAAAAAAGTTAAACCGTTGGAACTACAAACATTAAACATGAGCAGTTCTTAGGGCCAAAATCTCTGAATGTGAGTGCGACAGATCGCACTTGAAACGCCTGTATGAGGTAAATGGAAATGGCCAGAGAAAATGAACTGACTGGTATGTGTATTTCTAAATGTACTACTATCAGCTAAAAAAGAAACTTCAATGATTAGGTTTATTGAGGTGACATGCAATAATTCTTAAATGTTCTGCAATTAGAAGTTTCTACGTCATGAAGGCAGTTTAGAAGATTACAGCAAAATGGTGAAGCATGACTTCTTCATATGCTTATTCTTCATTCAAAAGCTGTTTGCAGGTTCCCCAGCTTAAAAAGAAGCCTAATTTCACTTATTTTGAAGAGTGCTCTGATAAATATGAATACCGAAATCAAATGTTGCTTTGTGTTTAGACAGTTATAGGTAGAAAATTCTCGCATGGGCCAGCAAAGAGGTATGGGTAATTTAAGAAGAAGAAAAAAAAAAAAGGTGATGCCCCTGGCTGGTGAAAAACTCCAAGGAATTCAGTTTCAGTTGGAAATTTTAGAGCTATTTCGCAATACTTATTAACGAGCTTATTGTATTATTCATTTTAGAAATCTGATTTGGCCATCTTTTATTCGTAGTGGCTCCCTCTAATAACGTCCTCATTTTATCGCTATGTGCATAATGATGTTCTTTAGTATATCCAAGAGAGTTTTTGATGTTGGAATTTGCAATGACTCAAGTTTCACTCCAGCAGCTTGAAAGAGTGATAATGAGGTGCTCTCCTTTTTTTGTATCTATACTCCCTTTCCAGGCATATAATTTCATTTGAAAGTTGATATTGTTCTTCTAGATTTTCTATTCAGTAACGAAATGGAAAGCAATGATTGTTCCCCTAAGAACAACCAAGTTTTCTAAAAGCTATCATAAGGACTTTGTAGCAAACTCTAAAGGTATCATTTGGGAATTTTAACACGATATGCTTGAAAACCAGATAAAAGGGAAGGTTCTAAATTAAAATGTGTGGATGAAAATCTATAATCTGGCACTAAATCAGTAGTGATATAGTGGGTGGCAAATAGAATTGCAGGAAGAAAGTGAAGATCTGGTTGCCTGGAGCTTGTATTAGTAAGATTCAACCCTAGTTCAACACAGCTCTGTACTTGGACCACAAAGACAGAAAGAAAAAGGGTGTCTGAAGCTGAGAAGCCCAAGAAGAATAAAATACTGAAAATAGTAATAACAGTAAGCAACACTTATACAGTGTTTATTAAATGCCAGCCACCTTGATAGACATTTTACATGCATTATGCCATTTAATCCTCACAACCACCTTGTGAACTTGGTGCTGTCATTGCCCTTGTTTTAAAACTAGATTACTAAGACTTAGTTAAGTAATTTCCTCAAGGTCATGTAGCTGGAAAGTTGTGGAGCAAGTTTTCAAGCTTGGGTTTGTCTATCACACAAGTTATTTTTTACTTTAAAAGATCTGATCTTCTCTACTGTTTTGTCATTTTGCATGGATGTTGGTCATCCTTATGCTCACAATCACTCTTCTCCTTCTGAATTAACAGACCTAGCTGGCAAGGCAGCATAGATAATGGTTAAGGAATGTGGCCATTGCATTCGATTACCTGGATTCAAATTACAATACCTACACTAAAAAGCTGTGAGACTGTGAATCATGGATTTGACCTCTATCTGCCTCATTTTTTACATCTGTAAATAAGGATAATACCAGTGCCGACCCCACAGGCTTTTTTATAAGACTTAAATGAGATGGTGTGTGTAAAAGCAGTTGTTAAATATCTGAGCATAAAATAAGCGCTCACTATATATTAGTTTTTATTAGGAACCAGTAGTGCATATGATAACATTCTTTGACAAAAGCCTGTGAAGAAGCAGAAGCCCAGCTGGCATTTGTTTAGAAGGAAGTGAAACACTGGCCCATAGACCCCTTTGGACCTTTTGAGTCATTCCCCCAGAGTTGAGGAAGAAGAGATGAAGCAAAAGATTATTAGTGACTAAATGCAATCTATGAATGCTATCAGGAAAGTAATTTCTGTGTATTTCATACCATTGATGATGGACTAAGGACTAAAGAGATGTTTCTAAATGTGGACATTGATTATCATTATTAAATAGGCAGCAAAAGCTCAGACTTACTCTGCAAGGAAAAGGATTTATAAAGAATGCCTTGGCTTCTTTATAATCAAACCTTGCTTATAAGAGTTTTGGGTAGGTCTTTCTCACACAGATAATCTTCACAGTCATTATTGCTTCATCATGGTTTTGAAGCCTAGTACATGAACATCCAGAGTCAGAAAACAGATACATGTGGGTGTGACTAGTCAGTTTATTTTAAAAAGAATTTACAAAAAGATTTCTTCAAATCTGTTATTTTTAACCTTTTTGGCATTTGGAGTCTACTAGGAATCAAAAGAGTGCTGTTGAAATAACAATAGCTAATGTTTATTAAACTCTTACCATTCTAAACCCTTTATACATATTAGTGTACTTATTTTCAAGACAAACTTTCAGAGTTGTTTTTATTATTATCCTTATTTTACAGATGAGGAAAGCTGAAGTATACAGGTTATGTGACCTGAGTAGGATTATCCAGGTAGCAAGTGACTGAGCTGCGACTTAATCCAAGCAGGGTTGCTCTAGAGCCAGAACTTTGAGTCTTAACCACTTCCCCCAATAAACTGCCTTGTTACATGCATCTGTATCATATAATTGTCCAATTTCCCATACAGTTTTGAGGCACATGGATTCCCTTAAATCCAACTGTAAACTCCATGATAACCTGCTACAAATAGTGAGTACTTCTAGTACATTTAGTATATCTTTTTTTTTTTGAGACGGAGTCTCGCTCAGTCGCCCAGGCTGGAGTGCAGTGGCGCGATCTCGGCTCACTGCAAGCTCCGCCTCCCGGGTTCACGCCATTACAGGCGTGAGCCACCGCGCCCGGCCCTACATTTAGTATATCTTAATTATGAAAATATAACTTATAAACAATCTTTTAGAAAAAATTTAATAATCGAAGGTACTAAAGTTTTTTTGTTTTTTGTTTTTGATACAGAGTCTTGCTCTGTCACCCAGCCTGGAGAGCAGTGGCACGATCTTGGCTCACTGCAACCCCCACCTCCTGGGTTCAAGCAGTTCTCTGCCTCAGCCTCCCAAGTAGCTGGGATTACAGGCGCCTGCCACCATGCCCAGGTAATTTTTGTATTTTTAGTAGAGACGAGGTTTCACCATCTTGCCCAGGCAGGTCTTGAACTCCTGACCTCGTGATCCACCCGCCTCAGCCGCCCAAAGGGTTGGGATTACAGGCACGAGCCACCGCACGCAGCCGAAGGGTACTAAAGTTTTGAAATACAAAGTCTGTATAGAGGGCCAGGTGACGTGGCTCACGCCTGTAATCCCAGCACTTTGGGAGGCCAAGGTGGACGGATCACTTGAGAACAGGAGTTTGAGACCAGCCTGGCCAACATGGTAAAACCCCATCTCTACTGAAAATACAAAAAAAAAAAAAAAAAATAGCAGGGCGTGGTGGTGCACACCTGTAGTCCCAGTTACTCAGGAGGCTGAGGCAGGAGAATCACTTGAACCCAGGAGGTGGAGGTTGCAGTGAGCTAAGATCACGACACTGTACTCCAGTCTGGGTGACAGAGCGAGACTGTCTCAAAAGAAAAAAAAAAGAAAGAAAAAAGAAAACTCTGTATAGAATCCCCACACTACCTGTCCCGTGTTAGTAAGCCATAAGCAGCCCTGTAGCTGCTTGTAGCAGAAATCAACAGTAGAGATTAGCACCCATCCCTTGAGAAGTGCTTTTGTGCCACTTCAACTATGTAGTTCCAGTGGAAGCTGTCATGTTTTTGCATGATTCTGCCAACTGTTGACACTTGACTGATCTCAATTTCCCCCTCCCCTCCCCTCCCCTTCCCTCCCCTTCCTTTTCCTTCCCTTCCCTTCCCTTTTCTTCCCTTCCCTTTTCTTCCCTTCCCTTTTCTTCCCTTCCCTTTTCTTCCCTTCCCTTTTCTTCCCTTTTCTTTGCCCCATTCCCCTTCCCTTCCTTTTCTTTTCTTTTCTTTTCTGACAGGGTCTTATTCTGTCACCCAGGCTGGAGTGGCTAGTGATCATAGCTCACTGCAGCTGCGACCTCCCAGGCTCAAGTAGTCCTCTGGCCTCAGCCTCCCGATTAGCTGGGACCATAGGGGTACCCCACCACACCTTGCTAATTTTTGTATTTTTAGTAGAGGCAGGTTTCACCATGTTGCCCAGGCTGGTCATGAACTTTTGGGCTCAAGCAATCCATCCACCTCAGCCTCCCAAAGTGCTGGGATTACAGCTGTGAGGCACAGCGCTGGGTCTGATCTTGATATTTGATATATGAGAGAGGAGCCAATCACAGTCCTTCTCTAGAATTTTTCAAACTGGAATTGATAAGATTTTTTCCCTCCTCCATAGTAGCATCTATGAATTATGAAACTTGAATACTGTCAGTGCCACATAGAAGAAACTGTTCTACAGAGTTTGTTAGCATGTTTATGTGTACGTGCCATGTAACAGGAAGAATACGAAAGAGTAAAACTGAGGGATAAGAAAAAAATAGGAGAGAGAGAAAGTGAGTCATGGCTACTGGCTAGGCCTTGGTTTGGTTGTTTCTGTGTCCCTAAGTATCTCATTCTAGCACTGTGGTTATTCACACTTCTTCCAAATACACGACATCTTTCAAATACTTTGCCCTGTTTGCCTAAAGGTGCTTAAGTTGGGTTTCTGATATTTGCCACTAGAAAATTCCTAACACACACTTTTAAACTCATCACACTGAAATTACTTATGTAATTTCAATTATGAAATTATGTATTATGCTGTAATTATAATTACTGTTCTATTATCTTATTGTGATAGGCAGAATTTTAAGATGGCCCCCAAGAGACCCCAGGGTGGCACTGTACTTATAATCCCAGCTACTCAGGAGGCTGAGGCAGGAGGATTGCTTAAGCCTAGGAGTTCGAGACCAGCCTGGGCAACATAGCAAGACCCCCCATCTCAAAAAATAAAAAGAAACAAACCACACCACACACGTAAGGCAGCTCCCAAAATTCCTGCCCAATTGACACACACACTTGGTATAATCTCCCCCGCTTGAATATGCACGCAACTTGTGCATATGATGGGATTTCACTCCCATGATTACATTATCTTGGCAAAGATTCAAAGGCAGAGAATTGCTTACCTGCTTGCTTTGCAGAAGATGAAGGCCACCATGAGTTCTATAGCTGCATGGGACTAAATTTTGCCAACAGCCTGTGTGAGTATGGAAGACCTGGAGCTTGAGTGAGATCATAGCCTGAGTAGAACCCTTGATGGCAGCCTTGTGAGACTGATGCAGAGGGCCCAACTATGTGTTACCCGAACTGTTGACCTACAGAAATATGGGATAATAAATGAGTATTATTCTAAGCCACTAAGTTTGTGGTAATATGCTATGCAGCAAATATTATATATTCAGGGAAGAAAAATAGGACAAGTTTTGTCAAAGAAAATGCATGTTCTTCCATGAACATTAAAACACCAAAAAAAGATACTTCAGCTCCCAAGGTGTAAGCGTTACCGACTGAATTGTGTCCTCCCAAAATTCATGTATTGAAGCCGAGTGCCTCGGAATGTGGCTGTATTTGGAGACAGGGCTTGTAAAAAGGTGAGTAAATTAAACTGAGACTATTGGAGTGGCCTCTAATACACTAAGCCTCTAACATTGTCTGATTTTAGCTTGTATGTGATAAATTTCCTTCAGTGACATGTTATCATCCCTTGACATTGCCTCTTGCAAGTATCATGTTACTATGGCTTGGATGCTGGGTCTAATACTTCTGGACACATCTATTACATTCATTTCTTAATTTTTCTGTTTTGCTTTGTTTTCATTTGCTTCCAATCTTAAAAGACTATGTTTCTTTTATATTAAAAATATTATTGAGCTGACATTATGAGTATGAATAAATGCCTTGGTATATGTATTAGTTAGCTGAGGCTGCTATAACAAAGTAGCACAGACTGGGTGACTTAAATAACAGAAATTTATTTTGTCATAGTTCTGGAGACTAGAAGTCCAAGATCAAGGTGTTGGCAGGATTGGTTTTCTCTGAGGCCTCTGGGCTTGCAGATGGGCATCTTCTCTGTGTCCTCATGTGATCTTTCTTCTGTATGTGAGCATCCCTAGAGTCTGTGTATCTAAATTTCCTCTAAATCACCTTTTCAAATGTCCTATATCCCAATATAGTCGCATTGTAAGGTAGAGAAATTAGGGCTTCAACATATGAATTGCCGGCCGGGGGAGGGTGGGTGGCGGGACACAATTTAGCCCATAACAGCATAACTTTTTGGGGACGGGGAGCATATTGTACTGCCAAGTTTCCGTTCTTTCCAGAACATGCTGTAGAGCCTCTTTCTAAAGATTGCTTAAGAAATACTATGTTTTAATTTTATACATTGGACTCCAGAGTTCCCAATGATTATTTATAACTGAATTTTCAATATACCAAAAAGAAAAGGTATCTGAATCTCTTCACATGCTAACCAATTGGAGAGAAAGAGCGAGTCAAGTACAGATCCCTTTTCCTAAAGTTTCATTATTTCTTTTAAAGATAGCCTGAGATAAATTTATTTTTATTTTTAATTTTTTAAGACTTTTTAAAATACACTTTTAAAATTCTTCCTTGTTGGAGATTATTTCATTACCACAGATATTTTCACAAATATAATACTGCATTTCTGGAGGGCAGGGATACTGTATGAGTAATACAACAGGCAGAAAACCTGGGATATATTATGTAATCAATCATTGTTGGATTGAGTTGAATTAAATCTACAATATTTTTGGTAAAATTATGTTTATGTGTAATAGAATCTATTATTTTCCAATAGCAAGGTAATTATGAAAATATTTCTTAACATATCCTGAGTTCCTTCTCTTCTCTAGATCCCATTGTTACCATGACAGGAATCACTATTACCTCCTTCTCGAGCACTTCAGCAGCCTCCTGAGTTTTCCCCTCTTGCTATCCCACAATTTATTTTCCATGCAGCAGCATAAATGATCTTTGTTTAAAAAGTAAAATTGAGCATGTTATTTGCCAGCTTAAAACTGTGCTGGCTTCTCATTGCAGTCAGAATATAACACAGAATCTTTCTCTTATCGCATAAAGCCCTGATCAATCATCAGCTTATCTGGCCTGTTTCCTTTCCGGTTGGTTCGTTAGCTCCAGTCATGCTGATCTTCTTTCTGTGCCTGGAACATTCCGAATCATTCCCAACTCAGGGCATACATGGACTGTAATCTGTAACTGCTATCTAGAACACTTTGCCCTCAGATCTGCTCTGTCTTTGCCTTCAAGTCTTATTTCAAGTGTCACCTTCTGAAGAGAGGGCTTCTCTCAGACTCCTCATCTAATGTTAGTAAGGGCCCTCCTTGCACCTGGCAACACACAATCTTTCCCACATTACTTTGCTACATAGAATTTAGTGCTGAATTGGCCTTCCTTACTTAATTGTTTAATATCTCTTTCCCTGCTGAAATGGAAAATTTATTGCTGATACATGTTAGACATTTAATATTAAAGTGCTACTTAGAAAATGAACAAAGGTACAATGCAATATGAATTTCAAAGTATTTACTTAAAAACAAAAGCCCATTAAATCCAATTGGAAAGTAATTCTTTCTTGTGTGAATGAAACATAATTCCTAAATAACAATGAAATTATAATGATGGAAAGGGAAGACCTTTCCATAAGAACATAATTTCTATCTCTCTTATTTGGAGAAAATCTCCCAGGTTAATACTTTATGATGAACTAATTTTTTTTAATATATAGAGTTTAGGGACCTTCACTTGTTCAATTTCTTCTCATTGACAATCATGATGTTACAAAGTAGACTATCAATTTCAAGTAAGAACAAATTCAATTGTTTTTCTTGAAAGTGACCATAGAAATAAAATGAAGTAAAAAACAGAGTGAATAAAATAAAGTACATAATATTATATAAAAATATAATCTCAATTTCTTTCTTTTAAACTTAGAATTGGAAATGCAATCAGATACTCTATTTGTCGATTTTCACACTGCTATAAAGAAATACCTGAGACTGGATAATGTATAAAGAAAAGAGGTTTAATTCACTCACAGTTCTTCATGGCTGGGGAGGCCTCAGAAAACTTACAGTCATGGTGGAAGGGGAAGCAGCTATGTCTTACCTGGCAGTAGGTGAGAGAGAGAGAGAGTACGTATGCATACGAGGAACCATTAAACACTATAAAACCATCAGATCTTGTCAGAACTCACTATCACGAGAACAGCATGAGGGAAACCACCCCCATGATCCAATCACCTCCCACCAGGTCCCACCCTGGCCTCGTGAGGATTATGGGGACTACAATGCGAAATGAGAATGGTGGGGTCGGTGGGGACACAGAGCCAAAACATACCAGATACAAACTACTGAGATACATATTTTGCCTCCTCCCTCCCTTTTTTTTTTTTTTTTTGAGACTGAGTCTTGCTCTTTCTCCCAAGCTGGAGTGCAGTGGTACCATCTTGGCTCACTGCAACCTCTGCCTCCCGGGTTCAAGCAATTCTGGTAGCTGGGATTACAGGCGCCCACCACCATACTTGTCTAACGTTTGTATTTTTAGTAGAGACAGGGTTTTGCCATGTTGGCCAAGCTGGTCTCAAACTCCTGACCTCAGGTGACCTCAAGCTGTTCTCGACTCCGCCTCAGTCTCCCAAATTCTGGGATTACAGGCGTGAGCCACCACGCCTGGCCTTGCCTGATCTCTTGTATGAAGCTTTTTCATCAATCCAAATGACAAATTATAGTTATAAAATATATTTAGCAGCCGGGCACAGTGGCTCACACCTGTAATCCCAGCACCTTGGGAGGCTGAGGCAGGCGGATCACGAGGACAGGAGTTCAAGACCAGCCTGGCCAACATGGTGAAATCCCGTCTCTGCTAAAGATACAAAAAATTAGCTGGGTGTGGTGGCATGTGCCTGTAATCCCAGCTACTCAGGAGGCTGAGGCAGGAGAATTGCTTGAACCTGGGAGGCAGAGGTTGCAGTGAGCTGAGATTGCACCACTCCACTCCAGCCTGGGTGACAGGGTGAGACTCTGTCTCAAAAAAAAAAAAAAAAAAAAAAAGGAAAGAAAACAATAATACAACAGTAAATGTGGCAACAAAATGAAACAATAGAGTTGCTATTTCAACAAAATAAAATATATGATTTAGAATTTTTAAAAATGTTTTTTAACTTTATATAACTGTATGCTTAGAGAAATACATATTCACAGATCCACTCAAGACATTATCTACAGTTATAAAATACATGTTCTTTTCCAGCCCTGCCCTCATTAGATATGACCTCCCCAGGGCTAAGACATGATGTGAGCAATTTGGGATCTGTAAGATGATGCCATCTGTGGTACTTATTATTTGTTTTAGTAAAGTTTTATTTCATTCCTGGGTAACACACTGCAGCATATCTAATACATATGCAGTGTCTGGCAAATGTATACAGGTTTTTAGTTACAAAGGGGACTAGAATATTAGGGTATATTTATCAAAGTATATTTCTCTACAAGAAAGTAATAATGATTTACAGATATTTTCTGTGGGTTACCTTTTCATTCTCTTGACAGTATCTTTCACAGAGCAAAATTTTAAAAATTTGATCAAGTCGAATTTACTGATTTTTTTCTTTTATGTATTGTGTTTTTGATGCTGTATTTAAGAACTCTTTCCTTAACTGAAGGTCACAAAGATTTTCTGAGTTTTCTTTTTTAAAGTTTTATCATTTTACATTTTGCATTTAGGTCTCTGTGATCAATTTTTGAGTTAATTTTTGTATAGGTGAGAGATATGGGTTCTGTGTCAGTGTCCAATTGTTCCAGCACTATTTTTTAAAAAGACTGCCCTTCTCCACTGAATTGTCTTTGCACCTTTGCCAATAATCTACTGACCATATTTGCATGGGTATATTTCTGGATTCTTTATTCTGTTCCATTGATCTAGTTGCCTATGTTTTTACCAATACCTCACTCTCTTGATTACTATGGCTTTATAATGAGTCTTGAAATCATGTTGTTTGAGTCCTTCAAGTTTTCTTTCTTTTCAAAACAACAACCAAATTTTTAAAATGGGCAAAAGCTTTGAACAGACATTTCACCAAATAATATATAGTTGATCCTTGAATAACATGGGTTAGAACTGCACAAGTCCACTTATGGGCAGATTTTTTTTCAACCAAAGGTGAAGTGAGGCTGGGCGTGGTGGCTCACACCTGTAATCCCAGCACTTTGGGAGGCCTAGGTGGGTGGATCACTTGATGTCAGGAGTTCAAGACCAACCTGGCCCACATGGTGAAACCCTGTCTTTATTAAAAATATAAACATTAGGCGGGCGTGGTGGCGGGTGCCTGTAATTCCAGCTACTCCGGACGCTGAGGCAAGAGAAGTACTTGCACCCAGGAGGCAGAGGTTGGCAGTGAGCTGAGATCGCGCCACTGCACTCCAGCCTGGGTGACACAGTGAGACTCCCTCTCAAAAAACAAGCAAATAAATAAATAAAACAAAGGTGAACTGAAAATACAGTATTTGCAGATGCATACCTCAAGTATACAGAGGGCTGATTTCATATAGCAGATTTCTCAGCGCCAACTGAGTGACTTGAGTATGCACAGATTCTGATAAATGTGGGGAGCCTGGAATCAATCTCTGGAATATACAGAGGGATGACTGTACATGGACGGCAGGTAAACACATGCAAAGATTCTTAACAGTATTAGTCGTTAGGGAAATGTAAATTAAAACCCTACAAGATACCACTACACACCAATATGAATGGCAAAACAAACAAACTCCAGTACCACCCCAACACCGCCAAGTGCTGATGAGACAGAGAAGCAACTGGAACTGTCATATGTTACTGGTGGAAATGTAAAGTGGTGCAGCCACTTGAGAAAAGTTTACTAGTTATAAAACTGAATATGCACTTACCATGGGTTTGGCAATTTCACTCCTAAGTATTTGGCCAAGTGAACTGAAAATTTGTGTTCATACAATAAAACTTGTGTGTGAATGTTTATAGCAACTTTATTCATAATTGCCCAAACCTGGAAAACACCAAATGTCCCTCAACTGAGATATGGATAAACAAACAATGAAACACTACACTTCGATAAAATGAAAAAAATGACAAATACAATAACAGACAAATCTCAAATACGTTATGGTAAGTGAAAGAAGCCAGGCTTAAAAGGCTGTATACTGTACGATTCCATTTATATGACATTTTGAAAAGGCAAAACAATAGTGACGAAGAACAGATCACTGGTTGTCAGGGGTTGTGTGGGGATAGGGTTGACTATGAACGAATAGCATGAGGGAATTTTGTGGGGAGGGGAGTTGGAACTGTTCTGCATTTTGATTGTGGTGATAGTTACACAGCTATGCACTGGTCAAAATTCATAGAACTGTACACCAAAAACAGTGAATTTTACTGTATGCAAATTAGAAAATAAATGTGGAGGCATAAAGTATTCTATTGCTGGAGAGGAAGAGGGAGAGGTAACTGCGTGGTGGGAGATAAGTCTGGATAAATTGCTTGTAGGTTTGTAAAAGTCCCTGAAGCCAAGGTTAAGAAACTAGACATACTTCTAAGCCAAAGCATTTGAAGATCGGAATGTCAAAATGAAAATAATGGTTAGGTAACTTGACTGTTGACAATGTGCACCACAGAGCCCTAGGGTGGCAGGCAGGGAAACCAATTAAGAGGTGACAATGGCTCCCTAAGGATAAATACCTTATATCTGAAAAGGAATCTATCCATTGAAAATTCTTTCAGTTTCTTTCGTTTAGTACATCTTTTTTTTTTTTTTTTTAAACGGAGTCTTGCTCTGTAGCCAGGCTGTAGTGCAGTAGCACGATCTTGGCTCACTGCAACCTCTGCCTCCGCCTCCTGGGTTCAAGTGATTCCCATGCCTCAGCCTCTGAAGTAGCTGGGACAAAAGGCCCACGCCACCATGCCTGGCTAATTTTTTGTATTTTAGTAGAGACAGGATTTCACCATGTTAGCCAGGATGGTCTCCATCTCCTGACCTTGTGATCCATCCACCTCAGTCTCCCAAAGTGCTGGGATTACAGGTGTAAGCCACCACGCCCTGCCTGGTCTACTCCATCTTAATAAATCCTCATAAGAACCAGTGAGGTTGGAATTATTACCCACAATTAATAATGCAAAAATTGAAGCTCAGAAAGGCTAAGTGATTTGCTTAAGTTCCCACTATATAACTATGATTCTAAGACTTGTAGCTTAGTTGTTTCCTTCTTTCTAGTCCTTTTTATTCTCTCTCATGTCATTCTATTCACTTCCTTCCTAGCATTTATCACAATCTGTAGGTTGTCTGTTAATCCTTTTTCTTGCTGATTGTCTGTATGTCCCATTTGACTTCAGGGAAGGAACCCTGTCCCTGCAGCAGCTCTCTGTTATATCCTCAGAGCCTCTCAACAGTGCTTTTGGTACATAATAAGTGCTCAAGAAATATTCATTGAGTAAAGAACTAAGTTAGAAAGCAAAGATAAAACATTATATAATTGACATATCCTTTTTTTTTTCTTTTTATCTTATTTTTATTTTATTAGAGACAGTCTCACTTTGTCACCCAGGCTGGAGTGCAATGGTGCAATCTTGGCTCACTGCAACCTCCACCTCCCAGGTTCAAGCAATTCTCCTCCTCAGCTACCCTAGCTGGGATTATAGGTGCCTGCCACCATGCCCAGCTCATTTTTGTATTTTTAGCAGAGATAAGATTTCACCATGTTGGCCAGGCTGGTCTCCAATTCCTGGTCTCAAGTGATCTGCTCACCTCGGCCTCCCAGAGTGTTGGGATTACGGGCGTAAGCCACCATGCCTGGCCCTTTTTTTACCCTCTAGAATGTCAC
Source organism: Pan paniscus (assembly GCF_029289425.2). Classification (NCBI taxonomy): domain Eukaryota; kingdom Metazoa; phylum Chordata; class Mammalia; order Primates; family Hominidae; genus Pan; species Pan paniscus. Next base: position 103,998,919 of record NC_073253.2, read on the forward strand.
TTACATAGAAGAGGCATATCCTTTTTAATGTGTATTCTATCTGCAGTGATGGGGACAGATGTTCCTTGCTCTATTTTTCCTCTCAGTAGCTTTCAAACCTGGCCGTGCAACAGACTCATCTACAGATTTTTTTTTAAAGTCTGTTTTTATCAAAGCAATACAAGTGAAATGACATCTTCATTTATAACACTAAAAAGCAGCTCCCAGCCCTAATCACTGTACTCTTCAGTCCCCATCACCATCTGATAGTTGAACTCTACTCTTAATGCTGGTGTTTACCCTTTCTACCATGAAGCATGCTCACAATACTCTTTCTTGGTTTTTCAATATTGGAAATTATCTGCTGACTTCCTACTATGGAAGAAGAGGACTTAGCTACCTCACATTACTTCCACTCAGTTTCCCTTATCCTTGTCCTATCATATTATAGAAAAGACAGTATTATAATTTTTTATTTAATCAATTTTGGTGCTTAGATTAAGATAATTATGCAATAAATTTTAATACTAAGCTACATGAAATACTATGATTACATTTATAAATATAAAGTTTGTTTTTAAAATAATTTTTTCCTCCTGTGGTTAATAATTGCTCTATTTTCCATTTGTTTCACCTCTTTTATGCCTACCCATAAGTCATCTATAAATTTGGTCAGAATGGGACTACATCTCTCCATGTGATGAAATACATCAGAAACTCTATTGACCCCACTGTTTTTCCTCTTGGAGACATCAGTTCCAGAGATATCCATTCTCTTGCTTCAATCTACACTGGCTGCCTGTTAGGCCTGTGATACAACTGTTATCCTAGAAATTTCTTTTGATATCATCCTGGATATTCCTCTTTCCTTTCTCCAATGTTGACTCCATGTCTTCATCTTCTTCCTGGACCAAGCTGAGGGTTGGGATGCTATTTCTCATGGCCCAATAATGAGATGCAAATGAACGGGGAGGAAGAGAGGTTTTATTTCTGCATTCGGTTACAGGGAGAAGGCCTGGAAGTTATCGCCAGACCAACTTAAAATTACAAAGTTTTCCTGAGCTTATATACCTTCTAAGGTATATGTCTACGTGTAAGTGTGCATTCATCTAAAGACATCAGTGATTAACTTCTTTTAATCTATAACTAAGGTCTGAGTCCTGATGACCTTTCTCTGGAGCCTCAGTAAATTTTCTTAATGTAAATGGGTCCAGGTACTGGGGTGACTACCCTTATCTTGTCTCCTGCTAAATCATGGAGGTTTGGGGAGTTCCTTCAGACCCCCAATAAACTTGTTTGTGGAAGCCTGGGGAGTTTCTTCAGATCTCCAATAAAACTTATTTAATCCTAAATGGGTCCTGTTAAGAATTTTGTTATTTTTGTCATGTTCTAAGGCCCAGGAAAGGCCTAGGCAAAACTCTTGGTGGGCTTTTCTTACATTTCGGCCTTTGTATAAGGGCACTGGCTTTTAATATTTAACTTAACCACTCAGTCAGTACTGAAACAGTTGTTATAGAGGCCTATGCTAGTCAGACCTGTCCTGCCACAATCTCTCTTATTTTAAGCCCTCTTTTTGGTGGAAAACACCCTTAAGTACCTTCATGAGAAAAGATTTCATAGAAATAAAACTTTTTGAGATCTTGCATGTCTGAAAATACTTTTATTCTACAATTAGACTTCATTGATTGGTTGGTTTTATTGGGAATTCTAGATTGTAAATGATCTCTCCTTGGAATTTAGGATATTGCTCAATTTTCTTCTAGCTTTCAGTATCATTGTTAAGAAGTCCAATGCCTTTCTCTGTTCTCATGTCTGTTCTTTTGTCTGCATTCTGTTATTTTATCTGAAGCATTTAGGGAATTTAAAAAATCTCAGCTGTTCTGACATTTTAGGATTAAGTGCTTTTGTGTGAGTCTTTTTCATTATTTTGCAAGCCATTCATCAGATCCTTTTCAATCTGGAAACTCAGGTCCTTCAGTACTGGGGAAATGTCTTTCTTTGCTAATTTTGCCCCCTCTCCCCGTCTCCTTTTTTCTTTCTATAGATTAGATGTTTGATCTCCTGAATTGATCCTACATTTTTTCCTCATATTTTTCAACTGCTTGTCTTTTTGTTTTTATTTTGAGACTTCTCAATTTCATTTTATCATCTGCTATTGAATTTTAATTTGTTTTTTAACTTTTCAAAGTTCGTTTCTCTCTCTGAATTTTTCTTTAGAAAAATAGCCTCCTGTTTTCATTTCTTTAAGGATTGGCAGACCTTATTTTTGAGGTGATTAGGCAGGGAATCTGTCAATTTTGGAAAATCCCCCCGCCCCCACACCCTCAGTACTCACTAGTTATAAAAATACTTTTCCTCAGGCAAGTCAATTTCCCTAAAAGGAATCCTCTAAGGTCTTCTCTGAGGGACAGGAACCTGAATACAGTCATTATGGGAGCTTGGAGGATAAGTCTCACAGTTTAGTATGTAGACTTTCATGTATTCCCTTTACCCCAATGTGCAGTAGGCACTTTTCTTCTAGGTAATATTCAGCTGTCTCTGTATCTTCAAGATCAGAGCTTCTCTAATGACTCCAAGCAGTAAACCTTGTTGTCTCTGGATTGTCGTAGAGTAGTGTTTTAACCTAGCTGCTTGGTGGGGGAAGTGATCTTGGTGGGGGAAGTATGGTCTCCCTACTCCTTTTACAGACTGTCAAGCAATCCTGTTGTTTACAGCCTCTTTTCTCAACCATGCCCCCTGAGAGATCCCTAGGCCTGGACCTAGGCACTTTGGGAGGCCAAGAGAGGTGGATCACTTGAGGTCAGGAGTTTGAAACTAGCCTGGCCAACTTGGTGAAACCCCGTTTCTAATAAAAATACAAAAATTAGCTGAGTGTGGTGGCACATGCCTGTAATCCCAGGTGTTCAGGAGGCTGAGGCACCTGGACCTGTGTTTATGTTATATCAAGGATTTTCAGGACGGAGCAGAGATAAATGCCTGAGTTCAACACACCATGTTGAACAATTCACTGGTCTCATGCCAAACATACAGACTTTCCTGAACTTTTTTGCCTTTCCAAGTGAGAATCTTTGGGAGTTAATCTGGGAGTCTATTTTTGAAAAGATCCTCAGGTGATTCTGATAATATCACACATATAAATTCATTATTATAGCACTGTTACACAGGCACACACATTTTTCAGTTAACTCTGAAGCCATAATGAACCAGGGATAAGGGGATGAGGAAAAGGACAGGTCAATTCTGAGAAAAGGCCGGGCACGGTGGCTTATGCCTGTAATCCCAGAACTTTGGGAGGCCGAGAGAGGTGGATCACTTGAAGTCAGGAGTTCGAAACCAGCCTGGCCAACTTGGTGAAACTCTGTCTCTAATAAAAATACAAAAATTAGCTGAGCGTGGTGGCACATGCCTGTAATCCCAGCTACTCAGCTGGAGGCTGAGGCAGGAGAATAGCCTGAACCTGGAAGGCGGAGGTTGCAGTGAGCTGAGATCACACCACTGCACTCCAGCCTGGGTAACAGTGAGACTCTGTTTTAAAAAAGAAATTAAAAAAAAAAATCTGAGAAAAGGATGGCTTAAAAAGGGACAGGCCTTTAGTGATCCAGGGGCATTTTGGAGAAGGCATGTCTTGATTACGAATGTTGGTGGATTTCTTAATGGAGAGCAGGTCAGGGAAGCAGGAGAACCAATATTAATTAGAGTACTAGGATGGCCACCCGCTGGCTGGGAAAGATGGTTGGGAGATGGTGTTAATACATTTGACATCTAGTTTGAAGACAGAATAGATGTTTTCTTCCTTCAAGTCTACTTCATTTTCTTTTCTTCCCTCCCCCTCCAACTACTCTGCTATTTTCCTAACACAGATTCAAAAAATAAAGGAAATGATTAAGCCATTTTGAAAATTTGAAATTTGGAAAGCCAAAACAGTCCTAAAGAAAATTTCACACAAATGTGACCTCTAGGAACAGTATTCATTCAAGAGAACAATTTTCAAAAAGAAAAAAAAATATATCCACTGAAAACAAACACTGCAGCATGTATAGAATAAGGATAGATATGGTTTCCATATTGCATACCTCATCATGATCTCTATTTTAGGAGCAGTATGTGTGTATGGTTAGTTATGAATTGTGGATAGGTATGAATTGTGGATTAGAAAGCAGAGAGTCACAAATCAAAGGAATTGGCAGAAAAGAGACACAGATGAAGAAAAGGAGGGAGGGGTAAGTATGGGAACTGCTGAACTAGGATGGCACACAACCAAGATTCCTCTTGCAGTCTATACTTTTAAACAGGAAAAAAGGGAGGTGGAGAGATAGGGTGAGGCATGGATGGTGCTAATCAAAAAAAGTAAAAAACTTTTCAATCATTTTTTATTACCCACCTAGGTTTGATGTCCACATTATTATTTTCATTGTCCAGTAAGTAATGCTATTAGAACAGACAAAGTTTGGTATTTGAGAACATGGAATATATACTAAGGTGACACACAGTGTTTATTAAATGTGTTGCAATGCAATGTGATAATTCCAACAGAGGAAAAAAACGTGAAACTGGATTTGCTATATATTTTTGTATGCTTCAAAAATGCAGCATAGATTTTTGCCACATTCATTTACTTCAAGTATATTCTTTCACAACTGCATTTCCTAGCACAATGACTGGCATATGGTAGACAACTTTTAAGGTTTTGGAATGAATAGGTGAGAACTCAGAGAACAATTGTAGATATGGAAAGATTCTTGCTGATTTTTCTAGATTTGGGTTCCTTAACACAAACACACACGTTGTGTATCAAACAGCTCTATTTCTACCATATCTTTATTGAAAGCTACTTTCTGCAAATATGTAATAACGTATTCACCAACCACATCTTTCTACATTTTGATTCCCTTTGTATAAATGTGGAGAAATTCTAAGGTTCTTGGGAAAGGTATTCAGTCATGAAGCAGTCTCCAAAGTTGTATTTTGGCCTTACCTAACTAAATTTTCATTCATTTCATTCTTATTGACATTACATATACTATAACATTTGATGTTCACAGAAAATTAACTTCTATTTTAAGAAGTTTACTCACAGAACCACAGTTTGTGCATTTAACAATCACTATGAAATACATATGAAACATTAACCATCATTTTAGAGAACAATTTAAAAACTCCGAAGTAACTACTTTCCTTAACTTTGTCATCCCAACATTCTGGGTATAGGCATTGTTGGAAAAATATAATTAAAAACCAAAATCTCCCAACCCAGAAATCCTCTCCACAAACGTTAGTAGACAAAACACTTTTAGTACTGAATAAGCATTAAACGAGACTGTGATACACATCACAGGCAATTTGCTAAGAGATTGCAAAGACAGAAATCTTGCCCTTTTGTATAGCCAAGTATATACGACCCATTACATACACGTTTTCAAGTTGAACAATAACTAGTCCTCAAGTAAGAGGACCTGACATTTGTCACATTAACTTTACTTAATAATTGGGGTGACCATCTGTGTTAGTTAATTGGTTTTATCCAGAGGAAAAACAAACTTCTCCTGTCTTTATGACGGAAGGTAGTTTTGCAACACGGAGCAAGTTGCTCACCGAAGTTACGCTCCTACTCTCTCACAGAAACTGGGAGCTAGGGAAGGATGCTACTCCGTTGATATGTGCAGCATTTCAAAAAAAAAAAAAAAAAGGTCCAGAGACATTCCTGAGCATACAGTTGACAAGACCTATCTAGTCCTCAAGTGGATTTATACAGATTTCAAAGAGTTGAGAAAGTACTTAACAATTAAGAAAGTACTTAAGTTTTCTAAGACAAATGCTCGGAGAAAAAGGGACGGGAAATCTCATCCTCCATTTTCAATAGGGAGAATTAAGCCTCTTATTTAAAATTTTTATGTTGGTTTTTGTTTATTTAGCTTAAAACAGTAGACTTAAAAAAAAGTCCAACTTAAGATTTATGTTTTTCTATGTGTAGGGCTGTTCTCTATGGTTAAATAAATAACCCTGTTTAGAGAAAATATTCACCACTCTTCTTTGGCTCCTATGTAACTCAGTTTTTGAGAGGGAGGGGAAATACCGGATTGACGCTATGTGGTTCAACCAATGCAAAAGATAACACCGCCTTAAAAAGCCTACTACAGGAACATGGGAGGGTCACACCCTCGAATAATGACGCATACCTATCCTACTGTTACTGATCACCTAGTAATAATCTTGTAGTTCACATTACTCATTTTTCACCAAATTCTTTTGGTGAAGGACGCTTCAGAAACGGCCATCACTGAAGAGCAGACCCGTTTGGGTTCTCCACGCATTCTAGACTCCCGAAGAGGTAAGAATTTATTATAGGGGGCCACTCCCAGGACCTGCTGTATGCTTTTAAACATCCATTACAATTCCAGCATTGAGTTTCTAACATTTTTAGGCAGGCTCAGGCACTGGGAGTACAGGATTGAAAGACAGTTCCTGTCCTTAAGGGACTCAGAGTAAACTGGAGTTGCTGAAAACCATTCTAAAGCAATCCACGTTAATAACAGATGCAAGTAAAACGTGGGAACGTACAGGAAAAAGTGACCAATTCTGAGGCTGAAAAGTGCCTATTTTAGGGGTGGGGGCCTCGCGGCCCTAAAGCGGCTTCCCTTCCCGGAGATTTCAGCTCCGGGGATCGCCCAGCGCCCTCCGGGCACACTTAACATTTTAATCACGCCTCCGCCCCCACTCTCCGAATTCCTTTCCGGCTGCCGACCCGCCGAGTGGTCCCTTCCAGGCGGCCTCAGCTTATCATCGCCGGTCCGGCCACTTCCCGGCCGCGGCCAGGCGAGCCTCCCAAAGTTTCCTGTGACGCCTTCGTCCGTCTCCGGCCCCATCTCACCACGGCAGCCCAGGACACCCGCTAGGGAGGAGCAGGTTACCGAGGCGGGGAGAGCGGCACAAACGCGCAGACCTCGGGACTCCACCCGGGCTGGTGAGCGAGCCCAGAAAGCGGCGACCGCAGCTCCGCGCCTCCACTCCCAGGGCCCGCAGCTTGGGCTAAGCGTGCGCCCACCCAGCCTAGGGCCCAAGTCCTGCCCCTTCGGGGACCGGGCCAATCGGCCGCTCCCCGCCTCCTGGGAGGTAGTGGAGGAGGGGGCTGAGGGCCCGGCGGCTGCGCCCGCCTTCCGCTCTTGCCCATTGGCTGAGGCCTCGAGGGTGCCCGGAGACCGGAGTGCAGCGGGATTGGTTGCAGAGGTTCGTGACAGTGGCGCCTATTGGCTGTGGCAGCCCCCGTGACGCGGGGTGGTGACTGGCTCCGGAGTCTGAGGGGTTCGGGCTTGTCAGGTTCTAGGTAGGTGCGTTTCGCGCCGCCGGCGGTAGGCGCTGTTGCCCGGGGCAACGCAGGGGGAGGGGGGAAGAGGAGGGAAGGCAAGCCTAGAGTGGGGGCAACAATGCCTACCCGCAGTGGGGCGCCCGGGATTCGGCCAGGGCGTTGGGGGCTGTGCCGAGGCTCTTCCTCCGCCCTCAGCCAGCGCCCCCCCCAACCCCCGTCCCTGGCTGCAGGGTCAGCCGCCCATCCTCCCGCCCGCAGCAGAGCATTCCTGGCTGGGGCTTGGGCCGGACTACACACCCAGCCCCACGAGGGCCGCCCCTCCCACCATCCCGGGACCCGAAGGCTGAGGGGGCGGGTGCCGGCGCGAAAGGGCTGTGGCGGGCGTAGTGGCTCCGCCCCGTCGCGGGGTCTGGGGGCTGGTGGGCGAGAGGCGGGGTGGGGGGGGGACTGTGGGCACCGCCCAATCTTGCCTGTACCCGCCCCCCTTTTCTCGGCGGCACTCATCTGGGCGCCGCCGTCCCGCTAGGGGGGCACTCTCAACCCCTGGTGTTCCCCCAATCCCTTCCTGCTTCTGGAGCCCCGCCGTCTCCCTTGACCCGCTCGGTCCTCCCCAGCTCTCCTCCTATCTGTCATCTTCTCCCGCTTTTATCCCCCACCTCATCTTTCTTCTCCGGTCTTGGCCAGAGGTGTCCTCCAAGAGTCTAATCAAGAGATAGATCTTAAGTGTGAAGCTAGTGGTGTCGTCGGTAATTTATGCTCTGTGGTCTCTTTGCCGGTTAGAATTGGGGAGATGTTTGGAGGCACCTTCAGGGGTCATTTTTCTGCCTTACAGTTTCCCCTAGGATCTACTTTCTGAATACGCTCATTGGGTTGTGTTGGTAGGGGCAGGGTACTTCTTAAACAAATTGAGGACTGTACTATGAGGTGGGCACTTTGTACGTTTGCGATTTTGCCATCCACTGTAGTGCAATTCAAAATCTAATAATTTGTTAAGGCTGGTAGCCTTACATTTTTTCCTTCGCCTTATGGTTAAAAAAAAGAGCAGCTTTTTAACCTTTTTAATTCAGAAGTTGCGTTTATTAATGGTTGTCTCACTATCACTTTGACATAAACTGCTGTAAAGGTGTACTCCATTTTCCTTTTCTCCAGATATTTTAAGATAATAAATTTCTCAGGTGAGGTTACCATATATAAAAGTGTAGTGGAAAATCAATAAGAGAATAGATCGAAGCCATTTTAGTGATTAAAGATTAGAAAATACTTTTCAATTCATATGTGGAATGAGAATAGGATAAAAAAAAATATTGCAAAATCTATAGTGCAGTATTTGTAGTCCTGGTATATATACCTGTGTTGCCCTTAAGAAGACATTTGTGAATAGCTCCAGGTTTGTCAGTCAGGAAAGCAGAGTGTATCTTTTTGTAGTCCAGGAAAGCTTTTCTGCTAGTACTTTTGAGCCAAGAGAATTATGCTTCCAAAGATGCTGGGAATATATTAAGAGAGTACATAGGCATACTTCTGTTTTCATCTTTGAAAGACCTTTAGTGAAGATCTGTTTCTCTTCTGCATTGATTGTTGACAGCATTAAATATACATAATCTAAAACTATGTAGTGTCAAGTTGTTGCAGCTTCTGCACTACTTGAAAGGTTGATGTCTTCAGTTCAGAAGAAATAATTCAAGCTTTGGTAGACAAATCATTTACATTTCATCTTCGATGTAGATGTTACTGTAACTCTGGACCGTGAACATTTCAAATTTGCCAGTTTTTTCTCAACTATTTTACTATGAAAAATTTCAAACAATGCAGAAGAGTCGAGTTGAACCCACCACCTATATATTTAGCAATAACGATTTCAAGACCACTGTTACACAGTAAACATTAAGGAATAGAGGAACTGAAATGATCAAGCTTAAAAAACCAGCGTATGTGGCCGGGCGCGGTGGCTCATGCCTGTAATCCCAGCACTTTGGGAGGCCGAGGCGGGCGGATCACCTGAGGTCGGGAGTTCGAGACCAGCCTGACCAAAATGGAGAAACATGGTCTCTAATAAAAATACAAAATTAGCCGGGCATGGTGGTGCATACCTGTAATCCCAGCTACTCGGGAGGCTGAGGCAGGAGAACCGCTTGAACCCGGGAGGCGGAGGTTGTGGTGAGTGGAGATCACACCATTGCACTCCAGCCTAGGTAACAAGACCGAAATTCCATCTCAGAAAAACAAAAAACAAACAAACAAAAAAACCACAAAAAGCCCAGCATATGTATATACATGTATATGTAGTATACATGTATATACACACCACCAAATTATAAGGTGCTTATTTTTGTTTGTGAGTGGGAATTGTACTTACTAAAACTATACTAACTTAATTACATGAGACTATTCAAAGCAATCTTGTGAGTGAGGTAGGAAGTCATCATCTTTGTAATCAAGGCCCAAATAAGTAAACTGCATTTTGGTGATCAGACAAAAGGAAATCTGATGAACTTGTTATACAAAAAAAAGTTTTGCTTCAAAATTGGATTCCTGTGTAAATAGATTATAGTTTTGTACTTGATTTATAAATAAACATCTTTTGGAGGGAGGTCCAAGGGACTATCAATTATGTAAAATTTTGGTAACTTGATAAATTGGGTCAATCTTATGTCTGTTCATTTGGAATAAGAATGTATTTTTGTAATGGAAAAAGCTTACAAAGGTGAACTTTTTTTAGTAGAACTGCTTCATGGAGACTGAAGTAATTAGAGAAATTTAAGTCGTATTTCGATAGGACTCAACGATCTTGGGTGTTGTCTCATGGTTCTGAGGAATATTTTGATATAAAACTTCAATTTATAGTAAAGGAATAAGTGGAAATGGATATAAATTCACACATTTGTATATTTGTAATTTTTCTATACCCGGGAAATTCCTGCACACCTCTTTAAAGTATTTGAATCTTGCTTTTTAGTTTTTGCATACCCTAAATCTGTTTTTCATACTTACCTCATTCATATAGTAATTTCTTAAATATTAAGGGCTATGTCTCAGAATTTATAGATCTCTGGATTGCTTTATTTTTCCAAATTTCATTTGTCTTTGGTATGCTTATGTATGGTTAACCTATCATGCTATTGAGAGACTAAAGGAAACAATTAGGTCACAGTTTTAGAACTTTAGTTGTAGATTCAGTGAACTCAGAAACAATTGGATTTTTTAAAATCAAGGCTCCAATTTTCCCTTCCCTCCCTTCGTCCTTCCCTTTTTTACTCCTTTTCTTTCTTATTTTTGTTTGATTATAAATGTTAAATGCCTTACAATCAATTCAGAAAACTAGAGAGAAGAAAATGAAGTCACTCATCATTCTACCATAATGATTTGAAAACTAACAGAAACTTTGATTTCTTCTGTAACACTCTACCAATTATTGAGATTTTATGGTTTTCATTTCAGTGTATCTGCATTCACATCAAAATTTGTAAGAGTTCCTGAACTTGAGGCTGTTATGTTAAATTAGAAGAGGGCTCCTAGATCTGGGGGAAAAATGGAAAAGAATAAATAGAGGACAGAATAGAGTCAGAATAGAGGAATTAGACCCAAGCAGTTACTGTTTCTTATTCTGTAAGTATAAATATTTTAGTTTACCATATAAAACTGCTGTATGGCTGACAAAATATGAGGTCATATTTTTTCTTTGGAATTCAAAGTATCTAGGTAAAACAAAGTTTTCTTGGTTCTTTTCAAGAAGTAGTTCAGATTTCTTCATTTTTGGAGGATATTACATAATTCAGCTTTAAAAATTTGATGTCATGCATGTTTGGAATTATTTTTAAAATATTCATATCAGACAATTACTAATTTTTATTCATCATCACCATTCATTATAAACTTGATATTGTCACTTTTTTTAGTAAGTATTAAAAGACTGGACATTTTATGTAGGTTTTCCTTGCTAGGTTTCAAAGTGTAGTGAAAAGAAGAGCCATTTATTTTAGAGTCAGATAATCTGGGTTTTAGTTCCAGTTTCTGTTCTGTGGGATCTTGGACAAGTTATTTTATCTCTTTAAGTCATAATTTTCTCATCTATTCGATAGGGATAGTAAAATTGCTGCACTAGCTTGTTACATAGAAGAAATGAGACAATGTAGGTAAGATTTAGGAAGTATTAAACTGACTTTAGGAAGTAATCAACTTCTGTATTCAGTTCTTTACGTGATAACATTGATTTTATCTCTCCTTGTATTAATGTGTTTATTATACCATCCACAAAGTCCTTGTTTCAGACATAAGAAATTAAAATATAATTAAATTTACTTAAATTTAAATTACAATAAATTTACTTAAGTTGAATGACATTTGCATTTATACAAATAAATAATTAGAAATAGATTAGCTGTTCTTTTTATAAATCTTAGATTATTGTATCTCAGTAGGGATAATTATAAATTTACTTTAAATGATTTTTAACTCCAAAATATCTCCAGTTTGTCTGGATTCCTGATTTATTTTTCTTTTTCCCTAGATGATCATGTGTTTTTGGATGGTTGCCCTAAATTCCTTTCATTTAAACCACAGGTATTAGCTACACGTTACTGTCTTAAATCTCTAACTAGTGCCCCCGCAAACACATTTTCCAATCTGTTTAAAATTTAAACTTCATTTTTAAATTTAATAATACCCTTATTTGTATATTAGTTGTGTCTTTTCCACCTCCTACTGAAACGTATGATTATTTTTTAAGGAGCAGTATTTTACGGATATCCCTATTTCAGATTGTGAGTTCTGTAAATACAGGGTTCCAATTCTTAAAGAACATACAGTTTAAATGGGCAGACCAGCCTATAGTTATTCTGTGTAGAGAAGCAAGCACTGAACTGAGTTAACAGTTGAACTAGAGTCCATATGGTCTCATCCAGCAGTAAAACAGATTTTTGTGATCCAAGTCCGTTTTCTTATATTTTTTCCCGTCCAGGTACAAGATATTTACATGTGTGACATATTCCACTGTGCAGTTTTCTAGCATGCGAGCTCTAATTCAGTCTCTCTCCTATTCAAGAAAGCATATTAGAATGCAGATGATTGAGAGTGACATCATTATGGGTATAAACTTGAATCTACTCTGATTTATTGGAGAAAGTGAGTCATTAAAAAATGTGGGCTGGGTGCAGTGGCTCATGCCTGTAATCACAGTACTTTGGGAGGCTGAAACGAGAGGATCACTTGAGTCTAGAAGTTTGAGAGCAGCCTGGGTAACATAACGAGATGGCACTCTACAAAAAAGTTAAAAAATTAGCCAGATATGATGGCATGTGCTTGTACTACTACTAAGGTGGCTAAGGCAGGAGGATTCCTTGAGCCCAGGAGTTCAATACTGCATTGAGCTATGATTGCAGCACTGTGCTTCGGCCTGGGCAACAGAGTGAGTCCCTGTCTCAAAAAAAAAAAAAAAAAAAAATAGTGTGTAAGTATTGTTAGTAACAAATACTGAAGACATACCTTACAATTCTGTAAGGGACCCAAGTTATTTCCACATTTTCCTGAAGTGAATGCCCCTTTAGTTTTTCTTATCATTCTTATAATGCTACATAAGAAAATATTATTACACCAATTTTATGTCATTAATAGAGTCCTATATTTAAAAGTTAGAATAACTTAATGAACATGTAAAAATATTTAGGTAACAGTACCTCAGCCTGTATTGTGACTGGAATAACACTAATTGTTGTACAAAAATTGAAATTAGTTTTCTAGTATAAATCATTTTACTTGCAAAAAGGCTATTTCTATATTGGGACTCATGGTTTTAAGAGAAGTGGAAACAGTACTAGAATTTTTATTTTCTAGGCACTTAGAATGTAAAAATGCTCTTTACATTGGCTCAGTCAGAAAAGTATCTTTGCATTACTATGAATAGAGCTTAATTTTAAATCACTCATCCTATGTGGAAGTACCACGTATAATATACAGTTCTAAGTGAAGACTTAGTAGACCTTTGATATTTGCATGTGGTATTTCCTGAAACCTTTGTGAATCTAGGATATAACCACCTCCGTAAAATGCAGTCAAATTTAATGGAAAAGTTTAAGTGATCCCTTCAGACCTGTACAATCCGGTAAGGAGGACTCGAGTCATTAAAGCTATTAATTTTTTTGCTTCTGAAATGAAGACTAGACAACTTTGCATTACATTATTTGTATACAGGCAAGGTTCTTATTCTTGCCCCTTGTATCCTATAGTTTGCGGAATAAAAGAGCATTTCTGGCTTAATCACAAAGCTTCCTGCGTTGTCGCAAGGTTTAGTCCTTGGTCGCTGTAATGCTTTTCTGTATGCTTCTGTTTCTTGGATGTTTTCTCCTTGGAGTTGAACACTTCTGTAGTATGTGTCCTTTCTCTGTATGTCTTCAGCTTGGGAGACTTTCCCAAGCTTCTGTGGATTGATGGGGCTCCCTTGTTAATTTCACATTCTACAAAGAAAAGTGCATTTGACTCTTCTAGCAGTGTTCAGGGTTTTTTTTTTTGTCGTTTTTTGAGACAGAATTCCACTCTTGTTGCCCAGGCTGAAGTGCAATGGCACAATCTCGGCTCACCGCAACCTCCACCTCCCGGGTTCAAGCAATTCTCCTGCCTCAGCCTCCCGAGTAGCTGGGATTACAGGCATGCACCACCACGCCCGGCTAATTTTTTTGTATTTAGTAGAGATGGGGTTTCACCATGTTAGTCAGGCTTGTCACAAACTCCTGACCTCAGGTGATCCACCCGCCTTGGCCTCCCAAAGTGCTGGGATTACAGGCATGAGCCACAGTGGCTGGCTGCAGTGTTCAGTTTTGATAACAAATGGGTCAGTAGCCACCCTAGCAGCTATACCACATCTTTTTTTATGAAAATATACAGTATCAGCCGGGCACTGTGGCTCACACCTGTAATCCCAGCACTTTGGGAGGCCGAGGTGGGTGGATCACCTGAGGTCAGGAGTTTGAGACCAGCCTGGCCAACATGGTGAAACCCTGTCTTTACTAAAAAAATACAAAAATTAGCTGGGTGTGATGGCACGCACCTGTAATCCCAGCTACTTGGGAGACTGAGGCAGGAGAATTGCTTGAACCCGGGAGGTGGAGGTTGCGGTGAGCCGAGACCATGCCATTGCACTCCAGCCTGGGTGACAAGAGCGAGAAACTCCATCTCAAAAAAAAAAAAAATAATAATAAATACAATAAAAAGAAAATATAGTGTCTTGACTTTCTCTTGAATTATTTTTCTTTTAGAATTACATGCTTTCTATGTACGTTCTTATATCGGTTAACCATTATTTAAATTTTCACTAAGGTTTTAGAAACTTTGCTTTACTAGGAGCAAAGGAAACATTTTCAGGTATCACCTTTTTTCTTTGTTTCAGTATAGAAGTGTGTGATGGACTTTGTAATATGGAAAATCCAGTCACTATCGCATTTCCTGTCCATTCTGAATCTACTCCAAATTTATGTATTTGGCTAAGTACCGTTACTTTGTGATGCCTGTTTACTTTTAATATATTTAATAAATTTGCTATAGTAGAGTAATTAAGGGGAACTAAACAATGTAGTTGTTTCAGATAATTATTAATGATAACATAATGGTAATATGTAATTAATTATAGGTCAATATAACTTATTAATATACTATATAATTAATGATAGATCAGTATTTCAATTATTTACAAGCATTTATGTTGGGGATGATGTATGAGAATCTTTATGTAGATTTATATACAATAGAAAATTTTACCAAGGAAGAAGCCAATTTCTTTCTCCTACACACACACACATTTTTTGTTTTGTTTTTGTATAGTTCTTTTTTCTCTCCTCCTCAACATTTTAACCTCCCAGGTAGAGACAGTTTCTGTCAATGTAAGTCTTAAGTCTTTTAGTAAATTACATGGCTTCAGATATAATGGTGGGGGCACTAACATTTCTTTAGTGCCTGCTAAAAGTGTGATGCACTTTTGTACATTTCTTTTGAATTTATGAATTTGATGGCTTGCATGTTCTTTTTGTGATCTGGAACCAATTTTAGGTCGTATCATTTATCCAAGGAGACCCAGTTATAAAATGATACTGGGATTTGAACTTGGGTGTTTCATACGCTAAACCTGAAATAAATGTAAATGGTAAAAGTCTGTAGTAAACTATTAATGGTCCTGGATTTAATAGAAGTTTCAGCTATTTGGGAGCAACTCTAAAGGTCTATGTTGAAATATTTGCAGTTTTGCTGAGATTACTTCCTCTCATTAGAAGCAAGAGCCTGAGATATTCATGCTCCTGGCTAACAGTCTTGTGTCTATATCTTGCTTTGGCTTTGTTCTGTTTGAGATTGTCCTATACTATAACTTCTGTGAAGTTATAAAATGTTTCTTTGTAAAAAAAATTTCCTGAAAAAGAAAGCCAGCTGCTAGAAGTGGAGAGAGAATAAAGAGGCCTGAGAAGGTGGTGGATCTTAGCTAGAAAACAGACATTTTTGAATAAGTTTAACAATGGAATGTTGAATTCAGTGAGTCTTTGATCTTGACGCACATCAATCCTCCATGCCTTAGAGGTAAAAAAAAGTTAATTTGTGAAACATTTTCATTGAGTGTTCCAGCTCTGTCAAAAATTCTCATGGTCTTTAGACAGACTTCTTGAAAATGTCAGGAATCTTACGTTCATAAATCCTGTCCTCCATCCCTTCTGTCCCACCCTCAACAATAATATTTGAAAGGAATTTGTTTATTAACAGCTACTACTTTCTGGAAGTTAATATAGTTCTGACATATATCTTAAAATGTTAACATAAACAACTGTGTCCTAACTTCTGGGATAATAGGGGTTTGCTATGGTGACTATTTCACAATTAATCATAACAAATATAGGAGCTAGACCTTGGTGGTTGCCTGTTTTAAGTTTCTGATTTCTTTTCTGTATTTTGGAGCCTGGTTTACCCTGTGTCTGGAACTGGCATTCTAAGATCTAAATGTCTTAGCTTGGAGATACTTGCTATTATATACAGTAATATCATGGATTTTGAAAGAGGATGAAGATGGTGAAGAGATAGACATGGCCTTCAATCTACATTATAAAAATAATGTAGAAATGGTCTATGCTAGACAAGAGGCAAGCTGTTGCAGGAATGGGACAGAAAGCAGGAAGGGATGTGATTCTTCCATTTTCGGTCTTTCTACAGATGTTACTAGAATACACACCCCATGTGAGGATTTAGCTTATGGGTACAGATAATTATAAAGCATAGAGAGGTTTCGGACTGTTTTCCTGAGAGGGAGTATGGTGTGGGGAAAAGAGCAAACCTACCTAGAGTTGAATCTGTGCTCCTAGTAATAGCTGTATGAATTTAGACAAATAATTTAATTCTTATAACTTTGGGATTTTTCAAGTTCAAACTAAGGGTGATAATACTAGAATTTTCACGATTCTTCAGTTGCATGAGACCAAAACTCTGCTCATACTTAGGGCACTGAAACTAGAAGTATATTCTCCTTAGGTACAGATAGACCCTCATGTAGGCCTTCTCCATATGGAGCTCTGTGACATTTCTTTCAGTTGGGTTCAGGAAGCCAAACATAAAGACTTCTGTTTTCCTTAGTTCTAGCAAAAGTTCCAGGATTGTGTCTTGTTGAAGGATTCCAATCATTTCCCCATCCCTGATCCCATCGTCACAGGGATGATATATGATGATAGGCCATATCTGGATTAGGTGCTAACTACTGGAACTAGGAATAGGAAGTGTGGTCAGCTATGTCTAAGCCCTTTGGCCTGAGATTCGCAATGGTTAGAATCACTGGAGGAAGGAGAAGATACTGTGACCCTGGAAGGAGGGAGTAGATGCTGGGTGAGCAAAACGCATTTACTATAGTCCTCTAGCGTGCATACATGTCCTCCTTTGTATACATGCCCTTGAAAAAAATTCCCTCACCTATCATTGTGTAAATTTCTTGCTTATAACTTTCGATGCATTTACCACCTGTCCCTCAAGAAAAGAAGACAACTAAGAGATTTGTTTAAGTACTGCATCTAGCTATAAGACTAGGATCTCTGGATAATTTCTTTAGCTCTGTTTGAACAGACTGTCTCAGGGTCTAGCAACTTGCAGTTGACCAGTATAATTAATTGTAGTAAGGCCAGTTTTCAGTGATAGAAGGAAAATAGCATGTGGACAACAAAAACCCTTAATTGATATCCTACTTCATCACTCTTAAGTTCTGCCTGCTGTAAAGTCCTGGACATGGACATAATTCAGGCAAGTGCTTAATCACTTTATAACAAGGATGGCCTTTCCCCCAGTTTCCAATACTTTGTTCTCATTTCTGTCTGAGACTTCATCAGAATAGCCTTTACTGTTCATATTTCTACCAATATTCTGTTCATGGCAACACAGGCTTTTTCTAGCATTCATCTTCAGAACTGTTCTAGCTTCTACCCATTACCCAATTCCAGAGCTGCTTCCACATTTTTAGGTATTTGTTATAGCAACATGCCACTTCTCTGGTACCAGTTTCTGTCTTAGTTCATTTTGTGCTTCTATAACAGAATACCACAGACTGAGTAATTTAAAAATAATAGAAATTTATTCTCTCACAGTTCTAGAGGCTGGAAATTTCAAAGTCAAGGTGTAGACATCTCATGAGGGCCTTCTTGCTGTGTCCTCACATGGCAGAAAGCCGAAGGGCAAGAGAGGGATGAACTGTGTGTCCTCACATGGCAGAAGAGAAGAGAAGAGAACACATTCCTGCAAGCTCTTTTTGTACCAGCATTAATCCATTCATGAGGACTCCACCATCATGGTTTAGGTTTAGGTTTGAGACCTAAACACCTTCCAAAAGTCCACACCTTCCAATACAATGACCCTGGGGAAGTTTTCAATACATGAATTATGGAGAGCACACATTCAAACTATAGCAACTGGAAGAGGGAAAAAGGGGAAACAGCCCACAGAGATATCTCATCCATAATACAGGTATATTTCACTGGATAGATATGACAAGGATTTTTTGCCCTGGCAGTGGAATAAGATTTTTGCTTAGCCAATATGGCAGAATGGATGTTGCGTTAGCAGTCACAAAAACAACATTACTCTAGTACATCTCCATCAGAGTTTTTGGGTGACCAGGTGCATTGTTGATGATCAATAATATTTTGAAAGCAGTCTTCTGTTTTTTTTTTTTCTGAGCAGTAGGTCTGAACAATGGGCTTAAAATATTCAGTAAACCATGCTGTAAACAGATGTGCTGTCATACAGCCTTTGTGTTTTCATTCCTATAGCACAAGCAGAGTAGATTTAGTATCATTCTTATGGACTCTGCGATATTTAGAATGGGCAATGAGCATTGGGTTCAACTTAAAGTCACCAGCTGCATTAGCCCATAACAAGAGTCAGTCTGTCCTTTGAAGCTTTGAAGTCACACATTAACTTTTCTTCTGTAGCTATGAAAGTCCCAGATGACATTTTCTTTCTATATAAGGCTGTTTCATATACACTGAAAATCTGTTGTTTAGTGTAGCCAAATTCATCAGTGATCTTGGCTAGAGTTTTGGATAACTTGCTGCAACTTGTACATCACCACTTGCTGCTTCATCTTGCACTTTTATGTTGAGATAGCCTCTTTCCTTCAACCTCATGAATCAATCTCTGCTAGTTTCAGAGTTGTCTTCTGAAGCTTCCTCACCTCACCCAGACTTCATAGAATTGGAGAGAGTTAAGGCCTTGTTCTGGGTTAGGCCTTGGCTTGAGGGAATTTTGTGGCTGGTTTGATCTATCTAGACTACTGAAACTTTCTTTATATCAGCAATAAGGCTGTTTTGCTTTCTTGTCATTTGCGTGTTCACTGGAGGAGCACTTTTAATTTTCTTCAATAACTTTTCCTTTGCTTTTACAATGTGGGTGTTTGGTTCAAGAGGTTCAGCTTATTTTGGCTTTCTTTTCTTTTCTTTTTTTTTTTTTGAGATGGAGTCTCGCTCTGTTGCCCAGGCTGGAGTGCAGTGGCATGATCTCTGCTCACTGCAACTTCCGCCTCCTGGGTTCAAGCAATTCTCCTGCCTCAGCCTCCTGAGTAGCTGGGATTACAGGTGCCCGCCACCACGCCAGCTAATTTTTGTATTTTCAGTAGAGATGGGGTTTCACCATGTTTGTCAGGCTGGTCTCGAACCCCTGGCCTCGTGATCCCCCCACCTCGGCCTCCCAAAGTGCTGGGATTACAGGTGTGAGCCACTGCGCCTGGCCTATTTTGGCTTTCAACATGCCTTCCTCACTAAGCTTAATTTAGCTTTTAATTTAAAATGAGTGATGTGCAACTATTCCTTTTATTTGAATACTTAGAGGCCTTTGAAGGGTTATTAATTGGCCTAATATCAAATTGTTGTGTCTCATGGAACAGGGAAGTCCAAGAAAGAGGAGAGGGAGTAGAGAATGGCTGGTTGGTAGAGCAATCAAAACACACATAACACTTATCAGTTAAGTTCACCATTATATATGAGTGTGGTTCTTGGTGCCCCAAAACAATTAAGATAGTAATATCAAAGATCACTGATCACAGATGACCATAAAAGATAATAATGAAAAAGTTTGAAATATTGTAAGAATCACCAAATGTAACACAGAGGCGTGAAATGTGTATACGCTTTGGAAAAATGGTGCCAATAGAGTTGCTCAGTGCAGGATTATAATAGACCTTCAATTTGTAAAAAAGGGAATATTTGTAAAGTGCAGAAAGTCAAAGTGCAATAAAACAAGATATACTTGTCTGATTTATGAGAATAGCAATTTACCAGCTATTTTGCTTATTAAGAATTGCTGACTTCTTACCCTAAAGTAGAGGATTACCAAGTTTCCTTCACTTTCTGTTATTGACTCAGTCCCACATTTTAGAAGTGTAACTTGTATTACCTTATTTCTAGTATAATTATTATTATTATTATTTTTTAAGATGGAGTCTCACTTTGCCACCCAGGCTGGAGTGCAGTGGCATGATCTCAGCTCACTGCAACCTTGGCCTGCCGGGTTCAAGTGATTCTCCTGCCTCAGCCTCCCAAGTAGCTGGGACTATAGGTGTGTGCCTCCACACCTGGCTAATTTTTTTTTGTATTTTTAATGGAGACAGGGTTTTACCATGTTGGTCGGGCTGGTCTTGAACTCCTTACCTCAGGCAATCTGCCTGCCTTGTGGTATAATTTTTTATATTTGTTAGGCTAGTTTTGGATGCCAGTGGCAGACACCTATTTAACAATTTAGTCCTTCCCATCTTTGTAAGTGGCAGCTCCATCTTTGTTTTTGCCCTGACCCCAGTGTGAGCAAAGTTATCCTTGATTCTTTTCCTTTAGTTCTTCAACTTAGTCTTTCAGCATACTCTGTTTTCTTCAAAGAAATACCTATAATCTGACTTGCTCTCACCACCCCTACTTCTATCATCCTGGTTCGGCAACATCCTTTTTCTCCTTCTGCATGATTCCTAAAAAGTCTCCCCACTACTACTGTTGCTCTAAATAAATAGCCTGTGTTATCCTTTTTAGACATAAGAGATCATGTCTTTTCTCGCTCAGAATCTTTCAGGGGTTTCCCACATAAAAGCTCAAGTCCTTAAAATGAGCTATAGTTTCATGGTCCTGCTTTCCTTCCTTCATGCAGGATCTTTCTCTGAACTAGTTCTTCTCTGAACTGTAGTTTAAAATGGGCCACGGTTTTGTGGTTCTGTTCTCCCTCCCTCATGCGGGATTTTTTTACTATTTTCTCCACCATTCACTGCACACAGGCCACCTTGTTTTTCCTTAGATACACATTTTGTACTTTCTGTTCTCTGCTTAGAATGCTCTTCTTCCAGATAGCGGTTCCTTCAGCTAACCATGTGACTAACTTCCTTATCTCCTTCAGGTCTTTGGTAAATGTCACTTTATCTGTAAAGTCTTTAATCACTCAACATAAATTTGAAATCTCCTACCTACTTCATACTTACCTTTTTCTGCTTTAAAAAATAGTGCTTATTACTACCTAACACTGTGTATTTTACTTACTTATTTTGTATTTTGTTTGTTTCCTCTCTCTAGAATATAATCTCCATGAAGGCAAGAATTTTTACCTGTTGTATAGGAAAACTCATGGCACACAGATAGCATAGTAGGCTTTCAGCAAATATTTGTTGAACGAATTAATAAATAAGAAAAAAAATGTGTCGTTGCCTCATGTAACCATTAACTCTGAAACTCTGAAGGGACTGAGAATACCCTGTTTGCAAACAAGCAAGTTACCTTGCCATACTTTTATATACATACATTAATAGAAGAGCCCTGGGTCAGAGACTCAGAGGGTTTATTGCAGTAAAAGCAGTGGCCAGAGAAATATCTTAGTGCTAGTTCTCCCTGCCCCATCTCTGTGACAAAACAATGTGATGAGGGCCAGATGTTTACCTACACATGCAGCAGATTTGCATCATAGGAGAGGAGCCTTGAAATGAGGAGACTCCAAGCTTGTATAGGGTGTTGGCACATCTGCCATCCTCCCCTGCAGAGCAAGAGAGAGATTACTTATTAAACACATCGCTTCCAGAGGAGAGGGAGAAGGTATCTTTAGGTTTCTTACCCTAAAATATAAGTAAATGTTTCCAGGGAGGGGAAGGAGAAGGCTTAATTTCTCCAAAGCTCTTTGGAGTTTTCTATCTTTAGGGAGATACTGTCTCTAGCTTCCAAGGCTGTCTGTTATGCAAATATCCATTTGTAGTACATTTTGGTCAGAAGATTCTGTGCAGGAACATGAGAAATGCAGAGTGAATTGTTTCCCAGCAGTAATTCTGAATTCCAGCAGCTATATCTGTTTACATCTGAACTCATATTTAGGGGCAAAATATTTTCAGACATTTCTCCGTTTCTCTTCTCTTGGTTCTTTGTTTGGGTTGCTTGATTGTCTAGTAGGTACTTATCATCATCTTTCAGTTTAGCAACCTTGGCTGAAAGATAACTTTCCTTCCTGATTAGCCTCTGCAAAAATGTTGGGATTCAGTATTATCTGTTCAATTTGGGTAACATACCTATTCCTAAACTACTGCTTGCGAGAAGGAATATGCTGATTTCCCAGACCTGGGTTATGTTCCTACCCCAGAAACATTAGAGTGCTGGTGATCAATGCCACCCAAACCATGTGGATTGATGATAAGAGAAGGATAGTTCGGGAAAAGAAAATTAAGATGCTGCTACCAACAGAAGGGGAGATAGATGCTTCAGAGTAAAAAACACAGGTCTATTACTTATATGCACATGCAACTCACAATCATTTAAAAAAATAGAATCTTACTGTATATAGATATAACTACTTCATTTATTTTTTACCTACCACATATCATGAACAAGAAATTTTCTTTGAAAACAATTTTATTTTATTTTTTAAATTTAATTTTATTATTTATTTATTTATTTTTGAGACGAAGTTTCACTCTTGTTGCCCAGACTGCAGTGCAGTGACGCCATCTTGGCTCACTGTAACCTCTACCTCCCGTGTTCAAGCGATTCTCCTGCCTCAGCCTCCCAAGTAGCTGGGATTACAGGCATGCACCACCATGCCCGGCTGATTTTGTATTTTTAGTAGAGATGGGGTTTCTCCATGTTGGTTGGGCTGATCTTGAACTCCTGACCTCAGGTGATCCACCCACCTTGACCTCCCAAAGTGCTGGGATTACAGGCATGAGCCACCGCACCTGGCCGTGAAAACATAATTTTAAATGGTTGTAAAATTATACTTAAATTCTTTGTTTAAAATATTTAGTTTATCATAATTGGATTTTGAAAAACTAAGGGGATATTTATTAGAGAAGTGGGGAGAGTAGAGATGGGAAAGAGAAGTAGAGCCAGGACTAGGGTAAGGCAAGAGAGTTGCCTAGGACACAAAATATGAGACGTAATCACTTTTAAGGTCATGCAGCTGCAGGGTGGCACTTGCATGATCCTGAGAGTATCTCCTTAAATTTTGCGCCCCAGGTATTTCTTTTGCATCACCCTAGTCCCATTTGTGAAGACAAGCATATTTCAGGGAATAGGAACTATTTTTTGGCTATGAATGTGAGTTAGAGATGAAAGTATGTGTAATTGAGGAAGTTCGTGGGGAAGATTAAGGTGCATTAGAAAGCAGTCATTATGCATTTTCAACTGTTATGTATGGAAACCTTTGCTGAGTCTGGTAAGCATGATAATACCTTTGAAGTAACACAAGGAATATAATTTTTTTGATTCATAGGTTTATAGTAGTTTGAATTTTAAAAAGTTCCATTTAGAGATGCCACCAAAAAAAGTTGTTACTTTTAACCCAAATCTTTTCAATATCAAAGAAAAATGCTTTTTGTTTCATTGAAAAATAAAAATTATAGAAAAGACTGAGTTAGAGATTGAGACACAATACATGGGTCCTTTGACTAGCTTACTTTCTTTTCTCTTTTCTTTTTTTTTGACAGGGTATTGCTCTCTTACCCATGCTTGAGTACAGTGATGTGATCACAGCTCATTGCAGCCTTGACCTCCTAGGCTCAAGTGATCCTTCTGCCTCAGCCTCATGAGTAGCTAGGACTACAGTGGGCTAGCTTTCCTGAGCAAGATACTTGACACTGCTCAATATTGGGCATGGAATCTCAGTTGAATAGTTGTCTTTCTTGAACTTAGGTCTGTGGAAATAACCATTTCCATAGCAAAGTGAGAGACCAGAACAGGGAATTCTAAATAATGCAACTATCTTTGCTGATAGAGAAGAGAGTTTAAACATTTTTCATATTAATTGGATGATCCAGTAATTTTTGGGTTTGTCTTTGGAGTGGAATTGGATACATATATAATGTGTTTTGTTCCTCAGAAAGCTGTATGAGTAATACTGTTTACTGAACTATACCCTGGGGATTTAATTAAAGATGATGTGTTGAAAGCAGTCAAAAGTGAAGTCATGACTGAATTTTTTCTTTTTTTTTTGAAGCAGGGTCTCACTTTATTGCCTAGGCTGGAGTGCAGTGGCACAATCATTGTTCACTGCAGCCTCAAATTCCTGGGCTCAGGTGATCCTCCCACCTTAGCCTCTCAAGTAGCAGGGACTACAGGTACATGCCACCATGCCTGGCTAATTTATATAATTTTTTTGTAGAGACGGGCTCTCACTATGTTGCCCAGGAGGGTTTGGAACTCCTGGACTCAAGCGATCCTCCTGCCTTGGCCTCCCAAAGTGCTGACATTACTGGCATGAGCCACCTCATCTGGCCATCATTAAAATTTTATATTTAAAAATAATTTTGTCATGAATCTTATCATTTTATATAACAACTCTTGTTGATGCCTTACTTTACACCAAAGTGTACAAATCAGAGGAAACCATAATTCATTTTGGAATTTCATTCATTTGGTAGTCACTTGTTTGATGGCTACTGTGTTCCAGGTACTATGCAAGTGGCTGACTGTGTTAAGATAGAAATTCTTGTCTCATTTATGTCACAGTTTTATGGAAGAAGAGAAATGTATTAACACTTTAATTACATATAGATTAGATTTCCAACCAATTCTAGCTTTAGGAGCTTTGCTATATCTAGAAGGGAATAAAATGCTTTCCTAGGGGCGAAGGCACCCTTTGGAAATGCTTAAAAGATTAGAAAAGTAGACTTGGAGAATATGCCTGACATACTGTGTTTGATCTGTTTCCTGACCAGAAGGAAAGGAATAATCTTGTTGGTAACATTTATGGAATGTCATCTGATTGATGTGAAAGTCAAGGCAGTAGAGGAAATGATGGGAGACAGAGTAGGCAAACAAAAAAGAAGAACTTGGAAGAAGGGGAGAGCTTATGATAAACCAGGAAGTTGGGATTAAAAATAGTATGGCACAGGCAAAAAGTGAGACGTTGTAACAGGGCTATAAACTACATATATTGACCTCAGTGATAAAGGAGAGAGTGACCAAGAAAACCTCTCAGAAGAGTTCACAGTTTTCAAGGACTGAAGGGAGAACAGCCAATTCAAGGATCATACTTTGGCATACTAAAGCCTATGAGGCAGAGGCCAGGCGCAGTGACCCATGCCTGTAATCCCAGCATTTTGGGAGGCCGAGATGGGTGGATCACCTGAGGTCAGGAATTCGAGACCAGCCTGACCAACATGGTGAAACCCTGTCTGTACTACAAATGCAAGAATCAGCTGGGCGTGGTGGTCCATGCCTGTAATCCCAGATACTCAGGAGCCTGAAGCATGAGAATCACTTGAACCCAGGAGGTGGAGGCTGAGTGAGTCGAGATCATGCCAGAGCACTCCAGCTTGGGTGACAGAGTGAGACTCCATTTCAAACAAACAAACAAGCAAATAAATAAATAAAACATATGAAGTGGAGAAAGTATGTGTTTGCTGGGGGAATCCTTCCCAAACCTTCCCCAGCCTTTGAAAAAGTTTTTCTTACATACTTAATTACTACTTTAGGCTGTAATAATATTTTAACAAGCATAATCACTGGCTTCTTCTGATGGCCTTTCAGACTTTTTCGGTTTTTGAGACAGTCTTGCTCTGTCATCCGAGCTGAGGTGCAGTGGCATGATCATGGCTCACTGCAGCCTCAACCTCCTGGGCTCAAGCAGTCTTCCCACCTCATCTTCCCAAATAGCTGAGACTACAGGTGTGTGCCACGATGCCTGACTAATTTTTAAACTTGTAGAGACTAGGTTTCACTGTGTTGCCCAGGCTGGCCTCGAACTCCTGTACTCAGGCCATCCTCCTGCTTTGGCCTTCCACAGTGTTGGGATTACAGGTGTGAGCCACTGTGCCTGGTGTGTTTCAAACTTGAAGTTAGTTTTATGATGTAAACATGGAGAAAAACATGAATTACCTCTTGAAAAGTGAGGGAATAGGTTGGAGGAGAAGGTAACAATACATTACTGTTTCGGAAAGTTAGAGAAAGATAGGGGAGGGAGTAAGCAATGGATAGATAAGTTAGGTAAGTGTAGCATTCTTATTTTTAACGTAGCAATTGTCATAAGCTGTCACAGTTAATTTCCAGGAATAGCCAAGTATACTGAAAGTGTACATTTTTATCTCTTTCTCTGTAGTGAACAGTTCTGACTCCTTGAATTTCTTCTTGCAGCTTATGTTTTTTGGCTAGACCTATGACCATTTTCGCTAGACTTCACTGCACGTTTTCTCAAGTATCTTCTTCGTCCCTAATGTGTGAACCTCATCATGGACACGCTACTTTAGCTAAGGCATGACCAGCAATGAACAGTAGTAAGGTAGGATTACTTTATTCTTCTTAGTAAGTTACTAAACCGTTTTTTATTTTGGGTCTCTGAAATTGTGACTTGTCTTGATTTTGTAGTATTCTTTATGTTAGATTATTCTACTGTCTATGTAGGCTATTACCGTTTTATATTCGTGTTTATTTATTTTTTGCTTGTCATCTATCCCAATGATTTTACCTCATTTGTGACATAATTATTTTTCTCAACTAACACTTATAATTAGCAGAATCCCAATATGTATCTCTTCCTCAATCTGTGTGCCCACCAGTCCTATATTTTCAACCATTTGGCACCAAACTGAACATATCATATTTTTCTTCTCAAATACTTGCACTTTGTTCTGATTTCTGTATTTCCATTAATAGCATTATTAATCTCATTGTCTAATGTAATCATATATTCATTGATTCTTTCATTAATTCATTTGAGGTACATTGATATTCTTCTAAGTGTCATACGGTGTGCTGCCTCTGAGGATGTAATGATGAATACGCTGGATGTTCCATCCTTATTTCTATCCTTATATTCTGGGGGAGGGGACAGGTTAAAAATAAATTGACAAAACAATTATGAATTATAATACAATTTTTTTTTTTTTTTTTTGAGACAGAGTCTGGCTCTGTCGCCCAGGCTGGAGTGCAGTGGCACAATCTCGGCTCATTGCAACCTCCGCCTCCTGGGTTCAAGCGATTCTCCTGCCTCAGCCTCCCAAGTAGCTGGGATTACAGGAGCTCACCACCGCTCCCGGCTAATTTTTGTATTTTTTTAGTAGAGACGGGGTTTTGCCACATTGGCCAGGCTCTTCTCAAACTCCTAACCTCAGATAATCTTTCTGCCTCAGCCTCCTAAAGTGCTGGGATTACAGGCGTGAGCCACTGTGCCCGGCCTTATAATACAATTTTTTAAGGAAAGCAAAAGAACAGATAATTTGGAGATGAGGAGGTGGAATCTACTTTAGATAGGGTCATATAAGGCTCCTCTGAGGGGCTGTTATTTAAGATGAGACCTATTATATGAGAAGGAGCTATTTAAAGAGTGAGTGTTGGGGCAGGGGAAGGGAGTAGTTTTTGATTGGAAGAGCATTCTCATTAGAAGGAATATGGTGTGCAGAAACCCTGAATGAGGAAGGAGCTTGGTGAATTTGAGGGACCAAAAAATACCAGTGTGGTTGACATACAGAAAGAGGCAGATTTGAGTAGGAAGAGATTATAGAAATATTTAGGGCTTTGAAGGGTTTGGCCCGAGGTTTGCATTTTATATCATTTTAACTGCTGTGTGAGACATGGACTGGTTGAAAGGAAAGTGAAAGCTGGCTTTTAGGAGCTGAGGTGAGATAGTGATGGCCTGCATGATGGTTGTAGCAATAAGGGAGAGATGGATGAATTTGAGATGCATTTTTGTTTTTTTTTTAGACAGAACTCATAGGACTTGTATATTGTTTGGGCATGGAAAGAGAGAGAGAGAACATACTCAAGGATGACTTCAACAATTTTGGTTTTTGAGCAGCTGATTAGAGGCTGGTATCATGTACAGAAACCTTTTAGAAAACTATCTTTCTTGTTAACTGATGGATTGCTTATTTTAGCAAAAGGCACTTAGCTATAGTGCTAGAAATAATATTAGTGCTGGAAATAAAGCATCTGGCAAATTTGTAATATATACTAGTTAATACTTTATTTTGCTTTTTTTCCACTGATGATGATGATGATGATGATGATGAGGATGATGATTTTTTTTTTGAGACGGAGCTTCACTCTTGTTGCTCAGGTTGGAGTGCAATGGCACAATCTCGATTCACCACAACCTCCACCTCTTGAGTTCAAGCGATTCTCCTGCCTCAGCCTCCCAAGTAGCTGGGATTACAGGCATGTGCCACCATGCCCAGCTAATTTCGTATTTTTAGTAGAGATGAGGTTTCTCCATGTTGGTCAGGCTGGTCTCGAACTCCCGGCCTCAGGTGATCCTCCCACCTTGGCGTCCCAAAGTGCCGGGGTTACAGGCATGAGCCACTGCGCCTGGCCTTGTATAATTTTTAATTAATTATGAGTTGAATTTTATCTGACTTCAGAGTCTTTCTGGAAGTGAAAATAATTGGTCTATACTTTTATACTGAGTTTTAAGTCTCCTCTCCCTTGAGCTCTTTTAAAAGAGATAATTCTTTTAAGATTTTTGGCCAGTCCGAAATCTTCTCAGACTGTTAATTCAAAGTTCTAATATGTAATTTTATTGTTATTTATTTCAAAGATTTCCTTTTTTCTTTCTTTATGGGACAGAGTCTCGCTATATTGCCCAGGCTGGAGTGCAGTTGCACAATCACAGCTCATTGCAGCCTGGAGACGGAGACAGAGTTTTGTTATGTTGCGCAGGCTGTTCTCCTGAGCTCAAGCCATCCTCCCACCTCAGTCTCCCAAAGTGTTGGGACTACATCTGTGAGCTACAGTGCCTGGCCTATGTGGAGATTTTCAAGCATCTCACCCTTAGATGTATGTTATACTAACCTCACTTGAAAGCATCTAGCTTGTCTAAATTCCTAGGAGGTTCATTTATTATCTTTTTGGTTTTACAGCTTCATCAGAGGATATTTATATTCAGCTTCTTAGGATTGATATTTCAGGTGCAAAGTGAAATGGAATAAACCTTAAAATAAATCTGTGTATTATTCGTTTCTTCTAAATTCATCAGTAGTCCTACCTTTCATTTTTTTCTCTGAAAAAAAATTTTTTTTTTTGAGATGGAGTCTCACTCTGTCACCCAGGCTGGAGTGCAGTGGTGTGATCTCGGCTCACTGCAACCTCTGTCTCCCGGGTTCAAGCAGTGTTCTGTCTCATCCTCCCGGGTAGCTGGGATTACAGGTGCCCGCCACCATGCCCAGCTAATTTTTCTATTTTTAGTAGAGACAGAGTTTCACCATGTTGGCCAAGCTGGTCTTGAACTCCTGACCTTGTGATCCACCTGCCTCGGCCTCCCAAAGTGCTGGGATTACAGGCTTGAGCCACCATGCCTGGCCCCTCTGAAGAATTTTTAAGATGTTTTCTCAAAAAAGTTAGTAGTTGTGTGTGCTGTCTATAAAAGGCATTTGGTTATCTGTTTTAACTATTTTATTTTTATCCTTAAACAGTTCTATTTTTTCCACTTTGCATATGGTTATCTTTTGAGTTTTAGAGCTGAGAGGTAGTAGTAGAATTTTAGTAGTAGTAGGATTTTATAACTGAAAAATGCCTTGGAGATTATTCCACTTCCTTCTCCTTTAGCTGGGACCTAGAGAGGTTCTGTGACCTGCCCAAGATCATGTAGCTGGCTTTCATGATTGTTGAGGCTAGTGCTGCTTTCACTCATCATGCTTCAAACTGGCCTCCTCTCATGCTTTCTGTATTTCTCTCTTTTCAACATTTATTGAAAATGTTCAGTGCCACATCAAAATTGAGTATATAGGACAATGAACACCTATATTACCTTTTACCTGGACTCACTGTTAACATTTTGCCACATTTTCTTTCTTCACATATTTATATATGTAAAAAATATGTTAAAAAATCATTTGAAATAATATTAAAGACATCATGATAACTTAAAACTTTTAGCATGCAGATCCTGAGAACATGGATAATTTCCTACATAATCACAGTACCAATATCATATATAAGAAAATAACCATAACATTAAAAATGTATTTGTCTTTTTGTTCATTTTGGCTGCTATGACAAAATACCTGAGACTGAGTAATTTATAAACAACAGAAATTTATTTCGCATGGTTAGGGAGTCTAGGAAGTCCAACATCAAGACACCAGCAGGTTTAGTGTCTGGAGAAGGCTTGTTCTTCATAGATGGTGCCTTTTTGGTGACCTCATATGACAGGAGGGATGGAACTGCGAAGGGGGAATGCAGCTCTCTGCAGCCTCTTTTATAGGGCATTAATTCTGTCTATGAGTGCAGATCATTCATGGCCTAATCACCTCCTGAGGGCCCCTACTCTTAATACTGTCACCTTGGGGGGTTAAGTTGAATTTTGGAGGGACACATATATTCAAACCATAGTAGTGTTTAATGCAGTGGTTCTTATTCAGATCTCCCCTGTTATGCCATATATATATATGTATGTATATATATATACACATATATATGTATATATTTTGTTGTTATTGTTATAGGATTCAAGCAGGTTTCATGTATTGCATTTGCTTCTTATGCCTCTATTCTTTTTTATTTTCAAACAGCTGCTTGCTTTTTTTTTCATGATCTGTATTTTCTTTTAAGAGATAAGATTTGTATGTACTTAACATCTCTTCTGGGAATTGCCTGGTTTCTTAGAATACTATTCAACCAAAATTTATTTGCAGTTTGCCTCTTTGTTTAAATTCCCTGAGATAGCTGGAGATAACATTGTCATTTCCAAGCTTTTTTTCCCTCAAAACATAATTTCAACTTTAAATATACATGACATTGGCTGTGGTTTTTACATTTGGTTGCATTAAGTTAAAGATAAGAAAACTGGGAGATGTATGTTGGACTTGATCTGCTGGCACTAGTCAGCAATTGAAATTCAAGGAGTTCCTCCTCCACCCTCCATTGCCTATCCTCACCTTCTAACCAGGAATTCTATCTAGGAATATGTATCTATTAATAGTAGCTTTGGACATTATAAAGCAGTAGCAGTCTAGTCTTTCAGAAATGCATACTTTCAAGTCAGAAGTAGATTAAAATGCAAATGATGTGTAAGCAAGTACATAGAGACACTCAGAGCTAAGCACAATCAGAAAAGATTTAATTAAATACCCTCTCTTTCTGGTACTTGTGTAGAACTGTCACTCAGCGAGTGTTCTCTTTTACCTTCTTTCCTTGCTTTTGCGTTTCATAGATTTGGTAGGTTTTCTTTGAGAAGGGTATGAAATTTGGAACGAGTGTAGCTTTTTTAGGAGGAGGTAGGGGTAACTTTTAAGTAGGATATTTACTTTTATTTATTAATTTTTTATTATTTTAAGCTCAGGGTTACACGTGCAGGATGTGTAGGTTTATTATATAGGTAAACATGTGCCATGGTGGTTCGCTGCACAGATCATCCCATCACCTAGGTATTAAGCCCATCATCCATTAGCTATTCTTCCTGATGCTCTCCCTTTCCCCACACCCCTGCTGTCCCACAGGCCCCAGTGGGTATTGTTCCCCTCCCTGTGTCCATGTGTTCTCATTGTTCAGTTCCCACTTAGGAGTAAGAACATGTGGTATTTGGTTTTCTGTTCCTACGTTACTTTGCTGAGAATTATGGCTTCCAATTCCATCCATGTCCTTTCAAAGGACATAATCTCATTCCTTTTTATGGCTGCATAGTATTCCATGGTATATATGTACACATTTTCTTTATCCATTCTATCATTGATGGCCATTTAGGTTAATTCCATGTCTTTGCTGTTGTGAATAGTGTGGCAGTGAACATATGCATGCATGTATCTTTATAATAGAATGATCTGTATTTCACTGGGTATATACCCAGTAATGGGATTGCTGGGTCAAATGATATTTCTGTCTCTAGGTCTTTGAGGAATCGCCACACTGTCTTCCACAATGGTTGAACTAATTTACACTACCACCAACAGTGTAAAAGCATTCATTTTTCTCCACAACCTCACCAACATCTGTTGGTTTTTGACTTTTTAATAATAACCATTCTGACTGGTGTGAGATGGTATCTCGTGGTTTTTGTTTGTTTGTTTATTTTACTTTAAGTTCTGGTATACATGTGCAGAATGTTCAGGTTTATTACATAGGTATATGTGTGCCATGGTGGTTTGCCGCACCTATTGACCCATCCTCTAAGTTCCCTCCCCTCACCTCCTCACCCCCCAACAGGCCCTGGTGTGTGTTGTTCCCCTCCCTGTGTCCATGTGTTCTGATTGTTCACCTCCCACTTATGAGTGAGAACATGGGATGTTTGGTTTTCTGTTCCTGTGTTAGTTTGCTGGGGATGATGGCTTGCAGCTTCATCCATGTCCCTGCAAAAGATATGATCTCATTCCTTTTTATGGCTGCATAGTATTCCATGGTGTGTATGTACCACATTTTCTTTATCCAGTCTATCATTGATGGGCATTTGGGTTGGTTCTGACTCTGCTATTTTAAATAGTGCTGCTGCAATAAACATACGTGTGTGTGTGTCTTTATAGTAGAATGATTTATGTTCCTTTGGGTATAGACCCAATAATGGGATTGCTGGGTCAAGTTGTATTTCTGGTTCTAGATCCTTGAGGAATTGCCATACTGTCTTCCACAATGGTTGAACTAATTTACATTCCCATCAACAGTGTAAAAGCATTCGTATTTCTCCACAGCCTCTCCAGCATCTATTTTTTCTTGACTTTTTAATAATCACCGTTGTGATTGGCATGAGAGGTTATCTCATTGTGGTTTTGATTTGCATTTCTTTAACGATCAGTGGAGCTTTTTTTCATGTTTGTTGGCTACATAAATGTCTTTTTTTGAGACGTGTCTGTTCATATCCTTTGCCCACTTTTAGAAGGGTTTTTTTTTTTCTTGTAAATTTGTTTTAGTTCCTTGAAAATTTTGGATATTAGACCTTTGTCACATGGGTAGATTGCAAAAATTTTCTCCCATTCTGTAGGTTGCCTGTTCACTCTGATGATAGTTTCTTTCACTGTGCAGAAGCTCTTTAGTTTAATTAGATCCCTTGTGTCAATTTTGGCTTTTGTTGCAATTGTTTTTGGCATTTTCATCATGAAGTCTTTGCTCATGCCTATGTCCTGAATGATTTTGTCTAGGTTTTCTTCTAGAATTTTTATGGTTTTGGGTTTTAAATTTAAGTCTTTAATCCATCTGAGTTAATTTTTGTGTAGGGTGTAAGGAAGTGGTCCAGTTTCAGTTTTCTGCATATGGCTAGCCAGTTTTCTCAGCACCATTTATTGACTAGGAGATCCTTTCCCCATTGCTTGTTTTTGTCAGGTTTGTCAAGGATCAGTTGGTTGTAGATGTGTGGTGTTATTTCTGAGGTCCCTGTTCTGTTCCATTTGTCTATATGTCTGTTTTGGTACTAGTACCATGAATGAATTTTGAATGAATTAATTGTATCCTCATTACCTGTGAACTTGTCTAGTTATTTTTACTACACTGTAAATTGTTTGAAGGCAGTAATCTAGATTTTATTCATCTTTTTATCCCTTACGATTATCTGTCACATGATTCCCTAATGAATGCCTGTTGATTTATATCAATACCTTAAAGAAAACATTTTTGTTAATAATTCTGCTCTCCTTAAATAATTTTAAATATCAGTACTTCAAATGTAGTTTAAAAATAAAAATATAATAGTTGATTTGAAAGCAAACATGTTATTCATTTGTTTATAGACTTTCAAAGTTTTTATTAATTGTTTTCTCTGAGTGGGAGATCATCATGCGTTAATGTTGCTCCAATAGGCTGGCCAGTCAGGTGCTGTTTCACTTGCATGTAACTTTTATATTAAATTGAGTTAGAACCAACACTTTCAAATTAAGAAAGCATAGGAGGAGTTTTAAATATTATGTCCATAGGTAGTGAAGGTCAGCATATGTTAATTGGTAATGAATGATATTATTTTGGTAGCTAAGCTTTGGTGACTGTTCATTTCTGCGTTTAAGTGCTTCTGAAAAAAGACCTCGCTTTGTATTCATGTGAAGTTAGTTTTTTGGTTTGTACTTGCATGCTTAGTGGCTTTTTGTGACTTTGTTTCTATCTTGCTGTGGCAGCTTAATATTTTATTCAAACACAGTCACTCTATTTGTGACTTCTAACTGTCAGTATTGAAGCATGTAAAAGGTAGGAAATACCTTATGATAATTCATCTTGTACTTTATTTTATAGTCTTTATACAAACATATTCTGATAATATAACTTGAACCATAAACTAATTTTGATAGGTTTTTATTAGTCAAGGATTATAAATTCAAGCTGTATTGAATTTCCTTCTAGTTAATAAGAATATATGTTGGGGGAAGAATGAAGGATTTCTTATTTCTATTACATAGTTTTTATTCACGTATTTCTGATTTTTATAAATTAGTGTACTTTCAGTAGTATAGTTGAATCTCTATATCAATGTTAAAATAAAGGAAATAAATGAATATTTTCAACCATAAAACATAATCCTGTTAAAAAATAAATTGCCCCTACAATTTAGGCAATTTATTACTAATTACAAAAAAGCAAATATTTAAAACTAATTAAATTTCATGTTAGGTAAAAACAATATTTCCATCTTTGTACTTGGAGAATGTAAAAATTGCCAGTTGTGGAGGCAAAAGTTGAAAAACAGGAGACATTTTATACAGATACTTGCATATACCCTTATATTCACAAGAAATACTGTGGGAATCCGATTATCCTTCCAAGGAAACTAGTTATCTGTTTTACATTTTGCTTTTTAATAACTTCCATTTCTGTTTAAAAACTATGTATTTATAGATTTATTTTATGTAAATTAAACTTCTGATTTTAGAAAACAGCAATTTTAATGGTTTTTAAAAAAAGTTTTAAATCAGTATTTATGGTGAATTGAAAACTCAACATGTAAGCACTCACTTAATCCTAAATACCAAATTAAATAACATTAAATAAGATAGATTTAAATAAATCTAAATAGTCAATACTTTGGTAGGATTTTTACTAGTTTTGCTTTTTAAAAATATACTTTTTAAAAGTAGATACTGTTGCTAATAACATGCATACACTTTTGTGTAATATTCTGTTTCTGCCTGATTTATACTTACTATGCAGGAAATCATAGAAACTATTGTTTAAAAATCTCATTTTTTTGACCTCGTCATGCCAGGCATATTGGCCTATGCCTGTAATCCCAGCACGTTGGGAGGCCAGGGTGGGAGGATTGCTTGAGGCCAGAAGTTGGAGACCAGCCTGGGATTATTGTTGTTGTTTTTTAACTGGTGAATTTGGAAAGATCTTTATAGTTATAAATTGTACTTTGTCAGATATATGGCTTGCAGATATGGCTTGCAGATATTTACTCCCAATCTGTAGCTGGTCTTATTCTTATTTTTATTTTTATGTAATAGAATTTTTTTAGAGCAGTTTTAAGTTAACAGCAAAATATGGAGAAAGGTACAGAGATTTCCCACATACTTCCACCCCCTACATATCCTCTGTTATCAATATTTCTCACCAGAGTGGTATATTTGTTTACAATTGATGAACCTACACTGATATGTCATTATCCCCCAAAGACTATAGTTTACATTAGGGTTCACTCTTGGCGTTGTACATATTATGGGTTTGGAAAAATATACAGTGACATGTATGCACCATTATAGCATCATAGAGGGTAGTTTCACTGTCCTAAAAATCCTCTGTACTCCAACTATTCATTCCTCTCTTCCCTCTAAACCCTGGCAACCACTGATCTTTTTACTGTTGTATGAGTCCATTTTCATACTGCTGATAAAGACATACCTGAGACTGGGAATTTTACAAAAGAAAGAGGTTTATTGGACTTAACAGTTCCACATGACTGGGGAGGCCTCACAATCATGGTGGAAGGCAAGGAGGAGCAAGTCACATCTTACGTGGATGGCAGCAGGCAAAGAGAGAGCTTCTGTAGAGAAACTCCCATTTTTAAAACCATCAGATCTCGTGAGACCCATTCACGATCACGAGAATAGCAAGGGAAAGACCCACCCCCATGATTCAGTCATCTCCCACAGGGTCCCTCCCACAACATGTGGGAATTATGGGAGCTACAAGATGAGATTTGGGTGGGGACACAGAGCCAAATCATATCAACTGTCTTCATAGTATTGCTTTTTTCAGAATGTCATATAGGTATAATCGTGTCATATATAGCCTTTTCTGATAGACTTCTTTCATTTAGTAAGGTGCATTTAAATTTCTCCATGTCTTTTCATGGCTTGATAGTTCAGTTCTTTTTAGTGCTGAATAATATTCCATTGTTTGTATTTACCACAGTTCATCTATTCACCTACTGAAAGACATCTTGGTTGCTTCCAAATTTTGGCAATTATGAAAAAATCTGCTGTAAACATTGATGTTCAATGTTCAGGTTTTTGTGTGGATATAAAATTTCAACTCTTTCCATACCAAGGACTTACGGGGCATTTAATTTAATCATAGTTAATATGATTGCATTTTGTATGGTAAGAGTATGTTTAGTTTTGTAAGAAACTGGCAAACTGTCTTCCAAAGTGGCCATACCATTTTGCATTCTTACCAGCAATAAATGAGAGTTCCTGTTGCTCCACATCCTCACCAGCATTTAGTGTTAACAGTGTCCTGGATTTTGGCTGTTCTGATAAATGTGAGGTGGTGTCTCAATGTTGTTTTAATGTGCATTTCCTAGAAATCATGTGATGTGGAGCATCTTTTCATATGCTTATTTTCTGTCCGTGTATATTATTTGGTGAGTTGTCTGTTAAGGTCTGTGGCCCATTTTTAAATTGGGTTGTTTTCTTATTATTCTTTGTACATTTTGGATAATGGTCCTTTTTCAGAAATATCTGTTATAAATATATTTTCCCAGTTTGTGGTTTATCTTTTCATTCTCTTGACAGTGTGTTTCAAAGAGCAGAAAATATAATTTTAATGAAGTTCAGCTTATTCTTTCTTTCATGGATTGTGCCTTTGGTGTTAAATCTCAAAAGTCATATTCAAACTCAAGGGAATCTAAATTTTCTCCTATGTTGTCCTCTAGGAGTTTTACTTTTGCATTTTACATTTTGGCCTATGATTAATTTTGAGTTAATTTTTGTGAAGTGTGTAAGATCTGTGTCTAGTCTCTTTTTTTTTTTTGCAAGTGGATGTTCAATTGTTCTAGCACCATATGGTGAAAAGACTATCTTTTCTTGGTTGTATTGCTTTCTTTGTCAAAGATTAGTTGACTGTATTTTTGTTGATCTATTTATGTACTCTCTATTCTGTTCTGTTGGTCTATTTGTCTGTTCTTTTGCTCATGCCACACTTGTCTTGATTACTGTAACTTTATTGTAAGTCTTGAAACTGGGCAGTATCAGTCTTCCAACTTTATTCTTTTCCTTTAATGCTGTGTTGGCTATTCTGGGTCTTTTGCCAGCATCTATTTACTGATCTCCACAAAATAACTTGAGAAGATTTTGATTGGGATTAAATTGAATCTATAAATGAAATTGGGAAGAATTGACATTTTGACAATATTGACTCTTCTTGTCCATGAACATGGAATATCTCTTCATTTATTTAGTTCTTTGATTTCTTTAATCAAAAGTGTGTAAGTTTTTCTCATATTCATCTTGAACATATTTTGTTAGATTTATATGTAAGTATGTCATTTTGGAGGCTACCAATATAAATATTATTGTGTTTTTACTTTCAAATTGTACTTGTTCATTGCTGGTATGTAGGAAAGCAATGTGTATTAGCCTTGAAGCCTGCCATTGCTATAATTGCTTATTAGTTCAAGGAGTTCGTTGGGTCAATTCTTTCAGATTTTCTACACAGTCAATCTTGTCATCTGTGAACAAACACAGTTTTATTTTATTTTTTCCGATCAGTACACTTTAAAAATCTCCTTCTTATCTCTCTGCATTAGCTAGGACTTCCAGTAAGATGTTGAGAAGGAGAGGTGACGGGACAACCTTGCCTTGTTCCGGATTTTAGTAGGATCAAAATAATAAAATGCTAATTACCGCCTCCATCCTTTGTACCATTGCTGTTATTTATTACACTTATAGATAAACATACATAAGCATATATCTGTATACACACACATAAGCATACATAATCGAATATATTGTTGCGCTATTTTGAACAAATGCTTATGTGTTAGATCGACTGAGAGTGAGAAAAACACATAAGCATACATAATCAAATATATTGTTGCTGCTATTTTGAACAGATGCTTATGTGTTAGATCAATTGAGAGTAAGAAAAACAAATATTCTTTAAATCTTACCTTCACTTATTCATCTCCAGTGCTTTTCTTTATATAGATCTCAGTTTCTGACCTCTATCATTTTTCTTCCCCCTGAAGAACTTTTCTTTTGGACATTTCTTGCAAGTTGGATCTACTGGCAACAAATGCCCTCAGTTTTTATGTTTGAGAAACTATTTCTCTTTCACTTTTGAAGGATAATTTTTCAAGGTACATAATTCTAGGTTAATGGGTTTTTTTTTTTAATTTTTTACTTTTTATCTTAAGATTTTAAATAATTCACTTCACTCCCTTCTTGCTTATATGGTTTTGGAGGTAATGTCAATGTAATTATTCTCTTTGCTCTTTGATAGGTAATGTCTTTTTTCCACTGTCTTCTTTCAGGATTTTTTCTTTATCTTTTATTTTCTGTAGTTTGAATTGTGATATGCCTAGGTGTAGTTTTTTGTTGTTGTTGGTTGTTTGTTTTTTAATCATTATCCTGCTTGGAGTTTTCTGAGCTTTTCGGATTGGTGGTTTAGTGCTGACATTGATTTGGTGAAATTGTCATTTATTATTGTTTCAAATATTTTTTCTGTTCCTTTCTCTCATTCTTCTTTTGGTATTCCCATTACATGTATGTTACACCTTTTTTAGTTGTCCCACAGTTTTTGTATATTCTGCTCTGTATTTTTTCAGTCTATTTTCTGTTTGCTTTGTAGTTTTTTTTGTAGGTATCTATTGGGATATCCCTTAGATATTCTTTCCTCAGCTGTGTCCAGTCTACTAGACTGAGCCTATCAACTTAATTGAACCCAACATAGGCATTCTTCATTTCTGTTACAGTGTTTTTGATCTCTGGTGTTTCTTTTTGGTTCTGTCTTAGAATTTCCATTTCTCTGCTTACATTGCCCATCTGTTCTTATATGCAGTCTATTTTATCCATTAGAACCCTTAGCATATTAATCATAGTTGTTTTTAGTAACTGAGCTGATGATTCTCACACCCTTTGCTATGTCTGAGTCTGGTTCTTATACTAGCTCTCTTTCTTCAGACTGTGTTTTTTTGTTTGTTTGTTTGTTTGAGATGGAGTCTCACTCTGTCACCCAGGCTGGAGTGCAGTGGTATGATCTTGGCACACTGCAACCTCTGCTTCCTGGGTTCAAGCGATTATCCTGCCTCAGCCTCCCAAGTAGCTAGGATTACAGGCGCCTGCTTACCACACCTGGCTAATTTTTGTGTTTTTAGTAGAGATGGCATTTCACCATGTTGGCCAGGCTGGTCTTGAACTCCTAATCTCAGGTGATCCACCTGCCTCGGCCTCCCAAAGTGCTGGGATTACAGGCGTGAACCACCGTGCCCAGCCAAGCCTGTGTTTTTTGCCTTTTAGTGTGACATATAAATTTTTCTTGATAGCTGAAGCTGATGTCTTGGGTAAAAGGAGCTGCTGTATAGGCCTTTAGTAATGTGGCAGTAAGGTGTTGGGGGATAGGAAGCATTCTACAGTTCAATGATTAGATCTCAGTCTTTTAATGAGTCTCTGTGTCTCTGGGTGTGACCTTCACAGATGTTTGTTAGCACTATCCCCGTCTCCCAAGATAAGACAGCATGGCTAGTATGGGCTGCAATTGGTATTTCCTATTTCCCTTCCTATAAGTTAGTTAGACTCTGATAAAACCCCAGCAGGCTCTGACTAAATAGTTTCTCCTGAAGGAAAGACCTTATTAAGAACAGAATGTTCTAGCTTATTTAAAAATGATTTTGTTTTCCCTCCCTCTGTCAGAAGTAATAGGGTTTTTTTTTTTTTTTCCCCACCCTGTCATACATACTGTGAGAACCATATTGATTTACTGGAGGTGAAACTAATAAAAGTATGAAGGCTGTTGTATGACTGAGTCCTCCTGGCTTTTTAAGTTTCCCACTTGTTGGCACTGAGCCTTCAGCAGTTTGTCAATTACAGTTCAATTTTTCCTACCCTGCACACTGGTTCCTGCAGAGTTTTCTGCTTCAATGTGATGGGATTCTTTGCAGTCACCTGTTCCTCCAATTTGTGGGGCAGTGGTTGGCCGTGTGACTTCATTTATCTTACTGATCTGAGAAGAGTTGTAGATTTTTCAGTTTGTTTAGCTTTTCTTGTTGGTAGGATGGCCTAGTGACTTTCAAGTATTTTTTTTTTTTTTAAGAGATGAAATTTTGCTATGTTGCCCAAGCTGGACTCAAACTCCTGGCCTTAAGTGATCCTCCCCCTTCAACCTCCTGCATAGACCACGTTTCTTACATGCCCAGTAGAAGCCAGAAGTTGCAACTTGTTTTCATCTTGTTCACATGAGCAAAATATTTTACTTTTGATGAGGTCCATTTTATTCATTTTTTCTTTTTTGGATTGTGGTTTTGGTATCAAATCTAAGGACTCTGCCTAGCTTTAGATCTGAAAGATTTCCTCCTGTATTTTTTTTCTCTAAATGTTAGCAGCTTTATGTTTACATGTAAGTCCATAATCCTTTTGAGTTAAATTTTTGTTTTCTTTTTATTTTTTTGGTAGAGATGGGGTTGCGCTTTGTTGCCCAGGCTGATCTTGAACTCCTGGGCTCAAGCAATATGCCTGCTTTGGCCTCCCAGAGTGCTGGGATTACAGGTGTGAGCCACTGTACAAGGACTGAGTTAAATTTTGTAACAGTTGTCAGTCAAGGTTCTTTTTTCTTTTCTGCCAGTAGATGCCTAATTGCCCCTGTACTGTTTGTTGAAAAGGCTATTCTTCTTCTATTGAATTACTGTTAGCCCTTTGTCAGAAATCAGTTAAACATATTTGTGTTGGTTATTCCTGGATTCTCTGTTCTGTTTCATTGATCTGTTTTCTGTCTTCTACTAATAGCACACTGTCTTGATTTCTGTAGCTCTACAGCAGGCTGGACCATATTTCTTTGAATTATTTTTCAGTCTGGCTCTCTTTCTCTTCTCCTTGCACTCTGATGATACAAATTTTGGATCTTTTGTTGTTGTCCCACAGGTCCGTGAGGCTTTCTTAATTTTTCCTATTTTTTTCTGTGTTGTTTGGATTGGGTGAATTCTGTTGTTCTGTCCATAAGCTCATTGATTGTATCCTGTGTCATCTTCACTCTACTGTTGAGCCTATCTAGCTTGTCTTTTGTTATTGCATTTCTTAGTTACATAATTTTCATCTGGTTATTTTTATAACTTGTATTTCCTTGCTTTGATCTTCTATTTTTACATTTGTTTTAAGAGAATTTACAATTGATTGTTGAAGCATTTTTACGATGGTTGTTTTAAAATTCTTGTCAGATAATTTCAACATCTGATTCATCTAGGTGTTTGCATTGGTTGATTGTCTTTTCTCATTCAAGTTATGATTTTTCTTGGTTCTTGGTGTGACAGGTGATTTCCATTTGAAACTTAAATATTTTGTCTAATATGTTAGGAGATTCTGAGGGCTAGTTCAACCTTTTATTTTCACAAGCAATCATCCTGTTTAGGTTTATCATGCAGGTCTTAGCCTATATTTTTGTGGGTTGTGCTTCCAATGATAGTTTAATTTTGAGTCTGCACTGTTGTTTTGGTTGGCTTCTTGTATCTAGTGGCACTAGGGCTCCCACTGGTCTCTGCTGATGCTGCCTGAGGGAGTAGGGATTCATTCTTAGGCTGAGTTAGTGTATATCTATTGCTGGGGAAGGGATGGGCTGGGATTTCCTTACCATGCTCCCTGCTACCCTGATGTCTCTGGACAGGGGAGGAGAGTCTTGGACATGTGGAGAACAAGAGGCTTCCTGAGATTGGATATCTAGCAAAACTGGGTTTGGCTTGCCAGTTCTGACTGCCTGTTCTGATGTTTGTGGGTAGAGAAGGAGATCCTCAGACCTGTGAAGGCTGAGGTTCTTGACCGGTTCCTGACTAGGCCCTCTGGTTTCATGCCTGCCTTTGTTTCTCTTGATGGAAAAGGGGAATCTCGATTTGCCATCATCATGACTGAGCAGATGACCCTTTGTGGCACCCTCAGGGCCCCAACGGCTGGGTAAACCAGACCACTGCTACTCCACAGTTCCTGGACAAGATCCTGTCCACCTCTCAAGACAAGAGCATCATTACGTAGAAACTGAGCTGGGAAGATTCCAACTATGGCATCCCACAACATGCTCTGTGGGGTCACTCCCACTTTTTTAGTGACTTGGTCACCTCCTCAGATGGTCACATTGCCCTCTCAAGCTCCTTGGATGGAACCCCGTGCCTCTAGGATTTCACAATGGGCATCACCGTGAGACAATTTGTGGGCCATACCAAGGACGTGCTGAATGTGGCCTCCCCTGACAACCAGCAGATTGTCTGTGGATCATGAGATAAAACCTCAAGTTATAGAAAACCCTGGGTGCCAAGACCAGCTTGGTCGTGGAGACCCTAACCCAGCGGCGCTAGAGGAATTAAAGACACACACAGAAATATAACATGTGGAGTGGGAAATCAGGGGTCTCACAGGCTTCAGAGCTGAGAGCCCCAGAGATTTACCCACATATTTATTGACAGCAAGCCAGTGATAAGCATTGTTTCTGTAGATTATAGATTTACTAAAAGTATTCCTTACGGGAAACAAAGGGATGGGCTGAAACAAAGGGATGGGCTCTGGCTAATTATCTGCAGCAGGAACATGTCCCTCAGGCACAGATCGCTCCTGCTATAGTTTGTGGTTTAGGAATGCCTTAAGCGGTTTTCTCACCCTGGGTGGGCCAGGTGTTTCTTGCCCTCATTCCGGTAAACTGACAGCCTTACAGCATGGGCATCATGGCCATCATGAACATATCACAGTGCTGCAGAGATTTTGTTTATGGCCAGTTTTGGGGCCAGTTTATGGCCAGATTTGGGGGCCTGTTCCCAACACCTGGGTGTATGCAGTTACACTGTCTAGTATGAGAGTCAACAGAGTGGGTGTCTTGTGTTCGCTTCTTGCCTAACAGCAGCAACCCTATCACTGTCTCCTGTAGCTGGGACAAGCTGGTCAAGGTATGGAATCTGGCTAACTGCAAGCTGAAGACCAACCACATTGGCCACGCAGGTTATCTGAACACTGTGACTATGTCTCCAAATGGATCCCTCTGTGCATCTGGAGGCAAGGATGGCCAGGCCATGCTATGGGATCTCAACGAAGGCAAACACCTTTATATGCCAGATGGTGGGGGCATTATCAACACCCTGTGCTTCAGCCCCAACTGCTACTGGCTCTGTGCTGCCATGGGCCCCAGCATCAAGATCTGGGACTTAGGGGTAAATATCATCGTAGATGAACTGAAGCAAGAAGTTATTAGTACTGGCAGCAAGGCAGAACCACCCCAGTGTACCTCCCTGGCCTGGTCTGTTGGTGGTCA
Source organism: Pan paniscus (assembly GCF_029289425.2). NCBI lineage: Eukaryota > Metazoa > Chordata > Mammalia > Primates > Hominidae > Pan > Pan paniscus. The sequence goes on from NC_073253.2 coordinate 104,042,704, forward strand.
TTTGTTTGCTGGCTACACAGACAACCTGGTGTGAGTGTGGCAGGTGACATGGGCACCTGCTAGAAGTTTATGGCAGAGCTTTAGAAATTAAAAAACGAACAAACTGGAAAAAAAAAGTGGGGAGTCTCAGGCCTTATGGTGAAGGAGAGTGTTTCCCCTGACTATTTGTTTTTGTTGAGGTTCCTAGTTAATCTCTCTTGCTGGTGGTGTCTGGCTTCCTTGATATTTGTCAGAGGGACACCTATTCTATTCTGGGAGGAATTAGCCTACATGGGCTGCCTTCTGCTCCTAGGCTGTGGCTGGGAAAAACCAGGTCTGTGTGGCCTTCTTCACTTGGGTGAGGTAGGCGTAAGACATCCTGCCTCTGTGCTGTTCTTCTTGTTGTAGGGTTACAAAGGAGTTTGCCTTCTTCTTTCCACCTTCCAGAGTTCTTCGTTTGTCTCTTGCAGTATTTGTTTATATTTGTGCTTAGTGGGGATTAACTGGGAAAAATGGTCTGTGCCATCTTGTCTGGACCACAAGCTGGGTTTTCCTTCTAATTTCAGTTTCTGTGGCATGTGAGTGTGCAGGTAAACAAGTGGAGAGATACTCAGCAACACCCTGAGTTTGGCTTTGTTGGAGGCCCTGAGATTTACTCACTTTTAAAAGAGTTCATTAAACATCCTCTATGCCTGGACTTAAATTTCATTCACCAGTTCATCATAGAGCTCTGGAAAATTGTAAGCCAGTGCTGTCCTCCCTATGTTTTCTAAAGCCCTATGCTGGTACAGAGGGACTTTCTCTTTAGATATTTTCTTGACTTTCCCTAGTTTGGTCTATTCACTCTCTGCCTGCTTCTTTTCATATTGGAGTATCCAGTGTGAATTCTCAGGATTTTGTTAACTTTTCTTTGCCAGAATATCTTCTGGCCTGGTTGGGGTAGTATTGGACTCACTGAAACCATGCTGTGAAACTTACGGAATAAGGTTGTACTCCTTTATTTGTTGGTGATATGTTTAAATTTTTGTTTTGTGTTTTTTCTTTTTTTGAGACGGAGTCTTGCTCCGTCACACAGGCTGGAGTGCAGTGATGCGAGGGGGGCTCACTGCAAGCTCCGCCTCCTGGGTTCAAGTCATTCTCCTGTCTCAGCCTACCAAGCAGCTGGGCCTACAGGAGCCTGCTAGCACGCCCAGCTAATTTTTTGTATGTTTAGTGGAGACAGGGTTTCACTGCGTTAGCCAGGATGGTCTCGATCTCCTGACCTCGTGATCCACCCACCTCAGCCTCCCAAAGTGCTGGGATTACAGGCGTGAGCCACCATGCCCGGCCAAATTTTTGTTTTTTCTTAAACACTATTTTTTTTTTTCACTATTGTCAGTAGGAGCTTTTGAAGTACTGCTTGATGATGAGATTTTTGCAGTTTTTACATCTTCCTCTAACTTTTGACATTGCTAATGATGGTGGTGGCAGCCTATCTGGAGCAGCTGCTGTGGAGATGCCAATTGTGGCTGGGGAGGTGTGGCCAGGGCTGCACCCATCGGGGCTGTGCATTCTGCAGAGCCAGCAGGGGCTGGGAACAGGCGGGAGCTTTGTGCTCCTGGGTGCAGCTGCAGCTGCCCAGCTGCAGCTTGGGGCCCAGGAAGCCCCCTGCCCCTGTAGGCTTGAAAGTGCCTGCTCTCACTCCCTGGCCTCTCCCTGCTCCTGGCGCCTGCTCCAGGGTGGAGCAAAGTTGTGGCCAAGCCCAGGCACTGTTGCAACCCGGCCAGGTATGTGCGTGCTCAGAGTGGTGCTGACATGCCAGCCCCTTGCCACCATGGTCCCCTCTGGACTTTGGGTATCGACAAGCGTGGGAGGGGGGGCCGCAGGGGCTGAGGGCAGCTTGGCACCGGCCTGCAGGCGCCTCTTGGGACAGTCAGTTTGGGTGCCGTGGATGGCATGTTAAAGGCAGACAGGTTCCTAGGCAGAAAGGGGTGGGTCCCTGGTGAAACTTTACCTCAGGCCAGGGATGGCCTGAAGCCTGGGGGCTGGGCTGCCAGTTCTAGGTGAAGTCCATGGCCCAGAGTGAGAACTTCATTGATGACTGTTTGGCAAATTTGATGGTGCTTTTTCTAGGCCCACCATGGCTGCCCATGGATGAATCAGTATGCAGTTCCCTGATTCTGAGCACATAAAAATCCCAGGCTCAGCCAGACACACATTAATCCAGATGACCTACTTGCAGAAAGGAGCTACCTACCCACTATGGGTCTCCTCCGCTGAGAGCTGGATGCTTGTTGGGACAACCTGCCTGTGGAAAGGAGCTGCCCACTACAGGTCTCCTCCCTTCTGAGTTGGGCACACATTGGGACAACCTGCCTGCAGAAAGGACCTACCCACTTCGAGTCTCCTGAGAGCTATTCTGTCGCTCAATGAAGCTCCTCTCTGCCTTGCTCATCCTCTAGTTGTCTGCATACCTCATTCTTTCTGGATGTGGGACAAGTGCTTGGGACCTACTGAATGGTGGGACTAAAAAGAGCTGTAACACGAGCACAGTAGAAACATGCCCTCCAGTCACTACGTTGCGTGCAATGAGAAAGAGAGAAGATCTGTGGCCCTTCTGGGATTCCAGAGCTTGGGGCTACCTGAGCCAGGACTGTGACATGCTGTAACACCCTCTTTGGGACTCTGTGGTTCCTGGTATCTCTGAGCTTTCTGGTGCCATCGTTTTCCCCCTGTCCAGGTGCTACTGAAGCTACGTGTTGTATGTCTGGTCCAACTGCAGCCTTGCACAGAGCCAGCGCCTGTGCTGGTGCCTGCCTGGAGCTGCCTGTCCTGCAGCAGCTGGTGTGCCTGGCTGTGCACAGTGGACAGATCCCGTGCTTGCTCACTCACACACCCCTTGCTGCTCCACTCCTGGCTCACCCTTGGCATGTGTGGGATCCAGGCCAGTAGTGCGAGCTGAGTGCAGCCTGCCAGGCTGAGTGGATGGAATGAGTTCAGCGGGCATAAGCGAAACCCAAGCAGAGGCACCACTGGCTACAGAGGTTTCTGGCTGGCAAAGCAACACCCTAATGATCCTGTGACACTAATATCTTTTTTTTCCCCCCTCCTGATGCCTGTGACTCTGCCAGACCCCTGTTATCTTTTTGCTTACTTAATTTCTATCCTTTGGTTGGTTTCTCCTCCTTTCAGTCTTGGACTGCCAGGTTCTCATGGGTTTTATCCTTGACTCTCTGCTTTTCTGTCAACATTCAGTCTGTTGGTTTCATCTGTCACCTTTAAGTAATTGACTCTCGAATTTGGATTTTTAACCTTAATATTTTACCTAAAGGTAAAATTTCCAGCTGAAACGATTATAGTTTACTCAAAGTAGTTCCATATTCTTGTTCTTTCATTTCTATTGATACTGTCATGATTATTTATTTCTAAAGCCTTAAAAATTTTATTGAATTGTCTCTCTTTTGTTCACTAAATCCATTCGCTAGGTCAAGAATCTTTCATTTTAATTCGCATTGACATTGTCAATTCTAGATCTTCATTTCTCAAGCTATGTTGGTATAATGGCTTCTTATGTCTTATTAGCTGCCAAATCAAAATCTATCTTTGTGTCTCATTGTCCTTCTGTTTATTGAATGATAACATACACACAGAAAAGTATACAAATCATAAGTGTTCAGCTTGATGAATTTTCACAAACTGACCATACTTGTGCAGCTAGTACCAACAAATTAATCTTTTTAAACTATTGTATTCATGATCTTGGTTTTCAAAAATTGTAACCTTGTGTTAACAAAAATTAATTTAAGGAGTTTGGGCTTTATTGGTTTCTTGAGCAGAGGACTAGCAGAAGATAAATTGGCATGCCATCTCCCACTACTTGTCACATAGAGTTTAATTTTGGAGACGTTTGCTATTTTAACTGTATCTCATACTCACTTTTTTTTTTTTTTGCCTTATACATCTCTATTTCCTGAAATACATTTCCCATTTGACTTTCTATATTCTAAATCATGATCATTATTTCAGTCCTAATTCATATCCTGCCATTTCTAAGAAATTTTCTGGGTTATTCCAGCTTTAATTAACTTGCAGTAATATTTGCAATAACAACAACAAAAACCCAGGAGATATCTGAAATATCTACCAACAGGAATTTTCTTTTTCTTCTTCTTCTTCTTTTTTTTTAAAAGACAGTGTCTCATTCTGTTGCCCTGGCTGGAGTGCAGTCTTGGCTCACTGCAACCTCCGCTTCCCAGGTTCAAGTGATTCTTGTGTCTCAGACTCCCAAGTAGCTAGGACTACAGGTGCACGCCACCATACCCAGCCAATTTTTGTATTTTTAGTAGAGATGGGGTTTTGCCATGTTGGACAGGCTGGTCTCGAACTCCTGACCTCAAGTGATCCACCTGCCTCAGCCTCCCAAAATGCTGGGATTACAGGTGTGAGCCACCACACCTGGCCCACCAGCAGGAATTTTTGATGAGAGAAAGGTAAACATTGTTATTACAATGCATTTAGAAACAGAAGTGATATTTTTCCAAGTTACAGAATAAAATGAGCCACAATATCAGATACAGTTTTTTTTTAAAAAATGTAAAATATTCGTTGGGTGCAATGGCTTGTGCCTGTAGTTTCAGCTACTTGGAAGGCCGAGGTGGGAGCATTGCTTGAGGCCAAGAGTTTGAGGCGGCAATGTGCTATTATTGTGCCTGTGAATAGCCACTGCACTCCAGCCTGGACAACATAGGGAGATCCCATCTTAAAAAACTGTATGTATACATATATGCATACACACCACACACACACACACACACACACACACACACACACACACACACACACTCTCTCTTACATACATATACATATGTGATTTTTTTTCTCTATTTGGAAAACTCTAATTTTTACCATGTCTTCAAATAAGATTATTGAAGTTAGAGAGCTAAAGCCCTTGCTTTTCTGTGTAGCTTAGAGGATATCAGCTGAATTAACAAGAAATTCACCTCTGGTATGGATGAACTAGAATGAAAGATAAAAGGTGTTTTTCTTCATTTCTTCTAACTGGCTCTGAAAGATTTTACTGCCTGAAATTCTAGGAAACTGGGGGACCAAATAAATTCTACCATCATTTTCAGGATTTATAATAAACAGGGTATTTTGGGGAAGCTTATGCTGACTGATCTTTAGATGATTATAAGTTATGCTGTAGTAATTTTTTTAAACAGCTTTTTTGAACTATTATTTACAACTAAAGAATTCAGCCATTGAAATTGTACAATTTGTTTTTAGTACATTCACAGTTATGCAGGCACTACTACAATCAATGTTAGAACATTTTCATTACCACAAAAAGAAATCCAGTACCCACTAACAGTCATTCCTAATTTCACCCCACATTTGCCAGCCCTGATCAACTAGTAATCTAGTTTATAGATTTGCCCATTTTGAGCATTTCTTATTAATGAAATCATACCCTGTGATCTTTTGTGTCTGGTTTCTTTGACCTAGTAAAACATTTTCAAGGTTCATCCATGTTGTAGCCTGTATCAATACTTCCTTTTCATTGCCAAATTATATTCCATTGTATGGATGTTGTCCCATTTTATTTATCTATTCACCTGTTGATGGATATTTGGGTTGGTTCTACTTTGCAGCTATTGTGAATAATGTTGCTTCAAACATTCATATGCAAGTTTTTGTATAGACATATGTTTTCATTTCGGTCGGGTATATACCTGGGAGGTGAATTTCTGGATCATGTGCTAACTCTATGTTTTACCTTTCCAGGAACTGCCAAACTCTTTTCCGCAGTGGTTGCACCATTTAATGTTTCAGCTAGCAAGGGATGAAGATTCCATTCTCTTCAGTGCTAAACTATATGTCTGTCTTTTTTGATTAGAGACATTCTAGTGGTGTGAAATAGTTATCTCATTATAGTTCTGATTTGAATTTTCCTGATATATTGAACATCTTTCCATGAGCCTATTGGACATTTGTACATTTTTCTTAGAGAACTGTCCATTCAAATCCTTTGTCCATTTTTTTGTTTGTTTTTCTTATTATTGAGTTGTAAAAATTCTTTATGTCCTCCATCCAGAAGTTCCTTATCATATATATATACACACACACATATATGTATATACATATATATGATATATATATACATATATATATGATTTGTAAATATTTTCTCCCATTCTGTAGGTTGTCTTTTCACTTTCTTGATGGTGTCCTTTGAAGCATGGAAGTTTTAAATTTTGATGAAATCCAACTAATGTGTTTTTATTTTGTCATTTGTGCTTTTGTTGTTGTATCTAAGAAACCATTGCCTAAGCCAAGGTTACAAAGATTACTTGTATGTTTTATTCTGAGAATTTTATAGTTTTAGCTCTGATACTTAGGTATGTCATCCATTTACAGTTAATGTTTTGTGTGCGGTCCAAGGAAGGCATCCTGCTTCATTGTTTTGCATGTGGAAATCCAGTTGTCCCAGAACCAGTTGTTGAAAAGACTTTTCTTTTCCAATGGAATGGACTTGGCACCCTTGTAGAAAATCACTTTACCATAAATGTAAAGATTTGCATTTGGCCCCTCTAGTCTATTCCATTGATTTCTATGTTTATCCAGATGCCATTACCATAGTGTGTTGATCACTATAGCTTTTTAGTAGGTTTTGAAATCAGAAAGTGTGAATCTTCCCAACTTCGTGTCTCTTTTCAAGTTATTTCATGTTATTTTGGCTCCCTTACTTTTCTATATAGATTTTAGGATAGCTTGTCAAGTTCTATAAAAAAGCTAGCCGAGATATTAATATGGATTATGTTAAATTTGTAGATCAAATTGGAGAATCTTTCTTAACAATATTAAATCTTTTGATCTGTGAACATGAATATTTCAATTTACTTAGTTCTTTTAAAATTACTTTCTTTTTTGAGACGGAGTTTTGCTCTTGTTGCCCAGGCTGGAGTGCAGTGGGCGTGATTTTGACTCACTGCAACCTCCACTTCCTGGTTAAGTGATTCACCTGCCTCAGCCTCCGAGTAGCTGGGATTACAGGCATGCGCCACCACGCACGGCTAATTTTGTATTTTTAGTAGAGACGGAGTTTCTCCAGGTTGATCAGGCTGGTCCCAAACTCCTGATCTCAGGTGATCCACCTGCCTCAGCCTCCCAAAGTGCTGGGATTACAGGTGTGAGCCACTGCACCTGGCCCTAAAATTACTTTCAACAGTGTCTTAAGCTTACAAGTTTTGCTTTTTTTTTTTTGTAAAATTTATTCCTAAGTATTTTATTCTTTTTTGGTGCTTTTGTAATAGAATTGTTTTCTAATTTCATTTTTGGATTGTTCATTGATGGTGTCTAGAAATATAATTTATTTTTGTATATTGTATAAATATAATTTATTTTGTATATTGACCTTGTACCCTGTACTATTACTTATTTTTTGTTTATATTTTAAATTTTGTGGATACATAGTAGGTATATATATTTATAGGGTACATGAAATATTTTGATACAGACATGCAGTGTGTAATAATCACATCAGGGTAAATGGGGTATCCATCACCTCAAGCATTTATCCTTTGTGTCACAAACAATTCAATTATACAGCTTTAGTTATTTGATAATGTACAATTAAATTATTATTGACTATAGTCACCCTATTGTGCTATCAGGTACTAGGTCTTATTCTGTATATATTTTTTGTTCCCATTAACCATCCCAACTTTCCCCCTGCTTCCCACTACCCTTTATAACCTGTTGTAACCATCCTTCTACTCTTTGTCTCCATGAGTTCAAGATTGTCTTTCTGTGTCTGGCTTATTTCACTTAACCTAATGACTGTGTCTGGCTTATTTCACTTAACATAACGACCACCAGTTCTATCCATGTTGTTGCAGATAACAAGATCTCACTCTTTTTAATGGCTGAATAGTACTCCATTGCGTATATGTACCACATCTCTTTATTCATTCATCTGTTGATGGACACTTAGGTTGCTTCCAAATATTGGCTATTGTAAACAGTGCTGCAAAAAACATAGGAGTGCAGATATCTCTTTGGTATACTGATATCTATTTTTTTTTTTTTGGTGGGGGGGTTATATACCCAGCAGCGGGATTGCTGGATTATATGGTAGCTCAGTTTTTAGTTTTTTGAGGAAGCTCCAAACTGTTCTCCATAGTGGTTGTACACATTCCCACCAGCAGCAGTGTTTCAGGATTCTCTCTTTTCTACATCCTTACTGTTTGTTTTCTGGTTGTTTTATGGTCTTTTTCCTTTCCTGTCTTCCTGTCTTTCTTTTAGGGAAGGTAATTTTCTTTGGTAGTATGACTTAATTTTACTTTTTTTGTATTCATTGTATGTTTTTTGATTTGAGGTTACCATGAAGCTTGCAAATACTGTTTTATAACCCAGTATTTTAAACTAATGACAAGTTAACATGATTGTATAAACAAACAAGCAAAAAGAAAACTAATGAAAACTCTACACTTTAACTTTGACCCCTCTCCGCTTTTTAACTTATTGTTTCTATTCATAACTCATTGTACTATGTCTTGAAAAGTTGTAGTTATTATTTTTGATTGGTTCATCTTGTCTTTTTTCTGAAGACCAGAGTAGTTTACACACCACAATTACACATTATTATTATAATGTGATAATATTCTTTGTTTTTTTGGTGTACTTACTTCTACCAGTGAGTTTTGTACCTTCAGATGATTTGTTACTGCTCATTAATGTCCTTTTCTTTCTGATTGATTAATCCCCCTTAGCATTTCCTTTTTTTTTTCTTTTTTTTTTTGAGACAGAGTTTCACTCTTGTTGCCCAGGCTGGAGTGCAGTGATGCAATCTTGGCTCACTGCAATCTCCACCTCCCAGGTTCAAGTGATTCTCCTGCCGTGGCCTCCCTAGTAGCTGGGATTACATGTGCCCGCCTCCACGCCCAGCTAATTTTTTGTACTTTTAGTAGAGACAGGGTTTCACCATGTTGGCCAGGCTGGTCTCAAACTCCTGACCTCAGGTGATCCACCCACCTTGGCCTCCCAGAGTGCTGGGATTACAGATGTGAGTCACTGTGCTTGCCCCCCCCACCCGCCCCCCCGCACCTTAGCATTTCTTATAGGACTAGTGTGGTGCTGATGAAATCCTTCAGCTTTTGTTTGTTTGGGAACATCTTTATTTCTCATTTATGCTTAAAGGATATTTTCACCAGATATGCTATTCTAGGGTAAATGTTTTTTTTTCCTTCAGCACTTCAAATATTTCATGCCACTCTCTCCTGCCATGTAAGATTTCCACTGAAAAGGCTGCTGCCACACATGTGGGATCTCCATTGGATGTTATTTGTTTCTTTTCTCTTGCTGCTTTTAGGATCTTTTCTTTATTCTTGACCTTTGGGAGTTTGATTATTAAATGCCTTGAGGTAGTCTTTACGTTAAATCTGCTTGTTGTTCAATAACCTTCTTGTACATGAATATTTACATCTTTCTCCAGGTTTGGAAAGATCTCTGTTATTATCACTTTGAATAAACTTTCTACCCCTATCTCTTTCTGTACCTCCTTTTTAATTCTAATTACTCTTAGATTCCCTTTTTTGGCTGGACATGGTGGCTCATGCCTGTACTTTGGAAGGCCAGTACTTTGGAAGGCCAAGATGGGAAGATTGCTTGCACGTAGGAGTTTGACAGCAGCCTGGGCAACAAAGTGTGACCCCTTCTTTACAAAAAAATTTTAAAATTAGCTGGGCATGGTGACACATACTTGTAGTCCCAGCTACTCAGGAGGCTGAGACAGGAGGATCTCTTAAGCCCAGGAGGTTGAGGCTGCAGTAAACTGTGATTGTGCCACTGTACTCTAGCCAGAGGGAGACCCTGTCTGGAAAAAAAGAAAAACTTTCCCCTTTTGAGGCTATTTTCTAGTTCTTGTAGGCATGGTTTATTCTCTTTTTTTCTTTTCTTTTCTTTTCTTTTTTTTTTTATATGTTCCCTCTGACTATTTTTTGTGCCACTGTACTCCAGCCTGGGTGACAGAGGGAGACCTTGTCTGAAAAAAAAGAAAAAATTTCCCCTTTTGAGGCTATTTTCTAGTTCTCATAGGCATGGTTTATTCTCTTTTATTCTTTTTTTTAATTGTTGTTGTTCCCTCTGACTACTTTTAAATAGTCTGTCTTCAAGCTCACTAATTCTTTCTTCTGCTTCATCGATTCTGATATTAAGAGACACTGATGCATTCTTTAGTGCGTCAGTTGCATTTTTCAACTCTAGAATTTGGGCTTCATTCTTTTTATTTATTTCAATCTCCTTGTTAAATTTATCTAGATAGAATTCTAAATTTGGTCTCTCTGTTATCTTGAATTTCTTTGAGTTACTTTAAAACAGCTATTTTGAATTCTCTGTGTTAAAGATCCCATATCTTTCAGGCCAGGATTGGTTCCTGGTGCCTTAATTTAGTTTGTGTATGGAGATCCTGTTTTCCTGGATGGTCTTGAATCTTGTGGCTGTTCGACAGAGTCTGTACATTTATTAGGTATTTATTGTAGTCTTCACTTCTGTGCTTTGTTTGTACCTGTCATCCTTGGGAAGGCTTTCCAGGTAATACAAGGTACTTGGGTGCTGTGATGTAAGCTGTATCTGTATTAGGGGCCACTTCAAGCCCAGTAACACTATGATTTAAGCGGACTTGTAGGGGCACTGCCTTTGTGGTCTTGGATAAGATCTGGAAGGATTCTCTACATTACCAGCAGAAACTCTTGTTCCCTTTCGTTACTTTCTCCCAAACAAATGGAGTCTCTCTCTCTTTTGAGTCACCTGGAGCAGGGGATGGGGTGACACAGTCACCCATGTTGCTACCAGTACTGGAATTGCACTGGGTCAGACCTAAAGCCAGCGCAGCACTGGGTCATGCCCAAGGCCCACTGTAATCGCTACCTGACTCCTGCCTATGTTTGCTCAAGGCACCTGAGCTTTATAATCAGCATGTGGTGAAGCCAGCGAAGCTTGTGTCCTTTCCTCAAGGGTGGTGAGTTTCTGTAGGCTCCAAGTGGGTCCAGAAATCTTGTCTGTTAGCCAAGGAGTAGAGTCAAAACCTTAGAAATCTACCTGGTGCCCTATTCTACAGCTAAACTGGCACTCAAGCCATGAGACAAAGTCTTTCCCGCTCTTCCCTCTCCTTTCCACGAGTAGAAGAGCCTCTCTCCCTGGCCACCACCACCATAGGCCCACAGAAAGTACTGCCAGGCTACTGCTGATGTTGACGTGAGGCCCAAGTTTCCTTCAGTCAGATTGTGGTGAATGCTGCCAGTCCTGGGACTTACCCTGCAGGGCAGTGGGCTCCTCTCTGGCCAGAGCAGGTCTAGAAGTGCCACCTAAGAGGCAAGGCCTGGAATTGGGGGCCGTAAGAATGTGCTTGGTGCTCTACCCCACTGTGTTCGAGATGGTACCTAAGGTGTAAGACAAAGTCCCCTTAATTTTCTCTTTGTTTTTCTCAAGCAGAAGGAGTCTCTCATCATAGCCACCACAACTGGGAATGTGCTAGGTTTCACCTGAGGTTAGCATGTCTGAATCTGACCCAGGGCCCACAGCGTACTACCCGGGTATCACTGCTGGTTATTCAGGGACCAGAGGCTCTTAAGTCAGCAGGTGATGAAGCCTGCCGGGACTGGGTCCTCCCTTTCAAGGCAGCGGGGTTTTTTTTTGGCCCAGGTTGTGTTTAGAAATGTCATTCAGGAGGTAGGGCCTATAATAGGGGTCTAATGACTGCCCAGTGCTCTATCCTACTGTGGCTGAGCTGGTATCCAAGAGGTAGGACAACATTCTCTTTACTGTTTGTCTCCTCTCCTCAAGCAGAAGGATGGAGTCACTTTTGTTGCTGCAAGCTGTGCTGGCCGGGGTGCAGAAGGGGTGTTGCAAGCACTCCTGTAGCCTCCCTCTCTCATGTCTCTCTAGGTTGCTGAAACTCAAGTTCTGACTGCTGGAATGGGCAATTCCCCTCTGGCTATGGCTGGTCTAAATGCTCCCTTCCTGGGTGGGCATTGGCTGAGTTCATCCTGGTTTTGCTTTCTGCTGTGACATGGCAGCAGTGAGTTTATTGCAAAGTCCCACAATCACAGTGCTCTCTTTCTCCTCCAAGCATACTCTGTGCACCATGTGGCCACTGCTGGGTGATGGGAGAGGACTGGTCTTGATGATTCGAGACTTGGCTGAGTTCATCCTGGTTTTGCTTTCTGCTGTGACGTGGCAGCAGTGAGTTTATTGCAAAGTCCCACAATCACAGTGCTCTCTTTCTCCTCCAAGCATACTCTGTGCACCATGTGGCCACTGCTGGGTGATGGGAGAGGACTGGTCTTGATGATTCGAGACTGTGTTTTCTACCCTTTTCAGTACCTCTTTCAGCGATAGGAAGTTAAAACTGGGTACTGTGATTGCTCACCTGATTTTTGTGTGTGTAAATAGTTGTTAAATTTGGTTTTCCTCCTGGCAGGGGGCAGGGAGGCATAATTGGTGGGGGCTTCTAGTCATTTATTTTAATGGTTTTTGTTGCATTACATAGGATTTTCTTCATACAAGATGATGTAATTTGCAAATTAAGATAGTTTTACTTCTTCCTTTCCGATCTGAATGCCCCTTTTATTTTGTTTGTTTCATTGTAATGGCTAAGACCTCTGGAGTAATGTTGAAGCCAACAATAGAGTGGACCTCTTCATCTTGTTTCTGATCTTTGGAAGAAAGTATTCAGTTGTGTTTTTTTTTTTTAACCCCAAAGAAGAATCTATCATAACTTTTTTTTTTTGAAGACTAATTTCCTTTTTATTTAAGAGTTTTTCTCTTTTGTTTACATACACAGATATGTGCTGATTAGAAGGCTCACTTGTGCAGTGTGGAGGATAACCAGTGCCTTACAAAATGGGGTTTGGGAGTGACCTGAAGAATTCACATGAAGCAGTGTTAAAATTGCAAGACTGGGAATTACGGTTACTGGAAACAGTAAAGAAATTTATGGCCCTGAGAATAAAAAGTGATAAAGAATATGCATCTACTTTACAGAACCTTTGTAATCAAGTTGATAAGGAAAGTACTGTCCAAATGAATTATGTCAGCAACGTATCCAAGGTAAGAAGAATAATTTCACTCTTTGTTATTTATAACATTATAATTGTCCTTAAAATGCAATAGCTCATACTATTGAATGAGCATACTTAAGTCAGCATTCTAAAGCAGTGATTCCACAGTTTTACAGAGTATGAAAATCTCATGGAGAAGTTTTTAAAAAATATAAATTTTGGAGTGGCCGGGCATGATGGCTCACACCTGTAATCCTAGCACTTTGGAAGGCTGAGGCAGCAACATCACTTTAGCCTAGGAGTTTGAGACCAGCCTGGGGAAAGTGGTGAAACCCTGTCTCTACAAAAAATATGAAAATTAGCTGGGTGTGGTAGCATGTGACTGTAGTCCTAGCTACTTGGGAGGTTGAGGTGGGAGGATTGCTTGAGCCTGTTAGATCAAGGCTGCAGTGAGCCGTGGGTGACAGAGTGAGACCCTGTCTCAAAAAACAAAACAAAAAATTCCCTAATTTTTTGTGCCTCTCTGATATTCTGTATTCTATAGCTGTACCTCTCTGATACTCTGACTTAGTGGGTCAGGTTTGAGAACCACTGTTACAAATTTTGGTTTGTTTTATTAACTCTTCTGGCTTTGGGTCATTTGAACCCTGCTATTTTTCCCTTTTGCACTAACTTTAGTTATAAACCACTCCCTGAATTCTTCTGTGAATCATTAGTGTTGTGAATCATATGGAATATTTTAGCATGTAGCTGTTATTTGCTATCATTTCAGTACAAAAATATTAGTATATTGTTGAGTTAGTCACTCTTAAAACATCCATTAGATGAATAATGTATTTTTTAAATCCAAGATTATTCTGTCATATAAAAATAAGGGCCAGAATTATACTGTTAATTGTTCTTTGAAAACATTGAAGAAGAAATATTAAACTCTAATAGTTCTTGGATTCTTGCTCTGTTACTTCCAGTGTCTTATTTAAATATCATATTTCACTATATTTATTCAAAGTTAAAAATAAATCTTTTTAACTTTAGAATGTTAAAAAAATTAATCTTCTTTCACTTTTGGGTCTTAGGATTTGAGTAAATTTTAGAGGAAACTCTGTTACCTGTGGAGACTGTGTATATAGTGTGTTTGATCAAGTAAGGAGTTGTGATTCTGTTAAGAACCCAGTAATGTTAGTATCTTTAACTTCCTTTCTGGGCCAGTATCTAGTCTGAAGGTAGAGCTGCCAGAGATGGCCACAAAAAATACAGGACGCCATTTGAATTTGCATGCAGTATTTAGGACAAACATACATTAAAAATTATTTGTTATTTATCTGAAATTCAAATTTAACTGGATATCCTTTATTTTATTTGGCAATTTCATCTGTGGGTATAAAGCCTTCTATTATGTTAATGGGAATAGATAGGGAAAGTATTTTTGATATTTTAAAAGTCATATTTTATTTAATCTTCTTGTTTTTGGTAAGCTACCTGGTGTTTCTGAGTCCAAAGGCTTTCTGCTTCATTTATCCCTCTTGTTTTCTTTTCTTTTTTTTTTTTTTGAGATGCAGTCTCACTTTCTCGCCCAGGCTGGAGTACAGTGGTGCAATCTTGGCTCACTAAAACCTCTGCCTCCCGGGTTCAGGTGATTCTTGTGTCTCAGCCTCATGAGTAGCTGGGATTACAGGTGTGTACCACTACACTGGCTAATTTTTGTATTTTTAGTGCAGATGGGGTTTCATCATGTTGGCTAGGCTGGTCTTGAACTCCTGACCTCAAATGATCTACCTGCCTCGGTCTCCTGAGCTTTAACGGAGTCATCTGACCTCATAAATCTTGACCTCCCTTTTGCAGGACCCTTAGTTTTTAACTTTTCCTCATATGCTAATTAGTTACCACTTATCTGCTTTTCATTTTCTTACATTCTGTTGACATGTCTTATTTGCCATTGTCATATAGTTTCTATTTTCTGTGTTATTGCTAATTTATACATTAAATTAACAGTTGAACAATGGTTGAGAACTCACAGAAAATCAAGGAGTATGTCAGCCTTTCCTCTTTTTTTTTTCTCTTTTAGGATCTTGCTCTGGCATCCAGGCTGGAGTGCAGTGGTACAGTCATGGCTCATTGCAGCCTTGACCACCCAGGCTCAAGCAATCCTTCCACCTCAGCTTTCTAGGGAGCTGGGACTATAGGCATGTGCCACCATAACTGGCTAATTTTATTTTTTATTTTATAGAAACGGGGTCTCAGTATATTGCCCAGGCTGACCTTGACCTTCTGGGCTCAAGCAATCTTCCCACCTTGGCCTCCCAAAGATCTGGGATTATAGGCATGAGCCACTGTGACCAGCCATTCTTTCCTCTTAACACAGAAAAACTATGATTTATTCTACCTATAAGTAAAGTCTACCTTTTTTAAAGAGGATTGTGCTTTTCGTATTATATCTTAAAAAATCTTTGCCTGGGCCGGGTGCGGTGGCTCACGCCTGTAATCCCAGCACTTTGGGAGGCCGAGATGGGCGGATCACAAGGTCAGGAGATCGAGACCATCCTGGCTAACACGGTGAAACCTTGTCTCTACCAAAAATACAAAAAAATTAGCCGGGCGTGGTGGCGAGTGCCTGTAGTCCCAGCTACTTGGGAGGCGGAGACAGGAGAATGGCGTGAACCCGGGAGGCGGAGCTTGCAGTGAGCCAAGGTCACGCCACTGCACTCCAGCCTGGGCGACAGAGCAAGACTCTGTCTCAAAAAAAAAAAAAAAAAAAAAAAATCTTTGCCTGATGCAAAGTTAAAGAGTTTTGCCTGTGTTATCATCTGGAAATTTTTATAGTTTTAAGTTTTGTTTGTAGGTCTATGATTTATTTTTATTTAATTTTTGTACATGTGGCAAGCTGTGGATTGAAGTTCATATTTTTTTCTTTTTTTGCTTCTGGATATCCATTTGTTCTAACTTCATTTGTTGAAAACACTAAGCTTTCTCCATTGTATTGCTTTTGCATCTTTGTTTAAAATCAGTTAACCATAGTGCGAGTCTATTTTTGTACTCTTTATTCTGTTCCATTCATATTTTTGTCTATCATGACACCAGTAACACATTTAATTATTTGTTCCTTGATAATAATATCAAAGTCAGGTAGTGTACAGTAGTCATCCCTTATTCATGGGAGATATGTTCTAATATCCCCAGTAGATGCCTGAAGCTGTGGATAGTACTGAACGTCCATTGTTGTCAATCAGAATATGTTTCTTTTCATGCCTTCCACCCACACATTTAATTCCTTTTCCATCTTAACTAAGCACTTATCACGTACTATGCATATAACTTTTGCAGTTTGAAGTGCAACATCAACAATTCAAAGGTGCAAATTTCCTTTTTCTTCTTTTTCACAGTTGCATGGATAGAAGATTCATTCTTACTGTAGCTCTTAGCAAACTCAGCATAGGTTTTTTTTCTTTCCTTAAGTTGAGAACTTTCATCCCTTCACCCAAAGGAGACACTTTCTGGCTTCTTTTTGGCATATCCAAATTACCGGCATCACTATCCTTGCAGTTTGGGGCTATTATTAAGTTAAATAAGGGTTCCTTAAACACAAGCACCGCTATAGCAAGGATAGCTGAGATGGCTACTAAGTGAGTAATATTCAAGTAGCATATACAGCATGGATACACTAGACAAATGGATGATTCATATCCTGGGCAGGACAGAGTGGGGAGGCCAGGTATTTCATCATACTACTCAGAGCGGTGTCACCTTAAAACTTACGAATTGTTTATTTCTGGAATTTTCCATTTTTGGATTACGTGCAATCAAAACTGCAGGAAGCAAAACAACAGATTAAGGGGTACTACTGAACTTATTTTTTTTTTCAAAATTATTTTGTCTTTTCTAAATGTTGTGCATCTCCTTACGAATTTTAGGAGCACCTTACCAATTATTTTTTTTAAAAGGCTACTGGGATTTTGCTTGGAATTATATTGAATGTATAGATAAATTTGGGGAAAATCTATATCTTAACAGTATTGGGTCTTTCAATAAATAAAAATGATATACATTTTAAATTGTTAAAAAATAATTCAACTTTTATTTTAGATTCGGGGGGTACACATGCAGGTTTGTTACCTGGATATATTGTGTGATGCTGAGGTTTATGGTATGAATGACCCGATTACCAAAGTCGTAAGCATAATACCCAATAGTTTTTCAGCCTTTCCCCCTGTCCTTCCCTCTCCCCTCTAATATTCTGTAGTGCCCATTGTTTCCATCTTTATATCCTTGTGTACCCAATGTTTAGCTGCCACTTATAAGTGAGAACATGGAGTATTTGTTTTTTTTTGTTCCTGTGTTAATTTGCTTAGGATAATGGCCTCCAGCTGCATACATGTTGCTGCAAAGGGCATGATTTCTTTCTTTTTTATGACCATATAGTATTCTATGGTGCATATGTGCTGCATTTTCTTCACTCAGAGCGGTGTCACCTTAAAACTTACAAATTTTCTGTTTTCTGTTTCTACAAAACAGAAACAGGTGTCTGTTTGGTAGAACTATTTGTTTTCTTTTGGCTGTATACCCACTAATGGGACTGCTAGGTCTAATGGTAGTTCTGTTTTAATTTCTTTGAGAAATCTCTAGAGTGCTTTCTCTAGTGGCTGAACTAATTTACATTTCCACCAACAGTGTATTAAGTGTTCCCGTCTCTCCACAACCTCACGTGCATGTGTTGTTTTTTTGACGTTTTAATTATAACCATTCTTAATGGTGTGAGATGGTATCTCATTGTGGTCTTGATTTGCATTTATCTGATAATTAATGATGTTGAGCATTTTATCATGTGTTTGTTGGCCACTTGTATGTCTCCCTTTGAGAAGTATCTATTAATGTCCTATGCCCACTTTTTAATGTTTTTTTTTTCTTGATGATTTGTTTAAGTTCGGTGTAGAACATTAGTCCTTTGTTGGATGCATGGTTTATGATTATTTTCTCCCATTCTGTAGGTTGTCTGTTTACTCTGTTGGTAGTTACTTTTGTTGTATAGAAGCTCTTTAGTTTGATTAAGTCCCACTTGTCAATTTTCATTTTTGTTGCAATTGCTTTTGAGAATTTAGTCATAAATTTCTTCCCACAGCTGATACCCAGAATGGTGTTTCCCAGGTTTTCTTCTAGGATTCTTATAGTTTGAGGTCTTACATTTAAATCTTTAATCCATTCTGAATTAATTTTTGTACATGGTGAAAGGTAGGGGACAAGTTTCATTCTTCTGCATATAAAGCTAGCCAGCTATCCCAGCAGCATTTATTAAATAGGGAGTTCTTTCCCTGTTGCTTATTTTTGATGAAAGATCAGATGGCTGTAGGTTTGCATTTTTTTTTTTTAATTTCTGTGTTCTCTAATCTGTTCCATTGGTCTATGTGTCTTTTTTTGTACCACTACCATGCTGTTTTGGTTATTGTAGCTTTATAGTATAGTTTGAACTTGCGTAACATCAAGCCACTGGCTTTGTTCTTTTTACTTAGGACTGCATTGGCTATTTGGGCGACTTTTTGGTTGCATATGAATTTTATTATAGTTTTTTCCCAGTTCTGTGAGAAATGACAGTAGTTTGATAGGAATAGTGTTGAATCTGTAGATTGCTTTGGGCTGTATGGGCATTTAATGATATTGATTCTTTCAGACCGTCCGCATAGAATGTTTTTCCATTTGTTTGTGTCATCTGTGATTTCTTTCAGCAGTGTCTTGTAGTGCTTCTTGTAGAGATCTTTTATTTTCTTGGTTAAATGTATCCCTAGGTGTTTTATTTTATTTTTTTGTTTCTCTTGTAAATGGCATTGCATTCTTGATTTGGCTATCAGCTTGAATGTTATTAGTATATAGAATTGGTGCTGATTTTTCTAATTTATTTTGTATCCTGATTGTTTACTGAAGTCGTTTATCAGTTTCAGGAGCCTTTTGGTGAAGTACTTAGGGCTTTGTAGGTATAGATGCATGTCATCCATTAAGAGAGATAGTTTGACTTCTTTTCCTATTTGGGTGCCTTTTATTTTTTTCTCTTGCCTGATTGTTCTGGCTAGGACTTCTAGTACTATATTGTATTGGAGTGGTGAGATTGTGCATCCATGTCTTGTTCCAGTTCTCAAGGGAAATAGCTCAAGCATTTGCTGTTCAGTATGATGTGGGCTGTGTGTTTGTCATAGATGGCTCTTACTGTTTTGAATTATATTCCTTCCATGCCTAGTTTATTGAGGATTTTTATCATGAAGCGATGATGGATTTTATCAAACGCTTCAATCTCAATCATCAATTGAGATTATTATATGGTTTTGTTTCTAATTGTGTTCGTGTGACAAATTACAGTTATTGATTTGTATATGTTGATCCAACCTTGCATCACAGGAATGAAGCCTATTGGATCATGATGAATTAATTTTTTGATGTGTTGCTTGATTCGGTTTGCTATTAATAGTATTTCATTGAGGATTTTTGTGTTTATGTTCATCATGGATATTGACCTGTAGTTTTCTGCTTTTGTTGTGTCTTTGCCAAGTTTTGGTATCAGTGTGATGCTGGCTTTTTAGAATGAATTAGGTAGAATTCCCTCCTACTTGATTTTTTGGAATAGTTTCTGTAGAATTGGTACTACCTCTTTGTACATCTAGTAGAATTTGGCTGTGAATCCATTTAGTCTGTTTTTTTTTTTTTAATTGGATAGGTTTTTTATTACTGATTCAATTTGTAGCTGGATATTGGTCTTTTCAGGGTTTCAGTTTCTTCCTTGATATGGTTTGGCTGTGTCCCCACCCAAATCTCATCTTGAATTGTAACTCCCACAATTCCCACATGCTGTGGGAGGTGACTGAATTATGGGAGTGGGTCTTTCCTGTGCTGTTCTCGTGATAGTGAATGAGTCTCATGAGATCCAATGGTTTTAAAAATGGGAATTTTCCTGCACAAGCTCTCTTTTGCCTGCCGTCATCCACATAAGATGTGATTTGCTCCTCCTTGCCTTCCACCATGTTTGTGAGGCCTCCCCAGCCATGTGGAACTGTAAGTTCAGTTAAATCTCTTTCTTTTATAAATTGGCCAGTCTCAGGTATCAGCAGCATGAAAACAGATTAATACAGTAAATTGGTACCAGTAGAGTGGGGCGTTGCTAAAAAGCTACCTGAAAATGTGGTAATGACTTTGGAACTGGGTAACAGGCAGAGGTTGGAACAGTTTGGAAGGTTCAGAAGAAGACAGGAAAATGTGGGAAAGTTTGGAACTTCCTAGAGACTTGTTGAATGGCTTTGACAGAAATACTGTTAGTGATATGAACGAAAAGGTCCAGGCTGAGGTGGTCTCAGATAGAGATGAGGAACTTGTTGTGAACTGGGGCACAGGTGACTCTTGTTTTGTTGCAGCAAAGAGACTGGTGGAATTTTGCCCCTGCCCTAGAGATTTATCGAAATTCGAACTTGAGAGAGATGATTTAGGGTATGTGCCAGAAGAAATTTCTAAGCAGCAAAGCACTCAAGAGGTGACTTGGGTGCTGTTAAAGGCATTCAGTTTCATAAAGGAAGCAGAGCATAAAAGTTTGGAAAATTTGCAGCCTGAAAATGTGATAAAAAAGAAAATCCCATTTTCTGAGAGAAATTCAAGAAATTTGCATAAGTAACAAGGAATTGAATGTTAATCACCATGACAATGGCAAAAATGTCTCCAGGGCATGTCAGAGGTCTTCATGACAGCCCCTCCATCACAGGCCTGGAGGCCTAGGAGGAAAACATGGTATTGTGGGCCAAGCCCAGGGTCCCTGTGTTACGTGCAGTCTAAGGACTTGGTGCCCTGCATCCTAGCCGCTCCAGCCGTGACTAAAAGGGGCCAAGGTATAGCTTGGGCCATGGCTTCAGAGGGTGCAAGCTCCAAGCCTTGGCAGCTTCCATGTGGTGTTGAGCCTGCCAGTGCATAGAAGTCAAGGATTGAGGTTTGGGAACCTCCTCCTAGATTTCTGAGGATGTGTGGAAATGCCTGGATGTCCCAGCAGAAGTTTGCCACAGGGGTGGGGCTTTCCTGGAGAACCTCTGCTAGGGCAATGTGGAAGGGAAATGTGGGGTTGGAGCCCCCACACAGAGTCCCTACTGGGGCACCACCTAGTGGAGCTGCGAGAAGAGGGCTACCGTCCTCCAGACCCCAGAATGGTAGCTATACCGACAGCCTGCACTGTGTGCCTGGAAAAGCTGCAGACACTCACCAACAGTCTATGAAAGCAGCTGGAAGGGAGGCTGTACCCTGCAAAGCCACAGGGGCAGAGCTGCCCAAGACTATGGGAACCCGACTCTTGCATCTGCGTGACCTGGATGCAAGACATGGAGTCAAAGGAGATCATTTTGGAGCTTTGAGATTTGACTGCCCCACTGAATATCAGACTTGCATGGGGCCTGTAGCCCCTTTGTTTTGGCCAGCGTCTCCCTTTTGGAACAGCTGTATTTACCTAATACCTGTACTCCCATTGTATCTAGGAAGTAACTAAGTTGCTTTTGATTTTACAAGTTCATAGGCGGAAGGGACTTGCCTTGTCTCAGATGAGACATTGGATTGTGGACTTTTGAGTTAATGCTGAAAGGAGTTAAGACTTTGGGGGACTGTTGGGAAGGCGTGATTGGTTTTGAAATGTGAGGACCTGAGATTTGGGAGGGGTCCAGGGTGGAATGATATGGTTTAGCTGTGTCCCACCCAAAATCTCATATTGAATTTTAACTCCCACAATTCCCATGTGTTGTGGGAGGAACCCCGTGGGAGGTGACTGAATTATGGAGGCAGATCTTTCCTGTGCTGTTCTCATGTTAGTGAATGAGTCTCATGAGAGCTGATGGCTTTAAAAACGGGAATTTTCCTGCACTAGCTCTCTTTTTGCTTGCCGCCATCCATGTAAGATGTGATTTGCTTCTCCTTTCCCTCCACCATGTTTGTGAGGCCTCCCCAGCCACGTGGAACTGTAAGTCCAGTTAAACCTCTTTCTTTTGTAAATTGCCCTGTCTCAGGTATGTCTTTATCAGCAGCGTGAAAACAGACTAATATATTCCTGATTCAATCTTGAGAAGTTGCGTGTTTCCAGGAATTTGTCCATTTCCTGTAGATTTTCTAGTTTGTTTGCACAGAGGTATTCGTAATAGTCTCTGAGGATCTTTTGTTTTTCTGTGGATCAGTTTTGATGTCACCTTTGTGATTTCTTATTGTGCTTATTTTGCATTTTCTGTCTTTTTCTTTGTTGGTCTAGCTAGTGGTCTATCAACATTGTTTATCCTTTCAAAGATCAAAGTTTTTGTTTTGTTGTTTATTTGTATGGATGATTGGATATCAATTTCATTCAGTTTTTCTTTGGTTTTAGTTACTTCTTTTCTTTTGCTATCTTTAGGGTTAGTTCTTGTTTTTCTTGATCTTCTAGGTATAGTATTAGATCCTGAATTCGAGATCTTTCTACCTTTTTGGGGTGGTATTTAGTGCTATATACTTTTCTCTGAACACTGCTCTTGTTGCGTCCCAGAGATTCTGGTATGCTGTTTCTCTATTTTCATTTATTTCAGATAATGTTTTGATTTCTGCCTTAATTTCATTGTTTACCCACAAGTCATTCTGGAGCAAGTTGTTTAATTTCATGTAATTGTGTAGTTTTGAGATATCTTCTTGGTGTTGACTTCTACTTTTATTTCACTGTGGCCCAAGAGTGTTGTTGGTATGATTTAGATTTTTTTTTTTAAATTTACTGGGACTTGTTTTATGGCCAAGCATGTGGTTGATGTTAGATTATGTTCCATGTCAGATGAGAGTAATGTGTATTCTGTGTATGATACATGGAATATTTCCTAGATTTCTATTAGATCCAGTTGGTCAAGTGTTGAATTTCAGGTCAGAATTTCTTTGTTAGTTTTCTGTCTCAGTGATCTGTCTGATGCTATCAGTGGGGTGTCGTGTGGCTGTCTGTGTCTTTTTGTAGGTCTAGATGTATTTTTTTTGTGAATCTAGGTGCTTCAATGTTGGGTGCATATATTAAATATAAGTTAAGTCTTCTTGTTGAATTAAATTCTTTATCATTAGTATCATTATTACTTCTTGTCCATGTTTTTTTGTTGGTCCAACATTTGTTTTATCTGATATAAAAATAGCTTCACTTTTCTTTTTTGTTTTCTGTTTATGTGATCTTTCTCTAACCCTTTACTCTGTGCCTGTGGGTGTCAACATGTAAGAATGGGTTTCTTGAAGACAGCAGATGGTTGGGTTTGTTTTTTTAATCCAACTTGCAACTCTGTGCCTTTTAAGTGGAGTAGTTAGACAGTTTACATTCAATATTAATATTAATATTAATATTAATATGTGAGATTTTGATCCTATTGTGAAGTCATTAGATGATTACTTTGTAGTTTGTATTGTGTGGTTCCTTTATAGGGCCTGTGTGCATGTTTTTGTGGTAGCAGGTATTTTCGTTGTTGTTGTTTCCTTGTTTAGAACTCCCTTAAGGATCTCTTGTGAGGCACCTGGTATAGAATTCCCTTAGCACTTGCTTGTCCGGAAAATATTTTATTCCTCCTTCACTTATGATGCTTAGTTTGGTGAGATGTGAAATTCTTGATTGGAATTTCTTTTCTTAAAGATGGCTGAAAGTACACCCCTAATCTTTCCTGGCTTAGAAGATTTCTGCTGAGAAGTCCACTGTTAGCCTGACAGAGTTCCCTTTGCACATGTGATCTGACCTTTTTCTCAGCTGCCTTTAAGATTTTTTTCTTTAGTTTTGATCTTGGACAGTCTTGTGACAATATGTCTTGTTGCTGTTCACTTTGTATAGCATCTCACAGGTGTTACCTGGATTTTTTTGTATGTGGATATCTACCTCTCCAGTAAGATTAGGGAAACTTTTTTTGAATTATTCCTTCAAATATGTTTTCCAGGTTGTTTACTTTTTCTCCTTCTTTCTCAGGAATGACAGTAACTTGTAGGTTTCGTTGCTTTACCTAATCCCGTATTTCTCAGAGAGTTTGTTTATTTTAAAAAATTCTTTTTTATTTATTTTTGTCTGACTGCGTTAGTTCTGAAGACATGTATTTAGGCTCTGAAGTTTCCTCTGAAGCTTTCAGTTGTCTTTTGAAACTCCTTAAGTGAGTTTTTCAACTCCATAAGCTCTGACTGATTTCTCTTTAAGATGCTGATGTATTCCTTCTTGTATTGAATTTCATCCTTGTCTTGGATCTTGTTAATCATTCTTGTAATACATGCTTTTCCATACTTTGAATTTTTTTGTTTTGTTTTGTTTTTTAGACAGGTTCTTGCTCTGTTGCCCAGGCTGGTGTGCAGTGGCATGATCACAGCTCTCTTCAGCCTTGATCTTCTGGGCTTAAGTAATCCTCCTATCTTAGCCTCCTGAGTAGCTGGGACTACAAGTGTGGACCACCATGCCTGGCTAATTTTTGTATATTTTGTAGAGATGGGATATTACCATATTGCCCAGGCTGTTCTCAAACTTCTGGGCTCAAGTGATCCTCCTGCCTTGGCATCCCAAAATGCTATGATTGCAGGTGTGAGCCACCATGCCAAGCCTGTGCTTTAAATTCTTCATCTGTCATTTCTGAGTTTCCAGTTTGGTTACAGACCATTGCTGGAGAGCTGGTATGATCCTTTGGTGATGTCACTACATTCACATTTTTCATGGTGCCAGAATTCTTGTGCTGGTTCCTTCTCATCTAGAGGTGCTGGCACTTCTAATTTTTGTAATTATTTTTGTGCAGGTAGGAATTTTTCTTTTTTCTTTCTTTTCTTGTGATATTATTGTTATTTTTTAATTTCTCTTTTCCTTTCCCCTCCTTCCTAGGTAGTGTGTCTATAGAGAATGTTCAGTAATGTCTTTTTGGCTCTGCCGTATGGACTTCCGTTGGCAGGTTTTTATACTGGGCTTTTGTATTGGGCTTTCTTTATATATAAGCCAGTACATAGCGCTTATAGGTAAGACGTGGCTGTGGCTAACACAGCTGGGTGTGTATACTTGATCCTCGCTTACTGAGAGAAGCTCTGTTGCCTCAGGCAATTGATTGATCCGTGTAGTGCGTAGTGGTCTGAGTTCCCTGCTCACCTCTCCAGGCTGGGGAGCAACATGTGTGGGGCCGTACTGGGCAGGCCTGCCTACCTGTCGCCCAGTGGCAGGCAGAAGCACCAGCACTGAGGGAGAATCCAATGGGTGTCCACCAAGTGCTCAGAGGTGTGCCTAGGAAACCTCCTCAGCCCCAAGTTCTTTGCCTGGGGGAGAGTTGGCCAAACTCCTAATCCAGGAGAGTGGGTACTCCAGATGCCTAGACATGGAGAGTACTGCAGCACCACAGTCTCTGCACAGGAATGGTGGGGCAGGTCAGGTTGCTGATTCAGAAGAGTAGGTGCTCCCAATGGAGATCTGCTTTGGTGTTGAGCAGAGAGGGCCCAGCTGCAATATGGTGTCTTCATAGGAAGGGTTGGATACTCAGTCTGCTGACCTAGGTGAGCAGGTGTTTCAGCTGTCTGGAGATCTGCCTGGGGGTGAAGAAGAGAAGGCCCTCCTTTACCTGTATCTTTGCACAGAAAGGGTAGGGTGGCTCATGCTTCCAGTCCGGGCATGCAGGTTCTTTGAATGCCTGGTGACCTGCCCTGGTGAGGAGCAGAGAGGGCCCTATTGCCCCATGATCTATGCACAGGAAGGGTGGGTGTGTCAGCCTGCTTCTCCAGGTGAGCAAGTGCTCCAAGTACCTGGAGATCTGCCTGGCCGTGGAATGGAGAGGGCCCTTCTGCCCCACAATCTATGTCCAGGAAGGGTAGGGCATCCCAGGCTGCTGAACCAGGCAAGTGGGTGCTCTGAATGCCTGGAGATCTGCCTAGGTGTGAAGTGGAGAGGGCCTCCCTGCACCAAGATCTGTGAATGGGAAGGGTGGGGCAGGTCATGCTGCTGATCCAAGTGAGTGGATGCTCCAGATGCCTAGAGATCTGCCTGGGTATGGAGTGGAGTGGGCCCCAAAATACCATGTTATATTACTTAATTTTCAAATGTATATATATTTTGCCATGGATCTCTTCATTACTGATTTTAAATTTAATGTCATTGTTTTTCAAGAATCTATTTTGTATCAGTTGAATGTTTAAAAATTCATGAATACTTGTTTCATGGCCCAGAAAATAGTTTGTCTTGGTAAATATTGCATGTGCAGTTGCTAAGAAGTATGTATTCTGCTGTTGTTGGTTAGAGTGTTCTATAGATGACAGTAAAGTGAAGATGGTTGATAGTGGTGTTTAAGTCTTCTATTTCTGTATTAGGGTTTTCCAGAGAAACAGAACCAATAGGAGATATATATATATATATATATGATTTATCATGGAAGTCTAGAAGACACACGATATGCTGTCTGCAAGCTGGAGAACTAGGAAAGACAGTGCTGTAATTCAGTCTGAGTCTAAAGGCCCGAGAACCAGAGGTACCTCCTGTGTAAATCCCAGAGTAAGAAAGCCCAAAAACCTAGAGTTCTGATGCTCGAGGGCAGGAGGAGATGAATATCTGTTCTAGAAGAGAGAGAGTGAATTTGCCCTTCCTCCTCCTTTTTGTTCCATTAGACTGTCAATAGATTCGATGATGCTTGTCATCGAATCTTCTGGTGGATCTTCTTTACTCAGTTGTCTCATTCAAATGCTAATCTCTTCTGGAAACACCCTCAAAGACACACAGAGATGGGTTTCACCAGCTATCTGCAGTTCCTTTGAGTCAGTCAAGTTGACACATAAAATTAAACATCACAGTTTCTTTACTCATGTTTGTCTACCTGTCCCATCAGTTGAGAGAGGGATGCTGAAATCTCCCACTATAACTGTGAACTTGCCTGTTTCTCTTTGGCATTTATTAGTCCATTTTTCTTATATTTCGATTCCCTATTATTAGATGCATAAATGTTTAGAAATGTTATATCTTCTTGACAAATAAATTAACTTGTTTATTGGGTGGGAAATGTTTAGGATTTTTATTTTCTCCTTATTAATTAGGCCCTTTATCACTGAGAAATTACCTTAACTCTGGTAATATTCTTTGTTGTGAAATCTAAGCTGTCTGATATTAATATAACCACGCTGGGTTTCATTTGGCTAATGTTAGCATGGTATGTCGTTTTTCATCATATATTTGGTATATTTGAAGTGGGTTTTTGTAAGTAACATATAGTTGAGTCTTGCTTTGTTTCCTAATATGACAATCTCTGCTATTTAGTTTGTGTGTTTAGACTATTTCATTTAGTGTGATTATTGATATGATTAGGTTTAAATTTATCATCTTACTATTTGTTTTCTCCTTATCCCGTCTGCTCTTTTTATGTTCTTATATTCCGTTCTCCTGTTTCTTTTGGATTGAGCATTTTTAAAATGTGACTATTTTTATCTCCTTTATTGAATTATTGCCTATAAATGTTCATTGTGTTATTTTAATGGTTGCATTAAGGTCTATAGTATACATCTATAACTTACTATAAGTCTGTATTTCAGTGATATGTAGAACCTCATCTATAATAATATTCTTGCAAGAGTATACTTCAGTTTCTCCCACCTGTTCTTTGTGTTATTATTGTTACAACTTTTAATTATATGTGAGTTATAAATCCCACAATACATTATTATTTTTGCTGATTATCTTTTGAATAATTTACATAATAAGTACATAATTCTTTATATTTGCTCATTGAGTTACAGTGTATGGTAGTCTTCTTTATGTAGATTCAGGTTTCTAGCTTGTATCATTTTCTTTCTGTTTGAAGAACTTCCTTTCACATTTCTTATAGTGCAAGTCTATTGAAAAAAAATTTTTTTTAGGTTTGAAAGTGTAAAAATATCTTTATGGTGTCCTTTGTTTTTGAAAACAATTTTTACATGTATAAGATTCCTGTTTGGCAATTTCTTTACATATTTTAAAGATGTTGCTGTATTATCATCTTACTTGTGTTGTTTCTCATGAAAAATTTGTGCCTAATGTTTTTTTCCTCTGGCTGCACTTAAGGTTTTCCCTTTGTTACTGTGATGTTAAGCAATTCATTATGTGCCTTTATGTAGTTTTCTCTACATTTTTTGTGCTAGGGTCTTGTTGACCTTTTTAAACCCATGGGCTACTACAGTTTTCATCAACTTTGGAAAGTTTTCAGGCATTATTTTGAAAAATTGTTTTTTAGTTCTCCCTCTTCCTTTTATCTTCTTTCAGGACCCTGATTACGTATGGATTTGGCTGTTTAAAGTTGTCTTACAGTTTACTATGCTGTATTTTTCTTTCTTCTCTGTGTTTCATTGTGGTTAGTTTTTATTGTTGTCTTCTATTTCACTAATCTTACTTTTATTCAATGTCTAATCTGTTGTTAATTTTATCCACTGTATTTTTCAGCTCAGATATTTTTATTTCCAACTTCCTTTCGTAACCCTATTAATGAGGTTAACTTTAATTCTTTCCCTGATCACTTATTTCCAGCAGTGTCTCTTCTTCCCTCACTCCTCCTTTTCTGGCAACAATACTTCCTTTCTTGCCAATATTTAAATTTAAATTATGCCTGTGTACCATTCCTTTGTCTTCTTGTACCTGCCAAAACTCAACTTTTCCTTTTGCTCCACACCCATACTTTAGGGTGGAACAATTGGAGAGAATAAACAGAAATCAAGTAGTTGGGTCATTTCCATGTTAAAAATGAACAAGTCGTAAATATCTCTAGTAGATTTGAATTCCTTTTATATCTTGTATCTTTTGACTTAATATATTTATTCTTTCCTCTAGTTTTGTGAATATATGGAATATAGTCCTCTTTTTGGCAATTACTTTTTCATTCTGATCCAGAATTCAATACACAGTCACTTATTTCATTTATTTAATAGTTGTTGTATCTCTTCTGTGACTTTTTATCTAGAATACGAACATGAGAAATCACATGAACCTGTGATTTGGTAATTTTTCATTTTTTAATTTATTTTACAGGAAAGGGGTCCCAGTTCAGACCCCAAGGGAGGGTTATTGGATGTCGCGCAAGAAATAATTCAGAACAGGTCCACAGTGCAAAGCAAAAGCAGGTTTATTAAGAAAGTAAAGTGGTGAAAGTACAGCTACTCCATACACAGGGGAAGGCGTTCCTGAAAGTAAGAGGAGAAATGTGTCCACCCTAGGTACAATACTTGTTTGTATACAGGATAAAAACAGATCATGGGGAGATGTGCTCTGTTACAAGGGTTTGTGATAAAGGATTACTTTTCTTAATTACTATATTTTGCAAGAATTGATGTTATTATCTTTAAAGCAAAATTAGGAATGCTTCTGTTCTCAAGATATCATCGGGGTATTAGGACACTCCTAAGGCTGGATCTGTTTAGTAAACATTATCAATCTGTTCCCTTAACCATAAACATCTAGAGGCTAACAATACCTAACTTTCTGGGCATGCAGCTCAGCAAGTCGCAGCCTCCTTTTTCCTAGCCCTCACTCAAGATGGAATCACTCTGGTTCGAATGCCTCTGTTATTTATAGTTATTTTGAAGTGTGTACATTCTGTCTTTAATCCTGAGGGCATGTTTCTTGTGTGGTTTTCTATTCTTTTTTTGTTCGTTTGTATTCCTATTGGAGGAAATAGTAGGAGATGGAGACCTAGGTAGCTATCTTTTTCCCCCAACTACCTGGTTTCTATTTTTTCTTCATTCTCTGAGCACTTGTTTACTTTTTGGCATAAGAAGATATTCCAATCTCATCTTGAATGTTGCTTTCTACATTCCTGGAATAAACCCTTTTTCCTAGGAGTCCTGGTTTCTTTTAGTGGAGAAAATATCTGAACATTGAACCAATTTACTATATATGGAATTTTAGGTTTCACAGTATTTGCAATTACAAATAATGCTGCAATGGATAACTTCGAATAGGTGTATTTTTGTAACATGGGTGTCTTCACGCTGAATTTTTGGAAATGAGATTTCCAGGCCAAAATGTAAATGTACCTGTTATATTATATATTTTTGTTATATATTGCCAATATAAATATAAATTTATATTTCTATAAATTTCCTCTGTGGATCTTGTATCATTTTGCATATCCAGCAGAAACATAGGAGGATGTTAGCTTCTACTTAATCTGGGTAACAGAGTTTGTTCTCAGACTTTTGTATTTTTATTATTCTGATAGGTAAGAAATGATATCTAGGGTGCTTTTATATTTCTCTAAAAAGAGTGAAATTAAACATCTTTCATATGTTTAACAGCTATTGTATTGTTAGGACCTGTTTTCTGTGCTGAAGATGAATTTTACTTTGTGTCTTCTTCTTTATGTAAAATTATATCTGTCTGCATACAGTCAACTTCTGAAATAGTACAGTGATAAATACAATCTTCAAATGATGCAAGGTATTTAAAAGGAAGTATTGCCTTACCTTTTAAACATGAAGTGAATTGAAATATTGGTGATGTTACATATACCACATAGGAATAAAAAGTAATGAAAAATGCTTTTTGATGAATCAGTCTGATTATTTAGTAGTCACATAATACATATATAATGTAACTTGAGCCTGTAACTAGGGTTTCAACTATATATATTTTTAAAGCAGTAATTTTTAAGCCTGGCTATAGAGCCACTTCTGCTATACCACCGGATTTGAAAACATTGAAATCTTGGTTGAAATCATTTCAACATTTAAAAATTTGGTTAATGAGAGGATGACCTGAGGCCACAAATTGAAGACCAGTCTGGGTAACATAGCAAGACCCTGTCTTAACTAAGTAACTAACTAACTACACCACCGCCCCCCCAAACACACACACACCACACATATATACACACATGCTTTAATCTATCAAAAAAGAAACCATGAGTTTATTCCCACACAATTGACATATTAGGAACGATTTGAGCTTAACGTTAATTTTGCATTTGTTTATGTCTGAAACCTGAAGAAGCACTAGGTGAACGCAGAAAACTGTAACTAGCTTAACCATGCTGCGTAGGAATACATAGTAGACACACACTTCAGTCCTTTACTGGCTACCTTCATTTACCTTTTTGTTGTGAGCCACACTCATCCACATGTGGCATTTCAACTTTCTGTCAAATTTTGAATAACTCTCCCCTTTACAGAATTCGCAAGTTGCAACCTTTCTGAAATCGACTTTGACAAGCAAACTTCAGGTCTTTTCAAAATGAAGTGCCATGTTAATATAGTAGTCATGTGCTTCTTAACGTTTAATATGTGTAAAACTGTGCAAAGTTTTTTCTGTTAGGTTTCTGTTTTTAAAAAATGTGTCCCTGATTAGTTTCTCGAGTATTATGCCTTTAACCCCATTTGTCCATAAGCCCTGTGGTTTTTATTTTGTAATTTTGTACAATCTCGTGGTTGTTAGGCACAAAAATATTTTGTTACAGTAGAGCTTATACATTAGAATTAGTTGTGGAGCTTTAAAGTACTGATGTATAGAACCCATCCAAAGCCTGTTAAATAAGAATCTATGGCCTTAGAGCCAATAATTGGTATTTTTAAAAAGTTTGCAGTTGTTGGACTGGGCATGGTGGCTCACGCCTGTAATCCAGCACTCTGGGAGGCTGAGGTGGGCAGATCACTTGAGCGCAGGAGTTCAAGATCAGCCTGGGCAACATGGCAAAATCCCATCTCTACCAAAAATAAAAGAAAATTAGCTGAGCATGGTGGCCTGGTCCTGTAGTCCCAGCTACTTGGGAAGCTGAGGTGGGAGGATCACTTTAGCCCAGGAGGCAGAGGTTGCAGTTAGCAGAGATCATGCCACTGCACTCCATCCTGGGCAACAGAGCAAGACACTGTCTCCAAAAAAAAAAAAAAAAAAAAAAAAAGCTTGCAGTTGCTTCTTATTGCAGCCAGAGTTGTGAACCACTAGTCCAGGGAAACCATGAAGCTTTGAAGAAAATGAAGAGAGGCTCTTATGAATGGGAAGTATCTAAAATTTCCTTTGAACTTGCGATTGAATCTTTGAAAACTTCATCTTTAGGGGAATTTAAGGAGTTGTCTTCTGGATTTCTATATTCCATAAAGACACAGAGACTCCAAAAACATTCTTCTTATGTAATGGGCAAACTCACAATAAAAACTGTTGTTTCACAGAACCATTTATTTTGAGTTATTGTGTAGTGTACAGACTATGCATTCTTCATGGAATTTTTATGTTGTATTTAAAAAAATTCAAGCAAAAAGAAAGCAAACAAGTAGTTGGAGGTGTAGTCTGAGTGAAAAGCTATTTATAACAACTATTATTTAGGTATTTTTCAAGCTTGAGTCATCTTCGTGATTTATTTTCAATGTTTTAGTATAATTATAGCTCCAGTAGTAGTTTGTTCTTTAATCCCGTGTTGTAGAATAAATACTTTTGGTATAATAAACTCAGAGCACTTAAATTACTACCTGTTTATGGAATACTGATTTACCTCACTACACAGCTGTTAGTTCAAATTTAGAGGGCAAGAAAGGACTAATATGCATTTCTAAAAGATATGTATTTTCCCCTTATGTGTAGTTTTCTCTTTTTCAAAAGTTGCATGCAGAGTTTACTTTCTTTATATCATGTATTAATCTTAGTATAACTGGTACTATTTACCTCTATAGGCTTCCTAAGCATAAAAGGCATTGTAGGGTTTATGTTAATTATTTTAGAAGCCTGAGATGCTATTTAATGTATGCAATGATCTCGTTTTTGGGGTAGATGAGAATAAAATTTCTGTAAATTGAATTATTATTCCTCCTTTTTATTATGAAATAGGTGATATGTTTATTTCTTGGAACCATTTTATTTTTGGTCACAAAACAACACTGCCAAAGAATCACATTTAAGAATTTAGAAAATTGGCCATATGCGGTAGCTGACGCCTGTAATATTAGCACTTTGGGAGGCCAAGGCGGGTGGATTGCTTGAGCTCAGGAGTTCTAGACCAGCCTGGACATCATGGTGAAATCCCATCTCTACAAAAAATACAAAAAGAAAATTAGTTGGGCATGATGGTGTGCGGTGTATGCCTGTGGTCCCAGCTGCTCAGGATGCTGAGGTGGGAGAATCACCTAAGCCCGGGAAGTCAAGGCTTCTGTGAGCCGTGATTGTGCCACTGCACTCTAACCGGGGTGACAGAGCAAGACTTTCTCCAAAAAAAAAAAAAAAAAAAAAAAAAGATAAAAAGAATAAATCTTTTGAAATCACATTTTACATTTCAGGTAAAAGCAATATTTTTAATAATATTAATATTAATATACAACTCAGAATTCTGAAAAATGTTCTAAAATTTTAAAATCTCAAATTAATAATTTGTTTTTCTGGGGCATTGGGAAATGTGTGCTGTCTTTTTCACTGTGTCAAAGTAGTCCTATTTCTAATTATCCAGTGAGATATTGGGGCGGTTAGATAAGATGATAATTTTATTTAATTGTTCTGTTTAGGGAGATTTGAGAGATGGGTCATTACTTTAGTTAGAAAGGCAGTTACAGTGAGAGGCCTCTTTCATTTTCATATCCATAGCTTCTCACAGAGCATGTCATAT
This sequence comes from Pan paniscus, assembly GCF_029289425.2. Lineage (NCBI taxonomy): Eukaryota > Metazoa > Chordata > Mammalia > Primates > Hominidae > Pan > Pan paniscus. The sequence goes on from NC_073253.2 coordinate 104,076,233, forward strand.
CAAGAGTGACTCACTAATCTTGCCCTAGAAGGACTTCTTTTTAGATGTGCTCATACTACAAAGTAGGTAGCCTAAAGGAGTAGATAGCTTTTCCTATGGCTCTTCACTTCTAATTTAATGATTAAGTACTAAATAGAAATTAAAGATTACTATGTACAGTTTAATAATATTCTCCTTAGTTTAACCTAGATAGTTATTCTTTTTTATTTTTAGAAACAGGGTCTAGCTCTGTCGCTTAGGCTGGAGTGCAGTGGTGTGCTCATAGCTCACTGTAGCCTTTAACTCCTGGGCTTAAGTGATCCTCTCACCTCAGCCTCCCGAGTAGCAGGGACTGCAGGTGTGCACCACCATGCTCAGCTATTTTTGTTTTTTTTTTTTTAATTTTTAGAGCCGGGATCTGACTCTTTTGCCCACGCTTGTCTTGAACTTTTGGGCTCAAGTGATCCTCCTGCCTCAGCCTGTAATTCCAAAGTGCTGGGATTATAGGCATGTCCCACTGCACCTGGCTAGGTAGTTATTCTTAAAGTAGTTTTTAGATATTAAGACCTTTAGGTTCCCACACTGCTCCCGCCAAGCATCAGGTTGTGTCAGGTGTAACACATTAAGAATTAGTTTTGTATTTGAATGTGAGCTCTTCCATTATTTAGGTGTGTGACTTTAGGCAGATTAATTTATCTGACATTCAAACTCCACATTTATAAGATGAAGATATTTTCTTCATAGTGTTGATAAAATGAGTAAATAAGAGAAGGCCTGCTGCGAGGGTGCAAGAGGTTGGTAATATTAATAAGTGAAGCCCCAGTACGTAAAAGAGGCAGAAAGTGTCTCTCTCATTTAGATAAGCAAAGTTAGCTTTAATAGGAGTCGGGTTGGAAAGAACTAATGGAGACCATCAATTCCACCTGTTCATTCTATGTGAGAGAGAAAAAAAGCATTTTTTAAAAATAGAGATTCAGAAGAAGGAAGTATCTTGAGTATATAGATTAGTTTATACCTTCTGGGAGTAAGAACTGAGTTTTAATTTTTTTCCCCCAGAAGTCTATTTGAGGAGTTTGAAAAAAGATAGATAAGGCAGTAGATGAAAAGGTTGATTGGGTTGGAGGAGGAAAGAGAGGACTTTGTTTTTTAAAAAAATATTGAGCTGATGGGGCCAATGAAGGATAATCTGGAACTACAGGAAATAGAAAATAACAGAACAGCTTGTCTAGGACATGGAAAGCGAATGGGAAAGAGTGGAGAGCAGGAATATAAAAAAAAGGAGCTAAAGAAGAGATAAAAATCTCCCAGAATCCTAACTATAGTTCATTCTTCTCTTTAAAATTTCCAAATAGGCCATTATTGTTTTAACAGTCCTCTACTAGAGCTGGATCAACAAAGGAATCTTCTCTGGACGTGAGCTATAAAAGTCAAGGAGTTTGTGAGGATGGCACTAAATAAGGAAGTAGCTATTAATAAATAGGAAAAGATCACAGGATGCTGGAACTGAAAGGGACTGTGAAGGTATTTTATTCAATGCTTAATTTTTGGTAGGAGAAAACTGCTGAGGTTAGGCGATTTACTTCTGAAGAATAAAGGTGACTATGGCCAGTTATTTTTCTGGTTACTGTTCTTCAGAAGAAGAACAAGAAAGGTGGCCCTTAAGTCCAAGAGGAATAAAAGCAATTGAGGAGCACCAAGAAGCTGGAAAAGTATTGGGAAAGAAAAGGTAATATAATTTCTTAATTTCTTTTCTGGCCTGATCTGTGTTTAGATACTTAGATTTACCTTTTTAATACCAGTAGTAATATCCCGGTAGTCATGTGGTTCTCTAACTTCTGAGACTGGACCGTAACTGAGCTAATGCAGCTCAGCATCTTTGGTACCAGTTATTAGAAACCAATTATTTAATTTGATTATATTGATTTTATTTAAAAATATTTAATCTTTGTCCACATATTATTTTTGCTTTCATTTGGATTCATTTTGTTTATTATATTAGTGTTTGATGATCTGAGAATCTGAAATACTTGAAATAACAGAGTCTTAGGCCAGGTGCAGTGGCTCACACCTGTAATCCCAGCACTTTGGGAAGCCAAGGTGGGCGAATCACTTGGGACCAGCCTGGCCAACATGGTGAAACCCTGTATTTACTAAAAATACAAAAATTAGCCAAGCATGGTGGCACATGCCTGTAATCCCAGCTACTCGGGAGGTTGAGGCAAGAGAATCACTTGAACCCAGGAGGTGGAAAGTATAGTGAGCCAGGATTGCTCCACTGTACTCCAGCCTGGGTGATAGAGTGAGACTCCGTCTCAAAAAAATAACATGGTCTTAAAAGTTTCAACCTTTCTATTGTTAGAAAGGCTTTAACCAAGAGAAAGTGAAATTCTGCTGACATTGAAGGTCATACTTAACTCAGATGATTCACCTTCCTCTGATTTATCAAGTAACCTTAGTCCTTTGGTTCTTTAAAAACCTTCACCAGATAGGAACATGCTTATAAATCTGGACACCAAGACATGAATGATCCAGGGAAAGAGACTAGTCAATTCCTGCTGTATTTATAGGGGAAAATTTTTAAATGTTATAAGAAAAATGAAGATATCCAAGAACTCATTACAATGAGTTATACCATTGAAGGAGTTTCATATATGTAAATAGTTTTTGAAAATTATTATATTATCACTATGAAAATTTTAATATCCCAAGGCTGACACAAATATGGTAGTGGTAGTCTTGCCTTTTTCATGCTTCTTATGCTTGGGTTCATTGAGCTTCTTTGATCTGTATTTATTTTTCATCCAATTTTGAAAAATTTTAGCCATTATTCTTTGAATACTTTCCTTGTCTCTCCCTCTGTCTCCTTAGAGGTTTCCAAGTACACACATATTATTTTTGTTATTAAATTCTATAATATAATTATTTTATTTTTTAAGAAAAATTATATGTATTTATGGTATACCTTGTAATATTTTGATATATGTTGTATAATGATTACCACAATCAAGTTAATTAACTTATCTGTCACCTCACATAGTTATTATTTCTTTTCATGAGGAGAACACTTAAGATACATACTCTCTTAGCAAATTCAAAGTGTATAATAAATTATTATTAACTCTAGTTATCATGGTGTACATTAGATCTTCAGGACTTATTAATCCTGCATAACTGAAACTTTGTTCCCTTTGACCAAAATGTCCCCATTTTCTTCACCCCTATCCCCTGGCAATCATCATTCTATTCTCTTTTTCTGAATTTGACTTTTTAAAATTCCACATATGGGTGAGATCATGCAATATTTGTCTTTTTATGCCTGGCTTTTTCACTTAGCATAATGCCCTCTAGATTAATCCCTGTTCTCAAAAATGGCAGGATTTCCTTCTTTTTTATGATTGAATAATATTCCATTATATATGTGTATACACACGCACACACATTTTATTTACTATAATTTCTTTATCCATTCATCTGTTGAGGGTTGTTCCTGTATCTTGCCTATTATGAATAATGCCTGTCCTAGTCCAAGTTCTGTTGCTATAATAGAATTCCTGATATTGGGCATTTTATAAAGAAAGAGGTTTATTTAGCATATAGTTCTGTAGGCTGGGAAGTTCAAGGTCATCACCCTGGCTTCCGGTGAGAACTATTGTGCTGTGTCATAACACAGGGAGAAAAATAAAGGGAAGTGGACATATGCAAAGAGAGAAAATCCAGGGACTTTATAGCAGTCCACTTTTGTGGGAACTAATCCATTGCTACAAGAGCTAATCTAGTCTTGCCAGAGTGAGAACTCACTATTCCGAGAATGGCACCAAGCCACCCACATAGTAGCAGCCCTCATGACCCAAACACCTTCCATTAGGCCCTACCTACCAATACCACCACATTGGGGATCAAATTTTATTTTATTTTATTTTATTTTATTTTATTTTATTTATTTTATTTTATTTTATTTATTTTATTTTATTTATGTTATGTTATGTTATGTTATGTTATGTTATGTTATGTTATGTTATTTTTGAGACAGAGTCTCGTTCTGTCGCCTAGGCTGGAATGCAGTGGCGCCATCTCGGCTCACTGCAGCCTCTGCCTCTTGGGTTCAAGTGATTCTCCTGCCTCAGCCTCCTGGCTGGAATGCAGTGGCGCCATCTCGGCTCACTGCAGCCTCTGCCTCTTGGGTTCAAGTGATTCTCCTGCCTCAGCCTCCTGAGTAGCTGGGATCACAGGTGGTCTGCCACCATGGCCAGCTAATTTTTGTATTTTTAGTAGAGACAGGATTTCACTATGTTGGCCAGGCTTGGACTTCTGACCTTAAGCGATCTGCCCCCCTTGGCCTCCCAAAGTCCTGGGATTACAGGCATGAACCACTGTGCCTGGCCTGGGGATCAAACTTTAACATGAGTTTTGGTGGGGACAAACAAATAATATGCAAGCTGTAGCAATATGACAATGAACATGAGAGTACAGGTGTCTTTTTGTTGTATTGATTTTGTTTTCTTTGGCTATGTAACCAGAAGAGGGCTTGTTAGATCATATAACAGTTCTATTTTTAATTTTTTGAGGAACCTCGATATGTTTTACATAATGGGTGTCCTAATTTACATTTCCACCAACAGTGTATAGTGCTCCTTTTCTTCACATCTTTGCCAACACTTATCTTTTGTCTTTTTTATAATAGCCATCTTAATAGGTGTGAGGTGATAGGTCATTGTGGTTTTGATTTGTAGTTACCTGATGATTAGTGATACTGAGCACCTTTTCATATATCTTTTGGTCATTTGTGTATCTTCTTTGGAAGAATATCTGCTCAGGTCCTTTGCAGATTTTGAAAACTGAGCTATTTTTTTCTGTGTGCTGTTGAGTTGTGTTAGTTCCTTACATATTTATATCAGTTCCCTTATTAGATATATAATTTACAAATATTTTTTCCCATTCTTTAGATTGCCTTTTTATTTGGTTATTTCCTTTGCTGTGTAGAAGCTTTTTAGTTTGGTGTAGTCTCACTTGTTTAATTTTGCTTTTGTTGTCTGTGCTTTTGGTGTCATCTTCAAAAAATCATTGCCAACAGCAGTGTCAAGGAACTTTTCCTTTGTTTTTTCTTGTAGGAGTTTTATGGATTCAGGTCTTATATTTAAGTCTTTAGTTCTTTTTGAGTTGATTTTTGTGTATGGTCTAAGATAGGGATCCAGTTTCATTCTCTTACATGTGGATATCCAGTTTTCCCAACACTGTTTATTGAAGAGACTATCTTTTCCCTATTGTGTATTCTTGGTGCCCTTGTCAAAGATGAGTTGATTGTATATGTGTGGGTTTATTTTTCTGTGCTCCCTCTATTCTTCCATTGGCCCATGTATCTGTTTTTATGCTAGTATTATATTATTTTGATTAATATACCTTTGGAAATATAGTTTGGAACAAGGAAGTATGATGCCTCCAGCTTTATTCTTTGTAAAGATTGCTTTAGCATTCAGGGTATTTTATGGCTCCATAAGAGGTTTAGGATTTTTTTTTTTCTATTTCAAAATTCTAATGTCATTTTTTATCATTGAAATTTTAATTAGGAATTCTGATAGAATTGCTTTCAATCTGTAGATTGTTTTGGGTGGTATGGATATTTTAATGGTCATTCTTTCAATTCATGAACGTAAGCATATTTTCCATTTATCTGTGCCTTCTTCAACTTCTTTCATCAATATCTTATAGTTTTCAGTGCAAAGACCTTTCACTTTCTTGGTTAAATTTATTCCTATGTATCGTATTATTTTTGATGCTAATTTGGGAGTGCTTTCCTAATTTCTTTTTTGGATAGTTTGTTGTTACTGTATAGAAATGTTACTGATTGTTTTTATACTCCTGGCAGGAAAAGAAATAAATTTTAAAAAAGAAAAAAGAAAAACAAATGTTATTGATCTTTGTATGTTGATTTTTTAATCCTACAATTTTACAGAATTCACTTATTAATTCAGTTTTTTAAAATTGGAGAGTCACAGTTTTCTACATACAAGATTATCGGGGGACCTGCCCCGATAATCACATAGGTTCTTTTCTATTTTCCTAAGCGTCGGCTGGCTTGAGAAATAAAAGGACAGAGTACAAAAGAGAGAAATTTTAAAGTTGGGCATCCAGGGGAGACATCACACATTGGTAGGATCTGTGATGCCCCACAAGCCACAAAAACCAGCAAGTTTTTATTAGGGAGTTTCAAAAGGGGAGGGAGTGTGCGAATAGGTGTGGGTGACAGACAAAAAGTACTTAACAGGGTAATAGAATATCACAAGGCAAGTGGAGGCAGGGCGAGATCACAGGACCACAGGACGGAGGCGAAATTAAAATTGCTAATGAAGTTTTGGGCACCACCGTCATTGATAACATCTTATCAGGAGACAGAGTTTTGAGATCAACCGGTCTGACCAAAATTTATTAGGTGGGAATTTCCTCTTCCTAATAAGCCTGGGAGCGCTATGGGAGACTGGAGTTTATTTCACCCCTGCAGTCTCAACCATAAGAGACAGGTACGCCCCGGGGGGGCCAGTTCAGAGACCTACCCCTAGGTGCGCATTCTCTTTCTGAGGGACGTTCCATGCTGAGAGAAAGAATTCAGCAATATTTCTCCCATTTGGGCTTTTGAAAGAAGAGAAATATGGCTCTGTTCTGCCCGGCTCACCGGCGGTCAGAGTTTAAGGTTATCTCTCTTATTCCCTGAACAATTGCTGTTATCCTGTTCTTTTTTCAGGGTGCCCACATTTCATATTGCTCAAACACACATGCTGTGCAATTTGTGTAGTTAACACAATTATTACAGGGTCCTGGAAGGATATACATCCTCCTCAACTGACAGGATTAAGAGATTAAAGTAAAGACAGGCATAGGAAATCACAAGGGTATTGATTGGGGAAGTGATAAGTGTCCACGAAATCTTTACAATTTATGTTTAGAGATTGCAGTAAAGACAGGCATAAGAAATTACAAAAGTATTAATTTGGGGAACCAATAAATGTCCATAAAATCTTCATAATCCACGTTCTTCTGTCATGGCTTCAGCCAGTTCCTCCGTTTGGGGTCCCTGACTTCCCGCAACACAAGATCCTGTCTATTGTAGACAGTCATACTTTTCTTTCTGATTTGGATTTTTAAAATTTCTTTTTATTGCCTAATTGCTCTGGCTAGGACTTTTAGTATGCCATTAAATGGAAGTGAGAGTGAGCATCCTTTTCTTTTTTCCGATTTTAGAGGAAAAGCTATCAGTTTTTTACCATTGACTATGTTAGCTGTGAGCTTGCCATATCTAGCCTTTATTATGTTGAGATACATTGATTCTATACTTGATTCCTTGAGAATTTTTATCATGAAAGGATGTTGAATTTTGCCCAATACTCTGTGCATATATTGACACGATCATATAAAGTTATTCATTATTCTGTTAATATAATGTGTCAAATACAAAATTATTGATTCGTGTATGTTGAACCATGCTTGCATCCCAGGGATAAATCCCACTTGCCCACTTGGTCATGGTATATGATCCTTTTAATATGTATACAATTTTGTTCCCTAGAATTATATTGAGGATTTTTACATCTGTGTTCATTAGGGATATTGGCTTGTAATTTTTCTTTCCTTTTTTTCCAATTTATTTTTATTTTTTGTAGACATGGTGTCTTCCTGTGTTACCCAGGCTGGTCTTGAACTCCTGGGCTGAAACGGTCCTCTCACCTCAACCTCCCAAAGTGCTGGGATTACAGGCATGAGCCTCTGCACCTGGACAGTTCTTGTTTCTTGTAGTGTCTTTGTCTGGCTTTGCTGTCAGGGTAATACTGGCTTCATAGAATGAATTTGGAAGTGTTCCCTCCTTTTCAGTTTTCTAGAGTAGTTTGAAAAGGACTGATGTCAATTCTTCTATAAATGTATTGTAGAATTCACTAATGAATCAAACAAAGGTCTGGGCTTTTTGATGGGAAGTGCTTGATTACTGATTCAGTCTCCCTGCCTGTTTTAGTCTAGTCAGAATTTCTGTTTCTTCATGATTCAGTCTTGGTAGGTTGTATTTGTTTTTATTCCATAGCACCTTGTTCTTTGCAGACTCCCAGCTCTGTCTCCTCAATTCAGGGATTCCACAGGGTTCTGCCTCAGTTTCTCAATGTTATGGTGGTTTTAGAAACTTTTTTTTTTTAATTCTCAATTCTTAGAGACAATTTAAGTAGCACCAAAGTTTACTGATTCAAACAATTTAGATATTATTCAATAGCAAAACATTTGAGCTTTGCACTTTATTAGAGGTATGTTATTCATAATTGGTTTATGACAACCATGGACTCCATGGTTATTGGTCTCTGAATTTCGTACTTGTAAAAGTTGGGATTCCAACAGGAAAGTGGAACTTACATCATGTAGTTCAATAGACAGGTTTTAATTTTGGGAAAATCTTCAACACTTTTGGAAAAGCTAAAAGGAAACAGGAGAGGGAGAGAGAGTGCAAGAGTGAGAGCCTGCCAGCCTTCTTCCTATTCCTCAACCCTATCAGAAGGTAATTAGCAAGGGACAGCACAGATAAAGGGCTGGGTTTCTAACTGTGAGCAATCAAATGATCCGTACCCTATATCTTGAAGTGTCAGTCTTGGCACTTTATATTTCTCTTCAAAAGAAGAAAAAAATAGTACCCATTTCTTCCATTCTTTAGTATTTTCCTGTCAAAGTTCTCATAAGTTATTATTAATCTATGGTTATTTCTCTTTTCTTAGACTTAATTTTAGCGACTTTATTTCCTTTTTTCTTTAATTAAGTAAGCTCTTCTTTGTTTTATATTTTGTCCTAGAATTTGACTTTATATTATTTGAATATAGTGACTACAGGGTCTTGTTTTTCATATTTTTCTGGGGTGTTTTCACTTGTCTTTTTGTTGTTGTGCTATATTTTATTTCTGTTTCATACGTATTGCATGTGGTGAAGTTTTGTCCCCTCTCTGATTTGATAATATTTTCCTTTTTATAAGTGTTTATCCCATTTTCATATAATATTTAACAGATGGAGTTAGTATCTTTTTTTTTTTTTTTTTTCCCAAGACAGGCTCTTGCTCTGTCACCCAGGCTGGAGTGCAGTGGCAAAGTCATAGCTCACTGTAACCTCAAACTCCTGGGCTTAAGGGAATCTTCCCACCTCAGCCTCCTGAGTAGCTAGGACTATAGAAACAAGCCACCATATCCAGCTAATGTTTAAATTTAAAAACAAAGCTTTTCAAATTTTTGATTAAAAATTTTTTTTTGTAGAGACACTGTCTTGCTACATTGCCCAGGCTACTCTCGAGCTCCTGGCCTCAAATAATCCTCCCACCTTGGCCTCCCCAAACACTGGGATTACAGATATGAGCCACTGCTCCTGGCCTCATTTGTATTTTGTACTTATTTTCAATTATTATTTACTTTTTGTCCTTTGTTAAAATGGATAGTGTTAACTTTCCTTAAAAAGCACTTTTGATAATTCAGGAGGTATAAATAGGCTGCTTATTTAAAAACCTTCACTTGGTTAACTTTAGAAACTTAAGAATTATAAACTCAAATTTATACTTCTTGATACACAAACTTAAGAACTAAAGCTATCTTCTGACTCTTCTATTTGAAAAGTTACTTACACTTCTTTCCGTCAGTCTCTCATTCTTCATTTTTGTTGGTATCCTGTGGAATTTTTGTCTAGTCTAGTAAAATTAAATTATTATCACTTTAATGTTTTGTAGCTCTTTTTTCAATAATGATGATATTTATATTCCGTTTTGCAAATTTTAACAGTGCTTTTTCCTGATTGTATTATTGTTATTTGCCTATGATTAAACTTTTCTAAAATTAAAATTCAGGCATTTTTACTTTTTAATATTTTTTAACCTGTCTATAACTTTCAGCATCAGTGACTTCCTACTGGTAAAATTCAATTGTAAGGAATACTATTAGCAATCAGGTTTCTGTATAATGAAGCGATTTTAAGGTCTTCAAGTGGCCGACAATATTTTGTTTATTAAGTTACAAAGAATTAGCTTGCAGCTGGGTGCAGTAGTTTACGCCTGTAATCTTAGCACTTTGGGAGACTGGCAGGATGATTGATTGAGGCCAGGAGTTTGAGACCAGCCTGTGCAACATGGTGAGACCCTGTCTCTATTTTTTTAAAAAAAGAAAAAGAATTATCTTCCACAAATTATCCTAATAACAATTTATCTATGTCCTAATCATTGCTATGCTGTAACCAAAGAGCTATATCTGCAACGTGCTATATTCCAGTTTTACTGCAAATATAGAAATGTAGCTTTACTTTTGTTTGTTTCTTTGTTAAGCACCTATTAACATTTTACTCTCCTCTCTTTTAACAAATATCCCACCCACCCAGCTAATTCAAGGAATTATATCATCCAAACATCTTTTTGTTTGTGACTTTCGACCATTCCTTTTAGGTCAGTGTTTCATTTGCATTACATGCTGCTCTGCTATTTCTGTTATTTTTTCAGTTGAAGATAGACCTGTTTACTTTTTCTTCACTATCACATTATAATATTGCCTAATTCTGTGTTAAAAAAAAATATTTATGGCTGTGCATGGTGGCTCACACCCGTAATCCCAGCACTTTGGGAGGCTGAGGTGGGAAGATCACTCAAACTCAGGAGTTCAAGACCACCCTGAACAACATAGTGAGACCTTGTCTCTACTAAAAATCAAAATAATTAGCTGGACATAGTGGTGCATGCCTGTAGTCACAGCTCCTTGGAAAGCCGAAGTGGGAGAATCACTTGAGCCTGGGAGGTTGAGTCTGCAGTGAGCCATGATCGTGCCATTGCACTCCAGCCTGGGTGACAGGGTGAGACCCTGTCTCAAAAAAAACTTTTTTAAGTCACTTTTATGGCATGTATTTAATTCATGGTTTTATTCTACATTCCTCCTTCCTTTTTTTCTTTCTTTTTTCCTACTTCTTCCCTCTTTCCCTCCCTCTTGTCTCAAACATCACAATAAATACTCAAAATATTAAACATGGTACCGCCTTCATGGAGCTTCCATTTCAATTGAGGAGACATTATAAAAAACCAAACCACCAATTATACATATAGATAAATAATTGTTTTAAATGCTGAGAAAGAGTAAGACAGAATAGTAAGGATTAGACCTATAGGATATTTAGCTGATTACTAAAGGAAGATATGGAGCTTGCCAGGTGAAGGTGAGGAAGAGCTTCCAGGTAGAGGTAAAAACTTTCAGGAAGAGATTGGAGCTTGCTATGTTCAGCAAACTGAAGAAAGAACAATATTTCTAGCATTTATTTAGCTTGGTAGAGAACAGCAAAACATGAAGTTGGAAGGATAGATTAGCGGATAGATAATGGGAGACATTATAAGTCTTAGAAGGAGTTTGGGCTGGGTGTGGTGGCTCATGCCTGCAATCCCAGAACTTTGGGAGGCCAAAGTGGGTGGATCACTTGAGGCCAGGAATTCGAGACCAGCCTGGGCAAAATGACAAAACCCCGCCTCTACTAAAAATACAAAAATTAGCTGGGCGTAGTGGTTCACACATGTAGTCTCAGCTACTTGGGAGGCTGAGGCACAAGAATCACTTGAACCCAGGAGGTGGAGGTTGTAGTGAGTGGAGATTGCGTCACTGCACTCCAGCCTAGGTGATGGAGCAAGACTCCATCTCAACACGAAAGAAAGGAGTTTGGATTTTTCTTTAAATGAAAAGGAAAGCCAATATAGTGTTTTAAGGGAGACAGTTATATTAATTTTTTAATTATTATTGTATTATTATTATTATTGCTACTTTGAAGAGAATGGATTGGAAAGGAGCATGAGAGTGTACCATTTGGGAGGTGTTGTAATAGTCTAAGCCAGAGGTAATCATAACCTTCAAAGGAGTGGCACTGGAGATGGAGAGAAGAAGATGGATTTGTGATTGACTTTGGAGACAGAATCTGAAAGACTTGCTGATGGATTGTTCATGGAGAAGGGTGTCCTCAGATTCGAAGGAGCTGGGACTTCTGCAGAAACACAGAGAATGTTTATTAGCAGCGTTGGGGTGTTGGGAGTGAGATAGAGCCAGGCTTTTGTTAAAACTAGAAGATGAATGGAAAGTTCTGATAAGAGGTATGAAGAGTTTTCTAATTATAGAGCAAGAGTTCTTGACAATACAGGATTCTATAGATAGTGGCTTGGGTTGGATTAGGAGATACTGAGGACAATATGGGGTTGACAGAGTGGCAATATATGCTTTGAGACCTTGGACTTCCTGTAGTGACTACACTGAACAGGGCTTTTAGGCAGGTTGGGATGTACCATTCTGGGAGAGGAGGGCAATCTGACCCAATTGTGTGGTTTTTTGGCTTGCAAGAAATCTTCTCCCCTAGGCTGCAAGGACTGCTACATAGAATTACAAAAAGTTATTGCTACAAAGCACTTAAAGAATATTTATTTTTTGAAGATACAGCAAGAAGACTGTCTCCTCTCACTTTTTATTTTTTTGTAGCATTAACATTCTGCACATGCCATAGAATATTTCTCCAACTGCATAGTTTGAAGTGAAAATACTAGATGAAAAAGGCAAAGCTACATATATTATAGCCATTTAGTTTATGTTTTTAATCCATGTTTATATAGTTTTATACTGTTTGCATCTTTGTTACATTTTAGATTTTAAAGTAAGGACTACATTAGTTTTAAATTGCTTTGTGGTGTTAAGAGCAAGCTAGTGATTATATTTTCATATTTAAAAGTAAATATGATGGGTTTATAGGCCACACATATGTTCCATGTTCATCATATCATTTCACAACTAAAAATAGTCCCCTCCCTAAATAACTGTTCTCAAAGGTTATTATTTTTTAAAAAACATACAATGCAGTGTATCAAAAACAAGATTGGCAAGTCAGATCCTGGCAACTTAGTATTATGACTAAGAATTTGCTTTCTTTAGGCTATAATTTTGCTTTAGATGCTTATGAAATTTTGATTTTTGATTACATTGGAATATTAACAGAAGGAAAATAATTCTGTTCATTCACAGACCAAAAATAATAGAGTAGAAAATTATTCTTGTCAGTATCTGAAACCAAACTTTGCTCATTTAAAAAATATCTTTTGGATCCACCGTGTCATAGGTCTTCAATATTGTTTCTGAATAGAATATTGAATACTATAGCGAAGAGGATTCCTCTGTTCCTTTTTTTTTTAAAGTATGTGTATGTCAGGAAGTCTAACTAATAAATGATTTGTTCTTCTAGCAGTTTCCATATGCCCACTGATCCCAAACCTACAATTATGTGCCTCTTGCTATTGAGGCAGTGTGTTGTGCCCTTTGGTGTATTGTGCTGGAAGAACTATTGAGATGTAAAGGTATTTGTTAGGAAAAGAATAGGGCTATAGATAGAAATCCATAGAATACCAGTATTCTCACAGGCAACAAAAGAACAGGTACCAAAGATTGAAAAGGAAATTTTAGAAAGGGAGGAAAACAAGCCAGGAATGTTGGAAATAGGAAGCTAAGCGAGCCTCCACGAAAGACAGTTTCAGCATGAAGTTGAGTCAGCAGAGAGAGGCAGGTTAAGATGTGGATGGGACAATGTCTGCTGCATTTGACCATTAGGAACTGAAGACCATAGTGGGACATTAGAATCGTGTGGCAGAGCAATATTTCAGTGTGCTGGAAGACAAATGAGAAGTGAACAAATGAAGACTGCAAGTGTGGACTCTTAAAGAGTCCCCTAATCTTTTTCTTAGTTTTCTGTGTTGTCTGTGATTATAGAATTTTGAAGCATGTGTAGTTGAAGTTGAAGACGTTAAATATGAACCACTCATAGATCTTTGAACAGTTGCCAGAAACCTATTTTTTATATTAATGTAATAATTTACATAAAACTAAATATTTAAAGTTTTGAACTCTTAAAGCACAGCTAAATGGAAACCTTTAATGCAAATGTTAATTTTGTTTCTTTTTTTTTTTTTAAGTCTTGGCTACTTATGATTCAGCAGACAGAACAACTTAGTAGGATAATGAAGACACATGCAGAGGACTTGAACTCTGGACCTTTACACAGGCTCACCATGATGATTAAGGACAAGCAGCAGGTGAAGAAAAGTTACATAGGTGTTCATCAGCAGATAGAGGCAGAGATGATCAAGGTTCGTTTTTCCATATTGAAGTTCTTTCTTGAAATTGTTTTTCAAATTCACAGAAATATTTTACCTTATTTGGCTTTAAAAATTGTTTATTCATCATTTCCCAACAAGAAATAGGTTTATGGTCTCTAATAAGTAATATCTTATTGAACATAAAACATTGATTATAGGATATATTGTGACTGTATATACTCCTATGAAAGAAAAAAGAGGCTCCCAATTAAACTATGACACAAAGCTTTCTTATCACTTAGGATTTTTAGTTTTTATTTACTGAAATAGTTCTTTGAGACTTTTAAAAATAAATTTGTCTTATCTAATACTTTGCATAAATAAAAAAGAAAATACAGGCAGAATTACTTTTGGTATTCTTAAATTTACGTATCCCTCATTTTCCCTACATTCGGAGTCTGTCTCTTCTGAATGACTTTTTTCAAATTATTTTTATTATAGAAATTTGTAAATGTATAAAACAAGAGAGGATAGTAAAATCAACTTCCACCTACCCATCACCTGAATAGTCACCGTTTTTTCTATACTCCTACCCACTTTTTTTTTTTTACATTGGATCATTTTAAAGATATCATTTTATCCATAAATATTTTAGAATGTATAGCTAAAATAAGTGTTCTTGTTAGAAATGTAACTACAGGCCAGATGCGGTACCTCACACCTGTAATCCCAGCACTTTGGGAGGCCGAGGAAGGCGGATCACGAGGTCAGGAGATCAAGACCATCCTGGCTAACAGGGTGAAACCCCGTCTCTACTAAAAATACAAAAAATTAGCTGGGCGTACTGGCGGGCGGCTGTAGTCCCAGCTACTCAGGAGGCTGAGGCAGGAGAATGGCGTGAACCTGGAAGGTGGAGGTTGCAGTGAGCGGAGATCGCACCACTGCACTCTAGCCTGGGCAACAGAGCGAGACTCCGTCTCAAAAAAAAAAAAATGTAACTACAATACCGTTAATTTGCCTAAAAATAATAATTCCTTCATGTTATCGAATACTTTTTGTTGAAATGGTTGTTGTTTAAATGTTTTTTTATAGTTGGTTGGTTTCAATCAGGATCCAGATACCATCTATACCTTGCATTTGAATGATACTTTTAAAAAATATGTAGGTTCTCTTTCCTGCACAGTGTTTAATAAAATGCCATTTATTTATGGAAGAAACTAGGTAATTTGCTCTATATAATTGAATTTCCTTCATATTGGGTTTTTCTGTTAGCATCTTATGATGTGATTTCACATATTCCTTCATCTTTAATTTTTTCTGTAAATTGGAATTTAAATCTAGAGACTTGATAAGATTCTGGCTGCATATTTTGGGCAAGAATACATCATAGGTGGTGGTATACACTTCTTGCAGTTTTATATCAGGAGGTATATAATGTTGATTTATCTTTTTATTATGTGAAACTTGACTAATTGGTTCCAGTGTTGTCAACCTGATCAATCTATTAAAAAAGTTTTCTGGCTGGGTGCGGTGGCTCATGCCTGTAATCCCAGCACTTTGGGAGGCCAAGGTGGGCAGATCGCCTGAGGTCAGGAGTTCAAGACCAGCCTGGGCAACACGGTGAAACCCCGTCTCTACTAAAAATACAAAAATTAGCCAGGTGCGGTGGTGCACGTCTATAACCCCAGCCACTTGGGAGGCTGAGGCATGAGAATTGCTTGAACACTGGAGGCAGAGGCTGCAACGAGCCTAGATCATGCCGCTGCCCTAACAGCCTGGGCAACAGAGCGAGATTCTGTCTCAAAAACAACAACAACAACAACAACAACAACAACAGAAAAAAGTTTGGTATTAGTCTTTTAACAAATAGTTTTACAAAGTTAACCAGTGAGTTTTTTCTTGAATGGAGAATGATTTGAACTCATTTATATTTATATTTTTTGTTTATTCACACAGTGTCATCGTCTGTGTCATCAAGAACATTGGTGATACAGAATTTCTTTAAAAGGTGTTTGAGATTATCTTCCAAGTTGCTGATAACCACTTTTGCAAGGTTTTGATGCTTTCTCTTTCTTAATCTTCTCAAATGGCAAATTTGAAGATTTGTAGACAATATCTGGGACACATATTTTTTCCTTAAATTGCATTTAAATGACTTTTTGACTACAGTCAAGGACTTGCATTTGTTTCATTGTTCCACAGAAATAATATTTTAATTGTTTGTTTAATTACAGAAAACATTTCTGCACATACTAAGTTAATTTTTTTAAATTTTAGATAATGGCAGTGTTATTCTTCGTTTGCACCCCCATCCCCCCTTTTTTTTTGAGTCAAGTTTCAGCCAGGCTGGAGTGCAGTGGTGTGATCTTGGCTCATTGCAACCTCTGCCTCCCAGGTTCAAGCAATTCTTGTGCCTCATCCTCCCGAGTAGCTGGGATTATAGGCATGCGCCACCACAGCCTGGCTCCTTTTTTGGTATTTTTGGTAGAGACAGGGTTTTGCTGTGTTGGCCAGGCTGGTCGTGAATTACTGACCCCAAGTGATCTGCTTGTTTTAGCCTCCCAAAGTGCTGGTTACAGGCGTGAGCCACCGTGCCTGGCCTGATTTGCTATTCTTTTAAAAAAGTTTATTTGTTTTCACATGCTATCGAATTTAGTACTGATTTTTAAAACATACTTGTAGTTTATTTTCTATAGTTGTATATTAAAGAACAACTCTGACCTGTAAGTAGTAAAATACACATCAGTTAATACTTTGGAATTTAAGTTCTTGAGCAATTTAAATTTAAACAATTTAATACATTTATGCATTTTGTTTCTTTGACAGGTTACCAAAACAGAATTGGAGAAGTTAAAATGCAGCTATAGACAATTAATAAAAGAAATGAATTCTGCCAAAGAGAAATATAAAGAAGCTTTAGCTAAAGGTAAGGCAAAATTTTAAAAATTGTTTGCTTAGGTGATTTTTATTCTTACTGTTTGAAAGTTATCTTTGTAAGTAGTGGAATGATTCCATTTAGAGCATTTCACATATAAACAACTCAAAATAAACCCACATTGGCTAATTGTCAAACTGTGTAGTAAGTCTTACTAATTTTCCATTGCTTTAAATGACTCAAAGTATTTTTGAATAGTTCATACTAAATGGAATTATGTAGCATGTGTAATAGAATTGAAGGGATGTTTAAAATTTTCTCTCTTGCATCATATTTACTTATTTAATTACAGAGTGCTTAAGTAAGAAAAATAGGAGTATATTTATTTAGAAACTTTTAAAATCTTCTTTTTTACCTGTATTATTTAAGTCACTAAAACCACATCATTTTATAGCATTATGTTCTCTTTATAGCTTAATTTTATGTGTCTATATTGCCCTAAAATTTTCATAAGAAGTCTTAAAAATAAATGGAAAGAGAAGCATATTATTTATGTTTCAAACAGAGATTTATGGTTATAATTTCTTATTAAGTACTTAGGTGATCTTGTATCTAAATTTTGAAATGTTAGATTTCAGTAAAGATTAAGCATAGTTTATGAACAGAAACTTCTTTGGCTGTTGCTATAATTGGGCAATATTTTCCTTATGTTTAAATGTGCCTAAACCGCTCATATTTATACATTTTTTCTTTATAAAAGTTGGAGGATTTTTCTTTTTGTTTTGTTAATTTTCTTTCTAGCTAAATAAAGCCTTTATTAGAATCTCTATTTTATTTTGGTTCTTAAATTTATCTTTCTCTACATTTTCTCTTTATCTTTTATTTGTTAAACATTCTCGTTATTTTGTCATAGTAAATGAAGTAAACATTTCCTCCATTTGGCTGTATCTTGCACAATGAAAATATTGTTGTTATTCCCAGTACACTAGAAGTGATACTGATTTAAATGCAGTTCTTTCTCTTCTCCTTCCTTTCTCTCTCCTTTTCCCCTCTTCTTTATCTTCTTCCTTCCTCTCCCTTGGTCTCCCTGTTTGTCCCCCTTCTCTCTCTTCCTCCTCCACTTCTTACCCCAACATTTACTTTGTGTCTCCTTCTCTCCCCACTTCCCCCAATTTACTAGGGAAGTTGTATGCATATTCACAGTTTCCTTACTATTTGTCATGTAACTCAGCCAAGACTTTGAGATTATGGTCTCTATTAATGTAGATATATCTTTTGAAATGCTTTTATCTTTAAATTATCTAAATTATTTTAGTGAAGCAAAGAAAGAAATGACAGTGGAAAGAGCACAGGCTTTGGAGTCAGAGAGTCCTGGATTTAAGTTCCAACACTGTGTGATTATTTCATAGATTTTCAAACTTCCTATACCTAATTATTATTCCTTTGTTATTTTAGGAGTGCTTTAGATAACCAAGAAATATTTACTGGGCACTTGCTATGTTTAAGTTACTGAGATTCAAAATAATATTTGCCAGGCATTCAAGGAGCTTACAGTCTGGTTCACTAACTTGAGAACTCCAAGTCTCACTCTCTTGCAAAATTTAGCTTTTTCACAAGGTATCCCTTGCTAAATCATCAAGAATAGTTTAAAAATAACTTTATACATTAAACATTACTTCTTAATCTGTCAAAATAGTTAATTTTATAAAGTTCATTGCTTCATGCCTGGCTAGCATTCTCAAGTTAATTAAATTACATTGCAAATATCCATATCTAACTTCACCCACAGCAACCATATTGTAATCCAGCTATGCTGTGTATTTCGCACTAGGTTTGTATATGTTGGAGAATTATTAGTTAGAAAAAGAAATACATAATTACTTTCAAGTCTTTGATATCTGTTTTTAGTGATATAGTTTATTTTTTTAAAAGCAAAATCTAATTCTGATGTCAAAGTTTTAATTGTTGTACCTAATGCTTATATTAGAAAAGATTATGGAAAATCATTATTCTTTACTCTTGATTCAGATGAAACACCATTTAGTATTGTATTAATAGTTGGAAGGCAACGAGAGAATCTGAAGATCATACTTGTAATAAATTGTAAGAAGTGAATTATTTGAATCTTTTTTTAAAAATTATACAAGCTTAGTTGTCTTTCTAAAGGTATTCATGATAGTATTTTTCTGTTTTCAAGAATTTGATTTCTCACATTAAATCCTACAGAATATATAGTTACTTTTAAAATAAGTACTTTTATATATCCACTTCACACATGAGAGATAGGTAAACTTTTCTTTTATAATCAAAACTGTGTTTATACTCATATTTAAATGAAAAAGTATAAAATTTTATTTTTGAAAAATTTATTTTTCAAACTGCTTCTGTTTTTATGGAAATAGGAGTTTTGTGGAGTTATTTACTCTTTACAAGGATGACGAGCTGTAATGGCAAGTTTTTCCAACATATATAGGCTTTATGTCAGAACCTTAGTTCACCTACATGGGCCAGATTAGGACACTTTTGGAATGGGCCCTAGAGACTGCGGGGTGCTTACAATAGCTACTCAGATATTTGTCTGGCATCCAGAGTCATTACTTTAGACATTGGAAGGTCTTAGAAAAGTTATTTACAATCCCAATCTAACATAGAGCATCCAGTTAGAGAAGACAGGCCTTGGGGAAACAAGGCCTGGAAATAATTCCTATAGTAAGATAAATTCTATATTTGATCAAGAAATGGGTTTGGACTCAAGGGTTCAGTTCCTATAACTGGGAGTTCAGCAGTAGTAGTAGTAGTAAACCAGCAGGAAGGCTGAGTTAATGCTGAAACTACAAACCCCTGACCCCTGCTGTATAAATTAAACTGATATTTTAAATTTTGAATGTTAAAATTTATATACAAAGGAACACTCGTTTATGTTTAGTATAATGTAAAATGTAACATTCATTTGCAATATGAATTTAGCATCATTTTAATTTTCTAAAAATTAAATGCACCTTAAAATAATACACCTTAAACCTTCTAAAATAATACACCTTAAACATTCTAAAAATAATACACCTTAAACATTAAATGTGCATTGCTGTGTGGTATGTTGAGGGAGCACATGTATATTGCATTTTATCTTAAATTGACTTGGACTAATTTGAACATTAGTTGATTGATTATTACTTATAATGCATGCTGAGGACAGCCAAAATAATTTTAACCTATTGAGCTGAAGTTAATAACTTGGAGGTGTTTCTTTTTTTTCCTTCATTGCCTTAACAAACATTTAGATACAAATACCCTTTGATACAAAGAAGTACAAAAGGTAGTAAAAGGATTCCCCCACTGTTACCATCACTACTAAACACATACATATCCACAGCTGTTCATGGCCCATGTCAGTGCCTCTTATAGACGGGAAATACCTTTACTAGATTTAATAAAAATGCAAATGCCTCTAAATGTTCCTTCAGAATAAGTAAGAAGAGCTGACCAAGAAGAAAGAACAATGGGTGAAGAATTGTGGCTCCCACAAATCAGGTGAAGGTAATAGTTTGGGGCTGGCCAAAAATGAAAGGAATCCTAGGTGACTGTCAAATCAAAAGTTAAAAGGAACCAAGTTAGTCCAGGTGGGAAGAGAAGATTTGAGGAGTTAGGCTAGTCAAGTGCCTGTAGGCTGCTTAAGGAAGTCTGCTGTGAGTGAGGAGAAGGGAATGGAAAGTATCTGTAAATATCCAATGGGTTTTTTAAAAAGAATAAGTAGAGCAGGAAGCAGAAAGTAGCCACAGAGAAATTCCTCCTACCCCAACCCCATGCCATTTTCTTTTCTTTTTTTTTTTTTTTTGAGACGGAGCCTCGCTCTGCCTCCCAGGCTGGAGTGCAGTGGCGCGATCTCGGCTCACTGCAAGCTCCGCCTCCCAGATTCACACCATTCTCCTGCCTCAGCCTCTGGAGTAGCTGGGACTACAAGCGCCCGCCATCACGCCTGGCTAATTTTTTGTATTCTTAGTAGAGATGGGGTTTCACTGTGTTAGCCAGGATGGTCTCGATCTCCTGACTTCGTGATCCGCCTGCCTTTGCCTCCCAAACTGCTGGGATTACAGGCGTGAGCCACCGCGTCCGGCCATCCCATGCCATTTTCTAAAAGTAGTTAATCAGATTCTTTATCGGGACTGACTTTAATTTACACAGGTTGAAAAAAATATCTACTCGTCCAGCCCCAACAAGCAGCCTCTCATTTTATTTTTTCCAACCTTTAAAAAAAAATTAAAACAAACGTAGAAATTAGAAGGATGGGACAGTGAATATGCATACTGGATTCAACAAGTATTAACCTTCTGCCACATTGGCAGAATCATTTGAATGTATGTTTCAGGCGTCATATACTCTTGATCGGTAAATGCTTTAGCTTGCATCTGCTGAGAATAAAGACATTCTTCTAAAAAGCCACAATGCAATGATCATTTCTAATAAAATTAACAATAAATAATTCTCTGTTATCATCTAATATCCGGTCCATATTCTGGTCTCCCCAGAATGTCTCTTATACAGGTTGGTGCAAAAGTAATAGCTATTTTCACCATTGAAAATAATGTCAAAAACCACAATTACTTTTGCACCAATCTAATAGTTTTTTTTTTTTTTGTCCATCATTTCCTTCGTTGTTGTTGCTTTGAACCAGGATCTGATCAAAGTAAACATACCACATTTGATTGTTGTGTCTGTAGACTCTTAATCTTTTCATCTAGAACAGTCCTCCTACTTTTTACTCATGACTTTTTTTTTTTCAGGAGTCCAGTTTTCTTGTAAAATTTCTCATATGCTGGATTGTCTGATTGCATTCTCATGACTACTATTTAACTTGTCCCTGATCTATCCCCTATATTTCCTGTAAATTTAAGGATAGTTCTAGAGGCTTGATTAGATTCAGGTCAAACATTTTTGACAGGACTGCTTCATAGATGACGATGTATACTTTATGTTGCATCCTACCAGGAGGCACATAAAGTTGGCTTGTCTTACTCTTAGTGCTCAGTCAAGTTTGATTTCGTAAGTCAAGTAGTGACTGCCAGATCTCTCCATTGTGAAGGTACCTTTACCCCATGTAATTGGTAAGTAACTGCAGAGAGATACATTGGCATGTGTGAATAACGTATCCCCCAACAACCTTCTATCCAATGGCTTGGCATCCATTGATCATCCTTGCCAGTAGCAATATTACGTTAACAGCCCATCGTTTGTAAAATGCCTAGCAGATGACTGGGAAGAGAAAGGAGGGTTGAGGGAAGAAACAGAGAACAGTGTAAAGAGGGAATAAAAAGCTGGAAATGGGAAAACAATTCCAAAAGCTTTGCTGATACCCTTCTCTTTTTACGTTTAACTCTTTCCAAAGTCATGAACTCTTTAAGGTAATGCTGGCTTGAAGCAGTGAGCAAAGAAAGCCTCTTGCTCAGGGCTGTCACTTTACTAGGTAGTGAACGCATTTCAGCTAGAAGTGTTTCTTGACATCAGCATAAAATAACAGGTACTTAAATGCAAAATACACAGATTTTACCTTCCTATTGAAGGTTAAATTCCGAACACGTTTAGTGGGTTAAACACATGGTTAGGTTTAGCCATAAAACAGTTTTGTGAATCCATAAAGCTTGTATCTGCACTAAGTAGTATAAAGGAAATAATATATTTTTAAAAACTTTTAAATTGTATATATTAGGAAATAAATAATACTCTGAGATTTATCTCTTAGGAGACATCGAGAGGTTTGTTGGGGGTTCTGGCAAATATGGGGAATTCAGGTACTGTTTGCCATGATGTGCCTTAACAACTCCCTTTGACTACCATCAATGCTGTTGTTGTTCATGGGAAATAATTCTAATGTGGGTTTTAGTCTGTTAATTAATTTTAAAACCATGAATAGTGAAGGTTTGTGTCAGGAGTAACAAAGTAGTATTTAAGCTGCTGAACCTGCAGTCTGTTTTGTACCATCAGGTGAGAGTGAGAGCCAAGTGGGAGGTCTTTCTGGACCAATGGTGTGCAAAATACTCAGCCTTCCTTTCTTTTTTTCCTGTGTCTTATCAGTGAAGAAGTGATGGATGGTTGTGGGAATAAATTATGTTGTAAGTACCTGGGATTTGTAAGGATTAGTATTTTTGTATGTATTTATATAGATGCTGTTTAGGTCCTTTTTTGAAAATCAACTATTAAAATTATGAGATAACCTGAGAAATTTTACCCAGACAGGATATTTGATATTAAGGAAATCTTGTTATATTATAGCTTTGATAATGAAATTGTAATTTTTTTGATGTTCTCTTTATTTTTGCATTAAATGCAGAAATATTCACAGCTGAAGTGATGTGATATCTGAGGTTTGCTTCAAAATTATCTAAAGAATAGGGAGTAGATAGATAGAAGTATAGATGAAACATGATTGATCATGAATTGATGATCATTCAAACCAGTTGATAGGTACATGGAGATATTGAACAATTCTTTCTACTTTTGTATAGGTTGGAATTTTTCCACAAAAATTATATAAAAATAAAGAATGTCACCATAAGAAATGAAAGAAAACTAGACGTTGGCATAGGCAAGTATTTCATGACCAAAAACTCAAAAGCAAATACAATAAAAACAAAGATAAATAGCTGGGACCTAATTAAACTAAAGAGCTTTTGCACAGCAAAAGGAACAGTCAGCAGAGTAAACAGAGTGGGAGGAAATCTTCACAATCTATACACCTAACAAAGGACTAAAATCCAGAATCTACAACGAATCAGTAAGAAAAAAAACTAACAATCTCATCAAAAAGTGGGCTAAGCACATGAATAGACAATTCTCAAAAGAAGGTATACAAATAGGTAACAAACCTATGAAAAAATGCTCAGCATCACTAATTTTCAGGGAAATGCAAATCAAAACCACAATGTGATACCTCCTTACTCCTGCAAGAATGGCCATAATACAAAAACAAAACAAAACAGAACAAAACAATAGATGTTGGCGTGGATACGGAAATCAGGGAACACTTCTACACGGCTGGTGGGAATGTGAAATAGTACAGCCACTATGGAAAACAGAGTGGAGATTCCTTAAAGAGCTAAAAGTAGAACTACCATTTGATCCAGCAATCCCACTACTGGGTATCCACCCAGAGGAAAAGAAGTCATATGAAAAAGATACATGCACATGCATGTTTATAGCAGCACAATTCACAATTGCAAAATCGTGGAACCAACCCAAATGTCCATCTATAAACAAGTGGATAAAGAAACTGTGGTGTATATAAGAGTGTATACAGAGTGCTCCTGCCTCATACTCTTCCCCTCAAATCCCAGAGTCCACTGTATTATTCTTATGCCTTTGCATCCTCAGAGCTTAGCTCCCACACATCAGTGAGAACATAACTCAGGTTTTCCGTTCCTGAATTACTTCACTTAGAATAATAGTCTCCAATCTCATCCAGGTCACTGCAAATGCTGTTAATTCATTCCTTTTTTATGGCTGAGTAGTATTCCATCATCTATCTATCTATGGAAAACAAAAAAAGAAATGAAAGGTCTCAGATAATCCTTATTGGGGCAACTATTTCAATATCAAATTATTCTGAATCTATTCCTTATCATTTTATATTTATATACGAATACATTTATGTATTAATCCTTCATTTAATCACTCATTTAATAAGAATTTCTTTTGTTTGGTAAGCCAGAGATATAAAAATGAAAAAGATGTGGACCCTACCTTCAAGCCATTGAAAGTTGAATTTTTTTTTTCCCCCCCGAGATGGAGTCTCGCTCTGTCGCCAGGCTGGAGTGCAGTGGTGTGATCTGCGGTCACTGTAGCCTCCACCTCCCAGGTTCAAGTAATTCTCCTCCTCAGCCTCCTGAGTAGCTGGGGCTACAGGTGTGTGCCACCAAACCCAGCTAATTTTTGTATTTTTAGTAGAGATGGGGTTTCACCATGTTGGCCAGGATGGTCTCTGTCTCTTGACCTCGTAATCCACCCACCTCAGCCTCCCAAAGTGCTAGGATTACAGGTGTGAGCCACCATGCCTGGCTGAAAGTTGAAATTTTTATAAAATCAAATTTTTACCTAATTAAAAAAATTTTCAAGCCCGTAGAAAAGTTGAAATGATAACATAATGAACTCCTGCATACTTTTTACCTGGATTCAAAAATTGCCAAAATTTTGTCACGACTAGGCTTCTGCTGTCTCTGTTTCGCCTCTTTCTATGTATATATATGTGTGTGAACATATATATGTGTGAACATATATATGTGTGAACATATATATGTGTGTGAACATATATGTGTGTGAACATATATGTGTGAGAACATATATATGTGTGTGAACATATATGTGTGAGAACATATATATGTGTGTGAACATATATGTGTGAACATATATGTGTGAGAACATATATATGTGTGTGAACATATATGTGTGAACATATATGTGTGTGAACATATATGTGTGAACATATATGTGTGTGAACATATATGTGTGTGAACATATATGTGTGTGAACATATATGTGTATGAACATATATATAGTTTTCTTTGATGAAGCACTTGAAAGTATATTGTAACATCATAACATTTCCTTTTAAATACCTAAGCATATATTTTCTAAGAACTACAGGTGCCTGCCACCAATCCCAGCTTATTTTTTGTGTATATATATTTTTCCAGTAGAGATGGGGTTTCACCATGTTGGTCAGGCTGGTCTTGAACTCCTGACCTCAAGTGATATGCCTGCTCGGCCTCCCAAAGTGCTGGGGTTACAGGCATGAGCCACCGTGCCTGGCCTCTAGTTGGTTTTTAAAAATGAATTTCTTAGGATTTTATACTTATAGGATCATGTTATCTATGTATAAAGACAGTTTTACTTTTACCTTTTCAATCTAGGTGACTTTTTTTTCCTCCTTCTTTTTCTTTTTCTTTTTCTTTTTCTTGCCTAATTGCCCTGGCTAGATCCTCCAGTATGATATTGAATAGAAGTGAGAGGAGCAAACAATGTTGGCTTGCCTTGTTCCTGAACTTAGGTGTAAAGTATTTATTTAGTCTCACACCTTCAAGTATGATGTTTGCTGTAGTTTTTTAAAGACTTAAAATCATACTGAAGTAATTTTTCTCTATTCCTGTGTTAGAATGGATGTTGGATCTTGTCAAATGCTCTTTCTGCATCTATTGAGATAAATAGATACCTATTTTGTTTGTTAATATGGTTATTTTGATTGATTTTCACATTTCACATATTACACCAACCTTGCATAAAATCTCGCTAGTTATGACTAAGGATACAATTTTCTTAGTCATGATGTATTACTACTTTTTAAATTGTTGGATGTGATTTGCTAAGTTTTTGTTTATAATTTATCGCCTATGTCTATGTTTCTTGTAATGTCTTTGTCTCATTTTCATATGAGGATAATGCTGGCCTCAGACTGATTACCTTCTCACCAATTTTCTAGGAAGATTTGTGTTGAGTTAGTATTATTTCTTTCTTAAATATTGGTAGACTTCACTTGTGAAGCCATCTGGATCTGCTTGTTTTTATTTTTCCTTTTTGGTTAAGCTTTTAAAGTATAAATTCACTTTCTGTAATCAATATAGGCTGTTTTAGCCAAGTATGGTGGCATGTGTTGGTTGTCCCAGCTACTTGGGAGGCTGAGAAGGGGGAGGATCGCTTGAGCCTAGGAGTTCGAAGTTATATGCCATTGTACTCCAGACTGGGTGACAAAGTGAGACCTTGTCTCTGGAAAAAAAAAAAAAAATGAGGCTACTTAGTTTGTTTCTTTTTATTTTAGGTTTGGTAGGTTGTCTTTTCAGGAATTTGTCCATTTCATATAAGTTATAGAATGTATTGATAGTAATTTGTTCATAATAGTCCTTTATTCACCCTTTTATTTATATATTTTTCATTTATTTTTTTTGAGACAGTCTTGCTCTGTCACCCAGGCTGGAGTGCAGTGGCGCGATCACGGCCCACTGCAAGCTCTGCCTCCCGGGTTCACGCCATTCTCCTGCCTCAGCCTCCCAAGTAGCTGGGACTGCAGGCACCTGCCACCACGCCCGGCTAATTTTTTTGTATTTTTAGTAGAGACGAGGTTTCACCATGTTAGCCATGATGGTCTCGATCTCCTGACTTTGTGATCTGCCCGCCTCGGCCTCCCCACCTGTTTATATTTATAGAATGTGTAGGCACATTTCCTTTATTAGTAGTTTTTCTCTTGTTTCCTGATCATTGTGACTAGAGGTTTATCAGTCTTATCAATCTTCGCAAAGACCAGCTTTTGGTCTTTTTTCTTCTGTTTTTGTGATTTCTACTTTAACAATTTCTGCTTTGTCCTTATTTCCTTCCTTCTGCTTGCTTTAGGCTTAGTTTGCACTTTTTCTGTTTTTCTTAATGTGGAAGCTGAGGTCATTGATTTGAGAACCATCTTCTTTTCAAATGCAAGCATTTGGTACTCTAAAGTTCCTTAAATACTATTTTTTTTTGCAGTTTGCCCTCAATTTTATATATTATGTTTTCATTTTTATTCCGGTCAAAATGCTTTCTAATTTCCTTTTTGATTATTTTTTTGTGTGTGTTTTTCTTTGATTCATAGGTTATTTAGAAGAATGTTGTCTAGTTTCCTAATGTTTTATCATTTTTCTAGAGTTTTTAAATTTTTTAAAATTTAATTTCGTTGTGGTCTGAGAATGTTTTTATGACTTTATTTTTTTTACATTTATGTAATAGTTTATTATGGCCAGTAAATGTCTGTTTTGGTAAATGCTTTATGTGCACTTGATAAGAATGTGTATTATGCTATTGTTCTTTGGAGGGATCTACATTGTCAACTTGGTCCAGTTGTTTAATAGTATTATTCAAATTTATTATGTTCTTAACAATTTTTTTGTCTACCTGTTGTATCAGTTATTGATGGAAGGATATTGAAATCTCCAACCATAATTGTGGATTTATGTCCATTTCTTCTTGTAGTTCTATCAGTTTTTACTTTATGTGTTTTGAAACTATTATTGGTATGTAAGCATTTATGAGTATTATATTCTTTTGATGACCTGACTACTTTATTATTATGAAATGACCTTTATTATGCCTGGTAATAATATTGTTTGCTCTGTTATTCATTCCGTTTGATATTAACGTAGCCATTCCAGCTTTCTTTTGTTTAGTGTTTATATAATATATTTTTTCTTTTTCCTTTTTTACTTTATATTTTATTTTTTTTACAACAGGGTCTCACTCTGTTGCTCAGGTTGGAGTGCAGTGGTGGTGCGATCATAGCTCGCTGCAGCCTCGAACTCCTGGGCTCAAGTAATCCTCCTGTCTCAGCCATCTGTGTAGCTGGGAATACAAGCATGTGCTGCCATGCCCAGCTAACTTTTTATAGAGATGGGGTTTCACCATCTTCCCTAGGCTAATCTCAAACCCCTGAGCTCAAGTTATCTGCCTCCCTGGGCCTCCCAAAGTGTTGAGAGTACAGGTATGAGCCACCATGTCTGACCTATCTATATTCTTTTTTCATTCTTTAACCAGTTTCAGTCTTTATTTCTGAAATGCATCTCTTGTAAACAGCATATAGTTATCTCTTTTGTTTCTTGATAATCCTTACCTTTTAATTAGTGGCATTTAGACCAATATTTAAATATAACTGTTTATAATGTTAGGTTTAATCTGTCATTTTGCAGTTTATTTTCTTTTTGTTCCACTTATTCTGTATTTCACTGTGCCTTTATTCTACCTTTCTCTGGATTAATTGAACATTTTTCTGAAGATTCTTATCTCTTCTGCTAATTTGTTAGCTCTAATGTTTTATTTTATTTTGTATGTAATTTACTATAATATACCTTTAACTGGTATTATGCCACTTTGTATATATACCATGTATATAGTATGGGAATCTTACAGTAGGATAGTTCTGTTTCTCCCTTTCCTGTCTTTGTGCTATTATTGTGATATATTTTATATATTTTACTTTTGCTTATGTTACAAACTACACACTACATTGTTTTTGTTTTGTTTAAATAGTAAATTATCTTCAATAATAAAATATTTCATATATTTATCCAAGTACTTATCTTTTCCAGCATTCTTTATTTATTTATCTATGTCTCTATTTCTATTTGGTATCATTTTACTTTTGCCTGAATGGCTTACTTTTAACATTTCTTGTAATGTAGGTCTGCAAGTAATGAATTATGTATGTCCGAAAAAATATTTATTTCACTTTCATTTTAAAATATATTTTTTGGGAGTATAGAATTTTTTTTTAAACAGATTTTTACCCCTTTATGTATTTAAAGATGTTTCTCCAGTGCCTTGTCACGGAGAAATCTGCTCTAATCCTTATCTTGGTTGCTCTGAACATTTCATTTTCCTTTGGTAGCTTTTAAGATTTTCCTTTTATCATTAGTTTTAAGCAATTTTATCATGATTTACTTTGTTGTAAGTTTTTTATTAAAGTTTTAATTTATGTTTGTGTTTTTTGAGCTTCTTGTATTTGAGTTTTTAGTTTTCATCAAATTTGGAAAACTTT
Organism: Pan paniscus; assembly: GCF_029289425.2. Taxonomy (NCBI): domain Eukaryota; kingdom Metazoa; phylum Chordata; class Mammalia; order Primates; family Hominidae; genus Pan; species Pan paniscus. The sequence goes on from NC_073253.2 coordinate 104,105,714, forward strand.
CAGCCATTACTTCTTCACATATATTTTCTGTCTCCCCTTCTCTTTTTGCTTTCTTTCAGAGACTCCAGTTACACATATATTAGGCTGCTTGTAGTTCTCTTACAGACTCCTAATGCTCTGATAATTTTTTTCCCCTTGTCTTTTTTTTCTGTTTCATTTTGGTTAGTTTCTATGACTATGTCTAACAGTTTAGTAATCTTTTCTTCTGCAATGCCTAATTGTCTTTAATCCCATCTGGTGGTGGTTTTGTTGTTGTTGTTCTTGTTGTTTTGTTGTTGTTGTTGTTGTTGTTATCTCAGGCAGTATAGGTTTTGCCTCCTCAAGTATGATTTGGGTCTTTTCTTAAACCTTTTATATATCTACTTAACTTTTTGAACATACTGAATACCACTATAATAACTGTTTTGAAATCCTTGTCACCCAGTTCTAACATCTGTGTCAGTCACTTTCAGTTGATTGATTTTTTCCCTCATTTTGGTTAGATATTTTTGCTTCTTTGAATGCCTGATAACTTTTGATGAGATGCCATACATTGTGCATTTTAAACTTATTAGACTGGGTCTCATTAACATTTCTAATAAAGCTATAAGACTTCTAGTCCAAGGAGAAAATGTAGAACATTGCCTTGATTCGTGACAGAGAGAAGAATAATAAAATTTTGTTTGTGAAATGATGGAAGTTTAAAAATCACATTATTAGGGCCAGGCGCGGTGGCTCACGCCTGTAATCCCAGCACTTTGGGAGGCCGAGGCGGGTGGATCACGAGGTCAAGAGATTAAGACCAGCCTGGCCAACATTGTGAAACCCCGTCTCTACTAAAAAATACAAAAAAAATTAGCTGGGCATGGTGGTGCACGCCTGTAGTCCTAGCTACTTGGGAGGCTGAGGCAGGAGAATTGCTTGAACCTGGGAGGCGGAGGTTGCAGTGAGCCTAGATCGTGCCACTGTACTCTAGCCTGGTGACAGAGCAAGACTCCGTCTCAAAAAAAAAAAAAAAATCATATTATTAGTGCCTTTTTTGAGCTTGTTTTTTTTCCTCTTGAAATTTATAATGATCCTCTACTGTTTTTCTGTATGATATCTATAATATACTTTTCCATGTGTTTATTTTGTTTCATAAATTAATCTGAGGATTCCAGTTAAGGTGTTTCTGATTTTTCTTCTGCATAAGTTAAATAATTGAAGTTTTTGTATACTATACTTAGATAATCCTTTTGTAGTACTTGATTTTTCAAGGGATTCCATAAGTTTAGGTTTATCACTGTACACCTTTAAGTAATTTGTCGTTGTGCTTGATTTGTCTTTTGATCTCATGTGAAATGAGAAAAAATTTTATATAAAACTTGAAGGAAAATGTGTTATCTCTTTTTTTAAGTTGGAATACTATTTGTTTTTCTATTAGAAAACATTAAACTTTTAAGATTTAATTTTTATTTTTTTTCTTGTCAAGGGATTTCTGAAGAAATGCTGCAAAGAATATCTGTGTATTTTGTTTATTACAGTAATTTTGTTTATTTAGGGCAGATCATAATTGATTTTACTATACCGTTATTTTACAGTATTCACAAAAATTAATAATGGTCACTTACAATGTTAGATAGTTTCTCTGGAAATTTCTCATAGACAAACAGTTTTCAAGTACATGATTGGGAGAATAAAGAAATAGTTGAAACCAAATCTGTCTGATTTCAGTGTCCATGGCCTTTGTTGGTTTTGCTTCTTCCTATGAAGAACATGAATTAAATTAAACTCTGTTAATGATAATGAAAGACCAAAACACATTAACCTAAGTTTTAGAGTCTTAGTGGAGTTTATCATCCTTCCTAATTTGTTCTGAGAGTTATATGAGTTTATTTATTCCCAGATATTTTGGGTTTACCATTTCCTCAACTTGTTCATGTTGTAGATAATATACATCATTGTATTAATCTGTTTTCATGCTGCTGATAAAGACTGGGCAATTTACAAAAGAAAGAGGTTTAATGGACTTACATTTCCATATGACTAGGGAGGCCTCACAATCGTGGCAGAAGGCAAGGAGGAGTGAGTCATGTCTTACATGGATGGCAGCAGGCAAAGAGAGAGATTGGGCAGGGAAACTGCCTTATAAAGCCATCAGTCTCATGAGACTTATTCACATGAGATTTATTCACTATCATGAGAACGCCATGGGAAAGACCTGCCGCCATGATTCAGTTACCTCCCACTGGGTCCCTCCCACAACATGTGGGAATTCAACATGAAATTTGGGTGGGGACAAAGCCAAACCATATCAGTCATCTTCACCTATATATATACACATGCAGGTTCTTGTGCAGATGCCATGTAGTACTTTGTTCAAAGTAAAAAAAAAAAACAAACAAAAATTAAGAGTAAATATAATGCATGCCAATTTTATAATATGTAAGCAAAACCATATTTAATTGTATGGTATTGAATTTAATAATTTCAAATGTGATTTTTCTTTGAAATTTTATAGTTTACTTAAAGATATTCTGAAGTATCAGAAAAGATGTTAAAAATAACTACCTTGTAATTATATATTCAGATATAGCCTACTTAATTGATTCTGTATGTCTAGAATTATGCTAGGGTTTTATGTTTACCAAGCCTCAAAATACCCATCATAGTATTTATAAGGCTTTCTCTTACATGAGTAGGAGTCTGAATGCTTCTGCTTTATCATACATCATGTTCAGGAAAAAGAAAGAAAACAGGATAGCTACTCCACATTACACATGCCCATGTCAATCAGTCTAGAGGCACTTGAAAGGAGTTCTCTTCACCCTCTTTTATCACACAAGTGGGGAAACAAACTATCTTCCTAATTATCCTTTCTCTATGATAAATAAAAGAATGCTAAGGGATTGGTAAACCCAATGATAATTTATAAGCCCTCATTTACCCTAAGCAGACAGAGTAAGAGGATTACCTACTGCTAGAACTGTGGGGAGTAGCTGCAAGTCTCATTCAAAAGTAAATTTTTCTGTAATTGGGAAGTAGATTTTCTTAAATTGCCTCTTCATGCATTATGAATAGTTTGTGATATTTTATAGCCAATTAAAATTGATTAGATCTGTTGAGTTGTTTCTGTAGAGTACTTTAATTATGAAAACCAGTTTGAAATGAGTCCAGCCTTGAGACAGATGGTTAAATTTATGTTTAAATAAGTCCACATTTTAAAAAATAGATACGACTTTTTAAAAGCTCTTTTAGTTGATTTCCTCAATTTGAGGTCACCAAGAATGGCAACTAGCCTTCTTATTCAATATCTGTATATTTTGGCGATATTTAAATATCAAATTTATGTTCGGGTGATATATGGAGGTCCTTATATTCTGGAATTCAAATTTCTCTCTCAGTTTAACATATGGAAAAATTCGTATTGGACATGGTAGTTGCCAAAGTAGAGTTCAAGCTACAGTTGTTGGTCATGAATTCTACTGAAGTTACCTGAAAATGAGAGGTTTCCACTTATTTTTGGATTTAGTGATTAATATATATCAGCAGCTAACTTATGGAATGAATGCTTTTTGCTGCATAAAGTATGAAGTGAAATTTCATTAATATGATAGGAATTTTACAAGGTAATTAAAAGTAATGGCACTCTTAGCTTTAATTTGCATTGGTTTAAAGCTGTGCAGAAATTGGAATGACAGCTATAATAATCTCATTAAACGCTGAAATATATGGGATGGAATATGTTATATGATTCATTTATATTCTTTGTATTACTTCCTAAATTTGTCCATATTTTGCTTAGTTTTGATAAGTAAACAAAGCTAAGTTCTACACATGAAAAACTTAAGAGAAGTTCTGTCTTTTTGCTAATTTTCTTCTATATTTTACCGGTAAGCTTCTTTGCAATATTAGTTTTGGACTTAGTTACTAAAAAGATGATATAAATATCAGAGGGTAGAATTGATAATATAAACAGCGTGATCTAAACAGCACAAGGTAAAATTATAATCTTTCAATAACTTTTTAAAAATTGATTTGTTTAAATTTCTTTTTTTCAAATAAGAACTATATCAATTTATGCATTTAAGAACTATTTGTTGAGTTCCTGCTATATGTTAGTCACTGCTGTCTTAATTTGGGATATTGTAGAAAACAATACATACAAAAATCCCAGCCTCCTTGAGGCTTACATTTTAGAGCAGAAGATAGCTGATTCATAAAATAAATAAGTGAAACATAGCATGTGAAATGGTGATAAATACCATGGAGAAGAATGAAACAAGGTAGGGAGATTGGGTATTGAGAAGATGATCATGTATTCCTCATGGAGAAAGAAACATTTAAATAAAGAATGAAGGAAGTCAGGGAGTGAACCATGTGATCATCTGTAGCAAAGAGTACTCTAGGTAGAGGGAATAGCCAAACAAAGTCATTGAGATTTTATCATTTCTGGCATATTTGAAGATCAGTACAGATACCTTTTTGTCTGTAACTGAGTTGATTGATAAGAGAGAGGCGTGGAGGTATGAGATGAGGTCAGAGAGGAAGAATGATGGTGGTTGACAGGTGATGCATAGATTATGTAGGATCTTGGTAGTTCCTTTAAAACACTGACTTTTACTCAAGTAAGATGGGAAGCCATTGGAGTGTTTTGAGCAGAGGAGTGACGTGAATGAACTTACATTTTAACAGGATAATTGTTGTAACCTTTTTGAGAATAGTCTGAAATGAGAGAGGAAGGGCAGAAGTAAGGAGACAGTTACTTCCAGGCTGTTGCAGTAGTTTAGGCAAGGGGTCAGGCTGGTTTGGACCTGGTTGGTAGCAAAAGAAGTGCTGAGAAGTGCTCAAATTCTGTATAAACAATTAATTCTTGTTATTCATGGTAGTTTGATAAAGTCACTGTGTACATTAAATCAGTTAGTGCTGACTTGTTTCACCTAGGGGACATAAAGGTTTGTTTCCTGCAAGCAGTGACACAACATTTTCAGCAACTGATCAATACATAACTTTATTTTATGTATGTTTTCATTTAAAGACACCTAATTTAACATTGAACTCACAACCAATGGTGCTGTAACTGATGGCTAAATGAAACTTATCTAGTACAGGTATCTTCTCTTAAAGGGTCATCACAGCCTTTTTGAGTATAGGACCATTAGACTTCGGCACTAGAGCCGTTTCAAACAGTGAAATCACCAACAAAATTCACAAAATTGTGAAAAATGCACCACATAGACTGCAAATTGTTTACAGTTGTGAAAGCTGAAACAAAAAGTGAAGCCTAACTTTGTTCAACCTCAGCTAAGAACCTGTGCCTTTACTCAAATTTTTTGCTGCTCTGCACATGGCATGCCTGTAATTGACCTGGAATGCAATGCATGTATTGTTTTGGGGGTTTTAAAGAAATTTTACCCAGTAGGTAAATTCAGGAATGCAGCTTTCACAAATAATGAAAATCTACCATATATTGAAAGTAGAGTGGGCTGGACGTGATGGCTCATGCCTGTAATCCCAGCATTTTGGGAGGCCGAGGCAGATGGATCACTTGAGGCCAGGAGTTCAAGACCAACCTGGCCACTGGCCATCATGGTGAAACCGTGTCTCTACTAAAAATACAAAAAATTAACCAGGCCTGGTGGCACACGCCTATAGTCCCAGCTACTAGGGAGGCTGAGGCACCAGAATTGCCTGACCCAGGAGGCTGAGATTGCAGTGAGCCAAGATTGCCCCCACTGCACTCCAGCTGGGCTGACAGAGCAGCAAGACCCTATCTCAAAAAAAAAAAAAAAAAAAAAAAGCCTAGAGGATTTGCCATTGAATTGGATGTAGTTTGTGAGAGAAAGAAGAAAAGACTGATTCCAAGATTTTTGGCCTGAGCAACTGGAAGAATGGCATTGTTATTAACTGAAATGGGAAAAATGTGGGAAGACTGGTTTTTAGAGTCTTATTAGATACTCAAGTGGAACTGTTGAATTAAATCTCTAGTTCAGCAGTTCCAGGGAGAGGTCTGGAGTAGAACTATAAATATGAAATGTAAATTGTCATTTAAAGCCATGAGATTTTATGACATTACCAGTAATATAAATGAAGATAAAAAAGAGAAGAGTCTTAACAAAGACTGAGCCCAACATTAAGAAGTCAGTGAAATAAAGAGTTAAAAAGAATACAAAAGACCGGCCAGGCGCGGTGGCTCACGCCTGTAATCCCAGCACTTTGGGAGGCCGAGGCGGGCAGATGACAAGGTCAGGAGATCGAGACCACGGTGAAACCCCGTCTCTGCTAAAAAATACAAAAAATTAGCTGGGCGCGGTGGTGGGCGCCTGTAGTCCCAGCTACTCGGGAGGCTGAGGCAGGAGAATGGCGTGAACCCGGGAGGCGGAGCTTGCAGTGAGCCGAGATCGCGCCACTGCACTCCAGCGGAAAAAAAAAAAAAAAAGAACACAAAAGACCAATGTAAAAGGAAAACTAAGTGAATGTACTATTCTGGAAGACAGATGTGGGAAGATAGGTTTCAAGGAAGAGCAAGTGATCAACTAGGTTGAATACTGCTAAAACATAAGGTGAGGACTAAGATTTGGAGTTAGCAAAGTGTAGGTTATTGGTGATTTTGACAAGAGAAGTTTCAGTGGAGTAGTACAGGGAAAACCCTAAATGGGCTGGGTTTAAGAAAGAAGGAGAAAAAAGAAACTGGAGATAACTAGTATCAGTTTTGCGGTAAAGGGGAGGAATGAAATACGGAATTAACTGGAAGAAGTGTAGTAAAGGGAGGATTTTTTTTTTTTTTCAAGATTGGGAGCTATTACAGCTTGTTTACTGACGGAAGTGCACTTCTAGGGAAGGAAAAACAGTTGAGGCAGCAGGAATGAAGGAAGAATTGCTGGAGAAATGTCCCTGAGTAGGTGAGAGAGGATACATCTAGTACCCCAATAAATAGATTAGTCTTCACTTTGAACAAGGACAGTTTATTCATAGTAATAGCTTAGGAGAGATGGAGAGATATAAATTCAGATAAAAAGGTTAGATATGCTGGTGAAAGCTTATGGAAGTTCTCTTCAGAGTAATTTTTAAAAATGGGGTTCACAGACTCCCTCTTCACACTAATATGGTTCAGATTTCAAAATCATAAGGTACAAACCATTAAGTATACAATGAAAAGGTTTTTTTTCCCACTCATTATTCATTTTTTTCCTCCAGAGGCAACAGATATTATCGGCTTTTTCTAGAGATATTTTATGCATAACATGTAGCTTTTAAGCCAGTTTGTTAAGTGTGTTCATCAACTTATTAGATACCTTTCGTATCATAGTACATATTAGGAGTTGGAGGTTAGTATGTGTTTGTTTATGCTAAATTAATGATGATCTCTACATTTTTGATACAGTCATATCCTAACATGATGGCTATTTGGTCAGCTTTCATTTTTATTTTCTTATCCAGTATCTTTTAGGAAGAGACTATAACTGTGCATCCCTCACATAACCTAGGACACCATGGATTGTAGATAAACATTTAAAGGATGAATGCCCTAAATTTTCTGTAAATGTTGTTCTTCCACACACTCGACTAGTCTTCTAAAGTAGAGTTAAATCTTTTTTTTTCAGTGTGGCTTCTTTGTGTGTTAATATTACATGTAGTGGAAACATACCTGCTAGGAGACATACAAATTAAAACTAAATTTTCTTTTCTGAACTAGGAAATCAGTGTTTTGATATTTAAAGAACAAATTGTTGAGGTTTCTTATCTGTAGGCTAAATAATACCAGTTCTTTAGATATAATGAATATTCTGATACTTTAAAATTTTGATCCAATTTTCACAGCTTTCTTTTAACTATATTTTAACGTCATTTCAGTCCTAGAGAAATGTTGAAAGAATGGTAGAAAGAATTCCCATATACCGTTCACTCATGTTTCCCAAATGTTCACATTTTGCCACATTTGCTTTATGCTTTTCTGTCTCTGTATGTGGTGCATACATATGTATGCATGTGTGTGTATGTGTAAATATAAAAACGTAAATGTATATTTATTCAGTTGTCATATCTTTTTAGTTGCCTTTACACTGGAACAGTTAATAGTCTTTATGGTTCACAAAACATTGACATTTTTGAGCAGTATAAAACAGTTATTTTATGGAGTATTCCTTGATTTGTTTTTCTGCATAATATTTATTTATTTTTCATAGGAATACCATAGAAATGATGTTCTGTTGTTGGTGCTTTATATCAGGTCTGTGATGTCAGTTCATCCCATTATTGGATATTAATTTGATCATTGGAGTAAGGTGGTATACGCTTGATTTTTCCACACTTAAGTTACATTTTCATTTTTCTTTTTGTTAATAAGTATTGTAGGGAAAACGTTGACGCTATGTAAATACGGTGTTACTCTTCAGATTTTCGCCCACTAGTTTTTATGTCTATCAATGGTTCTTGCCTAAATCATTTATTATTATGGCAATTGTGAAATGGTAATTTTCTAATTCAATTATTCCTTTTACATTTATTAATTTGTTTTTAATATAAGGAAGGGCTTTCCCCTCCTGTTTATTTTTTAAATTTATGTATTAATTTAAGGTATTAGAATGAACTCACAGATTCTGATTTTTATTCATGGATTATAATTTTATACTATCATAATGATATACTATCATGCTCGGATTTGGCCGGTGGGAGCCACTTCAAACTGGCTCCTCTGTCCTTTTAACACATTCCTATCATTCATTGAATACGTATTTTCTGGCTCATCTTATACTTTTCCTACTTCAGGTTCCATTTCTCTATGAAACCCTAGTTCCTTTTAGTGGAGAATTGTATTTGGAAAACAGTATCTGGCCATTGGTGTGCTCATTGCTAGTGGAGTATCTTATTCTAGGTCCTGTTAATTGACAGACACAGGAAATAAGCAACATGTACACATTCATGTACACCTGTGCTTTTTTCTGTTATCTATTGGTCTGTCTAGGGATACACTGAGGGGTTCACATTGATACTTCAAATTCTAGTCCAATACCATACAGTTTATTCCTCCTCTTCCTATTTATATATTTGCAACTGCTTTCTCTGGCAGTGAGAAACCTAGCTTCTGTTATTCACAATATTTTACTTACTTGCTCAAATGCTAGAATACACAGAAAGTAATTTCAGTATTGCTAACTCATGCCTCTGAAAAATGAAACTTAAAGACTACAGTTTGGTATTTGTTTAAAGCTTTTTTTGTCTTTAGCTTTCTATTGTAATCAAATACTGTTTTCCAAAGTTACTTAGTTTTTTACAAAGTTATTTCACTACTCCTTTTAGTGTGGTTAGTGTTATTCACTGGAAATACAGTTTGGTTCATTTGTTTCTGTTGTATCTCATTTTATTTTCCCCCCTCCCTCTTATCCTTGTTAATTTTGTTTATTTATTTCTATGTGAAACTTTAGTGATTCCAAAAGTTAATACTGTTCAAAACCATATAGGGAACTCAATCATTTTTATTTCCCTTTCTTTCTTACACAAAACTACGATTATATAATATTCTTTTTCCTTTGCTTCTCCATTGATAATGCATCTTGAAAATGACAACATTTGAGTTGGTAGACAGTTTTTTCATTCTTTTTTTTTTTCTGTCCTCACAGTCTCTTGCTCGTTTTTTCATTCTTTTCAACAGCTGCATGCCACTTTATTTTAAGATTATTTAAGCCCTTTCCTACATATGGACATATAGCTTATTTCTGATTTTTCTAATTATATGTACTGCTACTATAAATAACCTTATGTATGTGTTTTGTATGTGTGTGTGTTTGTGTGTGTGATTGGAGGAATGAATTCCCAAAAGTGTGATATAAATTCCAAGAAGTGTGATGGCTGAGTTAAAAGGTATACTTACATGTGATTTTGTTAGATATTGCCAAATTTCCTTCTATAAGGATTATACCAATTTGCATTTCTACTAGGAATGTATGAATGTTTTTTCTCCACATCCTCACCAACAGAGTGTTTCTCAATTTGGTAGATGAGACATAGTATCTCACTTCCTCTTTCTTTAACTCTTACATTGCTGTCACTGCTGTGATCTACCACTACAGTTTTTCAGTATTTTCACAAGTAGAGCAGACCTTCTTTTTCTGATGGTTGTTTTTAGATCAGTCTTAAGCATGCTGCTGTTTCTTCTCTTCACCCCCACCCCTGCCTCACCCCCCAACACCCACCTCCAACCAACCCACCCAACAGCATTTGGTCTTCGTAAAGGCTTGCTTTGGGAGGGGGAGAGATCATTTGTAGAGATTTGGTGTTTACTTTTCTACTCATAGCCAATTTAAAACTTGGACTTTCTCTGCCTGTTATGCTGAGGGTATGAGTTATGTTTTTCATTTTGTTCTTTATTATATTTTGGGGTAATATGTGGGAGATTCAGAATTATGCTGCTGCCATATCCCAGCTACCCAGAACTCCCTCATTCACAGTATTAGGAAATTATGGAATGTAGATTTGGACATGGTACATCATTCACTTTACAGGTTGTTAGAAGACTGTGGATCAATTGAATGTAGCAATCACTATATGCAAGGAAATTATATTACACAGAGTTTGAGAACTTGCTCTTTAAAGGTGTTTTATATTGAATTTTTAAATAAAGTATCACTATTTCAGTTCTCTGAACAGTTCAAAACCCATAAAATGTTTAATAAATGTTTCTTGATAAATCAAATATTCTTATGCCAGGAAATTTATTAAAAGTAGCAAGATATGTATATACTTATTATTATTATTATTATTATTATTATTATTATTATTATTATTTTGAGACGGAGTCTCGCTCTGTCGCCCAGGCTGGAGTGCAGTCGTGCGATCTTGGCTCACTGCAACCTCCACCTCCCCGGTTCCAGTGATTGTCCCGCCTCAGCCTCCCGAGGAGCTGGAACTACAGGTGTGCACCACCACACCCAGCTAATTTTTGTATTTTTAAAGAGAGACAGGGTTTCACCATATTGACCAGGCTGGTCTCAAACTCCTGACCTCATGATCCTTCCACCTCAGTCCCCCAAAGTGCTGGGATTACAGATGTGAGCCACTGTGCCTGGCCATACCTATTTTTTTTTTGAATGCTTTATAGGAGCATATAAACACAAACATTTTCTTTTTGTCTTTCCAAATTCTGTGCTTTATTTAGCCTTTGCTATTAACTGCATTTTGTCAGTTTTCTGCCATTTAATCTACATTACAACCCAGTGAATTAGAAAGGGCAGATAATTTAATTCCTATGTTTAAAAATCAGAAACTAAAATTTAGATTAAATGTTTTGCTTGGGGCTGCACATCTAATCAAAGGAAAAGCTGAGACTAGAACTGACTTTTTAACATTGTTCTTGTCAGAACCACACTGAGTAAAAAAGGTAGCTCCTTCATTGTTTCTACATATCACACTTGAATTTAACTTCCATGTGAAAAAAACATGTGTATACATTTGACCCAAGTAACTATAAGTTAAGATGAATTCCTGTTCATTTTCTTCATACTCAGTGTGCCTAGGATAGCGAGTGTAGAGTAATCAGTAAAATTGTGAAATTGAACAGCGTATTAGTCTGTTTTCACACTGCTATAAAGACATATAATTACTGGGTAATTTATAAAGAAAAGAGGTTTAATTGGCTCACAGTTCCACATTGCTGGGGAGGCCTCAGGAAACTTACAATCATGGTGGAAGAGGAAGAGGCATGACTTCATGGTGGCAGGTGAGAGAGACTGAGCAAGAGTAGGGAAAACTGCCTTGTAAAACCACCAGATCTTCTGAGAACTCACTATCACAAGAACAGCATGGGGGTAAAAATACCCCTTCATGATTTAACCACCTTCCACCTGGTCCTTCCCTTGATACATGGGAATTATAGGCATTATAATTCCAGATGAGATTTGGGTGGGGACACAGAGCCAAACCATATTAACAAGGAATGTTCTGAAAGAAAGGAAAATTGTATGGTGGTGGAATGTTTAGTTATCCAAATCAAAGCAGAGTCTACTTGTAGGCACTTTATTTTTAGAAAATAATCACTTCTTATTTATTATCAGCAGGTTTCTACCATAATTCGCAAATGGCAAACACTTCAGAAGTTTATAATAAAAAAAAGTGACTTTTTAGACTAGCTTAATGAGTAGTCTAGCCTTTCTCTTGTAAATGTCAAACTTACATAATTGAGTTTTGCTAGCTTCATAATATTGTTTATGGCATGACATGTTGTTTATACATTCTGTTATTACAAAACATTAAATAGATTTGTCAACAAGTTGTGGCAAACAAATTATAATTTAATCTCTTTGTGAATTTTATTTTGTGGAGGAGGAAAAATTGGATGTTTTCCTCCTTGTTGATTGACATGTAGAACACTCATGCCCTGCTCCAATGCCTGTCATCATTTAAAGAAAAAAAGAAAAAAAGCACACAAAACAAAGATAGGATACTGTGTCTGTTGAATGAAAAATAAGAATTTTTTCATTCTATGTACTTCACATTAATTTTAAGATCATATGCATTTATTTAAAAGTTAAGAAAGTATATTAGTGATCTGAGATATTTTGAAGTAAATAGAATTGTATTAGGTTATTTTTTGCAATAATTTTGTTAACTAAAAGGAATTTTAAAATTTTTATTCGTAACATTGGTTTTTATATGGTATTAACATTTCTGAAATTGACTTATGTATCCTGTATAGCACCCTAAACATTTATTTTAAAACAAATCAGTAAAAAGTAACATAGAATCCCTTTCCAAATCATGGTAAGTGAGCATGTTTTTAAAACTCTTTGTTTATACCTGCAAGGGAAGGAGATAACAGATTGATTGATAATGTGCATGCATAAGTATGCCTTATAACCAAATGTAGAAGTGTATGTGAGCTGTAGAGTACTCCTCCCCAAAATCTGTCAAAACATAACCTGAAATCTGGTTTTAAACCTGAAAGCGGTTTTGAGAATTTATTATTATTATTTTAATACAATAGATTCTGCATTGGATATTTCCAAAGGCAGTAAATATTTTTGTAATTGTTATTAATGACCATTGGTAAGCTGTTGGTGATTAAATTTTGGATCTAATGACTTCAGGCTGTTTGTCATATATTATATTTAATAAAGAAAAAGGTATCTGGGAAATTCTTAACTTCTCTAATGTTATCTTGGAGCATAAAATCTTACTGAGTTGAGTGTTGTATGTTTAGTGAATCATTTTACACCAGCTAGAAAGACAGATGGGTAGTGTGCAGTTTAAATATCTGTGCAAATGAGAGGACAGATGGGTGGTTTAAATGGTTTAAATGTCTCAATGAAAATGTGTAGAGAGATTGTCTTCTGAAGTTAGACTAAAAAATTCAGGGAATTAATTAGGAATAATAGTTAATATAACAAAATAAAATTTTTAAATAAGAGGCAAAATATGGAATTCAGTGAATTGATTATACCTTTTGAACTGACAGTAAAAAGTAACATCTTAGAACACAATACTCAAATACACTTGCATGGTAACTGCCTGTTTTGTTTTCTTATTATGAACATGTGGACTGTGGAAAGTGTCTTTATTACTTGGAATTAACTTATCTGGTTAATTGTACCTGACCTTTTGAACTGTTGTCAGAATTAATTTGTTCAATTTCAAGTAGTTAACAGAAACTTAAACTAGCTTAAAAATGGTGAGTAAAAAAAAAACCAGACTAAAAACCAAAAACCTTGAAATGGGCCTCAAAAAAGGCAGCTTCTGTAGCAGGAGTTAGTGAACTTTTACTCTTATTCAGGAATTAATATGACTTAGCTTCTAGCCAAAATATTGGTTCCTATATTGTCAGGTATGTACCTTAGATCTTGGATGTCAGCTCCATGTAGGAGCCTCCTCCTAACTTGTGTGGGTGGGGACAAAAAGGGGTGATCACTTTTAGATGGAAGGCTGTGGGCTGGCCATAGATATGTCAGTTGCACTGACCTTGTTTTTTGTTTGTTTGACAGAGTCTAGCTCTGTTGCCCAGGCTGGACTGAAGAGGCTTGATCTTGGTTCACTGCAACCTCCGCCTCCTGGGTTAAAGTGATTCTCCTGCCTCAGCCTCCCAATTGGCTGGGACCACAGGCATGCACCACCACACCTGGCTAATTGTTTTGTATTTTAGTAGAGATGGGGTTTCACTGTGTTGGCCAGGCTGGCCTTGAACTCCTGACCTCAAGTAATCCGCCCGCCTCGGCCTCTGAAAGTGTTGGGATTACACGTGAGCTGCTGCACCCAGGCAATTGCATTGACTTTTGGGGACTTTTAATGAAATATATTCTGTAAGAAGAATGCTAAGTAGTAATATTCATGGATAAAAATGCTATTATATTATTCTATGAAAAATTATTATAGTAACTGATCATGTGGGAGGATATGTTCCTTAGAACATTAAAAATCATTCATGGTTAGTATTACCAAAGTTATTTTATTAATTGCTAAGTTAAAAAATTATGCCAAGTGTCATGCAGAGTGAGATAAATCTTCTCTAGGGATTTATTTTAACTGAGGCAAAAAATTTACTGATTTCTGATAAACATTTAAAAAATTCAAATAGATTAGAATTTTTGAAAAAATCACTGGGCATACCTCATAGTAAGGAGAATAATCATTTCATATTAAATTTATATAAACACATATATGATTATTTACTGGTTCATGACATAAAATATTTTGTGGGTGGTAGTCAAAAAGTTTGAAAACTATTACTTTAGTGATTCAAGTTTTTTTCTTTCTTTTTGATTTTCTTCAGGTGAGAACTGAATTAATGTACTTGCTTCCCTCTTGCCACTCTAGTTTTAGAACATGTTTCTGGTCAGCAGTGACAGGGATTAGAGATACTCAGGTGAAAAGATTATTTTCTTATTGAGAAGTTCTTTATGTTATAAAGTGAAATAGATTATCTGGGTAACATTTTGTTAAAAACTTGGACAGTTATTAATATCCTCATGTGCAAGAGCCAGTGAATGGACAATGGGTACAGAATTAAACTCTTTAAAAAAATTATTTGTTGCTCCATAGAAGTCAGTGGTGATTCTAGTATTTGTGAACTCTAGAATTTATTGATAGTAGAGACATACAAGTCTGCCAGAAGGTTTGTTTCTGTTTATACGATGTGGATGTAGTTCCTGAGCATCAGAATTGGAGGGATGATGAGAAAGCAAGGGAATTCTATTTCTCATTCTGTTGTTCTTCCTAGGAATGGTCTGAGGTCTGAAATTGTCCCTCTTTGCAAAAACCTTCACCTTTTCTCTGCTCTTTGCTCTGAGGTACTGAGATTCTTAAATGAGGAATACTCAGATGGTTGCTGAGCCTAAGCAGAATGGCAACAGAAGGGAGCCTGCCGTCAAAAATTCTCAACTTAAGATCTGTTTCTGTTTCAGCTTTCTACATATGGCTAGGCAGTTTTCCCAGCACTATTTATTAAATAGGGAATCCTTTCCCCATTTCTTGTTTTTGTCGGGTTTGTCAAAGATCAGATGGTTGTAGATATGTGGCATTATTTCTGAGGGCTCTGTTCTGTTCCATTGGTCTATATCTCTGTTTTGGTACCAGTACCATGCTGTTTTGGTTACAGTAGCCTTGTAGTATAGTTTGAAGTCAGGTAGTGTGATGCCTCCAGCTTTGTTCTTTTGGCTTAGGGTTGACTTGGCAATGTGGGCTCTTTTTTGGTTCCATATGAACTTTAAAGTAGTTTTTTCCAATTCTGTGAAGAAAGTCATTGGTAGCTTGATGGGGATGGCATTGAATCTATAAATTACCTTGGGGAGTATGGCCATTTTCACGATATTGATTCTTCCTACCCATGAGCATGGAATGTTCTTCCATTTGTTTGTATCCTCTTTTATTTCATTGAGCAGTGGTTTGTAGTTCTCCTTGAAGAGGTCCTTCACATCCTTGTAAGTTGGATTCCTAGGTATTTTATTCTCTTTGAAGCAATTGGGAATGGGAGTTCACTCATGATTTTGCTCTCTGTTTGTCTCTTATTGGTGTATAAGAATGCTTGTGATTCTTGCACATTGATTTTGTATTCTGAGACTTTGCTGAAGTTGCCTATCAGCTTAAGGAGATTTTGGGCTGAGATGATGGGGTTTTCTAAATATACAATCATGTCATCTGCAAACAGGGACAATTTGACTTCCTCTTTTCCTAGTTGAATACCCTCTATTTCCTTCTGCTGCCTAATTGCCCTGGCCAGAACTTCCAACACTATGTTGAATAGGAATAGTGAGTTACACCTTATACAAAAATTAATTCAGGATGGAGTAAAGACTTAAATGTTAGACCTAAAACCATAAAAACCCAAGAAGAAAACCTTGGCAATACCATTCAGGACATAGGCATGGGCAAGGACTTCATGTCTAAAACACCAAAAGCAATGGCAACAAAAGCCAAAATTGACAAATGGGATCTAATTAAACTAAAGAGCTTCTGCACAGCAAAAGAAACCTACCATCAGATTGAACAGGCAGCCTACAGAATGGGAGAACATTTTTGCAATCTACTCATCTGACAAAGGGCTGATATCCAGAATCTACAATGAACTCAGACAAGTTTATAAGAAAAAAACAAACAACCCCATCAAAAAGTGGGCGAAGGATATGAACAGACACTTCTCAAAAGAAGATATTTATGCAGCCAAAAGACACATGAAAAAATGCTAACCGTCACTGGCCATCAGAGAAATGCAAATCAAAACCACAATGAGATACCATCTCACACCAGTTAGAGTGGCGATCATTAAGAAGTCAGGAAACAACAGGTGCTAGAGAGGATATGGAGAAATAGGAACACTTTTACACTGTTGGTGGGACTGTAAACAAGTTCAACCATTGTGGAAGTCAGTGTGGTGATTCTTCAGGGATCTGGAACTAGAAGTACCATTTGACCCAGCCATCCCATTACTGAGTATATACCAAAAAGATTATAAATCATGCTGCTATAAAGACACATGCACATGTATGTTTATTGCAGTACTATTCACAATAGCAAAGACTTGGAACCAACCCAATGTCCAACAATGATAGACTGGATTAAGAAAATATGGCACATACACACCATGGAATACTATGCAGCCATAAAAAAGGATGAGTTCATGTCCTTTGTAGGGACATGGATGAAGCTGGAAACCATCATTCTCAGCAGACTATCACAAGGACAGAAAACTAAACACCGCATGTTCTCACCCATAGGTGGGTATTGAACAATGAGAACACATGGACACAGGAAGGGGAACATTACACACCAAGGACTGTTGTGGGATGGGGGGAAGGGGGAGTGATAGCATTAGGAGATATACCTAATGTTAAATGACAAGTTAATGGGTGCCGCACACCAACGTGGCACATGTATACATATGTAACAAACCTGCACGTTGTGCACATGTACCCTAAAACTTAAAGTATTAAAAAAAAAAAAGAATCAGCTAGAAACTGATGCCTTGACACCAGTGAATCTCAATGCAATGAAATGCAAGTTACAAAAGAATGCAAATAAAATTTATTTACATTAAAAAAAAAAAGATCTGTTTCTGGGGAGAGGATTTATTTGGAGGACTTCTTTGGAAAGGGCAGAAAGTAGTAAATGTCTTGAACAGTTTATTTTCTGAGTCTACAATGACAAGAAATATTTGTGTAATTTGCATCAAAAGTTTAAGATCTGCTTAAAATTTTCATTTCTTTATATCTTCATTTGCTTATATTGGCAATCTGTAAATGTTTTCTAAATGACTAGTAAAGGAACCATAAAATGTTTTTAACTCATAACATTATCAGTATCTCTCAGACTTCTTCCACATGAAGTCTAAATTTCTCTGCTTGATTTTCAAGTCATTCAGCACCTAGAACTGCACTACCTAAGCAGACCTATTTCTTCAACTTTCTCAAAACTTGCTGTCTGTAGACAAGCTTATCTCTATGTAACTTTGTTCTTTCTATGTATTCACTCAGTATTCCAGTTCACAAGGCTCTATTTCAAGGACTCTGGTTTGCCAAATACTGAATTCCCAATGTTTAGCACAGTTCCTAGTAGCGTTCAGCTAATAATATTCATTGAATGAAAGGAAGGAAGGAAGGGAAAAAAGGAAGGTGAGAGGAAGGAACTATCTGTTCTTATCTTTTTTATACTTCTCCAGATATGTCCCATATTTTAAGGTTTGTCTTCTCCACAAAGCCTCCTCTGACTACCCTTGTCTTTGTTGATATCTCAAACATAGACCTCAAAATTTAACATTATTTACAAACTTTCTTGGTTTCTTGGTTTTACAGTTTTATGTGCACTGCTGTTTCAATTTGGTATAAGCTTCTTGAAGATGAAAAGGATCATATATCTGTACTTTTTTGTGTTTTACTTTGACCTTTATTCACCATTTAGTATCCTACATGCCTCCTTCTTGGCAACCTTTGTGTTAAGGATTGGCAAATCTAACAGCACCTTGCATAAAGCTAAGCACATATTATGTGTTCAATAAAATTTTTTTGTTTAAAAAATGCGTGAAATAACATAAAACAGTAGTAATTCAGTTTGTATGTAGTGAAGATAAAATTTTTTTTCTTATCTCTTTACTAACTTTCTTCAGTTTTTTTTTTTTTCAGGGAAGGAAACTGAAAAGGCCAAGGAACGATACGACAAAGCCACAATGAAACTTCATATGTTGCACAATCAGTATGTATTGGCGTTGAAAGGGGCACAGCTCCATCAGAATCAGTATTATGATATCACACTTCCCCTGCTTCTGGACTCCTTACAAAAGATGCAAGAAGAAATGATAAAAGCACTGTAAGATACATTTTCTTTTTATCATAAAATCCCTTCACAAAATGATTTCAACATATTTTCTCTTTAGTTTAGGTGTTGCTTCATAAGTTTTATTATTAACCCAGTCCAGTGGGTATTTCAGACCTTGATTCCTCTTGATTTTCACTTTTCATGTCCCTTCAGTTTGTGCTTATCCCCTAAACCTTCTAGCTAGCTTCCAAAATGGTCCTTCTTTTGTATGTTTTTGTTTTGTTTCCTTAGCTGGAAATTTAAATGAAAAAATTATAAGTTGAAAAGTGTTAGGAAATGAATATCTGCCTCCAGAGAGTTGGGTATTTAAATCTTGAACAACTGAAGAGGCTCAAGGAAGAAATTTTTTGAAGGTTTATTTGTCAGCTTCTTGTTCTTTTTTCTGTATAAGATTAAAATCAACAAATGTTTATTGAAGTTTTATGTATGCAAAGCACATTATCTGATGCTTAGGGATATAGAGATGAGCAGGGCACAATTCTTGCCTTCTTGATCTAACAATATACTTTAATTAGTGAGTCACATGGACACATGTTTATCACACACACTGATACAAAATGACAGAAAAAATAAGTCATCCTTTGGTAGACCCTATCTCCTTAATTAGTTGTTTTAGTGCCTTCCAAATGACTAAATTCAATTTTCTTTCACTGAAAATTGTGTCGGGGAATTCTTCAATGTTAGAGTTGCTGTGAACTATGAGTAGGGTTGAAGAATGGTGTAGTAATGGAAGTGCATTAGAAAAGAAGTAAATGGTTATCTCTCAGGTGGAGTTAAAATTCAAAAAAAGTAGTGAAGTATGAGAAAAGGAACTTGGACCAGTTTAATGCAGGTTCTTGCATTGTACTTAATTTATCTGTAATTACATAAATTAGCACATAAGCTCTTAGGTTTAGCATATTTTGAAATGTAGTGGTAAATTGATATGAAAAATTATTATGAGCATTTTTCAGGTTATGGTGCAAGAGGAAGCCTGAATATTACATCAATTAACCCATTTAAGCCAGAGGTTGCAAATTTTTTTGTGTGAACATTTTTTTTTGTGCGAAAAATCGACCTTAGCGATAACCTTGAGCAGTAGGATATGAATAACTCCCATAAGTTTAGTGTTCCAATAATGGAACACTAGTCATAAATGGGTTAATAAATGCCAAAGTAACTGTTAAAGGTAAAATGATAATTTCTAAAACAAAACATTTCATTTATAGACTGCATTGCAGTTTGCAAAGCACTTTCATGTGCATTTGCTTACTTGTTCCTTACAGTATCCTGTAGAGTTAGGAAGTACAGGTTATATCCAGGGTATATCTATGACAGACAAGTGAGAATGGACCCAGATTCACAAAGCTAAGAGGTGGCAGGTCTGGAACTTGAAGCTTGAGTCTTCTGACTAACGCTGCACTGTCCGTGAGAGGAATGTAGTGATTTGAAGAATGTACCCTCAAAATTCTTGTGTACCCAGAATCTCAGAATGTGACCTTATTTGGAAATAGGGTCTTTGCAGATGTAATTAGTCAAGGATCTCAAGATGAAATCATTCTGGATTTAGAGTAGGCCCTAAATCCAATGGCTGGAGTCCTTATAAGAAGACGAGAGGAAGGACAGAGAGAGACACAGAGAAGGCCTTGTGAAGACAGAGGCAGAGATTGACATCGTTTTCTTTGAAGGGCTCCCCCGTGCCATGACAGATTTAGTATAACTAGCTATCATTGTGTTATATTATTCTGTTTTACATACAAATATTTCAGATTAGGGATAATATTTCTTGGGCTATTGACTTCCACAGCCTCTGAAATTAGAAGAGCAAATTTGTCTTTGCTGCCTTCCAGACTCTGCTTGACTGACTTTTACCTCTCTTTATGTGAAAATAAAGATAATTTGATAGTATATACTTGTGTGTAGGTAAGACTAAATTTTAGGTGATCCTCCATATTCACATAAGAAGATAAAGTGTTTTTAGTTAATTTGAATATGTAAACTTTTTAGTGTTGATAAAATAGTGAAATGTCTAGTTAAATATTTGATTCATAAATTTACTTATCTCTAAAGTACTATTGATTTAGAAATATTTCCTTTCCTACTTTCATTTATTAATAGACATTTTTAAACTGTTCACGTGATTTTCAATAATAGTATCTTCATCATCACTGGAATATTTTTTTGAGACATATAATGGTTTCTCATGGTATGTTATCTGTACTTTGTGTAATACATTATTTTAGATTTAGAATTTTAAAAATCCAAGCATGATTATATCACCACAGATGAATCTCATGGAACAAATACCCATTCATATAATATTAGGAGATGTTTTTCATTTTTTCCTCCCCATTTGTATTAAAGGTAAATGTTAATAATCTCCACATTACACCTATTTACTGTATTGCTTTAAAAGAGTTATTTAGATAGGCTCATTTACATTAACAACATTCAGTACTTTTACTTATGAGATTATAATCCCAGAGATACTGACTAAATCTGTATTAAATTTTTCTGCCTCCCCTTTTCTTTAAATTGTGTCTGTCAGTTGATTTCTCTAATTATTTGAAACTAGCATTGCCTGAAACAATTTAAATCTCCGTTTTTTTACCGAAATGGTATTTTCCTATTTAAAATAAAGTAATTGAGAGAATACTTCACAATAAGGGAGCTTTTGTACAGATTAGTTTTTTATAAGTAATGATTGTGGAAAAGGAAAACCATGCTTTGTATTTATTTCAGCATATGCAGGATAACCTTGTCTGTCTACACTTGCTGTTGACAGTGACCTATGGCATGTTTTTACAGTGTAGCATTTTTAAGTAGGAAGCTGGTCTCTGCGACAGAATAGTTTTTTCCCTTTTGCATTTATTAGACCAGGCTAATAATTTTGATGACATTTTTGCTACTGATTGGAGGTCAAGAGAAGAAATTTAGATGTCATTCAAGGTGTAGAACCAGTTCAACTAAGTATACAAAAAAGAGCAGAGGCCCAGAGGAGCAGGGAAGAACCAGTCAGGTAGAGCATGTGAGGAAGTAACAGACACTGGAAAGGAACATTAAAGAGTCAGGAGCTGATCAGAGTTCCATGTTATACAACCCAAAATTTATACGAGAATATTTAGACATAGAAAGTTATCAACTCTGGCCCTGCATTTTGGACATATCAAATACATTTTTGAAAAGGTAATGCCATATTCTAGATCATTTGTAATTATTGTATTATAACAAATATAAATTGCTAATCTGTACATTTATATAATCCCTCTTCTTTACTCTCCAGGTTTGAAATAAGGTGGTACAGGAAACAACCATCTGTACATTTCGATATTACATTTCTTATGCTTATTGTTCTGAATCCTTTTTGAGATAGTATCTCTCTTGATAAAACTTTAAAATGCTGCAAAATTTTATTTTTGTTTTCAGCAAAGGTATATTTGACGAATACAGCCAGATAACCAGTCTTGTCACAGAGGAAATAGTGAATGTCCATAAAGAGATTCAAATGTCGGTTGAACAGATAGATCCTAGTACAGAATACAATAATTTCATAGATGTTCACAGGTATGACATGTTTATTCCTCTTTAAGGATTTATGACAGTATTATTTTTCATTCATACAATAGTTAACCACAGATAAAAATAAGAAATACTTAAGATCTTATTAAGACATAGAATATTTCATATTAATTTATCTGCTTTTAATTTTAAAAGTTCTTTGTCAATGATGATAACTATATAATGTATAGTTTTTGATACGTAAAAATTTGTTAGTTGTTAATCCATATTTAATCCATGCTTAAATCCATATTTAATCCATGAAATTATATTTTTTTATGCTTATATAATAAAACCATGACTTTATATGTATATTACACTTTATGATGCACCAAATACTTTTCCATGGCATCTTATTTTATACTTAATACAATTGTGACAGGAATAAAGCAGGTTAATGCCTGAATTCTACAGATAAGGAATCTAAGTCTCAAGTTACACAATTTTGAAACCCAGGATTTAGTTTGATTTATACTATTTGTGTTTTCTTTGTTAACATAATTTTGGATAAAAACAAATATTCTGCCTTTAGTGTATATGAAGATATATTATGATACTGTATTTACAATGATCAAAATTATTTGCCATGCTTTACTAGAACAACGGCTGCTAAAGAACAAGAAATAGAGTTTGATACTTCCTTACTGGAAGAAAATGAAAATCTTCAGGCAAATGAGATCATGTGGAATAACTTAACAGCAGAAAGTTTGCAAGTAATGTAAGTATTCACAAAATATCAACAGTTTAAATACTAGTATTATTATTGCTTTATTGTTGTACTCAGATTTAAAATATCAATTATTTTTACAAGTAATGAACAGTAAATTTTTGGGGTCAGAGTGACATGTTTTGAGAAATATGTTAATTTTACTCATTTTCGTCACTACTTTTGGCAATTCTGAATATCAAAGTTCTGTGTGATGTTACATTCATTTGCCCAATTGTTGCTAGTATTTGACATTGGAATAATGCTTTATGCTTTTCAAAATTTATATATATTTTAAAATCTCATTTCATCCTCACAATTTATTGGAAGAACCATTTTGGAAATTAGGTTGTTTACTGTTAGAGATAAGAGAGTTATTGATGTCAGAGCACTTAGTACAAAAAATTGACTTTTAATTGAATTATTTTCTCTTGAAGCAGGGATGTCTTGTTATAGGCTGTTAAATCAGTTCCTTCTTCACTTTGTTGTTTTTGTTGTGTAAAATATTAAAGGAATTTTGAGAAATCACAATGTGTTTTTAGTTCTTTTCAAACATTAAAAGCAATTAGTAGTATATTTTTGAATTTAGAAAACATAAGGTGCTCTACTTCTAAATATTTAACCTATCTCTTGATTTTGTGTGGGAGCAACACAAGGAAATATATTTATTAACAAACATTGCATGTATTTTTCTTTATGCCAGAACCACAGCTATAAATGATTATGCACTCATTGCTCCTCAATGTTAGACATGTTATATCATATCACCTGTTGGAATTTTACCTCAAATGACTCAGCCAAATGTCCCCACCTAATATAATTAAACAATCTTCTTTCTATTGTTCAGTAACATGGTGGTGGTACGGGTAATTAGCTAAGGTAGGAAATGCAGACTGGCTCTTGGAAAGAGGTTTGGAATCTTTTTTTTTGTTTTTAAAATTTTATTTCATTTTAATTTTGAGATGAGGTCTCACTTTGTTGCCCAGGCTGGAGTGCAGTGGTGCGATCTCGGCTCACTGCAACCTCTGCCTCGCAGTTCAAATGATTCTCATGCCTCAGCCTCCTGAGTAGCTGGATTACAGGCATGTGCCACCATGCCTGGCTAATTTTTGTGTTTTTTTATAGAGATGGGGTTTTGCCCTGCTGGCCAGGCTGATCTCAAATTCCTGACTTCAAGTGATTCACCCACCTCGGCCTGCCAGAGTGCTGGGATTACAGGCGTGAGCCACTGTGCCCAGCCAGGTTTTGGAATCTTTAAAGCTGGCTAGATAGGATTGAAGAAACTAACAAATATTTGTCCACAAATCATGTGTACAAGATGAAGGCTTAATAATTATGGTATACTGACTACTGATGAGAGCAATGGAGGCATGAGAGTACACTGCATTACAGAGTTTTTCCTAGCAGCCTTATTGGGATTTTTGAAGCTGTTCCTAAGTTTTTCATGCCCTACACAGGGGTCTCACTTGACTAGGTTTCTGACCATTGATATTTACAATGTCAGCCATCTCTAAACCAGTAGTCCTTGCCCTGGGTGATTTTATACTCCAGGGGACATTTGACAGTATCTGGAGACATTAGCCATAGATGCTGCTAAACATCCTACAGTGCACAGGACAGCCTCCCAAACAAAGAATTATCTGGTGAAAATATCAGTAGTGTTGAGGCTGAGAGACTCTGCTCTAAACAATGGAGTTGAATGTATGGTACAAAATGGATAGCAGAGTTTCTCAATTCCTGTGCAGTGAGACATTCCATTTCTCAATTCACGTGCTGCTGGTGAAGGAATATGACATAGATTACTCCTGTTTCTTTTTATTATAATATTGCTCCCAAATAACTTACTAATTTATTCATCTGATATATTTACTGTATATCAAAGGTTGTAAGGGTTAATGCCTTCAAGGAGTTTACACTGAAATTTATTAATATGTTTTAATAAACACCAGAAAGAGTGAGTATATAGATTTTGGAATATAATGTGGTAAAATTAAAAATAGCTACCTGTTATAAGCTTATGTAAAATCAGAGATTTTGTGACCAAAGAAGAATTTGTTTTATAGCTTTCTAGGGTATAATGAGACCAAAATAAGTTATGCTCATAAATCATTGTTTCTTAATTATAGTGATGAAGCAGTAAACAAAAATGCAATAAATTGAAGGTAATAAATCTTTGATAATGTGGTAGAAGTTTTAATTGCTCACATTTTACTGAGATAAACTTTAGTTACATTTCATTGAACAGTGTCTGTATTCAGGATATGAGTTTAAGATTAGGGTTTCTTCAAGAATTTTATTCCCAGAGAGTTATTCAGCATCTGTTGGCACTTTCAAATAAGTATAAGGTAATTCCATTAAAACTGTATGTATTTTTTTAATGTAATATAAGACTTAGGAAAATCTTTCTTCCTTTTTTTTTAACTTACTAGTGCTTTAAAGTTAAACATCTTTTCTTTCCTAAAGGCATTAATGTTGCTAATTTAGTTGTAGATTCGTGTTGTAATATTATTCTAATAGAAGTGAAAGAAACAAATGAACAGTTAGTTCCTGGAAAAAGAAATACAAATTACCAATAGTACTTGGAAAAGATATTCTTCTTTGGCAATTAAATATAAATTAAAAAGAAATAGGCTATTTAACTTACCAGATTAGAAAACATTAAATAATTGGATAATACCCAGTGTTGTATAAAGTACAGATATATAAGCCCTCTTATAAAATGTTGCTACATATGTAAGTTGGTGTATAATTTGGCAAATTATATTTGTGAAACTGGACAGATAACTTATCCCCTCTGTTATGGAAATCTAACACTATGACATGTACCTGATAAAGTTACCACCTTTACCTATCTGAATATGTACCACGAAGCATTTTATCATAATCTCATTATTTATCTATCAGCCATATTTATCAAGGTCTAAATACATAGGAGAGTTAAACTCAATTATTTGTAGGATTATCTCCTATTTATAGGAAAATTTTTTGGATGGTATCTTACCATGTGGTCAAAGGCTGTTTCTCAGCTTCAGATAACTTCTAGTACTGGACACCTGAAGCTGTGCACTTCCCATCACACATGCATTTAGGCTACATTATTTTCGGGCTTAAATCTGAGGTTACTTTCTTTGTATCTATTATATATAATATAATCTCTGTCCTTCCCTACCAACACCTATCTCCCATCTGCCTCTTTTTTTGCATCTACCTTCTTTGCCAAATGCTGAAAGCGTTTTTGTGCTTAATTTATTTTTAATCATCTATTTATTAAAATTATATATGCAAATATTTCATCTCATCTAGTTATTATTTGATTGAATAATTTGGGACTCAGTAATTTTAGTTTTTCAAATTAGTTGAAAAAGTAAAGTCCATACAATTTTGAACATTAGAAGAATATATTTAAGTGTCTGTTTTGTGCTTTTTGTCATTATGGACAGATGAGTCATCTAATGGTGACCTATTGCAAACTTAAATGGAGTTTTGAATCAACACAAACAGTAGGCTAAGTATGACAAATTAAAGATAGCAGGTTATTCTAAAATAATATAAGCATTAACTTGTCTGCAAAAGAAGAAATTTTGATTAATTTTAATAAAGCAGTAAAGAATTAAGGTCCTATTTAGTTATTTTGTTGACTTTGTTTTCTGATTTCAAATGAGGTCTCTATTATAAGGTGTTATTGCCTATCAGTAGTAGATATATTTGAATACCATGATTACATAAAATGTATAGTCTTGTATTCTGAAACAAAATCTAGTCTCAGGCCTTATGATTTCAAGTACATTTTTTAAAGTTTAAAATCAGAAAATATTTAGCTTTTAGAATATAAATAGGATCTCTCAATTGAAGAATGGTAATTCTTTATGTGGAAAAATGATTGTCTTGGATCTTGTAGGGCATGAGTCAGCAAACTATAGCCCATGAGGCAAATCCAGCTAGTTGCCCATTTTTGTGCAGCCCACGAGGCTAAGAATGCTGTTTGCATTTTAAATGGTTGGAAAAAAATCAAAGGAAGAATTATATTTTGTGACACACAAAAATTATGTGATGTTTAAATATCAGAATACATAAATAAAGTTTTATTGGAACACAGCCATGCTCATTCATTTACCTGCTATCTGTGGATGATTTCCCACTACAGTGGCAGAGCCAAGCAGTTGTGACAGAGACCATATGTGGCACACTCATCACTTCACACATCTGCTTGGCACTATACAAATCACAGTGACACAGTTATAACTCAACAGCATTTTGAGTGCCACACATATCAGTATACTGTGGCATCTTATTTTTATTATCAGTACATGCCTATAGTGTCAAAAGAAGAAGAGAAAATGGATTTCACATGTGGCACTTTTAAGGCATAGCAGAATGTGGATTATTTTGTTATTGAATTAGATGAAGAAACATTGTGTTTATTATGCAATTGCACCATGCCTGCTAAGCACTGAATATACTTAATTAAAATCTTATGGTCATGGATTGCTATTGGTATTTGGCAGTACTAGTCTATGTACTGTACAAATGTGAAAGACTTAAAATTTTATTAAATACCTGCATTAATAGGTGAACATTTATAGTTGATTTTTATTATAAACACTAACTTTGAACTGCAGTGATAGGAAGTATTATGGCCATCAAAAGATTTTCATTCTTCTCATTAAGAGACTTGCATTACGATAACATGTACCCAATTATTACTGTATTTTGCATTTGCCAACAAAATATTTGTGAATCTTTGTTTTCTCTTTTGTTATATAAATACCTATGTACTATGCTTGATTTTGCTTTTTGGTGGCAAAGTCTAAAATATTTGCTTTCTGTGCTTTTATCAGAAAATGGTTGCTGACTCCTGTTATAGAGGATGATACCAATTTAACCCATCCAACTATCTGAATCAACCTTGTATTTAATGGGGTGTCAAATACTTCACTACTCCTTCATCTCTTGCATAGAGCCTTGCTTTTACCAAATCTGTTTTTGGCTGTTCTTGTTTACAGTATTAGCTCAAGTTTGGTCTCTGGTTGAACATATACAGTATTATAATTTGCTCAGGCTGTGTTAGGGGAATACTTTAGGAGTGAGTTGGAAAGATTTGGAAAAATGTAAAATATTGAAGTCAGGTGACATGTCGGAAGGACCGTTTGATTAAGGGAAACAAAGTTGTATGGAAGAAAGCAGATGGATTTGTTGGATTGGAGGTGGATTAAGTGGGTATTAGGAGGTGACTGTATTTAACAGAAACTCGTAACTTTCGCTTGGTTGTAGAAGCCATCTTCTGTTTACTCTTGAGAAAAGCTCATAAAGATTTGTGTCATGGTATAGAATGTCATCCATAAAAATCCTATGCTCTTACGATTATATTTTAAGAAAGAGATGGCAAGAAATAGTTTATGTTTTCAATTTATATTGCAACAATAGAGAAAAAGAGATGCCAGAAAAGTTACCTCAGGCAACTATAAATTCCATTTTTTTAATTAACCCAAATGTCAC
Organism: Pan paniscus; assembly: GCF_029289425.2. Taxonomy (NCBI): domain Eukaryota; kingdom Metazoa; phylum Chordata; class Mammalia; order Primates; family Hominidae; genus Pan; species Pan paniscus. The sequence goes on from NC_073253.2 coordinate 104,134,203, forward strand.
ACTTAAAGTTTCAGCATTGCAAATTTCATGTAAGAAATAAAAGTTAAGATGGTTTGTCAAGTCATAATTTTTTTTGGAAGTTGGAAGTTTGATCCCTTTAAGAGTGTTGTAAGATTTAGATCATGACATCCAATGATTATGATATAAAAAGTGTTGGATAAGTATTGGAAACTTTTTATTATCCTTAGTAAATGTTTTAAGACTGTATCTTTTTTTTTAGACTGAGTCTTGCTCTGTTGCCCAGGCTGGAGTGCAGTGGCGCAATCTCTGCTCACTGCAGCCTCTGCCTCCCACTTTCAAGTGATTTTCCTGCCTCAGCTTTCCAAGTAATTGGAACTACGGGTGTGCACCACCATACTTGGCTAATTTTTTGTATTTTTATTAGAGATGGGGTTTCACCATGTTGGCCAGGCTGGTCTCGAACTCCTGACCTCAAGTGATCCACCCGTCACAGCCTCCCAAAGTGCTGCGATTACATGCGTGAGCCAACATGCTGGGCTTCCTTTGTATCATTTAATACAATTAAATCTTTAAAAATTATCTAACTAAAGCATGCAGATGATAAAATCTATAAAATCTTACAAAAAGGTATACAATAAAAATTAAAATTTTCCTTTCTTCTTTTTGTCGACCACCATCACTACCTTCCAGGTTTAACTCATGAAGAAAGTGTATGTATTTTTCCAGAATGTATATACAATGTATATACATGTGTGTGAATTGTTTTCTTCTGTGTAAGTAGGAATTATTTTATGCATATTCCTTAGCATCATCCTCTTTTTTTTTTAACATGTATTAAATCTTCTTAATGTGTACAGTGTTTCACTACTTGTATGTAATGTAATTTCTTTAGTTTTGTTATTTATTGGTGGGCATTTAGGTTATTTCCAGTTTTTTCCATTGACAGAGTTGGTGCTAGGTTTTGTGGGACTCTAAGCTTATAAAATTGGAGTGTGGGGAACATCTTTAAGAAAATCTATACAAACTTACAAATACAAAATTAAGTACAGAGTCTTGAAAGGGATCATGCAAGTGAGGCACCTGAGAACTAAGCATCATTAGCATCATGATACATTTACTTTTGTTTATTGTGATTATACAATAAACATTCTTGTATTTACATCTTTGTACACTTTTGAAGCATATATATAGGATAAATTCTAGGATGTGTAAATACTAAGACAGGATATTAGTTGTTAAGGGTGTGGATTCAGGATTTAAGCTGCTTGGGCTCTATTATCAACTTTTCCCAGTTACCGGCTCTGTGACCTTGGACAAGAGCTTTAACCTCTCTGCTTCAGTTCTTCATATGTGAACGGGGATTATAAGGGTGTTATAAGAATTATATAAATTTAAGTGCTTATTTATAAAGTGCTTAAAACTATGCTTGGCACTCAAATGTTAAGTATTATGTCATTTTGTGAATTTTTTCCAGGTAGGGTCATTTTATGACTTTTAACTGCTTTGCATTATAATATTATAATATTTAATTTAAAAATGTAAAGAATAAGCCATTTGAACTGTTACTATTTTTTATGCTATTTTATTTTATTTAAGTTCCAGATACATGTGCAGTACATGCAGGTTTGTTATATATAACGTGTGCCATGGTGGTTTGCTGCACCTATCGACCCATCACTGGGTATTGTCTCGCATGCGTTAACTATATATCCTAATGCTGTCCCTCACCCTGCTGGCCCTCCCCTCAGAGGCCCCAGTGTGTGTTATTCCCCTCCCTGTATCTATGTGTTCTCATTTGAACTGTTACTATTATATTTGTATACGAAACATGTAATAACATGATGGTGAATATTGTACTTTGAAATTTATGAACTATTCTTACATTTGTTATGTCATCTATACATGAAGTGTAATTACTCAAATGTTTTTCTCTTCACTTAATTCACACATTACAGGTTTTTTTTTTTTAAGGGGATAATGGTAAGAAAGAGTAAATACTTTCACCATATGTATTTTTTTTTGAGATTAAAATATATATATATATATATATATATATATATATATATATATATATATATATTTGAGACAAAGTCTCACTCTGTTGCCTAGGCTGGAGTGCAGTGGCACGATCTTGGGTCACTGCAACCTCCGCCTCTCAGGTTAAAGTGATTCTCCTGCCTCAGCCGCCTGAGTAGCTGGGATTACAGGTGCCTGCCACCACACCCAGCTACTTTTGTATTTTTAGTAGAGACGAGGTTTCACCATGTTGGCCAGGCTGGTCTCAAACTCCTGACCTCAAATGATCCACCCGCCCTCAACCTCCCAAAGTGCTGGGATTACAGATGTGAGCCACTGCTCCTGGCCTCCCTGTATAATTTTATTCTTCTAAATTCATTTGTCTTTTCTTCTTTGATGTCTGTCTAGTAGAATGTAAGTTTCCTGAAGGCAAACTTGTTTGTTGTTGTATCCCTACTGTCTAGCAGAGTGTCTGACACAAGGAATGTGTTTAATAAACACTTGTTTAAATGAATGATTGAAGTTTTGAGAAGAGAGATGAATGGAAAATTAACCAGGAAGAGAATGAGAATAAGGGAAATGTGCAGGGAAAAGCAGCAAAGGATAGAACAGAAGAAAGTGATAAGGAAAGGAAAGGCTTTTTATTAAATTCAGCTTTGATGTAGCATGGTCAAGGCAGTGATAAGAAGCTGGTTGTTTTTTCTGTTTCCATCAGACTTGGGTGTCAGAAAGTGGTTGGGACAGATTCTGAGGTAGGGCTCTGTGTTCTAAACTTTCATTTGAATTAAATGAGATTATATGTAAGGCAGAGTTGGAACAGCAAAGCATTATGTGTTATTTACTTATTTATTTATTTATAATTATTTAATAAGGAAGTTGGAGCCAGTGGTTGAAATGTAGCTTTCTTGACAATGATCTTGAATCTTAATATAGTAATGTTTTCTTTATCTGATAGTCAGAATATGAACTGTTCCATGCAAGCCAATTCTCTTAATAGCTGAAGCTTGTATCTCCATGATATTCAAAAACATAATTTTACTGGATTTGATACAAATGTCTTATGAATATATATATATGATTAAAGAAAAATGTTCAATCTGACCTTTCCCTGATGACTCTCGATCATTATTATAAGTATTATTGCTTTATTTTGCTTTAATATCAAATGCCGTCAGAGACTTACTGAAATTTATTATGTTTTTTCACTCTAAATAAAATGAAATAATATTTATTGCTGTATTTAGCATTCTTCTGATTATGTATAATAGTTTTTCTGCCTCTCTTATCTCTATTACCTATTATTTAATGATTCTAAAAAAATCTATTCCTGTTATAAGAGATTCAAACAATGATATATACGGAGTAAACCATGAAAGACTTCTTTGGACTTAAATCACTCCCTAGTCCAATCCCACACCTCTCAGAGTATTGATAAAACTTTGGTTTATAGTCATCTGTTTCTTATCCTATGCACTCACATATAAACACATACCACATAAATCTATTGTATTAGTCTGTTTGGACTGTATTAGTCTGTTTTCACGAAGCTGATAAAGACTTTTGAGCCTGGGAAGACAAAGAAGTTTAATGGACTTACAGTTCCTCATAGCTGGGGAGGCCTCACAATCATGGTAGAAGGCAAGGAGGAGCAAGTCACGTTTTACACGGATGGCAGCAGGCAAAGAGAGTTTGTGCAGGGGAACTCTTCATTTTAAAACCATCAGATTTCATGAGACTTACTCACTATTGTGAAAAGAGCATGAGAAAGACCTGTCCCCATGATTCAGTTACCTCCCACTGGGTCCCTCTCACAACATGTGGAAATTGTGGGAGTTACAATTCGAGATGAGATTTGGGTGAGGACACAGCCAAACCATATCAGACTGTCATGCAAATTACCATAGGCTGGATGGCTGAAACAACAGAAATGATTTCTCATAGATATGGAGGCTGGGAAGCCCAAGATCAAGATGTCAACTGATTTGGTTGACATGAGGTCTCTTTTCCTGACTTGTAGATAGGTAATTCTTGCTGTGTCCTCAGATGACCCTTTTTTTGCGTACATGAGGAGAGGGAGAGGAGAGGGAGAGGAGAGGTAGTGGGTTCTGTGCTGTTTCTTCTTATAAGGGCTCTGATCCCATCATGAGGGCCCCACCTTCATGACTTCATCTAATTCTAATTACCTCCTAGAGGCTCCATCTCCAGATACCATTATATTGGGGGTTAGGGCCCCAACAGATGAATTTTGGGGTCACAATTCAGTTCATGGAACATATGCATGTATATGTATTTTAATATAATTAGAACAATGCTATATGTATTCTGCTACATCTTGCCTTTTAATTTAAAATTATATCTTAGAAAAACCTTATATATGTGTACCTAATTCTTTTTTAGTGACTGTATGCTATACTAGGGCATTTAAATATGTTGTAGTTTTTTGCTTTATAATCAATATTGCAACAAATATTTTTGTATGGACAGACTTTGTGCATATTGTACAAGTGTTTTGGTAATGACACATTTTTAGATGGTCAGATAATTTTCTAATTTAAAATTTGAGAGACAGTTCCAAGATGACCCCTGAAAAATCTGTGCCAATTTTTTCACATCAGTGATGTATAATTGTTTCCATTAAAAAAAAATAATATTGCTATTACTGGATATTCCAAGTATTTTTCATGCTTGTCAATTTTAGTAGGTGAAAAATAACTTCTTATATAGTCAGTCAAGTTGTAGTAATGTCATATGCTTATTGATCATTTAATTTTTTCATGGTGAACTTCCGTTGTGTTAAGCATATGAACTTTATATGCTTATTGATCATTTAATTTTTTCATGGTGAACTTCCATTGTTTTTTGTCCATTTTCATATTAGTTTGTCTTTTTTCTAAGAGTTTTTCTGCACGAAAAGGGCTCTTTCTGGTAATTTGTGCTGCAGGTATTTCTTCAAGTTTGCTTTTGACTTTATGATCTCTTTAAGTTCAAATAAGTTTACATTTTTATAGAGTTAGATTATTTAATATTTTCTTTTTTGTCTTTTGGGTTTCATGTCTTGCTTTGAAAAGCTGAAGATAAAAATTTTAAAGTGATATGATAGCCATGTATGTTTTTGTGGTAGAAGTACTTCCATTAAGGACTCAATGCATTTTATACAAACATAAATTATCTGGTTTGTGAGCGCATATTAATTGATGTATTAAATTGTCTTCAATTCTATACAGAAAATACTCCTAAAGTATTACTACAATATGTGAAAATAGAAATAGCTTACCATGAATTTAAAATGACAAATAACTGAGCCTCACTTTCATTTCTTTAAAATAATACTGTATATCTCATAAGATTGTTGTGAAGAGTAAATGAGATAACATCTGCAAATAATACTACTTACCATTTACTCAATGTCTACCAAAGTTGTTCTCTTCTCTTTTCTTTACCTACTTCTCTTTTTCTTTTTGGTGAATAAGACTCTAGACCAGTATTGCCCGAGTACTTACTGTGATTATTGAAATATTCTTTTTTCCACCATCCAGTAAGGTAGCCAGTAGCTACATTTCTGTTTAGCACTTCAAATGTGTCTAATGCAACCAAGGAGCTGAAATTTTACTTTAGTTTGAATCAGATTATATATGGCTACTGTTTTGGACATTGCAACATAAGATGTATGAATACTTTTTTGATATGTATAAAGTGAAAATTAATTTGTTGATTGATATTGAGGATATTGTTTATTCTAGGTTGAAAACGTTAGCGGAAGAACTTATGCAAACACAGCAGATGCTTTTAAACAAGGAGGAGGCTGTTTTGGAGTTAGAGAAGAGAATTGAAGAATCTTCTGAGACTTGTGAGAAGAAGTCTGAGTGAGTAAAAGAGAAACAATTTGAAGGAAGAATGTTTAATTGTAATTTTACAAAAATATTTTAGTTACATGGCAGTGTGAACCTAACATTTCTAGAAACAGAAACTTTCATTTTAAGTATAAAGTTTTGTATAGTTAATTTCTAGGATTCTGGAAAAATGATTCTGTGGTTTTAAAAAATATAGTGTCCTTGGGAAAAATGATTGTGTATTTTTGTAAATATAGCATCCTGATCATATGTCTCAATGTTTTAACAGTTTGAACTATCTTTCAAAAATTCATTGTTAAAAGCTGTCTTTACTTTCCTACATCCATTTTCACCAGACCCATTGTGAATTCCCCTGTTAAGAAAGTGGCAGACCAATATTACCTATAAATAGTCTCTACTATGTTAAAAGGAAGCAGACTGATTAGAAAACAGATAAAAATCACTCAGTGATTAGCTGTGCTATTTTGTCTTGCTGATTTCTGGATTTGCAAATATCTTCCTAGGTCCACAGACTTTACTTGTGTTGGTATACTCTTCTTTTACTGACTTCATTATGCTTTCTACTGCTTAAGAATTTAAAATTTAATCTAAACTTCAAGTTTCTAATCTGCTTTTATTAATTGCATCTACAACAGTGGGTGCTGGTGTGGTTTTTCTAATCCTGACTAGACCTTACATATTTCTTGCTATTATACTCTCACATATTCTTTGATTTATCAAGACTCTCAAGGAATTTGTGATATATAGAATTTCTCCAGTTTGTACCTGCTATTTCTGAACAACTTTTTATATATCCTCCACTTATTTCAGATCTCTGATTACTTATCTCCCTCATCATAGTGAGCAGATGGACATCCACATCCCAGAAATAAGTTAGAAACATTGGATGACATTTTTCTTCTTTTCTGAGATTAGAGTTACAAACCCACCCAAATTTGTACTCATCATCTTTCCTTACTTCAATAGAGGAACAGTTCTTTGTCCTAAGTTCATTTCTTATGCCTGTTTTTTTTGTTTGTTTGTTTGTTTTTGTATTTTCTCGTCTCTACTTTCTCAGATTTTACATAATTTATGTATTATGTTCACCTTTCCTTCCCAACTGGGTCCTTGTGCTCACTGTTAAAATATACTTAAGTCTTGACTCCGAAAAACAATCTCCACCTCCCTACCCACCCCAAATAATCCTTTTTAAATCTCCGTATTTTTTCCCAAGTACTATCTTTGCTTTCTGTTCTCTTAGTTCGAACTTGTTCCAAGAGTGATTATGCTCACTCATTTCCTCAATTCCCACTTAGTTTTCAAAGTCTGGCTTTTTGCCCTATTGCTATGGAAATGGGTAGCTCTAAGATCACAATGACGTCTACATTGCTAGCTAAATTTAGAAACTATCTTACTTGACCTCTTAATAGTATCTGAATTTACTGACTTCATTTATTTTCTTTTCCCTTGGCCTTTGGAACTCAAAATGCCAGATCTTAATCCTCTCTTTCTGGCCACTCCTTTGCAAACCCATTCTCTTCCGCTCAGCCAATCCATTTTAGAGTTAGGGAAGGCACGGCCCTAGGCTGTCTCACTCCTTTCCCTGAACTTTTTCCCTAAGTGATCTGGTGAAGATGACCCATTTATTACTCTCTCTCAGATTTATTTTCTGCACTCCGTGGCCATGTAACCAATTGCCTACTTGACATGCCTTTTTGAATGTCTTAGAAGTATCCTAAATTCCCAACGTCTAAAGGCTGAATTAAAAATCTCCATACAACCCAACCAAACTCAACCTAACCTAGTTCACTCTTAGTATTCTTTATTTCAGTGAATGGCAACATCATCTATTCTATTATACCACATCAAATTTTAGAGGGCTACTTTTCTGATTTATACTGTAGCTGTTATTACAACTTGGTGTTAAATTTTTGTCTGGGTCTGTTTGGTCTGCTATAACAATGTGCCATAGACTAGGTGACTTAATACAGAGTAGACTTTATTTCTCACAGTTCTGGAGGCTGTAAGTCTGCAATCAGGGTGCCAGCGTGATTGGGTTCTTGTGAGGACTCTTTTCCAGAACTGCAGACTGCTGTCTTCTCATTGTATCCTCACATGGCAGAAAGAGGGTAAGAGCTCCCCGGGATCTCTTTTATAATGGCACTAATCCCATTGATAAGGGCTCTACCTTCATGACTTAATTACCTTCCAAAGGCCCCCACCTCCTAATACCATTGTATTAGGGGTTTTCAACATCTGAATTTTGGCAGCATACAAATATTCAGTCCATTGCAACATTAAATGGGAATCGATGAGCCCCGTAAAGGCGAGAACAGGAAAATTTGAGTTACTCTGATCATTCCTTTACTAAATCTGCAAATTTTTAGTATTGCATTAACAGAAGATTTTATTTGAATGGTAAAATAAAACATCACCCATTGCACATATAAAATTAAACAAAAGAATTATCTTTTGCTTTTCTGTGTTTGTGGATGAATCTCTTCACATGTTTATAGATGACCAAGTGGTTCTACTTTTTATAATTTTGCAAAAGCACACATTATAATGAGTCCTATTTTAAAATTTAGTGGATATAAAGAAAGAAAATTGAAAGTGCTAACCATTTCACCAGAATGTCTGGCTATAAGTTGTTGGAGGAGATGATCTTTAAGGGCTCCCTAATCTAGAAGTTATGAGATTATTTGAATTTTTGCATGTTTTCTTGACAAATCTTTGCCTCTCTTTTTATCTACATAATGGGTGTATAATCCATGTTCCTCTACCTGTTTATATTTATCAGGATATGAGAATGGATATAAGAGAGGAGCCTTGAAGGGTAGTGGATATATGGAAAGTAACATTTCTTGAGTTTTTACTTTGTGTCACATATTATGCTGGGTATTTATATATATATAATATTATAACATATAAACATATATATTATATATAACATATATAAACATATATGCAACATACATAAATGTACATATATATATATATATATATATATATGTTAACTCATTGAATGTTATCTTCCTGTGCCTTTTGTATAGTAGCCTGTGTTTTACCTTCAGGTCTTTGAGACTTTACATAACTTACTTACAATCACATACATAGTAAATGGTAGAAAAGACATGAGTTGCTGACTCCATAGCTTCTGTCTTTTTGATCATATTATTTGCTTGATCTTATGATTTTAACAGCATTCTTTAGAGAATAAGTTAGCAGGGGTAAGTATGCCAAGCTTTTCAGGGGATGAGACCTGTTTAACCCAACTCTTGTTAACCTTTGTTACCATGGAGTTTTTATTGTTAGAGTCAAGGTATAATCTTGAAAATGTTAAGTATATTTATATGACTAAAGAGTTACTGCTAAATTTCATTAAATGCAGACATTGGTAGGGTTAAGTTTGCCTTTGAATTATATGTTAACATATTTTGCTAAACACATAGTCTGAAAGGGATTCCAGGGCAAATGTTTGCATTTTAATTTCTTAGTATTTCTTGAATATTTCCTTTTATTGTGTACATGTGTATATAACTACACATGTATGTTTAAATATGCATATATAATTAAAATCAATTTTTATCTAGTTTTAATAATAAACTTACATTATCTTTACTTCTCAACACTTTGTTAGTTTCATGTACTGTGTTACTTGTAAGACTACATTTCTTCCTAAATGTCAGAAATAGTCTATGTTTGATATTTGCATTCTTAAATTATTTTTAAATTAATGGAATTATATTGAATGTTTACTTAATAGAAATAACAGTATTTGTCGTATCAAAATATGAGACTAAAACCACATTTTTATAATTTGAATTTAATATATCCATGTCTCTAAAACATCTAATGACAGTGAAAAAATAAATTATATGATAAATCATTTGATGGCTTTGATTCCTAGAATTGAATAATATGAAGAGAAAAATCAACTTCAAGAATGGCTTTTATGTGATTTTAAATTGACACATTAGCAAAAACAGAGTTCAAGCTTATATAAGTAATGCAGGTCTTAGTTGAAATGTAGCTATCACAGAATTTTATTTAAAAAATACAGAATGAAAGAAATCAACCATTTGAAATTTTTATTAAAAAATTTTAATGTATTAAATACACTAAATATGCTAAATTAAATACATTTAATGTACTTCGTGCATTTAGTGTATTTAATACGCTAAAATTTTGTATTGTATAACATACACTAAATATACTTTAATCCAACACAGAATATCAGTCTAGTATATATACCTTCACTCATTACTTCTAAAGTCTGTTTATTCAAATGGAAATAATACCAATCTTTTCCTGATTTGTGGTCCTTGACTTTTGTATTAGAAAAAAGTTATGGGAAAAAATACCAAGCATATGTCATTTATGACTTGGTGGCATAAAGAGCTAGTGATGTTACTGTTGGTTTGAATGCTTGGTTTGATTTATAAAAAGTAAATGATTATTTAATTTTGTATTGTCTTAACCTGTTTTATATCATTATCACTTAGTATTTAAAAATACCTCATGTATTATAAAATCATAGAGCCATGCAGAATCTTAAGAGATCATTTGATTTAGCCTCACTGCCTTTCAAATAATGTGACATCTGAGGTCCAGAAATTTTGAGAGACTTGCAAAATGTCACATCTAGCTTCTGGTAAAGCTAAGACTTAATAATCTAGAGTAGTGTTCTAGTTTTGAAATTCAGGAACCTTACATTTTTTCCTTTGGCTCAGATTTTTAGAATTATGTGATTTAAAAAAAATGTGCTATGTAAATAGGGAATTCATTCAACAATGTTGATTGTGCATCTACCAGATCCTGTGATTGCAGTGAGAGGTAAGACACATATGGTCACGTGGCTCAAGAAACTTACACTTTTGTGGAGGAAACCAACACAAAATTAAAATAATTACCAGTTATTATCATTGCTGTGAAATAAGGGTTCAGATAGAAGAATAACAGAGGAACAGCTACTTAAGAAGGACGGTCAGAGGTCTCCTAGGAGATAGGCAGAAGATAACCTGCATGTGAAGAATATATGGAAAGAATGTTCAGAGATAGGAAATAGCACATGCAAGGGTTCTGGAAGCTTCCACGTTTTAAATTTATTTATGGCCTCCTATGCATCATGTACTAAATAATCATACATTTACTATAATTTCTACTTCCTGAAGTATGTATTGCTTGTTTGCTCAATGGTATTATAAACATAATTGTATAGTATTTTACATAGTGAGACCAGCAATACATTTTTTTCAATAATTATTGAACAAAAGGAACATGTTCATATATGAGAGATTATGTCATAGATAAAGGCTGAAATGGGATTAATTGGAAGAAATGAATTTTTCTAATTGATTTCATGATCAGACATGTTGATTTTAAAATGTTAGGACTAGAGGCATACACCCCCTGCAAGTCTCATTATCGTTAAAAACCACTAAAAATCAAAACCAGGAAATTTACATTTTAATCTTATTCTTGGTATTAAGATAGTGTCTCTGAGTGTCTAATTGATTGCCAGCATGGTACAATACAGTAGGAACTTTCAAGTCCTGAAGGGGAATAAAAAAGACCTTCCTCCAAAACAGATTATTTAGGTAGGAGCCCAAGACATATGAGAAGATAAAAACCTGAACTCAGTTAGTGTAACCACTAAGGAGAACAGTTTGGAGGTACCTGAAAAAACTAAAAATAGAGCTACCATGCCATCCAGCAATCTCACTGCTAGGTATATACTCAAAAGAAGGGAAGTCAGTGTCTCCAAGAGATATTTACACTCCCATGTTTATTGCAGCACTATTCACAATAGTCAAGAGTCCGAAGCAACCTAAGTGTCCATCAACAGACAAAGGAAATGTGGTACCTATACACAATGGACTACTATTCAGCCATTAAAAAAAGAATGAGATCCTGTCATTTTCAACATGGATGGCAGTGGAGGTCATTATGTTAAGTGAAATAAGCCAGGCACAGAAAGACAAACTTTGCATGTTCTTGCTTATTTGTAGGAGCTAAAAATTAAAACATTTGAACTCCTGGAGATACAGAGTAGAAGGATGGTTATCAGAGGCTGGGAAGGGTAGTGGGAAGTGCTGGGCAAATGAATGAGACCTGATATTTGATAGCACAACAGGGTAACTGTAGTCAATAATAATTTAATTGTACATTTTAAAATAACTAAAGGAGTATAATAGGATAGTTTGTAACACAAAGGATAAATGCTTGAGGTGATGGATACCCCCTTTACCGTGATGTGAATATAACACATCGCATGCTTTTATCAAAATATCTCATGTATTCATAAATATATACACCTATTATGTACCCACAAAAATAAAAAATGAAAAAATTCCTCACCTCACCAGAGGAAGCATGATGTAGCAGCGGTGATACATATTTTTAAATTAATTTTTTTATTTTGAGATCATTGTGGATTGACATTTAGTTGTTAGAAATAATACAGAGAGATCCCGTGTACCCTATACTCAGTTTCCCTCAATGGTAGCATCTTGTAAAACCATAAAATAGTATCACAACCCAGATACTGACATTATACAGTTAAGATACAGAGCATTTCCATCACTACAAGGATCTCTCACGTTGTACTTTTAGCCACACTTCCTTCAGTCCATCTAACTCCTTAGTAACCCCTAGAAACCATTAGTCTGTTTTTTCAAGAATGTGATATAAATGGAGTCATGTTGTATGTAACCTTTTGGCATTGGCTTTTTATTCAGCATAATTCTTCAGAGATTCATCCAGCTACTTTCATTCCTTTTTACTGTTGAGTAGTGCAGTGTTCCATGGTATGTGTATCAGTTTCTTAGGGCTGCTGTAATAAAATACTGCACAGTGGGTAGCTTAAAGCAACATAATTTTATTTATTAAATTTATTCTCAGTTCTGGAGGGTGAAAGTATGTAATGAGGTGTTGGCAGTGTTGGTTCCTTCTGAGAACTCCAAAGGAGAATCTGTTTCATGCCTGTCTCCTAGCTTCTGGTGATGGCTGACAATCCTTGACATTTCTTGGTTTGTAGAAGCTTTACTCTAGTCTCTGCCTCTGTCTCCATATGACCCTCTGCCTGTGTGTCTCTTCTCTGTATCCAAATTTTCCTCTTCTTATAAGGGCAACAGTCTTTTCCATTAATGGCCTATCCTACTCCTGTATAATCTCATCTTAACTACATCTGAAACAACCCTGTTTCCAAATAAGGTCACATTCTGAGATTTCAGGCATTAGGACTTGAGCATATCTTCCTGGGGGATACAATTCAACCCCTAACAGTATGGATATACCACAATTTGTCTAATCATTCACCCTTTGAGGGATGCTTGGTTTGTTTCTAGTTTGGAGCTAGTACAAATAAAGGTCTCCAAACATTTATGTATAGGTTTTTATGTGAACATAAGTTACAATTTTTCTGGAGTAACTGCCTAGGATCACAGTTGCTAATTGTATGGTAATTGCATGTTTAGTTTAGTTTTGTACTATTACACATTTCCATCAGCAATGTGTGAGTGATCCAGTTTTTTCTCATCCTTGCCAGCATTTGGTGTCACTTTTTCACTATGCTATATTTGAGCCATTCTAAAAGATGTGTAGTGATATCTCATTGTTGTTTTAATATGCATTTCCCTAATGAATGATGTTCTGGAACATCTTTTCAATGTGCTGGTTTGTCATTTGTATATCCTGTTTTTGTGAAATACCTGTTCAACTCTTTTGCTCATTTTCTAATTGGATGTTTGGTTGTTTTGTTTTGTTTTGTTTTTTAACTCTTGCATTCTTTATATATTCTAGAGCTTTATATATTCTAATTCTTTATATATTCTCTTTCTTTGACATATATGTCATTTGTAAATAGTTTTCTCCCAGTCTGTACCTTGTCTTTTCATCTTCTCAAGAGACAGGGTCTTTCATAGAACAAAATTTTTTAATTTTAAAGAAGTCCATTTTAGGCTGGTCCGAACAGTGGATATAACTCAATTGATTGTTCACAGTCAGTTATAGATTGAACTCCTCATTTTACTCCTTCTCCCATTCTCACTACTGCACTTGACTAGTCTTAAAAAAAAAAAGTCCATTTTATTTCTTTTAAGGTTTGTGGTTGGTGCTTTGGTGTTAAGTCTAAGAAGTCTTTGCCTAGTCCTAGATCTCAAAGGTTTTTTTCTGTTTTGTTTTTCTTTTTTTTATTATACTTTACGTTTTAGGGTACATGTGCACAACGTGCAGGTTAGTTACATATGTATACATGTGCCATGCTGGTGTGCTGCACCCAGTAACTCGTCATTTAACATTAGGTATATCTCCAAATGCTATCCCTCCCCTCTTTCCCCACGCAACAACAGGCCCCGGTGTGTGATGTTCCCCTTCCTGTGTCCATGTGTTCTCATTGTTCAATTCCCACCTATGAGTGAGAACATGCGGTGTTTGGTTTTTTTGTCTTTGTGATAGTTTGCTGAGAATGATGGTTTCCAGCTTCATCCATGTCCCTACAAAGGACATGAACTCATCCTTTTTTATGGCTGCATAGTATTCCATGGTGTATATGTGCCACATTTTCTTAATCCAGTCTATCATTGTTGGACATTTGGGTTGGTTCCAAGTCTTTGCTATTGTGAATAGTGCCGCAATAAACATACGTGTGCATGTGTCTTTATAGCAGCATGATTTATAATCCTTTGGGTATATGCCCAGTAATGAGATGACTGGGTCAAATGATACTTCTAGTTCTAGATCCCTGAGGAATCGCCACACTGACTTCCACAATGGTTGAACTAGTTTACAGTCCCACCAACAGTGTAAAAGTGTTCCTATTTCTCCACATCCTCTCCAGCACCTGTTGTTTCCTGACTTTTTAATGATTGCCATTCTAACTGGTATGAGATGGTATCTCATTGTGGTTTTGATTTGCATTTCTCTGATGGCCAGTGATGGTGAGCATTTTTTTCATGTGTCTTTTGGCTGCATAAATGTCTTCTTTTGAGAAGTGTCTGTTCATATCCTTTGCCCCCTTTTTGATGGGGTTGTTTGTTTTTTTCTTGTAAATTTGTTTGAGTTCATTGTAGATTCTGGATATTAGCCCTTTGTCAGATGAGTAGATTGCAAAAATTTTCTCCCATTCTGTAGGTTGCCTGTTCACTCTGATGGTAGTTTCTTTTGCTGTGCAGAAGCTCTTTAGTTTCATTAGATCCCATTTGTCAATTTTGGCTTTTGTTGCCATTTCTTTTGGTGTTCTAGACATGAAATCCTTGCCCATGCCTATGTCCTGAATGGTATTGCCTAGGTTTTCTTCTAGGGTTTTTATGGTGTTAGGTCTAACATTTAAGTCTTTAATCCATCTTGAATTAATTTTTGTATAAGGAAGGGATCCAGTTTCAGCTTTCTACATATGGCTAGGCAGTTTTCCCAGCACCATTTATTAAATAGGGAATCCTTTCCCCAGTGCTTGTTTTTGTCAGGTTTGTCAAAGATCAGATAGTTGTAGATATGTGGCATTATTTCTGAGGGCTCTGTTCTGTTCCATTGGTCTATATCTCTGTTTTGGTACCAGTACTATGCTGTTTTGGTTACTGTAGCCTTGTAGTATAGTTTGAAGTCAGGTAGCGTGATGCCTCCAGCTTTGTTCTTTTGGCTTAGGATTGACTTGGCGATGTGGGCTCTTTTTTGGTTCCATATGAACTTTAAAGTAGTTTTTCCCAATTCTATGAAGAAAGTCATTGGTAGCTTAATGGGGATGGCATTGAATCTATAAATTACCTTGGGCAGTATGGCCATTTTCACAATATTGGTTCTTCCTACCCTTGTTTTTTTTTCTAAAAGTTTAATAGTTTGAGATTTTACGTTTACATCTATGTTAACTCTTTTCTGCTGAGTCAGTACATTCTATTAGTCCTAGATCTCAAAGGTTTTCATCTTTATTTTTTTTCTAAAAGTTTAATAGTTTGAGATTTTATGTTTAAATCTATGTTAACTCATTTCTGCAGAGTCAGTACCTTCTATCTTCCTAGAAGTAGGAGGTCTTGTGATGTAGTTTTATAATCTGGCCAAAATGTCTCACAGAAGCAGGCATAGTAATGAGGATACCACATGGAAACAACAACAATAAGAACAAAAACATCCCACAGACAGCATGTTCAGCATTGTAGGTGACAGTGTCCCCATAAGTCTCCCCCCATATTTGTGTGAGTGGCTGAATGACTAACAGCAACAAGACTAAAGGCAACTGTGTGGGGCAAGCAAAAGGAAAGGAAAAAAAGGCCTTATGGTCATAAGAGCTTGATCTTGGATGGTTCTAAGAGCATAAAAATCAATGAATAGTCGTCTTTTAAAGAAAGTGTTCCTACTTACAGTGGAGGACTCCATGAACAGATATTTAAATAATAAATAAAACTGGTGGGGGGCTGTATTAGTCTGTTTTCACACTGCTAATAAAGACATACCCAAGACTGGGTAAATTATAAAGGAAAGAGTTTTTTTTTTTTTTTTTTTTTTTCCCTGCATCATAAATTTTATTCCTGATGTGGGACAGATTCCTTCCATCTCCAAATGAATCACATGCTGCCCTGGAAAGACCTAGGAAACTCTTCCACCATCTCCAGGGAAGTAGCAAGAAAGGCAGGTGCTGGGGACTGGAAGGCTTTGAAGTTTTCCAGCCTACTTTTTCTCACCTTCTCAACAGAGGATAGCTGTTCTTTATTATTCCTCTCATCCACTCATCCCTTAAAAAACCCCACAAAACGATCATTAGTAAACAAACAAACAAAACCTCTTCAAGTATTGGGCATTAGGGGTTCAGGTTGAGACTTGGGGGTCACCAATGAAAGAGGAAGGGGAAGAGGAGGAGGAGCCATCACCGTTTCTGCTGCAAGGGTTCCTTCCTTGCTGCACCCTGTAGCAACTGTTTGTGGACCTCGTCTGCTGGCAACTGCATGTATCGGACCACTGAGCCCTGAATGAAGCAGTTCTTCACTGATAACATGTGAGGATATTTCTCAGGGTCTATGACACTGATATTAGTTAGTTTGATGTTGAGATACCGATCCACAGAATGGAGGGTTCCACAGATGCTCAGGTCATTCTTGAGTTCCACGACCACATGCTTGCCCACAAGGGACTTGAAAAAATAATAGAAGAGCATGGTGCTGGTGCTGCGGGCTGGACCAGAAAGAGTACAGGGGAAAGGAAAGAGGTTTAATTGACTCACAGTTCCACATGCCTGGGGAGGCCTCACAATCATGGTGGAAGGTGCAGGGGAAGCAAGACACGTCTTACATGGCAGCAGGCGAGAGAGAGAGCATGTGCAGGGGATCCCCCTTATGAAACCACCAGATCTCATGAGACTCACGTACTGCCACAAGAACAGCACAGAAAAGACCCCCCATCATGTTTCAATTACCTCCCAACACGTCCCTCTCATGACACATGGGAATTATGGGGGCTACAATTTGAGATTTGGGTGAGGACACAGCCCAATCATATCGGGCTATTCAGGTTCCCAGTGAGGATTAGAGAAAATGGATTGTTGTAGTTAGAGAATGAGTTATTAGTGATTTTTAAAAATTATACAAATGTTTTAGAATCATTTTGGAAGATCCCATTTATTATACAGGGTAAAATAAAGGTGAAATAACAGTAAAGCATAGAGATTGGAAACATCATGAGAAGTCACTTGTTAAAATTAAGCTGTTTCTCTAAACCTGAGAATATATATGACTTGAAATCTTTTTTTCAAAATTTTAACTTTTTATAATGGTTTAATCTTTTCCTTTTAAATGAACATAAAATGGATATGTTGTCTATCAGGGTTTGTATTACTTTCATCTTGCTGCTGTAGCAAATTGCTACAAATACAGTAGCTTAAAACAACACAGATTTATTCTTTTATAGTTCTGGAGGTCACCAGTCAGAAATCAGTTTTACTGGCCTAAAACTATGGTATTCGTAGGGCTGGTTTCTTCTAGACACTCTAGGGGAGAATTTGCTTCCTTTGCCTTTTCCAGTTTTTAGAGGCTGTCCTCATTACATCACTCTCGGTCCCAAGTTACACTGCCTTTTCTTCCACCGTTTCCATTGTCACATCACCTTTTCTGACATTGTTCATCTTGCCTCCTTCTTGTAAGTATTCTTATGATTACACTAGGCCCACCTGAATAATACAGGATAATCCGACATCTCAACATCCTCAACTTAATCATATCTGAAAAGTTTCTTTGCCACGTAAGCTGACAAACATTACAGGTTCTGGGCATAAGGATGTGGTTATCTTTTGGGGGACATTATTCAGCTGACCATAGGTTTAAGAGAGTAAAATGTATATTATTTACTTCCATAAATAAATGTTTTTGAATTATATTCAGATGTTCAGTTAATATTTACTTGCCTTGTGCCTTGTCATTTCTGATTTCACTTTGCAAAGTTTATTTTTCTTTTAAATTTTTTTTAATTTTTCCTGGTAGTCTTTATGAAATTCGTTTGTGTAAAATTACTGTAACAATATTACTTTAGAGTATTATTATTTTGAAGTATACGTCCCTGTTGATTTTGCCCACATTTTTGAAATCATTCACCTTTTTGTGACTGATATTCCGGATGTACATGAAAATATGTTTTTCCACTTTACCTTGTATGTTTTAAATTATTTCTTATATTGTTGTCATTGTTGGAGTCTTTTTTTTTTTTTCTTGGTAGCTAGGAGATACAAAGAGGAAACCCTCTGGAATCTTTAAGTACATGGTGGGTGCAGTCTTTTCCAGGACCTGGTCCTTAGAAATTTATGTTCACAAAAGTGATTCTTTTAAAAAATCAACTTTCTTTCAAGAGATTACTGAGAAATCAGAAATGTCAATTTATTATTAAAAAGAAGATACTAACTAATAAATAAACCAGCATGAACTTATCAAGAAATCTGTGTGGATTTAGAACACAGATCACAGACTGTTGAATGATAATGATGTAAATGCTGATTACCATTTATTGAATTCCACTGGAGAGGTCTGTCTTCTGGATATTACTAGGTCTCTTACAAATGTTCTTACTCATTAGTTTTACTTTTCTTAGACTTTTTTCTCTACTGTTTGTTAGGACACTCACCTGAAACTTGTTACAATAAGGAGATTACAGCTTTCTTTATAGCAGTCACTGAGGTTGCACTGTGCTCAATTAAGTTTGAATTTAGTTTTCAAAATATCGATCAGCATCATATGTATAAATAAATCTCTCTTAGTGTGGGTTACTTTTGCCTGTGAATATTTATTCAGTTTATGTTGAGACTTATACTTTAAATTTAAGAAGATAGTATTTTCTGACGTTATTTTCCAATTTTGACATTTTCTCTAATTTATAATCTATTGTCTCTTACATATTAATAACTTACTTTCAGCAGTGCATGGCACAGTCCTTTTTGGAAATTATTGTAATATATAGTGCGGGCTATTTCCAGAAGTATCTACCACTAGTACCTGTTTACACGTGGCTTCAATGTGGGTGAATTAGTTTGAAATTCCCATTGAAGGCAGCCTCCAACGGTTAAAAAGTCACAGTAAGACAACCTGTGGCCCTGTACTCTAAAGGAGGGATGGGAAAGTCTACTGTATTTATATTGGAGACGTTGGAAAGATTTGGAGACCTTTGTTTTACTCATTCCTCCAGTTACATCTTAGCCCTTAGTCCTTGTCATAGTAGTTTCACTTGCCGCCAGACACACATCCCTCACAACATATACACAAGCTTCGTGTCCAGACTGTCACCTTGATTTTATTTATTTTACCCTAGGCACAGATCTGACCCTAGCTATATTGCCTTTGATACTTAAAGTAAATTTAAGATTCTGCTTCTGTTATTTTAATTCATTCTAGGCCCTATACCTCTGGACCTAAGTGTCTACTCTGTGAGGTATATAGTTTAGCTAAAATAAAATGAATGCCATAGATCATAATATATTTGAAAGTATCTTGAATTTGGATTTGACTCCAAACACTTCATTATATTTTGTTAATGCTAGCATGTAATAAATACTGTGATAACTTAAAATCTGCTTAGTTTCATATTTTTTATGATTCTAAAGGGCTCTTATAAAAATGAAATCAAAGAAAAGCATAATTTACATATATGAGGTTTCCTTAATGTCTTCTTGATGAAGTTGAAATCATTTATATTTAATTTATTCTCTTTTAGTATTGTGCTTCTGCTAAGCCAAAAACAGGCACTTGAAGAGCTGAAACAGTCAGTCCAGCAGCTGAGATGCACTGAAGCAAAGTTTTCAGCACAGAAGGAATTACTAGAGCAAAAAGTGCAAGAAAATGACGGGAAAGAGCCACCTCCAGTAGTAAATTATGAAGAAGATGCACGATCAGTTACATCTATGGTAAGCTAAAGAATAATCCAATGAGAAACTTGGAAGAGTAGTGTCTAGGTAATAAGTGAATACAAAAATTATTCCAATTTGCTATAACAAATTATTACTCTTGTTAATATGCAGGTCCTATTAAACTTGTTTGTAAATGCAAAATAGACTTGTCAGTCACCTCAGGTCACCTGGAGAGCACTTTCAGGAACCACCTGTAGAGTCAGAGGAAAAAGTTCTTCTCTTGCCTTCAAAACTGAAAGGAAAGACTGCAGTTGTTTTTATTCCTGGGAGACAGCAGGAAGGTAGGGTCTTATTCTTAAGAGAGAAGTAAGCAATAAGAAGAAAGCTATTTATTAATTTTTTTCTTCTTAAGTAAAGTAGAATCTTATTTATCTGAGATTGCTGGTGTATTTATTGCTTTTAAAATACAAAATATTGATTTAGTTTAAGAAGTTTTTTTCTGCTTATAAATGTGATCCTTAAACTACAATAAATACATTCAAATTCACCAACTTGAAATTCAACTTTATTTCATAGTTTTATTAACTGTTTAAGAATACCTAGTATAAAGTCTTTCTTCTCTTCTTCTCTCCTTTCGTTTCCTCTCCTCTCCTTTCTTCTCTTCTTTGCTCCCCTCTCTCTTCTTCCTTTCTCTCCTCTCCTTTCCTTTCCTTCCTCTTTCCACTCTCCTTTCTCCTTCTTCCTTCCTTTCCCTCCGTTCCCCTCCCCTTCCTCCCTTCCCTTCCTTCCCCTCCCCTCCCCTCCCCTTTCCTTCCTGCCTTCCTTCCTTCCTTCCTTTCTTTTTCTTTTTCTTTCCTTTCTCTTTCTCTCTTCCTCTTTCTTTTCTCTCTCTTCCTCTTTCTTTCTTTATCTTTCCTTTTTCTATTATCTACCTATTGATCTATCTATCTATGTATGTTGGTGGTTCTCACCCCCCGCCACACACATACCTGGGACATTTGGTAGTATCTCCAGACACTGTGATTGTCATAACCAGATCTAGTGGGTAGAGACTGGTGATGCTGGTAAACCTCTTAGAATGCACAGAACAGCCCCTCCCTTCACACTCCCAGCACAAAATTATCCAGGCTAAAATGTCAAAAGTGCCAAGGTTAAAAAAGTCTGAGCTACATCCTTGGCATTTCCTGTGGGTAACTTACAGAACTATTATAGTTATGCTATAGCTGATATTTTAGTAATTTTTACTTTATGTGGTTCTAAATAGTATGATTTGATTAAGTGGATTCATATGTCTCCATAGGAAAAAAAAAAAAAAAAAGACCGTATCTGAGAATACGGTAAATGTAGAAATGAATGTGAAGTATTTAAACAATTGTGGTTATTACTATTAAATATTAAAATTAAACTATTGTGGTTGTTAGTAATATTGAGCCATATTAATCTACACATCACTTTGTGAATTGTGAATTATGAATCCTTGCACTCTTTCACTGTCCTAGCTGTAAGGATCTCAGCACATGTACCAAGGACCCTATTAAATTCCCTTTCTTGCTTCATGATTCTTGATAAGTATCTGGCATATGTGTTCTTTCAAAGGAACTTTTGAAATGTTTTCCTTTTGTTTGGCTTTGGAATATCTTATCTAGTAAATCTTTTGTTCACTGAGTGTGGTTTATAATATTTCCCTGTTACCATGAGGTTGTGGAATTGGTTATTTAAAGACTTGGCTGGGCGCGGTGGCTCACACCTGTAATCCCAGCACCTTGGGAGGCCGAGGTGGGTGGATCACAAGGTCAGGAGATCGAGACCATCCTGGCCAACATGGTGAAACCCTGTCTCTACTAAAATACCAAAAAAAAATTAGCTGGGTGTGATGGTGTGTGCCTGTAATCCCAGCTACTCAGGAGGCTGAGGTGGGAGAATCATTTGAACCTGGGAGGTGGCGGTTGCAGTGAGCCAATATCGTGCCACTGCACTCCAGCCTGGTGACAGGGCAAGACTCCATCTCAAAAAAAAAAAAAAAAAAAATTCTGATCATCTGGAGTTTAATATTTCATAATCATTGAAGAAAAGTTTTGTTTAACTAATGAATAAATAATGTTTCTGAGGTAGTGTATAGTGTAGTTTAAGAGAATGAATTGCCTTCCGGCACCTTCAAGTTCTGCTCTCGTGTCCATTAATTCAATGGTGATAATACTTAATATATTTTTACAAGATGGTGCTGCATATTTCATTTTATCAAATTTATTTTAAATTGTTGAAATACTAATTATAAATTAGATCTTACCTATTTGTTGAAGCAATGCTTTTAGTCATTAAGGATTTTTTTGTAAAAGAATACTATAATATATGTAGTTTAAAGCAGTAAATTAATATTTTACAAATAAGACAGGGCATTCTTACAAATTAATGCCAGTTAATGAGATTTTACAGCATTTTTTCAGAACAATTAGAAATCTTTACAATGCCCAATTCCTAAAACTTAAGAATACGTCTACATGTATCAGTGAAATCTTTGTGTAATTCATTTTTCAATTAATAATTAGAATATTACTTTTCAGTTTACTTGGAAACGAAAACAATCAAAGCTTTAAATGATTTTGTCCCCAAATGACTGTTTAAGCATTGCTTTATGAATAGTGTTACAAGAAAAGCCTGGAATTTACATAAGTGGTTCTATTGGTATTTTCTCTTTATAAATTCCATTGTTATAAATGGTATACAATTTCAATAAGAGACTTATTTGAATATTGGAAGAATTGGAAGAACTCAAAATTAAACTATTGTATCATGGAAAATTGTGAAAATTTGTGTAAATATTATTTGAGAGCAGGAGAGACAATGAATTATGCTCCATGATCTTACTTAATGGCAGTGTTACTGAAAATACCGACTCTTCGGTGGTGAATGCTTCTGTGGAAGAGTGCTTTAAGGAACCGTACAATTGAAATGTGCCATGCATTGGGTATTCTTATAAAGGTTCCAAATGATCAAATGTATAATCAGGGTTGGGGTTGTATAGTCAAGTTCTTAGTGTTTGATGTTTATTTTGTCTTAGTCTTGATGTTTATTTTAGCTCTATGAGTCAATGAGAGTTAAAGCTCATTGTTACAGTTTAAACGTTTGCTCTCTCCAAAACTCATGTAGAAATTTAATTGCCATTGTAAGAGTGTTAAGAGGTGGGACCTTTGAGAGGTGATTAGGTCAGGAGGGCTTCATCCTTATGGATGTAATTAATGTCTTTATAAAAGAGGGAGTTTGGCTCCCCTTTACCTCTTTGCCCGCCTCCCCACCCCCGCCATGTGAAACCAAAGGATTCTTTTCCTTTGGAGGATGCAGTCTTCAGTGGTCCATCTTGGAATTGGAGATTGGGCTCTTTTCAGATGCCAGGTCTGCTAGCACCTTGATCTTGGACTTCGCGGAACTGTGAAAAATGAATTTCTTTCTTTTTTTTTTCCTTCACAACTATGCTAATGAGGAAAGCTGTGGTTATGCTAGATAAGTATGATGAATTAAGTAAGAGAGGGGAAGAGGAGTGAAGATGCATATAAGAAAGTGATTATAATGATTAAAGAATTAAAGCTGTGTAATAAAGACAGAGGCCATCAAGAGAGGAATGGAGTATAAGGAAAAGTGCTTTGAGGAGATAGGTTGTTAAATCAGGTGATTATGGCATAATAGGTTAGATAATAGAATCTTAAAATTTTGGAATTTCCTCTAGCCAGTGACAGTAAGCAGAATCAGAAATAAAAGTGAAGCATCTTCAATG
This sequence comes from Pan paniscus, assembly GCF_029289425.2. NCBI lineage: Eukaryota > Metazoa > Chordata > Mammalia > Primates > Hominidae > Pan > Pan paniscus. The sequence continues at coordinate 104,158,090 of NC_073253.2, forward strand.
GCACACCTGTAAGGGAATATAATAAATAATAATCACTTTGTGTCTACCCCAGAAATAAAACCCTGCCATTTTATAAACCTTAATATTATTTAAAAAATAATTTTGGTAGACTGGATGTAGTGGCTCACACCTGTAATGTCAGCATTTTGGGAGGCTGAGGTGGGTTTACTGCTTGAGTTCAGGAGTTTGAGACCAGCCTGGGCAACATGGCAAAACCTTGTCTCTACAAATATATAAAAACTAGTCGGGTGTGGTGGCACATGCCTGTAACGCTAACTACTCAGGAGATTGAGGTAGGAGGATTGTTTAAGCTGTGTAGTTTGAGACTGCAGTGTTCCACAATTGTGCCACTGCACTCCAGCCTGGGTGACAGAGTGAGAGCCAGTCTCAAAATAAAATAAAAATAATTTTGGTCTATTAGTAGAGTAACCTTTAAAAACCATAAATCACAGTTTTACCTTATTTGCAAAGGTTCACTCTACTTCTCTGAACTTAACAGAGTGTTTCTAAGGCTTAGGATAACATTGGAAAGATTAGTCTTTTCTGTTATACCATCAAGCTTATAGACTACCGGAGGGGAATAAATTCATTTGAACTTTGGCAGTACTTTATTAAAGAGGAAAAAAACGGGCTATAAGAATACACATCTTTAGAGCATTTAGAGGTAATATCTTTGAGACCATTATAATTACAAAAGGAGAAGTACAATGATAATTTATGGAAGGTTTTCCTAGCAATGTTAGTCATATTTATTTTGCTAGGCTGGCAGTAGTACTAGTCTGAGTTTTGTTGTATTGATTTGATTCATTAGATTAGATCTTTATTTTCTTTGTGTATTTCCCATTAGTGTGTGGGTTGTTAAGAAGTGTACCATGGAGAAGTGAGTTGCAGAATTTGAGTCATGTTGGGTGAAGCCAAAAGAAACAGTAATATTGACTGCAGGAACTTTCTAAGCCTTTAATATTAAATGTCCAAGGGGGAAATAGTATATGGGATGCAGTGTTTCTGAAAATATTGTCCCAATTCCCTTTCAGTGAGCCTCCTGGGAGGACCATAGTATAATGGAGCATACTTTGGGAAATGCTTAGTTAGAAGATAAATTCTTTCTTATTGAATTGGGATAATGACAGATTAAATGTCTAATAATTCTGAAGAATTTTGAATTGCTTATGTGTTCTTGAATTTAAGGATTATTTTATATAATAGTTCAATTCTAGCTCTTTGGGGTAGAAGAATCTGCCTTCTGGAGCAAATTAGGAGGGTAAACTCTGTTGACTCACAGTGATGAGAATATCAAAATTTTCTAATCTCCAAGTAAACATCAGCTGCTTTCTCATTATATTTATTTATTTATTAAGAGACATGTTCTTCATTCTTTTTTTAGTTATCTAGTTGTAAGAACATAATAAATATTCAATTAGTATATGCTGAATTAAATAATTGGACTTTGTTTTCACTTCAGAATAATCTGGTTATTTAACTTTATGACAATATATGCTTTGGACGAAACATATAATAATTTTTGTTGAAAGAATCTCCCTTATATGTCAGATATGTCTAGAATTTATGGCACCATAAAATGAATTTCTACTTTATAAATGTAATTAGCTAGTCTGTATGATAATTGCCTTTGTTTCTGAAATTGCACATTTTGTTTAAGCCCTTTTGCTAGACCAACACACAACATAGATTTTTCTTCTCTGCACGTTACTTAGTTTTGTTTAATCGAGCAGCAGTATCAGTAAAATCCTATTTTGTTACATTTTCAACCAACAACACATTTAATTTGTTGGCTAAAAATTGTCAGGCCAGGCGTGGTGGTTTGCGCCTGTAATCCTAGCACTTTGGGAGGCTGAAGCCCGTGGATCACTTGAGGTCAGGAGTTCGAGACCAGCCTGACCAACATGGCGAAACCCTGTCTCTACTAAAAATACAAAGATTAGCCAGACATGGTTAAGATCCCTTAACCTTTCTGAGTTTTCTTTTCCGTAGAGGGAGGAAATGAATATATACTTCTTTTGCCTTACAGGATTTCTGTGACAATGAAATGAGATAATGTGTATAAACATATTTTGTATATTATAAAATCCTGTAGAAAAATATCAGCTTCTATTTCAGTTTTTCTAAAAATGTACCTTAGTTTACAGGTAAATTAATTGATATTCAATGAGTTCTTAAGTATGAATTGTAGATTTTCTGTAGGATTATTTTACATATCTCTTATTCGTAAAGGAAAAACCTTAATTTCTTTGGATAGGTAGTACATGCACATTTACATGGGTCTAAGTGTCCTTTCTTGGTGTCCCAGTTCTCTTCCTTAGAGGTAATCTTCCAGAAGTGTTGTATGCAAATAAAAACACAAGTGTAAATGATATGCCTCCTGTTCTTTTTACACAAGTGTTACAGCATACAACAGTAGTGTTCTGTATCTTGCTTTTTTACTTAATGCATCTTAGGTATCATTTTATAATAGTGAATGTACAGTTACTTCAGTTTTTTTCATTTATCCATTCAAAAAGCAAATATTTATTGAATGTCAGGTGTCAGATATCATTTTAGGTTTTGGGGATACAGTAGTGAACAAAATAGAATTTGTTTTCACTGTTATGGGCCTTTTACTCTAATTGGAGGGGACAGTGAATAAACAAACAAATAAATACATAGTATGTCACATGGTGGTAAATTCTTTTGAAAAACAGCAAGATTGGGGGCAATAAGGCAATGAGTGCTGGGAGTTATTTTTATACATGGTGTGGTTAAGGAAGGATTCCTTGATAAAGTGGCATTTGTGCAGAATCTGGAAGAACTGAGAGAGCAAATGAGACTGCTTGGGGTGAGAATATTTCAGGCAGTGGGAAGAGCAGATGAAAGGAGGAACCAAAAGGAAGCGAGTGTAGCTGAAGAGAGATAAAGTAATAGGAGATAGGGTCTGAGAAGTAATGGGCAGTTAGATCATAAAGTCATACAGACCCATGTAGGACTTCAGTGCTAATTCATAGAGAAATTAGAAATCATTGAGTGTTCTGAGTGAGGGAGTGACATTTTTACATGGTTTTCAATTTTTTGTTGTAAAAACATCTTCAGTGAAAATCCTTGTAATACTATTGTGTGTAGTTTATGTGTAAGATATATTTTAGGTTTTGTTCAGCTTATATAGGTTTAGATTTTACTGTCAAAATAGTTGAAAAGTTTCTGAACCTGAGAACAATGTCAGTTATAGATATTAATTATAACATTAATATTTCAGTTTTGTAGATTAGTAAATTTTTGCTTCCAGCTTTTCTGTGGCATGAATTTTACCATGCTGAACTTCAGTGTCTTAATAAACCATTACTATTATTAAATTCTTCTATGGCTCTGACACCTAAAGTATATTTACAGTTGTATGTTATACTGTATATAAATTTGATATATAAATTTCTAACTTATAAAACAGGTAAGCTACGAAGTGATTATGATTATAATCATTTTCCAAATGATTCAGGTCAAGATTCCATTCATCAATAGCCATTTTTCTTTGGCTCATATAAATGAAGTCATTTCATATCACGTTAGCCAATGGGTGATGCCAGAAACACTCTTTTTCATTAGGCCACAGTATCTTCAGTATCAGGAGAGAAAAAACAATGCTTAAACTTTCAAAGTGTTTTTTAGCTTATATTTTAACTGTTATCTGTGTTCATATTCATATGAAGTTGATATATAGGCCAAAATGAAGTAAATAAAAATAAGATTTTCCATTTGGTTTTGGAAAAACTATATATATATATTTCAAATTTATCTTTTAAATTATGAATTTCTTAATTTCTTAGCATAAACTAACTGGCCAGGGGTGAACTAGCCCTAGAAGGATATAATAAAAGGAGAGAGAAGATAAAGTTAGGTAAGAATTAAATATCTACTATGATTAATGCAAATAAAAAGAATTCCTCAGATTTATTTATTCAGTCACTTGGGAGTCAACAGTGCGTAATGATTACTTACCACAGGATTATTATGTAATGGGGTTTTGTGGGAAAGGTGGGTCAAAGAGATTTAGAAGCTGTTACAGGATTTGGTCGGAGACATGAAGCACAAGTAATTGATTTAACAGTTAATTGAAAGTTGGCTGAATTTTGACTTGTATGTATTTATACATTAAAACATTTTTTAAACTTGTGTTTAGCAGTACCTATATATATACTCAGTAAATGTTTATAGATGAAATGAATAGGTACAGAATTTCGAAAGCAGGTTAAAATTGATGTAACTCAATTTTTAAAATGGTTTAAATGTTAAAATTGTTTTCATCAAGTATTTCCCACTTTATTAATAAGTAATTGTGGCAATGGTATTCTAACAGGGTGAAAAAATCTGGAGTAGTTACAGAGATAATGACTAATGAGTGGTTGTGATAGAATCTTTGCTCTAGGGAGAGCCCCAGCTATAGAGCCAGACTTCTTTGGTTTGAGTCTTTGCCTCACCACTTAAGTAAGTGCAGGGTATAAGCCAAGTTATGGGACTTTTTCTGTCCCCATTTCCCAGTGTGTAAAATGAGATTACTGTGTTACCCACTCTTGGGTTTGTTGCAGGAATAGTTAAGTTTATACATTTAAAGCATGCAGAACAGTGCTTGTCACTTAGTAAACTAGTATTGTCTAATCTTTGATTATTTGATGAAACATCACAGAAACAATAATAAGTTAATGTGTGTGCTTACTTTTTTGCTGGTCTTTTTTCCCTGTTCTTGATGTTATTTTTTCATTAAGCATAAATCCTTCCTTTTAAAAATGCAAACTATTAATTTTTAGATGGTAGGTAAGCATGTTTGTAATCTACTCTTCTCTGTACTTGAAATATTGTTGTCTTTTAGCCACAATAGATTGGAAAACATTTTTTAAAAAACTGTCATGTAATTAACTTACAACTTATGCATTACCTTTATAATAGCCCTTTTATGACGTTATTAGAGTTGATCAGCTAATTTTTCAAATATTTTTAGTGTTACTAGTTTATTAGAAGTCTGCTTTTTTCCTTTCTCATACATTATTAAAGTTTGTGTTTAAATTTTTACATGATGCAATTTTTATAAAAAATAGTACATAATCCCATTATTTTAATGTTACTTTTATAGTTTAATTTGAATGAAAGAAAAAAATCCCTAAGTACAATTATATCTTAAGATTATTCATTACTAAAATAATATATATATATATATATATGTTTAAATTTGCTGTTATGGAAAATAACAGCTTTTGATACTCATAATACTTCCTTTTAACAATTCTCCTTTCTGCCATCTTATGCAATACCATGATTTTATTCATTCTACCAGTTGAAACCTGTTTTTTCCATTTCCTTTGGTCCCTTTCTCTCAGTATTGTTCAAAGGCTATCTTTCTAACAGTGATGTAGGGTGGAAAAAATTGTGGGAATTGGAGTCACATTATCCTGGGTTTAATTGCCTTTAGGTGGATTTTCACCCGCTAAACTGCAATGTCTTCATCGGTAAAATCTAATTAATAATATACACTTCATAGGATTGTTGGATGAATTTATGAATGAATGTAAAAACAATATACAGCTCCAGATACAATTAGGAAGGTGCTTAATGCACATTTGGTTTTTGTTCCTTTTCTTTCCCCTTTTTCTCCATTTCCTTTTTCCCTCTTTTTTTGTCTCTTCCACCTTTTTCTCCCTCCCCTGCCTTCTCATTAAACACAATTAGCCAACTTCTTTTTTTTTCTTTTTTTTTTTTGAGATGGAGTCTCACTCTGTTGCCCAGGCTGGAGTGCAGTGGTGCGATCTCGGTTCACTGAAACCTCTGCCTCCTGGGTTCAAGCAATTCTTGGGCTCAGCCTTCTGAGTAGCTGGGATTACAGGTGCCGCCACCACACCCAGCTAATTTTTTTGTATTTTTAATAGAGACGGGGTTTTATCATCTTGTCCAGGCTGGTCTTGAGCTCCTGACTTAGGGATCCACCCGCCTCGGCCTCCCAAAGTGCTGGGATTATAGGAGTGAGCCCCTGTGCCCGGCCACAGTTAACCAACTTCTATAAGTATCTAGTGCCATGGATGTAGATAACCTGGAATAGTAGACAGAGTCTCTGCACTCTTAGATCTACATTCAGCAAGCAGAAAATTGCAATAAACAAATGATTAACAAGAAAACATCAGATAGAACTAAGTACTCTGATGAAATTGATCATTAATATTCCTTAGGCTTCAGTATTTAACACTCAGTCTTCAGTTTGTTTTCTTTTCTTTGTATTCAGGTATCGGTGGATTTTTTTTTCTTTTGTCATGATTTAGACATCAATTGATTGACACCCAAATGTACATTTTCGAGAAAATTGAAAATACTGGAATACCACTCCAGATAAAGACAAAAAATGAAAGCAGAGAGAAAGTTAAGTGATTTAAGCAAGTTCATGCAGAAAAGGTTAAATGTAGTAAAACATTTTAGTTTATTGAGAACAATTTCATTATTATTTATATACCAATTAGATTTTCTTCCTTTGATTTTCATTTTTAGATTAACTGTTTACCTGATAGAGGTAGTATTACCTGGCATTTGTTTTGTGTTAATTAAAAAACAAAAACTTTGGACTATGATGATGTAGCTTAATGCGGATATATTGTTTGAGAAACTGAACAGAAATTTAATTACCGGAAAAAGGAATAAAAGATATTTAAATGCATGGCTAATTTGCTGTAATAACTGTTAAAAAATTTTTTAAAAACCTTTTTCCTTCCCTTACATTGCTCTAACAAAATAATAGCTGTTAAGAATGAAATTGCTAAAGAAATTTCTATTCATAGATTAATAGTTCTTTTTTCTGCCTATACAATAGTTTTTGGGTGCTCATTAAAAAATATTAATAAATCAATCAAAAGTAATTACTTGGCATGTAAACCATCACATAACATGTTCAAGTCATTTTGTTATGATTTTTAAAAATAATTTCATTTTCTTCAACCTGAAAAAAGTCATTCCAACCTATACAATTTGGTTGCTAATCTCTCTATTAAACTGTATAGTATTCGTTTTAAAATTTGTATTTGCTGAGGCAGGAGAATGCTGTGAACCCGGGAGGCAGAGCTTGCAGTGAGCCGAGATCGCGCCATTGCACTCTAGCCTGGGCGACTGAGCGAGACTCCGTCTCAAAAAAAAAAAAAAAAAAAAAAATTATATTTGAAGGCCAGGTGTGGTGGCTGGCTCATGCCTGTAATCTCTGTACTTTCAGAGGCCAAGGTGGGTGGATCGCTTGAGCTCAGAAGTTCTAGACTAGCCTGGGCAACATGGAGAAACCCTGTATCTACAAAAAGTAAAAAATTAGCTGGGTGTGGTGGCACGTGCCTGTAGTCCTCAGGAGACTAAGGTGGGACGATGGCTTGAGCCCAGGAGGCAGAGGTTGCAGTGAGCCAAGATGACACCACTGTTCTCCGGCCTGGGCAACAGAACCAGACCCTGTCTTAGAAAACAAACAAAACAATTATGTTTGAAGATGTTCTATCTGGCGGCTTAATTGTGGGTAGATTTTTGACAATGTATGTAGTGAAGGATTTATATGTTTTTGTCTCCAAAATCTTGTGTCTTGAATTTTGATAATTATTTTATGACATTAATTTCTTTAACTGAAAGTTTTTATAAAGAGAATGTGTGAATGTTATGATTTATTGCTTCATTTGGTACCAGATGAATTTTAAATCCTTTTTTTATTATAGTATTGTGCAGAAAGTTGTTTCTCATTATACATATTTAAAAGCTTAAGGATCCACTGTTAATTTTTTAAATCATCGGTTTACTTCGCAAATCACAGATGAAGGATGTGATCTGAAACTAAGGAAAGGTTTTCTCTATCACAGTGTATCTAGAGATCTTTGAGATTAGAGGCTAAGTTTTCTTGAAAATTCTCAAGGTTGTGTAAAAAAATCATTTGTTCCTTGGAAGGAGAAACAACTCATTCCAAAAGTATCAGTTACACTTCTATTCTATATTTAACTATATGGTATATGTTGTCAGAGGACTGTAAGAAGAATATAAACAAATTCAGCTGTTTAAATCTGCCTTCTTTTTGAAACTTGAATTAATGCTGTCATACTGGTGATGTTAGAAAAAAAACATTTGAACAGCTGGAAGGGTACCACATAGTTAAGAAACAATCTTCGGAGAGACTAATAGAGAAGAATACTTTGGTGAAGTAAACTCCAATGTATTTGTATTTATATATGTATCATATATATACTTATATATAAATAAAATAATATTTTGAGGAAAACAAAACTTTTTATGTTGGATAAATATCAATTTTGATTTTAAACTTGTGCTACATAAAGAGGAAATTTCAGATGTATTAAATACTCAAATATTTTTAAAAAGCCACAAAACTACTAGAAGAAAATATTACTGAACATTTTCCTATGTTGGAAAATAAACTGAATTAAAATGCAGGATAAAAACTGGGAATAATATGTACTGCTCTTGTGACAAAGTATTAATGTTTGTAAATATATAAGTAGATCATCCAAATTGGTTTAGAAAAAAGTAATGCACCAATTAAAAATGGACAAAGGTTATGAATAAGATATTCATAATAGATTAAATATAAATTTTTGTAAGATATTTAAAAACTTTTCAACCCACTAGTAATGAAAATAATGATTAAGAAATGCAATTAGAAAATAATGAACTGTTAAACTTGTCTATCATCATCTACAGTGGCTTCCTTCCAACCTGTTCTCTACTCTAGCCAAAGTTATCTTTTAAAATTTCACATCAGCCAGTCTGGTTATAGTGGTCTCAACAAGAATGGGTACAATGGCTTTTTATGATTTTCAGGCGAAACACCAAATTTCTTGACCACACTTAGCATAATTTCCCTATTCTTTGGAAGGCTTTTACTTTTTTTAAAAAAAAGGTTTGTTTAAAAATTTAATTCCATTTTAGATTCAGGAGGTATATGTGCAGGTTTGTTACATGAATATATTGTATAATGGTGGGGTTTGGGCTTCTAGTATACCCATCACCCAAATAGTGAACATCGTACCACACAGGTAATTTTCAACCCCCTCCGCTTCTCCCACTTCGCCCTTTAGGAGTCCCCAGTGTCTATTATTTTCAGCTTTATGTCCAATATACCCATTATTTAGCCCCTGCTTATAAGTGAGAACATACGGTATTTGATTTTCTATTTCTGAGTTTTTTCACTTAGGATGATGGATCATGGCCTCCAGCTCCATCTAGTTGCTGCAAAGGACATTATTTCATTATTTTTTTATGGCTGCATAGTATTCCATAGTGTATATATACCACATTTCCTTTATCGAATCAACTATTGGTGGATATTTAGGTTGATTCCATGACTTTGCTATTGTGAAGAGTATTACAATAAACATATGAGTGTAGGTGTCTTTTTGATATAATGATTTTTTTTTCTTTTGAGTAGATACCCACTAGTGGGATTACTGGGTCAAATAGTAGTAGTTCTATTTTTAGTTCTTTGAAAAATTCTCCATGTTGTTTTCCATAGAAGTTTAACTAATTTACATTCCCACCAACAGTGCATAACATTTTCTTTTCACCACATCCGCACTAGCATCTGTTGTTTTTTGACTTTTTCAAAATAGCCATTCTGACTGACATAAAATGATATCTCATTGTGGTTTTAATTTGCATTTCTCTGATGATTAGTGATGTTGAGTTTTTTTTCATATATTTCTTGGTCATGTGTATGTCTTCTTTTGAGAAATGTGTGTTCATGTCGTTTGCCCACTTTTTAATGGAGTTGTTCATTTTTTTCTTGTGTTGTTTCAGTTCCCTATAGATTCTGGATATTAGTACTTTGTTAGAGTCATAACTTGCAAATATTTTCTCCTATTCTGTAGATTGTGTGTTTGTTCTGTTGATTATTTATTTTGATGTATAAAAACTTTCTAGTTTAAGTCTCATTTATCTATGTTTGTTTTTGTTGCATTTGCTTTTGGGGTTGTTGTCATAAATTCTTCGTGTAGGCCAATGTTTGGAAGAGTGTTTCTTAGGTTTTCTTCTGGAATTTTTATAGTTTCAGGTTTACGTTTGAGTCTTTAATCCATCTCGAGTTAATTTTTGTATATGGTGAGAGATAGGGGTCTAGTTTTATTCTTTTGCATATTGCTAGCCAATTTTCAGAGCACCATTTATTGGATAGGGTAGCCTTTCCTCACTGTTTATTTTTGTGAACTTTGTCAAAGGTCAGTTGGTTGTAGGTAGATGGCTTTATTTCTGGGTTCTCTGTTCTGTTTCATTGATCTGTGTCTATATTTATACAAGTATCATGCAGTTTTAGTTATGATGTGGTCTGGCTGTGTCCCCACCCAAATCTCATCTTGAATTGTAGCTCCCACAATTCCCACGTGTTGTGGCAGGTACCTGGTTGGAGATAATTGAATCACGAGGGCAGTTTCCCCCATACTGTTCTTGTGATAGTGAATAATTGTTACAGGATCTGATGGTTTTATAAGGGGTTTCCTCTTTTGCTTGGCTCTCATTCTCTCGTCTGCTGCCATGTAAGAAGTGCCTTTCGCCTTCTGCCTTCCACCGTAATTGTGAGGCCTCCTCAGCCACTTGGAACTGTGAGTAAAGCCTCTTTTTCTTCATAAATTACCCAGTCTCAGGTATGTCTTTATTAGCAGTGTGAAAACGGACTAATACAAGTTACTATAGCCTTGTAGTATAATTTAAAGTCGGGTAATATGATGCCTCCAGATTTGTTGTTTTTGCTTAGGATTAAACAACAAATTTCTTTAAGTGACCTGCCTAAAGGGTTTACCTTGTCTGGCTCCTACCATGGACTTTTTTTGTTTTTTCTTGAGACAGAGTCTCGCTCTTGTCACCCAGGCTGGACTGCAGTGGCACAATCTTGGCTCACTGCAACCTCTGTCTCCCAGGTTCAAGAGATTCTCATGCCTCAGCCTCTCAAGTAGCTGGGATTACAGGTGCCCACCACCAAGCCTGGCTAATTTTTGTATTTTTAGTAGAGACGGGGTTTCGCCATGTTGGCCAGGCTGGTTTCGAACTCTGACCTCAGGTGATCCACCTGCCTCGACCTTCTAAAGTGCTGAGATTGACTACAGGTGTGAGCCACTGTGCGTGGCCCTATGAACTCTTACTAATCTGAATGGATACTGGTTATAATCACAGACATGACGCTATGAAAGAAGAGCAAAACAAGAAAGGAAGATATAAGGATTGAAGGCCTGGGAAAAAAATTTGGGGGGTATTACCTGGTCTGGTTGTATCAATTCAGTTATGAACAAGTGTAGTTGGAGTAAGTAGCTATCAAGTGTGGTCTGAAATCTTACAAGTGAAGAAATTCTGACTGGTAAGTTCCAAGTTAAAAATGGTAGAATGAGTTACTGAAGTTGAGCCTAGATGAGTACTCTTGGAGATGAAGCCATCCAAGGAACTTTGAGGCCTTGGGTATAAGAATCATTTATGATAATGTTGGGGGTTGAGCTGGAAAGAAAATAATCTTAAGCTACTTGCCAAATACAAATACCTCAGTAAATGAAAGGGAGTGTCTGAGAGGTAGATGAGAGTATTGAGAATGTAAATATCCACAAATGGTTTCATTTATGCTATTATTATACCTACTGCATCTCTTATAATTATTTTCTATATAAACTTTTACTGCTTAACACAGTACCTGGCAAAGAGTAGGTACTCAATAAAATTTTTTTTTTAACATGCTTGATATTGCAAAACGAAACCATCAGCATTTAGGCTGCAGTTTTTAGTTAAATGTGTGACTCACTCTACATATTCCTTGTATATAAATACCAAACAAAAACAAAACACTCAGCTAATGTATAGGGGTAAATTAGTCTAGTATCTGTGTGATAAAGTAATAAACTCATAATTCTGACAGAAAGGAAAGGATGCAGAGTGATAGTCTTGACTAACATAGCTATCATTTATAGATAGGCAAAGTAGAAATTTGGCATACTATGTTATTTAAGCAGGGCCAGAATGAACTATGTCCTCTAAAATATCTCAGCCACAACCACTACTTTGGAAAGCCTATTGGGCAGTGTCTACTAAAGAAGGAAATGTGTACACCCTGTGACTCAGTATATCTGCTCCTGGATATATACTCAATAGAAATACATACATATGCTCTCAAAAAGGCATGTACAAGAATATTCACAGGAGCACCATTTATAATGACCCCAGCGAGAAACTGTCCAGATGTCAGTCAACAGTAGAATACATAAATTGTGGGATACATACCCAATGGGTTACTCCGCAGTAATGAAAATGAACAGATTACAACTACATACAGCAGTATGGCTGAATCTTACAAAAATAATGCTAAGTGAAAAGACACCAGACATTACATATTCTGTGATTCCATTTATATGGAGCTCAAAAAAATGTAAAAGTAATCAATGACATTCGAAGTTAGAATAGTGGTTCCCCTTGGTAGGGTGGGTGTAGTGACTGAAAGGGGCCACACAAGACACTTCTAGAGTATAGACAGTGACTTGTTTCTTGATCTGTGTTCTGGTTACAGGGACTTTTTCAATCTGCAAAAATTTATAACCTGCACACTTTTGATTTGTAAACTTTGCTATATTCATCTTGTACTTCAATGAAAAAATTTAGAAAAAAATTGTTCTAACTTAGCATAGGACCAAAATGAAAGCATGCTTAACTTGTCTCTCTCTCTCTCTGTGTGTGTGTGTGTGTGTGTGTGTGTGTGTGTGTGTTAGATTGTGTGTTGAGCTTTCTATGGCTATCTTTTCAGAATTATCTGGGAGAAGGAGGAGCTTTTTAAACTATATATGCCATACTTACTTTTCTCTGTTACCCACTCTCTAACCATTATTATTATGTTTCTTCTATGGACTATGTACCTCTTATTCTTTCTCTTTTACTGAGAAACTATAGTTCGCTATTATTTTTGATAACAAAGTGTTGTATTCTTCAGATCTCTTGTGGTTGAAAAATAATGACTATTGGGCAAAGGATTTTTGTCTTAAAGATCCTTACTAAATTCTGAATGCCTCTTGGAGAAGTAGCATGTTAAGCATCATCAGACATTAATATGTACCTCAATTCAGGGGCTTGAGGAATGCAGGAGCGGTGAAATCAGCATGGAAGTAGATAGCACAAGCATGTGAAATGATACTTTGAAGTAGTCTTTACTCTGATAGGCAGGCTAGTGAGGGGCATAGTGCTGGAAGGGAAGGTGAAAAGTTGCTGACGATTAATTTAGCCCATTTCACAAATTTGTGTAAGCCTAGCTCTTCCCTTTTCAAAAGTAATTTAGGTTAAGATAAGTATATAGGAAAAAATAATTTAGAATAGAGGAGAAGGCTTGGGAAAAGCTCTTGAAATTTTGGAAAGAAGAACTCATTTCTTTTCTGTAGTATAGCCAGGAATGGTGGTGGCTACAGGGTTTAGCAAGGACAAGGAGGATATGGGTTAGGCATGTAACTTGGAAGGAGTTGAAGTAAAGTAGGATATGGATTATGAAAGACACCTGGTTTCAGAAGTCAGTGAACAAAGGACTAAGAAGGTTAGGTAGAGATGGAATCCAGTTGGTAAGAAAAAGCTTTAGTTGTCTTTTGAGAGATTTGGTTAACCTAAGAGTCTCCAGAACCTTAGTCATTACAAATAGCTACTTTTGGCCCGGCCCAGTGGCTCATGCCTGTAATCCCAGCACTTTGGGAGGCTGAGGCAGTTGGATCACCTGAGGTCAGGAGTTTGAGACCAGCCTGGCCAATGTGGTGAAATCCTGTCTCTACTAAAAATACAAAAATTAGCCAGGCGTGGTGGTGTCACCTGTAATACCAGCTACTCGAGAGGCTGAGGCAGGAGAAACGCTTGAACCCAGGAGGCAGAGGATGCATGAGCCGAGATTGCCCCATCAATCAAAATTGACACTCCATCTCAAAACAAAAACAAAAACAAAAAACAAATAACTACTTTCTGAAACTCTGGTAGTTAAATGGCTCTTGTTTGTTTCTTTATAATAAGGCACAGTTTTTATGGAGCCTGAGCGTTGTTCTTATTCCACAAAGGACTTTTTTTTTTTTTGGCAAGGGGATAAATTACTCTTTCCTAATTAAAATTTAATTTTCATGGGAACTCTTTTCTTTCCCCCAGTTTTTTGTTGCTAAACCCATTAAGGAAGAATTAAGAAAGAGGGAAAAGGAGATATGTGTCAGAAGAAAGGTAGCAAAAGAAACAGGTGAGGGAAGGAAGAAGATCAGTAAAGAAAGGTGAGGAAGATGAAAGGTAAAGAACAGAAGAGAAAGAAAATACAGGAATGAGAGGCAGATAAAAGGACAAACAAAAAGGGAGTAGGAAAAAGGAGATGAAGAAGAGGGTCTGAGGTAAGAAAAGCTTTTCATTCCCTCTTCTTTCACTTTTCCCATACTCCCCTGCTTGACACAGGGTACTATGATATGACCCACTTCCCTCTTCTCTCCTGCTTTACTCTCCAGGTTTCCATTTTTATTGACTACTGACTTGTGAACTTTTCCTCTGTTTCTTTTTTAAACTGGAGCTGTACAAGGTAAGAATTCATAGACAAAAGGCATTGATTATATTTGCATTCTCAAATTAAAAATATTTGGAATTTAAAATAAAAATATTTATTGAACCAATCTTACCTAAAGGTGTCAAAACTCTTCCTTTATAGTTTAATAAAATCTAACATATGGATCCAATTTGTGGTCCAGATACTTAGGAAAATTCATTATTATACTTGATTCAAGTTTTACATCAACAGCCTAGTATAAAATTTTTAGAAAATTTGTTTATCTGTACTTACTTGATTCATTCCAAATTGTTGATTCCCAAAGTTTTTATTGGGAGGTATTTAATAAGATAAAATGAAATGGGAAATTTAGTTGTTTACCTTAATAATTTAGGTAACCCCCCGACCCCCTGCCAAACAGAAATCTGAAATGTAATTAATTGTAGCATTGGATCGGGAGGGGCCTGGATGAGTATAGACTTGCATTATATATATAGTTACTTCAATTATCTATTAATTATGTTGTGGGTATTTAGATATAGCTTATGTTAGCAGTATTATATAATTATTACAGATAGCTGTATTTTTTGATATAGTGAACCTTTTCCAATTTTATTACTTATAAAATATTCATAGTCTTTGCTATTTATTAGGCCCCAGTGTAGGTGTGTTATTATAAAAGAAAATTGCCAGATAACTCTATCATGTTCGCTCATGGGTTGGATGGCATAAGATGAAATTCAAATAATCATGAAAATTTACTGAGATTTGTTTTTGTTCTCCCTTTGTGTATAATAGAATTATATAGACTTTTTGGATAACTGCCATCAATTTCATATTATATTTGATCATGTTTTCCAGGATTTAATTCCTGTATTAAATCTAATACAAATTAATTGAACATAGGATTCTATATTTTGATCAGTTAGCATTTTCTAGTGTGATACAGTATTCTGTATCATCTTTCATTCATACAATTGTCTTTGTGTATTAAACATGTATTTAATCAGAAAATTTCATTGCCAGTCTTTATAAAATAATAATGACAATCCACGAGGCTTTCTTTTATTCCAAAGAACTGTGATACAAAGATGATATGTAGATACGTTGATTTTGACTTTTTTGCTAGCTATTTAACTCAACAGAAATTAATACCTATGTGCTTTCTAGCATTTAGAGGCCTCATTTTAACTTAGTGGTTGCTCATTATAATTTTAAAATTGTGCTGAGGAATTAAATCATAATTGTTTCTATTTTTAAGATAGGCCATGCTTTTAAGGTGATGGAGTAATTATTGTAAACACTTAAGATAATTTGGTATATGGGGAGTAAAATAAGCATGGACTAGTCACACTAGACCAATGAAACACTGGTCTTTTGTTCTCCACAGGAATATGAAAGTCTAATTTAACTTTTTTTCAGATAAGTCAGTTTAAGTAGAAATAATTTAATTTTTGTCTGCTCTTCCTTATTGTTTTCTTGGGTGATTTTGGGGGATGTTGCCTCTTTCCCATTTCCCAAAGTCAGAGACAGCTTTGATTTCTTGCTGAGTAGGTGTATGATGTGACTTGGGATTATAACTAAAAACCAAAGAACACAAGGGAAGCTTCTTGTTTGCTTCTGATTTTCCTTAGAGTCAAACAAATGATTAACAGGAAGTATGAAAAAGCTGATACTTTAAGCTTCAGCTTTATCACCTCTAAGAAAGGTAGCTCAGTAGAATGACCATGTCTGGGAGTCTGAAGATGCCAAGGAGCATGATGTCACCAACTCTTGGTAATCAGGCTTTTGTTTTAAATTGTTCAGAGATAAGACTGTGCTCCCTGAATAAGTAAACCTCACATTGCAGGGCTTTTTATAAAAGATTTACATGCTTGTGTTCATTTACTCATTTATTTATTTCCTGCCTTACTCCCCAGAGTATTTGAGGTAGCTAATGACAACAACATTCAGGAAAATATAAATATAAAATAAAATGAGAACCAGGAACAATGTAAGTTGTAACAGGATATCAAGACTATAGTTCATAGGATGTATGTATAGTTACTACCCTAGAGCTACTATTTTGTCTCTAAGCTTTCCAAAGGCCAAAATGAAAAGGGAGATAAAGTCATATAACACTCTTAAATAAAAGAAAGCATGTCACATTGCAGGGGAAGCAAAGCTTTTCATTGTATTGAGCCCTGATAGAATTTCTTACTGGAGGCTTTCATTCTGACCTTCTTAGTGGCAGTGCCCTTGACAATATCACTAAAGCTAATGTAGGAAGGAGACTCATAAGACCATCTCTTGCAGAATCTAGAATCCATCAGTGAAAGTGGAGGCCATGACATCAAAATCATTCTATGTGGGCCTAAGAATGCAGCTGTCTCTAAATTGATTTTATCCAATAATATAATCTAGATTTAGAATAATGGGTAGTGGACTGGGTGTGTGTTTTTTCTTTTTTTTTTTTTTTGAGATGGAGTCTCGCTCTGTTGCCCAGGCTGGAGTGCAGTGGTGGGATCTCTGCTCACTGCAAGCTCCGCCTCCCGGGTTCACACCATTCTCCTGCCTCAGCCTCCCGAGTAGCTGGGACTACAGGCCCCCGCCACCACGCCTGGCTAATTTTTTTGTATTTTTATTAGAGACGGGGTTTCACTGTGTTAGCCAGGATGGTCTTGATCTCCTGACCTCATGATCCGCCCGCCTCAGCCTCCCAAAGTGCTGGGATTACAGGCGTGAGCCACCGCGCCCCGCCTTGGACTGGGTGTGTTTTTAACAATCCTTTCTTAGTGTCATTTCTCTCAGCTAAAGTTTGGTTATGCAATGGATAATTGTATTCTGTGTGGAGTTCTCAACTGTATTCTGAGGAGAGTTCTCGATTGCAGATATTCTATACTTGTTTGAGGCTAGATCTGTAAAATTAGTAGGATTTATTAGTTAATTCATTAGCTGAGTTTCAAAAATTTTGAAGCTGTATTTTTAAACAATTAGATAATTTCTGTGTTAAAAATAATGTTTATATTTGTGAAATTATAACTCCCACAAGTTATTGAAATCACTTCCCTTTTTAGGATTAAAAAATATTACTGATGATTGAAGGGTAATTTTCAATGTTAAACTTCAACTTTTGCTTATAATTTTCATGTTACATTTTACTCATTGATATCTTACTATTTCTGCTTGTTTTTTTTTAAATCAGAGTTGGATCTTGTAATTCTAGTTGGTTATTCTTAATTTCACTTTGTAGATTTTTTTTATGGCTTTATAGATGATCAATATTTCTATAGGTTTTAGAGATAAGTAAAGAGTACAGAAAATTTAGCTATTGTGTGAAACATGTTCTATTTTGGAGGGAGGGTTTTTCTAAACAAGTTTATTTAGTAGCTATTAAAGTGGAAAATTTTAAATTTTCCAAAAGATTCTTTGAGAGATACTTAATTTGATTCATTGACATTTGTCAATAAAGCCTCATATCTTAAGTCATTTTAATGTGTCATTTAACAAAAATTACTAAAAGAACTAATCCTTAATTACTCTTTACTGTGTGCTAAACAGTATGCTAGATATATAACATACTTTATTTACTACTGGCAAACAGTCCTGCAAGGGAGTTATTCCAACCTTTCAGACAAGAACATTGAAGCTTGAAGAGATTAAGGAACTTTATCAGAATCGGTGTGGCAGATTCAAACTCAAATAGAAACTTCTTGACAATGAAGTTTCTATTTTATACAATCAGTGTTGCATGATTACTTAGCCAACAGATGTGTAATCAGAGGGACTTTAGTTCAAATCCTCTGTGCTATTAATGTGTCACCATAGGCAAAATCACATAACCTCTGTGAGATAAGATTCCTTACTGGTTAAAAGTGGCAAGTCATAGAAACCTCATAGAATTGTCTTAAAAGTTACGTGAAATAATGCTTGCAAAAATGTTTAGTACAGTGCCTGGTATATAGCTAAGTTCAATAAATGGTAGCTATAAAGAAAGAAAATGTTTCCTTCATGCCTCCTAAGTAGAGTTTTTAGTATTTTCGTTTCAGAGACTACAGTCCCCTTATTATAGATATTTTAGTTCTTTTTAGTTATGTAATACCCGAAGGTAAGAAATTACCAGCAGGTGGAGCTCAGTGTCAGAAAAAACAAATTTCTGAAATTGAGGTATTTTATCACCTTATGTTTTAAAAATAAAATTAAATGCATATAGTTTTAAAATTTACATGTGAAGGCCTTCTTTTTTAATCCTACCTACCAAAAGTTATCGCCCTGCAACTTGGTTTTTGAATATGTAGAAAGAATGCTTTTGTTATAATTATTTTAAATTGTTTGCTATCTCTGGTGTCATACATAAGGTATGACAGTTCATTTGCATGAATAAGACATTTTTAATGTGAACTTAATTTATAAAGATTGTCTTTGAATTTGGTCACTTCATACGATAAAGTAATTACACTGATAATCTTAAATTTAACTTGTCAAAACCCTCAAATCTGCCATTCCCACAGCCTTCTTAGTAAAGGGTATTTTCAGTCAATTGCTTAAGTCAAAATCTTGGGAATCACCCTTGTGTTCACTTTTTTCCAAATCCTGTTAGCAAGTTGTCTTGATATTACCTCCAAAATATATTCCAAATCTGACCTCTTGATAACATTTCCATTGTGATCATCCTGGTAAATTCACAGTAAATTAAGGTCTGAACTACTTCAGCCAGTTTACCTGTTTGTTCCCTTGCCCTTTGTAAATTTTATTTTCTGTATAATAACTTGAGTTATCTTAATGTATAAATGAGATTTTATATTTCTCCTGCTTATGACCCTCCGTTGGTATTCCTATATGACCAGAATGAAATTCTAATCCTCACCATGAACTCAATTACATAATCTCATCCCTGCCTGCTTCCCCTCATTATTTCCTACCAGTCCTCATCCATCACACTCCAGCCATTGAGGTCTTACTGTCTTTTGGGTACACTAAGTGTCTTCTTATCTCTGGGACTTTATGTTTCATCTCTTTTTAATACTTATTCCCCAGATCTTCATATGACCAACTGCCTTCTTTTGATAATTTCAGGTCAAATGATACTTCTTTGAGAGATCTCTGACTACTTCAGCTGTAATAGGCCCTATCTGACCCCTGTCATCATTATTTATCCTATTGCCTTTTTCCTTTTCTTGCAAAGCACTTACTTTAGTATCTTCACTATTTCTACTATTACTACAATTATTACTATTTTGTTGGTTAGAATTTACTCTGTGGTAGGTTAGTTCTAAATATCTCCATGCATTAAATACTAATATATGTACTTTGGTATGTATGAACTCATTTGATTATGGTATGTATGTATGTATGTATGTATGTATGTTTTTATTATCTGTCTTCTATAATCCCTGCTTGTTCCTCAAACTGTAGCTCTCAGAAGGTAGGCACTTTCATTATGTTTACTACTATTTCCTCTGCCTTGTACAGTGCTTGCTATGTAGGGGAGGCTAAGTAAATATTTTTTGAATATTGGACAAGCTCTTAGAACTCGTATCAACAAGTAGAGTTATCAAATATGTATGTAAAATAATCTCCTAGGGGATGGGGAATATTTCAGTGGAAGAAATCATACCTGACCGATTATTCTTAGAGTCTTTTTTTATGAAGGTAATAGGGTATATAAAATAAGCTACTTAGATTTTAGAAAAGACATTGACAATGTTTTTTACCAAAGGTTACTAAATGTTAAGTCACTGCTGAAATGGGAAATAGGCTTTTAGAATGGCCCAACAACAGGTTTAAAATCAGAAATCAAACAGTAGGAATAGATGTTTATTTGACTAGAAAAGTATAAAGAGAGTGCCCCAGCAATTGATGATCACATCTGTTATGGTTTGAATTATGTGCCCCCAAAAGATATCTTTAAGTTGTAATACTCAATACCTGTGTATGTGACCAACTTTGGAAATAGGGTCTGTAGTTGTAAAAAAGTTAATATGAAGTTGTTAGGGTGAGCTCTAATCCAGTGTGACTGGTGCCCTTATAAGAAGAGAAGAGAGGCTGACATACAGGGAAGACAGCCATGCGAAGACAGAGGCAGATATTGGAATTATGCTATCACAAGCAAAGGAATGCCTGGGGCTACCAGAAGCTATAGGAAGTAAGGAAGGGTTATCCCCTAGAAATTTTGGAGGGAGCATGGCCTTGGCTAACACCTTGATTTCAGACTTCTGGCCTCCAGAACTGTAGGAGAGTAAGTTTCTGTTGTTATAAGTCACCTGATTTCTGGTACTGTGTTACAGCAGCCCTAGGGAATTAGTACAACATCTGTTGTGATTATTGTCTTTATAAATGGTCTGAAAGAGGAGGGTCTTCCTAGTGAGGTATCTAGATGACATTAAGGTTTTCTAGTTGTGAAGAGCAAAACCAGTGAGTACAGATGATGAACAAAGAAACACCAAAATTAGCTTCTCTCTGTGCTAGAACAAGTAACAAATCCAGCATCTTAAGATTTTATATTCTTTGACTGTAAGCACTGATTTCAACTCATTTAATGTTGAAAATTGCTTCCAGATTTAATGTTTTATGATTTTATGAGCCTGGGTAAGTGCCTGGCACCTAATGAATGCTTAATGAATATTTAAAAAATAAATAAGTGAAACCAATCAGGGAATAAAATATAGGAAAATATAATTTTATTTTAATGAAAATATAAACTTATTCTGGTATAAAATTCAAATTATTGTTACAGTTAGGGAAAAATGAGTGCAGGGAGTGAATATTGGGAAACTATAAGCATTGTTTACTGAATATATCAACACTTAAGTAGAAAAACAAAATTAATAAATTGTTAATGTATCTTTGGAGACTCTTTTTTGGCAAAATAATACCTTTGGTGAAATAGAGCAGTGACTTAATCTAAGAAACAGTATAATAGTTAATTGCATAGTTTCTGGAACAAAGTTGCATAGTTTCTGGATCCAAAGTCCTTTGATTTGAATATGTGGCATCAGCTATTTTTTGGCTATATAACTTTGGGCAAGTTAAACTTTCTGTACCTCAGTTTTCTCATCTGTAAACTAGGGTTTGTAACAGAAACTATTTCATAGGGTTAATGTGGGGAGTTAAATGAGATAATCCATCTAAAATGCCAAGAAAATGCTTTCTCCTAAGAAATTCTTTACCCTATATTGTCTTTTATTGTTTATTAAATATAAAATTTTATAAAATTATTCTCAGTGTACAAAATGAGATTTATTTTGATGGACGTGATATAGAGAATGGTTGTTGCAGACAATAAAATTTAAAAAGTGAGTATCCAAAAAAGAAAACTAGAGGAAATTATGCAAAAAGGCAAGAAAATTAAAAAAATTTTTTTTGATTGCATCTAATTATAAAGGGAGCCAAAGACTTTAAAGAAGGAGATGTTTATGTCAGAATTGTGACCCAGGAAAGTTTTACGGAGTAAGACTTTTGACTCTCTTGCTCTTTTCTATTTTTCTTATTTGGTTTCATAAAGTTTCTTGAACTTTGGTCCCTTAGAAAGAATGTTCTGTACAATGCCTGAATATGATACCAGGCATCTAGTAGTTGTATCTTTGTTTAAAAAAATGAATGAATAAAGCAGGGATTTATAAAGCAATTAACAAATCATTATAGAATAGGTTATCAAAAGTGGAGCCTTACTTTCCGATTAAACATTTATGGTTTTGAGTATCCCACTCTACTTCCTCTCTAGCCCTGACACTTCATTTTGTGTTAAGTGTAGTACGTTTTTGTGGCAAGGAAATTTAAAATTTTTACTTCTGTTGAGACCTTAGAGATCATTTGCACATAATTTATATTCTTTTCCTTTGAATGAAGAATTATAAAGTATTGGAGAGTTATACCTCAATAAAAAATAAAAAAAATTAAAACACATTGGATTAAGAAAAGCTTTGTAGCACAGCTATCTGCAAGGTTTTGTTTCAAGAAGTGCTTGAAAGTGAGGTATATTCTCAGAGACCTTGAGATCCAAGACCTAAAATAAGAAGACTTCTATATGTTTCTTAGGAATAAAATCAGGTATTTTATTTATCTAATTAAAAAAATCAAAGGCCAGGTGCAGTAGCTCACACCTGTAATCCCAGCACTTTGGGAGGCCGAGGCAGGCGGATCACCTGAGGTCAGGAGTTCGAGACTAGCCTGGCCAACATGGTAAAACCCCGTCTCTACTAAAAATACAAAAAAATTTAGCCAGGCACGGTGGTGGGCATCTGTAATCCCAGTTACTCAGGAGACTGAGGCAGGATAATCACTTGAACCCGGGAAGCAGAGGTTGCAGAGAGTCAAGAGCATGCCATTGCACTCCAGCCTGGGCGACAAGAGCGAAACTCTGTCTCAAAAAAAAAAAAAAAATCAAGTAGAACAGAGATTTATTTCTTAGATAGTGTTTCTTTACTTAATGTACAAGGATTTTCTCTTTGTTGCTCGAAAACGCAACATTTGTTGGCTGTATCTGTTCCTTTAATCCAGAACGGACTAGTATACTTCCATGCCAACAGGGGGAGATAGTATGAAATAGGAGATCCAGATTTTCACCTCTCTTCTATCTTGCTTTTGCCTCACACAGGAAGGTTTGTTGGTAAATTGACTTCCTTGGGCCCACTGTCAGTATCTCTTAGCTAAATTTTGAGATGGAGCAGAAAATGAAATGTCCTCATTGTAAGGGTCAGCTGGAGTCTGGTTTTGGCTCCCAATCCTGTAAAACATGTGCTTTAATGTTCAGCTCTGAGCCTTCCACATCAGAAGTCCACAGAGATCAGGTAAGGGGAAGTTCTGCCACAGGCCTACTTTACCCAGGGCCCAGACATTATCTAAGAGTCCAGCAGGTCATCTATTTTATGCGGCTGCTTCAAATGGGAAGGATAATTTCTCTTGACTTCTGAATCTGGTGGTAAACAAAATTCTTTTGAACAATGCTATCACTCAGATGCTAAACCAAAGCCACTGAAAAAAATGAAAGTGGCTTCTTTTCACATTTGTATTTTATTTCATTTGTTTCCTTAATTCACCTCTCAGTTTTGAGAAAAATATGTCCTTTCCAGTATTTCAATACATGGAAGGTAAAAGAGAGTGCAGTTTTATTGAATATTTGAGGAGAAACATGGCTCAGATTTTAAACTGAGCCATGTTTCTCCTCAAATATTCAACAAAGATGGTATTAAGATTTCTATTTTTCAAATTTCAGTTTCTATTCTGGCTGGTGAGCTCAATTTAGCCTTGTTATTTTCAATGTCTGTCACCAAAGGAAACTAATAATGTTTTTCTTGAACATAGGTATTTAATAGTTGGTGACCATAACTGGTAAAGCTTTTCATTATGATATGTAGCTGTATAGTTCAATGCTAATTTTGTAATCAGTGTTTATGGTTTAATTTAGGAACTTGGAATACACTAATTCCTTACTCTTTTAATGTATAAAATATAATTTCTGTTACTAATAGGAATATAGCCCTATTTTAAATCTGTTATGTTGGTGAAGAATTATATTTATATGTCATTTTGCGACTTAATTGCCTGCATTCTCTTGAGTCCCTTATTTAATGCCTCTCTTTTTTAGGCTTTCTTTTTTCAGATTCACTATATTAGGAAAACCTAATTCTGGTCTTCAAATAAGAATTGTAAATGCCAAAGAAGTTTATGTATTTTCTTTATTTTGAAGATAGCTGAAATACATACACGATTCTTGCTTTAATATTACTACATCCAGTATTTGGGTTATGGTGTTCCAAATATGTGTCTTATATTATTGGATAAGTACTGTTTGTAAATATAATGACCATTACTTGTGTGTATAAGTTTTGCTTATCTGGTTTATAAATTTATAAAAATATTAGAGGATATTGAATCCATTGGGATCATCTTCTCCAAATTATCATTTTATATATAATAATGTCTCTGAAGCCTGAGATAATGACTCACATAGCTAGCTAGTGACTTGCATAACTTAAATTTTTTTAACTTTAAAAAAGTCTCACTTTCTTGTTACCCTTCAATCTCTGATATATATTCTTTTATGATCCTTCTTTAATATTTTTCTTTTTTTATACACAGTCATTGTCTTTTCAAAACAATTTTGTGCTTTTTATTTATTTTTGAAATCGTTCTTAATTCTCTTAAATTTTATTAACTTTTTTCTTTTATATTAGAATCTTCAATCTCTGATATATATTCTTTTATTATCCTTCTTTAATATTTTTCTATGTATTTTTTTATACATACTGTCATTGTCTTTTCAAAACAGTTTTGTGCTTTTTCTTATTTTTTAAATAGTTCTTAATCCTCTTAAATTTTATTAACTTTTTTCTTTTATAGTAGTTCTACTACATATCTTCAAAGTAAAGTAGAAAAGATTACAGTTTTATTATTTTTCTCATTTATGTAAATTCTGTTCAGAGTAAATAGAATAAGAATTTTTGCTTTGATGGCTATCAGCCACCATCCTTAGGAAGGCATTACATGTAAGGATGCACACTGACTCTTGAAAATTTAAAACAATTCAACAAGTACATACTTAATTGAACTCTCATAATTATGAACTTCTACCCATAGCCTTGATGATTTATCTTTGGTTATTAACTAATACTGACCTAAGTATAATGAGACCTCTTGATAAACCTAAAAATATACTTTTAAGTACTTCTCATTGTCAGTCTGCTCAGTCAGATATTACCACACTCACTTGGAGACATACATATTCAGTCACACATACCTGAATTGATCATAGGAAGCCTTTGTATTCTCATGGAGTCACTATTTAGCCTCTGTGTTTTATACAGATGTTCTTGACATCTTTTGTTTTTATTTTCTGGTATTATTTATGATTTTTTTTCCAGTGAATTCTTACCACCATAAGGTACATACTGATTCACGAGAGTATATTTTAGGCAGAAGTTGTCCTTTTATCAGAAACTGACATTCCTCTGGAGATGAGACTAGTCTAGACATAGTTTTCTGGTAAGCCATAGCCCCTCAAGCTGCTTTTCTGGGTCATCTGTTCCCTCCAAGTAGTGTGTCATATTGATATTGTATTATGTATGGTAGATCCATTCTTTATTGGAATTTCACTTCCCTCACCTATTATAATACACTTTTCCATCTTGTAAGAATTTTTAAATTTGGCCTTTGAAAGCTCATTCTGGTAAGCAAACTTCCTGTTCAACAGAAGATTGCTCATTCTCCCATATCCCATGTAATTCAGCATTGAGAAGTGGCTCTTAATGTGGGCTTTATTATTCCTTTACCCTAATGTGAAAGTCTTTGTGTTTTCAAGGCTTGTGAAGTTTGGTTGTACTGCATTTTATCCCTGCTCATTGTCGAAATCTTTGGAACTTCTGTTCGTTCCTCCTTATTCATCAATGCATGTGCTCTCTGGTTTAGTCTCTTTTTCTACTTTTGGTCATTTTGGGATGACGTTAGCAGTCACGTGGAAGACCCACCTAAAATTTAGTTTCTACATTTATTGATCTAAAAATAGTGTTGACTGAGGGATGGTAGCTGATAAGCAAATTTAAGTCAAGAGACTTTTTCTAAGAAAGACAGAAGAAGGCTCTTAGGTTCTTCTTGTTTCTGTTGAGTAACTAGCACCAACTCTGGACTGCTTACTTTACTTATGAATTTCATTTCATGAGAGACATAAAACCTTATTTATCTAGGTTAATTTTAGACATATTTCTGCCACAGTAGCTGAAAGCAACCCTAACTGAAAGAGTAGGTAAAATGTTGACAAAAATAGATAAATGACTTAGCACAGTACCGCTAGTTTGATTGCTGTAGTTTGTTTGTTCCTTTTTTAGAAGGTGCTTGCTCCCAAATGCAGGAGCTTCTTGTGGCACTAAGTTTATGAAGGTAGAATTATTCTAGTGCATCAGTTAGATGTTACAGTGGATTTTAAAATCTGGCCATCACACCTTGCTTTTGTAAATATCTATATTTTGAAGGCCTGGTACTTTCCCTCCTGCCAGCTCCATACTTTCTGATGGAATTCTTAGGAAGTTTTTACTGCTGCCGATTGGCAATCATATCACAAAATATTTTAAAGCTATGTATATATTTCAGTTTTTGGTGATGTGACAATAGTATTTATGAAAATAAATTCGTGAGTTCTTGAAATGTATTATAGGGCTCAACTGTTTAATAAGAATAAAATAAATATTGTAAGGAATTGATTTTAATGGCTATTAAATATATTCAGAGAAAATAAGGTAATTGTATTTCACATTGCCCTTTCTGATTGTTTAGTTTTAGGTACTGCTTTGGATGCTCAGTTTCTAATTAATTTCTAGCAAAAGGTTTATTCTAGCTATGAACGGTAGAATTTTTATATAGCATCTCCCTTGAAAGCATATACATGCATACATATATGTATATAAACTGTTTAATATATGTACATATACATATATATAAAGTCTATATACATATGAACTGTTTTTGCTCTTAAGAGGGTGAGAGAGAATGAGGAGCAGTAGAAAGTATGGTCAAAGTTAGAAAATAAATCAAAAGGATAATGATAGGTGAATGCTTTAATCTGTGTCTAATATTTTAGCCACATAAGCCTTGGAGTCTTTATAGTTTACTTTTTATTATATTTTTCTATGGATTTAAAAATGTTTTGTATAAACTTTATTTTGATGAATAAATATATCTGTAGGGATATGAGAACATTGAATATATGATAAAAATTTACCCCCAGATATAGACTGTAAATAACCCTGAGGGGACTGGGAAAGAGGAAAAGTATGAAATGGGTTTTAGCCTTTTTACTCAATCACAGCGGGTAAGATGTTTCTATATTCCTAATGTCATAAAGGTATATATCCTGCAGTAATTAGTAAAAACAGACTGTTTGCTTTGTTTGTGATAGTAAAAAAGCGTTGGCTGCCTTAAAGTCTCTCTTTGCCAATAATTTTTTTTAATTAAAGAAGCACACAAAAATAGATTCCTCTGTTCCAGAATGTGTTGCTGCTAATCCATTGTAAGTGGTGCCAGAACAAAGTATAAATACTTTATTAGATGAAGCTACATCTTGTAAGTCAATTCCTATCTCACCAGATGTTGCTAGCTGGAATCTAGACATCTAAGGTACTGTTTACTAGAATCACAGAAATCCTTGGTTATATGGTTTATCTGTTGCTTTATTTCACCCAAAGCAACGTTGGCTTTTCCTTTGCATAAGGTACATGATCCTTATAAGGAACTGGGCTTACAAAGAAGGAGGTGATTTTTTTTTTTTTCTAAAGGAAGTCATTAAAAATGTCTGGCTATCAAGAAATGAATAACTCTCTAGTGATAGGTTTTCTGTGAATGAGGGGAGTAGTAACAGAATAAGAGGGCCCGTTGATTAAAAAATGTTCCAGAAATATGACCTTGTCTCCAAGTTAAAAATACTTTAAAATATCAGGGGAAAAAGGTACAAAATACAGATAGAAGTAATTACAAAGCAGAGTCTCGTAGCCTTGAGTCATCAAGAGAAAGTCAAACCATGTACATTTTGAACTGTTTGAAAAGACACAAATACATAATTTGGTTTTTGAAGATAATCTTTTTAAAGATATGGCTGAATGAGGCATTTCATTAGTGCCTTTTAGTTCCAAGGTAAGTTATTGTTTTAAAAATTGTGAATTTCTAAAGTTTTAAGATATCTAATAATTAGCTGTTTGTTTTTGTACCTTTACACCCTCAAGATAATTTATGGATACTTTGTTTGAATCTATGTATAATTCTTAAGCAGTGAAGCAATTGCAGATATTAACACATTAGTACCCTTTTTGTCTTTTTTTTTTTTTTTTTTTACATTTTTTAACTTAAAAAAATGTTTTGTAGAGGCAGAGTCATGTTTTGTTGCCCAGGCTGGTCTCAAACTCCTGGCTTCAAGCAGTCTTCCTGCCCAGGCCTCGCAAAGTAAAAGGATTACAGGCATAAGCCTCCATGCCTGGCCCTACCCATTAATTCTTTCTTCTCCCCTCCCCTCCCCCCTACCCCCTCCTCTCCCCTTCTTCCCCTCCCCTCCCCCCTTCCTCTGCCCTCCCTTCCCCTCCCCCCTCCTCCTCTCCTCTCCCCTCCTCTTTTCCTCCCCTCCCCTTCTCCTCCCATCCCTTCCCTTATCCTCCCCTTCTCTTCCCCTCCCCTTCTCCTCTCCTCCCCTCCCCTTCTCCTCTCCTCCCCTCCCCTTCTCCTCTCCTCCTCTCACCTCCCTTCTCCTCCCCTCCCCTTCTCCTGTCCTCCCCTCCCCTTCTCCTCCCCTCCCCTCCCCTTCTCTTGTCCTTCCCTCCCCTTTTCCTCCCCTCCCTGCCCCTCCCCTCTCCTCCCCTCTCTTCCCCTCCTCTTCTGCCCTCCCCTCCCCCTCTCCTCCCTTCTTCGCCCCTCCCCTTTTTCTCTCTTCCCCTCCCTTTCCCACCCCTTCTCCTCCCCTCTTCCCCTCTTTTCCCTCCCCTCCCCTTCTCCTCCCCATCTCCCCTCCTTTTTTCCTCCCTTCCCCTCCCGTTTTCCCCTTTTCTTCCCCTCCCCTTCTCCTCCCCTCCCTTCCCTTCCCCTTCTCCCCTCCCCTTCTCCTCTCCTCCCCTCCCCTTCTCCTCTCCTCCCCTCCCTTCCCCTTTTCCACCCCTTTTCCTCTTCTTTTCTTCCTCTCCCCTCTCCTCCCCTCCCCTCTGCCTCTCCTCCCTTCACCTTTTTCTCCCCTCCCCTCCCTGCCTCTTCTTTCCTCCCTTCCCCTCCCCTCCCCTTTCCCTCCCCTCCCCTCCCTTTCCCGCCCCTTCTCCTCACCTCCCTTCCCCTCCCCTCTCTTCCCCTCTCCTTTCTTCCCCTCCCCTCCCCTTCTCCTCCACCTCTCCCCTTCTTTTTTCCTCCCCTCCCCGTTTCCTCCCCCTTCCCCTTTTCTTACCCTCCCCTTCTCCTCCCCTCCCTTTTCCTTCTTCTCCTCTCCCCCTCTTCTCCCCTCCCCTCCCCTTCCTGCCCCTTCTCCTCCCCTCCCCTCCCCTTCCTGCCCCTTCTCCTCCCCTCCTCTGCCCTCCCCTCCTCCTCTCCCCTCCTTTTTTCCTTCCCTCTCCTTCCTTTTTGAGACAGGGTCTTGCTCTGTCTCCCAGGCTGGTTGTGCCATCTAGGTTCACTGCAACCTCTGTCTCCTGAGTTCAAACAATTCTCCTGCCTTAGCTTTCTGAGTAGCTGGGAGTACAGGTGAGCAACAGTACACTCTACTGATTTTTGTATTTTTAGTAGAGACAGGGTTTCACCATGTTGCCCAGGCTGGTCTCGAACTCCTAACCTCAAGTGATCCACCTGCCTCGGCCTCCCAAAGTGTTGAGATCACAGGCATGAGCCAACGCCCCTGGCCCAACCCATTAGTTCTATGAATAATTTTGTTGCTCGCCTATCAGTGTAGGGAAGGAAGAAAACGATTTGACTTAAATTACATTATAGATTTGATTATAAGAATTCTTATTCTGAGTAAGAACTTTTTATTATTATCTTTGGAAAAGTTATTTAACCACTCTAGGCTTTGGCTTTCTAATCTATAAAATGAGGATAATAACAGGACCTGCTATATAGTGTTCATAGAAGATTAAAATGGGCGATGGTGCTTGGCTTATAGTTAGTGCTACTGTCAGTGTTTGAGACCTTTTCTAAGCAGGTTAGTATTCTCTTTTCAACAGAGACTTCAAATGGTATATTGTGACTATTATCTTTTATGTAGCCCTTAAAACTTCAGCAATAGTGATTGTTACTCTGTTTTTTCCATGTATTTTTTTTCCGTGTATTTTACAATAAAAAAAAAATCTGGTGTCTCACTGAGCTACACTGAGATTTAATAAATTTATGTCACTGAACGAAGCATTTCTGAAATGTAGATCCAAACTTTCCTGTGTTTATATTCAAGGGCCTCTCCTCTTAGTGTTTTATCTTTAATGAAAAAAGGTTGTGATCATTTTATGTCATTAATATTGCATAGTTTTCATTCATGTCTAAATTCTCTTATCATTCCAGGCCAAAAATGGCTCTTTTCTTGAGATGTGGTATTAAAAATAGTGCATGCCTGAAGTCAGGAGTTCGAGACCAGCCTGGCCAACATGGTGAAACCCCCTCTCTACTAAAAATAGAAATATAGCTAGGCATGGTGGCGGGGACCTGTAATCCCAGCTACTTGGGAGGCTGAAGCAGGAGAAACGCTTGAACCTGGGAGGCAGAGGTTGCAGTGAGCCAAGAATGCACCATTGCACTTCACCCTAGGTGACAAGAATGAAACTCCATCTCGGGGAAAAAAAATAGTGCATAATTCTTAGGTATAAATTAACCAAGTTTTATATATAATATTGTCAATTTGAATGTGGTAATTGTTCAAATATAGGAGGTAGAGACCCTCCATCCTTCCAATATCTTAAATTTTGTGTGTGTGTGTTTCATTTTTTAAAATTATACTTGGTTATATCACTTGGTTACATTTTTTTTTATTAAAGTTCTGGGATACATGTGCAGAATGTGCAGGTTTGTACATAGGTATACACATGCCATGGTGGTTTGCTGCACCCATCAACCCATCATCTACATTAGATATTTCTCCTAATGCTATCCCTCCCCTAGCCCCCTACCCCCTGACAGGCCCTGGTGTGTGATATTCCTCTCCCTGTGTCCATGTGTTCTCATTGTTCAACTCCCACTTATGAGTGAGAACATGTGGTGTTTGGTTTTCTGTTCCTGTGTTAGTTTGCTGAGAATGATGGTTTCCCGCTTCATCCATGTTCCTGCAAAAGACATGAACTCATCTTTTTTATGGCAGCATAGTATTCCATGGTGTGCATGTGCCACATTTTCTTTATCCAGCCTATCACTGATGGACATTTGGGTTGGTTCCAAGTCTTTGCTATTGTGAATAGTGCTGCAGTAAACATACATTTGCATGTGTCTTTATAGTAGAATGATTTATAATCCTTTGGGTATATAGCCAGTAATGGGATGGCTGGGTCAAATGGTATTTCTAGTTCTAGATCCTTGAGGAATTGCCACATTGTCTTCCACAATAGGTGAACTAATTTACACTCCCACCAACAGTGGAGAAACGTGTTCCTGTTTCTCTACATCCTCTCCAGCATCTGTTGTTTCCTGACTTTTTAATGATCACCATTCTAGCTGACATGAGATGGTATCTCATTGTGGTTTTGATTTGCATTTCTGTAATGACCAGTGATGATGAGCTTTTTTTTGTATGTTTGTTGGCTACATAAATGTTTTCTTTTGAGAAGTGCCTGTTCATATCCTTTGCCCACTTTTTTTTTTTTGATGGGGTTGTTTGTTTTTTTCTTGTAAATTTGTTTAAGTTCCTTGTAGATTCTGGATATTAGCCCTGGGGTTGTTCTTTTCTTGTAAATTTGTTTAAGTTCCTTGTAGATTCTGGATATTAGCCCTTTGTCAGATGGATAGATTGCAAAAATTTTCTCCCATTTTGTAGGTTGCCTCTTCACTCTGATGATACTTTCTTTTGCTGTGCAAAAGCTGCTTAGTTTATTTAGATCCCATTTGTCAATTTTGGCTTTTGTTGCCATTGCTTTTGGTGTCTTAGTCATGAAGTGTTTGCCCATGCCTATGTCCTGAATGGTATTGCCTAGGTTTTCTTCTAGAGTTTTTATGATTTTAGGTCTTATGTTTAAGTCTTTAATCTATCTTGAGTTAATTTTTTTATAAGGTGTGAGGAAGGGGTCCAGTTTTAGTTTTCTGCATATGGCTAGCCAGTTTTCCCAACACTGTTTATTAAATAGGGAATCCTTTCCCTATTGCTTGTTTTTGTCAGATTTGTCAAAGATTAGATGGTTGTAGATGTGTGGAGTTATTTCTGAGGCCTCTGTTCTGTTTCATTGGTCTATATATGTGTTTTGGTACCAGTACCATGCTGTTTTGGTTACTGTAGCTTTGTAGTATAGGTTGAAGTCAGGTAGCATGATGCTTCCAGCTTTATTCTTTTTGCTTAGGATTATCTTGGCTGTATAGGCTCATTTTTGGTTCCATATGAAATTTAAAGTAGTTTTTTTTCTAATTCTATGAAGAAAGTCAATGGTAACTTGATGGGGATAGCATTGAAGCACTGAATCTATAAATTACTTTGGGCAGTATGAACATTTTTACGATATTGATTCTTCCTATCCATGAGCATGGAATTTTTTTCCATTTGTGTCCTCTCTGATTTCCTTGAGCAGTGGTTTGTAGTTCTCCTTGAAGAGGTCCTTTGCATCCCTTGTAAGTTGTATTCCTAGGTATTTTATTCTCTTTGTAGCAGTTTTGAATGGGAGTTCACTTATTATTTGGCTGTTTGTCTATTATTGGTGTATAGGAATGCTTGTGATTTTTGTACACTGATTTTGTATCCTGAGACTGCTGAAGTTCTTTATCAGCTTAAGGAGATTTTGGCTGAGACGATGGCATTTTCTAAAATTTGACTTCCTCTCTTCCTGTTTGAATACCCTTTATTTCTTTCTCTTGCCTGATTGCCCTGGCGAGAACTTTCAATACTGTGTTGAATAGGAGTGGTGAGACAGGGCATCCTTGTCTTGGTTTTGAATAAATGACTGATGCCCAGCGTTTGCTTGGCTTTCTGTATGTAATCTAGGCAACCTGGCTTACTACAAAGAGAGTAAGCAAAGAGTTACTTTGTTATCTTTTCTGTGCCTTAGTGCAAGTCATTTCACCCCCTCTGACCTTCATTTTCTCATGTATTATGAAGTGAAAAAGCTGAAATAGAAAATCTTTAACACAGAAGGTTCCTTCTACCACTGATTAAGACCATTTCATTATATGACAGCGTTGTAAAAAACGTGATAGAATAAAAAATATGGCCCAGTAATTTTCACACTTATTTTTAATGTTAATCTTTTTAGTAATGCCCTGTTTACATAAACGTATATTGACCAACTTATTTTTGTCTTGGGAGTTCGTTGCTTTTTAAAATTCTTTCTTTGCTGATATCTAATCAACAACTATATTGGACTCCAAAATATGAGAAGAAACTTCAAACCACATGTGCTAATTACTGTGAAAAGAGATGCTAGCGAAGCAAATAAAAAGTTAACTAGTTTTCCAGCTACTGCACTGTAGGTGGGTGAATAGCCAGAGGGAGATCATCCAGTGACCTTGCTACTGCTGAGCTGTAAGTGTTGCTGTACAGTTTCCTGGAATTATCAGGGCTTTAGGCTCTTGCTGAGAAAAAATATCTTTGGGACTACAGCTATATTTCTGACAGTGGATTTTGGGGCAAGGTGTCGCTTTAGTTAGAGATAATGTTCTAAAAACTGAATGGGAAATGAAAGATTAACAAATGCATATATCTACAGAAGGAACAGGATTGGAAAAAAAGAAAAAAGCATATATGCACATTTTTATTGAGTAGAATCTATGCGAATCATGCAATTTTTAACCCATTTTCCTGATTAATATATTACATATAGGGGTGAATTTTCTTTTCTTAGACATTTAAGGTAGCTGCTGCTTATAAGGTAAATATGCAGTGATTCTTTCTCAGCTATATATTAGTTGTCTAGGACCTCCATAAAAAATTACCACAAATTTGGTGGCTGAAAACAACAGAAATTTCTTCTTTCACAGTTCCGGAGGCCAGAAGTCCAAAGTCAAGGTTTTGCCAGGGTTGATTCCTTCAGGAGTCTCTGAATGAGAATTGTTCCCTGCCTCTATCCTAGCTTCTTGTGGCTGCTGGAGATCCTATCATTCCTTGGTTCATAAACACATCACTCTAATCTGTCTCCTTCTTCACATCACCTTCTGTGTTTCTTCCTCTTCTAAATCTTCTTACGAGGAAACTTGTCATTGGATTTAGGGTCCCTGGATAATCCTGTTTGATCTCATGTTGAGACCCTTGACTTAATTAAATCTGCAAAACCTGCTTTTCCAAATAAGGTTACATTCATAGGTTCTTAGTGGAAATATCTTCTGAGTGGGGTGCGGGGAGGTGGTAGTCACCATCCAACCCACCGACAGTTTGTGTCTATATTCTGTTTAATTATCAAGAAAGTTCTCAAAAATTAAAACTTTGGTTGTGGGTGAAATCTTTAACTTGAGAGAAGTTGGTTCTTTCTGCCCTTTTATTCAAGTAATTTTTTGAGTACTTCTCTGTGAGTCATAATATTTCGGGACTGGAAGATACTATAAAATATTTTTCTTTTGCCAGAAGCACAGATACTTTGTTTATGGTCCAACTCTGAGTTAGAGTCAAAGCCAGGCCTAGAGCATAGATTCTGAATCAAGTGTTTACGTCTGTATTATGAGACCAGAAAGTCCTCTGTTTATTACATTATTGGAGCAATTAAATATACATTTATTGAGCAGACTTCAAACAGCATTACTTTTTGAGTGGTTTGGGAAAGAGTCCTTGGGAAATATGAGGTCTGTGTCTTGCAAGAACTATTCAAGGCAGTCAATATAGCATAATGATTAATAGCAAAAAGTTTATATTAAAGCTGAATTTAAATTTCGGCTGCTTGACCACATGATGTTCAGCAAATCACTTAGTATTTCTAGGGCTCACAGTCCTGGCTCACACTATTTGGAATTTGGTGATTACGCATTCTTAATTTTTAGATGAATAATTGTAGTTTGGATGATGACTCTTAATCAGATATCTTCATGGTTATAAGTCTGATGTTTGGAGTTACACAATGGCTGCTTTAGGCCAGTGGTTTATTATGTTGTTTATTTCATATTGATTCTCCTATGCTTATTGCCTGTTGACGTAATAGTTAATGAACTTCTGAAAATACCCAGTGTACAACAATTCTCATGGGTACTTTATTAATTCAAGCAGACTAGAGCCTATTACATAGAAATAGAGACCTGGTCCTAAGATTTCTAACTTACATTCATATTGATAAAAATTAAGCCCTAGAGGTGTTATTTATAAGATTTGGTAATTGGTAATGTCGGGATTAAATAATACATTTTTATTTCTAGGTATGTACTAGGCCTTTCTTGAACTTGTTTTATTAAGAAGTTAAATATTCTCTGTATTAACACTTTTAGCTATTTATAAGTACAGCAAACTAGTTTTCAAATTAAAATGATCAGAAAAATAAATCTTTTTGAAAAATGCAGAGGAAAATATCTTTTAACTCCCAAGATAGTATTCCTCTGTTGTTTTTGAGAATTTCCTACTATTTAAATAGGGATAACTACAGATTCTTAAAATCAGTCTGAGTTAAAAAGATTACCTATAATTGAAATGACTTGGGTTAAATTTGAGTACTTTAATTTCATTTTTTTTCTTATGTGTCATTTGAGGTTTCTTAGCACAAAACAATAGTTTAAGTAAATATATTCCCTTTTATTTACTATTTAAATGAAGTCTAATAGCTCCTGTCTTGCTTAACTTCATCATTAATATGTAGCATTTATTTTAATATTTTAATAATTTGAGTTAAGAAACCAATAAATCCCCTGCCTTCTTGTAGCTTAGATTATATTGTGAGTGTGTGCTTGGGCCTCTAGATATCTGGCTTGTATAACAGAGGTAGTAGTACCATTCATTGAAATGGGAAACTGATAAAAGGCCAGCTTTGGGAATTATGAGTTCAGTAATATGTTGACTTTTATCTACCTTTTGTGACATCTAAATAGAAGTCACACGGATGTTTCAACATTCAAGTTTGGAGCTCAATGAAAAAAGTTTAAGTTGCAGATTTAAATTTGTGAGTAGACTTGGTTCAGGTGGTAATTGAAGTTGAGACATAAAAGAGATTACCTAGGGAGAAAGTACAGAGTGAGAAAAGAAGAAACCTGGAATCAGGAGAGCCTAGAATCACATTACCATTTAATGACCTGGTAGAGGAGGGTGAGCCTGCTGAAGAAACTGAGAATGTGTAGTCTGAGAGGTTGGAGGATAGTGTGGTAGGGGAATAAATGTTTCATGTAGGCATACATGGTCAAAAGAGTGGAATTGTGTTGAGACGTCAAGTAAGAGAAGTGGAAAATGTGTCTGTTAGATTGGTGAAATGGAGTCTGTTGGTTTCCTAAGACCATCTGCTTTGGTGTAGTTATGGGGTGACAGCCAAATAAGAGCAGATTGAGGAATGAGTGGGAGTAGAGAAAATGGAGACAGTGAGCATATATAACTCTTTTAGGAATTTTTTTTTTATAAAGGGCAAGCAGTAGCTGGAACAGAATATGTGGTGAAGGGAGAGGTTCATCCTTCTCTTTCTTCTGCTCTTTCCTTCCTTTATTTCCTACTCTCTTCCCTCCTTTTTTTCCCCTTTCTCACACACACACACACACACACACACACACACACACACACACACACGTAAAAACTGAAGGGCTGATGGGAAAGAACCATTTGAGAAGGGATGGTTGACAGTACCTCAGAGATCCATTAGGTTCTTGTAAGGTTCTTAGGAGGTCAGGAAGCAATGAGATCCAAAGTTAAGTAGAGTGGTAATCCTAAAATGGGAGTTATCTGCCTCATGTTTCAAAAAAAGGAAGGAGATTATAATAGGTAGAGAAGTTTATAGCTTTGAAAAAACAAAATGAAGAGGTTCCTACCTTTGTTAATTCTAAAGAAGCTAGAAGGTATGGAAAAAGGTTGTTTTAGACATAGAAAAGTAAGAAAAGTTTGAAATGGTTGACAGTGACAGTGGAAAATAAGAAATGAGTTGGCCAGATATTTAGGGCCCATTTGAAGTTAGTAATCATGTGATACTCAGTAACAGTGTTTAGTTGCTTGGGTGTGAACTCAGAGCAGATAGTTGGATCCATCCAGGGTTGAATTTTGCCACAAAGGAGCACCTAAGAGACAGGGTAGCAAGGGAATTTAGAATATTTGCAAGAGTATCATTGAAAATGATGTAGCATGGCATCTAAGTTAGATAAAGAGAGAAGAGAAGAGAAGATGATTGATTGGGAGAAAGTGGGAGACTACAAGACTTAAGAGTTCCAGTGAGATTGAAAAATGGTTACAGCAGAACTGGTTGAAAGCAAACTGATGGGATAGGAGACTGTGGCCAGAAAGAGGGGAGCTTGAATTTAGAGCTATTCCATGTGATGATAGTGTCCAAGACAAAGCCATGACTGATGTAGAGTGGACAAAAATGTTTCCCCTTCCACCCCTACAGATTGAAAGCTTTGTGACAGCACCTTCTGAGGTGTATTTTGCAGAATATTTTCTCTCCCAAAAGATGCAAGTAGTAATACATTATTAAGACTCTGAGACATATTGCATTAATGAATCTGTTTAAATTTGTTTAACTGTGCATTTCTAAAATCTGTGGGACTACAGAAGCTTTTGTACTATGACATCTATTAATGGCCATTTAAACTAGGGTTTTTCCATACTTTTGAGCAGTTGTTTTATTTGTTATGTGCTGAAACTGTTAAATTAATGGGAATAAGTGAGAATAATTATCACAACATATGTGTTTAGTTTATAAAGAATGTTTAATCTACATTAATATATATCAATATCAAAAGATTTCTTTTCCTATTAAAATTAAATGTGTCTAAAACCTAAAAATGTAAGTTAATATATTGTTTTGTTAGTGATCATTGTGACATTTGAAGTTGCTTATTGAAAATCTTTAATTAGTAATTCATATTCCAGGAAAGCCTACTATATTAGTTCTATACAATAGTTACCCAAGTTGGATTAGTTAAAACAAAAAAGAGTTTACCCAGTCATGTAGCTGGATATACACAGAAGTTCAAACCATGTCGTCAAGGATTTGTTTTCATTTCGCAGCTCTACCTTCTGTTGTATTGACTTCATTCTCAGGCAGGATGTACTGATGTCCTACAGTGTGACAGTTTCTCTCAGAGAGGCTGAGGATGGGACAAGCACTTAGAATCTGACTGACTTCTTTCTAAAATGCATCTCCTGGTTGGATTTTATTAGCTGATAAAAGAAGTACAATATTATAACCACCATATTTCTTTATTTAAAAATTTTAATTTTTCTATATTTTTATTAAATCTTAGGATTTTCGTTTAGGTTCTTAGTTTCTGATTCCATTCTAATAAATAAAATCTTGACTGAGGACTTGAAACTCCAAATGTTCCCAGTTACTAGTTGCAGTAACAAAAGGAGCTCTGATAAGAGTATTATTGATGCATGTGCAGTACAAGAATACTAAACATTAAAACCATTCAGGAACTTTTTAGATAAAGTTGGAAACTTAAAACATTTTCAGAAATGAAATATGTACTTAGTAGTCTTTATTGTGTCCTTGTGAGGTCCTCTGCAACAAATACAAAACCCGTAAAACTTATCCTCTCTATCCCCTGAAACTCATCAATAAAGGAAAACAAAACAAAACAAAACAAAACCCCACAAAATAACACATCAAACTTTTGAGACATTTGGCCTTTAACCTGTTAAATTATTTTCTGAGGAATGTAGCCTTTAACTGTGTAGTAATTGACTGTCATAGAAAATGGTAGTCAAAATCAAATCTGTAGCTTTTGACAAATTAGTGGTCTTTTTGATGGACTTTTTAGTGAATAACCATAAAAGGTGTTTTTATGTTTTCCTGCTTTATAAATAAAGGAAAGTAAAATGATGACTAGTGTTAAATAAATTACTGGCCTTAATGAAAAGCATATGAAATTTATATCCAGGTTGGATATGGAAAGTCACAAGAGACCATCATTTCTTCCTAACAACCAAAATAAGCTACAAA
The DNA here is from genome assembly GCF_029289425.2 of Pan paniscus. Taxonomy (NCBI): domain Eukaryota; kingdom Metazoa; phylum Chordata; class Mammalia; order Primates; family Hominidae; genus Pan; species Pan paniscus. Next base: position 104,197,255 of record NC_073253.2, read on the forward strand.
ATAGTAGTTTTTAGAAACCTCATCAGACAGCTAAGGACAGAAGTAAACCTAAATGAACCTACATCCAGAAAGTGACAGGCCTTTTACAGGAAAAAATACACCCATGATTACTTTCATCCTCGGTGGAACTGTATGAGCAGATCAATCCTCAAAAGTTTTTAAGAGATTTGTAGCATCAGGTGTAGGCCGATGTGAAAGATTAGAATCTAGAGGAGCCTAACCCACAGAGCGAAGCACTATCTACCCACCTACTCTTACTCAAGTGTTTTCACTGGGTGAAGCAGTAGATCAGAGAAGGAGACTTGAGAGATACTTCAAATGAAATCCTCAATACATCAGAATGGTGGTATGTGGGGTGTGTTTCTGGTGAGGGGTGTGGGGATGGGGAGGAGTTCAGGCAGAAAAACTGAGTACTCTAGGCTTTCACTTACAAAAGAATATAAGAGCCCCTTCCCAAACTGATTCTCTGTAGGGAATTCTGGGTCTTCACAGTCTAGGGCAATGGCCCTTCAAAGACTAGGCTGAGGAATGGGTATTAGAGCTGAAAGTTGTCTTCTTAGGTACATAAAGTAGTGGGTGAGAGCAAAGAGACTTCTCTCTCCCACCCAAGAGGCTGTAAAGCTGGGAGAGATCTCCTGTATTTCCTAAAGCTGGTGGATCAGCTTTGAAGCTGAGGGAGGATGCTAGAATCTCATCATGGCTCAGCTTTATTTCTAGATGAAGGAAAACTGATCTCTCTCAAAGTATTTGAAGCCTGTGGCAATTGATTTAAACTAAAACTGTAGCAAAGGCTAGAACCAACTTATTAACTACAGCTCCAACTCTCCAGCAGCCTGTCAAAAAAAGGAGTGGGTATGTCCATTTCTTGAGGAAAATATTCTTGAATTCAGACTCTACTGTTCTTTTATACAAACTGTCTGGCCTACAATCAAAGATTATATGACACACCAAAAAGTGAGAAATTTGACCCATAGGCAAAAAAGTAGACCCAGATCTTGGAATTATGAGATATTCGTTAATATAGCCGTTACAAAAATGCTTAGGGATGTAATACTTTCACTCTCATTATAAGGTATTCCTTGTCTCACAATTTATTAGTTTAAGTCAAGTAGAAAAATTTACTGTTGTATCGTTATGTCCCTAAATTGTATTAAAAGCAGAATCTTAGTTAAGATACCTTGATAATTTAATTTATAATAGTTATGATTTTTCATACAAGCAAATTACACAGTTGTTTACTGAGCAAAGTCAATCAGCTCTTAAGTTGTATCAGTGAGATGCTCATCAGGAAGCTGGTTGGTGTGCATCTTGTAGTACTGGATAATTTACAAAAAATGTATTTTGGTGAAGGATGGATGAATAGGCAGAGCACAGAGGATCTTTAGGACAGTGTTGGCTACATGTTGTTAAACATTTGTCCAAACCCATAGAATGTACAGCAATAAGAGCAAACCCTAATGAAAACTATGGACTCTTGAGTGATAATGATCTGTCAATGAAGGTTCTCAACTGTAACACAGGCAACACACTGGAGGGAGATGTTGATAATGGTGGAGGCTGTGCATGTGTGGGGGCAGAGGACATATGAGAAAATCCATTCCTTCCTCCTGCTTATGCTATGAACCTAAGACTGTTCTAAAAAGTAGTCTTTAAAAAAATATATGTTTAGCCATTTTGGTCACACATTTGGGAAAAGCACCATGGAACGTGAACTGGCTATTGAATAGGACGGGAGCTAATTATAGCCTTCTTCTTGGGTCTTATTTCCCTAGAGACATCTTATTTAAGAGATACAGAGTAAAGAAAGCAAAAAGAATGATTTATGACATTTTACAACCTGGATCTCACCGAACTCTATTCTGTTTTACTCTAGGTTTCCTTAGCATTGTTGTTTTAAAACAAGATCTTAATAATCGTTTGTTTTGTGCATTTGGTTTCTAATTTCATTATTTCAGAAAATGAATATGCTTGATTTAGCAAGGGGGTTTTCTTTCTTTTAATAAATATTCTTAATATGCAAGCATCAAAGAGAAAAGACAGCATGACAAACTGAGTTACTAGAGAGTGAATACTTGTAAAATGATTTGCCTTCAGTCAGAAACCCTGTTGCTAAAACAAATCATTTAGAAACTGTTTTAATACTGAAATTCTGTATCCTGATGGGAATAGAAGCTATCTGTCTTTCATTGTGCCCAGCAAATCAGCATTTTCAAAACCTTAGGTTACTTACTTATAAATGCATTTTTTTAAAATGAAGGACATACTGATATTTACAGTATTTCATTTACATTATGAGCTATAATGTAGAATTTTTTTCAGAAGGTAGTCTTCTCTGGGGTTATAATTTCCCTGTAGTTATTTCTCACAAAATCCCTCTGAATTTTATGGCTGCTTTGCATAAGAAGCCCCTAAGATATTTGGCACTCAGCCTGGAGTTTGAGCATGAATATTATATTTTTCTTGATTCTTATTGCCTCCTGATTTTAATAAGTAGCTGGCTGTTCCTACAGAGCCAAATAATCACTTTCATTGTTCTGTCCAAGAATGTTATTAGATTGGGTTTATTTACATAAGTCTATGAGAAATAATATTCAGTTTTTGTTTGAAAGACCCGTTATTAACAACAACAATAAAGGTCTTCCTTTCACGATAGTTCAGCCTTCTCATTGGTTCATATTCAAAGGGTACCTCAGGCAAACTGTGACTAACTGCTCCAAGGAAAGTACTGATTGCCAGCCTGGTACCATGAAACTCTTCTCTGGGGTTTTCATTAATGATCAGCGTAACGCAAATGATGGGGAGTTGGACAAAAGTCACAGAATTTTTGAGATGAAAATTTTATCTAGCCTAGTGCCTTTCTTTTTTCTGATGTGGAAACTGAGAGCCAGGGTAGTTGAGTAATTTGCTCAGACTCATACTCTTTATCCCTTCTGACTTCAAGAACCTTATTCCTTTGCCTTAGTGCCTCCTTTCAGAACCTCACTTTGAGAACTGTTATATGCTTTTTGGTTGTCACTTTCTACAGCAGCCAGATAGGCAGTCATTGGTTAGAGCTTTTGATCTTTGTCAGAGCCACTGCAATCAGCAGAACCTTAATTCTTGCCCTTTATATCTTTGTGCTTTAGTGCGCAGGGGATGGGGGCACTAAATGGAATATTGCAGTGAAAGAGCCTTTTTCACTGCAATTTTCTAATGAAGGATAATTTCAAAACTTGATAGGTATGATTTTACTTTAAGTAATTTAGGTATTTTTTAATAGAGTTTTTCTGTTTGTTTGTTTTTATTTTTTGTTTGTTTTGAGACAGGGTCTTGCTCTGTTGCCCAGGCTGGAGTACAGTGGTACAGTCTGGCCTCACTGCAACCTTAACCTCTTGGGCTCAAGCCATCCTCTCACCTCAGCCTCCTGAGCAGCTGGGACTAGAGGCACACGCTACCATGTCTGGCTAATTTTTAAAAACTTTGTAGAGATGGGGTCTCACTGTGTTGCCGAGGCTGGTATCAAGCTCCTGGGTTCAAGCAATACTCCCCACTTGGTCACCCAAAGTGCTGGAATTACAGGCATGAACCACCAAGCCTGGCATAGAGTTCTTTTTAATTGATAATAGATAAACTTGTAATTATTATGAACCAGTCTCTTAGTTTTATGTGTATGTGTATACACACACACACACACACACACACACAAACACACACACTGTCTCATTTAATTTTAAAATAATGAAAAACTATTCCTAAATGAGATGTGAAACTGATACTGTACCTAGAACTTTTCTTTCAAGCCAAGGTAATAGCTGTACTTACAGCACTTTTTCTGGGCATCTCATCAGAATATTATTTTACAATTTCAGGTATTATTTAATAACATTGCTTCTCCCTTCACCCCTTCATTAGTCCCCTACTACCTCCATTGTGAGGGGCCATCCTTTTGCCAGAACTAATTTCTACACCTCCTTTATCTGGAAAATGTATCTTGCCATTACTTGAGGTGAGTAAAATGAGTGTATCATCACCAGCCCTGCCAGGCCTAAAAGCAAACTTAGGCATTGTATTCATGGCAATTGAAGGGAAGTTTTTTAATTTTAATTTTTAAAAGTAGCCATTTGATTGTTTGATGTAAAAATCAACCTGTCAATGAATTCAGCACAGTCTAATGTGTTATTAGGTAGACTGTAATTTAAAGCTGATACTAGATGTTACATAGACAGGAACTACATGACAAATGAGTTTCATGTTTTATTTGTAGAAATCTGGGCACCAAATGATCCGGCACTGGTTGGAATGTTTTATTAACCCTATTTGCATTTTGATTGCTGCTATATGAAACTTAAGGTCTCGTTATTATTATTTTTGATAATATGTTTTTAGGCCAACCTATCTATAAAGAACCTTCATATGAAAAGATGTTTTCACTAATTGTATCCCGTCTAACACACAGTATGTTATGCTTTGTAACTTAATATAAGGGAGCAATTTTTAAAGTTTTCTTTATCCCCTAACTGGACCTCCCCATTAGATAATTCTAATCCATTGGGTAATTTTAGTATTACCCACTTAGAAAATGTTTTGTTTTGATATTACCAAAGGGTTTTGGGAGAAAGCATGTGGCCAAGAATATGTACATTTACTGTTACAGAGATATACCCTAGGTATTGGAGACAAAAGAAACAAAAGATGTTATTTGTGACCTACTTACTTGTTTTCCAGAAGTAAAATTTGGCATCACTAATGCTGGAAGACATACGGAATTAGTGTGCTTGACAAAAGGATCTCTTGTTCTTTTGTCTGCTGCTGATTAGCAGTTGAAATGTAGCCGTCATTGGAAAATTGACCAATACTTCCATTACAAAACCACACATGCTTTGCTCTTGGTGCCCTTCTTATGTCCTAGTTTTGGTTTTTTTTCCTTTTTCCCTCTTTTTTTCTGCCCTCTTACCTACCCCATTCACTTATGTTTATAAAATGGATCTAAAGATTTGAAATTTTAGGAAAAGTTTTCTTCATTATGGTATATGATATTCAGAAATGCGCATTGTGTGGCAAATAGCAATCTGGATTTGGTAGGATTGGTGGTAGGTAGGTCTGCCATTACCTTCTTATTTTACTTCATCCTCCTCCCGCCCGCCTTTCTCCTCCTTATCATCAGGATCATTATGATGGTCATCATCATCATGTGAATCTTTGGGAAACTTCCTAGGTACTGAAGTGAAATTCACTTTTAAAAAATGTGTTCCATATACTTTTTTTCCTGTTTTTTTTTTTTGTGATTATTTTTTCTTATTTGAATTCCCTCACAACTATAGTCCTATCCAAAATAGTCTATGTTAAATAGGTTCCTTATAGCTTGTGTTCTTTTTTGCATGTGTTAATACTTGGTTTTCTGTGAATTTCCTTTGCATTTCTTGTTTTCATCTGTATGAATTCTATATGAATCGCTATATGAATTTCTATTTCTTTCTGTTTCCCCCAAATCAAAACATTTGTTGAGGGGTCAGTAAAGTAAAATGCTAGAGAGTTTATGTGTATTTGGTTATTTGTTATCTTGAATGTCAGGAAGTTTATATTTCATTTAGTTGGAAGACATAATGGATAAGCTGTGGATAAGTACCTAAATACATAAATGTCTATACATATTGGATAGTTTACTGTTGCTGAAGGCTTGTTTCTTAATCCCTCCAGGAAAGAAAGGAGAGGCTATCCAAATTTGAATCTATTCGTCATTCAATTGCTGGAATAATTAGGTCTCCAAAATCTGCACTGGGCTCTTCAGCAGTAAGTAGGATTAACTCTCTGTGCTACTGAAAATGGTCATTGTCTAGCTTCTTTCTGATGCACTAATGAATACATATATGTGTGTGTGTATATATATATATATACATATATAAATTTGCACTTACAAATGGAAAGATAAGTGCATAATTTAACTTTTTGTGTGCATATGAATCTGTCTATATATGTGTATAGTAAAATCCCATGTAACGTTGACATAGGGAAGACAGAAATAAACTTGAATTATAGGCTTCCTTTACAATATACAAATAATTATGAGAAACATTTTATGTACTTTGAGTCTTACTGGAATAATAGTGTAAACAATTCTTTTCTAGTGAAACATAACCTTTTTACAGTAGGGATTACTATATATATTTTTAAAATGTATTTGTTTATGTGTATATTTATATTTTAAAGAACATTTTGATTATAAAATTGAAGTCTGTTTGATAGATTAATCATTGAAATGTGGGTTTGGCATGTCACAGTAGTGCTAGAGTATTAGTTATCTTTAGTAACAGCAGTTTGGCCATCTCATACACATGAACAAACACACAGAAGTGTTTCTCTAAAGCATTAGTTCTTCTATTTACTTGGAGAAGGAGTTTTTTTTCCCCCTCAAACACACAGGCACTCCAGTGTATACACCCCTAACAAGTACTAGTCTAATTCTGGTCCTGATGGATTTACCTACACTGGATATTTCACATAAATAAAATCATACAATATGTGACATTTTGCATGTAGTTTCTTCCATTTATAATTCTTCCAAGGTTCATCCATGACAATGTGACAGTACTTCATTCCTTTTTGTGACTGAATAATACTCCATTGTATATATTTACCACATATTGTCTATCTGTTCACCAGCTGATGGACATTTGGTTGTTTCAGCTTGTTGGCTATTATAAATAATGCTGCTATGAACGTTCGTTTTCAAGTGTTTTTCTGTGTATGTTTTCAGTTCTCTTGGGTGTGTACCCAGGAGTAGAATTTCCGGGTTATATGGTAATAATTCTCTATTTAAGCTTTTGAGGAACTGCCAAACTGTTTTTCATGGTAATTGTACCATTTTACATTCCCATTAGCAATATATGAATATTTTGATTTCTCCACATTCTTGCCAACAATTGTTATTTTAAATGTTTTCATGTTACAGGCATTCTAGTGGGCGTGAAGTAGTATCTTACTGTAGTTTTAATTTCCATTTTCCTAATGACTAATGATGTTGAGCATTTTTTCATGTTCTTATTGGCAGCTTATATGTGTTCTTTGGAGATGTGTTTATTAATATTCTTTGCACATTTTAAAATTGCTTATTTATTGTTGAGTTGTAAGAGTATATATTCTGAAAATAAACCCCTTATACATATAATCTACAAATGTTTTTTCTCACCCTTTGGATTTTTTTTCACTTTCTTGTTAATGTCCTTTAACACACCTAAGTTTTTTATTTTGATGAAGAGCAATTTATTTTTTCCTTGACTGTGTGTGCTTTTGGTTGTCAAAAAAAATCGTCTAATCCAAGGTTATGCTGATAATTCATCTTTGTTTGTTTTCTTCTTAGAGTTTTATTCTTCCACTTATATCTTTGTTTATTATTGGTTAATTTTTGTATATGGAGTGAGGTACAGGTTCAAATTTTTATTTATTTATTTATTTAATTTATTTATTTTTGAGATGAGGTTTCAGTCTATTACCCAGGCTGGTGTTGGGTTCCTGAGCTCAAGTGATCCTCCCTCCTTGGCCCCCCTAAGAGTTCAAATTCATTCTTTTGCATATGGAAGCATATTTAACTTAAAATCTTTAAAATGCAACAACTATGAATCACTGTTTATGCAAATAAACATACAAAAATTAGAATGTTAAAGCATAATTTTAGATAAAGTAAAGCAAATGCATTATATATAGGAAAATGAAATTAGAATTAATCGCAATGGTATTTTTACTGGACGTGACATAACGATTTACCTCTGTTTTTAACAGTATCTTTAAAATGTAGAGCTCCCTTTAAAGACAGTCTAATGGAACGCTTAGATCAACAGTCTTGATAGAAGAAAGAACTTAAGACTTTGGCTGATAGCAGAATTTGTTTTCATCTGAATATTGTATTTGATGTCATCAGATGTTTAATATTTATTGTTATGATCAGAATAATATTTTAATATGTTATATCAGCTACAAGCATGTGCTTTCCTTTCCAGTGTACCAAAGGGGTTAAAATCCCTATTATTAGTATCTCAGATTACTGAGGCTACAGTCACATCTAGCATCTTCCCATCTTAAGGAGGTTATAATTTTGCATTGAGAACTATTTTTCAGAGACTGCTTCTGAAGCCAAGGCCTAGAGATGTTAGACAGTATTAATTACATATTTTAAAAGCCTACTGGCAATCATGAGGGTCCATTCCAATTGAAAGTCTTTCAAACCATATTATATTTAATGAGATCTGTTCCAGTCATATCAAGAATATTGCCCTTTTTCTAGGGCCATCTATCTACTGCAGAATTTCTATAATGAGTGGCTGAGCAAATCGCTTGTTCCATCTTACAGCCACTCATGAATACTAGTTGTATCACTGATATATGGAGTGAATAATGCCCGTCTGATAGTAGCAGTCTTTGAAAAATATTCTTTAAAACAAAAATAAAGCACATTTTGGTCCAAATGGTTTGTTCTTTATATAGATATCAGAAGAATTATTAAATTATTCAACAGCAGTCTCCTTAAAATTCATATTTTCTACACTCTGTTGACATGGGTGCTATTTCAATTTTAGAATTACTTTGTACTAGAATTTAGAAAATCAAAATATTAGAAAATAAAAATTGCTTCCTTTATATAGAATAATATTGTAAGTAAGATTTGCTTGCTTGCTTGCTTTTTAGAAACATCATTCAGTTATGTTAAGTTGTACATCAGTTGTAATATAGTGTTATAATGCTTGGCTTCCACCAGTGGCATAGGGGAATGTAGCTATTTTCATGCATGATGTGAACTGCTTGTATTTTTTAGTGTTCTCCTTTGAGTCTAGAAAAGCGGCCTTGTACTTTCTTTAATCAAGGCACGTTGTCAAGTTCAGGTTAAATAGTATACATTTTAAATATATCAGTTGTCTTCTGTTATTCTTAAGGTCTTAAGTTGCTCTTTCCCCCCATTTATTAATATGTAAAAGAGTGATAAACAAGGGAAAATAAAGATTTTTTGCATTATATCACTCTCATACACTAAATTCTGTCATGTTTAGGAAAATTAAGTTTTGAATCACTTGCAGTATTACATGTAATTTTTCTAAAAGGACTTATTGAGATTGATATTCTATAATTTGTACTGTAATGGAACAAATCTATTGTTTATATGTTTGCTGAAATGCTTAAAACAGATGACAGAGATCATGTCAGACTGATACTAAGTTTACACAGGCAATCCCAACTTGATGATAAATGTTTACATTTACTGAAATATGGTTGCGTATTGACATATTGCAATGATCTGGTAGTAGTTTTAGTTGCAATGTGTGATAAGATTTTAGCATTGAGTATAGTTAATTGATGAAAATGTGTTCTTACTGATATTGTGGCACATTTTATATGTAAAATATATGGGTTTAAGGAAAGAATATTTGATACTGAATAAATGAAACTATAGCAAAAATGTGTTAAAATGATGAGAGAGGATGAGTGAGAGTCACAGGCACAATAGTAAAAGTAACTGGGTAAAAATAATAAAGAGAGAAAAGCATGTTATTACCAATAAATGATGAGTAAGGGAACAAAAGAAGCTGGCAAAAAGAAGTCGGAGGAAACCCCAAAGTTACTGAAGGAAGCAGAACTGTTAGAAAGAAAGAAAGGTAAAATAAAATATATATTTTGCTAAAGATAGTGTCCCTTATCAGAGACCCAAGAAGGGGTACAAAAAGGCCAGGAAATGGGAAGCTGTGGAGGTAACCTGATACTTGAGTTTGGCTCAGTTGTCTGTTTTTGTTTAATACAAGTTTTAGAAAGAATTGTGTACTAATGCTTATCTCTGATTAACATGTAATTCTTTATAGTTACTATCCTAGAGAACAGTTTTATTATTAGCTAAAAACCAAACAAATTCAAATTCTCAAATATTGTAGTACAAAAAATTGTTAAGAAATTTATGAATAAAAATTTTACAGCTAGTTTCATTATAGAATGTAAATATTAGGTGAAGTATCTTTTTTTTGGTTAATGATACCAGTGCATGAAAAAACTGCCAATTCAGCTTTACTGCTAAAAAATTAGAATTTGTAGAATTAAAGATAGTCATTTAGTGCCAAAGACAGAACCACTATTTTAACTAATTTACATCCTGTTTGTCTAGCCTGAACAGAAATGATCCTGAGGTACAAATATTTGGAATATCTTATTTTTCATTATTTTAAGATTAATTCAATAGATTCAAACGGTAACTATTTAGAAATTTTTTAAAAACTGGAAGGGAGAACATTATTTTTTGTTTTCATTTTATATTAAACATTTAGTATATCTGTACAAATAAAAAAATTATGTTCAACTATCAAACTAGAAATGGCATAAAATACACTTTCCTACCTATGATTACGTTTCCCTTTCACTGCAAATAATTTTTACTACCACCAGGCACATTCGGTAGACTAGTGTTTCCCATCTTTTGTAAACAGTTGATTTCTCATCCCCTCCCAAAATTCCTAAGTAATACATAGCTTTAAAATAAAAGGGGTCCTATGGAATTAAAAAATAATAAATTTATAGGGCCAGGCATGGTGGCTCACACCTGTAATCTCAGCACTTTGGGAGGCTCAGGCAGGCGGATCATGAGGTCAGGACTTTGAGACCACACTGGCCAACATGGTGAAACCCCGTCTCCACTAAAAGTACAAAAAATTAACCAGGCGGGGTGGTGCGCAATCCCAGCTACTTGGGAGGCTGAGGCAGGAGAATCACTTGGACCCAGGAGGCAGAGGTTGCAGTGAGCGGAGATGACGCCATTGGATTCCAGCCTGGGTGACAGAGCAAGACTCCATCTCAAAAAAATAAAAATAAAAACAAATTTATAGAGATAGGGCCTCACTATGTTGTCCAGGCTGGTCTTGAACTCCTGACTTAAGCAGTCCTCCCACCTTGGCCTCCCAAAGTGCTGTTACAGGATAGAGCCACTGTGCCCGGCCAAATCTTAATCTAGTGCCTTAGACCACTTGGCCATGCTACCAGTTGAGTCTTACGGAATTTTTGAGAAATGTTTAAAATCTTGTGAATTACTCTTTGTCACCCTAGTGTATTACTAAACTAGATTTGGAATAACTTATTAATTAGACTATTAAATTAATGTTAATAACTAAATTTACATGAGAATAGAAAAGATAATTAAATGGCATTTTTATGTTAAAAATTCAGAATTTAAAAAAGTTTGTGTTGAAGTTTTATTTAGGTTGTTCAAGCTCAGTAAGGGTTTTACTTGTATATTTTTGATGCTGTTTTATTCTTGTTTTGCTTTTTTCAAAATGGTTTATTGGGTAATTAATTTTAATAGAATCTAGACCAGATATTTTTTAAAAACATTTTTGTTTTTGCCTCCCAAAAAGAAGCTCATCTTGCTACTCAAATGCTTGAGTAAAGGTATACAAATCTTCATTACATACTTGAGAATTAGCCTGGACCAGGGTAAGGAGAAAAAAATAATCTCTTTTTCTTTCCCCAAGAAAAAAATATTTTCAAGTGCTCCCTCCTTATTGCCTTTTCATATAAAATAATCTCTTTAATTTCACTAATTGCAGCATATTTTTGCTGGACTATTCTTTAGGAACAAGATCTAGGGAAAATAACTAATAAGACAGCTAACCCAGTCAATCAGGAAAACTTATTAAATATAACTTATTAACTGTACTGTATTAACTGAAACTTTTAAAAAGGAGGCTTTGCTCCTACCCCCATATCTTTGGCAAAAATCTCAGATAATTTACCAACAAAGAAAAACCCTGTCTATTGAGGCTGAGAAAGATGGGATATTTGAGGTAGAAAGCTTCCTTTCATTTGTGATGTCATTATGATGGGCTCTTGGGATGTTACATTTTTTTTGCTGATGCATCCTACATATATTACTGTCAAGTTTGTAAAATTGTATTGGGATTTCATTGAAATCATATTGATAAAAGTATTCCTTCCAGTGCTTCCAGAGAAGTCTTTGAAAGACCTGATATACCCAGGCAGGGGATTTGTGTGACTTTTCCCTGTGTATGTGTGTATATACATGTGTATATACACACATACACTCACAGTAAGTTCAGCTTATATTTCATAACAGTGTTGTATAGGGGATGGGGAATAACAGATCTTTGAGCTTCCCTTCCTACCCACAAAGGAACTAAGAAGCCTATAGAATTGAAGTGTGATCTTTATGAGATAGCAATATAAATTCCTTACTATTTAGTTTTTTAAAAACAAAACTCAGATACTTTCCCCAGATGACTTTTTCCCCCATACGTATTCTTCGTCATATGTTTAAATGAATTTCTTGGAATGCTGGCTGAGCTTTTGTACTTTTTTCCACCTTAATTAGTTCATCGAACTCTGTTCATCATTCTCTCAGTTGGAAATAAATGCAAATTTGGAAGGATGGATTGGCTAGGACGAGAAATCAACAGGTAGCATCCTTGTTTGGGATGCTTTCCTGTTATGTTGACCTTTTAGAGAGACAATGATAAAAATAAGTCCTTTGTAAAGATGTTACATTGAATTTCTTGTATTCAGTAATAACTGTTGAATAAATAAGCAGTTTTGCTATTGGTGAGACAGAAATATTTCTATTATAGTAAAAATTTTAGAATTTACTCTAATTAGATGCACTATGATAAAATTTTAAAATAAAATTTTTGATTATAAAAATAGAAAACATTTGATTATTTTTACTTCTTTAATAATTGTAAATTATTAGTATCAGTATATACAAAAAGTTAATTTTGTGTAGATTATGCGTTTGTTTTTAAAAGCAATATTCTTTTACCTCATAGTCGTGGGTGGGTCTTTAGATAAAATTGCTCTTTAAAACAATTTTTGGGAATACATTAAAACATTTTTTGAAATAAAATATTTATCATATATGTTAAATATGATACAATATTATTTGTCATAGTTTGCATGAAAATTAAAAGACTTAGTTTACCAAAACTTCCATATATAGTCACAACCGGAATATATTTTAAAAGTTTAAAATGTTATTTAATACAAGTGGAAGAAGTAAGAATCAGAATGTAGACTTTCCTTGAGGTCTATTTGGGAGTTTTCAAGTTTTTTATTGTTGTTTTGTTTTGTTCTTTTAACCAACAGAATGAGTTTGGATAACATGAAATAGAACTTTGAGCAGTAAGTTTTGGGTCTCCTCAGTGGTACGAAACAATAAAGGCTATGTTAAAAAACAGTTTTTACTTACTACAAAATTACCATACTTTGGCCCTACCTAGAATTTATATCAGCCTATAAAACTTCATATATGAATATTTGCCTTTCGTTTATTATTAATTCTGATTTTTCCAATTTATAAATTACTTTCTCATGAGGCATTGTGCATATTGTATTTTGAGAACCTTAAAAGTTAGTTCAGATTACTATACCTTAACCACAAAGTACTCTCTCTATCTGGAGCAGTTTAGTTCCTGTGTGCCATAAAAACAACAACAACAACATCAACAAGATTTTTACTTGTAATCAGAAAATGTGTGATTTAATCTACTATCAGCACATTTCAAGGAAATACAGTCATCTCTTAAATTATCTCTGACTTGGTGTTAGCATTTGGCCTCTTAAAATGACAGAGAATTTTCTTTCTCTACCATGCTCATGGTTTATAACCACTCCTTATCTTTGCCATGTGTTTGTAATTGCATGTTGGTGGTTTTCAGTGATGCTATTTCTCCTAGGGCTTTATCTACCATTGCTTTGTAGAAGCAGGGCCAGCCATGTGGCGGAGGTAATGGTTAAGGAAGTCAGGTGAGTGAAGATAAGGACAGAAAGGCACAGCAGCAAGGTAGCATCAAATAAAACCTGAGGTAATACTCCTGGAATGTATGACACTGCTCAGAACCTCTGTGATCAAGAGTTAATTACATAAAAAAGAAATAACTCAACTTTTCATTTACATAAAAATTAAGTTGTTTTGTGATACATTTCTGTTAATTCCCTCCTTTTCTTCATAATTTCTCTGGTTGATAATTTTAGTATATAGATTTATTTTAGGACATGGTGAATAAGATTATCAATGCTAACTCTAAATGCTAATATTGTGTCTACCTTTGTATGATAGATAAAACGAAGTGTTGAAGCGTATGTATTTGTGGTAAACTTCAGCACCAGTACTTCAAAAGATATTTTAGGTTTATTGTATAACTTTTAATTGGTCAATTAAAGGGAGGAACATTTGTAAGAAGGCTTTATAGTTGCTATGAATTTTATTAGCAAATAATCAGTATTTTCTCTAATTTAGTTTTTTTTTTTTAATATTTGTTTAAGCTTTCTGATATGATCTCCATCAGTGAGAAGCCTTTGGCAGAACAGGACTGGTACCATGGTGCAATTCCCAGAATAGAAGCTCAAGAACTGTTAAAAAAACAAGGAGACTTTTTGGTGCGAGAGAGTCATGGGAAACCTGGTGAATATGTCCTTTCTGTATATTCTGATGGACAGAGGAGACATTTTATCATACAATATGTTGATGTACGTTTCCAGTTTAGTTCATATGTATATTTTGATGTAGTTCATTGCGGTACAATTATATTAAAATAACGAATGGTTTGTGATAAATGCCTGCAACACTTGAAATTTAGCACTTAATTTTTTTCTGAATTTCTTAAATACAGTGCTTCAAAATGTACTAACATTTGAATATGTTTAAGGAAACATGTATTTAGTAATATTTTAAATTAAAAATAATGTTTATAAAATCAAAGTATATAGCTATTTAAAATATGTTGTTAAATTTGAACATTAAAGATATTTTGAATTAAAACTAAAAACAATGTGATTATTATAAATTTTTTTCTAGAGAAACTTAAGTTTATGAAACTTATACTTTTGAAATTGGAGCTTGGAATTGTTTTCTGAATGGTGCCATGAAAGATTTTTAAGAAATATTTTATTGAATAGTAATAATAAAATTTCTTAATGAATGGGATGATGGTTGAATTGGTTTTTATAGATAAGCTCTTGTTTATTGGCATTAATAATGAATAGAAATTAATGAAGAATTAAAAATCTATTTACATTGATTATTCTAATGCTAATTTATTTTTTGAAATTTATTTAAGTATTGCTAAACTACTTTCTATGTTTGTTACATTTCTTTATTGAGCCTTAAACAGATGAAGAGTAATTTCAAAATTTAACTTTACCCACTAAGGAATTTTAATGTTTTTGGCATATGAAAGAATTGATGCCTCTGTTTGTTTTCCATTCCCATCATTTCAAATGGCCTACATTTTCAAGATTGCTATCCACAGGATTTCATTTTATGTTGAGAAACTAGGGTGATACTAATTGCCTTACAAAAATTGAACCATGATCATTAGATGAACCTGAGGGCTTAGATAACTTAGTAACAGGTGTATGTACACACACATGCACATGTGCACATACATCTCTTAATAAGTTTATATATATATAAAACGTATCTTTTTGAGCTGACATTCACATACCATACAATTAATCATTTTAAAATGTAGGATTCAGTGGCATTTAGTACATTTACATCTCGTAGTTATAGCTAAGTGAAAGTAGATACCATTCAAATAGGTTAAAAGGAATATATCCATTAAAGTATTTCCGCTATCATAATGTTCACACTATTCGTTAATTTTTCGTAGTATTCAGACCTCAACTTGATAATCATATTTGCCCACATTCATACATCTAACCTACTGTTTTGGAAACTATGTTGTTTCTAATAATGTGTCATTTTTTATTTCCTTGGCAAACTCTTTTGTAATTTGTATATGCCTTTAAGTTGTGAATTTAGATAACCTACCCTATTACAATTTGCGACCATATTGCCAATATTTATTACATGGTATGAGAATTGTAGAAGGAAAGATTGTAGGTAAAGTATAAACTCGTTAACCACAACTTATATGAATGTTTCATTTTATTTTCTAAGCTCTAAAAGTAACTATTTTTGAAATATGTATTATGTAAAACTGAAATATTTGTCTTATTATCACTTCTAGTTTAAATTGTAACTATAAGTATTTAAATTAGCATTCTTAGAAACAAAAAGGAAAGGGTCAGTGTGCAAATTATTGCTTGTTTTTAATATTGCCATTTTAAGTGGCTAAAATGAACAATATAGTATATGCTAAAAATAAGAGGTTACGAGTTCACATTTGATAGTTTTATCTGGTTTCCTTCTGTCACTGAAATTTTTCAAATATCTCTGTTAAAGATGAGAACATTTATTTTTCACTAAATGCCTCAGGTTTTCTGCTGCCTAATTTTATTCTAGTGAGTTTTTGCTGTATAGTGTTGAGCTCCTGAAGCAGTTGTAAACAGTTTAAGATGATATAGACAGTTTTAATTCTTTTTCATTTTGTGCAGGTGAATCTTCCATGAGCTAAAATTATCCTATTTATTTCCTCATATACCTGTTGACTAGAAGGGGTCAATAAATGGGGAAATTCATTAACAGATATTTAATGAGTGCCTACTGTATTCTAATGAAGGAGTTTATATTATACGAGCTGTAAGTAAATGAGTCAACAAGTGTTCCAAGAGAAGAGGTTATAAAGTAATACAAGATTTTAGAGGAGTTAAAAATATTAAATAGTAGATCAATAAAAAGAGCACTGAATTTGGAGTTAGAACACTTGGCTTTCAGTCCTAGCTCTGTCTTTACTTGTTCTGTGGTTTAGGAAATAAAGGGGGTTAATATGTTAAAGAGTTTTTGCGAGAATCAAATCAGTGAATACATACTTTGCAGGATGTGAAATTAAATAAACCAATAAGGCAGCATAGAAATGAATACTGGAAAGCTCATGTACTCATGCATTCATGCATTCAAGACATTGAATACAACATTTAATACAAAGTATAAATAGACATTTCTCCAAAAAGTTGTACAAATGGCTAGTAGGTATTATGAAAAAATGCTCAGATCATCAGAGAAAAAATGATCATCAGAGAAATGCAAATCAAAACCACAATAAAACATCATTTTATCCCAGTAGAATGGCTATTATTAAAAACACACAAAAAATAATAAATGCAGGCAAGGTTGTGGAGAAAAGGGAACTCTTATACACTGTTGATGGGAATGTAAATTAGTAAATTCATTATGGAAATCAGTATGGAGATTTCTCAAAAAGCTATAATAGAACTGCCATATGATCCAGCAATCCCACTACTGGGTATTTATCCAAAGGAAAATAAATCAGTATACCAAAGGGATACCTGTACTCCCATGCTTACTGCAGTACTGTTCACAGTAGCAAAGATAAGGAATCAATCTGTGTCCATTAACATTTATTATTTGTCTGGTGATTTGACAATTGAATGTGTGCCAGTACATGTACCATATACTGGGTAAAGTGGTTTGCATGTTAATAGTTATTCAACTCTTTTACTCTGTGAGGAGGTACAAATATTATCTCTGTTTCACTAAGGAATAAGCTGAGACACTGAGAGATCTTTCTCAGTGTTTTGCACACCTAGAAACATATATTATTAGAAATAGATTAGTACCTTCAGTGTGAAATATTCTTAAGGATCAGTGCTAATATATCATAGGAGGTCTGCCTACTATGTACAAAAGTTCTTTAGGCAGTGAATTAACAACTGCTTTGAACTGATTCAAACACTAACTGCCCTTGAGTTGATTTATTCTCCATAGTTAAGTGTTAAAGTAAACTAATGCGTGTTTGTTCATTACTCAATGAAACAGAAATATTCGTTTAAAAAGTTTTATATAAATTAAATTTTGATACATTCAATCTTTTTTATTTTATAGTATGGAAAAAGAGCTTTGAGTTTTTAAACTTTCAGCTGGGAAAGTAATCTTCCAGTAATGCAAGTAATGTCAGAATTTAGTCAGTTTTGAAAGTTCTTATTTCTTCACAGCATTTTCTTAAAATGGGGGTACTCCCATATCTGTATTTGTATATATCTCCTGGGTGTGAGAACTATCAGTTGGAAGCTTTTGTTACATTGCATTGCAATGCTTCTTGCTTTGAAAAATATGGCCAATAGGGTATTTTTGATTTGCCAGGTTTATTGCTATCAATTTATCCATCCTACTCATAGGCCAATTTGAAATATGAAAACAAGAGAAAAGCGGTCTTGGAGGAGTTTGAGGAAAATTGCACCTTACCTGGTGATATGCAATTAAAAAATGCTAAGATTTAAGCGTGTTGATATCTACAGTTTTGTCACTGTTGCATTTTATTTCTTTATCCAAGATGTGTGAATGAGTGTTTTTGGTAATTAATAGTAAATGAATACTCCACTACAGAAAGCAAACTAATACTGTATCAGCAGATAGAAGATAAATGATCAGATGTATTGAAATATTTACCATCAGATTGGATATCTTTCCTTATATTTTTGACATTTTTGATATTGAAAGTTTTATCAAATGGAACACATATGTAGACATATGTAAACATGTATCTTGTCCAGTAACTCAGGTGTATCCCATGCTTTGTTTCCTTTGGTTAGCATTTTAGCAAAATGCATTTCAGGTCTGTTTGTTAGATTTTTTATTTTTCAACAATTTGAATTAGATTTAAACATTGTGAAAATTGATTTGTCTGTCACAAGGTAGAATTTTAAAACATGTCAGAGTTTTATTTATCTATTTACATTTTTATCATCTTAACCATTTTTAAGGGTATAGTTCAATAGTGTTAAGTATATTCACATTGTTGTGCAATTATAGTTTTTTTAAGAAAGGAATCTAATTTATCAATGAATGTAGATTTTCTAAAGCAATGTCTTCACATTTATTCTACCTTATTGTTCTCTCTCCAGAACATGTATCGATTCGAGGGCACTGGGTTTTCAAACATTCCTCAACTTATAGATCATCACTATACAACAAAACAGGTCATCACTAAGAAATCAGGTGTAGTTCTGCTGAATCCTATTCCTAAGGTAGGTGCTTATATACTTTTTTGTCTGTTTGTTTTAAAAGAATTTTTGGTGAGTTAACATTTCCAACAGTAAATAAAATTCTTAGGTTATATGCTAGTAGTTCAGAAAAAAAGAAAGTTTTGTTTTTGTTTTTCTAGCTTTTATTACTAATGCAATTGAAACATGAAACTTCCTTGATTTTATTAAGATGAGCTGCTTTCTTATTCAGTATTTGCTAGTATACAGATGGCTTGTTTTTTTTTCCCCTTTCCTAGTTTTTCTTCAGACTTGAGGCTTTTCTTCACTTTATAAGGTTCATACTTTCAAAGGTTCAGGTTATAACAGATTCTAAGTTGTATAAGTCAAAGAAAATGTCTAGCAATTAGGAATAAATTAGGGTTTTAATTTGGGATGTTACATTTACAATGTATTATAAGATATTGGAACTATTAAAAACTAGTCTACTCTTCACAGAAGCAGTAAATCAGAAACTTATCTATGTGGAGCAAGGTGGTTGGATAAGAGATTGTCTTAGGTCATTTTTACCTCTATGATCTATCACAGAAAACACTACTTACATGTGCTTTACAAGATTTGTTCAATAAAGTATGGGTATGTGGAAGTTTTGTGTTTTAAAGGTAAAATCTTTGGGACTTAAACTAAAGTGGAATAATGGAGCTGGCTTAGTTTCTGATCACTTTTGATGTTTCAGGAGTTGGGTTGGTATTGGCAAGAGCTCTTTCCTTTCAGGACTGTCTAATATGAAGAACAGCATAGAAATAGGAAAGCCACACAACTTGGTAGATTAATATTTGTTGATATGACTTTTATACATTTAGGGATTGCTTTTAATTTGAAGTAAGTGCCAGTTCCAAGAATGCTGGTACCTAGTCTGGATTTAGTGATTTGGAAATTTAAAAAACAAGTGTTTTATTTCCTTTTGTTAATCTGGGATATAATATCTATATTTGTACTTTTATTGTACTACTGAGTCTTCACTGAGAGGGTGACCTTTAATATTTCTCTCACAGAAGATTTTAACAGTTGTTTGTTAAACATTCTAATTCTCTGGTTAAGGAACTGGCTTTCTTGAACAGTTTTCTATAATTATGAAATTGGCTCATTCTTTGTTAAATTTTTTTATTCATTTTCTACCCTTAATTACCAAAACCATAAAAAATTCTTCTTCAGCCTGAAATAGGTTGTCACATTTTTTCTATAGCAAAATATATATATATATATAAATCTTTCAATATTTCCTCCTTCATCTGTAAATGAATGCTGTTATAGAATTCTAAGATATTTTCTCTTTAGTCAAAGCAATCTATTCTCATGGCTTTATTTACTATTTATACATCAACAATTTGCAAATTTATATTTATAACTCAGATTTCTATTTTCCAAAACTGAAATTGTTCAAATTTCCACCTCAAACTGTGCTTATCACCTTTAACTTCAAAATTTGTTGTTTCTTTTTAAACAAGTGATGCCACCAAATACCCAGCTTCTCAAGTCGTAAATTGAGGGGTCTTCTTTGACATCTCTTTCTTTTACATCACTGCCCTCCCTCTAGCACTCTAGGTTACAATTAAGTATATATCTCTTAAAAATACAAAAGTTAGCTGGGGATAGTGGCACATGCCGGTAGTCCCAGCTACTTGGGGGGCTGAAATGGGAGGATTGCTTGAGCCCGGGAGGTTGAGACTGTAGTGAGCTGTGATTGTACCACTGCACTCCAGCCTAGGCAGCAGAGTGAGACACTGTCTCTAAATAAATAAAGTGTTTTGTATGCTTAATTATTCATGTGGAAGTATGAATGTCAATTCCAGTATATATCAGTATGAATAAAATTCAGTGCAGGAAGATATTTTTTATCCAGATTAGGTTAACAAAATATACAAATAGGATTTCAGAGATACTGATGTCCCATTTCACAAGTCAACCAAATGTTTGCATTGTCTACAGGCTTAGCCAGGTCTAAATTGGGAGACCAAATCTATAAAAGAAAGAAATAACAACGCAGGTATGAGTTTGACTAGGAATACAAAATTTCAAATAAAGCTATACCCCTTATAATATAAAATTTGCTATAAAACTTTGATAATAGATTAGATTCTCTGGACTATTACATGGTTAATTATTGTTTTTCCAACCCCCAACACTTTGGAATTGATTATCTCACCATCTGATAGAACTAGCTATGAAAATAAATATATACTGGATGCTGTAGAAATTAAATCGTTATATGTGATTTTTTATATGAGGTAGAAATTTAAAGTTTATCTGGCTATTAACCTAATCTAAAGTACTGGTATTTGAAATATGCAAATCATTATCTCAGTTTGTTGCAAATATTATACACTGATTTATAGGATCATGTTGCTCTTTTAAAAGAAAATCACAAAGCAGAAGCTTTGAGTTAGATAATTTTCAACTATGAGTAGATAACAAATTGATATGGATTTGTTATGGTGGTAGTATCTGTTACTTATCTTCCTTTGAATTATTTGTACTCTTATAACTGAATCTATTTCTTGATTTAATTTGTGTGAAAAGTAAATGTCTTTGATTATATAATGTGCTGTAAAATATTTAATTTCTGTCTTGCTAGACTTCATTTTTAGCCTAAAGAATTCCACTTTAGTTCATTGTAATTTCTATTTCCCATTTATTTCTCTTCCCATTTATCTCTGCTCCTACCCATAAAAATATGTTTATCATCATAATGCCTAACTTGAGGACAGAATGGCCAAAGTAATCTCTTCCTTACCTTCACATTTTTATGCACATTCACTCAGAGGTACAGAAAACTAGACAGGATTAAATTGTTTAACTTTCTCACTTTATGAAAACTAGTGGGTGCCTGAGCCACCCATCCCTCTCCCTGATTTTTCCTGCACTGCCTTCAGAGCTTGTGTAAACATATGGAAGATGGAAGAAATTTTTGTAAAGAGGGGTTATTAATCACCCGTTATCATCATTCTTACATTAGCAAACAAGTTGGACATGTATATGACCTGTTCTTTACTTAATTCAGTTTCTACTCAAATGTCACTTCATCAGGGAGGCCTTGTCTGACTACCATGTATAAAATAACACATCAAGCCCTTTTGCTCCCCCTTCTTCTGCCTTTATTTCTCTTCGTCATGCTAACATTTAAGTGACATTATATTATATGATGTATTTTTAATCATTTGTCTCTCCCAAGTAAAATAACTTCAATAGGGCCACAGTTGTATTTAACAATTAGTGTAGTGTATTTCCAGTGTCTCGAAGAGTGCTGACCCAGGGTAACATTCAATAAATATTTGTTAGAGGATTGAATTCACTGAGCAATGGCTAGGAGCCCAGGTAATTGCTGACCTTTTTATACGCATTATCTCATTTAACCTCACATATTCCTATAAAATATTAATAAGAATTGTTGTTAATCTCATATAATATTATTGTTGCTGTTATTGCTATAAAATATTATGAATGAAGAGCTAAAGATTAAAATGGTAAATGAATTCCCCAAGAAAACAGAACTGGTTAAGAGGCAGATCTGGAGTTTGAGCCCACATTCTTAACCAGTATATATTTTTCCAGATTGTAGAGTCTAAGTTTTAGAGGCTAAAATAAACTGTTTAATTAATATGAATGTGAGTTTAAGGAAGAGGAAATCTCTTTCATTCTATAAAATATTAACTTGAACAAGATTTTATTATATCAAAAACTATTTGTTTTTATAAAAGAAAAATTACTGAACAGTAATATTGGTAGGGAAAGCTAGGATTTGAGCTAAAATATAGGGATTGGTCAAATATATTTAAGAAAGACATCTAGTTTAACATTTAAATGACAATTTTGGAAGATATTTGCTTTGTTAAGTTTAATATTTCTTCATATTTAGATGTTTTTAAGTAAGAAATCGCTTTCTGAATTGAAGGTAAAGCAAAAACATTTATGATTAAATGTAGATTAGGCCAAGTGCAGTGGCTCGTGCCTGTAATCCCAGGACTTTGGGAGGCTGAGGTGGGCGGATTGCTTGAGGTAAGGAGTTCAAGACCAGCCTGACTAACAAGTGAAACCCCGTCTCTACTAAAAATACAAAAATTAGCCAGGTGTGGTGGCACACACCTATAATCCCAGCTACTTGGGAGGCTGAGGCAGGAGAATCACTTGAATCTGGGAGGCAGAGGTTGCAGTGAGCTGAGATTGTGCCACTGCACTCCAGCCTGGGCAACAGAGTGAAACTCCATCTCAAAAAACAAAACAAAACAAAAAACAAAATGTATGTTAGATAGGCAGAGGGCAATTAATTTGAACCTTAGACAACCAGCTTAAATTAAGTAATTGTAATTGTAGCTTTTTACCAGAATGTCATATAGATTGTCAGAATATTAGAGTCAGATTTGTGAGAGGAGAGTAAGTCTGTGTCTGAAACTACTAACTTGTCCTGGGGAGACAGGTTCATGGCAGCAACATTCATGATTATCAGACACTGCAAAGGACAGTTTTTAAGAGAAGAAACTGCACTTTAAGTGCTGTTTACGTTGTTAGTTTTAGATGATGTAAAGACCATTTTATCTTACATCTGATATAGCTTGCCTTTTCCAATATTACTGTTTAGTAATTTTCATTTTATAGAGGCTTATAATATAGTTTTTGATATGTTGATGTCTTACCAATTCATCATTTTATGAAATCAGTCTTCCTTTTCCTTAAGTCTATATCCATGTTCTTTAATTCATTAAGAGCTATTGTGTAATTTTTTAAATAATTTAATTTTTTAAGAAAGGAATGAAAAATAGATGTGATTCAGTATTCATTTAGTAAATATTTACTTAGTACTCACTCTGTGCTATGTTCTTTATTATGTTAGAGCGAATAAATGTTATGAAAATGAAGTAGGGTAAGGAGATAATGAAGTTCTAGACTGTGTTGAGGACAGTGTTTAGGTAGTGTGTGTGTATGTGCATAGAGAGGACTAATTTTAAAAATATTATCAAAGAAAGCCTCCTAATGAATTTTGGACAGAGACGTAAATGGAAACAGGGAGTTATCTGTGTGGTTGTATAAAGGGGTAACGGTGAAAAGTGTTCAGCAGTTAGTACAGCATGTGTACCAACCTATCAGAACAGATGCCAGCAGCAAACAATTCGAAGAGCCGTAGAGGTGTTTACTGACTGTATATTCTCCTTGTGTACCTGGGGAAGAGTGTTTGCTGGTGTGATTGAAGAACTACAGAGGTTAGTATGGCTGAAGCAGAGTGGTCAAAAGGGAGAGTGATGGGAGATGAGCACAGATTTGGATTAATTTAATAATTAATACATATCATCTTAAAAGGCCAGTTTTTCTTTGTATAATTTAAGAAATTCACATCATTTGAGTAGGAATTCAGCATAAAATTTTACAAGTTTTCATAGTGGGTCTCTTGAAACAAAAGATTTATGTTTAATAGTGGTAGTGAATTTCAAGGGAGTATATTTAGTAGAATAGGCCATCCAAATAAATTACAGTAAATTCCATGTTTTTATTTCTAAGAACTTTTTTCCCAGTAACATTATTTTTGGAGGCATCTAGTTAGCTGTGCTTTTGCCGTTAATCATTTTATGCTGTCACTTGTATGGGCTTTTCAAAAATTGCTGTGTGTCGAAAATTCGAAAAGACATAAGAGTGATCTTTATTTTTAGCTCTTTAAAATTAGATAATTAAATACCATATCAAATTGGATTTCCAGTCATGGAAACTCACAGTTTGAAAAAAACATTCTGAACTGGAATACTCACTGTTAAGATTTCTATTTAATTGGCTCTTTTAAATCAATTAATTAGGTCTATTGAGAGTGGAAGAGCACAAAAAAATTACAAAATGTTCTTTTTAGGAAATTTATCAGGAATATATAAATCTCCATGTCGGTCTTGGATTTGATCACAGAGAATCCATTTTTAAATCCCAGTTTTCACTATTATCAGCCACATCTTCTTAGGCAAGCCAGCCTTCTAACTTCATCTGTGGCCTACAATAACCTCACTTGTTATAAAAATCATGTGTGAAAATCTCTGTAGTTATATGGTGGAAACTGCAAAATAGCATATAGTTTTTGTTTGAAAGCATTTTTCGCAGGACAGATAAATAACAGAAGGAAAATTTGGAGCATTTTAAATTGTGAAAGAAGGAAAAAAAACACTTGAGTACTGTTGAGAATACTCTACCTCTATTATTTTATTAAATCTTTTCAACAACTGTGAATTTGATTATTAATATTATCCCCATTATTAGGTAAGGAAACTCAGACATTATAATTTACCCTAAATCAAATTTACTGTAAGTTTCAGAGTTGTTACCTGAAAGGGATTCTGTTCTATTCATCATCTTTTAATTACAACTCCAGCTAGCATAAATCATAATCTCTACTATCTGATTAATGTCAATAGCTTAACAAAAATTTTTTCTATACTCCAATATTTTAGCACCAGGATATAAGTGAACTTAACAGCTATGTCCCCAACCCACATGAAAGTCTAGCAGAGACTATAAGCGTGTTGTGCTAAGGGAAATACAGGGTGATATTTGACTATATAGTCACTACTTAGTATAGTCTGCAAAGTTAAATTAAGATTGGACTTTAGGCTTGATCTACTTAATAATATAAAAGAACCCTACCATGGTACATATATTTAATAACACCCAGACTGATTTTTAAAACTCTCATCCTCTACCAGAAGATATTTTGAGGAAAAGCAATGCTAGTATCAAAAAATTAATAGACCTTAGAAACCACTGATGTTCCATAAATGATACTTCAAAAGTTTCACATCCATAAGCCTACCTCAGACTTTCTTAATTATCATTATGTTTTTAGTCAGAAGAGCCAGGTTTTCAGCAATTACTTCTATACATTTTTTTTGCCTACTTTATAAATATTTGAAGGGAAATGGGCATAGGCAGGTAAGGTCTATTAAAAGAATAAGTCATTGGAATTTTTTAATGCAAATTGAAAGGCAGGATTTGATATTTATAGCACAAACATTGCCTGATATTCACCATTTCATCATTTTAAAGTATTTATTATACTTCCTTTTTCTTTTCTTTCTTTTTTTTTTTTTGAGACGGAGTTTTGCTCTTTTGCTCAGGCTGGAGTGCAGTGGCATGATCTCGGCTCACTGCAACCTCCACCTCCTGGGTTCAAGCAATTCTCCTGCCTCAGCCTCCTGAGTAGCTGGGATTACAGGCACGTGCCACCACGCCGGGCTAACTTTTGTGTTTTTAGTAGAGACGGGGTTTCATCATGTTGCTCAGGCTGGTCTCGAACTCGTGACCTCATGATCCACCCACCTCAGCCTCCCAAAGTGCTGGGATTACAGGCGTGAGCCACTGCGCCTGGCCAAGTATTTATTATACTTTCTATATGCATGGACTTTGGAAAGCATTCCTACAAATGTACTTTTGTAGAAATGTACAACAAAATGTACAATATTTCTGATATGAACATGGATGTATAATGTATAATTCTCCCCTCCCCCATTTCTTGTTGGAAGCCATAGAACAGTAACAAAGAGTAACATACACAGTAACATTGAACAAACATAGAACAAACAAAGCCATAGAACAAAAACAACAAAAATTGGAAAATTCGTAAACTGCATTTTTCATGAAACAGGGACTTCAAAGTAAATCATAAGGTAGCCCAAAGCACCTTATGACACATGATTTTTCTCAGTCACTTTGTAAGCCATGGACCTTCAGCCAGTGATGCCCCCACCTGGGCCTCACACAGCCACTTTACTTGCTGCAACAGGTGGCCTGCTCACTTGGCCTGCCTGGGCCAACCCTGGCTTATGCACCAGCTCAGCCCGCCTGTGTTATAGTTGGTATCACATTCAACTGTTTCCAAGTTCTTGTCCTGCGTCCAAGAAGAATAAGGATACACTGACAATTGAAGGGTGATGAGGGCAGAGAATAATTTTATTGAGCAACAAAACGGCTCTCAGCAGAGAGGGGACATGAGAGTGGTCAGCTATCCTGAGTCAGCTGGTTTCTCTCCCAGTGTGGCTAAGTCTGGGACTTCTATGGGCTCAGAATAGGGGAGTGTGTGCTGATTGGTTTGTGAGTATGCAGAAAAGGTTAAAACAAAGGCATCACTGAAAGTTGGGCACGACAGTGTAAAAAACCAATTATGACGCCAGGCACGGTGGCTTACACCTGTAATCCCAGCAATTTGGGAGGCCGAGGTGGATGAATCTCCTAAGGTCAGGAGGTTGAGACCAGCTTGGCCAATATGGTGAAACCCTCTCTACTAAAAATACAAAAATTAGCCAGGTGTGGTGGTGGGCACCTGTAACCCCAGCTACCTAGGAGGCTAAGGCAGGAGAATCGCTTGAACCCGGGAGGTGGAGGCTGTAGTGAGCCAAGATTGTGCCACTGCACTCTGGCCT
Organism: Pan paniscus; assembly: GCF_029289425.2. Taxonomy (NCBI): domain Eukaryota; kingdom Metazoa; phylum Chordata; class Mammalia; order Primates; family Hominidae; genus Pan; species Pan paniscus. The sequence goes on from NC_073253.2 coordinate 104,224,557, forward strand.
GGGCGACAGAGCGAGACTCCGTCTCAAAAAAAAAAAAAAAAAAAAAAAAAACAATTAGGAAAGGGTAGGTATAAGTAAAACAGGTGAAAGGTGGGGAAAGTGTGCCAAATGGGAAGACAGGCTCTCAATGTAGTCCATAGTTTGACTTGTGGCTTGGCTTTCTGGCTTTAAACTGAAAAAGCCTGGAGGTTTTGGCTTGGATTTGGGGTTTCACTGGGGACCTGCCCCTATCTGCCTAGGCGTTTGTCTGCCTCTTGCTGCTATCACATAGATTGTGGAGAAATCACATAATAATAAAGTTAAGAGAAGATATAATCAGAGAAACAAGCTGCAATGTATTTTACCACCTCCAACAAAAATTACCTGCTAAAAGTGGCCGGGCACAGTGGCTCAGGCCTGTAATCCCAGCACTTTGGGAGGCAAAGGCAGGTATATCACTTGAGGTCAGGAGTTCGAGACAAGCCTGGCCAACATGGCAAAATGCTTTTTCTACTAAAAATACAAAAATTAGCTGGGCCTGGTGGCGCATGCCTGTAATCCCAACTATTTAGGAGGCTGAGGCAGGACAATTGCTTGAACCTGGGAGGCGGAGGTTGCAGTGAGCCAAGATCATGCCACTGCCCTCTAGCCTGGGCCACAGAGAGAGGAGACTCCATCTCAAAAAAAGAAAAAAAATTACCTGCTGAATGTGAAGAATGTACCCTTAAATTCTAAGGCTGTAGTCCTTGCTTACAAAAATGGATGTGGGAAAGGGATGAAGGAAATAAAAATTTATGTGATATGTTAATTAATATAGCCAAAACTGCCCTTGGAGAAAAATTCAGAGCCTTAAGTACTTGTATTAATAAAATAAAAAGCATGAAATAAATGAGTTCATCATCTCACCCAAAACGAGGAAAATCAAACCCACAATCAAATCAAAGGAATATGGAAGAATGGAAGTAATAAAACTAAAAGCATAAAGGAATGAATTAGAAAAGGGAAAAATATAATATGTATATAATAGTTGCTTTTAGAAAATTAATAAATAATTAAAATACTTGTTAATATAATCAATACAAACTCATACCACAAAAGGGTGAATCTCTTCAATATACAGTGTGCTACTAGAAATGGATAAGGACAACCAAATAAAAATATTGGCAGTGGATATGGGGCTACTTTAGAAAATAGAAATACAAATGATTTTAAATATATTAAAGTTGATTTGCCCCACTCTCAGTAAAATAAAGGAAAAATAAAAATATATTTATTGACCTATTAGATTAGCATAAATTTAAAATTTAATAACAGTGTCTTGACAAAGATGTGGATAAAAATGTTCTTTGATACTTTGCTGTTGAAAGTATAAATTCTCAACAACAACATGAAAAACCACTATAGAAGGCATTTTGGCAGAATCTGTCAAAACTGTAAAATGTATATATCTTTGACTCAGCAATAACACTTTCACAACTTATCCTTTAGTTCTATGCATGTATGAAGTTGTGTCATTCCAAGGTTAGTCACTGCAGCATTGTTTGTAATATTAGGAAACTGGAAATCATTGAAATTTTCACCATTAGGGGCTAGTTAAATAAATTATAGTACCCTATCCAGTGGAGTACTGTGAATGAGGAAGCTATATATGTACTGACTGGGGAGAGCTCCAAGAGACATTGTTAATACAAAGAACTAAGCTGCAAACAGTTTAGGTTATGTTATTACCTTTTATATAAAAAGGGTAGGAGTATGATTATAAGTCTGATTTTGCTTTTATGTGATAAATAAACTTAAAAATAATACAATAAACAATAACAGATTACATGTTTGGGGAGGTGGTTGAAATTGAAAGCAGAGGTTTAGGGGAAACTTTTTACTTGTTATATTTTACATTTTAATTTTTTTGAACACTGTGAATGTATTACCTATTCAAAAGGTAAGATTAAAAAATATTGAAAACATGGCACCTGTCCTCAAGCAAATATAAATTTTTAGGATGATGCTTTATTGAGAAATTATTGATAAGAAGACAAAATATTCATGCTATATATTGTTAAAGTAGGAAAAGCAGTTTATAAAATAGCATTATGGTATTTATCTGATTTTTATTAAATAAAGTATAGATATCCAAATACATGGAAAAAGTTGGAAGGCTATATTCCAGGATATTAATTATGATTACCTTAGAGTGGAGTAGTAATGGGTGATTTGGGGCAGTTTAAAAACGTTTTTCATTGAACATGTTACTATGTTTGTAATATGAACATTTTCTAAAATTATATTACATGCTAATGTTTTGTAGAACACTATAGAGCAATGTTTTAAAAACTATTTTTCCCATAATTTATATGAAGAAATCGCATTTTAGTTTAAGACTCAGGACACACAAACTTGAGAGTATTGATATTTATGTGTGTGTGTAACTAAAACAAGTTTTCCAAACACTGTTTTATGCTTCCTAAATGAGCTGCATTATATTTAATTTATTTGATTTATTTATTTTTATTTATTTATTTATTTTTGAGACGGAGTCTTACTCTGTTGCCCAGGCTGGAGTGCAGTGGCGCAATCTTGGCTCACTGCAAGCTCTGCCTCTCAGGTTCACACCATTCTCCTGCCTCAGCCTCCCAAGTGGCTGGGACTACAGGCAGCTAATTTTTTTTTTTGTATTTTTTAGTAGAGACGGGGTTTTGCCGTGTTAGCCAGCATGGTCTTGATCTCCTGACCTCATAATCCATCAGCCTCGGCCTCCCAAAGTGCTGGGATTACAGGCGTGAGCCACTGCGCCCAGCCTATACTTTATTTTTAAAAGTGTTTACAGCCAATAAGTTGGTTTCTTGAACCTCAATTTGAAAAGTATTTATATGAAGGATTTTTAAAAATCAACAAAAGCTATTTCTAAAGTCGCAGTATGTGTTACGGGAATTCAGAAGAGAGGAAAAAATTGGCTGGGAATGGTTTAAAAAGGAAGATGAACTTGAAGTAGGTCTTGAGAATAGGCAGAAGGAGGAGGAGGGAAATTATTTGATAAGAGGAGAAGCCAAACATGGGAAATTTCTAGGCCTGTTTTAAGTCACGCAAGATCAGTTTGACAGAAGCAGGTGATTTGGAAAGGTGAATAATCTGAAAAGTTTAGGTTAAAATCAGATTTTTGAAGGCCCTGAATACCAGAATTGTGATGGAAAATGCCATTCTGGTAAAGGTTTATAAGCAAAGGATGAATGTGATATAAGCACATCCTAAATATGATGGTGATACCACATACTTCATACCTCATATGTGAGATATATACATACCTCACTAAAATATTGAAACTATTCAGATTTTTAATTGTGGGAAGAAGTTAAGGAATTCATTGGCACACTTAACAGAAAAAAATCAATGTTCATTTTACCGTGTTTCAAATAGTACTTGTGTAGCTAAAACCAATTCCTAGTATAATAATGTTAAAATAGAAGTAGAAATACAATGGCCAGGCTCAGTGGCTCACACTTGTAATCCCAGCACTTTGGGAGGCTGAGATTGAGGATCACTTGAACCTGTCTCAAAAAAAAAAAAAAAAAAAAAAAAAAAAAACCCAGAAAGAAAGAAAGAAATTCTCAGTACTGGAGAAAAATAAGTAATGGTAGGAATTCAGAAATAGTAAATAAAATACAGGCTTCTAATGGCCTATGTATAATTTCCTTGTTGAGCTTAAAATTTAGCTGTAAGCTTCCTGGAAGCTGTTACAGAAAAGGAGTTAGCTAATTTCATGATTAGAAAGGAAGAAGGATTTTAATTTGTTTAAAGCAAAATTTTACTGCCAGTAAGTTCTAAGGGAAATTTCTCTCTTGAGATTTTAGATAACAGTGTCCTCAACAATATTTTTGTACAAGTTTAGAAACAGATTTCATAGGTTGTTGATTTTAGCATCCTTTAAATGTAGCCAAGGGTATAATATTAAAATACAGCTTAATAAAGAACATTCTACATCAGCATTTTCCCCCTATTTTCAATTTTTCCTGAATAGAATAGTAAAATTCTAGGACTCCAGACTTATCAAAATATTAATAAAAATTAGCATTAAATACATTAAAAAGTTTAAACAACTCAGAATATCAAGGGTTATACATATGACATTTACAAATATCTCATGATATTTATATACCTGAACAGTTTAATATTTAGTCAGGTTCGTAGAGAATGCACATGCTGAGTGAAAACAAACATTAAGATGTAATGAATTGTTGAAGTTTTTTTTCCCTTTAGGCTTTGCACTTTTGAAAATATGTTTCCAATATTTTATTTTATTTTATAAATTATCAGTTCAAAATTACTTAATTTAATGGAGGGTCACCATCTTCTTTAATGTTTTGCTTTTTAGATTTTGAACTTAGACATTGAGGACACATTTGATATTCTATAAACCCCAAAAGAACAGAGGAACTCTGATGCAAGGATTATTAGTGTTTGTACTTCTTTAGTTCAAGCAGAAGAAAAGTGGTTATCAGAATGGAGGGACAGATGAGAGGTGGTAAGGAGTGAGTGTGGTGAGTCTGTGAGAAGTAGGAGTATGACAGAGAGAAGAGGGTACCTTCTCGGCCTCTGTCTTGGACTGGTCTCTTCAACCCACATAACCCGTTATTCTTAGTAGTCTCCTCCCTCTGTCCCTACCTGCAGCTCACATACACTTCTGAGGCAGAACATCTCGCATGATGATATTTTCATTATTCCATCTTCATTATTAGTCTCCTTTAGTTGACATACATACTCATAAAGCATCTCATAAAAAGTCTTCTTCCTCAGCTTACATTGATCTTTGAAGTAGTTATGGCATTTAATTTATTCAGTCTTGTACTATGTTAGTTTTGTATATCTGACGTGCCCATTAAAGGTGTTTGAGAGCAATAAGGATATTTTTACTCACTTTTTTGTATCTCTCAGAGTCTTACATGTAATATACATTCAGTAAATACTTGATATTATTTTTGAAAAAATCTAGACATCTAAGAAGTGCCCAATATAACATTTGAAAAATATAAACAAGACTCATATTCTATTTTCAGAATAATGTAGAAATTTTGGCTTTTAACGATTCCAGAGTTGGGCTTTGTTTACATTTATGTGTGGCATCTCTTTGGAAATAAGATATATCCAGTTTCAATTCTATTTGTACAGTAATTTACTTTCTATTTTTAAATTACTTTATATTTGAAGTGACTTCTCCATGTAGTTACAGTGCTCTTCGGAAACTTCATAAATGTTTTTGAGAACAGATAGAAAACATTTCTGGTTGTACTCTTATTCAGCTTATCTGTATTTTATACTACGGCAAACTATATCTAATTGTTTCCATTAAATTTATTTGACACCTTGATGAGATTTCTCTCTGATATTAAAGTGGTGACACAATCTTGTGTAATATTTAATATTCCTTATTTGAAAATTAAAGCACTGTATTAACCCATTTGAAAAGTGAGAATGATATACAAGAACAGACATACTTGTTTTCACTTTAAAAAACACCATTTATCTTTATCATATTAATTAAATTAGTGTTCACCTTCTGCTACCTTGTCCTTCAAGGGAACGATTTAATTGTGCCACAAAAGGCTTGTCCCACATTCTATTTTATGTAGACTAAGTTTGCATGCTAAGAATTTTAATGACATCAAAATACTAGGATTTAAGTTAGAAAAACCAAAAACATTAAAAAGATATCTGCAAGTGATTTTTAAAAAACGAGAAACCTCATTCTATGTATTTATAAGCCTTACAGAAAAATGAAACTTCTTTTTCTTTTTTTTTGTTATTTATGTAACAATTTGTATGTATTAAAACTACACCAAAAATGGATTTTGTAGCAGGAATACCCGTAGAGAGAAATTACAATCTTGTGGACATCCTTGAACGTTGATTGATAGTTATTTAAATTAATGAGAAATAGAATCAACCTCAGCAAAAATCAGTTACAATTTCTTATGTGTCTCTTAGTAATCAAGGATCCTCATCTTCACACCATAGCTCTCATTGTTTCATGGTCTTACCATGAGGGATACTTCCTAATGGTGGCCTATAAGAGGTATGATTTTCTCACTACTTTCTAGTAATGCTGTATTCTCTTTTAAATAATAAATCTATATCCTTTTTTGACTCTAGAATCACTTCAGTTGGAGACCTTAGGAATCATTTCTTAATGTTCATAATACTGGATCATGAGATAGTCAATAAAGTTTTCTGAGTCTTCTCTAGATATAAGTTTGAAAAGACTTCTTCACTTCTATTGCAGTCTTGAATGTGGGTTTTCAGGAAGATCATCAATGTTCATCTGAAATAAATAGTAGAAATTTTCGAGGAATCCCACAGCTCTTAAGCGTTTTTCTGATTGTCTCTTGAGTTAACATTCAATAAATACATATTTAGTTGCTTAGTATATCATAGAAATTATATTAGGTACTGAGGATACAGTGATGACTATGACAATATTTGCCTCAAAAGAAATTAAGAGTCTGGTTGGCAAGATAGATTAGTGAGAATTCATTCATGATTGAGGTGATGAACCCTATTCCAGAGGAATTTTATGGTATTTGAGGGGACATAGTATGTTAGACAGTTGAGGAAAGGACAAAAGGTGGGCTGAGTTGTGAAGAATGACTACGACTGCACTGGTGAAGGGCCTGAGACAGCATAGTTTTTCAGAGGAGGTGCATCTGATCTTGGGGTGAAAAATTCTGTGGCACATTTGAAGAACTATTTGAAGGATTCTATCTTATACACCTGGAGTGGAGACTACATTAGTCATCAGGGAAAGAGAGGAAAAGAGGCATGGTAGATAGAATAATGGCTCCCCAAATATGTCTACACCCTAATTGCTGGCATCTGTGAATAGGTTCCATTACAAAGCAAAAGGAATTTTGCAGATGTGACTATGTTAAGGATTTTGTGATGGGGAGATAGTTCTGGATTATCCACATGGACCTCTTGTACTCACAAGTATTCTTACCTGGAAGAGGAAGGTAGAAGTCGTAGTCAGACAAGAAGATATGCCTACAATATGACTACAAAACTAGTTACATGGCCAAGGTCCAAGGAATGATGACAGCCTCTAGAAACTGGAAAAGGCAAGAAATAGATTATTTCCTTATAACCTGCAAAAAGAACATAGCTCTGCAGACATTATGATTTTAGCCCCAAGAGACTCATTCTGGACTTTTGACCTCCAGAACTGTAAAATAATAAATTTGTGTTTACTATAAAGACACATGCATATGTGTGTTTGTTGCAGTAGCAAAGACTTGGAACCAACCCAAATGCTCATCAATGATAGACTGGATAAAGAAAATGTGGCACATATATACCATGGAATACTATGGAGCCATAAAAAAGAATAAGTTCATGTCATTTGCAGGGACATGGATGAAGCTGGAAACCATCATTCTCAGCAAACTAACACAGGAACAGAAAACCAAACACTGCATGTTCTCACTCATAAGTGGGAGTTGAACAGTGAGAACACATGGACACTGGGAGGGGAACATCACACACTGGGGTCTGTCGGGTTGAGGGGCAAGGGAGAGGAGAGCATTAGGATAAATAGCTAATGCACGCGGGGCTTAAAACGTAGATGATGGGTCAATAGGTGCAGCAAACCACCGTGACACATGTATACCTATGTAACAAACATGCATGTTCTGTACATGTATCCCAGAACTTAAAATAAAATAAAAATAAATTTGTCTTGCATTAAGCTACTAAATATATGACAATTAGTTACAGTAGCAGTAGAAAACTAATACAGGAAGTGAGGTTCGAGAAGGGAAAAGGTGCCAAATAATAACATTTCATCCTAAAGGGTTTGATCTTTGGGGGCAACAGGAAATTTTGAATGGTCTTATACTAGGAAAAGTCATGATCAGATTTGTATTTTCTAAGGATAATTATGGCTTCATCTTGGAAATCACTTAGTGAGTTGTTGACAGGTAAGAAATAGAAGTGACAATGAGATGTAAAAATGTAAATTTGGGTTTTAGAGAATGATTAGGTATTTGTGGGGGTGTTGATTGCTGGATAAAATTACGAATCATTAGCTTAGTTATCTGTCAGAATCACTAAGACTTGGCAAAGAAGTTGATGGGTGAAAGAGAGGTTTTAAGGATTACCTTCAGGTTTATAATTCAGCAGCTAGGTGATGATGTCATGGACTGAGATGCTATAGGAAGCCAGGTTAAGGAGAAAATTGGGGGCATGCTAAGTTTTACATATATGTGACATTTCCAAATAGATGTGACCTGTAGGCTGATGGATATGTATATCTGGAATTTAGAAGCAACTTCAGGGCCACAGATATAGATATGGGAGTCATCAATATGTAGAGAAAATACCTGAAGGTTTGGAGTAAATGAGAAAATATTTAGCAGGCGACAAGGGCCTATGACAGATAATTCAGGGATGGCAGAAGAGGAGGCTCCATCGGTCTGTCTCACTTATTTCTTCCTTTCACTCATGTTGCTGCCTTATTTATACAGGCTTTCATCACTTTAAACCTAGATTGCTGATAACTCATCTACTTCTCTTTCCTTTAGGATCTTTTCCTCCCTCTTCTCACTAGAATTATCCTTCTAAAATAACATTTTATCCTATCAGATTGCTACTTTTAAAACTTATGATACTTCTTTTGCTTTTGTGAAGCAATGCAGGCCTCTTTGTCTCATCAAGATTTTCTAAGGTGGGATCCTAGTTCACCTGCCCAATTTAGCCCCTTCTTCCTTTGTTCCCTTTCCTTTAGCCATCCTGTTAGAATGCATATACAGTTGACCCCCTGAACAACCTGGGGGTGATGGGTGCTGACCCCCTGCATAGTCAAAAATCTGTATATGACTTTTGACTTCCCAGAAACAACTACTAATAGCCTACTGTTGACCAGAAGCCTTACTGATAACATATTTAACACATATTTTGTATGCTATATGTCTATACTGTATTCTTACAATAAGGCAGAGAAAAGAAAATATTACTTTAAAAATTATAAGGAAGAGATAATACATTTATAGTATTGTACTGTATTTATTGATACCGTAAGTTTGTATCATCTGTTTACAAGATGAATGATCTCTCTGACATGGTGGGCATCTATAGCTTCAGACCTCAATCTATGGTGCATATCAAGCAATTCAACTTTCTCTTGTAATATTATGACTTTTCTCTGCTGGGAGCATTTCCAGCATCACTAGTGGCACTTTATGTGGGTCCCATGGTGTTATTCAAGGTTTATGGTATTGCATAAAACATGATGAAAAATTCACAAGAACCACAAGAGATCACTTTTTACTGTGATAGAGTTTAGTACAGAGACAAACTGCTCACACAGAGATGATTAGCATCACACAGCATTTTAAGCAGATATTTGCAACACTTGAGCTCACCACAATAGCAGTGAGAGGTAGCTACAAAATTATTACAGTAGTAATGTATGTACTACAGTTAATTTTATGCAGTTGTGATTTAATACTGCATTTTTATGTTCATATTTTTCTGAGCTACAAATGGCACCATGTATGGTCTGTGTGTGTATAAATTCTGATAAATTTTAACTTTTTGTAATAGGTTTATGTATATTTTATGGTAGTAAATAAGATAGACTAAAAGTTAGATGTATTTTATGGATTCATGACATACCTTTTTCTTATTTTTTCTCAATATTTCTAGGCTAGGCAATTCATCTGCTTTTTCAAGTTGTCTCAAATTTCCAAAAATATTTTCCAATGTATTTAATTTAAAAAGTCCATGTATAAGTGAATCCACACAGTTCAAACCTATGTAGTTCAAGGGTCAACTGTATAATAATATAGAACCTCAAACTCAGCATTTATAAGCATGAACTCATTATGTTGATTGACTTCTATGTTCCCCACTGCCCCTACTTTGCAGTTTTGGGCTTTGTCAACACTATCCATTCTATTATAAAAACATATTTGGAATATTTATATTCTCCCTTTTCCTCATCCTTCACATTTAATAAGTCATGAATTCCTGTAACTTAAACCTCATAATGGCTTTCAGATTTGTTACCTGCTCTATTTCCTTGCTGCGGCTATCTCAGCTGAGGCCTTCAGCAATGTGGGTCAGACACTTGTGAAGCGACTCCTGTTTCTCTCCTCTCTCTCTTTTGTTTAGATGGAGTCTCACTATGTCACCCAGCTGGAGTGCAGTGGTACGATCTTGGCTCACTGCAGCCCCTGCCTCCTGGGCCCAGGTGATCCTCCTGCCTCAGCCTCCTGAGGTAGCTGGGACCACTGATGCATGCCACCACGATTGGCTAATATTTGTATTTTTAGTAGAGACGGGGTTTCACCGCGTTGCCCAGGCTGGTCTTGAACTCCTGAGCTCAAGCGTCTGCCCGCCTTGGTCTCCTAAAGTGCTGGTATTACAGGCATGAGCCATCGTGCCTAGCTAACTCCTGTTTCTCTTGTTTGCCTTTGTCATGTTTAGATGTTTGGAATATCTAAAATAATGACCGATTATGTTATTTAAATGCTTAAAATACCCTAATGAATCTACATTACTCATTGATCAGGTTGATACATTCTAACATACAAAAATCCTTTATAGATTTTTTCAGTTTTTCCAGTTGTTTCTCCTGACAATCCTTTGCATGTCTGAAGCTGCAATTTACCAAAATCCCTTTCACTCCCAGAATGTGGTCTGTTATTTCATACCTTTCTATCTTTGTAACGCTGTGCTCTTTCTTGGAAATATATTTTGGGCATCAATTCTGTTTAAAGTCTTTCTTAACTCTACCAGTTCATATTAAGTCCTCCTTTCCCTGTGTTGCATACAATTCACAAGCATGATTACATTATTTATTTTGTAGTATTGAAATTATTTTTTAAAAATACTTCTGTTGTGGATTTGTGAAGTCAGGGAGTATATTAATTCATCTTTGTCTTCCTTGATCCTGGTTTAATTGTGGCACATAAAAGGTACTCAATAAATATGCATTGAGAGAATGTTTTAAAGAACATGACACTATATATACTCATAGATGCAAACTGTGTACATGAAGCCCAAAACGATCTAGGCATTAATAGGAATATTATAATTAATAAGTCAGAGACAATAGTCTGGTTCTTACTCAAGGACATGAGTGGCACTTACATCCCTTAGATTATAATTCTAGTAGTCACCTTCAAGAAAGAGCCAATGAAACTAAAAAATATTCAGATTGGAGAAATTATTGGGATTACAAACTTGGAAGTGTTATGCAACTACCTATAGGTAAGGAAATAATTATTGTTTAATGATTCAATGATTTCTTGTGTGTGTCATTCCTGTAGAGCTTATTTGTATTATTCTCAATATCATAGATATTGTGAATCAAACTATTTTTTTAGATATTTGGAGAGGCCTGAGTTACCACTTTGATTGTTGGCAAATTGCATTTCCATTATTTACCCTTAGAAATCCTAGCTTGTGGTTATAGACAATTAAAGCAATATTCTTTCCTGTAAAGTTCTTCCTGATTATTTCCTAGAAGAAATCTGGCAGGAAAGCCTGTTCAGAAGTTGATTCAGCTTGACACCTTCTCTACCAGCTGTATCTTTGCTAGATTATTTGTTTTTCCTGTGAGACATTGGACAATATGCTTAATCTCTTTCCCTGAATTTCATTTTCTGAACCTACTGCACAGTGTTGTTGGAAGGGCAAAGTGGTGAAAGCATTAAGTCCAAAATAAAGAAATTAAGAAGTCAGTATTTATAAGTTACAGTTTGAGCAGTAGATGTATTAAGCATTTAAATATTAAGTCAGAGTCAAGAGTTCAAAAAATATTACACGGCATTACTTTAAGTATAGAGAAAGGCTTAATTAAAAAATTAAAAAGTAATTCTTATTAAAATATCCATTTGCTAAGTATATCATTAAATGTGGCATAAGATAATTCTAATCTTGTTCATACTTGATATAATACAATAGAAGTTTCTCTCTATTACTAGTGAAAAATAATTCATCTTATGAGCCAATTTTTCTATGTTGACTAAGGGCCATGAAAGGCATTGTCTCCTGTTGTGTCCTTTTTTTCTTATAAAAATTTATTTTAGAAGAAATACTTTTAGTGTGACATTGCCTTTTTATATGAATACAAGTTGAATAATTACCCTCAGATAGTAGTGTTCAGTGTTTAGATATGTGCGGGTCATCTACACTGTTTGTGAGATGTGGAGGTTCTAGGACCATTACAATGGGATTAGGATCCAGTGAATATGGGATGGGGCACCAAGATCTGCATTTTCAAAAAGATACCAGGTAATTATCATTAAAGTGATCTATGGTTTGAGAAGCACTGTTCTAAATTACAAAACTTTTGTTTTTTTTCTGTTCAGCCCATACTAAGTAATCAATTGTTTCAATGAGGATGAGGAACAGAAACAAATCCTTGAAACAAAACAAACAACATAAAAAACAAAATCAAATTTTTTCCTTTCTGTGAGTGAGATCAAAAGGATGAAGTTACAAATGACTGATTCAGGGAAAATCTTACTGTGAATGACATTCATTTCAGCCATGTACCATGCCTCTATGTATAAATTTATACTGGTAGGCCAGGAGAGAGTAAAAAAGCAAGAAGCATTGGGATCCTTGAGGTCTAAAATCTTAGAAAAAGAGGAAGGCCATAGAGAAGAGTAAAGACCAAGAAAATTTGCAAAGGTCTAAAATTTTTGCATAAATTGAATATTCAGTATTCATCTATACAGGAGAGCGTCTCTTGTTTTGATAAACTCCTGTAATTGTTTTGATTCTTCTTTCTAACAGAAATATTCCAAGCCAAAATAGCACTTACTATTTCTTCAATGCCATTTCACCTGATGTATATAGAAATGTGAAATTTCATCCTCAATTCCCATGTCACAGACTAATCTATTTGAAATTGGTTGGTTTTTCAGGCCCTTTGCAAGATCAAAGGAAGCATTTAGAAGTCATAATGAAGAAACAGTGTTTATAGGTTTAGACCGATAACAGAGTGAATTTCCAAACACCCTTCAGAAGACTGAGCATTTTCATTATTGTCACCTGATTCCCATAGTCCATGAGTGATTGTTGAATATCCTCTGTGGGTCTGACCCTATTACTGAATTATTTGAAGAAGCAAAAGAAACAAGTGTTTTGTTGGACAGATATAACATTCAACTTATAATTCAGATTTCTTGTCATTTGATAAAATTTTAGTAAAAACTGAAAAACATGTTTTTGTTAAAGGGGAAAAGAATAACTTTTGGTAGGGTTTTTTAGAGAAGAAGTGAGCACACGCTGTTGGAAAATGACATCAATAGACTTGATTGACCCATGGTTGCCAAACCTTCAATTTGTAAGAAATATCTACAAATCACAGTAAAGTGAAGCACAATAAAATAAGGTATGCTTGTATTATAGCTCATTATTGTGTAAAAGGTAATACACAATCGCTGAAGTTTTTTTTTTAGTTCATAATTGAAGCTTAATAATGTGTTTTAGTTTACTTCCATTGTTTAATGACTGTAGTATTTAAACATAGGAAAAAGTCAGAGCATATTTATGGGGGTCATTGATTTATATATCTTGCTTAATTCCCCTAAAGGATTAGGAGACATTTGCAAAGCTATGTTAAATCAAACAGGCTAAAAATGAGGGGATGATGAAACTGGAGAGAAGAGAAAAAAAGCATATATACATATTTAAGGAGGGTATAAATGTATATTCCCTCCTTATATAAGGTAAATATTATACAGAAATGTTTATCAAGGTTCCTCTAAAGTCGATATAGGCTACACATTCAGTTCTGAGTGAGTAAACAATAAAAGTGTAAAATAAAGGAAGGTGCTGAAGAGAACAGCTGTGCATAGTCCTGAGACCTTAGAGATAGCTTTTGTAAGGCTTTAATCAGAAGACTAGCATTTATTTAATAAACATTTATATGTAATTTAAATCAGACATTGTTCTAAGTGCTTTACTCATTAAATTTTTGTAAAAATCTTACGAGGTGGATATTCTTTTCCTAGTTTTATGGATGAGGAAATTGAGGCACAGAGAAGTTACATAATTTGTTCAAGACTGCATAACTATTAAGTGGCAGAGCTTGGATTCCAACCCAGACATTTTGACTTGAGGGTATTTTGTCTTCAACATTATGCCATGCTGCCTCTCCAAGTGGCACCTAAGAGGAGAGTGCCTGTAATTTCATGTTCATAGTAAGAGTTTATTGAATTTTTGTGACTGTTTCTTAAAACCATCAATGATGCTAATTAAGGACCACTGACACCGGGAAATATGAGTACTTTCCCACTTTTACTTACAGACCTCCCTGTGGTTCACTTCTTAGACCAGAGGTTTTGAAAGTGCAGGCCCTGGACCAGTAAAGTCAACATCACCTGGGAACTTGTTAGAAATGCAAATTTTCTGACTCCACCCCACACCTACAGAATCAGAAACTCTGAAAGTAGGGCCCAGCTTTCTGCGTTTTAATGACACTTCTAGGTGATTTGGATGTTCCCTAAAGTTTGAGAACCTGTAACATAAAGTAATCTAGATGGAAAGAAAAAAAGGTATCTGGAGCCTGTAAGTTATTGTTATGGCCTTATCTTTGTAATTTAGATGGAGAATATAGTAGGAGTTTGTAGTAAAAGCACGTGCATTCTACCTTTGGTAATAAGAGAAAAAATTGCATTTATCAGGGACTAGGCTGGTAATTATTTGAGGTATAAGCAATGACCTCTTTAAACTTTAATCATCTCCAAGCATCCTAATGATCAAGAATCAGTGGTGCAGAAATACCTATTTTATGGCTTTTTGGAGAAGTTGATGTTCCAAAATTGATTTTTGCAGTCTTATAGAACTCAAAAGAAAGGTATCCGAAATAATATTCTGCATTAACACTATTTTTTCGGTATTCCTCTTACGAACTATTCACTGTAATCATTCTGAAGTGATTTGAAACAGTAAATAGTAAAGTTCATCTTTGTAAGAATTATAATTCTTAAACCTATGTTTGGTCTGTCATACTTTAGGTTGAGTCAAGAAAGCTACTGTGAAGATTATTTCTTCAGAAATATGTCCCCAACTCCTAGGCAATTATCAGATATTCCCTACACACTTTAGTTTTCCTTCTCAACATTTTTCTCTTTTTTTTGTGATTATACATTTATTAGCATTTACCTATTTAAGCCTCATTTTCTCATCCATAAAATGGTGATAATTTTACCTCATTGGTTCTGTTGTCTTAAATGGCATGCATACTAAATATGTTAACCGTTTCTGTTATTTATTACTACTACTAATATACTAATCCCACTACACAGTAAACCCCATGATGGCAAAGATGGTATATATTTTGTGCCATTGTGTTCCCTAGCACCTAGTATGTATTCAGTAAATATTTGTTGAATGAGCGAATTGATAAATTGAATGATTCTAATCTTGATGAGATGCTATGACAATATGGAAATATGTACGGGGTCAGGAACAATTTTGGACATAATTGAGCATCATATTGAACATTTCTGTTCAATGTGACTTCTGAAAAAGGAATTACTAGCACAAAATTACAAAACCAATAGCATCTCTGACTAAGATTTATACTTAGACCATAATTTAACACTTTTTCCCAGTCTGAGCTCTTTACTGCTTCCTCAAAACCCCTATTCTTTTACTTTACTGTATGCTTCCTTAAAATGCCTTTGTGCTTTTGGTTTAAACCAAGTTGAAATCTAATTATATTTTAAAATTGAGTAGATTTTGGGCAGAAATATGGACAGCTGATTCATAGTATTCTTCTAGGTATGAAATATATGTAAAGTAGTAAATTAATTTTTGTCCTCTGATGACAGTGAAGTTTTTGACATTACAGTCATCCTTAGTAGTTTCATCAACACATTAAGCAGATGAGTAGTATTTCTAAGCCATATGGAATTCCTAAGTTGAGAGCAGAGGGAACATTGGAGTTACTCATCTGAAGTCTGTGGGTGAAATTTGACTTTAAGCGGTTTACAATTTTAATGGCAGAATCAAGGTCATAGAGGAGCAAGAGACATATGGTGATTTAAACAGCTCCTGATTTCAAGTCCTTCTAGGTCAGCTAAAATGCACTACCCAGATTCTTCTTCCAAAAATGCGTAGAATTATGAGACATCTCAAATAGCTACTGAAAGCAAGCTAACACACCAGTATACTTGTGCTCACACTTTCATTCTCCCTTTGCTCTATCATCCTCTTTCTCTTTCTCTCTGCTTTCTTGGTTTCTTTCATGCAGTCAGCAAATATTTATTGAGCACCTGCTTTGCCTCTGGTGCTGGCAATACAGTAAAAAAACAAAACAGACACGGTGCCTACTCTTCTTGAAATGTATACTCTGGGGGCTCATTTAATTTTTCAAAAATATTATTTTAGGTCAAGTTCTACTAGCAGTTTTCTGTCCTTTCCTTTGCTTGTCTTACCTTTTATTCTTCCAAAAGTAAAAGATCCCTAAAAGTTTCCCCAGAATCCTGTCTTACCATTCTTATTTCTTAAAATTCTCTTTATGGGGAGTTAAAGTTACTGTAGGCAAAGATCTAGAGGAATATAGAAAAAGGAATTGAGAATGTGTTCACCAGATGTACAGAAACAATTCTATTAGTCAAGTTAATAATAGCTCAGAAGATATAAATATAAAAATTGTATAAAATGTCCTACGAAATCCCAGTTATTATATATACAAGTTTAAATATCCTTAGGGAATAAAGCTGAAGAGTATACGATTTGTTTGAAGGATTATCAAAGCATATTTGAAAATACTATAGAAGAAAACTAACTGGGAACTGAAATTATTCTTATCCCAAACATGATGTTGGAGAATAAGTAATTGCCACGATAGTTTTTTTTTACATTCTGTATTATTCATTGAGTTATATTTCATTGAATATAATACAGTACTTAATATTTATTGAGTATTATGCTCATGTCTTTTTATTGCACTGAAAAACACACAAATATGACAAATTGTCATTTATCTAAAAGTACGTGGGGAAACTGTAACAAAGGCTATATCAAAAATCAATTGGAAAGGGAATTGTCTCTCAATCCGTGGTGGTGAGATAAACTGGTAGCAATTTGGTAAGGCAACAGTTTAGACATTGCTTTTCACAGTATTATACTTTTAAAATGAATTAGAATTACATATAAAATCAAGTTGTAAGAAAGAATAAAATATAACTTAATATTTATAAACTTTTGGACATGGAGATAAGACATTTAGAGGTTAGAAAACCCACAGAAAATAAAAAAGGTTAATGTTAGCAATTTTGAGTATCTAATAATATTGTAATCTAAAATATTAAAAGAATAATTCCAAGATAATAAGACAAATTACAAATTAAAACTAGTGCTTATCATACAAATAACTCATAAAAATAGGGAGAAACATACTACAAATTCAGGGTTTAAATGGAGAGTGGACATGGGCTGACAGGTCACATGAGAGTGACTAAAATTGTTTTTAAAAATAAATGTAAAGTATGACAATTCAATGTAACCATATGTACAAATATAGCTCTGAATAGATTTTATTTTTTGAAACATTTTTAGCAAAATTTAAAAAGCTGGACCATAACGGGATGATATCTTTACAGTAAATAGTAATATAAATTGTTCTACTCTTTGACCTTTTAATATTTTTGTTTTTTCGTGCATTTAACCTGATAGTCACTATTTGTTTCTTTCCACTTTTTAAAAGTTTTTTTTTCTCTCTTTCTTTTTAAATAGGTTTCTGGGGAGCAGGTGGTGTTTGCTTACATGAGTAAGTTCTTTATGGAGGTTGTGATTTCTGAGATTATGGTGCACCCATTACCCGAGCAGTATACGCTGTACCCAGTGTGTAGTCTTATATCCCTGATTCCCTCCCACCATTTCCCACGAGTCCCCAAAGTCCATTGTATCATTCTTATGCCTTTGCATCCTCATAGCTTAGCTCCCACTCATGAGTGAGAACATACGATGTTTGGTTTTTCATTCCTCTGTTACTTCACTTAGAATAATGGTCCCCAGTTGCATCCAGGTGGCTGCAAATGCCATTATTTTATTCTGTTTTATGGCTGAATAGTGTTACATGGTATATATACACCACAATTTCTTTATCCACTCATTGATTGATGGGCATTTGGGTTGGTTTCATATTTTTGCAATTGCAAATTGTGCTCCTGTAGACATGTGTATGCAAATACCTTTTTCGTACAATGACTTCTTTTCCTCTGGATAGAGACCCAATAGTGGGATTGCTGGATCAAATGGTAGTTCTACTTTTACTTCTTTAAGGAATCTCCACATTGTTTTCCATAGTGGTTATACTTGTTTACATTCCCACCAGCAGTGTAGAAGTGTTCCCTTTTCACCACATCTATGCCAACATGTATTATTTTTTGATTTTTTTATTATGGCCATTCTTGTAGGAGTAAGGTGGTATCACATTGTGGTTTTGATTTGCATTTCCCTAATCGTTAGTGATGTTGAGCATTTCATCAAATATTTGTTGGCTAATTGTATATCTTCTTTTGAGAACTGTCTATTCATGTCGTTAGCCCACTTTTTGCTGGTTTTTTTTCTTCTTTTTTTTTTTTTCCTGATTTGTTTGACTTCATTGTAGATTCTGGATATTAGTCCTTTTTCAGATGTATAGATTGTGAAGATTTTCTTCCACTCTATGTGTTGTCTGTTTGCTCTGCTGATTGTTTCTTTTTCTGTGCAGAAGCTTTTTCATTTAATTAAGTCTCATATATTTATCTTTGTTTTTGTTGCATTTGCTTTTGGGTTCTTGGTCATGAAGTCTTTGCCTAATCCAGTGTCTAGAAGGGTTTTTCTGATGTTATCTTTTAGAATTTTTATAGTTTCAGATCTTAAATTTAAGTCCTTGATCCATCTTGAGTTGATTTTGGTATAAGGTGAGAAATGAGGATCCAATTTCATTCTTCTACATGTGACTTTCCAATTATTGCAGCAACATTTGTTGAATAGGGTGTCCTTTACCCACTTTATGTTTTTGTTTGCTTTGTTGAAGATCAGTTGACTGTAAGTATTTGGGTTTATTTCTGGGTTCTCTATTCTGTTCCATTGGTCTATGCCTACTTTTATACCGGTACCATGCTGTTTTGGTGACTATAGCTTTATAGCATAATTTGGAGTCAGGTAATGTGATGCCTCCAGATTTGTTCTTTTTGTTTACTGTTGTTTTGTCAATGACAGTTCTTTTTTGGTTCCATGTGAGTTTTAGGATTTTTTTTTCTAGTTCTGTCAAGAATGATGGTGGTATTTTGATGGGAATTGCATTGAATTTGTAGATTGCTCTTGGTAATATGGTCATTCTCATAATATTGATTCTACTACATCCATAAGCTTGAGATGTGTTTCCATTTGTTTGTTTTTTCTGTGATTTCTTTCAGCAGTGTCTTAGTGTTTTGTAGTTTTAAAACCTTGTAGAGGCTGGGTGCGATGGCTCACACCTGTAATCCCAGCACTTTGGGAAGCCAAGGCAGGCAGATCACATGAGGTCAGGATTTCGAGACCAGCCTGGCCAACATGGCGAAACCCCATCTCTACTAAAAATACAAAAATTAGCCGGGCATGGTGGTGGGCACCTGTAATCCCAGCTACTTGGGAGGCTAAGGCAGGAGAATCGCTTGAACCTGGGAGGTGGAGGTTGCAGTGAGATGAGATCACGCCCTTGTACTCCAGCCTGGGCGACAAGAGCAAAACTCCATCTCAGAAAAAAAAGAAAACAAAAAAATCGAAAACCAAAATCTTGTAGAGGTCTTTCACCTCAGTGGTTAGGTATATTCCTAAATTTTATTTTATTTTATTTTATTTGCAGCTATTGTAAAGGAATTTGAGTTCTTAATTTGATTCTCAGCTTGGTTGCTGTTGGTGTGTGGAAGAGCTACTGATTTGTGTACATTAATTTTGTATCCTGAAACTTTGCCAAATTCATTTACCAGTTCTACAAGCTTTTTGGAGGAGTCTTTAGGGTTTTCTAGGTATACAATCATATCATTAGCAAAGAGCAACAGTTTAATATCCTCTTTATCAGTTTGGATGCCCTTTATTTTTTTTCTCTTGTCTGATTGCTCTGGCTAGGACTTCCAGTACTATGTTGAATGGAAGTGGTGAGAATGGGCATCCTTGTCTCATTCCACTTCTCAGAGGGAATGCTTTCAACTTTTTCCCATTCAGTATTATGTTGGCTGTGGGTTTGTCATAGATGGCTTTTATTACGTTAAGGTATATCCCTTCTCTGCCAGTATTGCTGAGGGTGTTAATCACAAACGGATGCTGAATTTTGTCAAATGCTTTTTCTGCGTTTCTTGAGATAATGTGATTTCTGTTTTTGACTCTGTTTATGTGGTGTATTACGTTTATTGACTTGTGTATGTTGAACCATCCCTGCATCCCTGGTATGAAACCCACTTGGTCATGGTGGATTGTCCTTTTGATATTCTGTTGGATTCGGTTAGCTCGTATTTCTTAAGGATTTTTGCATCTCTATTCATCAGGAATGTTGGTCTGTAGTTTTTCTTTTTTTGCTCTGTCCTTTTCTGATTTTGATATTAGGATGATATTGGCTTCACAGAATGATTTAGGGAGTATCTTCTCTTTATCTTGGGGAATAGTGTCACTAGGATTGGTACCAATTCTTCTTTGAATGTCTGATAGAATTCAGCTGTGAATCCATCTGGTCCTGGACTTTTTTGTTGGCAAGTTTTTATTACCATTTCAATCTCACTGCTTATTACTGATCTGCTCAGAGTTTCTGTTTCTTCTTGGTTTAATCTAGGAGGGTCCTATATCTCCAGGAATTTATCCATTTTCTCTAGGTTTTCTAATTTAGGTACATAAAGGTGTTCATAGTAGCCTTGAATGATCTTTTGTATTTCCGTGGTATCAGTTGTAATATCTCCCATTTCAATTATAATTGAGCTTATTTGGATCTTCTTTCTTATTTTCTGGGTTAATGCTGCTAATGATCTATCAATTTTATTTATCTTTTCAAAGAACCAGCTTTTTGCTTCATTTATCTTTGTTGTTGTTGGTGTTGGCGTTATTTGTTTCAGTTTCATTTAGTTTGGCTCTGATCTTTGTTGTTTCTTTTCTTGTGATAGGTTTGGGTTTGGTTTGTTCTTGTTTCTTTAGGTGTGACCTTAGATTGTCTATTTGTACTCTTTCAGGCTTTTTGATGTAGACATTTAAGGAACTTTCCTCTTAGCACTACCTTTGCTGTATCCCAAAGGTTTTGATACATTGTGTCATTATTATTGTTCGTTCAAAGAATTTTTTAATTTCCATCTTGATTTCATTTGCAACAGTCATTCACGAGCAGGTTATTTAATTTCTATTTATTTGCATGGTTTTGAGGTTCCTTTTGGAGTTGATTTCCAATTTTATTTTACTGTTGACCTTTTAATCTTATTACCAGGAGTCAGTCCTACTGAAATATTCTTCAGATGTGTAAAATCTGGATGCTGAGTGTTACTCGTCTTGTTTTTATTATAATAGAAAAAAATCAGAACTAGTCATTATGAAAAAAAGATTATGGGAGTGCATGAAGATGGATAATGCTGATCTGTTGGTCTTTCAGGATTTCTTAAAAAGACCAACAACCTTTGCCAAACTGCATTCTGCAATATTCTTCAGTTGCTTTACATTACAAATAATCAAATGAAAATAATTAAGAAATAAATATTAAGAAATATTAAGAATCATTAAGAAATATTAAGTTCCAAAAAATATTTTATTATGAATCCAATGAAATATTGGCCTGTTTATGAGCTTCCTGGATACTTTAAAAAATCCTAGGTCATTTAGCATATTCCTTTCTTTCTGAGTGTGAAATATTATCCATCTTTCCATTTCTGTTTTAACAGATGAACTTAACTAATACTACATATGTGTATTTTTTCTTTATTTGATTACATTAGGATTTTCTAAACATTTTTGTATCTCTTATTTATAACTATTTCTCTCCCATTGCATCTTGATGATTAGTATTAGCTTTGAAAAATGCCCAAGAAAGCAATTAAAATAGTTATTATTTTAGTAGTATTTCCTTTATAAAAATCGTATGTGGTGTAAGCATGAGAATACATTAATACAAAATAGTATAATATGATATAGCTAGACATTTAATGCATTTATTTTAATTTGAAGAAGATAGTTTGTACTATATTCACCAATGTTTGTTTTAGTTATTGTAAGCAGTCACATTTTTCCCTTTAGTCAGTCTCAGGTCAAGGAGTATGTCATAATACTTTTTGTGTCCCCCTAGTGCCTTGTACTTACTAGATACTCAGTAAATTTCTAAAGAATTGATTAGGTGATTTGGGACATGTGACACAATCTATTTAATTTTTTCTGTCACAGTCATATAAAAGTAAGCAGCTTCTTAACATTAGTGTGTATTAATACAAGCGAAAACAAATTTTAAATTAGCTTAGTCATTGAATTAAAATGCTGATGAAACTGAAAGGAAGCTAGTATTTACATAGTATTAGAAGGAAACATGATTTTGCTAGCTTGTTTTAACTTGGTGGTTTTCATTTGAATTCTCCTTCTGTAGATAGATATTTAATCAAACTTTAAAAAATATGGTTGATAATAAGTTTCAATATACTAGACTTAGAGTTTTCTAAAAATATTGTATATTACATATTGATTTATGTATATCAATATTTCAGCTTAGAAAATTAGATAAAACGTGTATCTCTATTGGTGTATGCATGTGTATGTATGTAGATACATTTCATCCTAACTGCCCACTTAATACATTTCAAAGAAATATAAATGTAAAGGCAAGTATACTTGCAAAAAAATTACAGGTGAAGAGAAAATGAAGGAAATTGATGAGAGGATAACAGAAAGTATTATAATAATGTATAAATATTTGGGAAGTATTAATAGGAATGCTATATTTGGGAGTTGAAAGAGATTAAATGGTCTTAAGAGAGAGAGACACAGAAAATACATCTTTATAAAGCCAGAAATGAGTGAGAAAATGAAGAGTAATTATTCAGTGAAATAGATGAGTCATCTTTATTAACATCGTTAAAATGAAGGAAGCTTAAATGAAATCAAGCAATACAGAGATTCTCTACCCAAATATAGTACAGAAATGAAATATGTTTCTAGATTTACATCCATGATTTTTCACACCGATACTGCTAAAATACCTAGTACTCTACTTTTAATATTAAAATATGTACATAACTTATGAAGCAAGAAATAAGGCTTTGTTGAGAATTAGAATGAATGTGTATTTGCATATTATGCTTCTGAGTTTGACATAAATATTTAATATTTAGATATATAGTATATGTATATATACACACGTATATACAAATATATATCTTAAACAGTGGTACTTTTATTTGTAATAAGACAGAAAGTAAGAAAATTATTAAGTATAAAGGAGAAAGTTTCAATATTGAAATTAAATACCAATATTAGCATAGCATGTCTGTCTCATTTTGTATATGTGTATATACGCACATGTATATATGGGTGTGTGTGTATTTCAGCTGGCTTCTGGATTCTGGATAATGCAATTAATTGAATTATAACATAGTTTAATTACTCTAATTATTGTTAAGGCAAAGGAAAAAAGTATAGGCATATTTTATAATCTTAAGTGATTATAGACAATGAAGTGTCACGGCCCCCCCCAAAACAGACAAATTTTTAACACTCAAATTACTGAAAATTATTAATTTGTTTATCCATATGTAAGGTTTTATAATTTAATGAAAAGATGTATCATTAAAAGAAATTAGCAGCTTTTCAGATCGTATACTAACTTTGATATTTTATTTTTTTAAGAGTTCAACATTTATTCCAGGATTATCATTTATATCACATTTGTGCAGAATTTATAATCACAAGCAGATAAACTTTTTTTTCTGTATTTCAAGATCTCCTTCCTTATTCATTTGTTATTCATTCATTTGTTTATTCAGTAAGGTTTTAAGTGCTGATTTTTTTTTTTAGCACTTGCTGTTTTACTCAGGAAAAATTTTCTGTTATAACCACTTTAAAGCTCTCAAGATATAACTTAGCCACAGAAATATATTAAATTATTTCAAAGCTTTCTTTTCCTTTGGCTGAGTAATTCTATTTCCTTTTCTTTGTATTTTAAAATACAAGATGAGGATGGTTCTTCTGATGTTAATCACTTGGGTGATTCCCACCAACAGTGTAAAAGCATCCCTGTTTCTCCATAGCCTTGCCAGCATCTGTTGTGTCTTAACTTTTAATAGTTGCCATTCTGACTGGTGTGAGATGGTATCTTTGTGGTTTTGATTTGCATTTCTCTAATGATCAGTGATGTTGAGCTTTTTTTCATGTTTTTTAGCCCCTTAAATGTCTTCTTTTCAGAAGTGCCTGTTCATGCCCTTTGCCCACTTTTTAATGGTGTTGTTTTCTTCTTGTAAATTTATTTAAGTTCCTTGTAGGTTCTAGATATTAATACTTTGTCAGATGGATAGATTGCAAAATTTTTCTCCCATTCTGTAGGTCGTCTGTTCACTCTGATGATAGTTCCTTTTGCTGTGCAGAAGCTCTTTAGTTTAATTAGATCCCATTTGTCAGTTTTTGCTCTTCTTGCAATTGCTTTTGATATATTAATCATGAAATCTTTGCCCATGCCTATGCCCCACATTTTCTGCTAGAGTTTTTACAGTTTTGGGTTTTGTATTTAAGTCTTTAATCCATCTTGAGTTAATTTTTGTATAAGGTATAAGGAAGGGGTCCAGTTTCAATTTTCTCCATATGGCTAGCCAGTTCTCCCAGCACCATTTATTAAATAGGGAATCTTTTCCCCATTGCTTGTTTTTGCCAGGTTTGTTGAAGATCAGATGGTTGTTGATGTGCAGTCATAGTTCTGTTCCATTGGTCTGTGTGTCTGTTTCTATACCAGTACCATGCTGTTTTGGTTAGTGTAGTCTTGTAGTATAGTTTGAAGTCGGGTAGTATGATTCCTCCAGCTTTGTTCTTTTTGCTTATGATTATCTTGGCTATTTGGGGTTTTTTTTGGTTCTATATGAATTTTAAAGTAGTTTTTTCTAATTCTATGAAGAATATCAGTGGTAGTTTCATGGGAATAGCATTGAATTTATAAATTGCTTTGGGCAGTATGGCCTTTTTTATGATACTGATTATTCCTATCCACGAGCATGGAATGTTTTTCCATTTGTTTGTTCCTCTCTTATTTCCTTGAGCATTGGTTTGTAGTTCTCCTTGAAGAGGTCCTTCACTTCCCTTGTTAGCTGTATGCCTAGGTATTTTATTCTCTTTGTAGCAATTGTGAATGGGACTTCATTCATAATTTGGTGCTTTGCTTGTCTATTGTTGGTATATAGGAATGCTTGTGATTTTTGCACATTGATTTTGTATCCTGAGACTTTGCTGAGGTTACTTACCAGCTTAAGGAGATTTGGGGCTGAGACTATTGGGTTTTCTAGATGTAGGATCTCGTCATCTGCAAACAGAGGTAGTTTGACTTCCTCTCTTCCTATTTGTATACCCTCTATTTCTTTCTCTTACCTGATTGCCCTGGCCAGAACTTCTAATACTGTGTTGAAAAGGAGTGGTGAGAGAGGGCATCCTTGTCTTGTACAGTTTTAAGGGGAATGCTTCTAGCTTTTGCCCATTCAGTATGGTATTGACTGTTGTTTTGTCATAAATGGCTTTTCTTTTCTTTTTTTAATTATTATACTTTAAGTTCTGGGGTACATGTGCAGAACATGCAGGTTTGTTACATAGGTATACACGTGTCATGGTGGTTTACTGCACCCATCAACCTGTCATCTACATTAGGTATTTCTCCTAATGCTATCCCTCTACTAGCCCCCCACCCCCTAACAGGCCCAGGTGTGTGATGTTCCCCTTCCTATGTACATGTGTTCTCATTGTTCAGCTCCCACTTATGAATGAGAACATGTGGTGTTTGGTTTTCTGTTCTTGTGTTAGTTTGCTGAGAATGATAGTTTTCAGCTTCATCCATGTCCCTGCAAAAACATGAACTCATCCTTTTTTATGGCTACTTAGTATTCCATGGTGTATATGTGCCATGTTTTCTTTATCCAGTCTATCATTGATGGGCATTTGGGTTGGTTCCAAGTCTTTGCTATTGTGAACAGTGCTGCAATAAAACATACGTGTGCATGTGTCTTTATAGTAGAATGATTTATAATCCTTTGGGTATATAGCCAGTAATGGGATTGCTGGGTCAAATGGTATTTCTGATTCTAGATCCTTGAGGAATCACCACACTGTCTTCCACAATGGCTGAACTAATTTACACTCCCACCAACAGTGTAAAATGTTCCTATTTTTCCACATCCTCTCCAGCATCTGTTGTTTCCTGACTTCTTAATGATCACCATTCTAACTGGTGTGAGATGGTATCTCTTTGTGGTTTTGATTTGCATTTCTCTAATGACCAGTGATAATGAGCTTTTCTTCATATGTTTGTTGGCCGCATAAATGTCTTTTTTTGAGAAATGTCTGTTCATATCCCTTGCCCACTTTTTGAAGGAGTTGTTTTTTTCTTGTAAATTTGTTTAATTCATTGTAGATTCTGGATATTAGCCCTTTGTCAGATGGAGAGATTGCAAAAATTTTCTCCCATTCTGTAGGTTGTGTGTTCACTCTGATGATAGTTTCTTTTGCTGTGTGGAAGCTCTCTAGTTTAATTAGATCCCATTTGTCAATTTCGGCTTTTGTTGCCATTGCTTTTGGTGTTTTAGTCCTGAAGTCTTTGCCCATGCCCATGTCCTGAATGGTAATGCCTAGGTTTTCTTCTAGGGTTTTTATTGTTTTAGGTCTTACATTTAAGTATTTAATCCATCTTGAGTTTATTTTTGTATGAGGTGTAAGGAAGGGGTCCAGTTTCAGTTTTCTGCATAAGGCTAGCCAGTTTTCCCAACACGATTATTAAATAGGGAATCCTTTCCTCATTTCTTGTTTTTGTCAGGTTTGTCAAAGATAAGATGGTTGTAGGTGTGTGGTGTTATTTCTGAGGCCTCTATTCTGTTCCGTTGGTCTGTATGTCTGTTTTGGTACCAGTACCATGCTGTTTTGGTTACTGTAGCCTTGTGATATAGTTTGAAGTCAGGTAGCATGATGCCTCCAGCATTGTTTGTTTTTGCTAGGATTGTCTTGGCTGTGTGGGCTCTTTTTTTGTTTCCATATGCAATTTAAAGTAGTTTTTTCCAACTTTGTGAAGAAAGTCAATGGTCACTTGACGGGGATAGCATTTAATCTATACATTACTTTGGGCAGTATGGCCATTTTCACGATATTGATTCTTCTTATCCATGAGCATGGAATGTTTTTTCATTTATTTGTGTCCTCTTTTACTTCCTTGAACAGTGGTTTGTAGTTCTCCTTAAAGAGGTCCTTCACATCCCTTGTAAGTTGGATTCCTAGGTATTTTGTTCCCTTTGTAGCAATTGTGAATGGGAGTTCACTCATGATTTGGTTCTCTCTTTGTCTGTTATTGGTGTTTAGGAATGCTTGTGAAATTTGCACATTGATTTTGTATCCTGAGACTTTGCTAAAGTTGCTTATCAGCTTAAGGAGATTTTGGGCTGAGGGGAGGCCGAGGCAGGCAGATCACAAGGTCAGGAGATCGAGACCATCCTGGCTAACATGGTGAAACCCCGTCTCTACTAAAAAAAAAAAAATACAAAAAAAATTAGCTGGGCTTGGTGGTGGGCGCCTGTAGTCCCAGCTACTCGGGAGGCTGAGGCAGGAGAATGGCGTGAACCCAGGAGGCAGAGCTTGCAGTGAGCGAGAGCATGCCACTGCACTCCAGACTGGGTGATGGAGCGAGACCCTGTCTCAAAAAAAAAAAAAAAAAAGAGATTTTGGGCTGAGACGATGGGGTTTTCTAAATATACACTCATGTCATCTGCAAATAGAGAAAATTTGACTTTCTCTTTTCCTAATCGAATACCCTTTATTTCTGTCTCTTGCCTGATTGCCCTGGCCAGACTTCTAATACTATGTTCAATAGGAGTGGTGAGAGACGGGGTCAGGGACCCACTTGAGGAGGCAGTCTGACCCTTAGCAGAGCTCCACTGCTGTGCTGGGAGATCCGCTGCTCTCTGCAGAGCCATCAGGCAGGGACGTTTATGTCTGCTGAAGCTGCTCCCACAGCTGCCCCTTTCCCCAGGTGCTCTGTTTCATGAAGATGGGGGTTTTATCCATAAGTTCCTGACTGTGGCTGCTGCCTTTTTTTCAGAGATGCCCTGCCCAGAGAGGAGGAATCTAGAGGGGCAGTCTGGCCATAGCGGCCTTGCTGAGCTGTGTGTGGTAGGCTCCTCCCAGTTCGAAATTCCCTGTGGCTTTGTTTACACTGTGAGGGTAAAACCACCTACTCAAGCTTCAGCAATGGTGGACATCTTACCCCATACCAAGCTCCAGCATCCCAGGTCGACCTCAACTGCTGTGCTGGCAGTGAGAATTTTATGCCAGTGGATCTTAGCTTGCCAGGCTCCGTGGGTGTGGGACCTGCCGTACCAGACCACTTGGCTCCCTGGCTTCATCTCCCTTTCCCCGGGGGATGAACGGTTCTGTCTTGCTGGCGTTCCAGGCACCACTGGGGTATAAAAAAAAAAAAAAAAACAACTCTTGCAGCTAGCTAGGTACTGCCCAAACGGCTGCCCAGTCTTGTGGTTGAAACTCAGAGCCCTTGTTGCCTAGCCACCTGAGGGAATCTCCTGGTCTGCGGATTGTGAAGACTGTGGGAAAAGCACAGTATCTGGGCCAGAGTGCAGTGTTCCTCACAGCACAGTCCCTCATGACTTCCCTTGGCCAGGGGAGGGAAATTCGCTGACACCCCTTGTGCTTCCTGGGTGAGGCGACATCCCATCCTTCTTCGGCTCGCCCTCCATTGGCCGCACCCACTGTCCAACCAGTCCCAGTGAGATGAACCGGATACCTCAGTTACAAATGCAGAAATCCCCTGCCTTCTCCCTGGGAGCTGCCGACTGGAGCTGTTCCTATTTGGCCATCTTGGCGCATTAATGGCTCTTATTAATTTGAGGTATGTTCCATCAATACCTAGTTTATTGAGAGTTTGTAACATGAAGGGATGTTGCATTTTATCGAAGGCCTTTTCTGGGTCTGTTGAGATAAACATGTGGTTTTTGTCTTTAGTTCTGTTTATGTGATGAATTACATTTATTGATTTGTGTATGTTGAACCAGCCTTGCATCACAGGGTGAACCTGACTTGATTGTGGTGGATAAGTTTTCTGGTGTGCTGCTGGATTCCATTTGCCAATATTTTATTGAGGATTTTTGCCTCGATGTTAAAGTGATTTATATATGTTGTATTTTAGAAAAGGTTCTAGAGAACTCTTTGTAGGTTGTTTTTATTAGTTTGATACATAATATGAATTGTTTCAAACATGAAAAAATACAGAGACTAAACTAGTAAATACCCATATATGAACTAACTTAATTTTTTTCTAACATTTTACTGTTCTTGCTTTAGTTTTTTTAAAAGTAAGAATTGAAACATTATGCATAAACTTGTAGCCTTCCTTGATTCTATGTTTTTTCCAGTTAGTGTTATCTATAATACTTCTCTGATTTCTCTTTCCTTGAATTTTATACTGTTACTTCACTGTGCTATTTGTACTAGCCATACACAATATGTCTTTGCATGTTTATCATTTGTTACGTTTTAAATTTTTTATACAATTTTACTATTCTGTAACCCAGTTCTTAGTACTGAACATTTAAAAAATCATATTCACCTGTATGGATAGTGTGGCTCTGGTTCGTTTGTTTCAACTGTTTTTAATTTTTAAATAGATTTTTAAAATTTATGAATGTAACACAATTCATACATTTTTCTTTAAATGGATATTTTTATTTGTTTTGCTTTTAATTTTCACTGACACAAACAGAACATACAGAAGATTCTTCTAGAGATGTGACGTATGTGTGAGAGTTTCTTTTATTTTGTATACCTAGAAGTAGAGTACCAAGAAGAAAGGGTCTGCATGTCGTTAATTTTATTAGATGTTGCTAAGGTGCTTCCCAATATGTTTGTACCAATTTATACTCCTATCAGTACGGCAGAAGAGTTTTCATTTATGTACACCTTTACCATTCTTACTATTTTTTTTTGCCATCCTGGTAGGTATGGTTTCAATTATGTTACTAGATTAGATTATATTTTTTGATTACTAGATGATTTAACATCTTTTCCTGTGTGTATTAGCTCTTCTGTTTTCCACTTCTATGTATTACTGTTTAAATTTGCTTCAATGTGGGATTATGGATTGATTTTTAGTCTCTTTTAATAAGTAGGAGGAAAGCCCTTTACTATAACTGTCTAATTTCACTACATAGCACACAGTAGTACAGCTGATTTGGGGCATTAACTCTGCATCTCTCTTCTCCGAAAGTATTTATTTTGTTTCTGAGTCCAGCAGTTTTTTTGATTCTTTCTCTTTATATTTTTCTGCATTGCTATGTGTTGGACGCTGGCATAGTCTTTTAATGTATATTTTTACTGGTTAATGTTGACCTTTTTTTCATAAAGATGATATATAATATATATAAGTTTATTTGAGACTAAATTGACTTAGGAAAAAGACACAAATGGAAGAACCATAGTTTATATTAAAATGTAAAACTTGTTTATCAAAAAGCATCATAAACAGAATTTTAAAATTATTTGCCACATATTTAAGCAGACATTAATTTATTTAATATATAGAGTACATTTGTTCTAAGAAAAACAAACTCTTTCTCTAGTAAAAAAAAAAATGGGTAAGGAAAGAGAACAATTCATGAAGCAAAACAAATGGATAGAAAACATATTTTAAAAATATTTATCTCTAAAGATGTTCTTTGAAACCAGCGAGAACAAAGACACAACATACCAGAATCTCCGGGACACATTCAAAGCAGGGTGTAGAGGGAAATTTACAGCATGAAATGCCCACAAGAGAAAGCAGGAAAGATCTAAAATTGACACCCTAACATCACAATTAAAAGAACTAGAGAAGCAAGAGCAAACACATTCAAAAGCTAGCAGAAGGCAAGAAATAACTAAGATCAGAGCAGAACTGAAGGAAATAGAGACACAAAAAACCCTTCAAAAACTCAGTGAATCCAGGAGCCGGTTTTTTTAAAAGATCAACAAAATTGATAGACTGCTAGGAAGACTAATAAAGAAGAAAAGAGAGAGGAATCAAATAGACACAATAAAAAATGACAAAAGGGATATCACCACCAGTCCCACAGAAATACAAACTACCATCAGAGAATACTATAAACACCTCTACGCAAATAAACTAGAAAATCTAGAAGAAATGGATAAATTCCTGGACACATACACCCTCCCAAGACTAAACCAGGAAGAAGTTGAATCTCTGAATAGACCAATAACAGGAGCTGAAATTGTGGCAATAATCAATAGCTTACCAACCAAAAAGAGTCCAGGACCAGATGGATTCACAGCCGAATTCTACCAGAGGTACAAGGAGGAGCTGGTACCATTCCTTCTGAAACTAGAATCCTCCCTAACTCATTTTATGAGGCCAGCATCATCCTGATACCAAAGCCTGGCAGAGACACAACAAAAAAAGAGAATTTTAGACCAATATCCTTGATGAACATTGATGGGAAAATTCTCAATACAATACTGGCAAACTGAATCCAGCAGCACATCAAAAAGCTTATCCACCATGATCAAGTGGGCTTCTTCCCTGGGATGCAAGGCTGGTTCAACATATGAAAATCAATAAACGTAATCCAGCATATAAACAGAACCAAAGACAAAAACCACATGATTATCTCAATAGATGCAGAAAAGGCCTTTGACAAAATTCAACAACCATTCATGCTAAAAACTCTCAATAAATTAGGTATTAATGGGACATATCTCAAAGTAATAAGAGCTATCTATGACAAACCCACAGCCAATATCATACTGAATGTACAAAAACTGGAAGCATTCCCTTTGAAAACTGGCACAAGACAGGGATGCCCTCTCTCACCACTCCTATTCAACATAGTGTTGGAAGTTTTGGCCAGGGCAATCATGCAGGAGAAGGAAATAAAGGGCATTCAATAAGGAAAAGAGGAAGTCAAATTGTCCCTGTTTGCAGATGACATGATTGTATATCTAGAAAACCCCATCGTCTTAGCCCAAAATCTCCTTAAGCTAATAGGCAACTTCAGCAAAGTCTCAGGATAGAATATCAATGTGCAAAAATCACAAGCATTCTTATACACCAATAACAGACAAACAGAGAGCCAAATCATGAGTGAACTCCCATTCACAATTGCTTCAAAGAGAATAAAATACCTAGGAATCCAACTTACAAGGGATGTGAAGGAGAACTACAAACCACTGCTCAATGAAATAAAAGAGGATACAAACAAATGAAAGAACATTCCATGCTCATGGGTAGGAAGAATCAATATCATGAAAATGGCCATACAGCCCAAGGTAATTTATAGATTCCGTGCCATCCCCATCAAGCTACCAATGACTTTCTTCACAGAATTGGAAAAAACTACTTTAAAGTTCATATGGAACCAAAAAAGAGCCCGCATTGCCAAGTCAATCCTAAGCCAAAAGAACAAAGCTGGAGGCATCACGCTACCTGACTTCAAACTATACTACAAGGCTACAGTAACCAAAACAGCATGGTACTGGTACCAAAGCAGAGATATAGACCAATGGAACAGAACAGAGCCCTCAGAAATAACGCCGCATATCTACAGCTGTCTGATCTTTGACAAACCTGAGAAAAACAAACAATGGGGAAAGGATTCCCTATTTAATAAATGGTGCTGGGAAAACTGGCTAGTCATATGTAGAAAGCTGAAACTGGATCCCTTCCTTATACCTTATACAAAAATTAATTCAAGATGGATTAAAGACTTAAACGTTAGACCTAAAACCATAAAAACCCTAGAAGAAAACCTAGGCATTACCATTCAGGACATAGGCTTGGGCAAGGACTTCATGTCTAGAACACCAAAAGCAATGGCAACAGAAGCCAAAATTGACAAATGGTATCTAATGAAACTAAAGAACTTCTGCACAGCAAAAGAAACTACTATCAGAGTGAACAGGCAACCTACAAAATGGGAGAAAATTTTTGCAACCTACTCATCTGACAAAGGGCTAATATCCAGAATCTACAATGAACTCAAATTTACAAGAAAAAAACAACCCCATCAAAAAGGGGGCAAAGGATATGAACAGACACTCCTCAAAAGAAGACATTTTTGTAGCCAAAAAATACATGAAAAAATGCTAATCATCACTGGCCATCAGAGAAATGTAAATCAAAACCACAATGAGATACTATCTCATACCAGTTAGAATGGCAATCATTAAAAAGTCAGGAAACAACAGGTGCTGGAGAGGATGTGGAGAAATAGGAACACTTTTTTACACTGTTGGTGGGACTGTGAACTAGTTCAACCATTGTGGAAGTCAGTGTGGCGATTCCTCAGGGATCTAGAACTAGAAATACCATTTGACCCAGCCATCCCATTACTGGGTATATACCCAAAGGACTATAAATCATGCTGCTATAAAGACACATGCACACGTATGTTTGTTGTGGCACTATTCACAATAGCAAAGACTTGGAACCAACCCAAATGTCCAACAATGATAGACTGGATTAAGAAAATGTGGCACATATACACCATGTAATACTATGCAGCCATAAAAAATGATGAGTTCATGTCCTTTGTAGGGACATGGATGAAGATGGAAACCATCATTCTCAGCAAACTATCACAAGGACAAAAAACCAAACACCGCATGTTCTCACTCATAGGTGGGAATTGAACAATGAGAACACATGGACACAGGAAGGGGAACATCACACTCTGGGGCCTGTTGTGGGTTAGGAGGAGGGGGGAGGGATAGCAATTGGAGATATACCTAATGCTAAATGACGAGTTAATGAGTGCAGCACACCAGCATGGCACATGTATACATATGTAACAAGCCTGCACGTTGTGCACATGTATCCTAAAACTTAAAGTGTAATAGTAAGAAAATTAAAAAAATAAAAATAAAAATATTTATCCCAAGCATTCAAAAATTTAAATTTAGAAAATTAAAAAATTATAGCCAGGCATGGTTTCTCATATATGTAATCCCAGCACTTTGGGAGGTAGAGGTGGGAGAATTGCTTGGACCTAGAATTTCAAGATCAGCCTAGGCATCATAGAGAGACCCCATCTCTACAAAAAAAATTAAAATTTGCTGGGCATGGTGGCGCACACCTGTAGTCCAAGCTACTTGGGATGCCAAGGTGGGAGGATCACTTAAGCCCAGGGGGTTGAGGCTGTAGTGAGCTGTGATCATGCCACTGCACTTCAGCCTGGGCGACGGTGTAAGACCGGGTCTCAAGAAACAAAACCAAACAACAAACCAATTGTACAATCTTTTTTTTTGTCAAATTGACAAATATTAGAAAACAATAAATGTCATTGTTAATAATGGTATGAGGAAGTGAGCACTCTCATACTCTGCTGATGCAAATGTAAATCCCTACAACTTTTCTGAATGACAGTTGGGCAGTAAGAATCTAGAGCTATCCTATGCTCTAAATGACCACTAGATACATTGGCTACTTAAACATTTATGTCCTCAGTTTCAGTAACCTCATTTTAAGCCCTCATCAGCCTCCACGTGGCCTGTGGCTACATATTGCATACATCAGAGATAACATTTCCCTAATCACAGAATAGTTTATTGGCTATCACTCAGTAGTTTCAAAATATTCATATCCTTTTTCAAATACTGCTATTTCTAGGAATGTATTATAAATAAATATTAGCCATTTAAGGATCCTAACCAAAACATTGAAAACAACAGCAAAAATGGGAAAAAATCCAAATGTCCACAACAAGGAGCTGTAAATGACTATAAATTTATATGAAAGGATATTATGCAGCCTATTAAAATAAGTGTTTGGATTAATGTCATGGTAATATGCTTACAAAATGTGCTTCTAATTGAACAGACAGGCCACAAAACAGCATGACCACAAATTTACCATATGATTACAAATTTATTTTAAAATATTTTAAAATTTACATTACAGAGCATTATAGTGTTGGTGGTTTTTTATAGTGTTTTCTATTATAATGTACTACTGTTATAGTAACAAAAAAGTCAAAAGTATGTTGGTTTGGAACCTGGTTTTGAACCTTATGAAACATTAGTGATTGTGTTCATTTTAGGTTGTTTGTTTCATTTGAAATTTTGTGGTGGTTGACAAATTTATATATTTATTAATAAGTATCATATTACCAAATGGTTCAAATGAAGAGTTGTGTTTTTTTATGTTTGTTTTGTTTTGTTTTTTAATAAAAAGAACTGATAAAAGCACTCCAGGATTAAGGAACAAACTGACTAGGGATGGCTAATTTCTCGGAAACTAGCCACAGTAGGAACTTATTACTATCCATCCCTAGGGATAAAGGGACAAGAGGCAGAAATGGTTACCAGAATCCAATGTGTGCCAGAACTTTGCAAGTGGGGCTGCCCATGACGAGATGATGCAGCTGCCCTAAACACAGCAAGAGGAAAGGAGTGGGAAAGAAATCAGACCTCTTTTCTGCCACCTTTGGATCTCATGCTGGAATCTAACTGGAGGTCCATCAACAAGACAGTCCTCAAGTGAAGTCTGAGGAGTCAGCCTCCTGGGGCATGTAATAGATCCAAGCAGGAGAGAGGATAGAAGGTGTTAGAGGGTGAGGCAGGTTGGCAAATGGAAAAAAACTATCCCGTGTGTGTGTGTGTGTGTGTGTATTTCTCTGTATGTGTTTATTCAAACATACTTATGTAACACATACATATGCGGTTAATGGTTGGTATTATATTTACATGAGTTGTGATGTATATATGTATAAGCGTGTGTCATCTATTTGTGGAAGATTCCAATGTTTGTGCATACTCCCAGACACATACAAACATATGCACATATACAAGATATTTAAATTCTAGTAAATATAGAAAACAATGGAACTAGTTGGAAAAGAATTCTGGTTTAGACAGAGGAGTTCCAAAAAATAGCTAGGGAACCTTTAGGTAACACTTGTTTTAGATACACATGCTCTTGCACACCAATGAAAGCATACTGAACACACAAGAGTTTAAATTTCCCTTCAGTTGAAGTTCCTTAGCAGCAAGGACCATGTGTTCTGCCTTCCTGTGCTTTGTAAACTCTTGTACAGTGCTTCACACCCAGGAAGTGTCTCACTGTTGTAAGAATGAATGAATTAATCATTCCATTTAAATATTGTTTTCACTCAACCAGAGTACAACTTAAGACAAATTTGTATTCACTTGGAGACCACTTTTAGAACAATTAATTGAATGAAAAGGAATTGTACATTTTAAAAATATTTATTGTTTTTAACCAGTATTGATTAACTCAGATATACTATAGGAACATATCATGATTTTGTTTATGGTACTGCACAAAGCTACTTATATGCTTTTTGTAACAACCTCATGATGTAGAGAGAAGCAGCATTAAGACTATTTCGTAAATGATGACTTTGAATCTTGGGGAGGTTAAACAATTTTCCTTTTTCCTTTTACCCTTCTGTAATGAGATAGTGAAATGAAGAAAGCTGTGAGGAGTTTTCATTGAGCAGTTATATTGAGCTACTTGAATTGTAGCTGCCATAATTCCCACCTGTTGTGGGAGGTATCTGGCGGAGGTAATGAATCATGGGGGCGAGTCTTTCCTGTGCTGTTCTTGTGAGAGTAAATCTCACGAGAGCTGGTCGTTTTATAAACGGGAGTTCCTCTGCAAGTGTTCTCTTGCTGACCGCCATGTGAGACAAGCCTTTGCTTCTTCTTTGCCTTCCACCATGATTGTGAGGCCTCCCCAGCTATGTGGAACTGTGAGTGCATTAAGCCTCTTTCCTTTATAAATTACCCAGTCTTTGGTAAGTTTTTATTAGCAGTGTGAGAATAGAGTAATACAAGCAGTAAGCAAGGTTTTGCTTTTTGTGTTTAACATATACCTGTGATGAAATTAGCTCTCTTAGCTTTTTGGCTTTTTGTTTTTAAAACTATAACAAAAATAGGAAGGGTGGGGGGAGAATTGTTATTTACATGTGATTTCTAAAGATGAGTAAAAAATTGTAATCTAAGTTTTTGAACAAACCTGTTTTTATTTTACCACAAATGTCCTCTAAAATTAGCCTAAAGTGAATGTGATGCTCATATGGTGGGGGGAAAAAAAATCTTACCTGCCTCACCTCCACTTAATTAAGATTATTAAAGCAATATATTGATACTAAGAGCACAATTCTGGAGGAAAACTTTGATAGAGGTTGTCTTCAGTTCTTTGCTTCAAAAGTTTACTTAACTTTCGTATTGAATAAGATTAACATGCTGTGGGACCTGTGCTTTTTATATTCTGATGTTGTTCAGAGGTTTTTATTAGTTGGGTTATTCAGAAAATTGAGACATTATTTTTTAGATGGGTTATTCAGAAAATTGAGAAATTATTTATGATTTAAAAAGTTTTAATTACATTGTCTATTGATATTGGCCAAATGCAGTTTCGAAGTAATAGCTCATATTCTGAGATACATGAGGTATTAACATTATATCAGTATTGTGATCCTGTTGTGTTTTAACCCAAAGTAGGAGACATCAGTGTTTACAGTGTCCTTTCATTTTGAAAAGGCACTTCACATTGTTTTAGTCAGACTTATTAAGGGATACATTTTAGAGAAGTGAAAATTAATTCTTTTTAGCATATAGTTCTGATAAGTTTAGACAAATTCATATAGTTGTTTACCACCACAGTCAAATTATAGAACAATTGCATCAGCTCCCAAAATTATTCTATGCCCCTTTCTAGTCAACCCAGCTACCTACCCTTTGGAAAGTGAGAATGTCATATACAAGGAATCGTACAGTATGTGCTCTTTTCAATTTGACTTCTTTTATTTAGCAAAGTACAATTGGGATTCATCTGTATTGTTGCACAAATCAGTAATTTCCTCCTTTTATTATGAATAACATTTCCTTGTGATGTACCACCATTTGTTTATTCATTCCTCAGTTGAAAGAGTTTTTGAGTTTTTAACAATTATGAATAAAACTATAAACATTCATTTAAAGGGTTTTGTGTCAACATTAACTTTTCATTTATCGAGTATATACTTATGAATGAGATTGGTGGTTTGTCTAGTAAGTGTTCCTTTAACTTTATAAGAAACTGCCAAATTATTTTCTAAAGTGGCTGTGCTGTTTTGCATTCCTACCAACTGCGTGAGAATTCCAGTGACTCCACATTTTTACTAGCTTTTAGTTTTTTCAGTTTAAAATAAATAAATTAGATAATTACTTTTAGCTACTCTCATAGGTATATATAATGGTATCTTACTGTAGTTTTAATTTGTATTTCCCTAATGACTAAAGATGTTGAGCATCATTTCATGTAGTTATTTGTGATCTGTATGTCTTCTTTGTGGGCACTTTTGACAACCACAGAAAGACAAACTAGTGGATTAAAATTATAATCTTGTACTCACGGAGGAAATAAAGTGTATCTCTCTTTAACCTTATATTAGTGAGTTTATTAGTACATAAAATTGACAAAAATCATTTTATTGTCTATTTAAATGACAATGGTAATTATTCTTCCTGACTACAACTATCATTAAAGATGTTTACCATGTTCCTAATAGTTCTCATGTCTAATTGATTCCTCTCCCCATTTCCCACAGCTATTTCCAACCTTTACCATTTTTTCTCAAGTTCTTAAACTGTCTGTAGTTTCTTCAGTATTAGTCAGGGACTTGCTTCCTTCTTTTACTAAGAACCTGAAGAAGAAACACTTGCACACTCCACCAGCAGTTATTTTCACCTGTCCTAATTTTCTCTGTGTTATCGCAGCTCCTCTCACCTCACCCAGGTCTTTGATTCTTCATTTTTCTCTAGTTAACTCATCTATCTTGTCCCTTCTCTTCTCACCTTCCCTAGGCCTTTCATGTATCATTTTCTCTGCTTTAAAAAAATATTTTGCGTATTTCCTTACAGTCTTTTTCCTCAGCCACTCCATCCTTATCTTAAACAATAATAGCGGGCCGGGTACAGTGGCTCACGCCTGTAATCCCAGCCTTTTGGGAGGCCGAGGCGGGCAGATCAGGAGTTTGAGACCAGCCTGACCAACATGGAAAAACCGTGTCTCTACTAAAAATACAAAATTAGCCAGGCATGGTGGCGCATGCCTGTAATCCCAGCTGCTCGGGAGGGTGAGGCAGGAGAATTGCTTGAACCTGGGAGGCAGAGGTTGCAGTGAGCCAAGATCGTGCCGTTGCACTCTAGCCTGGGCAACAAGAGCGAAACTCCATCTCAAAACAACAACAACAACAACAAAACAATAGCCAAAGCTTTCATTTCACTAGTCTAGTCTTCCTCTTCAGTCTTTTTTTTTTTTTTTTTGAGACGGAGTCTCACTCTGTTGTCTAGGCTGGAATGCAGTGGCGTGATCTCGGCTACCTGCAACTGCCGCCTCCCAGGTTTAAGCTATTCTCCTGCCTTAGTCTCCCAAGTAGGTGCACACCACCATGCCTGGCTAATTTTTATATTTTTAGTAGAGACGGGGTTTCACCATGTTGGCCAGGCTGGTCTTGAACTCCTGACCTCAAGTGAACTGCCCACCTCAGCCTCCTAAAGTGGTGGGATTACAGGTGAGCCACCGTGCCCGGCCCTCTTCCATCTTTTTAATAGGTCATGACTCCTTTCTTATGAAGTAACTTATAAGCATAATATATCTTACTTTGTTGATGTTTCTCATCAGCGACCTATTAGAAACCCACCAAAAGCCTCTACCCTGACCACCTTACTTAAATTTAACTCTCAAATGTTGGAGACAACTCATTACTAGCATTAATCATCTCTTCTCAGCCCTCAGCCTGTTTGAAATGTCTGCTATTTTTGGAAGAGTCTCACTACTCTAATAGAATCTACCTTCTCCCTTTGCGTTTTGCTTCTTTCAAGACACAATTCCGTTTGTCCTTGTTGCAGTTACTTATTCCTGTATAAGCCACCACCCAAAAATGTAGTGTCTTAAAAAATAATGTTTTATGTTTCTCATGATTCTTTGGGTTGACTGGGTGGAGGTTCTGCTGACTTAGCCTGGATTTACTCATGTATTTGCATTCAGCTAACAGGTTGATTAAGGGATGGGTTCAGTTGAGACAGCTGAAATGGCTAGTCTTTTAAGCCCAGGTTTAACAGTGTCATGATCTGTTAAACACGGGTAGTGTTTTAAGACAGTGAAGATGGAAACATCAAGGCCTCTTCAGGTCTAAATTTTGTAATTTCCACAGTGTCACTTCTGCCACAATCTGTTGGTCAAAGTAAGTAACAAGACTAACTCAGAGTCAAAATGAGAAAGAGACACTACCTCTGGACAGGAGAAACAGCAAGATCACATTTCAAAGAGGTATCTGTACTTGGGTGGG
Organism: Pan paniscus; assembly: GCF_029289425.2. Classification (NCBI taxonomy): domain Eukaryota; kingdom Metazoa; phylum Chordata; class Mammalia; order Primates; family Hominidae; genus Pan; species Pan paniscus. The sequence goes on from NC_073253.2 coordinate 104,265,059, forward strand.
AAAGGTGTGGATATTAAACAGTCTACTATATTTCTTATTTTGTGACTCTTAGTTATCTCTTCTTAGTTTTCTTTTTTATCATTCTTTTTTTTGAGACAGCCTGTCGCCCAGGCTAGAGTGCAGTGGCACAATCTCGGCCCACTGCAAGCTCCGCCTCCTGGGTTAATGCCATTCTCCTGCCTCAGCCTCCCCAGTAGCTGAGACTACAGGCGCCCGCCACCACGCCTGGCTAATTTTTTGTATTTTTAGTAGAGACGGGGTTTGACCGCGTTAGCCAGGATGGTCTCGATCTCCTGACCTCGTGATCTGCCCGCCTCGGCCTCTCAAAGCATTGGAATTACAGCCGTGAGCCACCGTGCCCAGCCTTTTTAATCCTTCTTTAAATGTTTTGTGTTCCTATTCTCTTACCAGTTTCATAAGGTTTTCACCAATATTTATAATCGTCTCCAAGGATCAACACCTGGATCTCCTGTGGGTGATCCAAATTAAGATAGTCCAAAAGAGAATTCATAATCCCTATTTCTCACCCCACATCTTCTCTTCCCTTCCTGGATTTATATCTTGATCCCCGGTCCATGGCATTATATGTAGTTATGCAAACTAGATTGTTTTTGTACCTTTTCTTACCTCCCATATTCAGTTGCTGATAAATAAAGTCCTGCTGACTATAAATTTTGAACATCTGCCCTCTCGTTTTCTACCTCAGAGCCATTATTCAGGTTTCCATTATTCTTTGTATTTTAATACTAGTATTTGAATAATTTACAGTGTTTTTGAGTTTTGAATATTTTTGGCAAAAGTGAAATGAAATCAGTTTATTTTGTGAAGTAAAAAAGTGAAATGAGTTTATTTTGAAAAAGTGAGGAACATACATATGGAAAAATGTAAAAGGAATTAAAAATTACCCATGATCCTCACTCAGATGTACACAGTATTAAGCTTTCTGTGTACATTCTTTTAGGTTTTTAAATATGCACATCTAATGTCCAAATACATTTACATTTAAAAAACATTTTAAGCATGTTTTTTAAATGTGTTAATGCTATAGGTATTGTTTTTATCTGTTTTTTTCAAATTATATAATCAGCTTCTTTTGATGCATAGTATTAGAAATTCTTCTAAGATTTAAAAAGTGGGACAAAGAACAGAATTCAGTGAGATGTTGAGAAGATGTAAATATCAGGCTAAAAATCAGCATCTCTAAAAATTAGAGATGGATACAGCAAAATGTATGCACAACGGAGGACCTCTAATGTTTAACATCAGAGGAGAAATGTAATTTTAGACAAAGAATTAGTGAGATAAGGTGCTTTCTGGTTTGTCTTTGTTTTCAGTACATTAACTGGAATTTGTTTCTTGTCTCGCTCAGTTAACTTTCTACCTCACCTCTTTTTTAAATTATCCCTTTGTTGTTATTAGCATGCCATTTGTAATATTTCCTTTAACTTCTTGGACTTAATGAGCTAGCCTCTTTGAGTTTTCCCCTAACCTCCCGTGGTTATCCTCTCACAAGGCATTGTTTTCTCCTTTTTTGCATGTTTATGTTTTTAGCAGGGCTTTATCTTGCTTTTATTTTTTTAAATATAAGTTTGCCTGCATGCGTTCAGGGCTATTTTATCTTTTTGCTCTCATTCAAATTACATCAAACCCAATAAATCTACAGACCTGCACAGATTCAGGGCTGCTTCCTCTTTTATTTTTTCTTTGGGACAAAAGACCTCCAAAACAATAGCGAGCTGATACAATTTTCTTTGATTGTGGAAATCTAGTGTAACTAGTTTACCTAATTCCAATTGATCCTTTCTTTAGCCTCTGTTTCTGACAGCCACTATGAACACTCATGCTTCAGTTACTTTGCTAATGCTGTTTTCTTTACCTGGAGTATTGCCTTCTTGTGCTTCCCTTTTCTCCGCAGCAGAGCCTACTTCTCTACTGTGCAGCCATCTTTAGCCCTCAGTCCTTGATCAAAGTAACCATCTCTTCTCTGCATTCGCCGCACTCTTTGGTGCTCCGCACTTAGTTCTTTCCTTATTTTTACTTATTGTGAAGAGGTGTGTGATTGTAACCTTCTTGCAGGTAGACTGTGTATTCACGTATGCCAGCCATGTTAAAGGTTTGCTTAAAATGCTTAGCAAATTTAGTAAAGATCATGATTACACTAAGATAATGTTCACATAGATAAATACAACTCAGCCGGTTTAGTGATTAAATGTAGAGCAGCTGTTGTGGAGAATTGGTGAGTTGCTTATTTAGTATGTTTTTCATGGGAGGGATAGCAACATTGCCTTCAATTGATGGCAAGTTTCACGTGTCACAATTAAAGTTTTATGTACGTATTTTGAGGCTAAATATGAAATTCCAATACTGATTTAGTCATCTTTAAGAGGCATTTATTCTTGCCTCCCTCCCACTTTTTATTGATTTGTTTCAAAGTAAAAGCTTTTATTTTTAAATCAATAACATTCAGGTAATATGATTCCATAAAGCCTTTCCAAAAATTTGAGACCTGTGTGGTATCATTGCGATGGCACTACATCAGCAGTATCTGTAGAACTTGATATTGGAGAGTTTTGTTTAAAGAAATATTTTGTCTTGATAGGACATTAAGTGAATGTAGAGGTATGGCTCAGAATAACTGCTAATTACAGTTTCTTTTAAATTATGAAGTGCCTTTTTTCCTTTTGGCTTTTGCCAAAATGGAAAAGAGGAAAAAAAAAATCAATGACTATAAATATTGGAAAACTCTATGACAATATGATGAATAATGAAATAAAAATTAAAAACTACCAAAGTCATACTTGATAGACTTAAAATGACAAAAGCAAGGGACATTGGAAGTAAAGATTCTCCTTGAATATTTAACTCACTTATTTCTCCCTTGGCTGAACGTGTGGAGCGGAATTACCTGTTACTAGAATGGTGATGAAGTGTTAAATGCATTTTGGCTTTAGTGTTATCATTGCTTTTGCTTTTTTTTTTTAATTTAATTTAATTTTATTATTATTATACTTTAAGTTTTAGGGTACATGTGCACAATGTACAGGTTAGTTACATATGTATACATGTGCCATGCTGGTGTGCTGCACCCATTAACTCGTCATTTAGCATTAGGTATATCTCCTAATGCTATCCTTCCCCCCTCCCCCCACCCCACAACAGTCCCCGAAGTGTGATGTACCCCTTCCTGTGTCCATGTGTTCTCATTGTTCAATTCCCACCTATGAGTGAGAACATGCGGTGTTTGGTTTTTTGTCCTTGTGATAGTTTGCTGAGAATGATGATTTCCAGTTTCATCCATGTCCCTACAAAGGACATGAACTCATCAATTTTTATGGCTGCATAGTATTCCACGGTGTATATGTGCCATATTTTCTTAATCCAGTCTATCATTGTTGGACATTTGGGTTGGTTCCAAGTCTTTGCTATTGTGAATAGTGCCGCAATAAACATACGTGTGCATGTGTCTTTATAGCAGCATGATTTATAATCCTTTGGGTATATACCCAGTAATGGGATGGCTGGGTCAAATGGTATTTCTAGTTCTAGATCCCTGAGGAATGGCCACACTAACTTCCACAATGGTTGAACTAGTTTACAGTCCCACCAACAGTGTAAAAAAGTGTTCCTATTTCTCCACATCCTCTCCAGCACCTGTTGTTTCCTGACTTTTTAATGATTGCCATTCTAACTGGTGTGAGATGGTATCTCATTGTGGTTTTGATTTGCATTTCTCTGATGGCCAGTGATGGTGAGCATTTTTTCATGTGTTTTTTGGCTGCATAAATGTCTTCTTTTGAGAAGTGTCTGTTCATGTCCTTTGCCCACTTTTTGATGGGGTTGTTTGTTTTTTTCTTGTAAATTTGTTTGAGTTCATTGTAGATTCTGGATATTAGCCCTTTGTCAGATGAGTAGGTTGCAAAAATTTTCTCCCATTTTGTAGGTTGCCTGTTCACTCTGATGGTAGTTTCTTTTGCTGTGCAGAAGCTCTTTAGTTTCATTAGATCCCATTTGTCAATTTTGGCTTCTGTTGCCATTGCTTTTGGTGTTCTAGACATGAAGTCCTTGCCCATGCCTATGTCCTGAATGGTAATGCCTAGGTTTTCTTCTAGGGTTTTTATGGTTTTAGGTCTAATGTTTAAGTCTTTAATCCATCTTGAATTAATTTTTGTATGAGGTGTCAGGAAGGGATCCAGTTTCAGCTTTCTACATATGACTAGCCAGTTTTCCCAGCACCATTTATGAAATAGGGAATCCTTTCCCCATTGTTTGTTTTTCTCAGGTTTGTCAAAGATCAGATAGTTGTAGATATACGGCATTATTTCTGAGGGCTCTGTTCTGTTCCATTGATCTATATCTCTGCTTTGGTACCAGTACCATGCTGTTTTGGTTACTGTAGCCTTGTAGTATAGTTTGAAGTCAGGTAGCGTGATGCCTCCAGCTTTGTTCTTTTGGCTTAGGATTGACTTGGCGATGTGGGCTCTTTTTTGGTTCCATATGAACTTTAAAGTAGTTTTTTCCAATTCTGTGAAGAAAGTCATTGGTAGCTTCATGGGGATGGCATTGAATCTATAAATTACCTTGGGCAGTATGGCCATTTTCACGATATTGATTCTTCCTACCCATGAGCATGGAATGTTCTTCCATTTGTTTGTATCCTCTTTTATTTCCTTGAGCAGTGGTTTGTAGTTCTCCTTGAAGAGGTCCATCATGTCCCTTGTAAGTTGGATTCCTAGGTATTTTATTCTAAACATATGGAATGCTTAATGAATTTGCGTGTCATCCTTGCTCAGGGGCCATGCTAATCTTCTCTGTATTGTTCCAATTTTAGTATATGTGCTGCCAAAGCGAGCACTATGTTTGCTTTTAAAGTTATCTTCTTAATGTTGATTTTTTTTAAAAGACTGTTTTGTTCTAAATGTCTCTGTAGGTGTTAATTTGAAAGTATGGAATTGGTGTCTTCAGAAATAATTTCAGACTCAATCTAGTTATAGAAAAAAGTTGTTTTTGTGTTTGACAGTTAACATACATCTTGATTTTTTTGTATATGTATGATTTGATAAGCCCCTTGTTTCTAGCACATAGTAATATGGCTTTTTTATTAAAGCAGCATCTGCTAGCCCCTTTGCAGTTATCACAGTAGTGTCGTTCCATTTTGATTTTGCTGTTCAGCACTTTTTAAAACTGCTGTATCGGTTTCTTTTGTAGTAAAACTTGAAATACCAGTTCTTGGCGTCAGATAATACTTTCTTTTAAAATTGACTTTTAGATAAATTAAAAATGGTTAAGATGTAGATAGAGAAGCAAACGTGTGACTTTTTTTTTTTAAATAGTAGTTGGAGGGAGCATATATTCATTCCTTCTTTCATGCCACATTAATTGAATGCCCATTATGTGACAGCTTCTTGATACACTCTGGAGCTATACTGGTGACTGAGACATAGCCTTTTCCCTCAAAGAGCTTCTGTCTGCCGGTGGAGACTGACAGGTAAATAGATCAGTATAATCCAAGCTGACAGGTGACATAAGCATGAACAGAACTGTGGAAGCACTAGGGCAGGATCAGCACATCATGCCTCGGGGAAGCAGGAGACAGCATTATATATGGTAATTCAAAATGAAATGGAATCATGAGCAACCCTATATTTTAAAGCAGAAATATGATTTTCTTAGTGTAAATTAAGCCTTTTTTCAACTTAAATTTTAGTTTTGAGTGAGTTGCTGTCATTCAGAAATTGGCTTTTTTCTGTGTTGTCAGCATCGTGTGCCTTTTTCCACCTCCTCATTCCCCTCCATACTCCGAAGAATGTCTTTAATGTTTGAACCACTATGTCACATTGCATCTCAGATTTACCTTCTCTGGCTTTGGATGCTCCTGAATGGGGGTGATTATTTGCATTTCCTTTGCTCCTCTTGGAGGACTGGGTCACATTTAGTTTAAGGGTTACTATTAGTGAGCAAAGAGAACAAAGGCACCAGGAGCTGAGAATGCCCTTTTCTAGGTGACTTTTTCCCTCTATATCTGACCTAAGTTGTACACTTCTTCAGTAACCAGAGACTATAATTACATGCTAATGTTATAGCCCTGTCAGTATCTGTTTCTACAAGATCTTTATGTATTCCAAGGCATCCTGTGTAGGGAAGCATACAATATATTGTTAATTTTGGACAACTTTATCCATCCCAATTCTATAGGCTGATGATAAGCTTGAAGATGACAAGGCCAGGTGACAGAATACTGGAGGATTCGTTTCTGAGTAGTTCAAGATTGTCTTTGTTGATTAAAACTTCACTGTGTATCAGCCACTCTGAATTGGACTTTTGTTGAATATGAATAAAGATAAGAGGATTGAGCAACTCCTATAAAGCAAAGTGAAATTGCAAGCAGTGTGTGAAGAAAACTGGTTTCACTTTAACCAAGGACAACAGGAATCCATACACACTTGTGTACTTTTTTGTGTCTCTGATGATATCAGACCAGCTTTCTCTTATCACTGATAAAGCCATGACCACAGATGTAAATCAAATGACTTAATTGTAGGTCGCTTGTCAAACAAAAAGCCTTTGTTGCAAAGCAGTAGCAAAACTTTGAAATGTGTATGTGTATACTTAGTCAATGTTTAGAATCTATTCTTTATTTGAATATATACATATTTTCCACATTATTATTATAGTTTTTTATTATGTGCTATGCACAGAATTAAGTTCCTCTCAGATTCATATGTTGAACCACCAACATGTCTTTATAGGTAGGGCTTTTAGGAGGTAATTAAGGTTAAATAAGGTTATAAGAATGGCCTCCTAATTCAATAGGTTTTGTGGTCTTATAAGAGGAAGAGAGACCTATCTCTACCTGTGAATATGCCTAGGAAAGGCCATGTGAGGACACAGTGGGAAGAAGGCAGTCTGCAATCCAGTGAGAAAGCCCTCAGCAGATTCTGTTGTTTAAGCCACCCAGTCTATGATACTGTGTTATGGCAGCCTAAGCTGACCAATACACCATGTAATAAACGTGCTGTTTTCTTATTTCTATTGCATAGTTATTTTAGGAATTTTAATATTACAGGCTTTTTACTGAAATGAGACAGTTATTTTATGTTGCCTTTTGAAATGTGAGCTTGAGAGGATTGCAGGGCTAATGAGGGGCTAGGAAAGAAAAATATCCCTAGATTTATTCAAGTTTTTCAAAAAGTTATGTTATATATTTTGCAAATCAAAAATTATTAGAAAAGACAAGATAGTTATTATAGAATTTAAAGTATTTTATTTCATACATTACAAATACAAAACATATTGTTTTAAGAATTGCTTTGGATTGTTTTGAAGCAAAATGTTGGATATGATGTCCTCTGCTGATGATTGCTGCAGAAATACCCAAATGACATAGTAAGATTTTCATGCCTTATAAATAAGTCTTGTATATTCACAGTCTTTCTGTTATTCATTGTTGAACCTTTGTCTTGAAATAATGTAATTCATAAGAAAAGAGATAACTTATTTGCATATCATAAATTTTAGTTCTTTTAGCTTGGGTCCAAATCAAAATAAAATTCATTTTGCTTTTATTTTGTTGACTAGTTTTGGAGGATATATATCATCATTGGTCTTAAATGTTATTATAGTTATTTAATTTGTTTATTTGCTTTACGATAAAATATAAGTCTTATCAGAGACCAAATCCAACAACTCAGGTTAGAAATGTGAATACTTAAATGACCATTATCCAAGAAATTCACAGAACCTACTTGTTTTCCCTCAATTATGAGAACTAATGCATTGTAGAGAGTCACTACCCTTTTCTTTCCCTGACAACCTCCATCTGTGGTCACATACATGATTGTTGGGACTTTTATAGTAACAAACCCTTTGTTTTCATTTTCTCTATAGATTCTCTTTTTAAAAACCCTATTTTCTAACATCTTACTTTGTAATAGTAGGGAAAGAAAGCATCATGTATGTATGGTCAACCTATTGTCTCCTGTCTGTTTTAGTTAGAATGCCTAGTCAAATGACTTAATACTTTGGATTTTTTACTTCTACTTATTACATTTTCATTGAATTGGAGACATAAGAAGGAAAAAATGAGACTGAGACAAACAGGCTGAAATAATTTTAAAAGTCCACAAATTTTCCATGAAAATTGCTTAACACTGACTAGGAAGTATCAGTATCAGTGATAGTCATTGAGTGGTTTTGCTTTATCCTGCCCACTTAGAAATAGATTGTCTTCTGATAATTGATTATATAAAGATTTGCGACTGATAACTGATCAATAATTCAATATGGCTTTAGGATGAAGTTAAAATAATTGATATCTTACCATTGGGACTACACATGTAGAGAACCTTAGATAAGCAAGGTTTTTACACCCTTATTTTCATTTTAATTTACCTTTTCACAATTTTCTGTGTGGTTTGGTGGTGAAGAATACAGATTTTAGAATCAAAGACTTGTCCCACAATAGTGGTTGTGTAGAATGGTTAAATTACTTTATCAGTCTGAGCTTCCATTTCCTTATCTGTAAATTGTGGTTGTGTGGTAGGTTTGTGTAGATGTTAATGGAATCATGTAATCCTTTGAATCGTATATATGTAAACATTACAGTGGCATATAAAAACCATCTAAAATGGCATAGATATAATAATTATTTCCCACAACATTGTTAAGAATTCATCAAGTTCTGTAAGCAAAATATGAACCTTTAGAAGGGACTTAAGTAGTAGAGTTGGATTTCACCCACATCGTTTTCTGGATATTTTTTCCCAAGCCCTTGTTTGGACAAATAGTAGAGGGAAATGTAAAATAGAACAGGAAACCTTGATTACTGTGGGTAGTACTGCTGTTGAGCCATATGACTTTGAGAATTCACTTAGGTAACAAAACAGATTGAATTGTCAAAGCTGATTCATATGAATCATAGGTATTATCTAACACCATAATATCCTAATAATTCAAAAGATACAAGCAGAAACCAGGCACAAGTGTAATATTTTTTTCCAGAGGGGTTTGAATGTATATAGACAGCTTCAAAAAATGTCCCTTTATCCACATTTGATTAGATTTTGGTTTTGGATTAAGAGATGGGCTCCAGTGTATGCTATTTTGGTTTTGGAACTCTTCAGTTTTATACTCCATTAATTTCATTAAAAGAAAAATTCTTATGTGATTATGTCATATTCTCTAGCCATGCCCTCATAAAATTTTAAATTATAGGTTTATTTACAATAGCAGTCTAGAAGACCACTAATATATCCTGCTCAAAACATTTTATATAATAGATAGGTCCTTCCTAATAACTTTGTCTCAAGTAAATGCAAAAGTATCATTGTTAGTATTGTCAAAGTGTGGTCATTATTAGTATCATTATTAGTACTGTCAAAGTATGATTACCAAACCAGTATCTGGTTAAAGTATCATTATTAATATTGTCCAAGTGTGATCGCCAGACCAGTAGCATCAATACCATAAGGGAACTTATTAAAAATACAAATTATTGGTTCCTATGCCAGGCCTACTGATTCAGAAATTTTGAGGATGAGACATCAGTCATGTTTTACAAGCTCTCCAGTTGATTCTGATGCAGGCTGAAGTTTGAAAAACAATTGTAATAACTTTATAAAGAGATCTGGTGGAGGTCATTCATTTCTTCTAGCATTCTTCCCTGCAATCCCAGGGAAGAAGTGAGTTACACACCTGACAATAACCTTTTACTTTCCAAACTTAACCTATTTCTTTATATGTCTGTAGATATATTTATATATAAAAAATGTTTTACGACTGATTTTAAAATGCTGATGGTAACAATATAAACATTATCACCAAAATCACCTTGGAGAAAAAAATTGTAGCAGTGCTGCTTTTTCCTAATGTACTTTGCAATTTGTTTCTTTTAGAATTCACTTCAAGGTAACTTTTAATCCAAAATAAAATGTGTCTTACTGCTTTGCAGTGCAACTGTTTTTCACCAAGTTTGACCTCTTAACACACCCACCAGATTTGACTCTTAATGATTGGCTTTCTGAAAATTAATTGTATGTACATTGATAATCTACAGACATTAGAAATATTCTTAAATTGCTTAAAGGTAGTTTTAAGTATGAATTTCCAATTTCCTGCATTTGGAAATTAATTTTAAAATCAGTCTTAAAACATCTTGCCTTGAGCAAGATCAGCATTTTTAGAATAAGCTTACTTTGAAATTACACTTTTAAAAAATCAGTAATATTACTTTATAGTCATATATAATAAAGCATAAATTTGGCCCATCTCACTGGTCTCTACCACAGTTCTAGAAATAAGACCAAAATTTCTGTTTTTTAAAGAATCTTCTAAAACTCAACTTAGAACTGAACAAATAACATCCTTTTCATTCTTTGTTATTTAATAAAAAGAAATATTCCTTCAGATCATTAACTTGTAAGATTGAGGAAGAAAATAAGCCACATTTAGATCTCAGTTTCCTTCTATATGACTTGGAATTTTTTGGTTACTAAAATTGGCTTGCTGGAAATCTTCCCTAATTAGAGAAATTGATGGATGACAAAGATTAATTATGTTTTATCCAGCTATTATATATCCCCTTGTGAACTTTTGGCATACACTTTGCGGCCAAGCTTTGCCTTATGACTTTGTTTTGTATCCAGAAGCACTCTGCCTTTTATGAACACTGTAAAAAGACCTCAAAATTGGTTTTCAGCCACCTTGCCAAACTAAAGGCCTTGTACTGATGAACCTCTTTTGTTTATTTTAATTATTGAAGAACTGTAGTGAAATAATTATCACAATCGTTTTGAAATTTTCTAAATGGTCCTGTTTGATTTGGGTCTAATTTGAATGAAATGTTTGTTTTTAACACTCAGAACATAAAGACAGCATGTTGTTGGTATGCTTATAACCAGGAGTTAAGGAACCATTTTACCTTTATTCTCCTTTAAATTCAAGTTATTTTAAGTGTTTTGCTTCATATTAAGTAGAATAATTTTAGTGTAGCTACTTGATACATCTTTTATCAGAAATGCCAAAATACTGCACACCCACCTCATGATCAGATCCAAAAAGGTGAATATATATAATACGTATATTTGCTGTACTCAATGTTATCCTACTACCATTTTAATTAATGAATTTAGATTTTAGCAGGTGTGCTTACTAACTGTAGGTCTGTTAAGATTTATTTGACTTTAATAAGAGTGAGAACAGGGAATATAATGTTGACTTCCCTGTGTGAAGTCTTTCTGGATGCTTCTTTTAGTGTTGAAATCAACAAACTTCTATGTACATTATTTTTAAAAATGCATATGCCTAATATAAGGGTATACTTAACATAATTATCAAGTCATTTAATGGATTGTAGACTCACAAGTGGGAATTGCTTTTTTCATTTTTAGTATTCTAACAACATTTGCTAGAGGGATATTCTGAATACTAGAATCTATTAGAATAAAAGTGTTTTTCCTAAAAGTAAGCTTTCTTCACCAATTTTTTCTTAGCTACTAGCTTTTAGTTTATAATGAAGGATTCTTAGTGCTTATCTTAGTACTTTATAACATTACTAAAGCTTTAGGATAAACAACATATATCCCATCTCATTACTATAAAGTAATTAATTTTCTACTAAACTGTATGTCTTCTATGAATAAGATTAATTGAAAAGCAAAAAAACAAGCTTTCTTAGATTTGATAGATATTTATGAAACATGACATTGTGAAATGTGTGCATTTTGTTCCTAAAAGTTGTTGTTTTTTCATGTTGCATTACTACAAGAAGTAAAATCCAAAAAATACCTACCGTATGTTAAGCATTGCAAGACAGATAAAGCCCCTGTAGGTATGCAGCTTACCCTTTAGAGGGAGAAGATAGAGAAAGGTAAACAAGTAATTTGTAAGATAATTATAGGTTCATCATGCTAAAAAGGAAACAAGCAAAGTAATAATGTCCTTAGATCCAAAAGGAGGGCTACTTCTCTGGCTCCATTTTGGCAGTCTACCAGTTACACCCTCCCTACAGTTGAGGAGTTTAAAGTACCTAGAATATGTGCCCATATACAGTCCATGCTTTCTACCTCAGAGTCTGTAGATCTTCATATTTCCTGTTCCAGCAACCCTGAGCCCACTTCCATGCCCTGCCCAAGCTAATGACTGAAGTCCATTGTCTCAAGGGAAGTCCATTGTCTCAAGGGTGGACCACAGGAAGGGTGGCCAATATATTTGAGGAACACATGGATGCAGCTTGGAATATACAGGAAGGAGAGTCTAGAGATACCACATACTAGGCTACATGAGGAGCATAAAGGAACCAGGAATGGGAAGAGAGACAAGTAGGCTTGCAGTGCAGGACCTGGGGAGACTTCTCCTATACTGCCATGCTCTAGTGCAGAAGTCTTGAAGTGAATATTTGACTTTCCAGGTTATTAGGGAGGTATATTTGTCAAAGTAATGGAAAAGAAGATGTCACATTTAATGATTTGTTGACATGATATGTAAGTTTTACATATTTAGACATGTGACATTGGGCCCCACAAAGGCTAATGACATAATATATAGAAATATTGCCTTGTGAAGGTCACTTTAGATAGGATGGTCAGATAAAGTTTATCTGAGGAGACACGATTCAAGTCAAGACCTGGAACATGAACTTGTAGAGGAAAACAAATAAGTTTTAACTAGAGGGTATTCCAGCTAGAGTAACTATGTCATACAAATGTATAGAGGATCAAAATCAACAATAACCAGATGCTTCATCTGCATAAAGAATCAAAAGAGGACCTCAGAGGAAGGAATGAAATAACATAAGGATAGAGATCTGCAGGGACTAGATTATGCCCTATTATGCTATAGATAATAGCTTGGTTTTTAATCTAAGAGCAATGGGGCATTACTGGAGGGATTTAATGAGAGAATAGCAGGTTCTTAATTACATCTTTTTAAAGAAACCACATCTTTTTTCTTATGTGTAAAATGTATGTAAAGGGAGGATGGAAGCATGAAATCAGGTTAAAAGACTATTATAGTGACCTGTGGAAGGAAATGATGTTTGCTTGGTCTTAACTGGTAGGAGTAGAGATAGACAGAAAGTGTATGTGTTGAGTGATGTTTTGCAAGTAGACCTAACATTTTCCCTGATGCATTGTATGTGGAGAATGAGGCAGGGAAAATAATCAAGAATGATTAAGATTTTTGGTTTGAGAACCTGGATGAATAGTAGTTACATTTACTGAAATAGAGAATGCTATGAGAGAAACACAGTTTTTTAGGGAGATAGGAATTGAGAGTTCTATTGTGAACATGGTTAGTCTGAGGTACTATTAGACAATCAAGTGGAGATTTCAAGTAGGCACTTGGATACGTCCAAGTTGAACTCAGGGGAACAATGTGGACTCTCCTTTTGTTTTGTGAACATACCACATGCTTCTTATGTCTCAGAGCCTTAGTTCCAGTTGTGCCTTTTGTCGGCAGTATTCTTTCCTACCTTTGCCTGCTTTCAGTCTCAACTTAAATGCCAATCTATCTAAATGGTTCCCTTATGTCCATTTTTATTCTCTATCTCAGTATTGTTTGTGTTTTGGGGTTTTTTTGTAACTTTTTTTTTTTTTAATTTGCAAACATTTTCACTTTTTCTTCTCTTCATGAAGAGGGACATTGTTTCACTCACCCTATCTAGCCAATGCCTAGCACAGTGCCTGTCACTTGATAGATATTCAGTAAATACTTGTTGATTGAATGAATGAATGAGCAGCTGTGGTTTGCTTAAAAGGAAAGACAAGGTGCTAGGAGTAGAACAGTATGAGAGATGATGGACTCCCCTTTCCCCCAAAGATTTGAGGGTTCTTGAGTAAGAGGAAGAATGGTTAATGTTTATTAAGCACTTATTATATGTTAGGCACTGACTGAGTACTTTATTAAAATCTCATTTAATATTTAGAACCACCCTATATAGTAGCTTCTCTTTTTATCTTTATTTTGCAGATAAGGAAGCTGAGACTGAAAGAGGCCATGTTGCTGAAAGTTACACAGCTAGTGCAGAACAGCCATATTTCAAGCTCAAGCAGTTTCGCTCCATAGCCTAGTCTCTTAACAAATACATAGAACAGAAGACTATTTCTGCAGTGCTGTAGATCATTGTAGTTTCCTTAGCCTTTGATGCTATTGAAGAGGATTCTGATAAACTCAGTGGAATAGTACATAATACTCCTCAGATGCCTCTTCCCAGTGTCAGGTTCCAGCAGCCCAACAAAATGACACCACTGTGTATTCCTTGAAGCCTGGACAAGGGTCACTCCTTGCATATCTCTTCTTCATAAGACTACCACCCTATGCAGAGTGGAATGGAAAGAAAACGAAAGAAAGCAGTGGAGAGAGGTCCTTGGGAGCAAGATCCTGATTCACTTCAACTCACAGGCAGGTCTCCTTTTTTCTGGTAGCCACTGGGGACAGTGCCAAGCCCATCTGATAGGGACCCCTTCTTCATAATGGCCAGAGTGTGTGAGGTACGGAGGACGGTGGGTAGATACCAAAGAATGAAAGGAAAAAGCCAGGAGTCTCATCTTTTTTGCTCTTTGAAGATAAAGGTATCATCTAATCCCCCTTTCTTTTTCCTATTATCACTGGATAAGAAACTCCTGAGAGCAGAAACTGTATTTTGCTTTCATTTTGATGAGCCCCTGTGCCTTTCACATCATGTTTAAGTCTTTAATCCATCTTGAATTGATTTTTGTATAAGGTGTAAGGAAGGGATCCAGTTTCAGCTTTCTACATATGACTAGCCAGTTTTCCCAGCACCATTTATTAAATAGGGAATCCTTTCCCCATTGCTTGTTTTTCTCAGGTTTGTCAAAGATCAGATAGTTGTAGATATGCGGCATTATTTCTGAGGGCTCTGTTCTGTTCCATTGATCTATATCTCTGTTTTGGTACCAGTACCATGCTGTTTTGGTTACTGTAGCTTTGTAGTATAGTTTGAAGTCAGGTAGCGTGATGCCTCCAGCTTTGTTCTTTTGGCTTAGGATTGACTTGGCAATGTGGGCTCTTTTTTGGTTCCATATGAACTTTAAAGTAGTTTTTTCCAATTCTGTGAAGAAAGTCATTGGTATCTTGATGGGGATGGCATTGAATCTATAAATTACCTTGGGCAGTATGGCCATTTTCATGATATTGATTCTTCCTACCCATGAACATGGAATGTTCTTCCATTTGTTTGTATCCTCTTTTATTTCCTTGAGCAGTGGTTTGTAGTTCTCCTTGAAGAGGTCCTTCACATCCCTTGTAAGTTGGATTCCTAGGTATTTTATTCTCTTTGGAGCAATTGTGAATGGGAGTTCACTCATGATTTGGCTCTCTGTTTGTCTGTTATTGGTGTATAAGAATGCTTGTGATTTTTGCACATTGATTTTGTATCCTGAGACTTTGCTGAAGTTGCCTATCAGCTTAAGGAGATTTTGGGCTGAGACAGTGGGGTTTTCTAGATATACAGTCATGTCATCTGCAAACAGGGACAATTTGACTTCCTCTTTTCCTAATTGAATACCCTTTATTTCCTTCTCCTGCCTAATTGCCCTGGCCAGAACTTCCAACACTATGTTGAATAGGAGTGGTGAGAGAGGGCATCCCTGTCTTGTGCCCATTTTCAAAGGGAATGCTTCCAGTTTTTGCCCATTCAGTATGATATTGGCTGTGGGTTTGTCATAGATAGCTCTTATTATTTTGAAATACATCCCATCAATACCTAATTTATTGAGAGTTTTTAGCATGAATGGTTGTTGAATTTTGTCAAAGGCCTTTTTGAACATACATATTTTTCTAGCTGGCTATTTTTAGCCACTCAGTTGCCAGAACCTGAAAAGGGTCTGTATCAGCATTTTTTCACTTATTATCACCTGCATTGCTTCCTTTGGAGGGCATAACTGTTGGCTCTGAGAGTTTTTTAGTCAAGAAAAATGAGACATTCTAAAGTCGAGATGAATGAAAATGAGTTAGAAAATATTCATATGTGTACAGAAAATTATACAGCCTTTTGTTCAGTTAATACTATCCTATAATAAACAAGTTTATTTTATAAGTAGGGAAATTGCATAGACATACATTAAAAATAAGAACCAATTAAAATCCTTTCTAGAATGATAGGATAAAATAAATTATACACATACAAGAACTATTTTATGTAGCTTGCAAATATAATGAAATATTTTCTAAGGTAATAATGTGTGTGTTTCCTAAATAAGAACCATTTGGGAAGAAAGTACTTTTGGATTATTTAGAATGAATTTATAGAACATTTAAACAAATACTCGGTTACTAAAAGCTTCTCAGATAGATTCCAGATGGGCAACTACTTTGCATACTTTTCAATAAGTTTTTGTTTTTCCTCTAAAGCAACCCTGATAACTTTAATGACAAAGCTGATCAAATTCTGAATAATTCTTGGATTATAAAAAGGTTCTATGGCTGAGACTTTGAGTGGAATAAATGTGCTGAGCCAGCTAGGGAGATAATGAAGCAGGCTGACTGAAAAATTGTATATAAAAGAAAAATAGAGATAGCAAATATTTCTCAGTATGAGTAGTAGAAAAATCTCTGAGAATCATCTTATGTATTGTGACATTTTGTTAATTATTCTTTCTTTTTTGTTGTTGTTGTTGCCTGGGCTGGAGTACAGTGGCCCAATCTTGGCTCACTGCAACTTCTGCCTCCCGGGTTCAAGGAATTCTCCTGTCTCAGCCTCCCGAGTAGCTGGGATTACAGGCGCCCGCCACCATGCGTGGCTAATTTTTTTGTATTTTTAGTAGAAACGGGGTTTTACTATGTTGGCCAGGCTGGTCTCAAATTCCTGACCTTGTGAACTGCCCACCTCGGCCTCCCAAAGTGCTGGGATTACAGGCGTGAGCCACCACACCTGGCTAATTATTCTAAGGATTATATGTTGGTCTTTGTGCATTAGCTCCAAAATACCATGTTGTCAATATGTTTAGAAATTCATCTGCTATAGGTATTAAATCTTTGTAGTGAGATAATATTTTTTTTTTAATTCTGATTTAAATTTTGCCTTTTTTCTTTCTTTCTTTCAAACTATTACACTGGATGATTACCACTATCCCTTTGACCAGGGGCTGGACAAAGCTTGTATTTCCAGTATTTTTTGTAATTAAGTCCTCATGTTGAACCTGCGATACATTGGCTCTTGCTGAGGAATAGATTGTATTACTGTATTAGTGAATTGGCCTGTATTTAAGGTAGAATTATTTATCAAAAACAATGATTTAAAAATGAAAATGTTGAATTAAAAATATAACTTCAGTCACATGGAAGCAAGAACTTCTATTTCAGTTTTGAATGTTGGGGAGATATATAGGAATAGAATCAGGTTGTTCTTTACTATTAGCAGTATTTTCTTTTGGTGGGCATTCTTCTTGGAGAACTGTGAATCAAAGGGAAGTGTTAATTTAAGTCACACTTCTAATCACTCTGACTTACCTACTTGAGATCGAATTTCAAATATGTCCCTGTGCCCCATAAAGCCCTTTAAAGGGATAACTTTAGGAAGAAATGGCACAACCATCCAAAGAGATTTGGCAGCGGTTGATTGACGTAATAAATAATGACCATCTGTACCCTGTAGCAGTCCACCAAGAAGCACAGTTAGTCCCCTGCAGCCTGGGCAGACTGCTGGTTGTCTTCAGCAGGTGAACAAAGGAGACGTTGCTTATTTGATAGTTGTTCACTTTATTTAAAATGACTACATTTGTGAGGCAAAATTCTAAGATTTAGGTTTTAATATTTTAAAACTAATTAGATTTTATTTTCAGTTATTTTTATAGCTTTTGCTTATTACTGTATCTACTTGTATAAAGATGTGGGATTTACATAGTGTTTTCATTAAAAGTACTATATTAATGACAATTTTGTTGAAACCTTATTTTTAAGTGATTTTATATTTTATAGAAAATTTGGAACAGAGTTATTGTGGGAAAATGGAATATTTGTCATTTATCTAGTGGAAATAAGTGGTATAGAGACCGAAGTTGAGTCATTATTTTTTTAGGTTACAGATTACATAAAGATTATACAAAATTGACTCATAACTCTGCCAGTTATATTAAGACATACTTGATTACAACTGTAAAGTTTTTTGTGATTTCATTTTTTGACACAAAAACTGTGAATGTGCAAAATGCAAAGCTTTAAATTAGATTATAATCTAATGAATGCAGTAGATGAAGAGCAATCTATAATTGATTTGCATAGAAATAATTTCAAACAAAGTATGTAAATCATAAGTTAAAAAATCTGTTAGGAATAGAACTTGAAACTTAAAATAGAATTTATAACCCATTGTGTTTCAATTAATTAAAATTGATTGCATCATTATCTCTGAACTTGAAAGAGTCATATGCATTGCTTTAAATAAATTACTCTATTTTGGGTAACAGTATAATTTGTTAGAAAGGACATAAGCTTCAGAGTCAGACATATATGGGTTCAAACATTGTTTCTGCCATTTGCTGTCAGAGTAACCTGTCTCTCAGAAACTCAGAGTCCTGGCTTGATGGTGTTACTAACACCCCCAAGTTCAGTGATCCACTAGAAAGGCTCACAGAAGTTAACATTAAGTTAAATTCAAGGCTAGGATTTATTGTCGCAAAAGACTGACTCATGTAGGAACAGCAAAAGCTAGGTCAAAAGAGGCTTTCTTGCCCTATTTATAGCAGGAATTGTATGGCTAAGTCTTTCTGTCTACAAACTGCAAGGCCATGTGTGATACCATTACTCAGGAAATCCCATTTGAGTTTTGGAGTCCAAATTTCTTACCAGGGGCTGATCACATACCTGTTAACATGACCAGCCATGGTGAGGACCCCAAACCAGGCACCATGTGCATAGAATGGATATTTATGTTTACTTTAAGCATGTTAACAACCTAGTTCTTCTTGACCTGCCACTTCAGTCATTATGGACTAACATTACTCAGTAACTTTTGAACATTCTGGTGGTTTAGTTCTCATTTTCACCAAAGGTGGTCAAGAGTATAGAGATAAGCAGAAACTGAATGAAACAGACCTACTTTGTTAAACTTTCCTCACAGAGTTATTGTGAAAGTTAAGGTAGAACTCTGTTTAGTTTTGGTTTTACCTATGTCCTTTTAGGCTTTCTTTTTTTTTCTTCTTGTTACCTTTTTTTTAATTATTATTATACTTTAAGTTTTAGGGTACATGTGCACAATGTGCAGGTTAGTTACATATGTATACATGTGCCATGCTGGTGTGCTGCACCCACTAACTCGTCATCTAGCATTAGGTATATCTCCCAAGGCTTTCTTTATCTGAAAATGTCTTTATTTTCTATTCATTGTTCTTTTTTTTTTTTTTTTTAGTTAGAGACAGAGTCCCACTTTGTTTCCCAAGCTGGTTTAGATCTCTTGGCCTGAAGCAATCCTCCTGCCTCGGCCTCCCAAAGTGCTAGGGTGAGCCACTGTGCCCAGCCTTATTTTCCATTCATTCTTGAAAGATGGTTTTACCACATTTACTATTTACAGTTGACAGTTATTTTCTTTCAACACTGGAAGGTTACTGTGCTACTTTTGTCCGAACTGTGTGGTTTCAGAAGAGAAGTCTGCTTTCTGTGAATTGGTATACCCTGTAGGTAAAGTCATTTCTCTCTGGCTGCTTTCAAGACTCCTTGTCTTTCCTTGTTGGAAGTTTGATTATGATGAATCTTGGCTTGAATTTATTTGTGTTTATCCTATTTCAGGTCCTGTCAGCTTCTTGTTTGTAGATTTGTGTCTTTCGCCAAATTTGAGAAATTTCAGTCATTATTTCTTTAAGTACTCTTTCAGCCCTACTCTTTCTCCTCTCCTTTTATCTCAGATTATACAAATGTGGGATTGCTTGCCTTACAGGTTCCTAAGGTTCTGTTCATTTTTTTTCACCCAATCTATTTTCTCTTTGTTGTTCAAATTGGGTAATCTATTGATCTGTCCTCAAGTTCAATGATTAGCCTCTCTTATCTTCACTTTACTATTGAGCCCATTCAGTGAGTTTTTAAAATTTGCTTTGTAATTTTTAGTTATATACTTTTTATTTGGTTCTTTTTTTAATAACTTCTGTTTCTATGGCTGAGATAATCTATGTGTTTTCATATTTTTCGAGGGAATTTGTAAGTGATTGTTGTGCATTTTTCTGGCAGCTTTAAAATCCTCATCAGATAATTCCAACATCTGATCCATCCACTGTTGGTTGACTGTCTTTTCTCATTCAGATTGTGATTTTCTTGGCTCTTGATATGATGGATGATTTTTAATTGTACCCTAGACATATAATCTATTATGTTAGGACATCTTGGGTCCCGTTTAAATCTTTCATTTTTGCAGGTAGTTACCTTGTTTAGGTTTAGCAGGTAGGGCCTGGCCTGCTTTAAATGGTTTCAATGACAGTGCAATTTTTAGAGCTTTTTTGGTGTTATTTTGTTTTGTTGGTTTATCTGGTGCCACTGGGCTTCCTTCTAACTTGTTCATTTTAATGCTGCCTCTAGGAGTAGAGGGAATTCCCCAAGTCTGGGCTGCCAGGTGTTTCACTGAGGAAGGGCATCTTAGGCCTATGGGATTGTTTGGTAGACTTCTCCTGCCTCTGGGGAACAGAGTACTTCCTGGGCTGGGGCCTTATTGTGGTGGGATTCTTTCTCCCGTTAGGCATGCTGCCCTGTCGTCTCTGGCAAGGGAGATAGGAGTCTCAGTGCATGGAGACAAAGAGACTTCCCAGGATAGGTGTTTTTTTTGTGGCAGTGCTTCTCTTGCCAATGCAACTGAGCTGCCTTGTTATTTCTCAGTTGGGAAGTGAGATAACAGGCCCACAGAAACAAAGAGGCCTCTTAGGCTTGGTCACTCATTTGTCTGGGATCTATCTTCCTGTTACTTGTGGGCCATCCCAGTATTTCTTGGTGGGGCAAAGCAGTCTTAGGCCAGCTGGGAAAGGGAGTCTTCCCTTAGCTGTTTATTGTTAGTTGGATCTCCAGTCAATCCCCTTACAGGTGGTACTGGGCTCATTTGGTCATTTTGAGGACTCTTATATAATCCAGGGGAGGAACAGGCCTAACTGAGCCGCCTTCTATGGCTATGTTGGGAGTCAAACTGCCTTCTGTTGTGGCGGTAGGATGGAAGACATCCTGCCACTATTCTGTTCTCCCATTCCAGGAGTCCCAAACCAATTCACCCTTCTCATACCATCTTTCAGAGTTCCTTGTTTGCCTCTTGAATTATGTCCAGGGTTTATAGCTATAATACTTTCCTGTGGAAAGGAGCAGGGAGAATTATGCTTCTAGAACTTGTCCAATGACCATAGTATTTTAATTGTTTGTTTGGATGCTGGATAATATACATTCTATATTTGTATAGTAGAACAAATGCTCACATTTTTTAAAAAAATTAAAGGGTTACACAATAAAGAGTATTTGGAGACTTCTGGTCTATAAGATTAAGTGAATACTTGATTCCTTGTTTAAGCTCTCCATGGCCTGGTTAGAAAGTACATTTCTAGTTTTTCACTGAACATTGCTCCCCTTTAAGAAGTCTTTGCCTTCACTCTTCTTGTGTATTCACTCTATCTAGAAGATTTCTACTTCTTTCTATGCTTTTGCCAAAGTTATTTTCTCCTTTTAGCATGTCAGTCATATCCATGTTCAAGACTTATCTCAAATACTACCTGTTTTTTGAGACGACTTCTGACTTTTCTAGCACAATATGGCTTCCTTTTCCTCTGAAATCCTTTATCATCACTTACATTACTCATGTGACACTTGAAATGACATTTTGAACAGAGTGTAATCTAAGTTTATCTTTAACTCATCTGTTTGGAGATGAACTTTCCTAGAGAAGCGGTGCTAGCAATGCTTAAATGTATCCATAACATATGCAATGTATGGAGCATAACTACCATTTTACATGAGTCTAATGGAATATATCCTTATATACTGACAGTTCTATCTTAAAATTCCAGGTTCATATTCCTAGACTTACACCCCTTCTCTACCAGCGTAGTTAATACTGAGTCCCATAGGAGTGGTGGCTTCTGTGGGCTATGCCAGAGATACTGCTGCATGGCAGACTGAGAGAAAGTTTGTTGGCAGCGAAGTAGAAAAATAAACTCTTCAGAGATGTTAGAGAGAACAGAGCTAATGTTGGTGGGACTGTGACAACCACTAATCATAGGTTAGAAAAGAAACTGTGTTTCTTTTACACAGGTATTCTTGCCCAACTCCTACCCTTCACTGAACACACTTACATTTCCTCCTTGTGCCTCATTTTTTCACTCAACAGGTAATAGCTTACCTTATTGGTTGCCCCCAGTTTCCTGTATTACATCTCTTTTTCCTTCTGTTCCTTGTGCTTCTCAAATTAACTACTACTTGCATTTGAATCCTTGTCTCAGGGTCTGCTTCTGAGAGAACCCAAACTAAGACAGGGACAGTCAGCTACCTCACATCCACAAGTTATTAGAACTAGATTCAGTAGCGTCAGCCAACTCCCCAGAAGGGCAGTTAATCCATCTCATTCATTTCTTCTTTTCTCAGTGTCACTCACGAATCAATTAATAAAAATAAGTATTATTTGCTTAGGCAATTAGAAGGTACACTGTGATTTCTTGGGTTTATAAGGCCACCAAAATCTTTATATGTAGCCCATATCTTACAGTGATTACCAAAGTGCATAATTTATATCTCCAGAATATCTCTAAAATAAGAGAATTGATAAATAGGAAAAGTGGATATTTTTCTTTTACCATAATCATGATATATTAATACTCAGGAATTAACATAAAGAATAGAATCCAAATATTAACAAGTCAAGAGTCTAAGTCAATCTGTTGTAGCTTCAAGATCAGGGAAATTTAACCATTAGTTTTGAACACAGGTCTGTAGATTTTTCTGTATGGTCACAGATCACTTGCAAGCAAATGAAATGTTAAATATAACTCTGTCAACTCTATTCATTCCTATTGTAATACATCTTTTATGTCTTTGCCTTGTTTCTATTGATGGTTTATACTTAATTACAACTTTTATTTTCATTCATTAACCTGTGGACTGATAAAGCTACTATTCCTATTTCTTGGAAGAGACTAAGAGGCAGTCTGCTTCCATTTTTTCTGTTTTTTCTCTATATTTGAGAAGGTTGCAAAAAGTCTGCTTGTCCCTTTACAAAAAACAGAGCAAAGATAGAGACCAGAAATATGTAGTATAATCACTTTAGGAGAAACCAGCTCTGGAGCAGTTGTTAAGGAGCAAGCTGCAGCTGTCTTTGGCCATATCTTCTGAGTGTGACTTTTCTTTCCTTTGGATAGAAGGGGAGAAGGAGAAAAGTCAGTAAAAATAAAAGCAAATGCAGAGTTCCAGGCTTCTTCAGCAACTCCCCATTCTCCAAATCTGCGTTACTCAATGTCCATGTTCCCTAATTTACTTTTGACCTGCCCTCTGAAACCATTTCAGAGGCGTAAGTAAAGCTTTAGCATCATCATATAACTGAAATTGAATGTCTTTCTCAGCCACTTAGCAGCCTTCTTAGGAATATTCCATTTAATACCTAAGGGGGAGAGGGTTGGTAGTTCTACCCCATCTTTATCCAATTTAACAGATTGGGAGTTTGCCTCTCTATCAACACTTCTGCAGACTATCCACAAATTCTGATCAAAATAGTCACTGAATTCTCCTGGGGCATTTATCCCTGCCTCTTACAGACTGAGTCACATGTCTTTTTTTATTATTTAAATTTTTACTTTTAATTAACAAATAATAATTGTATATATTTATGGGTATGAGTACAATGTGATGTTTTGAGATATGTATATATTGTGGAATGATTATATCAAGCTAACTAACATATCCATCACTTCACATAACTTATTTTTGGTAGTGAGATCATTTAAAATCTGGAGCTTTTTGTAGCAATTTTGAAATAGAAATACATTATTATTAACCATGGTCACTTTGCTGTGCAATAGATCTTGGAAACTTACTCCTCCCATCTAACTGAGACTTTGTACCATTTGGTCAACTTATCTCCATTCCTCAACCCCTCACACCTCCTGTTTCTGCTGACCAACATTCTGTTCTCTACTGTTCTTTTTTTTTTTTTCTGTCTATAACTTAGACTGGATAATTTCTGTAGATCTATTGATCAATTATCTAAGGACACTGAAATTCAACTTTGACATGACAGGCAGTGAGCCAGTTTGGTCTGCAGACTTAGTTTGCCAATCCCTAATTTGGTTCAATCCATGATGGACATGTTTAGAAGGTAGGCTTACTTCTTTTCATTTCGAGGTTACTTTTTCTCCCACAGTGTGGTATGTTTGGGGTTTATTAAAAGCCTGGGGTATTTTATCAGAGCCTCTTCTGCTTGCAGGCCCTGAACTCTCTCTGTATTTTTTAACCTATTGGCTTCTGCTTTCACAATGACCATGTGCATTCAAGGGTAAAAGTAGCCCATAAATCCTTGACATGGCTTCTTTTCTTAACCTAGCTTTAGTCTGTCAATACTTCACTATTTTACTAGCTCTCCAGTGCCTTTAAATGGATGTTTAGGGGTTTTCTTTGTTTGGTTGTTTTTTCTTTTTGTGTTTTTGTTTCTACATTTCAACCTGTTTTTTCAGTGGTTTGCACTACAAGGATTGGGCTCAACTGCCTAGGTTATCATTGTCTAAAGTGGAAAAGCTGTCCAAGAATCAGTTTGCAACTTTAAAATAACTTTTCTGACTGCCAGATGGCACTCTTAGAAGAATAACATTTGCTTATATATAGGGTTTGGGGTGGAGAATTAAACCCCAGAACTGCTGATCAAATGGAAAGTACAGCTCTTTTATTTTTTATTAAAAAATGAACTTTATGGATGTGTAATTTATATAAAATAAAATTTTCCACAGGTTTTAAATATATAGTTCAATGAAACACCAAGAAATTGAACTTTTTTTTTTTTTTTTTTACTGAGTCTCGCTCTGTCGTCAGGCTGGAGTGCAGTGGCGCGATCTTGGCTCACTGCAACCTCTGCTTCCCGGGTTCAGGCGATTCTCCTGCCTCAGCCTCCCAAGTAGGTAGGACTGCAAGTGTGCGCCACCACACCCAGCTAATTTTTGTATTTTTAGTAGAGATGGGGTTTCACCATTTTGGCCAGGAATTGAACATTTTTATAACCCCCCGCAAAGTTGCTTCTTTCCCTTTTGCAGTCAGTCTTTCTCAACTCCTACCCCAAGCAACCATTTCTCTGATACCTAGCATTATAGATTGTCCTTCTCTAGAATTTTATGTAAATGGAATTAGTATCTATGTATGTAAAGTTTGTCTAGATTTATTAACTCAGCAAAATGATTTGCAAGTGCTCTGTTGTATGCATCTGTAGTAAGTTCCTTTTTATTGCCGAATAGTCAGTTGCCTGAATGTACCAAAATGTGTTTATCAGTTTTCTTTTTGATGGACATATGAGTTGTTTCTAGTTTTTGGCTATTACAAATAGAGCTGCTTCCAGCATTTTTTGATGAATCTTTTTGTGGATATGTTTTCATTTATCTTTGGTTAATTCCTAGGAGAGCAATTTGAGTCATAGGATGTGTATGTTTAACTTTATGAGAAACTTCCAAATTATTTTCCCAAACACAAAAATGCTTTTTCTGCGTTGGGAAAAAAATGCTTTTGCATTTTCACCAGCGATACATAAGGATTACAGTTGCTCCACACCCTCACAATCTCTTGATTTGTTAATCTTTTTAATTTTAGTATCTTAATGGGTACGAAGTAATGAAGTATCGTCTTATTGTGATTTGTATTTGTATATCACTGGTGACTAATGATATTAAGTGTCTCTGATGTTCTTACTGGCTATTTGTTCATCATCTTTTCTGAACTTTTTTTACACAATTTCTTGAGCTGGGTTCTTTGTTTTGTTGTTGAGATACGAGTTTTGTATATGTTCTTCATACAAATGCTTTATCAGATAGAAGTTCAGTATTGCAAAAATGTTCTCCCAGGTTGTAGTTTGTCTTTTCATTTTTTAAATGATGCTTTTGAATAAATGTTGTCAATTTTGATGAGGTCCAATTTTCATTTCTTTTTTATAGTTAGTGTTTTTTTGTGCTTCTCTAAGAAACCTTCGCTTACCCACTTGATCATGACGTTATCCTCCTAAGTTTTCTTCCAGGATCTTTATAGCATTAACTTTAGGTGAAAAAACTGTGCATAAAAACTATTGCATTTTAAAAATCAGTGTTGTCCCTTTGTTGACCTAACAGAGAGTGTTGGTTGAGTGTTTGCCACATAGTATTTCAGAAGGTAAAGCACTTCAAATAACTGTCCAGGACATTTTAAAGTCATAGTTAGGGTGAATTTTTACTTCAAGATGTCTGATTACTTGTTACAACTCATAGATCATCATTACATTTCCATCTGTCTTTGTAATGAGGGGAAACTACACTCTAACATTAATAAGAAACCTAACTCATAAATAAAATATATCAACCAGGATACTCTTCCTCCAACTCTTCCTTCCTACTCCCCTCCTTTTTTTCTTCCCTTCCTCT
Organism: Pan paniscus; assembly: GCF_029289425.2. Classification (NCBI taxonomy): domain Eukaryota; kingdom Metazoa; phylum Chordata; class Mammalia; order Primates; family Hominidae; genus Pan; species Pan paniscus. The sequence continues at coordinate 104,291,605 of NC_073253.2, forward strand.
CTTTCTTTCCTTTTTATTCCTCCCTTCCTTTTCTCTTACTTTTTTCCTTTTTCCTTTCTTCATTAAAAACCATATTTTTTCTTACATTATGGTATTGTGGGATTTCATAGTTGAGCCTTTTTTAGATGATAAAATATCCTCTAGTAATCAGTTCTTGAGATCAGATAATGGGATGCTCTCTTTCAATGATATGTTTGCATCACTGGCCTTATGCACCCTAGTGATATTGTAATTGGTGTTTGTTGCTTTATTTATACCACAGGAGATTACTTGGGAAAGATATGGGACTATATGAAGTGTCATAGACAGCTATAACTCATGGCCCATTTATATGTGGAAAAATTAGCTCTTAGTAATATGATTTGAGTAGAAAAACAATTTCTAAGATTAAATGAGAACTGAAAATGTTACATTGTAAAATCAAACTCCCTCATGTATTTATGACAGCTTTTTGAAATGACAAATAATAGCATAACCTAAACTTTATGGTTGGTGGAAAGTACATGCTGTGCTTTAATTACAGGGATGCTATCATTCCGAAGGCTGAGATTTCTGATAGAATTTGGATGTAATGTTGACTTTAATATCCTATTGTGTAGTACCATTTCTTAAATTTGTTTTACAGCATCTTGGGGTTATAACTTCTCAGTGTGCTGTTGATTGAATGGTCTGAATGAAATATCCCTTTAGGTCGACTTTCCACTGGCTCAAATGCAACTTCAAGAAGTGTACCCTTGCTTGTACTAAACAACTGTTCTTATTCTTTGCTGTAGGACAAGAAATGGATTCTCAGTCATGAAGATGTCATATTGGGAGAATTACTGGGCAAGGTATGTAATCAACTGAGCTAAATAACCAGAAGTCTCTATATTGATTGTGAAGACTGCAGATTTTTTCATTTTCCTCAAAGCTTTTCTTATATTGCCACAAGGCACATTACACATTAACTAGAACACAATGCTATATCTTCTCAATATTGTGATGCTCACTGAAATAGATGTGTGAAAGTCTTTGAAAGATTTAAGGATGATTCTTAACATTTAAGAATATTGTATGTGTGTTTTCCCCTGGAAGGACTAAAAATCATAATGATTTTACTTCAGTGTGCAGTAAAGTCAAAACTAGTGAACTGAGATTTGAAAAGAAACAGTGAGACAATAAAAGTTTAAATAAATACCTAATAGTCTTGTTCTTTTCGTTTCTGGTTACATGTGATAGTTGAGAAAAAAATGAAATACTGCCTCTTGGGATTTCAGGATTGTATATAGAATTACAGTATGTAACAACACTGGGCATATTTCAATCTAAAAATGTGGACAAGACACTTGTTTCAATATAAATATTAATTTTATAACTAGTTCTATTAATCAGAAAAAGCAACTATATATAATAAAAGTCCCTTTTCTTCCAATGTAGTTGGAAGTTTCTTTGAACTCATAGGCCGTAGTCAAGTATATGTTATTTAACAATAATGGCAGATACTTGAGAATTAACCAAATGGACTATTTGAAAATTTATTAATAACTTTTATTTATAATTGAGTTCCAATGAATAAGTATTCACTTTTTTGTCAGTGACTTAATTAGTGATTATTTCCATTAATATATAAAAATGTGAATTCATTTTAGCTTATGGTGTGATACAAAAAATAGTTTAAAATCTATATATTTAGGAAAAGCTAACATACATATGAGTGATCAGTACTGAACTTAATTAAGGCTCAGCATTTTAGATGAAGAAATGATTACTCATTACTTTTTTGATTCAAATGTAAACTTGATGAATTGACTATTTTCCCATATTTTAAAAAAATCTCTGAGAAAGTAAATCTCTGTTGAAATAACATAGTTTACAGGATTCTTATCATTTATGATTTTAAAATACCTTTCCCAAAGCATCGAATTGTTATTGGAAAGCAGATTTTTATTGGCATATTTAGTAAGTAAATTCTAAAGAACCTCAAGCTAAAAGCAGTGACTCATATGTTATTTCCTCTGGGTTTATTTCCTCATCCTTAAGGAAATATTTCTTCTTTCCCTTGCTCTAGGTAACTCAGTAGCAGTGACTGGGCCAAAAAATATTACAAAGATTAATTTCCATGATACAATTAAATAATAAATTATAAAACTAAAGCATTTACTGAAATAAAGGCAGAATATGTTTAGAAGGACAGACTTTTTAGTACTATGAAAAAAATATTTTTAGTTAAAGAGAAATATTTCTATTTTTGTGTTTAGTTTATGCTATAAAGTATTAGGAGGAATTTATCTCCTTAGACTATTTCAAAGAATAATTTTTTTCTCAACGACAAGTAATATGTCAGTCTTAATGAATTTATTTTAAATAGAAGACTGTGACTTTGAGGCAGTGTGTAGCTTAATTTCATCCAGTAGTTTTAAGTACAAGAAAATGGTTATTTAACATTTTTCACTGCCTATTTTAAATAATCATTTACAGTATACTGCTTAAGAGTACATGGCTAATTAAGACAATTAGCCATGATTCCTATTGTTAGAGACTTTGGAGTTAAGTTGTAATATAAGGTAATGGCAGGAACGCTGAGGGTTTTTTTTTTTTGTATTCAGCACTATATTTTTAGTAGACTGTACTTGATATACAGTATCAGATGCAGCTATAGTCGATAGTTGGTATTCAACAAATATTCAGTCATCTAGTGTTTTTTGAATGCCTACTATGTGCAAGGCACTCTTCTAGGCATGTTTTACAGTTTCAATGAGCAAGTAGCCAGAAATCCTTTCTCTTATGGAGCTTAATATTCTTTCTAGGAGGAGAAGATAAACAATAAGCATAATAAACAGGTAAATTTTATAATGTTAGAGGGTGCTAAGTCCTGTGAAAAAATAGAGGGATTGGAAGCGTTACTAGTTGTAGTTGCTGTTTTTAGTAGGAAATCCAGATAAACCTTATTATGTTTACTTTTGAATAAAGACTTGAAGGAGGTGGGAAATTTAGCCACATGGACATCTGAGGGAAGAGGGGTCTACGCAGAGTAAACAGCCAATGCAAAATTTGTTTGAAGAGCAAGGGAAGCATTTTCATTTTAACAGTAAGCAAGAGGGAATGTGATAGGAGAGGAAGTCTGTTAGGTGATGAGGGTATAAATTACATTGACCTTGTAAGTCATTGTATAACTTTGGCTTTGATCATGAATGAAATGGCGAGCTGGTGGGCAATTTTGAGAGGAGGAATGGCATGATCTTTTTTAAAAAGTTACTCTGGGAGTTGTGAAAATAGGCTGACAACTTGGAAGGTTAGGAGGCAGTTGAACTTACCTGACTAAAAGATGATGCTAGGTTAAGATGATAGCAATGGAGGTGGTGTGAAGTAGTGAGTTCTGGATGTACTTTTGAAATTGAACCAATTGAATATCCTGATGGACTCTGTATGTGAGGTATTAGAGAAAGATTTCAGTCCTAAGTGTAAAAGATTTCAGGGAACGAGAAGAGGTGTTCAGTTTTGGATGTATTGAGTTTTTCTATGAAACTTCCAAGTGGGGATGATGGAAACTATTGGGTATTAAGTCTGGAGTTAGAGAAAAGAGGTCTGAGTCAAAAGTACAAATCTGGTAGTTGTTAGTATATAGCTGGTACTTACCACAATTAGGTGGATTCAACAGTAGAGTGAGTCTAGATGAAGAAGACAAGAGGATCAAGGATTGAGCGTTGCTCACTCGAACATTAAGAGGTGGAGATAAGAGAAGCAATCCCCAAAGGAGGTTGAAAAGAGCAGCCAAGTAGGAGGCAGAAAACCAGGAGATATGATGCCTTGGAAGACAAGAAGAGAAAGTATATACCAAGGAAGAGAGTGATCAGTGGTGTCAGATGATGCTGAAAAGCCAAACAAGATGGGATTTAGCAATGAGAAGATCACTGATGACTTGGCTGAGCAGTTTCCTTGGAATGCTTTAGGTGAAAGCCAGTTTGGAATGGATTTGAGAGGAACGGGAGGAGAGAATTAGCGATAGCAAAGATGTAATTCTTTGAAGTTTTGCTGCAAAAGAAATCAGAGATGTGCGGTGATAGTTTCAAGAGAATGATTTGTGCTTTGTCACTGTTACTGTTTAACTTGAGAAAAATAATAGCATACTAGTTTGCAGTTGGGAATGATCTAGTGAAAATTCATCATTTAAGAGAGAGGGATGAACATTGCTAGAGCGTCATCCTTGAGTAGGTAAGAGGGGATGCAATTTAGTTCATAATGGAGGATTGACTTTAATAGAAACACAGTAGTTCACTTTTTATAACAGCGAGGAAAATTGGTAGGTGGGTCAATATAGGGACAAGAGTCCAAAGTTCTCTTTATATTGCTTCAATTCTTGAAATGAAGTAGGAAGCAAAAGCATCAGCTAAGAATGAGGATGGGAGATTTGAGAAGAGAATAGAAGAGAAGCAGTCATCCAGAAAACTGGGAGTGTGAATGGTCTAAAGAAATATAATATGATTATTGAGTAGCATTAAGGGCCCCCTAAGGGTTTGTGTTCATGAATTTAAAGTTAAATCAGTCAGCATGATTATGGTTTTTCTCCAGCCATATTAGCTTTATAGGTGCAGAATAGGCAGAGTTTTGGATTTAATCAGGCTTGTAGATTTGCTAAGGGAGTTTTACAGATTAACAGAGGAGCAGATAAACTGAGAGTGTATGGGAAGGCAGTTATAATTATTGACCATGGAATTTAAGGTGGAACACAGAAGGAGGAGAATATAATAAAAGAATGACGTAAAAAGTGATAGAACCAAAAGATTGGCAGTTCCTATAAAGTCAAAGGACTTTTGAAGTCTGGATAAGTATTCAAAAAAGAAGAGGAGGTAAGCTAGAAAGATAGAAGCCAACCAGAAGTTGAAATGAATGAGATAGATGTTATACAGCATTTGCATTATTGGTATGGCAGAGTTTAAAGTATGACCCTAGAAAATAGATTGGAGTGCAAGGTAATTGGAGGAGAGATGCTCAAGAAACTGAGAGTTTGAATTGTTGGAAGGTCCTTTAAATGTCTATTGAAATTACAAAGAATTAGGACACTGGGTAGACTGACAGTTACCCAACAGCTCAAATTGCCAATAAACAAAATATTTTCAAATTCAGTAAATGACTGCTGGAGTGAGGAATAGTGGGTAATATAATTGAGTGACAAATTATCAAAGCTGAGAGTTTCAGGAATGTGGGAGAGATAATGGTTTAAAGGCAGTGATCAGTAGGTAATAGAACACTGTGTTCTATCTGCAGGGCAATAGTAGGATTATATGTGGGGAAAATAAGTCATCACTGAAGTTTAGATGGCAAAAGGAAGTTCATCCACCATTTGGGTCTTCTCAAGTGAGAGCCAGGATTTTGTTAGAACAGGAAGTTAAAGGAAATGATCAAAGAATAGATTAAAATATAATTTTGATGTTGGGCCATGAATTCCAGAAGGCACTATGCAAGTCGGAGAAAGATGAGAAAGAAGGATCAAGTAGAAGTATGCTGAATCTGAGGGACCTGGAGAGGGAGAAATGAAGATTAACCGAGGACCAGGGTCATCTTACATTGACTGACATAAACACAGTCAAGGGGCATAAGATTTGTCCTCAGGGACTGAAGGGCAGCAGCAGAGATGAAGTCATGCTTCATGACTTTTTGTCTCACCCCTTGCATCTTAGAAAGGTTACCCTGATTCAGAATCTCAATTCTGTCACCTAAGCTGATCTTATATTCAGTCCCTCACCTCCCCTTTAAAGCAAAGGTTTGCGTTGAATGATGATTGAATGATACAGAGTGATGAGTGTCCTGAGCTTCCTCCTCACCTCTTTGGATAGAGAAGAGGTGGTCTGGGAAAGCATAGTCATTTCTCAGTGTCTGAAGACTGTCCCCCTGACCACCGTTGATAAAGTTGACATTCTCTGGATAGTGGTTGCTAAATTAATGTTTAAATTTTTCGAATGCCTAGTACGTGCCAGTACCTCTTAAAATAGGGCAGAAACCATTAGAATGACACAAAGGGCAATGGGGATATATGTATTCAGGGACAGGAGACATAATTTTGGGAAAATCAAGAAAGTCTTCATGAACAAGGGGCATAAGAAATGGACTTAAAGACGAAGTATCAGCTTCTGATTGGAGGTGGGCGTTTTCCACAGAGGGAAAAATGTAGAAAAGGCATGACACGTATTTAGGGATCACTATGTATTTGAGTTCAGAACACATGTAACAGTTGGGGGTTATAATGTGGAGCTATATAGAGGCCAAGAAAGTGATAGTAATTGAAGGATGGATATTGAGCAAAGCAGTAGTATAATCAAAGTTTTCTCTAGGAAAGATTAATTTGGCAGTGCTGTTGTAGGTGGATTGGAGAAGTGAGGGACTGAAGATGAGATCAGCTTAGGTAACAGAATTGAGATCATGAATCAGGGTAACCTTTCTGAGATGCAAGGAAAAAAACAAAAAGTATTATGGAGGTAGGGTCTGAATGCTTACAAGGCAAATGATGGTTCTAGTAACTGAAAAAAGTAATATAGCCAGGAATAATCTTTTGATTAATAAAACAGTAAGTTTTAGACAAGCTGAATCGTAAGTGCTTTAGGTAAGTGGAGGCCCAGCAGTAATCATGTAAATTAATATCTTCTCTCAGCTCTACCTCTGATGTAATAAATAATCTGACAATTGTGGGTAAAAGACAATCTCTTGAGAATAACAGATGTGAAGCTCAAATTTTCCTTTTTTAAATTTATCACGAATGTTTACTGTTTAAGTATGTTTATTTTTTATGAAAACATGATCATTGTTTTATAAATATTTGAGTTGACTATTAGATTAAATAGTAAAAATTGAATATAAGACTTGTTAAAAATATTTTAAGGTATTTTAATAATTTTATTTATTAATAAGCAGTAGTTCAAGGTATAAATTTTAACTTGTGAACTTCAAATATTAAGAGTTACATTCATCTTAGTGCTCTAAAACTCAGTAAGTATAGTAGGCTTCTAGTTTAGTTACTTCTTGCTCAACAATAGCATTAAAGTTTATTATAAAATGTTTGCATATGCCGGGTGTGGTGGCTCACACCTATAATCCCAGCATTTTGGGAGGCCAAGGCAGGCGGATCACGAGGTCAAGAGATCGAGACGATCCTGGCCAACATGCTGAAACCCCATCTCTACTAAAAATACAAAAATTAGCTGGGTGTGGTGGTGTGCGCCTGTAGTCCCAGCAACTCGGGAGGCTGAGACAGGAGAATTGCTTGAACCTGGGAGGCGGAGGTTGCGGTGAGCCGAGATTGTGCTGCTGCACTCCAGCCTGGCAACAGAGTGAGACTCTGTCTGAGAAAAAAAAAGAAAAAAAAGTTTGCATAATATGATTATAGCTATGTAAAAAATACATATGCAGTGTAAAAAAACCTAAGAGAATACTCAAGAATAGCTGTTGTGCTAGTGTGTTAGCCTTGTTTATCTTCTCGATAATGTTTTGGATTTAATTTTAAAAAATAGATTTCAAAATTTCATCTCTTCTAAAATAAATACACTATAAATCAGGCGTTTTTTTTTTTTTTGGAGACAGAGTCTTGCTCTGTTGCCCAGGCTGGAGTGCAGTGGTGCAATCTCCGTTCACTGCAAGCCCTGCCTCCCGGGTTCATGCCATTCTCCTGCCTCAGCCTCCCAAGTAGCTGGGACTACAGGCGCCCGCCACCATGCTCAGCTAATTTTTTTGTATTTTTTTAGTAGAGACGGGGTTTCACTGTGTTAGCAAGGATGGTCTCGATCTCCTGACCTCGTGATCCGCCCACCTCAGCCTCCCAGAGTGCTGGGATTACAGGCATGAGCCACCACGCCTGGCCAAATCAGGCATTTTATACCAAAATATGTCCTAGCCATAGAGTAAAGTTAGAAGTTCATATGTCTGATAGAAATTAGTTCATCACTGGTGATATTGACATGTAGGTAAGCACCTCCTCCTCTTTGGTACCTTTCCTTGTATTTGGCAAAGATATACATGCTGTCATTTACCCTAGACAATGAATGTATTTCTATTTTCAGGGAAATTTTGGTGAAGTATATAAGGGCACATTAAAGGATAAAACTTCTGTTGCTGTTAAAACATGTAAAGAAGATCTTCCTCAGGAATTGAAAATAAAATTTTTACAAGAAGCCAAGTGAGTTAAAGTAATCAAAATATGTATTTATTATGTAAATGATGTATTAAAATGTAAGTTTGAAGACATCTGAAATTGTGATTTACTGAAATAGTAGGGGTAAGCACTTTTACAGTATGGAATCCAAAAGTTTGTGCTTTTGTGATAGTCTGCAGATCAATTCAGCAATCATAGTCAAACCAGGTGTTAAAAAGCAGTATTATTCAAGTTCTTAAAATGTTAAGATATTTTGCTTTCATCACACATACATATACATATATGTATATATGCAATACTGTGCTTATGATAAAAATATTAATGTATTATATACATATACTGTACAGCTCACATATACATTTAAGTAGATAATTATATCTGTCCTACCCTCCTTAGATAGCACTGCTTGCTTCTGTTTTCTCAGCTGTTAGGTTTCATTTCTGAGAACCTCAGATTTCTTCTTCAACTGTATAGCTTACATATACATTTAAGTATATACATGTAAGTATATACATTATATACATTATATATATACATTATATACATTTTTATAGCTATCCTTGGTTTAGTTGTACATGTACAAAACATGCATAAATTTTTTATCTTTCTCCAAAGTTACCTTTTTCATTCTCTTAGGAAAGTATACAGCAGTTTTCAAAGATGAGTGAATTTATAACTGTTGATAAGATAATAAAGAATAAGATTTGGTAATAGAAATAATTGGGACAGACAGGCATTTGAGGTAATCTAGTTTATTTTTAGTTCATGTTTAGAGTCCTATAGGTGAGTGCATTATCAAGTAGAAGGGGCTCACTGCCCAGTGTGCTAGAAGCCAATACTGTGACACCAGGTCTTTGAGAAAAGAAAAGCTTACTATTAAACATCAACTCTTAATGATTTCAAAGCAATAGTTATATTAGAAAAGGTTGAGGGGGAGATTCTGAAATTACTAAGTGATTGGTGGAAGGGGAAATGGGAGGCCTGGAAAGTCCTTGGCCACACACAGTTATCTCTTCATGCAATCTCATGGTTCATATGTGCAAATCCAGGGGGAGTTAGTCTGAACCATGCAGTGGAAATTCAGGCTGTGATGTTAGCAAGCTTGTTTCTGCACAGATGCCAGTCAGCCCTATTTGTTCTAACCAATTTCAGCCAGTTCTTTTATAAACAACGGGAGTTTCAGTGATTGAGCAAGTTGTTTCTTTTTTTACGTGCTATCCTGCAAACTCAAGAATTTTTGTCGGTCATTACTGTGTTGAGGTTTTTTTCTTAACTCTTTAGGGACATGGTTTCAAGTCTATCCTACTTTCATAGCCCTCTGATGAAATTTTGCCCTTATCCAAACAAAGTCTACTCTGCTTCAGCTGAAGTCTCTGTTGAAACTCTATTATTCAATTATCCGTTTGCCAACTTTCTCAGAACTTTTGTTTCTACCATTTTGAAATTGATCCTGATCAAGAAAGTATTTAACTATTACAAAATCCAATGAAATGGTTACCCTGTAGCATTTGCCAGTATAAAATGATTTCTTATTTTATGTATTTTAAAATCAAGTGCGTGTGTTAAAAAAAATATATATATATATATATATATATATATATATATATATATATATATATATGTATATATGCTACCCTAGCAGCTTACAATTTTTGGCCCACTAATACTTTTCAGCTATACTTTTGTGGTAGTGACTAAAACCAGATATTATAATTTGAAGGGAGTTGTACATGTTTTAGATTAACTAGTTTTTAACATGATTGTTAATCATTCAGAGTAGATAATAATTTTTAAAAGAATATTAAATTAAGGAGAATTGACTCATTTGCATCCACATTATGTTGCCAATATGTATCAGTATGGTTGGGCCTCTATCTCCATGGGTTCTGTATCTGTGGATTTGATCAGCCACAGAACAAAAATATTAGTGGGGGAAAATGTTGATGATTGCATCTGTACTGAACATGTACAGAATTTTTTTTCTTATTATTCCCTAAACAATACAGTATAACAACTATTTATATAACATTTACATTATATTAGGTCTTAGAAGTAATCTGGACATGGTTTAAAGTATATAAGAGGGTTGCGTGTAGGCTGTATGCAAATATTGCACCATTTTGTATAAGAGACTTGAACATGCATAGATTTCTGTATCCACGGGGGTCCTGGAACCAGTCTCCTACAGATACTGAGGGAAGGCTTTACTCGTTTGTATACACCCAATTTATCATAATTTGGGGTCATACTGAAATTTTAAAAATTGAATTATGATTCAAGAATATTCTAGTTGTAAACACTATTTGTGATCACAAATTAATGCTTTATTATTCAAATGATAACTATTCTTATATTTTCATCTCATCTAGAATTCTCAAGCAATATGATCATCCCAATATTGTCAAACTTATAGGAGTTTGCACACAAAGACAGCCTGTCTACATCATTATGGAACTGGTTTCAGGTAATGTGATCTGAGAATTTTTGCATGATGACATTTTAATGTCATGTTTTATTGTTTTTATATGTTCAGTCTCTTTGATTTCTCCTCATAAAGTCTCCAAGGATTTTGTTTAACATTTCCAGATAACAAAAGAGTCTGTACCTATACTCAGTATTTTTATAGGCTGTAACACTTTACTATTTTCTAGAAAATGTCAACTGCTTTTTTAAAAAGACAGATTTATTATTAGAATATAGTTACACATGGAATTCAGTTATATATCTTTATGTGCAAAATACTATTTAGAAAAAGGCAGTGTACTTAGACTTTATAACAGTGATAGTACTATCTTATATTTAGTTCACTGTATATCATTTTCCAAGTACATCTCCACACAACCTCTCTTCTAAATGTTTAAATTAATTTTTAATTTTTTTTTTTTGTAGAAATGGAGTCTCACTATATTGCTCAGGCTGGTCTTGAACTTCTGGGCTCATGTGACTCTCCTGCCTTGGCATCCCAAAGTGCTGGGATTACAGACATGAGCCACAGCACCCTGAAAAACCTCTTTTTTGATGGTTATATATAATAATCTCACAATGCTTTGAATCACTTTTGAATTATGAACTTCTTTCATATGTGGACAAACAAAAAGAAGGTGATCAGTCTATGAATATGTCTTGGTATTTATTTCTGGTGACTTTCAACACCTTTATGTTAACAACTTTGACAACAAAGAAAACTTTGAAGTGCTGTATTAATAGTATGTTTTAAAGTTTTTTTCATTGTCCAACTTCCTGTTGTAGAAGATACAATCAGAAGTAAAATTTGATCTCATAAGATTTACAAATAGAGTATTTAATAAGTGAAAGGGATTTGCTTTACTTTTAACAATTATTTACTCATTTTAGGAGAAATTTAAAGAAATATGTAAAACGTTTCTAATTTTAATTAAAATATATTAAGTAAACATACTATTGTAGACTGCTCATTAATTTCTGTTTACAGAAATTAATTTTTCATGATTTATAATTATTGGTCCTGTTTTGTTATACTGCTTTGCTTGCTATTGAAATATTTCTCAATATTACCATGTAACTGCAGAATACCTAGATCATTATAATCTTTATCCTCATCAAGATGGCATTGTCTGTGTTAAGTACATTGTATGTTTTAATGGTTTAAATGTGTAAATATTATAAAAATACATATTAACATTTACATAGGTACAAATGAAGCCCCTGAATAATAAGGAACGCCACTGAAAAACTCAGATGTGGGAGGTGGGACGAAGTTGAGGAAAGGTGATTTTGGTCTTACTGTAATTGTTAAAGGACCACAGATGCAAATACCAGATGACAAGTCCTAGTTAAATAAAACAAAAGAAGATAGCTTTGTACAGGAGCCAAGCAAGTGTTTATCTAGACTCTGACTAGTAACCTGTTTATATTTTTTAAATGAATAAGAATAATAAACTTCATTAGAAAATTGAAAATATAATAAAAGGTAGAAAATTGAAAATGAAACCTTCTACTCAACAATCTATCTCAAAGCTAATTGCTGCTTACAGTTTTTAAATTTTTTTCCAGAAAAATGTTTAATGCAGATGCTTTAAATTTAATTATGAAACAAATTATACTCCACCACTGTTTCAGATCTTGCTTTTTTTTTTCTTCTTACTATAATGTGTGATGGTTTTACTGTTTTGCAGTTATCTATACAATTCTACTTTTTTTGGTAATGGCTACAGAATATTCCATTTTGTGGATTTACATAATTTATTCAACCGCAACTTTATTTGTGGATAGTTTGGTCATTTTTATTTTTATTATTTGTTTTTACAAACAGTGTTCAATGAATATCCTTGGACTCACTGTAAGAATCATTTGAAAGTGTGTCTATAGGTAAAAATTCAGTAGTGAGATTGTTGGATCCAAGTTTCTGTGTATTTTGATTTATGTAAATGTATTAGCTTTTGATTGCTGCACAAGTAATTATCACAACCTGAGGGCTTAAAGTGACACCCATTTTTTACCTGACAGGGTCTGTAGGTTAGAAGTCCTGGCAGCCTTGACTGTGTTCTCTGCTCAGGGTCTCACAAAGCCAAAATCAGGATGTCAGGCTGAGCTGTTATCTGGAGGCTCTGGGGAAGAATCTGCTACCAAGCTCATTCAGTTGCTGGCAGAATCGTGTCCCTTGCAGCTATATGTCTAAAGTTCCTGTTTCTTTGCCTGCTGTCTGCCAGGGGCATCTCTTAGCTCCTTGAGGTTGCCTGCATCCCTTTTCACATGGTCTTTCTATCTTCAGAGTCAGCACGGGCCTGCTAAATCCTTCAAGTGTTTTGAATTTTTCTAACTTTCTCTTACGTTACTAGCTAAAGAATACTCTCCACTTTTTTTTTTAATGCTAAATTAAAACTATTGAATAAAGAACACTCTCCAGAACACATGACCTGATGGACAAGGTCTGCATTACATGCAGTGAAGCTGAACATGACCATAGTTCAACATGGAATGTCAAACAAATTAGTAATTTTCATTGTACAAAACTGTTTATGTAGCTGACATGCAAGTAGAAAAGTGTCATACTCAGCATTTTCACCAGTCGTCTGTGATGAGTTTTAAAAAAGGCATTTGGAGAAACTGGTAGATGTCTTCAGCATGTAGTTCAAATAAATTAGTTATATGTGTACTGCTGAATCCTCTTTCAACCTCTCTTGCATTCCAAATAAAATCTTAGTGCAAACATCAAAGTTGCTGGTCACTCCAAAAGACTGTTAAACTCAGAATACAAGTTCTGAATTACTGTGTATTAAGTAGGGCAAACCCAAGAATAGCAGTTACTGCAAAATTCATTTAGGCACATTTAATAGTCCACTCTAAGCATTTTTTCTAAGTCTCTCACATTAATGACTAAAGCCTGTTTACAGTACTAAAATTCTATCATTCAAGCATCAATGATTACATTTCAGAGAAAGGAAATTCATTTCAGTAATAGCATTACTGCTATATCCTAAAAAAAAGAGAGAAAATAAAGAATCATAATTAACAAAACCAGTATCCGTAATAGGATACACGGGGAAAAACATTTTAGGAGGAAAAAAAAAAGTGTGTTTTACTTGCCACAGCAGGAATTATATAATGTAAACACCATATTGGCCCACACCACAAAAATCCATAAGAAAGATTCAAATTTGAACAATGTATGTGCATTATTTTCAAATCTGTGTTTGTGAGTTTGTACTGTATCTGCTTGTACCAATACATGACAAACAAAACAAACTTCCACACACATACAAGTGACTGCTAAATATTAAGCATGGCTTGATTCCCTGACTCTAGCTCAAAAGAAAAAAAATGTTAAGTGACATCCCAACTGTCTTAAAAATGTTTACAGAAACCATTAAATGAATGTGAGTAGTAGCTGAGGAATGATGAAAAAGTGATGGTAATGATATGGTGCAAGTGAATGGAAAAAATATATGTATAACGCTGAGATTTTCAAATGCATGGAAAATCTTATTCTGTGGGCCTTGTCTGAATTTTAAACTGATACCAAGAATAAAAAAATATAGTAGCACAAGTCCATTGACACCTGGAGGGTCAGGCCTAGAAAGCTAACCTTCAAAGTGCAAATTTTAACAATGGAATGTTTTAGCAGGGACTTAAGGACAATCCTCTGTCTTTTTCTTGTTGAAAAGACCTAAGATGTTCAGGAAGTATTTATTCCTGGCCAGAATTATTTCAGTTTCTTGGTAAAACAAAAATATTTAGCCACAATTACCACCCACTCATTCACATACACAGAACCATTCTTAGGGGTGTTCGCTGGGAGAAAAAGCCCTTATCTATGTATCATGTAATGGAACTCTTATTTATAATCTAAGTTTTTTGAATCCACTACTTTAAATACCAATATGCACCTCTCTTATCCCCTCCCTCTCCACCCATCTACCCCATACACCCCCAGTGAACCTAGGTATTCTAATGTCTTTGTGTTTTCTAAGCCTCATGAATAAGGCTGTTGAATACCACCTCTTCTACAGCACCTTTTTTCTTCTCCACAAGTGAGTGGAATCTTGATACTTTCAAGCCTGTATCTAGATCTCCAGGTCATCAGGCTGAGGCCTGCTGCTGGCACGACTGCTGGCTCTGCTTGAAGGTTGCTGGTCCACAATGGCTAGTGGCTGTAGTTCATGTCCAGCAGCTAGTTTTTTAGAATTCTGGTTATCATCGGGGAAATCAAAAGGCTGTGCGTGGGAGTTAGAGATGGTGCTTCCCGCCTGCCCCATTCGATTTTGTTCTGCACTGTAATTAGCCCAGTTTTGCTCACTTGCTTGCTTGTCGTAATTGTGGCAAGAAGAATTGTTTCTGTCGCCAGTAACCAGCTTGTACCCAGGAAGAGACATAGGGAGTGAGGAGCAGCCATTGAAATAAGCATATTTTTGAGACCCACAGTCTTTGGCGGGGCTCAGCGTGCCAGTGGTCGCATGGTAAGGGTCGCTCTTTCCCTTAACCCGATCCTTAACGCCCTTGAAGAAAACATAGAAGAGTTCAATGATATTCAAGGCCAGGGACACCAAGGACACCACCAGCATGAAGATGATGAAGATGGTTTTCTCCATGGGGCAAGAGAGGAAACAGTCCACCTGATGTGGGCAGGGATCTCTTTTGCAAGTGTGAACAGCACTCAAGCTGAATCCATAGATGTACCACTGGATCAGCAAGGCCACCTCAAAGATAGACTTGAAGAGGATACTGATGATGTAGGTTCGCAGCAACCCCCCTTGCATTTTCACCTTACCATGCTCTTCAATACCATACTTGAACTTCTTTATCTCAATCTGCTTCAAGTGCATCTCCACATTGACACCATCAGTTTGGGCAACCTTGAGTTCCTCCTCTTTCTTGTTCAGTTTCTCTTCCTTTTGCATCACATAGAACACATGAGCCAGGTACAAGAGTGTGGGTACAGACACAAATATGATCTGCAGGACCCAGAAGCGCACATGAGAGATTGGGAAAGACTTGTCATAGCAGACATTTTCACAACCAGGTTGCTGAGTGTTACAACGAAAGGCAGACTGCTCATCTCCCCAGGCTGACTCTACCACTGTCTTCAGCAGCAGGATTTGGAAAATGAAAAGTACTGACAGCCACACCTTCCCTCCAGCAGTTGAGTAGGCTTGAACCTTGTCAAGGAGTTTGCCTAAAGTGCTCCAGTCACGCATGTTGCCTGGGCACCACTCTTTTGCTTAAAAGAAGTGAAGTCACGCCAAGTGATTGAACTCCTTGGAGGATGAAGTAAAATGAAAAGGCAAGTTCAGGCACTCAGACCTGTCTATTTAAAGTTTAAAACTCCGCTGCTGTTTGTTACTTTCCTCACGCCTTCCCCCAATGAAAGAAAAGTGCTGATACCTCGTAAAAGCTGCTACTCTCTACTTTTAAAAGGGCTTGTATGATTAGATCAGGCACACCTGGATAATCTTATTTTAAGGTCAGCTGTACATGATAGAACATATTATGAGTAGTACTTACACTCATAGGGATCCAGGTATTAGAGTAGGACATCTTTGGGAGGCCATATTCAAATTCTGTCTACCACAGTAGTTTTTGCTAAATTTTCCTAAAGGCTGTTTACAGTGTGGAATCTCAAATCTTATTAGTGAACTTTTCATATTCAGTTACATTAAGTTCATTGGTTGATCTTGCAGTTTGAATGCTTCTTTTACCCATGCATGATTTTATAGCATCATGCTTCAGTCATTTGGAAAATATCAGATCACCAAGTCATGCAGGTATTTCAAATAATGATATAATTCATTATGTAATATCACACATTTATTAATGTCACAAGTCTCAGAAAAGTAATGGAGGCGGCCGGGAACAGTGGCTCACGCCTGTAATCCTATCACTTTGGAGGCCAGGGTGGGTGGATCATGAGGTCAGGCATTCGGGACCAGCCTGGCCAACATAGCGAAACCCCATCTCTACTAAAAATAAAATTAGCCAAGTGTGGTGGTGCATGCCTGTGTAATCTCAGCTACTTGGGAGGCTGAGGGAGGAGAATCGCTTGAACCCAGAAGGCAGAGGTTGCAGTGAGCCAAGATCATGCCACTGCACTCCAGCCTCAGCGAAAGAGTGAGACTCCGTCTCAAAAAAAAAAAAAAAAGTAATGGAGGCTATCAAGCTCATTATGGCAGATACATGTTTTGAACAAATCTGTAGCACCTAAATTTACTCATGCCTCTTTGTAATTCCTTTCTTCTACCTTTTACTACCCTGTCACAGCCAACCACTAAGGTGCTTTCTGTCACTAGGTATTAGCATTTCTCAGAACTCTTAAAAAATAGAATCATGCAGTAAGCACTTTTTTTTCCACTAAGTATAATTATTTTAAGATTAATCCATATTGTAATGTGTATCAATAGGTTATTCTTTTTATTGCTGAGTGGAGTTCTTTTTTTTTTTTTTTTTTTGAGACGGAATCTCACTCTCGCCCAGGCTGGAGTGCAGTGGTGCGATCTTGGCTCACTGCAAGCTCCGCCTCCTGGGTTCACGCCATTCTCCTGCCTCAGCCTCCCGAGTAGCTGGGACTACAGGCACCTGTTACCATGCCCGGCTAATTTTTTTGTATTTTTAGTACTGACGGGGTTTCACCATGTTAGCCAGGATGGTCTCGATCTCCTGACCTCGTGATCCGCCCGCCTCGGCCTCCCAAAGTGCTGGGATTACAGACGTGAGCCACTGCGCCCGGCCTGGAGTTCTATTTAATGAATATACTGCAGTTTATCCATTCAACTGTTGATAGACTTTTGGATGATTTCCAGTTTGGGGCTACTCTAAATGAAGTTGCTGTAAACATTCCTGTACAAGCCTTCATCTGGACAAATGCTTTCATTCTCTTGGGAAACTGCCTAGTAGTGGAATGAATGGATCATCTGGCATTTGCATGTTAAATTTTTTAAGAAACTACCAAATTACTTTCTAAAGTTTTTGTTCTAGTTTACATTCCCAACAGTAGTCTATGATAGTTTCAGTTCCTCCCCATCATCGTCAGCACTTACTTGGCCTGGTTAGTTGTTAGCCTTTCTAATACTTCTATACCTTATTGTGATTTTAATTTGCCCTTTCCCATTGAATAATGATGTCATGCATGTTTTCATTTGCTTATTTGACGTTTGTATATCTTCACTGGTCAAGTGTCCAAATCGTCTTGCCTATTTTAAAAATTGGGTTGGTTGTTTTCTTATAATTAAGTCTTGGTTCTTTACATATTCTGGATACAAATCCTTTTTCTCTCAGTCTGTGTCTTGTCTTTTCATTCTCTTAACAGTGTCTTTTGAAAAACATCTTTATTTTGATAAAGTTTAATTAATCAATTTTTTTCTTTTATGGATCATACTTTTTTGATGGTATATCTAAGAAAACTGTTGAACCCAAGGTCCTAAAAGTTGTTTCTTAAGTTTACTTTTAGAAGTTTAAAATTTATATTTGAGTGTAGGACCCATTTCAAGTTAATTTTTGTATATGGTGTGGGAAATGGTTAGAAGTTTATATTTTTGGCATGTGGATATCCAGTTTTTCCAGCACCACTTGTTTTAAATGACTATTCTTTCTCTCTTGACTTAACTTTTTACCTTCATATTAAATTCATTTTTTCATACTTATATGTGTCTCTATTTTTGGACTCTGTTCTTTTCTGTCAATCCTTTTGTCTCCAAGCCAATACCACAATGTCTTGATGACAGTAGCTTTATAATAAGTCTTGACTCAGAAATAAATCCAAACATATACAGTCAACTAATTTTTGACAAGAAGACACAAAGGGGAAAGGATAGTCTGTCTGACAGATGGTGCTGGGAAAACTGCATTTTCACATACAAAAGAATGAAATGGGACCCTTATTTATACCATACACAAAAATCATCTCAAATTGGATGAAAGACCTAAATATAAAACCAGAAACAATAAAATTCCTAGAAGAGAACATGGGGGAAAACTCTGGGACATTGGCCTTGGTGATGATTTTTTGGATATTACAGCAAAAACTCAGGCCACAAAAACAAAAATAAATAAATAGGACTATATTAAACTGAAAAGCTTCTGCACAGCAAAGGAAACAATCAGCAAAATGAAGCAGTAGCCTACAGATTGTGAAAACTACTTGCAAATCATATACCTGATAAGGGGTTAATATCCAAAATGTATAAAGAACTCATACAACTCAATAGTAGAAAAGCAAATAACTCAGTTTAAAGATGGGCAGAGGAGGCTGGATGCAGTGGCTCATTCCTGTAATCCCAGCACTTTGGGAGGCTGAGGCAGGAGGACTGTTGGATCCAGGAGTTCAGACCAGCCTGGGCAACGTAGTGATATCCTGTCTCTATTATTTTTTTTTTTAAATTAACCAGACATGGTGACGTGTGCCTGTAGTCCCAGCTACTCAGGAGGCTGAGATGGAAGTATTATTTAAGCCAGGGAGGTTGAGTCTGCAGTGAGCTGTGATCATGCCACTGATCACAACAGATGTGCCACAACAGAGTGAAACCTTGTCTCAAAAAAAAAAAAAAAATCACATACAACTGATGCGCCAAAAGAGAGCAAAACATTGTCTCAAAAAAAAAAAAAAAACCCAAAAAACAAAAACAAAACAACAAAGAACTGTTTTTAAAAATGGGCAAAGGCCTAAATAGACGTTTCTCCAAAGAAAACATAAAAATGGCCGACAGATATACGATAGGTGCTCAACATTATTAATCATCAGGAAAATGCAAATGAAAACCACTGTGAGATAGCACCTTACTCCAATTAGGATGGCTATTTTTAAAAAGGGAAAAGATAACAAATATTGGCAGGGGTATGGAGAAATCCTGTACACTGTCGGTAAGAATGAAGATTGGTACAGCCATTATGGAAAACAGTATGAAGGTTCCTAAAGGAATTAAAAATAGAGCTACCATGTACCTCAGCAATCCCTCTTCTGGGTATATGCCCAAAGCAAATTTAATCACCGCGTGTAAAGATATGTGCACTCCTATGTGTATTGCAGTGTTATTCACGATAGTCAAGATACGGAAAAAAACTAAATGTTTGTCAGCAGAGAAATGGATAAAGAAAATGTGTTACATATGTTCAGTAGAATATTCTTCAGCCATAAAAAGGAGCAAGATCTGACCATTTGTCAAAACACAGATGAGCCTGGGGGACATTATGCTGAGTGAAATAAGCCACACACAGAAATGAAAATATTACATATTATATATGGAATCTTAAAAAAAGTCAGATATACAGAGATAGAGAATGAAACAGGTCACTAGGGCAGAGGGCAGGAACAGAGGAAATGGGAAGATGTAGGTCAGAGGATACAAAGTAGGAAATATGTAGAATGATCAAGTATAGAAATGTAATTTACAACATGTGAACTATAGGTCATAAAATTGTTCTGTGTATGGGATTCATGCTAAATGAGTAGAGTTTAGCTGTTCTTGTCACACAAAAAAATGGGGGAACTATGTAAGATGATGGATATGTTAATTAGCTTCACTATAATATTCTTTTTACCATCAATATGTATTCCATAACATATTGTGTACCTTTAATATACACAATAATAGTTCTTTAAAAAGTCTTAAAATCAGGTAGTATTAGTCCGGTTTATTCTTCTTTTTCAAATTCTTTTAGAAGTCCTTTGCATTTCCATATTAATTTTAGTATTAGTTTTTCAGTTTCTATAGAAAGGCTTGGTAGAATTGAGTGAGATTTTATTTTATCAATATATCAATTTGGGGAAAATAGACTTCCTAGCAATATTAAGCTTTCTGATCCATGGACATAGTATATCTCTGTAGTTACATAGGTTGTCTGCAATTTCTCTAAGCAAGGTTCTGTACTTTAGCATATGGGACTCTTCATCTTTTGTCAGATTTATCACTGATGTACCACTAAAAGAAGAAAGGACTCAAAGTAACAACCTCAGCTTCTAGCTTAAGAAATTAGAATAAGAGCAAATTAAACCAAAATAAGTAGAAGAAAAGAAACAATATAGATAGCAGCAGAAATCAATGGAATGGAAAATACAAAAACAGGGAATAGTGATAAAACTAAAAGCTAGTCCTTTGAGAAGATTAGTAAAATTGATGAACGTCTTCCCAGACTTATCAGAAAAAGACAGAAATTACTAATATGAAGAGAGAGGTGATATCACCACAGAATATTCAGATATTAAAAGGATAATGAATGTTATGAATAACGTTTTACAAATTTTATTTTATTTTTAGAGACAGGGTCTCACTCTGTCACCTGCTGGAATGCAGTAGTGTGATCATAGCTCACTGTAGCCTTGCTCCTGGCACAAGCAGTCCTCCTGCCTCAGCCTCCCGGAATTTGGTAACTTAGATAAAATGGACAAATTTCCTTAAAGATACGAACTACCTAATCTCATTCAGGAAGAAATAAAGAACCTGCATAGTACCATATCTTTTAAGAATTGAATTTCTCATTTAAATAACCATTCCTCAAAGAAAACTCCAAGCCCAGATGGCTTTTCTGGTGAATTATACCAAACTTTTAAGAAGAAAATATTACCAATTCTATGCAACCCACTGAGAAAGTTGAAATTGAAGAATATTTCTAAACTCATTATTTGAGGCCAGCATTACCCTGATTCTAAAATGAGACAGAAACATTACAGGAAAAGAAAACTGCAGACCAATATCATTCATGATCATAGATTTAAAAATTCTAAGCACAATTTTAACAAAGCAAATTTAACAATATATAAGAATTCATGATCAAGTGGGATTTATCCCAGGACTGAAAGCTGATTTAACTTTCATAAATCAATATAATTAATCATATAGATAAAATAGAAATTATATGATTATTTAAATGCAGAAGAAAACATTTGGCAAAATCCAGCATCCTTTCCTGATTTAATAAAATTCTCTGTAAACAAGGAATAGAAAACTTCCTCATTATGATAAAGGGCTTCTAAGAGAAACCCATAGCTAACATTAAATTTAATGAATGAATGACAAATGACTAAATGTTTTCCCCCTTTATATCAGAAATAAGATAGATATGCTGGCACTCACAACTTCTCTTATTGTACTGGGTGTTCTAGTTGGTGCAATAAAGAAGAAAAAAGTAAAAGGCATCTTTTAATTGTTTGAATATGTTTTCTTTGCTACCATATTTATTTGCCAGTATTTAAAATTAAAATGGTAAGATACTGTAGTATTATAAGATTATGTGGTATTAATTCTACAAAACTTAAAAATAATTGATTTTTGTTTTAAACTTTTTGGATTTATGGTTGACCAATTATGTTTTCTTATCTCCAGTGATGTTCTCTTTAGACATGGCTTTGAATCCTCTAGTCTTATACAAGTTATATCTAACTTTCTAATATTATCATGAAAATAGGGCCAAAATAACAAGTTTGAAAAATGATATAATTTTGTGCTATCTTCTTTTTCTTTTTCTTTCTTTCTTTTTTTTTTTTTTTTTTTTTTGGGACGGAGTCTAGCTCTGTCTCCCAGCCGGGAGTGCAACTGTGT
The DNA here is from genome assembly GCF_029289425.2 of Pan paniscus. Classification (NCBI taxonomy): domain Eukaryota; kingdom Metazoa; phylum Chordata; class Mammalia; order Primates; family Hominidae; genus Pan; species Pan paniscus. The sequence goes on from NC_073253.2 coordinate 104,313,727, forward strand.
GATCTCAGCTCACTGCAACCTCCGCCTTCTGGGTTCAAGAGATTCTCCTGCCTCAGCCTCCCAAGTAGCTGGGATTACAGGAGCCCACCACCATGCCTGGCTAATTTTTTTATTTTTTAGTTTCACCAAAAACAGGGTTTCACCATGTTGGTCAGGCTGGTCTTGAACTCCTGACCTCAGGTAATACACCCACCTCAGCCTCCCTAAGTGGTGGGATTACAGGCGTGAGCCACCGTGCCTGGCCAATTTTATGCTATTTTCAAGTTAAACCTTGGTAACAACCTCTTCCCACCTTCTACTTACTTCTCTAAATATATTGCTGTTTAACATCTACTATACCACTTTTTGTTCTCATCAAAGAGCAGATGTACATCTCAGAATTTGTAAAGATAAATCAGCAGAAAAGCAAAAAGTCCCTTGAATGAATTTCCACTACAAAATCAAAACCTTATAAATACATGGTTATGAAAAGCACTGGAGAAACTAAATAGACTTGGTTAGCTTTTAAGAATTATGGGATTTCTCAAGACCATCCTGGCCAACATGGTGAAACCCTGCCTCTACTAAAAAAAAAAAAAAAAAAATTAGCTGGGCGTGGTGGCGCACGCCTGTAGTCCCAGCTACTTGGGAAGCTGAGGCAGGAGAATCGCTTGAACCCGGGAGGCGGAGGTTGCAGTGAGCTGAGATCGTGCCACTGCCCTCCAGCCTGGTGACAGAGTGAGACTCCATCTCAAAAAAACCCAGAACAAAAAACAATTATGGGATCTCTGTCTCCTTCCCTTATTTCTTTGCTTAGTTCCTCTCTCCCTCTTATTTCAACATGGAATGACAAATGTACAGAGTTATTGAAAGGCAGTAGAGGTTAGTGGTGAAGAGTGGAGCTCTAATAAGTGTTGATAAAAATATGAGGAAACCAGAACATTCATACGTTACTGGTAGAATGTAAAATGATGGTCACTTTGGAAGAGAATTTCAAGTCTTCTCAAAACGTTAAATAAAAATCTTTCATATGACCTAAGAATTCCACTACTAGGCCTCTACATAAGAGAAATAAAAACCTCTGTCCATGCAAATACTTGTATGTAAATGTTTATAGAAGCATCATTTATAATTGCCCAAAAGTAGAACCCAAATGTCCATCAGCTGATGAATGAATAACCAATATGTAGTATATCCATACAGTAAATAACTATTAAACAATGAAGAAAAATGAGCTACTAATATATGCTACAACATGGATGAACCTCAAAAACTTTATCCCAAGTGAAGTCAAAAGACTACACGTTATATGATTCCATTTATATGAAATACCCAGAAAAGACAAATCTATAGAAAAAGAAAGATTGTATTTTCCTGGGGCTGGGGTGTAGATGGGGATAGACAGTAGACAGGCATGAGGGTTCTTTTTGGAGTGATGAAATTATTCTAAATTTGTCAAAACTCATTGAATTGTACAATAAGCTGGGTAGAATTTACATATATAAACTAAGCTTCAATATACTTCTTAAGAAAAACAAAACAACAAACTCAAGAGCCAGGCAGTCTTAGCTGAAAGCTTAGCTCAGTCTCTTTTAAGTTGTATGAACTTACTCAACTTACTTTTAACCTCTCTGTGCCTTAGCTTCCTTATCTGTAAAATAATACTTTGGGAGGCTGAGGCGGGTGGATCATGAGGTCAAGAGATCAAAACCATCCAGGCCAACATGGTGAAACCCTGTCTCCACTGAAAATGCAAAAATTAGCTGGGCGTGGTGGTGTGTACCTGTAGTCTCAGCTACTCAGGAGGCTGAGGCAGAAGAATTGCTTGAACCCGGGAGGCAGAGGTTGCAGTGAGCCGAGATTGCATGACTGCACTCTGGCCTGGTGACAGAGTGAGACTCTGTCTCCAAAAAAGAAATAAAAAAATAAAAAAATAAGATTGTTATTAAATGTACTGTGATTTTGTGTGTGTGCGTATGTGTGATGTGTGTGTGTGTGTGTGTGTATATATATACACACCAAACACACATATGTAAACATCTACATAAATATCTTAGAGTGCTTGACACATAATCACTATGTGTTTGTGCTCATCATCATCATCAGTATCATTATACTTCATAATTGGCTGAGAGGAAAAAAATGGCTGATTAAAATGCCTGCTATAATCCAGCCAGAACTTTAACTCAGACTGAACCTGCTCCTGCCCCTGCTTCTAACTCTATTCTAACCTGATACTTGTGTAGTCAAGAATGACCTAAAAACAAATTGGGAAGCACAGTTTGTCTTCAGTTCTTCCCTTTTACCATCATTTGTGATTGCATGTTGTAATGTTTAGCCTTTATACGTGTCATTTTCTTCATATGTGAAACTGAAGTGATTGGATTACATGACCTCTAAATTTTAGCTATAACCTTGAATTGTTTCATTGTTATGAAATTTTTTTGAAAATTTGAAACCTCTGATAAACTTTAAGACCACTTCAAAATTATTTGTCTTTTCTCTTTATAAAAAACATAATAGGGAAATAACCAGCTAGTTTTTTTATTATAAAACTAGTACAATAATATATAGTATCTTACATTTACATAATATTTTACAGTTGTCAAAGCACTTTAACATTATGTCAGTTATTCTACTAGAAGTTATTATTTCCATTTACAAAGAACCTATTAAATAAGTGAGGTACAGAGAGCTTGAAGTGACCTGTCAACATCAGTTAAATAGAAAGTAGGCTAATAGTACTCTATTTCTACTATTGTGTAATTAGATTTTTATGTGGGTCAAAATATATAATCCTTTTATGAAATGAAAATTCAAGCAAAATGTCTGTGCAAGATACTCGGTGGATGAAAACATGAATCCCTATTTCATAATTTCTCAACCTTGTGCATAGATAAATAAATAGCTCGTTTCAGTAAACAGGAAAATTTCTGTTTGAGTTTCTTTTTTCTCTACTGGGAATAAAGCTGTGGAGGGAAGATTTAGAAAACTGTTAGGTTAAAAGCAAGAATTTAATAACTTCCTAGTGTCTAATATGCAAATCATTTCTAAAATGTATTATGCAGAGATTTAATATGCTCCTGTTCTTGTCAGATAACTGAGCCCTTTTGGAATGAATCATAAATCCAAAATATGTTTTAACCAGAGTAATGTTTGAGGAGATTATAAGCCTTTGAGAATTCAAGTTTAGAGTGAGTAGTCCAAGATGATCCTGTCTTTGTTTGAATCATCTCTTGAATTATGAATACTTTGCTTTCCTTGCTTGCTTGCTTGCTTGCTTGCTTGCTTGCCTGCTTGCTTATGAGTTGCTGGATAAGTAAAATCAAACAAAAGTCAGCTCTAAATGGCAATGGGTAATATGAAAAAAAAACCATAATATGCTAAAAGATGACCCCTTACTTTATAGACAAGTTATTACTTAGAAATTCAAATTAAGAGAGGACTTTTAAAAGTGACAAGCTATGAGTTAAAAGAATATTTCTAGTCCTGGCTGGGCGTAGTGGCTCACGCCTGTAATCCCAGCACTTTGGGCAGCCAAGGTGGGGTCGATCACTCGAGGCTGGGAGTTCAAGACCAGCCTGCCCAACAAAGCAAAAACCCCATTTCTACTAAAAATGCAAAAAATTAGCTGGGCATGGTGGTGTACACCTGTAATCTCAGTTACTTGGGAGGCTGAGGCAGCAGAATCGCTTGAACCTGGGAAGCAGAGGTTACAGTGAACCAGGATCACATCACTGCACTTCAGTCTGGGTGACAGAGAGATAATCTGTCTCAAAAGAAAAAAAAATTATGTATAACAATATATATTATGTTATATATAAAATATATAGTCTAGACAGCTGTCATTTGTTTTCATATATGTGATTAAATTAAGACTGCAATGAAAGATACCGTGATGAATAGGAGACTTAGCACCTTAACCTCCAAGTACAATAACGCCTGTGCTGACTCTGGGTAAAGCTGGTTAATTTTAGAAAGCCTGAAAAAAAATGTCAATCTCAACTTTTTCTTTCACTAGGGATTAGTAACTACTCCCTTCTTTTTGACCTGAATGTTCTTTTTGAGTTCAGAACTTCCTGGAACTAATTAAATGTTATATTATCTGGTACAATTCTCAGCTCACACAGACTCATGGCCCTTGGCAATCCTCAAACTCATCGTAATTTTAAAATGACTTATGACTTTGGAACTTTTAGAATTTTTGAAGAGTTTTCACCAGGCTTAAGACGTTGTCAGAATTTATCTCACCTCTGTAACATGACATTTTATTTATGGTTTAAAAAAAGTAATTGAGTTCATTTGGTTTATTTTAGGCTTAGAAATTTTAGGCTTAGAAATCTAGACATGATTATTTATATTGTTCTCATAAATGTCTTTAAGATTTCCATATAAATCTTTCAATTGTCAAAATTCCTTTTCTTTTAATTTTTCATTTGCATTTGTAATTTCTATAGTACATTTCACTAATTTTTGCCAAAAAGTTAAATTCTTTTAAAAAATAAACATTTCATCCTTCCCATTTATTGTGAAATTTTATATTTTTACAGGATTTTAACGGTCAGTTTCAGTTATGTGACTTCCCAGCTCTGGAAGGTTACTATGGTAGTTAACTGGCAATGACAGTTTCAGCAGCTTTGGTAACAAATCCCAGCATTTGGAGTCTAGATACTTGCCTGGCATTTGTGTCTTTCACTTGTGATAAATGTAGAAAGGATAAATTGAGCCAACAAAGGATTAAGGAATGTGACTCCTGCCTCATACTCACTAAAAGAGAATCCTCAAAGTCTGAACTGGTGCCTTTCCTAACATAGTTTAACCCATTGCCAATTATATTACAATTTTACTTCACAGTAATCAGTTTTGAGGCCGATTAAAAGAACAACATAGTAATTCTCAAATTAATATTTCATTCAAAAAATTTTAAGATATAGCAACTCAGTGGCTGAATTTTTTAACGTTGCAAACGGATTACTAAAGAAAACCCAATACTGTGGAGTTTATTATTTTGTGTTGTTTGAAGATGATGGTAGAATATTCCTTTAAAACAACTTTGATATGAGCCTAAATGCATGCAATTATAAATTAGTGCACAGTAAGTTTCAATTTGGGAGAATGAATACTTTTTCTTTTTTATGTTAACTGATGTTATATCTAAACCTAGACATTCCCATTTTTATTTTATAATTCAAGAACATTACATTACTGAAAGTCAAAATATTATGCTCTTGGTTGTCATTTTACATCATGCGTAATATGTTTGATATAATGTATTTTCAAAACAACATTTAGAAAGATAGCAATTTTAAATTGATATTTCTTTCTGACCCCAGTGATACCTTGGATTGCTTTAGTATTTCACTTGCTGCTTAATATCCCAAAGCAAATACAGATGGAATAGTTTAAACTGGCCATTCCTGCAGATACTAAAGTCAGTAATATCCTTGTAAATTGGAGTTACTTTATTTAATTTACATGTGACATAAGTTGGTAACCTATTGGCATTCCACATGTGTGGTATTGACCTTTTTTCCTAATGTTTTTTAGTTATACTCTCTTAGTAGGCCACTGTTTTTTTTAGTAGGCATCTATTCTAGTAGTGTATATTCTTTCCCAGAGGTTGAGCTAAATGATAAAGACATTAACCCAGAAGAAGAATATAATAAATAAAAATATAACTATTTCAGTTAATAGGATCACTCCTGTAAAGAAAATATATCTATAACTATTACTCTGTCACCTCTTTGAGTGGTTTTAAAGAGTGCCAAGGGATTTTTTTCTATTAATGAGGAAATGTTGGTATGTTGTAAGAAACATTAAGTTTTCATGGTACATTTTAGCCATAGATGCATTATGTATGTCTGAGTAGTATTACTCATAGGCTTTTTATGTTCTGAGCTTCTGATGGCATTTATACCTATGAGTAAGTACCTCCAGCAAAGAGGCAGGTGGCATGGTGAGCAGGACAAAGCATGTTCTGAACTACTCTTGCTCTTAGATTCTGTTTTTTAAATGACTTTCTGTTATGTGAAGTTCCTTCACAATTGAAAAGAAAGTGTAGGAGTTATGAATACATATGTATCCTTCCACATCAATGAACATTTCTTTAAAGGTACTGTGAGTTTCACTGTTGGCTTTGTAGGTGATAATTTTTATATTTTTGTTACTATAATGGAAAAGTCTTAAAATTCCAAAAGATGAACAAAGTTTAATGTAATATTTTAAATAATAAGAAAATTTATTATTGGCAGTCTACTTATATTTGATGCAAATGTTAGAGGTATGAGCAGGACTAGTGTAACTGGTGAATTCAATTGAAATAAAAACCAAATTTTACGTAAAATGGCTTGTTTTTACAAATAGGTTTTCACCAATAACCTATCCAATATATATGAAACTAACAGTATCAGTATGAAATTTTCATTTTATCAGAATTGTAAGGAAAACTGTAATTTCATTAAAACAGTTTGGAGCCCATACTGTTTTTCCAAGATTAAAAGACAACTGAAAATCCTTTGAATCAAAATTTAAAAAAAAAATTTATTGAATCCAAGTTAAAAGTGAATATTCTGTTTTATTTTTTCCTGCTTGCACTGATGTACCATATATATTCTGATTCTATTATGTAGAAACCAAATAAAAGCCATGATCTTGTCAGCATTAGCCAAAGATATTGTAGTGCTACTCTTTTATTTGTAAATTTTATGCCTTTTTAATTATAAGTTAGCCTCTGTATTCAGAAATGATGACGATACAAAATATCTGGACTCTTCTCAAGTTTGTGGAAGCAATGAACCTTATGCATTAATATTAAGGAAGGTAAATCAGCTAAGCTTGGTGGCTCATCCCGTAATCCTAGCACTTTGGGAGCCTAAGGAGGGTGGAGCACATGAGCCCAGGGGTTCACAAATTCATTATGAAGGATTACATATTATATTAAGCATTTTATAGCCTCTTGTCAGTGAAATGTGAAAATAATATTAGAAATTGTCATAACAAGGTTTTGTACATGTGGAACTTTTTAATTCTTTATTTGCTTTCATTTGTCCTTTCCTGTAAAACTAGATTGTCATTACTACCTGTTTATAAGTGTGTATTTCAATTCCAGAGAGAATATGATTGAGAGCCTAATAAATGTACCTACAAAATGTAACCTTTGTTTGAAAGAGTAAATTTGCCTAAATTATTCTGGGTCAAACTTGAAGAAAACATGATCACATTTGATAATATCCACATTCAAAATGAAAGATTTTGTATAGCAAAGTGAAAGTGATTAAAGAGGTGACTTTCTATAGTGTCTTTAACTTTTTATTGTAAGAGATTACATATATTAAATATTTTCAGGTTAGAATCTGTTTTTTTAAGACCTTTTTCTTCTTCTGTGTTTGTCTGCGTTAGTTTCAGGAACCTTTACCAGATCATTGATAAAGACTTCAAAATGAATATATCTCATAAGATGATACCTGCTACCAGCAAGTGGTTGAATCTCTGTATTTTCTATCTTGGCTGCTATAAATTAAGGAATAAACCCTTCCTATAGTTAACACCTATCATGATTTCATGCCATTTGTTGAATAGGGTGAGAGACTCAAATATCTATTGTTTTACAATTTTTTACATCTTTATATGTGCTTTTTTAAAATAAAAGATTTTGTCCATAGGTAATTACATAGCACAAAATTTATAAATATTACATCATTGAAATTATTTGCTTTTAAGAATCAAATTTATACTTCTAAATTCTTTTTAAGTTAAGTAGGATTTCTAAACTAATGAGGCTATAATTTGATGGAGCTTTATTATTTCAAAAATAGTTGAAACCCGTCAGTTCTGATAAAAATAAACCCAGGAGATGCAATGATTAATTTATTTTTTGTTGGAGACAAATGTGTCATCCTGTATTTAAGTGACTGAAACTTAGAAATACACCTGTTTTTCTTTAAGACTTTCTATTCTTTATAAACCTGTTATGAGATTTGGATTAATTACACTATTTGTTAAATACTTATTGGGCACCAGCTTTGTTCCATACAAAATACGCTGGTGAAAAATACATCAGTGATCTCTTTTCTCAAAGAAGTCACAGTGTAATGGGAGAAACATATGTTTAACAATAATCACAAATTTATTTCAAATTTTAATATGAAAAAAAGTGATCAGAGGGATGGTAGCAGGTGGAATCTATTTTGTTTTAGGGGCCTTAGGAAACATCATCTGGAGGTGACATTTGTGTTAAGATCTGAAAGACAAAAAATAACCTTGCAAAGGGGTAGGAAAAGGCTCAGATAATAGCAAATGCAAAAACCTGTGGTGGGAGAAGGCTTTTGTGTTTGGGGAACAGAAGGGTAGAGTGACTGCGGCTCAGTGAGCCTTAGAGAGACTGACATAAGATTGGAAAGGTAGGACCTTACAGGTCAGGGTAAGCAACTGGATTTTATTTGCCATACAGTCAGTCGTGTGTTAGGGAGTGGAGTGACTGATTTGTTGTTGTTGTTGTTGTTGTTGTTGCTGCTGCTGCTGCAGCTGTTTTTAATTTTCAGAGATTACATAGGGGACACCAAAACCATCTTTCTGTCCATGACCCCTATTCTCTTTAGTTTCTCTTCTTGAAGATAGCTCCTCTTACTTTTTGTGGGATTTTTTTTGTTGTTATTTTTGTTTGTTTAGTTCTGTTTTTATGCTTCCAGAGCTTTTTTATGCAAATGGAGACATATTCATATACATCTTTTTATTTTTTATCACAAATGATAGCTTATACACTGTTCTGCCCTCTTTATTTTTTTTTAATTTGATAAAATATCTTGGAGTTATTTACATCAGTATATGTAGATTTAATTTATTCTTTTAGCTTGGTAGTATCTGTTCCTCCTTGATAATTAGTTTTCTAATCATCTGCTACTATAGTAATACAGAGTACTTCAGTCAAAATTTTGTACATCTATGATTTCTTTCTTGTAGATACATATTTTGGGTTAAATTCTACTCTCTTGAATATCTAAATAGATATGGTATAGGAAAGATTCATGAACATTCCCCAAAATTTATACCTCTAGATCCACAGTTCAGGTAGCATTCGATTTGAACTCAAGAGATTTCTAGAAAATATAGTGGCTCCCGGTGGAGTCTGTGCTTCCAGAAGCCTTTATAATATTTTATATAAAAGCAGGTATGTATAGGAGATGAGTTTACAAATAGTCAAGCAAGCCGCACATCTAGCCGTAATCATAGAAGGAATTTTACTCTTTATGAATAAGAATGTCAGAAAGTATTTTTTTTTCTGATACCTCTATATAATTTCCCCTCAGACCAAATTTACTGTATTCCAGAGTACTCGATTATGGAGTCAGAATTTCTTTAGAAAACTGAGAAAGCCCAGTGGGAAACATACCTGCTCCCAAAGCATTTGGGTCCACTCAGTCATCTCTTTTTTTTTATTTTTTTGAGATGGAGTCTCACTCTGTGGCCCAGGCTGGAGTGTAGTGGCACGGAGTCTGCTCACTGCACCCTCCACCTTCCGGGTTCAAGCAATTCTCCTGCCTCAGCCTCCCGAGTAGCTGGGACTATAGGCGCCCGCCTCCACACCCGGCTAATTTTTGTGTTTTTTGTAGAGATGGGGTTTCACCATATTGGCCAGGCTGGTATCGAACTACTGACCTTGTGATCTGCCTGCCTCAGCCTCCCAAAGTGCTGGGATTACAGGTGTGAGCCACCGTGCCCGTTGCTCTGTTATTACTCACTTTAACACTTATAAAAAGAAATGCTCAGTGGAATGCAAAATGCACTGTAATTCTTATTTAGATGCTGTTATACCTGGAAGTGACTTTAGCCAGTCTAAACATGACCACTGTGGCTTTGGAACCATATGTGGTTTTAAATTATTGCTCTACTATCATCTGTGTGACTTTAAGCATGCCACTTGATCTCTTTAAGCCTCAACATTTTTACTTATAAAATGGGAAAAGAATATAATGCTCAAAGGGTTAAATGAAATAATATATGTAAAGAATGTGGCTCATTTCTTAACTCATTCTGAGTTCTTAGTAAATATTACCTGCTGGCAAATTAATCTGGTCTGAGAAGTAACATGTATAGATTGAATTTTCAGTTCAATGAGCTATCATATTCTTGTAATGCCTAAATATTTCAGAATAAATGATATCCAACCTTTTGAAAACTCAGTAATTTCACAGCAGTAGTAGTCGCCCATTTTGGCTTAGTCCAAATGTTAACCAAGTAATTAAAAAATTAATCTGGGGCCTTCATTTTTTTTCTTCATACTAGACTATTACCAAACAAATTTTAATTTCAGAGAAAGAATGCTATTAATGTATAGATCAGTAAACTTTTTCTTGATATTTGCAAATATTAAACCTTTAGATTCTAGGGAAAAATCATACAAATACAATACAATTACAAATAGCAGCTTTCAGTAGACCAAACATTTTCTAAAAGTCAGCCATAAATGTAGAAAGGAATGTGTTTCTGAGGTGAGATATAAAAAATGCTTATTTGTAATAGGCAAGAGTTTGGAAGGCAGTTTGGCTAAGCAAAATCACAAGCTCAGAGATAATAAGAGATAGGCAAATCAAAGTTAGATGACACATGGATAGTTAGTAGGTGGCTTAGAGGACAAGAGATCTTTAGAGAGTTTAAAAACTGTCAGAGATGGATACGAATGAATAGAAGAACAGTTTCTGAAATGTGCTGAGACACACAGGAAACCAGAGTATGTAAGACAGGGTTAAATGATAAAATAAGTTGGCTGCATTGTCTCTACCCCCTGAGTATATTGAAGATAGATTTATGAAGAGTTTAATTTTAATAGTTGAGCTGGGAAATGACTGTGGTATGAAGAGTAGGTTTTGAGTCCAAGTGAGGATAGGTTCTGGTAGTATTCCAGAGCAAATGACAAGGTTGTTGCCAAAAGAAGAAAAGATGTTGATGTCAAAGATTGTTCAAAATGTCCTTCTATTTCCAATCCATCGTTGACGTCCCTGTGTTATTTACTTCAGAAGGATGAGCCATAGAATTTTTTTTCTGTTTGAACTCTAAGTGGCTAAGGAAATAAAAACCTTAAATGTAATGGATGATGAGTAAAATATTTGGTCTGTTTACTTCATTTGTTATTGTAATTCTTAGTGTTGAATGGACAATAAAGTTGTTTTATATAATCTGCAGCCACACATAAGCTTAGACTATTGAACAATTCTAAGATTGTACTTTTATAACTTTTTACAGTAGCAATCTTAAACGTTGAGATTTGCCTATTCTCCTCATTAAGTGTAAATCAAACTCATTGACAGTCCATTTATGTGGTTTTTTGGAGTAATTATTACATGATAACCTTTTTAATAATAAAGGTTGATTTTTTTTTTCATCTCCACAATCATATGTCCCTGCAAGTCCAGAAATAGCTTTTAAATAAAGCTGGGAAAAGATTATTGAAAACATTGAGAGAAAAGGAGATAAAAACATGTTTCGCTTGGTCATATAAATGAAAGAACATAAGACATGCCACATGTTTTTAGACTTAAGGTCTATCCAGTTAAGTATAATATGTTGGGGAATGATACCCTTACAGACTGATTTGAGGAAACAGTATATTTTGAAAAGGAGTATTTTAAACATCACCATGTTTGGTGATGAGTATACCTACCTTTCCTTAGAAGATAATCGACTTTGGAAATACTAATTAAAGAAAAACCTGTGAAATTTAGGTGTTCCCTGTGATGAGCAAGATAATAACGTAACAGTAGCTCCATAATAATATAACACTTATTGTATGCCATTTTACTGATGGAAATATATGCATTGAGAGGTTAAGTGAATTGCGAGGTGGACCTGTTGTTAAATTGTGGAAAAAGAATTTAACTCTTGGCTCTAGTCAGTATGATTTAGACTCAATACTTGGGAAAAGAAAGTAGAGAAGAAAATAAGTCTGTTAAAAATAAGTCACAGTATAGGTAAGGCTTTTCTATATTATTTAGAAAAAAGGACAAATTTAGAAATGCAAATAACATAATTCAGAAACATTTCAGGATTATTTGCAATGAAATAGAGGCAATTTGATTATAATTAATGCAGTTGTTTTGTAATACAAACATGATTATTTCATGTGTCTTTTGCGGAAAATGGACTTTTTTAAAAATAAATGATTCATCTATCTTTCAACCAACAGGTACATATCAAGTATCTATCGTATGGCAGCTTTGCTGTGGATAATATATACCATGAATTCTATATTGTATTTTCTATAATTGTGAATGTTCCAAATTCGTGTATGTCTATCTTCTATTAATGAGAATATCAGTAAAAACATTTCTTAAGCGAAACATTACACTATAATTAAAATTCACTGGTTTTTCTGTAATTCCCTCTTTTGCTTCCAGGTTACAATAGAAGGCATTATGTTGCACTTAGTTGTCATATCTCCTCAGTATCCTCTAGTCTGTGAGAGTTTCTCAGTCTATCCTTGTTTTTCATCATCTTTGACAGTCTTTGAGAATATTAGCTAGATGTCCATGAAAATGTTTTGCTAATCGGAGTTTGTCTGAATTTTTTCTCTTCATAATTAGACTGACCTTATGGATTTTGGAAAAATATCACACAGGCAAAATGCCCTTCTCATTATATCACAGCAGGGGGTACATCATATCCACATGACATCCCTGGTGATAGAAACCTACATCACTTGAGTAAACCATTTTATAGTGACAAATAAATGCCTTGTAATTTTATCTCTATATGTATCATCTTTTTCATATATTATTCCTATTATGCTTGAAAATATACAAAGATCATAGAATCAGACAATTCCTTTTAAGATATAGTGTTCCCACAAATCAGTCTATAACAGTATAAAGTCTTATCTTTAAAAAGCTAACAAAATTTTGGGTTTTTTTTTTTCCTTGTTCCAATTCAAAAAAGTAGTATATGAGAAGAGGACACGGGGAATTTTTATTATGTTTCATTGGTAGTGCAAAATAATTTTAGAAAACATATAATTGACAATCTGGACATCATGTGTCCAGAAATTTTTAACTAACATTCTTATTAAGCAACAAATTAATGAGTGGAGAAGCTGGAAAAAAGCCATTAACTGTGAAAAGCTTTACATGGCAATGTTTATATAGTTCTATCGTCATGAGGGAATTTTTCTTCCTGAATATTTGCTAGTGATATATAACATTTTTTGACGATGGTCTCGGTGGATATCTAATTTTGAGTGTGAGTTATGTTACGAACCTAATTCTTCATACAGAAATATAAATCAGAAAGATATTTTAGGTTCACATTTTTCTCATATAAATAAGACCAAGATTGTATATACATTGTACTGTTTGATATAAATAATTTGGATATAACTAACTAGATCTTTTAAGAAAATTGTTTACCCTTATGACATTTCTGCTTTCAGGCAGGCTTGATTTTTTCTGTGCTACCTGAGTGCAATTAAAAACATGACAGAAAAAAAACCTCTTTCTATTCTATGCTCGCAAATGAAAACTGTAAATGATGTGAGTTGGCATGTATTTCAAAAGATAGTCTATCTAATGTATTAGGTTGGTGCAGAAGTAATCACAGTTGTTGCCATGAAAAGTAATGATAAAAACTTTTCATGGCAACAACCGTGATTACTTCTGCACCAACCTAATATTTTTCAGAGTCATTAATCCCTCTGGGTTTGTTCCCAGGACTTTGAAAACTCAGATTGTGCGGTATTTTCTGTTGTTGTTACAACAAAAAATAAATGAAATCTTATGCCTTAATCAAGTGATCCCAGAAAAACAGTAGGCCAGTGATGTCGTGTTTCCCTTTAATCCGTTTTTTAGTGATAGTGACTTAAAGCTATGTTTCTCTTTCCACATCCAGCTATCAGAATCAAAGGAAATATAAGGTCTATAACGAAATCTGCTCAAAGATGAGCATGGTATACTCTGTATTGGTTTGGTAGGACTGAAGTAACAAAATATCACAAACTATGTGATTTAAAACAACAGAAATTTATTCTCTCACAGTTCTGAAAGTTAGAAAGTTCAAAATCAAGGTGTCACTAGGGCCATGCTCCCTCCAAAAGCTCTGGGGAGTAATTTATTCCTGCTTCTTCCTAGCTTTTCTGGCAATTCCCAGCAATCCTTGGTGTTTCTTAATTTGCAGGTGTATCATTCAGTTTCTGTCTCTGCAATCACATAGGCTTCTTCTCTCTGTGTGTCTTTGTGTCTCTATTTTCAAATCTCTGTTTTCTTTGTTTTATAAAGACACTAGTCATTGGTTTAAGAGCCCACCCTAATATGATCACATAGTGAGTAATTACATCTGCAGAAATCTTATTCCCAAATAATGTAATATTCTGAAGTCCCAGGTAGACATAAATTTTGGGGGGACAATATTCAACCTGGTACACACTGTTAGTTGTTTTAATTAATAGATCTGTGTGTTTTATTGGGTTATGTTATATTGAAAGATAGTTACAAAACAGTAGTTTATGTTCTGCTAAATCCATGATACATCTGATTATTTGAGATACTTGAGGAGCTACACTGTCCAATCTCAGCTTTCAACAAGACTCAAACACCTTGAATTTGGCTAGTGGTCAGAGCATTGATGACCATCTCTGTCCTCATGGCTCGTGCCATATAGTCCATCATAATTTATTTAAGGATAATATGAGCTCTGAGGCTAGTGTTAGGCTGTGAATCATTTATACCGTAATTGATCCTAGCTAAGGGGCCGGTATCTGCACCTTAGCATGTCTTTGTTTTGTGTTGTTTATATCTCACCATTATATAAATATCTAATGGGGAAAACTATGTATAGTAAAGAGTTTGTGAATTTAAGGAACTTGCGAACTTTAGCACATAGCCTTTATGAATGTGATACTTTCATATCCAAATAATGATTACACTTTTCCCTTCGTAAATCAATCCTCCTCCCCTTCCACATATTCCAAAATTCATGCATACTCAGGTTCTGCAGTGGGCCCTGCAGAACCCACTTACATCAAAAGTCAGCCTTTGAAAAAAATCCACATATAAGTGGACCTGCACAGTTCAAACTCAAGTTGTTCAAGGGTCAACAATATTACACTACACTTAGGAAGGAAAAGTAACAAATTGTTAAACTCTTAATAATAAAAAAATACATTATTAATTTGTGTTTACTTGGATAAAGCTTTAAATATTGAATAAAAGAATCATTACCTAAAAATTTTACACTTTTCTTTCATATCTTATAAACACTTATCCTGTCTTACTCAAAAATGTATTTGAAACTTGAGGTTGGCTAAAATGCAAAGAAAATAGAAATCAGTGAAGGAAAAATAAAAAGCTGGCAGGGCAAAATGATATCTAGAGTTTGCTTTGTGCAAAACACTGTTTTAAGCACTTAACATGTAGAACTTCTTTGATATCACCATAGTTCTTTAAAATATTATTATCCTCAGTTTACAAATAAGGAAACTGAAGCAAAGAGAGACTAAGTAATTAGCTGTCCAAGATTCCACACTTTTCAGTTGCTACTTGTCAGGATTCACATCTAGCCAGAATCCAGTGGCAGTTCTCTGAATCACAACCCTATAGTGAAACCAGAGTAGAGCTGTTGTATCAAAAGATACATTGTAATATCATGCAGGATTGCTAGAGTTGGGTCTCAAATTAATTTCTAACACCTTTAGAAGTAAGTCAAAGATAGAAACTCAATAAACTCTACCACATTCGTAGTGACTACAAAATTTAATTTAAATTTTCCCTGGACCCATAGCTGTCCTTGGCCCTAAAGCCTGGAATTCCATATACTTGGAGTTCCACTCTGCAGTACTATTAATACAGTAATGAATTTTACAGCTATCTCTTGGAGCACAGCTCAAAGTAAATTAAAGAGGGCGGTCAGGAAACCTGATTTCATAAAAGCATCAAAGTACCATTTAGAATCTTCATGGAAATTGAAGAGTTGTACAGGTATCTTTTGGAACCAGGGCTTTGCTCGCTTTTGCGAAAGCAGAGTTTGGGTCATATACCTTGGCATGAATCATTTTTCAGATACAGTGTTTTGCAGTAAGTGACGTGAAAACCTAAGTAAATATTAGTTTGCTGTGCTAAGTATTCATAATACTAACATACAATGTGATTAAAGAACAAATGATTCTTTGGAAATATAAACAGAAACAATACTAATGAATTGGTGACATGTTCATAGTATTCTGTGTATCAGTATGGAATATATCAAATTTAAGTTATATCTAAACCAGGTATTGCTAATTTAATAAAATCAGTTTTTAAGCATCAAAATTCTGTGTGTATATATCTTAGCTTTCTAACTTTTCCTGTGTCCCCTCTGTACACTTCCCCTTGCAAATCCTTCAACCCTTCTCTCATCTCTTGTTTACGCTGCTGTCTCTTTTCTTGTTCTTTTTTAAAGAGTAATTCCAAAAATTCTGACTAGTTAAGACTTAGAAAAAAATTAATGTAAAAAAATGTAGTTATTCCATTAATACCGTTGCTTGCCACTTTTCTGTTGTTATCTAAGCATGGTATGTTAATTGCATCTAGTTGTAAAACTGATCTATAAATCAATAGCAAATATATGAAAGCATATAACTTTGAATATTCTAGATTGTTTCTTGGCGAAAAATATCTTTGGAATGGCTTTTGCTTAGCATTTTTTTTTTTTTTTTTTTTTGAGGCAGAGTCTCGCTCTGTCACCCAGGCTGGAGGGCTGGAGGGCGCAATCTCGACTCACTGCAAGCTCCGCCTCCCAGGTTCACACCATTCTCCTGCCTCAGCCTCCTGAGTAGCTGGGACTACAGGCGCCTGCCACCACACCCGGATAATTTTTTGTATTTTTAGTAGAGATGGGGTTTCACCGTGTTAGCCAGGATGGTCTCAATCTCCTGACCTCGTGATCCACCCTCCTTGGCCTCCCAAAGTGCTGTGATTACATGCGTGAACCACCATGCCCAGCCCGCTTAGCATTTTTAATATGTACCTGTCTACCACTTAAAAGCATACCGAAATTAATCGTGGTTGGAAGCTAATCATAGTTAGAGCTTGCAATAAATATATTTTGTAAAAAGGAATATTATCTTTTTTCAGTTTGAAATGTTTCTTCCCTTCTAAAAACTAATTATCTGGGATTCTCCACATAGGAGTGGCGTGCATATCCATAATCATAATAAAGTATATAAACACTAATTATTTTTATAATGTATCTTCAGAAAAGAAAAATGAAAAAAAAAATTAGAAGCTATTTCAGGGAACACATACTCTTTTAACATTATCTCTTAGTTTTTATCAGTCTATATTTTTCCGATTGGAGCTTTATAACACCCACCTACATTTTTATATTATGTGTAGCATTTTTATGGCTATTCTAAGAATTTATTTCAAAAAAATTATGTATAAGGAGAAAGATAGCGAAATCAGTAAAATTTACAACCAAGACATTCAAAGTTATCTTCTATCATGTAACAAAACAGTGACAGAAACTATTATGTAGCAACATTACTAATATTAGGCTAAAAGAAAACTTTATTGTTATGCTTTCATTGAAGTAAATTTTACCCTGTTTTTATTTTCTCTTAGTGGTCATTTTGAATGACTTCGTTGCCCACTGGATAATTAGTGGATTCATGTACTTTTTTATAGCATTCTGCTGTAATTTCTTTTGTTTTTTGTGTTTTGAGACAGGGTCTTGCTCTGTCACCAGGCTTGGAGTGCAGTGGTGTAATCATGGCAAACTGCAACCTCTCCCTCCCTGGCTCAAGTGATCCTCCATTCTTCCCACCTCAGCCTCTCAAGTAGTTGTGACTACAGGGGCATGCCACCACACCTGCCTAATTTTTGTATTTTTTATAGAGATGGGATTTCGCTATGTTGCCCAAGCTGGTCTCGAACTCCTGGGCTCATGTGATTCACCTGCCTTGACCTCCCAAAGTGTTGGGATTACAGATGTGAGACACTGTACCTGGCCTGTAAGGTTGTTTCAAACTGGAAGTCTGGGTTAAGTTCCCTATAATAGCAATAACAACATATAGTAACAACAGCAACAGTAAGAGCAACTATATCTTGAGTTTTTAGCTTTCTGTATTTCAGACACTGGTAATCACTTTTGAATCTTCACTTCAGCCCTGTGATGTGGTTATTTTCATGCCGTCATTATGGATGATGATAAGCCTGAGGCCCTATGGCCAGAGCTAATACACAGAGCTAACTTATTTATCACAGAGAGCCTCTGAATCAGGCCAATCTTCTTCACATCTCTTACACTTGTCTGCCTTTTATATACCATCATAAATGTCAGCTACCTTGACTGCCTTTTATACACTGTCTTTAATATCAGCTATATTATTAAAAGCAATAATGAAGCTGCATAGTGTCAAATTTTAACAATATTGCTAAAATGAAAAATGTTGGGGCACTGTGGGGCAAAAATGTGAATCACTCTTTCAGACAGTGAGGAGTCATCAAGAGCTATTCCAAGAGAAATCCTATTTAGAGTACATGAGCAACCATAATGAAATTTTCTTAGATTTTTACATCAATCTTGATTTTTACCTTATTATATGAATTAACTGCTAAATCAAGTCTTGTCTGGACAATTAACCAAAAAGCCTTTAAAAAATACCTTAAGGTAAAATAATTGTTAATAAATATCAATAATTTCTACATTCAGAATCATCTTTTAAAATAATATACATATCTTATTAATGGAAATTACTACAAAATGAAGACTATGGAATTTAGCTTTTAAAATTGATTCTTCCCAGTTACCATTCATTTTAAAGCATAGTATCAATTTGTTATGGTCCATTTGCATTGCAGGGTCTTTGTAAACTCTGTCATTAAACCTAACAGAAGTAGAACATGTACTTGAGACCATCCATCAGGGCAGTACTCCTTGTTTCCTGCCCTGTTGACTTTCCTTTTTCCATAGCTGGTAACCACTATGTGTGTCATTTGTCTCACTAATAACAGCCAACCATATTAAGGAACAATGAAAAAGCAGTGGATATCGCACAATTAATATTATTGCTGGTTTTTTAAAATGTTTTTAAATTGGACAAAGCATTATAAAGAACTTTCAAACCCATATAATTGGTTTTTTTGTAATCATA
This sequence comes from Pan paniscus, assembly GCF_029289425.2. Lineage (NCBI taxonomy): Eukaryota > Metazoa > Chordata > Mammalia > Primates > Hominidae > Pan > Pan paniscus. Next base: position 104,332,817 of record NC_073253.2, read on the forward strand.
AATAATTTGATTTGTTTCATCTTATATAGTACTTAAGTATTATTATAATTTCCACTTTACACAGGAGGAAATTATGGATCAAAAAGATTATTATAAACTTGCAGATCAAAAAAGTTTTTGAAATAAACTAATATCAAGTAGTACTAGTGTCAGCAATCACCAGTATACTCAAGGGACTATAAAAGTCCAAGGCTGGGCCCAAGAAGTATCCAGGAGTGCTTCAGAATAGTTCAGCAACATCTGTGTGAAGAACACCTACAGTATAAGAATACAAAAGGAGCAAAATGAAAGACATATGTGCCACTAGTGACATCCCTCTGTACTCCCTATATACAGCAGTTAAAGGCTCAAGGATACGTCCATGGAATCTACAAACTGTCACACCAGTGGTAATCTTAAAAATAATGCTGTGGAGAATCAGGTAGTTTATTAGTTTATTACTAGCCAGAAATATATTTTATCCACTGACAAGATTATTAAAATCTGCGTGGCTAATTTAATATTGCATTATTTAGGTGGCTCCATCTCTGGGTGATGTCTCTACATCTGTCATAAAATTAAGAGACATTCCAGTTTTTCTTTCTCAGTCAACCTGGATAGATCTGGAGGATTGAACCAGCTGTACTAATGTTTTTTTTTCTCTTGAGTTTACCTCGAGAAAGAGGAATATGCCTCTGATTGGGTCTGTTTACTGACTCTCCCTCTTTCACATCATCCACACAATGAGAAGTTGATGAACTGTTTTAGAATAGACAACTGTTGTAAAAACTAGTTAAACATCTAGTAAATATTGACCAAGTTACTCAAATGATGGGTGTAGTCACACATTAGGAATATAAAAGACTGTAAACCCTGTGGGAGTTTGTATCTTGAAAAATTTGCCAACAGATTACATAGAACATCTCCATTATTTTCTCATATTTTGAATACTGTCAGAGTTGGTCCCCTTATGACTTAATAAGTCCATGAGAGAGGATCACTAGTAATTGGGTTTTAATATATAGCTTACCAGGTAAATCTTTTTGCCAAAATTCTTACCTGATCTCTTGGATGGAAAGAAGAGAACGTATGACATTGCATTCACTTTTATTTGTTCTCGTGTATCTGCAGACCACATTTGAGATCCTCAGTCTTACCACAGCCATACCCACATAGTTGAATATCAGATTGAGTGAGTTATGGGAGACATTTAAAGATGAATTTGTGTACATTCTCCTTGTTTATTTTTTTCTAGTGGTAATGTTCCAAGACTGAGACAAACAGATATTTACCAGACCTATTTTATCTTATTAGTTGAAAAGAAAAACCCTGTTAAAATCAACTTTATAAGATGCTGTGATTATGGAAGTGTCCTAACCACTGCTCCACCTGGGGCAAAGGGTAGAGAGAAGAAACTGTCCATGAAGGTGGAGAAAAAACTTTCACAAGGGGCGATGTTTATTGGGAGGGGTGGGGAAAACACCTTCCTCTCTGTTGGAAAGTGGGAGATATTGGGAAGCAATTGAAGGCTTGTTTGACATCGGTAACTCCAGATTGGTGCTCTGAAGTGTGGACTGAATTTATTCTTTCATCATAAGTCTGACTGTCTTATGGTGCCATATTAGACCATATTTACTGAGTGAATGAATTATAAAACACAATAATTTTAGCTTTCCTCATTTTTTTCCTAGCATTAATAAAATATCTTCCCCTGTATGCACAGTTGGAAATCATACTAATGTTGTTCTGGTTTTAGAAAGAACACATGTCAGTGTAGATGCCAGAACCCCTAAGTAAAATTCTGGCTTGAAGGCTAAGGAAATGATACCCAGGAAAGGTTATGGTTACCTCAAAGAAATCTGTTCAGCACAGAAAATATCACATTAGATTAGATTCTGCAGATTTTTAGACCTTTCCCTGCTTAAACTGCCCTGCAATGTAGCTGTCAGACACCATAGCCAAGCCAATGCCAACCCCACAGTTCTCTCCTAATCCTGACCCCATTTCTAGACTTAATGCTACATGCTTTTGTAGCAGTTTCTGATAATTTATTAATTACAGAAAGTAGTTTTTGTTTGCCAGCCTGTTGAGTGGATGGTGATTTCACTATGCTCTACATTTAAGCTTATAGGTTTGGTAGTTTAATAAAACTGCTACTTTTTTTGATAAATACATTTTTCCTCCCATGGTTAAATGAATAAAGTGTATCTAGAGTGAAAAAGAAATCCCAATTATACATAGCATTTTTCTATCTGCTTGCTCATTAAACTTATATGCATGTCATAACATAAAAATAACACCCTGTAAGAAATAATCTGTGATAACTTGAAAGGAATGCCTGTGTAATCTAAATTCTTTTGATGCTGTCTCTGGCATTTAACCTGTCATTTTAATGAAACAATTTTAATTGCTTATTTGCACATAGTGTTGTGCAAGGTGGCTTACTAGTCTGTGCTTTCTGGGAAGTGATGAAAGACCTGGGTTGGAATACTCCATGTGAGTGAATGTGGAAAGGTCACACAGATAATAAATTAATTAAAAATTTAGTTAATTAAATATTTACTGTTTTCAAAAATAAAGTTATATGAGTTGTAAAGAAATAAACAATGCATTACCCATTTTGATTTTCAGGTATCGGTGAAAGTCATCTTTTGTTGAATCAAGGAGTTGATTCTTACAAATTTTAGGTCTGAATAATGGGAGTAAGTTATCTGGCAATCTGTAAGGCAGTATTTCCATTTATCTGAGTTCAAGATGTGTCAAGAAAGTTCTTGTGAGTTCAAAAGTAAATGGATATGGACTTGGGCCAAAAACAGTGACAGTAAAGTTTAAATGATAGGAGCAAGGAAAAAGATTGTACATTGTACATATAGAAAAAACTATGATAATGAATAAAACATTATTCTCAGATTGCTTGAATTGTAGATCAGAGATGATTATAAGATTGGATCGAGAGTTGAGAATGGAGAAGGATTGCACAGGAGTTCCAGCTTTTCAACAGGTCACGTATGCACTTAGCAGGGCCACAGTCTTGAAGTAAAGAGGGACAATGCTGGGTAGCGAGGATGGAAGACTTTTACAAATAATAAAATATGATTTCATGCAAAGTGTTCAAAGTAGAGCATATTAAAACAGGGAACCCAGAGATGGTGGTTAAATAGTCTCCACAGTCCCACTTCCTTATTGGGCTGAGCTTCCTGGTCTAGAATGGACTTTAGACAGCATTCTAACCTCATCTCTTTATGTAATCAATGAAATCCAGAAAAATTGGGCAAGTTGTCTGAGCTCCTACAACTAATTGCTTGTAAAGTTGAAGTGAGAAAAGACGATCTGCAAGTTTATGTAGTAAAACTCAACAAAGTTAATCTTAAACGAATATAGAATGGGTCCTTTTCTTTTAAATAACTAAAATTTTATTGTGTGCATGACTCTTATCTCTTTCCTGCAGTACTTGTCCTAAGAAAAACATTTGAAACAAGTTACTTTAATCTTATCTTTTTCCCCAACTTAGATATGAGAAAATTAAGTGTAATTGGGAACCTCTTTCATTACGATCTGAATTAGGAGAAATATCTGTTAATGGCCAAACATTTTTCTGCTTCTAGAGGCCTAGAGTTGTTTCTAGTACAGACTTAAATTCTAATAGAAAATCTCCAAATAAGGCATTAATATTTATTTCATACCCTGAATGATATCTAAGGAAAAGGATATTCTCAGTATTATATTGAAACCGATTTAGCTTTTTCTCCTAAGCAGTTACTTAGGAGGAAACTTCAATAGTTGTCAGTGGTAGTACTGACTTAGCACAGACATTTCAGCAACAGGAAAATACAAATAAAAGAGAAATGTAAGTCTTAGAACCTAGTTCTATGGATGCTTAATTCTCAAGAACTTTTTCTTTGTTTTGATTTAATACATCCCCTTTAAAATCAATACTCCTAAAGTATTTATTACTTTATCCTAAAGCAATATTTATTACTTTATTACTTTTTCCTAAAGTACTTTAAAGGTACTTCTTTGTTTCCTCCCAGTGAAGGAAGAATGCTCCATTCTTAACCTGTTCTCTGGATCTCTCTCCTACCCCTTCAGAATCCATTGAAGGTTTCTGAACCATTATAACATATTACTTGTGTGTCTGTGTAGCCATTATTTTACTATATCTTATAGTTTATGTATGAAATTTGAACTGGGGGGACAGGGAATGTACTTTAATGATAAGTTAGAAGGCCTTCGGCACTTTGCCTGAAATAAGCACCTATATTTTTTGTCTTATTTTTTTCTACTCTGAAGTCCTTTGAGCGTTATTCTTTCTTTGTTCATTTCTAGATAGGACTCCCTACTCTTGCCCAATGTGTCACAGGAGACATTTTGTGAGATGGCTAGCTGAAGAGCTTACTGTGTGACCTGAGTGGCTGCACCACCCTGCATCCAGTACTCTCTTTTGTGGAAGATCTGTTCCTCACTGTCATATGTGCCTCACCTGACAAATGTCAAATGCATGTCCTTTCAGAACACAGTCACTGCTCTATACCTGGAAAACTGCTATAGTCCATAAAATTCTGCTGTCTAGATAAAATACATGGATTTGAGACCCAGCCCAGGCCCTGACTTATAGTACGTTGTTGGGAAAGTCAATTAATACTTACATTATTATTAAGAGAGCTCAATGAGATAATGCCTATGACAGCACGTGTAAACTATTAAACATATGAAAGACAAACTTTTTATATTAAACTCCTACTGAGAGTTTTACCTCTTACAGAAAGGGATTTTTTTTTTGTCCTGATTTTCATTAAAACCCCAAGTGTTTGTGGGCTAAGTACTACTTGTAATCAGATACTACCAAAATAATTCCATGTACTGTACTATTAGAATGTCAACAGTTTTATATGTTTTCCTTTGAGAGATCAAGTTAAGAATTGCCTTGAAATGTCATCCATCCTAGGAAATTTTAGTACCTCTAAATTCTTTATCCAAGATGAGAAATCATCTTTTTATTATTGACTGTTCATCATGTGGAAATCTGTCAGACCTATCAAAAGAACCCCCTTTACACTTTTCTATTCTAAATGCTAAGCAAGATAGCTTTCTGTTCTGAACCCCCCCAAAAAAAGAAAAAAAGGCAGAGGCAGTTTAAATTCTCCTGAAGCAAATATTTGAAAGTGAAAAGATAGGTGTTAAATCTATATTTGAAGATTTCCTTCAGTGTTCTTGAAGAAATAATTAATGATATGTTGCCCTAGTATGTGTAAAAATATAAACTGTGCCTGAAACCTGAAGTTATATAGGAAATAATCAAGTTCTTACTTCACTTGAAAAAGCTCTTCATTTATTGAAAGCGGCTTTGATATCTATCCAAATATTTTTAATATTTCCAGGACATGACAATTAATTTTACTTATATGTTTCATTCTGTGTGTAACATGCCTTGTAGGTCTTCATCCAGTTCTTAATGAAAATATTGAAAAGAAGATTAAGCATGCAGTCCCACATCATACCACTGATAACATTATGACAGATCTCCATCAAACCTTAAATCAATATTCCATGGCTATTACTGTTCAGCCTACAAATCCACCTAACTGTAATTCTATCCATCTCACTTTATCTCCATTTTAACCCAAAGATTGTAATGATAGCTCAAATGGCTGGGCTGAAATCTTCTTGCATTTTATTTGCGACATTCCTCTAATCTAATTTTTTTGAAGTATAAAAATATCTAGTAAACTTTTTGTTGGAAAATGTGAAGAGATACTTTTCCACAGATCACTTGCATGTCTGCACATCTTACTGGGTATATTAAGAATGCAAGACCCTCACTGATCTTGACCCAGGCCATTCCTCAGGGATGTATCTTTAGTGAGCAACTCTGAAAGATGAAATAATCCCTCCCTGTATGACAAAGAGTAGGCTTGCTTACTGCCTGCTGTAAAATGGCAGGCATCCCAGACTCAAAGATGACAACCTATTCTGTGTGCAGGTATCCATCTAGGCTCATCCCCAATACCACCATGCTATGCTGTGAATAATAAAGTCCTTTGTCTCTGACCTGTGAGTATCATGCCTTCTGCCAGCATCCATGAAAAAATAATAGGCTAGCTTATTAACTTATAAACAAGGTAAAATCCTAGACCTAACAAAGTATAATACACAGCAGAGAACACAAGTCTTAAGTATAGAGCTTGAATTATCACAAAGTGTTTACAGTCATGTTACTTCCAGCCTGATTGAGAAATAGGACATGACTATTGAATCCTCTCTCATACACCTTCCTGGTCACTCCCACCCATTCCTAACCACCTTTGTCACCAGGGGTAAGCACTTTGTTGACTTTTAAAAGAGATTAATTTTGCCTATTTTTGAACTTTATGTGAATGATACTGAACTCTCTTTACATATTCTTATTGCCACACATACATCTTCTTTTTGAAGTTCCTTTTGCCCGTTTTTATTGTGTTGCTTACCTATTTGTTACTGAATTGTAGGAGTGTTTTATAAAACTTGAATAAAAGCCAGTTCTGAAAGTTCTGGAGATCCATTGCACAACAGTGTGAGTGTACCTAACACTACTGAATGGTACACTTAAAAAATGATAAAAATGACAAATTCTGTTATGTGGGGTTATTTTACCACAATTAAAAATAAAAAAAAATTTTTAAAATAGCCAATTGTATGGTTTACTTACACTTATTTGTGTAATGATATATTTTGATAAGCAAAAGTTCTTTAAAAAAATATTTTTGGATGAAGTCCCATTATCTTCCCCCTACCCCTCTTTTGTGTGGTTACTGCTTTTGAGTCCTAAGAAATCTTTACATACTCCAAGATCACAAATATATTTTCCTGTGTTTTCTTTTAGGAGCCTTATACTTTAGATCTATAAATCATTTGAAACTAATTTCACCTATGATGTTACCGAGGGGGTTGAAATTATATTTTCCCCATACAGTTTTATCTAGTTCTTCCAACTATCAATTCTTTAAAAGACTTCCCTTTCCTCATTGAGTTGCTTCGGTGTCTATGTTATAAATGAATTGTGGGTCATTTCTGGACTTTGTCTGTTCCATTGATCTATGTAATCATCCTGAAACCAAAAACCGTACTTTCTTGATTGAAACTCTGTAGTAATTCTTAAAATTGGATAGTCAAACTCCTCACAGTTTGTTCTTCTGCAACATTTTTTCTATTGTAGATCTTTTATAGTTCTATGGAAAAATTTAGAAGCAGCTTGTCAAATTCAACAAAAAAGCCTCCTGGGAATTTGGTTGAGATTGCATCAATTCTGTAAATCAATACGGGGAAAATTTACAATATTAAGCCTTCCAATTTATGGACTTGATACATTGTTCCATTTATTTTGCTCTCCTTTCACTTCTCTTAGAGATATTTTGTACTTATCAGCATAAAGGTTTAAAACATCCTTCTTTAAAATTTCTCCAAAGTATTTTGTTATTTGTGGTTATAAAGGATGTTTTTCTAATTTACTTTTCAGGTATTTTTTTCTGGCATATAGAGATATAATTGATATTTTGATAATTGAGTTTGTATTCTGTGACCTTCATGAATTCACTGTTCTGCCAAATCTGGTGGATTTTTTTTTTTGTAGATTTTTTTTCTTATTTTCTGTGTACTCATAATTTTCTGCAAAGAGATTTTACTTCTTTCTTATTTTTCCATTTTTTTCTGAATTATAGCACTGGGATAGATATTCAGTAAAATGATAAATAGTAAGTAGTTAGTGCAGGCATCCTTGCCTTGGTCCTGATTCTGAGAGATAAGTGTTCAATATTTTACCATTAAGTATGGTGATAGATGTAGGTTCTCCATAGGTGTTCCTTGTAGGACCTAGGAAGTTCTCTTCTTTCCCTAGTTTGCTGAGAGATTTTTAAAAATCATTAGTAGATACTGAATTTGTTTAATGCTTTCCTGTATCTATTGATATGATTACATGATTTTTCTCCTTTTCCCCTTATGATGTTGAATTGCTGTAGATTGATTTTTAATGTTAAACATTTACTGGGATAAAACCTACTTCATCATGATGTGTTACCTTTTCAAAGTATTGCTGCATTCTATTAATGATATATATTGTGCTTATAAAATTTGTCGAATGACATTGTTTTATAATTTCCTTATAATATCCTTGTAAGGTTTTAGTATCAAGGTTATACAGGACTCATGAAAAGAGTTAGAAATATTTTCTTCTCCTTTTCTAAGAAAATTTGTATATGATTGATTCTATTTTTTTCTTAAGTATTTTATAGAATTTACCAATGAAACCATCTGGGCCTAGAGTTTTCTTTATAGGAAGTGTTTTAGCTACAAATTTAGTGTTCTTCACAATATGCGCTATTAAAATTTTTGTATTTTATCTTATGTTCACTTTAGTTGTCTTTCAAGGTATCGGTCCTTACATCTTATTTGTCAAGTGTATACCATAAGGTTATTTATCATATCCCCTAATTATTCTTTTCCCATCTGTAGGGCCTGTAGAGATGTTTCATCTTTCAATTCTGATATTTGTAAATTGTGTTTTCTCCCCTTTTTTGGTGGGTTGTGGGAATGGAGGAGATCAGTCTTCCTAGGTGTTTATCCATTTTATTTAATCTATTAAACAACTTTTAGCTTTTTTTATATAATTTGTTTCTCATTGTTGATTGCTGCCCTTTATTTCCTTCTTCCTACTTTCATTTAAATTTGCCTTTTCCTGCCTTGCTTTGTCATTTAGAAATGTATGTAGATTAATTTTCATTCCTATCCTTTTCTGACATAAGCATTGAAAGCTGTAAATTTCCCTCCTAGCACTGTTTAGCTATATACAATAAATTCTGATTATACTTCAGTTTGAATCATGTTCTAATTTTTCTTGTGGTTTCTTTCATTCTTGTCTTTTCTTTCCATGATATATTAGTTTGCTAGAGCTTCCATACAAAGTACCAAGTGACTTAACGAAAATTTTTTTCCCACAATTTTAGAAGCTACAAATTTAAAATGTCAGCAGAGTTGGTTTCTTCTGAGGCCTCTCTTCTTAGCTTGTGTATGGTCATCTTCTCTGTGTGTCTTCACATGATCTTGCCTTTGTCTGTGTCTAATCTCCTCCTCTTATAAGGATACCAGTCATACTAGATTAGGGCTTACCCTGGGGACTTCATTTTACCTGAATTCTCTCTTTAAAGAACCTATTTCCAATTATAATTACATTCTGAGGTACTGAGGGTTAGGACTTAAATATAATAATTTTGGAGAGACAAATTTCAGCCCATAACATATGTGTTATTTAAAAGTGTGTTGCTCAATGTTTGAATATTTGGACATTTTCTTGAAACCTCTTTGTTATTAATTTTAACTGAATTAATTTGAGGTCATATGTTCTGTATGACTTTTATTCTTTAAAATTTATTCAGACTTGTTTAATTGCCATGCACATGGTCCGTTTTGGTGAATATTTAGTGCACACTTGAAATGAATGTGCCTTTTGTAGTTGTTGAGTGTAGAATTCTATGTTCAATTATATTGAGTTGGTTGATAACATAGTAAAATCTTCTAAATCTTTATTTCCCTTTGCTCTACTTATTCTATTAATTATTGAGAAAAAGTTTGTTTAAATATCCAACACTGATTATATGTTTGTCTTTTTATCTTAATTTTATCAATTTTTCTTCATTTATTTCTAGAAGTTTGGGCTATCATTTTATATTTACCTCTGCTTGTGTGTGTTTTTTTAATCTCTGAACATATTCTTGGAGGTATAATGGGCTTGTCATTGTAATCCTCATAGGAAAAAAAAAGTTTCCAATCCTCGGTGCACTTTTTTTTTGGTTTTTGTTTTGGTAGTGGGAGGAGATTTATTTGCTTATTTTGCCTCAATGTATGGACTTTAAATATTAATCAGCCTCAAAAATTTCATGCAACATGTTGTATGTATGTGTAAGCATTTGAGTAGAATATCTATAATTTTTATCACATTCTTAAAGATGTTCATGATTTTACAGAATATAGTAACTATTACCTGAATTTCTGTCCCAGGGACAATCCCTGAATGTTTCAAAATCTAATTTTATAAAGTATTATAACAATGTTTTTTAGTAATTGGCTCATGACCCATTAATAGGTAATGGAATGAATTTAGTGGTTTTCATATGCATTTACAAATCAAACACAGTAGGAGACATAAGAATGTATTGGCCATAGTAAATCTTTCTTTATTATTATTTCTTCAGTTTTATACACACAGAAATATTTGCACTTGGGATCATAGTGAAAAATGTATTACATATTACAGGTCATGGCCACAGATCTAGAGAGAAAGCATTTGATTCTGAATTGGTAGGTTCCCATTTGCATTGTTTCTTCTTTTGTTTTTAAAACCTAGGCTGAACTTAACAGTTATATCTCCTAGGCTTATCATTTGGACCAGGCAGTAAGTTGCTAATCTAATTTTCTTGTTTGCTTTTTGGTTCCACAGTAGTTTTCTCTGTCTTTGTATTTAAGGTACTAAATTATTTAATCATTTTTTAAAAAGATGGGATGTTATTTCTGATAATCAATAATGGGAATTATTTAAGCAGGCATTTTCCTCCCTCTCAGGTACAAATAGAATCATCTAAGTAGCATCAGAAAATTTTTAGGTGAACAGTATTCCAGAAATGTGGTTTGGTTGAGCATTGGCGTTGAGGTGAGAAAAGGAAGAGAATTATTTGCTGATTGCAAAGATACAAAGATGAAAAGTATTATTTTTCTTACATAGCCAGTAATTGAGGAAGTCAAAGTTTTATTGTTCTAAGCTTATTAATGCTCTTCCATATGCATAAATCATTAAGCTAAATAAATCATTTTATAAAATTAAGAGTAAGTTATATAAAGGGCTAATTTGTTTATTTCTGGATTACCTACTAGGTAGTACCCTATCCCTTGAGTCAGCCAGTATCATTCAAGGGGAATTATAGACAATTCATATAACCCCAGATGGATGAAGTTATCAAGACCTCCTTAAAAAAAGAACAGCCTCTTATAGAGAAAACTATTAAATGAAGATACCTGCACTGAGACATGTGGTTCATCTAAAGAAAAAGGTATTAAGGATAGTGACTCCCAAAGTTAAGAGAGATTCTGCAGTAGGCTACCCTAGATTTCTGAGGAGTGATTTTAAAATGTGTATAATATAATCCCTAAAGAGTGAAAATGGCAGTTTGTATTTGGCATGGAAACAGGGAGACAGTCAGACTTTGTTGCTTTAGTTGCAGACAGTGGGCTGTGCATAGGGTGGGTGGCAGATCTATGATCTCACTGTATGTATGTATTTGTCTATAAATGTATCAGCTTCATCACATTTTTTAGAAATTGGTGAAGCCACCTTTCCAGCTTTCTCTTTGAGAATTTTTTTTAAATAGTACTGTTGAACCCTGGTAGAGAAAACACATAGTGAAAAGTGAAATACCACTAAGATGGAATTGTTACCCCTTTCACATTTTTTGAAGCATTGTAAACAAATGCTGAAGTACGAAGGGCTGACTAATGGTTTTTACCACTGACTTTAAGGAGGGCAGCATCTCAGTAAGAAATGTGAAAATGATGAAGTACTAGTACCTTGTAGCATACTGGCCAACATTTTGTAAGTCAAAAGTGAGAAAGGAGAAGGTGAAATCAGCAAGATGGCAACATAGAAAGTCTCAGTCCTTGATCCTCTACTGAGACACTGACTTAATAGCAATGTATGGATTAAAATACTTTATGAGAACTCCAGAAACCAGATAAGAAGTTGCAGTACACTGGGCAAGTACAAAGCCAAGAATAGCCATCTTGAAATGAGTGAAAAAAGCAGTTTGACTTTACTAAGCCAGCATAGCTTAGTGCCAGGAGCATATTTCTCAGCTTGCAATTTCTCCTGGGTTTGAGGAAGAGAATGAAATGTTTAGCCGATATTCCACCTTTTCAGAGATCTCCCCAGAGAACTGGTTTCTGTCTCACCTGACCCCAAACACTGATGAAACAAGCATAGATTAGATGCCTGAATCCATTGAAAACAAGGGAGAGTAGAAGTGGCTTCCTGTGGTACCAAAGGACCTACTGTGCTGCTGAGAAAGTCTGGCTTGGCTTAGTGCCTTTTGGAGGAAGCACCCAACGTGTGGTTTCTTCTTCAGGAGGGAAGAAGATGAGTGGAGTGTGCATCCAGTATTCTGGTTTTTTGGAGGTCTGTCTGAAGGACTGGTATCTGTGTTGCCTACTCACCACTGATGAGGAGCCAATGGCCTTTGGATCACTGGGGGCACTGAGAACCAAGGAGAGCAGAGTGACTTGCTGTGGCAATGCCACAGAACCTGCGGTAGTACAGCAGACAGCAAATGGAGTGAGAGATTACAAGCTCTTAAAAAAGACAACTGCAAACTTCTCTAGGTGGGAAATTACATGCACAATCTCAAGTCACATCCCCCCAAAAAGAGTTCAGAGATTCCCCAAATATCTAGCTGGACTAAATGGTGTATATATTCCTCTGTATGAAGCCAATCCATAAAGATTTGTAGTGGTGGCTGTTTTTATAAATGCACAAACTTAGCAAAAAATCACAAGACACATGAAGAAACAGGGAAACGTGGCCCAATCAAAGGAGCAAAATAAATTTACAGGCCAACCCCCAAAGAAACAGGGATTTATTAATTACCTGACAAATAATTCAATATAAAGTTCAGTGCTTTGCATGGGAACACAGACAATTAAACAAAAAAATCAGGAAAACAATGAATGAACAAAATGAAAATACTCACAGAGAGGGAAACTATAAAAAAGAATTAAGCAGAAGTTCTGGAGTGAAAGAATACCATAACTGAATAGTAAAATTTAGTAGTGGAATTCAGCAACAGACTTGATTAAATATAGGAAAGAATCATTAAACTCAAAGATATGTCATTTGAAATTACCAAATCCAAGGAGTAAAAAGAAAAACAAATGGAGGAAAAGTGAAGAAAACCTAAAGGACTTATGGGACACCATCACATGGACCAATATACACATTAGGGGATTTTCAGAAGGATAAAAGTAAGAGAAGGGGACAGAGAGCTTGGAGTGCTATATTGCTTCTCTTGAATGCTTCTAGGAAAATGTGAGAAGACAGATACAGATTAAAGATGAAATTTGTAATCAAAAGGGGAACAGAGCATAAAGATTTGGAAAATTGTCAGCCTTACCATGTTGTAAAAGAATGGGAGAAACCACTGAAGGTGTGGTTGAACCAATTTAATAAGGAAATTAGTCTGGATGGAAGGAAGACAGAGGCTATTCATCAAAACAATGCATTTTGGAGATCTTAGAGGCTGCCACTCCCATCATAGGCCCATATTATCAGGACCTTGAGGGCAGTACACTTTTAAGGGGGCTAGGGAACCCATTGGACCTTGGAGGGTGTTTTCCAGGGATGCTTCAAGTTTCTAATCCTTGCATCCTGGTGTAGTGTTCCTCGGTCACCCCAGATATGGCTCCTGTGGGCCCAGGTGCTGTCCTCTGGAAAGTACAAGCCATAAACCTTGGTGGTGTCCATATGGTGCTAACTGCAGGTATGCAGTGTGCACATCTGTGAAAGCATGGATGCCTCCACCCAGATTCCACGGAGAGCCTCAGAGCCTTGGCAGATAACTGCCGCGGGCAAAGAGCCACCACAGAGAGCCCCGACTAGAGCAATGCCTAGCAGTCAGGGGCTCAGTGCTACTCCTAAAACCCCAGACCTGTAGAGCCACCAACATGGAAAGCCAGCTTGAGAGAGCTGCAGGCACCCAGCCTCAACCCTTGAGAGCTGCAATGTACACTGCACATAGCCAAGCCATGAGTGTAGGGCTACCCAAGGTCTTTGGGGCAAATACCCCACCCTGGTGTGTCATGAACTTTCAGGGGCCAGGAGACAAATGCTGTGGTTTGAATCAACATCCTCCCTGACCCCCTGGACACACACACTTCTTACCTAAGACTCAATGTGATAATATTAAGAGGTGGGGCCTTCAGAGGTGAATAAATAAAGAGGGAAGAGCTTTCTTTATTATTTATTAAGAAATTTATTTATTAAGAAATACCATTATTATGATGTAGAGTAGTGACTTTATAAAAAGTCTGGAAGGGACTAGCTAGGGGTCCTTTTTTGCCCTTCTATCCTTTCTATAATGGGAGGACACATTGTATGTCCTCTCCAGAGGACACGGCTTTCAAGGTACCAGCTTGGAATCAAAGATCAGGCCCTCACCAGACACCAAGCCTGCTGACACCTTTATCTTGGAGTTGCCTAAAATGACCTAAATGTAAGATCTGAAAGTATAAAACTGCTAGAAGAAAACATGGATATTTGATTGGACAATGATATTTGGATATGACACCAAAAGCCTAGGCAACTAATGCAAAAATAGACAGGGAGAGTACATCAATCTTAAAAACCTTATGATGGCAAAAAAAAAAAAAAAAAAAAACCATCAGAGGGAAAAAGCAACCTAAAGAATGAGAGAAAAGTTTACAAACCACATATCTGATAAAGGTTTAATATCCAGAATAAATAAAGAATTCCTGCAACTCAACAACAAAAAGTAAAAAACCCAATTAAAAAATGAGCAGAGGACTTAGACATTTTCTCCAAGGAAGATATGCACATAGATAAGCAAATTGAAAGATTTTCTGTATAACTAAGTATCAGGACAATGCAATCAAAATCACAATAAGGTATCACTTTACATCTGTTAGGATGGCCACTATAAAAAAAAGTAGAAGATAAAAAGTTTTGGAGAGGATGTGGAGAAAACAGAATCCTGTGCATTGCCGTTATAATCGTGAAAAAGTAAAACTGTGATGGCAAACAGTATGGAGCTTCCTCAAAAAATTAAAACTGGAACTATCATATAATCTAGACATCCCATTTCTGGATATATATTCAAAAGAATTGAAAACAAGATTTTGAAAAGATACAGTTACACTTGTGTTCATTTCGGTGTGATTCACAACAACCAAGAAGTAGAGGCAGTGTAATATCCACGGACAGATGAATGGATAAAGAAAATGGGGTATATACATAAAATGGAATATTATTCAGCCTTAAAGAAGAAAATTGTGCCAAATGCTACAACATAGATAAACCTTGAAAACATTGTGCTAAGTGAAATAAAACAGCCACAGAAAGACAAATACTGCATAATTCCACTTATATATGGGATATCTGAAGTAGTCAAACTTACAGAAACAAAGTAGAATGATGGTTACCAGGGATTGCAAGGAAGGGAAAACAGTGTTGTTGTTCAATGAGTGTAGAGTTTCAATCAAGTAAAACCAAAAGTTCTAGAGATGTGTTGTACAACAATATGTAATATGTTAAGATTGGACTGTACATTTAAAAATTGTTAATACAGTAAATTTATTGTGTAAATTTATGTGGTTTTTACCACAATAAAAAAGTAAGAAAGAAGATTCTTGTTTATTCAGCCTTGTTTTAATACAGACATTCCCAACTCTTGCTGCAATGTGTTCTTTACAAGTATTATTTTAATATAATATTTCTGTAATCTGATAGAAGTAGTTTTATAATTGGTGAATGTATTTCTGATCAAAATCTATACGTCGTGTAAATTCTGACTACGACCAACACATTCTCATAAATATGAAAATTTATGTTTTTAATTATTTAAATAGTAAGATTGTATGACATTTTCTGTTTTTAATTATTTAATAAGATTGTATGACATCCACTGATATCATTGTTTTGGGGATCTTAATATCCCTAAAATATCTGGGTTATGATACATTCAATTTCAGAAAATATTGTTGACATTTGTAAATATTTTACCCTTTTTAAATTTAAATGTATTTGTGGATGTCATTTTATCTCACATCTCTTTTAAAAATGTAAGGAAGCTTGAATTGATGCCTTCTTTTTTTCTCTGCAGGTTTTACTGTAGCAGATAGGTATCAAAATGTAGTATTCCATTGATTTTTCTTTTTGTTTAAAAAAATACCATTGTAGCATTTAAGTATTTGAAGGGTATCCTGGAGGGTTTAGAGCCAACATATTATACATCTGACTTTCCTTTTTTTTCATTCTTGCTTTTACACTGTCTATCAGAGGCAACTTTGAGAGGGATAAGAAGCCAAAAATATAAAGTGAGTAGTTTAGCATCAAAGTAGGGAGAGAGGCAGACAGTCGAACTTCTTTGCCTTGGTGGCAAACAGTGGGTTGTGAATGGGGAGGGTGGCAGAGGACTTATGGTCTCAATGTGCATGTGTATTTGTGTGTAAATTTGTGTATCAGCCTCCAGACATAAAAAATTAATTGATAAATCCACCTTTCCAGCTTTTTTTTCTTTTTTTGAGAATTAAGAAATAACAGTACTATTGAACTCTGGTGCTACAAAAACAGAGTGAAAAGTAAAATATTGGTTGAAAATAGACAAAACAATCATAAGCATTATTTCAGTGAAAGGAGCTACAGCTATATGGAATAATTGAGTAATACAGATTGAGCATCCCAAATCCGAAATTCAAAATGCTCCTTAAAATCTAAATCTTTTTGAGGGCCAACATGATACTCAAAGGAAATGCCCACTGGAACATTTCAGATTTTCAGATTTGGAATGCTCGACCAATCTGTAATGCAAATATTCCAAAATCTGAAACACTTCTGGTCCAAGTCATTTCATATAAGAGATACTACTCTATCTGTACCTTAGAACAGTGGTTGACAAATTTTTTTTATAACGGGCCAGATAATAAAATGTTTAGGTTTTGTGGGCCATACAGACTCTGCAGGCCATCACAACTCTGCCATTATAGCATGAAAGCAGCAATAGACAATATGTAAAGGAATTAGTGTGGTTGTTTTCCAATAAAACTTTATTCACAGAAACAGGCAATAGGCTGGATTGGGCTCAAGGCCGTGGTTTGCAGACACTTAGCCTTAGAATTTCAGTAATATCACCAAAATCACCACCTTAAAAATATAAGTCAAATAAATTTAATTCCCTCATCTGTAATATGAAAAGGCTGAATTAGATTATCTCCAAAGTCCCTTCTAATGCAAACATTCTGAGTGTTTGCCAAAGTTGACTATGGCATCTCTCCTGGCAGTTTACATCATGTCTGGCAAGAGTATAGCTGTTGTTTCTTGAACAAGCAACTTAAAAATACAGTGAAATGTACTCTTTTATTTTACAGAACTGTTATCATAACTGCTATTGGTTATGTTCTCAAAAATCACCTGCCAAGGAAAAATGCAAAAGGTTCGTGCTATTCTAGTGTTAGCAGAACATGACCATCGATGAACCTCATCTGAAAAGACTGATGATATTTATTAGACCAAATTAGGAAACCCACACATTCAGCTCTGCATTTGGTCTAGCTGAAGTCTGTTACTTGGGTAGCAAGCTGTTCAGGAAGTACTTTTTTAAAGAAGGAAAAGGAATCAGGAAAGCCAGTATGTTTTTGGAGTCATTTTCTGTTTTTTAGTATTTAATCTTCCTCATCTTGCCCCACAAACCGACCCAATTCTAGCTTATTACTGAGTCTTTTCAGACCTAATGTTTCAGTTTGTTTCTATGGTTTGTTCTTGCTACAAGCCATCATCACCCCACTCAGCAACTAGAGCCCTCTCCTGGCTAATCTCCCTTTCTGTGCAGCCCATCTCTCATAAATATACCCTATATGTAGCAGCCAGTGTCCTCTGCTTTAGTGTTTGCATTGGTCCTCTCCTCTTCAGGAACTTGTTTGGGTTTATATCCTATTGTATGAAATCTATTCTGTGTTTCATGGAGTGCAGTTTACATCAGCATTCATTGTCGTTTATATTTGTCATATCGATTTTTCCCCATCATTTCTGATGGGCTGGCTAACAGCCATAATTCTCATCACTGCTGGTTAAAAAGCAAAACATTTTAAAAATAAGAATTCTGAATAATGACATAAATGGACCCCCAAAATAGTTCTCTATGATTTAGTATTTGCCTTGATTACTAGCCTGTTTTTTAACAAATAATTGAATGTAGCTAAACCAAACTTCTCAGGAAACAAATTGGTATCCTAAAAACAAGGGTAATTAATTATACATTTTATACATCACTGGAAAACTGATATATCTTAATTGAATAAACTCTGAAGTTTGTTGAAGATAAATTAAGATCCCTATGATTCAATGACAAGTCATTAGTGGCATTGCCCTGATGATCTCTTCTCTCCAATTACAAATTATAAATTAATATTCTTGTTGCATAATAATCTCACTGAGTTTATGTTTAGTGTGATCAGTTCCTCTGAGCCCCATTAATACTGAAAGAACAGGTGAGATCAAATTTTCATAGCACAGAGTAGCAGAAATCTTTCAGAAACAGTTGTTGAAAATAATAGCCACCTATCCTCTCATTAAAAGTTGGCTGCAAACAATAATAAACACTTCTACTTGTTTCAGATATTTAATATATATATTTAATCCTCAAAGTGACCTTCTGATACAGATATTATCTTATCCGTTAGATATCTTCAAATTGCTAATACAGAAGATGTATAAAAAACTCTATAGGCTTTATTCAGTTAATTGAAAAACTTAGAGGGAAGTCACACTACAGGCAGTATGTAATTTGGTGGCTTAGGCGTGTCACCAATGGCTAGTATCTTCACTCTTTTCTGCTTTCCGTGAATGCATCTTAGGATGCTTTCATCCTAAGGCTGCCAATCTTCACGATATTATGTGATGTCATGTTTATGTCTGGTTGTACTTTTTTCCTGGCACTTCTCTCAAAAAATAGTTTCTTTCACTCTTCAAGCATCTTTGCCTCTCAGTGTTATCTAATCTTCTTAAGATTTGTGCCTATTCCTGAAACAATCACTTGGGCAGGGGAAGAGATTTCATTGATTGGGCTAAGCCAGTCTAGGACCACCCTTATTATTGAGGGTCAGGTTAATACCCTCCAAAATGGTAGAGGGGCAGGCTCATGAAGGAAATTGGGATGAATCAGGGAAAATAGATGTTATACAGCAAACACCAAGTCCCTACTACAACCCTTTCTCATTTGTTTTTACAAAATAACAATAACAATAATAGTAATGGTATAAATAGTAAATAGTATTTATAACAGTATATAAATATATAATAAATATATAAATATAAATATATAATTATATAATATATAAAGTATAATAGTATAATAAATAGTAATAGTATTTATTGTGTGTACTGTGTGCTAGGCACATGCTTGATACTTTAAATACATTTTAGTCTTCAAAGCTGTCTTGAGAAATAAATGGTATTAAATGTCTGTTTTCCAGAAGTTTAGAAAGATTAAACAGTTACCCAAAGCCGCATGGTTAATCAGACCTAGGTCAGTCTGACTTAAATGTCCAAGTCTTTTCACCAAGTCATGCTATCTCCCTAGTAAACCATAAGCTGACTATTAAAAACATTGTAAGTATTGTCTTAGAAATTTATCATTATTATAGAATTCTAGGAAATAACCTATTCCATTTGGGTTTAATGTGCAACATACCCATACAGAAAAAAGTCTTGATGAGCAGAATTACAAAAGGGGTGTGAGTTATCTTTTTTTTGCCTACTTTGAGCACCAAGATCCTTATTGCAATGGTCAGGTAGGATACTCTATGCTATATGTATCCATATGCATATATACCTGTGTGCTGCATGTATGAATATTGCATATATCACAAATTCTAAGAGAGGTTTTTGTATTGGCACTTAATGAAAATGACAAAAGAACAAGTTGAAAGGGACAGGCTCTGCCTTCTAAAATAATTTTACAGTGAACACTAAAGACTATGTCATCTGATATCAGCCTTCAGTTTGTCACTTAGTGGTGATAATCGAGTATTGTGGCTAAGGGAATATCTCTGGCCCAGTCTGAGTTATTTTCTGGGTGTCCTAACTTTAGTCCCATATTCTGCCTCCTGGGGAGTTTATTTCTTGCTTCAGGGTTCTTAATACTTGTACTTGCGGAAGGCTTGGGCTTTCAATAATGATTCATAATTATTTAATTTTTATTGAGGTCCTTGCTTCCCTCTAGTTTTCTACAAGAAGCTGACTAGGCTTGTGGAATGGTGGAATTGTGTTCCTTTACTTAGTATTTGTATATCTGTGGCTTAAATAACCATAAATTGGAAATAAATTTAAAATTTACTTTCCTAGATTTAATGACTTGAAGCAAGAAATTGTTCTAAGGCAGAAATATTGTTGGATTAACTGCAGAACAATCAGAAACCCCTTGTGTATCTTTGACTGTGTTACAGTATTTGGAAAGAGTTGTCTATAGCTCTGCTTTCCTAGTACTTTATTTTCTGGACATCACTTTTCATTCATTATTTAATGCTATTTAAGTATAGTGTTTTTCTTTGTTTATTAATATATTATGTACTATTAAACAATATTTGGTAATTTGTTGAATAATAGTTTATTTGTTAAATA
This sequence comes from Pan paniscus, assembly GCF_029289425.2. Classification (NCBI taxonomy): domain Eukaryota; kingdom Metazoa; phylum Chordata; class Mammalia; order Primates; family Hominidae; genus Pan; species Pan paniscus. The sequence goes on from NC_073253.2 coordinate 104,353,215, forward strand.
ATTTGTTGAATAACAAATGTGGGTTGGGAGTACAAAGAGTATTATATCAAGAAGTAAATTTTTAAAAGGCAGGAGGCAGATGATAAAGTGCTAACTGGAAAAAAAGTATCAGGATTCTACAGAACAACACTGGGGTTATGTCATATGCTGCTTTTAAATCAAATTGCAGAAAAGATCATTTCATTTAAAAGTTAGTCTATAGCTCAGACAGAATACTATGTGGTTTCAAAACCAGAAGCGTACACGTTTTCTAAAGCAGTTACATATATCTAACAAAAGAATTAATATGTGAATATTGGTTCAAGTAATAGCTTGAACTAAATATTAATTTCAAGTCTATTTTAATAGGCATTTTAGTACCTATTAAAGTTGATAAATTAGTGGAATTTTACTTTTCACTATTGAAATCAGTTTTTGTTCCGATTTTTAAGTAAAGCTTGATAGAAACTATTTCAATCATCATCCTGGTAATTTAATATATTTGGTATTCTCTTAAAAGTAACAGGAAAAAAATTGTCTGACACCGTTAAGTTTATGTTTAAAGCATATAGCTTATTTGATTTTGTTAATGGCTCACCTAAATTTGTATAATACTTAATCTATGAATAAGAGAAAAGGTTAGAAAAGAAGAGGATATTTAAAGGAGAGTTAGGCAGATGTTTATTTTCTAGGTATTCTCATTAAGGAAAAAGCCACTAAGTCTTCACCTCTATAGCTTTTCTACTTAAGAAAGCATAGATCCCTGGTGAAGAAAGTAAAAGAAAAAAATAGTCTAGAAATGGCAAATAAAATGCTAATCCCTCTTTTAAAATTCTGGCTTAATATCTGGGGGCCTAATAGAGAAAGTGGGAAAGATTGTTTTTAGAGAACGTATATTTTAATATACTTTAACTCTTTTTTTAATAGTGCAATAAACTATAAAGTAACTAAAAAGAAAAATAAGCCAAAGCTTTGAATGTTAAGAGTGAATGCAAAGTTTATGGTTGCATTAGTCAGTATGGTAGTCACTGACCATATGAGGCTCTTGAGCTCTTAAAATGTGGCTAGTGCTTCTAAAAAACTGAATTTTAATTTCATTTCATTTTAATTGATTTAAATTAAAATACTGATATTGATTCAGTAATTGGAAAATTTTAAGCATATTTAGAACATCTTGGGTATGTGAATCTACTTTTCAGCTGTAAATTTAATGAAATCTAAATATAGATCAGATATTTCAGATGAAACTTACATCTAAATTGAGATGTATCATAAATGTAAATGTATTTCAAAGAGTATGATTTTAAAATGTAAAATATCTCAACTAAAATTTTCTTATTGACATATGTTGATATGTTTTGGATATGTTAGATTCAAGAAAACTATATTATTAAAATAAATTGCACGTTTTAAAAAACTTTTTAAACATTTTTAAAAATTTTTTTTAAATGTGGCTACTAGTAAACTTCAAATTACTACTTAGCTCATGTTATGTATGTCTTGGACCATAAAGGTTTAAGAAGGTTTTCTAAGACTTCACTGGAATTTATTTGATACATAAAAATACAGTCTGGGTCAGTGAGTAAATCAGGCCAAAATGATAGCATTTTTCTTTTTCTCTCTGTCCAGACACTGCTATCAGTTATGTTGGTGTGAATAGTCTAATTTTTTAAGCAATCACTGAATCTAATAGCTAATCCATATAATTTACTTTTTTGTAATTAGCTTTTATAATTTACTTTTTACATACTCATATTTGACTCATAATAATATAGTTTTCATATGGTATTAGAGGAAATCAAATTCTATAGATTTTAGTGAAGCAAATTGGTAAAAACAGTGATAAAGGAAAAAGTATGATTTTTGTATATTATTATGACCTGGATAATGTACAATATGAAACACTTAAAGTACTTAAACGGTATCTAGAAGAGATTATGGTGTCTGTTTTCTAATATGATGTGTTCTTTTCATGTTTTCTGTTATCCTCACGTCAAACAAATTGGGCAAAAAGCATGGCCAAATGTGTAATGCATTTTGCTCTGTCAAATATTCCTAATAGATCCAAATAGATGATAAATGTGACTTTCATCATAACTTTGTCTCATTGTTCATCTGTCAATTCCTCTAGGAGGTGATTTCCTCACCTTTCTGAGAAGGAAGAAGGATGAACTAAAACTCAAACAGTTAGTGAAATTTTCATTAGACGCTGCTGCTGGTATGTTGTATCTCGAGAGTAAAAACTGTATACACAGGTAAGGAGAACATTTTAAAAGCAATTTTTGGTTTTATTAATAGAATGCTGGAAAACTGATGTATTTGCTACAATACAGAAGTCATTTTCTTTCATGAAACATGTCTTTTCTTGTTTTCTGTATTTTGTGTGAAAGTGTCCTCTGCTAGTTGTTTATATAGTTTTACAAACACTCCTTTTTCCTCTTACTTGAAGTGAGTACCTAATTAGACAGTGATTTGCCTACTAGTTAGAATTTGTTTTATTATAATCATGAACAACAGTGACATGGAATGTACTACAATTTAGTAATATAAGAAACTACAGCCTTATAATCAGATAAGATTGTTTCATGTGTTGTCTATTCTCATTTTCCAAAGAAATTACATATGAAGTCATGGAAAAGCATAATAGTAAAACAGCAATTCATAACAGTGAATTTGGTCAAGGGGAAAAGATTTTCAGACTCCTTTAATGCTCTTTTGGACAAATTAATTTTTCTTTCATTTTAGTACCTCACTAATTCATGGCATCATATTGAGAAAATAAATACTAGTTATTTCAAAGGAGATTTTATGAAACTTGTTCTGATTATATGTAGTGACCTGGTCTTAATGCTTTATACATTGTGGTTTTAGTTGCTTGTAGCGGGAATTGTTTTTTAGTGCTAAATGTCAGTACAACTTATGATCTGTTGCAGAATTCATGTCAGATCCTAAATATGGCTAAGTATAAATAAGCACAATGAAGTGGAGAACTGATGCAGTTTTTATGCACCTGAAACTGTGCATAATACTGTTTAATGTGGAGCAAGGTTCATTGCTAGAGTGAGCTGTTGTACACTTTATCTAACTGGTTTTGTTACTGAAGTATACTTTTCTCTGAGGGGTATCATTGTCCAGGCTTTGCTTTAACACTCTAGTGACGTTGTATAATGTATAATTAAAGGAAAACAAAGTTACCATCACCTTAACTATACATTTATTTGATCTCAATAGATATTTTTGACTTAATTTCCCCATGCTCACCCCAAATTTTACTCAGTGTTCAGCTTTATTCTGAAACTATAATTATGACCTGTATTTTAAATATGGTTCAACAATTGCATATATTTTAAAATTCATTTCTATGGAGATATTTCTTTTGGAAATTAACTAAAAATAAGACATTATCATTGCATTTCTGTTTTACTTTCTATGACTGTAGATTGAATCACATGATAAGAATTGACTTAAAAAGCGTTTGATTCTGGATAAAAATTGTACTACCATTAATTTCCTTAGTGGTCAACACTGTGTTAAAATTAACCATAAAGGTTTTACTCTTCATTTGGAGAAAATCTGTAATTTTGGTTGCCGAGGTATTGAGGTGCTTCAAATTCTCTCTGGTAATTACTCCTTTTGTCTCTGATTTCTTTCATACCATTAGACCGCCTGTGGGCTTTAAACTGTAATAAATACACATTATTGAAACTTTTTTTTTATTTGTCAGTTACCATGACTATTCTTTAATTTCTGGGACATTGCATTTGAGAGGACCATTGTTTCAATCTCTTGCTACTTTTTGTAGTGATTATTTTCTTAAAAAATGGGTCACTGTATAAATGCCTATGTCATGAGAATTGAAACTATTCTATATTGTAGATGGCAGTTCGGTTTTTTGAATTCATTTCCCTCTCTAAATCATAATATTATCTGCTGTAATGTTGTTTTTCCCACTTTGCTTTTTAAGAATTTTCATGCCTTCACAAATTTTTGAAAGTTAACCCTTTCTTGACCACATATCCTAGCAGGTTGTGCATAGACCTATGCCATTTGCCTACTGGGAAGGTTTCCCAGTTGAACATCTTGAACAATGTCAGTGAGAGCGGGTTTGACAAATAGGTTTCAACACTAGTGCCAACTTTTAGTGAATGGTAGTGGCTCTCCCTGTATATGTTGAGAAGAATTCTAGGAACAGCCATAAAGAGTCCAGTGATCAATTAGTCACATCTGCCAGGGTACTCACGAGTATTAACACACACGCCCCAAATTTGTCATCCTTGTCATAGAATATCTTCTTTTTGTCTTTATTCTCATAAATACTTTTCTGACATTTAAAAATGTTTGTTATGACTTTTCCTTACTAGCAACAATATAATGTTTTTCTTTAATCACTTTCATTTAATTCTTCTAAACTATCTGGTTTCTTATTTCCTTTGTTAATCTTGAGTGCTAGATGAATTTTATGATATCTCCCAACTAGTGGTCCTTTGTTCCTCTTCAGACTCATTAAATGCTCTTTTGGATACATTGTTTTTTTCATTTTAGTACTTCACCAATTCATACTATTGTATTGATAAAATAAATTATTCTTTGTGTTGAGTTTTTTTATAGTAGTGAATTGTGCTGTAGAACCCTGTTGCTATGTGCCAGCCTACGTAGTTCTTTCTTTGGAAATAGTAGTTGCAATAGAATTTTACTTGATGTAGAGTTAAGACATAGATATGTGTTTTTGCTCCTAAGAAATATGAAAGAAAAAAATATAGGATTTACTACAGTGAACAGTTTTTTCCTCACTGAAAAAATTTTTAATGAATTAAAGTAATGTAAAACATGATTGAAAGTTCCCTTTAGTTTTTCAGGTAATGAGGAAAGGTTCTAAGTCTCATTTTTATATGCCAAAACATAACAAAAATAAATGCATGTCTATGAATTACAAAGCCAAGCTTTGTGTCCAGCAAATTCTAGCAAAAATTTTAAATCTTCTTTAAATTTTATATGAATTTACAAATTTTATCCTGTTCACTGACGGGAGGTCACTAGAACTCAGTATATAGTTGAAAATATTTCCAATTGTCTCTTCCAAAAATAGTGTTTTTAACTTTTAAGGACACATATTCTTTCTTTAGCTTTGTTTTATTGTTTTGATATGAGAAGAGCAGTGTTTCATTATAGGAAAACAATTATGACAACTATAAAATGGAAAGAGGTTACTGCATTAAGAAATGACCTGCATTTGGAAGTGTTCTTGTTGTAATTTCCATTTAACTTCCAGAAGAGTTCTCTTGCTACAAGTTTCTAGTGGAAACTATTTCTGTTTACAGCTTGAGGATTGCTGTATAGTTGGAATTTTGGGTTAGTTTTAATCAACGGCATTTTATTTAAAACTATTCTGTAGGCCAGTGTGAAATTTTCTTTCCTACTTGTACTTTATGAACTGTTTGAAATACACTGATAAACTTTGCGGTGTGTGTATGTTTACTTACAAAGGTATGTTACTAGATTGTTAGATGTCATCTATAAAGAATACTCTGATTTTGAAGTTAAGGGGAGTCAGGATTGACATACTTGATATTAATGGTAATGGCATTCATTTATGGTTTTATTCTTGATGAATCCTACTGCCAAATTTGTTTTTATTCAGGTTTATTTCTAAAAGTTGGCTTTGTGCCATTGTTCTTTGATATCTACAGAAAGTAAAAGGAGGACACACTTTTTATTGCCATATACTTGAGTGAAAGCCCACAATTTATGGGGAGTTTGGGGAACATTTCTTAATTTCATATGTCATTGTCGATATCAGAAAAGATATATTTTGGAGGGGTTAGGTAGAATATGATTTCTTTTTCTAATTTTCAACTCTATACTGATTCTCTTCATGTTTGGTTGCTCTAACACAGTGATTTTTGTTTATCATGGAGTAAGCTAACAACTTTACAAATTAAAGAATATTAGACCACATTTATTTTATTAATCAGTCAGTTTTGCTTATCCATTGAAGACATTGATATTTCCAGTGTTTCACAAATGTGGGCAGTTGACTACTCTATGCCAGGGGCTACCAAAATGAAGATTATAGTCACTGCCCTCATATGGATAGAACAAAAGTTAACAATAATGCAAAGAGATAGTCAACTTTGTGATAAAATCTACAGAATTCTTTGGGAGTAATATCAAGAGAGTCTAATATGACCTGTCAGTATGGGGACGATGATGGGAATAATCAGGGAAACTTTGCAGAGGATACCCTCTGAGTGAGACTTGGTGGATGGGTGTGTCACTGAATAGAAGGAGTAAGAAGATTCCAACTGAAGGAAAATTGAAAGCAAAGTTACAATGCTTTGTAAGAGAGAGCTTGACTTAATTGTGGACATTTTGTTGAACGAATATGAATTTTAACTGAAAAAAGAAAACTAATTTGAACAAAATTTACAAAACCCTAAAAAATGTATAATCTCATGAAAATGTATATGAGACCAATATTTTTTTTTCTTTTTTTCTTTTTTTTTTTTCTTCTTTTTTGAGACGGGGTCTCACTCTGTCGCCCAGGCTGAGTGCAGTGGCGCCATCTCGGCTCACTGCAAGCTCTGCCTCTCAGGTTCACGCCATTCTCCTACCTCAGCCTCATGAGTAGCTGGGACTACAGGTGCCCGCCACCAGGCCCGGCTAATTTTTTTGTGTTTTTAGTAGAGACAGAGTTTCACCATGTTAGCCAGGATGGTCTCAATCTCCTGACCTCGTGATCCGCCTGCCTTGGCCTCCCAAAGTGCTGGGATTACAAGCATGAGCCACCGTGCCCGGCCAAGACTAATATTATTTTTAAGCTTCATTGGGAAAACTAATTTAGGAAGACTAAGATTGCCCGGAAGGGAGTAATATTATATTTCATTTATATATTCTAGAAGAGATTGCCTTGTCCAGTGATTTCTAATAAGGATTACCTATGTGTACTTTTTTAGTTAAATGTAAGATACTGCTTCCAGCTTATATTTGTGTGTGTGTGTGTGTGCGTGTTTTGAGACTTCATATTTTATTAAGTAAAAGATTTGGTATGCTTCTGACCATTTACATTTTTCCCGATGATCTTTGAGGATTTTTTTCTCTATTTTTGTACTGAAAATGATTACCTAGTGTCTGAGCTTTTCCTAAACTGTGAATATACTGAAAAAGTATTTTGTCCTTGGTGCACCTTCAAATCATTTAAATGGTAAAATAAAGACAAAATAAATAAAAATAAAATAAAATGTTTTCTGTGATGTTTTGAACCCTTCATCATTTCTGTCACTCGTGATCTACCATATACTCAATTGAAGGCACTGTAAGACCACTTTAAGTAACTGAGACCCAGAGAGATTAAAGGAAGGTCACCTAAACAATTAGTGGCTGGGCCACTGCTAGGTCCTAAATGTGCTGACTCCATTCTGACACATTTCCTGTAATTCCAGTGCCAGTGTTTTGCTCTGTCTCATTCAAGTATTAGTAACCCTAACAGCTGGCATTTATTAAGGGCTCACTGAGTACTAGACACAGTTCTAAGTGCTTTAGATGCAATGTCTGAGAATGTCAGCTTCCTGAGATCAGTGATTTTTATTCATATCGTTCACTAATGGATTCCAAAAGCCTGGAACAGTGCCTAGCAATTGAAGCTAAATGAATGAACCTTCAAAACAATAGCGGTACTATTGTTTAAGCCCGTTTTACACATGAGGAAACTCACAGTTAGGGAGTTTGAGTATCGTGCCCAAGATCATATTAAAAACAAGTGGTAGTTTCAGGATGTGAATCTCAGCACTCTGGTTCTAAGGCCACACACTGAATCTACTCTACTGCCTTGTACGACAGAGGTATCTTCTGATTACCTAGGAAAGTCAAGGCAGAAGGCCGAATGGTATTTGATGTGATGACTAAGCTTATATTTAACATCTGTACTCTGTAATGATCATGAGCAAAAACAGAAGAGGGTTCTGAAGGCTGTGAAACATAATTCTAGAAAGACAAACCAAGATGTTTTTATCATTTAATGAACAGTTGCTGAAATGCAGGAGCATTTTGTTATTGCTTCTCTATTTAATAAGAGCTTGAATTTTTTTTTCATTTTTATATACTGTTGTTTAGAATGCCCCCTTATGCTTTATCTGTTAATTAAACACACAGGATTAACATAGAGATGTGATAATCTCAGTTAGTTGACTAAGCATTTATGACTAATTTTCTTGTTCTGACATTTGATTTACAATTTTGAATATATTAAGCTGTATTTTTATTTTTAGCTTTGAAACCAATTTTGCTATAATACAGAGAGGACTGCTCAATAATTTTAAATGTATTAAGAATATATAGTCCTTCTTTAACCCTTTTTTCCTGTTACAAATTGGTATTTGTATATGCAGTGCAATTATCATACAAAGATAATGTAAGTGAACACCTTTATAAAAATTTTTTATCCTACTGCTTTATTCAGGGTAAAAATTTCCCACCACTAGTTTCACTCATTTTAATTAAGGACTTTTCCCTAAAGACACATGTGTAATATGTTTCCAGGAATGAAAAAAGAGACCTTCCTTTATGTTAGCCAATTAACATATTGGCTTGGGTTAATGTACCAGCATATCTAGCTGCTACTTTAGAAAACAAAAATGAGAGATTTGGAGTAAAGGGTCAGAGGACAGTAGTTAACTATTTATGGTTACTGGTAGGAAAGATGCAGTATATGCAGAGACTGTTGAGGACTTAAGGGCAGTCCATTGAGGACACTGAAAGTCCTTGAGAGTGAGAGGAAAAGGAATGAAGGGAATAGTACATTAAGGCTATTTCATGGTTTAGTTAGGGCTAGCCATGTCCTGTGTTACACAGATATGAAAGAAGAGAAAATTGGCTGATGTCTCATATTCTTCCTCATTTCTGACTTTTTTCCAGTCAATTACAATAAGTACATTTTGGATTCAGAATGTCAAAAAAGTGATCTTTTACATTAAACAATTACAAATGGTTACAGTTACCATTTTTCTTTTAGGGAATATTTGATTACAAGGAACAGAAACTAAGCCATAGGAGTTTTTCTTTTAACTTTTATTTTAGGCTCAGGGGGTACATGTGAAGGTTTGTTATACAGGTAAACTCATCTCACAGGCGGTTGTTGTACAGATTGTTTCATTATCCACGTATTAAGCCTAGTACCCAGTAGTTTCTTTTTCTGCTCCTCTCCCTCCCTCCACCCTCTACCCTCAAGTAGACCCCAGTGTCTGTTGTTCCATTCTTAATATTTATAAGTTCTCATCATTTAGCTCACACTTATAAGTGAGAATATGCAATATTTGGTTGTTCCTGTGTTAGTTTCCTTTATCATAAGGAAAGTTATGGGGTTATCTCACAGAACTCAAGGACAGAAAGTTCAGCCAGGCTTTGGAGTTCTTGAAACTAGTAACCGGGAAGCAGTCAGGGACCAAGGCAGCATCTCTTTTTGTCTTTCCCTGTGTGTTCATTTGGAGTTTCATTAATGCTTTTTAACGTGTTGCTGCTCATTTTCCCTTTCACCATGAAGACTACATTCCTCCGCTCTTCTTGTAAAGGGCCCTCAAATGACATTTAGGCTAATATAACCTGCCAGGCCCAGCATCTGCAGGTAATTAATTAGTCTTTGAGCTCAAATTTCAAATTATGGACACAAATAATTGGCCCAGCTTATATTAAATGTCTATCCCAATTTTAATAACATGGCTAGACAGGAAAGAGTGTGCAGGGTCACTGTTACCTAGAGCTAGAGGAGCCAATCTCTTGTGTGCAAGGGGATAGTTCTCAGATGATGGGGCATGTACTAAAAGGCTTCAAAAGATGGCTATCGTACACTCATGGAGCGCTCACTGTTTGCCAAGTACATTCATATGCTCATTTAACCTTATATTTCTATGAGATTGGTACTATTTAATCTACATTTCATAATGGAATAGATTGAGCCACAAAAGAGTAAGTAACTTTTCTAATGTCACACAGCTAGTAAGAGGAAGATTCAGGCCTATTCTAAGCTGATGATAAAACCTGTGAAGTAAAGCAAAAGAATTAAACTATGTATTAGATATATTTATCATTTTCTTCCCTTTTGTGAAGATGATCAGCCATATGGATATCCCTCTTATGAAGCAAACTTAAAACTAATAAATGATGATTTAGAGAAAGCCTTGTTGTAGGGAGAAGAGAATCTTTTATAGATCCTATCTCTGTATTTTCCTGGGATGATTCATTCCCTCACATTTCATGTCACAGGGACTGCCAGTTGGTCCATTCAGTCTCCTTAAATCCTATCTCATACCAAGTCCATCCAACAGGCAGGAGATCAATCTCAGTACAGTGGAATTGGGTTCATGATTATCTCCAAAACTTGGCTGACCATTGGTTCAACCATTGATTTGAGAATTCATGTTCTCAAGTCAAACCTGATTTATGATAAAGTAACTCACTTTTTCTAGTTAGTCTTGATCAAATTCTGGGGAATTCAGCAGAACATAGATGACGCAGAAACAAGTTTGACCTTCTGGCTTGCAAATTATCTCCTACTTTCTGGCCTCCAAGGCAGGATTGAGCAATCAACATACAGAACTAGAGAACTCTAGCTGGACATTGACTCTCAATTTTAAAAATTACTGGGTTCTTTGCCCAATTATTGTTTTAAAATATTGTTCATCATTTTATTAAATACAAAAGCACTACAAGAAATCCTTTTCAGTCCCAGGCTTCTCTTTTAAAGTGTTCTGTGCCAGTCTGGACTGTTTCCATCCACATTGCCAACTCTGATATCTATTAAGTGTAAGCATTTGCAGAGCAGTTAGCAGCTTCAGCATAGTGGCTAAGACCACCGATTTGAAACTGGAATGCTCTGTGCATGAATCCTAGGTTTTCAACAAATGAGCTGTGTGATTTTAGACCTCCCCTCCTCCCCACCTGGGAATTGCCTGTAACCCATAACCTGTTTTATTTTTTGTGATAGTCCTTACTATCACCTGTTTATTTTATTTATATAAACATACACATGTATGTGCATATATTCACATGTATATATGCTTATGCATGTATTTATATAGACACATATATAAAATAACTGGTTTCCTTTTTATTGCTTATCTCCCCCAACTAGACTGTAAGTTCCATGAGGACATTGACTTTATTTTGTCCATTACTTAGTACTCAATACAGAGCTTCTAGTCATTGCTCATCAAAAATTTGTTGAATGAGTGAATGAAGTTACTTACTATGCTTCATTTCTTCCAGTATAAAATCAGGATGATAATATTCACTCCAGTACACTGATTCAGGTTAGAGAAGGCAAGGCTACTTAAGTAGCAAAGGAGTATCTGAAGGCTTTCCACTCCCCACAGCATCTCAGGGGGACCACAACTTAAGAAGAAACCACACACGCCCATACCATTTTAAGATTAGATTAAGTTGTCTGTTTAGCTGAAGATACAGAAATGTTCCAGAAAAAGATAGCCACATAAAGCAAGAGCAAATGCACGATATTTCAATTCACCTTACCATGGTCCCCAGAGTTTCTAATAGTGACACTATCTAAAAAGGGTAGGGCTTGTTGAATCTGAGATGCTCATTTTCTTGCTAATTATACTCCCATTCAGGGTGTACTTATACATCTATGTAGGTTTGTTGAATGTAAAGTTTTAAACATAGGGCTATACTGGTTTTTATGCCAAATCCGGTGTTAACAAGGTTGAATCCTTACTCTGGGAAAAATGCAAAGTTAAAGGCGGGCTGTCTCTAGGCACTGTATCTCTGACTCCACCCATATCTCCATAGTCTGCTACTTCAATTTCATTACCCCTTTAGCTAAGTGTTACCAATACTGAGTATGTTTTGGCCAAGCATTCTTCAAGATTCTCTGGCTACAGTGATGAATGAAACAAAGCTCTACCCTTAGGGAACTTTAGTAATTGGGGAAAGTGGATAATAAACATATTTTTAAAAAATAATAAACAATCAAATATAAAATAGTCCATGTGTTAAAAAGTGATATAGAGGATAATAGGACAAAAGAGAAAGGGATGGTGGAGATGGGCACCATTTTATATAGGGTGTTAAGAGAAGACCCAAAGGAGATAAAAGAGTGAGCCATGTGAATATCAGTGAGAAGAGCCTTCCTGGCAATGAGCATTGGAACTGCAAAATAGAACAGAGACAGGGGCGTGCTAGGTGTGTCAAAGTAAGCCAGCAAGGTCAGAAAATTAGGTGAGTTGTTACATGGCCAGATCATAAAGTTCTTGTAAGCCATTGAAAGGGCTGTGGCTTTTAGTCCACATGAGGTGGGGGTAATTGATGGCAATTTGATCTGTTCCAGGTTTATGAAGAATCAGTGGAATTCTTTTTTATATATTTTTTAATTTTATTATTATTATACTTTAAGTTTTAGGGTACATGTGTACAATGTGCAGGTTTGTTACATATGTATACATGTGCCATGTTTGTGTGCTGCACCCATTAACTCGTCATTTAACATTAGGTATATCTCCTAATGCTATTTTGTAATTCTAACAATTTTAACGTATTACTACATCAAACTGTAATGAGCCAAATGAAAGAAAAACATAACTCATAGCTTCTTTTCTACTGGGACGCTACTATATGCTGACTGCTGTGCTACTGGTGATACAATCATGAGCAAGATGGACAGAGTACCATTCCTCCTGGCATTGTTTTATCACACTATGTAATTCTTGTAATGGAAGAAAAATGAAGACCTTGAAATTAATGGCACTCAGAGTCTTAGCTACAGTTTTTTATATTTAAATTGGACATATGTTTCCCAAATAAGTTCTAGATCTTTAGAAGTATACTTTGATAATAGTATCCTAGTTCATAGACCCATTGATTTTGAGAGATAAGTAAAATTAAATATGTGTATAATTTATAGAGGGTTATATTTTCCATCTGGGGTCTCTGGTTTTATGACTTGTAAATGAACACAGGTTATTATTATTTACCTAAGTGAATAACCGTGTTGTTGCTAGTTAATAAAAACAACAGATCATGGCTAATTTTTGGAGAATCAATGTTATCTATAGAACTAAGGTGACATGAAAGAGAAGATGTCATTTATTTGCTATTATGTTTGGTATAAAAAAAGGCCATTCCCTTCTAAAGAAAGATTATGTACTCTAAAGCAAAATGAACTCTATTGTATAGGTTGGTGCAAAAGTAATTGCAGTTTTTGCCATTGGAAATAATGGCAAAAATCACAATTGCTTTTGCATCAACCTTATAATAAAAAATTCTGCTTCATTAGTTCATTCTCACACTGCTATAAAGAACTTCCTGAGACTGGGTAATTTATGAAGCAGAGAGGTTTAACTGACTCACAGTTCCACAGGCTTAACAGAAAGCATGACTGGGAGGTCTCAGGAAACTTACAATCACGGCAGAAGGCGAAGAGGGAGTAAGCACTTTCTTCACATAGCAGCAGGAGAGAGAGAGACTTTTAAACCATCAAATCTCATAAGAACTCACTATCATGAGAACAGCATGGGGAAAACCGCCCCCATGATCCAGTCACCTCCCACCAGGTCCTCCCCCAACATTGGGAATTATGTAATTCAACATGAGATTAGGGTGGGGAAACATAGTGACACCATAAGAAATTCTTGCATAAAATAACTTAGAATGGTTACTGTTGGTGGTCTGGTATGCCTATTTTTACTTCTTATGGACAGATATTTTTATTATAGAACAAAAACACCTGCTTATTGTGCTCTTAAATTAACCTTTTAATGCTGAACTTCTTTTATTACACAGTTTTATTTACGTTTTGTGGGGAAAGAAGTAATGCAAATTTAAAAGAGGGTTATAATGATAACCTACCTCACAGTCACTGTTTGGTTTTTTTTTAGGTTAAATTAAAATAAGACATAGATAAGTTTTGAGAAAACTAAATGGCAGTTCAAATTATAGTAGTATTAAATTATTATCCAGTTGTAGATGAAGAGGGAGTTAGATACCAAGGTATATTAGAAAATGAAAAGAAAACAAAGATAGCTGAAGGAATAAATGGGTTGAAGAAGGTGAAAGTTAAAAAAGGTTTGAATGGGATAAATGTAGATGGTGATCATTATTCTAATTAAGAATGCAGCCTCTCTATGTATCCACTGCAAAGGGACCCTGTGTCAACTATAATGTAGCTGAAGTAAAACTTACTATTGGCATCCAGTGCTGGTCATCTCAGTGGGCCTTCCCTGGTGTGGGCCACTGCTTCAAAGCAGGTTCTGAGAGAGATCACTATGCCCGGAGGTTTTGGCTGCACCTCTCTCACTCTCTCTTTCTTTTTCATATTTCCATCTTTAACATTTTATTTACTTGGAAGAAAAATACTGCAACATTAAGAAAGTTTTAGCTGGTGTGTTTCGGCCTTAGTTTTCTTGTCTTTATGAGGAGAGAGGGGAATTAGCTTTTTTCCCATTATCTTTATTAAATCACTGTTTTAGAGTTTATTTGAACCCATATTTTGAAACATTTGAAAACTGCTTAAAAATGAATGTCTAATGCAGAAGGGTCACTGCAGTTTCCAGCAGTGCATCTTATAACTTCCTATTCTTGATGCTGTTAGTCTGCATCCTACTGAAGAAGAGTAGACAGACAGCTTTCTGATCTGATATATCAACTATACAGCCTCTTCCCAGTAGTATGAAACCTTTGACATTTTCATAGATATCCATGCCCTCTTGAATCATCTGTCTTTCCTAATCCATCTACCTGTCCAGCTGTCTTTTCCAATGCAAGAAAAAGTGGCCATGATCTAAAATCCTCTAGGTTTTGAGAAAAGATAAGAATAGGCTTCCATCACTGCTGAAACTAGAACCAACCTGATGATGTCAGAATAATACAGAGTTCATCTTCCACAATTGCTCAGTTAATAGTAACAGGTTAATAATATGAGGAGGGCTTGTTAAGTCTTTGCTGAAGTGAAAACTGGGTTTTTCCTGCCTGATCTTGATCTATCCTAGGAACTTCTGCTTACATATCTATGACTTGAGGACATCAGGAGTCCCACATTAAGCAGCGGGAAAAGATACAGAAAAGGTGTAGACTATATATACCTACTCAAATATATTTCTTTTTCTAATTTTTTAAACAGTAAAAAGTAAAGGAAACAGTATATTTCAGGAATTATTTTATATTACCGGATGAAAATGTCTGAGAACCACTACTTTTAAGCAGTATCTGTGGAAGGAAAGACATTCTCTTTTCACTTCTTGGGGCAACAGAAATTTACTTAAATTTTTCATAGGAAACTCTTCAAGCTACTGAGTTCTTCTGAAGTTGTTTAAATATTGTTGCTTTATGTGTCCATGCATGCACAGCGCAAGCCAGGAACCTCTTGAAGGGTGGAACTATATTCATGTTGAGGTATTATCCCCCTTGCCTAGCACTATGCCTGGCGCATAGTATGGCTGAGTAATTCATGGACAAAAGAATTAAAGGTAGGTTAAGTGTTAAGAAATCTTAACTTTTTGCAGCACAAAGTATGTTTTACCTTTATAAATGCTTACTCATTGATAATGATATTTAGTGGAAAAAGTAAATTTCCCTAATTTGCTCCAAAGAGCATATACTGAAAACATTATCTAATGTTAAATCATTTAATATGTAAGAGAAAAGCCATGGGAAATAGACAACAGATGAAACAAGATTAAAAAAATAGAAAACTATATATAATCAAGGCCTTAAGAATGGCTTTTCTAAGCTATTGCCCTTAATGCTTTCTAAGTAAATGTGATAATGATGATTGGTGCTAAAATGACATTCTTAGAATTGAAAGTCTGTGTGTCCACTCAGTGAACTGTATATTGGAAGTGATGGGTACTTACTTCCCCACTCACTGTACTAATCACTCACTCTAATGTAAAAGGACTTGATTAATTTCATTTATAAGCCTTGTCTTTTGTAACTACTCTGTAGGCAAATGGTGATTGTAGCATACCCAGGACTAAATTTAATATGAGTAATTTATTTCCCAGTAGCTATCAATTATTAATTTTTCATTTATCACTTTTGAATTGTGAAACCCTGCAGATGTTTGAGTAGAAAGAAGTAAACTTTATTAAAATAATAATATTTAATAAAGATATTAAAGTCAATGGTGCTGTTCTTTTCATTTTTATATGCTAATATCAAGACCTCATTGCTTATGAAGCTATCTATAATCATGCAGGGTTTTAACTTGGAACTTTTGAGGATAATAAATGGATGAGAAAAAAAAATGATTGAACCCTTGCTCTGTAACTTTTTCTTCACGGCCAAATACTGTACTGAATATTTTAGGCTTTCTAGGTCATATGGTTTCCATCACAACTATTCAACTCTGCCATTCTGAAAGAAGTTACAGAAAATATGTAAAAGGAACATGTCTTCGTTTCAATAAAATTTTATTTACCAAAAAAATAAAGCAGACTGGATTTGGATCATGGGCCATGTTTTTACAGACCCATACTCTAAAATGAGAACAAAAGCATCCCTCTTCTCAGCATATCTATCTTTAATTTTCCTTTGAGACTGTGATTCAAATCATTTCCACTCCCCCTCTCATCAGCTTCCCCTCATTCTCTCTGTCCCTATTGTTTGTATTATATCCTGTTATCTTCTAAAATGAAGGTCTTGTTTTACCAACTACTTTTGTTAGCCATCCGAGTGTATAGATTGCCTTATTCCTTCTTTCGCTCCTTTCTTCCCTCCATTCTACCATCCTTCCCTCCTCCACATTGGTTCTTAATGGAGAAGCCAGTAGATATTTTGTTGCTAATAATGAATTTATTTTAATTCTTGACTGTTCTCGTAGGAGATATTATAAAAGTAATTATTTTATTTAAATTTCTCAGGCCCTAACATAGTAGTCATTAAATGCTTGTTGCTAATGAAGAGTTTAACATTTTTATCATGAAAATTTGTAAACATGTAAGACCAGAGAGACCTGTTAGGCAAAAGATGAGAAAGGCCTAAACTATAGTAGTGATAGGAAAAAGATATAAAATTAAAGACTATTTAGGAAGTAGAATCAACATGATTTATTGATAGGTTGGCGATGGTGGGTGAAGGTGACTCCTAGGTTTCTCAGATCCAAATTGAAACCAGGTATCTTCCAAGTAATACTGCCATACCTATTCACCAGCCTAGGCAGTTCTAAGTGGAAAAGGATTTGCATGGACATAGCAAAGTAAGTGGTATCTTATCTTAACTAATTATCTCTACACCTAGGAGATTTTTTATGTACGTTTATAATAATTGTTATCCTCAAGTTATTCAACCTAAAATTATGTAAATAGTTCAAGTTATTTTTAGACATCTCTATAAGTAAGTTTCCTGCTAGTAAGTTTCCAGACAGATTTTGTGCAGTTTTTGTTTGTTTGTTTGTTTGTTTGGCACGACTCCTCTGTTCTTTCAGAAAAATCAGAATTTTCAGCTTCCAATTGTTTTGTGGTTTGTGGTATTTTTATTCATAAACTTGGTAGTTAGATGCTTTCTGTTTATAATTCAAAATTATAAAAATATCACTTACACAAATACTACTGTAAACTCTTTCCTTTTCTTCTTACCCCTCTCCTCCTTTTCTCAAGCCTTGGTCTACTCTGTGGTAGGCGTAGTGTTAGTTCTAACAGAGAATTCTATAATAAATAAAAATTTCTTTTCCATCAGGAGGTTTTTCATATAAAAGAAGATGTGAGACATACACATTCAATCAGAATATATAATAACATGAAATGATGAGATACCAAAGAAATTAAAGTGGCTTGAATTGGGGAAATATTTCTTTCAACAGATTGGCTACATGAACTCAAAGGGAGTGTGCTGGGGGCCTTTTCTGAGTTACAGTCTCTGTGCTCCCTTGGCCACCTCGCTCTAATGGTAGCAGTGTCCTGAAGAGGTCTCCATGCTTCCAAAAATCTGTAACCTATACTGGGAGATGGAAACCTGTGAAATGATGTTTGCCAGTTTTCTTTACTGACAGATGTTGAAAAGCAATGTAGTGTACTGACTCTAGACTTCATTTATAAAAGAATTATTTTATCTATAGTCTTTGTTTAAAACTTGTTTCTGTTGCTTCATAGATTTTCTCTTTTCCCTTTTTATGGAGAATGCTCTGTCAGATTATCCCCCCCGCCAAAAAAAAAAAAACGAAAAAAAAAAAACCAGTGTCAATGTATTGCTTCCATTCTGTTTGAAAGTATATTTTGACAATGTGTATGTCATCTAAAATGTTAAGGAATCAATTATTCTTTCAGTTCTAAAGCCCACCTGGTGAATTAAACCAAATCTGCATCAAGTTATTCATTTAAAATGTTGCTATTTTGCGTTATTCTGTTTACATGTTGCTTGTGCTGATGTCATTGATTATAGGCTGCCACCATATTTCGAGATAATTGTTACTGATGCAGCCTGTCTTCCTACACATAAAACATTCGCATTGCATTTTGCCTTCAGGATGTCACTCTTTGTAAGTAAAAACAAACATAGTTTGAAGACAAATGGCATTTTTAAACATAATGTTATTTTCCACTTTTTGTATGAATGAAAATTATCAGCAGTTCAGAGTAAGGACTAAAGTGAAATGAATAATAAATACGTATTTTTGTGATTATGCTTTTTAAAAAGGCCAAAGAACAGAATACGAATAGAATTTTTAAGTTTATGATTTTGCTATTTTCTGTCATATGTGTCAGAACTTTTGGAAGAGAACCTTTCGTGAGACAATTTGTCCAGGCTTTTAGCTTTCCATTTCATCTTTCATATGAGATTTTACCTTTATTTTAAGGGACTTTGTTGGCACTACTTATTCTTTATCAGATATAATATGTTAACTCCATTATACTTATAATGTTACAATTCAGAAAGGTTCTTTTTCCTTCAGAAATACATTCTAGAATGGCAAACCAGCAAGATTTAATTACCTTTACCATTAAATGTTTAGTCTACTTAAGTCTATTTCTCTGTACATTGGATGAAATCATTGTATAAGATTCTGTGGGTCAGAAGAAATAGTGACTACAAAACAATAATTCATGTGTTGGTAATTCTCTACACCCTATAATTCCACTATTTCATGTGAAACAGGGAAATATCAAGGTCTTATAAACCATAAGGACATTGTCATGTACTTCTATCATTTTGTGATAAACTCATATCATTCTTATGTAAAATAAGGCTTCTGGAAATAAGATTTGTATGCCTAAATTTTTATAATAATTTGCTGTATATTATTTTGATCTCTTCCCTGGATAGTGAAAGTCATTGGTAGCTTGATGGGGATGGCATTGAATCTATAAATTACCTTGGGCAGTATGGCCATTTTCACGATATTGATTCTTCCTACCCATGAGCATGGAATGTTCTTCCATTTGTTTGTATCCTCTTTTATTTCATTGAGCAGTGGTTCGTAGTTCTCCTTGAAGAGGTCCTTCACATCCCTTGTAAGTTGGATTCCTAGGTATTTTATTCTCTTTGAAGCAATTGTGAATGAGAGTTCACTCATTATTTGGCTCTCTGTTTGTCTGTTATTGGTGTATAAGAATGCTTGTGATTTTTGCACATTGATTTTGTATCCTGAGACTTTGCTGAAGTTGCCTATCAGCTTAAGGAGATTTTGGGCTGAGACGATGGGGTTTTCTAGATATACAATCATGTCATCTGCAAATAGGGACAATTTGACTTCCTCTTTTCCTAATTGAATGCCCTTTATTTCCTTCTCCTGCCTGATTGCCCTGGCCAGAACTTCCAACACTATGTTGAATAGGAGTGGTGAGAGAGGGCATCCCTGTCTTGTGCCAGTTTTCAAAGGGAATGCTTCCAGTTTTTGCCCATTCAGTATGATATTGGCTGTGGGTTTGTCATAGATAGCTCTTATTTTGAGATACATCCCATCAGTACCTAATTTATTGAGAGTTTTTAGCATGAAGCGTTGTTGAATTTTGTCAAAGGCCTTTTCTTCATCTATTGAGATAATCATATGGTTTTTGTCATTGGTTCTGTTTATATGCTGGATTATGTTTATTGATTTGCATATGTTGAACCAGCCTTGCATCCCAGGGATGAAGCCCACTTGATCATGGTGGATACGCTTTTTGATGTGCTGCTGGATTCGGCTTGCCAGTATTTTATTGAGGATTTTTGCATCAATGTTCATCATGCATATTGGTCTAAAATTATCTTTTTTTGTTGTGTCTCTGCCAGGCTTTGGTATCAGGATGATGCTGGCCTCATAAAATGAGTTAGGGAGGATTCCCTCTTTTTCTATTGATTGGAATAGTTTCAGAAGGAATGGTACCAGTTCCTCCTTGTACCTCTGGTAGAACTCGGCTGTGAATCCATCTGGTCCTGGACTTTTTTTTGGTTGGTAGGCTATTAATTATTGCCTCAATTTCAGAGCCTGTTATTGGTCTACTCAGGGATTCAATTTCTTCCTTGTTTAGTCTTGGGAGGGTGTATGTGTCCAGGAATTGATCCATTTCTTCTAGATTTTCTAGTTTATTTGCATAGAGGTAGTTTGCATCAGTTTTCTCTGATGGTAGTTTGTATTTCTGTGGGATCGGTGGTGATATCCCCTTTATCATTTTTTATTGCATCTATTTGATTCTTCTCTCTTTTCTTTATTAGTCTTGCTAGCAGTCTATCAGTTTTGTTGATCTTTTAAAAAAAAAAACCAGCTGCTGGATTCATTGATTTTTTTTGAAGGGTTTTTTGTGTCTCTGTCTCCTTCAGTTCTGCTCTGATCTTAGTTATTTCTTGCCTTCTGCTAGCTTTTGAATGTGTTTGCTCTTGTTTCTCTAGTTCTTTTAATTGTGATGTTAGGGTGTCAATTTTAGATCTTTCCTGCTTTCTCTTGTGGGCATTTAGTGCTAGAAATTTCCCTCTACACACTGTTTTGAATATGTCTCAGAGATTCTGGTATGTTATGTGTTTCTTCTCGTTGGTTTCAAAGAACATCTTTATTTCTGCCTTCATTTTGTTATGTACCCAGTAGTCATTCAGGAGCAGGTTGTTCAGTTTCCATGTAGTTGAGAGGTTTTGAGTGAGTTTCTTAATCCTGAGTTCTAGTTTGATTGCACTGTGGTCTGACAGACAGTTTGTTGTAATTTCTCTTCTTTTACATTTGCTGAGGAGTGCTTTACTTCCAACTATGTGGTCAATTTTGGAATAAGTGCAGTGTGGTGCTAAAAAGAATGTATATTCTGTTGATTTGGGGTGGAGAGTTCTGTAGATGTCTGTTAGGTCTTCTTGGTGCAGAGCTGAGTTCAATTCCTGGATATCCTTGTTAACTTTCTGTCTCGTTGATCTGTCTGATGTTGACAGTGGGGTGTTAAAGTCTCCTATTATTATTGTGTGGGAGTCTAACTTTCTTTGTAGGTCTCTAAGGACTTGCTTTATGAATCTGGGTGCTCCTGTATTGGGTGCATAGTATTTGTATTAATTTACATTCCTACAGATAGTGTACCAAGAGTTCCTTTTTCTCCACATCTTCACCAGCATTTGTGATTGCCTGTCTTTTAGATAGAAATCATTTTAACTGGGGTGAGATGATATCTCATTTCAGCTTTGATTTGCATTTCTCTGATGGTCAGTGATGTTGCCATTTTTATGTCTTCTTTTGAGAAATGCCTATTCAGATCTTTGCCTATTTTTAAAGTGGATCATTAGATTTTTCTTTCCTATAGAGTTGTCTGAGCTCCTTCTGTATTCTAGTTATTAACCCCTTCTCAGAAGGGTAGTTAGCAAGTATTTTCTTCTGTATTATCTCTTCACTTTATTTTCTTTGCTGTGCAGAAGCTTTTTAACTTCATTTGATCACATTTGTCCATGTTTGCTTTGGTTGCCTATGCTTGTGAGGTATTACTGAAGAATCAGCCCAATGTCCTGGAGAGTTTCCCCAATGTTTTCTTTTAGTGGTTTCACAGACTGAAGTCTTAGATTTAAGTCTTTAATCGGCTTTGATTTTATTTTTGTATATGGCAAGAGATATGGGTTTAGTTTCATTCTTCTGCACATGGATCTCCAGTTTTCTCAGCACCATTTATTGAAGAGACTGTCCTTTCCCTAATGTATGCTCTCTCTGTCAAAAGTGTGTTCACTGTAGATGTATGTATTTGTTTCTGTGTTCTTTATTTTGTTAACAATGGTCTTTGTGTCTATTTTTAATGCCAGTACCATTCTGTTTTGGGTACTATAGCTCTGTAGTATATTTTACAGTCAGGTAATGTGTTTCCTCCAATTCTGTTCTTTTTGCTCAGGAAAGCATTGACTATTCTGGGTCTTTTGTGGTTCCATCTAAATTTTAGCTTTGTTTTTTTTCCATTTCTGTGAAGAATGCCATTGGTATTTAGATAGGAATTGCAATTAGTTTGTTGATTGCTTTGGGTTGTATGGACTTTTTAACAATATTGATTCCTTCAATTCATGAACATGGAATATTTTTTCATTTTTTGTGTTCAATTTATTTCACCAATGTTTTATAGTTTTCATTATAGACATCTTTTGCTTATTTGATTAGTTGATTCTTAGCTATTTATCTGTAGCTGTTGTAAATGAAACTACTTTCTTGATTTCTTTTTCAACTTGTTTGCTGTTGGCATATGGAAATGCTACTAATTTGTGTATGTTGAGTTTGTATCCCATAACTTTACTGAATGTATTTTGTTAGTTCTCATAGTTTTTGATGGAGTCTTTAGGTATTTTCAAATATAAGAGTATATCATCTTCACACAAGGATAATTTGACTTTTTCTTTTCCAGTTTGGATGCTCTTTATTTCTTTCTCTTGTCTGATTGCTCTAGCTAGGAATTCCATACTATGTTGAGTAACACTAATGAAAGTGGGCATCCTTGTCATGTTCTAGATCTTAGAGGAAAGGCTTTCAGTTTTTCCCCATTCAGTATTATACTAGCAGTGGGTCTGTCATGTATGGCCTTTAATATGTTGAGGTATGTTTCTTCTGTACCAAGTTTTCTGAGGGTTTTTATCATGAAAACATGTTGAATTTTGTCAAATGCAGTTTCAACATCAATTGAAATGATAATATGGTTTTTGTCCTCCATTCTGTTGATGTAATATGTCACATTGATCGAGTTGCATGTATGTTGGACCATCTTTTCACCTTGGGATAAATCCCACTTGGTCGTGATGAATGATCTTTTTAATGTGTCATTGAATTCAGTTTATTCTTACTTTGAGGATTTTTGCATCAATGTTCATCAGGGATATTGACCTGTAGTTTTCTTTTTTTGATGTGTCTTTATCTGGTTTTAGTATCAGGTTAATAGTGGCCTCATAGAATGAGTTTGGAAGTATTCCTTCTTCCTGTATTTTTGGGGGGCAGGAATAGTTTCAGTAGGATTAATATTTTTCTTTAAATGTTTGGTAAAATTCAGCAGTGAAGCCATCAAGTCCTAGGATTTTCTTTGCTGGGCGATTTTTTTATAATGGCTTTAATCTCATTACTTGTTATTGGTCTGTTCAGAATTTGGATTTCTTCATGGTTCAATCTTGGTAGGTTTTATGTGTCTAGGAATTTATCCATCTCTTCTAAGTTTTTAAATGTATTGGCTTATAGTTCCTCATAGTAGCCACTAATGATCCTTTGAATTTTGGCAGTATCAGTTATAATGTTTCCTTTTTCATTTTTGATTTTATTTGGGCTTTCTCTTTTTTTCTTAGTCTGGCTAAAGGTTTATCCATTTTATCTTTTAAAAAAAACAACTTTTGTTTTGTTAGCCTTTTGTATTTTCTTTATTTCAATTTCATTTATCTTCCCTTGACCATTAATATTTCTTCTTATTTTGGTTTAGTTTGTTCTTACTTTTCTAGTTCTTTCAGATACATCATTAAGTTGTTTATTTGAAATTTTTCCACTTTGTTGATATAGGCCCTTGTAGCTCTAAACTTCCCTCTTAGTACTGCTTTTGCTGTATCTTACAGGTTTTGGTATGTTGTGTTTCCATATCAATTGTATCAGGACATTTTTTAATTTCCTTCTTAATTTCTTCATTGATTCACTGGTCATTTGGGAGCATATTGTTTAATTTCCGTGTGTTTGTATAGTTTCCAAAATTCTTCTTGTTTTTGATTTCTAGTTTTATTCAATTGTTGTCAGAGAAGATGTACTTTATTTCAATTTTTAATCCTGTTTTTAGATTTACTTTGCTTCCTCATTTATGGTCTGTCCTTGAGAATGATCCATGTGCTGAGAGAAAAAAAAAAAGGCATGTTCTGCAGCCTTTGGTGAAACGTTCTGTAAATATCTACTAGGTCCAATTGGCATATAGTGCCGATTAAGTCCAATGTGTCTTTGTTCATTTTCTGTATGGATGATATGTCCAATGCTGAAAGTGGGGTGTTGACAGCTCTGGCTGTTGTTGTATTGGGGTCTCTTTCTTTAGCCCTAATAATATTTGCTTTATATATCTGGGTGCTCAAGTGTTGGGTGCATACATATTTATAATTGTTATATATCTTGCTGAATTGACCCCTTTTTCATTATGTAATGACCTTCTTTGGCTCTTTTTTAGTTTTTGTCTTGAAAGCTATTTGTTGTGATGTAAGTATAGCTACCTTTGCTCGTTTTTGGTTTCTGTTTGCACAGAATATCTTTTTTCATCCTTTTATTTTCAGGATATGTATGTCTTTATAGATGAAGTGTTTTTCTTGTAGGCAATAGGTCATTGGGTCTTTTTTTTATTAATCCATTCAGCCACTCTATACGTTTTGATTGGAGAGTTTAGTCCATTTATATTCAATGTTATTGATAAGTAAGGACTTACTCCTGCCATTTTGTTATTTTCTGGTTGTTTTGTGGTCCCCTCTTATTTCCTTCCTTCCTGTCTTGTTTTTTTTTTGTTGTTGTTGTTGTTTTTTGTTTTTTTTTGAGACGGAGTCTCACTCTGTCACCCAGGCTGTAGTGCAGTGGCGCAATCTCGGCTCACTGCAAGCTCCACCTCCTGGGTTCACGCCATTCTCCTGCCTCAGCCTCCTGAGTAGCTGGGTCTACAGGCACCCGCCACCATGCCCAGCTAATTTTTTTGTATTTTTCTTAGAGGCAGGGTTTCACCGTGTTAGCCAGGATGGTCTCGGTCTTCTGGCCTCGTGATCCACCCACCTCAGCCTCCAAAGTGCTGGGATTACAGGTGTGAGCCACATCACCCAGCCTTGTTTTTTTGTTGTTTTTTTTTTTAAGTGAAGGTGACTTTTTTCTGGTGCTATATTTTAATTTCTTGCTTTTTATTTTTTTGTATATCTCTTGTATGTTTTTAAATTTGAGGTTATGAGGCTTCCAAATAATATCTTATAACAAATTATTTTATTTAAACTGATGTCAACTTATCACTGGTTATATAAACAAATAAGCAAAGAGAAAACTAATAAAGATTCTATACTTTAATTCCATTCTCCTGCTTTCTAACTTATTATTTCTATCTTCTTATATTATCGATCAGACTGAAATTTAATTCTATAATCAGTGACTGCTGGGCAAAAGAAGGTGAATTTACATTTTGATCATTGCTCCTTTTGTCTGGAGAACATTTTAACCTGTTATTGAACATCTTAGTATCTAGTTACACTGTGGGCTTATGGTGTTCTATGTTTACATTTGTATGTTTACATTATGTTTACATAGATAATGCAAGAAATATTAAAAGAGCATGGCGCAGTGGCTCATGCCTGTAATCCCAGCACTTTGGGAGACCGAGGTAGATCACTGAGTCCAGGAGTTTGAGACTAACCTGAGCAACATGGCAAAACCTGATCTCTACAAAAAATACAAACAAAAAAAATAGCAGGGCATGATGGTGTGTGTCTGTAATCCCAGCTACAAAAGGCTGAGGTGGGAAAATTGACAGAACCTGGGAAGTTGAGGCTGCAGTGTACCATGATTGTGCCACTGCACCCCAGCCTGGGCAACAGAGCAAGACCCTGTCTCAAAAAAGGCATATTAAAAGGGACAAAAAACTAGGTGCTTGGCAGTTTTCTTTAGCTTTGTTATAATAAGCAATTGGAAGGAAGGCTTTCATTAACTAAATGCTGTGGGAAATTATTAGCAATATTTCCATTAAGTGGCTTGTGCTTAGACTGTTGGTTCTTAAGGCTTATGAACTCTTTGTGTACTTGTGTGATGGAAGAAGTTATTCATTAAACCCCTTCGTAAATTGCCCAGAATGGCTTTGTGGAGCCTCCTCTCTTCCTCTGTATTCAGAAAAGTATCAGTTGTTCTTTGAAGCATAATATCTGCCAGCTTTATAATTGTTTGTCATTTCTTAGAAGACAGACATTTTTTAATAGTTTTGTTGTTGTTGTTGTTGTTGTTGTTGTTGTTGTTGTTGTTTTGCTCCGCTTCCTGATTGACAGCAGCCTTAAATCAAGATCTCAAAACTGTGACTCTGGGCCAGTTATTTAGGAAGAAAAACATTTAAAAGGAAGAAAATACAAGATTAGAAACATAAACATTCCTTTTAAGATAGAAGTTGGGCCGGGCGCGGTGGCTCACGCCTGTAATCCCAGCACTTTGGGAGGCTGAGACAGGTGGATCACGAGGTCAGGAGATCCAGACCATTCTGGCTAACACGGTGAAACCCCGTCTCCACTAAAAATACAAAAAATTAGCCAGGCGTAGTGGCGGGCACCTGTAGTCCCAGCTACTCGGGAGGCTGAGGCAGGAGAATGGCGTGAACCCAGGAGGCAGAGCTTGCAGTGAGCCGAGATTGCACCACTGCACTCCAGCCTGGGTGACAGAGTGAGACTCTGTCTCAAAAAAAAAAAAAAAAAAAAAAGAAGAAAGATAGAAGTTGACTGCTAATCAGTAGGAAAAGTCTTAAAACAAATGACTTTATTCTTTCACTAAACTTGCTGTTCTCAAGATTCTAATACCCCATGAATTAAATATTTAGAATTGTTATCTGTTTTTTTTCCTTTTATATACATACATTAGAACTCTTTACATACTATGGTAAGTTCCAACATTTTTGTGAAGTATTACATACTATGGTAAGTTCCAACAGTTTTGTGAAGTATTATTTGGATAATTCCATAACCATAAAATCATAATCATTGTGAAAATTAATTGTGATTTAAATATTTTATCTATTTATGTAAGTGGTTTTACATAAATAAGTTTACTAAATTTTTCTTAAAAGTGTCTTATATTCAAACCTGTAAACATCTGTGACTGAGTTCACTGTCTCTTCCTACTGCAGTCATATTTTTAAAATAATACAATTTCAGACCATCTTTCCCTCGCCAAACTCACATATAACACAGTCTATGAAATTAGGATAATAATAGCACTTATAGAAGATTGGTGAAGATTCAGTGTAAAGTGTTTGGCACAGTGCTTAGAACATTTTAATCATTCTGTAAATGTGAGCTGGTCTTAGTAGTAGCAGTATTGTTTCTGAAATGTTAAGGTAACAGAACTGGATTTTTTCTCTCTCTCTTCATATAGTCCTTCTAAAAACCTGATATTCCCAAGTGTTTTATTTTGTAAATCATCTCATGTAAGACTTTTGAGAAATAGTTTTAGAATAAGAACATTCCCAGGTTGTTCCTAATATCCTTTTTCCTAAACTGGAAATTCTTTTCAGGCATCACCTGACTTCTTCGGGACTCTTTGTTCTTCTCCTTTGTCAGAAAGAATGAAACGGTGAAGGCTGAAACTGCTACATCCACAGATGGCTGATTCATTTCTTAGTGCTCAGAACTTCATATCTATAGCTGTTTTTTTTTTCCTTTTCTGATACAGCCAGTAATTGGCTGAGTTCCAGAAACCATACTTTCTGTCAGACTCCCTGATCTTTTTTGGATTATCTGTGGATAATCAGAATTATGTGCTTGGAAATAATTGTAGTTCTTAGCTGTAAAATACGAAAAAAGACGCTAAACATTCACAGTGTAGGGTGAGATAGCTGCTTAGGCACTTCCTTTCCCCCTTCCTTGCACCTGTTCATCTAGTCCCTTGGCCCCATTTTAAGTGCACACGGAGTTAAGAACCCTGCGGTTTGCATGCTTGCTGTATCTTTAAGCACTCTAGCCTTCATTCCTCTTAGAAGGGCTAGAGCAACAGGAGCAATACTCTTTTGCTTTTATCCTCTGTTTACATATTCACCTTATCCATTATACATGGAGCCACTACACAGAAAGTTCTTGGAAGAAAAAGAATTTAGGATCTTGATTTCAGGGCTAGGCCCGTCTAAATCCAAGCATGGTTACAAGAAAATTTTGTAAATTAAAAAAATAATTTTTAATTTTCAAGAAAGGGATTGATTAATGAATAATAATTTATTGCTGATTCTGTCTCTCATGGGTATGAACTTACAGTGAATAGAGACAAGCCTTCTCAGGTCTGATCTCTTTTTTCATTCAGTTAGCAGATACCGGATTGTTTATTTTGTGCCAAGTATCACACTAGGTACTGGTTGAATTGCTCCTTGTCATTATGTAACTCATCTTAGGTAAGAGAGGCAGATAAAAAGCAGGTATAGAAACAAATAATAAGGTATACACTAGCTTTGATAAATGCTGTGATAGAACCAAACAAGGTAAAGTGTAAAGAATAAACTATATGGAAGTATAGGAAGTCAGGAAAGACTTCTGAGGAGTCTACATTTTGATGAGCACTGAGGGAGTTAGCGATGTGAAGATTAGGGAGAACAAATTTCCAGGCTGTGTTACAAAGGTTATTCAGGGATTTACCAACCAGCAGAAAAGGCTATAATAAGCTCTATCTTAGCCTTTCATGAAATCACGTATTTCCAATACAAAGAAATCTTAACTGCCACATTCTTGTGTTGGGAACGTTCCAAGATTATTTGTCATATGTTATAAATATGTATTGGCATTTATTGTATGCACTTCCATCTAACCATGGATTATCTTTCAATATAGAGTTACTCTGGGGGCTTTGTCATAGATCTGTATTGAATACCAATACAAAAATCCATTATTTTAAAACTATCCACCTTTGGGGATTATTTACACTATTTCATTAGAACATATAATAAAGAGTTCAGAGTGTGTCTCTGTGTGTATTGTATGTCTTTATTACCTCAAATAACTATATTAATGTTCATATAATATGTGCCTCAACTGTGTTTCCATTTTTATTTTTTATTTTTACTTTTATTTGTATTTTTTTGAGACAGAGTCTCGCTCTATTGCCAGGCTGGAGTGCAGTGACGTGATCTCGGCTCACTGCAATCTCCACCTCCCAGGTTCAAGGGATTCTCCTGCCTCAGCCTCCTGAGTAGCTGGGATTACAGGCACGCGCCACCACATCAGCTAATTTTTTTTTGTATTTTTATTAGAGACGGGGTTTCACCATGTTGGCCAGGATGATCTCGATCTCCTGAGCTCATGATCCACCTGCCATGGCCTCCCAAAGTGCTGGGATTACAGCATGAGCCACCGTGCTTGGCCTCCATTTTTATTTTTAAAGATTAGAAAAATATTACTAATTAACTATATTAGGAGTCATTAAAAATGAAAATATTTTTATGTTCAAACTTAATTTTTACATTTTACTAGGGACCCAGAATCAGCCATATGTTCAGAAGTAGGCTCCTGAAAATCAATGTATGTGTTCTCTAATTAAAAGTTATTTTTCATAATATTGAAATTCTAATTTATGTTCTTGCTAGTTTTGGTAGTATAAACACTGTTTATAGACCAACTATGTTATCTTTTTTTTACAGTACTGCTTTATCCATATTTGATTTTAACTTTTACCAGTTCTGTTGAAAACCATTAATCAGAAATTTTATAAGTCTTTGATTTAGCATTTAAATTGACATGTGGAATGTAAAAGTGGTGCTGAGCAGCTACAGTGTTGAAGGTTAAATTTATCCTAGCCATGAAAAAGAAATATATTTTCCTACCCTCTCCTTCCTTACCCAGTGATTGATCACACAAGTCATTAGCATCATACCTTTGTGAGATATACAAGTTTTTTTTTTTAATGAGAGACATACTGAGAACTATTTCTTAATCATGAAATAGTATTCTTTCAGTTCCCAGATTCTCACATTTGTAAGTGTAATAATGAGTTTTGGCATATTATAAATATTTATGACAACTTTCAATTGTAAGTTTTGGGAACCTAAAATAAGTCTTCTAAGTAAGTCATTCACAATAAACACTTTTACTATCAATATGTGATTTTAGACAGTTGCCTTTAGTCTCAGTAATGTGATGATATTTCTAATTCATACTTGGGAGTTACCTAATAAAAATCAGTGAAAAGGAGGATAGCTTGTCATCATTCTGGTGTTTACTCTCTTGTAGCATGCACTTCTCATCATGTGTTTAAGCCCCAGTGTAGCAATGCAGAATGGGGATTGTATTAAGATGCTCACACTACTATTCAGCAATACCCATAGGTTAACCAAGCATAAATTTCTATAGTATGTAGGTGTCAATGTACCTAAAATAATAAATACACATATTATGTGAATTTAAATGAGTTATAATTATTATTTTAATATATGGAGCATACATTTAATATATTTTCAAAACTTAAAGTTTTTGTTTGAAAACTTTACAAAATGATTCTAAAGTGTGTCTGGAAAAATATGTCACAAAAATTGAGAAAACATTGTAAAATAAAGAAGGATGAAAAAGAACTTTCCCATGTATATGTTAAAACATTTTATAAAGCTATAGTAATTAAAGCAACAGTGGGTAGACATGGATATATGTAAAAATGAGAACTATTTTTAGTGTATGTGGAAATAGAGTATATTGTTAAGAAATAGACTAATATATAGATAAAGATTTAGAATACAGTAAAAATGATATTTTAAATCAGTGGATTACTTTAAATTATTTTACATAAATGGTGTTGGAACAATTATGTAACTATTGGTGGTAGAGCTGGGGTGGTGGCAGAGGAATAAAGTCAGATACTCATACCTTATCTTGTGACAAAATGAATTCTGGGTGGAGAATCTTAATAAATGATTCTACTTTTTCAGCAGTTTGTTCTGTTTGAATAATAGTTATTGGAGAATATGGAAAATTTGTTACAGTTTAAGAGTTTCGTGTCACAAACATACATCTTAATTTTCCCATTAATTATTCTAAAACTTTTCATATCTATGTATACTTGTTTACCTTTAACTTGTTCTGAATCCTAAAATGGTATATTAAAGTCCTGTATCATATAGTAATTTTATTAAAACCTCCTCGAATTTCCAAGACTCTTTGTACATTTCACTGCTTTCTACTTCCATATAACAATCAACCAGTCACTGTTAAATGATGACCCAGAAACCTGGATAAAAGGGTTTGAAACATATTTGATAAACTAAATTTTAATATTTCATGATATAAAAAGCTCTTACAAAACAAAATAAAGCAAATATAAAAATGAGCAAAGAACACAAACAGTAAGTTCATTTAGAACATACTCTGATATGCTCTAGGCAGATGTATAAATTGGTACAAGGTTTTCGTATAGGAATTATTGAAATGTGTCAAACGTCTTTAAAAATGCATACCCTTTTACACAGCAATTCAACTCCTAAGAATTTGTCTTAAGGCAATAATCAAAACATCAAATATGTGTGTTTTTAGTTGCCCATCATATTGTTGTTTATAATGACAAATTTTTGGGAAAATCCTACATCTCACGTATATGAGATCCTACTTTTACTATTGAGAAATAATAACAATACCAAATAATAGTTGTAGTATGCTGTAATTTTATAAAAATAAATTTGCATTTTCATATTTATACATGAATATTTTAGAAGGACAATGTATTAATACTTGTGTGTAGGTTTTTTTTTTTACATTTATACTTATGCTTCCTTTCATAGTGATTCAGAGTAGAAATACCTTTATAGTTTTACAAAACCTATCCCATTTTTAAAAAATGATTTAAAAGATGATTAGAGATTTTTATCCCATAGTAAATATTATAGTGAAAATACATCTGATTAATAGAAAATTTGGCATTTAATATGTGACATATAATAATTTGAGTTTTAATTGATTTTTTCTCACATTTTGATGTTTAAGAGAAACCAGTTTTCCCCTGAGAAGGCTTTTCTGTATTTTCCTTCTCTGTTGTACTACACTATCATAACACTTATTAAAGATGCCATAGTGTATATAGTCCTCTGTTAATTTGTCTGTACTTCCTATTAGCCTTGTCCAAGATATGTAGTATGAACTACATATGTAATTTTAAAATTTTTAGTAGCCACATTAAAAATATAAACAGAAACAGAAAATAAAATGATATAAAAATAAACAGATGAAATTAGTTTAAATAATAACTCAATACAGATACATGAAAAATTTATCATTTTAACATGCAATTAGTGTGAAATTTGTTAATGAGGTATTTTACGTTTTTTTTTCTGACCACCTGCCTGTTGATAAATTTTATGTTGTTTTGTCATAGAAATTTTCAAAATCTGGTGTGTATTTTTTACTTATGCACATCTCAGTTGGACTAGCTATGTTTCAGCTGTTCAGCAATCGTATGTGGCTTGTGGCTGCCATACCAAACAGCACAGCCTTAGACTGTAAGCTCTGTGAGGACAAGGGAATCCTTTTTACTCCAGCGCCTAATACAGTGCCTGGAATTTAATAAACATTTTAATATTTGAATTTGCTTCCCCAAACAAGTTTATTTGCAGTTTCTAACTGTGATATCACTTGCTGTTTTATACTTTATACTTTTCATTTATATACTCATCTCTTAAATTGTGTGCTCTTCAACATAGTAACCATGTTTTATTCAGCTTTATATCTCTGACATAGAAGATACTCAATATATGTTTGTCGCAAGGAAGTTAGAGAAGAGAGAAACTGATTTTTTACTTCAAAGAACTTTTTTCTGGTAAATCATCTCGAGATATTTCACATTAAATCTCACAAGTTCAAAATTGTAGGATTATTTAGCATTTAGCAGTAGAAATTGAAAGACCTCAACTGTTCATTTATTGGGGCTTTAGATTAAGCCATTGAATATGGCTGATTGCTGATTTTATTTTTAAAGATATCTAAGGGTTAGAGATTTATCAGCCTTCCTTAATACAACCTTGTTCTGTGTTGAATAAATTTTACAGCTGTTGAGTTCTTCCCTGTCAATCTTAATAATCCTTTGCTGTAGCATAAGATTTTTTCCCCTGTGATCTTCAGTGGAGACAGACAATAGTTGGTTAATATTAATCATATAATGAGCTTTAGCATTAATAATATTAGTTATGATAATTACCTTAAGCTTTCTTTATCTAAAACGTAGAACATTAATTTTAACATTTACATTATTTCAATTTTTCTTCTAATATTTCAATTTTTCTTCTAATATTTCAATTTTTCTTCTAATAGGAAAGATGAGATCAATAATGTATTTATTTTTTGGGTGTGTGAGATATCTTTTCCCCACATAACTGATGTTATAAATAATGCTGATGAGTGCTTTTAGTTTGTCAGTAATAGTAACTGAGCAGCCATCATATGCCATTATGGTATTTTTTGCTAAGAACAGAAAATAATCTATATTTGTTTTCTGATGTGCTCTTAGCTAATAGTTTTGTTATTAGGCTAAGGGCCTAGGAATCATTGTTTAGCCATGTTAGTATCATGCATACTCCTTGTTACAGTAGCCAGACATGTAAATTAAAACCGCTTTGCTGTCAGACAGATCCAGTTAAAATTCAGGCTTTGCTACTTGTCCAGCATCTTCTCAATCTCATCTATATGTTACCCATCTCATAAAGTTGTTGCAAGAATTATATGAGATAAATGTACCTAAAGTATGTGTCTACAGTAAATATGCAATAAGCAGTTACTTTTATTATCGTCAATATTATTATCTTTTCTAAAGAAACAACCAAATACTTTGTTGTCAGCATTGGGATCTAAATGCTGGGCATCTTCACAAACTTAAAAATTACCCAATTCCCAAAAATAAAACCAAAATAGGCAACCGGTACTAAGCCAAATATCACATCTGATATTATGGGCTGTGATTTCTCAATCTTTTTCCATAAGAAAAATATAAGAAAGAGGAAATTCCTGAAAAGGGCAACTAAAATTAAAATACAGCTAAGGCATTCAGTTTATTTATTCATTTAATCTATTGAGTGCTTACTATGTGGCAGGAGCTATTCTAGGAACTTGGGATGCATCAGTGAACAAAACAAAAATTCCTTCATTATAGTCTTTCTAGTGAAATTTAGACTTAGAACTTTAACCCCAGCAGGTTCTGCTGTGAGGATGGGAGAAGAGTGTGCTAGAAACAGGTGGAGGCAGGGAAGGAAGGTCTGCTCTACTTTGACTGTTAAAAGGCCTAGATCCCAGGACAGGAGACCATCAGGCCAAAATCTAACACGTAGTGTCTGAGGAAACAGGTACCATTTAGTCCAGTTCAAGTTGATGTTGATGTCCAAGAGGCCTCAGACAATCTATGGGGAATACAGATCTCTGGGTAGAGGTTTGGAGGATGGGTGGTATACTGACTGAAAAAGAATGCTGACAATTTGGAATATAGCCCAGATGGCAGCACCTGGTGAAAAGGGACTGTCAGGTCATCTGAGCCCAAACCAACTGATGGGAATTGAGGATAGACTTCAGGCTCCTCTTAGTAGAGAACTGAAATAAAGAACAAATTAGGAGCAGAGACTGAATGTACAGTGGTTGAGAGAAGAGCTGTGGGCAGATAGAAAGGGTGCTGTGTGGAGGGAAGCCTGTTGCTGAATAACCTGTTGCTAAATAGAAAGGGTGCTGTGTGGAGGGAAGCCTGTTGCTGAATAACCAAAGCATGTGTCCTCATATGTAGTTTCCAAAACGATTCCTAACATGTATAAGTCATTGTAGAAGATGTTCATAGTATTTAAGTTGGGATTTTTGTCATACTGTAACTTTCAGTTCTATTGGAAAGTAAATGTTAGTATGTTCTTGGGCAAAGGGTTATCTAGCTTGATAAAGTGCATATCATAAATTGATAAGTTTGAAAGTGACTGTAGGAGATAAGTCAGTCAATAAGTTCCTGGCTTTCATTTCAGAAAGTGTTCCTTTTAGAGGAGAAAAACACTACCATGAAGATATGCAAACAATGCTAGAAAATTTGATAATGTGACTTACAGAAAAACAGAAAAGTTTTGTCTGAACTATTAAAATTCAACTTGCAGCAGCAGCAAAAACAAGTAAAGTAACAGCCAAAATTACTCTGTTAGCTATTTCAAGACTTATTTCTAAATATTTATAAATGATAATAGTATGATGAATTTGGCTGATTTACTTGAAAAATTAAAAAAGGTTAGTAAAGGCAATATTTTTAAAAATATTTGTTTATTCACAGTTTTAAATGGCAGAAATTTTATAAGGCACTGCATAATTATCAAGGTTTTAAAAACAGTTACCTGTATCTCTGGGATGAAAAAGAAAGCACATTTGACTATTTGAAAAATTGAAAGTTGAAGCAAGACCATGTCAAGAAAAATTTGTTATCTGTATCTTCTCCATTTATGTGATAATTGTTCCCTAAATCCAAATTTATGTAACAAAACTATATTCTATGTATTTCCCATGAGTCAACTAGTTTCTCTTTAGTGTCTGCCATTTCCAGCATTCTTGTAAAGCCTATAAACAAAATTTGGTATAAAAGATTGCATCAAATGTAGCTGATAGTTATTAAAAATATATTTCAACTCCAAAATTTGTTCTTAAAGACTAGCATTTTAATCACAGATGTTATTTTTTACCTCTGATTAATAATTGTATCCTTAATTATTAATGATAGCTGAAGGGTTTGACTAAGACATCAGTAATAACTTTTCCCTCTTCTTAAGTTGTGATGATAGATAAATAATTTTTCTATTTTTAAAGAAATACATTAGTTCCTAAGTATCTCATTTCTCTTACTTGAAAGGATAAAAGAATGTTTCCTGTATTGATTTCATTTTCCCGTGAAGTTGAAGCATGAAAAAGTAAATGAATATTAAAAATATTTCATTGTGTTGGTATAATAAAAGCTCGAATACCCAAAGAAAAGTTCCATACTATGTAATATTTTGTGACTTGATTAGTCTGCTGTGCTTTAAAAACTAAACACAGAACAAGAAATATCCCAGTCAATGTTAGAGTTTTATATAAAACATAAAGTTTCAAATTTTAAAGATAAATTTAATTTCCTTTACAGTATTTATAAAAATTAAAAGGGTGAAATAGAAATGTAACATCAAGAGGTTTTATAATCTTAAGGTTTTTCTTTGTCATTTATTAAAAATTATTTTTAAATAGCATACTGATATGATTATACTCCTTCCACCCCAGCTGCTTTAGAGGCCTGTCCTAAACAAGCAATTAAAACTAGATTTTGTTCTTTTAAGTTTGAAAGGTGGCTCCCACACAGATTTAACTTGGGTAATTGGTTGGCCACTACAACCAGCTAGTGACTGATTGTGCTTCCATTAAGAGCAGTTCGGCCAAGGAACTCTGCTCGACACTAAAACCACTGAGAAGAGAGATATATAGTCTCTCTCCTGGATGAGTTCACAATCTGCTTTGGAAGCAGGAACAGCATGTAAATGCATAATTGAAACAAGTGCACTCATACTATAAAAGTATGTTCCTAGAAACATGATTAATACATAGGAAGAATGATTCACTCTGCCTAGGATAGCTTTGTAGGGGACATGGCTAAGGGAAAGAGTCTTTGTCCAAATGGGTAGTAACCAACAGTCTTTAAACAGCAGATGTTTCTCCCATGAGATTGTGATCTTCGTAAGGGCAGAAACCGTGTATATTTTGTTCACCATTATTTCTTTAAAACCTAGTATAATAATCAGTATTCAAGAAAAGCATTGCTGAATGACCCAGGTAAAGAAAGATAGGAAGGAGCATACTAAGCAGAAATGGAATTATCTACATTAGATGTTCAAGAAATGATACATTGTTGATACCTGTGGAACACAAAGTCAAGACAGGTGGGGAAATGGTTGGAGATAAAGCTGGAGGGATGATAATAATGGTAAGTAACATTTATTCAGCATTTACTGTACCACACAGTTTTAGGCACCTTATGTATATTCGTTCACTTAATCCTCACAAAATCCTTGAAGGATGTACAATTATTATTCTTCCATTTTTACAGATGAGGAAACTGAAGTACAGAGAGGTTAAGTGATTTTCTCCAGGTCATATAAGTGACTTAGGGCAGAACCAGCTTTTGAACCCAGGCAGTCTGGCTCCAAGTTTATGCTCTTAATAGTGTGGGGCTTTTTGTATTGAATTAGACATATGTAACTGACATTTTTGCAAGTCGCAATGGTTACATATTGGTGATTTCAAATGGTTCAACCTAATGTCATGCAGAAGAATTTGGATATTATAAATACAGATGGAACCCTGGAAGGGGTTTGAACAAGGGAAACAAGATTTTTGGGGGCAATAGACTATAGCCTCCCCAACTCACCAAAACTCTCTAAAAACAAGGACCACTATTATCCAGTAATCCAGGACTCCCACTCTAAGCCTGTCTTATTCCCATTTCTTTGTAAATTGGCCTGATTCCTTACCCTTTGACCTTATTCCTTTGACTTTACCAGTCCAGTTGCCTTTGGCTGACACTTCTCTGTTTCTGGTGATTTCTGCTACTATAAGGTGAAGTTCTAATAACCAGTGCTCAAAAACAGAAAAGAAAGCAAAGCAACTCTTTGTAAAGCTTTTGTGTATGACCTTACTTCCTTCTGCTTGGCCTGGGCCATCCCAGGTCTACCCATAAAGCATATACTGCTGTAAGATTGAGCCAGGCACAGTGGCTCATGCCTGTAATCCCAGCACTTTGGGAGGCCGAGGCAGTTGGATAACTTAAGGTCAGGAGTTTGAGACCAGCCTGGGCAACATGGCAAAACCCCGTTTTTACTAAAAATACAAAAATTAGTCGGGCGTAGTGGCACTCACCTGTAATCCCAGCTACTTGGGAGTCTGAGGTGAGAGAATCACTTGAACCCTACTTGGGAGGCTGAGGTGGGAGAATCACTTGAAGCCAGGAGGCAGAGGTTGCAATGAGCTGAGATGACGCCACTGTACTCCAGCCTGGGTGACAGAACTAGACCCCGTCTAAAAATAAAAAATAAAAATAAAATAAAAACAATAAAAAAGGATTGAACAGGAGATAACTTAAAGCATAAGAGAATTTTTAAATAGTTAGAATACATATATAAAAAATAGTGTTTTAATTGAGTCCTTTCTGGTTTTATGTTTTAGAAATGTCTCCAAGTATGGGTAGCACATAAATATCATATAAAAGTAATTTCATATTTCTCACAGTTATTCTTTAATCTGTACTGCTTAGAGAGACAATCTCGAGAATAATGATAGGAACTACATTTTTTAGCTAGTTATAGCTTACAAATTACTTTCATATACAGATTTTCATTTGATCTTCACAGTAGCCTAGTGAGGTAATTATCACCATTTTATAGATTAAAGAACATAGATTTAGTGAAGATACATGTGTTTTCAGAGCTTCATTCAAGGTTTTCTACCTTCAGATCTAGGCTTTTTTTTCACTACAATGCAAAACCTCTTCACATTTATAAATTCTATAAATCAAAATCTTATTAATACTAGCTAATACTGGAGACACATGAGTCTCTAGTCCAAGCTTTAACCACTATGGCATTTGTATAAACCAAGTAAATTCCCAACTCTGTGATAATTACTCAGGTAACCCGAAGTATTTTTTATTGGTGTAAAAGCAATTTTGATATCAATTTGAAGCAAAGAAGCCTTATCCTAATGTAACATTCAGATAATACAGGCTATACAACTTGTCTGTATAAACTAGTGCTGTGCGTTAAAATAGCGTTTCCCAAAGTCTCTTAGTTTACTTAAGAAATATTTTTCATTGTGTCTTAATGATGTCAGTGGCTTTTATAAACTGGTTACCTCATCTGTTCATTAGGCTCTGTGAAGGAAAGGGGGAGATGAAGGAAACATCCAACCTAGGGTAAGTCATGAAAGGATTTTTTTCTACACAGCAAAATCTTAGATCCTACTATAAGACTTTACCCTTGGTTTCCAGAAGAAAAAATGATGGACAAGAGGCTGCTCTGTCTCTTCCTCAACTATGTACCAAT
Organism: Pan paniscus; assembly: GCF_029289425.2. Taxonomy (NCBI): domain Eukaryota; kingdom Metazoa; phylum Chordata; class Mammalia; order Primates; family Hominidae; genus Pan; species Pan paniscus. The sequence continues at coordinate 104,392,307 of NC_073253.2, forward strand.
CAGAGGGTCCACATACCATACAGTCATTGACTCTCCCTTAGGGTTTACTAAAGCTGTATAGTTCTGCCATGTTTGTTCCTAACCAGCTTTCCTGACAGGCCTGTTTTTCTCTATTCACATATCACCAAAAACTGTGCTAAGGCACTAACCTTGGTCTGGATTTTAGAAACTTGGGGAACTATAAGAAGTAGGGCAAGACTGGCTTCCAATTGTAGAGAATAAAGTCCTAGGCGGGAACTCAAGATAGTATTCAAGGGGAAATCTAGCTCATAAATTACAAAGTGATCTAACAAGCTCCCATGCACAGGTACCAGAAAGAGAAAGAACTCATGTCTGATGGAAAGGAGCCACAAACGAAGGTAGAAAGATAGGCGGTGTGGTGTTAGTAAGAGATTGAATCTGGCAAAAGGCCCATAAATGATGGATACCTTTTTGTGTACCCCTGTGGCTTCAACCCAGTGAGAAAGGGAGCAATAAAGGACATCAAAACCAATTTTCAGTCCCACTCCAATCTTTAGAGCTTGAGGTTTCTGCCATGGTTAATTCTAATCTTTTTCTTATGGACTTACCCAGACCCATTAGCTAGTGTCTTGATTTAACTTGGGAATGCTATCCTGGCCTATTTTCTCCCGCAAGATGTACTGGGCCTACTCTCTAGCTCTAGTCTTTAACTAATGCACTGGTTTGGTCTTCCCAGTTTCCTGCATTGCAGCTCAAGCCTGAAGTCTTTCTGTCATATCGGAACTAAAGAGACTCCTGCTTCAGGTACTACAGGAGAGAATGCCATATGTAGGGCTGGAACAAAGCATGTACAGGAAAAGGAGGGTGGGAGAAAGAGGATGAACAATTACTCTCTCCATTCAGCAAAAAAGGAAAATGTTTCTTCAGATTACCAAGGGATACTTGCCAGTGTTCAGGATGTTTCATAATTCATATTATTATCTTATTTTTTTTTGTAGTGGGAATTATCAAAGACAGTAAAAAGATGTTAGAAGAGAAATTCAGGGGTAGGGGAGATGGGAATATGTTAGTCAAAGGACACAAACTTTGAGTTATAAGATGAACAGGTTCTGGGAATCCAGGTACAGCATGGGTGGTGATATGTGTGTTAATTTGTGATAATCATTATGTAGTATATACATATCTCCAATCATCGTGTTATACGCCTTGGATATATTCACCCTTGTCAATTAAATAGTTTAAAATATAAAAGAAAAATTCAAGACCTTAATGTCAGCTAAAGGCCTTAGACTTAGTTACTCTCCCCAACCCCTTCTGGGTTTTTTTTGTTTGTTTGAAGAAATGTTATTGCCTCAAAAATTCTTGATTTCTCCAGTTCCTCTCACTCTATTTTAATATCAGTCAGCTATCCTTGTGTTTCCATCTGATGTTTCACAGATTGAGGGCTGTGAAGTCACTTACCCTCTCGAAGCAGTTAGGAGACTATTACAGCTATTCCAGAAAGAGATGATAAGGGTTTGAACTATGTCAGGTGCAGTATGAGTGCCAAGGAAGGGGTTGAATAGTTGAATTCAAAAGCATTTTCAGAAATAGAATAAATACAAATTCTTGATATGACAGGGTAAAGGAGAGGGGAGAATCCAAGAAGATATTGAGAGTAGATTTCTAACAGAAGTAGAGGGCCCATGGCAATCTATGAATTAAGACATAGGGCACAAGGTTAAGAGCAGGTTTCAGAGGGAACAAAGATTTGACATTTGCTTTTGGACTTGTTGAATTTGAGGTACCTGTAGGACATCTAGGAAGAGAAATCCAGAACAGTCTAGTTGAAATATGGGGTGGAGGGTATAACATTGAGAGAGGCTCAAAAGGAACACAGCAGAGCTAAGTGATTCAAGGATGGTATATAGGAGTCTCAGGTCTTTTCTTTAATATTGTCTATCAAAATCACTTCCTTGTCTTCCACAGACTCCTTCCTGAATCTGTCTTGCTGTCAACCCTGCAGAAGATTCCCACCCCCACCCTGTACCCCTAAAAGGCAGGGCCTATGTCTTTACTTCTCCTTCCTTTTTTTTTTTTTTTTTTGAGGCAGAGTCTCACTTTGTTGCCCAGGCTGGAGTGCAGTGGTGCGATCTCGGCTCACTGCAAGCTCCACTTCCCGGTTCCAAGCCATTCTCCTGCTACTTCTCCTTCTTTATAACCTAGGGACATTGCTAAAAGATAGCAGTTTTTAAGAAAAAATGCTAAAAGAGAGCATTTTTAAGGAAATATAGTTTGACTATGACTTCATTTTCAGATGTCAGGACTGGTTTTTGTTTCACTTTTTTGCCCATTAAGATTTAGAGGTTTTCTGTAAGTCAGCAGAAAATTGTAGTTACTATATCCCCTGTTATGAAGGCAAACCCCCAGTTTTCTTCTGGATATGATGTGTTAATGGGAACACACATTTTGCTGACATGCTCTAATGCTTAATATTTTGATGAATCAATCTGGGAATAAGAATTGATTGAAAACATCTCAATTTTACATTGGCTGAAGTAAGTATTGGTTAGGAAGATGGGCAGCCAATTAGCTGACAGGATCTACACCGTGCTAGATGGATTGCAATAAAAAAAATAGAATTAAACACAGTATACTGCTATCAATTACTTACTGGCAAGTATGTTATTGAACCATATCAGAAATAAAAGCCAAAGCATTTTCCTGTGATTCCCAAAAAAGCTCAAATTGCAAATATCTTTAGTGCCTAGTAAACAAACAATTCTACCTTGTATAATGTGAAATATTACAGTGAACAAAGTATTTAGTTTTTTCTACTAGCAAATTAAGCCTTATTAAAATTCTGTGCACACAAAAAACATATGCTTATTATATTAAAAATTGATTATTTGAGTGGCTCTTAATTCAAATAAAGCTTTAAATGGAAAAGAATACATTCCAGTATAACAGAATTTTACCTATACTAAACTAAAATCATATTTAAAATACAAATAAAGAAACAGTACAAAACATATCCTTTCTGAAGCACCATTAACAGCATCTTGAATTGGCATCTAACCACACCATTGCTTATAAGGTAGTACATCTTGTGCTCTTATTGGCCAAGTTTTTCATCTGCATTCCATGGAAAAAAAGTTTGGCTGTCATTTGTAAGAGTATGATCAGTGGTGTGTTGCTATGAGCCCGTGAAATAGAAAAACAAAATTAGGAAAGACCTATGTAGCTAGAAAATGTGGCTTTTTAAAATTGTCATCAGAAAGCTATTAATGACTTTTAAGGAAGCAAGAAAGAAAAAAAAATTACTAAATACAAAAGCCTGTTAAAATGATTTCAGTGTTTTATGCTACCCTTATGAAAGTCTTGGACTTCAAATGCTTTTTCCTTTGGTAATGCTGCTAATGATAGCAAAATTTTTAGCCTTACGCCTTGTAACTGGAGACATTATTAATACACAAAAATGCCTTTCATAGTCTGAGCCATCTGATAATAGGGTGGAGTATATTTAAATCATAATGAATTGGGAGGGAAGAGATTGTTATGTGACAGACATAAAAATCCTTTATCATTTAAGTGAAGTTGCAAGAACAGTCCCCTCATAAGTCATTATTGCCCCCATTATACGAAGTACCAGAGTCCTTTATCATCTAAGTGAAGTTGCAAGAACAGTCCCCTTGTAAGTCATTATTGCCCCCAATATACAAAGTACCAGAGTCCATTGAGAAGTCTTCCAAGGTAAAATTCTGGACCCATATTCCACAGTAGCTCCTATTCTTCCATATCTCGAGCATACCATGTTCAGAGACTTAGAAAACTTGTAGGAACATGTGAGCAGCTCTGAGGTCTTTATTCAAGTATAAGACTTAATGGAGGCCTAACCAGGTCAGCACCTTCAGAGGGCGTACAGGTGGCCCCTCTTACCTTGTATACCTAATGTTAAGAACTCTACAGAATACTAGGGAGGACCTTTTTCAGGAGAAAACAAAGATTTCCTTTTTTGAAAATATAAATTCAACTTCCTTTCTCAATTTTTTATAAGCCATGTTAACAATATTTTATTTTATCATGAATATCTGAAATATTAGGAAGAAGAAAAGCTCACAAGAGCTTTAAGTTATGATAAAATGCTTGAAAATAAAGGCAGCATTCTTTCTTTCCTCTGCATTGGGCTTGATTGATGGTTCACTAAACTGAAGAGCCACAGGTGGTACTGCAGACTAACAGCAAATGGCCCTCATATTCCAGCCACCACAGAAGCTAGAAAAGTTTTGACTTCTGTATCAGTTAGGCTAACACAGATAGATGTAGTAACAAACAACATGAAAATGTTAGGAGCTTAAACACAGCTAAGTTTATTTCTTGCTACCATGTGTCAGAAAAGGAGCTCTGGGCACAGTAGCGACTTAGGGACACTGGAAGATGGAGAGTCAGTTACTTCCACAATCATAGAGGCAGAGAACTTGCCAAGCTGTGCGCAGGCTCTGAAAGCTACTTCCTAGAAGTAACAGTCATCACTTCTGCTCAAATTTCACTGACTAAATCAAGTTACACAGCCATGCCTGCATTCAGTGTGGTGGAGATATGTAATCCTCCTGCAGAGAGAGATACTGTATATCTGTAACCAATAATATAACTACCAAACTTCCAATTATATTTGCTATGCCAATGGAGTGTAGGTTTCAGAACAGTTTGCCTGGTTTATTGTGGTTTTCAAACCACCAGCATAAAAGCCTACAGACACATCAAGTGGGAGAGGCCTTGGACTTCATGTCCTGTTCTTCCCAGTGTGGCCACCAGAGTGTGGATTCCAAGGTCCGTTTTTCCTGGTTTGTTAGTACCACTGAATTTTCCGTGAGCATTATCAACTCCCTTCACATAGTAACTTTGGGCTCAGGAAGAAAAGGCATTCATAATCTCATTTAAGAGGGTGAAGATAGAGTGGGAAGGAGGATACAGAGACTGCCATAAAAACCTGTTCATGTTCTATTATTTACACAATGGGAGTTTTCTGAGAATTGCTTTTAATGTGAGTTACAAAGAGATTTAAAAATAATAATTAAGTTGTCGATATTAGAACATTTGAAAACTCAGTTCCACTTCCTTTGCTTAATTCTAATAATCTGACCCTAATTCCCTTCTCTAATGTTTTTATTATATAAATGACAATGATGGATGTATTGTTTGATGGTGAGCCACTGAACAGGTGTAGGAAATATACAAACAGGCAGGCTCCATCTGGAAAATTTTCATCAAAGAGGTAGGATTCTAGGGACTATAAAACTTATTTTTATAATTAAGATAACAAGAGCCATGCTTGAGGGAAGTGAAAAGAAAGGCATACTTTTGAGGAACATTTATTAAGCAACCACTGTACGACAGACTCTGTGCTAGGTACCACGGATCCAAAGTAAATATTTATAGAAAGAGCATATACAGTATATGGTATGGTTTGCAGGAACTCTGGAGGGAGATTTGGCCAAAGGCATCAAAGGCAAATTTGACTAACAGAAGAGGACAAACAAAGAAACAGAAAAAAAGACATAGAAATAGAAAAAATGGAAACAGCAGACCTCTCAGTGACAAGTCAATATATATTTTAGCCTTGAACTCCTTCTTCTGTGGAAGGTTGTGTTTTATATTAAAATGTGAGGCATGCAGAGTATTAGAATTGTAGATTGTAGCTAGTAGACGATACTGAGGAAGCCTAAAATTTTTACCTCTTCAATGTTAGGGAGATTGATGGTCAGCCAGTGAAAAATGGGTCTTCGCTTTTTTATCCTGTCACTGAAGATGAGATGTGATTATTTTATGGAAAAAGCAGCAACCTTGCACCACTTCTGGCCACTTTAATTTAGGCAAGGACCCATCTATGTTGAGTCACATGTTCCTGTTTCATTAAGAAGGAGTTCAGGGTCAGTGAAAAATGCTAGCAGCTCTGTCATTCCTTTAAGTAACATGGACAGTCAGAGTCAGCATTTGCAGCAATCTTGGGAGCATCAGGAAGAGTTATATCAGGAAACAAGATACTTCACTCCTCTAGCCCAATCCACTTACACAGAGAAAAGAGTTTACTGTATGCCATAAAGTCCTTGACTCTAGACACATAAATTTACTTGTCTTGTTGCCAACCTAAAAGATAGATTGTCTAATCAGCCTCTGAGTATTGAGTTAAAGAAAGGACAAGCAAAAACAATTGGGAGAAAACAGAACCCTAACTAGGATCCAGTGTAAGTTTTTGTTTCACTCGACCTGTTTTTCATGTCAGACCTTTCTACCAGCCTAACTGTAACTTACATTTCAGAATTCAGAGATCTCCTCCCTTGTTCAGACATCACTTCCTCAGAGGCCTTATCCGTGAACCCCATGAAAATAGTCTCCACCCCACCTCCCTTATACTCTGTCCCCGAACCTCCTCTATTTTTTCTAAAAACAGATATAACTATCAGAAATTGTACCACTTATTTACTTGTTTATTTTTTGTCTTCCACCAATCTTTTTGTTTTTTGTTTTTGAAAGTCTTGCTGTGTGGCCCAGGCTGGATTCAAACTCCTAGGCTCAAGCTATCCTCCCACTTCAGTCTCCCTACAAGCTGGGACCAGAGGTGTAATTTCTAAGAATTACAGAATTTTGCAGCAAAATATATATATATATTTATATAAAATATATATCTATCTATCTTGGGTCAGCACCTTTCTAGTGTTTTTCAGTTTCAAGCAGTATCTTTGGATAGAGGCAAACTGGGAGGCATTTGATTGCCAGCAACACACTGGCTCTTGCTACCAATGTCTAAGCTCCATGAGGAAAGGAATTTATTTTGTTTTTTGCTGTGTTTCCATAATGTAAATGTCAAATCCATTACTCACCACAAAAGCATGATTTGGAACCATTTTCCTGGTGAAGGTGTTTCAGATAGCTGAAGGTAGAGAGCTCTCTGGACTCTGAATCCTGACTTCCCTGCTCGTTTTATCCTTCATATTCTTCCTCTTACCATTTTTACCAATAGGTTTTTTTAAAAGTAAACCAGAAATTGATTAATTTTATAAATTGGATATCAGAGAGGCTCCTTATATCTCAGAGGCTGTGTGGGAGATATTTAACAAGTACCAACTGGGAGTCAGTGAACGTGCATTCTGGATTGGTGATGTCCCTGGCCAGCCTTGGAGTTCTGGCTTCCTTGAGATCTGAGTCTTCCTATGGAAATCAAGATTACAGTGCATCCTCTCAGAGCCCTGCACTCCGTAGCATGCTAATTCTAGTTATCTACATTTACCTAGATGGCCTTTTCCAATTATCTATGTATATCTAGATGGTATCTACATACACCTTTATCTGATTCTGATTCTCATTCCGATCTTTAAAAGTGAGAATATCTGAAATGTGCATTTGGCTTGTTTTGGGGTTTTCTTTGGTTTGGTTTGATTTTCCTACACTTAGCTAACCAGAACACAAGGGCCTTTTCAGGACCTAGCCAGTTTCCCTCCATTCTTGGAGTAGCTAAGGGCCAGAGAGATGTTACCAAATGTTGTTTGGATGGACCTAGGACCCAAAGCATTTAAGAGGTTTTTGGATCTTGGAGCAAGAAAGGAACCTTAGCAGATATGAGGACAAATACAAATGTCTTTTGTATTGATTCTAATTCCAAATCAAGAAAATTGGAGAACATGAGAATAAATGTGGTATTTAATTTGTTACAGTTTCTCCTCCCATCTATGAAGAATCTTCAAGCTATGAAGAGATATGTGCTGCCACTTTTCTCCTTCAAATCTCCTTTCTCTGTTTTTCAAGGTCAAAAAAAATCTGAGCAGGATTGTTTCATTTCTTTAGTTGTTTTTTTTTTATGAAAATGTAGTTAAGCTTTATTGTTATGTTTCAAATTAAGAGTTATGCCTTTGTGTTAATAATGCATGGCAAACTCAGCTATAGAGAGCTTTGCCTAGCAAAGCTCCCTCTCTCCCTTCCTGGTAAACTTTCTGATAGCTCCAATGTTGCACATGCATAAAGTCACTGACTTCACCCAGTATGTCCTGAAGAACAAGGGACTCTCACTTGGACTTGCACAGCCAAAGCAGAGAAAGTGACTCTGTTCCCAAAGAAAATGCTGTCTTTGAAATCTCCAGACTTCAAAATAGCACAATCATCTTCTTTGCTGAGCTTTACAACAAGATGAGGAAGGAAAAGGATGATTACAGAAACTTTCTCATATCATTTTATGAAGTTAAATTTACCTACATATTATGTGCTTCAGTGTTTTATATTTTCTTTACAATTTTTTTCTTGCCTGAGTTGTAAATAATTTGCTCCCCCAACCCCCGCAACTTTTCTCCCCTCTGTTTAAATTACTCTGTGCTTTGCATTGCTTGGCATCAAGCAGTATCTTTGGATGGAGGCAGACTAGGAGGCATCTTGATTGCCAGCAAGATCTAACATTCAAAAATAAATGTTTTTTAAAAAGAAGATCTTTATTCAAGTGTGGTAAAACATTTTCTGAGATCATTCAGGAAGCTTCAGATTTGTGGAAGGGAGGCTGTATGCATATAGAATGTTATTATTGGAACTTTATTATTGTCACATTGATGTTACATTTCTCAGGAAATATATGCTAATGTGTTTCTACTTGCTTTTTTTAAGGCCTTGAGTAGATGTGCTGAATATTGAAGCTATTTGGCTGCCTAGAAAATATATCTTACAATTTATAAGCTGTATGTTATTATTTTTAAAAAAAACAATAATCTCCCAGAATTTTGCATGAATAATATAGAGATAGAAACTTAGGTGATTTACGTCTTGTGGTATTCAGTTTTTAAGATACGTACAGATGACATACCAGGCAACCAATAAAAAACTATATAATGTAGAGATTTCTCAATGAAATTAAGATAATTTATAAAATATAGTTTTCCCTTTTAATTGTCTGAATTTAAACAACAGAGAGGGGGACTGATAGAATTACAGAATTTTGCAGCAAAAAAATACATATATATATAATCTATCTATCTATCTATTATATATATATATATTCTTGGGTAGCACTTTTCTAGTGTTTTTGAATTTGTTTACCAGTGAAGTGGAGAACCAGGTCCAGCTCTTTCTCCCCTTGGGAGCACAAGTGAAATCCCCTGATCCAGCTGGCGTTAAAGAGGTTAAATATCTAAATTCCAAAGTTACTGACTCAAGTATTATTATTAACTACTAATCTTTTACATGCTTCTAGCCATATTTATCCACATTTCCTCTGTTGTTATTATTATAATTGTTTTAGCTGTCTTGTTTATTTCTACATGCAGTAACATTTCCTTGTATGGCAAAATTTTTAAATTATGAACATATATGACATGTATGACATGACATGGATGAAGTACCTATAAGACATCGTATATATCGTATAATTATGTGTGCCTCACAAAAGACAAAGTTCTTCCCCAAAGTGACACATCGATTTGAATGATTTAAATATCCATATGCCAGAGATGCAGTACTGACAGAATGAACCACAGAGGTTAATATGTTGCTCCATATGGTAAGTATGGCATTGGCAAGACTTGACTTTGCTATGTTGTATGCGTCATTACCTCAGACCTGATGGACTGGGAGAAAATCCAAAGGAGATTAAAAAAAATAATAATAGAGAAGAGCCTTAGAAATCTATCAGAAGATTTAGTAATATGATAAGGGAATATTTAAGAGACAATGTATTTTTTAAAGCATTAATAAATGGAGGCAAAAATGTTGAGGAATACAGACTATATGTGATAAGTGACCACTTCCATTCATAAAGATTATAAATAAACAACTGAATGGAAAAATGGGTAAAGGAGATGAAAGGCAAGTCACAGAAAAGTGATTACACAGACTTCTCAAAAAAAAATTGAAAACAAATTGAACATATTAATATACAAAAATTAACATTTAAAAAATGTTAAAATTGAATAGTCATTAAAGAAATACAGAATAAAAATAAGATACTTGTGTACTGCAAATTGGCAAGAATTTAAAAGAATGCTATGAATCAATGTGAATAAGGATATGGGAAAACAGACATGCATATGCCGGCAGTGGGGGTGTAAATTGCACAACCCCTTTGGGCGGTAAGTTAGAAATATATTTCTAAAACCATGCAAATTTGCCTTTACTTTATCCCAGCTGTTTTATGTCTAGGAATATATTCTGTGAAATTACAGGCATGCAGAAAGACTACAGACATGCAACATCATTCATGATAGTTTTCAAAAAAAGAAAAAAATTAAATCCTGAAAAGATAAAATATCCAACAATCAAGTATTAGTTCTATAAACAATAGTATGCCCATTTGTAGAATACAAATGCTGCCATTATAAATCCTGTGCCATAAGAAAATTTGTTGGCAGAAAATGTTCACACTATATTTCTAGCTGAAAAAGGCAGGCCAGATGTTAGAATCTATGATGTAACTTTTTGAAAAGTATCAGTGCATACAAACATGCAAACATGTATGTTCTATACAAAGAGAACACACACACACACATACATATATATATATAGAGAGAGAGAGAGAGAGAGACAGAGACAGAGACAGAGAAATACTAGTGAAACACACCAAAATATTGAGTGATATTTTTAGTTAGGTTCTAAATAAGTTTGTTCTTTTTTTCCATTGACCAATCACTTTCGTAACTAGAGAAAAATTAAATTTTTTCATCCATACTCAAAAATGTATTTATTTTTGAATTACATGTCACTCCTTCTTCAATGAAGTATTTGTTTAATAGGTTTTTTTAAATGTTGTACATATATATATAGATGGTTAAGTATGTAGTAGGGGCATCTGTCTTAACTGGGTGCATGTAGATTTTATAATCTGTTTAATAGTTCACTTACCTGGGATATAATTATCCTGCAACTCCAACTCTCCAGTGAATAATTAAGAATGGGAATTAATCCATGAAAGAGCTCTAAAGCCTAAATGTATGCCATACAGTTACCTGCACTGAAACTGACAGTTTGATATAGGAGATTCTTTTGAGGCATCTTTATTTTTACTTTAAGCATAAGTCTCATAAATTTGGTTTTCAGGTTCTCATAGATTTTAATCTGCAAGTTAGAAAAAGGCTGTCAGGGAAGGTGCAGTCCAGAGAGAAAAGAAACAAAGATGCTTTTTAAAAAGATTGAAAAGACAGTAAAGGAAAGGGACAAGATTCTTAAAGCATCAGATAGCATGTGGGAAGAAACCTGCTTTTAAGTTGTCTGACGTATCAACTCTCTTACACCAAAGTTTAGTCATTCTATTCATAATGATTTCCTAGAGTTGTGTGGGACACTGGGATACTATTTTCATTCTGTTTCAGAGTATAAAAAAGTATGTGCTACATTTTAGAAAGTTTTTCACTAAAAGTGGTTAAAACTTTTAAAGGTTTTCCTCAAAGGGTTACCCCTCAGTTACTTGGATAATTTCCTTATGTAAAATACTTTTTTTCTTGGCCAAGACAGTCAAAATGGGGCTTTGGTATGGGTATGTGTGTATGTATTCTCACCGAGCAAGTGGCTAGCGATAGGCTTTGATGCTTGGCATTGTAAGTACCAGAATAGCAATGAGTGTGTAAGATGGTCTTGGAGATGCTAAGGATTAGAAAGATCATCAAATAAAGATGATGTAGATGTAGAGACCTGCATTTTAACCTAAGTTATAATATTACTTAAGAGAGTAAAATATGACCAAACTACATCTGTCTTACCCATTGCTAGCAATTGTCACATAACCTAGTTCAATCAGGGTCTCTAAAAGGTCCAAATAATAGTCAAGTCACTTTCCTTTTTTCTGATATATTAAAAAAAAATGCAAAACCTGGTTTTAAAATTGTGACATCTTTTTATTCTCTAATCTTATGTGAATGTTTCTGTGACCGTATGTGTAACGTTATTTAAAGATGATGATTTAAAAGTCTAAATTTGAGGCCTCTCTTAAATGTAAAAGGTCTCTGACAAATGGCTCTTCTCTTCTTCCCCTTACTACAAAGAGTACAAGACTAAGAGTAGTTCACTTGTAATAGGGATGGGAGGGAGAAGAGATAAAAGAGTATCTGGAGCATGAGACACCTTAAGCTTCTCTGAGCGCCTACAGTCTGATCCCTTAGACCAGGGGTCCCCAACCCACCTCTAATGGAAGAAAACTGCTCTATTTGAGTCTTTATAAATCTTATCTTATGAGGAGCTCTCAATTTCTTTATTTTGAACTACAAAGAACTGCTTGGAGAGTATATATTATCCTGAAGGGACCTCAAACAAATCTAGTTTTGTATACCTACACCAATAGAGAAACAAATTTCATATCAATCAAGAAACTCACAGTGGTATGACCTCACAATGGCAAGTGTTGGAAATTCTAGTAAACAAAGCTTGTAAAGGATTACTTTAAAAAGCAGTAATGTAGGTAAGTAGTTTTAGGAGAATATGGAAACACGTTTATAAGATAAATAGGAAAACAACAAAACCATGTGGCTGGGAATAAAATTTCCAGGAACAGTAGTAAACATGAATTGAAAAAGTTCCGTTACTTCACAGAACTCAGAGGTGAAAAATATTTACTGTAAACCAGTACGGGTTCCTCGCCTGTTAGAAACTGAGCTGCCCAGCAGGAAGTGAGCGGAAGGCCAGGGAGCATTACCGCCTGAGCTCCACCTCCTGTCAAATCAGCAACGCATTAGATTCTCAAAGGAGTGTGAACCCTATTGTGAACTGCACATGCGAGAGATCTAGGTTGCGCACTCCTTACGAAAATCTAATGCCTGATGGTCTGAGGTGGAACAGTTTCATCCCCAAAATATCCCCACCGCCACCCCTGTTTGTGGAAAAACTGCCTTCCACGAAACCTGTCCCTGGTGCCAAAAGCGCTGGGGACCACTGCCTTAGACTGAGCATCTATTTGATCAGCTGGCTCTCATTTTCTCTAAGTCATCGCTTCCTTCCTTTGAACCCACCTTTCCCAGTATACCTCTCTTGCTCCATCAACTTTAAACATACTTTCACTTCCTCTGGAGCATCCTATACCCATCTCACCTTGTTATTTCCTTTAGGTTCCAGTTAGACCTCATTTTCCTTAGCAAGCCCCATTTCTCTACCAAAAATTGTTTAGCTTCCCCTTTTATTACTCTCTCATAGCACTTACTGCACTAATTATGATTGTTTACATAGCTACCTCTCTCCCTCAGACTTTTCTGACACTGCTCTGGAATACAAAATAGTAACAACTAGGAACTAGGTGGTCAGCAAACACAGCCATAGAATAGCATGGCATTGGCCTGGCTAGCTCTTATAAGAGGAAATAAAACAATAAGTTGTCTCTTTTTGGGTTCCAGGAGACAATATATCTTTAACGTTATAGTTGTTTATGTTTCTCCCCTGTGATTAACATTCTCCTTGCATAGAAATTTACTGAGCCGTTATTGAAAATGAAATTTCATGTGTCTTTGCTATATTATTGTTATCAGAACAATCTGTCATTTATTCGTGACATTCTAAATGTTTGACCTTGGATTAGAGCCCTTTGCAAATTTATCTTATGTAACCGAGTCATCAAAACAGAATACATTATAATTTAATTATTACTAAATAATGTTAAGTTAATCAAAGTGGTATTTAATACAATTGTATTGGAAATAAGTAATGGGCTCTAAAATAATGAAATATATAGACCAAGTATTTTGAAGAATTTGTATCTTTGGCTAGTTTCTTTTCCCTTTGAAAGTAGAAAAATAGTCTAAAATGGCTTTGCTGAACAGAAAATTGTTGTAATTCGCTGAATGATGCTTCCTGCCGTGCTATACTTTTTTGATGGAGGTTTCAGATTTTTTAAAAAATCACTTTGTTTTTACATTTGTTTTATCCATTTTTGAGTATTAGAGGTAATATTTTTCTACACATTACTTTGAGACACAAGAACTGGAATCATAAGGTTAAATTCAGATGAATTGTTGGCAAGACTACTAAATTCAAATGAAAAATTAGATTTTCTGCTTTATATGCAGTGTATTAAATTTTCACTCCAAAGACCATAAAACAAGAAACTCAAGAAAATGCAGAGATTACTAAATTTACAGACTGGTACAAAAGCTACAGACATACATCTTTCACCCAAGGTAAAAGATGAGAAAAATATGCAAAGTTAGATAACGTGACCAGGGTGTGTGATTTCTGTTTTGCTTTTGCTAATGGGATGTATTTTCTTTCATTGGTAAATTAGGGCATTTGCTGTAGTAGAAATTACTGGAGAACTTGACTCCAGAAGAGATGGTTCCAGTAAAGAAACTTTTAGAAACAGATTGGTGTCATTACAGCAACAGCTACAATGATCTGGAAAATACATCACAAGACCTGCGGTCAAAGCATAATCTGACAGCAGCCCAGCACCTACTCAAAATGCATTTCATCTTTCTCATGTTTTAGAAACAGTCCAGTGGACATTTTTACAGACGAAGTTATGAGACAAAGTTTACAGACAAGTTATGTGACAAAATTTGAAAAAGGTTTTCCAAATTTTGTCTCATAACTCGCAAAATCAGAAAGCAAATGACTACATTATTTTTAGCTCCACAAAGATGCATCTTTATAGAGTTATGGTTTACTGTCATGCCTCCTGTTCTTAGGATCAATGCAAGAATTTTCAGTTTGTACAGCATTTCTGAGACTTTCGGGCAACCGTAGCTGTAGATAGTCAAGGTATTTTATTCCATGATGTAAATAATATCTCCATTTGAGTTTAATTCCAGGAAAAATTTGCCTGTACATTTATACAGATGATTTTGTACATATATATGAACTTGAGGAAACAAAGCTATGTAACCCTACATATTTATCTTTCTGCCATAGCTGCCAAAAATGTAAAATCAAAGTCAGTTCCTGAGAGTTATAAAATCTGCTATATCATCAGCTAGCTCCTCTTCTTAGTTTAAGATGGTCTAGATTTTTTTTAAATCCCAAATCTTTGTTTTAATCTACCAGACTCATCATATAGTTATCTAATTTGTGCCCTGCATTAGGGGGTACATGGGAAATAAATGTAGACTGCAATCCATTTGCCTACCCAGAGGGGAGACCAGTTTTAATTTTCAAAAAGACAACATAAGGCTAGAAATATTGCCAAGACCATAAACCCATTAGAATTAGGCTGTATAGAAATCATTAATAAATATAAATGTCAGGTTTAGGACTCGTGTAGCCCTCTGGAAAAGTATTGAATTATGATTGCTGTCAGGAAAAAGAAAGGTCAACATATGTCTCTGATTTATAGGTGTGGGTATACAATATATAAAACAAATATAATCAGATACATACTGAATTGCTAGTATTTATAGAATAACTTCACGGTGAAATTATGTGTATATACACGCCTTTATTATACTTATGGCTACATTTTCAGTTTTGCTATCATGTTCAGGAAAGCAAAGCCCTTTCAGGGGACTTTTCAAACTGTGTCAAGGAAGGAAATGTGGAACCTGTAGTTTTATGCACTACCTGTCTTATTACCACCATTGTAATAAAACTTTCATTGTAAAATAAGCCGTTAAGAACAAGCCATTTTGGAGATATTTTATTGAGCTTTAAAAACGTTCATGTTGTCTTTTAAAAATAGATTAACAGTGGATTAACAAAACATAGATTAGAACTAGAGAGTATCAAAAAAGAGTATGGAAGAAGATACCATAGCTATATACATGGTATATGTGTATAGCTAAACTCAAGTGATTTAGTCTTTAGAATTAGGAAAATCTATTCATTAGCCACAGAGTCAAAATGAAGATGAACATGAGGCCCTTTTTATGATCTCATGAAGCAGAGAAAATTTCATTATACCATGGTGGTGCTGTTTCTCAAGCAAACTATTAAACCAGGATTTTATGGTAAAAAAAAAAAATCAATTTGGACACTCATTTGAGTTTTTATTAAAAAGCAGCATTATGTTATGATCAATCACATTATCCATCGATATAGTTACATCTTCTGGTTGTACATATACATACAGAGATATTTCAAGTGATAGGATTTGATATGTTTGTTTTTCTTTGTGCTTTTCTATGATTGCTTGATTTTTTATTTTAAAAATGCCTTATTTTACAACAGCAACAAAATTCATTCTAAAACTAGGGAAAAAAAGGTTTGACTTATCGGTTGTATTTTCAGTAATAAAGTGTGCTAACAATTCCAGTATATCATATTTGACTGAAAGATCTTGGGTGGGGCAGTGGGAAGAGCGAGCACCAGAATCACTTCTTAATACTAACCCTATCATTTATTCACTGCATAACACAGTAGTTATCAACATTTATGTATTGCTTTCTATTTGCCAGGATCTATTCTAAATTTTGGTAATTTAATCCTCACTGTGAGGCAAGTGATATCATTATCCCCAGTTTACAGATAAGGAAAATGAGGCCCAGTGATGTATAGCTAGTAATAAGTGGCAGACTCTGAATTTGAACCCAGGCTCTAGAGTCCTTGTATTTAACCATAAGCAGTATACCGTCTCTCATATTGGGAAAGTCACTTCAGTTATCAGAGCCTCTGTTTTCTCATCTCAAAAATAAAGCGACTGGCTCCAGAATGTTTTATTATAGACAGTTTGCCTAGAAACACAGAAAGAATCAAGTGGCAGGGAGCAGTGAATTACCATATTCTCAGTGATCTTTCTCAAGTCATTGTCTTATATTTAAGGATCTCTAGGTTTGCAGAAACTAGCAAGAGTATAGTTAATATGCATACTTAGGCAAAAAAAACCCATGCTGCTCAAAGAATGGGTCCACCCTGCATAGGAGTTTAGTTCTGATAAGTCTCATGATTGGAACCAGAAAACAAGTGTAACAGATGTTTTGACATTATACTTCTTCACAGCAGGTGTCATGGATAGCTATAACAGTTACGAACCTTTACCAGAAATACGAAAACTGAAGGAACAGGGAAGAAACCTTCAGAGACTGTGCTATGTTTATCTTCCTTGATGAAGTGTATCACCAGCTTTGGGAACATTAAATGGAAGCTGATCTTTGCCATGTAAAAGGTGAAAGCCTTGATGAAATGATTTCTGTGTTCCAATTTATTAGGGAAGATAAGATAAATAATTCAGAACTGAAAGTAGGAAAGAAACTTTTTTATAGAAAATGAAAAGGAAACCAAATCCATGCCTGTAAGATGAACATGGAAGAATGAGTGGGTTAAAGAATACAGGAAGAAAAAACTCACATCCTATAGCCCTTAACCATTAACATTTAGATAAAGATGGAAGGAAAGAGGAATCTCATTTAAGACATAGTTTACTTGTACCTTAGCCACTTTCAAAATGTTCAGAGAAAGGAAAAGTACTATTCGACATCTATATCACTTTTCCTGTTGTGGCTGTAACAAATTACCACAAATTTTATTCAACCTACCACATTATCTTAAGACCCTAAAATGAAAAAATGACTCAGTTGGAATAGGGACCTTCAAAACTGAAATTTTGAAATAATAGTGAAAGATCCAATATTAGCTAAGAAAAGTTAGACATACGCTATAATAACAAATAAATACTACATCTCAGTAGCTTCGTGTATAAAACAGTATTTCTTGCTCATGGAATATCTTTTATGAGTCCTATAACTACAGAGCATCTCCATCTCAAGCAGGAACTCTGAGAAACCAGTGTGGGTTAATCTTATAACTCTGTCATCTCGATATGTACCCTACATTTGCCATGGCAAGAGGAGCCCTAAATAGTTACATGGAAGCTTTTTACTCCCTAGTTCAAAAGTAACATGTCACACATTCATATTCTCTTGTCATATGGCCCACCTAGCCCTAAGGAAGCTAGGAAGTGTATTCCATGTGCTTGGGAATGAAGAACCAGATATTGATGTCTCTTAAGTAACTGATATGTTACTGCCTAGGATCCTATCTGGCAAGAAACTTTCTGTAAGACTAGCATAAGCAGGTTTCAAAATTTTTAATGAGCTGAGGTCATTGAAAAATATAAAGAGTAGTCAAGTTAAAAAAATAAGATGAACATTTTGGGGGTTAGTGTTCAAACTAGGAAGAATAGAGCCGATACTTAGAAAAGATGTGATCATTTTAACAAGAGATAGGGCAAATCAGGAGAGAAGAGAAATTGCATAGAGGTACTTGTAATTCAAGAGTGACTAGGAAACTTTAATTGCTTGGAGTGGGTTTCCTGGTTAAGATTAATTGTAGCCCGAAGTAAAAGAAAACCTGCAAGTGAGATCACTAAACTGTTGATAGTGATCTCAACACTCATGGAGAATAGAAAGGGAACTACAGCACTAAAGTCTGCAAATATTGTCTTGATTTTTCACAAGAGTGAAAACATAGATTCTGAAACCTTTATACCAGAGAGCTTGATGATACTCTCTTACACAATTCTGAAATGGATGATAAAATAGATTGTGAGTCCATAGAAGGGAAAGTGATGGTCAAATGAAGCCAGCATGAACTCAAAAACATTTCTTTCTCTTCATTTCCTGAGGGAGCCTATATGCTGGTAGATAAGGGAAACAGTGTGGTTATATCAGGGTTTCACTAAGGTTTTTGAGAAAGCTTCTCATGATATCTCTTGAGGACCAGATGAGGAAAGGGGTTCTAATTGATAATACAGTTAAGTGGATTTGTAACAAGTGGCAAATAAGAGAAAGTTTTTTTTAAAAAGTAAGAATAGAAAAATAAACTACAGCCAAATCATGAAAATCCTTATAAGCGATATTAAGGGATTTAGACTTTTTAAAATTATAATCTGTATTTACTAAGGCTAAGAAATGATAAGATTTGTGTTATAGAAATAACACTTTTCTGCAGTGTAGACAATGCTTAAAGGAAGCTAATACCAGAGACAAGCCAGGACGTAAGAGGTGATGGTGGACGGAATTGAGAGAGTTGCAGTATAATTAGACAGTAGTTGATAGATTTGAAAGGCCTTAAGTTCATAAGGTGGACAGGGTTTTTCATTAATAGCATGTCAGAGTGGAAATAGAGTGAAACACCAAACACTACACTCAGGAAGATGACTTGAGCAAATTAGTGAATAGTGGTACCATTGGCTGATAAAGCAGATTTGGATTATGATAAATTTTAGGTAGCTGTAGGATAGCAAACTAGAGCTATCTGGAGGCACCTAGTTAAGCCCTGGAACAAAGGAGGAATTTAGGGCAGAGATCTAGGTCTAGATCTCTAGGAGTCATGAGCATATAGATGACAGTAAGAGCCATAGAAGTATATGAGATGATCTAGAAAGACCCTATAGATTGAAAAGAAAAGAGCACCTGGGGCCAAACCTGGGGGAACATCAATGTTTAAGGAATTTATGGGCAGAAGAGACCAAGAGGGGGTAGTCAAAGGTGGTCTAGTGATTAGAAACTAAAGGAATAGTTTCAAAGAAGCAGTGGTCAGTAATGTAAAGTGGTACTGAAAAATCAAGAAAAAGAAGGCCCTGAGTATGCATAGCATGTAACCACAATGAAGCTAGAGCAGTTTCAATAAAGTAATGGGGGCAAAATCATGTTAATATTATGCAGGGCCAAGAAAGGAGGTGAAGTAATAGAAAGAGAGAATGGGGTGATATCTGGAAGGGGCTCAAAGGTAAGATTTTTTAATGCTCAGATGCTAATGGAGTCAATGGAGAAGAGGAGGTAGACCACACTTGGTAAGTAAATTATGCTAAACTGAGACCCAGCCAGTTATTTCTCCTAGGCCATAAATCACAGGAATATCATAGTGGTTTTTGAAAACTGCCAAGCTATGTGGATTTCATGCTTGTTACATCATGATGAAGCTTGGTATAGCCCCTTACTCTCTCCACAAGTCAATCAGAACTGTAGACTTACTATTTCTCAATCAATCAAAAATATATACACAATTAAATTGAATCTGATCTTTATTACCTTCTGAGAGACACTTGTGTTTTTAAATCTGCTGGCAGTTCAGTGTTACACAGATTTTCTTAGTGACGGTTTCTACGAAAACACTTTAAAATGCAATTTACTGCTGTGATCAGTAATGGGGGAGGCTGTAAAATTTCCACTGCTCTAAATTCTACTCCCTTTGCTCTGTCATGCCTGGACTGTCATTTTTGTAAACCATTATCTTCTTGTTGGAATTTTCTGCTGGAGTGTACATTGCTGTTGCTAGTGTTTTATTCGATCACTGGCGATGAGTTCTGTTTTTTTTTTCTGATATCGAGCATTTCAAACTGTTCCCTAATGAGTCTGCCTCTGTGCTCCAGTGCTGTTAACTTCGATAGATTTCCTATTGTGAGGATATGCTTCCAAAAAATAATTGACTTATCTTCCTTAGTGACTTTCCATTTTTATGGAATTTTCATTATTTCTAAAATTGTGGATTTTAGTTTACCTACCCAGAACTTCTCTGATACAAATTTAGTTTCAAAATTTAAGTGGCATTTGAATACTGGGGACTTGAGAACTTTGATGCATTTATTCAGCAAACATGTATTGAGAACTACTGTATAGCAGCATCTACCTCGGTTTTGAGGTTCCAACTCACATAAGAAGTTCTGCACGAAGCTGACATTTGAGACAGAGTCAGACAAAGCTATGATTACTATTCAATGAGATACGTGACGAATATTGCTATGGTAACATAGAAAAGCTTTCTGAAAGTAACAATGCTGGAGTTAGGTTTTGAAGAATGCATAGGATTTAGCTAGATGAAGAAGGGAGAGAGCTAAGTTAAAAGAAAAAAGAAAAAAAACAGGCGTGTGTCTATTTTTTAAATAGGCCGGGCACGGTGGCTCATGCCTGTAACCCCCCAGCACTTTGGGAGCCCGAGGTGGGAAGATTGCTTGAGCCCAGGACTTAGAGACCAGCCTAGGCAACATGATGAAACCCCGTCTCTACAAAAAAAAATACCAAAAAATTAGCCGGGCTTGGTGGCACATGCCTGTAGGTCCCATATACTGGGGGTCAGAAGTCGGGGTTGGGGCAGTTGAGGCAGATGAATCACCTGAACCCGGAAGTCAAAGCTGCAGTGAGCTCTAATCAGACCACTTCACTCCAGCCTGGGTGACAGAGTGAGACCCTGTCTCAAAAAATAATAAAAATAAAAATTAGTCTATATTTTATATAAAGAAGCTGGGAGTCTGTGAAATGAGTTGGAAAAAAATGATGGCAGGGAGAATGCTTCACTTAAGAATACCAATCTTCTCCTAGAATTATAGCCTCCATTTTGTCATTCAATCTACCATTTACTTTTGCTTTGATATTCTTTTAAATCTCAGCTCTGTTCATCATACCTCTCTTGAGAAATCTTTAGTGGCTCAAGATTGCCTTCGGATGATAGCTAGCATTCGAGACTCTCCAGAATCTAGCTTGAGTGTCTTCATTAATTTAGGACCTACTGATCCTCTCAAAAATTGAAGTACTCGTTGTTCCCTGAACTCCCTTCTCACTTTCTCATCTCCACCTCTGCTCAGGTTATACCTTCTACTTAGAATGCTCTTCCTTTCTGTCTGCCTTTTCTGCCATATCTTAGAATCATACCTATTCTTACAACCTAAAATATCTGAAATAATTATTAGTATGTTCATGAATACCAATAATGAAAGTCATTTAAAATAATTATTAAAATAATTTTAAATTCAGTCATTAAAAAGAATTTTGTGGGATTATTATGAAAAGATATATTGCTAGATAAAACAAAAGGGATGATATAGTATGTTTAATCACATTTTTTAAAAATAAACTGCTGAGCAAACATTAGGCATATTCAACCTGGTATTAACAGTCATTATCTCTGGCCAGTTGGGTAAAAGCTACTCTTCTCCCTACCCCCGTTTTGGCTTTTCTATATTTTATTAGTAAACTTCTTGTGCTTTTACAGTAAGAAAACAAAATAATAGATGTTATTTTCAACTTTTAAAATAGTTCTAAAAACCCTACTCTTCTTTCAAGCGGCTCAACTTAGTCTTTCCTTCACAGATTTTCCTGCCATTCACCAATCAGAAATAATCTTTACCTTTTCTATCACATATTTTTGTGTTTATAGCAGCATCTCTCATTCTATGTTATATTTTAATTACATGCTAGAACTCCCACAGTAACCAGTTGGTACCATGAACAGGGATCACTCTGTTTGTTGAATGAATGAATTCATGCTAATGGCAATTTGAAGTAGTTATTTTCTTTAAAGGGCTTAAAACCTTATTAGAGAGACAATACATGTCAAGAAAAATATAAAATAGATGTTAATTTATAAGACAATAATTGTCAAGTAGTATATAAATGTGGGGTGTATAGTACGGTCAGTACTAAAGGACTTCTTTAAACACTGTCAGTAGAATCCTCTTTCATAAAATGAGATTCAGGGATTATGGCTGAGATAGGTGCCAAAAGGAAGTAGTTTTACTTGGAAAAATACTTCAGGAACATTTGAAGGTCAAAATTATGAATGCAGAGGCACAGACTAGAGTCTGCGAATAGTCGCAGCCCACCCTCCCCAGGCCTCTCATAGAGGCTCTGCACAAAAATAGTCTGTGGCAGCAGTAATCTACTAAGCAGATGATCTGCACTGATAAAAAACCATTGACTAGTTTTAATTTACCTACCTTTTCTGTTTTCTTAGTGATGGTTATTAAAGTGACAAAGAGAAAGACTACATTTGGTGGTGATGGGGATCCCAGCTTAAACCTTGTAAGAGCATCTGCTGGGAGGAAAGAAATGAACCAAAGATATCTTTTTGTCTCAAATCAAGTAAATATTTAGTGAAAGATTGGAATGTCATTCATGCTTACTACATTCAGATGTAGTATAAAAAAACAAGGCATCCCGAATAGATTTCTTCCCCTAAAATTAAAAATTAGCCTATGGAACTATACAGGTAACTCTCAGGATTCAGTCAGATTCCAGACTCAGTGATACTGACTGGCACATCTGCAGACTTCATGGGAAGAAACAGTGATGAATCAAATGACAGGGATGAAAAGAGATTCATGAGGCATCCTGTCCACCAGGAAACCTTGCTGCGTCCTAAATGCAAACTGGTTCAGTTCATTTTCTCTCATCTCCTTTCTCTATTAGTATATCAATAACTTTTCTTGAAGAAATATATACATAATTGCAAATGGTGTTGTCAGTGTTTCATAAGAAGAAAAATCCTGTGCTGGAAGCATCCAGTCGTAACTTGCTGTGCAAAATACTATGTCTTCCCTACTTTATTCATTCTTAGAGCTATTAAATTTCGGTTCTCTATGCTAAATAAATTCATCCAATCCTGGTTCAAGTAACCTCCTTCTTATGTCTAGATACTGTTTTCATTACTGTTGCCTTTAATTTTGTCTAATTGTAAAATGCGGAAGTAGACACAATTTGGCAGCCCTTGAGAAGCACTGCCTGCTCTTCTCTGAGTCTGTTTTTGTAAGCAGAATGTCAACTGTCTGGGTCATAGAAGAAGGAACAAACCAACCTTTGGGACCAGACCAATTGTGTAGCTGTATAAAAACACCTAGAGAATTTTTCTATCTAAACTCTGAATTTAAGATAAAAATAGACCTCTAGTACCTCAACTTTCTCTTGGGAATCTGAAAGACTGATGATGGATGCTACATGTGGGAGTTGGAGAAAAGCCACACCTTGATATATTATCTTATTCTTTGCCATTCTTAGCATAATGACCTTTTTTCAAATTCTGTCTCTCCAAGGTGCACTAAAAGCTTTTGAGTACTTGTCATACATAAACATTAAATGCAAAGATCAAGAGAAAGTAATGTGTTAGATTAAAAATAGGAGCAATGGCTTAAAGTAAGATGCTGAATGTTGTTAATGTGTTCCTCTTACAGCTTCGTTGTTTATAAAAGGTTCTTTATTTAAATATCCTTTTCAAATAGTGTCTGTAGGATGCTTCTGTAAGTGATATTTGTAGATTTAAAATTATGAGGCCATAAGAATCTTGAAATATTATTTTAAGTTCAGGGGTACATGTGCAGGTTTGTTAGATTGTTAAACTTGTGTCATGGGGGTTTATTGTACACAGTATTTTGTCACCCAGGTATTAAGTCTAGTACCCACTAGACTTACTGGGTTATTTTTCCTGACCCTCTCCCTCCTCCCACCCTTCATAAGCCCAAGTGTGTATTGTTCCCCTCTATGTATCCATGTGTTCTCATCGTTTAGCTCCCACTTATAAGCGAGAATATGTGGTATTTGGTTTTCTCTTCCTGCATTAGTTTGCTAAGGATGTTCCTTCAAAGGACAGGATCTCATTCCTTTTTACAGCTACATAGCATTCCATGATGTATATGTACCACATTTTCTTTATCCAGTCTACCATTAATGGGCATTTAGGTTGATTCCATATCTTTGCTATTGTGAATAGTGAGGCAGTGAATATACACGTATATGTGTATTTATGGTAGAACGATTTTATTCCTTTGGGTATATGCCCATTATGGGTACATTAGACCCCAGCGCAACCCCAATGTGATTGCTTGGTCTAATGGTAGCTCTGTTTCTAGGTCTTTGAGGAATCGCCACACTGTCTTCCACAATTATTGAACTATTTACACTCCAACCAACAGTGTATAAACCTTCCTTTCTCTCTACAACCTCACTAGCATCTGTTACTTACTTTTTAATAGCCATTCCGACTGGTGTGAGAGGGTATCTCATTGTGGTTTTCATTTGCATTTCTCTATCAATGATGAGTTTTTCATATGCTTGTTGGCCATATGTATGTTGTCTTTTGAAAAGTCTGTTCATGTCCTATACCTACTTTTTAACAGAGTTGTTTGGTTTTTTCTTGTAAATGTTTCTTAGTGGTCTAAAATATGTATGTACTTTTTCAGGAATGCTTTACTCTCAAGTCATTTTTGTACTGTTAATAGCTTTTAAAACAAATAGGGAATCTCCAAATGAGTAACATTTCATGGTATAACTCAATCTGTTTCGTAAGAGTTCTTTCGTTTGAAAGAATTGGTCATTATAATCCCATAAGACAGTCATATCATTATTTGGATATTAATAGAAACGCCATTTTTTCCATGGGATAATATCTTAAAATACAAAAATAGTTTATTGAATTTTACTTGTACTGTGTTACCAAAAATAAAGGCCAAAATGAAAAGCTAAGTGCCATCTAGATCCTGTTTGTATTAGAAAAGGCTACATTAGAGCCTCACATTCCCCAGCAAGCCTTTTTCTCTCACAAATACGGTCCACAAGGGTGCTGGTCTTATGGAAATGACTGAACAAAAATCCCACCAAGATAATTTTTAGAAAGCAGAAAACTTATCCTCAGAAGCATTTTAATACATTTATTTTCTGGAGTTTAACTTAAATTTGACTGTGTGGCACCTGTTTTGCAATCCCATGTAAAGAAATCCACAGTAACATGCCATCCCAAGTTCTTTATTAGTAACACCAGTAACTTTATAATTTTATATAGTTACAAATAGATATTTACTCAGGAAAAATAACAGATTCACACAAGACTTGCATATTATATATTTGTAAGAATCTTAAGGTGCCTATTTTTTAAATCACCTTTATTGCACTATAAATACAATAAAATGCACCAATTTTAAGGTACAGTTTGATGAGTCTTGCCAAATACATATAGTCATGTCATGTAATCATTACCACACTTCCATCATCCCCAAAAGTTCCCTCACACTGTTTTGCAGTCAGTATCCTTTTCCTATCTCTGGTCCTAGGGAACCACTCATCTGTCACTGTAGCTTAGATGTTTCTAAAATTGCATTTAGATCGAGCTATGATCTCCAATGTCTAAATGATCGACATTTAGATCATTTCATTAGAACAAAACATATGCAGTATGTTTTGTTCTAGCTTTTTTTTTGTAACTTATAATGCTTTTCAGATCTATCCATATTATTGCATATGTTAGTTTATGCTTTTTTATTTCTGAGTATTTCATTGTATGAATATATTACAGATTGTTTTCCAATCTCCAGTTGATAAACAGGTGGGTTATTTCCAGTTTAGGGCCATTATGAAGAAAGCTGCTCTGAATAGTCATATGTAAGTCTTTGTGTCAGTGTGTTATTTTTCTTGAGAAAATATCTAGAAGGTGAGTGGCTGGGTTCTGTGGAAAAAATTTACATTTAGCTTTATAAGAAACTACAAAACTGTTTTCCAAAGTGGTTGTTCCACTTTATGTTCTCATCAACAATGTATGACAGCTGCTATTTCTTCATGTCTTTGTCAACACTTGTTACCGTCAGTCTTGAGTTTTAGTCATTCTGGTGGGTATGTGCAGTGATATCTCATTGTGGTTTACATTTTTTTAAAATTAGAGACAGGATCCCACTGTGTTGCCCAGGCTGGTCTTGAACTCCTGTGCTCGATCCTCCTGCCTCGGCTTTCTACAGGCATGAGCTACTGCACCCGACCTAAAAATTTTTGAATAAAATATTAAACATTTTTTAAAAAACATTTCTGCTACTTAGTGTATTCTTTGATCATCTAACATAAATATGATTTGGAATATAAGGAAAACCTTAATACACTATTCTGGATGTCTGATAGGGTTTTAGACAATAACTTCATGGCAGTTTGATGAGGTTTATTTGTCTATTCTATAGCTAATAGATTATGAAAACATTCAGAAAATAAAGTGAATTCCTTATTGCATAATGGTTGTTTTGCCTATTGTTGTATTAGTAGTCAGTCACCCAAATACCTAAGCTGCATAAAACCTAAACCAGTTAACATTTAAAAATAGTGTTTGAGATTATAGCTGGAAAGTCCTAGTAGATTGGCTCATTCTTTCTCAGAGACACATTTGCTCCCAGTAAGGTGTTTTCAGAGGCCTTCGTCAGTCTTGCTTCAAATAAGCTGAGCAGTGAAGCAGACACAACTTCCCCAAAATGACATCAGTGCCTATTTAATAATTAGACCACACGCTGGCATAGTGTGTTATTCCATAATTGCTGATTGTTTTCACATGGATAGAATTTGAATGACCCTGTCTTCCATTAGTGATAGTATTAAGATAGTCCAAAGTGGCCTCCATTTTCCTTTACTATTGTTAACTAAGTTGCTCTTTGCTTAGAAGGAGGTCCTCTGGTCCCTGTTTAATACTTGCTTCTAATGCTGCCTACTCCATTTGTGCTGATACTGCTGACATTCCATCTATTACATGTTTTATACATTGCTCCTTTCTGAATCATGTCTATATCTGTATTGAATTGTGTTTCTTTTATTCTTGCTCTTAACTATGTGTCTTGATTCTTGTTGTTTTCACTATATTTGCTGCACTTGCCATTTAGTATCATTAACATATCTTTTTCATGAATTCCACCTTTTAGAAATATGGTTCCTTTTATTCTAATTGATGCCTTTTCCTCAAATTTCATTTCCTGATAGCAATATTGTCACACCTTCCGTTTGGTAGCATATACTTAACAGTCTTGCCTTTTACATCCTAATCCTTATTTTCATGTATGTGAACAGGAGAGCAACTTTGGCATATTTTTACTTTTCACTTCCTCCCTTCCACTTAGCATGTTGACGCCATCTAAAATTTTGTCTCCATTTTTTAAACAGATGAATCAACAATTATGTAGTCATAATTGTCTCACTTCTTTGCTCCTGTTTTTCCTCCCCATTTCTTCCCCTTTTGTAGATTCCCTTTTTACATTATAAGGAATAGATCCTTGAGTAATTCTTTTTTATGTGTGCTATTTGATGATGTATTATTTAACTAGGTCCTGTCAGAGGAACATAAAAGTTCCATGAGGACATGAATTCTTGTGTTTTGTTGTTCCCTGCCTTGCCTAGAACAGTGCCTGGCAAATAGTAAGTGCTACATATATATTTTTTGAATGAATAAATTGTTTATGGAAACAATTATAAATTGTCAATCACATGTTACTACTTTCTGACACCAGGTATACCCCTACAAGAGGTGATCATTATTGATGACTCAGGGTCATCATTATCTCTATTGCTCTAATTCGAGTGCCTCTAAATTAAATAGTTTCAATATTCCAGGTTTAAATTTTTCTTCTCTTTATATCAGACTAAAAGTGGTAGTAGTAGAATCCTCGGAGTATGGCATTTGCTGGCGCCAGAGGTATTCCAAGAAGCAGTTCCTAGAAGATGTTAACAAAAGGTCATCAGATCCAGAGAGGAAGGAAAGGAGACAACATGATTTTCAGAGGGAGGAACTATCCTCAGATGAGGGAAGGGTCACTTTTAGGGAAATAAAGTGCACACCACACAGGTGGGAGGAGGGAACTGGTGTGTGTGTGTGTGTGTGTGTATACACACATATATATCACAGACTCAGTCTTATGTACATATTGAGCAGAGTTGGGGAAAATCTATGACTATTCATGAGGGAAATCAGGCACTTGGATAGTGGGTGGTAAACATATGTAACATACATCCCATGTTCATTCTATGGTGGCGTTTTAGTATTAAAGTAAGGTGGAACTTGGCTCTTCGTGCCCTGTAGTTCACTTTTTTGACATAAAGGCAATTTGTGTGCAGCCTTCAGCTGACCAAAACTGGCTGTCTATCAGTAAACAATGTTTATAAAACAGGTCCTCTGTCTAATTGGAGTTATGGCAGGACCACAAGGCAGGGGAAAGGGGTTGTCAGCAGGCATCCAGCAGTCTATCAGGGTTGGTTGGGAAAATTTCCAGCTATAGTTGTTTCAGCAATGCTTCTCAGGAGCTGGTTTCTGCTTGATTACAGGAAAACTTATGGCATAACATTGGGACCAACCCCTCATCCTGCTAGCCATGAGATTTTTTTTTTTTTCATTTTCTCATGTTAGCCTAGCCATAGGGTTTCCATCTTGTCTGTCTGTTGGGTTATATTTTAACAGAGTTATGACTTAATAGCCTGGCAGATATCAGTGCACCAAAGCTTGGAAGAGGGAAAATTTAGGTTTGTAATTCATAACAAGCCGGTTAAAATGAGTTCAAAGTTGAAGATGAGAAGCCAAGACAGAAGACATTATTACCCCAATGAGAAGGCACCTACAACAGCTTTCTATCAGGTGTGAATGAGAAAGAAGCAAGTAATTAGCTCTGCTCCCTCCCTGAACAGTGATCATTTTTCTTCCATCTCTAACCCCAACTCTGCCCATTCTTACTGTTGAGCTATCATTTGCACTGTTAATAAATCTGTTGTCCCAATTATCTATTGATTCATAAAATACCACCCCAAAGTATTTTGTCTTATCGTATAGTGTCTCAAAGTATAGTGTCTTAACACACAACTGTTTATTTCTTATTTTTCTGTCAGTTTGGGTCAACAGTTTGTGCTGGGCTCAGCTGAATAGTTTTCCACTGTTCTACTCAGGAATCACTTTTGTAGCTTCAGTCATTGGTAGCCTTACTAGGGCTGGAGAGTATAACATACCCTCACATTTACATGTCTGGGGCCTTTATGCTGGCTGTAGATTGAGTCCCTCTCATTCGACATGGTTTCTCACCTGGGCTTCTTTACATGGTATCAGGAATGTTCCAGAAAGACAAAAGTTGGAAGCTGCAAGGTCTCTTGTGGCCTACACTCCAGAACTTCATACCATCACTTCTACTACATTCTGCTAGGTTAGCCTAGATACAAAAGGGTGGAGAAGTGCAAAATGTTACGGCTTCATTTTTCATACCACACCTGTCTCTGAGAGCCTACCTCTCAGCATTACCTTCAAACTTGAAATTTTCAATATTGTGATTTATGGGTTTGCATAACTATCTCTTCTTATAGAATTGAACTCTTTGAGGGAATTAGTTTATCTATATCTGCAGTATATAACAGAGGACTTGTTATGAGTAAGACCTCAATAAATGAATAGTGTGCCAGCTGGTTGATATGTACATACATATACATGAATGAATATCCTGTTTTACATGGCTAAATTCTGTGATTATAAGATTAACGGAAATGGTACTTTGCAAAAACTCCAAAGTAAATTGGAAGTATGTCTTTTCCATTTTAAAATAGTAGGAGTTTTTGTGTATATGTCAGTCAATAACCATAGAATGCAGTGTTCCTAGAACATACAAATTCATCTGCATAATAGAGACTTAGTAATGTTTCCTGATTCAGTTCCCAGATCAAATAACCAGAAATGATCATCATCTCTTTTCTCCACCATCATTGTCAAATATGTTGGACCTTTTATAGTCCAAGTTACATTTTGTCTTTGGCATGTATTTAAGGCCAGATTCATTACCATTTGTGCCAAAATAGCAAGGTCTTAAAAGTGGTTGCAAATGTAGACCCAAATTACTTTGTAACTACAGTTCTTAAACCTTATGTCAGAATTCCTGAGGGCCTTCTGCCAGAATTGGAGTTAACAATGAATGCAACTATATTGCTTGATAGTAAAAATAGCCTATTCGTTCTGCCCCAGTGTAACCTTACCCTATCTGAATGGGAGTGGTCTGAGGGGGAGGTACTTGTGGGCTAGGATTGTTGCCTATAGTCTAGACAAGCAGGGTAGTCGAACCTAGTGTCCCTTCCAAAGGTAGAAAAGTTTCAGTATGAATGAACAGAAGGAAAAATAGTAGCTGAGGGTAAAGAAATGAACAAATGAATTATATGAGAGAAATCCAATATTATATTACCTTAAAAGAGGCTCAGAGCAAGAGATGACACTGTCTCTTAGCTTAATTATACCAAATGCCTGAAAGAGTGAACCTGTATGTTTTCTGAGACCACTCCTTCTTTGGAAACCTGCAAACCTGAGTGGCCTCACTTTAGGAGACATATTCATACAATATGATGGACTGGACAAATTACAGTATTAATGACTAAATGAATTCTAGTAATGTCCCGGTATCTTTTAAGTCATATATCCTTTGGATGTAACAGATCCCGTTAGAAGACTGGGAGTTGACTGTGATATTGTGAAATATATATTGGTCTTTGTCCCCTTTTCCTGGTATAAATGATGTCTTTTTATATGCTGATGAGTTGACTGACAGCTGGCAACCCCTAGGGAGCTTCAGGATGGGGCCTGGTCACCAGAAAGACCAAGGCATGACTGGAGGGTTGGGACTTTTGTCTCCATCCCCCAATCTCTGGGGAGTGAAGGAGGGCTGAAAGTAAATTGTTCACCAGTGGTTTAATCAGTCATGCCTGTGTATTGAAGCCTCCATAAAAACCCAAAAGGACAGTGTTTCCAGAGCTTCCAGATAGCTAAAGATGAGGGAGGTGCTGGAGGGTGGTGCACCCAGAGACGGCATGGAATCCCCTTCCCCATACCTCTTCATTTGTATTCTTGAAGATATTATTTATCATAAACTGGCATGTATAAAAAATATTTTGAATAATCTAAAAGGCCTACTACCTAATAGCACTAAAATGACCATTTGATGTTTCATAGAATTTTAAAATCCTGTCTTAGTTCTTACATAAGTAATTCACATTGAATTTCACCAAGATCCTATGATACCCACTTGCCTACATTGCTGTACACTGTTGCCAAATGCTGTCAAGCAGCTGTCACATTCTTCTTCCTGTAGTTTGGAAATTGCTATAAATTTGCCAAAATTCTTCCAAACCCTTCAGGCATGATAAATTTTACATTTATAGAAATTATTTTGTCCACCTGGAGTCTTTCAGACACTTTTATGTAACTGTGGTCTGCAAGTTAGTAAAAGCAAATTTCATTAAGAGACCAAAAGGACACATGTATAGCAAAGTTAATATTTGCTCAGACAAATAATCCTTCATGAATGCACAATGCAGATTTTTTGTGGATTACATCAAAGAATCACAAAATGAATAACAATCATGGAAGAACATTGGGTGAATATTTTAGGTAAATATTTTTAAAAACCTTTATCTTGTAGAGCTACAAGAAAAGTAGCTATGCATATGAAATCAAGTCTTAATACCATAAAGTCTTATCAAATATAATGCAGAATTAAAATTGAACAAAGATAAAGAAAGCTTTCCTGACTATGGAAAGAAAATATATAGAGACAGAAAAGAAATTGAATTTCAGATCTTTGTTTCAAGATAAAAATGAATTATTATAAAATAGACCTGTATTCATAACTTAGACTCTATTTCAGTTTTCTACACTGCGAGCAATCATAGGACTGAAGGGAAATTTATTATAAAGTCACCTGGGATATTACTTCATAAACATAGAAAGCAACATTAGAAATTGAAATGGGAATAAAGAAAATTTCATTTTAAAAGAATGTAAATGGGAGGCAAGGAAAGAACTGTTGAGATACATAAAAAAGTCATTACTTCTTTTGAATTCCTATAAATACTGAAAACTGTTTTCCATTAACAGAATACTGGTACTACAATAAATATATTTCCCCTTTGTATGTTGGGACCAAAACTACTCTAAAAATGCTTTCTGTGATGATATGCCAGATGAAGAGTTTGCCATTTGCCACCCAGGAGTGTGGCCTAGGAGTCAGAAAACCAGAGGTAAATGTGCAAGCTGACCATGTAGCTGTGTCTGGTTGGGAGAATTTAGGGGACGTAGTCCATTATTGGCACTCTTGGTAAAGTACAAAGTGAGTGGCATCCCTTGTACAAAGAAGAAAATCTTGCAAAGAGTTAACCACTGCAGAATATTCAGTATCTAAATCTAGGTGCATTCCACTATAATTAGGGTGTATTTATTCATTAGTAGCTGAACATTTTGCAGACTATAAAAATTTAAATGTTCCTGAGGCTCATTATGGCACCTTGTGCATCACAGATTACACAGTTGCTCTGTATCTTTATGTGCCTTTTATATCTTAATTTAGGTCTTAGTGTGACTATATCACTTCATGAAATTATAAACCATAACAAATGATTACGGAGGAATTGTTATATGCCCTTATAGAAAATAGAATAGAAAAAAATGCATATTTTAGTCCTCCCAATATATTCTTATTCCATAGCCTAAGTGCCAAGTCAGGGGCTTTATTTCATTCATCTTAAACGGGAAAGAAAATAGTTCCCAGGAACAAAATGGCAGAAATCTATCTACTCAGGGATTAAAGAGTATAACTTTTATCAAGATAAAATGAATAGTATTTCAAAGAAACCAAAAGAACACTAAACACTGTGGAAAACAAAGAACTAGAGCTTTGGAGCAAAACAGATTCCATACTCAGCCACTTACCAGCTATGTGATCTTGGGCAAGTTATTTAATCTCTGAGCCTGTTTCTGTATCCATATACAAAGACATCTATGCCTCTGAGTGTGATTGTTAGGATTAGGGATAATAGGTTAAGTTCCTAGCATTGTGCCTGACACATAATAGGTGTCAATCAATGGTTACCAATATTCTTACAGGGTTGGGAAGTGTGATTTCTTGGTTGTAACCCACAGTTACTCAGCAAAGGCAAGCTAGAGGATACTTCCATTGCTATAGTTGAGCTC
Organism: Pan paniscus; assembly: GCF_029289425.2. NCBI lineage: Eukaryota > Metazoa > Chordata > Mammalia > Primates > Hominidae > Pan > Pan paniscus. Next base: position 104,425,607 of record NC_073253.2, read on the forward strand.
CTGGGTAGTGGAAATCTTCTAACTTACCCTCTGAGTGTGACTTGCATTCATTAGCTGCTGACACCCACTGTTGTATTGGCAACATGGAAAGCTCTTTGCCAGGACCATCTACCACCTCTGTGAGGCTAGATTCATCTGGCTAGTTACAGGAAGACAGTGCCTTTAACCTGGAGTATACAGGACGTTAGAGTTGAAAGGGTCATATGCTGGCCACCAGCTGGTGCACCATGGACCCCTGGTTCCTCCAAATTATTGCAAGTGTTCCAAGTGTCTATTCAGCATCACCTGATACAGAATAATGTCTTGCATATATCTATCTATATGCACTATTCTTTTACTGTTGTGATTAGTAGAGTGTAAATTCACTTCAAAACATTGTCAAATTCTTAGTAGCTTTTCATCATGTTGTATTTTTGCTGTCAGCCATTATAAAACATGACATCAGGGTTGATGTGTGGTGCAAAGGATCATAAAATTGTTCGACATCATTCAGCAGCCCTCATGCTCAGAAAATCAAGAACTGGTGCTCTCATTTCCAGGGTCCAGGAAAATATGGAACATATAAGCTTATACAGCTTATTAAAGAAAACACTGGGTGAAAACTCTGTTAATCCCTAGTCCAGAACTTCCAACAATGCAAATGTTTGTATCACTGCTTATGGAAAAAATCTGTGGAAGTATTTAGCGTACAGATTAGTATGCATGAAGTTGAGTATTGAAAGAGCATGGGTTATATGAAAGACATTTAAAATGGTATCTGGCACATATAAAGGACTCAATAAATGACAGCCATTATCATGACGGCTATTCAGTAAGAAGTGGTTTTGTCACTTTTTTCTGTCTGTTGCTCAGGTAACTTATTGCATCCAAGTATAACATTTTAAGTTATGTTATTTGTCACTCAGGCAAGTACTTCTGTTTTCACTTCATAGTCTCAGAATGGGAGTGGGTGTATGTTTTTTAAATCTCTCTTCCAGAAGTCTTTTAGGAGTAGACACTATTGCCATCAATACTGAGACTAACTTCTGAGCCAGGTCCTTGTAGTGCATTTTATTATAGCCTCAGACAGCTAGTGGCCTTTAATTTGTTTGCTTAAGACAGAGCTCAGTTTCGTTATTAAATTACCCAGTAAAATTTGATATGTTCATCATCACTGGCCATCAGAGAAATGCAAATCAAAACCACAGTGAGATACCATCTCACACCAGTTAGAATGGCAATCATTAAAAAGTCAGGAAACAACAGGTGCTGGAGAGGATGTGGAGAAATAGGAACACTTTTACACTGTTGGTGGGAAGGTAAACTAGTTCAACCATTGTGGAAGTCAGTGTGGCGATTCCTCAGGGATCTAGAACTAGGAATACCATTTGACCCAGCCATCCCATTACTGGGTATATACCCAAAGGACTATAAATCATGCTGCTATAAAGACACATGCACACGTATGTTTATTGCGGCACTATTCACAATAGCAAAGACTTGGAACCAACCCAAATGTCCAACAATGGTAGACTGGATTAAGAAAATGTGGCACATATACACCATGGAATACTATGCAGCCATAAAAATTGATGAGTTCATGTCCTTTGTAGGGACATGGATGAAACTGGAAATCATCATTCTCAGTAGACTATCGCAAGGACAAAAAACCAAACACCGCATGTTCTCACTCATAGGTGGGAATTGAACAATGAGATCACATGGACACAGGAAGGGGAACATCACACTCTGGGGACTGTTGTGGGGTGGGGGGAGGGGGGCGGGATAGCATTAGGAGATATACCTAATGCTAAATGACGAGTTACTGGGTGCAGCACACCAGCATGGCACATGTATACATATGTAACTAACCTGCACATTGTGCACATGTACCCTAAAACTTAAAGTATAATAATAATAAAATAAAAAGAAAAAAATTTTTTTATATGTTTCTGTGAACTGAAGAGATTAAAACATTTACTTAAATGTTTTTAATCTGTACCCCCACCAAGTTCCTTTAGACCAGAATCTTTATTAAGAGGTTTAACAATAGATCAATATTTATTTAAAATTTGTGCCTGGAGATTTGGTATTTCATTTCACAATGTGGCCCACAAGTGATAGGGAGCAGAAATATTGACTGAGAGAAATTTATATCTGACTATACAAATTTAGTACCCATTTCATAAACTATAAACCATCCAGATTAATCACAGTAATTAAATGCAAAGAAAGGTCCACTTGGGTTTTTCAGGTAAATTTAAGACAAGCTTCATCACTATATGTTTGGTTCCGAGTTATCTCAACATTCATATTTAGTATGAGTTCTCTTTCTTTATCTAAGAATATGGTTTCTAAGCTAAAGAAAAGAATATGTGGAATCTGCACTTGTAAATGTCCAACCAGAATTCTCTTACAGGGAACTCACCCAAGGAAATGAGATAAAAGATCCAAAAGCAGCAAGCACTTCTCTGTGCTGAGCATGGCCATTTTAAGGAAAGCCAGATGACTTGCAGTATTTTCCATAAGTGATTCCCATTCAGTCAGCTGTGTCAGGCAACAACTTGGTTGTTTTGTGTTCCAGCCATTAGGCAGCAACCTCATTGAAGGGAATCACCACAGGCCTCTGTTTCTCCAGAGAGAGGAATCTTACTCCAATATAGTAAATGGACTCAATGGTTGAGGCATCCAAGCCACCAGTAGGATCTTCCTCTGCTATTGAGACGAAATAACCTGATAGAGAATAAATACATCAGGGCTTAGCCCTATACAAATTTTTTTATAAGTTATGTCTGCATTGTTGTCCCCACCCAGTGCTCTGTCATACCCTTCAGAATTCTCCCAGTGCCCAAATTGACTATTCCTTAAAAGCCTACTTCATGCCTCACCCAGGCCTGCTCAGCCAGTTTTCTCTTATTTTTTCCCACTGTCAGAACATATCAGCCCTGTCCTCCTAATCCCTTAAGACTGTGATGTCTATTCAATTATCTATCCAAATAATTTATGCTAAAATATGAGTAAGTGGTATAATATGTACCTCCCTCCCCACAAGTAACATATATGCATTTTAACAGTGGCTTTAAGTAAATGGGAAGACTGTATTCTGAGCGTCCTGACAGGTAGCAGGAGAGATCCTTCAAGAATAAGCAGCCATTTGCTCTCACAATAAATATCTGTAGGGCATTGAACCAACCCTGAACAAAAAAGCACGAATTATGCTGTCACTCTACATCAGTTGATAGCTGCATTCAAAGAGGCGGGACTTCTGTTTTCATCTTCCCAGAAGTCTGTGGCACTGGAACAATTCTTCAAAGAGAGAGAACAGACACGCTTCCATAATGGTACTGATTTACAGCTGCAGGCTTCCTTTGGGGCCTCTTTTAGAAATAAGTGCCCCGTTAGTAACGGGCACAGAACTTACCAGAGAGAGGTATGAAGTGCGGTAAAGGAGGTTGCAAAGGGAAGAGAAGAGGTGAGCAACAGTATGATGAATGGAAAACACAGTGAAATCAGCAGTGCACTGAAAATGAGAAATGTAGGGAGATTTCATATTTATGTATTCTGTTCAAAGGAAATAAGGTAGATTCTGAAATGGAAATAAGCAACATCTGACATGCAGAAGAAGCTGGCTAGCCATTTATTTTTTGATCAATCTCTGATCCCATCACTTTCAGCTAAATAGTGGCTATGGTATTGCCTTGTTTTTTTGTTTTTTAAAAAAGGGCTCAACATACCACCTCTATTGCCAAAGACACCCCACCTTGCCCAACCTCAGTTTCCTGGTGTACTCTGAGAGACAGTTTATGGTTCCACTTCTGTTACTGTGTGCAAAATTTTGCAAGAAACAGGCAATCCTACTGTCCTTCATCAGGACACTCATATTGTTTCAAAGCCGTTGGTGACATTTGGCTGCTTCATTAGAAAACAGATTTTTATATGTGTATTATATAGGTTATTTGTTTTGTTGTTTTTTAGGGGGCAGGGAGGGAGTTTGAAGTGTCACTTCCTTTCCTAAAGGTCATCCATTCTCGCTCTTATTTAAAGTTCAAAAGTTATAGCCATTGGCCATGGGTTAAGGTGTGTGTCATTTGATTACATTCTGAAAGAGAATTATTAGCTAAATTGAGAAGCATAGTAGGTGGCTAAAATTACAGACTCTGGAGCTGCGCTGCTGGGATTCAGTTTCTGCTTTCCTCCACTTACGGGCTTTGTGACCTTGGGCAAGTTGATTAGCTTCCTGGGCTTCAGTTTTATCATCTATAGGAATGGAGATCATAAGTACAGTAATTTCTGAGTGACTTAACATATAAAAAGTGCTTCAAATAGTACCCGGCATATAGTAAATACTATTTAAGTTGGTTTTAGGAGAACTAAACTGAGTGTCTTTTATATTCATGTGAAGAGAAAATTGTCAAATTTAGTTGAATCTAATTAGAAAGGGAAAAGAGGCAGATTCCCCGATGCATTGTTTCTGAGGCTAAATTCAAGTCTTCCTATGATGAACGTACAGTTTTGTATGTGTGTGTGACTAACATTTATTGACACTGACTACTTTCTGTTTAAGTGGTTTATATATTTCATTTAATTCTCACAAAAACCTCATGTTGTAGGTACAATTATTATCCCCATTTCACAAATGAGAAAACTAAAGCTAAGAGTAAGTAAATTTCCAAACCTCCAAGAGCTAATAAATGATGTAATACTTAAAAGTTGATGCTTTTACCATATATAAAAATGGATTGAAGACTTAAACTAAGATCTGAAACTATCAAACTACTTCAGAAAACATAGGAGAAATGCTTCAGGACATTGGTCTAGGCAAAGGTTTTATGGCTAAGACTTCAAAAGCACAGGCAACTAAAACAAAAATAGACAAATGGGACTATATTAAATATAAAAGCTTCTGCACAGCAAAGGAAACAATCAGCATAGTGAAGAGACAACCTGTAGAATGGAAGAAAATATTTTCAAACTATTCATCTGACAAGGGACTAAAATCCAGAATATCCAAGAAGCTCAAACAGCTCAACACTAATCATTATGGAAATGCAAATCAAAACCACAGTGAGATACCATTTCACCCCAGTTAGAATGGCTATCATCAAAAGACAAATAACGCCAGGTGCGGTGGCTCACACCTGTAATTCCAACACTTTGGGAGGCCGAGGTGGGAGAATCGTATGAACGTGGGAGATGGAGGTTGCAGTGAGCCGAGATCGTGCCACTGCACTCCAGCCCAGGCGACAGAGCAAGATTCCATCTCCAAAAAACAAACAAACAAATAACAAATGCTGGCAAGGATGCAGAGAAAAGGAAGCTCTTATACACTGTTGGTGAGAATGTAAATTAATATATATATTATGGAAAACAGTGGGGAAGTTTCTTAAGAAAAAAAACTAAGAGTAGAACATATGATCCAGCATATTTGTCCAAAGGAAAGAAACTCAGTATATCAAAGGGATACCTATGTTTATTAAAGCACTATTCACAATAGCTAAGATATAAGGAATCAACCTAAATGTCCATCAACAAAGAAAATGTGGTGTGTATACATACATGATAGAATACTATTTACCCGTTTAAAAAGAATGAAATCCTGTCATTTGCAGCAACATGGATGAGCCTGGAGTACATTATGTTAAGCAAAATAAGTAAGGCAGAGAAAGATAAATACTGCGTGTTCTCACTCATGTGGGAGCTAAAAAAAATCGAGCTCGTGAAGGAAGAGAGCAGAATTGAAAGGTACAGGAGACTGGGAAGGGTAGAGAGGTGGGGAGGATGGAAAGAGATTGGGTTTGTAGATACCAAAAATATAGCTATATAGAAAGAGTTCTGGTGTTCTGTAGCAGTGTAGAATGAATAAGGTTAATTTATTCTATATTCTCAAGAAGGCAGAAGGGAAGATTTCAGTGTTCATGACACAAATGATAAATGTTTGAGATGATAGATATGCTAATTACCCTGATTTGATCATTACATATTGTATACACATATCAAAATATCACTGTCCCATAAATATGTACGATTATTATATGTCAACTAAGAATAATAGGGTAAAGAAGTAATGGAACCGTATACTCGCAGTCGTCAACAAAAAAAGTAAATAAATCTGCCAAGCAGTACACTTGGCCTGTGTGGAGGAAATTATTAACATTTTCTGAAGGACATCAAATGATATTAGAATAAATGTCAGAACAAGAAATGTACAATTAAAGTCAGGTTTGTAAACAAATATATACATGTAGTACAAGTTTTTATAATAAGAATGTATGTATCTAAATTTATAACAATGAGTCAAATGAAACTGGCAAAGTCTGATGGGAAACGTTTGGTCACATTCTTTTGTGTTTAAATTTTTAAAGAACATGTATCAGTGTATAAGTGATATAAAAATTATTAGAAAATAACGTAATTCATGTATTTTTAAAAGTTGGTGCTTTTAACTACTGTAATGTCCCCCAAATATGCTTGCAGCTAACTATATAAATACATTTTGTATAATAATTCTCCCCTTTTTATCAGAATATAGTAGAGCAAATGATGTATGCTTCATTTAATCCTCACTCCCTGGGTTGTTGGTTTTATGCCATGTTTCAGCCAGAATCAGGAAACTCCAGGGCCTTAAAGAGGTTTTCTCCTCATAAGTGCTAGTAGTTATTTGTGGCTCAATATTATCCAGACCCAGTGGGAATAGTTTTTATGCCAAAAAAAAAAAAAGCAAAAATTTCTCTAACTTTTTTTACATAACAGCATTGCAAAGGAGAACTCTGGCTCAGCCTCATGGTGATTCCTGGCTTACTGTACGATTTGCTGTAAGAGTGAACATAGCCACAGAACAAGACGTGCACCATGTGCTTTCTAGACAGTGAAGAAAATTTACTCATCTCCATTGCCTGCTGGCCTTGGCATTCCTGTAACTGCTCTCTGTTCTCATTTAATCCTTAATTAACCTGTCTGTCTCATATTATGTATGACTTGTAAGACACCTCTGTTACACACTCAGAAGTTTGAATCTTCAAATAAGATTACTCGGCAGACATGAATGGAACACTTCCATCTCCTTTTGGCAGTGAGCAGCATTTGCTGTTATATCCCTCTGCATGTGGTGAGATATAGCTGTCTCTGATACCTCAGGTGAATGACAACACCAGCCTATTATGAGATTTCTCACCTCTGAATTCATGTCGGATTTGCAGTCTATAACACACAGGTTCACACTGATTGTTCTCTAGCACTTTTATGTGTGAAGAGGCTGGGAGTACTAGTGTGTCTCCCAAAGTGTGACTCAGAACTGGGCAATAGTAGGCTTAATAAAGAGGAGAATAGAGAGAAAAGAAGGAAGAAAGGTGTATGATTGCCTTATCTCCCAAATTAGATTGTTGGCTTCTTAGCCCAGACACCATATCCTTTTTTCTGTCTCCTTTAATACTTATTAGAATATTTGCAAACAGTATGCAGTACATGCTTATGGCCTAAAGGCCTAAGGTTTTATTTAATGCATAGATTATCTCAAAAAGATCCCATTTCCACTCACTTGAACTTAATGCAGCCCAAAGGAAGTAGCATTTTCTGTAAATGTTATTGAAATTTTATTTACACTGAATTGAGGTATCTCTAAATTAGTTTTAGATTTGCCTCTCATAGAACTGTAATTCTCATTTCAGAGGACAAATCTCTAAACTGGTGATGCAATGAAGATAGTTATGACAACAGAAGTGTATGTAGCTATAAAACATAGATATTACTCTGAAGAAAGTACTAACAATGAAATCCTATACACGACTAAAGTGTTGCAGTGACTGAAAACTCATTCTGACCAAGGATGATGGCATTTGGCCCACTGACTAGAGTTGGGAGGTGCATACTATACTGCCATTGTACCTCTGCCAAAAAAATTAGTTGACTATACATATGTGGGTCTGTTTCTAGATCCTCTCTGTTCTATTCAATTGAGCTACAAACATTTCTACCAATGCTAAACTGTATTGAGAACCGTAGCTTTCTAGTGGGATCTGAAATCAGGTTAGGTAAGTCCTACAACTTTGTACACCTTTCTTAAAATTACTTTATTGTAGAACCCCTCATTTCCATATACATTTTAGACTCCATTTATCTAGTTCTACAACACATCAGCCAGAAATTTTGGTTGTGAGTGCATTAAATCTATACATTAATTTGGGAAGAATTGCCATATTAATATTCACATATTTTTTAATTAATATTCACATGATTTTTTTCAGTCAAGTTTTGTAGTATAAAGGACTTGTCTTTTGTTAGACTTATTTTTAGATATTTGCCTTATTGGAACTACTTTAAATGGAATTTATTTTCCAGTTGTTTGCTGCTTACAAGAATACTTTGTGTATTTTTGCAGCCTTGTAAATCATTAATTCTAGTTCTTGTTATAAACATTCCCAAAGATATTCTGTGTAAAAAACATCAGATTTTCAAATTGAAAAAGACATAAGAGAAAACACAAAATTGAGAGGCAGATATCAGAAAAGTAGTAAAATTGTTTCCAAGAGAACCCTTTGACTAGAAGTGGTGAAAACAGGTATCCTTGCTTTGACCTCAATAGAAAAAAATGTAGCCTTTCACCATTTAAGTGTGTAATGTTAGGGATTTAAGTTTTTGTGTATGCCCTTTGTCAGGTTAAATAAATTCCTTAATATTTCTAGATTGTTGCGTTTTACCAATGGGTTTGAATATTTGTCCAATGCTTTTTCTGCATCAGTTGGAATGATCAAGTTTTTCCCTCCTATGTTCTGTTACTCTAGTGAATAACATCGATTACTTTTAAAATGCTAAACCAACCTTGTGTTACTAGGACAAGCTCCACTTGGTTATTTGTTATTTTTGTATATGACTGGATCTGTAAGTTCCACATCTGTGGATTCAACCATCCAGAGATTTTTTTTTAAATGGATAGTTGTGTCTGTACTAAACATACAAACTTCCTTGTCATCATTCCCTAAATATAACAACTATTACATAGCATTTACAATGTATTATGTATTATAAGTAATCTAGAGATGATTTAAAGTATATAGGATCATGTGCATATGCAAATCTACACCATTTTGTATCAGGGATTTGAGCATCTTTGGATTTTGGTATCTGAGGGGGGGTCCTGGAACCAATCATGGATCCCAAGGGATGGCTGTATATGAATTTGGTTATTGAATGTCCTCCCCACCAGAAATACTTTGGAAGATTAGAGTGGTCAGGAAAGAACTCTCTGAAGAGAGAGCGTTTGGGCTAAGAATGAATGAAGAGGAGCCAGCTATGCAAAACTGGAAGAACACTGGAGGCAAAGGGGAACAGCTAAGTGCAAAGGGTATACAGTGCAAACAAGCTTGCCTCATTTAGGGAACTCGTCCTGCATTTGGGGACAAAAAGAAGCCCAGTATGGATGGGATATAGTAAATGATAGGGAGACTGGACAAGATGAGGTGGGCTAGAGAGAGACGGGGCCAGATGCAGCAGAAAAAGAGTTGCCAACCTCTCTGGTACCTCAGCCACTTTCCAACCTTTGGGAAGCCCTAAGAATTGTCTATCAGAGTCTACTCAGTATCTACTAGGCACATGCAGCTATTTAATGTAACTAAAAGTATATAAAATGAAAAATTCAGTTTCTTGGTCACACTAGCCACATTGCAGGTGTCCAGTAGCACATGTGGCAGATGGCTACTTTATTGGACAATGCTGCTCTAGGAAAGCCAAAGGAGAAATAATGCCAAGTTTGCTTAGCCTCTTCTCTGTAATTTTCTCTTTTAAAGCTAGAATCGGTGTTTTTCTATTTAAATGGAAATATATGTGGTACCTAGAAAACTAGCATGTGGCCTATTCCATATGCATATGTTCTCATGGATGTTTTTTACCTATGACAGAAAAGATGAGGACTGGTAAATCACAAGCATTCTTAACCTCATTATAAATACATTGCAAATGTAAAAATGCAAAGTGTGGAAATCATAAATGTGAAAGTGGCTTTAAATTTGTTTTAATAGGCGTTTTCTGTGTCTTACTGTAACCTAGGGACCTTGCTGCAAGAAACTGCCTGGTAGGTGAAAATAATGTTCTGAAAATCAGTGACTTTGGAATGTCTCGTCAAGAGGATGGTGGAGTGTATTCATCTTCTGGCTTAAAGCAGATTCCCATTAAATGGACAGCACCGGAGGCTCTTAATTATGGTAAGAATAGACCACTTTTTTTTTTATGGTAAAAATGAACGGCATCAGCATAAAACATTCACAAGCAATATTTACAGGGGTAGCACAGAATGCAAGTTAGAATGATTTGAGGATCAACACAAATAAGTGAATTTCATACCTTTTAATTTGTTGAAATTATTGATCAGATTTCTATATGTAACATTGCTATATTAAAAAGGTAGATATAAGTACTTTTAAATATGACTATACATCTGAGAAAGAGTTTTTATACCAAAAAAAAATGACTTCGTAATAGATTATACAGAGTAAGCGTTGCTGTGGCTCTGGACCATTTCTTTCGAATGTCTTATAATTGGTCCAATAACCTCATCTGATGTTAGGTTCCTAAAATATTAAGTCAGTCAGTTCTTTAGTTTCTCACTCTGAAATCGACATGGTTTCTTAGCATCTCAGTCTGTGGAACTGATATAAATCTTGAGCAAAGAAGGAGATGGGAATAACATTTTAAAACAGCAGGGATTTTTTTTCACTTGAATTTTTATGTGTCATTGTAATTGGAAATAAATATAACTTGCATTATCTGTGGTTGGGATGAAATGGGCCATAACAAGATGAATGACAACTCAAGAATTTAAGAGGAAAAAAAAGTGTGCTTTAAATAAAATTAGAAATTATATTTTCATTAAGGGAAGCAGCATATGAGCCATGGATTGGTGAATGGGTGTGGTATGTTTTGAATAAAAATGTAAAATGATTCTTTGTTGATTTAAAATGAAAAATTACCTCATTATGGAAACTAATTTGTAAAGCATTTATAAATGCCTTAATTTAATTCCTAAATTAGAGAAAGCTTTTTTAAAAAATGGAGGTGAAATTCACATACCGTAAAATTAATTACTTTAAAGTGAACAGTCATTGGCATTTAGTACAGTTCACAATGTTGTATAACCAGTACCTCTAGTTTCAAAACATTTTCATCACTCCAAAATAAAACGCTGTCACCAATAAGCATCCTCCTCCCATTCTTCCGTTCCGTTGTCCCCTAGTAGCCACCAATCTGCCTTTTATTTCTGTGGATTTACCTATTCTGGGAATTTCATACAAATGGAATTATACGGTATGCGATATCTTGTGTCTGGCTTATTTTACTTAGCGTAAGATTTTTGAGGTTCATCCATCTTGTATCATGTATCAGTACTTCATTCCTTTTTAGGACTGAATAATCCATTGTATGGATATACAACCATTTATCCATTTTTGTGTATTTGAACAGTTTTCAATTATTCTGGGTATATACTAGAAGTCATATGGTAATTTTATGTTTAACTTTTTGAGGAACCACCAAATGTTTTCCAGATAAAGCTTTTGAATGTAATTGGTTTGGAAGTTGATTGGGGCTGACCCAGCTACCACAGATACTAACCCTCACCCTTAGTTTGTCTTTCAGCGTGTCAGTAAGAGAGGTTCTTTCTTATGAGCTTTCTAGTGATTGCAAGCCAGTTCCACTATTCCTTAGAATCTAGAAAAAATGGCAGAGCTGCTATTTTCCATAGTGATTCCTCTCTGGGGTGATTGTTGTTATTAACTCTAGGGTCAGATTATATTACTAAGGGGGATGATCACAGGATAAAAGATAGATTATAATACTCAATATTTACACAAAGGTTTTTGTTAGATGACAAAACATTTTCAAGCACTAAGGAAGCTGTAACTGGGCTTGGGAGTCCTTAAAGTCTTTACCAGTAAAATCCAACTCTAGAATTTGCTCTTAACTCTGTTTGCCAGATTCTCTGTGTTATATAGCCTTTAAAAGTCCTCTTACTCTTAAACAATTTTGCCAAGTAAAATTCTGCCTCTTGATCACGGTGTATTTTTTGAATTTCAAGCTGACTAAAGTGTTGTATTTACAAATTAAAGTTTCAATTCTGGATATATCTAACAGCCAGACCCAAAGCATTTTAAGTAAGTAATAAGGACAAGTCAAGTCTAAAGATTTTTTATAATTGAGACAGGGTCTTACTTTGTCACCCGGGCTGGAGTGTGGCGGCATAATCATGGCTCACTGCAGCCTCAACCTCCAGGGCTCAAGCAGTCCTCCCACCTCATCCTCCGGAGTAGCTGGGACTGCAGGCATAAGCCATTGCGCCCAGTCTCTGAAGATCCTTGATCTACAGTGAGGGACTTTTTTAGTAGACTTTAGTAAATTTTATGAAACGTAGAACAATTTAGATGACAAGGAAGGAGAGATTTTGATATAGGAGACGTTTATAGTATTTAATACCCAGTCCAATGAGAGAGTTCCTGAAAGACTCTACAAGCCTTCTCCTAGCAACCCAGAGAAGTTTAGTTCCCACAGACTACAATTACTGAAGATTGACTCTAAATCCTAGCGTGTTTTTTTTTTTTTTTTGAGATGGAGTTTTGCTCTGTTGCCCAGGGTGGAGCGCAGCAGCGCGATCTAGGCTCACGGCAACCTCTGCCTCCTGGGTTCAAGCAATTCTCCTGTCTCAGCCTCCCCAGTAGCTGGGACAACAGGTGCCCGCCACCACGCCCAGCTAGTTTTTGTACTTTTAGTAGAGACAGGGTTTTACCATATTGGTCAGGCTGGTCTCGAACTCCTGACCTCTGGTGATCCACCCGCCTTGGCCTTCCAAGGTGCTGGGATTACAGGCGTGAGCTACCGTGCCCAATCCAATACTTCTTTCATATATGAAAGCAGTATATACTCGTTCTTCACTCTTGTCTCACTCAGAATAGGTGAAACACTCAAATCTCCCATGTAGTATGGGGTCAGGGTGGATGAAAGAAATCTCCAGTCCAAGGAACCTCTCTGAAACTGTCTTAGGGCCACAGAGCCATGATCATGCCACTACACGCCAGCCTGGGCAACAGAGCGAGACCCTGTCTCAAGAAAAGTGGGGGGTGGGGCATAGAATTAAACCTATTGTCACTGTGTTATCATAAGTGTTGTTTTTGTATATTTGGCTTTAAAAAAAAAATCAAGCAATACTAAAGGGCATTCCCAGCCCTATTGCTAGCCAGATCACTTTCCTTCCTAGATGAAAATACTCTTGACACAGTCTCATACTCTTCTCATAAGTGGCTGAGAAATCTTTTTGTATGTGTCTTTCTCATATACTTTAAAAAAAAATACAAAATGGTAGAATACTCAACGCCTGTTTGGCATATATTGCTACCATCCTTAGTCACAGCTGTCACCAAAGGTACTGTTTTTATAAGGGGAAAATAGAATACTGATCTCCAACTAAGAAATCATAAATCATCTATTTATCATCAATTATTGAACAGAAATTTTCCTTTTGTCACCTGGGTATTTGGGGCTGATATATCCTCTAATTAGTTATATTAGCATGATGTAACTAAGTACCGTGAAATGGGAGGGAGGCAGAATTTTTAGTGAGCAGGTTTCCCATGCCATTAGCTGCATGACCCTGGCAAGCCATCAGTTTGTAAGATAAGAACAGTAGGACCTTTTCCCTATAGAGTATAGTGAAGATCAAGTGAGACATAGAAAAGTAGCAGAATGCTATACAATTGTAAGTTACTCTTGGTCTGTTAAAATTACCCAACAAAACCAGGTTCAAAGATCCAGGTTTCAGAGCTAGGTTATAAGCTTTTACTTCCTGAGTGTGATCTTGGTTTATATGTAATATGTCTTTATTGATCTCTGCCCAGATATTATCTTACAAAATAAGATATGAGTCTGTATAACCTACATTTTCTTAAAGAATTAGTCTTAACTTGTAGCCATAGAATGACTTTCATGAAAAGTATTAAATTATTGAATGCCAAGCATGAAATGATAGGCAGACAAGAAAATTAATCTTCCACCCAAAAATGTCCATAATTACTATCTACTAAGAAGGATGCTACTTCACACAGCTGGAGCTGATAATCAGTTAGTACAACGCCACTCTGATGTCAGAGCAGTTATTATAGCAGGCATACTCTGGTTTTCACTAAGTACTTTTTTTTCTTTTTTTAAGAAAGGCCATCCTGTTTTAAAGTAACATGACAGTTTTGGAGGAGGAGCATTTATAAATCCTGCAGTGGCAGAGTTAAGACAGGAAACCACATGAGGGATAGAAAATGAAATAACTTAAGAAATCTTTAACACCACTGTAAATGGAGTTAGTTATGATAGTATATGTAAAAGTAAAAAATACAAATATGTTGGGAACATCTTGGAAACTCTTAGCTCCTTGGAGAGGCTGGAGATTGGAAAAAACTGATCTGCTTCTCCTCCTTTATTCCACATCCATCTCCAGAAGATACCTTGTGCTGGTTTGTATCTTTGTGCTTCTCTAGGAGACTACCAAAAAAATACTAAGAGCTTAGCTCATGTAGCTCAGTAAAACAGGTGCACCTAGGTATTTCAACAAAACAAGGCACCATGTAATTTAAAGACGTTTTTGTTAGCCAGCTATGTTAATTTCCACTGTTTAATATTTACGAAAAATAAATATTTTTCGTAAATGAAACTATCAGAGAAAATGAGACCTTTAAGCATGTAAGAACATCTGTAAACAGCAATGAGTGAAAAAATGAAGAAACTTTCCTAATTGCTTTAAGTTTGTTTGTAATTTTAATGGAAAGAAAACGAAGTAGGCATAAGACAAAATTGCAGGAATCCAACTTGGTTAATCTCCTAGGATTGATAACGTAAAAATGTATATCTTTTTAATATAAACCATCTATCTCATTCAGATACCACAGAGAAAGTAAGCTTGCACACTGGCTGAATATTTATTCTTGGGGGGAGGGAGAGTGATTTGGAGGCTAGTTTGATTAAACTAGCAGCCTGAAGAATATTTATTTAATTGGTAATATTACTAGACCTGGAATGTAAAACCAGTAAAGAGAATAGGAAGACTGCATGTCGAACTCATTTGGTAAGTTTAAATACAGTCATGTATCGCTTAATGACAGGGATACACTCTGAGAAATGCGTCATTACGCAGTTTCATCATTCCATGATCATAGGGTATACTTACAGAAAGCAAGTACACATCTAGGCTACAAACCTATATAGCATGTTACTGTATTGAATACTATAGATCATTTTAACACAATGGTAAGTTTTTGTGTATCTAGACATAGAAAAGGTAATGTGTTATACTATGACATTACCATGGCTACCACATCACTAGGCAATAGGAATTTTTTAGCTCCATTATAATGGGACCACTGTCATACATGTGCTCCATCATTGACCAAACATCATTATGTGGTGCATGACTGACACAGACATACATAACCAGGAAGGGTCACCTACTTGTGTACTGTGCCTCATGTGGTTATGGTTGTTGTTCCCCTTCCAGGGAGATACAGTTCAGAGAGTGACGTGTGGAGCTTTGGCATCCTTCTCTGGGAGACCTTCAGCTTAGGGGTTTGTCCGTACCCTGGAATGACAAATCAACAAGCAAGAGAGCAAGTAGAAAGAGGTGAGCCAAATACATTCATTGTTAGTGTTCATGTCCAGCCCCAGGGGTAGGCAGTACTTATAGTGTGTCTGCTTGAGGAGGGGTGTGTTAGATACTGTTTGGTTGTGTTATGAGACCATCTCTGGGGTTCAGAAGCAGATTTATCTAACATCTCTGCTCTTTATCCAAACACTTTGAAGGATTTCAATGCGAGAGAGAGGTATATAGGCTTTTCTTCCACCCTTTCCCTGTCTGGCATGACAGCTGCAGGATTGGGCTGTTCACTGTCGTTAAGAGAAATAGGGTGGTGTTTCTCAAACTCTTGTGTTCTATGCCAGATAAACCTCCTTTTAAATAATATTCCAAATTGAAATGCAGTTAGTCTTCAGGAAGTTTTTGAGAATGTGACAACATTGTAGCACTTCTGAAGAAACCCTTTGGGGTTCCTAGACCATAGATGGGAATAACTAAGTAATGGTGACAGGCTTGCATGCACTTGTGTAGCGTACAGTCTCGACAAAAAGAAAGCTCGTGATAAAATACTGTGCCCTAATGTCTGGGCCCCAGTGAGGGGCATGGTTGTAGAAGTGGATGAAGGAAGATGCCTTTCTAACTTCCTTTCTACCTTCTCCTACCTTTACACACTACCCAATGCACTGCTGAAACACTGCCAACCAACAGACGGTAAAAGAATATGACTCATATTCATTTTTGTTTCCCTATTGAATTCACATTTATAAAATCCTCATCTTCTCTTCATCTTGAAAAACATAGGTTGTACAGATGATTTTTTAAAACTCTTCACAGGGTCTAATTCTGAAAGTGAATACTTAGAGCAACTATAATATGCATTTGTATGTATCTTACATCAGACTTTCTGAGAAATGAACAAATAAAAAATGTTCTTTGAATTAGAAGTCTAAGACTCTGTAATATTGAATTCTGCATCACCTGTAGAAAATAAAAACTCAGCCTCCCCAGAAATTGATGTTTTGTTTCCATATAACTACAGCGTAAGGTACCAAAAGTTAATAACTACATAATGCCCTGTGTGAACATTTTGTGTCTTACCTCCATTCTAAATTCTGTTCTCCTTCTCTTGGGTCTTCAGGATACCGGATGTCAGCTCCCCAGCACTGTCCAGAGGATATTTCCAAAATCATGATGAAGTGTTGGGATTATAAACCTGAAAATCGCCCTAAGTTCAGTGAACTTCAGAAAGAGCTCACTATCATCAAGAGAAAACTCTCATAGTGACAGGATGGCGCCAAACTCAGCCTTCAGGACTCTGTCCTCCAGCAGAGTAACATTATTGTTCTCATTAACAATGAATTTATACCACATTACCTTCGACAGTCTTCTACCATTATTTTTTATTAACTGGGTGTTTTAAAAGTACGTTCCACTTGTAAAAAGTCAAAGGCAAATTTGTTAAAGAAATAGGCAGTCCTACCAAGGGCTTTCTTAGCTAACCATAGCAATCCTGCCATTTCAGGCCATTGCAGATAGAAAAGCACAGGCTTCTAAGTGTGTGAAGGATAAAAGATCTATCCTTTTCACACCTTGTTTCTACTTCAGGCACAGTTTGTGGGCTGCCATCCTATGCCACAGACCCTACTCAGTTGGTGCTATAAACAGCATTGGTAATGCCATGTTTGCAGGACATGTTCCAGCCACAGCTGGCTTTCTCCTCTGCCAAAGCAAGATTATATTTGTAAACAGAATTTTATATTGGGAATTATTTGGACCTCCTGAGGTTTTTCTTTTCTTTCTTGCCAGGTATAAGCCCAATGTAAGAATCATCATGCTCCTACATTATTTGTAAGGTTGTCATTTTCCTCCTCCTCTGTCTGGGCATCAGAAAACAATGCACGTAGGTCGGGCACGGTGGCTCACGCCTGTAATCCCAAGCATGAGATTACATGCCTGGGATTACAGGCGTGAGCCACAGTGCCCAGCCCCCCTCCCTCCTTTGGGAGGCCGAGGCAGGCGGATCACCTGAGGTCAGGAGTTCGAGACCAGCCTGGCTTGCATGGTGAAACCCTGTCTCTACCAAAAAAAAAAAAAAAGAAACACACACACAACGCATGAAACGTCGTCAAAGTTAGAGTTGAGGCAGTTGCTTTTCAAGGATGTTACAGAGAGCTGTGAAGCAAGAAACAGATTTGAACAGGAGGGTGGGCTGGAGAAAAGAGCAGCTAAAGAATGATTATCAGAGTAAAGAAGAAAGTGAAAATATAAAACCACCTTATCAGAGTTATGCCTTTCTAAACATCTAAACAAACATTCACATATTCTATTCTAAAAACACATAATACATATTCTATTTTATGGTCTGAATTTACCAGAAAGGTCCTAAGAAAAGTTTCAGGAGTTCATAGAGTCCTCGTAATGGCAACAAAAATTTTGAGAGAAACTGCAAAGCACAAATCCACAGAAATAACAGCATACTTTCAGTTAAGCATTTTCACCTTAGAGGCGGCATTCCAAAATGTAATTTCCTTTATTTGTACCAGTTTTTAGAGCTGTCAGAATTTCATGATTCTAGTTCACCAACACATTCACGTGTGTACATGCACACACACACACACCACCAAGGTGCAAGACAGATGTGAATGAAGTAGACAGTCTAGAAGTCAGGTGAATATTAATGAGAAATATGACATAGGGACAGCCCTCCCATTTCTACTTCCACCTTCATTGACCATTATACTGCCCCCTAGACATTCTTACCATTAGCTGACAGGTGTGCAAGCAGAGTGCTGAAGATGTCTCATGTGAATAAAATGTAACTCAGTTAAAACTAGGATTCTGTATCTTAACTCTTATCTAGGGAACTTACTTACCCCATGATCTGTATATAGTTGCCTCTCAGGATAAATACATATATAGAAGAAGGTCATGCTCAGGGCTAAATATGTTCTGGAAGCCTTTTATAAGTTCTCAGGCCTGTGTCCTGGTAAACATTACCTTAGTGATTATTTGGTCTGCATTCATTGGAAGAGCTTAGGGACAGAAAATTCCTCCTGCCCTCTCCAGCTGTTTGCTGCCTGTACCATCGCACAGAACTCACACCAGTACTTTAGAGTATGAAAGATAATACTGAAAAGTGACTTGTATCTAACATTTCAATCTCCTTGCAGATTTCATACATACTTAATGATTAGTACATTCAGACTAAAGGGAAATTTCTTTTGATGGCACGTACTATGGTAAATCAAAGCGCAAACTCAGAAGTGCTATGGTATTGAGGCACTTACCAACCTTCAAAAGTAAGAGTAAAATAGGATATTCCTACCCCTTTTTTTAGTATTTCTAAGTGAATCTCTGTAATATTCTTTGTCTGTTTAAAGAAAACAGCCTCCCATCACATAGTGGCTTCATGCTAAGCTCTCAGCAAGGAGAGAGAATGATGGTTTTGGCTTTAGTTTTATGAACAAGACCTAAAGCTTAATCCTGACATTCTGGTGTTAAGAATGAACACAGCATTGATATTTCACTTATCCAGGCTGTTAGAATTTGCAGTTCACATCATTACTCTGTGCTTAAATTTAAAAAGCTTTTCAAAACATCGTGACATGTGTAGCATTTAAATTCCATTTTATTCTTTGTCCTAAAGCAGGCAGTGGTATAGTTCAGGATTAATAACTTATTGGGAGTCTCTCAGTCATATAGAATATTAAATTTAATATAGTCACATGCATTAAGAAAAACTTACGCAAACAGTTTTTCACTGTTAATTTTGTTGTGCTTGAAGCATAATTTATTCATCCCTTCTGTCACTGATGATAATTATTGGAATTATGTACTTTAGGAGGCTAATCCATGCCCAGGAAGCACGAACATACTGTTCAGAATGTGCAAGTTGATGTAGGGAAAGGAAGATTCAGAAATGTACAAAATCCTGTGATTTGTTTAGTAAGAAAAGAGTTGTAACCAAAATTTCTTCTGGTCCGGATGTAATTAGTCCAGTCACAAATCTTTGTGTTGTTAATGGGTTATTCAAGATATATATTTATTCTTACTACTGCATAGTTCCTCTCATAAGTCCTTAAATTTATTAAAATGGGGGGAGGTAAACACAAGCAGTCTGTGTCTCACTGGTGTCTTTCTACCTTGAATCACTAAGGGGCCTTTATGAGACAGTTTAGGTTGTTCATCATTTCACAAGGAAAGAAATTTTTCACTGTTAAATTAACATTTATTACCAACATGTGAAACCTAAAATTAATTTTGCATTCCATGTAATCTAAGGCCAAAGCCAACATATTCTTTCTCTTCTGGGAAAATAAAATTGACAGGTTTTGTTTAAACTTCAGAAACTGAAGCTTTATTTCAGCCTGTCCTGCCATGAGGTCTCCAGTGAGAGGTCTCCAGTGAAAGGTCTCATGTAATTGTTTCTCTTTTATCTCCCAAATTTAATGTGGGCAACAAAATTCCCCTTTCATAATTCACTGTTTTATTACAAATACGATATTACTGAAACATCTTATTAGCAGATAAGTATAGACCAGGAGCCTAATTGTGTTAGATATTTTCAGTGCACATTT
This sequence comes from Pan paniscus, assembly GCF_029289425.2. Classification (NCBI taxonomy): domain Eukaryota; kingdom Metazoa; phylum Chordata; class Mammalia; order Primates; family Hominidae; genus Pan; species Pan paniscus. Next base: position 104,445,755 of record NC_073253.2, read on the forward strand.
CACAATTGTTTTTCATTTTAGGTTTATTTTGAGAAGAAAAAATGTTTTGTAATTGAAATAGTTTTAATTTCCTTTAAACCATAATTTGGTTTTTCTATCTATATTATATTCAGTTCAGTTTTCCCATATAACTTTTGTGAAGATTGGCTAGTACCACAAAATAACTATGGCTTCACAATACTAGTGTTAGATTATGTCAAGAAGAAAGTGTTTTAGTTACAACATACGCCACCCACTGAGGACCTTGTAGTGGGATAAACAAAAATTAAAATGCAACAATCCAAATAAATTATAATGTAACAATACAAATATCTGAATCATAAGTCACAGTTTTTCAGGGTTATTTCAGTCACACCACTTTATAATTAATTCTGGTGAGTCATCGGATGTAGGAATGTACCTGAAAACCTTACTTAGTATACTGTGTACACTGTTTAATGGCCATGCATCTTTTGAAGTTTGATATTTTCTGAAAAAGCATTGTTTGCCTCAGCCCTCTTCTTTTTACATATACTCCCTTTGTCATTGATATTTTAGATGTTTCTTATCAACAAAATTGGCTGCCCTGGTTAGTGCTGTGAGTCATTGCAAGACTTGCTTTTGCATTTAGGAAGCCAGACCCTCCCACAAAACAGAACAGTGCAAAATAAGCAGCAGAGAGACAGACAATTGGAAAAGACATGTTTTCTTTAGGCATTAATATCTTAATTAAATGGAATCAGATTTTGTATGGAAATGAGTTTATATTACATTTCCATTATACTACTAAGTCAGTGTGAAAGTTTACCATCAAAATAGTGTTACTTCTTTTATGACTAACTCTGATTTGCTTATACATATCAGAATGATATTCATTAAATATTTTAATTTCATTTATTTTTCTATGTTTTGATTAGTTTCACATCAAGTCTGAATACTATATTTTGGAAGAATCCAAAACCACATATGAAGATACTGATTTTAAAAGTCAGGATTTCACGTACCAAGAATGACCTACTTGAAGGAGATTTTGCTACACTCTTAGAGTCCCAAAAATTCCCCTTTAAAAAAAATGCTGTCCTACAGAAGGTGTATAAACTATACCTTAGCCATAATTCAATTTAATGAAATATTTACTACCCCATTAAAAACCATCCTCCTGCCTTATACCGATTCAGAAATTAAATTCTGAACTTTTAGTGTAGGCATTAGGAATCACTTAGCCACTTAATAAGGACTGAGATTCTTGGGTGGCAGAAAAATCCTGGTGTGCTAGATTCTTAGTCACTTTAAACTGCATAGAAGTAATGAGCATAGGCTTCAGTATATTTAATAAGGTGCTGAGGCAGCAGATTCAAATGCAAAAGAGGGAGGAACCAGTTATTCCAAGGCAGGATGATGCACCCCCACACAGAGTGTGGAAAAATTAAAGTGAAACAAAGATTTGGACAATGTCATTAGGAAGCCTGAGGAGAACATGCTACAAGGCCAGATCCTGTCCTATGGAAAATAAAAAAGATTAGCAGAACTAAAGCAAAAGCAGTCATCTCCAGTGTGTGGGCCTTAGCAAAGAGTAAACCAAATACCTCTCCTTGTGTTAGGAGCAGTGTTATATTCCCAGCTCAGAGATGATTGTGTTCTGGGAAATGCTTATATTCATTATTTCCCAACTAATGCATTTGGACATATGTATTCCAGTTTTTCAAAGACACTACCCAAAGCTTCTTTACATTTGCATTGGTTATATTTAATATTTCTTAAGCTAAGATCACTGATTATCCACACGTTATTAGAAATCTTTGGTTACAGTGAGGCTTAACCTGGGCTAAAGTCTCCTAAATGAGACTACACTTAGATCCGCCCTATTTCACCTTTGGACTAACGTTGACTAAATGGCTCCTAGAGTTACCCACAGAGGGAGCTTACTATGATGAGAGCTACTGTGGGGAAACATAGTATTCAACAGAGAAATGGAAGAATACAAGTAGCAATGTTCCTTGTCTTCAATAACATTTGAGGGAAAGGAATCTAGAAATCCTAAAGCCAGTCAGGGTGCCTAAGGTAAGACACAAAAAGAAAGAGACATCCAGAAAGGAAGGTTGAAAGGAAATGAAGAAGGGCAGTAACAAAGCACCAATGTAAAATGACCCAAAGCCAACAATAAATGCAATAACAATAAAGGAAACTAACCCTCACAAAGGGTTTGAGGAGCTTCCTGCTGTGTGTCCTTAAACAGTGCGTGCCTCTTAAGTCTCTACAACACTTTTTTAAAGGGCATTGAATTGGACATTGGTTTAATTTTTACCTACGCTCCCTATAATCTCAGGAGGTAACCATTGTTTAATCAGAATTACCCTTGCTCTGTTTTTCTGTGAGGCCTCAGACACAACGGTGGTTCAGCCCTCTCCCTAAGCAGTAGCAAGCTGAGTAATGGCACACATTACTCAGCTAGGACAGCTGAGTAATGGCACACATTACTCAGCTAGGACAGCTGAGTACTCAGCTAGGACAGCTGAGTACTCAGCTAGGACAGCTGAGTACTCAGCTAGGACAGCTGAGTACTCAGCTAGGACAGCTGAGTACTCAGCTAGGACAGCTGAGTACTCAGCTAGGACAGCTGAGTACTCAGCTAGGATAGCCAGCATTCAGGAAAATTGCTGTGAACCTCCTGTTTTTAATTTTAATAAAGAAAAAGTCTTTCAGGTTTGTGACACGAAGACAGATTTAGCTTCCCTCTTGTCAGCAAATTTGTAAAAACCTCAAAACAAATGAATATTTGGAATTCACTCTAAGAGATACAAATCCTGAATTTCTAACTATCTTCTCAAATATTACTGAGGCCAGCAAGATGCAAGTGTTCTACAAAATAATGAACTGTTCTAAGTGACAGTGTTGATGCTGGAAGTGGAATGTTATGTTTTCGCTCAGCTGTATTGATTCAGAAAGTTTTTCTTGAACATCTGCCACATGAGGTGCAGAGAATACTACCAGGTGCTAGTTTTTCCAGTATTTGACTTCTGATTACTATTTCCTTTTCTCACCTTTAGTTTTTCAAGATTTTGCTTTACCAAAATAGTAAAGCCTTTATCATCAGCTTATATTGAATAATGTTGTAATTGGCTTCCATCAAAGTTTCTCCTCAGGTACTTGGGGGCCCCTAGCCTTCTAAGGAACTCCTAGGCACCTACTTAACAAGGCCAGCTACACACTCAGTATGTGATAAGCCCCATGATGGGTGCAGGTTAGAATTCAAAGACCTGGTTGGAGTCCTAGATGTGGAGACAGGATGATCAGGTCGCACTTGTTAGATGAGTAACACTATCAGTAGAAGCTCTTGAGAGATTTTCCTAACGCAGCAAGATTTCTGTGAGTAGAGGTATCCTGGGAGGTATCCTGGGAGGCAGCCTATTGACTTGACCAAGTAAGCTGATCAGGTGGCCTCCTCTACCCACTAAAGAAATGTGTAAACACTAGCAATAATTGCTTTATCTTAAACTCCTGGACATACTCAGTTCTTCCATTCCACTGTTCTATTGCCAATACCTTTTGTTGTTTTCTTCACACTCCTCTTGGCAGCAAATGTCTGAAAGTATTTCAATTGTGTAATGTTAAGGGATTTTTTCATAGCTTCAGAAAAGAGGGCAGCAAATATGAAGCCTTAAGTTCAAAATAAGTCATTCTACCTAGAAATACAGACCCCCGAGCACATTGCATGAAAATACCTGTACTCTGCAGTTCCTCAAAGCAGTATTCTTCCTGAAAAGCCAAACACCACACCTATTTTCCTATTTGCTAAGAATCAGAATAAGCACGTTGTAAATAGTATCCAAAGCAGATTCTAAAATGACATAGTAAGAAGCCAGATTCAAATTGTAACCAAAGAAGGCAATAGAAATCCCACTTTACCCCACTGTCATCAGTTAGAACACCCTTGCAAAAACTGTAACCACTTAAGCAATTCATCTGATCCCAGAAGATCATACCTTCTTTTGAAAGCATAGGACAGATATCAGTGGGAAACGTCGGCGTTCTGAGCAACACAGGATAAATGTAAGAGGGCCTTAAAAAATAAATCTCAATTCATACACTGGAGCAGCAAAAAACTGAGCAGTAAAGAAAACAGAGTCCAAAGTCATTTTTCATATAGCTGTTGTCAAATAGTATAACCTTGGTGTCTTCTTTGAGTTGCCTGGACAGTATTTATGAAACAAAAAACTAAATGCCCCCCATTTGGGGAGGGGGGTGGTTCAGACCTCTAACCTGGATTCAGAGTCTTAGAGGCCGAGAGGGAATCTGGAATCTGGTATTACTGAGATCCTAGGTAAAAGAACCAGCCTGGCAGTCTTTCCCAGCTCATCGGTCCGTGCTTTTATTTTTAAACCCAAAAGAAAGAAATAAACACGCCCTCTTATGTAGGAATTTCCCTTTTACAAATAATTTGACCTGGTAGAAATAAACTTGCCTGCCTGCTCTTAAATGCCAGACTGTTGGAAGCAAATGCCGAGGGAAAGGTGCCCAGAGCCATGCTTGATAGGACTTTGAATATTTTCTCCTTACTTAAAGTACGTTGCTTGTATTTAGACTGTAAGATGCTATGGAGGTCTATCCCATGCCATGCCAATGTGAATTGCTTTGCTTCAGTAACAATCAGAAGACCAGTCCAACAGAAAAGAACTTGTCATAATTCCATCTTAGATTCTAGACCTCTCATACCTGCAGTGTACAGAATATGTACATGTTCCAACGGAATTCACTATCTTTGGCTTTAGTGTCAAAGAGATTGGTTCTACAAGGTTCATCTGATTTCCCATAACAAGTAAATTTTATAATCCTATGATTCTAAATTCAATCCCCAATATAGATTCTAAGCATCAAATCAAAATCACAGATAAAGGGGAACTGGTCGAGAGGGGTCTTAGTTATTTCAAATCCATGACCAAAGTGGCCAAAGACATGAAACTCTTACACCTGCTGAGCATTTCACTTTACTATACAAAATGTCAGCTACCCAGTTGCATCCTGTGACATGATCAGACTGTCAATGTGGACCAGTGGCCAGGAGCATATTTATGGGCCATTTCTGTTCATCATTCTTTACAGAGCATTGAGGTTTCCCACTGAAACAGCTTCTTTAGTCAGACGTCTATAGATTTTACATAAATTTACATTTAAATGTATTAAGTTAGATGGCCCAATTGAGCATCTGAATGAATATAGTGGGGGTTGGTGGTGGTGCAAATTCTGCTGGCTTTATGTTATGGTTTTCTTTGTGTTTTTTCTTGGTTTTGTCTGGCTTCTTCTGGCAAGTGCCCTAAAAGACTGGAACACTATATAAAGTCATAGACATAGAACCATATGGGAAAGCCCAGATGAAAAAATGGAAGAATAAAATCAAGTTGTCAAAGTTCCAGCAACAGCCCTGACTTCTTCAGGAACCCAAGCAAATTGAAAGCCAAGACAAAATGTACAAATGGTGCCCATGCCATTCATTTGACTGTGGGTGGCCCTCTAGTCTAGGGCTCTCATAGTGAATGGATATGGAAATATGATTTTTCTAAGTTCCTTCCTTTTCCTTTTGATAGATGAGTTTGAGATGATGGAGTAGGAGTGGGGCCCTCAGGCACTTCTGGTAAAGACATTCCACCTGCAAGCAGCATTTTGAGTAAAGCACTGCTGTGGTTTGCCGATTTATGGTCCATTTAATGTCAGGCTAAAGCACCTTTAATCATTTCTGTTGTTTTAAGATAATGTATTTGTGAAGTGGATAAACACTGGAAATAGGGTGCTTCTTCTGGAAAGTTCAGTGTAAAACACAAACAAGGCTTTGGCGGGTTTATCTGGCTTTATAAACAAGTCTGAAAAATGGATGAAAGCTAAATATATAAAGCAGTTGGTTGTCTATCTTTTGTCATTTTTACTCAGATCTGTATTTAACACTTATTTATTTGTTAGTTTTTACATTCAAAAGAAATACACTTTGAACTTTGGCTAACATTGTAGGATATTTTTTAATTGTTTCTACATTTTTAAAGCATGATTCATCATTTTTGTAAACTTAGATCATTTTTTAATTGCCTTTTCTTTTCCAATAGACCAGTTACCACTCATGTGTCTGCAGAACCTCTTTATTGTATTCTTATAATAAATGTAAAATATTTGTAGCAAACTGTGCCTTGTCTTATTTAATCTTTCCATCATGTTTATATTTCTCTTCCTTTTCCATATAAATATGCTCCAAGTGGAAGAAAAGGCAGGCAAGATTTCCATGGTAACTGGCCTCCTAGGGATATAACAGTGCATAAAAATTATTAGCTTTCAGTTTCTCTGTAATTAAGCTTATGAGTTCTGATGATAATGGGTGTGTGTTGCTTACAGTCCAATCACTGCTTCCTGTTTAGAAATCAAAACTGTAATGGAGCTCAAGTCCCAGTTATCTGGGTGGATTTGCTATTTGCCTGGATTTTTGGGTTTTACTTTTGGGTTTTTGGGTTTTTTTTTTTTTTTTTTTTTTTTGCTTTTCATAACAAGATTTGTTTGACATAACACAAGGATTTGGGGGAGAAAGATGGCTGAGAGATGTTTGGAAACAGAGGCTGAAGCCTGCTACCCTAGAGCAGTTCAGATGTGTATCCTTGCCTGTCCAGTACAGGACTGAGCAGGTCACAGAGCCATCGCTTAACTTCTAGGTACCCTTCAGTTGGCAAATCAGTAACCTTCCTAAAACTGCCAGCTGTTATTTACATGGATTTTGGGCAACATACACTTCCCTTACATTAAACCAAGCCCCCTCCTCATCCCTGAGCTTGGATTAGATGAGTCAACCTCCACTGCTTCTCAAAAACACACGTGTTTACTGTTCATGGGGTAGGCCACAAGCTCCTTAGGATAGACAAAATGAATCCATACAATCCTCTTAACCCTCCTGCTTCCACAGCACCCTACCCAGAGCTGTGTGCTTCCGGGCCCTTGGTGAATTCATTTTCACCATAGCTCGTAATTGTCTGTCTAGAGTTGCATCCTCTGCTCCAGCAGGTTTGATATCTGGCACAGTCTCCTAGACAACCTGTGCTTTCACTGACTTCAATTAATTAGGATGAGGTACATTCATCACCAAAGAAGGTTGGCTCTCAGACTGAAATCCCATTCCCCAAGATGAATAAATAGCATCTCTGAAATCCTGGAGTTCTTTTGGTGTTTGAAGTCCTACACTTCATTTCACACTCCCCCTTCTAGCTGATTTCTTCAGGCAAATGGTGATGTTGCTTGTTTAAAAAAAAAAAAAAAAAAAAAAAAAAGGCCAGGCACGGTGGCTCACGCCTGTAATCCCACCACTTTGGGAGGCCAAGGTGGGCGTATCACGAGGTCAGGAGATCGAGACCATCCTGGCTAACATGGTGAAACCCCATCTCTACTAAAAATACAAAAAGAAATTAGCCGGGTGTGGTGGCAGGTGCCTGTAAATCCAGCTACTCGGGAGGCTGAGGCAAGAGAATGGCGTGAACCAGGGAGGCAGAGCTTGCAGTGAGCTGAGTTCGCACCACTACACTCCAGCCTGGGAGACAGAGCGAGACTCCGTCTCAAAAAAACAAAACAAAACAAAACAAAAAACAACACACACACACACACATAAATGTAAGAACTAGTTTCTATTAACAGCATCAATGGTTGCCCCTTCAATAAAAACTGAATCTAAATGAAGTGCTTTTTCAAACTTCCAAAATGTGGTGGTACACGTGGACTGGCCCACACACTTAGGTCAGACCTGTGATTATGCCCAAGGAAGGCTGATGGTGCTGGGTTCCAAAGCTGTATGGTGTTGAAACAAGCACCAAGCTGGGAGCTGGGAAACTCAGGATCTCATTCCTGGTTGGACTCTCACTAGTCTGTAAACTTATCCAATTGGATCCTTTCTCCCAGGGCTGACACTTGAAGGACAAAGAACAGCCTGAGAGAATTCACTAAAGCAGAGTCCATTCTCCCTAGGAAAGTGTTGCTGTAATTCCTGCTACCCAACTCTCCAGGACACCCTTAGTTTTTTCCATTCCCAAACCTCATTCTCTAGCCTCCCCCGTTAACTTTGGAGCCCATGTCAGCCTTGTAGCGAATTCCCTTTTTTTTTTTTTTTTTTTTAACCTAAGTCATCCATAGTCCATTTCTGTTGTCTGCAGCCAAGGATCCTGACCAATATGACGATCTCTAAGACACCTTCGAGCTTTGAGATTGTGTGATCTCCCAAGGCTTCTTGAATCATTTCAGATATCCAAACACCAACGCTATATGGGGTGGGTTCTGTTCCTTTCCTCATACAACATGGCTGTTGAAATTCAAGAGTGATGAGAAAAAGGAAAATTCCCTAAAGTTTCCCTCACCTAATGTGCTGCTGATTATCCAAACTAAGCTTTTTCATATTTCCCCAGCTCTGGACTTAAGTAATTCAAAATTATAAATGTTTCTTTTGCAGTCTCCCTGTGGTAACCAGTGGTACCATAGGATAAATGATAAGGTCAATGGACTAGACATTGTGATGGCCTAATTGATCTATCACAGCAATATAAATGCCAAGAATTAATAGAAAAACAAATGTCATAGGAAGCTGAGGTATTGACAGCCTTAGAAGCTCCCCTCTTAGGGCCTCTGTCTCCCAGCTTTCAGCAGGGCTTAGTCTTAGTCCACATTCAGAAGGGCTTTTCCCTCTCCTGAAAACAAACAAACAAACTCACAAAATGTCTCCTTTTAAGCCTGGGTAAAAGCCAATAAATGAGCCTGTTGGTATTTCAACTCAAGCTGATTTCCCAAGTAGCCCCTGGAGCCCTTCCCTCTGCCTGCCACTCACTTCTTGTCCTCCTGCCAAATGTCAAGGAATGATTCTGACAGCGATGCAGCACAGCGGGTCTCTGAGGAAGGTACTTAGGATACATGAGCCTGATGAAAGGAAGTTAGTGGGGCAGGTGAAGGATTTGCTCACTGGTGACCCATCCAGGTTCACAGTCTTACAGCCTTAGAATAGTGAAGACCCTGTCACAGCCAGCCAAAAATGTAAGAAGCTGGCTTTTATTTTCTCCTCCAGGATTGGACACTTCATTCATCTTCCAGGGAATGCCAGCGATGGGGACATCTTACCTGTTTTGGCATTACTTTTCATCTCGACCAAGTAAAGTGAAGGAGCAGCTGTCTGCTCCAGCCAGGTTAACCCCTAAACTTCTTTTCATGTCAAACTAATACCAGCCGCTCCCCTGTGCAGGTCTAATGCATACAGAAACTTGGAACTAGGAGACCAGCTGACTTCCAGCACCGTCCCTACCCCTCTTTGCTTCACTGCTCCCTCCCATTCTTCCTTTTCTTCTCTCTCAGACACACCCTTTCTCCTGGTCTGAAATGAGTCCTCTATCAGTATACACCACAGTTTCTTACCCCAAAGCAGATGTTCCATGAATATCATCATTGGTCTATATTGGGAAGACCAGAGATCATTCACAAGATTAATCATAAGGTAAAAGAGGAGAATTAGAATTAAAATCTAACTGTAAAGAGCAAAAAAAAAAAAAAAAAATACAAGTATCTGGAATATGTTAATTACTGCAATTAGGCAATAAATGGCACTGGATCTCTTGACAACCAAAACAAACAATGAGGAGTACTTATTTTAGAAAATGAAAAAGGCAGAAAAATGAATTCGGCATTTAACTTAAAAGGTCAGAAAAAAAGTTATTCTATGACTTTATGTTTTCTAAGATTGAACACAAGTCATGGCACAGATCCTCAGCTGGGAGCCATTCTGTCCCCCAGGGGACATCTGACGATGTCTGCAGACACATTTTTGTTGTCACTACTGGGAGTACTACTGGCATCTAGTAGACAGAAGACAGGAATGCCACTTAACATCCTCTAGTGCACAGATCAGACCCCACATCAAAGAATTATCTGACCCAAAATGTCGGTAGTGGCATGATTGAGAAAACTTCAGTCATGGGGCCTATCTGAATTTCTATCCAGAATCAGGGGAAGACTTTAACTGGACAAACTTTAAAGGAACAGGAGAAGATAAAAATCAGAATGTTTTAAAATGTATTTCCCATAAGTTGACATATTTGATATATTGCTTACACAGAGAAACAATCTAGAGGATTAACGAAGCCAAGACTTAGTTCTTTAAGGCCAACCTCTGATGAGATTTACCAAGAAAAAAAAAAAAAAACATACTAGGAATTAAAAAAAAAAAAAAAAACAGGTATAAAGAACTACAGAAATAGCAGTGATTGAAAAGGTAATAAATGAATACTATGAACTTTATGCCAATAAATTTGAAAACTTAAAAAGAATTGACATATTCCTAGGAAAAAATATAGTTTACCAAAGCAAACTCAAGAAGAAATACACATTCAGAGTAGTTCTATAACCATTAATAAACTGAAATCAGTAGTCTAAAATCTTCCCACAGCACTTATTTCAGGGAATTGAAGATTTATTTTTATGCATAAAGTTGTACACAAATGTTCATAGAAGCATTCTTCAAAACAGCCAAAAACTTGAAACTACCCAAAAGTTCTTCAGTAGGTGAATCATTAACTGTGGTATATCCATGAGATACTACTCGGTAATAAAAAGCAATAAACTATTGATACACACAAGATGAACCTAAAGAAAACTATGCTAAGAAAAAAAAAAAAGCCAATCTTAAAGGGATAAATACTGCATAATTTATGTAATATTGATGAAATAACAACAGAGATAGAGAACACATCAGCAATTGCCAGGAGCTAGAGATGGGGAAGGGGTGAGGGTGGCTATAAATGAGTAACATGAAAGAGTCTTGTGCTGATGGTACAGTTCAGTATCATAATATAGTGCTGGTTTTACAAGGCTACACATGATAAAACTTCATAGAGCTACATGCACACAAACACATCAATGGGTGCATGTATAACCAATGAAATTTGAATAAGCTCTATGGTTGTACCCATGTCAAATTCTTGGAGGTGGCCAGGAGAAACACACAGATTTCCCTGTGCATTCCTTTGCAGCCTCTTGCAAATATATAATTATTTCAAAGTGAAAAGTTTAAAAAATTGTATAAGGAAGCAAGAATCTTCCCACAAAAACAATAACAGACCAAGAGGTATAGGATTTGGAGGTGATCCACCATGCTTCCAAGGGACGGATAATTCTTGCAAACTCTTCCAGAAAAAAAGAAAAAAAGATGACAATGACCCTTCAATCTATCTAATGAGATAACTTTGAAAACAAAGTACAAGGAAAATACAAAAAAACTACAAACCAATCTTAATCATGAATACAGACGAACTTCTCCCAAAGTAAAGGCAAAGTTAACTCAGCAATGAATAAAATATATAAAATATCAATTTTGAATTAGATTTATTCTAAGAATAAAAGGATGATTTTTATGAGTTATTAATATAAATTAGCACATTAACAGAACAAGGAAGAAAACACATAAAATTCTGCCAGGCAATCAAAAAAACTTAGAAAACTAGGGGAGAAATGTAACTTCTTTAAAATTATAAAAAGATCTACAAAAATCTACAGCAAACACTGGACACAATAGTGAAGCATTAGAAGCATCCCTTTTAAAATTAGGACCAAGAGCCACACATGATCGCTTGTGCCTATAAACCCAACTACTCAGGAGGCTTAGGCAGGAGGATTGCTTGAGGCCACGAGTTGGAGACCACCAGCCTAGGCAACATAGTGAAACCCCATCTCTACCACACACACACACACACACGCACACACACACACACACACATACACACACACACAAATCAGGGACAAGAAAAGGGAACATCAACCACCATTTCTATCCACTCTTGTATTGGAAACTCCAGCCGGTACAGAAAGACAAGAAAAATAAATTCTGAATAAGGTGTAATAATTGGAAAGAAAACTTCATATTCACAGATAATATGATTGCTTACATTTTGAACCTCAGAAAACTAACACATTATTAGAGTGAATAAGAGTTTAGCTAAATTTCTAGATACAAGATCAACATGAAAAAAAAAATTTTCTGTATACCAAAGGAGAAGACACATGGTATTTTTAAGATACCATTTTTATTTAAAATGTAAATTTCAAAATTTGGTTGCAATAGCAACCAAAACTACAAAACACTCTGGAATAAACTAATGAAAGATATTTAAGCCCTTTATGGAGAAAGTTTTCAAAACGTTAAAGATGACCATTAGATAAATGGAGAGACATATCTTTTCATGGCTAGGAATACCCAGATACTGTAAAAATATTGTACATTTTTACTTAGAGTTTATAAAGATATTGTGCATTTTTACTCAGATATTATAAAAATATCAATTCTTTTTAAATTGACTACAAATAAAATGTAATTCTTAATGTCTAGAATTCCTTATATAAATTAAGATGATTCTAAAATGTATATGGAAGAACAAAGGATCAAGAATAGCAATGACACTCCTAAAGAGATGAGACTTACCATAAAGCTAGAGTATGGTATTAGCACAGAGATGAACAAGCAGGAAGATGGACCAGAATAGAGAGACCGAAAATAAACCCAAACAAATGCAAATATTTAATACATTGCAAAGACAGCACTGCAGATCAGTGGGGAAAAGATGGACTACTCATTATACGGTGCAGGGAGATTAGCTTACCCATATGAGGGGGAAATGAGCTTAAACTCTTACCTCATACTCTACAAACTTAAAAAATGCCAACTAGATTAAAAGCTTAAATATAAAAAGCAAAACATTGAAACTTTTGGAAGAAAATATAGATATCTTTACAACTCTGGAGCAGAGAAATGATTCTTAAACAAGACACAAAAGGAAAAGACTGCTGAATACAATTACATTAAAATAAAACATGTAAATGCAGAGGAATCATGAAAAAGTGAAGACAAACCATAAACTGTTAGATAATATTTACAATACATGCAACTGACAGAGAATTAATAATCAGTAATATACAAAAGACTTCTGTAGATCAATAAGAAATGACAAACCACCCAAGAGAAAAATGAAACCCATTTCACAGAAAGATGAATGACCCATAAACACATGAGGGGGAAAAAAAAACTCAACCTCTTTAGTAATCAGGGAAATGCAAATCAAAACTACCAGCACATAAAATTTGATTCCTACAAGGTTGGCAAAATTTAAAAGTTGGGTAATACCATGCGTAGATGAAGAAAGGGAACAAAGAGTAATTCTTAGAGAGTGATGGGTTGTGCCTGTAACTCAGAAAATTCTTTCCTAGGTATATGTCTGAGAGAAATACTTGCACAAGCGTTCCAACAGGCATTCAAACACACAGTTCAGGCTGGGTGCAGTGGCTCACACCTGTAATCTCAGAACTTTGAGAGACCAAGGTGGAAGAATTGCTTGAGCCCAGGAGGTTGAAGCTGCAGTGAACCATTTTTGCACCACTGCCCTCCAGCTTAGGCCACAAAGCAGGACCCTGTCTCAAAAATTAAATAAATAAATAGAAAATAAAAGTGCATAGTAACACTGTTCTGTGAAAACAGAATAGAAAGAAATAGAAACAGACAAGAAACATGAAATGTTCATTAACAGGAGAATGGAAAAATAAATTGTGATATATTCTTATGGTGAAATACTGTACAGCAATAAAAATTAATGAGCTGTGTTTAGTAGAATCAACATGAATAAATCTCAAAAATAAAATTTTGAAGGCTTCTACTTTTGCTTAGGACATAGAAGCCACAAGAAAATGTCACTCTCACCATAAACAATGAAAAAAACCCTGAAAAATCCACAAAACCATAAATTTTTGTAGACCCTCAGAGAACTAATGTTGTAATATAACCAAGTAAATTAAATTGCAACGAGTAACACATCCTAGGAGAAGACATGAGACACACAAACTATTTCACTTTTGGCAGAGCACAGGAAGAAGAGATAGTCATATCTGCAGTTAAACAGAAAGCAACTGAAATTATAACAAGCACTTAAAGGCAAAGTATGAAATCATGTGGCAGTCTTGGAGCTCCAGCCACAAAGGGCATCTGCACACACTTGCCATCTCTTCTCCATGTGAATCCACCAGGTGCTCATGAGAGTGGGAGACCTGAGAAAGCCCTTCTTGGTGGCATGAGAGACTGCCAAGATTTGAGAGTAGAACAGAGGTACTAGGAGAAACCCATCTACAATCTTAACCCAGTGGAAATACAAGATTACAAGTGGTTGCTGCTAAAGGACAGGCAGGAACTTGGCCACCCCCTAAACATTATTCATTTCTGTGATTTAAAAAAAAAAAAAAATTTGCCTCTGAGGCAGGAAACCCCCTTGTGTGCTAGGCCCACATTGAGTAGGGGGAAGGAAAAGTGGTCTCCCGTCAGGGTGGGGATAGGAATGCTGAGAAAACTTCATCATTGAACTCAATGAAACATAAAATAATGTGTGGGATGTAGCTAAAGCAGCACCTAGAGGGAAATTTATAGCATTCAATGCTTACACTAAAAAGAAGAAAGGCTTCAAATCAATGACCTGGAGAAACTAGAAGAGAAAGAGAATCAAAGCCAAAGTAAGCAGATGGAAGGAAATAAGATAAGAGCAGAACTCAATGAAATAAATAGAAAATCAAAAGAGAAAAATCAATGAAAGTATGCTCATTCCTTGGGTGGGCGGCAGAATCAGTGAAAACAACAAAGGCCTACCAGATTGATCAAGGAGAAAAAGGGGAAAACAAAGATTACCAATATCAGTAATAATGGGACAACTCCTGCAACTCTATATACCTTGAAAGGAGTATAAGGAAACACTATTAATAACTTTATGCCAGTAAATTTGCCAACTTACATAATATCAACAAATTTCTTAAAAGATACAAACTATGAAAGCTCAGTCAAGAAGTGATAATCCCAAATAGCTCTTTATTAAATAAAATGAATTTATAGTTAAAAATCTTCCCACCAAGAAAATTCTAGGCCAGATGGCTTCACTGATGAAATCTACCAAACACTAAAGGAAGAAATAGTAACAATATTACACGAACTCTTCTAGAATCTAGAAAAGGAAGAAATGCTTCTTAAGTCATTTTAAGAGGCCAGCATTACACAGATACCAAAACCATAGAAGGATATTTCATGAAAACTGCAGACCAATATCACTCAGGAATATAGACACAAAACTTAACAAATTCTTAGCATATAAAAATCTACCAATATGTAAAAAAGATAATAAATCATGAACAAATGGATTTTGTCCCAGAACTGCAAGGTTGCTTCAACAAAAATAAAATTTGTTTTAAAAAGGAATTAACCACATCAACAGACCAAAAAAGAAAACCTATATGATTGTCTCATTAATTGCACAAAAAACATTTGACGAAGTTCCATATCCTCTAATGATAAAAATGCTTAAATTAGGAATAGAAATATCCTCAACTGATAAAGGGTATCTATGAAAGGCCTACAGGTAATATAATATTTAATGCTAAAAAAAGAAGTCTTTTCCCCTAAGATCAAGAACAAAGCAAGGATGTCTACTCTCACCATTTTTATTTATAATTGTCCTAGAGGTCATAATCACTATACTAATGTAAGAAAAAGAAATAGGCTGGGCACAGTGGCTCACACCTGTAATCTCAGCTCTTTGAGAGGCCAAGGCAGGCAGATTCCTTGAATCCAGGAGTTCAAGACCAGCCTGCGCAACACAGCAAAGCCCCATCTCTCCAAAAAATACAAAAATTAGCCAGGCATGGTGGCACTTGCCTGTGGCCCCGGCTATTAATACTTTTGGGGGCTGAGGTAAGACAAGTGCTTCAACCCAGAAGGCTGAGGCTGCAATGAGTCTTGATTGTGCCACTGCATTCCAGCCTGGGCAACAGAGCAAGACCCTGTCTCAAAAAAAAAAATCCGAAAAGGAAAAAAGTAAAATCGTCTTTATTTGCAGGAGAATGATCATCCATATAAAATATCCTAAGAAATTACCAAAAAAGCTGCTAGAACTATTCAGTGAATTAAGCAAGGTCACAGAATAAAAGGTCAACATACAAAATCAATCTGATTCTATATATTAGAAATGAACACTGGAAACAAGTTTCACAAAAACCATTTACAATTGCATCAAAAACATGAAATATTTAAGGATAAATTTAACAAGATGTATGTAAGAACTGTACACTAAAACATACAAGTTGCTGAGAGCAATTAAGGGAGAGAGATATCATGGTCATAGATTGAAAGACTCAAGATTAAGATGTCAGTTACCCCCAGATGATCCAAAGATTCAATGCAACCCCAATCAAAATTCCAGCAGGTCACTTTTAGATATGGTCAAGTTGATTCTATAATGTATGTGTAAAGACAACTGACTGAAAATCGTCAAAAAATTTGAAAAAGAAAGAAGACTTATAATATCTAATTTACTTAAAGCTACAAGTAATCAAAACACTGTTGTATTTGCATTTGGTATTTGCATAAAGATAAATGTACAGATCAACGAAACCAAATTGTGATTCCAAAATAGACTCACATGCCAAAATAGGCTCACGGTGCCCAAAAAATTGGATATTCCTATGCAAAAACCCTTGCCATTTGCCATGGAACCTTTGCCCTTACTTCTCACCAAATAAGAAATATTTCTAAATGGATCATAAACAGAAAGGTAAATATGCCTAAACACAAAGGTAAAATTATAAAACATTTAAAAGAAACCACCGGAGAAAATCTTTGCAGTCATATGTTAGGCAAATGATTTTTAAATACAAAAAGCACAAACCATTAAAAAATTATAAATTAGACTTCCTTGAAATTAAAAGCTTTTGCTATTTGAAAGATAGTTTTAATACAATGAAAAGACAGATGATGGACTGGGTGAAAATATTCACAAAACACATTTGAAAAATGTTTCCAGAATATGCATGGAACTTTTATACCTTACTAATAAGACAAACTCAATTTTTCAAAAATAGACCCCCAAAATTGAACCAATGTTCCAAAGAAAAACTACAAATAACCAATAAGCACATAAAAAGTTACTCAATATTGTTAGTTGTCAAAGAAATACAAATTAAAACCTTAATACTGCACAGCCAATAGAATGGCTAAACTTCAAAAGACTGATATTACCACCACTGACAAGGATGCTGGACAACTGGAACTCTCACATATTGCCAGTGCAGATACAAAACGGCACAGAAAACATTTTGAGCATTTCTGGTAAAATTAAAAATCTACCTACCATGTGATGCAGAAAATCCACTTCTGGAAAGAAATGAAAACAAAAGACCACACAATGACCTGTGTGCAAAAGGTTTATGCTAAGAGGAAAAAAAGCCAAACACAAAAGACTTTATACCATATCATCCCATTTATATGACATTCTAGAAAAGGCAAAAAATATATAACAGAAAACAGATCAGTGGTTGCCAGAGAATGATGTTTGACTACAAGGGGTCCAAGGAAACTGTGAGATGGTGGAAATACTGTCCCTCTTAGTGACAGAATGATGATGCAGCTGTATACAGTCCTCAACACTCATTTGAACTGTACATTTAAAAAGGTGAGTTTTATTATATGTAAATTATACCTCAAAAAACCAAGCAAAAATTTTAATGAAAACCAAATCATAGATATGTCATATGAGCCTATTTATATAAAGATCCAAACTTCATGTAAAATTTTCAGCCTTGTTTTGGGATACACAAGCATGCAGTTAACACTACAACATAAGCCAAGAAAATAAATGCACAATTTTAAATCTTGGTTACTTGTGAGGGAAGAGGAGATGAGCATGATGGAGAGAGGTTCACAGGGTCTTTAGAGTCCTCCTAATCCTCTATTTCTTTTTTTTTTAATTTCATGTAGCATTTATTTATTTATTTATTTATTTATTTATATTTTAAGTTCTAGGGTACATGTGCACAATGTGCAGGTTTGTTACATACGTATACATGTGCCATGTTGGTGTGCTGCACCCAGTAACTCGTCATTTAACATTAGGTATATCTCCAAATGCTATCCCTCCCCCCTCCCCCCATCCCATGACAGGCCCCAGAGTGTGATGTTCCCCTTCCTGTGTCCAACTGTTCTCATTGTTCAATTCCTACCTATGAGTGAGAACATGCGGTGTTTGGTTTTTTGTCCTTCTGATAGTTTGCTGAGAATGATGGTTTCCAGCTTCATCCACGTCCCTACAAAGGACATGAACTCATCATTTTTTATGGCTGCATAGTATTCCATGGTGTATATGTGCCACATTTTCTTATTCCAATCTGTCATTGATGGACATTTGGGTTGGTTCCAAGTCTTTGCTATTGTGAATAGTGCCGCAATGAACATACGTGTGCATGTGTCTTTATAGCAGCATGATTTATAATCCTCTGGGTATATACCCAGTAATGGGATGGCTGGGTCAAATGGTATTTCTTGTTCTAGATCCTTGAGGAATCACCATACTGTCTTCCACAATGGTTGAACTAGTTTACAGTCCTACCAATGATGTAAAAGTGTTCCTATTTCTCCACATCCTCTCCAGCACCTGTTGTTTCCTGACTTTTTAATGATCACCATTCTAACTGGTGGGAGATGATATCTCATTGTGGTTTTGATTTGCATTTCTCTGATGGCCAGTGATGAGGAGCATTTTTTCATGTGTCTGTTGGCTGCATAAATATCTTCTTTTGAGAAGTGTCTGTTCATATCCTTCGCCCACTTTTTGATGGGTTTTTTTCTTGTAAGTTTGTTTGAGTTCTTTGTAGATTCCTGATATTAGCCCTTTGTCAGATGAGTAGATTGCAAAAATTTTCTCCCATTCTGTAGGTTACCTGTTCACTCTGATGGTAGCTTCTTTCGCTGTGCAGAAGCTCTTTAATTAGATCCTATTTGTCAATTTTGGCTTTTGCTACCATTGCTTTTGGTGTTTTAGATATGAAGTCCTTGCCCATGCCTATGTCCAGAATGGTATTGCCTAGGTTTTCTTCCAGAGTTTTTATGGTTTTAGGTCTAACATTTAAGTCTTTAATCCATCTTGAATTAATTTTTGTATAAGGTGTAAGGAAGGGATCCAGTTGCAGCTTTCTACATATGGCTAGCCAGTTTTCCCAGAATCATTTGTTAAATAGGGAATTCTTTCCCCATTTCTTGTTTTTGTCAGGTTTGTCAAAGATCAGATGGTTGTAGATGTGTGGTATTATTTCTGAGGACTCTATTCCATTCCATTGGTCTATATCTCTGTTTCGGTACCAGTACCATGCTGTTTTGGTTACTGTAGCCTTACAGTATAGTTTGAAGTCAGGTAGCGTGATGCCTCCAGCTTTGTTCTTTTGGCTTAGGATTGACTTGGCAATGCAGGCTCTTTTTTGGTTCCATATGAACTTTAAAGTAGTTTTTTCCAATTCTGTGAAGAAAGTCATTGGTAGCTTGATGGGGGTGGCATTGAATCTATAAATTACCTTGGGCAGTATGGCCATTTTCACGATATTGATTCTTCCTATCCATGAGCATGGAATGTTCTTCCATTTGTTTGTGTCCTCTTTTATTTCCTTGAGCAGTGCTTTGTAGTTCTCCTTGAAGAGGTCCTTCACATTCCTTGTAAGTTGGATTCCTAGGTATTTTATTCTCTTTGAAGCCATCATGAATGGGAGTTCACTCATGATCTGGCTCTCTGTTGTTTGTCTGTTATTGGTGTATGAGAATGCTTGAAATTTTTGCACACTGATTTTGTACCCTGAGATTTGCTAAAGTTGCTTATCAACTTAAGGAGATTTTGGGCTGAGATGATGGGGTTTTCTAAATATACAATCATGTCATCTGCAAACAGGGACAATTTGACTTCCTCTTTTCATAATTGAATGCCCTTTATTTCCTTCTTCTGCCTGATTGCCCTGGCCAGAACTTCCAACACTATGTTGAATAGGAATGGTGAGAGAGGGCATCCCTGTCTTGTGCCAGTTTTCAAAGGGAATGCTTCCAGTTTTTGCCCATTCAGTAGATATTGGCTGTGGGTTTGTCATAAATAGCTCTTATTATTTTGAGATATGTCCCATCAATACCTAATTTATTGAGAGTTTTTAGCATGAAGCATTGTTGAATTTTGTCAAAGGCCTTTTCTGCATCTATTGAGATAATCATGTGGTTTTTTTCTTTGGTTCTGTTCACATGCTGGATTACGTTTATTGATTTGCATATGTTGAACCAGCCTTGTATCCCAGGGATGAAGCCCACTTGATCATGGTGGATAAGCTTTTTATGTGCTGCTGGATTCGGTTTGCCAGTATTTTAGCATCAATTTCATCAGGGATATTGGTCTAAAATTCTTTTTGTTGTGTCTCTGCCGGGCTTTGGTATCAGGATGATGCTGGCCTCATAAAATGAGTTAGGGAGGATTCCCTCTTTTTCTATTGATTGGAATATTTTCAGAAGGAATGGTACCAGCTCCTCCTTGTACCTCTGGTAGAATTCGGCTGTGAATCCCTCTGGTCCTGGACTTTTTTTAGTTGGTAAGCTGTTAATTATTGCCTTAATTTCAGAGCCTGTTATTGGTCTGTTCAGGGATTCAACTTCTTCCTGGTTTAGTCTTGGGAGGGTGTATGTATCGAGGAATTTATCCATTTCTTCTAGATTTTCTGATTTATTTGTGTAGAGGTGTTTATAGTATTCTCTGATGGTAGTTTGTATTTCTGTGGGATCGGTGGTGATATCCCTTTTATCATTTTTTATTGCATCTATTTGATTCTTCTCTCTTTTCTTCATTAGTCTTGCTAGCAGTCTATCAATTTTGTTGATCTTTTCAAAAAACCAGCTCCTGAATTTGTTGATTTTTGAAGAGTTTTTTCTGTCTCTATCTCTTTCAGTTCTGCTCTGATCTTAATTATTTCTTGCCTTCTGCTAGCTTTTGAATGTGTTTGGTCTTGTTTCTCTAGTTCTATTAATTGTGATGTTAGGGTGTCAATTTCAGATCTTTCCTGCTTTCTCTTGTGGGCATTTCGTGCTATAAATTTCCCTGTACACACTGCTTTAAATGTGTCCCAAAGATTCTGGTATGTTGTGTCTTTGTTCTCATTGGTTTCAGAGAACATCTTTATTTCTGCCTTCATTTTGTTATGTACCCAGTAGTCATTCAGGAGCAGGTTATTCAATTTCCATGTAGTTGAGCGGTTTTGAGTGAGTTTCTTAATCCTGAGTTCTAGTTTGATTGCACTGTGGTCTGAGACAGTTTGTGATAATTTCTGTTCTTTTACATTTGCTGCGGAGTGCGTTACTTCCAAATATGTGGTCAATTTTGGAATAAGTGCAGTGTGGTGCTGACAAGAATGTATATCCTGTTGATTTGGGGTGGAGAGTTCTGTAGATGTCTATTGGGTCTGCTTGTTGCAGAGCTCCATTCAATTCCTGGATATCCTTGTTAACTTTCTGTCTTGTTGATCTGTCTAATGTTGACAGTGGGGTGAAGTCTCCCATTATTGTTGTGTGGGAGTCTAAGTCTCTTTGTAGGTCTCTTAGGACTTGCTTTATGAATCTGGGTGCTCCTGTATTGGGTGCATATATATTTAGGATAGTTAGCTCTTCTTGTTGAATTGAGCCCTTTACCACTATGTAATGGCCTTCTTTGTCTCTTTGATCTTTGTTGGTTTAAAGTCTGTTTTATCAGCAACTAGGATTGCAACTCCTGCCTTTTTTTGTTTTCCATTTGCTTGGTAGATCTTCCTCCATCCCTTTATTTTGAGCCTACGTGTGTCTCTGCACGTGAGATGGGTCTCCTGAATACAGCACACTGATGGGTCTTGACTCTATCAAATTTTCCAGTCTGTGTCTTTTAATTGGAGAATTTAGCCCATTTATATTTAAGGTTAATATTATTATGTATGAATTTGATCCTGTCATTATGATGTTAGCTGGTTATTTTGCTCATTAGTTGATGCAGTTTCTTCTTAGCCTCGATGGTCTTTACAATTTAGCATGTTTTTGCAGTGGCTGGTACTGGTTGTTCCTTTCCATGTTTAGTGCTTCCTTCAGGAGCTCTTTTAGGGCAGGCCTGGTGGTGACAAAATCTCTCAGCATTTGCTTGTCTGTAAAGTATTTTATTTCTCCTTCACTTATGAAGCTTAGTTTGGCTGGATATGAAATTCTGGGTTGAAACTTCTTTTCTTTAAGATTGTTGAATATTGGCTCCCACTCTTTTCTGGCTTATAGAGTTTCTGCTGAGAGATCAGCTGTTCGTCTGATGGGCTTCCCTTTATGGGTAACCCGACCTTTCTCTCTGGCTGCCCTTAACATTTTTTCCTTTGTTTCAACTTTGGTGAATCTGACAATTATGTGTCTTGGAGTTGCTGTTCTCGAGGAGTATCTTTGTGGAATTCTCTGTATTTCCTGAATTTGAATATTGGCCTGCCTTGCTAGGTTGGGGAAGTTCTCGTGGATAATATCATCCTGCAGAGTATTTTCCAACTTGTTTCCATTCTCCCCATCACTTTCAGTTACACCAATGATACGTAGATTTGGTCTTTTCACATAGTCCCATATTTCTTGGAGTCTTTGTTCGTTTCTTTTTACTCTTTTTTCTCTAAACTTCTCTTCTTGCTTCATTTCATTCATTTGATCTTCAATCACTGATACCCTTTCTTCCAGTTGATCGAATCAGCTACTGAAGCCTGTGTGTTCGTCACGTAGTTCTCGTGCCATGGTTTTCAGCTCCACCAGGTCATTTAAGGACTTCTCTACACTGTTTATTCTAGTTAGCCATTTGTTTAATCTTTTTTCAAGGTTTTTAGCTTCTTTGCCATGGGTTTGAACTTCCTTCTTTAGCTTGGAGTAGTTTGATTGTCTGAAGCCTTCTTCTCCCAACTCGTCAAAGTCATTCTCCATCCAGCTTTGTTCCGTTGCTGGCGAGGAGCTGCATTCCTTTGGAGGGGGAGAGGTACTCTGATTTTTAGAATTTTCAGCTTTTCTGCTCTGTTTTTCCCCCACCTTTGTGGTTTTATCTACCTTTGGTCTTTGATGATGGTGACGTACAGATGGGGTTTTGGTGTGGATGTCCTTTCTGTTTGTTAATTTTCCTTCTAAAAGTCAGGACCCTCTGCTGCAAGTCTGTTGGAGTTTGCTGGAGGTTCACTCCAGACCCTGTTTGCCTGGGTATTACCAGCGGAGGCTGCAGAACAGTGAATATTGCTGAACAGCAAATGTTGCTGCCTGATCCTTCCTCTGGAAGCTTCATCTCAGAGGGGTACCTGGCTGTGTGAGGTGTCAGTCTGTCCCTACTGGGGGATGCCTCCCAGTTAGGCTTCTCAGGGGTCAGGGACCCACTTGAGGAGGCAGTCTGTCCATTCTCAGAGCTCAAACTCTGTGCTGGGAGAACCACTCCTCTCTTCAAAGCTGTCAGACAGGGACATTTAAGTCTGCAGAGGTTTCTGCTACCTTTTGTTCGGCTATGCCCTGCCCCCAGAGGTGGAGTCTATAGAGGCAGGCAGGCCTCCTTGAGCTGCTGTGGGCTCCACCCAGTTAGATCTTCCCGGCCGCTATGTTTACCTACTCAAGCCTCAGCAATGGTGGGCGCGCCTCCCCCAGCCTCACTGCCACCTTGTAGTTCGATCTCAGACTGCTGTGCTAGCAATGAGTGAGGCTCCATGGGTGTGGGACCCTCCTAGCCATGCACGGGATATAATCTCCTGGTGTGCCGTTTGCGAAGACTGTTGGAAAAGTGCAGTATTAGGGTAGGAGTGACCCGATTTTCCAGGTGCCATCTGTCACAGCTTCCCTTGGCTAGGAAAGGGAATTCCCCTTGAGCTAGGAAAGGGAATTCCCTTGGCTAGGAAAGGGAATGACCCCTTGCTCTTCCCAGATGAGGCGATGTCTCACCCTTCTTCGGCTTACACTTGGTGGGCTGCACCCACTGTCCTGCCCCCAGTGTCTGACAAGCCCCAGTGAGATTAACCGGGTACCTCAGTTGGAAATGCAGAAATCACCCGTTTTCTGCATCACTCACGCTGGGAGCTGTAGACTGGAGCCGTTCCTATTCGGCCATCTTGGAACCACACTCAATCCTCTACTTCTTAAGGTGAGTGCTCTCTACACTGATACCTATATTGTTATTCTTTATTTCTTACACAGTATATATTTCTGTATATTTTCATAATACAATGGGTGTTAAAAGTAATAAGGAAAATAAATTGAGTTATAAATTTGTGTGTTAGAACAATTTTTCCTGTGCTGAGGCAACTAAAGAGACATTTTATCAGTTTTCTTATATAAAATAAGTATTTATTGGTTTAATATTTTTCCTATAGGGACATAGTGCTTGTAGTACCTTGTTTCTCTAATAAGTGTTTTCTATCTGCAGACAGAATGTTCTACTGAAATGGGACAGCAGGCCCATTAGATGGCATGTTCTATGCCTAAAATGCCTTTTAGGGAACCATCTCAAGACTGCCACTCACATTAAAGAGCACTGTCTTTACTTGGCTGGCATGCGGACAGACAGGAAACTTGGAAGGGCTGCTCTTTATCTGAAAATAATTCCATCTCCCTGTTTTATCTCAGCCATGCCAAAGCTTTGCTTAAATAGCAAGGTTCAGAGTGTGAAGCGTGATCCTTTGTTGACCTTTATTCCAACACCCAGGCTGTAACATGTTTGGCCATCTTAGTCCAGCCAAGTCAAAGCGACTCCAAGAGGCCATGGAGAGGGTGCACAGAGGCCTGGAGAGTGCTAAGCAAATGTCCTAGTTTGGACAGCTCACACGGGAGGGTTTGGCATTTAGCCTTCCTCCCCACTTCTGAATCCCCTGCCCAGAAGTCTAGACCTGTGCCATCTACTTGATTCCCGTGAATTTGTCCATCTTTCCACATTTATTTTTAAGCTGCTATTTTACTGAGCTGCCATAAAGCACCCTATAGCCCTACCTCCCAGAAGAGACCAGAGGCTGAGGCAGGTTACAGGCAGGGATGAAAGTGATGAAAATGGTGCAATGATGGGAGTGGGAAGCCAGGCAATTACGAGTCCTCTCACAAATATAGTCGTGCTACACATAATGACATTTCAGTCAACAAAAGATTGCATATACAACAGTGGTCCTCTAAGATTATAACACCATATTTTTACCGTACCTTTTCTATGTCTAAATATGTTTAGATACACAAATATCATTGTGTTCCAGTTGCCTATTCAGTTCAGTTACATGCTGTACAAGTTTGTATCTAGGAGCAACAGGCTATAACACATAGCCTAGGTTTGTAGTAGGCTATCCCATCTGGGTTACGTCAGTACACTCTATGATGTTCACACAGCAACACAATTGCCCAATGCACATTTCTCAGAATGTATTCCCATAATTACACCATGCATGACTATACTTCTCTGTCAAAAGTTTACCTGATCCAGCTCACTCCCTTCTTCCAAAGCATTAGGCTGCATTTTTCTAATTACTATTAGAAAGTTTGTTCAATGATCAAATTCACATCTAATGAAAGAAATGAAAATAAAAACTGCATTGAAATGCCATTTCTTACCTAACAGATTGGCAAAATGTCACACTTAAAGAAACAACAAGCAGATTCTAAATAGCCATATGTGTGAAAATTTAAAGGACCTGGAATATCCAAAGCAGTCCTATCAAAGAAGAATAAAGTAGGAGGACATACAGTAAAGTGTTGTATTGGCCTAAGTATTGACAAATGAGAAAACATTTGGCCAAAAGATCTAAACAATTCACGAAAGAAGATATATAGGAAGGGTGAATAAGCACTGCAAAGACATTCAATATCATCATTAATCAGGGAAATGCAAATGAAAGCTATAATGAAATTCTGCCAGACATCAGCAGAATGGCTAAAATTATAGACTGGCTGTATCAAGTGCTGACAAGGATATGAAACAACTTGCACTCTCATCTGTTGCTGGTTGGAGTGCAAAATGGTGCAACTACTTTACAAGACATCTTGAAGTTTTGAATAAAAGCAAACCTACACCTACCCTACAACCCAACCTCTCCTAGGTATTTTCCCAAGAGAAATGAAAACATATATCATATGTCAACAAAAAATAGAAAGTTCATGTTATTCATAACATCCAAAAACTAGTAAAAAAAAAAAAAACTGGGTGTCCATAAACACAAACATGAATAAACTGGCATGTGGTATAATGTATCCCAATGGGATCCTATTCAACAATAAGAAAGAATAAATTACTGATCAGAATGAATCTCAAAAGCATTATTCTACATGAAATAAGTCTTACATTACAAAGTATATATTATGAGATTCAATTTTCATGAGGTTAGGAAAAAGTACTCTGCTGTGGAGAAAAAATCAGAACAGTTCCCTCTTGGGTGGGAACAAGGAATGAGTAAGAGACACGTGGGACCATTGTATGGAAATCACTATGTTTTATGTATTGACAGGGATTTGGGTTTCACGGAGACATCTACTTGTAACAATCAGTGAAAATTTGTCCACTTCCTTGTTTATAAATTTTACATCAAAGGAAAAGAGTACACAAATATTGAACTCTAATGATAAGCATACTGAACTATATTAGGACATAATTTATTATCTAATTTATTCTGAAATACAGCAAAAACTATGAACTGATGAGAGGGTAGAGGAATGGAAAAATGATTAGGTATGTGATAAAGTATAGGACAACTCTATGTATACAAGTGTAGATATATATATAATTGTGTATATGTAATTGTAGAATATAGGTGGTAGGCATATGGTTGATCTTTGTTAAAATCTTTCAACTCTTCTGTTTGAAATTTGTAACTTTTTTTTTCTTTTTTTTTGAGACAAAGTCTCGCTCTGTCGCCCAGGCTGGAGTGCAGTGGCACAATCTCGGCTCACTGCAAGCTCCACCTCCCGGGTTCACGTCATTCTCCTGCCTCAGCCTCCCGAGTAGCTGGGACTACAGGTGCCCGCCACCACGCATGGCTAATTTTTTGTATTTTTAGTAGAGACGGGGTTTCACCATGTTAGCTAGGATGATCTCGATCTCCTGACCTCATGATCCGCCCGCCTCGGCCTCCCAAAGTGCTAGGATTACAGGTGTGACCCACCGCGCCAGGTCTGTTGTAACTTTTTTTTTTTTAAAGCAAGGTGCAGAACTATATCTATAATGTACTATCTTTTATTTAAGAAACAGGAAATAATATATATCATCATTTGCTTACATTTGTCTAGAGAGATACTAGAAAGATAACCAGGGTAGATGGGGACTTGTCAGTATGTACCTTTTGATATTATTTTGCTCTTTGAATCATGTAAATATGTAACCCATTCGAAACTAATTTTAAAAAGACGACCATTTGCCCAAGGAAGGAATTAAAGGCTTAGGGAGTCTAGTTGACCAGCTCTTCATTTCTGATGCCCTCTGTGCTTGAAATCCATTCATTTTTAGGTTTTTGGAAGAGAAAAGGCAGATGGTTGAGCTCCTGGGAAGTTTGCCTTGAAACTGTAGAATTTAACAACAAAACTATAATACTCCCTCTCTCTGTCTCTAATCAGTTCAAAATGGGTTTTCTAGTGCAATTTGTCTTAGCCAAACCTTTATCCAGCCTCCTGTCCCCACCCCACACTCACACACACTGACATATATACTCACCCATATAGGGCTATGCTGAGTGATCTCAGGGAGCCATCTCCAGAGTGTCCCTGTGGCCTCCTTTCCTCAGGACAACGTTTTTCAATCAGGTACACAGGATGGCAGTGGTGGTGTGCAGATATCTTCATGTAAATGCCCCCTCTAACCCACCTCATCTAGTTTCTCAGGCAAGGATCCTCCCTAAGCGAGCTGCTGTGTAATGTTTTGCTTGGAAATGAGGTGGAGCTGCAGTGACAACATGACACTGGAAAGGGAAGTCATCACCAGCGTGTACAGGAGTTTTCCTAAAGCTCAGCAACCTAAGATTGATATGATTATGTTCACCTCTATCATGCAACACATTTTCACATCCCTTCAAAAGTGAGCACCCAGCCTAGCTGCCAGCCTAGATTCACCAGAGAATGCTTGAACACCAGTGAGGCACGAACCTCAAGGGCAACCACAGTTGACATAGTCGGCCTCAGTCAGGGCTCATTGGTCTACCAGATGCCCACAGCATATAATGGAACAAGAGATTAGGAATTTATGAGACTAGAAGATGAGAGAGAAAGTATTTTCCTCAGGTGGATGGAATGCTTGTTGAGACCAATTACTCTGAGGAAAGGTCAAGGAAGGGCAAAGACATTGACCCCAGAGCTAAAAATTAGAGCTATGAACAGCAGCCAAGAAAATCCAACTGATTATCATGCCTGTAAAGCAGAAACATCAAATGACAGATTAAATTAGAGCAGCGAATTTAAAATTGTGGATGTGCTGTCTGTCTTTATCAGCTCACATCACTAATGAAATCCGAATCTCCATGGAAGGCAGCCAGGAAAATACAGAAATAGGAAGAATGTTAAGAGGAGGCTGGGCTTAGAAACGAGCCTCTTGGGAGGGGTGAGATGTGTGAAATTAATCAGTGAGCCTTGCCGGAACCAGCCCCAGTCTTCTGCTTCCTCTTTCCTGGAGCTGAGCCTGGGCTCTGGGAGAGCCAGTGCCCATTTGGCAAAGACTAGGGAAGAGAAATCACTGGAAGGAAGGAAAGGAATTAAAGAATAAGGACAAAAATGACGAGGGCTGCTCTGGGGATTGTTCTACACACATGATGGGGCTGCCCCACGTGCTGTGGGACAAAGCTGCTCTCTGCAGCACCCAGACTGCAGGTGGGGTGGGGGTCCTCCTGCACCCTGCAGGGTCCCACATTTGGGTCTTCTCTGGCTGTCAGCCTGTGGATTCCTGTAGAGCAAAGGTCCCCCAGTCCCTGGGCCACATAGCAGTACTGATCCGTGGCCTGTTAGGAACTAGGTCACACAGCAGGAGGTGAGTGGCAGGTGAGTGAGGGCAGCTTCATCTGTATTTATAGCTACCCCCATTGCTCGCATTCCCACCTGAGTGCCATCTCCTGTCAGATCAGTGGTGGCGTTAGATCTCATAGACAGGCAAACCCTATTGTGAACTGTGCATGCGAAGGATCTAGGTTGCACGCTCCTTATGAAAATCTAATGCCTGATGATCTCCCACCACCTTCAGAAGGGACTGTTTAGTTTCAGGAAAACAAGCTCAGGGTTCCCGCTGATTCTACATTATGGTGAGTTGTATAATTATTTCATTATATATATTACAATGTAATAGTAATAAAGTATACAATAAATGTAATGCACTTGAATTATCATCCCAAAACCATCCCTCTACCTTACCCCCTGTCCATGGAAAAATTGTCTTCCATGAAACCAGTCCCTGGTGTCAAAAATGTTGAGGACAGCTGCTATAGAAGATGCACCATTCTGTCCCAGCCTCCCTGTTCAGCCAGGTTGGGAAAGCCTTGGCTCTCAAGAAAGCACAGCTGTGGCAGCCTAAAGCCTTATGCTTTGGCCTACACTAGATATTATCATTCCTTTCATTTCTGCCAATCTATGTAAAAGAAATGATATATCCTTATTTTGTTTGCATTTTCATATCTTTACCTTCAGTCATATTCATTTCTTCTTCTGAGATTTGCCATTTTTCTTTTGGGTTGTCTCTTTTTTAAAATTAATTTTAAGAAACTATTTGTTAATGTTTAAAGGCATAGAAGTCAGGAAGGTTAATCAATTTTGTTCAGTTCAATATCCTCACAACTAAGAACAGTGCCTGACATATAGTATACATATTTAATATGTACTGATGAATATAGAATATTAAACCTTTTTCTTATGTTAAGAATGTTTTCTCTTAGCCTATCAATTTCTTTACAAGTCTCTAGCTATATAATGATTTTGTTGTAGATGTTGATGTTTTTATAAGGAAATAATTATCTATTTTCTTTATAAAAAAGAAAGAAAGCACAGCCAAGTCTCAGCACGCCCAGTGCTAGCTCTGGGGAAAATAGAATTGTGCCAGGAGAAGCAGGCAGTAGACCTTCCTACTCTTTCATTCTCTTGAACCCTTCCCAGGGCTTTTGAAGCCTGCCACTCTGACTCTTTGTCTATCTTGGCAATGTCTTCTATCAGGGAAATTCAGCTCTCAATTATTTTCACCTCGACATAAATGAAACAGCAGGGCATGGTAAAAGCACATGAAGGGGAGGAGCAAGGGGTCAAAAAATAAAAAATTTAAATATGAAAAGCACATGAGCTTCAGCATCAAATGGACCCGAGTTCAAATCCTGGCTCTTCCACACACCGTGAAGCATTGAAAAAATAATGCAGTATCTCGAGTCTTGGATCCTCCATCAGCAAAATAAAGATAATACCCATCCTATTGATATGTACTTTAATTAGGAGCAATGTGTGTAAAGGTGCCCAGTGGAACAATCACCCACAAGTGCTCCATAAATGTTTCCTCTCTCCTTCCTCAACTTTTTCCAGAGATTTCCTCTTCAAAATGCTTGTAAATGTCATCCATTTATCTCTGTTCAAGGAATCATAGCCATCAGTAACAGATGAGTTATCTTTGAGACAAGGTAGGATGTGGTTTGGCTTCAGGTCAACCCTGCTAGAACATTCTTTCACACATCCCCACTCATCACAAAACCCACACCACTGCCTCACTGATGCCATGTTTAACCATGCCTCTTACCTAAAAGAATTCCAGAAACTGGCCTTAGAAAATCCAAATATCAAACAAAGTCATGGAGTGTTTCACCTAGGGAAGGAATGCTAAACAACTGCCTTACAGCATTGGTGCTCCTGGCCAGACCATCAGGTGGTCCATTACTTAAGATAACCATTGCAACCCGACCCCCATGTCAATTCCCACACTTTGCCTAATCAAAGATCCCTACCGGCTTTTTTTTTTTGAGAATCTGCCAGAGGATCCTTGCACCTCCACTGTCTTCCTTGTGCTCAGACACAGGCCCTGAAATAAAAGCCTTGTCTGGGACATCTGCTTGGCCCCATGTTAATTTTCATTACATGAGAAGCCAAAAAGCCTGTGACCTATAACATCATCAGCCCTTCCAAAGGCCATCACACCACATAATGTCAGGGCTGGAAAACTGGCAGACATAGGCTCTATCCTTGGTGACTTTCAGGCAAAATCCTACCCATAGTTACATTGTATTCCAAGTAGGTTTTTCAAATTTTTGAGTTTGAATAAGTTTAGATGGGCTTCCTGATCTCTAAATCTCTAGTGCTCATTTTTCTAAGCTCCTTTACCTGATACTAGAATTAACTGAGGGATTGACACAGGTGCCTTTGAATATTCCCTGCCTCTCATTTCCTCCTCTCAGTTTCTGCTGTGATCACTACAGCCTGGGTATCTCTGAGGCTTCTGGGCCTTGACATTTGTGGAAGACTGAGAATTGTCCTTCAATATCTGTTATGACCTGAATTATGCCCCTTCAAAATTCATATGTTAAAGTCCTAACCTCTGATTCCACAGAATGTGACTATTTTTGAAGACAGTGTTTTAAAAGAGGCAATTTGGTTAAAAAGAGGTAATGAGAGTAAACCCTAATCCAATATGACTGATGTCCTTCTCAGAAGAGAAAATTTGGACACAGACATGCATAGAAAAAGAATGCCATGTGAACATGAAGACAGCCAAGAAAAGAGGCCTCTCAAGAAACCAACCTGCTGACCCCTGGATCTTGGACTTCCCAGCCTCCAGAACTGTGAGAAAATAAATTTCTATCCTTTAAGCCACTCAACCTGTAGTATTTTGTTATGGCAGCCCCAGCACACTAATACAATATTCATTCTCTCCTTCACTTTAGAAATAGAGTTCTTTTAGTTATAGCTAAACATATGAAAGACTAAATTTCCCAGCCTTCCTTGCAGTGGGGTTGGGCCATAAAACAAAGTTGGAGCCAGCAGGATGTGAGATGTGAGCAGAAGCTGCGTGGCAGCTTCCAGGTCTTGCCTTTCAAGTGGAAGCTACTTGCACTCCGTGTGTCCTTTTGCCTCCCTCCTGCTGGCTGGGAGATGGCTATAAGCAGAGAAGCTTCCTTGGACAGTGGACAGGGATGGAAACCACATGTTGAAAATGGTGGAGAGGTCTCCTCCAACCCTAGATTACAGTCCTGTGTTCTTAAGGAGTCAAATAAGAGAAACATGTTAAATCTACTGTGGTTGGGGCCTCTTTTTTTTTTTTTATGGCATCGTATTAGTCTACCATTGGGCTAATATGGACATTCTACCTCCAATGCCCAGATCCTCGAGTTCCAGGTTCCCTAGGAATGCCTGGCTCTGGGAAGAACAGAGAGTCCCAGAGCTGAGCTCTAAGTGGAGACTCTCAGGGATTGGCTGGATGGAGGCTCGGTGGAAATTTATCTTCTAACAGCTTAGTAGCTGTTTGATATAAAAACACTCATAAATTGAAGGAAAAAATATTTTGGTTTTGTTCCTAAATAACCACAATTACTTAGTAATGGGATGTGTGCATGTTGGGCCCTGCACGGCTTCTCAAACTTTGATCGGTTTGGACTAACCACCCCAATTTCAATACTTTTTATTGCAGCAACCACTGAAAACCCAGTTTTACAAAGATACGATCTCATCAAATGGAATATAGTATGATTTAATATTGAAACTAAACCACATTGAGCTAGTCATTCAAACAATACCCAACAGAGGTTTTCCTCAAAAATTTAAAATGTTCCATGGAGATGCCTGTGAGTTTCTGCGGCACCCTGGGGGTTTGGTGGGAAGCTCAGTGCACAGTTTGGGAACCATCGGCCTAGTCATAAGTATTTAGTTACCTGAAGTTTACCACGGCTCAAATCTGTCACTGATTTCCACATTGGTAAAACCAGTGAAATTGTGGTGCCTACTTCTTATGGTTCTTATGAAAATTAAGTGAGATGATCCATTTTTAAATGTCTAGCACAGGATGTGGCCGAGAGAAAGCCTTGGCATTAGTTTTCTGTTGCCATAACAATCACCTTAAACCTAGAGGCAGTAAACAACATATATTTGTTTTTTCTAAGTTCCAAACATTGTTTCCAGCAGGAGGCACAGCTTAGCTGGAGCCTCCGCTCTAGGGGCTGACTGGGCGGCAATGCCGGTGTCAGCAGGGCTGCAGTGTCATAAGAGGGTCAAAACACAGTCTCTCATCGTGGGCAGAATTCGTCTTCTTGCAAGTGTAGCACTGAGGTCCAGTTTCACTGCTGGCTGTTGGCCAGGGACCACCCAGTTTCCTGTCATGCTGACCCCCTCCACAGCAGTTTGCGTGGCAGACAGCAGCTTGCTCCTTCAGAGACAGCAGCAAGGTTTCTCTCTAGTCTGAGAAGACAGTGTCAGAGTGAGATATAATCATAGGAGCGGCATTTGCCAGATGAAGTAGTCTATCAAGGGAGGGGCATCCGTCAATTTTGCCATATTCCATTGAATAAAAGCCAGTTGCAGTTTCCACCCACACCATTATAGACAAGGTTATCAGACAGGGGCACGACTCACGGTGGTCATCTTAGCTTATGTCTGCTGCAGCCTGGAAAAGTGGCATGTCCCCTTCAAGAGTTCTCTTCTCCATGCTAAATATGCCCAGGTGTGTCAACTGTGGCCTGTGTGGCAATGTTAAAACTCCTGGCTCTAATTCTGTGCCGGCCTCAGAAGACATTTGCTCTGGGAAGAAATGGGGGGCAACACTAGCTTTGTTGTTTAGGGGAGATGGGTCCCATGAGGAGAGGTAGACAACACATGGGAGGTGCTTTCTGTTTAATTTACTCACTCTTCCACTCACTTATTCCACACATTTTTATCGAACAATTTCTATCATCCAGGCCCTCATATGGCCCTGAATGGGGACCAAAGAGTAAGAAACAGCCTCATGGTCCCTGCATGGAGCTCCCTAACCACTCACACTGGGTACAGATGCCAGCATTTGAATCATTCCAGTGCAACACAGCCCATTTCCCAGCCTTGTACCTCCTTTGGGTCAGGGAACTGCAGCTCCTTGGGAAGAGCTGTGGTCATCCATTTAATGCAGATGTGGCCAGGAGCAACTCGCCCTGGGGAGAGGGAGAGGGAAGTGGCAGAAGCCAGTGACACAGAGGAAAGGGGTGTGTGTGGCCAGGCATCAGAGCCCATGCGCTTCAGGCCTCTCTCCCGTTGTGTGTTCCTGGAGTTCTCTAAAGCTTAGTTTCTTCATCTACCCATTCTGTGTTGTCTGAACTAAACTTCCACCACTAAAAACCCATTTATATTACTCCCAACACACACACATTTTGATAGCGTGTCTTTCCAAATCATGTATGAAAAAACAGTCAATTGATTTTCCAATGAAATCAGCAGTATTAAACTAGAGTTGATATCTTTCAGTCAGACACTGAGAAGTGAATGCTTTGGCCTGGCACAGCCAGCCAGGCTGTATCCAGCTGAAGGCAAGACATCAAGAATTGAAGAAAGCTGATGGCACCCAGTACTATTGGTGCAGCCTTCCAGGCACACCTGATATTTCTTCAAAGTGGTATGTGAGCTACTGGGTATTCCTGGAGATGATTCAGGTGGTATATCAGTTTTATAGGTGTGCATTTATTCTAATATGTGGTAATAAAAAATTGCAACTAGCCCATTAAACCTAAGGGATAATTTTCATTTATAATAAACAAAATGAATTTTGTTCTGGGAGTAAATAAACACCAGTCCAGGTGATATGCGGCCACAGGGGCACTGTCAGGGCCAACTACAAATGACCGGCATCTAGGGAACCCTGGCTGTTACCCCCAAGGACACTTCACCCCTACATGCTGTGATGCTGTAGGATTCCACTTTCTTTCTCAGGAGAGCCACACACATACCCACTCCAGTGACTCTTAGCTTCTACAATAAACAGGGCTCCTAGACATGCTTGGAGAATGGTGCTCAGAACAGCCTCTCTGGTTCGCCAGCCACTCGACTTCTATGTGCTGGATCGATCAGCTTCATATGAGCATGAGTTTCTCATCCTTATGAGTTGCCGTCAAGTGTCAGACTACAGACTAAAACATGACAGTGGTCAGGAACGTTTGGTCTTGAGATTTAAAAACTAATGGTACTGTTTTCACTAACAATCAAACACAAGGCTGTTTCACTCAAAACCCACTGATTGTTGCCGTGATGTGACCCCTGAGCCTCCTCTGGGTGATGCATTACTATGCCTGCTTTAAAGACCTTTTTTCAGAATTTTTCCTGGCAAGAATTTGACAGTGAAAAAGTACAAAATAAGCCTGGAGTCTTGACGCTGGAGATAAAAGAAAGAAATGAGGTCTGTCTGGGGCACATCCACAGGCCCATTGCCAGCTCAGCACACGCTCAGGCTCTGAGCAGGGAACCATGTTGTGCTCTCTTGATTGATTTGCACTGGCTCTATCCCTCTGAAGCATATTTTTAAAGGGAGGAAATTGGTAACTTTATATCTCTTATGGATGAGATATTTTCTATCTATAATAGTTTGGAAATACTTTTTAACAACTCAGATGATGAGGTAAAAAAACAAATCTTTCTTTTGGCCTTAGAGTTCCCCAAGAGACTGGAAACGAATAAGGGCCTCACAGCAACTCCAGGAGAGCAACGCCACAATTTCACGTGTCCAGAGGGATTGTGCTACCTCATTATCATATGCACCTCTCGGGGAGGCAGGCGTGGTGGGCAGAGGGGATGCTCAAGGCTGGTCATCTGGAACTCGGCCTCAGCCTGGGGAATAAGAAGAGGGAGATTCGCATTGCACAAAGGCAAAGGCATTGCTAATGGCTTGTTGACAATTGACATCTGCTTATTTATTGCAAAGCAAAATGTGCTAAAGTTTGAGAAAAATAGAACTGGTAACAGGAAAGCCACCTGGCTCAGTTCTCTGAAAGATGTGGAATACTTTTTACCCTTCCAGTACTTAATGTCATTCTGGAAACTTCTTCCACCATCTTTTCTCCTCTAACCTCCATGCTTCTAGGATTTGCTTTCAGCTTCCTAAATTCTAAGCTCCCTGAAGCAGCTCCGGCTTTCAGTGTCTGTTGGTCTAATGTGATCAGCCCTTGGGCTCACAGCTCCTGTTTTGCCACATCCCTCTGGGCGCCTGGACTCCCAGGAGAGGAGGAGAGCAGCACAGCTCACAGTGGGAATGAATATTCTGTCAGTCCTGGGAGACAGAGAACCAAGGAGTTGGAGAGGGAGGTGGCCGATGCACTTTTTCTTGGGAACATTTCCTTTCATTTACAACACTGTTGGAATTTTTTGGAACATATTTGCCTTATGAAGGTACTTTACAGCTTTTTAATGCTAGTCATAATAATAACAGTTACTGGAATATTTTACACCAGTGCAGCTTGAGTTAAATTTCAAGGACCTATCCTATCCATTGTTTCATTGGTCCAAAACAATTCCAGCACAGACACTTTCAAGGACCTCACTTGTTTGGGAATCTATAAGGAGGTGGTATGAACTGATGGAGTCCACAAGAATTAGCCTACCTTCTGGCCACAAGTGAAGCCGTGTCTTCAGATGGGTGGCCCACAGATGACGAAGGGATGTTGGGAAGGTGATTGGGAGGGGGTCTTAAAGGTTTACAGGACAATACTGACAGTGAAAGGGGACACTCTTCATAGTCAAGCTGGGACAACAGGACTATCCCGGAAGTATGGTCACCGGTTCGAAATCACAGGAACCCTGCTCGACTTTGCTTCCCTGCCTGTCTCAAAGTCTTTTTTCTGCAACAGATTTATTTTGTGATGTTGGGATTATACAAATTGAGATTTTTTGAGGTGCATGCAATACACTTGGGATAAGAGGTGCAGCCTTCCAGAAAATTCATCTAAAAAGGCATCTGGGGAAAAGAAATGTATTGCTCATTGAAATTGAACTATATGAAAAGGTATTGGCAATGTAATTCAGAGCCAGAAATGTAATGCTGTTGAAATACAGAAATATTTCACTATAAACTGCTTCTCTTTCAATATCTAGTCAGCCCAAGGGCAGCCATCTTGGGCTACTTTGTTCATTATTGATTATAAGGCAAGGGGCTGCTCAGAGGACTTGGCACACCCTGCTGGTTGAAGGTAGGGGCAGAGGGGGCAAAGCGGGTGAGGAGGTTGGCTAGCACAGGAGAAAGATAGCTTGCTGTTGGGGGTAGGAGTGGGGGCGCTGTGAGCAAGTGACACAGTGTCCCAAGCGTCAGTGTCTTATCTGCATGTGGCAGGGGTCACAGATGGTCACACTGCATCTCCTGTAGGATTTGGGCATCAGTTCTAGTTCAAACCGGGCCCCTAAAAGACTCAGGCAAATGTAGGGATAATTAGAGGACTGGTGGGGCGGGACTGGTGGGGCAACCCTAGTGGGGCTCTAGTCAGATGATTAAGGAGTCATGAGTTGGTGCCGGAGGATGGAGCGATTTCAGGTTCCACAAGTCTGTCATTCAAATGGTATCCAATTAGTAGAGCCCACTCAGAAGGACCAACTTAGATGCCCATTTCCTTTTATGAATACCAACCCCATGGCAGTGTGGAAGATGGATTTGAAGGGTAAGGGAGCCAGAGGAAGGGACACCAGTGTTACCTCTTCCTATCTCCTTTGCTGGGCTCCAGGTTGGCTCTGGGCATGGCTGTGACTTCTATTTTTTTCATTAAACCAATAACTAAAACCATTTGATATGAGTCAAGAATTTTCTAGGTGCAGGGGATAGAAAAAATTGAGACAAAATTCACATCATCAAGGAACTTTCAGTGTTGAGAGTGGCAAGAATGAATCAACCATGATTACCAAGTATGAGAAATATCAGAGCAGGGCAAAGAACTTTGGGACTTGGCTGAGGGGCAATAGATCAGAAGGTTTCAAAAAGACTTAATGTGTGCTCCTGACCTGAGATTTGAAGTACGGGTGGGAGGTAGTAAAGGAAGAATGAAGAGCAGCCCCAGTAAAAAGAATGCCATGTCCAGTGGCAGAGAAGCCAGGCACACAGGGTAGCTGGAAGGGGTTCCACAGATCTGGTGAGGGCCTTTGTGAAGGGGAGGCAATGAGACTAGAGGGAAGATGCTGGAGAGATCACACACAAAGGGCTTTGCATGCTAATATGAAATGTGTGGATGGATAGAAAATCCATCTGTATTAGTATCAGTCTGAGTTCTCTAAAGAAATGGAACCAATGGGGGTAGGGGAAGCAGCGGGGAGAGGAAAGGGGAGAGGGGGAGAAGGAGAGAGGGTGAAAGATTATCAATCTATTTATCTAGAGAGATTTACTGTAAGGTATTGGTTCATATGATTATGTAGGCTGAGAAGTCCAAGATCAATAGTTGGCAAGCTGGAGACCCAGGAGAGCCACTGGTATAGTTTCAGGCTATGTCCAAAGGCCTGAGAACCAGGAGAGCTAATGGTATAAGTTCTAGTTCGAGTCCAAGTCTAAAGGCAGTAAAAGATTGGTATTGCAGCTCAAAGATAGGCAGAAATAATTCTCCCTTACTCAGGCCTTCCATTCAGGCCTTTAACAGCTTGGATGAGGCCCACCCACATTGGGGAGGACAGTCTGCTTTACTCAGTCTACCAATTCAAATGTTACTCTCTTCCAGAAACACCTTCACAGACTCATCCAGAAGTAATGTGTAATTAAATATCTGGGCAACCTGTAACCCACTCAAGCTGACACATACAATTAATCATCACACCAACAAACTTTGAAGAATTTGAAGCAGTGCTGGATGGGACCACATTTTTTGAGGGGGGAAGAAACAGAGCGTTTAGCACCCAACTCTTTAAGTATGACTGTGCAGATAGAGAGGAAGACATGACTTCAAGGCACATCTGAAGGGTAAATCTTCAGGATTAAGTATGGAAAAAAGCGAAATGAGGGCATGGAAGATGATGCTGATGTCTCTTGTCTCAAGACTGGCAGGGCTGTGGGCATCACTAAGATGGGTATGAGGGCAAGCGAGGAACAGGTGTGGGAAAAAGCAATGAGTACAATCTGGGGCATCCAAATGGGAATGATCAGGAGGCAGTTGGGTATATGGGTCTGCAGTTGGGAATGGAAATGTAAATTTGGGATTTATCTGCTTCCTGAGGGTAAGGGTAGCTATGGATTTGGGTAAGTTTGGATGAGAGTCTCCAGAGAGCAAAGGTGTGGTGTGAGAAGAGCAGGAGGCAGAGGGTGAAGTACTAAGCCTCATGGATGCTTAAGGTGAGGAAGAAAAGAGAACCCATGAAAGAAAATGAAAAGGAGGTAAACTGAGAGACGTGTCACAATGTCCAGGGGACAAATCAAGAAGCATGTTTGTCAAATGTCACTAAGAAGTAGGATTACCACATAAAACGTTGATTGTATTAGGCAATATAGAGATAAGTTTTTGTGGTAGACCCAGGTAAAGGAGACTTATAAGACTGCAGTGAGCTGGAGAATGAATGGGAGGTAGGAAATGACATTAAGAGACTTATCTTTCAAGAAGCTTGCTAGTAAGAAGACAGGAAGGATGGTAGCTGGAGGGAGGAAATGTTTGTTTTTAATTGGGAGAGACTTGATGATGTTTAGCATGATGGTGGGGGAAAGCCAGACAGGAGTGACTATCAATGCAGCAAGTCCCTGAAGAGATGAGAAATGATGGAACCAAAGGCCGAGAGAAGGGACTAGCCTTGTAAAGGAGGAGGGACCAGAACTCTCCTGAGACTGAAGGGCAGGTGCAAAGAGTACATGCCAAGTCCAGAGCTATGAGAGTCTAAGATTCTGTTCTATATGCAAGTTAACAAGACAGCTTGCCACATTTCATAAATATTGGCAGAAAACACAGGCTTCTGGGTTGAAGGCAAAAAACAGATGATTACTCTTAGGAACAGTAGTAGGCAGAGTAACATCTGGCACCA
Source organism: Pan paniscus (assembly GCF_029289425.2). Classification (NCBI taxonomy): domain Eukaryota; kingdom Metazoa; phylum Chordata; class Mammalia; order Primates; family Hominidae; genus Pan; species Pan paniscus. The sequence goes on from NC_073253.2 coordinate 104,485,494, forward strand.
GTTCCCCGAATCCCAGTTCTTACAGGGCAACATGATCAGGGCTAACTGTTGCCAGCACATGTGGTGGGTTGCATTGTGGGGAAGGAGCCTGAGACTAGGAAGCCGTGATCTCCTATAAGGGTTTCCAGAAAGAGAAAGTCACCCATCTTCCTTTCCAGAAAGAGATATCTTCGTTACCCAGAAATATAAGCAAATCTGCCCTGAGGAGGCAAGGGAGATGTCTCTATTTTTACTAATTTGTAGTGTAAGAGACATTTCTATCTTTCCAAGGCTCTTGCTTATCCTAACATTCTCGGGAAGACAGTCTAAATCTAATTGGCTGTTGGTGCTTAGACATCTAATGACTTGAGGGATTCGTGGAGAATCATTCCTCATATGTATGCCAACACTGATGAACTTGCTTCTGGCTGAGAAAATAGCTAAGAATGTTATTATCCGATGGCCTCCATTTTTCTTTTCAGTAAAGTACCAAGTAAGGTTATCTGAGAAGAAAGGGTGCTGCAGTTGGAGAGGAGGCTTTTAAAAAAGCAATTGAGAATAGAAAAATAACCGAGGAAAATGTGAGGGGTCATTGGCTGAGACCCATGGAAAGCTTGTCTAGCACCAAGGGCTAGTCAAGGTTGGTGACTATGACCCATATAAAAAGTGATGCCCTGCTGGGCATGGTGGTCTGCCTGTAATCCTAGCTACGTGGGAGACTGAGGTGGGAGGATTGCTTGAGTTTGAGGATGCAGTGAGCTAGGACTGTGCTACTGCACTCCAGCCTGGGTGACAGAGCAAGACCTTGTCTGTCTCTCTATATAAACATAAATAAGGTTTCCTAACCAGTGCTCAGTAGTGGGAAGCAGCAGAGACATCAAGCTGAAGGTGAATAGAGGGGCTGGGGGTACTGGAGGGCAGTCACAAGGGAAACTATGAGGGTTGAGGGCAAGACAGTTTAGAACAAAAGCCAGAGGCACTGAAGTGATAAACCGTGAGATCCAGGCAGTGCTTCCTAACCTTTTGCACCTAGCGGCACACCAGGTAAATGGACTGCTTGCAGCTGGAAGCAACTGACCTAGGGGCTCCAGCTGCCCCAGGAGACTGAAGGAATTTGTATTGCTATAAATCTGTAGCTCTTTCAGAATATCTTGGAAGGAAAGCTTAGAGCTAGGACAAGATGGCATCTGCTAAAATTTTGTTAAGAATTTTTGTCTCTGATGAGGGATATCAATCTTTTGTTTTCGTTTTCTTATAATGTTTTGGTCTCAGGCTTAGTCAGGATGTTGTCCCTCATTTAATGAGCTGGGAAGTGTTCCATTCTCTTTTATATTCTAGAAGAGCTTGTGTAGAATTGGTATGACTTTAATGTTTGGTAAATTTCATCAGTGAATCTATGCTCACCTACAGTTTTTGTTTGTGGGCAAGCTTTTAACTACAGGTTCAACTTAATAGATACAGGACTACAGATTCAATACAATTTCAATAAAAGTCCCAACAGGATGTTTCTGGTAGAGATTCACAAGTTGAGAACAAAATTTATATGCAATTGCAAAGGACCTACAACAGCCAAAATAATTTTGAAAAAGAACAAAGTTGGAGCATTCTTACCATGAGGTTTCAAGACCTGCCTTAAAGCTACAGCAATCAAGACCATGTGGCATGAGTGTGAAGACAAAGATATAAATCAATGGAACAGAAGAGAGACCAGAAATAGGTCCACATATATATGCTCAATTGATTTTTTAAATGAAGCTGCTGTGGCAATTCATTGGAAAAAGAATAGCCTATTCAATAAATGATGCTGGCAACAACTGGACATCCATTTGCAAAAACCAACCACCCCCCCTCACCAAACTTAACTCTTTTCTCACATTTACAAAAATCAACTTGAAATGGATGATAGAGCTAACCATAAAAATTAAAACTATAAAAATTCTAGAAAAAAACAGACCAGAAGAAATATTTCTGGAATGTATATCTGATAAAGGACTTAATCCAAGATACATAAAAGAACACTTATAATTCAATAACAAGATAAACAGTGTACATTAAAAAATGGGCAAAAGACAAAATATTTGAAGAGACACTTTCCCAATAAAGGGATATGTAAAAAGCAGCTCAGTATCATCAGTCTGTAGGGAAATGAGGTATAAAACACACCTACTGCAGTGGATCACAAAAAACAAAAGCTGGACAATACAAAGTGCCAGCAAGAATGTTCAACAACTGGAACTCACAAACATTGCTTGTGAGAATGAAAAAATAGTACAGCACATTGGAAGACATTTTCATATTGTTAAACATACACTTACCACCATACCCAGCAATATCGCTTCTAGGTATTTACCCAGGAGAAATGAAAACACCTGTTGTCACAAGTCTTGTACTCAAATCATGTACTTGTATGCGTAATAGCTTAAAAACTGTAAAAAGCTGAAATGTCCATCCAAAGATGAATAAATTGTGACCTATTCTTACAATGGAATTCCACTCAGCCCTAAAAAATAATTAATTATTCGCACATAGAAAGCATGGATAAGCATCAACGGCATCACACAAAGCAAACGCAGCAAAACACAGAAGGCTACCCACTATGAGTCCACTTATATGGCATCCAGAAAAAGGCAAAACTATAGGATTTGAAAGGGGAGGAAAGGATGGACTTAAAAAGGGGGGGAAACTTTGAAATAATGCTCTGTCGCCCAGGCTGGAGTGCAGTGGCACAATCTTGGCTCACTGCAACCTCCGCCTCCCAGGTTCAAGTGATTCTCCTGCCTCAGCCTCCTAAGTAGCTGGGGCTACAGGTGCCCGCCACCATGCCTGGCTAATTTTCGTATTTTTAGTAGAGATGGGGTTTCACCATGTTAACCAGGCCTCGTGGTGGTTATATAACCGTATACATTTGTCAAAATTCAAACTGTATACCTAACAAGAAAGAATTTGACTACATGTAAATAATACCTCAACATACCTAAGAACACTGCTGAAGCAATTAAGGAAATACCTAAATAAACAGAGAGATACGATGCTCATGGATTGGAAAACTCAATATGGCTAAGATGCCAATGTTCCCCAAATAGACTTAACAAATGTTGGTTGTATTCCAAGTGTGGAAGGAGCTATGAGAAGCCTTTAAGTGCGGATATGTCTCCGTTTTATATATTTCATGGCTGCTGTGTGGAGAACATATACTTCAGTGGTAGAGGAGCACAGAGTTCATTCAGAAAGCTTCTTCAGGTGGGACCTGATGGTGGCTCAGATCAAGAGGGTAGCAGTGGACATGTAGAGAAGGCCAGAACTGGGATAGGTTTTGAAGATGTGGCTGACAGGACTGATTGACTGGTCTCTAATAATTTCAGAGGCTGCAGCTCAACCCTTTCTACATATCCAGAGCTCCTTGAGGTCATGGACTCTCTTCTCCTCCCCAACAGTTGCTCACTCAGTGGCAAGCAGAGTGTGCCAGGGGTTCTGTAGGCACAAAGAGACCCAAAGCTCCTTTGCTGATGGATCTTTGACTTTTAAAATAATGGCTATCATCTCAACCTTCATTCAAAAAGTCAAATCTGTTCAGAAGTCTGGTGCTCCCACTGACAGAATCACATATGTGCATCTATAACTTTCTCCCAAAAAATCTTTGAGAGTTCCAATAGAGGACAGAGCCATTGTTCTGATCCCAACCACACTTTGTCCTTGCAAGCCCTGCTCTTGTCTCCCTGGTGGGTGACAGGAGCTCACACCTCCTGTCCCTGCAGCAGTGCCAAGGTGGTGTGGAAATACTGTTCACACCCTGGGAACTTTGTGTGTTCAGGAGCTGGCTCACAAAAATGTCTGGGGTGGCGAGGGGCACAGAGGTCCTAGAGGGGAGCGACAGGGAGGGCAGGGGTCAGGGAAGACTGACAACCACTGAAGGCTCAGCTGCTGGGCATAGCTTTCCTCTCAAAATTGAATTCCCCTAGGTCATGGTGCCCTAAAGTCTACCTGTCAGGTATGATGGAGTACTCCCATTCCTAGCCTGTCTGCTTGCCACCTCTGGCCTGGGTCAGACGTGGCACAGCAAGTGTCCTTGCTCTGAGATCTGAGTTCTCGCAGGAGCCTGGTTGCCTGTGAGAGCAGGTGGTGGGAGCAGGTGGTGGGTGCAGGTGAGCCCCAGCCCCAGGGGGCAGCACTAGAAATGCCCAGGCTTGGGAGACTTTAGTCTTAATGCAGCCTCAACTCACTGGATGACCTTGGTGTGTCCCAGCACCTGTTTCCAGGGGACAAGGAGTAGGAGGAGCAAGGACCAATCTACTGTGGGTTCTCCCCCTTTATGAAAAAGTAGCTGATGCCTTCTGGAGACCTATGGCATCGCCTTCATGGCAATGGCTGGCAGAGTTTGGATATCTGTCTTCCACCCAAATATCATATTGAATTGTAATTCCCGACTTGTTTTGATTTTACAGGCTTATAGGTGTAAGGAACTCATCTCCAGATGTGGCTTGGGATTGAGGTAATGCTGGAACGAGTTAAGACTTTTGGGGTTATTGGGAAGGCATGATTGCATTTTGCAATGTGAGAAGGATATGAGATCTGGGAGGTCCAGGAGCAGAATGATATAGGTTAGATATTTGTCCCCACCCAAATCTCATGTTGAGTTGTAATCCTCAATGCTGGAGGTGGGGCCTGGTGGGAGGTGTTTGAGTCATGGGGGCGGATCCCTTATGGTTTGGTGCTGGCTTCACAATAGGGAAGATCTGGTCTTTAAAAAGTGTGTGGCATCTCTCAAAAAAAAAAAAAAATGAGATAATGGGCATTCACAGCAACCTGGATGGAAATGGAGACCATTTTTCCAAGTGAAGTAATTCAGGAATGGAACACCAAACATTGTATGTCCACACTCATATGTGGGAGCTAAGCTATGAGGATGCAAAGGCATAAGAATGTTACACTGGACTTTGGGGAGTTGGGGGAATGGGGTGAGGGGGGATGAGGGATAAGACTACACATTGGGGCCGGGCACGGTGGCTCATGCCTGTAATCCCAGCACTTTGGGAGGCCGAGGCGGGCGGATCACGAGGTCAGGAGATTGAGACCATCCTGGCTAACACGGTGAAACCTCATCTCTACTAAAAATACAAAAAATTAGCCGGGCGGGGTGGCGGGCACCTGTAGTCCCAGCTACTCGGGAGGCTGAGGCAGGAGAATGGCGAGAACCTCGGGGGGCAGAGCCTGCAGTGAGCTGAGATCGCGCCACTGCACTCCAACCTGGGCGACAGCGAGACTCCGTCTCAAAACAACAACAACAACAAAAGACTACACATTGGGTACAGTGTACACTGCTTGGGTGATGGGTGCACCAAAATCTCAGAAATCACCACTAAAGAGCTTATTTCATGTAAGCAAACACTACCTGTTGCCCAAAAAACTATTGAAATAAACATTTGTTTAAAAAGCATGTGGCACCTCTCTCTCCCAACTCTCTCTTGCTCCTGCTTTCACCATGATCACCATGACCATGCCTGCTCCCACTTTGTCTTCCGCCATGAGTAAAAGCTCCCTGAGGCTTCCCCAGAAGCCGAACGGGGTCAGTGCCATGCTTGTACTGCCTGCATAACCATGAACCAATCAAACCTCTTTTATTTATAAATTACCCAGTCTCAGGTATTTCTTTATAGCAATGCAAAAACAGCCTAACATACTGGCCGTGGCCTGGAATGATCTTATTCCTTTGTATGCTTGTTTATAGTCTGTCTCCACAGTTGGAATGCAAAACCCACCTCATCTGCTTTGTTCACCATTGTCCTCTAAAATAGCGTGGTAGACAGAATTCTAAAGTGGTCCTCCCAGATACCCAGCACCCGATGCACACATACCACCTCCCAGTTATTCAAGAAAACACCCATCTGGGTGCTGCTGTGAAGGAATTTTGCAGATTTAATTAAGGTCCCAAACTAATTGACCCTAAAACAGGGGCCTGACCTAATTGCAGGAGCCCTTTAGGACAGACAGCTTTCTCCAGATGGTTGCAGATGAGGAAGAAGAGGGTCAAAGCTTGAAAATGAAGGCAGCCACAGGGCAAGGCATGGGAGCAGCTTCTAGGCTCTGAGAGTGACTTCTGGATGGTGGCCAGCAAGGAAATGGGGACCTCAGTCCTACAACCACAAGGATCTGAATTGTGCCAATGAGTGTGGAAGCATATTCTTTCCCAGAGCCTCCAGACAAAAGACTCGTCCCAGTTGCTCAACACCTTGATTTAAGCCTTGTGACACCCTGAGCAGAGAACCCAGCCACACCGTGCTAGACATCAGACCAACAGAACTGTGAACTGGCAAAAGAGTGTTGTTTTCAGCTGTTAAAGTGTGGTCAACCTTATGTGGCAATAGAAAACTATTACAACTGGTCATTCCAGTATCCGGCATTTACAAGGGACTCATTATATATTGCTTGAATTACAGGAATTATCAAATGACTTGGAATGTTTGTGTCTTGTTTGATATTGTCTGTAAATAGGAACAATAACCCTTTCTGAATGACAATGTTAGGATTAAATGAGATAATATATTGTAGCATGTATAAAATTTAGTCCACAGACAATTTTTATTTCAAGCCCTCATTTTGCCAGTTTGCAGAAACTTAAACTCAGCCAATTTTGGGGGAGGCGGGTAAGAGTGGTTATGGAGAAGCACCTTTGTGTTGGGGTAGACACAGGAGCACTTGGCCCTCCCCTGCCACATTGGTGCCCGCTGCGCCATACATTGCCTGGCTGTGCCTGCTGGCCAGGCCACACTGGAATGTTACCACATTCCTCTTGTTCCTGTCTGAAAGGCACCTGCAGGCCTAGAGATGTGGGTACTACATGTCCTTCACAGCCTACTCCCCCTGTGCACCCCTAGCTCATCCTCTGATATGGTTTGGCTGTGTCCCCACCCCAAATCTTATATTGAATTATAGTTCCTATAATCCCTACATGTGGTGGGAAGGAGCTGGTGGGAGGTAATGTAATCATGGGAGCATTTACCCTCATGCTGTTCTCGTGATAGTGAGTTCTCATGAGATCTGATGGTTTTATAAGGGGCTTTTCCTCCTTTTGCTTGGCACTTCTTGCTGCCACCGTGTGAAGAAAGACCTGTTTGCTTCCACTTCCACCATGATGTAACTTTCCTGAGGCCTCCCAAGCCATTCTGAACTGTGAGTCAATTCAACTTCTTTCCTTTATAAATTACCCAGTCTCAGGTATGTCTTAATAGTGTGAGAACAGACTAATACATGTGGGCCATACAAGTCTGTTACTGCTGCCTCGGGGGCAAGAGGCCTTCGTTCTCAAATACCTCTAGTTTATGTAGGTATCTGTTCTGGTGGATCTTGGAGAGGATGGGGGTATAGTTGTGGGGCTCCCCCCAGCACCCACAAACCCCTTTTCTTCTTGCTTCCTTTCACCACTCAGGCTCAAAGTTGGGAAGCTCTGCCCTTGTTCTTCACACTTTTTCCCGATTGCCTTCAGGGACTGGATTTTTGAAACAGAAGTTTTGTTTTTGGTGTGTCAACTCTCCTCTGGGGCAGACTTCTGAGTGGAGAGAGAGGAAAAACATCGGCAATGTCTTGAAGATATTTATCCCACTACAATTGCCAACCTGTAGGGCACAACGCTAGCATCCAGCTGGTGCTGGTGACTTGAGGCTCCTGCTTCTCCCCGGTCCCCTTCCCATCTGAATTTCTTTCTAGATCTAACATTGTTTGTTTCTCCCCATCAGTTTGTCTTTCCCTCCTAGGTTCCTCTTCCGGCGGGCTTCCCCTCCCTCCTTCCTGTCCTGCCTGGTGGCTCCCACATGAACTCTGCACAGGATTCACACAAGAATACAGGTCAGCTGGGAAATTCTTCTCTCCACTGGGACCCAGTGCCATTGCCATCTTTTTTGACTTAACCATCCATCTTGTATAATTACTGCTGAACCCTGGGCTCAAGTTCTCTTGTGGGTCCCTGAATAAATCTGAACAAAGCCCCAAGGAAGAATACTAATCTCAAGATGAGTCGAACCCAATTGCCTTTGCAGAGGGCATCAGCCTGTTAATGTCATTTGGCTTCTCTTAGAATGAATGATCCCAGTTACAATCCAATTGTTCAGCTGAGAACAAAACTGTTCTCAGCCCTTGCAGTTTTGTTCTGTGGGAAGCCATGGGCTTCCCTGGCTGGGTACCACTTCTTCAAGACTTCATTTGTGACTCTAATCTTTCCTCTTCAGAATTCTGAAATACTGAGACCTGAATTTTATACATAGCACAGGTTAAATTTGAAAGACTAAATTAATTTCTTTGAAGATTATTCTTCAAGGATTGCTCTATACTCAGCAAACCTTCCAACTTGGTCTTCAAGCCTAGTATGGGTTTCCTAGCTAATGAAGTGGACAGGCACCCAAGCAGCAGCATTTCAAGCAGCAGGAGTGGGAGGGTAGCACAAGTAATGGGTCTGAACACTTATCTCCACAGAAGAAAGCCCATGTCACCACCATGAGACACTGAAGTGGATTAGAAACAAGTATACAAAGAGCTTTATTGTTTATAAGGGGGTGGTCCCTATATGCTGTTTTGCGTGTTTACTCTGGCATTTGTACAGTTTCTACAAAGCTCTAGAAAGAATTATGAGACAGGGCCAGGGCCTGAGCTCTTAGCTCTGCCACTGTTAAGTTCCTAATGGGAGTTGAGAGCTTGGGTCTTGATCCCAAGATAATGACGAACCTGTCCTTCTCCTGTCAGGACGCACCTGGGAGAAGGTGGTAGTTGCTGGGTCATGCCCCTCTGTACAGCCTTGAAATCTTTTGATGTTCCTTTCAGGCCCCCTTATGTTCTCCAGAGATGACCAGTCATCTGGCAAAAGCATGAGGGCCAGGAGCCTGGCCTGAGTGACCCCCCTGACCCGCCTGCCCTCAGGAAACCACCATTGACGATGTCATATCTCCCTCCGCACAGTTCACCCTGGCCACATGCTATGAGTCAGCAATGGAAGAAACAGGATAAAGAAGCCAGGATTCTTTCTAACAGCTGTAGGATGGTCTCACCCAGCAGCAGGTCTGACCCTCCTGCTTCGGCTCCTGCAGCCAAGGGACACATTCCAGGAACACAATGGGGTGGAGATAAATGTGCTCAAAGGCTCCTGAGGCTACGGAGGGAGCTGGCCAAGCTCACCAGAGTGCATTCATCACAATCCTCTTCTGCCTGCCCTCACTCCCAGCAGAATCTCCTCAGCGGCCACCTCTTCCACGGCAGCTTTCAGGAATGGTGGCTGGAGCCGTGGGCCTCCAACCAAGGGTGTAAGTGAATCCTGGCCCAGACAGATTTGGAAACCCTAATTGCACCCCTACCATACCATGACTGAGTAGCTCCATTGGCTGAGGCCTTGCACAGATGCTGGTATTGGCATTCCAGCACCCCAAAATGATTTGTTCAGGAGGCACCCTGAGTCAGCTGGTGTCAGCCAGAAACTGAAGTCCTCTTCAGTCTGCTTGACCCAGAGGGGAAAAACAACTCAGCTCAACCTGGCCATTTTCTTTCTTATTCAAACCTTTCTCCTTCCTCTCAGATGCCTCTACAGGTATAGAAACCCAAGTGTTACTACAGCTTTTTGGTTTATTAGCTTTGAGTTTGATGCTTCTACCTCCCAATTAGACGTTAACATCTTCCTTGACAATTTGATTTTTCCTTGCTGGTTATATTGTTCTAAGGTGCTTTACTTACCCCTAGAACAGTGTATTCATATCTAGTTTTCTGTGTAAAACTTCTCCAACAGCATGAGGCTTCACACTTACGCTGCCCTCAAATGTTCCTGCCCATTCCCGTTGTTTTGGGGGTGGATGGCTGCTGTTAAAGAGTCTTTTGGAATTGTTGAGCTGCCTTAATGTTACCACTGCCTTCTTACCCAAAGTGATCTCAAAACATTCATGGGAGATTGTTGATTCTCCTCCTTTTGGTTCTCTGAGAAATGGCAATGTGACAGTCTCAGCCCATAAAGGCATCAGGTATTTGTGTGGCTGCAGACCCCTGCCTCACCCAAGCAGACAGTGATTCCAGGAAAGGGAGACTCACTTGCATTACTTCCCAGGGGTGTGAAAGCCATGGGAACAGCCTGCCATGAGAAGGGGCCTGCAGCAGAGCTGGAAACAGGCGTTAGATCCAAGGGGGAACATAGACACTCAAGTTGCTCTGCCAGGACCCTGGATGGTCCCATTCATCACAGGAGATAGATTTTTAATATCTATTGCTCAGCTCCCACAAGAACCTTGTCTGAGACAGTGCACTCACTATTAGCAGAAAATAAAGCAGCAGCGAATGGAAAAACGTTTTGCTCCGTAAGAGCCACTGTTCAGGATATGCACAAATAATCCAAGCTTGTTTGAAGCAATAATTTCAAGGGCTTCTCCTACTTTTGACTGTACAAACAGATGAGGGAAAGGACAGAGGTCATAAAAACCAAGAGCACTGAGAATATTAGGTCTTAGTCATCCATTTGGGAGAGACTAGGAGTCAGGAAGTGATCTGCAAAATGCCTGGAAATGGCTGCAGACAGTTAAGCAGTAAGATGGCATATGAACTCCTGGAGGAGTGGAGGGAATGAAACTTTGGGCTTGCAGAACACCTGGCCTTCTTTGAACACCTCCCGGCTCTGAAACTCAGGATGTACCACTGATTCTACTCTGGTCCCCAAAATAACTACAACCTGAGCCAATGAGATTATCCCCCAGGCATGCTATAAAGAGTCTGTGGGTAAACACTGAAGACATGAGAGCCAACCAGTACCTCTTGACTTTTGCAGGGTGAATGACCCCACACATAGCTTAGTTTCCCTTCATTTCTCCTTCTCCTCCCCTCTACTCCTCCATTTCCCTTGCAGTGCTGCTATTGATGGTACAGTTCGCCATCAGTTGGTAAGGTTGATTTGCAAACTCAGCCCTCAGGAGATTCATCTCCTCACACCCATGGCCTGTCTCCCCCCGATGCTCTGTTTCAGCATAGAATGCCTTGGGATGATGTGTTTTTGCTTCAGGTGCCCACGAATGCAGAATGCATCCTAACTCAAAATGCATTGAGTGTCTTAAGCACTAACTTCAGTGGAGACTCTCTTCCCCACCCCCCACCCCCGTATCCCCTGCCAGGGACTGACACTAGTCCCCAAACCACATAGTCTCAGTGTCATTTTTCTGTCTGTGGTCTTGGGAAAAAGTCTATGCTGCTATTTCTCATTTGTTTTGTAAAGCAACCTTTCTTGGGGGTTCTAAGAGTGAATTTGACATTGGGCAGACCATCATCACTCTGAAGCAGTACAGTGAAACCACCTTGCACTGCCGCCTCCCTGGTGTGACTAGGACGTGGTTTCAGAAACTGCAAATGTGGTGGCATAAACAAGGTAGAAGTTTACTTTCTCACATACAAGTCTGGAATTAGGTAAGCCAGAGTTTGTGTGGGGGTCTCAGCCAAGTAGGGCCCAAGGCTCATTCTGTTTTGCCACTCTGCTACGTGTGGCTTCCATCCCCAAGGCCACCAATCAAGCTGTCATGTTCACATTTCAGTCCCAAGGAAGAAACGTGGGGATCGGGAATGCCCTCTCCTGTGAAGATGCTTCTCAGAAATGATGTGCACCTCATGCCTCTGCCCACATCTCTGTGGGGGAACTTTGTCACAAGGCCACAGCAGCTTCAAGAGGGTGGGAAATACAGTCTTTTCTTCTGGGGAATCCTCTGCCTAGCTTAAAAAAAGTATGGAGGGAATTCTATTATAGAATAAGGATGAGTGGATATTTTTTAGAACATTCAGTAGTGTCTGCAACACACCATTTCTTCCATTCCCCACAACATAGATGTTTTTATATTATCACATTAAATTATCTTTAATCATTATTGTGCGCAAATCCAATCCATCCCAGAGGCTGCATACAGACTCCAAAACTTCTAAATTGGATCAGAATCTCTTGAAATTTCCCCCAGTGTCTAGCATTGTGTTTCCCACTGAAACCCACTAGCTTTTCTTAATCAGATAACAGTACTAGCAGTCTAGTTCATAATATCTTGACTCAGATAGCAGATACACACACACAGCCTTCTGAATTTCTTTTCATTCATCCAAGAAAAAAGAAAGATATAACCAAAGATGTGGTTTGTTGCTAGAATGCCTGTGGTTTTCTTTTTTAACCAGAAGGTAGTCATTTTCCAATCTCCTGTTTAAGAAGAGACAGAGGGCCTTCCTCTAAACAAGAATTACCAGAGCTGTGTGCCTTGTGACACATTTGGGCTGTCTAAAAACAGTACTGACTTATTCTTTTTAAGGGAAACTGCTTTTTAATCATAAAAGTAACAGTATAGATAGAACATGGGGAAAATGGTTAAAAGAAAAATATGAACTACGTATTATCTATAAGCCCATTAGTCTGATACAGGTACTCATGTCACTAGGAAAATCTTTTCAAATGGGAATAATTTTATAAAACATACATATATCTTTGACATTATTTCTTAACATTTTTTATATTTCTACATTAGTTTTCAGTGAGGCCATTATTTAATAACACCATAATGGAGCCAGTATATCATAATTGATGTAACTGTTCTCTGTTACTGGATGCAACGTAGGTTGCATCCAGTTCTCTTCCTTTGAGATAACAATAGGCATCTTTATAAAGATTCATTGTATATTTTGAATTATAGGGATTCAGAGTTTTGTTTTTTAAACAGGTATTTTTAAACTAATCTGTTTTTATTATATAATACATTGACAAGTTTAAAAACCACTAATTATAGAGTAGGGCATAAGATGATCTCTTCCCAGTGTTATCTTTCTGTTCTTATTCCTCTATTGACCTTTCATCATAACTTTAAACAATGTTTATATGACTTTAAATACCTACAGCTGATGGCTCCTGAATTTACATCATCCTCTTGAAGATTCTGTGTGCATAAGGCCCAGTGGATTTGTTTTGATTTCCTGCTCTAGTTTTCTTCACGTGCCTTGCCTCATATTCCACTCTCTCCATCTAGTTTCCAATGCCATTAATCTTCTAGACTCCTTGTGTTTTTTGTGAGGGAGGGATACCACCTCAAATAGTTTTTTCAAATTACTGCATGGGGGAAGGGGTAGACTTCACAAGTGCTTTCATGTTAAAACATGCACACCTTCCCATCCAGCTCATATACACACACTCTTGATTGATACTTTGGCTGGGCATAAAACTCTAGGACTAAATTCATTTTTCCTCAGGACTCTAAAGACAGTCTTGTAAAGACACATCTAACATTGGTGCTGAAAACTGACCTAACACTCTGACTCTTTTTTCTTAAGATCCAAGAGACTCACTTGACAGCAGAGTTTCTTATGCTTAGCATTATTGACATTTTGGGCCCAATGGTTCTTTGTTGTGGGGGTCTGTCCCACACATTGTGGGATGTTTACCACCACCCTGTCCTCAGCCCACTAGAGGCCAGGAGCACCTCTTCCACTGTGACAACCAAAATGTCTCCAGACATTGTCAGATGATCCCTGGGGGGTAAAATTGCCCTCAGTTGAGAACCACTGCTGTATAGCAAAGGGAAACCAGCTGGGGCTATGGTAGGCTCAATAATGGTCCCCCAAACATGGCCACACCCTAATCCCTGGGGCCTGTAATATGTTACCTTAAGTTAAGGATTATGAGATGGGAAGATTATTCTGGATTATGCAGTGGGCCCAGTGTAACTACAGGGCTCCTTATAAGAGGGATGGCAATGGGATGATGAAAGCAGAGGACAGAGAGAAACAGTCCTGCAGATGCTATGTTGCCAGCTTTGGAGAGGGAGGAACAGCACAAGCCAAGTAAGGCAGGCAGCTCCTGCAGGCTGGAAAGAGCAAGGATTCTCCCCTGGAACCTCCAGAAGGGACAATAGCCATGAGGAGTCATTGTAGACTTCTGACTTCCAGAACTGTAAGGTAATAAATTCGTGTTGTTTTAAGCCATTGTGTTTGTGTTAATTCATTATGATGGCAATAGAAAAATTCACATAGGGTCTACAACCAAAACAGCTACTGGTTGTATCAACATGCTACCTGCCCAAGATACCTGCTTAAAGGCAATATTCTGCAGAATGCAGTACTATCCAGCCAGCATGAAGTATGTGAATTGAACCAAAGATTTTATATGGTTCTCTGCCCCCAACAGGAAGACTATATAGGTTGAGGAACCAAGAGGTAGAAATAGGAATGTTCCCACCAACCATCATCCCTCATAACTTGGAAATTTGTACTTCTCCTTCCTGCAACTCTGGGTTCTGCAGGGTAGTAATTTCTAGTCCCCAAAGGGGCATGCTTTGTCTGAAGAGCATGAAAAGAGTCCCATCAGAATATTAACTACAGCTGCCACTTGGGTATTTTGTATTCCTTGTATGCAGGGGCCAGCAAGCACACACACACAAAAAAGAGTCACTGTCTAGGCAGGGATAATTGACCCTATTATCAGTGGAGAGCAGGGTTCCTGTAATATATGGCAGGAGAGAGAAATTCCTGTGGATCCCACGTGATTCTCTCAGGCACCTCTTTGTACTGTATTCAATTGTGAGTTCAAATGGACAAGTAGAGCAGCCCTCCCCTGAGAAGAGCAGGGTTTCCAGCATGAAGATTGGAATTGTCCCAACTGTAAGCCCTGAGGCCAGTGGAGGTGGTGTATACATCTGAGATTGTGAAGAACTCTGAACAGAAGAGGGTATTGGTGAGTATACATTGTGTCCCCAAGACCAACTGCAGCAGTGAGGGTACATCTGTTCAGCTAACCTGTTTTCCCTCAGGAAAAGAGGCCCACTAGGGTCCTGCTGTCTGGATTTATATAGAGTGAACCCAGGTGGCCCAAGGAGTAGCCTGTGGCAGACACTGAGATGAGCCAACCAGAGTTCCCATCAGGAAAGGACCTGCTGCCAAGCTGTGGGGGCTGTAGTAGGCAGACAGCTCCAGCTGTCTGTGTCTTCCAGATCTACTGCAGCTACAGAGGGGGCCACCTCTCCAGAGGTTACATCCTCCTCCTCCTGTGTAGCTCTTAGCCAGTAACTGAATGAGGCAAGGGTACTGAGGCCTGCCTACAGCCCAGCATGGATAGTCTGATAGATGACACAGTGGGGCCAGGGAGTAGGATGAGAGGCCCAAGTGCATCACGTGGGTTCTACATGCATTCCTTCCTAATCCACTGGGAGTTCAACTTCTTCCTCAGCCCAATCGTGCTCCTGATCCCTTTCCTTTTCTTCAGATATTGATGCTTAATAAACATCTCGTATCTCAAACTCCAATTGCATCTGCTTCCAGAGAACCCAGCCTGTAACAAAAACATGGGTCCACAACAAGAAAGTTCATGGCAACCTATTCTTAACATTCAAAATCTGAAAACAACTCCAATATCCATGAACAAGTCATGATAAACCAATTGTGGCATATTCATAAAACTGAATACTACTCAGCAATAAAGTGAAACAACTGCTGATATGTGCAGCAGCATGGATGAATTTCAAAAACATTTTCAACATGAAAATGAGCAAAACGTGCAAGATACAAAAAGTACATACTGCATAAATTCATTTATATGAAGTCAGATGACAGGAAAAATTAATCTATGGGGATAGAAGCTATAAAGTGGTTGCCTGTGTATGTGCCAGAGGGGGTGGGGTAGGAACTGACTAGAACAAGAGGCCCCAGAAAACTTTCTAATGGGTTCTAGATCTCATTTTACATGGTGGTTACATGGCTATATACTGTTTCCAAAACTCATTGAAAAGTTAGTATCTGTGGATCTTACTGTATGTAATTTGTGCCTCAAGTATAAGTACATTAAGTAGACCTGGGAATAATGAATTACAAATATACACTTAACATATGGCTGTAAAAGAAACAGATCAATGGAATTTAAGAAATTATGATTTAATAACAGAGATAGTCATGATGGTGTTATAGCACAGATGAGGGTCTTTATTTAATCCGTGGTGATAGCAGAGAGTTACGGAGCTGCAAGGTGACATTTGAGCTGGGTATGAAAGGAGAAGAAGGAGATAGCCAGGCAGAAACTGGGAGACCATGTTTCTGAGAGGAGGAACACAGCAAAAAACACAGAGTGCTGAAATCAAATATCACACCCAGGAGACTGAGCAGAGTGTGTGATGGGGGCCTGATGGGGCGGAGGCCATGAAATGAGATGGACAAGGAGAAAGGGCCAAATCTCAGAGAGGGTCCTGCAATCTAGGACAAGGAAACTTAGAATTTGTCCTATCAGTTCTAGGGAATATGTTCATTAGCACTTTGTGGTTGCAGATAACAGCAAAATCATCACCCGCTTTCTCTCCTTCTTTCTTCTCCCTCAGCCCACATTTCCTTGGTCTTGGGGTCTTTCTCAGATAGTTGATCCTCAAGGGAGGGATCACTCGTAGCTCCAGTGAAAATCCCAGAAGAAAAACTGGATTCACCCTGGTGGGGTTGGCAGGGCATCCCTGACCCAGCCAGTGGGGATGGAGTAAACTGGGACAGGCCTGGTCACGATGCCCACCCCTTGAGTTGGGAAGAGGGTGGCAGATAATTCCTCAAAGTGAAACTGAGGGGCAAAAAACATATTTACTCTATAGGGAACTACTGAAGGGATGTATTACTGATGGTTTTAGAAGGATGGTCACTGTCAAGAGTGTAGAAAGTGGATGGGATGGGGGAAATGGCAGCTAGAAAGATGGGTTTGAGTCTTGTGAAGTCCAGGTATGAACTGGAGAGGGCTGTGAGGCTAGAGGAGAGATGTCACACTGAAGAGGTGTGTAGGAAGAAGAACAAGCATGCTGCAAAAGCTACTTGTGCATGGGGAGGAGGAGAGGGACATCTAAGTGGACTGGCTGATTCTAGATTTGGGGAGGGTGGCCCGTTGCCACGGTACTGCAGCCAGAATGTCACCCAGCTTTCTGCAGCATTTTAAAGTAATAAAACACAAGGAGCAGAGAGAAAACACATCTGATAGAACAAAGAGAAGAGGATCAGAAGAGCCTGAGTTTTATTCCCTTCTCACATTCTTGTCAATGTTATAATATAAATGTAAATTTTTTTAGCAAGAATAGTAGGGGGGACTCTAATTGAATCAGCATGTATTAATTATGCATTAGTGAAGATTATTCCACAATTCGTTGCAGTCCCCACAATCAGTTTTCAAGCAGGAGGCAAGTGTGGAATATGATGTTTCATGATAATATCTATTAAAGAAAGAGTCCTCAGCACCACTCTTATTAGAAATCTAATCAGGAGTAAAGTACTTGACAAACTGTTAGGGGGCTGACAAACAGCCAGTTGCTGTGGCCAAACAGCATCATGGGCAGAGACTGACTCCAGGCCACAGTGGGCCATACAGCACCTGCAGCCTTGCCAAGGTCTGGAATGGAAAACTGGACATTTTTCCAGAAACACCTTCAACTTCTCTGTAACTCAGGTTTCTTATCTACAAGATGAGGTTAGTGATACCAGCCTTGCATGGTGGCCATATGCATTAAATAAGAGGGTGCATGTAAATAGCTGGCCCTTGGGGATTCCCAGAAATGGGGTATTGCTTTTGGTTTTCTATTTTGGTGAAAGAGGGACTATTCCAAGGGCTTCCATTCTCCTTACCTAAAAATAAATCCTGCTGCACAGGACAGACAGCCAATAGAGAGATTCTGCCTGCTGCTGATTGTGTCTTTTCTTACTACACACTCAAGAGCCTTGATCAAAACAAGAACTTGGACCAAAACATCATTGTTTGTTGATCCCCACCTTTTGACTGGTAGACCACAGTGACCTTCTAAGAGTCAAAGACCAGTAATTCACTGAATGGCTGTGCATTTCCTTCTTCCAGTGCATGGTTCTCTTGGTGAGTGGCTACAGGCCCTTGAGGAAAAGGCTGGGGGTGGGAAGGAAACCTACAGGATCCTTTTGTCATTGGGTCCTTGCTCAGGAGTATGTCACACCTCTCTGCTCAGGAAGCTCTGGATCTGTGACCCATCTGAGCCCTGGGCACTGGTGGGGGACCTTGATCTATAAGCTTGGCTACTGTTTGTGAGGCACAGAGCTTTTCCAGCTTCACAACCCACGCAGCACCTCCACGGGCTTCCCATCCATCTTAGTCCTAGGGATACTGGGACCTATCAGCTGCCAACAAAGGTCCCTGAAGGTCAAACATTCTATATGCCACCTGGCCACATACTCATGAGAGACCTCACCAGCTTTGCATCTAGCAGATAATTGCTGCTCCTTGGCCTCTACCACTCAGGAATCTAAATATCCACATTGAAACCATTAAATAGGCTCTTTCAATGGCAGCATCTCCCTTCTTTGTCCTGGCCCTCAGAGGACAGCCATCTCTATGCTTTTCCAAGATGTGGGCTATCAGAGTTCAGGTTCCCTGGAAATGGAGCCAGAACAGGGTTTATCTGTGAAAATCACTTACTGGGACCTGCTCATGGGAGAAGGGGAGTGAGGGTAGCAGGACAGTGCAGGGGGGAGCTGGACACTCATTCCTGCCTGGTCCCCAGAGTGCTGGAATGTGAATTGTGCCACAGAGCTGGTACCACTTTGAGGCGAGGGGGCCAGGTTAGAGACCTTGGGACAGTCTTTGGCCTCTGGTTGCCTAGGAACATGATTGGAGTGGCATGATCTCTGGTGAATGGCTCCTGTTTGGTAGAAGGGGATTCTATGGAGAAGGCAATAGCACTCAAAACAGCTGGGCAATAGAAGCTCCCGCCTCATGAGGGGAATCTTGGCACAGCACCAGCAGTATCCACCATGGGAACATTCCCTTACCCATGCTGCATGCTGTGGAAAAAAAAGCTGCATCCCTTACTCATGCTCCATGCTGTGGTGAAGGAGTGGACTCTGGTTCCTTCAAGGGACACAGAAGCACGTGAGCTGGGAGCATGTGATAATGTGACTCCAATATTCTTTCCCATATCCTAAGTCTTTGGAGTCTCCCCCTGCATTACACCAAGGCATATGTATCATCTCATTGTTGCTTACCGTAGACCACTATGCCCAAAGAAGAGGAGAGGAGGAAGTGTTCCAGAAAGAGGAAACCAGGACTGTACAAAGACTCACATCCAACACCGCATGGCAAGTTCAAGGACCTGGAAGACATTCGGCATGACCAGCTTGAAGAGAGGGACAGGGGAATGGGCAAAGATAAGGCTCGAGAAGTGGAGGCCATATCATACAGGGGCTGGAGGATAGTAAGGGGGTCAGACTTTATACAGAAGCACAGGGAGCCAGTCAAGGGTTCCAACCATGGAAACAGCATGATTATACCTCATCTTCAGTAGTTTCATTCACTGCGAGTCAAGATTGGGAGTGAATTGAAGGAGAGCAAGAATGATCAAGGGGAAAGCAGTCTGGAGGCTGTCAGGGTCACCCAGACAGGAGATGATGGGTATTGACACAGGGAGCTGTCAGTGGAGATGGAGAGAAGGCATTAGATCCAAGAGACTGAAAGGATGATCTTTTTCAAACTGTGAGTCTTGCCACATTAGTAGGCATGAAGTTTACTCAGTTGTGACTAGAATTTTAGTGAAATAGAATGAAATAAAACCTGAGAAGGCACCACAAGTGGGAAGGGTAAGTATTGCTCCATACAGTATTTGTTTCAGGTATGTGTGTATCTGCACGTGTTTTATGGTATAAAGGGTCACAACATCAAACTTCTCCCTGTGGGTCACGGAAGGATTTCAAAGCTGCTGATGCGGAGGGAGCTCTATTGCACCTGATGGCTGATGGGATGTGAGGACTGAAGGAAGTCCAGGAGTGGCTCCCAGATCTCAGGGTCCCCCAACGTGGTGGCTGCATTCACTGAGGTAGGCACAGAAACTACTGGATAGGGAGGGGGGGATTAAGATCCCTTTATAATTGTGGATAGGCTAATAGGCAGAGGTTATATGTGGTATGGGGATAGAGGGTCCTTGGGAAACATGGTGCTTCCCCAAGGGGTCTCTCTGCAGCCTGGCTCCTCTGTGGTATCTCCTGTCTTTCAAAAACAGGGTTGACTGCTTCTAGGCATTGAGCAAGGCCTCGGGACTGGCCTTTGACCCAGTTCCCTCCTGGGTCGTCCCCTAGTCTGGGGTGCTGACTGGCCCACACATGCATCACCCACTCTGCAAAGGTGGCTGTCGGCAGGATCAGTGCTGGAATTTCAGCCTCATATCTCATAGCCTGCTCCCGGGGTGATGGATGGCTTCTGCGCGGCTGGCCATTGATCCCAGTCATAGCCGAAGAGTAAAACAACCCTTGCCGCCGCATTTACATTGCGGGCTGACATGTGTCTGCAATGCGGCGCCGAGGCCCCCAGGGACTGTGCCTAGCCACCGTCTGCCGTGTCAGCGCACGGCTCAATTCCTCCTCCTCTAGCCTCTTTGTAAATGGCCTTTGTCAGCGTCGCCTAAAAGAAGCTACTCTCTTCATCAATCAGAATAATGGTCTGTTGGAATGAAAGATTCCCCTTCCCAGCCAGCTGAAGAAAAAGGTTTCAGGCCTGAGCACTCCCTATTCATTCTGGGGCAGCCACCAGCATGCTCCCAGGCCCGGCGCTGGGCTGTCTGCCCTTCAGAGCCCCACCCTTTCCCCTCCCACACACCAACCTGTTCCTGGTCTGGTGCCGCCTGCGGCCAAGGACTCATCTCCACCAGATGGCATTTGGTCACTGAGCAGAATTCACATTTGGGTTTATTGTAGAGGGGTCACAACTGCCCAATTTCTAGTCATAATAAAAATGAAATCTCCATATGTGTTTAGTACTTTATGTATTCATTTAGTCTTCGATTCTTTATGCAATGTGCTGAACACCTCCTTTCTGGAGGCAGGAGATTTCCAAGACAGTTTCATATCTATTGTGTTGGAGAAGATGCAGTGTGAGGCGGGGAGCATAGCCCTGGGGCCAGGCTGCCCAGGATTCAGTTTTGCCTCTGTCACCGCTGGCCAGCTGTTCAGCCTCAGGCAAGTAAGTTGCTATCCTCAGTTTTTTCTTCTATAAAACAAGGATTGTATGGGTAACTATCTCATAGAATTGGTAAGAGGATTAAATGAATAGATATGGTGTACCTGAAACATGGGAGCACTGTGTAAGTGATACAAATCATCAGCATCAACAACAGCATCATTATCATTATTTGATTAAACCTGTTAAGAGAGGAAGATTAGGCCTGATTATGCCCATCTTATAGATGGAAGGACTGAGGCCCAAAGGCTTAAAGATGTGAAGTCTTTAACTCAGGGACCCAAAGTCGGCAATTAACACAGCCAGAAGTTAAACACAGGTGTCCTGACTCCAAGCCTAAGGCGTTTTCCACCCCAGTTATATTTCTATAGAAGGAAGAAGGTTCTTTTATCTGCATTATTTAAATTATAAAAAATCATACAGAATGTGCCGCCTCCCAGATAATTTAACCAGCCTCCTCTATGGACCATCTCCTCCTCATGGGCAGGATAAGTCATCCCCATCCCGAAATGAAAATTCCCTAGGGATCATTTCCAATGAAATTGCTTTCAAAGTCAGGGGAATGAGGGGCAGAGGATGGGTCACTGGCCTGAGGGCCACCACCCAGCCATTCCTGCAGCTCTGCTAGGCCACCTGAACAAGCATGCCCTGGAGAAGATAGGCTCCTAAAGTTGAGAATAGGTTCCCAGGTTGCTGGTGATACACAGCAAAGCACCGGTCCTTGTTTTCCTGCAACTTGTGCTGGTGCTGACTTCTAGCACTTCCATAAAGCAGGCTGCACTGCTCCACAGCCAGGGATACAAGTGGCTTGGATTCTGCCTTCTGTTCTGCTGGGGGTGGGAGGGCAGTGTGGAGCCAGGCGACTCATTTGAATAGAGGGAACAGTTGAGCCAGGTTCACATAGGCATGAGGCGCCCATGCCCTCCCCACAAGGGATCTTCTCCCAGGTCTCATCATCCTGAACTTGGCCATTGTCACAGCCAGCCCAGCTCTGCCTTGCTGCACACCCTCACCCAGGCACCTGTGGCTGCCTCCCTTCCTCGCTAGACTCTGACACAGTTCCCCATATCCCAGCAGCCAGACCCAGCTCTCCAAGGGCTCTCGTTGGTTAGTACTTTTTGTTCTAAGCCTTGACCTGATGGCCCACCAGAGACAAGGAGACTGAGCCTCCCTTCACCCCACAGCCCTGGGCCAAATGGGCTTCCTCAACCCTCCAAGAAGAACAAGCCCCCTTCCTCAGGCCAGTTCCTATCCACATATGTGGCTCACAGAGCCAGTTTCTGCCTAAGGCCTTCCCCTGCTACCATCGGCCATCCAATTCCCTTCCTGCCGCCCCAAGTGACAGAGCTGACCAGTCTCTCCTAGCCCACCTCAGAGCATAATGTAGTTGATTGCCTTCTGAGATAGCTAGCAGAAATTCCTGGGCCTCTTTTTCTGGGGAGAGGGGAATGTCTGTGCAAACAGGGGAATGTTTGTGCCAAAATGTTAGCCTAAGGAGAGGAACGGCAGGAAGTATTGGGAGCTGGGGTGAAAGTGCTTGTGCATACCAGTCATCATCCTCCTGCCTTCCAAACCATTTTCACATAGCATTTCCTGAAAACATTTTCCTAGGAAATTTTATGTGCCATGCTTCTAGAATACTGAATACATAAAAAGCAAAACCACCACCACCAAAGAAAGGAAAAAGTCATTTGCTTCCATTTATTGTCAATGCTGGGACATTCTTATTAAATACCTTATGGTGTGAAGGCCAGACCCATAGAGAGCAAGGGTTCCTTCCTGAGGCACTAAACACCCCAACATATCTCAGGAGCTAATGTCCAAGCTGTTCAAGGTGAAAGGTGATGACCGTGAAGAGTACCACTGCAGTTTTGGAGGTGGCGTCGGTGGTGGCTGTGATAAGCAGAAGTAGGGGCATGGCTGCTGTCACAGAATTGTGCAACCACACACTCTGGAGAGGGCTGGATACTGAGAACATCTCCCTAAGTGCTGGCAAAATCACCACGTTGTGAGATTAAAAAAAAAAAAAATTGGACAAATGATGGTGTGGGGAAGGAAAACAGTAAGTACTGACTCAAGATTCATGAGCACCCAGAACGTTTTGGTCTAGGAATTTTATAGGTTCTCTCCCCTCTCCTGCCTTCTCTCCCAGCTGCATTCAAATAAGAAAGTCCTTTGTGGAGCCAATTATTATCCTTGCAATATGTTTTGTTGTGGTTGGCAACAAAACAACTTAGTCATGTTCCCCCAGATTTACCTTCTTTTTATTACTTTTCTTCCACTTTCTCCATCTCAACTCTCCCATTAGAATAAAATGTTATTGTTTTGGGTTTTATCAGACTCAGAGCCTCTGCTCTCAGTCAAACCAATTCTGTTTTCATGCGATGAGATAGAAGTCACAAAGACAGATGTGGGCAGAGAGCTCACCACGCTCTTCATTCGCTGTCAAATACAATTTAATGCCCAGGGAGCACCCACACTGCTCTTGCTCCCTGCCAAGAGGGGGGTTCTTTACTCATCGAATCAGCACTGGCCCTGATGGTGTTGCTTCTACAGCAGTGGGTGGTGGGAGGGAGAGACCAGAGGCTCACGGGGCCCAGACACCTCCTCCTAGTTTCCTCAAGTCCCAAGCTGCAGGCTGGGTTCCATATCCAGTTTCAAAACTCTAACTTCTTTGGGACATCTAAGGGCAGGTTTTTCCTATTGTTTACTAGAAACCTAAGAAGTCAGTACTTGTAATTTCCAACCCGGAGGCACTGAGTGGGGAATCTGCAGAGCCTATCTGTTCTTCTCCCATTCTGCAGACAGGGAGCCTCATCTGGGAAGAGGGCTCACGGACCTGGGTGTGTTTTGCTTCAGGACGAGAGAGAATTCCCAGTACATACATCAATCCCATTTGCTTTCCAGAGAAGGAAAAGCCATGACTTGGTGTCTCAGGTCCCCATGCAGGGATTGTTCTGAGAGTCCCTGGAGGGATACAGTTGTGTAAGAGGTTTTTTGTGAGAGAAATATTTCTCTTTCTTGACACATTTGCCTCCAGCAAAAATCACTTTAGAGCTGAATGTGGAGCCACAAGTCTAATGCTGTAGCCTTCAGTGTAAAACTTGGTTGAATTCTGTTTTATGCCATTGAAGGGATTGAAAAGCCTCTTCCTGAGACAGATACTCTATCTGTTCCTTTTCCATTACCAGTTTTCTCCAAACATCAGTGGAAGCTCCTTATTTAGAAACACTTTAACTTTCTCCACAGCCCCTCCCTGGGCTATTTTTGGCCCCTTACTGAAGAATGGAAGCAAAATTACATTTTAAAACCAACCATTAGTTTATTGACACAGAGAAGGTTTATTAATCAAGTCAGACTTTTTCCTTTCTTGATCAATATATATCTGGCTTGTCCTGCTAACAGACACTTACCCAATTACCTGCTTTCTAATCGCAGTCTCCACAACCTTTAAAAATTCAGCTTGTTTCATTGATTCAGGTAACAGCTAAATTGGCATCCAGTCTCTTGCAGAATACATTTAATCTGGCCTGCGTTTGCTTAAAATGCCTCACCAAAACCAATGCCAGATGTAATTTTCTCACTCTTCACATTGCCCTCGGAAGTTACACAGAGCCCAACATGTGCCAAGGCCCAGCATGGGAGATATTTAAGTCGGATCTCCATTCATCAGTTCTCAGAGACTTCTAAGTGGACAGTGGGATACACTTGCCCCATAAACGTCTAATTCCAGGTTCCTACCTCCTTGAGATGAATTCTTAGAAATGGAAATCCTGGAGCAAAGGGGCAGTTCCTTAACACGTATAACAATTCCATTTGTTGCAGAACAAAATAGATGAGAACATAAATATCACCAAAATATAACTATGGGAAATAATGCTCCCGTTGTAAATTTAATAAATTTCCTGAGAATCAGTGTGATAGGGTAATAATCTTATAGAAATCTTAAAAACAATTTGTCCTCAAGCACTCATGTTGTTGATATTTGACAAACCATATTGAGAAAAAAAATTTAATTGAAATGGAACTGTAGACTGCAACTCATTCATACAGCGGAATCACTTACCCTGTCCTTGGGGATTAAATAATGAAGCTAAAACCTTTCTAATCACCAAGGGAAAAAAAATCTATTATCTACGTCATTAGTTTTCACCTGAGCCTTGCAAAAGGAGAAAATGCAAGTTAATTCATTTACAATAACAATTCTGAAATTGTAAGTAGAAAACTTAGAGGGTCTGATATTTTATAATGTAGAAGTGTGACATAAATATAAACTATAAATAAGTTACATTATATATGCAACAGAGGACCAAACTCCTTGTCCAGTGTAATGCAAACAAGGAACAAGGTAACTCACTGTAAGATGCCTCAGAGGCCATGGGAGTCGGGGTTCCTGCCTGGACTCCACATAAATCATCCAAGGCAGCTGTACAAAGGGAGCCCAAGCCCAAAATCTGTGCTTGAAAGTATGGAAGAGGAGAGAATAAAGCCCATATGGAAACCATGCTTTATAGTCTTGTTTAAACCTTGCTTATAATCTTTATACTATTGTTTAATATAGCGATATTAGAGTTATAGTTAGATGAAATGCCTTAGCTTCCCCATCTGAAAGTGGAAACAATAACTATAAGATAAATGCAACCATAATAAAGGGCTATTTACAAAAAAAAAAATCAGATGGCTATTTCCTTGCTGTAAAAGTCTGCATTATACCACAAAATAGAGGCAAATATGAGGACAACAGATAAAAGAACTGTATGTCGTGGAATTTTCAGATTTTACCTTTTTAAATCAGTCCTACTGACCTGAGAAGATGACCCTAAAAAACAGCTGACATTGGTGCCTGGAGTTTCATGAAACTGGAAGAGAAGTAGGAAATTCTGGCTAAATCCCAGATACCAAAACCCAACTCCATCCTGCTGGGTTCAGTGGGATCCAGAGGGCTTGTAATTTTGTAGGTCACAGCGTGAAGTTCCTTATTGGGTGGAACTGCCCAACTGAAGCACTGGATACCACTTCAGGGTCCCAGAGGGAGCTCTAGAAATATATTCTTCTTAAGAAAAAAGACTGCAGTGATAGCTAATGCAGAGCATGTGTTTATTGCCTCATTTGATCCTCCCAGCAACCCAGTGAGGTTAGTAATACTGTCTTTATCTTATGGGTGAGATAAAGCACAGGAAGTGTAGGAAACTAGAAACTGCCTGAGCTAGGAATCAGACCCTGGGAATCCAGAGTCAAGTTGATGTTCTTTTGACTCCATGGAAAAAGTAGCAGGATCTTTTTTTGGGGGTGGGGTGCAGGGATAATGTGTATTTTTTAAGGTGGAAATTTATAAAGACTATTTACATATAAAATTCACCTATTTGAGTGTACAGTCTGATGAATTTTGGTCATTGTATACAATCATGTAGCCAGACAATCAAGATATAGGACAGTTCACTCCTGAAAAGTTGCCTTTGGACCCAAACCCCCATCCTCTACCCCAGGCAAACACTGATCTGATTCTGTCATAATAGTAATGCCTTATCTAAAATTCCACATAAGTGGACTCATAAGTATGTAGCTGTGTTTGACTTCTTTCACTTAGCATGTTTGAGATGCATTCATGTTGTTACATGTATTAATATTTTGCACCTTTTTATGGCTGTGTAGGGTTTCATAGTATCAGTATGTCACACAGTGTCTCTATTTACCATTTGATGGTATCTAGATTCCTTCCAGTTTGGAATATTGTGAATGATGCTTTTATGAATATGCTCTTGTCTTTGTACGGATATATGTTGTTTCTCTTAAAAAATTACCCAGAGTGGACTTGCTGAGTTGTATGTTAAGTGTATGTCTAACTTTATAAATATACTGCCATCCTGTTTTCCAAAGTGGTTTACCATCATACATTCATACCAGCAGGGGGTAAGAGTTCTAGTCGTTTACATCCCTGTCAACATTTTGTGTTGTCAGTCTTTTTAACCTTAGCCATTCTAGTAGGTATATAAAACCATCTCATTACGGTTTTAATTTCTATTTATTAGCGATGATTTTACTAGTGATATGTTTACTAATTTTGACTAGAGATATGGAATACTTTCATGTATGTATTGGCCATTTGTGTATTTTCTTTAGTGAGGTACCTGTTCAAATCTTTGGTTCATTTTTAAACAATGAGTTGTCTTCTTACAATTGAGTTTTCTAATTGAGTGTATAAGTCTGGATATGTGACTCTGTCCTCTACACTTTGTCTGCTTCTGTTCACCCTGCATGACCTTTACATGCTTGCTTAATATGTCCAGGTTTTATTGCTGTTTTCTGTAGCATGTTTTGTTTAGTAATATCTTTTCTATCATACCTGGAAGCAAAAGCCATTTCTGTTTTAATACAACAAAACAGAGAATAAATATAAGTCAGTCCACACCGAGGCACATCCTCAAACTGTTGAAAGCCAAAGATGAAGAGCAAATCTCAAAGGGGCAAGAAAAAAATGATAACTATATGTGGAGGAACAATGAACAGATGAATGGCTGACTTCTTGTAGGAAAATATAGAGGCCAGAAGGAAGTAGAAAAACACGTTTAAATGATAAAAGAAATTTAAAAATCATATGGTCAGCCTATAATTCTATGTCCAGTGGATTTTAAAACACATGCTACCCATACACTTGGAGTAAGGTCAATATGTCAACACAGACAATGTGGAGGTTTTCCAAGTTTCTGATGAGGTGAGTCGAGGTGGAGAATTGGAATCTATGGTCCCTGAATCTGCAGGAATTAAGCAGCAGCAGATAGTGACACTGCCTGTCATGGCTTTACCCTCCAATCCCTTGTGGTGTTGGCTGTGCTAGAGCCAGGCCAGCTGGTCACTGTGTTTTGAAAACATCTCCTACAGCAGCTGCCAATCCTACTGCCTCTGTGTGCTCAGACATGGGAGGACCTGTGTTTCCTGTTGAACATATGACTTCTTTGGTGACTTAAAAATGATTGGTCTTGCTGTGCTGCTGACAATTTTTTACCCAATAGATTAAGTTTCAGAGGTCATGAGGCAAACACCACGATTCTGATTTCAACTGTAAAAATGTCTTAAGCATCATCTTTCCGTCTTCTAAATCACTTTTACCAAACAGTTCAATAGGACCTGCAGTGTCTTCATGGCATAACAGAGGCTTTAGCCTAAGGCTCAAACTGAAATTCAGACACATCTGGTATATTGCACGGAGACCCAGAAGAAATGGATGGCATGCTCATATGGGATGCTTTGAGAAGAGTTTAATAAGGAACTATTTACAAATGTGTGGGCTGAGTGTAGAAAACTCTTAAGGATGGTGTGGTTCCCCAGAGATTATAAGAGCAGAAGCTATTACCGCCTTTTGGCATGAAGGAAAATGGGGAGGGAGCGGTTTGTGGAACCTGGAGATCAAGACCAGAGCTGTGGGAGCTGGCATTCAGCATCTGTTAGAGGATGGTCACAGAGTTCTTGGAAAAAAACCTCACTGAATGGAAAGCCAAAGGAAACTCAAAAGGCTTGTTGATCTTGTCATAAGCACATGACTGATTCCCTTAGGAGTCTCCCAGAAATAACTAGAGGAGTGAGAAGGAACAGGGATCATGCCCATGTGTGAAGGTGAAGCCACGGCCTATGAAATGTGAGTTTTTGTTAATATGACCTAAGCTGAGACTGGGCAACCTAGAGAGCTGGGGTCCCATTTTCCTGAAATCCTTGAGCCATGAGCAGTGGAGGCTTACATAAGAGCATCTGCCAGAACGTCAGCCAGCCCAGGGTAGTTCATGTTTTTGTAATTTGAGTTTTAATTCCACAAGTAAAATATTTCTCTTTAAGAAATAAGAATGGTGTCTCATTTTATTTTTGAGTAGTGACTTTCCAAACAATCAGATATCTAAGCAGCTCCTTTTCCTTCTTCCTCCAGGCTGTCCACCATCGCCTTTCCCTTAGCTTCCATCTTTCCTTGTGACATGAGGAATTGCTGAGGATTTAGATCACTACAAACCCAGCACTCCAACTTTCCTCATGGGACAATTTGGCAGGTTGAGCCCTTTTTGACTCATTTTTAGCCACTGATTTCTGATGCATCTTTTCTTCTTGTCATAACTGGGGAAATGTCAGAACCTTTGTTTTGAAATCTAAATGGCACTATCTTTCAAGGTTGATAATATCTTCAAGGTGGAATTGGGAACATTGCGTGCTTGCCTTAATTGTACCCAGACTCCCAGGTTGGCATATAACCTGGAGGCTCTTTCTTGGAAAGAACACTTTTTGTGGAAATGATGCCAAGGAAGAATAAAAGTAGTTTATCAGAGGGAAGTGTTTCATGCTAATGAAGAATTAGAATCAACTTCTCCCAAGTTTATCACAGCAGCATCAACCCAGGCTGACACAGAGTAGGTGCTGGCTGAGTGTTACCTGAACAAGTCTAACCCGCAGGAAAGTTGGGCTCTTATTACCACTGACACGAATTGTCCAGTGCTGGACCAGAGCACCCAGGAGTCAGGACCATAGACATAGGCTATTCTATTTGAAGACATCTGGAACAATCTATGCATTCACAAGGTGTTTTGTGGAGTTTAGAAGTTTCTTTGTTGTCATTCTTCCACCTATGCCATGACCGCTTCCTTTTTTTCTATCTCTGTGTCACTCCAGTTCACTTCTCTTCCCAATTTTGGCTTGTTTAGCCTTCATTCCTCAAACATGGCCAAAAAAACCACAGACTTTAAGAGAATGAAGATGTACTAGCAACTTTGTATTCCAATGCCCTCATTTTACAGATGAGGAAATTGAAGATTAATCATGTTACATGATTGGCTTAAGGTCATATAACTGGTAATATTTATAATTAAATGAGTGTAATTACAATTATGATTCTGTAAATAAGTGAAAAATTATTTATTATGTGCCAGACACTGCTAAAGTGATTTACAAATATTAAAATCCTTTCAGTGACTAAAAAGGTAGGTATATGTGATGGTTGTTTTGATATGTCAACTTGGCCAGTCCAGTCTCCAATTATTCAATCAAGTTGCTATTCTGGGAGGACTGGCATCAGGAAGATGGCAGAATAGGACTCTTTCGTGCTTGTCCCCCACAATTCGAACAACTACTCATGCACAAACATGCCTTCACAAGAACTAAGGAATCAGGAGAGAGATTACAGCATCTGGGGGTAACACAGAAATAAGAGAAGATGCATTAAAGAGTGCAGGAAGAACAGTTTTACATTACCCTCACCACGTTCCTCCCAACCCCAGGCAGCACAACATGTAGACAGAAACCTCCTGTGTTGGGGAAGAAGAGGGAGGTAAGCACTGGACTTTGCCATTGACTCCAACACCAGGCCCACCCCAGTAAAAACCAACATGGGGACATGGCAGGTCCCCACGGCCCCAGGCTTCAGACTGGCACCCATGGACTGAGCTTCCAAGTTCACCCCAGTTGCCATGGGGGATCCCACAGTTTCAGGCCTGCCCTGTGATTTTCATCTCCAGGCCTTTCCCACCTTCAGGCTGACCTTGGCAGCCTCAGGTTCCAAACCAACCTCAGCATTGGGTCAACCTCAGCATCCCTGAACTTCAAAAGCCTACCCTAGTTCCAGGCCAAGCCCCACAAACTCAGGCTCCAGGCCACCCTAAAAGCCACAGGCTGACCCCCACAGCCCCAGACTCTCGGCCAGTATCTGTGGACTGAGCCTCCAGGATTACCCTGGTGCCAGATCTGATCCTGCATCGCCAGGCCTGCCTGGTAGATGCAGTCTCTGGGCCTGTCCCACTGCCAGGCTGACCCCAGTGACCCTAGGCCCCAGCACCAGGCCAGTCCCAGCAGTTCCAGACTTTAGGCCTTCCCTAGTGCCAAGCCAGCCCCCCATGGACTCAGACTGTAGGGCCACCTCAGGGCCAAGCTGGCCCCAGTGACCCCAGACTTTGGACTACCACCAGAACCAGGCTGGCCCACCTCAGCACCAAGCCAGCCCCTGAAGTCCTAGTCATCAGACCACCACCTGCAGACCCAGCCTCTAGGTTGGCTCCCTGTGGATACAGGTTCCAGGCTTACCTAGCACCAGGCCAACCCCTAGAGCCCCAGGCTCCAGCCCAGCTCATTTCCAGACTATCCTTGAGTCAAGTTAGCCACTAGAGCCCCCATACCAAGTCTGTGCTCCTGGTCTTAGGCATCAGGCTGGCACCCATGGACACAGACTCCAGGCCTGCCCAATGCCAGGCCAGTCCCTGGAGCCTCAAACTCTAGCAGCCCAGGGTCCAGGTCTCCAGCGGACTGAGTTTAGGTCCACCACAGTAGACCATAGTCCCAGGCCAGCCACCACAGACTAAGGCTCCAGGCCCATTCCTACAGAGCCAGCACCTATACCCACCCCCTCAAACTCAGGCCTGTCCCAGTGCCAGGATAGCCCCCATGGGCTCAGGCTCCAGGCCCAATCCAGTGAGCCCAGGTGTGAGGTCCGTCCCAGTACCTGGCTGGCTCCTATAGACTTAGGTTCAAGGCCCACCCCAGCACTAGGTCAGATATTATGGACCCAGGATCCAGGTCAGCTCCCCCAGACATAGGATACAGGCTCATACTTGTTGACCCAGCCTCAAGGCCTACTCCTTTAAACCCAATTAGCAGATATACCCCCATGGTTCTAGGCTTCAGGCCCACCCACCTGCTGACCAAGGACCAGGACAGCTGACCTAAGGACTCCAACAGCATGGTGGGACTGTAAACTAGTTCAACCATTGCAGAAGACAGTGTTGCGATTCCTCAAGGATCTAGAACTAGAAATACCATTTGACCCAGCAATCCCATTACTGGGTATATACCCAAAGGATTATAAATCACGCTGCTATAAAGACACATGCACACGTTATGTTTATTGCGGCACTATTCACAATAGCAAAGACTTGGAACAACCCAAATGTCCATCA
Organism: Pan paniscus; assembly: GCF_029289425.2. NCBI lineage: Eukaryota > Metazoa > Chordata > Mammalia > Primates > Hominidae > Pan > Pan paniscus. The sequence continues at coordinate 104,517,339 of NC_073253.2, forward strand.
ATGATAGACTGGATTAAGAAAATGTGGCACATATACACCATGGAATACTATGTAGCCATAAAAAAGGATGAGTTCATGTCCTCTGTAGGCACATGGATGAAGCTGGAAACCATCATTCTCAGCAAACTATTGCAAGAATAAAAAACCAAACACCACATGTTCTCACCCATAGGTGGGAATTGAACAATGAGAACACTTGGACACAGGAAGGGGAACATCACACACCGGGGACTGTTGTGGGATGGGGGGAGTGGGGAGGGATAGCATTAGGAGATATACCTAATGTAAATGATGAGTTAATGGGTACAGCACACCAACATGGCACATGTATACATACGTAACAAACCTGCACATTGTGCACATGTACCCTACAACTTAAAATTAAAAAAAAAAAAAAAAAAGGACTCCAACAGCAAACCAGCCTGTGGACCATGCCACATAGCCTACCTAGAATCTCTGCATGGGCTGAGTGGTAAAGAGCTTTCTTAAACAAAGCCATTCTGCAAAGACTGCAGTAAGTTCTTATTTCTTCAATTGTGTGGACACCAATTTAGGCAACAAGAAACATGAAAAACCAAGAAAATATACCACCACCAAAAGAGTAGAACAATCTCCCAATGGCTGACCCAAAAGAAATGGAGATTTATAAGTTGCCTGGCAACTAATTCAAAATAATTTTAAGAAAGTTAGCGAATAGGGGAGGAGCCAAGATGGCCGAATAGGAACAGCTCCGGTCTACAGCTCCCAGCCTGAGCGACGCAGAAGATGGATGATTTCTGCATTTCCATCTGAGCTTTGAAGAGAGCAGTGGTTCTCCCAGTACGCAGCTGGAGATCTGAGAACGGGCAGACTGCCTCCTCAAGTGGGTCCCTGACCCCTGACCCCCGAGCAGCCTAACTGGGAGGCACCCTCCAGCAGGGGCACACTGACACCTCACATTGCAGCGTACTCCAACACACCTGCAGCTGAGGGTCCTGTCTGTTAGAAGGAAAATTAACAAACAGAAAGGACATCCACACCAAAAACCCATCTGTACATCACCATCATCAAACACCAAAAGTAGATAAAACCACAAAGATGGGGAAAAAACAGAACAGAAAAACTGGAAACTCTAAAAATCAGAGCGCCTCTCCTCCTCCAAAGGAACGCAGCTCCTCACCAGCAATGGAACAAAGCTGGACGGAGAATGACTTTGATGAGCTGAGAGAAGAAGGCTTCAGATGATCAAATTACTCTGAGCTATGGGAGGACATTCAAACCAAAGTCAAAGAAGTTGAAAACTTTGAAAAAAATTTAGAAGAATGTATAACTAGAATAACCAATACAGAGAAGTGCTTAAAGGAGGTGATGGAGCTGAAAATCAAGGCTCGAGAACTACATGAAGAATGCAGAAGCCTCAGGAGCTGATGCGATCAACTGGAAGAAAGGGTATCAGCGATGGAAGATGAAATGAATGAAATGAAGTGAGAAGGGAAGTTTAGAGAAAAAAGAATAAAAAGAAATGAGCAAAACCTCCAAGAAACATGGGACTATGTGAAAAGACCAAATCTACGTCTGATTGGTGTACCAGAAAGTGATGGGGAGAATGGAACCAAGTTGGAAAACACTCTGCAGGATATTATCCAGGAGAATTTCCCCAATCTAGCAAGGCAGGCCAACGTTCAGATTCAGGAAATACAGAGAACAGCACAAAGATACTCCTCGAGAAGAGCAACTCCAAGACACATAATTGTCAGATTCACCAAAGTTGAAATGAAGGAAAAAATGTTAAGGGCAGCCAGAGAGAAAGGTTGGGTTACCCTCAAAGGGAAGCCCATCAGACTAACAGCGGATCTCTCGGCAGAAACCCTACAAGCCAGAAGAGAGTGGGGGCCAATATTCAACATTCTTAAAGAAAAGTATTTTCAACCCAGAATTTCATATCCAGCCAAACTAAGCTTCTTCATAAGTGAAGGAGAAATAAAATACTTTACAGACAAGCAAATGCTGAGAGATTTTGTCACCACCAGGCCTGCCCTAAAAGACCTCCTGAAGGAAGTGCTAAATATGGAAAGGAACAACCGGTACCAGCCGCTGCAAAATCATGCCAAAATGTAAAGACCATCGAGACTAGGAAGAAACTGCATCAAATAACGAGCAAAATAACCAGCTAACATCATAATGACAGGGCCAAATTCACACATAACACTATTAACTTTAAATGTAAATGGACTAAATGCTCCAATTAAAAGACACAGACTGGCAAACTGGATAAAGAGTCAAGACCCATCAGTGTGCTGTATTCAGGAAACCCATCTCACATGCAGAGACACACATAGGCTCAAAATAAAAGGATGGAGGAAGATCTACCAAGCAAATGGAAAACAAAAAAAGGCAGGGGTTGCAATCCTAGTCTCTGATAAAACAGACTTTAAACCAACAAAGATCAAAAGAGACAAAGAAGGCCATTACATAATGGTAAAGGGATCAATTCAACAAGAACAGCTAACTATCCTAAATATATATGCACCCAATACAGGAGCACCCAGATTCATAAAGCAAGTCCTGAGTGACCTAAAAAGAGACTTAGACTCCCACACATTAATAATGGGAGACTTTAACACCCCACTGTCAACATTAGACAGATCAATGAGACAGAAAGTCAACAAGGATACCCAGGAATTGAACTCAGCTCTGCACCAAGTGGACCTAATAGACATCTACAGAACTCTCCACCCCAAACCAACAGAATATACATTTTTTTCAGCACCGCACCACACCTATTCCAAAATTGACCACATACTTGGAAGTAAAGCTCTCCTCAGCAAATGTAAAAGAACAGAAATTATAACAAACTATCTCTCAGACCACAGTGCAATCAAACTAGAACTCAGGATTAAGAATCTCACTCAAAACCACTCAACTACATGGAAACTGAACAACCTGCTCCTGAATGACTACTGGGTACATAACGAAATGAAGGCAGAAATAAAGATGTTCTTTGAAACCAACGAGAACAAAGACACAACATACCAGAATCTCTGGGACGCATTCAAAGCAGTGTGTAGAGGGAAATTTATAGCACTAAATGCCCACAAGAGAAAGCAGGAAAGATCCAAAATTGACACCCTGACATCACAATTAAAAGAACTAGAAAAGCAAGAGCAAACATATTCAAAAGCTAGCAGAAGGCAAGAAATAACTAAAATCAGAGCAGAACTGAAGGAAATAGAGACCAAAAAAACCCTTCAAAAAATTAATGAATCCAGGAGCTGGTTTTTTGAAAGGATCAACAAAATTGATAGACCGCTAGCAAGATTAATAAAGAAAAAAAGAGAGAAGAATCAAATAGACGCAATAAAAAATGATAAAGGGGATATCACCACCAATCCCACAGAAATACAAACTACCATCAGAGAATACTACAAACACCTCTACGCAAATAAACTAGAAAATCTAGAAGAAATGGATATATTCCTTGACACATACACTCTCCCAAGACTAAACCAGGAAGAAGTTGAATCTCTGAATAGACCAATAACAGGATCTGAAATTGTGGCAAAAATCAATAGCTTACCAACCAAAAAGAGTCCAGGACCAGATGGATTCACAGCCGAATTCTACCAGAGGTACAAGGAGGAACTGGTACCATTCCTTCTGAAACTATTCCAATCAATAGAAAAAGAGGGAATCCTCCCTAACTCATTTTATGAGGCCAGCATCATTCTGATACCAAAGCCGGGCAGAGACACAACCAAAAAAGAGAATTTTAGAGCAATATCCTTGATGAACATTGATGCAAAAATCCTCAATAAAATACTGGCAAACCGAATCCAGCAGCACATCAAAAAGATTATCCATCATGATCAAGTGGGCTTCGTCCCTGGGATGCAAGGCTGGTTCAATATATGCAAATCAATAAATGTAATCCAGCATATAAACAGAGCCAAAGACAAAAACCACATGATTATCTCAATAGATGCAGAAAAGGCCTTTGACAAAATTCAACAACCGCTCATGCTAAAAACTCTCAATAAATTAGGTATTGATGGGACATATTTCAAAATGATAAGAGCTATCTATGACAAACCCACAGCCAATATCATACTGAATGGACAAAAACTGGAAGCATTCCCTTTGAAAACTGGCACAAGACAGGGATGCCCTCTCTCACCACTCCTATTCAACATAGTGTTGGAAGTTCTGGCCAGGGCAATCAGGCAGGAGAAGGAAATAAAGGGTATTCAATTAGGAAAGGAGGAAGTCAAATTGTCCCTGTTTGCAGATGACATGATTGTATATCTAGAAAACCCCATTGTCTCAGCCCCAAATCTCCTTAAGCTGATAAGCAACTTCAGCAAAGTCTCAGGATACAAAATCAATGTGCAAAAATCACAAGCATTCCTATACACCAACAACAGACAGACAGCCAAATCATGAGTGAACTCCCATTCACAATTGCTTCAAAGAGAATAAAATACCTAGGAATCCAACTTACAAGGGATGTGAAGGACCTCTTCAAGGAGAACTACAAACCACTGCTCAAGGAAATAAAAGAGGATACAAACAAATGGAAGAACATTCCATGCTCATGGGTAGGAAGAATCAATATCATGAAAATGGCCATACTGCCCAAGGTAATTTACAGATTCAATGCCATCCCCATCAAGCTACCAATGCCTTTCTTCACAGAATTGGAAAAAACTACTTTAAAGTTCATATGGAACCAAAAAAGAGCCCGCATTGCCAAGTCAATCCTAAGCCAAAAGAACAAAGCTGGAGGCATCACACTACCTGACTTCAAACTATACTACAAGGCTACAGTAATCAAAACAGCATGGTACTGGTACCAAAACAGAGATATAGATCAATGGAACAGCACAGAGCCCTCAGAAATAACGCCGCATATTTACAACTATCTGATCTTTGACAAACCTGAGAAAAACAAGCAATGGGGAAAGGATTCCCTATTTCATAAATGGTGCTGGGAAAACTGGCTAGCCATATGTAGAAAGCTGAAACTGGATCCCTTCCTTACACCTTATACAAAAATCAATTCAAGATGGATTAAAGACTTAAACGTTAGACCTAAAACCATAAAAACCCTAGAAGAAAACCTAGGCATTACCATTCAGGACATAGGCATGGGCAAGGACTTCATGTCTAAAACACCAAAAGCAATGGCAACAAAAGCCAAAATTGACAAATGGGATCTAATTAAACTAAAGAGCTTCTGCACAGCAAAAGAAACTACCATCAGAGTGAACAGGCAACCTACAAAATGGGAGAAAATTTTCACAACCTACTCATCTGACAAAGGGCTAATATCCAGAATCTACAATGAACTCAAACAAATTTACAAGAAAAAAACAAACAACCCCATCAAAAAGTGGGCGAAGGATATGAACAGACACTTCTCAAAAGAAGACATTTATGCAGCCAAAAGACACATGAAAAAATGCTCACCATCACTGGCCATCAGAGAAATGCAAGTCAAAACCACAATGAGATACCATCTCACACCAGTTAGAATGGCAATCATTAAAAAGTCAGGAAACAACAGGTGCTGGAGAGGATGTGGAGAAATAGGAACACTTTTACACTGTTGATGGGACTGTAAACTAGTTCAACCATTGTGGAAGTCAGTGTGGCGATTCCTCAGGGATCTAGAACTAGAAATACCATTTGACCCAGCCATCCCATTACTGGGTATATACCCAAAGGACTATAAATCATGCTGCTATAAAGACACATGCACACGTATGTTTATTGCGGCACTATTCACAATAGCAAAGACTTGGAACCAACCCAAATGTCCAACATTGATAGACTGGATTAAGAAAATGTGGCACATATACACCATGGAATACTATGCAGCCATAAAAAATGATGAGTTCATGTCCTTTGTAGGCACATGGATGAAATTGGAAACCATCATTCTCAGTAAACTATTGCAAGAACAAAAAACCAAACACCGCATATTCTCACTCATAGGTGGGAATTGAACAATGAGATCACATGGACACAGGAAGGGGAACATCACACTCTGGGGACTGTTGTGGGGTGGGGGGAGGGGGGAGGGATAGCATTGGGAGATATACCTAATGCTAGATGATGAGTTAATGGGTGCAGCACACCAGCATGGCACATGTATATGTATGTAACTAACCTGCACAATGTGCACATGTACCCTAAAACTTAAAGTATAATAAAAAAAAATAAATTAAAAAAAAAAAGAAAGCACACTTGAAAATATACAGAAACAATTCAATGAAATAAAATAAACCAAAATTATCTATTTAACTGTAAGATTATGTTTTAAAAAAACACACTCTAGAACTGAAAAATATAGTGAATGAAATTTAAAATCAAATAGAGAGCATCAACCACAGAATTGATCAACGTAAGAAAGAATCTGAACTCTAAGACAGCCTATTTGAAAATATACAGCCAGAGAAGAAAGAAAATGAAAAGGAATGAAGAAAGTTTAAGGAATTTATGAACACCATCAAAAAAGCTAATATTCAACTTGTAGGTGGTCAAAAAGAAGAAGAAAGAGGTTGAAAGATTTAAAAAAAAAAAAGCAGAAAATGTAAATATCCAGGTACAGGGAGGCCAAAGATCTCTAAGAAGATTCAATCCAAACAAGATTACACTAAGACATATTATAAAACACAAAAGTGCAACAAAGTTGTCCTTCAGAAATGAAAGAGAGATAAGGACTTTCCCAGATGAACAAGGTGAAGGAATTTATCATCACCAGACATGTCTTACAAGAAATGCTAAAAGGAATTCAAGCTAAAAGGACACTAGTAACATGAAAATGTGTTAAAGTATTAAACTTACTGGTAAAAGTACATAGTCAAATTCTTGGTACTCTAATACTGTAATGATAATGTGTAAATCAATAATATCTTTAGTATGAAGATGAAAAGAAAACCATTAAAAATAATAGATACAATAATTTGGTATGGGATGCACAATACAAGATGTAAATTGTGACAGCAAAATGTGGAGCGAGAGGAAGTAAAAGTGTAGAGTTTTTTTATGCAATCAAAGTTAAGTTGTTATCAGCTTAAAATAGCCTGTTATAACCATAAGATGTTTTATGTAAGCCTCATGGTAACTAGAAAGCAACAATCTATAGTGGATACACAAAAGGTAAAAAGTAAGGAATCAAAGCATACTGCTAGAGAAAAATCACCTGAACACAAAAGAAGACAGCAAAAGACGCAGTTAAAAAAAAAAAAAATATATATATATATATATATATATATATAAAACAACCAGTAGTAAGTTCTTACCTATCAATTACCTTGACTGTAAATGGATTACATTCTCCAATTGAAAGAGTGGATGAATGGAATAAAAAACAAGACCCAACTATATGCTGCCTACAAGTATATGTATGTCACACTTAAGGATATACATATACTAAAAGTGAAGGGATGAAAAAAGATGTTCCATGCAAATAGAAACCAAGAGATCAAGGGTAGACATAGTTACATCAGATTAAATAGACTAAAGTTAAAAGCTATAAAGCAATACAAAGAAGGTCATTCTATGGTGATTAGGAGTCAATTCAGAGGATATAACAATTTTAAATATATATGCATCTAACATTAGAGTACCTATATATAAAACAAATATTAATAGCTATTAAGGGAAACAGACTATAATCCAACTGTAGGGGACTTCAGTACTCCACTTTCAGCAATGGACAGGTTATCCAAATGAAATAAAAAAATCAAACTTTAGAAAAAATGGAACTAACAGACATGAACTAGATCATTCCATCCAACACATTCTTCTCAGGTGCAAATGATACATTCTCTAGGATAGATCGTGTTAGGCCACAAAACAAGTCTTAAAGAAGATTGAAATATCAAGTATTTTTCCAATCACAATGGTATAAAACTAGAAATCAATATCAGGAAAATTTTTGGAAAACTCACAAATACATGGAAATTAAACTCCAACCAACCAATGTGTCAATGAAGAAATTAAAATATCTTGAGACAAACAAAAATGGAAACACAATATACCAAAACTTATAGGATGCAGCAATAGAAATTTCAAGAGGAAAGTTTATAGCAATAAACATCTACATCAAAAAAGATTTTATGTGAACAATCTAAAGTTGCACCTCAAGAAATTAGACAAAGAACAAGCTAAGCCCAAAGTTGGTATAAGGAAATGAAGATCAGAGAAGAAATAAATAGATCCTAGAAAAACAATAAAAAGACTAGTGAAACTAAGTTGGTTTTATGAAAACAAAATTAACAAACTAGAAATGAAAGGAGAAATTACAATACTACAGAAATAGGAATAAGGGAATACTAACACACATCAGTAAATTAAATAATCTAATTTACACTCCCACCAACTGTGTAAAAGCGTTCGTATTTCTGCACATCCTCTCCAGCATCTGTTGTTTCCTGACTTTTTAATGATCGCCATTCTAACTGGTGTGAGATGGCATCTCATTGTGGTTTTGATGTGCATTTCTCTAACGACGAGTGATGGCTTTTTTTCATGTTTTTTGGCCACATAAAGGTCTTCTTTGGAGAAGTGTCTGTTTATATCTTTCACCCACTTTTTGATGGGGTTGTTTTTTTCTTGTAAATTTGTTTAAGTTCCTTTAGATTCTGGATATTAGCCCTTTGTCAGATGGATAGATTGCAAAAGTTTTCTCCCTTTCTGTAGAGATTGCCTGTTCACTCTGATGATAGTTTCTTTTGCTGTAAAGAAGCTCTTTAATTAGATCCCATTTGCCAATTTTGGCTTCTGTTGCCATTGCTTTTGGTGTTTTAGTCATGAAGTCTTTGCCGATGCCTATGTCCTGAATGGTACTGCCTATGTTTTCTTCTAGGGTTTTTATGGTTTTAGGTCTTATGTTTAAGTCTTGAATCCATCTTGAGTTAATTTTTGTATAAGGTGTAAGGAAGGGGTCCAGTTTCAGTTTTCTGCATATGGCTAGCCAGTTGTCCCAACACCATTTATTAAATAGGGAATCCTTTCCCCATTTCTTGTTTTTGTCAGGTTTGGCAAAGATCAGATGGTTGTAGATGTGTGGCATTATTTCTGAGTCCTCTGTTCTGTTTCATTGGTCTATATAACTGTTTTGGTACCAGTACCATGCTGTTTTGGTTACTGTAGCCTTGTAGTATAGTTTGAAGTCAGGCAGTGTGATGCCTCCAGCTTTGTTCTTTCTGCTTAGGATTGTCTTGGCTATATGGGCTCTTTTTTCGTTCCATATGAAATTTAAAGGAGTTTTTTTCTAATTCTGTGAAGCAAGTCATTGGTAGCTTGATGGGGATAGCATTGAATCTATAAATTGCCTTGGGCAGTATGGCCATTTTCACAATATTGATTCTTCTTATCCATGAGCATGGAATATTTTTCCAACTGTCTGTGTCCTTATTCCCTTGAGCAGTGGTTTGCAGTTCTCCTTGAAGAGGTCCTTCACATCCCTTGTAAGTTGGATTCCTAGGTATTTTATTATTTTTGTAGCAATTGTGAATGGGAGTTCACTCACGACTTGGCTGTTTGTCTATTATTGGTGTATAGGAATGCTTGTGATTTTTGCGCATTGATTTTGTATCCTGAGACTTTGCCGAAGTTGCTTTTCAGGTTAAGGAGATTTTAGGCTGAGACGATGGGGTTTTCTAAATATACAATCATGTCATCTGCAAACAGAGACAATTTGACTTCCTCTCTTCCTATTTGAATACCCTTTATTTATTTCTCCTGCCTGATTGCCCTGGCCAGAACTTCCAACACTATGTTGAATAGGAGTGGTGAGAGAGGGCATCCTTGTCTTGTGCCGGTTTTCAAAGGGAATGCTTCCAGTTTTTGCCCATTTAGTATGATATTGGCTGTAGGTTTGTCACAAATAGCTGTTATTTTGAGACATGTTCTATCAATACCTAGTTTACTGAGAGTTTTTAGCATGAAGGAAGACAGTGTGGATTCCTCAAGGATCTAGATCCAGAAATATCATTTGACCCAGCAAGCCCATTACTGGGTATATACCCAAAGGATTATAAATCATTCTACTATAAAGACACACGCACATATGTGTTTATTGCAGCAGTATTCACAATAGCAAAGACTTGAAACCAACCAAAATGCCCATCAATGATAGACTGCATAAAGAAAATGTGGCACATATACACCATGGAATACTATGCAGCCATAAAAAAGAATGAGTTCATGTCCTTTGCAGAGACATAGATGAAGCTGGAAATCCTCATTCTCAGAAAACTAACACAGGAACAGAAAACCAAACACCGCATGTTCTCACTCATAAGTGGGACTTGAACAATGAGAACACATGGACACAGGGAGAGAAACATCACACACTGGGGCCTTTCGGGGTGTAGCGGGCTAGGGGAGGGATAGCATGAGGAGAAATACCTAATGTAGATGACGGGTTGATGGGTGCAGCAAACCACATGGCATGTGTATACCTATGTAACAAACCTGTACGTTCTGCACATGTATCCCAGAACTTAAAATTAAATAATCTAGAAGAAACGTGTACATTCCTAGACACATAAAACCTTACAGGACTGAATTATAAAGAAACAGAACATGTGAACAGATCAATAATAAGAAGACTGAATCAGTAATGAAAAGTATCCCATCAAAGAAAAGCTCAGAATCTGATGGCTTCACTTTTCATTTCCAAACATTTAAAGAACAAAAACAAATCCTCCTCTAACTCTTCCAAAGAATCAAAGGAAATACTTCTGTATTTTATGAGGGCAGCATTATGTGGGTACCAAAACCAGACAAGAACATTACAAAAAAAACTTAAGAAAAAACAAGTTAGACTGTCCCTGTTTATAGATGACATCATCTTACATATAGAAAACCCTAACTCCACCAAAAAACTTTTAGAACAAATTCAGTGAAGTTTCAGGATACAAAGTCAACATATAAAAATCAGTAGCTTTTTTATACAGTAACAACTATTCAAAAATTAAATCAAGAAACTAACCCAATATACAACATCTACAAAAAAAAAAAAAACACTTAGGAATAAATTTAGTCGAGAAAGTAAAACATCTCTCATTGAACACTATAAAATGTTGATGAAAGAAATTGAAAAAGAAATAGATATGTGTTCATGGGTTGGAAGATTATTAAAATGTCCATACTACCTAAAGTGAAATACAGGTTCAATACCATCGCTATCAGAATTCCAATGACATTTCTCACAGAAGTAGAAAAAAATACCCTAAAATTTGTATGGAACCACAAAAGACCCTGAATAGCCAGCCAAGGCAATCTTGAGCAAAAAGAACAAAGCTGGAGGCATCACACTCTCCAACTTCAAAATATTCTGTAGACATACAGTGATCAAAACAGCATGATACTGGCATAAAAATAGGTACATACACCAACAGAACAGAATAGAGAACCCAGAAATAAACCCACACATTTATAGTCAATTTTTTAAAACAAAGTTGCCAAGAACAGATAATAGGGAAAGGACAGTCTCTGCAATAAATAGTGTTGGGAAAACTAGATGTCCATGTGCAGAAGAAAACTAGACCTCATCTCATAGCATATAAAAAAATCTGCAAATGAATTAAAGACTTAAACATAAGGCCTAGAAACTATAGAAAACTATGAGAAAACAGAGGAAAAGCTCTATGAGATTGGCCTGGGCATTGAGTCTTTTGGATACAACCCCAAAATCATAGGCAATTAAAGCAAAAGTAGACAAATGGGATTATGCCAAACTAAAAACCTCCTGTAGATCAAAGGAAATAAAAGTGAAGAGACAAGCTAAAGAATGGAAGAAAATATTCACAAACTACACATCTGATAAGGAGTAAATATCCAAAATATATCAGGAATAAAAAATACCCTCAATTGTAAGAGAATAACCCTATTAAAAATGTACAAAGGACCTAAATAGACGTTTGTCAAAGACAGACATACAAATGACCAATGGTTATGTGAGAAATCACTCAGCATCACTAATCATCAGAAAATGCATTTTAAAACCACAAAGATTACCTCACACCTGTTAGAACTGCTATTATCAAGAAAACAAAAGTGCTGGTGAGGCTGTGAAGAAAAGCGAACTCGTGTATACTGTTGGTGGGAATGTAAATTAGCACAGCCATTATGGAAAACAGTATGGAGGTTTCTCCAAATATTAAAACAAGAACTGCTCTATGAAGTAGCAATCCCACTGCTGGGTATATATCTAAAGGGAATAAAATCAGTATGTCAAAGAAATATCTGCACTCCCATGTTTATTGCACCATGATTCACAATAGCCAAGATATAGACCCAACCTAAGTGCCCATCGACAGATGAAAGGATAAAGAAAATATGGTATATATACAAGATAGAACACTATTCCACCTTTAAAAAGAAAAAAATCCTTTAATTTGCAACAATATGAATGAAACTAGAAGACAAACTAAAATAATCCAGGCACAGAAAGACAAATATCACATGATCTCACATGTGGATTCTAAAAACATTGAACTCATCTATGTAGAAGAATAAAGTGGTGGTCATCAGAGGCTGGGGACAGGGAGAGAGTTTGCGAGTGTTGGTCAAAGGATAGTTTCAAAAGAAAAGTAAGTTAAAGAGATCTATTGTACAGCATGGTGACTACAGTTAATAGCAATGCATTCTTTAAAAATCGATCAGAGTAGATTTTAAGTGTTCTCACCACAAAAACAATAAATAATGTGAGGTAATACATATGTCAATTAGCTCAGCTGAGCCATCCCACAATGTGTACATATTTCAGAACATGTTGTTCCTAATATATTTGTATTGGTAAATTTTAAAAAGAAAAAGGAATATAATAGTAATCTGTTGCCTTGAAAGTATTTTTTTAAGATGTAATTAAAGTTCATAGTTAGTTGACCTTAAGTAATGGAAATATCCTAGATTATCTGGATAGATCTTAAGGGCAAGGCTCAGGCTTCAGAGAGAGACATGGGGGTTAGGGGCAGAATTCCAACCACGGACAGGACAGCAACTATGGATTTTGCACTTTCTTGGCCAGCCACAATGGCATAAGCCAGTTCTGATTAATACATGTTTTAAAAACTATATTTGCTACTGGTTCTGCTTTTCTAGTGGGACCCAATGGCTATAGTACTATTGTTATTAGGCCCATTCCACAGATGGGAAAACTGAGGATGTGGAGAAATTAGTTAATATGTCCAAGATCACATAGCTAAATTGTAGTCAGGATTCAAAGCTAAGCACCCTAATTCCAAAATCTTGGGTCTTATCCACCACTGCCTCTCCAGGCTACAAAGTGACATAAATCATTGTCTTGCTCCTAGTTTGTTTGTTTGTTTGTTTGTTTTTCATTAAAAAGTGCTTAATTACTTATACATTAGCAACAGCAAGCCAGGAAGCTATGATGAACTGAGCTTGGCAGCTGAGGTGAGATGAGTAGAATAGCTCTAGGAGGGGAGACAGAAACCAACCATTATCCCCTCTGCTTTCTACTTGGAGCTGACCCAAGCTTGGCACTGGGGGATGCCTCAATTTTAAATGAAGTTCATAGTTTTGATTACAGGGTACTGGGCTTATAATTTATAAATAAAGACTGTGCTGAAACTTAGAATAACTGCAAGATTTGTCACATAAGTGTAACCAGGAAATTTATGGGATACTCAGCTTCTTCTCCAAGGAAGGATCTCTACCAAATACACACAAATGGAATGTGGAAACAAAAATAGACTATTACAGTCTATCGTTGTTGGACATTTGGGTTGGTTCCAAGTCTTTGCTATTGTGAATAGTGCCACAATAAACATACATGTGCATGTGTCTTTATAGCAGTGTGATTTATAATCCTTTGGGTATATACCAGGTAATGGGATTGCTGGATCAAATGGTATTTCTAGTTCCAGATCCCTGAGGAATCGCCACACTGACTTCCACAATGGTTGAATTAGTTTACAGTCCCACCAACACTGTAAAAGTGTTCCTATTTCTCCGCATCCAAAAATGTGGCACATATATACCATGGAATACTATGCAGTCATAAAAAAGGATGAGTTCATGTCCTTTGTAGGGACATGGATGAAGCTGGAAACCATCATTCTCAGCAAACTATTGCAAGGACAAAAAACCAAACACCACATGTTCTCACTCAGAGGTGGGAACTGAACAATGAGAACACATGGACACAGGAAGGGGAACATCACACACTGGGGCCTGTTGTGGGGTGGCGGGAGAGGGGAGGGATACCATTTGGAGATATACCTAATGTTAAATGACAAGTTACTGGGTGCAGCACACCAACATGGCACATGTATACATATGTAACAAACCTGCACATTGTGCACATGTACCCTAAAGCTTAAAATATAATTTAAAAAATGACAATTACAAAGAAAAAAGATGCAATGACACAATTGTATGAGACAAGCCTGTTGTATATAAAACTTAGCACCCTCAATGCCCTAGAAGTTGGAAGCTTTGTTCGGAGAACATAGAACTGTTTTATCTTCTTCAAGGATTCTTTACAGTTTTAGGTGCTTGGAGCTGTAGGCTCAGAGATACCTGTTTCTTTGAAGTTACTCATGGAGTGAGTGACTATTGATTGTCAATATGAGAAGAACAAAATGCAAGCAAACAATTTCTTTTTTCCTCAACTTCTAGAAATAAAAACTTCACAAAACGTATAACATAAAATTTACTATCTTAATCATTTTAAAGTGTATGGTTCAGCAGCATTAAGTATATTCACATTATTGTTAAAATAGATCTCCAGAACTTTTTAATCTTGCAAATAAACTCTCTACTCATTACAAAACAAGTCTCCAGCAGTCACCATTCTACTTCTTGTCTCTATGAATTCAACTAATTTATATACCTCTTATAAATGGAATAATACAGTATTTGCCTTTTTGTAACTGGCTTATTGCACTTAGCATATGTCCTCAAGATTTATCCATGTTGTAGCATGTATCAAAACTTAATTCCTTTTTAAGGCTGAATAATATTCAGTTGTGTGTGTACACTACATTTTGTTTATCTGTTCATCTGTCGATAAACATGGGATTGTTTCCACCTCTTGGCTATTATGAATAATGCCACAATAAACATGGAGGATATGTATATTTCTTCTTTTAGTTCTTTTGGATATATACTAGAAGTGGGATTGCTGGGTCACATGGTAGTTCTATTTTTTATTTTTTGAGAGACTGCCATACTCTTTTCCATAGTGGCTGCACCATTTTACGTTCCTAACAGCTCAGAAGGGTTCCAATTTCTCTACATCCTCTTCTTTCCTTACCATTTAAAGCAAGCCTCTGTTTTAATATGAGAAGTTATGCATCTTTTCCTTTCCACTATGGCAAGAACACTTCTGCTTCTGTGACAAAGTGCCTCTTTCACTAATGGAAGTTTCACTGAACCACTTGCTGAGAAGGATGTGCTTTCTCTAATCCATAAAGGGAGATAACTGTCAAATGTGTAAAACGCAGAGAATCAGGCAGAGCTGCTGCTAGACTGGTAATCTTGGGTCTTGAATGTGCACCATTTAAAATTTCTTGGCTTCCTTCATGAAAGACAAAGTAAAAGAAAGCAAAATCAACCCCAAGTTCCATAGAAAGCAAAATAAGTTTCCATTAACCTGAGTGGTAAAAGAAAGCAATTGCATAGGGTTATATTTGGAAAAGCCTCTTTGCATTTCAGTAGTGTGCTACCTACAAATATAACCAGCAAATGGAATTCAGGTTGAACAGATAAGATGCAGCATCTAACTGAAGGATTGCAGTACATGAAAAACATGTATTTATTAGGAGATTACAGTTATGCTCCCTGTTTCTGGGAGATGGCACAAAGGTGCAAATGAGAAATGCAACATTGGAGCCATATGTGCATTTACACCCAATCATTCTGTCAGAATTCCACTAAGTTCCCCCAAATTGCCTTCTTTGAGAAAATCGTGTCACTATTTACATGGGTTCTTTTCTCTTGACATTTCCCTGTTGGTGCTCACTGTCACAGAATGTTATATTTTCCTCCCTTGATTCAAGACCAGGTCAGAGGCAGGTTAGAAATGAGTGACATATCCATGCAAAACTGACATTTCTAGCTGAGTTTTCTAGATGACAGCAACCTGAAAATCATCGTGATCCTCTACTCTTGACCAGAGACCCCTTCTCTCCATTCATTTTAAGTTTTCCAGGTTTTCCTGAGACATAAACAACCATGAGTAGATAGAAATCACTACAAAGAAACCAAAGCAAGCTAATCCTCACTGTGTCCACAGCCAGCCTAGGATCACCTTTGAAGAGCCTAACCTCACGCCATCTGGTCCAAGCGATGAGCACATTGTCATAGGACACAGGCTATGGGGATAAAGGGACTGGCAACTGTGTGGCAGCACTGCCTCCCCAGCCGGCTCAGCCTGACCATCAGAGCCTTGTGAATGCACCTCAGCCTCAGGAGTGTTGTGAGCACTTGCCACTGTCGAAGTCTCTGGTAAGGTGGGGAAATAGCTGGAAGTATGAGAGGGGAATATTTGAGTGTCCTAGTCAGTTTTCCCATATCTTTTCATGTGCTCATTTGCCACCCATAAATCTTTTTTTGTGAAGTATCTGTTCAAATCTTTTGTGCCTTTGTTACCAAAGGAAACAAAGAGGTAACCCACAGAATGGGAGAAAATATTTGCAAACTATTCACCTCACAAGGGATTAATAACCAGAATGTATAAGGAGAGCTCAAACAATGCTATAGGAAAAAGTCTAAATATCCAATTTAAAAATGGGCAAAAAATCTGAATAAACATTTACTCAAAAGAAGACATAAATGACAAACAGGTGTGTAAAAAGGTTCTCAACATCACTGAACATCAGAGAAATGCAAATCAAAACTACAATGAGATATCATCTCACTTCAGTTAAAATGGCTTTCATCCAAAAGACAGGCAATAAGAAACGCTGGTGAAGTTGTGGAGAAAAGAGAACCCTTCTACCCTGTTGGTGGGAACATAAAGTAGTACAATTACCATGGGGAACAGTTTGGATATTCTTAAAAAAACTAAAAACACATTGCTACCATATGATCCAGCAGTCCCACAGCTGGGTAAATACTGAAAAGAAGAGAAATTAGTGTATCAATACAATATCTGCACCCCTATGTTTGTTGCAGCACTGTTCACAATAGCCAAGATTTGGAAGCAACCTAAGTATCCATCAACAGATGAATAACGTGGGATTCATTTACTAAAACAATTTTAAAGATGGCAGATTAGAGGTAGTGTTAGCATGCCTTTCCCATTTGGAAAGATAAAATAGTGAGCAGAGATTCACACTCTGAACTTTTTTCCAAGAAGAAATGCAGAAACTTAGGAAAAATAAATGAAACCAGAATCTTTGAAAGCAGCAGCAAGCTGCAGCCTACACCATGAGCCAAGTGAAAAACTAAGTTCCTAGAGTGTGAGAGGGAGAGAGACTGCCTCCAGGTTATACACCCCCACCAGGGAACCTGGAAATCCAGTCCATGGGGGAAGCCTTAACCCTATCCAGTGCTGGAATTGATACAGGGAACAGTCAGGAATACAAAAGTAGGAGCAATGAGAATGGTCTTGTGCACATTCCCAGTCTCCAGGATGGACCAAGGGAAGCCATTCCTGATTCTGCATCACAGGGGACCTCACAGAAGTCTGCCAACTAACGCAGGCAGCGGTTGCAGGTTGAAAGAAGCTCCCAACTGAAATTCACAATATAATCTCAAGTGGGGATGAACTCCCTTGGCCAGAACTGGCAAGTGAGTGGGAAGTAGTGTGCTGTAACCATGGGCACAGGAGCTGGGCACCCCAGCTCTGTAGGCAGCTGAGGAGGGGCATGGCCTGAAAGCCACAGTTGCTGTCTCTAATGGGAAGGCTTACGTTACGGCCTTGTCCATTTCAGTTCTGAGCATAGATGGCCTGGAAATTTAGCAAGCTGCTGCTAGCAAACACTGTTGGTGAGAGACCTGCCTTGTCAAGTGTGTGGGAGCTGGGTGAGGCTTGCTGCCACCTGCTATACCCCACTCCCTGCGTGAACTCTTCTGTCCAGCAGAAGCAGCTACACTCCTTCCTGGAACATTACCCCAGTGGCCAGAGAACCTCCTGCCTTCTCAACCCCCACAGGGGCCTCTGCTTGCCCTGCATGTGGAGAGCCAGCAGACCTGCCTGACCCAGCCCCCACCTGGCTATGCCCCTTTACCCACCCTGGTAGCTTAACACAAAGAACAGAAACTTTTGGGAGCCCTGTAGCCCCACCCATCACCTGAGAAACCAGGATACCTCCCCTGGGTAACATAAGGCAAGCACAAATCCTACCACTTCTACCACAGCTGGTGCTCTTTTGCAAACACCACCTCCTGGCTGGAGGCCGAGTGACAGATCCATTACAGCCTCTACAGGTAGCGCAACACTGCACCCAAGAACGGGAAAACTTGTACATGACCTCAGCTATCACCATTGTCTGCACCACCCTGGCTAACTAGGAGGTCTGAGTCTGTCCATGTAACCAGTTTATTACCAATACAACCAGCATTTGAGAAAGCCAACACACTAAGGCTATTTACAACCAAGGAATCTCATCGAGTCTACATCACTCCCCTACTGCCCCTATCAGAGAAGGTGCTGGTACCCACTGCTGGGAGAGTTAAGGACTGGTCACGTCACTGGTTCCTTTTCAGATACACCCCAGCCTGGAGTGTGGCAGCCCTACTGGGTGGCTAGACCCAGAGGAACAGCAGCATTCATATTGTCTGGCCTTCAGGGACTCCTACTCCTGGAGGAAGAGAGGGAAACATATCGAGGGAATACCCTTTGAGACAAAGGAATCTGGATGGCAGGTTTTGAGTCCCAGATCTTTCCACTGGTGAAAAGTTTCTTTCAGTAGAGGCACAGGTGCAGTGCTGGGCTCAGCAGGGAAAGTCTGCAGCTCTCTGCTAATGGCAGCCCTGCTGCTCAAGAAGCATCTTGAGGAGACTTATTTTCCACCTCAACCACTACAGCAGAAACAAATGGGGCTTCTCTCATGGGAGCTCAGCATGGGCACACCTATAGACAACCCTTTTGGAACACTTCAGGGTGACTGCATTCTCCACAGGTGGAGTGCCCTCCAGGTTCAGGCTTGAATAAGATGTACAGTCACAGTTTCTCTCTACTTGGAATATCAACATTTCTGCATATGAAAAGAGGTGCCTGTCTGATCTGAATAGCTGGAACACTGGGTCAGGAGTGTGTCTGAGAGGTAGATTGCTTTTCTGCTGGCCTGGCAGGGGAACTTAGGTGGCTCCCACCCTTCCCTCTGAAAAGGCCCCAGTGTGTTTCACTGAGAGCTCCTCCAGCCACTAGTGACCTCGACCCACCATTGGGTATTGCATTTGCCAAACTGCTTTAGCCACAACTAACTGGTTTCTACCCAGGGACACCTCCTCTTACTGGGAGGTGAATTATTCAAGCCTGGACTATTCAGCCCAGTAAATTAAATACTGGAGAAAAAATTAAAAGTTCACACCATGGGGGAATGAGGTAAGCTTCAAGAGACCTCTGTCATTCTGATCCCATAGGAAACAGTGAGCCTGCTCACACAGTGAGCCTGCTCACACAGTGAGCACATTGCTACTGCAACAATTACCTGAGAAAGCCATCATACAGAGACTCTCTATAACCAAGGAACTCATAAAATACAGAGTCTTCATCCTTCTCCCCTGAAAGCACCAAGAGCTGAATTCAGTGACAAAAAAACTATAAACATTAAAGCCATATATTTAAGGGGGGGAAAGGAATATTTTTTAAAAAATCAAAAACAAATTCAAGAATCATTAGGAGAAATAGTTTACCCAAATAAAGAACCAGAAAAATAATTCTGGAAATATGACAAAACAGGATTCTATAACATCCCTAAGAGATCGCAGTAACTCTCTAGCAATGAATCCAAACCAAGATGCAATCCTTGAAATACCAGATAAATTCAAAAGGTTTATTATAAAGCTACTCAAGGAGATACCAGAGAAAAGTGAAAACCAACATAAAGAAATTTAAAAACAATTCAGGATCTGAATGAAAAATTTTCTAAAGAGATAGATATTTTAAAGAAAAACCAATCAGAACTTCTGGAAATGAAAGGCACATTTAAGGAATTACAAAATGCAGTGGAAAGTTAACAACAGACTAGAATAAGTATTCAGAAAGAATTTCAGAGTTTGAAGACAAGGCTTTCAAATTTACCCAAGCAGACAAAAATAAATAATCAAAAGAAATAAAATATCTAAGAAATATGGGATTATGTAAAGTGACCAAATCTAAGAATAACTGGTGTTCCTGAGAGAGAAGTCTAAAGGTTTGAAAAACTTATTTGAGGGAATAATTGAGAAAAACTTCCCTGGCCTTGCTAGAGATTTAGATATCCAAATACGAGAAGCTCATCTCTGTATTAGGGCTCTCTAGAGGGACAGAGCTAATAGGATATATGTACATATGAAAGGGAGTTTATTAAGGAGAATTGACTCACATGGTCACAAGGTCAAGTCCCATGATAGGCCATCTGCAAGTTGAGGAGCAAGGAAGCCAGTAGTGGATCAGTCCAAGTCCCAAAACCTCAGAAGTAGGGAAGCCAACAGTGCAGCCTCAGTGCAGCCTACACCAGTCCAAAAGCTGAGGAACTTGGAGTCTGATATTTGAGGGCAGGAAGCATCCAGCACAAGAGAAAGATGAAGGCCAGAAGACTCAGCAAGTCTGCTCTTCCATCTTCTCCTGCCTGCTTTATTCTAGCCATGCTGGCAGCTGATTAGATGGTGCCCACCCAGATTGAGGGTGGGTTTTCCTCTCCCAGTTCACTGACTCAAATGTTAATCCTCTATGGCAACACCCAGGAACAATACTTTGCATCCTTCAATCCAATCAAGTTGACACTCAATATTAACCATCACACTGGCCTTGCTAGAGATTTAGATATCCAAATACAAGACACTCAAAGAATTCCTGGGAGATTCATTACAAAAAGGACTTCACTAAGGCATATAGTCATCAAGCCATTTAAGTCAACATGAAGGAAAGAATTCTGAGAGCAGTAAGATAAAAGCACCAGGTAACCTAAAATGGAAAACTTATCAGACTTACAGCAGACTTTTCACTAGAAACCTTAAAAGCCAGAAGAGATTGGGGTCCCATCATTAGCCCCCTAAAACAGAATAACTGTCAGCCAAGAATTTTTTAAATCAAGTAAATATAAGTTTCATAAATGAAAGAGAAATAAAGACATTTTCAGACAAACAAATGCTGAGGGAATTGTCACTACCAGGCCAGCCCTAAAAGAAATGCTAAAAGGAGTTCTAAACCCTGAAACAGAAGGTCAATACACACCAGAATAACATCTCATGAAAGCATAAAACTCACAGGGCCTATAAAACAACACAATGAAGAAAACAAAGTATCTAGCTAACAACTAACATGATGACTAGAACAGTATCTCACAGCAATATTAACACTGAATGTAAATGGCCCAAATTCTCCACTTACAAGACACACATTAGCAGAATTAAAAAAAAAATCACAAACCAAATATCTGTGGGCTTCCAGAGACTTACCTAACATGTAAGAATTCATATAAACTCAAGGTAAAGGGGTAGAAAAACATTTCATGCAAATGGAAACCAAAAGCAAATGAGAGTAGTTATTTTTTATCAGATAAAACAGACTTCAACAGTTTAAAAAAAAGACAAAGATGGTAATTATAATAAAATCAATCCAACAAGAAGATATTACAATCCTAAATTTATATGCACCTAACACTGGATCTCCTAGATTCATAAAACATTTACTACTAGAAATGAGATACATAGCAACACAATAGTGGAGGACTTTAACACTCCACTGACATCACTAGATGATCAGAGACAGAAAGTCAAAGAAACAATGGAATTAAACTACACTCTAGAACAAATGGACCTAACAGTTATTACAGAACATTCTACCCAACAACTTCAGAATATACAGTCTTCTCAACAGCACATCTATCTCCAAGACAGACCATAGGACAGGCCACAAAACAAGTCTCAATAAATTTAAAAAATAATTGTATCAAGTATCTTCTCAGACCACAGTGGAATAAATGAAATCAACTAGAAAAGGCATCATCAAAATGATACAAATATATGGAAATTAAACAATCTGCTCCTGCATGATTTTTGGGTTAACAATGATAAAGGTGGAAATTTAAAAACTCCTTGAAATGAATGATACTAGTGACACAAGTTATCAAAACCCCTGAGATACAGCAAAAAGCAGTGCTAGAAGGAAAGTTTACACCACTAAATGCCTACATCAAAAAGTCTGAAAGATCACAAGTTGAAAATCTAATGTCACACACCTCAAGGAACTAGAGCAACAAGACCTAAATCCAAAGCTAGTGGAAGGAAAGAAATAAAGATCAGAGTAGAACTGAGTAAAATTAAAACAAAAAAATACAAAGGATCAATGAAACAAAAAGTTGGTTCTTTGGTTGAGAAGATAAATTTAATAGATCATTAGCTAGATTAACCAATAAAAGAAGGGAGAAGATTCAAATAAACTCAATGAGAAATAAAACTGGAGACATTACAACTGACACCACAGAAGTACAAAAGATGATTTGAGACTAGTATGAACACCTCTATGCACATAAACTCAAAAATCTATAAAAAAAAATGGATAAACTCCTGGAAACATACAACCCTCCTAGATTAAACCAGGAAGAAATAGAAACCCTGAACAGACAAATAGCAAGGAGTGAGACTGAGTCAGTAATTTTTTTAAAGTGCCAACAAAAAAAAAAGCCAAGAGCCATATGGATTAACAGCTGACTTCTACCGGACATTTGAAGAATTAGTGCCAATCCTATCAAAACTATAACAAAAGATTGCAAAAGAGGGCATTCTCCCTAACTCATTGTATGAAGCCAGTATCATCCTGATACTGAAAACAGGAAAGGACACATCAAAAAAGAAAATTACAAATATCCCTGATGAGCATAGATGCAAAAATCCTCAACAAAATAACTGAATCCAACAGCATATCAAGAAGACAATACACCATGATCAAGTGGGTTTCATCCCAGGAATGCAGAGACGGTTTAACATGCGAGTCAAAAATAATTGTGATACATCACAAACAGGATTAAAAACAAAAACTGTAAACCCATTTCAATATATGCAGAAAAAGGATTGATAAAATCCAGCATCCATTTTTGATAAAAACACTCAACAAACTAGACATAGAAGGGACTTACCTCAAAATAAGAAAAGTCATATGACAAACCCACAGCTAACATCATACTGAATGGGAAAGAGTTGAAACCATTCCCCAAGAAGTGGAACAAGACAAGGATGCCTACTTTCACTACTTTCCTTCAATATAGTACTAAAAGTCCTACCCAGAGCAATAGAGCAAGAGAAAGATATAAAGGGCATCCAAATTGGCAAAGAGGAAGTCAAACTATTGCTGTTCACCAGTGATATAACACTATACCTAGAAAACCCTAAAGACTCCTCTCAAAAGACTCCTAGATTTGACAAATGAATTCTATCGAAGGAACCCACCCCCAATATTTCAATGTAAGTTCTTTCTATTTTCCATAAGTGTCAGCCGGCTGAGAAATAAAGAGAGTACAAAGAGAGGAATTTTACAGCTGGGCCTCCAGGGGTGACATCACGTATCAGTAGGACTGTGATGCCCACCTGAGCTGCAAAACCAGTAGGTTTTTATTAAGGATTTCAAAAGGGGAGGGGGTGTAAGAACAGGGAGTAGGTCACAAAGATCACATGCTTCAAAGGGCAAAAAGGAGAACAAAGATCACGTGTTTCTGAGGAAACAGGACCAGGGCAAAATCAGAAACTCCTGACGGGGTCTATGTTCAGCAGTGCATGTATTGTCTTGATTAACATCTTAACAGAAAACAGGGTTTGAAAGCAGAGAACTGGTCTGACTTCAAATTTACCAGGGTAGAGTTTCCCAATCCTAGTAAGCCTGAGGGTACTGCAGGAGACCAGGGTGTATTTCAGTCCTTATCTCAACCACATAAGACAGACACTCCCAGAGCAGCTGTTTATAGACCTCCCCCTAGGAATGCATTCCTTCCCCAGGGTATTAATTATTAAATTCCTTGCTAGGAAAAGAATTTAGCGATATCTTCCCTACTTGTACGTCCATTTATAGGCTCTCTGCAAGAAGAAAAATATGGCTCTTTTTGCCTGACCCCGCAGGCAGTCAGACCTTATGGTTGTCTTCCCTTGTTCCCTAAAATCACTGTTATTCTGTTCTTTTTCAAGGTGCACTGATTTCATATTGTTCAAACACACATGTTTTACAATCAATTTGTACAGTTAACACGATTATCATAGTGGCCCTGAGGTGACATACATCCTCAGCTTATGAGGATAACAGGATTAAGAGATTAAAGTAAGACAGGCATAAGAAATTATGAAAGTATTTGGGAACTGGTAAATGTCCATGAAATCTTCACAATTTATGTTCCTCTGCTGTGGCTCCAGCTGGTCCCTCTGTTTGGGATCCCTGACTTCCCACAACAGAATTCAGGTTATGAAGTCAATCTACACAAATCAGTAGCACTGCTATACACCAACAACCAAGCTGAGAATCAAATTAGGAATGCAATCCCAGCCAGGTGTGATGGCTCACACCTGTAATCCTAGCACTTTGGGAGGCCGAGGTGGGCGGATCAGAAGGTCAGGAGTTCAAGACCAGCATGACCAACATGGCAAAACCCCGTCTCTACTAAAATATAAAAAATTAGCTGGGCGTGGTGGTGTATACCTGTAATCCCAGCTACTCAGGAGCCTGAGGCAGAAGAATCGCTTGAACCCAGGAGGAAGAGGTTGCAGTGAGCCAATATCGCGCCATTGCCCTCCCACCTGGGTGACAGAGCAAGACTCTATCTCAAAAATTTAAAAAAAAAAAATGCAATCCCTTTAACAGCTGCAAAAAATTAAAAATACCTAGAGATATATTTAACCAAGGAGGTGAAAGATCTATACAAGAAGAATTACAAAACATTGCTGAAAGAAATCCTAGGTGACACAAACAAATGGAAATACATCCCATGCTCATGAATTGGGGAAAAAAATCAATATCTTTAAAGTGACCATACTGCCTAAAGCAATCTACAGATTTAATGCAATTCCTATTAAAATACCAACATTTTTCACAGAATTAGAAAAAACAATTGTAACATTCATATGGAACCTAAAAACACAAACAGCCAAAGCCAATTATAAGCATAAAGAACAAATCTGGAGGCAACACATCACTGGACTTCAAATTATACTACAAGGCTATAGTTACCAAAACAGCATGGTACTGGTATAAAAGCAGACACATAGACCAATGCAACAGAATACAGAATCTAAAAATAAAGCCAAATATCTACAGCCTTCTGACCTTTGACAAAGCATAACCAAAATATAAATTGAGGAAAGGACACCCTATTTCATAAATACTGGGAAAACTGGCTAGCCATATTTAGAAAAATAAAATTGGATCCCCATCTTTCATATTATTAAAAAAATCAACTCAAGATGGATCCAAGATTTAAATCTAAGACCTGAAGCCATAGAAATTTTAGAAGATAACCTAGGAAAAATTCTTCTGCACCTTGGCCTAGGCAAAGAATTTGTAAGACCCGAAAAGCAAATGCAACAAAAACAAAAAATGGGACCCAATTAAAGTAAAAAGCTTCTGTACAGCAGAAGAAATAATCAGAGTAAACAGAAACCCACAGATTGGGAAAAAATATTTGCAAATTATCCATCTGACAAAGGACTAATATTCAGAATCTACAAGGAACTCAAACCAGCAAGAAAATAATCCCATCAAAAAGTGGGCAAATGACAAACAGACATTTCTCAAAAGTAGATATACAAATGACCAAACATATGAAAAGGTGTTCAATGTCACTAATCATCAGGGAAATGCAAATTAAAACCACAATGAGATACCACCTTACTCCTACAAGAATGGCCATTACTAAAAGTCAAAAAAACAATAGATGTTGGCATGGAAGTGGTGAAAACAGAATACTTATACACTGCTGGTGAGAATGTAAATTAGTTCAACGTCTTATGGAAGACAATATGGAGATTTCTTAAAGAACTAAAAGATCTGCCATTCAATCGAGCAATCCCACTACTGGCTATCTACCAAAGGAAAATAAGTCAGTATATCAAAAAAACACCTGCACACATGTTTATTGCAGCACAATTCAAAATTGCAAAGATATGAAACCAAGTGCCTGGCGACCAGCGAGTGGATAAAGAAAATGCAGTCGCTCTTGCTGTTCTGTCAGAGAGGCCCAGTAGCAGTATCTCACTTCAGCCTTAATTTTTTTTCTAGTTTGCCAGAGCCAGCCTCATCATTCCACCTTATAGGTACCAGCAGCAGCTAGGCAGTGCCCACACATCAGAGCTACTCACATTGGGAATAACGAAGGAAACAACTCGACCCACAGAGAATGGAGAAAAGCAAGGCTAGACAACAGCCTATCCAGGAGCAACAGAGCCAAGGGTACCTCCCCCACCCAGGAAAGTGATGATTGAATGGGCGACTCTGAGAACCCAGGCTTCTCCCACGGATCTTTGCAACCTTCTGGTCAGGAGATACCTTCGTGAATCCATTCCACAGGGCCTTCTGTCTGACACACAGTGATGTGGAGTCTTGGTAGAGCAGCTGCTCGGGCACACCTGGAGATGTAGGAGCCTTAGATACTCAGGTTCAGGGCTTCCCAGCAAAAGTAACCACAAGGGTCTAGCAAAGCAGGAGGTTAGACCCCTGTACATACCACTAGGAAAGAGGCTGAATACAGGGGGCCAAGCAGTGACAGTCTGCAGGGCCCCACTTTCATGGCATCTTACAGGATAATACCACTAGCTTGGAATTCCAGTCAGCTACTGGTGGCAGCCTTGTGCTTTCTTGGGTGGGAGTTTCTGGGGAGAGGGGCAGGCTACCATCTTTGCTGTTTGGGCAAATTGGCATTCCAGCCTTCTGGCTTTACAGAGTCCAAGCCAACCAGGGGCAGAAGGGATCCCCCAGCACAGCACAGCAGAGCAGCACAGCTATCCATTCCTCTTCACTGGGCAAGACCTCCTAACTGGGGTCTCCAGTGACTTCCTACAGCTGCGTTCGGGCTAGCAACAGGTCTGTATCTCCCTGGGAGGGAGCTCTCAGAGGTCAAGGCAGGCTGCCATCTTTACTGTTTCACCGCCTTCACTGGTGATACCTCCAGGTACTGGAAAATCCAAGGCAACTATAGTGGGACTGGAGTGGATGTTCAGCATATCACAGCAGCCCTATGGAAAAGTGTCCAGGCTCTTACATGGGTACCTGTTCCCATATCTCCTCACTGGGGAGGTCCTCCAGGCCTGAGCCTCCAGGCACCCTCTGCCAGAGCTACTAGGCCAGTAGCAACTTGGAAATTCCCTGGACAGAGCCTCCAGGGGCAACCGAAAGCCTCTCTGCCACTGCCTCTGCAGTGGAACCATCCTTGCAACCCTTGGACTAATAAGGAGCAAATACCTTAAGTGCCTTATCCACACCTTCAACAAGCTGCAGTTGGCCCAAGCAGAGGGGGCCAGTCCATCTCCTATGGGTCCCACACACCCCCTACTGCTTGTCATCAGATAGGGAACCCCTGGCTTGGGCCCACAGCACAGACCCTCCATCCCGGGTCGATAGTCCCGAGTGGTTGCTGACCCACATCTCTCTGGGGTAGAGCCCCCAGGAGGCAAGCAAAGTGGTAAAGCAGCAAGCCAGCTGATGTGGAGCCCAAAGGGTTTGGTGCAGGAGCATCTGTAGTGGAGCATGGCCAGGGACAGTCATCAATTTAGGCTCAACTTGCTCTCATAAGAAACTTTGACCCTAGGGGAATGGTTGAGCCTGATCTCTGCAGGGCGGTCTTGGTCATCAGTCTGGGCTGGTATGACCTGAGCACTCCTTGGTCTGCTGGCCTCTCCTGGGGCCCCAGCCTGACCATGCCTGCTTACAGGGTAGTCTTGGGTGTCCAGGGGGCCCACACTGAGGTTTCTGTGTCAGTGGACCATGCCTGACCAGTGGAGAGCTCCAGTGAGGTGGTTCCTGTTGCCATGCAGCAGCCCTCACATTCCCTCCCCATACTCTAGCTTCCCACAAGCCCACAGTAAGTCCCCACATCACTTTGCTGGTGTGTGTCTGCATAGGTGGATTTTGCTTCACTTGCCCTGCCAGCATGTAAGAGTGCTGTATGTCGCTACCCCCAGCAACCACCATTGCAGATGAAGCCTTGGTGGGCACAGTCAGCAAGCCCCACCTCTGCCAGCACCCTGCCCTTGTGCTGATGTTGCACAGAAAATGGGATCCTCCCACACCCTGAGTGATCACTCCTGCTTGAGGGGCATAGATAAGGCAGCCAGACCTATGCTGGCCAGTCCCATGCCCGAAGCCAACACCACCTCCAGTGCAACAGTAAACAGTCTCCAGCAGGGGCCCCCTGCTCCCTGCCTCTGCCACCACTATGGTGAATGCCTGCAGGGAGGCAAGCACCCTCGCATGTGCTAGCACTCTGCTAAAGCCGCCACACTTCGCACCCCCTGCCCAGTGCAGTGGACTCCAAACCTTGAGCCAGAGAACAAAGTTGGGGCCCAACACTAGTCCGCCAAAGTTAGAGCATGCTGTCCAGAGTTGGGAGCTGAGCATTGGCCTCCTAAAATCTCCCAGAAACAAAGCCAGTTGGCTGAATCCACCCTATACCACAATCAAACCCTCAAGGTCAAATAGGATAAAAGATAAACCCATCCAAATGTCAGCAACCTCAAAGACTGAAGGTAGATAGCCCACAAAGATGAGAAAGAGTCAGCATAAGAACACAGAAAACTCAAAAAGCCAGAGTACCTTCTTTTCTTTAAATGACTGTATCACCTCTCTGGCAAGTGTTCAGAACCAGGCTGAGGCTGAGATGGCTGAAATGACAGAAGTAGAATTCAGAATATGGATAGGTACAAAGTTCATTGAGCAAGAGGAGTATGTTATAACCCAATCCAAGGAAGCTAAAAATCACGATAAAACATTGCAGAAGCTGGCAGACGAAATAGCCAGTATAGAGAAGAACATACCTGACCTGATAGAGCTGAAAAACACATAAGGATTTCATAATGCAATCACAAGTATTAATAGCAGAATAGACCAAGTGGAGGAAAGAATCTCAGAGCCTGGAGAATGGCTTTCTGAAATAAGACAGGCAGACAAGAATAAATAAAAAAAGAATGAAAAGGAACAAAACTTCTGGGAAATATGGGATTATGTAAAGAGACCAAGCCTACAACTGATTGGTGTACCTGAAAGAGATGGGGAGAATGATAACCACTTGGAAAACATTTCAGGATATCATCCATGAGAACTTCCCCAACCTAGATAGAGAGGCCAACATTCAAATTCAGGAAATGCAGAGAACCCCAGTAAGATACTTCACAAGAAGATCACCCCCACGACACATAATCAAATTATCCAAGGTTGAAATGAAAGAAATTCTGTTAAAGGTAGTTAGAGAGAAAGGTCAGGTCACATACAAAGGGCAGCCCATCAGACTAATGCAGACCTCTCAGATGAAACTCTATAAGCCAGAAGAGATTGGCGGCCAACATTCAAAGAAATTCCAACCCAGAATTTCATATCCAGCCAAACAAAGCTTCACAAGCAAAGGAGAAATAGGATCCTTTTCAGACAACCAAATGCTGAGGGAATTTGTAAGGCACCAGACTTGCCTTATTAGAGCTCTTTTTTTCTATTAGAAGGAAGCACTAAATATGGAAAGACTTTTACCAGCCACTACAAAAACACACTGAAGTACACAGACCAGTGACACTGTGAAGAAACCACATAAACAAGTCTGCAAAATAACCAGCGAACATGATGACAGGATCAAATCCACACATATTAATACTAATCTTAAATGTAAATGGGCTAAATGCCCTGATTGAAAGACACAGAGCGGCAGGCTTGGTAAAGAAACAACACCCATTGCTATGCTGGCTTCAAGTGACCCATCTCACATGCAATGACATACATAGGCTCAAAATAAAGGGATGAAGGAAAATCTACCAAGAAAATGGAAAACAAAAGAGCGTGGGTTACAATCCTAGTTTCTGACAAAATAGACTTTATACCAACAAAGATCAAAAAAAGACAAAGAAGGGCATTATATAGTGATAAAGGGTTTTACGTACCCAACACAGGAGCACCCAGATTCATAAAGCAAGTTCTTAGAGACCTTCAAAGAGACTTAAAGTCTCCCACTATTACCATGTGGGAGTCTAACACTTCACTGACAATATTAGACAGATCAACACAGAAAATTAACAAAGATATTCAGGACCTGAACTCAGCACTAGATCAAATGGACCTGATAGAAGATATCTACAGAATTCTTCACCCCAAAACAACAGAATATGCATTCTTCTCATTGCCACATGGCACATACCCTAAAGGTGATTACATAATCAGAAGTAAAACACTCCTCACCAAATGCAAAAGGACTGAAATCCTAAGTCTCTCAGATCACAGCACACTCAAATTAGAAATCAGGACTAAGAAATTTACTGAAAACCATACGATTACATGAAAAGTGAATAACTTGCTCCCAAATGACTTTTAGGTAAATAATGAAATTAAGGCAGAAGTCAAGAAGTTCTTTGAAACTAATAAGAATAAAAATACAACATACCGGAATCTCTGGGACACAGCTAAAGCAATACTAAGAGGGAAACTTATAGCACTAAGTGCCCACATCAAAAAGTAGAAAGATCAAGTTAACAACCTAACATCACATCTAAAAGAACTAGAGAACCAAGAGCAATCAAATCCCAAAGCTAGCAGAGGACAAGAAATAACCAAAATCAGAGCTGAACTGAATAAGAGATAGGAAAAGCCATTCAAAAAAGAAAAATCAGTGAATCCAGGAGCTGGTTTTTGGAAAAAAATAAAATAGACCACTAGCTAGACTAATAAAGGAGCAAAGCAAAAAGATTCAAATAAACATGATCAGAAATGACAAGCAGGATGTGTCCACTGACCCCACAGAAATACAACCATCAGAGAATAATATAAACACCTCTACACACATAAACTAGAAAAACTAGAAGAAATACATAAATTCCTGGACGTATACATCCTCCCAAAACCAAACCAGGAAGAAGCTGAATCCATGAACAGATCAGTAATGAGCTCTGAAATTGAGGCAGTAATAAATAGCCTACCAAAAAAAAAAAAAAAAAAAAAAAAGCCTGGGACCAGGCAGATTCACAGCTGAATTCTACCAGAGGTACAAAGAGCTGGTACCATTCCTAAAGAAAGTTTTGCAAAAAATTGAGGAAGAAGGACTCCTCCTGAACTCATCCTATGAGGCCAGCATCATCCTGTTACCAAAACCTGGCAAAGATACAACAAAAAAAGCTTCAGGCCAATATTCATGATGAACATTGATGCAAAAATCCTCAACAAAATACTGGCAAGCCAAATCCAGCAGCACATCAAAAAGCTTATCCACCATGATCAAGTAGGCTTTATCCCTGGAATGCAAGGTGATTCAACATTCACAATTCAATAAATGTGACATCATGTAAAGACAGGACAAAAAACACATGATTATCTCAATAGATGCAGAAAAGGCTTTCAATAAAATTCAACATCCCTACATGTTAAAAATTCTCAATAAACTAGGTACTAAAGGAACGTGCCTCAAAATAATAACAGCCATATATGACAAACCCACAGTGAACATCTTACTGAATGGACAAAAGCTGGAAGCATTCCCCTTAAAAACTGGCACAAGACAGGAATGCCCTCTCTCACCACTCCTATTCAACACAGTATTAGAAGTCAACATAGTATTGGAAGTCCCGGCCAGGGCAATCAGGCAAGAGAAAAAGACACAGGGCATCCAAATAGGAAGAGAGGAAGTCAAACTATCCCTGTTTGCAAATGACATGATCCGGTATCTAGAAAACCCCATAGGCTCAGCCCTCAAAACCTAAAGCTGATAACTTCAACCAAGTCTCAGGATACAAAAGTCAATGTGCAAAAGTCACTAGCATTCCTATACACCAACAACAGGCAAGCCAAGAGCCAAGTCAGGAACAAACTCCTATTCACAACTGCCACAAAAGAATAAATTACCTAGGAATATAGCTAACTAGGGAGGTGAAAAGATAACTACAAAGAGAACTACAAACCACTGCTCAAAAAAGCAGTGACACAAACAAATGGAAAAACATTCCATGCTCATGAATAGGAAGAATCAATGTCGTAAAAATGGTCATACTGACCAAAGTAATTTATAGAGTCAATGCTATTCCCATTAAACTACCATTGACATTCTTCACAGAATTAGAAAAAACTATTTTAAAATTCATATGGAGCCAAAAAGGAACCCCAATAGTCAAGGAAATCCTAAGCAAAAAGAACAAAGCTGGAGGCATCAAACTACCTGACTTCAAACTATACCACAGAGCTACCATAACCAAAATAGTATGGTACTGGTACAAAAACAGACACATAGGCCAATGGAATAAAGAATCCAGAAATAAGACCACACACCTACAACCATCTGATCTTTGATAAGCCTGACAAAAACAAGCAATGGGAAAAGGATTGCCTATTCAATAAGTGGTGCTGAGATAACTGGCTAGTCATATGAAGATTGAAACTAGACCCAATCCTTATACCATACACAAAAATTAACTCAAGATAGATTGAAAACTTAAATGTAAAACCCAGAACTATAAAAACCCTGGAAGACAACCTAGGCAATACCACTCAGGACACAAGTACAGTCAAATATTTCATGATGAAGATGCCGAGGTCAGGAAATCGAGACCATCCTGGCTAACACAGTGAAACCCTGTCTCTACTAAAAGTACAAAAAATTAGCTGGGCAATGTGGCACATGCCTGTAGTCCCAGCTACTTGGGAGGCTGAGGCAGGAGAATCGCTTGAACCTGGGAGGCGGAGGTTGCAGTGAGCCAAGATCACGCCACTGCACTCCAGCTTCGGTGACACAGCGAGACTCTCCGTCTAAAATAAATAAAATAAAATAAAAAATAAAAAAATGCAATTGCAACAAAAGCAAAAACTGACAAATGGGATCTAATTAAACTAAAGGATTTCTAGCACAGCAAAATAAACTATGAGAGGAAATACACAACATACAGAGTGGGAGAAAATTTTTGCACACTATGCATCTGACAAAGGTCTAATATCCAGCATCTAAAAGGAACTTAAATTGACAAGAAAAAAAAAAAAACCCTAACAATCCCATTAAAAAGTGGGCAAAGAGCATGAACAGACATTTTCCAAAACATGACATACATGCAACCAACAATCCTTTTAAAAAGCTCAATATTTCTGATCATTAGGGAAATGCAAATCAAAACCACAATGAGGTACCATCTCATATCAGTCAGAATGATTATTAAAAAGTCAAAAATAACAGATGCTGGTAAGATGGTGGAGAAAAAGGAATGCTCATACACTACTGGTGAAAGTGTAAGTTAGTTCAACCATTGTGGAAGACAGCATGGCAATTCTTCAAAGACCTAAAGATAGAACTACCATTCAACCCAGCAATCCCATTGCTAGGTATATGCCCAAAAGAATATAAATAATATTATAAAAACACATGCACATGTATGTTCATTGCAGCATTATTCAGAGTAGCAAATATGTGGAACAAACCTAAATGCCCATCAATGATAGACTGGATAATGTGTTACATATACATCCTGGAATACTACACAGCCATAAAAAATCAATGAGATCATGTCCTTTGCAGGGACATGGATGGAGCTGGAGGCCCTCATCCTTAGCAAATACAGAACAGAAAACCAAATACTGCATGTTCTCACTTGTAAGTGGGAGCTAAATGATGAGAACACAGAGACACACAGAGGAGAACAGACACTGGGGATCCTTGGAGGGTGGGAGGAGGGAGAGGATCAGGAAAAACAACTAATGAATACTATGCTTAATACCTGGATGATGAAATAATCTGTAAACAAACCGCAAAGACACAAATGTACCTATGTAACAAACCTGCACATGTACCACTGAACTTAAAAAAGAAAATGTATATATACACTATGTAACACTACTCAGTCATAAAAAAGAATGGAATAATGTCTTTTGCAGGAACTTGGTTGGAGCTGGAAGCCATTATTCTAAGTGAAGTAACTAAGGAATGGAACATCAAATACTGCACATTCTCACTTACAAGGGGGAGGTAAGCTATGGGTACACAAAGCCTAGAGTGATATAATGAAATATGGAGACTCAGAAGGGGGAGATAGGAGGGGGAGTAAGGAATAAAAACCTACATATTGGGTGCAACATACACCACTCGAGTGATGGATGCACTAAAATGTTGAACTTCACCACTATACAATTCATCTATGTAACCAAAAACCACTTGTACCCCCAAAGCACTGAAATTTTAAAAAATTAAGGAAAAAGAAAATGTGGTACATATACACAATGGAGTACTATTCAGCATAAAGAATGAGATCCTGTCATTTGCAACAATGGATGGAACTGGAGATCATTATGTTAAGTGAAATAAGCCAGGCACAGAAAGACAAGCATCACATGGTCTCACTTATTTGTGAGATGCAAAAATCAAAATGATTGAACACATCGAGATATAGAGTAGAAGGATGGTTACCAGAGGCTGGAAAGGGTAGTGGCGGGGCGGGGGTGGGGGTGGGGGTGAGGGGGATGCTAATGGGTAAAAAAAAAATAGTAAGAATGAATAATACCTAATAATACCTAGTATTTGATAGCACAACGGCGTAGCTATAGTCAAAATATTTTAATTGTACATTTCAAAATAACTAAAAGAGCATAACTGGTTTGTAACACAAAGGATAAACTCTTGAGGGGATAAATACCCCATTTTTCATCATGTGATTACTACGAATCAAATGCCTATATCAAATTCTCTCATGTACCCCACAAATATATACACCTATGTACCCACAAAAATTAAAACAAAAACAAATCTTTTGTGCCTTTTCTCTCTCTCTCTCTTTTGTGCCTTTTTACTGGGTGGCTAATTTTGTTATTGAGTTGCCACAGTTTTCTCTTGAAGCACCCTGGGACTCAAGGTCTGCTGGAGGCAAGAGGCAGAGTGTGAAACCACTGGTTCCGGAGAGTAGCGTCGCAGCTCCGTGCAGGGTTCATGATGCTTCTGACACTTTCTGGTCCATGAAGCCCTGGCCCCGGTTTGAGCTTTCCGTCCTTTGCCCTCTTCCTCAGAGCACAGTCTGTAGGACCGGCTGGCAGCCTCCCTGATGGCAATCCCCTGCCCCCTGCACCTGGGCAGTAGCCTGGACGGTTTTCACATGGCCCTTACCCTCACTGACATGGATGGGCCAGTGCATTTACTTTGGGGTTTTGACTTAGTTCTGAATGTGTATCTTGGCTGCCCATTCTATGTCTCACCCTGTCGCAGCCAGCACCTCAGTTTTGATACAGCCACACACATCAGCAACAAGACCAAAGGATGTCAGGAGAATATTGAACGTTGTCTGGAGGCAGAGATCCCACTATTTCATTTGTTTCATGGTATGTCTTTTTTGGTGGTTAATCCTCCAAAAAATGTCAATTTATTTCTTATATCGGAAAAACTCATCCCCCCCGCCCCACCACCACCACCACTCTGCTGTGATGCCCCTCTCCCTCATCTAAATCCCACTGTCACTTCAGGCCCAAATTTAAACCTCATTTTCTCTGTGAAGCCCACCCTTACCTCCCTCCATCCCCTGACCCATTCCAAAGGCCACTGGGCACACTTTCTAGAGCTTGTGCTCACTCTCTCTCACTGGCTGTCTTTTCTCTGCAATCTTTAGAAAACACTGATTTCTTAACATGCACCACTACCTCTAATAGAGAACTTGGGCATCTTGAAAAGTTGTTTTTAATGTTTTATCTCTCCTGCTTAATGTCCAGCTCCTTGAGAGAAGGGGAAAATGTTTTCTTATTGTAACAGTGCCCTGCATATAAGTGCTCAATAATTGTTTATATTTTGTCTAATCAAATTTTGTGTTTAAAGATTTTCCCCTTCATTGTGCTGGTGCCATGGAGAATGCGCCAGCAACTATGCATATGTGTGTGAGTTAGGTGGGAGGGGAAGAGGGAGAGGGGGAGAGAGAGAAAGAGAGAGAGAAGGAAAAGAGATTACCATTTCCTTAGCTTTTTCCAGGTGAGGCAGGTTCCCCCCAGCACCATCTCTGCACATCAAGGCTGCTTACTGCCAATGCCTGCCACTCTGCCTAAACATTTTCCTTGCTGCAAGAGCCTGTGCACCAACTAAGTGGCAAGTGCCAATGAGTTAATGCTCATGGAGGCAGCCCATCGTTTGTTGACAAACGATGGATGGGGAGTTGGTGGATCAGTATCTCTGCCTTTTAGACAACTCCCTCTCAAGGGTGTGCTAACTCTGAGGTGCGTTCTACATCATCTCCCAGAGATCTCTGGCGGTACTGAGCCCCAATTTCTCACAGCAGTAACAGGCTGTACAGGCCCCTTATTGTCTTCCTTCTCCCTTTCTTACTCTTCTGCTTCCTTATCAGGGCTTTCTGGGATCAGCCTCCAAATAAACTACTTGTACTTAAATACTTATCTCAGGGTTGGTTCCTGGAAGAACCCACATCAAGACAATTTGCTTTGCATTCTTTTGGATGGTCTTTCCCTGTGTCTAAAACAAAAGCCAAATCCTGAACACTTTTCTGAGAAAGCTCTGGTCGGTGCCAACAGAGGCAGGAGGACTTGTTGTGGCACCTGGTGTCAGGCTTTGTTGGAATCATGTCAGCCATCCTCTCAGGGCACTCTGGGCTGCTCTCCACAGGGCGCTTCCACAGTCGGTTCCAAGTCTGGTTGTTTCTAAAATTCAAAGCCAAATGTAGCAGCACCCAAGGGAATTCACTGGGTCTGGCACGACAGCTTCGCACAAAGCCAAGCAGCATCTGAGTCTGCCGTGAGTGGCTATAGCACACTACACGTTGGACAAAATTTTCAGGGACCTTCACCAAAGTGCAAACCAAAGCAATTGTTCACATATGCAACATTCACCCAGGTACTCTCCCAAGTAAAATAGACAAGAATATTTATCTAACAGACTGGCAGAATGCCTTGAGAAAGTCAGACAAGATTCTCACAGCAAGGGTCAGTCTAGTATCAAACAAATTCTGACATATACACTTCATGAGTCTCAGTCCACTTTTAATACAGTAAAATTTCCTTCTTTACTGGCCTGTATCAAGTTGAATCCATAATGCAACATGACCCAGCTTTGACATTATTTGTAGATATAAAAACATGGTGCTCTGGAAAGAATTATAAATGCTTCACTGAGCTTTAGTAGGAAAGTCTTCTCTTGAAAAACGGAAATCAATGTCTAGCATAGCATGTAGCACTCTTAGAAATAAGGCAAATTCTATACAAAACAGAGTCTTGCCTGAAACAAGCTTGAGTACATTCAATCCAGCAATTGCTATTACTAATAGCTGAAGAAGATTCTTACTAGAAGAAAGAAACAGGAATGCTGGATCCACATTGAAATGAGAACCATATGTGACATGCATTAGCATCAATAACTGTCCTCGCCATTCATATATTAGCATCTCATACATTATCACTGAGGAATTATTGAGAACATTGGGTCCACTGTGACTGGGGACTCACACCTCTTCCGGGTGGGACCAGGAGTCTCTTGTTGTCAAGCTCTGTGGATGTCCCACAGCTGTCAAATGTGCTCATTATCCCTGTTCATTCTGAGGCTCCTCATTCACTTGCAGAAAATTCTCAGCTTCTTCAGTTCAGTGTTCATGATGACAGAATCTCTGCTAGACTGTGAAGAGTACTCTGCTTTCCATCACTGTGCCCTACAACTCACTGGCTGCTGGTTACAGCCGGGAACAGCGTATCTACTGCACTGTGGGACAGATTGGCCCTACGTCTGTGTCCTCATGAAGCCACCCATGCTGCCATCATGAGACAGTTTTATTTTAAAATTATCCATACTCGCTTTCAGGTGAGAGGTGAGTAGTATTCAAAGCTCACAAATTAAAAACAAAAAGCTACTGGAATATGAAATCTGGGACTAATTACAGTCTCAATTTTGGATGGCTCAGTGATTCTTTTCTATCGCACTATCTGCGGGATTCTCGTTGGCAATGAAATCATTAATGTTGAGATAACTAAATAACAGTGCTGACCAGTGTCTCTTTGGCCCAGGTCTTTGTCAGGGCTGAGCCCTCTTGAAATCTTGAGTTCTGAGTTTGGGTCAAACTAATTTGTGCCTCTGTAAAGACCTTGCTTTGAGATGATGCTTGTTTTTAAAACAATTAAAGGCAGAGCTAATGTAATAGATCTTCAAAAAAAAAATTTCCCAGGGTAATGAAAATCAATTGGATAATATTAGCATGTGGAAATGGCTTTCAGAAATGGTTTGAGTGGTTTATCATGATACAAATCAGACCTCAGAGGACATTAAGCAAATGTTACACATGTATTAGAGTACAGGGAGTCTTTTCTTGACCATATAACTTTAGATGCAGATGACCTGTCATTTCCCTTAGACTTATTAAGTGGCTCCAATACTCAGGATCCTATTTAATGGTGGTGCTTGAGCTTCTTAAATGTAATGGAATAGCTAGAAATGATTCCCTGGACTTCTTTGCTGGATCTCAGCAACAGGTCAAAAGGCCAGGCCAAAATCACTTCTCATCGTGTACTAAAATCCCAGCCATGCCAAGGACCTCATGCTGTTTATTGCCACCTGCCCCACATCATCAACCTGCTCCTTGCAAATAGCTCATTTCCATTAACTTTAAACATTTAAACATGCCATGCTCAAGGCTCTTCTGTCTTTTCACAGTTGGATTCAACAATCGCTGGCTTTAATTCCTCACTTCTCATTCATTCTTTAACCCAGATGCAGCCTGACCTGCCACTCCATGAAAACCGCTCTTGCGCAGATCACAAACAGTCTCTTTGTTTTTGAATCCAACAGACACCTTTCAGTCTGAATCTCACTCGACCTCTTGGCAACTCTGGGTGTTTTTGATCAACCTGGGATTTCACTAGGATGAGGCAGAAGCTGGCAGGTCAAGGCAGCAGCTCCCTCTGACTGAGGGAGATTATACAAGGTGGGTCCTAGGAGGCTATAAGGATTTAGAGTCATGAAATACACATCACCCTCTCACAATTCTGCCCATGCTGGTGCTAGAAATCCCATTGGGACACCCTATGCTGTGTGTTGAGGGAAGGAAAAACCAAAACTAGCTTTGCAGCATGTATTTTTTATCCCCTTTCTCCTTTTTAAAATTCTCCCGTTGGAGTAAGGATAGGACAACAGTTTCCAGGCAACAGGCAAAAATAAGGGCATCATCCTTCCAGATGAGTTTATGGTAAGTGTATCAAACATAACATGCTAAATTGTTAGCAAACATTTTAGCTGATGGAACTAGGCAGGATTAGCTATCATTTGTTTCCCCCTCTTTATCTTCAGTCAAATATCCTTCCTCCACATCATACCCCTGGCCAGCCTAATGCATATCTTTAATTAGCCATAACTTCTGATTTATAGACTTTGCCTTTACCCTTGCCAACGTATTTGTCTGCACCATGCTATAGCCATGGCCTCTAATCCAGCTAGCATTCTGTGGCACCTATAGAATTGCAGTCATCAATTTGCTCGCTTTACAGTGTGCTTTGTTTCCCTAGACAGCTTCTGGCATGTAGTTATATGAGACCATGAGCATCATTCTGTGTGACCTTCTCATTTTCTCCTAAGCACCTAGGTAGTCATTTTTGCAATTTGCCTTCTTTCCTAATGCCTATTCTCCTTCTGCTGTGTAGCCCACTGTTATCGAACAGTCTTCTCTGCTAGAAAGCCCTTCTTGTACACTGTGGTGCTTAGTAAATATTTTAGTTGTATCCCAAACCTGTCCCCACTCCAATAACTTGCATTTTTTCCCCCGAGTCTGCTTTCTAGGATTACCAAAAAAATACCTGTGCATTCTGTGAGAGCATGGTATGTTTTACATGGCACTCTCTAGAGTGAGTGAAGACTGATTCCATGTCTCCATTTAGGGCAGCCACCTCAAAACACCCCTTTCTTTCTCCTTTCCATTGTTCTTATTTTAAAAAGACAAACCCTGGAGTCTTTACGACTGCTTATAAGGCCCTATTCCTGTTATTGTTCTGCACAAACCTCCTATACTGTTCTCCCGCTCTTAGGCTAGGGAGCCACCCCAGCCTGCCTACTGTTCTCAGACACGCCAAAATCCCTGTCCCTCTGCCTGCACTGCTCTTCCTCTCCCTTCCCCCGGGCTCATTCTGCACCTCCGTCAAGTTGGCTTAAACTTCCCCTCTGCCCCAGCAACCTGTACATTCTGCCCCAGAATTCCCCATGGCCCAGATTCTGACTCTATCCTTTCGCCCATAGCAAATTATATAACTTATTTACTAAGTTTATTTGCTTAGTGTCTATCTCCAATGCCTCACCATGAGGACGGGAATCTGCATCTCTCCAATATTTATCCCAAGTGCTGAGCAAATGTCAGGTACACGGCAGGTATTCAATTTATTCATTATTGCATGCATAAATGAATAAAAGGGAGGTAGATATAAGGAAGTAAAAATGCATTAAAAAGTAAATTTTGACAGGTTGTCTTTTCCTAATAAAACACCTCCAGCTCTACCTACACTCTTCGTGTGTTTTCGCATCTCAGCGAAAAATTGACCCTTGCACGAAGTGACCAAAGAGGTTCAATTTCCAGAAACCATAATTTTGACAGATCACATGATGGAGTAGGGTGGGTTTGGAAAGGAGGAGTTGGAAGCCCAGCTGGAAAAATCAGTTGGATGGGGATAGATTCAGGAGATAATGGTGAAGGGGAAGAAGCAGAATTGCACACAGATCTACTGAACAGCTGGACACAAGGCAGTAACTAATTCAGAATGCTTGACAGAGTTCCAAGCAGGGAAGGTGGTTGTTGCTGCGGATGCATTTAGTTTGAGTTGTGTTGGACTTCAATTGTGCTGAGAGAGCCAGAGCAAGAAGACCAGGATACCTTGTAAACTGTCTAGGTCCAGAGACCAGATGACCTTAGGGAAGATGAAACTAAGAAAAATGGCAGGAACCTGTGATTGCATCAAGGTTGCGTGACTGGCGACACTGTGGTGCCTGCAGGAGATGAGCTTACATTATAGTATTGACAATGGATGTATCCAAGGTTGTCCTTTCCCCTTAGCATTCTCTGGGTTAGAACTCCTCACTCTCAACTTTCTAAAATAGGTATCAGGGGCAGCAGATTGAGCCAAGCTTCTTGGAGCAGCTTCTCTGTGTTACAGGATGTGAGATGTCAGAACAGTTGACATGGTGATCCATCCACAAGGAGCTTCTGGTTTAGGGAGAAGACAGGTGTGTATGCAGACAGCCAATACAACTTCCAGTAAAGACAGTAATTCTATTTGGAGGTGGTGGAGGTTAAGCCAATATAGGAGACTAGGCAGGATCTTAGTGGGATGTGGGAAATTAATTCCTGGCAGGGGGCAGCAGGGGCAAAGACTTAGAGATACTGGGAAAGAAAAATATGGTGGATTTTCCATTCAGTAAAACACATGACACACTTCAGGAGCAGCAGAGGGAGATAAAGACAAAGGAAAGTCAGGTTCAGTAGGGGAGAACCCTGAAGGCCAGTCTCAGGGCTCTGGGCAGCTTTTCTCTAGCAGCTATGGTAAGTCATTGGATGTTTATGAGCAAGCATATAAATGGCTCAGTACAGTTGTCCCTTAGATATTGAGAACTGAGGAGTAAGAGGAGCCCATTTATGGAAGGAGGGTGCACAGATCTGAATGCCCCTCAGGTCCAGCTACCATGAGAGACTGAAAACAGAAGGTGAAGTTGACTGTTTACCAAAGCCCAGGAGGCTGCTCCCTCAGCTCCAAGTTCCGGGTCATGCCTGGCCTCTCTGGACTTCTGAGGCTGGTGGCTACAGGCCATAGAGATGAAGAAAGTACATCACAGCCCAGGAGAAATAGCAGTCGTGTATCTGAAATTTATGTTCCTTCATGAGATTTTCTACCTCATATTTTTTCTGCCAGCTTCCAAAATATTTTTTCTGGTTTTGTGTTTAGTCAAATTAAAAAAAAATCTTTAAAAGGAAAGCTAATAGACACAATGAGTGAAAAATAAGCAGAAGGGAGCTGTAAATCATAAATCAAAGTGTTGAGATGAAACACGTCTACTTGAGAATTGTGGTCATAAAGGCATTATCTAATATCTGATTGGATGGTCCACTTCAAAAAATAAATATAGATGATGACAACTTCTTTGCTGTCTGTGTATGTCCTCATAAGCCTGACTTCTTCAGAAGTTACAGGGCATGAATAGAGAAATTGCTTTAAAAATAATCCTCTGTCATTTTTCAATTTCCAAATA
Source organism: Pan paniscus (assembly GCF_029289425.2). Taxonomy (NCBI): domain Eukaryota; kingdom Metazoa; phylum Chordata; class Mammalia; order Primates; family Hominidae; genus Pan; species Pan paniscus. The sequence goes on from NC_073253.2 coordinate 104,559,842, forward strand.
AAATTGGTTATTTGGCTCAGAAAGTACTTCGTGAAAGATAAATCATTTTTAAGAAACACTGAACTGCTATTAAGTTTTTTTCCTTATGTGGTAGACATCCCTGCCTTTAAAACAAATACGTACTTTACAAAATGAAGTACAGCAAGAGCATTTGTTCTATCAAAGTTGACAAGAAAACATGTTTGAATGAAGATGCCATCTGTTTCCTGGCCTTAACACCAACATTTCCCTGTTCCTTCCATGCACCTACATACCTCAATGTACATCATGTATTAATAACAGACAGGGTGGCAGATGCTCCCATTTCTGCTGCCTTTGGAAACATGTAGCAGATTGTATTTAGATATTCCATGATTATATTGCCTCATATTGAACAACTATTGGAGACTTATGCTCCTCTAAGTAGCCAAAGCCTAGTACCAGCCCACGGCTTTTTATGTTACCTGAAGGGACTGGCTGTGGAGCTGTATTTAAAACCAAGAGGGTATAGCAGCCCTGCCTGGCTTCCTCAGACTTCTTTGTTCTCTCTTCTGTAATAGGCAACTCTGGCCTTAAACATTCTATTTTTGAGACACCCTCTGTCACCCACACCGGAGTGAGTGGTGCAATCATAGCACATTGCAGCCTCAAACTCTTGGGCTCAAGCCATCCTCCCACCTCAGCCTCCTGAGGAGCCGGGACTACAGGCATGTGCCACCATGCCCAGCTAATTTTTACTTTTATAGAGACAGGGTCTTGCTATGTTGCCCAGGCTGATCTCAAATGCCCAGGGGCTCAAGTGATCCCCCTGCCTTGGCCTCCCAAAGTGCTGGGATTACAAGCATGAGCCACTGTACTCAGCCTTAACAGACATTTTATGTGTTTTTAAAATGTATGTTTTGGTAAACTGCCATGTATCCAGAAATACTTCATTCTTAACTCAAAATATCATGTGTAGATGTGCACATGTGTGCACACACACAACCAACAGGATGTTGAAATTGTATTTTTCCTTAAAGATTTTTAACTAAAGTACAGAACCATCCCAGTACTTGAAGTAAATCCAATTTGAGTTTGACAGCAATCAATCTCTACATTTGTTTCAGTAACTCCACTTAATCCACTCACACACATCTCTGTCTTTTTGTACTCTTTGGAGTGTTTATACTTCAAAAGCAATGCTAATAAGCTTTATCATTTCAATACAGTTAGCAGCACAGTATGTGTCTATTGGTGAGAATATTGGTGTCTGTTTATAGACCTGTTTTGACAACTCTGCTCTTCCACAATGTATAGCATATATTTTCTATCACATTATTGGATTCGGGTTTAAAATGCAGCATTAGTGTATTTATTAGCTTACATTGAAGGCCCTCTGTTTACGTGTAATCATACTTTTTAGCATAAACACCTTTGGTGACCGTAATGTGTCCTGCAGTTACATGTGACAGTTCTCCTGCTTCTCCTTCACGTTGTCCGATCTTTTATACATTTGCTGAATACCTTTCTGCAACAGGACTTGAATGGCCACTCCTGTGGCACAATAACTCTAATCAAAGGTGTGCTCTGGAGAAGATGGAAATATTAATGTTGATATTCAAGGAGAAACAGGGGCTTGGGGCACTGGAGAAGAGGACCTAAGGAGCATGGGCTGTTCTGAATTGTGGGTGTTACTAGGAATACTATCCAAATAGTATCTAAGTTACCCCACAAACATGGCTTCATAGAGCATATTTCAAACACTCATTACCATTCTGGACAATGTCCAGAAACACTGCCAATGAGGAAAGAGCTGAGGGGCCTTTCCTCCTGCCCACCCTAGCTGCAAAACAAAAACGATTTTTAAAAAGAGGGGGAAAAAACTGATCCCATATTGTTCCTGGGCACAGAGTTAGTATTAAAGTGGAGAGGTACAAAGGGATTGATTTTAGCATTATAATAGGATGCAATTTGTACCTGGAGTTGCCCACTAGTGGGACGAATGACCTTGGGAACTCCATGGCACTGATGTTTCCGTGGGGTGTCGCAGATGTTCTTCTGTATTGGAGGATGAAATTGGCCCAGAGCAATGGTTCTTGAAGCTGGCTGTACTTCGGAATCACTTGAATTTCTATGAACTGAAGATTTCTGGGCCCCACATCAGACTTCATAATCAGAATATCCAAGATGGGAGCTCTAAATATATGTCATTTATAAACTCCCCAGGCAATTCAGATGGGCAACCAGCATTGGGAACCACCCATAGCACTGAACTCTAAGCTCTCATTCCAGACAGAATTTCTGCTCCAGATGCCTACGACAGTAACAGTAATACCTTCATCGTCAGATCTGTTTCTTTTTCCGTGCCTGAGCTTTGCTTTCCTTGGTCTTGGCTTTACTTTCAGCCAGACTCTCTCCAAGGGGTGGTAAACTGACAACTAACAGCTCCAGGCTAGTCCCTTCCAAGTAATACTCATTTGCCAAAATCTTATGTTTTGCATAATATAGATGCATGAAACTAGGAAGAAATTTAGGGGATTATGTGCTATTAACCCACAATTATATGAAAGTTTGCTTCCTTATAGAAAGGGAGCAGCTGGTCTCATTTCCTCCTGAGAACAGCACAAGATAAAATGAGTTGGGTTTAGACACAAAGACAAGTACCTCGTCACTGAAGGTCATCTAACTTCAACTATGTTACTGAGGACAGACACAAATATTCCCTTCCAGGAATCTCTGGAAACTATATGGGTTTCTCCATGCTGAAGAGGGCTAATTCCTGCCTACAGGTCAGATGCTCCGACGGCACTAGATTCTATATTAACTTTCGGCCCCCAAATGCATCTGCAATTTAGACTGCTTCCTCAGGTCTGACTTCAGTGTCTCTCTAGGATAGGGTGTGGCTGTGTCTGGCAGCAGAGATTGTTGTAGTGGTGGCCAAGGGCCTGGCTTTAATTTTCACATATAAAAAATTGTTTTTGTCTTTCTTTGAAATCAGGGAACAGGGAGGTGATTGGACTTCATAGTTGTTCTGTTCATTTATTACCTAACTCCCCTGCCTGGAATGAGACAGAACTAATTTGATTGGGTCAAGGATATATTCCCCAATGCCTAGAACTTTCATCAAATAAATAGAAAATAACTGGCTTTAAAGCTGGGAAGAGAAGGGAAATATGTGACTAGCCTGTGGCTGCTTCTCACAAGACTTGGAATGTGGAGTGAATGCAGCACCTGACCCAGCATAAGGTCCCCTCCCCTCCCCACCAGAGCAATGAGCACCAAGAAGAGTTGGTGGTCTGTGAGCTGTGCTCGCCTTGTGGAGAGGTCACTTGGGTCAGCCTCAAACTGAGTCACAGGCAACTGCGTATCATCCATATGAGGAAGCTGGGAAGGTGGTAGGGAAGAGCGGATGGTGGGCCAGTGCCAGGTGGGGTAGGGCTCTTCACTACACAGCAAGTAGGTACTCCATGCAGTGTCCAGAGCTCCGTGCTGTCAAGTCAGGGAACCAAAGAGAGATATTTATTAAGCCGGTGTCAGTGCAATGTGACTTCCTGGGCTAATTGATCAAAAGCCTGCTTGTCTTCTCTTCCTCCTTTTGCTTCTCATTGATCTCTAATAACACTCTCATCTTCTGACAGATCAATGTTACAAATGAAAAGCAGCTATTTTCCCTGTAGAAATCCAAATTCACTGGACCTTCCTTGGCCCTTTCTAAGACTGTATTTGACAGAGAATGCCCTGTCTTCATGGCAATCAGTTGCAAGAGTGATCGAGGTAGAGACTTGAGTGCCAGGATGGGGATGGTTTGAAGATCTATTCCACAGGTAACCTGTCCTCCCTTGGGAGTGGTCAGCTAGTCTCGACCATGCCCAGCAAAAAAGTTTTTGTAAACAATCTTTTACAATTTACACTTAGGAGACAATGGAGTGGGTATCTTGGTTTTTTTTTTTTTAACTTAGAATTTTTTGCCACCCACTGTCTAAACATGACAGACCAAATCTTCTAAAGTGTTTAACACCCACAGCCTGGCAACTTGGAGTAGAAAAACTCACGCACAATATACGCTTTCAAGAGTATTTTTAGTTTATTCCATGAAGTGACTTATTTTATTCTTGTAAAAACCATTTAACTGTCAGCAATGGTTCATGTCTGCTAAGTTCTGCAATTCCCACGAACAACTCAGTTCAAGACAATGAACAGCTTCATCTGAATTTGTTTGTCTCAGTCATAGCAGGCTCACAGACACCTGGTGGGTGTCCCTTGGTTTACCAAGGGAAGCAGTGGCATCTGTTCTCCTAGAATAAAAGTCCAAATCCTCCTCTAGACTAGAATACATTTAGTTCTACCTGGTGTGGTATATTTGCCTGACATAATGTGTGGGATGTATCATTTTCTTTGTGGGGGGGAAAAGATGGCAGAGCTAAGCTGGGTAATTTGAAGAGTTTTAAAAACTACTCACAGTGATGTGGGCATGGTGTTAGGAACTAGAAGGAAATTCCCAGGGCTAGCAACAGCAGGGAGTCACTACTCTTGGTCAGAGGGGGGATGGAACAGTTACAGCACCCCAGGAAGAACGGCTGCAAGTGGAGCTGGCCTAGCCCAGAGCTCGCCCTCTGCCCACTCTCCAGTCTCCTGCCAGCAGCTCCTGTCAGCCAAACCCCATCAGAAGCCAGAAGGCAAGGGAGCCCGCTGAGGTAGCCTCCAGGGGCACAGAGCAGGTTGGCCACAGGATCCCAAGGCAAGTGGAAGATATGCAGCAAGTGACAAGGATGGAGGGAGACAGGGGTGATCCACTGAATGCTCCCATTCATCTGTGTTCATTCCTTCATTCAGACATGTTACTTGCTAAACACCTTCTATAAGTGAAAGCACCTTGGAAGACACAGGTGAAGCATGGTAAATGGTCCCTTCTTTCAGGGTGCCCTTAATTGAATGGGAAGACTAGGGATCACCACACAGAATGCCAAAATAAGCGCTAAGCTGCCAGGCAGAGCACTGCAGAGCTCATCGGTGGGACAGGAGTTCACAGGCGGGAGAAGGCAGCGTGGGCTCTGGAGGAAGGTGGGTGCAGGTGGGAGCGTAAGAGGATTTTAACAGGTCCCAGGCGGGGTGGCAGGAGAGTCCTGAACTCTTCAGTTCCTGCCTCAGCACCTCTGTGGAGTGAGGGACTGGCCTCATGATTTTTTAATGAGTTCTAAGACTGTAGAAAAACTTTAACTACATATACCTTTTTACTGAGTATTTACAATGTGCCAGGCGATTTACTATAATCTTTTGTCAAGGCCTTACAGCACTGCCTTGATGGATGTTATTTCCCACATTTTATGGATGAGGACAAGTGAAACTCTCAGAGGCAGGGTGTTTTATCTAAGGTCACATCTAGTGGTACAGCAGCTTGGATTCAAAGCCAGTTGAATCTGACATCAAATTCCAAGCTACTAACCTCCTTAAGGATAAAGGACAATTAGCAACAGTATCAGCCCTGGGTTGAAACATTTTTCTGATATCCTCATGTGCTCTCAGATGCCTGGCACCTAGAACCTGGTCCCCATTTTAAGAAGCTGTCCGACTTGTAAAATTGGTTTCCACATGAGCTGCCTGCACTTAGGTGTATGTAGTATTCACATCTGAGGAAGTCTGCATGGGCTGCTGTCTCTGTATTATCTCTGTTTAAAGTCCCCTAATGATTTCTCATTTGCCTGGAATCCATGAACTGTGTAGACAGACAATGGCCCCCTTCTTCCTCTGATAAGATTTTCTACTATCCACCATGTTCTCACTCAGCCCCAGCCACACTGGCTTTTTCTTTGACAAGTTACATTCTTTCCCCCATAGGTTCTTTGCCCTAGGTCTTCCATCTGGAATCTTCTCCCTGTAGATCTTTACGGATTGGTTCCTGTTATTCACTCAACAGAAATGTCTGAGTCCTTTTTCTGATTATGCCCCATCATGGTTCCCCATTCAATCTCTGAATCACCACCTTGTCTTATTGTCACTGTAAGATTCATCACTGTCTGATATTTGTTATTGGTTTACTCTGTCCACATGAGGGCTGGAAACTTTTGCTATCTTAGGCAATGCTAGATAACTGTGCCTCAAGTAGTATCTGGATCCTTAAATGTTTTCCAAATGAATGAATTCATGGAGATGAAACCTGGCTCTGAAAAGTAGTAACAGTAGGGTATATTCATTATTTTATACTTGCCCATGTGTCAAGTGTTATTTGTACTTATATTTGAAGATGAGCAAAGTGAAGTTTAAAGATGTCCAAGGATGGGCATTTGTGTTGGCTCCAAGTCTTTGCTATTGTAAATAGTGCTGCAATAAACCTATGTGTGGATGTGTCTTTATAGAAAGATTTATAATTCTTTCGTATATACCCAGTAATGGGATTGCTGGGTCAAATGGTACTTCTAGTTCTGGATCCTTGAGGAATCACCACAAAGCTGCAAACCATCATTCTCAGCAAACTAACACAGGAACATAAAACCAAACACCACATGTTCTCACTCATAAGTGGGATTTGAACAATGAGAATATGTGGACACAGGGAGGGGAACATCACACACCAGGGCCTGGCGGGGGGCGTGGGGGGGTAGGGCAAGGGGCAAGGGGAGGGAGAGCATTAGGACAAGTATCTAATGCATGCGGGGCTTAAAACCTACGTGATGGATTGATAGGTGCAGCAAACCACCATGGCATATGTATACCTACGTAACAAACCTGCACGTTCTGCATATGTATCCCAGAACTTAAAGATGTCCAAGCATATGCAAGCAACAGGACTATAACATACACCTCTTGAAGCTAAGTCATTGGCTTTACAAATCCACTATTGCTGCTTATATGTTTTATGGCTGTGATTGGGAAGCTCCCAACCCCCACAAGTACAGTAGCTTAAATAAACATTTTTCTCTCACATGTTATTACAGAATTCAGTGTCTGTCAGTCAGAAAGTGATGTCTATCCCTGGATCCAAGTTGGCTGTCCCAGTTGTTGGCATTTCCTAGCCAGTTGAAAGGGGGAAAGAGGGAGTGGAGAGCCCAAAGCTTCCTTAGGAAGACATGATGGGGAAGTTGCACACACCGCCTTCACAAGAGATATAGGAGAAGCTAGTTTGGGGAATGTGTGCCCAATTAAAACTTGGCGAGTTTTGTTATGAGAAGGAAGAGGAGAGTAGATGTAGGGGGCAATGAGCAGTCTGAGACCTTGTCACAAGCCATCAGATACAGGTTATCACCATATCCATTTTACATAGGAGAAACAGGGGCTCAAAGAAGTTCACCATTGGCCAGCCTTAATGAAATGGTTTTCACCATTAGTGAAAGAGCAGAAATCATAATATTCCACTTTAGTTCCCCATTTCATCATTTCACACACAGACACCACTTCATGTTCTGTGCTCAGATGATATTTAGCCAATTTTAATCCTGCTACATCATTCAGCCTTGATCTCTTAGAAGTTTAAGAGTGATTAAAACAGTCTTAGAAGTGTTTCAATCAAAATGGACAAGGAAGTAAGCAGAGGTGAGAGCCCAGAGGGCTGGGACGCTGTCTGACCCTTTGGCAGCATAGCTTGCCTCCTTCTGTATACTGGGCTCCTGGGGGGACTGCCTTCAAAGGCTGTATACCCAAATAAGGTAGGACCCGGGTCTCAAGCAGATGGTGTTGAGTGTACATTGGGGGCTTTGTAAATAATGAGAGTCAGGTTCTCTGGTTGCTGAGCAACAAACAGGTCATCAGTAGGTAGAGTAGTCACAAGTTCTTGTTTGCTGGGACAGTCCTTGTTTACAGCTGTTGTCACAGTGTAATTAAGAGTGCCCCTCTCCAAACTGCACCAGTTTAAATAAGTTATAATGTACCCTACCGATAGGCCTATGTTACCGCTGACACTCAGGCTTAAATGTTTTGGGGCAAAAACACTTTGGAAATGTTAAACAGCTAAGCAAGAGAGATGCCTGACATGCCTTAATTCAAGTCTGTGGATTTGATTGCCATTGTGAAGTCCCAGTGAGAAATTGCTAGTTATTTCCTGGTTCAAATTAGTGGAAATTCCATTCTGCTGAGTAAACCCAAACAATCTAGTTATAAAGGTAATTTTGTTATCTGTTCTTAGATTATCAAACAGCATGTCTTTGTTTTATACTGTCAATTAATGATTAAATGTCAAGAAACAGAAGCATGCATAGTCACAAATTATCCAAACTACATAAGACTTTATAAAAATCTGTAAGACACATTCAATAAGTAACCTAGAATTCATCTATTTCCCGTCTATGCCCTTTGGTTTCAATGACACTTTTCAGAATACTGAGTGACACTGCACATGGAATTTCAGAAATGTTCTGAGTTAATCAAAATGTACTCAATTTGTAGCACAACAATTTTATTTCCCAGGGGTCATCACCACCACTCCATATCTAAGAACCTGATAAAAAATCCTGGAGATTTGTAAAATGAGTTCTCAAGGAACTTTGATTTGGAGTAAGAAAGATGTAGCTAAAGATCAACACATAAAAAGGTCTGCTTCTTGAAGTTGGAATGAAACACAGGAAATATTCATTATCTAAGAATGGGTAAAAGAATAAAAGCTACTTAAGGTGAATTCACTCACAATAGCAACCAGAATTTCATAGTACGTGATGAAAACAAAGGTTTGATAGAACTAAAAAACTAGATTTTTGTATAACTTTCCAACAAAATTGTAGTTCAGCATATACCGTATTTTACTTAATGCTTGATTTTTTACAACATGACCACAAAGAGGATGACTTAGCCTCACTTTTCAAAGCCTCAGCACGTGCAATTTTGAGCAGTTCCATTCACTTCCATCAGACATTAATTCTATGAAATCCTGAATATTTCACAAGATTTACATTTTTATTTTGCAGATCAATTGACATTGTGTTAACAGTGCATTGTTGAATATTCCAGACCAGCAATCATACTGGAACCTAAATAAAGACACTGATATGATTGGTGGTAATCAACACGAAATGGAGAATATTTGAACAGGGAATAATTTCATGACTGTTCAGTCTATTAGATAATATCTTTCAAGTCCCTCATGTCAACGAGCAACAGCAGCAAGGCTGTAAGTAATGAACTCTGGACTTATCGAGGACACCCTATACTTTAAGCTTGAGTCCTAACTCCAGCTTGCACTCTGGTCTTGAACAAGTCACTTTGTCCTCCAAGCCCAAGAAAACCAGATTTTTGTGGGATCCAAGGGGTTCTGTATAAACGCTTTAATGGACATGTTCTGAGGACGTGTGCTCATACATTTCCTTCAATTCAAGAGTCCAAACCTCGAATCTAAGGTCTTTCACATGGTTCCTAAAGTTGCTCCCAGCACTCACATTCTCTGGTTTCTGACTGAATTCTCAGTGGGGAATAAAAGTAGAAGATTAGATTAAATGCGGGGTGCAGCGGGGGGTGGGCGGTGCAGGGGGAAGTCTTTGAACTGTTACCTGTCGTCAGTGTTGAAACGTAGGTAGGTAATCCATCTATTCTAACACACAATCTACTCTCCAGAAACTCCTTGAAACTTATTTTACGGAAATACAGAGGCTGGGTGCAGTGGCTCCCAAAGTCCCAGCACTTTGGGAGGCTGAGGCAGGTGGATCACCTGAGGTTGGGAGTTTGAGAGCAGCCCGACCAACAGGGAGAAATCCTGTCTCTACTAAAAATACAAAATTAGCTGGGTGTGGTGGCACATGCCTGTAATCCCAGCTACTTGGGAGGCTGAGGCAGGAGAATCGCTTGAACCCGGGAGGTGGAGGTTGCTGTGAGCTGAGATGGTGCCATTGTACTACAGCCTGGGCAACAAGAGCAATACTCTGTATCAAAAAGAAAAAAAGAAAAGAAAAAAATGGAAAAGGAAAAAACGGAAGAGGAAAAAATGGAAGAGGAAAAAATGGAAGAGGAAAAAATGGAAGAGGAAAAATGGAAGAGGAAAAATGGAAGAGGAAAAAAATGGAAGAGGAAAAAATGGAAAAGGAAAAAATAGAAAAGGAAAAATAGAAAAGGAAAAAATAGAAAAAAAAACAGAAAAAAACAGAAAGAAAAAATAGAAAAGAAAAAAGAAAAAAGATTTTTTGAGTTTATGGTTTCAGGGGAGTCAGGATGCTGTATGGAATACTTAATGATGTATATACAATTGCTAATCATTAGAAATACTGGGCACTCAGCTGAATCTATTTTTAAGGACTTAAAACATCACTAACTACTATCCTATATAAGTAATTATGACTAAAATATCATTGTACTCATCAGGCTAGGAAGACAAAAATAGCATGTACTATTTAATATGGGTAGAGTGAGTCGGCTTTCTGAGAACAGTAACTTGGCCTCTTATACAATTATTCCAAACCTTGGCATCATCATAGCTGTAACTTTATTAAAGACTAAACAGTAAACTAAGAAAACCTCAATGTGATATTCTTGTAATAGCAAATAGAAGAAATAAATTGTTTTGATGGACCAGCTCCACTTTCAAGGCTCTTTAGAATCTCCTTTGATAGACTTAGAAGATTTGAGTTGCATTTATTCATCATCTGCTTATCAGGAATGGAAGGACTCAGGGAAATCTGGCATGATAGTTCTACATTAGTGTATGGCTGAACTCATGAAAGCTTGAGTGACAAGGTTCAGTGGTGGATGGGCTAAAGCCAAGGGTTTTAGGAAGTTGTTATTTTTTATTTAGCACTCTTAGCCAAATAGAACCTGTCTGTCAGTGTGAGGTTTGAGAACTTTATGTAAAAACTTGAAGCAGGTTATGGAGACTGTTAATTCAAATAGAATCAGAGGCTAGGACATGGAAACTTGTTAAAGCAATTTACTGAGCTGATTTCTCAGAAATTTTTGGAATTTTAAAGGACTCCAGGAGATCAAGTTTGTTGGGCTCCTGAGCAGACCATACTTCGTAACAGATGGTAAGAGACATGTGAATGATTGAAGCTGTATAGAACAATGAGCAGGCTGGGCACGGTGGCTCACGCCTGTAATCCCAGCACTTTGGGAGGCGGAGGAGGGCAGATCACTTGAAGTCAGGAGTTCTAGACCAGCCTGGCCAACATGGTAAAACCCTGTCTCTACTAAAACTACAAAAATTAGCTAGGCATGGTGGCACACACCTGTAAGCCCAGCTACTCAGGAGACTGAGGCATGAGAATTGCTTTTACCTGGGAGATAGTGGGTGCAGTGAGCCGAGATCATGCCAGTGCACTCCAGCTTGGGCAACAAAGTGAGACTGTCTCAAAAAAAAAAAAAAAAAAAAAGGGGGGGGGGGGTGGGGGGTATCATTTACCAATTCAAGTATGTGCCAGTATTTAGATTAAAACTGAACATAAAGTAACTGACAATAGGAATTACTTTCTATTGAACTGCCATGAGATTAAAATCAGATTTTCAAAAATTACACTGAAGTGAAAGTAAATTAACAGTCTCAGAAGACATCTGCAGGTTCTAATGGCTATGTAAGGATGGACATTTCTGTTACTTGCTTCCCCAGCATTTATTTCTCCCTTTTTAGTAGTAGCTCCCATTTTTCACTGGGATCCATCCCTTCTCCATTATCAGCCTGTGGGACGCCATCCAAGGCTCCATGGGGTGGACTCTGCTCAAACACGTGACTCTGTATTTAATCACGCCAATCATGACACCATCTCCTTTTGGTTACAGTGACTCAAAGACTAATGGGTGTGACCAGAGTGGATGGTGAGTCACTGGACTTTCTGGGAGGCTACTGAAGAGACTTTCTAGAGCCAAACCTAGGAGGGTGTGAGGATGTAGCTGCTTTACTACCTTGAAAGCAGAACAGGGAGATTTCAGGCATCATCTGGAGAAGACTGAGGATGAAGACAGTCAGACATTGAAGAGAAACTGAATCCTAGAGGCCCCATTTAAGCCCCGAACCCAGCCATGCTGAATGCCAGGTGACCCCTGACTCTTCAGCTCTGTGAGGCAATAAATTGCCTGCTTAGTTCCAGCTTAGACTCAGTTTCTATCACTTAGAACAAAATAATCCCGATTAAATGTACTTGCCCTTGAGTTTTGAATATATTTCAGGATGAGCATATCAGGCAGCTGTTTCTTAGTTGACCAAATTTCAAGAACTGCTGAGAATAACTACAACTGGTGCTTGTGTTGCATGACTCCAGGGGTGCTGTTCAGAGACTACCCAACAAAGAGATTCCTCAAATCCTAAGGAAGGTGCAAGAAGGCATGAACCCCAGTTCTCTGGAATCTGGAATCTGGAATTCTGGTCAATGAGGCTCTGAGAAATCTATCTTCCAAAAAAGCCACTAAAGTAAAATGGGAGAACAACCAATGAACTAAACCTGGGATTAGAATTGAGGTGTATCCTGCCTGAAAAAGATCTTACAGTTCAAGAATATTTTGTAAGCTAAGTATTACTATTTTCACTTAATCAAAACTAAACAACCAGCATGAAACCTGTAAGTGTATTTTTATGAAACTGTGAGACTTGTCTTATTATACGTAGTAAAAATATGAACTTTAGGTCATTGGCCCACTACTTTAATATGGATAGTTTTGCCTCACAAAATGCTGAAGGTAGACAATAGTAATGACAGATTTTTTTTTTTTTTTTGAGACAGGGTCTTGCTCTGTCACCCAGGCTGGAGTGCAGTGGCATGATCTCAGCTCACTGCACCCTCTGCCCGGCCAGGTTCAAGTGATTCTCATGCCTCAGCCTCTGGAGTAGCTGGGTTTATAGGTGCGTGCCACCATGACCGGTTTTTTTTTTTTTTTTTTTTTTTTTTTTTTTTGGGGGTAGAGATGGAGTTTCACCATGTTGGCCAGGCTGGTATTAAACTCCTGACCTCAAGTGATCTGCCCCCTCGGCCTCACAAAGTGCTGGGATTACAGGTGTGAGCCACCGCACCTGGCTGAATTTCTAAGAGATATGTCCTCCCCATAAAAATCTCACAGATTTAATCCTAACTGGTAAGTTGAGAAAACTCATTGGAAGCGCAGGCTTCTTCAGGAGAGTTTACAAAGCTGGGTGGCAAGGTCTTCCTCATCATCATGCCAGTTACAGGATGACTGGTGGCTCAAATGGATGGCTGAGGACTCCTAGAACCTTCAACAGCTTTCTCCGAGTCCCCAACTACTACCACAAAATGTCCTCCTCATAATCCCCTAAAATGACATCACTTAGAGTTCCCTTTGTGTTGTTGAACACCTGCAGGTTCCTAGCCAGCCAAACTTGAATGTGGTTACTTTAGCCAGCTTGCTGAATCAAGCATGGAACTGGGGAAAGTGGAAATAGGATATCAACAGAAAGCATGTCCCTCTTTGGACAGGATTAAATTGGTTGAGGGAAGGAATCGAGACAGCAGCATGTATCCAACTTTCTCTTCTACCACTTAGAGGCACTTACATGTTATTTGATCTAACCTTTCATTCAGCCCTTTGAGGTAGGCATCATTAACCGCCCCCACTTTTTTTTTTTGAGACGGAGTTTTGCTCTTGTTGCCCAGGCTGAAGTGCAGTGGCGCAATCTCGGCTCACAGCAACCTCCGCCTCCCGCATTAACCCCATTTTTATAGATAACTCATCAGTTATGCAACCCATCAGTTATGTTTGTGTTTCACAGTGAGATATAACTACAGTGGCTTTCTACAAGAAAAGTGTTTATTTTCTCATGTAACCAGCACAGAGGCAGAAAGGCTAGATATAGCATCACCTGAACAAGACTGAAGAAAGAAAGAAGTGGTGAATGGAGAGTGGAGGTACTAGCAGTACCTAGCACAGCTGATGAAAGATTAAGTAGGATACTAAATGCAGACAGTCAGCAAAATAAATAAAGCCAGAATTTGAACCTTGGACTGAACCCAAAGTCAGTGTACCCCCGCCCATATTATAATGACTCTGGATGAGATCCTAAAACTGGAAGGCACAGATTACCTTAGGTTAAGCCATCAGCATGTAGGAGCAGTTACCAAAATAAGCTCTTCATTTCCACCTTCCTCCTCAGAGCTAATTACCACCGCCATCGCTTTCAGCACCTTATCTACCCTTATGTTGTGATTTTCCTCTGATTTGGTCTTGAGGCTGCTCTGGAGAGTGTCTGTAAACTCTAGCCCTGTCCTGAGGAGGCTCCAGGGGAAGTGGTCGTGCAGTGGCATGATCTTGGCTCACTGAAACCTCCCCCTCCTGGGCTCAAGCAATCCCCACCTCAGCCTTCCGAGTAGCTGGGACTACAGGCATGCGCCACCATTCCTGGCTAATTTTTTGTAGTGGGGAAGTTTTGTCACGCTGTCCAGGCTGGTCTCGAATTCCTGGGCTCAGGCAATCCACCTGCCTCAGCCTCCCAAAGTACTGGATTACAGGCACGAGCCACTGCACCCAGCCAGGATACTTCTTTATCCTCGTAGACGGCCTAATGCCTAAGTGTGACCCATGACCAGGTGTCCCTCTCACAGGAAACACTGGCAGAAGCCCTTGTGGCTCTTTTCTGGCCTGGGTCCAGTTTATTCCTACCAGGATAGTCACTCTCTGGGAAAACCCTGAGCGGGAGAATTAGATTCAGGTATGTTGGTCAGGTGAGACACAGAGGGGGCCACAAAACAAAATATATGAAATGAGAGAAGCGTTTTATTACTTACACGTCCCTGAGGGCCAATGGGAAGTCCAGAGACAGCAGGGCACTCGATCGGCAGGTGGGAAGGGAGAGTGAGGGCTTGAGACTAGGCCTCCATGGAGGCCCACGGGCTTTCCTCTGGGAGTTGTGGATTGGCCAGTTTAAATAAAACAAGTGTGTATGGGGGTGGGGGTGGGGGGGTGGCTTATTTGCCTGACTCCGGTGTTGACCTTAGGTTTCCTCATGGTCAGCAGCTGTGGAGTGAGTTGGGCTTTGGGTTGGTGAGATGAGAAACACATGGGCTCCTCCAGGCATGGTGGTTCATGCCTGTAATCCTAGCACTTTGGGAGGCTGAGGCAAGTGGATCACATGAGGTCAGGAGTTTGAGACCAGCCTGGCCAACATTGTAAAACCCCATCTCTGCTAAAAATATAAAAATTAGCTAGGCGTGGTGGTTCATGCCTGTAGTCCCAGCTACTTGGGAGGCTGAGGCAGGAGAATTGCTTGAACTGGGAGGCAGAGGTTACAGTGAGCCAAGATGGTGCCACTGCACTCCAGCCTGGGTGACAGAACAAGACTCCATCTCAAAAACAAAAAGAAAAAAAAGAAAAGAAACACACGGGCTCTATCATGCCCCTCTAAGGAAGAGAAGTCACACCTAGACCAAAGGTGGCAGGGTGCGACTGGGTTTCACACAGCTGATGCTGGGTCTAAAAGTGGACGCTGAGGCAGCAGCTGTAGTAGACAAGTGATTGACACCTTGAAGATGACGTTTCTAAAGTTTCTTCCTTCAAGAGAACACATGTACATTGTCTTGTGCCCAGCACCAGCAGGTGTGGACACCAATCGCTCTTCTCACAAAAGCCATCTTTTTAGTTGCCATTGCCAGGGTTTTGAGGGAACTAGAAAGAAGGTCAGGAAGCTAATTAGGGGAGGGATGCACGCTTATGGAAGATAATCTCATGCTGAACATCGTGGTGAAAATTTATCCCTTGAGTTCTTCTTTGAAGGGGGTTTTGCTTTTCTAAGTTGTATTAACTTCATTGCATTTAGCCAACACTCAGGAAAGCATTACAAGAAAAGGTGGCTGTGATGTTTTTTCCCAGATTAAGTTGTCAACCTAATTTTACATAAGTCAATAATAAGAAAATTCTGGCAGATGACTTCTATGAGCAGGTAACATTTCCTCTCCTAGTTATCAACATGGCCCAGGTTCAAAATGGCTCAGTGTAGGATGGGAACAAGTGTAATGTGCTTCTAAGTTAATTGTTTTATTTTGAAATAATCACAAACTTACAGAAACATTATAAGTATGTGACAAATAACTCCTTTTTTCTGGATCTATTTGTAGTTCACCAACCTGATTCCCATCACCTCTAAATACTTTAGTATGTATTTCCTACAAACAAGGACATTCTCCTGTAGAAACATGATGTAACTATCAAAATCAGAAAAGTAACCCTTACATAATGTTGCCATCTAAACCTCAGCCTTCCTTCCATTTTAGCCAATTGTCTCCTACGTGTCTTTTATGGCAAAAGGCTCCAGTTCTGAATCATGCACTGCATTTGTCACGTCCCTTAGGTCAACTTTAGTCTGAAACAGTTTCTCATTTTTGTCTTTTCTGACCTTGAATCTGTGAGGATTACAGGCTAGTTACCTTGCAGAGTGTTCCTCAATTTGAGTTTTTCTGATGTTTCTTCATAGTCAGATTCAGGTGATGCTTCTTTAGAGGTAATATCACAGAAGTCCTAAATGCCTCTTGTCAGGTGGCACAGGATTTCCATTTAATGGAAACATCATTGATGATGTTTCTTCACTTTGACACTTGAGTCAGGTGATGTCTGCCAGACATTCCCATTGTAAAGTTACTTTTCTCCTCTGTAATTAACAGGTGTTGGTCGAGAAATCGTTTGAAATTATGTAAGTATCCCATTTATCAAACTTTATTTTATTCACTTCTTTCTTTATATCTGAGTGGATTTACATTTCCTATTTTGTTCAACGGGTTATAACCTTTCATTATTATTTAGTTTGTTGCACAAATTGTCCCGTTTGGCCAGTAAGGGCCCTTTCTAGCCAGCTTCTAGTCTTTGTGATATGTTTCCATCATTCTTTGATCACTTCCTTTTCTGGCTCAAGATGTCCTAGGCTCATCTTTTCTTTTCCCAACCCTGAAATCAGCTATTTCTCCAATAAGCCCTGGTTTCTTTTAGTGGAAGGTGATTTTTAGAGATCGAGATCTGGGTATTAGGATTATCACTACTCCTAGGCATTTCAGCCGACAGAGGTAGGCACTGGATCTGTGTTACAGTAGGTAGCTAGGCAGGCATGAGCAGGGCGGCGGAGGGCTCCCCCTCAACACACACCAGGAGTGTCAGGCAACCAGCAGGTGATTGTCAGGCAGTTGTTAACTGTTTCTCTGAATAATTGGTCACAGCCAGCGCCAGGGAGAGGTAGTCTCCTAATAGATAGAAAACATCTGAAACTGGTCAGCAGCTTCCCAATAAGATCTCAGGAGTGGGGTGAAGTAAAGCAAGATGCCGGAAGTATGCCAACATATAAAACCCTAGGTCAACAGGTCAGGCTGCACATTTGGTTTCTCAAGTTGCTCGCTTGGCCCTCTTCCAAGCTGTACTTTCCTTTCCTCCCTGTTCTAAAGCTTTTTAATAAAGTTTTACTCCTGCTTTGAAACTTGCCTTGGTCTCTCCTTCTACCTTATGCCCCTCAGTCAAATTCTTTTTTCTGAGGAGGCAAGAATTGAGATTTGCCGCTGGTAACTTGGGGGTAACTTGGATACCTGCCACCCCTAACATCTGTGTACACACACACATTTAGAGCTACATTTATACATCTATGGATATGGAAAACCATGGATTCACACTGATACATTAAATTCCCATTCAACACCGTGGCTTCCATCTCATTTTCTCCCTCTCCACATTTGTAACTCCCTTCACTAATGGTGAAAAATCTCCATTCCATATGATTAATATATTTTGTATTTTATCAAATCCCCTGGATGTAACCAACCTCCCACTGACCCATCGCCACGTGCTCCCCTGTACTCACCTCTTGTGGGTCCTAGCTCTCTATAACTGAGCTGCCCCTACAGGGATGCCTTCCTCACCCAGCGTGGCTCTGACACCCTGCAGCAGCCCCCCCGACTTCCACCCTCTCCCTCCCACTGCCTGGCATCCTCAGCTTGGGGTTCGATTCTCTGTGCTGGGCCATTCTCTTCAGGGACACTGTCCATACTTACTTGGGCTCCAATACTCTGTAGGACTTGAACACACCATGCTGAGCTGCCCCTCTGCAGGACTGCCTCCTGACCCTGTCCTGATGCAGGCACTGCACTCTGTGCCACTGTGGTTTCCTTCACCCTGGCGCCCATACAGTCTTCGCTCTGCCCTACCTAATGGTTTTAGCACTGAATTGTTCAGGAAGGAAAGAGAATGAGAAAGAAGTCATGAGATCTGGATTAAAACAAAATTTAGAAAATAGCATTGGAACTCGAAATGAACCATGACCTTTGATTTGAAAGAAAGAAAAAGAGAAGGAATTTTGGAGGCCTCCAGGCCAGTGGTCATTTCCTCTGTTGAGGGCAGTGGATTAAGTGGTATTTATGTGTTTAAAGGGGCAGATCCCTGCACAGTAGAAGTGGTTTTCCCCCTAATAGGTAAAGGAGACAATAGGTCTAGAGAATGCCCACTGTTGGTCTAGCCTTGGAACAACAGAGGTGGTGCATCAGCTTAGTTTTTCAACACCAGCTGCACCCATAGTGGATGATCACGCACATCCTTCAGAGAGGCCTCAGGACCTCCTGGCCCATGGCTCTGGCTTCTGTGACTGCCCTAGCAACTTGACCCTCAAGGATTCTTTTCTTCCGCTACATAAAAGATAATCTCATAGGAGGCTTCATCATTTATCTTCAAAGCTTTAAAAATAAATTTGGACATTGTGTTTAGTGCACGACTTACTTGAAACTGCTGCTGTTTAGGAGAGTGGATTTCAGTATTATTCATGAATTCTGTGAGAATCTAGACGGTTGTTTCACACTAGGCAGAAATTTCAAATGATTACAAAGGAAAACATGAGTCTTTTAAAATAACTTGGTATGTTTA
Source organism: Pan paniscus (assembly GCF_029289425.2). Taxonomy (NCBI): domain Eukaryota; kingdom Metazoa; phylum Chordata; class Mammalia; order Primates; family Hominidae; genus Pan; species Pan paniscus. Next base: position 104,578,532 of record NC_073253.2, read on the forward strand.
TTTAGAAACACAGGAGGTAATGGAAGTTTGTATTAGTATGTTTTAGCAAAGCCTTATCAAGATGGACACTGGGAACTCCTGACAACACCATGGCACAATGACTGGCCGGCCTCTCAGGCTGTGTACCTGGCCTCTCGTCCTTAAGCAGAGCACAGCACAGCCTAACAGCCCCTCTCAAGAAATAGCAGTGAGGAAGGAGTTCGTGCTATGTCTGCAAATTCCCCAGGAGAAAAGCCTTGGTTTGTTTAAGAAAACATATTTGCTTGTTTTTATATTTCTAGAAAAGATTAGCAAAATTCTTGCCCTTTAGAGTTTTTAAAAAGGTAAAATAGAATTGTGATTGGGGGAAATGTTAGCACTTAGTTTCCGTCTTGAGTAAAATCATAAAGCAAGATTCTCCAACCCATGGCCCACCGGCTGCATGCAGCCCAGGATAGCTTTGAATGTGGCCCAACACAAATTCATAAATTTTCTTGAAACATTATGAAATTTCTGTTTGCATTTTTTTTAAAGCTCATCAGCTATCATTAGTGTATTTTATGTGTGGCCTAAGACAATTTTCCTCCTTCCAATGTTGCCCAGGGAAGCCAAAAGATTGGACAGCCTTGTAGGTCAGAACACTCCTCGCCTCAGAGGGGCCTCCTTCCTGCAGTGCCAGCGAGGACCTGTGAGGCTCTGCTGGGGCGCAGACGCAGACAGGCCGCCCCACCTCAGCCTCACTGCCTTGTGAGCCCTGAGGCCCAGGAATGTGCACGACTAGAGACTCCATTCTTAGTTTGAGGGCTGGAAGCAGTGGGATCATGAGTGGGTATTTCCAGGTCCTATAATGATAGAGAATTAAGGAAAACTGAAACCCTTCAGCCAGCCTCAGGACCCGAGAGTCCTGTGTTCTCTGTTGTGATCAAAGAAACAAAGTAAAGTGTATCCCGAAAAGTCACTCAGCCCTAATTACGGCAGGACTCAAAACAGAGGGAAAGAAAGTAGTGATCCTATGACAGGATACCTTGCTTATAAGGTGGCTTTCTAAGCAAAAACCATGAATAAATTATAATCGAAAATTTCTACACAAAAATCTTTGAGGATAAATGGAACTGTGTTCACTGGGCACTTAAAACACATACACACAAGGCATAATATCGGTGGATTAACTTTGCTTCAAGAAATAACATAGATCGTGCAAGTCCCTGTGTGGTTAAGACTTTTGGCAGAAAAATTAAGCAATCTTTGTCCAAACTTTAGTGTGTGTAAGAATCTCCCAGGAAACTGTTAATAATGCAGATTCCTCAGCTCCACCCCCAGAGATTGCTTCACATGTCCACGGAGCAAACTGTAATAGACAACAAATTAGGGAGAAAAGAGGAAGGGTATCATAGTCGGCCAGGACTGTTTAGTGTGATGGAGGCCTGGGGAGCCCAAGTCCCTCATTGTTGAGCTGCAGATAGCCAGGAGAAAGGCATGGGTGTACCTCCTTTGAAAAGAACAAATTTACTAAATTATAAAAGTAATATATTATATTCAGTTAAAGAAACAACTAATACTATTATCCAATTACTCTAACATGTTAACTCTATTATTACATCATTCCCGTCTTTTTAACAGATGCCTAATTTTACACAATCAGAGGACATGCATTTATAAATTGCCTCCTCCTTTCCTCTCTGTTTTATTGCACATAAGCCCTATTCCATGTCTCCTCCTGGTCTCCCTAAACATAATCGTAATGAGCTCCATGTTGTCCTATTGGTTTCAAGGTCACTTACTTTATCATCATCCAGCTGTTGAACGTTTACTTTGCTTCCAGCGTTGCCATGTTGAATACCTTCATTCCTAGAACCTTTGACCTTCGGTTCCAATCTGAAGGTAGATTCCCTTCATCCTTCGGATCTGTTTTTTTTAACCCACTGAATGCTCTTCTCTTGTGATCTTCCTCTCAAGTCAGGGCCCAGGTACAGCCTACTGGCCTTGAGAGCAGTGCTGCAAAGGGCTGGGGGCAGTGGAATTTTCACCGAGTCCAACTACTGAAGGATGCTAAGAAGGAAGGGAATTTTTTTTTTCTGTGCTAGAGATTGTCCAGATCTCTGGAATAATTGCAAAAAACAAACAAACAAAAATAAACAAACAAGAATCTCTCAGGGACCAAAGAAGAGCTTATAGAATTAAAGAAAAGAGGCTTTTTGGAATGAAAGGAAAGGAGAAAAACAGAAAATAAAACACAACCTGAAAGCTTGAAAAATGATAACAGCTAATGCTTATTGAGTTCTTTTTTTGGGACTTTGAGGGATCCGAGGAAATGGTGTCCCTCTTTCCTGATCCGCTTCTAAACAAACAGAGGAATAAGAGAAAGGAGTGGCAGATAGTGGCCAAAGCTGCACCTTTGTTACTGATATAGGCTGAGGAAGGAAATGGTTTATTTCTGTAGGCAAATGCTTTTCTCCAGAGCCACTTCTAGGGTGCGCAAGGTCCTGGGGAAATATTTTTGTTGGGTTCCTGTCTACATAAACAATTTGACTTAAAAATATATTACAAAATTCATGAGCCCATGTGTGATACTGTGATTTGTCAATGAAGATTTAGATCAAATAATGAATGAAGAAGTCCTTCCATGTGGAAGGAAACATCAGGAATGGGGAAAACGTGTTCCTACCCAACACTGACTATGTGCCAGATCCTAAGTACTTTACATATGTGAACTCACTCATAATAACCCTAGATAGAAAACCATCTGTCCATGTTTTATAGATGAGGCAACAGGTACATGGAGGTTGAGTAAGCTGCTCAAGACTTCACAGCTAGAACGTGGTAGGACTAGGATTTAAGCTCAGTCAGCCTGGCTGATGAAGGAAAGAAGGAATGAAGGAGAGACAGGAGAGAGGGAAGAAGGGAAAAAGAAAAGTGAGAAAAGGCAAGTGCCTGTCACCTCTAGAGCAACTGGCAGGATTGTTTAGTTCCTTCCAACTTGGAGTCTGTAAATAAATATTGCCTCAGCTTCCCTCTTTTTAAACTCAAGGAAGTTTGCCCAGAACAACCTAAATTGGTATTCCCATTTGATAGGAAAAAATATTCGTTTTAGGTGCAATCAAGCTTATCTTCACTTTTGTAGAGATCATCTCTGACATTAACAAGTTGCCAGAGAACGCTGTTACTCAATTTATAAGACAAAATGTTCCCTTCATTGTCTTTAGTTTTTTACCCAGCAGGTTTCCTACTTTAAGACCAGGAGGCAATTACCGGCTCCTAGTGATCATCAATCAGTGTTGTCATCCTTAAAGAGCTCAAAATTTCATCCTGTATTTCTATTTTCATAAAGTGCTGGCTGCAGAGCAAGCTCTCAGAAATGTCCCTGCTTCCCCACGCCAAGTTTTAGGTCTTAAAACTGACCCAAAACCGAAGCAGAGAAACAGAAACTCACAAACAGAAGGCTTGCTCTGCTTATTTAAGTCATTATTTTCCCACTTTGCTGGTGGAAGAGTATCTGGGACAAAGTAGGTTGTAGGCAAATGCTACCTATTCAATGAAGGCCATTTTTTCTGACCTCACCGTAGCTGCTGCCTTGACTCACCAGAGAATTACAGTGAGTACAGGTGAAAGGAAAGCAGGAACAGTATTTGGCATAGTAAAGAAAACTGTTAGTAGTCAGAAGAACTAAATTCAAGTCCTAGCTCCAACACTGGTTGGCTGTGTATGATCTTGGGCAAGCCACTGTTTCTTCCTTAAGGGAGCTAATATAGTGGTTATTTAGATCATTAATTTTTTATTGATTCTCAGCACAAAGCAGTCAATGAACAGACAAGCATCTTTCACCAAGTTGCTTTGGCAACATTCTCTCAGACTCCTGTTAGGTGCCTGTTCCTAGAGATGATGAGGCTATGGGTATTCATTAACCAAAGGGATTAATCATCTGGGATAGAGACCAATTAGGACAGAACAAGATCATGTAGAGTGGATTTAGTGTGAGACACAGCAGGGACCCGATGTTTATCCCTGGTCAATCACAACTTGCTTTCTACCCAGGCCTTACCAGTCTTTAGAAATACAACAGGCTTCCTTTGACCACATCATTGTTCTTACCTATTTACAGGTGCGGACAGTGGTCACTGACACTGTGGACACCATAGGGGCTGGCAAGAAAAAAAATGATGGAGGCAGAATTCTGTCTACAGTGGATATAAAAGTAACATAAATTGCATCTGCTGAGATCAGGTTTTTTTTTCCAGGTAAGAGAGTAAATCAATTTAATGTTCAGGCTCCTCTCCTTAACCTCTTCAGGATTATTCTCTGTGATTGTTAATACAGATAATTACCAACTTCTAAGTTTTTTGATCTAAATGTTTAGTGTTTTCATCTCCGATGTAATAATGTTTAAAGGGTTATTGAGTTTACAAGGTTAGTCTGCAAGAACTATTAGTCATGTCACTAAAATTTATTTTGTTTGTACTTACCTTGAGTTATTAACTCACTCACCTATGCAGTAAGCAATATAACAAAGCAGTTAAGGGCATTGGGTTGGAATCCTGACTCCCTTACTTAACTCGCTATGTGAGCCTTGGCAGCTACTTAATCTTTTGATGTCTTTGGGGAATTATAATAGTGTTTACTTCTAAGTTTTATTAGGATTATATAAGGATTAACTAAGATGTTGCATGTAAAATGACCCAAAAATATTCCCAGCACATAGTATGCACTCAATAAACGTTAACTAGTTTACTGTCACTGTGCGTCAACATTATTTTGTATCTCTTCCGTTCTTTATAAACAAAGAGCTTACTTAACTAAAACAGAGGCTCACTCAAATTCTCTCCAGTACTGGCTTGTGTGTGTTGTTATAAGGATATCCATGTTTGATGTGGGTGGCAGATTGGGATAGGAAGTAAAAAGATGCCTGAGGAAAGGAAGGAGCTATGACTACTTCATTCTGGTGTTCCACTGGTCATGAGGCTCAGCTTCCTTCTCTCCCACTGCAGTTGGCTTCCTCTTCAATCCACTCTTAAGTATTTTCTCCCATTCAGTTTTTAACTGTTCTTAGTTTCTGCTTCCTCATCACTTCAGCATGTCATGACTCCTTACGACTTTAATATCCCTCCTCTTGCAACCCTTTTGCTTCACCTCCCCATTTCCTGTTAAGAATTCCCTATTTCCCAACATAAATTAGTGAGAGAAGCTGATAGACCTGCCTTATCTCCAGCACCGGGTCGCTGGTCAACCTCTGAGTGCAGGAGCCTTGAGTCAGGTGCCCAACAGTCCAATCACCTGTGGCTGGGAGGAGTGGGGTTTTGAGGCCTATGTTGTCCCATCCCTTTAGCAGGGGCTATGGTGTTGAGAGACAATTCTTCCTCGATTTCTCGTATTTCTGCACATCTTCTGAGCAAGAAGCATGAACAGCTTTGTTCTGTCCTGCCTTTTCAAAGATGTTTGTATAGCAAATAGTCTTAAGAGACAGATATATTGTCCCCTACTCTCCTCCCAGGTCAGAGGACAGATTTGTTTCCTGAGCAAAATGAGGATAATGTCTTGTCCTGGGGCAGATTTCTAGCAGTTCCCTAAGATTGGGGTTTCCTAAGCTCAAATTTCCTCAGCTGTGGCACTAAACTCACACTGTGTGTGTGCAGCACTCCTGAGGGACATTGGGGGGAAGGCAAACTGATGTAATTATGAAACTCATGCTGTCCACTGTGCTATGAGAAATGAAGTCCTTTGTCTCTGATCCAGGGGTCTTGTATATACTCCTGGGACCTAGGAAATTTGTTAGCTTGCAAGCAGGGGAAAACCCTGAATCCGTTGCAGTCCTTGACAATGAGAAGGGATATTCTCCTTCAGGTAGAATGGTCCTTGCAGGCACTGTGGTAAATTCATCCAATGCAGCATTCTGTTCTGCTTCCCCTTCTACTGAGTTTCACCTACATATAAATTAAGCTTTAGGCAGTTCTTCAGGGCCTTAGTTTTGGGAGAAAATGCATTATACAGTAATGGGGGTTGGGGAAAGAAGAACCCAAAGGATTGTGCAACATTTCTGTCCTCCCTGAGTGAAACTCGGTTATGCTCAGATTTGGCACCTCTGCTACATCATAGTGCTGCTGCTAAGTTGAGAGGGGGGACTGTCTTAACATGGCTGTGCATCTGCATAGCATTTATTTCCCTTAATGTCCAGTGCACTTTAACTTGGCCCATTCAGCTTCTGTGAGTCATAATACAGCAAGTCTGACAATTTTACAATGATGCTTACTCATTATTAAGCCCTTAGTAAGACAGTTTGCAGGGTTCATTGTGTTAGTGCTGGTACGCCAGCATAGTTACAAAAAAAAATTATACAATATTTTGTATCAGAGCCTACATGACCAGCAGAAAAGCCGTGCTTCAGAATTGCCTGCTTTATGTTCTATTTTCTGGATAAAACCACACTGGATGCATATGTGTGAATGCTGTAGCACAGGGAGAAAACAAGCAAAAATAAAGCACAGGATATAAGGTCAAACACTGGAGTTTTGGTTCTTCTATTCAACTCACCCCCATCTCCAGAAAATAAACTCTTGGCTGGCGCTGGTGGCTCATGCCTGTAATCCCAGCACTTTGGGAGGCTTGAGGCAGGTGGATCACCTGAGGTCAGGGGTTTGAGACCAGCCTGACCAACATGGTGAAACCCCATCTCTACTAAAAATACAAAAATTAGGGGGGGCATGGTGGCACATGTCTGTAATCCCATCTACTCAGGAGGCTGAGGCAGGAGAATCACTTGATCTGGGGAGGCAGAGGTTGCAGTGAGTCGAGATCGCACCATGGCACTCCAGCCTGGGTGAGACTGCATCTCAAAAGAAAAAAAAGAAAAATTCTTTTCAAATTTCCCTGGTTGTAAGTCATCATGGCCTGCTGTGGTCCATAGGGCATACAACCTCTTAGGAGATGGGTTCAACCCTTCAACCTATAACTATCTCAATATAGCTATAGATCCTTTGGGCTTGAGAGTAGGTGCTGGTAGCTAAAGTCACCTTAGGGGGCTCATTCTTTCCTTGCTTTTGTTTCTAGCTTGGGTAATCACAGAAGAGACACTAAGGCCCTGTGTGTCAGGCATTCCCCAAGCTAAGATGAAATCCTCTCTACTGAGTGAATCCAGCTGTGCTGGGGGTGGGCACGTGTAACAGTCTCTTCATTACAATGGACACTTCAGGAGGCCAGGGATCTTGTCTATTTTGTTCACAGGTTTGTGAGTAGGCACTTTGTAAATATTAAATGGACAGCAGCTCAGGTTATACAAATATTTAATTTGTTGGGTTTAATGAAGGTGTTTTTCAGTGGATTGAGAAAGTATTCCCATTTTATATGTCCTAATATACTATTTTCATAAACTCCCTAATTTGAAAATTTTTAAACATTTTCTTTCAGGTAGTATTTACTCATTTAGATGTGGGTTGTAACCAAGGTGCTCACTTGTAAATAGCTTCGTCATCCAATTGAGGCTGAGCTTGCTTCCCAGACAAGGCTGATCTTGTAAGCTCCTCATCCCTATCTTCATCTGCTTTAAAGGTCAATTTAAACGGAAATAAAAAGTCTAACATTCTACAATGGCACCAAACCTAGAATACTGCAATACCAGGGTTGGGGGATCCTTGGTCCAGGTAAAGAGGAAGAATTATTTGTTGGGGCCAAAAGCCAGTTGGTATGATGGCATGTAGAGAAGCCCCTTTTAACAGCTGTCTGTAACAGTTGGGTTCTCTTCACAAGTCATTGGGACTAGACTAATAGAACTAGGGCACAATGTAAACGGCTGGATTTTTTAAAGAATTCTTTAAAAAAGAATTTAAAATGGCATTTATTAAGGATTGAAATCAAAAGGAAAGCCCCTGTCAAGTGTCTCTTCCTACAAATAAAACAACTTGGGAGTAGGTTCTGTACTCTTTGGAGTATTTGCAGTTGTGGAGGGCAGATGTCCATGGCTTCTAGAGGAACTGAAATCCAGACCTTTGGAAAGGGTAGCACAAATTGCTTGTAGAAAGATGTCTGCATAGTTAGCTCTTGATGGCTAAGAGACAACAGGATGCTATACACCTTTCAGGCCTGGGACAGTCTCTGCAGAACAGTTTAAGAATCCCAGATTACCAGGCAAAGGTAGGAAGTTCTCATTAGATCTTACTGGTGACTAAGAAACTTCACTAATCAGGGCCACATTAGAATCTTGGTCATCAGTACACAAATATCTTAACATGTTAGCAAAATAATATAGCAAGGAAAAAATATTTCTCAAAATTCTGAACAGATCCTAATTTTTTCTGATAAAACAAAACAAAAAAACAAAACAGACTGCATCTCAAGCAATGTACTTAAATAATAACACTGATAACACTGATCAGGTAAGCTGTTCCTACTCAGGAAGGCAGCATGAAGTAGACAGAATCGACAGCATCTCCTTTAAGAACCAGGGCTCTTTGACCATGTCTGGGGCTCAATTTTTTTTTTAATTTGTAAAGTTGAGACAATAAATCAACCCTGCAGACTTATTATGAAGATGAGATAAGATAGAAAGCCTACACTATGCCTAATATTTAGTGTTTCATAAATAGAAACTATTATTATAATGTAAAAATGCATTTAAAAATGAATCTTCGTAAGAAGAAACATTGTTATAATCTAAGGAAATTACTGACAGTAAGAAGTAGTATCTTTCTAAAAAGATAAAGACCTCCTCCCTGTCAATGTTCACTATAAAAACTGTATATTGATTATATACTAATAAGATGCAATAAATTACCAACTATCTTTATTAGTGTTAGGTTTCATAATTAATATTATGAAAATTACATTTTATTTTGACTTAATAAAGTTCCCCTGTCAAATTCGCAACTCTTGAAAGGTAATTAATATGTTTTTAAGAGTGTTTTATCTGAAATGTTCATCATTCTCCAAAAAGTGGTGCTATAAACAATGATGGAAACCAAGTATAACATATTTCCCTATGACTTTGCACATCAATGAAAAACATTTTTTTCAAACCCTTATTCATGCACAAATAGTGGTAGTACTGAACCTATAATTTAGATTCATTATAGAGAAGACAGAAGCAGGGTGATTACGTGACTTTGTCAAGGTCATGTTATTTCAAACACCACAATTTTGAGATGGGAAAAGGCGGACTCCAAAAATTATTAAAATGAGCTTGACATTGATCACTTAACAAATTCTAAGGCAGATTATTAAACAGATGGCACGTAAGGAGTTAGAAAAAGAGGCAGTATGGTTTCACTAAGAATGAGGCGTTACCAGCTGACTTAATTTCCATTCTTTAATATACTAGCACATTAGGCTACTTCCAAAGACAGTGCATAGTGCATCTGTCTGCCAAACACAACAAAATTTTTAGTGTCCTTTTTAGGAAAGATGAAGAAACGGGCATATGAAGTGACTGGTAGTTACTGCAACAACTGTAACCAAATTACTAATTAACGGATCACTCACCTTAAGTGCAGTGTATAGCGGCATTCTAAAGAGGGTCTGTACTGCATCCCATTCAATTCAACATGTATCAACAACTTAGACAAAGCCACTACATACCAAACGTATGCTTTATCAAAATTGGAACGGATGCAAGGCTAAGACGAAAAACCTGAATTCACAAGAACCTTCACAAATCAAATTCAGTAAGGATGAATGCTGTCCTTCAATTAGGTTAATAAGAGATTGTTTAAGTAAAGATAAGGTGGGGACTTGGCTTACCAGCAATACCTGGGAAGCTCAGCAAGAGACAGCAAACATGACAGCCTGGCTAATAATGATGGTGGTAATAATAACATATACCAACCGTAACAGCCACAGGAGAATCACTCTGAAGGTGGCAACAGTGCTCCTGAACCCTGCCCTAGTTCGACCACAGAACTGTGTTTAATTCTGAGCAACATACTTTAAGAGAAGGAGTGAAAGAGCCAACTCTAGGCTGGTCTGGAATAGATACCATGTTAGATTTCCGAAAGCGTGAAGCCTGAAGAAGGATATGAAGAGGGGACCACACAGGAGAAACAGGACTTTCTAATTTCATGTGTGCTGTTTATAGAGAAATTTGGTGACAATCTTCCAACAATGAAATTCATCCCTTGCAGGGGTGCTGAATGGCTCCATCCGGCAGTGGCTGAATGAAAATGATGATGAAATTATAAAAACATCAACAGTAGAGGTATACCACTGATGTTTCCAGCTCTGAGACTATTTTTCTAGTACATATTTAATCTATTAGAGGAGAATCAGAATTCTAAACTTTCTAAGCATCTAAACAAAATGATTAGTTTTTATCCAACTTTGTAAATTTTTTTGAGACAGGGTCTCACTATGTTGCCCAGGTTGCTCTTCAACTCCTGGTCTCAACCAATCCTCCTGCCTCAAGCCTCCTGAATAGCTGGGATTATAGGTGCGCACCACCATGCCTGGCTAGTCTTTGTCTAATTGAATTGCGTAATTTATCAGCACCCAACTGACCCTTCTGAAATGACTGAGTTCTCTGAACTGTTTGAGAACCACAAGGAATCTTGCTAAACAGTTAGATTTAATAATATTTCCATGCCTGATTTGGAGAAAACCACTGACGTGAGGTGGGCTCCCTTCCTTATTAAGGGTTTCTGCAGTCCGGAGTCAGTGTGGAAATCAGGTTCTGCTGAAACCTACGGGATAGCTAAGGATGTCAGGGAGGAGAGGGCAAGGACTCAGAGACCCTCCAGCAGTAGGAAGTCCATCAACTACTTCTGTCTGGCTCTTTCTAGGGCTTTCTTAGATTATAGTTCAAGGACTTTTAACATCACATGCTCAGTAGTGTTATCTGTCATTAACTCTAAATTGCGTAAGAAGTGATACAATTACACAATTAAATATTAGAAATGACCACCGAGTATATTCTGTTTATTGTTTATGATTTACACAGAAAATGATGGGCTGGGGTTATAGAACAATAAACCAACCATTACATTTAGACCTGGGCTTTTGAAAAACTTGCATTCCATTTTAACAATTCGTATGTATCTAACAAATACATAAATCCAGATCACAAATAATCTTAAGAGTTAAACAATTAAGAAACACAAAGAATACCACATAGATCTACCTTTAAATATCAGCATTCATATTATAAGAAATAAGAAAATGTTAAAAAAATAAAATTAGGTTAAGTCACAACATAAAATAGAGAAATAAGATAAATGCTATTTTATTAATATTCATACTTATTTCTAATTTACCTTCATATAGTCTTAACTTTTTCAAAAGGATCCGAGATATGATCAAATAATATTTTAGTATCTGAACTTGCCAGCCTTAGCTTATACCAGAGCTTGTTACCATGAAAATCCTAAAACCTCAATTTTCTTTTTCCTTTTTAAAATTTAAGCCAACTCCTATTCAACTTTTCTCCTTCACAGCAGCTGTTTATAGATAGTAGGGAGCCAAGAATGAAGGACAGTAACAGATGGAAAGCAAAAAGTACAACAGCTATCTTAAGTTCAGCTCTCAACATTGCTGGTTGAGTTTGGAACCAAAACCTCTTAACAACTGGCAGATAATAGCTAAATCTTAACATACAAAGAAGAAATATTTTCTTTGGGACAGCTGCTATCTAGAAGAAAACCAAGGTCCCTTAATATAGTCTAAATATAATGTGTGGCTTATTATAGAGAAATCTTTAGCAACGTAAGTTTAACCAGTAAGTGTCACAACTGATCAACAGTACTTAAAAGGAAACAAACAAAAATCACACTAGCCACAAATTTCCACCATATACACACGAAATTAATTTTAATCTGTTTTGACTCCTTGACACTAACTGATCATTAATGAAATATGATATGGAAAGATCACAGAGTAGAAAACAAGCAAAGATTAGTTTATACAACAGTGACTATATACATCAGAGGGAAAACATGCTAGCTAATGCAACATTAAGGCCTGAATGTAAGCATTTCCAAAGTCACAGAAGCCCCAAAGAACTCCTAAATTACAAATTCATCACATTACATGCATGCAATGTTCACTTTTGTTTTACCCATAAAAGGATACACAGTATTTTGCTGTAAATACCAGACACATTTACAATATATGCAAAAATTAGAATGCAAGTGTTATGTTCCTTATATTTAAGCCTCATATGTGCCAACAGTGAAAATTCATTTATTTTTAAGAATGAAAAAAGGAGACGGGATATAAATACTCAGAGAAATACACAAATAAGATGTAACTCTGCATTTGGGAAGCCATATAAATATTCCTTTTATGTGCCCAAACTAAATTATCAATGTACCAGTTAGATGGACGTACACTCACTATGTGCTTTACTATTTTACTTGCTCAAATGTTCTACAGTCATCATTCTCTAGTGTTAACATCAAATCACATTTGTAAGTGAACTATTATGTCCATGTTTGCACATACTCGTTTACTGTGTGTAATCACCTGAAGGAGACATTGTGCATCTTAGTTTGGGGTTATATAATTACAAAGATGACCCTGTGCAAGTTTTCAGACCTTCCAAAATACTGTAGAAGCAAAATTACCTTAAACTAACTATAACCAATATTAAACAAATGTGCCATGAGTGTTCTGGGCCTTCAAGTATAATTTTAACCAAGGAGAAACAGGTTGGGTAAGAGGTTAGAAAGAGTTTCATAAGGCCATCTAATTCAGCTCATTGTACCAAGCCCTGAGCACACTAGATTCTTTGTATGCTTTACTAACCTTACGTTAAGCACATCCACTGGTTTCATTAAGGATTTTACTACCTAACTTTATTTCAGGGGGAGTTACGTCTACGATTTAAAACTTTTGTAATGTTCTGGCCAAAATTTTAGCCTTCATTTGGCATTCTGAAAAGTCCTAATTTTAAACAAAAATGGACTTTCTGAAAAATTTCTCAGCATATGAACCAAGAGGTTATGATATAGCAAAATCAAAGGGACTAGTGAAAAAGCATACTTTAGAATTTGTTTCATTTCCAATGAAACCAAATTTTACTACTGTTGTGAACACAGTCTTTACATTTGATGCAAACAGGACAGCTTAATTATAATCACTTAGTGGCAGTATTACAGACAAAGCCAATAACATATGCCACACAGATGATTATTTATTCTGGAGAGAGTCAACTGATAAGCCTGGCTTTACAATTAATACAAACATATTCAACTAAAGAAAATGGATGCACTGTCTCAACATTCAGCTTGAAAATGTTTAATACTTTCTGCAAACCTAAATTTAGTTTAGAAAGGTTAATATTCTTTCTAAACTATGGCATATACTATATATAGCATTTTTAAATATATTTATATATAATTATTTGCACATGAAATTTAGAAGGAATTTGCAGATTTACTTTGATACACTGATCTCATTTCAACTGTCAAGGTTTAGGGTGCTTCTGCAATACTGTCATTTGAAGGTGGGGCATCAGGATCAGGCTCAGAGGAAGGAGCTGCAGATGCTTCAATAACCGCAGGTGGGAAATGACGGCGGCACACAGGGCATGTTCCCGACTGGAGAAAAAAAAAATGTTAAGAGCCACCAGAATCATCTTAACTGCCACACAAGTAACTTAATAAAGAAAAAACAGTATCATTATCCTAATAATAAGACTCTTAACAACAAAAAACAAATGTCAAATCCACACAATGCAGAAAGACATAATTTTAATATCTTTTCCTCTGTGCCCAATCAGACTCTAGTTTCTTTGAGGGTAAATGATGTCTCTTATTCATGTTCATATCTTTAAGGTCATTCATCCTCCTTAATTTAGTGAGTTTTAATTAAGAGCTGCTAAACTCAGCAGTGATGCAATCGCAGAGGGTGAGCAAAGAATCATGGCACATGTCCACATGGAGGTCAGAGTTTAGCTCAACAATAATCTGAATTATCATTATTTAGTCTATTATGCATTTACTAGAGAAACCACAGACCTACTTTAATTCACACCAAATCATTTATGATTGGTGTGAATTAAAGAAGGTCTACGATGAATTAACGTAGGTCGATGGCAAATTAAAGCCTCATTTTAGGGTAGCACAGATATGTCAAAGCAGATGGACTTCAGACTTTCTTTCTAAGCCATGACATTTCTTTCCAAAAAGAGATAAGAGTGTTAGGTGCCTTCTAAATGACAAAACAATCAACCACAGACCTTGGAGAGAAGGTGGGAAGGGGAAAGCAGTTATACTAGGAGCACAACATTCTAGGACCAATGGACGATTATAGAGCTACGTTATCTGATAACAGATTATCCCCTTGCAAATCTGGTCTTTTTCCCAAAGAGAACTCCCTGCTGGAAGGGAGGCTGAAGAGATCATGCTGTTGAAGGCAACAAAGAACTGTATCTTGGGAACATTCTCCCCAGAAAAAAAGCAGGAAAGGCTTCACACTAAGGTATTTCCTGACAGGAGAAAGACTGAAGAGACTGTTACTTTGTGTTACAGCAAAGTCTCAAGTATAATTCAAGGCTGTACAACATATATTACGTTTACCGTTTAAGAATCCATTTCACGCCAGGCACGGTGGCTCATGCCTGTAATCCCAGCACTTTGGGAGGCCGAGGTGGACAGATTGCCTGAGCTCAGGAGTTCGCAACCAGCCTGGGCAACATGGTGAAACCCCGTCTGTACTAAAATACAAAAAATTAGCTGAGCGTGGCAGCGTGCGCCTTTAGTCCCAGCTACTCGGGAGGCTGAGGCAGGAGAATTGCTTGAACTCGGGAGGCGGAGGTTGCAGTGAGCTGAGACAGCACCATTGCACTCCAGCCTGGGTGACAGAGTGAGACTCCGTCTCAAAAAAAAAAAAAAAAAAAATTTCATTTCAGCAAACATTTATTGTGTACTTGCCATACAGATTGGGCCCCAACAATAACATTTTAGAGTCAAATAGATGAGTGTGGTCTTGATGAACTACATACTAGCTATTTAAACTTAGACAAGTAACAATCATTAGAAAACAGGAATAAAGATAACAATAAGTCCTAAAGTACTGTGAGGATTAAAGGAGAAATCATGAATCTTTAAAGAGGAATCATCTAACAGTGACTGACACACAGCAGGCACACAAAACACTGCTTCTTAAGTCTCTGCAGCTATCATGGGAATTTAAAGACAGTATTTATTAAGGACAGAAAAGGTGGAATTTAAACTGCACCTACCTATATCATCTAATCTTACAGATGGTATAGGGAAAAATCATGCCAGAGTTCAGGAGCAAATGCATAGAAACATGAGCAAGTGTACAGAAAAGTAAATCTGAAGAAACAGGTTGGGGTCTAAATCACAGAAGGCCTTGAATGTCAAGATTAAAACTTCAGATTATTCCACAGGTGACTGGAGGTCCCTCTCTTTCTTTTATGAGAAGGGAAGTACATTATCAGAACTACATTTCAGAAAATGCCTTTAATGATGGCATGATAGATAATGAAGATTTGGAAGAGTGAGGGGATAGGAAGAGGGGAAGATGATGAGAAATTAGTTAATGGGTATAATGTATGTTATCCAGGTGATGGGATATCCTAAAAGCCCTGACTTGACCACTACATAACCTATGCATGTAACAAAGTTGCACATGTACCCCACAGATTTATGCAAATAAAAAAGAAATGAAAAGAAAGTACCTCTAAAGGAAGTAAGGAAATAAAGTAGGTCACTACAATAGTAGTTAAGACAACAAGGGTTGAAGGTCTAATGTATGGGAGTAGAAATGAAATGAGGGAATGGACCTCACAGACTCAGCCATGCTCAAAAATTTTAAGAGTTGGTGGCTCTGCATTTTCTGCTTCCCCAATAATTTTAATAACACCTACTTCCACTACTACCACCATCATGTACAGACACTGAAAAAGTCATTTTCTACTGAATTCTAACTTTCATTAGTAATAAGTTTACCATTACTTTTCCTATACTATATGTTTACTATGTGCCAAACACTACATTAAATTCATCACGGATTACCTACTTCAACTCTTATAAAAACACTAGAGGTTGGTATATTGTACAGCACAGCCATCTAGGCTGTATTAACAAAATGCCAGATAAACAGGTTAAGAAAAATCACCTAAAATATTATTTCCCAAATTATGTTCTGGGAGAAGGGAGAGAGCAAGGAAAGCAGTATTTTAAAACTAATTCAGAATCCAGCATTATACCTCAATCCAGAATACCAGGAAGTCTCATGAGACTTGAGACACACATTATCTCTATGCAGACAATACTCCTCAAATAATACACATTAGCACGTGCTGTTTACTGAAGACTGCTAGCTGGTCTTTGTAACTTGCACCATAAGTTTTTATTTGTGATTTTGTTGTTAATAAAATAAAAACACCTCTAATTTCTAATAATAGCTTTCATCTGATATGATTTGTAAAATATTTACTGGGCACTTACTACCTGAAAGGCACTATGGGTTATCTCATACAGAGAGATTTTATAAAAGAACAGTGAACATTTCTAAACTGGATTTCAGAGATTTTAAGTGGAATTTTGAGAAGAACAAAGTGGCAAATAGAAATAGAGGAACAGCAAAGAAAGGAAAAGGAAAGACAGGGAAGGAAGGAAAGGAATGGGAAAAGGGAAGGAGAAAAAAAGCACTGGTTATAGGGAAGAAAGGGAGTTGTATTCCTAAGTAGATAATTTGGAAAAGTGACTTGGGAATTCCTAGTGAACTGGATGGTAAATATCCTTTATGCAAAAATAGAGTTCACAGAGAAGACTGAAATAAAACACTTCCTTTATTTAAATAATTCAAATATGCTTACGATTTATTGGGTAAATATTTGAAGACAATATATAAAAACTGGAATAGGAGCTACTTGGTAGGTTATTAAGTATCTCTCATATACATTTCAGAAACACCAACCTGTATTAGCAGAATAGCTGTATATTGTTATAGTACTTTGAGTAGTGCCAAAGGCTTCTCTGCTTTAGATACTTTTGAAAACACCAAATTTCAGGGTTATGATTAAAATTCTAATCAGCTTTATTCTAAAATGAGTTTTCAGATATTTAATCACTTCCTAAAATGATTAAAAACATGTTGTTATTATTGTCTATATTTTTAGACAATGTTAGTAAAATAAAATATTTCCATATTATCCCTGAGCTGTAATCATTAAATGCAATCAGGTTTTTAACAATGAATTAAAAAGTACTACAAATTTGTGGCTAAATAAAACAGGTTTAAAAGATACTACCATTGGCTGGGCATGGTGGCTCATGCCTGAAATCCCAGCACTTTGGGAAGCTGAGGCAGGCGGATCACCTGAGGTCAGGAGTTTGAGACCAGCCTGACCAACATGGCGAAACTCTGTCTCTACTAAAAATACAAAAAATTAGCTGGGCTTGGTGGTGGGTGCCTGTAATCCCAGCTACTTGGGAGGCTGAGGCAGGAGAATCGCTTGAACCCTGGAGGCAGAGGTTGCAGTGAGCCGAGATCGAACCACTGCACTCCAGCCTAGGTGACAAGAGCGAAACTCTGTCTCACAAAAAAAAAAAAAAAAAAAAAAAAAAAAAAAAAGATACTATTATTCACTTGCAGAAGACACTATTAAAGTATTAATTTTTAAATTTTTAATTAATTATTCTATCACTCACCTTTTGTAGCCAAATTGAGACACAAGGTTTGTGAAAGAAATGGTGACAGGGCAACTCTGTTGCTATATCATCCTTAATATACTCACTGCAACAGATTGGACAGCACTGTTCCTGACCAATAGCTGAAAACAACAAATAATTCAGGTCAATCACATGTAGTTCAATTTTAATAAAACTGAAAAGCAACATATTATACTCATAGAAGATACCTCTGAAAGACGAAAGAGCCAGTCTTTGACCAGTTAATTGGCAGGCATTTCTGTCTAATACTTGGCAATTTGGAATCTAATAAATACTGCTTTGTAAAAAAGCTGACAGAGGAACATTTGTCTCAGCCTATCACTTGAAAATTAAAAATATTCTTGTACTAGGTGAAAGTTTGTGAGCATCTGGTTTCTATAAAAAAAACTAGTGAAAGTTTCTAATAATCAAGTATTTAATTATCTAGGTATATTGATAATATACTTAAATGTACAATGTGTTCTTCAACATTTGAGATCAACTTTGCCCTTACCAGTGTGATCTTCAAGAACAAGGGTCTCTGGAAGACCATCAATGCTTTCCTTACTGGCTGGTGGATTGGCCACCTCAACATCTACTGCAAGAGACTCTAAATGGGCCAGAGCAGTCTGAAAAACAAAAGGTACAGTTCTTTGTTAGAAATACTTTAAAACAGTAACAGAAAACTATTTTTAGGGTATCTCCAAAATTATATCACCATTATTGTCTTTTTGTTAGTTTCTTTTGCTTTAGTCCTTTGCTCCTTTTGCCTCTTCAGAAGGAACTACCACCATCACCAACAAACCAAAACATTAAATATACACGCAGAGCCCAACTTTCTACATGTGAAATAAAAATATACCTTGTCTTGGCCAGGCGCGATGGCTCATGCCTGTAATCCCAGCACTTTGGGAGGCCGAGGCGGGGTGGGTCACTTGAGGTCAGGAGTTCAAGACAGCCTGACCAACATGGTGAAATCCCATCTCTAGTAAAAAAAAAAAAAAAAAACAAAATTAGCAGGGTGTGGTGGCACATGCCTGTAATCCCAGCTACTTGGGAGGCTGAGGCAGGAGAATTGCTTGAACCCAGGAGGTAGAGGTTGTAATGAGCCAAGATCATGCCATCGCACTCCAGCCTGAGCAACAAGAACGAAACTCCATCTCAAAAAAAAAAAAAAAAAAGCGGGTCGTGGTAGTGTGTGCCTATAATCCCAGCTACTGGGGAGACTGAGGCAGGAGAATCGCTTGATCCTGGGAGGCAGAGGTTGCAGTGAGCTGAGATCACCATGCACTCCAGCCTGGGTGACAGAGCGAGACTCTGTCTCAAAAAAAAAAAAAAAAATCTACCTTGTCTCAATAATCATCTACTTCTCCGTATTTATATTTTGAAGGAGTGGTTACTTTTTCCAACTATTGGTTCCTATGTGAGATCACTAACATGAAAGAAAATAATAAACATTTTGGAAAGGTTCACTTCATGAAAGATAAAATGTGGCTGAGGCTACTAGAAGCTCCAGGTATGGAAGCAAATAATGCACTCCTGAATGGCTACATCTACCACTGGCATGGATTTGGCGCACCCACATTACCAGCTCACAAGTATTACTAGGTTATCTGGGTTGTGAATTTCATTTACAGGTTCAAATATCTGTGTCAAATTACTGTTCTAAGAAGGATGGAAAGAACATCAGATCATGTGATCATCTGGGATGCGTCATCCTCATCCTTTCTGGCTCTAATTAGACTAGAACGGCAGTTGAGACTTTTGTCTTTTTGTCTGCAACCCATACAATTACTTGCTCTTGGTGCACATGCTGCTTCCCCTGCCTGGTGCTTTCTGTCCATCCTTTAAGTCCTATCACTCCCTCTGGGACTGCATAAGTCCTGTCTCTTCCATGAGGCCTATGTCAGTGGTCCTAGACTGCACTAGTATCCTTCTGAACTGCTACTGTATTCAAAGAATTGGTATTACACAGTTTAATTATTACTTGTTAGTATTATATCCTAATTACAGCATCATAAGATCATGGAGCTATGAAAGACCTTGGCTTCTTTTTAGGGATGAAAAACCTGAAGGAAATTTGACAACTATCAAAACTGGGCCTTCCCTCCTGGTTGGAGTGCAGAATATTACAGCTGCTACAGAAAACAGCCCAACAATTCCTCAAAATTAAAAACAGAATTATCACATAATCCAGCAATTCTAGTTCTGGGTATACACCCAAAAAGAACTGAAAACAGGGACTAAAACAAGTATCTGTACACCCATGTTCACTGCAGCATTATTCACAAGAGCCAAAAGGTGGAAGCAAATCAACTGTTCATTGATGGATGGATGAATATGCAAAATGTGATGTACACATACAGTGAAATATTACTCCGCCTTGAAAAGGAAGGAAATTCTAACACATGCCACGACATGGATGAACCTTGAAGACATTATGCTAAATGAAATAAGCCAGTCACAGAAGGATAAGTACTGTATGATTCTTACATGAGATACCTAAAGTAGTCAAATTCATTGAGACAGAAAACAGAATGGTGGTTGCCAGGGGCTGGAGAGATGGGAAAATGGGGAGTTACTGTTTACAGCAATGTGAATACACTTGATTACACTGAACTGTACACTTTAAAAAACTGTAGCAATAGTAAATTTTATGTTATGTTTATTTTACCATAATAAAAGAAAATGAACAAGCCAGGTTTCCCATATAGAAGAAGAATTCTGCCTGATAGCTTAGCTAACACTCTATTCTTCTGGATGGCAAACCTAATATTTATACATGCCTAAGGTCCTACCATAGATATTCCCAAAAAGAATTTGAGATGACTTATAATAGGGATTACAACTTGCCTTGGGCCAAGCCCAAAGCAAAATCAGGACTGAAAAAGGAAAAAGCAAAACGGTTCACAAAGAGTTAATCAACATAGTTAATATTATTGAACACCAAATTTGACTCTGGATATGCAGAGAAACACTGCAAAAAGAAAGAAACACTGTTCCAGTAATTGAATTATTGCTTCTCAGCTCCAAATACACCTTTCATTTCTGCCCTTTGAAAACAGATTTGGGCCTTTTAAATATTTTTCCTTTTGTTAGCTGACATGATTTTAAGTTTTGTCAGTAGAAGGTGCTGGAGAGACACAAGGAAAGGACTTTGCTTCATGGTTCCCTTGGGCTTGCCCCTGCAGTGTGCCAGGCTTCCCTGTGCACAGATGGCTTCTCCAGCATCAGACTCCTCCAGTGTGGGTGGCTTCTCCAGTGCCTGGCTCTTGAAGCACATGCCGCTTATCCAGTAACTGGTAATTACAGGACAAGGTTGCCAGCAGCTTCTCCTTGTACTCATCTTAGGTGGTTCTGCAGCAGAGTACCTAGGGGCTTGGTCACATCACTGTGAAGTTTCTCTTGCCCCAGAGGGCAGATTTTTGCCATGTTCCAGAAGGCAAATTTCCAGCAAGTTCTGCCAGCACAGTACCATAAATACTCCTCCATAAGCCATGGCTGTGTCCTTCCCAATAAGGTCTGGCTCTCAGCCTTAGACAGGAGGGAAGAAGAGTGCTCTATCTCAGCCCTAAAGCTGTTTATTAAATCTGCTAATCCTATATTCTTTAGAGTTTGCTTTACTTCCTATTAGCCAATCCCTTGGTATTCTAAACTTCCGTTGCAGTTAATATTTACAGTAAATTTTCCCTGTTCAAATTACTGTATTTCTCTCTCTTGGGACTGAACTCAGACTGGTATAGAATTCATACTAAGAGTGGTCCCGGGACACAGAACTGGCAAGAAAAGGATTTGGGGGTTGGTTTGGTTACACCTGTTGAGCTTGAGCTCAGTGCTGAGCTCCTTGCCAATGAGAATGGGATGCTATTAATCCATAGTCTGTAGTGGCATCACAATTAATCAAGATATCACTGTGGTTGACAGTGATGAAGGTCCAACTGAAGCATGTGTCTTGAAAGCCCAGATAGCTGCTATACTTGATCTTACGGCAACAGTGATCTAACTGTAAAAATCGTGATGTGAGATGGATTATTAAGAGTGCCCTTGTGCACTTACAGAAAAAAATTACAAACTCAGGTCTCTTAAACCTCACAATAGGGTATGAGAGCCAGAAAGCATCCACGACAGCCCTAAAAGATGCTCTTGCTCCTAAAAATCAAACACAGAATGTAATTGTGTGGATTGCTAAATGAAAATTAGAGTTGACTTCTTAGTCTCATCAAATTTCTCAAAAGTTTTACCATTGATTGGTTAAGGAATAAGATTCTGAAACCTGGAATGAAGACATCTGGCTGAACTCTGAGGAAACTGATAACTTTGAATCCCCAAGTCACTCTGAGCCTCCTGTTACCAGTAGAAATAGTGTGCCCTCCACAGACTAGGCTTCCTCTGCTTGAAAACCCTGTGATAATCTCACCTGGAGTGTGAATCTCTTACTGCTTTCATGCCCAACAGTAAAGTTACCAGAACTACAGCAGACAAAAAAAGAAAGAATTGAAGATATAAACAGTATAGGTCTGGGTTACTCTACTAAGTAAAGAATCCTAACCAGCTGAGTGAGCTTCTGGCTGAGGGCAGGGAAAATATGACTGGGTCATGGAAGAAGGAAGTTATAGCTATCATTCACAGTCTCATGAGCAAATACAGAACAAGGATTAGTAATTTTGCATATTTTATGTGCTTGTTTTATGTATGTGCTTATTTATATATGTTAACAGTTTACTTTTCCTCTTTCCCATTTCTATTTCAATATGCCAGTTGTTGGAAGTTAAATTTGCAATTTAGTCTTTATATAAGAGAATATTCAGTGTTACTATGAATGTGTGGAGTAATGCATAACTAGTGATGGATACAATGCCTCTTGGAACTAGCCATCTGCTCATTCTGGGGAATGGGTGAAACTTCATTTGTAGTAAGTAATAGCTGTATTTTGTTGGGTGGAAATACAATTCTATTGATGGATGGAAATTTAAATGTGCATTGAAAGGTATATATGGAAGCCAAGTTATCAAAGTGCTGGAATGTTCCATTTATGGAATTATTGCTCCACAAATCCAAATTCACTATTGTGTCGGCTCTGTGAAAATCTGGGCTGTTTAAATACTTTCCCTCCTAACAGCTGGCATGATGCTAAGCTTTGTTCACAGAGGATGTTGAAGAACACTGCTGGAGGAAAGGGCCTTCCTTCTGTCCCAGTGTGCTTGCTTGACAGAGCACACTGGGACTAGAGTGATATTCGTGGCTTTCTCTAGCACTAGACTCAGTGCACACAGCTTCTCTAGCAGCCAGTTCCTGTAATGCACTTAGTAGGCGGCAGCCTCCCCCAGCATCCATGCTGGACAGTTCTGCAGCACAGCGCTTCCAGTTAGACACCTTCCTATGAATAGCTTTCCTCAGCACCCTAAGAGAGCTGACTTCCAGCAAGTTTCACCAGCACATACCCAAGTGACTTCTCTCTCATACAGCAAGCCACAGCTGTGCCATTTCCATCAAGGTGACCTCAGCCCTGAGATGGACTAGGGACTCTTCCTTGGGTTGTCCTAGCTTTGCCTGACAGGTGGTGGCTGCTCCTTATATGCGCTTTCCCCATATTCTTTGTAATTATCTTTATTTCCTCCTAGCCAATCCCTTGTTACTCTACTTCTTTGTTCTAGTTTAGAATTCTTTATATTGAACTTTCCCACTGCAAGATAGGAAATGCAAGGTAAGATCCTGTTATCAGTCCCTTTCCTTCTCACATAGCTATAATTATGAATCTCCTCCAATTCCCCATATGTACTACTCAAGATAGAACCTGCTTGAAAGAACTCATTTGTGCTACACATAAACAGAAATAAAGGATGTTATTTATAGTAACTTTCATTTGGGGAGGTTATTCCAGGCTAATTATGCTTTGATGTATGTTTGTCTCAATGGGTTCATTATCTCTTTCTAATGATTATCTACATATTTGCAGTGCTAGTAACACCTGAAATTTCATATATGTAAAAATAATTTATTGCCTTGGTACTGTCATATATTCAAGATGATCCAGGATCACTTATAAGCAACACAAGCAAAAGATAGCCTTTTAAGCCACTAGTATGAAAACCTATAAAAATTAAAAAAAAAAAACTATCTATACCTTTAGGCAGTACAATGTATTTACAATAGTTAGTCGAAGAGGCAGAAAGACAACTAGCCTAAATCACCCTATCTAGAATACATGTAGGTTTAAAGTAGCATAATCCTTTATCAGCATAAAATTTTGTTCTAAAGAATAAAATACAATTCAGTTTTTAAAGAATGAAGATAGTAATACCGATTCTGAATGATCACCACTGAATCCAGATTTGTTCACTGATTACACCAGTTAGTTGACTATTGATTTGAATAAACCTATATGAATATACTATTTACTGAGAGCTTCCCAATACAACCAAGTATTTTGCTAAAGGCTTTAACACAATCTCACAATAACCCATCAGGTAGATTTTATTATTCCCATTTTGTAAATGAAGATGCTAAAGCTCAGAGAGGTTAAGTGAATTGTCCAAGGTCACACAGCCTAACTCTTTAACACAAAAGCCCACCTTCTAAACCTCCACATTATAGCCTTCCTAGTGCCTACACCTGGGTGTATACAGGTGCTATTGTGAGTATGTAAAGACTTTACAGGGGCCTGTGGGTATGGACAGCCTTAAGATAATCAGTTTCAATAAGCTTTCATAGGTAAAATCTTTCTTCGAACTGATCCACATAAGAATGCACCTGCAGTATAACATGCTGGTTCTCTGTTCTAACATTCTGTTTATACTTGCCATTCTTCCACTTTATAAATAAAAGCATACTTCTTACCCACTCACAGGGACAATCTGAAGTACTGAGGTAGAACTGAACTCTAATGACTAAGTAACAAATCTTTTGGGTGGCTTCCAATCCTTTGCTTAAAAAAAAAAAAAAAAACGGAAGGAATCTAAAGAATATCTAGACAAGTTGATGTGATTCTGGGCAAATATCTCAAAAGAATTCAGTGACAATGCCATAATAAACTCCTTCCATTCCTATTAATTTATTTAGGCGAACAACGTTTTTCAACCTTACATTCATAAGATGAAAATCAGAAGTAAATTTATGCTGAAATATGTCTCATTCCGGTAATAAATAAAATTCACTCATAACTGGGAAAGGAAAATGCCTCCATCTCATTAGATTCACTTCCTACAAAACACTTACCAAAATTCATAATTTATTTTTGATTATTTGGATACTATTAATTGTAACTCAATTTAACCACTTTTTATATTAAAAATTTTAAACATTTTTCTAGCGAAGAAGTATGATAAAGTAACTAATACTACCTAGATTTATGCTGAAAAATTTTAGATGTCAACATAAATGTGCAAGGGGATTTTTTCAAAATCCATTTTGAAAAGTAGAAAAGTTTCAAAAGGTTAAAGACGTTTAAGGTTTTACCCTCTCCTCACTCAAATTAGAGACACAGATATAAGGAGACAAATACATACTGCCAGTATTTTCACCAAAAGCCACTACCTGAAAACAATGACCAATCTAGTATTGGAAAAATAACAGAAATGAAAGCAACTACTTCCAAAAAGTTACAGGGCTGCTTGAGAAACAAAGTTTTTGTTTCATTTAAAGAGTGTTAGTGTTAAATATAAAAGAAATAATCATAAATTATTTTTGTTTCATTTTAAAAAATGATTAAATAAATGCATACTGAACACAGAAAAACAGATTTCTGGAGAGTGACAGGAAGACAACTGTATTGATTTTCTAGGAGTGAAACATCTCAATCAAATTCAAATAAATTGAATCAGAGCACTAAAATGTGAAGAAGCTGATAAGCTTTAGAGGAGAGAGATACTTAAAGCCATTAAACACCGGCAGAAGTATAGACTGGTAGGAATAATGCCACTGAGTTCACTATTGGTAAAAGCCAACAATGTTTGAGACTGTAAGCTCTTGCTTGCCTTTTGTCTTAGTTCACTGCTAGTGCCTTTACCTAGCATGACCTCTCAAGACCAGTCTCTCTGGCTCTTCTTTCAAGATGCCAAATGTCACATTCCCCACTAGTAATAAATACTAAAACATTTTATTCTCAACACTTCTTTTTAAAGTTATCTCCATATTGTAGGAAATCATAAACCACTAGCATAAAATGAAAGACTAAATGTTGTGAAATCAGACCCTAGAACAGATCACTCAAAGAGTTATTTAGCACAAGGAAATGAGTGATCCTTAATCTTTATGTATTTCTGATGCAAGTTACCATGCTACACCATTATTTCTTATGTGTCAGAATTTGCCAAGGCAGGTTAAATAATTTGGCAAAAATCCTAATTGTATCCTATCTCATGATGTTCTTTCTGACTTTTTTCCTAGTATAGAGTATTTCTGCTATGGTTACTTTGAGAAAAACACTCACCACAAAGCGTAATTGAAAGCAATCTCCACGGACAGTTACATATGTAAAAAAAGTGGTGACAAAGCAGAGCTAGCATAAATGTACGTGAACATGTATATGCATGCATGTGTGTGCACAGATGGACAGATATCTAATATCTATAGATATCTATATTAGATATCTATATATTAGATACCTATATCTATAGATATCTATATATTGATATCTGTATCTATAGATATCTATATATTGATATCTGTATCTATAGATATCAATATATTGATATCTATAATATCTATAGATATCTATATATTGATATCTATAATATCTATAGATATCTAATATATAGATATCTATAATATCTATAGATATCTATATATTAGATATCTATATATTAGATATCTATATATTAGATATCTATATATTAGATATCTATATAGATATCTATATATTAGATATCTATATAGATATCTATATATTAGATATCTATATAGATATCTATATATTAGATATCTATATAGATATCTATATATTAGATATCTATATAGATATCTATATATTAGATATCTATATAGATATCTATATATTAGATATCTATAATATCTATAGATATCTATATATTAGATATCTATAATATCTATAGATATCTATATATTAGATATCTATAATATCTATAGATATCTATATATTAGATATCTATAATATCTATAGATATCTATATATTAGATATCTATAATATCTATAGATATCTATATATTAGATATCTATAATATCTATAGATATCTATATATTAGATATCTATAATATCTATAGATATCTATATATTAGATATCTATAATATCTATAGATATCTATATATTAGATATAGATATCTATATCGATATTAGATATATTAGATATGTTATATATCTAATATATAATATACAATATATTAGAGATCATTTAAAGACAAATTTAATAGATATATCTAATATATATTATATATTAGAGAGGTAATATATTAGATATATAAATATATTATTAAATATATCGATATTAGATAGGTACCTGCTATCTAACTTGTCAATCTAAACTAGACTTTCTGGCTGGGCATGGTGACTCATGTCTATAATCCCAGTGCCATGGGAGGCCAAAGTGGGAGGATTGCTTCAGGGCAAGAGTTTGAGACCAGCCTGGGTAACATAATTGGACCCTATCTCTACCAAAAAACCCCACAAAAAACCGAAACCAGGTCTGATGGCCCATATCTGTAGTCCCCGCTACCTGGGACAGGCTAAGGTGGGCTGATTGCTTGAGCCCAGGAGTTCAGGGCTGTAGTAAGCTATGACTGCACCACTGCACTCCAGCTTGGGTGACAGAGTGAGATCTCGTCTCAAAAATAAATAAATACACAAACTGGACTTTCTAATCTCAGAAAATTTAAAGACAAAATATATTATAATGCTCCTAAAAGTTCTTGCCAATTTTTTGTTCTCTCATCTGTGGCTCATTCACCAGTCATTTCTGTACCTATATTTTGGAAATCACTTTGGAAATAGTGATTTAAAAGGACTTCTTTTAATGAAATCCACTGGTACAGTAGTAGTTCCCAAACATGAAAATACTTGGGCTTTGAACTTAGGCAAATACATTTAAGAACAGGTTTTTCTGTTTTAGTTAAATAATGAAAAGAAGGCAAGAGAAACTTAGGCAGCAAATATGCCCCACTTATTAAAGTGTGTATATGTTTGCTGGGATAAGGAGGAGCAAATTTCCTAACTGCATTAGGCAGCCGGATAGTATTTGGAAGCCATGAGAAAAAAAGAGATTTGTAATATATCCTTAGCTTCAACTGCATTTCACAAATACACCTGTGCGTGTGTATATAAGATATTCACTCTCATACTTGTATAATTCAATAGAGAAAAAAGTATATTTTCTAAATGTAAGCAAAACATTTTCCATTCTACAGTAAAAACTGAGAAATACTGAAATTTAAGGCAAACTAGCAGGACATCAAGTATAATTTGTATGCACATACTGGTGACAATTATTATTCAATAACTGTTACTAAACTGATGGGAAAAAGATTCACCTTTTCTTAAGAGTAGTCTAAAAATCACTTTAAACCTTTATCATTTTGTATCCCATCAACTTATATATGGAGATCAGAGTTATGAACATACCTCCATAGCCTGGGCTAAGCGTTCTTCTAGTGCCATGTAGGTAAGGAACTGAGGATCCACATATGAAATAGCTTCAGCAACTCCTAGTCCATCTGCAAAGCCATCAAATAGGCTGAAAAAAATAAAAAATAAAAAACAGAAAAAACTCACCACTATGATTTGGGAAATCTTATGCTGAGGACATAATTATATTAGCATACTGACAAGCCGACAAACATGCTGTGAACAGAAGACCTTAAAATATTTTAATACCAACTTGAAGGGTTAGGGGCAGGAGGGACCCAACAGAAAAGTGAAGTGCTAAAGATGAGTAGTTAAGATACAACTACCTCATCCAACAGGCTGCCAAACTCAATGCACAAAGTTTGTAGAAAAATTCTCTTTTGTGTTTCTAGCTCTAACTCTAGAGACTGCTTAAAGGTACAGGTTGAGCATCCCAAATCTGAAAATCTGAAATCCAAAATGTGCCAATGAGTATTTCCTTTGTACATCATACTGGCACTCAAAAAGTTTCAGATTTTGAACCATTTTAGATTTTGAATTTTCAAATTTGGGATGCTCAACTGGAAGTATATGTAAATATTCCAAAATCTAGGAAAAGAATCCCAAATCCCAAACACTTCTGGTACCAAACATTTCAGGTGAGGGATATAGTACATTTCCCCACCCGATTATTTCCCACATATTTCTCCTTCTGTTTTTCAGTTTCCAATCTGCATGTAGGTGAGAATATGATAAAGAAAATAACTATATTTATTTTAATTCTATCATTACTCACGGCTTTTTTCTTTTTCCATTTTGTAATGCTTAATAACCCTGGATTTTAAAATATTTTATTATTTCAAGCCTTTCTCATTAATCTGTCTTCTTCTAAGATTAGGCCACCTCCATTATTATACAGCTTGAAAAATATCTAGCTCCTAACTGCTCATTTTTAATTATAATTTTCTCTAAAAAACCATTAAGCTCCTAGAAGAAAAACATGTCTCACTTTGGTCCTACTCTCCTTCCTCCACCCCTGAACATATCGAGATTCCTCCTTTTCCTCTAGTCTTAGAAATACTACGTATTTCAAAATTTGAAAACCGTTAAGTATGTCCTTGGTCCTCTTTTCTCTAATCTTGCTCCCTTGGAAATTGTTAATATATTCAAGCCCATTTTCTTCAATTATCCTCTCTGCAGGTAATTCCTAAATCTCTACCTAATTCCTAAACTTCCCCTGAAGCTCTTGACCTACATTTCTAGTTGTCTGGGGGCACCCTGAGTAGATGTACTCCTACCACCTCTTAAGTCCAAGATATCCAAAACTGAGCTTTTGTCTAAAGACAAACTAAACTTGTTGACTTCCATATCCTATTTGAATATCACAGTCCTAAACATCCACAAACAACCTAGCTCAAAAACAGTTTTGATGTCAACCCATGTGCCGTAATTAAAATTACCCATCTGTTGCCAAGAGACACAGAAATGGTTCTTGAAAAGAGTAATGTTACAGTTTAGCAGTATCTGGAAATCAAGTATCACATGATACAAAGCAACAGACATGCACATATAATCACAGATTTTGGAATTAATATTAAGAATTACTGAATCCATCCACCCTTGAAATACTGAAACTCCCTCATCTAGCAGTAAGATGTAGTACAAAGAGAAAGAGCCTGTAACTGACTCTTCCTTCATCTATAAAACAAATTAAATGAGTAGGTGTGCAAAGGTGCCTGGCACAGAGATGGCACTACAGTAGACATTCAAGTAACAGAAGAAACATTCCTTCCATGCAGAAAATACACTGCTTTCTAAGGTGGTATGTACCAGTGCGGGAGAGCACTACTAGAAGTTTAAAACATATGAAGTATTCCTACTTGTAACTTCTGCTCTGTTGCTGTAATTCTGCCTGCTGAAACAACATAAATTGTGTCTTCCTTCTCTTTGCAAAAAAACTCTTCAAACGATTGAAGACAACTATCTCCCAATGATTCTTTTCTTCTCCAGGCTAAGCAAATCTAGACACTCAAAGCATAATATCAGGTTGTAATTTGGCCCCTACAAATAATCAGTTAAAAATTCTAAGATCATGTACTTGGCAGTCACCATGGTAATAACTGTTTCAGGCTGGGTGTGGTGGCTGTAATCCCTGTTGGGAACAGGCCCTCCCAAAATCTGGCCATAAACTGGCCCCAAAACTGGCCATAAACAAAATCTCTGCAGCACTATGACATGTTCATGATGGCCATGATGGCCATAATGCCCATGCTAGAAGGTTGTGGGTTTACCGTTTACAGGAATGAGGGCAAGGAACACCTGGCCCGCCCAGGGAGGGAAACCGCTTAAAGGCGTTCTTAAACCACAAACAACAGCACGTGCCTTAAGGACATGCTTCTGCTGCAGATAACTAGCCCAACCCATCCCTTTATTTTGGCCCATCCCTTCGTTTCCCATAAGGGATACTTTTAGTTAATCTATTATTTACAGAAACAATGCTAATGACTGGCTTGCTGTTAATAAATATGTGGGTAAATCTTTGTTTGGGGCTCTCAGCTCTGAAGGCTGTGAGACCCCTGATTTCCCATTTCACACCTCTATATTTCTGTGTGTGTGTCTTTAATTGCTCTAGCGCCGCTGGGTTAGGGTCTCCCCAGCCAAGCGGGTCTCAGCAAATCCCAGCACTTTGGGAGGCCGAGGTGGGCGGATCACTTTGAGCTCAGGAGTTCAAGACCAGCCTGGGCAACACGGTGAAAGCCCGTATCTACAAAAAATACAAATATTAGCCAGGCATTGGTAGCTCATGCTTGTAGTCTCAGCTACTTGGGAGGCTGAGGCTGGAGAATCACTTGAGCCTGGGAAGCAGAGGTTGCAGTGAGTCAAGTTTGCGCCACTGCACTCCAGCCGGGGTGACAGAATGAGACTCTGTCTCAAAAAAAACATAAAACAAAAAACAAAAAATTGTTTCAGACAAGAACCACTAATAGATGCTAAAACTAGTGGATGGAAGTTTGATAGTTTAAAAAGAAACAGGTTATTTACAGTCTCAAAGTATCTTCACGCTAGAAGCCTATTGACTATAGCTGACCCTTGAACAGGGGCTTGAGCTGGGTAGGTGGGTACCCTTAAACTCAGTTTTTTTTTCCACCTCTGCCACCTCTGAGATAGCAAGACCAATCCCTCCTCTTCCTCCTCAGCTTACTACTCAATATGAAGACAGCAAGGATGAAGACCTTTATGATGATCTACTTCCACTTAATGAAGAATAAATATATTTTCTCTTTTTATGATTTTCTTAACATTTTCTTTTCTCCAGCTTGCTTTGTTGTAAGAATACAGTATATAATACATATCACATACAAAATATGTGGCAATCAACTGTTTATTTTATTACAAGGCTTCTAGTCAACAATGGGCTATCAGTAGTTAACCTTCTGAAGAGTCAAAAGTTACGCTTGGATTTTCTAGTGCACAGGGATCAGCACCCCTAACCCCTGTGTTGTTCAAGGGTCAGCTGTATTAAAGGATAAATGACAACTGTAAAGAAATCTGAAAGATAACACCATAACCAAATCAAATTTTATATCACCAGTAACGGGTTGGTTTGACACCATGTGTTTTCTGATATGTACTGCAAAGGACAAAACACCACTTCCAGGGTGTTTCTGCTAAAAATTCACAACTCAAATCTATTCATGACAGACAAATACAACCTAAGGGACATTCTAAAAAATAAATGACCTGTACTTTTTAAAAATGTCAGGGTTATGAAAAACAAAGACTGAGGAAATGTCCACATTAAAAGAGACTAAAGAAACTTGTTAACTAAATACAATGAAAGATCTAATACAAAGATTAGACCAGAAAAAAATTTCTCTAACAGCACTGGTGGAACAACTACGAACATTTAAATAAGGTTTGTAGATTATATAATATTGTATCAGCATTAATTTGCTGACTTTGACAATTTTACTGTGTTATATAACAAAATGGTCTTGGATGTCAGAAATTCATTCTAGAATAATTACAAGTAAAGAAAGGGACATCATGCCTGCAACTTACTCATAAGTGGGTCAGAAAAAAACCTTACTATAAGTATAAAGAAAGGAAAGAGAATGGTAACACAAACGTGGTTTTAAAATGTTAACATTTAGGAAATCTTAGTAAAGGATATATGAGGATTTTTGTACTATTTTTGCCATTTTTCTGTAAGTATAAAATTATATCAAAATTATTTTTAAATTCTATTAAGCCACAGTTATATCCACACAGAATTAACTTCTCACAATCTTATTAGATTAATAAAAAC
The DNA here is from genome assembly GCF_029289425.2 of Pan paniscus. NCBI lineage: Eukaryota > Metazoa > Chordata > Mammalia > Primates > Hominidae > Pan > Pan paniscus. Next base: position 104,610,968 of record NC_073253.2, read on the forward strand.
TCAATTTCTTACAGGAAGACAGAGGAGTTAAGGAGTTATCAAAGAATAAACAAATGGTAGAGTTGGGATTTGTCTGTATCTAAAACGATGATCTCTCTGTGTCACTTCCTACCACACCAAGCTATCAGGTACTCTTGAGTATTTTGAACTCTAATGCAACTTCAATGAAAACAAGTAAACAAACTTGATAGAGGACTTTTTCCATTTTCCTTTAAACTAAATTAAGGAACCAAAAGGCTTCACTTTTTTCTAAGCAGTGGCAAAACAAAAAAAAAATGTGCCAAAGTTTGACTTTAGAGACAAGAACTGCTGCTCTTTGCCATAGCTTTCCCCACAGCATGCTATTTTAATATGGAAATGAAACCACATTTTCACCTTATCAACCTTTAGACGCTGCCACATAAATTAATATAGTACCACATAAGCAAATAATGAGGTGTTGACATAGAGCAACCTTCAAAATTTGTGTCTTAAAATTAATGCTAAAATGTTTTCTATAATTAAAAAAAAACTACTTTGAAGCTCTGGACATTTCGGGGCCACTAGTAAGGTTTCTAAAACCTTAACACAACAGCCATATCTAGAAAGATCATCAGTGAATTCGAACCTAAAGTAACAGTTTCTCAAATTTAAGTTCAAATTATATTCAGAGGCTGGGCATGGTGGCTCACACCTGTAATCCCAGCACTTTGGGAGGCCGAGGAGGGTGGATCACTTGAGGTCAGGAATTCGAGACCAGCCTGGGCAACATGGTGAAACCCTGTCTGTACTGAAAATACACAAATTAGCCGGGTGTGGTGGCAGGCGCCTGTAATCCCAGCTACTTGGGAGGCTGGGGCAGGAAAATCACTTGAACCCGGGAGGCAGAAGTTGCAGTGAGCCGAGATCACACCACTGCACTTCAGCCTGAGCAACAGAACGAGACTCCATCTCAAACAAACAAACAAATTATATTCAGTAAAGACTTCCATTATTCCTTCAAATATTTAGGTAAAACAACCCTTTTGGAAGTATTTGGAAATAGGTATCCATACCTTGAAAAATACTACATATCTCAGCAATGTCACCTCCAATTATTTGTCCTAAAGGAAAAACCAGAAGTATAGAACAAGTTTTATACTTGTTCTATATGGAGGATGGGGAAGAAAAGTTCACTGCACTATTTCAATGAGTCAATAATCTGTTAAATCTTAGTGCCCCTATAGGAAGGAGCATCTTCATAATGGAGCTGTAAAAAATTATTTTTAGAGTCTTGAAAATGTGTAACAGAAAACATTCCTTCATATGTAACCGTAATTGCCTCCCAACATGCATAGATGATGCTAAACAGATGATTCTTTCAACTGCTGAACACTTTGAGGAATTACTTTGCATAATGGAGACAGAAGACTTCTGAATTAATAAGGAGTGCAGTAAAAAGGTAATGGGGAGACATAGAGACGGAGGAAAAGAGAGACATATCAAGATCAGCAAGACTGGGACTAGGTAAAGCCACTTATTCTCCATAATGCATGGGAAACCAGAAAATGTGTTTTAGAGTATGAGAATGTTTAAGGTAGAATTACAAATTGCATGGCTGTAATGAAATCCCATTTCTACTTCCCCAAAATGGTGATAAAAGTCTGTTCTCCACACATTTTTTTCCCCCTTGGGGAGTAAGAATAGGAAAAGGCAAGGAAGATCTCAAGAAGATGTTCAGTTTCCCATCTGGAACAATCTGGAGAAGTACAGAGAAGTAGCTAGCACACACAGAAAGAGAAATTAAAGACACAAAAGAGGACTTAAAACATATGTTCTGGAAAACTGAAGAGATATCAGGAGATATAAATGAGTTTTTTCTTATTTATTTTTCTGAATTTTCTGTAAAGGAATTTTAACTGGAAAAACAACACAAATTCTTAAAAATATATTTGTACAGAGAAAGAAAAATGTAAATACACCAAGATATCTTTTTTGCCCCAAAAAAGTAAAAAAAGGGATCAGTTAGGACATCCTTTCTATATCTCAATAGTTACCTGCTTTCAGTGGGCTACTATACACTTTAAAGATACTATAAACCAAAACAGTTAAATTCTGAGCATTGTATCGTAAGAAGTAACAATTCCACAACACACTTCACTTACATGTTACTTTCATTTGAAGCTGACTATTCTTTGTCAAGCACAAAGTAAATTAAATGCTTTCAACATCTCCTGGAAAGTAAAATTTTATCTTCCATATTTTACATACAGAGAAGGAAAAGGAAGAAGAATAGGGAAGGAAAACTATTGTTATTGTTTTCTGATTCAACCATAGGTTTTAAAATTGAAGTGGTATTCATTAAGAAGCTATTTTTGAAAGAATTATGCTAAGTGATAGAGGGCATATAAAGCAAAATTTTAAACGTCAGAAATCCAAAACTCAAAAAAAGTATGTAAGTAACTAGGATGTAAGGTGAGCTTCAAGAGAGCTAAAGGCCAAAGGAAGAGGTCACTGACTGGAGGAAGTAGGAAAGGGTCCAAGTAGGAAGGAACATTTGAAATGAGCTTTGAAGAAGAGGAGGACTAACAGATGGGAAAATTATAATATTTCTCAGCTAGCAGAGATTTAATTTTCATAAATTAGAATCATGAACTCAAAGAGCCTAATTAAGCATCCTAATAAAATCGTGCTACATACCTCCAATCCACATCTAAGTCTTCACTCACACTGGAGTCATCCTCCAGGTTATTGTTACCATCCAACATGAAAGCTGGCTGTGCAAATTCATTGGCAGGTTCATTTCCCTCATCACTGCTGCTTTCATTGACTTCATTGTACTGTAACCAAGGAATTTCTCCCTCTTCCAAGGATGTCTGTTCCCTAGTACAAACATTTTAAAGGAAGAAAAAAATATTATTTTAAAACATACCATAACACTGTCTTTAATTCTATTCCATGCAAGTGGATTCTGTTGAGTTCTAAGCTCTTGGTACTTTTATAATTCTAAAAAACTGTCTTCCTTAACTGCAGAATTATGTAAAAAAGGAAAGAAATCAGTTATAGGGTCATATGTATACAGAAATAGTTCCTAATTACATAGGAACATATTTATTTGATTTACAAATTATCTATGCTGTTTTCTCCTTCTGTAGGAGAAACATAAGAAAAATCCAACCCTGACTACTTGAATTTTGAAACAATGCTCTTGAGTACTTTCCCTTCACAGTTTAAATCTGAATTCCTCAACCTGGCCTTCAAATCCCTACATAACACATGCTTTCTGCTCAGCCCACTTCTCCAATAGCATCTCTCATCACTCTTCCCCAGCTACTATGCTCCTACTGTTCTTTCTACTTTTGAAACACATGGAGATCATTTCTACCTTGGGGCCACTTCCTCTACCTAAAATGTTCTTGCACTGAATTTTTACTTTGCTACTTTCTTCTTGATGTTCATGTCAGATTCATAAGTCACCATCTCAGGGAGGCCTGTCTTGAACATTCAGTTTAAATAGCTCTCCAGTTACTGACTACCACATAACTCTGCTTATTTAAACTATAAAATTTATTTTTGTTTAACATTTTCTTATTTGTTTACTGTCAGTCTACTCCTACTAGAAACTAACTAAACAGGAACAGAGACACACAAATCAATGGTACAGATCAAGAAAATAAGGAGGAGATAAAGGAAGCATTTCAAAACAGGAAGAAAAAAAAGGACTCATTAGGCTAGGTGCAGTGGCTCACCCCTATAATCCCAGCACTTTGGGAATCCGAGTCAGGCAGATCACTTGAGGCCAGGAGTTTGAGACCAGCCTGGACAACATAGTGAAACGCTGTCTCTACTAAAAGTACAAAAAATTAGCTGGGTGCATGCCTAATTCCATCTACTCAGGAAGCTGAGGCATGAGAATCGCTTGAACTCAGGAGGCAGAGGTTGCAGTGAGCTGAGATCACACCACCGCACTCCAGCCTGGGCAACAAAGCTAGACTGTGTCTCAAAAAACAAAAACAAAAAAGGACTCATCAACAAAATGTACTGGGACAACTGGGTATTCGCCCGCAGGGAGGGAGGTTAAATCCCTTAAATAAACTTTAGCTATACTTTTTTGAAGTACATGTGTATATGCACTCCCCGCCTCACTTAAACAATGAGTACCAGAATAGTCATGAGGAAATTTTATAAAAATTTCAGTGTCATTCTAAGCATGATATAAAACCCTGAAGTCACAAACAGATTGATAAATTCTACAACACTCACATTAAAGAAAACACTCATGGAAAAGTCAAAACACCAAAAATTTGGACACAAAACTCAAACTGAGAAATGTGAACTACAATACAAGAGAGACAAAGGGCTTTTCCTTAATCAATAGAAGCTTAAAATGTAAAAAAAAACTGTAAGAAAAACATCAATATATATCAACAGAAAGGAGGCAAAGGATATAATTAGTTAGCAGAAAAGGAAATTCAAATAGCCCTTAAATATATAAAGAGATGCTCTGCCTCATTTATAATAAGCAAAATGCAAATTAAAACAACTGAAATATGTTTCAACTATTAGCAAAAATAAAAAATTCTGATAATACCCTGTGTGTTGGTGAAGCTTTGAAGAAAGCTTTGAAGAAAGGCAATTCATATAGTGTTGGTAAGAAAGTGACTAATTTAAGTTCTTTGTAGAGAAACCTGGCAATAGCTATAGATTAGGTTTATGCATACTCACTGACCTAGTGGTTCGGCTTCCAGTTATTTCTCCTAAACAAGTACGTACAATGTGTTTTTTATTTTTTCTTCAGCATTACTCACAATAGCCAAAACTGTCCACCAAATGAAACTGGTATACTCATGTAGTATTATACAGTAAGTTCTGACTTAACTTTATACGAGCTTCTTAGAATCTGTGACTTTAAGCAAAACAAGGTAGAACTATGCAGACTTAAAATGAATAAAGGAAATCTATGTGAATATGGAACAATCTAAAAAACAGATCTATAAACAAAACAAATAACGAAACCAAGGTGTACACATATGTCTACACAATTTGCTACCGGTTGCATAAAAAATGAAATGGAACGTGTACACATATATGCTTTTATGTGTACGGAAGATCTTTAGAAGTTCAAAAAGGAAGCTGGTTATAATGGTTTTTAATTGGTCTTTCCATACTGTCTAAACTCACTTTTTATTGTTGTATGAATCCTTTTTTTTAAAGCAACTGTAATTTCATCTGTTTATCAAGAGAAGTTCAACCAGAAATAGCTACCCAAGCAATAAACTGTTAGCAATTCATTAAATATTTCCAAAGCACTCAAACTTGTGTCATTAAATCTGTATTCACTCTTACTGGTATTTCAGAAACCATCCCTTTAATTATGCAAAGTACAATAGTGAAAAGAATTTTTTTAGTTTCATGAGTCATGTGACCAATTATTAAGGAGTCACACAGTTGTTTGTATATTTAGCCTAAAGATAGCTAAAACTAACAGATGATTAGCAGATGCTTAACAAATTTTAAAACCTTGAAGGTTTTCTTAATTTCAACCAAAGTACAGGTTATTTTCTCCCTTTGGTCAAAGCTCTATTGGTGTCTATCTAGACAACTCAAGCTTTTGAAAATGTACTAATTTATTCCCATTTTTTATTCTTTCTGTTCCATCCCAGATATTAGAAGTTTTTTTGGGCTAGATTTAATTAGGTTGTCATAATTATGCAATTGACATTTGGTGTACTACATCATTCTGAATGCAAAATATATTAATTGGAAAGAGACTTGTGATCTACACACATCATGGTAATACAAAAACTACCTTACTAAATAGTCTGAATCACTGTTAGAAAATAAAATCTAGGTTAGAGAAAATAAATATGTAATCATAGATTCATCAAAACAAGGCTGCTAGCTCTAAGAGCAAGTCTAAGGATGAAAAATGTGTGAGCAAAACCATAATTTGGCACTACAGTAATGTAAAAGACTAATTTTTGAAAAACTGGGCTTCTTAAATTACCAACATTCAATATCTCCGCTCTTGCTTTTTCTTTTGCTTAGAAAGTTCTTTCTGAACCCTAATTCTCATCTTTAAGAACTCAGCTCAAAAGTCAATTCTAAAGAGATGTCATCCCTGACCACTTTAATATCTTCATCATTTACCTTCTTTCACATTAGTGTTTTATTCCCTTCACAGTAATCATCACATGTGTAATGTACTGGGTTTGTATCTTGGTTATCATCTGCCTTTCCTACTACAATGTAAGCTTCATGAAGGAATGTTATTTGTCTTTGTTTACTGATATAACGCCAATATCCAACACAATGCCTGGCACAAAGTAAATGCTCAATAAATATTTGCTGAGTGAATAACTGCTAACACAAATGACATATGAATAATTTATACTTAGTAAACTAAACTAACAGTGATTAAAGGCAATCAAATATAAAATCATGAGGCCAGGCGCGCTGGCTCACGCCTGTAATCCCAGCACTTTGGGAGGCCAAGGCAGGCAGATCACCTGAGGTCAGGAGTTCAAGACCAACCTGGCTAACATGGTGAAACCCCGTCTCTACTAAATATACAAAAATTAGCCAGGCATGGTGGTGGGTACCTGTACTCCCCGCTACTCAGGAGGCTGAGGCAGGAGAATCACTTGAACCTGGGAGATGGAGGTTTCAGTGAGCCGAGATCGTACCACTGCACTCCAGCCTGGGCGACAGAGAGCAAGACTCCGTCTCAAAATATATATATATATATTTATGATGTATATTTATTATATATATATATATATCTCTCTCATGAAGAGGAAAAAAATGCCACCTCAACCTACCACTGTTGAAACCAATTATGTTTGTGAATTTCTTTCTTTATAGATTTTTCTATATATTTTATTCCTAGATTTTCTTATAGGATTAATCTCAAGCTGAAAATGTATATGCTTTGAGAAGTACAAGTTTTAATATTAGTCTACACTGAAAAAGTTCTTTTCCTAAAAAAAAATATAATTTACCAAAATAGTTCCCATGAGACTAAGAATTAGAACCAATTATCATAGAAAAAAATTAAATTATCAAAAAGATATTCTACAATAAAACAAGAGGCCTAGATGGTTTCACAAGGGAATACTAACAAACTTTAAAGGAATAAATAAGCTATTTAAGCAACAGATGCAAAGGACAAAAAAAGAAAAAGCATACACGTCCTTTTAGCAAAGCAAGTACCAAACTGATATTGAAACAAAAAACTAAAAGACAATTTGCATCTAGGAATCTCATTATAAAAATCCCATGTAAAATATTAGAATCCAGCAGCCCATTAAAATAACAATAAACCATGACTGTGATCAGATTTGGTTTATTTCAAGGAGCAAGGGAAGTTGAATATTAGCAAATCTAATTATAGAACAATTCTTCATGATCAGGGCAAAAGTAAAAAACCATCATGATCACTTCCATTGATGCTGAAAAGACTTTAATAAAATTCAACAAACATTTTTGCTAGAAACCCATAAAATAGTAAAAGGTTGGAAGACAGCTATACCCATTCATTTACATCTTGTCTATGGCTACTTTTATACTGCAACAGTAGAGGTGAGTAGCTGCAACAAAGACTGGACACAAAGCCATAAATATTTATTATCTAGCCCTTCATGGTATGTTTGACAACCCTTACAGTACTAGAGCTTTCCCATTAAAATGAGGAAAGAACAAAAATGTTTATCATCAATCACTGATATTTTGGAGATCTCATCCAATGCAATTAGACAAGAATATGAACACTAGCTTTTGCAACTAACTGTCTCCATTTCTGTGAATGAATCACTGATTTCCCTCTTGAGGCTGTCCTTTCTCCCTTGAGCAGTGACAGTGCTAATTCACCCATTCCTAACTTAACCAAAATGACATTTTAGGTGCCCAACTTTTCTTATTAAAGCAAAGTGGAGACATATATTGTATCTCCATAAACGATACTGAAATTATCAGCATTTTCAACTTAATTGTTCTTTTTAAAATACCAAAAGCATAATGAAAAAATCAGGGGGGCCTACTCGTTCTACATAAGGCTTATAAATACAATTAATGGCATACCCAACATTTGAATGTAATATATACCACTCTTGTACAATATACAGAAAAATAAATCTCACTGTTGAACATACCCTTCCTGAAGAGATAATTCTTGGTTTTCTTCTTCAGGGCCACTGCTATCACTTTGTAGCTCAGGTTCATTCTCATCTTTTCCTGGCAGAGTCTCCCAGCTTTCATCACTTGAGGATTGATCTTTTTCTGTACCAGAAAATCGATGAGGCAAAGAAGCAGACCATTCCCCATCACTGCATTCAGAACTGCAAATCAGAAGAGAAATAAACTATCATAATGTGTTCAGTTATTTTTATCATTTGGGGTGTTAACTAGATGATATGGTTTGGATCTGTGTCCCCACCAAATCTCATGTTGAACTGTAATCCAAAATGTTGGAGATGGGGCCTGGTGGGAGGTGACTGCATCATGGGGGTGTATCCTTCATGAAGAGTTTAGCATTATCCCCTTGGTACTGTTCTTGTGATACTGAGTTTTCACCAGATCTGGTTGTTTAAAAGTGTGTGGCACCTCCCCGCTCACTCTTTCTTACACCTGCTCCTGCCAAGTGAGAAGCCTTGTTCCCGCTCTGCGTTCCACCATGATTGGAAGCTTCCTGAGGCACCACCAAGAAGCAGAAGCCACTATGCTTCCTGTACAGCCTGCTGAACTATGAGCCAATTAAACCTCTTTTCTTTATAAATTACCCAGTCTCAGGTGTTTGTTTATAGCAATGCAAAGATGAACTAATACACCAGACATCATAGTATAGAGTGGAGTGTTGATGCCACATATGTTTTGTCAGGTGCTAATTCAATCTTCAGACTATTAAACAAATAAATGCATGCAGTAGAGTGTGACTCTCTGAAAAGAATATGGCATATGGCAAGTTATGGAATATATCACTTTACTTTTTCTTACACTACATCCATGGTACCTAGATAGGGGCTTGTCATATTTCAGACACATTTCTAAATAAATTTTTAAATACAATTTGGTAATCTTAAATGCTACCTGGAATAAATTAAGTAGACTTACTGCATATCTAACATGACTAAAACAACTTTCAAATTATATACTGACAACTAATGACATATTTTCTATGAATAAATTTCTACTATTACCATGTAATAAAAAGTTAACTGTCTTTTTCCTTCCTTTTTCCCAAAGAACTTTTCAAGAAGTGACATTCAAATGCATAAAAAGCAGTACTGGCAAAACTTTACTGTCCTTAGGTAGGACTGTGAATACAAAATAAATTTCAGTTCAGGCCGGGCATGGTGGCTCACACCTATAAATCCCAGCACTTTGGGAGGCTGAGGTGGGCAGATCACCTGAGGTCGGGAGTTCGAGAGCAGCCTGACTAACATAGAGAAACTCCATCTCTACTAAAAATACAAAATTAGCTGGGCGTGGTGCTGCACGCCTGTAATCCCAGCTACTTGGGAGGCTGAGGCAGGAGTTCAGCTTGAACTTGGGAGGTGGAGGTTGCAGTGAGCAGAGATTGCGCCATTGCACTCCAGCCTGGGCAACAGGAGTGAAACTCCCTCTCAAATAAAAAAAAAAAAAAAAAAAGAAGCACAGAAAATTACTTTTGATTACATTTAGCTTTAGCCAACTTGGTTACAATTAACTACTCTTAGTTTTTAAAGAATTAGCCCTCTTATACTACCAAAGGCTAAAATATTACTTATCAATGTTGAAAATAAGTCTTAAATGCCCCCTCCAACCGTATCAACCATTCTGGTTAAGAATCTCCTCAAAGATCTCTCTACGTTCACTAGACTTGGAAAATCAAAAATAACAATTTTAGTTTACGTTTTTGAAAGGAAGTGATAATTGGTAGGAAATTACATTTTTTAATGATGATTATTATGTCAATATGCAGTTAGTGATTTCCTTTATTAACAGATGCACTCAAAAGATCAAGATGCTATTAACAAACAGTAGCACTAATCTAAGCTCTGAGAAGTTTACTAGAAGCAAAAATATAAAATCAACTGCCAATTTCCAGTAAGCAATGGATGGCAGGGCACTAACATCCCGGAGAAGGAAAGCTATAAACCCTAGGCACAGCAACTAAAAGGTGTTCTTTCAGCTGGGTCTAAGCCAAAGTTCCTTGTATTCTGTACAATTTTCTGTGACCCAAAGAATAATCTAATATAAACAATTTCTAGACTTATATAAGTATTAAAATCCAACACAGAAAGTAGTTTTAAAGGAGCTTATTGACCTAAGTTTCCTTGAGTAAGAACCTTCTAAAATTCAAAGCTAAATTACCAACTCCTATTTTAATGTCTTTAACAATTAGGGTAAGATTTCTATATAAATTTGTGGCAATTCTTAACATATATAAAAGAGAAGCTCAGTTTTTAAAAAAAAATTTTCACTCAGAATATGATCCTGTCCAAAGAGATAACATTAAAAAGTCCTCACTTTTCCATATTAATCAAATAACTCATGGAATATCTCTAAACTTCAATACAAGAGGAATGTCTATGATCAATAATCAAGAAGCCTATGTTATGGATTGGCAAACTACTATAGGCTTGGGTTCAAACCTGACTCTGCTGCCTGTTTTTTAATGGTTAGTGAGCTAAAAATGGTTTTTACATGTTTATCTTTAATTCTGCCTCTTAGTCACCAAAGCCTAAAATATTTACCATCAGCTCCTTTAAGAAAAGGTTTGCAGACCCCAGGCCTATATCATTATTACTCATGATACCTAACCCTCAATGCTAAGGAGACAACTTTTAAATGTATATCCCCAGCCAGCCCCAACCATCACACTAAGCTTTCGCAATCACTAACTACCCTCTAAGCATTTTAAGATTTTTCACCTTCCTTGTCAAAAATTCTATTATAAAATTCATCTGTCAGATGAATCCCTCTCTTGATTTGTTATCTTTTAATGCTATCACGATGCTCTCATTCTGCAAACACTTATTTTTTGACTCTTCACAAACTCCCCACATTCAAATCCTTTCTTACTTTCCATTCTTTCTCTGCACAATGGCTCTTGTAGTCTTAGCTCCTTTTTCTCCGTTTCTCCTAAAATGTAAAACCCTAGTTCAAATGCTTTTCTCCAAATTAGACCTATATAGTCAATTATTAACTGGTGTTCCTAAATTTAATTCCACTCCCTCAAAATGCATTCTGAATACTACCATCACTTCAATTTACATATCAAACAGTATGTTTATAGTATTACTCCAAAAAACCTTCAACAGCTCTTTTTTCTAATGCTACTGCTTTAGTTTCACAAACAAGCCATTTGCCTATCACTATCACAATTTTTGCTGCAGTTGCACATTAACCCTCTGTCTTAAGGTACGATAGTTGAGAATACAGGTCCTGGTCAGCTTGCCTGGAGTTGAACCCACCACTTATTAGCTATGAAAACCTCTCTATGCCTTTTTAGCCTCACATATCAGGTGAATACAACAACAGTATTTAATAGTTCACTGGGTTCATGTAAAGGGTAAGTGAGTTAATATATATAAAACATTTTAACAATGCCTGATAAATAATGAGCCATCAATAACTGTTAGCGAGTCTTTTTTAAACATTTTTTTAAACTCAAATACATTTAGTTAGGATAAGCAATAGCCATTAAGTCCTGAATTTGATGTGCTACCTATATTTTCTTAATTTCCATTAACATGAATACATAATGATTAAATTAAAAACATTGTGTACCACTTAATATATTTTACCCACTTTGGAAATAGTGACCTATAGAATAAAAAGTTAAATGTCTTTGAATAACACTTATAATTTACTGCTATCTGATCCCAGTACTTTCTTGCATCCAACTCAAGAATGCTCTATTTCAAACAGTGTCCTCAAAGTGGGCATTCTTGCCATCAGGAATATCTTTATAATCACTTCACCTTTCCCCACTTCCAAACACAGATCAGACTCTATTTCTTTCAAGACCTTCCTGTATAAAATCGCTTCTTTTGTTTTTTCAATTATTTCATGAACTAGACGTCTTGTTTACTCAGTGCAGCTCACTACAACACAGCTGCTTCTTTAACATTGCAATTATTTTTCATAATAGTGCAGAGAAATCAAAGAAAATGGGTACTGAGAAAAGACAAATGGATGTGGAAATCAGGAGGTCACCACTGACATTAAAGAATATAGGGCCGGGTGCAGTGGCTCATGCCTGTAATCCCAGCACTTTGGGAGGTTGAGGCAGGTGAATCACCTGAGGTCGGGAGCTCGAGACCAGCCTAAGCAACATGGAGAAAACTGGTCTCTACTAAAAATACAAAATTAGCTGGGTGTGGTGGCGCATGCCTGTAATCCCAGCTACTCAGGAGGCTGAGGCAGGAGAATCGCTTGAACCTGGGAAGTGGAGGTTGCGGTGAGCCAAGATGGTACCATTGCACTCCAGCCTTGGCAAATAGAGCAACACTCCTTCTCAAAAAAAAAAAGAAAGAAAGAAAGAAAGAAAAAAAAAAAATTAGCCAGGCATGGTGGTGCACACCTGTAGTCCCAGCTACTCAGGAGGCTGAGGCAGGAGAATTGCTTGAACCCAGGAGGTGGAGGTGCAGTGAGCTGAGATTGCACCGCTGCACTCCAGCCTAGGTGACAAAGCGAGACTGTCTCAATAAAAAAGAATACAGAAATAATATTAGGAATTAGATTTCAAGGCAGTAAGAAGAGTGGATAGTGACAGAATAGAGACAGTGGGTATGGAAAACTTTTTCTTAAAATTCAGCAGTAGAAAAGAAAACACAAACAGGCAAATAACAGAGCAAGAAAAAGTAAAGGTTTTCTTCAAGATTGAGAAAAACTCAAGGTTGAGAGACAGAGGGAAGCAACCTATGAGTAAGGACAATTAGATGAAGTGTCAGAAATAACTAGAGGCACAGAATGAGAGGGGCTACCTCTCTTCATTGAAGAGGAAATTAAAAATACAAATAAATACTACTATCCCCTAATATGGAGAAGAGGAAAATAAGAAAATTCACATTTACATATTTTTAACTTCTACAGGAAAATAAGAAACGAAGCTAACCACTAGGAGTGACAGGAGTACATGGAAGGAAAAAAGGGAAAAGATTTAAAAATCACTTTTTAAGGAGTAAGCAACAGAACAAATAGGACACAAAAATGATCATGGAACAGTGAAGATCCATTTGTTCTAGATTTTAAAAGCGGGTGAATGACACATTTAAAAGTTCTCAAAGTAAAAACTAAATTAAGTACTACTTTGATCTTCATATGATCCTTCACTGGTACTGACTCCTTTTAGCACCTAAGAGTTGTATTTAAAAAGCAGACAACTATAATTTACTCTAATGTTACACTCTACACATTCATTGTGAACTAAAAAACTTGATATACAGAATGAAATTATAGACAAAATTTAGGTACAAATCCTAGGCAGAAATAAGCTATGGAAACATAAAACCAACCAAAAGTAATCTCTCGTTCCATAATTCCCCAAGGTACTTGTTACTTTGTTCTTCCTGGCATTTATCACAGCCACAAGAAACTCAACTACAGGAGCCTAGGAAAAAGTGAAATTTTAAATATTTTGTTATCTGACATAATCTAAACATTCTGGAACTTTTTACCACTATTAACACTGAACTGTAATGTAATACAGTGATATGAATGGATTATGTCCAAATATATAAGTCTGCTTAATTTCATTAAGATGGCTATGATTTTTGAATTGTGCCTGCTTTTTGTCACTTTCTGGTCTTTTTCCTTAGTATCAGGTTATTGTAATCCCATGAACTCCCTAGCATATCTGCAGAACAAACACATTTATACCTAATGTGCTCCTTCCAAACTTCTATGAACTTGAAAACAAGATAAAAAGGTTTGCTAAAATGTCAGCACATACGCTTTAAGATCTGTGCCTTGGCTGCATATAGATGTTTTATTTGTTGGGGGTAATACCAAGTTCTCAGAGAAAGTCTTTCTTTGTGGCTCTCAGGTAACCTACACGGAACAGGAAAGGCGCTTAATTCAGCCTCACAATAATAAATACGTATATTTTGTCTTCTTCATAAAGCTAGTGAACCTTGTGGGAACAGGGACCCTTATGATTTGTATTAACAGGGCACCTGGAACAAAGTCTGGCACTTAAGATTTCAACAAATCCTTTAATATATCATATTGAAGTCAACTAAATGGCTAACAATCATTTTATTTCCCAACAACATCAACAAAATAAGTTGTCCCAACATTTTACCTTAAGTAAGGTTTTTTAATTTTAAGCAAAGTTAAGTCCTAAGGCCACAAAAATTCTGCAAGAAACCTCAAATGCTACAAGGAACAGACAGTAGATGGCATGCCTCTCTTCAGAGCAGTTAGGCCCAAGGTTAAGATATGCTAGTATTGCTGAAAGGTTTTTTTTAAACTCAAGATCTTGTCCTCAAACAGTTACTAAACTTCTCAGGGTATATTTCAAAAGAGCAGGGTACTAACCTTAGCTCTTTGGTCTAATTCTAAGTCTGGTAATTATATGCTGCCTATTAAAATTCCCCTTGGAGTCCTAATTTAATAAGGTGGTGCTCAGTACCTGTCAAACAGCTCAGAGCAATGCTACTGGCTGCAATGTTTATCCCACAGAGTGTAACATTTCAGATGTGATTAAATGATCATTTAGAATTTTTCAGGGAAGAAGGCAATCATGAATTCATTAAAATACTTTTCTACTTAAAAAGAATATATAATTCATATTTTTAAAAAGTAGCCAAAGTTCCTACACCTAAAAATGCTGGCCGGGTGCAGCGGCTCACGCCTGTAATCTCGACACTCTGGGAGGCTGAGGCGGGTGGATCACTTGAGGTCACAGGTTCAAGACCAGCATGACCAACATGGTGAAACCCCGTCTCTACTAAAAATACAAAAATTAGCTGGGCATGATGGCATGCCTGTGGTCCCAGTTATTCAGAAGGCTGAAGCAGAAGAATCACTTGAACCTAGGAGGCAGAGGTTGCAGCGAGCCGAGATCACGCCACTGCACTCCAGCCTGGGCAACAGAGAGAAACTCTGTCTCGAAATAAATAAATAAATAATAAAAAAATAAAAATGCCACAATGAACTTTAGTTATATTCTTGATGAGTTCTACTTTGGCTATTATAAGCATGACAAAAAAACTTTTCAAGTATATCAACTTTTTAAGCTTTACAGAAAAACTCAAAGTTCACAGACCCAAGTTAAGCAGCAGCTCTTATACTTTCCATCCAAAACCTGAGAAGACTAGCATCACCATTTCTCCAATCTACAAATACAAGAACTAGGGAGGATGACAATGAAACATCAGGGAGATGAACAAGGGCAAAATGAAACTAAATAGGAGTGTACAGCTATTAAATTCCAACCTTTAGCTGGCACCATATTAAAAAGGCACCCTGGCAACTATAATCCTTTGCAGGGAATTAGGGTAGAGGAACAGGACACAGCAGCATAGAAACAGAGTTTCTGTTCAGAAATAGAATAATCTGTACAGAAAACTGTACAGACACTTTGAGATCCTAAAACATATCTTAAGGCTATGGATAAAAATATAAGTACAGTCCTAGGCAGAACCATTATCCTTTAGAATTTATTCCATGATTCTTTAAAACAAAACGAAACGAGAAACTTTTAAGTGTTTTCAGCATTTCAACGTGTCTTAAACAATGATCCTAAAGTAGTTCCATCATTTTGGCATACCCTAACCACAGGCTCTGTAGTCAATACATTACTAGCAATTTAAAAGGACAGTTTCTATTAACTGTAAATGTTTTTTCCCATCTATATATTGTTTGTTAAAAAAAAAAAAATCTATCATTGTTCAGAATATTGACATCATTTAAGAAAAAAATTAAAAATAAGAATAAGAATTACAAATAACTAAGAAAATACCTTATAACTATCAAAAGTCCAGGGTCCTTCAAGGCAAAGAATACACTTCCACCACTGACCACCCCCAAAACAAAGAAAATCAATTTAAAATCAAGGAGCCAGGAAGACTACCTTTCTCTAGGGGTTGGCAAACAATGTAACAATTTCATCAACTTCATCATAAGACATTATAACTGACTATAAAAAGCAAGCAGAAGAGAAGTATTTATTTTGCCCAAAATGACAAAGGTATAGCCAAATTAAATGATTCTCCTTAAAGAAGAAAAAGTGTAACTGGGGGAAAAAAAATACAAGCACCTTACACTTTCAAAAAAACAAATTATCGAAGACTGTAAGTTTTGTCTTTTTTTTAAAAATAGTAAACTAGAGGTATAATATTAGAGACTTGCAATCTATTTCAAAATCTTAGGGCTAAATGTGTTTTGGAATTTTGATATATATTTCCCAGATTTAGAACTACTACTTAACAAACCCCAACATGGTCCAGGCCAGCACACAGTAATCAAACATAACTGTATTTCTGCAGTAAAATATACAAATATTTGAAAAAATACCCTCATTTCAATTCAGATCCAGATCTGCTTATCCAGGAAGTTAACATCAGGTCAGGCTTTGTGGCCAATTTCTGTTTTTAGAAGTGTGGATACTGAATAAAAGACTGTGGGCTTGAACTGAAAAAAACTTTACCTTTAGCTTAAAAACAGTATATCATACAAAAATTACTTACTAACCCTTAAAGTTTACAGACTTTGACAGAGCAGCAGAAATTATATTTTAAATATTTTCTATAATAAATTACACAATCTGTATTATAGTAGCTTAATTCATATGTCCAAAGAAAACCAAATGAATTGTTTTATGACATGAATTAAAATGCATTCATATTCAAAATGGTAAATTTCTTCCTTTATAGTACTTTCTAGCTAAAAAAAACCACACAATTATTTCCACTAGCTAATAAAATCTTGCAATTGCACTGTAATTGAGCACTGTCAGGGATGCAACTAGCTTACAAGGACTCACGAAAATCTGGACACTGGAGTAATGGAAATTCAGCAACTGAACAAAGAAATTCTCCATTTTTTTCTTTTTCTGTTGTCTTATGGTTTGGAAAAAAAAGATACGGGTTTGTAAGAGCAATTAGAATGCTTATTATAAGTTTTATGTTCTGTTGAAAATAGCAAAGAATAGTGGTGAACAGTCTCTGGAATACCCAATTAGGTACTCAAAGTCCAGCTCTACCATTAAGTTGCTCTGTGACCTTAGGAAGTTATATAATGCTCTGTGCCTCAGTTTCTTTATTTACAAATGAGGGAAATAATGGAACCTACCACACAGAGTTGTTAATGAGAATTGAATGCTAAGAAAAAATAAGTAAAAAATAAACTTAGTGATAGGAAGAGCCACAGGAAGAACAGATAAAGAGGGAAACAAGTGATATTAGTCACTACTGGCAATGTTAATGAAGTATTACCAATCAATAATTTGTGATATTAATCACTTTTTAAACCCAGACTGGCTTAATGTAGGTTTTTAAAAAATACAACAAATGTTTATTTTACATTTTATTAATTGAAATACCATGAACTAACTAGCATCTCTATCCCTTTATAATAATAATCATTATCTGAACTTACTTCTGTAAACTACTAAAAACCTCAAAAACATTTTTTCGTGAAAAATTATAATGAGTAGTTTGCCTGTATGGTTAGCATTCAGTAAATAAAAATATTTGGTTAGTCAAAATGTCTAATTCCCTGATCATATCAAATAGCCCAGCCATCAAACATGGTTCTAGAAAGAAACCACTTCATTTACTACACAATCTGAAAAAGTACTGGATGTGACCTTACCTATCTTCATCTTTGTCATAGAGTTGGTAATAATCTCCACAGCCATTCCAAAAGGTGTTATCCACTTCTTGCCTTCCTGCTGTGGCTCCACTTTCTGATGTCATTTGGTTATTTTCTGTTTCCCTTTGTGTAATAACTCTTGAGTATGGTGGATCCAAGAACATACAGTCATGCTCTCCATCATATTCTTCACATTTTATTAAGAGGTCATCTGAGCCACTTTCCTCAACTTCCAAAGCCTCTCTCCATCTTTGAACACTTCTTTGTTTCGCCTCATGCCTATTAAAACCTGTTTCTTGGTCCACCTGGCTTGAACTTATCAGTTTTCTAACTTTTGGCCTCACTACCTGTTCAGGAGAACTTCCATGGTTCTTTTCCCTATCATTGATATTTTGTTCACTACAAATATGCCCTGGACCACAGGCTGCATCTTCAGGTGAATGTTCTGTCTGTCTTTCCTGGCTAGTATTATTTTGTTGTTTCGTACTAACCATTTCATCTTGAGAAGACCTCTGAATTTCCTGGCTATTCTGATGGACAAACTCAGTATCACCAGCAGAACTTTTCACTAATGGTACAGAATCTAACTCTTCAAACTCATCTCTTACTTCACAGTTAAATGAGGGAACTGGTGGTGAAAGACCAGTGTATGCCTCTGCCTCTCTGTTTTCCAACTCAAATACTGTATTGCCTAATGATTCCTGGTATCTACTACCTTCCACAACTTCTGCAGAAAGTTGAAGACGGTCATTATCTTCTCCATGTTTGCCATCTGGATCATAAGAGTCTGTATGAACCAATGCAATTCCATTTTGGACACTTGAAGCATTACAAGCTCCTGGAGTATACTCTCCCTCAGAGTGATTATGAAGATTTGTACTGCTTCCTAAGGTATCCCTGCCTTCCTCACTGTGATGTACTGCAACAAAGGATTGACTGCTCTCAGTGGTTTG
The DNA here is from genome assembly GCF_029289425.2 of Pan paniscus. Lineage (NCBI taxonomy): Eukaryota > Metazoa > Chordata > Mammalia > Primates > Hominidae > Pan > Pan paniscus. The sequence goes on from NC_073253.2 coordinate 104,629,681, forward strand.
ATTCAATGCTGAACCACAAGTGGGAATTTCTGTTTCACTTTTTTCAAATATAGGTTCACTGGGTAAAGAAGAATCAACTTGATCCAAAGGACTGGAACCTTCATAAAAAACAAAAGAAAACATATTTTGAAGGATTAACTTAGATAAAATTTTATGTAATAACTATCACTTAAGTGGAAATCATACCAATTATTACTACTTGAATATATGAGTAAATTTATTTACCAAGCACTTCTATGCTCCTTAACTTAACTGAGAATGCAGACTGATTACTCTATGAGTTCATTTATGTCAATGTATAGCCTTTCACTATCATCTCCCTCACATGTCTTTGGCAGTTTTCTATCTAAATCCTAATATCTAATGCCTTCTGCAAGACATATAAAGGAGAAGCTCTTGAGAGGTTATACAATGGGAAGCCTCTCTTAAGTGGAGTCTAGGGTAACCAATCTGCTTCCCAGTGATTTCCAAACACACCTTCTTTATTATATGCAGGTAAAAACAACAACAAAACGAAAAACCTTCAAAAGTACTTATGACAGATATAATAACTATAGTTACAGATTTAAGAGAAATTAGACCCTATTGTGTTTTGTTGGCAATTCACAAAATTATATCTCAGTATCTAGACAGATTATAAATTGAATTGTTGTAATACATTTGTAATAAGTTTACTTTAGATGTGTTATAGTTATGACTGAAAAACAACAAAGATCAATATGTTGATTCTTGTCATAATTGTGAGAATTCTGAAACATGAGTAAAATCATATCTATAAATTACTTTAAGCATAACTATCTTGCATCACCACTAATAAAAAAATGAAGACATTTGAGATTTGCTGGAATAAAAATTCATGAATTGTAAAATAACTGAAGTTCGGCCATGATATATGGTACGAAGGGTTCTTTTTTTTTATTTTTATTTTTTTGAGACGGAGTCTTGCTCTGTGGCCCAGGCTGGAGTGCAGTGGCGTGATCTCGGCTCACTGCAAGCTCCGCCTCCCAGGTTCACGCCATTCTCCTGCCTCAGCCTCCCAAGTAGCTGGGAACAAAGGGTTCTTCAATGGGATGACCCTAGCTAGTAATTCAGATTCTTACATATGACAGCAAAAATAATCTAGAAATGTCTTGTCAAGTTTGCTTAGAACAAGAGGAAGAAGACAAATCCAGTCCAAAAATGTGCAATTATGGTACATGGATAGCTACAAAATACTTTTTCAAAACCACTGAATAACTAAGAAATTTTAATTGAATAAGCCTTCCTTGTTCTTTGGATTTTGTAAAATGATGAAAAAATAAACAAGCCAAGTAAAATTTAGGATAAAATTAAAAGAAGAAAAGTTGGCCGGGCACAATGGCCCATGTCTGTAATCCCAGCACTTTGGGAGGCTGAGTTGGACGGACCACTTCAGGTCAGGAGTTCGAGACCAGCCTGGGCAACATGGCAAAACCCCATCTCTACCAAAAAATACAAAAATTAGGCGTGGAGGCGCATGCCTGTAGTCCCAGCTACTTGAGAGGCTGAGGCAGGAGAACCACTTGAACCCAGGAGGTGGAGGCTGCAGGGAGCCCAGATCACGCCACTGCACAACAGCCTGGCTGACAAAGTAAGACTCCATCTCAAAAAAAAAAAAAAACAACAAGAATGCCAGGCATGGTGACTCACACCTGTAATCCCAGCACTTTGGGAAGCCAGCCAAGACAGGTGGATCACTTGAGAGGTCAGGAGTTTGAGATCAGCCTGGCCAATGTGGTGAAACCCTGTCTCTACTAAAAATACAAAAATTAGCTGGGTGCGGTGACAAACACCTGTAATCCCAGCTACTAAGGAGGCTGAGGCACAAGAATTGTTTGAACCTGGGAGATGGAGGTTGCAGTGAGCCAAGATGCACTACTGCACTCCATCCTGGGCAACAGAACGTGACTCCATCTCAAAAAAAGAAGAAGAAGAAGAAAAGTTATTTAAATATTATATGCAGGGAAAAAATATCTCTACTTGATCCACATTCTTAAAAATTTCAAAAAATTTCTTTTTGATTCAAAGATGATTTCCTTTGGCTGGAGGTTATGACAACGTAATCACTACTATGAGAGTGTGGTTATATTTTAATGATTGGCTGTATTCTATTTTCTTCTACGTTTAAATGTATACACCATTAATATTAAATTCAATAAGAATTTCAAAATAGAATTTCTTGATAGGAAGTGTGCTGCATTTACACTCACAGACATGCATAATACCCACCCAAAAATTTAATTATAAGATCAATTCCTATATAACTATTAATAACCTTTAAATAATTAAATGTTACACACCTGAGGAATTTTCCTTTGGAACATCATCTAGTTCCAACACTTCATAGTCATCACCAGCCCGACCTAAGCTTCTTTCATGTCTGGTCATACATGGTTTAAAACTGACATAAGCATGTCTTCTTCCATATCTCCTGCCTGTAATTGTCTGATACCCTCCTGCTGGTTTGGGCCAGACAGCCTTACCAGATTCTTGGTCCATTGCTGAAAAAAAAGTTAAAAAATTAAAACAGGAACAGCAATGAGCTTTATTCTTGCAACCTGTTGGGGAAAACTACTTCAGTTTATATTTTATTATTTATCAAATCATATGCTTCTGAACATGAAGTGTACCTTACTAGTACTATAAAACATTATTCTTCACACCCTAGAAAATTAAATATGAAGTACTATATAATAAGAGTTAGTGGCCTTTTCCCTTCAAAAAATATGTTTTAAAATTTGGTTTCTTTAAGGTATTTCAGATTTTTATAATGAAACCTATCAAAAAATATTTTTCATATGCCAAATTATTATACTGCCAAAGCTCTTTATGGATTGGAGATCTTCCAAATTAAGTACCTTATATATTATATTAATATAAGTGCTCAATACATATTTGATGAATCAATTACTAGCATTATGATATGATGGTTTCAATTACTTTAAGAATGAAAACATTTATGTCAAAGATAACAAGTAACCTCTTTAAATGGTATCTGTACCATGAAGAATCAACTAGATCACAATAAATATGTTCCAAAGATTAACGTCAGATAAAACTATCCAAAAGAAAACAGCAATGAGCCAGGTCAAACACATACTACCCTGCCTTCAAAACTACCAATAAATGGTATATGTTATGGTAAGAAAAGCCATCAACATTTACATGACTTGACAATTAAGTTTTGATGACTGAGGGGTATACAGTAGTAAACAGCAGCAACTTTCACTAAGTAGTACATTATTATACACACACACATATATATTAAGTGTAAGTCTGCTTAGTCAATTATACATTACATGTACTACACAGCAACTAAACAAAATATTTTCTCACAGCATATGGTATAGTCAATAAATGCAACAGTTGCTGGGCATGGTGGCTCATGCCTGTAATCCCGGGACTTTGGGAGGCTGAGGCAGTCGGATCACTTGAGGCCAGGAGTTCGAGATCAGCCTAGCCAACATGGCGAAACCCCGTCTCTACTAAAAATACAAAAATTAGCCAGACGTGGTGGCACATGCCCATAATTCCAGCTACTCAGGAAGCTGAGGCATGAGAATCACTTGAACCCAGGAGGCGGAGGTTGCAGTGAGCCAAGACTGTGCCACTGCACTCCAGCTTGGGTGACAGTTCGAGACTCCATCTCAAAAAAAAAAAAAAAATGAATAAATGAATGAATGAAACAGTTACATAATTTCTTAGTTGCATTAAAATAAGAAATATAATCACTTCCAAGAAGGAAACAGAAACAAACATGTATTTATAATACATGCACATATCCAGTATAAATAATATCAAGTGTTACACTTATTTAATCCCATCAGTAATCTTGAGGTGGATATTGTATTCTATTTTTAAAACTGAAAAATTAAAGTTAAAATTAAGTGTTGGATAACTTGTCTAATAATCCAAAAGTATGACTCCAGAACCAATGCCCTTAACAATTCTACCAAAAGAATAGTCTCCAAAGTGGAAAGCATAAAGCTTTCCAAGCTAAATGGGTATGGAAAGAAAATACCAGAATTTCTATTTTTACCTATCAAAAATTAGAAACTAAGCTTTACAAATATTCAATATATGGATCAAAACCAGCCTTTAGTAAGACCACAGGTCAGATGATCATATGTCACTTACTGGTACTCAAGGTACCCAGAGGAAAAAACAAGAAGTACTCAATGTAGAAGAACTGACTTTCCTTACCTGCCGGCTCCTTTTCAGTGTACTGTGACATATATGGCAGCGTCTGTGTGACCAGTTCAGTAGAATTATAGATGTGATTTAGTTTTTATTCACACTATGGACAAGCCGCAGAAGATTCCTACAAAGAAACAATGAATTGAACAATATATTAATAAAAGCACAAAAATAGCAAAACTGATCCTTCTGCTCCTCCTAGTGAAGTCTTACAATAAAACTTAGAAAAATACAATGTGATGTAGCCAGCACGGTGGCAAACGCCTGTGATCCACCTTAGATTACAGCACTTTGGCAGGCCAAGGCGAGCAAATCAGTTTGAGCTCAGGAATTCGAGACTAACCTGGCCAACATGGTGAAAGTCTGTCTCTGCAAGAAATACAAAAATTAACCAGGCGTGGTGGTGCACACCTCTAGTTCCTCAGGAGGCTGTGGTGGGAGGATTGCTTGAGCCCAGGAGGTGGAGGCTGCAGTGAGCCGAGATCATGCCACTGCACTCCAGGCCTGGGTGACAAAGTGAGATCCCGTCCCAAAAATAAATAAAAACAAGAAAAATACAACACAATTTGACAAGCCAATCAAAAACCCTCAGAAATACCAAAACGGCTATGTGAAATACAGATTTACATCTGCTCTTGATAAACCTTGCCTAAGTATATATCATCCTTAAGACTGTCAATGACAACAACACATACATAATTTATAAGTAAACAAACAAAAATATCAGAAGTACTGACTCAGGTATGTAACCAAACTATTTGGGAGTCTACTACACTGTGCTATCATTGCTTCTCTGTCAAGCAGTAAAGTTCCTTTAGCCCTGGAATTGCTAAAAGGTAACTGTAAGAATACAAACTTCATTTTTTAAAAATGTGTAATGGCTTATAACAATAATTAATGTGTGTAAATAATGATGTATTTATTCTTTGCAATAGTCAGTTGATCAGATAATTTAATCCCAAATAAGAACCTATTTTCAATCAGGAAAAACTACAATTTATCATGGAACAAATACAAATAGAACTTCTGTTTTGAAATTAATGCATTTATTTACTATTTGAAAAGTACTATTTGAGAAGTTGCAACCTGTGGTTTTTTTGAAAGTTTGGTTAAGTTTTTATTTAAATACCTTATTTATTTAAACACTTGAGCTACTGCTAATTGCTCATCATTAATGCAATAGCTCTGCAAATGAGTTTAATTTATATGTTACCTGTCTAATCACAGACAGATATATATTAACATACGTAAGAGTACAAACCCACATTCACCCATATAAATTATAAATTCAGTAACAAGTTATGATCCTTTAAAGTATCTGAATCAAAAGAGGCTGTTAGCAACAGCTAAAGAGAAAAGGAATATAAAAATAATAATCTTAACATACTGGCAAAAACATAGGTGCTAATTAACAGTGTTTTAACTTTTTTTTTTTTTTTGAGACCGAGTCTTGCTCTGTCGCCCAGGCTGGAGTGCAGTGGCTTGATCTCGGCTCACTGCAACTTCCACCTCACGGGTTCAAGTGATTCTCCTGCCTCAGCCTCCCAGTAGCTGGGACTGTAGGCGCGTGCCACCATGCCCGGCTAATTTTTGTATTTTTAGTAGAGACAGGGTTTCACCATATTGGTCAGGCTGGTCTCAAACTCCTGACCACGTGATCCACCTGCCTTGGCCTCCCAAAGTGCTGGGATTACAGGCATGAGCCACAGTGCCTGGCTGAAATGTGCGTTTTATTCTGAGATGGAAAACCATCGAAGTTCTGACCACAGAAGAGATATTTGACTTCTGTTTTAAGAAGAATGCTCTGGCTACTGTATTGAATAGCATGAAGGGGAATGAGGTCTAAAGCAGGGAGCACTGTTAAAAAGCTATAAAAATAATACTGGTAAGAGATCATAGTGGTTTGGACCAGGGTTAAAATAAAGATGGTAAGAAATGACCAGATTCTGGACATATTATAAAAATAGAATCAACAAAATTTACTAATATAGGATATGAAAGAAGGTCGAGGTTGACTCCAGGTTTTACAGGCTGGGCAATGGGAAAAATGGAGTAAATTTCAATTAATGTAGGAAAAATTGTGGAAGAGCCAGATTTGAAGAAAATATATTCAGTTCAGTTTTGGATGAGTTAAGTTTGAGATATCTATTAGACATTCAAATGGAAATATTAAATAGGAGTCTAGAGTTGACTGAAGAATTATGAGCTGTTAGTATAATTTGGGAGTTGTCAGTGTATAGATTATACCAAAACAGGTATGAACTTGGATGAGATCTCTAGGTGTACATGGAGAAGTAAAGTTAAGCCCTGAGAAAATCAAATATGAAGAGGCCAGGGAAAAAGAAGCAGAGATTGAGTATCCCTTTTCCAAAATGCTTGGAACCAGAAGTGTTTCGGATTTGGGATTTTTTCAAATCTTTGAATATTTGCATATACATAATGAGATATCGTGGGGATGACATCCAAGTCTAAACAGAAAATTCACTTGTTTCCTACACATCTTACACACACAGTCTGAAAGTAATTTTATACAATACTTTTAATAATTGTGTGCATGAAACAAAGCTTCTGTTAAGTACTGATGTGTGGAATGTTCAAATTATGGTGTCATATTGGCAGTAAAAATGTTTCAGATTTTGTGGCCAGGTGCAGTTGCTCACACCTGTAATCCCAGCACTTTGGAAGGCCAAGGCAAGCAATCACCTGAGGTCAGTGAGACTCTGTCTCAAAAAAAAAAAAAAAAGTTTCAGATTTTGGAGCATTTTTCAAATGTTAAATTTTTGAATTAGGGATGCTTAACCTATAGCAGAAAAAATAACAGAGGGCAGTGAGAGAAAAGAAAAATACTGAAGTGTGAACACCAAGTGAAGAAAGTGTTTTAGGCAGAACTGATCGTGCCAAAAGTTAAAGTATGATGAAGGCCTATCACTGACTACTTAGCAACATGGAGGATAATGGCAAATGGCAGCACCTTCGGTAGCATGGTTGGTGCAAATACCTGATAGGAATGCTACTAAAGAGAGGAAAGGAATTGGAAACAGTACAGAAATCATGGAAATCACCCTGTTTCTTAAACTTTTCTTTAATGTGATTCCACTTTTCTTCTTAAAGATACTCTTCGGAGCCGTCTAACATCCTGATCTAAATTTAGTCTACCTGTTTTCAAGGGCTATTAATCAGCTACTTCTGTGGAAATCTTTTGATTGTACTACCCGTTCAGGTTTAGCACCCTACTTTGAATTCCATGTTTTTATCATTTTTTTTTCCCTTTACTGGAAGATTCTCAAATAATGGTTTCAACAAGTATATGTTGGAGGCAAACACTGAGTCCTTGGACATCTGAAAATACTATCTCCCTCATACTTTAGTACAGTTCAAGACAAAATCATTTTTTCTAAACTCTGAAAGGCACTGTGTCCTACCTGTCTACCGATTTATCCTCATTTTGTAGAAACACCAAGTTTTTCTGTCTGGAATATTTAGGGTCTTATCTAAATAGCTGGTATTCTATAATTTCACAAAGACTTGTTTGGGGCAGGCCATGTTTAAATTTTTCCTACACAGCATTGGAAGAGCTATTTTAATTTAGAGACTCTTGTACACGTCTCAAATACATCTTTTTCCTCACTACTTTTTCTTTATTTGGCCCAAATGGGTTAATCATTTGTCTCTAAACTTTCCTTTCATATTTTCACTCTACAGACTGGGAGATTACACTCATTTTTACTTCTTTCCCTTAGCCTTTCCTTATTCTCTTAGCCTGTCATTACTCTCTGTAACAATCTTTTTAATTTCTCATACTTTCTTATTCTGTGATTATTATTTAATAGTAGTTCTTGTGTTATGAATATAGACTAGAATCTCTCTGTAGATACTAATTATTTCTATTTAATCCGAGACCTCTATATTCCGTCTACCACAGTGTTATCTCATTTCTATCTCTAAGTATAAAAAATAAGAAAAAAAGCAAAACAGGGAAGAGGTAAGTAGGGAATAAAGACCATAGCTAGGGTCAAGATTAAAATGATTAATCAGTACAAATTTGTAGCTAAGGTAAATTGGGAACACCTAGTTTTTCTCTAAATAGACATTTCCTTTGCTGATCAGTTGTTTCCTCCATGTACTATTCACCTAACATGTTTATAACAGACTGCTCTCTACTTGTGACAATTAGTCACTTCAAACAATTCGGGGTTTTTACATACTTCTTACTAATACTAAAACAAATATATAAACGTGTTACTAAGAATTAAAGGAGTCAATCAAGGACGTATTAATTTCTGGATCTCTCAATTATTAACGTAGAAGTAATCACTTTATCATTTCAACCAGGATATTATGCCAACAGATCTGGACAGACAATAGGAATCATCTTTAAAGAATGCAAGGAAGAACATGGACATGTAAGGTACACTTCTCACAGTAAACTAGTGAATTTAAAGACAAAGGCCTTGTTTATTTTTTATTTACATACACTTTGTCTAGTACATTGTCTGACAGTATATTTAAACAGTTACTGAACAAATGAATGAATGAATGAGATAATTCTGTGCTCCTTTCTCTGATGGAAATGTGGTCATATAATGGAAAAAGAGGGCTAAGTATTTGGGCACACATGGATTCAAACTTCATTTAGGCAAGTTAATAAACTGCTCTCAGTATTAGAGCCCTCTCTTGTGACTTGTTTCTAATGAAGACAGTATGATGGATGTGACTGTGTGTGATGTGCAAGAATAGGGTAATAAAAGGATTGTGGCTTCCTTAATTTCTCTGCTCACTCTTTCTGGAAGAAACCAGCTGCCACATCATGATATCACTCAAGTAGACCCATAGAAAGCCCACATGGTGAAATACTGACCGTTCCTGACAAAATCCACAACAACTAAGGTCTTCCGGCAACAGCCACATGGATGAGCAACCTGGAAAGCAGGTATCTCAGCCCTAGTGCATTACCCTTCAGATGACTGCAGTCCCAGCCTACATTTGACTGCAACCTCTTGAGAGACTTGAACCAAAATCAGCAACCAGGCTGCTCCTGAATTTCGAACCCACTGGGACTGTGTGATGATAAATGTCTGAGTTGCTATGTCCACTGCAGGACAACAAGTTACTCTCTTATCCTGCAACAGGTAACAAATACAAATAATGTAAATTAAAATGAAGATTTAGGCACAGGGAGACAAAAATCAGCTAAACTTCCAGAAGAAGGGTTTCAACTGATAGCGTGGATCTACACCCTTATGACTCATCTGCTGGGAGCCAGAAATAACTCACTTTTAAAGTATCTTTTCTAGAAAAAAAAGGTTGAGAATCAAATACAATTTGATCCTTACTTGAAGGAGAAGTCTTGGTTACTCTTCCAAGTCCATTAGAATATTTTTTACTCTCTCATATTTACATATATGCCTCCAAAATGCCCTAAAAACATTTAAAATTCCTCTTAAATCAGTCTTCTATAATTAACTTACCCTGCATTCCTTTTAGTGAATGAATTCCTTAGACACACGGAATTTTGATAATTTACACCTATTATCACAACTGAGATATAAATTAAGAACTACAAACTTTATGACAAAATGCATTTATGACAAACTATGACAAATGTTATTAGAAAGCTATTTTACATTCCCCAAACAAATCCATGTTGGTCACAATACATTAACCCTTTTATATCTCACTGGATTATTCTTTTATCTATTTCATGAGAAATATTGGCTTAAAATGGTCTCATCATGCTTTTGTCAGGTTTTCCTATCAAGATTATACTAAAGTCATAAAATATGCAAATAAATCTTTCTATCTTCTTCTTGTTCTCTAGAGGAGTCTGTGTAAACCCAGGATTATATCTTACTTAAATGTGAGGCAGATTTGTCAGTGAAGCCATCAGGTCTAGGATTTTCTTTGTGGAAAGTTTTTTGATAAATTCAACTACCTTAATAGACACAGAACAACTCAGATTTTCTATTTCTTTATATGTCAGCTGACTAAACTGTGTTTTTCAGGGATTATGACCTTTCATTCAAGTTGTCAAATGTATTATCAAGTTGTACATAATTCCCTTTCATTAACAATTTAATATAGAGAGGATCTGTAGTGAAGTCTCTTTTTTTCATCCCTGTTACTAGTAATTTGTGTTTTCTCTCATTTTTCTTAATCAGGTCATTACAGGTTTTCATTTTTTAAAAGTTTTCTTAACTGACTGTAAAACTTTCCTGTTTCATTGATTTCTACTTTTATACTATTTCCTTCTTTCTACTTCCTTGGGTTTAATTCATTGCTCCCTTGAGATAGGAGCTTAGACTACTGATTGTTAACCTTTGTTCTTTACTAATTTATACATCTAAAGCATAAAGTTACCTCTAAGCATTGCTTCAGCTGTATTCCAAAAGTTCTGATATGTATTATTTTTATTATTTTTCAGATTAAAATGTTTTCTAATTTCCACAGTGACTTTGTTTTTCATCCACAGGCTACTCAGAAGTGTCTTGCTTAATTTCCAAATATTTGCAGCCTATTTTTTTTTTTGTTATTGGGTTGTAATATAATTCTATAGTGATCAGAAAACACGCATTGTATGATTTAAATTCTTTGAAGATTAATGATACTACTTTATGACCCAGAATATTTTTGCACATGTCCCATATGCACTTAAAAATAATGTAAAGCCTTCAGTTGTTGAATATAATGTTCTATAAATGTCAATTAGGTTAAGTTGATTAATCATACCATTCAAATTTCTTATTCCTTTACTAAAACTTTTTTTAATCTTATTGTTCTACCAGTTACTTTGAATGTATTTAAAATCTCCAGCTAGGAATACAGATCTACCTTTCTTTTTAGCTATTTTAGCTTCTGTCTTACATATTTGGAAGCTGTGTTACTATGTGAAAACATATTTAGAATTATGTCTTCTTGATAAATTGGCCCACTCATCATGATCTTTTTTCTCTTATCTCTCATAACACTTCTCTCCTTAAGTCTATTTTGTCTGGTATTAATATAGCCACATCAGCTTTCTTTTGGTATTTGCAACAATACTGATTCCATCTTTTCATTTTACCTGTGCCTTTACTTGTAAAGTGCTTTTCTTATAAACAGAATATAGGTAGGTCTTACTCACTTATATATAATGTCTGATAATCTTTCTCTTTTTGTTAGAATATTTAATCCATTCACATTTAACATAATTACCAATGTAGTCTGGTTTAAATCTACCATCTTGCTATTATTTTCAATCATCTCACCTGTCCTTTGTTCCTTTATTCCTCCTTTCTTGAATTCCTTGGTAATTATTTTTTTATTATTCCATTTCATCTGCTAGCTTTTTTGATACATCCTTTAAAATATCATTATCTTAGTGGTTTTCCTAGAAATTACAAAATGTATCCTTGATGTATGCTGGATGATATTTCCTAGAAGCTCTAAATAACTTACCTTTCTCTAATGAGTATTTTAAGTTTTCTTTTGGCAGGCAATTATATTGCAAGTAGATTGTCTTAACATCACAGAAGTCTGGTTTTGGTTTATGTTTGGGCAAGTCCATTTCAGCTTGTCCTTATATCAAAGTGTAACCTACACTCTTACTGTCTACTTCAAACTACAGATGCTCCTGGACTTAAAATGGGGTTACGCCCTGACAAATCCACTGTAAAATGAAAATATTGTTAAGTTGAAAATGCATTAAAGACCCTACTAAACCCACTGTAAAGTTGAAAAATCATAAACGAAACCAGTTGAGCACTGTCTGTAGTTCTTTTACCAGGTCCCAAAAAAATGCAAGAAATTCACATAACAGTTTAACTCCTCCATGTCCATGGTTGTTATCTTCACATAGCTCACCCTACATGTAAGCCGCACCAAACATTATCAAGACTGTTTCAAACACCCAATAATCTTCAATATCCCTTTCTGAAAATGTCTACTTATTCCATTTCCATGCCTCCATCTGTCTGATGTTCCTTTAGCCTAAATAACATATTTTAATGTTTGTTATGAGTCTGCTGGTGACAACTTCCCTCTCTGCTTCTGTCTGTCTAAAATTGTCTTCGTTTTTGAAGGATATTCAAATGAGAATAGTATTCAACATTAGACGCCTTTTTTTTTCTTTTTTTGGAGCACTATAAAGATGTACCCCTATTGTTTCCTGGCTTCCACAGTTTCCATTAAGAAGTCCATGTCATCTGAGCTGAATACATATACTCAAACACCTACCAAGTGAGTGTGCTTGTCAGTGAATTAAAAATGAGAGAAAATAAAAAGTTTAAGAATTGGAAAGGAAAGAAAAATCTCATTATTCACAGATAACATGATTATATATGAAAAAAAAGGAAGAAAGTACCTACAAGTAAAGTTCTATAGTGATAACTTTTAGATGGTTGACAGATACAAAGTCAATATAAAAATGTATTATCACATTCCAACACATAGCGAGAAAACTAAATTTATTACTAATATTACCTTAAAAGGATATCGTTTACAAGAGCAACTATAAACATCAAATCCCTAGAAATAAACCCAATGAAAGATGCAGAATATTACTCACAGAAATTTTAGAAGACATAACTACGTGGAGAAAAATCCCATACTCATTGGCTTGGAAGATTTAGTTTTATGAATTTCAATTCTCCTTAAATAATCTATGGGTTAAATGTAATCCTAATAAAATCCCAGCAGGCATTTTTTTTGGGGGAAATTGACAAGGTGATTCTAAAATGTAAATAGGAGTGTAAATGGCCAAGAATAACCAAAGTTATCACTAAAAAGAACAAGGTACAAAGAGGTAACTCTTTCAGAAGACAAACCTTAAAAACTTATGATAATAAGAGGCTTGTTAGGGAATAGGCAGACAAATGTATCAATGGAATAGGATAGAAAAAGTGTCAAACAGACCGGGCATGGTGGCTCTTGCCTGAAATCTCAGCAGTTTGGGAAGCCGAGGCGGGTGGATCACTTGAGGCCAGGAGGTGGAGACCAGCCTGGCCAATATGGTGAAACCCTGTCTCTACTAAAAATACAAAAATTTGCCGCGCATGGTGGTGCACACCTGTAGTCCCAGCTACTCGGGAGGCTGAGGCAGGAGAATCACTTGAACCCGGGAGGTGGTGGTTGCAGTGAGCCGAGACTGCCCCAATGCACTCCAGCCTGGGCAACAGAGCAAGACTCCATCTCAAAAAAAAAAAAAAAAAAAAGTGTCAAACAATAGAACTTTCTGTGATGATGAAATTCTGCAGTGTTCAAGCCTATATTAATTTTAATCTTCAACAGCCACATGTGGCTAGTACCATATAGGACCAACACAGGAACAGAGTCCTGAAACTGATACACATTACATACAATTGACTTATGACAATGCTACATTACAGAGCTCTAGGGACAAGATATGTTTTTTCACTGAACACACTAGATTAATTGGATACTGATGCAGAAACGAAATCCGGCCTGTTTCCCACAAAATGCAAAACTCAATTCCAAAAGCACTGTAGATCTAAATGTACAAGGCAAAACAGTAAATCCAAAGAAAGGAGAAATCTTTATACTGTTGGAGTAAAGAAAGATTTTTTAAAGCAGGGAACAAAAACTAAAATTTCCTAAATAAGGGGCCAATGAACTGCAAAATGGAATTTAAAATTTCCATTCATAAAAAGATAGCATTCAGAGACTGAAAAGGAAATCCACAAATGAGAAAAGAAATGTACATTACATACAAGTATCAAAGTGCTCACATATAGGATATATAACATACTCCTAAATATAAAAAAGAATAAGATAATCCAAAAGAAATGTGATAACCTGCTGAGACGCACTCCAGAAAAGGTTACCCAAATGGCTAAGAAACATATGAAAAGGTATCAATTTCATAAACTGGCTGAAGTCATAAATTAGAACAAGTTATCATTACACACCGGAGATGAAAATTAAAATATTAACCATATCAAATGTTGGTGTGGATGTTAAGCAACTGGATGTTAGGCAATTTTCATATTACAGCTGTAAATATACATCTCTGCATTCATCTCGGAAAACTTTTTGGAAGCACCTAGTAAACCTGAACATATGCATATGATATGGTCAAGCAGTCCATCTTACAAATGCATACCAAGACATATAAAAATGTTCAGCTACAGTCCCACTTATATGGCAGGCTGTTGAGGGTGACTGCCCTAGCCCAGGAGTTCGAGGCAGTAGTGAGCTATCATCCTGGCACTGCATTCTAGCCTGGGCAACAAAGCAAGACCCCATCTCTAAAAAAAAAGAAATTTAAAAAAATGTTCATAGAAGCAATGTCCATAATAATTCCAAACTGTAAACAACCCAAATGTTCAACAGCAAAATGGGTGAATATAACAGAATATATTTGTAGGCAGAATACTACACAACAAAAATGAACCATAGCTACCCACAACAGGAGTATTACAAACACAAATGGATCTCACAAAAATGAATGAAATGAAAAACAGCCAAATACAAAAAAATTCATGCTGTATGTTCCATTTTTATAAGAGTTCAAAAACAAGCAAAATTAATCTGTGGTGTTACATACCAAGAGAGAATAATCACCTTTTCTGGAGAGGAGGATGACAAAATGCTGAAGACAAAAAGACTAAGGTATTATAGCAGAAGGATGTGCTAGTAACATTCTAATTCTCTTTTTTTTTTTTTTTTTTTTTTGGAGACAGAGTCTTACTCTGTTGCCCAAGCTGGTGTGCAGTGGCACAATCTTGGCTCACTGCAACATCCGCCTCCTGGGTTCAAGCAATTCTCCTGCCTCAGCCTCCTGAGTAGCTGGGATTATAGGTACCCGCCACCATGCCTGGATGATTTTTGTATTTTTAGTAGAGATGGGGTTTCACCATGTTGGCCAGGCTGATCTCAAACTCCTGACCTTAAGTGATCCACCCGCCTCCGCCTCTCAAAGTGCTGGGATTACAGGTGTGAGCTGCCATGCCCAGCCACATGCTAGTTCTTGACTTGGTTGGTGTTTATACTGACTTCAGTCTGTGCTAATTTATTGAAGTTACACCCATTTTTATAAGCACAGTGCAATAAAAAGTTTTAAATAGTCACTGGAAGAAAATATATTCAAGTGTTAAAGTTGTATTTCAGTTTGGGTCTGTGAGTGATTTTTATGCCTTCCATTTTTTGTTTTCCAACTTTTCTTTCACACACTTGTGCTCCTTTTGTAATTGGCAGAAAAATGTTTAATCACTGTGTTAGCAACAGGTTTTTATGGACCACTGAAAACTAGGCTGTCTAAGACACTTCAGAATGCAAAAACACACAATTAATTATTAGACAAAAATATAAGGTGTGACGTGGAATTATCCTGGGAAACCTAGGACATGAGATCCTTCTTCTAACCACACAGATAAACATTAGAGAATAAGAAACACATGTATAAAACAAGATCTCATGAAAATTCAACTTCTCAATTTCTGTTTCTAACAGTATGGCAGATAAAAATTTTTTTTTAAACCTCACAACTCAAAGCAAATAAAAATGTCTTAACTCTGGGTAGGGGGTGAATAGTAGAAAAGAGGAGGAATATCTCGCCTAACAATTCAAAGCCACAACTCAACCTCATTAGATTTGTGGCTGCAATTCATACTATCTGTATGAGCCAACAAGCCAGAAAGTCAGAATGTTGTTAAGTCTTAGGGAGCAGTGTTCCAAGTACCTGGCAGAAGCAAAGCTAATTCCTCCCAGTTGAAAGTCACCTCACTTTCAACCCAGGTCAGAATTCTCACATGTAAAATTTCAAAGAATATGAACTCACAATAAAAAGTGTAACATACATGAGAAATAATGTTGACAAGAATTAACAAAATAAAAATATAACTTAAAAGGACAGCACTAGGCTGGGCCCAGTGGCTCATGCCTGCAATTCCAGCACTTTGGGAGACTGAAGAAGGTGGATAGTTTGAGCCCAGGAGCTCAAGACCAGCCTGAGCAACATGGTGAAAACCCATCTCTATAAAAAATATAAAAATTAGACGGGCATGGTGGCGTGTGCTGTAGTCCCAGCTACATGCGAGGCTGAGGTGGGAGGTCACGTGAGCCTGGGAGATGGAGGCTGAAGTAAGCCGTGATTGTGCCACTGCCCTCCAGCCTGGGTGACAGGGTAAGGCCCTGACTTCGGGGGAGGGAATAAAAATCTTCCCACAAGGAAAACAATAGGCCCACAGGTCTTAATAGAAATTTCTATCCAAATATATAAATAGATAATTCCAGTGCTAAACCTGTTTGTCCAGAGAATAGAAAAGGATTTCATAAGCTTGTTTTAAAGACATGTAGCTCATTTTAAGAGCAGAGTAAAATCTTCATGAACTAGCCAGACAAGGCTCATGCCTGTAATCCCAGCACTTTGGGAGGCCGAGGCCAGCAGATCACATGAGGTCAGGAGTTCAAGACCAGCCTGACTAACATGGTGAAACCCCATTTCTACTAAAAATACAAAAAATTAGCTGGGTGTGGAGGCACATGCCTGTAATCCCAGCTACTCGGGAGGCTGAGGCAGGAGAATCACTTGAACCCGGGAGGCAGAGATTGCAGTGAGCCGAGATTGCACCACTGCACTCCAGCTTGGGCAGGAAGAGCGAAACTCTATTTCAAAAAAAAAAAAAAAAAAAAAAGAAATGGCCAGACAAGCAGACAGGTTACAAAAATAAAAAATTAGATGTCAACTCCAGTGATAAAGAAAGAAAAAGTCTGAGATATTAGCAAGCCATTACAGCAATATATTTGAAAACTGTATATACTGAGTCTACTGCAAAAGACTCATCATTAGATATGATTACTTCTATTTTCATTAGTAAACACTTCAGTGGATGGAGAAAAAGCATTCAATGAAATTCAACATTCATTAAAGTTTAAAAGAACTCTCAAGAAACCAAAAATGGAAAAGAATTTACTAAGCCTTATAAAACTAATCAGCCCAAAAGGTACGGCAAAATTATACTGAATGGTGAAATGTCAGTATCATTTTCTTCTTAAAATACCAATCATTACTTCTACTTAACATGTAAAGTTCTTTTTTTTTTTTTTTTTTGAGACAGAGTCTCACTCTGTGGCCCAGGCTAGAGTGCAGTGGCGCGATCTCGGCTCACTGCAACCTCTGCCTTCCAGGTTCAAGCAATTCTCCTGCCTCAGCCTCCTGAATAGCTGGGATTACAGGCATGCGCCACCACGTCCGGCTAAATTTTGTATTTTTAGTAGAGACGGGGTTTCACCATGTTGGTCAGGCTAGTCTTGAACTCCTGACCTCGTGATCCACCTGCCTCGACCTCCCAAAGTGCTAGGACTACGGGGATGAGCACCGCACCCGGCCTAACATGTAAAGTTCTAACCATCGCAAGACCAAAAAAAAAAAAAAAAAAAAGTTGGGGGTGGGGGTGGGGGAGAAAGAGGAAAATAACCGATACCAATGAAACTAGGAATCTGTAAAAAGTAAAACTAAAAGTCTACTAAAGAAAGTGAAAAGAAATATAAAAGAAAAAATTGAGACATACAAGAAAATTTAGTGATATTGTCAGTGCTATGGTTTGAATGTTTGTGAAATCTTCCAAAATTCTTAATCCACATTGCGGTGGTATCAAAAAGTGGGGTCTTTTGAAAAGTGATTAAGTCATAGGGCTCTGCCCTCATGCATGGACTAGTACCTTATAAAAGGCTGGGGGAAACTACTTAGCCCTTTTCGCTCTTTCATTTTCTGCTGTGTAAAGACAAGCAACAGGTGCCATATTGGAAGCAGACAGCAGCCCTCACCAAACACTAAACCCACTGGCACCTTGATTTGGAACATCCAGGCTCTAGAACTGTGAAAAATAAATTTATTTTCTTTATAAATTACCCAGTCTTAGAGGTATTTTGTTATAGCAGCAGGAACAGATTAAGACAGACAGCTATAACATCAAGATACAAAAGTCACTACAGTAAACAGCTATAAAAAGTTAATTTTAGAAATGCACCACTTGTAGGAGTTCCACTTCTACAGGGTTATAGAAAGCTGGAGTGTCATTCCCAGTTTAGTTGTGAAACGGACTGACTGCCAACAAGGGAAATGAATGAAACCCTTCCTCAACACTTCTCCTAGTAGAAAAAAAAAAAAGCAACAACTTTATTTTTATTTTATTTTTTGAGACAGAGTCTCGTTCTCTTGCCCAGGCTGGAGGGCAGTGGTGCGATCTTGGCTCACTGCAACCTCTGCCTCTCAGGTTCAAGCAATTCTCCTGCCTCAGCCTCCCAAGCAGCTGGGATTACAGGCACCCGCCACTACGCCCAGATATTTTTTGTTTTTTTTTTTTAGTAGAAACAGGGTTTCACTATGTTGGCCAGGCTGGTCTTGAACTCCTGATCTCAAATGATCCACCCAGCGTGGCCTCTCAAAATGCTGGGATTACAGGCGTGAGCCACGGTGAACGGCCAACAACAACTTTAAACCACTAGGGAAGGGCAGCAATCTCTGTCCTCCATTGCTGCTAGGGTAAGAGTAAAAGAATCTACTCATTTGACAAAGGACTAATATCCAGAATCTACAAAGAACTCAAACAAACTTACAAGAAAAAAACAACCCCGTCAAAAAGTGGGTGAAGGATACGAACAGACACTTCTCAAAAGAAGACATTTATGCAGCCAAGAGACACATGAAAAAATGCTCATCATCACTGGCCATCAGAGAAATGCAAATCAAAACCACAATGAGATACCATCTCCACACCAGTCAGAATGGCGATCGTTAAAAAGTCAGGAAACAACAGGTGCTGGAGAGGATGTGGAGAAATAGGAACACTAGTTCAACCATTGTGGAAGATAGTGTGGTGATTCCTCAAGGATCTAGAATTAGAAATGCCATTTGACCCAGCCATCCCATTACTGGGTATATACCCAAAGGACTATAAATCATGCTGCTATAAAGACACATGCACACGTATGTTTACTGCGGCACTATTCACAATAGCATGGACTTGGAACCAACCCAAATGTCCATCAATGATAGACTGGATTAAGAAAATGTGGCACATATACACCATGCAATACTATGCAGCCATAAAAAAAGGATGAGTTCATGTCCTTTGTGGGGACATGGATGAAGCTCGAAACCATCATTAGTTCTCAGCAAACTATCGCAAGGACAAAAAAACCAAACACCGCATGTTCTCACTCATAGGTGGGAACTGAACAATGAGAACCCTTGGATATAGGAAGGGGAACATCACCGGGGCCTGTTGTGGGGTGAGGGGAGGGGGGAGGGATAGCATTAGGAGATATACCTAATGAAAATGATGAGTTAATGGGTGCAGCACACCAACATGGCACATGTATACATATGTAACAAACCTGCACATTGTGCACGTGTACCCTAGAATTTAAAGTATAATTAAAAAAAAAAACAGAAAGAAAAAGAAAAAGACCTTTACTCCTAGAGCAGAGTTAGGAAACAGTTTATAGTCCAGGCTCCTATACCAGTACACTGAAGATTTGCTACCACTGGGGAAGGAGCAGAAAATCTCTCCTGCACAAAACCTATCAAAGAAATGGGGCCGGGTGCAGGGCTCAGGCTTGTAATCCTAGCACTTTGGGAGGCCAAGGTGGGAGGATCACCTGAGGTCAGGAGTTCGAGACCAGCCTGGCCAACATGGTGAAACCCCATCTCTACTAAAAATACAAAATTAGCCGGGTTTGGTGGCACATGGCTGTAATCCCAGCTGCTTGGGAGGCTGAGGCAGAAGAATCGCTTTAACCTGCGTGGCAGAGGTTGCAGTGAGCCGAGATCATGCTAATGCACTCCAGCCTGGGTGACAAGAGTGCAACTCTGTCTCAAAAAAAAAAAAAAAAAGATATGAGGCAGAGTTTGGCTACCATGGAGAGAAGGTACAGCATCATTGGCCCATACCCAAAAACAAGAGACAAAGGGCTTGTGTAACACTGAGTACAGATAAGGAAGACAGAGAAAACTCTGCCTCCATCTCCAGGCTAGTCAGCATCAAGAAACAACAGTCTACTGCTGGGGATAATGACAGTGTGTGGAGAAACTTCTCCACTGAGGTATGGGCACACAGAGAAAGCTGAAAGTTGACAGTGAAGTAGGAACACTTAGAAAAATCAGGCACTTCAGCTGTCACACTAAGCACAAGGTAACACTAAGCACAATGCAACCACAGAAACGAAATCCAAACCCATCTCAATCACGAATTAGATTGAATCAACCCCACACTACACTAAAAGCCTAGCAGATGCAGAAGCAGACTCACATCCAGACATAAGAATTATTTGCCACAATCTCTACTGTTCTGCATACAAAGTCTGCCATTCAGTCAAAAATTACAAGACAAAAAAGCTGAGGAGGAAAAAACCTTCTTTATCAAGAGACAACAACAAACAGAACCAGATAAGGCAATTAACAGAATTATCAGAGAAGAAAATTAAAATAACTATGATTACCCTTTTAAAGGCTCTAGCACAAAGGTAGGAACATGCATCAACTCATGAGAAATTTCAGGAGAGATGAAAATGGAAATGCAAAAAATAAAAAACAGTTAACAGAAATGAAGAATGCATTCTATGGGCTCATTAAAAAACTAGGGGAGGAAGCTTTTAGTGAGCTCAAAATAAATCAGGCCAGGCTCAGTGGCTCACACCTGTAATCCCAGCAATTTGGGAGGCCAAGATGGGTGGATCACTTTAGGTCAGGAGTTCAAGATCAGCCTGACCAACATAGTGATACCCATCTCTACTAAAAATACAAAAAATTAGTGAGACGTGGTGGTGCACGCCCATAATTCCAGCTACTCAGGAGGCTGAGGTACGGAGAATCGCTTGAAGTCGGGAGGCAGAGGTTGCAGTGAGCCAAGATCACACCACTGCACTCCAGTCTGGGTGATGGACTGAGACTGTCTCAAAAAAAAAAAAAAAAGAAAAAGATAAGTCAAAAGAAATGATCCAAGCCTAGATAAAAAGTGATTTAAGTGAAAAGAAACATGTTAAAAAACAACAGCAACAAAAACCAAAACAGAGCCTCCAAGAATTGTGGACTGCATTAAATGAGCTGCCGTGAGTTTAACTGGAACCCCACAAAAAGAGAGCAAACCAGCGGGGGGAGGGGGGGACGGGCGGGGGTGTGTGGCGGGCAGTGGAAACATTAGAAGAGAAAGAGGCTGTGAATTTTTCATACATTATTTAAAAGATCATAAATCCCAAGAAGCTCAGTGATTCCCCCTTACAAAAGCAGTATAAATACAAAACACACAAAAATGTACACATATCCCAAGATGTTAACGTCTTTAACCTGCTATAAAAAACGAATGATATGGCCGGGCATGGTGGCTCACACCTGTAATTCCAGCACTTTGGGAGGCAGAGGCAGGTGGATCACGAGGTCAGGAGATTGAGACCATCCTGGCTAACACGGTGAAACCCCGTCTCTACTAAAAAAATACAAAAAAAATTAGCCAGGCGTGGTGGCGGGTGCCTGTAGCCCCAGTTACTCAGGAGGCTGAGGCAGGAGACTGGCATGAACCTGGCAGGCAGAGCTTGCAGTGAGCCGAGATGGCGCCACTGCACTCCAGCCTGGGAGACAAAGCAAGACTCTGTCTCAAAAACAAAAAACAAAACAACAACAACAAAAAAACCAAATGACACATGCCTGTAATCCCAGCACTTTGGGAGGCCAAGGAGGGCAGACCACTTGAGGCCAGGAGTTTGAGACTAGCATGGCCAACATGGTGAAACCCTGTTAAATACAAAAATTAGCCAGACGTAGTGGCGGGAGCCTGTGATTGCAGATACTTGGGAGACTGAGGCATGAGAATCACTTGAACCCGGGAGGTAGAGGTTGCAGTGAGCCGAGATGGCGCCATTGCACTCCAACCTGGGTGACAGAGTGAGACTCTGTCTCAAAAACAACTGCTACCACCATCAATGACAGCCTGGGCACAGTGGCTCAGGCCTACAAACCCAGGATTTTTGGAGGCTAAGGTGGCAGAATTGCTTGAGTCTAGAAGCTCAAGGCTATAGTGAGACAAGCTTGTACCACTGCACTCCACTTGGGCAACAGAGCGAGACCTTGTCTCAAAAAAAAAAAACAAATAAAATAAAATTTAAAAACCACTGATAAAACATATTTGATACTGACAGCAGAAAAAAGGAACTAAATAAGAATCACAGCCAAATTCTTATTTGAAACTGTGCAAGTCAAAAGATAATAAATAGCATCCTTAATATTAGAAAAACACTGTGAACAATAAATTTATATCCAGCAAAATCTTTCAAAAGAAAAAGTGAAACAAAGTATTTGTGAAACAATCTTTGGAACTTTGTTACCAGTAGAACTGAAGTCCAAGAAATGTGAAAGGAAGTTCTTCATGAAGAAAGAATAAGCACTGGAAAAGAGGCCACTATAACACAGAAAATGAATTTTAATTTAACTTGTACTAACTACTTTAAATTCAAATTTAAATAGCTACACTGGCTAATGACTACCATACTAGACAGCACATGAATAAAACAAATATTACAAGGTAATATGCATTTATGGCATTTATAAAAGGTAAAACAGTAATAGCACAAAAGATAAGGAGAAATTGTAAATATACATTGTAAATATACGGTTGTAAAGCTCTGACACTATATAAAATGTGGTATAATATTGCTTCCATATGGTCTATTATTAAAGATGTAAAATATAAATCACAGAGAAGCCAATTAACTTTTTAAAAGAGAGGAAAAGTGAGTGTAAGTAGTGAGCCAATGGTGAAGATAAAATGCACTCAAAAATAGGGATCAGAGAGCACATAAGTAGAAAACAATTAAGATTGTATATTTAAATCCAACTACATCAAAATTACATTAAATGTAAATAGTCTAAACACTTCAATGTCAAAACAGATTTTTCAAGGTGAATTAAAAAAGGCTGTCTAGAACAAACCCATTTTAAATAAAAGACAGATTAAATGGATGGAAAATAATATACAAACACTAAAAGGAGGCTGGAGAGGCTATATTAATATTAGATAAAGCAGACTTTGGAATGAGGAATACTATCAGAGATAAAGAGGGCATCATATAATGATAAAGGGGTTCATTCACCAAAAAGTTTTAACAATCCTAAATTTACATGCACCTAACAGGAGGTTCAATACACATGATGCAAAAACTGAAAAGGAGAAATAAACAAACTCACCATTATACTTGGAGACTTCAACTCTTCTCTCAATGATCAATGAAACAAACAAAAACTCAGTAAGGAAAGAGAAGGCCTAACAAGCACCATCAATCAACTTGATATAGAATACTCCACTGCTAAACAGCAGAATACACATTATTTTGAAGTGTACATGGGACATTTACTGAGAGTAACCATATTCTGGTCATAAAACAAACATCAAATAATTTAAAATAAATTATACAAAGAAAGAGACATGCAAAATCACCAAATATTTGGAAATTAAACAGCAACCTTCATGGGTCAAAGTGGAAGTGACATAAGAACTTTAAAAAAAATCAGTGCATCAAATTTGTGTAAGCACCTCAGGCAGTGCTTGGAAGGAAAAGAAAAAAGGTCTCAAGTCAATGACCTAAGCTTACACCTTAATAAATTAACATAGAGGAATTTAAACCCAAAGCATATAGAAAGAAATAGTAAGAAGCAGAAATCAATAAAACTAAAAATAAAAAAAAAGCAATCAAATAAAAAGTTGACTCTGAAAAGATTAATAAAATAAACCTGGAACCAAATAAAAATGAGAGGTCACATTGCTAATAACAAGAATGAAAGGAAAGACACCACTACAGACGTTATAGGCATTAAAATAATTAAGAAACAACTTTATGACAACGAATAAATGAAATAAGACAAATGCCTTGAAAGACAAAAACTACTAACGCTCACTTAGTGAGTGAAAGTGATTCATACAAAGACCGAAAGCTTTCAAGAAGAAATAGATAACCCTAATAATCCTGTATTTATTAAAGGATAATTGGACTTATCCTTTGAAGCCTTCCAACAAAGAAAACTCTAGGACCAGAAGAGTTCACATGCAAACTCTAAAAAAAATTATAAAACAAATAATACTAATCCTAATAAAATTTTTTTCAAAAATATAAGAAACACTTTGCAACTCTATGAAACCAGCATTATATGAAAAAGTATCTTTCATGAACATAGATGCAAAACAAAAAAAAAAATTTCACCAATTTATAAAAATGATAGTAGATAATACACCATCACCAAGTGAGGTTTAACCACAGAATGGAAGATGATTCAACATTCGCAAATAAGTTAACGTAATTCATCACATTAACACAGAAACAAACCATATGATCATCTCAATAAATACTGTAATAATACCTGACTAAAATCAACATCCACTCATGATTTAAAAAAAAAAAAAAAAAACTCTCCACCAGGCGCAGTGGCTCATGCCTGTAATCCCAACACTTTGGGGGGCCAAGGCGGGCAGATCACGAGGTGAGGAGTTCAAGACCAGCCTGGCCAACATGGTAAAACCCCATTTCTACAAAAATACAAAAAAGTTAGCCAGGCTTGGTGGCGTGTACCTGTAATCCCAGCTACTCAGGGGGCTGAAGCAGAAGAATCACTTGAACCCAGGAGGCGGAGGCTGTAGTGAGCTGAGATGGTGCCACTGCCCTCCAGCCTGGGCAACAGAGCAAGACTCCATCTCAAAAACAACAACAACAACAACAACAAAAACCTCTCAGCAATCCAAGAATAGAATGGGAACATCCTCAATATGATAAAAGGCCACTTGTCTTAGTCCATTAGGACTCCTATAACAAGCTCCCATAGACTGAAGTGGCTTATAAACAACAGAAATTTATTTATCGGCTGGGCGCGGTGGCTCACACCTGTAATTCCAGCACTTTGGGAGGCCGAGGCAGGTGGATTACCTGAGGTAAGGAGTTTGAGACCAGCCTGGCCAACATGGTAAAACCCCGTCTCTACTAAAAATACAAAAATTAGCCAGGCATGGTGACATACGCCTGTAATCCCAGCTACTGGGGAGGCTGAGGCAGAATTGCTTGAGCCTGGGAGACCGAGGTTGCAGCGAGCTGAGACTGCCACTGCACTCCAGCCTAGCCGACAGAGCAAGACTCTGTCAAAAAAAAATAGAAATAAAAATAAAATAAATTTATTTTTCACAGTTCTGGAGGCTGGGAAGTCCAAAATCAAGGTGCTGGTAGATTCAGTGTTTGGTGAGAGCCACTTCCTGGTTCACAGACTGCAGTTTTTTCACTGTGTTCTCATACGGCATAAGGGGATAGGAGCTCTCTGGGATCTCTTTTATAAGCACACGAATCCATTAATGAAGGCAGAAGCTTCATGACCTAATCACCTCCTTGAGACCCCCCTCACAATGGGGATTATGTTTCAACGCTATGAATTTTGGAAGGGACATAAGCATTCAAGCTATAGCACCACTCTATCACACTCAATAATGAAAGATTCAAAGCTTTCTTCTTAAGATCAGGAACAGAGAAGGATATCTGCTTTCACCACTGCTATTCAACATCATAATGGAGGTCTTAGCCAGTCTAAGAAGAAGAAAAGGTGGAAGGAGTTACATACAAATTCAAAAATAATAAAACTGATCTATATTTGCAAATAACATGATTGTCTACATAGGACAATTCCAGAGAATCTACAAAAAATTTACTCGAATGAATTTAGCAAGGTTGCAAGCATCAAGGTCCATATGCAAAAACCAACTGTATTTTTACATATAGCATTGAATAACTGGAAACTAAAATTTAAGAAAATTATCACTTATAATAGTATCAATTATTAAATACTTAGATATAAATCCAACAAAATTAGCAACATCTTCATGCTGCAACTACAAAATGCTGACAAAGGAAATGAAAGACCTACAAAAATGGAGACAACCTGTATTCATGAATTGGAAGACTCAAGATGTCGATTCTTCCTAAATTGATCTACGCATTCGACACAATCCAAATTAAAATCCCTTCAGGTCTTTTTGTAGAAACCAACAGGCAGCCTCTAAAAGCTTTATGGTAAAGTTAGAATAGCCAAGGCAATTTTGAAAAAGAATAAAGTTCAAGGATTCATATTACCTAATTTCAACACTTATAAGTAAAAATAACCATGACAACTCAGTATTGGCAAAATTATAGGCATAAAGATCAAGAGAAAAGTACAGGAACAGATTTACATATATGATCAACTGACTTTTGACAAAGTTAATTCAACGGGGAAAGGAAAGTAGTCCCAACAAATGGTGCTAGAACTACACATACATTTGAAAAGAAAATGAGCCTTGACCCTTACTACACACCATACACAAAAACTAACCCAAAATGGATAATGTGCCTTGACATGAAAGCCAAAACTAGAAAACTTATAGAAAAATCGTAAGAGTAAATCTGCACAACTTTGCATTAAGCAAAGAGTTCTTAGAACACAGAAGCACAAATCATAAGAAAAAGTTGGTAAGATGAATTTATCAAAATTAAAAGCTCTTCTTTTAAAGTTAGGAAAATTAAAAAAAAACAAGCGTCAGATTGCAGTGTGTGTGTGTGTGTTTATGTATCTCTGTGTGTCAAATGAGTTGTATAAAGAATGTATTAAAAAATGCTTACAACTCAATAAGACAAACACCCCCCCTTTTTTTTTTTTTTTTTTTGAGACGGAGTCTCGCTCTGTCGCCCAGGCTGGAGTGCAGTGGCACGATCTCGGCTCACTGCGAGCTCCACCTCCCGGGTTCACGCCATTATCCTAACTCAGCCGGAGTAGCTGGCACTACAGGTGTCCGCCACCACGCCCGGCTAATTTTTTGTATTTTTAGTAGAGATGGGGCTTCACCGTGTTAGCCAGGATGGTCTGGATCTCCTGACCTCGTGATCCGCCTGCCTCGGACTCCCAAAGTGCTGGGATTACAGGCGTGAGCCACTGCGCCAGGCCCACCCATTGTTGTTTGTTTGTTTTTTAATGAGCAAAAAATGTCAACAGATACTTAACAAAGGAAGACATACACTAGAGCAAATTCTCAGCACCATTAGTCATCTGGTAAATGCAAATCAAAATCCCAGTATGATACTACTACATACCCACTAAAAGGGCTAAAATTTAAAAGACTGAAATAACCAAGTGCTGAGGATGATGTGCAGCAATTGGAACTGTCATACACTGCTGATGGATATGTAAAATGTGACAACCACTCTGGAAAACAGTTTGGCAGTTTCTTATAAACATCCATGTATCATACAACCCAACAAGTTCCATGTCTAGGTATTTACCAAGGAAAAAAAAGATGTTCACAAAAATTCAAAATAAATGAACGTTCATTGAATAAAGGAATGTTCAATAAATGAAGGCTATTTATTAATAACAGCCCCAAACTGGAAACAATCCAAATATCTGTAAATAGGTGGAATGGTCAACAAACTAGTAAATCAATACCAAGGACTTCTATTCAGCAATAAAATGAGAACCCGTTAAATACAGGAAAACATGGATAATCCTGAAAAACATGCCAAGAGAAAAAGCCAGATACAAAAGAGTATGTATTACATCATTCCACTTACATGAAATTCTAGACAAAATGATACCAATTTACAGCAAGAAAAAGAGGATGAGTGCTTTCCTAGTCCTGAGGGTGAAATTGTGATTGACTGCAAAAGGGAACTTTGGGGGAGATGAAAATATTCTATATCTTAATTGTGGTATGAAAATATTCCACTCTTGACTGTGGTGGTGGTCATACAGTACATATTTGTCAAAACAAAATACACTGTACATTTTAAATAAGTACATTTTACTGTATCTAAGTTATCCTCAATAAGGTTATTTTCTAAGAGGGTGCTCTCTCAGGAAAATATAAACCAGGGAATACTGGTGATGCCCACATATACCCACCTCAAAAGATGTCAAAAATATATATATAAGAAAACTCATTTATGGTTTTTAAAAATGTCAAAAACAACAACATAAGCATCTTGGAAAGCCAAGACTAGAAGGAAATATTTTAATATCAGCGGCTTTACCAGAAAGCTTCACCAAACATCATAATTAATGCTAAAACATTAGAAGCATTCCCCCTTAAAGTCAGAAACAATGCCATGTTTGTTGTTAGCTATCAGTGCTATTAGTTTTTAATCTACCAGTGCTCAACATTTTATAAGATGTATAATTGCAAAAGCAATGAGAAAAACACATAAGTTATAAAAACTGAAAAGGAAACCACAAAACTGTGAATATCTCCTGATAATCAACTCAATAAAATAATCTGATACATGATAGAAAACTTGAAAGTTTTGCTATAACCAGAGAAAACAGAGAGAGAGAAATGTTACTGAAAGTTTCCATCCACCACACGAATCAAACCATAAAATAGGAATACCGGGAAGGAATGTTATACGTATGAAGAAAAAAAAGAAAAACTATAAAAATTTCCCTAAGAATATAAAACAAGATGTGAATAAAAATGGAGAGGCCACATTTCTGAGGAGAGAGACTCAATACTATAAAGATCAGTTGTCTCCAAATTAATCTAAAATTTCAATATAACCTTATTCAAAATAGCTAAGGATTTTTAGTTGAGTCTAAAGTTTACCTAGAAGAAGAAATGCATAAGAAACATTCAAGAATATTTTCAACAAGAGTAATAAAGAGGGAGAAAGGGTTACCAAAATTTAAAATATGCATAATCTTTTAACTGAGCAACTTCACTTCTAGGAACCCATGCTCCAGAAATAATCACACATAGAGGAAGTTTACTGAATTGTTAACAGTGGCTGACAATCAAGATGCAAGCAGGACTAGAAGTGGAAGCGGTAATTTTTACCTTACATTCTTCCATACTGTTTAATTTTTTAAAATCAAGGATGAGTTAAAATTTGTAATTAAACATCGATCAATAAATTAGAAAGTTATTTTCATTATAAATCATTATTTGTAATAGCAAAAAGAAACTGCAATTAAATGTCTTTCAAAAAGGGAATAGAATAAATTATAGCCCATTCAAACTCATGAGATACCAGTTAGCCTTTTAAAAAGTATTAGGGAGACCTATATGTAAAAAGTAAAAATGTTCAAGATATGTAATTAAGTCAATAAGCAAGCAGTATGCAAACATGTTTGGTATACGGTATAGCCCCCCTCAAAAAAAAAAAACTTTACGTGTACGTGTATGTGTCTAGAAGTGCATCTGTAAGATTTTGAAAAATGAACACTAAACTGTCAACTTTACACTGGAGTGGGACTGGGGGATGAAAAGAAATATTTAAATTTTACCTAACAGTCCGTTATTTATATTGTTGAAGTGTACATCAAACTTGCATGTCTGTAATGAATTTTTAAAATTAAGTGGTCATCTCATATAAAAATGACATGAACCCCAAAAGACAATTACAACACTGAAAAATAGTTTAAACGTTTATTACTGTTATCCTCAGGTTTATTCACATACACTTCAAATGATCCGTAGCCTTCAGCAAAGGTGACTGCCATTTTAAAGAAATGTGACCAAGTATTTCATGATTAAACAGAATACATTAAGCCTGTAATGAAAATTTTAAACTTCACAGAACCAGCAGACTGAAAAGAAGCGCCTATGCGGATGTAAATTTTTTTTTTTTTAATGTCCGGAGAAGGAACTCTCAGATTACTCTCCTCCCTGCAAAACGACTATTTACCACCTCCCCTTTGCTTCAACTTGGTCTGAGCGTCTTTAAGCTCACCATTTTGAATGTGCGCAAAATGATTAACAGTCATCTGAGGGAGGACAAATTAAAGGTGCATCTGCAAGAGGAGCTCTGGCCTGACATCGCTAACTGAGAGCAGCCCTGGCGGAAAGGTGCTGATCCCGGGAGTAGAGCGACTGCTACGGCTCGAGCGGGGTGTCTGCGTGCCGAGCCTCACTGACAATCGGGGAAAATGCAGACGCCCAGCAGAACGACGGCAACGGAAGGCTCCTCGGGGGAGGGGGGCTGCAGGCCTGTGGCGTAAGATGGTTCCGCTCTACGCGGGGTGACGGGAAACCGCAGAAGGTGGGTGTGAGGTGTTGGTTGGGGGGCAAACTCTTGTACAGTGGCGAGTGTAGGGGAAAGCCAGCGGGGTCCTTGGCCAAATCACCAAGGACAGCAGAAGAGGCAGCAGGAAAGAGCGGCAGCGAAGACCCCGATACCAACCAATGTCATCCGTCGGGGGGCGGCGGGCGCGACCGTCCCGGATAGGAGCGCGGCCCGGGTCCGGGCTGGACAGGGCCCAGGAGGCGAAGAAGGCCTCCCACAGCCATCAACCCCACCCACCATGGCCGGCGCAGCAGGCCAGGGACAAGCCCCGCTCCTTCCGAAGCTAGAGACAGAGAAACTGAGGAGCTGAACGCAGCAATTTCCTCGCCCCGACCCCCACACTCCCGACAGCGGAACAAGCCAGACTGAAAAAAAAAAAAAAAAAAAAAACCCTCACCGAAATGTGCAGCGGCTCCGGAGCGAGAACAGCGCTCGAACCTCCACCCGCCACCACCGCCTTCTTCTCCGCCTCCAACTCCTCCCCCGCCGAACGCGCAGCGGCTGGCGGCTGTGGCGGCGGCGGCGGCGGTGGCGGCGGCGGAAGCAGAGGCGGTGGTGGTGAGTCCCGCCCCTTGCGCCGCGGTGGAGGCGAAGGAGGAGAGTACGCAAGCCCCTCCCCCATAGCAGAGATGACCAATCAGCTTACAGGGTCTCTGCTGGGGGCAATGCATATGCCCAATCAGAACCTGAGGAGTGGGCTCACGTCAATGGTTGGGACGTGGCAGAAAAAGGGAAAAATACTTGGACCTTCTCTACAGCCTGCTCCCCCATCTCCCTCAGGGGGAGTTCACCAATTGGCTGAAGAGCGGAAAGACGAAGCCGACTCCGTCCCCCGCCCCAGCCGAGCCCACCTCCTTTCCCTGCAGTACTGCGACGTTTGGGGAGGGGGCGGAGCACCGTGTAGGAGCTAAAACTGCGCGGCCTTTTGTGGTTTGGGCTGAGAGAAAAGGGCGGGGTCTCAGGGAAAGGGAGGGGGGTGTGGAGAACTAACAGAAAGACTGGCGCAGTTAGGCTTTTTCGGAAATTCCAACAGCAACAACCAAAATGGAGGCATTAAAATCGATCCTGATTCGACTGGAAACCTGATTAACAAGGTTAAGGTCTCCTGGCATAAAGTTCAGTTACAATTCAGATATCGGCGAGACAAAAAAAAAATGAAACGAAGAAGGGCTTGTTTACCCACCCTGACCCTGGGCACTATATGGCGCTTTCCACCCTCGCTCTCCGCGCTGACCCTTGCCCCTCGCTTCTTATTCTGCTGGGGCGGGGTTCAGAGAAGGCCTGCCTTTCCTCTGTATAGCCTTGGGCTGACCACAGCCTCCCAGCTTGCATCTTGAGGCTGTTTGTCAAGCCGGGAAGTAACAGCTCCCATCACATGCAACCAAAATAAATACAACAGCTGCAGTCCCCGGACACCTTGCTTAATTTAAACCTGGGTAACAGTTTAGTTAATTATGTCAGTGATACAAAACTGTTTCTTCGTTCTGCACATATTCTCTTTATTCATCTTGAAACGTGTCCGCTTATCTGATTACAGTCCCGCTGTCTTCTCTTATTCCCCACCCCCGACCCGTCGCCCGATGCCCAGGATATATTCATCGCGACCCCTCCCCCACGAATTAAGAGCCCCACTTCTTGTGCTGTCCCCTTAACAACAGCGAACTCTCTTGCCAGTGAACTGAGACTAATTTTTTTTTGCTGTTGATGGAAATAAATTACCCAAAATTTACTGTAGAAATTTAGGTTTATGAGAATTTGCCAGACATTTTGTGAAATCCAATCTGAATCCCAGTCCACTCCTGTAGTACGTTTCTTACCAAAAAACCATTCCTTGCTTGATATTACTCTGCCTTTACACGTGTTGCTATAGGAGTTCTGACTTTAACCATCCAAGTACCTCTTTGAAAAAAAACCAAATTCATATTTTAATTACATTTCCCTAGTTTCCCTTTAGGGTGTTCCAGATTGGCCCAACTGGATACATTAACCTGTTCTAGAAGGCAGGGATTCCCAAATTTCAACCTTTTTCATACTGTATCTGTGTATACTACTCACTGTCCTTTTTTCTTTAAATAAATGTATATTTTCTTTAATTTCTTTAAGAAGGAGACTTTATAAAAGTACTATAAATGGAAAACTAGCATCACCTATTACAAGTTGAAAGTAACTGTAAGAAAAATGAATGCAAAACATGTTTTTAAATTGTGGCTAGAAACTGTTGTCCACTAAAGGCTCTAAGTCTAAAGACAACTCTCTTTGTTAAAAGGGCAAGCTACCAAGCATTAGACACACATTAAAGATACAGCACTCAAATGGTATTTTTATCATGATGTCATCAAAGGATAGAAAAAATAGAGCCGGAATAGCAATCACTTTCTCACTATATGAGTCATTGTTTTTAATCCTGCATGCGTGTCCCAACTACAGTTAACCAAGGCATCATGAGTGATCTATGTTACTATGAGAAACACTGGTATGGAGGCTGAAAAAGCCTGTACTCTAGAATCAAGCAGACATATTCACATACTGGCTCCTGCATTTGTAGCCGTGTGCCTCTGGGCAATCTACTTTGTTCTCTGACCTCGATTTCCAGTTTATTATAAATATGGGAAAGTAATAATACCAATTCCTGAGTTGTATAGATTAAATAACCTAATCAATGTAAAGCATATCATACCTACAGTGAAGTACTAAATACATATTAGCTTATGTATTTGTATTGTATCTCTATATTGTATTACTATATTGAGATATCTCTATATTGTATTACTATATAGAGATAATAGTATGTATTATTCGCTTATATGTAGTATTGTTGATTCCAGGGTTGGGAAGCACTATCTAAGGCAATGGATTGAAAGTACTACATGATATACTGCAGTGGTTCCTAAAGTGTATTATAATCCCTACACCAACAGCATAAGCATTACTTAGGAACTTTTTAAAAATGCAAATTCTGGCAAGGCTTGGTGGCCCATGCCTGTAATCCCAGCACTTTGGGAGGCTGAGGTGGGCAGATCACTTGAGGTCAGGAGTTCAAGACCAGCCTGGCCAACATAGTGAAATCCTGTCTGTACCCACAAATACAAAAATTAGCTGGGCGTGGTGGCACATGCCTGTAGTCCCATCTACTCGGGAGGCTGAAGCAGGAGAATCCCTTGAACCCAGTAGGCAGAGGCTGTAGTGAGCAGAGATCACGCCACTGCACTCCAGCCTAGGTGACAGAGTGAGACTGTCTCAAAAAAATAAAAATAAAAAATAAATAAATACATAAAATGCAAATTCTCAGGTTCAACCTCAGACTTGAATCAGAAACTCTAGGTATGTTGCTCAGCTGTATTTTTACAAGCCTTCCAGGTAATTCTGACATACGTAAAGTTTGATGACCACTAATTTAAATAGAAGAAGGCTTGGTCAAGGAGTGAGAGGATCTATGTTCTGATCATAGCCTTAAAGTGACGTCAGCCAAAATGAAGGTGTAAGGACCTCTGAAAATTCTCTTCAGCAATGAGAACACTGGCAAAATTGTCAGAACTAACTTTTTTAGAACTCTGAAAATTTACCAAAGGTTTGCAGCAATCCAGGGAGTATTTATTCAAACAGCTGAATCTCTAAGAACAGCCAGTTTTGTGTCATTTTGACTTGCCCTACTCTAACAGCCACATGTCCAGCTCCACTGTAGCTTTGAAAACCAACAGCCCACAATTGTGAAAATGAGCAGGCTGGTAGCCAGTAGGGGAAGTAGAATGGTGTTGGAGCTCCTTTAAAGAGCTTAATTTCCAGAGAACTGTCATTATTTGACCTATCTGGTGATTCTGCAGATTTTACAAGGCTGCCTTTGTTTGATTTCACTCCAGGCTCACCCAGTGCAAAGACTTTTCCCCAGGGGTCATTTGTCAAAAACAAAAACATTGATTAACTTTGCCACTGTCTTAGGCAGTGGAAACAGGTGGGGCCAAATACAGCTTAACCAAACACTTGAAACTGATGCAGTGCAAGAGAGCCCCAAAACTGGGGCTTAGCCCAGGAAGGTTCTTGGGTTCACCCAGGGAAAAATTCGATGGCAAGCTGCTGGTGTTAGACAGCAATTTTTATTGAAGTGGCAGTGTACAGCAGCAGCAGAGATACTGCTCCTTGCAAAGCAGTGGTAACCCATGGGCAGTGTGCCCAGAGTAGCAGCATATGGGCTGTTGGAAGCTGTATTTATACCCACTTTTAATTATATGCTAATTAAGAGGTGTATTATTAGAACTTTCTAGAGGTGAGGAGTTTTTAGATCCATATAAGGTAACTTTCAGGCTGTTGCCATGGCTTGTTGCCATGGCATTTGTAAACTGTCATGGTCCCAGCAGGAGTGTCTTTATACTAATGAACAGTGTGGGCAGCTAGAGGTCACTTTTGTTGCCCTTTGCTGGTTTCAGCTGGTTTCTTTACTGCACTCTGTTTTCTACCAGATCCTGCTCTGGTAAGAGCAGTAGTGACAGGGGTATTGACCAGCGCTCAAAAAACAGATCCTGCTGATCTCCTACCTCAAAAGGAAAAGCTGGAGAATGAGATATCCACAGGAACTTTGAAAACTCTGATATGGCTTGGCTGTGTCCCCACCCAAATCTCATCCTGAATTCCCATGTGTTGTAGGAGGGATCTGGTGGAAGGTGGTTGAATCATGGGGGCGGATCTTTCCTGTGTTGTTCTCATGATAGTGAATAAGTCTCACAAGGTCTGATGGTTTTAAAAAGGGGAGTTTCCCTGCACAAACTCTCTTCTCTTGTCTGCCACCACATGAGACGTTACTTTTACCTTCCGCCATGATTGTGAGGCCTCCCAGGCCACATGAAACTGTAAGTCCAATAAACCTCTTTCTTTTGTAAGTTGTCCAATCTCAGGTATATTTTTATGGCAGTGTGAAAATGGACTAATACAGTGAATTGGTACCAGTAGAGTGGGGCATTGCTGAAAAGATACCCAAAAATGTGGAAGTGACTTTGGAACTGTGTAACAGACCGAGGTTGGAACAGTTTGGAGGGCTCAGAAGAAGACAGAAAAATGTGGGAAAGTGTGGAACTTCCTAGAGACTTGTTGAATGGCTTTGCCCAAAATGCTGATAATGGTATGGACAATGAAATCCAGACTGAGGTGGTCTCAGATGGAGAAGGGTGACTCTTGTTATGTTTTGGCAAAGAGACTGGCAGCATTTTGCTCCTGCCCTAGAGATTTGTGGAACTTTGAAGCTGAAAGAGATGATTTAGGGTATCCAGCGGAAGAAATTTCTAAGCAGCAAAGCATTCAAGAGGTGACTTGGGTGCTGTTAAAGGCATTCAGTTTTATAAGGGAAGCAGAGCATAAAAGTTTGGAAAATTTGCAGCCTGACAATGCAATTGAAAAGAAAATCTCATTTCCTGAAGAGAAATTCTGACCAGCTTCAGAAATATGCATAAGTAATGAGGAGCTGAATGTTAATCTGGAAAATGTCTCCAGGGCATGTCAGATGTCTTCACGGCAGCCCCTTCCATTCGTAGGCCTGGAGGCCCGGGAGGAAAAAATAGTTTCCTGGGCCAGGCCCAGGGTGCCTATGCTGTGTGCAGTCTACTGACTTGGTACCCTGTGTCTCAACCACTCCAGCTGTGACTGAAAGGGGCCAACATAGAGCTCAGGCCATGGCTTCAGAGGGTGCAAGCCCCAAGCCTTGGCAGCTTCCATGTGGTGTTGTACCTGTGAGTGCACACAAGTCAAGAATTGAGGTTTGGGAACCTCTACGTAGATTTCAGAGGATGTGTGGAAACACCTGGATGCCCAGGCAGAAGTTTGCTGCAGGGACAACACCCTCACAGAAAACCTCTGCTAGGGCAGTGAGGAAGGGAAATGTGGGGTTGTAGCCCCCACACAGAGTGCCTACTAGGGCACTGCCTAGTGGAGCTGTGAGAAAGGGCCACCATCCTCCAGACCCCTTGGAGGGTAGCTCTCCTGACAGCTTGCACCATGTGCCTGGAAAAACCACAGACACTCAACGCCAGTCCATGAAAGCAGCTGAGAGGGAGGCTGTATCCTGCAATGCCACAGGGGAGGGCTCCCCAAGACCATGGGAACCCATCTCTTGTATCAGCATGACCTGGATACAAGACATGGAGTCAAAGGAAATCATTTTGGAGCTTTAAGATTTGACTGCCCTGCTGGATTTTGGACTTGCCTGGGGCCTGTAGCCCCTTTGTTTTAGCCAATTTCTCCAATTTGGAATGGCTATATTTACCCAATGCCTGTACCCCCATTGTATTTTGCAAGTAACTAACTTGCTTTTGATTTTACATGCTCATAGGCAGAAGGGACTTGCCTTGTCTCAGATGAGACTTTGGACTGTGGACTTTTGAGTTAATGCTGAAATGAGTTAAGACTTTTGGGGACTGCTGGGAAGGCATGATTGATTTTGAAACATGAGATTTGGGAGGGGCCAGGGACAGAATGATATAGTTTGGCCGTGTCCCCACCCAAAACTCATCTTGGATTCCCATGTGTTGTAGAAGGGACCTGGTGGGAGATGGTTGAATCATGGGGGTGGGTCTTTCCTGTACTGTCCTCATGATAGTGAATAAGTATCACAAGATCCAATGGTTTTAAAAAGGGGAGTTTCCTTGCACAAACTCTCTTCTCTTGTCTGCCACCATGTGAGACATGCCTTTCACCTTCTGCCATGACTGTGAAGCCTCCCCAGCCACGTGAAACTGTGAGTCCAATAAACCACTTCATTTGTAAATTGCCCAGTCTCAGGTATGTTTTTGTCAGCAGTGTGAAAATGGCCTAATACCAACTCCAACACATTCCTGGGGATCTAGAAGCTCACACACATGTCCACAGCTGTGTGAAACTGTTCATACACTCAGGAAAGACCTGTGAAGACCCTAAGCATTCACCTTAGGCTGATCTTGAGGCTCTACATAAGTAGGAAGTGAAAGCTAAGGGAGAGTTATTAACTGCCTGCCTTAGTGTTGAAGCCATGCTCCAGTACACACAGACCCTCACTAAACCCTGGGAGATATGTTGTTTCCAGGTCTTCAGAAAATATGTCTACTCATTAGCAGAACACTAAGCTAAGCAAGCAGAAACATTAAACTAACGAAGCAGTGTGAGTAGCCACACAGGACAAAGAATATAGACTTCATAGAAGTAGTTCAGAAAAGTGACTAAACAAGCAACAATAAATGGTAGCAACAACAAAAAAAGCCCAGGAAGGAGAAAGACTCCATTTTCCAGAGATGCCATGTCATATTTTTTAAATGTCTGGTTTTCAACAGAACCAGAAGTTGGATCTTCAAAAATATATTTTTTAAAATGATGAGACTTTCACTAGACTGAACAAGAGAAAAAGAAAAAAGACTCAAATTCCTAAAATCAGGAATGTTAGAGGAGACGTTACTACTGACCTCACAGAAATAAAAGATTAACATAAGGAAATACTGAGAACATTTGTAAGCTGACAGGCTAGAAAATCTTGATAAAATGACAAATCTCTGGAAAGACACAAACTACCAAAACTGACTCAAGAAGAAATAGGAAATCTAATCTTAGCCTTTTCATGTATGTTCTTGGGTTGATTATCTACTTTTCCTGAGCCTTAGTTTCCTGAGCTAGAAAATAGAGATAATAACATAATACGTGTGTCATAGCATTTAAATGAGGTGGTGACTACAGAGAGGTTTTATTAGTTATATATTAGTCACTGTAATAAATCAACTTCTCAAGTCTTAGTAGCACAACATAATATTGCTTATTATTAAAAAGCCATTTAGCAGAATGAGCAGGATGCTCTGCTTCACATTTAGGAAACTGAGGTCTACCATCTTTAATACGTGTATCTTTCATGATCAGTCTGAGTATCAATATCCAGCCAACAGAATGGAGAAAGCATGGAGAAAGTGAGTTTGAAATATTTCTGAGATTTGTATTGATCTAGCAGGCAAGTCATTGTCATTAGCGATCATGATCTGCCAGCAGATCACTTTGAATCTGTGGAGGATTGCTGTTAGGCTATGTTAGGGTTGGTCTATTTCAGCTTTGCCTTTATTGCTAGGATATATCCCTTATTCCCAGGTCATGGTCCTGACTCACAGAGCTACCCTTCTGGGGTCTCAACAGAAAGCCTGGGATATTGACCAAGGTCCCTCTCTCTCGGCAGGACTTAAATTCCTATCTTTGTCTGCTGGGCCATATGACTGCTGAAACCTTCTCAGCTCTTTATTATAGTCTCAGTTGGTATTTTCTGCTGGTTTTCTTGTAGCCTTGCTGTTTGCATAAATCATTTAGGAGTCAGCTAATAACTTGAGGGAAACTTGTATAAAGAGTTTTTAGTTTCTTTCTTTGCAGTTCTCTCCTCTTGTGGGTATTTCCTCTTGAGCTCAGCCATTTTGGCAACCTTGAACTCTTACCTCTGTCTGTTCTGTGTACTAAGGGTCCTTGGTGTATCCACTTTCTGTTTGAACTCTTCCTTGGTATCACAATTTGGTAAATTTGGTAAAAACCAAATTGCTCTTAGGGAAAAGTCAGTATGAATGTGAAGCTCACGTCATGAGTTACCCTTTTCTCAAGGATCATAGGCTCTCAAGTGTTTCCAACATTGCTAATTTTTTATGCCTTCAAACATTTGTTGTATACGTTTTCCTAGTGTTTATTGTTGCTGTCAGTGGGTAGGTTAGTCTGATAGGAGTTAATTAGTAGCAGAATTCAACCAGAAGCACACCAGACAGTTGTTTTTAAAGTTTTAATAGGAAAATTCATTTTTAAAGTCTAGACTCATGGTTCTTTAGCAGTATAATTCCTTCCAATTCTTAATAAATTTCTGATATTTTTCCTTTTAGGTAGTTCTATGACTCATTAGCCATATTCAAACTTCTTTCTAGATTTAATTCTCAAGTCTGGTTTAATTCTTTGCTTCCTCATTTCCGTGTCTCTCTCTTTCCATTTAATGGTGATTATACCTTGATTCCATCAGGCTTGGGTGAGAAAGCCATGCTCTTAAACTGAATTTTTTCATAAAGATTGGTCTTAATTGGTCTTTGTTGATCAAAACCTTTCTTGTTTTTTTTAGCTCACAGTTTAGGGTCTAGTAGTGGAAGTTCACTTTCCCAGTCATTTGCAGCCCCAAACTTCTGGAATTTCTGTTTCATTTCTATTTGTAAATAGCCATTTCTCACCTGAGCTTATCTCCTTCATCTTATACTTTGCTAAGCAGTCAGTAACAATAATACACACCTCTAATATTCTATAGTCTTCAAACCTTTTTCCCTGGAGTTACAGACTTTGCAGGCACAAGTACCACAGTGATAGACAATCAGAGCTGGCTTCTTCAACCTTCATTACAACTTTTTAACATGCCTTTAAATATGGGAGACAGCGCTTGTTAGGACTCCATTTCTTGGATTCCTTAGCTGTTAGACTGCCAGATATCACATAGGTTCTGCCAATTACATGCACCCACATGAGATTTGGAAGGTGAAGTGAATTTCATAAGTCAAAGCTACCATTCTGCTGTTTTGGCTGTTTCTGCTGCAGACCCAGTTTGGAGGAATTGGAATTATGTCTAGCAGCTGTGGCAAAGATCTAGTATCTGATATTGAGTTCTGTGGCAGTCCAGAGTCAGGTTGGGACATCATCTTGTTGGTATGAATTGTGCTAGAGATTGTGTGGTACTGGAGCTGGGAGCGACAGTGAAGTTTTCCTTGAATTGCCAAGCAGCTCTTGGTGCTTATGGTAAGGGCATAAGTTCTTTTGTCCTAGTTTTGCAGTGTGACTTTAGGGGTAGTTCGTGGAAGCTCAAATTAGAGCCTATTTCATCAGCCTTCCCAACAGTAGTGTGAGACATTTTGTAACAAATAATACACTTTTTTTCTGACCAAACTTGCTAGAGTGGATTAAGTTCTCTAAAACTATTTCTAAATAAAACAGTAGGTAACCTGATTTTTTTTCTCTCAGAAAAGTTTTAGTACATTTCCTCTTTGTGTTTTAAAATTTTGCAACAATTTGTTCTAAATGTGTTTCTTTTCTTCTTTCTTTCTTTTTTTTTTTTTTTTTGACTCATGTGCTAAGCATTGGGTAAATCCTATTCTGTATAAATACTTAAATCTTTGAGCCCAGGGAAATTTTCTTGTATTATTACGTTGATAATTTCCTCCATTCTCTTTTCTTTCCTCTCCAGATATCTTCCAATTGTTTTCTCTCACTCTTTCATCTTCTTTTTGTTTGAATTTCTTGGAGAATTCTTAAACTTTATATTTTATTACTTGTATTGAATTTTTCTTTTTCTTTTTTTTTTTTTTTTTGAGATGGAGTCTCACTCTGTTGCCCAAGCTGGAGTGCAGTGGTGTGATCTTGGCTCACTGCAACCTGTGCTTTCGGGGCTCAAGTGATTCTCATGCCTCAGCCTTCTGAATAGCTGGGATTGCAGGCGCATGCCACCACGCCCAGCTAATATTTTGTATTTTAGTAGAGACAGGATTTCACCATGTTACCTAAGGTGGTCTCGAACTCCTGAGCTCAGGTGATCTGCCTGCTTTGGCTTCCCAAAGTGCTAGGATTACAGGCATGAGCCACCGCACCTGGCCAGAATTTTTCAACCATCGTTTTTTTAATTCCTATGATTTCTTTTTCATGCCATATTCCTGTTATATTATGGATATAATCTTTTCTTGAATTTCTCCAAAGATCCTGGTTTTTTTGTTGTTGTTTGTTTTTTTTGAGACACAGTCTCACTCTGTCGCCCAGGCTGGAGTGCAGTACAGATTCTAATTAGAGATTTTTTTTTTTCCTTTGCAAAGATTCCTTCTGTTCCTTGAACTATGTTGGTTTCTTTCGGTGTCATTTACAGCATTTTTACATTTTAATATTTCTCTTTCTTATTGCAAGCTTTCTTCAAATATATGATAATCCTTCATTTGTGTTCTTATTTGAATAATAAATTAATTGGAAGGTCCATGAATATGTGTGGGACTTGCTGATTGTCAGGCTTTACTTCAAGGGGAGCTAACTGTTTTGCTGGGAAAACCATAAATACTAGAATGCCAAAACTTTGCTTCAGGGCTGGTACATTTCTTTTTGTCTTTTTTGGTTGTTTGTTTCATTTTTTGTTTTGTTTTGTTTTGTTTTTTAGACGGAGTCTCGCTCTGTTGCCCAGGCTGGAGCGCAGTGGCACAATCTCAACTCACTGCAACCTCCACCTCCTGGGTTCAAGTGATTCTCCTGCCTCAGCCTCCCAATTAGCTGGGATTACAGGCGCACGCCACCATGCCTGGCTAACTTTTGTATTTTTAATAGAGACGGGGTTTCACCATGTTGGCCAGGCTGGTCTTGAACTCCTGACCTCAGGTGATCTGCCCTCCTCAGCCTCCCAAAGTGCTGGGATTATAGGCGTCAGCCACTGTGCCTGGCCTAGGACTGTTACATTTCTTTAGAGAAGAAAAACACCTTTAACTTCTCT
Source organism: Pan paniscus (assembly GCF_029289425.2). Taxonomy (NCBI): domain Eukaryota; kingdom Metazoa; phylum Chordata; class Mammalia; order Primates; family Hominidae; genus Pan; species Pan paniscus. Next base: position 104,671,403 of record NC_073253.2, read on the forward strand.
GTATGGCAGAATAGACACTTAGCTGCTGTATTTTTCTACGTGGAATTTCATATAGAGCTATTTTCCAATATAGTAGCCACTAGCTACATACGGCTACTGAGCACTTGAAACATGGCTAGGCTAGTCTTAATTCAGACGCAAGGAAGTATAAAATACACACCATATTTTGAGGATTTAGTGTGCTCTCTCTGTCTATATATATATGTATATATAATATCACTGACAATTTTATATTGATTACATATTGAAATATTTGTGTCTTACATGTTAGTTAAATAAAATATATTAAAAATTATTTCACCTGTTTCTTTTTACTTTTTAAAACTGGGCTACCAGAAAATTTAAACTTATGTATGTGACTTACAGTATCTATTGCTCAGTTTGATTAAATATTTCAATGATCTCTGTGTACAGTTCTGTATCTTACTTCCGCCTTTTGTAGTGCTAATACCTAGCTTTCTGAAATCCTGACTATCTCTAGTGTCCTTTAAGTTTGCCACTTTCCCATCTCAGCTATAACTCTTTCTAAGAATCCTTGAGTTTTTAAGTTTTTCTGCCTGGCCCTATCAGTTATAGTCCTCCATTTGAATTGTTATCTTAAAATTTCTTGAAGTCTCTCATGTGCTGATATTCTTCTTCCCATTATGTTTGTTACTTAGGGTTTATGCTTTTAAATTTTTGAAATACTATTTTAATGTAGATTCAGGAGGAAGAAGAGATAACACGCTGTCTTGTACACACTCTTTGATTTGTAGATTATTTAAGCCTAGAGGATTTTCTCTAGGCTGTATGTCCAGGTATGTCATTAGCACTACCTAGCACAGAGCACTGTGTGAACAGAAAAGATTCATTTAACTTCTAATGAATCTCACACTTGTATGAGGAAGAGACTGTAAAATCAAATTGACAGTGATGAATTCTATTTGCTTATGATGGGAACAGTATCCTTTAGGGTTGTAATTAAACAAAACCAGCTGATTAAATAAGAAAAGGAAATTATTGAAAAAATATTAGGTAGCTTCCAGAAGACTGAAAAATCAGACTTGGGAGACTTACAGGAACAGAGGGAGGCTGGGTACCTAGACTCCTAGCTTGAGGCCAGCTGCCTAATGAGGCTGGTGAGGACACTGCTGCCATTCCACTGAGCACGGCTGACACAGCCTGCACCAACGCAGGATGGTGCTTCTGGCAACTCTGCCACTCAAAACTGGCTGCTGCTTCTGCCAAAACAGTCTTCCCTGACCATGCTTCCTTACACCACTAGCTTTTGAGTAAAAGTCCTTGGAGGGATGTCTGATTACTCGAGCCTAAATCATGTGCCAGTGGAGGGTAGGAGAGCATGTAGTTGACATTTTCTGCTACTATACAATAATGGGAAGTTCTGCTTCCCCTCAAGATTTGTATGGTAGGGAATTCCTCAAACAGGAAAGAAGTTCAGAATCCAGGAAGGCAACAGGAATGACAAGTGTCCGTGGCAGGGCATGTAGCCAATATCAGAACAAACAATCAGCATAACTCTTAAAAATATGAATGTTTAGTACCTTTAAAATGTATATTCTAGGCTGGGCGTGGTGGCACACGCCTGTAATCCCAGCACTTTGGGAGGCTGAGGTGGGCAGATCATGAGGTAAAGAGATGGAGACCATCCTGGACAACATGGTGAAACCCCGTCTCTCCTAAAAATACAAAAATTAGCTGGGTGTAGTGGCATGCACCAGTAGTCCCAGCTACTTGGGAGGCTGAGGCAGGAGAAAGGATTGAACCCGGGAGGCAAAGTTTGCAGTGAGCCGAGATTGTGCCACTGCACTCCAGCCTGGTGACAGAGCGAGACTGCATTTCAGGAAAAAAAAAAAAAAAAAAAAAAAAATATATATATATATATATATATATATATATATATATAAATTGTAGTAATTGCAAAATGCCAAGACAAATAGGCTATGAGATCCACAGCACGATATCAGCTGTTAGTGAAAAGACAAATTCTGAACAATTTGAAGGAAGAATCAATATTGATTGGTCCAGCTTTTTACTCAATGCAGAAATCCTTTCCCAAGGTCTATTCAACACAGCAATATTTGGGGAGCTTATTGAGATAAGGTTTTATTCCATCTCTGAACTGTTAGAAGTAGAATGTTAGAAATTTCTTACTTAGGTAAGATAAAATCTTCCCCCTTTATTTATTTATTAATTTTTTTTGAGACGGAGTTTCACTCTTGTCGCCCCGGCTGGAGTGCAGTGGTGCAATCTCAGCTCACTGCAACCTCTGCCTCCCAGGTTCAAGTGATTCTCCTGCCTCAGCCTCCCAAGCAGCTGGGATTACAGGCATGCACCACCACGCCCAGCCAAAATCTTCCTCCTTTATATCATCCACCCATGAGTTTTAGATCTGATGGCTCTAGTTATTCAGAATAGAATATAGTAGTTAAAAGTTTTGTGTGGCTGGGCACGGTGGCTCACACCTGTAATCCAGCACTTTGGGAGGCCGAGGCAGGTGGATCACCTGAGGTCAGGAGTTTGAGACCAGCCTGGCCAACACAGTGAAACCCCATTTCTACTAAAAATACAAACATTAGCCAAGCATGGTGGCACGCGCCTGTAGTCCCAGCTACTCGAGAGGCTGAGTCCGGAGAATCACTTGAACCCAGGAGGCAGAGGTTGCAGTGACCCAAGGTAGTGCCACTGCACTCCAGCCTGGGAGACAAAGTGAGACTCTGTCAAAAAAAAAAAAAGTTTTGTCTGCAGTCCGTATTTGTTTCTTACTAACTGGGTGACCTAATTCTTGCTTTCTACATGTGGAAAATGAGGAGAATAAGAGCACCTACCCCTAAAGAATTATTGTGAGGAATAGTGCAATAATTAGCAGTTAGGTCAGTATCCAGCACATAGTGAGCATTCAATAATTAGTGACAATTATCACTGATTAAATGATAATTATGATGATGATGACTGAGGAGAGCAAAGATCACCTGGTGGCCATCAAGCAGACCATCCAGAGGCAAAACTCCTTAACTGAGGAATTCAGAAGTACTTAGACTTTATTATTACCTGAAGCAGGGATCTAGTTCCAGACCTCTTTTCCACAATTTTTTAAGTTACTAGAATTTCTTTTTTCTTTTTCTTTTTTTTTGAGATGGAGTCTCGCTCTGTCGCCCAGGCTGGAGTGCAGTGGCGCGATCTCGGCTCACTGCAAGCTCCGCCTCTCGGGTTCACGCCATTCTCCTGCCTCAGCCTCCCGAGTAGCTGGGACTACAGGCACCGGCCACCACCACGCCCGGCTAATTTTTTTTGCATTTTTAGTAGAGACGGGGTTTCACCATGTTAGCCAGGATGGTCTCGATCTTCCGACCTCGTGATCTGCCCACCTCGGTCTCCCAAAGTGCTGGGATTACAGGCGTGAACCACCGTGCCCAGCCAGTTACTAGAATTTCTATACATCTCCAGAATGCATGCATGTCGAGACTTGTTGTGCAACCCTTGCTAACACCAAAATGTCTACAAATGTAATGATTTGTCATTACCTAAATGGCTAATATGATTCAAATTACTCCTAAGCTCCCACTTTAAGGTCCATAAACACCCCTAAGGAAAAATCCACTGTGGCGTGCTCAGTCCTCTCTTGCTGAGGTGCCCTGCTGCACTTTCCTGCAGCATTCTTTCTATCTTGTGAAACCGCCATTACAAAATTGTAACTGACACAGTGAAAGAGATCTGACCTAACCAACTCCATCTTTCTTCTAATCACTAAGCTGTCTTTGTTCGTTCCTGGGTGTAAACTGAACTAACTTTGGGAGGAACTTAGTTTATACTTTATAGTTTAAAACAAAGATGATCACAGCTCTTTCCCAAAACAAACCTCCTTCTTGCCTGGGGATGAGACTGCCTTTGTAGGACTATCAAATTAAGCATAAGATTAGAAACTATGGTTTAGGAGTCATGCAGCTGGAGGCTATAAGTAAGATTCTGACCCTCCCAAGACTATTCCTAAGATCAGTGCTTGAGATATTTTGCAGACCCTGCACTTAATGGATGAGCTGTCACCACCTAAATCCATAAACTGTCTCATCTGATCTTGTGACCTCCACCCGGGAACTGACTCAGCACAAGAGGACAGCTTCAACTCCCTATGATTTCATCTCTGACCCAACCAACCAGCACTCTTGACTCACTGGCCGTCCCCCACCCACCAAATTATCCTTAAAAACTCTGATCCCCAAATGCTCAGGGAGACTGATTTGAGTAATAATAAAACTCCGATCTCCTGGACAGCTGGCTCTGTGTGAATTACTGTTTCTCTATTGCAGTTCCCCTGTCCTGATAAATTAGCTCTGTCTAGGCAGTGGGCAAGGTGAACCCATCAGGTGGTTATGCTAATAAAACTTTCCTTTTCAAACCTATACTGTTGTCAGTAAACTCTTACCAACTCGTGAGTCGACGACTTTCTAATGCTGGGCCTCTGACACCTTGCCCAGCATCTTGGTAGTCTGTATGGGGATTTTACTGAGATTTCTCCCTTCTTTTTTCTCCCTGCTTCCCTCAGTGCCCTGGTTCTCTACTCATGGGAGTTGATGGTACCTGGCTGAGGCCACTCTTTGGTGGGATCCTGAAGCCTAGAGAAGGGATACCTGTCTGTCACTGTTCTTAGAGGTGAGAGACTGGCCAGGGTTCTTTTCTATTTTCTGACTGCCAGTAAGCCAGCTTGAGTACTCTTTGGGAATTGAGGGTTTCTGGTCCAAGTCACTCCCTGGTGTTACCCAAAGGCCAAGACAAAAGGACGAATTTGCTATTGCCTGTCAGGGTAGCAAGTCCACTTTCACTTTATTTATTTATTTATTTATTATTTATTTTTTGAGAATGAGTTTCGCTCTTGTTGCTCTTGTTGCCCAGACTGGAGTGCAATGGCGCGATCTCTGCTCATGACAACATCTGCCTCCTGGGTTCAAGCGATTCTCCTGCCTCAGCCTCCCGAGTAGCTGGGATTACAGGCATCCACCACCACACTCAGCTAATTTTTTTTGTATTTTTAGTAGAGACGGGGTTTCACCATGTTGGCCAGGATGGTCTCGATCTCTTGACCTCGTGATCCACCTGCCTCAGCCTCCCAAAGTGCTGGGATTACAGGCGTGAGCCACCACACCCAGCCACTTTCACTTTAATGCTCTGTAAACCATGCCTTGGAAATGAGCAGCAGCGATCTCAACTCTGCGCAGACACACTCCACTGGTGGTGCACTCAATTTTGGATTCAACTTCGTCACAAACACTACATCATAAGTTATGGTGAGTTCTCTTTCACATTGGGTTTGAGCTGACCACTCAAACAAGGACATGCTGGTCTGGTCATACAGGCAGAAGCAGGCCCTCTATCCATCGTGGGATGTCCCCGAATAGAGTGAGACAAAAGGATGCCCTAGGGCTCTTGCACTTCCTTATTCATTCCTACTTACCCTTAGATCGTATTCTTAAAAATTAATCCCATTTTGACTCACAAACTCTCAGAAAGAAGCATATAATTTTCTTTTGTATTCAGAGGTTCCATATGTTCAGGTCTTTTTGGCTTTATCCCTTGACCCAAAATTATGTGAAAATTGTCATGCATGCTTCCAGGGAACTTCCTCTGTCCCTGATTTTGATGTCTTAGATGATCCTTCCTTTTGCCTGTCACACTCTTTTCAGCCTGTCCCCACTTCACCTACCCCTTCTCCATCTGCTCCATCCCCCAGTAAACCCCCTATCCCATTTCCAGATACTTTATCCCCCTTACATACTGGCATGGGAGTCATGAATGCCACTGGTACAGAATCCTCAGAAAATCGCTGAAATGTTTTGCCTGTCTTCGAGGTGGCAAATGGAGATTTAGGAACAATTTGAGTTCGTGTCCCTTTTCCAATGTCTGATCTTTCACAAATTCAATCCCAGTTGGGTTCATTTAGCCAGGATTCCTCTAAGTTCATTCAAGAATTTCAGGCTTTAAATACATGTTAAATACAAGTCTCATTCCTAGAAATACATGTACCTTTTACATGTAGTTTATATTTTTATCCCAATCATCTATAAACTCTATGAGGGTAAGATATATGTCTATTTCTTCACAATTATATCTTGCTATTTAGTAATAGCAAACACATGTGCACATGCGCACGCATGCACACACACGCACACTCACACACACAGTGTGGAAAATGCATCATTTGGGTAACCTTAATTTTCACCTGCAAGCAAAAACTGGCTTTACCTTTTCAAATGTTGACCTTGCTTTCGGGAAGTGGTGTTATTTAGAATTCTGACTGGCACTTTAAAACAAACAAACAAACCAACCTTATGGTGCTATATATTTTATTAAATTAATCTAATCCAGGTTTCTCAGCCATTACCAAACCTCAGAAAATTAACATTGGCCAGGCATGGTGGTTTATGCCTGCAATCCCAGCACTTTGGGAGGCCAGGCCTGGAGGATTGCTTGAGGCCAGAAGTTCAAGGCCTGCCTGGGCAACATAGGGCCACCCTGTCTCTACAAAAAATAAAAAAATTAGCTGAGCATGGTGGTGCATGCTTGTGGTCCCAACTACTCATGAGGCTGAGGTAGGAGAATTGTTTGAGCCCAGGAGTTTGAGGCTGCAGTGAGCTATGATTGTGCGACTGCACTCCAGTCTGGGCAACAGACTGAAACTCTGTTTAAAAAAAAAAAAAGTTAATGTTGCCTGGAGTTTCTATTGCCAAACGTTTGGAAATGTTGACTTAGAGATGGGAATAAGTAGCCAGAAATTGCTTTTGTAGAATACCCCCTAATTTTGTTTTGGAAAGAGACTAAGTGTAGATGAGGACACTGAGAATGAGAGATATTTTGGACTGTATGGCCATTATTATGCAGATAATATTCAGCTTTATTCAGCCATACATCTCCCTTTCCTTTAGCCCAGATGGTGAAATGACTCATCTCTTCCACTGGCCAGCAAAACAAGGGAGGCAGAAGAGGAGCTGTTATAATCCAGATAAAAAATGATGTTTCAGAGGCAACGGGAAAATATTTCTACGCAATGATGGTAGTACATTGATAGTGCTTGTTAATACTTTGTATTCCTTTACAGATACACAGCTTGAGTTTCACATTGCTTCCAGATTCCCAAGAGTAGTTCTGACCAAGAATTCTTTTTATCTTTCTCATGTATGTAAATTGTAAACATTTTTGGCCTTCAAATAATTTATTTTGGTCACTTCTTTTTGTGAAGATGAAAGATTATCCTTCAAACGTGAATTTTTTTGTTACTTTCCTTGAAAATCACCTAGCAATTTTATATGAAGTATGTTCTAATTTACAAGTGTGACTAGGATTAAAGTATAGGTCCTTCACTGAATAACTGGGAAAAATGCCTACTGGATAGGAAGGACAATGAGATAGAAAATTATGGGGTCTGATAGACAAAAATAAACAGTAGGAGGAATAGAGTTTTATGTATGTCTCTTTCTGTGGTTGTCATTAGGTGAGGTTATGGTTATGGTAAGTCTGTGTGTAGGGGCTTTTAGGTATGTAGTCGCAGAAAGTTTTGTACTTCTTTCTTTTTTAAAAAAATTATTTTATTTTATTTTATCTGGAGTACACCTGCAGGACGTGCAGGTTTGTTACATAGGTAAATGTGTGCCATGGTGATTTGCTGCACCTATCAACCCATCACCTAGGTATTAAGCCTAGCATGCATTAGCTATTTTTCCTGATGCTCTCCACCCCAAACCACCCTCCCCCAACAGGCCCCAGTGTGTGTTGTTCCCCTTCCTGTGTCCATGTGTCCTCATTGTTCAGCTCCCACTTATAAGTGAGAACATGCGGTCTTTGGTTTTCTGTTCCAGTGTTAGTTTGCTGAGGATAATGGCTTCCAGCTTCATCCATGTCCCTGCAAAGGACATGATCTCATTCCTTTTTATGGCTTCGCTACATAGTATTCTATGGTGTATATGTACCACATTTTCTTTATCCAGTCTATCATTGATGGGCATTTGGGTTGATTCCATGTAGTCGTTGAAGAAATCATTGATTTCTAGGAAAGTACTAGAGTTTGTCACTAACCAGAATTTCAGTTTCTAATACAAGAAAGAGTTTGAAATATTAACAGACAGGTAAGATTTGTTCGTAGCTATTAGTGGCATACTTGTACCTCTGAATCTAACTTCTGATTCCATTTGCTAATAAAGCCATCAACCTGAATTTCCTAAATGACAGTTCAAACCATATTATTCCTCTATTCTGAAATGTTTGATAACTGCCCATTCACTCTAACATTGGGAAAAATCTTTCCCCTGGGCATTATGGGACATTTCCTGTTGTTATCCTGTGAGGGCTATTTATGTGTACTATGCTAGCCAAGCTAAACTTGTCTATAGAATATATAATTTATTAGGATTCCACTACAAACTTGCTGACACTGCTCTTGTCACCCAAAATGCCTTTCTCCAGTATAGTGGGAATTTCTGTTTTGTACCTGCCTGACATATATTTTCTCTTCTTCTAGTAATAATGTCTAGATTTTCCATTGAGGATGAACCTCCTCCCATTGCAAACAATTTTGGTTAGTATCTCAGTCAAGGTGTTCATTCCACCCCTGCCTGGTATATAAAAGTGGATCCATTACACAAGATAAGCCAGTCCAATTCTCTCTCTCCCTAGAATTTGAATCTTGAGCAGCATAATAATACAAACAGTTTCAGCTGATTCATCAAGATAGTCGTGTTTATTAAAAGAGATTGCCAATTATCTTCTACTTTCTAGATACCCAGATTTCACATCCTTTCCAACACAAAATTATTCAGCTTTTCTGTAATCCAATGAGCTAAGCCTTTATACACCTAACAAGTTCCGTATCTGCTTCAGTTAGAGATACTTTCTGTTGCTTGCAAACAAAGAATACTGATGGACCCTGTGGTAGGCAGAATAACAGCTCCCTAAAGACTCCACATCCTAATCCCCAGAACCTGTGAATATGTTATGCTACATGGCAAGGGAGAATTAAAGTTGCAGATAAAATTAGTTTGCCGCAAGGTGCGGTGGCTCACGCCTGTAATCCCAGCACTCTCGGGGGCCGAAACGGGCGGGTCACCTGACGTCAGGAGTTTGAGGCCAGCCTGGCTAACATGGTGAAATCCTGTCTCTACTAAAATACAAAAAATTAGCCGGGCTTAGTGGCGTGCTCCCATAATCCCAGCTACTCGGGAAGCTGAGGAGGGAGAATCGCTTGGACCTGGGAGGCGGAGGTTGCAGTGAGCCGAGATTGTGCCATTGCACTGCAGCCTGGGCTGCAAGAGCGAAACTCCATCTCAAAAAACACAAAACAAAACAAAACAAAACAAAAATTAAGTTTGCTAATCAAATGACTTTACGATAATGTATCCTGGATTATCTAGGTGGCCCAATGTAATCACACAGCACTTAAACAGGGAAGAGAGAAGCAGAAGAGTAAAAAGTAGAGAACAACACGTGATAAAGACATCACCAGCCATTGCTGGCTTCGAAGATGAAAGGGGTACCATGAACCAAGGAATGTGGGCAGCCACTAGAAATGCAAAAGGTGCCCGGCATGGTGGCTCACGCCTGTAATCCCAACACTCTGGGAGGCTGAGGTGGGCAGATCGCTTGAGCCCAGGAGTTTGAGGCCAGCCTGGGCAACAGGACAAAACCCTTTCTAAAAAAAAAAAAAAAAAAAAAAAATCTGGGTGTGGTCTTGCATACCTGTAGTCCCAGCTACTTGGGAGGCTGAGGTGGGAGGATTGATTGAGCCAGTGAGTTTGAGGCTGCAATAAGCCATGATCGTGCCGCTGCACTCCACTCTGGGTGACAGAGAAAGACCCTGTCTCAGAAAAAAAAGAAAAGAAAAGAAAAGAAAAAAGCAAAGAAAAGAATGCATTCCTGCTAACATCTTGATTTTAGCCCAGTGAGATGTATTGTAAATTTCTGAATTCCAAAACTGTAAGATAACAATTTGTGTTGTTTTAAGTCACTAAGTTTGTGGTAGTTTGTTAAAGCAGCAATAGGAAATTACTACAGATCCACAAAATATGACTGCATAAATCCTACATTTCCTTCAAAGCAAATACCACTTTCTCCCTGAAGGCTTTTATTTTTTATTATTTTTAATTATGAAATATTCCAAAACTTAAGAAAATTTAGATAAATTTATCATTAATACATATGTTTGCCACCCAGTTTTGTCAAATTATGAAATTTGTAATATTAGTTTTAGTATTTTAAAAAGTAAATAAAACATAACAAATATAGTTTCTTGAGTAGTTTTCTTGATCTTATTTCCCTTCTAATTTACCTAGATTTAACTCCTAACCTGAATTTGTCATTCCTGTGCATAGTTTTATAATTTATTTTAAATTTATTATGTTATAATTACAATGATAATTTTATAATTTAGTTATTCATACATAAAGAATATATATTTTTCACATTTTCAAATTTATATCAATGATACAGTTTCATATAAATCATTCAGCAACTTACTTATTTTCACTGAAAATTGTTTTAAAATATTATGCATATAAAATATGTAAATCTAATTTATTTCTACTAATTTTGGTATCTAGTAGTGTATAAGCTAAGTAGCAGTAACAAAATCCCTCAAAATAGAGTGTTTAAACCAGATAAAAGTTTTCTTTCTTATGTAATAGTCCGGCAGTGGATAGTGCAGGGTATTCTGCCATCCTCAACATATGGTTTCCATCTGAGGGATGAAGATGGTTCTGCTCTAGCTCTTCCCATTTCCTGACATGAAGAGGGAAAGGATAAGAATAAGAGTCTCTTTCTTTTTTAGCATGACTAGGAAGTGACATATATCTCTTCAGGTCACACCTCATTGCCAGAACTTAATCACGAAATTACACCCAGCTGTATGGAAGCTAGAGAATGGAATGTGACTTTTGGCAAGGCAGCAAAATGCCCAACAATAATTTGAAATTTCTGTTATTAAAGAAAGCAGGGAAAATTTTGACACTCCTCTTTCAGTAAGATAGGCCTAGTAGTCAGAAAATCATCAAGAACAGAGAAAACCTGAATATTATCAACCAACCGAATCTGGTTGACATGTATAATGCATTTCACCCAACAACCGCAGAATGCACATTCTTTTGAAATACACAAACATTTACTAAGATAGACTTGATTCTGGGTCATAAAATAACTTTAACAAATGTAAATAATTGAAGTCATGGAAAATATATTCTCTGATTATAATGGAATTAAACTAGAAAGTAATTTAAAAAACAGAAAAATCTTCAAACACTCCTAAATAATCCATCAGTCAAAAAATAATTGTCAAGGGGAATAAAAAATATTGAACTAAATAAAAATGAAAACACAACCTAGTAAAATCTGTGAGATGCAGCTAAAGTAGTGCCTAGAGGGAAATTTATAGTATTAAATACTTACATAAGAAAAGTTTCAACTGAATAATCCAAGCTCTCACCTCAAGAAACAAAAGAACAAAGTAACCAAAGACAATCAGGAGGAAGTAAATAATAAATTTAAGGCCAGTAATTATGAGACTGAAAGCATAAAAAGAGTAAATAAAATCAATTAAAATAAAAGCTGTTGTTTGAGAAGATTTTTAAAATTGATAAACTTCTAGCGAGACTGAGAAAGAAAACAGAGGAGGTAACAATTACCAATTTCAAGAATACAAGAGGGAATATAACTACAGACCCTGTAGAAATTAAAAGGATAATAAAGATCCACTACAAAAAAACTCTACATACATAAATTCAACAACTTAGATAAAATGGAAAAATTCCTTGAAAACCATAAGATGAAGTATATAATCTGAGTAGTCCCATAACTACTAAATAATTTATAGTTAAAGACCTTCCAAAAAACTTTATGCTCAGATGTTTTCACTGGCAAAATCTCCCAAACACATAAAGAAGAAACAACACTAATTCTACACAATCTCTTCCAGGAAAATAGAATAGTAGGGAACACTTCCCAACTTATTTCAAGGAACCAATATTACTCAGATATCAAAACCAGACAAATACATCACAAAAAAGAAGACTGCATGTCAATTGTATTTATGGGTATAGACATAAACATTCTCAACAAATTACTAGCAAACCACATTCAGCAACATATAAAAAATGGTATATTTGGCTATATACCATAGCCAAATGGGGTTTATCAAAGGCATGCAGGGTTGGTTTAACACCTAAAAGTTCATTAGACTGGGCGCGGTGGCTCACGCCTGTAATCCCAGCACTTTGGGAGGCCGAGGTGGGTGAATCACTTGAGGTCAGGAGTTTGAGACCAGCCTGGCCAACATGGTGAAACCCCATTTCTACTAAAAATAAAAATTAGCAGGGCGTGGTGGTGTGTGCCTGTATCCCAACTATTCGGGAGGCTGAGGCACGAGAATCTCTTGGACCCAGGAGGCGGAGGTTGCCGTGAGCTGAGATCACACCACTGCACTCCAGACTGGGTGATGGAGCGAGACTCCATTGCAAAAAAACAAAACAAAACAAAAGTTAATTAATTTGTTTTTTCTTTTTTGAGACAGAGTCTCACTCTGTCACCCAGGCTGGAGTGCAGTGGCACAATCTCAGCTCACTGCAACCTCCGCCTCCCAGGTGCAAGCAATTCTCCTGCCTCAGCCTCCTGAGTGGCTGGGATTACAGATGTGTGCCACCACGCCTAGCTAATTTGTGTATTTGTAGTAGAGATGGGTTTTTGCCATGTTGGCCAGGCTGGTCTCGAACTCCTGATATCAGGTGATCCACCCGCCTTGGTCTCCCAAAGTGCTGGCATTACAGGTGTGAGCCACCAAGCCCGGCCTAAAAATTAATTAATGTAATATATCATGTCAATAGAATAAAGCACAGAAATCACATGATCCTTTCAATAGATGCAGAAAACTCAGATTTTCAGAAAAATAATGAATAGAATTGGCAATGATAAAGGTTTGGATAAAGCCTGAAGGCTGCATTTGCCTTTTTTTCCCTTAAGTTTTTATTAAATTTTAAAGAGATAATTTCAGGGTTTATCATATATGTAGATCTAATATATAACAACTCTAGCTTACTAAATGGAGAGTAAAAGTAGAACAATAAAGTTGCAAGAAAATAAGATTTTACAAGAAATCATACATTATTAACTATGGGTGAACTGTGAGAGGTTAAGGGTATATATTATAATCCACAAAATATCAATTGTAAAATAATTCAAAAAAGTATACCTTAAAAGCCAACTGAAAAATTAAAGCAGAATTCTAAAGAAAACTAATATATTAAAATTAATAAAAGAAAAATAGAAGAAAAAAAGCAAAAGAGATAAGTAGAAAGTAAAAAATAAAATACTGGACCCAAACCCATGTATATTAATAATTACATTAATCATTAATGGACAACCCATTATTTAAAAGGCAGAACTTGTCATAATTAATAAAGTAACGGATTCCAAATATAAACTGTCTACAAGAGATGCACTTTAGGCTGGGCGCGGTGGCTCACTCCTGTAATCTCAGCACTTTGGGAGGCTGAGGTGGGTGGATCACTTAAGGTCAGGAGTTTGAGACCAGCCTGGCCAACATGGTGAAACCCCATCTTTACCAAAAATACAAAAATTAGCCTGGCATGGTGGCAGGTGCCTGTAATCCTAGCTACTCTGGAGGCTGAGGCAAGAGAATCGTTTGAGCCTGGGGGTGGAGGTTGCAGTGAGCCAAGATCGTGCCAATGCTCTCCAGCCTGGGCAAAAGAGACTCTGCCTAAAAAAAAAAATGCACTTTAAACAGAAGGATACAGAGAAGTTGAAAGTAAATGAATGGAAAAGATATACCATGTAAAGAGTAAGCATAAGAATGGAGTGGTTATGTTGATGTCAGATTACATAGATTTAATAACAGAATATATTATTGGAGAAAAGGAAGGATATTTCATAAAGTCAAAAATGTCAATTTATCGGGAAGGTATAAAAAATATAAGCAATAGGGCCCAATAACAGAACTTCAAATATATGAGGTGAGAGATGCAAGAATTAAAAGGAGAAATAGATAATTCCACAATGATAATTAATGAATTATAACACCTCCTTCTCAAATTTGTAGAACAACTTGACAAAAATCAACAGAGGCGTAGAAGACCTGAGCACTATCAACCATCCTAACTTAGTTGATATTTGAGAACACTATACCCACTAAAAGTAGAATATACATTCTTTTCAAGTGTATGTGGCAAGTTTCCCAGAATAGATCATATTATGTGCCATAAAAGTAGTCTCAATGAATTTAAAAAGATTACACACATACAGAGTATGTTTTCTGATTAAAGTGGAGTTCAATTAAATTTAAAATAAGTTGACAGGCCAGGCACCGTGGCTCACACCTTAATCCCAGCACTTTGGGAGGCTGAGGTGGGAGGATCACCTGAGGTCAGGAGTTCGAGACCAGCGTGGTGAACATGGTGAAACCCCATCTCTACTAAAAATACAAAAATTAGCCAGGCATGGTGGTGCATGCCTGTAATCCCAGCTACTCAGGAGGCTGAGGCAAGAGAATCACTTGACCCAGGAGGTGGAGGTTGCAGTGAGTAGAGATTGTGCCACTGCACTCCTGACTGGGTGACAGAGCCAGATTCTGTCTCAAAAAATAAAATAAAATAAAATAAAATAAAATAAAATAAAATAAAATAAAATAAAATAAAATACGTTGACAAAGAAAATCCCAACTTTTGGAAGTTGAACACCATACTTCTAAAGTACAAAAAAGTTAGAGATGTATTCTAAACTTAATAAGAAAAATAGGATATATTAAAAAGTCTGATATTCAGCCAAAGCTGTTTTTTAGAGGGAACTGTATAACATTAAATATTTATATTCAAAAAGAAGGAACATCTCAAACCAATTATCAAGAAAAAACTTCCACCTTCAGAAAATAAAAAAAATGGAAGAGGAAATTGAACAAAAAGCAAGTAGAACACAGGAAGTAATAAGGGAATTGAAATCAATAAAATAGAAAATGGTAAAATGAGAAACCCAATGAAACAAAAAACTATTTCTTTAAAGAATAAATACAATTGATAATACTCTTGCCAGAATTATCAAGATAAAAAGAATGACATAAATTATGGATAGCAATAAGAGAGAGTTATTATTGTAGATCATAGATCCCACAGACATTTAATATATATTATGGTGATCTTATGAAGAATGTTATAATACTTTAATAAATTTGGCAATCTAGATGGAATATACAAATATCTTAAAAGAACCTCTGTCATTAAATTCAAATTACTTAAAATATAAAACTTTCCCAAACAGGAATAGAAAACTTAAGCAGCTCTATATCAGTGAAATAAATTGAATTCATAATTTAAAACTTTACCCCAAAGAAAACTTCATGTCAGATTAGTCACTGGTAAATCCTATCAAACAGTTAAGGAAGAATTCATACCAATTCCACACAAATTCTTTTTGAAAGTAGAAGAGTATGAAGCCAAAAAGTATGAAGTATGAAGCCAAAATTACTTTGACGTCAAAACCAAAGAATAGAACTATGGAGAAAAATATCTTGTAAACAGAAATAAACATCCTCAGCAAAATATTATCAAATCAAATCTAACAACATATAAAAAGAACAATGCATTATGACCAAGTAGGTTTATTTGGAAAACGCACAGTTGGTTAAACATCTGAAAATCAATCAATGTAATTCACTGTATTATTAAAATAAAAGGAAAAAGCCACATAATCATCTCAACAGACACCAAAACATTTTTTAAAATTCAAGACTATTTTATGATTAAAAACTTGCAACAAACTGAGAATAGAAGAGGCTTTCCTCGCATTAACTAAGGTCACTTATAAAAAAACCCTACAGTTAACATCATTATCAGTGGAAAACAGCCCAATTCTTTGTATCTACAATTAGGAACAAACCAAGTTATGTCCATTCTTACTACTTTAACATTGCACTGAAAGGCCTAGCTGATATAATACAAAAACAAAAACAGGGTTAAAAACTGTAGAAATTGAAATGGAAAAGGTTAAACTGTCCTCATTTGCAGATGACTTGATTGTACATGTAAAAAACCCTTAGGAGTTTACAAACAAGGTACTAGAATTATTACAAGAATTTAAGATTTGCAGAATACAAAATCAATATTTGTAAATTGGATTTCTATATACTAGCAAACAATAAGCAAAGAACAAAAAATTTTAAAACTCCATTTACAATAGAATTTAAAATATTGCGGAATAAAGTTAATGAAAGCCATGCAAGCCTTGTACATTGAAAACTATAGAACATTGCAAAGGTAACTTAAAAAGACCTAAATAAGTGGAGAACTCTAATTATGTTTACAGAGTGTAAGACCCAATATTGTTAAGATGACAACCTTCCCCAGGTGATCTATATCTTCAGTTTCATCCCACTCATAATTCTAATTGGCTTTTTATTTTTGAAGAAAATGAAAAATTGATTTAAAAACTCATATAGATTTATACATAAGAAATGAAACTATACAAATACTGGAAGAAAATATGTGTGAATCACTTTTTAGCATCAGTATTTACAAAAGCTTTCTGTGAGTCAAAATGCAGTAACAGGAAAGGTTGATATATTTTATTAGGTGAATATAAAATGTTTACACATCAGAAACATCACAAATAACCTTAAAAGGTAACTGACACACTAGATAAAACATATAGGAGAGATAAAGGACTTATCTCTCAAATATAAAAATCACTCTTTCTGTAAAATAGAAGGGAAAACACACCAGTATCAAAAAGCACACTTAATACCCAGATCATAGTTTCTAATACCATTCTCCAACGAAAGAAACCAGGGCTCCTTGGAGAAACGGCTGACTCTACCACTTGGGCAAGTACTATACAAGATGAGCCAGGAGCATCTTATAATACCAGAAAGTAAGGAAATGCTGCACATACACACACACTCCACCCCCCACCCCCCAAGGAAAACCTGAAACCCATATTGATGAGGGTGTGTCAAAGGTGCATAGGAGCCAACTTGAGAGAGTTCTTACTGGCTGAAGCTGAATCAATTTGAGCAACAAAATAAATAAAAGGTATTGGATTTGGATTATAGCCTAGTACAAAATACATATTCATGAGTCTATACTGATACAAATAAATGATTGAATAAAGTAATAAATGGATGAGAAGTAGCAAATCTTCTGTACAGAAGAATTTCATATAATTTATTTAGCTACTTCACCCTCAAGGAGATGGAACATAATTCCCCACCCTGAAAGCGTGGGCTGTGCATAGTGACTTCATTTCAAAGAGTACAGTATAAAAGAAGTGGGAAGAAGTAATTTTACAGTAGTTCTCCACTGACAAACACTACCTAAGCCAGGTTATTGAGGTCAACATCGACATTCATAAATCACTTGTTGGTAGAATGTACCCTATGATGTGATGAGAGTGGCTCTCTACCTGTGAGGTCTTGCCCCACAAAACCAATAACCCCAGTCTTAGAATAAGAAAAACAACAGACAAATTCTAATAGTGCAGCATCGTACAAAATACCTGACCAGTTCCTCCAAACTGTCAAGATCATCAAAAAGAAGCAAAGTCTGAGAAACTGCGCAGCCAAGAGGGGCTTAAGTAGATATACCTCTAAATGCTATATTGTATCCCAGATGTGATCCTAGAACAGAAAAATAATTAGGTAAAAACTAAGGAAATTCGGATAAACTATGGACTTTATAACATTAATATATCATATTAATAATGTATCAATACTGGCTCCTTAATTGTAAACTATGTGCCATACTAATGTAAAATGTTAATAATAGGGAAAACTGGGTGTAGGGTATATGGTAACTCTCTGTAGTATCTTCTCAAGGTTTCCATAAACCTAAAATTGTTCTAAAACATCTATTTCTAATTCTATTTTGAAAATTAAATAAAATAAAAAATAGGGGGAAGAGGATAACTAATCATTAGAAAAATGGGAAAAAGACAGAAATAGACAACTCACAAAGAAGATATAAAAATTGCCCTTAAATATCTGAAAAGATCTTCAGTTTCACTCATAATTAGAGAAATGCAAATTAAAGCCTTTAGTTTGTCTTTGCAAAACCTTTTCTATTTTGGACACAGCACCCTCTTTTGTTGAAAAGGTGCTCTCTCACCCCACTTGATCCCTCTGGTTCTAGTTAAAACTATCAGTTGTGCCAGGCAGAGTGGCTCATGCCTGTAATCCTACCACTCTGGGAGTCTGAGGTGGGAGGATCACTTGGGGCCAGGAGTCTGAGGCTGCAGTGAGCCATGTGCTCCAGCCTGGGTGACAGAGTGAGACTCTGTCTCAAAAAAATTAAATAAAACTATCAGTCATAACCATTTGACACATACTAATCACTCAGTTATTGTTAGCTAGTAACTTGTTATCTGGCTGTGGTAAAACCTACACTTGAGAAAATTTCTATTCATGCATCTATTACATTAGAATGGTACATAGCTTACAGTTAATGAGCCAATATTGACACATCATTATTAACTAAAGTCCATCCAGAAATTGAAACATGGTCCCCTTGTAGGTCAGGAAGATTGAAAAGAGGTTAATAGTCAGTGTGGTAGGCATAGTGGAAACAGCCATGTTAGTAGAAGAATTTATATGTGAATTAGGACATACAAGTTCTTTACTGGGTCGGGCCCAAGATATATGCTATGTAATTAGATTGAAAGTTCCCCTGACTCTACTCCCTCTTTCCTATTTGCATGATCAATATCTATCATATCAGCCACCGCAGTGACATGTTTGGGCTGCTATTAATTTCTAGGGTAATCATCAAGAAAAACCATTAAGAGAGTCCCTTTCTCTGACACACACTACTTGTTCATCATAAAATTGAAAGTGTGTGGGGAAGAATATCTTACATCAGAGGCCATTTGGGCCTCATTCACCTCTGTCCCCAGCTCTGAGAAGATGTTCATTTGTAGGTTTTAGATGATTGGGTCCTCTGTATAGTGGTGGATGGTGAAATCCAGCTTGTGATATCAGCCATTTCCTGATTACTTTATTCTTAGTAAACTGTAGATTCTCACTTTGTTTACAGATATTTTCTGGTTTCTAATACTGTAGCCATGGTGGCTTAGTTTCTGATCTCAGTATATAAATCCCCAAACAGACAAGCATTTATAAGTGGGCTTAGGCAGAGTCTGCTAACAATTGTCAATTTCTAGGAGTCCTGTGTCACTGATTAAATCTGAACTACCCAGGAGACCACAGGAAACATTGGAATGTGAATTTATCAACTTAAAATGAAAAATATCATGGGAATAAGAAGACTCATAATCAGAGTGAAGAACTTATTCTCGCCTTTAAGGTACATGTGATTAGAAGGTTATGTGGTAGACATAGAAATCTTAACAACAGGCATTAGATAAATCAAATGTTTGTTACTACCAAGGCTGATAGGTCCATATCTTTATGGACATAGTCTTGCTACAGGGATCAAGGTACTCAAAATATGATACCCAAGATTCCCTTTACTCAAGAATCTGCTGAGATGGATAGTGCCAACATTATTCTCTACAGCTCTCATTTATATGCGCTGGGAAGGGTACCAAACTGTTTTCCATGACTTTCCCTTTCTGGATTTCTTTAGCTGATAAGACAGGTATATGCCTGACAGGTATCACCTTTATATTATGATTCTGAAGGTTTAGGAACTTGTCCCTTTTGTAGGAGATTGTGTCCACAATTACTAGATATTTTTGTAGGACATCGTGGACACAAAATATCTACTAATTGTGCTCATTTTGCAGTTGAAGTCTAATTAAGAATTCTATTGCTATCATTTTTGAGTTCTTGAGGGCCACTGGTATATACAATTCTCAATACACACCACATCTAACTTCTCATAAGCACAACATTTTCAATTTGTTGCTATATGGAGAAAAACTTGTAAGAAACGGATAGATGATAGCCTCATAAATTTTTCTTTATATTATAAAATGTAACAGACAGGTAAAAAATGTTGAGTTGTCAAATTAAATTAACTATAAAAGATATATCTATAAAATAATCAAAGGAGAAAGTTGTTCTTAGCCTAGATGGGGAGCAATACTTTAATACCACTCATTATGTTTTCTGTGACTTAATTAATTTTTAACATTTGATACATTTTAATCTTAATAATTATAGTGATCAGCATCAGATAAGGATAAATTTGTTTTTAGAATGCATGACTAATATTCTAAAACTTTTTGGAAAGACCACAGCCTATATTGGAGTGAAAGATCCAAACATAATTTTTTTTTTTTTTTTGAGACAGAGTCTTGCTCTGTCACCCAGGCTGGAGTGCCGTGGCGCAATCTCGGCTCACTGCAAGCTCCGCCTCCCAGGTTCACGCCATTCTCCTGCCTCAGCCTCCCGAGTAGCTGGGACTACAGGCTCCCACCATCACGCCTGGCTAATTTTTTTGTATTTTTAGTAGAGACGGGGTTTCATCGTGTTAATCAGGATGGTCTCGATCTCCTGACCTCGTGATCCGCCCCCCTCGGCCTCCCAAAGTGCTGGGATTACAGGTGTGAGCCACCGCGCCCGGTCAAAACATAATGTTAACAATACCAAACGAATTATATTATCAACTAAGAACTGTTCAAATGCCGGTGTCTATACATTATTTTTCTTTCCTTGAACTTTCCATGTAAGAGGTAATGATGAATCTCAAATATTTTTTAATTAGGTGAAGTTTAAATGTATGAAATGTCATCAACTCATTGTCATGTTATTATTATTTTTTAATTATACTTTAAGTTTTAGGGTACATGTGCACAATGTGCAGGTTAGTTACATATGTATACATGTGCCATGCTGGTGCGCTGCACCCACTAACTCGTTATCTAGCATTAGGTATATCTCCCAGTGCTATCCCTCCCCCACCCCCACCCCACAACAGTCCCCAGAACGTGATGTTCCCCTTTCTGTGTCCATGTGTTCTCATTGTTCAATTCCCACCTATGAATGAGAATATGCGGTGTTTGGTTTTTTGTTCTTGCGATAGTTTACTGAGAATGATGATTTCCGATTTCATCCATGTCCCTACAAAGGACATGAACTCATCATTTTTTATGGCTGCATAGTATTCCATGGTGTATATGTGCCACATTTTCTTAATCCAGTCTATCATTGTTGGACATTTGGCTTGGTTCCAAGTCTTTGCTATTGTGAACAGTGCCACAATAAACATACGTGTGCATGTGTCTTTATAGCAGCATGATTTATAGTCCTTTGGGTATATACCCAGTAATGGGATGGCTGGGTCAAATGGTATTTCTAGTTCTAGATCCCTGAGGAATCGCCACACTGACTTCCACAATGGTTGAACTAGTTTACAGTCCCACCAACAGTGTAAAAGTGTTGCTATTTCTCCACATCCTCTCCAGCACCTGTTGTTTCCTGACTTTTTAATGATCGCCATTCTAACTGGTGTGAGATGGTATCTCATTGTGGTTTTGATTTGCATTTCTCTGATGGCCAGTGATGGTGAGCATTTTTTCATGTGTTTTTTGGCTGCATAAATGTCTTCTTTTGAGAAGTGTCTGTTCATGTCCTTTGCCCACTTTTTGATGGGGTTGTTTGTTTTTTTCTTGTAAATTTGTTTGAGTTCATTGTAGATTCTGGATATTACCCTTTGTCAGATGAGTAGGTTGCGAAAATTTTCTCCCATTTTGTAGGTTGCCTGTTAACTCTGATGGTAGTTTCTTTTGCTGTGCAGAAGCTCTTTAGTTTAATTAGACCCCATTAGTCAATTTTGGCTTTTGTTGCCATTGCTTTTGGTGTTTTAGACATGAAGTCCTTGCCCATGCCTATGTCCTGAATGGTAATGCCTAGGTTTTCTTCTAGGGTTTTTATGATTTTAGGTCTAACGTTTAAGTCTTTAATCCATCTTGAATTAATTTTTGTATAAGGTGTAAGGAAGGGATCCAGTTTCAGCTTTCTACATATGGCTAGCCAGTTTTGCCAGCACCATTTATTAAATAGGGAATCCTTTCCCCATTGCTTGTTTTTCTCAGGTTTGTCAAAGATCAGATAGTTGTAGATATGTGGCGTTATTTCTGAGGGTTCTGTTCTGTTCCATTGATCTATATCTCTGTTTTGGTACCAGTACCATGCTGTTTTGGTTACTGTAGCCTTGTAGTATAGTTTGAAGTCAGGTAGTGTGATGCCTCCAGCTTTGTTCTTTTGGCTTAGGATTGACTTGGCGATGTGGGCTCTTTTTTGGTTCCATATGAACTTGAAAGTAGTTTCTTCCAATTCTGTGAAGGAAGTCATTGGTAGCTTGATGGGGATGGCATTGAATCTATAAGTTACCTTGGGCAGTATGGCCATTTTCATGATATTGATTCTCCTACCCATGAGCATGGAATGTTCTTCCATTTGTTTGTATCCTCTTTTATTTCCTTGAGCAGTGGTTTGTAGTTCTCCTTAAAGAGGTCCTTCACATCCCTTGTAAGTTGGATTCCTAGGTGTTTTATTCTCTTTGAAGCAATTGTGAATGGGAGTTCACTCATGATTTGGCTCTCTGTTTGTCTGCTGTCTGTGTATAAGAATGCTTGTGATTTTTGTACATTGATTTTGTATCCTGAGACTTTGCTGAAGTTGCTTATCAGCTTAAGGAGATTTTGGGCTGAGACAATGGGGTTTTCTAGATATACAATCATATCATCTGCAAACAGGGACAATTTGACTTCCTCTTTTCCTAACTGAATACCCTTTATTTCCTTCTCCTGCCTGATTGCCCTGGCCAGAACTTCCAACACTATGTTGAATAGGAGTGGTGAGAGAGGGCATCCCTGTCTTGTGCCAGTTTTCAAAGGGAATGCTTCCAGTTTTTGCCCATTCAGTATGATATTGGCTGTGGGTTTGTCATAGATAGCTCTTATTATTTTGAGATACGTCCCATCAATACCTAATTTATTGAGAGTTTTTAGCATGAGTGGTTGTTGAATATTGTCAAAGGCCTTTTCTGCATCTATTGAGATAATCATGTGGTTTTTGTCTTTGGTTCTGTTTATATGCTGGATTACATTTATTGATTTGTGTATATTGAACCAGCCTTGCATCCCAGGGATGAAGCCCACTTGATCATGGTGGATAAGCTTTTTGATGTGCTGCTGGATTCGGTTTGCCGGTATTTTATTGAGGATTTTTGCATCAATGTTCATCAGGGATATTGGTCTAAAATTCTCTTTTGTGGTTGTGTTTCTGCCCGGCTTTGGTATCAGGATGATGCTGGCCTCATAAAATGAGTTAGGGAGGATTCCCTCTTTTTCTATTGATTGGAATAGTTTCAGAAGGAGTGGTACCAGCTCCTCCTTGTATCTCTGGTAGAATTCGGCTGTGAATCCATCTGGTCCTGGACTCTTTTTGGTTGGTAAGCTATTGATTATTGCCACAATTTCAGCTCCTGTTATTGGTCTATTCAGAGATTCAACTTCTTCCTGGTTTAGTCTTGGGAGAGTGTATGTATCGAGGAATTTATCCATTTCTTCTAGATTTCTAGTTTATTTGTGTAGAGGTGTTTGTAGTATTCTCTGATGGTAGTTTGTATTTCTGTAGGATCAGTGGTGATATCCCCTTTATCATTTTTTATTGCATCTATTTGATTCTTCTCTCTTTTCTTCTTTATTAGTCTTGCTAGTGGTCTATCAATTTTGTTGATCCGTTCGAAAAACCAGCTCCTGGATTCTTTAATTTTTTGAAGGGTTATTTGTGTCTCTATTTCCTTCAGTTCTGCTCTGATTTTAGTTATTTCTTGCCTTCTGCTAGCTTTTGAATGTGTTTGCTCTTGCTTTTCTAGTTCTTTTAATTGTGATGTTAGGGTGTCAATTTTGGATCTTTCCTGCTTTCTCTTGTGGGCATTTAGTGCTATAAATTTCCCTCTACACACTGCTTTGAATGCGTCCCAGAGATTCTGGTATGTTGTGTCTTTGTCCTCATTGGTTTCAAAGAACATCTTTATTTCTGCCTTCATTTTGTTATGTACCCAGTAGTCATTCAGGAGGAGGTTGTTCAGTTTCCACGTAGTTGAGAGGTTTTGAGTGAGATTCTTAATCCTGAGTTATAGTTTGATTGCACTGTGGTCTGAGAGATAGTTTGTTATAATTTCTGTTCTTTTACATTTGCTGAGGAGAGCTTTACTTCCAACTCTGTGGTCAATTTTGGAATAGGTGTGGTGTGTGCTGAAAAAAATGTATATTCTGTTGATTTGGGGTGGAGAGTTCTGTAAATATCTATTAGGTCCACTTGGTGCACAGCTGAGTTCAATTCCTGGGTATCCTTGTTGACTTTCTGTCTCATTGATCTGTCTAATGTTGACAGTGGGGTGTTAAGTTTCCCATTATTAACGTGTGGGAGTCTAAGTCTCTTTGTAGGTCACTCAGGACTTGCTTTATGAATCTGGGTGCTCCTGTGTTGGGTGCATATATATTTAGGATAGTTAGCTCTTCTTGTTGAATTGATCCCTTTACCATTAAGTAATGGCCTTCTTTGTCTCTTTTGATCTTTGTTGGTTTAAAGTCTGTTTTATCAGAGACTAGGATTGCAACCCCTGCCTTTTTTTGTTTTCCATTTGCTTGGTAGATCTTCCTCCATCCCTTTATTTTGAGCCTATGTGTCTCTGCACATGAGATGGGTTTCCTGAATACAGCACACTGATGGGTCTTGACTCTTCATCCAATTTGCCAGTCTGTGTCTTTTAATTGGAGCATTTAGTCCATTTACCTTTAAAGTTAATATTGTTATGTGTGAATTTGATCCTGTCATTATGATGTTAGCTGGTTATTTTGCTCGTTATTTGATGCAGTTTCTTCCTAGTCTCGATGGTCTTTACATTTTGGCATGATTTTGCAGTGGCTGGTACCGGTTTTTCCGTTCCATGTTTAGCACTTCCTTCAGGAGCTCTTTTAGGGCAGGCCTGGTGGTGACAAAATCTCTCAGCATTTGCTTGTCTGTAAAGGATTTTATTTCTCCTGCACTTATGAAGCTTAGTTTGGCTGGACATGAAATTCTGGGTTGAAAATTCTTTTCTTTAAGAATGTTGAATGTTGGCCCGCACTCTCTTCTGGCTTGTAGAGTTTCTGCCGAGAGATCCACTCTTAGTCTGATGGGCTTCCCTTTATGGGTAACCCAACCTTTCTCTCTGGCTGCCCTTAACATTTTTTCCTTCATTTCAACTTTGGTGAATCTGACAATTATGTGTCTTGGAGTTGGTCTTCTCAAGGAGTATCTTTGTGGCGTTCTCTGTATTTCCTGAATGTGAATGTTGGCCTGCCTTGTTAGATTGGGGAAGTTCTCCTGGATAATATCCTGCAGAGTGTTTTCCAACTTGGTTCCATTCTCCCCTTCACTTTCAGGTACACCAACCAGACGTAGATTTGGTCTTTTCACATAGTCCCATATTTCTTGGAGGCTTTGTTCATTTCTTTTTATTCTTTTTTCTCTAAACTTCCCTTCTCACTTCATTTCATTCATTTCATCTTCCATCGCTGATACCCTTTCTTCTAGTTGATCGCATCGGCTCCTGAGGCTTCTGCATTCTTCACGTAGTTCTCGAGCCTTGGTTTTCAGCTCCATCAGGTCCTTTAAGCACTTCTCTGTATTGGTTATTCTAGTTATACATTCGTCTAAATTTTTTTCAAAGTTTTCAACTTCTTTGCCTTTGGTTTGAATTTCCTCCCGTAGCTCGGAGTAATTTGATCATCTGAAGCCTTCTTCTCTCAGCTCGTCAAAGTCATTCTCTGTCCAGCTTTGTTCCGTTGCTGGTGAGGAGCTGCGTTCCTTTGGAGGAGGAGAGGCGCTCTGATTTTTAGAGTTTCCAGTTTTTCTGCTCTGTTTTTTCCCCATCTTTTTGGTTTTATCTACTTTTGGTGTTTGAGGATGGTGATGTACAGATGGGTTTTTGGTGTGGATGTCCTTTCTATTTGTTAGTTTTCCTTCTAACAGACAGGACCCTCAGCTGCAGGTCTGTTGGAGTACCCGGCCGTGTGAGGTGTCAGTCTGCCCCTGCTGGGGGGTGCCTCCCAGTTAGGCTGCTCGGGGGTCAGGGGTCAGGGACCCACTTGAGGAGGCAGCCTGCCCGTTCTCAGATCTCCAGCTGTGTGCTGGGAGAACCACTGCTCTCTTCAAAGCTGTCAGACAGGGACATTTAAGTCTGCAGAGGTTACTGCTGTCTTTTTGTTTGTCTGTGCCCTGCCCCCAGAGGTGGAGCCTACAGAGGCAGGCAGGCCTCCTTGAGCTGTGGTGGGCTCCACCCAGTTCCAGCTTCCTGGCTGCTTTGTTTACCTAAGCAAGCCTGCGCAATGGCGGGCGCCCCTCCCCCAGCCTGGCTGCTGCCTTGCAGTTTGATCTCAGACTGCTGTGCTAGCAATCAGCAAGACTCCGTGGGCGTAGGACCCTCCGAGCCAGGTGCAGGATATAATCTCCTGGTGCGCCATTTTTTAAGCCAGTTGGAAAAGCTCAGTATTTGGGTGGGAGTGACCCAATTTTCCAGGTGCCGTCTGTCACCACTTTCTTTGACTCGGAAAGGGAACTGCCTGACCCCTTGCGCTTCCCAAGTGAGGCAATGCCTCGCCCTGCTTCGGCTCGCGCACGGTGCGCGCACCCACTGACCTGCACCCACTGTCTGGCACTCCCTAGTGAGATGAACCCGGTACCTCAGATGGAAATGCAGAAATAACCTGTCTTCTGCGTCACTCACGCTGGGAGCTGTAGACTGGAGCTGTTCCTATTTGGCCATCTTGGCTCCTCCCCTGTCATGGTTTTTTTTTTAATGTACCAAATATATTTGCATTTCTTTTTTTTAGCAAATGGCAAAGACCCAATTTACCAGCCTTATTTTTTTAAACTTAAGCTTAACATTACATAATTAAACAATTGTCAGAACTTACTAAGTTGCCAACATTCATGCACAACTGGAAAATATCCTTAATTTATATTAAACCAGAAATATATTACCACTAATGCATTAGTATTTTTCACTACTAAATACTGAAAAAATTTGAAATTATTTTTGTAGAAGATTTGACTTGCAATGTTAATTTCACAGCAGGCTGACATTACTTGGCTCAGGTTTCAGACACAATGGAAAAACAGATCCATGCTGGTGTTAGTGTACAGTCTTGTCTAACCAGTGCTAAAGATCATGGCTCACTTTGGAGTATTTGTTTTTAAAGCAAAGTGCATGCAGAGATTCACAACTATTTTAAAGACTGAATAAATGGTCTTATTATTACAAGTAATGGCAAAAGCTGCAATTACTTTTGCACCAACCTAATATGTGGTCCAAACAAGAAATTCAAAAGTCTGTGATAAATAGGGGCTCTGATAGCTGTTTATAAGTACTTTAGATGCAATTATATTGAAAGCTGAGTTCATTTGAAATCTTCAAAAAATGTTTCTGTTAATCCTCAAATAGTGCTTGTTATAGTTTAACATTAAATGAGAGCATGGAATTACTTGTTATTCAAGCACAGCAGTTGTTCCTTACTATCTTTTGTGAGGACATTAACTGGCCATCTTTTTTCAGCTTCTACTCTTTCTTGACTATTCTTGACAGTTCTCTTCATAGTGATCTTTCTGCCATTAACTATTTTAGTAGAAGTTGATATAGATTTGAAGTTGTCCATACCATTATCACTTCTTTGCCATATTTTTCATAGATGTCCAGTTTTTTAGCATCTGACAGCACTTCATATACCTCAGCTACTTGTTTGCATTTTCTCTCTGCTTCTTCTTTATTCTCAAGATTTTTATCTGAGTGCCACTTCAGTGCCAGTTTCCAATATGCATTTTTTTTTTTTTTTTTTTTTTTTGAGATGGAGTCTCTCTCTGTCGCCCTGGCTGGAGTGCAATGGCATGATCTTGGCTCACTGCAACCTCCACCTCCCAGGTTCAAGCGATTCTCCTGCCTCAGCCTCCTGACTAGCTGGATTACAGGTGTACGCCACCACGCCTGGCTAATTTTTTGTATTTTATTTTTTATTTTTTTAGTAGACATGAGGTTTCACCATGTTGGCCAGGCTGATCTTGAACTCCTGACCTCAAATGATCTACCTGTCTAGGCCTCCCAGTGTTCTGAGATTACAGGTGTGAGCCACCGCCCGAAGCCTGATATGCCTTTTTAATATCCTCGGGTGAGGCCTGTCTCTGCATGCCTAGAACTGCACAGTGACATATCACGCTGTAACAGATTGCTGGATCATGTCCAAAATTACAAATAAGACAGAACTTATATCAAATGGTGTCTTATTTTCAGGTGCACAGGGAACATTCATGAAAATTTACCATATCTTAGGCCACACAAATGCATGCACACACACACACATCTCAGTAAAGTCCAAAGAATTGAAATAATATCAATAGTACTTTCTGAACATAAGGCAATAAAATTAGAAATTAATAATAAAATTTATTATTATTTTTTTGAGACAGGGTCTTACTCTGTCACCCAGGCTAGAGTGCAGTGGCATGATTTCAGTTCACTGCAGCTTCCACCTTCCAGGCTCAAGCCATCTTCCCATCTCAGCCTCTGAGTAGCTGGGATTTCAGGTGTGGCCCACCATGCCTGGCTAATTTTTGCATTTTTTGGTAGAAATGGTGATTCATCATGTTGCCCAGGCTGATCTCAAACTCCTGGGCTCAAACAATCTGCCTGCCTCAGCTTACCAAAGTATTAGAATTACATATCCAGCCTAAGCTAGGCTGGAGTACAGCGGTGCCATGGCTCACTGCAGCCTTGACCTCGCAGGGGCAAGTCATCTTCCCACCTCCACCTCCCAAGTTGCTGAGACCACAGGTGCTAGCTGCTGCCTGGCTATTTTTAATTTTTTTAATTTTTGTAGAGACAGGGTCTCCCTATGTTTCCCAGGCTGGTCTTGAGCTCCTGGGCTCAAGTGATCCTCCTGCCTTGGCCTCCCAAAGTGTTGGGATTACAGGCTGAGCGACCATGCCCAGCCAATAACAAACTTTTAAAAGGCTCTTCAACATTCAAATTTTTAATAATTATACTTCATTAAACAACTATTGGATCAAAAGAAAAAATTGCAGATTTTTCAAAAGAGAAATAAACTAAAATTGCACAATAATAACATGTGAATACTTCTTGAATTTAAGCAAGAGAAACCAATTCTTCAGTTTTAAATTGTTGGTATATGTTAGAAGTATTCTAATATGTAAATAATGCTGATTTTTCTTTTTCATATTTTTAGCTGAGTTTTTCAATGTGCAATTTTTAAAATGTTTATTATAATGTGATCATAAAAATAGTTCATCTGCTATCACTTACTATCTCACTTATGTTTCAGTGTGCAAGAAGAAATAAAATTGAACATCGTGGTGTATGTATATATTATATTATACATATATATACACACCCACAGGCATATGAAGCAGTGTGAGGTGGTGCCACATCCTTCTCAGTAATGGCTCTGAGTAGAGCCATCAACATTTTGTTCTTTCACCTCTTTCTGCTTTTCTTTCTTCCTCTTTTGCGAAGAGCCCTAAATACGTGTCTAGAGTAGAACAAGAAAGTAGATAGCCTAAACCTTTGCTACTTATGGAAGGGAAAAAAAATCTCTGCCTTTAAGAAACAAACTTTTCATTCTTTCTCTTTTTTGCCCCTTCAGTTCTCATTTGCCCCCAGAGTAGTTCCTCCAAAGAAATTCTCTTCTCTCTTTCTACCTCCGTATCTTTTGTTTCCAGAACCCCGGTGGCAGAATAGGTACGATTTGCATAACGCTGCTGTTCTGGCTCTGCAGCAGTGTGGCCAGGGGTCTGCAGACTGAATTAGTCACAAATTGTAGTTCAGTGAACAGCAGGGAGGAGCAGGTAGAGAAGACAGGCTGAGGGGTTTGGTGGAGCCCTGTAAAGACCAGGGCGGGGTTTTGTGGGGGACGCTGGGTGATTTTGCTGTCACAGTCTATTCTTCCTTGACTGTCAGTTCTGTTATTAGTTCAAATGGGACTGGCTGCAACATCAAGCTCTAGGAGTGGGCATATGACAAATCAGGGGTTCCCAAATCAGGAGAGTGATTGCTAAGCTGTAATACATGACCTTTGCCAGGACCATAAAAATTAGATCTGAGAGTTTTGGCAGAATACATTAAAAGACTCTCTCTCTCCTGGAGCTATTCTTGCAGACATTCCTCATTCTTTCTGGCCCAGCAACTTTGAACAAAATTCTTAAGTTTCAGAGAATTTTCTCCAATGAGGCTTGTCTCACCAAGGTAGAACACAGAAAACTTGCTGCTATCCCCATCCTTTTCGCTATAGGAAACAAATCTGTGAGTTAGATGACTTCACCAATCACTCAGATATAGTAAAGTTAGATTGAGAAGTCAACAACTTACAGAAGGAAGCTCTTGGGGCACTATCTGTTGAGGATAGCAACTGAGATGTATGGCTTTGGGGGTGGCAGTGATTGCATGATTGAGTTCCTCGGCCTGGAATGGCCTTGATGCCAGCAGTATTTGAACTCTTGCCAGCAGTGCAAAGAAAGCCCTCAGTGTTGGTGGCAGCAGCAGTGGTGGTGCTGGCTGTAGTTTCTTTAAACTGTGCATATTGGAAGTTTGGCTGCAGGCAAGGTTCTCTGGCCTTTACAACAATTCTGTAGCCTGCAAAGTAGTCTTTTAATGAACTCCTTTTCTGTTTAATCCTCAGGGTCAGAGTGAGCAGTTACAAATAAGAACTTTGACTATAATGTTATAAAACTGGAAGACATAAACCTGGGAATTTCAGGGGCTCTGGCCTGAAGATAGGCCATTTGGAAACAAAGTTACATAGAAGAAAGCATGGCTAAGAGATCAAGCGTTAGAGACAGAGTGAAATTTGATGAATACTGGATCCAGCCTTGCCTGAGCTAATATGAATAGATATGTAAGTTGATAATTTGTTTTTCTTAAGTCATTTTGGGTTGAGTTACCTGTCATTGCAATTCAAGGCACTCTGACTTATATAGGCTTTTAATTTATAGGCATATATATGTGTGTGTGTATATATTTATATATATATATAATTATATCTTCTTTTTTTTGTGAGACAAGGTCTCGCTCTGTCACCCAGGCTGGAGTGTGGTGGTGCCATCTTGGCTTACTGCAACCTCCGCTTCCTGGGTTCAAGAGATTCTCATGCCTCAGCCTCTCGAGTAGCTGGAATTACAGGTGTACACAACCATACCTGGCTAATTTTTGTATTTTTAGGAGAGACAGGGTTTCGCCATGTTGGCCAGGCTGGTTTTGAACTCCTGGCCATACATGATCTGCCTGCCTCAGCCTCCCAAAGTGCTGGGATTACAGGCATGAGCCACCCAGCCATTATAACATCTTCTTATGCTGTATTCACATCCATTCCCAGGCCCATAATTAGATACTTTATGCAAAATAACTGAAAACTCTGTCTTGTTAGTTCTGTAGCAAAAGACATAGAAGTTCATAAGATTTCTTGCTAACTCAAGTATGTTTTGCTTTTTTATTTCTAGTTTTTTAATAAAAATATGAAAGCTGATTTAGAAGTGATGGGAATATCCACCCACAAAATCAGGATAATTGATGCCATGTGCCTTTTATAGAACAGAGTTTCTCATTCCAAAGTGAGAATCGAGTTCGACAATGTTTTCTGAATGAATGCATACATCTTGATCCAGCAACTCTATGTTTATAAATTTCTAAGAAAATACTCATGGTTACCTGCAGAGCTTTAACCACATGTGAATACATACCAAATACAGGCAGAAATTTCTAAAAAGTAAAAAATCAACTTAATAAATAGTAGATTGCAATTTTATATTGCTTACAAGCCACATGTGATAAGGCTTTCATGTATATTAACCATGATATTATAAAAATAATTCTATGAAATTGATAGTATTAGTTTTCTCATCTCACAGATAAGGAAAGCGCGGCAAAGAGAAGCGAATACTCTTTACTTCAGTCATGAAGCCTGTCATGATCTAGCTTTGGAAGCCATGCCAAGCCACTTCTGCTGCAGTCTCTTCTTTAGAACTGAGTCAGGCCCAGCACAGTGGCTCACTCCTGTAATCCCAGCACTTTGGGAGGCATATATTCATGAAAAAAGAATATAAGGAAACTCATGGAAATATTAACAGATTGCTGGACTTGCAGTTGATTTTTATTATTTCTATTTTTTGTTTATCTGAATTTACTAAGATTGCCTTTGTCTAGAGAAAATCAAAACATATTTTTTGTTGTTGTTGTTAAATTCAACCTTTCTGTGAGATGACTTCCGTGTACTTAACTCCTTATCTCATTACCTTAAAATAATATGTTGATAAGCCTTTGACTGATGCTGTATCAAATTCTTTTTTTACATTGTATGTAAACTGAGAGACAGTGATGTTGGGGAAGCTGTGACTTTAGCCTGTATTTATTGACATGCTGATGCTCAGATATTTGAAGTCTGAACTGAACTTAAAACTCTTGGTTCTTGCCTTTTGTTCTGTTGAATAGAAACCCCAAAGTTGCTTCATAGGATTTAAAGTAGCCAGAGAATATTTTTCCCTTTTAAAAACATGACCTATGCACACAGTGGCTTTTAGATGCAAACAGATGATCCATTTGATATAGAGACCTCATCTCCTCTCATCTTAACTCTGATTCATCAGTGGCCCTTGCAGTCTCACTGAGATAGACATTCAGGCATAGTTTGTTGGATTTGCTCTGGTTCAGTGGTGGACAAAATTAGCCCATATACAGATAGCATCCTCCCACATTTAAATGAAAAGGTCATTGTCAGGCCTTTATTAGCCCCACTAAAATTTTGCCTCTCTGATTAAAAAGTTCAGTTTTTAAAAACTCACTGAAAAAGATTGAGAGACTCAAACTTCATTTTGTTCTCCCCTCCAATAAGTTACATCAGGATTCAAAATATTAAAGACAGCTATGATTAGAAAAACCATAGTGTGTTGGCCTTGTAAGCGGGCTTAGAGATTGTAGGCATGCATTGGTGGTAAGGAAACAGAGTCTGCAAGTGTTGTAACTTACAAAGATTACACAGCACAAAATGGGGTAACCAGACAAGAATTCAGATCTCACTTTAGGACAACTCTTTTCTAATTATACCACGCTACTTCTTGTTATGAGAACACTTTCCTGAAAATTTGCAAATTGGCTTGAGACCTCTGACATTTCCATATCATGATTTTTTCTTCTCATTGAAGATCATTAGGTCAAAACCATTGTTCTTCAGGAAAGTATGCCATGGTCACCGTGCCCTTTTCTGAAAGAGAGGCTACATGTTTATAGGGAGAATATGTGGGTAATATCTGTAAATCTCCTGCAATGAAGCTATAATTGTATTTCTCATTGAGGTCATAGTTCTGCCCTGGGGAAAGGATAAAAAGAATCAGAATTTACCCTTTTTAATGTGGGGGTTCCCCACATTGACTTGGATGTAAAACTTTGGAAAAAAGCTTTTATCATCTATTCCCCAACTGCCAACTGAGAGACCTTGGTACCGGAGCTCAGGACAGATGGATGAAGAGTCCTACCTTTAGGCAGAGAACTGGAGGCAATTTAGCTATTGTTTATCATTTGCACCACACAGAGAATTAAGGGAATATGAAATGCTTTATCTATTGGTATTCTGCTATTGCCATCTCATTGCGATAAAAAGAAATATAAGTATGGTATCACCCCAAACAAGAGGTAGGTCCAAGTTTAGAAGATTCCTACAACTGTATGATAGCATCTGTGATTTAAAAGTAATTTTATTTTATCTGATTCTCTTACCAGTTCTGTGATGTTAGCACAGTGGAAGACAATGGAATCCAGGGAAATGAAGTGACAGGACTATGACCACAGTCTGTTCCTGCAGTAGGAACCAGTTCCTCGGGTTTCTTCCTAGTCCTTTTTAGATATAGCTAAGGGAATCTTACAGACATGGAAACAATCAATTTAGATTATAAAGGTTTATCAACAAAAAGTATTCTGCTAAAGGCAAAAATCCTGTGATCTAGGTAGTCAGAACACTGTCCTCACAGGGGCAGGAATGTTCTTCAGCTAAAGTATGTTCAGAATGGCTTCTTTTCCTTCTGGCTTTTGAACAAGAATTTGCAACTTTGGAAGACTATTCTCTCAGCGGAGAGAATGGCAAGTCTAAGAAAAAGAAAATGTTTATTTAAAAAACGGTATCCAAAAAGAAAGCTAATGCTTTTCATACTACTTAATATGTCATTGTTGTGTTACATTAGAAAGCAACAGGGTTTTGATGTGCCCTTATTATGGTTTACAGACTTAAAAAGCAGAAAAAAAAAAAAGGAAACAAAGGTCTCCCACCCATGTGGCAAAGTGTGCTTTGAAGTTCTGGTGCAATATGTTTTACAGATCTTGAGACAGGTTCACAAATTGCCAATCTGCAAAGCTGTCTGGATGACCTTTCCACACATAGAGGTGACCTAAGCAGAGTAGTATGCTGGCAATGACCAGGAGGCTGAGAAACTAGTTTCCTCGTAGAGCGTGTGTTCATTTACGATTTTATTCACATTTTGCTTTGCACGCACACTCAGTTCTTTTAGTTTAGTTTCCTTTCATTCAGTTTCCATAATTTGTATGGTTGACTTAGCGAAATAATTACTTTTGGTAAAAAATATTCCTTGAACATTATTCATTATTTGGTTCAACATTTGCAACAAATATTCTTTAGGTTAGACATTGAGCTGGTAACTCCATTTGTGGTCTTGCCCCTCTTTTATCCATTTAGCTTTTCTAATGCTGTTTCCTCCATTTAGAAATCCCCTTACTGTTGCTCTTTTCTAACAATCTCCTCCTTATTCTGCAGACTCATCTTTTCTGAAAAGACTTTCTTCATCCACAAATGGCTTTGATGCTAATACCTTTATTTATGCCTGATGGGAATAGATGAGATCACTCAGGAAGAATATGTCATGTGAAAACAGAAGAACTGGTTTGTACCGGACACAGAGGAAACAGTGCCTGCCAGGGAGAAGGGAGAGGAGTGCTAGAGAGGGAGGAGAAAGCCAGGAGAAAGGCCAAGGGGTAACTGTTTCTACATGCAGAGCGTGGTAAGTGCCAGTCACTGCTACAGAGAAGACAAGCAAACTGAGAAATGGAATGCGTCATTGGTCTGTACTTGTATCTGCTCATTTGCATACAGAATAACACCAGAATGATTCATAAGAATCTAACAGTGGTTACTTATAGAGGTGAGTGGCCCTGAGCAGCTAAGGATCATGTACAGAAGGTAGACTTTTATATTTTGCATACCTTCTAAAGTTTCAGAGTTTTGAACTATGTGAATGAATTATGTATTAAATACACTAAATCAAAATTATTTAGACTCTCACCTGTAATCTAGCACTTTAGGAGGCTGAGATAGGGGGAGGCACTTGAGACGAGTAGTTCAAGACCAGCCTGGACAAACATAGTGAGAACCCACATCTAAATACTTTTTAAAAATAAATAAGTGAAAGAAAAAATTTAGACTAACTATAATACTCTAATATTCATATCAAATTAGCAAGGTACACAAACTTCCAAAATTTTTATATAAAATTAAAATTGGGTTTAATGGGTCAAATGATCTAAATCAACATTTTGATGAAATCCTTGGCAAAAATCATTATTGCATTTGTTAATTATACTGTATTGGAACACAGAAAATCTTTTCCCATCTATTTGGATTGAGAAACATTTTATTTGTATTTTAGTGTTTAATCATTTCTGGCTCTCAGTCAAGCAAACAAAATATTCTGAAATGCTATAATGCATTTTCTCAATGCTACAAAGCTTCTGCAATCTCTTCTTACTTTACTTTTCTTTCTTTTTTTTTTCTTAAGGTAGGTGAAATGCAACAGAAATACAAGATTTGTATGTACCTAAGGAGGGATAAAATCTTTATGTCCATCACGTACTTTATCTAATAAAGTAAGAATGTTAAAAAGACAGTTTTCCATTTGGGGAAATGAGGTAATGAAAATGATAGAATTCTGATTTCAAAGGATTATTTGTTGAAGTGTTAGTTTCCAAACAATCCAAACAGGTAAACCAAGGATTTTTTTCTGGCTTTACATATGATATACTCTATTATTATAAATCTTATTATTGAAACACTTTTTAAAATGTATTGGTTACATACAGTAAGTTTTGTGTCTTAAAACAAAAATATTTCTATCCCATTTGCTGCCATCTCTATCTCTTTCTGTATTAAAGCCCCCTTGTGAGAAAAGCTTGGTCTCTAGCAGTCTTGGGAGGACATCCAACCTGTCAGATCCTCCTTTCTGGGTTTATTTATAGCTAAATAAGATATATATATATATAACCAATTTTACCTGAATAGTATGAAATAAATTCCATCTTAATTTTATTGTTTAATAAAAAGGCAGGAGGGGGTAGAGCCAAGATGGCCAAACAGGAACAGCTCCAGTCTACAGCTCCAAGCATGAGTGACACAGAAGACAGGTGATTTCTGCATTTCCAACCGAGGTACCGGGCTCATCTCACTGGGGAGTGTTGGAAAGTGGGTGCAAGACAGTGGGTGCAGCGCATCCAGCGTGAGCCGAAGCAGGGCGAGGCATTGCCTCACCTGGGAAGTGCAAGGGGCCAAGGAATTTCCATTCCCAGTCAAAGAAAGGGGTGACAGACAGCACCTGGAAAAATCGGGTCACTCCCACCCTAATACGGCTCTTTTCCAATGGTGTTAGCAAATGGCACACCAGGAGATTATATCCTGTGCCTGGCTTAGAGGGTCCTACGCCCACAGAGCCTCACTCATTGCTAGCACTGCAGTCTGAGATCAAACAGCAAGGTGGCAGCAAGGCTGGGGGATGGGCGCCCACCATTGCGGAGGCTTGAGTAGGAAAACAAAGGGGCCAGGAAGTTCGAACTCGGTGGAGCCCACTGCAGCTCAAGGAGGCCTGTCTGCCTCTGTACACTCCACCTCTGGGGGCAGGGAGTAGCCAAACAAAAGGAAGCAGAATCCTCTGCAGACTTAAATGTCCCTGTCAGACAACTTTGAAGAGAGTAGTGGTTCTCCCAGCACGCAGCTGGAGATCTGAGAACGGACAGACTGCCTCATCAAGTGGGTCCCTGACCCCCAAATAGCCTAACTGGGAGGCACTCCCTAGTAGGGGCAGACTGGCACCTCACACGGCCGGGTACCCCTCTGAGACAAAACTTCCAGAGGAACGATCAGGCAGCAACATTTCCTGCTCACCAGTATCCGCTGTTGTGCAGCCTCTGCTGCTGATACCCAGGCAAACAGTATCTGGAGTGGTCCTCCAGCAAACTCCAACAGACCTGCAGCTGAGGGTCCTGAATGTTAGAAGGAAAACTAACAAACAGAAAGGACATCCATACCAAAACCCCATCTGTACGTCACCATCATCAAAGACCAAAGGTAGATAAAACCACAAAGATGGGGAAAAAACAGAGCAGAAAAACTGGAAACTCTAAAAATCAGAGCACCTATCCTTCTCCAAAGGAACACAGCACCTCACCAGCAACGGAACAAGGCTGGACAGAGAATGACTTTGACAGTTGAGAGAAGAAGGATTCAGACGATCAAACTACTCCAAGCTAAAGGAGGAAGTTCTAACCCATGGCAAAGAAGTTAAAAACGTTGAAAAAAAATTAGACGAACGGCTAACTAGAATAACCAATGCAGAGAAGTCCTTAAAGGACCTGATGGAGCTGAAAACCAAGGCATGAGAACTACCTGACGAATGCATAAGCCTCAGTAGCCGATTCGATCAACTGGAAGAAAGGGTATCAGTGATGGAATATCACATGAATGAAATGAAGCGAGAAGTTTAGAGAAAAAAGAATAAAAAGAAACGAACAAAGCCTCCAAGAAATATGTGACTATGTGAAAAGACCAAATCTACGTCTGATTGGTGTACCTGAAAGTGAAGGGGAGAATGGAACCAAGTTGGAAAACACTCTGCAGGATATTATCCAGGAGAACTTCCCCAATCTAGCAAGGCAGGCCAACATTCACATTCAGGAAATACAGAGAATGCCAAAAAGATACTCCTCGAGAAGAGCAACTCCAAGACACATAATTGTCAGATTCACCAAAGTTGAAATGAAGGAAAAAATGTTAAGCGCAACCAGAGAGAAAGGTTGGGTTACCCTCAAAGGGAAGCCCATCAGACTAACAGCGGATCTCTCGGCAGAAACTCTACAAGCCAGAAGAGAGTGGGGGCCAATATTCAACATTCTTAAAGAAAAGAATTTTCAACCCAGAATTTCATGTCCAGCCAAACTAAGCTTCATAAGTGCAGGAGAAATAAAATACTTTACAGACAAGCAAATGCTCAGAGATTTTGTCACCACCAGGCCTGCCCTAAAAGAGCTCCTGAAGGAAGCACTCAACATGGAAAGGAACAACCGGTACCAGCCACTGCAAAAACATGCCAAATTGTAAAGACCATCAAGGCTAAGAAGAAATTGCATCAACTAACAAGCAAAATAACCAGCTAACACCATAATGACAGGATCAAATTCACATATAACAATATTAAACTTAAATGTAAATGGGCTAAATGCTCCAATTAAAAGACACAGACTGGCAAATTGGATAAAGAGTCAAGACCCATCAGTGTGCTGTATTCAGGAAACCCATCTCACATGCAGAGACACACATAGGCTCTAAATAAAGGGATGGAGGAAGATCTACCAAGCAAATGGAAAACAAAAAAAGGAAGGGGTTGCAATCCTAGTCTCTGATAAAACAGACTTTAAACCAACAAAGATCAAAAGAGACAAAGAAGGCCATTACATAATGGTAAAGGGATCAATTCAACAAGAAGAGCTAACTATCCTAAATATATATGCACCCAATACAGGAGCACCCAGATTCGTAAAGCAAGTCCTTAGAGACCTACAAAGAAACTTAGACTCCCACACAATAATAATGGGAGACTTTAACACCCCACTGTCAACATTAGACAGATCAATGAGACAGCAAGTTAACAAGGATATCCAGGAATTGAACTCAGCTCTACACCAAGCGGACCTAATAGACATCTACAGAACTCTCCACCCCAAATCAACAGAATATACATTCTTCTCAGCACCACACTGCACTTATTCCAAAATTGACCACATAGTCGGAGGTAAAGCACTCCTCAGCAAATGTAAAAGAACAGAAATTATAACAAACTGTCTCTCAGACCACAGTGCAATCAAACTAGAACTCGGGATTGAGAAACTCACTCAAAACCGCTCAACTACACGGAAACTGAACAACCTGCTCCTGAATGACTACTGGGTACATAACAAAATGAAGGCAGAAATGAAGATGTTCTTTGAAACCAACGAGAACAAAGACACAACATACCAGAATCTCTGGGACACATTCAAAGCAGTGTGTAGAGGGAAATTTATAGCACTGAATGCTGACAAGAGAAAGCAGGAAAGATCTAAAATTCACACCCTAACTTCATAATTAAAAGAACTAGAAAAGCAATAGCAAACACATTCAAAAGCTAGCAGAAGGCAAGAAATAACTAAGATCAGAGCAGAACTGAAGGAGATAGAGACACAAAACACCTTTCAAAAAATCAATGAATCCAGGATTTTTTGAAAAGATCAACAAAATTGATAGACCACTAGCAAGACTAATAAAGAAGAAAAGAGAGAAGAATCAAATAGATGCAATAAAAAATGATAAAGGGGATATCACCACCGATCCCACAGAAATACAAACTACCATCAGAGAATACTATAAACACCTCTGTGCAAATAAACTAGAAAATCTAGAAAAAATGGATAAATTCCTCGATACATACACCCTCCCAAGACTAAACCAGGAAGAAGTTGAATCTCTGAATAGACAAGTAACAGGCTCTGAAATTGAGGCAATAATTAATAGCTTACCAACCAAAAAAAGTCCAAGACCAGATGGATTCACAGCCGAATTCTACCAGAGATACAAGGAGGAGCTGGTACCATTCCTTCTGAAACAATTCCAATCAATAGAAAAAGAGGGAATCCTCCCTAACTCATTTTATGAAGCCAGCATCATCCTGATACCAAAGCCTGGCAGAGACACAACAAAAAAAGAGAATTTTAGACCAATATTCCTGATGAACATCGATGCAAAAATCCTCAATAAAATACTGGCAAACCGAATCCAGCAGGACATCAAAAACTTATCCACCATGATCAAGTGGGCTTCATCCCTGGGATGCAAGGCTGGTTCAACATATCCAAATCAATAAACATAATCCAGCATATAAATGGAACCAATGACAAAAACCATATGATTATCTCAATAGATGCAGAAAAGGCCTTTGACAAAATTCAAAAACCGCTCATGCTAAAAACTCTCAATAAATTAGGTATTGATGGGACGTATCTCAAAATAAGAAGAGCTATCTATGACAAACCCACAGCCAATATCATACTGAATGGGCAAAAACTGGAAGCATTCCCTTTGAAAACTGGCACCAGACAGGGATGCCCTCTCTCACCACTCCTATTCAACATAGTGTTGGAAGTTCTGGCCAGGGCAATCAGGCAGGAGAAGGAAATAAAGGGTATTCAATTAGGAAAAGAGGAAGTCAAATTGTCCCTGTTTGCAGATGACATATCTAGAAAACCCCGTCGTCTCAGCCCAAAATCTCCTTTAGTTGATAGGCAACTTCAGGAAAGTCTCAGGATACAAAATCAATGTACAAAAATCACAAGCATTCTTATACACCAATAACAGACAAACAGAGAGCCAAATCATAAGTGAACTCTCATTCACAATTGCTTCAAAGAGAATAAAATACCTAGGAATCCAACTTACAAGGGACGTGAAGGACCTCTTCAATGAGAACTACAAACCACTGCTCAAGGAAATAAAAGAGGATACAAACAAATGGAAGAACATTCCATGCTCATGGGTAGGAAGAATCAATATCATGAAAATGGCCATACTGCCCAAGGTAACTTATAGATTCAATGCCATCCCCATCAAGCTACCAATGACTTTCTTCACAGAATTGGAAAAAACTACTTTCAAGTTCATATGGAACCAAAAAAGAGCCCGCATCGCCAAGTCAATCCTAAGCCAAAAGAACAAAGCTGGAGGCATCACACTACCTGACTTCAAACTATATTACAAGGCTACGGTAACCAAAACAGCATGGTACTGGTACCAAAACAGAGATATAGATCAATGGAACAGAACAGAACCCTCGGAAATAATGCCGCATATCTACAGCCATCTGATCTTTGACAAACCTGACAAAAACAAGAAATAGGGAAAGGATTCCCTATTTAATAAATGGTGCTGGGAAAATTGGCTAGCCATATGTAGAAAGCTGAAACTGGATCCCTTCCTTACACCTTATACAAAAATTAATTCAAGATGGATTAAGGACTTAAATGCTAGACCTCAAACCATAAAAACCCTAGAAGAAAACCTAGGCAATACCATTCAGGACATAGGCATGGGCAAGAACTTCATGTCTAAAACACCAAAAGCAATGGCAACAAAAGCCAAAATTGACAAATGGGATCTAATTAAACTAAAGAGCTTCTTCACAGCAAAAGAAACTACCATTAGAGTGAACAGGCAACCTACAGAATGGGAGAAAATTTTTGCAATCTACTCATCTGACAAAGGCTAATATCCAGAATCTACAATGAACTCAAACAAATTTACAAGAAAAAAACAAACAACCCCATCAAAAAGTGGGCGAAGGATATGAACAGACACTTCTCAAAAGAAGACATTTATGCAGCCAAAAGACACATGAAAAAATGCTCATCATCACTGGCCATCAGAGAAATGCAAATCAAAACCACAATGAGATACCATCTCACACCAGTTAGAATGGTGATCATTAAAAAGTCAGGAAACAACAGGTGCTGGAGAGGATGTGGAGAAATAGGAACACTTTTACACTGTTGGTGGGACTGTAAACTAGTTCAACCATTGTGGAAGTCAGTGTGGCGATTCCTCAGGGATCTAGAACTAGAAATACCATTTGACCCAGCCATCCCATTACTGGGTATATACCCAAAGGATTATTAATCATGCTGCTATAAAAACACATGCACATGTATGTTTATTGCAGCACAATTCACAATAGCAAAGACTTGGAACCAATGCAAATGTCCAAGAATGATAGACTGGATTAAGAAAATGTGGCACATATACACCATGGAATACTATGCAGCCATAAAACATGATGAGTTCATGTCCTTTGTAGGCACATGGATGAAGCTGGAAACCATCATTCTCAGCAACCTATCTCAAGGACAAAAAACCAAACACCACATGTTCTCACTCATAGGTGGGAATTGAACAATGGGAACACATGGACACAGGTAGAGGAACATCACACACTGGGGCCTGTTGGTGGGTGAGGGGAGGGGGGAGGGATAGC
This sequence comes from Pan paniscus, assembly GCF_029289425.2. Lineage (NCBI taxonomy): Eukaryota > Metazoa > Chordata > Mammalia > Primates > Hominidae > Pan > Pan paniscus. Next base: position 104,713,764 of record NC_073253.2, read on the forward strand.
ATTAGGAGATATACCTAATGTTAAATGACGAGTTACTGGGTGCAGCACACGAACATGGCACATGTATACATATGTAACTAACCTGCACATTGTGCACATGTACCCTAAAACTTAAAGTATTAAAAAAAAAAGAACAGCTGCTATGTGCCCTCTGTTCACAGCAGAAACACCCTGTTAAAAAAATAAATAAAAAAAAATAAAAAGCCAGAATTAGGAATTTTTATGAACTCTCCGAAGTTCAGTAAAATAATAGTACTGTACCTATTCTTTCGAAGAAGCATAAAAAATGTGATTTTCTTATATATGAACTTTTATGCAACTCCTAAAAGGATTTTCTAAGAACTTGAACTGTTTTAAACCTTTTTAAATGTAAGACTTTCTTTAATATCCAATCGTTAAGTTTCATACTTTTACCTAAGAGGGATCCTAAATGGATGTGTATTACATTTCAATTTAGTAATTCCAAAGATTGAGAAGGAGACATACTCCATCTTTAGAGTAGCCTTCAAAGGCTATTAGACATATAAGAGCCCTTAAACAAAACCTGCTAAAAGTCCAACATTTGATTCATTCTCTATTTTAGGCATAAATACGATAATAATTACAATATAACCTATATTTTATACAATTAAAGAGAAAATAAACTCATTTTCACAATTTTGATTTTCTTTTAAGATGAAGTGTCAATCATATAATTTTTTCCATACTTATATTGAAAATTTGTTTCTGAATTGCATTAGGACAGGCTAGGCTATCCTGCTGTGATAGATATCCTGAAATCTCTATGACTTAACACAGCAAAAGAACCTTTCCTTTTCATAAAAGTTCCAATGCAAGAAGGATTCTGTCTAGCATGTGGTGACACCAGGATCCAGGTGGCTTCCATCTTGAGGTGCTGTACTCTCAACATGTGGCCTCAATTACTGTGGCAGAGGCACCTTTCCTTCTACTTACAGGCCATTGACCAGAATTAGTTGCATATTCTCTGGCCTAAGTATAAGGAAAGTTATGAAATACTCTTTTCTCTTGTGTTCAGGAAAAGAAAATGAAACAGGATTAGGTGAACACAAAGCATTGCCTTTGCCACAGTTTTAAGTGTAGATTCTTTGAAAGTACTTTTTCTAGTACCAGTTAACCTTGGAAAAGGAGAACCAAATTAGAGTTGTTACTCATCTCTGATTCCTCCTGAACGTGATGGAAACTTTGAACAAAGCATGTACTCACATGCAATTGACCATCCAATCACGGAATTTGGAATGACCCTGGTTTATTATTACCTTCAAGATTTAATGTCATTTTTAAAATTTTGATTGGATATTGAAAATGGAGATGGATTAGAAATATAAGAATCTTATCAGTTCATAGTATTGCCAAGCAGAGTAAAATTATCCCATCATGGCTTCAGGTTAGCTTTTTGAAAATATTGCTATCAAAAATGGTTTGTATGTCTCTGATAATAAATATGGTCTTATAACTTCTACTTTATTAGCATTTGATGGAGTTGAGAACTTACATTAATAAAAATGTAATTATATCTAATAAAGTATAAATGTCACAAAGATAAATGAGGTATTTTCATAACTTAAAATTTTCTCTCTTCTTCAAGCATTTTTAAGTTAAAACAAAAACCAAAACTTTCTCCAAATTTTATAGTTTCAGGTTATTTTGAACTCATCCAGAATTATTTCTTTAAAACAAAATCTTCCTTCTGAACTTTGAAGTGTAGTCAGAGAAGGCTGAAATATTTGCTGTTGGTTTGCTTTATTAATGCGAACACATCTTGAGTACAAAAGAGAATCAATGGCTATATATCTAACATACCAAGATTTTTCCTTGGCACACAGGGCATTTGGAAGGGGCCATATAGCTGTCATTTGAGGTCTGTGGGTTGACCTACTGGGTACAACAGAAGGGTTATATATGGTAGCTGGCCTGGCAGGTCTGAGCATTGGTACAATATTTGTGAATTCTAGCTTTGCTCCTTGACCCTTTTAGTCTCAAATAAGTAACTGGTGAAATTCTGAAAAGTAACTCTACTGTTAGAAGTGATGCAAAGTTATATGTTAGCCAAACAAGCAAATGAAGCTTTTAAAAAATAATTCCACAGAGGAGGTTAATTTTATTTTGTTATTAACAACATTGACAGCAAAAGCTGAGAATGAATAAGAAAAATGGGGAAAAGCACATTTTGAGATCTTGGCTTCAAGCTGAAAACATAAAGGTTTTTGTTTAATTTCAGCTTCATCCTTTAGTTGCAAAGCCATAACTATAAACCAGAAAGCTAAGGGACAATTTTTAATGAAAGAGGAAAAGAACTCCAAGACAATAGCTTTCTTCTGTAAGCTACTCTTCCTTATCTCAAAACATAGGGCAGAAGATACAGCTTTCTGCAATATCCTGAGACACAAACCTCAGGAATTGCTAAGGCCAATGGTCAGAGGAGCCAAGAGAGAACCAGTCATGGCACATTGTGTGGCCAATACCAGTCATGGGACCAAATTGGGTCAACGTCTTAGCCATTGGAGTGAAGATGGGCTATGTGATAAGAGAGATCTGGAATACATCTGAAAGTGTCCTTAGTTGTAAGGCTTAAAGAATCAGTTATGGACCTTCCAGCTGGTGGCCCAAGATTATAGTCCCTTTGATGATAAGATACCTATAAAAGGAATACTAGCTGTTTATTAAAAAGTGTGTCTGTATGTGTGTCTTGGGAAACTTGGGTACATATATGCCAAACCTAAATATTTAATAAAAATAAATATCATTTACCAATATTTTTGCCTTATTTCTTCTTAGATATTGTTTTAAAAAGTTCTAAGCCAAAAGCCACCTCAATTATTACAAAGAAAGAAATACCTTAGAAAAAGTAACCAGAATATTGTCTTGAAAACCAGAAATATTGAGCAAGAAAAGACTACGTGAGAAGGTAAGTCCAACACACAGTACCGTGGCATGTAGATATCCAGAACAGAAGACACTAGGAGACTCCAGATACGGCAGTGACAAATGACCGTCCTGCACCAGAAGTTATCAACCTTCTAATTCAATCATTAGGTACTGAGCAAATGTGGAGACAGGCTGAAAATCATTTATCTAATTGACAAGGACCAGTGTGGGATTTAGGAAAGGGGGAAAGTGAGTAACAGAAGAAAACACAATGATGGATAATTGAGGTCCTGAACTCATGGCTAGAGAGTTATAACTCCCAGGTAAGGTAAGATTCGTAGTTAATAAGGTGATACCAACAGCAGACATTTGGGATATATATTTCTCGATATAATTAAGTTGGTGGTTAATAAATGCTTTTATTATTTATGTTTTCCAAAGTTATGAATTAAATAACTCTTTGAGATACTGTAAAACCTAAATCACCTACATGACCCAGATGTGACCATTTGATAATCAAGGGTCCTAGTAATATTCTGTGGTCAGGCATTCTTCCATAATTAACACACTTAGAGACATAGGTCCCTCAGTGGCTTCTGAGCCGAGGTTAGGCCTGGCTTTGACATTGGCCTAGTGTTGTACCTGCTGTCCTTTCACATATTCAAGGATATTTATTGAATGCCTGCATTGTGTAGGCTTTGTATGAGTAAGAACTAATCCTTGCTTTTCAGGTGAAAGGAGGGGTTGGAAAGGCTTTCTCTGGTGATAGTTACTGTACTTACCACATTATTGGTCAGCCAAAGTCATTCCTCACAGGTTCAACACTGTGTGATGTCAAAGCCAGGACTAACCTCTGCTCAGAAGCCACTCAGGGACCTATCTCTTTAAGTGTGTTAATTATGAAAGAATCCCAGGCTACAGAACACGATCAGGACCCTAGATTATAGGTTATATATTAAAAGGAAACGAAAAGACCAATGTAAAGCAAATATGGGAAGTAATTTGCAGGAATGAGCTAAGTTAAAAGACTCAGTTGTTGAGAAAACCAGCTATGTTTTGGCAAGTCAAGCAGGCAAAGATAGTGGAGTGAACTGAGTGTGTACTTACGGAGCCCCCTCGAGGAAGCTTACCCACCATATAGCTCCTTTAATAAGCTTTTCCACCTCAGCAGAATGGACCACTCCCAACTTTACCCACTGATGTACCACGAACAGTTTTCAGCACTTATACCTTCAATTCTGTTGCTTTATTTTGTTTGTTTTTTCACTAAAAACTGTCATATTCATCTTTGTATCACCAGCACCTAGCGTATTTGTTACTAACAGGGATTTAGGTGACAAATTACATTATCTGCCCTAGCGATTGGTATTGCACTGGTGGTAATCTAGACTTTGAGAGTGTCAGGTGAGAAGGTAGCTGGAATAATTATGTTGGCTCCATACAGATGAACGATTCTTAGAATATATATCTTGTCTGCTCCATAGTGGTTTGCACAATGCTTAGCAAGGATCTAGTTTTTGCTCAATACATACACGATTACTTGATATTTAGACAAGCTGAGCCAAGCGGTAGTGCTTGCTTTATTTAACAGCTGATGGCTGATGGCTGCTCTTTAAAGTGGATGTAAAGGGTATGAAAAGAGAGTAGACAAGAAATATACCATTGGGGCCGGGCACGGTGGCTCATGCCTGTAATCCTAGTACTTTGGGAGGCTGAGCGGGTGGATCACCTGAGGTCAGGAGTTCAAGACCAGCCTGACCAACATGGTGAAACCCCATCTCTACTAAATACAAAACAATAGCCAAGAGTGGTGGTGCATGGCTATAATCCAAGCTACTTGGGAGGCTGAGGCAAGAAGAATTGCTTGAACCTGGGAGGCGGAGTTTGCAGTGAGAGGAGACTGTGCCATTTCACTCCAGCCTAGGCAACCAGTGCGAAAACTTTCTCTCAAAACAAAACAACAAAAAAAGGAAATATACCATTGGTTCTTAGGTATATGAAACAGGTACCCAAACTTATTCATAATAAAAGAATGTAAATTAAAACCACACTGATGTGGTTTTTACCTATTAATTGGCAAAGATCAGGAAACTTAGTAATGGTAGTTTCAAGAAAATGAAAGTGTAAAACTAGTACAAACTAGAAAAGCTTCTAGACAGCAATTTGGTAATATCTATCAAAATTAAAAATATAGATACCCTTTGTTTCAAGAATGAATTTCTTAGGATCCTAGGATCAATATGCTCATATGTGTAAAATGATGAGTCAGCAAAGTTAGTCCCTGCAGCATTGTTTGTGCAAGCAAAAGATTGGAAACAAACCAAATGTGTAGTCAGGAGGTACCTGTTTGAATAATGGCACTATGTACAGTGGAATATTATGCAACTATAAACAGAATGGGAATGCTTTCCTTTTGTGCGTGCTGGTAGAAGAATCCCTAATATATGCTAAGGAAAGACAAGAAAGGTACAGAACAGTGTTATAATTATGCTATCCTCTTGTAAAAGAAGAGAAAAAGTGTGTGTGTGTGTATGTGTGTGCACGTGCACTTTTACATGCATAAGATATCTTTGGAAGAAGACAGAAAAAAGTAGTAACATTATTTACCCTTGAGAAAAAAACCAGGTGACCAAGAGGTAGGAATGGGAAGGAGAGTTTTCCCTCTGTGTCCCTTCATGTTTTTGAAATGCAGAACCTTCTAACTACATGGCCTATAAAAAAAAATAAGTAAAATAAACACAGTTAAGTGACACTGTGGTTCTTGGCAGGGAGCCAACATTGTCATGGTCACTGGCTGCAGCTGTTACACTGGCGTGGTCACCTACAGTGACATCTGCTGGTGCTTCCCAACAGCACTGTTAGGTCAGTATTTTTCAAACTTGATTTCAAAGTGGGCCATGGAACCAATGTAGTGGGTCCAACCAGCATTAAAAAATAAATAAAAAAAGAAAGAAAGAATAGAAAATATCAGAGTACATAACAAGTAGTAAAGGTAAATAAGGATAAATACTGTTGTATGAACTCCTGATTTTTAAAATATTCTTATGTGTTCTGATATGTCTTTCTTACTGTGTCAAAAATGTTAGGAAGTCACCATCTTCGGTGGGGACCTTTCTCAGACAATCTATTCTTCCACAATTCTCCTTGAGCAACCAAGATATTAACGGGGAAGACTTGAAGTTTCTATGCTGCTTGATCCAGAATTTTCTCACCATGGATGTGGGGTTCTCACCTTTGAAGGTTGGTCTCTGCTTATGTCTCCATTACCATTACATTGTCTGTGTTCATGCCAGCTCCAGGCTGTGTGTCTCCACACTCGAAGGCACATTCATTCTCCTTAGGAGTATATCCCATTCCATGGAATACTGTGGAGTTAACAGGGCTGACTGGAGTTTGGATGTGGTGGCTAAGACCAGAGACCTGGAATCCTTCATGCATCCTGAGCTTCAGAGACCCCTGTAACCATGTTCCTTTTCAGATTGACACCAATTCCTTGACTCATGTGGCTGCACCATCAGCAATGCCTTTCTCTCCATCCCTGCTTCCTTCTATCTAGCTTTTTTCAAGATCTTGCCCAGGGTTACATCTTCCATGGAACTTTCCCTGATTCCCTCAGCCAAAGTGACCTGTCATATAATCATCATGCTCTCTTGATTGCAATTGAATGAAACACAACTCAAACTGGGTTTAAACAAAGAGAATTGGAGCTCAGCTAATTTAGAAGTTCACAAATAAGTTGGATCCACAGACTGAAAGATATCAGGAAGCATTACTTTGTTTTTCTCAGTGATCCTACCAAAAGATCCAAGATCTCACTAGCCTAACCTGGGTCATTTGCCCAACACTGAATCAATCATTATAGCCCCTGAGGTTAGAATCCACTGATTGGCCAGTCTCAGATTACATGCTCTCCCCAAGAGAGCATCTAGTCATAGAGAGAAGCTACGTGGAGTGTGAAAAAGGGGTGGTTCCTTGAATGTATTCATCTAAAGTGCTGTCAACTGAAGAGGGAGAATGAATACTGGGCAAGCAAAAACAACATGTGTTCCTGTCAACTTGTAATCTGTACAGTGAAAACACCAACTTCTAAATATATTTTCTTGTGTTAATACTTTACCTATGTGCTATGGTTTGTATGTTTGCACCCAACAAATCTCATGTTGAAATCTAATCCACAATGTGGTGGTGTTGGGATGCAAAGCCTAGTGGGAGATGTTTGGGTCATGGAGGCAGATCCTGCATGAGCAGGTTAGTGCCCTTCCTTGTGGGTGAGTGAGTTCTCACTCTATTAGTTCCCTGGAGAGCTGATTGGTAAAAGAGTCTAGCACCTCCCTGCTCTCATACTTCCTCTCCAGCCATGTGATCTCTGCACAGTTGGCTCCCCTTTCCCTTCTGCCATGAGTGGAAGCAGCCTGAAGCCCTCATCAGAAGCAGATGCCAGTGCCATGCTTCTTGTACAGTCTGCAGAACTGTGAGCCAAATAAACCTCTTTCCTTTATAAATTACCCACCCTTGGGCATTCTTTTATAGTAACAAAAAATGGACTTAGGTGCTATGTGAGCATGAATCATTTACAATAAAATTGTCAGGCAAGTAAGATTAACATTTCAATTCTCAAGTTATATTATTCAATTGTTCTACATTTTCCAGGCTTTGTCATGATTTGTTTTCTCTCAATTCTACTTAGATTTCCACTGACCAATTCTCATGGAGAAATGAGTAATTAATCAGTTTATAAAATCTATAACAACTATAAAAATATTGAATTCATTGTGTTTTTGCCCATTGATTTTTGTCAAATATTTTAATCACAATAAACAATTTAAATTTATGAAAGGAAGACCAAAGTACATTTGGAGGAGGAAATCTCTCATTTCTGTTTTTGAGCATTCTTTCTCAGGAAACAGAACATATTTTTAAAGAGAAACATCTTAACACATCTGGTGTGATCTTCTAGTTATCTAGTTTAAGCCAAAAAAGGTGGCATCATCTGTTTTTCTTTCATACATTTTGAAACATGAGTTTCTGAAAGCTATTTCCTAACATATGTCAATTTAACATCTGCTGGTTTCTAACTGATAATGAGGAACAGTGCGCTGGCAGCCCCTCCAATAGTGCCAAGGTATTTCCCATTAGAATTGTTTTCACTTTGGAATTGTCAGTAATATTTTTACTCTAGGATAGCCTATTTTCCTAACTTGAAGGAGATACATGAATGGAAGCACAGAGAAGGAAGAATAAACAGATTGATATATTTACAGTTATGTGGCAGCACAGCAGAGAAAGATTTCAAAAAGAAATATTAGATAAGAAAGTCAATGTCATAGGTCACAGATTAAACTCCTTCTCCTGGCAAAGCATGCTTCCCTATACTACATCTTAATTCACCCTTGTTATTCAATACCAAGAGTATTTGAAAACAGAATTAAAATGTATTAACCGTATCTAAAAGTACCCAACCATGTCCAAAGCTTCTCTAACATTTCTTCTCCTTTTTAATCCTTTGGTGCAATTTAAAGTGCATCAGTGAACTTCAATTTCTGCCTGGGAATTCATAACCGAAAGATATTTTGACATTTATTTTTGAAAGAGGGAGCCTAAGTGTTTGTCCTGGGAGAGATCAGTATTTTTGCTTGCCCTGAAGTAATCTAGTGCTTAATAAACATTTAGTAATTTTCAGACCTAGTAATTTGGAGCCTGAAAATTATTGGTGTCATTTGTGTCTTTTAATACATTCTCCCTATCTCAATAACATTATTGCATTTTATTTCACTGGGCTTTAAAGTAGAGAGATCATTGTGGGCTTGTCAAGATCAAAGCTAGCTTCATATTGTTATTGCTATATTCTCAATGTCAAGCCAAGTGCTTCATATGCAATCAGTATAGAATGAATGAATCAATTTTGTCCCAAGATTCTGAGATACAAAATTTACTTTTAGAGTCCTAAAAGTGGGATATCTTGAATAGTCTTACATAAATTTTAAAAACCATCAAATTGACTTTGGTAAAGAAAGAAGAAATAAGTTCTAGGACTTACTTGGACTTCCATAAGGACACTTTGATGGCAGGTCTCTCTAAATAAATTTGGGAGCTGACATACTACAAACCAAACACCATTTATGGTGATGGCTACTCAATAACTTTTCAGTGAAGATAGTGGTTCTGAATATACTTCTAAGGCTTGTGGAAAGAGAAGGAACTTTGGGCCGGACATAATGGCTCACGCCTGTAATTTCAGCACTTTGGGAGGCTGAGGCGGGTGGATCACGAGGTCAGGAGATGGAGACCATCCTGGCTAGCACAGTGAAACCCCATCTCTACTAAAAATACAAAAAGTTAGCTGGGCATGGTGGCGGGCACGTGTAGTCCCAGCTACTGGAGAGACTGAGGCAGGAGAATGGCATGAACCCGGGAGGTGGAGCTTGCAGTGAGCCGCAATAGTGCCACTGCACTCCAACCTGTGTGACAGAGTGAGACTCCATCTAAAAAAAAAAAAAAAAAAGAAGGAGCTTTGGAGACTGATAGTCTGGAGTTGAAATCCTGGCTCTACTCCTTATAAAATTATTTAACCTCTACTTTTTTACCTGCAAGATAGGCATAATGATACTACGATGCAGGGTTGTTGTAATAAATTCAGTACAATAATAATGTACACAAAAGCTTAGCAAAGTATCTGGTACTTGAGGTCACTTACTAAGTAGCAGTTATGATGATCCTTATGATAACCATTCCTGATATTAGCTGCTCTGATAATATTCAGAGAACAGACTCAACTGCACATAACCCAAACCCTTTAAAGCCTTATAAGTTAAAGCTAAACTCACCCTATGTTGTGTTAGTCAATATAGCAGAATGGTAACTAAAGACCCTACAGGTAAATGTGTATATTTGCATACATTCATAATTTTTTTCTTTCTTTTCTTCTTTTTTTTTCTTTTATTTTCTTTCCTGTTCTCTCCCTCCCTCCCTCCCTCCTTCTTTTCTTTTCTTCTTTCTTTTTGTTTCATTTTTGACAATATCTCACTCTGTCGCCCAGGCTGGAGGGCAGTGGCACAATCTTGGCTCACTGCAGCCCTGACCTCCCAGGTTCAAGCAATCCTCCCACCTCAGCTTCTGGAGTAGCTGGGACTACAGGTGCACACTGGCAAGCTCGGCTAATTTTTTGTAATTTTTGTTGAGATGGGGTTTTGCCATGTTGCCCATGGCTGGTCTCAAACTCCTGGGCTCAAGCAATCCACCTGCCTCGGCCTCCCAGAGTGCTGGTATTACAGGCCTAAGGCACCATGCCTGGCCCTGCATGTCACTTTTTAAAGGAACTGTAAATCACATAGACTGAGCAGAAGAGTCTCAAGTTAATCCTTGGTGTGATACAGCAGTAGATTTCTAAAGGAGTCCTCCCCTCTCTCTCCTTGCTTCCCTCACATTCTATTGTGAAGTGTGCCAGGCACTGTATATACAAGGAATATTTACAGCTGATGAGATAGCAGATGAAAAGGATTCCAATATATTTTCTTTATTGACCTATTGTGCAAAAGGTGAAAGCCATTCCATGAAAAGTTAAGTACTGTAAAAATACATTAACTTTTGGTTCACGGGAGAGATGCTATGAGTTATGTCCCCAAAGCTTTTTGACACATGAAAAAAATTAAATAACTCAAATTTCAACTTTAGAGACTGTTTACTGGAGCCCTTTGAAAAAATAGTTGCCATCATCCTCCTTAACAAAGTGGATGGAGTGCAAAATGCAAACCTTCCATACTGAATAGGTTGATACAAGTCATTTATTGGAAACTATTTGGCAGTATGAGCTATGAGCATGCATGAAAGTTGTAGTTCTACCTAACTATTTTCATGTTATTATGCAATAGCTTTTCTCTAAACATTTATTAAAGTAACAAATTACTTGGGTGTTTTGCCTATCTTTGGATAAAAAAGGGCTACTATTTTCATATGGCTACATTTACATGATAGGCACACATAGGCATAATCCTGGCCAACACCATCTAATAGATACATCACTTGATTACAGCAATATATATGTATTTCCCTGAAATACAAGAATTGTCTCTTGAGATCATTTTTGGGATCATACATTCTCATAAGAATAACATCTGCAGGGCATTGATTGAATGTACAAAATCTGGAAGCCTCCTTAAACCCGTTAGAAACAAAGGGAAAATCAAGGTAGTATTGAATGTTGCTATTTCGTGCACATTAAGCTGATTTACTTCCCGGGAAGAATTGGAGACCAATGTTGATCTTGCACATTATTTGCACAATTCATATCCTATTGAAGATAATTATAATATACTATGCAGTCGAATTATTTAATAATGGATTTAATATTCTCTTACTTTAAAAGCTTTAACTCTCTGCCATGTATATTCTCAAATAAACTTGCAGCTCACTCTTGATTTAATTGAATTTCAGGTTTTTATAGAGGTAGATATGACACCATGGCTAATAAAGTAAACAAGACTAAACCCAAACTATAATTTTCGCTGGTCTCCAGCAAAACTCTTTATACACCTAGGTTTTCCCACACTATTTCAATCAAATGTTCTATCTTCTCCCGCTTTACTGTCTTTTTTAAAAAAAGCATTATCTTCTTGTTAGTTCAGATTTGAAATATTAAATTTATTTTTTTCTTTGCCCTTCTTACCTTTTCAGTTATCTATTGCTAAGAAACAAACCACTCCAAAACCTGTTAGCTTAAAAGAACTATCATTTATTAATTTTTTATTAATTGCTTACAAATCTGCAATTTGGGTTGGGTCAATAGGGATAGCCTTTCCCTTCTCCACATGGTGTGTGGAGAAGCTGGTGTGGCTCAAGATGGGTCAATCACATGTAGCAAGATAGTGCTGGCTGTAGGCTGGGAGCTTAGCTGGCTTGTCATTTGGGGACCTCTGTTCCTCTCCATGTGGACCCCTCCACAGAGTTTTTTGGGCTTCTTCAAAGAATGGAGGCTGAGTAACAAGGAAAGGTGTTTCAAGACGCCCAGCAGGAAGCTGCAAAACTTCCGACTCAGCTTCAAGTCTCAGAATGCCAACTTTGCTATATTGATCAAGCAAGTCACTTAGCTGAGATTCAAGACAGGAAGAAGGAGTCTCTTAAAGGAAAGAGTAACAAAGAATTTGAAGACATTTCTAATTTACCATGTTCTGCCTTTATCCAAGTCCTGCTAAGTCCACCATCACAACATCTCTCAAATCCATTCTTCATGCTTTCATCCACCCAAATTTTCTTGTACAGACGGAAGAAAACTTCATTAGCAGTGCCAGTGAATCAGGGAAGGAGATGTTTAAGACCCTTCTAGGAATGTACTGGACTGACTCAAAACGACACAAAGGTAGCTTTGAATCAGCTGAGACCCTGGGAGAGGTTGAAAGGAAAAGATGCTTTCATGGGAGGTTCCGCCATTGCCGTTGTCATCTTTTTTGTTATAATCATCCATACAATCATTCACTAAATTCTGATTCTGTGTTTTACTCTGCGGAGTTATTTTCTTTTTCTTTTTCTTTTTTTGTTTTGAGACAGAGTCTCTTTCTGTTGCCCTGGCTGGAGTGCAGTGGCAAAATCTCGTCTCACTGCAACCTCCGCCTCCCGGGTTCAAGCGATTCTCATGCCTCAGCCTCCCAGGTAGCTAAGATTACAGGTTTGCTCTACCATGCCCAGCTAATTTTTGTATTTTTAGTAGAGACGGGGTTTCGCCATGTTGGCCAGGTTGGTCTCAAACTCCTGGCCTCAAGTGATCCATCCCCCTCGGCCTCCCAAAGTGCTGGGATTATAGGCATGAGCCACCGCACCCAGCCTTTGGAGCTATTTTAAATGACTGTATGTGGACATTTATAAAGGAAAAAAAAAAAAAAGAAAAGAAGAAGAAACAACTGGGAATACCTTGGGATTCTTTTTAAAAAGCTCTGGGCCAAAAAAACACCAATTACCCTACCCCTTGAAATTCTAAAAGAAAAGAGAAAATTAAGCTGATTGAATTTATTAAATTTATTATGGTCAACGTATTATAGCAGAATTTTATTTCTTTTATGTGCTATAAGTATATTTGTCCATTGTATAATCAATGTAGATGTAAGCCTCTTGACAACTGTATAAGATGTGGATTATGAATTTTACGTTTAAAATTATTATGGCTGTATCTCATTGTTGAATCTTTGTTTTTATGGCAAGTTTGCTGGAAATAGCTACAGTTTATTTGTTTTTATAACAATTACTTAGCTCTATGACCCTCAGCTGTAACACTGGTCCTGGCAGGTGGCAGTGGGGAGTGGTCTGTGTTACCACTGATCCCTGTATGTTATAATTTCCAGGAATGCATTGTGGACACAAACAAGAACTGTCTGTACTCTTGCAGGAAGTGGAAATGGTACAAACCAGCATTTGAGTGAATGAACACTGAAATGCATGCTGCAACCAACCACTGGATCAGGGTATAAGACAAATAATGGTTCCAGTGGAACTTGCGGGAAAAGCACTTTTACATGGAATTTAATATATTGTTCCCTGACTTATCTTTGTTTATGATTCTATAGTTGGATAATTGTTTTCCTCAATCCTCTGACAAAAAGAGTTGGAGGCGTCAGGAAGAGCAAGAACAATTTGGCTCTCAGTGAATTTTTAATAAACGATGTGTTGCATCAAGAACAATTAAATGCTTTTAAATGTAAGAGAATTTTACTTAGACAAATGGTTTTTGAGAAGTACTTTCAAGACAGAATTGAGTAGATAATTTCTTAGACTAATTACCTTATATCTAGCCATTCCAGTAAAACATGACTGGAGCACATATTATTTTACTTAATTTTTTTTCCATTTGGTTCAATTTTCAAATCTGAAAACTTTTAAACATTGACTTCTATTTAAAATGTTCTGTTCACAATGCAGTGCTAAGTGAAAACATTAAACTGTGTTTTCCAAATTTTCTACGATAATCAGAAAAAGATTGTATATAAATAATTCCACAGGTAACTCTTTAGAGTATGTCTAAATGGCAAATTTGACTCGTCATTAATGGTAACTTAACATATCATGTACACCAGAAACCAGGAAAGGATCTATCTCATGTTCTCCTAAACTTCAGCCACAGTCGAACAACTGAAATCAATATACTTCTCAAGCAAGTGAATAATTCCTCAAAGCAATTTTTAAAAGGAAAAGAAAATTTTCTTTCATACAAGCATCTTTTCCCTCAGTGATTCTTATATTTGCCTCTTTTTCTCACAAATTTCTAAGATAGGAGATAGAGTTAGCCTTTATGTTTTAAAATTTTCCCTTGATTTACTAAAACACATATAAATTTCATAGTTTTTGAGGAACAATGACACAGAGGATAGTTGACTTAGGGTGAGGTTAGTATGAAGGAATAAAAATGTCAGGTTTTTTTTCCTTGTAAATAAAAGTGAATTCCTAAAACTTTCTCCCATGACTTCAGGTAACTGGAGTAACATTTTTGGGAAGCTAAAGGCAAAATATCTCTATTTTATTATTTGGTGAAGACTGATAGCCATTTGAGAAAAGTAGTTCTTATTGCTTGATTCAAGTTCCCAGAGAGCTATGGCTAAGATTTTTTTCTATTATACTTAGTATATAATGTAGTATAATTATTTGCATATTGGAGCCCTAAATTTGTTATATAAAAATAGCAGGTAGTGTGTATGAAAGAGAAAGAACTATGATACAAAAAAATCTGGTCAGCGGAGCTGCAGCTTTGCTGTGCAAAGGGTAGAATTATAATTTATTTTTTGTGACTGGCCCAGGGTAGCTGCAAAATAAGTGGCTCTGATAACCAAACAGATAATAGTAACTATACTTTTAAAAAACTTGCAATGATTTAATTGGACATTGGACACACGATTTTAATAGTCTGCATGCCTCCAGAGCTATCACTGTTTCTCAAATGGAAAAGCCAAAATGAAAATTCTAGTCCCTGTGAGAAGGTGTTAGAAGAAATCATTTTTAAAAACCCAGAAGGACTCACTTTATTATTTTTGATAAGAATTTCTCCCTAAATATAAAAATAAGATAGCATTGTAAAAGTGACTGTAAAAGAAAAAAACCCACTGTAAAGCTATTAGGGACAGCTGGCTGAACTGCTATGTCAGAATACATTTTTATTTCTTTAAAAATAAAACTTGAATATTGGAGTAAAATCTTATTTAAGATTTTTAAATATATAAAAATGCATACTTGTTACTCAACTTTATCAGAGCTCAACATATTGCACATTTTGCCTATTTATTTAACAATTTATTTTGTAAAATAAATGAAACAAAGTTTTTTATGTTTTCTTTCCTATGCTCCCTGGAAATAACAACTACCATTAATTTGATACTTAAGTTTCCAATAATTTCTTTATAGTCCACTGTTTGTCTTTTTTTCCCTTATTTGTGGTATCTTTTGATACACAGGAGTTTTAACATGGAAAAATTTATCACTTTTTATTTTGTGCTTTTGGTGTCTTATTTAATAAATTCTTCCTTATCCTGAGACAAGACAATAAATTTCTACATTTTCTTCTTACAGTTTTAAAGCTATGGTTTAAAATATCCAAGTTCTTGGTTGTCTTGGAATTTATTTTTGATTTATGTATAGTAAATAATTTTATTTAGATTTAATTTTTTTCCCATATGAATAACCAATTATATTTTTTCTCTGATTTTTGGGATGCCACCATAGATTTTTTTCTTTGGATTTATATACTGTTTCATTGGTCAAGTAAGACAAGTTACTCCCATTTTGTTCTTCAAGTTGAACAGACTATGTAAAGTCTTGTGTTATTATGTATGAATTAAGTATCAATTTGTTAATTTATACAATTGTATTAGACACCATTTCAGTCAGTTTCTTTTTGATAATTTGGAGAGACTGTTTAATCTTTCCATCCATGAACATTGTATATCCCTTTATTTTTTTAGGACTTTCAAAATGCTGTTTAATAATGCTTGATAATTTTCTGTATAAAGGAGCATTGCAATATTTTGTTAGAATTATTCCACATTTTGGCTACATTTTGTAGCCATTATGAATGGGGTCATCTTGTATATTATTTTTCAATTGGTTATTGTGAGTATATATAGTAATATTATTAATTTTTATATACTCATCTTAAGAAGAAAGATTAAGGCCACTTGCAATTGCCTACTAGCACACATTTTTAATAAAAATTTGACATTCTTTTTAATTCAGCTAAAGTCGTGGTTGTCTAGAGATGACTTAATCATTAACTACATAGAAGTGCTGAGTAAAAAGTTCAGATCTTTTACTTTACATTATATTGGACCTAGTTTGGCAAAGACTTAATGACACCATCTAGTGGCAGTTTGAAGTTCTAAGTAAATTGTAAAATGCATTTCCAGATTTTATTGGATAACTATTTGTGTTAAAAAAATTATGATAACAATCAATATCATTGTTGAAAATGCCAAGAAACAGCAAGAATTAATTTGTCATATCAAAATTAATTATGCTTGTAGTCTTTAATGTTGCTGATTTCAAGATTAGAATGAAGTTATGCTTATGGAGAAACTTATCTACAATCTTTTATTTTGAAGCCAAATCATGTATGTGAAGATTTAATTTTTAAGATTGTTATTCAGGGAGTTATCATAGTTCATGTTCACACCATGTTTTTGAAAAAATAAAATTACCAACAGCTGGCCGGAGTCAATCTACATAATCTTTACAATAAAATGATCCTAAGAGTCTATATCATGAGGACTACTTTATATTTAAGGATCCTTTAACATAAGGCCTATTTTTATATCTTACTAATTAGAGTTCTTTTTCATGTGGGAAATAACAAAATCTTATGCATAATTCAACTCAGTTTCAAAACAAATAGGGACAACTTGCTAATCACTTGAAAAAACTATGAAGTTTAAAATACACTCAAGATGAATTAAAAATGTAAATCTATACAACCAGGCTTTAAAAGTTTAGACTGAAATATATATGAAAGCTTATTTAATTTTTTGGTGGGGAAGACTTTTCTGATGATAGGTGGAACCTCTAAGTGTAAAGGTTGATTAAAATTTCTGTAGAACATTTAAATACTAAATTAAAGTGACAGTGTAATATCTCTGGTAAAAGTTTTTTAAATGACACTGCCCTATGTTAACATAAGTTAAGGGTGAATACATCAAAAACAGGCATTCTTATTTTGCTACTTTGGAATACATTTGGAATAAACTTTATCAAGGGACATTTGGCGATGCTATTGAAAGTCTTAAAATATGCATAGTCTTTGCCCCAGAAATCCACTACTCAGAATGATTATAGGGATACAACAAAGAAATAGTCACAAGATTGTTCTTCATAGCACTTCATAGAACTATTTGTAAAATATTACAAATTAGGAAAATGTAAATGTCCACCAAGAGGTGAATTGGGAAACTAAGAGTGTAGTTATTAACCATACATTGTTATTAACAGTTATTATGTTGTTATTAACCCTAATGTTACAGAAAAATTGTGGAAGACATTTAAAATACTTTTTACATATTTAATTATGTAATTACTCAATTAAGTGAAAAGATATTCTCAGAATAGTGTTAGATGAAAAGCAGAGTTTCAAATCAGTATATTTTCATTTTTTACAATATTTATTTCCTTCCTTATGCAAAATACAGAATGACGACACTCAACAGGGGTTATATCCTGAACATGATATAGGCTGAATGTTGTTTCCTCCCCAGATTCATATGTTGAAGCCCGAACCACCAATATAACAGGGCCTTTGGGAAGTAATTAAGGTTAAAACAGGTCATATGGGTGGGGCCTTCAGGACGGAAATAATGCTTCTAAGAATGCTTCAGAGAGCTTCTGGGTACACAGTCACCCCACCCTCTCCCTACTCTCCCCCGTGTAAGAACACAGCAAGAAGGTGGCCGCCCATAAGCCAGGAGGAAAGATCTCATCAAGCAAATTGACTGGTGCCTTGATCTGGGACTACTAGCCTCTAGAACTGAAGAAAGTAAATGTCTGCTGCTCAAGCCACTTGGTCTACGGTATTTTGCTATGGCCTCCTGAGCAGACTAATATACATGAGGTAATGAGTAATTTCTTTTTTTGCTTATCTAGGTTTCTAAATTTTTTGTCATAAACATACTGCATTTGTAATTTTAAAAGATATTTTAAAATCAAATAATATTAGAGAAACTCCAGTGTATACAGATGTTTCAGTGAAAAACTCATCATTAGTTAAATCAGTTATTTGAAGCTGGTTTGTGATTACCTTGGCATATTTTTATTAATTCTCTCCATACACTAATTATTTGGCTTATAATTAAATTTACAAAGCAGATTGACTCCTTCTTAGCTATGAATGTCAAAGATTGATAAGGTTTCTAAATACACTACTGAAGAATAGGTTTATTTTCCTCCCATCTAACTATTCTGCAGTTATTATTTGGAAACACTGACCATTTTAATCATTATTTTTTAAATTAGAGTGAGTAATTAGCATTCTGCCTTAGGTTTGGATGCCTAATAATGGTGAAATTATATATTATTTTCTTGCATTCCAAGACCTTTTATAATTAATTATCTTATCCATGCATCCTATTTCCCTCTTATGCCATCAAATTTCTAAGAAACATGCCAGGTGTGGTGGCTCACACCTGTAATCCCAACACTTTGGGAGGCCGAGGTGGGCAGGTCACTTGAGGTCAGGAGTTCGAGACCAGCCTGGCCATCATGGTGAAACCCTGTCCCTATCAAAAATAAAAAAATTAGCCTGACATGGTGGGGTACGCCTGCAGTCCCAGCTAGTCAGGAGGCTGAGGCAGGAGAATTGCTTGAACCCAGGAGGCAGAAGTTACAGTAAGCCAAGATCATGCCACTGCACTCCAGCCTGGGCTACAGAGCAAGACTCTATCTCAAAAAAAAAAAAAAAAAAAATTCTAAAAAAACAGTATATTCCTTTTTCTGTTGTTACAATTATATCTAACCTTATACCAGAGGAGAAGTAATGAACCTGCCACCCCATGACAGTATGTGATATTTAGTAATACACACACACACACTTTAATTTTTATCATCTTTATAGCCCCATGCTAATGCTGGGTATATTGGAGAGGGAAGAAAGGAAGGGAGTGGGACTACATGTTTCATGAATGGCAAGGTTTCTTTGTGGCAGCAAAGGGTTTGAGCAGTCCTGGAATCTGGGAAATGTGGATTCCATCACCAGCATGTCAAGAAGTACTTAATGGCAGAAATTTCTCCTCGGAGGCAGAAATTCACAGTCAGTGTATACAGAACACTCAAAATGACTGACCCTATAATGTTCATTCATCACTTGAGCTACTCAATGTCTTTGAACCTGCATCCTACACTGTGATAATTTCATACATAATGTGTCTCACCTTCCTAAAGTGGGAGCCAGAAAATTTCCATTCCCAAATCCCTTGTATTAGGGTACAGTCATGTGACCTCACTCACTCTAATCGGACTGTCCCTGAAAGACAGATTTGAATTAATTAAACAAGGAGCAATGAAAGTTTTATTAGGGTTGGTTTTTATTTTGTTTTGTTTTGAGGAGGAAGGGAGTGTTAGCACTGGGATGACATACTGGGAAGATGCTGGGTCTGACGTGCAGACCCTGACCCAGTGACAGATGAAAGACATGCACTGACACAGATATTTTGCCTGTCAGAGCAGCTAAGGGGCTTTGCTGCCTGAGTCCACAGCTTTGGCCCCGATAAGCTGGTGAAGTTCGCATTTATTTAGTACAGATTAAATGACAAATGTCTCCAGTAAACAACACTAGAGGGTAATTAACATTGCCAACCTCCTGAGTAAAGAGCAGTCATGTGCCTGCAGATGATCAAAGGTTGGTCTTAGGACCACATGAGTAAGCAAGCTATTTAGGTAAACTCCTCTACATTCCTATGTATCTACACCCTAAGCTTTTAAGAGAATTCAGCTGCCTTCAGCCAAATCTTTTACTGAACCTATGCAAACCTCCCGGCCTTCCAAGAAGGTTTGTGTCTATTTCCTATAACTTTATCTGTACAATTTCTCCCACCACCCTGACTAATCCCCTACAGGAAAATTTCTTGGGAGGAGGCAGAGGCAACTGGGAAAATTGGTCTTTTGGCAGGTCTGCTGTAGGGATTCAGTTCTGGGGCTTGGGGTGGCAGTACTTCTGGAACTCAGTCCTAAGGATCAGTGCCAAGTGCCAGCATCTGTGGTGTTTCTGCTAGAGAAGGGGTGGTTATCATGGCTCCTGGATGTTCAAATTTGTCATCTGATCCTCTGGCCCTACCGGATATTCTGTGAAGTGTCTAATATCATTTCATCAGTTCTATTTCTGCTCAAATTTGCAAAAGTGGATTCTGCAGAAGAACTCTACGCAGCCTATCATTCCAATAGCAACACTTCCTCCCTCCTCAAAACAAAACAAAATAGAACCCAACCCTAGTAAAATTTCACTGCTTATTGTTTAATTATCACCAGAATGTACCATATTTATAGATATTGACAAGATAATTTAATGTAAATTAGTGCTATTTATTTATTTACAGAGATTTCGTTATAAAAATAAAACCCAGAGCTTTCTAGCCAAAGCTCTTCCCCTCCCTCTGCAGTAATCAGCAGAATTCATTCTTCCTGCTTCTTTGGTTTCACAAATAATCTGAGCCTTCAAACGGAGCCTGTGAAGTTAACAACTTCCTCATTAACACATGTCTTATCTTTGCAAGGACTTCCATTCATTCACTAAGTTCTTAACCATTTATTGGGATGATACATAAACATCCTGAAATTCTACTTCCAAACTGCACGCAATGTTGACTGTCATACAAAAAATTTAGGAATCTTCCTATGAATAGCCTCAATGTGAACATTAATGCAGCAGGCAAATATTTTTTATTAGCTCTATTGGAGAGAAATGTGTATGCAGGGTGAAGGAAGGAAAGGACAGAGCTGGAATAAACTGAAATACATTCCCACATGAAAGGACTGTGACTAGAGAGAGAGGTCACTACACTCAGGGACAGTAGGTGGGCATCAAACTCAAGTGGCTAAAATTGGAATTTAAAGAGTTTGTGGGTGCATAATAAACATTTCCTCATGTATCAGAGTGGTTATAATCTCAAAAATAACTTTTATTTTCCACTTGATGGAATACAGTGCAATCATAAACATATTTTAAGAAGGTTATTATTTTTAGGTAGAATTGATTGGACATTTAGTGTATGCCATCATTAAGACTTTGCATCCTGCACCTCATTTATTACTCCCAACAGCACAAGGCAGATATTGTCAACACCCTTTTAGAGATAAAGTGATTCCCAGAGAGGTTAATTCATTGTCCAAGGTAATTCAGCAACTAAACGACAGAGGTGAGACCTTCTGGTTAAAAACCAAAAATTCCTACACTGATTTATGAAGATTCTGCAGCAACATTGAAAAGTTGCTTATGATTTTATGTTAACTGCCAGAAGAAGAGTAGAAAACTATGCACACTGTGACACAATTATGTGACAACTTCCTTTACATATGGAGAAAGAATTGGAAGGGAACACATGTCGTGTGCCACTCACTTTTGTGTCCCAGAAACTAAGAGAATCAGCAAACAGCCCATAAAAGCAAAAAAAAAAAAAAAAAAAAAAAAAGGAGGGTGTGTGGGTGTGGTTGGACAGGTGCATGAGCACACGAGGAAGGGTTTTAATGGGGCAAGCAAAATAAGTTAGTGAACTTGAACTTATTTGCTAAACACGTAGAACACAGGATTAGAACTCCCAGACTCTGCCCCTTGTGCAGTCGGGTAATGGAATTGTTGGAGTTTTGTTTTCTCCCACTATTTTTTTTTAAGTGTTTGAAAGTGGCTACATTGTTTCTATAATAAAAAGAGAGATAAGAATACCCTATACACAGAAGTAGACAGGTTCAGGGTTTCAGTCCCTGAGAAGCACTGAGCAAGTAAAGGCTGAGGAACCTGGGGTCAGGCTGCAGAAACTAGGATCAGTACTACCCCCATTGCCTCCAGGAACATGCTAAGCTCTGCCTGGCTCAAAGCCAAGTTTGGATGGCGTCCACGAGGCCACTGAGCAAGCGGCTTTGAAAGATCATGCTGTCTCATTGGCAGTCAGGAACTGCGGGAAAGTAAATATTTACTGGTTCCAGGAAGGGAAACCCATTATCCTAGGATCCTAGGGATGAACTTTTCTATGACTGTGGCAAAATTCACATGAAAAAAAATGGTTTGGGAACCTCTTCACCTGTGAGGTTTTTCACCATGCCTCACCAAACAGACTGGCTTCCAGTACTACCCCTTTACCTTGGTGAAATGAGCCTAGACACAGTTCTACCATATGAGCAGCGGCTGGTGCCTTTTACCCTGTAAAGGGTAAGTGATGGAAAGAGAATAGTGCAGACAAAATGTAAATGCAGCTCAGAGAAGGGATGGATGATAGATCAAGGGAGGCTTCCTGAAGAAGGTGTCACTGAAGTTAGGCCATGTAAAAAGATATGTATCCATGGGG
Source organism: Pan paniscus (assembly GCF_029289425.2). Taxonomy (NCBI): domain Eukaryota; kingdom Metazoa; phylum Chordata; class Mammalia; order Primates; family Hominidae; genus Pan; species Pan paniscus. Next base: position 104,736,152 of record NC_073253.2, read on the forward strand.
GGAAAGGGATCGAAAGCTAATTCTGAAAGAATAGAGACACCTGAGCAAAGACCCAGAGGAAAGAAAAGGTCAAGGCAAGCATTTCTCTGGAGCATCATCTACTGAAGATCATCATAAGTATTTTTAACTTCTCAAAACCAGTATGACATGCGACATGCTGCATGCTGTATAGTCATCTCCAGCCCTGTGATCCTTGAGTTCTAGAAGCGAATGCACTTCAATCAACATATTCAGGTTTACTTGAAGAAACACCAGATGAAAGGCCTTCAGGTCCTCATGTTATATGTAATAGGGTAAATGTTTTGGTTTGTACTTTGAGAAAGGAAAACTTCAGCATCAGACAGTAGTTTAATAATAGCTTAGTCTGGAAGGAACAGAAAAATAGACATAAACTGGAGCATAGTTATCAATAGACTAAAAATGTCCAGATGTGGCCCAGGTAGAAGAATAGTTAACCACCAAGGTGGTGTGGGAGCCAGCCTCAATATGCCTGGCCTCCTCCTACTCACACCCTTGTGTAGCAGCTTTCACATTCTACCAGGGTTGGTCTGTGTGACTCACGGAATATGGCAGAAATAATGGTATGTCACTCCGAGATCATGTTATGGATTACACTGTGGCTTTTGCCTCAGTCTCTCACTTTCTTGGATCACTTGTGCTGGGGAAAGTTAGCTTGCATATATGAGCTGTCCTGTGAAGGGGCCCACATGGTGAGGAACTGAAGACTCCAGCCAACAGCCACACCAGTGAACTTGGAAACCGATCCTGCAGTCCTTGCCAGCAGCTTGACTTTGCAGAGACCTCATGAGGAACCCTGAGCCAGACCACAAAGCCAAGCCACTCCTGGATTCCTGGCCCTTACACATGGTGCCAGGTAAGTGATGAATGTTTGTTGTCTTAAGGTGCTGAGTTTGGGGCAAATTTGTTACTCAGAGATGTGTAACTAATCCCACGGAGAATGGTGGACACTGTGGGTCCCCGCAGGGAGTACACTCAGGGAAATCATCTAAGACAGAGAGGAGTAAGGAAGGCCACGTAGCAGAGTCATACTCTAGGGCGTCTGATCTCACATGCCCTAACTTCCCTTCACAAATCTCTTTTAACAAAGAATCTACTCAAGATATTTTACTAGAATGTAAAGAGCGTGTGTTTTCTGTTGGTTCAGATTCTTGATTACAAAACTAAAAGTCATGTGGCATCAGCTATTCATACTTTTTTATTTTTTATTTTTGAGATGGGTCTCGCTCTGTCACCCAGGCTGGAGTGCAGTGGCACAGTCTTGGCTCATTGCAACCTCCACCTCCCGGGTTCAAGCGATTCTCCTGCCTCAAGCGATTCTCCTGCCTCAGACTCCTGAGTAGGTAACGTGTCCAGAATTGGTGGGATCTTGGTCTCACTGACTTCAAGAATGAAGCCACGGACCCTCGTGGTGAGTGTTACAGTTCTTAAAGGCTGCGTGTCCGGAGTTTGTTCCTTCTGATGTTCGGATGTGTTGGGAGTTTCTTCCTTCTGGTGGGTTCGTGGTCTTGCTGGCTCAGGAGTGAAGCTGCAGACCTTCGCGGTGAGTGTTACAGCTCATAAAGGCAGTGCGGACCCAAAGACTGAGCAGCAGCAAGATTTTTTGCAAAGAGCAAAATAACAAAACTTGTACAGTATGGAGGGGGACCCGACAGGGTTGCCACTGCTGGCTGGGGCAACCTGGTTTTATTCCCTTATCTGGCCTCACTCACATCCTGCTGATTGGTCCATTTCACAGAGAGCTGATTGGTCTGTTTTGACAAGGTGCTGATTGGTCTGTTTTGACAAGGTGCTGATTGGTGCGTTTACAATCCCTGAGCTAGACACAAAAGTTCTCCAAGTCCCCACCAGATCAGCTAGACACAGAGCAATGATTGGTGCATTCACAAGGTTCACAAACCTTGAGCTAGACACAGGGTGCTGATTAATGCATTTACAAACCTTGAGCGAGACACAGAGTGCTGATTGGTGTAGCTACAATTCCTTAGCTAGACATAAAGGTTCTCCAAGTCCCCACTAGACTCAGGAGCCCATCTGGCTTCACCTAGCTTCGGGGGCGCAGGCGGAGCTGCCCGCCAGTCCCGCGCCTTGTGCCCGCGCTCCTCAGCCTTTGGGCCGTCGATGGGACCGGGCGCCGAGGAGCAGGGGGCGGCGCTTGTCGCGGACGCTCCGCGCGCAGGAGCCTACGGCTGGGGGGAGGCTCCGGCATGGCGGGCTGCAGGTCCGGTGCCCTGCTCTGCAGGGAGGCAGCTGAGGCCCGGCGAGAATTCCAGCGCAGTGCCGGCGGGCGGAACTGCTGGGGGACTCGGCGCACCCTCCGCAGCTGCTGGCCCGGGTGCTAAGCCCCTCACTGCCCGGGGCCCACCGAGCCCACGCCCACCCGGAACTCGCGCTGGCCCGCCGCGCAGCCCCGGTTCCCACCCGCGCCTCTCCCTCCACACCTCCCTGCAAGCAGAGGGAGCCGGCTCCGACCTCGGCCAGCCCAGAGAGGGACTCCCATAGCCGGCTCCGATCTCGGGCGGCCCAGAGAAGGACTCCCATAGTGCAGCGGCGGGCTGGCGGGCTGAAGGGCTTCTCAAGCGCGGCCGGAGTGGGCGCCAAGGCTGAGGCGCCGCCGAGAGCGAGCTGCCAGCACGCTGTCACCTCTCACTGAGATTACAGGTACGTGCCACCATGCCCAGCTAATGTTTTGTATTTTTACCAGAGACAGGGTTTCACCATGTTGGCCAGGCTGGTCTCAAAGTCCTGCCATCAAGTGATTCGCCTGCCTCCGCCTTCCAAAGTGCTGGGATTACAGGCATGAGCCACCGCGCCTGGCCAATTCATACTCTTGAATGCCTGGGCTTTGCTGTAGCACCCCTGGAAGTAGGTGTGTGAGTAGCTTACCCTTGTGGAGGAGTGTTCTGAAGTGAATCCTGGATACTTTATCTGAACACTACTGGGCTTTGACAAATCTGGAGGTTCTCACTGGTGCTTCTGGAGTCTGATGGTGACTCAGACCTTATCTTCCTGACTGATATTTACAGTAACTAACATTTTAAATGGCTGTGCTACTGACCCTGCGCTAAATATTTTGTATGAATTTTGTTGTTTAACCTAAGACAATCCTATTACATAGGTACTATTGAAATTCTCCTATTAGAGATGTGGAAACGGAGGCACAGAGAGGCGATACAGTGTCTAGGGTCGTACAGTTCTTAAGTAACAGAGTTAAGGCATGAATCTGATTGGTTTGATTGCAATGCCCATGCTCTAAACTACTTGTGCTGTAAATGCCTGTAGGAGGATTTTTGCTACCTGTAGACTTGGCACTTCTAGATAATCAGCCTATTTTGGGGGGTATTTGATTATTCACACAGAATCCCTTATTCTTTCTGGTTGATTGCAGTGTTCAAGCTAAAGCACTCTAAAATTCAGCTTTATCAAATACACAGCTTAAAGCCTTCTACTGAAAGAATGGCAAGTACTTCATTTTTAAATACACAAGTGGGGAGAAAAATGGCTTTCTTATCAACGCCCAAGTTTCTTACACCTCATCTAAAATTGTACACTTTGCTGTACCTTTTCGTGTTTTCTCCCATTGCTCCTGGCTTGATGATGGAATGCTTTAATTTGCTCCACATATAATATTCTTGCACCACTGTTTTCTGTAATTTATACCACATGCTGTCCACTTTCTTGTACTGTTTTATTCGGTAAAGCACTTTAGATGCCCGTTTACATGAAAGATGTTATTTGAAATGAAATCGTATTGCAAGCTACATTATTATAATTTCCTTTTTGCTTTGGTCCTACTTCATCTTACACAGTTGCCAGATGTTTGATGCAGTGCTGAAATTTAAGTGGAAAGGGCGTTTGGAATTGATGCTCATGTATTACTTATTTAATCTGCTGCCAGTGCAATCCACTATCAAGTTTTCAGTTTTTAATATATCCCAGGGTCTGCCCTGACATCCGTCTTACTTGTTTCATGGAGAAAATCTGCACTATGGACATTGTTACAAGTTAAGCATAAGCTGGTAAGTTGTTTTGGCTTTGGAATAACACCTCAGGGTACAGCTTAATAAGGGCACACAGTTATTATGGATAATGGAAAAGTTTGTCAGTTCTCAATTATTTAGTGACTAATTGGCCTTGGCCCTTTGTTTCTGTTGTTTTTCCATCCTTTCCCTTTGCCTTTTATTCATTCCAATGTTCTTTAGTATTTTTGGAAGGTAGACAAAAAGGAAGAAAAATTTGAACTGGTCATCTGGATGACTTTTTGGCAGATCTTGATAAAGACACAACAAAACAGAAAAAAATATTGCTTTGAAGACAAAGGTGAAGCTGGGACCTAAAACTTTCATGTTCTAGGATTTGTGATTCTCAGTAGATTTGAGGACATATGTTAACGTATTTCAGGTATCAAATGGCAGTTGCCTAACTTAATTTTGCTAGGAGGGCTACATTGATAGTGATAAAAAAAAGATGACAATAATGCTGTTTTTATTATCATTTACAAGAAAACACATTCTAATGTCTTTTTGGTACTGAAGAGATACGCTAACAAGGTGGATGGCACATGGGGTTTTTCTGAGTTATCATTCTTCGGCTCGTTTGCTCCAATCTCTGAATGTTTAAACTCATTATATGGCTTAAGGCTTATGGCCACCTATTTTCTCTAACTTTCAGAGCACGTTGTCTGTGGTGCTTTCCTAGAAGTGGATGTTATTATGTCCCAAACTAGAAGAATGCACTCTTCAAGGGTGGAGATGGGTGTTGGTTCATCTTTTGTCCTTCCCAGTACACTTGAAAGCACAATTTCTTGCAGAAAGCTGGTGTCAGGAAGTACTTCAATAACTAGTCAGTAAAATATTTTATTTTTGTTCCAAGAATTACACCATTTATCAGTAAAATACTATTGACCTGTAAATAACATTATATTCTCCCAGCCTTTGAAGTCAGGGAAGATAGAACTGGAAGATAGCTTAGAAGAACCTAACCCAATTCCAGATTTCATAGTAAGGCAGTAGACCAGAGATCTGGATCTAACAATTGTTTTCAGTATGATCTTGGACAAGCAATTAACCAATTCTGAATTCAAATTTACTCCATTTAAAAATATTTAAAGTTTCGGTGGACATTAAATGAGATGATGGATGCCAAAGTGCATTGTAAAATTTTAACTGCCCTAGCAATGTCAATCCAGGAAACTGATGCCTAGAGAAGTTAAGGGCTGACTCCGGGGTATATTTTTTTAGTCAGTGGCAGAGCCAGATTTCTTTGGGAGGTACAGTGTAATTAAGTAAGTACTGAATTTGGAGTGAGAAGGAAGGTAGGCTTCAAGTAGATCATAATTTTGCTTGGAATATACCCAGAATATTTTGCCACTTTGGTTAGTATGAATTTGAAATATAACAATTAAAGTTGAGAGCATTGAAAAATAAAACTGACCTTAAGGTACTGTCACTCAGCAGGCAGCTAGCTGAATTTCTTCATGATGTGTAGAATGGGAATGATAAGATCAGCTCTACTTCCCTTCTCCGGATGCTGTGTCTATCACAGGGTATAATGCATGTAAAAATATTTGGGAAAATAGTAAGGAACGATGTAAATGTCATTATTATTGTTTCCTGCTTCCTTCATATTGAATGTTTCAGGTCAGGAAGAAAAAAAAACAATTCTCATGCAAATTTCAAATTAAGTCACTGGAATAGCTTGGTATAAAACTTTTGGGGAAATTGTTTTTTCCAAGCGTGATAAGCCCATTAAATCTTTTTTTAAATGATGCTTCTTTCATTAAAAACTTCTTTATCTTCTTTTATTTTTCTTCCCAAGACCATTAATCATATTATTTTTTGATATCTTGCTGTGCTCCTATTATTAATCATCTTTGTTTGATTCCTGTCATTAATCTTTACCATGCACTTTTCCCCTACTACCTGAGTGACTCATTCTCTTCTACGTGCACCAACCTATGGATCCTTACAAATAAGTGCTCTGAATTTAAACAAACTCAGGAATTATTCAGTTGCCCCTTTGGGAAAATAGCTGAGATTTTAAAACTTGTGTTTCTCTTTAAGAGAATTATTATAAAAGAAAGCTGTCCTGAATCGTAACTCTTACTACTTCCCAATTTATAGAGTTCTTTCTGCATAAGGAAAGAATCCATACAGAAAGAATCTCAAATAAACACCTAATAAAGGAAATTCAGCTCACATTAAAATACTAGAATACCAGATGGTGGAATTTAAGTATTATTTAACTACTGTTTATCCTACCCAGTGCTCATTTTAAATTCAACATTTTTGAGAATTATTCATGGATCCACAGTTGTATTTCACGCAGATAACAAGCTTAGTTTGTGGTGAATTACCAGAATGCACCCATAATTTCCATCCTTCCTTGGTTATTGTTAATTTGGATGGCAACTATTAGTTAAAGTTGAGAGGCTTTCCAAAGCAAATCGACATCAAGCTATCGTGGACAATAATTTTTTCAGCAATCTGCAGGGAGGGCAAATCATTAAGTTTTACAGGGTGGAAGAACTCACCAAAGAATGTGATGTTCCATCTGCCGAAGCTGAAAAACACAACTGTTTGATGAGCATGTTTCTTGCTTTGTAGCTGCCTGCCCACTGAGCAAGCAGTTATTCTTGCTTCTATCTAATGGCTGTGGTGTAACTTTTAAGTGAATATAAAAAACAATTTCATCTCTAACACCTCTCCATGTGAATGGATAAAAGATCAACAGAGCTGTCTCTTAACACAGCACAATTTCCTATGTAAAGTCACAAGGCCCTTTGAAATGATCACTAGGACACACATTATGGCAAATGTAGATTGCTGAGCTCCTCTTGACTCTGGTGCTCACCATATATTTGTGTTTTATTCACATTGTGTTAGGGAAAATGACAAGCTTTCCTGCTCTAAGTCATTAAAAGAAATACTAGGAGAACTTTTAAAAGATCAACATCCATTCCATTGCTAAAAGCTAATGCTTTGACAGCTGGAAGAGTTTTTATCTCACACTTAAAATTAATCTTTGAAAGAAAAAAGTTAAATGCAGTATAACACAACCCCAATGCCTAAAAAAGCTTTCACATAGAAAAACTGGGCTTAAAAACTCTTCTTCTGGTTTTATTCTTGAATTTTTCAAAATTTGAAAGCTATGGATATTCCAGCAACTTTTCTTATAACCATCCTGTAAGTCATTATTATTGCTGTCTATTGTCGAGCACCTAACTATGTGCCAAAATACTGTGGTGGAAACTTCATAGCCATGATTTCATTTAATTCCTACAACGATCCTACAAGAGTTTCTCTTTTCACAGATGGGAAAACTGATTCTGAGAGAGGTTAGTAAGTGTAGACTGGAATCCAAACTTGACCGTTGTCTGACTTCAGGGCTCATGTTTTTTCCACTGCAGCTTACTTCCTCCTTGAGCATAGTATGTATGAAATTATATATGGAAGTTAAAATTTAAAATGATCTCACAGAGAGGAAAGGACAATATATTTTTCAGAACACCTAGGGAAAATTTATCTTGGATGTATCTTTATGCCCAACTTTACTTCTTTACAGTTTGCAAGCTTAAGTAGGTGCAATTTGCAACACCTTATGGGGAGCATGTTTCATGTAATAAATTAAACTCATAAATACTAAAATATTTCCATGAAAAAGCAAATACTTTTGCCTTATGTTTGAATGTCTCCTTAAATTCATATAGTTCTCTCTAAGCTTAAAGTTCTTCATTCGTAAGAGGAGTAATGATAGTATCTAATCACGTTGGGAGATAATTCTCTGTGGATGGGTCTCACACTTCTGCATGTCTTGCAAGCACTCACACTAACTGCCTTGGTTCTGGACTATTTGTCTACTGATGTCTGTATAGTAAATAGCCTTGGAAGATACTGACAGTGTCTCCCTCTGGAGTACATAACAACATACTTACTGTCCATTAAAAAAGATATGGGTTCCCTAAATTTGTTCCTTTCCTATAATGCAACCCACTGTTTGTGCAGGGCTCACCTGAATCTCTGTGTTGTCTGTGGGAATTGGAGTTTGAGGACCTGGTGCAAGAACATGCTGATGCTCTGGTCACTGCTACTTCTGTGGTAACGTCCTCTAATGCAAGAGTCTTAGGTGTTCTGCCAGCATTCAGGAAACTGTAGCAGGATAACTTGTTAGCTTGCAAATAGGGTAAAATCTCAGAATCTTCACAATTCTTGCCACCTCATATAGCTGTGACAATTAAATGAAATAATTTATGTAAAGAACTTACTTAAGGGTTGGTACAAAGTATAAAATATGTATTGGATATTGATGCTAGTACTGTCCTAGATAAAAAGTAGAGATAAACGGTCTGTTAATAATATAGGTAATTTTGTATTTTACATGAATTAACTTCAAATTGCTTTTTTTCAAGTGATAAATTATCTGATAGTGATATTACTATGTGTATGCTTCAGTTACTTCAATTGGAATTCTTGGAGGGTCAAATAAACTCTGAAAAGATTGGATTCATGAATATTTTACCTCTTATGGATAAGGCAGTTGGTATAGAAATAATTCTGAAAAAGATTTATAGTGTAACTGGAATATTGATTTTGCAATATTCAGTGGTGAAGGAAAATTAATAAACCAATCAAAAAAGCATCATTGGCATCTGTCAAATTGGAGTGACTCAAAAACGCAAAGTCTATAGTTCTTGATGTACTTGATCTGAGGAACACTGGAAATATAATTTTAAGCCATCTATGAACCATAATAAGTTACTGATAGAAAAATGAGTTAAGAAATACAAATGATAATGTAGCTTTGATAACTGAGGAATCATCTGGAATAACTTCTGTTTCCCTTTGCATCTTATACATTTATCTTAGCTCTTCCCTCAAATTATTAAAAAGAGGAGGGAATTTTCAGCACTAATTGCAAATTGTTTGACTCTTTATTCCCCTCCTCTCCCCAACTTTTTTTTGAGACGGAGTCTCACTCTGTTGCCCAGGCTGGAGTGCAGTGGTGCGATCTCGGCTCACTGTCGCCTGCAACTCGGGGGTTCAAGCGATTCTCGTACAGGCACGCACTGCCACTCCTGGCTATTTTTGTATTTTTGGTAGAGACGGGGTTTCACCCTGTTAGCCAGGCTGGCCTTGAACTCCTGACTTCAAGTGATCCACTCCCTCGGCCACCCAAAGTGCTGGGATTACAGGTGTGAGCCACTGTGCCTGGCCTTTATTCCTTTTTGAGGGTGCTTTTGGTTTTACATGCCCTGTGTTTAGCAATTCTAAGATTCTTTACTTGAGGATTTTCATAACTGTTAGATTTCTCCTACCTATAGATTGTTTGCCTTTTTTTTTCAAAAGTGAGTTGTTTAGTGGATAAAATTTAGAGAAATAGGACATTTGCATAATCTCATACTATCTCTTAGAAGTGAATAAATACTTATTAATTACAAAGGGAAAAATAGTAAATTTGTGGTGGAGAAATCTGGCAGACACAGCCTTTACCAAGATTATCATGACCAATAATTATACATATCCACATTACGTGCCCCCTGATATGATACAGTGATGATGGACATATCACTTCTGTGGTATTCTCCTAGTAATGCATATCTCAGTCTAAGCACCAAAAAATACCAAACAAACATAAGTTGAGGGACATTCTGAAAAATAATTGACGAATACTCTTCAAAAGCAGTAATGAAAGATGACAAATGACTGAGGAACTGTCAAAGACTGGATCAGGCTAAGGATGCATGACAAACCAAATGCAATGTAGAATCCTAAACTAGATTCTGTACTATTTACAGAAAGAACATTTGTAGAGAAACTAAATTTAAGTCCGGACAAAATCTGTAGTTTAATAGCATTGTGCCTATGGTAGTTTCTTAGAGATAAGTGCATTGGTTATGTAAGATGCTAACATAGGGGAAGCTGAATGAAGGGTATATGGAAACTCTCTGTACGATTTTTTTTCAAATCTTCCTAACATGATCTTAAAATAAAAGGAAAAACGTGAGTTTAATTAAAATAAAACTTCAGTTTTAGTTTTTGTGTTCAGAAATAAAGTAAAAAAGTGAAAGAATACAACAGATTACTCCTCATAAGCAAAAATAATTATGTAATATCATGGAGACACAGGTTAAAATGAGTTCACTTAGGGAAGGCATTTAACACAATAGCATCCACTTCACTTTGTGTGAGTGGGTCAATAAGTATAGTTTGTCTCTCAAAATAGAGTGTAAGACCATCTACCTTTAATTTTTCCACTCTCTAGTTCGGAGTTCTATACATACTAGGTGCATTCTATACATACTAATGTTTTAAAAAAAATTAAAAGTAAATTTTTTTTTTTTATTATTGAGGATGACAACCAAAAGCTCACTACTGGGCTCAGATCTCATGTACTTTTTTTTCCCCTGGGTGCTAAATATCTGTTTTATGGACTTTTAAAGTTGTATGTTTAATATAATGTCTGTGTTGACATTTTTCTGTGCAAACTCAGGGAAAAAATCATTTTTCTTTTACTTCTAATTCACAATTTCTTTTAGCATTACCAGAACGCACATTTAAGAGGATTGCATAACACATGTTCTTGTCTAGTGACAAGAAAAATGTTTCACTTTCTCCCACTCAGTTATCCTTAGTGTTCATGTTAATGAACCAAGAATTGAGGGGATAGGAGAGGTTTTATGTTTATAGTGATTTTTTTTGAGAGGCTGGAAAAAAAGGTGCAAATTATATTGATATGCATACAATGGAATTCTTATTCTGCTAGTCTCTTTTCCTTCAGATATATTTTTCCTTGAAACTCCAACACAGTTTTTCATCATTCTCATCAAAAGTATTTTTAAAGCACATTCTGTCCATGTCACACAACAGAGATGGACAAAGACATGTGGCCCCTGTCTTAGACATCTTCTAGAATTGAGACTATCAGTTGTTCCATTAGAAAACTTGGTTTCCTCTTCTGAGAATATAATCTTGAAATATCTCTTGTATTAAACTGATATCTAACATTTCACCACTGAAATTTCATCCTAAGATGCAATCAACACTTTAAAAAGGTAATACACTACAAATTATATTATCAAATTTATTCTAACATGGTAGCTGGCTGAAAGTCTATTTGAACAGGAAAAGCTCAGAAAAAAGACACAAGCTAATAGAAAATGGGGAGGGTATATTAAAAGGGATTTTAGAACTAATAAGACTCAAGGTTGTAGTTTGGCCCTTCCATTTATTAATTGGTTAACTTTGGATACATGACTTCCTCCTTTTTAGCTCAGTTTCTTCATCTGTTAAAGCGGGAATAGTAAGCTCACCTCCCTGGAATGCTGTCAGATTTAAAGGAGCTGAGAAATGTGAAAACTGAACGGAAGTAGGTGCTGAAGGATCCCTAATTTTTTCCTAACTGAAGACAAACTTTGTCCCCTCTACAATTTTGACTGTAGGGCCAAGTTTTACTAACTGAGAGACCTCAACACCTATCCACAGACGTTTAAACAAAGTGCAGGATACATCTTTCCAGCCCCATCTCTTTACACATTTCACCTTGCAGACTGAACTCTTGATGTGCAGCCTGCCATGGCTCTGCCTGTGCAGATGGCAAGGAATATCACTGCTCTCTCCTTTTCACCAAAGTGTGAGCTCGGTTTCTTCCAACAGCACCCTTGGTTGGCTTGATCTAGGGTATAGTCAAGAGGAATGGAGGGAAGAAGGTGGCAGTGACAAAAGAAAGGCTTTGTGCGACACAGCTCTGAGGTAGGTGTCCCAGGTAGATTGCTAGCAATGACCTCAGTTGGAGAGGTCAAAGTAAAACTCCAGGGCTTTCCAGAGCCTGAACAGATTTATGAGGCCCAAAGCCCTATTGCCATTGTTTCTAAGAGAAATAGCTCATCTGTAACAGCTGTGTCTGAATTCGAACCACCTCTTCACTGACCTGGAAAAGTATGGCTCTGGCTTCTGTTTGTCCTGCTGTGGTGCAAACGCCCACAAATACACATCCTAGTGTTGAAAAGTCCTGGATAGCACTCTTAGGCAGCAGTTAAAGGAGGCTTGTCTTGCAAGCCACTTTTGGAATTCAATCGTGCTCCTTTTTTGTTATTGTTGTTAGAAGACAAAAACACAACAAAAAAGCAATACTTATTTTTCTCCTAGACCTTTCACTGAGATTTGCTTTATTCATCTTCATCTATGTTTATATGTGTACTTCAATTTTGTCTCATTGTGTAAAACAACACTTACCAGAATGTGCTTCTGTCATTATCTACATGTTCTATTCTTTGGGGATTTCTTTTTATGAGTATCATCTCTGAATAATCGGGAAAAAATCTCACCAATTTGAAGATGCCACCTGAGGAAACAGGTAAGCCCCATGTATCTTCCATTTGTTTTCTGTAATAATTGTTCTCTGTGCTTATGAGTAAGAACTTATCGATGTTTCAAAGCCGGTTGGCAATATACACAATCAGTGTTATTATTTTACAGTCATATTAATTTGACTCAAACAGCAGCACCCAGTTTGATCCTGACCTTATTCACCAGGTATTAATATAAAATTATTTTTTCTTGATATTTTGGGGAATACAAACCATGAATTTTTAGGATGTGGTCTCTGAGTTCAAGAAGTTTATACTCTAGTGGTGTAAGTAGGGTATCTAATGAGGAATTGAATTATTTTCAAAAATCAAGATTTGTCCAGTTTGAGGGTATTCAAAAGTATAAGTTTGACTTTTTTAGATTCTATGATCATAGTTAATAGTAATGTATATTTCAAAATTGCTAAAAGAGATTTTAAATGTTCTCACCACAAAAAAGTAGAGGTGATAGATATGTTAATGAATTTGATTAAATCATTCCACAATGTATACATATATCAAAACATCATGTTGTGTTTCATAAATGTGTACAATTATTTGTTCATTTAAAAAAGTATTAAATGCAGGTTGTGGATGAATGTGTCAACTGGAGACATATTTTGGTAGTTAAATATCAAGAGTTTTAAAAAATAAACATTCTCTTTTTTCCAGAAATTCTACGTGTGGGAATTTTTTCCATCAAAATAAACAGATATGTGCAAAAATTTATGTACAAGTTTACTCAGCTACTGTGTTATTTATAAAAGCAAACCATGGAAAGTATTGAGATATACCCGGCAATAAATTATCATATATCTTGAACATTGTGAAGCCATTGAAATGGTAGTGAGAATAACATTTAATGATAAGGAGAAGTATTTATATTAATTGAAAAATCAGGTTATAGAATATAGTATATTTACAAATTTGTAAAACATATATGTGCATATAAAGGTAAATAAGATAAAGTTTATACCTAAAAATTTTAATAATTATTTTTGTGTGGTGGAATCAACATTAATTCTGTATGTGTTTCTGTATTTTCCAAAGTTTTTAATAATAAGTGTGTATATTTTACGATTCAAAAAATAGTCACAGATTGTTAAAAAATGGTTGGGCTTTTGAAGTATATTACAACATAGAAATTTCAAAAATGCTTTACCATGTTTAGATTATTATGTATTAAGCTTTATAGGATGATTATTGAAACTTTCTATGTTTTGTCATTCTCCAAATAGGTTTTTCTATACAAATTTATTTTATCCTTTTATTTACATTTAGGGGACATTTTCCCAAAGAAAATAGCAATCCAAATAATCTATAAGGAAGCATCGGTGTGCTTACTCTCTACAAAGCTCTCTGCTGCCAGCTGTGAAGAATATGAGATGGATGAGAAACATCCAGGCTCTCAGGGTACACAGAGATTGTCCAAGGTTATCCATCTATTCAGAGGCAGAGCCAGGAATTAACAAACGAGACACAGCTGGAAGCCAAGGATCCTTAAATCCCACTGCTGGCTTGTACTAAGTCAGGTACCTCTGCTCACCAGTGGGCATCCACTTCTCTCCTGCCATGCGTCATACTGGTCCTGGAGACAGACAAGAGTTTTACCAACCATCACCAACCCAGATCTCTTCTTCCCTGTGCGTCCTGTTCCACTGAGGCTTGTCACTGCCTTCTTCCTTGCCTCATCCTTTTTTCTTTTAATTTTAATTTCTATTAAGGTTAATCATACCCTCTAAAGATCCAGTTGTCCACAACGTTTGCTATGAAACACAGTATTGCCTCACCCCTCCTCAAGTTTTTGTCCTTCCCCTAAGCAATCACTTTGATCTTTTTTACTGACTATATTGTCACGTAGGCTTCACGACTCCAAGTAGCATTCTTGTTGATTTTTCAGTTTCTGGCATTGTTAACTGGCTTCCAGCTATGTAAGATGAGACTCTGTCTAGCTCCCTTTTTTTCCATTTCCCCAGTCTTCTCCACGTATGTAGTCTTCTCATTCTCTTCCTCCAGTAGAGCTATAATTTTTGTTAAATTAATATTACATATCAATATATTATGACAATGTAAATTCTGTTTATAGTGGAGACCTGTAGTAAACTCTGAGCACTATTCCTTTCCTGCACAACATTTTGTTTTTCCTGGAGTTAAAATTGTTGTCATGTGCTTCCATTTTTTCATGCCTTTAATCACTATTCCACTTCTCACTCTTCGACAATTTTCTAAATCTTCTCTCTGGATGCTTCCTGAGAAGTTTTCTACTGAGTTTTCATTTTTAACTGTAGCATTTTTATTTTGGAAAAGCTCTTTGTTATCTGAGTATTTCCTTATTATAGTAGCCTATTCTTGTTTTTGTTTACATGATCTTCTCTTATCTCTCTGTAGATTGATGCTGTTTTGTTTATATTTTTAGGTTTCTTTTTCCTGTATACTCTCTGTTTTCTATGTTGCTTTCAATCTATTTGTTTTGGTTTTTATCTTTCAAGTTATATGTTGGCTTCTAATGCCTAATAAGCCTTGGCTGTCTTCTCATATTTTACAGTATTTTATATATAATTATACATGCATTATATATATTTTTATTTGACACATATTGTCTGTTCATATTTTATAGTATTTTCTAGCTCACTGGCCAATTTTTTCTCTAAGCAAGCTTCTTTGTTTTATTTTTATTTTTAATTTTTAGGAATACGTAATAGTTGTACATCTTTATAGGGCACATGTGAAATTTTGATACAAGCATACAATGTGTAATGATCAAATTAGAGTAATTGGGATATCCATCACCTCAAACATTGATCATTTATTTGTGTTAGGAATGTTCCAATCCCACTCCTCTAGTTATTTTGAAATATACCCACTGGCTACTTTGCATAAATAGGCGTTATGGATTGTGAATTTCATTGTGGGGGTGATCTTGGGCTATTTACTTGAGAAACTTCTGATGTTAGATCTTTAGAACTTTCTTTTTGGGTTAGTATTATTTTCCAGAGACTGTCAATCTTTTCTCTGGATGATGGTAAAAGCCTGGCTACCCAGCATATAGGGAGCTGAGTAGGGGAAGATGGGTACATTCAACTTAATCCTCCAGTTTTCAATATAGTGCTCACACATTCGATTTTATGTTTTTGCTTTCAGACCAGAAACCCTCTGTCTCACACACTTCAGAAAATGAACTTCCAGTCCTCCGTAAATATAACTTAGGTCATTCAGAAATTATATAGCTCAGAATTTATCCAGGCTTGTCTGTCTGTAGCCCTGTCACATTTTGGGGGAAAGCATGCTTCAGAATTCCTCACAGCAAATAATAGTTTAATAAAAATAACATAAAAAATGTGGAGCATCAGATATGCATGTCAGTTATAATGGCCTGTATTCCAAACACACAGTGTGCAGCCTAACTCACATTGGATGGAAATGATGATGGGTATTGAAACCTTTGCTTTCCCACTACTCAGCTCTGAGCATCCTGTCTCTTCATAAGAAGGTAGCCCAGTGTGTCATATCTTCCAAGAGCAGAGTGGCTCCATAAAACCATACCCAATGGTCCGCACATGTGCTGTGCTTCTGCCCATGTCATTTTAAGTATCTTGGAATGCCTTTTCAGTCTACCTTTCTGAGATCAGGTGAACTTTAGGTGTAAAAATAAATATTTGCTTTTGATACTAAAAATAAAATTCAATCCCTGGCATTTTTCTATAGTGGCAGAGTCCCTAATGCATTCTGTTCAACATAACACAACCTTTCCTAGGGTCCTATTTGAAAAGGAAAGAAATCAGAGTTGAAGGAAAAACATTTCTTTTCAACCATAGTAATGATACTTCTTTCATGTTTTGAAAGATTTTAACCTTTATATGGGTTTGGGTATTATTTTCTTTGTGATGACATCTGACATTTAAACAGGGCTTGTTAATAAAATTTAGGCTACCTTCCATATAATTAACTGGGTGTGATTAACTACATCACTCAGACTTTCTAATATTTTTCCCTGTAAATTAAGCTTTGGAGCTTTGAAAAATAAGAAATAATCAAATTGCTGTTATTTGAAATAGATACAGTATGTCACGCTGCAGTTTGGTTTATAATGGGAGCTCATTACCATACTCATTATCGTGAATTATAGGAGTTTCCTGGCTGGCCTTCATTAACCATCTGGCTTTAAACATTGATTTGTGGTTATGTATGTTATTTTTAGAAAAGAGCACCTGAACATCTACTGAAAACACTTGTTTCATCTTGTTCTACATATTTTTAAAGGCCATGAATCTCACTATTGTAAAAATCTTGTAGATTCTTTGGCCTCTTTGATTCATATATTATTTATCCAAAGGAAATATCAGCTGTGTCATCAAGTCTTGATTCTGTAAGCTCCTTTTCTTCAAGAAACTTCCTAGGAAATGTGAAAGGAAAGGAAAGCAAATAGGAGACAAATATAACCCTGTAGATTTTCATCCAAAGCTGTAGAAAGTTTCATATATTTCCAGGTCTTGTATGCTGAGGTACTTTAAACACAAACAAGAGGATATTAAAAGCATTTATTTATTAATTCGGTCAATAAATACTTGTTGAGCATCTTTTAGGGAATAGAGACTATTCAAGGTGCTGGAGATGCTGGAGCTACAATAGTAAATAGCAACATGCCTACCCCGTAGAGCTGGACAACCAACAGAGGAAAAGACAAATTCAAGGTGGGAGGCGTCTGTGTCCAGAGCACAGTTAATGCTAGAAGACTGTAGTAGGAGATGAAGTTAGAGGTGTTTGCAGGAAGCAGATCCTATAGAGCCATTGTAAGAAGTTTGGATTTAACTTTCATTGTGATTTATACTTTTAAAGTATTATTATGGCTATGAGGTAGGAAACAGCCTTAGGAAGGCAAGAGTTGAAAGACAACCATAGTAGTCAATGTGAGTGATAGGGATGGAATAGGATAATGACAGATGAGATGGAGAGAAATAAATAGATGTGTAGTTCTGGAGATGTAACTATGACATACTGATGCCCTGAATATGAATAATCAGGGAAGGATAGGAAGCAAGAATGACTTCTAGGATTTTAGGATTTTGAATTGAAGAAATAAATGGATAGAGGCACCACTTACTGAGATGGAAAATACTGGTGGAGGAATAGGTTGGAGGTTGGTGTATCAGGAGCTCTTGTTTTTTGTTTTTTTAAAGACAGATCTCACTTTGTTGCACAAGCTGGAGTGCAGTGGCATGATCATAGCTGTCTGCTGCCTCAAACTCCCAGCCTTAAACAATCCTCCCACCTCAGCCTTTCCAGTAGCTGAGATTTCAGGCACAAGCCACCATGCCTGCCTAGGAGCTCATGTTTTGGCAAGATAAATCTGAGCTATTAGACTTTAATATATAAATCATTAAATAAGAGTTGGATATGCATCTTGAGCATATAAATGGGACTAGGTAAAGATTACCCAGGGAAAGAATGTAGACCAAGAGAATGCCCCAAACAAGTATTGCATTGATAATATTTCAAGTAGAAAACCAGAGACCTTATTAGTTATAAGTATGGGGAATTTGTTATACATATGCTGAAAGGCTGAAGGAGCAAAAGGAAGATACTGAGTTAACACTGAGATGAATGACAACAAGAAGCAACTCCCATCTTCAAGACTGGGGAACACAGGGAAGGGGCCCTGTAACCAGAACCTATGAGCTGGGAGGAGGGGACCTAAAGAACTAATGCTTGGGCCTCTGGGAGAAAACCCTGTGAAGGTGGTGCCTGACTATCTGAGGAGGGACGTGGGCTAGAGAGTTCTCCCTGGGCTCAGGAAGGATAGCTTGGTTGGTAAGGGAATGCAGTGTGGATGATACTGAGGCTGCCAGAGGTCTTGGGTTGGCTGCTCCTAGGTGGCTTGATGAAAATGGGAGGACCAGAAGAATTGGAAGTTGCAGCCAACTGACGGCTGCTACTGAAGATTCCTGACAGGAAGTAGAAAATAGGATGTAAGACCCTCCTCTCCTCCTTCTGGCTCCCAATATTTTCTGGTGATTCCCATTGGTGGATGCTAACAGGAACTCACCTGGCAAGGGAGCTTGAGACATGTAGTTTGAGTAGTTCTAGCCCTGCATAGTAGAGCAGTGTATAGAGATGGTGGGCTTGGAGCTGAGGAACAGCTTCTGTTATTCCATAATTTTCAAAGTGAGGGGAAAACTGCTTTCATGATAGGTATGCAATTCTTGTATGAATGTAAAATAGAGGCATTATACTGATGGCCCTGCAAGGGCAAAGTCAAACCTCTTTACCTATGGAGCAGACCTAACTCAGGCATGGTGTTTAAGCTAGTTTCTCTCTCATGCTGAAAACACAACATGAGTTTCCTTTCTGTTCCTTCCCTGACAGTACCATCGTAACATTCTTGATAACTTTCTGGAAATGTTTTTTGTGTATATAGATGTAGGCATATATTCTTTATTCACATATTCGTTCATTTATTCAACATTAACTGAGAGCCTACTCTGTATTTGGCACAAGTCTAGACGTTGGAGGCGTGGGGATGAACATGACAATATTCCTGACCTAATGGACCTTAGATCCTAGGAAGTTGGAGTGTGTTGGAGGGAAGGGTTAGTAATAAACATGTCAAACTATTTTTTTGTTTTATTTATTTATTTTTTTAGAGACAGGGTCTTACTCTGTGGCCCAGGTTGGAGTGCAGTGTTGGAATCATAGCTTGATGTAACCTTGAACTCCTGGGCTCAACTGAGCCTCCTGCCCCAGCCTCCCAAGTAGCTGGGGCTACAGGTGCCCACCACCACATCTGGCTTTTTTTTTTATTCTTTGTAGAGACAGGATCTCAAACTCCTGGCCCCAAGTGATCCTCCCAAAGCACTGGGATTTCAGGTGTGAGCCACCACACTCAGCCAAAACAACACCGCATGTTCTCACTCACAGGTGGGAATTGAACAATGAGAACACTTGGACACAGGAAGGGGAACATCACACACTGGGGTCTGTCATGGGGTGGGGGGAGGGGGGAGGGATAGCATTAGGAGATATACCTAATGTAAATGACGAGTTAATGGGTGCAGCACACCAACATGGCGCATGTATACATATGTAACAAAGCTGCATGTTGTGCAGATGTATCCTAGAACTTAAAGTATAATTTAAAAAAAGATTTTCAAGTAGTGCCTATAAAAAAATCAGAGTGTGGCTCAATGCAAATGATGAGGGTGGTGCACTCTAGCTATTACGAACTCTGCTTCACAAACGTTAGCGGCAGACACAGTTTCTAGCAAAATGGGCTGATTCTTTCAGTAAGATAAAGTTGCTAGTGGCTAGAAGGCCTCTTTAAAGTGGTGGAATCTGTATTGAGACCTGAGATATGAGCAGAAGCCAGGTATATGAAAATCAGAAAGACATTCCAGACAGAAGAGATAGCAATGACCTTGGCATATCTGAGACAGGCCAGCTTGGCTGGAAGACAGTGAATGATGGGAAGGTAACAGAATACATGCACATTGTCCTGCATCTGATTTTTTTTATTTCACAAAATATCTTGGAAATCAGTCCATATCAGAACCTCTCTAATATGAACTGAATGTTTATATTCTCTGCCATTCATATGTTGAAGCCCTGACCCCCATTATGATAGTATTAGGAGGTGGGGCCTTTGGATGGTAATTAGGTTTAGATGAGGGCATGAGAGTGAAGTCCCCCATTATTAGAAAGAGACACCAGAGTTTTCTCTCTTCACCAAGTGAAGATAGAGCAAGAAGGCAGCCATCTGTAAGCCAAGAAGAGAGCCTTCACTAGAACCAAGTATACTGGCATTCTAATGTTGGACTTCCCAGCCTCCAGAACTGTGAGAAATAAATGTCTGTAGTTGAAGCCACCCAGTCTATGATACTTTGTTATAGCAGCCTGAGCTGACTAATACACTCCCTCTATATGGTAACTATATAATAATATTCTATTATATAAACTTTTAGTTTATTGAACTGTTTTACTATTGTCAGATGTCTAAATTGTCCATAATCTTTTATTTTTACAAACAATTCAGTGCTATGATAAATAGCATTGTAAATATGGTTTTGCACATTAGGGTGATTTTACCTATAAGAAAAGCCCTAGAGATGTGTGTGCATTATATATTTTTATATATTCACTTTACATGTTGGTATGTATTTCCAAATAGATTTTCAACGAGTTTGTCAATTTCCACCCCCATCACAATAGTACTTACTTGTGTTCACTCTCTTCCATCCAGTGAACCATTACATGTTTGGGTCTTAGTCACCCTGCTCATATTTTTCTTTATTAAGGACATCTAGTTAATTTTCATGTGTTTAAAAGCCATTCACTTTGTGTGTGTGTGTGTGTGTGTGTGTGTGTGTGAACTGTTAGTTCATCTTTGCCCATTTTCATTGGATTGTGAAATTTATTTATGTAATGAGTTTATTTGTTCACTCCTCCCACAAACACATAGGGCAAGTGATTGTGCCTATAAATGGGAGTGAGTGATGAAGGCCTGCATCCCCACCACCCTGCATAGACATTGACTTTGCTCCAGTCTAGAAATTGTCACGACAACTTGATTCTTCCCTATACTCTGGGCTGGGAAAGTGAAACAGAGTTATCTTCAGGAGGTGTAAAACCAAGATTCTCCCTTCCACTTCCACATCCTAAATTGTGGGTGTGGAGCTAAGAATCATTTCCTTCTTAGAGGGTATTCTGAGAAAATACAATTGTGATCATAGTTAATGATCTTTTCCTGTTTCCATGTGTTCCTCTTCCTTAACATAAATTGTAGAGGATTTTGCTGGAAATTTGTTTTGCCCCTGTGCTTGTGGCTGGACAAACATGTGAGCATGTTTCTATTATGTATTCTATGTAGTTATAGCCATAATACAGTATAGGAATAGTATACAAATGTGTCTAATTAGAGGAACCAAGAATAAGAGTATAATATCTTTTAGTATGTGTTTCAAAAGCTTTCTGCCTCACTCCCCACCAGCAGCATTTACTTCCCCATTCACAAAACACACATACACAATTTTGTATAGATATTGGAATCTATGCTTACCCTAATTTAAAAAGAGTAATCAGAGCGCTATGTCCCTCATTGGGAATGATTCAACAAAGAAAAACTTAACAATTATGAAATTAACAGTTCAGGGTATGTAATTCTGGAAATCACACAATTACCCGTATGGAATATTTTTCCATGGTGGAGACTGCCCAGTCAACGTCAATGTTAATATCAATAAGCACGGCCATCTCAGATTTACCTAAATCCATTCCAATTTTCCCAGACTACTGATCGCACATGTTCCATACACGAGCTCACGTAGAGAATCTAGATGGGAGTGGAAAGAACTTTTATAAAAATGTAAAAAGTCATCTCCACGGATTTCAAAGGCTTCCTTCAGAAATACGACAAATAATTCAAAAACCCCTGCAACAAGATAGTCATGCTCTAAAATTTAGAGAAATTACTAAGTGTTAACTATAATACAATTCACTCTTAGAAGTTTTCCATTTTACTTCTTGCCCATGTCTTACCTAATTAATGTTTCTCTTTGAGATAAAAGAGCAGTGATTTTCTTGGCTGTTTCTTTGCTAAGGCAGTCACTATTCTTTCAAAATCTTGAACTTTAGCTTCTTTTCTACTAAGGAAAGCCCAGGAAAAATGTGCAGAGTCAAATTCAGGAATTGAAATATTGTTAAAATATTGTTTAACCTCAGAACCACCCTGAGCCAGTGCTAAACAATATTTGTTATTTCCTTCTATGTCATGGCTATCATTCATTCATTCATTCATCTGTTTGATCATTTTTTTTTAATTTATCTGTTCATCCAACAAACATTTGTTGATCAAACTTTGACTGCCAGGCACAGGGTTAGACACTGAAACTCACAAAGATCAATAGGACACAGCCTATGAGGCATTTCACTTACAGGAGGAACAAGGGGATGAATAAGCTTTATTTCATTTGAACCTCATACCTACCCTGTTGGGTGGGACAGATGTTGTTATTCTTTTTTTAATATAAAACCTTTTCTTTCTTAAAATATGTTCATTTCATTCTCACATTTAAATGCTACAAACGAATATAAAAATTTAATCTAAAATTTGAGCTTCCAGGAAAAATAAATTCAACCCAGAGCGATAATCTTTGTTAACCACACATAGCACCCCTATTGTTTTTTCTACATAGTAGAGATACTTTTACATATTTTATTTATACTTGGCAATCCAGTATTGTATTATTTTCCATTATTTGTATCTATATATTTTCTCTAAGTAGTTTGTAAGAGGTCCTTTGGGGCAAGGATTATGTCCAACAATTTTTGCTAATTGCTTATACTAGAATTATTCTGCCTCAATGAAGCCCCTTCTAACTCCATCCCACAACTATTTGCCCTTCCTGGCAATGCCTAGTTCCCAGGATATAAAAATGGGTGCATGGAAAACAAGGAAGAGTGAAAACCCAGAGAAATAAGAATAACAAATACACAGAGTCACCCTTCCTGCTGCTGTAGCAGGTGGGCAATGATTGTAAATAAGCAGTTTCTCCTATGTGCAGAGACATGGCTCAAACCAAGGCAGAATTCCCTGTGTAAAATGAACACATGGTTGTCATTGTCCAAAGTACAGGTGGTACTGTATTTTCCTATAGAAGATTATATGTTCTGGATATGAAAAACATTTTGTAAAAGTATACAATTTTAATCCATATGACCTAGGTAGTTTTTTAAATAAAAAATTTTAGAATTTAAAATTTATTTTGTTTCAGATTTTAAGATAATCTTTCATTCCATACCCAATCATTGTTAGTTGTATCAAATATATTCCCTTGCCAGTATTTCTAATAGCATGCCCTAATTAATTTATTTTATCTTTTGGCATAAATCAATTAAAATTAAAATAGAGTTTGGTAAATCTCAGGGGAGTATTGTTTCACATTAAAAACTTTTTTTTTCTCAAGAGATCACAGATGTTGTTATTCTTACTTTATAGATAAAGAAATGGAGGTTCACGTAATGGTTAAGTGAATTGTTCAGGGCCTTGCAAATAGTGAGTGTTGAACTAAGACACAAATCCAGTCTTATAGTTCCAAATCCATGTTCCTGTCATTGCCATTTTACACAGTGCTAATGTCCTTCCTTGAGAAGCTCCTGGGGGCAGCATTGCTGATGTGATCACTTTACTGACCCTTGACATCTGTGTCATGAACCATGAAGTATGTTCATAGAAGGATGAATTCACTAAATATGATATCATTTTGTTCCCTTTATCTGTTAATAACAGAAAAGCATATGCTATGCCCCAAAGTTTTCTATAGCTGTGGCTTTTTAGCAGAAGAAAACTTTAAAATCTAATTAAGCCCCATGCATGGAAAAATCAGATAATTCCTCAAAGCAAACTAACACACATCTTCCCAGTGATGTTATCTTTACCATGTATTTTCCTTTCCTGCAACAGCTGAAATTATCATGGAGTTCGCTGCAGAGCCAAATTTTAATATACAGCAAACCAAATTGTGATAAGTTTGAGAAAGCAATAAAGCTAGGTATGTATCACTGGCATAACAATACAAGCTGATTGACTGCTTATTAGGAGTGATTTACCCAAAAATAGAATTTAAACATGAATGGTGGAGAGCCCAGGCCTGGGCTGGAAGAAACACACACATAGTTTCTGTAATTATAAACAAATAACATCAGGTTTGGGTAGGACTTCATCCCTCTTCTCTACCTTCTCACCTCTGGGGTAATGTATGATATGGCCTAGAACTGACCAAAAAAAGGTTTCCACATCCTGGATGTCATTGGACGCATTAGTGCAGCTAGATCAGTGAAACTCAATTTTGGGACTCAGTTATGATCCCTATGTTACAGGGATCATAAAGAAAAAAGAGCCCGGGCATGATGTAATCCCAGCACTTTGGGAGGCTGAGGCGGGAGGATCACCTGAGGTCAGGAGTTTGAGACCAGCCTGGCCAATGTGATGAAACCCTGTCTCTACTAAAAATACAAAAATTGTCTGGGCTTGGTGGCGTGAACCTGTAATCTCAGCTTCTCAGGAGGCTGAGGCAGGAGAATTGCTTGAACCCGGGAGGCGGAGGTTGCAGTAAGCCAGTAAGCTGAGATTGCACCATTGCACTCCAGGCTGGGCAACAAGAGCAAAACTCCATCTCAAAAAAAAAAAAAAGCTTTTCTTTCTTGCTTTTTTGCTTGCTTGCTTGCTTGCTTGCTTGCTTGCTTGCTTCTTTCTTTTCTCTTTTTCCTTCCTTCCTTCCTTTCTTTTCTTTCTTGTTCTTTTTTTTTTTTTTTTCTCAATTTGCCGCTGGGAGAAGTCTAGAGGTTATAAGGGCCACAACATAGAAAGAACCTGTCTGAGAGTGAAGCCAATACAGAGAAAATCTGAGTTAAGAAATGAAGATAACTGATTCTCAATTCTTAATATCATCATTTGAAACTCTGGGCCCTGCCATGCCTGAAGTGAGAGCTATCTCTGTATTACTTAGATACTTAAGTTAATAAATTCCTTTTCTTTTTCACCTTCTCTCTCTCTCTTTCAACCAGTTCCGTGTGTTTCTATCAGTTGCTACTAAGAATTCTAAGGAAAACAGCAATCAACCTTTCTTCCCAGTGATTTTGTTTCTCTTTGTTTACAAATTATAGATTATTAGGGACAGCTGTTGTATGTCTTTGTTGGAAAAATTATATATTATTTGGGACAGTGACCATTCAGACCCATGGATCCTTAGATCCATAGATTGATGTGCAATCCACAAGACTCAGCCTTGCCCCTTTTCTTGATGTTTAGTGAGCAACTGAAATGTTTTTGGAAAACATAGCCTAGAAAGATTTATCATTTTATTTCCTAATGAAAAGTAAAATATATTATGCAATTCTGAGGCCAGAAACAGTTAAATGCTTACAAAGTTAATGGCATTTTCAGTTACTATAATAAAATGCAATATTTTACTTTAAAGATAACAGCCATTTAAAATATACCCAATAAATCTGCTACACTGATTTCACCACAATATTCTCTTCCTCATAATGTCTTTAATCCTGATAATTTCTCTGAAAAAAATATATTAGGTTTCAGTCAAATTCCATGAGCAGCTAGTTTTATATGTTTTGCTTAATGTGTAGAACTGAAAAGGGAGGAATGGTGTCTCAAAGTACAGGTCTTTAGAGACTTGCATCTGAAATCCCCATGGTAGAAATAGTTTCTCAGTTAGCTTTTCTTTTTCTCTTTGTTCCTTTCTTTTCTTTTCTTTTTCCTTCCTTCCTTCCTTCCTTCCTTCCTTCCTTCCTTCCTTCCTTCCTTCCTCCAACAATAGCAATGACAGAATTTCTGAGGAACTACAGACTTGGTACACACAGCTTAGTGAGACACATTCTCACCGTTTAGTATCTAGTGGCAGAGAAGAGTATGTCAATTATTACAGTGTGTTCTTTACTTTAAAAATCCCAGTGATATCTTCAATGCTTTCATTGGAAAATTCTCAGACCCCCCACATTATAGGATGAATTTTGGGTAGGCAGTTCAAATTTGAAACTAGTTTATGAGGCAAATATGCTGGCTTATCTGGTTTGGGTAACCCATAAACATATATATCTAACATTGCCTTGATGAATATGCTAAAATTTAAAATAAAACATGAAAATACCGTTGATACTTTATAGGAAAGTACACGTGTAACCATGGCAATGCTAAAAGACAAGTGGCAAGAAAGCCAACACATGCTATGCACTAGTGTGCTAAGTACTTTTATAACAAATTCCCTTAATTAGTTCTGACAACACGTTGTGAGGTTGGCACTGTAATTCTTGTGGGCCCATTCTCCTCTCCCCACTAGGCAGGCCCCATCGTCTAAGGCAGTTTTAAAGGCTGGAGGAGCCCTCTGTACAGTGCTGGATGTTCCAAACCTCGACAGCCAGGTGCAGGACAGTGAGCACTTGCCATTTCCCAGTCCTCCCGATTTCTGGGGTTTCCTTCCAAGCAATGTTCTGATTAGACTAGGTGGCGCAATGTAGATGTTCATCTACTTGATTTATGACTTACCTCTGACTCCCCAAAAGTCAGCCCCAAGAAGCAGTAGGTTATCAGTACCAGATGTTCTCCTATGCTCAGGCATGAGATAACACTTTCCTGTAGAAATTGTATTCTTCCTTCTGACACAAATTTTTGTCTGTGCTGAAATCCCCTTTCAAATTCCCTCGCAGATAATCTTTAAAGCAAAGCTAATTCAGTTAGAAGGAATTGTTTTCTTTGTAATGTAATTATGTTAAAGCAAAGATCCTAATGTCAGGGCAATCTGTACAGTCTTTTGACCAAGATTTTTATTTGTATCTGTCTCGTAGTTTAAAAAATGAAAATCGTGCATAGTTCTGCCTACATCCTCTCCTTGTTTTGTCTTTATCTCTCTCTGTGTTCTGCTTGCTCGACACACTTCCTCTCTTTAAGTAGATCAACTTCTGCTATTTCTATTAGTTAACTTTAATCATCCTCCTGAACTAAAGGTGGCCCTTCTTTTTTTTTTTTTTTGACAGAGTCTTGCTCTGTTGCCCAGGCTGGAGTACAGTGGCGCAATCTCGGCTCACTGAAACCTCTGCCTCCTGGGTTCAGCAATTCTCCTGCCTCAGCCTCCTGAGTTGCTGGAGTTACAAGCGTGTGCCACCATGCCCAGCTACTTTTTTTGTATTTTTAGTAAAGATAGGGTTTCACCATGTTGGTCAGGCTGGTCTCGAACTCCTGACCTGATGATCTGCCCACCTCAGCCTCCCAAAGTGCTGGGATTACAGGTGTGAGCCACCACGCCTGGTCCAGGTGGCCCGTCTGAGCTCTCTCAATACTTCCCATGTTACAAATGAAAACAATGAGGTTCAGAAATTAGTTACATTACTCACAACATAAGGCAAACATTCTAATTCAGAACTGATTTTTTCCAAAGCACATAGGTTTTACCCCATACTCTGTGGTCCACTCATGACTGGTTCATTTATGGTTGATTTAGGAAATTAAATTGTAAGAGATTGGACTTTTTTGATTACTTAACATTAATCATACCCTATGGCCAATTATCTTCCTGTGGAACATTTTCAATAACATGTAAATAAAATGTACATATTCACATATTCACATATAAATAATATTTATTATTATTATTTCACCTGAAATTGATTTTTCTCTTCAGACTTTTAATAAGAATCATTTCACATAGCCTTGAAATTTAAAAAAAAATTATGCTGCTTTTACATACAGATCTTGTCAAAAAATGTTCTCCAGGGGAGAAAAATCAAGTAATAAATAATGTACAAGGTTAACTCTAGTTTGATCAAAATAACATCTGCCATTAGTTTAGTTTGTATGATCGTACTGGCATTAGTATGTGTAAATGTAACTATTGAAAAAGAGCCTACGCCAGGTTCCAAATGGCCAATAACTATAGTTAGCACTGGAGGCTGAAAATATTTCCAAGTTTATCTATATTTTGAAGTTTTGCTTGCAGTTTATTCTGTGATATTCTTCTTACTTTGATGAACAGGATTTCATTTTTTTTAAAGGATTATTTGCAATCTCATAAATAATAATTACTTTATTTTAAAATAGAGTATAGTCTTGAACTTCTGTTTTTTTTTAAGATCGAAGTTATTGCTGAAGTGCTTCTCAAGTTTTATTTATTTATTTATTTATTTATTTATTTATTTATTTTGAGGCTGAGTCTTGCTCTGTCACCCAGGCTGCACTGCACTGGTGCAGTCTCGGCTCACTGCAACCTCCCCCTCCTGGGTTCAAGCGATTCTCCTGCCTCAGCCTCCTGAGTAGCTGGGATTACAGGCATGTGCCACCACACCCAGTTAATTTTTGTATTTTTAGTAGAGATGGGGTTTCATCCTGTTGGCCAGGCTGGTCTTCAATTCCTGACCTCAAGTGATCCGCCCTCCTCGGCCTCCCAAAGTGCTGGGATTACAGGCATGAGCCATCACGCCTGGCCCTCAAGTTTCTAAAAGTGCTAATTATTGTCAATAACTTGTACTAAACTCTTGTTCAACTTCCATTTTCTGCATTTAATTATGTTAATCTGCTAACAAGCCAGACTGTGATATTCATTCATTCATTGAAATGATTTGAGTGCCTATGATGGGTGAGGCACTGTACAGATACTGAGGATAAAATAGCAGGCAAGACAAAGTCCTTACCCTCATAGTGTTCAGTGGGGAACAGAGATGGTCAGCAGCTAGTAAGCAAATATCCCACCCACTGTTTCCCATCTTGGGGTGGTAAAGGAAAAGCTAAAAAGCAAAAACAGGTGAAAATTAAGGTTGAGAGTTCAGTACTCTAGATTGAGTCTCATTGGTTCATACTTCAAAAAGATTCCCTTTGCCACAAATTCCTGAATCTTGGCTGTAGCACTTTTGTTGTATCACCATAATAACACTGTCTACTTCGCTTCCATAACAGAGTGGCAAAACTTGGCCTAGTTAAGACTGCAAAACAGGCAAAATTAGCATTAATTATTTATTCATTCATTTCAACAAACATATATTAGTTATGTTACATACTTTTGGAAGACCTGAATTGTAAAGATCAAAAATTATACACAGAAAGACTTCTGCTTTGTGGCAGGATGTGATAGGCCAATACTCTTACCTGAACAAATGGAAAATATTAAAAAAGTCATTTTCAAAAGCACCTGAGAGCCGTGAAAGCAACGAAGACTAAGTGAACTAAAATTCCAGAGAGAGAAAGAGAGAATAATTTCAAGGTGATCTGATGATTGCTGGCTATTTTTCTCTCAGGACATTTTGTTGGTTCTGGGAGTACACTGATGGTTTGGGCTTGACCCAGGTAGAGGGACTCTGCTGCAAAAAGAGAAACCAGTGAAGCTTTTAATAATCCTGTGGAGCGCTGGAAACTTGAGGAGCCTCAAATGCATGCCTGTTTCTCCCCATTGTACTGAAATCTCCCACAGTCTCATAGAGCTTAGAAAACAAAGACTCTTCAGGAAGAGGCCTGCTTCAAACACATGTCCAATCTCCCTCTGAAGACATTTATCAGATCTTGAAGTTGCATGGGGGAGGAGGCCAAAAAGTAAGCTGAAAACTTCCAAATGGCAGAAATGTATCTCCTACAGCCTTTCAATATGAGGAAGAGCCAAAGAACCACCATGCTTGCAATGAAGAGCCTGGGATAGCCATGGCTCAGGAACACGATTAAATCAGAAATAGACTGACTTTTACTAAAACTTTATCTCTGTTCAATTTATGATTGGATTGAAGTGATTGGACCCTTTTATGTGCCAAACAGAGATGTATTAGTCTGCTTGAGCTGCCATAACAAAATAGTGCAGACCGGGTGGCTGACATAACAGAAAATTTACTTCTCACAGTTTTGAAGACTGAGAAGTCCACGATCAGCATTCTGGTTAGTTGGGTTTCTGGGGAGGCCCCTCTTCCTGGCTTGTAGACTGCTACCTTCTCATTACTCCAGCACATGGCCTTTCCTCTTTCCGGGGTGCATGCTCATGGGGGTGGTGGGGGGCGGGGGGCAGGAGAGAGAGAGAGAGAGAGAGAGATGACTTCTCTCTCTTCCTCTTCTTATAAGGCCACCAATCCTATGAGATCAAAGTCCCACCCTTATGACCTAATTTAACCTTGATTACTTCCTTAGAGGCCTCGTCTCCAAATATAGTCATATTGGGGGTTAAGGCCTTAACATATGAATTTAGGAGAACATAATTCAGTTTACAGCAAGAAGATAAATTATTTTTGCGTGGAATATAATAATATCTGAAACCTCCACAGGTCCTTTATACATAACATTCTACCTACAAATAAGAGTCACTACACATGTGAAGCAGCAATGTCATATGACCAATAATCAAGAGAGAAAAAAAAAGCAAAACAAGCAAATAGATGATCTGCATAATTGAAGTTAACAGACAAGAACTTTAAAACAACCATAATTGGGACTTCTGGATAGCTAAGGGCATAACAGCTGCACCATTTAGCTATATGCCTCCCTGTATTTCCTCCCTAAAGAATTAAAACCAATAAAAAATGGTATGTAAATCTAGGCAAAACCATGCCTTTGGCATAACTTGAAGACAGAGAATGCTAAAATATTAAAATGACCGTGACTAGGCTGGGCACAGTGGCTTACACTTGTAATCCCAGCACTTTGGGAGGCTGAGGCAGGTGGGTCACTTGAGGCCAGGAGTTTGATACCAGCCTGGCCAACATGGTGAAACCCTGTCTCTACTAAAAATACAACAAAATTAGCCAGGCATGTTGGTACCTACCTGTAATCCCAGTTACTGGGAGGCTGAGGTCCAAGAATTGCTTGAACTCCGGAGGGAGGTTGCAGTGAGCCGAGATTGTCCCACTGCACTCCAGCCTGGATGACAGAGTAAGACTCTGTCTCAAAAATAAAATAAAGTAAATAAAATGACTGTGACTAAACAGAGAAAGTCACCACATTCCAGTGTAAGATCTCATATTCTGGCTTGATCCCTGTATTGCACAAGGCTCTTTAGAGAGTAAAGACAGACTGAGAAAAACTTCAGGAAAGTAAAAAAAAAAAAAAAAAAAAAGGAGAAACTAGCAAAAGGGCCTAAGGTTCATAAAAAACTACCATCAAAAAGATCAGGTTGATCTTACCTATGAAAATATTTTAACAATATCCTGGCAGAGCATAGCATGGATTGCAGGGAAAGAACTTCAGAGTATGCATGATTAAAAGGGTCAGGAGTTACTTAAACAGCATTGTTCAAAACATATTTTTAAATGGGAGAAAAAAAGACAAAAAGGAAGAGGGAAGCACCCTTTGCAACTGGACGGTGAAGGGGAAATAAGCAATTGGTGTAAGGATTAGGGTCTTGCAAAATCAAAGAGAAACACAACATTGGAAGGTTTATACTCTTTCTGCCACCACTAAAACAATGAGCAAATGACCCCTAAAGCATATGAACCTCACTATATTGCTAATGAATGAAGCCATTAAACTAGGAATCTTATGATCATAGTACCATAAAAATGAAAAGATATATCAACAGATTCATCCAGAGCCTTTGCCAAGAAAGCAGGGAAGACAATTCTACATATATCATCCATGTAACAACCCCCATACTCCTTGAAAAAAACCCTGAAGCAGAAAAATTCTGTAAGTCAACATTCCAAACTGGATCATATACATTCATTCAAGCATTTGAGAATATGGAAAAAATGCTTGAATTGGAAACTCAAAAATTAAGAACAGAAGTGGATAAAAACTTCACAAGGGAAAAAATGAAAACAGAGTTGACAACTCAGGAAAGAAATGGAAGAAAAATACAAAATTATCCAAGAAAGAAAACAAATTACAAGATTCTCAAAGAAGAATAGACACACATGAAGATTTAATAGGCAAAGAAGGAAAGCAGGAAATTATTAAATGAGAGACTAAAGTAAAAAGAAAGTAAAAATAGTCAAGAGAAAGGAATAGAAATGGAAGAAAGGCAAAGAAGGACAGTACATAAAAAACCACAGACATATATTCTTGACTATTGATATGAAAATACTAAATAAATATTAGCAAGCAGAATCCAATATCCCATTGAGAAATACGCCTAACCAAGTGGCATTTATTCTAGGAATGCAAAGTTTGTTCAATATTAGTAAATCCATTGATATCATCCTATACTATATCAATAGTTCTAAAGAAAAATCACATGATTATCTCCATAGATGCTAAAAAGGCCGTGACAAAATTCAAGTAAAAATTCTCAATAAAAATACATTCACAATAAAAATACTCAGAAACAGGAATTGAGGAATACTTTCCCACATGATAAAATTGATGTGTGTGGACACACACACGTACACACCTTAAGTCTTCAATCTATTATATTATGTAATGGGGAAACACTAGTGGCAATTCAACTAATATCAGGAACAAGCAAAGAATGCCCACTACCTCTGTTCCTATTTAACCCTATAGTAATGTTATTAGCCAATGCAATTATACCAGAGAAATCAAGTAGATGCACAGGAATAGATTAAAGAATGTAAATAATAGTATAACTGGAAAGCCTTAGAACATTGCAGGATTCTTAAGGGATAAGCAAAGAAAGTGATCGCCTGAGATAGAAGTGTCTCTTGCTGTGAATATTGTTGAAATGACAACAAAGGATTTAGAATATTACACAAATTTAGTTAATAAAGCAGCAAAAGGGTTGCAGAATTGACTCCAATTCTGAAAGAAATTCTACTTCTACTGTGGATAAAATGCTATCAAACAGCATTGCATGCTACAGAGAAGTCTTTCATGGAAGGAAGAGTCAATCCATGTGACAAACTTCATTGTTATCTTATTTTAAGAAATTGCTACAGCCACCCCAACTTTTAGCAACTACCACTCTGGTCAGTCAGTAGTTATCAATGTCGAGCCAAGAGCCTCCACCAGCAAAAAGTTTACAACTTGCTGAAGGCTCAGATGATGGTTAGCATTTTTAGCAATAAAGTTTTTTTTGTTTGTTTTTGATTTCTTTTCTTTCTTTCTTTCTTTTTTTTTTGAGGCAGAGTCTTGCTCTGTCACCCAGGTGGGAATAGTAGTGTGATCATGACTCACTGCAGCCTCAACCTCCTGGGCTCAAGTGATCCTCCCACTTCAGCCTCCCAAGTAGCTGGGACTATAGCCCCCACACTTGGCTAAGTTTTAAATTTTTTGTAGAGATGGGGGTCTCACTGTGTTGCCCAGGCTGGTCTTGAACTCCTGGCCTCAAGTGATCCTCCATCCTTGGCCTCCTAAAGTGCTGGGATTACAGGCATGAGCCACCATGCCCCAAAATATTTGTACATTGCTTTTTTAGACATAATGCTATTGCACACTTAATAGACTACAGTGTATTGTAAACATAACTTTTATATGCACCAGGGAACCAAAAATTTGTGTGACTCACTTTATTCGAGACCCTCAGTATCTCCAAGGTATGCTCGTATAAGAAAATGTATGTATATCTGCTAATTTGTACAAAAAAGAAAATATAATCCTGACCTTAAAGAAACTAGTTACCTATGGGGCATGAGGGAAGAAAGAATAGCTGAAATTGAAATGGAGTAGTAAGGATAAGAAGAAAATGATACTTCTCTAAGTATACCTTAATGTATAGCTCTGACTCTCAGAACCCAGGGCCTGCCAGTTGGTTTAGCACGACATGAGGCCCACAGCCGGGTCTTCTTCAAGGTTGGACACAGGAGGCCACCAGGGATACAATACTCAGTCCTTAGTTTTGCACTCTTCACACAAACTAGATTTCATTTATAAAATAACTCATAGTTCTTTGTCTAGATTTTTTAATCTGAAAATAATACTCTATTTAGAGCAATGGTTAAAAGAAAAATCAATTTTTAACTACCAAATGAATAATTTTATTTCTAATCTGCCAATTACGAGTTTATAACCAATCCTTTTTAACACCCACAAGGTGCCCCAGGCACTTTTCACAGCTCTGGACAATCAAACTAGCTAATTCTCAGATGATTGACTTGGTACAGGGGTTAATTACCTCCTTAATGCGTTCCTCTGTCTTTCTGAGCACTAACTGCTGTTAATTACCTTCAATTTTTTGTGGTAAGAACATTTAAAATCTACTCTGAGCAATTTTGAAATATACATTAGTATTTATTATAGTCACTATCCATTGTACCCCATAAATATATAACATATACTATTACTATTTGTCTATTAAAAATAAAATCTAAAGAAATTATCTTCAGTTTGTGAGGCAATCACAGGAGAAGGACAAAGGGAAGACTGGGAACTTCTACACTCTGCATTTTATCATTTGTGTGCAATTACTAAACCAGTTGAGGAGCCTCCTCTTTTCACACTCGGTGGCTTGCGTTGTGCCGTATTTGCTACAAAGACTTATTATCACCATAAGCCATATGTCCTGAGTATCCTGGTTTAACTCTATTAAATTTGAACCTTTTAATTTAAGTTGCTAATGTTATTTAGCCTTGTTTCCTTGGTATAGGTCGCAAAATTAGAGCTGTATTTGAATTCTGACTTTTGCTTACTGACGTTGGGCAAAACCCCTTTGAATCTTGATTTTTCCATCTCTAAACTTGGAATAATAATAATTGTATATAATAAAACCTATATCACAGTGCCAATTACCAGTAACGTTTAATAAATAAATTTCTCCCCATTTATTTGTATTTAATCTTCCTCTGTAGTCAGTGAGAACTCATATTCTATCACTTTTTTTTTTTTTTTGAGACAGGGTCTTGCTTTGTCACCTAGGCTGGAGTGCAGTGGTGTGAACACAGCTCACTGCAGCCTTGACCTCCTGGGCCCAAGCAACCCTTCTGCCTCAGCCCCAAAAGTAGCTAGGACTACAGGTGCATGCCACCACACCCAGCTAATTTTTGTATTTTTCTTAGAGACGGGGTTTCACCATGTTGCCCAGGCTGGTCTGGAACTCCTGAGCTCAGGCAATCCACCCACCTCGGCCTCCCAAACTGATAGGATTATTACAGGCATGAGCCACTGCACCTGGCCCTGTTGGTACTTTAAAAAATTACACAGAACTGAGTTTCCTAAGGTCATTTGTCTCAGTCAAGGTTTGTGACTGCAAGCAACAGAAACTTTAACTTTGGCTGATTCAAGTAGAAAATTAATTAATGGATATTGGGCAGATTATAAAATTTCCAGGAAATCTTGAGAACCAGACTTGGAGACTACATAATCAGGAAAAAATGCTGCAAAATAAGCCTCAGAACTATTGGGAGCCACACCTCTGCTTTTGCAGTGGGTACAGGCATCTTTTCTGATCCGGGAGTCAGAATGACACTACCAGATCACTGAGCGTTGGTCTCTAGGTGTGACCTTGGTAGAATTGAGTCCTTGGCGATCTCTGATTCTTCATGTCAACAGCTTCTGAACCAAATTCTAGGGCACACTCATCAGATTAGCCAAGGCTACAGCTTTTGTCTGTGCACTGGCTACAGAGGAGAATGGAAAAATGTCTGTGAGATTTTTTTCAACTTATCTAGGGGGAATTGAACCATGTCTCATAAAGTGAGGTCTTTCAAAATAGGAAAGGGGGTCAAGTACTGGTCAGTCAAAAAAAATGACAAACGCCTACTACAGAATTTCAGGAGATGTACTAGGCATCGCATGAAAAAATGGGGGCATATTCCATAATCAAATAAATTGGGTGTATTTGTCAGGGTTCTCCAGTGAAACAAACAGAACAATAGGAGATATATCTATATCTACATCTGTATCTAATACATATCTATATCTGCATGTGTGTGTATATATACACACATATATATATCACACTAAATAAGATTGTGCAGAATTGGCTTGTATGATTATGGGGGCTGTGAAGTCCCACAATCTGCCATCTATGAGCTGGAGACCCAGGAAAGCCGGTGGTGCAGTTTGAAGGCCTGAGAGCCAGAGAGGCAATGGTATAGATTCCAGTCTGAGTTTGAAAGCCTGAAAACCAGGAGCACTGAGGACAAGAGCAGATCAATGTTCCGGATCAAGTAGGCAGAGGGCAAATTCAACTTTCCTCAGCATTTTTGTTCTGTTCAGGCTTCAACTGATTGGATGATGCCTTCCCATATTGGAAAGGGTCATTGCTTTACTCAGTTCACCAATTCAAATGTTAATGTCTCCACAAACATTGTCATAGACACATCCAAAAATAATGTTTATCCAAATATTTAGGCATCTCATGGCCCAGTCAAGTTAATTCTTAAAATTAACTCTCACATTGGGAAAACGCTCCTTCCCCTTCTTTCTTCCCCCTACCCCACCCCCTTGCTCTACCTTCACCTTGCTTAAACCTTCTCATTCTTCAGGCAACTTCTCTCTCTTCTCACTCAAGAAAGTGTATGGAATTTTAGTAAAAGGTAATGGCATAAGGCTAAGGATAATTTTGAAGTCTCTCTAATTTCAGATAAAGAGATAAATCATTATATATGTTTTATATGTATTGATTATTATCAGCAAATATATTAGGCTATAGTTGATTATGAAATACAGTAAGTCATGATGTTATGACTGAAGCATGTGGATTTAGGTCAAACAGTATCAGAAAAACAGTCTTAAAATATACTGGTTGGAAGTTTTTCTGTGAGCAACACTAACACTCAACCAAGACCCCAGTGTGTTTTGCTACATCCGCCTTCCCTTCTTTACTTTCTATTGAGGAGAGCAGTCTATGTTGTTGCTAATATTACTTTGTTGTGATGTCCACTTAAGCTTCCAATATCTTTCTAAGTAATCTTCAATCAATTCTAAATAACTACAAATTTAAATACAACTTTGTAACTAGCTAACATTAATTGCTGCTTTCCACAATTACAATGTTTCTCAAATGATTATGTCCATAAGCTAGTTAATGTACAGCGCTCTCCATTCTAGCCTATTATGTCTACAAATCATTCTGTGGCATCTGGTAGTGCTGATTTGTGTGTTATCCTGTCACCTTATTGAGCTTTTATCCTGTTAATGACCCTGCTGCCACAAGCCTCACACCATTTAGTATAAATTAGCTGTGGCTCCATGCTTTACCAGTGGAGTTGTGTGTGTGTTTGTGTGTGGGTATATTTATCTTAAAAAAAAACCTACTGTTTTGTTAGTATCTTAATTTTTTATTTTGTTTTTCCAGATTTTTTTCAACTTTTATTTTCAATTTCGTGGTACATGTACGGGTTTGTTACCTGGGTATGTTGCATAATGCTGAGGTTTGGGGCATGAATGATTCCATCACCCAAGTACTGCACATAGTCCTCAACAGTTAGTTTTTCAACCCTTGTCCCCCTCTCTCCTTCCCTCTTCTAGTGGTCCCCAGTGTCTATTGTTGCCATCTTTGTCTATGTGTACTCAATGTTTAGCTTCCACTTATAAGAGAGAACATGTGGTATTTACTTAAGACCAAATGTTTTCTGTTTGCTTGTTTGTTTTTCTTAGAGACAGGGTCTCACTTTGTCACCCAGGCCGGTACAATCATAGCTCACTGCAGCCTCAAACTCTTGGGCTTAAGCGATTCTCCCACCTCAGCCTTCCTGGGACTACAGGTGTGAGTCACCAAGCCGTCTCACAAATGTTTATTAATCAGTATCTAGCCAGGGTATTGCCAGAGACTTTAATAACCTAGAGCAAAATCCAATGTGTTTGTCATTGGCTCTCACCTCCAGAAAGATAAAGGCATTTGTCTAAATTTAGCATAGAAGTCCCATGAATGACCCCATCTCCAATCTGGGCCTGTTTCCTTCCATTGTTGATGAATATTTCCTGATATATCTTAAATTTCGCTTCCTTACTGAAATGGTTCTTGGTGCCTCATTCTGAGTCCCCATCACCAGTACCCTTCTTTCACAAAATACTGCCTTGGGGTGTGGATAAAATGGACATCAAATGGAGCGTCCCACTATGGATTTAGAACATCCTTCACTTTGCCAGTTCCCAGTTTTCATTACACCTGGCAATACAGATACTTGCCAAGACATCTCGCATTCCATTGATAGTGCTGGTCTGGCAAAATTTAAAATGCATCACGTCTGTCTTTTCTTGTATTCTTTTTGACAGCATTTTTGAAGTATAAGAAATGAAAAAAAAAATAAGGGGGAATCATCAGCAGAGAAGAAACTGAAAGGTGCTTGCAAAATCCTTAGTCTATGTAGTCTACATATTTCAAGACCCAAATGAGCAAAGGATTACTTAGATACATAATTAGGAAACTTAAACTGGTCCTGTTGCTTTAGAAGCTTTAAAATTTATTTTAATGTGTCAGGAACAGTAATTAGTTATATTTGAATACATAACAATGCATAATGTAATATAGTATAACATAACATATAGAATATTATTATAATATAATATCTCTAGCTCTCTACACACTTCTTACATCAACACTATGGCATAAGGATTAAGGGAAATACGAATTATCTGGTTCGAAGCAATTAATTCTCCTGTCTGAAAAATTAGTCTCTAATTTGTATTTGATGTTTGTTTCTGAATTACTCCTATATGTTTTATTCTTCAAGATCCCCTAAAGGAATTAAATAATGTTAGGCGACCTACTAGAACAGCACTTCTAGTAGCAGAAAATTAGGCTAGCATCCTCCAGAGATTTGCCAGAAAAATTAGCAGCAGAGGGTATAAAAGCAGCAACTATTTCTGCTAGAAAATGAGCAGAAGTGAAAGTACTAATCTTATTAGCAGCAGTGTCATCAGTCAAAACAGTAAGAATGTAGGAATGAGGCTTTGAAGGCTATTTTATCTTCGAGAATCCATTTCTCTTCTTATAAGACCAATGGCAGGATAAAGAATAATGGCAGCAAATGAAATCCAACAGAGATGAAAAAGAAGAATTTTGTCATTCTTCTGTCAC
Source organism: Pan paniscus (assembly GCF_029289425.2). Classification (NCBI taxonomy): domain Eukaryota; kingdom Metazoa; phylum Chordata; class Mammalia; order Primates; family Hominidae; genus Pan; species Pan paniscus. The sequence continues at coordinate 104,774,894 of NC_073253.2, forward strand.
ATTATTTCATAAAAACTGGGCATAGCTCAAGAGTGACTTTGGGCATACACAGCACCGATTGCCCAGATACCACAAGAAGCTGTCACTGTGTTCAAATTATACTGAACACTTTGCAAGAATGGTCCCTCCCTGTAGGGTTGGCTAGAGTGCATAGTCTAATGGATTCAAATAGAGAAGCCATGCACCGAGCTCCATCCTCCTGCAGAGAAAACAGTGTGCTTTGGGCTGGTCCAGCCCACACAATCCAGAGGCCATGAAGATGGACCATGGACCAGGGAGCTACGTTCTGTTTATTTACCTCTATCTACAGAGACTGTATTAATATTTTTGCTCTCTGAGTATGTGGCCCCAGGATGTTGGGTGGCATGAGTGCTTCATTTCACCTTTAGTTCAGTGTAAGGTTCTGAGGTAATAAATGCTTAGAGTTTGATGAGAAACCCACTTTTCCCAAAGAAAATGGAATCAAAAACTATATTATAGGAAGATGATCTCACTTTTCACCACTATGTTAGACGTAATCTTAGGCTAGGGCTAAATGCTAAAACTTGTTTGTTTACATTGAAATTTTCCCCTGATATGAAATGACCTAAATTTTATTCCCAGCTTTTAGGGCCTCTGGTCTCTCATCTGTAAATTTTCTAAGTCTCCTTCCAATGTTAGCATTTAGATTTTGTGAGTAATCAAGTCAGAGTCACAACAACTGAAGTAGTTAAGACATGTAGACATAGGTGGTTGCATGGAGTCTAGTGAGGACATTTTAAAAAATGGACTTTTTGGTCACCCAATCCCATGGCACTGACTTAATTTCCAACCAGATAGCAATCTCTGGTGACTTGACAGCAGAAACAACTTAATCAAAATGCAATTACTTTCCCATTTTCATATTCTTTGTTGAATTGATCAAATATTCATTTCATGAAACCCAAATGATTGTTGATTTTTTTCCTCAACACAATTAGGGAATTCTAAGTGTCAATATAGTTATTCAGGCTGAATAACAAAACAATCTCTTGTGATAACTTGCAAAGAAAATTGTGGTAAAGCCAGAAGTAGTGCTGAGTAGATGAACAATCCCCCACCCAGTACTGTGCTTGGCACTAGACTGCTCAAAACTGTTGTCTTCCCTCCTCCGTATTATCTGCTTTGCATAGGGAAAATCATTGCCTATATCCACAACACTCCAAAATGCTATCAGGCAAGCGAGATTTGCTTCAGTTTCTCAAGCTGGGAGGTAGAGACTGGGCTCCCATAATTGCCTGCTGTGGGTTTTTATCTGCTTCATGTATTCCTATTTTATTTGCTTTTTAAAATAGCAAAAGCAATGATTTTACTTCTGAGAGCCACTCTTCTCTGACTCTTGGCCATGAGATTTAGGTGACTGGTACCAAAGTGGAACTGGCTCCATTCCTGGCTAATTAGCAAGTTCAAACACAATGATTCTTGTATCATGATAGCTGAAAAGCTAGTTTACCCTTGGACTTACTGGTAATGTGATTTTCTAAATTCCATTTCTTAATAACAAAAAGAATTCTAGCTCTCTTATTTTAGAGCAAAGCCCTTTGCTGTCTATGCAGGTCAATTCCATTTCGTGTGGCCACAGTGCCACTAAGGTCATGGCATTTTTCTTAGCCAATGACAGTCCCATACTTGCCTACAGCTTTGATTTTCCGATATCCCCGCAGGATAAGACACTATTGATTTTGAAGGTCACAAAGGCTAATGCTTGAAAAGGAATACCAAGAAATATGCAGTTAGGGCAGAGCTAGTAGTAAGTGAATGGAATATAGGAACAACTTTCCCCCAATTTCTAGGTAAGGGGCAGTGGGCTTTTCCTAGGAGACAGAAGAGAAGAATGCATATTTACCTATAAAAGCATATAATAGTACTGTGAAACAGAGAGAAAGAAATGGCTGTTGTCATTCTGTACACCATAATCTCTGAAGGAATGAAAGAACATTTGAGTGGCAGACAAATATCCTTCTAGAGCTTTTGCTTCTTTCTTAGGAGAGGCAGTGCAGCATAATGGTTAAAATCATAGACTCTGGGGTCAAACTACCTAGTTCCAGTTCCGCCATGGGTCATTTACTAGCTGTGTGATCTTGGGCAAATTATTTAACTTCTCTGTGTTTTCATTTCCTCATTTATACAGTGGGGATTAAAGCTATCTTACAGGGATTTTTAGAAGGAATTAATGCACACAAAATGCTTATAATAGTGCCAGGCATGTGCATGCTACTGGAAACCTAAATGTTATAAATGCTTGTAAGACTTTCTAAATCTAATATAAATTCATGATATAGTGAATGCTACTTTTATTCTTATGCAGTAGCATTGGATTTTCTTGTTAGTGTTTGCTTTTTATACAAATAAATGTCATGATCACTTCATAGCTTTTAGATTTATGTCTCCATCTCACCTGATCTCCAGGTTCTTTTCTCAACTACTATGTTTCTGATATTGGCGCCTCCATTATTAAGTCTAAACTCAAAACCTTGAGATCAAAGAGGGGTGACTTTACCAGATTTGAGCCAAGGCTGGAAGCCAGGAGACAGAGACAGAGTCCCATCTCAACACTAATAGTTGTGTGACTTGGAGGTGAGGATGTCTCTGTGCTTCTCTTGTCTATAAAATGAATATAAATATTCCCCTTGAGCCTATGAGGGGCTGTCGTAGGAGTCAGTTCCAAACCCTTATAGTCAGTCTTCCTTGTACAGGGCTGCAAATGTGGATCTGAGTGGTTCCTAAACTGGGAGATTCCTGAGGTGATGGCCACACCTGCCTATTCACCATTGCGTTCCTCTGCCAGGCCACATGGTTGATGCTGAAATGTTTGTTGAATAAGTGGCTTACAGGTAAGAGCTGCTTCAACTCTAGGGATGACAACTGTCTAATTGCCTCAAGGATAGCACACAGGGACTACCCTTAATAAGCATTTATTCTGCACAAAAAAAATTAGGCCAAATCACTTTCTGGGTCTCTAATATCGTTAATCCCTGTTACTAATTGTCCCAAAGTGAAAGCTGAAATTTATTTGTTTGTAATACTGCTTTCATTTTAATTTTAGTCTGACAGGATTTTTTACATCATGGATTAGTGCTGCATGCAGGGATATGCCTTTAATTTATTTCTCTTCATAAGACTTCATTTTTTAAAAAAGGAGAAAATAATTGAAATTGCTTGCATAAGTTTCAGGAACAACCATGAAATCTTTTGGGGGGCATTTTATGAATGTGTTTATAATAGTTCCTCATGCAGTCACATTGAGGAAAATATATTGCCTTTATGTGTTATGTTTCTTTGTTTCTGTGGGTAAGTTTAGAATAACCTTTGTCAAGGCTGACTATAGATTATATTCGTAAAGCTATATTGAGGCTTCATTATTCACTGTATCATGGATTTATATTAGATTTAGAAAGTCTTGAAAAGCATTTGTAACTTGAAAACCATTTGTAGCTTTTAGGTCTCCAATAACTTGCTAAAAGGAAGATCTTAAATAATTTGTTGGGTAAGGCATCAGTGAAACCAAAAAGGACTTTATTTATTAAGGAAATAGTTGCTGCAACCTCTTGGAACAAAAGCCCTTTTCCTGTTGTATTTATTGTGTTCAATCTTTAGCGTGTGAGTTTGAGAACTAAATGTTTAAAGACTGACATTTGATGGTGGCACCAAACAGAGCATTCAGATGAGCATTAATTTTTTTGGCATTAAGTATTAATAGCAGATATTTGTTATGATACTATACCTATATAGTATCATATATTACATTAAATTTATGATATATATATATTTGAGAACTTTATAAACGCCTCTGGCTTATTAAATAGATAACAAATGCGTTTATAAGCCTTGAGACATCTCAGATTCAGTCTGGATTTGTGAAATCCAGAGAAGGACTCTATTGAAAAGTTGTGCCACAAACGGGGCAAAAAAATCGCTCTCACTGGGCTTGCCATGAATAGTGAACATCAGAAGTGCAACTGAATTGGGCCCCATTCATCCACTGAACAAATATTAAATGCGAACTCTGAGCCTCAAGTCTCCATTAAAAGTGGAAGGAAAGGCAAGAACCAGCCTATAGAGTCCTAGTTTGATTTTTCTAGTGGTTGTGTAGTTAAAATTTCAAGGTATGTAATACATAATAGGAATATTATTAATTCATGTCACACTTATTAAACCTTACCATAAGAAATCCCCTGAAGTAAGGGCATGAAAGCTGGAATAAAATCCAATCCCAAGCCTCAAGGTTATGGCAATTACTGGGAGTGTAGAAATAATATGGAAAAACACAAACAGTGTTGGTCCAAAAACCTGAAGCAGGAGATCACTAAATCCCGACTTTATTTCTTCTGTTTACATACAGTCTAAGTGGTAAAAGCTGCTGCAGGTCTGGGCAGTGCTTCCAACTATGATTTCATTGGGCCCTTCAAGTTCAGTTCTGTTTACTGGGCCTCCCTCCATGTTGTGCCTGCCCAGGAGGAACTCAACTGCCCTTTTTTAAAAAACATCCTGCAGTCTCCAAGAAGCCTCGTCAGTCCAGTTGCTCTCTCTGGCAAGAAGCCGAGCTACAGGCTCTGGCTTTGGCCGTGTGCCTGTTCACAGGCTTCTTGACTTCTCTGCACTCAGCCATAGCTTATGAGCCACATCATGGCCTATGCATTGTGCTGTTTGCTTCCTTTTCTGGTCCTGCTTGTCTCTGGGAAAGAAATGTGATGTGTCCTGTATTTGTTGACTATAGTCCACGGCATGTCTGCCTTTAACTCATCTCCTTCACTTGTCTTGATGCAGCATTTGGTACAGTGAAGTAGGAGGACAAGGTCTGACCCTACCTTTGCTGTTTATAGGAGCTGTGCAATCTTGCAAAACAGTTAACCCTCCCAGCCATCCACTTAAAAATTTGTTTAGAAATATATTGTTTTAGAGATGGGGTCTCACTCTATTGCCCAGTGGAGTACAGTTGGTGTGATCATAGCTCACTACAACCTTGAACCCCTGAGCTGAAGCAATCCTCTTGGCTCAGCCTCCTAAGTAGCTCTGACTACAGGCATGTGCCAACATGCCTGGCTAATGCTTAAAATTTTTTTGTAGCAATGGGGTCTCACTATCTTGTTCAGGCTGGTCACAAACTCCTGGCCTCAAGCAATCCTCCCACCTCAGCTTCCCAAAATGCTGGGATTATAGGCGTGAACCACTGCGCCTGGCCAGTCCTCCAACTTTAAAGGGGATAACAGTTTTTAACTTCATCTGATTGCTATGAGGGCTAAACGAGCTAGTTTAGGTAAAATGCTCAGCATATAATTGTGCTCAATACATTTTGGTTAGCATCTCTTCCCTTCCAGTTCCCCACTCTAATTAGCCAACCTCCATACTTGTGCACCTGAACAATCTACCAGTTTAGCTCCTAAATATTCACTTATTACACTCATCAACCAAGCTTCCTCCAGCCCTCCACAGACAGCCCCAGGCCCCTTGCCTGTTGTCAGTCAGGGAAGGGGGCAGTTTCCATTACCCATCCACTGTTCATGAAATGAAAGTGGTTCCCACAGACAAGCTCATGCATCTTATACACAATCAGCGCTCAAAAAGTGATTATTCAAATGAAGGGGATGATGGGTATAGGAATGAAGGTTTAGCTCAGGCTAATCCCTGATGGAGCACTCATATGCCAGGCACTAAGCTGGGTAATGAATAAACCAGGTATGGATCCAGTTGTCCTGGGGCTTTCAGGACAACTTTTTTCTTTGTTTTGTAACTCCTCTAAACACCAAGTAAAATGGTTTACATGCAATGGATTTTGATAAACTTGTTGGACTCTAAGATCAGTTAACAGGGAGCCAGAACAGAATTCTTATGGCAACAAGCATGTGTCCCCTTGGTTAAGTGACTTACCTGTGTTGGGTTTCTGATTCCTTACCCGTATGATGATAGGCTTGGCCTATGTTGTCTTCAAAGATCCCTGGGTATTCTAAATTGTTGTAAAATTTTAAGATAATGTTGAGGCAGGTGCACTAGTGTAAACTGTGTTATAAGTGAGGGGGTAGGACTTTGAAAAATAAGATAAATTACCATAGCATTTCTGAAAGGAATATGAAAGTCTTTAGGATCAGTTTCGTAGATTGATTTTGAGTTATCATGGCCTCAGTGATAAGATTTTTGTTTCAAAATTGGAATATAAAAATTAAAAATGAATTAAGCTGACATCAGGTACAGCATGGAGTTAACACTGGGTCATTTAAAGCAGCTGATATGAAATTTTAGTTTCTCTATAAATATTTGGTGACAAAGTCTCTTTTCTTCCCGAGAAAGGTAAATATGCCCCTTATCCAAAAATCACTACATAAAGGGTAAAATTATTCACAAAACTTACCTCAGTATGAGTCTGAGGTAATGATTTCCATGGACAATTAGGTGTATGGATCCAAGTTTTCTACAAATTATACATATTTGTATTTACAGTTTGATTTGTATTTATTAAATGACTGATGATTGAGAGAAAAGTATATATTATATAATCCATGCTTCTATGATTAAAAAAACAACCTAAATCCCACCATAATCAATTTTGTTAAGTGCAACAATGTCAGGGAAAGTATATTATAGGTCCCCCCATTTTTTCCTTATATCAATATTTGAAGTTGGGTTATACCCACACAGACCTTTAAGAAACCTAAAAGGTAGTTCATTAAAAATCTGCCATTTTGCAGAGCCTAAAATAAGTGACCTTCACAAGGTCACTCCATGAATTAATAGCAAAGCTAGGATTCTAATTCTCTTCTTTGATCAATTAATCCCAAAGATTCTGTACTCTGAATGTGGAGCAAATGGTCACTGATCATAGTTGCTACTTGTCTTTTAAAGGTGTTCAGTTTAGACAGCTCAGAATGTCCATACTTTATGGATCCTTGTTTAGCTGTTTCTTTCAGTCAACCTGCTCATTCCTCGGCTATATATTTTATTTCTTCTTATAGCTAAATACTCCTTATACTTTTAACAGTTTCCTTTCTACCTTTGTCTTTGTTTCTATTTCTGCATCTTGTATATTTACCTTCACTTATTTCACTTTTGATCTCACTAGACTTGGTCCAAGTGGTGGTGCAGGTCCGATGAGCTCTATGGCATCTCTATTCAGGGTTCTTAGAAGGATTTTACTTTCAATTTTGAAAGCTGGTGCATGTGCATTCATATTTGGTATCTTTTTATTTCAATTATTCTTGAGCTGCTATCAGACATTTAATGTTGACTGTGGAAACTTTTTATCTCTCTCATCTGACACTTTGAAGACAAATTCCTTTATCCTGGATCATCCTAGGGAACCACACTATTAAGTACTGGATGGAATGCCAGATATTACCTGACAGATTTGTTTGCTAGCAGTAACCTTTTAAAGAGGATAGGAGGTGGGGGAATAAGCACATAAAATAACTGAAGGAGAAAGTAATTAAATTTTTGATGCTACTTAGGTGAAGAAAGTTGTTACATTAGCTGAGGCAGGTGGTTAAATACCAGATTCTCTCATTCTAAACTGGTGAAACACATTCTCCCAGAAACAGAGAGAAAAACACACTTTTCTTCACCTCAGCTTCCTCATGGAACTAAAGTCATTTCCCACAGCTAAGTGAACCTATAGGTTTATAGTGTCTCACTTTCCAATATAGGCTAATTTAGCTAAAGGGAAATTAATCACTGGGACACTGAGTTAATAATACACATCCAGAAGAGTCAATGTTAAAATTGATGGGGAGGAGTTCTTCTTCTGGTTATATCAGATTAGCTTGTATCAGACCAACCCTCCTATTCAATACAATTATAAAAGCTAGATAAAGAAAAATGTTTAAAGGCATCCAAGAGCTTCCTCTCTGTGCTTGAGAGAATGTGACGCTGGACAGAAGGGAGGCAAAGAAAGAATCTGCCATTTGGCTCAAAATTTAATTGGAGCCATTTTCTTATTTATAAGCAGCAGCTGAAATATAGAAAAGCTGAGTGGTGCTTTTGGCAGGCTCACGGAGATGATGAGATAAAAGTTGGAGTATAAGACCCAAGGAAGAAGAGAGCTAGTTAAAAACTTCAGGCTTTCAATCCCCACCCTGCACTGACTCCCCCGCACTTGATGACTTAAAACTTAAAGTAAATAAGAAATAGACCAGCCCTCACAAAGACAAAAACCAAGATTTGAGTCACCTCAGTCCCCAATTAGATTAAAGTGATCTGCTTCTAACCTAATTGCCTGACAGAAGCTGAAGTATATTTTCTCTAGGCGGAAGGTGACATCATCCAGAGCCTCAAATTATCTCTACAATCTTGCAAAAACAATATCTGGCATTTAATAAAAATTTAGCTGGATAAAAAAAAGAAAAAACTCCTTATCAGTCTGGTTTAGGCAAAGATTTCTTAAACATGATACCAAAAGCACAATCTATCAAAGAACAAATTGATATATTGAACGTCCTTAAAAATGAGACCTTTCGTTTTTCAGAAGACATTGTTAAGAGAATGAAAAGACAGCTACAGAATGAGAGAAAATATTTGCGAATCACATTTCTGATAAAGGACTTGTATCCAAAATATGTAAAGAACTCACAAAACACAATAATAGAAAAGAAGGAATTCAATTTTTTTAAATGGGCAAAAGTTTTGAAAGGACCCTTCACTAAAAACAATATGTAGATGACAACTAAGCACATAAAAATGTTCAAAATTCATATCCTTCACCCACTTTTTGATGGGGTTGTTTGTTTTTTTTCTTGTAAATTTTTTTGAGTTCATTGTAGATTCTGGATATTAGCCCTTTGTCAGATGAGTAGGTTGTGAAAAATTTCTCCCATTTTGTAGGTTGCCTGTTCACTCTGATGGCAGTTTCTTTTGCTGTGCAGAAGCTCTTTAGTTTAATTAGATCCCATTTGTCAATTTTGGCTTTTGTTGCCATTGCTTTCGGTATTTTAGACATGAAGTCCAGAAGACATTTATGCAGCCAAAAAACACATGAAAAAATGCTCATCATCCCTGGCCATCAGAGAAATGCAAATAAAAACCACAATGAGATACCATCTCACACCAGTTAGAATGGCGATCATTAAAAAGTCAGGAAACAACAGGTGCTGGAGAGGATGTGGAGAAATAGGAACACTTTTACACTGTTGGTGGGACTGTAAACTAGTTCAATCATTGTGGAAGTCAGTGTGGCGATTTCTCAGGGATCTAGAACTAGAAATACCATTTGACTCAGCCATGCCATTACTGGGTATGTACCTAAAGGATTATAAATCATGCTGCTATAAAGACACATGCACACATATGTTTATTGTGGCACTATTCACAATAGCAAAGACTTGGAACCAACCCAAATGTCCAACAACGATAGACTGGATGAAGAAAATGTGGCACATATACACCATAGAATACTATGCAGCCATAAAAAATGAAGAGTTCATGTCATTTGTAGGGACATGGATGAAACTGGAAACCATCGTTCTCAGCAAACTATCACAAGGACAAAAAACCAAACACTGTATGTTCTCACTCATAGGTAGGAATTGAAAATGAGAACACATGGACACAGGAAGGGGAACATCACGCTCCGGGGACTGTTGTGGGGTGGGGGAGGGGGGAGGGATAGCATTAGGAGATATACCTAACGCTAAATGACGAGTTAATGGGTGCAGCACACCAACATGGCACATGTATATATATGTAACAAACCTGCACATTGTGCATATGTACCCTAAAACTTAAAGTATAATAATAATAAAATAAAAAAAAAGTTCAAAAATTTTAGTCATTAAGGAAATTTAAGTCAAAATCACAAGATATTACCAAACACCAGTTATAATGGCCAAAAAGTAGACAAAACCAAATATTTGCAAGGATGTGAAGTTGCTGGTACTGTCATATATTGCTGGTGGGAAGGAAAACGGTACAGCCACTTCGGAAAACAAAATCCGCTGTTTCTTACGAAGTTGTGCATACACTTAAAATATGACCTAGCAATCCTATGCCTTTCTTATTTTCCCAAGTTAAATGAAAATTTGTATTTATAACAAAACCTATAATGTGTATAGTGGCTTTACTTATATTACCCCAAACTGGAAACAACCCAAATATCTTTCACCTGGTAAGTGGATAAAGAAACTACAGTAGAAGCTTTCAATTAAATACTATTCAGCAATAGAAAAGGACAATGTACTGAGACGCACAACAATATGGATGACTCTCACGTGCTCTGTGCTAAGTTAAAGAAGCCAGTATCAAAAGGCCACATACATGTTGTGTGATTCTATTTATATGACATTCTAGAAAAGGCAAAACTATAGGGACAGAAAACAGATAAGCAGGGTGAAAGAAGGAGTTGAGCAAAAAGGGGTATGGGGGCATTTGGGGGATGATGGTAGTTGTTACATGATTATATGTGTTTGTCGAAATTCTCAGAAATGAATTTCTCCTTCTTGAAATAAATTTTTCACCAAGACATAAACATAAATAGGCACATTATTCACTAAATACAATGAAAAACTCTGGCCTTTATGCATAAAACAAACATAAGACTGAGAAGTAGAGAGAAAGCATACCAGCTAGAGACCTTGGGTCCCAAGGAAAAACACCAATAGTCTGTGATAAGTTATGTAAAAATAATGTAATAATGTAACAAATAATAGAACCACTGGAAAACTATATAAAGGGATACACATTGCAACAATTTAGATAAATTAAAAAGGAATTCTAAAGAATGTTCAAGTAACCCGCAAGGAGAACAGAAAAAAGAAAACAGAAGAACAAAGAATAAACAAACAGAAAACAAAAAATAAGATGGAAAATTTAAGCCCTAACAGATCAATAACTACATTAATACAAATAGTCTAGTACATTCATTAGAAGACAGAGATTGACAGAGTGGATTAAAAAATATGACCCATCTATATGCTATCTGTAAGAACCTTTCTTCGAATATAGCAAAATAGGCAGGTTTAAAGCAAAAAGATGAAAGATGTATTATGCAAATATTAAGCAAAAGAAAGTAGAACTAGCTATGTTAATATCAGATACAGTAGAATTCAGAGAAAAAGACTATTAACGAAGACAGAGAGGGACATTAGATAATAGTGAAAAGATTACTTTACCAAGAACATGTCGCAATCCTAAATCAGTATGCAACAAACAAGAGAGCTAAAATATATGTGAAGTAAAAACTGATGGAACTGAAAGAGGAAATAGACAAATCAACAATTATATTCAAATCTTTAACACTTCTTTCTCAACAATTGAAAGAACAACTAGACAGAAAATCAAGAATGTAGAAAACTCAACATCATTAACCAATAGGATCTAATCTATAATTCCACTGAACAACAGCAGAATACACATTATTTTCAAATACCTATGGAGCATATATCAAGTAGTGCTTGTAGTGCAAGCCAGGATGCACTACATCCTGGGCCGTGAAACAAATCCAAAAAATTTAAAAGAATTGAATTATACAGAAGAATCAGAATGAAGTCGAACTAGAAACCAATAGTTTAAAATAACATTCTCCAAACAATTGGAAATTACATGACACACTTCTAAATAATGCATAGGTTAAAGAGAATGTCTCAGGGGGAAAAAAAACCTGAACTAAATTAAAATGAAAAAACAACATGTCAAAATTTGTGGGACATGGCTAAAGTAGTGCCAAGAGGGAAATTTATAGCATTAAATGCATATATTAGAAGATAAAATGTCTCAAATAAATAATCTCAACTTTCACTTCAAGAACATAGAAGAGCAAAATAAACTCAAAGCCAGCATAAAGAAAGAAATCATAAAAATATAAGCAGAAATTATTGAAATTGAAAACAAAAAAATAATGAAAATCAGTAAAAGAGCTGGTTCTTTAAAAAGATCAATAAAATTCAGAAACTTCTACTAAGACTAACAAGGGGAAAAAAGAGAAGACACAAATTACTAATATTAGGAATGAAACAAGGGATATCGTTATAGACCCTGCAAATATCAAAAGGATAATAAGATAATACTATGAACTTTACATTCATAAATTTGACAACTTAGGTGAAATGTATGAATTCTTTAAAAAATACAAACTACTGAAATCTATCCAATATGAAATAGTTTGAATAGCTCATTTGCTATTAAGAAAATTGAATTCATAATTATAAACTTTCACAAAAGCAATCTCTAGATTCAGATAATTTCACTAGAGAATTTTTATAAATATTTAAAGAACACTTAATAGCAGTTCTATACAATGTCTTCCAGGAAATAGAAGAGGAATGAACACTTCCAAATTTACTTCATGAAGCTAGTCTTACTTTGGACCCAAACTAGACAAAGTACATAAAAAGAAAACTACAGAACAATAGCCTTAATGCATATAGATGCAAAACCTCTTAGTAAAATACTAGCAAATAGAATTCAGAAATATAAGAATTCTATATCTTGACCAAGAAGAGTTTAGTACAGGGATGTAAGGCAGGTTCAATATGTACAAATCACTCAATATAATTTAACACATTAACAGACTAAAGTAGGAGAATTACATGATCACATCAATTGATACAGATAAAACATTTGACAAAAGTTAAAATTAATTCATGGTAAAACTCTCAGGGAAAATGGGAACAGAGGGGAACTTCCTTAACTGAACAAAGAGCATCTACAACAACCTCCACCTAAAATTATATTTAATGGTGAAAGATTGAATGCTTTCTCCCTAAGATTCAGGACAGGGCAAGGATATTCAGTCTTACCAATTGTATTCAGTATAGCAATTGATGTTCTAGCCAGTGCAATAAGGCTAGAAAAGGAAATAAAAATCATACAGATTTGAAAGAAAGAAATAAAACTGTCCTGATTTGCAAGTGACATAATTATCTATATAATCCCAAAGAACCTGCTGAAAAATTCCTACAACTAATAAGTGAGTTTGGCAAGGTTGCAGGATATAAGGTAAACATTGAAAAAAAATCAATGGGCAGCAATCTTTGCTATTCTGTAGCCTACACTGGTGATACCCAGGCAAACAGAGTCTGGAGTGGACCTCCAGCAAACTCCAGCAGAGGGACCTGACTGTTAGAAGAAAAACTAACAAACAGAAAAAAAATAGCTTCAAAATCAACAAAAAGGATGTCCACACAGAAACCCCATCCAAAGGTCACCAACATGAAAGACCAAAGGTAGATAAATCCTCAAAGATGAGGAAAAATCAGCTCAAAAAGGCTGAAAATTTCAAAAACCAGAATGCCTCTTCTCCTCCAAAGGTCCACAACTCCTCGCCAGCAAGGGAACAAAACTGGATGGAGAATGAGTTTGACGAATTGAAAGAAGTAGTCTTCAGAAGGTGGGTAATAATAAACTCCTCTGAGCTAAAGGAGCATGTTCTAACCCAATGCAAGGAAGCTAAGAACCTGGAAAAAAGGTTAGAGGAATATCTAACTAGAATAACCAGTTTAGAGAAGAGCATAAATGACCTGATGGAGCTGAAAAACACATGAGAACTTTGTGAATCATACACAAGTATCAATAGCTGAATCAATCAAGTGGAAGAAAATATATCAGAGATTGAAGATCCACTTAATGAAATAAAGCATGAAGACATGATTAGAGAAAAAAAGAATGAAAAGGAATGAACAAAGCCTCCAAGAAATATGGGAATATGTGAAAAGACCAAACCTACATTTGATTGGTGTAACTGAAAGTGACGGGAACAATGAAACCAAGTTGGAAAGCACTCTTCAGGATATTATCCAGGAGAACTTCCCCAACCTAGCAAGACAGACCAACATGCAAATTCAGGAAATATGGAGAACATTGCAAAGATACGTCTCGAGAATAGCAACCCCAAAACACATAATCATCAGATTCACCAAGGTTGAAATGAAGGAAAAAATGTTAAGGGCAGCCAAAGAGAAAGATCGGGTTACCCACAAAGGGAAGCTCATTAGACTAACAGCAGATCTCTCTGCAGAAACCCTACAAGCCAGAAGAGAGTCGGGGCCAATATGCAACATTCTTAAAGAAAAGAATTGTCAACCCGGAATTTCATATCCAGCCAAACTAAGCTTCATAAGTGAAGGAGAAATAAAATCCTTTACAGACAAGCAAATGCTGAGAGATTTTGTCACCACCAGGCCTGCCTTACAAGAGCTCCTGAAAGAAGAACTAAATATGGAAAGGAAAAACCGGTACCAGCCACTGCAAAAACATACCAAATTGTAAGGACCATCAACACTATGAAGAAACTGCATCAACTAACGGGCAAAATAACCAGCTAGCATCATAATGACAGGATCAGATTCACACAACAATATTTACCTTAAAGGTAAATGAGCTAAATGCCCCAATTAAAAGAAACAGACTGGCAAATTGGATAAAGAGTCAAGACCCATCAGTGTGCTGTATTCAGGAGAGCCATCTCATGTGCAAAGACACACTTAGGCTCAAAATTAAGGGATAAGGGATGGAGGGATATTTACCATGCAAATGGAGAGCAAAAAAAAAAAAAAAAAAAAAAGCCAGGGTTGCAATCCTAGTCTCTGATAAAACAGACTTTAAGCCAACAAAGATCAAAAAAGACAAAGAAGGGTATTACATAATGGTAAAGGGATCAATGCAACAAGAAGAGCTAACTATCCTAAATATATATGCACCCAATACAGGAGCACCCAGATTCATAAAGTAAGTTCTTAGAGACCTACAAAGAGACTTAGACTCCCACACAATAATAGTGGGAGACTTTAACACCCCACTGTCAATATTAGACAGATCAATGAGACAGAAAATTAACAAGGATATTTAGGACTTGAACTCAGCTCTGGACCAAGTGGACCTAATAGACATCTACAGGGCTTTCCACCCCAAATCAACAGAATATACATTCTTCTCAGCACCACATTGCACTTATTCTAAAATTGACTACATAATTGGAAGTAAAACACTCCTCAGCAAATGCAAAAGAATGAAAATCATAACAAACAGTCTTTCAGACCACAGTGCAATCAAATTAGAACTCAGGATTAAGAAACTCACTCAAAACCACACAACTACATGGAAACTGAACAACCTGCTCCTGAATGACTGCTGGGTAAATAATGAAACTAAGGCAGAAATAAATAAGTTCTTTGAAACCAATGAGAAGAAAGACACAACATACCAGAATCTCTGTGTCACAGCTAAAGCAGTGTTTAGAGGGAAATTTATAGCAGTAAATGCCCACAGAAGAAAGCAGGAAAGATCTAAAATCGACACCCTAACATCACAATTAAAAGAACTAGAGAAGCAAGAGGAAACAAATCTAAAAGCTAGCGGAAGACAAGAAATAACTAAGATCAGAGCAGAACTGAAGGAGATAGAAACACGACAAACCCTTCAAAAAATCAATGAATCCAGGAGCTGGTTTTTTGAAAAGATTAACAAAGTAGATAGACCACTAGCCAGACTAATAAAGAAGAAAACAGAGAAGAATCAAATAGTCACAATAAAAAATGATAAATGGGATATCACCACTGATCCCACAGAAATACAAACTACCATCAGAGAATACTATAAACACCTCTATGCAAATAAACTAGAAAATCTAGAACTGGTAAATTCCTGGACACTTACACCCTCCCAAGACTAAACCAGGAAGAAGTCAAATCCTTGAATAGACCTATAACAAGTTCTGAAATTAATAGCCTACCAACCAAAAAAAGCCCAGGACCAGATGGATTCATAGCCGAATTCTACCAGAGGTACAAAGAGGAGCTGGTACCATTCCTTCTGAAACTATTCCAAACAATAGAAAAAGAGGGAGTCCGCCCTAACTCATTTTATGAGGCCAGCATCATCCTGATACCAAAACCTGGCAGAGACACAACAAGAAAAGAAAATTTCAGGCCAATGTCCCTGATGAACATCGATGTGAAAATCCTCAATAAAATACTGGCAAACTGAATCCAGCAGCACATCAAAAAGCTTCATCCCTGGGATGCAAGGCTGGTTCAACATACGCAAATCAATCAACATAATCCGTCACAGAAACAGAACCAATGACAAAGACCACATGATTATCTCAATAGATGCAGAAAAGTCCTTCAATAAAATTCAACACCTCTTTATGCTAAAAACTCTCAATAAGCTAGGTATTGATGGAATGTATCTCAAAATAATAAGTGCTATTTATGACAAACCCACAACCAATATCATACTGAATGGGCAAAAGCTGGAAGCATTCCTTTTGAAAACTGCCGCAAGACAAGGATGCCCTCTCCCACCACTCCTATTCAACATAGTATTGGAAGTTCTGGCCAGGGCAATCAGGCAAGAGAAAGAAATAAATGGTATTCAAATAGGAGAGAGGAAGTCAAATTGTCTCTGTTTGCGGATGACATGATTGTATATTTGGAAAACCCCATCGTCTCAGGCCAAAATCTCCTTAAGCTAATAAGCAACTTTAGCAAAGTCTCAGGATACAAAATCAATGTGCAAAAATCACAAGCATTCCTATACACCAATAATAGACAGCCAAATCATGAGTGAACTCCCATTCACAATTGCTACAAAGAGAACACAATACCTAGGAATAAAACCTACAAGGAATGTGAAGGACCTCTTCAAGGAGAACTAGAAACCACTGTTCAAGGAAATAAGAGAGGACACAAACAAGTGGAAAAATATTCTGTGCTTATGGATAGGAAGAATCAATATTGTGAAAATGGCCATACTGTCCAAAGTAATTTATAGATTCAATGCTATCCCCATCAAGCTACCATTGACTTTCTTCACAGAATTAGGAAAACTACTTTAAATTCATATGGAATCAAAAAAGAGCCCATATCGCCAAGACAACCCTAAGCAAAAAGAACAAAGCTGGAGGCATCACGCTAACTGACTTCACACTATACTACATGGCTACAGTAACCAAAACAGAATAGTACTGGTACCAAAACAGATATATAGACCAATGGAACAGAACCGAGGCCTCAGAAATAACGCCACAAATCTACAAACATCTGATGTTTGACAAACCTAATGAAAACAAGCAATGGGTAAAGATTCTCTATTTAATAAATGATTTTGGGAAAACTGTCTAGCCACATGCAGAAAGCTGAAACTGGATCCCTTCCTTACACCTTATACAAAAATTAACTCAAGATGGATTAAAGACTTAAACATAAGACCTAAAACCATAAAAACCCTTGAAGGTAGGCAATACCTAGGCAATACCATTTAGGACATAGGCATGGGCAAAGACTTCGTGACTAAAACACGAAAAGCAATGACAATGAAAGCCAAAATTAACGAATGGGATCTAATTAAACTAAAGAGCTTGTGCACAGCAAAAGAAACTATCATCAGAGTGAACAGGCAACCTAGAGAAGATTTTTGCAGTCTATCCATCTGAAAAAGGGCTAATATCCAGACTCTACAAAGAACTTAAACAAATTTACATGAAAAAAGCAAGCAACCCCATCAAAAAGTGGCCGAAGGATATGAACAGACACTTCTCAAAAGAAGACATTTATATCGCCAACAAACATTTGAAAAAAATATTATCATCACTGGTCATTAGAGAAATGCAAATCAAAACCACAATGAGATACCATCTCACCCCAGTTAGAATAGCGATCATTAAAAAGTCGGGAAACAACAGATTTTGGAGAGGATGTGTAGAAATAGATATGCTTTTACACTGTTGGTGGGAGTGTAAATTAGTTCAACCATTGTGGAAGACAGTGTGGTGATTCCTCAAGGATCTAGAACCAGAAATACCATTTGATCCAGCAATTCCATTACTGGCTGTATACCCGAAGGATTATAAATCATTCCACTATAAAGACACATGCACATGTATGTTTATTGCAGAACTATTCACAATAGCAAAGACTTGGAACCAACCCAAATGCCCATCAATGATAGACTGGTTAAAGAAAATGTGGCACATATACACCATGGAATACTACACATCCATAAAGAGGGATGAGTTCATGTCCTTTGCAGGGACATGGATGAAGCTGGAAACCATCATTCTCAGCAAACTAACACAAGATCAAAAAACCAAACACTGCATGTTCTCATTTATATGTGGGAGTTGAACAATGAGAACACATGGACACAGGGAGGGGGAACATCACACACCAGAGCCTGTTAGGGTGTGGGGGACTAGGGGAGGGTAGCATTAGGCGAATACCTAATGTAGATAATGGGTTGATGGGTGCAACAAACTACCATGGCATGTGTATACCTATGTAACAAACCCACACGTTCTGCATATGTATCCCAGAACTTAAAGTGTAATAATAAAAAAAAAATAAAATGCAATAGCATTTATAATTGCTGAAAGAAGATGAAATAGGTGTAAATGTAACAAAACATGTATAGTATTTGTATGCTAAAAATGCAAAATGTTGATAAAAATTAAAGAACTAAATAAAAGTAAAGAGATACTGTGATTTGAATGAGTACATATAATAAAGATACAGTAATGTATAGTATGTCATTTATCAGTATCAAAATATAGTAAAAATGTCAATCTTCCCTAAATTATATACACATTGAACACAATTCCTATCAAAATACCAGCCAGATTTTCTTTTAGATGTAGACGAAATTGTTATTATTTTTAAATTTTTATTTATTTATTATTTTTGAGATGGGGTCTCACTCTGTCACCCAGCTGCAGTGCAGTGGCGTGATCTCAGCTCACTGCAACCTCCGCTTCCTGTGTTCAAGTGATTCTTTTCCCTTAACCTCCTGAGTATCTGGGATTACAGGCGCCTGCCACCATGCCTGGCTAATTTTTGTATTTTTAATAGAGACAAGGTTTCACCAGGTTGGCCAGGCTGGTCTCGAACTCCTGACTTCAAGTGATCTGCCTGCCTCAGCCTCCCAAAGTGCTAGGATTACAGTCATGAGCCACCACACCTGGCCTATTATTATTATTATTGTATTTTAAGTTCAGGGGTACATTTTCAGGTTTGTTACATAGGTGAACGTGTCAAGGGGGTTTGTTATGCAGATTATTTCACCACCCAGGGATTAAGCCTAGTAACCATTAGTTATTTTTCTTGATGCCCTCCCTCCTCCCACCCACCACCCTCCTATAGGTCTCGGTGTGTGTTGTTCCCTTCTATGTGTCCATGTGTTCTCATCATTTAGCTCCCACTTACAAGTAAGAACATGTGGTATTTGGTTTTCTGTTTCTGCATTAGTTTGCTAAGGATAATGGCTTCCAGCTCATTCTTTTTTATGGCTGCATAGTATTCCTTTGTGTATATGTACCTCGTTTTGTTTATCCAGTCTATCATTGATGGACATTTAGGTTAATTCCATGTTCTTGCTATTGTGAATAGTGCTGCAATGAACATATGTGTGCATGTGTCTTTATAACAGAATGATGTATATTCCTTTGGGTATATACCCAGTAATGGGATTGCTGGGTCAAATGGTATTTCTGTTTTTAGGTCTTTGAGGGATCACCACACTGTCTTACTCAATTGTTGAACTAATTAACACTCCCACCAATAGTGTATAAGCATTCCTTTTTTCCACAACCTCGCCAGCATCTGTTATCTTTGACCTTTTAATAATAGCCATTCTGACTGGTGTGAGATGGTATCTCATTGTGGTTTTAATTTTTATTTCTCTAATGATCAGGGATATTGAGCTTTGTTTTCATATGATTGTTGGCTGCATGTATGTTTTCTTTTGAGAAGTGTCTGTTTATGTTTTTTGCCCACTTTCTAATGTTTTTTTTTCTTGTAAATTTGTTTAAGTTCCTTATAGATGCTGGATATTAGACCTTTGTGAGATACATAGCTTGCAAAAATTGTCTCCCATTCTGTAGGTTGTCTGTTTATTCTGTTGATTGTTTCCTTTGCTATGCAGAAGCTCTTTAGTTTAATTAGATCCCATGACAAAATTATTTTAAAATTATATTGATAGGCAAAGAAGCTAGTTAAAATAATTTTGAAGGTAATGAAGAAAATGGGTGAAATCAGTACACCACATTTTAAGACTTATTATGTAGCTAAAGTAATTAATAGTTTTATCAGAGGGATAGACATATAGATCGATGAAACAGAATAGATAAAAAACAGAGACCCGTACAAATACAGTCATTCGTTGGAAACAACATTTCTATCAACAACGGACTGCATATGTGACGATGGTCCATAAGATTATAAAAGAGCCGAAAATTTCTATCACCTATTGACTTCTTGATGATCCTGACCCTTTGTAGGTCTAGGCTGATGTTTGTGTTTGTGTCTTAGTTTTTTAACAAAAAAGTATAAAAAGGAAGAAAAAAAGTAATAATTTAAAATAAAAAGATTATGGAATAAGGATATAAAGACAATATTATTATACAGCTGGGCAATGTGTGTTTTATGCTAAGAGTTATTAAATAAGATTAAAAAAGTTAAAAAAATTAAAAGTTTATGAAGTAAGAAAGTTACAATAAGCTAAGGTTAATTTATTATTGAATAAAAGTATTTTAAGGCAAATTTAGTGTAGCCTCAATGTACAGTGTTTATAAAGTCTACTATAGTGTACAATAATGTCCTAAACTTTCATATTCATTCACCACTCACTTACTAACTCACCCAGAGCACCTTCAGGTCCTACAAGCTCCATTAATGGTAAGTGCTCTATACAGGTGTACCATTTTTTGTCTTTTATACCACATTCTTATTGTACCTTTTCCATGGTTAAATATATTTAGATACATAAATAATTATCATTGTGTTACAATTGCCAACAGTATTCAGTACAGTAACATGCTGTACAAGTTTGTAGCCTGGGGGCAATAAACGATACCACATAGCCCAGGATTTACTTGACTATACCATCTAGGTTTATGTAAGTTCGCACAACAACAAGACTGCCTAATGATGCATTTCTCAGAATGCATCCCTATCATTAAGCAATGCTTGTCTTTATGCCCAACTGAGAGTTGACAAGAGTGCCATACCAATTCCATGGAGAAAGGATAGCCTTTTCAACAAATGGTGCTGAAGCCATTGGGCCTCCATAGTGGGGGAAACATCCTTGCCTTAATTCTCACGCTTTATACAAAAATAAACTCAAAATGGAAAATTGATCACCTGTAAATAGTACAACTGTAAAACTTTAAGAAATAACACAGAAGAAAATCTTCAGGATCTAGAGCTAGGTAATTCTTAGGTTTGAAACCAAAAGCATAATTCATAAAAGGGATAATTGATAAATTGGATTTTATCAAAATTAAAAGCATTTCTTCTGTGAAAGATACTATTCAAAGGATGTAAAAACAAGCTGCAGATTGGGAGAGCATATTTGCACACCATAAATCCAAGAAAGAATAGTATCTAGAATATATAAAGAACTCCCAAAAACTAAGAGAAAAAAAATCTAATTAGGACATGGACAAATGACATAAAAAGACTGAAGAGAATCTACAAATGGAAAATCAGCACATAAAAAGATATTCCACATACTTAGCTATTAGGGATATGCAAATTGAAACCACAATGAGATTGTTATACACTTAGCCCGAATGACTAAAAGACTGTAACAACATTTTTACTTTTACTGGAAATGTCAAATGCTACAATCACTCTGGAAAAAAAGTTTGGCTGAGACAGAATGAAGCAAAAGGAATAACTGAAAAGAGAATGGTCATAAATTTTCAAGTGACAGATTCAGCAGATGGTACCAAAAAAAAAAAAAAAGGATAAATGCAAAGAAAAGCACACCTAGGCGCATCATTGTAAAACTGTTAAAAACCAAAGACAAAGAGGAAATTTTAAAAGCAGCTAGAGAAAAAAATACTAGAGAAAAAAATACTATCAAAAAGGCAAAAAAAGACCCCACAACAAAAAGCAGAAAAAGCAAACAACCCCATCTTGCTTTGCAATAGAAATAATAAAACCCAGAAGACAATGCAGTAGCATTATCAAATAGTAGACCCAAGAGAGCCATACTTATACGTTAAGAAGAGAGCTGAAAAATGGATGAAAATGAGAGAAAAATGGATTTCACCCATTTTCTTACACTTTCTTAGTATAAGAAAGCTGAGGTAACTATATTAACATGAGAGAAAATAGAACTATTACTAGAGACAGATGAGGCATCTCGTAATGATAAAAGATCAAAACTTTAGGAAGATATAAGAAGTATAAACATATACACGGCTAACAACAGAGGCCCGTAATATATGAAAAATGTATTCCAAATAAAACTTAAAGAAAAAAATGACAACTATAGTTGAAGATTTTTAATATTTCACATACAGCAACTATTAATTTATAGGGACTTATGATCATATCTTTAACATTTATAAAGAAAATATTAACAGAAGTAAGGAGAAATAGACAAGGGGGAAATTTTATCACACTTCTGTCAGTAACAGATTGAAGAAGCATACAAGATTAACAAGAATACAGACAATTTGAACAATATGACTTACAAAATTGAACTTATATCTAGGAAACTTGATTCCAAAACTGCAGAATATACATTAGTTTCAAGTGTTTTTGAATTATTTACAAATTGAACTACACTGGGCCATAAAACATGTCTCTACAAATTTCAAAGGATTGAAATAACAGCAAATTCCCTGATCACAGTGAAATTAAGCTAAAAAAGTCTGTCTAAAAAATAGAAAATCACCAATGCCCAGAAATTTAAACAAGTGTATTTATATATAATTCACTGGTCAAAGGTGATGTAATAATAAAAAAATTAGAAAATATTTTGAACTAAAATATAATAAGAATAAAACATGTAAAAACTTGTGAATGTAGCTAAAACTATGTTTAAAGGGAAATATAGCCTATGGCTATGCTTAAATAAAACTTACAGCTATGTTTCTAGCTTTTAGCACATATTCAAAAAACAAAGGCTGAAATATCAATGGCTAAGTTTTTATCTCAAAAGTTAAAGAAAAAATACCACATAGAACCCAAAAAGGTAGAAGGAAGTAAATAACATATAAATTTACTAAAAATAATAAAATAGTAATATATGCTCAATAATTGGAATAAATGAACATGAAATTTGGTTATTTTAAATAGTTAATAAGAAGGCTAAACCTCTGGAAAGACTGAGCATATAGAGCTAGAGAAAGAAGATTTTTTTTTTTTTGAGACAGTCTTACTCTGTTGCCCAGGCTTGAGTGCAGTGGCACAATCACAGCTCACTGCAGCCTCAGCCTCCCAGGCTCAGGTGACTCTCCCATCTCAGCCACCTAGGTAGCTTGAACTACAGGCACCAGGCACCACCTTTGGCTAATTTTTTGTATTTTTCGTAGAGACAGGGTTTTGGCATGTTGCTCAGGCTGGTCTTGAACTCCTGGGCTCAAGTAATCCACCTATCTCAGCCTCCCAATGTGTTGGGATTATAGGCCTGAGCCTGTAATAGATAATTATCTGACCACACCCAGCCAGAGAGAGAGGATTTCTAATAATACTTGTAAAATGGGAACATCACTACAGTTGTTGTTACAAACACATAAGATAGTATTATTAAGTTTTTGCCAATAAGTTGAAAAATCAAATAAGATGGGCAAATTGATAGAAAAACGCAACCTGTCAACAATGATGCTGAAAGAAATAGAATATCTGAATATTCCTATATCCAATTGTATAAGTCAGGGTTCCTCAGAGAAATAGGACTAATAGGACATATCTATCTATATATTATGGAGGCCGGCACATCCCAAGATTTGCACGGTGAGTTAGCAAGCAGGAGGCCCAGGAGAGCCAATGTTATACTTGATAATGTGGTTCCAGTCTGAAAGCAGGCAGGCTTGAGACCCAGGAGTAGCCAATGTTTCAGTGCAAGTCCGAAGGCAGGAAAAAGCTGATGTGCTAGTTTGAAGGCAGTCAGGCAGGAGAATTTTATTTTACACAGGGAGGGTAAGCCTTTTTGTTCTATTCATGCCTTCCACTGACTGGATGAAGCCCACCCACATTAGGGAGGATAATTTGCTTTCCTTAGTCTACTGATTTAAATGTCAATCATAATTAAAAATATCCTCCCAGAAACACCCAGAAAAATATTTGACCAGTATCTGAGCACTCTCTGACCAAGTTGAGTTGACAAATATACTTACCCATCACAATGTAAATAACCAAATTTCTATTTAAAATTAATCCTCAAAAAAATACCAGGCCCAGATGGCCCCAAACTAATTAATTATTCTAAACATTTAAGGACGAAAAAAAATCAATCTTACACAAATACTTCCAGAGAGCAGACAATGATAGTCAGCTTATTTTTTAAGGCCAGCATAATCTTGACAGCAAAATCCTGTAAGAATACTACAAGAAAGAAAAATTACAATTTTATTCATGAATATAGATGAAAAAAATTCTAAATAAAATGCTAGCAACCCACATCTAATGATATATAAAAGAAGCCAAACAACATGACTAACAATACAAGTTTGGTTAGCTGTACAGGAATCAGTTAGTATATAACTCACCACATTAATATAAAAAAGGAGAAATATGATATCTCAATAAATGAGCTAAAACCACTTAATGAAATTTAATACCCTTTCATGATAAATACACTTTGCAAAATAAAAATAGAAGGGAACTTCCTTAATTTGAGAAGTCTGATGTGGTTTGGCTCTGTGTCCCCACTGAAATCTCATCTTGAATTGTACTCCCATAATTCCCACATTTTGTGGGAGGGACTCGGTGGGAGATAATTGAATCATGGGGGTGGTTTCACCCATACTGTCTTTGTGGTAGTGAATAAATCTCATGAGATCTGATGGTTTTGTAAAGGGTTTCCCCTTTCGCTTCTCTCTCATTCTCTCTTGCTGCCACCAGGTAAGAAGTGCCTTTTGCCTTCTGCCATGATTGTAAGGCCTTCCCAGCAATATGGAACTGTGAGTTCATTAAACCTATTTTTCTTCCCAGTTTCAGGTATGTCTTTATCAGCAGCATGAAAATGGACTAATGCAGTAAATTGGTATCAGTAGAGTGGGCACAGCTGAAAAGATACCTGAAAATGTGAAAGCAACTTTGGAACTGGGTAACAGGCAGAGGTTGGAACAGTTTAGAGGGCTCAGAATAAAATAGGAATATGTGAGAAGATTTGGAACTTCCTAGAGACTTGTTGAATGGCTTTGCCCAAAATGCTGATAGCCATATGGGCAATAAAGTCCAGGCTGAGGTTTCAGGTGGAAATGAGGAACTTGTTGGGAACTGGAGCAAAGGTGACTCGTTGTGTTTTAGCAAATAGACTAACCGCATTTTACCCCTGCCCCAGAGATTTGTGGAACTTTGAACTTGAGAGAGATGATTTAGATTATCTGGCAGAATAAATTTCTAAGTAGCAAAACATTCAAGATGTGACTTGGGTGTTGTTAAAGGCATTCAGTTTTATAGGGAAAGCCGAACATAAAAAGATCGGAAAATTTGCAGCCTGACAATACTATAGAAAAGAAAATCCCACTTTCTAAGGAGAAATTCAAGCTGGTTGCAGAAATTTGCATAAGTAACAAGGAGACAAGTATTAATCCTCAAGACAATGGGAAAAATGTCTCCAGGGCATGTCAGAGGTCTTCACAGCAGCCCCTCCTATCACAGGCTGGAGGCCTAGGAGGAAAAAATGGTTTTGTGGGCCAGGCCTAGGGTCCTCCTGCTGTGTGTAGCCTAGGGACATGGTGCCTTGCATCCCAGCCACTCCAACCATGGATGAAAGGGGCCAATGTAGAGCTCAGGCTGTGGCTTCAGAGGGTGCAAGCCCCAAGCCATGGCAGCTCCCATGTGGTGTTGAGCCTGCGAATGCGCAGAAGCCAAGAATTGGGGTTGGGAACCTCTGCCTAAATTTCAGAGGATGTATGGAAATGCCTGGATGCCAAGGCAGAAATTTGCTGCAGGGGTGAGGCCCCCATAGAGAACTTCTGCTAGGGTAGTGCGGAAGGGAAATGTGGGGTCAGAGCCCCCACACAGAGTCCCTACTAGGGCACTGCCTAGTGGATCTGTGAGAAGAGGGCCACCATCCTCCAGAACCCAGAATGGTAGATCCACTGACAGCTTGCACCATGTGTCTAGAAAAGCCGCAGTCACTCAATGCCACCCCGTGAAAACAGCCAGGAGGGAGTCTGCACCCTGCAAAGTCACAGGGGCAGAGCTGCCCAAGACCAGGAGAACCCACCTCTTGCATTAACATGATCTGGATGTGAGACATAGAGTCAAAGATCATTTTGGAACTTTAAGATTTGACGGCCCTGCTGGATTTTAGACTTGCCTGGGGCCTGTAGTCCCTTTGTTTTGGCCAATTTCTTCCATTTGGAACAGCTGTATTTACCCAATACCTATACACCCATTGTATCTAGAAAGCAACTAACTTGCTTTTGATTTTACAGGCTCATAGGTGGAAGGGACTTGCCTTGTCTCAGATGAGACTCTGGACTGTGGACTTTTGAATTAATGCTGAAATGAGTTAAGACTTTGGGGACTGTTGGAAGGCATGATTGGTTTTGAAATGTGAGGACATGAGATTTGGCAGGGCCTAAGGGTGGAATGATATGGTTTGGCTCTGTGTCTTTGCCAGATCTCATCTTGAATTGTACTCCCCAAATTCCCGCATATTGTGGGAGGGACCCAGGGGTAGATAATTGAATAATGGGTGGTTTCCCCCATACTGTTCTCATGGTAGTGAATAAGCCTTATGAGATCTGATGGTCTAGTGATTAGACTCTCTTTAGGTGGATCCAGGCATTTGTATTTAAAAAAAAATACAGTAGTGCCGGGTGCAGTGGCTCATGCCTGTAATCCCAGGACTTTGGGAAGCTGAGGCGGGCGGATCACCTGAGATCAAGAGTTTGAGACCATCCTGACCAACATGAGGAAACCCCATCTCTACTGAAAAAAAACCCCCAAAATTAGCTGGGCGTGGTAGTACGTGCCTGTAATCCCAGCTACTCGAAAGGCTGAGGCGGGAGAATCGCTTGAACCCAGAAGGTGGAGGTTGCAGTGAGCCGAGATCATGCCATTGCACTCCAGCCTGGTCAACAAGAGCAAAACTCCCTCTCAAAAATAAATAAATAAATAAATAAATAAATAAATAAATAAATAAATACAGTGATGTACAGCCAGGATTTAGACTTCTCAGGCAGGGTTGAGTAATATTGTTAATAGGTGCATGGAATTCTATCCTATGCATATTCTATAACTTATTTAACTTGTTTCCAATATTATTGGACATTTATGTTGTTCCCCCTTTTTTTGGGAGGAGAGGATAAGTAATCCTGTGGTGAGTATCCATTTGTGTGTACATCTCTGGTTATTTACTAAGATTAAATTCTTAGAAGTAAAATTGCTAGTTCAGTTCAACTGAAGGCTTTTGATTGCCAAATTATCTTCTAGAAATGTTTGTCAAAGTATTCTAGCACCAGCATGTATGAGGCTCCCTGTTTTCCTGAATTGTCACCAAATAGTAGTAAATATTATAATTGTAAGGTAATTTTGGCCGATTTTTAAATTTTGATAAATGCATTTCTTTGATTACCAATTACATTAAATAGTTTTTCATCAGCGAATTGCCTTTCTATCAGAGAAATTGCTTTTATATGGAATACAAATTGAGCAAAAGCCTAAAATTTTAAAGTAGAAATGAAAATAACTTGGTATTCAGTGTTCCAAATCCAGAACTGAAGCAAATTTGAAGTTTTTACTGGGAGCGTAGAGTTATCTTAAATATGTTCGTTTTAAATTTAAGTAAATAGAAAAAATTAAAGCACTCAAGGAAAGATGGGTAGCTTTTATGTTTAACTTTGAGTCAACATCTATAAATGTACTTTGTGGATTACCCATAAAATAATTAAAATCCAAATGTAATTCCGGACCACCGTTCTGTACCACTTCCTATCTAAACATTTATTGAACATAGTTTCAGCTGGAGTTCCAAGAGAAAACAGATAGTACATCCAAGTAGCATAATTTTAGGAGGGTGTATTTACAAAGAACTCATTACAAAGAGCAGGTAGGGTAGAAGGAAACCGCAAGGGATAGCATAGGACCCCAGGGCCGGCATGGGCAAGGCTGCCTACATCTCCAGTCCTGGAAGAAAAGAGTGTTAGTTGTGTTGGAACTAGAACACCCTGGGAGATCAATGATGTTGGGTGGAGGGACCTAGCCAGTCTATGACTTCATAGGGAAGATGCTAGGGAATAAATTCCCTGACAACAGAGTTCTCCAGAATTTGGTTCCATCTCACTCTCCAACCTCATCTCCTACTATTCTCTCCTCACATCTTTGCTGCCTCATTCCCTTACTTCAGTCAGATCTTAGTCCAAATGTTACCTCCTCAGAGAGGCCTTCCCTGTCATGCACAGGAGTCAGGAGAGACCTGTTCAATCTCCCCCAATTCCTTACTGTCTTTACCTTGCCTTATAATCCTTCTTGCATGCCTTTGTTGGCTTCTTTCTCTACTGTTGTCTCTATCATCAGAAGGCAAGCTTTATGAGGGTATGGACATTGTCTATGTTATGTGCCCCTGTAATTTCAGTGCCTGCAACAGCATCTGGTTCATCATAGGCACCCAATTAATAATTTTCATCTTTGCAAAAATGCTTAGTAAACTGCCATGTACCATAGAAACATGAAATATCATTATATTAATAGCACTGAGTAAATATACACATTTAAAAAAAGGATCCCCTGTTTTTGCTCATGCTCCTTTATTAGCACAAATAACTCCTTTTATATCTAATTATATTTCCCATAGATTCTCCCTGCAGTATATGTCTCTAACCTGTCCACTTCTCTCCATGTCTACTGACACCATGCAAGACTGAACTACCATCTCCCACCTGGACATCAGAATAGCTTTCTAGCTGGTCTCCCTGCTCTATTCTTGGGTCTTTCAGTCTTTCTCCACACAGCAGCCAGAACAGGCTTTTAAAAATCTGGTATTTCTTTTCTGCTTAAAAAGCTTCAAAGGTTTCCTTTTGCCCTCATGGAAGAATTTAAAATATTTAACCTAACCTAGAAGGATCTGAATAATCTCATTAACTTGCCTCTTCTAACCCCTTTTCTTTCACTTGTAATGTTGTGGTTACTGAGGTTTATTCTGTTCTTGAACACCCTCAGCCCTTTCCTGCCTCGGCATCAACCCCTGCTGTCTTCAGACCCTGGAACTCTCATTCCCCACACCTTACCATTTAGCTTCTGCTCATTCTTCACATCTCAGCTTAAAGACGCCTTCTTCAGGAAGGGCTTTCCTGACTCCTTGGTCTTCATGGGACCTTCTCTCATAAGCTTTTAGAGCACTGTGCAATTTTCCTCCTTAAGACTTTTGTAATTGTTTGTGTGACAATTTGCTTAAAGTCTGTCTTCATCACTAGATTGTAAGCTCCATGGAGGCGAGGTTATGCCATTTTGTTCCCTTTCTGTCTCCAACAGGTAAAATAATGTCTGACATGTACTGATTAATTTCACATTTCTGTTGTGAATAAGTAATGTGGTTAAAGTGTTTAAAATTCTTACCTTTAACATTTCAGTATGCGAAAATGGCTTTTAGGACTCAAGCTCTGTAGCAACTGCTTCTATTTCCTAACACAGCATTGCTTATTAATAGACCTAGAATAAACATTTTTGAAGAATTCATGAATGTTCCATAACAGTATCTTTTTTCTTCATGTCTGGTTAGATTCTTGACTCCTCAGAGTGAGGGGAGGGGCACATGATCCAGATCTCCACACAAAGTGAAAGTTTGCTGGATGATGCAACAATATTTTTCTTTATTGCATTCTTTTGTCATCCAAGTGTTAAATGGTGGTATCAGACAATTTTCCTAGTTAAAATGGGGTTCTGAACTGTATAGATAGTGAGGAGGGGTCTCAAGGCTGCTGCTAACTTATGCAATGCCATTGGTGGCTCAGAAAAAGGCACCTCTTCCTCAAGAGACTTTACTTTTGTTTGCAAATTATTGTAATGTTACTATTGATTTTGTTAGAATTGTGCTGCCAAAATTGTCCTGATAATTCTGCAAGTCTATAACATCCACAATGTCCATGGTGCCCCATGAGTGGTGCCATTGTATTTGCCCAAATGTCCACAGTGGTGCACCCTGGGATGTGTACCAGGTATAACACCAAAAATGTATCATCCATTACATACTCTGCAGTGGTTTTTCTTCACCAGTGATACAAAGTACAGTAAATATCAAAAACCTTTCTTTATGCTCAGTGGGATTTTTCTGAAAAAAGACTGTAGCCACATACACAGGACGTAAATATTTGATTTCCCTTTTCTCATTTCTTCTCCTCAAACCTCATCAGTTTTGCTCAATTCCATTTTGCCCATGTCACTCTGACTGATCTCTTACTTCATTTTTATGATAGGCCTTTAAATTCATTCTTTAAGTTCGTCCCGGAGGGCATCATTTTTTCTGCCTTGAGGAAGCAACAACAAATAACCCGGGTAGTCTTCTGGATAACTTATAGTAAAATATAATTAAATTTGAAAGTACCTGTTTTGTTGGCATGAATTTTCTCTGTTGCTGTGAACCTTTATCCTTCCTCCAGCATTTCCCAAAGTGGTATTCTGTAGGCTGCTAAGAGTAGTATGGTAGAAAAAGTATTCTGTGCTGTGAAAATTAGGGAACTGCTAGTTCAACACATTTAACAGATTTTGTAAATTTTTCCTATGACTTGGTTTTCTGGTAGTTTTTAACCTAGATCTTTAATCACATTATTATGTATTGTGAATTTGGAGTGTTTTATAATTTAGTTAACCATGAGCCCTTTGTAGTGCCTGTTAATGAAACCCTGAAAAAGCTTCCGGAGAACACCAGTTTGGGAAGTGTTGGTTTACTGATTAGTCCATTTGTGCCTGTTCTCGGGAAGCAGGGTATTAAAGTGGAAAGGTTTTGACTGACAACTGGGAGACCTGGTTTCCAGGCCTTCTTTCTATTATGTAGAACATAGTTTGGTAAATTAATCAAATATTTCTATACTTGAAGTTTCTTCTTTGTTTGATATTTGTTCAAAGAGTGACCACTGAATATTCTTATTATTCTGTGCATTAATTTCCTAGGCTGACCATAACAAAGTACACAAAACTAGGTGGCTTAGATAAGCAAAAACTCCTTTTTCTCACGGTTCTGGGGGCTAAGAGTTGGAAATCAAGGTGAGAGCAGGGCTGTACTCTCTGGCGGCTCTCAGGGAGGAACCTTCTTGGCCTCTTCTAGCTTCTGCCGTTCCCCGGCAATCCTTGACATGCATTGTCTGGTAGTTGCATCACTGCAATCACATGGCCATTTTCTCCCTGTGGGTCTTCACGTCATCTCCCTCTGTGCATGTCTGTTTCCGTATCCAAATTTCCCCTTTTGATGAAGACATCAGGCATATCAGATTAGAACCTACCCTAAAGACCTCATTTTAACTTGATTACGTCTTTAAGACCTGGTTTCCAAATAAGGTCACATTCTGAGGTACTGGGATTAGGACTTCAACATATCTTTTTGGGAGGACACAATTCAACCCATAACAAACAGCCATCAACGAAGTTTGCTTTGTCATCTGAGATACATTAAATTTGCAAATCCTGCCTTTTTTTTAGGAACTGTACTCCCCCAACACTGCTGTCCTGCCAACTCCATTCCCCTTACTGTACTCAGTTCTTTTTATTGCCTGCTTTGCCTATCTCTGGGCTGGTCTAAGACTTTGCTGCACAATCTATGGTTCCTGTATCAGCAGCAGCATCAGTATCATCTAGAAGCTTGTTAGAAATGAGAATCATAGGCCCCATCTCAGACCTCTGGAATCATTATCTGCATTTTAAAGATCTCTAAAGGATTCACAGGCACATTTTTTTGTTCCCTTTATTTTTAGTTGATCTGTAATAATTGTACCTATTTATGGGATGCAGAGTGATATTTTGAATGTGTAATAATAATCAAATCAGGGGAATAAGTGTATCCAACACTTCAAACATTTATCATTTCTTTGTGTTGTGAACATTCAAAATCCTCTCATAGCTTTTTGAAAATATACAGTAAATTATAGTTAACCGTATTCACAGAACACCAGAACTTTTTCCTCCTATCTAGCTGTACTTTTGTGTCTGTTAACCAACTTCTTCCAAGCCTCCCCCACCCCTACACTTCCCAGCCTCTAGTACCCACAATTCTACCCTCTACTTCCATGAGCTCAAGCATTTTTTTTTCAGTCCCACAAGAGTAAGAACATGGGGTATTTATCTTTCTGTGCCTGACATTTCAGTTAACATAATGTCCTCCATGCTCATCCATGTTGCCATGAGTAATAGGATTTCAATCTTTTTTTAGGGCCAAATAGTGTAATATTTCATTGTGTGTATATATACATTTTCTTTATCCATTCTCTGTTGATGGACATTTAGGTTGCTTCCATATCTTAGTTATTGTGAATAGTGCTGCAATAAACACGGAGATGCAGATATCCCTTCGATAAACCGACTTCCTTTCCTCTGGTTAAATACCCAGTAGTAGAATTGCTGGATCATATGGTAGTTCTATTTTTAGTTTTTTGAGAAACCTCCACACTGTTTTCCATAATGGCTGTCCTAGTTTACATTCCCACCAGCAGTGTATAGGAGCTCCCTTTTCTCCACATCCTTGCCAGCATTTGTTATTTTTTGTCGTTTTGAAAATAGCCATTCTAACTGGGGTGAGATTCACATTACGGTTTAGAAGCAGTGGATTGAAGAATTAGCTCCCATGAGATCAGCCTTTTTCTAAAGGTGAAATAGGAAATTACCTCTACTCTTAAACCTTATTTGGCTCTAATGGTAGAGACCTGCTCTCCAGGTGTTCTCTGGTGCTGCTGTCCTGGTTTCTTGTCATCTGCACCCCCGACTTGTTCTGTGTGGCCCCTTGTTTGTATTATCTGGTTTGACTCATCTCCGGGTATCAGCCTGTGTCATCAGGACTTCCTAAGTCTTTCTCCTTTACTGGTTAGCCACCTTGCATTTATATTCTGCTGCTGCTGCCTGAGCCCCAGTATGCTATAAATAAGTGTCACTGTGCCTGGATTACAGGAGTTTTAACAACAAAGCAAGTCAAAGACTTATCAAACAGATACATTATTGTATCCTCAAATGACACCAGAATGTTGGTCTCATTAGATTCACAATGTGTATGATGTCTCTTTCCCCGTTACTAATATAATCCACGAAGCTAAAACAGAAGCTGCCCACCAGCTGGGAAAGTGTGTGATGTAAAGCAAAATCAAAATATTATGATATTGAAGTTATAATAGTATGTGTATAATTATGCTGGCTGTCTTTTGCATTGGATTCTCTCCGAGGTAGAAAATGAAATTGCCTTCTTTTGATAAAAAAAGTAAAATCCCATTTTTATAGGACACCATTTATAACAGAAATATCAGTAACATGAAAACGAAAGTGGTACAAAGGCAACTAATGAGCATGGAGGACATGTCATTTTTATTCTATTTGTAAATTCTAATTCTCTAATAAAAGGAAAACAAGAACACTAAATTTATTATACTTTGTTATTAAGGCAAACATTCTTTTAAATAAAACATTGGGATTAATTTCCAACTTTTTTCATTTTTAAATTATTATTTAAATAGTATTTATGGTATACAACATGATATTTTGAAATATGCATACACAGTGGAACAACTAAGTTAGGCTTAACAATGTAAGCATTACCTCATGTACTTACCATTTTTTTCTGGTAAGAATATTTAAAATCTACTCTTAGCAATGTTCAAGTATACAACACATCTTTATTAACTGCAGTCAACCTGTTGTACAATAGATCTCTTGAACTCATTGCCCCTGTCTAACTGAAATTTTGTATCCTTTGACCAACATTTCCCCAGTCACCCTGACACTCCAGCCCCAGGTAAACACCATTCTACTCTCTGCTTTGGTAGGTTCAACTTTTTGAGATTTCACATAGAAGTGAAATCATGTGATATTTGTCTTTCTCTTTGTGGCTTATTTCACTTAGCATAATGTCCTGCAGGCTCATCCATGTTGCTAATGATAGACTTTCCTTCTTTTTAAGGTTGAATAGCAGTTCATTGTGTATCTATACCACATTTTCTTTTTTTAAATTAAAAATTTAAATTGGACATAAAAATTGTACATATTTATGGGGTATAGTACGTAGAGATGTTGCAATATATATAGTGTATAGTGATAAATATTACCATATCGATAATCTCAAACATATATCGTTTCTTTGTGTTGGGAGCATTCAGTATCCTCCTTCTAGCTATTTGAAACTAATATATTATTGTTAACTATAGTTATCCTACAGTGCTATAGAACACTAGAACTTTTTTCCTTTCTAGCTGTAATTTTGTATCCTTTAAAAGATTCCTCCCTATCCTCCCCTTCTCACCACCCTAGCCTCTAGTATACTCTGTTCTGCTTTTTACTTCTCTGAGATCAACTTCTTTTTTTTGTTTTAGCTTCCGCATATGAATGAGAACGTGGTGTTTAGCTTTCTGTTCCTGGCTTATCTCATATAACATTACTGTCTTGCAGTTCCATCCATGTTGCAACAAGTGACAGGATTTCATTATTTTTATGGCTGAATAGTACTCCATTGTGCATATCTATCTATCTATTTATCTATCTATCTACATATGTGTATATATAACATTTAAATTTCCATACCTTGGCTATTGTAAATAGTGCTACAATAAATACGAGGGTGCAGATGTCTCTTTGGTATATTGATTTCCTTTCCCTTGGGTAAATGGCTGCCAGTGGGATTCCTGGATCATACGGTAGTTCTGTCTGTAGTTTTTTGAGGAACCCCAATGCTGTTCTCCATAGTGGCAATACTAGCTTATATTTCCACCAACAGTGTACAGGCGTTCTCCTTCCTCCACATACTTGCCAGCATTTGTTATTTTCTGTCTTTCTGATAGTAGCCATCTTAAATGGGGTGAGATAATAGTTCATTTTGATTTTGATTTGTATTTCCCTGACGATTAGTAATACTGAGCATTTTTTTTTCATATGTTTGTTGGCCACTCTATGTTTTCTTTTGCAAAATGTCTGTTGAGATTATTGGCTCATTTGTTATTATTATTATTATACTTTAAGTTCTGGGATACATCTGCAGAATGTGCGGGTTTGTTATATCAGTATACATGTGCCATGGTAGTTTGCTGCACCCATCAACCCATCATCTAGGTTTAAAGGCCCACATGCATTAGGTATTTGTTCTAATGTTCTCCCTCTTCTTGCCCCCCACCTTCCAACAGGCCCCAGTGTGTGATGTCACCTTCCAACAGGCCCCGGTGTGTGATGTCCCCTTCCCTGTGTCCATGTGTTCTCATTCTTCAGCTCCCACTTATGAGCGAGAACATGCAGTGTTTGGTTTTCTGTTCCTTTGTTAGTTTGTTGAGAGTGATGGTTTCCAGCTTCATCCATGTACCTGCAAAGGACATGAACTCATTCTTTTTTATGGCTGCATAGTATTCTGTGGTGTATATGTGCCACATTTTCTTTATCCAGTCTATCATTGATGAGCATTTCGGTTGGTTCCAAGTCTGCTATTGTAATAGTGCTGCAGTTGGCTCATTTTTAAATCAGATTGTTTGTTTCTTTGTTTGCTTCGCTGTTGAGTTCTTTGAGTTTTTTATATATTCTGGATATTAATCTCTGTTGGATGAGTAGTTCACAAATATTTTCTCTCATTCTGTAGATTGTCTTTTCACTCTATGATTCTTTCCTTTATTGTGCAAAAGCCTTTTAGTTTCATATAATCCCATTTGTTTATTTGTGCTTATGTTACCTGTGCTTTTGAGGTCTTATTCATAAAATCTTTTCCCAGACCAATGTCCTGTAGCATTTTCAGTATGTTTTATTCCAGTAGTTTTATAGTTTTAGGTCTTGGATTCATTTTTAGTTGATTTTTATATAAAGTGAAAGGAGAGAGTCTAGTTTCATTCTTCTGCATATGAATCTCCAGTTTTCCCAGCACCATTTATTGAAGCGACTCTCCTTTCCCCAATGTATGTTCTTGATGTCTTTGTCAAAAGTCAGTTGGCTGTAGCTACATGAATTAATTGCTCTGTGCTCTATTCTCCTCCATTGGTCTCTGTGTCTGTTTTTATGCTAGCACCATGCTGTTTTTGTTACTGCAGCTTGTAGTATATTTTGAAGTCTGATAGTATGATGCCTGCAGCTTTATTCTTTTTAGTCATGATTGCTTTGACTATTTGGGGCCTTTTGTGGCTTGATACAAATTTGGGGATTTTAAAAATATTTTTGTGAAAAATGTCATTGGCATTTTGAGAGAGATTGCATTGAATCTCTAGATTGCTTTGGGCTGAAGTTTCTTTATTCATTCATCTGTTAGTGGACACTTTGATTCCATATCTTGGCTATTGTGAATAATGCTGCAATGAACATGGAAGTGCAGATATCTAATGACAAATCACATTACACCTGTTAGAATAGCTATCATAAAAAAGGCAAAGAATAACA
Source organism: Pan paniscus (assembly GCF_029289425.2). NCBI lineage: Eukaryota > Metazoa > Chordata > Mammalia > Primates > Hominidae > Pan > Pan paniscus. Next base: position 104,811,322 of record NC_073253.2, read on the forward strand.
AGTGTTGGCAAGGATGTGGAGAAAAGGGAACCCTTGTACTCTGTTGGTAGGAATGTAAATCAGTACAGTCATTATGGAGAACGGTATGGAGGGTCCTCAGGAAATTAAAAATAGAACTACTGCATTATCCAGCAATCCCACTGCTCTGTATTTATTCAAAGCAACTTATCTTTTTTAGAAAAGAAAATTAATTTGGATCATCTTGATTGCCATTTACTCCATTAAAATAAGGAATTACTACCCTCTTATGAGAAATATCTGTTTTTTTTCTATTGTTACTAACAGTATGTTTTGTGGAGCTAGAGACTCTTTTTAAACTAGAAATATTTATTACTCGTTTTTCTTATTTTTATACAAATCCAAAGAATGTGTTTCACTTAATGCAAGTTGCCACTATCTATATGCAATTATGTGAAATTCTTTAGCTTTATTTAAAAAATCTATACTAGTTATTTTCTATAAGTCCATTTTTTTTTAGTGTGAGTAATGTTTTAAATGGAGTTGTTTGCCTGATACTTGATCATCAACAATCCTTACTGATGCCGTCCAGTTAGATTGAGATGTTGAGATCCAAATGGGAAACAGTCAGCAACAAGTGCTATCTTGTTAACATAGTATGTGTCATGCTCTTCCATTAAATGTATTTGTGGCTAGGTATCCTAGAAAGAAAACATTTCTTGGTTACCTATTACCAGGAGAGTGCATGCACTGAAAAACAGAGGAGGCTGGAAGTAGACTGGCAAAGATTGACTCAGATGCAATAGAACTGGAGCTCGGTGTTTCTTGTTCTACTACTAAATCACTTATAGGACTCTAGGCACTTAATTAACCTCTCTGGATCTCATTTTCTTTCTATACAGGTAGGCTTCTGCTTATGACAGGAGAGTGGTTGTAATATGAAATATGGAAATGAGCTAAATGGAAACAATTTAAGTAAGAATGCTTTACTATTCATTTACTTACTTATTAAACAAACAGTTTTGAACACCCATCTATTGCCAAGCAACATCTCTGACTTGAAGAGCTAACTCACAATCTAAGGAATATATCATATGCCGGCAACTGAGGGCAGTGGGAGGCAGGAGACAGGTCTTTCATGCACAGTAGGAAGGACCAGACTTGACTCTTACTAGCTGGGCGAACCTGGGTATATCATCCACCTTTGTTTTTCCATCTGAGAAATTAAGCAATATTCTTATCTGCCAGGGAAAGAGGACTATAAATTTAAAAGCACTGTAAAAACATTAGTTATTATCCTTATTAATTTATAAGAACTTAGCAAAACCATGTTGCTAAACTCTCAACTAAAGGAACGGCTGTAATGCTTTAAACTTTTCTTGAATACTTCGAAAAGTTCAGGATAGAAAGTAGAAATTATCGTAAATACATTGTACTAAAATATGTTATGGAAATCCATAACTCTAATTTATTGTCTCAACTCCAACCTAGAACTTACTAAAAATCTAAGTAATCACTCATCTCTTAACTACAAAGCCCTTTTAGATGAAAGATTCTCTATGACTTCAAAGTAACATTATTGACGAGGTTTCATCATCCACCCTCAGTCCACAGACTGGGTGATCAGCCCCTAAATAACATTAGTTGTCTTTGAGAGATGCAATTATTTCGCACGAATATTGCTTAAACATGAGTCAGCACTGATCTGCTTCTTGTGCAGACAGGGGGAGTTAAATTCTTACAGCCAGAAAAGGCAGCTGTGTTCCCTGAAGGCCCCTTTAGTAGCTCTGGCTGGACCTGGAAGAGTATCCACAGGATGCAGATATGTAAATAAGGTTGGAAGAAGGAAAGGAGAATCTTTGAAGGAGACGCTGAAGAGATGTCCCAAGTGAGAGAGGCTCTAGGAGGTTCCAAACTGCAGGTTAGGATTCAACAGTGAGCTCGCACAAGTCTTATGGCCTCTCTGCTTGTCAGTTTTCTCATTGGTAATAATTATCTCTGAGGATCATTCAGAGGAGGATGTAAATGAAATGATAGGTAAGCACTGACACAGGGCCTGGCATATAGTAGATGCCCTAAGAGCTAGCTATTCATCATCATCATTGTCATCTAATTCTCCCTTCCTTCCTCTAGAATCAGATGCCCACGAGCTGCCCTGCTTCCCAAACTCTGGGGTTCAGGCTGTGCCTGTAGGTAGGGTTTCTTGCTGATGGAATGGTGACTTTTAATTAATGTTCTAAATCTCTCAGAGATAAGCTCTTGTTACTTGTTATCTACAGGGTCTCTCAGGCCCTCTTGGCCTTCTCCCCTGTCATATAGAACGTGTTGCCATTTTTTTCTCTCTCCCATCAATTAAAAAAAAAAACAAACTATAATCTTTGCAACATTTATGACCGTGTTTCCTTGGTCACGAGCAAATTATCACGTGTCTGTTGCATGATTTTAGTGTTATTCCACATTTTCAGTCTTGCCATTCTATAATGGATGGAATTTCTACGTTTTGCAAAATGTTGCAACCAGTGTGGATCTTCCTAAATTTTGGGGGGATCATTCTTAAATTGGCCCCTGATTTTTCTTTAGGAACTTTTAAATACAACACAGCACAACTTTTGTTATTTCTTTTAACATTTAGAAAAAGATGTTTCTTGTAGAAGCTGGCAATTTAGATACGTATTTGCATGTTATTTAAGTAGTATTTATGCCATTCTCTTGTACTCTAATAGCTAAGAGGTGATTATGTTTATTACCACTTCTAACAGTCTTATTAATTACAGAAATTATAGAAAATACAGTCTATGTTCACTTCATTTTTGTGTCCCCAGTGCTTAATATAACACCTGGTGTAATAAACTAGGCAGTATATTTTTAAATGAATAAATAAAGGATTTTAATGCAGGAAAAAAATGTCAGTACTTATAAGTTTATTTATGGTTAAGAATTTATGGGAAAAAACCCAAAGCTATATCAAATAAAAAAATTAGACAAGAAAGTTGGAGATTAATCTTTACAATGTAATTATGGCTTTAACACCAACAGCCAGTGGTCTTAACTAAAAGTGTGAGTACTGTTTTCTACAGATAAGATGCCTGTAATAAACAAGAGTCTTTATTCTGCTGTAGAATTCTGCAGTTCGAATGCTTAGAAAGAAAACCCAGGTACTATAATTTTCCTTCCAGACTTTTTGCTTTCAGGATATTTAGAGACAATTTTCTCGAAAGAGTAAAATTAAATTATATGCAAAGAAGAGTAGAATGTTAGACTGTTGAGGAAAGATATCCCACTGAGAAAGCATTTGTCAGGGTCATGGCTATATTTTGAGGGGAAAATTTTAAATTACAGCATAGAGGTGAATGATAGCTACTACAAGAGTAATGATCACTGGGAAATATGAGCTCAAGTGAGGGAAATTACCACAGTCTTTTACAGGAATAAATTATCACTTACATAACCTTAAAAATTAAGATTAAGGCAATCCAGGACTTATTTACCAGGTTACAAAAGTAAGGATTCTATGATCAAAAGCACTTTTTAGTGATGCTATTAGTAGTAACAGCATTAATTATAAAAGATAGAACATAGCACAATGCATATTCAAGATATTATTTTCTCCTGTCATGAAGTAGATAATTATTAGGTAAATCATATTATAGTCAAAATTTTCCAGAGACAGGCATAGAAAACTTAAATTCAAGCAGCATTAATTCAGAGTTTAATGAATGCAAGACTACTTGTCACCCAAGAGGACAGTGAAGAAAGAAAAGATGTCTGCAATTCAGCCCATGCATAATGATACTAGCTAACAATTACATAGCACCTACTATGTAATAAAAATGATTAGATCCTCACAACAACTCTCTGCAGTTGTTATTTTTATGTCCATTATTACTTATAAAGTGCTATTATTATGCCCATTTTATAGATGGGGAAACGGAGGCACAGAAAAGTACTATAAACTTGCTCAATGTAATAGTGGTTAATGATGGGATTTGAATCCTGGCAGCTTTCACTCAAAGCCAGACTCATATTCTACACCATCTTTTTTTTTTTTTGAGACGGAGTTGCACTCTTGTTGCCCAGCCTGGAGTGCAATGGCATGATCTCAGCTCACTGCAACCTCTGCCTCCCGGGTTCCAGCTATTCTCCTGTCTCAGGAGTAACTGGGATTACAGGCGCGTGCCACCATATCGGACTAATTTTGTATTTTTAGTAGAGACAGGGTTTCACCATCTAGGTCAGGCAGGTCTCAAACTCCTGATCTCATGTGATCCACCCGCCTCCTCGGCCTCCCAAAGTGTTGGGATTACAGGCGTGAGCCACTGCACCTGGCCCACTATCCTATTTTCAAGAAAGTAAAGTGCCCAGGCCGGGCGCGGTAGCTCACGCCTGTAATCCTAGCACTGTCGGAGGCTGAGGTGGGCTGATCACGAGGTCAGGAGATCAAGACCATCCTGGCTAACACGGTGAAACCCCGTCTCTACTAAAAATGCAAAAAATTAGTTGGGCGTAGTGGCGGGCGCCTGTAGTCCCAGCCACTCAGGAGGCTGAGGCGGGAGAATGGCGTGAACCCAGGAGGCGGAGCTTGCAGTGAGCCGAGAACGCGCCACTGCACTCCAGGCTGGGCGACAGAGCGAGATTCGGTCTCAAAAAAAAAAAAAAAAAAAAAAAGAAAGTAAAATACCCAAACATTGTGTTAATTCTTAAAAAGATAAACCATTTAGACTTTGTTGCACAAACTGACGTGTGTTCTATAACCTACTCAGTTCAGCTAACAGCAGTAAGTATTCTATTTTAAGCAATTTTACTTCACATTAGTTAGATTCAGTTTTTCAATTTGTCTGCTGGATTCTCCAGCCAGGGGTCACGCCGGGGCTATTGTGTGGAGCAGTAATGAATGTTCAGACCACCTGGAAGAACCAGTAGGCAGGGGGATTTTCAGGTCTTGCCTGAAGGGAGCTTCCTCATGTTGTCTGATGCTGGGTGGTCCCAGAGAGCAGCCAACCTACTGTGCTTTTTAATCGTGCCAAATCTTCACTGTGATTAGGAAATTGTGTAGTCAGATACAGTGCCTTAAGTTGACTCGATTTTGCTTAAACAATTAAAAAAGTAGTATCTATCACAAAAAGATGTCTAAAGTTAGAATAATTTCAGGATTACATTCAGTGGCTCAACACTATCATCAAGGATCTGGGTTTTCCCTTTTAATCCTCTGCGATCCATAGTGAGTTGGCTTTGTCTGGTCACAGGATAGGAGTGACCAGATCCAATAATGCACAGAGGAAGAGGAAATCATTTTATCTAGAAGACCTTTTCTCATGTCTTATTGATCAGAACTAGGTAACTCCCAGGCCAACCACTGGCGAGGGGAATGGAGCTGCTATGATTGGATTTGACAGAAGCCCTGTAACTGGGGAATCTCTTCAGTCACGGGAGGAAGGATACACAGACACTTTGCTCTGCTGGCAAGGGAAAGAGAAAAGGATCTTGGATTGGCCACCAACAGCGTCCGCTACAGGATAAACTGCTCACTTCGACTGCTCATTTTGACTACCTTCAATAAGATATATTCATAATACTGCCCATATGTCTAGTTACGAGAAAGGTTCATTGTTGTTTCCTGCTTTCAGAGAAATTTTTGTATGTCTAGTTTTAATTTAACACTAGGCTCTTTAACTTTACAGGAAAAACACTGCATAAACATGGCATCCAAAGAGAGGAAGCAGAGACATGATGCACCAACTACTACTTTAGTAATTGAAGAGAGAGAGAAGAGCCTGAAGTCATTCAATAATTAGATCAAATAATTTACTAATGGATCATTTGTCTTCCCTTCCAATGTAAGTTTAAATTCTTATTACAGAGAGGGACAAGGAAATTGTGGAAAAAACACGAAGAATTTGAGACTCCTAGAACCTAAATATTGGCCCAACTACAAGTACCAGAAAATCAAAATTCCAATACATTGAACAAACAGGAGTTCATCTTTTTCTCCAGGTAGGTAGGCAAGTATAGAGCTCCATGGCAACATCAATGACTCAGGATCCTTTTATCTTTCTATTCCAGCTTCCTTAGCAAGTTGGCTAATTGCTCCATGGTCACAAGATAGCTGCTGAATCTCTAGAAATCATTCCCAAGTCCCATTCAGGAAGAAAGTAAAAGGGTGCATTGGCTTTTTCTGTTTCCCTCTTCTCAGAACTCTCTCAGCAGACTTTCACTTACGTGTTATATAGTCCAGAACTGGATGGCATGGCTCCCCACCGTGTGCAAGGGAGATTCAACAGGATTTGGTTTTTCAGCCTCTGTTGGGAGAGACCAAGAGATAGAAGGAGACTGGGTAACACTGTCCACCTTAACCACTTTGTATAGTGATAACTCTGGGCAAATATTAATTACTACTGGGCTAGTTGAAAGTTTCTGGGAAGCAAATCAGTTGCTAAGCACATGCTCTATGAGAACCCATTATATAAATAAGAAGAAGAAAAAAGAAGGTTTAAATGTTGGCTTACTTAGAGGAATGCCTAGTTTCTTCTCTATCACTGTGGTAACCACTAGGTTACAACTGTTACCTTTTCTCACAGAAAGACAATTCCAAAACAGACCTCAAATGAAAATGCTACACAAATAATGGATTAACTGGGTACCATTTCTACTCTTCTCATCATGTTTTACAAGCAGTTGAAATAATATGTGCCCTTCCCAGTCCCTTTTTAGTATTTGTCAGTAGAATAGAGTGTCAAAAACGACTTACGATGCCTAAAACATTTAGAAATTAAAATAGTATGTGGTGGTGCCATGACCTTTTCAATATGCTGGTTTTTCAATTGTTCAGCCATTCCTCTTGTTCTTTTTCCTGACTGTTCTTTATCAGAGGAAAAGGTAAATTGGCACCTAAAGTATGGAGTACTCAAAGGAACTAAACAGCACATTATTGAAACAATTCAGAGGCAATCCCGCATAGCTTCCAAGTGCCATGGAAACAAAAGATGGTAACTTTATTAATTGTGAAAGGTTGGGGGAACGAATTTAGTATCTTGCTTTGCCAGTTTTCCTCTAGTGCACAGTATAGTTTCCAGGACCTGCATACAAACATCAGTTCATGATCAAAATGTGACCTTGCCTGTCCCGATGAATAAAACTAATAAATTCCTCAATGATATGCTTATTATGCTTCTCTGAGGGAAGATGGTTGCTTTCGTGTCATTGTGGTTCCATAATATCTCTTGGAAGGAGGCTTCTGAGGATGCCCAAGCTGCTCCTCTGGGTTTCCCTAACACCCTGCATGCGCTCATCGTGTAGAAATTGCCACATAGCGTTACAGGTTTCTGTTCACTTATTTCGTCTGCCCAGTGGGAATGTGATTTCCTGAAGAGCACCTAGCACATGCCTAAAACACAAAAGGACTTCACTAAACATTTGCTGAATAACTACCACCTGTGCTAAGAAGCAGACCGGCTTCTGCTACAACTGACAGCCCTTCTCTCCTGCTAGTCAGAGATTCTCTGTCTTGGAAGAGACTTTAGGGAACAGCAGACATCTTGGATGTGTGCCTGCCTGCTTTACCACCTTCTCCAGTTTTATCCTAAAGCTGACTTCAGTACAGCTCTCCCCAAACTGTGGAAACTTTGGATGACTACCTAAGAACTCCACAAACTCAAGCAGCTTTAAAGCCACTCTGCAACTTTCCTACAATGAAAGAGAAGCCGGTACCATTCTCAGATAATACCGATGAATTCAGAAACCAAAATAAATCTGAAAAAATGTAGTGCTTCACACTTACATTTATACCCTTCTCCCTTCTTGCTTTATTCCCCAGAAGTGAGTAGCTCCTGAAACTGATAGCCAAGAGATGTTCAGGAAGAACCTGTCCCCAAACAGGTGTTTGCACACCCAAGTTATGTAGGTGTCTGAGTAGAGCATGTACTGATATGTGAAATTATATATTTAGCAAGAAGGAAACCCACTACTTTTCTATCTGACTCCATTAAAAAAGGAGAATGAGGAAGCCATAACACATGTGACAGTGACTGGTAAAGCATACTATATTGGCTGAGTGAGGCCCCTGGAATGGAAGGGTGAATTCCAGATCTGCCACTTCGTAGCTGTGTGATCTTGGTCACTTAACTTCTTTAATCCTGGGTGGTCACATAGGTATTAGAATAAAGATAATGACAGGGCCTACATCACATGGGGTTGTTAGGAGAATTAGCTGTAATGTGCAGAGCTTGGCTATTGGTGAATTCTTAACAAGTATTAGCTGTAACTATCAGTTATTATTCTGTGACAATGGCCTGCCATTGCTCTTCCAGGATACTGGATATTTAGAGTGGAGAGAGGGCAAGAGAGAGGAGATCTGAGCTGCAGACCCAGCTCTATGAAAAAATATTGATATGGTCTGGACCATTCTTAGGGCCTCAGTTTTCTCATCTAATAAATGAGAGGTTTGGATTAATCATCTCTTACCTGATTGTTCTGGAGACTGACTTATAGCAACCAGTGCAAAACAATCTTAACACTTTGCTGAGTATTTTGTTTGAGATTGAATAAAACAAAGATCAGTTTCCTGAAAGCATCCCTTGACAGGTACAGGCTTTAAGCCTGTATGAGATCCGTGCTTGCAAAAAAGAAATGTGCATTTGCAGAGCATAGCTACTAGTCCTCCCTGCCAGCACACAATTGAGCACAAAAGACTCAGAGAGCACACTGTCCTAACTGGCTCCACCTTCTTCACAGCCCTAAGAGCCACCTAATTCCTCCCTGCCTCAAATGCCTATTTTCCTTGGCCACTGCCAAGGACACCTTTCTGGTCATGCTTCACCTCGCTGACTTTCATCCTAATAATGCTTTGTCCTTCTTCTCCCTGGTCCAGTTTCTCACTTTCCCCCACACCTGTTAAACTCTTCCCTTGAGCCATTTAAACTCTTCTTCTGTGGCTCCAAATCATGGCCTTCATCCACTTCTTCAGGGAACAGTCCCTCAATCTTTTCACCTCCACAGAAATTTGACCATCACCTTGTAAGATCACTTGTCCCACAGCCTTTTTGCTTAGAGGCTGCTTTTTCTCTGCCATACCCTGTGAAGCTTAGAATTGAAAAGTAGGGCCTGTAGCCCACTTACTTCTCTTCCCCACTCATGAACTGATGACATTGGCAACAAGCTCACTGTCTTCCTCTCTACCTTAATTCCTGCCACCATTCAAATGTGCATGTGAAGAATTCAAGTATGCATGCGGCTGGCCTGCTTAGCACACAGCGTCTCCATTCTATGACCTCTGTTATTCAAACATCTCTCCAGCTGAGTCATTCAGTTCCATTTTCACATCTTATACCTTGTCATGTCCAGAGGTTTTGCCAGAACCTCAGAACCTTCAAAAATCTCTAATTAAATAAACTTGTGATTCAATCATAACTCCTTATTTTAAAAGTTTGACTATTCATGTACTTTTTCTACAAGTAAGTGTCCACTTTATCAAAATAGCCAGTCCCTTGACCCATCTACTTTCTCTTTGCTCACTGGCCTCCTCTTGCTTGACCTCCCTCCTAGTCAAGCTGAGATTTCATGGTCTGCAGTTTCAATCACTGTCTTGTCAAAATCCTAAAATCCTTTTCTTACAATCACCTGACAAAATTCCAGCCCCAGATGAATTCACTCTCTGCTTTCTGTGCCTACAATTGAGCCACTGAACACAATTGTAGGAAAAGAAATTCCACAACCAGACAAATATATCAGTATAAATCCATCATTTTTATCAGTCGGGGTAGGCTAGGTTCTGCTGCAGTAACAAGCAAACTAAAACAGTAAGAAGCAAAACAAAACATAAGCAAAACAACAAATCTCAAAATCAAGGGCTTGACATGATACAAATTTCTTTCACATGTTGCAAGTCCAGAGTGGGCTGGCAGGGGCTCTTCTCCTCTTAGGCATTCAGGGATTCAGGGTGATGGAGGCTCCACCTCGGCTCACTATCCACAGCCCCTGAAACAAGGGGAAAGATTCTGTTCATCTTTCATTGGCCAAAGAAATTCAGGTAGCCTTACCTGCACTCAAGGGTCTAGAAAAGTAAAATCTTATCATGTACCAGGAATGAGAAGAACCAAATACTAGTATTTATGAACTGTCAGTGACTGCCACAGCCATTAATCTCAACTGCTCCTGGCGTTCTTAATAAGTTTCTCCAGTTAGCACTTTCTCCTTCTCTCTCTCTTGCTCTCATTCTCTCTTTGCGGCAACTATTTCAAGCTTTTATTCAGCCTCTGACTCTACCTCTTTGTAGTACTCTCACAGTTGTGTAGATTGGAGAGAGATGATACGAATCCTAGGACAGTGACTGCAGGAATATATCATCTACAGTTTCCTCACCAGTAACAGAGAGATAGTAATATCTGCCAAGCTTACTTCAAGGCCAGGGACATGTGAAAATTAACTGAGAATGTGCAGGCATACCTCAGAGATATTGCAGGTTCGGTTTCAGGCCTCTACAATGAAATGATATTGCAACCATGGGAGTTATGCAAATTTTTTGTTTTCCAAATCCATATAAATCTATGTTTATACTATAGTGTAGCCTGTTGTGTGCAGTAGCATTATGTCTAAAAAAATACTTAATTTAAAAAGTTCTTTATTGCTAAAAAATGCTAACAATCATCTGAGCCTTCAGTGAGTTGTAATCTTTTTGCTGGTGGAGGGTCTTGCCTCGACATTGATAGCTGCTGACTGATCAGCGCAGTGGTTGAGGAAGGTTGAGGTATCTATGGCAATTTCTTAAAATAAGACAACAATGAAGTTAGCCACATTAATTGACTTTTTTTTTTTTTTTTTTTTTTTTTTTACCAAAGACGTTTCTGTAATATGTGATGCTGTTTGATAGCATTTTTCTCACAGTGGAACTTCTTTAAAAATTTGTAGCTGTTTGATGTTGGTTACTTAACTTACTCTTCTCAAACCCTTCTGCTGCTTTATCAACCAAGTTTATGTACTATTGTAAATACTTTGTTGTCATTTCAACAATTTTCACAGCATTTTCACCAGAAGTAAATTCCATCTCAAGAAATCACTTTCTTTGCTCATCCATAGGAAGCAACTTCTCATCACTCACATTTTATCATGAGATTGCAGCAATTCAGTCAGATCTTTAGGCTCCATTTCTAATTCTATTTCTCTTGCTATTTCCACCACATCTGTAGTTACTTCCTCCACTGGTCTGGAACTCCTTAAAATCACCCATGAGGGTTGGAATCAACTTCTTCCAAATTCCTTTAACGTTGATATTTTAACCTCCTCTCATGAATCATGAATGTCCTTAGTGGTATCTAGAATGGTGAATGTTTTCCAGAAGATTTTTAATTTAATTTGCCCAGATCCATCAGAGGAATCACCATCTATGGCTTCTATAGCCTTATGAAATGTATTTCTTAAATGACACTTGAAAGTTGAAATTACTCCTTGATCCCACAGGCTGAAGAATGGATATTGTGTTATCAGGCATGAAACCAACATCAATCTCCTTGTACATCTCTGTCAGAGCTCTTTGGTGAAAAGGCACATTGTCAATGCAGTAATATTTTGAAAGTTTTTTTTTGTGAGAAGTAAGTCTCAACAATGGGCTTAAAATATTGAGTAAACCATGCTGTAAATAGATGTGCTGCCATCCAGGCTTTGTTGCTCCATTTCTAGAGCATAGGCAGAATAGATTTAGCATCATTCTTTAGGGCCCTAGGATATTTCAAATGGTAAAGGAGCATTGGCTTCAATGTAAAATCACCAGCTGCATTATCTATAACAAGATTCAGTCTGTCCTTTGAAGATTTGAAGCCAGGTATTGACATCTCCTCTCTAGCTATGAAAGTCCTAGGTGGCATTTTCTTCCAATGGAAGTTGTTTCATCCCCAATGAAAATGTATTGTTTAGAGTAGCCACCCCGTCAATGATCTTAGCTGGATCTTCTGGATAACTAGCTGCAGCTTCTCCGTCAGCACTTACTGCTTCCCCTTGCACTTTTATATTATAAAGACAGCTCCTTTCCTTAAACCTCATGAACCAACCTCTGGTAGCTTTAAACTTTTCTTCTGCAGCTTCATTACCTCTCTCATTCTTCATAGATTTGAAGAGAGTTAGGACTTTGCTCTGGATTAGGCTTTGGCTTAAAGGGATGTTATATCTGATTTGATCTTCTATCCAGGCCTCTCAAACTTTCTCCATATCAGTGATAAGGCTTCTTTGCTTTCTTACCATTTGTGTGTTCACTGGAGTAGCACTTTTCATTTCCTTCAAAAACTTTTTCTTTGCATTCACAACTTGGCCAGCTGTTTGATGTAAGAAACCTTGCTTTTGGTCTATCTCAGCTTTCTATGTGCCTTCTTCATAAGCTTAATTATTTCTAGCTTTACATGGCACATGTATACATATGTAACAAACCTGCACATTGTGCACATGTACGCTAAAACTTAAAGTATAATAATAATAAAATAAAAATAAATAAATAAATGAGAGAGATACGCAATTCTTTCTTTTGAACACTTAGAAGGCTTTGTAGGGCTGTTTATTGGCCTCATTTCAGTATCATTGTGTCTTAGGGAATAGGGAGGTCTGAAGAGGAGGACAGAGATGGGGAAAAGGCTAATTGGTGGAGCAGTCGGAACACACACGACACTTATCCATTAAGTTTGCCATCTTATATGGATGTGGTTCATGGAACCCCAAAACTATTTAAATAGTCACCTCAAAAATCACTGAATACAGATTACCATAACAGATTTAATAATGATGAAGAGTCTTGAAATATTGTGAGAATTCTCAAAATGTGACACAGCTACACAGAGTGAGCACATGCTGTTGGAAAAATGGTGCTGATTGATAGACTTGCTCAGCATAGCATTGCCACAAACCTTCAATTTGTAAAAAGCTCAGTATCTGCAAAGCACAATGAAGTGAAACAAAATAAGACAATTTGTGCCTGCATTTGAAAGTACTTTGAAAACTTAAACACTATATTTTATAATTGTAATTATAAACATATATAAATTATAAATAATATTATTTCAGAATATCTAATAAGCACAAAATGCAAAATGGGGCTAAAAACATCATAATGGCTTAGAATTTAAGCTCCAGGTAGGCTTTTTTGTCTGTATACTGATATCGTCCTGGTACCTACAGTGTCCAACACACAGTAAGTATTCAGTAAATATTTATTAAATTAATTTTTTTGAGATGAGGTCTGGCTAGTTCGACCAGCCTGGCTTTGAACTCCTGGGCTCAAGTGCTCCTCGTACCTCAGCCTCCCTAGTAGCTGGGACTACAGGCACATGCCTTCATGTCTGGCTAATTTTTATTGAATATGTGCCCGTTTATAAGGTAGCATCACTACTGTGGGATATTAAGGTGTTTTGACGTATGTTCATATGCTAAGAACTATTACCTAATTCTGTATCCAGTTGAATATTTTCTTGTTTATATGGTATAAAATTGGAAATATGTGTTGGGGAGGGTGAGGGGCTGGTTATCACAAAGAAATAAGATCTAAAGTCCCATAAAATGACATTTTGGAACCAAAGTTTTGCTTACTAAAATTTTCGTATTCTATAGGGTCTTCAAATTCATGAGTTTTGTATATGCATAATAAAATATTGTCATTATTATGACTCTAAAATGCATTATAACATATGGCAAAATTTGCAAAAATGCATTCATTATATATTAGACAAGGCAAATACTTAATGTATGGTATGATAATTTAACAGGAAATATTTGCAATTGATCCTTTTAAAATAAATTGGGTGCAACTCACTATTGACTCAGCAAATTATGTCTTTTTGTAGTTTATTTAAAACAGTTCTTGTTTTCACTTTTAGCCACATTATATGGCAGTAGTGTATATGAATAGATATGCAGCTATTATTTATTTGTCACTGCCTGCTAATTTCGTTTTTAAAACGTCATTATTTTTGAGTTATTACTCTTTGAAACCATTTATAAGTCTGGGGAGTTTCCTCAACTTGAAAAATTCAAAAACCAAGTCCATTTCTTTAGCCTTTTCTGCAAACCTTTCTTCATATGTTATGGTTCTATTCAGAGTGGACTTTTGAAGTTATGTTTAAGGTGACCATCATAAATCAGCAGCCTTCCTGATAAGTCATATTCAGCAGTGGCAGCCATAGCACGGCTTGCTATTGCAGAAGCAAAGCCTTAAGCCTCATTATGACCCGGGGCGGAAGACACTTGTACAAGACCCAGGGACTTGCTCTTTGAATTTTTCAAACTGAAAAAACTGCCCAGAGTTATAAATGTTTTCAAAGAGTAGTAACTCGAAAATAATGATGTTTTAAAAATGAAATTAGCAAGCAGTGCCTTTACAAAAAACAAACAAATAGTAGTCAAGTAAGCAGGGTTTATTGTGTCACCAAGTCCCCCAAAGGTCCAGTGTTCTCACATATTCCCATATTCTTGTTCAGAAATCACTGAGTTGCTTCATCGTACCTCCTGAGGGCAGCATTTAATATCTCTTTTGACCTATTTCTCCTTATCAAACTCATCCGTCTTATGTTCCCTAATCTTAAGCCTTAGGGCATATCTTGCTTCTCATCTGATAAGCAAAATCAAACCAAGCTGTTAACAAACAGTTGGTGTGTTTCCCTTCTGCAGTGTACAAGTGATGTGCTAGGCTCTGGGGCGTATGTAAAAGGTGTAAGAAAAAATTCTTTTGTTAAGGATTTCTAGCTGTAGAATTAGACAAGACATAATTTTATTTGATTCTTGAAAACTTAACTAAAGGTAGCAAATATTTAATGAGAAGGTATCACGTGCCAGTCATTGTCCTGAGCTCTTATACACAAGTGAATAAGAACCATTTCTTGCCCTCAAGGAACTCATGCTACCACAGGCAGAAGTTGCAAATTGTTGCCTGGAGGCCCATTCCTGCCTGTGAATTCCTTTGGTTTCTGACTGGCACACTGCTGTAGCAAATTTGAGGCTAAACTTGAAATTGTATAATTTCACATAAAAATCTGAATTTCCAGTTTCTACAAAACAACAACAAAAACAAAAAAACCCCAAGATAGGGCCCCATTATTCCACCACACACTCACCGGGAACTGAGTGCAGTCTCTCCATTTTGACAGGATGAGTTTTTCAGTTTGCCACAGTCGTCACCAGTCCCTCTTTCCCAGCACAGAGGTTGAGTCTTAGTGGCTATTTGTTAACAAGTGTGAAAAAACACTAGGGAAATAGTTTTGTACCTATGTCTGTATCAAAAGTGGGAAACGAAAGGTCCAAAGGACCCCATGTTTTAAGAAATGTGGAGGACAGCATATTCCCTTCGAGAAGTAAAAATAACCCGATGAATTTAAGGTGCAACTGCCAGGCCTTTGTCACACATTCAAGTAACCTGCCTCACCTCTTTAAGTGTTTGAATTTCAGGCCCCTTGTTTAGGGCATATTGATGTAAAGTGCAAGACAGGGGAAGACATAGAAAAAATTCTATAGGTGTAAGAAGGGGAGAGAGTGGTAATTAGTGGCAAATCCAAAAGGCTTTAATCAGGTGACAGCTTTGCGGGTTGGGTGGGAAAAGTCACTCAGAGAGAAGCACCATCTTGAAACGAATCCTGAAGCTGGGAGAGCATCTAGTGAACAGTAGTGAATAAATGGTAGCCACAGTGAGGGGCCGTGGAGGGGATTAGCAGTGGGTGGGTGATAGGAAAACACTGGAGTCTTGAGCTCTGATACATAAAATGTAATGTTGTATATGGGCATCAGGGAGACTAATGTAAGAATCTCTTTCTTATCCTTTTAGTGGCTCCTTACAGCCATCATGGACCATTCACTATGCTCTTGAGGACTAGCCATGAATAAAGCTGAAATGCCGTACCACTCCATTTGGGGGTAGTGCCAGTACACCATGCACAATTATCTCAAAATCAGATCATCTCAAAATCGGGTCCAAGTTGTTTCTTTCTTGGAACTAATCATAGGACTGTGAGTTTGGGCCAGGGGAGAGGTGACAACGAGCAGGGAGTAGGTGCCAGGGAATCTGAGCCAACTTCTCCCATAGCTTATTTGTGCCTTCAAGGCCTGCTTGAGCATGGTCTTGTTTATACTACAGTTGGCCCTTGAACAATGAGAGGGTTATGAGCACCAACCCCTGCACAGCTGACAATTTGTGTATGTCTTTTGACTCCCCCAAAACTTAACTACTAGTAGCTTACTATTGGCCAGAAGGCTTACCAATAACATAAACAGATAATTAACAGCTATTTTCTATGATATATGTAAGACATACTATATATTTACAATAAAATAAGCTAGAGAAAAAGAAAATGTTCCTAAAAAAATCATAAAGAAGAGAAAATATATTTACTATTCATTAAGTGGAAGTGGATCATCATAAAGGTTTTCACGCTTATAGTCTTCACATTAAGTAGCCTGAAGAGGAGAAGGAAGAGGAGGGGTTGGTTTTGCTGTCTCAGCGGTGGCAGAGAAGGAAGAGATGGAGGAGGTGGAAAGAGAGGCGGGAGAGATTTATTGAAAAACAAAACAAACAAAAAAAACCACATCTAAGTGGACCCATGCAGTTCAAACCTGCGTTGTTTAACCATCAACTGTACTTGCACGTGGTTCTAGAGTGCTGATGCTGACACCCAAGTAGGTGGCATTAGATAGCTTCAGTTCCTGATGGGCAGCTCAGGCTATATGGTTGTTTGATGGACCTTGTTCAGTCATTCAGTCTCTGCTTGGATCCAGTAGTACTCCAGAAGTTATTCTTTAGAAGGAGAATTATCTGTGGAAAAGAAGATGATTTTTCTCAAAAACCCCAAAGGGTCTGCACTGTAATTCTCTTATCTGGATTTGTCAGAGGCTTAATACATCATTTCTGTTTGCAACAAGTGGTCTTTATGAATTGGTATATAGAAGAAAGCATTTACCGGATCAATAGTAGCATACCTGATGCCAGAGGATGCATTCATTTGCTCCAAAAAGATAGCACTTTGGGGCAGTAGTTGTAATTGGTGTCACAACCTGATTAAGTTTAAAATAATTTACTGTTACTCTCCAAAATTCATCTTTCTTCTGCACAAGACAAATAGGGGAGATTTATGTGAATGTCATGGAAATCACCGCCCCTATAACTTTCAGGTTT
The DNA here is from genome assembly GCF_029289425.2 of Pan paniscus. NCBI lineage: Eukaryota > Metazoa > Chordata > Mammalia > Primates > Hominidae > Pan > Pan paniscus. The sequence goes on from NC_073253.2 coordinate 104,828,405, forward strand.
TTGGTGATGATATTAATCTCTGAAAGTCTCCCAGGGTTGTGTAATTATTATTAATGTATTACTTTGGTAGAAAAGGGGTAGTTCAAGGGGCTTCCTCTTGGCTGTTCCTATTACAATAGCCCTTACTTCAAGGGTCAGGAAGTGGGAGTTCTGCCAGTTGCTAAATATGTTTTTGGAACGTGGGAAAATAACTATGAGAGACCCACTTGGCCCACTGGAAGATGTATTTAAGCCAAAACTTTGTGTGTTATCTGACATCCATAAGTCCCCAGTCTAACTGGTGGGTCCTAAAATTTGGGGGTTATCTAAAGATTTGTCATTTCAGAGCCAGGGTCCAGAAACCTAGAATCATCTGGGTATTTTCCTTTCCCCAGAGTATAATCATCATGATAAATAGGTACACTACTTTTTGGGCAAAGCTAGAAGGAAATTTTATGTTCTTGTTGCAACCTCATTGAATCCTTCCTTCAGAGGTCCAAGCTCCCCTTTATTTTAAGGGATCTTATTAACTGGCTCATTTCTGAAAACTGGTGAGAGTCCTCTACTCTTCATTATGGCTATTTAAGTCAGATACCTGTACACTGGATTTAATTTTTAAAAATTTTACAGGTGAACTAAGACTTTATCAGGCTGAAAAACCATTTGAATTCCATAAACACTATGACAAAATAAAGTCACTGCAAAAGATATCTGTGAATAAAACTATTTGGATTGGGACTTTGTTCTTTTATTCAATAATATGCTCTTGGCTACCTTATCTCTGGTGGCTAAGTGCTGTCAACTGGCCTCTGTAACTCCTGGTAGCCAATCTGAATAGTGTTATACTATACTGTCACCTCTGAGCTGCAGAAGGACAGATACCACTGAGATTTTCAAGGATACTGGTTCTCCTTTCACAGATATATTTCTTAATGCCTTCATGACTGGAATGTCCTCTGGGCCATAGGAAGGGGTGGGTGAAAGGTTACATATGGTTGATCTTCACCAAAAAGTTAATCTTCCTAATCCTTTGCATTTCTTCTTATTATATAAATTTTATTTAATGAAGCCCATTGTTGGGTCAGGCTTTAGTCAACCAATTGAAAAACTCTTTATAGATTTATTCCCAACCCTCAAACTAAATATTGAATCTAAAATTTATGGTAACTGCACCCACATTAACAAATTTGCCCATATCCAAAACTGTTTCTCCCTCTCTTGTCTAAAATCATTAGATTGCATTCCTACAATTGTTTTCCAGTTTCCTGGTAATATAAATCTTGCAGTTCTTCAATGTGTACATTACATCCTTCTTGGTCAGACTCTGTACTTACCTTCCCAGAGCCTATTGGTCTGTGATTCCAGTTATGAATCTGGGAGCAATAAGAAGTGATGGAGGTGAATCATGACTGTATCCCTGTGCAAGGTAATTGTTTCAGGGTCTTTAAGCAAAGGGAAGCTAATCTCAAATAGGAAAAAGGGAAAGCTGAGAGGCATTTGGAAGTTCGTGATTCTCAGAGTCATTGGAATCTATCCAAATGTCCTCATTCCAATTTTCACTTTTTCTCAATCAATGCCCTAACTTTTACATAAGAGACCTGGCAAGTCTGTGAATTTCATTTCAGTTATAATTATCCAACCTACAGATGAAAAAAAATTTTTTGCATTAGCCATATGGCTATAAGAGATATTTTTAGGGCAGTCCTAGAAGCTCTCTTGTTCTCTGTCTGTGCCTTGAACTGAGAATATGAAATCCTAACCTTTTATTTAGATGCAGCCAGCCCGTTTCATAGTCCTTACAGTCTTTATTTCCTCTTAAAATCCTATTGTAATAGCAATCTCCCAAAGGCTCTTCTACAATAAACACTTCATTCCTCAAAGCTATAGATATTTTGCCACTGCTGTCCGTGGATGGCTAGTATCCCATCTTTCACTGGTGATGAAGTCGTAATTGCTTTCCAATCTAACAAGATTAGATAATTCAATCCCCAATTCCTGTCTTTGAGCTTCTGCATCTTGGAACCACTTTTGGAAACAGACTCTGTTATCAGTCAGAGTTTTCCCAGGAAAGTACTTGCCTCTCTTGGCTTACCAGGAAGGGATGACTAAGTACAAAGGGAATTACAAAACTTACAAAGCTGTTGGAGGACTGGGGCAATTAAGGTTCATGGAAACACTGCTTCCTTTGAAGAAATGTGGAAATTGAGGAACCACAGTAAGCGACTGGTGATTACAGCTGCTTGAAGAACTCAAGTAGGTAATTCACAAGAGCTCACTCAAAAGGAGCTGTAAACTTCATGGTTGCTATCAACCTGGGCATCTACCATCCATGGCTGGGGAAGAATATTGGCTGTGCTCTCTTCTGCCTTCCAAATATTATGCAAGATGCTTTGTCATTAGCAGTGAGAGAGTTTAAGCAATGTATTTTGCAGGCTTCCAGACCCTGTTATATAGGAAAGAGTTATGGACATTCAGATTGACATTATGGACAGTCAGTATTTGGCACAATATATAACCATCAGCTTCTCAAAAATATTTAAAATATGGCATCAAAAATAATATATGACCATTCGTTTTTCTTATTGCCTTTCCAATAAGTAGAGGGTTATAGTGTTCTCATGATCTGCTGCTTATTTTTCCTCCTGTTTCTGACCAGTTATTTTGAGCCTTTAAGATGAGACTGAGCAGGTAAGAGATACATAGAAAAGGGTTTAAGGACCTTGGGCAGTGACTAGGGAGGAAGCTTTTAGGAGGGTTGGAGAGAAAGGCACAAGAGTAGTTACAATTTGAGAGCTTTGGATGGAAGGGGAAAATCACTTTTAGAACCATTGTTTTGAATATATGTTTATTTCATCGTGCTTAAGAAACACAAACAAAGGATTTTAGTCATTTTGAAATATCTTTTGGTTGTCGCATTTTGTTTGTATGTTTGTTTATGGCAGAGACTCTCTAAGTGTGCTACACAGGTCCCTAGAAGTCCCCAACAAGCTTTCAGGGATTCTATGAGGTCAAAATTATGTTCTTCATAACACGAAGATATTGTTTGCCTTTAGCATGCTAAAATTTCTACTGATGTGCAAAAACAATGGTGGGTAAAAAATACTGGCAATTTAGCAAGAATCATAGCAATGGCACCAAGCTGTACCTAAGTCAGTATGTTCTTCACCACCATGCATTTACATTACAAAACAAAACAAAATAAATTAAATTCCACTTAATAATATCCATGGTGAAGTAATGAAAATTATTAAGGTTAAAATTAATAATTAAGATTCAATAAAAATTGAGTATGCATCACTTTAGTATTCTCTGGGATAAAATGAGAAGTACCTCTGTGAAGTGCTTCAGCTGCATATCAACATGTAATGTCCCAAGGAAAGGCATTCCTGTGACTATGTTGTGAGCCTAACTAGCCAGTCCACAGAAAACCATTTTTACTTGAAAGAACAATTTAAGACAAACTATCATTATTCAGACTAGGGGATTTGGCAAACATGGTCTCCAAAATGAACAAAATGAGCCTATTCCTTTAAGGGAAATAATTTACACTACATGTTGCCAGTGATAAAATTCAAGCATTTGGGTAAAAATTAACATTTAAAAAACTTGTATCAAAACTATGAGCTTGACAGCTTCCCAGTACTTAAAGACTTCTATGATGAGATTAGCGGTGATATTAAATATGTGATGTTTTGTATTAGATAATGAAATATGTCAACATTTGGAAGACATGCATAACTCAGTGAACCAATATTTTCCAAATGGTCAATGCATGATGTCACAAAATCAAGTATGGGTTAAATATTCCATCAAAGTGCAAGACAGACCAATAGATTTTAATGTAAGAGTACCGAAAGGTCACTGATACAGATTCATATGCTGCATTACAACTCACTTTTAACTAACCACCACATATTGAATTTTGGTGTAGTATAAAAGAAGAATATCCACAGCTATCTGAAATAGTTATTCAAAGATTTCTTTCTTTTTGAACTACATACCTGTTTGAGGCTAGAATATATGTATATGTATATGTATATGTGTATGTATATGTATATATGGCAGAATATGCCACCCCAAAATATGCCACTTTGGCATAGAATTATTTTGAGCCAAAAGCACTTAAAAAAATCACCACCAACAACAGTAGGTGCAAGAAGTGTGTTCTAGCCCTCCTCTTTTTCTTCCTGAAATCAGGAGATAAAACCCCTATATGGAAGGTGTTCTCCCTGTGTCAGAAGGAAAGTAATATCATCAGCAAGGATGAAAAGTGTGGCCAAGAGAATTCTGTACAAACAGACTTTGTTAATAATTCATGTCTTCCTTTAGCCTCTCCTCATAGTTTAGTAATTTTTCCATAAAAGTTACCATTGTGGAACCTAATATGAAAGCACTTAGAATTTGCCACTTCTTTGGGCCTTCATTTCCTTAAGTATCATGTAAAACATTAAATAAATTTGTATGCTTTTCTCCTACTAATTTGTCTATGTCAATTTAATTCTCAGGCCTAGCCAAAAAAACTCTAACAGTGTAGGGGTAAAATTCGCCTCTCCTATAGTGTGTGTGTGTGTGTGTTTATATATACATATATATGTTTATATATATATATATATATATATGTTCATTTATTTATTTATTTTACAGACTTTATGTTTGTAGAGCAGTTGTTTTAGGTTCCTAGCAAAACCGAGCAGAATATACAGAGATTTCCCACATACTCCCTGCCTCTCACATGCATAGCCTCCTCCGTTATCAACGTATTTGGTAGTTTCTTACAAAATTAAACATTTACCATATGAACCAACAATCACGCTCCTTGGTGTCTACAAGGAGTTGAAAACTTAGGTCCACACAAAAACCTGCACATAGATGTTTCTAGCAACTTTATTCATAATTGTCAAAACCTGGAAGCAATCAAGATCTCCTTCAGAGGCGAATGAATACATAAACTGTGGTAAATCCACACAGTGGAATATTATTTGGCACTAGAAAGAAATAAGCTACCATGCCACAAAACACCCATAAAGAAAACTTAAATGCATATTATTAAGTGAAAGACGTCAATCTGAAAAGGCTACATTACTATACGATTCCAACTCTATGACATTCTGGAAAAGGCACAATTATGGGACCAGTAAAAAGATCACTTGTTGCCAAAAGTTGGGGTTGGGGGTGGGAGAATGAATAGGCAGGTCACAGAGAATTTTTACGGTGATAAAAATATATGATTATGTTGTCGGCAAAGCCCGAGTCTTGTTCTCTCGCTCTCCTCCCCGGACAGCATGAGCTTCACCACTCGCTCCACCTTCTCCACCAATTACCAGTCCCAGGGCTCTGTCCTGGAGCCCAGGTACGGTTCCCTGCCAGTCAGCAGTGCAGCCAGCATCTATGCAGGAGCCGGGGGCTCTGGTTCCCAGATCTGCGTGTCCCGCTCCACCGGCTTCCAGGACATGGTGGCATGGGGCCTGGGAGCCTGGCAGGAATGGGAGGCATCTAGAACGAGGAGACCCTGCAAAGCCTGAACGACCTACCTGGACGAGTGAGGAGCCTGGAGACCGAGAACTGGAAGCTGGAGAGCAAAATCTGGGAGCACCTGGAGAAGAAGGGACCCCAGGTCAGAGACTGGAGCCATTACTTCAAGAACATCGAGGACCTGAGGGCTCAGATCTTTGCAAATACTGTGGACAATGCCCGCCTCATTCTGCAGGTCAACAATGACTGCCTTGCTGCTGCTGACTTTAGAGTCAAGTATGAGACACAGCTGGCCATGCGCCAGTCTGCGGAAAGCGACATCCATGGGCTCCACAAGGTCATTGATGACACCAATGTCACTCAGCTGCAGCTGGAGACAGAGATCGAGGCTCTGAAGGAGGAGCTGCTCTTCATGAAGAAGAACCACGAAGAAGAAGTAAAAGGCCTACAAGCCCAGATTGCCAGCTTTGGGTTGACCATGGAGGTAGATGCTTCCAAATCTCAGGACCTCGCCAAGATGGTGGCAGACATCTGGCCCCAATATGACGACCTGGCTCGGAAGAACCGAGAGGACCTGGACAAGTATCGGTCTCAGCAGATTGAGGAGAACACCACAGTGGTCACCATGCAGTCCGCCCAGGTTGGAGCTACTGAGATGACGCTCATGGAGCTGAGATGTACAGTCCAGTCCTTGGAGATTGACCTGGACTCCATAAGAAATCTGAAGGCCAGCTTGGAGAACAGCCTGAGGGAGGTGAAGGCCCGCTACACCCTGCAGATGGAGAAGGTCAATGGGATTTTGCTGCACCTGGAGTTAGAGCTGGCACAGACCGAGGCAGAGGGACAGTGCCAGGGCCAGGAGTACCAGGCCCTGCTGAACGTCAAGGTCAAGCTGGAGGCTGAGATCACTACCTACCGCCGCCTGCTGGAAAATGGTGAGGACTTCAATCTTGGTGATGCCCTGGACAGCAGCAAATCCATGGAAACCATCCAAAGACCACTACCCGCTGGATAGTGGATAGCAAAGTGGTGTCTGAGACCAACGACACCAAAGTTCTGAGACATTAAGCCAGCAGAAGCAGGGTACCCTTTGGGGAGCAGGAGGCCAATAAAAAGCTCAGAGGTCAAAAAAATATACTATGATGGTAGATATATGTCATTGTTCATTTGTCCAAAGACTGTCCTTAGAATGTGCAACACCAAGAGTGAACTGTAATGTGAACTATGGATTTTGGGTGATAATGATGTGTCAATGTAAGTTCATCAATTGTAACAAGTGTACCACTTGTTGATACCATTAGGTCCAATTTCTTTGAATATACTGGGAATGAATAATACATTGTAATTAGGGGATATTACCACTTTAGAATAAATTAATGATATGTTCCATTCCTTCTCCTCTTTCCTGTATTTTCATTGTGAAAACCCAAAAGAATTTATGTGGAGAACAAAAATTTCTTAGTTTGCGGGGAGAAGAGAGAAAACGAAGCAAGGAAAGCTGGCACCCTATTTGTAGGATCAGAACAGGTACTTATCAGAACAATTGAAAGGCACAATAGGTGAGTTTCACAGGCAGTGGGGAGAATGTGTTTCAGAGCCGGGGCTCAGCCCTGAGAGGGCAGGTCTTAGTGAAAATATGTGGGCATTAGGTGCTCCTGATGGGAGAGAAGGCAACAAAAGGGGGCACTAGAGGTGTTGATATCAAAGCAGCTGTTGCACATATTTTTTCACAGAGCCAGCCACACTTCAGCTATGCTGCACCCACATTTATCTAGAAACAAATAAGGTGCATGAAAGCTCCTAGGGCTTTAAGCTTTTAAAAAGCTCAGTGCAATTTCCAGCTTTTGCAGTTATTTAATCAAGGCAAGCAAGAGGGTTATAAATTCAACAACTTTGTGATTGAGATTAATGTGCTCAGAAGTTAACTCTTGCCTTCACAGTCAACCGAGAAGAGGACATCAGACATTAAAAATTCTCTAAATTAAATCTGCCTGCTTGGTGGCCTAAAACAAAACATGGCTCCTAGAATATAACCTTTTCATGGTTGGCAGCAGAGCCAGATTAAGTGCTGGCCAGTTAGGACATTAACCTAGACTTGCAATCTGTAAAGGCTGATAAAGCATCACTAATAATGTCACAAAATGAGTAAACATGGTTTCAAACCAGAATTTATTTCTGGAAGACTGTTCTATGACTAGAAGGAAACTTTTTATTATATTATATAAGGCTGATGATAAACTAGCCAAGAAGTTTTCTTAAAACTCTGTCTTCATTTAAGCTGAGACTTCAAAAGCTGAGAATAACACAACGAGTTATAGATATCAAGTGATGCTCACATTCTTAAAATAAAGTGCTAATCCACCATGCAAAGAAGCTCCACCAATTTTGCAGGTTTAGGCAAACACCCATTTGAGGCTATAGACAGGTGTGAGTTGAAGATGTTAGGTTGGGGGAGAGTAGTGGTTTTTGGAGGAAGTTAGTGGAGTACTGTGGCTGTCCCATCCTAGGCAATGTTAGGGTGGTAGAGTGTGTTTACCCCCACCTTAAGGAAGAAGAGCTTAAAGAAAATTACTTAAAAAGTTTGACTTATGTTCCTGAGGTTTGTAGGGAGCTGTGACTGGACAAGTATAAAGACAGGAGAGTGTGGCTGCCTTGGTGGCGTCAAGAGACGAAGCAGCACAGTGGGTACAAGGCTCACAGAGGCCAGTATGTAGACTGCTGGGCTGGCTGGTCACACTTTGAGATTCAGCTAGTAGCAGGTAAGGTGACAAGGTCTCATGAAATGTTTTTTCCAAGTGGTTTCAGGTAGATTCCTATCACACAGCAAAAGCAAGATCACTACGGTGTTAGTTCCTCACCTCTCTAATGATGGAATACAGTGCCAGGGGGTGGTGACACCAAATGAGAGGGGTGGTGTGGTAGTGGCTATTCTGCTGCTGAGGAGCAGACTCTAAACTACAGCCAAGCACTTTTACAGACTTGCTGCTGAGGAGCAGACTCTAAACTACAGCCAAGCACTTTTACAGACTTACACAAAAACCTACAGCCATACTCTAAGAGGAGGGTGGGGGAGGGGAGAAGCCAGTAGAGAGCCTTATTCTCAACTGAAATTAGGGAGATGTATGAGAAATGGTCTTGTGGCTATCTTCCACCAGATGGAAAGACAGATGAGAAACTGCCTCATGGCACCTCTTCACAAGGCTGCTTCTCTTCCTCTACTTCTGGGAGGAATCACGGGGCTTTCAGCAAAGACTTGGGTCAGACTGTGTTAAAGCCTTGCATACAGTGGCCCACGTGGAAACATTCAGGGTGGTGAGGGAGCTATGGTGATGCTGTCTCCCAAAGTCTGCCTTGGAATGACAGGTAGAAGAAGACTGCATTGGGAAGTTGTTGCTTTGAATTTTGCTTGAACTTGTAGCCTGGAGGGTTGATGGGATCCTGCATTGTGGGGATCAACTGCATGCAGAGACCAGAGGCTAGGGCAGAAATCAGGAGCTGCAAGCGGAAGGAGGTACACACTCAAATTGTCTGAGTATAGTTGGAGGTTCTCAGTTTGGAAATCTCAGAAAAACTCTCAGAAACCACCAACAAGGAAAAAGTCAGCCTTGAATATGCACCAAGCCCAGAGACTGGCAATGTCTTGTCACAACAGCACCAACAAGTACAGCCTCTCCTGCTGCACTTTCAACAGCACCCCAGAGTCAGAATCTGTCTAATGAGGGTGGGGTGCTCTGAAAGAAGTACAGAGATAAAAGAAAAGGCTGATCATGCATCCTCTTTGCCATTAGAGATTTTCAGCTGGAAGTCACCCAATATGGAGGAAGAGAGAAGCTTTACATTTGACTAAAGTTTGCACTTTTGGTGATGACTGATATTGAGGTTTGACTAGAAGTTCCTGGAGGACTTTTTCTTTTTTCTTTTTTTTTTTTTCCGGACAGAGTTTTGCTCCGTCACTAGGCTGGAGTGCAATGGTGCGATCTCAGCTCACTGCATACTCTGCCTCCTGGGTTCAGCTACTGCCTTAGCCTCCCAAGTAGCTGGAATTACAGGTGCCTGCCACCATGCTCAGCTAATTTTTGTATTTTTAGTAGAGACAGGATGTTGCCATGTTGGCCAGACTGATTTTGAACTGCTGATCTCAGGTGATCCACCTGCCTTGGCCTCCCAAAGTGCTGGGATTACCACTGTGAGCCACCACGCCTGGCCCTGGAGGACTTTTAAGACATTATCTATAAGTGAACAGAAAAGCCAAAATTTCAATCATTGGCAGGGAAAGAACTAGCCCATGAGAGGATTTAAGGAACAGTAATAAAAAGAATAACATTATTTTCTCCTTGTATCCTACTTGGTTCCACTTTTTTTTTTTACATCAAGGCTACATCAACAACAGTAGATGGTGAGAAACTAACAACAGCAAGGTGAGTTTCCTTTTGCTGAGTGGGGTATGGAAGTTTGAGCTGGAGTTGAATTGCCTAGGGAATCTGAAGAAGGACTGAAGCTGACCCCCAGCTCCTTCTTTTCTGCCTCCCTCCCCTCCCCACATTTAAATAAATATTGAAAAAATGTTTAAGAAGTATAGATGTGAAGGAGTGCCATATTATTAGTCTGTTTGCTGCAGCACAGACTTTGGTCCAGCCGTGGCCCAAGATTTGTTTCCCGCCTAGACTAAGATTAATCAAGTTGTAGGTAACTCTAAGGTGAATAGTTTTGAAAGAAGAGCTGGAGCACTTCCTATTCCCAACTGGCCATCTTTATGACCATTTACTTGGGTTTTTAAAAATTGATCAGAGAATATGACTGTCTTCCTGAGTAGGCCACAGATTTAATATGGAGGTGATTTATGCTTTATTATTAGGGCACATACTGTCTGGCAAGTTTCAGTGTTTTTGAGAAGTGAAACAACTTTTACATACATCTGCAGGTTCCATATGAAGATAGTGTGCTTTCAAAAGATAATTTTTAAAAATAGAACAATTTGTTATAATCAGGCCCCATTCAACAGTTCTTAGCTCTGGAAAAACTTGTACCTAGGTAAAAACTGGTTGATGATTCATGGCTGGATGAGAACTAGAGCATTTGGCCACTAAAAATAGTGCTTAAGAGTTTCAGAGATTTTGTTATTGTCTTAACAACCAATCAGAATATTTTTCTCTTCATTCTACATAACCAACATAAATATTCAACTTTTGTTTTCTAAATACCAAGACTAATACTTCTCTGATCAAATAGAAGCTGAATGTTGGAGCTCAGGTTTCATAGAATGGTAGAACTCAAAAGAACCTTGAATTATCTGTTGGCTCCATCTATGTGAATGTCCCTAGACCAGGAATTTTAATTTATTTTTGTGGTATCCCACATATAAACCAGGGAACCACAAGGTGAAATTTTAAATACTCAGCATTAATTAACTTTAAAATGACGTGCTTTAACATACTCTTGGTAGCATCATTGGAGTATAATAAAATAAAGCATATAGTGAAGATGTCTTAAGTCCAAAAGGTTGGATTTCAGTGTCTGAAACCTGTCAAAGTGGAAGGTGGTCTGCTTAGAGTTTCCAGGAAGGGAGCACCAAGAGACTGCCTTAGCAACCCATTCCAGTATTTTTTCAATGCATATTTGATAAGCAGGTAATCCCCATGGTAGGTGCTGTCTAGTGTCCCACATACTACATGAGGGAAAAAGTATATTCCCTGTGAATATAATTGGACTGAACAGAATTCTGTTTAGTGTAAAATGAGTCAGGGCAATTCTCACATCCATATAACTGGGGTAGGGGGACATGATGGTGATAGTTGGACACGGAGCAGGTAGAATCTTCCCCGTCAACTTATACTCACAAAGATGAGAGTTATTTCACATAAAAACCATTCAAAACATATATACTACCACCAAAGCAAAACTCAAGAGATCTCACCACTTCCTTTTCCTATTCTAAAGTCAAATAGTACCCACATTTTTCTATCAAAGCTGTCCCTTATGTTGACTTATACATGACTGTTTTTGTGTGAACATTATTTCAAGCTCTGAGTACCTGGATAATTTGTTCTGGATCTTTAACTGCTTAGACAGTTCTGGACCTCTTCCCACCTGGAAACAATTGCAAAGGGAGGAACAAAGAGTCGTCCAAACCTCTGCCCACATATAGGCTGTTCTTCATTGTCACCAGAAGGCCTCATAAACCATCTCGCCATCTATTGTCTTCCTTACAGTCTTGGCCCAGTTCCTGATGTATTTCTCCAGGTGCTCTTTGGGTTTCCCTTCTGAGTCCTTGCAGGATTCTTCCATTCTGCTCTTGCACCAAACCTCTGAAGAATAACATCTTTCTGACTTCCACAAGAAATCCCAAACCATCAATTATATCACGATATTTGGAGGTTTGTGGGGTCTGAGGGAAGGATCACATTGGTGCCATCGTACTTGTCCCTGGTTGTGTCTGCTTCCTCAGATCCTCCTCTAGTTGTCATCTGCTGCCTTCCCAATGTCTGTGTTTCTACTATGTGATACTCTTTCCTACTTTCTTGCTTCAACTGCCTTGGAAAAAGCATTTTTCCCCCTGCAATTCTGGCAAATTAAATATTTTCACCTTGTTATATAAATATTTAAAAACTCTGACGGTTCTTAAATCTAGTAAATATTTTTTAAGAGAAGATGAAGAGAAAAAAAACCTTTCAACTGTCATGAATGGGCTTTCCTGGGGGAGAGGGGAAGAAGTCTAAAGTTCATACATAACCTATAGGTAAATATACTTAAAGCTGCCCACAAAGGCTTTCAGATTTGTCTAAAGTGGGCTGTGATGTGTAACTGAAATATGTTCTAAAGGCATAATTTACTGAATGATGGGAAAATTTTCCTGGAAGTTAAATATTGGTTTTAAATGAATTGTTTCTTTCCATTTATGGGGACTAAGACTGTCAACATACTGCTGTGTGCTCTTCCTTTTTCTCATGTGATTAATCAGAACAGCTTAATTGTGCCTTCTTCTCAGCTAGGAACATACATTGTTAGTATGTTACATACGTTATTGTCTTGGTTGTCTCTATATACAACCAAGATCTATGAATAGAAATTATCAATTAGATTAACTGAAAATTGAGTTCAAGGAAAATATACAACTCTCATAATATGATCAACTCATATTTCTTGCAAAAATTATAAAAATAAGCCAGGTTTTCTTTTGGTCTTGCATAAAAATACACAGAGAAATTTAACAGTATTCTAAAATTTCAGTCTGGCAGGTATCTTCAAGGAAAAGAGACATTTAAGAGATAAATATTTATTTATGAGATATGGTTAGATATGAATGATGGAATAGTTGTCAGATGGAGCAGGTTATTTGTGTTTTCACATAAGGTAAAAGGCATACTCTGAGAAAAAATTTTTATATAAAGTATGATGTACTCAGTAAAAATGGAAATTGGCTTGAATTATACTCGGAATTAGTCTAATGTTGTGATAGATTATCTTGATTATAACAGAAGTGAGTCTTTCTAGACTTAAGGCATTCTATAGTGGTGTATAGGTTGTCATGGAAACTCCCCAAAATGTATTCATACACTATTTGGGGGCATTTCCATTGTACCGATTGACAAGTGGCTGATAGAGAAAGACGGTTCAGTTGATAGCTTACCAGAGTACTTTTGGATTGGACCTCAGAGGAAAAGATAATGATTAGTTAGAATGCATGTGTTACTTTGCATTTTTCAAACTATTTTGACATTCAAGTTTGGTATTCTTCACAAAATTTATGCTATAGGTCAGTATTCTGATTGCCCTCTTTACTTAGCTGAGAAAACAAAGGATTGTAGGTCTAGGAAGCATTTTCAAGGCATAGTCCTTAAGCAAGACCATAATTAAGTCACCAGGAATAAACTGTTCTGCATTTTATTCTAAGAAATCTTGAGTTTATTTGCAACCTTCTAATGGAAAAGTGTTTTTTTTTTAAAAAAAAATTCAGTCTGTATCTCTCAAATAAAATTTCAGCACATTTGTCACCAACAATAACAATAAATACAAGATTTCAATGTATTGAACACTGGATATGCGCTAAGTACTAAACTTGTTCCATTCATTATTTTACTTTTTTCTCTCACAACAGTTCTGTGAAGTAGGTCTTGTTAACACTATTTACAGAAGAGAAACCTGATTCAGATTAATTAACTTGCCCAAGTTTATTATAAAGTGGTAGAAGCAGAATTAGAAACCAGGTCTGTTTGATTCATAAGCCTGAGGGCTTACTCATTTTGCCGTGCTTTCTGTTGCCATTTTATAGTTGCATCCAAAATGCATTTGTTGTGCATAGCACTGTGGTAAGCATTGTACGTTAACATGCTTTTGAAGTTGGCGGGGTGCTAAAAAAACAAAAGTGCTAGGATTAGGGAACCAGGCTTCAAACCCAGACAGGACTAGTTTGTAGCTACTGCTCTCTCTGATTATTGGAAATATTTGATGAGGTTAAATTACAATGCCAGCCTCAGGGCTTGGTGTAGAGGTATAGAACAGATGGTCAATCCATTCTCCCTAAGTTTCACAAGGAGAACTATTGTCACCCAATTCATTCCCCTCACTTCAAGGAGTTAGCCTATCCAGAATGCAAACATTCCTTCATTCAACAGATACTTGCTGAACTCTTACTGCCAAACACTGCCCTAAGTGTGCTGATATAATAGTCAACAACACAGACCATACTTTAGCTCATCCAGTGCCATTTTCCTGCTAAAATCCTTCAAGGATGCCCCATTACTTATGGGATAATATTCACATCCCTTAGCAAGGAACAATTAGTAAATTAGAGGAATTTACCATATAGTTTGGAGAACATGCTAAAAACAGGAGACCTGATAGGGAGAGAGAAGGCAGAGAGGGTGAGAGACGGCTGTAAAGAAGGCAGGAGGCTGATAGCCTATGCAGGACCATGGACTAGAGTTCAGGAGAGCATGAATTCTGCCTCCAGCTTTGAGCAACATATACGTTGTTCACTTCTCTGCCCTGACTCCTCGTTACCCTCTAAGTTCCGTGATGACAGGATTGTGGCCCCCTCATCGGCATATCCCTATGGACTGAGCCAGGCTTGGCACATACAAAGAGTCTAAATGCTCCAAAATAAAGGTTCTAAGTATTTGTGGAAACTTAAGTTTCTAAAACCATCTGGGTCATAGTTTTCTTCTGAAAATGAGGTCACATAGATCCTTGCAATACAAAATGTGGACCACAGATAGACAATATTGGCTACACCTGTGAACTTTTTCCAAGCAAAGAATCCCAGGCTTCATCCCAGATAACTGTGAGTCTGTTTTTTCACAAGATCCTCAGGTGATTTGTGTGCACATTAATGTTTAAGCTACACTGGACCCAATCACTTTTATAACTGATTAGTAATTTTAAGACAAAGTATGATCAACTCTATAATACTACACTCTAATAGTGTCTGTAGTTTTTATAAATATCAGGGGACAAAAAGCAAGGGCAGGGCCCAAGTAAACTGCAACAGGATAGACTGAAATCCTGTAAACCTCTTCGGAAACGCTGGCACCCAAGAGAGAAGGACTTTATAGCTCCTGACAAAGTTAGAAGGCTGTAGACAGAACAGATTGCATTTGTCAACCTGGAAACGTTAAAGAAACTTTGTTCTTTTGTGCAATCATTTAGCAATAAGGTAAGGCTTGCCAGCTAGATTTATTGGGATATTGGATTTTATGTTTCCTGTATCGAATAATATTTTTTACATTGTTTATGTCTAAATAAATCTGTCTTCTATTTTACATCACCCTGTTGTATTGCTGCTTACAGATAAAGGGTTCAGGTAGCATAATTTGCTCTGCCCTTAGGACATGCTGCCATATGTTAAAACCCAGTTGCACAGAGACTATAGCAGAGAATTTCAATGTGCTCTGAAAAGTTGCACAGAAATAGTGATTAAAAAAAAAGCCCACCAAGAAGAGGTGATTTCTGATTTTGCTCTGCCTAGTCTTTGCCTGGCAGGTACTGATTATGAGTGAAATTCAAACCGAAAGATGATAATTTCAAAGTAAAGTCTATGCTGTAAAACCCTTGCATACAATCCAATCCTTGCACCAGCTGTTTTGTAACATAGGGCTTTATGTCCATCAATATTCATTAATGTTTGACTCTTTTTATGGTATACATACAAAAATTAAATCACTAAATAATAGTAAAAAGAAAAAAGGGCAACCAGATTAGTTTAAAATATAACTTAAAATTTCACAAAGGAAATAATGACTATAGTAAGAAAAATTAATATAGACCTTTCTTTGTGCTTATAAAGGAATAGAAATGTGCTCTCACATTGAAAAAGAAGGATAAAATATGTCCATTTGTATTACAGTCTTTATCCGTTAGTCTGTTTTATGATTTGATTTCAGGTTTTCATTGTTCCAATGCAATTTTCCAGATTGAATCTTAAAAGGATTATAAACCACAGAAGTCATTTTAAATTCTACACGGACTTAATACACCAACTGAAATTCTATGCATCTGTCTTTCAAATTCTATAAAATATTTGTTGACACTTTCCCTTTCACTTGTTTTTTACAATATATTTTGTATAAAAATTTGTCAAGCACTGATGCCTGTCTTATTGATATGTTTTAAAATGTGGCAGCTAATCAGCATAATTTCAATGTCAAATATGCTGGTGTTTTAAATTTTTTTCTGTATTAAAATACTATCCCCAATTTAAATCAGTTGATAATGCAACAAAAATAAATACAAGCTTAAGTTTAAAAAAAAGCATTTTTTTCCTCTTCTAAGTCTCCATCCGACAAAAGGATGGCTGTGTCTTTCTCTTCCACTGTAAAATGGGGCCACTGTTGATAGCACTGGGAAACTTAAATGGTCTGTCTTCCTGAGCACCCTTGGAAGATGGACTGTATTTCAAATGGAACTGGGAAAAGAGAAGAGAAATGAATTCCTCTATCTGGAAAAATAAGAACAGCAGACCCAGATTACTTAGGCAAGTTGGTTAACGGGACACTTATTTTTTAAGCCTTAAAAAAAAATGTAGCCATTATCTCCCTCAATTATTCTCCTCATAATTCAAGGAGATTGTTCTTACTATTTGCCTGAGATCCAAGTGTAAGGCCCTAGGCCAGGTTTACCTGGGAGATTCAGACATGTTCAAGAGGTAGGTGAGGCTTCCAGAGAAGCTTCAGGGGAATAATTACATTTGGAGCAGACAAAGTATAGAGAATAAGCTTTATTGGAAGGAATTCAGCCTAAGGGAGTCGGAATTGAGGCAGGCACATCACATCTGAAGATAGATTTTGCATGCAATAATGCGTGTTCACTGCCAGCACATCCTCTGGTCTTTCCACCTCCATCCCCACTCTTTTCTGTTCTTGAGATTTGTTCCTAAGCTCAAGGAAGAGAAACCTGAGAACTAAGGTAGCCCTGCCTCTGACTCACATAACAGAGGGGCACACAAATGTGGCGTGAGATATTTTATCCCTTTCAGGAAAACTAGTATTGAGGGGTGGTGAAGTATGAAACAGAGGATTGGCAGTGAGTTCAAATTAGCAACAAACTACGTCTTTGCAATGGCCAGAAGTCTACGTGGCTAGTGTCAGAAGTAGACCCAGCACTTTGTGAGGCCGAAGCAGGTGAATTGCTTTAGGCCAGGAGTTCGAGACTAGCCTGGCCAACGTGGTGAAACCCCGTCTTTACTAAAAATACAAAAATTATCTAGGCATGGTGATGCATGCCTGTAATCTCAGCTACTTGGGAGGCTGAGGCAGGAGAATTGCTTGAACCCAGGAGGCAGAGGCTGCAGTGAGCCGAGATTGCGCCATTGCACTCCAGCCCGGGTAGAAGAGTGAGATTCTGTCTCAAAAAATAAATAAATAAATAAATAAAAATAAGAAGTAGAGGAGGCCCATAGACCCTCTGCCTCCTGTCAGAGCTATCTGTTTCCATCTCATCCCTGATTGTTAGCTTGTTGACAGCAGAGAAAACTAACCTGCACTCTGCAATTCTCAAAGCCGATATCTCAGGTGAGAGATATGTGGGCTTTAGGCATGACTAGTCCATTATAGATTTCTGTTATACTCTACTGCCTTTGAAAGGAAACCTACCAGCAAGAGTGTTCATTTATTTGTGATTTTATTGGTTTTTATTCAACCTTTGGCTCAAAAGACAGCAACTAGCTTTAGGCATCATGTAGATACCTGATGCAATATTGATAATTATGCAATATCTGCATGTTAATACTACTGTGAGAGTCAGCATTGGTAGAAATGATCTGTATATAATCTGTATACATGATCTGTATAAATGAAATGAGAACACTGTTAATTGTTAGAGAGTAACTTTTTTATTTTAGGGGGAACTGGCTCCTCTTTGAAGCCCGCCTATAAATAAAACCAAGTGAGCTGAAGTCTCCTAAATGTGCAGGAGATCCCAATCACATACTCTTCTGAGTGTCTAACCGTAGCAGGACCACCCACTTGCGTGGAGGCTGACCTCCTGGTAGTCCTAGCTATGTGATGTTGGCAAGTATCACTTTTCACACTGGGCAGTTGGGCAGTGGAAAAAGAAATTCTTCTTTTCCAGAAGGATTTTTAAAATTTTAAAAAAATTTTCCAGAAAACTGGTTTGTGTTCTATCCTCCTGCCTCACCTTCTTTTTAACTTTTAGTTATGTAGCACCACTTTTGGATGAGTTGACTGCAGCCCATAAGGGAGTGTGTACTTCTCTCTGCTGGTATTGAGGCAGTCATTAATTTTCTAATTGACACTCCAGTCACCTGACACATGCTGCAAGTGGGCTTTTATTCTTACTGGGAGAGGTGATTCCATATCTTCCAATCTTTCTGGTGGCAATTTTTCATGCTGGTGCTACTAATGACATCCAGAAAATTCCCAGTAGATTGCACAACTGGAGAAGCAATGTCTAGCACATGACTACACAATAAACGTTTTTATTTGACAAACAGCCTCTATCAAATAGACAAAAATCAGAGCCTATTTTGTGCTTGCTTTGAATTTGTAGTTACTGATAAACACATTTTTGTCAGATACTAATCCAGAAAATACCTATGTTGCTAAAAAAAGAAAAAAAAATCCAAATTAGGGCAGTTGTAAGAGTAACCCGTTTGCTTTATTTCCACAAAAGATAATAACATTTTTCCTGAAACGTGTGTAGTCAACATCTTGAGTTCACTACTCACTTTCCTGTATTCCCACACATGTTCACAACTCAAACTACTTGCCCTTTCTCCACAACACAGACCTAAGGGTACCCAGAAATCTCTGCACACTTCCTGATATGTATGGTGAGCGGGCCAAAGGTAAAGATCTGCTGTGGGCATGCAATTGCCTCTCAGCTAGCTATACCTCACCTCTCTCGTTCTCCACTGCCCAACTGCCAGTGTGAAATGTGATACTTGCCAACATCACATAGCCAGGACTACCAGGAGGTCAGCCTCACGCAAGTGGGTGGTCCTGCTACACTTAGACACTCAGAAGAGTATGTGGTTGGGATCTCCTGCACATTTAGGAGACTTGAGCTCACTTTGTTTTATTTATAGGCGGGCTTCAGGAGGAGCCAGTTCCCCCTCAAGTAAAAAAGTTACTCTCTACTAATTAACAGTGGTCTCATTTCATTTAACATTTAAAAACAAGTTTGTGAATATTTTCCAGGAGGCAGAATCACAAAGTTTCCATGGGAGGACCCAAATGAACAGGTATCAGTCTGTTTGTCCAACTCCCAGAGGCATCATTGTGCTCGGCCTTTTCCAGGGCTAAATGGCTTTCAAAAATGTAGCTTGGTATAGGCAGTACTTTACGGCTAGGATGGGAAGAATCTTAGAGCTTATGTGGTCCTATCTCCTAATTTTACAGATGAAGATACTGAAATCTATAGAGGATGACTAAATAAGATAATTCATGTAGATTGCTTCCTACACTAACACATAAGGGCTCAACAAATATTAGCTATTATTATATTGTTCTGCAGTTTGCTCTCTCTTGAAATACATGTATCCTTAAAACTATATATCATGAGGACACTTTTACACTGTTGGTGGTACTGTAAACTAGTTCAACCATTGTGGAAGTCAGTGTGGCGATTCCTCAGGGATCTAGAACTAGAAATACCATTTGACCCAGCCATCCCATTACTGGGTATATACCCAAAGGATTATAAATCATGCTGCTATAAAGACACATGCACACGTATGTTTATTGCGGCACTATTCACAATAGCAAAGACTTGGAACCAACCCAAATGTCCAACAATGATAGACTGGATTAAGAAAATGTGGCACATATACACCATGGAATACTATGCAGCCATAAAAAATGATGAGTTCATGTCCTTTGTAGGGACATGGATGAAACTGGAAACCATCATTCTCAGCAAACTATCGCAAGGACAAAAAACCAAACACCGCATGTTCTCACTCATAGGTGGGAATTGAACAATGAGAACACATGGACACAGGAAGGGGATCATCACACTCCTGGGACTGTTGGGGGGTGGGGGGAGGGGGGAGGGATAGCATTAGGAGATATACCTGATGCTGAATGATGAGTTAATGGGTGCAGCACACCAGCATGGCGCATGTATACATATGTAACTAACCTGCACATTGTGCACATGTACCCTAAAACTTAAAGTATAATAATAATTTAAAAAAAAAACAACAACTATATATCATGAGAGTCTTTCTTGGTCTATTTCATCCAGTTGTATCCATGTATCACTACTTTTTAAATAGTTCTCAATTAATGGACATTTATGTTATTTGGGTTATTTCTAATTTCTTTCCCATTTCAAACAAAGCACAATGAACATGCTTACATGTGGAGCTTTCCATACCCATGTATTATTTCTGTAGGCTAGATTCCTAGATGTGGGATTGCTGAATGCGTATATTTAAATTTTAAAAACTACTGTCAAATATTTTTTTCTAGGACTATTCCATGAATTTCAACTTCATCAACCACGTATAAAAAGATTTCCCCACAACCTTGCCTATACTGGAGGCGATCAATCAATAAAACTTTTTTTTTTCAATCTAGAAGGTTAAAAAGAAGACAATTTGTTATTGTTTTAGTTGACATTTCCATTATAATTATTGTAATTGGGCTTCTTGCATGTGTCTGCAAACATTTGCATTTTTCTGTATATATCCTACCATATCGTTTGCTTATTTTTCTATGGGTTATCTTTTTTCTTCATTGATTTATAAAAGTTATTTATTTATTCAACAAATGCTTATTGCATGTCTGTATGTGTCAGATGATGTCCTGGCACCGAGGCTGTAACAGTGATCAATGACTATCATTTGTTTAATACTTAGAATAAACCAGAGGTAATGCCAGGTGATTCTCACAAAAACAAACAAAAATCCTGTGAGCTGAGTTCTGTTGCTATCCACTGTGGGTCATTAAACACGCTGAGATTTAGAGACTTGCCCAAAGTCATATAGCTTGTGAATGGCAGAGCCAGAACTTCATCCCAGGCTTGTTTAACATTCCTCATGATCCGAGGAACTGTGGATGAGGAGAGACTCAAGAACTTACCCAGAGGGATGGTGGCCTGGAGACAAAGTTCCTTGCAGCAAGTGCCTCAGTTTGAAATTAATTCTGAGAACCATTAGGGAGTAGAGCTGAGGATAGTCTAATTAAGGACATTTAACTCTTTGTTTGTTACAAGTGTCACAAATATTTCTTCTCAGTTTTATTGCTTGACTTTTCTTTGGAGTTTTTGGAGTATGTTTGGTACAAATGTAAATTTAAAAATTGTTACATATCTGTCAATTATTTTCCTGTATGGTTTCTGGATTTTGTTTCTTACTTAGAAAACCATTTTCCAAGTCTAGATTATGATAAATTACCTAATATTTCATTTGAATATGACTTTGATACACACACACACACACACACACACACACACACACACACATATAGATAGATTTTTTTTTTTTTGAGATGCAGTCTCGCTCTGTCACCCAGGCTGGAGTGCAGTGGCATGATCTCGGCTCACTGCAAGGTCTGCCTGCCAGGTTCACACCATTCTCCTGCCTCAGCCTCCCGAGTAGCTGGGGCTACAGGCGCCCGTCACCACACCCGGCTAATTTTTTGTATTTTTAGTAGAGATGGGGTTTCACCGTGTAAGCCAGGATGGTCTCGATCTCCTGACCTCGTGATTAGCCTACCTCGGCCTCCCAAAGTGCTGGGACTGCAGGCATGAGCCACCGCGCCCGGCCATGACTTTGATTTTTAATGCTTATGTATTTAATTCACTTGCATTTATTTTGGGGCTGACTTTAGATAAGCCAAACAAGCCTTTTTCTAAATAAAAACAAGTTCTGTCTCATTCACTGCCTTTATTACTCATAGTTATTAAGTTATTTGCTGCTTAAAGAATCTCAGGTTATGGCTGAGTGTGATGGCTCACACTCATAATCTCAGCACTGGGAAGCTGAGGAGGGAGGATTACTTGAGACCAGGAATTTGAGAAAAGCCTGGGCAATATAGTGAGACAATGTCTCTACAATTAAAAAAAAAAAAAAATTTAAATTACCTGGATGCAGGGTGCATGCCTGTAGTCACAGCTACTCAGGAGGCTGAGGTTGGAGGATCGCTTGAGCCCAGGATTTTGAGGCAGTATGCTATAATCATACCACTGCACTCCAGCCTGGTTGACAGAGCAAGATCCTTTCTCAAAAAAAAAAAAAAAAAAAAAATTTGGTTCAGAGATGGGTGTAGAAACAAAGACATTGATAAAAAATCTATATGAAAGAATTTTGATATTTCAGTTGCTTTCAAGAGGATTGTAATATGTCTTTCTGCCCTTGGGCACACTAGTGAGTACATGCACACTAGACAAAGACGTCAGCCATTAAACACTTAATCAAATAAGTGGTTTCATACATATAGTTCTTACATGATCAAAAAATCAATAACATTTTAAAGCTCCAGTGCTATGAACAATTAGCTTAGTTGACACATATGTTACAAATGTAAGGGAGGAACCCATTAGAAGAGAAGCATTAGCTAAGTGGCAAAGGAAGGAAACAAAGACCTTAGGGAAATAAAACACATTCTAGATCGTATTGGTAATTTCGGAAGTAACTCCCAGACAGTCATTCAAGAGCTAGATGCAAAACACCATCCCAGGAACTCAAAGATTTTACTCAACTGTGAGAGGCTAGATAATTTGTCAGAAGTAGAAATAATCAGGTACATTTAAAGAAAAATGGTAGGAGCTTCCATTTTCACCCAATATGGAATACCAGGGACCAGATTTACTCTCTCACATGAAACAACAACAAAAAGGGATACAATATAGGAAATGATGGTTTGCAAGACACTGGATGTAAGACAACACAGAATTGTGGTCCTTGAGAGATGGGAAACAAAAAGGTGAACCTTGCAATCACCCAAGCATACTGCCTTTAGGGTATTTCCAGGGTGAGGCACGGGGAAAGGGAACCCAGTTAGATCTTTGTGATATCCTGGAGTTGAAGAGATAAAGCTGGGCCCGGCAACGGTGGCTCACACCTGTAATCCCAGCACTTTGGGAGGCCAAGGTGGGCAGATCACCTGAGGTCAGGAGTTCCAGACCAGCCTGGCCAAAATACAAAAATTAGTGGGGTATGGTGGCACATGCCTGTAATCCCAGCTACTCGGGAGGCTGAGGCAGGAGACTCGCTTGAACCAGGGAGACAGAGGTTGCAGTGAGCCGAGATCACGCCACTGCACTCCAGCCTGGGCAACAGAGCCAGGATCCATCTCAAAAAGAAAAAAAAAAAAGACAGAGAGATGGAGCTGGATGTCCAGGGATCATGGGACAGAGTGCCAGAGGAGAGACAGCTGCACAGAGTGAAAACGCCAGAGATTTGCAGACTAGGCTTCGTTGAGCACTGAGCAGAGCATGCCTGGGAGGAAACTACCTGATGCAAGGGAAAGAAACCTTCAAAAGGATTAGAGGGAACCGCACCTGGCTCACACAGAGCTGAGAAAAGTGTTTGTCCCTGCCAGCCGGAACAGAAAACCTCAGGATTCATAAGGAGCTGAGCAAAATACACAAAAAGTCTCGCCTCAATAGTGGGGAATAAATATCCCTAGACTGAATATTGCTCTAATTCTAACAAATTTTAAAAGTAAGATCTGAAAAGATCAAAACCATTTCAAAATAACACATTCCAGAGTAAAGCTCAAGTATATTTATAGGCATACAAAAATATCCAGTACCCAAAAAGGTAAAATTCACAAGATCTGGCATATATAAAAAATTGCCAGGCATGCAAAGAGACAGGGAAATATGACTTATAATAAAGAGGAAAATCAACCCACCTAAACTGACACAGAATCAACACAGATGTTAGAATTAGGAGATAAGAACATTGAAACAATTATAACTGCATTTTATATGTTCGAAAGGTTCAGATTTTTAAAAGACTCAAGTCAAATTTCTAGAGATTATAACTACAATGGGTAAGACGAAAAATACACTGGATAGAATTATTGGCACATTGCATATTGCAGAAGAAAAGCTTAGTGAACTTGAAGACGTAATAATAGAAACTATATTAAATGAAATACAGAGAACAGATAAATATTTAAATGAGCTGTGGAACAATTTTAAGCACACTGATATATGTGTAACTGGAGTCCTGAAGGGGAGGAAGACAAAAAATATTTAGGAGAATAAGACTAAAAATGTTCTAAATTTGATGAAAATTATACATTTATAGATCCAAGAAGCTCAATGAATCTCAGACACAAGAAACATGACGAAAACTCCACCAAGGTACATTTTAATTGAATTGTTCAAAAAGATAAATAGAAAATACTAAAAAATGGCCAGTAAAGGAAGTTACACTACCTAAAGTGGAACAAAGTTAGAGATGAGAATGTTCTCACTGGAAACAATGCAAGCTAAAAGACAGTGAAGCAACATATTTAAAGTACTGAAAGAAAAAAAGCTGCCAATCTAGACTTCTATGTGCAGCGAAAATATCTTTCAAAAATAAAGGAAAAATAGTATTATTTTCAGACACACAAAAGCTAAAAGGATTCACCACCAGATCCATCCCACAAGAAAAAATCTTAAAGGTAGTGTTTAGGCAGAAAAAAAAATGATGCCAGATAGGGAAAAAAAAAAAAAAAAAAGATGTACAAAAAGGAATTGAGGAAGACTAGCAATGGCAACTACATGGGTAAATATACAATTTTTTTCCTTATTATTTAAATTTATTTAAAAGATAATTGAGTGTTTAAACAAAGAAATAGCAATATAGTATACAGTTTAAAACACAGGAGAAGTAAAACATGGAAAAACCATACTACAAAGACCAGGAGGGAAGAAATGGAAGTGGGATGGACTGAATATTTGTACTCTTGTACTCCAAAGTTCATATATTGAAGCCCTAACTCTTAATGTGATGATGTTAGGAGGTGGGGCCTTTGGGAGGTAATTAAGTTTAGATGAGGTTATAAAGCTCTATCTCCGTAATGGGGTGAAGGTGAAGCCCCATGATATTAGTGCCCTTATAAGAAGAGAGACACCATAGATTCATCTCTCCACCATGCAAGGATACAGCAAAAGGCAAGTCAGGAAGAGGGCCTGACCAGGAGCTGACTTGACCAGCACCTTGATTTTGGACTTTGTTCATAGCCACCAGAACTGTGAGAAATAAATATCTGCTGTTTAAGCCACCCGGTCTATGATATTCCTTTTTTTCTCTCTTTTGAGACAGAGTCTCTCTCTGTTGCCCAGGCTGGAATGCAGTGGCGTGATCTTGGCTCACTGTAACTTCTGCCTCCCAGGTTCAAGGGATTCTCAGCCTCCCAAGTAGCTGGGATTACAGGTGTGTCCCACCACACCCAGCTAAGTTTTGTATTTTTAGTAGAGGCAGGGTTTCACCATGTTGGCCAGGCTGGTCTTGAACTCCTGACCTGAAGTGATCCTCCTGCCTCGGCCTCCCAAAGTGCTGGGATTACAAGCGTGAGCCACTGTGCCTGGCCATTCTATGATATTCTATTATAGCAGCCAGAGCAGACTAACTCTTAATACAACTAAGGAGATAAATGAAAACAATAAAAAATTAAATAGGTTAATAAATTATCTTAAAAAAACAAAGCAGAAGAGAAGAAAAAGAGAATAAAGAAGCAATGGGGAAAATAGAAAACAAATAAGATAATGAATGTAAACCTAACCGTACCAACAATCACATTAATTGCAAATCACCTAAATACTCCAATTAAAAGACAAACATTGTTGGACCCAAGTAAATTCCACCCACAAGAAACTTACTTTAAATATAAAGACACACATAGATTAAATTTAAAAGGATGAAAAAAGGCATGCCAAGATACCAGCTACTATGTTACTACTATATCATAAAGTGAAATAGATTCCTAAACAGCAAAGTGCTATAATGGATAAAGAAAATTATTTCTTAATTATAAAGGGGTCAGTTTATTAAGATGATACATAAATTCTAAACAGTAATTCACCTAATAACAGAGCATCAAAATACATGAAGCAACTGATAGAACTTCAAGGTGAAATAGAAAAATCTACATTGTCATGGGGATTTCAACACCCCTCTCTCAGTAATTGATAAAACAAGATGACAAAATTTAGGAAGTATTCAGAAGATTCGAAAACCAGTTTTAACCCATTGACCTGACTGACATTTGTAGAACAGCAGAATACAAATTTCACATTATTTTCAAATGCACACTGGGCATGTAGATCATATTCTGGGCCATAAAATAAGTCTTAATAAAGTTATAAAGGATTCAAGTCATAAGAAGTATGTTCTCCAGAACCAGTGTAATTGAATTAGAAAAAAATGACAAGTATTTCTGGAAAATCCCCAAATATTTAGAGATTGAATAAGATACTTCTGAATAATCTGTGGATCAAAGAAAAAAATCAAAAGAGAAATTAGGAAACATTTGAACTAATAAAAAAGAAAAAAATACATTTTAATTTTTGCAATGCCCCTAGAGCAGTACTGGTGGGGAAATTTCATCACTAAACATCTACTTTATAAAAAAGGAAAGTTCTCAAATCAATGATCTTAAGTTCTACCTGAAAAAA
Source organism: Pan paniscus (assembly GCF_029289425.2). Taxonomy (NCBI): domain Eukaryota; kingdom Metazoa; phylum Chordata; class Mammalia; order Primates; family Hominidae; genus Pan; species Pan paniscus. The sequence continues at coordinate 104,854,931 of NC_073253.2, forward strand.
TCTAGAAAGATAAGAGCAGCTAAAACTCAAAGTAAGAAGAACAAATGAAATAATAGTGATCAGAGCAGGAATCAATGAAATAGAAAACAAAAATACAATAGAAAAAATTTACCAAGATTATAAGCCTGTTCTTAGACAAGCTCAATAAAACTGATAAACCTCTAACCTGAATAATCAAGATAAAAAGAGAGTTATCAGTGAGTACCAACTACCAACATCAGAAATAAAAGAGGTGGCATGATTACAAATTCTACAAATGTTAAAATATAATAAGACAATATTATAAACAACTGTATGCTAATAAATCTAAAAACTTAGCTAAGATAGGTAAATTTCTTGAAAGACAACATATTCCTTCACATAAGAAGAAATGAATAACCTATATAGTCATATATTTGTAGATTTAATAATTAAAAGTCCCCCCTCCCTGACAATCCCCTTTCCCAAATTTTTGTATCTAGATGGCTTTACTGGTGAATTCTACAAACTGTTGGAAGAAACAATACCAATTCTATAAAAGTTCTTCCAGAAAACTGAAAAGACAGTAATAGTTCCCAACTCATTCTATGCCACCAGAATGTTATTCTGATACAATAACCAAAGACATTGAAGGAAACTACTAATCCAGATTCCTCATGAACATAGATGCAAAAATTCTAAACAGAAGTTTAGTGAATCAAATCCAATAGTAGATAAAAAGAATAATATGTCACGATCAAGTGATGTTTATCCCAAGAGTGCAACCTTGGTTAAGCATTCAAAAGTCAAGTCATGAACCCTTTCAATGAACCTATTCTGTGTTGTTTCAATAGATGCGGAAAAATTATTTGACAAAATCAAGTATCTATTCCTGATTTTTAAAAAAATTCTCATCAAACAAGGAGTAAAATGGAGCCTATCAAAAAGGCACAGTTAAGAGTGAAAGACTGAATGCTTTCCCCTCAAGATCAGAAACAAAATATAGATTTCTGGTTTTGACACTCATATTCTATTCAACATCATATTGGAGGTCCTAGCTAGTATACTAAGACAAAAAAAAAAAAAGAGTGCCTATGATATGGTTCCATTTACATAAAGTTCTGGAAAATGCAAACTAATCCATAGTGACAGAAAGCAGATGAGTGATTGACTAGGATTCTGCCTGAGACCATGATAGGAAGGAAGGAAGGAAGGAAGGAAGGAAGGAAGGAAGGAAGGAAGGAAGGATTACAAACGGGCATGATAAAATTTTGGGAGGTGATGGACTTGACAGGTTCATTAACTTGACTTTGGTGTTGATGACAGATGACATACAGTTGACCAGCCATATCCATGGGATTGAAATAAAATGGCTCCATGGATTCAACCAACCAGGGATCGAAAATATTTAGGAAAAAACAATAAAAAAATACAACAGTAAAAATAATACAAATCAAAACCTGTGCAGTATGACAACTATTTTCATAGCATTTACATTGTATTGGGTATTATAAGTAGTCTAGAGACAGTTTAAAGTACCGTTGACCCTTGAACAACATGGGTTTGAAGTGCATGGGTCTGCTTACATGTCAATTTTTTTTCGACTAAACTTGAATCAGAAATACAGTATTCACAGAATGAGAAACCCTTGTACATATGGGAGACCGACTTTTCCTTTATGTGAGTTCCAAAAGCCTCACTGTGGGACATGAGTGAATAGATTTTGGTACCCTCGTGGGGGCCTGGAACCAATCCCAGGCAGATACCAAGGTACATCTGTATGTCAAAGTTATCAGATTGTATGCTTAAAATATATATAGTTTTTGTGTGTCAATTATACCTCAGTCAAGCTGTTAAAAAATAAAGGGATGGATAAAGGGGGGAAAAAGAGAAAGGGTTATAAATCCAAGGATCAGGGCATGGGGTAAACTACTTACAGTCTGGATTAGGAAACATAGAAACGAATTTATTTATTAATGAGCCAGATTGTGTCTAGTGTCTAAGTAATTTTCTAATGGGAAGTTAGGTATATAGGGTTGAAAATTATCTTTTTCTAGTCATCAGGGTGCCATTTAGTGGCTTCCTAGAAAACCAGCTATAATTGTAGTAATGCACTAATTGCCCATAAAGGAGCCAGTGACTCCCAGGGGACTCAGCACAGCTCTCAAGACTTGGAGCATCTGCTGCTCAGCCAGAGGTCTCAGCAGCATGCAGAGGGAGTGACATGAAATCCTCAACGGCTTGTCCTAGTGAACCTGTACTAACTCAAAAATGTTAACTGGTTTCCCGAGTCTCTCATTGTGTATCCTGGGCCATCTCTAAGGCTGCCTACTAAGCAGAACTAGCCCAGCCATGGTAAAGGAGGTGGCCACAGCAGTCCTTCCTGCCGAACATTTACGGACCCCTGCACTGTTCTGACCACTGAGCTCCTTCCAGGGGAGCTGGATTTGGGGCTGTGGATAACAAGCTTGGTCCTGACTTCTGAGGCAGAATGGATTCATTATCACAGCTAGCTCTGGGCACTTTGGTAGCCTTTTCTTACCAAATTATTTCTTGAGGTTAAAATATGCAAATAAGTACCAAGCTTATCTCCTTATCCCAATATATCTTAACCATTAAGCTTGACTTTGTGGCTGTTTATGTATGCATGCATTTTAGATATCATCTACTTCAGTCTTCCCACAAGTCAGACACTGTTTTCAGCAACAGGCATATTAACACACTGAATCCACATAAGAACCCTGTGGGTAGGTAGTAGCACTATCCTCATTTAAAGATGAGAAACTGGGGTGCAGCGGAGGTTAAATAACTAGTCTAACGTTTCAGAGTTAGCAATAAACGATGGGGCCAGAATGTGAATGCAGGCATTCTAACGCAAGAGTCCACACTCAATTGATCATAATACTAATGAAACCGAGTGAGGGTGAGGAAATAATTGGCCATGAGCCAATCTACTTTGCCCACTGAAAAACATTCTGTTTGGTGGTCACAGACTTCTTAAAATGTTTACTTATTGGTGACAAGCAGTATCAAGCAAAAGAAACAGAATGGCTCATTGTAAAGCTATCCTGATGACTAGAAAAACAGCCCCCAGCTCAATGTCAGCATTGTCATCGTCACCCAGTGGGCCTGAGTTTTCTTCCCTGTCATCTCTGCCCCAACTTTGCTCCTGTGAGGAGCGGGAGCCACAGGGTTAGTGGGAAAGGCCGGTTGTCCTGCATCAGCCAGTGGAGAATTGTTGCCATTGTCCTAAGCTGTCAGAGAAAAGGCCCACGCTGAGCTTTGTTCTGTGACACTTTGCCAGGAAAAGACACAGGAATCAGATTTTAGATCAAAATAAGGAAGAGCTAGAGGGAAACACTCCAATATTTCAACAGCAGGTATCTCTAGTTGGTAGTATTATGGATATTCTGAATGTTTCCCTTTATTCATCTGTATTTTCTACCGAAAACCTATAGTTAACATTATAACCTTTAAAGTGATAAATGGTGTAAAGACATAAGTAAGCATTTTCTGCCAGAGCTACCAAAGGATTAACTAGGCTGCAAAACTTAATAATGGGACTTAGGAAATGCACATACGCACACAAGCTGTTCAGCTGGGAGGGATGAAGTTTGAATGAACCCCATCAGAGGAAATGACATTCCTTTAATAGGAGATAATCAAGCGTACGTCTAATGACTTCTTGATGGAAGTATAGTAGAGAAGATTCAAGCATCTGTCAGAGAGTCAGCCTAGGACACTGCTTGCTACTCAAAATGTGGTCTGTGAACTGGCAGTGTAGGTATCTCCTTGGAGCTTGTTTGAAATACAGAATTTCTGGCCCTCACCCCAGGCCACAAGAATCACCTGTATATTTAAGTATTTGGCCTGGTTCAAAAGTGGGGGCTTCTTTTACAGTAGTGCTAGGTCCAGGGCAGGTTTAGGAACTGAATAAACTTAGAATCTCCAGCTGGCAAGGGCTCCGGAAGGTCATTCTTGGGCCGGATGACCTTCCGGAGTCCTTGCCAGCTGGAGATTCTAAGTTTCTCAGCCCCCGGCAAGCCATTCACCATAAGGCCAGTCACGTGTTCCTTCTACCCTGGATGTAAAAATTCCACCAGCCTGGCCACCTGGGGCATCCTTCCCTCTTGGGGCATATTTCGTGACTTTGACTCTCACCCAGATGGGACTTTCATCTGAGCATTCAAAGTATCTTCTCAACCTGCCCTGCCTCTGTCTTTGCCAGCGTTTCACTCATGGGCCCACTGATGGCCTACATTTGCAGGTTTACTTGTGCCTCAGTTACATCTTAAGCCAATTCTGTTGGAATGGGAGGGAGAGCTACAACCTTAAGCCCCAGGGTGTGCAGCAGGTTTAGTTAAGCCCCATACCCAGTTCACAGTACAGGAGCGTAGTCACTCCGTGGCTCAGTAGAGGGCCGTGTGGGTGATCTATGAATACTCGTGTTGTGCCTTAAAGTGCAGCAAGTGCTAACCTTCCTCGTCTTATATTGACCATGTGACTCTTCTTGTCTTCTATCCTGGGTTCTGATTAATTCATCTTCATTGTATACTTTAGAATCTTTCTAGAACCCAGGGGAAAGGAACTAGTTATATTTGAGCACCTATCCTGCGCTTGGGACTTTGCTTTGTCATATTTGGTCTTCACCATCACAACAAGATGAAGTTTATAATGATCCATTTTACAGAAGAGAAAATCAAGGCCCAGAAAGAGTAAGTAACATACTCAATGTTGTACAAACAGTAAGAGGCAGAAATTTGACCCCAGAGTCCTCTGATCCCAAATTTCTCTGTTGATTCCATCATCCCACATAGCCTCCTAAACATTGCCAGTTGGCAGCAGGATGGCCCAGTGACCTGTCAGTTCTTGTCAGTCTGGCTCCATGGAACTGGAGAAGCTTGTGTAACAAAATGGATATATGTGGCTTGTGTAACAAAATTCTGACATTCTGTCAGAATTCCAAGGTTTGTGAAAAACAAAGCAATGTGGTGGGGCTACAGAGTCATATATCAGATCACAGGCTTCAGAGAGCTACATGACAGAGCCGCTCTAGAGGAGAGGGGAAATGGTTGGAGAAAAGGAAGCTGGCAGGTGGCCACACCCTCCTTGGAAATTGTCATCGGTCTCCTCCGCCGTATTGGAAGCTCCAGAAAGACAGGGATTATGTATGTCTTGTTCACTACCATATCTATTGCAATTAGAATACTAATTAAAACATAGTGGGTACTCAATAAATGAACGGATGTGACCAACCCCTGCCCTTTGACCCTACAAATATTCAATAAAACTGCAAAAGTTATAATATACTCTGTGTGACTGAGTTTCTTGTAAAAATTGATGAGGGATGGGGTATTGCACCTGGGTTAGTTCTGTGGGAACCTAAAATGCATACATAGATACAGTAGAGACAGAGAAAACCATAAAAAATAAGTCTGGAAATGTGTACTAATTATGGTGTGGGTCTTCAAGTCTCTACTTAGGAGCTTACGGATATGAAGAAAGTTTTTCTACATCTCAGAGTGGGAAAGCCTGCAAGTGACTCCTGGAAGACCTCGAATAGACAAATACTCCAGGCAACAACTACCTTCTTATCTTTTAAACACCAACCAACATGCTTGCCCTGCATGCTTATCGGACCAATGCCAAGAGTTATCAAAATGAGGAGAGGAACTATGTTTCCTCTTGGGCATTAGACTTCAGCTTCCCTGCTACACCACTGGCATTCATTCTCCAGAAGGACTAGTTTAGCCCAGTTGCTGCTTAACTCTTGTACTCTCATCCATTTTGTCCCTAGTGATACCTGATGTTTTGAACCCAAAGAATCCAGGACTTTGACAAGGACCCTCATTCTTCTCTGGCTTTTGCATTGGCTCTACCAGGCCTGACTGATGGTCTGACTGTCCCATCCTTTGCTGCCCATAAACTGGTATTAGAAAGCACCTCAAGGTTTCAGGGACATAGGCTGCAGGTCTCTGCTCACTTCTCATGACATAATCATTGCTATATCAAGCATGCTCTTCCCCAGGCTTGAGACCTGCCCAAGGCTGGTGCTTCCCTTTCAAATCCTTCACACTTCTTGGGCACACAGATAGCATGTGCTCAGTAAGTGTGGTTGATCAAGGAGGAGTTGGATTACTCTAATTTTAAAAGTCCTGTAGGGCAACAGTTATTTTCATATAACTTGATATCAGGTAGGGGGATCCTGAAGACAGGGGTGAAAGCTCTAACATTCCTTAGTTGTGACTCGCATAAATTTTGTGTGATCATATTTTCTTCTGAACCAAAGATTCCACATTCATTTAAATTCAGTGAGATCTCAGCAAAGAGAAAAAAAGAGTTAGAGGGACATATTCCAGAGAAGACTCAAAACATAGCCCATGACTTTGTAAAAGGAAAAAGAAGTCATTATCATTTTTTTCTTATGTGCTGTATAATAGGTCCACACCGATGATAAACTATAGCAGTGTTAATGAGATTAGATGTAAATGATAACTATTATGGATCATTATTATGGTTATTGTGATTTACATGGTTCTATTCTTGATGTATTCAGTAATGTCTAGCGATTAAGAGATTGAAACTAGATCTCAAACATAAGGCTTTGGGTATTAAGAAAAAAATCACATGCCGGAAACCATTAAGGAGCAACTGGGGTTTTAAGCTGTAGAATTGACACATAAATGGATGTGGATTCCAGGAAGAGTGGCAATGCGGCAGAGGGTCTTAGTGATGAGAAACGGTACAGTGCATTGCACACTGCTCTCCCCATTTCAGGGATAGAAAGGGAGGGTTCTTATCCGCAACCTCTGTTGTCCTCTGCCTCTTAATTGACCTCCTGCCTTTAACCTCATACTGCCTCTTTTCATAAGGTCTGTCCTGTGACCACCTTGAAATGCTCTCTCCTCCCAATTTACTTTTTCCTTCCAGAATCATACCCCTCCCACATCCCATATCCTGCTGGCTCTTTTCCTTTCTCCTATCCTTTAAATACAGCCCTCTGCACGTTTCTATTCTCATCCGTCTGTTCTTTTCACTCTACACCTTTCCTCAGAGACCTTATTCACTACTAAGGGGTCAATTACCACTTTCAAATCTTTATTTCCTCCCCTAACTTCTCTTTCCAGGCAAGGGCACACATTGCCTACTTGATTTCCTACTTAATTTCCACAGATTTTGGCACTTGAAGTTCAAGATGCTTCAAGTTGAATTCTGTCCAAATTAGTTCCTTTTCCAGAAGTCTCTCTTTCTAAGCAAGGCACCACTGTTCTCTCCATTCTCAGCTGTCCTTCGCTCTCCATATCTGATCAGTCCTCATGTAATCTGCCTTTGACCTTCAGAGTTCTCTCATCTATCCCATATTTCCATGCTTATTGCCATTGCCTGAGTTTAGACTGTTATCCTCCTTTATTTGGACAATGAAAATAGCTGCCTAATTGATCTCCCTGCCTTTAATCTCATACTGCCTCTTTTCGTAAGATCTGCTCTCAAGCGAGCTTTTCTTTATTACTGCTGGGATTGTCTCATTCCCTTACTCAAAACTCTTATGTCTCCTCATTACCCATTGACTAAATAAACTTACACACTCATTCATTGAACAAGTATTTATTGAGCACCTACTATGTGCCATGCATTCACTCAGTGCCAGGGTTTCAGCAGTGAACCAGACAGAAAAGATTCCTGTTTTCATTTGTCTTCTAGTAAGAAGATAGTAAACAGGTAAACAAACAAACAAGATAATTTAATGCTATGAAAAGAAATGAAATGTATGAATGCGCTAGAGGGTAAGCTGCAAAGGAGAGGTGGCACTTCTTTAACAGGTTGATCAAGCTAGACCTCTAGAAGAAATAACTTTGATTAAAGACTTGAACAATGAGAAGGTTATACAGAGATCTGGGGGAAGAGCAGAAGAGCACTCCACATAGAGAGAAGAGCACGTACAAATGCTCTGAGGAGGGAAGGTGAATCATTTGTCATTCTTGCCCCTGTACCGTGTTTACCCAAGCTAGCATTTCAGTTTAATCTCAGACAAGTCCTCCACACAATACTCAGGTTCCAGCCAAGTTATTCTGCTTGTTGTTGTCCAAACATAGCTTTGCATTCCCGACCCCATTTTTTCTCAGTTTTTTTTTCCCTTTCAGCTGGAAAGTTCTCCTTTTTCTTAACTATAACAATTTAAATCCAACAAAATGCAGTTCTGAGGCCACTTCTTCTGTGAAAGCATCACTGATCACAACGAGCAAAAAGTTCACCCCTTCATTGAAATCGAACAGCGCACATTGGAACTTCTCCATCACAGTTTTATAGAGAGCTGCATTCGTGGAGGAGGCATTGTAATCTGACATACGTAAGCCAAGTCAGAGCTTTCTCATGGAGAATGTGTCATAATGATGGTTATACTTCTAGCCAAGAACCTAATCACTGAGGTATATAGAGAAATGTTCAGAAACAACAAATTTAAGGAACTCTGTCTAATAAATTCATATTCTACCTCAGAGCTATTTAAACCTTATTTTTTAAGCCATTGAACCTTGTCCCACAATAGCATATAACTATATTTTCCACTATAATGTTTTACTAAACGTAAAAGCAGAGCTGATCAGGTTGAATCAGGAAAAAGAGACCCACAAGTCTCCCCACTCAGCATCTTTACCCTTCCCAAGCAATAGATCTTCCATCTCCACTCCTCACTTTCATTCCCTTAGCCCCGGAGAACTTGGTGGAACCCTAGGGTTTCAGGAACATGATTCAATACAGCACAACCCTACCCAACACAAAACATATGTAAATCTTTAACATATGTGATTTACATAGCATATGTGATTAAGTTAATCAGATTTTAGATTTCTTTAGGAGAGCTCCAGCTGAGGCTTTGGGGATGGTGAGGCCATGGGAGGCCATTGCTATAGGGTTCCACAGGAGTGAGCCAGCCAGAGAATTGAGAGGATGGATGTTTCTAAGCTCCTATTTGCATCCACCTTTGGTTAGCCAACTCTTTATTTTCCTTTGAGTCTCAGATATCATTTCTTCCTGGAAACCAGTCCTGAACCCAAGCCTGGGTTAGATTGTACTGTTACAGGTTGGTACATTCCCCATGCACCTTCCCAACCACAGCTCCCTATTGTAACCGCTTGTTGCACTCTAATTGTAATAGGGCTCCTCCACCTTCTGCTTGCGAGCAGAGACTGTGCCCTCAACTGTTCACTCTGGAACTCCCAGTGCCAGTAATGCCTGGCACAAGGTAGGTGTTCTGTTATCTGTAGAATTAATGGATGTATGAAAATGGGTGAGAAGGCATTCAGGGCAGATGAAGGCCAGGAATGGGGTCTTACCATCCAGTGCCCACCTGCAGGCATACTGATGGTACGACAGTGAGTAGCCTGCTGCAGCGCTATAAGGAATTGTGGCTCTTGCATACCTGTTTTGCTTTCCTTCTAAACTGTAAGCCTATTGGAGACTCCACCTACAGCTTCTATGTATGTCCTTTTAGGGAACATTTGCTGTTTGCTGCCTGGTATCCATTTCTCTTAGTCACTGTGGGCAAGTATTTCTCCACCTTTCTCAGTCATGTGTTGTCAATAGACTGGCCACACTCCTAGCTCCAGGATGAGTCCTAATTGCTTTAAGCCAATCAATATATCCTGTCATCAGCAGCCCACAGTGATCAGTTCAAGAAGGGGCACATAACCCAATTCGAACCAATAGCTGTCATCAGCTCTTAGCTGGGGCTGTAAGAGGAGGAACTCAGCAAAGAAGTTACAAGAACAAAATTTAGCTCCAGACTGGGTTCCAGTCCTGGTTGCTCTGCAGCTAGCCGAAGATCTTTGGGGATGTTGCTTAACCTCTCTAAGTCTTGGTTTCTTCATCTGTAAAATAGGCATAATGAGATTGCAGTGGGGAGTATACCTATAAATTGCTCAGAAAGGCACCTGACACAGGTCAATACATATAAGCAGTTGTTGTCATTATTTCATAGGATATATTAATACCAGCATATAGATGTGAAGCTTTGGACTACTGTAGCAATTTTGCTGCCTTGAGGGAGTCCAGCCTGAGTGTGAGGCCAGCACTGGGAAAAACTGAGCCTGGAACATAGAGAAATGAGCCAGAAGACATGATTTCAATCTCTGGATTAAGCTATGCCTAGAGCCAGCCTTATCCCCAGACTTTTTGAGATGTGAGCTGTTGGATTTCTTTCTTGTGCAAGCCATTTCGAGCTGTATTTGCTATTATTTGGAGTAAAAAGATTCCTGGCTAGCTCACTGTTCTTTGGTGGCAAGGGAACAAACAACTCTTTCAGTTCCTATTGCATGCCAGCATAAACATCTGCAACCAAGTCATCTGCTACTCTCTGTGTCAGTTGGTTCTGCATGTACTATATTATTTAATCTTCTTTATCACTTTTAAGATAGATATCAATGATAGTAATTATCCCTTTTGTATGAATGTGGAAGCTGAAGCTTCAAGAGATTAAGTGATCTGTCTAAGGTTTTATGGCTAGTCATGGATGAAATTGAACCCTTGACCCTGATTCCCTGACACCAAGGTCTGTGTTCTTTTCACCATACTCTTTACTTCTTTCCATGGGAGAGGAACAGATAGGGCCCCAAAGGGTAAGTGCTCCATATATTTGGATGCTTAGAAAACATGGAGTGAAATTCAGTCCTTCCTAATTTCAATACAGCCTCAGTATCATGCAATAAAACTATCCTAGGGACAAGTGCTCATTAGCAACCAAATGTTTAGAGAATCAATAATCTAATTTTGAAAAAGAGAATTAATGCCATACTTAAATTTTAAGGCTGTAGATCTCATTTTCTTAGAGCTACTTTAAACCAGCTGAACATTAAAAATAGAAAGGATCATGAAATTAGTGTGCAGAGGTGTGTGGGTTTTTTCCTTTTCTTTTTCCCTTTCCTACTTTGTAACCGCAGGCTCTAGATGGGTGGCAATCCTAATTAGGAAATCATTTCCTTTAAATTAATTGTAGATGGCCGTAGTCACACTAAAGGCTCTAATCCACAGCTCAATATTAGTACCTTGGGCCCAAATTTTATGTTGGCAAATGTTCCTGTGGTGAATTGTGATTGTCCTGTTTTTAATAGTTATTTCCCTCCTGCTCTCTGCAGAATTAACCTTTTATGAATCCACTTATAAACTGTTAGCAAGAATTTTAATTGTGAAGAAAATTATATGGATTCTGGGCTATTTCCTGACACCTGCTCTGCAGATGAGGTTCTCCACATAATGATGTGGGCCCCGACTTGATCTCAAGGCTGTCACCCACACAGTGGGTTGAAGGCTGCTAGTTATAAGGATGGAAGCTTGTCATAATTCTAACCCTTTCATGAAAGATCTCCAGGTTTTCTGCCACTGCTGTTTTGCAATTCACTATTCCTGATGTCACTTGTAGTGTTCATTTTTGCAAAAGCACAAGTTGCAAAATATTCTTTCTTAGAACAAATTCTTTTTCCCATAATTAACCCTAATTAAGAAAAGATTACTAATTAAAAGTTGCTTTCTGAAATGCAAACATCATGAAAGGAAACAGAAATAATTTTTAAAGTAATAACTTAAAGAGAAATATTGATAGATGCATCTTTTCAAGGGTGTATCGTTAATTCTCCTTTCAGCATACTTTTTTTCTGATGATATTTGGTGTTAATTTTGTCTATGTAGTTTAAAATAATTGATTTTGTATAAAAAGGCAACGGGAGAAGAACTCTGTCTCTGAAGTCTCTTGGGGGTATTTATTTGAAGATAAACTGGATTATAGTTTTAGGAACTATTTAATATATACTTTTTGACATAATCAGGAATCTTTAGTGTAAACCAGTGAAGTTGTGTTTTTCTTCCTCTTTTTTTTTTTTTTGAGACGGAGTTTTGCTCTTGTTGCCTGGGCTGTAGTGTAATGGCGCAGTCTCGGCTCACTCCAACCTCTACCCTCCAGGTTCAAGTGATTCTCCTGCCTCAGCCCCCTGAGTAGCTGGATTTACAGGTGCTCACCACCACGCCTGGCTAATTTTTTGTATTTTTAGCAGAGATGGGTTTTCACCATGTTGGCCAGGCTGGTCTCAAACTCCTGACTGGTGATCCACCTGCCTTGGCCTCCCAAAGTGCTGAGATTACAGGCATGAGCCACCGCGCCCAGACATGGGTGAAGTTTTGTCAGGTAGAATTTGTATGGAAACTTGTTGGAGTGGGTTCATGGGATACTTTATACTTTTTCTTTTTTTTATTATTATACTTTAAGTTTTAGGGTACATGTGCACAATGTGCAGGTTAGTTACATATGTATACATGTGCCATGCTGGTGCGCTGCACCCACTAACTCATCATCTAGCATTTGGTGTATCTGCCAATGCTATCCCTCCCCCTCCCCCCACCCCACAACAGTCCCCAGAGTGTGATGTTCCCCTTCCTGTGTCCATGTGTTCTCATTGTTCAGTTCCCACCTATGAGTGAGAATATGCGGTGTTTGGTTTTTTGTTCTTGCGATAGTTTACTGTGAATGATGATTTCGAATTTCATCCATGTCCCTACAAAGGACATGAACTCATCATTTTTTATGGCTGCATAGTATTCCATGGTGTACATGTGCCACACTTTCTTAATCCAGTCTATCATTGTTGGACATTTGGGTTGGTTCCAAGTCTTTGCTATTGTGAACAGTGCCGCAACAGACATACATGTGCATGTGTCTTCATAGCAGCATGATTTATAGTCATTTGGGTATATACCCAGTAATGGGATGTCTGGGTCAAATGGTACCTCTAGTTCCAGATCCCTGGGGGAATCGCCACACTCACTTCCACAATGGTTGAACTAGTTTACAGTCCCACCAACAGTGTAAAAGTGTTCCCATTTCTCCACATCCTCTCCAGCACCTGCTGCTTCCTGACTTTTTAATGACTGCCATTCTAACTGGTGTGAGATGGTATCTCATTGTGGTTTTGATTTGCATTTCTCTGATGGCCAGTGATGGTGAGCATTTTTTCATGTGTTTTTTGGCTGCATAAATGCTTCTTTTGAGAAGTGTCTGTTCATGTCCTTCACCCACTTTTTGATGGGGTTGTTTGTTTTTTTCTTGTAAAGTTGTTGGAGTTCATTGTAGATTCTGGATATTAGCCCTTTGTCAGATGAGTAGGTTGCAAAAATTTTCTCCCATTTTGTAGGTTGCCTGTTCACTCTGATGGTAGTTTCTTTTGCTGTGCAGAAGCTCTTTAGTTTAATTAGATCCCATTTGTCAATTTTGACTGTTGTTGCCATTGCTGTTGGTGTTTTAGACATGAAGTCCTTGCCCATGCCTATGTCCTGAATGGTAATGCCTAGGTTTTCTTCTAGGGTTTTTATGGTTTTAGGTCTAACGTTTAAGTCTTTAATCCATCTTGAATTGATTTTTGTATAAGGTGTAAGGAAGGGATCCAGTTTCAGCTTTCTACATATGTCTAGCCAGTTTTTCCAGCACCATGTATTAAATAGGGAATCCTTTCCCCATTGCTTGTTTTTCTCAGGTTTGTCAAAGATCAGATAGTTGTAGATATGCGGCATTATTTCTGAGGGCTCTGTTCTGTTCCATTGATCTATATCTCTGTTTGGGTACCAGTCCCATGCTGTTTTGGTTACTGTAGCCTTGTAGTATAGTTTGAAGTCAGGTAGTGTGATGCCTCCAGCTTTGTTCTTTTGGCTTAGGGATTGACTTGGCAATGCGGGCTCTTTTTTGGTTCCATATGAACTTTAAAGTAGTTTTTTCCAATTCTGTGAAGAAAGTCATTGGTAGCTTGATGGGGATGGCATTGAATCTATAAATTACCTTGGGCATATGGCCATTTTCATGATATTGATTCTTCCTACCCATGAGCATGGAATGTTCTTCCATTTGTTTGTATCCTCTTTTATTTCATTGAGCAGTGGTTTGTAGTTCTCATTGAAGAGGTCCTTCACATCCCTTGTAAGGTGGATTCCCAGGTATTTTATTCTCTTTGAAGCAATTGTGAATGGGAATTCACTCATGATTTGGCTCTCTGTTTGTCTGTTGTTGGTGTATAAGAATGCTTGTTATTTTTGTACATTGATTTTGTATCCTGAGACTTTGCTGAAGTTGCTTATCAGCTTAAGGAGATTTTGGGCTGAGACAATGGGGTTTTCTAGATATACAATCATATCGTCTGCAAACAGGGACAATTTGACTTCCTCTTTTCCTAATTGAATACCCTTTATTTCCTTCTCCTGCCTGATTGCCCTGGCCAGAACTTCCAACACTATGTTGAATAGGAGTGGTGAGAGAGGGCATCCCTGTCTTGTGCCAGTTTTCAAAGGGAATGCTTCCAGTTTTTGCCCATTCAGTATGATATTGGCTGTGGGTTTGTCATAGATAGCTCTTATTATTTTGAGATACGTCCCATCAATACCTAATTTATTGAGAGTTTTTAGCATGAGTGGTTGTTGAATTTTGTCAAAGGCCTTTTCTGCATCTATTGAGATAATCATATGGTTTTTGTCTTTGGCTCTGTTTATATGCTGGATTACATTTATTGATTTGCATATGTTGAACCAGCCTTGCATCCCAGGGATGAAGCCCACTTGATCATGGTGGATAAGCTTTTTGATGTGCTGCTGGATTCAGTTTGCCAGTATTTTATTGAGGATTTTTTGCATCAATGTTCATCAAGGTTATTGGTCTAAAATTCTCTTTTTTGGTTGTGTCTCTGCCAGGCTTTGGTATCAGAATGATGCTGGCCTCATAAAATGAGTTAGGGAGGATTCCCTCTTTTTCTATTGATTGGAATAGTTTCAGAAGGAATGGTACCAGTTCCTCCTTGTACCTCTGGTAGAATTCAGCTGTGAATCCATCTGGTCCTGGACTCTTTTTGGTTGGTAAGCTATTGATTATTGCCACAATTTCAGCTCCTGTTATTGGTCTATTCAGAGATTCAACTTCTTCCTTGTTTAGTCTTGGGAGAGTGTATGTGTCAAGGAATTTATCCATTTCATCTAGATTTTCTAGTTTATTTGCATAGAGGTGTTTGTAGTATTCTCTGATGGTAGTTTGTATTTCTGTGGGATCGGTGGTGATATCCCCTTTATCATTTTTTTTTTGCGTCTATTTGATTCTTCTCTCTTTTTTTCTTTATTAGTCTTGCTAGCAGTCTATCAATTTTGTTGATCCTTTCAAAAAACCAGCTCCTGGATTCTTTAATTTTTTGAAGGTTTTTTTGTGTCTCTATTTTCTTCAGTTCTGCTCTGATTTTAGTTATTTCTTGCCTTCTGCTAGCTTTTGAATATGTTTGCTCTTGCTTTTCTAGTTCTTTTAATTGTGATGTTAGGGTGTCAATTTTGGATCTTTCCTGCTTTCTCTTGTGGGCATTTAGTGCTATAAATTTCCCTCTACACACTGCTTTGAATGTATCCCAGAGATTCTGGTATGTTGTGTCTTTCTTCTCATTGGTTTCAAAGAACATCTTTATTTCTGCCTTCATTTCGTTATGTACCCAGTAGTCATTCAGGAGCAGGTTGTTCAGTTTCCATGTAGTTGAGTGGTTTTGAGTGAGTTTCTTAATCCTGAGTTCTAGTTTGATTGCATAGTGGTCTGAGAGATAGTTTGTTATAATTTCTGTTCTTTTACATTTGCTGAGGAGAGCTTTACTTCCAACTGTATGGTCAGTTTTGGAATAGGTGTGGTGTGGTGCTAAAAAAATGTATATTCTGTTGATTTGGGGTGGAGAGTTCTGTAGATGTCTATTAGGTCTGCATGGTGCGGAGCTGAGTTCAATCCCTGGATATCCTTGTTAACTTTCTGTCTCGTTGATATGTCTAACGTTGACAGTGGGGTGTTAAAGTCTCCCATTATTAATGTGTGGGAGTCTAAGTCTCTTTGTAGGTCACTCAGGACTTGCTTTATGAATCTGGGTGCTCCTGTATTGGGTGCATATATATTTAGGATAGTTAGCTGTTCTTGTTGAATTGATCCCTTTACCATTATGTAATGGCCTTCTTTGTCTCTTTTGATCTTTGTTGGTTTAAAGTCTGTTTTATCAGAGACTAGGATTGCAACCCCTGCCTATTTTTGTTTTCCATTTGCTTGGTAGATCTTCCTCCATCCTTTTATTTTGAGCTTATGTGTGTCTGTGCATGTGAGATGAGTTTCCTGAATACAGCACACTGATGGGTCTTGACTCTTTATCCAATTTGCCAGTCTGTGTCTTTTAATTGGAGCATTTAGTCCATTTACATTTAAAGTTAATACTGTTATGTGTGAATTGGATCCTGTCATTTTGATATTAGCTGATTATTTTGCTCATTAGTTGATGCAGTTTCTTCCTAGTCTCGATGGTCTTTACATTTTGGCATGATTTTGCAGCGGCTGTTACTGGTTGTTCCTTTCCATGTTTAGTGCTTCCTTCAGGAGCTCTTTTAGGGCAGGCCTGGTGGTGACAAAATCTCTGAGCATTTGCTTGTCTGTAAAGTATTTTATTTCTCCTTCACTTATGAAGCTTAGTTTGGCTGGATATGAAATTCTGGGTTGAAAATTCTTTTCTTTAAGAATGTTGAATATTGGCCCCCACTCTCTTCTAGCTTGCAGAGTTTCTGCCGAGAGATCCGCTGTTAGTCTGATGGGCTTCCCTTTGTGGGTAACCCGACCTTTCTCTCTGGCTGCCCTTAACATTTTTTCCTTCATTTCAACTTTGGTGAATCTGACAATTATGTGTCTTGGAGTTGGTCTTCTCGAGGAGTATCTTTGTGGCGTTCTCTGTATTTCCTGAATGTGAATGTTGGCCTGCCTTCCTAGATTGGGGAAGTTCTCCTGGATAATATCCTGCAGAGCATTTTCCAACTTGGTTCCATTCTCCCCGTCACTTTCAGGTACACCAATCAGACGTAGATTTGGTCTTTTCACATAGTCCCATATTTCCTGGAGGCTTTGTTCATTTCTTTTTATTCTTTTTTCTCTAAACTTCCCTTCTCGTTTCATTTCATTCATTTCATCTTCCATCGCTGATACCCTTTCTTCCAGTTGATCGAATCGGCTCCTGAGGCTTCTGCGTTCTTCACGTATTTCTCGAGCCTTGGCTTTCAGCTCCATCAGCTCCTTTAAGCACTTCTCTGTATTGGTTATTCTAGTTATACATTTGTCTAAATTTTTTTCAAAGTTTTCAACTTCTTTGCCTTTGGTTTGAATTTCCTCCTGTAGCTCGGAGTAGTTTGATCATCTGAAGCCTTCTTCTCTCAGCTCGTCAAAGTCATTCTCCATCCAGCTTTGTTCCGTTGCTGGTGAGGAACTGCGTTCCTTTGGAGGAGGAGAGGCGCTCTGCTTTTTAGAGTTTCCAGTTTTTCTGCTCTGTTCTTTCCCCATCTTTGTGGTTTTATCTACTTTTGGTGTTTGATGATGGTGATGTACAGATGTGTTTTTGGTGTGGATGTCCTTTCTGTTTGTTAGTTTTCCTTCTAACAGACAGGACCCTCAGCTGCAGGTCTGTTGGAGTTTGCTAGAGGTCCACTCCAGACCCTGTTTGCCTGGGTATCAGCAGCGGTGTCTGCAGAACAGCAGTTTTTCGTGAACCGCGAATGCTGCTGTCTGATTGTTCCTCTGGAAGTTTTGTCTCAGAGGAGTACCCGGCCATGTGAGGCATCAGTCTGCCCCCACTGGGGGGTACCTCCCAGTTAGGCTTTTCGGGGGTCACGGGTCAGGGACCCACTTGAGGAGGCAGTCTGCCCGTTCTCAGATCTCCAGCTGCGTGCTGGGAGAACCACTGCTCTCTTCAAAGCTCAGATGGAAATGCAGAAATCACCCATCTTCTGCGTCGCTCACGCTGGGAGCTGTAGACCAGAGTTGTTCCTATTCAGCCATCTTGGCTCCTCCCTCCTTTTTTTTTTTTTTTTTTTTAGATTTAGGACAAACAATGTTACTTCACAGTGAAGCCTCAAGAAGAGGGAGACCTACAGCCTCAGGAATTGTAGGCCCTTTTCCTTGTCCTTTGCAGTTTAAACCTGGGAGATTGTATGCTGGTTGAAGTATCATGTTTAGGATGCAATTTCAAAGCAAATAAAAATAGCATGCTTTTATCATAACCTACCATGTTTGTTCACCAAAATCCAGTTTATGGTTCAAACTGTACAGAAAGGTCTTTGGACAACACCTCAGGAAATGTAACCAAAGGTAGATTTGTTAAGTCATGCTCCCTGTGCTTTGTGAGCATGCCATATCCAGGTCAACTCCTCTCTCCACCAAGTACCTAACACTTATAACTGTCTCCATCTCTGTAATCTGGGCCTTATGCCTCATACCAAGAAGTGATGCAGGTGGGATAGTCAGATGGTCTTTACAAGACAGCGGATTGGTTGATCCACCATGGCTTACTTTGATGTCTCCACCTTCCATTCTGGTAGAAATGGCATATCTATAGACCAGGGACAGGGCGTGGGAGGGTGTATAACAGTCTATCTCCTCCCTCAGCCAGGCAAATGTTACAAAGAATTCCTAAGGTTATTCCATTACTTACTGACATTCAGATAATATAACCTACTGTGGACAGAATCCACATTGTGATGGGTGCTTCTAGTCTGGCTGACACTTGTTCCCCTGTCTTGTCTGTAGGGATGGTGACACATTTCTAGCCTTTTGAGGAGCTGCACATGTTCGCCATATCAATTGCTGACAGATTCTCCATGGAGTATCTCCTTCATCTTCTTTTAATCCCTTTTCCATCCCCTCTATCCCAAGTATCTGCCTCCTCGCCTATTACATTCTCTGGCCTTGGGTTCAGTCATTCTCTACACCAGATAGAGAATGGGGGGATGCACAGCTGGGGAAATCTGACCTGAGGCTTCAATATCCTTCTAAAAATCATACTTTTCACACTATGAAGGTCACATCTTCGCAGACTGTTCTTCAGCAACTCCCAGGTGGCTTTAGCACAACAGTATATATCTCTGTACATGTCCAATTAGCAGTGAACATCTTTGCATGTTTCTACTGCTATCCTGTAAATGTTTCTATTTTCATTTGTAACTGTCCCGTTCTCTTGCCTGTGTATTTTATTCCCTCCATTAGATTTCACACTCTTAAAAGGAAGGGACCATATCTTCTATTTCATTTTAATTCCCTAAATTGTCTACAAACAGTGCTTCCTGGATGCTTTTGACTGCCTGATATGCCTTAGCAGATAGCTTTGATTCTGCTGGTGCCCTGAGCTTTCACAGGAAGCTTGTTGCATGGAGGTGCCCCCTTTGACCTTGAGCAAAACTCTAAAGCTGCGTGTTTAGCTCTCATCATAAAAATGCTGCTTCCAAGGAGTTTTGACCCAACACAAACTCAGGAATCAAACCACAAATTTGACCCCTCTGTCAATAGTGAGGACAAAGGGACTAAAAGTCACAGTTTGGACATTGGTTTTCTAGCTCTGGAGAAATCGCATGTAATGAATAGTTCTGTTGACATAGAGTCAACCACTCTTCTCCTCTGAGAACAGTTTGCCTGACAGGCTTAGGATGAATTTTTTTTTAAATCCCTTTCTTGTATTTTAAAAAACAAGGCTATCTTCAGAATAATGATATCAAAATAATACTAGGCTTGTGAATGAGCATAATGAATGTAGAGAAAATTACGGACAATTAGGGCTGAAATGTCATCCGTCTTTCTAGGGACAGCATTGCCTTTCCTAAACTGCTTTCTGCCCCCTCCATCCTGTTCAGGTTTTTTGAGGACATTTAGACATGTGGTCATTTTAGCTTTTGTTAAGTTTTTTACCTGATATTTGTTGAGGAATTTGTTGTTTGCTCTTTTAGCATTAAGACCCCTTTCATATATTAAGATTTTCTATGAGGATATGAATGATCCCATGGAGGACGATGTTTCAAAAGCTCCTAAATTGACAGAGAGTGATGACTTTGGGTAAACCAGTAAAGCAAAGAAAGCAAAATTCAGCCTAGGATTTGGGGAAAATTGGCATTCAAAGCTGGTAAAGAAATTGGAGGTCATTAGATCAGGCACTTAAAAAACCCTCATGGGTTACCGGTAGTGCCAAATGATGAGTAATATAGGTCAGGAGACAAATGCCATCATGTTTGAATGATGATGGGGGATGTAGGGTCAGATACTTTTATTTTGACTGATTATACTTTGTAACCAAAGTGGTAAATGATGGGCTTCATTGGTTATCAGTTAAACGCTGTCTAAGAAAGTTGGAAATCATGTTCCTTTAACTCTCACTTTGTCTTTAGATTAGGCTCCTTAGCTTTATTGGCTGTTAATTCAGTGAAAAATGATGGATAACCAAAGTTTTAATTTTCCTATTTCTTTAGAAGAATATTGCCTTATTTCTATAACTCACTTCCAATTTCTCCTTTTCATTTCTGTATAAGTAGCTCTCCCTTGCTTAAGTATAATCTTAAGGGGAAATTCAGCATGTATTTATCAGAATAAGTTTCCCCAGTAAGGAAGAAATTCACACTTCCTCCATGCTATCCTAGGCCAGAGAGAAGTCCCTTAATACACTAATCATGAATCTACTTTAAACCTCATAGCTTTTTTTCTTAATGTATGCTGATACTCTTTGACTTACCTAAAATTATTTTTTTGTTTCCATGCCCTTATCTGCTTTGACATGGAGACCTGTGCTTGTGATTTCTTTTAATACCCCAAATGTTTGAAATCATACTGAGAGTCTTTACAATTTAACAGACAGAGAAGTATAATGTATTTATCCTGTACCTATAGATACTCAGGCCTGTCTTACAAAGAAAATTAATTCATCTCTAAGACTCAGGGCTTCCCAACTGTGTCAAAGTCGTGCATTCATACGTATTGATGTGAATATGTACATATATGTACAGGGCTTAAGAAATAGAGTGCCCTGTGCATTGCTGCAGCTGGGATCAGGGACTAGTGAAATGCAGCTGGGAATTCTTTTCAGCTTGTAATGGGCTTCACTCCAAGCTTCAACCATCACGCTGCCTGTTTAAAAGCACTTATTCAACTCTCAGGGAATGTACAAATTCCTGCAGAGAATTGTGGGGAAGGAAGGCACAATCCTGCCTGCCGAGGTCTAGAGGGCATGAGCCAGCCTCTCCTAAGGGATGAGTTCAAGCAGAGAGAAAACAGTTGAGCATTTCCTTCATTTGTCCCTCATTTACCCTCTGGCAGTAACTAAAGTCGAGACCAAAAGTTGATTGAAAGGAGAGGGAGGTAGTTTTGATTATTTGGTTAAAGCCTCCCCAAATCTTTTCTACTGCCTTCCCGTTGTAAAGAAAAGATTCAACCAAGAGAAGGCAGTCAAGTTAGCTTGAAACATTTTCTGCTAAGGGAAGAACTTCCAAAGACAGTGAGAGTTAAGTAAACCCCATGCTAAAATTGAAGCACAAAACTTGAGGCTTTTGAGCTAACACCTGTTCATTTTTTTTATTATTATACTTTAAGTCCTAGGGTGCACGTGCACAACATGCAGGTTTGATACATAGGTATACATGTGCCATGTTGGTTTGCTGCACCCATCAACTCATCATTTACATTAGGTATTTCTCCTAATGCTATCCCTCCCCCAGCCCCCCACCTCCCCACGGGCCCCGGGGTGTGATGTTCCCCGCCCTGTGTCCAAGTGATTTCATTGTTCAATTCCCACCTATGAGTGAGGCTAACACCTATTCTTAAGAAGGCAAGATGTACTTGCTATAGCAAAAGATTCATCCACAAAATGTCCTCCCCCCTCCCTTATATATTTGGTTTAATCATAAAAGTATATGTCAAAAATAATTTATGAATGTTAATTTTTTCTCTGGGTGCTACAGCTTCTATGTGCCGAAGTTTCTCTTCTTTTCTGTCCATGCCTGAAGTCACTGGTCAGCATACATTTACCAGCTTTTTAGGAAACAGCAGCCAAATTGGGCAGTAGGCATGTGTATATAAACATAAAATTTAAGTATTATTGTCAGCACTAAAGTTTGAAAGGATGAGAAACTGGCTCCGTGCTCTGTCATGACTTGGAATTGTTCTGTTGATGCATAAACTTTTGTTGGAGGAAAATTGGTCCTCTGACAATAATTCTGAACGTTAATTTTAAGTGCTCTCCCATAGATTTATTTAACTTCTGAAAATATCATGCTTCAAGTTAATAGTCCATTTGTTTGAATAGAAGGGATGCAAACACAGTGAGCACAGTACTCTCAGTTCAGGGACAGGGGCTCTGGGTCCCCTGTTTAGATTATACTGGGAATGGAGAGAAGGATACAGCAGACATCACTGTCAGTGTTCCTGCCCCCAGAGAAACAGAGAAATATGAGTGTGTGAATCAAGATAAATGACAACATTTTTTAAAACATAAAAGAATTAGTAGTTACCATGGATTGGGGGAGGGAGGGATGAGTAAATGAAGCACAGGATTTTTAGGGCAATGTAACTACTCTGTAATGGTGGATACATATACATATCATTGCCCTAAAAATGACATTTACGCAAACCCATACCTACTACCTACTACCATACCAAATACTTACTATATTTAATAAAAATATATCTTGAAAATCATCCCAAATCAGTAGATTAAACAGTCCCCCTATGCTTTTTAATGCTTCCTAGTGTTCTATTGTATGGATATAGCATATAATGGTGCTATTATACAGACATTTTTTGATCTTACCAATAATCTTGCAGCAGTAACCTTGTACATTTCTGTAGGTTAAATTTCCAGAAGGTGAATTGCTGGATAAAATGTTATGTGCATTGTAATTTTGTTAGATATTGACAAATTGTCTTCCAAAGAGGTTATGTCAATTTACACTCCTATCAGTAATGTACAAGAGTGCATGTTTCCTCACATTCTGTATAATATTTGGATCTTTTCCAATCCAATAGATAAAAATGATAAATCAGATTAATTTTAATTTGCTTTTATTTTATTGTCAGTGAAGATGAATATTTTTAACTTTTTAAAAGAGCTATTTGTATGCCCTTTTATATGAGTTGTTCATACAGAAATTTTGACTCAGTTTGTATTGTTTTGACTCTTTTTAGTTTGAAGGAGCTCTTTGTAGAAAGAGGTATTATATATACGGCAAATAGTTTTCCTACACTCGGCTTAGTGTGGGCCTAAATATTTTTGAGGCCTAAACTTAGCTTACTCTCTAGTGTGGAAATGAGGTCTTAAGTACTGGTTCAAGTGGTGTGTAGAATTCAGAACTGCTTCCTGAGAAATATCTTACTTGGATTTCAATACCCCTGCCCTACCATATTAAGGAGAATATGCCTTATTTTCCTTATGTTCTTACCCCTTACTTATCTACATGGTTTCCAAAGCCAGTGAATTAGCAGCGACAACATCATTTCATTTCCATGCCCTCTTCAGGGAGTAGACTCTCTGTGCACAAAAAACCATCTTCCACAGAGAGCCGTTTGAAGGCAGTGTCTTCCAGGTGAATGAGGCGCTCTCTCTCTCTCTCACCCACCCCGCCCACCAACCACACACACACCCTGGAGTGCTGGAATAAAAAGTTTGTGCATTACTTTCCTACAAAACAAGGTTGGTTCCTATAATTATTTTTTATTATTATACTTTAAGTTCTGGGATACATGTGCAGAACATGCAGGTTTGTTACATAGGTATACACATGTCACGGTGGTTTGCTGCACCCATCAACCTGTCATCTACATTAGGTATTTCTCCTAGTGCTATCCCTCCCCTAGCCCCACACCCCCCGACAGGCCCCAGTATGTAATGTTCCCCCCGCTGTGTACATGTGTTCTCATTGTTCAACTCCCACTTATGAGTGAGAACATGTGGTGTCTGGTTTTCTGTTCTTGTGTTAGTTTGCTGAGAATGATGGTTTCCAGCATCATCCATGTCCCTGCAAAGGACATGAACTCATCCTTTTTTATGGCTGCGTAGTATTCCATGGTGTATTTGTGCCACATTTTCTTTATCCAGTCTATCATTGATGGGCATTTGGGTTGGTTCCAAGTCTTTGCTATTGTGAACAGTGCTGCAATAAACATACGTGTGCATGTGTCTTTATAGTAGAATGATTTATAATTCTTTGGGTATATACCCAGTAATGGGATTGCTGGGTCAAATGGTATTTCTAGTTCTAGATCCTTAAGGAATTGCCATACTGTCTTCCACAATGGTTGAACTAATTTACACTCCCATAAACAGTGTAAAAGCATTCCAGTTCCTAGAAAATTTGACTGAAGAGCTAGTGTTGTCCTGGGCTTTTTGAGGTGAGATTTTGTCATTTCTTCACCTTCCCACTTTGTGGAGCTTATTGAGGAAAAACATATCTTCAAAGCTTTGTATACTCATTGTTCTACATGTTGCTGGGCATATAGTTGGTATTTAATAAATGTTTTTGAAAGTAAAGGAGAAATTAAGTTTAAGATTTTTTCAGTTACCCAGGAATATCATGAACATCCTATAACTGTTTTTGTCATATTATACTACATTTAATCACACAACTGGAAAGCCTGTTATGAAAACAAACTTCTCTTTAAAAATTACTAAATAAATATCCCATGAAAAGGACATAAAAGTATACACAAACTGGACCCGTAACTGTGTTGTATATTCCATTCCACTCCGTATATGTATCTACCTATTTTATCTCTTTTTCATCTCTTTGTGATTCATCTCTATAGAAAGAAATCGAATCAGTGTGGTAGAAACGGTTTTAGAAATAGAAAGAGAGAGGAGGCTGGACAAGATGGTTGACTAGAAGTAACCAATGTGCTCTACTCTCATGGAAAGAAATAGAAGGGGCAAGTAAATTCAGCACCTTAAACTGAATCATCCAGGTATGCTCATTGGGATTCATCAAAAAAACAACTTAACCCACAGAGAATGGAGGAAAGCAATGCCTGCCTACTCAAGAGCAACACGAAGCCAGGGGAGCCTACCTTGCCTAGAAAAATGGTCCCAGTCCTCAATTCTCCTCAATGGGTAGAGCTGTCTGACCTGGGACTAGAGCACAACCACCCTGCCCCTCCCTGACCACTTCAATCAGAGACAGCTCAGCAGTTAAAGGAACACCCACATGGAGTGTTCCAGAGACAGGAAAGAACCAATGCAAGAACTCTGACAACTCAAATGGCTAGAATGTCTTATGTCCTCTAAGTAACTACAGTAGTTCTCCAACAAGAGTTCTTAAGCAGGCTGAATTGGCTGAAATGACAGAAATAGAATTCAGAGTATGGATAGGAACAAAGATCACTGAGAGTCAGGAGAATGGCAAAACTCAATCTAAGGAAATTAAGAATCACAATAAAATGTTATAGGAGGCTGGGCATGGCAGTTCATGCCTGTAATCCCAGAACTTTGAGAGGCCAAGACGAGTGGATCACCTGAGGTCAGGAGTTCAAGATCAGCCTGGCCAACATGGAGAAACCCCATCTCTACTAAAAATACAAAAAGTAGCCAAGTGTGGTGGCACACACCTATAATCCCAGGTACTTGGGAGGCTGAGGCAGGAGAATTGCATGAACCCTGGAGGCCGAGGTTGCAGCGCACCAAGATCATGCCACTGCACTCCAGCCTGGGCGACGGAACAAGTACTCTGTCTCAAAAAAAAAACCCCAAAAAAACATAAGAAAAGAAAAGTTACAGGAGGTGACAGACAAATAGCCAGTATAAAAAAGATCCTAACTAATCTGATAGAGCTAAAAAACACACTATAAGAATTTCACAATGCCATCACAAGTATTAACAGCAGAATAGACCAAGCCGAGGAAAGAATATTGGAACTTGAAGACTGGTCCTCTGAAATAAGATAGTCAGAAAAAGTAAAGAAAAAAGAAAGAAAAGGAATGAACAAAATCTCTGAGAAATATGGGATTATGTAAAGAGGCCAAATTGACAAATGCCAAATTACATTGGCATCCATGAAAGGGACAGGAAGAAAGCAAACAACTTGGAAACCATATTTCAGGATATTGTCCATGAAAACATCACCAACCTTGCTAGAGAGGCCAACAGTCAAAATCAGGAAATACAGAGAACCCCTGCAAGATTCTACACAAGAAGATCAAGCCCAAGACACATAATTGTCAGATTTTCCAAGGTTGAAATGAAAGAAAGAATGTTAAAGGCAGCTAAAGAGAAAGGGTAGGTCATCTACAAAGCGAACCCCTTTAGGCTAATAGTGGACCTTTCAGCAGAATTCCTGCAAGCAAGAAGAGATTGCGAGGCTATATTCAATATTCTTAAAGAAAAAACTCTTCAACCAAGAATTTCATATCCAGGCAAACTATACTTCCTCAGCAAAGGAGAAATAAGATTCTTTTCAGATAGGCAAATGCTGAGGGAATTCATTACCACCAGACCCACCTTACAAGAGATCTTGAAAGGGGCACTAAATATGGAAAGGAAAGACCATTGCCAGCCAATATAAAAACACACTTAAATACACAGACCAGTGACACTATAAAGCAACCACACACACAAGCCAACATAATAAGCAGCTAACAGCACAATAACAGGATCAAATCCACAGATATCAATACTAACCTTGAATGTAAATGAACTAAATGCCTCAATTAAAAGGCACAGAGTGGCAAGCTGGATAAAAAAGCAAGACCCAATGGTATGCTGTCTTCAAAAAACCCATCTCACATGCAATGACACCCATAGGCCCAAAATAAAGGGATGGAGGAAAATCTACCAAGCAAATAGAAATCAGAAAAAGCAAGAGTTTCAATTTTAACTTCAGACAAAACAGACTTTAAGCCAACAAAGATCAAAAAAGGCAAGCGCATTACATAAGACCTAACTCCCTTAAATATATATGCACCCAACACAGGAGCACCCAGATTCATAAAGCAAGTTCTTAGAGATCTACAAAGAGACTTAGACTCCCACACAATAATAGTAGGAGACTTCAACACACCACTGACAGTATTAAAAAGATCATCGGGCAGAAAATTAACAAAGATATTCAGGACCTCAATATTGGGCAAAATGCATCTGATAGACCTCTATAGAACTCTCCACCCCAAAGCGACAGAATATACCTTTTTCTCATCACCACATAGCACATACTCTAAAATCAACCATACGATTGGACATAAAACAATCCTCAGCAAATGCAAAAGAACTGAAATCATGTCAAACACACTCTTGGACCACAGTGCAAGAAAAATAGCAAAAGCTTCAAACCATGCAATTACATTGAAATTTAAAAACCTGCTCCTGAATGACTTTTGGGTAAATGATGAAATTAAAGAAAAAATCAAGAAGTTCTTTGAAACTAATGAGAACGAAGGTATAACATATCAGAATCTCTGGGACACAGCTAAGGCAGTGTTCAGAGGGAAATTTAAAGCACTAAATGTCCACATCAAAAAGTTAGAAAGATCTCAAATTAATAATCAAACATCACAACTAGCAGAATTACAGAGGCAAGAGCAAAACAGCCCCACAGCTAGCATAGGACAAGAAATAAACAAAATCAGGGCTGAACTGAAGGAGATTCTGACACAAAAACCACTCAAAATATCAACAAATCAAGGAATTTGTTTTTTGAAAACATTAATAAGACAGACGAATAGCTAGACTAATAAAGAAAAGAGAGAAGATCCAAATAAATATGATTTGAAATGATAATGGGATGTTACCACTGACCCCACAGAAGCATAAGCAACCATCAGAGACTACTATGAACACCTCTATGCACATGAACTAGAACACCTAGAAGGAATGGATAAATTTCTGGACAAAAACACCCTCCCAACACTGAACTAGGAAGCAATTGATTTCCTGAACAGACCAATAACAAGCTCTGAAATTGAATCAGTAATAAATAGTCTACCAACAAAAAAATCCCAGGACCAGTTGGATTCACAGCCAAATTCTACCAGATGTACAAAGAAGAGCTGGTACCATTCCTACTGTAACTTTTCCAAAAAATTGAGGAGGAAGAACCCCTCCCTGACTCATTCTATGAGGCCAGCATCATCCTGATACCAAAACCTGGCAGAGTACAACAAAAAAGAAAACTTCAGGCCAATATTCTTGATGAACATTGATGCAGTGATCCTCAACAAAATACTTGCAAACTGGACTCAGCAGTACATCATAAAGCTAATCTACCACAATCAAATAGGCTTTATCCTTGAGAAGCAAGGTTAGTTCAACACACACAATTCAATAAATATGATTCATCACATAAACAGAACTAAAGACAAAAACTACATGATTATCTCAATAGATACAGAAAAGGCTTTTGATAAAATTCAACATCTCTTCATGTTAAAAACTCTCAATAAACTAGGTATTGAAAGAACATACCTCAAAATAATAAGATCCACATATGACAAACCCAAAGCCAACACCATACTGAGTGGGCAAAAGCTGGAAGCATTCCCCCTGAAAACTGACACAAGACAAGGATGTCCTCCCTCACCACTCATATTTAACATAGTTTTGGAAGTCCTGGCCAGATCAATCAGTCAAGAGGAAGCAATAAAGGGCATCCATATAAAAAGAGAGGAAGTAAAACTATTGCTGTTTGCAGAAAACATGATTCTATATCTAGAGCCTAAAAGCTCCTTCAGCTGATAAACAACTTCAGCAAAGATTCAGGAAACAAAATCAACATACGAAAAATCACTAGTATTCCTGTACACCAATAACAGCCAAGCTGAGAGCTAAATCAGGAACACAATCTCATTTCCAATTGCCTCAGAAAGAATAAAATACCTAGGAACATAGATAACTGGGGAGGTGAAAGATTTCTACAAGGAGAACTATAAAGAATTGCTCAAGGAAATTAGAGATGACAGAAGCAAACAGAAAAATATTCCATGCTCATGGATAGGGAGAATCAATATCATTAAAATGGCCACACTGCCCAGAGCAATTTATAGATTCTGTACTATTCCTATCAAACTACCAATGACTTCTTCACAGAACTAGAAAAAAACTATTTTAAAATTCATATGGAATCTAAAAAGAGCCCAAATAGCCAAGGCAAATCTAACCAAAAAGAATAAAGCTGTAGGCATCACATTACCGACCTCAAACTATACCATTGGGCTACAGTAACCAAAACAGCATGGTACTGGTATGAAAACAGACATGTAGACCAATGGAACAGAATAGAGAGTCCCCAGATAAGGCTGCACATCTACAACCATCTGATGTTTGAGAAAGCTGAAAAAAACAAGCAATGAGGAAAAGACTCCCTATTTAATAAATGGTGCTGGTATAAGTGGCTAGCCATATGCAGAAGATTAAAATGACCTCTTCCTTATACCAAATACAAAAATCAACTCAAGATGGATTAAAGACTTAATGTAAAACCCTAGACTATAAAAACCCTAGAAGACAACCTAGGCAATACCATTCTGGACACAGGCATGGCCAAAGGTTTCAGGATGAGGATGCCAAAAGCAGTCGCTACAAAAGCAAAAATTGACAAATGAGATCTAATTAAACTTAAGAGCATCTGCAGAGCAAAACAAACTATCAACATACTAACACAGAAAATATCTGCAAACTATATGTCTGACAAAGACACTTATAAGAAACTTAAATTTACGATAAAAGAAAACTATTAAAAAGTGGACAAAGGACATGAACAGACACTTTTCAAAAGAAGTCATATATGCAGCCAACAAGCATATGAACAAAGCTCAATATCACTGATCACTAGAGAAATGTAAATGAAAACTTCAGTGGGATACCATCTCACACCAGTTAGAATGGCTATTATTAAAAGGTCTAAAAACAACAGATGCTGGCATGGTGGTGGAGAAAAGTGAACACTTGCACGCTGCAGGTGAGAGCGTATATTAGTTTAAGCATTGTGGAAAGCACTGTGGTGATTCCTTAAAAAGCTAAAAGCAGCATTTGTCCAGTAATCCCATTACAAGTTATATCAAAGGAATATAAATCATTCTACCATAAAGACACATGCATGTGTATGTTCATTGCAGCACTATTCACAGTAACAAAGACATGGAATCAACCTAAATGCTCATCAATGGCAGATTAGATAAAGAAAATATACTACATATACACCATGGAATACTCTGCAGCCATTAAAAAGAATAAAATCATGTCTTTGCTGGAACATGGATGGAGCTACAGGCCATTATCCTTAGCAAATTAATGCAGGAACAAACAACCAAATACTGCATGTTCTCACTTATAGGTGGGAACTAAATGATTAGAACACATGGACACAAAGAGGGGAACAATAGACACTAGGGCCTACTTGAGGGTGGAAGTGGGAGGAGAGAGAGGATCAGAAAAAAAAAGCTATTGAGTACTAGGCTTAGTTCCTGGGTGATGAAATCATCTGTACAAAAATCCCCCGTGACATGAGTTTACCTATATAACAAACCTACACATGTACCCTTGAACCTAAAATAAAGGTTTTTCTAAAAAAGACGAAGAGATGGGAGTGGAAAGAGAGATGGGGTTAGGGAGAAAGAAAAGGTGAAAGACGAGAGATAAAGAAAAGGGAACAAAAGTCCAAAGTAAGGATTAGTTCTATGTGATATGCCCTTATTAGTTAAAAAGTTGAAAATAATATTTATAAAATTTAAAAAATAGGAATCGATCCTTCAGATATAGCTCAGGGAGGGGATGAAGAGAATAGGAGAGTGTAGTAAAGAAGTCCTGACCTTTACTACATAGCCCTGACCTGTAGAAAGAGTGCCCAAACCAACTACAAAGATCATATATTATTAAAGCCAGTTCCACCAGCACCCATTTAATTATGGCTCCACAGCCCCTTCCCATTTCATTAATTTAGTAAAAGTTCACTAGATACTTTTGTGCAAGATATGGTGTTTAATATAATTTGGCTGTGTCCCCTCCCAAATCTCATCTTGAATTGTATCTCCCATAATTCCCATTGTTGTGGGAGGCACCTGATGGGAGATAATTGAATCATGGTGGTGGTTTCCCTCATACTGTTCTCATGGTAGTGAATAAGTCTCACAAGATCTGATGGTTTTCTAAGAAGAAACCCCTTTCACTTGGCTCTCACTGTCTCTTTGCCTGCTGCCATCATGTAAGACCTGATTTGCTCCTCCTTGCCTTTTGCCATGATTGTGAGGCTTCCCCAGCCAACATGGAACTGTTAAGTCCAATTAAACCTCTTTTGTAAATTTCCCAGTATTGGGTATGTCTTTATCAACAGTGTGAAAATGAACTGATACAGTAAATTGGTACCAAGAGTGAGGTGCTGCTGAAAAGATATCAGAAAATGTGGAAGTGACTTTGGAACTGGGTCACAGGCCAAGGTAGGAAAAATTTGGAGGGCTCAGAAGAAGACAGGAAAATGTGGGAAAGTTTGAAACTTCCTACAGACTTGTTGAATGGCTTTGATCAAAATGCTGATAATGATATGGACAATGAAATCTGGTCTGAGGTGGTCTCAGTTGGAGATAAGGAACTTGTTGGGAACTGGAGCAAAGGTGACTGTTGTTATGTTTTAGCAAAGAGATTGGCGGCATTTTGCCCTGCCCTACAGATTTATGGAACTTTCAATTTGAGAGAGATGATTTAGGGTATCTGGTGAAAGACATTTCTAAGTAGCAAATCATTCAAGAGGTAACTTGGGTGCCATTAAAGGCATTCAGTTTTATAAGGGAAGCAGAGCATAAAAGTTCAGAAAATTTGCAGCCTGACGATGAGATAGAAAACAAATCCCATTTTCTGAGGAGAAATTCAAGCTGGCTGCCGAAATTTGCATAAGCAACAAGGAGCTGAATGTTAATCCCCAAGACAATGGGGAAAATATCTCCAGGGCATGCCAGAGAACTTTGTGGCAGCCCCTCCCATCATAGGCCCAGAGGCCTAGGAGGAAAACATGGTTTCATGGGCAGGTCCCAGGATCCTTGTGCTGTGTGCAGCCTAGGGACATGGTGCCCTGCGTCCCAGCTGCTCCAGCCATGGCTGAAAGGGGAAAATGTAGAGCTTGGGCTGTGGTTTCAGAGGGTGTGAGCCTTGGCAGCTTCCAAGTGGTGTTGAGCCTGCTGGTACACAGAAGCCAAGAACTGGGGTTTGGGAACCTCCGCCTAGGTTTCAGAGGGTGTATGAAAGTGCCTGAATGTCCAGGCAAAAGTTTGCTTCAGGGGTGGGGCTCTCATGGAGAAACTCTGCTAGGGCAGTGGAGAAGGGAAATGTTGGGACAGAGCCTCCACACAGAGTTCCTGCTGGGGCACAGTGGAGCTGTGAGAAGAGGGCCACCATACTCCAGACCCCAGAATGATAGATCCACCAACAGCTTGCACTGTGCACCTGAAAAAGCTGCAGACAAAACACCAGCCCATGAAAGCAGCTGGGAGCGAAGTTGTACCTTGCAAAGCCACAGGGGTGGAGCTGCCCAAGACCATGGGGACCTACTTCTTGCATCAGTGTGACCTGTATGCGTGAAATGGAGTCAAAGGAGATCACTTTGCAACTTTAAGATTTGAGCTTGGATTTTGAGCTGGCAGGGGGCCTGTAGCCCCTTTGTTTTGGACAATTTCTCCCATTTGGAATGGCTGTATTTACCCAATGCCTGTACCCCCATTGTATCTAAGAAATAACTAACTTGCTTTTGATTTTACAGGCTCATAGGCAGAAGGGACTTGCCTTGTCTCACATGAGACTTTGGATTGCAAACTTTTAAGTTAATGCTGAAATGAGTTAAGACTTTAGGGGACTATTGGGAAGGCATGATTGGTTTTGAAATGTGAAGACATGAGATTTGGGAAGGGCCAGGGGCAGAATGATATAGTTTGGCTCTGTCCCCACCCAAATCTCATCTTTAATTGTATCTCCCATAATTCCCATTGTTGTGGGAGGGACCTGGTGGGAGATAATTGAATCATGGTGGTGGT
This sequence comes from Pan paniscus, assembly GCF_029289425.2. Classification (NCBI taxonomy): domain Eukaryota; kingdom Metazoa; phylum Chordata; class Mammalia; order Primates; family Hominidae; genus Pan; species Pan paniscus. Next base: position 104,887,704 of record NC_073253.2, read on the forward strand.
TTTCCTCATAGTGTTCTCATGGTAGTGAATAAGTCTTACGAGATCTGATGGTTTTATAAGGAGAAACCCCTTTCACTTGGTTCTCACTCTCTCTCTCTGCCAGCATCCACGTAAGACGTGACTTGCTCCTCCTTGCCTTTCACCATGATTGTGAGGCTTCCCCAGTCATGTGGAACTGTAAGTCCAATTACAACTCTTTCTTCTGTAAGTTTCCCAGTCTTGAGTTGTCTTTATCAGCAGCATGAAAAATGGACGAATATAGGGTTTATGTAAATATAAGGAATTTATCAAGATGACTGCAACAGGGATCCTGCCCTTAGGAATCTTATGTCTATACCTTCAACTACATAGAAATTAGTATTTGCCATAAAAGGTACAGATACTATGGAATTTTATGAGAGATTGATTTTTACTTACACCAATTCCTAGTTTAGTAGCCCTCTGATGTTTCCTTTCCAAAATGATATTATTCTTAAATGTCTAAACTTCCTAGAGTCAATCTATTATGCATAAAAGGAAATAACTCATTATTTTAAAGTAATAACTCCAGATTTTTACTAAGGTGCTTCTCAATTCTTCAGTTCCACAAAATTGTCATTAAATAGTGTTTTTAGGGGCCAAATATATATGTTATAGCTCTAGATTAGACTCTTAAACAGGCACAGTCTGTGGCCTTAATGAGCGGAAAATCTCAGTAGGACATCAAATAATTTATGTATATACATATAAATGGTATGATGGAACTCCCTGATTATTTATAACAATGAAGTAACAACTGACATAGACATCTTTAGAGGCTCTTACATTACTGGGACCAATTAATTGGAGTATAATAAAGGGGAGATAGAGCCAGACTTGATACCAGGGAAAATATAAGAGTTGGGATTTTGGTTAATGCAAAGGGTGGAATAGAGCTAGCTTCAAAATGTGATTCAACTGGGTACTCTGTCACTTTAAGCTAGCTCTAATGAAATAAGATGAATAGGTTCATGTTTGGGGGGCGTGGAAGAGAAAGATCCCTTTTTTTAAAACCTAGATTGAAATGCTCTGACATACTTGTAGTATGCACAATTTTGCCATTTTATGATTAATGATGGATTCAGAAAGGGCTTCTCTAGGTACATCTTAAGAATGCATTAAGAGAACCTAATGGGAACTGACAACCCTGAGGTATGCCAATCATCTCTCCTCATACTCTGAAGAAATAGAACTCTATGACTAGTCCAATAGGAAAACACTGATTCCGAAGAGGAAAGGGCCAGGCCAAAGGTCTTAAACTTGTCAGATTCTATGCTTTGATACTTGTTTGATGTTCACTTGGTTTTCAAATGAAAAATTTCCTTTCGAGAAAAAAGTGTTAATTCTGTTTCAGTGAACCAATGGCCTGCAGATTGATTGATCCTCATTTCAGTCAGTGCAGTCAAGGAACACGATGGTGCTCAAGGGACAGGTAGTCATGGCAGCAGTAGCTGAAGCTTCCTTGGCTCAGACTCTATCTAGGATCCTTGGAGGCTTCGGTAAAACTAGAAGCAAAAATGCCGGATAAATGGGCTAGGAGGTGAGGACACAGACTTTTCTTCACCTGGGTATGTTCTTTACCAAGCAGCCAACATTCAACTGATCTGGGCTAAGAGAATGAGGAAACGCTAAAGAAGAACAAGTAAAGGTGATTAGTTCATCAGAGCATCTTTGTCAAGAACTCAAGACTGATGCACTAAGAAGGTGTGGGTGGACTCTAGGGAGCTGCTAAGGAGAAAAGCAACATGGTCAAGGTGGGGCAGAGAACTCCTCTAGGCAGCAGCATGAGCGTTTAGCATAAACCCTTTTCTCCTCGCATTTGCTTAAGGCAGGGCGAGCAAATCCTGTGGACTGCTGCTGTGAATCTAGCTGAGTTGGTTTCTAACACTTCATATTGTACATGTCATTGTCAATTTGGTAAACCAGGCAGTGACTGTAACCACCATTTCAGGAGTCTCATAAAGTGAAACTGCATTATAATTTCAGCAGTGTTAAGAGAAACTGAAGTTTTCAACAAAATGAAACCCTGTAACTATAGATATCAAACTCTATGTTCCCTGAAAGTAGCTTTACAGCATATTAAACCAACCTTCCTTTCTGCAATTAAACCAGAACAAGATAGATGTGTCTCATTCCTTGACGTAATGGCCTTGAGGCATCTTAATGGAAACACTCTAATAAAAGTTTATCTCAAATACTGACCAATAGTTTATCTCTGGCTGCAGTGAGAATGGAGGGCAGCAGCCTTCAGCATTCAGCCTTATCGAAAAAGAAGCTTCAGTGTCAAAACGTGGCAATGAAGAAATCAGGATGAACTGTGAGAACCATGAGCACAAGAAAAACACAATTACTTCTAGCCTGAGCCACTCACCTCACAATTTCAGAGAAGCAATATGTGATCTCTCAGCCAAAAGGTCTTCTGAAGACCTCCTGATACCATTGTCAAACCATCTATGGTGGCCAGAGATGAATAGAATATTCTCCAATTTCTCCATTCTCTGAGAGGCATGTGAAACAGAACAGGGCATTGCTGTACTTCTCACACTGGAACTGAGCCATTTGAAAAGAAAATCGCTTTTTAATCTCTAAAAGAAAGGAAAAGAAAGGGAAATCTTTGAGCAGCTATAAAGAAAATCCTAAGAAGTGTTCAGAGGGAAAAGCACTCCCAGGAAATGCACCCACTTGCCACCTCTTCGCATTAATATGACACCATCAGCATGGATGGAAACCTGAATTTCATTTCCCTCACAGCGTCTTCCATTTCCCCAGGAATCATGACGTTTACAAGCTTTGCCTCCCATAATGACTGCATTCCACAAACTTCAGGCCCAATTCACACATACATATTCTACTCTCCAAGTCTGTCCCCTCAGTGGGAGACAAGGGTTTGATTGATCCTCATTTCCTGTCAATGCAGTCAGGGGACAAGATGCTGCTCAAGGTACGGAAACAAACAATAATCAAGACACCTTTATCTTAAAGGAAACCGTGAGGTTTGGGATATGTTCCATAGTTATTTTCATGTCCAAAATGATTGCTTAATATCTTTAGCTTTATTTACTGAAGGGGAAAGCAGACACAATGTACACTGAAATTTAGCAGCCCAAAATGAAATTCAATCACTAAATCCATTTTCTGTTGTTTATTTTTGTTTGGAAATACCATCTTCTTTCAGTGCTGTGATCTGACCAGAAAAGCCGTCTCTATTTAAATAACAGTCACTATTATTGGACTTTAGAAACTCACTCAGTTGTGGGTCAGGGCCTTGGAATTTTGAGTAAGTCCTTGTTTGAGTTGGTCTCAGTTTGGGTCTGTTTTACAAGCTACTGGCTATGCAACCTTGGCCAACTTATGCACCTCCCTAAATCTCAGGTTTTTCAGCTCTAAAATGGCAGCTATGGCAGCTACTCTACAAGCATATTGGGAAGATAAATTCAGACAATTGTTATAAACAGTGATGCCTGATTATCTGGTAAGTGCTCCATAAATGGTAGGTGTTATTATTAGCAGCAGTAGTATTCAGCTTCTCAGGCAAAGGATGTATAAACTAGGCAGGATAGGCTGAGACTAAAATATTCAATGTGTCTTCTGTTTCCTTTTGTTGTGTTCCACTTTCCGGCAATGAAAGGACATCAGTGAGCCTTTCAAAAAAGAAACAGACCCAATTTTTTTTTTTTTTTTTTCTGTATTCAACTGGTGCCCTCTTTGTTTGGCCGTGCACACACTGTCTCAGTGAATAATAAAAATTCTATAATGTTTTCACTCGACTTCTGCCTCTTGGCAGCCATGACCAAAATCACCCTGCAGCTGTCATTTACAACAGGGATCCCCAGCCAGTCACTTGGAGCCACCCTGCTGTGAGGGGCAGCTGCTCAAGAGTATTTCAAGCAGGAAAGTGACAGAGCCAGATGCTATCAGGAATCCCTCAATGAGTTCCAGGCATTAGAAAACAGTAAGCCTCACTCCCCAGAAGGATGGGGACTCCTGCTTCCAACCCATGCCAGGCAGCTAACCATATGATCTTTCTGAGATCTTGCTAATTACAACAGTGAAAACAATGAAAGAAAAAGGCCCAGATAGTTTACAGTTCCCAGAGCCCTCAAAATTAGGAGAAAACCACTGAAGCACAGTCATACAGTTTCAGGGAAAGGTAGTCTGTTATGACATCCTTTAAACCTTCCTAACAGGAGTTTAGAAATTTTAAATGCAATTATATACATGATAATAATGCATAACTTGAACATATATACAATATTCTCAAATATATAACATTCTCTCTTTAAAACACTCTGAATTCAATAACCTATTTAGGATATCTAGGATCCTAGAGTTTTCCTCAAATTCTTCTTCCACTAGAATGGCCAAGATATCCAGAAAAGCGTTTTGAGAAATACTAGTTCTTGAACTGTCAACAGGTGTTACTCAAAAGGTATGCCTAAACTTATCTGGGTGAAATCAAATTAAATACCATATGATCCTTTATCTCCAGACACTCAGAGCTTTTAATATGCTACTGTGCCCTGTGTATAGGATTTCCTAAATATGTCTGATCATGTAGTGTGTATGTGTGTGTGTAGCAATGGTAGGAACATGTTTTCTTTGCAGTGCACTTTAGGAAATGCAGCCCTATACTGTAAGCAGCAAGGGCAAAATTTTATTTTTCCTCATTATTACTAGACCCTAGCACAATGCTTGTCATGGATTTGGTATTTAATAACATTTGTTGAATGAATTAATGAATACTAAGGTGATTTCTCAAATCTACTGATAGATACTTAGGCAGCATTGGGGAGAAAATAGCTGCTGGCCAGGCCAAAATAGTGGATGCTAAGACATGTCAACTAATGGAGAGCATAATTAATCTTACAGTAAAATTTAGAATAATTTAAAAAAAAGAACTTGATATTATGTCAGGAAACAAGAGCATAGTGAGCTACATTCTAGTAAAACAGAAATTATTTTATTATAAGAAATTCACTAGATGAGGCTATGCAAATGAGTTGTGTAGAATATCATCTTCTATCTGCCTATACACCAGTGATAGGAATTACTAAAGGCCTATCCTGCCCCAAGGTAGGGTATCTCCTTGTTTGTCATCTCTCATTTCACCAGGAGCACACGACAGGTTCTCAGGCATGATTGTCCTGTTAATTCTTAATGAATAGATGCTGGTGCAAGGAGAGTGAACAGCCTGGAGAAAGTACATTTCTGCACTTGAGGTTCCCTTTTATGGCCCTGACACCCACAAGGACCACACAACACACCAGCCACTGCTGCCCCCAGCTCAGCCCTTCCCTAACCCACAGGCAGTATAAAGACCATCTGGACCACTGTTTGCAGGCTGTGTGGATGATGAGTGTCCCACCAAGTCACTGCAGATGTGATAAGGAATCCCACATGAGCTGCCAGGATACTGGTTGCCAAGCCTAGCCCCTTTCTCCCATGAAGACTTACGAGGATGCTGGAGAGGAAAGCTGAGGACCTGTTCACACCTGGCAGGGTGGTTGATACAAGGAGATATAATATTTTCCCCATGTGATGGGAGATCATCAAACAACTGGATAGTTGACTGTGCTGGAGAGAATGTGGGGCTATAGGCACTCTCATGCATTGTTAGTAGAAGTGTGTCTTGGTAATGAGAAGTGATACATCAGTTTATGTTGTCCTGGGCACTGTTTTAAGCACATTACATGCATTTACACTTTTAATACTAAGAACAACTCATAAGGTAGATACTAATCACCCTCATTTTAGAGATGTGGAAACGGAGGCACAGAAAAGGGAAGTAACTATCTCAAAGACACATGGCTAGTAAGTTGTAATATAATCTCTTCAGAGGGCATTCTACAAGTTTTAAATTTTTAAATGCTCCTACCACTTCCATATAGCTAGCTTAGGGAAACACTAGCAAATATGTATAAGGAAGCATGTGAGGATGTTAATTGTAGTAAAACTGGAAACAATCTAAATGTTTATCTATAATGGAATGACCAATTAAAAGTTACTATATTCATATAATGGAGTACCATAGAATAATTCAAAGGGATGAAATATATATGAACAAGGAATGATCTAAAAATTTTTGTTGAGTGAATAAAGCAAGTTTAAGTATGATGCACATTGTATAGTTCCATTTACATAAAGCCCAACCAAAAAAAAGTAAGATATATTATCTGCGTGTGGAAAAAGATATGCCAATCTTGTTAGTGGGGCAGGAGCAGACACCAAAATTAATAGTAGTAGTCAATGGAGATATTACCTTTCAAATTAATGTTCTGTTTGTTTTTGAAAAGAATATATAAATATATTACTTGTATAATTAAAAACCCATACAGGCCAGGCGCAGTGGCTTACGCCTGTAATCCCAGCACTTTGGGAGGCCGAGGTGGGTGGATCACGAGATCAGGAGATCGAGACCAGTCTGGCTAACACGGTGAAATCTTGTCTCTACTAAAAATACAAAAATTTAGCCAAGTGTGGTGGCACGTTCCTGTAGTCGCAGCTACTTGGGAGGCTGAGGCGGGAGAATTGCTTGAACCTGGGAGGCGGAGGTTGCAGTGAGCCGATATCACGCCACTGCACTCCAGTGTGGGTGACAGCGCAAGACTCTGTCTCAAAAAAATAATAAAAAATAAATAAATAAACCATACAAAGTAAAAAGCAATCAAGTGGCTCATTAGGAAAAATTAAACAAAACACAAAACAAACCAAGTAAACAAGAAGACAAACCAAATACAGCAGCTGAGCTTAGCTTTCCATCACCATAATTTTTGGACTTGCCTAATGTACACATAAAGGAGATCCTTCAAGTTTTATCCTTTCACTCATTTTCTGGAAACTTCATATTTTTATGAAGTTTTCACTCATTTTCTTAAAATCTTATATTATTTATTTTCATCACTCATTTTCTTAAAATCTTATTTATTCCAAGAGTAGGCTGGTTAAGAATTGTTGGTAGACTGGTAAATTAACTACATCTTGTGTTGAAGGCAAAGAAGGTGTTATTTGCATAAAGTCAGATAATTCAGTTGCAATTTTTCAGTATACTTTTAAATCTCTGGCAGAATATCTATAATCAAGCAAGTCTCCTCTTCCATGCCAGCAGTTGCTGCATTTTAAGTGCTTTCCTAGGGATTCTATGTTGCCAAAAAATACAATTACTTTTCAGTTACTTCAGAAAACTTTTAAACAAGCTCTAAGAAAATGTCAGAATCCGAAATAAGAATCTGCAAAGAAACTTGCTTCAATCACATCCATTTTGGCTGCGAGGTGCAAGCTTGGTGATTCCATCTTGATAGATTGTGTTTCATTTGCCTTGTAAGCACCATGTAATTTATGTCTGGAGTTGAATTCTATCAGAGGAAATCTGAGCTCTGCAGGATTTGCTGTCGGGCTTCTCTTTGTTTAAGTTACCCCGTGAAGGCCTAAGATCTGTCTTCTGGTCGAGTCTGGTGTTTCCTTGGATCAGCTGCACACATGCTATAAATACAATGAATCTCCAAACTGATCTCACATAATTACAAAGAGGCAGTGGGCATTAGAGACTTCTAACAAACTTTCAAAATTTCTGAAATGGCCGTAGACTTCTATTTTCTATGATGATTTTTAAACTAGAAGATCACTGTCTCTAACAGAGCATAGGAAGATGGACAGGAAACCATATTATTCCCAGGGCCTTAGCTGATCTCTGGAGGTGTGGAGAAAACTGAGACTGAGTGCTTACTGTGTGCTGCTAATGCTACTTCAAAGTATCACATATGTTATCTTATTTAACAAACGTCTACAGTGTTGGCATTCTTCTTTCCATTTTCCAAGATGGGACACTGAGGTACTAAGAAATTTGGTCATACGACATAATACAATGTATTATGTGTCAGAGACAGAATTTGAACCTGGATTTGTCTAAATCATAAGTCCAGACTCTTTCCACAAAATAACCACAAAATATTATATTAATTTAGTCAGTCTGTTCAGATGGTATTTGAGATAATATTGAGCTATTCTGTTCAATAGAAAGTGATCAGAATAATTTACTGACTTTCTTAATATGCACAACCCTAATTGAGGACCAGGCAAGGGGAGAAAGTATACAGGACTGTTCTTGTGCCTGTGATTTCAATACACTCATACACCTTACAATGTAGTACGCTGAATTCAGGCAGCCGCCACAGGAAACTACCTGAAGCAGAGTTACATTGGCATTGGGAAAGTGTGGCCCATTCAGGTGAAGCCCATGTTCATTTTTCATGCTGTACCACACTGAAGTGGGATGGATTTCTTTCAGCCCCACCAGTCCTCACTATCACCTGCCGCTCCTGTCAGCTGTCCCTGTTTGCTCCCACTAGGACCAATTGCCCAGAGTGTGGGCTGCTTGATCTCATTATCAGAGGAAAGCAAACGGTAGTTGCAAAGGAAGAATGTGTCCTCCTTGTCCCCTTAAAGCCATGACAATCAATGGCAGGCATATTCTTCAATAACAAGCCCAAGGCCACACTGGCAGAACCTGAAGCTCTTATCAGGCCTGAGGCTGCTGCATCCTGCCAGAGGAGAGACTTGAAACAGCTCAGAAGAAAGTGCAAAGGATGGAGTGATTCATTAACTCACTCTTTCTCAGTAGCGACTGTGGCTCTGCTCTGCCTGGAATCTGAGGGCATTCAGTTTAGCATAAAACTGAACATCCTTTTAGGAGCTTCTGGGCACTTTAACATTCCAGCCATCTTTTATTAAAGTATTTATTTATGACATTTACAACGTGCCAGGTACTGTTTTAGGTACTTAATGGATATTCACCAAGGGGAAAATAAAAACAGTGAACAATCACTAAAAGGCATTCATGAAAATAATCAAAGTAATATACTTTTGAGTTTGTGCTACAATTGTGACTATATAAGATATGTATGCACCAGGCTCAAGAATGCAATAGCAGATATGCAACGGAAAATAATTATATTGGTATCCAGAAAGACAGTCGATTTTTTTCAACTTTTCAACAATTTTCCTTGATGTTGATTTTATGTTGATTTTATAATTTAAAGAAAACAAACAAAAATAGTAGTCAAATTAGGCTCTCCAGGTAACTTGTTTGAACTGTATGTTGTGAGGGTCTCTGATTTTTTTATGTAATGGGGTGTAATTTTTTTCTAATTTTAATTAGGAACTTGGATTACCAGAGTATTGGAACTTAGTGTCATTTGGAATAACAGCTGGGCATGATTGTAGTAATAAATATATAAAGAAGAGAAAAATCTAGCTTCTAAAAGAAGCCTCTATTGAATTTTGATGTTCATTTGTTATATTGTGAAATTGTAATTTCTAATTATGGGGGGGATAAGTGGATACTGTAGCCAAGAATTACAAAATAGGGCTATGCATTGAAGTATATTCTCATATACTCTTGTCTAACTGAATTTATTATTTGAGACATTGTTGTAGAAACCATCCCAGGTTGCCCAAAATTTATGTTAATGTATTGTTTCTGAAGAGCCTTTATGCATATGTTAGTTATGCTATTTAACCAGTCAAACATTATGTGTTATTGGCAAATAGATGATGATAAACTACTATATTTGAGTTTTGTGCTTTCTGTCCTTTACCATCATCTTTTCATCTGTGTGAATAGCAGCGGATATAGGCTCATCCTTGAGGCTAAGTGCCATCTCATCTAGGTTGTTGGTTTTTTTGTGTCATTTATTTAACAAGCAAAGATCTTGTACTGTTTTATTTATATATTTTGTATTAATGAAAGAATTAATATATTATCACCACCAACTCATTTGACCAATTTCTCATTATGAATTTGCAACATTTCTGACTATTAAATGCCTTCAAGCATTACATAAACAATTTCCAATTGAGCAGGTCTTCAGGAACTTTTATGTAGTACCAAACATCACTTTTAATGTTTTTTAGTTAAGTGTGTAGAGGTTTTTGTGCTATCCCTGAAAACAATCTGGTGGTTCATTTTACTGCATCTAGAAAGAATTCAGTCTCATACTATGGTTAAAAAAATAAATAAAATGCACAGAATGAGAAGCATTTCCACGAGTAATTTCACACATGCTGCTAAGTACTGCAGAGTATTGCCAAGCCTAGCCTTTAATCTCTATGGGAAGCCATACAGCTGTAAACTCTTATTTGCTGTCACATGTCTTTTGCAAGGTTATTAGAAAAGATAGGAGACCAGAAGTCCTTCCATGTTACCTTACTTTATTTTTTGACCAGGTTTTATTACATTATCCCTTTATATCTGTTGATAGCTCAACATGTGCATATTTCACCAGCCTCAGGCAAAATTATGAAGTAGGATTCATGAGGCTTTGGTGTTCTCCCCACTCTGCCTTCTGGGTCCTCGCCTGCATTCTCTCCCCGGAAGTTTCTCACTTTCTGAACCCAGCCCCTGCTCTCTGTCCAATCTACTTATTGACAATTTTAAGGGTGTATTCTCGTCCAAATGCAGACCAACGTGGTCCATTCATGGATCACCGTGTTTTGTCTCCCAGGTAAGAATCTCATGTGATAAAACTTGGGCTTGCTGAAGTGGTCTATCTCTTGGAGTGGGGATGCATACTTCTAGATCTTCAGCAGGCTCTAAATTTGCTTCAGCCTGTCTTCTTGCAAGACTCAACAGATGTGCTTTGGAGTATTACTGAATTCCTTTGCCTTGACTTCTGTCACTCTGGGCTAAAACTCAAACTGCCGTGCAGTTTCTCAGCTTTGATGTTCCCCTCCTAGTACTGGAAACCGTTCCTGAAATCCTTTAGAACTTGTAAGAAATAATAATTTCCACTGTTAACTATGTGAGGAGGGTAGGGTGAGTGGGGTAGGGGATGGTTTCAGCAGTGTGCTGAGCCTGGAGAACTGATTGTTAAATTTTCAGGAATTTTGTGAGCCAATTCCCATCACCTTGATAGCTTACAATCAGCCACAGGTGGGAGAATTTACACCACGAACTGGCAAACTAGCTACACAAACTAGCTGTCCCCCACCTCTAGCCAGTGTAAGAAGAGCCAAGATTGGCATGAAAAGCAGTGTTACTGCTTCCTCTCCACACCATGCTCTCAGTGTGTCTAGCTGGCCTGCATCCATATTTCTCACTCTTGGACCCCTCCTTACTTCACACATTAAGCATTCATTAAGAATTTATTGAATGAATGAATCAGTTTGAGACAGAGGATATTTTTTTACACAGTGTGTGCTAGTTGTTCTGATCTTTGCCAAAATGTCAAAAAGTCAAGGCCTCTTCCCTCCTTGCTCCTATTTGCCTATTTAGAAGTTCCCATGGTTAATTGCCTCCTCGCCTACGACTTCTATTGTTCTTTTATTCCTGGAACTAGAGTTCACTATCCACTGTATTGCCTCCTTGCTCACTCATATCCTATAGGATATATTCTAATAAGGTTAGGAAGAAAGAATAAAGGAATTTTAGCTTTTCAGAAAACCTGGTTTCTAGTCTCAATTCAGCCACATGATATCCTTGTGACCTCAGAGAACACACGGCCTCTCAGATCCACAGTGCCTTCATGTGTAAGTGAAAATGTTGTTACTGCTATGCTCACCTCAGGTAGGCTCCTGAGGATCAAAGGAGTTGGTGCATGTGACAGGGCTTTGTAGACTATAAAGTGCTCCACAAATGTTAGTTCTTGTTAAAAGTAGACAGACGCAATGAAGTATCATTGACTTCAGAAACAACAAGAGTTAGTTGAAATCCACCTCTATGATTGTAAGCAAAACTCACCTTTCCTGAATTTCTGTTTCTTCATCCTCAAAACAGAAATAATACCCACTAACACTCAGGGTTGGTCAGAGTTCAGTGACACAATGTCAACAAAGGGCCTGACTAGCACAGTTTCCCAGTAACCTCTTCTCTTCTCTGATTTCCTGGCTCAAATGTCTTTGGGATGATATTATCATCATTGTTATTGGTCCATCCTTAAGTTTCCCCTGTCCTCAAGAAAGAACATTTATATATTATTATTGGTTATGTGCAGGCTCTGGAGTAGGACTATCTGGCTTTAATCCTGGCTCTGCACTTGCTAATGCTGTGTTCTTGAGCAAGTCACTGTGCTTCTCTTGGCCTCTGTTATCTTTTATAGGGAACAGTACCTCCCTGAAGTGACAAACCATCCCAGTTTGTCTGTGACAGGACTTTCAGTGCTGAAATCAGGAAAGTCCTAAGCAAACAGGGATGAGCTGGCAACCCTATTACCTACCTCACAGGTTTTTTAACGAGGATGAAAGGAGTTATAAATGTGAAGTGCTTAGAACAACACCTGCAGTTAGTATTACATCTCACTATTATTTCTCCAGAAACAGTCCTTTGGTCCAAAAATTGAATAGTGGGTTTAACGGCACAGGGACAAATCACAGCAGAGACAGAGAGGCCTCCTCAGAACCACTCATCCAAGCCCAGGCACAGCCACCTCCCCGGGGCCTGCTGCTGACACTGTTCTGAATCATCCTCTGCTTTCCAGGGTCATACACAGAGGGGAACCACCGCAACTGCCGTCCTTGTCTACAGCTACAACTGTCCTTCTGGTCACTTTGAACCTGCTGCCCGAAGGGAAGAGAGGGGATGAAGAAAAAAAAAAAAACCTACCTCATTGTTTGATACTTCTTGTGAGGATTGACGAAGCCCTAGAGGGTGAGGGGAGGTGAGGCCAGGGTTGAGCTTCAACTCCCTGACTTCCCTATTCTGCCTCTGAACAGGCTCCAGTGGGGGCCATGAAGTATATTTCTGATGCTGTATATTGCACATGATTGAGGGAACTTGACATATTAATTCTGTGCTTCTCCCTGGGTCTGAAATAGCGCTGCCTGGAGTCCAGTCCTGCATCTGCCTCTGCTAGGTAGGTGACCTTGGAATTGTTATTTAACTTCTCAGTTCTTTCATCTGTAACACAGGGAATAGTAAAAACAGGACCAACACCATAAAAATGTTGTGTTATATGAGATAATTCATGTCAGGAAATTTTCTCAGAGCCTGGCCTAGCATGGCAAACTAGGTGAAACTATAGTAAACTATAGTAAATTATATATAGGCACTGAGGGGAAATGAATATGTGTTTTGTTGGTATGCCTACATTTCCAAATATTAACATCTTCCTTTTAGATAACTTACATATAAAATTTATTCACTCATTTTTACCATCCCTTTGAAATTAGAATGTTAAAATTATGACAATATTTTTCCAGGCCTAATGTTGAAATGGAAATCCTGTGTGGTTTCTATGCTTTGTTAAGAGTTTGCTCATTGTCAATAACCAATAAGAATTTAAAATCTGAGCTTTCAAAAACTGGTTCCAGAAATTAGGTTTTAGTGTGTCATCAATTCTACCAGAAAGAATGCCAGGAATAAACATCAGACAATAAAGTTATATCTTGCATGTTTAATTGCTTGCATGTTTACCAAAATCACTCTTTTCATAACACTGAAATTCTTGCTCTTCTCCCTTATGAGTGTTTCCAAAGCAGTTTTAATTGTGACAAGGCAATCAAACAATGTCCTAAGTTCCTCGTTCTATTTTCCCTACCTTAGTGCTTCTCTGGGTTTGATTCCTTCATACTCCCTGGTATATTTCCATGCAGATGATCTTATGTTTGGAAGCACAAAACAAGGCAAGGCTTTTGCCTTTAGACATGCTGTTGCTGCCAGAATCCCCTGTGAGCTCCCTTTTCCATTGTTTCCAAGCATAATAACAGGATCACCCAAGGGTCTTTATTAAAGCATTGGGGCCAAGATTGTACCACCAAAAACAGCCCTCTGGACTCACTTTTTTATACAATCTGGCTCCTCTATAACAAGCTTTCAGGTTAAGTTGGTGATATGACTCACAAAGGGAAAGAATCTTCTGGCCTCCTGATGCACTGTCTTCCCAGAGTTAACTGATGTGCAGTGTGAATCCAGTGTTTCAGCATACATAACATAAAATGAAAAGGATTATATATAGTGACCATTGCCAAACTGTACTGTCTGAGTAAGTGCAGGCCAACATACCCTTTAAAGGTAATTTGAACAATTATTTCCATTTCTGCTACATCTCCGAATTTCCCCTATCCTTATAGAATTCAGCTTGCAAATTGAAGGTCAAAGAATGTTCATCTCTGAATTTTATGGCATCTAAGTTTAAAAAACTGCACCCGTTCATCAAACTTTAGACCAAAAATCTATGTGTACTACCCTGTGTAAATTAAACCTCATTTTAGAAATGGGGTGAGGTGTTGATGGGGAGGAATGCCCAAAGATCAAGTAATTCAGAACCTCTTGGTGGTAGGGCCTGGATATGGGTATATTTTCAAAACTCTCCAGGTGACTCTAATACACAATTGGCAGGAATACCCTATGATAAAGGAAAATTGAGAGTGGTTTAGGTTCAGGGTTTGGGCACTCCTGCAATATCTGGACGTATCTATGTCTCCTAGCACTGAACTCCTACCATCAACCTCAATTAGTATGCTACAGAAACTTCAGTAATGCCATTGCCTTTTAAGCTGGTTGCCACCCTTCTGACCCTTTCCATCTAGACCATCTAGAAATTTTATTAGGTATGCTTTTGTGAAGGGTATTTATGAAGTGGCAATGACCCCAGACTCTCTCCTCCTTTCATGGCCAGAATAAACATTGGCCTTACTATATAAAGAAATGCATGAAAAAACTGAGCTTACTCAGGGAGTAAAATTATTATTTGAATTCCAGCAAAACAAGTTTGACTCTTTTTCTTGCCTTGCTTCTCTTTTCCTGTCGCCACGGGAGCACTTCCACATGACACATTTAGACCTAAGAAGGAACTGCCAGTTTCACACAAGAAGGAATGAACATGTTCACTGCAAACCACAGGAAGCATGACTGGCAGCTTCCTGGGCCAACCCAGAAATGTGGCTTGCACCAGGAATGATGGAATAGTTTGTATCTCTTCCTTCTGTCATGCTTTTGTACTCTACTGGCGGAATTTTTTTTTGAAAAATGACATTCTTTATCCCATGTCCTTGATCAGAATGTTCCAGTAGAACTGCTGGTTGCAGAAAAAACTGTAATCTTCACAGTTCACCACTAAATGGTCTTACTCCTCGAGCCCAAAGCTACTAGTTCTAGCCTGATTTTCCACTATTTGTCTGCACTATTTCTTACTGTTCCTTAAGTGAGTTCTTCTCTCTCCCACTCCACTTCTTTCCCTGTGCCTTATTCCTGGAATACCTTCTCTCCAAACCTCACTTCTCTTTCTAGCCTTGGTGTCCCTGACCACATCAGCATAGGCCTTCTCCTTTCCTGAAAGTTTAAGCCTGTATTCCTGCCAGACTGAGCATGAGCTTTGGACTCAGAGAGATCCACTTTAAAATCCTATGAACTTCAGGAAGTTCTTTCATTTTTTATCTTTAAAAAAAGGGGATGATAATAATACTCCTGGGGGTGGATTGCTGTAAGATTTATATGAGATCACATGTGAATGCACTTAGATGATCAATACATATTTGCCTTCCCTTTACCACTCAAATAGCATTGCTTTCTACTGTGGGTTTTTGAAAGCACATCTTACTGTCTCTATAAAAGCCTAGGGTCCTTGAAAGCAAGGGTTTTTTTTTAAAAAAAATAACTTCTTTGAATACTCTCTAACACTAAGAAGAGTGCCTTGCATGTAGAAAGTACTCCACAAATATTTTTAATGGCTGAATAAATAAATAAATGAATTTTCTGGCTCTCTGTTGGATAAAAGATAATGGCATGGAGGGGGATATGATGGAGAGAGCCAGTTTACTTAAAATATAGTGCCTTGACAAAATGTTGTAACGATTAGCATCAGTGATAATTATGGAAAACATATTAAATAACTTATCCAGTTATATACTAACCTATTTAGGCTTCCTGGGCAAAAAGAAATGTTGAATGTTCCATACAACAGCAAAGAGGTACTCAGGATCACACAAAAATCAATTCATTGACATTTGATGTTCTTATGCTTACAATGTAAAGAATAAAATGGGCTCTTGTCGTTTCCTTTTTAAAAACTTCCCTTTAATAAACTACCCACTACTGTGTGGTCCAGATGGCTGTTTGGTATATCAGTGTGAAATAATGCTTTACATTCTGTGAGAATAGAGAGGAAGCACACAAAGGGATGCCTTATGGACAATCCAGGCAGAGATAGTGCCTCTCTCGCAATAGGGACACACTTTTTTTTTTTTTTTTAAGATTCTGTATATAGAAAGGTTATTGCTTCATTATGAGGTGAACTGTTTGACAAAGAGATGATGCCAGAGAGTTCATATTCCTTAGGAGGAGACATCTTAGTCCTCTCTCAAGAGAGAAAGAAAAAAGAATTAGATGCGACGTTTTTGAGTATTTACTGCCAATGCTGCTAAAAAAGCACTCATAGTCTTATTAGATGACACAAGAATAGACTCAGTTTTATATTGCAAGGTAGAAATGGGTCATTTATTGATGTTTAAGATCCATCAAGACTTGCAGGTAAATTGAGACTCTTGACAGATGACCTTGAAACAAAACAGTGCAATATGATATTTCTCTACCACCAGAAAAAAAGACATTTTTGACAGCTGAGAAATAGTGGCCAGATCTTGAAGTCATTTTTATCCCTCTTAGAGGAATTTGAAATATAAAACTTAGGACAGAGGTCACATCTTTGCTAGGCTCTTCAAGAGCTTAAAGTAATATCAAGATCCCACAGATAAACAATGACTTCTAATCATTACGTTTTTAAGGAAAAATATGTGATAGGATTTAGTGAGAAGTAAATTTATACCATGTTTTAACAAATGCCTCATCATTTTATATGTTTACTCAGTTGTGCCTACATTTTCATATCTAATACTGATGGAAAAATATAGGTTAATGTAAAAGTAGTTGATGTAAATGCATGATAATAGTACCATGGTTATCTCCTCACCTAGTAGTCTTTTGGGTAATAAGTATGATCAAAATTAAACAATGCTACAGTTTATTAGCACCTTCAGAAATTTTAAAATATGGAGTATTCTTTCAGGTCTCATAAAACTATTTCAAAAGGGAGAAAATAACTTTTATATTAATAGTATATTAGAGCTAATGGACAATCAATTACACATTTTTTTTTCTTCTAGTGGATTAGATTTGCAGCAGGAAGGAAATTTGAAAGGAAAGAAAAGAATAAAATTCTAGGACCTATCACTCTCACCAAGATACAAAACATTTACCAAGAATCAACTGATGTAATGTTATTGTTACCCTCTTTACCAAATACGGATACTAATGCTAGAGATTTTTTCCCAGTTTCTTTCTAATCTAAGTCTGACTCTAAAACATAAATGAAGAAAAATATATCACAATGTGTTATTTTACTCTCTTACTGGAGTAAGGCTTTTGCTGACACCCTATCTGAAATGGATACCTTTTGCAGCATAAGCTGTGCTTCTGAACTTTTGTCTCATGATGTGCAAGCATAACAGACATTCAAAAGACTGAGGATACAAAAATGGGGATTCATAGTTTAATGTATGCCCTTTTTCATATTTTTCTTCAATCACACACTGTCATTTTGAACCACATTCCTTTCCTAATCAATGATAGTGTAGATGGAAGAATTTTCAAAAAATGTTATACCTAAAACTGATAAAAATGTATTAGTCCATGTTTCTCCCTAATTATCCTAAATCAAAACTGTTTTCTAGAAGTTTTCATTTCTTTATTTTTTTCCTTTTAATCTCCAAGGTACTCTAATTGCTTCCATATTATAAAGATTGTTAATATTGTCATGACAACTAAGGAAACTTTGCCACCAGAAGTTATTCAAAATACAATGAAATACTTACTGTGGGGTTTTCTAGTGTTGACTGAGATTATAAAAATGTGCTTTGTGCTTCCCACCTCAATCTAGATCAAAGTGTTTTGGACTAATTTGTCTGCTTACATCAGGAAAAAGTGTTTGCTTTTAATCATTGTGTGGGTTTGGTTGAATATATTTTAGCTGTAGTAATGATACACTGAAGGAAAGAATGTTTAAGGCAATAAAACCTAATTACTTTTCATGGATAGGAAAGGTAGTGAACATTCAATACGATAAACATGCAGTCTGTCTTAAGGGATATGGAGCTTCAGAAACATATACCAAGATTTTTAAAAATGTGCAAGGCTAAACCATCAAATCTAGGTTTGCAAGCTTGGATAATAAAACTATAAAGCAAAGCAAGATGGAATAATTATAAAGATCAGGTGTGTGGCTGCTTTTCTGGGAAGGGAATGGCTGTGGTTGAGACAGTTCGCATGGAGAGGCTTTTGAGGTGACCTAGGAAGTGGTTAAAAGGACGTTTGTCTTATAATAAATTGTTAAGCTATGCATTCATCTAGCCTGCTCTATCTGCATTTATTTTACAATGAAGTGATTTTTAAAATGTTAAGGCTACGCAGCTTCAGATTCTGAGCATAACTCTGTAGGCTATTTATAATCTGGAGGAGGTTTCTTGGACTTTAAGCAATGCCTCTGCCTTCGTATGTCTCAATATTGTACTGACAGGGTCAGAGATCAGAGAAAGATTAAGAACTGCCATAAAGACAAAGACAAAAGAATTTGAAAGTAAAATTTCAATTTAAAATTGTTTTAAAATTATTATTAAAATATTTGATGTAGGCCGGGCGCGGTGGCTCACGCCTGTAATCCCAGCACTTTGGGAGGCTGAGGTGGGTGGATCATGAGGTCAGGAGATCGAGACCATCCTGGCTAACACGGTGAAACCCCGTCTCTACTAAAAATACAAAAAATTAGCCGGGCGCAGTGGCAGGCGCCTGTAGTCCCAGCTACTCGGGAGGCTGAGGCAGGAGAATGGCGTGAACCTGGGAGGCAGTGAGCCGAGATCACGCCACTGCACTCTAGCCTGGGCGACAGAGCAAAACTCTGTCTCAAAAAAAAAAAAAATTTGATGTAATAATTATACTTTTTCCTAATAGACACATGCTGAAGTATTTATAAACAAAATGAAATAATATAGTATCTGAGCTTTGCTTCAAAAATAATTTAGGTATATACACAATGTATGTACACAATGGAATACTGTCCAGCCTTAAAAAAGAAGGAAATCCTGTCATTTGCAACAACATGGATGAACCTGAAGGACATCATGTTAAGAGAAACAAGCCAGGCACAGAAAGGCAAGTGCTGCATGACCTTATGTACAGGTGAAATCCTAAAAAATTGAACTTACAAGTTGAGAGTAGAATTATGGTTACCAAGGGTGGGGGAGGAGCGCACTGGGGAGAAAGTCAAGAGATACAAAATTAAAAAAAAAAAGAATTGAGCTTATAGTTGAAACCATGTTGATAACTGGTGAAGCTGCATTATAGGTTCATGAGAGTTCATTATATGATGCTCTCTACTTTTGTATATGTTTGAACACTTCCATAACAAAATAGTTTTAAAAGTAAAGCCTAAAGTATACAGTAGGAACATACATATTTTAAAAGTTGCCTTAGGATACTATAGTCTACATGGGGTTTGTGGCGTTTCAATCAATTTTATATACTTGAATATGACTATTTGTAAAAATTCTAACTGAACGATCTTAGAGATTAGTCCTTCATTTGGGACTAGTTCAATTACAAATTAGTGGCTTAATATAATTACAATAAAATAATCCTAAAACTGAAATAAAATAAATCTAAGTGGATGAGCACATGGGCGTGTTTGCAGTTCCTGGCATTCAGAGAATCTTTGCATTATTATTAACCCACAGTGAGGAAAGGAGACACAAGGAAAGACACAATTAAAATGGAGTAGAGAATTGGATTAATTTCTTAGGTAACTCACGGGAAAATAAAAGACAGTGATTGTTTCTAAAGAAGCATTGTAATTTTTGCTTTTTATCTTTTCAAGATATATCTGTACCATGGAAAGTGACGTAGTTTGTTTATTCTCACATATCATCATTTATTTAACATAAAATGTTGAAGCTATATATAAATGTGCTGTAATTCACAATCTTATGCCCTTCCTGTTAAAATCTTGTTCATTCTTGAGCTGAGCTAACTCCTTAATGTAAGAAAATATCTGTCATCTATCTCCACATAGTGTGTGTATGTGTCTGCATATACATATTTTTTTCTAAACAATTTGAGATTACACATCATGCTCTTTACCCCCTAAATATTTTAATGTATATCTCATAATAATAGACACTTTTATATACATAACTGCAATATGATGTTCAACTTCAGTAAATATAACAATGAATTTTATCCTAGTCTACCATCTAGAAGTCTGTTTTATCCATTAACGCAATAACTAACATCTTTACAGCATTTTTTCTTGCAGTATGTGGGGGTGGAGTTCAGTCTAGGGTCAAATATTGCATTGAATTATTAACCTTTCATTAAAATATTTTCACAGGTTTTCTTTGTCTTCCGTGATATTGATGTTTTGAAGTACACAAAAATATACAATATTCCTTATTTGGAGTTGTTTGACATTTCCTCACGATTTAACTCAAATTATAAACTCCTGGCTAGAATATCACATAAGCAGTATTGTGTCTTTTTCAATGTATCACATCTGGAAGCAAATGATTTCCATTTGTTCTTCATTAGTGATATTAATTTTGATAACACAGTGAAGGTGTTACACTATTTGTTCACTATATAATTATTTTTTTCCTTGTAATGAATAAGAAACCCAAGGATTGCCTGAAAAACATCCTGCTCCCCATCAAAATTTCCCCTATGTTTAGCATTCATTGGTGACTTTTGCCTGAATCAATCTTTGCAAATGAATAATTATTCAACTCCAGCCTTTCTTCTACATTTGCCACTTGACACAATAGTCTACTCTAAGCAAGAGGCCTCGCTTTTTACTTGTGGATTTATCTATTAATATTTATTATTAGTATGAATGCATGGACTTCAATCTTATAATTTGTTTTATAATTCATTACTATACTCACTTATTTTGTCATTAAAAATTTTCCAGATTTGGCCAGTATCAGCTCCTTCAAGCTGGTCTCCATCTTTTTTTTTTCTAGTACTTTATTTTTGTTGTAACAAAACTTTGTAGGCTCATCTTGTACCTATCCCACTCCAATCTTGTAATCAATCATTTCTCTGAGAAGCCCTAGTTCCTTTTAGGGAGAAATATTAGATACAAAAATAGGCATGATAAGTGTGCTAATTGCTACTGTGGTGGCTTTATTTCTAGGTGCTTTCAGTGGCCAGAGCTAGGAAATATGTGCATGTAGGTAGACACAGTCATGCACACCTCTACATATACATATACATATACATATACATATACATATACATATACATGGGTACTTATATATGCCTATACACATATATGCATATGTTAGAAGCCATAAATTCACACTGATCCTTTTCATTTTAATTCATTCCCATAGAATTGTTTATTGTCTTTTTCAGTTCTATATTTGTAAGTTGCTTCTTCCACAGTGAGAACTCTGGATCTCAACAACATCAGCACATTTATTCATTTGCTTAATTCTGTAATGTACCTAAAATGATCCCCAAATTGCTCTGCCCATATCACTACAAAATAAATAAATAAACCTACTAAACAGAATTCAGGATTTGTTTTTAGTATTTATTCCATTACATCCCCAACGAAGACTGACAATACATAGTCAAATACCGTGTTTATAGATTACTTGAATTAGTTCTTTTGCCTGCTTCAGTTTAGCTATGGCATACATTTGAATTAAAATTGCAGTTTAATTTTTGTTTTAGTTTTCCCCTTCTCATCTTGGTTGATTTAATTTTATTTTTGATTAGTAAAACATTAACATGCTTCCAAAAGTTAAAACTATGTGAAGATTATATCTGTATCCCTTCTGTATCACTTCCACCCTATTTTCTGATCCCATTGTAGGTAACCAACTTGATTGCCTTCATAGTCTTGATAATTATTAAACTGTGTGACCTCTCTGAGCTCTTTTTTAAAACAGAGTTATGATAATTTGGAAAATATGTGCAGTTTGGTTGGTACGGTGCTTGACATATACTAGGTTGCCAATAAGTGATTATAAGAATCATCATTGGTAATAATATTTACCAGTAAACACACAAAATCTTTTATATAAGGAAGAGATCTTTTTCTTATGCCAGTGTGGAACTTGGCAGAAAAGGACATGAGAGAAGATTCAAATGGGACCAGCTCAAGGCTTCCTTTGGTGAAGGATTTGGGGGTTATGTTTAGAACCATACTATATGATATTTGTAGGTCTAATTATCTATTTATGATCCTGCATATTCATTCCCCAGTGTGGATTCAGGCATTCTTATTTTCTTCTTTCCGTTGTTATAACAAAGTTAGGCATTTTGATAATCCCCTGTGGTTTTCAACATGAATGCTGAAAGGAGTAAAACAGTTGACACATCTGATGATAACAGGCACAGTTTGGCCCAGTGCGGGTAAAGCAATGGAAGAGCTTCTCTCACCCTGAAGCCTGTCTATCCTTTTGCACATGTCACATGTTAAATGACCATTTGACATGCCACAAAAAATGTATATGTTCATTCGAAGTGTTTCTTTACCTTGTAAGAGTATGGTTGCAGCAGCTATTCCAGTGAAAAGAATGTCTACATTTAGATGTCGGTATTTTAGGTGGGTCATGAAATTAAATTTCTCTTCAGGAGTGAGCATATGTTGATAGTGCATGGCAGAGCTGTGTGTGCGTGAGTGTGGTTAGGAAGAAGGAAAAGAGGCCTTCTGTTTTTTAGATGCATATTCATAGGGAAACTCATAAAGTTCTTTGAGAAAAGTTCCATTTATATATTTGATTCTTGATAATTAAAGCAAATCGACTGAAAGGGAACCATTCGCTTCATAGTTTTGTTTGTAGTTTAATGCTGCTAACACATGGCAATTTATGTGTTTAATGTATTGTTTAGCATTTATATTCTGGTTGTTTTATTTTAGAGTCATATGACATTTCTTCTTATTGAAAATTATCTCTTTTCTTGGACTAAATAATGATTTCACTTTCTTAAGCCTTCATTTTTTTCTTTGATATATTTGATATTTGCCATTAACTGCATTTACAGATTTTGTATTAATTTGTTTTTCAGTTTTAAAATAGTTTATATTATGGTAATTCATGCTCATGGTTAAAAACCTCAAAGACATGAAAGTATATAAACTGAAAAGCACAAATATACTCCTTACCATGGTCTTACTCCTAGAGATTGTCACTGTTCATAATTTCTTGTGTATGCTTCCAGAAATAATTATACATATATGTATTTTCCTTTTATTAATTTAATTTTTTTTTTAGAGACAGAGTTTTACACTGTTGCTCCAGCTAGAGTATAGTAGCATGATCATAGCTCACTGTAACCTCGAACTTCTGTGCTCAAGGAATCCTCCTGCCTCAGCCTCCCAAGTAGCTAGGACTACAGGTACATGCCAGCACATTCAGCTAATTATTATTATTATTATTTTTTTCAGAGCTGGGATTTTGCTTTGTTACCCAGGCTGGTCTCGAACTCCTGGCCTCAAGTGATCCTCCCCCCTTGGCCTCTCAAAGTGCTGGGATTATAGGCCTGATCCACCATGGTTGGCCTGTATTTTTCTTTTAAAAAAGAGTATCAAACTATGCATATGATACAATAGTATAACTAGAATTTTAACATTTAATACCTATCTTGAATATCTTTCCATATCTGTGAGATGTATATATATATATATATATATATATACTAATTATTCATGTGATTCCCATAACATTTTAAAATACATTTGTGTGTGTCTGTGTTATTTTAACAGCTGATTTGTATTCCATTGCATTGGAATGATAATTTTTAGTGTTCAATTTATGAAGATTTAAGATAGTTTAAGGGGCATTTTTTGCAAGATTACTTTTAATAAAAACAATTGACATTAATTAAATTGTCCCTCCTATTAGTGAATAATGGACATCAACTGACCAGAAGAAAGACTTAACATTCACCAATACTCAACCTATGCCACCCTCTGACCCAACAATAATTCACATGCTGCTTCTCTAGCAGTGTTAGGTAGTCATCTAAGTAAGGCAAGTAAAATACATTTACTCTCTCATTTCTGGGTGACAGTTTGCTAAGATCTAAGAAGGTTAATTATTTTGATGATCAATTGTACCATTTCTTTTTGATGAGAATGAATGTTTCTCAGAAAGACATGGATCGGTAAGATCTCAGTGTAGCCTGTGTACATCGTAATTGTTCATGTGATTTCCATAAGAAATGCAATAGCAGCAAGACAATTCAAAGTAAAAAAGAGGATTCGAAAATTATCTTACAAAATGTGCAAAAAGCTTCCCACTTATTTATTTTTAGGGAGTTTTTCTTGTTATTTTGTTTGGGCATTTAACAATTTTTTAAAAATTGTCATTGTATTCTTCCCATTCTGTTAATGGGTAGATTTCCCTTTTTTGGTTGACACTTCCTATTTTGTGATACCTATCAACATTAAAGTAATAGTAAATACAAATGATTTTAACTTTAAGTTTTTGAGCTTCTTTTCCTTTTCTTTCATTTCCTTAAGGCCTCAATTTCATAAATAGTCCTTTTTTCATATTTTTATTGTCTCTTTATTTCTGCTTATTTCTAAGACATCACTATTGCTGATATTCCATGATGCACAATATGTTACATGAACCACTTTTATTCTTCTTCTTTTAATAGTATTATTCTTACCTTTACCTTTTCTGTAATATAAATAATTCCTAATGCCTCTTACAGTGGGCCCCACTAGTATACATAAATTGGTCAGCCCTTCTTTAGTCACTTCTATATTTTACTACCAGCCCTGAAATAGGCGTTACCTTCTGTTTCTTAACTATTCCTCTAATTCTGTAGCAGTATGTGAAAATCCTTACACTGTGAAAAAAAAAAGACATGCTAGCAAAACAAAAAACAATATTTTATTTAGATTGACTGTAAATTTTTCAAGGTGTCCATTCTCACCAGCTAGAGTGCAGTGGTGTGTTCCTGTTTCCTTAGGATAGGGCCTGATACTTAGTAGGCAGTCAACACTTGCTCATCAGGGGACTATTTGCTTTTTGGATGAATCCAAACTGTTCTAAGAGCAACTGCAAAATTATGGTTGAATATAGACAATATTGATAAAGAATATAGAAAAATAGTGGTTGATTTGTTAGGTGGGGGAGTAGTAAGTACTTTACTGCCATTTTTGTCTTTTGGTATTGTTATAGTGCTGATTGAAAAATAAAAAGTTCTGTTAGAGCTTGTCTGTTACAGGTCCATGCCTATGGATGACTGAAGTCAGCATGCTTCCTCCGTTTTACTATTGGCTGATCACATTGTAGCCTGCCTCTGACTTACAAAATTTTTTTGATATAGTGAAATTGAACTAAAGTGAATATCCAGATTAAGATTAAGAACAATGATGAAAATAAAAGCCAATATTGCATATTCACTCATGGGCCAAGTACAACATTTAGCACTTTGCTTGTATTACTTCATTTAATCCTCCCAACATCATTAGGAGGTAGGATTATTATTGTCTCTATTTAGAGATGAGGAAGGACAGACTCTGAGAGGCTAAATAACTTATTTAGAAAAACACAACATCTTGAGTCTGTCTCCAAAGTTCTTGAAAGTAACTGTAACAGAGCCTGAGATAGTGGGTTAGAACTGAGGGCAGGCAGGCACATCTACTTTGCTCCAACAGGGATTAATGGTTTGACTGACCACTATATTTTTTTTTTCAGAGATGGTGGCTGTAGCCTCTGCTTTGTTTACCCAAGACTCAGACAAGTCAGAATATAACTGAAGAACAAATAGGTGTACCCATCAGGAAAATTATTTGCATAAAAGACCAAGGTACTATCTGGGGAGATGAAAAATAAGGAAAACAACAAAAAATAACAAAAATCACATTTCACTCACAGGAATGAGAGAGTGAAGACTACAGATTTGATCTAAGGCTAATCACTCAGGATCACAGGAAAGGTCTGTTCAGATTCACAACAGTCCCTGAGTCGAAGGTCCTGGTGCTATGAGCAAGAAATGATGGGGCTCACTCATGCCATTTCTCCAAGACTTTGGGAACACTGCTTTTAAGACGCATAGCAACAGACCCCAGGTGGACTAAAGAATAGAGCGTGGGGAGAGGAATCCTTTACACTGCAGCCTCAAGAGTCATGGTAACAGAAAGCCAAAACAGGTGAGGAAAAAAACAGGTGAGGAAAAAAAAAAAAAAAGATTGGTTGAAGTCACAGGGTATCTGGGATGGATCTGCTCATGGGGTTCACGTGAGATAACCCTAGTGTTCACTATTCAGAGCTACCATGTTTCCTTCCTGGCCTTCTGACTGCTTCCCTGAGTCATGCCGCACAGGATAGGGGGTCAGCCCTACCGGAATGCACTATACCCGAGGTACAGCAACATTTTATTGTTTTTGTTATTAAATATTGTTGTTCCAAGAAATGGTG
Organism: Pan paniscus; assembly: GCF_029289425.2. NCBI lineage: Eukaryota > Metazoa > Chordata > Mammalia > Primates > Hominidae > Pan > Pan paniscus. Next base: position 104,914,143 of record NC_073253.2, read on the forward strand.
AAGTCTTCAAGGGCAAAGACCATATTATTTTTCATATGTCTGGTAGGGCTTAGCACAATGTTGGGTATAGAGCAAGAAGTTGCTAATTCTTCTTTAACCTGATTTGACATTAATTTGGTTCTTATTGTTAGCCATTCAACACTACAAGGTTGCAAAAAGGTATAAATGAAAAAAAAAATCCCTCCTTCCTGGCTATCACCAAGGACAACATTGCTTGGAAAGGATTGAAACATTTTATATCTCTACCAGCCATTTCCCTGGGAAGCAAAGCCAAGCCTGTAATGCTGATTAACAATGTTAATGTTCTCCTGTAGGCGGACAGGCAACTCAGAGGCTTGCTTCTCACCTTCCCCCTGTTCCTTAGATAGAAAGACTTAACTCCTCTAATTTTTTAGAGAGAGAATGAGACAGAGAGAGACACACACACAAAAAGAGACTTATTTACAGTTATGCAGTCTCTACTTGGTATAACACATATCCTACAGGAATTTAGAAAGCAGTGAACTTTAAACTGCAACAACACAAATACCTCGTCTACCATGTCAGAATAAATTAGGAACCAAGAACTGAGAAGGGAACTGATGCTTTAGGCCATTCAAGGGTCTTCTTGCCAAAGCCAATGAGGTTTCAGTATCAGAAAAAGCTGCAGCCCATAGATTTCAGTGACTGTGGAAAGAGATAAAGTACCACAACACACCTGGCAGATTATAGTTTTTCAGCTCAGTTGTTTACTTACATTTGACCCTATACTTATTTGACTCAGAGACTCTGTTACTCTCTCACATTTTACTGCCAGACCTTACACATTGCCAGGATTTCCCTGATGATGACTGGATATTTGTGAGTTTGTTCATCCTTTGACAGAATTTAAATGGTGGGATGATTTGTGGTTACAACTAAATTTGATAAAGTGTGTTTATCCATGGCATTAAGGAGTGAGCACTGGTCTAGAGGTCAATACATTTTAGCCTAATTCCATTCTGACCTTTGGCAAGAACCTCACCTCTCTGGGCCCTGTTTCGTTATGGGGAAATTAGCAGGTTACACTAGCTTGTTTAGAGGATCTTTGCCAACTCTAATATGCTGTGCTATTGTTTATAAGATGAGGTGTAACAGAGAGATGTCCAAACGAAATCAAGAAGACATGACTTGAAGTCCCTGCATTTGCCATTTACCAACTCATTAAATCTCTCTGAGCCTTGGTTTCTTTCATCTGTTAAGGTTCATTCCAGTTCTAAATTCTACGATTTTATGACATTGCTTATTGAGTCTGGAAATATCACAAACATAAGGTCTCAGAAATTACCTTTAAGATTTTCGTACTGCACAGATTGTACCACATTAACAACCCAATTTGATCGTCAACTGTCAGCATTTTTGTACAAATGGTTTATCTGCACAACTGTGCAGGGGCGAGAAGATGCGTATTTTGCAAATACCATTTAGTAGTGGTGGTTTTACTTTCCCCATCATAACTGAGTTTTAAATCACCATTAATATTTAGCATCAATTACCACCACACGCTTTTGTTTTCATGAGGTTAAACACCATGTCAAGTTGATAAATTCTATATTTTTAACACTGTGGATTGCCTGTTCTCTAGGATGGTGCTATTGGCAAGTAGCCAGACAAACACATATTGGTGCCTTCATACAATTGGCCCTAAGAAAATTGCATGCCTGTTGATGTGCTTTTGGAATCTGCCTCTTGCAGTAGGTTCCACTTTAGGGTTTAAACAATTCAGATCCTTCCTCCTCCAGAAAATAAATTGTCTCTTTTTTCTTGTATCAGCTTGAGTCTGGCTAGGCTGATGTCTGAGATGTGAGTGTGCACTGAGCAAAGAATGGCTGTTTTTAAAGGAATATTGGTAAAATGCAGAGGGAGCTTACATTGTTTTAGGGTGTGACTTTGTGCTCATTATTTTCCATTCTATCTTACTGGCTTTCCTCTGAAAGCCAGAAACAGAAGCATTGGCTGCCAAAGATGGTTTTAATCCTTGTCTGGCAGCTGCCAAAGTCAAAGAAGGAGGGAGAGATGGAAAGTAACATTTATTGAGCATCTCTTGTATTGCCAGATGGTTTAACTCATTCAGTGCTCATGAGGTTACATCAGACATGACAGAATTCAGGGACCTGGACAATGCACTCAGTACTCTGATTTTCTCCATCTCTCAGTTCTGCTTTTTCCTACTTGATTTCTTCTCAACAGGCTCTCTCCATAGGGTGGCAAGGCCACCACCAGCAAATCTACTGTTACATTCACCGAGTTTAGTAAGCCCAGAGATGGAGAACCTTCCCATGCCTGTATTAGCAACCCCGAGGAAGATTCACATTGGCCTTGCTGCATCACATGTTGATGCTGGAATCAATCACTCTGCCAGGTCAGGCAAGCCTGTTCAGGAGTCAGGGTATGAGGCACAGTCGGGGGGAGCCCCTTTGTGGAGTAGGGGAGGAGTTTGTTCAAGGAACTAAAGGAAGAGGGTGGCAACCCTTCTTAGACAAAAATTCTTACCATACTTCACGGCAATGGACTACTTAAGAATACTGTTGGTTTGAGTTGTCAGTTTGAATGTCTTCTCTGGTAGAACTGAATCAAGAACCCAAAAATAAAGTTAAGGGTAGTTTACCAAGTCTCATTGGACATATACATTAACATATATTTGTCAGACAAGCTACATAAATCTGTCTTTTTTTTTCATCTTTCAATGACTCTTGCTGTGCAGTAGTGGCAGTTAGGTTTCTCTTGGATATGTATGCAGTCATCTAGATTTAAAGGCATATGGTCTGCCTTGGATCACTTACAGATTGCAAGATGGCTCTGAAGCCAAACTTGCTGCTTATTTCATGCCCTGCACATTTAATTACTGCTTGATGTGAATGAAGTGTTTTATCTGAAGATATGCGTCACTGAAATTTTAGCTAGGTAGAATCATAAAACAGTTTTCAGCAGATTGAGGCAATCTTAGAGGGAACTTTGTAAAGAAAGTTTGCTTGAAGTAGCTCACCGTAGGTCACAAATGTTTTGAGTTAGTTTGATCATTGCTAGATAGGACAATGAGTACAAGTGTTCCTAGTTTCCTAATTTCCTGGAAAACTCTAGAGATAAGACAAAATTCTTCTACTGGGGTTAAACAAATGGTAAATTGTTGATCATTATTCAGGTGACTTCTGGAAGAAAGGTAGGGCATTTTCCAAAGGCACTTGTTTCTTTTGATTACACTTACCTGGTGCAAACAAATTTCTCTGCAATACAAGTTTTTTTAGTTTTTCTCTTTGGCTTACCTGCTATGTCTTCATGTCAGTTAAATCAATTCTCTAGCTGGTCACGACAGGTAGTACTAGCCAGGGATAGGGCAGTAACAATAACCTAGAAGCCTGTATAGCCTGGTATTTAAGCACATAGACAAAGAGCTCAAAAGTTCAGGTTGCTCTATCTCATGGGTTTCTGTAGCAATTTCCAATTATGCAAATGTGAATGTCGGGAAATAGGTAGGCTTGTGGTGAGGATTGAACTAAATAATGCTAGTAAATTACCTAGCATATGTCCTTTATCCAAGGTGACTGCTGTGTTGTAATCAATCCAAGGCTACTGTCCATGCACATTCTTCACACTGAAGCATGTGGGATGGTGGGAGGCTATAGTAGTTATTAGCCACATCTGGCTCCAAGTGATCCTTTGTTTTTTCCTTCCCTACTGTCTTCCCTTCTGTGCTAAGTAACTTGGATAAAATGTTAAAACAATGATCAGAACTCTAATCTCAAGAGATGGAATGGATGAAGAAAGTAATTTTACTGACTTCTTTAAATTCTTCCAAAGCATGGCATGCTCTCTCACCTTTCTGAGTCTTCATACAGACTCTTCCTTAATTCAGAAACACTTTTCCTCTTTTTTGTTAATGAGGCTTCTCACAGTCAAGGCCCTAGTTTACATTTTCCCTCTCCAGAAAGCCTTGCCTCACCTCTGCCCCAAAGTCGGGGTTAGGTGTCCCATCTTCTAGGTTTTTTATGCCTCCTACTAGTTGAACCTCTCTTACCAAAGGAGTGTTCTCACTGGAGCCTGGCTTGGCAGGACTATGAGCTCCAAAAGGGGTAGAAATCATGCATACCTCATTGATCCTTATTGATCATTGTTGATCATCACCCCCAGCACCTAGCACCATGCCTGGCTCAGAGCAGGCACTCAATAAATATCCTTCCTTGGAAATATATGTGAGATCCTTTTCTGAGGGGGCTCAAAGATCATTTGCTTTGTTGTATTTACTCAGTTATCTGTTTCCTAGAACAACAATGCTGTTGTGGTGGAAATGTCACATAGCTCTGCTGGCAGTAGAGTAGCCACTAGCCACGTGCCACTGTTGAGTGGTTGGAATGTGGCTAGTACAACTGAGGGGTTACATTAATTTAATTTAATAACCATATGTGGCACTAGTGGCTGTCATATCAGCCAGCACAGTTTAAGGGCCAGAGGTTTAATTTTTTTTTTTTTCAGGAGCCATAACTCTAGGAACTTTCATGTTTTCAAGGAAATAGAATTGCCACAAAATCCGGAAGTTTGTCAGTAATACTCATGTAGTTAATGTTTGGAACTGGGTTCCCAAATGACACGTATATCATGTCACTTGTTGGGTGATGCTGAGCATCTCAGTTTTAGGCAATGGAGGGCAGTGCCTTGATTAGCATGTCTGCTCTGACACCTTCTGGTATGTGCCCTTAACATTTTGTGTCTCAGTTTTTCAAGTATAAAATGGAGCTGATAATAGTTTGTATCTCAAATAATTGTGTTAAATGGGAGTGTGTGTGTGTGTGTGTGTGTCTATGTGTGTGTGATAAAGTACTTAGTACAGTGCCTGGTATGTAGTATGCTCTCAAACATGCTAATTGCCATGATTAATCATTCCATTCTTCCATGTTTCTTCATCAGCATGGCATTTGGATACATGTGCATACATCCCAGTATACCCAGTAAATATGCTTCACAAGTTTTGGTCAGGCAAAATGAAGGTGAATGTGAGTGTAAAGTACTATGAAAAGGTCAACAGATAGGTGTAATAGACTGTTAAACTGGACCATTATTAGGGAAGGTAACTCATTTTACAAAGATAAAGTATCTTGAAATGTTATTTTTAAAAGGCAACCATATTTGAAATGGGAAGTAGAGTTCCTGATTGCAGGAAGGCTTTGCTGCACACATTTCTATACCTCTTTTCTCTTTGTGTCACCTGTCCAGGATGCTCTTTTGCCATCCTTTCAATAGGCAAAATGTTTAGGGGGCAGCTGCCCTGTGCCAAGCACCACAGGGACTGATATGGGCTGAAGCAAGGAGTCTAAAATCAACCTTTGAATTTTACTATTCAAATCAATATGCTGTACAAAGTGTGTGTTCTTTGTTGCTCCAAAGCCCCATCAGGAAACTGTGCGAGCCAGGGAGGGAGATTGGGAGACGGTTCCCAGAATCAGTAGCTGATTTGCAAGCCTGAGGAGTTTGCATGAAAGGCAGCAGTAAAAGTCAGTCATCAGCTCTGATATATATAGTGAGAGGGAGGAAAGAAAGAAGAGAAAGCTGTGAAATGTTATTAGGAAGTCAGGTAAATAGAGAGCTACTCAATATAACTCATACCTTACTACCTGTTTTTCATTTTTTTTAATGTGTGATGTATATGTGGGATCTGTTTTTAGAAATGGAAGCAAGAAAGTATCCTCTCTCTGATCAATGGTATAAAGTAAGTTACTATTTTTTGAAATACAAAATTGAAATGATCTAAACAAATTCAGGCAGATGAGATCTAAAAAGCAATATGAGGTTTTCTCTTCCCTTTTTGTATGTCAGAAATTGGGGAATCATACTGCCTATTCCCAATACAAAGTGTTGCATATTTTGCAAGTTTAGATACATTTTTAAAGTATTTTATAAAATGTATTTGTATAGTGAGAAGATAGAAGAAATAAAGCAATTCTCACATGATATTAGAAGAGTATCTAATGGTTTGCATATAAGTAACAATACAATATCGTACAAACAGAAAGCATTGATTTTATTGTGAATACAAATAAAGAAATAGCAGTAACAGTGAGGAACAAACACTGAAAACTATTGGAAATACTGAAATGCCACAGAATTAGGGAGTTTTAATGTCCCCTGATGAATTGTCACTATTGTAGATTCAGTATTATCTGGCTATGTAGCTTGTTTCTGTAACTCTGATTTATTATTATCCTGGGAAGATTAGATCATGATGCTTGGAATTCTAATTGACCCTCAAGCTCGGAGATTAATTCCTATACAACCTAGCATCTGGGAGGTAGGACAAGCGTTTGGGGGGAGAATAGCTCAAATATGCAGTAAAGTGAAAAACATATCTACGCATACTCCTTCTTTAAAAGTCTTCTTGGGTGTTTGTAAAAGCGTAAGTCCTAGCACTAAAACTACCCCTTGGATTAGAATTAGGACGCTTTAGGAGGGCTTATTAAAGCATTCATCTTTGTGAGGCCACTGTGTTTCTACTGCACTGAGTTCACTAAACCAGAAGCAATCACAGAATATGAGAGACTGAACAGCAGCTCTCCTCTCCCTCCCCTTATTTTTTAGGTTAGAAAACTGGAGTCCCAGAGATTGATGGCCTTGCCCAGGCTGCACACTGGTCAGAAGTAAGGCTGATTCTAAAGTGGCACCTTTCAAGCCTCGTCCAGTGCTCCTCACCACAGCATGCTCCCTGGCAGTCCATGGTACCTAGCACCTAATCCAATGCCTGGCACATAGTAGGCTCACAATAAATGTCTATGGACTGACTGAATGGCCTAAGAGCCTTACTATTTTTATAAATGATTTTAAATTAGCTAAAAGCACCAAACAAATCTGGTTTTAGGAGAGGCTAGCCAGTTGTTAACAAGGCCATTATGAACACGAAGAGAAGTTACTGAATAACATAAACAGAAGGAAAGAATTCAGCTGTAGCCTATACTAAAAACGCTGAAACTTATGGTAAGGGGCTGAAAAAGCTGGTAAAACTGTGACTGTATCAAAAGGGATAAAACATCCTTGGCTATGATGGAAAAAATGTGGTGTGAAATTCCTTTGCTTTCTGCTGCTATTTAAACAGCAGGTGAATGTTCAGAATGCTTCTTTTAGAGAAAACAGTGAAATTTTGACATCAAAAGGTCTTGAGATAACCATAGTAATGAGAATGACCACTGGGGGAAGAGCATCCCTTTTTGAAAGTACTGATTTAGGATACAGCTATTTTGAGCATTTTTATTCAAAAAAATGGAAATTTTGCTTAATTTCCATTTATCTTGTTCTTAGTCTGCAAAGCAGAGGCATGATTGATCTTAAAATGTCAATCTCTCACCTAAAGAGAGGAAGAAAAGATTTATTTAAAGAATAAAATGTCATAGGGGTTCTTAGGGGAAAAGCTCCGGGCTTGGATTTTCTCTTGACAGCCAGGCTTCTAGGTGAGCTACTCTCCCTTTCCCTGCATCTCACAGTAGCTCCCCAGATAGCTCTGAGCGAGACATCCAGGCTGGCAAATGTTCCCTTGTTTTAGTTTCCTTTTAGGCAGCTCATCTACCTGAGCACTGGTTAGTTTCAGTAAAGAGTTCTTGATACTGAAAGAAAAAAGTCCTCAGTATTTTGACTTTGAGGAGTTGATAAAATCATGCTCCTGGAGACACTCATCCCAATGAAAATGTGTCCACTAGGCTGTTGTCTTTGGATTAGTCCTGGAGGATTTGGGAGGCAGCTGAATTCCACGATTTGGAGAACTTACCTCAGTACAGTTTAATGTATAAGTAGGTACAGAAAATATGAACGGTTTATCAGAAGGTCCCAAGAACTCTCAGCGTCTAGATGCAGTCTGCACACTGCAGGTTTAATAAACGCACTATGCAGTATTTTCAGCATCTACAGCAGGGCCCACCTGGCACATTATTAGGCGTTTGAGAATCGTTTGTTAAAATAATTCAGTGTTAAAATAAGAGAAAATCTCCCACTGGCTAAGGTATGAGCATAAATGTATATTGTTTATGAAAGTTTTAGCTGTTATTTTATGACCCTGTGAATTAAAAAACAAAACAAATAAAACATGAATTTAAAGACACCTTGAGGTGTTATGTAAACTGGCCCCCTGTTTGAAAAAGAATCTTACTCAAATCACCCTAGATAAATGGGATCTATTCTAAAGATCTTCAGATGGAGAATAGCTGTATATAAAAGTCCACTGACTGGTGCCTTGGTTTTCTTCGTATAAGGGTGCATAATCCTTGTTCTTCAGGTTTTCTGTGCTTTTCTATGGTGGGCAGGATTTATGGGGTTTGTTGCCAATGCTTTGGACTAGCTGGAGGGACCGCTCGTCCTCCTGACAAATAAGGTTAAAAACTCAACCTCTATCTTCACAGTCTTTACAGAGGAGCAAAAGGCAGAGAGGAGATTCCCCATAGTTGGAGAAAACTGGACTAAAGAAGAATCACTCTACGTAAGCGAATCTGTGGTCTTCTCTCTCACTCAGAGACCTCAGGGGAGCATGAGAAATGAGTCAGTCTCTCTGAGGACCCACCAAGCTGCCAGAGCTAAACAAGAGTCTTGTTTGAACTCTGAAGGGGAGAAGGGACAGAAGGCATGGATGAGAACACAGCTGCAGTTGACTTCCGTGAAACCATCTGGAGAGCATGGCCCAAGAAAGAGAAAAGGGCACGGGGACCAAATTAAGAATGTTCTTAGTTAATTTTCTAAAGAATGAGTCCACTGAAAAACCACCCACTCCTGGGTTCCTGATAATGCAAACTTCATTCATTTGTTTATTCATTCAACAAATGGAGTAGCTCAGACCAATATTATGGATTGGCTTGGAAAATACCTCTGGCTTCTTGGCAGAGAATCAAGCAAGAAACTTACATGTGATTTTGGTCTATTCTAAATAACTTCTCTAGGTTACATACTTACACGCTGATGGTTCACACATAAGGAGGACAAAAGGAATGCTACCAAAACAAAAATCACCCCTCAAAATTATTTAAAAGGCAGAAGATTTTAAATTGAAGAAATATCTTTAGCATCAAGTCACGGTATGAATGTACCAGGAAGGCTTTGTTTTAGCAAATTTACTTCCCAAAGGGCAGAATAATATATATGAAATGAAAAATGCACAGGCCTTTTGTTCTTTAATGACCTTGGAGGAATATTCTAATTTATCAGGAATCTGCCAAGAAAACAGTTTACCTCTTCAGTTGTCTCATTTTGTGTTTCTGAATTTTTTTTTTTTTTTTTTTTTTTTTTTAGCCAGGGTCTCAATCTGTTGTCCAGGATGGAGTGCAGTGGTGCAATCATGGCTCACTGTAGCCTCGACCTCCTGGGATCAAGTGATCCTCCCACTATCAGCCTCCTGAGTTGCTGGGACTACAGCTATGTGCCACCATACCCAGCAAATTTTTGTATTTTTTGTAGAGACGAGGTCTCGCCATGTTGCCCAGGCTAGTCTTGAACTCCTGAGCTCAAGTAATTTGCCCATTTCAGCCTCTCAAAGTGCTGGGATTATAGGTGTGAGCCACTGTGCCCTGCCCATGTTTCTGAATTTTTAATACATTTTATTAATTCTTGCTGATCTGTGAAACACTAAGAAAAGTAATTTGTTTTATAATTTTGTCTCTTAATATCCTCCAAAAAATTAATTCTATTGCTTTTTCTTTGCATACTTCTTGGATACTATTTTCCTCCCTTTGTGTCAGTGACTTATCACAGGAAGAAAAAAAATGTTCCCCATCCATTCCTTACTTGGTATCTATAGGGCTGTAAGCGAAGACATTGGCTTTATCTACAAACTGCTGCAGTCAGATTGTTATGGAAATATGAATTAATTATTGTAGAAGCAGTATAATGATCTTCTTGGGAATCAGAGAATTAAAACCAGAATTCAAAGCAATACCCGTAAGGGAAAGTGGTTGGGGTTTATATCGGAATCATGGGGGTATATTATATTAAGGTTAAAGAGGGAGGATGAGATGGAAAGACAGAAAATCTCGCCACAGCATGTGGGAGTTTCTCCTTAGGAGAGCCTTGTGGCTCATTGTGCCTGTCAAGTAGGCTAATGTGCCTGTAAATTTCCTCTGACAGAAAACACATCACAGCAGCAGCACCAGAAAACAACACAACCAAACTGTGGAAGACTGAAAACCCAGTGCTTTCAAGGGTGATCAGAATATGCCAGAGTAAAAAACAAAAACAAAAACCAAAAAAAAGCAAGGCATTGAAAATAAACAAAAGCTAGGAAGAAATGAGATCACCTTCCAAGAAATAAGCATTTATCATTCATAGGTGAAAGGAAATGCTTCTCCCACAGTCATTTTTTAATGTATTATTGGGCATTCTCAGTTCAAGGTCAAAAATGTCAGAGGGCAAAAGGAATAGGACTCAAGATTTAATGCTGTATTTATCATAACTGGCTTTGTAATTGCATAAATATTAAATATGTAGAATTGTAAGCACATTATCTCCATATCTCCACACATTGCTTTAATTTTTAATGTAAACTTTTATCTGCCTTTTCCTCAGCTGGCTGTGGGTTTGTAATTTGCATAGCTAGAATGATCCGGTGCCATCAATTTAGTAATGAAGTCACTCATTGAGCAGAAGAGTTTTCTAAAGATTATACAAAGCTGTAGGAAAGAAAAGAACAGAAATGAAATTTTATGTTTCAAATAAATGGGAAGTTTATTTTAGAACATATTTTCCATTGTGAATTTAATGCAACCACTTCATAACAAATTTGGAAAACAGAGAAGATTGGGAAAAAGCACCCATATTTCATCATCCTAACTTATCAGTGTTTTGTGGTCTTTTATACCTAGGCACGTATATTTTTAACATCGATGTAATCATAATTATGTGTGTGTATATGTGTGTGATTTTACATCCTATTTTTTCTATTATTAATATGGTTTTCATAACTCTAACTTTTATGACTATAAAATACTAATAAAAAGAGGTGTCTGTAATTTTCTCACTTACTAAATTTCTTGTGGCTAGCCGAGCAGAGGGGTGGAATCAGATGGATTGAATTTCAGCTCTGCTATTGAACTGTGTGGATTTGGGCACGTTAGTAAAAAGCTGGGCGTTAGTCTTCTCATCTACAAAGTGAGGATAGTGATAGTGCTTTTATTAGAGTGTTCTTGTTAGAGTTAAAGGAAGTAATCCAGCATTTAGCCTGGCTCTGTCATATAATAGGTACTAAAACTAAGTATTAGTAAAGGCAAAAATGTCAAATACATTACATTGGGTTTCAAAACTTAGGAAAAAAAACTTAAGTCCTACAAAACTGAATTTCCTGGGATATTTCCATCACCCCCTTTAGAATTTTTTTTTTTAATTTCTATTTAAAGATGGGGTCTTGCTCTGTTTCTCAAGCTGGACTCAAATTTTTGGGCTCCAGTGATTCTCCTGCCTCAGCCTCCCATGCAGCTGGGACTATAGGCATGCATCAGTGAGCCCTGCTTGCCCTCACCCTTGAAGTTCCCATGTGCCCTTTCCCAGTCACAACTTTCTTCCACCGCGAACTAGACATTGATGCTTAGTGCTTTGTTGCTTTCCTTTATGCTTTACATGTAAGTATGCTTCTCTAAAGATACAGCTTATTCCCTGTTATTGAACTTGATATAAGTGGAGTCACACACACACACATGCACACACACACACACATCATTCTGTATTTAGATAGCATGCAATCTAAGGCTTGGTTTTGTGATGAAAAAGCTTTAGACATGGAACCAGAGAACTGGGCTTCTAGTCTAGTCTCCTTGAGACCTCGGGCAAATCTTTTTACCTTTCTCCATGTAAAATGTTTGGATGTTCTAAGTGTCTTTGAAGCTTTAGAGTACAAAGTTGTTAAGCCTTTCCTATTTGAGTATTGTGTGGCATATGAAAATCAGAGTCAAAGAGAATCCAGAGAAAGGCCTAGGTCTGGCTGGAAATAGACCTCCTCTTCTCCCAAATTAGGCCAATTGTAGTGACAGCAAACAAAGGGTTGTAGAAAAATGAAAGTGATGATCCTACATCACAAATAATTTTCTCATCTCTGATAAGTGCACATTTAGACATATTATTAGCCCTAATTATACTGTACATAGAGGATATTTTCCCCAGGATAAATCATAGCCATAAAGATTGTAATTTCAAGAGTTCAGAGTTCAAATAAGTAATCATATATTAGATATTTTAGGTTTTTCTGGAAAGAGACAGTTTTAAACATTTTATTCCATTCTCTCTGTAGATATGTTTGTATTTCTACAAATACTGCCTATGGTAAGTACTGCAGGCTGGCTCACTCACTGTCCATTCTCCTCTCTTCTTATGGTGGCTTTTGTACTTCAGAGGCTGGAAAATTAAAACATTTCCTAGACTTCTTTGCACGTAGAGCTATGATATGAATTAGGTCTACAGTTCGATACACTCATGCAAAACTTAACAGAAAAGAAGTTAAGGCATCCTCCTGACCACTTTTGGTGGCATTTCTCTTAGAATTAAGGTCATAGAAACATTTTTCTGCAGCAGTGTTCCATGGTCCATTATTCAGCCTCCTGGAAGACAATATGCAGCAGAGGCCGTTGACAGCAGTAGGTTTTTGACTCCATCTTCTGTCATAGGGTTATGTTCTTGAACTCAGTGTTCCAGTAGTCTTCAGAGGTACTAGCTTCACTGATAGGTCGCTTGGTATTACATGGGGAATCACTTTTGGAAGCTTGGTCTACAGCCCATTTCTTCAATCCTGACATGGATTTTTGTAAGCATCCTCTATTAAATAACTTCTTGCTTAAAATACCTAGAATGATTTCTAATTTTTACACTTAATCTGAGCAATACACTTCCTAAATGTTATTTTCAAAAATCTATTCGTTGTAATACGAGGTATAAAGTATCATAATTCTATAGAATGCTGCATCAAAAGAGGAGTTTTGAAACCAGAAAAACGAAGTTATACCATTTAGTAGCTAACTATTCTAAAGCAAGTTATTTAACTTCTCTGTATCTAAGTTTCTTTATATGTAAAATAGATGTTAATATAATAGTCTTGCAGAGTTATGATAATTAAATGAGGCAACATAAATAAAGCACTGAGCATAGATGCATTATATGGTGTTCATTTCTTTCTATCCCTATATTGGACTTCCTTTCGTGATCGAGATGATTAGTAAAATAATTTGGGGGAGAAATTATCTTTAAAGGGCTTTTTATTAAAGAAACGCTCACTTTATAGGAATATAAAGATTTAGTGCTGACTCACAAAGACAAAAGGAATAGCTTTAAATGCAGCTCAAAAGCAAACAGACATCTATTACTAGCCAGGGCAACTCATAATGGGCACCACCAATCCACATCAACTGGTAGCTCAGGACCAAGATTAGTATTCACTCATTCAACAAATATTTATTAGGCCTCAATATTGCTAGACACTATTTTACTCACTAAGATACAATGTTGAATCACAAGGTCTCTGACTTGTAGCAGCTTGCATTCTATTGGGAGCATAGACATAAAATAAGTCAATACATAATTTCAAATAGTGAGAAGGGTTATAAAGAATAAAGTCCTTCTCCAGCTCTCCTTCCCTTACCTTCTTATGTCTCTCTCAGCAGTGTATTATGCTACTTGACTCATCCTGTCTTGCAGCTTCCTTTCATGGGAAGAAAGGCACAGGGAGGTAAAGGTTATGCCAACAATATCAAGAGTCTCTGAGGTAGGTGGGTAATTTCAAGATCTGTAAAAGGTCGAGGGGTCACTACTGTTTCGTGGATGTCAGTGGAAAACACAAGACACCCTGATTAGAGACAAAGGAAGATGTTAAAGAGACAGGAAGATGTTGAGCCTGATGTCGGTGCTAGTTTCTCATGTCCCCCAGATCCCACAGGGTCTGAGGGAAAGGGTCCAGGTGGATGCAACATACACAGTGGATTTGTCACAGCAAAGGAATATTGAGCTTGAGGAATTTACTGCTTTACAGTGTGTGGTAAGTTAGTCTGCTCATTGTTTGGGAGAAGACATTACTCTGTTGCTCAAGGCTGCTCCCTGCAAACACAACCCTGAGAGGACACAAGTAAATAATGGTCAGGGCCTTGCATTCTTAGCATACCCAGAAAGAATGTGTAAGGATGCTCAGGGCTTTGACAGACTGATTTTCACAATAGGTTGAGTGGAGAAGAGGATTAAACCCGCATTCATTTATAGTTTTATGCAACCACAATTATAAAATTTTCTCAAGTTTTTAGGATTTAGAACTTTGTCCTACTCCTTTCCAATTTTTCCCCCTTAGATATGATCTATTTAGGCCTTTGAGGAGCTCAGACAGACTTAGAGTATCAGTTGACAGAAAAGATAGATTTTCCTATTGTTAGCAAATATAAGCTGAGGCTCTTGTGCACATATAGACTTATCACCAGAAGCATGGGGCTAGACCTCATGCCTTCCAGAAACCTCACCCCCAAGCAATCCTTCGAGACCCTTCCTATTCAAAATTACATTGAGTGCTCACTTTAACTTAATCTTCACTGCAAAAATGTATATCAGTGGGTAGGAAAATGAGAGATATCTATGATATGCTCCCAACCTGGAGCATTCCTTGGGTGGCCGTTGTTCTTGCATCCTGGTAGGAGGGGTTCTTCCTGGATTATCCTCACAGTACACTTTCATTGAGCTCTCAAGCCATAGATCTATGACAAGGGAGAAAATGGTGAACTTGCTCCATGTGAAATCAATGCTCTCCAATTATCCACATGGACTTCCTTCTCCATGTCCCATAGCAGCTGTTTCCAATGTTCTCTCCCCTACTCACCTCTCAATTGCACCCATCTTTCCCTTTCCCAGAGTAAATGGAAGTATCTGGTGAAAGCTCTCCCAATATGTCACTACCTGTGGTAATCATACAGCAAGGCTGAAAGATCACTGTTACTACCCCAATATAATATGTTGGAAAATGGAGGCTTAGAGATATTATGTAACTTTCCCAAAGTCACAAAAGCTTTATGTACTGGAGAAGCAATCAGATTTGAACCTTTATGATATGGGTTCTGCCCTCATGTACCTTCCCTTCCCTCTATTTTCAGTGTTCCTACAAAAAGCTCTAGCCTCCTGAGCCCCAGAAACATGTACACTATAGAGAATGTTTGCTTTCACTTTTGCTAGAAAATTTTCTCATAGCATAAGGATTAAATCTGTAGCAATTTCCCTAATGACAGAGATAATTGCTCTGATCCAAAGGGAGGATCAAATTTCTCATATCTTTCCCAAATGAAAAGATTGTATCCCAGGATAGGCACCTAGGTTTGTTCTGAAGGTCCTGGGGAAACCAGAATGTATGTCTGTCTGTCTATCTATCTATCTATCTATCTATCTATCTATCTATCTATCTATCTATCTTTCTATCTGTCATCTATGTCATCTCATCTATTTATCCATCTTATGTATTTATCATCTAATTTATCTGTATATATCATCAATTTATCAATTATCTATCAATCTATTTTCCAGCTTTATTGAGGTATTATTGGTAAATAAAAATTGTATATATTTATGGTGTACAACATGAAGTTCTGATACATGTATCCATTATAAAGTGATTACCACAAGTAAGCTTATTAACGTATCCATCACCTCACATAATTACCATTATTTTGTGGATGATGAGAACGCTTAAGATCTATCCTCTTAGCAAATTTTCAGTACACAATACAGTATCATTAACCATAGTCACCATGCTGTTTGTTAGCTCTCCAGAATTTATTCATCTAATAATTGAAGGTTTATACCCTTAGACCAAAATCCCCCCATTTCCTCCACTTCCCAGCCTCTGGCAACCACCATACAACTTTCTATTTCTATGAATTTGACTTCTTTAGATTCCACATACCAGTATAAGTGAGATCATGAGGTATTTGTCTTCCTGAGTCTGGCTTATGTCACTTAACATAATGTTCCTCAGGTTCATCTAAGTTGTTGTACATAATAGGATTTCCTTCCTTTTTAAAAGCTGAATAGTATTCCATTGTTTATATATACCACATTTTCTTTATTCATTTATCTGTTGATGGACACTTAGGTTTATTCCATATCTTGGCTATTGTGAATAATTCTGCAATGAAAATGGGAGTGCAGCTATCTAGTGAGATATCACCTCACATCTCTTGGAATGGCTATTATCAGCTTTTGGAGACCTAAAGACTCATATGTTAGTAACAATAGGAAAACGTACAGCTTTTTCATAAGTGATAGTCAAATCTTATTTCAGTAAAGTAAATAAGTGATCAAGGTCATCCAAATTAATTTTCTGAAAAAGAGAAGTTGCTTTGGATATATACACAGGAGTGGGATTGCTGGATAATGTGGTAGTTCTATTTTTAAGTTTTTAAGAACTTCATACTGTTTTCCACAATGGCTTACCAGTCTATAATCCTATAAATAGTGCACAAGGGTTCCTTTTCTCCATTTCTTGGTCAACTCTTATTATTATTTGACATGTTTCTAGTAGCCATCCTAACAGGTATGAGGTAATATCTCATTGTGGCTTTCATTTACATTTGCCTGATGATTAGAAAACCTTTTTTTTTTTTTTTTTTTTAGATGGAGTCTTGCTCTGTCACCCAAGCTGGAGTGCAGTGGTGCAACCTCTGCTTACTGCAACTTCCGCTTCCTGGTTTCAAGCGATTCTCCTGCCTCAGCCTCTACAGTAGGTGGGATTATAGGCACCTCCCACTACACATGGCTAATTTTTGTATTTTTAGTAGAGAACGGATTTCACCAGTGATCTGCCCGCCTCAGCCTCTCAAAGTGCTGGAATTACAGGCAGAAGCCACAGTGCCCGACCTAGAGCACCTTTTAATATTAGCTGTGGGCCATTTGTATGTCTTCTTTGAAAAAATGTTTATCCAGGTGATTTGTTCATTTTAAGATTGGGCTATTTATTTATTTACTATTGAATTATGTGGGTTCATTATATATTTTGGATATTAGTCCCTTAACAAATATGTGGTTTGCAAATATTAGGTTGGTGCAAAAGTAATTGCGGTTTTTTTGCCATTACCTTTAAAAAATCACAGTTGCCATTACCTGCAAAAACCGCAAATACTTTTGCACCTACCTAGTATTTTCTATCAGCTGGGTGGTTGCCTTCTGTATTTGTTTGCTAGGGATGGCATAACAAAATACCAAGGACTGGCTAACTTAAACAACAGAAATTTATTTTCTCAGTCTGGAGGCTAGAAGTCCAAGATCAAAGTGTCAGTGGGTTTGGTTTCTCCTGAGGCCTCTCTCCTTGGCTTGCAGATGGCTGCCATCCCAATCTGTCCTCACATGGTCTTTTCTCTGTGTGCATGTATCCCTGGTCTCTCTCTCTTCTTATAAGGACACCAGTCAGATTGGATTAGGGCCTTACTAACAGCTTCATTTTAACTTAATCGCCTTTTAAACTTAATCTCCTCTTTAAAGACCTTATCTCTAAATACTATTACACTCTGAGGTACTGGGGGTTGGGACTTCAACATGTGTATTTTAAAGAGAAACATTCAGCCTATACCACTTTCCTTCCATGGCCACGTGATTGGTATGACCAGTCCCTGCAACAATCACTTTGCCCTTTTTCCCCCAAATCCTAACCATTGCTAACCCACACCATCTGTTTGGATTCATCTCTCAGTGACTCAGTGGTTTTGTCCTCATATAGCTTATACCATCCTAGAACATATCCCACATCCGAAGTGACCACTTTAGAGTTGTCATCTCATACTCAAGATCATTATCTCCTTCTCTCTGGTTAAAATATATATTATTACGGCACCTAAAATACTTACTACTTCCTGCTCATCAGGTCCAATCAGCATAATGTTGTCAATGTAGTGGACCAGTGTGATATTTGATGGTATGTCAAGACAATCAGTATGTCTGTGGACTATATTAAGGTGAATTGACATACCCTCAAGACAATACTGTGAAGGTATCCTGTTGGCCCTAACATGAGAAAGCCAACTGCTTCTGGTGGTTTTACAAACAGATATAGAGAAAACAGCATTAGCCACATCAGTAGCTATATACCAAGTGCCAAGTGCTATGTTGATTTGTTTCAGTAAAAATAATACATTTGAGACAGCAGCAGCAATTGGAATCACTTCCTGATTAAGTTTATGAGTCCACAGTTATTCTACTAGATGTATCCTGCACTGGCGAATTAAATGAGAGTAAGTATCACCACCCCTACTCCTTTTAAGACTTTTATGATACCACTGATTCCTGCAATTCCTCCCAGCCATGCAGTGTTGTGTCTAGTGAGCTAAGTGGAAGCTCTAAGAGCTCCTGGAGCTTCCATTTAGCTCTCCCTAATAATAGCCCTCATTCTATGGCTAAATCCCAATGTGGGGATCCTGTCAGTTGCTAAGTATGTCTATTACAATTATTAGATTGGTGCAAAAGTAATTGCTGTTTTTGCCATTAAAATTATGCTGTTAATACATATTCCAATTACACTGGGAAAGTAGCCACATAGTTGGTATGTGGACTAACAGTGGTGATTTCTGTCCCCAGGAATTAGCATCAACTCAGAGCCAGTGTTTAGTAAACCTCAAATGATCTGTGTATTTCCTTTTCGCCAATACAGTTTCACTAGTAAATGGCCACATGTCGTTTTGGGGAAAGCTTGAAAGAATTTGCCATGTGTACTGTAGCCAAGGTGCAAGATCCTTGTTAAAGGGAACACAGATTCTCTTTCAACCAAGGGACTATGGGTCTGTGAATTGACTTAGGTCTGAGAACTGAGAGACAGTGACTATACACTGTGGTGACTCAAGTCAGGTTTTGGCTACCTGACTTAGATCTTTTTACCCGTTATAAATATCAAGCAATAATCTATTTCAACTGCCTATCTATTTTGTTCCCAGAGCAGCTCCGTAAGCCAAGGCAGTCTGATTTCCTGCTGCCCTTTAAGGTAGATGTGCGCCCACCTTGTCTTTGTTGGTTATGTGCTGCCTGGCCTCTGCTATTCTGAGATCGTGTCATCCCCATTGAAATCAGGGAGCCCATCTAGATAGTGGCATCCTCTATAGTCAAGGTTTTCAAGCAAGGCTAGTCTCTTTAGACACTGGAGGGCAACCTACTTCCACTGATAAGAGAAAGAGTTGGAGTGTTTAAGATTGTCGGTTTCATCTGGGTCCAACCCATTTCAAGTATTGAGATTCCATTATTAAAAAATAACACCATTTTACACGAAAAACTCAGAATATGTGTGAATTTAATAGCAGTTATAATTCAGTAACATGAAAATTAAAATTTTGTTTGATTCTCAGCATAATTCTTGTTGCTACAATAAACCAGAGCTTTTGGAATTCTACAGAATATCTCTGGTTCTCATACCATAACTCTGAGAGTTAAAAAACCTGTGCTTGTCATTTCTCTTTATAACCACTAAAAGCACGCAAAAGAATCCATCCCACACCAGTCTTTCCAGTCATCTTTATAACCATAGCAGTCAAGTGTAGCAGCCACTTGGGGCCCCAAGGCACAGGCCTCAGTTGGCACTTCATCAGGATCAACCACAGGTAATTGCTTAATTGAGATGCCCAGCATGTCATGAATTACATTTCCCTTTGGCAAGGAGCTGAAGCTCAAAACCTCAATCAAACTGACCTTTAATCCCATCTTTGCAGGTCTATTTCTTGGGACTACTCCCGGGACAGGGAAGGCTTAATAAAAAGAATTGTTAACTATAATAGAGGATTAGAGTAATGAAGGATTCACTAGCAAGAAGAGAACTTTAAAGAATATAGCAACAGCAGCTATAAGGAGCTAACCTTATAACTAACTCTTGGGCTGAGAGACAGAGTGCCCAATGAAGAACCTCCCCAATTCCTCCCAGGGCTAAGATCTAGACGTTTTTGGAGAGGGTATGACCTGGCTCACTGAATGGCAGAGAAGTCACCATTGGGCTACGTCTGCAAAGCTTGTGGAAGATGTGCCCTCTGCAACTTGCTGCAAATGCCTCTAGGGTGCCAGGGAAGTTATTCATGGCGTAGTGTCTCACCTCCTCTACAAAGCTCCTAGAGTTGGGCATGTGAGAGGAAATTGCTAGTTACTGAGCACTATAGGACCTTGGCAGTGGAGAAAGCCAGGTATGCTGCAAAAGCTTATCAATACACAGAAATCAGGAAGCAAAATCCTTTTTTTCTGTAATGTCTCTTCAGCGCCCTCTACTGATAAAGCTTCAGTCCCAGAAGGCAAACGAAAAACTGTTTAAAAGGCTCAGATCCGTTTTTACAGTGCAGTCAAAAAGGGCGAATTTGGAGCTGAGAGGCAATAAATCAATAACTGACAGAAGCATCACTTCTCAGATTACACTCATGGATTTCGTAGTCAGTGTTTCTACATGTGCCTGGACGGCCCTTTGTCAGTCTCCTTTCCCCCAGGTTTTAACAGGCTGTCACCAAAAGAGGAAATAGTGAGCCCGAAGAGAATGTGCAAGCCCTCTTCTCTTGCATTTCCTCCAGCCCTTCACCAAGTACTCTTCCAGGCACGCCAGGCCCGAGTGTCCTAGGATAGGAAACCTGGGCAACAAAGGGAAGTGGGGTGTAAGCTCAACCCCTGTTGGACATGGGGGTGCTGGCGTCTGAACGCCCCCGAAGGCCTCAACTCCCAGAAAGCTGCCTGCCAGGTCACAAGAGCCCTGTGAGGTCTTCCTATCGCCGGGACACTGGGAGGCAGGCGCGGGGCGGGCCCGCCGGGCGACGCGCTGTGATTGGGCGCCGTGGGGCCCGCCCCCTCATCTCGGAGCGTCGGGAGGGGGCGGGGCCAGCCGTCCGCTCGGCTCAGGGGCTGCGGGCGCCTATTGACCCAGCGGCCGCTGCGCCGCCGCTGTCTCCTCCTGCTCGTGGCGGGCGGTGCTGGAGCGCCAAGTGGCGCTGGAGAACCGGCGCTTCTTTTCGCCGCTTCCGCCGCCATCTCCGCGTTTGTGGGGCGGGAAAGAGGGAGGGGGCTAGCGGCTGCAGCTGGAGCGGGCTTCTCTCCGGGGACGGTCCTTTCCTCCCTGCTCTCCTTTTCCTTCTTTCCGCGTTGCCGCCGCCCGCCCCCTGCGCCTCCCCGCGGAGCCTGGGTCTGGGAGGGGGAAGGTAGGGGCGGCAGGGGGCGGGAGAGGCTGGCGAGCGGACGCTAGCTCTGAGGAAACTCATCAATCCGTGAGCCCCGGAGTCCGGGGTGCACATCGGCCCAGCCGCCGCGTCGGCGGCGGCAGCAGCACGAAGGGGCTCAGTCGGGGTAGGCGGGGGCGGTGTCGGTGCCGCGGGGGCGGGCCCGACCGTCCCGCCCAGAAGTTGTAGGGCTTGGCTCCTCGCGATCTTGTTCCTTTCCCCTCCGCTTCTCTGACCTAGCTGCGCGGCCCCGGCCCGGGAGCTACCGAACCCGCGCCTCCCCTGGGTGAGGAGGACACGCCTGCCCTCGTCGAGAAAACTTTTCCTGCCGACTCAGTTGGGGCGGCGGTGGCAGGAAGTGCGGGCAGCGACCTCTCCTCCGCCTGCCCCGCGCGCCCTGCCGGAGGTCGGCGCTGAGCTTGCGATCAAGTTTGTGGGGGCCCCCCTTCCCAGTTGCCGGCGAGTCTCGCCTCGAGAGGGGCGCCCGACCCCGGAGAGGGCGGCAGGCCAGGGCGAAGGCCAAGGGCGTGTGGTGGCGCCGGAGACTAGGTGCGGAGCAAGGCGGGGACTCGCATCCGCATCCGAGAGCGCGGAGGTCGCGCAGCCCGGGAGAAGGGAGCCTCCGGCGGCTGCTTCCTGGAGTCCACAGTGCGCTGTCTCCTTTGGCTGAGGACAGTGTCCTGGCCCCGAGTCTATCGAGGAAAATGAAGTTAAGCCGCCAGTTCACCGTGTTCGGCAGTGCGATCTTCTGTGTGGTGATTTTCTCGCTCTACCTGATGCTGGACCGGGGTCACTTAGACTACCCCAGGAACCCGCGCCGCGAGGGCTCCTTCCCTCAGGTAAGCACCTGGGAAGGGGGCGCGGGGCTCCGAGGGGCCAGGCGTGCGGGCTCCTGGTTAGCGGCTGCTACCCGACCTCTTCCTCCCGCCGCGGCCCCACACCCGTGCTGGGCGAGGCCAGGGGCTCTGTAGCTCTCGGACGGCAATGATCACCTCCTGGGAGCCACCTCGCCCGGGCGCGCCGAGTTAACAAAGTGCTGGGCGGCGTTCGGCGGCGGCGGCATCATCCCGCTCAGGAAAGTGGCCATGTTCCGGCATTCGCACCCGGCCTGTTGGGGTGGCTTCGGGCACCTGCTGGCGGGGGAACGGGCGCGGCGTGAGGCACCCCCCGCCAGCCCGGGGCCCGCGTATCGCGGTGGGGTCGTTCTCGGCTCTCACAGGGTTAAGCCGCCCGCACCAGCCCAGACCCCCTGAGCGCACCGAGTCGCGGAAATGGATCAAACCGAACCCACCTAGGCTTTTTTTTTTTCTTTTTCTTCCCCGCTGCCTCTGAAGAGAGAGAAGTTTATTTCGTGTTGCGGCCCTTTTAGATGTGAATCTCTAGGTTGATTTTAGTGCCGTCATTCTTCAGCTATTACATCTGGTTTGTTTGTGGCAGACAGGGGGAACCGAGTGGGGAAGCGCGTGTTATACTCCGGCCGAAAGCTGTGGGGCGCTCAGTCCTGCGTCCAGTGGTTAAATTGGTAAATGAGTTGGGAAGACGACCCATCCAAAGTCTTATTTAAAGTTACCAAAAATAAGCAAAGCGGACACAGTCTTTTCCCTTTGGAAGGGTACCCACCGCGCGGCATGTGCGAGTTCAGTTTCAAGTTATTTGCCAATATAACCTGTGCACTTCAGAAATTGCGGTGAAACTGGGTATTGTGTAGTGTGCTCTGTAACGAATGAACCTGAAGAACTCAAACCCTGACAGGGCAATCTAACTATTCCTACTTGACTTACGAGAAAGAGAAGCCTAGACGTGAAGTTGATATTATATATTTTTTTCTCTTTTGTGATAACTTAAATGACCAAAGAATATCCTTGCCATTTTTTTGTGTTATGCTAGAGCAAATGGCTTGAATTTAATTGAGATTAAAGTAAAAACTTCACTGGAATTATTTTGAAAGTGAAAAAAGACCCTTTTATGGATGCTGTCATCAATACAGAGCACTCAACATGTTTTGTCGGTGAGAGGTTTTAAAAATCTTGCTGCAGAGAGATGTATCAAAATTTTAAAAGCCTCTGCTTCCCCTAGGTAGTATGACAGAGAAAATAGAAACAAGCACTGAGGGCATCTTTAAATCTTGAGCTCAGAGCTTGTCCAGTGCTTCTTGATGAGGTTGAAGAAAACAGTTGGAAAAAGGTAAGGAGTTTTAAGCTTAGCTTGATATGTTGTGTAATTTTGGGGTTGAAATTACTGTAATTTTTTTCCCGCCAGTAACCTCATTTTCAGATTTTCCTCCATTACAGGAAAATCATAAAAAGTGATATATTTTACTTAAAGTGTTTTCTAAAATAATGTCATTTGGCTTTGGCTTGATGATCACTTGAAAATGGTTTATGCAAACATCTGGACCTGGGTTTTCTGGCAACCTTGACATTTTCTCTGTTTAGAATCTAAAGACATGAGTGACTCATTCAGTTCCTGAGAAATCTTAGGCAAAGCTAATTCCAATATTGTAATATCTATCCTTAGTCCTCAATGAGAGGCTGAAGTTCTGCTTTAAGCGTAAAGCATTTGATGAAAGGTGAAAGTGGCTGCTGGAGGGGAAGGCTGTTGGTACTCAACTGGGAGGTGGAACATTTTGTATTTAAGATTGCCTTTCTCAGATTTTCTGTACTGGATTTTCACTGCAGAAAGAAGGTATTCTTTAAGTGCTTGGACGGCCACTGAATCCTCAAGCAGATAGACATTCTAAGACCCCTCTGTAAGCTTAACCGTTATGTGTGTGGCATTAGGCTTCGTATCTTACAGGGTAAAAGTTAAGTGGCAAGGGAACTGAGGCACTGAGGCACGGAGAGATTAATTAGCTTGCCCAAGATCACACAGCTGCAAGCTGAGATTTGAACAGGTAGCCTTTGTAGCCCAGGCTCCCAGCCACTAAGTTGTCTTGCCTCTTAGGAATCTGTTGCCTACTGTTTAGGCTGCCATTTGCTTATGGAAAGATCTGATGTAAAATATAGAGCAGTGATCCTCAGCCTTTTTGGTACCAGGGACTGGTTTCCTGGAAGACAGTTTTTCCACAGACGGGTGGGGATGGGGGGAGTCGGGGGTTTCAGGGGATGGTTTGGGGATGAAGCTGTTCCACCTCAGATCATCAGGCGTTAGATTCTCATAAGGACCATGCAACCTAGATCCCTGGCATGCGCAGTTCACAATAAGGTTCGTGCTCCTATGAGAATCTAATGCTGCTGCTGATCTGACAGGAGGTGGAGCTCAGGCGGTAATGCTTGCTGACCTGCTATGCCACTCACCTCCTGCTGTGTGGCCTGGTTCCTAACAGGTCCACGGCCCTGGGGTTGGTTGCCCCCTATATAGAGCATGTTGCTCTCTGGTACCTTAGCTTATGACTAAAGGAACTTTTATTCTGAAGCCATAATGAATATGGTCCTTTTTCCGAAGCATTTACTGCTAGAGATTTATACCTTCCCAGAATGTCTTTGAGCTCATTTCAGAGCTAAACATTATAATGAAAACCATTATGTAGTCCAGCATCCAGAACTTGAGTTCATTCTTTTTTTTTCACTGCTTCTAACTTATTCTTAATAATACTAAACATAGCAAAAGGAGGTTGCAATACATTTCTTTGGCAAGTTTGGGTATTGAATTCTTGAGTTTTAGTAGAGCCAAGCAGGTCGGTCACTATGTGTCATTTTTTGGTATCTAGTAGAACGGTTTATTTAGATAGGTATTGGGTTCCTCTAAATTGCCCATTTAGTTGATTTCAGTTGATACGGAACCTTCACTAGGCTTTAGGTCTATCTTGTAAACAAGATATTTTTAAAGACCATCCTAGATTGAGAGCAATCTATTTGTTGTTTTTTTGGAGAGGGGGGGTTTGTTCTTTTTCTCTTCTCTCACAACTCTGTGTTTTCCACCATTTGGCTGGACTCTGGGGCAAGAGTGGGCTGGCCGAGGATGCTCCAGTTTCTCTCACCCCGGAACAGCTGCCTGCCTCTGAGATATTCTTTGGAAGTCTATCCTGAAGCACTCCGAAGCCTTGCTTCTGCTTCTGGGAGGAATTCCTTGGAGGACTAGAGGCAACAGGGGGCCTAATCTGTTGAAACTTGTGTGTATATTTCAGGGTTAATAAATCTCAGCTAAGAAAATTAATAAAAATTCCACTGTGAATGAGAGGTTGGTCAGAGACTAATGTCTTGAAAATGCTTTATGATAACTTGGAAGAATTTGAGCAGATGGAAAGGAGAAACTTTGTTAAGGTCTCCCTGAAATTAGTCATCACTTCGTACAAGCAGATTTCACAAGGTGCTTACTATCTATGGTGTGTATAATAGGGTTGTCTTATTAATTAGTCTGATGTTTGGATCTGGAGAAGTAAATTAATGAGTCAGGTTTTGTATAACAAATGATCACTTTTTAAGTAATTAGTGTAGCATATGACCGTAGAGATTAATATTAACTCTTAAAATATGGAAATTGAGACTCCGATGGAAAATGTGAAAGTGAAGTTAAAACTTTATCTTTTTGCCTATGTAACATTTATCAAGTGAGAAAGTGAGAATGCCTTTAAATAAGCATTTGATTGAAAGCCATTAGAAGGTGAGAACTTGTATACCTTTTTTTTTTTTTCTTTGGGATAGGGTTTTGCTCTGTCATCCAGGCTGGAGTGCAGTGATGGAATCACAGCTTACTGCAGTGGCCTTGAATTCTTGGACCCAAGCCATTCTCCCACCTCAGCCTTCTGAGTAGCTGGGACTACAGGTGTGTATGCCACTGTGCCCAGCCAGTTTTAAAATTTTTATTTTGTGGAGACGGGATCTTACTATGTTGACCAACTGGTTTCAAATTCTTGGCCTTAAGCTATTCTGCCTCAGCCTTCCAAAGTGCTGGGATTATAGGTGTGATTCACTGCTCCCAGTTGCCTTTTGTGTTGTTTTTTTTTTAACTTACTGTAATACACATACAGAAATGTGCTTACATACTTTACATCAGTAGTACTTAAGAGTCCAGCATAGTAGATGTTATTAATGAAAGTTGACTCATGGCAATACATATAACTAGGACTTTGATTCCCCAGTTTTTTTCTTGCTTTCATAAATCTGTAAATCTTACTTAAGAATGACATATAAGGAAAATATGATCTCCTTCCCCTTCCTTGAGTGCAGTCTATTTATAAACAATAGCACTTGGTGCTGGGGTTTGTTCACGTTTGTATGAGGGAGATTGTCTTATTTTCTGGGATATAATGCTGAGATCTGTGCTTTTTGGGAAGTGATGGAACGTTGATAGTGCATCCAGCATTTAGGAATGCAAGAACAAACATTAGAGCCTTTTGAGGATGGTGTCCTCTAACTCCTCTTCAGTCCAACAGCCCTGTGGGTCTCTTCCTGATCAGCATTTTTCACTAAGACCCAAACTTATTTCCTGTAAACCAACTGGGCCAGATACTCATGACTGTCTGTGGTCTGAAGATAGTAGTTTATGTTTTGTTTTTTGTTTTTTTTAAATTGAATTGGGTGTGTTGTTCCCAGATGAATACTGTTATCAGGGACTAAACAAATATTTTTGTCAGGGAGATGTCACAATTGTATTATTGGAAGGGGATTTTCTCTCTTAGCTTTTAATTTGCATTAAGAGCTGTCTGGGCTGTGGGCAAAATAGTGGCTAAAATGACCACTTTTATTTGTTTTTGAGTCAGCTATTGCTTTTTGTGATAACTGAAAACTTTAGTCTTTTTTGAAGGACTGAAGTGTTGAGAGTTTCCTGGAATGAGTGGTTCACTAGCTGTTGCTGATCACCTGGTTTATTCTTAGCTTTTTTTGCATTCAGGAGTCTTAGTTTTCCCTTGTTCTCCAACTTCTGTAATCTTTAAGAAAATGAAAGGATATTTAGCAGCTCTGATGACCTGTGTTTGCTGGATTGTAAAGGCCTTATTGCATTTTTTATCCCTTCTGTCTTGGTAAAAGTTCCTGATAGCAGCAGCTTTTATAAAAGTTTGAGCAGAACTAAGGCAAGGAGGAAGAACTCTAAAATAGTGATTTTTGCTTCTCAGTTGTTATTAGTAGGTTAATCAGGAGAGGAAGTAGGACATTTTAACTAAAATGGGTTTCTGTTTCAGTTATCAAGCCAAGCTGCTATTTTTAAGTTTGAAACCATTTTTAAATTCAGACAGGTTTGAGGATTAATTGTACTGAAATGGAGCTCACATCTAGTGCTTTAGTGAGTATAGCTAAATGTGCCTATAATAGGGAGGAAGTAAATCATTTGGTTTGATGAACTCTGTCACTTGAGGTCATATCATAGCTTTTCTGAAAGAGTGCCCTGTTTAAGGTAATTATATTTTATGCAGACAGGTGGATAGTAGGTATCTAGTATATATCTTTTTTTTTTTTGAGACGGAGTCTCACTGTGTCGGCAGGCTGGAGTGCAGTGGTGCAATCTCAGCTCACTGCAATCTCCACCTCCCGGGTTCAAGCGATTCTCCTGCCTCAGCCTCCCGAGTAGCTGGGATTACAGGCACACGCCACCATGCCCAGCTAATTTTTGTATTTTTAGTAGAGACGGGGTTTCACCATGTTGGCCAGGATGGTCTCGATCTCCTGACCTCGTGATCTGCCCGCCTCGACCTCCCAACATGTTGGGATTACAGGCGTGAGCCTCTGCGCCTGGTTGGTATCTCTTAAATATCTTAATGTTAAATTTCTAAATCTAACATACTGTTTTCTAAAGAAGAGATCAACTTTAAAGTACTTTAGTTTAAAACTGGACATACTCTACCATTTGCTGCCTCTATCCAGGCTTTGTAACCTCTTTGCTGTTGACATTTTGGGCCAGAGAATTCTTTCGTGTTAAGGGCTGTCCTGTGCGTTGTAGGGTATCTAGCAGCATCCTTGCTGTCTACCTGATATCTGCCAACATCACCGTTCTCTCTCTGTACCCCTACTTGTAGGAACCAACAATGTCTCCAGGCACTGCTCTGAATATCCTCTGGGAGTGGGAATCATCCCTGTTGAAACCGTGTTGGCTGTGGCCTCTTCTTTATACCCAGTACGTGTCATTAGCACTTCTGTGTTTTAGGAAGGATTGATCAAAAGGCCGAAGCTCAAAAAGCCAATTAGCATTTTTTGATGGGTGAACTCTTTTCTTTCTCAGCATGCCTGAAATTCATTTACACATTTAGGATTCTAGATTGTAGTATGTTACAAAAAATTTCAAGGATAGATTATGTTCATAGGTAAGTTGAAGGAAAAAATGGAAGATTCTTATAATGGAACGTAAAAAAATTCTTTTCCAATTGGACGTGTGTATTCTGAGAAAAACATTAGGGTCAGGTCATTGTAAATAGATCATCTTTTACTTTCTTCCAGCTGAATTACAGGTTGGCACTTATCCAGATTTATTCCTCTTAGCATAGGAAGATAAGATATATTGATTAATAAGATAGTATAAAAATTGTCTGCAAAAATGTTTTGAAATGTCTGCAGTTTTCTCAGGCAGACTGTTTACTTTTCAGTGTATTGTTTTTATTTCTGTTAATTTTGATGATTCTGGTTACAACATTTTAAATATCTTCTTGAGATGAGAAAAAGCAGGGAAAGAAACTGGAAAATAAGGAGAGTGGATAGAGACTTTCCTCCTGATCATTTCATTTTGTCCTCTAAATAGCATTTTTTACGAAAGTGGGATGGAGGTGGGAGGTTAGGGAAAGAATGAAGTTCTTGACAAATAATCTTCCTTCTTTTGTCTCCAAGGCCTCTGGTTTTGAACTCTGCTGAGTCAGCTAACTATGAGTGAAATCTGTCTGCCACCTGTCTTTATAGGGCCATGTGCTAAGAATGGTTTTTACATTTTTAAATGGTTTAATAATGTTTCATGACATAGCCATGGTCATTCATCTACCAATTGTCTCTGGCCACTTTCACACAACAGTGGCATAGTTTAGTAGTTAAGACAGAAACTGGCTCACAAAACCTAAAATATTTACTCTCTGGCCCTTTTCAGAGTTTGCCAATCCCTAGTTTAAACTATATTTCTCTATTGTTAATATTGGAGGCAAATAGTATTGTTAGATCTGTTAAAGTAGATGTGAGTTAATTAAAGACAAACAAAATTCTCGTAAATTGGTTATTAGATAAGCATTGGTCAAACTTTGTGTTTTTAGAGAGTGGGTTAAAACTTGTGTTATCTACGTGTTTCATAGATTTCCAGGTATCCTTGGGGAACTTTGATGCTAGAGCATCGACATGCTTGATAAGTTTGTTTCTCTTCTTTCACCTGAAGGTTTTGCACTGTAGGACTGCTCTGGGAAGGAAGGTTCTGGGCCATGAACTAGGCAAAATTGATCCATAGCTTCAAGACTGAAAACCATGACTTTATGACTTTTTGGATCTGCTGTAATTCACAGATGGGCTTAATTCTGAGCCCAGTCTGATTGCTTGGGTTAGTTAGTCCTGAGAAGGGAGAGCTCAGG
This sequence comes from Pan paniscus, assembly GCF_029289425.2. NCBI lineage: Eukaryota > Metazoa > Chordata > Mammalia > Primates > Hominidae > Pan > Pan paniscus. The sequence continues at coordinate 104,943,753 of NC_073253.2, forward strand.
TATAGGTATCTTCTTCATAAGCTGTAAATAGAAGATGGAACTCAGCCAGTCTCTGGGATCCTGAGCGTTGCTCAGCTTGGAGGCAGGGTACTTTCAGGTTGTCAGCAGAGGTACTGGCCTGCTCTTCTGCTTATCAAAGAGCAGTTCTTGCTAATTTTCATCATTTTCTTCACTTTTAAAGATTATATGTCACTTTCTTTGCTGTGACACAGGCTAACACCCCATTTGTGTCCTCACAGATTTTAGTATCATCTTTAAATTGCAATATTCTTAGTCCGAACAAAATGGGGGTAATGCGTCTCATCGAGTAGTATTAAGGTTAGTGTTAAGTAGAGTTTTTTAAGTATTTGTTTTTTTGCATTTAAAAATGTATGCATTTGTGTATTTTTCACATGTAAATGGATTTACCACTGGCCTCCTTTGCAGGTGGTGCCTTTGGAAGTCCAGAGAAATTAAATGCTTTTTCCAAGAGCAGAGAAGACTCCAAATTTGACCCTGTCCTATGTTCTTGCTGGTGCACTTCATTGGCTTCAGTGAGGAGTCCGGAGAGCTGGGACTTTACCAATGATTTTTTTTTTCTTTTAAACATGTAAAAGGTATAAATGCACATAGAAATAATTCAAATGACATAGAAAGGTACACATTGACAATAGAATCCCTCTCCCTTTTTTCCCCATCTTTAGTCCACTCTTCTCTGAGTCCCACTTCTGACCATTTCTTTATGTTCCATGTGTGGTTCCTTCTTTAAATATATGCATATACCTCTGTTTTGATTTTTGTTCCAATTTTGAGCTATTGTTTCCCTTTATAAGAGATGAAGAATTTAACTCAATACCCCTTACTCTTCCCAGTTTTTAAAAAAGTTTTGTATTCAATTTCTGTTTGATATACATTAACAGCTTTCAATGATGTAATTGCATTTGTTTTCTTGATTCATCAACTTTAGGCCTAAAGTGACTCCCCACTCTGTCAGTCAAGGAATTTGGTACTTCTCAGCCTTCTCCCACTCAATTTCTCTTCCTTCTCATTTCTCACCCTCCCTCAGCCATCAGTTTTTTTACATCAACATACCTTATATCATCTACATTTCATTCTGTGACTGAATGTGTTATGTACTCTGACTATAGGTTGGTTACAAAAATTGAAAACCAGTAAACAAGGATACGGAATTTTAGGTAGGAGGAATAAGTTCAAGAGATCTATTGTACAACATACTGATTATAATTAATAATAAAGCATTGTAGTTTTGAAAATTGCAAAGAGTAGATTTTAAGTGTTCTCACCACAAAAAAGAATAAATAAGTGATGTAATGCATATGTTAATTAGCTTGATTTAGCATTCCACAATGTATGCATTTTTCAAAATGATATACTTGATAAATATATACAATTTTTATTTGTCAGTTAAAGAGAGCTCGTTTGGAGGTTCCAGCAGGGGAGTGCAGCTCCTTGTATACCCTTGACCGAAGACCCGTCCTCCATCAGGGATGGTCATCCTCTACAACTGAGCATGCAGCTTCAGGAGGGGCTCACATAGAGTGGTGAGGGAGGAAGGGGACACCCGCCTAGCCAGCCAGATCAGCCGGATCAACCCTGGCGATCAATGGGGTGACAGATTTCGCAGCCAGATCGCCCTCACATCCTATTTGTCAGTTAAAGAAATAAAAAATGTTAAAAAAAAGAAAACCAATACATAGTGTTTTCAATTTTATGATATTAAATACCATGCAGTATATGTCAGGTAGTTTGGCTTGATAAGAAGGAGGGATAATCTTGATAATTACACCTGTGCCACTTGAAGGAAATATTCTGAGCATTAGAGCAAGTGGAGTCTCTTATATTCCAGCTGGTGAGAATCATGCTATATTTCAGTTTCCTTAACTTCTGGACCATGACTTCCTTATATGTAGTTTTTGTTTTTTCTGTCTATTTCTAATTCCTTTCCCTTTTTGTTAGCGTCAGAGGAAATAGAAGTTATTGATTCCTGTCTCTTGAATCTCATTATTTAAAAAATCATTTTACAACTCATTATGCACCAACATTTTGGTCCCTTGTGCCTACTCAGGATTGAAAGTATGAAGTTTTGCCGGTTTTTTTTTTTTTTTTTTGGTCGTTCACAATTACTGTTTACTCAAACTGCCATGCTTCTTCTAGAACTGATAGTGCTTTGTTTCCTTTGTGATGAGAAGCCTTTCCCTTCAGGGTGAGGACTTCGGGGCTGAAGATGTACTTTGCAGCAGTTCCCTTCTGTTTCTTCATACCACAGATGTAGAGGAATGTGGCATTTATGGGTCCTGGCCTTGGTGGTAACATTTTACCTGTAGAGCATCGGAACATTGAAGCCTGAGAATGTGAATCATTCTTAGAATCATTTTCTACATAAAGTCCTGAATTGGTGTTTTTAGAATCCAGTGAAGCAGTCATTCTTTTAACAGTCACCAGCATTCCAGAAAAGTCATACATATGAAAAATTCAGGCACAGAATTGTAGAGTAGGCTGGGTCCTTCCAGGTCAGGTAATTTTTAGTCTTTGATTTTTCAGATAAGGGCACCGAGTCACACATAAACTAGACCTCAGCAATTTGCCCAGTCACAGGATACCTGGGACATGCATCCTGACTTATAATTCACTGGCCTTCCACTGTACTATACCCATATCCAGCATATATTTGAAAATTTACTGCGTTAGGTAATATGGAAATTGTGGTAGACATATGTTACTTGTTTTGAAAGAACTTTTTAGTTATTTAGGGAAACAAAACTGCCGTTTGTGAAACTATTAGAGACAGTTAAGTGCTATTATTCATTAGAAGTTAAAGAGGTTAGAATGTTGCCTGGCATATAGTAAGTGCTCAGTAAATGCTAGTTGTTACCAATGGACAGAGATTTGTAGCGTACCTATTATGTAGCAGGCACTGTTCTAGGTTCTGGGAATACAGGAGCTAAGACTAAAACAAGAGTCAATGATAGTATTTTACATTCCTGATATAAAGACAAAGGCCTTAAAGAGAACTCAAAAACAGAAACAAGTTTTGGTGATGGCCTGGCTTAAGTTGACTAAAGGAGAGGGTAAAGAAGCTAAGCTTTTCCTATGGGATGATACTTTGAAGGGAGAAAGAAAATTGCTAGTGTAAAGTACGGTGCTTATGAAGGCTTTGAATCCTGGAGGAGATTGGCTTGATTTAGAATCTTTGGTGCCTGTGAAGAGTAGTTGGGAAAACACTGTAGGTAGTTCAGGATCAGATTGCAAATTGCCCTGAGAGTTTGTCTGAAGAGTTATGAGTTAGATGGTAGTGAATCACTCCAAGTTATTGAATATACCAGGAAGCTGCTTGAGAAAAGCAGTGTGAGAGAATTAATTTTGTAGAAAATTTCAGACCTGGAAAGGAGCTAAGAGAATATTCAATCTAGATTATTCTGGTAGCTGTGTGTAGGAAGATTCAAGTAGGAAGGCAGCTGAGAATCTGTTTGAGGTAATATAGACATAAGGCAGTAAATCCCTGTACCAGTATTGAATTGGCTAGAATCGGGAGGATGAAAAATGTGGAGACATTTTGTAAAGAGAAAGACCAAAGCTTTTTAACAGGTTTGATCGAGGGTAATGATGAGTGGCTTGAATCAGAAAATTTCTCCTACCTTTTTCCATTGGGGTGTTGGAGACTGGTTGTACTATTTGCAGAAGGAGATAGGGACAAGCTGATCTGGAAAGCCAAGTTCATTTTCATTTATGATGACGTGGATGTTAGTGGAAATAACCAAGTGGGCTGGAAAGCCAGTGAGAGATCAGGGAAGGGAGATGCTGATCTGGTAGTCATCAGCATAGCCGAGAATGAATGAGCTCACTTGGGGACTGTGCTTAGTGAGGGCAGGGCCAAGTACATTTCTGATAACCAAAAGCTGCACATCTTACATTAAGAATATTTTGTAGCAGATGTTAATGAAATAAAGCAGCTTGTGTTCAAATTGTCAGAAACCAGCAGCTCATGGATCAGCTTACCTAAGAAAAGATAAGATGATCAGAAGGAAGGATTTCAAAGAAGCGTTTTAGTAGGAGTTTAAAAAAGACCCTTCTCATCTTTGGCACAAATGATAGGACTAAATTATTTTTTTTCTGGGTTAAGACAGAACATAAATTGTGTGTGTGTGTGTGTGTGTGTGTGTGTGTGTCTGTGTGTGTAGGGAGGATGGGCAGCCAGGTGGTGGAGAGGGAGAGAGAGATTTATTAAGGATCAAAATGCAACACCCCAAATAGGGGGCTGAAGTTTGAAGGTTGTTCTGAAAGTCAGACAGATTTCTGAGAATACCCTCCAAACTGCCTCTTGTTGATAGTAAAGAAAAACCCCCTTCTGTTGGGCTGGTAGGTGACCCCATGAACTGGAGAAGTAAAAACTGTCTTTGACCCTGGGCTACCTCTGGAAAATTTGTAGGGTCAAATAACAACACTTGATGTATAGGATATTTCTTGCGACTTTTAGGTAGAAGATCCAACCAATAATTGTTTTAAACAAAAGAGATTTGAGAAGAACTCCAGAAATTTGTATCCTTAACTCATCTTTGATAACCAATGGTATGATATTTAGAAGTTTGCTGTTATTGTATTTTTATGTATTATGTTATGTCTTACTACTGCATTTGTTGCTTCTGTGGTATTTACTGTGTCTCACCTTGCCCTTGTAGACCAGTTGTTACAGATGGATTTTTATAAAGAAAGGCAATAGGAAAGAATTTGTAAAACTTTAGAGTCTGTAGTGCTTGTATAAAGAGTAGTTTGGAAATTCAGAATTTATAATAATTCAGATGAGACTTGCCTAAATACCTGTCCCCTGTCAATAAGAAATAGAAGGGACTTATTCAGGAGATGATTAGTATAAATAAGGTTGCAGGGGGGTTGATTATCTACTTAATACAACCCTGCCTTCAGAGGCTTTCCAAAACTATTTCTGTATGAAAAGCGACCTCAGACATGTCAGTTGCATTTATTTTAATAGGCCAACACTGTTTAGGTTGATTACTGACAATTATTTTCTTTTTGTTTTGAAATTGTTTGTCAAAATTACTTGTTTAAAATTATAAGATGTTGACAGAACTTTTGTTAGCATATCCTAACATGCAATACATGGCATTAATTCATGGTAAATGTGTTTAGGTAGTATAAATGGATAGTGCCTAATAACCTTGTGTACAAAGATAAGCATTTGTCAAACATGTAAGACAGATTACCAACATAGACCAGCAACCATTGCCTATATGATGTGTTAACAACATGACCCTGTTTAGCTGAGAATTGTTAAGGCCTGAAAGTATATCACATGAACCTTCATGCAAGTTCTTGGGTGGGATACACTGTTGACAGATTCTGTCAGAGTGCTAAGCATAAGAATATAAATTAAAAATAAGTTTTAGAAGTAAAGTCGGTGTGGTTTTAAAAAAAAAATCCTGCAAAGAATAGTGTTCCATAGAACAGATTGGGAAGTGCTGAATTAAAGAAAGAGTTCTATTAGTCAACAGTTAATATGTTTAGTGCCACTTAATTGCGGTTATTAAATGGATTTGTAAGTAATAAAACTGCATTTTATTAAAATTTTATAATCTACACATTTTGCCCTAGTTATACACCCTTCTTCCACTCACTTTTAAGTGGTTATCTGTTTTGCATAGTCTCATTTTATGTAATAGCTTGATGTCTAAAATGTTGCCTCAACAGGAGGTAGTTTCTGTGCAGCCATATTGGGCTGGTGCAGATAGGGCCATATGGTTCTAATCTAAACATACATCTGGAAACTCATAGGGTGGAGCTGGTGCTGTCTCCTGGAACCTGTAGAAAACGTCAGCAACTGGAGTCCTGACCACATTTTTGGAGGAGGGTGGTGAGGGAATGAGATGCTATTATTCGAGGTCAGGGCTTGGATCCTGTGTAGTGATTCTGGCAGCTACTAAGTTGGTGGCCCAGCTGCAGTAGTCATGAGTCCCTTGAGTGCTCCGCCAGAACAAGGGATGTTGGGCTTGGAGTCCCAGCTTTTCCCTTCACAGTCATTTGGCACTCTTACCTGCGTCTGAGCAGCCTCTGTTACTGTCATACCTAGGCAGGTGTGAGATTTATGAAAAATGATTTGCCTGGGCAAAGAGTATATTGCTTCTGCAATTTGGTAAGGTATTCTGTAGCTACGTATTTTTTGTGCTCACATCGTGAGGGCATTTATTTCTTTGAATGGACAAGTGGCTGCACAAAGACAAATTCCACAATTTGTGAGAAATTCAGGCATGTTAAGCTCTGAGTCTGGAAAATACAATTAAAAGGTTATTTATAACTGGCTTGTGGCTCATTGACAGACAGGTGGAGATACATACAGAATCGTGGCCACAGCCCCAGTTCACACTCTTTTTGGCCTCAGCACTACACATCTTAAGGGGTGGAGTGGGCGTTTGGAGGGTTACCTGTCATTTTATCAAGCCCAAAAGCCTTCCTGTTAAGTTCCAGAGATCTGACTAAAGGCAGGGTTTTTCTGTAGAGATTGAATAGTGGTTGACTGACCAGGGACTGCAGCAATAACGTTGACACCCCTGCTGGAAATACAGACTCTCTTTTACCAAATCGCAGTTCCTATATTTAGCTTTAATGCAGCGCTTCTTAACTGGGGATGTGTGAGAATCGCCTGGTGAGCCATTTTAAATTATAAAAGGCAGATCTCTGCGCTTTTTCTAGGTAATCCCATTTGTTCCCATTGCTTGAAATTCATATTTATTCTGGCCACTCAAGTTTATATATTTAGCCCTGACTTCTCTCTTGAGTTCCAGACTTGCATGTTCACTGACACCACCATTCAGCTATCTAATAGTTTCAGAATATAACATTTGCCCTTCTGTCTCCTCCCCAATAACTGGCTTGTGGGCCTGTTCCTCTAAAATGCCACCCATAATCCTCCCCCTTGCCCTAGCAAAAAACTCAATGCCAATTTTTTTTCCTTTCCTGCCCCTCCCATTCCTAACTCATCTTTCTTGTCATTCTTTCATGTTCCTTCCCTTCCTGTCCAAGCTACCATGGCTTTTACCTGGCAAACTGCAGTCTTTTACTCCATATGCCCTACTGTGGCTCCAGAATGGCTTAAAATTTTTTAATTGATTGATTCTAAAACTCAGTCTAAGATAAAGATGTTGATGCTGCTTTTTCTGAAAATTACTTTGAACCATCAAGGGTGACTCTGTCTTTTCTTAACTCCTTTATTCAAAGTTAGGTGTAGAGCCTTATTAGACCAAATTATGCCCCTGGAAGACAGTTTATGAGGTTGCACGGCCTCACCCTCCATTGCTTGGGCTCACAGCTCCTTAGGGTCATGGCTCTCCAGCTCTGATGATGGAGATTTGGGCAAGAATTTCTCTAAAAAGGACTAAGCATAAGAATATAAGCTTTATTTTTATAGGGCCAACTATTTGCTAAGTATATTAGTTTCTTATTGCTGCTATCACCACAAACGTAGTGGCGTCAAACAAGAAAAATGTGTTATCATACAGATCTTTAGGTCAGAAGTCTGAAACAGGCCCTACTGGACTAAAATAAAGATGTCTGCAGAGCTGCATTCCTTCTGGAGCTCCAGGGGAGAATCTGTTTCCCTGCCTTTTCCAGCTTCTGGAGGCTGAGTGCATTCCTTGGCTCAAGGCTGCCTTCCAGCCATAGCATCATTCTGATTTCTTGTGTCCTCACATCTCCCTCTCTGGCCTGACTCTTCCATTTTCCTCTTTTCCTTATGATTACATTGGGCCTACTCAGATATTCTAGGGTTTTCTTCCCATCTGCAAAGCCTTAAAATTAATTACATCAGTGAAATTCCTTTTGTCATGTAAGGTAAGGTATTCACAGATTTCAGGGATTATTAGGACAGGGATATCTTTGACTAAACATTATTCTGCTTACTGCACCAGGCACTATTTAAATTTACTTGCATATACTAACTAATCCTCATAACAACCCTATGAGTTAGGTATTATTCTCCCCATTTTACAGATGAGGAAACTGCAGCACAGAGAAGTTATGTAACTTTGAACTTGCCCAGACTTACATAGCCAGTAAGTAGGGGTGCCAGAATTCAAATTTTGGTTGGCTTCAGAGTCTGTTCTTAATTATGACACATACTATCTGGAGGTGCATATTGTAGTACCCTTCAAAGTGATTTTTCAAAAGCCATACTTTTACTATGTAGCAGCAGCTGCAATAATACTTTCTTCACTGCTTACTTGTTGGCAGGTCCTGTGCTAAATTCTTTCACAGCCAGTCCAAGCAATGGATATTAGTATCTGCATTTTGCCCATAGAAACTGAGGCCCAGGATTAAGTTACTTCCCCAAGATCACATGGCCAATAAGTGCGGAAACTAGTATTGGAAGCCAGATAGCCTGAACAGGAGCCAATGCTTAGCCATTAAGCTGAATTGCTTCCACCTTTATCTGGTGAAGGATGTCATTAAAGATAAAGGTAATCTTTGCTCTTACATGGTGGGCACATTTGATGACATAATCAGAGTCCAGAAAGAACTTGATGTGTTGGAGTGATATGTTGAATCTAACACAATTAGATTTGAAGGAAAAAAAAAACGCAAATGAAAGGTGGTATAGATCCTAAGTTTCAGATACATGCATACACTTTGGGGTAAAGTTTTGTTTCTTTTGAATGCTGCTATTGGTGGGTATATTATAAACATATATATCTTCTACAGCTCTTATAACTAGAAACTTGATTTGGTTGAGTGCAGATCTTATATCACTACCGTGATAGGAAATAGTCCAGAATTATCTTGGGGTTCTTTTTCCAAACTTCCTTCACTCCCCACAAGAGGTGAAAATAATAGTCTCTTGAACCAGGTTAGTGATGGTAGTGAAAATGGAAAACTTTTGATTGGACTGTACAGAATCCATAATCTTTGCTCTAGAAAGGGAGCCACATATTGTATTCTATTCACCAGGTCATGGTTGTCATCCTGTGGCCAATGTGGGTCCCATTCTATGTTATTTCCCAAACAGCCCATGAAAACCACCCTATTAATTAGCTCTTTCCTTCCCATTCTTACCTACTTTTTGGGATGCAGTGAAGACTTCTTTTGGATTTTCTTTCTTCAAAAATAGTGTGTTTTGTTTTTATTTGTATTATTTTTGGTGTGGGTTTATATGCCAAAACATTGAATACTTAGAAAAAAATGTTACATGCCATTTTTCTTTCTTTCCTTCCTTTTTTTCTCCCAATAAATACCTAAGGTCCTGCTGTGTGCTAGGTAGGTAGGCATCAGGGTACAGTACATTGAGTAAAACAGCTATGGTGCCTGTTGTCAATATAGGGATTCATTTAGTGAGGAAAAGAGGGAAGCAATACATGAATAAAATAGATAATTGTAATAACACTGTGGAGGAAACAAGAAATAAATTGAGATAAACCATAACATGAGGAGGCCTGTTTTAGACTGGCTGGGGAAGGCTATGCAGAGGTGACGTTTGGCATGAGAGTTGAAGCATTATGTAAACAGAGACCATGTACAAAGGTTTTAGGGTAGGGTGGGGAGGAGCTGGCTTGGAACGGAGATAAGATGAAGGTGAAGCTAAGTTGAGAGAAAGAGATATTCAGTCCTTACTGACTGTGGTGTACAATGTTTTGATTTTGAGGGTGCCTAACTAGGTAGAGATTAAAGCCCTTTACTGGAGATCTGAGGACTGTAGGTGTCTTTTTGAGGAGGATGATTTTTGGACTTAAGTTTGAAAGCCAATTTGAGGCATCAGGCAGGTATTTGAATATATGGGTCTGTTTTTCAGGGGTGAGGTTTCAGCAGGAGATACAAATATGGGAGACATCATGGAATTTAAATCATGGAGTGGATGAGATCATGTAAGAGAGTATAGAGAGGTAAGAGGCTCAAGAAGCTAACCTTGAGGTGCTCTAACATTTAGAGCTTGGGAGAGAAGGAGCCAGCAAAGGAGACTGATAAACAGTTGGCAGGAGGAAAACCTAGGGCATGTTGTATTGGGAATGAGTAAAGAAAACATTTCCAGAGGGAAGGAGTGCTCCATTGTGCCTAATACTCCCTGAGATGATGGATAAGGTAAGGGCAGAGTGCTTTTCATCAGGCTTGAAACATGGGAGCCTCTGGGAACTTTACAAGGTCAGTTTTGGTGGAGTGGTGAGCAGATGCTGATTGTAATGGGCAGATGAATGAATGGGAGTTTGTAAGGAAGGGGGATAATGAGTAGAGAGAAACTTTTGATAATCCCGGTACATGAAGTGGGTGGGGCCCTGGAGGGGAATGGGAATGTAAGATGTTTTATTCAGGGTTCTCCAGAAAGACAGAACTGATAGGACACACACACACACACACACACACACACACACACACACACACACACACACACACATACAGGAGAAGGGAGTTATTAGGAGAATTGGCTTATTTGATTATGGAGACTGAGAAGTTCCACTATTGGCCATCCGCATCTGCATGCTGGAGAACCAGAGAAGCTGGTAGCAGGACTTAATCTAAGTCTGAAGGCCTTAGAACCAGAGAAGCCAATAGTGGAGCTCAGTCCAAGGTGGAAGGTGCAAGAGCCCAGGGACCACTGGTGTGAGTCTGGAGTCTAAAGGCTGGAGAACCTGGAGTTCTGACATCCAATGGCAGGAGAGGAAAAGCGGCCAGGCTCTTAGAGAGAGAGGATGAGAATTTGCCCTTTCTCTGCCTTTTAATTCCATCTAGGCTCCCAGTTGATTGGATGGTGACTACCACATTTAGGGCACATCTTCTCCACTTAGTCCACTCACACACTGTCTCCTCTGGAAACACTCTCACAGATACACCTGGGGCAGCTCAATAATTCTAATCAATTGCTAAACCACCTGGGTTTCACTTTGAGTAGATAAAGGATGGGCCCAGTGCCTACTGAAGCCCTGAAGAATAATCAGTGTTTGACCAGCTATCTGGATATTCATTAATCTAGTCAAGTTGAACCCCAAATTAACCATCACATGGGGTTAAGCACAGGAGGGTGGAAGCACAGGAGTTTGACTTTTTTAGATGTATATAGCATATAATAAATATTAAGTTCAACCTTACGAAATTGGTGATATTTGACTATATTTTACCTATGAGAATGGCAATTTCGTATAGTTTGATCTAATAGAACATGTTACATTACTGAGAATGAGTTGCTTTTAGAAGTGGAACTTGATTGAGCAATATTGAGAGGGTTTAATCAAAAGGGCAAAGAACAAAGCCTTGGAGCAGTTGAGATAAATGGGATTGTTGCTCGGCAGAGGGTTGGCCTTTGAAGCAGGGAGAAGGAAAGGCACACAGTTTTCCAGGAAGGCAGGAGAAGATACACAGATTCAGCCATGCTGGAAGGATCACAGTGAGGCCAATACCCAGCGGGTAGTGTCCTATTTGAGGCAAATAATTATGTAATAAATTTACGGATTTAGCTGTAGATACACATTGATTGATTTTGTTCATAGGACTGAGTGGTAACTGAGCCTGTTCTACCTTGTGGTAGACTCTAAGTTTGTTCTCTCAAAGGTATTTGATATGTGATTTTTTGCTTGGTTTTTCTCTTTCGCTAAAAGCGGAGTAAATCAAATATCATGACCTCCTTCCCCACTCCTGAGCGGTGCAATGCTGTGGCCTCCCTGTAGAACTGATTAGCAAATCAAAGAATAAAGTAGTTTTCTCATAAGTGATTTTCTTGCCCTACAGAAAATTGTCTTTTTCAATGTTACTATAAGTATTCTTTGACTTCTCAGCATAATTGAAGCATTATCTATGATTTCTGTTTCTTTAATGCAGACTACAAGTGCATCCTTTTAAGGTCATTCCACTCTTCTCTGTCACATGTACAGAATTTGCTTATGAGGGTGTTCATTTCAAGAATTTCACCTATTTGGAAGGAGACTTTATTCCACTGCATAATATAATTTTAAAAATGATGTTCTTTAGACCATTGTGTGCATATATCCCTAGGCCATAATTTTCTCCATGTACTTAATTCAGTACAGAATTCCAGGTACTGATCATTAATGATATCTTTAAAGCTAAATGAGTAGGATCCTTTTTTCATGAACTGTCTCCTCTAACTAATGTTTATTTTGAATAATACTCTTATCCATGGATTATGGGACCAAAGCCATAATAAAAATATTCCCAGGAAGGGTTGTCTTCTTATTCAGTGTGTACTTGTTGAGCTATAGGCAGTTTTGCTGTGTATATGGCTCTAAAATGATCTTTTCCTCAAAGTACAGAAAGATCTGGAGAAATGTGGGCACTCATGTATTAAGTTTGTAGTATTATAATATTGTAAGTTTAAGATAAAATGTGGTATTTTTTTTTTTTTTGAGACGGAGTCTCGCTCTATCGCCTATGTTGGAGTGCAGTGATGCGATCTTGGTTCACTGCAACCTCTGCTTCCCAGGTTCAAGCAATTCTTCTGCGTCAGCCTTCCGAGTATCTGGGACTACAGGTGCATGCCACCACACCCAGCTAATTTTTATTTTTTTATTATTTATCTATTTTTTTTTTTTTTTGAGACCAAGTTTCGCTCTTGTTGCCGAGCCTGGGGTGCAATGGTGTGATCTTGGCTCACCACAACCTCCGCCTCCCGGGTTCAAGTGGCTCTCTTGCCTCAGCCTTCCCAGTAGCTGGGATTATAGGCGCCTGCCACCACGTCCAGCTAATTTTGTATTTTTAGTAGAGACGGGGTTTCTCCATGTTGGCCAGGCTGGTCTCAAACTCCCGAACTCAGGTGATCCGCCTGCTTCGGACTCCCAAAGTGCTGGGATTACAGGCGTGAGCCACCGCGCTCAGCCGCTAATTTTTGTATTTTTAGTAGAGATGGGGTTTCACCATGTTGGCCAGGCTGGTCTGGAGCTCCTGACCAGGTGATCCACCCATCTCGGCCTACCAAAGTGCTGGGATTACAGGCATGAGCCACCGTGCCCGGACAAAATGTGGTATCTTTAAAAGCTCTGTGATGATGGCATTTTAGATTAAGGTAATGTTTTATTTTATGGAGATGTGTAGCTGTACTGCTGGCGAGATGAATCAACATGTTCTAATACTGCTTGTAATAAGAGTAACTTGATTTACCATTACCTGCTGTGGTAAATTTGTATCTTCAGTATTGGAATTATTCAACAGAATCTATCAGAAGGGATTTCAAAAGCTGCAGTCTGTGGTGTTGTGATAAGTGAAGAAAAGCATTTCCCCTATTTCAGACAGCCTTTGATAGCATATGTATTTAGGAAAATATATACAGATTCATCAACTGTGTACCTGACTCAAATATTTTTAGCTTCTTTGGGTTGAACTTTGGGTTATGCCAAGGGATCCCCTTTGGTCTTTTCATGGAGAATCACTCGTAACCAATGTTGATGTGCACTTACAAAGAAGGGTGTAAAGGTTTATAGGACGATACTACTCGACAGCTCTGAGGATCTGGAATCTACATGGTTCAACTAGCTTCTCTATTTGAGCCCTGAACTAGTGTTGCACTCATCTCCCGTTTGCTTTGCCATTTCCAGTTGTAAAGTGATGTGTGCTCCCTCTCTTGCCTTTCACTGGTGCAGTGGGGCTTGTCTTTCAGGATGGGACCTGTGCTAAAACTTTTTCTTGTCTCTGTGTATGCTGATAAACAGGCTTTAGAGTTCTATCTTGTGGTGACTTATCACCCCACCCCATCTTAGAGATGACAATTGCCTTTAAAGGACTATAGTTTTAATGTGTAGAGGGCTCTTTCTGTTATGTGCTTCTAAGTAGAGAGGCCTGTGAGAGCATCTTTCAGGTCTGAGAAGGTACATGGCTGTCTTGTGCTCCTTTCTTCTCTAACATCAGGCTGTAGATATTCACCCCTAGTGTTGTATTGCCCCCAACCACTGCCACCCCCAGTGATTTGCTGCTAATTTTGGCTACTTTTTTTTTTTTTAATTCCAAAATCTGTTGCAGTCTCTTCGGACTTCTGCCAATTCTGGCATAGTTTGCTCAAATGATTGGCCTTTTCTTGGTAGATCTCAGTCTCTTAACTTCTCCCTTTCCCCTTGTTGAACTGACCAATAACCTGTGAGTATAACCCTTATATCTTGTGTGTTATATGGTCTTTCATATTTTTTCCTAAAGCATATCATGCCATACATACTATTTTTGAACTGCCTTTTCACCACTTCTGAAAATACCTTTCCTTACTTTATCTTCTGAAAATACCTTTCCTTACATTTCTATTTTAAAACAATTTATATTTCTAAATTTTCAGTGGCTGACATCCCTTCCATGATAATGAATCTATCGTTTGACCAGTCCCCTACTTTTGGGCGTTTGGATATTTTCTATCCTTTTCTCTTTTCCCTTCTTCCTTCTTTCCTTTCTGCTTTCCTGTTATTTCCTGGTAATGAGTATCCAGAGTTGTTTGTTCACCATGCATGTAGTTTTTTAAAACCTTAATGTGGGTTTTTTGAGGCTTTTGCTAGTTATAACATCACCTTGTGTGTTCAAAGACAGGGGCCCGTATCTTATGCATGTCTTCCTAGCATACATGCCTGACACAGTGGCCATTCACTAAAGAATTATTGTTGAGTTTCAGAAATATGAGGGCCATTTGACAAATAAATGAGTACCTTCTATGTACTTGGAACCCAGGATATAGGGGTGAACAAGGTAAAGATTGTCCTTGCTCTCATAAGGTGAGGTATTATTTTGTATAACGAGGTTTATGTTACAGAGATGGCAACCCTCTTAATGTGAGGATTAATGAAAAAAATTTAAGACACACAGTATAGCAAAAGCAGACTGAATGACTTAGGGTATGGTTACTTGGGAGATGTTCATGCTTATGGCTGAATTGACTAATTGATTTTTCCATAGATGATATTTCTTATTTAGGATTATCCACTAGTGTTAAGGGATTGAGATGGAATGATCTTTTTCAAGTTCATACTTTTTTGACCCTTGTGAGTAACTCCAGTCAATTATACTTAAATTAAAAATTTCATACCTGAATATAATATGCTGTTGTACAGTGATTCCAGGGACCCAAAGATCTTTTAGGACTGAGTTTGGGGGGAACAGAAATATTTCCCAAAATATTTTTGGTCTTTCTGTTGCACATCTTAAAATATGATTAAGCAAAGATTGCAGCCGCGGAGAAGATTTTCTGCTGTAAATTGGTGTTTCAACCCTGCCAGCTGTTCATGCTTTCTGCGATCCCACTTATAAAAGTGGAAAGTGAAGGGTGAGTGGCTGCCCTCGTAGGCAACCACATAATTAAAAACAAAAAATGTGTATGCCTCAGCAGATCTATATTAGTATTTCATATAGCTGCCTTTTTCTTTTTTATTGTAGGGCCAGCTCTCAATGTTGCAAGAAAAAATAGACCATTTGGAGCGTTTGCTAGCTGAGAATAATGAGATCATCTCAAATATTAGAGACTCAGTCATCAATTTGAGTGAGTCTGTGGAGGATGGTCCGAAAAGTTCACAAAGCAATTTCAGCCAAGGTGCTGGCTCACATCTTCTGCCCTCACAATTATCCCTCTCAGTTGACACTGCAGACTGTCTGTTTGCTTCAGAAAGTGGAAGTCACAATTCAGATGTGCAGGTAATGTATACATTCGTTAATAATCACTGGCCTTTTTCTTTTTGTTCTTTTTAAGATTTGACCTGATGTCTGTTCTGACTTGGTAAGTTGCTTAAACTCTTTGGATTCTAGTTTCTCTTTTTGTAAAGTATTTTGATTAGTCACATGAACATTAATGTTCTGTTTAGTGATAAAATTCCATAATTCTATTTCTCTCAGTTTATCTTACTATTTTATACTTACGTGAATACAGTCTTTTTGTATGCTTTTCAGGTCTTATTTTCTGTAATAGTTGAAAACCTTTAAAGGTTTAAATTTTGCCAGAGATTTTTTTTTACCTTCCTTTGGAGAATACAAGAAAATCCATGTTCTTATTATATATCAGTTGTACATTATAGATTTTGTACAAAGTAAGGTTAGACTTTTTTTTTTTTTTCCTTAATATCCTTTTGCAAGAGGGAAGGGAAATATTCTAGAGCTGTACTTTCCAGTATGGAAGCCCCTGTCTGCATGTGGCTACTGAGCACTTGAAATGTGACTAATGTGGCTTGAGATGTGCTGTAAGTGTAATGTACACACACAG
Organism: Pan paniscus; assembly: GCF_029289425.2. Taxonomy (NCBI): domain Eukaryota; kingdom Metazoa; phylum Chordata; class Mammalia; order Primates; family Hominidae; genus Pan; species Pan paniscus. Next base: position 104,959,915 of record NC_073253.2, read on the forward strand.
TGTTTCAAACTTAGTGTGCAAGATATCTTAATTCATTTATATATTGATTATGTGTTAAGATAATATTTTGGATATACTGGATTAATGAAATTTTAAAATTAATTTCAACTGCTTTGTTTTACTAGAAAATTAAAAATTTGGTTTGTATTATATTTCTCTTGGACAGCGCTATTATAGAGGGCAATGGAGTCGAAAACCAGCATTGGAAAGGACTTCTGCCTTTCTTAAACTCAGAGTGTTTCACTCACATTGGCTCTGCAAATTAGGGCAAGGCTGTGTTTAACCTTATGCCTTAGACCAGAAACTGGATTTTGGGGGAAGGATCCTAAGGGGTAAATATTTTAAAGTTGGACAAAATTATTTGGCTTCTGGCCTCGTTTTCAAATATGTACTTTCCACTAACTGCTGAGGGCAGAGAACATGATATGATCTTGAGGTCATGGCTCACAGGCCAAGCTGGAAGCTGGGGACAGTGGAGCTGGCCAGGTCTTGCACCTGCAACCTCATCAGCTAGAGTGTAGCCAGATTCTGATAGGATCAGAATCCTGTGCTTACAGGGATAGCTGTTTCTGTGAGGTTTGGCTTTATTTAGTTTTTTGTTGAGTACTTCTTGAGTACTTAGCCTTGTTGTCATCCATGATAAGGGAACAGCCAAAAAAAAAAAATTATTTTTGTTGTGTGGTCTAAATCTGGGCTGGACAGAAAGGAGTTGCAGAGCAACCATGGAAGTCAGGCAGAGCAAGTCAGGAGGGTACTGGGAGAGCTGCAGGACTGAAGGAAGAAACAGACACTGCTAACACATCCTCCTGCCCAGCTTGTTTCCAAAGATTTGTCAGCTTATCCTTGAGAAGATTTTATTTTATTTATTAAACTCATATATTCCATAGGGAGAGAAATATTATTGGCTTAAAATACTTTGTATTGACTTTCATATAATTTGTTTGGCCTTTAAATTTTTTTTATAACTTATATTTGGATGTGATTTTTGCAGTCTAGTTTTAACATAATTTAAATTTTACAAAAGGTTGTTTGGTTGTGTTGTCACATTTAATATTATAGAGACTATGAAGAACAAAAGTAAAGTTTTAGTTTTTTTCCCACCGTTTTTTCCTTTGCATCCCAACATTATTAGCCAGAAGGAATACTGCATTGAAAAGCTAGCAAACAATAGGATACATAAAAGCTAAATCTCAATTTTAAAATTTTTCTCAATTTTTAGATGATTATGCCTGGTTGACCCTGTTGTAGTTTTACTTCTAGGATAAGATAGGTAGATATAACATATGCTACATGGAAGAATAGCTATAGATAGATATATTTTTGTTCAGGCATAGATTTTTAATATACATGAGATTTACTACAAAATAAAAATAGCGCAAAGTAAAATATCATTTTCAGAACTGTTTTTGAAAATGCTGAAATATCTGGTCATAATCAAATTTCATCAGAAATTTTTTTCATGGTTCTTTTTCTATAAATTTCTATTAAATTGTTTTGGAAGTAAAGTAGGAGAAGAAGGAATAGAATGAACTTTTTTTTTATTAGAAGCGGATGGGAGGGATTATTTGTCAGGGTAGTTTTGTAGCACAAATAGCATTTCAAGCCTTTGAATGGTGATGGAATATTTTCTACTCTAAACTCCTCAATGTCTACAGAAATAGTTTTATTTTATAAAATATATATGCAGAGTATAGCAGTGAATAATTTTGAGCAAGTATTTACCAACATTAAATTAATCATTGTTAAACTTTAATTTTTTTTCTTTTACATTTTTAGATGTTGGATGTTTACAGTCTAATTTCTTTTGACAATCCAGATGGTGGAGTTTGGAAGCAAGGATTTGACATTACTTATGAATCTAATGAATGGGACACTGAACCCCTTCAAGTCTTTGTGGTGCCTCATTCCCATAACGACCCAGGTAAAATTTGCACTTCAAAAAGACAGGAGGTTATTAAGTTGCTTTAGGCCTAGAGTCTTTTAATGAGAATCTGGTAGAGGCCACTTCTCAAATTTTTGAGACATTATTCTCTGACTTTTAACATTAATATATTCCTTTTATGTGTCATTATGTTTTAGTGTTCTCATTTTATCAGTTTATGTGCCATTCAAGGATAGTATCTGTGCAGTATGAAATGGTGATAAACAAAAAAGAAGGGCTTGCCTTTGGGGACAAAACAGTATATAGTTTTAAGAGACTGCTTGTTCATTTTAGTAACTTTTTAAAAAATATTGCGTAGGAAAATTATTTCATGTCTATGAGGTCTACTTTTAGAAAAGGCAGAATACTCATGGGAAAGTTTGAATCTTTAAAATAAAGAAGCAGTATTAAATGCTTTAAGAACCTTGGTGTTGATTGGTTTCAGGCACATACGAATGTGAGTCTCAGCTCTCTGTGTTTATCAGTGTTAGATGACTTTAGTCAAGTTACTTAATCCCTCTGAGACCAAGTTTTTTCCCTAGTAGAATGAGGATAGTAGTATCTGTTTCAATAGGGTGCAAAGTGAAAGAATCATGTATGGCACAACAGTAGCTGCTATCATTATTGTTACTGCATATGATGGCGTTTATTTATTGGGACCACAGATTCCTCCCTTCCCCCACCCCTGACCCCGCCCTGCCAAGATGAGGGGAAGTTGTTTCAATTATAATGGGACATAGGATTTGATATACATATTTGTTGGTTTGAGTACCCAGTCACAGATAATTTAGTTGCAGCATTTTTTTTGTGTGTGGGGATTGGAGAGGGGGGTGTATTTCCAAAGACTTATTTTGAAGGAGTGTGTTACTTTTCTTAATATCTCGATTTCATGATTACTCTCAGAAGCACTGGTAACCTAATAATTTGAAGGTTTTTTCTTTGCTTCCAACATTCATTTATCTTCTACTTACATTTTTTCCCCATTAGTTTATTGGCAGATATTCCTATTTTTCTATTTTGAAGACAACAAAATATGTTACTTTAGGTCTGGACACATGATTTAGTGAAGCATTTTTTTTGTGCGTGTGTGCTGCTTTTGGATGTGAGAGGTAGTCTGCAAGCTTGGATATTGAAATGCTTGGATTTCTAGACTACTTCAATATTTAGTGTGCACTGACGTAAAATATATGAAATCAATATTCTGGAAATTTGTGATGAGCAGTTATTACACCTCACCTTCTGACTTGATTTCCCTATCTTTGATCTTAATGTCTTTATCTTTTCCTACATATACCTGTTAGTGTTATGTTTTCCTCATATATATTTTAGATCGTCTTTCTCCTTAATCTTAGCCTGTACCTTTTAAATAAAAACTCAGGGAAGGCTGGGCATCATGGAAGGACTTCAGGGATTTGGAGCTAGGCAGAATGAGGCAGGTATCTTGGCTCTGCGGTGTATTGCCTGTGTGTCCTTGGGCACATTGATTTGTGTATCTGTAAAATGGAGATCATACAGGTGGAGTAACATCTTAAGCCAGGGTTAGTTATAAAGTAATTATAAAAGGTGATGAAAATTACATCTAATCCAAATTTCTTTGCTATTTATTCACTTGAGTGCAGATTAGTTAGTATATTTGCATTTAGGGGATGCATATGAAAAACACGTATCTTTGATTACTAGACTCACACTCAGTGAGGTGAGGTGCTCCCACTTAATGTAGGATCTAGATGGCTTATGGCACTGCAGATTTTTTTTCTCTATAAATCTCATAATCACTTGACTACTCAATTATTGAGTGAAATGGTGGCAGAGCCACTTGTAATATCTAAGTTGTTCTCCCTTCTCTTTCTGCCAATCATGTTTAGTTTAATTCTTATTACTTAATTGGGAGAGTGATGTGATTCCATAGTGTAATCTTCCTTGTAGGCTTATAAATATCCTTCAAAGTGTGTCTTGTGAGTCTTCCTCATATGAAGCCCACTTCTTCCCTTTTCTTGATTTTTAAAAAGACCTTTATTCTTTCCCTTTTTCTGCAACTTTTAATTCTAACCAATCTCATTTCTTGTTATTCCATACATGGGCACTTAACTGTAATAATAAAATCTATGGTTTACCAGGCAGAATGCCAAATGTTTTACAAACATTTAGTGCATACGCATGAAGGTTAGTGCCATGATTCACGATGAAGGTGTTACCAGGTTACATAGCTAACAAGGGGCACCAGAATACTTTCCTGACAATTTACCTGGATCTCCCACTAAAGTAAATTCTAGCGGCAAAGAACATATGCCTCCTATTAAACACACTCTCCTCATGGCCTAGCTGAACACTTGGCATATAGAATAATTGCCAAATAAATAAGACCTCTTTGACCTTTCTCGAAGCCCCTCCACCACATACTCATACTGCACACACACGCCTCCATGCTTACAGGTCTTCGCAGATGTAAACATTTACAGCACTTTTACTTGGTCTCCTCACTAGAATGTTAGCTCATTAAGGGCTGGAACTTTGTTTTATTCACTGCTGTGTTGGGAATGCCTAGAATCATAACTGGCACATAGTACTGAGTCATTAGAGTTTGGTTAAATAAGTTAATGAGCTAATGAATCTGACTCTTCAAACTAGGATGAAACATTTGACTTATTCTTTGGCGTAGGCTTTTCTTTTAAGTTCCCTCCTTCCTGATGGCTACTTATTTCTATTCTTAAAAAAAAAAAACTTATTTAAAGTACTCTTTTGTAATTTTATGTACTAAAAACAGGCAATAGTAAGCTCTTTGAGGGCAGGGATTGCCCTCGATTTTTAGATTTTTTGTTTGTTTGTTTGCATTACTATTCCTGCTTAGTTAGTAGGTCATTTTCTGAGTAGACATCCCTAGTAAGTATTCCTGACTATAATCTCTTTTGGTATCCTAGTAACTATAGCTGAATCTTTTTGTCTTAGTAAAAGATGTTAATGACCCTGACTCTCAAACTCTTCTCCACTTGGAAAAAATAATTGTCAGAAACAAACATTTTAAAACTACAGTGATTTTTGCTGTCAAGCAAAATGCTAGAGAGAAGAATCCGCTGACTTAATAATTTTCACTATTCCTTAACTTAACAAAAGTAAAATATTGACAAATAAATTATTCTGTGAAAAACTGAATTATTCACATCATGAAAAGCCATTCTTTTTTAATAGAGGAAAAAGAGAAAAGTGTGTTCACATACACTCCAAGTCAAAATGTGACACTATAATGGGAAATCTTTGTATAATACTCCTAAATGAATGTGCAATTAGGCAGTGTTCTTTCTAAATGAGATTTATAGAGATTTGTTTGCATTTTCTGCAGCAACAATTTAAAACAAGCTTTAGCATAGTAGTTTGTTTCATTGGTGGATTTTCGTCTATTGGGAATAGAAATATTTGAAATAGATTTTAAAAAATTTTCTATATTTAGTTCCCCAACTTTGTGAATTTATGTTGCTGTGTTTTTCTATATATAGATATTTTTCTTTTTGGACTGAGTTGGTAATATCTCTCAAGAAAAGGTAAATTTCAAAATATGTTTGTATTTTAATAAAATTCCAAATTAAGTTACAGTCTGAAAAGATCTAACAATTGTCATAAAATATTTAAGTGTTTTACATGAGTAAAAACTGAATTGGAAAAGAATTGTGAAGTAAATGCTGATAACGTTGTACTGTTATGCTTTTGAAAGTTTTGAATCATAGACCATGAAATTAAATGTTAGTTGATTGATACATGTTCATGTTGTATTTAATAAGCTGATTAAAACACAATTACAGCACCTTTGTATCTACAATCTTAATTCTTTGCTTCCCACTAGTTAAACTGCTGAAATATTTGGTTAATTTTACTTCAAAGAAGTCACAGTGTGTGGAGAGAAGATAAGGTATACTAAATGAAAGATTGGACAGCATATTGTTAGTTAAGCAATTTGTGAAATGAACGTTAGAAAATAATCCCCCTTGTGGTATGACTCTAAAATAGTAGGAAGACCTAGGCCCAAGAGTTACACTGGAAAATAATTTTCTTTCAATTCTTCTGTAGAACTTTTTATTGACTCAGAGGGTGATTAGGACTTTTTGCTTTTTTGTGTGTGTAAAATTAAGAAACAGATGTTTGCGTTTAGTATTATGATAATTATGTATCCTCTAAAAAAGTTTGTAAAAAAAGAATAAAAACATGAGGAAATCAGTGTAATATTTCCAAATATTTCTATTCAAATATTTTCAAGTATAGTTAGAATTTGAAAACAGTTCTGGTCAGTCATAGTTGGCTAATATCTCTATCAGGGGTGTCCAATCTTTTGGCTTCCCTGGGCCACATTGGAAGAAAAATTGTCTTGGGCCACACATAAAATACACTAACAATAGGTGATGAGCTAAAAAATAAAATCGCAAAAAAATTTCAAAATATTTTGAGAAAGTTTACAAATTCATGTTGAGATGCATTCAAAGCCGTCCTGGGCCACATGCAGCCCGTGGGCTGCAGGTTGGACAAACTTGATGAGAGGTGGTGGAGACTTAGAAGTCTGGTTGCTAAAGGAACTTTACTGATCAGAATGAGATGGTCATCGGAAGGAGAAGTTGTATGTGAACACTGTTTGGAGAGTACTTTATTTGGTTTAGCTACTGCAGGATAAAGTGGATTGTTTGATTTTGGCTGCCATGATGGGAAATTTTAGTTTCTGGAGCTAAAATCGTATGCGGAACAACCGAGTTCTGGCATTTATTGCCTGTACGGCATCAGGGGAGTTGCAGGTCTTTGTTATTTTTTACTTTGTGTAATTTTTTAACCCTGAAAAGTGGTAAATGAAGCCACATTTAACAGGTGAGGGCAGCGAGGCTAAGTTAGGGTAATTTGTTCAAAGTCAGTTAATTTAATTATAAATTCTCAGAGGTTGGTGAATTGAAGCTCAGGATTGCCTGATTGTAAAATCTGTGTTTTTTCCATTTACCTCTTTTTATTGCCTCTTAAGATACTTTATTTAGTTCAAATTATTCTATTTCTTTTCTTCTTGTGTTGTAGGCATTAGTCGATTTAACACATTTATCTGGACTTTGGGTTATTAATAGGGTTGTCAGATTTAGCAAACAAAAATATAGAATGCTCAGTTAAACTTGAATTTTCAATAACAATGAATAGTTTGTGTGTGTGTGTTTGTAGTTTGTGTGTGTGTGTTTGTGTGTCCCAAATATCACATGCAGCATGCTTATACTAAACATTTATTTGTTGTTTATCTGAAATTCAGATTCAACTTGGCTGTGCATTTTATCTGACAACCTTAATTGTTAAGAAAATTGTAGCACTTGAGTTAAATGGCTCTGTATGGCTATTTAGAATTCTGTTTTTAGAGATCTCTAAAATATGTGTATTGAGATTCTGTTTTACAGGAAGAATAGACGGTTTGGTCTCTCATTGGACTTTATTCTTTGAGGAGCACATATGTTAAGCAGCTGCTGAGAAATGTAGATGATCATTAAATAGCTCTTCTTTCTCCTCAGTTTCAGTTACCTTTGTCTGTCTTTCAAGCCTGGGTGCTTCAAAACTCTCCAGTGCCCTGGTAATACAAATAATTACTAACACTTAGGGAATTATTATGTTCTGTGCACTATTCTAGGCATTTTACGTATATCACATCCATTACTCCTTTCAGCAACTTCATGACAGAGTCTGTAATTACCCTCCCTTCATAGATGTGGGAGAAGTGGCAGGAGAGAGCATAAGTGATCTGTTCATGGCAGGGCTAGGTTTGAAATCAAGTGATCTTTTTCCAGAACCAGTACTTGTAACAGTTTTTAACATATTGCCTTTTTTGGATAATTCTTCTGAAACCACAGGCTGAGCATATAGGAGGGAAGTCTTTTAAGTATTTCCAAGCCAAATGTCAACTACTTTAGTATTATTAACCATAAAAAAGAAGATTTTTTTCAGCTATCTTGCAAAAGTGGACATCTCACTGCACTATCTCCTATCCTTCTTTTCCTTCTGATTTATCTTTATTGAAATGAATGTCTCTGTCCCTAAATACTATATTAGTACATGAGATAGTGAGTGATTTTCCTGATTGCCACATTTTCTACAATTAGAAAGTGATTTACAAGCAATATTTTCCAGCTTTTGTTTTGTTTTGTTTTGTTTTTTGAGATGGAGTCTTGCTCTGTTGCCCAGGCTGGAGTGCAGTGGTGCAATCTCAGTTCACTGCAACTTCTGCCTCCCAGGTTCAAGCAATTCTCCTGCCTCAGCCATCTGAGTAGCTGGGATTACAGGCACACGCCACAGTGCCTAGCTATTTTTTTGTATTTTTAGTAGAGATGGGGTTTCACCATGTTGGCCAGGCTGGTCTTGAACTCCTGACCTCAAGTGATCCGTCCGCCTTGGCCTCCCAAAGTGCTGGGATTACAGACTTAAGCCACCGTACCTAGCAATATTTTCCAGCCTTTAAGTTGGTTTCTTTTAGAGACTTTGATAATTTGCCCAGTATTTGTCTAAAGCTAAGTAGCCCCCTCGTGTACCCTAAGAGTAACCCACCAAAGAAAGTCACTTTTCTTTCTAACAGTGTCTGTCATATTTTAGACAGTTTTCTCATTATTTCAAATAACCAAGCTCTGGTTGGGGAAGACTTACTATGCCTGAAGTATTGTCAGTCAGTATTAGATGCTCATAGATGGGATCATTAATGAGGGAGGGGAGAAGCTTTAGCACAGATTTAGAAATTATCTTGGAGATTGATCACACAATTGCAGCTATGAGAAAAAGTATGCAGGTCTTCTAAGGGGCACTTAGAAAAGCAATATAATAAGGGGTCACAGTTGGACATTGTACGTATAGGGCTGCAGGATGAACAAAACGCCTGCTGTCCTAACAATAATGCAAATAGGTTCCTCTGGTGTGGGGTAAAATTTCCAGTGACAGCGTCTTCATATGGATTCAAAAAATGATCTCTCTCAAACAACTTCATTGAATTAAAGCTGATATGCTTAGAAAACTATTAAATGACACTGAATCAACTGGGAAAAACAGGTTAGATTATTTTGGAAACCTGGGTTCAAAAGCATTTAGAGGCATCAGCAGGTTTCTAGGTTTTCCAAGTCTCACAGATCTCTGGAAGCCTCAGCTTCATCTGTGACTGTCTTCTTACCCTCTCTTGGAAACTTAGTCGATTACTAAGTTCTCTTCATTTTGTCTCCTTGACCTCTTATTTCCCTCTGTTTATTTCAACTGCAGTCCATAACCATTTTTTCAGAATTTTGCAGTGGTCTCATTTTCTGTTTCTCTGCTTCTACTTTGCCTTTTTAGTCTTCACACTCTTAGTACAGTTATTTTTGAAAGCACAGGTCAGAAAACCCTCACGTCCTCCCTCCAAAGTTCTCTGTAAGAAACAGGAATGGTTTAGAAGGTTTTCAATAATCTATCTCCCACTTCTATTTTTATATTTATTTCTCACCATATTTGCATCATGTACCCTGCAATGCAGCCATAACCAACTTCCTGTCTTTTCCATATGCTCTTCCCTTTATTTGGAACTACCACCCTTTTTCTCTCTCCAGATGATGACTAATCTAAGAATCTTTCTTCTTTTCTTTTGGTAAGACTTTACCATTTCTTTATTTCCATGGCATTTTATTCATATTTTCACTGTAGAATCTGTTTTCATTTAGCTTTATTGCTTTGCCCTTATTAGATGCAAGGTACGTGTTTGAATGAATAAATCAGAACGTTAATTAAAACTCTTTCACAGTTTATCAGGGAGGAAAAGCAAGCTTAACTTATAATAGAAATGTTGGAATTAAAATTAATCAGCAGCATATTTGAGTAATAGTAATACCATTTAAGATTGTATGTTACCCCATAAGTATATGACTAGAAGTTGCAGTTGAATATTGAAGGATTAAGGAGTGATGGAAGAAACCTGTTCGTCATTTTTTCATAGAAAATACCTTAATTACTAGATGAGAACAATAAACACTGAAGATTCTGAAAGGAGGGAGAGAGGGAAGGGGGAAAGGGTTGAAAAACTACCTGTTGGGCACTGTGTTCACTATTTGGGTGATGGGATCAATAGAAGCCCAAACCTCAACATCATGCAGTATACCCGTGGAACAAACCTGCAAATATACCTCTTGAATCTAAAATTAAAAAAAAGAAAATAAATTATTAGATGAAAGGATATTTCTGTTTTTAATGAACTTTATTTTAAAATTTGAGAATATTTATCACATTGAAATGGAAAAAAAATCTTGAGGCTTAAGTTGCATGTGTTGTTTATTACCAATGTATTATTTATCTGGATATAATTATTTTTTATTCAAAAACTGTTCATGTTTTCCTGAAGATTGGTGCTTATTTAACTTTTGAGTGGAATTAATATACTTTAAAAATCGTTATTAATAAAAATAAAAAGAAAAGAAAAAATCATTATTATAGCAATCAAAACCATAGCAGTGTAACAGTGCTTTGTGGAGCGGGGTGCCTTCTTAGGGATGGGTGTTTTAATCATCTTAGGGCTCACAGATCCTCTTAAAATGTAAATATTTTGGAAACTTAAAGATAATGGACAATGATTATTAGGTATAGCATCAGAACAGAGAGTGAACATATTAAAGCTAATATGGTTGTATTATTTTATCTTTAGTTTCATTTCTAGCTGAAGTAATAAATTTGCGTTTGTACTTTTTTCCTAGTCCTTTTGGCTATACCTTTCATTCATCTTATTAAGTACTTATTGAACTCTTGCTCTTATATGTTTGCAGTAGATACTAGATTAAGTTTGAGTGGTATGTGTGCTCAGTCCTGCTTCTAAAATTTGCAGGATCTGGGGCAAAGTACACAGAGGCCCACATACCCTGTGTTTAAACATTTAAGTTATAAATCAAAGAAATAAATTACTAAAGAAAAATAGGTCTTCTCCTCTTGCCTGGAGAAATAGCTCAGTGATCTAGAAGACCAAATGTAGGTTTAGATTGCTGTTGCTCTAGTTCCCCACTGGAATATGGTGGTGTGTATGGGGAGAGCCAGCCTGTGGGGCAGGCCAGCTGCCTTCTCCTCCCAGGCCTGGCCCTGTCCCAAACCAGGAAGGACCTTGATTGAAGCGATCCTGGTGCCAGGTCTACACCCCTACAAACTACAGCCTCTTGGCCACTGTTTAGGCTAGAGAGGGTCGGTCCCATTTGTTAGGGTTAAGTGCCCTGATGGGGAGAGACTTATAAGAATCCCAGTAGGCTTCCAGTTTGGGGCTGTTCAGACAGATTTCTGGACCCTGGTACTCAGAAGGGCAGGGCAGGCTCTGGGTCAGTTTGTCCTGTGGATTTATCCAATTGAAAGGGGTGTAGTCAGAAGAATAGGGAGGTCCTTCTAGAGTCCAGGGCTCAGGGCCAGGTAACTCTTGCCCACATCCTCATGGTGGTACTTAGTGTATATGCCCTTGAACCAAATAAAACTAAATGTTCCTGAAGAGCATCAGAACTCCACATAATCTCTAGATTTCCAACCTATGGCTGAGAGCTCAAAATTTTAAAAATAAATTGTGATTTGTGAACAGTTACTAGGTGCTTAATTGTTCATGAACATTGAATGTAGACAATAGAGTTTCCAGCTTTATTGGCTTTTTTTATTTTAGAACTTAAAAAAAAATAGTGGTATCGAATTTGGGTTTATGCCTGCTTTGTGGAACTTGTAATTATGCACTCTTTGTTTTAAATATTTCCCCACTTATTTAAAATAGCTATTAGCTTTTTTATGGGTGGTAATAGTGTTAGAATGGAAAAGAATAAATTGAAAGGTATTCTTAATGCTGTTCTAGCCCTTGTTTAATTTTCAAGGATATTCCAACAGAAAGAAAAAAAGCTGTGAATTGACCGCTTAAGTAAATCAGTTTGCAACTCAGTGTCCTAAGATTATTAAATCTAGAGGTAGGAATATAATTTTATGTCATGAAAATTCATCCCCTACCACTTTTTATAAAACACTATATTTCTGGTTGGTCTCATGTTAATATACAATTGTAGTTTTTACAGTAATTTAGAAAACGAAAGAACCAATTCAATGTAAAAGGGAATACTTGATTACTCTATTGTATAAGAGCAATAAAAGCTAATTTACTGTTATATTACTCAGTACTGAAAGCTGCAAGAGGCTATCTTTCAGTTCATTCTTCATTAATTATGCTGTATGGTGGTGATATCAGTATGAGTTTTATGGAACGCTTTCAGGTTGACATCTCTGAGCTTGTATTTTGGCTCATGTGAATGTCTTTACCATATTTTCCTCATGATTGTTGAGGGGTGAATGAAGTGTTGAAGGCAAAATGGACTAATCAATCACTGTGATTCCTCTGTGAAAACTCCCATGATAAACTCTTTTTTGAAATGGCCTTAGTTCATTCATCACAGATTATAACTGTTGAAAATAAATAGTTGTGCTTAACAAAAAACACAGAAAAAAACTTTTACTTATCAATCTTCATAAAGACTAACCCTTAAAAATTTGCCTTTTATGCTAGATTACTGGAGTTTTATTATCAAATTAATTTGGAGGCATTTCACTATTTATAGTTCTTTAGCTAGTAGCCAGATAATTAGGAATTAGTTTGAACCTTTAAATTTAGGTAAAAGATATCATGTGATATCTTAAAGATGATAATTCTAATAGAACCATTTCATTTACATGGTCCTTGTTGCACGTGTATAATAAAAGCATGGTACAGAAATAGATTTACTTACGTACATTTGAATTTAGCTCAGTTTTGCAATATGTAGGTAGATATAGTATATTCAGTTAAATATTATGTTGATATTTGATAAAATAAATTCTTCCCACATTGCAATCTTTATTTCTTGGATGGTAATGACGCTGATTTGTTCTAGGGCTGAATAAGTTTGCTAGGGCTGCCATAGCAAAGTACCAGACTAAGTGGCTTAAACAACAGAAATTTGTTTTTTTCACAGTTCTGGAGGCTAGAAGTCCAAGATCAAGGTGTTGGCAGTGTTGATTTCTTTTGAGGTCATCTCTCCTTGGCTTGTTGATGGCTGTCTTCTCCTTGTGTCTTTGCATGGTCTTCCTTGTGTATCTGTGTTCTAATCTCCTTTTGTTATAAGTACATCAATAGTCATGTAGGATTAGGGCCTATCTTCATGACCTCATTTTACCTTAATTACCTCTTTAAAGACCTGTCTCCAAATACAGTCACATTCTGAGGTGGTGAGACTTCAGCATATGACACAGATCTGTCCATAACAAGGGCATAGAGTGAATTCAGTGCAAACTGAAATTTTGGGTAACCAATATATGTTTTAAGATGTGGAGCAGTTTATATAAGTGTTTTAATTGTATACTTTACAAATTGGGTGTTCAGAATATTTTTTATTTCCCCTTTACCTAATTTAATTGTACAGATGTGGGAAAGGGCAGTTAAAGACTGATGATGATATCAGTTCTGAGCACTTGATGTTTTTTAACTTGGTAGTGTTGGTATGGTCATCAGGGAGTTAGGGCATCTGGGTTGGTTGGGCTTTCTGGGCTATTCCCTGGGAATCCAGAGGTGGATCCTGGCTCAGTGCTCTGGGGGCAGTGTTCCAGGTTAGTACTTTGGTGAAGCTAGGTGGGATTCTTTGCAGACCACCATTTCATGAAATATCTTTGAGGTTTTAAAAATAGACACAGTTTTTTTTAGTTAAATGTGGAAAAATTGAAGTATCCAGGAGGTGTTCTTTGGTACCAAATCAGGTTAAAAGTGCCCCAGATCAAGAAAGTCCTATAAAGACTATTTGACATTATATTTCTATTTGGCCCATAGCTTCATACGTGCCACATTGTAGGTGCTCAGTAAATAATTGTAGGATGGATGAGTAGATTTCAATTAAAGCAAGAGGAATAAATAAGTCATAGCTGCAGTGCTCTTTTCAAAAGCTCATATTCACATTGTCAGAATAGTTTTGTCTTCTCTGCCCTGGCAGGCTTTTATTTTTTATTTATTTATTTATTTTTTGCCAGCAAATATAGTATACATATTAATTTAACTATATACAGATAAGAAACAGCCATTTGGACCCTCTTACTCTTTAATTCTCTCACATGTAAGTTTGGAAACAATAGACCAATAGTTCAGCTTGGATATATAGGAACTTCTCCTTATAAGATTTTTTAGATGGGAACGGGTAATTTTTTAGGGGGTCTACTTTGCCTCCCACCAGTAGACGGAATTGGTGGCTGTGTACGCTTTTGCTTGGCCGTTTTAGTAGTCTGCCTTGTGGTGCTATGTTTGCACCTGTTGGTGTTAAAAATGTTTCTTATAGCCAAATTGCAACTATCTTTAGATAAAATTTCCAGGATATTTGGAAAGTATAGGAAAAAACAGGAGAACCAAACTGTCAACATCTACAGTTCTCTTTTTGAAAAATTTTACCTATATGCATTCGCATTTGTTGTTTGATTAGTGTTACTTTGTGCTTCTAAGGAATTGAATAATGAACAGCTTTTGGGAACAAATGCCTGTATTTTGCAGAATTCTACTTCTCAGTGTTCATATTTATGGTGTAATTACCTTATTGGTCTGCTGAAAGCTTTTAGATATAGTTTATACTTGCGATCTCTTTTTTCTTAGTTTAACTTATTTAATGGGTGAAGAATTTTAGATGTGGCATGAGAGGATAAAATTTGGATCCCCTATTAGGATAACAGTACTGCCAACTTGTAAACAGTGTTTAGATTTTTAAAATTCAAAAAAAATTCCTTAGAGATAAAAAATTGAATTAGATACTATAATTATTAAGATATAAATAACCGCTTTTTGGCCTTAGGTCATCTATCTTATTTTTCTCATTTCTATCTGAATTTGTGCAGTTTTCAGAGTGTTTTCATTGTTTTAATATTAGTGGGTTTCTGAGTCCCATGACAACTAAAATGGAGTTTCATTAATTGAAAACACCTGTTAAATTTAAAAATATGTCTATGAATGAAAATTCTAAGGATGTCCAAAGTAATGCAATGGAATGTGACTGAGTTGAAATCAGCCATACGAATTAGACCTTTGTGGTATATTTGTGTCTTGATTTAGGTTGGTTGAAGACTTTCAATGACTACTTTAGAGACAAGACTCAGTATATTTTTAATAACATGGTCCTAAAGCTGAAAGAAGACTCACGGAGGAAGTTTATTTGGTCTGAGATCTCTTACCTTTCAAAGTGGTGGGATATTATAGATATTCAGAAGAAGGATGCTGTTAAAAGGTTTGTTTTAAAACTTTTTTGGAATTTGGTAATATTAAAGCTTAATTGTACAATGAACTAAGTATTGAATTTTTAGATGGTGAAAATTCTTAGCTTTATATTTGAAACTTAAAATATTTCTTCACATACCATTTTCGTTGATTTTGGTTCATCTCTGAAAAAGCCATTTGAAACTTTTCCATTTAAATCCTGTGTTCCACTGGAAGCAGTGGCTTACTGCTGTAATCCTAGCACTTTGGGAGGCCGAGGTGGGCGGATCACCTGAGGGCAGGAGTTCAAGACCACTCTGGCCAACATGGTGAAACCTTGTCTCTACTAAAAATACAAAAAAATTAGCCAGGTATGGTGCTCACGCCTGTAATTCCAACTACTCGGGAGGCTCAGGCACGACAATGCTTGGACCCAGAAGGCAGAGGGTTGTAGTGAGCCAACATAGTGCCACTGCACTCCAGCCTGGGTGACAGTGCAAGACTCTGCCTTGGGGGAAAAAAATCCTATGTTACAACTTTGTCCCACAAATGGAATTACTAGGTCAAAGTGGCTTCATAGTTTAAAAGTTTTTTTTAAGTATATAATTAAAGTGACGCCTGTATAGTTTGTTTCAATGTATATTTCAATCTTCCATATAGAAAGTATCAATTTATTTGCTTTTTAGTCAGCAATATAATTTTTGAAGTTGTTGGCCAATTTGATGGTTGAAAAATTTCATTTTAATTTTAATTTTTGATTGGTAACAGTGTTGCATATTTTCTCATACAGGTTAAGGTTTTTGTGACTTGCTTATTGTACTTTTTCTTACTGATTTGTAGGAGTATTTATACATATACTCCTTAGCTCATATTTTTCCTCAGATTTTTATTTTCATCTTTTAGTGTTTGATATACAAAATTTTAACACATTTATCTACTCAAATCTGTTATTCTGTTTTCTTCAGATATTGCTTTTGCTGTCATGTTTTAAAAAGTTTTCTCCAATCTAGAGGTCAAATAAATAGTGCTTTTTTTCTTCCTAATTTCATTTTTTACCATTCACTTTTTAAAAAACTGATTAAAAAAAAATACGTTACGATGGGAGGTTTTCTGATCTCCATGTATCCCCTGGAGTTAAGAATTATCTTATAATGAATTGTTTTCTTTAATTTATTTAATGTCACTTATACAGCGCTTACTGTATTAGTCCCTGTTCTAAGCACTTTTCAAATTGTAACTAATAATCTTCTAAACAATTCTGTGAAATAGGTACAATTGTTATCCTTGTTTTACACATAAGGACACTGAGTCGTCCAGGATCACAGGGCAGCCTGGCATTCCATGTAGTCCAGGCTGTCCACCTCCAGAGGCTGTCTTCTTTGCACACTGCGCCATCCTGCCTTCCCAAGATTGAATTAGTCCATCCTTTTCTAGTGATTTGAAGTGCAATCTTTATTATATTTAAATATGCATTAGTTTCTGGGCATTTTGACTTGTTTCATGGACTTTTCTGTTTGACTGTAATTGTTGTGCCTTTATAATATATTTCGTTAACTGACAGTTGACGTTCCTTCTCATCTTTTTGTTTTTAATATTTTTAGTTATTATGGATACATAATAGTTGTACATGTTTATGGGGTACATCTGGTATTTTAATATAAGCATATAATATATAATCAGATCAGGGTCATTGGGATATCTGTCACCTCAAACATTTATCATTTTCTTGTCTTAGGAACGTTGGAATTCTCCTCTTTTAGTTATTTTGAAATATATGATACATTATTCTTTTTTTTTTAAGCAATTGACCAATCAATTTTAATTAACTCATTCTGTATGACTATCATAGGCTATTAAAAATAGGAAAGCGTGTTTCTTTTTATTATTATTATTATTATACTTTAAGTTTTAGGGTACATGTGCACAATGTTCAGGTTAGTTACATATGTATACATGTGCCATGCTGGTGTGCTGCACCCATAAACTCGTCATTTAGCATTAGGTATATCACCTAATGCTATCCCTCCCCCCTCCCCCCACCCCACAACAGTCCCCAGAGTGTGATGTTCCCCTTCCTGTGTCCATGTGTTCTCATTGTTCAATTCCCACCTATGAGTGAGAACATGTGGTGTTTGGTTTTTTGTCCTTGCGATAGTTTGCTGAGAATGATGGTTTCCAGCTTCATCCATGTCCCTACAAAGGACATGAACTCATCCTTTTTTATGGCTGCATAGTATTCCATGGTGTATATGTGCCACATTTTCTTAATCCAGTCTATCATTGTTGGACATTTGGATTGGCTCCAAGTCTTTGCTATTGTGAATAGTGCCGCAATAAACATACGTGTGCATGTGTCTTTATAGCAGCATGATTTATAGTCCTTTGGGTATATACCCAGTAATGGGATGGCTGGGTCAAATGGTATTTCTAGTATTTCTAGTTCTGGATCCCTGAGGAATCGCCACACTGACTTCCACAATGGTTGAACTAGTTTACAGTCCCACCAACAGTGTAAAAGTGTTCCCATTTCTCCACATCCTCTCCAGCACCTGTTGCTTCCTGACTTTTTAATGATTGCCATTCTAACTGGAGTGAGATGGTATCTCATTGTGGTTTTGATTTGCATTTCTCTGATGGCCAGTGATGGTGAGCATTTTTTCATGTGTTTTTTGGCTGCATAAATGTCTTCTTTTGAGAAGTGTCTGTTCATGTCCTTTGCCCACTTTTTGATGGGGTTGTTTGGTTTTTTCTTGTAAATTTGTTTGAGTTCATTGTAGATTCTGGATATTAGCCCTTTGTCAGATGAGTAGGTTGCAAAAATTTTCTCCCATTTTGTAGGTTGCCTGTTCACTCTGATGGTAGTTTCTTTTGCTGTGCAGAAGCTCTTCAATTTAATTAGATCCCATTTGTCAATTTTGACTTTTGTTTCCATTGCTTTTGGTGTTTTAGACATGAAGTCCTTGCTCATGCCTATGTCCTGAATGGTAATGCCTAGGTTTTCTTCTAGGGTTTTTATGATTTTAGGTCTAATGTTTAAGTCTTTAATCCATCTTGAATTAATTTTTGTATAAGGTGTAAGGAAGGGATCCAGTTTCAGCTTTCTACATATGGCTAGCCAGTTTTTCCAGCACCATTTATTAAATAGGGAATCCTTTCCCCATTGCTTGTTTTTCTCAGGTTTGTCAAAGATCAGATAGTTGCAGATATGTGGCGTTATTTCTGAGGGCTGTGTTCTGTTCCATTGATCTATATCTCTGTTCTGGTACCAGTACCATGCTGTTTTGGTTACTGTAGCCTTGTAGCATAGTTTGAAGTCAGGTAGTGTGATGCCTCCAGCTTTGTTCTTTTGGCTTAGGATTGACTTGGCTATGCGGGCTCTTTTTTGGTTCCATATGAACTTTAAAGTAGTTTTTTCCAATTCTGTGAAGAAAATCATTGGTAGCTTGATGGGGATGGCATTGAATCTATAAATTACCTTGGGCAGTATGGCCATTTTCACAATATTGATTCTTTCTACCCATGAGCATGGAATGTTCTTCCATTTGTTTGTATCCTCTTTTATTTCATTGAGCAGTGGTTTGTAGTTTTCCTTGAAGAGGTCCTTCACGTCCCTTGTAAGTTGGATTCCTAGGTATTTTATTCTCTTTGAAGCAATTGTGAATGGGAATTCACTCATGATTTGGCTCTCTGTTTGTCTGTTATTGGTGTATAAGAATGCTTGTGATTTTTGTACATTGATTTTGTATCCTGAGACTTGCTGAAGTTGCTTATCAGCTTAAGGAGATTTTGGGTTGAGACGATGGGGTTTTGTAGATATACAATCATGTCGTCTGCAAACAGGGACAATTTGACTTCCTCTTTTCCTAATTGAATGCCCTTTATTTCCTTCTCCTGCCTAATTTCCCTGGCCAGAACTTCCAACACTATGTTGAATAGGAGTGGTGAGAGAGAGCATCCCTGTCTTGTGCCCATTTTCAAAGGGAATGCTTCCAGTTTTTGCCCATTCAGTATGATATTGGCTGTAGGTTTGTCATAGAAAGCTCTTATTATTTTGAGATACGTCCCATCAATACCTAATTTATTGAGAGTTTTTAGCATGAAGCGTTGTTGAATTTTGTCAAAGGCCTTTTCTGCATCTATTGAGATAATCATGTGGTTTTTGTCTTTGGTTCTGTTTATATGCTGGATTACATTTATTGATTAGCGTATATTGAACCAGCCTTGCATCCCAGGGATGAAGCCCACTTGATCATGGTGGATAAGCTTTTTGATGTGCTGCTGGATTCGGTTTGCCAGTATTTTATTGAGGATTTTTTCATCATTGTTCATCAAGGATATTGGTCTAAAATTCTCTTTTTTGGTTGTGTCTCTGTCAGGCTTTGCTATCAGGATGATGCTGGCCTCATAAAATGAGTTAGGGAGGATTCCCTCTTTTTCTATTGATTGGAATAGTTTCAGAAGGAATGGTACCAGTTCCTCCTTGTACTTCTGGTAGAATTCGGCTGTGAATCCATCTGGTCCTGGACTCTTTTTGGTTGGTAAGCTATTGATGATTGCCACAATTTCAGCTCCTGTTATTGGTCTATTCAGAGATTCAACTTCTTCCTGGTTTAGTCTTGGGAGGGTGTATGTGTCCAGGAATTTATCTATTTCTTCTAGATTTTCTAGTTTATTTGCGTAGAGGTGTTTGTAGTATTCTCTGATGGTAGTTTGTATTTCTGTGGGATCGGTGGTGATATCCCCTTTGTCATTTTTTATTGCGTCTGTTTGATTCTTCTCTCTTTTCTTCTTTATTAGTCTTGCTAGTGGTCTATCAATTTTGTTGATCTGTTCGAAAAACCAGCT
The DNA here is from genome assembly GCF_029289425.2 of Pan paniscus. Taxonomy (NCBI): domain Eukaryota; kingdom Metazoa; phylum Chordata; class Mammalia; order Primates; family Hominidae; genus Pan; species Pan paniscus. The sequence continues at coordinate 104,979,888 of NC_073253.2, forward strand.
CCTGGATTCATTAATTTTTTGAAGGGTTTTTTGTGTCTCTATTTCCTTCAGTTCTGCTCTGATTTTAGTTATTTCTTGCCTTCTGCTAGCTTTTGAATGTGTTTGCTCTTGCTTTTCTAGTTCTTTTAATTGTGATGTTAGGGTGTCAATTTTGGATCTTTCCTACTTTCTCTTGTGGGCATTTAGTGGTATAAATTTCCCTCTACACACTGCTTTGAATGTGTCCCAGAGATTCTGGAATGTTGTGTCTTTGTTCTCGTTGGTTTCAAAGAACATCTTTATTTCTGCCTTCATTTTGTTATGTACCCAGTAGTCATTCAGGAGCAGGTTGTTCAGTTTCCATGTAGTTGAGTGGTTTTGAGTGAGTTTCTTAATCCTGAGTTCTAGTTTGATTGCACTGTGGTCTGAGAGACAGTTTGTTATAATTTCTGTTCTTTTACATTTGCTGAGGAGAGGTTTACTTCCAACTATGTGGTCAATTTTGGAATAGGTGTGGTGTGGTGCTGAAAAAAATGTATATTCTGTTGATTTGGGGTGGAGAGTTCTGTAGATGTCTGTTAGGTCCACTTGGTGCAGAGCTGAGTTCAATTCCTGGGTATCCTTGTTAACTTTCTGTCTCATTGATCTGTCTAATGTTGACAGTGGGGTGTTAAAGTCTCCCATTATTATTGTGTGGCAGTCTCAGTCTCTTTATAGGTCACTCATGACTTGCTTTGTGAAACTGGGTGCTCCTGTATTGGGTGCATATATATTTAGGATAGTTAGCTCTTCTTGTTGAATTGATCCCTTTACCATTAAGTAATGGCCTTCTTTGTCTCTTTTGATCTTTGTTGGTTTAAAGTCTGTTTTATCAGAGACTAGGATTGCAACCCCTGCCTTTTTTCGTTTTCCATTTGCTTGGTAGATCTTCCTCCATCCTTTTATTTTGAGCCTATGTGTGTCTCTGCACGTGAGATGGGTTTCCTGAATACAGCACACTGATGGGTCTTGACTCTTTATCCAATTTGCCAGTCTGTGTCTTTTAATTGGAGCATTTAGTGCATTTACATTTAAAGTTAATATTGTTATGTGTGAATTTGATCCTGTCATTTTGATGTTAGCTGGTTATTTTGCTCATTAGTTGATGCAGTTTCTTCCTAGCCTCGATGGTCTTTACAATTTGGCATGATTTTGCAGTGGCTGGTACCGGTTGTTCCTTTCCATGTTTAGCGCTTCCTTCAGGAGCTCTTTCAGGGCAGGCCTGGTGGTGACAAAATCTCTCAGCATTTGCTTGTCTGTAAAGGATTTTATTTCTCCTTCACTTATGAAGCTTAGTTTGGCTGGATATGAAATTCTGGGTTGAAAATTCTTTTCTTTAAGAATGTTGAATATTGGCCCCCACTCTCTTCTGGCTTGTAGGGTTTCTGCCGAGACATCCGCTGTTAGTCTGATGGGCTTCCCTTTGTGGGTAACCCGACCTTTCTCTCTGGCTGCCCTTAACATTTTTTCCTTCATTTCAACTTTGGTGAATCTGAGAATTATGTGTCTTGGAGTTGCTTTTCTCGAGGAGTATCTTTGTGGCCTTCTCTGTATTTCCTGAATCTGAATGCTGACCTGCCTTGCTAGATTGGAGAAGTTCTCCTGGATAATATCCTGCAGAGTGTTTTCCAACTTGGTTCTGTTCTCCCCGTCACTTTCAGGTACACCAATCAGACGTAGATTTGGTCTTTTCACATAGTCCCATATTTCTTGGAGGCTTTGTTCATTTCTTTTTATTCTTTTTTCTCTAAACTTCCCTTCTCGCTTCATTTCATTCATTTCATTTTCCATCACTGATACCCTTTCTTCCAGTTGATCGCATCGGCTCCTGAGGCTGCTGCATTCTTTACGTAGTTCTCAAGCCTTGGCTTTCAGCTCCATCATCTCCTTTAAGCACTTCTCTGTATTGGTTATTCTAGTTATACATTTGTCTAAATTTTTTTTGCAAGTTTTTAACTTCATTGCCTTTGGTTTGAATTTCCTCCTGTAGCTCGGAGCAGTTTGATCATCTGAAGCCTTCTTCTCTCAGCTCGTCAAAGTCATTCTCCGTCCAGCTTTGTTCTGTTGCTGGTGAGGAACTGGGTTCCTTTGGAGGAGGAGAGGCGCTCTGCTTTTTAGAGTTTCCAGTTTTTCTGCTCTGTTTTATCCCCATCTTTGTGGTTTTATCTACTTTTGGTCTTTGATGATGGTGATGTACAGATGTGTTTTTGGTGTGGATGTCCTTTCTGTTTGTTAGTTTTCCTTCTAACAGTCAGGACCCTCAGCTGCAGGTCTGTTGGAGTTTGGTAGAGGTCCACTCCAGACCCTGTTTGCCTGGGTAACAGCAGCGGTGGCTGCAGAACCACGGATTTTCATGAACCGCGAATGCTGCTGTCTGATCGTTCCTCTGGAAGTTTTGTCTCAGAGGAGCACTGGGTCGTGTGAGGTGTCAGTCTGCCCCCACTGGGGGGTGCCACCCAGTTAGGCTGCTCGGGGGTCAGGGGTCAGGGACCCACTTGAGGAGGCAGTCTGCCCGTTTTCAGATCTCTAGCTGTGTGCTGGGAGAACCACTGCTCTCTTCAAAGCTGTCAGACATTTAAGTCTGCAGAGGTTACTGCTGTCTTTTTTTTTGTCTGTACCCTGCCCCCAGAGGTGGAGCCTACAGAGGCAGCAGGCCTCCTTGAGCTGTGGTGGGCTCCACCCAGTTCCAGCTTCCAGGCCGCTTTGTTTACCCAAGCAAGCCTGGGCAGTGGCGGGCGCCCCTCCCCCAGCCTCGCTGTCGCCTTGCAGTTTGATCTCATACTGCTGTGCTAGCAATCAGTGAGACTCTGTGGGCATAGGACCCTCTGAGCCAGATGCAGGATACAATCTCCTGGTGGGCCGTTTTTTAAGCCCGTCGGAAAAGCTCAGTATTAGGGTGGGAGTGACCTGATTTTCCAGGTGCCGTGTGTCACCCCTTTCTTTGACTAGGAAAGGGAACTCCCTGACCCTTTGCGCTTCCCGAGTGAGGCAATGCCTCGCCCTGCTTCTGCTCGTGCATGGTGCGCTGCACCCACTGTCCTGGGCCCACTGTCTGGCACTCTCTAGTGAGATGAACCCGGTACCTCAGATGGAAATGCAGAAATCACCCATCTTCTGTGTTGCTCACACTGGGAGCTGTAGACCAGAGCTGTTCCTATTCGGCCATCTTGGCTGCTCCCTGCACATTATTCTTAACTGTATTAAAAAGTTCTTACAATGAGTGAACATTTAATTTTGCCAAAGTGCTTTGTAATTAATTTGTTAAATTCTTCGTACTCCATCAAAAAAGTAATCTTGTTTGATTTTGATGAAAATTGATGTAAACATTTAAAGATAATTTGGGGAGAATTGACTTTTTATAATTTCCATTGGAGTTTTTTTTTTTTTTTTTTTTTTTTTCCCCTCTTGATAGGAGGCTTAAAATGCTTACAGGTTTGACTAGGAAGTGAAGGGTATATTTTCTACCGGTACTGGGATTAATTAACTACCTCATCCAAAGGGGCTAGCCACATCCACTCTAGCCATGTGCTGCTACTGGAACCAGAGTTGTCAGGATATCCCTCCAGTTACTCAAGACAAGCTAGAATTCCAAAATATTACGTAAAATACCTAGAGTTTTTACACTGAAATGTTAGCTATTAATTTAGATTAATATACCAGGATATGCACACATGTGCATGCATAAACACACACACACACAGTTGCAGACACACTCACACAGTGCTAAACAGATCACATCAGCATTTCTGAATCTGTAGTTTAGATACACTAGTTTGCAACCTTTTAAACATTAATAACTGTCTTGGAAAACCACATAAGCATTGATATTTGTTTTATAAAGGCAATTTTTTGATTAAGTTTTAAATTTTTTGCCAAGTGCAGTGGCTAATGGCTATAATCTCAGTGACCTGGGAGGCTGAGGTAGGAGGATCAATTGAACCCAAGAATTGGAGGCTGTAGTGAGCTGTGATCATGCCCCTGCACTCCAGCCTGGGTGACTGGGCAAGACCTCAACTCTAAAAAAAAAGTTTTTTTTAGGTCTTTAGGTGTTACCTTACTTCTTGAGCATGAAAAATATTTCGTATTTTCTAAGAAAATAATTTTATAGTTACTCAGATTGTTTCTCATTTTAAGAATTTATCCCATGTGTAGTTATTTTTGCTTTTTTGTTGCTTGTTTTGGGAATCTGATTTTTTTCTTCATTTTGATTTACTTAATTTTGTTGGTTTTTGCCCACCTTACCCTCCTAGAACCTGTTTATATTTTACCAGTTTTTACTCTTGACCTATCTGCTTTCATCTTTCCTAATTCCTTCTACTCACTTTCACTAATGCTAAATGAGCCAGTCCACTTAATAAGTTCATCTGTGTGTTTACCTTTTAGCAATAGTCTGACTAGCTTTTATGTTTTTATATGCTATTTTCTCATTATTGTATTTTTCCTACGTTTTTAATAACTCTACTACTGTTTTCTTTTTGACTTAGGTATTTTAGAAAAATAATTTTCAATTTGCAAGTGCTATTTTTTCCCAGTTATACTTTATTATAAACTAGCTTTAATGTCTTATGGCCATAGAATATGGACTGTATACTCTTTTTTTTTTTTTTTTTTTTTGATACTGAGTCTCGCTCTGTCACCCAGGCTGAAGTGCACTGGCGTGGTCTCAGCTCACTGCAACCTCTGCCTCCCAGGTTCAAGCGGTTCTCCTCCTTCAGTCTCCTGAGTAGCTGGGATTAAGGCACCTGCCACCATGCCTGGCTAATTTTTGTATTTTTAGTAGAGACAGGGTTTCACCATGTTGGCCAGGCTGGTCTTGAACTCCTGACACCTGCCTTGAACTCTGGTCTTGAACTCTTGAACACCTGCCTCAGCCTCCCAAAGTTCTGGAATCACAGGCATGAGCCACTGTCCCTGGCTTGTATACTTTTTATTCTTTAGAGATTTTTGAATTTTTTTTTTTTGTTACTTAATGTGTGATCAATGTTGATGAAGCTTCTACTGGTGTTTGAAAAGGTGGGGTTTGTAGAATATAGAGTTTGGTATCTGCTAATTCCGTATTTTACAACTGCTGTTTTTATCTTCGTACAGTCAGTTTTGCTGTCATATTGCATACACGTTCTTAAAAATAATGTTATGCAAAATTGTGCAATATTAAACCCAGGGCTCATGAAAAAGTATCGTTAGAGTGTAGCACTCTAAAACTTCATTAGTGATGTAGACACACACAGAACATGGAAACCTAATAAAGATGCTAATCCAGTTTTACCTGTGTTAAATTGGTTTAAAAATGCATAAATACGTATGTCAGTTTACCTTGAAAAAGGCCTAAAGTTTGCTTGTGGAAGGGTGTATTGGAAGGAATATAGATTCGAGTTATTACTGAGAAGTGATGGCAAGTAGGTTAGCTGAAATCTTTTGGAAAGTTGAATAGCAGATGTGGATGACTGTGGCTCATAACCCTTGATGAACTGAGGGAGCTGGTAGATGTTTGAGGTGTGTGCGTGTGCTTTGTGCATTCCTTATACAGCTTTGTTCAGCTGCGTGAAGTTTTCTACCTTCATCTAATGTTTCTTGGAGACTAAATTGTGCATAAGCAAGGCAAAATTTATTTCCTCATGTAATCAATCACCTGGGAACTCATTCCCATTTTTGCAACAAGTGTTTATGGCAGAACTGACTGTACTTATTTTTTGCTACTGTTCCCCTATCAGCTTTTATTTTTTTGGGTATTTTATGTTTTTTTTTTTTTTCCATTCTTGCCTGATCTTTGTTGGCTTCTGTATTAGCTCATTCATTCATTCAACAGACACTTGCCGAACGTCTACTATGGGACAGGGACTGCAAGGTGGGCACTCCTAGACTAAGATTTATTTTTCTTCATTGTAAACTGTATGTATCATCATTGACACCATCTTTTCTCTTTTTTGTAATTAATATTGTTATACTACCACTCTTTTGTTGTTCATTTGCTTGAGTTTGCTGTCCTTTTTACTTGAAGGACAGTCAGCTTGGTGGTTCTAAAGGCTGGGAACTGGAACCAAGCCGCCTAGGTTCAAATTCTGCCAAGTCCCATCTACTGTGTGGCTTTGAGCAAGTTATTTAACTTCTCTATACCTCAGTTTCTTCATTTGTCAAATGAGGATAATATTGAAACCAATTTTATTTGGTTTTTGTGAGGATTGAATTAATTCAGACAACATGCTTAGCACAATGCCTGGCACATTTTAAAACCCCAATAAACATTAGTGCTTTTTTAACTTTTATTTGAGACTTTGAGTATTTCTCCTGGATACCATATGTAATTTTTAATGCTGAAGTCTTCTATAATGGGAGACTTTTCTTTTAGTTTTTTTTTGAAACAGGGTCCCACTCTGTTCCCAGGCTGGAGTGCAGTGGTATGATCACAGCTCACTGCAGTCTCAACCTCCTGGGCTCAGGTGATCCTCCCACTTCAGCCTTCCAGTAGCTGGGACTACAGGCGCACACCACCACGGTGGCTCATTTTTGTATTTTTTGTAGAGATGAGATTTTGCCATGTTGCGCAGGCTGGTCTTGAACCCTTGGGCCCAAGTGATCCACCTGCCTCAGCCTCCCAAAGTGCTGGGATTACAGGCATCAGCCACTGTGCTCAGTCCGTATAATGGGAAGATTTTAACTGTAATTTTTTTTTCTCTTCTCTCTTAAAGCTTTCTTATATAATGCTTCATTGAAGGTAACTTTTTCCCCATGCTCACTTACTTTATTTATGAAATTTCAAATTTTCACTAAGTTATATATCTAGGTATGTATAACTTTTCATTAAGATTTCCACCTATCAATTCAAATGTTTCTTTAGCTTATGTGTTCTGTACTTACTAATTTACTACTGCTTTTGTTTCATTTGTTTTAGAATTCAAGTACCTTGTTATTGTGTCTCTAGTCTCTCTTTTTCATATGCATTTTTAATTTGTTGTATTTACTGTGTTTTGGGAGATTTTTCCCAAGAGTCTTCCCTGCCACCCCCTCAGTTCAGTACTCTGGTATTGAGTCTTTTCTGGCTTTGAATATTTGGTTCTAACTTTACTTCTGTGCTTTTTGTATTGTTGTCCGTAAGTCCGAGTATTTCCCTCCTTTTTTATTTATCTGTGAGCAACAACAGCTGTATCCACACCTGAAATTTGTCCCAAAACATGGTGTAACTTGCCTTGAATCCCTTTCTTTTCTAACCAAATACTTTCAGTTTCCTTGCTGTGGGTACTAGTTATTACTGGCTGACCAGCATCCACTTCACCTGATTTCCTTTTGGGAAGTGGTCTCTCACCCAAGGAAGTCAGCTCCTCTTCCTTGTTGCCTAGCCCAGACAAGTCAGCTGTGACCTGAGCTCAGTTAATCAGCATATTATTTCCCAGGGCTTTGAATCTTTAGAGAGTGAAGTGAGGGCTGACAGATGGAGGGAGGAAAGCAGACACAGAAGAATGTTTACTGGTCATTCCTCACAGCACCTTGCATTTGCAAGACTCTTCCTGTAATAAGATCCCTGTGTTCCCTGCAGCATGATTTCTCATTTTCCTCCAGCCCTTTGTTAAGCCTGGACTTTTATCCTGTCTTCAGTTCTGTGTGTTCAAGACAGTATCCAGCGTCAGTTTGTATTGCTTGCAAACCAGAAAGCTAGCTGATAGGAACTTACGTCTCCTTAGTTCCTCTGTTGGAGAATTACATCCTGCAAGATTATATGAGAATCAGGGATCAGCAGTTGGGGAAGGTGTCCTGGTTGTAAATAGGACAGAGTGAGAGAAGAGAGGAGCTGGGGCTATGAGAAGATCTGGAAAAGGAGTGCCCCATCTATGAAAGGTTTTCTGTTTCTTTGGTGTAGCTGCTGAGCCTGGGGCTGGCTTTCTCCATCTAGCTTTGTTTTTGTGTGGCCTGTAAGCCAGGTAGGAGATGTGTGTCTGAATGTGCTGCTTCACAGAGTCCAGCCACCTCAGAAGGAAACTGGGTCTGCTGCTGGCTGCTTGTGGTCAGGTGAGGCCAGCCATGCTTGGCTCTCTCCCAGCATGGCTTCATTAAGGAGACTGCCTCTGCAGCAGTCACAGTGCATGGGCAGAGAGACTTCTGCAGAGGGGGACTCACACAAGTGCCATGAGGGTGAAGAGTCTGTGATTAGTATCTGTCCCAAGACTCAGCTTTGCCTCAGCCCTTGGCCCTTCAGATTAGGAGCTGTTGACCGAATCTCTCAGAATCTTCTTATTTATGCTGGGATTCCATGCTGATTTTTCATGCAGGGCAGTTGCAGGTCAGTACTTGAATTATTTCAGTTTTACTTGTACCATATCTGTCAGAAATGCTGCCAATTTTATGGCCTGCGGATGGCCTGTTTCTCCTGACTCTACCTGGATGCAAGTTTTCCTCCCCTCTCTCTTTTTTTTATTCTGTTGGTTATTTTTCTTAGGTTGAACCATATAAAATTGCCAATATTTGACTACTTTTGATATACAAAAATGGCAATTTCATGAATCAGTGCAATATTAAACATAAAATATGGTAAGATATTGGAGGGGACTGCAGATTAGAATCTAGTGCTCAATCTTTGTCTTACTCAGATTTGTCTCACTCAGATTCCTTCTGAGTGAGAACAGCTTTTTTGGCATTGGAAAATATTCTGGAATACAGGCTTGATCGTGAACAGTATCATTTTGCTTGAAGGAAAAATGGTTTTATAGCCAGATTAGTGCAGATGAATTCTGTTTCTGGTCAAGATTTGCTAAAGTTCTCTCTCTTCTAGCTGTAATAATTCACTTTTATTCACTTATTACATTCGTTTGTAGAACTAGAGTAATAGCATTCCCCCCCCACTTACTTGAACAAAACATTCTTAGTGTTAGTTGCTTAAATGTATGTTTTTGGAGGAAAACTTAATAGATATTTAAGTTTGCTCCTGTTATTTAAATTCTGAGCTTGTACTAAGTGGCATTACTAATATATTTTTTTGTGTGACTTCTAGTGTAATGCTTATGCAGTGGCTTTTCTCTTTTTGAAGATGAGCTATGGATTAAATCTGTACCTAAATTTGCAAGCTAGCTGTTGCAGAGCAGAACCTGTTAATTCCAGCAGAGTTCCACGTAAGCTTTCATTGTCCCTGAAGAATACCAATTGATTGTGGGAACTTAACAGAAACAAAACTCAAATGATCCTTATAATCTATTCTAGCAGTGACTTGTTTGATTCTTATCCCCTCCCCCAGCAGCATTATTATTCAACTCTATAAGCTTTTAAAAGTGAAAATCTAGTTAACTAAAGAGAGATCTACGTAAACAACATCTATATTTTCTGTTTTTTTGTGTGATCTGAAATAATTTAATCAATTATAATCATAGTACCTACTGGTAATACATAACCAGTGGATTTAAAAGAAGTTGCCTTCCATTAAATAATCAGTGTATTGTCTTCTATGCTTGTTTTATTTTGAAAATGACTGGTGGTGTAATTTTTTAAAACCTTTTTAGGCTTCACATTTGAATATTTTTTGGCTAAATGCAGTTAAATACTGCATGATGTTTATAATACATCAAAATGTAAACCCTTATTGAGAGTCAGGCAGCTGAAACATTAGCCTTAGCATTTCCTTTGACTAGCACACAGCATGTTACATATTCATTGTTCCTCTCTGGGCTCTGAGATATTGGAACAGCTTTTATATTGCATCTGCTCTTGCTATTGAGACCAGTGTTGAGTGGAGAAACCCACGAGTTATTAGAACCTAAGAACAGTTTATATATTCACCAAAGTCTTGACTAGTTTCTCTTTGTGGATCTTTTAGTGTGAAAAGGGTCTCCAAATGTGTGCTAAGATGAAGGTACCATCAGTTAGTATAGATTTTTTATCTTCACCAAATTGGTGGGTTTCATTGCTTTAGCAAGAATGCAAACTCTTTATTTATATAATCTTTGTACTATCTTCTTGCAATTTTTCCCCTAGGTTTTTATTTAAGTGAACCTTCCACTGTCTTCTCAACTATCTCTGCTTGCTTCTTGAAATCAGAGAAATATTTGATGTTACATTTTTAAATAAGAATCCAAACTTAACTAATATGCATCTTGGGTTTTCTAAGAAATTGGACTATTAATGTTCCTAAACAGACTAATTCATTATACGTTTTATACAGGTTGGATTTTATGGTATTTAACTGAAGGTTGCTGTAAAATTTATAGAGCAATGGGAAGTTACAGTGTGTCTTGTGATATTCAGAGTCATTTGCAGATTTGGATTGAGTTTAGAATCTAAAGATATTTAGCATTTCATCAAAGCACTGAAAGCAATGCACCAGGGTCTAAAATAACTTTAGTTCTAATAGTCGAAGCAGTGGTTTACGTTTATTTTAGAAAGCATATGTTCTATCCCTACCTTTTCAATTCCAGTTCGTCTTGAGTGAGACGGCTATCCTTCCACCTCTCATTCCCTTCAACCACTGGCATCTATTTATGTCATGGAGACCTGTAAAAGCCATGAGGGACTTCTCAGGTGCTCCGCCCATCCCTTAGATACTTTCTCAAGCCTCAGAGAGGATTTTTTTGCAGCATTGACATCGACCACTCCATTCTCCTCGAAATTCTGTCCTCTTTTGGCTTTGAAGTGACCTTGAGCTCTTTCACTTTCGGGTCTATTCTGGCACTGCTGACCATTCATTTATCATCACCTCTCTGATTTCCTCTTCTGCTTACTTCCCCAATGTTCCTGTTCTCGCCTGCTGGGGAACACTGCTTAGTTTTCTTCATTTTGCATGCTTTTCCACACTGTTGTTTTAATTACCAGGCATTTGGACTACTTCCAGATCTAAAGATCCAACCTGGACTTCTTGTTCTCTAGTTAGTGGCAATAGTAAGAGATAAGCACTCGTTTATTTATTCAGCCAATCCTGTAGCATTCTCTTGAGTTAAGGTTCTTTATCATCTTCATTCTCCTGTTGAGGAATCTGAAGCAGAGGTGTTAAGGAAAGTGCCTAAGGTCACCCAGCTAGTAAGTGTGGAAATAGGACCCAAGCCAGGCAGTCTTGCCCCAGAAATAGTGGGCAAATAGTCTTCACCTCTGTGGTGCTCTGCCTTTCCACCTCCCTTTCCTGTGACATCCAGTTAGTCCCTAAGCTCTGTGACTTCTGCCTCTTCAGTTGTCTCCACACTCTGACCCCTGCTTTTTGTCTCCATTGCTCTTGTCTCGTACTATTGTGAAAACCTCCAAATGGCCTTTCCATTTCCAGCTGTGCCACTTCTAAGTGTCTGCCATTTCATCAACAGAGTTAGTTTTCTAATATGTGAGTCCCACCATGTTTGCTTTAAAATGCTTTGTGGTGCTTCAGTCTCAAAAGGCACAGGCCACTATCCTTCGCCTGACACATACTGACTTTTTCTGTCTGATTCCTCCCGACTTGCTCATCCTTATCTCCAATCACTTCCTGCTTCACACTCTACTCTTAGGCATTCTGAGCCATGGGTGTCCTCAGACACATGCCGTTTTGTGCTTCTTAGGAATTTGCCTGTGTTCAGCTTGGATTTTTATTTTTTTCCTTTTGTGCACTGGATAATTTCAGTCTTACTCATTTTTAACACTCAGCTGAAATATTACCTCATCTCTGAAACCTTCCCTTATTTACTTCTACCATTCATTCAGCAAATATTTATTGTGTTATGCTCCAGAAATGTAGGAGGTAAGCAAGACTGACCTGGTCCCAGCCCTCAGAAAACAGCAGGGAAGACATGTAATTAAACACAGTATAATAATAAAGGGTTTTCTTCTATAGAGGCAAGAAGGGGGTCTTGGAAGGCTTCCTGAAGCAAATGATATTCAAGCTTAAACCTGAATGATGACTAGAACTAGCCAGTCAAGAAGTGGGTGTCAGAGGGCAGAGAAGGAATTTCAGGTTGTGAGAAGAGAATGGTGATTATGGGCCAGGGATTAACAAGGGCATGTTTGAACATCTGAAAGATGTTTATTAGACAGCAGCAGTTGGGGAGGGTGGGCAGCGAGGGTGTGTGTGTAGAAGCTGGGTAAATCGTGGCCATCAGGGAGATACATATCAAAACTTCTAGAAGATACTGTTTCCAACCCTTTTAGAATGGCTAAAATAAAAAAGATGACAACGTCAAAAGTTGGCAAGAATGTGTAGCAACAGAAACTCATATATTGCAGGTGGGAATGCAAAATGGGGGCGACTTTCTGAAAAGCCTCCAAAGAGTTTTCCAAACTTAAAATATATACCATGTGATCTGGGGGCTCCACTCCTAGCAATTTACCCAAGAGAAATGAAAAAATGTTCACAAAAAGACTTGTACAGACATTTTCATACAGGCTTTTTCCTAGTAACTTCAAACTGCAAGCAGTTTAAATATCCTTCAGCAGGTGATGGATTAAAAAATTGTTGTATATTCATACAACAGAATACCTAGCAGTAAAAAAATGATAAATTACTGAAATACACAGTAATATGGATGAGTCTCACAAATGTTCAGCAGAAGAAGAGAGACAGAAGAGTAAATATTGTTTGATTTCCATTTTATGAATTCTGAGAGGAGACTCAACTGATCTATTGTGATAGAAATGGAATGTCAGAGTGTTTTTTGGGGGCAGGGTGAGTGGGCGAGCATGGATTGGAACGGGGCATGAGGGAACTCTCTGAATTGGTGGAAGTAGTCTATATTATTTTGGATAGTGATTACAGTTGTCACAATTCATGAGACTGAAAATATGTGTATTGTATATTGTTATATCTCAATTAAAAATATTTTAGAAAATGTAATACAATATAAACATACAATACAATAAATACAATAATATAATACAATACAGTAAACATAATGATATATGTCTCTCTTGATATGGAAAGATGCTCATGGTATAATAATGTTAAGTAAATTAACTTGGTTAAAAACTCTGGCTCCCATAACCCTTTGTGCATATATATCAAGGTAGTGAGTTTTTAAATTTTATTCTTTAACGTCTTTCACATTTTTCAACTTATTTTGAATGAGTATTTTATGAATAAAGTATTGTTTACTATACAGTGAAAGATTTAAAGTACATCCCCTGCTTATTAAAACTTTGCAGAAATTATTGAACCATATGAGAAATTTATTTTTATTTCTATTAAATTACATTAATTAATTAATTTTAGAGACAGGGTCTTTGTCACTCAGGCTGGAGTACAGTGGTACTATCATAGCTCACTGCCACCTCAAACTCCAGGCTCAAGTGATACTCTACCTCAGACTCCTGAGTAGCTAGGATCTACAGGTGCAGGCCACCATGCCTAGCCAATTTTTATAATTTTGTAGAGATAGGTTTTACTATATTTCACAGGCTGGTCCTCAAACCCCTGGCCTGAGGTGATCCTCCTGCATTGGTCTCCCAAAGCACAGGGATTATAGGTGTGAGCCACTGCACTTGGCCCCAAGACATTTTTAAATAAATTTTCATGACTATTTTTAAGCTACAGTTCTGTTACTTTTTTTTGTTTGTTTTGTTTTGAGACAGATCTTTACTCTGTTGCCTAGGCTGAGTGCAGTATTGCAGTCTTGGCTCACTGCCACCTCTGCCTCCCAGGTTCAAGCAGTTCTCGTGCCTCAGCCTCCCGAGTAGCTGGGATTACAGGCATGTGCCACCACACCCAGCTAATTTTTGTATTTTTTGTGGAGATGGGGTTTCGCCATGTTGGCCAGGCTGGTCTTGAACTCCTGACCTCAAGTGATCTGGCAGCCTTGGCTTCCCAAAGTGCTGAGATTACAGATGTGAACCACCGTGTCTGGCCTCAGTTTTGTTAGTTTTCAGTGCTTAGGAGACACAGGTTATAGCATTTATAGTTCAGAAAAAAATTTGGTTTAATTTACTTTTTAATATATGCCCCAATATATACAAAGGATACACAATGAAAAGTAAGGTACTCAGCCACTCCTGTCTCCTTGTCATTTTGATCTTTTCACAGGAGGTAACTACTATGACCTGGCTCTTATTTATTTTATGGAGGTATGGGAAAACATATGCACATGTACATAAAGGCATAGGCATATATATTATACAATGATAGCATGCCATGCACATTGTGCTGGTTTTTTTTTTTTTTTTTTTTGAGTGGGTCTATTTTTTAAATTGTAAATAAGCATAACATAAAATTTACTATTTTAACAATTTTTAAGTGTACAGTAGCATTACAACATTTACATCATTGTGCAGCTGTTACTACCATCCATCTCTAGAACTTTATCATCACCCTAAATGCAAACTTTGTACCTATTGAACAGTAATTCCCGTTCCTCTTGCTCCTGGCAACCACTGTTCTGTTTTCTGTCTCTACAAGTTTGACTACTCTATTAGGTGCCTTATGTACGTAGAATCGTATAATTTTTGTCCTTTTCTGTCTGCCTTACTTCATTCAGCATAGTATCTTCAAGGCTCATTCATGTTGTAGCATGTATCAGAATTTCTTTCCTTTTTAAGGCTACATGATATTCCCCTGTATGTATTGAAAGTAGTGACAAAAACCACAATTACTTTTGCACCAACCTAATACATACCACAGCTTATTTATCCATTCATCCTTTGATGGACATTTGGGTGGTTTCTACGTTTTGGCCACTGTGAACAATGCTGCTATGAATATGGGTGTGCAGATATCTGTCCAGGTCCCTTCTTTCTATCTCCAGAAATGGGACTGCTGGATCACATAATAATTCTATGTTTAATTTTTTTTAATCACTGTCATTTAGGTGTATTTTTTTGGCAGAGTAAAACATTTAAACATTTTACATAGACATAAATATGAGCATGATAAGCATTGACATGAAAATGGCAGTAATTCTGTGTGTGTGCTTCTTGTATTTTTGTTATCTTTTTATGTCATGCTTTTTTGCAAAATACATTATAAACATTTATGAATTTCACTAGTTTTCTGTGATATCATTTTTAATGGCTGAATAATGTTCTGTCACTGTATGAATGAGTTAACTTGACTAATCTCTTACTTTTGGAGATCTAGGTAATTTTTTAACTTTTATCTTTGAAAACATCTGTTTGTATCCATGATCTCTATTTATAATCTAATTTTATACAAAGGTAACAAAGAGCTGGGGGGAGAGGGTGGGTACAGCAGTTTCATTTGACTGACAATATAATCAACATTTAGCTGTATGATTTTGTCCTCTTTGTTGCCTAAAACGTTATTCTCTAGGGCTTTCCCCAAATTGTTTTAGAACAAGCAAGTTGACATGCCTTTTCTATAGGGTATACTGCCTGGGAATAATGTGGAATTGCACCAAGGAATCAAAGGGCAGTATAAGGACATGTGTAATACAAGATTCGTGCATAATTTTTTCATCACCATGCTGTTTTCCATACTACTGTACCATTTTACATCCCACCAGCAATGCACAGATTTCCAGTTTCCTCACATCCTTATCAACACTTATTTGCTGTTTTATTATTTTAAGTAATAGGCATCCCTAATGGGTGTTGTACCGTGCTTTTTAAACATGTATCTTGGAGAATCTTTTAGTAAAGTCTGTTATGTGAATGGGACTTGTTATTTAACTACTCCCAATTTTCTGGCCTCTTGGTAATATATTTAGTGTATCTTTTGTCTTTAGTGTATATAATGCTCTTATTTTAAAATACAATATTTTCTGACTTATTTTCAGTGAGCATGGATGAAAGTACATATGCATTTTACAGTTTGATAGTTATTGCCAGCAGTATGTGCGACTACTTATGTCTACATCCTTAACATCACAGTATGTTATACAACTTTTTGATCTTCTTATCTGATAGGTGAAAAGTGGCATCTTAATGAAGTTTTAACTTGCATTTCCTTATGAGTGAGATTAAATTTCTTGTCATTTTTATGAGCCAGTTATTTCTGAAATATCTGCATTGTATCTTTTGCCTTTTTTTTTTTGCATTATCAGTACCCATTTCTTACAATTTTATGCTAATAGGAACAATCAGTGTTAAATGATGAACAAAACTGATGTGATTCCTGCGCTCATGGTACTTACAGCCTGTTGGAATAGAAAGATAGTAGACATACAAATATGCAATTAAATTTTGTTGTAAATGTTATGGAAGAAAAGTTAGATTTTCTGTAAGATAACAGTTCAGGCTGGATTTGGGTGGAATGTGGTGGCCAGTAACAGCCCCTAATGAACCTGTAAGAACCAATGAGGCAAATATTTGAAGGGAAAACATTCCAGGCAGATAGACAGCATGGACAGCTAGCTGAAAGAAGGGGATGTGGCTGGATTGCAATGAGGAAGAAATGATGAGAGATGACTGATTTGCCCTCTGTTCCTCATACACTAATCTGTATAGATATGTATCAACAATGTTCAAAAGTATACAGTGAGTTTCTCCTATCATTATATAAGGGGCTTTAAAACAAATCTTTTTCCCTGCCTACTAGATATTCTCCATGAAAGGAATATGAATCAGACAATCTGATTAGCAGAATGTCTTTAGGGTATAAGTTGATTCATTGGGAGCTTCTGTGTTTTTGAATTTTTCATTTAAAATTTTTTTAAAATTTAAGAATGAAATACTGTATGTCATCTTGTATTATTTCCTGTTTCTCCAGATGTGTGATTAGAAATTCAGCTTGTTTTCTCATGTGAAATTAATTTGTGATTCTTTGAAGCTTGCTAAATGATGCATTGTTTGCTACTAAGTTGTCTGTAACAATTTCCCCATTAGGGAGAAAAGCTCTTTGAGTGTGTCCTTCTGTGTGTGACCAAATTCCAAATGTCTGATGATTCTACATAGGGGAAAAAGTGACACTCAGAGAAAATGATTTGCAGCTTGTTGTGCTTTGCAGTAAAATCTGCATTTTAGGTAAAATGCGGAACGACAGATATGCTCAGCTTAGTTTTGATGAGTAATTTTCTTAAGCTTTCTATATCAAATTTCTCATCATTGAAATAGAAACATCGTGGTATTTTAATGTCTTTTACCATTAGTTACAAGTCAACTCAGTGTAAAAAGTGAAAGACAAGTATTGTTAATTTTGAAAATTAGTTCCTGGTTTCTTAGTTTCTGGATTTGTTAGATAAATATATTCCTTTGTTTCCCTTACTTACCCAATATCCTTTCACTTTGGCCTCTAGGTTTCATGTTTATTAGGAAATATCATGAAGTGTACATGTAAAATAGACAGAGAATGTCTTGGTAGAAATTAAGCAATAGACCCTGTGGTGTGGGCACATCTTTTTTTTAAATTTTAATTAAATTTTAATTTAAATTCTAATGTTTTTAATTAACTTTCTCCACTAATATTCCCCCGCTTGTCAGAGAAATAGTTCAATTGATACCTGTTGAACACTGTGAATGGAAAGACTTGGAAGTGCCTGTATTCATTCTAAGTAAATTTTTTTATAGATACGGGTATTTCTCATTACTTTTAAAAAATTGTTAGTCTTGAATGTACAGCTACAATCCATCTTCATCTTATTTTTATCATCACTAACAACAGTGGCTTTAAGTATGGTCCTTTTTTAGGTTAACATAGCTTTTCTGTTATTGCTTGTAAATATTTTTTAAAGTATTTCCAGACATATTGTTTCTGTTAAGACTTTTAGTCCTAGGTTTTGTAGTTATCACTAAATGATAATGGTTATTGCTATGCTTCTCAGTAATTAGGTCGACAATTTTCTTTGTTTTTTTGGGACTATTTCTTGTTTTTCTTTCACTCATCAGATGCTTCCTTAAGTGCTTATCATATATGTTCTAGAATTCAGGGCAAATTTGTGTCCTTCTGATGTTTTTGGGTTTTGTTGTTGTTGTTAATGGCAAGTGTTTTTGCTCAACACAGTAAATATTTTATATCAGACCAAATCTTCCTGCTTGTAAGAATCTTCTGGTTTATTATCTGTTTTTCTATTCTTGTGGATGGATTAGAGGGTAATACCCTAGGAAAAACAGGCAGTTCAATGAAATAGGAGTACTCACTAACCTGATTATTCTACCAGGTATCATACTATTACAATATGGTCCATATTAAAATAATGTTGTCTCTTTTCTTCCATGGGATGTTTTGTTCTATCTTATAAAAGAAACTATGCTAAGAGGAACTAAAAGCTATGCGCTTTCTGGCCTACTATTATGATGGCATTTATATATGATATGATATATTTGCCTATTTTTGACCTAGTCATGCAATTTTTCTGAAAAACCTGTATGAGCATAGTATTTTGAAATATGAATCCCTTGGCTTCCATGACATAATATCTTGGCATTTTCTTATGAGCTGGTTTTAAGTCACTCTGATTGAGTCTTAAAAAGAAAAAATATAACTCATTCTTTCTCCACTAAATCAATGGCTGTTTTATTATATTTTTATATTTTTAATTGATGCAAATATTTGTACATATTTATGGGGTATATGTGATATTTTGTTACATGCATGGAATGTGTAATGATCAAGTCAGGGTTGGGGCGTCCATCACCTTGAGTATCATTTCTAAGTGTTGGGAACATTTCCAGTCCTCTTTTAGCTGTTTTGAAATATACAGTACATTGTTGTTAACTATAGTCACCCTACTCTGCTGTCGAACATTAGAACTTACTCCTTTTATCTAACTGCATGTTTGTACCCATTAAACAACTTCTCTTAACCCCTCTTCCCAATCGCTACCCTAAGTCAAATACTCTTCCCAGCCTCTGGTGTCTGTCCTTCTACTCTCCACTTCTGTGAGATCAACTTTTTTTTTTTTTTTTAGCTCCCAAATATGAGTGAGAACATAGGATATTTGTCTTTCTGTGCCTGGCTTATTTTGCTTAATAGAATGACCTCCAGTTTCATTCATGTTGCTACAAATGATATGATTTCATAGTTTTTTATGACTAAATAGTATTCCATTGTTTATATATATACCACATTTTCTTTTTCCATTCATCTAAATCAACACTTAGGTTGATTCTGTATATCTTTGGTGTTGTGAATAGTGCTGCAATAAACATGAGAGTCCAAACAGTACATCCCTTTGGTGTACTGATTTTTTTCCTTGGTATACTTGAGTTTTTCCCAGTAGTGGGATGGCTGGATCATAAGGTAGTTCTATTTTTAGTTTTTTTTTTTTTTAAATAAATCTTCAATGCCTATTTTATTAATGTAAATGTTTTTTAAAAATCTATTTTTCAACTTCCTATTCTGACTCACTGATGTGTTTATTTCTAAGTCACAGTTATGGTAGCTTTTTAATGGCTTATACCAACTGGAAGGACAGATTACTCTTTATTACTCTCTCTAGACTGTTTCAGGCTAAATTCAGATTTATTATTTTTGTCATTTAACATTTCTTATCTCCCTTTCTCTTATATTTTCCTTCAGCTTGATCTTTGACTCTCCTTTTGCTTGTTTTTTGTTAACTTCTCGTCATTCCCTATTTTCTCTTTTGTTAATAGTTCTTTGAAACTTAACTTTTTAACTGGCCCCTTTTCTTAAACTTACTCTTCTTTTTCACTTAACTCCTTTTGGATGTCACACTGTCATCAAAAAGCCCTGTTCAAATTTGTATGCATTACTACAAAGTGACTTCCTTTCTCAACGCAATTGCACTGTTTGTGTATTAATACTACCATTCCGTTAGACACCTGGAATTAAAACTCTAAGTCATATTTGCATTAATCTTTTCATCTATCTTCAGTCATTTTCTCATTACCATTGATACTTTTTCATGTGATGTCTCCCGTCTTCCTCCTCCTCCATATTTCATAATTACTACTACCATGTTCTAGATCATATCATCTCATACCTAGATAATTGAAACTTCATTCTGACTGACCTTTCTCTTTCTATTTTATTTTGCAAATATCTGTGAGCTTCTTCTAATATAAAATCTGTAGGTAAATACTAATATTAAACTGATGGCCTTATTCATTAATTCCTCATTTATGTAACAAATATTTGAATGACCATTATCTGCCAAGCAAGCTTCTGAGTGCCGGACGTGCCAACGTGAACAAAACACATTCTAGTCCATGCTCTCTTGGAGCTTACATTCTAATGGTGGGTAGAAGTCGGGAGGGAAAGAGTGGAGATCTGACAATGAACAAGGTAATTTTGGTTTCTGATAAAGACTGTGATGGATAGATAGAATGGGGGGTACAGTGGGAGTGTTAGTTTAGCTTGGGTGCACATGAAGACATCTCTGAGCTGAGCTATGAGGGCAGTTGAGACCAGCCAGACTGGGAAAGATAGGGTAGAAGAAAATAGATAAATGCTGGAAAACATTTTAATAAGTGGGAAGTTTTTCATGCCTCCTCAAAATTAATAGACAGAATAGTCTTTAACCTTTAAGTACAGATAAGAATTCAGTCTTTGATGAAAGTAGCATCCCAGGCATCATGGAGAAAAAATGGATTATTAACAAATGGAGCTGGGAAAATTAGTTACTGTGTATACTGTAATTCTTGGCTGGTTGACTTTCTTGAAGACCATTGATGCCTGTGGGACAGGAATTATGTTGTAAATTAAAACTGATATAGATGAAAAAAGTTCTATCATTGGAGTAAATTTTTTCCACTTAATTTTTAGTTTTCTTAATCTGCAGTTTTTTTCTCTATTCAAGATCAGCGAAGAGTTTATTTTTGATTTATATCTGAACTTATGTCTGAAATTTTCCAAAAGATCTATTTATTGATATATTGAAATAATGAAGTCAAGTTTCCATATTTGATAATTAGATACTAAATCTCATACTGTCCTGACATCTCAGGCTGCGAAGCATAATGCATAAGGGGCAGGTTTGGTCCATAGCCTCTAGACTGTGGCTAAATCAGGCAATCACCAGAAAGATAAGAAAAAGAACTAATTGTATGCATAGGTCTATTGACAGTAAAGGTGGGACCGGTAGCCTTGAATTTAGTTGTGTTCTTAAAGAAGGGCATTTTTTAGAAATTTCCAGCTTCTTCATTGTAGATTCTTGATTTGGGCCTTTGAGAATCTGAAGTTTGATTGGATATTGTGTTTCTTTAGACATTCTAATGAGTCATCATATTCTCCATGTGAAATTATATTAGTTGGTGATCCCCATGGCAACATAAATTTATTTCTTTAATTTTTGCAGGGAATTTATTATTTGATTGTTTTTTAGAAATTACGTCCATTATCCACTCTGTTACTGGTTATATGATCATGCATATGTTTGAATTACATGTTGTGTTAATGTTGTGGCTTCTATCATATGCTTTGTAGGAAAATAGTTATTCATCCTCTGTGCCTCTGGTCTGCTTCAACTAAATTTGGCTTGAGAGTTGGCTGTTAGCTGTAGGCATCCAGTGATGTATGTCCTTTTTAAAGCTGCTTTGCTTCTTTCTGAAATTTTACCCCATTTTCCAAACCATCTTGTTGCAGGCTGGCAAGTCTGTGGCACTTAAGATAGATACTTGCTCAATTTTTTTTTCTTTTTTCTTTTTCTTTTTTTTTTTTTGACACAGTGTCTCACTCTGTCTCCCAGGCTGGAGTGCAGTGGCGTAATCATAGCTCACTGCAGCCTCAAACTCACAGGCTCAAGCAATCCTCCCACCTCAGCCTTCCAAGTAGCTGGGACTACAGGCATGCACCACCACACCTGGCTAACTTTTTAATTTTATTTTGTAAATATGGGATCTCCTTATGTTGCCTAGGCTGGTCTAGAATTCCTTACCTCAAGCAATCCTCCTGTCTTGGCTTCCCAGAGTGCATGAACTACAGGGCTGAGCCACTGTGCCAGACCTTGCTTAAATTCTTGACTTTTATGCTCCCTTGGGCACTATTTCAAATTTTTAATAGTTAATGATTTTTTTTTCTTCTCAGGGGAAAGTATCTTCTCAAAACAATTTTATTAGGATTAGGGATCTTGTTACCTGGTATGGTATTATGGCAAAGGAATACCCAATAGACAAGTAATGAAGCTGTTAGAGCCTTTCACTCAATAATGAAAAATAAACTGTATAGCCTATATTTCAACTGAATCTGGAGCAAAGTACTTTATGATGTTATCTGTATTCCCAGAGTCATGTGGTATTTACTAGCTTTACCCTTGTTATTTTTTAGGGTAGTTTGCATGATTAACTTATCAGTGTCAGAAGGACTAAAGTAAATATTGATTTTTTGATAAAAGTATATTGAAGTAAATAATGTGCTTAAAATGACAGCCCTCCAATAAACACTCATCAAGCATATAGTCTGTGTAAAACACCTTTCTAGGTGCTCTGCAAGATGCAGAAATAAACTAGATATGGGCCGGGCGTGGTGACTCACCCCTGTAATCCCAGCACTTTGGGAAGCCGAGGCGGGCAAATCACCTGAGGCTGGGGGTTCAAGACCAGCCTGACCAACATGGAGAAACCACGTCTCTACCAAAAATACAAAATTAGCCGGGCATGGTGGCACATGCCTGTAATCCCGGTTACTCGGGAGGCTGAGGCAGGAGAATCGCTTGAACCTGGGAGGCGGAGGTTGCAGTGAGCCGAGATTGCACCATTGCACTTTAGCCTGGGCAACAAGAGTGAAACTCCGTCTCAAATAAATAAATAAATAAACCAACCAGATGTGGCTTTTGACATTAAGAATCTTTGAGGCTGTATGGGAGTTTATACCCATGTGGAAGGAACCTCCAGAATGACCTGCATGGCTTTTCCTGCAGAAGGGCAGGGGTTACCTGAGACACCGGGTGCTATCATGAGGTCTTGAAGTTGAAATTCATTCACTGGTTTAAACACATTTTTTGACAACTAGTATACATACTGGTTATATTTAAAGGCTGTTCTTAATGTTTATGCTTGTTTAGTTTTTCATTTGAACTTTTCTTAACATTTATTAATGTAGACTCTTGTTATTTTCTCTCTAGTTTAATAGAAAATGGTCAGCTTGAAATTGTGACAGGTGGCTGGGTTATGCCTGATGAAGCTACTCCACATTATTTTGCCTTAATTGATCAACTAATTGAAGGACATCAGTGGCTGGAAAATAATATAGGTATGTATTGGTATATTCTTTATTTGGGCTATTTTGGACAGTTAATTTTCGGGATGTGAAGTGAGGCTCTGTTCTTTTTTTGAGTAACTATTTTCCCTGTTAGTCATTATTGTTGAATAATTTATTCTTCATTAATTTATGATATTTCTTAGCTCATAAACTGAGTTACAAAGATTTACTATAGTCACTTTTAGGATCATCTACCTTGTTTAATGTATTATTTATCTATATTTTTATTGGTTTTGGGATTATTTTAATTGTATGTTAAGACTTGATGACAAGAGGCAAAAACCTAATTATGGTAGCTTAAGTTTTTTTTTTCAGCAAAAAAAGGAAAGAAAGATATTCATTATGTCACTTAGTGTTCCGGAGATATGGTAGCTTCAGGTATTGCTGTATCCAGGGATCCAGGGGACTTAAATTATGTTGTCTGGGCACTGTATCTTTGGGCTCTGCTTGTTTTGCTGGGTTTCTTCACAAGGTGAGTAAGATGGCTCTAGGCAGCTGAGACTAATTTTTCCAACCTAGCAACCAGGAATTCTCTTTAATACTTTATCTAGTTGGCCCAACTTGAGTCAGTTGCTTATGTCTGAGCCAGTTACTGTGTCCAGAGGTATAGGAGTTCAAATCACTGAGGTCTAGTCATTTTGGTGGAAATGGTCTTGGGGGAAAGGGAATTGTGGAGAGCAGGGTCAGCTGCACCTAAAGGCATGAGAATGGGTCCTCCATATGAGTGGCCTCATGGAATGGGTCCAGTTCAACAGAATAATTCTGTTGCTACAAGAAGTGGGAAAAAAGATGCTAGACTGATAGAATCAGATGTCCACTATAAAAACTTGGGACTAATAGAAAACTATGTGATATTTAATATTTGCATTTTGTAACATGGTATGTAAATCCTTTCAAATATTTTATATCTCAGTATAATAATGTAGTTTTTTATGTAAATATATGTGTTTTTTATTGAAGTTATTTTTAGATATTTCCTTATTTTAAAAAATTGTCCCTTAGAGATAAAATTCTTAATCCCTATTAATTTTTTCTTTACTTTTTATTTTGAGATAATTGCAAATTTGAAGAAATGTATAAGAATACTGCAAAATATTCTCATAGACCCTTCACCCAGATTTACCAGTTGTTAACATTTTGACACATTTACTTAATTTTTTCTGTTTCCGTGTTGTTGTAGTGGTGCTGGTATTTCTTATTATCAGAACCATTTGGAAGTATGTTGCAGGTATCATGCCCGTGTAGAAAATAGTTAGCATAGCAGGTCTGCTATCTTTAGAAAGGCCTTGCTTGCAAGATTGGCCCTTGGTTAGTGTCTGGGAACATGGATATCCTAACGATAAGAGTGGCTCACTGTTTTTAATCTGGTTGTACAAACAAAATAGTTTGTGCAAAACAATTGCTTTTCTTCTGGGAGTCTGAATTCTTAGTATGTGCTGAACAGAGGGTGCCTACATGACCAGCCCCCAACATTGGACACTGAGTCTGTAATGAGTTTCCTGGTCAACAGCACTTCACACATACTGTCACAGTTTCGTGCTGGAGCATTTAAACACATCCTGTATGACTCCATGGGGAGAGGACGCTTAGAAGCTTGCACCTGGTTTCCTCTGGACTTACTCTATATGCTTTTTCCTTTTGCAGATTTTTTTTTCTCATTTCACTGTAATAAATTATAGGTATGAGTACGACAATGTTGAGACCTGTGATTTTTCTTAACAAATCACCAAACCTGAAGGTGGTCTTGGGGACCCTCTCTACACAATGCCCTTTTTCTTAAATACTTGATATGCTAACCCAAGAATATTCACTTCATAAACCTCAGTTATGAATGTTTTTTATGTTTTTATTGAAGTGTAATTTACATGCAGTGGAATATATAAATCTTAAATGTAGAGGTCAGTGAGTTTTAACAAATGTACATACCCATTTAATCTATACATTTATTACCCAAGGTCTCTCATCCCCTCATCTTTCCACTTGCAGCCAACTGCTCTTTGATTTCTGTCATTGTCCATGAGTTTTGTTCAAAGAAGAATTTATTAGTATATGAACTCACATAATATTATTTTGGGTCTTGTGTCTTTTGCCCAGTGTAATTTTTTCTTACAACTTTATTGAGATATATTTCACATAAATTCATAGATTTGTGCAACCATCACCACAGTCTATTTTTAGAACTTTTTTCAACATCCCCCAAAGAAACCTTATACCCAGTAGTAATCACTCCCCTTCCTAGCTTCACCCTTCCCTGCCCCAGTCTCAGGCTATCACTAGTCTTTCTGTATATATGGATTGGACTATTCTGGACATTTCACATAGATGGAAGCATGTAATGTATGGCCTTTGGTGATTGGATTCTTGGCATAATATTTTCAAGGCTCATCATGTATTATAGCATATATCAGTGCTTCATTCCTTTTTATAGCTGAATAATATTCTGTTGTATGGATATACCAGATTTGTTTATCCCTTATTCAGTTGATGGGCACTTAGGTTGTATCTTGCTTTTGGCTGCTGTGAATAATGCTGTTATACACATTTGTTTAAAAGTTTTTGTGTGACTCTACCTTTCTTCCTAGGAGTAGAATTGCTGAGTTATATGGTAAAAATGTTTAGCATTTGGAGAAACTGTCAAACTTTTCCAAAAGAGCGGTATCGTTCTACCTTCCCACCAGCAATGTGTGAGGTTTCTATTTTCTCCGTATCTTCACCAACATTTGTTACTGTCTCTCTTTTTTATTGTAGTCATTCTAATATGTGTGAAATGGTAATCTCATTGTGATTTTGATTTGCATTTTCCTAAAGACTAGTGGTACTAAGAATCTTTTCATGTGTATATCAGCTGCTTATAGATCTTTTAAGGATAAATGTCTATTCTAATTATTTTCCTATTTTTCAGTAGAGTTATTTATCTTTTTATTATTGACTTAGAATTTTTTTATATATTGTGGTTAAAAGTTCTTTGTTGGATAGTGATTTACAAATTTATTTTCTCATTCTGTGGTTTTTTCACTTTCTTGAAGGTGTCTTTTGGTGCACAAGTTTTAATTTTGAGGAAGTTTTTCTTCTGTTGCTTGTGCTTTTGATGCCATAGTAAGAAACTGTTGTTTAATCCTGAATTATAAAGATGTACTACTGTTTTTAAACTAGTTTTATGGTTTTAGCTCTTACATTTATGTCAGTGATTAAATTAACTAAAAAATATTATATTATAATATTTAGTTAATATTATATAGTTAATATATAATAGTTAATATAACTATTAATATAATTGTTATATTAACTAAAATATTAATTTTTAGTTAATATTTGTATATGATGTGAGGTAGAGTTTCATATTTATTTTTTTTGCATGTTGATACCCAGTTATTCCAATGCCACTTATTGAAAAAGAGGATTCTTTCCTCACTGAATTGTCCTGCACACTTGTTAACAATTAGTTAACCATAATTATGAGAGTTTATTCCTGGACTCTCAGTTCTGTTTCCTTGACTTATATTTATGCCAGTACCATACTGTCTTGATTACTATAGCTTGTATAAGCTTGACATTGGGAAGTCTGAGTTCTCCAACTTCGTTCTTTTTTTAAACTTGTTTTTTCCATGTGAATTTTAGGCCAGTTTATCAATTTCTGCAAAAATATCAGCTAGGATTTTGCTAGTGGTTGTATTAAATCTGTAGGTCAATCTGGGGGAATATTGCCATTTTAACAATGTCACATCTTCTGATATAGCAACATGGGATGGCTTTCCATTTAAGTAGATCATCATTAATTTCTTTCAACAGTGTTTTATAGCTTTCAGTGTAAAAGTCCTGTACTTTTTTTGTTAAATATGTTCCTAGACATTTTGTTTGTTTTACTGCCATTATAAATGGGATTGTTTTCTTAATTTCATTTTAGGATTATTCATTGCTAGTATGTAGAAATACAATTGATTTTTGTTAGTGATCTTATATCCTGTCACCAGCATGAAGTTTTTGAGATTCATTCTTGTTGTGTATGTTGGTAATCCATTTCCTTTTATTATTAATCCAGTTTCCTGTTGAACATTTGGGTTGCTTTCAGTTTTGAGCTATGGTGAATCATACTGTGATAAACATTTGTGCACAGGTCTTTTTATGGGCATATGTTTTCCTTCTCTTGGAGTGAAATGTTTACTAGCACTAGAATTGCTGGGCTATAGGATAAGTTTATGTTGCAGCTTATGTGAACTTTGAAAGAGTTTTCCAAAGTGGTGGTGCTATTTTATATTCCACCAACAACGAATTAGAGTTCTGATTGTTCCACATTTTTGCCAGTGTTTGCTGTGTGAGTCTTTTTTCTTAGAACCATGCTAGTGGGTATATAGTGATATTTCACTGTTATTTTAACATGCATTTCTATGATGACTAATGATGCTGAGTATGTTTTGTTGTGCTTATTGGCCAGTGGTATACCCTATTTTCAAGTTTCTAAGTCTTTTACCCATTCTTTTTATTTGAATTGTTGCTAGATAGATAGATAGATAGATACTTTAAGTTCTGGGATACATGTGCAGAACATGCAGGTTTGTTACATAGGTATACAACATGCCATAGTGGTTTGCTGCACCCATCAACCTGTCATCTATGTTAGGTATTTCTCCTAATGCTATCCCTTCCCTAGCCTCCCAGCCCCTGACACGCCCCTGTGTGTCGTGTTCCACTCTCTGTGTCCATGTGTTCTCATTGTTCAACTCCCACTTATGAGTGAGAACATGCGGTGTTTGGTTTTCTGTTCCTGTGTTAGTTTGCTGAGAATGATGGTTTCCAGCTTCATTCATATCCCTGCAAAGGACATGAACTCATCCTTTTTTATGGCTGCATAATATTCTGTGGTGTATATGTGCCATATTTTCTTTATCCAGTTTATCATTGATGGGCATTTGGGTTGGTTCCAAGTCTTTGCTACTGTGAATAGTGCTGCAATAAACATACATGTGCATGTGTCTTTATGGTTGAATGATTTATAATCCTTTGGGTATATACCCAGTAATGGGATTGCTGTGTCAAATGGTATTTCTGGTTCTAGGTACTTGAGGAATCACCACACCATCTTCCACAATGGTTGATTTATACTCCCACCAACAATGTAAAAGCATTCCTGTTTCTCCACATCCTGTCCCGCATCTGTTGTTTCCTCACTTTTTAATGATCGCTATTCTAACTGGGGTGAGATGGTATCTCATTGTGGTTTTGATTTGTATTTCTCTAATGACCAGTGATGATGAGCTTTTTTTCACATTTGTTGGCTGCATAAATGTCTTCTTTTGAGAAGTGTCTGTTCATATCCTTCGCCCACTTTTTGATGGGGTTGTTTTTTTTCTTGGAAATTTGTTTAAGTTCCTTGTAGATTCTGGATATTAGCCCCTTGTTAGATGGCTAGATTGCAGTAATTTTTTCCCATTCTGTAGATTGCCTTTTCACTCTGATAGTTTGTTTTGCTGTGCAGAAGCTCTTTAGTTTAATTAGATCTCATTTGTCAGTTTTGGCTTTTGTTGGCATTGCTTTTGGCGTGTTAGTCATGAAGTCTTTGTCCATGCCTGTGTCTTGAATGGTATTACCTAGGTTTTCTTCTAGGGTTTTTATGGTTTTAGGTCTTAAGTGTTGAATCCATCTTGAGTTAATTTTGTATAAGGTGTAAAGAAGCGGTCCAATTTCAGTTTTCTGCATATGGCTAGCCAGTTTTCCCAACACCATTTATTAAATAGGGAATCTTTTCCCCATTTCTTGTTTTTGTCAGGTTTGTCAAGGATCAGGTGTTTGTAGATGTGTTTTGCTATTTCTGAGGCCTCTGTTCTGTTCCATTGGTCTATATATCTATTTTGGTACCAGTACCAAGCTGTTTTGGTTGCTGTAGCCTTCCTTGTAGTATAGTTTGAAGTCAGGTAGCGTGATGTCTCCAGCTTTGTTCTTTTTGCTTAGGATTGTCTTGGCTATATGTACTGTTTTTTGGTTCCATATGAAATTTAAAGTAGTTTTTTCTTATTCTGTGAAGAAAGTCAATGGTAGCTTGATGGGGATAGCACTGAGTCTATAAATTATTTTGGGCAGTATGGCCATTTTCACAATACTGATTCTTCCTATCCATGAGCATGGAATGTTTTTCCATTTGTTTGTCCTCTCTTATTTCCTTGAACAGAGGTTTATAGTTCTCCTTGAAGAGGTCCTTCACATCCCTTGTAGGTTGTATTCCTAGGTATTTTATTCTCTGTAGCAGTTGTGAATGGGAGTTCACTCATGTTTTGGCCCTCTATTATTGGTGTATAGGAATGCTTGAGACTTTTGCACATTGATTTTGTATCCTGAGACATTGCTGAAGTTGCTTATCAGCTTAAGGTGATTTGGGGCTGAGACGGTGGGGTGTTTTAAATATACAATGATGTCATCTGCAAACAGAGACAATTTGACTTCCTCTCTTCCTATTTGAGTACCTTTATTTCTTTCTCTTGCCTGATTGTCCTGGCCAGAACTTCCAATACTATGTTAAATAGGAGTGGTGAGAGAGGGCATCCTTGTCTTGTGCCAGTTTTCAAAGGGAATGCTTCCAGCTTTTGCCCATTCAGTATGATATTGGCTGTTGGTTTGTCATAAATAGCTCTTATTGTTTTGAGATATGTTGCATCAATACTTAGTTTATTGAGAGTTTTTAGCATGAAGGAGTGTTGAATTTTGTTGAAGGCCTTTTCTGCATCTATTGAGATAATCATGTGGTTTTTGTCATTGGTTCTATTTATGTGATGGATTATATTGATTCATTTGCATCTGTCGAACCAGCCTTGCATCCCAGGGATGAAGCCGACTTGGTCGCGGTGGATCAGCATTTTGATGTGCTGCTGGATTCGGTTTGACGGTATTTTATTGAGGATTTTCGCATCGATGTTCATCAGGGATATTGGCCTGAAATTTTCTTTTTTTGTTGTGTCTCTGCCAGATTTTGGTGTCAGGGTGCTGCTGGCCTCATAAAATGAGTTAGGGAGCAGTCCATTTTTTTCTGTTATTTGGAATAGTTTCAAAAGGAATGGTATCAGCTCCTCTTTGTACCTCTGGTAGAATTCAGCTGTGAATCTGTCTGGTCCCGGGTTTTTTTTGGTTGGTAGGCTATTAATTACTGCCTCAATTTTAGAACTTTTTAATGGTCTATTCAGGGATTCGACTTCTTCCTGGTTTAGTCTTGGGAGGGTGTATGTGTCGAGGAATTTATCCATTTTTTCTAGATTTTCTAGTTTATTTGCTTAGAAGTGTTTATGGTATTCTCTGATGGTAGTTTGTATTTCCATGGGATCAGTGGTGATATCCCCTTTATCATTTTTATTGTGTCTATTTGATTCTTTTCTCTTTTATTCTTTATTAGTCTTACTAGCTATACTAGTAAAGGGTTGTTGCCTTTTTTAAAATTTGTAGATGTTCTTTGTATGTTCTGAATATGAGCACTTTGTCACATATATGCTATATGAATATTTTTACCAGTTTATGGTTATTCGTTTGTTTTTAGTGGTATCTTTTTCATTTCTCTTAATCATTTAATACCAGTATATAAGAAAATTTTTCATATGCATGTGTATATGTGTGGTCTAAAGTTGTATAAATCCTAACTATCTTTTTATTATAAATATTTTATATAATTTCTTATTAGTTATAAATATGTAATAAAATCATAAAATGAAAATTATCTTTTTAAATACTTATAGTATTTAGACTATATGTCTGTTTAGTATTTTATTGCATAGATAACATCTCTTATAGTAATGACGTAGGGTAGTGGTCTTTCTTGTTCCAGATTTTTAATAGAAATTGTTTAGCTGTTCTGTATTAAGTATCATATTATATAGTATTTTTATGGTAGGTGCTATTTATAGTGTTTAGAAAATTATTTTCTTCTTAGTATTTTTCACTTAACAGTGAATACGTAATATTACTGGTTTTCTTATAGCCATCTATCAATACTGTATGGTTTTTCTCATGTTTCCGTGGATGTGACAGCAGTTTGTTCAGTTAAAAAGTCATTGACTTCCTGGAATAAATCCCTTTTGGTTTTGGTACTATTGAGTTTATTTAGTGGTTTTATGATTTTATATCCATTTTCATAAGTAAGATTAGTTTTCTTTTTTAATGTACTACATTTATTTTTTTTATTGGTTTGTGATACTTAATAAAATGAATTAGGTAGTACTGAATTCTTCCTTGTATTACGTGACAGCTTATGGACATTAGAAATAATTTATTGCTCAGATCCTAGGCTTAGAGGGGTCTTTTATTGGAGGTAGATTTTTTGATAATGTTAAAAATTTCTCCAAAGTTATTAATATCCAATTTACATCTAAAATGTAAATTGTATTATTTTTGTTAGAAACCCAGCCTTCTTATCAACATTTTAATTACTTGGAGTATAAAGTAAGAATTGTATATAGTATTCTTTGTTTTAAACAGTATTTTATTAAATAACGTGCAGTCAATGTGGGAAAATAGGAAAAAATAATATACTAGCAGAAAGTAAGGAGAAATCCTTCTGTACCCTTTAGAGATAACCTGTTTTGTGATATATGACATTATAGCATTCTGGACTTTTTCATATGTATATTTAAACACAGTATAAGTTTTTTTCTACAAGGATAGGATAGTATTTTAAAACAAATTTATTAGAGATAGTAAAGTGTTTAAAGCTATCTTCTCTACAACTTTTGTATCTATCTTCTTTATAGTTTTCTGTAGGGCATTTTTATTTGACTGTTAGTCTGTGTTATTTATTTTTTAAAGAGCAGGTTAAAATTTTTTAAGCTAAAAGGTATTTTGTGTTTCTTCATACTACCTTATCTTTATTTTCTTCTTTCTTTGCTCCTTTTGTCTGTTTTTTGTTTCTTTTTCTCTCAAGGAGTTGGCAACGGGTGCATGTGCACACATACATACATTTTGGCTCATTTGTTCTTTTTCTACAACGTGAAGGTGAGTGGCAGCGAGGCCTCTTGTGAGAGAGCATACCCATCCATCTCACTCATCCTGTGGAGTCAGCATAGGCAAACTGCTGAAATGGAGTTGGAGCTCATTTCTGCAGTCCAGGCAGAGGACAATGGCAATGTGGCAGGGTCAGTCTGAGAATGTATGTTCCTCCTACCTCAAGGTGCCCTGGAGAAGATCAGTGCTGGCCTTCGATGTGCTCAGGGGATGTACTTATGACTCTTAGCATGTGATATGAGGTATCTCACTACTTCACTCTTTCCTCCATCCCAAATAGTGAATACACTTAACAACACTTACAACATCATAAAACTGTTCAGTTTTAGAGGTATAATTGTCAAAAGCACAATGTGAACAAATGCAGCTTAAAGATTGAATTGGCTTTATTAAGCAATTCATGAACAGGGCAACATCCCATCTAAAAAATAATATTCTGATGAGCAAAGCAGAGAAGACTGGCTTTATAGGCAGCAAAAGGCTGCAAAAGCAGAAATAGGAAACAAAAAGTAGGTTGGTTATTTCAAAGTTACTTCCCTTACAGGGTTACAACAGAGGAGACTTCGTTATCATGCTGGCTCAAGTAGACCAGGCCCCTTCTGATTGTGGATCAGATTGCTTCAAATCTGGTTTTTGTTGTTGTTTTTTAAACTGGTACATATTCAAGTTCAGTTTGATTATGTGGCACCTAGCACAAGTGACTGTATTCTGGTTTGATGTGGTCTTTTGGGGTGTACTGCAGCAGCTCAGCCTAATACAGTGGCCTCCCATAAATTTTATTTAACATAGACCTCTATGAATTTAATTAGTAGGCTTTTGAGCATCAAAGTGAGACTCACTACATGTTCCATAAAGCTGAGAAAAGCCAGGTTCAGGGAGATTTTCCCTTGGCCCAGTTACTTTCTTTTTAAATATAATGAACATATCTGAGGATATGACATTTCTTTGTATTGTAGCTTTGGCTGCATCTTATGAGTTAGTGTCCTTGGTTTTGTTTTCTTTTTTTTTATTTTTAAGTTTTTTTAAAAATTTATTTTATTATTATTATACTTTAAGTTTTAGGGTACATGTGCACAATGTGCAGGTTAGTTACATATGTATACATGTGCCATGCTGGTGTGCTGCACCCATGTAGGGACATGGATGAAATTGGAAATCATCATTCTCACTAAACTTGGTTTTGTTTTCTAAAGAATTTAGGACATGTTATTTTGGAGACTGTTTTTACATTTGATTTTGGGATGCATTTTTAGTTGTTTAATCTTTGGCTATTAATGTCTGCTTTTAACTTTATTATAAAAATTGACCATTATAACTTTTTTTTTTTTTGAGACGGAGTCTCACTCTATCTCCCAGGCTGGAGCACAGTGGCGCCATCTCAGCTTACTGCAACCTCCGCCTGCTGGGTTCAAGTGACCCTCCTGCCTCAGCCTCCCTAGTAGCTAGGATTACAGGTGCTTGTCACCGCACCTGGCTAATTTTGTGTTTTTAATAGAGATAGGGTTTTACCATGTTGGTCAGGCTGGTCTCGAACTCCTGACCTCAGGTGATCCACCCACCTCTGCCTCCCAAAGTGCTGGGATTACAGGCATGAGCCACCGTGTCCGGCCTATTATAACTTTTTTGAGCTTTTAAAGTTGTCTTTTGACTACCATATCCATATTACAAATATATTTCCTGATTCCTCTTAAACTATAGTATTAAATATACTTAGAATAATCCAGTTTTATTAGGTACTATTCGTATTACTCATGTTCTAATTTTTAAACCTATTAGGTTTGCCAAAAATTGACTGATGTTAATTCTTCTTAATGATTGTTTTCCATACTTTGTTCTTGTATTTTGAACAGTTTTTACTTTTATGTATTTTGATAATCTTATTCTTGCATGAAGGCATGAAATCTTTTTGATGAGCTTTCCAGTTTTATTAGCAAATGTGCCCTCTTTATAAAATTTTGGATTTTTCTTATATTGTACTTTTTCCTAAATTTGCCCCTTACCCTCCTTTTAAAAAGTATTGCCAAGAAAAACTCTAGCAGGACACTAGGTTCCTTTTTAAGTCTATCCCTAGTTCTCCACTCCTTTCATATCAAAGTTTTAAAAAATATAGTTTACACTCTCTCTTTTCTACATTATTTAGTCTCAGGGACTCTTTATTCCATTGCAGCTAGGTTGCTACCCCTCTGGATCCAACGGTTTTGATGTGGAAAAGATTACCAGTGATGTTATAATTGTTAAATTGAATGGACACTATAAACTCTTTGACATCACTACAGTGTTTGATATTGATTTTTATCTTTTTTTATAAGCTTATTCTGTCCTTGTTATTTGGACAATACATACTCCTTTTTTAATTTTATAACAATTTTGATATAATTTTTAACTTATAAGTGGCATCATAGTACTTGGGAAGGACTCCCATGTATCTTGTACATTGATTCATATGTATATTTTTCTGAATCATTTGAGAGTAAGTTGGAGGTACCCTGTACCCTTATCTGTAAATACTTCATTGCATATTTCCTAAGAAATAAGGACACTTTTATATGTAAATAGAATAAAGTTATCAAATCAGGAATGTTAACAGTGATACAGTAGGACAGTGTAGTCCACAGGCTGTATTCAGATTTTGTCAATTATTTCAATAATGTCTTTCATAAAAGCCGCTTTTTCCCCCACCCAGTCAAGAATGGAATCCATGGTCGTACATTGCATTTAGTTGTCATGTCTCTTTAGTTTCCTTTTATTTGAAACTGTTCCTTAGTCTTTCTTTGGGGATTTCTTGATCTTTATATTTTTGAAGAGTAGATCCACTTTTGTAGAAGTCTCTCTATTTGACTTTGTCAGTTTCTTGATGATGGGATTCAAGTTATTTATGTATTCTTCCTATCTACCTGTTTGTCTGTCTAGTTACAATATCACTGCAGTAATGTGATGTCCCATTGTCCTCACTGCATCATATCAGGAGGCATGTGATGTCTCTGTCCTAGTACTGGTAATACTGGGAACAACTAGTTAAGGTTTGTCTGCTAAGTTTCTCCACTGTATTAAATTTTTGCCCTTCTAATTAATATGTGGGAGATACATTGGGAATAAATATTCTATACCTCAGCTATCTCTCATGTTTATGTTTTAGTGTCCATTGATGATTTTCTAATTCCTTCTATAATTGCTAGTTGGCATTCTACTAAAGAGAAGAGCTTTCCTTCTTATTTTCTGTTTATTTATTTATATCAGTATGGGCTCATGGTTAATATTCAATGGGTTATAATGCATTGTTTATTTTCACACCTCAGTTGTCCCAGATTTGGCCATTAGAAGCCTCTTTGGTCTTTTCCTGAGTTATTTTAATATGCCCCCATGATTTCTTGACTGTCTCTTTGCTTTATGACACAAGAATATATTCCAGGCTTATCATGTACTTTCCTGGCTTCAGCCTTGGAATAAGCTATTTCTTTCAGGTTTTTTTTTCTTTGTAAAATGATTGGTATGTAGAGGCCAAGATGTGAGAGCTAAGGTGTGGTCATTGGTACTGAGGTTTTATTGCATCTAGGTCCTTCAAGTGCACTGAGTTGGAAAATTTGTGTATGTTTGTGAATATACATACAGATACCTGTATCTATATTTTTATATTTCTTCATGAAAAACCGTAAGTTAGTACCGATATCTCCTGTTGTAATGCAATATCATAGGGTACATTCCAGTCTTCCACATTTGTAGTTACTTATCTTACTGTGAAAATTCTGGCTCCCTTGTTCTCATTTGTTCAATCTTAGAATACATGAAAGCTGCCTTCAGAATTGTTAAATCCGTGCTACCACAAAAACCAAAGTTACTAAATAGAGTTCAATATTTCTTTTTAATTTTTGGATGTAAATTACATATGTGAAATGCACAAATCTTATGTGGTCAGTTCTTTTAGTTTTGACCTATGCTCTTTTTGAGTTTTGACTGTATACTCTTGGTCCCCTGTAGATCCTGACTTTTCCTTATTGTCCTTTACTGGCTCCCCATGTCTGTGTTCTTCTTTAGTGTTGTTTACAAAGTTCTAGTTCTCTTTGTTGTCTTGTGTGTTACTTTGTGTTACACTTATTTGAATGATAGCCTCTGCAAACTAGAGTCAAGATCTAATTTAACTCGCTCGTTTTTGTAACTGTGGGGTCTTTCATCATCTTAGGTAAGGTGCTTAAAAGGTGTTTGAATGAAAAAAAATACACACAGCAATATTACTTACGTCAGTTTATAAGTTGTAAGTAGACACTTTATTTGAGAATTCCAAATAATTAAAACATCAGATTTTTATAATGCTAGATGAACAATCTTATTCTAACCGGTACATTTATTATCTTTTTCATTTTTATTTTTTTACATTTTATCCTCTGTGAAATTGAGATATATCTTTAGTCAGTAGTTCTCATTATTGGTGTGAGCCAGCTATGAGAAATCACTGGCACCTTTGTAGGTGGAGTGAAAGCACCAGCATCATAATGTCTTAAGATTTAATGAAATATGGTATAGTTATTTTGGCCTGTTCTGCCACTGTATCATAAGATGATTTGGGGCTTTTGTAATGTGTAAAAGACAGACTAAAAACGTCCTTAATGTTGGTGTTGGGAAATATAAGTTGAAATAGTTACGTTACTTTTCTTTATCATGTAATAGTTCCAGAGTTATCCAGCTCCACAGATCACAGGACTGTGAGATCCTTCCAGGAAGGGCCCTGGTCCTGTTTATTCTCTACCTCTAGTTAATGGCAGTGGCTTTATAATAGGTAAAAGATGTTAATGGCTAAAAGATGGCAGTATTTATTTCAACTCTAGCTGATTAATTTCAGTGAGCATCCTCTGCCTATGTGGATAGGCAGTGGCACAATCCTCCCTTCATGATATCTTGCTGGGAATACTTGGCAGAGGATAATGCTGGGTAGATCCTTGGTCTGATATCTCTAGGAGACTATACAATGACAATGAGTCTGAATGTGTTGTGACTTCTTTTTATTTCATATATCAATTAAAAAAATTAACACTTATCATCTTTATCCACAGGAGTGAAACCTCGGTCTGGCTGGGCTATTGATCCCTTTGGACACTCACCAACAATGGCTTATCTTCTAAACCGTGCTGGACTTTCTCACATGCTTATCCAGAGAGTTCATTATGCAATTAAAAAACACTTTGCACTGCATAAAACATTGGAGTTTTTTTGGAGACAGAATTGGGGTATGTAGGGTTTGATGAAAGGTGATCCCATTTGGCCTAGATACTATTTCACAAGGGTTATGAACTCATGCCACTGTGGGTTTTGTTCACTGTCAGTCTTGAAAAATCAGGTGACCTAAAGATAGTCACTCTCGTAATTATTTTTCCCATGTGCCTGTGTCAAGATTCTTTTAAGTAATAATGCAGATATTTATAGAGCATAGGAGAATCTTTTTATGTCTAAAGAAAGTAGATAAATATAAGGAGTTAGTATTTTGCCAATAATGCTTTCACTTGCTTCTGTTTTAGAAAGCACGTTTTATCACAAATTTGAACATGCATTAGAACTGATATCCAGTCATGTATCTTATATTCAGCCAGTGTTCCTTCCTTCTGTCTCTCGTCTCTACATCTTGTAAGAATTGCTTTTTAAAGCCTTAATCCTGTCCTCCTAAAACAGCCCTAATGTCAAAATACCACCTGTCTTCACAGTGTGTTCTGTGGCCACGCAGGCATTCTAAGGATATACTTGTGCAGCTCTTTATTAGGAGAGAGGAGAAAAGATCTAGGCCTCTTGGGAGGCCTTTGCCTTTCTCAACCCCTATTTAATTCAGACCACCTTATTTTCTATTTATTTATCGAGCCTTTATTATGGGCCATGTATTATGTTACCTCTGCTTTATATTCATTCTCATTTAATCTTTTTAATATTATTCTTTTTTTATGGTGAAGCAATGGAGGCTTAGATATGAGAAGCCATTTGCCAAAAGTCATATAGGTCATGCATAGAGAGCAGAGATTTGAATGTAGTTCTGTGTAGTTCCTGAAGCCCAGGCTCCTAACCTCTGTCATTGTGTTCTCAGTAAACTTTCATCTGAAAGAAATATTTTGTTTATAAAACAGTGTTTGAGAAATTACTGCATTACATTATACTTGTTTTCTTGTGTAATCTAGACCCCTTAAGTGTTTCAGAAAAATCATTTGTAAATTTAGACAGTAACTTTCTTATATGTACTCCTGTTTTTTTCAGTAAGGAAAGCATTAGCTATACAGTTTCTTAATTCTAGAAAATTAAACCTGTAGGGAAAACAAGAACTTGTAGGGGATTGCATTCCATATAGTTTGATCAAATGCTAAGGAGCATATTAATTTGAAAAACAAAGAATTTGAAGAAGCCCTACTTAAACAATTGCCCATAAATATCAGTTAGTATGAAATTATTGAGTACTTTTATGTATTTCAGTATTGTGCTAGGAAGAAATGTTGAAAACATCCTTGCTTATAGGGAAATTCCAGTCTAATTTGATAAAATACAGATACAGCCAAATGTAGCAGATAAAATTAAGTATGCAAATTAGCTGCAAAAGAGTAGCGCATAAGGAGAATTAGTGGGGTATGGAATATGTCCTTATCCATAGGAGAGAAGAGTTTTGGGACTTGTGACAACCTTTTGTGGTGACTATATGCTCATAGCAAGCATTAGTGACCAGCATCTACAGTGTCACAGTTGTGAATATGATTCAGTGAAACAGCTGACAGCACTGAAGTACATAGATTTTAATAGTTTTAAATTTGGAAAATAACAGTTAACTAAATTGATAAAACTGGAATATTTTAGGATTACCTGATAAATTTGAACATGTTGCTTTTTAAAAAATGTTTTTGAATTAAGTTGAGCTTGTTCATGTGTTCGAGTTCTTAATGAAGCAGTTATTTTCACTTATTAAAAATGTAAATTTTTTTGTCTTTCTGTTACGTAAGCAGTACATACTCATTGCTGAAAATTGGAAATCCATACATAAATAAAGGGCGGGGGCTATTTAAAAGCTCAGGATCATATTCGCAAAGATAGATTTTAACTACTAGGTAGGTCCTCCAGTCTCACTTGTTGGTAGGCTTCTCACCTCTCCAGGCCAGTGGTATCAACATGTGATAACATTGTAGTTTTAATTAATTCTGCATCAGGAATCAGTGCTCATTTTCCATATCTTATTCGTTTTGTTTTTATTTTTGTTTCGCTTTTTGAAAATTACTTTTTCTTTTCCTGTGCTTCTTTGTTGGTGAAAAGTCCCATTGACTGACTCATTCTTGGTAAACATGGGGTGAGACTGTAGATTCTCCTGGGTTGCACATCCTCTCCTCACCATAAGAGGAAATTTTCTCCAAGAGTGAATTTCTCCAGTGTTTTTATAAGTCTATGCTCCACACTTCCTTTGTTCTTCCGTCCCTTTTTTACTCCGTTCTTCTCACCCAGCCTCTGCAGCTAATATCATGGTATATCTCTCAGTGAATTCTGTTACCTGAATTGGGAACAGTTACGGCAGGAACTGGCAGCCAGGGATGGACATAGTTTTGGATGAGCCAGCTGTAACTTTTACTGCTGCTCAGTTTGTATCCCTCCTGGTCAGCTGGCGCTGGTTCATGCTGGGGCTTTCCTGTCTCTGCTATGCTTAGATAGAAGAGGTAGATAGAGAC
Organism: Pan paniscus; assembly: GCF_029289425.2. Taxonomy (NCBI): domain Eukaryota; kingdom Metazoa; phylum Chordata; class Mammalia; order Primates; family Hominidae; genus Pan; species Pan paniscus. The sequence continues at coordinate 105,019,527 of NC_073253.2, forward strand.
TGAGATGTGTGAGTATCTTCCTTCAGACAGGTGGCCATTAAATACCGCTGGGGTATATGTACTGGAAGTTAAAGGGGCTGCTGATTTAGCATAGAGCTAAATCAGCATTACTTTGTGTAAAGTAATGACATTTTGAATATTTTTTGGGAAAACAGATTTTATAAATGCAGGTTTGTGTGTTGGCTCTTTATTTTAGATCTGGGATCTGTCACAGATATTTTATGCCACATGATGCCCTTCTACAGCTATGACATCCCTCACACTTGTGGACCTGATCCTAAAATATGCTGCCAGTTTGATTTTAAACGTCTTCCTGGAGGCAGATTTGGTTGTCCCTGGGGAGTCCCCCCAGAAACAATACATCCTGGAAATGTCCAAAGCAGGTATGAAAATGCGTATTTCATAAGACAACATCTTGAATAAAGTAGCCACTCAGCTGCTAGTTACTGAAGGGTTGAACAAATGGGCTTTATTAGCCAACATTATCCTTGTTTGAAGTATTCATTCAAACCAGATCTAAAGCAACTTAAAAATGCCAGAGCCTTGACTATGCCGGTTATGTGTTACATTTTAATGGAAAGTGAACAATACTAGATCAATATACAATGGATAACCTATAATACACTATTATTGCCATCTCCTTTGCCCTCATTATAAAAGCCTTCTACTGTGTTTGATTGATTTCATATACTTTTGTTGAATAAAACTTCTGGTCCCTATTGTACAAATTGGTAAGAAAAGCAATTCAACTGCAAAAACACATTTATTGAAATGGAGCACATAAAGAATGTAATTATCTGTTCCCTTAATAACAATTTCAATAATAGTGAATGCTTCCCAGCTCTGGTGTATACACATCTTTGCATCATTCTGATGTTTTTGACTTACAGTAAACTTTAATTAGGAATATTTATACTTAAATACATTTAAATAAAAATCAAAGGTATGAATCATATCTTTAGAAGAAAATTGTGCTAATGATGGAAGCATCTCATTAAACCAACTTACATGTAGTTTCTAATATTGGTACTTTTAAAGTTTAATTTCTTCACTTAAAAATTAGTAGTGTATTAAAATGAAACATTGTGGTGTAATATAAAAACACTAAACTCTGCTAGGAAAATAATGTAGCCCATTAAATAAATTAAATAAATTTATTTTTGCACTATTAAATCAGTTTATTTTCAAAAGAGAAGTCACTTAAAAAAAAGTATGTGAGGAAGAAGGTGAAATGAGATCTTTTTACCTTCAATGAGTCCTTAGAATCACAAAGATTTTCTTTGTGAGCCTCTCACTGTGGCAGACATGAAGGTGTTTTAGCATGGCAGCCTTCTTAAAGTCATGGAGCCCTTCTATCAAAATGTGACTTTAATAGTTATTTAGAAAAACTGCCCAAGGTTAGGGATTGACTTGATTTCATTTTCTTGGTTCCTACAGCCATGAGAACCACTGAGGAATTCTGAACAACCTGCTTTCTAGCTAGGGTTGGGCTAAGTAGGCATAAGAGAATAAGCCAGTATATTGTGTGGCGGAAGGTGTAATAAAAAGGAAGGGTTGAGTGTGGGGGCACCCTGGCCTGTGTAGGTGGGCAAATAGCTGTTTATATTTACAGGTATTTACACTACTCTCTGCTCAGGTGACCAGGGATGGGGAAGTTCTTAAAAGTGAACAAGATGTTTCAGTTGGGGAGTCCCAGTGCATTCATAGTATTGTGAGCCCTTTGTTCTTTTTTTGTGGGGTGCTACTGAGACTACCTGAGGCACATTATTGAGGAAAAAAAGGCTTTTTTATAATCCTTTTGCTATGTCATCTAACCTTTCAACAATTGCCCCTCAGGATGATACCTTGTGCTCATTTAGTTCCAGTGGTTTTGAAAGTGATTTCCAGGCACCTGGGGGCATACTGTTGAATGAGTCTATATAATACTTAGAGATTTTTTCTTTTTAAACTTCTTGGCCGGGCGCAGTGGCCCATGCCTGTAATCCTAGCACTTTGGGAGGCCGAGGCAGGCGGATTTTCTGAGCTCAGGAGTTTGAGACCAGCCTGGGCAACATGGTAAAACCCCATTTCTATGGCGGCGTGTGCCTGTAATCCCAGCTACTCAGGAGGCTGAGGTAGGAGAACTAATAGAACCTGGGAGGCAGAGCTTGCAGTGAGCCGAGATCTCTCCACTGCACTCCAGCCTGGGTGACGGAGTGAGACTTCGTCTCTAAGATAAACAAACAAACTTCTTACAAGTATTGAAATGTTAACTCAACTGGTTACCTTAGATCCATATATCACCTTCTTTTTGACCTGATGATGAATTGAGATCAAACACAGGCATTCCAGCTCATTGGCCCCTTTCAAGCTCCCCACTTTTTTTGAGACAGGTTCTCTTTCTGTCACCCAGGCTGAAGTACAATAACACAATAGCTCACTGGAGCCTCCATCACCTGGGCTCATGCAATTCTCCCACCTCAGCCTCCTAAGTAACTGGGACCACAGGTACATGCCACAATGCTCGACTAATTGTTTTAAAAAATTTTGTAGTGACGAGGTCTCCCTGTGTTGCCCAGGATGGTCTTGAACTCCTGGGGTCAAATGATCCTCCTGCCTCGCCCTCCCAAAGTGCTGGGATTACAGGTATGAGCCACCATGCCTAGCCCTGTTCAATTTGTTAACGTCCCAAAGAAAATGAAATTTAACCGTAATGTACAGATGGCATCTTTTGATATGTCCAGCTCAGCAGGTTCTTCTACTTTGCAAGTAAAGAAATATCATTCTTTGTCAAGTTCATTTTTGGTCAAGTACTATATATTTTAAGTTGGCTTTTTCTATTGACCGTCACGTGATTTGATGTTTTGGGGATTTTATTTTTCTTGGTTACAGTTAAGTTGACATTTCTTACCTGGTAAAATAAATCAGGAGCAAATTGCATCTGTATGTTTTCAAATGTGATGTTGGGTCAATTGATTTGTTATTGGTTCCATATATTTACCATATTACCATTTACCAATTACCATTGGACCATATATTTAGTGAGTGTCTTCTTCCTGCCAGGCGTTACAGGCTGGTTACTTGGCTTTCCCAGTGTTGACACTTTCTGGACAGGCTTGAGAGTTAGGATAGATGTGAAGTGTTAAAGGCATGCCATTAACGTTTGTGATTTCTTTTCTTTATATGTGCTTTACACATATGTATACAAGATACTCTATATCTAATAGTAAACCCTTTTTTATGCTGGCTGCCTAGGAAATCTAGTTGGAGCTCAATTATATCTTATATCTATGATTTATATATTTGATTATTTTTACTCATTTTTTTTTGGTAGCCTTCTTTCTATGTGGTTAATCTCATTCTTCATGTGTTTTTTATCGTAAGTAACCTAAAAGTGTTTTGGCAAAAGTGGAATGTTAGTAAATTACTAGTAAAGATAAAGTAATGTGCTAATGTCAGAAAACTAAGCATTATATGTTACATAAGGACGCTGTGGTTATATTTTACTCACCAAGGTATTATGTTACTGCTAAAATTTTATATTTGCAAAGCAATTTCAGAGATTACAAATGTAAAAAGGACCATATGAGATTTAAATTTAGTTAAATGTTTATAATTTTTATAAAATGCTTCATTCCGTCATTGGTGTTCTTTGAGATACTTTCATAAGTTTTTATATTGTGAATTAGAATTTACTTTTGGATGATCCTTGAAGTGAAAATTATAAAAATACTTGTCGTTTAATCACTGATTTCTTAAGCTTTGTCTTTGTAAATATTGTGAACTGCTTTGGGTTCATCCACTTGTATAATTTCATTTTCACAAGCCCTTTGTCTTAGTTTGTATTCTCAGACTTTCTTAAATGATGCCCTAATTCAGTGATTTCCAAAGGACATTCTGCAGAATACTATAATAGAATATGAAATATAAAAGCTATTCCATGAAGCTATTGGTTAGAGTCCAGAGAAGTAGAAACCAAAATAGCTAATTCAACTCCTAATCCTTATCTGATGGTCAGTATTGAAAAGGACACTGTGACAAATACTCAGATTATTGGTGGCAGGTGACAAGTGTGTGGATTTTTTTTTCTTTAGAAGAGGAAATATGACTCTATAAAATGTTACAGATTAACATTTATTCCCTTTTGGTTTTGTTCAAAGTACACTTTTTTCTATGTTTAATCAGATAATTTTAGATTAGAGAAAGGAATACTAAGACAAAGCAAACTTCAAAGTCTGTATATGTGGGAAGTCCTTATTGTCTTACTAGATAAATCATTTTAACACCTGGGCTATCTGGTATTCAATCTCTGTGGCTGGGCTTTAGGAAGTCATTGGTACCCCACTTATTATATGCCAAGTTGGTACATGACCATATTTCTCCAAAGATAATCCATTGGAAACCTATGAGTTTTTCCTTCTGATAAGAATTTATGAATATTTTTAAAGGATAATGAAAATTAGTATGATAGTTTTAAAAAAATCTGTCTTTAAATTATACTAACCTTGCAGATAGATAAAATATACAATTTCTTTTAATAAAATGTACTTTTGAATTTGGTTATTTCCTTTTTAATCAATTGTCACATTCACTTTTTCTTAGTCAAATTCATATTTTCTGTTTTTTGTGTTTGTTTTTTTTGTAGGGCTCGGATGCTACTAGATCAGTACCGAAAGAAGTCAAAGCTTTTTCGTACCAAAGTTCTCCTGGCTCCACTAGGAGATGATTTCCGCTACTGTGAATACACGGAATGGGATTTACAGTTTAAGAATTATCAGCAGCTTTTTGATTATATGAATTCTCAGTCCAAGTTTAAAGTTAAGGTAAGGAGAAAATATTTATGATTCCGTATTTGAAATTGAACCTTTATTATTAAATGAGACTATAAACAGAAATCCTTAGCTTCTTTGTCCTACATCACAGTGCTTCTTAGAATATATAATTCTTGTGTAAAATATAATCCATTAGGAAGAAAATTATTATATGCTATAGTTCCATATCTAAAGTTGTCCCGTTCCTAACACTCCTTGAGGATTAAAGAGGAATTTACTTTTATGTGATTGAAAATATGTACCTACCAAGTTGTGATATTTAGTCTTCAGGGACGTACTGTTTTTATTGTGCTTGTTTTGTTTTGTTTTGTTTTTTTACCAACATTGAAAGTCTGTTATTTCTCTCTGACAGCTGCATCCTTGTGATTTAGTAGCATGACCGGCAGATGCAGATGAACATGTCATGAATTTTGCAAACAAATGTCCTATGTCCAGAGAATACACTAACATTTTTTTTTAAGTGAGAAGACTTCTAAAATTAATCGTTTGCCTATGGTTCTTACTCTTTTTTTTTTCTTATGGAAAATTTAAAATGTACTGTAAAGTTCTGAAAATAGCAAAAATTGTTCCCCTTCTCCCCATATCCATGGCTCAGCTGCAGCATTCTTCAACTCAAGACCACTCTTGTTTCAGCCATGCCCCACTGCTGTCTCACTCCTCCCCATAGGATTATATTGAAGCCAATCTCAGGTTTCATATAGTTTCACCTATAAATATTTCAGTATGTATCTCTAAATTATAAAAGTTCTGTTTAAAAATATAACGATAATACCATTATCACACCTAAAAAACTAACAATAATTTCATGATACGTATCTGGGCAGATTCAAATTTTCCTCATCTCATAAAAAACAGTTCTTTTAACACATGCTTTGTTTGAGTCAAAATTCAAGCAATAATCATATATTGCATTTGATCAAGTTTTTAATTACAAAATTGATTTTTTATTGATACATAATTGTATATATTTATGGGACACCTATGAATTTTGATACATGGGGAGAATGTATAATGATCAAATCAGGGTATTTAGGATATCTACCACTTCAAACTTTTATCATTTGTTTGTGTTGGGACAACAGGCTTTTAAAGTCTTTTTTTTTTTTTTCTTTTTAAATGTGTCTTAGAGACTCTACATAAGAAGATTAATTATTCAGCATGTTTATTATTTCACATATTGACATGTAAAAGTAGAACATCTGTGAAAATACTATAGAAAGGAAGTGATATTACTGTTTAGGGAATTTGAAAGCTGATGGTGAACTATAGTTTAGTAAGAATTCAAGTTTATTAAATAAACCTAAGTAATATCAAATAGATAAATAAACCTAATAAAATATCAAGTTTATTCAGGATTGTTACAGCTGAATTTTTATCAGATTATGAACTTGGATCCTAGGGGTATGTTTAAATTATCCGTGTATTTTCCTGAGAGATGATGCTCATACATGAATATGTGATCAGAGGAGGGGATATATATATGAGTATCTTATCTGTAATTACATCTTACTAGGAAGTGATTTTGGTTCATAGAAGCATCTGGTCTCCTGTCTGACTGAAAAAATTAGACCCTGATTTTAGTATTCTACCTATTTCATCCTTTGCCTACTAGAACAGTTTTTTAAAAGTCATTTAAAAAATTGAAGTGCCACATACATAGAAGAAGTGGACAAACCATAAGTGTGCATAGAATTTTGCAAGTTTAGAAGTCTCCATGTAACCATCATCCAGATTAAGGCTTAGAACTTTTATTGTCCCTCAGATCTCTTTCCAGTCATCACCAACTGCCGCAAAAGCAACCACTACTTTCACATCTGTCACCATGATTACTGTTGCCTGTTCTTGAATTTTATACGATGGGGACCATACACATGTACTTTGTGTCTGGCTTTTTCTTTTCACATTATGTTTGCGAGAGTCATCCATTCTGTTGCAGGTAGCAGTAGTTCATTCCTTTTTAGTACTGTATAGTATCTCTAGTATTCATTTTTTGATGAATATACCACAGTTTATTCATTGTATTCTTATTGGGTATTTGGGATTGTTCCCAGTTTTTGTCTATCACAAATAAGTCTGCTTTGAATATTTTGTCCATGTTTTGGTTACTTGTTATGAGTTTACATGGGTATAAAATGGGATGTAATTTTTTGGCCATTGAGTATGCACATGTTCAGCTTTAGTATATATTGCCAAACTGTTCCAAAATAGATGCATCAATTGTGTTGTACAAGAGGTTTGGTTGTTCCACACCCTTTCTCAGTTTGTATTGTCAGGATTTTTGTTTTCCATTTTTATCCTTTTGATAGATGGGATGGTTTTATTTTTTATTTCTCCTGTGGTTAATGAGGTTGAGTCTCTTTTCATATGTTTATTGCCATTTGAGTATCCTCTTTTGTGAAGTACCTATTTAAGTCTTTTGATGATTTTTTAATTAAATCGGGGTTGTCTTTTTCTTACTGTATATAGCTCTTTGGTACATTTTGAATTCTATCTTTTTTCATATAAAAGTTATGCAAATGTTGTCTCCTACTATGTAGCCTGCATTTTCACGTTCTCATGCTGTCTTTTGATGAACAGAAATTTTTAATTTTAATTAATCAAATATAACTATTTTTCTTTATGTTTAGAACTTCTTCTGTTTGAAAAATTTTTGTTTATCATTTGGTTGTGAAGCTACATTCTTATGAAGCTATCCTCTAGAAGCTTAATTGTCTTGCCTTCAACATTTAGGTCTGTAATCTATTTGAAATGGATTGCTGTGAATTGTGTGAGGGTAGGGATCAAGATACATTTTGGCTTATATAGATATCCAGCACCATTTATTGAAAAGACCATACTTTCTTCCACAGCACCACAGTGTCATCTTTGTCATTAATCATGAATGAGACTGCATTTGTGTGTGGGTCTGTGTCTACATTCTCTATTCACTTTTATTGGTCTGTTTGACTCATCTCACACTGTCTTAATTATTAACACTACAGTTTTATAATAGGTTTTAATATCTGATAGTAAAAGTCTTCCAGTTTGTTCTCCTTCCCAAAATTGCATTGGTTACTGTTAGTCCTTTGTAATTCTACATGGGTGTAGGTCATCTTTTAAATTTCTACCAAAAAAAAAAAAAAAATTGAAGGGGATTTTGAGTGGGATTGCATTGAATCTTTGGTTTGATTTGAGCACAAATAACTACAATTATTGGGCCATGTAATCGATGAACGTGGTGTATTTTGTGTATTAATGCAATTGATTTTTGCATTTTAGCCTTGTATCCAGTAACTTTGTTAAATTTATTTATTATTTTTAGTTATTTGTGGATTCTTTATGGATTTCCTATATATGAGTAATGGCATATTTATGTCTTCCTTTCCAAAGCTTTAAATCTTTCCGTCTACTTTCTTACCATGTACAATGGCTGTGTCCTCTAGTATAATGTTGAGTAGGCGTAGTGAAAGCAGACATAATTTTCTAAGAGAGAAAACATTCGTTAGTCATAATGTTTGCTGTAGAATTTTGTAGATTCCCTTTATCAGATTATGGAATTTTCCTTATATTCCTCATTTACAGAGTGTTTTTTCATGACCAGATACTAAATTTTATTATTTTCTTCTTCTAGGACATTGCTTTTTGTTAGGCCTTTATGTCTTGTGCAATGATTGAACCAGTACCCCAAGATGAAAATTTGGTAGAGTATAGGGTCCACCTTAATGCATTTTCTTTCTCTCCAACATTTTTATCCCTTAAGTTCTGGCTGCTTTAGTTCTTTAATGTCTTCAAAGCTTTTTCTTTCTATAGTTTATCTAGTTATATCTGTTTCTTGTGGGATACTTAAAGTTACTTTGTCTGAACTGGAAGCATAAATTTATTATTTTCTTTTAATGAACTGGAGAACAAAAGTAAATAACTGAGTTCAGATGGCTGAAAAATTGACATGGAATAGCCAAGACAGTCATTTTGCCATTTGATCATCATTTAACAATTTTTGTAATTTTTCTTATGTGTTGTCCTGATAGAATTCTTACATTTAAGATTAAAGTTGTTGCCTTTTAATGTAAAAACCATGTGAATATTTTTATTTGGTTATTCTTAAAGGTGTCCTAAATATTTACTTTTTATGAGCTACCAAGAGACTTTCTAGAGAAATTTACTTTAAATAATTACTTTAAAAAATACTCTAGCACAGGTACTGAGTTATTTTTCTACCCTTAAAGGTTGAATTAAGTTTTTGAGAAAGCCTACTAGGCTACTTATCTAAACTGCTCTGGGACATTGCCAAGAAGGAAGTATTTTTATCTTGGCTCATACCAAAAACTAATTGAAATATTTTCAAAGGGTATACTTTATTGTTAATACTAATTCTGTAGCATGCTATAGATTTCTAAACTTTGAAGTTCAAAATGGTTTTTATTGTCTAAATAAAATCCTTTGTTTTATGTTTGAGGAAAGTGAGACTCAGAAATATTTAGATCGTAGACTATTTTGTCACTCTTATTATTTATACTTTCCTGAGCTCATCTGTATCTGCTGGATATGAAGTTAATGCCATATTTCCTTCTATTCGTGACTCATTTCTTTTATGGTTACACACACACATACACGCGTGCACACACACACACACACAGTCTTCTTCCTAGTAATGCTTGTGAGTAATAATACTCTTAGTGTTAGCTAAAACATATTGAGTGCGTATTATTTGCTGTAAATTGCTTAAAGTACTTTATTTAACTTATTTAGTTATCTGAACATTTTCTGGTAGGTCATATGATTGTTCCCATTGTAGATGAGGAAATTGAGGCACAAATAGATATACTTGCCCAAGATCACTCTCTGTTTGGTGAAGCCAAGATACATTGGCTACACCAAATTGAATACAGTTGAAAATTGCTTATCTTTAATATAAACATAAGGATTTAGAAATAATCATCTATTTTGCTGTAAAAATATATTGCACCACAACTAGATTACAGTCACTTATATTTGCCTTATCAGTATCATTGTTGTAAATGTTCCAGTCGCAATTTTGTCTTTGCAGTGAATAAATGATAGCTAAAGTTTATACCATTATTTGCCAGTCATGGTTGTAAGTTTTTTTTTGTTTGTTTTTGAGATGGAGTCACGCTCTGTCACCCAGGCTGGAATGCAGTGGCGTGATCTCTGCTCACTGCAAGGTCGGCCTCCTGGGTTCACGCCATTCTCCTGCCTCAGCCTCCCGAGTAGCTGGGACTACAGGTGCCTGCCACCACACCCAGCTAATTTTTTTTTGTATTTTTAGTAGAGACGGGGTTTACTGTGTTAGCCAGGATGGTCTCCATCTCCTGACCTCATGATCCACCCGCCTCAGCCTCCCAAAGTGCTAGGATTACAGGCATGAGCCACCACACCCGGCCAGTTGTAAGCTTTTTTCTTAGAGCCCTATTCACTGTAACGTGGATAGACAGAGAAGTTATGTAATATGCTCAAAACACATGTCAGATAAGTGGTAGAGATGGAATTCAAAGCTATGCTATTGCTACCTTGAATCAAAATGACTTGCAATATCTGTGTGTGTGTGTGTGTGTGTGTGTGTGTGTGTGTGTATGTATGTGTGTAGGAAACAACAAAATCCGCATCTTTCTTTTAAAAGGAACACATTCCCTGTTAAATAATCTGTTTATTTTTGACAGGACTGCCTTTTAATATCTGTTTACAAGATTTGGTATCGTGTTTCTTTTTGTCTTTGATTTGTAGAATAGTTTGAACTCATAAAAACGAATTTCTTACTGCTGATTTAAATCATTAGTCAGAAAGACCAGTGTGTTTAAGCAGCCAGACTTGCCATTCTTAGCACTCCTTGGATTTAACTTCTACTCAGTGTTACCTACTGGTAGAGTAAGTTCATTTTTTTAAAATGACCTGCTGTTCTTAAAGTCCCTTCTCCTTCACAAGAACTCAACTGGGGGAAAACAGAGATAGAGGAGGGTATGATATATGAAATACCTTATGGCTAACAGAATTATTCTTCTAGACTTTATGGCTAATAAAACTGTTATTGTAGACTTCTGGAACACTTTAATATGTCTTTTATTTTTGCTGCTGCCCTCATCTTTCATTTATGTGGATTAATCCATGCCCAAATCATTGTACACGTTGAAATTCTAGAGATATGTAGGAGTTTTCATATTCACTGATTTGTAGATCTAAATAGCTCTCCTTTTAACTGCTGAAGTGTATAAGTTTTCCCTTAGTTTAATTTGGGCCTTAATGTAAGTAAAAAAAAAGTCACTATTATTTTCTTCCCTGCTTCTGATTTTTATAAAATCTGAGCTATGTATTCATCTTAACTTGGAAACACATGTTAAATATTTATTATTAACTTTCCCTAACAGTGTAAGAAGTAAATAATTTTAAGGTAGAATGAATAATTGAACTGCATTTTTTTTTAAACTAGATACAGTTTGGAACTTTATCAGATTTTTTTGATGCGCTGGATAAAGCAGATGAAACTCAGAGAGACAAGGGCCAATCGATGTTCCCTGTTTTAAGTGGAGATTTTTTCACTTATGCCGATCGAGATGATCATTACTGGAGTGGCTATTTTACATCCAGACCCTTTTACAAACGAATGGACAGAATCATGGAATCTCATTTAAGGTACTTTTACCTTTCTATACCTACATGTATTTTTTCACTTTCTTTATATTATCATAATCTTTTTGTAGAGTTTTGCATAATATACATCATTCATGTAGTACATTATGTAGTGTTAAGCTCTAATTAAGCACTTAGTGTAATTGTGAAATTTTAATGCAATCAGAAATACGTCTCCAAACTACAATCAAATTATTACATGGGTTTTTGTTCTGGAAGAAAAAATAGTTTATTTAAATTAGATTTTTAAGGAGTTGTATTCTACATTTCGTATTTTTCTAATTAATTTACCTGTGTTATTTGCACACCATATTAATATTCAGTGACACCATCATGAGTGTCTGCAGGCTGGTAATCTGATAGGCTTCTCATTGGAAACATAGGTGAGCATCAAAGAAGGAAATAGGGCCTCCCAGCAGCCAAACGTGAGCTTCAAAGTTCACAATCCAAAACTAATGTATTTTGTATGTGGGAGAACTTTAGACTAGGCTTCATCTCAGTTCTTACATACTTATTTGAAGCACATTTCTATAGGCACAGTCATCTGCATAGAAGAACAACATTTGAAAAAATGATGACTGATGGGGCAGATAGTGATTGAAAATGTAAATGGATACAGAGAAGACAGAAAAGTCTGTAGAAGACATAAAAACACTAAACTGACACTATCCAGGAGAACTTTCAATCACTGATAGAATGTTCTATAGTGATAGGTTCTATTTCTGCACTGTCCAATATGGTAGTCATTAGGTACATGTGACTATTGAGCACTTGAAATGTGCCCATTTAATTTTAATTAATTTAAATGTCAATAGCCATGTGTGGCTATGGCTACCATATTGGAGAGCATGGTCCTAAGTAACTAACGGAGGCTGATTGTTGATAAAGTTAAAACTACTCCAGAGGCTCCCAAAGTTTTCTCTATGTATAGACCAGTAAAGTAATTCATTTTCATGATGAATCTTGATGTTTGAGTTAGATTGTACTTACCATCTTTTATATACTAGTGGACATTGATTACATTTTGGAAAGGCTTTTTATTAAAAATTATGAATTTAAGAGTTGTATTTTTATATGGTAGTGTTTTTTTATTGTTAATATTGTGCTGCTATTAAATACTATTTCAAAAGCCTAACCTTTTACTGTTACTTGTAATATGCCAGAAAAATGTCTCATTTAAAAAAATTATTTTCATTATTATAGATACATATTAGTTGTACATATTTATGGAGTACATGTGATATTTTGATATAAGCATACAGTATATAATCAAATCGTAATTTGTATATTCATCATTTATGTGTTTCAAAATAACTAAAAGTAGAATTGGAATGTTTCTTACAAAGAAATAACTGCTTGAGGTAATGGAATATATCTTATTAAATTTAAAATAATGTTTACATATTATAGTGACTATCCATTCTTACCCTACAGAATATCAACCAGTTATCTCTTATACTATTTTAAACTTTTCTGTTATAAAGTGGGTTATATTCTCAATAATGTGGAGATCGTTTTGGACCACTGAATTAGTGATTTTTAAGTGCCAAGTATTTTTTAGTGGCAAAAAGAATATTGGTTTATCTTAATTTATTGAACATATTCAAGGCATTGTGGTTACTGCTAGTAATATATTTGGAAAATCCTGCTGCATTAAAACAAACCAAAAAACCATACAATAGTTGTGACTTTCCAAATGTATTTATTTATACATAAGTTTGTCTGAAAATAGTAATATTTCGTCTCTCTGCTCATTTGTAAAATGTGGATAAAATATAAAAGTATAGGGAAGACAATATATCCCAAATCTTCTTTTTAACATTTTAGGGTGTCTGGATATGCATATGTACTCCTTTTAAAACCAGGAATATTTGCCATGGATATACGTTAACATAGATACACAATTTAGTTAATTCAAGCTTAGTGATTGTTACATCATGATTTTTGGAAGGATTAGAATTTTAAAGTGGAGATTGTTTACTCTCCTTTGATTATTTCTACAGTTTAGAGAAATGCATCATTTTACAAACAAAAAAAGTATTTCTAGTGTCTCCTCTTTTCTGAATCTTGATAACATTTTCAAGTTGCCTTGATTCTGTCTGCATTGTCCTTAAAACATGTTTCGTGTATAGAACCTTCTTATACTTTTTACTTCATCAAGCCATGTCTCCTTTTAAATAAGTTTTTAAGAAAAACTTATCTTGAGCCATATCCTCTGATGAAAAAACATAAAAGGTGGAAATTATAGCCCCCATGTTCTTCTTAGACTGAAGGTTTTTTCCTTTAAAATATACTACAAAGGACATTTTTTTTTTTTTAAGAGACAGAGTCTTGCTCTGTTGCCCAGGCTGGAGTGTAGTAGTGTGATCCTAGTTCACTGCGGCCTCAAACTCCTGGGCTCAAGTGAACCTCCCACCTCAGCCTCCTGAGTAGTTAGGACTATAGGTGCATGTCACTACACCTGGCTAAGATAGAGTCTCTCTATGTTGTCCAGGCTGGTCTTGGAACTCCTGGGTTCAAGTGATTTTCCTGCCTTGGTCTCCCAAGATGCTAGGATTACAGGCATAAGCCACCATGCCCAGCTGACATCCTGTTTATCATCTTTCAGTTTGTATTGTTAAATTCTCTATATTTGTTATATGTTATCATTCAAAACTGAAACTAACCCTTTCCCCTGAACTATTCTTGGGCCATTATTTTCTGCCTCTCCTCTCCTCTGAGTGTCCCACTCACCGACCATGCCTTTCTTTCTCATTTCTCTTAATGTGTATATGTGAGAGTAAATGATATTCTGGTGATGTTCATGGTCTATGTGTGTGTTGCTCTTGGAGAGAAGAAAGGACAGAGAAATTTATCCAATTTTTCAGATTTTTTTCACTGTGCTATTCATAAATAAGCCTGTCTTGCTGCCAACAGGTTCTGGCTTCTTTTTCAGGATCATCTAGAACAAGGACTCCTGATACCAGTGTAGACATGGTATTCTTTGATGATTGAGAACGTAAATGTGTTATACGGGATACATTGGTTGTTTTATATGAGCTATTATTACCAATATCTTTTTCATAAATTGCTTGTACTGTAATTATGGATTAAAAAATTTGGAAAGTATCAATGTCACATGTTTTAGATTATAAGCTAAAGTGTTTGTTTTAAAATAAAAATATGACTTTTATGCAATTAGGGCTGCTGAAATTCTTTACTATTTCGCCCTGAGACAAGCTCACAAATACAAGATAAATAAATTTCTCTCATCATCACTTTACACGGCACTGACAGAAGCCAGAAGGAATTTGGGACTGTTTCAACATCATGATGCTATCACAGGAACTGCAAAAGACTGGGTGGTTGTGGATTATGGTACCAGGTAATCTAATTATAGAAAAATCATCTTTAAAAAAATCATTAAAATTTTGGGTAATAAGATTATATCTTTTGGTGAAGTTGTTAGTGTATATCAAACCACATTAACAATGATATCCCTCATAAGTATTACTGTATCAAAACAGCACTGATATTCAAATATTAAGAAATCTGTTGACAGAGTCCCAGCTGCACCAACTTTTTATTGCAATGCATTTCTGCAAATTGGGTAGTAAAATATTATTACTACTGTTTAAAGCTGATCTTATTTTCTTCTAAATAACAGTGTGGAGACTGGAGTTATCTTCTTGACCAAGGACTTGGCATCAAATAAAAAACATAGTTATAATGTAGAGAGATAAAGATTCCTACTTCATTGTATGTCAGTTTAATCTCATCCTATTTCATATCCAATTGTTCTTGTATACTTCTTTTTTTTTTTTAAGAGGCATATTGACATAATAAGCTGAGAAGCATAGCCAGGAAGGAAAAAGACCTATAAACCTTATCATATGTGGATGATATAAGCCATTGGGAATGAGAAAGGATGACCTGGGTGTTGGTATCAAAGCCATCTTTAACTCATTGAAGGGCTGTCAGATGGGCAAGGGAGTAGAAGCTAAGTTATTTCTATATTAAAGACTTTGAAACAATGAGTATAGGCATGGTCTGAGATAACAGAGGACTTGGCAAACAGAGCTTCCTAATAATGGGGAAGAAATCTTACCTTTTGTAGTAGGGAGTTCTCTATCCTCATGCCAGCCTTTGGATGACCATTCATTCATTAGGATCAGTGCAGGGGGCATTCCTAGGTTGGGGAAGGAGTTTTGACTATTTTATTTACTGTAGTTTAGACTGTTCTTCCTGATACTGTTTATCAGCAGTGTTGTGCTTTGATAACATTTTAAAGTCATTTAAAATATACTGTGATTTTCTTAAAGAATAGATTTTAAAAGTGAATATCCTTATTACTACTCCTTGATGAGAAAAGCGTATACAACACATAAAATCAATGTTAAAAAATTGACTCACGACTTATATTACTAATTGTAGTAAATGTTAATTAAATTTTTAGTTACAATATTTTGACTGGCTTTCTAGATATTGGGGGAAAAAGATATTCTTGGGTTTTCATTAGTTGATTTCAGTCCTTAAAAAATGCATTCAAAGTAGTATCTTGAATATCTTCTCCATTTTTTAATGGCAAATATATTTGACACCCACCTGTCGAGGTTGATCTGGGGTTAAAGTAGAAAACCCTCGTTAGATGATAAAGATGGTATTTCTCCCACAGAAACCATTTTTGAAAGTAAGGTCAGATCCTCCATTTTTCCTTCTTACCTGCTCCTGGCCTGCTTGGTTTGTTGAGAGTTTAAAAGTGAGACTGCTTAGAATCAGACCAGGGTAGAGCTCCTAAGAGGACATAGAAAAGTCATTTTCCTACACCGCCCACTTGCTGTCTCTGGCTGTCATATCGAAAGAGATTTGCTTATAGGTCATTGAGCTTTGGCTACAGAAGATTTTTTGTATCTTGACCTGTCTGGAAGAGCTATCATTGGTTCCTCCATATGTTTTGTGTTGCTTTTAGCTTATAAAAACTTCCCCGTGTAGAATTGAGTGTTAGAGAAAAAAAGGTAGTAAGTCTCAAACTGTACTTGGCATTTGTAAATTTGCTATGTAAGTACTTCACACTTCATTGAAAAGTCATAAACAATTACCAGGTCATTAGCACAGACATTTTAAGGATGAAATTTCAAAACACAAGTTAGAGAATTATTAACAAAGAGGTAGTTAGTATTGGGTGTTCTCTTGAACTTGGACTGATGACTACTATTCATTCAAATTTGGCAGAAATATCGCTGTGAACAAGTTTATGAATTAGGGGTGCATTTGGCTGCGAGTAATAGCAACCAGAAACAGAATAAATCCTGTCCTGCTTATTTTTATGTCATATGAAAAAAATCTGTAGACAACTGGTTCTGGTATGGCAGCTCTGCAGTGTCATCAGGCATTCAGGCCCTTCTTTCTCCTCTGCCATAGTAGGGGGAATCTGAGAGCATGCTGTCAACAATAGATCGAATGTGTATATAGTTATAAACTGGAAAGCAAGAATACATCATGGCATATTTGGAGATTAATTCTAATCATGGCATGAAAAAAATGAATTAGATTGGGACAATGTTTGTAATAGTCAGCTTAAAAGTATTAATAGATAATGTGGCTTATGTAGAAGGGAAGAAGAAATGGTAATGAGGTCATTTAGAGAAATGTTTTAGAATTCCGCTAATTATTCCTAACTGTAATTAAGGTAGGTGGGAGAAAACGGAACACAGGGTGAGCGTGAGGGTCCTAAAATGTAGACAAACTATATAGTGGCAGACATGCTAACATCTCCTTAATACAACAACCATAACAGCAAACTAAGAAACTGTGATTCCCAAGTGATTTTTCCCGAACCGTATTCCGTATTAATAGGATAAGTGCATGTTTGGAAATTAGAGGCCCTGAAAAAAATCCTGTATTAATGAAATGTTGAAACGTTTAGAATTTTGTTTTACCCAATGTTTCCCAAATGTACTGTGTTTCATTTTGTTTTGTTTTAAACAAAGCAGCTCTATACATCCTGAGAAAACATTTAGGGAGTGATATACTGTAGTCTTTAGTACTCATCTTATGAGAAGGCTGCATGTGTGCCTTTAGGATGCAGACACTGATCCTGGCTTTCACTCAGTTTAATTAGGACTCTTTAATACATCTGGTTTTAGGTGGTGGAGAACATGACTTTCACTCTGCAGATTCAGGCTGCCTAATAAAGATAGCCCTGTAGACAATAGAAAGGCACTTAGATTGAGGGTCTTGCTGTCATAACTGAACCATATTCGTATGGTGTTTTAGTATGGTGAAAACACTTAATGCTGTCTAGGAAAACATTTGAATATATTGGGAAGTTTAGTTAGATTATGGCATGAACTCAAATCCATAAGATTTTAGCATTAAAATTATAGATTTGCCATGTAAATGTATTTAATTAACATTGATCATGATCACTTACATCTCTGAAGGAAATATTAATGCTCTGCAAAAAAGAAGTTAACTTCTTTTATAGGTTTTGTTGTTGTTGTTGCATGACAACAAAAATGTCTTTAAGGCATAGATCCAAAGTTGCTTTCTGTATTGGAAAAAATAATATAATTGAAAACGTGATTAGCGAGGAGTTTCTACGTACTTCTCCAATATGAATTTGCCTATGGATGCCTGGTCTGTAGAGCCTTCAAGAAACATAACTGAATTAGGAAAAAAAAAAAAATCTTCAAGCAAGTTCTTTTTCCATGAGTAGTGCTTCAGCAGTAGCGGATGTATTTCAGAATTGGTCTGGAATCAGTAGACTTTTGATTCCTTAGACATAAAAATACAATTTGAATATAGTTAGTAATTTCAGTGACCAAAAAATTTAACAGGGATAAAGACAATTTCATTATTCACATCTGTCAAAAACTCTTGTTCTGGTTCTCTTGAACAAGAACATGAAACTAAATTAAACAAAACATCTATTTTAATTCTTGGGGTATGACTTGTATACTAATTGAATTTTCTTGTGAGCTGAATTATCTCATGTTTTTATTCATTGTTAAAACCCTTGTTAGAGCTTTTTCTAAAGTAGCAAATCATTGTTTTTTTGATAGAATGCTTCAAAGTTATTGGGGTGATCCTACTGGATATTATTATTTGGTGCGATATTCATAGAAAGTATACATAGGTTGATTATGTTTATGTGTTTCAGGTGTGTCCAGAAAGCTTTCGGTTTTAAATGGATTCTTGTCAGTTATATCTTCTGATGTACTTAGTTCTAGGGGAAAAAAGAGCAGGTTTGTCATAGATTCATTATAGGTTTCACTTTGAATACAAGATGAAGATACTGGTGGTTTGGCTATTAGTAATGAAACTGAAAATATTGTATGCAGATTTTTAAATTGTTTCTCAGACTAATAAAATTTTTGATTTACAGACTTTTTCATTCATTAATGGTTTTGGAGAAGATAATTGGAAATTCTGCATTTCTTCTTATTTTGAAGGACAAACTCACATACGACTCTTACTCTTCTGATACCTTCCTGGAGATGGTTAGTGATTTCATCTATGGTCATCATAAAAATGTGTAATTCCATTGTTCTTGCATTAGCAAAGAGGATGAGAAGCTTAATGAAAAAAGACATTGAAATATAATTTTTTGTACATTATTTGAAAGAATTTTTATCACTTAATATAAATTACCTGTATGTTCATCTTTTCTATAAATATTTCAAAGTATGTGAAATATATAGGGTTTTAGAATACTATTAAGATGTTAGTAAGGCAACTGGGGCATTATAATTAGTTGTTTTGCTTGGCTTTAATTAGAAACCCCTTGATATTTAACTTTTTATAAGTCCTTAATCTATTCCTGCTAAACTTGAATTTGAATGGTCTTCTGGTTTCAGGATGAGTCCATGGAGTGTTAAGTAAAATTAAAAAATTACTGTTCATTTTTATAGGATTTGAAACAAAAATCACAAGATTCTCTGCCACAAAAAAATATAATAAGGCTGAGTGCGGAGCCAAGGTAAATTCATAATTTCTTACAAATGTTTACCACTTTCTGGCTTAATATTTTTTGGTTTTATGGTTCTGGTTTTTAGTTAGCATATATTTTGAGGCAATCAATTTATTAATTAAAAAACTCCTAAAAAATGGATTTTCTTTCATGACTGTGTTATGCTCAGTGCCAATAGCTAACACAGTGCTTAGTACATTGACTGCTGAATAAATTATTATAACAATATTTCTCACAGATATAAGGTACAGCATGATAAATATATAGCTTATAAAACATTTTCTTATCTCTAAAATTAATTTCAGATTATATCCTTTCTTGATTAACCTTTCATTTAACTACCTTGTTTTCATTAATCCCTGATCCTATTTTTATATGAAAGAAGAAACTTTATTATTATTGGAAGATCAAGGTTTCTACTGTAAATTGTTTATTAGATAACTGTCATTTTGCTGGTGAAACAGCCTTGTTTTAGCACTATTAATTTATGCTAAAGTAAATGGGAAGGGTGTTCAGTGACCTTAAACCAGGGCATTTAATTGATGGCTACCTAATAATTATAAAGAAATGCATTATGTTTTATTGGTATTTCTTTAAACAGCAAGGTATCTGTCTTTAATAACCAAATATTTGTTGGTCATTTCCCAGTTGACCCAGGCACACAGTGGTTATTTTTTGTAATATAACCATTAACTGTCAGAATCAAGATATTTAGTACCCCCTCTTGCCAATTATAGGATAAAACAATAATTTCAAAGAGTAATTCATTATTTCAACTAAATATATTTTATTAAAATTATTTAAAAATAAATGGAATGAATGTAAAAAGAATTTATAGTTGCTAGTAAAGTTGAGACTTTTTGTTAAGCATAGACTAAAGTCTTAGTTGTCTAAATTTCTTTAGTAAGTAGAGACATAAGGTGTATACAGCTTATTCCTTAGAACGAGATAATAAGTTTTTTTATTTTAGTAATACTAATGTTCTCTGTAACACGGCAGAAGCCTTAGGAGCTTTCAGATTGCCAGGTCATAGTTAGGATGAAAGGATAATGACACTGAAAGAAATATTTCTTATGAAATTACAAAATGTTTTCTTTGTCTTAAAATAAGTTATGTTTTGATGCATTTGGGGTTATATGCCTGGTCCTTAAATATTGTGTTCCTAGTAAACTCTGGCATTAGTAAATCTATTTGGCTTTAGGCATTGTTCTCTCATATATTAACTTTTCTTTCTTTTTATATTTTGGTGGCGGAAGATCTTTGTTTTTGCTGGTTATAAGAATAATATATGCTGATATAAGTGATTTGTGCCCCATCCCTGGGTGCTCTTATGCTGGGTGCGGTGAGGCAGGGCTGGAACCATAATAGGTCAGAAGAAAAGATGTTCCCTTTAGTTTATCTCCTTCCTTCACTGTCTTTGCCTTAGCAAACAATAATTGATAATTTTGCCTTTCTAATGCCAGAAGAAGAAAGTTAGGAAATATAGTATATTAATGAAAGAGAAAAATATTTTTAAGCTTTCATATTGAGGAGTTTTAACTACAGGTAAACATAAATGGAATTTCGGGGGCTATTAGTAAAATGATTGCTTTTTGATATTTCTTTTTAAATAGTTTTTATTTAAATAGTATAGTGTTTATCTTCCTATTACTTCTTTACAGTTCGTTTTTATCAAATATTGACTTCCTATTTCTGTAGGTTGGTAAATTAGGAATACTTCTGATTGGCAGATTCTTATTTGTTTTTATGCTTATTATCCATTTTATAGGTTAGGGCTTCTTAGATTTTAGGTTTTAAAATCTATATTTTACTTGATAGCTGCAAATTATTTTAGTTACTGATCTCTCAGTAAAAATAGATGAACAATGAAGGAATGATAGTGGCCTTTAAAATGGAAGAATTTGATTGTTTTATTTAGCAGGTACTGAAAGTAAAATAATTGCCCTTTTCAGTTTTTAAATTGGAAGCCTTAGAGGTGTGGCTGTGAGTCTTTGGCATATTCTTCATGAGTCTTCTTTAATGTTGTAAGGGTTGGCTTTTTTTTAGTTATAGACACAGTTCCTGTTTGAGTAACAAATTATCTCTCTAAATAAACCATGCATTCTCGATGGGGGAGATATTTTTTCCAAGAGAGTGAAAATTGGTTTTTGGGGATTTGAAGAAAATCTTACTCTTTTTAATATATAAAGCACAGATATAGTACATAACAGGTAAACAGTTTGTGTGTGGCATTAAAATTGTATGTGGGTGATTAGTAAATGTCTAAAAAGAGTCCTTAGGGAGGTGATAATGTAAAAAAGATTGAGAAATACTAACTTAAACCCATAGAATATAAATAATACACATAAATTTGATCATGCTGTTGGCAATATTAGTTATAGCAATAAACCTAACATAACTTTGTAAGTATTTAAAAAGTAGTCCAAGATCTGTTTAAAGTGACATTAGTACATGTTGATATGCCTAATTTAGTTCACACAGTTATGTGAGCTATATCATGTGTGGATTCATAGTTTTTGTGTAGAAAACAGATACTTCAGAATATCAACTAAGATATAAAAAGAAAAGCCCTCCCATAACCCATTGCCATTGGCTTGTTTAATGGTTCTCCCTGGATGACCTCCCAGCACCAATAATTTAAGTTCCTCTGATTTTCTCCATACATGCTTTCCTTTTGGATGCCAGTCTTGATTAAAAGTATTGTTATCTTTTTAGTTATCTAGGTTCTGAAATCCCAGAACCTACTTTGACCTCTACCTTTTATTATTCCTTAAATTTCATCACTTGGAGAGTCTTTTTTTTCTCATCTGTGAAATGCATCTTCTCTTTTCCTGTTACTTTTTGGTTCTAAGCCATACTTCGTGCTTGAATTACTTCAACAGCTTCTTACCCTTTTGTCTTCAATTTCCTATGCCCCTTATTTATTACATGAAGTTATCAGAGGAATCTAGCCAAAAACAGAGCTCTGAGAAAGTCACTTCTAAATTCAACATTCTCTAGGTACTTCTTACCTATTGAGGAAAGTCTGACCTGATGGTCAAATGTTTTAGTAGACTATTGCCTAACAAACTAATCTAAAACTTAATGTCTTAAATACAATTTATTATATTTCCCACGTTTTTGTAGAACTGCTGGTCAGTTCTTGCTTGGGGTCTCTCATACCGTTGCAGGCAATTGGAGATTGGGACTGGAGTTCCCCAAAGATTTGACTGGGCTCAGTGTGCAGGAGGGCTCATTTACATTGCTGAAAGTTAGTGCTCCCTGTTGGCTGAGGGTTCAGTTGGAGCTGTTAGCTGCCAGTACTTACACATGGCCTCTCCATACGACTTGGGCTTCTCTAACCATAGTGGCTGGTTCCAAGGGGGAGTGTTTTAAGATTGAAAGTCTCAAAAGTGAGTTTTCTGGGTAGAAACAGCAAGACTTCTTAAGACCTAGCTTTGGAAGTCCTAGAAGGCCATTTTCATTACATTCTATTGGTCAAGGAAGTCATTAAGGTTAGCCAAGATTCAAGGGGAGGGAATTACTCTCCATTTCCTGATGTGAGGAGCATGTATAGGAAGCAGTGGGAATGATGGTAGTCATCTTCGGAGACTAGCTATCACAGTTCACTTATAGGCTACCTCAGTTCACATACCTTTCATGTAAGGAGTAACCTCACCCACCTCCTAGGATGTCCAAAGTCTCATCCCATTATGCTATTAGCCCCAAATTTCTACCTAGATCAGGCCAAAATGGGTCACTCATATGGCTGGCAGTTAATGCTGGCTTGTTTCTTCCAGTATAATTATTTAAAGTTAATCACAGTAGATTGTAAACTCCTTGAGAGTAGGAATTATTTCTTTGATTATTTCTAGCATCATGCCTGTGGTATTATATGCAACATAGCAAGAATAATTACAGATTCATTGAAATACATTTAAATATTGACTGAAGAGAATATTAAGCTTCAGACACCAGATATGC
This sequence comes from Pan paniscus, assembly GCF_029289425.2. Taxonomy (NCBI): domain Eukaryota; kingdom Metazoa; phylum Chordata; class Mammalia; order Primates; family Hominidae; genus Pan; species Pan paniscus. Next base: position 105,042,873 of record NC_073253.2, read on the forward strand.
ATAGAAGAACATGGTTCACATTCTATGTGAAAATGTGGTATCCTGGTATATATTCTCCTCAGGTAGTTCTTTGGTCTCATATTTGGAGGTTGGGTGCCAGAGTGCTTCTAAGTAAACTTTAAGACCATTACAAATAAAGATAAACCATAATTCAATAAACCTTGGAATTTGTATAACTGTCCATTTAAGATTTTAGTTTTATACCATGAGAACTGAAAAATTTCAGATTGCATCTCAGCATCATTGCATTCTTACAGAGTTAACTTTGTTAAGATTGGATATTGGGTGGCTGTTCAGAATGGATGGATATAAAAGATAGTTCCAAATAGCTGAATGAATTGGCTTTATCAGATTGGTTTTTATATGTAAGACTTATTGTTATGATCAACATAGCCTGATTCTACATTTTGTATTTTTAATATGGTTATTGTAAACAATTCTTCTGGCACTAATTATCTATTAGTTTAATGGGATTCAAGGCTAGCTTTTTTCTTTTCTTATGTTATCAATATATTTTTATACCAAGTAAGAATGTGTCTTAGAAAATATCTAATATCTCTACCAGTTGTTTACACATAAGTTTTAAATGAAGAAGCCAAGCTCGCAACCTTATTTTTATTGTTTGGAAATGGAATTTCTAGGAAAATAGAATTCTGACCACTCAGATTGTGGCAGCATTATTTGATAGAGGCATTTGGAGCTTAACGGCGGAAGTGAGATTCCATGACTTGAACCAAGGCGGCTCTAGTCTGAGAAGTGAGTCTGGTGAAAGAGCTGTCAGTGTACAGAGGGAGCGCACTTTGTGCTCAACTGTGGAGGAGATGGAAGTGTTAGCTGCGATAATTAGTCCAGGAACTGTCCTTAATAGCTCATGGATTATGATGGTTTAAGCTTAAACCTTGACATGTACTAGAAAACTAGTATATAGAAATGTCTTTCCATTAGTTAACAGAAAAATGAGTGTAAAAAGTCAGTAAGATTAAAGGTTTTCTTTCTTGAAACTGGTTGGCTATATTTTTTAATTATCCTAAAGAATTCAAGGCAATAATAGAATACAGGATTTGACATCCTGGACCCTCTCCAGCTTCTGTTATTTTGAGAAAAGCTGAGATATTTTTACCTTTTAAATAAAGCTGTTTTGAACTTTTCTTTTGATGAGGGAATTAGTAACTGATGGTCGTAGAGACTCTTAAACACATAAAAACTAAGCTATTCTGTATTCCAGTCTAGTTTAGTTGTATCTAGGCATTAATAGTACAGTGTATTTATGAATTTTATTGGATTTGAAGGATGAGTTTATAAACTGTCCTCTAGGATGCTTTTCTGTTTAAACATATATTGCTTGTAAAAGGTATTTGTATGTTTTCACCTATGTTCTGTCTCTGTTATGTGTTAACTCTGATTTTTTTCAAGGTATAGGTTGGCTAGTTCCCTGATTATCCAGAAGCACTTTTCATCTTGTCTATAGTCTACTGGAGTGTTTTCAGAAAGGATGCTTTATCCAAAAGACTGAATGGAATATGTTATATTATGTAAATAACCAAAAGTTTCTTAAGGAATTCAAGGTACCTGCAAGATGCTACGTTAGTTAATTTTATGTTAAAAATTATTTGCATTGACTAGTGGTTGGTACTAGTGTTGGAGCAGTCATGGCTTGGTAGCAATACAAAATAATCTTATTTGGTGTTTGCCATTCCAATTCAGTCATCACAGGATTACATTTTGCCTAATTTTTCAAGAAAATATAAAGGTCTCTTGGGGAGGAAATGAGGAGAAAAGGCTCCACCTTTGTTCCAGTCCCTCCCACCCTTAGCATTTCTATTTATTTTATGACATCAGGAATGATGAGTATTAATTCCTGACATACTGTTTCAACCTCACATTGACTGAAATTAAATAACATCTATTATATTAAAAAAATAGTTGACACTTCCAGTTTACGTGATGGCTGACTAGAGACCATGAAACTGACTCTTAGTTTCCCATTAAAGCTCATATGAAAATGTAGAAGATGATGAACAGTTGTAGGAATACCAAAACCTTGGCTTGACAGTCAGTGTATTATCACAATCTAAGATGTCCACAAACTACAAAGCTGATAGAACTGGTCTGAAAAATGCAATTACTTGCTGATTAATGATAAGCAGTTAGAAATAAAAGCAACCTGCATGTCTTTTAAAGCAAGTATGGAGAATGATTCCTTTTCCTTTTCATAATGTCTACCCCCAAGGCTTTGAAATTCTGGTATTATATCAACTAGAAAAGTGAACAAATATTTTTCTATTGGAAGAGTGCTACTTTTGAGGCTATTAGGAAGTTAGGTAGCTTTTCTTTTTTTTCTCTTCTTCCTCCCTGCCTAAGGTCTCTGTTGACCAATCTTCATTTAATTGGCCAAGTAGATCAACTGACACTCTTCATTCCTTTTCAGTGCCCATGGTAATGTGGCCTTGTAGCTAACAGGCTGTTAGCTAGCAGGCCAATGTACTTCCCTCCCTCCAGTCTTTCAGTTGTGTGATTATCATGCATCAGTTATTTATTCCTAAGCAAGTTGTTGTTATTTTTTTCTCATAAACCATTTTATTACGCTGTTGAATTACGTAAAAACCCTTTTTTATGAAGTTGAGGACTTTGGAAATATTCAGCAAAGGTGAGTCACTGATAAATATTGGCGAGATGACTGCAAAAGATTTGGGAAGAAATCATAAAAATATAGAAGCCGGCTGCACTCAGATTTTCTTAACATTTTTGAGTTTAAGTTCTTGCTATACTTTAGAGAAACCTAAGCTTGGAACCACAGAAGATTATCACATGTTTGGTTATGCAGAAAATATGACAACTCCAATTGCTGGTTCCATAGTCAAAGGATTTGCATATTTTGAATATGATACATGTATATATTTCATGGTAAAGTAAAATATTAAGAATAACACATACGTATCATAATGATCTTCTACTTTAACTTTTATTTTCAGCTCAACTTTAACTCTTTCTGTTAATAGATCTATTGCCAGCCTTGATCACATTGATGAAAGGGCTTCCACTGTGTCCATATTTTGCAATCAATTTGGAGACTAAATCTGCCAGAAATAAAGTAGGCAGGAACAAGGGAACTTACGATAGATCATTGAGCTAGGAAAGTCCGCTCAAGGAAATTGCTGTTGGTGGTGGCATGGGTCAGAAGAATACTGTGATATTCTTTGTTGAAGAAAGAAGCCTTCCCTTTGTTCAGAATCAGAGCTGGTATAGAAGACTGAATACCAATCAGGCACAGCCACCTTGGATATTAACCTTTTGGAAACTTGCGATCAGGCTGGATCCATGCATGCGAGCCTATTATTCACCCACTCTTTTTCTCCATCACTGAATCCTCTTTACATCCTTCATGACATTATTAACAAACTGGCCATGTCATTTATTCCTTATTGTGTGTCTCCCTTGGTAGACTAGCAGCTCCATGAGGGTAGAGAGCTTGTTTGCTTTTGCATCCCCTGGCAAATACCTGGCACACAGTAGGTGTTCAACAAATATTTGTCAAATAAACTAACTACGTTAGAGAAGGACTTCAGCTAATATCAAAATAAAAAGGACCAAGGGTAGTTTTAGCAAACACAGAGTCTAGGTAAATGTCTACTTCTTTGAGGATAAGTGATTGAAAGGTTGTCATAGGAGAGCTGTGAAAAAGCTCTACAGACTGATTAAAAAATAGGGTGCAGCATGAAGACTCAGAAGTGTAGCTTACTTATTAAAATGATTTATTACAGAGACCAGATGAAAATTTTTTTAAAAAAGAGGACCTGGAACTCTCAAAAAGTTTTGAGTTATAATCTCTGAGAAATATGAAACAAGGTGAAACACTGAAACAAAAAGATGACAAAAAATGAAAATGAAAATATTTGGAAGAGGAGAGGAGTGAGATAAGGAGAGATTGTTGGAGTGGCAATAACAGACCATCTTCACTAGTGATGCTGAAGAGTAAAGCTGACACCGAAAGAGGGTATGGATGTGAAAAAAAAGTCCATGAGATACTTTTTTAAGAATGTAGACAAAAGGAAGACAAATGCCAACAATGAGAAGGAAGATGATGATCGGTATGGAGGACAAGATTCCAACAAAAGAATTAAAAAACTTTAGGAAAAAATACAGCAGAGGCAATGATCAAAGATATAATTGATGAAAAGTTTTCTGAGCTGAAAAGGCCTCCCTTTATAGATGAAGAGGGATAAGTGCTGGGTAATAAAAATGAAAAAAGAGCCACCCCGAGTACACCATGGTAACTTAGTTCAATTAAAAGGAAAAAGGACATATTAAAAAAGTGCCCAGGCAGAAAGACTATATTGTATAATATAGAACAAACGCTAGACTGACTTAGACAGGAAGACTATGAAGTTTTGAAATCATTTTATACTCAAAGTTATCTTTCATATGTGAAGGTAGTAGAGAGACATTTTCAGATATGAAAACACTTATACCACAGGCACACTTCCCATATTTTTAAAAAGAAATTTAAAAAATTTCTTGATGAGGTCAGTTCAGCTGACTGATAGATGAATTAAAATTAACAATTAAAAATGAAGAATTAAAAAGGCATTGGAAACAATTAGACATAGTGAAATCTAAATCATTATTGTCAATTTTATTGTCAAACTAAAGGTAGAAGTGTCCATTTAGTTTTGATAGAATTTAACAGCACCATGGATCTGCAGCTTCAGGTTATATTAATGCCTGAAATAGGTGGAGAGGCAGGAGCATATAGGAGATCCTAAATAATAGTTTTTCTTCAAGAAGATTTAAAAAATACCAACTTCTGGTGAGAGTGATATTTCCTATTCCATTGCCTTCACTTACTATCAGTGTACTGTTAACTCCTCAAACATCTGTCTCTGCTGAGAAAAGTCTCCTAAGTTCTAGACCCACCGGCCAAGTGGATAGCTCTCTTGGGATGGCCCATTAGCAGCTCCATTTCACCGTGTTTAAAACGGAACTCCTCTTCCCTGCTTGAACCTGTTCTGTGGTCCCAAGCTCTTTCAATTTTAGAGTGACCAGATATGACAGTTTTTTCACTATTAGCCTCTTTCACTCTCAAAATTAGTTTGGACAATAAATTATGGGGCTACCCTGATCATCTTGTCTTTTTTACTTTCAACTCGTATCGAAACACATGCTAGACCTTTTCATTCTGTGTTTTGTTTGTTTGTTTTGTTTTGTTTTGTTTTTGAGATGGAGTATCGCTCTGTCGCCCAGGCTGGAGTGCAGTGGCACAATCTCGGCTTACTGCAAGCTCCGCCTCCCAGGTTCACACCATTCTCCTGCCTCAGCCTCCTGAGTAGCTGGGACTACAGGCACCCGCCACCACACTGGGCCAATTTTTTTTGTTGTTGTTGTATTTTTAGTAGAGACGGGGTTTCACCGTGTTAGTCAGGATGGTCTCTATCTCCTGACCTCATAATCCGCCCACCTCAGCCTCCAAAAGTGCTGGGATTACAGGTGTGAGCCATCGCACCCAGCCTCATTCTGTTTTTTAAATGTGTCTCAAATTTGTCCTGTTCATCTTCCATGCTACTACCCTGCTTCAGACTGCTACTGTCCCTCCACTGGGTGATGGTAATAACCCTGTGACAGATGTCCCTGCCTCACACATTTGTTGGCGGGGTTAAATATGGTTATGTGTATGAACTTCATAGTATGGGACCTAGCGCTTAGCAGGCACTTAACTAATATTAGCAATGATGTAACTTCGCTCAAAACCCTTCTTTTTTCCATTACCCTAAGGATAAACTCTGGACTCTTTAACGTGGCTTGTGTGCCTGCATTTTTGTCTCTCGCTTCATCTCTTGCATCAGCTCAGTCTGCACTATGTGCTCCAGCCCCACAATGACTCTATTCAGAACACAACAATTCAGAGAACTATCAATTCTTGGGCACTCCATTTTTTGTTATATTACCTCTACATCTTTACTACCTGGGGGGTTAAAAAAAACAAAAAAGCAGGCCAGGCGCAGTGGCTCATGCCTGTAATCCCAGCACTTTGGGAGGCCAAGGTGGGCAGATCACCTGAGGTCAGGAGTTTGAGACCAGCCTGACCAATATGGAGAAACCCCATCTCTATTAAAAATACAAAATTAGCTGGGCATGGTGGCGCATGCCTGCAATCCCAGCTACTTGGGAGGCTGAAGCAGGAGAATCACTTGAACCCATGAGGTGGAGGTTGTGGTGAGCCGAGGTTGCACCATGGCACTCCAGCCTGGGCAACAAGAGCAAAACTCCGTCTCAAAAAAAAAAAAAAAAAAAAAAAAGCAAAAGAACCAAATCACAACACAAAATCTCCAATCTTGGCCGGGCATGGTGACTTACGCCTATAATCCCAGCACTTTGGGAGGCCGAGGTGGGTGGATCCCCTGAGGTCAGGAGTTTGAGACCAGCCTGGCCAACATGGTGAAACCCTACCTCTACAGAAAATACAAAAATTAGCCGGGAGTGGTAGCATGCACTTGTAATCCCTGCTACTTGGGAGACTGAGGCAGGAGAATTGCTTGAACCGGGGAGGTGGAGGTTACAGTGAGTCAAGATTGCACCACTGCACTCCAGCCAGGGCAACAGAGTGAGACTCTTGTCTCAAAAAAAAAAAAAAAACCTCAGACTTCACCTCTAGATGCACCCGAATGTGCACACACACAGACATGCACATGCACACATACACCATTTGCCTGATAAATTTCTGATTGTCTTTTAGAACTCAGCTTAGATGTTACATCTTACATCCTCTGGAAATTTGGTTGAGATCCTTGAAGCTAGGTAGTGTTCTCATATGACTCCATGGGACTGTGTTTACCCACTAACTGCCTGCATAATAGTCCTCTGAAGAGACTTGCTATAAACCTCTTGCAGGTATGGGTTGGTCTTGTTCATCATTCCAAAATGGTGCCTAGCAAATCTTTAAGGAAAATGACCTACTGCTAGTAGCATTTGAGCTAGGAATTGCACTAGAGGGAATCTGTCCTGCAGAAATAATCAGATATGGAGGTGGAGAGCACTCTGGACAAGGACGTGCATTTCAGCTTTGTTTATCATGTGAACAAGTATTTTAAAAGACTTAAATGTTTATCAGTAATAATGAATTGGTCAAATATTCTACATGTGTAAGTTATATAGAAAGATTTTTAAAAGATGCCTAAATTAGCATTTCTTTTTGTAATAGAGAACATAGGGCTGGTAAATTCTGAGATTTTAACTTAAGTTTTTATGAAATCTGTGTTTTCAAGTTTTATGGAGTAAATGAAGATGACTTGTTTGAATTGAAGTTGTGAATGGTTGAGTGAAATATGGAAGAAGTGCTTGGTACATAGGAGGTGTTTGCTAAACTAATAACTAAAAATTGGAGGTGGAGAGAGTGAAAATTATGAGAAAAAAGTCATGTAATCATTAGGCAATTAAATAATTTATCCATAGTGATGAACCCTTATGGGAAAAGTTTTGATTTAGAATCATCTCGCATTCATTGTTTTCTTCTTTAAAGGTGAAGTTTTTTGTACTTGTTGGCTTTCCTTTGTTACCCAATATGACTTCTTGTATGTATAGTGTTTCATTTTGTATTGCACTGAACTGCATACAACAGAAACCTTATTACAATGGCTTCTGAAGAAAGCCTTTTATTATTCTTATGGACAAGTTTCAAGGTAGGTAGTTAGGGCTCATGATGGGTTCCATGGTGTCGTCAAAGGTCCGGACTGCTTTTACCTGTTAGCTCTACCACTGTTAGCCTGTGGCTCTTGTTCTTATGAACTCAGGATGGTTCCTGCTTCTACATACATTACATCTGTGTTTCGTCCAGAAAGAGGGATGAGCAAAGGAGGAAGGTCATGGCAGTTGGGATAAACTGGGGACTCAGTAACTTTCTCAGAATTTCCACATACTGGAATTCTAATTAAATGTCATTGTCCAGAACTGTGCCGCATGTCTGCATCTAGCATGGGGAAGCAGGTTTTTTTTGTTGTTCATTTTGATTTTGTTTTTTAAGCTATGACTGTTGCCATCCTAAATAAAATTGGCTTTCTATCAATAAAGGAGAAAGAGATAATGGTTGTTGGGTAGGAAGGAGCAGCATCTGCAAATTAGATTCATTAACTAGATCAAAAAGCAGCTACCAGATTTTCTGTCAGCTACTCTTCCTTGCCCACTTCGGCTCAGGGACTGGAGTTGTGTTCTGAATACTCTAGGAGCAGGTCTGTACTGAATAAATCAGTAATGGTTGTTAAAAATGTCTTTAAAACATGTTCTCAAGACTTATCAGTTAGGAAAATCATACCAAACACAATGAAACTGAAAAATTTTCTACATATTCTAAAACCAAAACATAATTAGATGCTGCAAAATTAAAAATTTAAAGAGATAAAGAAAAGCTCATAAAATAAGAGCATATATATACAATTGAGATTTGGGTTATTTAAATATTAAGAAAATAGAATATTTATTCTTAAACATTTCCTGTTTATTTGTAGGACTATGTGGGCCTATGTTAAAATATAGTTCCTTATTCTTTGATTCATACATTCATTCATTCAGTGACAGATTTACTTTGTATTTCTGTCTTGGGCAGCACTGTACTGGTATGTGTTCATATTTTCTTGCCTCTTTCATTTCTTCTTGATTCTTTCTTGCTCAGAACCTACACAGGCAAGGTCTCTTTTCTAAGTGACCTGTGATTTATACTATACTGTTAGACTGCCCATAAGACAAACCCTCAGTGCCTTACCTGAAATCTTCAGGGGTAGATGTATGTGAGGGTTCAGAATTCTTTTTAATTTTAGGAAAGTACTGTGCATATGTGGCATATTATTGCACAGTCTCCTTTGAAATTTCTGAATGTTCCGATCAAAAAATAAAGATTCTATAAAGCTTCATGTCAGTTCTGTTTAGATTTACTACCAAATGAGTTATAAAAAAGCTTTTGATTTTTTCAGAGCTTTTTGGATTTCACAGTTTAGAGATTGTAGTTCTGTAGAGTATTGGTTTGGGAGAATTATGAAATTGCTTAAAATAATTAGCAAGCTTCCTAAAAAGATGCATTATAGCAGAAACCATTTTGACTCTTCTAAATGGCATTGATTGTTACTATCATCCATACTTGGGTGCCTCAGCTTTTCTTTGTTCTGATTCCCATCATTTCAAAAATCTGTTCAAAAATGTCTGTCTCTTAAGAAATCTTTGCTAGCTGAGCAGTGCTTTTCACCCTTTTGTACCACATTCTCTAAACATGTAGGTATTTAGGTGTTGACTTTTTTTTTCTTTGCGAGAATTCATTCCTTGACTTTACTGAGTGTTGTAGCTTCCTAATTATACTTCAAGCTTCCCTCATCATCTGAATTCATTTTTTCAAAAGATTTATCATTCTATTCTTGCATCTCCTAAAATAATGCTTTTTGCAATTCTTGCATCAGGCAGTTTAAAGTTTATGATAGGCTACCTAATACAATATAATTAAATATATATTTTTACTGTCATTTAGAAGTTCGAAGAAAAGTGTTTGTCATTAGGCTATTACCAGTCTCACACATTGATTTTTAAGTGATATGCAGTGTGGGATTTGCCTTAGTGCTTTAACAGCATAGGATTTTAAATCATTCTTTTCTTCAATTTCACATGAACTTTAAAAGAATCCTCCTTACCAGGCCCTTATTATTTAGTCTGCTATGATTTTGTTTTTAGGTACAAAATTCTTTTAGATTTTATTTGTGAAAGTAATTAAACAGATAGATTGCATTTAAAGTTATATTTTTTATTTTTATTTCTTGAAAAATAAAGGCAGAGTAGCTTAATGTTCTGAGACCACCTGCTAAATTGCCTGGTTAGTCTGTGTTTTAATTGATTTTGTTTATATTTTAAGTCAAACTTTCTTAATTAACTAATTGCATGGTTCTAGTTTATTGTCAGATTATTATACAGTGAATTCAGTTTGCAAAGTGTGTTTTAATTGTGTGTTTTGTGTGGTGAGATTAAACTTATTTTGCTTGTTTCTTATAAATAGCATCTTCATCCATCAAGGACCATAATCAGAAAATGCAAATGATGGGGAGGAAAAACAGGTGCTCATATATATAGAATTATGATGAGATATTTTGATATATTAAAATATGAGGGCAGAATTGTCATGGAAAGTACCATGTATAATGGATAAAGGATTATAATAATTTCTAGTTAAGATATTTGGAAATACATAACTGTATGTAACTGAAGAAAAACTTTGAAAAGAAGACGAGGTGGTGTCAAAGAATAGCTGGTGTTAGTTTTGGTGTGTTTGCTAGATAATATAAATTTTGAATGATTCTGTTTTGCTATTGCTGTAGCACCAACACTTGAAGTTGTATAAAGTACTGTGAAAATGTTAAAGTAAACTAAATATCTGGAGTATGAGTGATTTTTTAAAAATGATTTCTATTGGGGTGGAAGTAATTGATGGTTACGTGAGATTCCTTCAGTAGCTTATTGTTTTCAGTTTCTTGCAAACTTAGTTCTCTGTCCACTTTCCACTTCTTTTCCTCCCAGTGTCCATCATGTCTTCTGAAATAGTAACATAAAGCTAATTATTAACCCAAAGCAGTTCAGAACATAGACTAAAGTGATGTGGCATATTTCAAAGTCTTCCACTCTTCTGAACTAGATTTTTTTTCCTTCTAAATGCAGATTAATAAAGCGTGCACAACAAGAGGAACAAGGAAAAGGATTTTAGTGAAGGTATCCTGATCCTGAAAAAGTCAGGGAGGGCTTCAAGCCCATCTTGGACTTCAGAACACTTCACAACTTTGTGGTAAAAGAAACATTTTAAATAGAGCCTTTGGACTTATTTATTTCATCCTTATTCAGAGAGTAGCGCTTTTTTTAAAATTTTTATTTTTTTTAGGCAAGACAATTGTATGTGAAATCGCGTTACTTTTCAAACTGAAACATACCTGGGTTTCAGATTTGTTGTAGGTACTTAATATATACTCAGAATATTACAGGTAGTTGGTTGGCTTGTGTGTTTTTCTTTGAAATGTGTTCTTTTATCCCTTGTGACATTGTGTTTGCATTCACTGTGAGTGATGTTTTCTCTAGTGTTTTGTATCTTTAATCGGTTCATTGGGTTGTATAGTAGGGAGTCTTTCCTAGGACCAATATTGTTTCTAAAAATACTTTGAAAGTAGAAAGTGGTTTGTGTTTTATTGTTTTCATATTTTTTACCAGTCATATGATGGCTTACTAATGTGAAGAGATGTAGCACTAGTAAAAATTTGTTGTTTTCTCCTCTGTTCACCTGGAAACCTCACACAGGATAGATTTCATTTGTCAACACAGATATAGACAGTGAATACAAACATCTTTGCCATTTCTGTCCTTAACAACAAAACAGTCTTATTTTACTGTGTTAACTTTTTAAGGTCCTTTTTATTTGTGAAAATTAGGTTGTTTATGTACTATGTGTTCTTCCAAAGTTACAGAGTTATATTCATTGGAGAAATGAATTTTCTTCCAGTAGATGAAAATTACATTTTGATTGAACATCATTCCTTATGCAGTCACCCATAAATATAATGTCTTTTGCTGTCTTTTCAGAAAATGGCTACAGATGTGATTTCTGATTTGACAAGGAAATAGAACATCTTAATGTTTTAGGTAAAACAGATGGTATTTTTGTTTGAAGCAAAACTCTCTCAGAGAAAGCAACTTAATTGGTGACAAGACTCTTGGGGTCAGCCAAATTATATACAATTTGTGTTTGTTTTTGTTGCTTTATTATCAAAAGTTTTAGAATACTTGGAATATTTATTCTTTTATTGACTTTACTATTTTCTGTTGTGTACTGGAAATAGTTGTAAAATTTTTCAATCTTTTCTTTACAAAAATTGTAAGTCCACATATTTATTCTGCTTCGGTTACATTTATGGTCTTAGAAATGCTTTTTGCATTGTGAAAAGTTCCTGAAATTTGTAGTTCTACTTTTGAGGGTTAACATTTTCATTTGTAGTTTAAATTGCATTTGCAACTACAAATTCTGTGGACATTGATACCAACTCTGTTCTTTCCATGCCATTGAGCTCTAGGCAGATCTCACTGTCAGATGCCTGGAATTTCCGGAGCACAGGGTTGTGAAGGGAGCCTTGCATGAGAGTCAGAGGACTGATTCTAGCCCCATCTCTGTCACTAACCAGCTCATATTTTTGGAACTTCAGTTTCATTTGCTCTCTATATTTGGCGGGTATTAATAGGTAATCCCCGAGGTCACATCCAGTTAACATTTGGTTTTCTTGTCTAAGTATTAATCATTTATAAAGCATTCATTGGGATAAACACCAGGAAAGGAAGTTTTGAGGAAGAAACTACTGTGGACAATAACCAAGTGTTTCCAGTAACTGGGACATAAGATAATCTGTCTTCCAAAATATCTCCAGTATTCCAAAATGAAGACCTATTATGTAGCAAATTTTCTTTTTACCACCTCTTACAGAAATTCAGAACTGGGTAGTGAAACAACTGCTTGTGTTGTCATCATAGCAACCAGGGGAAGTAGCCTAATCCTCACCTCCAGGAAAACTCCTTTACCCCATTCCTGCCACTGCAGGTAGGGAGGCTTTGGAGTGAAGGTTCTCTGCTGGGGTGAATATAGAGCAGTCTGATAAGGCTCTGTTCAGAGAGGCAGGGGGAGGGTAATGGGATTCTGAGTGCTCTAGTTGCTGCATCAGTGCTTCTAGCACGTGCACCCTGACTGCCTTACCCACTGAAGGGAGACAGCAGGTCACCTTCCCTGTCTCTGACTGCCTGACGGATTGAGTTTGAGTCCTGGCTGTACCATTTCAATGGCTACATAACCATGAGTAGGATACAGAACCATTCTATGCTTCTGTAAAATAGGCTTGTAAAGTAACTGCTCAGCACTGTTTTAAGGCTAATTAAGTGCTAGCTGTTGGTATTATTATCATCATAGTTGCTAAGATTACCATAACATCTGAAAAACTCTGCTACGAGCTAAGTCATTTACTTAAATATAGCAAAAGTATTCCTTTAATACAGTTTTATATTTGACTTACTGCTTTGTCTGTTAGTATTATAAACAAACATAACTGTCTGCCCCAGTAATATTTTCTAACATAGAGCTTTCTAGAATATTTACTTAATAATATCATACTTTCCTTGCCATTCTTAGTTTAGAAACTAAAAGTTTATTAGTAATATTTTGTGGAATTCTTGCATTTGAGGAGAATAAGGTATGTGCAGCAATCACTTAGTTGCCAACAGCAATTTTAGGTACTGTGGTCATACTGTTTTGTGAAGGACAACTTTATATTTGCATTTGATCACATATGCAGCATGCTTGTTTACCTTCCTTTTGAATCTTTTCCTTGGACAAATGGCTCTCCATGGGATGATAAGCTCATAATATTTTGTCCATGATTTTAAGAATGATTTCTCCTAAATATAGAGAAAGGTGTGAAATAAACTTTCATATATTAGGAAGATAGGGTAGCATTTATGTACTACTATATCCAAGTAAAATTCTAATTTTTATTGCTGAAAGAGTGTTCTGTACCTTAGCGTTGAATTTTTTTTTCTTGTAAGAGCAGGCCATATTTGTTACTTAACCAGCTAGTAGCTTCCAGAAACCATCATTTAAAATTTTTCCCTTGTGAATACAGGAGAGAGGGCAAAGGGCTAGACCCACTTCATTTAATCTTTGCTTGGTCCCAGTTCCAAGGACCCCAAGCTCTTCTTGCTTGTTACTTTTTGCCCACCTCCATCCTGTTTTCCAGGACTCAGGATTTTCTTTTATATATCCTTGGTGGTATGAAACTGGAAGTTAGTCCTCATTTTCAACAGGAATAGTGTAACCTGGTATATTAGTTTCCTGTTGCTGCTATAATAAATTACCAACAAACTTAATTCTACTAAAAAATACACACAAATTTATTATCTTACAGTTTTGGGGGTCAGAAGTTCAAGACCATTTTCACTGGATTAACAAAATATTGGTAGGGCTGGTTCCTTCTGGCGGCTCTGAGGGGAGAATCATTTCTTCGCCTTTTCCTTTTCTAGAGATGACCTGCATTCCTTGGCCTGTGGCCCCTTCCTTGTATATCCCATCCACTTGGTTCTGTTGTCACATAGTCTTCTTCTCTGTTGGATCGTCCCTCTAATAAGGACCCTTGTCAATACATTGGGCCCACCTAGACAGCCCCGAATGAGCTCCCCATACCGTGAGCTGTAATTTAATCACATCTGCAAAGTCTTTTCTGCCATATAAGGTAGCATTCATAGGTCATGGAATTAGGACATGGACATCTTGGGGTCATTATGCTCCCTATCATACCTGGAAATCTGATTTTTAAATTTCCAGTGGAAAAATGGATCTATCTGTCTTCACCTTTCCTGCCTAAGCTATCAACTTGAAGCTATCTACTTCGTCTTCCTGCTTTGAGCCTTCACCCCTTAAGTTCTTTCTCCACCTGGCAACTAGAAATAGGTATTAAAAAGGAAAATTTGACCATGTTAAACCTTTTCCATCAACTGCACAAAAAGCTCCAAGCTCCTTGTAATGACTAAAAGACAACCCACTCCCCACTATGACCTGAGTTTTATCTACTTTTCTAACTTCATATAATTGCATTTTAGAGATGCACTTTACTGTGTAGCGTCTAGTGGTAGTGGCCTGTATATCTTGAAAATAACATTATTTCCCGTATATCTGTGTCTTTATTACTGAAAAGGATTTCCCTGCTTCCTTTGCCCTTTAAAAAATTTGTTTGTTTTTGATGTTGTTATTGTTCTGAATTTTTCTAATAAACACGTAACTTCCTGTAGAATAGTGTTTACACCCAAAGCTATTAAAAGGATTTCTAGCATATTCACTGATAACCCTAGAACCTAGAGGAGGTAACTATTAACAACAGTTTCTTTTTAGAATTTTATGTATTTTTATATTTCACTGATTATTCTTTGTATATAATTCAGAATATTCTTTTGTATTTAATAATGCAACAAACATTTTCTTGTATTTAAAAAATTCTTTATAAATATTTAATGGCTATTAGTATTCTAATACGTAAGTATACTTTTAATTGTTAATGTGTTCCCTCAATTTAATATTATATTGATTAGCTAATATAATGTTTTGAATAGTATTGTTTAGATATTTACATTGCTTAGCTGTGGAAATAGTTTAAATATTTTTTGTTTACTATATTTCTGTTTTTCTCCTTACACTAATTTTTTTTTTTTTTTTTTTTTTTTTGAGACAGAGTCTCACCCTGTCACCCAGGCTGGAGTGCAGTGATGCAGTCTCGGCTCACTGTAACCTCCACCTCCTGGGTTCCAGTGATTCTTGTGCCTCAGCCTCCTGAGTAGCTGGGACTACACACACGCACCACCATGCTGGCTAATTTTTGTATTTTTAGTAGAGACAGGATTTCGCCATGTTTGCCAGGCTGGTCTCGAACTCCTTACCTCGGGTGATCTGCCTGCCTCGGCCTCCCAAAGTGCTAGGATTACAGGCATGAGCCACCACATCTGGCCTCCTTACACTAAATTTCTAAAAGTAGGAATCATTGGATTGAAAGACAGACTATTTCTAAGTTATAGTTTTTTCTGATTATAAAATTATAAATGCTAGATATAAGAAATGTATAAAGTATGAAAAATAATTATAATGCTGCCACCTAACAATAGGTATTGCTAATATTTTGGTAAGTCATCAAGTTATTTTTCTCTTCTTTCTTGCCATCTTTTATAGATGATTTTAATATTCTTTTAGTATTTACATAGAAAAGCATAGATGACTTATTATAGTCTAATTGAAATTATTACTTTTGTGTTTTTGTGTTGTCATTTATATTTTCTTATATATTTACCCCTCTTTGTGCTCTTCATTTTTCCCTGCAATCTCATGTTTCCCTCTGATATTATTTTCTTTCTGCCTGAAGACTTAACGTTTCTTTCAGTACAAGTTTGCTGGTAACCCATACACTCAGTTTTTGTTTCTCTGAAGGCATTTTTATCACTTTCTAAGGAAATTTTTGCTGGATATAGATTTTTAGGCTGGCAGTATTTTTTTGTTTCCTCACCACCTCACATACATAATTCCATTTTCTCCTGGCTTTCTTAATTCTTTTGATATGTCAGCTGATGATCTTATTGTTGCTTCTTTGAACAGTGTAATCTTATTTTTACTGGCTGCTTCTCAGATTTTGCCTTTTCATAGGGGATTTAACATGACACACCAGGTGTATTTTCTCCATTTGGGGATCACAGAGTTTTTTTGTATCTGTGGGTTAGTCCCTTTCCTTAGTTTTGGAAATTTCTCAGCTATTCAGGTAATTATATTGTGCTATTTTCTCTTTTATTTCCATCTACACATATCCTATTTCACATATTAGATCTTTTCACTGAGTTCCCTGTGTCCCTAACGTTCTTTTCTATATTGCATATTCTTTTTTTCACCACTTCTGTTTGTATGTTTTTTATTGACTTCTCTTTTGCTGAGTTAAATATATTTATTCTGCTATTGTTAAAGACATCTTTGGAGTTTTTAATTGTAAATATTTATCCTTTTAGAATTTCATTTGATTATTTTGTAATATGTTAATTTCTATGGTAAAATTCTCTACCTTGTCCTCTACTTGATTCATGTTTTTCTCTTTCCTTGGCCATATTAATTATAATTTTAAAGTCATGTCAGCTAACTTCAATATCTGGGTCATGTATAGTTCTAGTTTCTTTTTTTCTTGGTGTTTAGTCACGTGGCTCTGTCTTTTGTGATGCCTCTTAATTTCATATTGAGTACTAGACAATTGTGCATAAAATTTAGAGAGACTCTAGAAAATATCTTCTTCTAGATAGATGTTCCAATCAAGGACTATGTTAAATTGAGACTGATTTATTCAACCTGTTGTTCACCTGGCTTTCTAAGTAATTTTTCAACTAATAGCCTGCTTATATTCTGTAGGCCCTATCCCCTGGTGGGTTCTGGAATGTCGTGAGATGTCTCTGCTCTACTTTTCAGAAGCTTTCTGTTCGGGTTTTAAGCTTCCCTTTCTGCGCAGCCTCAGTATTTGGCACTTGTCGTAATGAAAAAATCAACTGTGTACCTGAAGCCTCCCAAAGTCTCCACAAAATGCTCTTTTGATCTCTTTGTTCCCCAGTGATTTCTTCCAGACTTGCCACTAGGTTTTGCATGGAACTCACAGCCTCTCCCTTGCTGAGAATTGGCATGCCCCAGAGTGAAAATGACTGCAGAAGGCTGGTCACTTTTCTGAAGTTTTTTCCTCTCTTCAGCAGTTTTTCTGTTGCCCTCAGGCAAATGATTATTATTTTTTATCTGGCTTTTCTAGTTCGCTAGTAGAAGTGAGAGCTCGTTTGTTGACAGCTACTCCATTTCCCCTGGAAGTGGAAACATCATTTATTTCTCAACTGTGCTCACCTGTTTTTCAAAAGAGTGCTCACCTGTTTTTCAAAAGAGTGTTTATATTTCTGTTGATTTATAAGAGCACTTTACAAGTTTTACTAATTTTTTTTTTAATTCTTTAATCTTATTTTTAAGATAGAAAAATTTTTAGGTTTTTGTTACCAAATCTGTCAGCCTTTTACTTCATTGTATTTTTCAGTTATGGCTAGAAAGACCTTTTGTATGTACCACAGATTATATATTTATTTTTTCTACTAACTTTGTATCTTTTTTATGTTTCAAAATTTACATTTATCTGGAATCAGTGTTGACATATTGTTTTAATGCATCTAGTAACCATTTGTCTTGCTCATCTATTATTAAGGATGTATGTATATTATAGAATTGTTTTGCCCATCTCATGATCATTTTCCTTCCCTCACCTTTCTTCCAAGAAATGAAATTCAGTGGGATTTTGGTTGGCACTGCATAAGACTTATGAATGAATTTTGGGAGAGTTGTGCTTTTGCATTATTTTAGTTTTCTTATTTAGAAAGATATGTCTCTCCATTCATTTTTATGTTCTACTAAATGACCTTTTTTCATTTTCTGCATATATTATACATTCTGCTCATTTTGTATAAAATTAATTTTCTATTTTGATTGGTCTCCTGAAGATTCTTAATCTTCCTAACAGCCGTGTGTGTGTGTGTGTGTGTGTGTGTCTGTGTGTCTGTGTGTCTGTGTGTCTGCATGCATATGTATGCATCCCATGACATGCTATTACATACCTTTGTCTTATTGCCTACCCTATTATATTGAACTTACCAGTTTGTTTCTGTGCCTCTCCCTCCTAAACTGTAGGTACTTTGTTGACTGGGATTATGTATTCATATTCATAAGTTTATAACTACACATACCATACAGCGTCTTTCTCTCCTTTCTTTGCTTGCTTTTTAACTTAGCCATAAGCCATGTGGTTACTTTGAATGTGTATTCTCACCACTACCATGTTATCAGAATTCTTGTTTCAAGATATCTGTATTATCACATGTTGTTAATTTCCTTTATTTAGATTTATACATGCCTTACACAAAAAAAGGATTTATGACAGCTCATTGACCTGGGTTTGTTAAATCGTTCACTGTACTACCCAGTGTGATGATGTGCCAGGGTCCTTGGTCAGGATACCATGAGAGTCTTGTAAGGGAAAGGAGAGAAGTGAATTGTTATTGAGATTCTTTTTTTGTGCTTGGTCTGAGCTAGGTGGTTTTCTAAACATTTTATAATTTAACATTAACAATAATCTTGTTTCCCGATTTTATAGATGAGGATATTAAGTCTTGGGGAAGTGAAATAACTTGTCCAAAGCCTCTGAAACTCTAAGTGACATGGTGGGGATTTGAGTTTGAATGTGTCTGACTCAAGAGCCCAGGAATCACACAATTGTGATTTTTGAAGATCTAGTATAACTCAAAAAGACACTCTTAGTTTTTAATGTCTTGAATTTTTTCCTGTCAATATGGTAAGCATTATATTTTAAACCTAGAAAACAAAATGGAATATATCAAAAGAACTTCAAATCTAGATATTGCAACTTTCGTTAACATGTAAATTCATATGTTTCCATATTCAGAATACTGTATAAAGCTTAATATTTTTCTTTAGGTTATATTCCACTAATGAGGCTACTTAGAGAACATGAATGCATTCTTGTTTGAAATGATTTTTTTAATATGTTGTCATTGATTAAGAGTCAGACAAAATGAGCTCTAATTTTTGCTTTATTCTTAACTTTCTGTGTAATATTGAATGTGCCATTTGCCCCATCTTTACAAAGGGACTAATTATATAATTTATATTTTCGAAGAATTGAAAAGCACTTTTTAAGGAATTGAAATAATCAAAATGGAACTGCTCTGATAAAACTATAAAGCCCCACATCAGTAGATACTATTTACAAGTAATAAATTCTCCTAGTGGTATTTTTCTGCACTGATGATTCATTAACTACTGAACATTATTCTGTGCTAGGTACCTATAGTAAGCACATGAAATTACAGTTATTTTTCATATGCCTTTTGGTGTTTGCTTAGCTGATTTTAAAGTGCACTTACAAAGAACTTGAAAAAATATGTATTTTTTTAATCTTCATTACACAATCATAAAAATATGTAAGTTGCTTTTAAAATGTTTCCTCAAATATCGTTTTTGCTTACTTCATGCAGTGAGGTCATGAGATGAACTCCTTAGTATATATTGCAAGTTTTTTTCTGTTCCAGTGTTCCAGTATATAAATTTTCTTTCACAAATATAGTATACATGAAATGTAAATAGCTTATTGCTTATCTGAGCTTCCTGAGGAGAGAGGCTCTCTGGGGATATTGGCCTTGCTAAGGAGAAAGTTCTTCACATTTGAATTTGGATGCAACTAAGGGAATCTCCACAGGAAACTTCAGCTGTCACAACTGTCACAAAGATCCTTATATGCCTGGCCTGTGAGTGAAGTAGTTAAGAAGATGGGTGTGGAGGTGAAATTGCATTCTAAGCCCTATTGTGGCACTTTTTACCTGGGCCAGTCTTGGCAACATTCCTGCTCTTGTTGAACCTCAGTTTCCTTATATGTCCAGTGAGAAGAATGAAAGGTTGCCCCACAGGGGTTGCCCATGCAGGTCTGAGGACCAGCCCAGGCATGCGGGATGCACTCTGAATGAAGGTCCCTCTGACCAAGGGGCATGTTCCTTCCACTTTGTACTGCAGCCAGTCCTAGAAGGAAGCCTGTGTGCTCCCAGTGTGTTGTTCACATGTTAGTGGGCACTGATTAGATTTACCTCAAAGAGAAAATTCAGTATTCCATAGTTGTCTTTTTTAACATGATATGAATTACTTCTATGAAAGGTGAAGGAATTTTTAGTATACTCATCCTCAGTAGAATCTTCAAGGACAGCCACGTTTACACTGGGATTCTTCCATAAAGTGATTCCCAGTTTGATAGGAGCATACAGATGTTCTTTCATTTTTCTCCATTCCTTTTTCTCCAGCCAAAGTAGATTATCTTCTGCCCTCTAGTTTGATTGGCAGGTAACATATAAATGCTTTTTCTTCATGAGGTGAGAGTTTTTCCTTGTATATGGAGAACTGAGATAATTGCTCATAACCCTGAATTATGGGGGCCCAGTGTCACAGTGAGAACTAGGAGGCTGGACGTGACTTGGTGACAGATGATACGTAAGAAGCTAATGCTGATGTAGTGGAAATTGGAGAAGAAAAAACCACTGACCTTACAGCTAAAATTGAAATTAACCCTCCCCATTCTGAAGATATAAACATAATTCTTTTGTTAATGTGGATCAAATATTGTTAATTTTCAGTAAGTGAGTATGATATTATGATATACTGAAACCTATTGGTTTCATTCACAACTAGAGGGCCTGAAAGGACTCATGTTTGGGGATATTGGCAGTATAACAAATGTTTGACTACCAAATGTGATGACAATGAAAATTAAGTTGTTTATGATTGTATACTTATTTCCAAAGGAAATATCTATATATGATCATCCTTTCTCTGTACTCTACTTAAAATATACATAGATAGGAGTTCGCGTGTCAGATAAATTTGTTCTGTGATGCACGTAAAAAACATGCTGTGAATCTCTAATTATGTTAAAAATTATTTTCTTAGTGCAGCATTATACTCATTATATACTCTACACATTTAGTTTTTGAATAGATTCCTGGCATGATAATTACATAATCATTCAGTACAGTAGAAACATCGTTATGGTCAAATACTAATTAGCTACTAAAATGAAACAAAATAGAACCTAGTTCATAGCTTATTATAAAAAGTGATTTAATAGGGTGCAAAACCAAATATATGGTTAAAATTATTGTTTGCATTAAGTATGAGTACTTTTTTTTCATAGAAGGAATTAGTGTTCTGGATGCTTATTATCTAATTTATTGCTTGGGCACACATTATAGTATCACAGTCTTCATGACCTTTGGTTGTAGTGGAGCACCCAAAGAACATGCCAGTAGAGATTCTAGGCTTAGTGTGCCTAGGTATGCCTCAGGGCTACTACAGAATTAGGGGATTGGCCAAAGTTTTCAGGCACCATTTTCTCAAGTTCTTTAAATACTAGCTCTGTAAGCCTCTGGGAACATGGGTTTCAGTAGTAAATCACTCATTTCTGGGGTTCTGGTTTGAACATCTTTGGTACAGAGAATGAGTGATCCACCACTGTTTTTCTTCCCCAGTGCACCTTAGAAATATAGGACAGTCCCATTGGTAATAATGAATCCTGGCCATTGCAGTTAGCCAGGTGCGTTTGTGAATGGGGAAAAGTCAGGCGAAATGTAATCTCTGGTAGGAGGGCTGTGGGAGGCTGCAAATAGATTGACAAATCTCTGAGGTAAGTCTGTTGAGTATACCTCTCAAGAGGGCATCACCCTCCCTCGCCTTGAGAATTGCTTCTGTGCGTAAAATGGGATTTTATCTAAGTACTAGGAGGATTCATTACTCTTTGTAAATATGTTTGTGACTATGTGGTTTCATCTGTTCATCTCTTGTATACATATGGAATCTCAGTGAACATAAGTAATACAAGTTAGGTCCTGTTATCCTGATGCATACTGTAAGCCTGATAGGAATTAGAGACATTCTTAATGTCATTATCACCTTTGGTATCTCAGAATGTTGCTTTAACATAAATGCTTCTGATGAACAATTTATAAGTCTAGTGTCATGGATTTTGTGTTATATCCTCTTTCTTTTTCTTCATTTTTCCTGTTGTCTTTTTTCCCTTTAGTTTTGGCCCCTGTAGGTATTCATTTTATTTCTTAATGAACACTTTGTAATGCAATTAAAGCAAAAATATATAGAACACATATACAGGATGGAAGAATACTGGTAAGCTTGGTGCTACCATCTATAGCTACAATGTATTGGGGGAGAGGTGGTTGTTATCCAACTATTCAGTGTGTTCCTGCAGTTACAAAATTGTATAGGAAAACAAATATATTTCAGATCATGAAAATATGCACTAGTGAATCAGTGAGTTATATTATTAGTCCAACATCCTCTTTGAAATACTCTTTATTTGAAGACAATATGATGCAAATTGATTATAAATTATAAAATCATAAACCTTGCAGAGGATGCAGATTTCATGAAGTCTGCAATGTGATGGTCTAGAACGTCTCTGCTCACAGGCAAAGCCATGAAAGAAGGACAGTCTGGCAGAGTTATGCTAGTAAGAAAATCAAGGCTGTTGGGTACCTCAACTGAGAATTATTTGAACATCAGAACTGGGAGAGGATTTTAGGAAAAATAAAGTCCTTAAATATTTTTTCAAATATAGTTTACTAATAAAACCATCATGTAAAAATTAAATGTTATGTGAAGGATGTCATAATATGCTGGTATAAAATATTGGAAAAATTGTGTCCCAAATTTCAGTTCATTTATGTTTTTGTTCATACCAAAAGTTGCACGTAGTTGCAAATATTGCCTAAACTTATTTTAATAGTTTGCATTTTCCTTTTTCTACCTAATCCCAATCAATTTTTTTTTTCACCATTACTTACTGTAAACATTTGGGGCCCTGTTACAAGTGGATTCACTTCAAGTGACCTTTTTTAGAATCAACTTTCTTTAATAATAAAGTCCCATTGTATATAAAATATATGTGTGAATTATGTGATTTTCCATATATAGCCATACATTCTTAGTGGTCTAAAATGAATATTAGATTTTTAACTGGAACTAATTGTGATGAAATTGCAAACAAATTGTGAATTTTTTTTATTCTGTGAGATTAGGTAGGAATCAGGGTATTAGTTGTATGGAGCTGATTCTTTTAAACAGATGAATAAAACCATATTTATATAAGTCTTTTTCTGGGGTACAGAAAAGCTTTATTACACATCTATGAATATCTTCCATTTGTAAAGCATTAATTCCTTAGAAAGGGCTTCTGAATCATTATTTAATTACCCTTTGTACTGTGTGATATTTGTTGTGATGAAATTGCCTGTTCTCTGAAAGTTCTCACAGAATGTTCCTGTTAATTCTTCTCCATGAGTTGACTCTATGACTGTCCATGAACTGAAGTATTATGAAGGGTTTGAAAAAAATTAGCCAGATGTAGTAGCATGCACTACACCTGCTACTCCCAGCTACTCAGGAGACTGAGGTGGGAGGATTGCTTGAGCCCAGGAGGTTGAGACTGCAGTGAGCTATAATCTCCCCACTGCACTCCAGCCTGGGTGACAGAGTGAGACGCTATCTCAAAAATATACATGTATATCTATATGTATATCTATATGTATATGTATATGTATATGTAAGAAGTAAAAATATTTTGAGATCCCAATAATGAAGCAGCTGTTTTTGCAGGTACCTTGTGGTCTATAATCCTTTAGAACAAGACCGAATCTCATTGGTCTCAGTCTATGTGAGTTCCCCCACAGTGCAAGTGTTCTCTGCTTCAGGAAAACCTGTGGAAGTTCAAGTCAGCGCAGTTTGGGATACAGCAAATACTATTTCAGAAACAGCCTATGAGGTATGTTGTAGCCATAGAACTTAAGGAGGCATTGTAAAACAAACCTAGCCAGTATATAATTTGTGTATGTACAGTAGCCCCCATTTAGCCATCATGTTGGTGTATGTGAGGTGATGAAAGTTGTAAATACCAGAGAGTTTAACTGGTGGGTCAAATGACACTAAAGGAAAAATGATCCTGTGTTCCCTAAAATGTTAATTTCTTTGTTACTATATATATTGTATCTTATTATATGTTGTTCATATGTATATTGTATATCTTTGTAAGGATGCATACTGTTTATTCTAAGGTAATGCAGTAATTATTACTCATAAAATTTTGAATGTTTTGCTCTAAGTGAATTTAATGATAATTATGCATATCGAAAGTGAGATAAATACCACCCTTAGTAACTTTGGATAGTTTTAGGTTTTCATTGCAAAGGTGACATAACACACCATGGAAGAGAAATGCCCTAAAATAATTAAGATGCTTCTTTTGTGAGATATAATTGTGGAAAATCTGTGCTCAAGTTAATAGGTACTTTTTGTGCCAAAGTTTCTTAAAATAAGCAATATTAAACTGATCACTGTACCACTAGAAAGGTTAGACTTTTAAAATCTGGAATGTCATTTAAACGGCACTTCTGGAGATACAGCCATAAACTAGGAACTCTAAGAATTGTTTCTGCTTGACAGAAGCTATTGCTAGCTACTTTTATTATTATTATTATTATTATTTTTGAGACAGAATTTCGCTCTTGTTGCCCAGGCTGGAGTGCAATGGGGCGATCTCGGCGGACCGCAACCTCTGTCTCCTGGGTTCAAGTGATTCTCCTGCCTCAGCCTCCTGTAACTGGGATTACAGGGATGTGCCACCACGCCTGGCTAATTTTGTATTTTTAGTAGAGAGGGGGTTTCACCATGTTGGTTGGGCTGGTCTCAAACTCCTGACCCCGTGATCCACCTTCTAGCTACTCTTAAATATGCATCATCTTTTAGATAGAAAGGTAAACTATAATAAAAATTTTGGTCAGATTTTACAGGAAGCTTTCCATCTAGAAAATGGAACAGCAACAGCTCCTGGAAAGCAGGGGTCATGTCTTAAACTGTGTGCATCTCCCATGCTCTGTTCAATGTCTGCTGAACCTCAAGCATTTGATGGCTAATGCTAACTTGTTTAATATTTATATTATGTTTATCATTTTTATTAACCGAAATATCATAATATTGCAAAAAAAATTAATAATTAGGAAATGGCATTGTTGTAAAGCCCTTACATTCATGGAAAATTTCCTTCTCTAGGCATTCTAGAGTACAGCCAAACAATTGAGAATGATCATACAGGTTCACATATTGGATAAAAACATTAATGCTTTTGATAGGCCTACCAACTTTAGGTTATTAGGTTCTCTGGATAAACTGAGACGTGTATGGTTTACCCATAAGATATCAAACATTTATAGAATATTGTTACCCAGCCATGCCTTGGTATCTGTAGAGGACTGGTCCCAGGACCCTCTGGGGATAACAAAATCTATGGATGCTCAAGTCCTTTATATAAAATGGCATAGTACAGATGATCCCTGACTTACAATGGCTCAACCTAGATTTTTCAATTTTATAATAGCGTGAAAGTAATGTGCATCCAGTAGCATCCGTACTTCAAGTACCCATACAACTATTCTATTTTTCGCTTTCAGTATAGTATATAATAAATTACATAAGCTATTTATATTTAGTATAAAATATGATTTGTGTTAGGTGATTCTGCCCAACTGTGGGCTAATTTAAGTGTTCTGAGTACATGGAAGGTAGACTAGGCTAAGCTATGATTTTGGATAGGTTAGGTGTATTAAACACCTTTTTGACTTACGATATTTTCAAATTCTAATTGGACATAACCCAATCATGAGTTGAGGAGCATCTGCATTTGCATATAACCTGCACACATCCTCTTGTGTATTTTAAATCATCTCTAAATTACTTGTATCATCTGATACAATGTAAATGCTATGTAAATAGTTATTATACTATAGTTTTTATTTGTATTTTTTGTTTTTTGTTTTTTTTTCAAACATTTTTTATCTGTAGTTGGTTGAAACTGTGGACATGGAACCTGTGGATATGGAGGGCCAACTGGATTCTCTTTTTAAAAAATATGATAGTTTGTTGGTTTTACCAAAAATATAAATGGTTTGCCTCTCAGTAGATAACATTTATCTTTAATAAATTCCCTTCCCTATCTTTTAAAGATCTCTTTTCGAGCACATATACCGCCATTGGGACTGAAAGTGTATAAGATTTTGGAATCAGCAAGTTCAAATTCACATTTAGCTGATTATGTCTTGTATAAGAATAAAGTAGAAGATAGCAGAATTTTCACCATAAAGAATATGATAAATACTGAAGAAGGTATAACACTAGAGAACTCCTTTGTTTTACTTCGGTTTGATCAAACTGGACTTATGAAGGTATGTTCTGAATAGTTCTAAAATTCATAGAATGCTTATCATTTTTGCTACAATGTGTGTAGATTAATTAGGCAAAAGGGGGAAAAAGTCTTAAGTAGAGCTGTATCAAATACTCTTGAGTAAAAGGAAGCATGAGCTTTTTGCACCTTCATTGACCACTTGCTGCTCACATGTATAGTCTGTGGGTGGCGCTACTCCATGGGCTGTGTGTCACTGGTCCACAAGATAAGTACAGAAATTATTTTTTTTAATTGTCATATACATAGAACCAGATGCAACATGCTTAACATCTTAGTGGTGAGTTGCTTATTATTATTTTTTTTAATCTTTAGCAAATGATGACTAAAGAAGATGGTAAACACCATGAAGTAAATGTGCAATTTTCATGGTATGGAACCACAATTAAAAGAGACAAAAGTGGTGCCTACCTCTTCTTACCTGATGGTAATGCCAAGGTAAGTGGTACTGATGAGATGACAAATGGAATAAACACTTATTTGAAAGAGTATTGAGGAAAAAGATAAGTGAGTGTCATTATTTTATCATCTGTTGATTTATTAGGGATAGATGAACTTTTGTTGCAGTATTATCTATCACCTTATTGATACTTAGCAATTTGTAGTCGAAAGTTAGATAAATGGTTGGGCGCAGTGGCTCACACCTGTAATCCCAGCATTTTGGGAGGCCAAGGAGGGTAGATTGCTTGAGCTCAGGAGTTCAAGACCAGCCTGGGCAACATGGCAAAACCCCTTTTCTACAAAAATACAAAAATTAGTCATGGTGGCCTGCACCTACAGTCCCAGTTATTCAGGAAGGCTGAGGTGGGAGGATGGCTTGAGCCCGGAAGGCAGTTGCAGTGAGCCGAGATCACGCCACTGCACTCCAGCCTGGGTTGACGGAGCAAGACCCTGTTAGATAAATAGTTTTTTAGAGTTGGAATTTGTTAAGATGCTACAATGAACAATGTTCAATTAGGATAAACAATGAACATGGGAAGAAACTAGATTTTACGTAGCGTTAGGGAGCTTTATATGTATGCATTTTATACAGACACAAAACCTCTAGCCGTATGGGAAAAATAGATTTTCCACTGGACCATTTTTCTCCTTAACTTTCAGCCCTTTAAAAAACAAATCTTTCTCACTCTTGACTATAAAGGTAGTAATACGCAAACTCTGGCACATTTTGAAAATGCCAGAAACTAAAGAAAACATTAAAATTTACCAACAGGTGCACAATCCCATGAAAACCATTGGCAACATTTGGATGTATTTCTTATTGTCTTATATTTTATGCATATCCTTTTCTCCCCGTTCTCAAGTCTTGACTTATTGCATGTACATATTTTGTTTTTCATTTGTGACAGTGCTCACAATCTGATGGTATGTTTTTTTAAAAATCCAATTTTAATATATACTGTTGTGTTTAAGATGTTGCTTATGTTCTTTTTCTCCCGATTCTTCACTACCATAACATTGTAATAAGCTTTCTTTGTAGCATTCAAAAAGAATGCTACAATGCAATTCTGATTAATTGCTGAGAATAACTTTCTAGAAGAGTCATTTTGTATCAGTGTCTGAAGTCTTTTAAGGACTTTTGCTGTGTACTGCTTATCTTCCCTCTAGAAAGACTAGGTAAATGTTCAATCCCACCAGCATTTTTTGAGAGTAACTCTAAAATCCCACTCCAAGCACTGAGAATTGGACATATTACAAGCTTTGCCTATAATAATAAGTTAGTAGAAAAATATTTTTCTGTTAAGATTTTTGTGGTTACTAGTAAGGTTGAACGTTTTTGTACCTTCATTTATCTTTCATATTTCTTTTGTGATTTTCCTATTTCTATTCTTTGACTGTTTTTCTGTTGGTGTGTCCTGATGATCTCTGAGCACTCTATATGTGGTAAAATTAATCCTTTTCCCTATATGTTGTAAAATTTTTCTTATTGTGTCATTTAGTTTGTTAATTATTTTATTGTATTTCTCATTTATAGTGGTTTTAAATTTTTGTGTAGTCATTTCTTTTTTTTCTGTAGAGTTTCTTCCTTTGCTTTTATACCTTTATAGGTTTTCTACACCTCAAGATCAGTGAAATGTTCTCCTAATTATTGTCTTGTTAGCTAGGGACCTATCTCCTGAAAAAGTTACTTTTGTTCCACAAGTTATGAAACCTGCTAACTAAAATCCAATACTGGATTTTAAGGGATTGTGTAGGCTACAGTAAGGACTCTAGGTTTTTTGTTTGTTTTTGTTTTTGTTTTTGTTTTGGCTGTTTGGGGTTTTTCTTTCTTTTTTTTTTAAGTCAGTGAAGAATTAAAGACAAACTACAACTCATATGAGGCATTCCAGGATGGGCAGTGAGTCCCAAATATGAGCTGTTTCAGTGTTTTCTCATTCACCAGCTTTTGTCATTGGACATTTTATTTTGATTGACTGTATTTATACTTAAAAAAGTAGTTGTGCTATAGAATTTCATGCGTAGATACCAATAACGAATTTAAAACCATTTTATCTTTAAATAGCTCTAATGTCAGATAGAAAGATAAAACAATTGTCATTTTTACAGAGAGAAAATAAAAAACATCAGGGAAAGAGGCAATCTAGTGCATCAGAAAAAGGCAAGAGCCCAGAACTCATCATCCCAGGTTCTCATCCCCTCCCTCACTTTCTAGCTATTTGGTAATTAGGTACAAGAAATTTGTAAACCATTAAGCATTTTAATAACTCCAGAAAAATTTTCCCTAGCCAAAGAGGTAAATTTGGAAGAAAATTACACAATTCTGAAAAAAATTTTTTTTTTTTGGAGACGGAGTCTTGCACTTTCACCCAGGCTGGAATGCAGTGGTGCGATCTCAGCTCACTGCAAGCTCCGCCTCCTGGGTTCACGCCATTTTCCTGCCTCAGCCTCCCGAGTAGCTGGGACTACAGGCACCCGCCACCAAGTCTGGCTAATTTTTTGTCTTTTTAGTAGAGACGGGGTTTCACCATGTTAGCCAGGATGGTCTCGATCTCCTGACCTTGTGATCCGCCCACCTCGGCCTCCCAAAGTGCTAGGGTTACAAGGCGTGAGCCACGGCGCCTGGCCGAAAATCTTATACTGTTTAAGTAGTTCATATTGCAAGCCTAACTTTCTATGCTATTGTTGAGCTAAGGTATCTAATACTTTAAAAATATAATTACTCATAAATGTTTTAAATTTGCTTCCATGTCACATAAGTTATGTGCTTTATTACCATTTTTTTAAATTTAAATAAAAACTAAACTAGTGGTTTCCAAGTAGTTTTTTCAAGTTTGTGAATTTATATTCAGCTAGTTCTTTCAAGTAAAAGGACAGAATGTTTTATAGTTTAGTAAACCGAGCTATGATTAAACTATGTTTCTGAATCCTGCTTTCAGTTTGCTTAGATGACTCCCTGTAGTCATCCTTGCCACCTGTCCCAAACCCTGGACATTAGGGGGCTGGGACCATGGTTATAATAATTATTTACCTGGGAAAATGTAACTTCTGTAGAATGATTGCTGTTTCTAATAAGTAACTATATGGACAAATAGAAGGATTTTAGTTAGAAATTTGCATAGCTGGGAGGAATGCTTTCTAGACCAATGAAGTTGTAAACATTTTTATTTCCTATTTTCAGCATTTTTAAAAATAAAAAACACGTTCAGTTTTTATCACATGCATATTTGGTTACCTTATAAGATCTGGTTTACACTTAAAATAGCAAATATCAGGTGATACGTATTTTCTATTTTTGAAACCATAATAAACATATTCTTTTAAAAGTTTGGAAGCCAAAATATTTTTCTTAAATATATTATTTCCTTTTCAGCCTTATGTTTACACAACACCGCCCTTTGTCAGAGTGACACATGGAAGGATTTATTCGGAAGTGACTTGCTTTTTTGACCATGTTACTCATAGAGTCCGACTATACCACATACAGGGTAAGAAAATAGGAATGCAGTTATGAAACATATGTATTATGGTTTTTGAATTCTTGCTTTTCTTATGCCATTCTTAAATTAACAGTTGGTTTTTGTAGATGATGTTTTTCTAAACTTGACATATTTTTAATATGATTTAAAATATGAAACTTACCCTTTGATAATAAAAAATGGTAAAACATTTCAATCCCTACATATACATGTTCCTCTGTATATCTTCTCTTAATTGTTGCCATATTGGTCTTGAGCTCATTAACTGGTAACTTTATTTCTAACACCTGAAAACAATACAGTGTTTTGATTTTATGAAATGGAAATTATATTAAATACGACTTTCAGTTAATAGACCACACACATATATGGGGCCTGCTTCCTTAAATATAGCCTGTATCACTGGAATGTAACTTTAAGAGAAAAATGTTCTAAGCTGGTTCTATTTGTTTACAGCTCTTTACCCAGTAGAGTATAAAACCTAGCAATTGTTTATCATTTTTAGAACAGTATTGAGCAGCATCTTTATGAACCCAAGTGATAGGAAATAGGCTTTTGATCCTTTTGAGAACTTAACCCTGGGCAATGGAACTGATTCCATGGGGTCTGAGTGGAGCTGTGGTTTCCAAAGACTTGCACATTTAGGTTGGTTGATTTAGAATTCATTGTTTGTAGAATGGTGTGCTTTTCCAACTACAGATTTAATCCTAATAACCAGGGTATTTACCATATTATCAACACTCTTAGAAAAAGACCTCATAAAAATGCCATTTAAATTTATCTTTGCTGTTAGCTAAGTTGAACAAATTAGAAAAGAAAAAATACTATTTCCCTGAATCTTCATACAGGTAAAAAATAAAGGATTTCACAAACTAAAGATAAATGTATAGGCAGGCACGGTTTCCTTTTTAGGTATTGTGGGAAAGCAAAGGGATACTATGTTCAGGGAATCTCTTAAATCACAGAAGTTCAATTTTCTGATTTCATAGTTAAATTTAATTTTGCTTTTATTTAACTTTTTTATTAACTTCAAATTTCATTAGTATTTACTTTTTGTTAGAATTTCAGGTATGGACAAACTTTCTCATGCAACTTCTTTAGGTAATAATATGATAGGTTTTTCAGAATAACCCATGATTCATAGGATGAATCAAGAAGTAAAAGTTCTCTGGCAGGTGGGAAAAATAATGCTAGACACTAATTTTGTGTCCTAAATGTGACTTCTGAAGTTATCTGTGATCACTTTGCTACCTACAGGAAAACCTGTAGTTCTGAAATAATCTTTTATTGAGTTTCTCAAAACTTCTGGTAAGTCAGAAACTGTTTTTGATCATCTGTTTGTACTCTTGTGTAAGCCATTATTTAATACCCCTGAGAGCTCTAAGTTGCATTTTCAACTTTATAGCATTACCACACAGAAGATATCCTGATCTATTTTTAAGTTTGCTTTAAACTATTGTTTTTTAGTGGAAAAGTTTTTCCTGGAGTACAACATGGCACACACTTTGGCACAAACTTGTGTCATCAGGTTTGATTTACCATTGTTTTTCATCAGTTATATTTAGAGATGGGCTATGTCTCAGAGGAAATGCTGTAGCAACTCTTCCTAAAATTCCAACTTCTCAATCAGGTATATTTGCATAATTGCTTTTGCTTTTATTTAATTATGTCACTGTATCTTCTGGGTTTTCCTTGGATTATCCAGGACCTCTAGTTCTCACATCATAGGGCAGTTTGTGTAGACTAGATGGCCCTGTTCTGCTGCTGGTGGCTGTAGCTTAGTGCTTGACTTGGAAATTAATAGACTCTGACTTGCCTATTTACTTATTTGAGCAAACTACACTCATCAGAACTAAATGCTTGTCATTTTTCCTTTCCCCCTCTCTTCCTGTTTCCCTCTGGGCAGTGAACTGTCCAGTGGCTAATAGTGTTAAGCAGGAGCCCGGGCCACTGAGGTTTGACTGGCTCCTGGCCTTCCAAAGGGGCTCTCTATTTGCTGGTCTTGCCTCTGCCTCTTTTCTCTTTTTTATTCTTTAGTTTTCTTTCTTTCTTTCCTTCCTTTTTTTTTTTTTTTTTTTTGACAGAGTCTCGCTCTATCGCCCAGGCTGGAGTGCAGTGGAGCGATCTCGGCTCACTGCAGCCTCTGCCCCCCTGGTTCAAGGATTCTCCTGCCTCAGCTTCCTAGGTAGCTGGGACTACAAGTGTACACCACCACGCCTGGCTAATTTTTGTATTTTTAGTAGGGATGGGGTTTTGCCATGTTGGTCAGGCTGGTCTCGAACTCTTGACCTCAGGTAATCCACCTGCCTTGTCTTCCCAAAGTGCTGGTATTACAGGCATGAGCCACTGCACCTGGCTTGATTTTCTTTTTTCATGTGTTTCCTTTCTAGATTATTTGTCTTCTCTTCCTTGGTGTTCTCGGGCGTATGAAAAAAATAATAAATGATGGATAAATAAGTGTAATGCAAACTTAGAGCACCTCACTGATGAGTTTTACAGTAGTTGCCTGGATTAAATGAGAAGCCGTCATATATAAACTGGACGTAACATGTAAATCTTTTTTCTTTCTTTCTAGTCCAGATCATTTTTTTTTTTCCACATGCAAGCAGTTGGTAGGAAATAGAGATACCAGAATCACCTGAAATGCTTTCTTCCAAACTATATACCTTCCCATGTTTGTATTTGAGCTCCTCTTAACAAATCTCCCTCTGGGAAAAGATAAGCCCGGTTGTGGAGAGAGTCTTTCCTTAGTAATCTTCATGACTCACCTGTCTCTCCTGTTTTTCACATACCATTGCCTGAACACTCGGGTTGTCTCAATCCTGGCTGATTGGGGTTTTAACGAAATCACTAATCAAGGCCCATGATAGATATACGAAGTCTTCAGGGTATTTGGCTCTATCAGCGTTCACGCTGCCTGAAAGGGTGATCAGTCTTCAGGGATCTGTTATTTAGTGCCAAGTCTTCCTTATTAAGAAATACTGGAAAGTTGTTTAACATTCTAAACTTTGGCCTCCTGTAAATCAGACACCTGGATGATTGATCAAGATGCATAGACAAAATGTGGCTTTTCATTTTAGATGCAAAGGAAACGTCAGCCAACTTCCATGCTGTTGTAGATTGGCTTTTAGCTAGTATTGCATAAAATAACAAAAAATATTTATTCTTGAATTTAATTTACTAAACTAGTTTTGGATATATGCTACTTTTGTCCCCCTTAAACCAACCAGATGCAGTTATTTGCATGAGTATTAATGAATAGAGCCTATTTGTTGTTAGTACCAGATTTTCAATCCAGGAAGAAATGAGGGTTTGGGGAGAGAGACTATTAATGTTTTATGATTACATACTGTAATTGTATTAGGTTACTAAACCAGTTAATTATACAAAAGATTTTGTAATCTCAGCAACAAGGAATAAAGAAACAGAAAATGAGTTAGTATTAAAGATTGTCTTTGTTGGGTGTCTATTTTTGTTAAACCTTACAAATCCAATTTAAAAACTAAACTAATGCATACCTGACAAAATATTCTTACATTTCTCAATCTCTACTTTAGTTGTTCTTTGACCCTTTTCTCCCCAAAGTAGCTATTGCCCAAATTAAGCTTCAGGAGAAAACAAAATCAAGAACGACAAGCAACATTTCCAAAATCATATAAACTTTTTGGTCCTTAATGATTTTGAAACAGAGTTGAGAGGCCGTATAGTTCAACCTACTTTTGTTTTTGGTTTGGTATTTAACTTTTGTTTCTCTATTTGCGTTCTCTCCAGATTCTGAAAATGATCAGAAGTGCAGTTGAAGGGCTCTCTCTTTCTTAACATCTTTTAAACTAATAAAAGAACACTCTGTTTTCCTTTTCATTATCGTTCAGACATCGCATTCAAAAGGTTTCTAAAAATACTAAATTAGAAGAAATCTTGTGCTCACTAGCCTTAAAAGTTCTACAAGATCAGAGCAGTTCAGAATTTCTAATGAAGGCGTGGCACGGTGGCTCACACCTGTAATTCCAGCACTTTGGGAGGCCAAGGCAGGCGGATCACAAGGTCAGGAGATCAAGACCATCCTGGCTAACAAGGTGAAAGAAACCCTGTCTCTACTAAAAATACAAAAAGTTAGCTGGGTTTGGTGGCACGTGCCTGTAATCCCAGCTATTCGGGAGACTGAGGCAGGAGAATCGCTTGAACGCAGGAGGCGGAGGTTGCAATGAGCCGAAATAGCGCCACTGCACTCCAGCCTGGGCAACAGAGCAAGACTCTGTCTCAAAAAAAAAAAAAAAAGGAAAAAAAGAAAAAAAATTTCTAATGAAATATAATGTTTTGTCCATGTCAGGTTTAATAAATCCATTTTATAGCACCCATAATTTAATGAAATGCAATTTATTTCATTTGTAGAAAATAACACTCTTCTGGGGGAAAAGTTGAGGGAGGTGGGAATTAATTTTTCTTGCAGTATAATCATCTTTCATTTAATTGAAGCTTTAAACATTACCATATAGGCTGCTACTTTAGCTTTTTTGGTTAATCTGTGATTAGAAGATAGAATATAATACAAACAGAAGCTCCTGTATCCTCTTATGTTTTATTTAATACTGCACCTACAAGGAAAGTACATACCTTGCAATAATATAATACCAATAAGTGACATTGCTAACTGTGGCCTTATTTGTCTTCAGAGCTGTAATTATTGGACTTTAGTGTCCTAGTTTCTGATATCAACAGCTACTTTGAAGAATTAGGTCACTGTGGGTAACGAGTGTGTCGTGTACATTTCATTGGCGCAAGGACTGTGTTCTCCTAGGCAGGTGTTTGTTAGCGAGTGAGTATGTATGTGTGTGTAAACCATGTTTTAACCCTTAGGGGAAACATCTTAAATGCAATACTTCTGCCCTGTTTTCCACCAACATATTATAAAGTATTATATGTAATGGATCTTACTCAAAGAAAACAAGTAGCCTGGAGGTAAAATGTAATGAACTGACATCAAAAAGTATGGAAGGAAAGACTTTCCTTTGACTGAAATGACTGATTTTCTTGCATATTTAGCAATCTAATAGAGTTGCTTAGTTTTTCTCTGAGCAATTTTGAATATATAAACATAAGTGGATTTATAACCTGACTCTTGGCTTTTAGAGAATCAAAATGAGCTTCATCTAGTTAAACATATTAGGGGACTTCAAAAAGTTTGTGGACAAATGGAATTAAAAGATAAAAATTAAAAATATAAACTATTTCTCAATATAAGCTTCATCAAGTTCATGACGCTTTTGTAAGCAATGAATCCAGCTACTCAGTCCATCCCTAAGGAACAGAGGGTCCTGGAAATTTAACCATGTCATTTCAGTCTACTTATATTATTAAGTAAAATGAGTGCCCATTAAATATTTTTTTAAGATTAGGAAACAAAAAGAAGTCAGGAGGAGCCAAATTAGCACTGTAAGTGACTGCCTAATGATTTTCCATTCAAACTGTCACAAAATTGCCCTTGTTTGATGAGAGGAATGAGCAGGAGCATTATGGTGGAGAAGAACTCTGATGAAACTTTCCTGGGTGTTTTTCTTCTAAGGCTTTGGCTAATGTTCTTAAAACATTCTCATAACAAGCAGATGTTACTGTTCTTTGGGCCTCCAGAAAGTCAACACACCAAATGCCTTGAGCATCCCAAAAAGCTGTTGCCATGACTTTTACTCTTGGCCAGTCTTCTTTTGCTTTGACCGGACCATTTCCACCTCTTGGTAGCCATTGTTTTGATTGTACTTTGTCTTCAGAATCATACTGGTAAAGCTGTATTCCATCTCCTGTTACAATTCTTCAAAGAAATGTTTCAGGATCTTGATCCCACTTATTTAAAATTTCCATTGAAAGCTCTGCTCTTGTCTGCAGCTGATCTGGACGCAATGGTTTTGGCACCCATTGAGTGGAAAGTTTCCTCAACTTTAATTTTTCAGTCAGAATTGTATAAGCTGCTAATTGTTAGTTCTCTTCGGTTAGAGCAGGAGCAAACTTAATTTTTTTTCTTGAAAATTGGTGTAGTCTTCGTCTTCTACATTGTCCCATCCCTTCTTAAAACAATTTATCTGTTTTGTAAAATGCTGATTTTCTTGGACCATTGTCTCCATAAACTTTTCATAAAGCATCAGTGATTTCACCATACTTCCACCTAAGCTTCACCATAAATTTGATGTTTGTTCTTGTTTAAATTTTAGCATAATTTATATTGCTCTGATAGGGGCTCTTATCAAATCCAAGTCTCACCCTTCTTAGTGCCTCAAACTAGATCCTGTTCAGACATGTTACAATAAGTAAGTATGAGTTTATTTTGATGAAATCCATGCATAGTTTTTTCATGATATGCATTTTCCATGAAACTTTTGAAGACCCCTCTTTTAAGGGAATCACATTGGGATTTAGAGATCCAAATCCTTAGTTTTGCCTCTAAGCAAACTAGAGGAGTATGGGTTTGTCCTTTAATTTCTTAGGGACTCAGTTTCTTAATCTATAAAAAAGGTAGATGTTCAATTAGGTATAACTGTCAAAGAGTCTTCATACAACTTAGTTTCACATAAAATCTCTTGTGCCTGACTCCCTGCTTCTAAATTCATCTTCTACACTTGGTCTTAGCCAAAAGGCCAAGAAGTGATTAAATTCATCTTCTAAGAATGCCTGAATCTGGGGCTTCCATCCCTGGAGTCTGCCCCACTTATAAACAAGGTCTCAGAGCTTCACTGAAGTTCTTTTTATTTTCATAAAAAGATTCATGAGGACATTAAGATGGTTTGCAATCAATCTCTCATTTTTTTCCATAGCTATATTCCATATTTAGTTTGATTTAAAAGTTAAAATCATTAAGTAAGTTATAGCTAGGCAGGCTTAGGTAATTAAAACATTTTTGGAATATCATAATATGCAATTGACTGCTAAGGATTTTTTTCCCTGTTAATTGGAACTTTTAAAAATTGAAATAAGTAGCTATGTGACGAATCTGATTATTCCCTACAGGCATGAAAGAGAAAGTTATTTTAAGGGACTGTAAGCACATCCTGGTTACACAGATTCAGAACTCAGAGGTTATCTTTGGGGCTGTTTGAGAGCAGCTGATTGTTGAAGCCATAACTCCTTAGCAAAGAAGCATCATCCCCTACAAAGGTGGGTTGCACTGAACTCAGGTGAAGGGCACAGGGATGGGAAACACAGGAGATGTGTAATGGCTCAGAGTTGAGACTCCAGAGCCAGTTCTCTTGTGTTTTATTCCCAGGCCCATCCTAGGTCTGCCACTTAGCAGCTGTTTGACCTTGCACAGGTTACTGCCAACCTGGCTTTGGTTTTATCATCCTGAAATGTTGACAGTAGTAAAATCAGCTTCAGAGGATGTTTGGAGTATTCACCGAGTAAATATACAAGGAACCTTACCCATAGTGAGTGTTGTATCTACTTACAAGAGTGAGTGAGCCAGATGGGTTAGATAGTTTAGTATTATAAGACAAAGCATGATCCTTAAGGATTGGGGGAATTGGGGAGGATTTAATGAAGGAAGTGAGTCACTGAGAGGCTAGGTCTTAGAGAATGTCACATGAAAGGCAGAAAGGAGGAAAAGAATATCACAGTGTGTGAAATAAGGTTGTTTAGAACCCCACTATAAGGATTTGAAGAACTCTTTGTCCCTTATATATTTTTTAATTGACTTGAAGTTTTTCTTTATACATTTAAATAATTGCAAAGGATGTTATTTTGGTGTATTGTACATGGTGACTTTTAAAAATAAGCATATCCAATGGGCAGTGGTACTAAATCATGTGTTTTTTAAAAGCCTGCACTAGCTTTTTCTTTAACTGTCAGAAACTTCACATCATTATTTTCTCCTTATAATTACATTCTATTTCTCCACAGAATGTTATCTTAATGTAGTATTTTTGTGGTTCAGAGCCTTGTTATTGGTCAGTCTTTCATTACTTCTCTAAAACAAAAATCGTGTGTGTGTGTGTGTGTGTGTATTTATGTATACAGTTTTAAAAGTCTGTTATAAGGCTGTAAGTATTTTATTTCTTCTGGATTGAGATATAAAGATTATTATTTGTATGCAGTTGGTCAAAAAACATAAATATGTTCCTATTTTAATAATTTTATTTTATAAATTTTAATGAAAACATTTTTCTCAGTGGGTTGTACCTTTTTAATTCCTAATGGATAATGTATCCATTGATGAATGTCACTCATTGCTAGAATGATATATGATTTTATTCTTAATTTTTATTTATATAAATATCAGTGCAAAGGAAAGTTGTTCACATAAATAAGTAGCTGGTAATGGAAGGAGTTTTCTTTTTTTTTTTTTTTTTTTTTTTTAGTATTTATTGATCATTCTTGGGTGTTTCTCGGAGAGGGGGATTTGGCAGGGTCATAGGACAATAGTGGAGGGAAGGTCAGCAGATAAACATGTGAACAAGGGCCTCTGGTTTTCCTAGGCAGAGGACCCTGTGGCCTTCCGCAGTTTTTGTGTCCCTGGGTACTTGAGATTAGGGAGTGGTGATGACTCTTAACGAGCATGCTGCCTTCAAGCATCTGTTTAACAAAGCACATCCTGCACCGCCCTTAATCCATTTAACCCTGAGTGGACACAGCACATGTTTCAGAGAGCAAGGGGTTGGGGGTAAGGCCATAGATTAACAGCATCCCAAGGCAGAAGAATTTTTCTTAGCACAGAACAAAATGGAGTCTCCCATGTCTACTTCTTTCTATACAGACACAACAACAATCTGATTTCTCTTTCCTTTCCCCACACTTCCCCCCCTTCCACTCGACAAAACCGCCATCGTCATCATGGCCCGTTCTCAATGAGCTGCTGGGTACACCTCCCAGACAGGGTGGCGGCCGGGCAGAGGGGCCCCCCACCTCCCTCCCGGACGGGGCGGCTGGCTGGGCGGGGGCTGTCCCCCACCTCCTGGAGGGGGCGGCTGCCGGGCGGAGACACTCCTCACTTTCCAGACGGGGCGGCTGCCGGGCGGAGGGGCTCCTCACTTCTCAGACGGGGCGGCAGGGCAGAGACGCTCCTCACCTCCCAGACGGGGTGGCGGTCGGGCACAGACACTCCTCAGTTCCCAGACGAGGTTGCGGCCAGGCAGAGGCGCTCCTCACATCCCAGACGGGGCAGCAGGGCAGAGGCGCTCCCCACATCTCAGACGATGGGCGGCGCGGGGCAGAGGCGCTCCCCACATCTCAGACGATGGGCGGCCAGGCAGAGACGCTCCTCACTCACTTCCTAGAGGGGATGGCGGCTGGGAAGAGGTGCTCCTCACTTCCCAGACTGGGCGGCTGGGCAGAGGGGCTCCTCACATCTCAGACGATGGGCGGCCAGGCAGAGACGCTCCTCGCTTCCCAGACAGGGTGGCGGCCAGGCAGAGGCTGCAATCTCAGCACTTTGGGAGGCCAAGGCAGGCGGCTGGGAGGTGGAGGTTGTAGCGAGCCGAGATCACGCCACTGCACTCCAGCCTGGGCAACATTGAGCACTGAGTGAGCGAGACTCCGTCTGCAATCCCGGCACCTCGGGAGGCCGAGGCTAGCAGATCACTCGCAGTTAGGAGCTGGAGACCAGCCCGGCCAACACGGCGAAACCCCGTCTCCACCAAAAAAATCCAAAAACCAGTCAGGCATGGTGGTGTGCGCCTGCAATCCCAGGCACTCGGCAGGCTGAAGCAGGAGAATCAGGCATGGAGGTTGCAGTGAGCCGAGATGGCAGCACTACAGTCCGGCCTCCGCTCGGCATCAGAGGGAGACGGTGGAGAGAGAGGGAGAGGGAGACCGTGGGGAGGGGGAGGGGGAGAGGGATTGAAGGAGTTTTCTTATAGGAATATCATTCAGTACTTTGAACTCCTGAGTTAGATGCCATAAGCCACAGACTGATCTATCGTCAAACATTAATTTTAATCAATTATTTTTAAAGATCTACTACCTGACAACCTGATTAGGTATGCTTTCAATTTTGGTGAAAGCAAGCAATTGGAAACCATGTGTTTTGCAGAAATATTTGTTGCTTAGTCATTAAAGTCCAGTCAGACACCAATATATTGAACTGTTTTTGTTCAGTACCCACTAAAGAGGGTGAGAGATATGCTGCTGCTTGTTTTATTTTTTTTATAAGTTAGGAGAAGAAATAGAGTGGTGGAAAAGAAACATCTGTCATGGAGGCAGGTCATTATGAGGAATCTTTTCCTGCCTAAAGGTTCCTTAGAAAGGAGCATGTTTGGGAAAACAGGAAGTAGGTAAGTTCAGAGTAACTGCCAGTGCCACAGATGTGCAGATCAAATATCATGATTAGTTCAGCCAACTTCTCTCCTCTGTCCTAGACCAGCCCAAGCCTGGGACACGGGGAAGGCACCAAAAAACTCCAGTGTTGTGAGCTATTTTATTCACCTCGTAGGGGAGTGTTTTAGTTAGACGTTATTTATTTTATCTATTTTGAGGTTAAAACTGATGTCAGTATTATGATCCCTCCAAAACAGAGCTTCCAAAAAATTCTGTTGTTTCATAACATTAGTACTTCAAAAAAAAACCAAAAAGCCTTACAGTTTTGTTTTATGTTTTTCATTTATTATGTCTTCTTCAAGTATATCATAGTTTATTCGTATAATCTTTACTCAACATTTGCAATTCATATGATCAAAATGCCATACCTTTCCTATTACAGATTTAGTTTTTGACATTTTCATGAGAATTATTGAAATGAAAAGCATAAAATAGGTACACTAGTGCCTAACTCATAAGTTATTGGTAAGTAATAGTAGCTGTTTATCTAGTAGTGTTTTATGAATGGCACAAAGCAGTATATCATCATTTTCTTAAATTTGTGACTTGGAATGAAATTTACTAAAATTTGTATTCATGAAAGCAGATGTTAAAATTTTCACTTGTGGAGAAATAATCAATATGAACATTTACAGACCCAGAAATCGGCAGTGACTCAGACGATAAATTAGATCTTATAATGAATGGTAAATTGAGTGAGTCAACATGGAAAAAAAGATCATCCAGTAGTGGGAATTATTACCATTTTTATTTTGGTACTTTCAGATATAAGTACAGTTTTTTTTTAAAATATGGTCACGATAATATTTTCTTTTTAGAAACATTTAGATATTGACTTAGTTTGTCATTGTTGTGAGAATTTCGTATAAGCATACTTATCGAATTAAGCAGTATATGTTAATTAATAACCATAAGCTTGAGCTTTAAGCTAAGTTGGATAAAGTTTATAAAAACATCACTAAAGTAAGTGCATAATAGCAAAGGTATTTTTATATTTTTGATGATTAAAATACAAAACAAAATGTTTCCAAAATTGAAGAGGGAATATTCAAAATCAGAAGCCCTAGTTTTTTCTGATAGCTATTATTATCCTACTTCTGCAACAAAATGATGATTCTGTCATCCTCTCTGCTCAGACAGATTGGAGGAAAGGAGATGAGAGCAACAATTAGATAGATAACAAGGTTCCCTTTGCCTGAGAGCCAGTATTTTTAAGACACACAGACATTTCTTTGAATCTTAGATGGGTGTTTTGGAGATTTATTTTATGTGGTTTGATAGCTGTGTTAAATTTCAGTTAAACTTTTATTTGCAGACTTAAATATGCCTCTTAGGATTCTCGCCATCACTTGTCTTTTTCCTAGGTGACCGTGGGCCATTTGCTATTGTCCCTCTTGATCTAATGAGTTGTCCTAATCACATTAGGTGCCACTGATAAGATACTGGACTTTGCTGGGATATGAGTGAGGTTCTTTTTTGTCGTTTTTCCCAAGTTGTTGCCTCTCACTCCTATAACTGGTTGAGTGTGGTGAGAGTGGTGTATGATTTATGAGTATATTCCTTGGAAAAGTATACTTTGCATTTCAAAATAGCTAGAATAAAATGATCTGGAGAGGTGGAGAGGGTT
Source organism: Pan paniscus (assembly GCF_029289425.2). Taxonomy (NCBI): domain Eukaryota; kingdom Metazoa; phylum Chordata; class Mammalia; order Primates; family Hominidae; genus Pan; species Pan paniscus. The sequence goes on from NC_073253.2 coordinate 105,085,154, forward strand.
GAGCTAACTCTGAGATTCTGCAATTCAGGGTTGAATTAGGCGGCTTCAGATAAATTGTTGAAGGATCTGAGAGAGTTGGTGGTACAGAGGAAGTAAAAGCCTGGGATTTTCCAAAGGCCGTCATTAGTTGTTGCTCAGAGCTATGACTCCAGGGTTTCCATTTGCGTTTTTTGGAGTCCTTACACCCTTGTGGATGTTTCTTTTACCTCATATTTCAGGCATGGCGTGTGTCGGGCTTGCCCTCCAGTTTTTCTTTTAATAATAACAATAATTATTATTATTGTTATTATTATTTTTGCGATGGAGTCTCACTCTGTTGCCCCAGGCTGGAGTGCAGTGGCGCGATCTTGGCTTGCTGCAACCTCTGCCTCCTGGGTTCAAGTGATTCTCCTGCCTTAGCCTCTCAAGTAGCTGGGATTACAGGTGCCCACCACCACACCTGGCTAATTTTTGTGGGGTTTTTTTAGTAAAGACAGTGTTTCGCTATGTTGGGCAGGCTGGTCTCAAATCCTGACTTCACATGATCCACCCACCTCGGCCTCCCAAAGTACTGGAATTACAGGCATGAGCCACCGCACCGGCATGCCCTCCAGCTTTTCTCTCTCCACACGAGGGAGCATGCTTTTTGGTTTCCTTAGACTGGTGCTAAGCAACAGTTAAAAGGGTGATGCCTTTTGTTTTCTGTTCTCTCTCTCCTGATCCACCCAGTGGGGGAAGGCTCTGAGAAGAGCAACATCATTTTGAGAGTGGTGCTAAAACCCTGTAAGCCTGAGTGTTCTGTCCTCCCAAAGCTGTGATACGGCTCAGCCTCCTGACGGTGACCTACTTGGTTTTATTTCTTCTTGCTGTCTCAGAAAATATTCTAAAGATGCTTAATATTATTTTACAAATACAGGTATAAATAATATATATGTGTACTCTTCTGACAAATTTCACACATTACAGACATAAAGTAAAATTCCTCTGGCATCTGTGTCTGTCTCCATCCACTCTTCGGGAGAGGAATTCAGATATATGTGCAAGCATACATGCACCACACGGTCTTACAACTGTAGAAAAGTATAGTATTGTGTTTGTGTCGATTTTCAGCATAGTTTATCATGCTATACAAATGCTACATTTAGCTTTTTTCTTCTGATGTTTCTCTGCCAAGAGAGACAGTTACCTCATTCTTCTCATTTGTGACACAGCATTCCATAACATGGGTGTATGTGATTTTATTTATTCATTTCCCTGTTGAAGGGCGTCTAGCATGTCTTCCCATTTTTTTGTTCCTAGCGCCAGTATGCAGTGAACATGCTGGTGTGTGCCTCCTGGGCTCACCATTATGTACATCTCAGCTAGGTACAGTGGGGAGGAACTGCTGTGCAATAGAGTATCTGTCTTTAATATTAAATATGTATTACTTTCTTGGCTTCTAAGGTGAGTGTGCCATTTTAAAAGAGAGTTTTGGGTTGTTTTAAAGAGTTTTTGGGGTCTGGAAACCTCTTGTGCTTTATTTCACTCAAATAGCTCTTGCAGGATATCAGATTTCAGTTCAGTGCCCTCTGCCCTTAAAAACAAAAACAAAATCTGGAGGTCTTCTCTCTACTCGCTTACTACAAGGCCTCTCCCAGCCCTTGGTCCCAGAGTAACTTGAGCCTTCTCCAGTAGTTGGTCTGCCAGTGAGACATGATGATGTAGTAGTTTAGTCCTGGTTCTGCCAGTCTTGTCCTTGGGCGAGTGATTTCTTCCTCAGCTTAGGGTCAGGACGAAAGGAGTCATTATATGTAAAGCTTGTAGTAAACATATGGTACATAGTAAGCATCAATAACTCTTGGCTCCTGTCATTGCGACATAGCTGCCAATCCTTCACTCAGCATACGTTTACCACCCTTCACTCAGTATACGTTTATTGTACATGTCTACGTGCTGGGAACATGAAGATAAATAAGACATGGTCTCTAGCCTTAGGGAACTTATATTCTAACATGCATGTAACATATATGTAAAATGAAAGTTCTTATTCTCTCATCTTTCCAGCTACTTAAACTTTATCCATAGCCCAGTTTACTTTCCTCCCATGTCAGCTAACTTCTGCATGATAAAGGACAGGCTTTCATATCTTAGCTATTTCTGTCTAACAGTGATTCAGTACTTACCGTGTACCCCAAATGTTGTTAAGAACTGGAATGCAAAGACGGTGTGTAAGACAGTCTGTATCTGTGAGAAGCTAACATTCTGTAGGGAGATTAAAAAAAAAAAAATCCTAGCTCCGGGTGTGAGACTGGAATCTACAGCATCTATAGAACACTCTGATGTAGTGGGACCTTCTGAAGGACTCTTTTTGGCCTCTTTATTACCACTTTTCACCTGTGAACTGGCTCTGTTCTACCTTGCGTTGCCTATGCAAATAAGGATAAACAAATTCCATTCTCTCTTCCAAGGAGGAGAGAATTAGCAGCAAGAGGGCACATATTTCTCTTTGTTAAAACCTGGGAATGGCATCACTCCTTTCTTTCCCTAGTGACTAATCTTGTAAAGTGTTAAAGAGAAGTCTAAGTCCCCCAGAGGGACTTAGAAAGCCCTGGCCATTCATGCCCAGGTGGAGCCACTTTAGTAAAAAAAATAGCATTTTTGCTGCCATGTGATGCACAGGTGAAACAGACCACTGGATACTGCTGGTTTGCATTCCTGCTTCCTGGGAAGTTCTCCCTTCCATTTCATGAGCCTCTTTGGGAAAGGTACAAACTTAGGGAATTACTGACACAGAATAGGAACAGTTGGCAATCCTTTCACTCTCTCACATATACTGATCTTTAAAAAAATAATAAATTATCATTGAGAACTCAGGGATACCTCCTTGCTTTTATGACCATTACAGGTTTTGTTTGGCTTGTTCATAATAAGCATATTAAGTTTAATCTTATTTTAAAAGTCTGTCCTGATACAAACTTTAAATTGATATCTTGCTGAATTGTGAATGGACATAAAGGCTCCTTTTAAAGAGCTTTAAGTGTTTGTTGCCACAACAGGATCTGAGTATAATACTGAGCTTGAGAAAGATGATTTTCTCAACAGAAATACTTTATTATTGCTAGAGGTAGTGTGAAATTATTATTTTTTCCTTGAAGCATGTTCTTTTATAAATGCTTTCTGGAGATACATGAATTAAAATTAATGATGTTCTCTTTTGTTAAGGCTTTATTTCATTTCATGTATTCTGTTGATCTTTGAGACAATATCTAATCTAGAGAGAAGAAAACATAAAATAGTACTAAAAACCCAATGAATTCTTTTAGTAAATTAGAGTTTACTTCTTGTCATCAGCTAAGCTCCCTAGTATTACGTGAGTACTATCATGCTTGGTGCTACATTTTGTGTTTTGGATGTTTTTGGTTCATTTGTAGATGCTTGTCTGTTGTTATTAAAATTCCATATACATTTCATTTTGGCTTTACAAAACTATTTTGGTTAATGTAAGCATACTGAAAAGAGGGTTTGCATTTAGAGTAATGCATTTCGTAGGTCAGAGAAGATACTGTTATTTATCATCAGCTATATGTGTGATTTCTTTTTCAACTTCCCAATAGTGGTGGAGATATTTGGGTCATCTATCTTTGCAGGTCCTTGTAATAATTGTCATCAGGAAATGTACATGTGTAGGTAACTGGCAGGGGTTAGTGGTTCAGACTATGGCCATTAAAAAAAAAAAAGGCATTAGCTGGGTGCAGTGGCACATGCCTGTAGTCCCAGCTACTCAGGAGGCTGAGGTGGGAAGATTGCTTGAGCCCAGGAGTTTGAGGCCAGCCTGAACAACATAGTGAGGCCCTGTCTCTCTCTTTTTTTTTTTTTTTTTTTTAAGTAACATTCCACATTTCCTCACCCATGGAGATGGTACTCATAATAGTTTTATGAATGTAGGAAGAAACTGAAGTTAGCTCCATTCAAGTTGGAAGAGCAGTATATACCGGAAAGAAATTCAGTGAGCATTCTGAAAATTCTGATCCTAGAGGCTTCAGCCCATTTAAGTGTTATTTATCACTAGATTGTTATTTTTATTTTAGAATTTCCATTGTACTTTTCAGATAAATCTATGGTGCCTACACTAACTGCATTTACATTCTTTTTTTTTTTTTTTTAACAGAAATGTCTTAGCCTCTGGAAGGCCATTTTATTCACTAACACATGCTAGGAGGCTTCAGCAATATCCTGCTCCATTCTAGAAAACAGCAATTTGATCCTTTTTTCCTCCTCAGTCATTAACAAGATTATGCATTTGGGGTGAGATGATCCTTCTTGAACAAGTAGCCAGAAATCATTTGTTCCAGTTTCTTCTCAAGGTGCTGAATTAAGTCTCATCTCATAAATCTTGTGGCTTCCTTGATGATGGATTCAAAAAATCATTTCTTGACTTCTATAGGTCCTTGCAGTCCTTCAAGCAATTTGAAGAGTTTTTCATATTTTCGTCTAAAGTGTTGAATTTCCTTCACTAATTGACATTTTATATCAGCATTAATTTCTTCTTGACATTTTGGAAAAGGGAGTATTTCTGTGACTTTTAGGTCATCTCCAGAGAAATTGCTGGTAATGATTCCTCCTACAGGTGCATTTCTACCAGGTTTCTGCATCAGCCCATCTTTGCTGCAACCACTGAAGTCATCAAACCGAGAATCCAATTGGCTTGGTGGAATACCATCTCCTGCCATAAGCATCTTTTCCTTGGACATGGCAGAGCCTCCAATAAGGCTGTCTCCTGCTCTTTGTTTCCTTAACAACAGGGCCATCTTCTGCCTTTTCTGAGATGAAGGACTCTCAGATTCCCTGGGACGTTTAAACACATTTTCAGGTTCTACAGCAACCTTCTCTGCTTTATCAGTCATTGTTTCCAGAAGGACCGATCCAGTATGGCCCAAGGGGGATGGAAGGGAAACTGCCTGCTATGGCGTGCCCTGCCCCAGCCAAATACTGGGAACACTGGGAACCTGTGTGGTGCGCCGGAGTCCTGAGGAGAAGCCTTGTGTTCAGTAGGATCACGGGTGCCAGCCCCGACAATCATGGGGCCTGCATTTACACTCTTTCCCACAAACCTCACAGAGTTAAACTTCCTTTCTTTAACTCTTTGCTGTCACCTTCTGCTAAGCTCTGGGGATTCTACTTGTCTCCTAGGAAAAAGTCTTCCTTACTCCTTTCCTACCTTCTGCATTTTTCCTTTTTTCCTTTCTGAACCTCAGAAAGCGTCAGCTTTATTGAATAGAATGACATCACTCTTTCTTCTTATGACCACTTTCCTAATTGCTCTCTTTAGAAGGTCCTGTAATATCTCTCTCGCACCCTTTTTAAAAAAAATTTCCATAGGTTATTGGGGTACAGGTGGTATTTGGTTACATTAGTAAGTTCTTTAGAGGTGATTTGTGAAATTTTGGTGCACCCATCACCTGAGCAGTATACACTGCACTCTATTTGTGGTCTTTTATCCCTCGCCCCCCTCCAACCCTTCCTCCCAAGTCCCCAAAGTCCATTGTATCATTCTTATGCCTTTGCATCCTCATAGCTTAGCTCCTACATATCAGTGAGAACATAACAGTGTTTGGTTTTCCATTCCTGAGTTACTTCACTTAGAATAATAGTCTCCAGTCTCATGGAGGTCGCTGCAAATGCCATTAATTCATTCCTTTTTGTCTCATACACCCTTGATCTGTATTAAGTGTGTTGGATTTCCTCTTCTCTATCTATGAAATTGACCCAAGGTCTCACTGAGGACCTGAAGATACAATTAAAGTAGAATGACAGAAACTAGTAAACACTTGAGGCTTATCCAAACGAATGTTTGATATGTTAGGGACTTTTTTAAGCTGTCCTCTGCTTTATATAACAAAGGACAAAATGGATCATTTCATAACAAGGGGTCCTAAGAGATAACTAAACTCAACTAAAATTGATTTAACTTCTGGAGAGCTTTCCAGATTATAGTCCACAAATACTAATATGTTAATATCACTTTCAGCCATAAACCATCTCATTAGATCTCCTGTCTCTTTTCCTAGCAATAATACACTGTCACTTGAACCAGCAGAATGTAAACTTTACTGGCTCATAATTTCTGGTCTATAAGGAGAGAATGGTGAAAAAGTGGGCTAGAATGGCTCTTTGGGGAATGGTGATGCAGATGAGAAGTGGACTGGCCTGTAGCTGGGCAGCCCTTTTTTCATTTCATGTCCTGTTTCTCCTCTAGAACTCAGAGAATCATTTACATGTTATACATCATCTACATTTTTCTCATCCCAGCTGCTTCATTCTTTAGTTGAATAATATGCTCCCCTGAATAAGTGCTATCTACCTTCTGATAGTTTTTAAAAAGAAAAGTTGAATTGTCATAGCATTTATTATATGAGAGATGTTAAGACAGGAAGTAGAAAACAAGAAAATGTATGTAACTTTGGAAAGAGTTCTGTATAGTATATTTCAAAAAGGTGAGGCAAGTAATTTCTTTCTATTAATCCATATATATTTTTTTAAATTTAGGAATAGAAGGACAGTCTGTGGAAGTTTCCAATATTGTGGACATCCGAAAAGTATATAACCGTGAGATTGCAATGAAAATTTCTTCTGATATAAAAAGCCAAAATAGATTTTATACTGACCTAAATGGATACCAGGTAATTTTTCCTTTAAAATGTTTAAGTAATGGTTGTATTGGTGTGTAATTCTTATATATAACAATGGCCCAGTTAATTTTGGATCCTTTGAAAAAGTATACTTAAAGTTGCAAATTATTTCTAAAATAAAACTGAATTTTGACAGAAAATTTCGGGTTCTACAGTTAGAAGAAATATTTGGGAGACCATTTTTTTAGAACATCTTTTTGTAAGGATTTATTTGTTCAAAGGGTAAATTTGGTGACCACTATGAATGTTAAATATCTTGATGCTAAAAATATATATATATATGAATTTATCTACCAGAAAGGAAACATAGTTAGGGATTGATGGATTATTTATACTTATTGGGTTTTTTTTTTTTTTGAGACCGAGTCTTGCTCTGTTGCCCAGGCTGGAGTGCAGTGGCATGATCTCAGCTCACTGCAGCCTCTTACTCCCAGGTTCAAGCGACTCTCCTGCCTCAGCCTCCCAAGTCGCTGGCACTACAGGCACACACCACTACACCCAGCTAATTTTTGTATTTTTAGCAGAGACACGGTTTCACCATGTTGGCCAGGCTGGTCTCGAACTCTTGGACTCAAGTGATCTGCCCACCTCGCCCTTTCAAAGTGCTGGGATTGTGGGCATGAGCCACTGTGCCCGGTCTGTTTTTGTATTAGTCCATTCTCACACTGCTATAGCGAAATACCCGAGACTGGGTAATTTATAAAGGAAAGAGGTTTAATTGACTCACAGTTCTGTATGACTGGGGGGGGGGGGGGTAGCCTCAGGAAACTTACAATCGTAGAGGAAGGGGAAGCAGACAAGTCTTACATGGCTGCAGGCAAGAGAGAGAAAAGCCCAGGGGAACTGCCATTTATAAAACCATCAGATCTCGTGAGATCTCCCTCACTATCAAAAGAACACCATGGGGGGAACCACCCCCATGATCTAGTCTCTGCCCACCAGGTCTCTCTCTCAACACCTGGGGATTACAATTCAAGATGAGATTTGGGTGGGGATACAAAGTCTATATTAGTTGTCCTCATAAGGAATTGATCCATACCTATTAAGTTTGTTCCCTATATATTGGTTTAATGTATGATCTAATAATGGGCCCTTGTAAATTTCAGGAAAACTCTTCCTCTATATGTGTGTGTGTGTATACCATTATACATACACAGACACACATGTATACATATACATAGGTATATCTATTCAGAAATGGGCAGGTATATATTTAATCAAAATTTTCATGAAATGTTTCAAATTGTAGTAAGGAAACTGATTTATACAATCTTATCAGGTTGTCAATTCTCCAATTTAATAGAGCACTTTTGATTGTTACCTAAATCTCTGTTTTCTGAGTGTATGTGTTTGATAACATATCTTTGAAATACCATTAAAACCATGAGCATGTTTTTAAAACAAGTGTTGTAGAAATTTCTGGCTGTGAATAGAAATAATTTTACAATAAACACTTTGATTTTCAACTGGGGGTGGGTGAAAAAGATTTTAATAATTTTCTCTTCTATGATTTCCTGCAAAAGTTAAATTTAAACTTTTTCCAAAACATAAAAATTGCAGCATACATTCTGAATTAGCATGTTAATTCGACTACAGCCATTTGGATTCCAAATAAAATCTCAACTTTATGGTGATTCATTTTTTTATGTACAAAAGAAAGTATTTTCTTAAAATTATACAAAACCAGTTATTTGTATTTTTGGGTGTAGACATGAATGAGAAACTTAGTAAAACCGAATAACTAAAAAGGTGAATTTTCTTTTTGAGGATGGAATGTTTGACTAAAAAAGAAAATATTACTTTTAAGTCTGTAATATTTCTGCTTTTAAAATTGACCATTTTTTAAGCTTTGGATATAGTAGTACTTGGGCAAAACTAGGTATCTAGCTCCACCAGTGGGGAATCGGGGTAGCAACAAAACGATTGTGGTAGTTTTACATTTTTTAAAATAAGTTTACATTTACAAGTTAATTGGGTTTGGAAAGGAGAAATAGAGAATTCTTTTAAGGTAGCTTTACTTTTTTTTTTTTTTCTTTAAACATTTTACAGTTGTAGCTTTATCAGTTTATTAATTTCCCAAGGCTGCCATACAAATGGAATCACGTAAAACAACAAAACTTTATTCTTTCACAGTTCTGGAGACTAGATTTCTAACATCAGGGTGTTGGCAGGGCCATATTCCCTCCAAAAGCTATAGGGAAATAACCTTCCTTGCCCTTTCCCAGCTTCTAGTGGTTGCCTATGCTTGGCATTCCTTGGTTTGTGTATGCATCACTCCCATCTCTACCTCTTTTGTCATACAGCGTTCTCCCTATGCCTCTTGTATCTGTCTGTCTGTGTCCAAATTTCTCTCTTCTTGTAAAGATGCCAGTCATTAGGTTAGGTCCCAACATAATCCAGAATGACCTCATCTATTTCTGCAGAGGCTGTATTTCAAAATAAGATCACATTCATGGGTTGTGGGTGTACAGGAATTTGAGAGAGGGAGGCATTATTCAACCTAGTACAACCAGTAATTTGAGGGAGACATTGCAGGGTTGTTGGGAAGATTAAAGATCACATTTGTGAAATACTCCGGACCATGCCTTTCGTTAATGGGCACTTAATACATGTTAACTATTACGGTAACTTTGTACCTCTTCTTTTCTTCACTTTTATGTCCAACTTTCATGAGTTTAAATGAGGAGATGACATTTTTATGTGGTATCATTGAGATTCACTGATAATAGGGTTCTGAGCTTAGAGTCAGTCACTGTGACCCAGATGGGCTTTGGGGTTACCGGCAGTCTTTCTCTAAAAGTAGAGTCATATTTCAAACATTCAGGTACTAGGCTGCAAGGAATTGGAATTTGGAACTATCTACATTGAAACTAATCAAAAAGAGTAAGCACTGAATGATTTTTAAATATAAATATGCATTTGATTTTAACATAATATCTTAGAAGATTTGGTGCAGAGACCTGTGGTATTTATTAAAACCAATTCAAGAATAATAAGAGATATTTCTTGAAAGGGGATAGAGAGCTATTATACTTAGCATTCATTACAAAAGCAGTATGTTAGATTTAGATGAGAAATGAATACTTAATACCTTTATAATTTGTTTTATGCAAATATTGGAGAGCTAGAAGACTTTTAAGCATTTTTATTCTGAATTTAAATAGGAATGCCTATTTTAAAAATCTGGACAAGTTCTACCTTTCCCACCTAAAAATTGTTTTCTAATATCCTTGTGGTTTTTCTTCATATTGTTTTAAATAATGTTTTAATTTTTAAATTATTTCTTCCACTGAATAAAAAGGAAGCTTTGTCTTTTTCTCTTGGGAAGAAAAATCACCTGTCCTCAAGTTTTTAAAAGAACATATGTAAATATCACTTTTTGTAGATGGAATTGTTGTGTTTTATAGATTCAACCTAGAATGACACTGAGCAAATTGCCTCTTCAAGCAAATGTCTATCCCATGACCACAATGGCCTATATCCAGGATGCCAAACATCGTTTGACACTGCTCTCTGCTCAGTCTTTAGGGGTTTCGAGTTTGAATAGTGGTATGTATTGCTTACACTCTTTTTCACTCTGAAAGGTTTCAATTCCAGCTGTATACTTTTTCTATTGGTCAGATGTGGTATAATCTCTAGTTAAAACCTCCCTGTCTTCTTTTCAGCTTTTTTCTTTCAACAACCAGACTACTAGTTAAGTTTGGGTTTTGTGAGAACAACATAAAAAGATGAATCTCCTAAATCTTCAGATGAAGAACAGGAGACCTAAAATTCCATGTCAAGATTTCTTTTTAAAGATAATTTGCTTCTCCTAATAGTATGTATTTTGCAGAAGTCTCCATCATCATTATGATTTAACGGATATGGAAACTCAGATTCAGAGGTTTAGATAAGTTGCCTACGTTTGCAAAGTTGGGAAGTTGTGGTTCAAACTTAGGTCCTTCTCTGAATCATGGTCTTTCTATTCTGCTACCACCTGAAAGAAGGAAGGGAGTAGAAATGATAGAGATATGGGGATAAAGAGGTGTGGCTTTGAGGATTCCAAAAGAGAGAAAGTGATGCACAGAAAGTGAGAGAAAATAGTCAATAGACACTGATTAATTTTTGCAAGTCTTTCTATTGAGAGACTTTGATCCTTTATAATACATATTTTTAATTGGTTATCATACATGTTATCATTGGTCTTCTTACATTCTAAGAGTTGGTAGAGATACATATCTGAAGGAGCCAGATAATAACTGGGTGCAGATTCCTGGTGTGTCCTTTGACACAAGCCCCCTTTTTACATGAGGCGTATACATGCATTCTGTAACTTACACACACACACAAAAACTGCTACTTCTCATTTTTCTTTGTGGCCTTCATTAGATAAGATCATGTAAACTCATGCCATAAAGACATGAATTCGATTTTGAAAGTAGTAATGGCTCCACATCAGGGATCCAGTAGGGAGGGTTAGAGACTTGAGCAAACTGAAGAGCATGTTCCCGATGTGCAGTGGGGCAGCATTGTTGCTGTGTGGTTAGGGGCCCAGTGTTGCTAAATTCAATTTTTTTTTGAAGAAGAGTCCAGAAGTCTGGAATTTTACGTGAAGTTGTTCAATCTGTAAAATATTGATATAATTTTTTAAAAAACACTATGTTGAGAAAACATAAAACATCTTTGTGCCGTACGTGACTCTTGAGCCACTCATTTTTAAACACTGCCTTAAATTCTCAAAGCTGTGCCCTAAATGGAGGACTAGACAGTAAGACTCAAGCCGTGATTAACAAAGCAGCATTATCTCACTTCCTGGTAAAGACAAGCTAAGAAATAAAGTTCCTCTGTTTCTGCTCTAGCCACCAAATACCTTAGTATATGAATTAAAGCAATTCGAGTACAATCCAGGAAATCACTAAGTGCCAGTCACATGTTATATGTACCAACATTTGGAGACAGGAGAAGAGTTAGAAATTACCAAGACGTTGATATGCCAATTTGGGTGTGAAGTGACAAGCTGTAGATAGGTATGATCTATCTACAGCTTGTCACTTCCCGCCCAATTTAATCCCTGCGCCCGGGGGCTAAATCTTGGACAATTGTCTTTTAAATTATGAAGGTAGTGACAATGAGATTTTTACTCATCTCTGGTAGTTTTAGGTACTAGATACGTAAACTCAGAAGAAAGAATCTAAACAGACTTGTTACGACTATGTAATAGTAGTAATTGTTAAAGTCGTTTGTGTTTGCTATTTCCCTTTTGTACCAAATGATCATTTAATATAGTAATGGATATGAATGAATATGCGTGTATGTTTAAGTATATAACTTCAGTTTTCTAAGTCTTATTTGAGCATTAGCTTAAATGTGTGTGTGTGTGTGTGTGTATATGTACACATATGGCTCTAGTTTTTTTTATTTTTTAATTTCATAATGTATTGATTAGCTTACAACTTGAGCTAGAGGAAATATGGAAATATTGCATAGCAAATGAAGGAACCAGGTATGACCCCTTTTAAGCCAGAGAGGCAGGACAGCGGTGCTGCTGCTAACACAATATCAGAGAAGCAAGGGAGTATATCATGAGTGTGTCCACATTCTAGGGCTTCTTCAGAGACCTGCTTCATATCAAGTAACCTAAATTTTATTTGCAAACCTTTTTTAGACCTACCCATCTGTGTGTATTTTACTACTCTGTGTGATGTACATTTCCTAATAAACCTCATAAGCATTTTTGATTCCAAATGGTGCTACTAAAAGTTTCGGAGAACTTAATTTACTCTTTAGGTTAATGTTTTGGAAAAAAAGTTTCATTTAAATTTTGATCTGTCCTGTCTCACTTTTAAATTTCTTATCAGATATTGTGAAACATTACTAAAGAAACACAGAAATACTATCCTGTTTTATGAATTTTTAGTAGCTACTTTGAGCTACTATCAAGAGAAAGCCCATGGTGTAGTGGGTTGTATAAATCCACCTCCTTGACTAGAGAGGAAATTTAGAGCAAGACATCATGGCTGCTACTTAAGTGATGCTCAATGAATGTCAGTATTAAATTATTCTGGTCAGTTTTGCTTGTTTGTTTGTTTGTGTGTTAGGTCAGATTGAAGTTATCATGGATCGAAGACTCATGCAAGATGATAATCGTGGCCTTGAGCAAGGTATCCAGGATAACAAGATTACAGCTAATCTATTTCGAATACTACTAGAAAAAAGAAGTGCTGTTAATACGGTATGAAAAAATAACTAGCATGATCTGATATTGATTGTTCTTTGTCACCCAAAACTTGAAATTATGACTTTCCACTTTTAAAATTTTAAAAATCATTTCCAATATTGAGATTTCTTTATAGTAGATGTGGCCCACATTCACAGAAAGAGAACTTCAGTTATAAATATCGTGTAAGATTTGCACTTAGGTCTTTTTATTTTTTATGTTTGCTTATTATGTAGATAAAAAATAATGACAGGAAATCAGTTTGGGTAAATATTCCTGAAACTATTTTGAAAGACATAAGAACTGAAAAATTGAGCTAAATAAAAGTTAAAGAATAGAACTTAGTCATATACTTAGGAGATTACATTTGGTAAACTTTATTTGAAATCTTAGTAAAATTTATTTGGAATCTTAGTGTACTTATTCTAGTGTTAGACTCTTCAGTTGAAAATGTATTTATATGTAGGTTTTCTATGTTTGATTTTTATTCCTCAAAGCAAAAATCTAGTACTCTGTGTTGAATGGTCTGGCAAAAGCCCAGCTGGACCTGAATGACCTGACGATATGCTTGTTCAGGCAAAGTTATCTTCAGAGTTCTCCATAAGTTATTGATCCACCCACCTTGGATAGCCCTGAACATGGGCTTTTTCTTTTTGCTCTATTCTCCTTTCTGCACCTGACCATTGCAAGTCCTTTCTGTTCTTTTCAGCCAGTGATCGTACCTTTCACTTTATAGAGAGAACAGCCATTAGACAGGGCTCTCTGTTCCAGTTATCTAACATCTACTCCCACCCTTCCCATCTTTCCTCCTGTTACGTTTAAAAGACACTTTACAGTCCATCATCCTAGGCAGGTCCCACCACTTGTCCTTGGAACTTACTCTCTTCACCCACCTCAGCATCCTTTTACTGTTCATTCTCTCTCTCTCTCTTTCTCCCTTGCTCCTCATATCCAACACTTCCTGGGAGATTCTTTCTGTTAGCTTTTGAACACTCTTTGTTTTCTTCTATTAAAAGTAGAAATGGAATACAGCCTTACTTCAGACTCTTATTTCCATTTCCTGTAAGCTGCTATCCTCTTCTCTCCTACCCAATTGAGCCAGAGTTTATGAGATGAGTTTATTTCATCACTTCCTTCTCACAATCCATTTGTTTCAGTCTGGCTTTAGCCTCCATCATATTCTGAAAGAGCTCTTTCCGATGTCAGTAGATCCAGTGGATATTGACTTTCGTCATCTTACTTCACCTTTCAGCAGTATTTGACACTGGCCATTGTCACTCTGTAAAATACTGCCTTGCCAGGGCTTCTATGGAGCTATGCAGTTTGGTTTTCCTCCTACCTGTCTGGCAGTTCTTTATCTCTCTAATAGTTCTCTACTCAGCCATTAAATCTTAGAGCTCTCAAAGCATGTCCCCTGGCCTTCTCCTTTTCTTATTTTTTATGCTATCCCTTGGCAATCTCTTCTACTCCTCTGGTTTTGTTTGCATCCTCCACACAGGTAGAAGCCACTAATACATATCTCCAACTTAGGCTTGTGTCTGACCTCCTGATTTATCTATCTAATTGCTTCCTGATATTCTCTGTTTAGAAGGACACCTCAAGTTTGACATATCCAAAACACTCATAATCTCTCTTCTCTCCCAAACCTGGCCCATTTTCAGTGTTCCCCCCAGTCAACAGCCACCGCCATCCATACAACTCCAAGACAGACATGAGTTCTGCCTGATAGACACTTCTCCCCATCAGCCTTTTCTCACAGAGTAATTGCCATCACCTATCTATCTCATTGCCTGAATATTTCAAATTTGTAATCTTCTTTACTTCCACCACCCTAATCTAAAGTGACTTCCTGTATTTCCTGGGTCTAGCCTATACACATCCACCCTGTCTCTTTCTGCCGTATGTCTGTTCTTAACCCAGAAGGCAGATTGGGGTTTTTTTTGTTTTTTTCAAAGCCAAATCTAACTATTGCTTCCTGTTGAACCCTCTGATATCTTCTCATTGCTATCAGTATAAAAGTCAAAATTTCTTACCATGGCCTCCAGAGCCCCTCATGATATGGGCCCTGCATGTCCCCTAGGCATTGGCATTGGCATTGGCATGCCTTTTACTGTGTCTGCTTTAGGCCCACTGGTTTCCTTTAAGTCCCAAGTACTTTCCATCCCCTCCTCCCCACAGCACTTTTGCACATGGCCTGTTATCCTCTGCCTTAGAGACTCTTGGTGATAGTTCCGGTTAGTGCTTACTTCGTCAGCTGCTTCTGGACCAGGTTAAAAGCCCTTCCCCTATGCTGCCTCCAAACTGTGCATCTCACCTTCCTGCAAGTGTGCGATTATTTGATCCTGTCTTCTCCCCTCCTTTGGACCATAAACTCCATGAGAGTGGGGATTGTGCCTTTCTTAGCTTCTAGGATTGTTCCTGGCAGAGGACATGCCTAATATATGTCATATGAATGAATATCCAAATGCATAGATGAATGAGCTGTTAGAGTACATTTTGCCACTGTATTTATTGCAATTTCTGCCTATTACCTTATCTTCATATGCATGTTGCATTCCTCCTACTAGATTCCAGGGACTTGTTGCCTTCATTTTCATTTGTCCTTATATTTGGTAGACATTCTTTAAACAAAATACTAGTTGATTGAATGAAATAGCAACAGCTAATTAAAGCAAAAATTCTTCCAGTATTTAGAATATTTTAGAAAAAAGAATTAGTATCCACTTTAGATGTCAAGAGCCATACCATTCTTGAGACTCATATTTTAAATCAATCACTGACAAGATAGCTTAGTTTTAAGGACTAAATCTGCATAGGAAAATCATTGTCTGAGTGCTGACAGCTACTGTCTTTTGCTCCTCCTGAAAAAGTTTCTCGCTTATATGACTTTATATTGACACTAATCTATAAAACTTCTGTTAACTGCAACAATAAAAATGTTCACATCAAATCTATAAAGCTTTGACTTAGAAGTGAAATAATTTGTTTATTCCCATTCAGAACTCCTTGGATAGTAATTGATTTAAATTTAATTTGATGTTTTTATGTTGATTAAATTTTTCTTTTACTCAAGTATAGATTCTGGGTCTTCAATTAATGGTTTCTTTTAAATAAGAAATGAACTAGAGAAGAGAAAATACATTTTAATGTCTAGTGAAAATAATTAAAAAGACACTTAATTGATGAAAGTTAATACCATGTAACTTGAATTTTCTAGAAAGAGTTCTTAATTTCAACTCAGACTCAAATATCTAAAATAATGATGGAGGGAAGTGAAGTAGGGGGATACTCCCTGAATAGGAAGAGATTTTAATGGGAAGCCCTGAGCATGACAGAGCCTCATGGAAATAATCCCAAGCTGACTAAGTGGAAGTAAGTCCTGTCCTCAGAGAATTCTGCAGAGAGTCAGTAAAAACAAGGACTTGGATGATATCCACTGTGTAATATGTGCAGGTGTCCAGTGAGGACTGTGGCTGCACGAGGTTGACCATCATTTATGCTAATCATCCTCAAAGCCAATAGAAATGGAAAATAGGATTCATCTCTTTGGCATTGCCAGGGTTTGAATGTGTCCCCCAAAAGTTCATGTGTTGAAAACTTGGCTACCATTGTGGTAATGTTGGGAGTGGGACCTTTGGGAGGCTTTTGGGTCATGGGGGATCTGCCTCATGAATGAATTAATGCCATTATCATGGGAATGGGTTAGTTATTGCAGGAGTGGCTTTGTTATAAAAATGAGCTCTCTTGCACTCTCTTGCCTTTTCACCATGTGATAATGCAGCAAGAAGGCCCTCACCAGATGCCAGTGCCATGCTCTTGGAATTCCCAGTCTCCAGAACTGTGAGCTGAATAAACTTCTTTTATAGATAAATTATCCAGTCTGTGGTATTCTGTTATGGCAGCAGAAAATGGACTAAAAACAGGCATTGACGGCTTTAGGATTTGTTTCTTTGACGGTTTATCCTTACCCCTTTCCTGCTACTGGTTGGTTAATGAGGCACTGAGCTAGGAACCCTGTAAGTGTTCAAGTGTTAAAATTGTGTTGTTGTACCTTTAAATATAAGGAGAAGAAATTGGGAGAGATCAGATTAAAATATTAAATACTTATATGGTTTAGAAAAGTGACAGCATAAGGGAGGTCAACCAGGTTTAAGGGTAAATACTTAGGTGACCAGAAGATCTACAGTAAACTTGAGGACACATCCCACCAAGACCCACAACTCAGCTCCAGCTGATTGTTTCCACATAGGACTGAATGCCTGCCCAGGGTGACACAGATTTCCAGTTTCTTGGGTAAAAAACAAAAAATGTGTTTTGGGTTTTTTGAGGTTGCTTTTTTAGTATGAATTTTTTATTAAAGAGTTGGCTTAAAAACAAAAAAAAATTTTAATACCATACAGACCTACCAAAATGTGTTATCTACAAATTTGCCCCACAGTCTTCAGTCCTGGGCTACAGATACTTACCTCTAAATGTTATGATTCAATGTATTATTCTTCATTTTCTCTCCTCCTTCCTCTTTGTCTTTCTTACCCCACCCTTTCTCTCTAGTGTTCTTCTTTCATTTATTTATATTGCATTTGCTTATTAAATTAATAGATTTACTTCAACAGACATTTATTAAGTTCCCACCATGTTTCAAGTCAAACTGAATAAACAAGGGTAACTTAAAAAATGGTCTCTTACTATCTCACCATGATTTAACAGGATCGTTTAACTCAAAGTGAGCTTAATAAAGGGCACCAAGAAGTCTGGCAAGAAGTTCTGACTCATGGAATAAGGGCCGGAACCCAGTGAGGAAGAGCTGTACTTTGTGTGGTTTGGATCAGAAGGTGCTAGAAACCTTCTTTAATGTCAGACAGGCTGCAGAGAGAAAGCTACACTTACACAGTCTGAAACCTTCCAACCAACAAGAAATTAAATAAGGTTTATAGTACTAGATTAGTTAAGTACAAGGCTGGGGTATTCATTTATAACTTAAACACATAAAATTTCCTGTAGAAAACATGTTTTTAAAACTTTGGGTTTATCATATGATTTACAGTGGAAAGGTTACCTTTGTAGAGATTAATTTAAATATTGATGGTTCAACAGTTAATGTCTTGTTGAGCCTCTTGTTGCTGTAAATATGATAAGAAAGTACATGAATGGCAGAACTCTGGGTGAGACTTTGCCACTCCAACCTGGCCAGCCTCCAGCAGTGTTATTTTTTCATGGTGCTCTTAGGGTAGTGAACCACAACTCTTCTATAAACTTCCTTATCTTTCTAAGGACAGTAAACTACACAGTTTTTAAATTCTTGAAGTCCTTAATATCCATGACATTGATTCCTTTTAGAAGACTCCCATCAAAATGTCTTTGAAACCGAATCTTGTTTTTCTAATGCAAAGGTAGTTAAAAGGTAAAGCTTATCTTTTGATTCTAAAGGGAGCTCTGTTTTCTCTATAAGATTGGATGTCTGGGGTGGCACTTCCCGGCACAGGGTCATGGAGCAGTGTGCGGCTGACTCCATGAAATTCACCTGGGGAGGCTTTTCAGCTTTGCATTTTCAGGACCCCACCTCTCAAGATTTTGTAGATTTGGGATAGGACCCAAGAATCTATGTTGATTAGAGGTGCCCCAGCTCATTCTGTTGTGTGGTTAATTTGGGGAAATACCAACGGTTAGGAAGAACTAATTTGGTTTGGAGGATTGGTATATATGCACGTTATTGCTTCTGGAGTATAGAAGATTAATCAGGAAGTGTTCTGGCTACTCACTGGAGTGGTGAGGAATTACTCCAAGAGTGTGGAACAAAGCCAGAGCTTTCTCTGAATGTTTCTTGACCTAGAGTGGACTTAATACTTCCCAGATTTGATGAGGGAGGTGTTTTCTTTTCTGTTTGAATCTTTTATGTTTTATTACTCGTGAGTGACTTTGTCAGCAATCCTAACCTAGATTATGAAGTCCTTTGATCTTGGAGTACATTTAAAATATCTTGTTGAAATTGTTCCCTCTCTATTCATGTTATTCTACGAGCTGCATTAAATTTCAGTGTTGTTGGAGAATATTATTTTATATGCTTTGTTTAATCTTTCTTTTAATGCAATTCATTCAGACCTGATTTTTTATCAGTATCTTAATATTGCAGTGTCCCTCTGCTGTCTTAAAATTTTTTTTTTCTCTCTCCATAGTCTGAAATGTAATGACATCTAATGTTAGCTTCTGGCACGATGCTAGTCACTTTTTGCTAGCACCCTTCTGTGCAATGCTAATCTGACATTCTGAATTTTAAGCTGTATATCTCTGTAAATCCTGTCTTTTCACACAGATCAGTAGCCAAGCCTTTTATCTGAGCCTTATATTACAAAAAGGATGCAAAATCAGAAGATGTCAATGGAGTAATCATTTTAAAAAATAAGATACAAAATTAAATTTGGTTCAAATGTAACTGGTGATCAAAGGACCTTTCTGCATAAATTATTTTCTAAGTTATTTGTGTCTGTTTTTACTCCTTAGGTTAAGATTCTATTCAGTCATTGATTTAATTTTGCATGTCATCTAGCATATTTAATCTACCAACATTAGTAGATTATTTAATGTTTGAACATACAGAAATGTTGCCTTTAACCATATACCATAGCAAAAACTAAAGCATTTTAAATTATATGGAATAATCATATACTATGTAAGTGTGTGATAACTATTCAGTAACATATTTAACACTTCTACTTTTGGAATAAAATAGTGAAACAATTGGCAATGATTTACCAAGTTGAAAGAAAACAATCAGATGATCTAGGCATGCCGCCTATGTTATTTATATTTAAAAATTAGATTTATTTTGAGAGTTTTGTTTTCTTTAAATTCTGTCATTGGGTAACATTTAGTTCCTATCATTTGGTAACATGGATGGACTTTAGCTTCGAATCAGTACATGCCTTTATGGTCTTGTTAAGGTGTATAAATGAAACTACAAGAATATGGTGGATGAAACCTGAGAAGGGAGATAATATTTGATGATGCACAACATATAATCTATGTACAGCCCAATCCTTGTACTTTGAGAGTTTTGTGATAGGTTGAGAATTTTCATAAAAAGGTATGCCTTGTCCTAAAATGTTTGTAGGAAATGTTTTCAGTATTTTTAGTATTAAATCAATGGAAGATATATTTTAAACATATGAGTTAGATGTGTGCTGTTTATTTTCTTTTATTGCTTACAACTAAACTTGGTAGTTTATGGAGTATTTTCTAAGACTGTTATTTATAAAATGTAATAAAACCAAATTATTCATATATTTTTATATTAAACCCTCTCAGATAATTCTGTTAATATGATGAGAACTGGAAATATAGACCTCTTAAACATTTTTGTTTTTTCTTGATAGGAAGAAGAAAAGAAGTCGGTCAGTTATCCTTCTCTCCTTAGCCACATAACTTCTTCTCTCATGAATCATCCAGTCATTCCAATGGCAAATAAGTTCTCCTCACCTACCCTTGAGCTGCAAGGTGAATTCTCTCCATTACAGTCATCTTTGCCTTGTGACATTCATCTGGTTAATTTGAGAACAATACAGTCAAAGGTATGTCTCAAAATATATCTTATAAAAAATTACTGTTTATTATGTACTTGTTTTAAGGGGGTAAGGAAAGGAGAAAAAAATAATGTATGCTTTACTATGCTTTGAGGAATTATTAACAGGGCTTCACCTTTAGCCAAAAGCTTCATGCCTTTCATTTGACTATTGCTGTATATTTTAGAGCATATCCTGATACTAATTTACTCTTAAGTTCTGTATGGCGAGCAGGTCAGGAAATACCATTAGTAGGTGGGCAATCTGGGCCTTAAGTTTAGCACTAGTGACTTTTCCCATTCATTTCTCCTTGTTAGACAATATCTCTCAGAAGCTAGAGAAATAGTACTTAGTTATTTCTATATCAGAGGCTTTGTATTTTCGTACCTTTCTCTTGAGAATCACTGCAACTCAGTTTCCCATTAGAAAACTAACCGTTTAGAAGAAATATTAGAGGAAAAGCATGGGGAAGTTTTATTAGGTATGAAATTTAATTTAGTTAGACTGCAGTTATATACATACCTGTTTTTAACATCAAAAAGATTGCATTTGGAAAGAATAAGAATTAGACATTTGACATTGTTCTTATGTGTTGCAAAGCTGTTTTGATATTGCAAATTGACATAGATTTAGCTGGAAATAGTAAGTGGTTATAGATTCTGTGGAAAATATCTCATGGTAAATGGCCTAAGTATGAAAAGAAGAGGATGCTCATGTTTAAAGACAATATAAGAGGTGAGAAATGTTTAATTTAGAACAAAGAACTAAAGCAATAAAGTAAGGATAAATGCCTATAATTTGGACATTAGAGATTTACAACTTTATGTCTAAGATATAGGAGAAAAAATATAATTTCTTTTTTTTCTTTATAGATTTTTAGTTGAGACACTTTTGAAAGCAAAGGTCAGATAAACAGGGGAAAAATAGCAATAGTATATTGTACATGCTATACCCGTCACTTGGGAGAGGCCTAAGTTCAAAAGTATTTTTTTCCCAAGGCAGTGGTTTTGGGACCTTGCCTAAATAATGTTTTAACAAAGAGCCATAAATCCTCTAGAGACAAGACAAAGAAGAAAGCATCTTCAGGCTTCCAAAAGGCAGGAAAATGTGGGAGGATAAATTTATGGGAAGAGTGAAGTCTGCTCCTGGATGCTCTGGCACTGCTGTCTCTTAGCTAATTAGCAAGCCTTGTAAAGGGGCCTGTCTTTAGACAAGAAAAGGCAGAGAGGAAGGGATAAGACCGCTTGTATTTGTAAATTGCTGTCCTGCCATCAAGCAGGCAGAAGAAGGGACAGAATGGCCCCCTGGTTTTTTTCCTTCTTCAGCTCAATAATCCTCAGTTTTTTGAGAGAGAAGTATTTTGGTTTCCTTCAGAGATAAGGAACTTATGCTTGGCTATGCAGGCAAACATATATGACTTATAATAATGACTACAAGCAAATGCTCGAGGCGTGTGTGTGTGTGTGTGTGTGTGTGTGTGTGTGTGTGTGTGTGTGTATTGAAAGGCTTTTTAAAATCATTGTCAGTGAACTTGGAGGATTTATTTCCTACCCACTACCTGCCAGTTACTGCCATAAAACACACAAATGCCCCTGCCCTTCTAGAGCTTAGATTCTAATGGGAGGAGAAAAACAAGAAAAAGTAAGAGAAATATGTAATATGTTAGATGGTGTTAAGTGTTATGAAGGAGTAAAAAGGGAACAGCCATTCAAAGGAGGTAACACAATTTTGATTAAGGTGTGTAGAGAGGGCCTCACAGAGGTGATAATGGAGTAAAAATCTGAAGAAGGTCAGAGAATAAGAGACTCCTGCAGATTTCTGGGGGTAGAGTGCTCCAGGAAAAGAGCAAGTGTGAAGGCCCTGAGGCCGGAGAGATATGTGGCCAGAACAGAAGCTCCATGAGAGCTATGCTTGTCCTTTATTCATTGCTATATCCCCGTGAAGAACAGTGTCTGCACATAGGATCTCAAAAACTATTTTGAATCAGTGAATTGTGTAGATGTTTTTTCTAGGATTCTGCTGTGGTTTTTTGTAGGTCTACATTTGGCTCCCCGAGGTGTCGTGTCATAAATTCATGATCTAAAAGAAACGGAAAGAATAGAGTGGAGGGCATCAAATACTCTGGGCTTGAGGTTACCACCACCCAGCATAGATGGTAGAGGAGATCAGCGACCTGAAGAACCCAGAGGCTTCTGGGGAGGATGGGCGGTCACCATCCCTTAGCCTCACTTTTAGGTGGCTCCTCCACTGTAGTTGTTTTAAATGTGATTGTTTTCTGGAAGCAGCTGGAGCTGACTAGAGTCAGTGAGCATAGGGTTTTACCTTCTGTAAACGAAGCCTGGAACTTGTTTTTTATGTCACCTTTTTTTGTGGTTACTCACTTCTTCACATCCTTCCTGCTTTTGACTATTTTCTTGTAATACAAATCTAATCACTTCTCAGATGAAAAATCCCATTGCCTACTGAATTGGTTCAGACACTGAGCATTCAGGTCCTCTGCAGCCTGGCCTCTACTTACTGCAGCCACCTGGCTTCCCGTTGCTCTTCGTGCCTTTGGACAGGTGGGCCACCCTCCCTACCTGTGGGCTGAGTGACTGCTGACTCAGCTACCATTTATAACATGAGGCTAATGTCACGTATTGCTGTGTCAGGTCTTTTGCTAAAAACAGATGAAATCCTATTGTGAAAGCCTTTTGAAAACAAAAGCACTCTGTAAACATACCTTGTTATCCTAATGACACTTACTCCAACTTGGTTGCAGATTAGGGTTTTAGCAGAGGGAATAGAGAGCAACTTAACAACATAAAGATTTGACCAAGAAGATTAAAAACTGAAATGTTAATAATGCCTATTGATAACTACCATGCTGGCTCATAATCAGAACTAAATACTTGGCAGTTTTGCATTATCATATCAGTTGGTGCCAGTTCCTGTGTTAGCCTTTGACTCTTAGCACATATTTATGACAGTTGTTTAAAAGCCCACTAGTAATCCAAAGGAAGGACTGGTCCATTCAAAACCACTTCTTTAAAGAATTCCCTAACCTGATAATAGAAGGATAATCATTGAAGGGAACTGTTGTGGGTATTGATTCAAAGAAAGCTGTACTTACAAAATGTCCAGTGTAATTCCATGCTTATACTAAAAGAAAGACCAAAATGACTCAATGAATAAGTACAGAAGCCAGACCTAAGCATTTTGGTTTGGGTTCCTGTTTCTGTGTGCTAGAAGCTTCCAATATGCAATAATGGGCTGTTCATTTGGAGAATGCAACTCATTTTTCCCCTTGAAATAATGTCAAAATAGACATAGGTTCCAAGCAAGACCTGAAGTCTGCATTGGCCTGTATTTAAGTAAGCATATTCCTCACCACCACAGTATTTCATGAGAAATGTGTCTGAAGGCCACCTTAGCATGATAAGGACGCATGTCTTCCTGCCTGACCAACTCCTTCAGCACCATGATAGAGAGTGCCCTTGCTTGGCCCTCCTCTGGGCCGCTGTCTAAAGGTTTCTCAATTCTGAACCTCAGTTGGTTTTCTTTACTCCTGGGATAAGGGGTTATAGATTCGAAGAACAGTGAGGGAGGTGAGTTGCAGGCTGCAGGTATGACAACCCACTGAGGTGGTTCAGCAGTTCCAGCTACTAGTCCTCAAATTCACTGTGTCCGGATCACACAGGGGAGATTTTAAACATAGAGACTTTTACAGATTTCCAGATCTCTGAGATTCTGATTCTATAGGGCTGGGGAGGAGAGCCTAGGAATTTGTAATTTTTAAAAATGTTTCTCATGAAATTGCTGAGTTATCTCCATTTCCTAAATTAGGAAAGTGAGAGTTAGAGCTAAGTTAAATGATAAAAATAAAATCACCCAGTGGTAAATGGCAGAATCAGACCTTCTGAATCTCAGTGCTGTGTGTGGCCTCAGACGGTAGCATTTGACTTTTTTAGAATTACTAAATTTGTTTCTAAAAGTCCAAGCTTTCAGGGATTGCTTTATATTAGTAGATGAGTTTACATTTTATATAGACATATCTTGCTTTTAGACAGACATAATCTTGCTTTTCTGCTTTATATCAATTTTTGGAAAATGATTATATGCCGTATATTTGTATTCAGATGAAAAGGGGAACAAACATCTCTGGAAGCCCTGCCTCACAGCATGCTGCATGGCCTTGCCCATTCCAGCCACTATCTACAAACTTACCCATTAGCCTTCCTATTCTGTTGGCCTGTCTTTCAACTCTTTTCCTTGATCACCCCCTTCCCCTACACTATGAAGAGCTTGAGATACTAAAAAGAAGCTTCTGTAAAGGTTTGAAACCTAGGGAACATGAACACCACTGAAATACACTAC
This sequence comes from Pan paniscus, assembly GCF_029289425.2. Classification (NCBI taxonomy): domain Eukaryota; kingdom Metazoa; phylum Chordata; class Mammalia; order Primates; family Hominidae; genus Pan; species Pan paniscus. The sequence goes on from NC_073253.2 coordinate 105,109,909, forward strand.
TTGCAAAAGCCTTGTCATCAGGAAAGGACCATTATTTAAGAAGAAGAGAGATTGGGTAGAGAAGATGCAGGGAGGATCTCATGCGAGGACAGATAATGAGTCAGGCTTCTGAAGCTGGAGCTGCTGGTTCAGCCTGGCATAGAGGGACAAAGAGGAAGCTGGATAAGCTCAGCTTCATGGAGCCATTCTACTTGGAATACTTTAGAAATGTGATATGTAATTCAGCTTTTTTTTTTTTTTTTTTTAGATTATTTCCACAGCTTTTATATTTAGACACATTTATTTTATATAAACATGATATATATATCTTAACTCTTTCTCTATGTAATTTATTTTGATTTGTGTTTAACTGTTTCTTGCAAATAGTTAACCATCATTTCAATATCAGCACCACTTACTGAATAAGATTTTATCTCTCCACTTGTTCATTCTGCCTCTTCTTTTCTTATAAAAGGCAGTTTGAGGATTTTACTTTATTTGTCTTTCTTATAAGAATTGATTGGTGCTTTATTGATCTCCCTAGCTTCTGGAAAGGTGAAAATTGTGAGAAAAATAATTCCTTTGTTGTACGTATCTCAGAACAGCCATTTACCTTCCCTTTCTTTCTGTCATTTTATCTTGTTGATCAAAACAGGATAGCTATTATTGGACATTTTAATGAGCACCCTAAAAAATGAATTTCTACTGGTTATAATACCATCTTAGGACTTATAATGAAGCATGTAATTTTCTAACCTTTCCAGCTGCCAGAATGCACTAGAGATGAGTGTTAGGTATTTTCAAAGAATCTGAGTGGGTTGGAGAAATTTTCCCACCGGATGTGTAGCCATGCCTTAATCTATGTGCACCTTGCTAACCGTGTGAAGAGGGTGGGGTCCCATGCATCCTGGAGAATTTGGCCAAAGTTATGGCCCCTCTCTTCCCCACGAACAGTGGTTGCACACATAATGTTTACTACAGTTTCCAAAAGTTTACTGTTTCTTTTGGTGCGAGAGAGGAATGACATAACTCACATCTTAAGATCTTCAGTAGAGAACTATTCACCTGCTTTTTTCCTTAAAAGAGACTGTCATGTGTGTATAATTTTCAGAATGGCTTACATCCTATTTGAAGTGGGGTGAATGGATAGGTGGATAGGTGGTAGATGGAAGGAAATTACAATTTCCAAAGCTTGGTTTCTGAATTGATATATTTTTTGATAAGTTATAGTTTTATCTCTGCTGGACCCATCAGTCAGTACTCTCCTTTTTCAGCCATAAATTGGAGGGGTTACCTCCTTTAGTTTACAGTATTTTGTTATTTTACATCAAAAATATTTTTTATCTTTTCTCTCCTGGCTAGCTATCTATGAGCACAAATTCATAGCTAGTGCAAAGGTAGGAGAAGGAAGCTGTTAAAAGCTTAAACTTTGGAGTCAGATGTCCTGGGTATGAGCATGTCTCCTTTGCTTTCTAACCATGAGACTTAGAGCAAGTCACTTAACTCTCTGAGTGTCAGGCTCCTCCTTAGTAACATGGAGATGGTAATAATACTCACCTTAGAGATGTTCTGAGGATTGGAGATAATTTTAGTGTTAGTAAAGCACTTAGAACAGCATGTGGCACATAGTAAGCCCTATGAGTGCTTGACAAGTAAAGGTTCTCACCTGTGATAGCTCAGTCATGAACAACGGCAGTTGTCACTAATAATGAGGTAAAAACATTGCCAGAGTAAATCTTGATGTCACTTTGACTTATTCCTGATATTTTAGGTTGGTACAAAAGTAATTGCAGTTTTTGCTATTAAAAGTAATGGCAAAGCTACAATTACTTTTGCACCAACTTAATACTTTGTTAGTAATTCCTCAGATATTTAAAAATAACATATCTAAAATTGTCTGTTTGCCAGGCATTATGCCAAGTGCTTTACATGAACTTTATTTAAAGCTCTCACAACAACCCTAAGAAGGTAGGCAATATTTTCATCCCATCTTACAGAACAGGAAAGTAACTGACCTAGAGATATGATAGATAACTGTCAAGGGCACACAGTCAGTAATGTGGTCCTGGGAGCACACTCAGGTGTGTCTGAGTCCAGATGGCTTCTCAGAACCTTATACTGTCTTGCATGGGAACAAGAAGGGAGAGGGAGCACTGAAAATGTGAGGGAATACACTGTCTATTTTTCTTGTGTCTTCAGTAATAATAGGACACCTACAGAAGGATATCCCATCCATTGGCGGGAGAAGACTAAGGGCTAATCCAGGATCACTGGTGGTCATTGCTATTTGAGTATAAGAGAGAATGCTTTGTGATAGAGATTTTCTCGTATATTTACATATTTTAATACAAACTTATATATCACCTCAACTATTTCAAAGGTTGTTGTGAGATAAAATGAGTTAATTGATGAAAAGCATTCTGTACAGGATATGGCACACAGCAAGTGCTCAACAGGTATTAGCAATGACTGATATTGTCACTGTGGTTGACCCTCAGTCTTCAGAGGGACTCTTCACAGGTCCAGCTTAGCTTGCTGAATTTATAGAGGTTTACTCAAAGTCACATAAATGGTTCATGGTAGAAAAAATCATTGGTCTGATCCAGCTTTCTCTAAGCCCAGTTTTATCTGATGGCTTCATTCTGCAGACCAAATCATCTTTCCCCGTACTCCACCAAGTTGCTGGAAGAGCCTCAGAGGCCCAGCTTAGTCTATGAGCTGAATGTTGGTTTTATCCCCTGAATTAAGTTTGCAATGGGTTTTCTCTGTGCAACTTTAGAATACGCCAGCCTTACTTCAGTAATTCAGCCTCGAAAGTGATCTAATCTGTTTTACAAAGATAGTTACCTACCACAGTGCTTGGCACAATTTCAAAAATTGTAAATTTTCTTCCCCACATCCTCCCATTTTATGGGGTCCAGATATTACTAATGCATTAATGAATGTAAAAGCAGTTCTTCCAAAATCTGTTTACTCTCCTAGAGCATACAGTGTGACTGCTTGAAGGTATCTGTTTTCCTGCATGCATATTCAAGTTAAATTCACAGTTTCCCTACTTTGAAAAACAGTTTTCTTGGAAATAAAATGTCTAGACAGACTTTGAAACTGAAAAACTGCTGCTTTGCCTCAGGTATTTTTGCTTGAAAACTGATACTTTCATGAATATTTGATTTTTTAAAAACTTGGACAAGATGATTGCTATTTCAGTTCGTTTTTACAAAAGTGATGTAATTTTAGTTTTGAGAGAAAGTATAACTTTTTCTATCAGTGAAAGTTAATTTTTATGACTTTTATCTCTATTTTTGTATTGTCGGTTTAAATCTCTTGTAGAATTCAAGTGTAGAATTCCAAAGGTGTTTCCCTCCCCACATTTTTTGTCCCCTTCTGTTGCTATAAAGGCCTTACATATTCATTATTCCAAGAGCAAATGTGTTGCAGGAATTTTAGCCATGCATGCTATCAAGTGATATGTAAGGATGGACCCATGAGTTAAAATGGACAAATGCTTTAGGTTAATAGTGATATGTGCTTTTAAAAGAGCTTAATGAAGAGGGTTTCTAATCTGTTAATCTGAATCCAGACTTTGTTATGATTTTGATATACGACTCTAGACATAGAATTTAGGAGTTCCCTGAGTCTTTAGCTACAAAGTTGTAATGTAAAATAAAGGAAATTTATGCTAAGGGCTTCCTGTGTGCCAGACATTTGGCCAGATCTTTGTTAAGCTATTTCATTTCATTTCATCTTCATTTTATGGAAAAGGAAAACCTGGTTTTGCTGAAACCCACAGCTAGTAAATTGCAGAGCAAGGATCTAGAGCTCCAGCTGTCTGACTCCCCACTCAGGCTCTGAACCACTCTTACTACACAGCTCGTGCACTAGCGCATTCTGCCCTACAAGGCAGTGTGAAGCTACTTACATAGTATTTTCAACAGGTTAATCCACACAGTGACTCCATGAAGGAAATAATACAAGCATTACCTCCATTTTACAGGCAAGAAAATAGATATTTAGGAAGAAGAAATTACTATCCTAAGGTTTCACAGTTGGCACATGATAGAGTCCTCTTTCTTATTCTTTTGGAGATCTAATGATACCATAAATGAAGGGTTTTCCTATGTGTTATTTTTATAGTACATGGGCAGGGTGTTTTAAATGTATTGAAATGAATTAGAAATTTTTATCATATGATTTAAAATTGCTGTGTGTATCATGTGGTCTTGTGATGACTCAGAATTCCTTAAATGACTTTTCTCTTCCTTCAAACAAAATCTTAGCAGTACCACTACAAAATATCAGTGTGAAACATCATAACATAGGTTATTCCAGCCAAGACTCTGAGGTGAGGACAGCTTTAAACTGTTCAGGCACATTAAAATCAAATCAGTGGTGGAGATTCTGGCAGCTATTCAGGAAAGATGTCTCTTTAGTACATTAAAAAATCTTATCCCCTAGTGAGGATGATCAGGCGTTTGGGCATATTCCTTTCTGTGGCCAGAGAACAGAGGAAAGAATCAGTTTTATCACAATGTCAGTGCTGAGCAGCACATGACTCTTTTTTCAAAAACTATATGTTTCTTAATTTTTCCAGGGATTTTTAATTCATTTATCATAAACACCTTCCAACTTTAGGAAACATAAAATTTATTAAGATAATTGTATTTTAAAATATTCAGAGGCCTAAACCATTCATGACATTGATACTTAAATGGATATGAGAAATTTTATTGCAAGAAAAAGTATACTGACCCTCTTAGCTGACTTGTCATGTTTAGTATTTTTATTTTTGCCTGCCTATCAACAATAGCTTCTGCAGTATCAATTTAAATGATACATCAAGCTGGTAAATGTGAGCTGGCCTACCAAGTGAAAGCATAACTAAATTTAAATAGCTCTAATATAAAAATAATGAATCAGTACATCAAAGGTTAAGAATGCAGTTAGCTTAATGTTCAATAAAGAAGCATGTGTGACTTTTAAGTTAGATGGTATGTCATTCAATGACCAGATAAGGACTAAGTTCAGGTGCAGTTTATTCAACTGATGTGTGTGTTTGAAAAATAAGACGAAAACACAATGCTTTATTTGAATAAACTTTAATAAAACAATATATAATGTATGGACATAAGGAAACCTAAGTCCTCGGGGATTATAGGGGAAACCAAGGCATGAGGTTACCTAACAAGGAACCTTAGAACATAATCTTACCTGGCTCAGTACAAGTAGGAGAGGATGGTAGCAGGTGAATGGGCAGTGAACATGGACCTGAGGAGAAATGAATTTGCCTAACTTTCTTGCTAAATAAATGTGCTTTTGGATGCTGACATCGAGAGAGTGGTGTGTGAAGTACCATAAATATTTGCTTTATTGTCTGCGCGGTGTGACTGCATTCTGCTCATTTGCAGGTGGGCAATGGGCATTCCAATGAGGCAGCCTTGATCCTCCACAGAAAAGGGTTTGATTGTCGGTTCTCTAGCAAAGGCACAGGGCTGTTTTGTTCTACTACTCAGGGAAAGGTAAGTTGAAAAGGTTATTTTTGCTTACTGTTAGTGTGCTTTGAAATCCTCTTTCTGCAAAGGATCTTGACAATAAGATCATGTTTCATTGCTTCTTTACTGTCTCAGTTTCGTCAGTCTGCAAATTAGTTTGAATCTCCCCATCTGAAAAATGCACTTTCTCAAAACTTCAGCCTCATTTCCTTGTTGACATCAAAAGGCATAGCTGGAACTTATGCACATTTGAAGGCAATGCTCTTGTTATTTCCTAGGCCTTCTATTTCCAGCCTACAAAGTGCCTTGCTCCCAGTCCCCCAGTTTTCTCCTCCCCTGAACCACACACGCTCACATATCATCTAGTTCAGCATTGGTAAACCTAAGTCCTACAGAGGCCAAGGCAAGTTTATAATAACTGAAGCTTATAGAGGTAGCCATAAAGAAGCAACTGGGAAAATTGAGACTGTAGGCTAGTGGGATAATCCACCCACAGCCCAGGAGGCAGCTGTACATAGCGCCAATCAGTTGTTTTCCCTTGGGAAATAAATGTAGGTCTTGGTCTTCTGATTAATGCAGATTTGCATATGAGTCAACACCGTGCAGGCCAAACAGATCCTCAGTCTGAACACAGCTTGCTGGCTGCCTATTGTTTATTTCTCTTCAAGTTGGTCTTTCTGGCAGTTCCATCAAGCCTGTCCTTGAAAGGAAACAAACCTCCAATCTCCTGCCTCTGTCACTGAAAGGGCCATGACTCAGAGAAGGCAGCTGGGCTGATTTAGGCACACAGGCAGATCTGCCTCACCAGGCAGCTCAGCTGACCCAGCTTTCCTCCAAAACCTCATAAATAATGCTGTAGACCAGACTCAAGTGATTCATTTCCAACCCTACAAATTAGCATGTGTGTGGGGTCCAAAAAGATAAGAAAAATGTGGTAGGAGCCCTGAACCTACTTAGATAGATTAGCTTCTACATTTCTTTTACCCTACCCTGCTTGGAGTTGGTGCCAAGAAAGCACTGATATTTTTATTACTTTTTTATTATACTGTATTTGCACTCTATTGTATTGTTGATGATCTGAGTTTACTTGGTTCTGAGCATTCTGACATTAAGGCCTTGAGTCATAAGGGGGTTATACGATCCAGAGAGACAGATAACATGGCAGTGGTGAGGGAAATACTTTCCAAATGACCTGTCCACCTCTATAGACTGGGACTCAATGACATAATAATCCTTCCTTGTAGTGAGCCTGTGTGCTCTCTCTTAACTCTGTTGAAACAGGAAAAAGTGGTTGAGGACTACCATTGTTAGGGATAAGTATTGACTAAAAGAGAATGAGGATGTTTTTAAAGCTTCTTGGCCATTGGAGGTCCTTTCTTTTATTGAAAAAGCCCCTGTGCATGATAAAATTCTCAAGCAATACAAAAAGGAATGCAGAATATGTTGCTCATGACCATTACTGGTTTCCTGTTCCCTTCCAAGCATAGTCTGTATGTTCAAGCATGTATATATGTATATTTAATTCACCCTTTTTTCTGTAAAAGAGAACTTACATATGTATATTTAATAACATATATGTATATTTAATCCACCCTTTTTTCCTCAAAAGAGAACTTCAACATAGTTTTATTCCTTCTCATACTAATTTTCACAGAATATGTAGTTGTGCTGCTAATCTTCAAAGTTGATCTAAATATGTAAATTTTATCATTTACTTTTCAGATATTAGTACAGAAACTTTTAAACAAGTTTATTGTCGAAAGTCTCACACCTTCATCACTATCCTTGATGCATTCACCTCCCGGCACTCAGAATATAAGTGAGATCAACTTGAGTCCAATGGAAATCAGCACATTCCGAATCCAGTTGAGGTGAACCTGACTTTCACATTTGGATTGAGAATCATTGGCTTTTATACCTTTCTTGGTTTGACGTGCAATAAAGAAGCACATTATTTTAGCTTCTGGCTACTGTGAGAACATGAATTCTGTGATTCTGTGGGTTTTTTCTTTTTTCTTTTACCAGTACAGTAAGAAAAAAAAAAAAAAAAAGCCATGCTATGAATCAAGATTCTTTTTTTTAAAACTTCCTCCCATGAACTACCACCATCAGTATGAATTGATGCAACAAATGAAGAAATATTTAAAGACAGCCTCTCAACAGATTGTATCTCAGGTTAAATGCTAACTAATTATGTCTGTGTTGGGGGTTGCGAAGAGATTCTTAAAAGTATCTGTGTGCTGATCATCAGTTTTACAAAACTGATTGGCTGAAATGGAATAAAATGTTTGTGGGTAAAAGCTAATGGCCAAAATGGTTGCAATCATTCATACTAGTTAGAAAAATTATGTGTTGAAATAAGTGGAAAAGTGCAATCCATCCACCCTTATGATTAACGTAGATGATTTTTATACCTTTTTCTGATGTACCTCTTGACCTTCTCCTTCCCTTCCTACCCTTTCTAAGTATTTCCAGAAATACCTGATTTTGAATCATTCAACAGTAGAAAAAGAGGCATATTTTCATTACTTGACAATGTGGGATGGGTGCAATTTATTCCATCTTCACTAAAATAGAAGCAATTCCATAGGTACCATAAACCTATTTTAGGTACCACAAGGTGTCTTTTTACACAGCTCATTTGAATACAGGTGTTCTGAGAAGGGGTTTCTATTTTAAAATTACCATATCAAAATAAATGTGCCTTATTTTTTTATAAGTCTTGTTAAATCAGTGTCCATATTACTGTCTGGGGAAGGGGGAATGTTGTGGGGTCTGGGAGAGGGTGGGTACTTTCTATGACACATAAATTGTGTAATTTTTGCCTGACAATGCTGGCCACATTCTGCTCTGTTTCATTAAATTTGTGGTGATGTTACTCTAAACATTTTGACTATTTGAATGTACTGAGATGTCAGAAAACAAAACAAGGAAGGAAAATATTGTTAATTAAAATATGCTGCTGCCAAGGAAACTGCAACTTGAAGCAAGGATTTTGTAAAATGCAAAATCCAGCTACTGTTTCCATTTCACAGTAGTTAACTATATTAAAGAGAGAATGCTTTAAAATTGATCTTGTTTTGAAACCCACTTTTATGTAGCTCATCATGGTTTATCTTACTAAGGAATATGTTTGTTCATTCAATTCTCAACTTTTGTATGTGCTATCCTTAAAGTGAAGTTCTGAGCCCATGTGCCATTACAGTGCTTTTAATAAAATTTATTTGGGATTATTGTTTCCTTAACATTAAAATAATAGCGACATTTAGACTATTCAATTTTAGCATAGAAAGGAGTCTTTGAGTATGTACAGTTTTGAAAAATCTCTTTGAGATAATTGATTTTGTATTCTGTGGCTTTCAACCTCCATTTACCTCTTGTCATTCCAACATCTTTATAGAGAAATAAAAACCCAATTTCTCTTTTACCATTTAGTTTGATTATCATCTGGATTTTCACTCAAGATGCAGCTCCTAAGATTATTGTTATGTTAAATTCATAAACTCCTTCACCTTTAATAATTAAGGAAACAATACCAGTGTTGATAAAGATATTACAAGGGGTAATTTCATGCAATAAACATGTACTGTAAGTTTTCTTCCACATTTTTTGGGAAAAAAACTAAAAAAAGAAAAAGGACTTCCTTTTTGTGGACATCTACAGATGTTAGGGTTGCCAGAAGCAAATCCCAGGAATGAGATCAGTATTTTCGTTGCATCTTAAATGTATAACCTTCCTGTGGGAGTTCAGTGTGTCTGTGGTTAAGTGGGTGTGCTTAATCATTCTCGAAATTCTGATCAGATGAAATAAAAAAAAATCTTGATGCAATAACAGTGGTTTTGCCACTTCTGGTTGTTTGCGATGGATCTGTCCCATGTCAGTCTGGGGTTTTATTCAGCTTGTGTTGCTACCAGCAGTTCACAGGTAAAGCAGAAATTCTCTTTAACCAGCAAGTTTCTGCTTTTTAAGGTTACTTTTAGAATAAATCATCAGGGAAATAGAGAGGATGCTTTTGCTTTGGGTTGCAGTCAAAAACTGATTAAATAATTTAATGTTTCTGGCACACACTAAAAACCATACACTTCAGTTGTGATCTCAGTGGCATATTTATTTGGTTAGGTTTCGTTACATTTATTATTACAGATGTTCAGTTGACCAAGTAGTTCAGTGTTTTCTTTCCTTTTTTTGGAAATTTTAGTTTGAGTTTGTGACTGCAGTGTTCAAGAACTCAGCATCCTTGTTTTCTACAAATACTGATTAAAATAAAATGCTGTAAAATGTGATGTAAAACATTATCATGATCTTCCCATGCCTTTGTTGTACTTGTGCCGAAGTGTTTTGATATTCCTTTGTCTGGAAGAAAATGTTTGCTTTCATTTTGATCATTTTGTTCACCTTGGAATCAATAGGTTTTGATATTTTCTCTTGGAAGATTTTATATCTTTTTGGGAATATGTAATATAAGATCTCTAATAAAAGATAATCTTATCATGTACATGGTCCTCTAGAGTAGTTCTTAATCCTATTTTGTAAACATGTATTAAAACATAATGAAGGGGTAGGGGGAGTAGTGAGGGTCTGTTCTTTGTTCCTTCATGATGGATTTTTTTTTTTTTTTTTTTTTGGACACAGAGTCTCTCTCTGTCACCCAGGCTGGAGTGCAGTGGTGCAATCTCAGCTCACTGCAACCTCCGCCTCCTGGGTCCAAGCGATTCTCTGCCTCAGCCTCCCAAGTGGCTGGGATTACAGGCACCCACCACCACTCCTGGCTAATTTTTGTATTTTTAGTAGAGACAGAGTTTCACCATCTTGGCCAGGCTGGTCTTGAACTCCTGACCTCGTGATCCACCCACCTCAGCCTCCCAAAGTGCTGGGATTACAGGCGTGAGCCACCATGCCTGGCCTGGATTGCTCTTTCTTTAGTCCAGTTGTAGTTAGAAAATGTAGTTGTAGAGTGAAGATTGTAGATGGGTGGTGTGTGTTACATCTGGGTTTGGAGGCACCTTTCAGCTTGAAGTCTAGGGACCTTCCTAGCACCTGTGCCCCACGGGGCCTTCTGAGCCCATTAGGAGGTAGGCAGATTGTGGTCAGATTCCATATATAAGCAGGACAAAGTTGTGGAGGGGAGTAAGCTCAGACATGAAGCTAAGAAGGTCCATGTGAGTTGATCTAGAAGGGAGGGTGGGTTGAAAGAGTCGGATCTGGAGGCACCCTCCAGCCTGCTGGCCCAGACTATTACACAGCTTCAATGACTTTAGAGGAGTCCCCTCAAAGCTGAGAGGCAGGCGCAGGTGGAGAGAATAAATATTCAGGGAGGTACACATGGGTTAGCTAGGTAAACAGTACATGTTAACTAGGAAATCTGCACTTGGTTTGGATAACTTATTCAGTAAAGAAATAATCCACTTAAGGCCGGATGTGGTGCCTCACGCTTGTAATCCCAGGACTTTGGGAGGCTGAGGCATACAGATCACTTGAGGCCAGGAGTTTGAGACCAGCCTGGCTAACATGGTGAAACCCCATCTCTACTAAACATACAAAAATTAGCCGGGCATGGTGGCGGGCACCTGTAATCCCAGCTGCTTTGGAGGCTGAGGCAGGAGAATTGCTTGAACCCAGGACACGGAGGTTGCAGTGAGCTGAGACTGCGCCACTCCACTTCAGCCTGGGCAATAAGAGTGAAAATCTGTTTCAAAAAATAATAATAACCCAGTTATGTACACACAGGAGTGTAACAATCTGTAGAAGTTAGTAAAAATAGATGTCATTGAGAAATAATGAGACTTGTCTTTGGCCCCATAAAATTAGATCATTAACATGTTAAAATAATTTGAGTATTAAAATTGGTAAAGAAAATTTAGGTGGGCATATGTTCACAATGCCTTTTACAAACCTTCGAATCAGACTAACAAAGGGCAGTTATGATGTTGAAAAGTTGAATCACAGGGGAGTTGAAAGAATTAGCAAGTACTCTGTTACTACCACATATCAAAGCAGAAAACAAACGTCTTAAGAGGTTGTAAAGGGCGAGATTTCTCCAGTACACGCTAGATGAAGCAAAAATAGGAAATTGTAACTATCCAGTAACTAATGTTCAAGGTAGATAACACTCCAAATACAGCTATTGCCAGGTATGAGATGCCATCTAAGCTCTGTCTGGATCTCTTGGTTTTTCTTTCCCCTGAGTTGTCCTCATTCTTGGGCAAGGTCTGCCCATTGAATGGCAAAATGGCTGCCAGCAGGTCCAGACTGGCATCCAGACAGCTCAGAGACCTCAGTGGAAAGGGCACTTTTATCTACACTTTAGTCTAATTTTTTCAGCAAATGTCCTGGGATTAATGTCGCTGGCTCTCATCTGGCTCATGTGCTAATGATTATGGCTAGGAGTATAGACTTAGGTTCAACTGAATCACATGGAGAAATGGATGAGAAGTAGTGCCCCACCCCCAACCCAAAGAAAATGGAGTTCTACAACCAGAGAAACAGGAGTTGGATGCTCAGATACTTTGGATACTAGGCAGGCAAAATACAGTAGGAATACATTGCAGAGGAAAACCAAGTGGAGATTGTGGATTTAAAGGAAGCTGAAAGCAACATGCAGTTTGAGTTTCAGGAAAGTTCTCATAGAAGAAGTGGACTTGAGATAATTAATTCTTAGAAGACGAATTTGATTTTAGCAGGTAGAGACAATATGTGTCCCCTGTTAAAAAAAAAAAAAAAAAAAAGGCGGGGCGGCGGGGGAAGACATGATAACAGCAAATCCTAAAAAACTAGAAGTAGTATCTTCTGTCTGAAGCAGTGCTGTGCTATAAAGTTTTCTTTGATCATGGAAATGTTGTTTATACTTGCTCTGTCCAGTGTGGTAGCTACTAGCCTCTTTTAGCTCTTAAATATTTGAAATCTGATTAGTGCAACTAAGGAACTGAGTATCTTAATAAAATGTAAATAGCAACACGTGGCTACTGTGTCTAGAGTGCATTGTTACATATATTACATTAGTAGAAAGTACAACTGAAAATACAAGTTAAGGCCACATTTTGCTAGACTCCTGCTAGTCAAAGTGTGGTCCTCATCCCAGAAGCATTGACATTGCCTGAAACATGTTAGAAATGAAGCCTCACAAGTCCCACCCCGGACCTACTGAATTGGAATCTGCATTTTAACAAGATTCCCCCAAGAGTTCATGTGCTCATTAAAGCTGCCCTAGCACATTTTTCAAGAAGTCAGATCTCTGTCTTGTCAAACTTTTCTAAATAACTCTTAAGTCCCACCCTTACAATCTCTACTGCCTGAAAGCATCCCATAAAATCTGTGCACTTGTCCTAACACCAACCAATTACAAGCTATTTCCGGTCCTGCCCACTTCTAAAAAGTGACATTCAAAAATCTTCCTTGTTAAAAATCTTCTGTTTATTCTGGAAAAACGTAGACACATATTAACTTGGATTAACATAGAAACTTTTGCCATGGCCTAAAAGCCCTACCTGGCCTGGTCCCTGCCCTTCCGCGTATGTGAACTTTATTTTGTGTGTTGCTTAAAAATTTATTTCCTGACTCAAGCCAGTCTTGCCTTCTACCACTCTCCCTCTTACTGACAGTTGTCTAGGATTTTCTGGGTCTCTAGCTCGCCAAGATCATTCCTCTTAAGGGCCTTGCGCTTCCCTCTGCATCAAAGGCTCTGCTCTCAGACCTCCCTATGGCAGGCCTCCTCCTATCCTTCTCATCTTAGTTCAGTTGTCATCTTCTTAAGGCCCTCTTCTCTTGACCAGCCACATTATCAGAGTCCTACCTCCACTCCTTCACTGAGTTATCTCCTTTTTCTTACAGCAGAGCCAAACCTGAAATTTTGTTGGTTTTACTTCCCCATTAGAATGTAAGCTCCTCTGAGGGCAAGAACTGCAGCCGTCTTGCATTGTATCCCCACGCTTGGAACAGCAGGGGTTCCATAAATATTTGTTCAATAAATGAATAGTGATTACCACCTGTAAATGTAGAGAAACAAGAATTATAATTTCAGAATAAAAGGCTGCAAAATCCCTTACATCTAAATATTTGTTTGTTCATGTTATTTCCCTGCTCAAAACTCTCAGGGAATTCCCATGGCCAGTAAAGAATGTATAAATTTTCAAGCTGTATTCCTAATCTCCTCAAAGGATATGACCTTGTGGAATATACTGAAAGTTATTATCAACCAAAATCTGCCCCTTTGCCTTCTTCCTAACAAAACTCTGATTTTACTCTCAAGTATCAGGTAGCCATGGGTCTCAGAGGGGGAATCGTGGCTGGTCTAAATCGATCATGATAATTTCCTTCTCCAGGCTGGATTATTGATTTAGGAATTGACATGTGATACAATTCTGGCCAATCCAATGACCTATCATGGAAATTAGTTGGGAGCTTCTGGGACAAGCCTCTTTTCTCCCTCTTAAAAAGGGGAGAGCATCTTACTCTCGCATGACCATGTTCAAAGACAGCATTGGGTAAGTGTTGATGCTGGAGCTGCTGCAGCCATTTTGTAACCCTGCAGGGAAAGCCTGAGGACAGAAGTCAACTGGATAAGTAGAGCCTTGGTCCCTGATGATGCTGAGCTGGTGAATGAACCAATTCCAATTTTCTCGTTGTATGAAGTAATAACTCACTTGAGTATTTGGAGTTTAGTGTTACGTGACAAAGAGCTAAAAGCATTTAAACCAATGCTCTTGGGTGTCACCACTGCCCCAGCACCACGCTCTTACTTATGTAGATGCTTTGCTGAATGGGTACATGTGGACTTGAGTGACTAAGTCCACTCAAGTGCACTTGATTGCAGTCAGTCCCTTGGAACATGGCCTCTTACTTTGTCTCTCCTCCCCTCACCCCTCGCACATTCTGCTCAAACATTTTAATAAACTGCACTTTATTACACTGCAGTATCTTTTTTTCAAACATAAGGTGTGTAGACGGGTTTTTAAAAATGCAAAGTGAATTAATCATGTGGGTACTAGGGAAATGCCTGAAGATTTTAGAGTTCCTTTAGCATATACTCTGAGAGTGTTTTAATTCAGATGTGGAATTGGGGCTGGCTCCTGTGTGGCAAGATGACCCTTCCAAATGTCAACCAAAAACTGGAGGTAGAGGGGAAGAATAAGTAAAAGGAGCTGAGGTGGGAGCAATGAGTCAGTGGCAGCTAGTTTCTTTGAAGTATGTCAAGTAACTCTTTCAAGTACTTTGAGACTTTTTCAAACATCATTGAGAAGCCGTCTGTGAATTTCTAAATCTACAAAGGAGGGAAATTGTAACACTGCTATTTAAAAAGGCCCTTTTTTTTTTTTTTTTCAAATTTATTGTTTAGATTGACATTGTAAAAGGGCCTATTTTACGGGCTTTACATGTAGACTTGAGTTCTTGGCTCCCAGTTTTTTAAATTCACAGTTTAGCCTTAGGACTCATTTTCTGATCTCAGAGCTAAATGACAGTGCTAGCAAGCAAGATGTACCTATAGGGTCCGGATGTGTGAAACACCAGTAAAATAAAATGGAACCCTCACCGGTTGGCTTTCAAAGCTTGATCTGAAGTTGGGGGTAGGTCTTTGTTTGGTCTGAAACTCCCTCCTAGAACTGGAGACTCAGAGCCTTTGTGTTTCTTGGGATGGATTTTTCAGCCATATGCAGGACTGAAATAATTTCGGACCAGCTATATGGAAGTGAGTGTTCCAGAAAAATCATGTGAGTCATTCATTTACGTATTCATCTTCCTAAATGAATTTTCTAAGTGCAGTTAATAAGATTACTTTGAGGTTAAAATATATTTTCTTAAGTAAAATCTGCAAATTCATCCTTACTGAATTTGTGGGGTACCTTTAAGAGGAGCCTGAAGGCAATCAGTTTTCACTTTTGCATTGTGCCATCAATGAACATTAACTGAATTTATCATTTAAGCAGGGCAGTTGTGCCAGGCTCTGAGAGAGGGGGATTCTAATAATCCTGCCCTCCTATTAGTAAGGGAGATAAATCCCAGTGCAGTTAAGGTGCCAGAAGATGAGAGCAAGAGGGTCACATTAGTGGCACAAATGACAAATCCTCTGGGAGTACAGAGGAAGGAGACTTTCCTTCCATCTGGAATGATGAGGAGGGAAGGCAAGGAGGTAGGAGAATTAGAGCTGAGCCTGAAGGATAAGTGTATCACCAACTGGGTGTGTGAGAGGAGGGTGACTTGAAACCAACAGCACAAAGGCAAGAAATCTCATTTCTCATGGAAGTTTCATGAAGGGAAATTATTGGAAGTTTGGCTGGAAGTGTTTTTGATTAAAGACTGCCATCCGCATGTAGATCTGTGGCTGCCTTATGGCCGCAAAGGCAGATTGAGTAGTTTTGACAGAGACTGTGTGGCCTGCAAAGCTGAACATATTTACTAATGTTCCTTTACAGAAGAGTCACTGCCATCTTGTCTCTCTGTAGAGGTTGGGTTCTTAACACTATCCTTCCACTTCAGATGGAAGTCCTAAAGCTGTCACTTCAGGGAGTATTTTTATTACAAAAGAGAATGGAAATGATGCAACAGTAATGGAGAGAACACCAGATTGGGATCTGGTGATCTTGATTTCAGTCTCAAATTCTGCAAAAGTAGCTGTGGGACCTTGGAGGAGTCACTATACCTCCTAAGAACTCTTTTTCCTGGTCTACTGATTAAAGCCACACTGCCAACTTTCCAAATTAGAAGGTTTCCTAAACACTTTTTCTGGTTGCAAAAAACTATTTTAGCAGATGAAATAAAATGCATTTTAACTGGTTCTCCATGGCAACGCTTACAGCTCTTTCCAGTAACCTTTTGAAGTCTGACTTCTCCATGTTGTGCTTATGGCATCTTTGGGTAGATAGATATTTGGGGATGGGAAAAAAATGATCTGTTTAATGCAAAACTTACTTTGATTTTGTTTTGGTTTTGTAAATGCCGGGGTTTCCTTTCCCAGAAACAACATAAACCTGAAAAAAAAGAACCTGAAACTTTATCTGGGGTGGTTAAAGCCCCAATTTTAAGAGTAATCTGAAAAATCTTGAAAGGATTACATGAAAATAGCTGAGTTTTGACCAGGGAACCAGCAACCACAGCTCATAAATGCCTTTGGCTTCAGATCAGTGTGGGGACCTGCAGAAGAGGAGATTCTCTTCAATTGAAGTACTAAGAGGAGAAATGTTTTTAGATCTCAAGAAATCTTAGTTTTTGGCTATCTGTGGTTAAAAATCAGTCCTGGTGTATCTTTGCCCTGAAAGATTAAGGGAAAGAACTGCTTAGGAAAATATAATGACTGCTTGGTAAGAAGTGCCTGAGCAATGACTTCCACATAGGGTGGACTTGCTAAGGTGTCTGGCGACAGGACCTTCACCTTGTTCCACAATGCATCGTGGTGGTTTGAAGCAGGAAGCATGTGTAGTTTGGTGATGCTGTCTTGACTCTTCAATTTAGAGTATGAAGATTTGGAGTGGGAGCAGAGAGGAAGTAATTAAATGTATATCTTTTTAAAATACAACCTCAGTCAAGTTTGAATCTGACAGAAGTTATGTGTATATTTTAGGAATAGCAAAATGTCAGAACTTCAAGCCCATCATTTGAGAGTGAGCTCCCATTTGGCTAATTCCACGGTGTCCTGTTGAGTCTCAGGTTGGTAAAGCACTGCAAGCACAGAGCCCGTTTACAGTTACTTCCTCTTAGGATACAGGGCACAGGTAGCGACTTGAGTGGTGGCTCCTGAAAAGATATCTCCATGCCCTAATCCATTAAATCTGTGAATGCAGCCTTACTTGGAAAAAGGGCCTTATGCGTATGTGATTAAGTTAAGACCGTGACAGGCTATCATCTGGATTATCTAGGTGGGCCATAAATCCAATAACAAACATCCTTATCGGAGGCAGAATAGGAGAAGACACAGAGAGGAGGCAACATGACCATGGCGGCAGCGCTGGGAGTGATGTGGCCGCGAGGTAAGGAATGCTGACAGCTACAGAAGCTGGAAGAGGCCAGGGAGGAGTCTCCCCTAGATTCTCCAGAGGGTATGTGGCCTGGCTGATAGCTTGATTTGCAACGTCTGGCATCCAGAACTGTGAGAGAATAAGTTTCTCTTTTTTCAACTACCCAGTTTGTGGTAATTTGTTACAACAGCCTCAGGAAACAAATCTAGTACCCAAAATACATTCATCCAACCCATCCCACGGCCCCTGTGGAGAAGCACATCAGAGCTTTCCCCACCTCCCTGTGATCTTGCCAGAGAATAAAGGGCTGAGGGACTGTGCTGACTCCTGATAGACAAGGTGGTGTGCCAGGATGACAGAGGCACAGAACTAGCCAAGAACCACTCTAGTATTGGATTCATTTGGCGGGACTACTTATTCCACCTGCTTGGAATAAAAACAGGAAGATGTTTTCATTGATTTGCCTCCATTTACCACAGAATGTTACTCATCCAGTTCCAGTTGATTTGAGTCATCTTGTCAAGAAGAAATAACTGGATACTTGTCAATAGTAGGGAATATGAATAATTTTCACTTCTCAGAAACTTTTAATTTTTAGGGCACTTTAAATACGCAGATCAATTTGCGCTCTCGAATCTCACAATGACTCTGTGAAGCAGGTCAGACAGGTATGATTATGAATCTTTTTAAGCTGTGCAACTTAAAGCTAACGAACAAAGCCAGATTGAAAGATAATTTTTCCTCATCCAGTGTCCTGCTTAAATGGCTTACTCACTCTGTGGGGAATGACTGATTGATTCAACAGAGAGTTGACAAATTGAAACCACATTTACCTGGAAATGTCCTTGCATGAGAATAGGGGGAAAAAAGTTTTAAACAGGAAAAATAGAGATACACCCTACCACACGCTGAAACACACGTATATTATACATCTATTCTGCCTAGAATATAATAAAGATTGCATTGCACATTGGTGGTAAAGAGGTAGATCACTCAATAAATAGTATAGTCTTCATATGGAAAAAATTAAATTGTTTATGTACCTTAAACAGATAGAAAAAAATTTATAGATTAGATATTTAATTGCAAATATATATATACATAATAGAAAAAATACAGGAAATGTGTTTTAATGACTTGGGAGTGGAGAAGGCCTTTCTATGCATAAAATGAACTTAAGAGCTGCAAAGAAAAATAGACAAATTTGGTTATAAAAATTAAAAATGATGTGGTCAAAGATGCTATAATAAAGTTAACAGAAAAACCAAACAATATACCGTGGTAAATATTTGCAAAATATATGCTATTTATTAATTATATTCAGCAAACAGTTTTGGAGCACCAGATATGCACCAGACACCGCGGTCAGTGTTAGGCATTAAGCCCTGAATAAGATAAGCAGTCATCATGACCTCATGGACCTTGCTATCTAGCCTGCATTAACCAAGTACTTTTGAGTATAATGAGTATTATAAAGGTCAAGCTGGATGCAATGGGAAAGTGTGATGTGGATAAGTCTTGATAGGCAAGAGTTAGCATCTCTAAACAACTGACAGAAATCGATGAGAAAAATATTAACCTAGAAAAGTTGAAAAAAGATATGTACTGAAAATTCCCAAATGAAGAAATAATAGTTCACCAATAAACACAGGAAAAGATTTTATCCTTGTGAACAAAGATATTCAAATCAAAATGACATGTAATGTTTTACCTATCAGATTACTAAAGAATCAAATGAGTTACAATAGAAACTGCAGGTGATGAGAGGTAGGAACCTGGGCTTTCTCTCATTCTTTGTAGGAGTGTAAATTGTAGAAAATCGTATAATGCCTATCAAGACTTACAATTTAAAAATTGGTTTCTCTATTCAAAGTGTTATGGACTGAATGTTTGTGTTCCACCCCACAGCAAATTAATGTATTGAAGTCCTAACCCTCAATGCGATGGTATTTGGACACGCATCTTTGGAAGGTAATTAAGGAGGGATGAGGTCATGAGAGTTGGGGCTTGCATGATGAAATTATTGCTCTTATAGGAAGAGACACCAGATTTTTTTTTCTTTTTCTCCCTCTCCCTCCACTCTATCTTTCTCTGCCATGTGAGGACATACCCAGAAGTCCCGTCTGCAATCTAGGAAGAGAGTACTCACCAAATCGGTAGGCACCTTGATCTTAGACTTTCAGCCTCCCAAACTGTGAGAAATACATTCCTGTTGGTTAAGCCACCCAGTCTTTGGTCTTTTGCTATCACAGCCTGAGCAGACTAAGACATTGTTTGTATGTGTGTGTGTGTACGATTTAAAAGCAAGTAACAGGAGAAGTAAAAAAAAAAATGTAAGCACTGCAGTATCAATCAGAACATTATATTGGGGATTGGCAAACTCTACAGCCCATTGCCATATCAAGCCCACTGCCTGTTTTGGAAATAGAAAATATTGGAGCAGAGCCATACTCATTTGTTTATGTATTGTTTCTGGCTGTTTTTATGCTACAACAATAGACTTGAGTAACTGCAACAGAGACTGAATGGACTGCAAAGCCTAAAATATTTCTTATCTCTTCATTTGTTGACAGTTTGCCAATGCTTCTATTGAGATTAAAACCATAAACAACTTAAATATTCATTAATTATGTTTAATTAAAATTATTTTATATTCACAATGTGGAGTATTATGCAGCAATTGGTAGAGTCTTACATATAGACATGTAAATATGGCTTAAGATATTTTGTTAAATGAGAGTTATGGCTCAATATGTGTAGCATAATTCATTTATGTAAACAATATGTATAAAGAGAGATACATACATATGTATGCTACCATTTATAAAGTGCTAAAGTACTGCCCTAAGCATGTAACATAATTTGTCTTATTATATGATTTATTACATATAACAATTGTATGTGTTAGTAATATTATTTAATTTTAAATATTAAATAATGGTAATATTATTTACTATTTTGCAGAGAAGAAATTGAGGGTTAAAAGACTAATTTGTCTAGTCACATAGCTAGTAAGTGACAAAGTCAGAATGTGAATTCACACTTTTCACCACTGTACTGTGCATAAATGTTCAAAAAGGGTAAACACAAACAGTTTTTACTTGGGGAGTAAGGAAGATATTAGAAATGGAATTATAAGGGTCTTTAATTTTCTATTATTGTTTATTGTGTTTACTGGTAATAAATGATTGTTGTTAAAGATTCAAAGATGCTTCCACGTTGGAAAAAAAAGAATGTAGGAAATAATTTCATTAACTTTGTCAGAACTAAGTCAATGTTACTGTCAGTAAATTTCGATACTGTCACATTAATGCCAAATACATTGAAATTTGTCATTTAGGATCATTTTCTAATCATTTTAATTAAGAATGAAGAAATGATAGTTCACCAACAAACATATGAAAAAGATGTTTATCAGAAAACCCATTCAGTTTATAAATGAAGGAAAGAAAGCTATAACATCAATTATTTTTTAGGAAACTTGCGAAACAGGGAAAACTAAAATGTCAAAGTCTGGGGTAACCACCATGGATTCTCTAAGTTTGCATTATTCAAAGGGATATAATTTTCCTGCCATATCATTTGACAGGCATAGTTGTGGCCTGGCGGAAATAGGTTTACACTGAAAATAAATTAGATTGAATTAAATTAATGATCCGACTATAAATTTTGGCCCTGTCCTTTTACTAGCTAGGTCATTAAATAACAAATAAATTATTTAGTCTCTTGAAATTTTACTTTATATTTAAAATGAGGATGTTGGTCCCTAAATTTCTGGGTCTGCATACATTAAAGCTTCTAATACAACCAGCACATTACCAGTTATTTGCCATTTATTAAGCATCACTTAGTAGGTGCTTAATAAACACTGGCTATATCTACAGAGATAGAATTTAGACTGTCAAGTAGCAAGTTAAATTGGTCATCCCAGATATTTCTGTCCTCAGCTCTACTAGTCCAGAAGGAAAGTGGTTTTCTCCCACTCACTAGCACAAGCTGGCAACAGCACCATCCGGACTCAATGCTCATCACTATGGTAACAACCGTGGTCTCCCTGCTTCCTGCTCAGTGTTTATTCTTCCATTTTCTCCCCACCCCCCTCAGAGCCAGACTCAGCCTGTGGCTCCTACTCAGAAGGTTTTCTGAAAAGAATAGACAAATTATAGAAAACGGTAATTGGATATAATCTCTTTTTCCCTCAAAGTAAGATACCACTATGATCCACTTTTTTTTTTTTTTTTTTTTTTGGTAAAAGGAGCCTAACTAAATATAGTACCTCCATTCTTGTAACAACACATGATTCCTGTGTTTGATGGAGATAGAAACAGGAGGCATGCTTATTGATACTCACTTAATCCTCATGAATTTGCTCGCTAATCTTTAGAGCCCTACTGCCCGGGGGCATCCCATGGAGGGGATTGTGGGAGCAAAGACACAGATATAGGAATGCAGTTCGTGGATCTGAAGGTCCATGGGTCCACTGGCTTTGTAGGAAGAGTAGGTTGACAGGGGTGAGGAGGAGGAAGTAAGGCTGGAGTGCTAGACTGGGCCAAGTTGTAAGATAATTGATACTGTTAATCTTGTCCCTTTCCTAGGAAAAATCATCTCTCTTCATTATACCAAATTTCACTGTCAGGATCACTTAGGTCCTGCATTCCTTATGTTTCTATGATTGTAGCATCTGCAAGAGAACCAAATATATGTAAACTCAGTGATACTTGATCTTAAGCAGTTTGCCATCTATGGCCCTTGATGCAACAGTTATACTTGTATAACTTATTTTCTTAGCTTCCGGCTTTCCAAAAGCAGACCTATCTAGATAATTATTTTTACAGGAATAATATTTTTGCAAATGTTAAGTTGATGTTTTTCATTTTCAGAAATCATGTTGCTATGCAGCTCTGCACTTATTAAATCACTGGACTTCATTTCATGGGAGGTTGGAACAGAGAAGTCATTTCTTGGCCATCAATGGAAAACCATATTTTAAAAAATTCACAGTGAGAACATAATATTGAAATCCAGGCTTTGTTGAGAGGGGAAAAATATTGTTTAAATTTGCCAAAATTTCATTTACAAATCAAATGCTAAGCCTAGGGAATCTGGATCACTGAATTTTACTATAAGCCATTATGTAGAGAAGACCAATATATGCTGCAAGGGACATTTCTATCTAAGAATAGGGAAAGCCCCTTATATTTCTGAGAGGAGATGGTTGGGAGGAGTAAAGAGAAGAAAGACAAGCCATCAGACATGATTATGTCAGCTCTCTTGTCCCCTTGGGGTAGTAGTTGTTGGAAGATGTAGTAGAAACATGGTCCAGGACAGCAGGTATATCCCAGCTTGTGCTTCAGAGCATCCCACAGTTGGCGTGGCGCTGCATCTAACATGGTGCCAGATTGGATGGCAGAAATGGCTGAGTGAGCTGTCTAGAGGGCTGAGCTTTAGATATCACCTCATTTCTTCATATCCTCCAATATTCTGTATCCTTGACATGAATGGGAAATGGAAGAAGCAGTAGACCAGAAGAGGACTAAGGTTAGAAGGAAGAGGTCATGAATGTAGCTATGACTTCAGCAGAGATGCCAACATAGCATTTGAGGGAACCAGGTGGGACAAACCACACCTCTGTGGGCACCACCACTGTTTCCTGGGCACCAGACCAAACAAGCTACAACATGTCGGAGACCAGCAAGGACTCAGAGGCAGTATCTATCCCTAAGGACAAGTCATTTATTGTATGTGTGATACATAAGCATACCTGTATGTCCAGGTGCCAATTTGGAAAGTATGAGAGGAAGGGAATACTTAGAAGGAGCTTAAACTTTGAACTATCCAAAACTGAGGTATCTTTAAATAGCAAGTAGAGAATAAATAAAGTTATATTTTCACTCTGAGTGTATAACTTTTGAACCATAAACATCAACATTCTTAACCACATGGAGAAATTCCTGGAGGCCTTCTGAGGGAGTACATATATGTTTAGCCAAGTAACAGAGAAAACTTAGCAACTCCTAATGGTAGACCTAATAATATGATAGAATTAGAATCAGAATCATAGAATCTCACAGTGAGGGGAATCTTTCAGTCCAACCATCTAAGTAACCTGAACCAGAGAAAAAACAAGACTACCATGTCCAGCCAGCAGAATGCTATAATATGCTATGATGACTGGAATCCTTGTTAACCAATTCCAGCAACCTGTGAGTATGGATTTCAAATAAAATTATATTCATCGAGCTCGCTAGATTTTGTAAGGCACCACGTATTCTCTAAGTGAGCGATAAACAGTTGTGATGGACTAGAACAGAAGAGAGGGTTAAAATTGCAAGAGACCTTAGAGGTTGTGTATTTTAATGTTTGTTTTAATCATCTGCATCAGAATCAGCTTAAATGTATGAACATGCAGATTCCTGGACCCTAGTCTTTATCAACTGAATCACAAATCTCTAGTGATAGACTCTGGATATGTTTTTATTTTTTATGCATTTTTTTATTTTTTTAAACCAGTAATTTTTATTATGTAGTCATTTCCAAAGTTGACAAAGAAGTAGATTAACTATCCCAATTAGTTGTATTGACTGCAGAAAATGTTCACTACTGTGTTGTAGAAATTGTTTTTTTCTAAATTAATAGGATGGTTGTACTAAATATTTGGGATAGACACATCATGTTTAAATATTTTAATCCCTAAGCATAAAAAAAAATCAGAAGCAAACTAGGATTGAGCTGTCAGTCTGGGATTTATTATTGATTAAAGGTAATCTCCTCCTACTGGGCTATCACCAGCCTATCACCTCTCCGTTGAGACCAGCATGAAGGTCGAAGCTCACACCACCTCTGCAGACTCATTTCATCCCTCCCCTGCCTACGGTCACCTGTGTGGTTGGTAAGTCCTTGAGCCCTCAAAGGCCTAATAACGTAGATGAGTTCAGATCCAGAATCATCAGGGATCTGTAACTTTGGAGTGAGAAATTGGTTTTCAAAGCAAGAATCCAGCTGGGGAAAATCTATAATGGATAAATATTTAAATGACACAAGGGTTTTAAGAAATTAAAAGAATGTGAAATGAAGTGAGTTGTAAACAAAACCTCCATGCCCTTCTTTTCCGTGTGCCTCAGTTACCCTCGTGCCTGACAGGCTTTGCCCACGGAGCCCAGGGGACCCTCAGCGACGGCCTGCTGTGGTCATCAAAGTGATGGCCTCTGTCAGGACTCATTCAGTCCCCAAAACAGGCCCGAGTTTCGTCTGAGTTTTCACCTTAAACCCCACACGGTCGTCCTGGCAGGTCATGGTAAGATAGAAAGCCTTGCAAATAAGTCAGGTTATCTGATCTGAATTTTTCCCTTGTCAGCCCGGGCCAGAAACAAATACCCAAATGCAACATTTGAGAGATTTCTACTTGTCTGTTGCCTCCTCGAGAACAGCACGTAACTGCAATGCAGCCTGTACAGGAGGACGGAGGGAAGGAAAAGCCAGAGCCAGGTCTTGAGCTGAGGAGGGCAGAGTCTTGCGGAGGGCCCTCAGGACTGGGTGATGCTGTGAGGGAGCATGAATCCCGTGTCCCTGAGGATCCTGAGCGCTACTCGGCCATTGGGTCGGATCACCAGGTGGGTGATGCTGCCATTGTTGAGGGAGCAATGGAGCCAGCCTTCGGGAGGAAACTGCAGCGCTGTGTCCTGTCATCTGCAGCGAATGACACTGGCGTGACATCGGAAGATCTCCTAATTATCCTTCCCCTGCTTGGCATCCCCCGAGGGATGTAGTTTCGGAGCGCTCCCTGGATCCGGACTCCATCTTCATAGCATGCCCAGCGGCCGCTTCTAGTGATACGCTGCCAGGCTGGCTTGACGAGGAGGGTTCCCGCCCCAGGTCTGTGCGGCCTTTGAAGACCCTTGGCGGGTGCCTGTTGCTGAAGCCAGTGGTTTCTGTGGGGTGGGTCATGGAGGAATGGACGATTTTATTAAACCTCAACCCCAAGCTTGCAAGTCGGAGTCCAGTTAGTTCGACCTGTTCACGACCCGGTGGGTTCAGACTGCAGTCCTTTTCCAGGGAGCCGTCCACATGGTATTGGGAACGCATGACGAGGAGGGTGTGCCCTGTGGCCTTGGCTCTGCAGTGGTCCAGCCTGGAAGCCAGCTCTTCTCCAGATTCCACGTTCCTCTTCCTTAGGTTGTTCAGAGACAGTGGTTCTTGCCTGTCCCGGTCGGGGTCCCAGACGCTGAGGCTCGGCCGCGTGCCCCACGCCCAGGCCCGCGGCTCGGCTGCGCGCGGCTTCCCCACTGTGCCAGCGAAGCAGAACCCCGGGACCAAGCCCCTGGCCAGCCCGCAGACTGCCAACCTCAGCACCTGCTGGATCCCGGGGCCGCCCGCTCCCGCTCAGGTCCCAGGCGCTCAATGCCTGGCAGGCGCGCCGCCTCTGGATATGCTTTTAAATAACAGAGTTGGGCCGGGCGCAGTTGCTCAAGCCTACCTGTAATTCCAGCCATACAGGAGCTCCACACCAGCCTGGGCAACATAGCGAGACTATAAAAATGAAGATAAAATAAATTGGAGTGTGGTGGCACGTCCGTGTCATCCCAGCTACTAAGGAGGCTCAGGTGGGAGAATGGCTTGAGCCTGGGAGTCCAAGGCTGTAGTGATCTATGATGGCGCCTCTGCACTCCAGCCTGGGCGACAGAGCAAGACTCTATCTCAATAAGTAAGTACGTAAGTAAATAACTGATCTGTTTTGTGCCACCTATACCACTTTTCTAGTCCTAGACTTCATTCAGCAAATGAGAAAACCAAGGTGTAGAAGCGCAAGTGATTTGCTCCTGATTACTAGTTAGTGGAAGAGCCAAGATTGTATCTAATAATAGTCTTTCATAATTTGTTAATTGAGAGGGAGAGTGGAGAGACGATGGGGATGGTTTATGAGATATACCAGGGTGGTTAATCTTGTCTTTCAGTCACAGGATGCTCATTCCCCTCCCATACTCCACCCCCATGACTCTCTTAAAGTTATTGTTCAAATGAGTGTGGCAAGGTTCGTGAACCCTTTTAGCTGGGGGTGAGAATTCTCAGTCCCTTGACATAGGAATTTTCAGCATATCCCAATAATTAGATTCCGGAAGAACTTGTAACCCAAACTCATACATAGGACTGCTTTATATTGGAACACCAACTTTCTGCATGTTATGGAACACATAGCCCCAGAACCGAGATCAGTTGTCCATCTACAAATGTCACTCCCTTTTATTTGATGAGTTAACTGAGGAATACTTATTTCCATATCAGCAGACAACTCTAAATATATAATATATAAACCTCTGTGTTTATATGTTTGTTTTCCCCCAGAAAAGGAAGTTGGCTTTCAGTCCAGAAATTCTTATTATTATTTTATTTTTTGAGAGACAGAGTCTCACTCTGTTGCTCAGGTTGGAGTGCAGTGGCATGATCATTGCTCACTGCAAACTCGGAGTCCTTGTCACAAGCAATCCTCCTGCCTTGGCCTCCTAAAGTGTTGGGTTTACAGGTGTGAGCCACTGTGCCTGGCCCAGAGATAATATTTTTCATAAGACACAGCTGGAAGCAGATGCAGTTACCAAAGGTCCCTTTAGTTCCACTCTGCTATTTTCCTAAATGCAATGCGGATTCTTGCCTTTGTATCTCCAGAAGATTTTCACGCTTTCCAAATTTCACTTCTCTTCAGTGAAATGCTTTCTCATTTCTAGAGTTATTCTACAGCTGGCTTTCACCTACCGTTTATATGTTTATGCTCATTTTTATGTCAGCATTGCATTGAACAAACAAGGGACAATCAAAACAATTTTTTTTGACAACTGCTGCAAGCACAACCACTCTGAGGGCAAGTTCTTCTCTGTCCCAGATGAAATGAGGGGCAGGTGCCATTGACTTTCCTGGTTACTCTTAGAAAATAAAATATCCTCTACATAGTTTAATCTCCAGAGTAATCTCAGTTTAGTAACCTGGATGTCCAGCCAAAACTCCAAATTTCATCCAAAGTTAAAGTTTCTTTCCTCCTCCAGCATTGGCCTGTCAGGGCCCAAGGTGGAAAAGCAAGCGGGGAGTGATTGGCTTCATGACTCTGTCACTTCTCCCCTGCCCTCCTTCCCAGGTCCCTGACAAGGTAAGAGGAAGGGAGGGGAGGCAAGAGGTTGGGAGGAAGCCTTATTGACTCACATCAATCTATGATAGACATTTACAGTTGATTTTGTCCTGGAGCATTTTCATAGGTTCTTTGGGGACATCCATTGCTGGAAGTCTCCCTCGATGTGGGCACGTGCTTCTGCTAATCACTTTGCCTTTATCTGACAGCCCCCTGGGTATGTTGTGGTACACCTCCATTTTTAAATGTCATTGCTTCCTAAGATGTAGCCCATTTTTCCTTTGAGCACCTGGTAGGCATCCAGCCCTAGCCATAATATTAACCTTTAGATTTCTCAGGCACTAGTCACATACCAGTCTGGTATCAGAGGTCACATCACAGGTTCTCCTGGTGGTTGATTTTGAAGTCTCCTCACTAGATTTGAAGTCAGGAGAAGGCAACATTCATCTCTTTCCCAATCAGGAGTGGAGAGTGCAGGAAGAGTTGAGACTCAGCACTGTACCAATTATTCCTGAATACATTTTTTTCTCTAACTGCAGTTTTCCAAGAATTTAATTTCATTTTCTATTCTTTTTTTGAGAGAGGCTAAGGGTTGCAAAACCAGATTTAGACTACATCCATTACACTTTCTCCATAAATAGGCTTGTATATCATTTTGGAACCTGGAAGCAGTTTTTTCTACCTATTGCCTTGGGACCTCGGCCTAAACTGAGACCAAATCTCATTTTACCTTCCTGTTGCATTCAGATGGAGACGGATCTGTACAACTAGATGGAAATGGTGTACACTTAACTTCTGAGCTCTCACCTATCTCTGCAATTTCCTGATGTTTGGGACTTTCTCTTTTCCCCTCCTCTCCTACCTGATAAGGGCCTCCACTTTCTGTGAAGTCACCCCCATAGCATCTATTTCATGTCATCACTCATTCTTTGATTTTGCAGCTCTTTCCAATTTGATATTTCCTTGCTTCATATCCCTCCACCCTCAAACTTAGGGATTTTTAACTTCTGTTTGTGCTATCAATTCAATGCAAGATTCCTGTTTAAAAAAAGGTAAGGACTATAGTTCTTAGAAAGAGATGTTAGAGAAATTTTTCCAATATCCTGGGCCCGTGGTCCCCTTGGTACCTCATCATCCAGGCCCCTGCAGATTCCTGCTTTCTTCAAGGGAACTCTGCCTGCTTGCAGAGACAGAGGAGACCCTTTTGTTTTTGCCTACGTAAGTGTGGTATCAATCACTGAAAGAAAGCACATTGTGAATTCTATTTGCCAGTTGTATTTCAGCTTGTATGTTCCACTTTGTTCCACTTCTTTAATTGCAGCAGAATAGGGCAAACATTTAAAAAAATTCCTTTGATGAAACAACACAAAACAAGCATAGCCACTTATTTCAGACTAAAATTTTTTGAAGTATTTTATTTATTGTCAAAAAGAAAATAGTGGAAATAAATTAAGATGATGTAGATGCAGAGCTAAGAAGACAGTCAGATCAGTACACTGAATTATATTGTTATCAATTACACATTTGGCCACATGATAAATGTTATAAATGCTTTCAACTTTCCTCTAGATCCCAAAAAAAGTTTCATTAGACTAATATACATTGGAAAATAATTTGAATTTAGTAAGCTAAATATTTAGAACAATTTTGATTAGACTGCATGTAAAAGAGGGTTTATATAGTCACCATTAGTAATTCCCAATCTAATATTGCCAATGAGGAAACTCTGAACAGCTGTCATCTAGAATTCTAAAATATCACTCGTTGATAAATGTGCAACATAAGCACCATAGCTCAACAAAATGAAGTGCAATTTTCTCTTCAGTCAGAGAAAAGAGCAAGTTCAAGATTAGTTATGCATTAAACAGTCCATTTGGGAAGGCTAATTAAGGAGAGAGAGAAGACCTTGAAATAGAAGTCACCAGAAAAAGCTAGCAGATGAGTCTTTTTGGAGACTTAATTTGTCCTTTGTCACAGACAGAACACCTGTGAAAAGTGCATGTTGCCCTCATCCAAAGTCTGGTTATGAGGTGCAGAAGGTTTTCTGATGCCTGATGAAAAAAACAAAACAATAGTAGCTCATGAAATTGTCTTTAGAGGTGCTGAGGCCTTTTGGACATCAGGTTTCCAAAGTGATATAATAGGTGTGCAAACTCAATTCCAAAAAAAAGACACGGGCACAAGATTTTGGCTTGTTCTCGTTTTCCCTAGTACTTTAGAAGGCCTGAGAATGAATAGAACATACTGCATTTAAAGGAGTCACATTTTTGACAGGAAATCTAGCACGTGGAAAAAAAATCTAAATTCTTTCCAATTTAAATACACTCAGATTAGTATAGCTCTCACTCCAACCAAGTACCAGTGCTCCCAGAAGCTGCCCCAGTTTAATATCACATGCTATTCTTTACAGAACACTAATCAAGGACAAGAAAGAAGTTATTCTTGTGTAAGTTGCATTTACTTTAGTATCACTAATGTGTTTCTTTCTTGAAAATCTAGACAATGTTTTTCTTAACAAAATTGTTTTAGAGTTTTGGTATCCCGTTTCCTCAATATTATCCCATACAAGCTAAATGAAACAAAAAGTTCTGGAGGAGCAGGGTAAGAGTGTTGGTTGTCCATTATTGGAAGAGGGGGATCCCAGAATTAGTGATAATTCTATGAAATATCTCTGAGCAGGTTGTCCTAGACCTGTCTTTACTAAGGAATGGAACAAATGCCCTTAAGAAAAGACCAGAATTGTAAGTTAAAGTGTTTTTTCTTAGAGCCTTTTTTCTGAGCAGTTAGCAGTCTAGCCTTGAAGCAAGATTGGCCAAAAGCTGTGCTCTTAAACTCTATAAGTGTCAAGAACTCTCATATGATCTATTAAAATCCAAGGCCATGTACATTCTCTTAAGAAAATCTCTTTTTTAATATAAAATCTCTTTTTCATTTCCAAGTAGCAGGGCTAATGAAGGCCACTTCTGATGATTTCATAATGAGGCTTAGTGAATGGTTGAACTTGCCCACTCTTCTGAGCTCAGGTTAGGCAGTGTCTAGCAGCTACGAGAACTGCTCTGGGGGTCATCCTGCTCACTGCTCTTTAACCCTCTCCTCAAGTCTTTCTTCCCTTATAAAGGGAGATTTCTTGGTCTCATGGGAGAAAAATATCCTGTTGACCTGAGTGTGTGTGTGTGTGTGTGTGTGTGTGTGTGTGCTGTAAGTATATACTTCTTGCAAAAAAGTTCCAAATCTCTACAGTCTACAATCTCAACCATGGAAATCATCTTGTTCATCTTTTATTCCCACAACCGGGGATAATATCCAAAACATTTAACAACAAATATGGCTTCTTCACAGGTTATCCAAATGGCACCGGCAATAGTGCTGCAGTAGAGACCTGAAGGCCCCATTTGTGTCTCTGGTTGGAGGGTAATGGAGAGGGGTGGATAGATGGTCATGGGAAACACTGGGTGGGCTCCAGAAGTGGTTCTTCACCAACTCGTAGTAAAGTATTTTAATAATTTAACGATCAATACAACTGTTAGCACTGTGCACTGCCTGGATAGAACCCCTGTTCATAGCACTATGAGGTGGAGATTATAACCTCTGCTTTATAGCTGTGGGAACTGAGGCTCAAGGAGATTAAGTAATTTTTCTATGGTTACTCAACTAGAAGGAAACAGGGAGAAAGGGAAACCTGAGGAGTAAGCCAGGCTTATAAGATGACCAAGCACACGCTTTTCCTGCTCCTCTATGCAGCACCTGTTAGCCAGGCCCACATTTATCCAGCTCCTCAGTATCTGGTCTGTTAAATCAAGTTTAGAAATAACCTTTGACCTTCTCTCATTCTGTGAGGTTGGCCTGGCTGGAGAAGACCAAACAGGTGGGTGCACCTCTATAAAGTAAAGGTTGTTACTGCCTTACCCACTCCCCTCCAAGCTTCAGGAGACCCTGGCTGTTTTCAGGCCGTACAAAACCCCTTCAATGGCTGCTTTGCTGAATGACGTGGAAGTCTGTGAGACCATCTTTTCTGAGATTGCTTTGGCAACAAGAAGTTGAAATAGACTCTCTAGAAAGGATTTTTTCCCTTTTTCCTTTCCTTTCCAAAGATCAATAAAGTATACAAAGGAAATACATTTTCTTTATTTTAAAAATGTCTCTACATTTTAAAAAATTTGTCGTTGACTATAAAATTAACTAATACTTATCGTAAGCAAGTGTGAAAAAAACTGGTTTGCAAATTACTTAATAAAATTAGTTACACTCCTACTACCTGTTATTATATTTATTGACATATATACTCCTGAAATCATATTTTTCAGCATTTTAAAGTTTTTTTAATTATTAATTTTTAAAAGTCACTTTGAAATAATTTTATGAGTTTTTTCCTTTTTTATTACATTATCTTTGCAATTTATTTAATTATTCCTTTATCATTGAATGTTGAGGAAATTTCCAGTTTTTCCTCATTATATATAAGGCTTCATTCAAATCCTAATATCATGAATCTCTTACTTATCATGGACTGTTTCCTTAGGTAAAAATCCTAAAAATTGAGATTATAGGAACAAGAGAATTAATATATTGCACAGCTACTTTCCAGAAAGACAGTGCCAATCTGCACTTCCACCATAGTATATTAAAGCACCTGTTTCACCTCACTCTTTCCAACACTGATAATTTCCGTGATAAAAAAAGATAGTATCTTTTTTTTAAAAAAAGTTCAGTTTATTTTTATTTTTATTTTTTTTTAGACGGAGTCTCGCTCCGTCACCAGGCTGGAGTGCAGTGGCATGATCTTGGCTCACTGCAAGTTCCGCCTCCCAGGTTCAAGTGATTCTCCTGTCCCAGCCTCCCAAGTAGCTGGGACTACAGGCGCATGCCACCACTCCCAGCTAATTTTTGTATTTTTAGTAGAGACGGGGTTTCACCATGTTGGTCTTGATCTCTTGATCTCGTGATCTGCCCGATCTGCCCACCTTGGCCTCCCAAAGTGCTGGGATTACAGGTATGAGCCACCATGCCTGGCCAAAAGTTCAGATTTTTAAAGCACTAACTATAGCCAGTTTACTGGGCTTAGTATTTTTAACCTGTTATTTCCCTTTAATATTGACTAAACCCGATGGAATAATTATTGTTTCTATACTAGAGATGAGGACCTTGAGGCAGAGAAGAAGTACTTGGCCTGAGGGCATACCTGCAGTAAGGGCCAGTGTCAAGGTTGCACTGGGGTGCTTTCAGGGCTGGTTCTCTCAACCTCTCTGCTGTGCTGCTTTGCTCTGCACTACTGTGATCTGGTGAAGAGCAACACGTTTTTAACATTCACTTTTCCCCCAATTACAAAAGTATTATAAGTCCATTGAAAAAGAGTGGATATCCAGAAAAGCCTAGAAAAGCAAAAATCAACCTATCCAGGGTCAACTACATGTATTACACATATTTGTGTACTATCTACTTTCTCTCTCTCTGTGTACTCTGTGTATACATATGTGTGTGTGTGTGTGTGTGTGTGTGTATGTATATACGGTTGATTCTTGAACAATGCAGGGTTTAGGACATCAACCCCCCGCATAGTCCAAAAATCTGTGTGTAACTCTTTATTCCCCCAAAAGATGACTACTAATAGCTTACTGTTGACCAGAAGCCTTATTGATAACATAAGCAGATTAACACATATTTTCTAGGTTATATATCTTATATACTGTATTCTTACAATAAAACAAGCTAGAGAAAAGAAAATATTATTAAGAAAGTCATTAAAAAGAGAATCTATATTCTCCATTCATTAAATGGAAGTGGATTGTAATGAACATTTTCATCCTCATCATCTCCACACTGAGTAAGCTGAGAAAAAGGAGGAAGAAGAGGAATTGGTCTTGCTGTCTCAGGGGTGGTGGAGGTGAAAGAAAAACCACATATAAGTTGCATATAAGTGGATCATATAGTTCAAATCTGTGTTGTTCAAGGGTCAACTGTATATATATATTATAGATATTATCACATTGTTTAAGTTGCTTGATGACCTGCAGTATATGTCATTCAATAGTCTTGTACAAAATGATTTTAAATGGATACTTAGTGTATTAGTCCATTTTCATACTGCTGATAAAGACATATCCAAGACTAAGTAATTTATACAGGAAAAGTGTTTAATGGATTTACAGTTCTATGTGGCTGGGGAAGCCTCACAATCATGGCGGAAGGCAAAGAGGAGGAGCAAGTCATGTCTTACATGGATGGCAGCAGGCAAAGAGGGAGCTTGTGCAGGGAAACTCCCATTTTACCATCAGATCTCGTGAGACTCATTCACTATCATGAGAACAGTGCAAGAAAGACCCACCCCCATAATTTAATCACTTCCCACTGGGTTCCTCCCATGACATGTGGGAATTGTGGGAGCTACAATTCAAGATGAGATTTGGGTGGGGACACAGCCAAACCATATCACATAGCATTTTATTAAGTGGAATATCAAAACTTAATTAAATAATTCCATAGTGTTGTACATTTAAATTTTTACAATTTTTTCATTTATAAGTATCTTCAGTAAAGATATGTATAATGAGGAAGTTCATTCTAGCATTGATTGTAAAAGTAACAAAAGTTTAAACCACCTAAATGCTTACCTACCACAGAATGGTTAAAATTAAGCTAAATTAGTATATATGCACTTGTTTAATAAATGAAATAAATCAACATGTGTTTTTCTAGGAAAAGGTGTACAATACACACAACCCTTCATCACACACATACACACACACACACACACGTATATCTATGTGTTAACCCCTCTTAACACACAGACGTATATCCCTGGGATATCTTAGGCCAGACCTGTGCTTTAACAACTATAGCTTTCTACAGGTTCAAGAAAGTTATGTTATCAGTTATTCTTCTTTTTTTCCAGCAAGTTGTTTGCTTCCTTTCTACTTGATTCTTCCTAATGATATTAAATATGTCAAAATCTTTCCTATATTAAAAAATGAAGGGGGAATTAAAAAGCTCCCTAGACCCCTCATCTCCCTATAGATTATCTCCTTATTTTTCTTCTCCCTTTCATAGCTATGATAGATTGGAATATTTTTCTTACCTACCGTGTAATAGAATTACATATTCCTTACCATCATGTTATGGTCCTTTCTTTTGTGCCTACTGAAGGAGGAATATGTGTCTCTCTGTTGTAGATGAGCATTTATTCATAGGTAGTTTGAGGTTTTGTTACTTTTACAGTCAATGCTGCAATCATCTTCCTTATACATACATCTTTACTGAAGATATTTAGAAATGAAAAAATTGGAAATACTGAAATGTGCAATGCTATGGAATTATTTAATTAAATTTTGCTGTGACCTGGACTTCGGGCTTGGCCATTTGCTTTGGCCAAGGCCACATTTTCATGTATTAGCAGAAGCTTTAAATGCCATGACTTGGTTTGTCTCATATTTTTATCCTCCACCATGAGCACAGAATATCCCAGTAGCTTCTCCTTCAGCTTGGATCCCAGAATGGAAATACATGCATAGTTGAGTGGAGCCCAGTCAAACCCAGCAGAACTATAGCTGGTCCACTGAAACAAATGTTTGTTGCTCTAAACTACAAGGATCCTGAAGATGTTTATTATCACAGCAAAAGTTGATTAGCACAATAGCTAAACCTCTTCAAAGAATTGTCCATATTCACCATTTTTATTTCTTTATTTCCTGGTCTTTTTTCCAATTCACTCCATATGACTTTGGCCCAATTGTCTCACTGAAACAGCCCTTGCTATAGTCAGTAATAAACTCAATAATGCTATATGCAACGGATACATTTTAAAACTCGCTAGGCTTTTCACCTACCTCAATGGCCATTTTGTTCTGTATCTTTTGCAGGCTCTTCTCCTTCTACCCAGAAATTACATGTTGACATTCTTCTCTTAGAGTCTCTCCTTTTCTCATTTCATACTTTATTCTTAATCTCAACCAAGTTCAAAGCTTCAGTTACTATTATTATGTAAACATAATATTTAGCCCAGACTTATACATTTAACTACTTGAAATAAAAGTTTCTCACTTGAACATGATCAGGACTGAATCCATGATCTTCCCTTAGACTGGTACTTTTCCATTGTTCTTACTGTGATGAATGGTACCACCTTCTATTCATTCAGTTGCACAGGAATAAAACTTAGGCAATGTTCCTTTCCCTTACATCATCCCCATATCCATACTAAAAACATTGTTGGTATCACCTCCAAAAAATCTGTTTCATTTATAAGACTGATGCAATCACCATTTTAGCCCAAGGTACCATCATCTCTTGTCTAAGTAATGCTTCTGTGCTTAATTGCCATCTTCTCCTGAGGAATCCATTCAAAGTTTCAATTGGATTTTAACACATCCATTGCGCTTGGGATAAAGAATAAAGACCAAAATCCTCAGCGTAATGACCAAGGCTCTTCATGCCTAGATGCTACATCTTCCTCAAGCTTCCTCTCTTACTCTCTCTCCTCATTTTTTATGACCAAGTCATACCAGTCATTTCCAGTTTCTGAATGTGCCTTCTCTTTCCTAATGCAGAGCATTTGCAATGGCCATTTCCTGTCTTTTGAACGTTCTTTTCCGTCTCTCTACTTTCACTTAAGTTCTACTCATATTTCAGATTTAATTTCTTTAGGGAAGCCTTCCTAACTCCCCACACTTGGGATCAGTTTCATTTGTCATATGACTTCATAAGACAACCTTTTTATCCCTTGGGATGATTGTCTTAGTCCATTTGTGTTGCTATGAAGGAATTCCTGAGGCTGGATAATTTATAAAGAAAAGAGGTTCATTTGGCCTATGGTTCCGCAGGCTGTACAAGAAGCATAGTGCCAGCATCTACTCTGGTGAGAGCTTCAGGCTGCTTCCACTTATGGTTGAAGGCAAAGTAAAGCTGCCATGTGCAGAGATCACATGGTAAGAAAGGAAGCAAGGGAGAGAGCGAGAAGGCGCCAGGCTTTTCTTAACAATTGGCTATTGTGGGAACTAATAGAGTGAGAACTCACTCACTACCTTGACGATAGCACCAAGCCATTCATGAGGGATCCACCCCGTGACCAAAACACATCCCTTGTGACCCTGTACCCAACCCTGGGGATCAGATTTCCATGTGAGGTTTGGGGGAACAAATATCCAAACCTTAGCACTTAACTTCATTTGAGAGTCTACATTAATATTAGTTGACTTATTTCTGTAATGTCTTCCTTCTTTGTTACATCATAAACCCCACAATAGTAGAGTTCAACTGTTTTTACTTACCACTGTATTCCTTCCCCTTAGTAGATATGCAATAAAAAATTGATGGATGAGTATAAATATATACTTAAATTAAAAATAAATTATAGAAGAGTGTGAGCTGATTGTATTCTTTTTAAAATAAATGCATATGCATATGTGCTGGTATCCATCACTACCTGCAACTTTATCATCCAATATAAGAAATAGAATGTATTCAAATGTTAGGGGATATTTCCGTGTATTTTTGTGTAAAATATAAAAAAAGTCTTGGGATACCTAAAAAGTCAAACATTTGTAAATGTCCTCCTAGACAAATCTCTGATTATTTCCTTTAGGTAAATTTTGAGAAGCAAAATTACTAAATCTAACTGTGTCTGCCTATATATGTTCATGCATATTGCCATTACTTATCTAATGATAAGGAGCCCAGTGACTGGGCTAGCCCTAGGAATCAATAGGAATAAAAATAAAAATAAATATAAAAAACATATAAAATAAAAAATATACATATTTTGTTCTATTTTGATTATTATATTGGGCAATTCCTTAAAAGTCACTCCACATCTAAGGATCTGATAAATATTAAATATATTTCTCCTCATTTATTTGAGGCAAATTTTAAACATTTCACTCTTTAAGCCATCAGAAGTTTTATTTGCTTGAGGTTACTTTTTTCCCACTAAATAGTGATCTAATTATCCCTGCACTATTTATTGAAGAGTCATCCTTTTCCCTATTAAGCTGTGATATTACATTTATCTTACACTAAATCATTATATATACTAGTGTTGGTTTCTTGGATATTTGTTCTGTCCTATTGATATTTGTACTTTCATGAACCAGTACATACTACTTTATTCATTTAAGCAAGGATCATAGGGTTACTCTAAAAGAGTTACTACCTATGCTTTAATCATCATTAAAAAAACTTACTTGTTTTAAGTAATTGAAAAGTTACTAAGATATATAAGTACATGATTTACTTATTTACCTTTCATTACCTCCAAATTTGAAATATTTTACAGAAATGTGCATTGTACAGTGGAATAAAAATAAATGAAAACATTTGTAAGAATTAAGATTAATTTAGGAGTGAGGTTAACATATGAAATCATTTCCATAAGGAACTAAAGTTACTTTAGAATAGATCATATGTTGTTTCTAGATGTGATCAAAACAAAGAAAAAAAATGTGACCAGTTACAAGATTTCAAGTTTATCCTTAGAGTAATTTTTAAAAATTATTATTTTTTGAAGTCCCGCTCGCCTGGTATTGAAACCCAAAAGTGGTGGTAAGCAGCCTTGATTATATCCCTGCAGTTGGCAGGTGAGTCTCTCTCACTGTGCTTCCAAAGCATCTTGTGTCACTATCCAACACTGACTGCGTTGTGCTACAATAGTCATGCATGCTTTGCTCTGTCCCCACCAACATGACCCTCCCAACCCCAGCCTGTAAACTTCTTTGATGCCTGTTTTCATAGCCCTTGTGTCTGGCACAGTGCTTGGAACAGGAAAGGGTTCAAAATTGTGGGGGAAAAGGGGGAAGAAAAAGCAAACTGAGAGATGGGAAAGAGGGAGGGAAAAGGAAGTTATCTAGGATTCCACATGGATTTGTCTGAAGTTAGCACTAATATGTTGGTGCCTCTGCCTTCATATTCCATGCTTCTAAATTATCCCTGGCACCATCCTGGTCCCAAATTCTGTTCCCATCCCTCAGAGCAATAGAAATGGATTTTAACCTCTCTGCTTACTGTCCCCAATCCCAGTCCTGACAGTACACTGTCTACGCTCATATTAGATAGCACAAGATGATTTTTATTGTGAACGTGATGGGATTTCAGGGCTAGAATCATTTCCAGTTAATAGTGTGACATTAGGAGTTGATAGATTTAGCATCAGCCTCGGGAGCTAAGTCGAGCTCACTCATCTGCCTTTAGTGATGCTGTAACTTTGTTCAAAAGGACCACTCAGAAAGCAGAGCTGCCGGCTGCTCGCTCACAGCTCCTTAGATAAGGCAGGCCCATTCCGTTGGCTTATTTTCTGAGCATAATGTGCTCATAGCATCTGTCAAAACTCATTGCTTATAAAAGACAAGGACCTACCTTAAGCCAGCTTAAGTATGAAATGAAACTCATGTAACTAACTTGTGTAACTCATGCAACTGAAACCTGCAGGAAATGTTGAGCAGGGGCTCAAATCAAACCGTGTCATCAGGGCTCTCTCTCACTTCTGTTCCTCTGTGCTGGTGTCATTCATAAGTAAGTCCTCTCCACATAGTGAGCCCAGCATTTTCAGCATAACAACCCTGGCAGAAAACATCTCTTTTCATTTTATTTTCCTCTTTTCAAACAGTTTACAGCCAAAGTCCCAGGATCTGAGACTCATTGGCCTCTCTCAAACTCAGTAACTCTATTCAGGGCATTGGAATACTCTCAATGTCTATTCCTAGAAATTCAGAATTGGAGTCAGCCCTAGCCCACCCACATAGACTGCTCATAGGCAAGGGGTGGCTCCCAAAGGAAAATTGAATCATGGAGCAGAAATAAGAAGGAATGATGTTGGGCAGATGTGAGGTTCATTTTTTGTGTCAACTTGACTGGGTCAGTGTTTGAACAGATATTTGGTCAAACATTATTCTAAGGGTGTTTTTGGAAGAGAGTCACATTTAAATCGGTAGACTGAGTCAAGTAGATTGCCCTCCCCGATGTGTGTGGGCGTCACACATAGTTGAAGGCCTGCATGGAACAAAAAGGCTCACCCTCCTCTAACTAACAGAGAATTCTTTCTGCCTGACTGCATTTGAACTGGGATGCTGGCTTTTTTCTGCCCTTGGACTCAAACTAAAATACCAGCTCTTGGCTGGGCACGGTGGCTCACGCCTGTAATTCCAGCACTTTAGGCGGTTGAGGCAGGCAGATTGCCTGAGCTTGAGAGTTCGAAATCACCCTGGGCAACATGGTGAAACCCTGTCTCTAATAAAATACAAGTAAATTAGCCAGGTGTGGTAGTGCATGCCTGTAGTCCAAATTACTCAAGAGGCTGAGGTTGGAGAATTGCTTGAGCCAGGGAGGTGGAGGTTGCAGTGAGCCAGGATTGCCCCATTGCACTCCAGCTTGGGCGACAGAGTGAGACTCTGTCTCAAAATAAATAAATAAATAAATAAAACAAAATACCAACTCTTCCTGGGTCTAGAGCCAGCATGCATTTAGGCTGGAATTTACACCATTGGTTCTCCTGGTTCTTAGTCCTTCTGACTCAGACTGGTGCTACACCATCTGCTCTGCTGGGCTTCCAGTGTGCTTTCTCACCCTGCAGACCTTGGGGCTTGTCTGTCTCCCTAATCATGCAGACTAATTTCTTACAATAAATCCCTTTCTATATATGCATATAACCTTTTGGTTTTGTTTCTCTGGAGAACCTTGAGTAATACAGAAGGCCAGACAGTAGAAACCCTCTATACTCTCCATGTTCTCTTGCTGTGTCTTTGAAGTCCCTGTGTTCTGTCTACCCACATCTCCTTCCTATCCTTGAAATACATGTGTGGCCTATTCCAAAGCTCATTCTTATCCTCTGCTTTGAAGCCCTTCCTTATTTTACTCTTGGAGAACTCAGCATCATCCACCTTATAGTTTCACAGAGCATAAGTATTTCCCCACCATTTCCTCATTCTGATTCCACATGGATTTCTATAGCTTCCCTACCTTTAAGGGAGAAGAGACGCTTTTTTTGTGCACCCACTATGTATACAACCCTGTGTTAATGGTTTATGGAATATGGATAGGAAATACAGATGCTACTTGACTTACAATGGGGTTATGTCCTGATAAATTTGTTGGAAGTTGAAAATATTGGAAGTTAAAAACTCATGTAAAGGATAAGTCATGATTGCGGACTGTGAATGTCCCAACTCACGTGTGATGGCCATTACTGGCCTGCTGCCTTCATGCTGGGCAATTATCTTGAGTTTCATCTCAAGAGTAATTGCCTTCCTCTTCTTCTCACCAGAAGCAGGAGACACAGATGGGCATTTTGTAGACGTGATGGATGCGGAAACAGGATATCCAAAAATTGCTGGCAACACAGCACACTGTCATCATGTGCCTGACTGGGAGCTGCATTTCACTGCCGCTGTCCAGCACCTCAAGAGAGTATCCCACTGCATATCTCTAGCCTCGGAAAAGAGCAAAATTAAAAATGAAAAACATGGTGTTTACTGAATGCATATGGCTTTCATACTACTGTAAAGCCAAAAATAGGAAGTTGAACCATTTTAAGTCAGGGACAAAGGTACTTGGTTTCTTCTCTCAGAGTGAGAATTAGATAATCATGGTCTTCTCCCTTCCTCTAGCCTTACTTTCTGACTCATCTCTAATTAGGCAGTTCACAATATTTCTTGAAGACACATATTATCCCCAGAACTGTTGTTAGGGTAGTGATTAAGTTCAGTGACTGGTGACAGTAAACCAGAGTGATGACAGGAAAAAGCAATGAAATGAGCTTGAAGACAAGCTAGAGGCAAGTCATGCCAGAGGTTGCCCCTTAGGGTTGGTGCCTGCCATAGCAGGAGCAAAACCAAAGATGATGCCGTTGCACCTGACTGAGGCATCAATCACAAATGGCCCATCCCCCAAATTATCTGGTTCATCTCGTAGAAGCCAGTTGGTATGCTATAAGTGGTCAGAAGGCACAGGGTGAAGATCCGGTGTCAATATTTACCTAATGTGAGATCATGGGAGGCCACTTTACTTCTCTGGGTTGTTTCCTCCTCTGTAACTTGAGGTACTACAAGGCTGACTTCATGGTCATGTAAGCTCTGTGCAGTCCCAGAGGAGCCCTCATGTAGAACAGCCCCACACTTGGCTTAGTGCTTTGCTGTCACTGTCTTGAATTTCTTAATGATTTTTAAACAAAAGGCTCATCATTTTCATTTTGCACTGGGTAATTATGTAACTTGTCCTGTGAGCCAAGTCAGTGATTCCACAGGATTCCTGGGGTTGGTCTATGGACTAATGTGCCTAAGGTCCTATTTGTTTGGGAAAAAGGTGGGTTAACCATTAAACAAAGATAAGTAAGTTTCTTTACTGAAGGACATC
The DNA here is from genome assembly GCF_029289425.2 of Pan paniscus. NCBI lineage: Eukaryota > Metazoa > Chordata > Mammalia > Primates > Hominidae > Pan > Pan paniscus. The sequence continues at coordinate 105,151,764 of NC_073253.2, forward strand.
TCAGAGTGTTTACATGTTAATATTTTTGTCACTCTCCAGAAAAAGAAAATGAAAATCATCTTTTAAACTTATTTGACCACAAAGCTCTCCAATTTATTTTTTTCTCAAGAAGCATCTCATATAACAAGTGACAAGCAGAATACATTTTGGAGAATGTTGGCTTCACTGTTTGCTTAGGTATCTGTGAAGTCTTACAACCTATACTTTTTTTTATTGTAATGAGTCATGGATGGAGACCAGGAGCAGGGGAAGGGGAATTAAAGTTGGAATTAAGGAGTGGAAACAGGGTCTAGTTCCACATTCAAAGATGAATAATGTTATTCTATGGCCCAGGGCTCTGTTGCAAGAAAGAGTTACACTGGTCTTGTCTCACTGAAGCCCACACAGACCTACCATTTATCTCCTCTGAATTTCTATTTACGCTGCTTTATCTATGTAAATGCCCTGCTTCACCTAAGTCTAGTAAATTCTTATTGTTTCTTCCTCCAAAATGTATCTTGAATTTATCTACATTTATGTCTCCCAGCTTCACCCTTGTGTAAAACACTTTGTCACAAATGGAGCAGTGCTATAGTTTTCTAATTCACCTCCCAGATCCACCCCATTCTCCACTTGGTACTCTGACTTGACTTCTCTTTCCTAATTGCAGACTGGCCTCATGCCACTTCCCAGAATAAAACCTGTCAAAAGTCCTGCTGTTTTTAGGAGAAAATCAAGACTTCCACTCATAACTAACTGCCTTGCAAGATCTGAACCCCACTTGCTTCTCCAACTTCGTCGCAAGCTAGCCTGCCTATTGCTCCTATTCTCTGAACACAGTGACCTTTTGAGACTTTCTTGAGAGCACCAAATTATTTTTCATTTTAGGAAATGTTTACTTTCTGCTTTCAGTCTCATGAATATTCTTACCCTTGCTATTCAAATGGCTGACTCCTCTTTAGTCTTTAGGTCTTCAATAAAAATCACTTCCCTTGCAAGATCTTTCTTGACCACTTTTCTGAAGCACCTCCCCCACCCCCACTGATACCATATACCTCCTACCCCTCTTAATACTATCAGTTCATCCTGGTCATTCAATTCTTAATATCCATACATGCTATAATTAGTTGTTTACTTTCTCATTGCTAGAATGCCAATGCCTTGAAGGCAGGGATTATATCCCTCTGGTATATCCGATTCTTAACAAATGCGTGGTACATAGTAAATATTCACTGTGTATTTGTTGACTGAATGACCAAGTGAATGAATTCCTAAAGGTCTGTCTAATGCTTGTTTCCTATCCATGATGTCTCTTCTGATTTTTCCCAACAAGAAAGGATGTCTCCTTTGTCTGAATTCTTGTAGTTCTTTACCTATGACTTCTTTATAGCTCTTGTATTCAACCCCTTGGCATTATTTGTGACTTTATTTCATCCTTCTTAAGTTCCTGGAGTAGCATCTTACAGATTTTTGTATACTCCAGCTGTTCCTGGCACAGAATAGGTGCTCAATAATTCTGATTGACTTGATTTGAATAATTGAAAGAGCTTTCAATAGAACAGGCACCTAAAAAGTTGTTGAAGAAGATTATTTAAAAATAAAACAACAACAAGCCAAAAATGGGCACATTTTCCGGCCATTTTAGGAGTCTTGGAGAACAGCCTAAACACCAATCTCCGCTGATCCAAATAGGCTTCATTAAACACTCCCTGGGCCTGTGAGATGGATGGCATCTGAGCAGAGCCCTGACAGGCAGGAAGAAAAGATCTCCACCTCCAGGTGCTCCTCCACTGCTCCTGGCCCCAATTAATGGCCCTGCCATGGAAACTTTCAAGGAGGAAACTGCTGTGAGTGTGAAGACTGAGCAGTGCTCCTTTTTTCTGGCCCTTTTAGAAATTTCCTCCGATTGAGAATTAGTCCTGGATATATGTGCATAGGTGAGATTACAATAAAGACTTGGGAAAGAGGAAGGTGTCTTTCTTGGCCAGGACACTCAAACATGAGTGACTATTACCATTCTGAGTTTATTTTGTTTCATCTATAGAAGTAATAATGTACACCTAACAGGGTTGTTGTGAGGATAAAATAAGATAATATATGTCTTAATTTTATATACATATAGTAGATGCTAAATATGTGTTAGGTTCCTTCCTATCTTCCCTTCCATTTCAGGTAAGAGCTCTGTGCGTGACCTCCAGGATGGACCACATCAGGGGACATAATTTGAATTTATAGAAAGGGGAAAGTTAGATTGAGTTATATGTGTATACACATGAGTGCATATACCTCATGTATATGTGTTATCTGACGGGAAGCTGGTACTTGCTACGCATTTTGATGTGATAAGTGAACAGCAAACAAAATGACGTGCGCCCAGAAGAGAATGCAACTGGAACCTTCATCTCAACCTGGACAGTAGTGCCTTGTGGAGATACTGTTAGTTTGTGGGAAGAAAAGTTATACAGCCTTAAAGGGGCAAAGGGTGAAATTTTCTTCTTCAAGCTAGGAATAAGAACAAGTTTCATCTGAAGCAAACTAACATCAGAAAAGTCACAATTTCTTTTTTAAAGTTTGTTTCATAGCCAGGGTGAGGGATTTCCATTGGCAGAACTAGAAGCCTTTTCATATCAGTCTCCATTATTTATTAAATGAACTTCAGAAATAGATGGATAAAGTAGTATCTGACACTTGAAAGTCTCTGCCAGATGCTGTATTCCTAGCCCAGCAAAAGAGGGGCCAGATTACATTATGATGTCATTTTTCTCTCTTCCTTTCTGATAATCATTTCCTGGACACAGGGGTGGAAAACAGATTGCTTGGAAACAGAACATGTCTAATAGAAACTCACTTAAGGTTCAGGAAATACCTGAAACATAAAGGATTTTTTGCCATAAATGTGATGTGACAAGTTCACCTGTGGACCAAATGAAGTAAATGCATGGAGGACCATAAAGGCATCCATTTGCTTGAGAATTATCCACACAGTAACCTGACTTCAGTTTACAGATGCCTCTGGAACATTTGCTGTGGCCTTGGGTTTTTTCGTCTATATCCATGGTATTTCTTCACTCTCTTATTACAAATGGGTAAGAGATCTAAGAAGAAAATCAAAACTAAAAGAAGAATAAAAACACACAGAACCCCCCTCCCCCAAAATGCCCATGTTTACAAGGACAATGGATGGAATGGATAGAATTTGAGATAAATCTGTCACAATGATAGCTGTCATTTAAAATGGTTGTCTTCAAAATTTTGTTTAACTGACTTTTTTTTTTTTTTCTCTGTCATCCAGGCTGTAATGCAATGGCGTGATCTTGGCTCACTGCAATCTCCACCACCTGGGTTCAAGTGATTCTCGTGCATCAGCCTCCCGAGTAGCTGGGATTACAGGCATGCACCACCTCACCTGGCTAATTTTTGTATTTTTAGTAGAGACAGGATTTTGGCTTGTTGGCCAGGCTGGTCCCAAACTCCTGGCCTCAAGTGATCTGACCACCTTTGCCTCCCAAAGTGCTGGGATTACAGGAGTGAGCCACTGAGCCCCAGTGTTTAACTGACTTTAACATGGCATGAAGTTTATTTTATGATTGTAAGTTTTGGAAAATAACACATATATTTGCTTTGTTGTTAATGAAAGCTTACTTTAAAAAGATGCAATGAAAAGGAGATTCACTGGGAAAGAGGGCCATCTTCTCTGACATTTAATACATGAAAACACAGCAAAATGATAGGTAAATAATACACGTTCCAGAATGTTGATGTCTCAGAGACTCCTCCCCAACTATTTATTTGTTTCTTCTCTCCTCCATCCCACTAACAGTTGTTGCAGTGGCACAGCAGCACCAGGGCCATTTATTAGATGAGGCACTTTATTAGAATGGTGCTTCATTGGAATAGAGACCCACACAGTCCTTGAGTGAAGATACATGTTGGCAATGGGAAGAGGTTATTTTGCCACAAGTCATATTAAAGATGACTGGGTGTTGACACAATACAGAAAATCGCTGGTGAAGGATTTTAACCTTCTTTAGCAATGAGCAGGTCACCTCATGGAAAGATAGGACAGAGTTTTCTGAAATCTTCCCAGGAGCTTAACGAATGGATTTGAGCATGATTATAAAAATGGCTGCATAAATATTTTTCTTTGCTCATTTCAGAGCATGGTAATCAGAAAGGCTCTTTGAAAACAATATTTTTATCTGCACCTCAGATTCATCCATACCCATTAGCTGCTTAATTAGGCGAAACAAACTTTAAGTTGCATGCCAGGGGCTTAATTTAATTTGCCTGGGATAAGCAGTTGGCCATAGCTGTGAAGCCTTGTGTTTTTAGAAATTATACTAGAGTATTGAAGCAAAAACTCTTAAAATACAGTGTGGAAATTGAAGCAGACCATAGTTCATATTGTGTGGGAAATTTAAAGAGGTCTAATAGCCAGTAAGCAGGTATGTGAGTCACATCTCCCTGATGTTGTTCACATTCCAGTTGCTTGTTTTTTCACTCTAGTCCTGTGGATTCTAAAGTAGTACAACTCAAGTGACATCAGTTCATGAAGACAAAAGAAGCTTTTTGTTTGATTTTGGCTGGGTGGGTGTTTTGTTCAGGCAAGTATTGAGCAGAAGAAAAAATGTCTTTATAAATCCTTAGCTTAATGGATTTTTAAAAAATCAAATGTAAATTCTATTAAACTACTTTTCAGTTATCACATAATTTACTTAGGCATTTCTGCAGAGCAAAATATATTTGGTCTAAATGCAAAGGGAAAAAAGTGATTTAACTTTGCAAGAAACTGTTCCTTTGTTTTTTTAAAAATAAGTATTTTTAAATTTTATGGGTACATAGTAGATGTATTATTTATGAGGCACTTGAGTTATTTTGATATAGGCATACAATATGTAATAATCACCTCAGGGTAAATGGAGTATCCATCACCTCAAGCATTTATCATTGCTTTGGGTTACAAACATACCAATTATACTCTTTTAGTTATTTTTAAAAGTACAATAAATTACTGTTGACTATACTTGTCTTTTGTTTTCAATCATTTAAAATAACATCCAAGACACAATTCTTGTAAAAAGGAAAGTTAGAAAGTTGATTTTTACAGCATGTAAAATAAATATATTTAGGTATGTAGCACCTTCCTGGAATAATAGGGGAGTCAATAGCAAAGCCTGTGTCCATTGTGTGTCACTGATGCATGTGTTGTGTAGAAAATCAGGAGGAACTATGGATAGGGCTCAGGGTATGAGTGCTGGCTCCGACCCTGATATTAGCTGTGACTTGAGACAAGTCACTTGACTATGCTGTCTTAATTTTCCAGTATGTGAAAAAGTGAAAGAAATAATATGACTTATTTAGCCCACAGGGTTGTCTACAGCAGAGGCGGAAAAGATGAATGTGATTAACATATTCAGCTGGGAAAATATGCAGCAAGGTTCAAATGAGAGCTGTGAGGTACAAAGAGAAGAAGGTTGAGAGAAAATTTGGAAGTGAAGAGCTAAGGGGCCCAAAAGTAGTGTCTAGAGTGAGAAGAATGGGCTAGAAGAAAAGTAGCAGTGGGTTTGATGCGTAGAGAGAGGCTGGCATGAGCGTGGACAAGATACCATCACAGCAGAAAACATGGAGCCACTTGGTGATGGGGTGGAGTCTTCTACATTGACCTTGATGCAGTGTGTATCTTCTGTTAACCATACCCATGCTGCAATCTGTGACAGGATGGAATTTGTTGTGAATCCTTGTAGGGTCAGGGCCAGGAATCAGTGAGAATGACTGCATTGTGTTGATACTTGAGTCCCCTGCCAAGCTTGGTAGATAGGAACAGTCCACGCGGTGGCTGAGCGTGATGAGGTAATAATTGAAGAGACAGAGTAAAATGAACAGAAAACCACTGGGTGTTCAGTGCACAGAACTTCTTGGCATGCTGGATTTATCCAGCAAGAAAAAGAAATAGAGGGAAGACATTGGCTGATGATCTCTCGCTTGTAGACTTAGTTGCTTAATTGCCAATGAGGGAGAGATGCTGCTTGCAGGTGAGTTGCCAAAGTGAATAAACATGAGTTATGTTAAGAAATTAACAAAAGATAAATGTCAGGCAAGTTTCTGGAAAACACAGACTGGTGAGAAGATCCACTGGACTGTGAAAAAGCCTTACCCTTGGAAAGTGGAGGGAGTGCCATCATTTAAGATATTTAAAACAAGACTAGCTAAAGCATCTGCTAGAATCTTATCCAGAAGGGAAAAATCCAGATCTGGCAAGAGATGAACTAGCTGATGTCTGGGAGCTCTCACACCTCTCATTCTCGATGTTGAAAAGCTGTGGTCAAATCCCTGAACATTTTCCCGAGCACATTTAAGACTGGGAGCTGTGTGAATCATTAGTCATTCTGGTAATCTCTAGGAGGCAGTGCCAGCTGTGGAATTTTGAGCAGATGTGGCAAAACAGCAGAAACCACCTTTTGGATTCATATCCTCTTGTCTCTCACTCTTATCCTTGGAAGAATCTGAGCATATTTTTAAAGGGCAAGTTAGGTGGTAGTAGAGTTGTGAAAAAAAAAAAAAAAGAGAGAGAGAGAAATCTGTTTGAGAGAGAGAGCTTCCAACTTCCTAATTTATATTAAGGGGAGAATAATTGTAAATGCCCAGATTTAAGTACAGTAAACTATGCCTTGATCTAACCATTATAGGACTCTGCCCAACGCAGAACAATTATCAACTGTTAATTATGCGTTTGAGCAAGAGGCCCAGCAAATTGATAATTCCAGACCATCTTCCCTCTGCTGCCTATCTGTTTCTAGCCTGTCCCTTGGCTATTTGCTAGCAGAATAAACTATATCCTTGATAAGACTGCCATTTGAGAAAAAAATCCGTCTGGAAGGACTGGCAGAATAGAAGGGATAGGAGTGCTCCCTTGATAAGTCATAAAGACCATCTGTCAGCTCTGAATCTCTGATCTAGGCTGATTGGGGAAAAGACAGGTGCAGATTGAAGTTGAAAACAGTTTTTTTGAATGAATTTGTCAAAAGTTTGCCTTACTTAATTTCCACGAGAGTCTAAACCTGTGGCTTTGAATCGGCCCTTGAGAGTGACATTTCCATTGCCTGACTCTGACACACATGTTGTGTAGAGAGGCAGAAAGAACCATTGATAAGGCATCAGAAACTCAGGGAATGAGGCCTGGCTGTATGTGACTTTGGACAAATCACTTGACTGTGTTATTTTAGCTTTCTGGTGTGTGAAAAGGTAGTAACTCTCTTTTAGAGTTAACCCACAAGGTTGTATTTATTAAGGGAGGAAAAAAAGGAGCAATTAATGTATTTTCTTCTGAAAGAAAAGCATTTAAATTAGAACAATTTGTCCTATCAAAAGCCAATTTCTCTATTCACTTAGTAACTGCAGCTCATCTCCTTTTACTTACTTAACTCCAGAAGTTCATCTTGTGTTCTGTATCATTAACATTCCCCATCAACTGGATCATTCCCATGGGTATACAAAAACTCTTAATATTTCTCATGTTAAAAGAACAAAAACAAAAGAACTTTAATTCCCAGTCCCATGTCTTTCTCCACCTACTGCCCACTTGCACTGCTACCCTCCATGACAAAACACTCAATGGAGTTGTCTATACTCTCCTTCTGCTTGCTCATCTTCCAGTCTGTTTTTAACTCATTTCATCAGGCTTTGTTCTCATCACTCATTTGAACCTGTTCTGGTAAAGTCACCAGTGACTTCCACATTGCTGGATCTAGTGATCACCTTACAGCACTCATTCTTCGTGAACTCTCTGCATCATTTGACACAATTTTTTACTTCTTGAAACACTCTTCACTTGACCTCCAGGCTGTGACAATTTTCTCATACTCATTCTGTCTCCTCAACTACTTTTCAGGCTTCTCTATGGGTTCCTTATCTTCTTTCTGATCACTGTTTTGGAGTTTGGGGGGGCTTATTTATCAGATTTTTGTCTTCTTTGTATTGTTAGGTGACTCCATCCAGTTTCATGGCTGTAAATATTATCTCCAGCCTCAACTTGTCCTTTGAATTACAAACTCCCATCAAGGTGCCTCTGTGGCATTGCCAGTGTCTATCTAATAAGTTTCTCAAACTTAGCATGTTCAGTACATCTATTCAGTTAGTCAGGCCAAAGTTCCAGGAGTTAACTTTGAATCTTCTTCCTTCATATACTAAATCCTACCCATCAGCAAATCCTGTCCATTCTTCAAATTATATATCCAACTATTCTCCACCAAGTTCATGACTACTATCCTATCACTTGTTCATTCTATTAAGTCATTAATATCCTATTCTATCATTCTATTAAGTCACCATCATCTCTCATTTGGACTAGGGTGAAAGTCTTGTAATGGATTTTGCTTTCACTCTAGACTGCCCAAAATCCAGTGTCCACACATCACCTTCAAAGATCTTTTAAAATCTCAGTGCGATTCTTTCACTTCTCATTCAAAATCCTCCAACTCAAATTCTTTACACTGGCCAATAAATCTCACATCAGATTTAATTTTATTTTCTATTTTTGTCCCCATTACACATTCTGTTCTGGTCATCTGAGCTTTCTTGGGTTCCTTAAACATGCCAGGCTTATTTTCTTCTCAGGCTCTTTGCAATTCCTGTTTCCTCTGCCTGAAGTTTCTCTTCCAGATTTTGAAGGATTTTATCCAGAGTCCTTCGCTGACCATCTGACCTAAAATGGTCCTTGAGTCCCTGCTGTGTCGCCACAATCTCTCAACTTGATTAATTTTCCTTTAGAGCATCTATTAGTGTCTAAAGTTACATCATTTATTTTTTGTTTTTAACTTGCTTTTGTTTTTTGTTTTCTCAGTCTTTCCAAGTAAAGGTAAGTTCCCTGAAAGCGAAGTTTACTGTTGTATCCTCAGCATCTGAAATAAGACTAGCGTATAGTAGATGCTTCATAGTGACTTTAAAAAATCTTATTAATTCACCATACCATCTAAATTTCTTTGAAAATCTCTTTGTCATGTTTAACTTTTGATGCATAAGGACATCAGGTCTTCCTTATGGAATCAGAAAATGCCTGCTGTGTTGGTTAACTCCAGTGCACTACTGTTTGTTCTCACAGTGATGTTCAGTAGCCATGTTTGTGTAGTTGCTGATTCTTTATAACTCCTGCGGTTTTTTTCTCCCTAAGGAGTCCTAGATATGCCAATACATCACAAGGATACACCACAAGGGAAACTGACCACTTGGATGTGCTTTGGAATGGGCTTTTGGGGCAAAATTGAAAAAACAAACAAACAAACAAAACAAACAAACGAAAACCAACCTGGGTTCTTTTGTAATTCACTTTCCTGAAACATGGATGTGTCAGTGTAGGGACTGCGGATGGAAGCAATTAGGGTGAGAATGGAGGTGAGCTGGTGAAAGAGCAAGCCAGGGTGAGAGTTGGCTCCAGGACATTGAAGAAAGCAGAACTGAGAGTCAGGGGCACAGACTGATATAACACCTCAAGGCAGAACAGAGAGGCCCAGTGCTGGAAGGTGGGGGTCTACTGATGGTGACTGGCAAGGTGAGGGAGGTGATCACAGAGCTGGACCGTGGAGATAAATATCAACCTGCAGGATAGAGGGGATAATGTTAAAGGAGAGGCTAATTTCTGCTTAGGGAGTTCTCAGCTCCTCCTTTCTGGGGTACTAACTGCACTCTTTATTCAACTTAATTATTTAGGAATTTGTTAAATGCCCACACATGCCAGGCTCTGTGTTAGCTACTGGAGATAGAAAGCTAAAAAGGAAGCCCCCATTCCCATTTTATGCCTTCGAAGTGCTTTTTACACAAGAAATCTTTTTAAAATCAGATAAATTTGCATTAATTTCAGGGAAAATGATGGAAATTAGTTGAGGTTGAGGGGAAAAGAAGATGGAACAGAAATAGAAGACTTGAAGAGGTAAGTTACTTCCCTGAAAATATATATTTTTTAGTATTTATCAAAGGTTTCATCAGTGTAACAAGCATTTCACTGTCAGTAGGGGATTTTTTTCTTTTTTCTCCTTGCTCATATCAGCATAGGAGATTGGAGGATGGAATAAGAAATATTAAGTCAGTTACATAGGTATGTTATTTCTCAGAGTGTCAAAAAATTTTATATTGGGGATTCCAACGTAGGCAAACATTTATAAATGCTGTTCTTATCTTCTGTGCTCTTCTTTTTTTCCCTAGGACTCCTTGGAGAAGTTCACATGACATTCTGTTTGACATAAAATCAGCATGTGTCCCAAGTAAATCAACAACAGCTGTTTTAAATAGCAGATTGTATTTCAAAATATCATTATGAACCAGGGGAAGAATTGCATGGATGCCTGTGTCTCCAGATTACAGTGATGGAACCTAGCATCTGGACATTATGGCCCTGGGCAGACAGATCTCAGAGTTGGCTGGAAGATGGTTATCTATTTAATGAAACAGTGATCTTTAGGGGGAAATTTTTTTCATGATTCATGGGTTAAAAATGCCAGCAAAAAAGAATGAAAGGAAAAAAGGCTCGGTTACATTCAGAGGAGTCATGCTTCTGTTGGCTAAAGCTTCTACTCAGAATCCTGTGCATTTCTCTAAATGGGGTAGCAAAGCAGTTTAATACTAGTCTGTTCACTTCAAAAGTACTCATACCAATAAACTAAGTAAGATTCAGTACCCATCCCCACAAGAGTTCTTAGATAACATGATGGACTAACTGTATTACACTGTGTCACTAAGAAAGTGTAGATTCTGTGACCTACAGGTTGTTCCAGGCACAGGATGGACCTGGCTGCACTTTTCAGTCTCTCTTGTTGTCCCCCACTGGTTAAAATTCCTTCGGCAATGCCAGCAGCACTTCTCCCTGCTCTGATTTTAGGCCTCAGAGGAGAATTTAGGCATTTCCCCTTCACGTCCTAATAAATGCTTCTTTGAACAACCTGCTTCCATGATGCTGCCAAGTGAGCCTTTCCTGTTGGCACAACCCCACTGAGTTGCAGGGCAACAGCTTCATCCTGTGGTGGCACATGCAAATTTCAGAATCTCCATAGCCGGACCAGTGTGCCTGACCCAGGTGGGCACCCATTTCCTGGAGAGTCTCCTGTCTTATTTGCAGGCTTGCTGAAGGGTCCATCATTACATTGCATGACTGAAAGTGCAACTGTCATGACTCCTGGCTCTCTGCAGGCCTTGTCCATTGTGCACAATATTATGAGTCCTGTGGTCAGCCTTAGTACCTCAGGGAACTGCTGGACTTGATCTCATGCTCTAGATTCACTATGGCCTCACCATGCTGTCTTTAGATTGACAACTCTAGCAGGCTAGCCTGCTCACATATCCAGTCTCTAGGCCCAGGTGCTACCTTCTGTACCTATACTTCTAGCCTGCAGAGCAACCCCTCCATAAGCCTCTAATACCCAGCCAGAGATAGTACTGTGGGCCCCCTTCTGCTTTGGGACAGGAGTTTGAACGTATCTCCACTGGTCACATACCTCCCAAAAAAGTTACTGAAAAACTTCTGTTTCTATCACTTATATCTGAGGTTGTCAAAGTTTTGCCTATTGTAAGTGAAAATGTGAATCCAGAAAGTTCATGGGTCCAGCTTGTGCTTTCCCACTGTCTGGTGTCTTCTTGGAAATACTTGCTCGCTCCAGGCCACTCTTGCCACAGTGAAAATTCATCTGAAAAACAAACAAACAAAAAAACCCACCTATTTATTTTAGAATATTTACTGTAAAAATAGAAAGCTTTCAAATGACAATGCCTCTGAAATGCTTTCCAGATAGGTCCAAATTATACCTACCCTTTAAAGCACAACTCAAATGCCAGAAGTAATCAATAACTTCCCCTTTTGAATTCTCATAGCATTTTATCTGAAACACTCTTAAGACGCTTATACTTTTTCCCCTGGATTATTGTTACTGACACATAACCACCTTCCAAGAAAACTCTGTATAGTATAGGCTATCGTATTCCTCTATCTCCCACAATGCCTGTGCATGGGAGACTCTTAATATATGTTTGCTGATACAAAATACAGAACTCCTTGAAGGGGTTATGGTACTCTGCAAAATAATGACAACAAACACATTGAAAATGGCCACATTTCTGGCCAGTAGCTCCTGGTTGCTGCATATATCTATGGACAAGGGTAGTAGGGTCTTTTCAACTCTTTCTAGATTGTCCTCCCCAGGCAGCTGGAAGCCTGACTCCAAGAGTGAAGTTAATAACGAGACAAATGGAAAGTGATTGTAACCATTCACCCAAACCATGATGGCATCTAATTAACAAGCATGGTTTTGACCGCCATGTGAGAATATGAGTTCACACATGTGGTGCTAACCTTGCCAGGCAGACCTTTTGAAGGAAAATGGAATCTAACTCAGTGGCAAAAATGTTCATTCCACAGAGAAAAGCATCCTGATTGTTTTAATCTAGCACAGGCAGGGAGCTCTTTCAGCAGGGAGATCTAGACTTCACTCTTGAACGTGAACAACAAAAGCCTCTTGAGCTTTCAAAGTACAATTCTGTCTTCTGCTCTTGCCTTCTAACTAACACTGAAGGTCAGAGAAAGGAGATGGTATATATGATGTAAAAAACAATGAATACCAAAGTTGCTACTTTTCTCTCCAAGGTTAATTCTGTTTAGAATCTTCTTCACAGTGGACCTTTGAGACAACACAAAATAAAACCAAGGGAAATAGTGTGCAAATTGCTCTCTCTCCAGGAGAAATTTTGACAAACCCTTTATGGAACACTCTACTGAGAAAAGCATTCTTGTTCTCTTCCTCTTGTTGTTAATGGGGTTACATTCTTTTGACCTCAGAAGCAGCCAGCTTACCCCACCTTATGTCGAAATCCTAAAGATATTTTTCAGTGCCTATCAAAACCAATAAATTTGGAAAGCACATTGTTCATGCTTTCTGATTTGCAGTTTTACTGTGTAATATTGAGAAGCCAGGGAGTATGCGAAGCTGAATCCTGAAAACTGGGCCTCATAAGGCATTTTTGGTGTGGCATGTAGGTTTTCCCTTCATCAGTCCGCTGGATGGTGCTTCTATACACACAATTGTCATCACTATTCAATATTCATTTAAGTGCCAACAATAACCAAAGTACAAATTATAAGCTTAAATAACATTTCTGGCCACAGTGAAATGCATGGTGAATACAGAGCAAAATGATTAATAAAGAAATGCAGCGTTTAGAAGATGAGGGAAGCAACAGGGTTCACTCTATTTCTCTTTTCCTAGAACAGCCATCTTTCTTCTTTTCTTGTGGATCTCCTCCATTCTCCACCTCACAAGTCCAGCCCTTCTTCTGCTCCTACACCAGATATGCTTGCAGACTTTAGGACTGGCTCTGACTTTTCTGAATTCCTGAACCATATATTTAAATCCTTTGTTTTGAAAGGCACTTGAGTTGTTCCACCACAGATACTGTTTCATACTCAAACCCTACAGTAAGTATTTGCTTGGGGGCAAAAATGAAAATGCCCAGAAAGGGCCAATCTCACCTGAGTATAAACTAATTCTATCATGGTCAGAGAGCTGGAAAAGTGTGTTCAGGTATGTTCTGTGGTCCAACATGTGTAAGATGATTAAAAGGGCCCTGGGGATTTCCCTGTAGAAGATACAAAGGGCTGTGGTCCAGATTTATTTGGGAACATCCAGTTCTGCCTTAGGAACCCCTACCCCGTACAAATTTGATCTGATTACTGAAAGTGAGATAGTAATACTGAGATGCTCCATTCATTCTTTAATTTGTCTTTTTAACTAACATTTATTGAGCGTCTGCTATGTGCAGGTCTCCGTGCTGGGTACACATGAATATGAGCTGGGCCTTATCCTCAATATGCAAAACTGATCAAACCTTTCATTCCTTTCAGGGAGCTTACAATGACCTTTTCTTATCCAGCACTTCATCTTTGTTTTAACCTCTCCTCACCAGGTATGACAGACCAGTTTGCGATTACGTGAATGAACTCTACTCTCTCATGCCTCTGAGACTCGGTACATGCTATGTTCTCCACTAGAGTGGCTTGCCTGCACTTGAGTCCTAATAAATGCATATCATTGAAATCTATGTTCAAGAGCTATCTTTTCTACAATGCCTTCCTGAATATATTCAGTCAGTTTGGATGCTCCTTCTCCAATACTCTTTTTTTTTTTTTTTTTTTTTTTGAGACGGAGTCTCGCTGTGTCTCCCAGGCTGGAGTGCAGCCGCGTGATCTCGGCTCACTGCAAGCTCCGCCTCCTGGGTTCACGCCGTTCTCCTGCCTCAGCCTCCTGAGTAGCTGGGACTATAGGCGCTGGCTATCGCGCCTGGCTAATTTTTTTTTTTTTTTGTATTTTTAGTGGAGACGGGGTTTCACTGTGTTAGCCAGGATAGTCTCCATCTCCTGAACTCATGATCCTCCCGCCTTGGCCTCCCAAAGTGCTGGGATTATAGGCGTGAGCCACCACGCCCGGCCTCCAATGCTCTTGAAACACTTTATATACACAGTCTCATAAGCTTGATAAAAAAACATGTCTCACTCCAAAATTATAAGTTCTTTGAGGGCAGAGAGCACGAGTTTAGTTACTCTATCTCTATTATCTTCCCCAATGGCTTAGTATATGGTTGACAAATATTTGCTAATTAAATAAATTATTTAATTTAGAAAATGATAACTACTCTAAGAGAGGTACCGATGAGTGGCAGCTGCCATTTATTGACTGCTTATCCTATAGCAGGCACTGTGTTATGCTTTCTATATACATGATTTTATTAATTCCCACTTTATAGATTATGAAACTGAGCTTGGTGAGCTTAGTGAAATTGCTCAATCTGACATGGCTAAATGTGATGGAATAATATTTGAACACAGGCCTGTCTGGTCCCAAAGCTTTGCTCTTAAGTGCCACATGGTGCTGCCCTCATTGAGGCAAAGCTGACTCAGGAAAATGAGCCTATAATTTAGAATGCTATGGCTCTTTTTAAAAGCAGCAATCATAACCCCTATGTATTATTGTAAACGTATGGCCCATTATTTCTGAGTCTGACCTGTAACCTCAAATGATGGTTGAAGAAGGAAACGAAACCCTTCGTGCTGAACAAGCATAGCACAAGCACTGACTTTTCTTTTGAAGTTAGGTCACTATGTAATGCACAGTGTTTAATTGATGCCTGATCAAATTCAAATCTCACTTGAATGTGGAAATTAAAGTTCTCTACAGTGAACTCTGAGGGATTTTGTCAACATGAGATAATTCTCTTCCAAGATAATGACTAAATTTAATCTCACATAAGCCTGATAACAGACAATTCTCCTGACAGCCATGAGGCTGCTGGGCTTGTGTGTGAATGGTGAGAAACTGAGCAGTGGACAGAAGTCCTGAAGTGTGGGATGTGAAGAAAATGGTGAGAAGAGAACAGGACATCTCCAGGGAAAAGAAGGCCCCAGTTAAACACTGCTGTGTCTGAGATAGGACTCTTAGAGCAAGCCTAGCCCTGCCAAAGGCATGTGCAAAGATGTTATTTCAAGTCCTAGAGACATTTCTGGGTGCATTTATTTCCATTTCTTGTTTTTTAATGCTTGTATTTCTCTTCCTAACAATACTGCCCCTGTGATACAGTTAGGCTTTGTGTCCCCACCTAAATCTCATCTTGAATTGTAATCCCCATAATCCTCATAATCCCCACTTGTCAAGAGAGAGACCAGGTGGAGGTAATTGAATCATGGGGTGATTTTCCCTTATGGTGTTTTCAAGATAGTGAGTTCTCACGAGATCTGATGGTTTTATAAGGGCCCCTCCCCCTTGGCTTAGCACTTCTCCTTCCGGCTGCCTTGGGAAGAAGGTGCGAAGGTGCTTTGCTTCCCTTTTATCTTCCACCGTGATGATATGTTTCCTGAGGCCTCCTCAGCCATGCTGAACTGTGAGTCAATTAAACCTCTTTCCTTTATAAATTACCCAGTCTTGGGCCATTCTTAATAGCAGTATGAAAATTGACTAATATAGTAAATTGGTACCACAGAGAGTGTGGTGCTGCTATAAAGGTACCTGAAAATTTGAAAGCGACTTTGGAACTGGGTAACAGGCAGAGATTGCAACAGTTTGGAGGGCTCAGAAAAAGACAGGAAGATGTGGGAAAGTTTGGAACTTCTTAGAGACTTGTTGAATGGTTTGGGCCAAAATGCTGATAGTGATATCAACAGTGAAGCCCAGGCTAAAGTGGTCTCAAATAAAGATGAGAAAATTACTGGGAACTGGAGAAAAGGTCACTCTTGCTATACTTTAGCAAAGAGACTGGCAGCATTTTGCCCCTATCCTAGAGATCTGTGGAACTTTGAACTTGAGACTTAGGGTATTTGGCAGAAGAAATTTCTAAGCAGCAAAATGTTCAAAAGGTGACCTGGATGGTTTCAAAAGTTTTCAGTTTTATGCACTCACAAAGAGACGGTTTGGAATTGGAAGTTATGTTTAAAAGTCTGGAAAATTTGCAGCCTGATGATGCAATAGAAAAGAAAATCTCATTTTCTGAGGCGAAATTCAAACCAGCTGCAGATATTTGCTTAAGTAACGAGGAGCCAAATGTTAATTGCCAAGACATGGGGGAAATGTTTCCAGGGCATGTCAGAGACCTTTTCAGCAGCCCCTCCCGTCACAGGCCCAGAGGCCTTGTTCCTGGGCCTTGCTGCTTTGTGTAATCTTGGGACTTGGTGCTTTGCATCCCAGCTATGGCTAAAAGGGGCTAACTTACAGGTCAGGCCATTACTTTGGAGGGTACAAGCTCCAAGCCTGTGGCTTACACATGGTGTTGAGCCTGCTGGTGCACTGAAGTCAAGAACTGAGGTTTGAGAACCTCTGCCTAGATTTCAGAGGATATATGGAAACACCTGGATGTGCAGGCAGAAGTTTACTACAGGGGTGGAACCCTCATGGAGAACCTCTCCTAGGGTAGTGTGGAAGTAAAGTGTGGGGTCAGAGCCTCTATGCAGAGTCCCTACTGGGGCACTGCCTAGTGGAGCTGTGAGAAAAGGGCCCTTGTCCTCCAGACCCCGGAATGGTAGATCAACTGACAGCTTGCACCATGCACCTGGAAAAGCTGCAGACACTCAATGCCAACCTGAGACAGCAGCCAGGAGGGGGCTATACACTGCAAAGCCACAGGGGCAGAGCTGCCTGAGGCCATGGGAACCTACCTCTTAGATTAGCATGACATGGATGTGAGACATGGAGTCAAAGGAGATCGTTTCAGAGCTTTAAGATTTGACTCTCCCATTGGATTTAGGACTTGTATGGGGCTTATGGCCTCTTTGTTTTGGTCAATTTCTCCCATTTGGAATGGGTATATTTACCCAGTGCCTGTACCCCCATTTTATCCAGGAAGCAAATAACTTGATTTTGATTTACAGAATCCTAGGTGAAAGGTACATGCCTTGTCTCAGTTGAGACTTTAGACGTGGACTTTTGGGTTAATACTGGAATGAGTTAAGAATTTGGGGGACTGTTTGGAAGGCATGATTGGTTTTGAAATGTGAAAGGGACATGAAATTTGGGAGGGGCTGGAGGGAGAATGATATGGTTAGGCTTGTGTCCCCACCTAAATCTCATCTTAAATTGTAATCTCCACAATCCCTTGGTCCCCATGTGTCAAGAGAGAGACCAGGTGGAGGTAACTAAATCATGGGAGTGTTTTCCCTCATGCTGTTCTTAGGATGGTAAGTGAGTTCTCCCAAGATCTGATGGTTCTCCTGAGATGGGAGGTCTTCCCCCTTAGCTCAGCACTTCTCCTTCCTGTCACCTTGTGAAGAAGGTGCCTTGCTTCCCCTTCACCTTCCGCCATGATTGTAAGTTTCCTGAAGCCTCCCCAGCCATGCTGAACTGTGAGTCAATTAAACCTCTTTCCGTTATAAATTACCCAGTCTTGGGCAATTCTTTATGGGGGTATGAAAATGGACTAATACACCCTAGGAATTTGTTTCTCCTCCTTAGGACAAAACAAAAGATACAATATTTCCCTCATCCCATGCTCCAGTCTAGAAACATTTGAGCCCAAATATCTATTGTCTGTGATGGATCCGGTGCAATGAAATTAGCCAATGACCAAGTCTCTAGATCCTTTTAAATTGACTTGTTAAATAAACTTTTATTTTAGGTTCAGAGGTACAGGTGCAAGTTTGTTATACAGGTAAATTGCATGTCACGGGGGTTTGGGGTACAAATTATTTCATCATCTAGCTAATAAGCATAGTATCCAATTGGTAGTTTTTTGATTCACTCTATTCTCACACCTTCCACCCTTATGTAGGCCCCAGTGTCTGTTGTCCTCTTCTTTGCATTCATATGTACTCAGTGTTTAGCTCTCACTTATAAGTGAGAACATGTGGCATTTGGTTTTCTGTTCCTGCATTAATTTGCTGAGGATAATGGCCTCCAGCTCCATTCTTGTTGCTACAAAGGACATAATCTGATTCTTTTTATGGCTGTGTAGTATTCTATGGTGCATATGTACCACATTTACTTTACCCATTCTACCATTGATGGGCATTTAGGTTGATTTCATGTTTTTGCTACAGTAAATAGTGCTGTGATAAACATATATGTGCATGCATCTTTATAGTAGAATGATTTATATTCCTTTGGATATATATCCAATAATGGGATTGCTGAGCCAAATGGTAATTCTGTTTTAAGTTCTTTGAGAAATCATCACACTGCTTTCCACAATGGCTGAACTAATTACATTGTCACCAGCAACGTATAGACATTCCCTTTTCTCTGCAATCTTGCCACTATCTGTTCTTTTTTGACCTTTTAATAATAGCCATTCTGACTGGTGTGAGATGGTATCTGATTGTGGTTTTGATTTGCATTTCTCTAATGATTGGTGATGTTGAACATTTTTTCAT
The DNA here is from genome assembly GCF_029289425.2 of Pan paniscus. NCBI lineage: Eukaryota > Metazoa > Chordata > Mammalia > Primates > Hominidae > Pan > Pan paniscus. The sequence goes on from NC_073253.2 coordinate 105,170,626, forward strand.
ATGCTAGTTGGCCACCTCTATGTCTTCTTTTGTAAAGTGATTTGAGCTATTTATTTATTTTTAAATATCCTCTTATTTGGACTCTGCTAGGTCCTGGCTTTGAATGGATTTTCTCTCTTTCCCTTCCTCCTCTACCACTGAGAGTGAGCAGGGTCCTCAAAAGCTGCCGGGCTCCTGGGGCATGTGGAAGGTTGTGCCTGCATGGATATGGAGAGTAGTGTTGGGGATGGGGATTGCTACCTTTCCGTCATTTAGGGCTTTTACCTGCAAAGGCCCATAGAGCTAGCTTTATTCAGAGTTTCATTGCAAAGCCTCATTTCTACTTTCCCCGACTCTTCTCTCAACCAGTCCTTGCCTCCAAGGACACCCATAGAGTCCTTGTGGTCATTTCTCGTGGTTATCAGCCTCCCATGGCTCATCCCTGCAGCTGCAGGAGGTTTGTGGTCCTGCCATTACCTCCTGCAGTTGGTTGGGGCTAGATCAGCCTTTTGGCTGCCAAGGGAGGAATCAGGAGCTGCTCCACATTTTGGGCTGAAGGAAAGACGTTGTAATTATGGATTGAAAGCCCCCACTGTTGGCATCACTGACTGCCCCCTAAGCAGAGGATTACATAGAAATAGACAGCAGGGACACCCAGATGGACGTGGCTCACCCGACTTTTACTGGCTGACTGCGATCACCTTTTTCTGACCTTTAGAAAATGACAGAGTGCTGTGTTCTCCTGACTCAGAGTGTGACTACTGGGGAAGGGTGGCAGAATAATCATGCCCTGGGATGTTGCCATTTTATTATTTTTTTCTTTTTAATCTTAGCACACAATCCAGGAGTGTGCTAAAATGATTTGGACCCTATCCTTGAGGAGTTTAGGATATTGAAGGATGCAATATTAACACAGACATAATAATCGAGAACAACATAAAGGAGTCTATAATGGCTGCATAATTGTGTGCAATTGCCTGATGGGATAGTAGGAGGAGCCTTGAGGGCTGTGGGAGCCAAGAAAGCCTTCAAGAAAAAGTAACTTAAGCTGAGTCTTAGAGAATGTGCTGGATTTGAGTAGGGAGATGGAAGGGCATTCTAGGAGCCAAGACCAAAGGGGAAGGGACAGGAACTGTTTATTAGACGCTAAAGAAAGCAGTACAAACCTGAGGCATGGAAGGACAAGCTGGGAAGGTCTTTAACTGTTAACCCAGGTCCTGAAGCTCAGGGGTGAATCTGATCAGGTGTGAATCTCTTCTATGCCGAAGGTCCAGAGAGTGATTCCTCAAGGTCACAGAGCAGCCATGGTGCCAGATGCTGTGGTGTGTCTGTGCAGTCATAGGCTCAAAGCACTTCTCACTCAACCACATTGCATTTGCTTACAACTCATAACCCCTTTGAAGCTTGCCAAAACACAGGTGCACTTTTGTTTTGAAGACAAACTCTGAGAGCTGCTGATGGGACTTTTTGAGGCCACCATTGCTTCTGCAGCTGCTCATATGCTTCAAAGAACTGAGGCCTTAGCTGCAGGGGCAGGGGAGCCGTTGACTTCTGAGGTTTAGGTGGCAGGTGCCTTTTCTGCAGTCACTCCCTCCCTCTTTGGAAGCAGAGGGTGCTAGCCTCCTACAGAGAGGACTGTGAGCTCCCCCCTTGTCACGGATGGCCCTGCAGTGCCAAGTGCTGACAGGAGGTCGTGGCTGCTTTCAGCGGAGCATTAGCCCTAATAGGTTTGGCAGGATTTTAAAATAATCAAAACAAAGCAGGTTAGAAGGTTTGATGGGGGAGGTATGTGGTGACTGCTTGAGCTCAGATCACATGGTATGTCCAGCAGCCTGGCCCAGAACAGCTCCAAGGCCTGATGCCAAGGGTCTGGGCTGAATAGAAATCTGAAGTGGCTCTATCAGAGAAATTAGTGTGTGATTAGAGCTGAGAAGAGTCACGAGTCTTAACTTCTATTTAGCACTCCAAGAATAAGGTGTCCTGTGTGGTGCCAAATTACTCCCTCTGGGCAGTCTAAAGCATGAGTGGGATGCTTATCCAGGGAGCACGGTGGAGGAAAGATGTGGGGGCTGGGGGGAGGTTGTGGGGTGAAGAATGATGCAGTGCCATGGAGTAAGCTGTAGACAGACAAGCTTTGGTTTTGGGGGTGGGGTAGGGTGTGAAATACTTTCTGTACTGATTTCTGTCCTGCGATCAGATACCTAGAACATGTGTTAGAGCCAAGAAGAGACAGAACTTGACCAGGTTGGGTATTGCTTGATTTTTTTTTTTTTTTTTTAATGAGGTCTTGCTCTGCCTCTCAGGCTGGAGTACAGTGGTGCAATCAGCTCACTGCAGCCTCTGCCTCCTGGATTCAAGCAATCCTTCTGACTCAGCATCATGGGTAGCAGGGACTACAGGTGTGTGCCACCACACTCAACTTTTTTTTTTTTTTGGTAGAGATGGAGTCTCCCTATGTTGCCCAGCCTGGTCCTGAACTTCTGACTCAAGTGATCCTCCTGCCTTGGCCTCCCAAAGTGCTGGGATTACAGGTGGGAGCCACCATATCTGGCTGGTATTGCATTTTTAATACAATTGGAATAGTATATTAAATATTTTTGAAGGAAAGAATAGACCTTCACTGTGGTGGAAATGAAAGGAGTTACCCACCTCATTTTCCTTATGGTAGAACATTGTATTCCAGCCACCACAGGCACTGCAGCCTGTGGCTTTCAGTTGTGAATGACAGCCCACTGAAGTGATTTGTCCTTGCTATCTTTGTCCACAGCAATCCCTGGTTTTGCTCTCACTTTTGCCAGGGCCTCTCTTCTGCATCCTTGATGCCTTTGTCTTCCAACTCTGAATGTTTTTGGCAAGGACAGAGATGTTAAAAAGCTAGCAGGAGGGGCTGGTTCTGACAAAGGACAGGCAGACAGTGCACAGGTGGTGCACCCTAGCCTAACAAAGGCTCCTTTGCTCAGTGGTGGGGAAGAACTTCTGCGTGGCTTTGCTGGAAATCTGTCCCTGAAGCCTAGATGGGCCCAGCCCTCACCTGGCTAGGGATTGTCCCCAAAGCTCTTTTACTGCTAATTCAAGCAGAATGGAGGACTGACACTAAGAAAATAGGCTATCTATCTCATGAAACACCAGGGGAAGACATGTCTAGGTTTGGGACCAGCATCTTAAAGTGTTCAGAAAGTAACATAATTCCTCTCTCTCCCTCTGTCTCTGTCTCTCTGTCTCTATGTGTGTGTCTGTCTCTGACTTTTGAGGCTCTTGCTCTCCACTTGTCACTGTATATCTGCTTTATTTTTCTCTTATTACACCAACTTTTGCTATTTCTTCAAGCACATGGCAGAAGACGGCTGCCTCTTATCTGGCAATTTTACAAAGCCCTCAACTCAGGCAAGCAGTAGAGCTGTTCCTATCAGTGCCAACTCCAAATTCACAGAAAAAAATCTGATTAGTTTAGATTAAGTCAGAGAAGGTTAAAAGGGTTCTGAGGGAGGGATGTGATTGCCTGATTTCTGATCACAGTATATGCCTTAACGGTATACAGGCTGTCCAGAACAATTCCAAGACTATGGTCCTGGGGTGGCGTGGTTTGGATAGAAAGCTCACAAAATGTCCACATAGACAATTAATATGGCTGCCTGGACCCACATGTACTAGAGCTCAGAGAGGCATATGTGTGCAGGTACATGCTCACACATGTGTATGTGTGAAGCATGCATGTGTGGTCTTATGGTTGGGTAGAGACCCCTTAAAGTGCCTATCACATCAGATAGAAGGATAGATTTCTAGATAGAAGAAATTTGGGCCCATCTGTTATCTAGAAATTTCTTTTGTTGAAGGCTTCTTCCTGCTGTGTACTTCGGCAAAGTTCCTCATTAACATGGCCCTCCTGAATTGGGAGATTTGGTCCCAGATTCTCTAATCATCCTCTGTCTTCCCAGGGTGGAGAAGCTGATATATGCTGGGGAGTCTTTTGCGAATTTACATTTCCTTTAATATGCATTGGGCACAGATGGTTACCAGGTTGTCTCCGATTCATAAGTCTTCTTTCATCAAGGGCCGATCAAAATTTAGTGCAAGCAGGTTTAAAGGGACAAGTTTTAGGCTTGGAAATGTGCATATAAATAAAAATTTTGCTGTAGCGGCTCCATTGTTAATGAAAGAAAAATGATCCATGTCCTCTTCCTGGATAACGGAGTCTCTGAATATATTTATTTCAAGATTTAGGTGCTGAGGAAACTGGCCACAAATCACAGAGCAACCATTAATGAGCCTCTGTCCCTACCTGTTTAGCTTATTAACTGCCTGTTACCTACAGTTCCATATCCCACTTGGGGACACAAAATGGATGCATCAGCAATGCAAAGGCTGAAAAACACAGAAGTTAATCAAAAGCACAGGGGAGCCTGGAAAATCAGAAGATACGTGCTGGTTGTTTATTGGAGTACTGGGAGGTGGCTGGGAGGGAGGATCTGGTGCTGTCTGATATGAGATTTGGCTAATTAAATCCCCCTGTCCTTTAGTCAGTGTCCTCTCCACTCTGTGCAAGCTGTGGACATGAAAGGAATAGCCCCTGCCCTCAAGGAACCTACATGCTAATTGTGAGGCATGTTCTACATGCTGGAATCACAGAAAGCAAACTCAGGATAGCACTGTAGAGGCTACATGAACCATTGTTAAAGTACTAAAAAATGGTGGATTGTTACACAGTAGAAAGAGCTTAGCTGAGAGAGAGGAGGTCTTGGATTCTGCTTCGGTTCTGTGATATGACAGTGGCTGTGTCATTCACCTTTTCCCATTTTGATTTTCTGATAAAATAAGAGTTTGACCTGGATCATTGACTAAGGGTATTCATGAGAAGCACTTTAGGTATTCATGAAATTGGAGTAAAGACCGGAAGTTACTGAGATTTCAGGAAACTTCATTTGGCTACTTAGCAAAGTAGAAGTTTTAATTCATAGAGAAGAAAGATGAAGCCACCCTTGGCACGAACCCTTGTGTACATCAGGGTGTGTGTATGTGGAGGGAATGGCCTGCCTTGAGGGCATGAGAGCCAATAAAAGAGGGGAGTGGGTATCAATCACAAGCACAGAGATGGGCAGAACCAACTAGGCAGGTAGGCAAACCAGAGTTCAACACCAAAACCAACAGCTATGTTCTTTAACCCGAATATTCAGAAATCTTCTCAGTTACTTCCTAACTTGAAGGCAAAATTCTACTAAAAGCAGCAACAGTCTTTTAAAAGTAATTTGAAGACACAGATAAAAACAGAAAACTAAAAAGCCTTGGCTCCATGATTAATTAAAAGGATCAGCTCAAGTTTACAAAATTGCTTTAATAAAAGAAAACACAAAATCGCATACATGTGTTAATGATGGCTATTTTTCTTTGTTTTTCTGCTGTTGCTACAGCCATGTCCCATCTATCACTTGGTTTCGGGCATCATAATCAATTGACTCTACCATAAACAACATGTTGTACATGCAGCAACTGATAACAGCATTTAACTTGACACAGGGTAAAACCTCCCTCTTTTTTATTCTTCCAGTCTCTCAGAAGACAGAAAGAATAGCCTTGAATTAATTCCTTACTTATTGAGCCAAGCAGGCATTTTCTTATGAACTTTACTGGGGCAGAGAAGTGAAGCCCAGCAGCCCAGCAGTTAATCCTACCAGATAACTATACCCACTGTGATGAAGCTCTGTAGGAACCCATTACCCTGGTGTCCAGAACAGTGCTTGGCACACAGTAGGCACTCAATGGCTGTATGTCCATCAGATCAATACTCCTAATTTTAGTTTCTCTGATAAGTGGTAAATTTCATGGAGAATTGACAATCAATCTTTACCCATGGAAGGCATATTTTTACCTATGGAAGATAGCAAATCTTTTTTGTGGATTGAAAATAAGTAAATACGCAGAAGATCTCTTAGTGACTGCTACTGAATTGACATGCAACACCTTGTGAATTAACTGATTTTCTTCTATTCTCTAAACACAATGACTGAAGCTCATGGCACATTGAATGCTTACAGTCAGTTGGCTGGTCAGCCTTACGTTCTTGTTCTTCCCTAAGTTGGCTGTATGCTTGTATGTGTACCAAGAGCTAATTGTGTTTGTTTCCAAATCTCTTCCTTCCAGTTATCTTTAAAACTGTAATTATAGAATTAATTAAATACTACATAAACTGATGATATATATAAGAAAAGAGTCATTTCTATGAAAAATAAGTTGAATGTTCTGAAGAAATTCAACGAAATTTCTTGTGATTAAAGAGTTTATATTGCATCAGCAGACAAGATATCTGTAAATGGTGGAAAAGAATGTAAACATCTAGACAAAATATACTTTCAACTTTAAAGAAATGAAACTTGGAAATAATTGGCGATGGGTGTGCTTAACGCAAGAAAGACAATGTACAACTCCAATTGGCAAATGCCTACTCAAAGAATACTTAAGGATTCAAGGGAAAAGAAATATTTCAGCCATGTATGCATTGTTTTTGACAATAGTTTGCTCTTTTTACAAATATTTTCAATTAACAGTAAACAATTTTTCATGACTGGTAGGTAGCATGAGTTCTACTAAAAATAATTTAATGCTTTCAGAAAGAATTAAGGCCACACAAAATAAGCAGTGTAACTTGGTAGTGAAAGCACAATGATTGGGGGTTACAACCCTGGAAACTGCAACAATATGGGAACTTAGTGGACTACTTCCAAGTGAAATGTGACCCATAGCCCCAGCTACTCGGGAGGCGGAGGCAGGAGAATCACTTGAACCCGGGAGCCGGAGGTTGCAGTGGGCCAAGATCGCGCCACTGCACTCTAGCCTGGGCGACAGAATGCAACTCTGTCTTAAAAAAAAAGAAAAAAAAAAATGTGACCAAGGTCAGTGTTCTCCGCATGGAGGGGATGGTGCTTTGTTAACAAACCTATCTTACAATCAGCTAGTTATTTGTCTTATACATAGTGCACGCTCTCTCTTTCTCTGTGTTTCTCTTTTTTTTGTAATGTTTTATAAAATGTTTATTCTGAAAAAACTTCAAACTTACTGAAAGTCAGAAAGTTGCAAGTGTAATGTAATTAACTTCCATATGCCCTTTACCTAGATTCACCAATGTTAATGTTATACAATCCTTGCTTTCTCTTTCTCCACCTCCCCTCTCCCTCCAACAGTCTCCTTCTCCTTCTTCTCCCTATTACTGTTACTGTTAGCTTTGCTAAATGATTTGGAGTAAATTGTAAATCTCACGAATTTTATCTCTAAATACTGTGTGTCTCTCTTAAAAGCAAGGATTACAAACAACGGAGATTTATTTCTCACAGTTCTGGAGTTTGGGAGGTCGAAGATCAAGGTGCTGGCAGGTTCTGTGTCTAGTGGAGCAAGTTTCATGGTTAATAGATGGTGCCTTCTCTCTGTGCCTTTACTTGATGGAAGGGGCTAGGTAGCTCTCTGGGGTCTTTTTTATAAAGGCACTAATTCCATTAATGAAGGCAGAGCTGTCATGACTTAACTCCTCAAAGGCTTCACCTCCTAACATCACCTTAGGGGTTAGGGTTTTAACTTATGCATGTTGGGGGGACACAAACATTCAGACAGTAGTAGATCATGTCCAAATGATGTCTTTTATAGCCTTTTTCCTCGATCCAGGATCACTTATTGTACTTTTTAGTTTGCTTAAATCTGGAATAATTACTCAGGCTTTTTTGTCTTTCACGGCATTGACATTTTGCAAGAGTATCTGGACAGTTGTTTTGTGAAATGCTCCTCCATTTGTGTGTATTTGTTTCCTCACTACTTTCAGGTTATGCCTTTTTGGCAGGAATACTACATAAATAATATTGTATCCATTACATCAGTAGAGACATGATGCCAGTTTGTCCCATTACTGGTGATGTTAGCTAGGATTACATGGTTATGGGGGCATCTTTAAGTGTTTTTCTACTGTAAAGTTAGCACTATCTTCTTTGTAATTAATATTTGGAAATGGTGTAAATATACTGTTTCTTATCAAACTTTCATCCACTTGTTTTCTCAGCCTTTGATAATTCTTGTCCGAGTCAGTTATTGTTATTATTATACTTGCCAAATGATATGTCTATTTATCTCTACCTTCCTAACTTCCAATTGGAGAAATCCAAGTGTTTGCTAGAAAGTGGAGATGGGGGATGGGGGATGGGGAAAAAGAACACATATTCCCTTCCCTCCTCACCCACCACTTGGCCAGTGAAACAAAATAAATTTCTTAATCTATTCAACTTTTCCACAAATTGCACTCTAGATTCTTGGTGATGTCATATTCATAGATGTCCTTCCTTCCTTCTTTCTCATGCCATCAGTGCTTTTCATCTCTTTGCTCTCCATCCCTCAGATTTCTGCCACTTCCTGTGTCCAGACTCAAAACGTGGGGGAATCAGCCATTTTCTGTTGCATGCAGTGCTTTTCCTGAATGCAGTGTGTGAGGTAAAGAGGTGGCTGTGAAGGTGTCATGTCATGAGAGTAAAGGAGGCGAGGGACAGGGAGCCCCTGAAATGTGTGTCCTCAGAATGGACTATCTGAAAAACATAATTGTATGCATTACAAAGGTCAGTCTGATAGCATGACATCTTTTTTTTATTACTTTGTGGTGTTACATGAATGTCTGTGTACTCCTCAGGTTTGAGATCTGTCCTTTGCTTTATTTAGTGCCTACATGAACTAATGCTTTACTTGATTTATCTCATTTATATGTTATAATAACCATATGTCATAGACAATACTGTTAATGTCTCCATTTTACATATGAGGAAACTGGGGCTTAGAGAGGTTGACCTAAGATCACAAGCCTGATGACCAAGGTGTTCTATTTGCAGAGGCCACTTTTTTTGACACCATGTTTCTAAGAAGTGAGAAAAATAGGAATCAGAAAGCTCACACACATTAAGTATGGATCTCCGTACTTCTGGATCTCCAGCTAGAGTTTACCAACTAATTTTGAATAAAATTATGCTTTCCAGCATAATAAACTTGGTGATGTGGTTTCCCCCTGACAAACGGCAACTCTTCTCAAATCATAACTGATTCTCACGAGAATTAACAATGGCTACACTGATAGATGGCAGCTGGACAGCTGGAGAGGAGTCAGCAGAGGCTCCCCAGTGGCCCACTACAGAGGAGTCGGAGTGAACATCCTGACATGCCCAGTCCCTGAAACACATCTTCCAACAGCAAAAGATGCTCTCACACTGATAAACTGAAAAACCAAGGAAGTAATGCATCGGGTTTCTTTAATCTGTTTTGATGAAAAATAAATTTTGTGCATCTCCTCTCACTCTAATAAGAACAGAATAGGGTGGGTTGGAGGAAATTACTTTATCTCAGCTGCAAAATAAGGAAGCAGCATTCCATCTCTAAAAGGTCTCTTCCAGTTTCATGAGTCTAAACATGAGTTGTTATTATAACCATCTAGTTCTAGAATATCAATCACTTCTTTATGTGCCACATAAACGTGGCCTATGCTTAAGTTAATCCTGATGTTCAAACCATAGTAAAATTCCTTAAGACAGTGCTGTTCTAATTGGTTCCTGGAGCAGACATTTTTGGTGAATAAATTTTCCCAAGACAAGGAAGAACTCTGAGATCATTACCATATTCAGAAGACAAATGTATCACCTCATGAAAATGTTAATGGGCAGCATTAATTGGAAGCAGAGGCCAGGCTGGGAGTTCCCTGTAGAGCCTGAGAGTCCCAGAGCACTCTAGGGTAGAAAGAACACATCTTTAGGTAATAGATTTATAGGTCTGGACAAGAAGTATTTTAAGTCCCTTAAACTTCCTGATTCTCTTCTTTCCCTTTGGGTCCGTGTCTGCGTTTGTTCTTAGCTTCTACCTCCTCACTCTCTCCGTCTTCGCTTTAGCAGCATTCCTGATCTGTACTATGTATTTCTGGCATGAGCAGTAGGAATAGTAATAAGAAGAAAAGAGAACAAAACCTGGGAAAATGTTGACTTCAAAGGAAGCAATGAGACGTCGACCTGAAAATTATTGAAGAATAGACCAACATCAATACATGAGGACTTGCCTTTCCCATTGTCTATTTAGCTGTCGTCTTTCCTCTTGGTCCCTTTTGAGAGGTTAATTCACAATTGAAAAAAAAAATGCCAACAATAAATATTCTAGCTGAATTTTAGCCCTGCCCTCTTTTTCTCTTGCGTCTACTGGAAAATTACGCTATCTTACTGAACTTTACTTATTTTTTGTTAGCTGCCTCACATTCATTCCGGGACAAGAAGGGATGCAAACAACCACAAACATGAACAATTTATCCAATTGTGCTTCTATTATCCATAAATGATAACCAACATTTATACAGCATGTACCTTTTGGTGGGCACTGTTCTATTATTTCACATGTATTGATTATATTGATTCACTTAATTTTCCTGTGAGTTAAGCACCATGATCACTCCTCTCCACCTTTTGAAGGGCAAGAAATTGAAACCTAGAGCAATTAAGTAACACTTCCAAAGTCACACATCTAGCAAGTAGTGGAACAGGAGTTTGAAATCATACACTCCCAAGTCCTGACTCCAGGCCTTTGACCACCACATGATGCTGCTTCCCTCAGGTGCAGTATTATGGGTGTGACGAGTGGACACATAAGAACAAACCTATCAGTGTTCAATGAACTATGACTAGCTATTCGGGAGACAGTGACTGCACAAGGCTGCTCTTTGGGAGCTGCAATACACATAGATTTAAATACAATTCATTTTCTAAGTCCCAGTAGAGCCTACTAGAGAGTCTAGCTTTCACTAGGATTATTGGTTTCGATTTTGCAAAAGACCTTTCTAAGACATCTGTTGGTCTCTTCTGCTAATTTTAAATGGTGATAAAAATATGATTCTTCAAAATTCCCCCCTTCTCTTAGCACTTTGGGTTCCTCATCTTCCTCCTCTTTATCTCCTATTGCTGTCCCTTGTCACAGTTCCAGCTTTTTCTACCTGACAGGCAGTAGTTAATTCGCTTTAAAAGCCGCGCCATCTGAGACTGTTTCAACCTGAAAAGAACTCTCTGGCTCTTTTGCCAGAGAGCAAAGCCCACTTGGTTCAGAGGCTGTGGCTGGGGGCATCAGATGGATCCTGTATCCCTTTGAAGATTGAGCCTTGAAGGGTTTCCTTGAAGAGATGTCCACTCACTTCAAAGGGGACAAGTGTTGCTTCTGCTAGCACAGACTCATACTTCAGTCAGCCTTGTTGGGGCAGTCCAGAGGGACACAACGACTTTTATATTTGTGGATATTGTTTTGGCTTAATTTAAAATTCTAGCTGATTTCTGGCCCTCTGATGTGCTGATGAGAATACCCAGGTAGGAGGAGAGATATGCAAATTTTCCTTTGAAATTCAATCACTGGCTCGGGCTTCTTCAGCCCCAGCCAATAAAACCAGCAGTGGTTTTGAGTTGCTTTTTGCTTGAGCCCACAATGCTTCTAGCAAGAGGGTGATGGAGAAGGGAAGAGAGCAAATGTAAATGTTGCACCTGGTTACATGCTGTTTGTACAGAAGGTTAACTTAATTAACACTTAAATCTCTTTCTCTCTTTCTCTCTTTTTTTTTAAGAGATGGAATCTCACCGTGTTGCCCAGACTGGTCTGGAACTACTGGGCTCAAGCGATCCTCCCACTTTGAGCTTACAAAGTGCTGGGATTATAGACATGAGGCACTGTGGCCAGCCAGCACTTAAATCTTAACCACGATATAGCTTTATGAGACATGGGCCTCTGTTGCTTGATGGAAACCTACTCCTCTTTTAGGAACATCATTAAAAGTCAATTTCAGAGTTTCTGTCTGTGATGATATCCCAACAGTGTGGCTTCCTTTCAAGCATTTATTATTTTGAGTGGCTGCACTGGCTGAATTGTTCCTACACAGGTTCTTTTAACGATTGTTTCCAGGAACACAAAAATTACTCAGTGGCTTCCATTTGGTTGACAATTTTGTGTTAGTTTGTCAGGTTGAGATGACCTGACCTTATGTTCACGGTTATGTGTGGTAAACTGTAGAAGCCCTTGACTATATTTTGTACCTTTCCTATCTTAGGATAACTAGTCCCAGTTTTCTCTGCTTCGTCCAAATTTATGCCTGCTAAAAATTGTCCCAGTTTGTATGGTAAATTGTAAGGTTAGCCTATATCTAGGGAACTCAACAGGTATCATCCAGTGGGCACCCACTGTGATTTAATAGCAAAAAAATTGGGATTTAGAACTAGAAATCTAAACCCTGGATCTGCCATGGGTGATGGGACAAGTAGTCTAAAGTGTCTCTGAGCCTCAGTTTCCTCATCCACAGACTAGAAATAATAATGCCCCATAAAGTTTTTGTGAGAATTAACTGGGTCAATGTATATATGTGAAAACACTCAGAAATGTGTGTGGAACTCAACAGGGAGTCACTGCATTTGTTTTTATACAAAACCTCTTCCCCTGAGGTGAGGGTGGATTGTACTAGCTTTATTTTAGCTGATTTTGTGTGTGTGTGTGTGTGTGTGTGTGTGTGTGTGTGTGTGTGTGTGTGTATGTGTATGATGGGAATGGGGCAGAGAATTAAGTGAGAAAAGAGAACTTGGGGGCAAAAGAGAAAATGAATTAGAAGTAATTCTAGTGCAAGACATAGGGTTGCTGATTTTAAATGTAGCATGGAAATTATTTTCACTCAGGGCTATGTAATAATTGCACATGGATCCTCTAGCATGTGTTTGAGGTTTCTTAATGTATTTCATGTCTTGAGGCTTTTGATGCCTATGTTCCAGCCCCACTCTCATATTCTTTTGAAGCAGGATTAGTTTCTCCTGAAAACATGGCATTTCTGTGCAAAAGCTATCATGTTCTGGGACTTGAGTCTCCAAAAACAGACACAAATTCATCAGGAAAAAAAGCACTGGATTGCCATGCTGGGGAGACCAAGAGAAAAGTTGATCCAGACACAACTAACCTTGGGCAGTTGGTTGCAGCTGGATAAATGTGAGTTACAATAAAGTTACAAGTGTAATGTATCTGCAAGGTGTAACTGTCCAAACACTACCAGATTTTACTTTCTCTTCCTATGATCCATCTACTATGTCACCTGGAGTAAGGATATGTTGACACCGAAGAAGTTATTGCTTTGAACATGCTTTTACTGAATAGTCCTCATTACCAATGTAGCACATGTTTATTATAGGAAATATGATCCATAGTTCTACCATTCAAATGCAACCACTGTTAAGGCTTGGATATGTTTTATCTAATATTTGGTCACATTTCTAAAATTTTCCATTCCTTTTTTCTCTCAAATTATGTTAAAATTTTATCACATTGATATTCCATTGGACAAACTTTCTAAAAATTATATAGTAATTTCCCAAATGTTAGATTTTGTTTCAAATTTTTGAACTATCAATTGTGTATAAATTCTTGTCTGCATTTGAGATTATTTCTTTAATGTAAAAATAGAGAAAGAGGAATTACAGGGTGAAAGTCATGAAACTTTTAAAGTTCTTTATTCATATTGAATAACTGAAAAGCTATTTTGAAATACTACTATCAGTTTACCACTAACTTGATATTTAAAAAAATACTTTAATAGTATGTAATAGGCATTGTCTAACTATAATCATTTATCCTTATAGCACTCCATAAAATATTATTTTATGGTCAAACCAGCATAGAGGGTAACTTGGATTTTTCAATATAAAAATTCTGGTTTCTATGCATACTAATGTCATATGTGACCCTATTATACTTGTGGTGTCTCATAGCTGGATATTTTTCTGGCAGTCTTGATGGTCCCTTTTCTTGATCATCATTGTACTTGAATTATTTTAGAAAGCAGGCTGGCAGCAGGAAGGGAGAAAGGGAAGAGATTCCTTCTTTCAGAAACAGCTTAAGCAATTTGAGGTGGTCTACATTTCTGGTATTTGCAGCACATTTTGACCCAAATTGTGGGAAAAAAATGTTTTGGTCTTAAAAAGAAAACATTTTTTATATTCTATTTTTTTTTTTTTTTTTTTTTTGAGACGGAGTCTCGCTCTGTCGCCCAGGCTGGAGTGCAGTGGCGCGATCTCGGCTCACTGCAAGCTCCGCCTCCCGGGTTCACGCCATTCTCCTGCCTCAGCCTCCCGAGTAGCTGGGACTACAGGCGCCCGCTACCACGCCCGGCTAATTTTTTGTATTTTTAGTAGAGACGGGGTTTCACCGTGTTAGCCAGGATGGTCTCGATCTCCTGACCTCGTGATCCGCCCGCCTCGGCCTCCCAAAGTGCTGGGATTACAGGCGTGAGCCACCGCGACCGGCCTATTCTATTTTTAAAAAGAAAACATTTTTTATATTCTATTAGCTACTTTGGATGTTCATTCTAAAAACTGGACAGAAATCTTGGAATGGATTTCCCTAAGTGGGGACTCAGAATATGTGATTATTTGGTGGCTCTTTGAGGTAGAAGCCCAGGTTCAAAATGAGAGCCCCCCAAAACTCCAAAACTCTCTTAACACTTGTCACTGGCAGAGAGAAACCTCTTGCCTGCAGGGGAGAAGAGGCCTCTAGATTGTCTTTTTCATTCTTTGGTGGAGAAAGAAAGAACCAGGCCAGGAGAGAAGATTCCCTCAGAACCAAGATCAGGACCACAGGATCAAGGTACCACATCTGGGAACAGAAGACTGTCAGATCCTATGGCCTGTGCTAAGACATAGCAGTGCATGGCCAATGGGAGACTGACAATGAACTTTCTTTGGGAAATGTATCCCTCAAGTGTCCATTGTGTTGAATGATGAGAAAACAATACTTGTTTTGAGCTCAGGAAACTTTTGGTCAGGATGGGTATATTTAGAGTGAATTGGTGCTTTCTAAAACCTCAATAGCATTTTCACCAACATTTTAAACTTCTCTCCTGGCTTAAACATCCTCAGTTTCTTTAATAGTTAGTCTTGTGAGGTAGTTTCCAGAACTTTCCTTCTGGTCAGCTCTCTTTCACATCTCTACCAAGCTTGTCAGTCTCAACTGTGATGTGTGTAATTAGCCAGCATATTTTTCTTGCAATATTGTGCCTGCATGAACATAAGACTTCATATGTAATCTAGTATGGCTAGCCACATCCTAATAGTATAATATGCTTATGTGGTCAGAAGAATAGTTTTGAGACAGTCCAAAGTTCCATTAATTGTTCCTCTACCCAAACATATCGTACCATTTGCTTATAATAAACTTGTTGTTTTATAGCCCTGAAAGTAACTGCTAAGACGATCTTAAATCTCATTCTGAACTTGTAGATTTGCCTTTTCTGTTGTTTATTTATTTATTTATGTGAATATAGGAGTTTACATCTATTCCATTTCAAGTGTATCTAAGTCTAGGGCCATCATTATAAGCATAGTATCATAGTATATACCCAGTAAGTGATAATAAATGCTTGTTATAATGCTTAACCTGTGCTTTTTAAATAAATAGGTGACTTTTGGGGTCTTCTTGCTATTATTAATGGTACCTTTCCTTCCTCTCATCTTTTCCTTTTTCTTTTCACTATATTTTACATTCTTCCTGAAATTGTCAGTGTAGAAATCTATTTCTTTTTCATCTTCCTATATGTATTAATGAAAAGCCAGAATTTGTCTCTAATGGTCTTAGTGCCACGTTTTAAAAGAGAGGAAAAAAAAAAAGGAAAAAAAATGAAGTTAAACATGCATTGCCCTCCTTAATAATACATGTTTTCTGTTCCCCGGATAGTTTGTTATTTAGAAATTATGGACTCTAGTATCTTTCCTATAGCAAACAGAAACAGCATAGGGTAAATCTGAATGATTAGTATGCAAGGGGCTGATTCGGGGATATTCACTATAGCTTGTCCTTTCAATGTGTCTTCTTTGACATCTTCACCCTGGGTATCCTGGCAACAGAGCGCTTCACAAAAACAGAAGTCCCATAGACACTGTTTGCTGAATTCCATCAGAATAATAAAAAGACTGTTTTATCTAAGCATTTGCTGAAGACAGTAATTTAGAAAAATAGCAAGACGGCAGCTAAATGTACTTGATTCAGAAGTGACTGACACTGAAGGAAACCCCTGGCTCAAGGATGGTGTCAATGAGTCAGATAATTTCTCAACCATTTGCAGGAAGACAGGAGAGTGAAAAAGAGATGACTTGTGAGCTAAAATGAGAAGTAAACCAACATGAATGTACCAGGATAAGAAACCCCTAAAGCAGCCTATTTCTATAATGTGGGGCCTCCCTAGGAGCTGGAGATGTGTCTTTGCTGTGCTGTAAACAACCTGAGGACAGATGCCTTCTGCTGCACGTGGAGTCTCCTCCCCACTGTTCCATTTGCTGTCTAGTAGTGGGGCAAGCTGAGTACTTAGGGTGGCACACTCTTCCTAGGCCCCAGGGGATCCAATAAACTTAGTAAGACATTTGGAACTTCTGATCCATTCTGTGCAGTGATAATGCTGTCAATGGTCCCCTCTGGGCTTTAACAGGTTAATTAAAGCACGGCTATCAGATCCTAGCTATCTTGATGCTTAGGCACTGGGGGACCAGAGGGCACAGTGGATAAGAGAATGGCTAACATGATTGGTCTCCTAGGTCTATCTGTATAATTTTTTTCAGACGTATCCTACAGTTAATTTCCATCTCTTTTTTTGTGAATGAAGGGCTTACTATGTTGGCGAAGAGACTGTCTGCTCTTCCCAAGGCTAAGAGTTAAGAAATGTTTTCCCACTGCCAGGCTGATGTCTTTGTTAAACAGAGCTAAAGATTCATACAGTGTGAAAACAGGGGAGAACTTTAGGGGCCAGATGTTTAAACTTCTCAAAGTATTAGAATCCAGACAGGCTGAGTACTAGAGTTGACACATTTTGACAGTGTGCCCAGCCCAATAATCCCCTCCTGGTGCCCACCTTGTACCACACTCCTTCCCCAATTCACTCAAACTACCTTTGTCCTGTATAATCCTGACTCCCACCCCCAACCCCCATTCTAAGCCACAGCTGGTTGGACCAGCCTCAGGCCCCTGACTCAATCTGTCTAGTCACAGTCTCTCACCTGGGAGCCTGAAACTGAGACTCAGCAGCACTTGCAGTTCAGCTGGCTTTCTGAGCTGAGGACATTTACACTTTGGGGGGGGTGACTTTTTCTGAGCATGCAGAAGCAGAGAGATGAGAAAGACATAGCCACACAGCAGAAATAGATGAGAGAACACAGAGAAGGAGAAAGAGGGAAGGGAAAGGGGGTGAGGGGAACCAGCTGTCTTGATTTTTGATGGATTTCTAGTTTCTAGTTTCAGTTTCTTCCACTTGTTTTCTTTGGCCTCTATGAGAGACATATACCCTAGATCCTATTTGAGTTAAGCAAATTTGAATAAGTTTTGCTTAATTGTTAAAAAAAAAAAAGTGTTAAACAAGACAAATTGATGAAAGACAGCTCTAGAATGGGAATCCAGGTCTCCTGTCTCAGGCCAATGTTTGGCCACATTACTGGCCTCCTGCCAATACCTCAACTCTAGGATGCAGCGGAAGACCCTCAGTAGAGTTCTCTTGACAACTCCACTGAGTCCTGGTGGGGCTGGAAGAGCCCCCCTAGAAGTTATTACCTGAATGGTTCCACCCTCCAGCCCTTGGTCCTAGATTGTTTCTATATTGGATGATCTACTAGTACCCAGTGTGCATCCTCACTCAGGTTGGAACAGAAATCTGTGTTGTGATCCCCTCCACATGCCCATCTGAATGCACATCTGAAAAATCTTGGGCCCTGTGTCCCTGAAACCTGTATGACCTCTGACCATAGCACAGCCAGTGTTTTCAGGTGATGAAGGTGATAACTTTTGCTTCTTTGGAAGCGTCACTTAGAAGTCATCAGAAAAGAATTCCAGGCATGTCCTCACTTACTGCTGCTCTAAGATGCCAGCTGTTGTTTTGTTATTCTGTGCCATTAGGATAAGGGCAAACTGATGTTCCGAGAGAGGCTAATTGTTGGGAGCAGCAAGGGAACAGGAGCAAAACTGGGCTTCTGATCATGTAAACCGTGTTTCTGTAGCTCCCACTGCATGAGACTCCTGCTCTCCAGGACAAAGCAGACTGCGTGCATTTGGCACAAATAAAAGCCATGTAGTGATCTGGGTTTGATCTCTGCACAGAAGAGCTTCCTGTATAATTTATGGCTTTAGAATGGGCAGTCAGATTTTTGGGCAGAAAAGAAGCCTAACATATTCTTGTCAAGAAAGAGTAGAATAAGTGGGATAAATGCTACTTGGGAAGCTCCTGACCATTCCCACACTAATCAGAAGAAAGTCCAAGTGATGTTGATTATACTGTAAATCAGTTCTTTGGAGCCTAATTTGGCCTACCTAAATTTAGAGACTGTCTGCAATCTCACAGAGGGCACAAAACATGGTTAAGATGGAAAGTGCTAGTCTTTTTGTGACTATTGTCACAGCAATACTTTGCTTTCTGGAAGACAAGGCAAGTTCTGTTTGTAGGAACCAATGTGCTAGTGGAGAAAGCCAGGACATGTCAACATCAAAGTGGACGGAAGTCTTTGAAATTACTGTCCTTTTACCCTATTTATGGATCACCTTCCTGGCCTCCCCTTCAAAATGCCTGCAGGTACCTACAAACTCCTACTCATGTTCACACACAAAGGCACACACAGCCTCACACCACAAAAATAATCCCTTTGATAAAACATATTCTCAAAATAATGTAATAATAGAATAAATGGCTCTAAAGTCTGCTAGTTGTCTATTGCTGTATAAGAAGTTATCCCAGAACTTAGCAGCTATGAACAACAAATATTCATTATGTCGTGGTCTGCAGGTCAAGAAACTGGACATGGCTTAATTGCGTGCCTCTGGCTTAGGGTCTTTCTCAAGGCTGCAATTAAGGTGTCAGTGAAGCTGCTGTCATCTCAAGCCTCAATGGGGAAGGATCTGCTCCTAAACTCACTTATGAGGCTATTGGCAGCTTTCAAGAGCTCACTGGCTGTTGGCCAGAGACATCAGTCCCTTCCATGAGGGTTCCATAGGGAAGCTAGCTGGCTTCACTCAGAGCAAGCACGCAAGCAACAAGAGGTCAGACTGTGAGAGAGGGCACCCAAGATGGAAGCCACCTAATCTCAAAAACAGCTTTCTAGGATCTCTGCTGCATCCTATTCACCCCAAGTGAGTCACTCTCTGCAGTCCCTACGTACTCAAGGGAAGGGGATTTCACAACGGCATGTGTGCCAAGAGGAGGGAGTCACTGAGGATCACTTTAGAGCTCCCTGCCACAAAAGCCATCTCCTTCAGCTATCCAGGCAGCCACATCTCTGCTCTGCATGAAAGCTTCTTGTACTGGGAGCTTGGCCGCTTTTGAGGCTGCTGTTTTCATTCTACTTTTAGAAAGTTCTTCCTTAGGTTGAAGCATGAGGGCTGTGTTCTTCGAGTGGACATCTTTTGTGGGTGCCTGTCCAGCTTTCCTTTCCTTTCTGGCACTGGCAGTTCACTTTCCCACTGGGGCTGCTCTCCCCTATTCTTAGTCTGGGCTTGTGGTGGGCATAGGATCCAGCGCTGGATAATCAGACATTTGCATCTTCTTGGTCATAATGGTTGATTAAACAATGGGTACAGGCCATAAGCAGATTCAATTTATACACCTTGAGCTATCTTTCTACCATTTGTGTGAACCCCTGTCCGTCATTCCCCTCACCTTCCCAACGCCCCTTCTACATTTTTTTCAAGAGCCAGAAGTTGCAATGCTTTAGAGGACCACCCTTAAACTACCCCAGCCATAGAGAACTGAAAGTGTCCAAGAATTTATGTCTCTGCTTCCTTTATTTTGTTTGTTGGTTTCTTTTTTTACAGTTTTGACCAGTTAAAATTTTTTTAAAGATATAATTCACTTACCATACACGAAGACAATTCATTGTTGTTTTTTTTTTTGGTTTATTCACAGATATGTGGAGCCACAACCATAGTCAATTTTAGAGCAGTTTCATCCCTAAGCAACTACTAATCTACTTTCTGTATCTATAGATTTTCCTTTTCTGAACATTTCATACAAATTGGACCACATAATATGTGGTATCTTGGAACTGACTTCTTTTACTCAGCATAATATTTTCAAGGTTCATCCATTCTGTGGCATGTACCAGTGGTTTATTTATTTTTGTGCCCAAATAATATTCCATTGTATGGATATACCACATTTTATTCATTCATCAGTTGATGAACCATTTGGGTTGTTTCCACCTTTTGGCTATTATGAATAATGCTACTATAAACATTCATGTACACATTTTTGTGTAGAGTATGTTTTCATTTCTCTTGGGTA
This sequence comes from Pan paniscus, assembly GCF_029289425.2. Lineage (NCBI taxonomy): Eukaryota > Metazoa > Chordata > Mammalia > Primates > Hominidae > Pan > Pan paniscus. The sequence goes on from NC_073253.2 coordinate 105,190,910, forward strand.
TATATAGCTGTAAGTTCAGTTGGCTGAATCATAAGGTAACTCTGCCAGAGTGTCTTCCAAAATGGCAGCACCCTTTTACATTCCCACCATTAGTGTATGAGGGTTCTGATTTCTCTACATCCTCACCAACACTTGTTATTATCTACCTTTTTAATTCCAGCCATCCTTGTGGCTGTGAAGTGGTGTCTTGTGGCTATGATTTACATTTCCCTAATGACTAATGGTGTTGGACATTTTTTTTCATGTGCTTATTGGCTGTTTTTATATCCTCCTTGGATAAAAGTCTATTCAGATCTTTTGCCTATTTTTGAACTGGATTCACCTAGCTCCATGACCTTAGAGACAACTCTGAGGCATGACTTTCTCTCCAGTTTCTCTGAAGACTCACAGCAAAGCAAGCACTCTGTGAGACTTTTTTTGTGACAGTGTCTCACTCTGTCGCCCAGGCTGGAGTGTAGTGGTGCGATCTTGGCTCACTGGAACTTCTACCTCCTGGGTTCAAGCAATTCTCCTGCCTCAGTCTCTTGAGTAGCTGGGACTACAGGCGCGCACCACCAAGCCAGGCTAATTTTTGTATTTCTAGTAGAGAGGGAGTTTCACCATGTCGGTCAGGCTGGTCTCAAACTCCTGACCTTGTGATCCGCCCACTTTGGCCTCCCAGAGTGCTAGGATTACAGGTGTGAGTCACGGTGCGCGGCCAAGACTTTTAACTTCTTCCCTTCCCTATCAGACTCCTCTGGGAGCATGTGGTAGCCTGTCTTAAAAAATGACTGTCTTCAATTTCTTCTTTGCCCATATACATCTCAATCCTCCATGGCCCCATTGACAGGCAGAATCTCTGCCTCCATTCACTTGAATCTGGACCGGCTTGTGTCCGGTTTGTCTAACAGAATAGAGCAGAAGTGATGCTGCTCATTTCTGGGCTTAGACTTAAGAGCCTAAGAGGACTGGCAGTTCCCACCTTTTGATTCCTTATGTAAGAAGTCTGAATGGCAGAATCTTATCCAGCCTCTTGGTTTTCAATGTTTTTTCAGGCCAATGCAGTTTTATTTTACTGCAAAACCGTTTTTTTTTTTTTTCTGATTGTAAATTTGTTTCTTGTAGAAAATCTAGAAAATATTAAAAAAAAGTGAGATAATAGAAATCGCTGGTATTATACTTCTTAATGATAAACACTGCTAACATTTTAGTATATATCCCAGCAGTTTTGCCTTTGTAACTAAATCTGTATCTAGCCATCATTTATCTATCAATCAATTTATCTTTATGTATTTTATAAAAAATGTTTGGCTTGATTTATATGTACTTTTCTTAAACTCTGTCAAGTTTCTGACTACAATCATTCTTCTCCTATTAGCAGCTTGAGACCCTCTGATAAGGTATTAGAATGTGTTTGAGTTGAAGAATTATAAATTCAGAAAGAAAGCATGAAAGAGGAAAGAGAATAAGAGCCACAGTTTCCTTCTTAAGTAATAATAAAATGTCAGATCCTTAGCAAGCCTAGTGTCTCTATCTATTTATTCTCAAAATTGAGCTTCTTATTTTCAAATAACCCATTTTTGTTAAGGGAATGGAGGGTATGAGCTACAAAAGAACTTCTCCTCATGAAAGCACCTATTCAGCAGATGCTCCATTTCCTAAAACACTTAGTCTAGATAAACAAATGACAGCCAACAGAGATCTTCAAGTTTCCAATGATGAAACTTTAAAATAATAAGTTCTGCTTCAGGTAGCACGGGGTGAAATAAAATCACAGAACACTATTCTCAAAAGTTGACTGCAAAGGCCGGGGGTTAATTGCATGGAGGGATGATGGAGCTGCTGGGGTAGAACAGGTCAGAATGCACTGGCTGGCATGGATGCTGGATGCCCAGCCTAGAGGTCCCAGGGAGGAGAATCGCTAGTACCTTGGTAGCATATCCTAAGTGAAGCCCATGAATCATTTGTAGCTCCAGAGTTACACAAAATAAATCCTTGGGTAAAGCATCTGCTCTACGAGGATGATGAGGGGGCGAGCACAAACCAGAGGAAAGGATACTCTGACAAGCTCAAACTATTGTAGCTATGAAGAATCAACAGAAAGTTGATTCCAAATATGTGTATAGTGGGAATCTATGTAAAATTCAGGAAAATCAGCTTTGCAACTTTCCTGCAACAGAATAAAGAGATAGCAAATGTGTTAAAAGTGAATTCATTTGGAGAATGCAGTGGTTACCTTTTCTACCATTATAAATATTGAAAATGTCATTTGTTACATCCAAGCTTGGAAGAGAGGAGGCATGGGGCTGTAAGTGAAGCATCTGTTTTTCTTCCTGGCTCTCTTCTGGCATGGGAAGACTGGTCTCCTTTTCCTTGTTGGAAGACGCTGGCTTTGAGGCTTGCCAACACACCCTACACACTCATGTTTGCTTGATGGCAGTGTCATATTTTATAGGTTCTCACAACTTATCACGTCCAAATTTCCTGCCATTAATCACCAGTGCCTGCCATCTTCACATTTCTGAAATATAATCTAATGAATTTACATTCACTGAAACAAACTCTTTTTCCTGGCTGCTGTAGCCCTGTGAAAGGAATAGAGATCTCTGGCAAGTTGTCAGGTCAAGTGCAATTCCACCAAGAAAGAATAACCATCTCAATTCTAGCATCAACTTTTTTTCTAGAAAGCACTTTTGCAAATCTGTGATTGCTGTAGCATTAATTAGAAGAAACTTTGACTTTATTAGATAGCAGCAATTGACCTTGGTTTGCTTCCCAAGCTGAATTGAGGCTGACTGGCTGGTTGACAGGCTGGGTATTGTGACAAACGCCCTGACCATGCTGGTTTACCTCAAGTAATGTTAGCATTTAGACAAAACAATGCCCAAACCCCATTAAATGCAAAGACAACAGATGCACGTTAGAAAATAGTGAAATGAGAATGCACATTAAATATAGGACTCTTTCTGTAGAATAAATTTATACCATAAATATTAGAACTTATCGATTCCACATATTGGTAATAAAATACATGTTATGTAGTTCTTGACCTCATTTTTATTACATATTCATTTAATGCCCACTAAAACGCTACCATAGTGCATTAATTAAGATAGTATTAGCAAGGATTAATAAAGTCCCAAATAAGGCTGTGGTGGCAGAGATAAAGGGTTGAGAGCTGAAGGACATTTCTGATCTAGAACCCCCAGGAAAGTGCAGAGAAGAAACAAAGATTGGATAGCTATGAGCTTTTCCTCTTGGGAGACACCGTTAACTAAGTGGGGGAAATAATTCAGTTCTGGGAGCATTTGATTCAAAGTGTCTATGAGACATGAAGAAAATGAAATATTAACTATTTAACACCGGAAGCCTTGATGAATTAAAACGTCTGTCTGAAGATGCCCCCTCTCCTACTTAGATAAGCAGAATGGGGCCTTTGGGCAGAGGATCACAGTGCTCGCTGCTGGCAGTGACTAGACATGAGGTATATCTCAAGTAGATTTAAGAGATGGGATCTGGGGCGAAAGCATATTTTAAAAGCCAGGAGGATGATCTGACCACACGAATGAATCTCATTCTAATAAACTTCACTGTAGAAGAAATATCTCTTTGTTTTCTGAAGACCAATTTGATTTAAGACTCTAAGGGCCCACTTGTCCAATTGGTGGCATATTCCATTGCTATCACTGTGGCTCCCTCTCTCTCTTGGGACTGCACCATATCCTGGGGTGGGAGGAAGTCTTGCATGATGCCTGAAAAAAATGAAGTCCTCTGATTTTAAATCTTCTTGATATTAAATCTTTTGTGTTCACGGCTGGCATCCTCATTATTTAAGCCCTCATTGTCTCCTGTTATCTGATGGCTCACTGCTTCCACATTTCGTGGGTCATGGGCAGCTCTGATGAAGCCAGTACCCTCTGTGCTTAGGGTCTCGCCCCTTGGTTGTCCATGGAAACATTTCTTTCTGGGGTCTTTGTGCCTCAAGGTACCAAGACCAGGTAGTTCTCCACTCCTCTGGGCATCTGCTGCTCTCTACTACCCCCAGCCTAGGGGAATCCCCTCCTGCACTTTCTACTTCTCCAAGCCCCTCTGTTTCTTCAGTTGAATCCTCCTGTCCCCAAAGGATTTAGAGTTAAGAAAACACAAACCAGAAAATCTCACAAACTTCCTGTTTTGCACTTTGCCACGGACTTGCCCTAAGGCAATGTATCAAAGAGCAGGCTCCCTGCTTTGATGAAAGGAGGAAAAGGGAAAAGCACAGCAGGAAAACAACTTCAATTCCTACCTCGAAATGTTATGTGGCTGCTTCAGCCCTGGCCCTGTGAAGGGGTTAGGGAGAGAGAAATGCCAGGTTTTGAAACCAATGCAATGAAAAGCCTGGTGAACCCATAGATTGCAGGCTCAGAGAAGAGGGTGGGAGAGGAAACCTGAAAGTCAGTCCTTCCCCTGAAGTCAGGGGAGGAAGTGTTTGACCATCTCACCCTTCCATGATCAGGGGTACATAAAAATGAGGGGAGGGGAAGCCCTGTGATTTTTATTTTCTGTATTTCCCTTTGTAAGAGCTGCTAAAAGGTTTTCCTTCAAAAAGAAGTTGGAATTACTTGATTTTCTGCAAACTGACTGATCTGCTCTTGTATTTCTGCTTCTTGGTATGCCTTTCCCCCAAAACTCAGGGAATGGTGTTGCTGGCAGGCTGAGGGTGAGTAGAATGGGAACATTGGTTGGTCTACTCACTGCTGGCCTGGACTCAGTTATTGGTTAACTCGCGGCACAGAAAAAACACAGCTGATGGTGCTCTTTCAAAGTAAATCAGCATTCTAGGCACTGAAAGGGAAACTAGGTTTGAGGGAATTGCAAAGACAGGCTGAGAAAAGATCAAACCACAGAAGGTCAGGTACCACCAAGAGGTTTACTGGCAGAATGAGGTAGCCTTTTTATTGAAGAATGTAGGCAGCTGGGGAAAGACATCAAAGGAGATTGTCTATTCACAAGTCCCTCATTCCGATGTGGCCTGCATCTTTGAGTCTGCCCAGAAAAGATCAAGAGGAAAGAGAGCAGGGAGTGGGGAGAAAGCCTCTGCTCAGCAGGTGCTGATGTGACTGAGGAGTGGCATGAATGTCTGATGAAGGGAGGGGCGAGGCACAGCTGTGCCTGCCACAGGTTTAATGCAGAAGTCAATCTGGGAGGGGCGGTGTGAGGTGACAGAGGCGCCCAGGGCTGCTCTCCCTTTCCCTGCCAGGTGGTGACAAGCTTTAGTAACTTCATCATGCACTGTGCACAGTTGTAGCTTCATTCAGTTGTCTAGGAGGGGCTGGATATGAACTGGTAGGTGTGTAGCCAAACACAGAATGGGACATCATCATGATGAAGACCCCAGGAGTCAACAGAGCCAACCATGCAAACCACTTTTCCTTGCTAGACCTTATTTGTCTCACCTGTAAAACAATACACTTAAGGAGTTGTGAGTATTAAACCAGACCATACATTTCTTATTTGTCTATTCATCAATTTTTTTTTTTCTGGTGGTCAGGAATAGCAGTGCAAAAAATAAAGCCTCTGCCTCCATGGAAGATACAGACAATAAGCAACTCAACTTAGAAATATAAAGAGAGTGTCAGGTTCTGAGAAGTGATAGGAGGGAAAACACAGCAGAGTAGACAGGGTGATGGAGGATGCAGCTTCAGACAGGGTCTCTGATGGGGGCAGACACAAATGAAGCAGTGGGGGCAAGCCATTCTGCTCTCTAGGGGAAGAGCATTTTAGGCAGGAGAACAGCAAAGACAACACTGAGAGTGGAACCAGTTTGGTGTGTTTGGGGAATGGCCAGAGGCCAGTGATAAAGGAAGGTGATAAAGGAAGGAGTCACAGCAAATGAGGTTAGAGACGTAGCTGGATCACATGGGGCCGTGATAGCCATCAGAAAGACCTAGGATATCATTTTAAGTTTGTTGGAAAACCCTAACATATGTGAAGAGTTTCACTAAAACAGGTATGGAACACTTCCTATGTGTCAGGCCTCTTCTAGGCACTTTATTAATTCAGTCCTCACACAACTCTGTGATGGGGCCCAGAAGGTGAAGTGACTTGTCCACGATCACATGGCTGGCCGGTGGCAGAGCCAGAATTTGAACTAAGGCAGGCTACCTTCATATTAATGTTCCTGACTTTCTTCTCCCTTTGCTCAGTGTCTGGAACATAGGAAATACTCATGACGTGATCTTACTGTTGCTGTTTCAACTCATCAATGGCTTCCTGTTTTCCTAGAAAAACACCCCGACTCCCCAGTAGAGTCTGCAAACTCTGCTGCCGTGGCTCTGCCGTCTTCTGTGGCCACTCGCTCCCTTCCTCAGGCTCTATCCTCCAGGCACTGTGGTCCTGCAGCTTCCCGAGCATGTCTACCCTCTGCCCTCTTTGGGAACTTCGCACATGCTAAAGCCTCTGCCTGGAATGCTCTTCTTTCCAGGGAGCCTATGGCTAGTGTTGCTCATCCTCCTCTTCTCAGAGGAGACTTCTGACCCACGTACCTAATAGTAGCTCCTGTGATTATAGTAGCAGCACCTTGTGATTTTCTTTGTTGGTTTCTTGTTTCTTCATGAGCTTGTTACATGCAGATTATTTCATGTATTTATTTGCTTGCTGTTTTCATTTTGTATCTCTTATCTGTGAGACTATAAGCTCCATTTGGCTTGTTTCCTTGCAATCCCTGGGGCTAACATTCAAAACATATTTTTTGAATAAAGACGTGAATGGACAAATTATTTTTTAAAGCAGGATTTTATAGGAAATTCAAATGATTTTTTCCTTTTTCAACAATACATCTAGTTGGAGATGGCATGATTGAAGTGTCATATTCAGTTACATCAAAGTTCTCATGGTTTCTTTCCCTGTAGATGAAAAGATTTTGAGTTTTGCACAGTGACAAAACAAAACTTTGACTTATCTTTCAAAATTTAAATCCCGAATTTTATGCATTATTGACAGTTCTTTCATGTTGCTACCAGTTATAATTTGTTTTTTCTCATGGGATGTATTCTAGAAGTCAACAGACATCTAAATAATTATTTTTCTAGCCTAAATGGGTAATATTATATGCAAATATTTAGAAAACATAATTCTTTGATGAATCATTTATTAATGCATTAATTTATTCAAACGTTAATTGAATGCATCTATGAAATAGGTATTGTGCTACACCCTGAAGCAAAAAGATATGTCAAATGCTTTCTTCCCAATAAGTTTATAATTTAATGAGAAAGACAATTAAGCAAAATTACAGCCCAGTATGACAAACACTGTGCTAGAAGGAAGCCCAAGACATTGTGGAGTACGTGAGGGGGCAGGGAACACATGCCCAGGGTGGCTTCCTGAGGATGCAGCTGAAATGAGCTCCGTAAGCCAAAGGTGAAGCAGGAATCAGGAATGGCTGAGGGAATAGGGTGTGCAAAGGTGCAGGGGTGGAAACAGCCTAGAACATTCCAGGAGCTCCAGTCACAGCAGTTAGCGCCAATCCTACATGTACATTCTCAAAGTGCTCTATGTTGGCAACTACACAAACACAAGCTCCATTGTCTGGCTCTCAGATCCCTCCACATGTTGACCTTACCCCTTCTCCAGGAGCTTCTCTCTCCTCCATTCAGGGTAATCCGGTGCATGCTATACTTATTCCAACCTGTAAACCTTTGCTCATGATATTCCTTATCCATAAGCCCCCTTCCTACCTTTCATAGCCTGTTTCAGCTATTGCCTCTTCCAGGAAGCCCTGTCTGATTATACCTGTCCATGGTGATCACTCCCAGTTCTGAATTGATTTTGGTCCCTAAAGACAATTCCTTAAAAACCCATTTCATTATCTTTTAATTATTTGGGGGTGTTAAGTTTGCATTCCCAACTCATTTGTGAATTTGGTAATGGTAGGTACCGTTTGTGACTTTAAATTTTTTGTCTAGCTCAGTGGGCCATGACGAACACTTTCAGTCAGTACCAGAACTTAATTAATATTAACTGGACACTTTTTTCATGGGCACTGCTGTATGCTGATTGTGGTTTGTAGTCCCTAGCCTTTTGTATACTGGGTGATCAAGTGGACAAGTTTTATTTCTCCTACACTAACTTATCTTGTGACCTTGAACAATTAAAAACAATCAACTAGATCTGCTTTCTATATCAACATGTAAGCGTCACTGGAATGCAAAGTCGAGTGGAAATAGCAACTTGTAGAATGGTACAACATGATGCAATTTAAGTAAATTTTGAAAAATAATGGTATACTATATTTTTAATGAGTGTAAATATAAAAAAAATTTTTAAATGGACTAGAAGAATATACATGCAGTTCATGGTAAAGGTTGACACTGGATTAGGAGAAGGTGGTCGAAGAAGATTATACTATGATCTATTTTGATTTTACAAAATAAAACATTCGAAGTAAAGAAGACAAAATATTTTCAGTGGTTAATACTATTTTTCCAGTGGTTCCTATGTTATTGGATTGTTTGTTTTATTAGTCTTTATATTTTTCTCCATTTTAAACACTTCTCAAACTCAAAATCACACATAGGCACACAGAAATTACATGTGTGTTTACAGCTGGAACATTTAGGAAAATTGGAGACAAGGAATGTGTAGATATAGCTTGAACAGCTCAATTATTGTGAGTAGAAAATTTTTCTTGTAAAATATTCAAGCTCCTGCTATTTTACCATTATAGCTCCTTGTAGCTCAAGATACAATTCTAGTAAAAATAAATTCTGTGGCCTTTGCATGGTCTTTGGTTTTAATGTAGGCTTCCTGAGTTAATGTGGGAGCTGCCCTGAAGGACTTCAGCTCACTCTTTCTGAACCAACAGATGCTTTCTCTGTGTCTTTTCTGAACTGTATGATTTCAGGTGAGGTTAATGAGCATTAGTTATACCAGTAGGTGGACTATATGGGTCCTGAATTTCAATGCCTGAACCCCTGTCATTTTAAGGTTGATAGTGACTCAGGAGAGTTACAAATAGGTAGATAGCATCAAGGGGCTGATCATTAACATTCTCATAAAAGCTGAGAGGGTGGGTGGAGGGATCAGCAGTGATCTAGAGCCCGGAGGACCTGAGGACATCACCAACTTACAGGGCCTGAATTGCTCTCACTTAAACTCACATCAGTGGAAAAGATGGGAAGACTTTAAATGAACAGGTTGAGCTGATTCAACAAGATTGTGTGACCTTCCAACCAAGTTCAGCCTGAGGAGATAATAAAGACACAATCGAACCCAAATGAGAGGGCCCAGTTGTTTTAATAATAACTCACAGAGAAGGAAGTTTCTTTGAAATCCAAGTCTGCTTAGGCTCCTAGAAAATAGGTCTTGAAGTAGACATTTAAAAATTCTTTAAAATTATGTATGAACTTACATTCGTATATGTATGTACTTGCATTTATATATATATACACACACACCCCCACATAAACAGGTAAAACATATATATATGAGTGATATACATGATGTATATATCGTAATATATAAATATATATAACATATATAAAATAATTATATATATAGATCACAACAAATACAGATCACAACAAATCAGTCCTATGATCAGTAAATGCATGGTGAGTGATTGTCATGAATAGACAAGCTTAGTAATGCTTTTCTCCTGAATTTCTTATTGTTGATGAATATTTGTTAATCCTCCTGAAGTGGGCTGAAATTTCAGGACAAAGGGTAACAACTGGGACAACCAGGGAATTGGGTATCTGGGGAAGGATAAGGAATGACAAGTCTCCCACAGCCAGGAGAGCTCCCACTGTCACCAGCATATTCATTCTTGTCTCCCCAGCTGGGTTTACTTGTGGAGCAGCCACTTGCCAGTCTCTGTTCTAGGCACTAGACATACACTTTCTCATGGAATCCTCACTGCAAGACCCATAAGGTACAAGTACCTCATTTTCAGAACTGAAGGCTTGGGTTAAGTAGCTTTGCTCAGTTAGGTAACCAAGAGGTGGCAGAGGTGGGATTTGACCTTCATTTGGCTGACTCCCGATGCCTGCATTAATAACTACCAGTAAGGATAATTTTGACCACAGGCAACAGCAGATGGAAGGTGCTTCCTCTCTAATACAAGGGAGAAACATCACCATTCAGGACAGTTTAGGCTGCAATTAAAGGTATATACAGGTATAAACAACCTCAGCAGTTTTAAGAACCATAGAATATTCATCCACCATGTAAAGATGCTTCCAAACCACACACCTGAGATAAGACCTTTTGGGTATCTGCTCTCCACTGGGTAGAAGACAGAATCATCTGGGGAATGAGCATGGCTTTGGAGCCAGTTAAACTTGTGATCAAATCCCAGTCTTGCCATTTAAATTTGCAGCCTTAAAAAGTTACTTAACCTCACTGAGTTTCAGTTTCTGAAGCTCTAAAATGGTGACAGCAGTACCTACCTTGCAGGGGTAGTCTAAATACTGGAGAGAAACAGCAAGCAGCACATGGTCAGTACTCTATGGACAGCAGTTATTATTATTAATAACACCAATTATACATATTTGTTGGACATTGAACTTACAGAAAACAGTGCACTGGACAAAATAGACCTAGACCCACAGATGGACAGTACAGAGTTCCCTGTGAAAACGCCCTTGCTTTTGCTGAACAAGGGCGCCAAGGCTTAATGGAGGAGCACATGGTATCCTCCATCCAAATTTTATAAGGTGGTTGATCCACAGAACCTTGAATGGTTAAACTTTAATAGCCAACAGTTAACAATTACTTTGTGCCAGGCACTTTTTAAAGTGTTTTACATGTATTAGTCTTCTAATCGTTTAATCCTCACAATAACACCATTAGGTAGATAACTATTTTGGCCTCATTTTACAGTTGAAGAAACAGGCACAGAGTATTTAGATGTCTGTCACAGGCCTTAAGTGGCAGAGCTGGAATTTAAATTCTGGCAGTCCATCTCCAAAGACCTGGAACACTTGGGGGCAATACTTGGCATTTACAGCCCTGCAGGTTTTGCTATTGTGATACAGTTGGGTGCAAAGCAAAATGGCAGCTAGTGGAAAGAGTTCCTCCACCTCAGCAATACAAAGGCTCATTACCCAGAGTTAAAGACATGCTTCTTCTCAGGATGACGTCACTAGCATCTAATTTTAGAGCCGTTAGGTAGCAGCAGGGATTCTAACTAATATTTACTGAAATCAAATTAAACGCACATTTTAACATCTTGGAAATATATTTGCCTTAGTGACATGCTAAGTGGGTACAATGTCAAGGCAAGATCACAGATGACAACATCTTTGTTAGCCATACACAGGCCAGCTTTTGTGATGTTATTTTTTTGGGGAAGTCGTGCGTTTTGTTGATTGATTTATATAAACTCCAACTTCCTTTATGCTGTAAATTTTGCTTGTTTCCCTTTCACAAATTTATCTTGTTTGTAGTACAGAGTGTTCTATGGTCCAAATGTTTGTGTTCCCCTAAAATTCATGTGTTGAAACCTAACCACCAATGTGAAAGAATTCGGAGGTGGGGCCATTGGGAGGTGATTAGGTCTTGGGGTGGAGCCCTCATGGATGGGATTAATGTCCTTACAAAAGGAGCTAGAGAGACAATCCTCACTCTTTCCACCATGTGAAGACATGTCTGGTGAGGGCCAGAAAGCAGATTCTCACCAGAAACCAAATCTGCTAACACATTGATCTTGGACTTCCCAGCTTCCCAAACTGTGAGAAAGAAATTTATATTGTTTATAAGCTACCCAGGTTATGGTATTTTGTTACAGTAGCTTGAACAGACTAAGACAAGTGTATTTGGGGCTCAAATGAATGTGGTAGCCAAAGACGTTCAGACACTAGAAGTTCTGAAATATTTGAATGCTTTTCAGTTAGACATAAGGAAACAAATAGCAAGGTAGTAAGGGGCACTTAGGGGAACACACAGCTGCTCAATTTTAATCTGCCCATTCTCATTTATAACATAGACCTAGAGAGCTATAGCTTTACTTTTTTGTGCCACAGAGAGTGGTTGGGTCCTATTTTATTCTTGACTACAGAAAGCATTGGCATAATCATTTCTACCAAATAGGTAGGTGATTTGTGATCTGGATAACACAACACCAATATTCTGTTATATAGTTATCATCAGTAACATGTCCAGGAAACTGCATGAGTTTGGGCAACACCATCTTTTATTAGGCAAATCTGAATCTGCAGAGCTTTATTCACTTGGATTTCACAATTGAACTTGTGATTGCTGGACCTGGCTTTGCCCACTGGGGAGAAGGCCTTACTAAATGTACAGATAAGTCTAGGCTTGGACAAAATGCAGATGTTGGTGAACTTTTCAATGTTGATTCTTCCTAACTAGCATCACCTTTTCCTACCATGATGATGTCCATGGTGAATCATGCCTGTGCCTTCATCTTCTTTCTCTCCTTCTCCTAGCAAACTTGGGACTTGAGAAATAATTTGATAAAATCACTTACAGTAATAGGTAATTGGTAAGGTTTAATTATTTTTCACTATATTCTGGCATATTTGCATTTTAATAGAACTTCAGCTTTTCTACAAAGGACTAAATATAATCTTGAGGTAAGGAACTGGTCAAGCAAGTGTATTTTTGGAATTGAATATTTCTTTTTAGTACCCACGAACACATAAATGGCTATTTTTACTGCATACCTAAAGGCTTGATCTTGCATATTAAATACATATCTTTTAAAGAAATACATAGCTTGTTGAGAAAAAAACTGTATATCAAGTCTGTTAAATATTAAAGGCAAATAATGAGAATAATTGTAAATGATTCTAACAGTGTGTCAACAAGGTTTGATAATACATGTGCTTATAAAGATTAGCAAAATTATTTTACGTATAAACTTGATGTTAAAATAAACATTTCCATAATTTGAATTTTGCACTACTTTTGAGTATAATAACATAGCTATGAGGCCTTATAGATTAGTGTTTTCAAAGTGTGTTCTCTGTATTAGCAACTTCAGCATGACCTGGGAACTTGTTGGAAATACATTCTTGGGCTCTACCTGAGAGCTACCAAATCAGAGACTTTGGAGGTGGGCCCAGCAATCTGTGTTTTAACAAGCTCTCTGGGTAATTTCAATGCACACTAAAGTTTAAGAACTGGGCTTTTAGATGACTATGTTTGAATTCATCCTAATTCACAGATGAGTAAATTAAGGGTCAGAAAGATTAACAGGTCGAGCTGAGCTGCTGATTTTTAGCAGTGTTCTTTCAACTGTTCTCAGATAAGTCCTCTCAGCTAATCAATCTGAATGAGAGAGGTTTGGTGCAGTATCTCTGATTGACAGGACAGTCAAATCTCTTCCTGATTGTGTGGCTTTACCCTTGTAAAGGCCTGAGGGTGAGACTTGAACAACTTCAATCTCTCAGAGCCTCTTAGGGATCAGGCTGCTCCATATTTGCTCTCCTTAAAAAGATCAGCACTCATTTTCCTTTAAAGTTAGAGTTAGTCTGCCTGAGTTGCATAAAAATAAGATGAATGAATTCATTACCAAAAGCTAGATTAAGTTTTGCAGCTGTTCTGCCTGGGGATCTAGTAGACAGAGGGGCCGGCACAACTGAAAATCCTTTACTGATCAAGGCATTCTGAAAATGCAATCTTTTGTGGTAAGTAGCATTCAGAAATACCGAAATGAAGTGAAAAAATAAAATGACTTTTGACTAAACATGTGGGAAATGGGGAAATCCTAGGGTGCCACCAAACATGTATCAGAGCTGTGGAAAGTGGATGCTGTCTTTTCATCCAGCTCACCACAAGAGGAGTGCAACTCATGAATGTAGGGATGATAATTTGCATCCAAAATTTCAAAGTGGCTTTACACATTTTAGGACAAATACAGATGTTTTCCACTTTACAAGCTCACTTATCCAGTTATCTCTAATTTGCAACCTCTGAACTAGGCAATGTCCAGGAACTGATTTCTTCTTATCTGGTATCCTAGTATAAGGAATGCCAACATGCACATTTATCATCTTTCCTTCATGAATGATGCCATTTATCACTCCAATATTTTAAAATTACTTCTATGTTCTAAGACTATTCTGGGATTGTTTTCTGTTTCCTTTCTTGCCTTTTATTCTTGATTGAATGGGTAATTTTAATCTTTCATTTCTCCCTCTTCTAGTTTGAAAACTGCACGTATTGTTTCTTCATGTGTTTATTCTAGGGATTTTTACCTAATATGCTTAAATTATCAAAGTCTAAGTTTAATCAAAACCTTGCTCTTCCTTTCAACTGGAAAGATGGCCACTCATTGGTTTTACGAAAGCTGCCCATAAATGTAACAGGTAAATGTAGGTTTACAATAAAGTCTTGTCCATAAAAAAAACCGAGCTCTTTTCAAACTTTAATTTCATTTATTCCCCTCTTGACTTACGCTATTGTTATATTTTCAGTTCTACTAAAAAACTGACATTATTGTTACTCTTTTATACAATCAATATTCATGAATATAAGCTCAGTTTATTCCTTCCGACATCTCAGGTTTTACATCTGAAATTACTTTTCTTCTGCCTGAAGTACCGCCTTTAAATTAGTGCTGGTAAAGAACTCCCTTAGGTCTATAAATGTCTTTATTTTTACTCTATTCCTGAAAGATATTTTACTGAATATAGACTTCTAGATTGGCAGTCATTTTCTTTTAGAACTTTGAAGATTTTTTCCATTATTATTAAGATTCTGTTGAGATATTGAGAAGTCAGCTGTCTAACATTCCTTTGTGTGTGATCTGTCTTTTCTTTTCTCTGGTTTCTTTCAGATTTTCTCTTTGTTGTTGATTTGCACCAATTTTACTATAATGTATTTTGTCTGAGATTTCTTTTAACTTGTCTGACTTGGGATATATTTGGTCTTCTTGAATCTCTGGATTGCTGTCTTTGATCAGTTCTTAAAAATCCTCAGATATCATCTTTTCAAATATTGTCTCTAACTCTCTCTTTTGTTTTGGTACTTCAATTTTAGATCTTGTCATTACATTTTCCACATTGCTTATTCTTTCCTGCATTTCATTTTTTTTCCTTTTTTTCCTGTTTTTCCTTTTTTTTTTTTCCTTTTCTCTTCATATTGCATTTAGGATTATTTACCCTGGTTTATCTTCTTAGTACGTAGTAGACATTCAGTAAATTTTTGTTGAATGAAATGCAATATTGATGTTTTTAAAAATGTTATATGAAACTAGTGTTTTATAAGACCCATAATTTAAAAAGGCTGATCTTATATAATCCCTTCAATTTCTGTTGCACATACTAAGGTCTATAGTTAACTGACCTGGTCAAGACCATAGAACTAAATAGTGTCATATCTGGCCCTAGAATTCAGATCTTACCCTAAGTTCATTGTTCTTTGCAATTCACCACACAATTTCTCGTTCTAATACAAAATATTACAATATAGGTGATGACAATATGAGTGAGAGATCTCCGTTATTTTTCTTTGTGAGAAGTTATATTACTATTTGAGAAGTAACATCTATCCTCTATTGATGATCAATGAGAAGAAATAAATTTGGAAGCAAGGTAGGGAAGGGCAGTGAGTGGTTTAAGAAGTAACTAAGAAAGGCTTTGATAGCCTTCAATAAGATAACGACTTACTAGCTGAAGAGCCTTTAGGCAAATTAGCATCTTCTCATTCATTCATTTCATAAAAGCTTCTCATATGTGTATCAGGTCAAAGTAGTAGATTTACAATAAAGTCTTGGCTGTAATGAAGTGACAGAGAATATTTAGAGAATAGTAAGTAAGGACTTAGGCCAATTCCTGAATAATTAGCCCTAAGATACAAGTCCAGTAGTTTGCTGGAAATAGACTCTTCCACATAAGTGACAGCAAACCCAAAATTTGTTAAACGAGATCTGTGAATACCAGCTGTGGGGAGACATGAGTGATGGGGGAACATAGAAACATAGAGAAAAGGCAAAATGAACTTGAACACCTGTAACAAAAAGGGTTTGTGGAAGTGGGGAGAGGGTGCAGAAATGAATTCTTATTAGTTATTAAGAAAATCCACATAATACTAGTATTTACATATGGATAAATCAATGTAATAGCCTAACAGCCTTTTATGAAAATTTGGATTAAATCATGTAAGTGACTTAGATTACAGTTTTGGGACATTTTGTATCCTTTTGGCTATTTGGACCCATTTTTGAGAGTAATATTTACTCGTATACTCAGTTTTCCCCACTTGTGTTAGTTCTCAATACTAACTATGGGATAATTTAAAAATAAAAGAAAAAAAGCTCTATTAACTGCGTATACTCACTTTCTTCTACCATAAGTTCTCTGGCTTTAAAACAGAAATCATTTTCATATATTTGTCCAGTTCCTCCCAATTGCCCTGTATAGTGCATTGCTTCATCAAAACACAGTGCATAGCTATGTAATGATAACAAGAGGAAAAAAACTACTTTCCTGTTCTTCTCTCCTGGTAGCTTTGAAACAGGAACTATTTCTGTAATTGTTATCCTTCCTCCCCGTCAGGGCAAATTCATCAGTCCCAAGCTTTCATGTGACATGACCCTAAAATTAACTCTCCAGAGAGAAGATACTTTTCCCACTTAGAGAGCAAACAAAAATGACCAGTGGCAGGGGATGCTGGTGAGGGCAGCATCCAAAACTGGCCTTATCTACAGATACCCTGGCCATGTGCTTCCTGCCTTTACCCTCAAGGGACAAAACAAAGGATTCAGACCAATATATTTCCTCCTTCCTTTCACTGCAATGAATAACACCATCCTAATCACAAAATGGTGAGATCTGACATGTTTTTGAAGATCCAACATGTTCTTCTTAGTTCGCATTAAAACCATCTGTCAGCTTCTCTTGCTTGTTTGTCATGTGCCTGAAAAACCAATTATAATATCTACTAATACTTAAAGACCGTAAAATATTATTGATAAGAAATGGGAAAGAAGGACACTTAGTTGAATATAGTCTCCATCCTTAACAGTGCAAAATGAAAGACAGCATTAGAAATCTGTTTAATTTTTATCAGCATAGAAAGTCAAACAAGAACATCCATCCCTTAGTGTGTATTTTTTTCCTTCCCCCTCCATTTCATTTTGGTTATTTGGTTTGAATTACATCTGTTTTGTGGCTTGAAATTGATTCGGATATTTTTGTCTTGAATTTTCCTACTTTGTTTGATTACAACATAATTGATGTGCACTAAGAAGTGATTATTTGCCCAAACCATTTATCCAAAACCTTTTCTAAATGTAGAGATTAATCTGGGAGCAGTTTTGAAATGAGCAACTTAGAAAGACCCATTTTTCAGACAACCTAGCATCTTTGGGTTGGTTATTTAACTTTATCTACTTTTTGATATATAATTTAGAGCTAATATCTTTCTAAAACAATGAATAAAGTTTCTTACAAAATATAAAATTAACTATTATATTCATCAATTCAGTTATCCAATTATCTACCCATCCATCCCTCCATCTATTCATCCAAGCAGCGATCCATCCTATTAACAGATATTTATCACTAACATGCTAGGCACTGGGGATAAAGCAGCAATCAAAACAGAAAATAAGTCTGATTTCAGGGAGCTTAAATTCCAACAAGGGGAAACAAATGGTCAATCAATAATTAACCCATATAGTATGTCAGATAGCCATAGGCGTAACGGAGCAA
Source organism: Pan paniscus (assembly GCF_029289425.2). Taxonomy (NCBI): domain Eukaryota; kingdom Metazoa; phylum Chordata; class Mammalia; order Primates; family Hominidae; genus Pan; species Pan paniscus. The sequence goes on from NC_073253.2 coordinate 105,208,552, forward strand.
AATTAAGTAGGGTGGGGGCTAGGGAGTTGTGATTTAAAATTGAGGAGGCAGGAAAGCCTTCACAAAAAAGTGGAATTTGAGCAAAGACCTAAAGAGGGTAAGGGAGAAAGCCACACAAATATCTGGAAGCAAAGAGTTTCAAGTGAGCATAGAGTCAGTGCAAATGTCCTGAGGCAGAAACGTGCCTGACGTATTCATGGAAAAGCCAGGAAGCCAGTATGGCTGGAGTGGTTATGAGGAAGGGCACAGTGGTAGAAGACGAGATCAAAGTATTCATGGGGATAATGACACTGGGCCTTGTGAACTGCTGAAAGGACTTAGGCTTTTATTCTGGATGAGATTGGGAACCACAGAAGATTGGGGCAGAGGAGTAAAATGATATGACCCAGGTTTTGGCTTCTGTGTTGAGAAAATGCTGTATTGAAGTAGGAAGGAAGGGGGTAAAGGTGGAAGCAGAGAGGCTAGCTAGAAGGCTATTGCCATTATCTTGGACCAGGGTGGCCACAATAAAGTGGTGAGAAGTGGTAAATGCTGATTTGTTTATAGGGTAGAGACTGGTAGATTTTCTAACTATTTAGAAAGGAAAGAGAAGAGAAATGAAGCATGATTACAGGATTTGGCCTGAGGAATTTTATCAACAGAGCTGAGTTGGAGGGATGGGGTTGACTGTGGGAGGGCCAGTTTTGTAGGGAAGATATAGAAGTGGATGTTAGGCTGATGAGTTTGAGATGTATATATCTCATGCACTGAACGCCTAAGTAGGAGCCAGACCACGATGAATCCTTGGAGGTGGGTAGGTGATGTGCAGAGATGACTGAATGGCCAGCCAGCTTACTCCTGTGAGTAAGCTTACTTCTGTGAGTGCTAACTCCCCACAGAAGGAAACAGGTGTGAAGACAGGTAGCCACAACAGGAAGCAGACTAGTCTAGACTTCAGGAACACAGTGTTGCTTCTACCCAGAACATTCCTTTGGGATTGAAATAAATGGCCCTCTATATGGTTCAAACTCTTAATCACTTATTCAGCCTTCAGACTTGGCATAATCAATCTCACACCTCATCTGATTAGAATCACTTTCTTGTTACCTTTAGCAATAAGACTGGAAGAGACCTTTATTGCCCTGCATACACTTGTAAACCACACTTGGATGGGTATGTGATTATATACCTCTTTGAAAAAAGTCTCAAGTGAAATCAAATCCTTCCACTGATGTCTCTGACCTTCACCTATTTTATTCTATATATTTTTGTCCAATCTTTTTGCCTGAGGCTGGGAATTGTGCAGGTTAATGTATATCTTCACCAGCATGCTAACACAAATAAGTCATATTGCCACTATGCATAATTACGCAGTGATTTGATAAACAGCCCCATGAGTTTTCAGAACAATGTCTTGACTAAGATTGATTTTGAATGAAATTAAGCGATATGAAGAATAATTAAGGCAATTTAAAGTCAATAAGACTAAATAAGCACCTATAAGAATTAAAATAATTGTGCTGGGGTAGTAAATTATACCACAAAGCACAAAGAAAAAATTATTTTTATTTTTTCAATATTTTTATTATTTAAAAATATATAGGAAAAAACCACCATCATAGTTCTATATTGGATTAATATAGTGGGCCTGCATGTTGGATTTTTAAAAAATCTGTCATTTAAACTACATTGCAAAGTTAGTGTACAACTTTTTTGTCATTTTTCCTTGCTTACTGCTATGCCTGCAGTTCAAGTGAGCTGACGATAGGGGCAAGTGAGTACCTTGTCCTAACAGTCAAGGACATGAACTAAAGCCACTCAACTGGGCTTCTTTGGGTCCCCCACTCAGCTCAGATTTTTCTGGGAAGAGCCTTAGATACAAAACAGGGAAAAGGATGCTAGCAGGGTAAAAGAATCCTCGGAAAGATGAAAAATTGGCCCCCAAAACAATGGTTGGATGATATTGATTGGGATGCAATGGAATGATATTCCTTTGGGTGAGAGGTTTAGCAGACATTCTTTTTGATCAACAGTTTCATTTCCTGGAACCTCCAGAAAAAAGGTTAGGAGTAGAATTTGGGCAAGAGAGGGGAAAAAATGGCATCTTTTTAGTTTGCTGGGGATCTTTTGTCCTGAGGGTTCTGGGGCATAGGGAGTGTGTTAGGGAGTGTTAGGGAGCCTGTGTGTGTATGTGTCTATGCTTGTGTATGTGTCTATACTTGTGTATGTGCCTGCATAATGCTTAGAAAACAACATTGGCTTTGTAGACTCAAGGTACCAGGATAGGGTACACTGAAGAGAGAGAGAGAAATCAGGGTGCTGACCACCTAAGGCTTGCTCCAGGCTCACACAGAGTGAACAACTGCTGTTTGTTTCCATACAGCACCTCTTCCCTCTTTTTTATTAACAGCACCCACTCACTTCCCCTGAGGAATTGTTCTTTCACTCTGTGATTCTGCAAGGATTGTCAATCGCAGACCCTTACCTCTCTGGTGTAATGAGTGGGACTATGAACCAAGCTCATATAATCAAGGCTCTTCCCTGAAGTTGGAAGTTCTCTATTTTTGTTTGGACTGTTAGCTGCAAAAATATGACATCAAAGCAACCAGCTCCCTGACAATGTAGAGTAGAGCTAAGAGAATGAAGTTACCAAAGACCAGAGGTTGAGCTGAAAAATGTGTAGAAGCAGAGTAGATGAGATCTGGAATAAGTGGCAACCAGAGAAGGTGAGTGTGGTTACCTTGTTTAAGTCTCATGATCCATTCATCCTGGGGACACACTATTCCTTCCTTTTCATGCTTTGGTTCTGTGATCCAGTAAATCACCTTTACAATTTTTTTAAAGCTTTAAATATCTTAAAATTTGTTTCTGTTATTTTCAGCCAGATAATACAGATTAATATAGGGGAATGCATATTTTCTTCTTGAAGTCCTAGTCTGTATTTCCAATAGGACAGGTAAAAGAGAGAGAGATTGTGCATATGGCTAGAGGTTTTCTGTGTCTTTCCCTCCCTCCCTCCCTTCCTCCCTCCCTCCTTTCCTTCCTTCCTTCCTTCCTTCCTTCCTTCCTTCCTTCCTTCCATTCTTCCTCCTTCCTCTCTCCTGCAATTGAGCATAAGAAGATGGAAGAGGATTCAGAGCCCTACAAGAGGAGAAATGGTAATTAACTGAGTTAATAATGAAATTTACTGGAATTACTAATAACAATTTAAACTATAATGTCCAATTTAAGTGTGGATTTAATAAAGTGAAAATAGTTGGGAGAGGAAGAGAGCTCACATTTAACTGTGCCTATTGTATCTTCGACTCATGTTAGGCACTTTCTATCCATTACCTTGTTTAGTTATTTATGAAAGCCTTATAATGTAGATGCATAAATTGCATATACCTTATGACCTAGCTTAAGCAAAAAGACTTATTGACTCACATAACTGAAATGGTCCAAGACTGAAACTGTTTTTAGAAGGAACTTAATTCAGTACAAAATAATGCCATCAGGATCCATTTCTGAGTGAGAACCTTTGTGTTGCATAACTCTTGATACAGAGAAAACCAGCTGAGTGGTGTTTCCTTGGGTCTTGCAACCTCTTCTGCTTTTTATTTTTTTGTGATACTTCCTTTATTCTCAAACTTGCTAGTGGAGACTGGAACTTAAGAATTATATAATTACAGCACTTATTAAGAGAGTCTGTTTCCAGGATAGCGAAGCCAAAATTGAGTTTTATCAATTCTATGCAATTGTAAAAACAGCTAAAGAGTATAGTTCCTTGAAGTCAGATCATGCTGACTTTAAATCCTGGCCCTGCCATTTACTGGCTGTGTGAGTTTAGGTATGTCCTTGGCTTCTCTGAACCTCAGCGATGGCCTGTACCTTCCTGCTAAAATGTAGTACAGAAATTTTCTACCAGAAATGGAAATTATATAACCTAATTTGCTTCCTGTGTTTTTCAGAGAGACCAAAAGACAATACTTCAGTTCAGGACTGCAATATATTTAACTCAGGAAACATAATGCCTTAATTCTTCCATTGAACTCAGATGGAGTGCTTTTTTTTTTTTCCTTTTTTCATCTTTAAATTACTTTTGGAATTTATGGTTAGTGGTAGCCAGACTACAATCTTATTGCAAGGGAAAGGTTATGGTCACAGGACTTTTGTTTGAGACTTCCCTCGATGGTCTTTTTTAAAGTAGAAAGAGGTTTCATGGAGTTTTTATTAATTAATTTTAAACTTTTCTCCTTTCATCAAAATCTTCACTTTTTTTGTGTAATTAAAGCTCTTATGAAAAGTTGTAATATTGATTTCCATTGTGCTCAAGTTTCATTTTAAAGGATCACTGCCTTTCTCCCCCCACAGATTTTTAACTTCCTTAAGTATACATAAATAGTAACTATGTATTAAAACCCAGACTCACATTTAGCCTGTGTGAAATTATATACATGAAAGGATGTTTGCTATCTCCTTGCCCTTCCAACCTCTCTAATCTTCACCTCCTGCCCAATAGACATTTTTACCTGTCCTAACCTGACGTGGGATATCTTTGATGCTCATGGTCTGACTGGGCAAGTGTCATAATAGGTAGTAATACTTCTTTTGATATGACTATCAGAAAGAGATACTTAGCACAAACACATATGCTCTTAGAATCTACTTCTGGAAAATTAGAGGCAATTTAGAGTTTGTCATCACAGACTGCTTTAAACTTATTTTGGGTTATGTGAACACACACTTATCAACAAGGCTGAAATACCCTAAACTCACTGTGAAACTGAAAACTGGCAGAAAATTTATGTAGTTCAGAGAGGAAGACAGTTTCTGCCCTCTGAGATACCCTAGCACACAAACTCCTCTAAGAATCCAGTCCTATGAGCTTGAAAGATTATCTTTTATAGTCAGAAGTAAGATGTAATGATATAAAAGGAGGAACTCTTTAGACATCATCCCTCCCTTTTGATAGAATTCTTCACTGATTCCTATATTGCACAACTTTAAAACCACTCACAGCCCACTGTGGGAAACAGGAGTGGCTTCAAGTAAGAAGCGGTAGGTGCTTGATGTTAGATCTTGAGGAAAAGGCTTAGAGGTACCATGAGAGATGTCCCCAAATATTTAGTGGGTTGGCAGGTGAAGCATGTTCCCAAGAATTGAATTGGAAGTGGAATCATCAGATGGCAGATTTTTATAGGGGAGCATAATTGGACTCAGTTTAATGAGAAATTTCCTAAGAATTGTAGCTGCTCAACAAAGGAACAGGTTTCCCTGAGGTGTTCAAGTGAGGGCTGTAGAATATTATTCAGGTTACAGAGTAAGAGATTTAACTTCATGCCCCAATTCCTGAAGTTATTGGGCTCTTATAATGCCCTAAAAATAAGGAAGCACACATAATTTCTTGGTCATGTTGAACACACTGAGACTCTGCATTGTTAAGGAAATCTTTCATCCTGCCCCAGTCCCAGAACCACCTCCATGCATTTTTAGTTTTCCAGAGTAGAGTATAAACACTCGAAAGGGCATGGGGGACTTGTAGGAAGGAAACATAAGTGAGCAAAGTGGGCTGGATGGGAACTCGGGCGAAAGAGCCAAAACTTGTTTAAAAGTGCATGCACCTACAGCTTCTCTTTGCCATGTGGAAAATGAGACCTAATATTGCCAGATCTACTGGTTTCAAGGAAATCAGGAAATTGATATTTTAGATGGGAAAGCCCTTGAGTTTTCAAATGTTGGCAACTAAAAGCATTTAAGAACACAGTGTGAGATCAGGGGTGGGAGAATTCAAACAAAACTGATCTGCAAATCGAATTCAGCCCTCAGGCCACCTCCTTGTGACATCTGGAATGAGCAAAGAGATAAGAAAATTAATGAATAAATAACTACCTCGTCACAGATGAGAACACAGATGAAAATTCATGATTTCTGAGTCACGTATCACTAACTTTGTCATGGCTTGTGCCATGTAATGACTCAGTCATGGGGCTTGAGTCTACTAAACATATTCGCTGTCCTCACAGCAGTACAGATATCTCAAGAGGCAATATGGCAATGTAAAATTATTCTAGATACATGCTATAATCTGGGCTCTTGTGAATACCATAGTCAACAGTGTGCCATATTGGAGGTATAATGGGATAGTGGAGTTGGAGAGACCTGAGTAATATCCCAGTGTCCCACTCACCAGCAGGTGACCTTGGGAAAGTCAGTTAATGTGCCTGTATCTTAGGTTCTAGGTTTGGAAAATGGGGAAACTGACACCTATTTCATAAGATGGTTGTGGGTTTGAGTAGAAGGAGGTATAAGAAGCACCCAGCAGAGGGCTGGGAACAAAGCCGGAACTCAAGGAAATTACTTTCCTAGATCCTTCTCCAGACTCTCTACCTCACTCATTAAAAATGACTTTTGTTAATGAGTATAAACAATACTCTAAGTTTATTCAGGACAAACAAACAAATGAATAAAACATGCAGACAACAAGCATAACCAATATAACTGACGACCTTCAATCCATAGTACAAGATGTGCAAAAGAGTACTTAATGCATGTGAAAAGTGACAAATTGAGGAGGGGCTTTTTTAAATGACATTTGTGTGTCATGAGCCTTGCACTCCCCCAGGATATAAAGTCCCAGAGTCAGAACCAGGCTTGTCCAGTGCCAAGTGCCTTCTTAGAGTGAGTACACTTAAAATCCCTTGGCTTCACATTGGTTGGTGTGTGTCCAACCACAAGAAACACAAATGACAGGGATGCTGCCCATCAGAGGACGCTCTGCTCTTGATACTTCATATCCTGCCATTCCATGAGATGCTCCTAACATCGCAGAGAAAGGCTACATGTGGAGTTTAGCTAGCTGGGGATTACATTTGCTCACAAATGTCTCCTTTTGAAACTGTGAAAGAGGGAAATTTCATTACGGTAGAAATTTCATTTGGGGCCCTTTGGGGCCCACATTGTCATGCTTTGTGTTTTACAGGCCTATGCCACCCTGGCAGCTGTTACTGAGCATTCTTTGCTGAACTTCCATCTTCATGTCTACAGACAATGTCCAGAACTGCATGCTTTTTCTTTCTAGTCCAAGATGAGTCAGCCAGGCACCTGCTGGCTAGAATTTCATCCTGAGTGGCTCAGAATCCAGGTGCTTACAGGGTTACCATTGAGAACACATCACTTTCTGGGACACTTTGGGGAATTGTTGTTTTGTGCAATCAGTTTCCTATCAATGGTCTGTGAAGATATTTGAAAATTATTTAAGATACACTTACCCTCTTTTCTTCATTGCACTGCCCACCTCTTAAATACGATCCTAAAATTCAATAGTGCATTGAACAAATGATCTCAGGAAGTGACAGTGATGCCAGTGGAATCTGCTTTCTTCCTTCTGTACTCAGAGAAAAATGGGTGTTGTTTCACACCCACGTATAGGAGTCATGGCTGGGTTCCATTGCACACCATATAACCTACAACACGTGTGGTTACAAACACAGATCATTGTTTCCACCACAAAAAGAACTACACCAATCAACATTTATTCTGCAAGTTGTGGGGAAATGAATGTTCATTGTTCAGAATCTGGGAAGAGGTGGAAAAAGAGGATTTAACTACTTTTCTTTCGTAGAATTAGAACAGCCTTTATGGAGAAAGTAGGTGTGTACATATTCTTTAAAATAAAGAGAAAATAAATCTTGGTCATGAGCTTTTAAAAAGTTAGAAAGTGGAAAGAAAATGTTGACATAGTCATCACTCAGTACACCTCATTCGCCCTCTCACCTCCCAGAGCTAAGAGAGACTCTGAGCCTCTGGTTGCTTACGGAGCTCTGGAAAGCAGGATTCCAGAGCTAGCACTCAGGCTTTCCATTTGGAAAGTTGCTTAAAATCTAGTGGGATCAAAGCTCCCTTAATATGACAATGTAAGGTCTTCTGCTCCTAATATGACACTTTCTGGGTTCTCTGAACAGGGGATACTCTAGTTGGGATTCAGACTTCTACTGACTGAGGTCTGGTAAATTGCTCCTACTGAAAGTCTGACAGCACCCATTAATGTAAAGCAATTCCTAGTCACCATGTTTAGGTAAAGGTGTTATTCAATAGATTCTTTACTCTTTCCTCTTTGTGATGTTATTTTCACACAAATTTCATTTCAGATTTATAATTGATCCCTCCTTAATTTCCCCCATTATGTCAAAAAATTTCAAATGTTTCTCTTACTTGTTTAATTCCTTCTTTATTTCGATGATATTTCTTTTACTTCAAAGATTGTTCACCATTTTGGTATTAGTCTTTATATGTATAAGTACCTTATGTCCATGGGGAACAATGATCTATATTCAAATGTCTTCTCATATTTTTAATTTCTTTATAAGACTATAAGATAAGAAAGAAAATAGTCAAATTTGACATTGTCTCTTCTCCCTCCAAACAAAGCAGAATCCATTTCCTAGGTCTACAAACCCAGTTCTCCTTTGTTTTTTCCCAGGTTCAATGAATAGCAACCACCAGTCACCAAGTTACCATAGATAGAATCACCCAAGCTTGACACCTCTCCCTTATTCTCCAGATCCAATGTGTACCCAAGTGCTGCACTATACACACTCCCGAGGATCTCATATCCACCCCCTCTGCTGCCACTGCTCCAATTTACTCACTCTATTTCAGCTGCCTCCTGCTTCTGATCTCACCTCCTCCATTCATTCAATAAGGATTTATGAGATTTTACTGTGAACTATGTTGGGTATACATTATGTTGAGTAAGACCAACGTGGTCAGTACCTTAATTAACTTTATAGTGTTGTAGGGGAGAGAAATGTGAATAAAATGATCACAAAACAGAATCTCAGCTGCTATACTAATTTTTCCAAAATGCAAATCTCTTCTTAGTGCTTGACATCCCTTGGTATCTTCCCATTTTCTTTAGGATGAAAATCTTAAACTTAGTGAGGCATCCCAGGCAGGTCCTTCACACCCTGACCCCTAAGTGTCCTTCCAGTCTTCTCCCTTGACACCACCATCTTCCCACACTCCCAACACCTCAGCAATTCACTGAACAGGCCATGTCAGGTCACAGCTGCATGCCTTTGTTCATGCTCTATCTTCTGCTTGGATGTTCTTCTCTCTCCACTCCTCTCACTCAGGACCCCATCCTCTCTGCCAGGCTAAACTAAGTTCATTTCCCCAAACTCAACTCAAGCATGAACTCTACTTTTTGAAAATTTTCTTGCCATCCTCTTACTGGCCTTGTGTCTTCACAGGTGACATTGATCCACCCTAATTCCCCTCTGTACGTTATTTAGACTTTAACTCACCACTACAACACTTAATTGCACTTACATGTTCTTATGAGCATCTTATTCACTAAATTAGAAATGCCTTGGAATCACAGAAGCTGTTTTATTCATTATCTCTGTATATTCAGGCCAGATCTTCTGTTTGTCCAATGGTAAACAGTTAATTGCAAATGAATATGTGAATGAGTAAGTACAGATTTACTGAGATTTATTGAGTGCTTGTTCTGCACACTGTTCTAAATATTTTAAATGCTTTTAATCTGGCTAAAAACTCAAAAGTAAGTTTCCATTAACAGATGAGGTAACCAAATTAAAGATGATTTGGATAATTTTTCCAACCTTACACATACTGTAAGGGATGGAGCTTAGACATAAGTAGGGAAAAATGACTGAGAGATTGCATAACCGGATGTGTGAATTCAAAAAAGTTAAAATAACTTCATGTGATTTCGTTGTTCTTTTTTTGTCATCCTGGAGGAAATGATTTGTAGTTTGGACTGCTCTGAATCTAACCAACTAGAATTTTGAGCAAAGTGTCTGGTCTTAATTTTTTCATTTGTGAGAAGGGGATCCTGGAGTACTTCTCTCGTAGAGTTATGGAGAGGATTAAAGGAGGTAACCCATGTAAAGTGCTTAATATGTTATCAGGCTTGTGGTAAGTGCTTAATAAATGATATCAATTGCCCTTATCTTTACCACACTAGGAATTATTTTCTTCCCTTTCTAAATTTTCAAAACATTATAAAAATTTAAAACGGAAAAGCATAGAAAATGACAACATAAACCTCCATGTACTTATTTAACACCTAAATTTAACATTAATTAACAAGTTGCAAATTTCTTTTACAAAGAAAATCATAATATTGTAACAGATTACAGATACTGTTGAAACCTCTTCCTATGCCTTCCTTCCCAAAGGTAATGACTATACAGACATGTGTGTTTATTCTTTCCATACATTATTTTTATAGTTTTATTACATATATGGTTATTGGAAAACAATATATACAATTACTTGGTGTGCTATTAAAATTTAAATACAAAGTATATATTCTACATACTTTTTTTTGCAACTTTTCCACTTAATTACATTATTAAAATTTATTCAGGCACATATATAAGTAATTCATTTATTTTAATAATACATTGTATGGATATATTATCTATTTATGTTTCTCATGCATATATTTCTTTTTATTTTACTTTTGGCCATTAAAAACAAGCTCATTAGCTATCCTAATAAATTCTTTATTGTGTACTTGTGTACACGTGGAAGAGTTTCTTTTTCTTTTTCTTTTTTCTTTTTTTTTTTTTTTGAGACGGAGTCTCACTCTGTTGCCCAGGCTGGAGTGCAGTGGTGCAATCTCGGCTCACTGCAACCTCCTCCTCCCAGGTTCAAGCAATTCTCCTGCCCCACCCTCCTGAGTAGCTGGGATTTCAGGTGTGTGCCCACCATGCCTGGCTAATTTTTTGTATTTTTAGTAGAGACAGAGTTACACCATGTTGGCCAGCCTAGTCTCGAACTCCTGACCTCAGCCTCAGCCTCCCAAAGTGCTGGGGAATACAGGAGTGAGCCACCGCGCCTGGCATGCCCTCCAGTTTTTCTCTCCCCACACCAGGGAGCACCTTTCTGAGAGTTTCTTTTTACCCTTTTTCAACTAGGATTCTGGAAGAGAATTAAGCCCTACTGTTCTAAAGCAATCATCATATATATCAATTATTTCCTGTGTATCTAGAATGGAACTAGCTATGCATCCTGAGAAAATTGAGAAGGTAGTTGCTCAAATTATTTTCTGTAGGGCTTAGTTTTTTAATGGAATTCCAATTTAGAAAGGATATACACAAGGAGGAGAAATACTAGATTATAGATTATGTATTTGTGAACTATATAAAATTGCCAATATCTAACCACTTTTGACCTACAAATATGGCAGTTTCCTATGGGTCATTTTACATGTCTTTAACTTTGAAACATGTTGCTTACCCAATATTTATGAAATGGTATTTCATTGTTGTTTTAATTTGTATTTACTGGATTACAAGGAAGTTTATATTTCTTTATATGCTTAGTGACAATTTGGCTTTCCTTTTCTGTTAATAGTCTTTGCTCATTTTTCAAATGGGTCTCTTGTCTTTATATATAATATACGTGTGTGATAGTAAATACCTTGTCATTGTCTTTCAGTTGTTTGTTAAAAATTTACGTATACTACTAGTTTATACAGATATCTACATTTCTCTATAGTCAAAATGGTTTACCCTTATATGTTTTTTCTTTCTGTTTCTTATTTAAGAACTCTTTCGCTATCTTGAGGTCTAAAATATATTTTCTATATTTCTTCTAAAAGTTTCAAAGTTAGTTTTTTTCACATTTGGGTTCTTAAGCTATTGGGTTTAATTTTAAGTGGATAAAGTAGGGTTCTAACTTTTTTCAAATAGATAGCTAATTATCTTCATATTATTTATTGAATAGCGATTCTTCCCTCTGACTTACAATGCTACACGTGGGATCCACTCAGTTCTCATATGTATGTATACCTTTCTCAGCTGTCTATTCTGGTTTCATTCATTTCATTGTATGTGCCGATATCTAACGATTATATTTAGCTGAGTTGTACTAGTATAGCCCTACTAATTATTAAGATAATACAAAACTTCTGTACAGATAGTGACTTTTTTTGATAAAATGTCACTATTCTGACACCTCTGAGTCTCCTCTGCTTCTCTCTCCATTTCCCCAACTGTCCCTCTGCCCATCTCCTCAAACCCATCCATGATCTAGAACATTCAGCATTCATGGGGGATTATGAGACCAGTGCTAATGCCTTTCTGCCTGATTAGTGCTGTTTATATATTGGGAATAATTCCTCACACTTCATTGTTGTCCTTCAAAATTCTCATAAGTCTTCTTTGTTCTTCTGTTTCTAAGATACATTTCTTAAGTAAATTTCACCCAAAAAGTCTACTGAAATTAAAAAAAATACAGTTTATTATTTGAATGGCAATTGAAAATTGAAACCCTAAATTTCTAGTTCGGTGTATGTCTCTTCAGTCTGTTTAAATCTATATGTCTCCTCTCCCCCACTCTTTTTTTTATCCCTTATGATTTATTTATTTACTTGAACGAGATTGTGTGTACTGCTCTGTTTCTCACAAAACACAGTGTGATATTTCCCATATGCATTTTCAAGTTATTCTTTAACATGTTCCTGTGGCCCTTGCATTTCCTATAAATTGCTAATTAGATCTAGGTGACTGATCAGATTTAGGTTGACTCTTTTTTCAGTTGCATTGCACCATCAAAGACAGCATTATATACTTTAGTCAAGAAACACAGAATGGTTGTTATATCTCTGTGTAGTGTCAGAACCCTTTGATGATCATTGCCTGAATCCATTAATACAATAGAGGCTGAAAAATGGTGATATTCTAATTGTATCATTCCTTGTTCATTTACTATCTGGAGTATATCTCCATGGAGAACTTTCCTTTATCAACTATTTAATTACCCTGTGTTAAAATTTGTAGAGGAGAAGCAAGATCAGTTATTGATTTTCCCCTTTAGCAGTTTCCAAAACATTGGGTTAGTTATCTTGCATTCTCCAAAGATGATATTTAGCATCATTCTAAACTCATTAATTTAAACTCAAACATATTTGATGTGTCTCAATCCATTCTAATTTATTGTTATCATTGCTATCTAAACTGTTCAATTTTTGAGCAATCATAAAGGTTCTACCTAGGGCTGGCTTCATGTATGTTTGACCTGTGCAGTCTCACAGGGCCTCACATTTGTGCGGACCCTGTATTAGTTTTCTGTGTCTGCCATGAGAAGTTACTACAAACTGGGTTGCTTACAGCAACAAAAATTTATTTCTCACAGTTCTGGAGACCAGAAGTCCAAAATCAAGGTGGTGGAAGGGCTGTGCTTCCTGTGAAAGCTTCAAAGGAAAATTTTTCTTTACTTCTTCCAGCTTCTGGTGGCTCTGTGTGTTTCTTGGCTTCTGGCTGCATAATTCCAATATCTGCCTCTGTCTTCACACAGCCTTGTCCTCTTCTCCCTGTGTGTCTTTTCTCTGTATGTCTTCTATAAAGACCGGGTTTAGTGGCCACCTGGATAATCCAGGATAATCTCATCTCAAGCTCTTTAACTTAATAAGGCCACGTTTGCATGTTCTGGGGGTCAGGACATAGATACTTCATTTTTAGGGTCCCGTTCAACCACAGGCACATGCTTGGTTAATGCTTTGCTGTTTCTGTCATTAAATTCTTAATCGAGTTATTTTTGAACTTGTGTTTTCTAAGTGAAGTCTTGATGGGACAATGGAGCACACATTTGCACAGAAGACATACTGTGTCTACTGTTCCTTGCTGCCACATTTGCATGTAGTGTTCATAATGCCATGAGCACTGAATTCTGGTAGAAAAATGTGTGGGAGTTTAGTGAAACACAGAGTAAATGCAAGGTAGGTACCTAAGGCCCATGACTAAGTAGGGCACTGACTTTCCTGAGAAGCCATACTTTCCACTCAAACAAGAATTCACTTCTAATGCACAGAGAAGGCATTAGCATTCTAAGAAAGATGAACAACCATTTTTTTAAAGTTACTTCCCTGTACTATCAAAAGATTTACAACAATGACAAAATGATGACTTAGAAGGTAAGGGAAAGAGGGCAACTCATAGTTGCTTTCCTTCAGTTATTCTTTACTCATCAGTAAGCCAAAGGTAGAGTGTTGATAGAAGGTGCTCATTGTCAATAAGTAAAATAATAGAAGAGTTAATTTTGTGCAGTGTTTACATTGTTCTAGTAAGAATGAAGTACATTTGAATGTACCAGCTAGGAAATACAAATTGTGTAATTTCAGTAATTCTGCATATGAGTTAAATGATTTTCTATTTGCATTTTGAAATGAAATTATACAATATAAAGAAGAATGGCACAATCTATGTTAATAATTCAAAATTTTAATTTTTCATTTTTTATAATGATGTTTAATAGCAAATAAAAATCATAATGACAAGTCAAGAGACATACTGCAGAAGGAAAAAGATGCTAATAGTGCCTTTAATTGCAAATATCCCCGTGTTTTGAACAAGGAACTCCACAATTTTATTTTGCCCTGAAAATTATGTAATTGGCCCTGGATCCCTCCTTGGACAATCATGATGGCTCTTGAGTCCTTTAGATAGAACCCTAGTTGTCATCAATAGCTTTGTGGGTATCTGTTATGACAAGTTGTTCTAGGTTCATCTTGGAAATTTCTGTCCCAGACTTGAAAACCTACATTTTTCCAAGAGGTCCTGGGTCCATTTAGTTGAAATTAGTATTTTGAGACCATAGTCTGGAAACTAGAGGTATTGATTCCTATCTTTTGCGTTACGGACTGAATGTGTCTCCCCAAAATTCATATGTTGAATTCCTAACCCCTAATATAATTGTATTAGGAAGTGAGGTATAGGAGGCAATCATGTCATTAGGGTGGAGCCCTCATGAATGGGATTAGTGTTCTTAGAAGAAGAAACATGAGAGAGATTATTTTTTTCTCTCAGCCATGTGAGTACACCACGAAAAGATGGCCTTCTGCAAACCAGGAGGAGTGTCCTCACCAGACAGCAGGTCTTCTGGTGCCTTGACCTTGGACTCCTCAGCCTCCAGAACTGTGAGAAATAAATTTCTGTTCTTTCAGCCATCCAGTCGCTGGTATTCTATAATAGCAGCCCGAAAATTTGGTTATTATTTCTAGATCCTTTCAATAAAGAGTACTAAGAAATGATTCTTTTCTTTTTTTCTTCTTATTGAAGTAGAACATGACAGATAAATATGCACAAAACTTAAGCATACTGCTCGGGAAATTTTCACAGTCTCTCAGACCAGAAAACAGAGTATGACTAACACTCAGAAGCCCCCTCTTGTCCACTTCCAGTCACTGTCCTCCACTAAATGTATTAAACTGACTTTTAATGCCAGAGATCAATTTTGTCTACTTTTGGACTTTATATAAATGGAATGATACATTATACTATTTTTGGGTCTAGCTGCTTTTGCTCAACACTATGTGTATAATAATAATAATAATAATAATAATAATAATAATAATAATAACCTACTAGCATGCATTTACTAATAGTTGAAGTTTATTCATTCTCATTGCTACCTAGTATTTAATTCTATGACAACATCAAAACGTCTACTTACTTTATTCTTGATGGACATTTACATTATTTCCAGTTTTTGGCTATTACAAGCAGTGCTGCTGGGAACATTCTTTACCAGTCTTTTAGTGAATTTATGTACATATTTATATTGGGTATATAATTAGGTGTGCAATTGTTAGGTATGGTGATGTTCAGCTTTTATAAATACTGCCAAACTGATTTCTAAAATGATTAGAGCATTTAGGCTCCTACTAGCACATACGAGAGGACAAGTTGCTCCACATATTTGCTAATACTTGGCACACATTTGCCAATACATGGTACATTTTACCCACTCTAATGGGTTTCTAATGATATCACATTGTGGTTAATAAGTTACATTTCACTGGTGATGAAAAAAGGGTATCTTTTCATATGTTTATTAAATATTTGGCTATTCTCTTGTAAAGTGCCTGTTCATGTCTTGTATTTATATATATCTACTTTTTTATTTGTAGCAGTTTTTATTTCTGATATAAATCTTTTGTTGAATGTGTGAGTGTGTATAGTATACATATTTAAATTATATGTTCCCATTTTGTGGGTTGTTTTCATTTTCTGGGTGGTGTATTTTGATAAATAGGAGTATTTACTTTAAAGATAGCCAGACTTATTATTTTTTGTTTCTCTAGGAGTACTGCCTTTTGTGTTCCACTTTAAGAAATCCTTGGTTACTCAAAGGTCATGAATGTACATTCTATGCTTTCTTAAAAATCTTTGCTTATTTTTCACATTTTGATCCGCAGTCCATCTGGAATATTTTTGTGTATGGTAAGAGAGCTCTAGATTCATGTTTTGGTGTGGATTAAATGACCCTGGCATAATTTTTTAAATAGATTTTCTTGTGTATATTTAAGGTATATCACATATTACGAGATACATATATACATATAGTAAAATGGTTACTATACTGAAAAAATTGCACATGTCCATCATCTCACATAATTACTGTTTTCTTTCCCCTTATGGCAAGAGTAGCAATAATCTACTCATTCCACAAAAATCCTAGAAATAATACACTATTATTAACTGTAGTCTTCATGTTGTATGTTGGAACTTCAGACTTGTTCATCCTACGTATCTGCTACTTTAATGTCCTTTGATCTACGTATCCCCATTTCCTGCTGCCTCTGCCCAGCACTGGTAACCAGTGTTTTGTTTCCTCTATCTCTGTGCATTTAACTCTTAATTTAGAGTCCACATGTGAGATAATACAATATTTTTCTTTCTGTTTCTGGCTTATTTCACTTAGCACAATGTCCTGCTGTTTCATCCATGTTGTGGCAAATGGCAAGATCTCCTCTTTTTAAAGGCTGAATGATATTCCATTTACTATCTATATATACACCAGTTTCTTTATCCATTCATCCATCAACCGACACTTAGGTTATTTCCGTCTTGGCTATTGTGAACAATGCTGCAATGAACATTGGCATGAACTGCAATGAACATTCCAAATACCTTTACAAGATGGTAATTTCATTTCTTTTGAGGGACTGCTGGATCATGTAATAATTCTATTTTTAATTTCTTTAGGAACCTCCATTCTGTTTTCCATAATCTCAGCACCATTCTAAATTCCCATAGGGTACAAAGTTTCCTTGTCTCCATACCCTTGCTAACACTTGCTACATCTTCTCTTTTGATAATAGCTATCTTAACTGGTGTGAAGTGATATATTACAGTGGTTTTGAATTGTATCTCTCTAATTTTTTGGTGATGTTGAACATCCTTTTATATATCTGTTGGCCATTTAAATGTCTTCTTTGGAAAAATGTCCATTTATATCCTTTGCCTATTTTTTAACTAGCTTACATGTTTTCTTGCTATTGAGTTGTATGCGTTCTTTACATGTTTTGGTTATTAAACCTTTATCAATTTTATGGTGTGCTAATATTTTTTCCAGATTCATAGGTTGCCTTTTCATTTTGTTAATTGTTTCCTTTGCTGTGAAGAAGGTTTTCAGTTTGATGTAGCTTCACTTCTTGATTTTTTTGTGTGTTGCAGTCTGAGCTTCTTGTGTGATATTCAAGAAATCAGTGCCAAGGCCAGTATCAAGGAACATTTTTCCTATGTTTTCTTCTGGGGGTTTTATAATTTCAGGTCCAGCACAGTATTTTGATAGATAATTCTTTCTCCTTGCACTTTTTTGAAGTGTCATGTTCAAAAATAATGTCAGTGAATGTGTGTGGACTACTTATAGAATTTATTCTATTCCACTGTTTATAGATAATAACAATTGTCTTTAGTATCTTGAAGTCTATGTTCCCCAGTGATCATCTTCTTCAAGATTGCCTTGGTATTGCCAAGGTTCTTTGCGTTTTCATATGTATTAAAGAATTTACATGAAATGTAGAATTTTAGAAGCCTGTTAATTTGAACAACATACTGGAATTTTGTTTGAGAATGTTTTGGATCTGCAGAATAATTTTGAGATCATTGAGGCAAATTCACAAGGCTGCTTTAATAAATCACAATAAATCAGGCTTGTGAGTTTGTCACATGATAAACCTGTCCATTTACTCAGTCCTTTAATTTATGTTAATATTATTCATAGATTTTAGTGTAGTGGTCTTTTCAATTTTTGTTAAATATAATCTCAGGTATTTGATATATTTTAGTACAGTAAATAGTATTGTTTGTAAAATTTCATTTTCACTTATTCACTGTTAAATATTAAGGCAGGTTGTCAAGCAGTTACTAAGATTTGCTTGTCATGTTTCCAAAAATTCTATCAGTAAGAAAGAGCTGGAACGGATGTGGACAATTTATTACTCATGGCACAACATGTTTGCGTCAGTTTCACTTGCCCCAAAGTTTCATCGGGGTCTTACAGAGTGGGCCCAGGAGGATGGTGCCCAAAAGGTTTATGTTGCATCTGAGGAACACTAAACATTAGAAACTTCTTCGAAGAGGCTATTGGAAACCTGGCCATTCTCCCCACAGGAGATACAGAGATTAGGTTTATTATCCAGGTATGCAAACAAATGGCTCCAGAGAGAGAAGTCTCTAAATCTTTCCAGAACCATACTTTATTTCTTGCTTCTGGAGTATTTACTATTCAAATTTACCTCCTTGCTCAGAAAGACAGGACTGTGCAGAGATATGAACATACTCTGGAAGATTTTCTTCTGACTTATATGAATTTACCTAAGAATCCTAATTGTTAGTAGATTTTCAGTTGATTAATTAATTAAATTTTCTACATACACAATTATGTCTTCTGTTAAGAATGTCAGTTTTACGTTTCCATTTCCAATCTTTAAACCTTTGGTTTTATCTTCTTGCCTCACTGCACTTTTTGGAACCTCCAATCAATGTTAAATAGAAATGATGATACTGTATCTCCTGGCTTATTTCCCACCTTAGGGAGAATGTGTTCATTGTTTATAACATTAGACATTCATAAATAACCCATATCAGATTTAAAATGTTCTTTTTTTTTTCTAATTTGCTGAGAATTTTTGAAAGACAAAACGTGGGTGTTGAATTTTTGTCAAATTCCTTTCTTGCATCTGAGAGATTGTTATATGACATTTCTACTTTTTTGTTATTAATATGGTAAATTGTACTGATAAACTTTTGAATGTCAAATCACCTCTGCCTATCTGAAGTAAACTCCATTTGGCTGTGATGTTCTGTCTTCTTTATGTGTTTCTGATCAGGATTTTCTAATATTCTGTTTGAGATTTTTGCATCTATGCTCATTAGAGAATAAGGTCTGTAATTTTCCATTCTTGTAATGTCCTTGTCAGGTATTGAAATCAGAGCTAGACTGTACTCAGATGATGAATTTGAAAACATTTATTATTTCTTCTCTCTGGAAGTGTTTGTATAAGAGTCATGTTAACTCTTAAATGTTTGTAATAATTCACCTATGAACCCATCAAGACTTACGGTATTCTTTGTGTGAGGTGCTTTTACAAATGAATTCAGTTTCTTTAATAGATACCAAATTATTTAGAATTCCTTTTTTTAAGTTTTGATCAGTTATCTTTTTCAAGGAAAATGTTCATTTTATCTAATTTTCAAGTTCACTGAATTTTGAACTGTGTTTTACTATGTTCTTTCAATTTCCTTTGGGGTTGATTTGCAGTATTTAGCTTCTTGAATTAAAAATCAGATTGTTAATTTTTTTTAGCTTTTTAAATCTAGTATATCTTTTAATGATTATAAGTTATTTGATGACTGTTTTAGCTACATTCTACATGTTTAAAATTTTGATGTCATGTCTTCATTATCATTTAAAGTCTATTCTGATACTTTTTGTGATTTCTTCTTGATTTATGGATATTTACAAATATCCTGCTTAGTTTTCAAGCAATGGAGGATTTTTCTAGTTAACTTTGTTTGATTTATTTTTAGCTTTTTGATTTATTTGTAGCTTGATAATTATTGTCAGAAAAATGTGCTGAAATTATTTAAATCCATCAAAATTTGTTGAGATTTGCTTTATGGAGTAGCATTGGGTCATTTTTTTTTAAGTATCCCATATGCACTTCAAAGATTATGTATTTAAATGCGATGATCTACATATATCAATTAAGTTAGTTTTAGTAATTGTGTTGCTCAAGTCTTTAGTATCTACTGATTTTTAAAATCTGCTTGTTTTATCAGCTATTAAGATTACAGAATGATCTATTTCTTCATTTTTGTAGATTTTTCCATTATATATTTTAAAGAAATGTTGTTGATGAATGCAGATTTAGAACTATTATATCTTTCTGGTGGATTGACAAATTTATTTTTATAAAATACATGATATGGTTTGGCTGTGTCCCCACCCAAATCTCATCTTGAAATGTAATCCCTACATGTCAGGGGAGGGGCCTGGTGGGAGGTGATTGGATCACGGGAGCAGTTTCCCAGGTGCTGTTCCACTGGTAGTGAGTGAGTTCTCCTGAGATCTGATGTTTTAATAGTGTGGCACTTCCCCGCTGTCTCTCTCTTGCTGTCTTGTGAAGAAGATGCTTGCTTCTCCTTTGCAATCCACTATGATTGTAAGTTTCCCGAGGCCTCCCCAGCCATGGAGAACTGAGTCAATTAAACCTCTTTTCTTTATAAATTGCCCAGTCTCAGGTAGTTTTTTATAGCAGTGTGAAAATGGACTAATACAATACACCTTTAATATCTAATAATGTTCATGCCTTAAAATTTTCTTTGTCTAACTCTGTGTCTGTCTTTCTATGGTGTATCTTTTGCGATCTTATTGCTTTCTCTGTTTTTATATTTTAAATTTGTCTCTTAAAGAAACTTACAGTTAACTACTGTTTTTAAAGAAATATTAGATAATAATTTTAGTCTTTTAATGGTAATATTTAAGCCTTTTATATTTTTATAATTATATAGAAATATATATTTGTATTGTTATTTTATTTATTTTTTACTTTCCCTTCCTCTTTTATGCTCCTTTTGATTTTTACCTCCTTTTATTAAATTAATTAAATATTTTTATTTTTTCATCCTCTATATAGTTTATGTTCTTTTTCAATTCCTAGAAGTTACAGCATGCATCTTTGTCATAATATAAGCTAATATTAACTATTACTTTACTACTTCCTGAAAATTCTAGAACTTTGAAACACTTTAATTGACCATTTTCTGCCTCTGGCATAATTTTTATCGTTCCTTTTAAGTGTAGATACATATTAAATCCTATAAAATTTTTTTATTCAATAGAAATTTATATTTACCCACATTTTTACTTTTTCTATTGCTCTTCCTTCAATTTCCTGTATTTGTGTGGTTACATGTGTCTGACAAATTCTTTGAACTTTTAAAATTACAGGCCTACTAGCAATATATTTTTATTTATAATAAAATGCACTTATTTTGCCTTCACTTTTGAATATTTTTCTAGACAGGAAATTTTAGACTGGTAGATTTTTTTTTTAGTACTTTAAAGATATCACTCCTTTATTTTCTGGTTTTCATCATTTCTGTTCAAAATTAACTTTAATATTTTGTTAGCTTCTTTGAAGATAAAGTTTTCTTTTAGCTGATTAGTTAGTAGTTTGTCTTTGGTTTTCAGCACATTTTAAAATAATTAGTCCTGGGCTTTTTTTTTTTTTTTTTTTGAAATTTTTTTTTCAAAAAAACTTTAGTTCTCTCCTCCTAAATCTAAGGTACAGATATGCTCCTTGAACTTTTTGGAAGATAGAAGCTTAAATCTCTGGGCCAGGTGCAGTGGCTCAGGCCTGTAATCCCAACACTTTGGGAGGCCAAGGTGGGTGGATCACCTGAGATCGGGAGTTCGAGACCAGCCTGACCAACATGGAGAAACCCTGTCTCTACTAAAAGTACAAAATTAGCCGGGTGTGGTGGTGGGTGCCTGTGGTCCCAGGTACTCGGGAGGCTGAGGCAGGAGAATTGCTTGAATCCGGGAAGCGGAGGTTGCAGTGAGCCGAGATCGTGTCATTACCCTCCAGCCTGGGCAACAAGAGTGAAACTCTGTCTCAAAAAACAAAACAAAACAACAATAACAACTTAAATCTCTGAATTTAGTGCTAATTTGTGAATAGATTTTAAAACTTTTAATTTAATGTATTTAATTGTAAGATAAAACATTTTTCACTTAGGCGTTAGTTCTGGTAATATCTATTTTTCTACAAAATTATTAATTTCATTTGAATTTTCAGTTTTATTGCCAAAAGTATTTTTAGTATTCTTTCCTTCCTTCCTTCCTTTCATCCTTTCTTTTTTTCCTCTCTCAGTATCTTCCTTCTTTTCCTTCTGTTTTCCTTTATTCTACGTTAGTGATAGGATTGTAATTTTAACATGTATTTTATAAAGAATTTCTGTAAATTAATTTTGGAAGGGAAGACCATGTGACTTTAGTAATGTAGCAATGATATAACCGACAATAATCACGTTGCCCAAAAGGCAGATGCAGACAGATCCATGAGGAAATTTTTACACTATCAAGATACAAAACAGATAGTTAGTAGATTGCTTCCCTGAGGCAACCAGACTCCCTTTTTGTGGAATGGTGGTGGTGTATAACTTACTTATTTTCCTATCCTAATTTGTTTTAATTTCTCTAAATTTTAGTCCATGTTTGTTTTCATCCATTTTCCTTTTCCCTCATTTTTGGGGAGAATGCAAGACCCTTGTTAGATCACCTGCCATTATAGAAGAAAGAATTCAGTTTTGAACATTTTGATAAATGAAGTAAGAACAATAAATATGCCAAGATTAAAAAACCCATAAATATGTGTCACTCAAACAGATGTACACTATAGAGTTGCCATAGCCCTTTTCCAGTCTATTGTAGTATTTTTAGCAGTGTCTCCTTTAGTTTGAACAACTCCTCTATGTTTGCAGATGAGAATTTATCTGTTTTGGAGCTGATTGTGGGCTGAGGCATACAGACAAGTGATCTAGCGATTATTTTCCTTGGCTATGCCATCCTTAACAAATCTTGCTCTCATAATGATGCAGAAATAATTTCTTTCAATAACCATTTAAGGATTACTATATTACCAGAAGGTGGGGTAATATATTTTGGTTTGGTTCCTCCTCCTTTAGGCAGAAAGCTAGGGATATTTCAAGGCTTATCTCTTTTCTTTCTCTTCTTTCAGGAATTCCATTCTGAGGCTGCTTATTGTCCAATGTCTGCATATAATTGCTTCATATATTTTGTTCACTTTCCCAGTTATTTATAGAGAAAGGCAAATCTGATATCAGCTACTCCACCAAGGATGGAAGCAGAAGCACTAACCAGTACAATTAAGAATTAGTTTTTCCTGAATTATGGAATGAGGCTTCTGATTTTTCTCAAATGATACTTAGAATGCAAAATGTATTCCAAATATGATACAGAAATGCATCAACTTTAGCTTATAGACCAAACTCTTTAGTAATGATTCTTTGCCTCTACATTTATTTTATTTTATTTTATTTATTTATTTATTTAAATTATACTTTAAGTTTTAGGGTACATGTGCACATTGTGCAGGTTAGTTACATATGTATACATGTGCCATGCTGGTGTGCTGCACCCACTAACTCGTCATCTAGCATTAGGTATATCTCCCAATGCTATCCCTCCCCCCTCCCCCCTCCCCACCACAGTCCCCAGAGTGTGATATTCCCCTTCCTGTGTCCATGTGATCTCATTGTTCAATTCCCACCTATGAGTGAGAATATGCGGTGTTTGGTTTTTTGTTCTTGCGATAGTTTACTGAGAAAGATGGTTTCCAGTTTCATCCATGTCCCTACAAAGGAGCCTCTACATTTTAAAGGATACACGAATTGGATTCTTTCTCCTGTGAAAGACAGTCAAAACTCTGGCTTTTTTAACAGAAGGCAGATTGTTAGCAATAAAATGGATATTGATTGAACTCACTAAGTATTTCCCTGAGAAAACTATCAGTGAATTGACAAAACTAGAACCATGTTAAAAATATACATGTGCAACTCAGAGAACAGATGGAATAAATAACAGGAATTTAGAAACAATTTTTAAAATCCTTGGTGTTTTTCTCATGCTTCAGAACTGCCAGTCATACTCTCTAAATCACAGTAATATTGAATTTAAAACAAAATCTGGTTTGCATATCTTTACTATCTGATATGACACAGTGTAGTTAATGTGACATTTATAAATCAAATGTCCTATTAAATAGATTGTATTAGTCATCCAGATAGTGTTTACCTATTTCCTGAAACACTGAAGGAGAGTAACAGAGAGGAAATGGTGTAAAAGATAGCTTGGGTTTTTCTGGATACCATAGACCTACCATTATACTACTATACTCATGCCCATTAACTACTCATCTGTATCAACTACCAACTAGAATGTTAGTGTTAACTCACAGGTCTCTATCAACTGTGTGTGCTTGATTATCCAGTTGACTCTAGGGGTACTAGATGGTTATTATTACTATTTTGAAACAGGGTCTCACTACATCACCCAGGCCGGAGTGCAATGGTGCGATCACAGCTCACTGCAGTCTCAATATCCCGGTCTCAAGTGGTCCTCCTACCTCAGCCTCCCGAGGAGCTGGAACTACAGGCGCACACCACCACAGTTGGCTAATTTTTAACATTTTTTTCTGGAGAAAGTGTTTCACCATGTTGTCCAGGCTGTTCTCAAACTCCTGAGCTCAAGTGATCGACGAGCCTCGGCCTCCCAAAGGCTACCTGGGATTATAGGCATGAGCCATTGTGCCCAGCCATTTTCTCATATTCTTAAATCTTCCTAAGTAACCCTGTTAAGGGCTTTCTGTCATATTGAGGCTAAGAGCAGAAGATCCCTATTAAACTGACAAAATGTTGATAATTGTTGAAGGTAGGTAATGGATTCAGGGGGATAGTTTACTGTATTCCTCAACATCAGCCTTCTGGTTTATCTTTCTCTGATTTGCACCCTGGCTTCAGCGTCAGGGGGTTTTGTTTCTCCAGTGAGGCCCTTTATCAGCTTGGCTTCCTACCTCTTTCACCTACAGAGCTATAGTCATTTTTTATCTCCATTTATCTCTGTTGACAATTCCGGTCTTACAGCTCTTTCTCTTCCACTTCTCTCAGTATTATGAACCTAGAATGTACTGTTACCATAAAATCCTTATTTATTCTTGGAGTCCCTCTCTCCTTTCAACACTTTTGTTGTGGACTCATGACCTGTAGCCATTTCACAGTGACTTTTATCAGGACTTTCAGATCCTTCAGCCCTCACTGGGTTAGTCCTCTGTGCACTGCCTGGCTTCCTTATGCCTGATCTCAATCTTCTGAGTATTTTTGAGGATAATTCGACTGCGCATTCATGCTGTCTGGTTGTGGCTGGATGCTTACAGCTGTTTGGCATCCAACTTACTTATTCATCACACTTTACTGGCAACCGCATGCAGATACTGACCATGATACTGGTTTCCTTATTCCCAAAAGATGACTTATCTTGTAATTTAAAGATGGCCCAGCCCAGCACTTTGGGAGGCTGAGGTGGGTGGATCACGAGGTCAGGAGATCGAGACCATCCTGGCCAACATGGTGAAACCCGTCTGTTCCAAAAATACAAAAAAATTAGCCAGGCGTGGTGGCAGGCGCCTGTAGTCCCAGCTAGTCGGGAGGCTGAGGCAGGAGAATGGCACGAACCCAGGAGGCGGAGCTTGCAGTGAGCCGAGATCGCGCCACTGCACTCCAGCCCGGGTGACAGAGTGAGACTCCATCTCAAAAAAAAAAAAAAAAAAGATGGCCCTCTTTTGGGTGTATACCCAAAGGAAATAAAATCACCACTTACTAAAAATATCTGACTCTCATGTTCATTACAGCATTATTCACAATAGCTAAGATATGGAAACTATTGAAGTTTTCACTGACGGACGAATGGACAAAGAAATTGTGGTATGTGGTGTATATATATATAAAATATATATACACAAACACATATATTCCACTGTGCGCGTGCGCGCACACACACGCACACATATATGTATATATATATATGAAATGGAATATTTTGCAGCCTTAACAAAAAAGATTCTACCATTTTGGAAAACATGGATGAACCCAGAAGACACTATGATAAGTAAAATAAGCCACACAAGGAAAAAAAAAATTCTACATGATCTCACTTATAGGTGGAATCTTAAAAAAAATTGAATATATATAAACAGAGATTAAAATGGTGATTACCAGAGACGGGCAGGCAGGGGTAGTGGTGGGAAATGGGTAGTTATAGGTGAAAGGGTACAAAGTGGCTGTTATGTAGGATCAATAAGTCTAGAGTTCTAATTACAACATAAGCACTATAGTTAATAATATTGTATACTGGTAATTTGTAAGTAATTTTAGGTACTTGATATGGTTTGGATTTGTGTCCCCACCCAAATCTCATATTGAATTGTAATCCCCAATGTTGAAGGAGGGGCCTGGTGAGAGGTGATTTGATCATGGGGGAGGATTTTCCCCTTGTGGTTCTAGTGACAGTGAGTGAGTTCTCACAAGATCTTTTAAAAAGAACTGTAGTGTAATTTAAAAAACAAGATCTGTTTGTTTAAAAGTGTGTAGCACCTCCCCCTTCACTCTGTTCCTCCTGCTCTAGCCATGTAGGGCATGCCTGCTTCCCCTTTGCCTTCTACCCCATGACTGTAAGCTTCCTGAGGCCTGCCCAGTCATGCTTCCTGTACAGTCCATGGAACTGTGAGCCAATTAAACCTCTTTTCTTTATAAAGTACCCAGTCTCAGGTATCCTTTGTAGTAATGCAAGAATGGACTAGTACAGTACTTTTGTCACAAAAAAGAAGGAGGAGGAGGAGGAGGAGCAGGAGGAGGAGGAGGATGGTGACTATGAGATGATAGATATGTTAATTTTCTTGACTCTAGTAATCATTTCACTTGTATATTTATATCAATATAAGTATGTCAAAACATCATGCCATACATCTTAAATAAATAAAGAATATTTCTAAGAGAAGACATCAAGATAAATAAATATAAATTCTCTCAGCTTCCTTTTTTCCTTACAAAGATTTTGCTATATCTTTTCCATTTACTATTTTCTCTAAATGTCTGAGAATTATGGCCCTTCTCATTTCTAAGGATAAACCCTCCATACAATGCTCAAGTCTTTGCAATCTTAAAAACCTGAATTTTAATTTAGCTACAGTCTCAACACATTACTCTACCTGTGTCTTTGCTTCTGGATGTCTACTTCCTCACTGCCTACCCACTTTTTTACCCTTTAGTCACCTGGTGGGCCTGCGGTCACCAAATCTCACAACCTGTGATTGCTCATTGTTCTCCTCATATTGCTGCTAATCACCTTTGTGTTGGTCCGTTCTTGTGTTGCTATTTAAAAAGAAAATCTGTGACTGAGTAATTTATAAAAGGAAGAGGTTTAACTTGGCTCAAAGTTCTTCAGGCTGTATAGGCATGGCACCAACATCTGCTCAGCTCCTGGTGAGGGCTTCAGGAAGCTTGCAATCACGGTGGGAGGTGAAGGGGAGCTAGAACATCACATAGTGAGAGCAGGAGCAAGAGAGAGAGAAGGGGGAGGCACCAGACTCTTCTAAATAACCAGATCTCACATGAACAAATAGGAAGAACTCACTTATCACCAAGGGGATGGTGGTAAACCATTCATGCAAGAGCCACCTCCATGATCCGATCATTTTTCACCAGGCCCCACCTCTAATAGGAATCACATTTCAACATGAGATTGGAGAAGACAAAACATCCAAATGGTAGCAACCACCTCTTTGGAATTTGTTTCTTTCTACTTTTAAACTCCTAAATCCTCCCTGACTGAATGAAACTGACGAAGTATCCAGGCAAGCCCAAGATGAAAGAAGCTGATTGTACTCATTACAGTGCTCGAGACTTGGGCTTGGAGGTGCAGGCTCTTATATTATCTGGAAGCCCGTCCAGTAAGGTTAATGCCAAACCTGGAGGACACAAAGGAAAGGTCATAACTGGAGTTATGGAGCCAATATTTAGAGCTGAGAACACTTTATCACAGCAAAAGCCAATGGAATTAAGCAGGGAATGTGGAGTTGGAGAAGATAGTCCTGAGTGATAGCTTGCCATTTGCTCATGTTTGAGGATTGCCTCTGTGGGCTGACAAGGGGGCATCATGCATGGGTAAGCCTGTCTAGTTTTAAGGCTATGGCTGCATCAGCCATGTCACTGCTTTGAGAATCTCTTTTAGGCAGGGTTGAGGTGGCTCATCTTTATGTTTTCCCAGTGGAATTATTTGATGTGGTCAAGTGAATTCTTAAAATAGAACTCTTATTACTAAATAAGTTCTTTAGTCTCCACCCTTTCAATTGCTTCAAGAATTGGTGCTATAAGCATTCAAAAATTTCTATCACTGCCTAATCAGGTTTCCTACTTCTGGTCAAATGGGCCGAACATGGGTCTATGTTATCTTTAAAAGACAGTCAGGAGAGACTGAGGACCAGGTTATAAGGCTAAGTTGCAGGCAGTTAGTGATAGATATTACTAGCTGAAAGGATTCCCTCTATCAGCAACTCAGTTGAGGATGCTTAGTGAATCAGGGAATGTTATCATCTATTAGTGATCTGGGCAGTGGCAAGAGAAGTAGATAGATTGGATCAGGTGATTAAAGAGTGAGGTTTTGCTCTGCAAAACTTCCTGATGTTCTGGGTTTCTGAAAGCTTCACTCAATTCCATAGATACATAAAATCTGACCTCTCATTCACAGGTAGGAACTATTAATAGCATTCACTGATTGTGAGTGTACAATGAGATTCAAGTGCTTCACACTTTGCCTATAGGCAATGTTGCAAACAAGCATGTTTTCTATGTGAGTGGTGTATGTGTGTGTGTCTACCATGATTTTCTTAACTTATTGCAGCCATTTTTCTGTATTATCATTGTGCTTTTTGATAGCAATGACCTTGACATTCTCTTTCAGTTGAAGATTTACAGTAGCTTTGACAACAGTGATACTACTGTTCCACTGGCTAGCCATTTAGGACTGCAATTTGATCAGAGGTAAAGAAAAGAACATTACCTCCAAGTCAAGCACACAGACAAACCTCCATTGTTGAGCATTCAGTCTTTGCATCAATTTCTTTCCTTAGTAAATACTATTCACCCCCATTATATTACTCTGCTGTACAACCACATTAAATGGTATATCTTGAAAAATGCTTTCATTGCCCAGGGTTGTTCAGTGGTCCCACTGGATTATTTTATGTACTTGTATTAATTGTAGTCATTGCTGTTAATGCTATATGTGCTCCCATTCCCTTTCTATTGCCTTGTATTAATTTGATTACCCAAGGTGGCTTTGGTTGGGAGTACTATATACAATAAGATGTATTATTAGCAGTAGTTTTTAAAATCATTTACAAGCAAATTGCTATGTCAATGCCCCATAATAATGTTGACTACTTTTATTCTTCTCAAAGTCCTTTTTATTCCTTCAGAAATAAGTCACACTCTAAAGAACCTGTGCTCTAAACTAAAATATGAACCAGTGTGCATCATAATGGAGCCCCCTCCAGGGTAATAACATTATTTCCATTCTAAGGGGACTGTACATTTAACAGTCATAAGAAAGGAATCCATGCCTTGCTTCACAGCTGTGCCACAGTCTTTTTATTTTAAGTCTTTCCTTCTGTTGAGGGGAACTGAGGTTTGTTTTTGAACTTGGGAGGACATTTTCAAGAATATTTTCTTTTCTCCCTAATCCCTACATGAGCTGCCTATGTTAGCTGTGCTACTCTGATTCTTAGTTTACTACTTTCATTTGTCCACTCTTGCTCTGTTAGTCTCTTAAAACATCTAAGTCCTTTAAATATCGCATTTCTGGTCAACACCTCCCACTCTCCTGCCCATATGATACTATCAGAAACTTTAAAGTGGAAATATTTTCCTTTCCAGGACAGTTCTTCAGTGTCAGCATAGAACGGGTTTTAGCCCTGATAATGTATAGTCGGGATGAATTAGAGAATCTTCCCGTTACTATTACTGTTTGGGCTGACTCTGTAAGAACCACTCAGAGAGGAGAAAAAGCAACTTCCTTCCCCAGATCATGAGCCTACATCAGGCAAAAGAGAGTTTTTTAGCTTTTGGGAGTAGAAACCAAGAGAATTTAAGTTTGCCTCAAGGCGGGAACAGCTTGTGCCTAGTGGGAAATTGCATTGTTGACACTTTGATAATGATCAGATCCTGACTTAAGTTCTAATAATAGCTCCTATTCATCACGCTTTTACTATGAGCCAGGTCTATATAAAGGTACTTTAAATATGTAGCAGTTGTAAATTTGAGCCTATAATGCAGATTGTGTAAACATATCATCTTTTTTAAAAAATTGAGGTGTAATTTAATTCACACTTACAAGGGTAAAATTCAACAACCATTAGTAGATTCACAAGGTTGTACAATCATCAACATTATCTAATTCCAGAGAATTTTAATGACTCAAGGAAGAAACTCCATGACCATTAACAGCCTCTCCCTATTTCCTCCTCTTCCCAGACCCTAATGTCTAACAATTTACTTTCTGTCTTTGTAGAGTTGCTTATGTTAGGCTTTTATATAAATGGAATCATACAATATGTAAACTTTTGTGTCTGGCTTCTTTCACTTAGCATAATGTTTTCAAGCTTCATCCATGTTGAAACATGAATTAGTACTTCATTCCTTTTTATGGCCGAATGATATTCCATTGTATGGATATACCAGATTTTGTTTATTGATTCATCAGTTGATGGACATTTGGGTTGTTTCCAGTTTGGGCCTATTATGGATAATGCTGCCATGAATATTTGTGTACAAGTTTTTGAACATTCGTGTACATATGTTTTCATTTCTCTTGCATGAAATATAATTGCTGGGCCATATGGCAACTATGTTTAACTTTTCAAGGAACTGCCAAACTGTTTTCCAAAGCAGCTGCACCATCTAATTCCCACAAGCAATATACAAGGATTCTAATTTCTACACATCTTCACCAACATGTTATTATCTATCTTTATTATTACAACTATCCTGGAGGGTGTGAGGTGTATCTAAATGTGGTCATGTCTTATCTCTTATTGTGTATAAGTCAACTTATTTTCTGTTGTAAGCTTCTATCCTGCCAGGCTTGGATAGAAATGCTTTTATTGCCCAGGATTGTTCAGTGGTCCCACTGGATTATTTTATATACTTGTATTAATTGTAGTCATTGCTGTTAATGCTATAGGCTCTCCTGTTCCCTTTCTATTGGTTGGATAGAAGCAAGTTTGGATAGAAGTTTGGCAGGATAGAAGCTTACAATAGAAAGTAAGCTCAGCAAAATAGTAAGTTCAGCAAAATCAGTGAACTCAGTGATTTTTCAGTGTTTGCTATGTGAGGTCATGTTGAGGTCCTAGAAAACGTACACAGTCCTGGATATCAATAGGTCAAAAACTAAGCTGTTTGGTCACTGAATTGTCTACACAGATAACTCCTAAGTCATTTTAGCCCACATGGCCATCATATGTTATATCTACCCCTCTTAAAGCACTCAAACCTTTTGTGAGACGGCTTATTGTTCATTGGCATAGGGGCGTCGTGTAGCTATGTTTTATTTTTTCTTCTTTTTCTATTGAAAACACAGGTGAATAATTGCACTGTATACATGAATCTTGGGCCTTGCATGTGCTGCTTCAAGTCAGGAAAAGTATAATTGTACTGTGTGTAAAAGCCAAAAAATCTGGATTTAAAAAATCTTTCAGGTACAAACTTAACCATGGTGGCTAAATTTGCAGAAGGTTGAGTTGAATCCAATATTAGGAGGAGGCATTGAGTGTGGCAGGGGCACCATTGTCCTTCATTTGAGGACAATGTCTTGGTTACTGAAGTTTGTCATGCTAGACTTTTCTGAGATGTTTACCTGCTTCTGCCATCCCAATAGTTGTGTCCAGGTTGGCCATGTCCCACTGCACTTGGCTCAGAGACCACATACCCTCTTGACCCTCTTTTTAATGCTGATCTCACCCACAGGGAAGTCAGGTAATATAGGCAAATAGGTGAATTTACTTTTTGCAGCTGCTGCCTTTTCTTCCAATGCGTTTCCTCCATATATTAGGTTTGCAGTTTTTGCCATTGAAAGTAATTGCAAAAACTGCAATTACCTTTGCACCAAACTAATAGTAGCACAGGCTCCACTCTGCCTGCACTTCTGTCATCAAAATGTGCTCCTCAAAATGCTACCATCAGTCATTCTTATTCTCTATCAATTCAACTACATTTACCAGGAATGTATTTGTATTTTAAGAAGCTTCATTTTGCATAGTGGTAAAAATACTTTTCTTTATTAACAAGAAATTAAATTTCAGTGGAGCAGACTAGCTTATGGGTTGATTTGCTTAGAGTCGGATTTGTGTTAGGGATAATAACGAATGCTAACATTTGAAGAACACTTAATTCCATGTTAGGCAAGAGCTAATGCTTTATATGTATTATTTCACTTGATAACTAACAACAGCCCTTAGATACAGGTATTATTATGATATTTTACAAGAGAGAACATGAGACTTAGCAATGTTAAGTGATTTTCCCCAGGTTGCTTGGTTAATAATTGATGGGGCTAGAATTTTGATCCAGTACTGTTTGACTCCAAAGTCCTGTCTTGTTAGCCATTGTCTCCTTTCATGCTTAACACTGAGATCTCAAAGACAGGTAGGTATGCTGTACCTGGAAATTAGCGAGTTTCCAGTAAAGACGGAGAGTTACTGTAGATTAGGTAGAAGAAGTATAAAGTATTTTAAATATTATTTAAAAGAGGTTTGATAAGTGCCCCATCCTAAAATATTTCCAGCTCCAAACTTTCATCTTCCCAAGGAATAGTTTATAATTAGATTCTTTGGAGACAGGCTTTCAGATTTCAATAGTTCATATTTCCAGGTGTGTGTGTGTGTGTGTGTGTGTGTGTGTGTGTGTGTGTTTATGATAGAGCCCATCATACCTTTAGCCATTGCCAGTTAGCTAGCTTCCATTTTTAGCAGGGATTAATTTATGAATCAGTGCTGAAGAACTGGAACACAGATGGACTCACTTTCTGAACAAAAAAGAGGTGGAGGGTGGAGGCTATGCAAAGACCAGGGTAAAGTGCATTCTATAGGAGGCAAATCTCTTCCTTATTAACTTGTTTATTGACACAGATAGTTGCAAAAGTAGTCCAAGGGCTGAAAGAAATAGGAAATGTCTCTTGCTATGACAAGGAGAAGGGTTGCCTGCAATGTAGTGATGAAAATAGAAGTAGTTAGTGCTGTGGTTTATGCCGAAGCAGAGAGGCAGCTTAGAGAAGGCGGTGTATTATACTTTCTAATTATATATTACTGTATTGTCAGCCTTTTCCCATTTTTACTTGCTTCTTTCATCTCCCAAACAGACTCAGTTCTCCATCCTAAAGGAAATTCCATCATTTTCAAACTCTTAAGAGACTGTATTCTCCTCCCACTTTCTTATGTCTCCTTAGACTTTTCTTCCCCTTGTAATTGGGCTCTGCCTCCACCATCCCACTAGGACTGATTTCACTGAGAACATTAAGAAACAAAGCAAAACAGAACTTCTAATTGTCCTGTTATTCTAATTGTCCACACTGTTTGCAGCATCTAGCTCTGAAAATTATATTCTCCTCCTTGAAATTCTCTTCTCCCTCATACTGTTTTATTATTGTCTTCATTCTGTTTTTTGTTTACAATATTCATATATTTATCCAATCAATGTATTCATTTGCTAGGGCTGCTGTAACAAAGTCCTACAATCTGGGTGGCTTAAGCAACAGAACTTTTGTCTCATAGTTTTGGAGGCTGAAAGTGATTGGTTCCTTGTGAGGGCTGGGAGGGAAGCATCTGCTCCAGGCCTTCCTCCTTGGCTTATAGATGGCTATCATTTCCCTGTGTCTTTTCACGTAGTTATTCCTCTATGTATGTCTGTCTATGTGTTCAAATTTCCTCTTAATCATAAGGACACTAGTCATATTGGATTGAGGTCTACCCCAATTAGCTCACTTTAATTTGATTACCTCTGGGAAGACCCTATCTCTAAATAAGATCACATCCCAGGATACTGGGGACTGGGACTCCAGCATATCTTTTATGTGAGGGGCCATAATTCAATCCATAACATTCAACAAACTTTTGTTGGTTGTCTGTGATTTTCTAGACATTGAGCTAGTTGGGAGTTTGTTTATATAGGGACCCAGCAGCTACTTTCAAACAGACTCAAATTTAGTGGGGAGACAAACCCAGGCCTGAGGTTGTGTCCTGGTCTTGACTGGATGGTGAATGAACACAACGTGCCGGTCGTCTCCCCAGCCCTACCCTAGAGATTCCTCAGTAGTAAAAGAATTTGTAGGAGTCTAAAAAAATGAAAGCAAAGACTGTAAGAAACCCTGGGAAGAGCGAGTACAATTGTGACATCACGCATAGGAAGTGACAAGCAGAGGCAGGGAATGGCCAGCTGCCACAGTTGGGGAGAATCTTCACTGTGCACTTTGCTCTCTTACATTGCCAGGAATGGCTAATGGGCACTTGTCTTTTTTCTCTCCATAGTGGAATAGGAAAACATTCTAGCCCCAGCCCTGTTTGTAGGGGTAGGAGATCTTGAGATAATTCTAGGAGTAGGGTACGGTTGGGAGAAGACAGGCACAAGGATAGACTGATTGGCCCACTTTCAGGCATTCCTTCCCTTTAGGATTCCTAGGTGCAGTGTCACTTGCTAAGCAGAAAGCAGTCGGGGGTGATCAAACCCAGATTGTGAACACATTACCAACAACAATAGCTGATGCCTCCAGGGTAAGGAAGAGTCACAGGCAAAGTAATCAGAGAGTGAACAGCATAGCCAAGAAAAAAGGGAAATCATGAACACCCTGAACAGAATCAAAATGAATGGAACAGAGAGATCAAAAATTAGAAATATACACAATAATTATCTTCCAGTTGATAAGAGAAGGTACTGTAATGTGAAGCAGAAACAGGCATGTCTGCTTGTAGAGGGAACCTGAGTGTGCATCATTTTGGGAATGGATGATTTAAATGTGATAGATCTAACTATAGAATACCATATGGCAGGAGAAAACCACAAATTTGATATAAAGCATGAAATAATTCTTATTTTTTAAAAAAAATTAGTGGAAAAAGTAGGAAATGAAACGAAATTTTAATACAATAATATTTATCTAAAGGTTTACATATTTATAAAACAAGACCTGCAGGGCACATTGGCTCATGCCTGTAATCCTGAAGTGTTAGCACTTTAACCCTAACACTTTAATCCAAACACTTTGGGAGGCCGAGGTGGGTGGATTGCTTGAGGCTGGAGTTTGACACCAGGCTGGATAACATGGTGAAACTCCATCTCTACTAAAAAAAAAAAAAAAAAAAAAAAAAAAATTAGCCAGGCATGTAGTCCCAGCTACTAGGGAGGCTGAGGTGGGAGGATCACTTGAGCCTGGGACCCTGGGAAGTTGAGGCTGCAGTGAGCTTTGTGCCACTGCACTCCAGTCTGAGTGACAGAGTGAGCCTGTATTTCAAAAACAACAAACAAACAAGCAAACAAAAAACAAACAAACCCCACCACCAACAAAAACAAGACCATACATATTATAAGCATAAGTAAAACCATATATCAAATATATTATTAATAAATGACTACCTATTGGCCAGTTGATGAGAATGAGAACGTGGGCTCAGAAAAGAAAGAGAAAAATATTAAAACAAGAAAGAATCAACTGCGCACCTAGAAACAAAACATATTTCTCTAACCTCTCTGACCACACTCTCCTTGGTTTTTTTCCTAATGCATTTTCCTCTTTCCATCCCTACAACATTAATATTTTAATTATTGGCTCTTTCGTCTTGTTGCTTGGTAAGCAATTTCACTATAGCTATGACATGAACAATGACCTAGTTCCAAATGAACATCTCCAGCCTCCTCCTGTCTTTTGACTCGTGGTCTTGTATTTCCAACTATTGACCAGATTCTTGTATCACAAGTCCTTGAGTGCACCAAACACATCTCCAAGTGCCTGGGTCTTGCAGAGAACATGGTCTATAGAAATGGTGGTTTACCATCTTCTAGAGTTGTCTCTGGTCTCAAATTCATTTTGCCTGCAGGTGAAATGATGTGAAGTAGAAGGAGGTACAATAGTATCAGAGGTCAAGCATTCTCTATTTTATGGTTTTCCTGACAATTGGCTCTGAGACATCCTGCTGCCCCAGAAATGGGATTAGAGGCTACACTGGTGGGACAATCCCTCTGGGGCTTTGCAGAGGTGTTCTCAGAATATTATCCCAGATTGTCTTAGGACTGGTATGTCAAAACGTGTTTGGCATTGCACAACATGCTGAGCACATAGGTATGCAAATATTTGAAGCTGAAATAAATATTAGAAGTCATGAAGTTTTGTGGTTATCAAGCTTGTCAAAGTGCTATTGTTTTCTAGTGAAGCCTCAGAGGTGGGCTTCTAGTCTGCCTACCCCACTTCAGCCTAGAGGAGCTTTGGTGAAGTGTGGAGTGGTAGGGAGCACAGATTTTGGGGCTGGAGTCGTATCCCAGACTCACTGGGTATGGCTGTGTGATCTTGGGAAAGTTTTAATCTCTCTGTTCTTTAGTTTCTTTCTCTACAAAATGGAATTCATAGCTATCCTTGCCTTAGAGGATTTTGTGAAGATCAAGATAAGTGAAATACACATGAAGCATTTAAACCTGAGGCACCTGCAGAGTACATGCTCAAGGAATACACTTATTGTTGCTGCTCTGAATTTATTTCAGGTAATGGAACTTGGAATAAGAATTGATTTGAAAAAAAATTATTTAAAGTTTAGAACTGCCAATTTTTAGTTTTTTCAATGATTTCACAGATAGGCCAAGATTCACCCATAATCATGCAGTTATTAATAGAATGAGGATGAAATCTTAAGGACCCGACTCCCAGCCAGGACTCTGTCCAGCATACCTGTATCAGGTGCTGTGGACATCCCAGCTCCCTTCCTGTGTCAATCAATTCTTCTTGGGTCCCTAGCAAGAGAAACCAATCCAAACTGGCTTAACCAGAATAAGAATTTAGCCCTGGCCACACCTGTATCCAGGTCTGCTAGCTCATATCTCCTTAGCTTAACAATCTCCCTACCTTTCCAAGGAAAACTCTGCCTAATTGTGACAAAACCCAATGACTTGCTCTCATGCTCTTATAGGCCCACCATGCTTGAGTGTATGTGCATTTCTGAACCAATTATTGTGGCCAAGGGGTCCAGCAACTCTTCCTGACCAGTCATGGGTCAAGCATTTAATGCTGGAGCTGGAGATGGGTGGGTTAGTCATCCCCTCACACTGCAGTGGTTCTGAGCGTAAGAAGAGGATGCTCCCCTAATAACAATTGAAAAAAGAGGAATGATTTTTGGGAAGGCCAAAACAATAGAAGTCCTTATTTCCAAAAATGGACTTAATCTCAAATACAGCTGAATAACTTAACAGTCCTAGAACTTAAAAGAATTGCACCATTTCAGTTTATATCATCAAGCAATTCACTTCTGATTAAATCCAATTCGCCCCCATCCTTTGCTTCCCTTGATAGTTGCTGTCTTTACAGCCCACATGGCTGCTGATCTCTTGCTCTTTTTTATTCAACTAAAGACTGAAATGATCAGGAGGGTGCCTTTGTAAATTAGTAACTGAAGTTTAAAACGGACTGAGAAGTATGGTGTGTAACATTGTATGTGATTTCATTGCCATCAATTTTCCCTGAGTCTATCAGTATTTGGGTACAATTTGAGTGTGAGTGTTGTACCTTTGAGATCCTCTGGGAATATAGAATGTCACTCTTTGACTGTTAAATGGGTTGAGCTATGGGGATACAAGGACTCAGCATGCTCAAGCTTCCTTTTCTGTTCCTAGAGCAATTCTTAGACACTGGCCTCTAAGTCCCTAAATAACTCAACCAGCACCTTTCCCCATGTGCCATAATCACAATTAGCCTGACTTGAAGCGTTCCAGCTACAGTTTAGAAATTCAGCCTTCAGGAAAAGAGGAGCTGAAACTTCCCGTGGAGGGTCTCATTTGTAGAAATTTCTCTGCCTGCCCTGATTGGCAAAGCCCTAGTGAGAAAAACTTTCTTTTTATTACAGTGAGTCACTGATGCTAATATATGGCACTCAATGTTGTTTGCTATCTATTTTAATTAAACATTATTTTGCACTGGCTCCCTGAAGAGTATGCATCACAGAAAAGCACAATTTCATAAATCTAATAAACAACTAAACAAATACATTCCTTTGTGCATTGATACCACTTGAAATCTCTGTATTTTCATAAGTTTGTTCTGTATGATTGCAAAGACAGTTATTTGTACTTATTTGTGCATGAGTAATTCCTCCAGTTTCCTTGGAAGTAAAGCCAAAGGCAGACATTGGCTGCTTCTCTGCACATTTCTATGTGTACAGAGGGATCTATAAATATGAATGCTCCTACTTTCAGAGTTTGAAAATAAAACGACCAAATATTTTTTGAATGGAACTGGTCCTGCTTTTAATTCATACCAGCTCTCTGGAAAACATGCTAATAAAACCACTGTAACAATCACATGTTTCTTTGGAAACATCAGTATAATTAGCCCTTTCAAGAAGAGAACAAAACTGTATTGGAAACCTCAATTTGAAATACAGTGAAGCCAAATACCTAATTATACTGATGCAGTCTTTTTTCTTTTCCTTTATTTCCTGGCAAAACATTATTTTATGCCTTTGTTCCCCTTCAATGGCCATAATAGTCTTGGCATAAACCTTGCAGGTAGGTGGGAAAATCTCCTGAGTATTCCTTGTTCTGTTGGAGGATATTCTTGGAAATAACCAAACAAGTAGTCTGCTTAGAGGGCTACCCCTGGAAAGTCAGGAGGAGTCTTTTCTCAGCCACACTCCTGACAAACATTTCTGTTTCTTCTCCCCTCCCATCCCCAGGAGGCTCAGTACCCTTGAATCTTTCCTTCCTCATTTGCAATCCCTTCCTGCACAAGGAAAGGATTATTCTCAATTTACACAGTAGGATGGGCTTTCAGAGTAAAGGAAGATCTTTGAAGGCCCTGGGATGGCTTGTGGAGAAGCCTCCTTTGAAAATTTAAACTGGAAACCTTACTTCCTCCAGGAGTGTTTGGCTTCTACGCATTGTATATGGAATGAAATGTTTTGTCCCCTAGTGAAAGGAATTTCTCTATAAGCGGGATGGGGAAATATTAGTGTTTTGAGAGTCGTTCTCTGGGGGAAGGGAAACTGGAAGAACAAATAACATAAGCATAATAAATACAGCTGGTGAAAGCTGAGATTTCCAAGTGACTGCTTCAGTGCTCTAACTGTAGCCCTTGAGGTTAAAAGTTAAAACACCTCACTTTGCACCTGACTTAATGACTACCCTGAGGGAAGAATTGTTCTGGTTGATAGGATTAGGTCTCTCTTTACTTCTTGATTGTGCCTGAAGCATGGAAGGAGCTGAACAATGAGGATCTCAAATACGCTAGTGCCATTTTGCCATCACAATACCTAAAACAACCAACTGATTCTATTGGTTATCTTGATTTTCAGCCATTACCATAGCTTCCTAATGAAAGCTTACATTACAAATTAGGGATGTTAAAGAGGAAAGGCAAATTAGTGGGAACATTTGCACTTGAATTTGATTTCTAGGAAACCACTCATTTAGTGTTTTCTTTATTATTTTTTTCAAATATGTGAATGAGTTGCAAAATTTTAAATGAAAACTATGTTTGAAACATATCTGGAGACCCAGGGTACCATCACTAGTAATTAACTTTTCTCTGGAAATGATTTGAAAAGTTGTCAATAAGCCTTTCCCAACTTGTAGCTCTCTGAGGCACTGAGGATGAAATCTAGAATTATTTACCATAGTTTATCAGGACTTCAACACCTGACACTGCTTAACTCTTTAGCCTCTTTGTTCTCATATTCTACTTTCTTTGAACTTTTTCTGGAACTGGAGTCCACCCTACTTTCTCTTGCTTCTAAGAGTCTGTATGCATTTCCTTAGCCTGGAATACTCTTTGCCTCACTGTTCATCTGGTCAACTCTTATTTAGCTTCAAATTTCAACTTAAACACCATGTACTTTTCTGGACCACAGAAGAGGTTGGTTTTCTTGTTATTTATGCTCTTAATACTCTGTCCAACTTTTGAAACCCTCTTTCCCCACCCCATCAAATTTGTTGTTGTTTTTTTCAATGTCTTTCTTTGTCACTAGAGTGTAAGCTTCCTGAGGACAAGTATTGTATTTTTGTCTTGTTCACCACTATTAGCACTAGCCTCAGCACATAATATTGCTAGGCTGGAGTCTACATTCTGACCTTATCTGAACAGCTCACTCTCTAACCCTATGGAATCAGCCTAACTTCCTGTCTTTGCTTTTGCAGGACAAGTAGGCAATTCAATTGCAAAAGGATCCAGCTTACTCTTGATTTAACCTAATTGCTCTCTCAATCTTTGCCACATACTCTTAGCTCCACAAGAACTTTCCATTATTAATGCAGCTCGATTTGGGACCATTAAATTGTTTAAATTGTAATCAGGTTTAAAAATTATTTTATCAACTTTTTGCTTCTTTAATATTTTTAAAGCCTGCAAGTCCCGAGTCATCTACACATAGCCTTAAATCTCTATAGGTGGTGATCACACTGAGTCAAATGACATTTGTAAAGGGAAAGTTATACCTTTGAAAATTTACATAGGAAATAATACTTTGATTAAATTAAGGATAAGCATTTTATTCGTTTTCTTGGACATTTTCTTCCAAAATTTTACAAAAATAGAAACTGTCTTTTCATCCTTACCCCCTACCCCTTCTTTCCCATCCAAACTTATCCTGGTATTCATAACTTCTACAGAAAGGGTGACATCTGGAACTAATTTATGATAACTTCATCATCTTTGCAGCATTTCTGGAACTTGCTCAGAGAAGTTAGAATCTTTCCAGTCTAAGAAAATATACTTTCAGGCAAACATTTTCAGTAAAATATTTCTGAGGAATAAAACCTATTTACCTACTATTGAATGTTGAACACAAATTTCTTATGCCCTCATATTTCCCTGAATTGGTTGTAGTCATTAAGGATCAAAACAACAGCTCCGGGAAAACCCAGAAACAGCAGAGGGTCTATCAACAATATGAGGAGACTTCTGATTGAATGAACTGTCACCTGTATCCTGCATAGTTTCTTAATCCTGAGCATTGATCAAGTATTGACCGTAGGCCAGATGCTATGCTAGGTTTTGGAAGGCTGCACTGTGTATAAGACACAGTCCTTGCCCCAGGAGCTCTTTGCAGTGTCTACTAAAGGAATTTAGAGTAATCTCTGGGCGAGTGCAAGTCATGGATACATAAAATGAGGTCACCTATGGCAGGAATCTGAGAGTTTCTTATGCCACCACCTCCCTGTGCTATTGTAAAGCACATAATGGCATTTTAGAGATGACGAAAATTTTGGTGTACGATTGGAAACACAAGGATGAAGAATATCTTAAAGTGGGCGCACAAAGTTGGCAGAAGCTCGTTTGGCCTTTGCTTCAAATCTCCTGCAGTTTCAGCTTCAGTGCTGATTCTCCTTGAATTTGCTTGTGTTACCACAGTGTTACCTGGGTTATTACTTACCCTCTATATTCCCATTTTAATAGTGACAGGGAAAGGATCAAGTGTAGTCAAAATGCAAGGACAGTTCCTTAGCCTAAGAAGGCCTATTTAGAATAGAAGGTTAAAATATTAAAGAAGTAGGAAAGCTCTTTTTTTGGTTTATGAAAAATTCAAGTTGTGTAAGGCCTTCTGGGAATTGAACATTTGTATAAGTTTGGCAGTGCCTGGATTTATTTATTTATACCCTGCCTATTCTATAAGTGGTTTCAAGCAGACTAAAATGAAACATGAAATACCCCAAAATCACATGTGTTAAGGTGGGATAAAATAAATAAAAACAGAGGCAAACACAAAGTGGTTTTTGAATAAGCCTAAAGACACCTACTATAAAGACACCTACTAAGACACATCTATAAAAGGTAAACCAGAATTGTGTCTATGATTCCTGACATCAAGTTAGCACAAAATAAATGATAGTTGCCTTTGAAAAAAAACTTCTGTATAATTACCATCTCTTTCTGATTCATTGAATTGAGTTGTGTAGCTTGGTCTTCCTCAGGGGTAACTAAGTTGACAGGTTATTTTCTGTTTTCTGTCAAACTGTTCAAGAGATTGCATAATCCTTGGGCAGCAGCTTGTTCTTTATAACTGTGGCATCTGGCAGAGCGCCTAGCACATACTGGGTGCTGAATAAACACTGGCTGACTGGCTCAGTAAGTGAGGGAATTAAAAAATGTGAATCAGGATGATCTGCCAAATTGGGACAGGGGTTCAACTTTCCTGAACTGATCCTGTTTCTTGTGATGCTGCTATGAAGTGTCTGAAGTTTTGAATAACTGCTACAAGGAGAATCAGCAAAA
The DNA here is from genome assembly GCF_029289425.2 of Pan paniscus. NCBI lineage: Eukaryota > Metazoa > Chordata > Mammalia > Primates > Hominidae > Pan > Pan paniscus. The sequence continues at coordinate 105,250,924 of NC_073253.2, forward strand.
AAGAAAGTTAGTGATGGACTTAATAGGTGTGTGTGTGTGTGTGTGTGTGTGTGAGAGAGAGAGAGAGAGAGAAATCAATTCTATAAATTGTTTGTTCGAAGGTAAGTTGTAGCCCATGTAGTAAAATCCTTATTGAACAGGGAGTGTCTCTAGCTACACTCCGGGACAGAGAAAGTCTTGAGTATTCACCCTATCATCTCTCTAGTTGCATCAGTATGTTCAGGTTGGCCCTATGAGAGAAGTAGATGCTTTGGTAGCATCTCACTCTTTGTCTCCCGGACCACAGGAGATATTCAAAGGTTATTACTCAGCAGCTATACAAAATAAGGAACAGAATTGCTTCCTAAATCCTGCTATGTAGCAGTCAGTAATGTGTGTCTTTGTGTCTATGTAAGCTGGCCTCCTGGGGAGGAGGAAGTGTGAGCTGGAGTGCCAGGAATCAAGGGGTGATAATGACGGTGGTGGTGTGTTTGTGTGTGAAATAGTATGAACTTCTACTTTCGATTGCAGCTGATTTTCCCCATAACGTATCAAAAGCAAACACTTACTCAGTTCTTGTCTCCACAACTGAACTTATCCCAAAACTTTGTCTAAGATTTGTTGAGTGATTCATATTTCTCCCATTAACATATGTTTAATCTTTGCAACCCTATTCCCTTGACTTATGCTAAGAAAAATTCACTTCCTCACTGCCCTGAGCTCCAGTTCAAATATTCCCCCATTAACTGACAAAGAAGAACTACTTCTTATTCATTATAAGATTCCTCTGGACTATATGGGATAATGTAAATTTTTTTATCTCACCATTTTTTAAAAGTATATAGTTCATAAGATTACTTTGATAACTGTGTAACTTCTTTTGTGTCCGGAAACATTGATGTGATCAGGTTCAATCCTGTGTGTGCATCTGTGGATCTGAAGACTGAGAACCCTGTGCAGATGACTTGACTTTACCTAGACAACGTTTTTTACATAATCTGGTCCAATTGTGAGTCCTTTTCCGCTTTCACGATGGCGTACTCTAGGATGCGTCAGACTGCCCTTCGCTGAGACTGTGTTCTGAATAGATAAAGAAAATAGGGCCACATGTTAGCAGTTTTGCTGAATCTAGATGGCTGCTATATTTGTATTTGTTTTACCATTCTTTGAACATTTTGTATCTTTAAAGTTTTTCACAATAAAAAATTTGAAAAAGGCTGTGTACTCTCAGGAGAAATGAAACATCAATGGGGAAAAAAAAAGAAATGTCAATGGGAAGAACACGGCGGGTGGGAGGGAATGGGACTTCTTTTAGGTTGCAGTCTGTGTCCAAATATTAGATGTTGTATAGCTGAAATGTTGATGGGTGATTCAACGTTTACTTCTGAAACTGATACTAGAGAGACTTAGTGAAACTCTACAAATGCTCCAGGGGATGAGAGTGGGGAGTGGGTAAGCTTTTTTCATCAAAACTTTTCCTATGCTTTATCTAACCTGGGGTCCCAGGTAGGGTGCCTGTGGTAACTCTCTTTTGTCAGGAATAGAAATTAGTCATTGAAAAGTTTCCACCAAATAGGGGATGAGTGTCTGCTTATTCCAGAGTGAACAGAAGGCATACCATGTGACTCTTCTGTCACCACTTTACTGAATTTGGACAAAATATGACATTTCCCTAGGAAAAAAAAGTAACAGAGGAATCCTAAAAAACATCTGCTTCTTCTCAGATCTCAAAAAGAATGTAAAGAAGGAGGATACATGTTTATTAGGCCCCTTCAAAAGAAACAGAGAAAAGGTGTCATTAAGAGGGCAAAGGACTATGGAAAGGGCATTCTGGGCCCAGGAGACAAATGCTATTTATTTCATAGTTTTGACATTTCAGGGTAGCAAGAAGTCAGTATTTAATACATGTTTAATACATATTGTAAACGAGGGGTTGGCAAACTATGGTCAGTGAGTCAAACCCAACTTGCTGTCTATTTTTGTATGACCCAGGGACTCAGAATGGCTTCTGCATTTTTAAATGTAAAAAAAAAAAATTTCCATGAGAACAGTTGTTCAAGAGTTGAGGATATTGCATCTTGGCTTGCAACATTTCATATATTTACTATCTGTCCCTTTGCAGAAAAAGTGTGCCAACTCCTATTATAAACTATGCTAAATACTACAGGTGCACAATCACATTTAATCTTCATAGCACCCCTTGGATACAGGCACATTACTTTCCCCAATTCACAAATGAGGGGATCTTGGCTCAGCTGACTTAAGTAACTCACCCAACACCAGACAACAAGCATATGGCCAAGTTGGGATTGGAACCTGGGTATGTTAGTCAGGGTTCTCCAGAGAAACAGAACTGATAGGATGTTTATAGAGAGAGATTTATTTTAAGGAATTGGCTTGCATAATTATGGAGGCTGTCAAGTCCAAAATCTGCAGGGTGAGCCAGCAGGCAGCAGACTTAGGAAGAACTGATGATGTAGTTCTAGTCCATAGGCTGTCTGCCGCAGAATTCCCTGTTGCTCCAGAGAGGTCATCCTTTTTGTTCTATTCAGGCCTTCAACTGATTGATGAAGTATACCCACATTATAGAGGGTAGTCTGCTTTACTCAAAGTCCACCAATTTAAGGGTTAATCTCATCCAAACATAACTTCACAGACATGCAGAATAATGTTTGAACAAATATCTGGGCACCACGGCCCAGGCAAGTTGACACATAAAATTAACCGTCACACTGGGTCTAACCGAGCAAGAACATGTGCTTATCTCTATCCTAGACAACTCTCTAATGATCTTTTGTTATTGTCTGTAAGAAAGAATTGTCTTTTAAAACTGGGAATGCCTACCAACTTTTCTCATATGCCCTTAGTGAAGTGAGTTTTAATTTGGAATATCCAGAAAAGTTACTCCTCACAGAATGCACAGATTCTCCTGTGCATCAGGAGAATCAAGTGGGCTAGTCCTTTTCCCTATCCCTAATAACTTTGTGAACACCCTTTGCATGTAGAAAACAAAATACAAATGCAGTTGATCCTTGAGCAACACGAGTTTGAACTGTGAGAGTTCTCCTACATGCAGATTTTTTCTCAATAAATGTATTAGAACACGTTTTGGAGATTTGCAATAATCTGAAAAAATTCACAGATGAACTGCAGCCTAGAAATATTGAAAAAAATGAAGAAAAGGTTTAATATGCCATGAATCCATCAAATATATGTAGATACTAGTCTGTTTTATCATTTAGTGCTATAAAATATACAGGAATATATGATAAAATTTTAAAATTTATTAAAACTTAGGTACACAAACAAAGACTATACAGGCATTATTTACAATTGAGAGAAATGTAAACAGATGTAAAGACCTTTATGATGATCCACTTTCACTTAATGAATAGTAAATATATTTTCTGTTTCTTATGATTTTCTTAATAATATTTTCTCTCTCTAGCTTACATAGTTGTAATAACACAGTATATAATACATATAACAAAAAATACATGCTAATCAACTGTATGTTCTTGGTAACGCTTCTCGTCAACAGCAGGCTATTAGTAGTTAAGTTTTTGGGGAGTCAAAATTTTTACTCAGATTTTTGAATATGTGGGGAGTAGGCACACTTAGCCCCCACAGTGTTCATGGGTCAGCTGTATAGTCTTGGAGCAACACTTAGGAACTTCCAAGAATGTAGAAAGAATTCTGATACTCTTATGCTAGTCTAGTTTCTCTTGATAGAAACTTTTAGAGTGGCATATGAATGTTTTTGTTTAGATTGTGACTAAGTGGCATTCTTGGAGTCCAGCATATTTTAATTTGTAGCCTTAAGTCTGTAATAAAGGTAGATTTCAAATATAAATTAAAGTAAAATATTTATAGGAATCAGTTGGCAATTAATATGTACTAATAACTCTTTTAAAATAAAAATATAATGTATATAAACATGGTATTTGAATATCTCTTACTAAAGACCTTATAGAGCTAATTTACAATAAATAAAACTTTGTTTGTTTTGATCTTTTTGTTTTTTTTAAATTAAGTTCTGAGATACATGTGCAGAACATGCAGGTTTCTTACATAGATATACATGTGCCATGGTAGTTTGCTTCAACCATCAACCCATCATCTACATTAAGTATTTCTCCTAATGTTATATCTCCCCTTGCCCCCCACCCATGACAGGCCTCAGTGTGTGATGTTCCCCACCTTGTGCCCATATGTTCTCATTGTTCAACTCCCACTTATGGGCGAGAACGTGTGGTGTTCGGTTTTCTGTTCCTGTGTTAGTTTACTGAGAATGATGGTTTGCAGCTTCATCCATGTCACTGCAAAGGCATTTAGGTTGGTTCCAAGTCTTTGCTATTGTGAATAGTGCTGTAATAAACATATGTGTGCATGTGTCTTTATAGTAAAATGATTTATAATCCTTTGGGTATATACCCAGTAATGAGATTACTAGGTCAAATGGTATTTCTGGTTCTAGATCCTTGAGGAATATCATTCTTTTTTATGGCTGCATAGTATTCAGTCATGTATATGTGACACATTTTCTCTATCCAGTCTATTATTGATGGGCATTTGGGTTGGTTCCAAGTCTTTGCTATTATGAATAGTGCTGCAATAAACATACATGCATCTTTATAATAGAATGATTTATATTCCTTCAGGTATGTACCCAGTAATGGGATTGCTGGGTCAAATGGTATTTCTAGTTCTAGATCCTTGAGGAATCATCACACCATCTTGCACAATGGTTCAACTAATTTACCCTCCCACCAACAGTGTAAAAGTGTTCCTAATTCTCCACATCCTCTCCAGCATTTGTTATTTCCTCACTTTTTAATGATCGCCATTCTAACTGGCATGAGATAGTATCTCATTCTGGTTTTGATTTGCATTTCTCTAATGACCAGTGAGGATGAGCTTTTTTCCTATGTTTGTTGGCTGCATAAATGTCTTCTTTTGAGAAGTATCTGTTCATATCCTTCACCCACTTTTTGATGGGGTTGTTTTTTTTTATTGTAAATTTATTTAAGTTCCTTGTAGATTCTGATGTTAGCCTTTTGTCAGATGGCTAGATTGCAAAAATTTTCTCCCATTCTGTAAGTTGCCTGTCCACTCTGATGATAGTTACTTTTGCTGTGCAGAAGCTCTTTAGTTTAATTAGATTCCATTTGTCAATTTTGGCTTTTGTTGCAATTGCTTTTGGCGTTTTAGTCATGAAGTCCTTGCCCTTGCCTGTGTCCTGAATGGTATTACCTAGGTTTTCTTATAGGGTTTTTATTGCTTGAGGTCTTACATTTAAGTCTTGAATCCATCTTGAGTTAATTTTTGTATAAGGTGTAAGGAAGGGGTCCAGTTTCAGTTTTCTGCATATGCCTAGCCAGTTTTCCCAGCACCATTTATTCAGTAGGGAATCCTTTCCCTATTGCTTGTTTTTGTCAGGTTTGTCAAAGATCAAACCTTTGATCAAACCACAGCCTGGGCATCACGGTCCTACCGATATGTGATGTCATCCCCGGAGGCCCAGCTGTAAAATTCCTCTCTTTGTACTCTTTCTCTTTATTTCTCAGCTGGCCGACACTTATAGAAAATAGAACCTATGTTGAAATATTGGAGGTGGGTTCCCCTGATATCTTTGGTATTTGATGTTGGTGACCTTCAGATGGGGTTTTTGAGTGGTCGCCCTTTTTGTTGAGGTTGATGCTATTGCTTTCCATTTGTTAGTTTTCCTTCTAACATTCAGGCCCCTCTTCTGCAGGTCTGCTGCAGTTTGCTGGAGATGCACTCCAGACCTTTTTTTTTGCCTGGGTATCACCAGCAGAGGCTGCAGAATAGCAAAGATTGCTGCCTGTTCCTTCCTCTGGAAGTTTCATCCCAGAGGGGCACCCGCCAGATGCCAGACAGAGCATTCTTGTATGAGGTGTCTGTTGACCCCTGCTGGAAGGTGTCTCCCCTTCAGGAGGCACAGGGGCCAGGGACCCACTTGAGGAGGCAGTCTGTCCCCTTAGCAGAGCTGTAGCGCTGTGCTGGGAGATCTGCTGCTCTCTTCAGTGCTGGCAGGCAGGAACGTTTAAGTCTGCTGAAGCTATACCCACAGCTGCCCCTTCCCCCAGGTGCTCTGTCCCAGGGAGATGGGAGTTTTATCTAATAAGTCCCTGACTGGGGCTGCTGCCTTACTTTCAAAGCCTGACTACTGTGTCTTTGTTTCACTTTGGTCAAGTGATAAGGCCATCTCAGAACCAAATAAAATCAGGAATTGAATGAGGTGATATTGAAAATGTAAGGCTCTGTGTAATTGTGTTTGGAAAATTTTAGCAGTGGCAATATATCAATATTTTAATTTGCCTGGTGATGTATCTGTTCACCCATAAGGGGTATCTGGCTTGATTTTGATATGATTTACTACTACTGGTGCTCATTTTGATTCAATAGCTTATGTATTTACAGAAATTCAGGAACAGGTGTTTCTGATTCAGCAATGTCTCCAGCATCTAATTTGGTATGCAAGTTAGTAGGTTGTGTATCATATTTATAGGAACTCCATTACATTCATAATGGGGTGAATATTTTCCCTGGGCCAAATCTTAAAGTTTATCAGGGAAATTACTGTGTATTCAGAGCCATGTACAGGAAAGTTTGTAATTCCATATTTAATTTTCTTGTTTTTCTTCTTGTTCTTTCTGAATCATCTTGTTTGAGAAGGAAAGCATTGAATAGCTTTTTTTTTTTTTTTTTTTTTTTTTTTTTTTTTTTTAAAGAAGGTAGGAGGTAACACTTTAGGTGTCAGTAAGAGATGTGAAGTGAAAATCTTCCTGTTACCTCAGGGGAGGGGCCCGATAGGACACTGGGGTAGGGCCCACAGAATGCAGCTGGATGTTGGATAAAGGGCTAGTTCAGTCTCTGGGTGTCTGCAGACCTTTTTCTTGCTGTAGAGCTGTGAATAAGATGCTAAAATATATTGCTGATCCTTTGCCTCAGGGAGCTGAATCAAGGCTTTAACTTGATTTAAGCCCACACCTGAAAATATTTTTATCCTCTTCACTCGAGGCTGGATTTGAACAGCTGACTTCGAGGTGAAGTGTTCTACAGCCCAAACCCAATCCCTAGAGTCAGTCAAGCTGCTTCCTTATACATCTTCTGTTGTGCTGGGTTGGGAGAAGCAATGTTAAGTGTTCCTGAGGAAAAACATAATGTTGGTATCAATGGTGATATTGATGTGTTGTCGTTTGACTAGAGTTCTTTTATTTTAGTAAAATAAAGAGTGAAAATTAGCTTGTATAACAGAAACTCAAAAAGGTAGGCCATGATCTATTAAAAGAGGGGAGAGTTTGAATATATATTTCTGCACGAAAGAAGCAGATGCATCTTTTTGAAGAGGCTTGCCAGCACCACTATTCATAAATGTGTGTGCAACAGATAGTCTAATTGCCTCATTTATAGTAGCAGGACATACTGATTTCCTTTGACATTATTTACCCATCCACTGAGTTTTGGAGTAGACAGGGAGAATGCATTTCAATCCTGAGGGCTGCTTGTTTTAAACATTGCCTCTGTGTCCATGACAAGTGTTTTATTGTCACTTCTGACTAGATTCCTATTTTGGTTGTCAGTTGTCTGTCTTTTCAGGGTTCGTGAGTTTCAGTGAAGGTTCTGTGAATATTTTTTAAACCCTTCAGTTATCATGACTCTTCAAAAATCAGCTAGTGTATTCTGTATTCCTTCATGAGTGAAGAAGATAAACTGGAAACTATTCTGTGGCTTATTCCTGTGCATCATTCTGCAATCATTTACATCTGTGTAGCGTTTTCCTTTCATGCATATGAACCCACAGGATTGTTACAGTCTCTCGGTTAGGTAAGGCTGACTTTCATTCACTCGTTTATAGATGGTCTCTGACTTATGATAGTTTGACTTAAGATTTTTTGGCTTTATGATGGTGCAAAAGCGATACTCATTCAGCGGAAACTACTTTGAGTACTCATAAAACCATTTTGTTTTTCGCTTTCAGTATAGTATTCAGTAAATTATAAGAGATATTTAACACTTTCCTCATAAAATAGGCTTTATGTTGGATGATTTTGCCCAACTGTAAGCTAATGTAGGTGTTTTGAGCACATTTAAAGTAAGCTAGGATAAGCTCTGATGTTCAGTACGTTAGGTGGATTAAATGCATTTTGACATGATATTTTCAACTTGCAATGGGTTTATGAGGATGTGATCCCATTGTAAGTTGAGGAGCATCTGTACTATAATGTAAGTGACTCAGTCTGTTTATGCTGCTATAACAAAATACCTTAGACTGTGTCATTTATAAACAATAGAAATTTATTTTCACAGTTCTGGATGCTGGGAAGTCTAAGATCAAGGTGCCAGCAGATAAAGTGTCTGGTGAGGGCTTGCTCTCTGCTTCCAAGGTGGGCCTTAGCTTTGCTACTGGGAGGAACAGGAAGAAAGGGAAGACCTTGTCTCTACATGGCAGAAGACAAGGAAGAGACAAGCAAGCTCTTTCAATCATATACACATATATATATATACACACACACACACACACACACACACGTATATATATACGTATATATATACACACATATATATGTGTATATATATACGTATATATATATACACGTATATATATGTGTATATATACGTATATATATACACGTATATATATGTGTATATATATACGTATATATACACGTATATATATGTGTATATATATACGTATATATACACACACTTTAAATTCTGGGATACATATGCAGAACATACAGGTTTGTTACATAGGCATACAAGTGCCATGGTGGTTTGCTGCACCCATCAACCCATCATTTACATTAGGTATTTCTCCTAATGCTATCCCTCCCCTAGCCACCCACCCCCTCAACAGGCCCCAGTGTGATGTTCTCCTCCCTGTGTCCATGTGTTCTCATTGTTCAACTCCAACTTATGAGTGAGAACATGCGGTGTTTGGTTTTATGTTCAATCCTTTTTATATGGACACTAATTCCATTCAGGAGGACAGAGCCCTCAGGACCTAATCACCTCCCAAAGGCCCCACTTCTTAATACTATCACATTGGAGATTAAGTTCTAGCACAGGAATTCTGGGAGGGCACCAACACTCAGAACAAAGCAGTAAGTATGTTGAAAGTGTAGATAGAGAAGCAGGGAAGGATTATTAAAGTCAGTATGAGGAATAGAAAAAGGTTTCACCAAGAAGCAAGAATTTAGGGTAAAATGTGAAAAGGAAAATGTTTTCCAGGTTGAGTAAGTGAGGATATCAAAGTAGGGGAAGAGGAGTACTATTGCCATTGCTTTATAGATAAAGAAACCAAAGTTAACAAGGCCACAAAGCTGCCACATGTAAATGCAAGTGCTTGAACTGAGATATGTTCATGCTGTTTTTGTTACACCCTGCTATACCAATCAGCAACTCATTAGATTGATTTTTCAAATTTTCTTTAATATATTCTATAAGAGCAAGAGTAGTGTATTCATTCCTTCATCTTAAGTATGAAAAGGCAATGAAGTCTTAGGGAGTGAAAATCCAGTTTGCATTTGTGTTTTTTATTTTGCATATTATTTTTCTGAAGTATAAATAAAATATTATAAAGTATTAGCCTTACAAATTGAAGATACCTATGATCAAGAAATAGAACACAAACTCCTTCACAGCCTCCCTCATGCATAGTAATTATAGCTCCTACAAATTAACTACTATTCTAATATCTTCTATCTCAATAAATTAGTTTAACATGTTTTTAGAGTTATATAAAAATGGAATCATATGTATCTCTTGTGTTGGGCTTCTTTTTCTCAAAATGATTCACCCAAGTCACAGCATGTAGCAGTAGTCTGATGTTCATCATTGTTCTATAATATTCCATTGTAGGAATATACCACAACTTATATATTCTATTATCTATAAAGCTTTAGGTTGTTTCCACTATGGGTCTATGATGAATCATTGTTGTAAGACAATTTGTGCAGGTCTTTGGTGCACATATATGCGCATGCTTTTGGGTATACCTCTAGAAGTAGAATTTAGAGTTTATAGAATATGCAAATATTCAGCTTTAATAATTACTGCCACATGGTTTTCAATTCAGTCCAATTACTCAGTGTCTATTATTATAAATAGTATTTTCTTTGTGTCTTGTTTAATCAATCTTTGCTTGTTCCAAGGTCATGAATATATTCTCCTATATATTCTTCTAGAATTATTTTTGTTTTATCTTTCAAATAGAGGTCTATAATCTATCTGAAATGAAATTTTGTATATGATGTATAGTGGGGTGAAAATGCACTTTTTTCCCCCATATGGGTGCTCAATTGACCTGGTGCTGTTTATTGAAAAGGTCATCCTTTCCCTATTGTAGTTGAGCTTTTATCAAATTTCAGGAGACCAGGTAAATATGAGTATAATTATGAATTTTCTACTCTGTTTCATTGGTTTCTAATTGTCTATTCAGATGACAAAACAATGCTCCTTTAACTACTGAAACTTTATTATGTCTTAATATCTGGTGCTATAACACCTCTTATTTTGTTATCTTCTTCAAGATAGTTTTTCTTATTCTTGGCCCTTGCCATTTCCACAGAAAAGCTGGAATTTTATTTTGAATTGTACTGAGTCAGAAAAAGGAAGCTTTAGAATAATAAATACTCCAGTCCATAAATGAGATATATCCCTCCATGTATTTAGCTATTCTTAAATTACTCTTTCTGTGTCTTTTGTTTTTTTGTGTAGAGGTTTTATATATCTTTAATTTATTCCTAGACAGTTGAAGATTTTTTTATGCTATTGTAAAATCTCTGATTAAAAAATTACTTCCTAATTATATGCACTATTGTATATATATATTTTATTGATTTAAATACTGAGTTTATATCCAGAAACATTGTTAGATTTATTTATTAATTTGTTAATTGTAGTTTAAGAATTTTTCAGTGCTCATAATTATATCATCTGTGAATAAGAACAGTTGATTTCTTTTCTTACTCTCCAAGATATTTTATTTGTATTTATGTATTTTATTTATTCGTATTTTCTATTGTACTACTTAGGACCTCCAGTATAATTTAAAGAGTCAGTAATAACTGATATCCTTGTTTTGTTCTTGAGCTTAGGCAAAGTGAAACCTTTTAATATGTCACCATTAAGCTCCTATTAAATTCCTATTAAACATGACATTTGCTATAGAAGTTTTCCATAGCCTGTAATCAGATTAAAGATATGCTATTCTATTTCTAGTTTGCTAAAAGTAGCGTACCTACAAGGTAGATAAATCACCCCTCCTCCTTTTAGGAGGAGCAGATAAAAGTTGGCAAGAATTTCTGGAAATGTTATTTCAATATAGCTCCCACCTGGACAGTGGTACATGAGAAAACAGTGAATTTCTCTAAAAAAAAGTAGAAGAAAAGATGAGAGGGATGGACAGAGGGATTTCTGCTCTTTCTTTTTCTTTCCTGAGTTACCTTTCTCCTACCATCAACCTTTTTCTTAATTTCCACTGTAGATTGCAGCTCACTTGTACCCTTGATATATTGAATAGAGAAGCATTCTTGTAGCCATTTCATAGTCTGTTTTAGTTAAGAAACCACTTTTAATTGGCGGTGTGTGTGACTGGTGACCAGCTCAGCCAATGCTGTTTCATGATCCACTGTGGCAGATGCCTGTTGACCTCACATCCAAGGGAACAAGGTAAGCTCTGATGCTTCACAGCTCCCCTCTGGAACATTCTGCCCCAACCCCTCACATTTTCAAGTTAACAGCTGTGCTGTTGGAGTCTCAGTGATTAACAACTTATCAAACCATTTCCCTGGAACTCTCCAGAACTGCCTCTCATGGGGCACCTGATGGATTTCTACTTCACAGATGGCTTATCAGTTCATCAAGTTATTACTTGCTCTTCTGTCTCCATTTCTCCTGTGTATATTTTATGGGAAAAAAATCTCCAGGTCATATGATAGGTGTTTCATCTTTGTTAACACAGCACTTGGTAATGAATCTTTATAATATTAGCTGCGTGCTGAACTAGCCCTATCCCTGGATTCATTTTGAGACACTGTAACTCCACATTTGCTTTTTTAGGAAAGCTCAAGATTATTTATTTTCTTGGTGGAAATCCTTGGCATATTTCTGCCTAGAGGAAGAGCAAAATCAATATGTCCTACAGTTTTATTAAGTTTCTTTAAGAACAAGATATCTGATCTGTTGGCTGGAGTTGGTTAATTACCATCCTTACAAATTCATCTTTGAATGGTGACTTTCCCACATGTTTTTCAGTTGTCATTAGTAGTGGAATGCTATCTCATTTCTTACCCCTATTTAGAGAATAATTGTTGCTCCTAGCCACATATCAATATCTTTTGGTATAGCCCCAAAGCAGCCAAAGTTAAAGACTATTTTCTTATTCATTCTTTTGTCTTTTTAGTCTGCCACATACTACGGTTCAATTTTTCTTCTGTTTCTTCCTACGGGTCTAACTGTGTCAATCTTATCTACCTGCCACTCAGCCCATACCAGTTTGCAATGAAAGTCAAGTAAGATTTCATGGCATGTATCCAATGTCACCATAGTGAAAACCATGTATACAAGTTTTGAGACAAACTGAAACATGCTGCCTCAAATTTCAGTGATCTACTGGGGAAAATCATTCAGCAGTTTGGACAAACCCTTCCACATTAGGCAGACTCTCAGTGCTGCCTGGAATCATTCTCCATGCAGCTAGTCAGGGGCTTCTCTTTTTTATCTCAATAGCTATTCTCAACTTCGACTAACACTCTTCAAATCCCTTCCTCTGCCATATCCTCTCTTACTCTCAGCATATGATCATGCCTTCAAATTCACCAGAAAACAAGCAAACAAAAATAATAACTTCCTCATGCCTACAACCTCAAACCACTTACAAAATGTGTTTCCATCAGGACCAAGGATTTCACAGTCTTTTCTGTTTTCCATAAAAGATTGTCCCTCTTGCTGCCAAAGTCTAATCCATCCATCCAACTACTTGCATTGGAGTTTGTCTCCTGACTTTACAGAGACCTTGGACCATTAGCCATCCATTTTCCTTTCTCTATGTTTTGTTTGATCCCTTCTACATACAAACATGTTTTTAGAAAAATCTTCTCTGCTGCCCCATCGCCCTTTATCTACTGTTCTGTATCTCTTTCTCTTTGCAGCCAAACTTCTTGAGAAGACTTGTCTATACTTATACTATCTTCCTTCCTCATTTGCCATTTACTGCTCAACTGATAATACTTTGCCTTCTGTCCCCCAAAAAGCAATGAAATTATTTCCAACAATTACCTGTATATTACTAAATAGAGTGGATATATATTTTTTCTTTAATTGTTTAACACTGATAACATTTCCTCCTTTTTAAAACTGCTCTTTTGACTTTCACAAAGGTTTTCTTAGCTGGATTTTCTGCTCTGTCTCTGGACACTTCTCTCAGTATCTCTCACTGGCTCCTTTTCTTGTGATCTCTTTAAAATGAGGGTTCTCCAGACACTTCTCAAAAGACGGCATTTATGCAGCCAACAGACACATGAAAAAATGCTCATTATCACTGGTCATCAGAGAAATGCAAATCAAAACCACAATGAGATACCATCTTACACCAGTTAGAATGGATATCATTAAAAAGTCAGGAAACAACAGGTGCTGGAGAGGATGTGGAGAAATAGGAACACTTTTACACTGTTGGTGGGACTGTAAACTAGTTCAACCATTGTGGAAGACCATGTGGCGATTCCTCAGGGATCTAGGACTGGAAATACCATTTGACCCAGCCATCCCATCACTGGGTATATACCCAAAGGATTATAAATCATGCTGCTATAAAGACACATGCACACGTATGTTTATTGCGGCACTATTCACAATAGCAAAGACTTGGAACCAACCCAAATGTCCATCAGTGATAGACTGGATTAAGAAAATGTGGCACATATACACCATGGAATACTATGCAGCCATAAAAAAGGATGAGTTCTTGTCCTTTGTAGGGACATGGATGAAGCTGGAAACCATCATTCTCAGCAAACTATCTCAAGGACAGAAAACCAAACACCGCATGTTCTCACTCTTAGGTGGGAACTGAACAATGAGAACACTTGGACACAGGGTGGGGAACATCACACACCAGGGTCTATCCTGGGGTCGGGGGAGTGGGGAGGGATAGCATTAGGAGTTATACCTAATGTAAATGATGATTTAATGGGTGCAGCACACCAACATGGCACATGTATACCAATGTAACAAACCTGCACATTGTGCACATATACCCTAGAACTTGAAGTATAAAAAAAACCAAAAAACAACTAGGACAGCCAAAAAAAAAAAAAAAAAAAAAAGAAAGAAATAGTGCTAGGAAAACTGGCTAGCCACATGGGGAAGAAAGAAATATTGGACTCCTACTTCTTACCATGTACAAACATTAACTCAAGATGAATTAAAGACTTAAATGTAAGACCTGAAACTATAAAAAATCCTAGAAGACAACCAAGAAATACTCTTCTAGACACTGGCCTAGGCAAAAAATTTATGATGAAGATCCCCAAAGCAAATGCCACAAAATAAAAAATAAACGAACAGGACTTAATTAAAGAGTTTCTGCACAGCAAAAGAAACTGTGAACAGAGTAAACACAACCTACAGAATGGGATAAAATATTTGCAAACTATGGATCCAACAACAGATTAATATCCAGAGTCTATGAGGAACTTAACAAGGAAAAACAAAAATCCCATTAGAAAATGGCCAAAGGACATAGACACTTCTCAAAAGAGGACATACAGCAGCCAAAAACATATAAAAAATGTTCAACATCACTAATCATGAGAAAGATGCAAATCATAACCACAATGAGATACTACCAGTCAGAATGGCTATTATTAAAAAATTTAAATATAACAGACCAGGCACAGTGGCTCACACCTGTAATCCTAGCACTTTGGGAGGCCGATTTGGGTGGATCATGTGTCAGGAGTTTGAGACCAGCCTGGCCAATATGGTGAAACCCCGTCTCTACTAAAAATACAAAAATTAGCCAGGTATGGTGGCATGTGCCTGTAGTCCCAGCTACTCAGGAGGCTGAGGCCAAAGAATTGCTTGAAGCCAGGAGGCGGAGGTTGCAGTGAACCGATACGGTGCCACTGCACTCCAGTCTGGGTGACAGAGTGAGACTCCCTCTCTAAATAAATAAATAAATGAAAAATACCAGATATTGGTGAGGTTGAGAAGAAAAGATAATCCTTATAAACTGTGGCAGTAATGCAAATTATTAATAGTTCAGCCCCTGTAGAAAACAGTTTGGAGATTTCTCAAAGAACTAAAAATAGAATTACTATTCAACCCAACAATTCCATTACTAGGTATATACCCAAAGGAAAATAGATCATTTTACCAAAAAGATACCTGCACTCACATGTTTATCACAACACTATTCAAAATAGCAAAGACATGGAATCAACCCAGGTGGCCATCAATGGTGGACTGGATAAAGAAAATGTGGTAAATATACACCATAGAATGCTATGTAGTCATTAAAAAGAATGAAATCATGTCCTTTGCAGCAACATGGATGCAGCTGGATGCCACTATGTTAAGTGGACTAACATAGAAGAAAAGCCAAATAAGGCATGTTCTTACTTGTAAGTGGGAGCTAAACACTGGGTACACATGGACACAAAGATAGGAACAACAGACATTGTGGACTCCGAAAGTGGGGAGGGAGGGAAAGGAACAAGGGCTGAAAAACTACCTATCAGGTAGTATGCTCAGTACTTGGGCAATGGGATCATTAGAACCCAAACCTCAGCATCACTGAATATATCCACATAATAAATCTGCACAAGTACCCCCAAATCTAAAATTTTAAAAATGTAATGGTTTCCACATATTTAAAAATATATATATATAATAAAATGAGGGTTCTCCTAGTTTCTTCCCAAGGGTGGGTACATTTTTCTACACTGGCTTCTACAATCACTTATATTTGCATGACTATTAACTCTACAAATACAGCTCATTCCTTTCTGAGAATTTCACGCTTGTATTCACTTGGCGATCTCTTAGTCACCAGAACTCAACATGTCCTAAACTAGTCTCATTACACTTGGCCCTATGCAGACTGCTTTGGTATTTATGTTAACACATAGCACACTGGGGCCCAGAAGGTGTTATTATCCCTAATTTTTCCGTTTTAGTCAGTATATCTTTATATCATTTTATCTCATAAACAGAGCATAAATCTCTTCATTCTCATTGCCTTATTTCACCTAATAGCATGTACAACTTTCTACTTAGTATTTTTATCCTTCAATTTGACCTCACCAAACCGAATGCATTCACGGTTACTGAAATGATTCTTCTAAAATGTGAACTCATGTTAATTTTCAAAAAATGGATCAATTGATTTGATGCAAGTGTAATAAAAATTATGACTGTTCTTAAATGAATTTGACAAGGTGATTCTGGAGTAGGTATAGAATAGCAAAGAGCTCAGAACAACCAAAGTATTTACAAAGAAGAAGAATAGGGTCACTGGCTGCTATGACAGCATACCCGAGAGTGGGTAATTTATAAAGGAAAGAATTTTATTTATCTCTTAGTTATGCAGGCTGGGAAGTTCAAGGGGCATGGCCCCAGCATCTTCTTGGCAAGCAGGAACTGATGCATTTCCGAGACAGCTAATCTAGTCTTGAGAGTGAGAACTCATTACTGCTAGAAGACACGAGGGCATTTATGAGGGATCCACCCCTATGACCAGAACACTTCCCATTAGGCTCCCCCTCCCAACACTGCCACACTGGGGATGAACATGAGTTGATTTCAACATGAGTTTTGGTGGGGACAAATCATATCCAAACCATAACATGTGCCCTAAGTAGACTTACCTTACTGATTCCAAGGTTTATTTAAAGCCATAACTAAATCTCTGTATGGCCCCAGGGACAGTCAAAGCAACCAATGATACATAATAGGAAACCCAGGGATAGACCTGTTCATAAATGAAATTATGATCTTTGACAGAAGTGGTCTATTTTTTAGGTGAAATGAAGAAACCAGAAATCACTCAGTATTTTAAGTAGGACGGATTTAAAACAGGAAGATATGCACAAATTATTGAAGGTCTGGAAAGGCAAAGATATGGTAAAAGAAGGTGCCGTTAGCTGTATGATCCACTGCCACAGCCATCCAAAGAGGCTACTCAGAGGTCAGCAAACTGTAGGACACGCCTGGTGAAGTCACAGCATCCCCAAACTGCAGCCCCAAGACTGTGACTACCATACCTGTAAAATCTCACACCTACCGAGGTCTGTATTTCTTCTGCAATTATTGCTGGGAGTGAATTGTTTCTGCCTCCCTACTGTCTTCCAAATTTGCGTAAGTGCATTTCTTTGACAGCACTGTATCTTAAACCTTACCAGCAAAGAAGTTTGGAAAATTCAGCCCCTGGGTTTCTAGCTCTTGTGATACAAAGGAGACCAAGAAGGGGAAATCAATGTGTCCCAAAGGCCACAGAAAACATGTGGCACAGGGGTGTTAAAGATCAATAAAGAAAGGAAGAATTGTTAAATAAACAGTGCTGGGACAACTGGGCATTCATTCAAAAAACTGAAATTGAATTCCTGTCTTATGCTATACACTAGAGTCAACTTAAACAGATAAGGACTTTTGCTAAAAGGAAAACTTCAGGAAGAAAATATAGAAAAATATTGTTCTTGTTTTGGAATAAGGAAGGTTTTATTAAAACAAGGTAACAGGAGAGGGGCCAAGATGGCTGACTAGAAGCAGCTGGTATGCCCTGCTGTCATGGAGAGAAGGAAGAGTGGGGAGTTAACACTAGCTCTTCAACTGGATCATCCAGGTGGTCACACTGGGATTCATCAAGGAAGCAACATGACCCACGGAGAATGGAGAAGAGTGAAACAGGAAAACTGCCCACTTGGGAGTGGCACGGGGTCAAGGGAGGCCTCCTAAGGCAGGGAAATGGTGAGTGAGTGAGAGTCCCCGGGCACCCACATTTCTGCCATGGACCTTTGCAATCCTGGGCTCAGGAGATCACCTGTGCTATCTCTCACCCCCTCCCCCGTCCACCACTGGGGCCTCCAGTCTGACACACAAAGCTACACAGAGTCTGGGCAGAACTGCTGCAGAGGCACACACAGAGTCCCAGGGGCTTGGATCCCCAGGCACCCCAGGACCAGCGGCTACAGCTCTGGCAATGGGGGAGGCCGGGCTCCCTCGCACACACCCAGGATAGGGGCCAAATCTATGGGGCTGAGCTGTGGAAGGATGGCAGGCTTTGTCTTCACTGTACCTCACTGAACAAGGCCCATTGGCCTGGGACCCTAGCGTGGCCACCACAATACCATCTGGGCTCTCTGGCCAGCATCATCTCTGCACTTCCCTGGGATGTAGCTCCTAGAGGTAGCAGGTACACCACCATTTTTGCTGCTCTGGATTCATCATATGGAGAGGAGCCCAGCCTCTCTTCCCTGTCAGTCCATACTACCCAACTTTTCACTGGCTTGGGACCACAGAGCAGCTGCCCCACCCCTGGCTGAGCACACCCACTGGTAGTGGCTCTGGGTTTCCCAGAGGTGGAGCTCCCAGGGACAAGTGACGGCCCCTCTGCCACTGCCACTGCAGCAGTTCTGCCCTTGCTGCCCTTGGACTGGGGAAAGAACACAGAGCCTGAAGGCTTCATTTGCCCTTCCAGTATGCCACAGTCACTACAGTCACCACCTCCCAGTCAGACTGGGAGGAGCCCAGTCTCTCTTCCCTGTGAGCCCATGATCCTCCACTATTCACCAAGCAAAGTCCCTGGCTTGGGCCAGCAGTACAGCCGCCCCGCCCCCTCCACTGAACATTTCCAGTAGTAGCGCTGTGTTCCTGTGAGGTGGAGCTCCTAGAGGCAACTGAAAGCCCCTCCGCCGCTGCCAGTTCAGTGGTACCTCCCTTGTAGCCATCGGACTAGGGAAAGAACAAAGACCCTGAGCACTTTATCCACACTTCCAGAAAGCTACAGATGCCCTAAGGAAAAGAGGTCAGTGGGTCTTCCCTGTGATCTCCGACCCCTCCTGCTTGTCAAAAGGTAGGGCCCCCTAGATTGGCCCACAACACAGCCACTCAACTCTGGGCTGGTTGCATAGATTGGTAGTGGTTCTGGGTTTCTCTGGGGTGACAGTCCAAAAGACAAGTGAAAGGCTTTCTGCCCCAGCCACTGTGAAGGACCCTTCTGCTGCCTGCAAGCTGAGGTTGCAACATAAAGCCTGAGCTCGCCCCAAAGCTGCAGTGTGTAGGCTGGGGGTAACATTCTGAGATCTGCAGCCAGCACTAGAGTGGGAGAGGAGTCCCCACTTTCAGAGCACTGAGAAGGAGTATGGCTGCGACTTTGTAGAAAGACAGAGGAGCCATGTAGCAGAGGAAGAGCCGACCTACTGGTCATTATGCTTAAGCGTCATCTACAGGATCATAGTCCAAACTTCAACACCAAAAGTACTTTGCTAATATACCCACTTGGGAAACCAAGGACAAGAATTCAGCTACAAATAATAAAAACCTTGCAGAAAGCCTTAGCCTTCTGAAAATATCCAAAAACGAAGTCAACTGACTATACTTAAATTATACCTCAGTTAGCAAAACATCAGCCCACATAGATGAGAAGGAACCAGCACAAGAACTCTGGCTATTCAAAAAGTCAGAGTGGTTTCTTACCTCCAAATGACCACACTAGTTCCCCAGCAAGTGTTCTTACCAAGGCTGAAATGGCTAAAATGACAGACATAGAATTCAAAATATGGACAGGAATGAATGTTACTGAGATTTAGGAGAAAGTCAAAACCCAATCCAAGGATTCTAAGGATTACAATAAAATGATACAGGAGCTGAAAGACAAAATGGCCATTATAAGAAAGAATGAAAATGATCTGATAGAGCTGAAAAACACACTACAAGAATTTGATAATGCAATTGCAATTACTAACGGCAGAATACACCAAGCTGTAGAAAGAATCTCAGAGCTTGAAGACTGGTTCTCCAAATTAACTCAGTCAGACAAAAATGGAAAAAAAAAAAAAAAAAAAAAAGAAAATAGAATGAAATAAGCCTCCAAGAAACATGGAGACCAAATCTACACTCACTGAGATCCTAAAAAGAGAGACAGAAGTCAAGCAACTTGAAAAACATACTTCAGCCTACTGTCCATGAAAATTTCCCCAACCTCACTAGAGAGGCCAACATTCAAATTCAAGAAATGCAGAGAATGTCTGTGAGATACTACACAAATGACCATCCCTAAGATACAAGATCTTTAGATTCTTCAAGGATGGCATGAAATAAAAAAAATATTAAAGGGAGCTAGAGAGAAAGGGCAGATCACCTATAAAGGGAAACCCATTAGGCTAATAGTAGAGCTTTCCGCATAAACCCTACAAGCCAGAAGAGATTGGGGTCCTATATATTCAGCATTCTTTTTTTTGTTTGTTTGTTTTTGTTTTTGTTTTTCTTGAGACTGAGTCTTGCTCTGTCACCCAGACTGCAGTGCAGTGGCGCGATCTCGGCTCACTGCAAGCTCCGCCTCCCGAGTTCACGCCATTCTCCTGCCTCAGCCTCCTGAGTAGCTGGGACTACAGGCGCCCGCCACCGCGCCTGGCTAATTTTTTTTTTTTTTTGTATTTTTAGTAGAGACGAGGTTTCACCGTGGTCTCGATCTCCTGACCTGGTGATCCGCCTGCCTCGGCCTCCCAAAGTGCTGGGGTTACAGGCATGAGCCACTGTGCCCGGCATATTCAGCATTCTTAAAGAAAAGAAACTCCAACCAAGAATTTCATATCCAGCTGAACTGAGCTTCATAAGCAAAGGAGAATTAAGATCCTTTTCAGCCAAGCAAGTGCTAAGAAAATTGGTTAACACTAGATCTGCCTACAAGAGGTCCTTAAGGGAGTGCTGAATATGGAAACAAAAGGCCATTACTGGCCACCACAGAAACACACTTAAGTCTACAGACCAGTGACACTGCAACCACACAATCAAATCTGCAAAATAACCAGTTAACATCATGATGACAGGATCAAATTCACACATATCAATAACTAACCTTAAATATAAATGGGCTAAATGCACCGATTGACCTGACCCTTCTCTCTAGCTGCCTTTAATATTTTTTTCCTTCGTGTCATTCTTGGAGAATCTGAAGATCATGGGTCTTAGGGATGCTCATTTTGTGTAGTATATTGCAGACATTCTCTACATTTTTTGAATTTGAATGTTGGCCTCTCTAATGAGGTTGGGGAAATTTTCATGGACAATATGCTCAAATATGTTTTACAAATTGCTTGATTTCTCTCTCTCTCTTTTAGGGATGCCAAGCTGGATAAAGAAGCAAAGCCTACTGGTATGCTATCTTCAAGAGACCCATCTCACATTCAATGAGACCCATATGCTCAAAGTAAAGAGATGGAAAAAAATCTACCAAGCAAACAGAAAACAGAAAAAAAAGCATGGTTTGCTATTTTAATTTCAGACAAAACAGACTTTAAACCAACAACGATCCAAAAAGACAAGGGCATTGCATAATGGTAAAGGGTTCAATTCAACGAGAGGACCTAACTAACCTAAGTCTATATGTACCTAACACAGGAACATCTGGATTGCTAAAGCAAGTTCTTAGAGACCTACAAAAAGACTTAAATAACCAAATAATAATAGTGGGAGATTTTAACAACCTACTGACAGTATTACACAGATCATCGAGGAAGAAAAGTAACAAAGATATTCAGTACCTGAATTTGACACTTGGACAAATGAGACTAAGAGATATCTGCAGAGCTCTCTGTCCCCAAACAACAGAATATACATTGTTCTCATCTGCATATGTCACATACTCTAAAATTGACCACACAATTGACCATAAAACAATCTTTGGAAAATTCATAAAAACCAAAATCATACCAAACACTCTCAGACCACAGCACAATAAAAGTAGAAATCAATACTAAGAAAATTACTCAAAACTATAAAATTACATGGAAATTAAACAACCTGATCCTGAATGACTTTTGGGTAAACAATGAAATTAAAGCAGAAATCAAGAAATTCTTTGAAACTAATAAGAAAAATGATACAACATGCGAGATTCTCTGGGAGACAACCAAAGCAGTGTTAAGAGGGGAATTTGTAGCACTAAATGTCCACATCAAAACATGAGGAAGTTCTTAATTTAACAACTTAATATCTCCCCTGGAGGAACTAGAGAAACAAAAGCAAACCAACCCCAAAGCTAGCAGAAGACAAGGAATAACCAAAATCAGGGCTGAACTGAAGGAAATTGAGATGTGAAAAATCATACAAATAAGTGAATTTAGGGGTTGGTTCTATGAAAGAATAAATAAGATTGTTTGTCAGCTAGCTATACTAATAAAGAGGGAAGATCCAATAAACATACTCAGAAAAGACAAAGGGGACATTACTAGCAACCTCACAGAATTACAAAAAAACTCTCAGACTACTACAAATACCTCTCTGCACACAAACTAGAAACTCTAAAAGAAATAGATAAATTGCTAGAAATATACAACCTCCCAGGATTGAACCAGGAAAAGATTGAATCTTTTTACAGACCAGTAATGAGTTCTGAAATCGAATCAGTAACAAAAACCCTACCAACCAGAAAACGCCTTGGACCAGATGGATTCGTAGCTGAATTCTACCAGATGTATAAAGACAAGCTGGTGCCACTCCTGCTGAAACTATTCCAAAAAATTGAGGAGAAGGACTCCCCCTAATTGATTCTATAAGTGCAGCATCATTCTGATACCAAAACCTGGCAGAGATACAATGCAAAAAAAAAAAAAAACTTGGCCAGGCGCGGTGGCTCACACCTGTAATCCCAGCACTTTGGAAGGCCGAGGCGGGCTGATCATGAGGTCAGGAGATCGAGACCACCCTGGCTAACAAGGTGAAACCCCATCTCTACTAAAAAAAAAAAATACAAAAAATTAGCTGGGCATGGTGGTGGGCACCTGTAGTCCCAGCTGCCTGCGAGGCTGAGGCAGGAGAATGGTGTGAACCTGGGAGGTGGAGCTTGTAGTGAGTGGAGCTCACGGCACTGCACTCCAGCCTGGGTGACAGAGCAAGACCCTATCTCAAAAAAAAAAAAAAAAAAAAAAAAGAAAATTTATAGCCAATATCCTTGATGAACACAGATGCAAAAATCCTTAACAAAATACTAGAAAACCAAATCCAGTAGCATATCAAAAAGCTAATCTAGCACAATCAAGTAGGTTTTATCTCTGGGACGCAAGGTTGGTTCAACATATACAAACCAATAAATGTGATACATCATACAAACTGATCTAACCACATGACCATCTCAACAGTTGCAGAAAAGGCTTTTAGTAAAATTCAATATCCCTTTATGTTAGAAATCCTCAACAAATTAGGCATTGAAGGAACATACCTCGAAATAATAAGAGCCATCTATGAAAAACCCACAGCCAACATTATACTGAATGGGTGAAAGCTGAAAGCATTCCCCTTGAGAACTAGAATAAGACTAAGATGCCCATTCTTACTACTCCTATTCAACATAGTACTAGAACTCCTGGACAGAGCAAACAGGGAGGAGAAAGAAATAAAAGTTATCCAAATGGGAAGGGAGGAAGTCAAACTATCTCTGCAGATTGTATGATTCTATATCTAGAAAACCCCATAGTCTGCTCAAAAGCTCCTAGATCTGATAAACAACTTAGTAAAGTTTCAGTGTACAAACTCAATATACAAAAATCAGCAGCATTTCTATATACCAATAGCATCCAAACTAAGAGCCAAATCAAGGTTGCAGTCTCATTCACAATAGACACAAAAAGAATAAAACACCTAGCAATACTGCTAAACAGGGAGGTAAAATATCTCTAAAATGAGAATTACAAAACACTGCTCAAAAAAATCAGAGATGACACAAACAAATGGAAAAACATTCCATGCTTATGGATAGGAAAACTCAATATTGTTAAAATGGCCATGCTGCCCAAAGCAATTTACAGATTTAATGTTATTCCTATCAAACTACTAATGACATTCTTCACAGACTTAGGAAAAACTATTTTAAAATTCATATAGAACTTAAAAAAGAGCCCAAATAGCCAAAGCAAACCTAAGCATAAACAACAAAGCTGGAGACATCATATTTTCCAACTTCAAACTGTGCTACAGGGCAATAGTAACCAAAACAGCATGGCACTGGTACAAAAACAGACACATAGGCCAATGGAACAAAATAGAGAACCCAGAAATAATGCCACACACCCAAGACCATCTTATCTTTGAAAAAGTTGACGAAAGTAAGAAATGGGGAGAGGATTCCCTATTCAATAAATGGCGCTGCAGAAGATTGAAATTGGACCCTTATACGAGATAAAAAAATCAACTCAAGATGGAATAAAGACATAAATGTAAAACTTAAAACTATAAACACCTTGGAAGATAATATAGACAATACCATTCTGGACATTGGCCTTGGCAAAAATTTCATGACAAAGATGCCAAAAGCAATTGCAACAAAAGCAAAATTTGACGAATTAAGAGCTCTTGTATTGCAAGAGAAACTATTAACAGAGTTAACAGACAACCCACAGAATGTGAGAAAAAATTTGCAAACTATGCATGTGACAAAGGTATATCCAGAATCTATAAATAAAGTAACAATAAAAAACCAAGCAACCTGCTATGGTTTGGATCTGTATCCCCATCCAAATCTCATGTTGAAGTGTCATCCCCAATGCTGGAGGTGGGGCCTGGTGGGAGGTGATTGCGTCATGGGGGCGGTTTCTCATGAATGGTTTAACATCATCTCCTTTGTGCTGTCCTCACAATAGTGAGTCCTCAAGAGATCTGATTGTTTAAAAGTGTGTGGCACCTCCCTCCTCTTTCTCTTTCTCCTACTCTGGCCATGTGATGTCTCTACTTCCCCTTCACCTTCCACCATGATTGTAAGTTTTTTGAGTCCTCTCTAGAAGCCAAGTGGATGCCAGCATCATGCTTGCTATACCTCCTGCAGAACTATGAGCCAATTAAACCTCTTCTCTTTATGAATTACCCAGTCTTAGGTATTTCTTTGCAACGTGAGAACAGCCTAATATACAACCCCATTAAAAAATGGGCAAAGGACATGAACAGACACTTTGCAAAAGACATACACATGACCAATAAGCATATGAAAAAATGCTCAACATCAGTAATTATTAGAGAAATGCAAATCAAAACCACAATGAGATACCATCTCACACCAGTCAGAATAGCTATTATTGAAAGTCAAAAAATAACAGATGCTAGAGAGTTTGCAGAGCAAAAGGACACTTATAGACTGGTGGTGGGAATATAAATTGTTCAGCTATTGTAGAAAGCCATGTGGCAGTTCCTCAAAAAACTTAAAACAGAGTTACCATTTAACCCAGCAATCCCATTACTGGGTATATGCCAAAAGAAATATAAACTATTCTATCATAAAGACTCATGTATGCGTATGTTCATTGCAGTACTATTCACAATAGTAATGACATGCAATCAACCTAAATGCCCATCAATGGTAGACTAGATAAAGCAAATGTGGTACATATGCACGATGGAGTACTACACAGCCACAAAATGAATGAAATTATGTCCTTTGCAACAACATGGTTGAAGCTGGAGGCCGTTACCCAAAGTGAAGTAACACAGGAACAGAAAACCAAATACTACATGTTCTCACTTATAAAGGGAAGCTAAACATTGAGAACACATGGGCATAAGGATGGGAACAACAGACACCACAGCCTACTTGAGGGTGAAGGGTAGAAGGAGAGGGAGAACTGAAAAACTACCTATTGGATACTATGATTATTACCTGGATGACAAAATAATCTGTTCACTAAATCCCTGTGACACACAATTATAGAACAAACCTGCACATGTATCCCTGAATCTAAGATAAAAGTTAGAAAAAAAGCAAAATACAACAACTTCTAACCATAAAAGAAATGCTTGACTAAGTCAACTATATTAAAATTAATAACTTCTGTTTATCAAAAAACATTGTAAAGAAAGTGAAAAGACAAACAACAAAATAGAACTTATTTGTCATGCATGTAGTCAACAGAGGTTTAATATCCAGAATGTACAAACAATTCCTACCATTCTACAGAAAAACACACACAAAAACAAAATAGAAAAACAGGCAAGTAACACGTAAGTGTATGGCCAATAAACATAAAAACATGTTTAATCTCTGCAGCAATCAGGAGAATAAAATCAGCAATTATAATCAAATTGAAATATTATACTTATAATATTGGTCAATATTAAGAAGTAAATATTCAGTCACCTCTGACTTCTCCTTACCTACCATGTCTTTCAATGTTTTAGCTCCAAAGTATAGCCTGAATCTGTTTTTGTTTTCCATTTTCATTCTTGTTGTCATTGTTTTAGTTCACAAAGTTTTGGAGAGAGTATGGATCAATAGGAATTATTCAATAGTAATCTTTGAAGTGTAAATTAAAGAGGACTTAGGAAAACAATTTGGCATCATCTTGGAAGTCTGAACATGGAGACACACCATAACTCAGCGATTCCGTACCCAATATATACCCCCAGAGAAATTCTTGAACATGTATCTAGGAGACAGGCTCACAGCAAAGAGCTTAAAATTTGTTACATTTACACAATGGAATATTATACAGCAGTGAAGACTAATGATCCATAGCAACACTCAGGAATATATGAATTTCAGAAATCTAATGCAGAGTTATAAAAAAAAAAAGGTCCCAAAAGACCATAAGTAATATGACACCATTAGGATAATGTTTAATGCACAAAAATTAAGCAGCATATTTAGGCATGCATACCCTTTTACCAAAGCCATTTTTAAAAAGTAAAGATTAACACAAAACTCAGAATGGTGCTACTCTCCTGTTTATGTGGAGGTGGTGACATGAGATAGGAAAGGAATGAATATATAGGTAGATGTATCTTATTCATGATGTGTTCATTGGATAGTAGGTTCATGGGAATTTATTATTACACTTTACAACATAAATATATGTTAATCTTTTGTATGTGTCAGAGATAATATTAAAAAAAATATATATAATGACCTAAGATGCTCAGCTTATTCAAGAGTAAGCACTATCGTTTTTCAACAGCTGTTTCATTTTTTATGTTCAATAAATGTCATGATACTAAAAAAACCCCTCTTCCCTAGCATCTTTATCACACATGTGACCACACTATTGCTAAAAACATTAATTTTCACTCAGTGCCAGAATGGCTTACTGCCCACTAAAACAAAAGGCAGTGTAATGAAAGCAAATAAACTCGCTGGTTTACTAAACTGGAGGAAATGTAACATACTTTGAAAAGCACCTGGGGATTTTATGTGATAACATCCAACAGGGGAAATACACCTGCAAAAATGATAAAATAGAGTTGGGATCAGTCACTATGAGTTTTTGGATTTCTTTTGAAATCTTAGTACATTTCACTGTTAGAGGCAGTGAGAGAGAAAGCAAAATAAAAAAGGAAATCATTCTCTATCTCTCTTTTTAATCTTTGATTATCTCCCTGTTCCTTTTTGGATAAGGTTCCAGTCCTCAGCTTTACACAAAAGGCCTCTCCTCTTAGAATCTCTAGTTTTTCTGCCTGTCTAGCCTCATCTCCTGTCACATTCTTGACCTCCATCTGCTCACATCCTGCTCATAAGCCAAACTCAACTTCCTGTGGATCCCTGAGCAGGTCATGCTGTTTCATGTCTCTGTGCCTTTGTCCAGGCCTTTTGCTCTTCCTGGAAATCCCATCCTCCCAGCCTTCCCCTCACTGGCCTCTAGCTAGGAAGTCTTGCCTGATCCTCTAGCCTGAGACTCCCTTAGTCCCTTATGCATAACTTTCTCATGGTAGTTATCACATTCCCATAAAAGTCCATTTCCCTGTCTTCTCTATGAGACCTTAAACTCTTTGGAATCAAAGATTATATACATATTTTTTGAAGTTGCACAGTGCTACCCAATATTTATCACTGTGCTTTATAGGAACTTGATAATGTTAGGTAAATCAACATGTAAGCAGAAAGTATCATTTTGAACCTAAATTTCTTCACTGCCTCGTGTACTCTCAGTAGGGTGCCCCTCCCACTGACCTCACCTAGTTTACTCTCTAATGACTTTCTCAGGCACGTTCCTCACTCCATGAGCAGAAGGATTCCCTCTCTATGCACTTTTTCCTAGGAGCATCTATTGCTCTTACTGCCATGGTACGCTTACCTCAATTTGTATCATTCTTTGAATAATATGTGCTTCTCCCACTGGACTGTAAGCTCTATGAGAGTAGGGGCCAGATTTGCTTTTGTTTATCATTACATTTCTACTATGTGGAATAGGGTAGATTTCCAGTGAGTATTTGCTGACTGACTGAATGATTGAGTGAACCATGAGCACTGTTGGAATTCAGGATGCAAGAAGCACGTCTGATGGGCTGGTAGGGGATGCACAGCCCATTCTGTTACCTGCTTGCCTGTGCAAGGGGGACATGGCCTGTTCAGAGGTTTCCATGGGCCCTTGCAGGACAGATGGGGATGGGGAAGACAGCATGATGCTCGTTACATGTACTGTTCTGCCTTCCCAGCTCATGGACTTACTTCTGAGTCTAAAAGAAGGTGTACAGGCAGAGAGAGAAGGAGTCCTTTCCATGAGGAAAGTTCAGGTGTATAAGATATACTGCTTTGTGGTCTGGGTGACAATGTCATACAAGTAAGAGGTGGGGAAAGATTTCCCTGCCCCTGCAGAATCCAGTGTGGCACTTTTGGTGCGGGGTGACTGAATGGCACAGAGTGGAATTCAGGGCACCCTATGCCTGAACCTCAGTATTCCCTCTTTGATGTCATTCCCTTTGTCACCTGCCAGGCACTGCTCTCGGGTGGCTTTTTCTGTCAATCATCAACAATAAAGAGGAGCTAGAGGAAACAAAAAACATATGTGCTTTTATAAGACAGCCTAAGGCAGAAATAACAGATCCCAGAGGCCTGTGGATGCCAATTTGTGCATGTGGAGTATAAAGCAGTGGAATTAGAGGGTTTGTAATTTTTTTTAATGTTATTCTCTTTATATCCATAGGTTGCTGAGGCCTGAGAAAGTCAGGTGTGTCATTGTTCTCTGTCAGCTAAGGACTTGCTTCTGAATTATTTGAAGTTTTACACTGGATACGGTCTCTTATCTCAATCTTTAGCGATGTGTTTTACTGACCAATTTACATAGTTTATAGTTTGACTTGTAAAAGAGGCCCTTTAATTTGACCATCTGGAAGTAGTACAAACTATTGATGTTAATTACTCCTCTTTTATATTCTACTTTTGTGATCCTCTCAGTTTTCAGTTTTTGGTGATACATAAGATCATTATTAATATTTTGTGTTATATGAGATGGCTTCTAGGTATTCATTAAGTGAGCTTATATTGGTGAATGAATATGTTAAATCTGGGAGAGCAAAAGCATTTATTGCCTCAATATTTTTGCCTGAATTGGGTTATATTTTCTCAAACCTACTTTTATCTTTCAGCCTTATAATTACTCTATAAGAAACCAAACATCTGTAGACTTACCTTCACATACAAACTTCAATTTAATTGCCACTAGCAATGCCTCCATATTTCAAAAAAGGAGCTCTTCTGGATATAGTTTGCAATGGTAGGAGAGCTCATGTCGTTCCTGGCTCTTCCGTGACTCCTTGGGTCTCAGACTCACACCAATAAAGGTGATGAACAGAATGTAATCAAGCAACGAGAGCAGACAAACACTCTGTGGTGATGTGAAGGTCAGGGCAGATATTTCAGTAACTCAACAAACAAGCCAACAAACAGAAGAGTGAGGAAGGCCTGATGCATATCTGGTGGAGGAAGAGGCTGAATCAGTTGGTCCAGGGCTGGAGGATTTCTGCAGGGTTAAGTGGTTCAGGCAAGTCTTGTTATTTCAGCTGACTTCCCCTACAACTTCTATCTGCAGAAAAAAATCTTACTCAACCTAGTTTTTCATACCTTTCCCCTCTCCATTGCTGACCTGCTTTCCTCCTTTGACATCCCTTTAATAGAATACTTTCTGCCTGTTGGCTTCCCAGCTAAAGCAGACTTCTCACTGCTCACACATTTGAACTCTGCACTGTCAGACCATTTGGAGGATACTTACCTTGTTTGAGTCCTCCTGGGTCCCTGTGGCTATCTCTTTAGTCCTATCAGTTCAAGAAGCCCACCACCTACCTTCAGAAATTGCCATCCAGCCACAGGCAGACTTTCACATTTTGGTTTGCTCCTGAGCACAGCAACCTAGAATTTGGCCTTGGCTTCAGGCAGATGGAAGTGCATGTTTCTTAAGAATTAGATTCATGGGCCTGAAGAAGGGCTTCAGTCCTCAAAATAACGATGAGAATAATTCCTCCTATTCTAGTTCAATCAGCTGTTCGACCAGGGAGAACTGCTGCTTCTTGAATTAGGGGACTTATTAACTAAGTACATCTGAAAACAAACAATTTTTTTTATAGATCATATAATTGAAATACGTGCTAAAGTTTTTTTTTTTGTCCTCTTACCAGAGTTCTTTAGAGATTTTGATCTCTGGTTATTGTTCTGAGGATATTGGTTTATTGCATGCTTGTGTTGAATCTGGAGGTATCAGCAAAATCTCACAGTTAGTTCTAGTTAAATTATTTTAATTTTAAGCTCTGCTT
Organism: Pan paniscus; assembly: GCF_029289425.2. Classification (NCBI taxonomy): domain Eukaryota; kingdom Metazoa; phylum Chordata; class Mammalia; order Primates; family Hominidae; genus Pan; species Pan paniscus. Next base: position 105,281,656 of record NC_073253.2, read on the forward strand.
TGAAATAAGGAGATTTATTGGTACTTTTATCAATTTCTTCATTTTTCATTTTCTTTATTTCTTATCTATCAGCTAATGTTTTTCTTTCCAACAAATGGTAATGTACTGTAAATAGTATTTTGTAGCCAACTTGATTTTTCACATTGATATAACTTCCTTCTAACAGTTTTCAGTGTAAATTATCATAATAGTCTATTGAATGGAGTTTCTGTATTTATTAACCAAATTCTTGATTGTGGATCATTTAAGTACTAGTATATCATAAAATCTATATTCAGATATACAATTTTCCAGATGGAGGGTATCCAGTAAGCAAGGTGCCATAGTTTGGTCATTTATTATTTATATTTTGTTGTTCTTGTGTTTGATTGACTTCGGCTCACCAAACATCCTGAGCTGTATCATCTTACCATCTTACCAGCCTCAGCTGGCCCAGTGCCATCACTTTTATAGCACAAAGCCATCTTCTGGTGACAGGCAGAGCTCCTGCCTCACAACATGAGATTCTTTTCCTTTCTTGGTCACCTCCTTAAGAGGGAAGCCCACAAGTAGTGAACATTTTTCAGGAAGGCTTGAATTCTGACATAACTGTAAAGCTAGAAATGGAAACTAAATTTTCTTAGTGTTCATCAGACAGTTTCCCATTCTTCCTACATGGAGTGTAAAAATACATCTTTGCAAATCAATAGGAGACAAACCAATTGTGTTGGTCTCCTGTGGCTGCTGTAACAAAGCACCACAACTGTGTGGTTTAAAAGAGTAGAAATCTACTCTCTCACAGTTCTGGAGGCCAGAAGTCTGAAATCAAGTTGTCATTGGGGTTGGTTCCTGTGGGAAGCCCTGCAGGAGATTCTGTTCCATGCCCCTCTCCTAGTTTCTGGTGGTTGCCTGTAATACTTAGCAATTGTTGGCTTGTAGATTTCCAATTACTCCAATCTCTGCATCTGTCTCCACACAGCATTCTCCTCTCTGTGTCTCTGTGTCTAAATTTGCCTCTTCTTAGAAGTTTATCAGTCAAATTGGATTTAGGGACCCCCCTTATCGAGTATGACCTCATCTTAACATGTTTACATCTGTAAACACCCTGTTTCTAAATAAGGTCTCATAGAGTCTGAATGGATGTGAATTCCTGTGGAACATTATCCAATCCAGCATGAAAACTGACCAACAAACTTTCATTGGGCTTCTATTTTTTTTGGTGGGGTGGGGTTGAAGGAAAAGGAGAGGATTTTACTCCTCCCAGTTTTTAACGGATACCTTCCTATATAAGTTGGAAATAAATTGGATGAAGTCACAGAAAACCAAAAGAACATTTTTTTCTTATTCCTTCTTTTTTTAATGTGATAAGAAATCTGGAGACAGATGGTGGAGGGCAGATACTGTGGCTCACAGTGCCAACTGGGAGCCAGGTGCTGTGTCTTCCTGTGCACTCACCCTTAGCGTGTGGATTTTGACCTATGCTTGCTGCCTCAGGGACACAAGATGGCCGCTCCACTTCCGCATCACATTTGGGCAAAAGGGACATGCTGACTGATTGCTCCTTTTTTACACAGCTTTCCTGGAAGTCCTTTTCAGTGCCTTCCATGTAAACCTTGTTGGTCAGAGCCATCTTATATGCCAGGTAAGTGGGAAAAAAGATTTTTTATTATTAACTTTTTTAAGCAGGAAAAATTGCTGCACTAGAGCAGACTAGATTTTAGTTAGTAAGGAAAGAAGGAAAATAGATATTGCAAAAGTAAACTAGTACCTTCTGCTGAATCTCCCAAAGTTTATCAGAATCAGGACTCATTCTCAGTGAGGAATTAGGGTCAATTGTTTTAAGTGACCAATCAATACTGGTGTTTGTGCAGGCACACACGCTTACAACATAGATCCAAGGACTGATTCTTCTGATCCTGCCCTGAAATGCTTCTACCTGCTATCAAACAAAAGCTTGTTTTATAAGCTTTATTTTATTTTATTTATTTATTTATTTTTTGAGACAGTCTGACTCTGTTGCCCAGGTGGAGTGCAGTGGCAAGATCTTTGCTCCCTACAACTTTTGCCTCCTGCGTTCAAGCGAGTCTCCTGCCTCAGCCTCCCTGAGTAGCTGGGACTACAGGCATGCAGCACCATACCCAGCTAATTTTTGTATTTTTAGTAGAGATGGGGTTTCACCGTGTTGTCCAGGCTGGTCTGGAACTCCTGACCTCAGGTGATCTGCCTGCCTCGGCCTCCCAAAGTGCTGGGATTACAGGCATGAGCCACCGCATCTGCCTTGTTTTGTAAGCTTTAGACACTCCTGTGCTACAGCAGCTTCCATATGAGGCTGTGTTTCATGTGTATAAGTTACTAGCTCAGAAAATCCAAAGCTAAATTCCTGGTTGCATAGTATTCTAGTAAATGTATATTTTATGATTTATTTAACCAACTCCCTATTACTGAACATTTAGTTTCTGATATATTTATCCATTTTCTTCAATACAATTTTTTAATTGTGTGACCTTAAAAATGAAGTTTTCCTTAGTCCTACAGGACTAAGTTGATGGATGAAGCTGAGATGTTTAGAGGGCTTGGTGTTATTAAGACTGATCTAAAACTGGGTAGGATACATTGAATTGTTCTATTCTGGGTATAATGACATGCTCTTTTGACTAGGCTAGAGAATGATGACAAAATATCAATTGACAGATAATATGAGAGGCTAGAGGAGAGAATATTCAATAGTTTTTCTTTTCAGTTTTCCTTTATTGTGTGTCCCTATGTACTTGGCTTTGGGTTGAGCTGCCTTTTCCTATTATTATTGTTTTACTTACCCCTAAAATTAGCCCAAAGATCTTAGTGGGTAGTTAATTCTTTAAGATGGATTAAAAACATCAGTCTCATTCTCCAGTGGCATCTTGTCTCTACTGTTCACTTCTCTTTTGATTCTGACACCACCATCTAACCCCATTCTTCAGACATGGGTGCTGACATCCAACAGAGGCTCAGCTTGTCTGTGTTTCTTTTCTCTTTGTTCCTAGGCATGTCTGCTAGGAACTTCTAAGGCAGGAAGAATCCCAGCATTACACCTTTCCCCAGACTGTATGCGGCATACTAATGCTTGCTCCCTGGGCACTTGTAATTGCAGATATGGACTGTTTATGCCAGTGATGAAAGTGGATGAACAGCTGCAGCTGCCAGGCAAAAGATAATGCAGGAATGAGAATGTCAAAGTGGCTATATCTGAACTTAAATTAACCTTTCTTGTTGCTCTTCTTTTTCTCTCCTTTTCCATTCAATTTTCCACCCCAGGGTTCCCAGCATCTTCCTCAAGACTTTCATCTATTTTGCTATATTGACTGAGTTGACTGCTCCGGTAGATGGATAGTGGCCCTCGAAGGAGGGGAGATTAGAGGGTTGGTGGGGGGAGAGCTTGGAGGCAGAGACAGGGGTGAGTAGACAAAGCAGTGGGGTGCTGACGGAAACAGTTTTATCATGTGTCACAGCTCCTCATTATAAGCACTGATTAGAGCATTTCTGAGTTTTTAATTGCATCCAGGGTTCCAATTCTTAGCCAGTGTGCTAATGTATATGTATACTGCAAGGTTAGCGATGTTAGGTCCACCTCACATTTTAATTCAGGATAGTTCTACCTGCCTCTGGGAATTAAAATGATGATGAATTCCACAAGCAATGAGTAGTTCTCCATCCTCCTGCTCTGCACAGTTGGAGCACAGCTCATTTGTGTGCCCCTGGACTGCCAGTCTTTTATTCTTCCTTTGCCATTTCTCTTCCTCCCTTATCTTGCAGGAGTACAAGTGGCTATTTGTTCCTCTCTATGCATTGCAGCCCAGCTCTGAGATAATTCATCCTTCCTCCTCTATTGACAGACACAGACATCACTCAAGGCATTGAGGACAGAAATCAGCAAGCTGCCCTTTGCCTGAGAGTCTGACCTGGCTCCATGTGGGAGGCCAGGTGGAGGCAGCTTTGATATGCTTCTGTGGGGACTGCATCATCAGTGGACCATCCATTGGCGCTTCCAATGTGTGCACTCCCCCATGACCTGGCCTTTTGACAATACCATTTGTTGTCATCGATTTCTGGGTGCTCAGAAGGCTGGTGGAATCTGCACGCAGTTTCTTAAATCTTAGTGGAGGAGAAACTACATACTAACCCTGTTGGGACCTGCCAATCTCTTTTCTGGCTGGAAAGAGCCCATCTAGGGACTGATAAGTGCTCAGCAGTCAATTCTATTTAATTCAACAGATATTTAATGAGAGGCTGCTTGGAGTCAGATATGATGCTAGACAGGACAAGAGTTAAAAGATTAATGGGATCCAGATCCTCACCTTTGTGGGGCTCACAGCCGTGGGAGAGTTATAGTTGTGTATAATTGTAACAGGAGTGTGTGTGTGTGTGTATGTGTGTGCATGTGGTAGGGAGGGGGTTAATATGAGAAAGAAAGGATACTCCAGATGGGAAATGAAGAAAGGAGACTGGTGTATTTGTCTAGGATTTATTCCACACATGTGTGTCTTATTCAGCTCAGGTAGCTATAACAAAATACCATAGACTGGGTAGGTTAAACAATAGATATTTATTTCTCACTGTTTTGGAGTCTGGAAGTTCAGGATCAGGGTGTTAGCGTGGTTGGACCCTGGTGATGAGGACTGTCTTTCTGGGTTGTAGACAGCCACTTTCTCCCTCTGTTGTCACATGGTGGGATGAGGGTGGAAAGGGGGATGAGAGACAGGGAGAGAGGGAGTGAGAGCAACAGCTTTTTGGTGTCTCTTATAAAGGCACTAATTCTGTCAGACCAGAGTCTTGCCCTCATGATCTCATCTTACCCTAGTTACCTCTCAAAGGCCCCATTTCCAAAAGCCATTATGCTGGAGATTAGAGCTTCAACATATGAATTTTGAGAGAACACAAACATTCAGTCCATAGCAGTGTGGTTCAGAGACACCAATTTCCTTATATTTTAATATACCTTTCTCTAATATCTTACATAGAATAATGTAGAATATCATACAGTAAATATATTATTTACTATACTTTTTGTCCTTCCATCTGTTTCTAGCTTCCTTTTAAGAAACCACCACTCTATTCTACATGTTTTGGAGTTGCACAACAGCAACCTGGAGTAACAGTGACTTCTTTGCTCCCTCTGGTCAATTTACTTCTTTGAGCCTCAGTTGCCTCATTTGCAAAATGGGAGCATAACACTAGATGATTTCAAAGGCAGTCTGTTCCCTTTCTTCCTCTTCCCCCTCTTCTTCTTTCCCCCCTTCTCTTTCTCTCTCTCTCTTGCTTCTTCCTTCTTTCTTTCAAAAAATGTTTGCAGGAGCAGAAAACCAAACACCATGTGTTCTCACTTATAAGTGGGAGCTGAATGATAAGAACACATGGACACATCGGGGGGAACAACACACACTGGGATCTGTCAGAGGGTGGGGATGGGAGGAAGGAAAGTATCAGGAAGAATAGCTAATGGATGTTGGGCTTAATACCTAGGTGATGGGATGATTTGTGCAGCAAATTACCCTGGCACACGTTTACCTATGTAATAAACCTGCACATTCTGCACATGTACCCCTGAACTTAAAATGAAAGTTGGAAATTAAAATGAAATGTTTGCTGAAGAGTCAAAAAATGTACTGATATTATGTGATACATGTTGTGATAACACTGCCATGTTAACTTCTTGGTACTTGATAACACAAAATACAGCTTGTGGAAAGGACAATTACTCCAATCTCTGCATCTGTCTCCACACAGCATTCTCCTCTCTGTGTCTCTGTGCCCAAATTTCCCTCTTCTTATAAGGATATCAGCCAAATCGGATTTCAGGACCCCCTTATCCAGTATGACCTCATCTTAATGTGTTTACATCTGCAAAGACCATATTTCTGAATAGGTCCTCATAGATTCTGAGTGGATATTAATTCCTATGGAATATTATCCAACCCAGTACGTGAACTGACCAACAAACTTTCATGTGGCTTCTCTTTCTGATCACCTCCAGTTCATATGCAAAGGTTGCTAGGCCCATTTTCTTCTTTGTCCTCACCTTCTATCCCTCCATCTTACTCCTTCTGGGTCTCTGACAGGGCATAATTTTTGTCTAGGCCGTGAAGAAGATGGTGGAAGAGACCTTTTCTGTACACTTTGCATTTGTAGATTGGGAGACACAGCGTCTCTTCTGATGGTCTGTGTGTTCTCACTGAGAGGGAATATTCAGTTTCTCCACCTACATATTAATTATCCACCACCTACCTATTCATTATCTGATGGCAAGTTTATGCCAATGACTATAAAATATTTCATCATGAACAGACACTTCTCAAAAGAAGACATACAAGCAGCTGACAAACATATGAAAAAAATGCACAATATCACTAATTATCAGAGAAAGGCAAATCAAAACCACAGTGAGATACCATCTCACATCAGTCAGAACGGCTATTACTAAAAAGTAAAAAGAACAACAACAGCAGCAAAAGCCCCCCAAAACAGATGCTGACGAGGCTGCGGAGAAAAGTGAATGCTTACGCATTGTTGGCGGTAATATAAATTAGTTCAGCCACTGTGGAAGGCATTAAACAGAACTGCCATTCAACCCAGCAGCAATCCAATTACAGGGTATAAACCCAAAGGAAAATAAATCATTCTACAAAAATGACACACAAGTCTGTTGATTGTAGCACTATTCACAAGGACAAAGACATGGAATCAACCTAAGTGCTGCTCCACAAAGGACTGGTTAAAGAAAATGTGGTACATATATACCAGGAATACTATGCAGCCATAAAAAGGATGAAATCATGTCTTTTGCAGCAATGTGGGTTCAGCTGGAGGCCATCATCTTAACAAAATTAACAGAAACAGAAAACCAAATACTGCATATTCGTTCTTATAAGTGGGAGATAAACATTGAGTACATATGGACATAAAGATGAGAATAATAGACAGTGAGAACTACTATACAGGGGTGAGAGGGAGGGAGGCAAAACTGAAAACTTGCCTATTGGGTACTACGCTTACTACTTGGGTGATGGGATCACTCGTACCCAAAACTCAGTGTCACACAATATACCCACGTAACAAAAACCTGCACTTGTACTCCCTATATCTAAAATAAAAGTTGAAATTATTTTAAAATTAAGAAATTATAATCTTTATGGGACAAATTTTACCTATTAAGGAATGGGACAAACATCGAGGAAACATCTACTATGTGCTACTGGTGAGGCCCAGTGAGGCCTGCCAGAGTTAAGTCTAGCAGTGGCTGGCACCTTAGATCCTTCTCTATTCCCACATTACTCACCTCCTAGACCGCAGTGGGAGATATTTAGTTTCCTGAATGTGAGGTTTCTAGGAAGTTCTGTTTCTGTGAACTTGAGTTTCTGGCATCTTAGAAATTTTTCCAAACTGCCAAGAAGAGGTGACTATGCTGATTATTATGTAACTTTTCTAAAAATGAGTAGTACTAAATAAATCAGTGCCATTTTTTCCTTTATTTAGATAAACTAATCTCAATTGCAAGGATAAACGAGGTTTCCAAGAGGTTTTTTCTTACCAGTTCTGGCAAACAAAGTGGAAGAGCAAATCCACATGAATGAGTCCATAATGCATCTCTGTTAGGCTTTTTGTCCTGGCACTGCCCATCTGCTGGAAGCTGCCCCTACAAGAGCAGGCAGCCATTAGAAGTTTCTCTGTTTAGATCCTTCCTGGGGAAGGGAGACTCTAAATAGAGTTGGGTTTAGTTGCTGAAAACTTGTGATTAGCTGTAGACTGTCAATCACCTGCAGCCAAGTCTATTTCAGCAATGCTGTAGTTTTCTTGTTTCAGATCACTTCTCACTGCCTAAGGTTATTATGCTCGGGCTTCCCATTACAGATAGTCAAGCTCTTTCCAGCTTGCCTTACTTTATATCCACTCTTTCATGGCTATTTTAAATGTGCAATTACTAGGGAAAAAATAGGTGGCTTTGAGCTATGATGTTAATGTCCACATCTCACGTGGCTTTCACAGTAATACAACAGCCCCTACCTTGCAGAGTTATAGGTTCTGTTGTGATAATATGGTTTAATTTTTTTATTTCAGTAATTATTTGAAATTTTACACTACACACACACACTCACACACACACACAATCACACACATACACACAAACTGTTAGGAGACTGAAACAAAGGCAATTATTGTTTAACAAAATAGAAATTGCATCACACCTCAGTGTCAATATAAGCAGTGAACAAAATCAACCACCAGATAATTTAAATTTTTATACAGAACTTGATTATTTTTTCATAATAATAATCATAATACTTATTGAGAATGTACCCTTTGTCAGACACATTTCTAAGCATTTAAAATGTATTAATTCATCTAAAGACACACTAAATCAGGCTGAAAGGATATTTAATATTGTCAGACACTGTGTGTCTACCGAATTCAGATAATCAGCTATACTGTACCTGTTTGGTAATTCATGTCTGTTAGGTTGTTTAGGGTAAATTAGTTTTCTTTGTTTCATAGGACCTAGAGATAGATAGGCAGAAAGAGCCTCCTTAAGAAGAAAATATGGCATTCTGGTCCTGTCTTTTCCTGAGAGGGTTCAGCTGATCTTGGTTCTTTTCACATCCCTCATTCCTCTTGCCAAAATCCCAGCAAACTCAAAGCTTGGTATAAATCGAGTGATACAACTTGATTTCTCAAGTTTGGAAGAGTCTCCTGTTTTGTTCTTCTGGTCTGACATGGCCACTGTCCTTGAAGTTTTTAACCTGGGCAGATCATGTGGAAGATGTGAACTTCTGAGTTGGCCTACGTAGGAATTAATGTGTAGACAATCCTTCCCCATAACTCCAATATTCCCAACCTGTGTTTTTCTCTTCTACTTACTAGGATGCATGTGGTTCTTCCAGGGTTGAAGTTAGGAAAAGGTTGGGAGATGAGAAGTGAGAGGCATATATGATATGTTATTTGACTGGTGGTATCAGTTGTTGATATCCACCCTGTGTGGGGCACATTTGTTGAGTTTTTTTTTTTCCACCTTTTAAGTTCCTGGGTATATTTGCAGGATGTGCAGGTTTGTTACATACGTAAATGTGTGCCATGGTGGTTTGCTGCACACATCAACCCATCAGCCAGGAATTAGGCTCAGCATCCATTAACTATTTTTCCTGGTGCTCTCCCTCTCCCAGCTCCTCCTACTGGCCCTAGTGTGTGTTGTTACCACCATGTGTCCATGTGTTCTCATTCAGCTCCCACTTATAAGTGAGAAAGAACATGTGATGTTTGGTTTTCTGTTCATGTGTTAATTTGCTGATGATAACGGCCTCCAGCTCCATCCATGTCCCTGCAAAAGACATCTCCTTCATTTTTATGGCTGCATAGTATTCCATGGTGTATATATACCACATATTCTTTATCCGGTCTATCATTGATGAGCATTTGGGTTGATTCCATGTCCTTGTTATTGTGAATAGTACTGTAATGAACATATGCATGCATGTATGTTTATAATAGAACAATTTATATTCCTTTGGGTATACACCCAGTAACGGGATTGCTGGTTCAAATGGTATTTCTGCCTCTAGGTCTTTGAGAAATTGCTACATTATCTTCCAAATGGTTGAATTCCCATCAATAGTGTAAAAGTGTTCATTTTTCCCCAAACCTCACCAGCATCCTGTTTCTTGACTTTTTAATAATCTCCATTCTGACTGGTGTGAGATGGTATCTCATTGTAGTTTTGATTTCCATTTCTCTAGTGATCAGTGACGTTGAGCTTTTTCTTCATATGTTTCTTCTCTGGAGAAGTGTCTGTTCATGTCCTTTGCCCACTTTTTAATGGGGTTGTTTGTTTGTTTGTTTTTTCTTGTAAATTTGTTTAAGTTCATTGTAGACCCTGGATATTATACCTTCATCAGATGATTAGATTGTAAGAATTTTCTTCCGTTCAGTAGGTTGTCTGTTCACATTGATGATAGTTTCTTTTGCCGTGTAGGAACTCTTTAGTTTAATTAGACCCCACTTGTCAATTTTTGCTTTTGTTACTATTGCTTTTGGAGATTTTGTCATGAAATCTTTGCCCATGCCAATAAGGCATGCTTTCCCCCTTGCTTGTTTTTGTCAAGGTTGTTAAAGATCAGATGGTTGTAGGTGTGCAGTCTTATTTTTGAGTTCTCTATTCTGTTCCATTGGTCTATGTGTCTGTTTTTTTTGCCATGCTGTTTTGGTTACTGTAGCCTTGTAGTATAGTTTGAAGTCAGGTCACATGATGCTTCCAAATTTGGGTTTTTTTTTTGTTTTCTTGTTTTTGTTTTTTTTTTTGCTTAGGATGGTCTTGGCTATATGGGCTCTTTTTTGGTATAATATGAATTTTAAAATAGTTTTCTTCTAATTCTGTGGAGAATGTCAAAGGTAGTTTAATGGGAATAGCATGGAATTTATAAACTACTTTGGTCAGTATGGCCATTTTTATGATATTGATTCTTTTTATCCATGAGCATGGAATGTTTTTCTATTTATTTCTGTCCTCTCTTATTTCTTTGAGCAGTGATTTGTAGTTCTTCTTGAAGAGGTCCCTCACTTCCTTTGTTAGCTATATTCCTAGGTATTTTATTCTCTTTGTAGCAATTTTGAATGAGAGTTCATTCATGATTTGACTTTCTGCTTGCCTGTTGTTGGTGCATAGGAATGCTAGCAATTTTTGCACATTGATTTTGTATCCTGAGACTTTGCTGAAGTTGTTAATCAGCTTAAGAAGCTATTGGGCTGAGACAATGGGGTTTTCTAGATATAGGATCATGTCATCTGCAAACACAGATAATTTGACTTCCTCTCTTCTTATTTGAATATTCTTTATTTTTGTTTCTCTTGCCTGATTGCCCTGGCCAGATCTTCCAATACTATGTTGAATAGGAGTGCTGAGAGAGGGCACCCTTGTCTTGTGCTGGTTTTCAAGGGTAATGCTTCCAGCTTTTGCTAATTCAGTATGATATTGGCTGTGAGTTTGTCATATATGGCTTATTGTTTTGAGGTATGTTTCATTAATACCTAGTTTATTGAGAGTTTTTAACATAAAAACATAAAGGGATATTGAATTTCATCAAAGGCCTTTTTCTGCATCAATTGAGATAATCATATGGTTTCTGTCTTTAGTTCTGTTTATGTGATGAATTACGTTTATTGATTTGCATACGTTGAACTACCTTTCATACCAGGCTGAAGCTAAGTTTATCATGACAGGCAAACTTTTTGATGTGCTGCTGGATTCGGTTTGCCAGTATTTTATTGAGGATTTTTGTATTACCATTCATCAGGGATATTGGCCTGAAGTTTTCTTTTTTTATTGTGTCTCTGCCAGGTTTTGGTATTAGGATGATGCTGGCCTCATCAAATGAATTACGGAGGAGTTAGGGAGTAGTTTCAGTAGAAGTGGTACCAGTTCTTCTTTGTACCTCTGGTAGAATTCAGCTGTAAATTCATCTCGTGCTGTTTTAATTTTTTAATTTTTTAATTTTTATTTTTTGGTTGGTAGGCTTTTTATTACTGCCTCAATTTCTGTCCTTGTTATTGGCTTATTCAGGGATTCAATTTCCTCCTGGTTCAGTCTCAGGAGGGTGTATGTGTCCAGAAATTTATCTATTTCTTCTAGATTTACTAGTTCATGTATATAGAGGTGTTTATAATATTCTCTGATGATTGTTTGTATTTGTGTGGGGTCAGTGGTGATATGCTCCTTTTATCTATTTGGTTCCAGCTTTTGCTTTTCTTCTTTATTAGTCTTGCTAGTGGTCTATTTTATTAATTTTCTTGAAAAAAACAGCCCCTTGATTCGTTCATTTTTTGAAGGGTTTGTTGTGTCTCAATCTCCTTCAGCTTTACTCCAATCTTGGTCATTTCTTGTCTTTGTAGCACTGGGGCTTGTTTGTTTTTGGTTCTTTAGTTCTTTTAGTTGTGATGTTAGGTTGTTGATTTGAGATCTTTCTGGCTCTTTGATGTGGGCATTTAGTTCTATAAATTTCCCTCTTAACACTGCTTTGGCTGTGTCCCAGAGATTCTGGTACATTGTTTCTTTGTTGTCATGAGCTTCAAAGAATTGCTGACGAGTGTTTTACTTCCAATTATGTCATCAATTTTACAGTAAATGCCATGTGATGATGAGAAGAATGTATATTCTGTTGTTTTGGGGAGAAGAGTTCTGTAGATATTTATCAGGTCCACTTGATACAGAGCTGAGTTCGGGTCCTGAATATCTTTATTAATTTTCTGTCTCAATGATCTGTCCAATATTGTTAGTAGGGTGTTAAAATCTCCCACTATTATTCTGTGGGAGACTAAGTCTCTTTGTGGGTCTCTAAGAACTTGATTTATGAATCTAGGTGCTCCTGCTGTATTACGTGCATATATATTTAAGATAGTTAGTTCTTGTTGAATTGAACCCTTAACCATTATGTAATGCCCTTCTTTGTCTTTTTTTGGTCTTTGTTGGTTTAAAGTCTGTTTGTCATAAACTAGGATTGCAACCCCTGCATTTTTCTGTTTTCCACTTCTTGTTAAATTTTCCTCCATCCCTTTATTTTGAGTCAGATGTGTCTTTGCACCTGAGATGGGTCTCTTGAAGACAGAATACCAATGGGTCTCCACTCTATCCAACTTGCCATTCTGTGTGTTTAAATTAGACATTTATTTATTATTATTTTTTTGAGATGGAATCTCGCTCTGTTGCCCAGACTGGAGTGCAGTGGTGTGATCGTGGCTCATATGACCACCACCACCTGGGTTCAAGCGATTCTTCTGCATTTAGCCTATTTACACTTAAGGTTAATACTGCTATGTGTGAATTTGATCCTGTCATCATGATGTTAACTGGTTATTTTGCAGACTTGTTTGTGTGGTTGCTTCATAGTTTCACTGATCTGTGTACTTCAGTGTGCTTTTTGTCACAGTTTTTCCTTTCCATATTTACAGCTTCTTTCAGGAGCTCTTGAAAGGCCTGCCTGAGAGTGACGGATTTGCTCAGCATTTACTTGTCTGAAAAGGATATCTTATTTCTCCTTCACTTATGAAACTTACTTTGGCTGGATATAAAATTATGGTTTGGAAATTATTTTCTTTAAGAATGTTGAATATTGGCCCTCAATCTCTTCTGGCTTGTATGGTTTCCACTGAGAGGTCTGCTGTTAATCTGATAGGCTTTTCTTTGTAGGTGATTTGGCCTTTCTCTCTTGCTGCCATTAACATTTTTTCTTTCATTTTGACCTTGGAGAATCTGATGATTCATGTCTTGAACTTCTCATGGAGTATCTTATGGGGGTTCTCTGGATTTCCTGAATTTGAATGCTAACCTGTTTTTGTAGATTGGGGAAGTTCTCCTGAATGATATCCTAAAGTATGTTTTCCAACTTAGTTCTGTTCTCCTCATCTCTTTTAGGTACCCTAATCAGTCATAGGTTCAGTCTTTTTACATAATTCTATATTACTCAGAGATTTTATTCATTCATTTTCATTTTTTTCTCTATTCTTGTCTGCCTCTCTTATTTCAGAAACAGAGTGTTCAAGCTCTGAGATTCTTTCCTCTGTGTGGTCTATTCTGCTATTGATACTTGTGATTGCATTGTGGAATTCTTATGTTGTATTTTTCAGCTCCATCAGGTCAGTTATGTTCTTCTTCATTTGTAGAGTTTTTGGAGACTTCTTTCACCCCGTCACTGGAGTCTCCTCTCCTGCAGTTCACCATTGATATGGTTTGGCTGTGTCTCCAAAATCTCATCTTGAATTGTAGCTCCCATTATTCCCATGTGTTTTGGAAGGGACCGGGTGGGAGACAATTAAATGCTGGGGACAATTTCCCCCATACTGTTCTCATGATAGTGAATAAGTCTCATGTGATCTGATGGTTTTATAAGGGGTTTCCCCTTCCGCTTGGGTCTCATTCTTTCTTGCCGGCCACCGTGTAAGGTGTGCCTTCTGTCTTCTGCCATAATTGTGAGGCCTCCCTAGCCATGTGGAACTATGAGGCCATTAAACCCCTTTTTATTTTTAAATTACCCAGTCTTGGGTATGTCTTCATCAGCAGCATGAAAACTAATACAACCATGATAATGGTAAATGGATTCTTCAGAAGAAATTACTTCTTATTCTTTCTTTAGCCACTAGGCAGCAGTAATATACTTCCAGCTTCTCACTACTAAGATCACTTTACCCCTCCAACTGGCCTTTAGAATACGATTTGGGATAAACTTAAGCCAGCTCTTCCTTTTACATGGACAACTTCTGGTCAAGGGAAATCACATGCATTCTTTTTACCATTAAACTTATCTTCTGCCTGAAGAGTGGCTGGCTATCCATAGTAACTGCTGTTTAGATTTCTCAGTAGTGATTCAGACTTCAGGCTCCTTTGTTCCCAAGCTCCACACAACATAGTTCAAGTTATAGGTTGGGAGGGGTCATCTTTAATGTCCATTTCTCTGATTTTGATAAAGAGAAATGTATCTCCTACTTCTAACCCCCTTCTATCTCTATACTCCTTCTACCTCTCTCCTGAATTCCTTTCCAGTATCTCTTGTCTTTCTCAGCCCCTCAATATTAGTTTATGGATTGGAGGTAGGTGTTCAGCAAAGTGTCCCCAAACTGGTTCCTAGCCATCTGCTTTGAAAGTCCTGGTTTTGCCTTCTCATAGCTCATTTTGTAATGTTGATGAGGTTGATCTCATGTTCTATGGCCTCAGTTAAAACTGTACTGCCATAGTTCCATTTGGACATTTTGTTATACCTGCAACCAAACAGAAGATGTGCAAAAGTTATGACTAATCAATGTGAGATGCATTCATATAAATAGATATTACACATATTAGAAGATGCTCAACATCACTATGAAATCTTGGAAATGCAATTAGAGCAATTAAATATCTTTATTGTATTAGTGAAAATATAAATGATTGATAGCTAGTATTAATGAGATATATTGTTGATGGAGTATACATTGGTATAGTCTTGAGAACAATCTGGCAGTGCACATTAAAATAAGAAATGTGCACATTCTTTAAGCCATCATTTATATATCTCATTTTCTACCCCAGAGAAGTACTTGTCCATGTTCTTACAAAGGCAGGTACAAAAACATTCATTGTAGCATTACTCATAAGGACAAAGACTAAAGATAACCCATCAGTGGCAGAATAATTAAATGAGCAATCTCTAAATCTCCCTTGAAATTATTAGTATAAGATTAGTGTAAGTAATGTGTGTCACTTCTAGGCCATAGCTTTTAAAAAGTAGAAGTACCTTCTCCATCCTCTTCTGCTGACTGAATGCAGATAATCGGAAGACCCTAGAAAGTGGCCAAAAACCATACAGAAGGAGTTGGGTTCTTGAATGAAGGAAAACTACCTGTGGACCTGCATCACCCTCACTGGACGGGTACGTGAATAAGACATAAGCTTCTCCTGTTTTAATCCATTGATATTTTGAGATTTACTTGTTGAAGTAGCTAATGTTACCCTAATACAAATGATATGTAGAAGTTAAAAAGGAGGAAGTCAATTGGAATGCTTGAACTTACCTATATCTTGAGGGTATGTCAAGTTAGGAAAGCGTGTGATGTCATGTACATCAAACAACACTCAGACTATGCCTGTATATGTTAAACAAATAGAAAAAGTTCTGGAAGGATAACCATTAAACTAATAGTGAGTACCTCCAAAGAGGGAAGTAGGATTGAGTATTGTGGTAACTGGGGACTTTTGCTTTTATTATTGGAATTTTTTATGAGAAGAATATTGCTTGAATTACTTGTGTAATTAAAAATTATAAAATAAATTAGATTGGTTCTCTGGATAATTGCTTGGCTTGAACTGATCCATTTTTGTTTCTGTGCTCATTTATATGAAGAAAATAGATAAAAACTTCATCTTTCTCTCTTTACCAATATCTCGTCATCAGCAGCAATTATTGGGAATAATTCCTGAATTCTAGTTTTTGGCATAAATTCATATGAGAAAATTTATCAAGGATTTAAAAAATGTTACAGAATCCTCTAAAGTAGCTTGAGAAGAAAAATGCTTGTAAATCAATTACGATAGCAAAAATAAATATATATGGATTTAGAAATATTTTGGTGGGGTTGTTGATGTAGTATTACTGAATTCATAAATATGTCTTAAGAAAGCTGAATTCACTCAAGTGTCTCCTTTGATAATTACAGAAGTGATAGTGTGACATTGCCTTTCATCAAGCTATGACGACCTAACTTCTAACATTGACTTCAGTATGATAACAGCATGGCAATAATGGGAGCACATCCACTCCGTGCACTGCTTTTAGCATCCAGTGAGTAATCTGGTGTGTCTGCTAAGAGAGTAAGAATATCTAAAGTGCTCAGCCATGAATGACCAGAAAACAACAGTACCATGATGCCTTATCTCCTACTCTGCCTCTCTGCTTTTTATACATTGCTTCCTTTAGGTCCACTCTGTTGGGCTGGGCCATGGACACATTTACACACTGAAATCAGTGTTTCTTTGGCTTTTCCTTTGGTTATCAAGGCAATTGCTTGTCCTCACGCCCTCTGAGAAAAACCATCATGAAGGACTCTCTTAGAAGCTCTATGGCTTGGACTAACCAGTTCATTCTCCCTCACACACTTTCATTTGAAATGTTTCAACTTCAGATCATTCCTTGGACACCACTTCCCAAGAGGGATGCAAGCTGTGCAGGCTTCAAGACTCACCCCTCTCTTCACATCTTTTTCATTTCACTCTCCTAAACAGGATCAGATTGGATCTTATGTTCCCCATGTCCTTCTTCAGTTCGAGGACCCTACACTACTTTTATTCTGTAATTCCTGCTATAGCATTTAGCAGTATTCAGAAAAAATAGAACTAGCAATGTTTAGCTTAAGGAGTTTTTGTGAGAAAAAGAATGTGTATCAGTGTGCTTAGCAGGGACACCATAATGTTGGTTTCCCTCCCTGGGTTTCACATTTCTTATATTCTGCAGGTGCTTGTCAGAGTTGCAAAATACCAAGCAGGTAGGGCTATAAGCTGGGAGCTTTAGGATGGAATACCAAGAGACAAGCTTCAGGGGAGATGGTAATGGTTCAATCTGGGAATAATAAGGTTGGTCAGGGTGGATGCAGTTACGGGGTGACTTAGGAGCTAGGGAAGCCTGGAGAAGATATTGCTGCCTGCAGATACTATGCCAAGGACCTTGTGCCATCAAGTATTAGAATCTCATGGTAAGCTTAACTTCTATTTGATTCCAATACATTAAAGCTAAAATAAGGGCAAAAGAAAAGCAGCATAAAAAGCCTAAATCCTACCCCACTGTGTATATTATTGCTTTCCAGTGTGAATTCTGAACTTAGAAACCAGAGTGATGGAGGGAGCATTAACAAGAAGACAGATGATTGTATTTCTGTAAGCTGAACTCTCCCCATTGGCTGAGGTGTTTCTGCTCCATCCCCCACCTCTCTGCTGACCTCATTCTCTTTACAGCGGCAGTTTGCTCACTCTTGTCTTCTCTAGTCTGAGGCCAGTGTGGATCCTGTATACCAGCAGCTCTCAGTTTCCACTTAATCTCTTCTGCGTCTCTCTCTGCTATGGCCCCTAGGGACATTCATCACAACATGGAGAAGCCATCCTTCATTCAGTAGCTCCATTCCCTTTTCCCAGTTTTAGAGAAACCCTGCGCCCCTTACTCTATGTTTGTGTCCCCTTGCTTTCCAGAGCCACTTCTAAACCATTGGCTGTTTCTTATTGTTTGAATACTTCAAATGATTAAGCTATTGTCTCCAACGCCTCTGCTTGCTTTCCTTTCCTAAGTAATTTTAATGTCTTGTAAAATTCCTTCTCTTCTGCCATCCTGAGATTAGTGTTAATGAGCTTTAATCTCCTCCTTTTGGACTAGAGTGTATATCAATTTTGTCCTCATCTTCATCCATCCAATCTCATTCACCCAAGGTCCAACTCAAAACTATCCTCTTCAGAGCCTTTCCTGATCCTTACAGCAACAACTACAAGTTACCTACTTTTTTTCTGGACAACCATATTCCTTTATTTTATTTTATGCATTTTGAAAATTTTATATAGAATAATAATGAAAGGTGAGATATTTAGGGAAAAGAACTGTGAAATATTTAGAAGAACTGTGTTTTATTCATGTTTGCATTTCTACCAGCCCTACTTCAGCTCCTCATTTTGCACTTGGCATGCAGAGTATGCTTAATAAATGTTAATTTGAACACAATGACAACACCTGCCTCCTTATCCTTTCCTGTTTTAGTAACGCTTATTATAATGCCATAAACTACAACCCCTAAATTTCAGGAATTCTAGAGACTCTCTGGAATAGCATCCACAAAGCTATTTTTAATAATATTCAATAATATTTTTGAAGCATATCCTGTATATCCAGCCCTTGCCTAAATAGTAGGGATAGGTTGTGAGGAAGGAGCGTTCTAACTGGACCCTTGGGAATGAAGCCACTTCTCCATCCCTGGGGCTGGGGAAGGACCTACCAGCCGGAACCATGCTGCCTTATCATTATGAAATAGGTAAAAAGTAGCCCCTAAAGCAAAGAACAGTGTCCACTGCATCCTCTACTTAACTCTTCCCTATCCCTAGTCCTGTAGCCTCCTTTAGAGTAGACTAAGTTGCAATTCCAAACAGGTTCTATTTTGTTTCACATCCTTCAATAGCTTTCAGCATCAAGTTCAAGTGCCCAGTTTAGCATAGAAGGCTTTCCTGAGCTGCCTGTTTCTGAAGCATCTTGCACTAAGCCACATGCATGCCCACCCTTTAATCATGAAGTCTTCTTTTAGTTTTCAAACCTGGCAGGCTTTTTGAGCATCTGTGGTTTCTTCACGTTCTATTTTTTCTTTCTAAAATGGTTTCTTTTCTTCATTTTAACTTAGTAAATGCCTTTCCACTCTTTACCTCAGTTTAAAGATCACATATCTTGAGACTGTCTCTTGACTTCCCTGTTTTATTTAAAAATCCCCTCTCTGTTTTTGTAGCATAATATGGTTCAGTTTGTCACAGCCTCCATAATGATGAGTTTACATGTCTGCCTTCATTTTGCTGTGTGCTTGTGCTTTTTCTGTCTTAATCGGTTTTTGCATCCACTGTACAGGCTGGGGCCTGGTATGCAGTAGGAACTTGGTAGCTTTAAAGAATTTAACTTCTAGCACTTTTCAGGCTCCTCCATTAAATCCAAAGTAAATACTTTATTTATTTACCTACTTCACTTTTAGAAGTGTTTATATTGGACAAATTTATTATTCGATTCTAAAATTTTGTGGAACTTTCTCTTTATTTCTATTTAGATAAATATCCTATATCTAGTTGGATGATTATTCTTGTTGGTTGATGCTACTATTGAAACACTTATAAAATTGAATTATATTAATGATTCATTTGCTTTTCTCTATCTCTTTCACTCTATTGTGAAGTCTCAGAGGCAGGGTCCACATTCTATTCATTATTGCGCAGCCAATCCTGGCACACGGAAAGTACTCAGTGAATGTTTATTGAATAAATACAAATATATATCCTCCGGTTCTGACTGGCCTCATGCCTCTGAAAATGATCTCTCCTTTTTTCTTCATATTCTTGGGCTTCATCTTTCAGTACCTTTTAAGAGTGTCTGATTTCGCAATTACCACCTTTCCTCCAACTAGGAAAAGTAGCCACCAGGAGAAGGGTTTGCTACTGCTTGGGATGCCTCCACTATCAGTGGGTCTTAATTGGAGGGCAGGGGCAGCCAAGTGCAAGGTAAGTGGCAGAAATCCCAGGTGGCAAAAGCATGGCCGCTTCATGTCAATGAGATGCACATGAAGACTAAGCAGGTCTCATGGCACAGCACAGGGGCCTCAGAAAGCTGGGATAGATTTGAGTCAGTCCCTAGCTTGACACTGTGGGTAGCAGGGTTATTTGGGGAAAGACTTTATGGTTATCACTTAATCTACTTAATCTACTTAAGGGTTAGGAAATAATGAGAGCAAATAGAAAGGGCAAGAGAATAGAAATCTAAAGGACAGAGTCCCAGTGTCAATTTCTTTTTTCTGCTTACATGCCAGACTTTGAGGAAGCCATGAGTCCCATGAGCCTTGGTTTCTGTATCTCTGCTGTGGAATAATTATACTTACCCTTTTTACCTCATAGAATTGTTCCAAGGACCAAATGAGGGCTACACAATCTACTGCACACTGTTAATTTGTTCACCAGTGTGAGGGGTTATCATTCTTACTCTTGTTTTATAAAGGCAATGGTATTATTACCTAGTTCTCTGATTTACGGAGGTAATTATGCAGATTTCCCACTTTGCTGTATTCTTTTTAGAGAGAATGTTACTACAAGCTAGCTTTTCTCTTTGAAAAGTAGAATTTTACCCAACTTAACAATTCCAGAGAATAGTTCACGTTTGCACCGCAGCAGGTGGTGGTAACTCCTGTTGTGGGGATTTTACTTTTTGTTGAGAAGGCAAGGAGAAGGGAAGGGATGTGAGAGGAATGTAGAAACCAGTGGTCTTCTCACAGCATGGCTTTACTTGATTTTATTTTGTGGACAAGCCTTGCGTTGTTGGCAAGTCACAATTTTCTTCAATGACCTTCAATTTTCTTCATCATCTGAAGCTTCTTCTCTCAGAATTCCTAATGGTCTGTCCATTAACAGATATTTACTGAATACCTTCAGTGTGCGAATGAGCCAGACCACAGAAGTGCAATGGTGAACAAAACAGACACAGCCTTTGGGTTTACTGAGTTCATCTTCTACTGGAGAAAATGGAGAAAAACAATTGCAGATGTTGAGGAAATATAATTAAAAACAAAATCTTCTTCAACCCAGGACATTTCTCCACAAAGGTAGTAGAAACAGAAAACAGTTTTTATTAAACAAGCATTAAACCAGTATGCAATGTGCATCACAGACAATTCAGTAAGAGATTGCAAAGACAGAAAGAAATTTCACCCATTTATATAGCCAAGCTGACACAACCCATTATGCACATGTTCTCAATAAAAACAATACCTAGTCCTTTCTGGGCGCAGTAACTCACGCCTGTAATCTCAGCACTTTGGGAGGCCAAGGCAGGCAGATCACCTGAGGTCAGGAGTTCAAGACCAGCCTAGCCAACATGGTGAAACCCTGTCTGTAATAATAAAAAAAAATTAGCTGGGCATGGTGGTGGGCACCTGTAATCCCAGCTACTCAGGGAGGATGAAGCAGGAGAATTGCTTGAGTCCGGGAGTTGGATGTTGCAGTGAGCCGAGATTGCGCCACTGCACTCCAGCCTGGGCAACAAGAGTGAAACTCCATCTCAAAAGCAAACAAAACAAAACAAAACAAAAAACAACACCTAGTCCTAAAATAAGAGGACTTGACAGCATCATTTGTCACATAATTCATCCTAACTTTACCTGGTAATGGGCGTTACTATCAATGCTAACATATTTATTTTATTCAGAAGAAAATTCTGATACTTTTATAAGAAGGAGGGAATTTTGCAATTTGGGGCATGGTTCTCACCTAAGTTAGGGTGCTACCCTCCCATAGAAACTGAGACATAAGGGTGCTGATTTCCCTTGATGTTTACATTTCAAAGAGATGGCTTCCAGGTTTTGGAGGTTGATTTTCCTGGGCTATCAAGCTATTTAATTTTCAAAAGAATTTATATACATTTCAAAGAGAGGAGAAAGTATTTATATAAGTTTTCTAAAGTAAATAGTCTGAGAAAAAGTAGAGCAGTATAATTCCTTCCCCTATTTTCAACAGGGAGAATGAAGTGTCTTTAAAAAAAAAATGATTTGTCCTTACACAGATAACAGATTTAAGAATCTCAAAGGTGCAAAAAATTTTCAACTCAAGAAGACTGCACTTCAGTGTTTTTTTTCTTATTGATTTTTCAATTGATTTCTTATTCAGTTTACTGAAATGGTTAAAGTCTAAAAATTCATTATGTAAGCAAATAAGGGCCAGAAATTGGAAGTTATTCCTGATCCTGGAATTTATCTGTCTCTGGTCTTAAGGATTATTGAAACAGTTGGAAGGTGATTATAATCACATTTTAACTTGATAGTATTTCAACATTTTAACCTCAGCACCTTGCAAATCCTGGAACATAGCAGGTTCTCAGTAAACCTTGGCTGACAATGAATAGCTGAATTGTCTAAGAGCAGAATGCCCTACCCATGTAGAGAGAGATGTGTGTCATACCAGGGTGAGTGGATTGCTCCACAGATTCCCCCAGATAATTAGCTTCATAAATATTGATGTCTCAGCATTTCCCACTCTTCTTTGCCAGCTCTCCTGGGAATATCTGAAAAGCACTTTTAACACAGACTTAAGTTTAATGAACATAAAGCAATAGTAATTACACTGGCTAGGCTTTTCTTCAGGTATTCTCTCAAATTCTAGAAGTTCTGCTGGATTTATCCAGTCTGTATCCAGGGTGAATAAAAGGGGAGCTTTTCTATTCTACTTCCCTCAACCAAAGGCATGTCTTCCTGATACTTGGGTTTGATTCTCCAAATCTCCAGGGTTAATTTGCTGATGGTAGTAGGTATTCACCACTGCAGGTGTGGGTTGTAGGTAGAGGAGAGCTTCCTTCCCTTTGCTTATTATCACCATCATCTTTCTCATTTTCCCCAGACGCCTTTCCTTTACTTGCCAGGGTCCATTCTGATCCCCTTTATAGTTCCCTCAGCCCCCTCAGGAAGCCTCTGAGGGTTTCTTTTTCTCATCAGTCCTCTGATCACCAACTTCCTCTGTCTCATACATCTTGATTGCAGCCATACATACAAGACATGCTTTTTACTATGTATATGTATACAGAATAATAGAGTCACTTAGTGACAATCACTGATGTAGAATATGGCACTGAAGTCAGCAGTTTTCTCTTTCCTCAAGAAATCCTCAAATACGCAGTTGTGTTTTTCTAGTTTCAACCAGTAAGATGTTTGTAATTAATTTAATCTGGTTAGTGATCATGAAAAAGGAAGTGATTTTTCACTTTTTGAAGGCACAAACTCTTTTGAACTAGTAAGAAGGAAGAATTCCCCAAACGTCAAGAGGAGCATCATTTAATACAAGGAAATTGCAATTCATTTAAAGCTACCTTAGTAGCAGTAAAGACTTAGGTGATGGCCACGCTTTCAACATTTAAGCATTTAGTGAGTTGGTTATTTGGCATTATGCCACTTAAACATGCAGATGATTGATTTCATTTTTAAAACACTTGACCACATCCTCCTGATGTTTTGGCATCTTGCCAACAGCCTCAGTGTGCTGTGCTTTTTAAGAAAGCTCTCTACTGCTGTCTTATGGTGCCTGGATGAATGGCTGGGAGTCAGGAAGCAATGCTGGCTCCACCACTAAGCAGATAAGTTGGGATAAATTGGATAATCTTGGGTAAGTTTATTTGTGTGGGTCTCAATTTCGCCTTTTGCAAACTGCATGTTAAATTGATAAAAAATTTTGTAAATGTGGAGCTGTCTAATTGGCAAGGAAAATCTTCAGGACCTTATGAACAACTTTTTGTAAAGTCATGCACTTCGGCCTCTGTTGTTTTCATTGTGACTTTTAATGTACTCACTGACTCAAGGTTCAAGCAATTTACAAGGGGTTCCTTGTCATTCTTATGAATTAATACACCATTACATACTCTTTTTGTCCCTGGGCTTAGGAGCAGCTTCGTTTTTGGAATCCAATAAGAATGTTCTTCTTGGAGATAATTAAAGGCCTCTGCCCTCAACCAACTAAACAGGTTTTAATCAAAAATTGAATGTGCAGATTTTTCTTTAGAAATTATGTAAATAAGGTACAAACCAGGATGCAGATGTGAAGGATCAAAGTGGAAATTACCTCTGCTGGTCCCTTGAAGAGCAAATTGTTTTATTGACTTTTCTTCAACATAGTTCTTATTCTGCCTTCTAAGGATTTTTCTTCTTTGCATTTTTAAAAAAATATAATTTGATGATCTATAATAAAGGAAATAAAGACCTTTGACTAACATAGCTTCTGTTTTGCTAGAGGCAGAGCCAACTTTGAAATTGTACTATTTAATTACAGTGAAGACTTCCATGGCCTCATGAGCAAAAACTAACTAATGCTTTTCCTTTCAGAAAGCAGGCAAGAGTGCAGGCAGAGAAACAAGGGTATTTTGGTCCTCCCAAAAATAGGAGCCTGAGATGTTTATATCAGGAGGAAGTGTTTGGGCAATGTCTGTTCCTGTTCAGACTTTATCCCTTTGGGGACTGGCAGAGATGTGGTGAATCTTTCTCCTGAGAATTTCTGAGCAATACACAGGGCCTGGACAAGCCTCCTTTAACAACTTAATCAATTCAAGGAATACGAGTCGCAATGCTTTGCCTGGTACTTATGTAAGATGAAAGGAGTCTCAAAGTCGAATGAAACTGTATTATTCAGCTCTGTATTATTCACTCTGAAGGCATCCTACTCAATAGGTTATGCATGAATTTCTCCCATTTAGAGTAAAGCACAGTAGCCAAAAGTCATCAATGTTTTATAAACTGTGACTAATCCTCTACATAGTCTCTCTTTCTCTTTTCCTAGTGATCAGATTTTTTTTTTTTTTGTATTTGCTGATATTTAGGTACTACTTCTCTGCACTTTTATTATTATTTTTTAAATCACTTGAGACCAT
This sequence comes from Pan paniscus, assembly GCF_029289425.2. Taxonomy (NCBI): domain Eukaryota; kingdom Metazoa; phylum Chordata; class Mammalia; order Primates; family Hominidae; genus Pan; species Pan paniscus. Next base: position 105,306,294 of record NC_073253.2, read on the forward strand.
GGCAAACTGTGGAGTTGAGGATTGATAGGGTCATTAGAGAAGTCTGCTCTCCCAAGCTTTTAGATTGCTTTGAAATATTTTGCTTCAAAATAGCAAGAGATAAATCTGAAGCTCTGCCTTCCAGAGCAGCAACACAGTGAATTTCCAGGGTCCTCCTGGCTTTTAACAAGCTGTCGCCACCCCAAAATAGTGGCGATCTCATAAACGTTTAGCAAATCATGGCAATGAATGTGGCAAGGGCGGACATAGCCAGTGTGTGTGTTTTTTTAATCATGCATCATTTAGTACAAAGACGACTCTTGGATGTTTTGGCAAATTAATTTGTATTGCACTTCAGAGAAGGGAGAGAGCAGCTGGGCTCTAGCCCATGAAGCTACAGTAGCTGTATTTGCTAATTAAGTTGCTGCTTCCATTGCTTCATATGAAAGCTCAAACTTTGCTTTTCCCCAAGGTTTTAGGTGAATCCATGTCAGCCCTTCTTCAGTGAGTCCATGTTCTTGCTGTGCAATGTTGGAAACTTCAATGCAATGACAGAGCAACTATTTCTAAAACAGTGGCCCTCTACAATTTAGAAGTCAGCCACAGTGCCATCTTCTTCGAAATTTGATTGAAGATGTACTCCTGGACATTTATACAAGTCAAATGTTACTCCTCCCCCATCACTCTTTTATGTTTGATATTTTGTGTAACCCTACAAGAAAGGTCTTACATGGCCTAGGTATTTGCTAGGTGTTGAATTAAAAACAAATGGTCTGAAAGAAAAATTCATTTGGAAGCAGGCCAAATTTAGGTACTCTTCTAACAAGAGGGAGAGGGAAGTTAATTCACATGCAAAATATTCAACACTTTTCCCAATCTTCATATTCTAAAGAGACTGCTGTCACCCCAGTCCTCTCCTTATGAAGTCTCATCACCCAGTGGGATTCTGTCCCCAACACACCCAGCACACCTGAGCTGCTAGATTTTCCTTTCTTCTTCCCACATCAGCCCCCTTTTCTGTTCTTTTGTCATTCAGTCATTTTTTTGTTTTAATTAGGAATGTACCTTTTCAAATGCAAATCCTCTTTCCCCCAGTATTTTTCAGTTCTGTCTATTAACTACTGGCAGAGTTTTGCAGCATGAATTCCAGGAACTATCCTTGCTTCTCTGCTTAGTGGGCAGAGGAGCAGGAGAAGCTGAACAGGCAAAACCAGAATTTGCTCTTTAACAGGAGAGAAAAAGGAGGGCTAAGAATATGCATATTTTAATAATTTTTAATGGCTATATTCTTGTCCCTAGGTATCCATGATTTTCTTCTAAAAATATATTTAAAAATTCTGTCTTCTGCCTTTCAAAGGAGCTGTGGGGCACCAAAAGTGGATGAGGCCTGGGGTTATTGTCGGGTATTTTGTCATGGTGAAATGTGTCTATGGAGACCTTTAAGACATAAGCCGAGTTGGGGTTAACAAAGAAACTTAGGAAGAATAAAGGCTTTTCATGTCATTTAATAATAAAAAATGTTAAGTTTTTTTTTATTGCTGGATAGCTGTATGACTATCTTCATACATAAGAGTTTAACACTCAGCTGAATTTATACCTTAAGCTTGTGTGTTTAGTTATTTGGTTGCCAAATGGTTTCAAGAGTCCCTGAAAATGCTGACAGGTAAGTGTTTCATGTTCTGACCCTCTTCAATAGCTTTGTGGTGATGGTAGCGATGATGGTGATGATGATGGTGATGATGATTATGATGGTACCTAATATTTATGGAGAGCTTAATTTGCGCCAGATGTGTTCAAGAACTTTACATGTGTTAAATAATTTAATATTTATAACAATCCCATTATGCAGGAACTTACTGTATTTCCATTTTTCATATAAAGGAGTAGAGGCACAGAGAAGTTAAAGAGCTGGCCTGAGCTCACAGTGCTGAGTGGTGAAGTCAAGATTTAACCATAAGCATCCTCTTTTCAAAGCCCACACTCTTAACTACTACTTTACATTGTTACTGCTGGGATCATTTTCTATTAAATAAATTGAATTTTGATTACAATTGGCTAGCTTAAGCCTGCACACCTCCCTCCTGTATTACTGCCCCCAAACTATCAAAAATAGGATACCTATGCTATATATGACCAAGCCCCAAATGTGCTAAGATTGACTGGACCAGAGGACAGGAGAAACATTTAACTTACATGTTCAGTCTCATTCAGATTTTCAGCAATGGCTTCACACCACCAAAAGAAGAGGCTTCTTCTAAAGAGTACAATGGCTAGGGCTCGCAAGGGCTGGAGCTGTAGGATCTGGCTAACTCCATACCTACCTGAGCTCTGGTTGTCCTTATGCTAATCACTCATATTAATTTACTTATAGTGTCTGCCAGGGGTCACAAACTCAAATCGTGGTGGTATGATTTAGTGATGTGAGTTTGGTGCCAAGTTGCTTGTGTTGACAGAGTACAACCTGCACCTAGCTATGTTGCCTTTAATAAATGGCTAAACAGAACTTACCCTCGGGCTGCCTTTGGTAGGCACTTAGCCAGTTTGCCACCTCTGCTACACATTTATCTCTATTAGTAGCACAGATTGGAAAGTTGCCCACTGGCTTCTGATGTCAGATAATGTACCATCCAACTACACACTAATATATAAGGACAGAAAGTAGAATCACAGCTTTCGGCCTATCAATGGAGACAGACTATGGCCCTTAGGGATTCTAGTTTCTGAAGAAACCAAATAAATTTCTATAGCATTGTGGTCAGCAGTTCAAATCTGGGCATCTGCTATTTTGTACCCAACACTGTGCTAGGTAGACATAATGGAAAACATAAAAGAAGCAGGAAAAACTCTCATCAGTTTTAGATGGCCAGCAATTTTATAGGGGAAACTAATGAAAAGTACATGACACATTTAAGCAAGGTTTAAGGTGTGCAATTCAGACAGTAAGTGTTAGAGGAGGTTTCTATTGCAGAATGGACCAGACCTAACACAGGTAGTTCATGTAGCTGCTTCATCTCCATTATCCCCGAGACCTGTGTAATGTAAAATGTCAGTTCAGGTTCACCATCTCAAAGCCTTGAAATGCAGCAGGTCTGCCAGGATTAAGTAGATAATTGGCTAGCAATATTTTGCTGCATTGACTTTGGATTCGTAGATATGCAGATGGGTGTTAGAATCTGCTCTGAAAGGTATACCGGACAGCTAGAAATGGCTTTGCCACTAGCTGGGAGGCTTGGATCATTGTTCTTCCTGAATACCCCCCAAAATGCATTGCTCAATTGGCTAAACCAATCATTCATTCATTCATCCAATAATTAAATAATTAGCAGTTGCTACTATGTGCCAGATTCTATTCTAACTTTATAAGATATTTCAAATTCTAGGTAGGTTAAGGACAGAATTTGGTATTAGAAAACCTAGGTTATAATCATGGCTCTCTTCTTTATTTACAGTGAGGCAGAATAAAGTCAATTTACTTACCTTGGTTTTTATTTCACATTTGTGAATGAAAAACTGGCTACCTGTGTTGTTTATGAACTGTGCCCTCTGGAGTTCTGTGATTTCTTTCTCAGGGTGGCATGGGGATATTCTAGACCAGTGGTTCTCAACCAGGGGCAATTTTGTACTCCCTTATTTATGCCCAGAGGACATTAGTAATGTCTGGAAAAAATGTTAGGAGGGGCAGTGTTTGCCACTGGATCTGGTGGGTGGAGGTCATGAATATTGCTAAATATCCTACAATGCACAAGACGGTCTGCCACAACCATCTATACAAAGATTTATGTAATCTAAAATGTCAGTAGTACCCAGGTTGAGAAACACTGCTGTAGAAGACAGACATGAGGCTGAGCTTGTTGGGCCCCTGAGATCCCTAATCTACTAACACCAAAGGAGATCCACCTTTATTTTCTGGATGTAGCCAGCATAAATTTGACAGGTGATAACTCAAGTGTGTAAATTTTATTTTCTATAATTCAGCATAAATTATGTGTTAATTCCCCCACTATGTTTTTCAGTTGCTTCAGAGTTGACATACAGATACTTCCAGGTTACAGTGTCCTTTCTTTTCCTCTTCAGGACTGAATCTACCTTGGTGACTCTTAAACACCATCCTGGTATTGAGGGGAAGTTGAGGTCCAGGTTTGCTCTACCCTCAAGCCTCTGCTGTTGTCTGCAGCCATGCATCCCTCTCTGCTGGTCTTTGTTCACCAGTTTTTATTCTTACTGCTCTTGTCCCGCCACAACTGCAATAGTGTGCTCTAATCACAGCTGTAACAAGGCCTCTGGTTCTCTCCCTTGGCCATTTGTGTTCCCATTTTGGAGTCACTGGAAATTTTCATATATGCTTCTTAATCCCTCTAGGCTGTGGAATCTCAGGGTATGGCTCTGTTAGACCCTCTCTATACCTGATCTGACACTATTTCTATTCACAGTTGAAGTCCTATGCTGGAAAGGTGCACCCTTTTGAGAGGTTCTCTGGCACTCCTGATGACACATTTCTTTCCTGCTCTCAGGCCTCCCAATCCTAGATCTCTTTTGCAGAGACTCCTACCAGCAGCTCGCTCTATTGATATCCGCTTTGCCACTCTTTCCTTCTCCCAGCTGATTGAAATTTATCTTCTTTTAAGGGTGGAAAATGGCATCTACAAAATCTGACATTCTTTCTAACCTTAGTGTATATAGTATAAAATTAATATTTTTATTTTTATCAAAACTGCCATTTCAATGAATCCTTTATTCTTTCAAAATCTTGGCTGTTTTAATAGAAAATCTTCATTTTTTCAGCTATTAACTCTGATGTGAAATTCAAAACTCTAAATATAAGAATTGACTTCTTTATAATCCAGCAACAACTAGCCTTTCCTAATGATAGGAGTACCATTGGCACAATGGGTAGTGGATTTTAGGATTAATCCTTATAGTTTCAATGTCCTTTTAAACTTTAATTTGCTGCTTAAAAAAGAAGATAATTAAAGAAAGAAGGAAGGAAGGAAAGCCTAGATGGTCTGCATTCTCATTCTTTCATATAAGATGATCTGAATGTGTGAAAAGTCTGCGTCTGTTGTGTATGCCTAATAATCTCCCTTCCTTGATGTATACTTTTTTCCCCTCTGAATTACTATGGGAAGAGAGGCGATATGGTTTGGATATTTGTCCCCTTCAAATCGCATGTTGAAATGTGACCTCTAATGTTGGAGGTGGGCCTAGTGCAAGGTATTTATGTCATGGGGACAAATCTCTCATGAATGGCTTGGTGCTGTCCTCGTGGATAAGTTCTCATTCTATGAATGTACATGGTATCTCGTTGTTTAAAAGAGCCTGGCACCTCCTCCCTTTCTCGCTTACTTTTGCCCTCACTATCTGATGCGTCTGCTCCCCGCTTAGCCTTCCACCATGATTGGAAGCTTCCTGAGGCCCTTGCCAGGAGCAGATGCCAGTGTCATGCTTCCTGTACAGTCTGCAGAACCATGAGCCAAATAAGCCTCTTTTCCTTATAAATTACCCACTCTCAGGTATTCATTTACAGCAATGCAAACAGACTAATACCAGAGGCCTTTGGAATCCCCATAAGGAAGCAAGGAGATCTACATATAATTTTTCCTTTGTAATTCATTGTCAAGGGGAAAATTGGATTAGATAATTGGAAACATTTTACATGGACATTTGGCTAGACATTACTCATACATTATTTCTATCCAGAGTATTTGCTTTTGAACACAAAAATTTTCAAAGAGATAGCAAAAATATTCCCTATTTCCTAGTGGGAAAATAATAAATATAATTAACAAAGTTAGGGATTGGGAATCTCTGTCATCCCTCTCTCTCTCTCTCTCTGATCTATCTAATTTTTAGTATAGGTGGCAATTTCTGCCTATTATTTAGGAGAATAAAATTTAATTTCCTAATGGCAGGGCAAAGATTTATTTGAAAGGTATTGTGCATCATTTATTGATCCAAAGAATATTTGTTGAATGTGCATTCCATAGATAAACCCCCTTATCAAATCTACTTTTTAAAAGACCAGGTCCTAGTCCTGCATGCGTTATTAACTAATGATGTGACTGAAAAAGCCACAGTCTTTTTATATGGTCCAACTCTCTCATCTTTAAAATTAAAGACTGTTTATAGGTTCTACTTTAATGGTTCAAAATCTATAGCATTTTCTCCCACAAGCTGTCCTTGGCATATACAACTTTCTTAGAATCTAATGTGCACACAAATATAATTCCTAAATATAATGATTGAAACTGTCTATGATTAAATAATCAGTTTTATTTTACCTATGTTATGGTATCTAGTAATCATTACCAAATAAACTATACAACACATAACAATTACTGATTGAATGAATGTAAGCCATTGGCAATCCAAAAACTAAAATCCATTTGGACAACAAATAAACTTTCAGATATAGTCTATACTATAATATGTAAATTCTTATTCAAAGTAATCTCAGCCAAAAAGACACTTCGACTGAAAACAAAGAAAAACCAATTTTATTCTCTTTCTTCTTTCCATTTAATTCTCTGAGTTTGGGCAAAATTTAATCAATAGAGGGTCATGTTGAAAGCTAACACATTTATCTGTGGGTCATATTTCTTATTAAGGACTGAACATTGAACTTTTAGTCAGGACAACATTCTGGGAAATGCAGCTATTCAGTCACGTTGCATCTGCTACTGGAATCATTTATTATGAACTTTCATTCATTTAAAAGAAGAAGTAGGTAATTAGAGTTTCAACTCAAAGCTTTGCTATCTGGTGGGAGCTAACATTTTAAATTAAGGAGGCTTTTGGAAAGACACATTTCTATGGGGGTTACTTTAGAGCCCCAAGGATAAAAATAACCTATTCACCATTGCTAAATGTCATGACATGTTACCAAAATGCATCTCTGCAGATCTTCTATCTAGGTCAGTGCTCATATTTCTACCTTCTCTTGAAAACGGGTTATCTTGTTATTGATATTAAATGATAACTCTGGGTTCACATTTACCTTTGAATTAGAGTTGCTGATAACTCTGTTATCACATGAGTGCATGACTAATTTTCCCCCAAGTTCTAGCTGAAGATAAGACTTTACTTACATTTTAGTCTCCAGATGGAATATGGGCTTGTGTATAAAAGTGTGCATGTGCACCCAGATATGTGAGAGGCAAAAATAGTGTAGGAGTCGTGCAGTGTAGATCTGTCTATAGATCCCTTTCTTCTCCTTCCCTCGGTCTGAAAGATTGCAGTTCTGGTCCTATTGGCTGATGCCAATGCGGTCTGTCTATTGAGTGAGAACAAAACACTAGGTATAGCGTTCATTTACCCCAGCTTTCTTCACCAAGGTGAGTAATTGATGAACACAGAGATGGGCTTCGAAGCAGTTTCTGTTGCTATTAGCTAACATATACCAAAAGCCTAGCCTACTATGTTTTCTACAAACATAAACAATCCAAGGTTTTTTCCCTTTAAAAATTTCCATGGTTTAAGATGAAAAAATAAACAAAAATAACTCTGCTGTGTGCCACTATCATCTGAAATTTCATTCATAGCAGATAGAATTATGGTGTTTCTGTTATTACAGATTCAATATTGGCTGGAGTTGTATATAGATTCCTATCACCTAGCTATTATGCAGGTGCAAAATACTTGGCTAGTTCGCTTAGATGTTTTTGCTTTACATTTTCTGCTCTTACAAAGATCTCTGAATGTCCCAGCATTCAAAGTGAACACAATCAAGAATCATCTTTTGAACTAATAAGATCTAATCTACAGAAGGATCTGTCAATTTTTTTCTTCCTAAATGTTCATTTATTGTGAAAAAACACAGGACTGAGTTTATTGTTCATTTGAAGCATATTAGGATCTATTTAACGAAGAGAGGCAGTTGGGGCTGCATATTTTCAGTTGTGAAGAAAGGAAATTAATCAAAAAGGGAGATAACCATGGCTTCTGTGAAAGCTGTTTTGGCTTGCAGTCCAGGTGTGACTGCCTTTTACTGAGGTTTACACAGCAAGATAAACCCCACTGCTGATTGTCTTATGATTTTTTTGCCGAGGCCTGTCACAATACAATGCGATGAAGATGTATCAAAGCACCATCCACCCCCGCAGGAAAAAAATATCTGAATACCTTGTATTTATGTAGCACCTGGCTCCAGGGACCTCACAGTGCTGACACACAACATTACTCCCGGATTACATCTCCCAAGCCCCTGCAGCGACTGGGTGACCGCTGTGCAAGTCCAGCCATAACTGCATTCTCCAAGTGAGAAAACAGAATGGTACTTGGAAATCCAGCTCCAGGCTTGAACTTTTAAGTGCAATGCTGCATGATGAATTAAAGGCAAGGAAGCTTGGGCTGGTCATCAGAGAGGATTTTGTCTCTAGAGCAACATTAAATATAAAATTAAGTTCAAGGATAGAGTGGTCATAGCTGGTAACATTTTAAAAAATAGCTTGGCATTATGGATTATTACTAAGAAATAAAATAAGAGGCCAGTTATCAGAGAAATATTTTCTGACTCGTTGATTTTCTCCAACCACCATTTGTTTCCTGTGTGCCAGTGACTCATCAACACACAGTAAAAGAACTATGCTTATTGAAATCTATATCATGCCACAGCTCAACTTGGAGGAGAAAAGTGTAACAGAGGCAGGAGAAATTTGTGGCCAAAGGAACATCATATGCATCCAAGCTATCTGCGACCTGGCAAACCTCCCAGTTCAGCAATTTAGCACATTTATTGGGGGTAATGGAATACACCTCTGTATCAGAGGGGCATGCATTTAATTTTTCTCACTGTATTTTCTGGATGTGTCAATGTTTTCACTGGCCATGCTATGGAGCATATGGGGTCTTCAGAGTACAGAAAAACATGTGGTCTTGCTTTCCACTTAACAATAATGTCTTATAAATAAAGGCTTATTCATAACAAACTGATGATGTCGAGGATGTCCCCTTTCCCTGTCTCACTTCCTCCTTATGTGTTTTTGGTACATGGGCTATGGACAATGATTACTTCTCTCTATCATTAGCTTTGCCTGACATTTACAGGCAGAATGATAATAATCTTATTTTTATATGTGAGAAAACTCAATAAAACCCTCAAGAAACTGCAATTAGGAAACTGATTACCATACCATGTCAGAATGAAGGAAAGAAAAAAATATAATAACTATGGGTAACCACGACAGGCATAAGGATATTTCACTTCCTCTTCTTCCATATTCAAAATGAATAAAAGTACAATAGACCTAGGTCCACCTTAGACCTAGAGAATTGGGGCCCTTCTCCTGGGTCCAGCGCTTTAGTAGAGGCTTCTTTTGTCCTTCTGGTTGTTCCACTCCCCTGGGGAGAGGTGTCCCTTGGGAACCATGGGAGCATGCCCACATAGAACCCACTCTCCTCTGGGAGACTATACTGTAGGTACTCAAGACCTGGACATTTCCTAATCATTGGACCCAAAACAACTTCCAGTGATTTTGTGTGTCTTTTCCACCAGTTCTCTCTAAGTCTGAGGACAAAGGACAATTGTTTCAGGGGTGTGTCAATGGAGGTTGGGTCTCTGTGCTGTGTGTCCCAGGTATGCTTGTGAGGTCCCTCCTTATGTGATAATGAGTAGGGATGAGATCAGGAAGTGGTTGCCTTGTGAGCTGGGACTGCTAATTTTACTCTTTCCTTGCACCTTGCAATGTTAGATGTGGGTCTATGTAGATACCCCAAACATTCCCAGTATCATCTTACTTCTACCGACACAACCACATAGTGAATCTTAGGTTTCTGGCTATAAAAGTAATTTTTAAATTTTTCCTTGAATTACTACAAAGCACTGTCCCTTGTTCTTCTTGTTAAAATCAAAAGGCCAATACTCAGTTTACATCCTGCTTTTGAATCTTCTCAATTTTTGTGGAGGCAAAGAATGCCAAAGGCGGTACACATATATTCAATCAAGGAGATAATTTTGGAAATTATGATCTATACAAAAAGTTAAGACAATTAAGGAAAATGCCAGTACAGATGGTTTTAATGATCAGGGTGAAATTTTGTTGAGGGACTTTTTTAAGGAAACTGATGGCCCCTCGGCCTGCTTTATTCCAGTTTCTTGGAAATGATTTTTATATCCTCCAACTTTACATCAATTATTCCTTTTATTCTATATAAAATATATAAGTCTGGCAAGGCCCAGCAGCAGTAGGACTTTGAAGTGAGTAGCCAGAGAAGCTGATGTGGGTTTAGCTCATTGGGCATACTTTCAGAGAAACTAGCAAGTTCTGTTCTCTTTCAGTCTAACACTTCCCCAGCATAGCTTATGCCTTAGGAAGGGCCTAGAGGGACGACAAAGGAATAAGAAATGAAAGACACCAGGGGCTTGAGAGAAGGGAATAGGAATCAGTGAAGAAGTAAAAGGTACAGACGAGATGCTGTATAAAGATTGGTATTTAATTAAGGAAAGGCTTGGCACAATGAATACTGACAAACTGTATCATTGGCACTTAGAATTATTTCTTAGGATAGATTCATCAAAATGAAAATAGATGGGTCAGAGGATATCAATATTTTTAGGTCTCTTGATATCTATGACAAATTGTAATCCACTCCCACCAGAAACGTCTGAGGGTTCCTTATTTACTGGATATTTGCCAGTGTTAGCAATCTTTTTTGTTGTTGTTAAAAAATGCTTAATTAATAAATGTTATGTTACTGTTTTAATTTTAATGTATATTATTAGTGAAATCAAATGGTTGTCAATATGTCTGTTGCCTTATATTTCCTCATTGAGATTTGTTTTTTTTTTTACTTTTAAGTTCAGGAGTACATCTGCTGGTTTATTATATAGGTAAACTTGTGTCATGGGGGTTTGTTGTACAGATTATTTCGTCACCCAGGTATTAGGCCTAGTATCCATTAGTTACTTTTTCTGATCCTCTCCCTTCTCCTAGCCTCCACCTTCTGATAAATCTCATTGTCTGTTGTTCCCCTGTAAGTGTCCATGTGTTCTCATCATTTAGCTCCCACTTATAAGTGAGAACATGTGGTATTTGGTTTTCTTTTCCTGCATTAGTATGCCAAGGATAGTGGCCTCCCACTCCATCCACGTTCCTGCAAAGAACATGATCTCATTCCTCTTATGTCTGCATAGTATTCTATTGTGTATGGTACCATATTTTCCTTATACAGTCATTTGATGGACATTTAGGTTGATTCCTTGTCTTTGCTACTGTGAATAGTGCTGCAATGAAAATACACATGCATGAGTGTTTATGATAGAATGATTTATATACCTTTGGGTATATACCCAGTAATGGGATTGCTGGGTAGAAGAAATGGTATTCTGCTTCTAGGTCTTTTAGGAATTGCCATACTGTCTTCCCCAATGGTTGAACTAATTTACACTCCCAACAACAATATAAAAGTATTCCTTTTCTCTGCAACCTTGCCAGCGTCTGTTGTTTCTTGACTTTTTAATAATCACCATTCTGACTGGTGTGAGATGCTATCTGTTTGTGGTTTTGATTTGCATTTCTCTAACGATAGTGATGCTGAACTTTTTTCATATATTTGTTGGTGGCATGAATGTTTTCTTCTGAGAAGTGTCTTTTCATGTCCTTTGCCCAGTTTTTAAAGAGGTTATTTGTTTTTTTTCTTGTAAATATGTTCAAGTTCCTTGTAGACTCTGGATATTAGATGCTTGTCAGATGGATAGATTGCAAAATTTTTCTCCCTTTCTGTAGGTTGTCTGTTCACTCTGATGATAGTTTCTTTTGCTGTGCAGAAGCTCTTTAGTTTAATTAGATCCCATTTGTCAGTTTATTTTGTTGCAATTGTTTTTGTTGCACTTGCTTTTGGCATTTTCATCATGGAATCTTTGCCCATGCCTATGTCCTGAATGGTATTGCCTAGATTTTCTTCTAGGGTTTTTATAGTTTTGAGTTTTACATTTAAGTCTTGAATCCATTTTGAGTTAATTTTTGTATAAGGTGTAAGGAAAAGGTTCAGCTTCAATTTTCTGAGCATGGCTAGACAGTTCTCCCAGCAGCATTTACTAAATAGGGAATCTTTTTTTTTTTTTTTTTTTTTTTTTTTGAGACAAAATCTAGCTCTGTCACCCAGGCTGAATGCAGTGGTGCAATCTAGGTTCACTGCAACCTGTGTCTCTCAGGTTCAAGCAATTCTCCTGCCTCAGCCTCCTGAGTAGTTGGGATTACAGGTGCCTGCCACCACACACAGTTTTTTTTTTTTTTTTTTTTTTTTGTACTTTTAGTAGAGATGGGATTTCACTATGTTGGCCAGGCTGGTCTCAAACTCCTGACCTCAAATTATCCACCCGCCTTGGCCTCCCAAAGTGCTGGGATTACAGGCTAAATAAAGACTCTTCCCCATTGCTTTTGTTAGGTTTGTAAAAGATCAGATGGTTGTAGGTGTGCTGTCTTATTTCTGAGTTCTCTATTATGTTCAATTGGTCTATTTGTCTGTTTTTGTACCAGTACCATGCTGTTTTGGTTACTGTATCCTTGTAGTATAGTTTGAAGTTGAAGTAGTGTGACGCTTCCAGCTTTGTTTTATTTTTGCTTAGGATTGTCTTGGCTATATGGGCACTTTTTTGGTACCATATTAATTTGAAAATAGTTTTCTCTAATTCTGTGAAGAATGTCAATGGTAGTTTAGCAGGAATAGCATTGAAAATATACATTACTTTGGCAATGTGGCCATTTTCACAATACTGATTCTTCCTATCCATGAGTATAGAATGTTTTTTTCCATTTGTTAGTGTCCTCTCTTATTTCCTTGAGCAGTGGTTTGTACTTCTCTTTGAAGACGTCCTTCACTTCCTTTGTTAGCTGTATTCCTAGGTATTTTATTTTTTTTGTAGCAATTGTGAATGGGAGTTCATATGTGATTTGGCTCTCTGTTTGCCTGTTGTTGGTGCATAGAAATGCTAGGGATTTATGTACATTGATTTTGTATCCTGAGGCTTTGCTGAAGTTGCTTATCAGGCAAAGAAGCTTTTGGGCTGAGACAATGGGGTTTTCTAGAGATACAGGATCATGTCATCTGCAAACACAGATAATTTGACTTCCTCTCTTCCTGTGTGAATACTCTTTATTATTTTCTTGCCTGATTGCCTTGGCCAGAACTTCCAACACTATGTTGAATAGGAGTGTTGAGAGAGGACGTCCTTGTCTTGTGCTGTTTTCAAGGAGAATGCTTCCAGCTTTTGCCCATATAGTATGATATCGGCTGCAGGTTTGTTATATATGGCTGTTATTGTTTTAGGTGTGTTCCTTCAATACTTAGTTTATTGAGAGTTTTTAACAATAAAGCGATGTTAAATTTTGTCAAAGGCCTTTTCCACATCTATTGATCGTGTGGTTGTTATCTTTAGTTCTCTTTATGTGATGAATTACATTTATTGATTTGTGTATGTTGAACCAACCTTGCATCCTTGGGATGGCACCAACTTGATTGTGGTGGATAAGCTTTTTGATATGCTGCTGTATTCGGTTTGCCAGTATTTTATTGAGGATCTTTGCATCACTGTTCATCAGGGATATTGGCCTGAGATTTTCTTTTTTTGTTGTATCTCTGTTGTATCTCTGGTATGAGGATGATGCTGGCCTCATAAAATGAGTAGGGAGGTGTCTCTCCTTTTCCGCTGTTTGGAATAGTGTCAGTAGAAGTGGTACCAGCTCTTCTTTGTACCTCTGGTAGAACTCAGCTGTGAATCCATCTGGTCCTGGGGTTTTTTTGGTTGGTAGGCTACTTATTACTGCCTCAATTTCTGAACTTGTTATTGGTCTATTCAGGGATTTGGTTTCTTCCTGGTTTAGTCTTGGGAGGTGTATTTGTCCAGAAATGTATCTATATCTTCCAGATTTTCTAGTTTATGTGCATAGAGGTATTTATAGTATTCTTTAATGATTGTTTGTATTTCTGTGGGGTCAGTGGCAATATCCTCCTTATCATTTTTGATTGTGTCTGTTTGATTTTTCTCTCTGTTCTTCTTTATTAGTCTAGCTAGTGGCCTGTCTCTTTTATTAATTTTCTCAAAAAACCAGCTCCTGAATTTGTTGATTTTTTTAAAAAGGGTTTTTTGTGTCTCTGTTTGCTTCAATTCGTCTCTGATCTTGCTTACTTCTTGCCTTCTGGTAGTTTTGGGATCTGTTTCCCTTTGGTTTCCTCATTCTTTTTGTAGTGATGTTAGGTTGTTGATTTGAGATTCTTTCTAGCTTTTTGATGTGGGCCTTTAGTGCTATAAATTTCCTTCTTAAAACTGCTTTAGCTGCATCCCAGAGATTCTAGTATGTTGTCTCTTTGTTGTCATTGGTTCCAAAGAACTTCCTGATATCTGCCTAAATTTCATTATTTACCCAGGAGTCATTCAGGAGCAGATGTTCAACATCTATGTAGTTGTGTAGTTTTTAGTGAGTTTATTAATCTTAAGTTCTAATTTGATTGCACTGTAGCCTCAGAGACTGTTTGTTATGATTTCAGTTCTTTTTCATCTGCTTAGGAGTGTTTTACTTCCTATTATGTGATCAATTTTAGCGTAAGCGCCATGTGGCAATGAGAAAAATGTATATTCTCCTGTTTTTGGGTAGAGAGTTCTGTAGATATGTATGGTTCACTTGATCCAGAGCTGAGTTCAGGTCCTGAATATCTTTGTCTGCACTATTATCATGTGGGAATCTCTCTCTTTATAGATCTTTAAGAACTTGCTCTATGAATGTGGGTGCTCCTGTATTGGGTGCATATATATTTAGGATAGTTAGCTCTTCTTGTTGAATTGAACCCTTTACCATTATGTAATGCCTTTATTTGTCTTTTTTGTTTTTGTTTGTTTAATGTCTGTTTTGTCAGAAATTAGGATTTCAGCGCCTGCTTTTTTCTGTTTTCCATTTGCATGGTAAATTTTCCTCCACCCCTTTATTTTGAGCCTATGTATATCTTCACACACCTGAGATGGGTCTCTTGAAAACAGCATACCAATGGGGCTTGACTCTTTATCCAGCTTGCCATTCTGTGTTTTTTAACTGGGGGCATTTAGGCTGTTTACATTTAAGGTTAATGTTGTTATATGTGAATTTGATCCTGTTATCATGATGTCAGCTGGTTATTTTGCAGACTTGTTTATGTGGTTGATTCATAGGGTCACTGGTCTGTGTACTTCAGTGAGTTTTTGTGGTGGGTGGTAATGGTTTTTCCTTTCCATATTTAGTGCTTCCTTCAGGAGCTCTTGGAGGACAGAACTGTTGGTGACGTATTCCCTCAGCATTTGCTTGTCTGAAAAGGATTTTATTTCTCCTATGTTTATGAAGTTTAGTTTTGCCAGATGTGAAATTCTGGGTTGGAAATTCTTTTCTTCAAGATGTTGAACATTGGTCCCCCATCTCTTCAGCTTGTGGGGTTTCTGCTGAGAGGTCCCATGTTAGTCTGATGGGCTTCACTTTATAGATGACTTGGCCTTTCTCTCTGGCTGCCCTTAACATTTTTTTCTTTCATTTCAACCTTGGAAAATCTGATGATTATATGTGTTGGGTTTGATCTTCTCATGGGGTATGATACTGGGGTTCTCTGGATTTTCTGAATTTGAATGTTGGCCTGTCTTGCTAGGTTGGGAAAGTTCTCCTGGATGATATCTTGAAGTATATTTTCCAACTTGGTTCCAATCTCCTCATCTCTTTCAGGTAAGCCTAATCAGTCATAGGTTCAGTCTTTTTTTCATAATCCCATGTTTCTTAGAGGTTTTGTTTGTTTCTTTTCATTCTCTTTTCTCTATTCTTGTCTGCCTGTCTTATTTCAGAAAGATAGCCTTCAAGCTCTGAGATTCTTTCCTCTGCTTGGTCTATTCTGCCATTGATACTTGTAATTATATTGTGAAGTTCTCATGTTTTATTTTTCAGTTCCATCGGGTCAGTTATATTCCTCTCTAAACTGGCTATTCTGGTTATCAGCTCTTGTATTGTTTTATTATGATTCTTAGCTTCTTTGCAATGGGTTTAAATATGCTGCTTTAGCCCAGTGAAGTTTGTTATTACCCACTTTCTGAAGCCTACTTCTGTCAATTCAGCTACCTCAACCTCAGCCCAGTTCTGTGTCTTTGCTGGAGACACATTGTGGTCATTTGGAGGAGAAGAGGCACTCTGGCTTTTTGAGTTTCCAGTGTTTTTGCATTGATTCTATCTCATCTTTGTGGGCTTATCTACCTTCAATCTTTGAGGCTGCTGACCTTTGGATGGTTTTTTTTGTGGGGTCTTTTTTGTTAATGTTGTTTTTGTTGCTTTCTGTTTTTTTCTTTTCTTTTAACAGTCAGTCCACTCTTCCACAGGGTTGCTGCAGTTTGCTGGGGGTCCACCCCAGACCTCAGTTGCCTTGGTACCTCCTGCACCTGGAGGTATCAGCAGTGAAGACTGTAAAACAGCAAAGATAGCAGCCTGTTCCTTCCTCTGGGAGCTTTGTCCCAGGGGGCACTGACCTGATGCCAGCTCGAATGCTCCTATTCGTGTCTGGAGATGTCTTCTGGGAGGAACAGAATCAGGGACATACTTAAAGAAGCATTCTGGCTGCTCCTTGGCAGAGCAGGTGTGCTGCACTTGGGGGAACCCCTCTTGTCCAGACTGCCTAGACTCTCCATAGCCAGCAGGCTGGTAAGTCAACTGAACCACAGAGACGTTGGCTACCTCTCCACCTGGGAAGCTCAATCCCAGGGAGAGATCACAGTTTTGTTCATAAAACCCTAGCTGGAGTTGCTGAAATTCCCACAGAAAGGGCCTGTCCAGTGAGGAGGGATGGATCAGGTTCCCACTTAAACAAGCAATCTTGCCACAATTTGGCACAGCACCCATTCTGCATTGTGAGAAACTCTTCCTGGTATGGGCCACCTGGACTCCCTGGAGCTAGCAGGCTAGAATGGCTGACTTGAACCACAGAGATGGCAGTCACCCACCCCCTAGGAACTCAGTGCATCTCAGGCAGTCTCTAGCCTGCTGCCACTGGCTGACTAAAATTCCAAGCCAGTGAGTCTTAACTGTAGAGGTGCCATGGGAATGGGACCTGCAGAATGATGCCACATGGTTCACTGGATTCAGTCCCCTTCCTAGGGGAATGCATGGACAGATTTCCCACCTTGCTGGAATTCCCAGGGCCAGAGTATGCAAAATTCCTGGGTCTCTGTGCATGTCTGAGCTGCTCTGCCAAGACACCACACAGCTCTATGCTTTGGACCTAAGGCCCTGGTGGCGTGGGCTCATGAGGGGATTTCCTGATCCATGGGTGGCAAAGATCCATGGGAAAAGTGTAGTTTCCCAGGTGGGGTTGCACAATCACTTACCACCTCCCTTGGCTGGAGGGGGGGGCTCCCCTGGCTCTGTGCCACTCCCAGGTCAGCCGTCACTCCACCCTGCTTTTCCTCACTCTCCATGGGTTGAGCCATCCACCTCTTCAGTCCCAATGCAAGAATCTGGATACCTCAGTTGAAGATGCATAATTCACTTTCCATTTTCATTCCTCTCTGTGAGAGCTGTGGACCACAGCTGCTTCTAATAGGCCATCTTGGACCCATCCAAGTCTATGTCTCTTTGAAGGTCTCTACAAACTTGCTTTATGAATTTGAGTGCTCCTGTGTTGGGTGCTTATATATTTAGGACAGTTAGATCTTCTTGCTGAGTTGAGCTTTTTACCATTATGTAATGCCCTTTTTTGTCTTTTTTTTTTTCTAAACTTTGTTGGTTTAAAGCCTGTTTTTTTTTTTTCTTCCTGAAATTAGAATAGCAAACCCTGCTTTTTTTCTTCTTTCCATTTGCTTGGTAGATTCATCTCCAACTCTTTACTTTGAACCTATCATTGTCATTACGTGTGAGATGAGTCTCTTGAAGACAGCATATAGTTGGGTCTTGGATCTTTATCCAGCTTGCCACTCTGTGCCTTTTAATTGAGGCATTTAGTACATTTATGTTCAAGGCTAGTATTGATATGTGTGGATTTGATCCTGTCATCATAATGTTAGCTGATTATTATGCAGGGTTTTTTGTGTGGTTGCTTTACAGTGTAACTGATCTGTGTACTTCAGTGTGTTTTTGTAGTGGCTGGCGACGGTCTTCCCTTTCGATATTTAGTGCTTCCTTCAGGAGCTTGCAAGGCAAACCTGGTGGTAATGAATTCCCTCAGCATTTGCTTGTATGAAAAGGAACTTATTTCTCCTTTGCTTCTGAAGCATAATTTGGCCAGATATGATATTCTGGGTTGGATTTTTTTAAAGAATGTTGAATGTTGGCCCCAAATCTCTTCTGGCTTGTAAGGTTTCAGCTGGGAGGTCTACTGTTAGTCTGATGGGCTTCCCTTTGTAGGTGACCTGATATTTCTCTCTAGCTGCCTTTAAATATTTTTTCTTTCATTTCAACCCTGGAGAATCTGATTTTGTGTCTTGGGGATGATCTTCTTGTAAAATATTTTACTGGGGTTCTCTGCATTTCTTGAATTTGAATGTTGGCCTCTATAGCTAAGTTGGGGGAGTTCTCATGGATGATACCCTGAAATGTGATTTCCAAGTTGCTTACACTCTCCCCATCTCTTTCTGGGAAATCGATGAGACATTAATTTGTTCTCTCTATGTAATCCCATATTTCTCAGAGGTTTTGTTTGTTCATTTTTAGTCTTTTTTTCTGTATTCTTGTCAGATTGTCTTATTTCAGAAAGCCAGTCTTCAAGTTCTGAGGTTCTTTCCTCAGCTTGGTCTATTTTGCTATTAATACTTGTGAGTGCATTGTGAAATTTTTGTAATGTGTTTTTCAGCTCTATCAGATTGGTTATGTTCTTTTCTTTACTGATTATCTTGTCTGTCAGCCCCTGTATCATTTTGTTGTGATTCTTAACTTCACTTCATAACGTAATCCTGGATCTCAACGATCTTGGATTCTATCCCTCTTCTGAATTTCATTTCTGTTCATTCAAGCATCTCAGCCCAGTTCAGAACCCTTGCTGGAGAGGTAGTGTGGTAATTTGGACTAAAGAAGGCACTCTGGCTTTCTGAGTTATCAGAGTTCTTGCCCTACTTCTTTTTCATCTTTGTGGGCTAATTTTCTTCAATCTTTGAAGTTGCTGACCTTTGGATGGGCTTTTTTTCTTTCATCCTATTTGATGACCTTGAGGGTTTGATTGTGGTATAAGGTGGGTTCAGTCAACTGGCTTCATTACTGGAAGTTTTTAAAGGACCAAGCCTCAGCTCAGGACTCCTGGACTTCATACTATAAATCCAGGGGACTTGTATCAGGCCCCAACTTTGTTCTCTGACTCCTTGAGGTTAGAAATCCACTGCACTGCGGAGATTGAGGTGTTCCTTGACTGCTGGTCAGTACACTCCAGTGGGTGCTACCAGCCAAAGTATTTTGTAGTGGGGTGGTAATGGGATCCATCCTTATTTGCATGTGCTAGCAGCAGCAGCAGCTTGGTGGGGTGCAAGCTTGTTGGCTGCAGCAGGGTGCTAGTGGGTACTGGGGTGCCTGTCTCCATGAAGGCATTTACAACAGCAGCAGAGGCAGCAGAGTTCAAGGAGTGGGGGATAAAAATTGTTTAGGTCATTTACCCATATGTGTATGTTAGAATCTTAGTATTTTAGTTAGGTAAGCCTTTCTCTTAGGTACCAAATGGCACAGCTAGTGTATGTAAAAAAGTGACCTGCACATATTTTCAAGTCAGTTGTTTGTACTACACCCAGGAATGCTCTTTTCTTTTCTTACTTTATTTCAAATTTCTTTGTGGTTTTATAGCAGTTGAGAGATTTAGAATGAGAATAAAGTTGATTTTGTCCCATTAAAAGACTTTTTTTAAGATCTGATCATTTTAAATCCAACTAGCAGATGCTGTGGGTCATCAATTGAATCATATTGTAACTAATTCTAACTTGTTTTTTAATCAGCTGACAACTGTTTTTCATGTAAGCACTGAAATGAGACACATAAGGCAATTTTTCAGCAGAGGGAAAAAAATCCAAGCAGCTTTTGCTCCCTTGAGAAATATTACAGAGGGATCTGGTAAAAAAGAAGGAAGCTTGTGGCTAAAATTTTTCCCTTAATCTCCAGAGACATTAGAAATGAAATGGCCACTTCAGTCAGAGTCTCCATTTGCTACAGGAGTATAGACTGAAGCCTTTCTTCACTTAATTTTCTGGACTGGATTATTTATAAGCCATGTTCCCACTTTAAAAGAATAGCACATATGCCATGGGTAAGAGGTGGGAATGTGAAATGTACTTGCTTCTCAAAGGAAATCAAACTTAGCTTAATTTTGGGGGGTTGGTTCAAAAAGTTGCTTTTTCATTCATTTATTTATTTGCTTAATTCGTATTTATTGAGCTCTGTGTTTAAGGCATCAAGCTATTGGCAAGGGGGATACATAAACAAATTGCACTCCATCCCACCTCACAAAAGTGTGTGGTTGATTAGGAATGCTGTAACACATTGTTAAATGGACATAATCCAAGAAGAATGTGATCAATGACGTAAGAGAGGTTCAACTAAAGTGCCATGGATGTTCAATGTGGGAAAGAGCATCCAAATAATCCTACCTTGATCAGACTTTGAAACTGCTGCTCAGTGTTCTGTTTCTTCTGGCCTGTGCAGATAGAGCAGCTGCACTGCAAATAACAGAGCTTCCTGAGAGCCCAGTTCAGGACTGCCTTTTTAGTCCCCCAGGGAATTATTTCACAATTTACTTGGACAATTGCTATTTTGGGCCTATGCAGCATAGTTTTTTCTTTAGATAGCACTCTAATTTCCATTTGGAGTACTACTTCTTTCTCTTTGGGACTAGTCTTATGGTACAGAAACTGGAGTCCTGTCTTTTTAAACCAAATTTGCACATGATTGAAGCTAGATAAACCTCTGGTCCCAAGCTATAAGTTGAATCTGGAGCAAAATGACAGAGTTTGTCTTCACCAGGTTGTTTCTGCAGTTCCTATTTCTTGGTTTGCTTCCTGTTCATTTTGGAGTTTGGTTCTCCAACTTCCCTGAGGCAAGATATTTTTCAAAATCTTTACTGTATGGAGGTTAGTCAGAGTTGGGTTTTGGATGCTTGTGGAATATCTGTTGTTTCCGGCCAGGCGATGTGGCTCATGCCTGTAATCCCAGCACTTTGGGAGGCCGAGGCAGGTGGATCACGAGGTCAGGAGACCAGCCTGTCTAGCATGGTGAAACCCTGTCTCTACCAAAAAATACAAAAAATTAGCCAGGCGTGGTGGCAGGCACCTGTAGTCCCAGCTGCTTGGGAGGCTGAAGGAGGAGAATGGTGTGAACCTGGGAGGTAGAGCTTGCAGTGAGCCAAGATGGCGCCACTACACTCTAGCCTGGGTGACAGAGCGAGACTCCATCTCAAAAAAAAAAAAAAAAAAAAAATCTGTTGTTTCCTATCCTAGACCCATTTTCTACCCATCTCCACCCTACTCTTTGTCCAGGAGATTGACCTGAATAGACTAGGTCAGCAGGTTTTCCTCACCCTGTGATTTATGGTTGGGTTTGAATAAGGGAAATTCCCATGAGAGATC
The DNA here is from genome assembly GCF_029289425.2 of Pan paniscus. Taxonomy (NCBI): domain Eukaryota; kingdom Metazoa; phylum Chordata; class Mammalia; order Primates; family Hominidae; genus Pan; species Pan paniscus. The sequence goes on from NC_073253.2 coordinate 105,327,796, forward strand.
AGAGAAAGAGGAGAGTGAGATCATATCTCTTGGTCCCTTCCTGGTAAGGTGAACCTTTAACTGGCTGTCTCTCAATCGAGCTTGAGTTCTGATTGTAGGGGATGAACATTTGCCATGTTAATTAAACATATGGCAGTGCCATGTTCTTCTGGCATGGTATGGGATTGGTGGAGAAGGCATGAGACCCTGAGAAATTGAATGGTGTTACATATGAACAAGGCTGAGAAATTTTTACTTCTGAATTCCCTTGAACCTGTCTTGATAGGAAAGGAGCCTGTTCCTGCTTCTTTTCCCTATTAGGAAACTAGCTCTCCTCTGCTTAAAGCCTCTCAATGACTGCTTGAGACTGTTGCTGCAGTTGCCTCGGAAGTTGACAAAGTATTTAGCATACACCCCCATCACATGTTCTCATGGCTCATGAAGAGAGTCAGATCCCAACATTGCCCAGGACTGCTCCAGTAGGAGGTATCTTGTGGGCTACAAGAGTAAATGACCTCGTAAAATGAGTTCGGAAGTGTTCCCTCTTCTTTTTTTGGGAAAAATTTAAGAAGAATTTGTGTTAATTCTTCTTTAAATGTTTGGTAGAATTCACCAATGAAGTCATCTGATCCTGGGCTTTTCTTTGCTGAATGGTTTTTGATTACTAACTCAATCTCTTTATTCGTTATTGGTCTGTTTAGATTTTCCATTTCTTCATGGTTCAGTCTTTGTAGATGTATGTTTTAGGAATTTACTCATTCCTTCTAGTTTAACCAATTTGGTAGTATATAAATATTCATAGTAGTATCAGCGTTATCCTGATATAAAAGCCAGGTAAAAACATTACAAGAAACAAGAACTGTAGGCCAATATCCTCAATGAACATAGATGAAAAAATCCTCAACAAAATACTAGAACTGAATTAAACAGCACATTAAAAGGCTCGTGCACCATGACCACATAGGATTTACCCCTGGGATGCAAGGATGGCCCAACATACACAAATCAATTAATGTGATATGCCACATTGACAGAATGAACAAAAATCACACGATTATCTCAATAGATGCAGAAAAAGCATTTGATTCAATCCAACACCCTTTCATGATAAAAACTGTCAACAAACGTGTGGAAGAAATTTGTCTCAATATAATGAAGGACATATATGAAAAGCTAATATCATATTCAATGGGGGAAAACTAAAAGGTTTTCCTGTAAGATCAGGAACAAGGCAAGAGTGCATATAGACCAATGAAACAGACTAAACCGTCCAGAAATAAACCCATGCATGTATGGTCAACTGATCTTTGACAATGGTGCCAAGAATTCACAGTAGGGAAAGGATAGTCTCCCACAAATGGTGTTGAGAATATCGGTTATCTATATGCAAAAGAATGAAGTTAAAGCCTTATCTTATACCATAAACAAAAAGAAATGCAACATGAATTAAAGATTTAAGTATAAGACCTGAAAACTCCTAAAGAAAATATAGGGGAAATTTTCTTGACATTAGTCTGGGCAATGATTTCTTGAATATGACACCAAAAGCACAGGCAAAAAGCAAAAATAAGTAAGTGAGACTACATCAAACTAAAAAGCTTCTGTACAGTAAAGGGAATAATCAACAGAGTAAAAGGTAATATTAAATGAGAGAAAATATTTGTAAAACATATATCTGAAAAGGGGTTAATATCTGATATATATAAGGAACTCCTACAACTCAATAGTAAGAAAAACAAATAACCCAATTAAAAATGGGCAAATAAGTTGAACAGATATTTCTGCAAAGAAGATATATAAACGGCCAACAGGTATATGAAAAGATGTTCAACATTACTAATCATCAGGGGATGCAAAATAAAACTACAATGAGACATCACCTCACATCTGTAAGGATGACTATTATAAAAGAAAAACAAAAGACAATTTTTGGTAAGGATGTGGAGCAACTGCAAATTTGTATGTTGTGGGTGGGAGTGGAAAATAGGCAGTGACTGTGGAAAATAGTATTGAGGTTTTGTAAAAGTTAAAAGAATTACCACATAATCCAGCAATCCCACTTCTGTGTATATATGCGAAAGGATTGAAATTGGGATCTTGAGTTATTTGCAGTATTATTTATGATAGTAAAGATATGGAAACAATCTGTCTATTGATAGAAGAACAAATAAAGAAAATATTTGGGAGGCTAAGATGGGCGGATCACGAGATCAGGAGATCAAGACCATCCTGGCCAACATGGTGAAACCCCGTCTCTTCTAAAATACACACAAAAAATTGGTCGGGCATGGTGGCATGTGCCTGCAGTCCCAGCTACTTGGGAGGCTAAGGCAGGGGAATCACTTGAACCCAGGAGGCGAAGGTTGCAGTGAGGCCAGATTGCACCACTGCACTCCAGCCTGGCGACAGAGCGAGACTCTGTCTCAAAAAAAAAAAAAAAAAAGAAAATGTGATATATGTTGATATATGATATATGTTGATATACATATATAGATATATATACACACACATGTGCATATACATATATACACATATACACACGTATGCGTACACATATAGACATGTATGCATATGCAGATACACACATATACACAAGAATGCCTATGCAGATATACACATATACACACGTATGCGTGCGCAGATATACACATGTACGCATGTGTGCGATGCAGATATACACATGTACGCATGTATGCATATGCACATATACATACAGTAATATTCCAATATATGTAGAATATTATTCATCCTTAAAAAAAGGAAAATCTTGCCATATGCAACATGGATAAACCCGAAGGACGTTATACTAAGTGAAATAAGCCAGTTATAGAGGAACAACAACTGCATGATTCTACTTATATAAGGTATATAAAATAGCCTCATAGAAACAGAATGGTGGTTGCCAGGGACTGAGGGGCGGCAGAAATAAGGAGGTGCTATTCAGTGGGTCTAAAGTTTCAGTTACACAAGATGTGTAAGTTCTGGAGATCTGCGGTACAACATAGTGCCTTAGTGCTTAGAGTTGATACCGTATTGTGCAGTTTAAAGTTTGTTAAGAGGATAGATCTCATGTTACATTTACTTACCACAATAATTTTAAAGATAGAAAAATTGATTTACGAATAAACATGGTGCATTATCAGGGAAAAATAGTTTTAGAGAACATTATTGGGACAAGCAGCAAATTTCAAATAAGAATAGTGAATTATATAACACTATTGTATTCAACTTAGATTTTCTGATTTTGATAATTTTATGGTGGTTACATAAGTGAATGTCCTTGTTCTTGGAAAATACATTTTCAAGTATTTTGGGGTAACAGTGAATGATGGCTGTAATTTACTCTTAATTGACAAGTAATTCAGTAAAAAAAGTGTATGAGGATGTGTGCATAGAGAGAAAGAGAAACATAAACTCCAATATACTCTTTACCCAGATTCAGTAAGTACTAACTTTCGCCTTGTCATTTATACCTTTCATGCAATTTTAAATTTATGCAACTGTATTTTTGAAATTGTATTAAAATAAAAAGCTAAAGAAGCACAATTCTTAAAAAAAGTGTAAATGACCTTACCATTCTACATCATTAGGATCCCAAAAGTAAGCATAGGAGAGGTTTTCTGGGGTGCTCAAGCAAGAGGATGGAAATGTAATCAGATAAGCCTGAATTTATTGAAGTGAATGCATTTGTTTGGGATTCAGAATTTAATGTGTCGGTGTAAACACTTGGTAGAGGCATGAGTAGTTTGCTGGATTGGCTGATCTAAACTTGTACCCAAAATTGGCTTACAGTTAATAAGGTTAAAAGGCTATCATTCCCTCTGCATTCTGAAAATGTAAGAGTCTCATGCCTCAGGAAATGGGAATTTTGGAATAGATTTATTATGTGCAACCTATTCATTCACCTCCAATCACACACTCTGGGAAAACATGGAGGGAATCCCTTCATTAAAGCAGTGGTAAGGACACCACCATCCTTGAAGACCCCTGAGTTGCCAGTTCTCTTTAGGCCAGATAGAATGTAGGGAAATTTCGTGCCATTTGGTTTCCAATCTCAATGGGAATAATGTCATGTGGAGTTATAGAGAAGAGGTGGTGATGCAATTACTACAATAAAATCATGTTTTAAATGGTAATTAGAGGATTTTGACCTGCAGGGATCTCTGGCAATGGCTCCTTAGAAATGAAATAGATGGGCAATCTAGTAAAATGCTTCTTGAAATACACAGGCAGAAAAAAATTAGGTTGGCTGAGAAGAAAACTAATTTGAATTGCCTTAAGTGGGATTTACAGCCTTTTATCCAGTCCCTATACCTAAATCAGTGCCCAGACCCTGAATCCCTGGAGTTACGGGGAAGTAAGATCTCTTTGAGGAAAAAATTGTGTAACAAAACCCCAAGCCTTCTCCAAATGTTCCTGAGGCCATTTACTGGGGTGATTGTGCACAGGGGAGAAAGGAACTCAGCTCTTATAGGGCTTATTGAATACTGGCTCGAAACTTAAGATGATACTCAGATACCTCAAATGACACTGTAATCCACAAGTCATGGAAGGAGCTTGGGGAGCTCAGATTATAATTGGAGTCCTGGCCAGTGACAGTCTAGAAGTGCATCAAATGAGAATACTAACGTCCTCAGGTTATTTCTTCAGTTGTAAAATATTTGATATATAGTATACTTAGCAATTAGAAAATCTTTCATATTGCTTCCCTGACTTGTGGAATGAGGAGAAATAAGCACAAGCCCAGTTTATAGATTTATCTGTACACTATGTCAATACCAGCAGGAAGAGTTTGGCTGCTTCACTGCGGTCCTACTTAGAGAAGCTTGAAAAACACTGGTGGGTAGAAACCGTCCTTGTGAGCAGAACTTTACATAAAACAGCTGGTTGAATATTTTGTGTGGAAAGAGAGACAAACTGAACTATGGACCTACAGCGAATCGTGGGCTGTAACTAAAGGGCTGGCTGATTGGTCAGGAATTTGGAAATAACAAAGTTGAAAAATCGATGGCAAGTACGTCTGAGAGAGAGATGTGTGAATGGACCTCTCAGAGTGGGTACAGCATATGAAGTTACTCATGTCTCACATAATGCCTATCAGAGGACATCTACTGCAGAAATGGGCAAAATGTTCTTTCCACTGGATAGCAGTCTCTCTTCCCCAGCCACCTACCTCTATTTCAATAGGTCCAAGTACAAAGAATCCAGAGTGGCAGGGTTATAACTATGCATGGTTTCAAAATCATGGTCTTCCCCTCAATTGGCTGGTGCCATTGCTGACTGCTTAGACTACCAACAACATAGACCAAAACTGAAATCCTGTTACAGCACCACTTTCAAGGTGGTTCAGGGGTAGCCAGCTACCTAACTGTATTTTACCATTCCCTAGATAGGCATAGCTTTGTTTTTATAGTGGTAGATTTGTACTCCAGTTATGCTGAAACCAACATTCATGTATCTAAAAATGTTTTCTTCATTGTCACAATATACTACATAATATTGCCTGTGGTCGGGGGGCACATTTTACCACAAAGTAAGTGCAGAAACACAGGCACACACCCATGGTTTTGTCATGTGCCTCATTGCTGAGAAGCACTTGGCTTGATCAAGGGTGAAAGGGCCTGCTGAAAGCTTCAGTTATGTTTCTGGTGGGAAATATCTTGTGAAGCTGAGTTGCTGTCTGATAAAATGTGGTTGATACCATAAGCAAACAGCTGTCTTAGGTAATTTCTTTCTTAGCCAGATACATAGCTCCTGGATCAAAAAAGTGAGCCAAAGTCATGATTATATTTAACACTCTACTTGGGAAACATTTGTTCTCTATCTCTGCAATTTTGGGTTCAGTGGTTTGGAAGGACCTAGAGTTAAAAAGAATGAATAATTTTCCCATTAAGCAGTCATTGTTCTGATGTACTGAACACTCTAGCCATTTTGGGTTCCTTGTGGCAGAGAAGAGGGTCACTCTTGTATCTGAGGTGTCTTATTCCAATTACCAGGAAGAAATATGATTTCTGCTACTCAATGGGAGCGAAAAGTACAAAGGAACTCAAGGGATTTAATGGGGGAATTTTTTAGTTATATAGTCAATTGTCTGTACTCAATAGTTCTGGTCAATGGAAAACTGCAAAAACCCAATAGACATAAGACCATAAAAGTCTTAGATATTGTAGAAATAAAAGTTTGGAATACTCTATCAGGTAAAGTGCTTTCTCTAGCTGAAGTCTTGGGGAGAGATGATAGGAACATAGAATAGGGTGGCAGAAGATTATCAACGAATGTATCACTATTAACTGCAGAAGCAGGTACTCCAGCAGTTTTGTTTTATGATTTTTCTCCTCCACCTTCCCTCTTCTTCCTCATATGGTGGACACAAATGTGACCAATGTTTCAGGCTTCAGTGGGAGATGATCAAATTGACATCGTCCTGTTCTAAACCATTAACTGGTGAGACATAATATAGCCTCTGTATTAGGGACACAAATTCTTTATCTGGATAAGGACAATAGTATATACTAAAGGGAAAGAGAGTGGGGGCATACTAGATACCTTCTGATAGCACGCCAGATCCTCTTAACCATTCTCCATCCTGCTCTCCACCCTAGAAGGCTGACCTATGTGATTAAATCAATAGTCTCTGCATTCCAATTGGATTTGGTCATGGGGAGTCCCCATAGGATTGTTTTAGGCTGTCTGTGTCCCTTGACTGAGGGTAGCCTCTTTTATACAACTCTGTTTTTCTGGATTCTAGTAATCATTCCTCCTTGTTACTGTGCTGTCTTCTGTGGGTCTTCAATACTGACTTACAGATTTGACCTCCTTTAATTTTGACCTTCCCTGGCGTATCCAAATGTGAATGTGTAAAATCTGTTTCTGGTTAGGACCCTGACTGATAAAATTGCTTACTGTAACAATACAGTGACAAAAAAAAAAAAAGAGTCGAAAGCTCTGTGAGCATTTACTCCCATTTATCCATATATTGACATTATGATAACTGCCCTTCTGAATCATCAAAAAGATTAGATTATGTATGGTAAAAGTTTAAGATGTGAGGTATTTTATGATATTCCACATTTAACACATATGACATCATTTTAGTACTATAATAAACTTTAGAGATATTTTAGACCATTTTAAGGGCTGAAGAAACCGAGAGCCAGAAATATTAAGAGACTTAGCCAAAATTTTAAAATAGCACCAGGAATATGTTTAGAAACTAATATTTTTCTTAGGATATATTCTATTCTTTGACTTCTGTGGTATCAGAAGGCTGGTGAATTCATTTATCCTCATTATCACGGCTTTTCCATAAATCAGGTCAATACATCCTCCCTTTATGGATCCTCTCTTTATGGATATAGTAAAATTTACATGGTCAGTTACTGGAGATGACTTTGCAGAATTTTGGGCAAATTTGATAAATGTTATATTGTAATTTTTCATTTATTCATCTTCTAAGTATACACTGAATTTCTTAAGGGCTGGACTTTACTTTTTATTTCTATATGCTTAATGCTTAGTATGGCATCTGGCACCTGGTATACATCCAGCAAAATAGATTCATTTAAAAATACATGTTTATCACTAGCTGTGTGAAAAGTCAGATAGGTCTTTTCTGAATGGTTTGCTTTCTCTACTTTGAATGGTCTAATAGCTTTTAAATTTGTTTCTCTGGACATGCTGAATGTGAAGCCAGGAGTCTGCGCTTTCATAAAATGTCTTTTTATCTTGAAAGTTTATATTACACAGCTGCAGTCAACAGTGTTTTGTAACAAGAAGCGTATCTTCTTATTTAAGTTCCTCCTTGCTCCCCAGGAGCGTTCTGTGACTTAACCATCAGCTCTGTAATTATAGAGTAAGGAAGCACATCTTTAAAATTCAGAACTTGCTCTTCAGTGATCTGTTGGGGCATCTTCAGGTATTTGTATGGTGAGATTTATTGACAGAATCCCCTTCTACCTTCATAGACAGACTGAAGGCCTGGCCAAGGTTATATAGCCCATGTACTATGTCAAGGACACTAGTGACCAAAGGCTGACAAACCTGAGAGAGTCCCCTGAGGACATGTGCTTTTAGCCAAAATCTAATCCAAGCTAATTTTCAGCATGTCCCTGCCTGCTGTAGGTGATATCTAAGCCTAGGAAACTTCAAAACTGTCATTGTTGGAGTAATGATGTGATATCTAATACAGTTCAGATCATTTAGTTATTGAACTCTTAATCAGACCTTCCTGTTTTTGAAAGAAAGAGAACAAAATTAACCCTTTGGACCCTGTGAACTGGGCTACCAGATGAAATTTAATTTAGTGACATCATTTATTCCACACAAGAATGTGTGTGCGAACATAACGAAGGAAAGAGCATATTATTATATTAAAACCATAATAATCTAAGAGGCTGGAAGAGCACACAGATTTTGTTGTTTTTTCCCAACCCTCTCTGCGCTGCCTCTTACTTACAATAAATAAGCTTGCTATGTCTCCTCAAAGCAACTGCCTAGTACTGTTATGTTTCTACAGAGTTCTAAATAAAGGAATTTCTCATTCTTCTCAGTTTTCACTTTCACCTGTTAAATTTCATCTTCAATGAAAGGGAAAATGGTGCTTGCTAAAGAAATGGTCCAATCCTTTGACTTCTTCATTTTTTTAGCCTGGTGCCATTTTGAAGTTAGGCAAGTGAGAGTGGTGATGGAGACTAGAGGACACAGAGACACGAAGAGCTAAACATTTCCAGTCCTATTGGATTTTAATCATCAGGTGGGTAGATATTAACCCCTGGAGAAAACTAAATGACTCTGAGTATTTCCAAATGTATATATTTTATATATATATATATTTATATATATATTTATATATATTTATATATATACACTTATATATATACTTATATATATTTCTGAGTATTTCCAAATATATATATGTATATATATTTATATATATTTATATATACACTTATATATATACTTATATATATTTCTGAGTATTTCCAAATATATATACATATATATATGTATATATATGAAGAATCAGTGAAGAGAGAGAGGTGATTCATGGTGTTAATGTTTGATTACAAAAATTTTCAACACATGGTTTATATCCGCTCAAATTTTGGACACCCTTCCCATATCATTTGTGGAGGTATGAAAGGACTATGGCTACTCTCGCACCAGATTGATACCTACAATTTAGATAATCATGACAAATTACCTTCTTATTTGCATCTGTTGCTGTTGCTTGTGATTTCTGATAGCCAAAGGAATTGGGTAAGTTAAAATATATGATACTCTTTTGTATTAGAAATGAGGGGAAAGGTAAAGAATAAAAGAAGCTTGCATGGTGGCCAGTCTCTGGAGAAACTTTACTTTCTCTTCTACTTTCCAGAGACGTCAATGTCTTGTATGTTTGCCTCACATTCACAGCTGTGCACAGTAGAAATTTGTAAACGAGCATGTCTACATCTTCTCTGGAGATATAGGGTTTCCTTGGAATACCAATGGTGTCAGGGGAATAGGTAATGCTGACACAGATTTCTGGGCTGGTTTCTATTAACAGACACAAACAATTAGGTAGGTGTCACAATCTACGTGGTTAAAATATTGTCTCAGATAATGTTGCTGCCCAAAAGAGAGGATGGTAAGTTAGTGAATGCCTTTCTCTGCACACATTCTACAGGCTGTCAGACAGCCATAGTGGGCAGGAAGGCACATTCAGTCCTCTGTGGTTTGCAGAAAACAGCTGTGATGTCATTGCCTAGTAAATGAGAATGTTACTTGTGAATGAGTCAAGGATTGACACATCACTCAGCGCAACCAAGTAAAAGCTGTGCTCTCTAAAGACTCATAGATTCCAGGCACAATTTCTTTCTTTGCTGTAAATCAGTCACTATGTGAAACTATGTTAATTCCTCCTGGCCCCTGGAGTAAGCCGGCAGTGCTAACAGAGTATCAGTAGAGCTTCACAGATTACCTATTTTATATTGAGTGATTGTTTTTTAAGGGAGGATTTGGTTATTTCTCTATGTAATAGACAATCAGGGCTTCTCAGTTGTCTTCCACTTATTCTTTATACTTTAGTTTTCAATTATTCTTTTATTGATTCAACATTTACAGAAAATCTACTCTTGTCAGACCACTGTGCTAGTCATAGGATATAGAAGATGAATATTATACAAATAGAACTCACTATTTGCCCTTTCCGAATTCACAACCACACACACCTGCTTCTTCTGTATCAAGGATGCTTAAATTATATTATGTGGATGGCCAAATCCTGAAGTTATCAGGTAAGATTGTGTATATGTGTGTGTCTGTATATATAGAGAAGACCCATATCTTTCATTGCATTTGCAATGAAATGAATAAATCTTTTATAATTATTATAATTATCATTTTAATACAATTTTTATATTATTATTAGGAATAAATCTTTTATAATTATTGCTCCTGGTACTTTGAATAGATACGGGAATGTGTTTAATTATGGTAAAACTGGCAGATTTTAGACATAGATTATACCTGGGAACCAAAAGTTGACAAACTTTAGAGCCGAGGGAATAAAACTAACAGTTGTGCAAGAGTTTCTAACTTCTGCAGAGCAGACAGAATCTTGTTAGCACATTTCATCGGGCATCTGGGGCTTTGTACAAGTGATTGCTCAACACATTGCACACTTAAATGCTGCAAAACAAAAGAATTTGATTCGCCGTCAGCTACTGGTTAACTTTAAAAAAACATAAAACAAATCTGGCTATTTTTGTTCATTGTACAACCTTACTTTGACTTTTTATAAACTAGGATATTCTCTGTAGTATGAGAAAGTATTTTGCTACATTTTACCATTTTAGGGATATTTATAGATGTAATTTCTTTGTGCTACTTAAAATATCATGTGTTTTAAATTTTGCAGTATAAACAATCAATGTAATTTAGAAAGACAGTTACCACATTTCTGAGTTGGGTACTGCTATTACAAAGAATAATTGTTTTTGACTTGGTAGTACAAAGAGCTCACAACTCATAAAATATTCTAAATTTTACTTAGCACTTTTATTGACATTATTAAGTGTCATGACTAACATATTAGATTTGCACTATCCCCATTTTAAAGATATAAAAACTGATGCTAAGAAAAACTGTCTTAATTGCAATCTACCTTGTTGGAAATTATTAGATGTGTGTGAATGTAAGGTAAACAAAGCAGATATGTAGAAAGTCCTCTTGTTTGTGAGGTCTAAATTTAACATTTGCTAAGTATTTTATCTGCTGTTTTAAAGACAGATAGCTTTAGTGCATGCAAAAATCATGAGTTTTCAAAAGCTGTATGAACACAATTTTTGACTAATGAGCAGTCAGTGTTCATTGTTGAGGACATTCACCTTTTCATGGCTTTGTTCTGTTAGATGAAAGTGTTTCTAGATTTGGCATTTATCTAACATAGCATCATAGGGTGAATGGAAATGCTGACAGTACTTTATAGGAAATGAACTGCTACCAACTATGGCTTGCCAGGCCCTCTAGTAGGTAATTTACATACATGAACACAAACTTGTAAAAACAGGTTTTTGTGGTAGAAAATATTCCAGATGAGGAAACACATTCAGAAGGTTGTACAACTTATCTAAAGTTACTCAGTCCATGAGATGTCCACCTGGGCTTCCAATTTAAGTCTTTTTGATTTGAAAACTCATCACATTACCCATGGCATGCTTCTGGGGGCAAGTTTGAATAAGATACTGAAAAAGTGCAGTTAACTGCTGTGACTCTCAAATTAGTTATCTGCCTGTTGGGTCACATGTTCTCTTGAAGGCCAGTGATAGAAAGGCAGTGCCAGCTGAAACTGATAGGATCTGACAAAGGTGAGGCCCGTTGCTGATTTGTTTGCCCATTTGTTCCCAAACAGTCAATTTAATGGCTGCACAAGCATTATCCAAGTGCAAAGAACTATTTAGGGTCACTCAAAATGAATAGCACTATTAGTTCTCACTGGAGATAAGTAGAATAAAGTTGGCAAGTATCTCTGCTGCTATTCTTTTCCTCTCTAAGTCATCAACCCAAAGTCAATCAAAGTCTCATTGAATTTTCCCACTACCTTCTAAGAAGGTTGCTGTTTGCAGAAGGTGGTGACACTGTAGCATCTCTTGAATGACTTTGAATAATTTTCTGAGATTTGGTAAAGTCAATAATTCCACCTTTGAGTATCTCAGTATGCCCTTTAGATAATTTCATTTTTGTGCATGTAGGCATGTTTATGTGTGTGTGATTGTATGTGTGTCTAGGTAGTATTAACAAACACACGCCATATAACAAGAGTTAACATTCACTGAATACTAAATGCCTCTAGATACATTATATTCATGACCTCTAATCTTGATATCAAATTGGGAAGACATTAGTATCCCAATTTTACAAATGAAGAAACTGTGTCTCATGAAAATTAGATAATATGCCCTAGGACCTAGTATGGTATTTTAGTCTGCTTTTGCTACCTCAGGAACTAAATATGTTGTCTGATGTAGACATATGCATGTAAGCACACCTATGGGTAATGTGATGACAAAGAAATCTTAATTTACATTCCAGCCTTTCATTAGAATTGATCTCGGAATAAATGATAGTACTATATAAGTAATTTCTGCAATTAATTTTTATTTAACTAGTTTGTCCAAATCCATAGCAGATTAGCCAAAAATATTATTGTTAAATTACAGTGCTCATTTGACACAGAATAGTTGAAAAATAGATGAATTATTTTAATGAAAAGTAACCTCTTCAAAACAAGTTATTTTCTTTTTAAAAGGCCAGAAGAATAAGCGATCTTTTTGCCCTGAATCTATTCCACCATCTTTGTGGTCACCACTGAAATGTAAAGGCACTTATGTGACATTTACAGTGAGCTAATATACTGCAGATGCTGTGACAGACCCTGTAATTACATTTTCCCCTCTTATTTATTTAGAAAGAGAAATATAGATAGCTTTTGTGTTTGAAATCAAGCAACAGGTGAAATGTTCAACCAGAGATCTGAGCATAGGGAGAAAGCATTTGATATTGAGTGCTGGAAAGAAGGGTTTTAATTTTCACTTATTCCAGGCACAAGGCCAAAGGAAAAAAATTCCTGCAAGGTAGGATGGGAGAAGAAATGACTAAAAAAGAATAACCCAAAGCAGAGGCCTTTCAAATAGACAGAATCCTTAGAAATATTAATCTTGACTCTTATAGTTGCAGTGAACAGACATCTACTTCTGACTACCCTGGGCAAAAAAAGGAGTCTTTTGGGGGGTAAATAATGTGCTCATTTGTGGAGCTGAAAAGGGTAGTGGTACTTCCAAGCTCTAGCAACAACTGAACTAGATAATCAAATGACACCTGAGCTCTTTTAGGTTATTAAACAGACTTGCAGAGAATACGGCTACTGACAGTTTCCAGCTTCAATTGCACAGAGTCTGAATAACTTCCTCAGTTACCATTTCATATCCCAAGGAAGAGTTCTAATTAAGTCCATGGAGGCCCAAAATATATGGGCTGTGGAAACATAGCAGAACCCTTAGAATTGGGAGAGGAGCAACTCTAATAAGGAAAAAAATTATAGATAGATAACTCCAGCAACATCAGGAAGCTTGAAAAACTTAGACCATAAGATCTTTTTTTTTTTCAAAGAGGTTCATCAGGGTGTGAACTTATGATTCATGAGGCTTAAATATGGGCATATATGTTTCAAGAGTATGTGAGGCACTCTTCTCTAGGAAAATTTAATTTTAGGCAGATTTTCCCAAAATGCGTAAGAATCAGACCATCCATTCTCATTTCATCTTGCATTTTTCCATTCTTCTAGGTAAATGTGGAGTTCTATAAGAACAAGGATATTTTGGGAGGTACTTTAATGTTTGGGGTTAATGGTAAAAAGCACAGTTAAAATTTGTTTACATGTCACTGAAACTTCAAATCTAAAACTGAATCGATTCCATAAGGCAGTTCTTAAAATTTTTCTATTTATTTAAAATTTTACACAAATGACCCTCCTTTTCTTTCTCCTTTTTTTGTTTTTAATTTCCATCATTAATATTTCTATTATAGTGGCAAAAACTGCTGTTTTTAGGAGCCTCAATTTACTCCAAATCTGTTACATTTTTAAAAATGAGCTTTCTCTTAATGAAAGAAATGGGGTTATAAGGTGGTTGCACCTTTTTCACCTTCCTCCTAAATGTGAATATTCCCTGTGTCTGTTTTCATCCTTTTTTTCTTCTCCTTTGGTAAATGTATTCACTCTATAGCTCCAGTGTCACCTGTATTGCATGACTCCCAAGCCTTTAAATCTAACCCCACTTTTTTCCTGTCTTTCATATCCAGTTCCTGTGCATCACTCCTGGAATACTCTATTAGCATCTACAACTCAACATGTGCAAGATAGAACTTACTACTCCTCCTCTAATATCTACTCCTTCCCTTAACTTCTTCAGGTTAAAACTCTGCAAATTGCTCAGTCACTGAGGCTTTGGCCAGATTCTCATTGACTCCTCTCACTCTACAAACCCCCATCAGTTTCCAACCCTTATCAATTCTGCTTCCCCTTAACCCCATTATTTCTCAGAGTGACTACTCTGGTTCAGGCCCTCATCTTCTTTTGCATGGACTTTTTAAAAAAACTTTTTATTTTGAAATAATTTTAGACTTAGAGAAAAGTTACAAAAATAATACAGTGCAGATAATTCTTAAATACTCTTCACTCAGCTTTCCTAATGTTGACATCTTGCCTGTGAAACACTTATGAAAATTAATATCGTTATAATATTATTAAGGAAACTATAGTCTTTGTTTGAATTTTACTAATTTTCCCAGTAATGTTCTTTATCTGTTGCAATATCCAATCCAGAATCTCACATTGCATTTAGTTGTCATTAATCCTTAACTATCAGCAATCTGTGACACTTTCTCAGTGTTTCCTTGTCTTTTGTGACCTTGACACTTTTCAGGAATAGGGGCTGATTATTTTGTAGAATGTTCCCTCATTTGGATTTGTCTACTTTTTTTTCATGACTTCACTGTGGGTATTCATTGTTTTCTGGCCTGTACTTTTGCAGTCATCCTTTAAATGGCTTCTTCACTTCTAGTTTTCTCCCAGGTTCTCTATCACATTGTATGTGAAGTTTTCCTTTTGAAGTATAGATTTATCCATGTCCCTACACCTGCACAAAAGTACATTTAGGGTTGCCCCTTGCGTATTAAGTAAATTCTACATTCCTTAGCCAGGCATCCAAGGCCATGCATAGTTTGGTCCACATTTCCAGACAACTCTTCACTCTGGAGGCCGACTGATCTCACTTTTGTGTTCTCTGTGTGGCCCTGTGTGGTTCTCAGTCTCTTCTTCCTCAAACCTGCCCTGAATGATAAATGTTATTATCATCATCTCCATTTTATAGACAGGTAAACCAGAGCTCAGAAAGATTAATTAACCAGACCTGATGTTTAAAGTTAGTTTAACTGACTGAAGCCAAGGGATTTAGCCTCTACAAGAGTAAGCCCCTTGAGTAAGAGTTATGGTTTTATTAATCCTGAATTTTCTCACAGAATCCTGCAAAGTGCCTTGTACATAGTATGGCTCTGATATATATTAGCTGAATAGATGAAGGAATAAATATTGAACTTTAGGATAAAAATGTATAATTGTGATTGTAAGGGATGGAGAAGATAATCAGAAGTTACTTATATCAGAATTATACTCTGATGAAGATTTATTGCAACATGTATTACACAATAATTGTGTTTTTTATTAGCAGGGTGCATTCCAAAGATGAGTCTATACTGAGTTATTTCTTTGGTCAGCTCTGGAATTAAAATTATTAAATAATTAAATATAAATAATTAAAATTATTTACAGACATTTGTGTGTTTTCTTAATCTACGTTTCACCCTAATCATATTTGCTCCCAACACAATCTTTGGCATATGGCTGGCAGCCTGGTAACTAACACAGCTGCCCATTTCATCAAAGCTCCATGTAAGGAAGCTGGAGGGAAAGGAAGAACTGATATGAGCTTCCAGAGCTCAAATAGAAAGATCTCTAAACCTCTCTGTGTGGGCAAGGAGAGAGGGAGTTACTAGAGGGAGAAGGGCTTGAAGGGAGGAGATGTTGATACCTCTATAGGGAGTTGACCCGCTGCCCTTTCCGTTGTATGCTGGCTTGTGTGGAAATGTCCTTTCTGAGTTACTGGCCTTCAGCCTGCAGGGGCTGTGAGCACAGTGTGTATGTGCAACTCCTCAGCTGCTGGAGGGCACTAATGTTTCCCACAACAATTTTGATTTGTGTTTTAATTTTCCTTCAGAGGGCACATAATGTATTTTTGGAGCTGATTAATTTCCAAAACCTCTGGGTACTATTGAAAAAGTGGCTTTAAGTGCTCTGCCTCTGCTTTTCAAAGTTCAGTGCATTCTCATTTTCAAACTCCTTTAGGTATCAAAGACCTAGTGAGAGCATTATAAATGCTGCTTCTCTACGGCACCTTTGAGGACTAATCTGCCCCCGAAATCGACAGTGTGTTGACATTGGGTGAGAGAAAGGGTTGTAAAATACATTTTACATCTGTTCAGTAAATCATTTATTTGGCTTTATTTTATTTTTTCTCAAAGAGAAACTCATTTGAGAATCTTATGGCTGTGACATTTTTAATCAACTAAAATCAAATTTTTAGAAGTTATTCCTTTTGAGTGGGGAAAGAAAGGTCATAAATCCCTATTTAAATGAGATTTAGTTTTAAGCTTGAGGGAGAAAATACTTTTTTCCCTACATTATCTTGAACTTAGAAGCATGAAATATTTTTAATAACAAAATGGGCAAGATATGTTCATAATCAATCTACATATAATCACACCATTTGCCTAAAAAGGCGTGAACTGCAATTGATGACTCAGCTGTCAGGGCTACGTTTCTCCAAGAATTGCGAAGCAAGGATAGATGTGCTTCAAATAATGTCTAATGGCAATTTTGCGTTAAGCTAATACCATCCAGTGATCATGTACTGATTCTTATAAATATATCTGTCCATGTCAGCCTCTTCTTTTTATCTCATGGCTGCTTTGGTGAGCCAAGTTCTCATCTCTTCTTCACTGCACTCTGTCATAGCATCCCAATTGGTCTCCTACTTCTGCCATTGCTTGTCCTTAAACTCTTTTTGCACACTCCAGCCTTGTTTTCCTAACAAATTGCAATTCTGCTCCATGTCATCCCTGCTTAAAATCTTTCAAGGTGCTCTCATTTTTCTATGGATAAAGAGCATAGTTCTTAACACAGCCAACAAGGCTGTTGTGATCTGAATCCTACCAGCATCTCCAACCACTTCCTGTTCTCCAGACACTACAATCTTCTTTCACTTCTCTGAAGACACCACAGACTTCTGGCTGCAAGACTTTTAAACATACTGTTCCTCTGCATGGAATATTCTTCTTCATCTTCCCCTGCCCACACTAGTTAACTCCTCCCACATCTCAGCTCAAAAGCTATGTTTCCAGGGAAGTTTTGTGCTAACAGAGCAGTTCAGATCCCCTCCTCATACTCTTAGAGCATCATGAACCTTTTCTTCTGAACTTATGAGTGTTGTAATATTCTTTCGTGTATTTAGTGATTTTTCTATTTACTTTTCCTATAAGTCCATGAGGGCAGGTATCATGTTTGTTTTGCTCAACATTGTATATCCATACCATAGTACAGGCACAAAGTAAATGTGCAATAAACATTTATTGAATAAATATCTCATTGTAGTTTTGATTTGCATTTGTCTGGTGATCAGTGATATTACAGACCTTTTTATATGCCGATTTGCCGTTTGTATGTCTTTTTTGAGAATGTCTTTTGCCTATCTTTTATTTGTATTATTAGATTTTTCTCATATATTCTCATTATTAATCCCTTGACAGATGGGTAGTTTGCAAATATTTTCTCTCATTCTGTAGGTTGTCTCTTCATTTTGTTGATTGTATCCTTTCCTCTGCTACAGGCTCTTTGCTGATAAGGAGGAAGTAAGAAGATGGATTTCAAAAACATCCACATTATCATAAAGCTTATAGCCCAATGACAGAACTAAGTTAAATGCAGAAATGGCTATAACATGAAGAGTTTAAGCAGTTCCATAGGAAGATTTAGAGTGCAAAAAGGGATAGCTCTAGAGTCATGTCTTAGGGTCAAGGTATTCAAAGAGTGGGCTTATGTGACATGGTAAGTATTTATTTTGAGTCTTTGAGGACAGAAATGAAGACCGTGCACCTGAAGATGGTTTGTCTGTAAACAGAAAACTTTGGAGCCAAGGAGACCAATTAGAAAATACAACAATACTTTAGAACAAAAGTACTAGAGGCTTAAAATATGCTTATGGTAGTAATCCAAGATGGAGAGACTGATGTTAAAGAGACTGGGAAGGGGGTTACTAAATTTTGTTTGTTTGGTTAGTGTGTTAATCTGTTTTGTGTTGCTATAAAGAAATACCTGGGGCTGGGTAATTTATATGGAAAAGAGGTTTATTTTGGCTGATGGTTCTGCAGACTGTACAAGAAGCATGGCACCAAAATCAGCTTCTGGTGAAGGCTTCGGGAAGCTTACAATTACGGTGGAAGGTGAAGGGGAGCAGGTATGTCACATGGCAAGAAGGGGAGCAAGAGGGAAGGAAGGAGGTACCAGGCTCTTTAAACAACCAGCTCTTACGTGAGCTAATACAGCAAGCACTTACTCGTTACCGTGAGGCAGGCACCAAGCCATTCATCAGGGATCTACCTCCATGACCGAAACCCCTCCCACTAGGCCCCACCTCCAAAACTGATCACAATTCAACATGAGATTTGGAGGGGACAAACATCCAAACTGTATCAATTGGTTACTTGATTAGGGCCTGATAACAGGTGGCTGTTAAATATGACTTCAATTTTTGAGCTTGTATGCTTGAGGAAACAATGGTATTATTAACAAAAGTATAGAAATCAATGAAAATTATAGCTTTGAGGATATATAATAACTTTTGTATAAATAAAAAAATCACTAAATACATGAAAGAATATTACAACACTTACAAGTTTAGAAGAAAAGTTTCATGATGCTCTAAGAGTATGAGGAGGAGATCTGAACTGCTCTGTTAGCACAAAGCTTCCCTGGAAACATCGCTTTTGAGCTGAGATGTGGGAGGAGTTAACTAGTGTGGGCAGGGGAAGATGAAGAAGAATATTCCATGCAGAGGAACAGTATGTTTAAAGGTCTTGCAGCCAGAAGTCTGTGATGTCTTCAGAGAAGCGAAAGAAGATTGTAGTGTCTGGAGAACAGGAAGTGGTTGGAGAAGTTATGTATATAATAAGAATAATACCTTGTTTATATCCAAATAATCTCCTCCAGGAGTAGGTTTGGTGCTTTATGTATTTAGGGCTGGAGTGAGATGTCAGAATCATCTACAAAGAAAGGAAATTATCAAGGGAGAAAAGGTAGAAATGGAGAGAGTAGGTCTAAAAAACAGACCTTGATGATGTACTACTTTTAGAGGTGAGAGAGGAGCTGAAAACAGCAAAAAAGAAAGAGAATAAAGAGAGTAAAGAGAGAGTTGAGTTATCATCGAAGAGGTAGGAGGCATGCCAAAGGGGTTCACAGGAACCAAACCAGGAGATGAAAGGATAAGACTTACTTGAAAATATGCAGTGTTTCTGAGAGATTATGCAAGGTAACAGGGGAAAAAAGACTATTGAATCTGATGGAGAGAAGTGACTGGAGACATCTGAACGGTAGTTAGGGCTTGTGGCAGATAACGCTGACTGCCAGGCAAAATCTATACTATTGTCTTACATTTGGGCACACAGTTGGACTAATGTTCACAGTTTCCCATGTAGTTAGGTGTTACCACTGAGAGCAGTCAATGAGGTAAACAGACAAAACATGAACAAAAGTAATATATACTGTTCTCAGGTCTTGTGCATCCTAACATCCCATGCATTCTCCACCTCACATTTGTTACTTTATGGTGGGTTGGAAGACAGAAAACCCCAGGAATAATTTTGGAAGTCACATCTCAAAAATGACACAGTTTCTATTAGTCTGTGTGGTAGATATCACAGGCGCTCATCAAAATATCAAGGTGTTTTTTTGAAAGATAATTTTGCTTAGTATAGATTTCTGGGGTTGAAATTTTTTTTTCTCTCAGTGTATAATCTTTTTCTTTCATATTAAGAATGTCATTCCATTGTCTTCTAGCTGACATAGTTTCTGATGTAATTCTCATATTAATTCCTCTGTATGCAATGTGTTTTTTTCTTTGACTGCCTTCAAGTTTTTTTCTTTATATTTGGTTTAATATGATTTTCCTAGGTGTGTTTCTTTTGATGTTTTTCTGTTGTAGGCTCTCTAAGTTTCTTGGATATGTGGTTTGGTGTCTTTTATTAATATTAATTTAGGGAAATTCTGAGCTATTATCACTTCCGCCGAGTTGTCTGTCTTTCTTATCCTACTGTGAATCTAATTTCATGTATGTCAGGCCATATTTTGGTATTTTTCTGGTTTCTGTATGTTCTGTTCTTTCTTTTCTTTATTATCTTTTACTTTGGGTAATTTCTAGTGACCTATTTTCAAGTTCTATGATTACTTCCTTGGCTGTGTTGAATCAACTGACGAACCCATTCAAATATTCATTTCTTTTAGTATGTTTTGCATTTCTTACATTTTGATTGGAATCTTTTGTATAGTTCCAGCTAGAGTCTGGGTACTTATGTTTAGAAATTGGCATGCATTATCTACTAGTAGACCACTAGCATGTGAGGTTGAGGCAATGTAGTTAGAAGTTGAACTGAGTGTGAATTTAGTTGTTGCTATAGTTACCTTGAGTGATAACCAGCTTCAAATTCCCCTTGTGCTTAGACTATGGGGTAGCAGCTGAGCGTGGTGGCTCAAGCCTGTAATCCCAACTCTTTGAGAGGCCAAGATGGGCAGATCACCTGAGCTCAGGAGTTCAAGACCAGCCTGGCCAATACGGTGAAACCCCATCTTTACTAAAAATACAAAACATTAGCCAGTCGTGGTGTCGCAGGCCTGTAACTGCAGCTGCCTGGGAGGCTAAGGCACGGGAATCTCTTGAACCTGGGAGGTGGAGGTTGCAGTGAGCCGAGATCATACTACTGTACTCCAGCCTGGGCGACAGAGCAAGATTGTCTTAAAAAAAAAAAATAGAATATAGAGTTGGATGTTGGGGCTCTTTCCTCTGTGTTCCTGCTCCAGTTTTGGCTTTCAGATTTTCCTGCCTGCCTGTACTACAGGGATGTCTCTTTCTGTGCTCTTGCCTTCCACAGGGGTGGATTGCCTTTGTTTGTTGCTTGATGCTTGCTTGCCTGATGGTGGGGTTCAGGGGGTGTTCTCAGTTGTCTTGGTCTAGCCTCAGGCTTTGGCGTGCCTTGTGTACCTAGCCTTGGCAATGGGGTTTCTTAGTGCTCTTCTTCCTCTTCTCTGTGACAGCTAAACTCTACTAGGACTCTTGAAGTTAGGTCTGAGAATGTGATTTTCTTTTGGCCAAAGAAATATTCATAAAAGTTACATATATCTTTTCTGAGTGAAAACATTTAAAAGTCATTGCACATTTCTCCATGATCTTTTTTTTTTTTCTGCAGCTTTTTGTGGGCATCGTGTTGTCATAATAGGGTGGTATTTCCATTCACCTAAGTCCCTGAGTGACTGTAATAGCATAACTGTCCTGCTCCACATGCTACATATAGATTAAATAAGAAACAAGCCATTGTAGTTTTAAGCCAGTATGATTTTGGAGCTATTTGTTACCAGAGCATAATCTACTTTATTTTGACTAATATAGCCTGAGTCCCTGAATGACTGTTGGTAGAAAGTATGCCACATTGACCTATTTACCTGCTCGGTACTATTGTTGAAGCAGGAAATAAACTTCTATTACGCTTGAACCATTATATAGTTTTGAATCAAATATTATAGCAATTAGCTAGCCTAAGTAACAAAGAGATTAGATGGTGGTAAGCATGCTGTACTTTCAAAAGTTTGAGGTAAAGGGGAAGAAATGATGTTTAAGGGAAGAGCAGTATTAATGCAAAGTATTACATAAATGGGAAAAATATGAGCATAATTTTAGGCAGAGTAGTGGGCGTATGTTGAAAAACTGTAGATGAAAAAGAGAAAAAGATTGCTTAAGCAAAGAGTTACATACATATCTTTTACAGAGTGGAGTAGAAGAGAAGAGAGATAGCATAAGTGAGTACATAAACAGATGATGAGCTGGAAATGGCAGAAATGGAGGCAAATTCTGTCAAAGCTTTGATTTGCCCTCAGCAAAGTTAGACACGTGTTTCTGTCTGCACAGCACATATTTCACCCTTTCTTCTGATGGTGATGCCTGCTTTCTCAGCCACAGGCATGGGCATCTGATCCAGACCAGGCCTCAAGTATTAAATTCCTTAAGTCCCAGTGATTTTTTTCCTGAGATAAACATATTGTCTGAGCAGAGCCATCAGCATCCTTCTCTTTGACTTTTCTAACTACAGCATGTGGAAAACAGTCTGTTTCTCTTTTCACAAGTGATTCTGGAGTTGCTCATGGTAGTTTCTCCCAGTGAGAAAATGAAGTCAATTAATAGGACAAACAGAAGGACAGATGAGAGGTAGAAAGGTATATGCACAGATACTCCTTTTACGAGGTTACCGTACAATGGAGGAAATTTGACCTACTTAAATCTGACCATCAGCTAATTTAAGAGTGATGGATGTCAAAACAAAGATAAAGAATTTCAAAGAATGAAAGGATGAAGAGGTTATAGCCATTGTTCACATATTACAGGTTTTATGGGAAAGGATGCATTTGAGCTTTTCCTAGAGGGATGGGTAGGATGGGAATGAGATACTTTAAATAGTGGAGAATAACATGAACGAAGGCTGGAGGAAGAAAATTATAAGTAGTCAATCTGGCTATAAGAGGTTAGAGCAGATATTCTCAAACTCAGTTGTACTGAAGTTACATGAAGTGTTTATTATTTTTAAAATATTACTTCCAGGCCCCCACCTGTGAGAGATTTGAGTGAAATTCTTCTGAGGGACAACCAGGACATCAGGATTTTTAAAACATCTTCAGATAAGTCTAATGTGCAACAAAGGGGAAAACTAACCATTTTAGAATATGGAAAAGTAAGAGAAAAATTTTTGAAATTATGAATTAGGATCATATGCTGGAAGGAATTACATAGAAGACTCTTAAGATTGGGTTTTGTTTTATAAACAGAAGGAATCCTTCAATTTTTTTAACATTTATTATTATTATTATTATTTTTAACCAAGTGAAGGATAACATAGTGACCTAGTGGCTGGAAGTGCTAACTATGGAGTCAGACTCCCTGGGTTTCAATCCTGGCTCTGCCACTTGCTCTCTGATTGCCCTTGGGCTTTTGACTCTGCCTCAGTCTCTTTATATGTAAAGTAGTGATGCTAATATTAGCTGTCTTGGAGGGTTGTTTTGATTATTACATCAAATAATCTATTTGAACATTCTTAATATAATACTTGTTGTATACAAGTCACTTAATTGAAGTCACTTTTTCTTTTCCCTCCAGTTACTGAACTTCAGGAAGATTGGTCTGACTTTGATGTGTAAAATGGGATGTATTTCCTTTAATTACTTGTTTATTTGACACATGTTTAATGAGTACCTACCATATGAGAGATACTATCATGAGTGCCAGAAAAAATAGTAAAAATAAAAACAATGTCAATACAGCACTTAAACATTTTAGAATTTTTTCCACATAAATGAACTTGTTTGATCCTCACTACAACTACCGAAGGGGAAGCAGGGACTTCTGAGATTATAGTGAGGTCAGTATTAAAAATATTATCTTCAGGGATCAATCTGGAGAGGGATGCAAGTTAAAACCAGAACCAGAGGGATGACCTGGGATCATTGAGAGCAACTTAGACTAAAAGTCATAGTGAAGACAGGGAAGAAAGTTGTGGGAGAGAGATGTGACAGCAGTGGTCAGAGAGGAGAATGTATCAATCTAACTGTATCTCAGCAGACCATAGACTCCAAAAGGCTCTTGGCTTTCGTGGCTCAGGCTCCCTTGTAACCAAACAGCATTTCTGTAGTGATGCTGCGATTACTTGTACTCTTCACACCTAGACTTCTGGAAGCGTGTCAGGGGATTCTTGTTTCCCAGGGTGGTGTATGGCCTGCTTCATAGTTTATTTCTTAGCCTGGTCTTTGTATAAGCACTAAGAGATTAGACGTAAATATTAATATGGTAATGGATTTTATTGGTGTTTCATAAAAACTGGAAGTCAAAGAGGAAAAATTGCAAAAAGCAGCCAAATCTATCAACTTGCTTTCATTTTAAAATCTTATATAACCTACTTTTCTCAACTGATAGTAAGGTATTCCATTTTAAAGCTCTCTAGGGAAGCTCTTATGAGTGGTGGAGAGAAGTGACTTGCTTGGAATGAACAACAATTTGTTCCCATGACTCTGTGTGTGGGAAAGCCAAATAATACTCTGACGTCAACACTTGAGTAAATGACAAAACACTACATCCAATAATATGTTACCAATATCAATATAAATTCATTAGTTAGTGGTTCTCCCAGGTTGATACTGACCTACTGATAACAATTTGGAGTTGTTTTCAGGTTTCTGTTTGTCCAACCAATGGTTGCATAATTCAGGCTCCATTTTCCCAGTTTATTGATGAGTATACCATACTGGCATCAAAGTCTCAGTAAAGTCAAGATATATTATCTCAGGATGTGTCCTTCTGTCTGAGAAATTAGGTTAGCTTCACCAAACATATTCTAAACATTATTATCCTAGACCTTGTTTTTCTTTAAGATGTCCAAAAATGGGTCCTATGAAGATCTTTGTCAGTATCTTTTCAGCCTAGACCATCATGCAAATACAACTTACTTTATCTTTTAAATACCTGAGGCTTCATTCAACTGAGGGGACCTGGGAGTGAATTGCTAACCTAGAAAAGATGAGATTTAGCATAGCTTTTCTTGCAATTTCTTCTATTGGCTCTCAGACAAGAAAACGGGTGGAATTTCCTCAGTTCCTAAATCAAAACTTTAAAAATAAATACTGCCCTTCATCTACAAAAATGACTCTGCTGAACCTTTATCTGTGGAGCCTGAACTCTGAGTTTGTTTTCTCAGGACTAAATTCTCAAATTTAGGAGGTTCCTAAATTTGCTCTCATCTAGACTACATTTTTTGCTCAGTACACTTGTGATTATCACGCATTGGTATGAGATGATTAGCTGGTCTTTGAGGTGTCATGGGTAACTGTCATGATACAGGTATCAGGCTGCATAGAAGACAGCCTGAGACCTAGTCTTTGCTTTCACAGCTAGATTGATGCACTGACCATCTAATGTAATCACAATAGCAATGCAAAGCTGAGTTAGGAAAGGACTGTGGGAATGTTTGTCCAATAAAGCATGTGCATCTCCATTACTCAAGTGTCTGTAAAGGGTCAAAATTATTATACAGTATTCTAAAAATAAGCGTTTAAACCAAAATGCTTAGAATCAAGTGAATGAGACTAGCATAACATATGTGAAACAAAGAGAAACATCATACATATAGTAAAATGGCATGCAGAGAGATTCTAATAATACTGGCCACAGTTATTCAGAAGATGTGAACTGACTGGGGGTGGTGTAATGAAGAAAGTTTCCCGAGGCAGTGAGAACTGAACTCCCAAAGAGAAAACAGAACTCATTCAAATGTAAGGGGGTAAGAAGAGCCAACATATTTTACTGTGGAAACAGTTTTGTTTTTCTTCTTATTTGCTTCCTTACCAACATCCAACCCATTCTAGGGGAAGGCACTTCACTGCACACAACCCACCAACAGGGACAGATGCAAATATTTTCCCTCACCTCAGGGGAGTGTTTGAAAACACTCTCTTGGAAAGGAAACTAATTTATTTGGTTGCTAATTATTTTGGCTCTGGTTTTAATGAGCCATCAGCTGTAAAAGATAAAGAGGATAAAAAGGCTTTTCTCTCTTTTTTTGGTAAAGTAATTAAAAGGGTATGGAAGAGTAGCATGTAGAAATTAAGATCATGGATTCCGGCGCAGGCTGTGTTTGCACCCCTGCCTATTAGGTGTGTGACCTTCAGCCAATTGCTTATCCTCTCTATGCCTAAGTCCTCATCCATAAAATGAGAAAAAAAACTGGTACCTATCTAAAACATTGTAATGAGAGTAAAGATTGAAACAGTGGTTATTGTTACTGTTGTTATTATTGTTATATTATTATTGGCTTGGAACACTGGGAAGAGATGAAGAATAGATGATATGGACAGACGGGATACCAGGGCTTTCTAAATGATCCTAGGGAAATTGCTTAGGAAATGTGGGGTGTTTGTGTGTGTCTGTGTGCGTGTTTTAGGGAAGAATAAACTGGGATCAGGTAAACTGTTGCTTGGAGAATGCCTGTTGAGTACACTAGAGAAGGACCCCATGAAGGATTTTTGTTTTTTGTACCCAAACAATCGGATTTATCTCCAGCATCTGACTGTGTATACATAATGAAGAACCTACATTTGCCTGTGCCCGGTGCCCAGCCAATTGTTCCTGAAACCTCTGAGGGGGATTTTATTATTGTTGTAGGACTCTCTCCTTAGTTCAGCTAAGAGCCGGTTTCTTGTTACACAGCCATGAGGGATTAGGCTCGCAGACACTTTGAAGGGTGAGAATAAATGGACTTTATTGGGCAAAAAGGGAAAAAAAGAGAAACAAGGACCCTCTGCGAAGCCAGAGTTCTGGTAGTGCGCTTCCGGCCTCGCAGATTGAATCCCAGGTACCACGCAGGAAGAGGAGGGGCCAGGTTCCTTCCTGCTGCAAACGGTGCTAACTTCTGTGGCTCCACCCGGGTGTGCAGGCCAGTTGGGGTTATCCAGGGGACCCCCTTACACTTGGATGTCTCATTATTATCTCTACCTCAGTGTTTTTTTTTAAAAATCAGTTGATAAACAACAAAAGCAAAACTTGTTAATGTCATGGGAATTTTGTTTTTCTCTATGAAATTAACCTAGCGCGAACAACTATGAACGCTGCAAAACAAACAATGAAGAAACAAAAAATTCCAGAATACCTGTCTGGAAATACAGGCCCCCTAGGCATTGCGATTAGGATTAGTGTTGGAGGAATTTTTCTAAACCTGGAAGTCAAGGGTGCCTGAATCAGAAAAATTTAGACTCCTTTTACATTAGCACTCTTCAGATGGTAGAACTTTTTTTGAAAAAACTACTTGTTCCATAGAAGAAGCTTCTTAGATGAGCAGTCTGGTGCAGGACTACACAGTGCTGTCCTTGAAACACTGTAGGATCAGGATCACCTGGAAGTTCATAAGAAATACAGGATCTTGGGTTCCACTCCATGCCTCCTCAATCAGAGGCTTCCTTTACATGTGCTTCTTGTGTACATTCAAATTTGAAAAGCTTTGCTTCAGGGGACTCTAACGGGTTTCAAACTTCTTGGGGTGCCTAACTCACCACGCTGGTGCGGTAAAACATCATGAGAGGCTGTGGTTGAACATTTCCCCATGTAAAAGGAGAAGGATTTCCAGAAAGTAGATAGAATGGTAATGAGCATGGCAATTACAAATAAAGCCTCTGTTTTGAATTGGTAATTGAAGAAATATGCAAAAAAGTATGCAATTCTTCATTTTGAAATCTTTTAAATCCTCAGACATCTTGAAGTAAAAATGCCTCTGGAATGTGGCATAACACTTAGATCCTTTAGAAATTTAGATCAAAGGTGAGAATCATCAAAGTGTTTGTAGGTTCAAAGTAAAAAAAGATACCAGTTCTGAAATACAAGAGTTATGTTGAGACGGTTTTTTGTCTCTGTGCGTCTTTATGAGGAAGTGCTTCTTGAACCTTTTAACCCTATAGACTTGCCAGTTTGAGTGGAAGAGGTGACATTTTCCTTTAAGCTACAGGTTGCATTCTGTTCAGATCCTCAAGCATCAAGGTCAGGCTCTGTTCAGAATAACTGAATGCTAATTGACTTGCTGGGAATTAATGTGCATTATCTTGTTTACACCAGTGTTCTGTTGGCAGTTTGTAAATCATTCTCTCCGGCAGGCTGTGACATGGATTTGAAGTTTGTTTCTGTTTTATAGGAGTTGGGTTAATCTCTAGCTATGCTAGAGGGTTAGAGAAATTAGACAGAATGAGAGAGGGGGGACCTCTCCCCTGCACATTTCTATATCATGAATGATTGTCAAAATTGACAGTGATTGTGCAGCCTGCATTTACCTCCAGGTAAGAAACAGGCTGGCTATATAATTATGCTAATGCTTTCCAGGGAATTTATTTTTTGTTCTCTATCTTTGCCAAATGTACACAGGCTCCTGCTTGCTTGAGCATTTTCTCAGCAACCAACCAACCAACACACACACACACACACACACACACTTATAAAAATAGGGACAGACTGGCTGGCACACTCACAAAGACCATGCAAGGTGACCTCAGTGATTTGTATGGCTACTCCTCCCCGTGGTCCATTTCTCAATGCAGTGGGCATTCTTCCAAATACACAGCAGCTCTTTGTGCAGTAATCACTTTGCCTTCTATTGAAACCCCAAGAAAGAGGTATACAGTTCCCCTACATATTGCTCTGCTTTTGGTCTACATTAACTATCATCCTATAAGAGGTGTGGAACCACAGCAACTGCAACTTGGATAGGAGCTGGGTAAAATGAGGCTGAGACCTACTGGGCTGCATTCCAAGATAGTTAAGGCATTCCAAGTCACAGGATGAGATAGGAGGTTGGCACAAGATACAGGTCATAAAGACCTTGCTGATAAAACAGCTTGCAATAAAGAAGTCGGCTAATACCCACCAAAACCCAGATGGCCACGAGAGTGAACTCTGGTCATCCTCATTGCTACGCTCCCACCAGCATCATGAATTTACAGATGCCATGGCAATGTGAGGAAGTTACATTATATGGTCCAAAAAAGGGAGGCATGAATTATCCACCCGTTATTTAATATTATCATCAATAAATAACCATAAAAATAGGCAACCAGCAGCTCTTGGGGCTGCTCTGACCATGGAGTAGCCATTCTTTTATTCCTCTGCTTTCTTAATAAACTTGCTTTCACTTTACTCTAGGGACTCGCCCTGAATTCTTTCTTATGTGAGATCCAAGAACCCTTTCCTGGGGTCTGAATTGGGACCCTTTTCCGATAACGGTCCCACTTTTGTTTACTTTTCTTCTCACTAGGTAGCTATGTGATCTTGGGCAAGTCACTGTGCTTCGATCTCCTCATCTCTAAAATTAAGGGATTATACTCCTTAGGGGTATCCTGGGTTTCATGCTTCTTTTTCCTTTAGTTCTAGGAAGCAAAATAGTTGCTAGCACCAAAACTGCTCATCTTGGACTTTAAGCCCGGAGGAACCTGTAGGGCTATAGCGAAAACTATGGTGACAATAGAGGCTTTATTTGGAGTTCCAGAGCTGCCTCTGAGTTAATGTGCAACTGACCTTTGGCAAGTCTGTTGGATCTTCAGTTTTCTCATCTGTAAAATGGAGATAAATAGAGTTTCTTGCCTGTCCTGCAGGGCTGTGATGAGAGAGTGTATTGCAGTGAGTAAAGTGCTATATGGTGCAGAGGATGATAAATTATCCAGGTTTGTCTGACCAGTCCTTTTAACTAGGGAGATGGCATCAAGCTAGTCCCAACCCACAAGTATCCTCACTAGCAGCAGCTGCAGTGCTCAGTCTAGTTCCATAGCAGAATCCTTTAGAGATGAAGATGCCTGGACTGCACCTCAACACCACCCAATCAGAATTTCTAGGGGAAGTCTCAGGTGTAAAAAAAAAATGCATGTGCAGCCAGGTTTGAGAACAAGTGATCTAAAGACAAGGAAATCTTACCACCCCCTCAGTCTCAAATCCTGATATTCATCGTATGTGACAGGATGTCCCTTCTCACATCTGATGCCTGAGGTGTTGTGTAAGACAGAACAGAGTCTGCAGGGGACTGCCCTGCTGTAGCCTTCTTATTAAACTTGACAAATATACCTTCTAGTCTTATTTCATGGTTTTCTTCCCCATATATTGAATGGAAGGAATCTCTCACACTACTATTGGAAATGAACTTTCTGAGCACTGTGTGTCTTTTGGGAATAAGGCGAGGTTCAGCTTGAACTATATTTAGCCCCGTCTAAGCCCCTCTTTTAAGTAGTAACTAGGGCACAATTGAACTTTATCTTTCGCCTTTTGGAAAACCAAAGTAGTAGAAGACGATAGGGAAAGAGAAAGCAAAACAAATGGGTTTCTACTTATATACTTTTGTTACCAGTTAGAACCTGTTTAGAACTGGCCACTGGTTCAGTTCTGTGCCTAAGGAACAGCTGTGGGAATGAGTATCTGGAGTTTATGCAAACTGCTTCCAGGTAACAAAGGCTTAGGCTAAATCTTTCTCTTTACTGTTCTGCTCTGGTTCCACCATGTCAGAGAGTAAACTCATGCTAGATATTTCAGAGCCATAGTCCTAAGCAGTGCCATTAAGAACCTCAGAGCAGGCTG
Source organism: Pan paniscus (assembly GCF_029289425.2). Taxonomy (NCBI): domain Eukaryota; kingdom Metazoa; phylum Chordata; class Mammalia; order Primates; family Hominidae; genus Pan; species Pan paniscus. The sequence goes on from NC_073253.2 coordinate 105,358,329, forward strand.
GGCGCGGTGGCTCACGCCTGTAATCCCAGCACTTTGGGAGGCTGAAGCGGGCGGATCACGAGGTCAGGAGATCGAGACCATCCTGGCGAATATGGTGAAACCCCGTCTCTACTAAAAATACATTAGCCAGGTGTGGTGGCGGGTGCCTGTAGTCCCAGCTACTCGGGAGGCTAAGGCAGGAAAATGGCGTGAACCTGGGAGGCAGAGCTTGCAGTGAGCCGAGATTGTGCCATTGCACTCCAGCCTGAGAGAAAGCAACACTCTGTCTCAAAAAAAAAAAAAAAAAAAAAAAAAGAACCTCAGAGCAGGTGGCAGTTGGAGGGAGGAAGAGAAAGAAAATAACCCCATCCCAAATGTGTGATTTGAAATAAAAGACACAAAGCAAATTCTCAGGAGGTGGCCTTTTTATTTGTCTTTATTTATTTCACTTTAGTTTGTCAGTGAAATGAGATAAGAACATCTATCTCCTGCTAAATAGGGCCCACGTTCTTTTAGGTAAGAATGTAATGCTGGAGGAAGGCATTTCTGGAAACTCGGTTTAATCTATTTCTGGGGTAATGGACTTGCACAGCGGCCTCAAGTGCCACTGTTAATAGCTTCTTGCTTCTTCTAGCAGAAATGCACTAGAGCTGTGTTCAGATGTGTGTCCACTTTGAGGGAAAGAACAACAGAAACTTATCTGGGAGAGGGGGAGAGCGAGAGAGAGAGAGAGAGAAAGAATTAAGCACATTATTTAATCCAGCAAGAAAGAAAGAAGAAGAAATTACCTTAGTGCATGCTCCTACTGGTATAAACAGCAGCATTAGGGAAAAAGCTAGTTTCTTCATGACTGAAAAATATTTAGAACATAGAACTTGGGCTCCTACTTCTCTATATTTCCCTGGTTGCTTTAATCCTGTGAGCTTTCGGCTCCAGGGAGAAAGTCTAAAAATACTACAGCCTATTTGTTCAAAAGCAAGTAACAAAGGTGGAAGGGTCCTGCTTTTGCCTTAAAGGAAAAAAGAAATATGAAATCTTAGTGTTTTCATTTTTAAACTCTAAATCAAAGTGTGGCTTTAGAATATTGTGTTTTATTTTTATTAGGCAATGTGGAGGCATGCACACAAATTCAAATGGTGCAAAAGGCAATACATTGGAAAGTTATTCTCCCTTCTAGCTTTATCCAGGTACTCCAGTTCCCCTTCCCTGAGGCAACCTCTGATGTTAGTTCTCGTGAATCTTTTCAGAGATATTCTTTGCATATCAAAGTGTGCGTGTGTGTGTGTGTATGTGTGTGTATATGTGTGTGTGTGTATGTGTGTGTATGCACAGATTCACATGGCCCTTTCTTCCTTCATTTAACATAAATAGTTGCATTCTACACACATTATCCTGCCCCTTGTGCTAGTCACTGAAGAAGTTGTCTGAGAGGTAATTTTATATTAGGACATAGAGACCAATCTTCTTCATTTTAATAGTTGTAAGAAGTTCACTGAGGCAGATATTGTAATTTTTTTAACCAGCTGCTCCAATACAAATTTAGCCTGTTTTGATTCATTTGCCACTACAATGTTGGAATGAATATTCTTATACATATACCTTAAAGTATGCAATATTTTTGAATCTTAAGTTGTGACAATGTAAATTGATTTGCACATCTCTCTTCTTCCATGGTTGCAAGCTTTTCCCAGGCTAAGCAAAGATCTTTAGCAGATTTAATTGTATTTTATGTTTGAAATATCAACTGCAGGTCAGAGTGTATTGCTGTTTTCTGGATGTGAGATTTCCCTTGGGTTTCATTTAGCTGTTACCAACCTAGCCAGGGAGGACAGAAGTTTGAATTGTGTTTTCACACAGCCACCCGATCAGTTATTGAGCAAATGTGACTCTTTCTGCTACAATGGTAAGGTCACAAAAGTCACCTGAACAGCCTGAAGAAATCAATCCTACGGTGATCGAGGAATCACCTCTGACTTAGGGCTTTCTGAATGCACAGAATTTCTGACTCTGCATTGATAAGGTCATTAATATGTGTGTAACAGACCTCAGGACTCCCTAGGGTTCTGGTTTTCAAAACTCTGAATAAATAGAAACTGGAACACATTTGGAGTGAGACTGAAGGCTCTGGGAATATTCAATCTTCGTACTTCTATTTTTTAAGGAGCAAGTGTGTTTGGGTGGATAGATAAATCAGAATGTAATCATGCAGAGACGGTGAGGTAATCCTTCCATTCATCAGTTGCAGGGCCATGCAAAGATACCAAGGTTGTCATTAAAACGTGGAAGCTTCCTACTTCTTGGTAAAATAAGTAAAGGAGGTTTGTTTTTACACTGATAAAGGAAAAGGAAAGCACTATCAGCAAAGAGGAGACAGGCAGTACCAAGATGAAAAGAATACAGGTTGAGAGTTATAAGACCTATACTTAGTTCAAATGCTGCATGATTTTTAGTTAGGACCAAGTCAGAAAACCGAAGTCAAGCTTTAAAAAAAAACAGAGTAAACATATTTGTTCTACAGATTGTCTTGATCTGGGGATATAAGAAGTCATAATGTACTCAGCCTCGATTCACCGCTCAGCTTTGTTATTCTCAGGCTCCACGTGGTGGTATAATGGCTGCCAAAAGCTCCTGTCCTTCCATGCTCAAGGCTGGCTGGTAGAACAGCTTCTCTTCCTCTAAGAGTTCAAACAAAAGTCCTGGATGGTCAAGGGTCAAAAGTCAGAGAGCTGTTAGCAAACTAATGAGGTTACAAGGTGCTTGGTTCCCCCAAATTCATGAATGTCCAAAACAGCCTCTCAATAGGTATAAGGCTTTGGCTCACTTAATTTCTTATTGTTTTACTTTCCTCATTTGTAAAATATGGTTGAATTTTATAATCTTTGTGTCCTCCTCCAAATCTGAACTAATTTCCCTTCTTCCTCTTTTCCTTTGCTTTTCCACATTTATTGAGAATTTACTCTAGACGGGTATTCTACTTCCTATTCTTGATTGTTTATATTTTAATATGTATAAGAAATACATATGTGTCTAAAGAAGAAAACATTTCTAATCTAATAGAGATAAGTATAAAGAGCAATAGGAACACGGAAGAGGGAAGAATTATATCATTTATGGTAATAACATTTGAATCCAGTTTGAAACTTGACCAGAGTTCCACAAGTTTGTGGTGTATACATGTTTGTGGTTGTATACAAGGAATAGAAGTGTGAAGCTGAAAATACTGAAAATGAGAAAAGTGCAGTGGTAAATTCACCCATACTTACATATTTATTTACTAGAGTCATCTACACTATTCTGGTAGTACCCAAGAGGATTGAGGACAGTACAGAGACCAATCAAAAGTCACTAACCAAATAATTAAAGAGTAGACAAGTATAGTTTCTGAGCAAGTATCACGGAAGTAAGTTAGAAAATAAATACTGAAGGATAATTAGGTAATAATTTTAACTTGATTATAAAGGAACAAAAAAGAATTAACCGAACCAAACTAAACCACATCATCACCATCACCTCCCTCCAGAAAAAGTTCATAGTGATTTATAGTACATAGCCCAGTGAAGTGAGAAATTAGGGAGATTGGATTTTTTTTTTTCTAAAATCTTGAAACATGGAAGTCTCTCCAGTGATGGATTGTGTATTCATATTGGAGGTCAGAGGAATGAATTAGAAGGCTTTCTAAAGCCCTAGAGTCCTTACATTCTCTAATATCTTTGTTTTACCTAAATGGCTGTTCTATGAGGTGACTTTATCCCAAATGAAAAATTGCTGCTACATAATAGTTGATACCAATTAGAAGGCAAATGTGGTGGTCCAGGGAACTATTTTAAATAATACAAAGGAATTCCATTCTTTCTAAATTCGGAGGAAAAGAACCAGAAATATCAGGACAAAACATTTACATTCTCCTCCAGAATGCCAAAAGGCACTATAGAAATGATCATTACAAGGACAGAAACTGTTGGAGTGGGAGGCAGTCAACCAGGGACCAAAGAATGAGTTTTCCTTTTCTACCTAACCATCCTACCAGTTTTTCCTAAAGTACATTCTCGAGAGAATATATGTATTCACTTTTCTAGGCAGACTTAATTACAGTCTTTTTTAGAAATAAGAGTGGTTTACTTTATCCTTTTAAATTCCTTCCAGGACTAGTGTAGTTTCTATTACAATGCCTTAGGCATTAATAGTATCAGAAAACTAAATATGTAGTCTTGGTTCTAATGCAAAAAGGAAAGGTATGTTTCAAAAAGAAGAAAAGGGATGAGGGTGGGAGTGAGGAAGACTCTTTCCATTTAATGTTCACTTTTAGTAGGAATACAAATATTTGTGATTGGCATTGTGATTTTCACACTGCAGATGAACGTCAGTTTTCTGCAATGATGTGACTTAATTCTTGAAGTAGTCTAACAACAAAAAATAATTTTTAAACACATATTAGGAGGAATAAGTTGTGCTAGGCACTGTGGAGAATGTAAAAGACATAGTCACCACCCTCAGGGGGGCTTCTATGTTAATGGGAGATGTGATTAGACTGATGCAGGCATTTGCTTTCCCTACCAAAACCACAATTCGTAGCCTTAAGGCATGTCCTATTCACTGTCATGCTGTATAAATCTTCAGTGATGCATAACAAATGATCACCTAGTTATCAACTTAAAACAACACACAGTTATTATCTCACAATTTCTGTGAGTCAAAAGTGTGTGCATTATTTATATGCTATTTTAAAAAGGTTGCAATCACAGTGTTGTGTGTTCTAGAGGCTTGGATAGGGAAGAATTGGCTTCCAACCTCATACAGCTTTTTATTGGCCGTTATCTGGAGACCACCTTCAGATTCTAGAAGCCACCTGCAGTTCCTGGCCATGTGGTCCTCTCCATAGGCAGTTCCAAATATGGCTGCTTACTTTTGCAAGGCCAGCAGGCTAATCTCTCCCTCCAGCCTGTTAAGATGGACACTTCTATAATAAAATATGATCATGAAAGTGACATCCCATTACCCTTGCCGTATTCTATTGGTTAGAATCAAGTCACATGTCACCCACACTTATGGAGAGATTATACAAGGGTGTCATTCATTGAGAGTTATCTCAGGATGTATTCCCCATACATGGTATTCTACCAGATTTTGCTTCTGACAAAGGAACTCGTTTTACAGCAAATGAAGGGTGCCAATGGGGTCATGTTAGTGAAACTCACTAGTCTGATCATGTACCTAATCACCCTGAAGCAGCTGGCCTGATGGAACTGTGGAACCATTTTTTGAAGACTCAGTTAAGCATAAACTGGTTGGCAGTACCTTGAGGGTCTGGAGAAAATGTCCTCCAGGATCCTGTATATGCTCTAAATCAGTTAAACTTCTGTGCTGTTTCTTCAATAGCCATATTCATGGGTCTGGGGATCAAGGGCTGGAAATGGGAGTGGCTCCTCTATTAACCCTAACGTTCCACTAGTGAAATTTTCATTTTCCATCTCTCCATCCCTAGGATTTGCTGGTCTAGAAGTTTTAGTTAACAATGAGGAAATGCTTCTGGCAGGAGATACAGCAATGGTTCCATAAACTGGAAGTTGAAAATCTCCCTGGAAACGTTGAGTTCTTTATGTCAATAAATCTACAAGCAAAGATAAAGTTCTGGTACTGGTTCAGATATGTGATCCCGACCAGGTAGAGGAAATTTTGTTGCTACTCCACTATGGAGTAAGGAGGAGTATATCTGGGACGTGGCAGGTTTACCTGGGACACCTCTAAGCATTTCCATGTCCTGTGATTTAAGTCAGCAGAGAACTAAATAGGCCGATATAGGGAGGACTTCTAATGGCCTAGACCTTTTAGAAATGAATGTTCAGGCCCCTCACCAGACAAAGGTGCTTGCTGAGGCCAAGAAATATAGAATAGGTAGAGGAAGGTAATTATAAATATGTAGTATGACCACACAATGAGTTGCTGTTATTATAATATTATTTAATATTATTTGTTATATATATATATCATAATTTTTCTCTCCTTTCCAATTTTCTTACCATACAACATATGATATATTAATATTAGTTGTGTGTGTCCTATTGCTGTTGTAACGAATCACCACAAATTTAGTGATTAAACCCAAATTTATTCTCATGTAGTTTTGGAGATCAGAAGTCCACAATCAGTCTCAGTCGGCTAAAATCAAGGTTTTGACAGGACAGGTTCCATCTGGAGGCTCTGAGGAGAGAATCTGTTTCTTTGCTTTCTCCAGCTTTTAGTGGTCACCTGTATTCCTATGTCTGTGGCCCTTTCCTTCATCTTCAGAGCCCATCACTCCAATCTCTGCTCCGGTATCCCATCACCTCCTTCTCTGCCTCTGTCTCCTCCTCTGTCCCTCTTATAAGGACTCTTGTGATTACGTAGAACACATCCAGATAATGTTGAATAGCCTCCTCATTTCAAGATCTTCTATTTAATTACACTTGCAAAGTCTCTTTTGTCATAAAACAACATTCACAGGTTCCAGGGATTAGGATGTGAACACATTAAGGATGTGTGTGTGGCAGGTACTAGTCTACCTACCACAATTGTTAAACTGGATTTCTCAGTAGCTAAGTTTCAGGGTATCAAACCAGATATGTGACTCAGCTAAAAGAGGAATAAATATTACCTAACGACGAAAAGGAATTTTATATTCTTTTATGGGGAAAATGTCTGCTTTTGGCTGTATGAGATATGGTTCCATTAGTTAGAAGGAGTCATGATTTTGCAATTGTTTTTGTTTGGAAGAGAAAGTAAGTTAAAAGATGTATTTGGATGGTAAGTGTATATAGATGTCAAAGTAGATTTTTGTCTCAGTTTAGCTAAAATAGAACTACATTTCCCAGAACCCTCTTTGTGTTTAGTTTAGAGATGGTGTGGACCACAAGAGATGTTTTGTGCAAGATTTGGCAGGCAGCAGTGGAGAGGCCATATTCCATTGCATGAGGACATGAGTCTAGGGCTTGAGGCACTGCATTCATGCTTATCTGCTAGCTCACCCAGTTGGTGTGGGGCAGAAGACTAGCACACTGCCCTTACAGCTCCTATTGGGCATTTTGTGTTTGCTTCTCCAACCTCTTGGCTAGGTACACGTTCATCTCTATGAAAAAGGACACAAAACTCTCCTAAAAGACACCTCCATTATAAAAGTTAACGTCTTAGAAGCTGTGAAGACCAATGTGGCTTCTAGTCCATCACTGTAGGTTCCAGCTCAGTCTCACAAGCTGCAGATTGTTCTTGCTTCACATTCTTGATATATATCTTCCTTTCCTGACTGCCACAAGTACATAAGATCATATCTCTATATCACATTTTAATTTATTTATTAGGATGCACCTATATTAATATATACATTCACATGCTGCATAACATTTCAATCCACAAATGACCACACATATGATAGTGGTCCTGTAAGATCGTAATTTCACATTTTTACTGTCCCTTCTCTATATTTAGATAGACAAATACCATTGTTTTACAGTTGCCTACAGTATTTAGTCCAGTAACTGCTGTACATGTTTGTATCCTAGGAGCAATAGGCTATACCCTATAGCCTAGATGTGTAGTAGGCTATACCATATAGGTTTGTGTAAGTTCACTCTGATGTTTGCACAACAATAAAATCACCTAATGACACATATCTCAGAACATATCCCTGTGGCTAAGCGATGCATGACTGTATAGTAATATATTAATCATATACATCTTCCAGTGGTTGTTCCTTTAATTGAATCCTGGCTGCTTGAGCAGAGGATACTTCTCTGCCTGGGATTGGTTTAGTCATATGACTGGTGTTCGTCTCTGGAATGTGAGTGGATATTATGCTAGAAGTTTTAAGTGTGCTTGTATAGTTTGGCTTGCTCCTTGCACCCCACTGGTCCTCCATGAGAAGTACATGTTCTCGTACTCTTGTATCTTTAGCTCCTGTATCTTTAGCTCAGGCCCCAAAACAAAACACGTGTCGAGCAGACATGAGCTGAATTCTCAACCTGGAGCTAAAGTTCAGCCAACCATCAGCCTCAAACAGAGCTTGTTAGCTACTCCCAGGTGTATCAGTGGAAGTACATTCATTTTGCAGACCCGTGACTATGAAAATAAACAAAATTCTTGTTTTAGGGTAATGGTTTTTAACAAAGGATGAGGGGTAGGTTTTGTCCCCCCCAGGGAATATTTGGCAGCATCTGGAGATATTTTTGGTTATTGCAGCTGGGCAGAGGTGTGTTAGTTTCTTATTGCTTCTGTGAACAAATTATCACAACCATAGTGGCTTAAAGCAACTCAGACTTATTCTCTTACGGTTATAGAGGTTAGATGTCTGAAATGAATTTTAGAGGCCGACGTCAATGTGTTGGTAGAGCTGCATTCCTTCTGGAGGCTCTAGGGGAGAATCAGTTTCCTTGACTTTTTCAGCTTCTAGAGGCAGTCTACATTTCCTTGGCTTGCAGCCCCTTCCTCTGTCATCAAAGTATATTACTCTGATTTTTCTTTCCATTGTCACATCTCCTCTCTTTGACTTTGGCCATTTTGCTTCCCTCTTGTAAGGACCTTTGTGATTACATTGGTCTACCTGGATAATTCAGAATAACCTCTCCATCTCAAGATCCTTAACAGAATAACATCTTCAAAGCCCATTTTACCATGTAAGGTAATATATTTCTAGATTCTGTGAGTTAGGATGTGGATATATTTAGGTAGCTAATATTCTGTTTATTGTAGGAATTCTACTGGCATCTAGTGGGTAGAAACCTGGAATGCTGCTAAATATCTTACCACGAAGAGGACAGGCCCCACAATAAAGAATTACCTGATATGAATGTCAATCTGTTAAGGTTGAGAAACTGTTTTAGGGCAATTTCTTGTAGAGTATTTTTTAACACATTTGCTGAATAATACACTGATAATGATGATTCTTTAAAATTATCTCCATGAGTGTGTAAGAAAAAGCAAATAACTAAGAGTCATAAGAGTCAGGCTTGTTTTTAAATATAAATTTGTTATATATTAACTATTTGGAGTGGGGAAAATCTACCCCTGAGCATAAACATTTTATAATTGTTCTCATCTATTAAATGGGAACAATAATACACTAGTTCATGGAGTTGCTCTATGTCATAACATAACTTTACATATGCCAAAGATCTCTGTAAAGAGACAGACAAAACCAATATATGTTTTTATTATTAGGGTATCCAGAATTCTATTTTGATAAAAATTGCATTATAATAATAAAACATGGTGGGACTTAAAAAACAGGTCACAATATTTACCACAAGATTCTATGGGTTTCCTAAAAAATAAATTTTATTTTATATATTGAAGGTACACAACATGAGATACATACATACTAAAAAGATTACTAGAGTAGAACAAATTAACACACCCATCATCTCACTTTGTTACCCATTTTCTCACCTTTAACTAGCCTACTACATCTTGACACGGGTATGGATGCAATTTCATAACAAAAATTGGTAACTGATTTTAAAAAACTTGTTTAATTTTTTCGGGGGCGTATTTGTCAGTTACATAAGATTTTTCCATACATGTATGCAAGCGTAATAATCACATTATGAAAAACAGGGTATGTATCCCCTCAAGCATTTATCCTTTGTATTACAAACCATCCATGTATACTATTTCAGTTAATTTAAAATGTAATGTTAAATAATTATTATTAACCATAGTCACCCTGTTGTGCTATCAATATACTAGGTCTTATTTATTTTTCTAACTTTTTTTTTTATCCATTAACCATCCCTACCTACCTCCCCAAGCCCCCACTATCTTTGCCAGCTTATGATAACTATCTTTCTACTCTCTACGTCCATGAATTCAGTTGTTTTGATTTTTAGATATCACAAATAAGTGAGAACACACAAAGCTTGTCTTTCTGTGCCTGGCTTATTTCACTTAACATAGTGACATTCTGTTCGGTCCATGTTCTTGCAAATGACTGGATCTCATTTTTTATGACTGAATTGTACTCCATTGTGTGTAAGTACCACATTTCCTTTATCTGTTCATCTGTTAATGAACACTTCTGTTGCTTCCAAATCTTGACTATTGTGAATAGTGCTGCAACAAACATGGGAGTGCAGATAACCTCTTAGATATCTTGATTTGCTTTATTTTTGGTATATACTCAGCAATGAAATTGCTGGATCATATGGTATCTCTATTTTTAGTTTTTTGAGAAACTTCCAAAGTGTTTTCCGTAATGGTTGTACTAATTTACATTCCCAACAACAGTGTATGAGAATTCCCTTTTCTCTACATCCTCACCAGCATATGTTATTGCTTGACTTTTGGATAAAAGCCATTTTAACTTGGGTGAGATGATATGCCATTGTAGTTTTGATTTGCATTTCTTTGATGATCAGTGATACTGAGCACATTTTCATGTGCCTGTTTGTCATTTGGATATCTTCTTTTGAGAAATGTCTATTCTAATCTTTTTCCCATTTTGAAATCCAATTATTAGATTAAAAAATAAAGTTGTTTGAGCTCCTCATATATTCTGGTTATTAAGCCCTTTCAGATACGTAGCTTGCAAATTTTTTTTTCCATTCTGTGGGTGATCTCTTCACTTTGTTGATTGTTTCCATTATGGTGTGGGAGCTTTTTAACCTGGTGTGATCACACTTGCCCATTTTTGCTTTGGTTGCCTGTGCTTGTGAGTTATTACTCAAGAAGTTTCCAAATGTCCTGGAGAATTTTCCTAATGTTTTCTTATAGAAGTTTCATAGCTTGAGGTCTTACATTTAGGTCTTCTATCCATTTTTATTTGATTTTTGTATGTGGTGAGAGATAGGGCTGTAGTTTCATTCTTCTGCATATGGATTTCCAGATTTCCCAGCACCATTTATTGAAGAGACTCTGTTTTCCCCCATGTATTTTCCTGGCATCTTTGTTGAAAATGAGTTCACTGTGGGTGTGTGGATTTGCTTCTGGGTTCTTTATTCTGTTCCATTGGTTGATGTGTCTGTTTTCATGCCAGTACCACACTGTTTTGATTATTATTGCTCTGTAGTATAATTCGAAGTCAGGTAATGTAATTCCTCCAGTTTTGTTCTTTTGTTTAGGATAGCTTCGGCTGTTCTGGGTATTTTGTGATTCCATATAAATTTTAGGATAGCTTTTATTTCTTGGAAAAATGGCTTTGGTATTTTAATAGGAATTGTATTGACTCTGTAGATTGCTTTTGGTAGTATGAACATTTTAACACTATTTTGTTCTTTCAATCCATGATCATGGAATATCTTTCCACTTTTTTGGTGTCCTCTTCAATTTCTTTCATCAGTGTTTTACAGTTTTCATTGTAAAGATCTTTTGCTTCTTTGGTTAAGTTAATTCCTAGGTATTTTTTTTTTGTGGCTATTGTAAGGGGGATTACTTTTAAATTTCTTTTTCGGATGGTTCACTGCTGTCACATAGTAATGTTACTGAGTTTTGTATGTTGATTTTGTATCCTGCAAGATTACTGAATTTGTTTATCTGTTCTAATAGGTCTTTTTGGTGAAGTCTTTAGGTTTTACCAAATATAAGATGATATCACCTGCAAACAAGCATAATTTGGCTTCTCCCATTCCAATTTGGATACCCTTTATTTCTTCCTTTTGTCTGATTGTTCTAGCTAGGATTTCCAGTACAATGTTAAATAACAGTGGTGAAAGTGGGTATCCTAGTCATGTTCCAGCTCTTACAGAAAAGCCATTCAGATTTTTCCCAATCACATGAGACTATCTGTGGGTCTGTCACTTATGGCCTATATTATGTTGAGGTATGTTTGCTCTGTACCCAGTTTTTTGAGGGTTTTTATCATGAACGGATGTTGAATTTTATCAAATGCTTTTTCAGCATCAATTGAAATGATTATATCATTTTAGTTCTTCATTCTCTTGATATGATGTATCACACTGATTGATTTGCATCCATTGAATTATCCTTGCATCCCTGGGATAAATCCCACTTGGCCATGGATGAATGATCTTTTTAATGTATTGTTGAATTCAGTTTGCTAGTATTTTGTTGAGGATTTTTGCATCAATATTCATCAGATATATTAACCTGTAGTTTTCTTTTTTGATGTATCTTTGTCTGCTTTTGGTATTAGGATAGTACTGGTCTCAAAAGATGAGTTTGGAAGTATTTTCACCTCTTTTGTTTTTTGGAATAGCTTGAGTAGGATTGGCATTAGTTCTTTAAATGTCTGATAGAATTCAACAGTGAAGCCACTGGCTCCTGGGCTTTTCTTTGCTGGGAGACTTTTTATTACAGCTTCAATTATGTTACTTATTATTGATCTGTTTAGGTTTTTAATTTCTTCTTGATTCATTCTTGGTCGGTTGTATGTATACAGGAATTTGCCAATTTCTTCTAGATTTTCCAATATATTGGCATATAGTTTCTCATAGTAGCTACTAACGAGCCTTTGAATTTCTGCAGTATCAGTTTTAATGTCTCCTGTTTCATTTTTGACTTTATTTGTCTGGATCTTCTGTCTTTTTTTTAGTCTGGCCAAAGGTTTGTCAATTTTATTTAAATTTTCAAGAACCAACTTTTTGTTTCATTGATCTTTTGTATTGTTTTGTTCATTTGAAATTCATTTATTACTGCTCTGATATTTATTATTTCTTTTCTTCTACTAATTTTGGGTTTGCTTTGCTTTTGCTTTTCTAGTTCTTCAAGATTCATTGTTAAGCTTTTTATTTGATGTTTGTCTTCTCTTTCAACATAGGCACTTGTGGGTATAAGATTCTGTTACCACTGCTTTTCCTTTATCCCATAGATTTTGGTATGTTGTGTTTCCTTTATTATTTGTTGCAATAAATATTTGAATTTCCTACTTAATTTTTTCATTGACCTACTGGTCTTTCAGAAGTATATTGTTTAATTTCTACCTTTGGATAGGTTCCAAAATTCCTCTCATTATGATTTTCTAGTTTTATTCCATTGTGGCCAGATAAGATACCTGATATTATTTCAATATTTTTACTATTTTAAAAGTTGTTTTGTGACCTAACATAGGGCTTATCTTTGAGAATAATTCATGTGCTGGGGAAAAGAAAGTGTATTCTGCAGCCACTGGATGAACTGTTCTGAAATATTTATTATGTCCATTTAGTCTATAGTGAAGATTAAGTCCAATGTTTCTTTGTTGATTTTCCATCTGGAAGATCTGCCCAATGCTGAAAGTGTGGTGTTATTGTATTACTATTATTGTATTGGAGTCTATCTCTCTCTTTAGTCCTATAATGTTTGCTTTATTTATCTGTGTTCTATAGTGCTGGATGCATATATATTTAAAATTGTTATATCCTCTTGCTGAAGTGACTCATTTATCATTACATAGTAATGTTCTTTGTATTTTCTTATAACTTTTGTCTTGAAATCAATTTTGTCTGATATGCATATAGCTACTTTTGCTCTTTTCCCAATCTTTTATTTTTAGTCTATGTGTAGGCAACAGATCAGTGGGTCTTGTTTGTCTTTTAATTGGAGAGTTTAGTTCATTTATATACAATGTTATTATTGATAAGTAAGGAGCTACTCTTTCCATTTTGTTTTCTGGGTGTTTTGTGGTCTTCTCTTTTTTCTTTCTTTCCTTTTTGTCTCCCTTTGAGCGAAAGTAATTTTCTCTGGAGATATGATTTAGTTTCTTGCTTTTTATTTTTTGTGTATCTGTTGTATGAGTTTGGTTTGAGGTTACCATGAGGCTTGCAAATACTATCTTATAATGCATTATTTTAAGCTGATAACAACTTAACACTGTTTGCATAAACAAACAAGCAAAAAGAATTAATTGAATTAAAATTAATTCAAACTCTACACCTTAATTTTGTCCCTTCTCTTTTTAACTTTTTGTTGTTTCTATTTCTATCTCACTGTACTGTCTATGTCTTGAAATGTTGTTACAGTTATCATTTTTGTTGTGTTCATTGTTTAGTTTTTCTACTTAAGATAAGAGTAGTTTACACACCACAGGTACAATGTTAAAATATTCTGTGTTTCTCTGTATCCTTACTAATAACAGTGAGTTATTTACCTTCAGATGATTTCTTCTTGTTCATTAACATCCTTGTCTATCAGATTGAAAAACTCCCTTTAGCATTTCTTGTGGGACAGGTCTTCTGTTTATAAAATCTCTCAGCTTTTGTTTGTTAGGGAGGGTCTTCATTTCTCCTTCATGTTTGAAGTATATTTTCACCACTTAGTGCTCTACCTCCCCTGTGGCTGGTACCTAAGGTGCTAGACAAAGTTCCCTTTACTTTTCCCTCCACTTTTCTCAAACAGGAGTCTCACCTCCTATCTACCACAGCTGGGGATCTGCTGAGTCTTACTTGAAGCCAGAAAATCTCAGAGTCTCATCCAAGGCCCTTGAGATAGTACCTGGGTATCACAGCTCTTATTCAAGGCCCAAGGCCTCTTCAGTTAGCAAGTGATGAAGCCTGCCAGGACTGGGTCCTTTCTTTCAAGGAAGCTGCTTTCCTTCTGTCTCAGGGTGTGTCTAGAAATGTCTTCTGGGAGCTAGGGCCAGGAAAAGGGGGCTCACAATTCTGACCAGCGTCCTACACTGCTGTGGCTGAGCTGGTGAAATGGTTTGTCTCTGTGTCCCCATCCAAATCTCATTTTGAATTGTAGTTCCCATAATCCTTACATGTCATGGGAGGGATAGAGTGGGAGGCAATTTAATCATGGGGACAGTCACCCCCATGCTGCTCTCATGGTAGTGAGTGAGTTCTGACAAGATCTGATGGTTTTATAAGGGGCTTTCCCCCCTTTGCTTGGCACTTCTCCTTCCTGCCACCATGTGGAAAAGGACATCTTTGCTTCCCCTTCTGCCGTGATTGTAAGTTTCCTGAGGCCTCCTCATCCCTGCAGAACTGTGATTCAATTAAACCTCTTTCCTTTACAAATTACTCAGTCTTGGGCAGTTCTTTATAGCAGTGTGAGAATGGACTAGCACAGGTGGTATCCAAGATTCAAGACAAAGGCCTCTCCACTCTTTCTCTACTCTCCTCAAAGGAAAGAAAGGAGTCTCTTTTGGAGCCATAAGCTGTGCATTGTGGGGATAGAGGAGGACTGATGCCACCTCTCCATTAGCCACCTCAGCTGGGTCTCAGTAGTTTCTGTGCCCCCCAGTCCTCTGGCTCTGAGCCCAGTTAAGCATTAAGATTCACCTAGGAGTTGCATTCTTTGTGGTCTAGACTGCATTTCACATTTATTTAATACCCTAGAGCACTTTAGACCACCACAGTGGTGAGGCTTGTGAGAACTCAAGTTCCCACCAATGGTATTGCCAGCATCTTCCCTCTGGCTTGGGCTGGTTTAAATGCTCCCTCAGTGGGCAGATATCAGCTGAGTTTGGTCTAGTTTTTCTTTCTGCTATAGCATAGCAGCACTAAGTTCAATGTCTCAAAATTGCTGGCTCTCCCTCTCTGCAGCACATAGAAACAGTCTCCACACCATGTTGTCACAGCCAGGGCATGGGGAGGGGTGGTGTCAGCAATTCAAGACTGTTTTTCTGCCTCTTCAGTGCCTCTTTCAGTGATATAAAGTTAAAACCAGGTGCTGTGAATGCTCATCTGATTTTTGGTTCTTATGAAGATGCTTTTCTTGTATGGATAGTTGTTAAACTGGCGTCCTTGCAGGGGTGATGATTGATGGAGCCTTCTATTCCACCATCTTGCTCCATCTTCCATTTATTTTTTTATTAGAAAAAAATTGGAATTTTTTTAAAATTGAAAAGTCCTATTTTTACTAAAAATTGAAAGTCAGGCATATCTTTACTAAAAATGGATGCTTCTTTCAAAATTTTTAACCCTTATTTCTTTTTACTTGGTAATAGTTGATGGTTTTGATCAGAATAAAAAACTAATATAATATAAATTAAATACCTTTTTCAAAAATTTTATTTTATTTTAATTTCCAGGATACATGTGCAGAACATGCAGGTTTGTTACATAGGTAAACATATGCCATGGTGCTTTGCTGCACCTATCAATTTATCACTTAGGTATTAAGCCTCACAGGCATTTATCCTGATGCTGTCTCTACCCCCACATCCCCAGTAGGCTGCAGTGTGTGGTGTTCCCCTCCCTGTGTCCATATGTTATCATTGTTTGGCTCCCACTTATGAGTGAGAACATGGAGTGTTTGGTTTTGTGTCCCATTGTTAATTTGCTGAGAATGATGGTTTCCAGCTTCATCCATGTCCCTGCAAAGGACATGATCTCATTCCTTTTTATGGCTGCATAGTATTCCATGATGTATATGTACCACATTTTCTTTATCCAATCTATCACTGATGGGCATTTGGGTTGATTTCAAGTCTTTGCTATTGTGAATAGTGCTGCAATAAACATACATGCATGTGTCTTTATATTAGAATGATTTGTATTCTTCAGTTATGTAGCCAGTAATGGGATTGCTGGGTCCAATGGTACTTCTGGTTCTAGATCCTTGAGGAATCACCACACCATCTTCCACAATGGTTGAACTAATTTACATTCCCACCAACAGTGTAAAAACTGTAAAAGTGTTCTTATTTCTCCACAGCTTTGCCAGCATCTGTTGCTTCTTCAGTTTTTAATAAATGCCATTCTGACTGGCATGAGGTGGTAACTCGTTGTTTTGATTTGCATTTCTCTAATGATCAGTGATGTTAAGCTTTTTTTCATGTTTGTTGGCCACATAAATATCTTCTTTTGAGAAGTGTGCTTTGCCACTTTTTGATGGGGTTGTTTTTTTTTTCTTGTAAATTTGTTGAAGTTCCTTGTAAATTCTGGATATTAGACCTTTGTCAGATGGGTAGATTGAAAAAATTTTCTCCCATTCTATAGGTCACCTGTTCAGTCTAATGATAGTTTCTTTTGTTGTCCAGAAGCTCTTTAGTTTAATTAGATCCCAATTGTCAATATTTGCTTTTGTTGCAGTTGCTTTTGGTGATTTCATCATAAAATCTTTGCCCATGCCTATGTCCTGAATGGTATTGTCTGGATTTTCTTCAAGGGTTTTTATGACTTGGGGGTTATACATTTAAGTCTTTATTCCATCTTGAGTTAATTTTTGTATAAGGTGTAAGAAAAGGGTCTGGTCTCAGTTTTTCTACATATGGCTAACCAGTTTTCCCAACACCATTTATTAAATAGGGAATTTTTCCCCATTGCTTGTTTTTGTCAGGTTTGTCAAAGATCAGATGGTTATAGATTTGTGGTCTTATTTCTGAGATCTCTATTCTGTTCGATTGGTCTAAGTGTCTGTTTTGGTACCAGTATCATGCTGTTTTGGTCACTGTAGCCTTATAGTATAGTTTGAAGACAGGTAGCATAATGCCTCCAGCTTTGTTCTTTTTGCTTAGGATTGTCTTGGCTATATGGGCTCTTTTTAGTTCCATATGAATTTTACAGTAGCTTTTTCTTTAATTCAGTGAAGAATGCCAATCGTAGTTTGATGGGAGTAGTATTGAATCTATAAATTACTTCGGGCAGTACAGTCATTTTCACGATATTGATTCTTTCTATCCATGAAAATGGAATTTTTCTCCATTTATTTATGTCCTCTCTGATTTCTTTGAGCAGTGGCTTGTAATTCTCCTTTCAGAGGTCCCTCACGTCCCTTGTTACCGCTATTCCTAGGTATTTTATTCTCTTTTTAGCAATTGTGAATGGGAGTTCATTCATGATTTGGCTCTCTGCTTGTCTATTGTTGGTGTATAGAAATGCTTTTGATTCTTTCACATTGATTTTGTATCCTGAGACTTTGCTAAAGTTGCTTATCAGCTTAAGGAGCTTTTGGGCCAAGACGATGGGGCTTTCTAGATACAGGATCATGTCATCTGCAAACAGAGACAATTTGACATCCTCTCTTCCTATATGTATACCCTTTATTTTTTTCTCTTGCCTGGCTTCCCTGGCCAGAATTTTCAATACTATGTTGAATAGGAGTGTTGAGAGAGGGCATCCTTCTCTTGTGGCAGTTTTAAAAGGGAATGCTTCCAGCTTTTGCCCATTTGGTATGATATTGGCTGTGGGTTTGTCATAAATGGCTCTTGTTATTTTGAGATATGTTCCATCAATATGTAGTTTATTGAGAGTTTTTAACATAAAGAGATGTTAAATTTTATTGAAGGCCTTTTCTGTGTGTATTGAGATAATCATGTGGTTTTTGTCATTAGTTCTGTTTTTGTGACGAATTATGTTTATTGATTTGCATTTGTTGAACCAGCATTGCATCCCAGGGGTGAAGCCGACTTGAGTATGATGGATAAGCTTTTCAATGTGCTACTGGATTCAGTTTGCCAGAATTTTATTAAGGAGTTTTACCTTGATGTTCCTCAGGGATATTGAACTGAAGTTTTCTTTTTTTGTTGAGTCTCTGCCAAGTTTTGGTATTAGGATAATGCTGGCCTTACAAAATGAGTAAGGGAGAAGTCCCTTTTCTTCAATTGTTTGGAATAGTTTCAGAAGGAATGGTACCATCTCCTCTTTATACCTCTGGTAAAATTCAGCTGTAGATCTGTCTGGTCCTGGGCTTTTTTTTTTTTTATTATTGGTAGGCTACTTATTACTGCCTCAATTTCAGAACTTGTTATTGGTCTATTCAAGGATTCAGCTTCTTCCTGGTTTAGTCTTGGGAGGGTTTATGTGTCCAAGAATTTATCCATTTATTTTTTATTTTCTAATTCATTTGCATAGAGGTGTTTATAGTATTCTCTGATGGTTGTTTGCATTTCTGTGCAGTGATATCCCCTTTATCATTTTTTATTGTGTCTATTTGAATCATCCTTCTCTTCTTCTCTATTAGTCTAGCTAGCAGTCTATCTATTTTGTTAATTTTTTCAAAAAACCAACTCTTGGATTCACTGATTTTTTTGAAGGATTTTTTTATGTCTCTATGTCCTTCAGTTCCACTCCAATCTTAATTATTCCTTGTCTTCTGCCAGCTTTTGGATTTGTTTTCTCTTGCTTCTCTGGTTATTTGTGTTGTGTTGTTAGGGTGTTGATTTGAGATCTTTCTAGCTTTTTAATGTGGGCATTTAGAGCTATAAATTTCCCTCTTAGCACTGCTTTACCTGTGTCTCAGAGATTCTGGTATGTTGTCTCTTTGTTCTCATTGGTTTCAAAGAGCTTCTTGATTTTTGCCTCAAGTTTATTATTTAGGAGTAATTCGGGAGCAGGTTATTCAATTTTCATGTAGTTGTGTGGTTTTGAGTGAGTTTCTTAATCTTAAATTCTAATTTGATTGCATTGTGGTCTGAGAGACTGTTATGATTTCAGTTCTTTTAAAATTTTATTTATTTATTTATTTTTATACACTTTAAGTTCTGGGATACATGTGTAGAACCTGCAGTTTGTTACATAGGGATACATGTGCCATGGTAGTTTGCTGCAGCCATCAACTCATCATCTACATTAGGTATTTCTCCTAATGGTATCCCTCCCCTTGCCCCCCAGCCCCTGACAGGCCCCAGTGTGTGATGTTCCCCTCCCTGTGCCCATATCTTCTCATTGTTTAGCTCCTACTTATGGGTGAGAACATGCCATGTTTGGTTTTCTGTTCCTGTGTTAGTTTGCTGAGAATGATGGCTTCCAGCTTCATCCATATCTCTGCAAAGGACATGAATTCATTCTTTTTTATGACTGCCTTGTATTTCTTGGTGTTTATGTGCCACATTTTCTTTATCCAGTCTATCATTGATGGGCATTTGGGTTGGCTCCAAGTCTGTGCTATTGTGAATAGTGCTGCAGTAAACATATGTGTGCATATGTCTTTATAGTAGAATGATTTATAATCCTTTGCATATATACCCAGGAATGGGATTGCTGGGTCAAATGGTACTTCTAGTTCCAGATCCCTGGGGAATTGCCACACTGTCCTGCCCAATGGTTGAACTAATTTACACTACCACCAACAGTGTAAAAGCATTCCTGTTTCTCCACATTCTCTCCAGCATCTACTGTTTCCTGACTTTTTAATGATCACCATATTAACTGGTGTGAGATGGTATCTCATTGTGGCTTTTATTTGCATTTCTCTAATGACCAGTGATGATGAGCTTTTCTTCATGTGTTTGTTGGCCGCATAAATATCTTCTTTTGAGAGGTGTCTGTTCATATCCTTTGCCCACTTTTTGATGGGGTTGTTTTATCTTTGTAAATTTGTTGAAGTTCCTTGTAGATTCGGGATATTAGCTCTTTGTCAGATGAATAGATTGCAAAAATTCTCCCCCATTTTGTTGGTTGCTTGTTCACTCTGATGATAGTTTCTTTTGCTGTGCAGAAGCTCTTTAGTTTAATTAGATCCCA
Source organism: Pan paniscus (assembly GCF_029289425.2). NCBI lineage: Eukaryota > Metazoa > Chordata > Mammalia > Primates > Hominidae > Pan > Pan paniscus. The sequence goes on from NC_073253.2 coordinate 105,378,617, forward strand.
TTGTTGCAATTGCTTTTGGTGCTTTAGTCATGAAGTCTGCCCATGCCTGTGTCCTGAATGGTATTGCCTAGGTTTTCTTCTAGGGTTTTTATCGTTTTAGGTCTTACATTTAAATCTTTAGTCCATTGTGTGTTAATTTTTGTATAAAGTGTAAGGAGGGGATCCAGTTTCAGTTTTCTGTGAATGGCTAGCTGGTTTCCCCAACACCATTTATTAAATAGGGAATCCTTTCCCCAGTGCTTGTTTTTGTCAGGTTTGTCAAAGATCAGATAGTTGTAGATGTGTGGTATTATTTCTGAGGCCTCTGTTCTGTTCCATTGGTCTATGTGTCTGTTTTGATATCAGAACCATGATGTTTTGATTACTGTAGACTTGTAGTATAATTTGAAGTCAGGTAGCTTGATGCCTCCAGCTTTGTTCTTTTTTCTTAGGATTGTCTTGGCTATACAAGCTCTTTTTTGCTTCCATATGAAATTTAAAGCAGTTTTTTTTCTAATTCTATGAAGAAAGTAAATGGTAGCTTGATGGGGATAGCATTAAATCTATAATTTACTTTGAGCAGTATGGCCATTTTCATGGTATTGATTCTTCGTATTCATAAGCATGGAATGTTTTTTCATTAGTTTGTGTCCTCTCTTATTTCCTTGAACAGTGGTTTGTAGTTCTCCTTGAAGAGGTCCTTCACATTCCTTGTAAGTTGTATTCTTAGGTTTTTATTCTCTTTGTAACAATTGTGAATGGGAGTTTGCTCATGATTTGGCTCTCTGTTTGTCTGTTATTGGTGTAGGAATGCTTTTGATTTTTGCATGTAATTTTGTATCCTGAGAGTTTGCTGAAGTTGCTTATCAGGTTAAGGAGTTTTTGGGCTGAGATGGTGGGGTTTTCTAAACATACAATCATGTCATCTGCCAACAGAGATAATTTGACTTCCTCTCTTCCTATTTGAATACACTTTATTTCTTCCTCTTGCCTGATTGCCGTGGCCAGAACTTCCAATACTATGTGGAATAGGAGTGGTGAGAGAGGGCATCCTTGTCTTGTGCCAGTTTTCAAAGGGAATGCTTCCTGCTGTTCCCCATTCAGTATGATATTGGGTTTTGGTTTTTCATAAATAGCTCTTATTATTTTGAAATATATTCCATCCATACCTAGTTTATTGAATGATTTTAGCATGAAGGGCAGTTGAATTTTATCAAAGGCCTTTTCTGCATCTATTGAGATAATCATGTGGTTTTAGTCATAAAGTCTTTGCCCATGCCTATGTCCTGAAAGGTATTGCCTAGGTTTTCTTCTAGGGTTTTAGGTCTCACATTTAAATCTTCAATCCATCTTGAGTTAAGTTTTATATAAGGTGTAAGGAAGGGATCCAGTTTCAGTTTTCTGCATATGGCTAGTCAGTTTTCCCAACACCATTTATTAAATAGGGAATCTTTCCCCATTGCTTGTTTTTGTCAGGTTTGTCAAAGATCAGATAGTTGTAGATGTGTGGTGTTATTTCTGAGGCCTCTGTTCTCTTCCATTGGTCCATCTATTTTGGTACCAGAACCATGCTGTTTTGGTTACTGCAGCCTTGTCGTATAGTTGGACATCAGGTAGCATGATGCCTCCATCTTTGTTCTTTTTGCTTAGGATGGTCTTGGCTATATGGGTTCTTTTTTGGCTCCGTATGAAATTAAAAGTAATTTAAAATAATGTTTTCTAATTCTGTCAAGAAAGTCAGTGGTAGCTTGATGGGGATAGCATTGAATGTATGAATTACTTTGGGCAGTATGATCATTTTCACGGTATTGATTCTTCCTATCCATGAGCATGGAATGTTTTTTCATTTATTTGTGTCCTCTCTTATTTCCTTGAGCACTGGTTTAAATCCTCCATAAAATACTGGCAAACAGAATCCAGCAGCACATCAAAAACCTTATCCACCATGATCAAGTTGACTTCATCCCTGGGATGCAAGGCTCATTCAACATATACAAATCAATAAATTTAATCCATCACATGAACAGAACCAATGACAAAAACCACATGATTATCTCAATAGATGCAGAAAAGACCTTCAATAAAATTCAACACTCCTTCATGATAAAAACACTCAATAAACTAGGTTTTGATAGAACATATCTCAAAATAATAAGAGCTATTTATGACAAGCCCACAGCCAATATCATACTGAATGGGCAGAAGCCGGAAGCATTCCCTATGAAAACCAGCACAAGTCAAGTGTGCCCTCTGTCACCACTCCTATTAAACATAGTATTGGAAGTTCTGGCCAGGGCAACCAGGCAAGAGGAAGAAATAAAGGGTATTCACATAGGAAGAGAGGAAGTCAAGTTGTCTCTGTTTGCAAATGACATGATTGTATATTTAGAAAACCCCATCATCTCAGCCCAAAATCTCCTTAAGCTGATAAGCAACTTCAGCAGTCTCAGGATACAAAATCAATGTGCAACAATCTCAAGCATTCCTATATACCAATAATAGAGAGCCAAATCATGAGTGAACTCCCACTTGCAATTGCTACAAAGAGAATACAACACTTAGGAATACACCTTACAAGGGATGTGAAGGACCTCTTCAAGGAGAAATCTTTTTTTTTTTTTAAATTATGCTTACGTTCTGGGATACATGCGCAGAACGTGCAGGTTTGTTATATAGTATACATGTGCCATGGTGGTTTCCTTCACCCATCAACCTGTCATCTACCTTAGGTATTTCTCCTAATGCTATTCCTCCCCTTGGCCCCAACCCTGACAGGCCCCAGGGTGTGATGTTCCCCTCCCTTTGCCGATGTTTTCATTGTTCAACTCCTACTTATGGGTAAGAACATGCAGTGTTTGGTTTTCTGTTCCTGTGTTACCTTGCTGAGAATGATGATTCCCAGGTTCATCCATGTCCCTGCAAATGGTATGAACTCATTCTTTTTCATGGCTGCATAGTATTCCATCATGTATATGTGCCACATTTTCTCTATCCAGTCTATTATTGATGGGCATTTGGGTTGGCTCCAAGTCTTTGCTATTATGAATACTGCTGCAATAAACATACATGCATCTTTATAATATAATGGTTTATATTCCTTCAGGTATGTACCCAGTAATGGGATTGCTGGGTCAATTGGTATTTCTAGTTCTAGATCCTTGAGGAATCACCACATCGTCTTGCACAATGGTTGAACTGATTTACACTCCCACCAACAGTGTAAAAGCATTCCTATTTCTCCACATCCTCTCCAGCATCTGTTGTTTCCTGACATTTTAATGATCGCCATTCTAACTGGTGTGAGATATTATCTCATTGTGGTTTTTATTTGCATTTCTCTAATGAGTGATCACGAGCTTTTCTTCATATGTTTGTTGGCCACATAAATGTCTTCTTTTGAGAGGTGTCTGTTTATATCCTTTGCCCACTTTTTGATGATTTGTTGTTGTTGTAAATTTGTTTAAGTTCTTTGTAGAACCTGAGTATTAGCCTTTTGTCAGATGAATAGATTGCAAAAATTCTCTCCTATTCTGTAGGTTGTCTGTTCACTCTGATGATAGTTTCTTTTGCTGTACAGAAGCTCTTTAGTTTAATTGGGTCCCATTTGTCAATTTTGGCTTTTGTTGCCATTGTTTTTGGTGTTTTAGTCATGAAGTCTTTGCCTGTGCCTATGTCCTGAAAGGTATTGACTAGGTTTTCTTCTAGAGCTTTTACGGTTTTAGGTCTTACATTTAAATTTTTAATCCATCTTGAGTTAATTTTTGTATAAGGTGTAAGGAAGTGGTCCAGTTTCAGTTTTCTGCATATGGCTATCCAGTTTTTCCAGCACCATTAATTGAATAGGGAATCATTTCCCCAGTGCTTGTTTTTGTCATGTTTGTCAAAGATTAGATGGTTATAGATGTGTGGTGTTATTTCTGAGACCTCTGTTCTGTTCCATTGGTCTATGTGTCTGTTTTGGTACCAGTACCAAGCTGTTTTGGTTACTGTAGCCTTGTAGTATAGTTTGAAGCCAGGTAGCATGATGCCTCCAGTTTTGTTCTTTTTTCTTAGGATTGTCTTGGCTATATGAGACCTTTTTGGTTCCATATGAAATTTAAAGTAGCTTTTTTTCTAATTCTGTGAGGAAAGTCAATGATAGCTTGATGGGAATAGCATTGATTCTATAAATTACTTTGGGAAATATGGCCATTTTCATGATATTGTTTCCTTCCATTCATGATCATGGAATGTTTTTCCATTTTTTGTGCCCTCTCTTATTTCCTTGAGCAGTGCTTTGCAGTTGTCTTTGAAGAGGTCCTTCACATCCCATGTAAGTTGTATTCCTAGGCATTTTATTCTCTTCATAGCAATTGTAAATAGGAGTTCACTCATGATTTGGCTCTCTATTATTCATGTATAGGAATGCTTTTGATTTTTGCACATTGATTTTGTATCCTGAGACTTTGCTGATGTTGCTTATCAGCTTTAAGAGGTTTTGGGCTGAGATGATGGGGTTTTCTATATATACAATCACATTGATATTCATCAGAAATATTGGCCTGACATATTTTGTTGTTATTGTTGTGTCTCTGCCAGGTTTTGGTATCAGGATGATGCTGGCCTCATAAAAAGAGTTAGGGAGGAGTCTCTCTTTTTCTATTGCTTGGAATAATTTTAGAAGGAATGGTACCAACTCCTCTGGTAGAATTTGGCTGTGAATCCATCTGGTCCTGCACTTTTTTTTGGTTGGTAGGCTATTAATTACTGCCTCAATTTCAGAATTTGTTATTGGTCTATTCCGGGATTCAACTTCTTCCTGGTTTAGTCTTGGGAGGGTGTATGTGCCCAGAAATTTATTCATTTCTTCTAGATTTTCTAGTTTATTTTTGTAGAGATGTTTATAGTATCTCTGATGGTAGTTTGTATATCTGTGAGATCAGTGGTGATATACCCTTTGTCATTTTTATTGTGTCTAGATTCATCTCTTTTTTCTTTTATTAGCCGGGCTAGGGATCTATTTTGTTAATCTTTTCAAAAAGCCATCTCCTGGATTCATTGATTTTTTTGAAGGGTTTTTCATGGCTCTATCTCCTTCAGTTCTGCTCTGATCTTAGTTATTTCTTGTCTTCTGCTAGCTTTTGAATTTATTTGCTCTTGCTTCTCTAGTTCTTTCAATTGTGATGTTAGGGTGTTGATTTTAGATCTTTCCTGTTTTCTCCTGTGGGTATTTAGTGCTATAAATTTCCCTCTAAACACTGTTTTAGGTGTGTCCCAGTGATTTTGGTACATTGTGTCTTTGTTCTCATTGGTTTCAAAGAACTTATTTATTTCTGCCTTAATTTCATTATTTCCCCAATAGTCATTCAGGAGCAGGTTTGCTCAGTTTTCATGTAGTTGTGCCATTTTGAGTGAGTTTCTTAATCCTGAGTTCTAATTCGATTGCACTGTGCTCTGAGAGACTGTTTGTTATGACTTCCATTCTTTTGCATTTGCTGAGGAGTGTTTTACTTCCAATTATGTGGTCAATTTTCGAATAAGCGCAATGTACTGCTGAGAAGAATGTATGTTCTGTTGATTTGGGTTGGAGAGTTCTGTAGATGTCTATTAGGTCCACTTGGTCCAGAGCTGATAAAGGTCTGTTTTGTCAGAGACTAGGATTGCAACCCCTGTGTTTTTCTGCTTTTCATTTGCCTTTTGCTTGGTAAATCTTCCTCCATCCTTTTATTTTGAGCCTGTGTGTCTTTACACGTGAGATGGGTCTCCTGAATGCAGCACATTGATGGGTTTTGACTCTTTATCCAATATGCCAGTCTTTGCCTTTTAATTGGGGCATTTAGCCCATTTATATTTAAGGTTAATATTGTTACGTGTGAATTTGATTCTGTCTTTATGATGCTAGCTTGTTATTTTGCCCATTAGTTGATGCAGTTTCTTCATAGTGTTGATGGTCTTTACATTTTGGTTTGTTTCTTCAGTGGTTTGTACCTTTTGTTTTCTCCATATTTAGTACTCCCTTCAGAAGCTCTTGTAAGCCAGGCCTGGTGGTGAAAAAATCCCTCAGCATTTGCTTTTCTGTAAAGGATTTTATTTCTCCTTCACTTATGAAGCCTAGTTTGGGTGGATATGAAATTCTGGGTTGAAAATTCTTTTTTGTAAGAATTTTGAATATTGGCCCCCACTCTCTTCTGGCTTGTAGAGTTTCTGCAGAGAGATCCACTGTTAGTCTGATGGACTTCCCTTTATGGGTAACCTATTATTTTTCTCTGGCTGCCCTTAACATTTTTTGTTGCCCTTCTCAAGGAGTATCTTTGTGGTGTTCTGTGTATTTTCTGAATTTAAATGTTGGCCTGTCTTGTTACGTTGGGGAAGTTCTCCTGGATAATATCCTGAAGTGTGTTTTCCACCTTTGTTCCATTATCCCTGTCACTTTCAGGTATACCAATCAAACATAGGTGGTTTTTTCACATAGTCCCATATTTCTTGAAGGCTTTGTTCATTCCTTTTCATTCTTTTTTCTCTAATCTTGTCTTCACGCTTTATTTCATTAAGTCGATCTTCAATCTCTGATATCCTTTCTTCCTCTTGATCAATTCAGCTATTGATACTTGTGTATGCTTCATGAGGTTCTCATGCTGTGTTTTTCAACTCCATCAGGTCATTTATGTACTTCTCTAAACTAATTATCCTGGTTAGCCATTCGTCTAACCTTTTATCAAGGTTCTTAGCTTCCTTGCACTGAGTTAATATATGCTCCTTTAGCTCTGAGGAGTTTGTTATTACCCACCTTCTGAAGCCCACTTCTGTCAATCCATCAAACTCATTCTCCATCCAGTTTTTTCCCTTGCTGGTGAGGAATTGTGATCCTTTGGAGGAGAAGAGACCTTTGCTGTTGGTGACCTTTGGATGGAGTTTTTGCGTGATCATACTTTTTGTTGATGTTGATGCTATTACTTTCTGTTTGTTAGTTTTTCTTCTTATAGGCCCCTGTTCTGCAGGTCTGCTGGAGTTTGCTGGAGCTCCACTCCAGACGCTGTTTGCCTGGGTATCACCAGCAGAAGCTGCAGAACAGCAAAGATTGCTGCCTGCTCCTTCCTCTGGAAGCTTTGTCCCAGAGGGACATCCACCAGATGCCAGCCAGACCTCTCTTGTATTAGGTGTCTGTCGAGCCCTTCTGGGAGGTGTCTCCCGATCAGGAGGCCTGGGGTTCATAGACCCATTTGAAAAGGCAGCCCGTCTCTTAGTAGAGCTCGAGTGCTGTACTGGGAGATCTGCTGCTCTCTTCAGAGCTGGAAAGCAGGAACATTTAATTCTGCTGAAGCTGAGCCCACAGCTGGCCCTTCCCCCAGCTACACTGTCCCAGGGAGATGGGAATTTTATCTATAAGCCCCTGACTGGGGCTGCTGCCTTTCTTTCAGAGGTGCCCTGCCAAGAGAGGAGGAATCTAGAGAGGCAGTCTGGCTACAGTGAGTTTGCTGTGCTGCAGTGGGCTCTGCACAGTCAGATCATCCCAGTGGCTTTGTTTACACTGTGAGGGGTAAACTGCCTACTCAAGCCTCAGTAATGGCAGATGCCTCTCCTTCCACCAAGCTTGAGCATCCCAGGTCAACTTCAGACTGCTGTGCTGGGAGCGAGAATTTCAAGCCAGTGGATCTTAGCTTGCTGGGCTCCGTGGGATCCACTGAGCAAGACCACTTGACTCCCTGTATTTAGCCTCCTTTCTAGGGGTGTGAACAGTTCTGTCTTGCTGGTGTTCCAGGCACCACTGGGGTATGAAAATAAACTCCTGCAGCTAGCTCGGTGTCTGCCCAAATGGCTGCCCAGCTTTGTGCTTGAAACCCAGGGCCCTTGTGGTTTAGTCATCCAAAGGAATCGCCTGGTCTGTGGGTTGCAAAGATCATGGGAAAAGTGTAGTACTTGGGCCAGATAGCATGGTCCCTCATGGCATGGTCCCTCATGGCTTCCCTTGGTTGTGGGGAGGGAGTTCCCCAACCCCTTGCACTTCCCAGGTGAGCCAATGCTCCAACCTGCTTCCCCTCACCCTCCATGAACTGCACCCACTGTCTAACCAGTCCCAATGACATGAAGCGTGTACCTCAGTTGAAAATGCTGAAATCACCCACCTTCTGCACTGGTCTTACTGGGAGCTGAAGACCGGAGATGTTCCTATTCAGCCATCTTGCCCAGAAATCTATTTCAGTTCTTTTGCATTTGCTGAGGAGTGTTTTACTTCCAATTATGTGATCAATTTTAGAGTAAGTGCCATGTGGCACTGAGAAAAATGTATATTCTGTTGTTTTGGGGTCGAGAATTCTGTAGATATCTATCAGGTCCACTTGATCCAGAGCTGAGTTCAAGTCCTGAATATCCTTCTTAATTTTCTGTGTGGTAGATCTAATATTGTCAGTAGGGGTGTTAAAGTCTCCCACTATTACTGATTTGGAGTCTAAATCTCTTGGTAGGTCTCTAAGAACTTGTTTTATGAATCTAGGTGCTCCTGTATTGGGTGCGTATATATTTAGGACAGTTAGCTCTTCTTGCTGAATTGATCCCTTTACCATTATGTAATGCCCTTCTTTTTTTGATCTTTTTAAATTTAAAGCCTGTTTTGTCAGAAACTAGGATTGCAACCCTTGCTTTTTTCTTCTTTCCATTTGCTTGGTAAATTTCCGTTCATCTCTTTATTTTGAGCCTATGTGTGTGTGTTTGCACTTGAGATGGGTCTTTCGAATACAGCCCACTGATGGGTCTTGACTTTTTATCCAATTTGCCAGTCTGTTTTTTTTTTTTCCCCCCACTGGGGCATTTATCCCATTTAAATTTAAGGTTAATATTGTTATGTGTGAATTTGATCCTGTCATTATGATTCTAGCTGGTTGTTTTGCTCACTAGTTGATGCAGTTTCTTTATAATGTCATGGGTCTTTTGTACTTCAGGGTGTTTTTGCAGTGGCTGGTACCAGTTTTACCTTTCCATATTTAGTGCTTCCCTCAGGACCTCTTGCAAGGCAAGCCTGGTGGTGATGAATTCCCTCAGCATTTGCTTGTCTGAAAAGGATGTTATTTCTCCTTCACTTATGGAGCTTAGTTTGGCTGGATATAAAATTCTGTGTTGAAAATCCTTTTTCTTAAGAATCTTGAATATTGGCCCCCACTCTCTTCTGGCTTATAGGGTTTCTGCTGAGAGGTCCCTTGTTATTCTGATGGGCTTGCTTTTGTAGGTGACCTGGCCTTTCTCTCTGGATGTCCTTAACATTTTTTCCTGCATTTTGACCTTGGAGAGTCATGTCCTTAGTGAGCATGTGTCTTGGGGTTGGTGAGTATGTCTTGGGGTTGATCTTCTTGTGGAGTGTCTTACTGGGATTCTCTGTATTTCCTGAATTTGAATGTTAGCCTGTCTTGCTAGGTTGGGGAAGTTCTCCTGGATGATATCCTGAAGTGTGTTTTCCAACTTGGTTCCATTCTCCGTGTCCCTTTTAGGTACTCCAGTCAGTCATAGGTTCAGTCTTTTGCATAGTTCCATAGTTCTTGGGGGTTTTGTTCACTCCTTTTCATTCTTTTTTCTCTAATCCTGTCTGCCTTTCTTATTTCAGCAAGGTAGTCTTCAAGCTCTAATATTCTTTCTTCTGCTTGATCATTCAGCTATTGATACTTGTGTTTGCATCACGAAGTTCTTGTGCTGTGTTTTTCAGCTCCATCAGTTCATTTATGTTCCTCTCTAAACTGGTTATTCTGGTTAGCAGCTCCTGTAACCTTTTATCATGGTTCTTAGCTTCTCTTTGCATTGGGTTAGAACATGCTCCTTCACCTCAGTGAAGTTTGTTATTACCCACCTTCTGAAGCCTTCGTCTGTCAATTTGTCTATCTCATCCTCTGTCCATTTCTGTGCCCTTGCTGGAGAGGTGTTGTGATCATTTGGAGGTGAAGAGGCACTCTGACCTTTTGAGTTTTCAGTTTTTTTTTCATTGATTCTTTCTTATCTTCATGAGTTGGTGTAGTTTTGATCTTTTAGGTTGCTGACCTTTGGATGAGGATTTTGTGGGGACTGTTTTGTTGATGCTGTTGTTGTTGCTGTTTGTTTTTCTTTCAATAGTCAAGTCTCTCTTCTGTTGGGCTGCTGCAGTTTTCTGGGGGTTTAATTCAGACTCTATTCATCTGGGTCCCTCCCTCACCTGGAGATGTCACTCAAGGGGGCTGGAGAACAGCAAAGATGGGTGCCTGCTTTTTCCTCTGGGATCTCTGACTCAAGGGGCACTAACCTGAGCCAGTAGGAATGCTCCTGTATAAGGTGTCTGGTGACCCCTGTTTTGGGGGTCTCACCCTGTTGTGGGGCACAGGATTCAGGATCCGTCTAATGAAGCACTTTGGCTGTTCCTTGGTGGAGGGGGTGTTCTGCACTGGGGGGAAACCTACTCATCTGAGCTGCCTGGATTCCTCAGAACTGTCAAGGGTAAAGACTAACTCTGCTGGTCCATGGAGGCCATGGAAACCTCTCCCCCTGTGGTTCAGGCCCAGGGAGATCAGAGTTTTGTCTCTAAACCTCTGGCTGGAGTTGCTGGAGTTCCTACAGAGAGGCCCTGCCCAGTGAAGAGAAATGGCTCAGGGTCTGGCCTAAAGAGGCAGTTTGGCCTCGATCTGCCGCAGCCAGTGTGCTACACCTCTTGGGACCAAGCCATCCAGTCTCCCCAGCACCAGCAGGGGAAGAATTGTTGGCTTGAAGCTACAGTAATGCTGCTGCCCGCTCCCCAGCATCCCTTTAGCCCCCTGCAGTTCACTGTCTTAGGCAGCTAGGACACAGTGATGGCTGCTGTCCCTCTCCTGGGGAGCTCAGTTTTTTTAGGCATCAGGCAGCTGCAGTGATGATGGCCACCCTCTCTTAGGGAGCTCAGTTGTCTTAGGCAAGTGGCAGCTGCAGTGATGGCTGCCACCCTTTCCCCAGGAGTTCAGTGTCTTAGGCCCCTGGGAGCCACAGTGATGGCTGCCGTTCTTCCCCTAGGGAGCTGAGATGGCTTAGACAGCAGGCAGCCCGAGTGGTGGTGGCCGCTCCTCCCTGGGGAACTCGGTAGTCTTAGGCTGATTCCAGCGGAGTAGGTGTTGAGAATCTGTGTGGCTCCTATGGTTGGGACCCAAGGCCCTGGTGGCATGGGTTCATGAGTGGGATCTTCTGATCTGTGGGTTGCACAGATCCATGGAAAAAGTGTGGTTTCCCAGGACAGGTAACATGCTCACTCACCACCTTCGTTGGCTGGAGGTGGGGGATCCCCTTGCCCCATGTGGCTCTCAGGTGGGCCAAAGCACCATGCTGCTTTTCCTTGCTCTCCGTGGGTTATGCCAATCACCTAGTCAGTCCTGATGATAGAACCTGGATACCTTGGATGCCATTACAGTGTTGGCACAGTTTGGTTTCTTCTCAGTGGGAGCCTCTGACTGCTGCTGCTTCTAGTTGGCCATCTTGGCCCCACCCCCTCTATTAAATTTTATTAGGAAAAATAAATGATAGTAAGCTAGTGAATCCAAAAGAACATTTATAAGTTCCAGGACAGTGTGTAAAAGCACAGCAGTCACAGAAGGTGAGACTGCAGACTGCAGAATGTGTGCTTTTGTGACCACAAGTGTGGGCAACCAAGAACACAGATGGAGTTCGGTCAATTGTATTAGAGCATTAGAAATTACTAGGACTGAACTGTACAGACCTTCCCTCCTAGTTGCCTCATTACAGGTCCCTTCCCTATGTTAAGGATACTAGGATGAAAACAAGACTCATTCAAACAAAGTAAACATTAATCCAGAGCAAATCAACTTGTCCCGCAAGGAGTTTCATCTTGGAGAAGTTGGTTTGGGGAGAAGGTTAGAAAAGGTTGTGTAGTTTAAAAGAATATGATAAAAAATAGAAATGAATGATGGTTTCCAGCTTCATCCATGTCCCTGCATAGGACATGAACTCATCCTTTTTTTATGGCTGCTTAGTATTCCATGGTGTATATATGCCACATTTTCTTAATCCAGTCTATAATTGATGGACATTTGGGTTGGTTCTCAGTCTTTGTTATTGTGAATAGTGAGAACACATGGACACAGGGCGGGGAACATCACACACGGGAGCCGCCACTCGGGGGGTGGGGGCTGGGGGAGGGATAGAATTAGGAGAAATACCTAATGTAAATTATGAGTTGATGGGTGCAGCAAACCAACATGGCACATGTATATCTGTGTAACAAACCTCCATGTTGTGCATATGTACCCTAGAACTTAAAGTTTAAAAAAAAAGAGAAATGAAATTTAATTTGCATTTTAAATAAGACCGTTCTTAGCTCACATGCTGGGAAACTTCTTATATGCCTTCATGTAAATTCCCTTGTATCTCCCACTGTCTTAATTGTCTCTTGGTTAAAGGAATCTAGCCTAACACAAGCACTATGTTTCTGGAACCCTGGTGCTCCTTGGAGAGTCCCTGTTAGTTTGAGTTTTCCATCCTGTGTTACGATAAAGGTGTTTGGGCTTTACCAAATGTGTGGAACTCAAGCCGACATTGAAAATTTTTAATCTTGTTGAATGCAAGTATATTTCAAAAGTCATTATCTTGGAGGTAAGGCAATATGTATAGATAGGTTCCCTCCTCTCCTCCAGATGTGGTAAAAGCTCAGTGACAATATTATCCTCTTGATGCAATATTTTTCTCAATCGAGTTTATATTCACAAGTGATTAACATCCTTCTCCATCTACCCATCTTTATTCAGATAACCTTGATTATCTGTATGGCTGGACTGGAATACTAAGTACTGTTTTGTGTGCGTAATCTTTTCTGGAATAACTGCTAAAGAGCATGGAAATTCGTTTATTTTATAAATTCTTTGGGGTGACAGGCCAAAGATATGGAAATACTGATTATATTATTAACTTTTTGGATCATTTACATTTGAAGAACGTGAGAAACTTAATATTGAACTAATTCAAGTTCTAAGGCTCTGAAAAAAACCATACTTAAGTAGGAAAGAGGCCAAGTCAAATTATATCCAAGCAATGGGAACTTCTCTGGTTAAGACTGAGCAGAATGAAAAATTGGGAGGAAGTTCCTCGGACTTTGTGCTTTTAACTCTCAAGAGCAAGAAAATTAAATTTTGAAGTACAATTACTTTGGAATTGAATGTTTTTGGACTTCAACTTGCAAGGAAATTTAATCTCTGATCTCTTCTCTCTGGGAATTTGATAATAGAAAGGGGTTTATATTCAATTCTGGTGCATCTCTACGTTGGCATTTCATTATTGGAGTATCTTCATGTTGTCATTTAATCTGATTGCAGGATCAATGATGTGCTATTTTGGGTAATGTTGCTGGATGTAACTTGGGAACCAATATAAAAAAGAGGATGAGTTTGGTTTTCAGCTTTGGGTACAGAGTGAGATTGATTTAATTAATACTTATTTCTGAGAAAGTTCAGAATATGCTGGAGTAAAATCTAAAGTGTCTGCAAGTTGTCCCAGGATAATATATAATACATAAAAGAGCAGTGGCCTATCTTAGGAGAGTGCTTTTGTGAAGGTGGGAATAAGACCCTTCTCTGATAGATTTCTCATTTCCCCTTAAAGGGAAATTCTCAGCCCTAGTGACCACAGGCTTAATGATTAAGTTTAATAGTTAAGAGAACAAAAAACTGGTGAATGTTAGTAGTGAATACTCCTTCTCAATTTCTATTCTTTTTTTCCATGAGGAAGGAGGCCAAATAGTGTGACTCCTAGTCTTCCTCGTTTACACATTCTACTTCAGGACAGGGAGGAAGAGTTATTTATATAGTTTAGATACTAGTCCTTTCTCTTATATGTGATTTGCAAATGTTTTTCTCTCAATTTTTAGTTTGTCTTTTTATTTTCTTAACAGTAACTTTCGCAGAGCAAAATTTCTAATTTTGATAAAATCTAGTTTTTAATTGTTTTCCTTTATGGGTTATGCTCCTGTTGTAATGTCTATGGGCTCTTCACAGAACCCTAAGTCATTTTAACATAAGTATGTTTCCTATGTTTTCTTCTAAAACTTCTATTATTTGATGTTTCATATTTATATCTATAATTCATTTTGAGTTAGTTTTTATATAAGATGAGAAATTTAAGTCAAAGTTCATTTTTTATTGCACACTGATATCCAATTTCTCCATACCAATTTTTAAAAAGACTATTCTCTAGCTATTGATTTTTTTTACATCTTTGTAAAAAAATCAAATGGCCATTTTTGTGTGAATGTATTTCTAGACTTTCTTTTCTGTTCCATTGATTCATATGCTATCCTTCACTAATACCACATTGTCGTAATAATGATATTTTTGGAAAATGTTAAATTCCCTTCCTGCAATACTTTTCCTTTTTCAAAATTGTTTTAGCTATTTTATTTCCTTTGCCCTTCCACATACATTTTAGAATCAGCTTGTTTATATCTATAAAATGATGTTTTAAATTTTTGATTGATATTCCATTAAGTCTATGTTGAATTTTCTAATCCAAGATTACAGTATTTCTCTCCATTTATTTAGATTGACTTTTATTTGCATTTTAAAAAGATTTCAATTTTGAATTCCTGTACATATTTTGTTAGATTTATAATGTTTAATTTTTGTTGCAACTATGATTTTTTGTTTTTAATTTAATTTTCAAATTGTAAATTGCTAGTATATATAGATTTTGTGTGCTGACTGTTTATCTTGTGAAATTATTAAACTCAGTAGTTTTAAAGGATTTTTTTGGTAGATTCCTTGGGATTTACTATGAAGCTAACCTTGCAGTTCTTAAATAGAGATATTCTTCATGTCTGTCTTTTCTATAGATATTCCTCTTTTTCCTTTTTCTTTAAGCAGAATTTCTGACAGACTCAAGAAATTTAGGTTATTAAATTGAACTTTAAAACCTTCTAAGAGCGTGAGGCCTTTATCAACTCTGAGACTTTAAAAGTTTATACTTTTAGGATAAGAGTGAACTGGAAACAGTTCTCTCCTTTCAGAGGTAAAGCACTACTTGAAATCCTCATATTCCCTGAAAGAATGAAGGTTATCTTGATTTGCTAGTGCCCTTAACCCCTTGCCAGGGAAAAAAATAAATTCTTCATGGAAGAAAATAAAATAACCATATACTTCAAGCTATCCCTAGCATATTTATTTTTTTCTTTTTATATATATATATATTTATTATACTTTAAGTTCTAGGGTACATGTGCACAACGTGCAGGTTAGTTACGTATGTATACATGTGCCATGTTGGTGTGCTGCACCCATTAACTCGTCGTTTACATTAGGTATATCTCCTAATGGTATCCCTCCCCGCTACCCCCACCCCACAACAGGCCCCGGTGTGTGATGTTCCCCTTCCTGTGTCCAAATGTTCTCATTGTTCAATTCCCACCTATGAGTGAGAACATGAGGTGTTTGGTTTTTTGTCCTTGCGATAGTTTGCTGAGAATGATGGTTTCCAGCTTCATCCATGTCCCTACAAAGGACATGAACTCATCCTTTTTTATGGCTGCATAGTATTCCATGGTGTATATGTGCCACATTTTCTTAATCTAGTCTATCATTGATGGACATTTGGGTCGGTTCCAAGTCTTTGCTGTTGTGAATAGTGCTGCAATAAACATACGTGTGCATGTGTCTTTGTAGCAGCATGATTTATAATCCTTTGGGTATATGCCCAGGAATGGGATGGCTGGGTCAAATGGTATTTCTGGTTCTAGATCCTTGAGGAATCACCACACTGTCTTCCATGGTGGACGAACTAGTTTACAGTCCCACCAACAGTGTAAAAGTGTTCCTATTTCTCCACATCCTCTCCAGCACCTGTTGTTTCCCGACTTTTTAATGATCACCATTCTAACTGGTGTGAGATGGTATCTCATTGTGGTTTTGATTTGCATTTCTCTTATGGCCAGTGATGATGAGCATTTTTTCATGTGTCTGTTGGCTGCATAAATGTCTTGTTTTGAGAAGTGTTCATATCCTTGGCCCACCTGTTGATGCGATTGTTTGTTTTTTTCTTGTAAGTTTGTTTGGGTTCTTTGTAGATTCTGGATATTAGGCCTTTGTCAGATTAAAATGTCTTGCATTCAACAGAAAATGTTCAAATATGCTAGAGAAAAAGAAGACATGGTCAAAACCCAAGAAGAATGACATACAATAGTCCCAGAATCATAGCTGATACAAGTCAAGAAGCAATAAAATATAGACTTTAAAATAACTCTGCTTAAATGTTCAAGGAAATAATTTAAAAATGAGAGTTTTGAAAGAGAATGAAAACAATACAAGTAGTGGATTAATGGATGTATTAAAATATACTATACAAAGCTGAATGAAGAATAACAAATTGCAGGTCATTTCAAAAGGAAATCTCCAGAGCAAAGCATGCAGCAACAAAAGAAGGAAAACACAGAGAATAGTGAATAAAGTGATGTATAAAATAGTTGTAATATAAGTTTACACTTTTTGGGGTTCCAGAAGGAGAAGACAGTGATTAGGGGCAGGAGCAATAATAATGGGATTTTCTATAAGGAATTGAAAGACTCTACGTTACAGATTCAAGACATATCACAGTAAAACTGCTAAAACTAAGGAAAAAGCAGCCAGAATAAAGACAGTTTATCTAAAAAGAAGCAACAATCAAAATGTCAGCAGAATTCAACAGAAAAAGGGAAACCAGAAGAAGAAAAATATCATTAAGGGGTTAAAATAATTCAAAATCTAGAATTCAAAATCCAGCACAACTTTAAAAAAATGCCAAAGAATTAAAGACATTTTTAGCCAAACAACAGCACAGAGTATAAAGCGCAGAGTATTTATTAACACACAATAAGCAATTAAAAGGAAGGTTTTGGTTTAGGATATGTGGAACTTAGCATTTGTTAACTTCCAGTCCCTCTTCAATAGAAAAAAATTCAAGTTTTGACTGCAAAGTTAAATTTTAAAAAAGTGAATATTTGTTCGAATGAAAAATTAACAAAATTGCTTTCAAAAAGCTAAAAATACCACAAATATCCCCAAATTGAGACAAATTATATATTTAGTTAAATAACTACTAAACACATCTATAATTATTTTAAGTTCTTCTGTTTTTGCTGTGTTTAGCCAATTTTGCCCGCTGCTTTATTTAGACTTTTATTATCAGATAATATCAGGAAAATAGGCATCAAATACTCCCAAATATGATCCTTCCTATTGGGATGCATAAAGCATCACCCATATGTAAATTTGATATTTGTGGCACTACTGAAAGTTTGTAGTTAACAAACACAGGAATTCTGATATATTTGATTTCACACAATTCTCATCAAAAAGAAAAATGTATGTATTGTAGATTTATAATGCTTTTCAGTATATTCTTGATAAGGGAAAACGTCTACTTTTATTAAGCATAATTAATAACCTGATTTATGATCTTAAATGTCTGATGAATCAAAGAATTTCCCACATACTAGCTAATGCCTTTGCACATTTCAGTTTCCTTTTCTTTCTTTCTTCTTCCTTTCCTTCCTTCCTTCTTCCTTTCTTTCTTTTTTCTTTCTTTCTTTCTTTCCGCCTTTCCTCCTCCTCCTCCTTCTTTTCCTCCTCCTCCTTCTTCTTCCTCTTCCTCTTCTTCCACAACCACATATTCCCAATGCTGAACACCATAGGATACATGTATCTGTTTTTTTCACACAGACAAAAGCACAGCATGTTTATTAACTACCTCAGCCTTCCATCTTCGTGTCCTGATGCCAGGTGAGTCAGCACAACAAAGGGTAGGAGTATCCAAAAAATAGCTAGAAACTATTTAGCTACACACAGAGGTGACAATAAATTTAAAAATGTATTCTAAACCCAAGCCAAATGTATGTGCAACTCCGCTTCCCCTAGCTTATGTCCAATCAAGTATTATTTGTTATGAAGGGAAGTCTGATGAACAAGAAACCCTAGTGCAAAGGAAAGTGGTCTTAAACTCATTTCAGCTGAAATATCTTATTTTTCAAATTTTACAAAAGTATTTAATCATGTAAGCACACTGGAAAAGGGGTCCCTGTCAGAAAAATTTTATGGAACATAAGTTTTAATATATTCACAGCAAATCAACCTCTGATACAGCACATTCTTCAGGCATTAAAAAATCCTTGATTTCAGGTGAAAATTCATAGACACGAGGAAGAATGAAGAAGTAAGAACAAGCATATATGAGAGTGATCCAGTGAATTTTTCTGTGTAAATCAATAAAATTAAGCTCTCGTTATGAGTAGGTATGGAATTGAAGTACATAATAAGAATAGCCTGTAAGTCAAGAGGGGAAGATATGAGTTAGTGTTGTAACGTTCCTGAGTTGTCTGAGAAATGGTAAGAGTCACAGGAAACCTTAGACTTAGTAAGTACAAAGGGCTTGTTTTCATCTAGTGAAATCACTAAAAGAATAGAAAAAGAGTGTACACAGCCATAAAATAGAAGGAAATAATGTCTTTCTCAGCAATGTAGATAGAGCTGGAGGACAATATTCTAAGTGAAGTAACACAGGAATGGAAAACCAAAAACCGTGTTCTCACAAGTGGGAGCTAAGCTATGAGTATGCAAAGGCATGCAGGGTAATACAATATAATGGGCTTTAGTGACTCAGAGAGTAATAGGGGAGGAGGGCTAGGGATAAAAAACACACATTATGTACAGTGTATACTACTTGGGTGATGGTGCACTAAAATCTCAGAATTCACTGCCATATAATTCATTCATCTAACAAAAAACCACTTGTACTCCAAAATCTATTGAAATAAAAAAAAATAGAATGGGAGTGAAACATAAGAGAAAGGGGACACACAAAAAGAAGGAGATCCCAGATGCCTACCCAAAATAAACTCTCAATGGACTGAAAGTTAATAAAAAAAGAGAGTGTAGAATTACTGAGTTAAAGGTAATGGAAAATGGCATACTAACAGATAATTAGTCCAAAATTAGGCAAAAAGGGAGAGAAAAAGGAATAAAGTATAAGCAAGACAAATGAAAAGTAATACAATGTAGATGTAATCACAAATACATGTTATGATGTTAAATGTAAATAAACTGTAGGAGACCACTTAAAAACAAATATTATGAGACATGACTAAAACACAACAACTATATGCTTCTTACAAGTGATGACCCAAGATGTAAGATTTCAGAAGTCTGAAGGTAAAAAGGGTAGGGAGATATAACAATGCAAATGTTAACAAGAAAGCTGATCTTGCTAGATTAATATCAGATGCAGACAAGAAACATTATTCAAAGCAAGCTGGGATACTTTGTAGTATAATAATCATTTCATCAGAGAGAGATAATAATTCCAAATGTGTATGCTGCACAAAGCAAAACATTGACAGAACTACAATGCAAACTTGACAAAATTATTATGTTCATGGGCGAAGACTTCAACATACTTTTTTTTCTACTATATAATTAAGAAACAATACCATTCTCAAAAACATAGAAACAAATTATATGTTTCCAAGACTGAAAAAACAGATGGGGAGAAATACTTCCCAACTCAGTTTATAATGCCAGGAGTGTTGATATCAATACCTGATAGGGACATTAAAAGGAAAGATTACAGATCAATCTAACTCATAAACATAGGTTCAAATCTTTTAAACAAAATGCTATCAAATAAAATCTAGAAATACATAAAAATGATAACATGTCATGACTAAGTTGCTTTTGTTTTAGGAATGTAAGTTTGGTATAATATATGAAAGTCAATCAATGTAATTCACCATAGTAACAGAATAAAGACTCATATATAATCTAAACAAATGCAGAAAAGACTTTTGTAAAAAATATATTGTGTATTTATTATAAACAAATATAGAAAACAGTAACTAGTGAATGCTCTTAACTGATAAAATATAATTTTAAAAATGCAGCAACTTGCCTGTAATCCCAGAACTTTGAGAGCCTGAGGCAGAAGTATCAGTTGAGCCCAGAAGTTTGAGACCAGCCTAGGCAACCTAGTGAGATGCTGTCTACACACACACACACACACACACACACACACAAACACACACTTAACTGGATGTGGTGGCATATGCCTGTAGTCCCAGCTACTTGGGAGGCTGAGGTAGGAGAATCACTTGACCCCAGGAAGTTGAGGCTGCAGTGAGCTATAATTGCACCACTGCTCTCCAGCCTAGGTGACAGAGAGAGGCCTGTCTCAAAAAAAAAAATTTAAAAAGTTATTTTTAAATTTAGCTACTACTATTAAATAAAGCAGCTACTTTAATGGTATGGATTCCTCTGAGATCAGGGTCAAAACAAGGAGGCCCAGTAGAGCTCATTGTATTCAATATTATTTTGCACATTAAAGCCAGTAGATTAAGGCAGGAATATATAAATAAAAGATGAGGTTGGAAAAAATAAAAGTAAAACCCACTATTTACAGATGATGGTTGCATTTCCACCTAAAATTTAAAATCTACTTGTGATGTTCCACAAAATAGTTGTTGGGATTTTGATTATGATTGCACTGATTCTTTAAATTAGTTTGAAAAAAAAAAGCAGCTTTAATGTACTGAGTATTCTAATCCATCTATTTATTTAGATAATTATTTAGATCATGTTGTATTAGCTCTGTAGAGTCTTGCTTTGCTTATTTTGAGGGCATGACTTTAGGTACATACAAATATCTCCCAAGGGGAATTGAATTTATCATTTTGAAATACTCCTCTGTATCCCTAATGACACTTTCTAGGAATAGTCTGTTTTACCTAATATTGATCTAGCTATATCAATTTTTCTTTTGGTTAGTATTAGTAGAGTCCTTTTTTCTTTTTAAATTTTCTGTATATTTATGTTTTAGATGTTTATTTGTAATAGCACAGGATTGTGTTTTTCTTTATTCAGTCTGATCATATTTTTCTTATAATTGAAGCATTTAGTTCATTTATATGTAATATAATTGCTGGTATATTTGAGTTGAAAACTACCATTTTTTTAAAGTGCATGTATTTGCCCTGCTTGTTTTGTATTCCCATTTCTCTGCTTTCTTGCCTTATTTTGTTTGCATTTTTATAACTCCATTATTTTCTTTTTATTAAAGTGGAAATATACACTATTTTTTTATTGTTTACCATAGAGATTAGTGTTTAAAGTTAATGGTATTTTCACTCTTCTAAAATAATATAAGGGTCTTGAAACACTTAAAAATTTATTTAAAATTTAACATAGTTCATTGAATCATGTATTTAATTTTCTCTATTTTAAGCTCAAAGCATTATTCTTGTTGTTTTATAAATTCGATGTTCATTTAGATATACCTACATATTTCTGATTTTTCTTGTTTTTTCCCCTTTCTTATTCTCTGACCTTCCATCTGGAATCAACTTTATTTTGCCTAAATAACACTATAGTTTTTGTGTCAGTGAAATGTTTTGCAAAAAATTATCTTAGGTTCTGCTTGCTTGAACAAGTATTTATTTTACCTTTTTCCTCAAACAATGTTTTTGCTAGGTATAGAGCTCTAGGTTGAGAGCTGTCTTCTTTCAGTAGGTTGAAGATTTTCCTTCATTGTCTTCTGGCTTCCAGTGTTTCTGTTGAGGAGTTAATTGTCAATTAAAAAAATTAAATTGACACGTAATAATTGTACATATTTGTGAGATACACAGTGATGTTGTGATACATATAATGTAGAATTATCCATCATCTCAAACTTTTATCATTTTTTTGTGTTCAGAACCTTCAATATCCCCTGTTTAGCTCTTTGAAACTATATATTATTGTAAACTATAGTCATCCAACAGTGCAATAGAACTCTAGAACTTATTCCTCCTATCTAGCTGTAATTTTGTGTTCTTTAACAAATCTTTCCTTATCCCCCACTTCCCTCTACCCTTCCCATCCTCTCATATGCTTTGTTCTACTTTTTACCTCTATAGGAATCAACTTTTTCTTTAGCTTCTACATGTGAGTGAAGACATGCAGTGGTAAACATTTTGTTCCCGGCTTATTTCACTTAACATAATGTTTTCCATTTCCATCCATATTGCTATGAATTGCAGGATTTCATTATTTTAAATGACTGAACAGTATTCCATTGTGTATATATATCACATTCTCTTTATCCATTCATCGGTTGTTAGACATCTAGGATGATTCTATATCTTGGCTATTATGAATAGTGCTGCAATAAACATGTGGATACAGATATCTCTTTGATATACTGATTTCGTTTTATTTGAACAAATGCCTAGTAGTGGGATTGCTGGATCATGTGGTAGTTCTAGTTGTAGTTTTTTGAGGAACTTCATACTCTTATTCATAATATCTGTACTAGTTTACATTCCCACCAACAGTGTATAAGAGTTCCCTTTCCTCTACATTGTCACCAGCATTTATTATTTTTATTGTTACTTCTTTTCAGATCATTTTTCATTCTTTATTTGCTTTAAAAAAACTTTCTCATTCTTTTTCCTTTGCAGTAGTTTTGTTATGATGTTTGGGTCTAAGCGTGGATTTCTTTGAATTTATTCTGCTCTGTGTTCATAGGATCTCTTGAAACTCTTGCTTCATATCTTTTTAAGTTTTGAACAGTTTGTCATTATATCTTCAAATTATCCATTCTCTTTCTTCTCTCATCCTAATACTCCAATTAAATGCATGTTAGAATAGAGTCACTGTATGCTTTATATCTCTTACATTATCTTCTTTTTTTTCCCACCCTATTGTTCCTCTATGATTCACACTAGATATTTCCTTCTGACTTATTTTTCCTATGAGGTCCTTCTACTTAGGTGTCATTGTTTCTTTTAAATGGCAATTCCTGGTAATTCCAATCTCAAATGAGAGAGTCCCACCATTTGGGACTTGGTTCTTACTTCTAAGTAAGAACCCTTGATGGGTTCTTGATGGGCCATGGGCCGCGGACTCTGTTCTTACTTCTAATACTTAGAACCTATCAAAAGCAGTCTTAACAGCCACCTCCAGAATTAACAAATGCTCCCAGAGAAAGAGTCACATTAAATGCCAGGTTCACATCCCTGAGAACCTTTCCTCCCTCAGTTGTGGTCCAAGCAATTCTTCAGATTTTTGATGACTTCCAACAGATTGTTTTGTTGTCTAGATCTTCTAGTTATATTCAGTGGGAGGAAATGAGTGGAATGAACTGGTCTACCATTACCCAAAGCAAAATTTCCATGACATTAATATTTTAGAATATCAAAGACAAACAGCAAGTCTTAAAATTTAGAAAAAAAAGTAGACCCCCCCAAAAAAAACAGTGAAAACCAGATTGATGTATTTTTAGCAGCAACACACGATGCAGAAAGTTAATGAGATAAAGTTCTTAAAGTATTAAAGATATTATAATTTGAGAGGTGGAACAAGATGGCAGAATAGAAGCCTACACTGTTTGTCTCTCCTACTGAAACACCAAATTTTAACAACTATCTGCCCTCAAAAAAGCACCATCATCAGAACCAAAAATGAGGTGAACAATCACAGTACCTGGTTTTAACTTCATATCACTGAAAGAGGCTTTGATGAGGGCAGGAGAGATAATCTTGAAATGCTGACATTACCTCTCCCTCATTACTTGGCAGAGATCCTGTGGCCAGAGAGAGAATCTGTGTACTTTGGGGAGGCAGAGCACAGTGACTGGGGGACTTTACATTGAACATGGTGCTGCACTGTTACAGTGAAGAATAAAGCCGTGCTGGGCTCAGCAAGTGCCCATGCACAGAGGGAGCATTTGGACCAGCACTAGCCAGAGGGGAATCACCCAACACAGTGGTTGGAACTACAGTTTCTCAGCAAGCCTTGCCACTGCAGGCTGGCATGCTCTGGGGTCATAGGTAAACTTGAAAGGCAATCTAGGACAAAAGGACTGCAATTCCTAGGCACCCTAGTGCTAGGCTGGGCTTAGAGCCAGTTAACTAGGATGGTACATGACCTAGAGGGACACCAGCAGGGGGGGCTAAAGGAAGGTGCCATGCCTCCCCCACCCCAGGCAGTACAGCTCATGGGAACAAAAGTAATTCCTTCCTTCTGCATAAGGAGAGGAGAGTGACGAGTAAAGAGGATTTTGGATATCAGCTCAGCCATGGTAGGATAGGGAACTGGGCAGAGTTGTAAGATCCCTGTTTCAGGCTCTAGCTCTCAGGTAACATTTCTAGACATACCCTGGGCCAAAAGGAAACTCACTGCCTTGAAGGGAAGGACCAAGTCTTGGCAGGATTCACCACTGGCTGACTAAAGAGACTTTGGGGCCGGGCGCAGTGGCTCACACCTATAATCCCAGCACTTTGGGAGGCTGAGATGGGTGGATTACCTGAGGTCGGGAGTTTGAGACCAGCCTGATCAACATGGAGAAACCCCATCTCTATTAAAAATACAAAATTAGCCAGGCTTGGTGGTGCATGCCTGTAATCCCAGCTACCTGGGAGGCTCAGGCAGGAGAATCACTTGAACTCGGAAGGCAGAGGTTGCAGTAAGCCAAGATTGTGCCATTGCACTCCAACCTGGGCAACAAGAGCGAAACCCCTTCAAAAAAAAAAAAAAAAAAAAAAGGTACCTTTGTGCCCAAATAACCCACCAGGAATACTCAGGATGTATGCCATGGATCATGGATCTTGGGCTCTGAGGTGTGCTTGATTCAGGGGACACCCAGCACATTCCCAGCTGTGGTGGCTATGGTGAGACTCCTTCTGTTTAAGAAAAGCAGAGGGAAAAATAAAGGGGACTTTATCTTGCAGTATAGGTATCAGCTTGCTCACAGCAGGTGACAGCAACAAGTAGGCTCTTAGTGTCCCTGAGTCCAGGCCTAGGTTTCTAGGCAGAATTTCTGGGCCTTCCCTGGGCCACAGGGGAGCCCACTTCCCTGAATCCTGAGTCCCAGACTTGGCAGCATTCACCACAAGCTGATGGAGGAGCACTTGGGGTTAAGTGAACATCAGTGGTGGCCTGGCAGAACACCCCAGGGAGTGATGGTGGTAAAACAGTGAAAGGCCCTTGTGGCTGTGGAAAGTGGGAAGGAAGAATGAGAAGGACTTTGTATTGTGGTTTTAGCACCAGCTTACCAGCATTAGAATAGAACTTCAGGTGAACTGCTAAGGATTTTGATTCCAATTCCTAGCTCCCAGACAGCAGCTCTGGTGATTCCTGGGGCCTAGGGAACTTGCTTCCATGAACAGAAGAGCCTTGGGCAAGGCCCAGTGATGTGGTGGCTTCAGGTCTGACCCAGTGCCGTGCTAGTGGTAGTGGCCACAGGGGTGCTTGAATTACCACACCCCTAGTTCCAGGCAGCTCAGCAGAGAGAGAGAAACTCGGTACGCTTGGGAGAAAGTAAGGGAAAAGAACAAGAGACTGTCTGGTAATCCCAAAATTCTTTCAGATCTTATCTTAGACCACCAAGGCAGTACCTGTATGAGTCTGTAAAAGACAAGCATTATGGGGATGGGGCCCAAGTCCCTTCTAATACCTGGAAAGCCTTCCCAAGAAGGACATGCACAAATAAGCCCAGACTGTGAAGACTATGATAAATACCTAACTTCAATGGCCAGACACCGAAGAACATCCACAAACATCAACACCATCCAAGAAAACATGGCTTCACCAAATGAAGTAAATAAGACACTAGGAACCAATCTTGGAGAAATAGAGATATATGACCTTTCAGACAGAGAATTAAAAATAGTTGTTTTAAGGGAACTCAAAGAAATTAAAAATAACACAAGGAGAGAATTCAGGATTTTATCACATAAGTTTAATAGTGAGATTTTAAATAAACAGCATCAAGCAGAAATGTGAGAGTTGAAAAATGTAATTGACATGAATGAAGAATGCATTAGAGTCTCTTAACAGCAGAATTGCTCAAGCAGAAGAAAGAATTTGTGAGCTTGAAGACAGGCTATTTGAAAATGCACAGTCAGAGGAGACCAAAGAAAAATGAATAAAAGAGAATGAAGTATACCTACAAGATCTAGAAAATAATCTCAAAAGGAGTTATTGTTCTTAAAGAGGAGGTATAGAAAGAGATAGGGGTAGAAAGTTTATTCAAAGGGATAGTATCAGAGAACTTCCCACAGCTAGAGAACAATATCAAGATTCAAGTACAAGAAAGTATCGACTACCAGGCAGATTTAACTCAAAGAAGACTACCTCAAGGCAGCTAATAATCAAACTTCCAAAAGTCCAAGATAAAGGAAATATCCTAAAAGCAACAAGAGAAAATAAACAAATTACATAAATGGAGGTCCAATACTACAGGCAGCAGACTTCTTAGTGGAAAGCTTATAGGCCAGAAGAAAGTGGCATGAGATAGTTAAAGTACTGAAAGAAAAAGAAATAATAAAAAAACTTTAACCCTAGAATAGTATATTTGGTAAAAAAAATCCTTTAAGCATGGAGGAAAAATAAAGACCTTCCCAGACAAATAAAAGCTGAGGGATTTCATCAATACCAGACCGGTCTTACAAGAAATACTAAAGGGAGTTCTTTAATCTGAAGTAAAAGGATGGTAATGAGCAAGAAGTAATTAACTGAAGGTATAAAACTGGTAATAGTAAGCAAACAGAAAAACACAAAATAGTGTAACATTGTAATTGTGGTGTGTAAAATTATTTCAACTTAAGTAGACTAAATGATAAGCCATTCAAAAATAATAGCTACAACAACTTTTCAAGACATAGACTGTACAGTAAGACATAAAAAGAAACAACCAAAAGTCAAAAAGTGGAGGGATGAAGTTAAAGTGCTGATTTTCTATTAGTTTTCTTTGTGTGTGTGTTTCTATGTGTATCATTCTATGTGTATCATTCTGTGTGTTTTTTTTAATGAAAACAGTGTTAAGGGGTCATTAGTTTAAAAAAATGGGTTATAAAATAATATTTGTAAGCCTCATGTTACCTTCAAATCAAAAATCATACAACACATACACAAAATATATAAAGCAAGAAATTAAATCATACCACCAGAGAAAATCACCTTCATTAAAAGGAAGACAGGAAGGAAGAAAAGAAGGGAGAGAAGACTGCAAGACAACCAGAAAGTAAATAACAAAATGGCAGGAGTATGTCCCTACTTATCAATAACAACTTTGAATGTAAACGGACTAACCTTTCCAATCCTAGACACAGAGTGGCTGAATGATGAAAAAACAAGACTCAGTGATCTGTTGTCTGTAAGAAACACGCTTCACCTATGAGGATACACATAGACTGAAAATAAAGGGATGAAAAAAGATATTCTATGCCAATGGAAACTACAAAAGAGCAGGAGTAGCTCTATTTATATGAGACAAAATAGATTCAGGCCAAAAACTCTAAGAAGAGACAAAGAAGGTAATTATATAATGATAAAGTGGTCAATTCAGAAGACATAACAATTGTAAAGATATATGCACCCAATATTGAGGCACCCAGATATTAAAGCAAATATTGTTAGAGCTAAAGAGAGAGAAAGACCTCAATACAATAATATTGGAGACTTCAACATCCCACTTTCCGCATTGGACAAATCTTCCAGACAGAAAGTCAACAAGGAAACATCAGACTTAATCTGCACTATTGGACAAATGGATCTAAAAGATATTTACAGAACATTTTATCCAAGAGCTGCAGAATACACATTTTCCTCCTCAGCATATAGATCATTCTCAAGGGTAGGCCATATGTTATCACACAACAAGTCTCAAAACATTCAAAAAATTGAAATAATATCCAGCATCTTCTTTGGCCACTATAAAATAAAACTAGAAAACAATAACAAGAGGAATTTTGGAAACGATACAAAGACATGGGAATTAAACAATATGCTTCTGACTGACCAGTGGGGTCATTAAAGAAATTAAGAAGAAAATTGAAAAATTTTTTGAAACAAATGGTGATAGAAGCACAACATACTCAAACCTATGAGATATAGTGAAAATAGTACTAAGAGAAATTTATAGCTGTAAGTGCCTATATCAAAAAAGAAAAACTTCAAATAAACAACATAATGATGTATATTAAAAAACTGGGGAAGTAAAAGCAAACCAAACTCAAAATTAGTAGAAGAAAAGAAATAATAAAGATTAGAGCAGAAAACTGTACATTTCAGGGTAAAAAAGTCAGTGTTAAATAGCTTGACCCAAATGGATAGCTACATAGAGTTCTGAATCCAAACTTAAACACTACATGTTTTTCTCACGTGTATAGGAAACATTTTTAATAATTAGTCATGTATTAGGCAAAAAAATCAATAAATTTCAAAGAATCAGTACTGTATTAGTCAGGGTTCTCTAGAGGGACAGAACTAATAGGATAGATGTGTATATAAAGGGGAGTTTATTAGGAGAATTGACTCACAAGGTTACAAGGTGAAGTCCCACAATAGGCTGTCGGCAAGCTGAGGAGCCAGGAAGCCAGTCTGAGTTCCAAAACCTCAAAAGTAGGGAAGCTGATATGGCAGCCTTCAGCCCGTGTTGGAAGGCCTGAGAGCCCCTGGCAAATCACTCATGTAAGTTCAAGAATCCAAAAGCTGAAGAACTTGGATTCTGATGTTCGAGGGCACGAAGCATCCAGCACAGGAGAAAGATGAAGGCCGAAGGTTTAGCCAGTCTAGTCCTTCTGTGTTCTTCTGCCTGCTTTTATTCTAGCCTCGCCGGCAGCTGATTAGATTGTACCTACCCAGATTGAGGGTGGGTCTGCCTTTCCCAGTCAACTGACCCTAATGTTAATCTCCAGTAACACCCTTACAAACACACCTAAGAACAATACTTTGCATCCTTCAATCCAATCAAGTTGACACTCAATATTAGCCATCACGGGTACTATTAAGTTTTAGGGTACATGTGCACGTTGTGCAGGTTAGTTACATATGTATACATGTGCCATGCTGGTGCGCTGCACCCACTAACTCGTCATCTAGCATTAGGTATATCTCCCAATGCTATCCCTCCCCCCTCCCCCCACCCCACCACAGTCCCCAGAGTGTGATATTCCCCTTCCTGTGTCCATGTGATCTCATTGTTCAATTCCCACCTATGAGTGAGAATATGCGGTTTTAGAAACCATGATCTCTATGATCATTTAGCAATTAAGCTGGAAGTTAATGACACAAAGGTGAATTGGCGGTGCCTCCACAAATGCAAACTTAGTACTGTGCCACTAAATAAAATACAGATTAAGGAAAATATTAAAAATGGAAATTCATAATGACATAGACCTGAAGTATAATGAAAACTATGTAAATTAAAATTTGGGGTAGCAAAAGCTGTTCTTTGCTATATTTATAGCTCTTATTATGTTATAAAAGAAGAATGCCTGAAAAGGAAACTACTGGAAATAGGCCTATTACGAAGGCCTGTTTCACTCAAGAATAAAACTATAATATTATTCTTGAATCTAATTCAGAAATGTATAAAATAGATAATATACCATGATCAATATGGGTTGATTTCATATATGTGGGACAAGTTTAATATTAGAAAATCCATAAATGTTATTTATCACATTAAAAGTTTAAAGTAGAAATCTCAAAAGTTCATTTCGATAGATGAAGAAAAAGTCTGTTACAATACATTCAAAACCAAATCATGATGAAATTCCTATTATGAAGAGAAGAAAAAGTTCTAAATGTAATAAAAATATTAAAAAATTTTAGAGCAAATTAGAAGCATTCCCTTTAAAATTAGTAATGAGATAAGCATGTCCACTTTACCACTTTTATTGAACATTGCCTTGGAGTTCCTAGACAGCATCAGAAGAAAATAAAAATAGATTAGATAAATAAGGATAGAAAAGAAGGAACAAAACTCATAATTCAGATTTTTTAAACAAAGAAAACCCAAAAGCTTCTAAAATAATTAGAAAAAAGAGTTCAGCAAAATCTGGAGATCAATGTATCCAAAAGTCAGTTGCATTTCTATCTAGCCAATAATTAGAAAACAAAATTTAAAAAGAAAGAAAAAGTTTAGCACTGATAATTGAAGAGAAATTATAATTTACAATATTGTAGAGTAGTATCAAGTACCTAGGAATAAAATAAACAAAAGATGTGTAAGATCTCCACAGGGAAAAATTTTAAATGTTATTAAGAGATTTAATAGAGGACATAAATAACTGAAGAAATATTTCACACCAATCAATGGATTGGAGAACTTAATATTGGCAAGATGTCGAGTCTTCCAATTAAGAAATAGATCTATTTTAATTTTAATCAAAATCCAAATAGAGTTGGTAAAATAATTCTAAAATACATATGAAAGTGAAATTAGCCAAGAGTATACAGAGCACTTCTAAAAAGGAATAAGAAGCGGAGATTTGCCTGCAAAGCTTATTATGAAGCTATAGTAATTAGGGCAGTGCGGCTTTAATACAACCAAGAATGAATTGACAAGCAGAATAGAATATAGAGCTCAGAAAAAGATCCACATATGACACAAGTGATATATGATAGGGGTGGCATGTCATATCATGGAGCTGGAAAAATGGTTATCCATATGGTAAAAGATAAAACTGGATCCCTAAATTAACTTATAAGTCAAGACAAAATTGAACTATTACTAGAAAATAAATGACTCAGATTTCAAAAACAAAATTTGAAAACTCTATAGAAAATAAAGTAACTATTTTTTAGATATTTAAGTAGGGAAAGATTTCTTAGGAAAAAATTATTGAGTATAGAAAAAAATTTTAAATGCCTATATTAAAATTATTAATAGTTAATCAAAAGTAACCTTAGAAAGAAACAATTTACAAAATGGGAGGAGATATTTACAATTCACACAATAAGAGATTTGTATCAATAATATATACTGAACTTTTAGAAATCAGTAAGCAAAACATAAACTGAAAAATGAGCCAGTGTCATAAACTGTCATCTCACAGAAAATGACACTTGTATGTCCCATACATATAGGAAGAGATTTTCAGTATCAATAGTGATTAAGACAGTTCAATTTTAAACCACATAGATATCACTTGTTTGCCAAAAATTGACAAGTCTGACAATTTCAACTGTTGAAGACATGTAGATCCAAAGAATCTCTTTCATATTGCTGGTGGGAGTGTAAATGGGATACCACTTTGGAAAAATAGTCTAGTGTTATCTCCTAAAGGAAAAATTTATATAATCTATGGACCTGGGTACAATTCCATTCTTAAGTATATGACTAAGATTAAATTTCTTACTGGATGAAACATGCGTAGGAATGTTGTGAGCAATCTCTCAACAATTGCAAAATCTGGGAAAATGCCCATCAATGGGAGAGTAGATAAATAGTGGCATATTTACACCATAGAATGATGATACAGTGGCTTAAAAAATAAACTTCATCAACACACAACAATCTGGATAAGTGTTAGCAATATAATATTAAGTGAAAGAAGTTCCAGAAGATTACATAAAGCACAGTATCCTCTAAGTACATAAAAATAAAGTTTATAAGGAAAAAGACACAGAAACAACAAAAAATGTATAATACAAAAAAGGAATGATGGAATGATATCTTGTGGGCCATATATAGTCTCTGCCATATATATATATTTTTAATAATCCTTTGAAAATCTAAAAAATATTCTTAGCTTCTAGGCCATGCAAATTTAGCCCACAGGCTACAGTTTGCCTGCTTGTGTTCTATAGCCTAGTTGCAATTATAATTTGTATTTTACTAATAGTTAGATAAAATGACCTAAATTTCAAAATTTTTAGTTTCCTTTTTCAAGATAAAATCTTAACCACACTTTCCCTCATTATTTTCTATGCACATTTGGTTTATTTTTAACTGGATTCGTTTTTGGTAGACTTTTAAGTACCATGTATTGAATAATTAAAAATTACAATGTGTACTTTTTTTTGTTTTCATAGGATCACACACACACATCTTACAGTAAATAGTTCTTTGGGCAATTATCCAAATAATTGGGCTTAAAACATTACTTTTACTTGAAATACCAAACAATAGAAGCAGATATAGTTTTATTTTTAAAATAACTGTCTCACTTTCTGCAGAAAGATACCTTGTTTTTGTGTCTTATGAAATAAGCAGATATACCCTGAGCTTAGGAAGAACACCTCAAATTTTAATAAAAGCACCACTGCTTTTTCCTTAAGGTAGGTATCAATCTACTGGAAGAATGTAAGGCTATGTCACAATTCTCATATTATTAGTACTAATTGCCAGCTACCCAACCAGAAAAAAATGTAGCACTTAGTGTTAGCACAATTGAAATTCTGATCCAGGACTAGTAAGCTCGTTGAGAGACTGAGAAGCAATAAATTCTGCAATAAAGGACTTTGTCTGCATATAAAATGACTCTCAGCGTTGACCCTGAAATGAAATCAAGTTGAAAATTGATTGGGGGAAAAATCAGTTGGGATAGTTATAGCATATTTATTTATGATTTTATAGTTACTAAGAGATTAAAGGCTGTTTCCCTCATCACTGTATCTTTACAATGACAAATCCCCATAAATATTCTAGAACAAAGTTGAAAAGCACCAAAGTAGGGCTCAGATGGTTTGAGGTTCTTCCTGGGTCAGTGCTGGCTTTCTGTGCCTTGCATCTAATCCCCGGTCCTCATCTGTGAAATACAGTCATCAGAAAATCTTACCACAAAAATTGCTCTTGGGATTCTGGGAAGATGCATGGCTATTTCCAGTCATTTGGGATTCCTAGTAAAATCACCTTACCAATTTGGCCATGAAAGTCAGTGGGTGGAGTGAATGAGAAGGGGGTGGTCAAGGAGGTGTTGGGAGTACTAAAGAACATAGTGGAGGAATCCTTGCCCTTTGTTTCAGCTGTAGTCTGTAATAGGCAAAGGTCTGTAGCAAAGCTGGGTTTTTAAAGAAGTGCAGGTTATTCATCAGAAACTAACTCAGAGTCAGATCCCAAGATGCTAAGGAAACTCAAGTTGTCTAAAATTGGTAGCTTGGTAGGAATTTTATAGTAGTGTAGGTCAGTGTCTTACTTGTCTTTGTATTACCTATGTCTGAAATATAGGAAGTACTCAATAAATGTTTGGGGAAAGAAGAGAAGGAAAAGAAGAAAGAAAAGGAAGTGTGCTCTTTGTTAGTTTTCCTAAAAATGCCTCAAGCTAATTAATGCAAGGGAATTCAAAATAAAGATCAGACTGGAGGTGAAGCAAAATCTGTATGTGTCATCTGTGGGAATCAAGTCTGGAAATGTATTTCCTCTGGGCAGAGGGCAGCGGTGTATCCAATGTGTATGTAACTGGAGATGTCAAAGCCTCTTTGAAAACAAATGTAGACAATTTTTAGCCTTAGGGGTCTGGTTACATTTTTGTGCTAATGCTCTTGATAATATAAGTGGGAATCATCACTGAGACTAGAATGGGAAGTGGTAGATTCAAAAGTATATTTAGAATTCTCTTTGGAGTGTGGATATATCAAATAGTGTCCAAATCTATTTTCTAACAAATCTAAATTTAAAGTGTCTTCAGAGTCTTCGACTATCAGGTTTGCTGGGAAATGGGTTGAATCTGGCAACAAGGCAATGTTATACCATCTTATGAGTTTTGCCCAAAAGGTTGATGCAAATATAGCTATGTGTGTTATTCTGAAAAACTAAAATCCTCGGTAATGGGCCATGTTATTATTTGATATTATTAAACTCAGCGTGTTGCTAATGAATGAAGCTTATAAATTCACAGAGAAATGTTATATGCTTCTTTTATTTTTTAGGCCTTAAAAAAAGGCTTCTATTGCTATTACCAAAAAGACAAGAGATAACAAATGTTGGTGAGGGTGTGGAGAAAAGGGAACCCTAGTACACTGTTGGTAGGGATGTAATTCGGCGCAGTCATTATAGAAGACACTATAGAGGTTACTAAAGAAATTAAAAATGGAACTGTCATATGATCCAGGAATCCCTCTTCTGAGTATATATGCAAAGGAAATTACATCACCAAGCCTTATAAAAATACTTGCATTCCCAGGTTTATTGCATTTGTCATTCACAAAAGCCAAGGTATGGAAACAACTGATAAAAAGTGTCCATCAACAGACAAATGGATAAAGAAAATGTGAGATTATATATGGTATATAAATATCATGTATATATTATTTTGCCTTAAAAAAGGAGATCCTACCATTTGTCACAACATAGATTGAACTCAAGGACATTATGCTAAATGAAATTAGCTAGACCCAGAAAGAAAAATAATGCATGATCTCACTTATATGTGGGATATAAAAACAAAGGTCAAATATACAAAGACAGAAAATTAACAGTGGTTACTAGGGGTGGTGGGATTTGAAGAGAGAAAACGAGAAGATGTAGGTCAAGGGATCCAAAGTAGCAGATATGTATGATAAATAGGTCTAGAGATCTAACATAATATGAGGACTATAGTTAATAAAATTGTATTGTATTCAGGATTTTTGTTAAGATTTTTAGAAGCTCTTGTCATAGAAAAAAGTAACGATATGAAGTTATATATATATATTAATTTTCTTCCCTCTAAAAACCTTTTGTTTCTCATAACATCAGTTTGTAAATCTCAAGCATACAAAACAAAACAAAAAACAAAACATGGATGCTAGAGTTAAACACAAAACAAAAGAATTAAACACAAAACAAAACAAACACAAAACAAACACAAAACAAAACAAAAAACAAAACATGAATGCTAGAGTCCAAATTACCCTTAAACTGGCTTTGTTAATTCATGGGGAAAGAAACAAAAAACATTTAAAAACTTCTGGAAATTTAAGATACGACGATTCCCAATTAAGAGAAAGTAAATTCTAGGTAGGCATTAGAAGCGTATTTCTGGTTCTGATCCTTTTCGTTAAAAAATTATTTATATACACTGGAAATATATTGGACTCATTTTAATTCATCTGTTTGACTTCTAACCTCTTTCAAAACTAGGTTTGATTGAATGATGGCAACCATGACAGCCATGGTCCATTGGCATCTGTGTCAGTCATGAACTTTGGTGAATGGAGAGGACTTGCTTTATAAGGTTGCTTTATTTAAATCAGATTGATCAGTTTGGGGAGAGAATATGATCTCACACTGTGTGGCTAAAGGAATGGAGTGAGGCAGAGGGAGGTTGTATGAACCATGAATTTATTTGCTAATGTAAATATTTTAAATATTTTATTGTTTTTACATATGCTTTTTAACCATGAATTTATTAATGTAATATTTTAAATATTTTATGGTTTTTACATATGCTTTTAAAATTGAAGTATTGTACCATTTTATGGTAACATTCAGAAAAGCACACAATTCATAAATTTATTGTCCCATGAGTTCCATAAACTGAACAAAAGACCTATATCAAGAAACAATATTACCAAGACTCCAAGAAGATCCCTCTAGCCCCTTCTAGTCATTATTCACCCCTTCCTGTCAGGGTAACCACTATCATGACTTCTAGCATCACATAGTATCTTTTCCTGTATTTATATATTACAGAAATGAAGTCATATAATATGTACTCTTTTGTGTCTACCTTTTTTGTTATATTTGTGAGATTTATCCACATTATTGCACAGTGTAGTTTGTTCATTCTTATCGCTATGCAATAAACCATTATGTGTATATAACACCTTTTATATTCATTCTATTTGGGTTGTTTCCAGTTTTTGGATATGACAAATAGTGTTGCTATGAACATTACTGTGAATATCTTTTCATGAATATATGTATACATTTCTGATGAGTATACAGCAAAGAGTGGGATTATTGGATCATGTTTATGTTCCTTTTTTATAGATATTGACAAGCATCTTTCCAAAGGGGTTGTATAGGTCCCCAGTTTTTGAAGGGGAAACTTCTGTAGCTACGGTATAGGCCAATGGGAATCCAAGTAGCAGCTGAGCTCCAAGATTTGGTGAATGTCTTAATGGGGACTCAAGATCAGAAATGTGTACATCAAAGCCATGTATCAGATGGGAAGGTTCTAGGGGTCGGGGTGGGGAATAGGGCTCTGCTTAAGCAACATGATGGAAATTTAATTGAAGATATGAAGAATGTATCCAAATCTCAAAACAGTAATAATAACACAAGCTGCCAAAGGGAATTTCAGTGGTCAGTACCTTGGCCTAATTAGCTGTGTGATATATTATCTGAGTTCACCAGTCATACGGAAATGAGAGCTCAGGAGTAATATTTACCTCTTGGTAGTCATATTCATGTTATCAAATATTTGTATGTCAAAGACATTCACAATAATGTCATAGCAACACTACTTGTAATAGTCAAAAACTGAAAACAACTGAAATAAAATGGATATATAAAAGGTATTACATATACATAATGGATTACTACACAGCAATAAAAATGAACACACTACAGAATACAAAGACTTTGGGAGTACAAGTGTGGTAAGTTTTACAGATGAGATGGAGCTCAGAGAAGTTAAATAATTTGCACAAGATTGTAAACTGCAGAAATGGAATATTTTTTCTTTTGATTTTGCTTTTTTATAAAAGAAGTATTTATTGAGGTATAATTTACATATAATAAAAATACCCATTTTAAGTATACAGTTTGATACTTTTGACCAACATATACAGTTGTGTAATAACTACTGCAATCAAGATATGAAACATTTCTGTTACTCCAAAAATATACCCTCCTGGGCTGGGCGCGGTGGCTCACACCTGTAATCCCAGCTACTCAGGAGGCTAAGGCAGGAGAATCACTTGAACCCGGAGATGTAGGTTGCAGTGAGCTGAGATCACTCCATTGCATTCCAGCCTGGGTGAGAGAGCAAGAATCTGTCTCAAAAAAATTATATATATATATATAATATAGAAATATATTTTTTATAGAAAATTATATTTGTATATATACATACATTTATATATATATGTGTGTGTATATATACACACACACCCTCCTGCCCCTTCGTAGTATATCTCTTTCTGCATCCATAATTCTTGGCAATGACTAAACTATTTTTTGTCCCCAGAGTTTCGCCTTTTTTTCAAATGTCACATAAATGGAATCATCAGTGTGCCTTTTGCATCAGGCTTCCTTCACTTAGGATAATAATTTTGAGATTAATTAGTGTATCAGTAGTTCATTCATTTTTATTATAGAGTGGTAATCTATTCTATGGATTTTGATTATCCATTTACCAACGGATAGATATTTGAATTACTTTCAGTTGGGGGCTGAAAGAAACTCATATGATTTACACACAGGTCTTTGCATGATCATAAGGACACAAGTTTTTATTTACTTAGGGTAAATACTTATGAGTGGCATTGCTAAATCATTTGGTAAGTGTATCTGTACATTTTTAAGGAACTGGCAAACTGTTTTCAAACTGGCTCTACCATTTGGCATTCCCACCAGCCTTTTATGAGATTTTCACCTGCTTCAAATCCTTCTGAGCACTTGGTATTGTCAATCTTTTTTATTTTTAACCTTTTCAGTGGGATTTCATTGTGGTTTTCATTTGCATTTCCCTAATGCTTAGTGGTGCTAATCATCTTTCCATGATCTTATTTTCAATTCTTTCCTGAAATTTCTGTTCAAAGCTTTTGTCTGTTATTCAGTTGGGTTTTTTTTTTTTTCTTCTTTTGAGTTTAAGGCTTCTTTGTATAGCTTAGATACAAGACTTCTATTAATTATATTTAGTATTTCATGAATATTTTTCCCTGGTTATGGCTTATATTTTCATTTTCTTAACAGCATCATTTGAAGGGCAGAATTTTCTTTTCTTTTTTCTTTTTTTCTTTTTTTTTTGAGACGGAGTCTCGCTCTTTCACCTGGGCTGGAGTGCAGTGGCGCATCTCGGCTCACTGCAAGCTCCGCCTCCCGGGTTCAGGCCATTCTCCTGCCTCAGCCTCCAAAGTAGCTGGGACTACAGGCGCCTGCCACCAAGCCCGGCTAATTTTTTGTAATTTTTTTTGTTCTCGTTTAGTAGAGATGGGGTTTCACCACGTTAGCCAGGATGATCTCGATCTCCTGACCTCGTGATCTGCCCGCCTCGGCCTCCCAAAGGGCTGGGATTACACGCGTGAGCCACCGCGCCCAGCCAGAATTTTCATTATGTTCAATTTATCATTTTTTCTTTTATGATTCATGCTAAGAAATTTTGTTTAACTGAAAGTCAAAAGATTTTTGTCCTATGTTTTCTTTGAGAAATGTTATCGTTTTAGCTTTTATATATGAGCCTAGAATCCATTTTAAGTTAATTTCTCTATACGGCAAAAAGTAAGAGTCAAGGCTCATTTTTTTCATATGACTGTCCAATTGTTCCAACACTGTTGAATAGACTACATTGTCTTCATTTAATCCCCTTGGCATCTTCATCAAAAACTGACTGACCAATTATGACCAGGTCAGGGCTGAGATTTGAGTTTAGAACGATTTGACCTTACAGCCCATGGTCTTCTGCTGTGCAGTATTATGATATTTTAATTACATAGATAGGAAGTCTTTGCCCTAGACCAGAAGACTCAGGAGGGTGGAGATACTTAATCATCCTACCAGTTGAGACAAACAAGCAGGATAAGATTTTTCACTATAGAAAATTTGAAATTGAATTCACCATTGTCCATTGAAATATTCTAACTACAAAGGTGTGAATCCTTTTATACCTTTCAATTATCATCCCCCTCTAATGTCTTAGATATTTCTAAAAGTATTCAGGTTACCTTCCTTGTGAACAGAGCCCTCACCTTATTCCAGTCCAGCCTTATCATGCTGCCTCTGCTACTGCAGCCACCCTTAATGTCATGACTCTACTGGGCTAAGTTGTTCTCTACATGTGTTTCTGTTCCTATAATTTTGGTCTCAGGAGATGGGGCTCTGCTTTTCCCTATGCCTTTATCCTAATCAAGAGCTTGGCGCTTATTAAATTCCCATGTAGCAGAGAGCAGCTGGTAACTTTTAAGGAAACACAAATGTAGTATTTACAAGCTCACAGACTGAGGCCCAAGCCTGTCCTATGGACCTCTGAGAGCTAATTTCTCATCTCATCTCTGCCTGCTTCTATGTGACTAGGGGAGCTCAACAACCATAACCATAAATGCACCAGGCACTTCCACATCCAAGAGTCAAAGCAAAATTAATCCCATTCCCCAAGAGAGA
Organism: Pan paniscus; assembly: GCF_029289425.2. NCBI lineage: Eukaryota > Metazoa > Chordata > Mammalia > Primates > Hominidae > Pan > Pan paniscus. The sequence goes on from NC_073253.2 coordinate 105,417,584, forward strand.
AGCAAGTTTCTCTTTAGCCCTTTGTTTCACACATCCCTCTTGGAATGTTCGGCTGTGAGAACATCCATTCCCTTTTAGGTAGACTGTCCACTTGAGAGTAGTCCAGTTAGTTTCTAGCCTGACAAAGCAATTATACAAGTATTTTTCTCAAAATCTGGTTTAATCTCATTCTTGTTGTAGTATGAAAATGTTTAGAATTTAATTTTGAAATCAATAGACAGTAAGGAGTGTAGAAAATCCTCTATATACCTTCATCTTATATTTTACTCCCTACTACATTTTGCTGACTTGAAGAAATAATAAACTGAGTCTGAGATATTTAATTGATGAGAGGTATATGCCTCTTCAAATTAAGAAAATTTTATCCTTCATGTAGAGTGGTAGGATTATTGACACATGCAGTTTTTGTATATACTCACAATCCCCTCTCTATTGCGTCCTTAGCAGAGGAGGCGAGGCCAGTTCACTTCCTTCTCCCACACATGCAACTCTTTCCGGCAGCAGTATTCATACATATTATAAGAAAAAATTTCCTCCTCACCGGAAAGTTGGGGTTCACACATCATTTCTCTTAGCCTTTTTATTGGCATGAGCACTCCCATACTGGGAATGTGACATTTAAGGAATTAAGAAGGAGGCGATAGTTGGGAAACTCAGAGTCTTCATTTGAGCAGCATAACTTGTGATTATTATAATGGCTTTGGCATTAGGAAGCTCTTGGTATTAATTGGTTTTAATCCTGGTTCTACCAATTACTAGTTGAATAAGTAACTTGTTTAACTAGTTGAGTAACTACAGGCAAATTACTTAACCTCTGAACTCACTTTCCTCAGCTGTAATAATTCAATATGATAATAAGTGTCATGTAGTTAAACCAAGTGATATACCAAGATGGTGATAGTGGAGTGGTTTTCCCAGATGCAGATAATAGAGTGTGCATTGTCTGAGAAGAATTTAAAATAGTAACACTTACTAAAAGTGGGGTTTTAACTCCTGATTACTATGTGTCATCAATTCTAAACATTTTCAGTAATAAAATACTCCACCCTACCAGGTAACTGATTCCCATCATTTCTACTTTGATATACCATGGAGTAGTTAAGAGATATCAGCCTCTTTTATAAGAGATATCAATGTGTGCATATATTTTTTGGAAGGGCAACTGAGACTGGATGATAAGACAAGCTCAGCCCTAGCTTCTCAGTTCTCTATATGAGTTTGCAGAAATAAGGTTATAAAAGGCTTTTTTTTTCTGTGTGAAGACACAGATTACAGCTGTGGATTAATTCCTTGGTTAAGAGTTTGGTTCTTTCACAACCTCCACAGAATAATTTAATTGGCAAAATAAGTTCAATTTTACATTATCTTCTGATAAAAATAATCTGATGTCAAAAATTACAATATTCCAAATCTTTCTTCTAAAGAAATAACATTGTTCATCTCAACATTCTACTGAGGAGAGAGATTTTGTACCTCTTAGAAAAATAAGCCAATTAGCTCCAAAAGAAGTATTCACTATTAAGCAATTAAAATAGGTATTTGCTAAAGATAACTTTGTGTCTTCCTTTCTGAATGTGATTCAAAGGCATAATTAGCTCTGAGAGGAACTGATGTGGTTATTGATGAAATATTCTTTCTGTCCTTGCTTTTCACCCTGCAGATAGAATGGATTCAGATATACCTTAATTCCTAACTTATCTTTCATTTTCATAGGATTGAATAGGGACTGATGTTCATGGTCTTTTATTTTTTGAGCAGAAAGTTCAACATTTTCCATCTAATATATTGTTAAGTCCATTGTATCTATTGGCAAGTCCATGAATTCTGCCACACAACTAAAAAAAAAGTCACCCAGTTAGGTGATTTACATTTTTTTCTTGCTGTAGTACTTTTTTCCCTCTAAGGACCTAAGCACTGGTATTACTTTTTATTACTTTTGCATTATGCTGAGGCATTATTTTGTTTTCTAAACCTAAGTAGCTGTCTGTTGGTTCACTTGAAGACACAGGTTTCGGACTTTGTTCTTCTTAATGATAGTAAAATGAAAAATGATTTACAATCTTCAGTGGATACTTGATTGCTAGAAATGAGACCTCCAAGTTTTGTTGCAGATACAGCTATTTTGATAATCCCTATCCATATTATCAGAGATTATTCTTACTATCTAACACTCAGTCACTGTGCCATTTGAGCCAAAACTTATCTGTTTATCTAGCCTAATCCCTCTTCCAAGAAAAAACATCCCCATTCTCCACATTTGATACTAATCTCAATTCTTCAATGATAATTTTAGTGTTTTCAATGCATTCTCACAGATATAGGTATTTACGGGCTAGGTACCGTCTTCTGCCCTAGTCATCTGGCTAAATGCTTAAGAGGCTTTGTGTTAAACCATGCCACTAATGCAGTGAGAATCAGAGCTGGCTTTCCTGATGTCAGCTAATCTCACACATTTATTTCAAAGTGAAAATTTGTCACTACTTTTCCATTTAAGTAAATTTTTTTACATCATTTTCTGTTTCTGGAGCGGAGATTTAATTTTTGGGACATATATTCTAACATAGAAGTAATACAACATATTGCATCAAGGGTGTCATTATTATAGCTCCCAATGTTATTTAGTGGAACCAAATATTTTGTAAGTGCACAACCAGGCCAAGCCCCATCAATATATGTGAGACAAAAGCTAAGTTTTCCATGATATGTTTTTCTCTAAAGTTTTCTTTTTAACCTTGTAAGGAAAGAAACAACAAGAACAAAATAACTTGGACTTTCAATTTTTTCCTTATATTATTCTTAAAGTGGAAGAGGTAGAGCCAGTCATCCAAGAAATGACAGTGTCTCAGAAAGAGAGCATTAATGCTATGTTCCTTGATGTTACTACTGTCTGGGAGAAGGGAAAATATTGCAGTATTCATGTTTCCGTGGTACCACACACTGCATTCAGGATGACTGTAAAGATGATAAGAAGAATTTACTTTTATTCGTTTTGTACCAAATCTGAAAACTAAGCTGGACACTATAATAGATATCAGATTATATTTTAGGGGCATCAGGCATCCAAGCAAGTAGCACATTTTTTTTAGTTTTATATTATCCTATTTGGTTTTACCAGGAAAAAAAAACAATTTTCATTTATTGTACAAAGATCAATTGAACTACAAGGGTTGAATTAGTTACCTCTTTTTGTATAACGAATTACCACAAACTCAGTAGCTTAAAATATCTTCCAGGGCTGAGGTCTCATCAGAAGATTGGACTAGGGAAGAATATATTTCCAAGGTCACATGGCAGAAGTCAGTTCCTTATGGGTTGCCATATTGAAAGTCTCAGTTCCTAGCTATTGGCTGGCAGCTGCTCACAGTTCCTTGCAATGTGGCAGCTTGCTTCATCAAAGTGTGTAAGCCAAGAAATTCAACAGAGAGATTCTGCTAGCAAGATAGAAGTCACAGTCTCATATAATGTAATCACAGACGTGCTGTCTCTTCAATGTGGTTGCATTCTACCTGTTAGAAACAGGTTGCTTCCGGAACTAACATTCTATTGAAAGGTGTAGATAGTAAGGTAGTAAGCGAATAAATAATTGACATAGTTACAGGTATATCTAAGAGCTATGAAGGCAAGATAGGTACAATGATACATATAGAAATGTCACTTTTAATGAGATATAAGGTAAGATTCTCTGAGAATTTGATATTTGAGCAGACATGAATATGTGGGAGTAGGGCATTCCAGGCTGGGAGAATAGCAATGATATGGTTTGGCTGTGTCCCCAACCAAATCTCATCTTGCATTGTAGTTCCCATAATCTCTATGTGTCTTGGGAGGGACCCGGTAGGAGATAATGTAATCATGGGGGTGGTTCCTTCATGCTGTTCTCATGATAGTGAGTGAGTTCTCATGAGATCTGATGGTTTTATAAGGGGCTTTTTCCCCTTTTCTTGGCACTTCTCCTTCCAGCTGCCATGTGAAGAAGAAGTGTTTGCTTTCCCTTCTGCCATGATTATAAGTTTCCTGAGGCCTCCCCAGCACTGCAGAACTGAGCCAATTAAACCTCTTTATAGAAGCATAAGAATGGACTAATACAAACAAACACGAAGTTCATGGCTTGGGAATTCACTTGGAGTATTGTAGAAATAGCAAGAGGCTAGTGTGAATGGTGAGAAATGAATGAGGAGGAAATAAACACACACAGCTGTGCAAGGCCCAGGCCATTAGAGCCCCAAAGGGCATGGGAAGAAAGAGGTTTAAATGTATTCTAAATGTAGTGGAAAGCCACTGGAGTATTTTGTATTTGAGAATGTACTAATTAGGGTAATTCTAGCTACTGTCAGTAACAAACCCAAAATATACTATGGCACCAATGGCAGTACAATATTATTTTTCATTTATGTAAAATTCAGAAAATCTATTCCTGACCAGTGGAAAATTCTCCTTCAGAGAGTGATTCAGTGACCCAGCCTTCCATCTGGAGGCAAGTTGCATGCTTGCAGCATCAAGTTAGCAGAAAGGGAAAGAACACAGGGAATCATACATATTAATAGAAGGGTTTGGGGATTTAGACTTGGCAGTGGCAAATATTACTTTTTCTCATATTTCATTGGCTAAAACTGAGTGGTAATACCACATCTAACTGCAAGAGAAATTGCAAAATTGACTCTAGTTTTGAAAATAAGAAGAAAAGATAGATTGTTAAACAACTAACTCTTCTCTGGCATGGAGCATGAGCTATTCTTTTTTTTTTTTTTTACATAATACAATGCTTTTCTTTTTTTAATTATTATACTTTAAGTTTTAGGGTACATGTGCACAATGTGCAGGTTAGTTACATATGTATACATGTGCCATGCTGGTGCGCTGCACCCACTAACTCGTCATCTAGCATTAGGTATATCTCCCAGTGCTATCCCTCCCCCCTTCCCCCCACTCCACAACAGTCCCCAGAGTGTGATGTTCCCCTTCCTGTGTCCACGTGTTCTCATTGTTCAATTCCCACCTATGAGTGAGAATATGTGGTGTTTGGCTTTTTTGTCCTTGCGATAGTTTACTGAGAATGATGATTTCCAATTTCATCCATGTCCCTACAAAGGACACGAACTCATCATTTTTTATGGCTGCATAGTATTCCATGGTGTATATGTGCCACATTTTCTTAATCCAGTCTATCATTGGATATTTGGGTTGGTTCCACGTCTTTGCTATTGTGAATTGTGCTGCAGTAAACATACGTGTGCATGTGTCTTTATAGGAGCATGATTTATAGTCCTTTGGGTATATACCCAGTAATGTAATTGCTGGGTCAAATGGTATTTCTAGTTCTAGATCCCTGAGGAATCGCCACACTGACTTCCACAATGGTTGAACTAGTTTACAGTCCCACCAACAGTGTAAAAGTTCCTATTTCTCCACATCCTCTCCAGCACCTGTTGTTTCCTGACTTTTGAATGATTGCCATTCTAACTGGTGTGAGATGGTATCTCATTGTGGTTTTGATTTGCATTTCTCTGATGGCCAGTGATAGTGAGTATTTTTTCATGTGTTTTTTGGCTGCATAAATGTCTTCTTTTGAGAAGTGTCTCTTCATGTCCTTTGCCCACTTTTTGATGGGGTTGTTTGTTTTTTTCTTGTAAATTTGTTTGAGTTCATTGTAGATTCTGGATATTAGCCCTTTGTCAGATGAGTAGGTTGTGAAAATTTTCTCCCATTTTGTAGGTTGCCTGTTCACTCTGATGGTAGTTTATTTTGCTGTGCAGAAGCTCTTTAGTTGAATTAGATCCCATTTGTCAATTTTGGCTTTTGTTGCCATTGCTTTTGGTGTTTTAGACATGAAGTCCTTGCCCATGCCTATGTCCTGAATGGTAATGCCTAGGTTTTCTTCTAGGGTTTTTATGGTTTTAGGTCTAACGTTTAAGTCTTTAATCCATCTTGAATTGATTTTTGTATAAGGTGTAAGGAAGGGATCTAGTTTCAGCTTTCTACATATGGCTAGCCAGTTTTCTCAGCACCATTTATTAAGTAGGGAATCCTTTCCCCATTGCTTGTTTTTCTCAGGTTTGTCAAAGATCAGATAGTTGTAGATATGTGGCATTATTTCTGAGGGCTCTGTTCTGTTCCATTGATCTATATCTCTGTTCTGGTACCAGTACCATGCTGTTTTGGTTACTGTAGCCTTGTAGTATAGTTTGAAGTCAGGTAGTGTGATGCCTCCAGCTTTGTTCTTTTGGCTTAGGATTGACTTGGCAATGCGGGCTCTTTTTTGGTTTCATATGAACTTTAAAGTAGTTTTTTCCAATTCTGTGAAGAAAGTCATTGGTAGCTTGATGGGGATGGCATTGAATCTATAAATTACCTTGGGCAGTATGGCCACTTTCACAATATTGATTCTTCCTACCCATGAGCATGGAATGTTCTTCCATTTGTTTGTATCCTCTTTTATTTCCTTGAGCAGTGGTTTGTAGTTCTCCTTGAAGAGGTCCTTTACATCCCTTGTAAGTTGGATTCCTAGGTATTTTATTCTCTTTGAAGCAGTCGTGAATGGGAGTTCACTCATGATTTGACTCTCTGTTTGTCTGTTATTGGTGTATAAGAATGCTTGTGATTTTTGCACATTGATTTTGTATCCTGAGACTTTGCTGAAGTTGCTTATCAGCTTAAGGAGATTTGGGGCTGAGACAATGGGGTTTTCTAGATATACAATCTTGTCATCTGCAAACAGGGACAATTTGACTTCCTCTTTTCCTAATTGAATACCCTTTATTTCCTTCTCCTGCCTAATTGCCCTGAGCTATTCTTAAAAAGATCATGCTGGTCTTCATGTGGACAATAGAATGTGGAAGGAAAAATAGAACCTTGAAGTCCAGTCAACTAACTATTAAAACAATATAGGTAGAAAATAATGTCTTCTGGGGCAGGAGAAATCAAAGTAGAGGTGGTGAGAAATTATTGTGCTCAGGATATATTTTGAAGATAGTCAAGAGGAGGTGCTGATGGAGTCTGTATGGGATGATAAGAAAAGAGAAAGATTTCTCTCAAATTTTGGTTTGAGCAAATGGTAGAGGGTAGATACTGGCAGTTCTTGAAATAAGGAAGACATGGAGAGGAGCAGATTTGTGGTCCAGCTGTGAGAAGTCAAGAATTCTTCTTTTGAACTTCCTAACAGTTATTTAAACATAAAGTAAGTGATTATATAAATGAATCTGCAACTCAGAGAAGGAAGTGCTGGTGATAAATATGCATAGGTCTTCAGCACATACAGAACATTTACAGTTATTGCTTTGGGTGAGATTATTTTGCTAGGATATAAACATTTTAGGATTAAGCCATGAGTACTTCAACATAAAGAGAAAGGGGAATCTTCAGAGATATTCAGTGAATAGGGAAAATTCCATATGAGCATGATATTCTTGAAGCCAAGCAAAGAAAGTTTTTCAAGAAGAAAAATGTGGCCACTATGTCAAATATTATTGTATTGAGAAGATCAGAATAATTGAGATAGAAGTGGGCACTGGATTTGGCAAGATGCATTCATTGTGACTATGAAAAAAGCAATTTCGATGTAGAGTAGGATCAAAATGTTAAAGAGAAAATTGGAGCTAAGGAAGTTGAAAAAGTGTGCATCTGCAATTCTTTCAGGAATTCTTATTATAAAAGGGAGTAGGTAACAAAAAGTGTGAGAGAGTCAAGGGAAAATTTTTTAGAAATAGGAAATGTTATGTCATGTTTGTATGTGATTAGAAATGCTTTTGTAAAGAAGGGGAAGAATAATCATGCAGGAGGGAGAAAAGATGCATTCCTTGTGTATGAGAGGGAATGAGACTACAGGCACAATTGCAAGAATTGGCCTTGGAAAGGAGGATGGACAGGTCCACAATTCAAATAGGAGGTAAACAGAATCGATGGAGACAGATCCCTCTTGGTTCCTAGATGTGATATTGGAAAAGGGAGTTGTTTTCTTTGGTCATTTTTTCCCCCCAAATAAATGAAAAGGCATCAACAGCAAAGAATGAGGAGGGAACGTTAATATTTGAGGAGAGGAGAAGCTCCCTGTTAATAAAGACACTTATGGGTTATGTGAGAACATTCCAAGTACTGAGATATTTATGACATTATTAGTTATTGCTAAAACTTTGCACACTTTCTTTTAGATCATACATTCATTGCTGGGTCAGAGTAATAATTTACTGGATGGATTTGAAGGCCCTTTTGAACTGAAGATTTTATAACACAATTTTGTAGTTTTGCATCAGCTTTTGTATTCTTCAACAATTCAACAAGGATTTATTCAGCATAAAGTATGTGAAGATATAGTTCCTATCTCCAAGGCGCTTACAATCTTAATTTATTTCATTCATGGAGGTGAGGTGATCTTCAGGACTGTTGTCTCAGGGTTTAATAAAAAATACTGAAAATAAATTAGAGTCAATTTGAGAAGATGGAAATTAAAAATCTTTGTCTCATTTTTCAAATCTGCCAGCCATTCACTGATGAAAGATTATCTTTCCAGAGTGAATCAGTTACCAGGGAGTGATTTCTGTAAGCAGGGCGATGAGAATTCTCAAGTGAAATATTTAACCTGAGTTCTTAAAAGAGTTATCAGTACCCACTTTCTTTATTTCCTTACTTTCAACTCACTCTGTAATCCACTTTAATCTTCATTTTTTTTCTTGCCATTCCACCAGAACAGTTCTAATTTAAGTCAACCGTATAAAATTCAATAGACATTATTTAGTCTTCATCTCATTTCCTCTCCCAGCATGTGACATGGCTGGTGACTCTTTCCTGAGATGCTCTTTTCCCTTGACATCTGTGCATCGACTCTGGGATTTTTCCACTCCATTCTTCATCCTGCATCCAAAGTTATTATATCTCATAAAATAAAAATCTGATTGTGTCACCCAATCCTATTCTCCACACTTAGACACTTAAAATCTACCAATGGCTTTTCTTTGTCCTATTTCTGTTTAGATAATGACCAATTCATCTGCTCAGCCTACAAATCTTTGTGATTTTACCCTGCCAGTTTCTCTGCTGCCATCATAGAAGTCTGTCCCTCTCATTTTGGAGTCTTTCATAGGTTCCTTGTCCATGTCCTAAGGGCTTCTACATGGGGCCTATTATCATGCTGCTGTCACCCTCACCCCCTTTGGTGTTTTCCTCTCTTCTTACTCCCACTTCTCATCTCTGACTCATTAATGGCTACTCCCTCATTGGTTAGAGTATCGCTTTTTCAGGGACTCCTTCCCTGATGTACTCTGGTTCATGTTTGTGTTTTTTCTACTCCTTTGAGATGGTATTCCTTATAATCATCAGCATGATCATTTTATTAATTGCATTTCTCACCACCACAATCCGAGAACACTGCATTTTTGCTCAATATTTAATCTCCAACACTTAATACAGTGTCTACCTCATAACAGAACCTTAAAAATTTGTTGGTGGATGCCTACTACAATGCCATTTTAAAGTATAGCTAATCTTCTAGTTAAAATCTGCAGATGCAGTTTTCTTATTCTATGCCATCTGACACTAACAAAAGGGATCCCTGGGTGTTAGGACCTATAGCTGAGCACGAAATTTTCTTAGTGACTTTAAACATATAACCCTAGTGGTGTTTATAATTACTCCTTTACATTTTTAACTCTAATCCTTAATAGATATGATCTGTACCTTAAGAGAAAAGCATGAATAATGATGAAGAATCCACATCTCTTAAGCTGTGCAGAATTTTCATGATGTTATCTTAAGATAGGTCTACTGCTCTGCTCACCCACTCTCTACTTGGCTATTCTTTCTTTTTCAGTGTTCCAGATAGGTAGAACTTAATGGCAGTAGTAACCTCAAGCTGTGATGAGAATCCATTCAGTATTACACTAATACACTCTGTTCCACACCTCTTCCATGTATACCTTCAAATTCTATGGATTCAGATACAAGAAAAACTCATGAAAAGAATAAATATGGTATTGCATCAGACCACTATGTACAAACACACATAGGCAGACACACAAACACACACACACACACACACACACACACACACACAATCTTAACAGACATTATGGATCTGCTATTTATCTAAACTATTTTAAGAGTACAGTTTAACAGCTCATATTACTCTTCTTTGAGACAGGAACTGTGCCAATTTTCTTCATTGATGCATGCCTGGTACTTAACACAGTACCTGGAACCTAGTGAGTACTTCTTAAATATTTGTTGAGTGAATGAAAGATATACTTACTGTGTCACAGAATCTGTGCTAAGTGCTCTACAGGAGCTGTTATGCTTATAATGCTACCAACAATTCTATCATTATTTATCTCCCTGTTATCAATTCATGCCTCTCAGCTCCAAATTCTGAGACCTTCAAATTCTCCAGCCTTCATTTCTGCTCTGTAAAACTGGGGCCCTTTAAATATATTTTCTTTATCAGCTGACATGATGTTAATATTTGTCAATAAAGGGCATTGGAAAAGCATTGCAGGAGGAAGGTTTTTCCTTCCTGATTCCAGTGTACTCTAGGCAGGCTCTTGAAGCATGTTCACTTTAGCAACTGGGGCCACTGACTCTCCTCTTGTGCAGTTTTACAGTGGAGTGTTTTCATTGAGCACCTCCTAGTAAACAGCTTTCTCTGGAACTCTAGACAGTAGGTTTCTGGTAAGTTGCAGAGGGTAGCTTTTTAGCTAGTTCCACAAACCAACCACAGCAACTTGTCTGCCATCTGGTGAGCCATGAATGTGTCCTTCCTCTCTCATAAGGTCTGGATCTCAGCCCGGGACAACTGTTACTTTGGTTGCTCAATATCAGCCCTAAGGCCTTCCCTATACCTGCAATTCCTATATTCTTTAGAGTTCTTGTGATTTTTATTAGTCAATGCCTCTGTACTTTAACCCCCTTGTACAGTCAATTCTTTATTTTAACATTTTCTCATTCAAGTTATTATGTAATTCCTCTCTCCTATTGAATCCTAACTTGTAGAATTCTCTCCATTTTACAAATGAAACTGATGTCAAGAAGTATTATAAATTTGTGCAAGTTCACCCAGCTTGCAAGAAGAAAACTGATGCTAGAATCCAAGCATTGTGATTTCAGAGCCTATGCACCTAATCATTATGCTCAGCTGTTTCTTATATGTGAGTATAATAAATCTATTGTGTTCCATAAGGTTTTAACTATGTGATATGAAATGCTTTCATATTTGTCCTAAACTTGAGGATGACACACAATTTATTGTGCATACATACTGGAACACTATGATTCCAAAACTTTTCATCGCATATTCTATTCTGTACTGCTCATTCATTATGATTCTTTCTTTTGAATGGAAAGGTATTACATCACTTTAATCTTTCCTTAAATATCAAGCCCCCAAAATGTTAATTTTTTCTATGTCATCTCTAGTTTTATTATGTGACTATATGTTTTGTGAAGAAGCCTTCTGTGCATATATTAGCAATCTATGCAGGCTGATGTAGTTTTTTGAGTGTTCCCTCAAACTGTACTTAAAATTAACCACATGACCAAGTTATCGATTAGCCAAAGTCTTGGAACATAGGCAGTGTGCTAGTTGTGGCTTTTTGATACCTCATTATCATTCTGCACATAGTATAAATTTTAAATGTCAAATATTTAAGGGAATCAGAATTAATGGATGAAAGAAATGGTGGAAACTGAATGACTGGGGTGACGGTTGTAGATGAAGAGAGAGAGAGAGAGAGGGAGAGAAAAAAATCCCTCTCTGTTAGGAATGGACAGTCATATTTGTTGTCTCAAAAACACTGAAGAAAATTTAAGATAGTACATCAATTATCTCTCCCACTCTCCAAAAATAAAAATAAAAAGAACCAACATTTTCAGTCCTGTAATTTGGAGCTTAGAATACCTCTTCTAGAAATGTGCAGGTTTTTTTAAAAAAAATCAAAACCGAAACAATGTCCTGGTTTGAAGAGAGGTTATTGAATTCTAAACTTTATCATAGAGGCATGTGCATGACTAAGAGGTGTTCCCACCTGATAAACAAGCACACATGACATCGTCTATTGTGTAATTTGGCTCCGCTCTTCAGTATTGTTACCATCATTTTATCTCCAATGTGACAGCTTTAGTTTTCTGAAGAGGTTTTAATTGGTTAAAAAAATCCCCTGTCCTTTATCAAGAAGGATTCTTCCTGTTTTGTTCTTTCTCTCAGAGGGGAAGGAAAGTCTAAGCAAGAATGCTCAAGGAGGCATTTTGAGGCCCCTGTGGAGTGGAGGTGCCCCCTTTGACCTTTTCATCAGTCTTTTCATTCCTCACCAGGAAGATTCCACAAAGACAATTTGAGAATCTTATGTGAAGCAGAACTAAGCTCTTGCAGTTAGTTATATGTGATGACAGAAACAGAATTACATGGTAAGCAGATCGTTGTTTGTGATATTTTCAAATATAATTTTAAAGCTCTCTTGGTGGTTGCATTTATTTTTTATTGTGTGTGTGTGTGTGTGTATTCCAAACATATGTTTCTATATGGATATAAAGTATGTGTGTTATGGAGTAGTTTATGCTTCAATAAACATGAAATGACTGAGTGAGATGCTGCTTCAATCATGGGTCACCTATGTTTTGATTATTTTGATTTTTTTCTTAAGTGTGCCCAAGGGATATTACTTTTATCTATTTTCCCATGAATAACCCATGTTAACAATGTGAGGGTTTTTCTTTCCATTTTGTCTTCTTTCAGTTAATTTTAACTTCATTATTAAGATAAATTGTAATGATGTTTAAAACCCCAGAGGCAAATGGGCTTCATTTGATTTCTTCTGGTAGATGAAAAAAAAAAGATTGTTAGCAGTTCCAATCTTCTGTGAAATGTGCCCTGTGCTTTGTGCTTACATTTTTAATGTGCCTTTCAAAATAGAATTGATTTGATTCTTTCTTTTAAGATATAAAATGGTAAATATTTTATCAGGGAAAGGGTAGTTTTTTGTTCTTTTTGGGGATATAAGCAACTGAAACAGTAAAAATAGTCTTACTAAATTAACCAACTGAACACAAAACAATACTATTTTTAATCAGTTTGCATTTCCAAAAAAAAATTCACCTTGAGATGTAATTTATTTGGCAGATGCTCTCTGGGGAAGAGAATTTTTTCCCCAGAGATGATCATAGTCTGTCTCCTGCTCAGGCTTTCTGACATCTCAAACAAAAGAAGAGATTCAAATAACAAATAATACAGGGAAATCGCTCAAAGGAAAACATATCAGAGATGTGTCATGATTTCTGGTGAAAGTTTAGCTACCCTCATAAAAAAAATGACAGATTTTATGAATTATGTGACTTTTCGTAATGAAACCTTATTTTATACAAAACAGTGGCCATTTATTGGCCAAGCTCTCTGTTCAGGCCATGGGGACAGTCAGCTGGACATTAGTCCCTGCACTACATAAAGCCTGCCCTCTTCCACTCATTTATGTTACAAAGAATAATTGAGCACCTTCCCTGGGCCTTGTGCTGTGGGAGATAAAATAGTGAAGTAAACACAGACCCTGCCCTCATGGAGCTTCAAGTCTAATCGGAGAGTGAATATTCATATTCCTGAAAGGCAAAATAATAATAATAATTGCCTTGTGAAAGGAATATAAAAGTATTGCAGAATGTCTTGGGAATGGGTAAATAGACTTGAAGTTTATTTCTTCTTCGCAGATGGCATCAAGTATAGAATAGGGCAAATTTGGGCTTGAAAGTCATTTTTCTGTGGCAGAGTTCAATATCACTTGGATTTTAGTGAACAGAACCATTGCGGTTGCTGATTCTTCTACATCTTTTTTCTTCTTGTTAGGGCAGTGGCTTCCGTGAATTAAAGGGCCTGTTACCCACCCTATAGGGAACAATCCTAAGCCTCCCTCACAAGCCTAATTATTAGCAAATTGCTCTTGCTAGATCAATGGTTATGCTTTCAAGTCTAATAAGAATGAAAAAAGTGTTCAAAGCTGAGATATTTTTAGTCCTACAGAGAGATTGATTTTCTATGAGTCTCTAAATTACCTTTAAAAACTTCTTTTAAATTCCAGCCAACATGCTAGATTTGAGACTTACCATTATGAAAGAATGTTTTCTTGGAAATCCCTCCTCCAGTTAATTTTTGTAATTTCTCTGTTAGGAACTCACTAGTGGTTTCTTAGTAAATGTAACATCCAGATAGTAATAGCTTTTGTTATGTTAAAGTACAACTCAGACATTTAAAACAATATGTATTTATCATTTATCATGATTCTGTAGTTTGGCTGGATGTTCTAGGCTGTGATAGTTGAGCTGAGGATACAGTGGACTCATATGTTTGAAAACTCAGCTGGGGAAGCTGTGTGCTCTCAAGGTAGGTCCTCATTATTTGGTGACAGTAGAAGTCCCAGAAGCAAGTAGGAGAGGGCAAGCCGCAATGCACACTTTTGAAGACTTTGCTTCTGGCATGTTGGCTAATGTCCCATTGAGTAAAGTAAGACATAAAACCAAGATCAGATTTAAAAGTTAGAGATAAAGATTGCACCTCTTGATGGAAGGGGTGGCAAAGGCCATTCACTGCAAAAGGCCATTCGTACAAGAAGTTGTGAACAAATATGAGGCCATTCTTGCTGTACTTTACTTCCTGAATTGACCCTTTAGAGGTCAGATCCTGGGTTACTTTGTGGGATGTCCAAAATCTCTCTTAAATGCTTCTTAACTTTCTATTTATTTCTTATTTTTTCCACACTATCACATCCATTCTTTCAAAATGGTTACTCTTATGGTAGTTGGCCAGCTGGATATTAAAATCACTTCTCAGGTAAAGAGATACACTCTACCTTGCAACGATATTGGATTAGGTATTCTTTCAGTTGGGAAACAAAACCTTTTTTTCCTATAAAGAAAAATACAATTATTGGCCCAGTGGGCGAGAAAAACATTTTTTGTCCGTTTTCTTTCTTTTTGTTTTTAAACTAGTGGGGTGAAGAGGAGAAGGGAGAAGGTACCCTATCCAAGACACCTGAAGAAATAGCACATCATAACCAGCAGCTTGTAAGGTATACCCTTGATAAGCTAGGACCAGAAGCTCTATTGGAAACATCCTCAGGCTCTGATAAGTCATAGTTTGATCAGTAGAAGAACATCCCTTTTCTGAATTTGTCTGAAGTGAGAATATTTCTTAATTGTTTCAAGAGTTAAAAAAGTTTCATGGACATTATTTTCTTCTAGTAAAAGTTGATATCCCAACTAGTCTGAATGCTGTTAGCAGCCAGGCTGTTGTTAAATTACTAAAAGTTATTAAAAATAAAATAATTAACTACTTCACCAGAAGCTCAATGGTTCTGATGAAACATTCCATCACTCTCTTAGAAATTCTGTTTCATGTCATTCCTGTTTAGAATATATTATGCAATTAGCAGTTTTCTAGTCCCAGTGAGTGGTAAAAAGAATAAACAGTGAGACCTAATCAGTCTTCAAAATGCAGTGATTGAGCATTATGAACAAATTCCCTTTGTGAGAAACACAGAAACAAATAGAAAGGCTCCTGTATTCTGGGAAAAAGTGAAACCAGATGCACAGAACTGATAGATTCAAAATACCTTCTTACCAGAATCACTACTTCCTCCACAGCACCACGTAATCAGGAAGAGATCCTTTAGCTCCCAGTTTCTTCTCCAGCCAAAGATCATATTGGCTCATGTGTCCAACATCCCAACTACTCTGAGGCTCCCCACAAAATTGGCATCTGTCTTTCCAGTCTTGGAGCTCTGATGGGACCAGTCCAGTCTAGCTACCTAGGAGAGAATGAATGCAGTACGTTGAATTGATAGAAACAATTTCTCCCCTCCTATGGCTCAGCACAAAGTGAGCAGAACAAAAATACAGCAATGTGCTTCTCTCTAGGGGGGGAAAGAATTGGTAGAGGACCCAGAATCTCTGGCTGTACTGATTGATAGGGTCTTCCAAACGAGTCCAGGTTGTGACTATTCTAATGCAGAAATATCAACACAGCATCAAGGAAAATGAATAACCAGGTGAACATGTTCCAGATAAAGGAACAATATAAATCTTCAGAAACAAACCCTAATGAAACGTACACTTTGC
Organism: Pan paniscus; assembly: GCF_029289425.2. Classification (NCBI taxonomy): domain Eukaryota; kingdom Metazoa; phylum Chordata; class Mammalia; order Primates; family Hominidae; genus Pan; species Pan paniscus. The sequence goes on from NC_073253.2 coordinate 105,433,661, forward strand.
CTGATACAGAATTCAAAGTAGCTGTCACAAAGATGTTCAGTCAAGTCATGAGACAATACATAAACAAAGTGACAATCTCAACAAAGAGATAAAATGGTAAGAATTGCCAAACAGAAATCATGGAGCTGAAGAACACAATAATTGAACTGAAAATTTACTAGAGGGGTTCAAAACCAGACTAGATCAAGCAAAAGAAAGGATCAGTAAATCCAAAGACAGGTCATTGGAAGTGACTCAGTCAAGAGAAAAAATAAAAAAGAATTAAAAAAGAGAAGATAAACCTTAATGGATATATGGGACTCCATGAAGCTGATCAATATACACACTATGGAAGTCCCAGAAACTAGAAGAGAAAGAAAAATGAATAGAAAGCTTATTCAAAGAAATAATGGCTAAAAACTTCCAAAATCTGGGAATGGAAATGGACAATGAAGTCCAAGAAGCCCAAGTCACACCAAATAAGACAAACTGAAAGAATCTACACTGAGACACATTATATTCAAATTGCCAAAAGTCAAAGAAAGAATTTTGAAAGCAGCAAGAGAAAAGCAGCTTTCCACATACAAGGTAAGCTCTGTTAAACTAGCAACTAATTTTTCAGCAGAAACATTGCAAGCCAGAATGGAGTGGAATGATATATTCAAAGAACTGAGAAAAAAATCAGTGTTATCCAAGAACACCATACCCAGCAAAACTGTCCTTTAAAAATGAAGAAGAGATAAAGATTTTCCCAGAAAAATAAAAATTGAGAGATTTAATCACCACTAGACCTGCCTTACAAGAAATTTTAAAGGGAGTTCTTCAGGTTAAAATAAAATGACACTAAACAGCAATGTAATAGTGTAATAAAATATAAAACTTAATAGTAGAGTTAAATATACAGGCAAATGCAGACTACTATATTATTGTAATTGAGGTGTGTAAATTACATAAATTACTTTTAATTCTAAAAATTATTGAACAAAACCAGCTATAACTGAAAATATGTTAAAAGATACACGACAGATATAATGCATAGATATAAATTGCATAGATATAAATTGGGACAATAACAAAAATTGTATGTTTATAAGAGGTTAAAGTATAGAGTGTTAAAATGTAATTGAATTTAAGTTGTTATCAGCTTAAAATAGACTTATTATAACTATAAGATATTTTATGTAAGCCCTAAAGTAACCATACTCAAACAAAAATTCCTATAGAAATTACACAAAAGTGAAAGCATATGAATGGGAAAAATGAACGAAAGACAGAGGAAGATAGCAAGAGAAAAAAAAATGAACTACAAGAATAACAGAAAACAACAAAATGGCAATAAGAAATTATGTCTCATTAATACATACTTAAAATGTAAATGGATTAAAATCTTCAATTGAATGGATTTGAAAAACACAATTATATGCTATTTTTAAGAAAATTATTTTAGATTTAAGGACACACATAGGCTGAAAGTGAAAGAATAGATGATATTTCATACAAATGGTAACCAAAAGAGAGTAAGGGTGCCTATACTTAGATAAAATAGACTTTATGTCAAAAACTGTCACAACATACAAATAATGACAATATAATGAAAATGTGTGAATTCATAAAAAGAATATAATACAACCAAGGGGAGAAATACAAATATAATATTAAATAATGGTAGGAATCTTTAATACCCCAGTTGCAATACAGGATAAAACATTCAGACAGAAATATCAATAAAGAAGCAGAGAGCTTGAACAACACTATGGACGTTACAAATATATACAAAACATCTTATCCAACAGCAGCAGAATAAACATTTTATCAAGAGCACACAGAACTCTCTCCTGGATACATAACATGTTAAGTCACATAACAAGTTTTTTTTTTTTAATTTTTATTTTTTCTGGGTACACGGTAGGTGTATACATATATCAGGTACATGAGATATTTTTAAAGGCATTCAATAAGTAATGGGTAGAAGAAGTATCCATAATCTCACACATTTATTCTTTGTGTTACAAACAATCCAATTATACTCTTTGCAGTTATTTTTAAATATATACTAAATTATTGTAGACTGTAATCACCTTGATGTGACTATTAATATCAAATGCTAGGTTTCATTCATACTAGCAAACTCTATTATTTTTACCCATTAACCATCTCCACTTCCTCCTCATGTCCCCCACCAGCTTTCTCAGCTTCTGGTAACTATCCTTTTACTCTCAATCTCCATGAGTTTAATTATTGTAATTGCTGGCTCCCACAAATTAGTGAGAATACGTGAAGTTTGTCTTTCTGTGCCTCACTTATTAAGTTATGTTAATCATATGTTTGTGTTTAAACACGCATTATGTTCATGTTTAAGCATACATTATGCTAAACATAATGACCTCCAGTTTCACCTATGTTGTTGGAAATGACAGAATCTCATTCTTTCTTTTGGCTGAAGAGTACTTCATTGTAAATATGTACCACATTTGCTATATCCATTCATTTTTCAATGGACACTTAGGTTGCTTCCAGATTTTGACTATTGTGAATGGTACTGCAGTTAACATGAAAGTACAGATAAATCTTCTATATACTGATTTTCTTTCTTTTAAGTATATACCCAGCAGTAGGACTGCTAACTCATATGGCAGCTGTATTTTTAGTTTTTTGAGGAATGTCCAAACTGTTCTCCATACTGGCTGTACTATTGTACATTCCCACTAACAGTGTACAAGGGTTCCATTTTCTCTACATCATCACCAGCACATTTTATAGCCTGTTTTTTGGATAAAAGCAAATTTTTTATTATACTTTAAGTTTTGGGATACATGTGCAGAACGTGCAGGTTTGTTGCATAGGTATACATGTGCCATGGTGGTTTTCTACACCCATCAACCCATCATCTTCATTACGTATTTCTACTAATGCTATCTCTCCCCATGCCCCCCACCCCCCTACAGGCCCCAGTGTGTGATGTTACCCTCCCTGTGTCCCTGTGTTCTCATTGTTCAGCTCCCACTTATGAGTGAGAACATGTGATGTCTGGTTTTCTGTTCCTGTGTTAGTTTGCTGAGAAAGATGGTTTCCAGCTTCATCCATGTCCCTGCAAAGGACATGAACTCATTCTTTTTATGGCTGCATAGTATTCCATGGTGTATATGTGCCACATTTTCTTTATCCAGTCTATCATTTATGGGCATTTGGGTTGGTTCCAAGTCTTTGCTATTGTGAATAGTGCTGCAGTAAAGATATGTGTGCATTTGTCTTTATAGTAGCATGATTTATAATCCTTTGGGTATATACCCAGTAATGAGAATGCTGGGTCAAGTGGTATTTCTGGATCCTTGCGGAATCACCACACGGTCCTCCACAATGGGTGAACTAATTTCCACTGCCACCAACAGTGTAAAAGCGTTCCTATTTCTCTACATCCTCTCCAGCAACTGTGGTTTCCTAACTTTTTAATGATCGCCATTCTAACTGGCATAAGATACTATCTCATTGTGGTTTTGATTTTCATTTCTCTAATGACCAGTGATGATGAGCTTTTTTTCATGTTTGTTGGCTACATAAATGTCTTCTTTTGAGAAGTGTCTGTTCATATCCTTCATGTACCTTTTGATGAGGTTGTTTTTTTTCTTGTAAATTTTTTAAAGTTCCTTTTAGATTCTGGTTATTAGCCCTTTGTCAGATGGATAGATTGCAAAATTTTTTTCCCCTTCTGCAGGTTGCCTGTTCAGTCTGATGATAGTTTCTTTTGCTGTGCAGAAGCTCTTTAGTTTAATTAGATCTCTTCTGTCAATTCTGGCTTTTGTTGCAATTGTTTTTGATGTTTTAGTCATGAAGTCTTTGCCCATGCCTGTGTCCTTAATGGTATTGCCTAGGTTTTCTTCTAGGATATTTATGGTTTTAGGTCTTACATTGAAGTCTTTAATCCATCTTAAGTTAATTTTTGTATAAGGTGTAAGGAAAGGGTCCAGTTTCAGTTTTCTGCATATGGCTAGCCAGTTTTCCCAACACCATTTATTAAACAGGGAATCCTTTCGCCCTTGCTTTTGTCAGGTTTCTCAAAGATCAGATGATTGTAGATGTGTGGTATTATTTCTGAGGCATCTTTTCTGTTCCACTGGTCTATATATCCGTTTTGGTACCAGTACCATGCTATTTTGGTTACTATAGCCTTGTAGTATAGTTTGAAGTTAGGTAGCATGCGTGATGCCACCAGCTTTGTTCTTTTTGCTTAGGATTGTCTTGGCTATATGAGCTCTTTTTTGGTTCCATAAGAAATTTAAAGTAATTTTTTCTAATTCTATGAGGAAAGTCAATGGTAGCTTGATGGAGATAGCATTGAATGTATAAATTACTTTGGGCAGTATGCCCATTTTCACGATATTGTTTGCCCTATCCATGAGCATGGTGTGTTTTTTCATTTGTTGTGCCCTTGCTATTTCCTTGATCAGTGATTTGTTGTTCTCCTTGAAGACGTCCTTCCCATCCCTTGTAAGTTGTATTTCTAGGTACTTTATTCTATTTGTACCAATCATGATTGGGAGTTCACTCATGATTTGGCTCTCTGTGTGTCTATTATTGATGTATAGGAATGTTTGTAATTTTTGCACATTGATTAGGGGATATCACCACTGATCCCACAGAAATACCATCAGAGAATACTATAAACACCTCTATGCAAATAAACTAGAACATTTAGAAGGAATGGATAAATTCCTGGACACATACACCCTCCCAAGACTAAACCAGGAAGAATTTGAATCCCTGAATAGACCAATAAGAAGTTCTGAAATTGGAGCAGTAATTAAAAGGCTACCAACCGAAAAAGGCCTAGGACTAGACAGATTCACAGCCAAATTCTACCGGAGGTACAAAGAAGAATTGGTGCCATTCCTTCTGAAACTATTCCAAACAATGGAATAGGGGAATAGTAAGGGAGGGACTCCTCCCTTACTCATCATCTTGATACCATAACCTGGCAGAGACACAACAACAACAAAAAGAAACACAACAACAAAAACAACAAAAAAAGAAAATTTCAGGCCAATATCCCTGATGAATATCGATGTGAAAATCCTCAATAAAATACTGGCAAATTGAATCCAGCAGCACATCAAAAAGCTGATCCACCACGATCAAATCATCTTCATCCCTGGGATGCAAGGCTGTTTCAACATACACAAATCAACCAACGTAATCCATTACATAAACAGAACCAATGAGAAAAACCACATGATTATCTCAAGAGATGCAGAAAAGGCCTTTGATAATATTCAACAGCCCTTCATGCTAAAAACTCTCAATAAACTAGATATTAATGGAATGTATCTCAAAATAATAAGAGCTATTTATGACAAACCCACAGCCAATATCATAATGAATGGGCAAAAGCTGGAAGCATTCCCTTTGAAAACCAGCACAAGACAAGAATGCCCTCTCTTACCACTCCTACTCAACGTAGTATTGGAATTTCTGGCCAGGGCAATCAGGCAAGAGAAAGAAATAAATGGCATTCAAATAGGAAGAGAGGAAGTCAAATTGTCTCTCTTTGCAGATGACATGATTGCATATTTAGAAATCCTCATCATCTCAACCCAAAATCTCCTTAAGCAGATAAAAGCAATTTTAACTGGGGTGAGATGACATCTCATTGTAGTTTTGGTTTGCATTTCTCTGATGATCAGTGATATTGATCACATTTTCATACACCTGATTGCCATTTGTATGTTTTCTTTTGAGAAATGTCTATTCAGATATTTTGCCCATTTTAAACTCAGATTATTAGACACTTTTCTTTAGAGTTTGAGCTACTTATATACTCTGGTTATTAATCCTTTGTCAGATGCATAGTTTGCAAATATTTTCTCCCATTCTATGGGTTGCCTCTTCATTGATTGTTTCCTTTGCTGTGCAGAAGCTTTTTAACTTGATGTGATCCCATTTGTCCGTTTTTGCTTGGATTGTCTGTGCTTTTTGGGCATTACTCAAGAAATCATTGCCCAGTTCAATCTTCTGGAGATATTCCACAATGTTTTCTTTTAGTAGTTTCATAGGTTGAGGTCTTATCTTTAATCTTTAATCCATTTTTATTTGATTTTTTATAAGGCAAGAGAGAGGGTCTAGTTTCATTCTTCTGCATACGGATATCCACCTTATAAGTACCAGTTATTGAGAGAGTGTCCTTTCCTCAATGTGTATTCTTGGCAACTTTGTTGAAAATGAGTTCACTATAGATGTATGGATTTGTTTCTGCGCCTTTATTCTGTTCCATTGGTCTACGTATCTGTTTTTATGCCAGTAGCATACTGTTTTGGTTACTACAGCTCTGTAGTATAATTTAAAGTCAGGTTAATGCCCACCAGTTTTGTTCTTTTTTGTTTAGGATAGCTTTGGCTATTCTGGGTCTTATGTAGTTCCATATAAATTTTAGGATTTTTTTGTCTATTTCTGTGATGAATGTCAGTGGTATTTTCATAGGGTTTGCACTGAATCCATAGATTGCTTTGGGTAGTATAGACCTTTCAACAATATTGATTCTAACAGTCCATAAATATAAAATATCTTTCCTTTTTTGTATGTGTTCCCTTTAATTTATCTCATCAATATTTTATGGTTTTTATGTGAAGACTTATTTCTTTGGTTAATTCCCAGATGTTTTATTTATTTTATTTTAAATGGGATTACTTTTTTGGTTTATTTTTCAGATTGTTAACTGCTGGCACAGAGAAATGCTACTGATTTTTGTATGTTGATTTCATATCCTAGAACTTTACTGAGTTTGTTCATCAATTCTAATAGATTTTTGGTGGATTCTTTAGGTTTTTCCAAATATGAGATTATATAATCCACAAACAAGAATAATTTGACTTATTTCTTTTCAATTTGAATATACTTTATTTCTGAATCATATCTGATTGCTCTTGCTAGGACTTTCAGTACTATGTTGAATAACAGTGGTGAAAGTGGGCATACTTGTCATATTCAAGACCTAGGAAGAAAAACTTTCAGTTTTTTTCCCATTTGGTATGATACTAGCTATGGGTCTGTAGTATATATGACTTTTATCATGTTATGTTTCTTCTATGCTCAGTGTTTTTGTGGGTTTTTTTCATAAAGGGATGTTGAATTTTATCAAATGCTTTTCAGCATCAGTTAAAAGAATCATATGGTTTTTTTCCTTTATTCTGTTTATATGATGTATTGATTGCACTGATTGGTTTGCATATATTGAACCATTCTTTCATGCCAGTGTTCTCATTTGGTCATGATGAATGATCTTTTAATGTATTGTTGAATTCCATTGCTAGTATTTTGTTGAGGATTTTTGCATCAATGTTCATCAGGAATATTGCCTATAGTTTTCTGTTTTTGATGTGTGTTTGTCCGCTTCTGATGTCTGGGTAATATTGGCCTTGTAGAATGAGTTTGGTAGTATTCCTCTTCCTCTTCTATTTTTCAGAATAGCTTGAGTAGGATTGGTATTATTCTTGAAATATTTGATAAAATTCAGCAATATATCCACTGGATCCCAGGATTTTCTTTGCTGGAAGACTTTTTATTATGGCTGCAATCTTATTACTTCTTATTGTTCTGTTCAAGTTTTGGATTTCTTCATGGTTCAATCCTGGTAGCTTGTATGTATCTAGTAATTTATTCATTTCTTCTAGGTTTTCCAATTTATTGGCATAGAGTTGCTTATAGTAGCTTCTAATGATTCTTTGAAATGCTGTAGTATCTGTTGCAGTGTCTCCTTTTTTATCTCTGATTTTATTCATTTGGGTATTCTCCCTTTTTTCAATAGTAAGTCTGGCTAAAATTTGGTCAATTTTGTTTATCTTTTCAAAACACCATATTTTTTATTTTATTTGTCTTTTGTATTGTATTCATTTAAATTGTATTTATTTTTGTCCTGATGTTTATGATTTCTTTTCTTCTATTAATTTTGGTTTTGGTTTACTCTTGATTTTCTACTTCTTTGAGATGCATTGTTGGATTGTTTATTTGAGTTTTTCTACTTTTTTGATGTAAGTGCTTATAACTATAAACTACCATTAGTATTACTTTAACCATATCTCATACATTTTGGTATATTGTGTTTCCATTATCATTTGCTTTGAGAAATTATTCAATTTCCTTCTAATTTCTTCATTGACCCACTGGTCATTTAGGGGCATTTTTTTTTTTTTTTTTTGAGATGGAGTCTTGCTCTGTCACCCAGGCTGGAGTGCAGTGGCATGATCTTGGCTAACTGCAAGCTCTGCCTCCTGGGTTCATGCCATTCTCCTGCCTCAGCCTCCCGAGTAGCTGGGACTACAGGCACCAGCCACCACGCCCCACTAATTTTTTTTGTATTTTTATTAGAGACAGGGTTTCACCGTGTTAGCCAGGATGGTCTGGATCTCCTGACCTCGTGATCCACCTGCCTCGGCCTCCCAAAGTGCTGGGATTACAGGCGTGAGCCACCCCGCCCAGCCTCAGGGGCATATTTTTAAATTTTGATGTGTCTGTATAGTTTCCCAAATTCCTCTTGTTATTGATTTTTAGTTTTATTCCACTGTGGCCAGAAAAAATCCTTGATATAGTTTCAAATTTTGATTTTTTGTGTGGCCTAACATATGGTCTATCCTTGAGAATGTTCCATGTGCTGAGGAGAAGAATGTGTATTCTGCAGCCATTAGATAAAATGTTCTGAAATATACATTAGATCAATTTATTTTATAGTGTAGATGAAGTCCAATGTTTCATTGTTGATTTTCTGTCTGAGTGATCTGTCTAATGCTGAAAGTGGGGTGTTGAAGCCTCCAGTTATTACTGTGTTGGGGTCTATCTCTCTCTTTAGTCCTAATAATATTTGCTTTACATATGTAGGTGCTCCAGTGTTGGGTGCATATATATTTACAGTGGCTATATTCTCCTGCTGAATGAACGGCTTTATCATTATAGAATGATGTTCCTTGGCTCTTTTCATATTTTTTGTCTGGAAATCTATTTTGTCTAATATGAATCAGGCTACTTCTGCTTTTTTTTGGTTTCATTTGCGTGGAATATCTTTTCCCATCTCTTTGTTTTAGTCTATGTGTGTACAGGTGAAATGTGTTTCTTGTAGGAAACAGATCATTGGGGTTTTATTTATCCATTCACCCACCATATGTCCTGACTGGAGAGTTTAGTCCATTTACTTTCAATGTTATTATTGATAAGTAAGGGCTTACTCCTGCCATTTCATTATTTGTTTTCTGGTTGTTTTGTGGTGTTCTCTTCCTCTTTCCTTTCTTTCTGGCATCCTTTCAGTAAAGATGATTTTCTCTGGTGGTATATTTTAATTTATTGCTTTAAATTTTTTCTTGCATCTGTTGTATGATTTTTAAGGTTACCATGAGGTTTGCAAATACTATCTTATAACACACTATTTTAAACTGATGACATTATTTTATACTGATTGCATAATAAATTAATTATCCAACAAGTAAAAACTAATAAAAGCCTACACTTTAACTTCTTCTCCCCTGCTCATTAACTTTTTGTTGTTTCTATTTGTATCTTATTGTACCCTCTATGTCTTGAAAATTTGTTGCAGTTATAATTTTTTATCAGTTCATCTACTCAAGATATGAGTAGTTTACATACCATAATTATTACAGTATTATAATATTCTGTGTTTTTCTGTGGACTGACTATTATGAGTTTTTTACCTTCAGGCGATTTCACCTTGCTCATTAATGTCTTTTACTTTCAGACTGAAGAACTCACTTTAGTATTTCCTGTTGGATAGGTCTGGTTTTGATGAAATCCCTTAGCTTTTGCTTGTCTCAGAAAGTCTTTATGTCTCCTTCATGTTTGAAGGATGTTTTCACTGGATATACTATTCTGGGATAAAAGTTTTCTTCACTTAGCACTTTCAATATGTCATGTTATTGCCTTCTGGCCTGTAAAATTTCCATTGAAAAGTCTTTTGCCAGCCATATTGGAGCTCCATTTTATGTTATTTGTTCTTTTTTTCTCTTGCTGATTTTGAGATCATCTCTTTATCCTTGTCTTTTGGAAGTTTGATTATTAAATGTCTTGAGGTAGCCTGTTTGGATTAAATCTGCTTTGTGTTCTATAAACTTATTGTACTTGAATGTTGATATCTTTCTTTTGGTTTGGAAAGTTCTCTGTTATTATTCCTCTATCCCTTTCTTGACCTCCTCTTTAGGGCCAATAACTCTTAGATTTGTCCTTTTGAAGCTATTTTCTAGATCCTGTAGGTGTGTTTCATGCTCTTATTCTTTTATCTTCTTTAATTGTATATTTTCAAAAGTAGCCTGTCTTCAATCTTATTAATTCTTTCTTCTGCTTGATCAATTATGCTTTTAATAGACTCTGATGTATTCTTTAGGATGTCAGTTGCATTTTTCAACTCTAGAATTTCTGTTTGAGTCTTGTTAATTATTTCAATCTCTTTGCTAAGTTTATCTGATAAGAATCTGAATTTCTTGTCTGTGTTATCTTGAGTTTTGTTGAGTTTCCTCAAAACAAGCTATTTGAATTATCTGTCTCAATGTGCACATATTTCTTTTTCTCTAGAACTGGTCATTGATGATTTATTTAGTTTGTTTTGTAAGGTCATGTTTTCCTAGATGATCTTGATGCTTGTGAATGTTTGTCAGTATCTGGGCATTGTAGCCTTTACAGTCTCGGCTTATTTGTACTCATCCCTGTTGGGAAGGCTTTCCAGGCGTTTGAAGGGACTTGGGTGTTGTGATCTAATTTTTTTGTCACTACAGCAGTGTCTGTATTAGGGGGCACCCCAAGCCCAGGAATGCTGTGGTGTTAGCAAACTTGTAGAGGTACTCCCTTGATGATCTTGGATAAGATCTCTAAGAATTCTCTGGATTACTGGACACAGACTCTTGTTCTCTTCCCTTAATTTCTCCCAAACAATTAGAGTCTGTCTGTTCTGAGCTGCCTGAACTTGGGGAAGTGGTGATGAAACACCCCTATGGCCACCACCCCTGGAACTGTGCTGGGTCAGACTTCAAGCCAACACAGCCTTGAGTGTCTCACAAGGCTCAGGGTAACCACTGACTAGCTATTGCATATGCTTATTCAAGGACCTGGGACTCTACAATTAGCAGATGGTAAAGCCAGCCATGCTTGTGTCCTTGCCTTCAGGCCAGTGAGTTCCTCTTGGCCCCAGTCAGGTCCAAGCATCCTGTCTGAGAGCCAGGTCTTGGAGTCAGAAATCTTAGAAATCTACCTGGTGCTCTAACCTACAGCAGTCGAACTGTCACCCAAGCCACAAGACAAAGTCCTTTCTACTCTTCCTGCCAAATTTTCACAATCAGAGGAGTCTCTCTTCATGGCCACGACCCCTCCACTCCCATGGCATGTGTGGCCTGGCCACTGCCAGTTTTCATTCAAGGCCCAAGGGCTTTTCAGTTAGCTTATGGTGAATGCTCAGGCCAGACTCTCTGTTTAGGGTAGCAGACTTCCCTCTGGCCCAGGGCAGGTCTAGAAATGCCATCCAAGCACCAAGACCTGGAACTGGGCACCCTAAGAACCCACTTGGTAATCTACTGTACTGTGGCCAATCTGATGCCTATGCTGCAAGACAAAGTCCCCTTTACTCTTCCCTCTCCTTTTCTCAGACTGAAGGAGTCTCTTCTCATTGCCAGCACATCTGTAAATGTGCTGGATCACACCTGTAGCTAACCTGTCTCTCAGTCTCTTCCAAGGCCCATGTGAGTACTACTTGACTACCAATGTTGACTATTCAGGGCCCAAGGCTCTTAATCTGCAGGTGATGAATCCTGCCAGGACTGGTTCCTTCCTTTCAAGACAGTGGGTTTCCTTCTGGCCCAGGAAAAAGAGCTAGGTCCCGAAATGGGGGTCTCAGGACTCTGCCTGTTGCCCTGTCCTACTGTGGCTGAGCTGGTATCCAAGTTGCAAGACAATGTCTTCTTTATTCTTCCCTCTTCTCTCCTCAAGCTTAAAGAAGGAGTGCCTCCAGTAGCTGCAAGCTGCACTGCCTGGGTTGGGGGAGAGGTGGTAAAAGCACTCTCTTGGCACTCCCAGCTGGTGTCTCAGTAGGATGCATGCTGTCCATGTTCACTGGCTTCAAGCCCAGCACAGCACCAGTGTTTGCCTAGGAGTTGCAGTCTTTGTGGTACAGACTGCCTGTCAAGTTCATACAGAACCTCAGATCATTTTAGCTTGCAGTGGAAAGGCTTGCCAGAACTTGGGTTCTGACATCTGGCAAGGGTAGTTCCCTTTGGCTAGGGCTGGTCTAAATGCTCCCTCTGTGGATGCCAGCTGAGTTCTGCCTGGTGTTGCTTTCTGCTGTGACAGGGCAGCACTGAGTTCCAATTGCAAGGTCCCACAATCACTGCACTCTTCCTCCCCTGAGTGCACAGATTCTCTCTCCACACCACACAGCCATAGCTACGGGAATCAGAAGGGGTGGCATTGCCGATTCAGGACTGTCTTTTTTACTCTTTTCAGAGTCTGCTTCTGTAATGTGAAGTTACAGCCAGATACTGTGATCAGTCAATTGATTTTTGGTTCTCATGAAGGTACATTTTTGTGTGGATAGTTTTTCAATTTTGTTTTCCTGTGAGGTGGAAGCCTCTAAACAGCCATCTTGCTCCACCTCCTCCCATAAAACAAGTCTTGAAGTTTATTTATTTATTATTGATGTGTTGTATATATTATAGTTTCAGGGTAAATATGATACTTTAATAAGAAGATTGAAATCATACCATGTTTTTGTTTTTGTTTTTACTAACCATAATTGAGTGAAACTGGAAATTAACAGCAGAAGGAAGAATGGAAAATTCACAAATGTAGACATGTACCCATAAAGAACATACTCTTGAACAACTGCTGGGTCAAAAAAGAGGTGAAAAGATAAATTAGATAATACTTTGAGACAAACAAAAATGAAAGCACAATATAACAAGCCTTACGTGATATGATAAACAGAGTATTAAGATGAAGTTTATTGCAATAAATATCTATATTACAAAAGAAAAAATGTTAAATAAACAACCTGCTTTTACATACAAGAAAGTAGAAAAAGAACAAAGTAAGCCCAAGGTTAGTAGAATCAATAAAATAAAAATTGGGACATAAATAAAGTAAAAAATAGAAAACAATAGAAAAAGTTAATAAAAGCAAGAGTTAGTTTTTTGAAAGATAAGCAAAATTGATAAACCCTTAGCTACATTTAAAAAAAGAGAGCTGTAAATAAATAAAATTAGAAATGATCAAGGAAACATTAACACTGATACTAGAGAAATAAAAACAGTCATAAGAGACTTCTATAAAGAATTATATACCAACAAACTGGATAATCTAGGAAAAATTGATAAATTTCTAAAAATATACAACCTGCCAATATTAAATTATGAAGAAATAGAAAGGCAGAACAGACCTATGACTAGTATGAGGAGTGAATCAGTAATCAAAAACCTCCCAGTAAAAAAAAGTCAAGGATCAGATGATTTCACTGGTGAATTCTACCAAACTTTTAAAGAAGAATTAATGTCAATTCTTCTCAAAGTCTTCCAAAAATGTAAAGAGAAGGACACACTTTCAAACACATTTTATAAGGCTAGCATTACCCTAATACCAAAGTCAGACAAAGGCAAAACAAGAAAACGACAGGCCAATATTGCTGATAATCACAGATGAAAAAATTCTCAACAAAATATTAACAAAGTGAATTCAACAGGACATTGAAAGGATCATATTCCATGACAAAAGTGACTTATCTACAATTCAAGTATTGTTCAACATATTAAACTCAACTGCATTATACCACATTAACAGAATAAAGAGTAAAAATCACGTGATTGTCTCTGTAGATGCAGTTAAAAAATTTGGAAAAATTCAGCACCATTTCATGGTTAAAAACTCAACAAATTTGGAAGAGAAGGAAATTACCTCAAAATAATAAATGCATATATTAAAGCTGACAGCTAATACCATATTAAATGGTGAAAAATGGAAACTTTTACTTGTAAGATCAGGAACAAGGCAAAAATGCCCTTTTGCCACTTCAATTTAACACAGTATTAGTAGTCCTGGCCAATGCAGTCAGGCAATTAAAAAATAGTATTTAAGAAATAAATTGTCTCTGTTAGTATATGACATAATCTTATGTATAGAAAACCTTTAGGATTTCACCAAAAAGCTGTTAGAACCAATGAACTAAGTCAGTAAGGTAGCAGGATAGAAAATCTACATAATAAAGTCATTTTCATTTTATATACTAACAATGAACAATCTAAAAAGGAAATTAGAAAAAATTATCCATTTACAATAGCACCAAAAGACTATACTTAGGAATAAACTGAACTCAGGGTTTGAAAGACTTGTATACTGAAAACCAGAAAACATTGCTGAAATAAATTAAAGACAAACAAATGAAAAGACTATGTGTTCAGGATTGGTAGACTCATTATTGTTAAATATCCATACTACCTAAGGCCCTCTACAGATTCAATGCAATCTCTATCAAAATCCCAATGGAAAACAATTCTACGATCCATATGAAACCACAAAACATGAAAAGACAAGTCAGACTTGAGAAAAAAAAAGAATTAAGCTGGAAGTATTACATTTTTTTTATTTCAAAATATACTACATAGATAAAGTAAGACAGTATGATTCTGGCACAAAGACAAATTTATAGACTAGTGGAACAGAATACAAGGTGTAGAAATAAATCCACACGTGTATGGTCAAATGGTCTTTGAAAATAGTGCTAAAAATACGCAATGGGAAAAGGATGGGATCTTCGATAAATGATGTTGACAAAACTGGATAGCACATGCGAAAGAATGAAATTGGATTCTTAAGTTTACCTATACATAAAAATCAACTCAAAGTTCATAAGAGACTTAAATGTAAGATCTGGAACTGTAAAACTCCTTAAAAAATAGGAAACAAGCTTCGTGACATTATCTTAGCAATGATTTCTTGGACATTACACCAAAAGTATGGGCAACGAAAACAAACACAAGTAAGTGGAACTATATCAAAAATAAAGTTTCTGTATAACATTACTTTGTAACATATATCAAATTATATATGTGTGTGTATATATATTTATATGTGTATAGAGATTATGTATGTATAACTATATAGTTATACATTATTATATAGTTATAACTATATATTATATATACAATAACTATATATTATATATACAAGTGTATTTTGTACATATAATTATATATACAACTATAATTTGTCCATTTACAATTACAAAAATTAAAACTAGGCCTGGCGCGGTGGCTCACGCCTGTAATCCCAGCACTTTAGGAGGCTGAGGTGGGTGGATCATGAGGTCAAGAGATTGAGACCATCCTGGCCAACATGGTGAAACTAAAAATACAAAAAATTAGCCGGGCATGGTGGTGGGCACCTGTAGTCCCAGCTACTCGGAAGGCCGAGGCAGGAGAATCACTTGAACCCGGGAGGCAGAGGTTGCAGTGAGCTGAGATTGCGCCACTGCACTCCAGCCTGGCGACAGAGCGAGACTCCATCTCAAAAAACAAAACAAAACAAAACAAATTAAAATTAACAAGATAAATGTGAAATTGACCATAAAGATAAAGTTTCTGCACAACAAAGGAAATAATTAACAGAGTGAAAAGACAACCATGAAATGGGAGAAAATATTTACAATCCATATATCTGATAATGAGTTTCTCTTCAATATGCATAAGGAAATCTTACAACTCAATATCAAAAAAAAAGCTAATAATCTGTTTAAAAAAAATGGACTAGACTTGAACTTGAATAGACATATCTCCAAAGAAGACATACAAATGGCAAACAGGCATGTGAAAATTTGCTCAACATTACCAGTTATCAAGGAAACGAAAAGTAAAACCACAATGAGATATCCCATCACACCTGTCAGGATAAATATTATTTGTAAAAAAATCTCTAAACATAACAAGTATTGGTGAGGATGTGGAGAAATTGGAACTCTTGCACACTACTGGTGGAAATGCAAAAGTGTGCAGCCTCTAAGGAAAACACAGAGAGGGAATGGGAAGGGAGGGCTCTGGAGGAACACTGACTTCTCTCACATTTGCACATTTATACAAATTTGCACATTTGCCTTATCTCCCTGTTATGGGTTGAATTGTGTTTCCCCCAAAATATGTTGAATTCTTAACCCCAAGGACCTCAGAATGTGAGCTTCTTTGGATAAAGGGTTGTTGTAGATCTAATTAATTAAGATGAGGTCATACTGGAGTAGGGTGGGCCCTTAATGTAATGTTACTGGTGTCCTCATAGGAGGATCATATGAAGACACTGAGGAAGAACTCCAAGTGATGATGCAGGCAGAGATTGGAGTGATGCAGCTGCAAGCCAAGGACTGCTAGCCACCACCAGAAGCTAGGAAGAGGCAAGAAGGATTCTACCCAGAGTGTCAGAGGGAGCATGGCCCCACTGACATCTTGATATTGGACTTTTAGCCTCAAGAATTGTGATAGAATAAATTACTAAAGTTTTCTTAAAGGAATAAACTGAAAATAATGTATATAAATATTGTATTTGTCTGTCTCAGTAATGATAGCAAGACTTGATAACTGGGACATGGAGAGAAACAAAGTCCTTTTCCCCTTTTTTTATACTCCCATATTTTATTTCTAGAAATGACACATAAATAACAGACTCAGAGAGAGAATAATAGAATGCTTCAGCTTTATAAATGGTGAAATTTAGGAAGCACTAAAGAACTAGTAACTTTCTGCTCATTTTCAGTCAAACCATTGGAGGCATTGCTACTCAGGAGGCAGAGATGTTGGTTATACCTAATTTATTGCTGTTAGAAAAACTCTGTGGCCTACAGAATGGTGGCCAGAGTTGAATCCATACACTGCTCTTCTCAGCTCAAATTGAGAAATTTACTTTCCAATGCTTCATGGAAGGCGGAGGCCCACAGACTCACTGCCACTTTAGTAGCTCTCTTACCAGGAGTATAATCCTAAATCAAAGGCCCTAGCCACAAACACTGTCAATCTGGATTCTTCCAGGATTAAAAAACAATCCCCCTATCTATGATGATACTGGTTGTGATAAGCTGCAAATCATTCAATAGCTTTCCTGTGGGAACCTCACAAGACAGAGAAGTAGCTCACAAGATGCTATTTTTAAACTTTCAGATAGGTTTATCTCATTCAGCATAGAGGCTGCAGTAACAAAATTGTGATTAGAAATGCTCCAGAGAAGAAAAAGTGACATGTACTCATCTTTGGATGTTTTAGAACTCAAACTCTGTATCTTGCAAACTGCTGAATCCTTTCTAAATGGCCTTTATGAGGGTATCACCAGGCAAGGGGAAATGAGGCAGGCACTCATAAGTCATTATTTCTGTAAAATGTCTGTTCACATAATCCCTTTTGGTCAGGGTACCATATCTCAGACTCACAGCACTCCATGGCAGGGGGCACAATGAGGAATTAACTCTTGGACAGGAAACCTACTTAATACCTGATCACTTCAAAATAGCGAGTTGTAGAAAACTGTTTGTGTCCAGAATGAATTAATTCCTGCTTTAGGTGTGTGGTGGTACAGAAAGTGGTATGAAATCGTGCTCTAGAAAACCCCAGGCATACAGACTTGGACTAAGTGTGTGACTTGAACAGCAATATATCATTCTTATTAAGTTAAGAGAATCTCCCCAAATCCCCAACTAAATTGTTGATTTTTCATAGACCACCATAATAATAGAAGAGAGAGTTTCACCGAAGAACAAATATTTAACTTACCAACATGTTTGTTTTACATTCACTGCTAACACTTTTTCCTGTCATAAACAATTCACCTGAGTAAAGAAAACAGCAGTATAATTGATAGACTTAAAATTGTAATCATGTCAGTAAACTGCCTCAATTACTGACGCTATGTGTCAAAGAGTCACACACTAGGTAAAGGGGGGTGAAACGTCTTATGTTTTTAGTAACTAAAAATGCTATTTGCCAATACAAAGAAATGATCATTATAATCTGTTTGCATTGTCCTTTATTGTGTGTAGTTTTACGTATATGTCTTCTGCATTAATGGATGAAGATGCTTAACTGTGGGCAAACAAGGAAGCCTCCCCTTCTCTATAGAAGGGATTTCAGGATAAGTCTAAATAATGGGATGTATCTATGTATCTGAGCTGAAGAAAAAGGAAGTTCAATACAGAGAAATAGTGCAGTTAGGTCTTCTAAGAGTTAAAAGAGAAACCATTTCTGCAGCAATGGCTGAGATTGTAGCTGGCATCTTTTTGCTGTAATTTCCACAGTAAGAAACAGAGATGAAGAAAGACAGGACTTTATTCCATCCCTTGTTTTCTTCCATATGTTCATATACCCACCAACATGCAAAAACAATGCTTCTTGACATAAACAGCACTTCCATTATATAACATAATATTTAACTGGAGAAAGGATATTATTTTGTAAGACCAATCTTGTAAGATTCAGGGTCCATGATTCACCATGGTCCAACTCTTTATTTTCTATGAACGTCAGTCCCTTTGGGAAAGATATACTTAGAAAATAATACTTTGCATTCCTATGCAGACTTTTTACTGGTAAAGTTAATTTTACCCATGAGACTTACACATATTTTGCGAATGTTTTTAAATACTAACATTTTCTTGATATACTGGATATAGCATGGCTGAGATGATATCACTATTTGCTCAAATAAATAGACTTTTCTCATGCAAAGCATTCTTTTGGGGTTGATACATTTCAAATATCCTTGATTGCTTCAGGGGCTCCTTATACACTCCCTTTTGAATAACCTTTTGTCCCCGTAGGAGGCTTATCTGTGCTTATAATCATTTGACAGATTTTCCTCCAATTCTTAAAAATAAGAGGTCTCTCATTATCACAGCTCATTTCTTCATCTGTTTCCTTAAATTCACCTCCTTCTTCATCCTTACAAACCTGGTTCAGTTTGTTAGCATTTCTCTTTTATACATCATTAATTTATTTTCACTGGCTCATTTTTCTCACTTATTGAGAAACTCTAGTGTCTTTCATTC
The DNA here is from genome assembly GCF_029289425.2 of Pan paniscus. Taxonomy (NCBI): domain Eukaryota; kingdom Metazoa; phylum Chordata; class Mammalia; order Primates; family Hominidae; genus Pan; species Pan paniscus. Next base: position 105,452,679 of record NC_073253.2, read on the forward strand.
TCAAACTACCCTACCTTGACACTGTATCTACCACTTGACACTATTTAGCTTTGCAGCTCTCCATGTTGTGTAAATGTATCTTGCTCTATTCTTATTCTTCTTTTTCTATAATAGTAACTATATTCTAGTCCTCCATTTATTTTTCACTCCCTAATCCCTGTGATTGGCTTTCAGCTTCCTCCACTTTGGAAATTACTATTAGAAATTATTAGTTACTGTCTAATTGCCAATTCCAGTGAACATTTTCTACAGTGACAATGTATGCTTTCCCTTATTTGGTAAGTGTTGTTGAACCCCAGGCTTCTGACCTTTGCCCAATGCTCTTTTTCTACATATTCTTTTGTCGTTATATTATCTAACTTCAGCCCTTTCCTTGATGACTCCCGAAGCATTATCTTTAGGCTACTTTTATTTTCTTCAATTTTCCCTAGGTAAGGTAAACTTGCTGGAAATTTGGGACATTTAGATGTCTGGACCACTCCACAAACTCAGTATGTTTCAAATTAAACTTAACAGTTTTATCTCTAAAATGTAGATGGGCTCTTCCACCATCTTTTTTGAGCAATTCAGAAGTAACAAAATTTACAAAGAATAATTGAGAAGTTTCTAGTGTAACTGGCAGTAGATCCAGGTCCTGGTTAGGTCCAAGTTCAGGGACATGGCGGTGATTATCCCTGTTTCTAGCTTTACACAAGACTAGATCTGGTTTCCTACAATACCCAGACAGACGCCCTACAAACTCTGACCTTACGTAGATATTAAAACCCCGGCATTTAATATAGGAATATTTTATCCAGATCCTTTCCTCCTCTACATTTATCTTACTTTCTCCCCTCAGACTTACTTCAAAGTTCATGACTGACTGACTGGCTTCTGGAGATTTTTAAAAAAAATTAAAATAGAGCTAACTAGAATTTCTATGTTTAAAGGGTAAGTGTATGAAGAATTGATGGTTCGTGGAGGGAGGTATTCTTGTATCTACCTAGCCTGCAATATTGACAATATTGGCATGCATTTCTTATCTGGTTGTATCATTGGCCATCCAGCCAACCAAACTCAAAACGCAAAAAGTATCCCAGACTCTTTTTTTCACCATCAAGAGCCATTACTTCCCCAAGTCTTGCTGTTTTTATTACCTAAATACTTGACAATTTATTTCTTCTCTATTGGTTATGTTATCTTTGTCCTAGATTATGTCTTTGGTGTCTCTCATCTGGACTATGGCAGAGTTCTGTCACTGGTATCCAGGAGTGTGGTCTCCAAACCATTTTTCATGATGGCAACATTATCTATCCATAGTAGAAAACTGACTATGTCACTTCCATTCTTAAAACCTTTCAATGTTTCCTAAGCTCTTGATGTTGCTTAAAAAAACCCATGATCTAGCCCTTTCCTCTTGTCCTCATATCCTACTTTCTGACTCACACTTTATTCTTCCAAAAGGAGGAACTGCTTATAATTCTCTCCTTTTCCCTGGGTGAAATAACACCACTTCATATTTTTGTGGGACTCACTGAGTCATAATTTAAAATTCAAATCAGGCCTCACTTCTTATAGTATATCTCCTTTTTTTTCTCTCCAAATATCCCATCCTAGATTCTTGTGTTATCTCTATCACTGCAGATAACATAATTTTGTAAATATATCTTCATATGTCTTTGTTTCCCATTAAATTTTCATCCCTTTTAGGACTGAATACACAGCCTTCTGGAGAACTTTGCCCCAGCCCTACAAAGTATTGTCACCTAGTTGTTGTTGTAATTGTAACTTCAAAAGGCCATTCCACCATTCTATAAATCCAGCAGCTTCAGGATGATGGGGAATATGGTAAGACAAGTGAATTCCATGAGAATGAGCCCACTGCTGCACTTCTTTAGCAATCAAGTGAGTGTCATGGTCAGAGGCAATGCTGTGTGGCATACCCTGATGGTGGATAAAGCATTCCGTGAGTCCACAGATGGTAGTGTTGGCAGAAGCATTGCGTGCAGGATAGGCAAACCCAAATTTGGAATGTCTTTTCCAGTGAAGACAAACCTCTTCCCTATCCAGGATGGAACAGGTCCAATGTAATCAACCTACCACCACGTAGCTGGCTTATCACCCCAAAGAATGGTGCCATATCAAAAGCTCAGTGTTGGTGTCTGCTGCTGGCAAATTGGGCACTCAGCAGTGGCCATATCCAGATCAGCCTTGGTGGTGGAAGTCCAAGTTGCTGAGCCCATGCATAACCATCATGGCTGCTTTGTTCATGGACACATTGGGCAATGACTGGTGGCTGGGGAAAGAGGCTGAGTGGTGTCCACAGAATGGATAGGTCAACCTATCCACTTGATTATTAAAATTGTCCTCTGCTGAGGTCACCCGTTGGTGAGCACTCACATGGGAAACAAGTATCTTCACAGTTTTTGATCACTCAGAGAGGTTCATCTACATATCTCTTCACCAAATTTATTTGTCACTGATTTTCCAATTGTTTCTTCCCTGACCATCCAGCCTAACCATTGGCTACAGCTGATGAATCAGTATAAAATCACACATCTGGCCATTTCTCCTGCCATGCAAAGTGCACAACCAAATGCACTGCTCAAAGTTCTGCCCACTGGGAAGATTTCCCTTCACCACTGTCCTTCAGGGATGTCCTCTAAAGGGGCTGTACTCCTGTAGCTGTCCAATTTCAGATGGTGATTGCATATCCTGCAGAACCATCTATGAACCAGGCCCTAGTCTTCTCTTCGTCTGTCAGCTGATCAAAGGGAACTCCCCATGAAGCCATCGGTGCAGGCTGGGGGAAAGAAGGCAAGGTGGCAGAAGTGAAGATGAGGGGCATTTGAGCCACTTCCTTGTGTAACTTGCTTGTGCCTTCAGGACCTTCTTGAGCCCTATCACATATATACCACTTCCATTTGATTATGAAATGCTGCTGGGCATGAACCACTTTATGGCTAGATGGATCAGAAAGCACCCAGTTCACGATAGGCAGTTCAGGTCACATTGTGACTTGATGACCCATAGTCAAAACATTCAGTTGCCACCAAAGCCCAGTATTGGGCCAAGAGCTATATCTCAAAAGGAGAGTAGCTATTTGCAGAAGATGGCAGGGCTTGCTCCAAAATCTTAGAGGCCTCCACCCTGATTCACCTATGGGGGCCTGCCAGAGGCTCCAAACAGCATCCCTATCTTCCACTGACACCTCAAGCACCATTGGATCTGCCGGGTCATATGGCCCAAGAGGCAGAGAAGCTGACACAGCAGCCCAGACCTGTTACAGAGCCTTCTTCTGTTCTGGACCCCACTCCAAACTGGCAGCCTTTTGGGTCACTCGATAAATGGGCTGGAGTAACACACCCAAATGAGGAATGTATTGCCTCCAAAATCCAAATAGGCCCACTAGATGTTGTGCCTATTTCTTGGTTTTAGGAGGGGCCAAATGCAGCAACTTATCCTTCACTGTAGAAGGAATATCTTGACAGGCCCCACACAACTGGACCCCTATAAATTTTACTGAGGTAGAAGATTCCTGAATTTCAGTCAAATTTATTTCCCATCCTCTGGCACACAAATATCTTGCCAATAAGTCCAGTGTGTTTGCTACTTCTTGCTCACTGGATCTAATCAGCATAATGTCATCCATGTAATGGACCAGCATGATATCTTGCAGAAGTGAAAAGTGATCAAGGTATCTCTGAATAAGATGATGACACAAAGCTGGAGAGTTGATATACCCCTGAGGTAGAAGAGTAAAGGTATATTTCTGGCCTTGCCAACTGAAGGCAAATTGCTTCTGGTGGGCCTTATGGACAGGAATGGAGAAAAATGCATTTGCCAAGTCAGTGGCTCCATACCAGGTACTAGATGTGTTAATTTGCTTAAGCAATGAAACCACATCTGGTACAGCAGCTATAATTGCAGTCACCATTTGGTTAAGCTTACGATAATCCACTGTCATTCTCTATGATCCATCTGTCTTCTGCACAGGCCAAATAGTAGAGTTGAATGGGGATGTGGTGGGAATCACCACCCCTGCATCTTTCAAGTCCTCAATGGTGGCACTAATCTCTGCAGTTGCTCCAGGGATCCGATATTGTTTTTGATTTTTCTAGGTAGAGGCAGCTTTAATGGCTTCCATTTGACCTTTCCCACCATAATATCTCTCACTCTAATGGTCAGGGAGCCAATTTGGGGCTTCTGCCAGCTACTAAGTATGTGTATGCCAATTATACATTCTGGCACTGGGGAAATGGCCACAGGATGAGTCTGGGGACCCACTGGACACACTGTAAGTCAGACGTTTTTCAGCTAAAACTCCATTAATTACCTGACTTCCATGAGCCCCTACTTTAAATGGAAGACCACAATGACCCATTGGATCCCCTTGAATCAACGTCAGCAGAACCAGTGTCCAGTAGTCCCCGAAATGTCCGATCACTTTTTTCCGCAGTGCAAAGTTACCCTGGTAAAAGGCTGGAGGTCTCCTTGGGCATGGACAGGAGAAAGATTAACAGCATAAATTGTTAGGAGTGTAGTGGGGTCCTTCCTCAAGGGTTCCCAGTCTCCTCTTTTTTCAAGGGGTTCTGGGTCTGTAAACTGGCTGAAGTCTGGAAATTGATTGAGGGGCTGTGAGTCTCTGTTTTTATTATTCAAATTCATCTTTTGTCCATTTGACCTGGAAGTTTTCTGGTTATATAAATTAAGTAGGAATGCAGTAGGTTTCCTATCAATTTCACTTCAAGGAACACCATGATTAATTAGCCAGTGACAGAGCTCTACACAAGTCAGACTATTCTGATTGCCGATTTGCCTCTGCTGTCTGTTACAGTAGCTATGGCCCACCTTGCCTTTGACAGTTGAGTGCTGCCACTTGGTCCTGCCACCTCGGGACGCACTTATTCTCATTGTATTTAAATTTCATAGTTGAGTGTCTGTAGTTACCACTGTTAGATCTGACATACAGAGAAGAGCAACTACAGGGCTCTTCAAAGATGCAGGTGCTGTCCTCACAAATCTATTTTGAAAGGCATTGGTCAAGGGTATAGCTTCTGGATCCTCCCAGCTGAGCTGAGTAAGTCTAAAGTGACTAATCCACTTTACAGTCCCAATCTCCTTAAGCCTTTGGATCCCTTCCTCTACATTAAACTAAGGAAGTTCAGGTATTTCCAGCTCACTCACAGTGGTCCATCTTTCAATCCATATTTCAGCTAACCAAGAAAATATCAGAACCTTTTTTAACTCTCTGACCTGCAACATTAAATGCAGAATCCCTACTTAGTAGGCCCAAATCAATAAATTCAGCCTAATACAACTTTGTTTCCTTCTACCATTATCCCACACCCTTAATATCCATTCCCATGCCTGTTCTCCAGATTTCTGTTTATATAAATTAGAAAACTCAAGCAGTTCTTTTCAAGTGCAGCTCACCTCCACATGGGACACACACTGAACCTCACCTCTAGGGGCCCACTGGGACTTAAGTCTAATTATAGGTCTAGAAGCAAACAGGAATGTTGGGGGTGGCTCCTGAGGAGAATCAAAATTATCTTGCCAGGCAGCTGCCTCAGGGAAGGCCATCACTGTTCGACCTCAGGCAGTGCAGGGTTTATCTCCTCAGACAAAGGTGGAAAGGCTGATGGCAGCATGGGTCTGGAGGGAATGCTGCCACTACTGGGGATGGGGAAGCTGTTTCTTCTGGCAAGACAGTTTCATCAGAGTTTACAAGCTCAGTGTCTCCAGCTTCCTCAGGGTCCTCCCACACGTCCCCATTTTAAGTTGCAGGGTCCCATTCTTTTTCAATCAATGCCCTCACTTTAACAGTAGACACCTGGTGAGGCTGTACATCCACCTTTTGTTGCAGGGCAGCCACTTGCATGATAAGAACTTGTGTCTGTTTTTCCACAGTTTCAGCTATTTCTCTACGGGAGAAAAGACACTGACTCAGGGCAATCTTAGAAGAGTCGAAGCTCAGTATCTGCTTCGGAAGCTGGGTGTTAGAACTCCTGAGTTCATTTTTTTCCATCACTTTGTCCAGTGAACTTAGGAGCAACCAACCAGCTTCATTATGTTCCTTGGTTCTCCACATATGGTCAAAAGTATTCTGTATAGTTTCACTAAACTCTTTGTCTGTCATAAGCACTGAATCAGGAGTGTCAAATGCATTTATTTTGTTTTACTCTCTAAACAGTTCCGATGAAGGACTATCAGTGTTCTCCATACTATTAGAAGTAGAGTTCTTAGCATTTTTCAGTCTAGTCATATTAAGCAGCCAACTCCAGAAACCCCAAAACCAATGAAAGAACTCCATCCTTAATATTCTGCTCCTCTAGAACCTCTAGAACCTGGTATCAAAATCTGTATTAGAGTTCTTTAGTGGGACAGAACTAATAGAATATATATATCACTGGGGTTTGTACAGATAATTTCATCATCCAGGTAATAAGTATAGTGCCTTATAGGTATTTTTTCCGATTCTCTCCCTCCTCCTATCCTCCCCCTTCAAGGAGTCCCCAGTGTCTTTTGTTCCCCTCCTAGTGTCCACATGTTCTCATTGTTCAGCTCCCACTTATGAATAAGAACATGCAGTATTTGGTTTTCTGTTCCTGTGTTAGTTTAATTAGGAGAATGGCCTCCAGCTCCATCTATGTTGCAGGAAAGGACATTATCTCATTCTTTTTTATGGCTGTACATAGGGAAGTATAATATTTCCTATAGTATTCCATGGTGTATATATACCATCATTTTTTTTTAACCAGTGATGGGAATTTAGGTTGATTTCTTGTTTTTGCTATTGTGAATAGTGCTTTGATGAATATACATATGCATGTGACTACAAGTGGTAGAATATGGTACCCACATATGATAGGTACCATATATATGGTGGAATAATTTATATTCCTTTGGATATATACCCAATAATGGGATTACTGGGTCAAATGGTAATTCTGTTTCAAGTTCTTTGAGGAATCACCACACTGCTTTCCACAATGGCTGAACTAATTTACACTCCCACCAGCAGTGTATGAGCATTCTTTCTTTCTCCACAACCTCACCAGCATCTGTTAATTTTTTACTTTTTAAAAATAGCCATTCTGACTGGTATGAGATGGTATCTCCTGTTTTGGACCCCACTCAAAACTGGCAACTTTTCAGGTCATTCAGTAAACGGGCAGGAGTAACACACCCACATTAGGAATGTGTTGGCTCCAAAATCCGAATAGGCCCACCAGGCCTTTGGTGTCTCATTGTGGTTTTGATTTGCATTTCTCTACTTATTAGTGATGTCGAGTATTTTTTCATATGCTCATTGGCTGCATTTTCTTTTGAAAAGTGTCTGTTCATGTCCTTTGCCCACTTTTTAATGGGAATGGTTTTTTTTTGCTTGTAAACTTATTGAAGTTCCTTGCAGATTCTGAATTAGACCTTTGTCAGATACATAGTTTGCAAATATTTTCTCCCATTCTGTAGGTTGTCTGTTTACTCTGTTGATAGTTTCTTTTGCTGTGATGAAGCTCTTTAATTTAATTAGATTCCATTAGTTAATTTTTGTTTTTGTTGCAATTACTTTTGGCATGTTTATAATGAAATCCTTGCCAACATCTATGTCCAGAATGGTATTTCCTAGGTTATCTTCCAGGATTTTTATACCTTTAAGTTTTACAGTTAAGTCTTTAATCTATCTTGAGTTGACTTTGTATGTGGTGTAAGATAGGGGTCCAGTTTCAGTCTTCTGCATATGAGTAGCCACTTATCCCAGCACCATTTATTGAATAGGGTGTCCTTTCCCCATTGCTTGTTTTTGTCAGCTTTATGGAAGATCAGATGATTGTGGGTGTTTGGCATTATTTCTGGCCTCTCTATTCTGTTCTGTTGGTCTACCTGTGTGTTTTGGTACCAGTACTATGCCTTTTTGGTTACTGTAGCCCTGTAGTAGAGTTGAAGTCAGGTAACGTGATGCTTTCAGCTTCATTCTTTTTATTTAGGATTGCTATGGCTATTTGGGCTCTTATTTTGGTTCCATATGGATTTTAAAATAGTTTTTTCTAATTTTGTTAGAAGTGTCATTGGTAGTTTGATAAGACTAGTATTGAATCTGTATGTGGCTCTGGGCAGTATGGCCATTTTAATGATATTGATTCTTCCTATTCATGGGCAGATTTTGTTTTGTCATCTCTGTTTTCTTTGAACAGTGTTTTGTAAATCTTGTTGTAGAGATCTTTCACCTCACTGGTTAGCTGTATTCCTAGGTATTTTATTCTTTTTGTGGTAATTATGAATGGGATCGCATTCTTTATTTGGCCGTTGGTTTGACTATTATTTGTTTAGGAATGTTACTGATTTTTTGTATACTGATTTTGTATACTGAAACCTTTCTGAAGTTTACAGCTCAAGGAGTTTCTGGGCAGAGACTGTGGGGTTTTCTATATACAGAATCATATTTTCTACAAACTGGGAGAGTTTGACTTCCTCTTTATGGACTGATGCCTTTTATTTCTTTCTCTTACCTGGTGGCTCTGGCCAGGAATTCCAGTACTGTGTTGAATAGGAATAGTGAGAGAGAAGGTATCTTTGTCTTGTGTTAGTTTTCATGAAGAATGCTTACAGCTTTTACCTATTTAGTATGATGTTGGCTGTGGGTTTTCCATAGATGGCTCTTATTATTTTGATGTTTGGTCCTTCAACACCTAGTTTATTGAGGGTTTTTAACATGAGGGGATATTGAATTTTATCAAAAGCTTTTTCTGCGTCTATTGAGGCAATCCTGTAGTTTTTATTTTTAATTCTGTTTATGTGATGAATCACATTTACTGATTTACATTTGTTGAACAAACTTGGAATCCCAGGGTTGATCATGGTGGATTAGCTTTTGGATGTGCTGCTGCATTTGGTTTGCTAGTATTTTGTTGAGTATTTTTGCATCAGTGTTCATCAAGGATATTGGCCTGAAGTTTTTGTGTGTGTGTGTGTGTCTGTGTGTGTGTGTGTGTGTGTGTGTGTGTGTGTGTCTGCCTGGTTTCGGCATCAAGATGATACTGATACTGGCCTCAAAGATTGAGTTAAGGAGGAGATTTTCCTCCTCAATTTTTTGCAATAGTTTCAATAGGAATGCTACCAGCTCTTCTTTGTACATCTGGGAGAATTCAGCCTTAAATCTATCTGTTTCTGGACTTTTTTTTTTTGGTTGGTGGGCATTTTATTGAAGATTCAATTTTGGAACCTGTTATTGGTCTGCTTAGGAATTCGGTTTCTCCCTGGTTCAGTCTTGGGAGAGTGTATGTGTCCAGGAGTTTATTACTTTCTTCTAGATTTTCTAGTCTATATGCATAAGGTGTTCATAGTAGTCTTTGATGATTATTTGTATTTCTGTGGGGTCAGTGGCAATATCCCTTTTGTCATTTTTAATTGTGTTTATTTAGATCTTCTCTCTTTTCTTTCTTAATCTAGCTAGTAGTCTATCTAATTATTTTTTTTTTCAAGCAAACAGTTCCTGGATTTGTTGGTCTTTTGAACTTTTTTTGTGTGTCTCTATCTCCTTCAGTTCAGCTCTGATTTTGCTTATTTCTTATCTTCTAAGCTTTGAGGTTTGTTTGCTCCTGATTTGCTAGTCCTTCTAGCTATGACGTTAGGTTGTTAATTTCAGATCTTTCTAGCTTTTTGATGTGGGTATTTAGTGCTATAAATTTTCCTCTTAACACTGCCTTAGCTATATTCTAAGTCCTTTGTATTGATTAGTTTCAGATAACTTCTTGATTTCTACCTCAATTTTATTATTTACCCAAAAGTCATTCAGGAGCAGGTTGTTTAATTTCCATGTAATTGTGTGGTTTTGAGTATTTTTTTTGGTCTTGATTGCTGTTTTTGGTGTGATGTTTTCTGACAGTGTGGTTGGTATAATTTCTCTTTTAAAAAAAAATTTGCTGAGGATTGTTTCATGTCCAATTGTGTGGACAATTTTAGATATGTGACATGTTCAGATGAGAAGAATGTATATCTATTGTTTTTGATTGGAGAGTTCTGTAGATGTCTATTACATTCATTTGGTTAAGTGCTGAGTGCAGATCCTGAGTATCTTTATTAATTTCTGTCTTGATGATCTGTCTAATACTGTCAGTGGGGTGTTGAAGTCTCCCACGGTTATTGTGTGGTTATCTAAGTCTCTTCATAGATATCTAAGAACTTGCTTTATGAATCTGGGTGCTCCTGTGTTGGGTCTGTATATATTTAGGATAGTTAGGTCTTCTTGTTGAATTGAACCCTTTACCATTATGTAAAGCTCCTTATTGTTTTTATCTTTATTGGTTTACAGTCTGTTTTGTCTGAAATTAGGATTATAGCCTCTGCTGTTTTTCTAATTTCCATTTGCTTGCTAGGTTTTCTCCATCCCTTTATTTTGAGACTATGTGTTTTATTTTATTTTATTTTCTTACACTTTAAGTTCTAGGGTACATGTGCACAATGGGTAGGTTTGTTACATATGTATACATGTGCCATGTTGCTGTGCTGCACCCATTAATGCATCATTTACATTAGGTATGTCTCCTAATGCAATCCCTTCCCCCTCCCCCCACCCCACAACAGGCCCTGGTGTGTGATGTTCCCCTTCCTGTGTCCAAGTGTTTTCATTGTTCAGTTCCCACCTATGAGTGAGAACATGCAGTGTATGGTTTTTTGTCCTTGTGGTAGTTTGCTGAGAATGATGGTTTCCAGCTTCATCCATGTCCCTACAAAGGACATAAACTCATCCTTTTTTATGGCTGCATAGTATTCCATGGTGTATATGTGCCACATTTTCTTAATCCAGTCTATCATTGATGGACATTTGGGTTGGTTCCAAGTCTTTGCTACTGTGAATAGTGCCACTATAAACATACATGTGCATGTGTCTTTATAGCAGCATGATTTATAATCCTTTGGGTATATACCCTGTAATGGGATGGCTGGGTCAAATGGTATTTCCAGTTCTAGATCCCTGAGGAATCGCCACACTGTCTTCCACAATGGTTGAACTAGTTTACAGTCCCACCAACAGTGTAAAAGTGTTCCTATTTCTCCACATCCTCTCCAGCATCTGTTGTTTCCTGACTTTTTAGTGATTGCCATTCTAACTGGTGTGAGATGGTATCTCATTGTGGTTTTGATTTGCATTTCTCTGATGACCAGTGATGATGTGCATTTTTTCATGTGTCTTTTGGCTGCATAAACGTCTTCTTTTGAGAAGTGTCTGTTCATATCCTTCGCCCACTTCTTGATGGGGTTGTTTGTTTTTTTCTTGTAAGTTTGTTTGAGTTCATTGTAGATTCTGGATATTAGCCCTTTGTCAGATGAGTAGGTTGCAAAACCTTTCTCCCATTCTGTAGGTTGCCTGTTCACTCTGATGGTAGTTTCTTTTGCTGTGCAGAAGCTCTTCAGTTTAATTAGATCCCATTTGTCAATTTTGGCTTTTGTTGCCATTGCTTTTGGTGTTTTAGACATGAAGTCCTTGCCCATGTCTATGTCCTGAATGGTATTGCCTAGGTTTTCTTCTAGGGTTTTTATGGTTTTAGGCCTAACATTTAAGTCTTTAATCCATCTTGAATTAGTTTTTGTATAAGGTGTAAGGAAAGGATCCAGTTTCAGCTTTCTACATATGGCTAGCCAGTTTTCCCAGCACCATTTGTTAAACAGGGAATCCTTTCCCCATTGCTTGTTTTTGTCAGGTTTGTCAAAGATCAGATAGTTGTAGATGTGTGGTATTATTTCTGAGGGCTCTGTTCTGTTCCATTGGTCGATATCTCTGTTTTGGTACCAGTACCATGCTGTTATGGTTACTGTAGCCTTGTGGTATAGTTTGAAGTCAGGTAGCATGATGCCTCCAGCTTTGTTCTTTTGGCTTAGGATTGACTTGGCAATGTGGGCTCTGTTTTGGTTCCATATGAACTTTAAAGTAGTTTTTTCCAATTCTGCGAAGAAAGTCATTGGTGGTTTGGTGGGGATGGCATTGAATCTATAAATTACCATGGGCAGTATGGCCATTTTCACAATATTGATTCTTCCTACCCATGAGCATGGAATGTTCTTCCATTTATTTGTATCCTCTTTTATTTCATTGAGCAGTGGTTTGTAGTTTGAATGTGTTTGCTCTTGCTTCTCTAGTTCTTTTAATTGTGATGTTAGGGTGTCAATTTTAGATCTTTCCTGCTTTCTCTTGTGGGCATTTAGTTCTATAAATTTCACTCTACACACTGCTTTAAATGTGTCCCAGAGATTCTGGTATGTTGTGTCTTTGTTCTTGTTGGTTTCAAAGAACATCTTTATTTCTGACTTCATTTCATTATGTACCCAGTAGTCATTCAGGAGCAGGTTGTTCAGTTTCCATGTAATTGAGCAGTTTTGAGTGAGTTTCTTAATCCGGAGTTCTAGTTTGATCACACTGTGGTCTGAGAGACAGTTTGTTATAATTTCTGTTCTTTTACATTTGCTGAGGAGTGTTTTACTTCCAACTATGTGGTCAGTTTTGGAATAAGTGTGATGTGGTGCTGAGAAGAATGTATATTCTTCTCTAGATGTCTATTAGGTCTGCTTGGTACAGAGCTGAGTTCAATTCCTGGATATCCTTGTTAACTTTCTGTCTCGTTGATCTGTCTAATGTTGACAGTGGGGTGTTAAAGTCTCCTATTATTATTATGTGGGAGTCTAAGTCTCTTTGTAGGTCTCTAAGGACTTGCTTTATGAATCTGGGTGCTCCTGTATTGGGTGCATATATATTTAGAATAGTTAGCTCTTCTTGTTGAATTGATCCCTTTACCATTATGTAATGGCCTTCTTTGTCTCTTTTGATCTTTGTTGGTTTAAAGTCTGTTTTATCAGAGACTAGGATTGCAACCCCTGCTTTTGTTTTGCTTTCCATTTGCTTGGTAGATCTTCCTCCATCCCTTTATTTTGAGCCTATGTGTGTCTCTGCACATGAGATGGATCTTCTGAATACAGCACACTGATGGGTCTTGACTCTTTATCCAATCTTTGCCAGTCTGTGTCTTTTAATTGGAGTATTTAGCCCATTTACATTTAAGGTTAATATTGTTATGTGTGAATTTGGTCTCGTCATTATGATGTTAGCTGGTTATTTTTCTTGTTAGTTGATGCAGTTTATTCCTAGCCTCGATGGTCTTTACAACTTGGCATGTTGTTGCAGTGGCTGGTACTGGTTGTTCCTTTCCATGTTTAGTGCTTACTTCAGGACCTCTTGTAAGGCAGGCCTAGTGGTTACAAAAAATCTCTCAGCATTTGCTTGTCTGTAATGTATTTTATTTCTCCTTCACTTATGAAGCTTAATTTGGCTGGATATGAGATTCTGGGTTGAAAATTCTTTTTTTTTTAAGAGTGTTGAATATTTGCCTCCACTCTCTTCTGGCTTGTAGAGTTTCTGCCGAGAGATCCACTGTTAGTCTGATGGGCTTCCCTTTGTGGGTAACCCAACCTTTCTCTCTGGCTGCCCTTAACAATTTTTCCTTCTTTTCAACTTTGATGAATCTGACAATTACATGTCTTGGAGTTGCTCTTCTCGAGGAATATCTTTGTGGCATTCTCTGTATTTCCTGAATTTGAATGTTGGCCTGCCTTGCTAGGTTGGGGAAGTTCTCCTGGATAATATCCTGCAGAGTGTTTTCCAACTTGATTCCATTCTCCCTGGCACTTTCTGTTACACCAATCAGACATAGATTTGGTCTTTTCACATAGTCCCATATTTCTTGGAGGCTTTGTTCATTTCTTTTTACTCTTTTTTCTCTAAACTTTTCTCCTCACTTCATTTCATTCATTTGATCTTCGATCACTGATACCCTTTCTTCCACTTGATCGAATCGGCTACTGAAGCTTGTGCATGTGTCACATAGTTCTTGTGCCATGGTTTTCGGCTCCATCAGGTCATTTAAGGTCTTCTCTGTGCTCTTTAGACTAGTTAGTCATTCATCTAATCTTTTTTCAAGGTTTTTAGCTTTTTGCGATGGGTTCAAACATCCTCCTTTAGCTCAGAGAAGTTTGTTATTACCAATCATCTGAAGCCTTTTTCTCTCAGCTCATCAAAGTCATTCTCCACCCAGCTTTGATCCATTGCTGGTGAGGAGCTGCATTCCTCTGGAGGAGAGGAGGCACTCTGATTTTTAGGATTTTCCAGTTTTCTGTTCTGATTTCTCCCCATCCTTGTGGTTTTATCTACCTTTGGTCTTTGATGATGGTGATGTACAGATGGGGTTTTGGTGTGGATGTCCTTTCTGTTTGTTAGTTTTCCTACTAAAAGTCAGGACTCTCAGTTGCAGGTCTTTTGGAGTTTGCTGAAGGTCCACTCCAGACCTCTTTGCCTGGGTATTACCAGCAGAGGCTGCAGAACAGCATATAGTGCAGAACGGCAAATGTTGCTGCCTGATCCTTCCTCTGGAAGCTTTGTCTCAAAGGGGTACCCAGCCGTATGAGGTGTCAGTCGGCCCCTACTGGGAGGTGCCTCCCAGTTAGGCTACTCAGGCATCAGGGACCCCCTTGAGGAGGCAGTCTTTTCATTCTGAGATCTCCAGCTCCGTGCTGGGAGAAGCACTACTCTCTTCAAACCTGTCAGACAGGGACACTTAAGACTGCAGAAGTTTCTGCTGCGTTTTGTTTAGCTATGCCCTGTCCCCAGAGGTGGAGTCTACAGAGGCAGGCAGGCCTCTTTGAGCTGCGGTGGGCTCCACCCAGTTCAAGCCTCCTGGCCGCTTTGTTTACCTACTCAAGCCTCAGCAATGGTGGACGCCCCTCCCCCAGCCTCGCTGCTGACTTGCCGTTCAATCTCAGACTTCTGTGCTAGCAGTGTGTGAGGCTCGTGGGCGTGCTACCCTCCAAGCCAGGCATGGGATATAATCTCCTGGTGTGCCATTTGCTAAGACCATTGGAAAAGCACAGTATTAGGGTGGGAGTGTCCTGATTTTCCAGGTGCCATCTGTCACAGCTTCCCTTGGTTAGGAAAGGGAATTCTCTGACCACTTGCACTTCCAGGTGAGGTGATGCCCTGCCCTGCTTCAGCTCATGCTCTTTGGGCTGCACCCACTGTCTGACAAGCCCCAGTAAGATGAACCTGGTACCTCAGTTGGAAATGCAGAAATCCCCTGTCTTCTGTGTCACTCACACTGGGAGCTGTAGACTGGAACTGTTCCTATTCAGCCGTCTTGGGACCTCCCCAAGCTTATGTGTTTTATTGCATGTGAGATGTTTCTTGAAGACAGCATACTATTGAATCTTGCTTCTATATCCTGTTTTCCACTCTATGCCTTTTAATTGGGACACTTTGCCCATTTATATTCAAGGTTAGTATTGATATGTGTGAATTTAATACTGTCATTGTGTTTTTAGCTGGTTATTATGCAGACGTGTTTATGTGGTTGCTTTATAATGTCACTGATCTGTGTACCTAAGTGTGTTTTTGTTTCAGGTGGTAATAGTCTATCCCTTCCACATTTAGTGTGCCTTTCAGATGCTCTTATAAGGCAGTCGTAGTAGTGAATTCTTAGTATTTTGTTGTCTGAAAAGGATCTTATTTATCTTTCACTTATGAAGCTTAGTTTGGCTGGATATAAAATTCTTGGTCAGATTTTTTTTCTTTAAGAATATTGAATATAGGCCTGTAATCTCTTCTGGCTTGTAAGCTTTCTACTGAAAGGCCTTCTGTTAACCTGATGGAGTTCCCTTTATGTTCTGCTCTTTCTTTCTAGCTACATTTAACATTTTTTTCTTTCATTTTGATCTTGGAAAATCTGATGATAATGTTTCTTGGAGATGATCTTGTGTAGTATCTTGCAGGGGTTCTCTGCATTTTCTGAATTTGACTGTAGGTCTTTCTATCAAGTTTGGGAACGTTTTCATGGATAATATCCTGAAACATGTTTTACAAGTTGCTTGATTTCTCCTCATCTCTTTCAGGGATGCCAGTGGCTCATAGATTTGGCCTCTTTACATAATCCCATTTTTCTCAGAAGTTTTGTTTGTTCTTTTCTTTTTTTTTTCTTTTTTTGTCTTTCTTATTTCAGAGAGCCCATTTCAAGATCTAAGATTCTTTTTCAGTTTGGTCTATTCTGCTGTTAATATTTACAATTGCATTATGAAATTTTTGTGGTGTCTTTTTTTCAGCTCTATTAGGTCGGTTATCTCCTTTCAGTACTGGCTATTTCATCAGCTCCTGTATCATTTTATTGTAATTCTTAGATTTCTTGGATTGAGTTTAGACATTCTCTTGAATTTCAATCATATTCGTTCCTATTCATATTCTCTTTTCCGTCATTTCAGCCATTAAAGCCTGGTTAAGAAACCTTGCTGGAGAACAAATGTGGTTATTTGGAGAACAGAAGACACTCTGGCCATTTGAGTTGCTGGAGTTCTTGCACATGCTAATTTTCATTTGTGCATGTGGCTGTTCCTTTAACTGTGGTATAGATTGAGTACAGTCAGAATTATATTCTGGAGGTTTTCAGAGGACTGAGGCTTCATGCAGGGTTTTTGTTTATAGCTAGCTTCTTGTCCTTGGCTTCACATGAGGGTGTGTTAGCAAAGTATTTTAGGTGTTTAAATATTAGGGTGAGATCCATTAGGTTTTACTTAAGTGTAATGATCAGTAGTTAGGTTCTTAGTGATGTGGTTTCTCTACATTTCCTGGTAGTTGCAGCTGTGCTCCTTCTCAATGCTCTGAAAGTGTGGGCTTCTCTTCCACTTCAGTGCTGGCTGTAGTTCATGGTTTGGCACTCCGTGTCTCCACACTGATGCTCTGGGGCAATCTCAGGGTTTGTGCTCTCTCTCCAACTTGGAGGCAGCAGAGGAAGGGAACTTAGCAGTGGTTGTGGCTGTTGGTTTTTCACTTTTCTCCTGGGGCTCCACCGCAGAGAGATGCAGAGCTGCAGTCAATCAGTGCAACTGGGCTGTGATGAGGGGGTTGCACTGTGGTCCTAAGCTAGGGAAGTCCTGCCTAGGGACAAGAATGGGAGATGGGTGTGACCTGTGAGAGACAGGCTGTTCTCCTCTATTTAGCATAACTGCAGCTTGCTTGAGGTGTGGATAGGGCACTTAGAGTCTTTGCTCGTCCCCAGTTTTAGGGCAGTAGGGGCAGTATCACTGCAAGGTCAGTGGTAGCGGGGCTTTCAGCTGTCCCTGGGAGCTCCACTTCCAAGAAACATGGAACTGTTACTACTGGGAGTGTTCAGCCAAGGTGTGGGGTGGCTGGACTGCTGGTCTGAGCTGGGGGCTTCACTTTTAGGGGAGCAGGGGGTTGAGGGCTGACAGAGAGGAGAGATTAGTCTCCACTCCATATGGTGACCATGGCATGCTATAAGCTTGAGTGTAGCCCTCAGGCTTTTTGTTTTTTCCCCAGACCGAGGGTATCAGGGGCAGAAGTGCTGTTGTGACAGTGGCAGAGGGGTTGCCAGTTACCTCTGAGATCCTCTCCCCAGGGGAATTTAGAGCCACTACCAGTGAGTGTGCTCAGCTGTGGGTGAAGTGGCTGTTCTGTGGTTCTGAGCTGGGGGCCCTACCTGATGAAAAGTGGGGGTTGGGGGTTTCCAGTGTAGAGGGATGGGACTCCTCTCAATATGGTGGCTGTTGTGTGCTGAAGGTGCCAGCATAGTGACTTGACTTTTTTTCCCTTCCCCAGCCTGAGGGCAGTTAAGGCAGTAGCACTGCAGCTGCAATGGTAAAGGGGCTGTGGGTTGACTCTGTGATTTCCTCTGCAGAGAAATGTTGAGCTTCTTTTGATTGAGGTGTTCAGGTAGGGCCAGGGTGGTTGTTCTGGAGTCCCAGGTAGGGTGGCCCTGCCCAGTGAGAAATGAAGTCTAGGAACTATATGGAGGACAGTCTAACCAATTGTCCATGAAGAAGCTGCATGGTGCAGGAGGGTCCACACCAGCCCCTCATCCCCTTGGATTCTCCAGAACTTGGAGGGAGCAAGAGCAAAGGCTGCAAAACAGCAATAATGGTGGCTCACCCCTTCCTCTGGGAGCTCTGTCTTAGGGAGGTACAGAGCCACTGCCAGTCTGAGAATGCTGGTTGGGGAGGCTGAAGTCCCTGCTCAGAAAATCCCACCCAGTATGGGATCAGGGACCCATGCAAAAAAAAAAAAAAAAAAAAAAAAAAAACAGTCTGGCTGCTTCTCCACAGGGCTGCTTCACTGTGCTGGGGATCCACTCCCAGTTTCTGGTCACCTTGGACTCTGTAGATCTCAAAGGCAGCAGCAGAAAAGACCAGGAAATGGCAAAGATGGTGACCTGTCCCTCCCTCTAGGAGATTCAACTCTGGGGAGTGTGACGTTGGTGTTGGTGCTGGCCTGAGAACACCGGCAGTGGGTGGCTGAAATCCTAGGTCAGTGGGTCTTAACCTACAGAGGTGTCATGGAAGCGAGGTCTGCAGACCATCACTGTTGAGCCCCCTGAAATCAGCCCTTTTTTGATCTCATAACAATTCTCTACACTTCCTCCCAAACATCCAATTCATTGTTTCCTTGACTTATCTTTTAGTCTATTGTGTAATAATCATTAATTATAGCTTTGTGTTTTTGGCCATTTTTACTTTAGATCTTCACACTAGAGGATTGACAGATTTATTATATAGCACCATTACAGCACTTGGATATTCTGAATTTGATTATTAATTTACCTCTACATACGAGTTTTATAGTTTTATGGGTTTTTATGATAGTAATTGTCATGTCATTTCCAGCGGGAGCACTTTCTTAAGCATTTCTTGTAAAGCTGGCCTAATGGTGATAAATTCCCTCAGCTATTGCTTGTCTGGGAAAGTCTTTGTTTCTCCTTCCAGTTCCAATTTTCTTAAGGATAGCTTTACCAGAGATAATATTCTTGATTGGCAGTTCATCTTCTTTCAGCACTTTGAATATATCATTCTATTCTCTCCTGGACCATAGGATTTCTGCTGAGAAATCAGCTGATAGGCCAGTGGGATTTATTTTACATGTGACTTGATGCTTTTTTCTGGCAACGTTTAGAATTCTCTCTCTTTGCTTTTGACTTTTGACAGTTTGCCTGTAATGTTACTTAGAGAGGATCTTTTTGAGTTAAATAAAGTTGGGAACTTTTGAGCTTCCTGGATTTGGATGTCCACAATTCTCCAAAGACTTGAGATATTATTAGCTATTATTTTGTTAAATAAATTTTCTGTTCCTTTCCCCATCTCTTCTCCCTCTGACACTCCTATAAACAATCACAGTCACACATCACCTAATGATAGGAACACTATTGGAGAAACGTGTCATTAAATTTTTTTGGTTTGGAACACACCATAGAGTGTAGTTACACAGATCCAGATGACACAGGCTACTACATACCTGGGAAATATGGTATAGCCTATTGCTCTTAGCCTACGAACTGGTACAGCTTATTACTAAACTGAATACTGTAGGCAGCTGCAACACAACGTTAAGTATTTGTGTATCTAAACATATCTAAACACAGAAAAGATGCAGTAAAAACTATGGTATTATAATCTTATGGGACCACTGTTTTATATGTATTTAAATCATTGACTGAAACGTTAGATGGTATATGGCCATTTTTGCTTGCTTAATGTTGTCTCAAAGTCCCATAGACTTTCTTCAGTCACTTTTTGTTCTTCATTATTTTTTCCTTTCTTACTGAGTTATTTCAAAGGATGTGTCTTCAATTTAAGAAATTCTTTCTCCTCCTTGATCTTGTCTGTTGTTGAAGCTGTCAGTTGTATTTTTTATTTCATTCATTGAATTCTTCAAGATTTATTTAATGATATATATCTCTCTGAGTTTCTTATTCAGGTTATCAGTTGCTTTCCTGAGTTTATTGAACTGTTTGTCTACATTATCTTATATCTTGCTGAGTTTCCTTAAGATTATTACATTGAATTCTGTTTTAGAAATTTTATAAATATGTTTTTCTTCATGGTCTATTACTGGAGACTTATTGTATTCCATTGAGGGTGTCACATTTCCTAGATTTTTCTTTTCATTGTGTTTCTATACTGATGTCTGATCATCTAGCAGGACAGTTGGTTTTTCCAATTTTATGGAGTAGTTCTTGTAAAGAGAGACTTTTTCCTGTAGATAGGTCCCAGGATGTCAGTTGGGTATGGTAAGTTGGCTTTGTTTTAGAATGAACTTAGCAGCTTAACTGAATCTCCATTAAGTTTCTTTAGCTGTAGTCCTTGTCAGCAATGTTAGCAATTGCCTCAGTGACCTAGGCTACAGGAGTTTGTGATGGTGGTGACATGATTTTGCTGGGAGTAGATGCACTGAGCTGTTTGTCAGACATAGTACGTGCAGTCATGGCAAACCAATAAGTTTGTACAATAGGATTTCTGGGGGTGGGAGTGGAGTGTCTCTACTGGGCTGGTTGTCACTCTGGTTGTTCATGGGAGAAGTAAGCCAGCAGGCTGTGTGGCTGACTCTTCAGGGATGCAGGGCTGCTGGCAGACACCACTGGGCCAGTCATGGATGCAGGTGTGCTGGTGGGCTGGCTGGCTGAGCAGTGCAGGCACATGTGGGCATAGCTGGACAGTTGGCTGTAAGGAAGCTTCCCCACTGTTTAAGTCCACCTGTTATTGGAAGAGAGTGTTATGCTGCATGGGTTTAGAAACTGGGTCCTTGCTTGTTCTGTTGGGTCTAGGTTCCAGGCAGCCAAGATCTTGGTGCTGCAGTCATCAACATGAGTGTGGTAGAATGACAATGGGGCCTAAGCATGAAGAGAGTCAGTGGCTACTTGCACTCAGGATAAGGTGCACTCTAGCAGTGATTTTGGTTTCAAGATGGTTCCATGCAGTAACAATTTAGATTGCAAAAAGTGGGGAGTGGGGGTCACCATGGGCTCTTACTCTGGGACAGTGCAGCTGCACAAACTTCGGGTAACTAGCCAAACTGGATCCAGGGTCTTTGAGGACTTAGGGACTTTCCTGTATCAAGGACTGCTAGTCCCTGTGGCATCAGTGGCAACTACTGAGGTCTTATTTTACCTTTTCCCCATAAGAATTTCCTCCTGACTCTGAGCCAATCCTGACAGGGGAGACAGCGCTGTAGAGGCAGTATGTCTCACTGCCCCCCTCTATGGTGCTACCCTGTTTTCCATACACAGCAGGGATTTTACTGCTTTCTTGGTGCTCTCCAGTATACTTTCCCAGTTCCTCTAGTAAAGTTATAGCTGTTCATTTATTGTTTGAGTCTCTTTATGTGTGTGCATGGGGGGAACAAGTACAGATAACTCTAGTCAGCCATCTTATTAATGCGTATTTGTTTTTTAATCAACAATCGTTTTGATGGTCATTGTTCCAAGATTATTGATTTTTCATATAACTCTAGGATGTGCCATTTCCATTAGCCAAGCTCCTTGTAATCCTGAAACCAAAGAGACTTACTTTTTCATTTCAAGAGATATATTGTTATGAATGGCTGTTACAGAGGAATGACCTGTTTTTTCTACTCTACAATTTAGTGGTGTTAGGTTTCAGCAAGTGTCTCCTGGATTTAAGCTTTTCAAGAGAATAAATTCTAGGTTGAGACACCAAAAATTTAACAGAAGTTATTGATTCTGTTACCCAATTGCTTGACAATAATTATTGAAGACAAATTAGTTCTTCCTTTTGTCCTCTTTTTCCAACAGAATATCACTCTTATTGCCAGAAAATATATTGTGTTGGGAAACAATAAAAGAAAAGCAATAAAAGAAAAAGATGAACAGGACTTCATTGGATAAATGGAACATAACTGATCTGTTATCACTCTAAATTCTTAGAGACCAACTGCTGTAGCTGAAAAGGATCAATAAACCCACTACTAACATCAAACAACAGCATCTCTGTTAAACATAACCACTATGCCATGGAGCTATTGTGCTATATCTCTTCTTTCATCTTAAAACAAATATTCGTGTTAAAAAAAAGAGTTTTAGAAGTCTAACAGAGCCTTTATAAACACCATTACTCTCCAAAAATTTAGGACCCATATCAATCTTTAAAGTTTTTATTTTCAATACCTAGCTTAGTACCAGAAACTTTTTTCTATATCTTCTTTCGTGAACTTCGGTAGTATGAAAAAGACATGTCTGTGTTGGGGACCTCACAGCAAATGGTAGCTGGGAATCAGTTATCTCTCTAGTTTATAATCCATTGCACTTCTAATAGAAATGATCAGGACTTATCGAATACACTGAATTCTGTCAACTCACATAGTGACAAACAATACAGCCGGGAATAATTTTGATGTAAACAGAAGTACTATAAAAACAACTAATAGAGTTTTATGTAGCTCTGCTTATTTCATTTTTGGTACTATTGCATAAATTTTGACCAGAAAAACATTCTGACAGTGAATGAATTGGACTCAGGGATCTAGAACATTCTCAAAACCAGATAAAGGCTGTATTCACTTTATTCTTTGGGTGTGTAGGAGGTCAGATATTCAATCTTTTCTTTTTAGTTTATAGATCCCAGATTAAGAGAAGCTAAATTCCAAAATCTGCATTTAGACATGAGGTAAATCATGAGACCCAGGCTTCACATATAATACTATGATTGAATGGAACTTTTAGAAGGTATTAAGCTGGGCTCAGCATATTTTTAATATGGGAAGAATGTGAATAATTATATCCAGAGAGGCTGGTTATTTGCAAAATTTATTTACTGATTATTTGCAAAAGAGGCTTTATTTATGCCCTTTCCTGTATCCATTACCTTTTGTAATTTCACCTTGAGACATTTCCCATCAAGATTGAAGTCTTTCTGTCTACATTTTGAATCTGAGTTAAGTTTGTGAGTAGAATGTGGCAGAAGATACGTTGTGTTAGTTCTGAGCCTAGGCTTAAGAGCACTTGCACATATCTACTCATTGTCTTGAATTATTGCTAATATTGTGTACAAAACCAAGGCTAGCTTTCTAGATGATAAGAAAGATGAGGCTCTCTTTCTCCTATTGCTCCGATCAATAGGCAGGCAAACCCCATAAGAGCTTCCTAGCTGACTAGCAGCTGGCTGACAACCCATTCAGGACCAGAATAACTTCCACTAGAGTTCGCCCCAATTTTTGATCCACAAAATTGTGAACTAAATATAGAATTGTTGTTTTAACTAATGCATGGTGTATGGACAGAAAAAGTAACCAATGGAATGAATGGAGAGTCTACATGTTAGGCATATAAGACCTTTTGATTGCCAAAAAAATGTTGGGCCTGCTGGATGGTGAATAAAGAAAGATATTTTTCATAAATAATATTGAGGCAAATAAATAACCAAAACAATGTAATAATAATAATAATAAAGCTTGCCTACTGCTTCACAAATACATAAATATTAATTTCAGATGAACAGTGGATCTAAATGCAAAAGGCAAAATGAAATCTTCTGAAGATAATATTTTAACATGCTTGAAATACAAAGTTATTGCTGAAGTGAAACAGAAAAAATGATGATCATAGAAAAGAGATTCATAAAATGGACTTCAAAAAAGGTCATGAACTCAAATTTTATGAAAAAGTACACGTAAGTACAAAAGGGCCAATAATGTTAAACATGTGCAAGAGTTTTTAATGTGAAATAAAAAAGTCAATATCCCAAAATGTTAACATGAGAAATAAAATTAGAAAAAAGCATCGATAAATCAAGTTTGATAGAAAGCAAAAATGGTAGTAAAGTATTTAAATATACTTATAATTACAATAAATGTAAATGGGCTCAAGTCACCAAAAAAAAGAACAGAAATTGTTAAGTCTGATAAAAATGCAAATTTGTGCCATTTATCAGAGCCATATTTAAAACACAATTAAAATAAAGGTTTAGACTAAAATAATGGAAGTTTAGTATTAGATAAAAACTAATGAAAGGAAAAATTACATGGTTATAATAATAGACAAAATATATAGTTTAAAGTTATGAAATGATAAAATAATTACTTTTTTTCAGAAGATATAAATATTTTAAGCTTGTATCTACTAGAAGAGCCTTAAAGACCATAAAGAAAAAATGGCCAGAACTACCAGAGGAGAGACAAATCTTAAATCACAGTGGAAGATCTTTACAGATTTCTCCTGACACAATGAACATACACCAACATTCCTTTCAACCATGTCTATAAAATGTAATCAAATTTGTCATATACTAGGCTAGCCTCAACAATTAATATAAAAGCAATCACTATCATACAGATCAAATTCTGTCACCGGATTAAATTTATCTTGGAAATTGATAATAAAAATATGATTAAAACACCCAATATTTTTGAAAATGAAAAAATGGAAGCTCTACATACCTCATGGGTCAAATAAATGACCATAATGGAAATCAAAAGAGCATGTGTACTATGATGCCATTTAAAAATTATATTTCAGTACTGTAAATATTTTTGCCTAGAGGGATATCTAAAGAGTAGTCAGATAAAGGTCAACTCCAAGTATTTCAGGGTAATAGGATTTCACATGATTTTCATTTACTTCTGAAAAGTCTGCTTTTTTTTTCCCACATGAAAATGTTTCATTTTAAAAAATAACAGTTTTATATCCTATTGAAACAGAGAAAGAGAAGCTTTAGGATGGTTGACTAGTTGCATTTCATGCTCACTTCATGCACTTAAAAGAGCCAAAGGAGTGTACAGATAAGCACACCTCAAATGCAATATCCAAGAGAGGGCAATGGAATTGAGCAGAAAAGTGACAGGAAACACTGGGAGCAGAGAGGTAAGAGAGACAGCCTACTTGGTCAGGATCAGATGGAACCTGTAAGTGACTTCCTAATGCAGGGAAAAGGTAAGTTAGAGAGTTCTAGTGGCCCATATTCCCTCCAAAGAATCATACAATTCTGGTCATGGGAGAGGCCCTTGACCTTTCTAACTCCTGAAGCTGACACAGGCAGCCACCAGGAGACCATGGTATGAAACTGCTCTTGAGAGGGAGCTCATGCTGGATTCTATACACTTTCTGAGACCTAAGCAGCCACTGCAAGGTGCCATTTTCAAACCTATCTTTTGGCAGACTGCATTCTGCTCTGGGACCCAGAAGCATTGGGTCTGGGGCATTAGGGAAATGTGTTGTTGCTACTGAGACTGCAGTGCAAACTGGGAGTGCTCCTGCAGCTGGGGCTGAGAAGCCAGTGAGGCATGAACTGCAGCTGCTGGTGCTGGGAAGTAAGCACTGCCAGGACTGAGACTGAAATGCTAGCAGGGCACAAGTTGCCAGTGAGACTTAGTTAGGGACTGGGCAAGGGCTTTTGCAGCTGGGGTTGGGGAGTAAGCCCTGTCAAATTGGGGCATAAGAGAAAAACATCTTCCCTACCTGCTTACCCAGGCTATAGCCAGCAAGGTCACCCCAACCTCTCCAGTGGAAGGACCTCAGCATGGCTCACTTGAACACTCTGCCTTGTGTTTGAGAATCATCCCCCCCTGCCCACCATGGGCGGTGCCTCCTACTCTCACCATTAGGATGCCTGAGCACAAGCCTGCTTTACACCTCCCCAAGACAGAGCACATAGCCCAGCGTCTTGGGGATTGCCCAGCCCAGTCAACATCTTGGGCACCTCAGCACTCCTCCCAGAAGCCTGGAGTTGGGCCTAAACTCCCATTTGCTGTTACCTCAACTGATACCTACCTTCAAGAGTCATCAGCAGGCCTGGAGACTAACTCACCCAGCCTACTGCAGCCATTGACAACATCAATGTATGCTGCTCAAGACTCAGATAATCATCCCACCACTGCCATTACCCATGCTATGCCAGCTTCCAAGGGGCCCCAGAACCCACCCACCTACCCATTTCACCATTGCTGCCATTAGCAGCTGATCAAGCCGCTTGGAGGCCAAAGAATTGGTCCACCAACAACTGCCAACCCAGTGCCAGTATAAATCACTATTTGGCACAAATATAGGCATGCTTAGCACACCACTGCCATCACTGGAGCCTGGAAATTTGCTCAACTGGCATCCCAAGCCCCCGTGCAACTTCACCAAACAGCTTCTGTTAATAATCTCACCCCAATGTGCCAAATAAATCACGTATACCCCAGCACTGTTTACAGCCAAAGAAATCATACAGATACCACTACTGCATGCACCCAGAATCAAAGCCAAAGTGTGCTACCCAACAAACACCATAGATACACCTTTATGAAAAAGTCCTACCTTGTGAAAGTAAATTCAAAAATAGGAAGAAGCAACTGGTACACCAGATGCACAGATATCAATGTAAGGATGCAGGAAACATTAAAAAGCCAGTAAATATGACATCCCAAAGAAACCAAATTATTCTCCAGGAGTATATTTTCATCAAAAAGACATTTTTGAAATTCCAGATAAAATGTTGATTTTAAAGAAGGTTAGTAAGATACAAAAGAATTCTTAAAAATTACAAATAAACAAGAAAGACAATTCAGTATATGAATGAGAAATTTACCAAATAGATATTTTAAAAGAAACAAATAGAAATTCTGGAACTGAAAAAAATTCATTGAGGGAAACACAAAATACACTTGAAAGCTTCAACATTAGACTAGGTAAAGCAGGAGAAAGAAACTCAGAACTTGAAAACTGGTTTTTGAAATAATTCAGTACAACAAAAATAAAGACAAAGGAATAAAAAAATGACCAAAGTCTTTGTGACATTTGGAACATAAAGTAACTGAACATTTCAATTTTTAGAATCCCTGAGGTTAAAGAGAAATGAAAGAATTAGAAAGCACATTTAATAAAATAATACATATAAATTTCCCAAGTCTAGCAAGAGATTTAGAAATCCAAATACAGGAGGTTTAGCAATCCCCAGACAGATACAATGTAAAACGGTTTCCATGACATATTGCAGTCAGATTATCTAAAGTCAAACATAAAGAATTAATACTAAACAGCAAGAGAAAATCATGTGGTTACCTATAAAAGAAACCTTATCAGAATAACAGCAGATTTCTCAGCAGATACCTTACAGGCCAGACAAGAATGAGACAAAATATTCAAAGTGTTGAAAGAAACAAACTGCCAGCCAAGAATAATACATCCAGCAAAATTATTCTTTATAAATGAAAGAGAAATAAGGTCTTTCACAGACAAGCTAATGTTGAAGAAATTTATTACCACTGGACTGATCCTACAAGAAATGCTGAAGGGAGTCCCACATCTGTAAGTGAAAAGACAATATTAACCATTATGAAAATACTAACGTATAAAGCTCACTGGTTAAGCAATGACTCAGAGGAGAAAGAGAAAGGACTCAAAGATAACACTATAGAAGTCCACCAAGCCATAATGACAGCAATAAGAGCAAAGATTATATAAAACAACCAGAAAACAATGAACAATACGACAGGAACAAAGCCTCACATATCAGTAATAACCATGTATGTAAATGGATCAAATTATCTACTTTAAAGATATAGAATGATTCAACTGATAAAAAGACATTATTCAATTATGTTCTTACTAGAAGAAACTCACCTTACCAGTAAAGACACATACAGACTGAAAGTAAAGATATGGAAAAAGATATTCTATGCAAACAGAAACAAAAAAGGCAGGAGTATCTATACAACAAACTTTAAGTCAAAAAAAAATTTAAAAAGACAACAAAAGCCATTATATAATGATAAAAGAATCAATCTGATAAATGAATATAATAATTCTAAATATGTATGTACCTAACAATTGGAGCACCCAAAGACATAAAACAAGTATTACTAAATCTAAAGAGAGAGACGAACTGTAATACAATAATAGTGAAGTACTTCAACACCACACTTTCAGCATTAGACAGATAATCTATACAGAAAACCAGCAAGGAAACATTGAATGTAAACTGGACATTAGAACAAATGGACCAAATAGACAATTATAGAACATTCTGTTCAACAGCTGCAGAATATACATATTTTCATCAGCACATGGAACATTTTCCAGGCTGAGCCATATGTTAGGTCACAAAGCAAATCTGAAAAAAATTTTTAAAAATAAAAATCATATCAAGTATCTTCTCTAGACCATAGTGGAATAGCACTAGATATTAATACCAAGAGGAACTTGAGAAAGTATAGAAATACATGGAAGTTAAACAACATGCTCCTGAATGACCATTGGGTCAATGAAGAAATTCAGATGGAAATCAGAAAAATTCTTGAAACAAATGAAAATGGACCCATCATGTACCAACACCTGTAGGATACAGCAAAAGCAGTATTAAGAAGGAAGTTTATAGCAAGAAATGTCTGGAACAAAAAAGTAGAAAGATTTCAAATTAACAGTTTAATTATATACCTCAAGAAACTAGAAAAGCAAAAACAAACTAAACTCCAAATTAGCAGAAGAAAGGAAATAATAAATATCAGAGCAGAACAAAATGAAATAGAGACCAAAAAAGTGCAAAAAATCAACAAAATGTTAGTTATTCATAAAGATTATATACATATATAAATTCTAACTAGACTTACCAAGAAAAAAGGAGAGAAGACTCAGACAAATAAAATCAGAAATAAAAAGGGACACATTACAACTGATATCACAAAAACATAAGGATGAGCAGAGACTATTATTAACAACTGTTCATTGACAAACTGAAGAACCCAGAGGAAATGGATAAATTGATGGAAACATACAACCTACCCAGATTGAATCAGGAAGAAATAGAAAATGAACTGAGCAATAGTGAGCAGCAAGATGGAATCGGTAATAAAGTCTCCCAACAAAGAAAAGCCCAGGACCAGATGAAGTCACATCCAAATTCTACCCAATGTACAAAGAACTAATGCTTAGTCTCCTGAAACTATTCTAAGAACTTAAGAGGAGGGAATTCTAGCTAATTCATTCTAAGAAGCCAGTATCACTCTGAGATTAATGTTAGACAAGGACACAAGAACAACAACAACAAAAACTACAGGAAAATATTCTTGAACATAGATGAAAACTCCTCAACAAAATATTACCTAACCAAATTCAAAAGTACATCAAGAAGATAATACACCATCATTAAGGGGGATTTTCCCCAGGAATGCAAGGATGGTTCAACATAATGCAAATTAATACACATACTACATCAAATCACAGAATCAAAGACAGGATTATCTCGATAGATGCAGAAATGGCATTTGATACAATTCAAAACTTCATGATAAAAACTCTCAGAAAACTTGGCACAGAAGGAACACACCTCAAAATAATCAAGGCCAAATGTGACATACCCATAGTTAACATCATACTGAATGGGATAAAGTTGAAAGCCTTTTCTCTAAGTAGTGGAACAAGAAAAAAGACCAGGATACCCATCTTCACCACTCCCATTCAACATAGTACTGAGATCCTAACCAGAGAAATTAGGCAAGCTATGGTAATAAAAGGTAGCCAAATTGAAAAAGAGAAAGTCAGATTGTCCCTGCCTGATGATATGATTGTATAACTAGAAAAATTTAAAGACTCTACCAAAATAGTCTTAGGTTTGATAAATAAATACCATAAAGTTGCAGGGTCCAAAATCAACGTGCAATAATTAGTAGCATTTCTATATACCAATAATAATCTACCTGAGAAATAAATAAGGCAATTCCCTTTACAGTAGTTAGAAACAATACCTAGGAAAAATTTTAACCCAGAATGTGTAAGATCTCTATTTAAAAATCCACAAAATACAGAAGAAAGAAATTGGAGATGACACAAAAGAGTGGCAAAATATCCCTTGATCATGTATTGCAAAAATGAATATCATTAAAATGATCATATTGCCCAAAGCAATCTACAGATTCAATTCAATCTCTAGGGAAACACCAACACCATTGTTAATATAAATTTTTAAAAACTAAAATTCATAGGAAGTCAAAAAAGAGACTGAATAGCCAATGAAGATCCTAAAAATACTAGAAGGAAGTCTAAGAAAAACTCTCCTGGACATTGGTCCAGGGAAAGAATTTGTGACTAAGACCTCATAAGCACAGGCAACAAAAACAAAAATAGACAAATGGGACCTAACTAAATCAAAAGCTCCTGTGTAACAAAAGAAATAATCAACAGATTGAAGAGACAACTTTTGATTGGGAGAAAATATGTGCAAACCATTCATTTGACAGGGGACTAATATCACATATATACAAGGAACTTAAGTCAACAGGAGAGAAATCAACAATCTCATTAAAAAGTAGGCCTAGGACATGAATAGACTTTCTCAAAAGAAGACATAAAAATGACCACAGGTATATGAAAACTGCTCAACATCAGTAATTATCAGAGAAATACAGGTCAAAAGCATAATGAGATATCATCTTACTTCAGTTATAATAGCTATTATTTAAAAAGACAAAAACAAAACAAAACAAAACAAGAAAAACAAGAAAACCCCAAATCCAAAACAGATGTTGGCAAGAATGTGGAGAAAAAGGAACTCTTACACACGGTTGGTGGGAATGTAAACTAGAACAACTCCTATGGAAAGCAGTATGAAGATTCCTCCAAAAACTAAAAATAGAATTATCATTTGATCTAGCAATCTCACTATTGGATATCTATTCAAAGGAAAAGAAATCAATATATGAAAAGGGTACCTAAACTTGCTCATTTATTGCAGCACTATTCATAGTAGCAAAGGTATAAAAGCAACCTAAATGTCCATCAGTGAATTAATGGATAAAGCAAATGTGGCATATATACCAAATGGAATATTATTTAGCCATAAAAAATGAAATTATGTTATTTGCAGCAACATGGAAGTAACTGGAGGACATTATGTTAAGTGAGATAAGCCAGGTACAAAAAGACAAATATCATATGTTCTCACTTGTATGTGGGAGCTAAAAAATTTGATCACGTGGAGGTAAAGAGTGGAAACTTAGATGAAGAATTGGGAATGGTGAGTGGTGGTTGGGGCAAAGGTGGAGAGAAGTAGGTTAAAAGATACACAAACTTATATGAAAGTAATAAATTCAATTTCTGATAGCAGAGTAGGGTGACTATAGTTAACAAAAAATGTACTTCAGTGATGGACACCCTAAATATCCTGATTTGATCACTATGCATTATATACATGTAACAAAATTTCACTGTACCCCATAAATGTATACAAATAACAGTTAAAAGAATTGGAAACATGTAAGAATAAAGTAGTTATGAAAACTGCATGGTATTTATGTTGTACATAATAAACGTACACAATTTTTATTTGCCAATTACAAAATAGAATATAAAAATTAAATATTATCAAAAATATTTTTGTTATATATAGATTATTGGTTTTCAGAGAATGATATAAAAGCTATGAAGATTGGTTATTGAGACAATGACCAACCTAGGAATTGATAGAAGAGAAGTGAAGTCAGCCAAAGCAAAATTTTAAAAAGGAAAGAAAGTTAACATTGAATTGGCTGCAAGGTCACAAAGAATCATGATCTATTGTTGAACTGATACAATACACTCTACTCTTGTCTCTACCCAACTTTCACCCAACAGTATAGCTTCATGCAGAAAATGCACATGTGGTCTGCTTTAAATCAACATATTTTAAAACATATTATTCTTTAAAAAGCAATAATCCATATATAACAAAAGCAACCTTTTTGTTTATACTGTTTATTTTATTTTTGTTATTTTTGCCCAAATTCTAATATTAAAAAGAAATTTTCAAAAATTATAAGAATTATCACCAACACTTCTGAAATTAGCTATCATCTACATGTAGAAAAAGCATGAGATCCTGTAACACGGAAAGGAAGGGGTATTGCCTGTGTGATTAGAAAAGTATCCTATTGTAAAATTTTTCATGGAAATCTGTCAAATCCAAGTCATTGGTTCTGATTTGTGAGCTATGGACTCTTGGGAGACTTTGCAGTTTTGTCCAATAGTTATTGAATTTATAGCTATGTTCAGCTTTCTTGATGAACCAAAAATTTATCTTCCATATGCATTTCTAAATATGTATGGATGCTGCAGTCATTCATAACATTAAAATTGACCTAAAATTCATTGTTGAAATCTTAGTAAGATTTGCCATTGTACAAGCTCCCAGTCAAGAGACTCGAAAAGCATACATATTTTCATGTAGATTTAACTATATTTTTATTTTGAAATGAATCTTCATATTTAAAAACTACTGACTTAGGCATATTTAAAACTACTGACCTTGGCAGTGCTACTAAGATATTAGACAGTGCCCACATTTCAGTTACTTAATTCGTGAGTCAGAACGGTGTTAAAAGTTAGAGGGATGAAACCAGCAATAGGTGTGTGGGGTAGTTTATCAGATACCTGGGATGTACCAAGTATTCTTATACAGCAATAGCAGAATGCAGGTTTATTGTTCTCTCACTCCCTGGGAGAGGTCTTTTTGGTCAGATGAAGAAAAAGGATAAAAATCTTCCTAGTCTAATAATACATATACATTCTGAAGAAGGCTGTCAGTATTAACATGAGAAATACTTGTTTTCTATGGGAAATTACACTCTGAACTTGCTAAGGCTTATTCAATGATGTATAGGATCCAGAGGCCCTACGCCTCGCCCCTCTAAACTGATGTCGAGAGTTTGGATTCTGGAGGTAATGCTAGTGGAAGGAGGGAGAAAAAATTGCACAGATTGCTTGGAGAGAGAGAAAGATTAGGAAGGAATAAAGACTCATAAATTTTCATGTGATATTGAATTTAATGAACTGAGAGGTAATTTGATTGAAAATGGAAAGAAATATTTGCACCAACATCTGGACTCCAAGATTTTATCATCATCCAGTAGCATTGTGGTAAGTAATATATTTGAAATGTTAATTCACGTTTTCTCTCCCTTTCAAGCAGATACTGGTCTATACATACTGCCACAAGGGAGAAATACAGAGCAGAAAGCACGTTGATTTTTAGCCTCTTTCTAGATTATATGTTCAAAAGCCCTTGGGCTTTAAGGTAATATGGACACAACTATGCAATGAATAAGCACCTGGGAAACAAAAATTTAAGGAAAGTGGATCTTCCCCTGGAAATTTAAAAATAATTTCCCAGTTAAAAAAATTACATAGAAGGTAACTGCTGAGGTTAGAGTTGTGAGTGGGTCCCAAAGAGGTGTGCTATTGGTCATTAGTGCTGCATATCCAATATATCTGCTTAACCTGCACCCCTATGTTAGGAAACATAGTAGGATTGTATTTCTTTTTTGGGGGGTGGGGGTGGCGCTTAAAACAGCACACCTTTCATTATTTTACAGCTTTTTAGCTCAGAAGTCTGAAATCGTTCTCGCTGAACTACGCTCAACGTGTTGGCAGGGCTGTGTTCCTTTCTGGAGGCTCTCAGAAGGAATCTGTTTCCTTGTCTTTTCCAGATATTAGAAAGCTGCCCCAATTCCTTGGCTCATGACCACTTCCACCAACTGCAAAAACCAGGTTTCATCCTTTTCAAAGCCAGAATTGGCTAGTTGAGTATGCCGTATCTCTGATTCTGAGTCCTCTGCCTCTCTCTTTTTCATTTAAGTATCATTTTGATTACATCGGGTCCACCTAAATAATCCAGGATATCTCTTTATTTTAAGGTCAGCTGTTTTGCAACTTCAGTTCCATCGGCTACCTTAATCCCCGATTGCCATGTAACATGACATACAGATTCCGGGAATTAGAATGTGGACAACTTTGGGGAGTAACTAAAATCTGCCTACCAAATACCTCCAATCCAAACTGTCCCTAAATTCAGGCTCACATACCTAAAAACCTGACATCTTTTTTTTTCTTTTTTTAAAATTATACTTTAAGTTTTAGGGTACGTGTGCACAACATGCAGGTTTGTTACATATGTATACATATGCCACGTTGGTGTGCTGCACCCATTAGCTCGTCATTTAGCATTAGGTATATCTCCTAATACTACCCCTCCCCCCTGCCCCCACCCCACAACAGTCCCCGGTGTATGATGTTCCCCTTCCTGTGTCCATGTGTTCTCATTGTTCAATTCCCACCTATGAGTGAGAACATGAGCTGTTTGGTTTTTTGTCCTTGTGATAGTTTGCTGAGAATGGTGGTTTCCAGCTTCATCCATGTCCCTACAAAGGACATGAACTCATTCTTTTTTATGGCTTCATAGTATTCCATGGTGTATATGTGCCACATTTTCTTAATCCAGTCTATCATTGTTGGACATTTGGGTTGGTTCCAAGTCTTTGCTATTGTGAATCGTGCCGCAATAAACATACGTGTGCATGTGTCTTTATAGCAGCATGATTTGTAATCCTTTGGGTATACACCCAGTAATGGGATGGCTGGGTCAAATGGTATTTCCAGTTCTAGATCCCTGAGGAATCGCCACACCAACTTCCACAATGGTTGAACTAGTTTACAGTCCCACCAACAGTGTAAAAGTGTTCCTGTTTCTCCACATCCTCTCCAGCATCTGTTGTTTCCTGACTTTTTAGTGATCGCCATTCTAACTGGTGTGAGATGGTATCTCATTGTGGTTTTGATTTGCATTTCTCTTATGGCCAGTGATGATGAGCATTTTTTCATGTGTCTTTTGGCTGCATAAATGTCTTCTTTTGAGAAGTGTCTGTTCATATCCTTTGCCCACTTTTTGATGGTTTTTTTTGTTTTTTTCTTGTAAGTTTGTTTGAGTTCATTGTAGATTCTGGATATTAGCCCTTTGTCAGATGAGTAGGTTGCAAAACTTTTCTCCCATTCTGTAGGTTGCCTGTTCACTCTGATGGTAGTTTCTTTTGCTGTGCAGAAGCTGTTTAGTTTAATTAGATCCCATTTGTCAATTTTAGCTTTTGTTGCCATGCTTTTGGTGTTTTAGACATGAAGTCCTTGCCCATGCCTATGTCCTGAATGGTATTGCCTAGGTTTTCTTCTAGGTTTTTTATGGTTTTAGGTCTAACATTTAAGTCTTTAATCCATCTTGAATTAGTTTTTGTATAAGGTGTAAGGAAGGGATCCAGTTTCAGCTTTCTACATATGGCTAGCCAGTTTTCCCAGCACCATTGGTTAAATAGGGAATCCTTTCCCCATTGCTTGTTTTTGTCAGGTTTGTCAAAGATCAGATAGCTGTAGATGTGCGGTATTATTTCTGAGGGCTCTGTTCTGTTCCATTGGTCAATATCTCTGTTTTGGTGGCAGTACCATGCTGTTTTGGTTACTGTAGCCTTGTAGTATAGTTTGAAGTCAGGTACCGTGATGCCTCCAGCTTTGTTCTTTTGGCTTAGGATTGACTTGGCTATGCAGGCTCTTTTTTGTTTCCATATGAACTTTAAAGTAGTTTTTTCCATTATGCAAAGAAAGTCATTGGTAGCTTGATGGGGATGGCATTGAATCTGTAAATTACCATGGGCAGTATGGCCATTTTCATGATATTGATCCTTCCTATCCATGAGCATGGAATGTTCTTCCATTTGTTTATATCCTCTTTTATTTCATTGAGCAGTGGTTTGTAGTTTGAATGTGTTTGCTCTTGTTTCTCTAGTTCTTTTAATTGTGATGTCAGGGTGTCAATTTTAGATCTTTCCTGCTTTCTCTTGTGGGCATTTAGTGCTATAAATTTCCCTCTACACACTGCTTTGAATATGTCCCAGAGATTCTGATATGTTGTGTCTTTGTTCTTGCTGGTTTCAAAGAACATCTTTATTTCTGACTTCATTTCATTATGTACCCAGTAGTCATTCAGAAGCAGGTTGTTCAGTTTCCATGTAGTTGAGCAGTTTTGAGTGAGTTTCTTAATCCTGAGTTCTAGTTTGATTGCACTGTGGTCTGAGAGACAGTTTGTTATAATTTCTGTTCTTTTACATTTGCTGAGGAGTGCTTTACTTCTAACTATGTGTTCAATTTTGGAATAGGTGTGGTGTGGTGCTGAAAAGAATGTATATTCTGTTGATTTGGGGTGGAGAGTTCTGTAGATGTCTATTAGGTCCGCTTGGTGCAGAGCTGAGTTCAATTCCTGGATATCCTTGTTAACTTTCTGTCTCGTTGATCTGTCTAATGTTGACAGTGGGGTGTTAAAGTCTCCCATTATTATTGTGTGGGAGTCTAAGTCTCTTTGTAGGTCTCTAAGGACTTGCTTTATGAATCTGGGTGCTCCTGTATTGGGTGCATATATATTTAGGATAGTTAGCTGTTCTTGTTGAATTGATCCCTTTACCATTATGTAATGGCCTTCTTTGTCTCTTTTGATCTTTGTTGGTTTAAAGTCTGTTTTATCAGAGGCTAGGATTGCAACCCCTGCCTTTTTTTGTTTTCCATTTGCTTGGTAGATCTTCTTCCGTCTGTTTATTTTGAAGCTCTGTGTGTCTCTGTACGTGAGATGGGTTTCCTGAATACAGCACACTGATGGGTCTTGACTCTTTATCCAATTTGCCAGTCTGTGCCTTTTAATTGGAGCATTTAGCCCATTTACATTTAAGGTTAGTATTGTTATGTGTGAATTTGATCCTGTTATTATGATGTTAGCTGGTTATTTTGCTCGTTAGTTGATGCAGTTTCTTCCTAGCCTTGCTGGTCTTTACAATTTGGTATGTTTTTGCAGTGGCTGGTACCGGTTGTTCCTTTCCATGTTTAGCACTTCCTTCAGGAGCTCTTTTAGGGCAGGTCTGGTGGTGACAAAATCTCTCAGCATTTGCTCGTCTGTAAAGTATTTTATTTCTCCTTCACTTATGAAGCTTAGTTTGGCTGAATATGAAATTCTGGGTTGAAAATTCTTTTTTTTAAGAATGTTGAATATTGGCCCCCACTCTCTTCTGGCTTGTAGAGTTTCTGCCGAGAGATCCGCTGTTAGTCTGATGGGCTTCCCTTTGAGGGTAACCCGACCTTTCTCTCTGGTTCCCCTTAACATTTTTTCCTTCATTTCAACTTTGGTGAATCTGACAATTATGTGTCTTGGAGTTGCTCTTCTTGAGGAGTATCTTTGTGGAGTTCTCTGTATTTCCTGAATTTGAATGTTGGCCTGCCTTGGTAGATTGGGGAAGTTCTCCTGGATAATATCCTGCAGAGTGTTTTCCAGCTTGGTTCCATTCTCCCCGTCACTTTCAGGTACACCAATTAGACGTAGATTTGGTCTTTTCACATAGTCCCATATTTCTTGGAGGCTTTGTTCATTTCTTTTTATTCTTTTTTCTCGAAACTTCCCTTCACACTTCATTTCATTCATTTTGTCTTCCATCGCCGATACCCTTTCTTCCAGTTGATCACATTGGTTACTGAGGCTTGTGCATTCGTCACATAGTTGTAGTGCTATCGTTTTCAGCTCCATCAGGTCCTTTGAGGACTTCTCTGCATTGGTTATTCTAGTTAGCCATTCATCTTAATTTTTTTTTAAAGTTTTTAACTTCTTTGCCATGGGTTTGAACTTCCTCCTTTAGCTCGGAGTAGTTTGATCTTCTGAAGCCTTCCTCTCTCAACTCGTCAAAGTCATCTCCGTCCAGCTTTCTTCCATTGCTGGTGAGGAGCTGCATTCCTTTGGAGGAGGAGAGGCGCTCTAATTTTTAGAGTTTCCAGTTTTTCTGCTCTGTTTTTTCCCCATCTTTGTGGTTTTATCTACCTTTGGTCTTTGATGATGGTGACGTACAGATGGGTTTTTGGTGTGGATGTCCTTTCTGTTTGTTAGTTTTCCTTCTAACAGTCAGGACCCTCAGCTGCAGGTCTGTTGGAGTTTACTGGAGGTCCACTCCAGACCCTGTTTGCCTGGGTATCAGCAGCGGTGGTTTTAGAACAGCGGATATTGGTGAACCACAAATGCTGCTGCCTGATCGTTCCTCTGGAAGTTTTGTCTCAGAGGAGTACCCGGCCGTGTGAGGTGTCAGTCTGCCTCTACAGGGGGGTGCCTCCCAGTTAGGCTACTCGGGAGTCAGGGACCCACTTGAGGAGGCAGTCTGCCCTTTCTCAGATCTCAAGCTGTGTGCTGGGAGAACCACTACTCTCTTCAGAGCTGTCAGAGAGGGACATTTAAGTCTGCAGAGGTTACTGCTGTCTTTTGTTAGTCTGTGCCCTGCTCCCAGAGGTGGAGCCTACAGAGGCAGGCAGGCCTCCTTGAGCTGTGGTGGGCTCCACCCAGTTCGAGCTTCCAGGGTGCTTTGTTTACCCACTCAAGCCTGGGCAATGGCGGGCTCCCCTCCTCCCACCTTGCTGCTGCCTTGCAGTTTGATCTCAGACTGCTGTGCTAGCAATGAGCGAGTCTCCATGGGTGTAGGACCCTCTGAGCCAGGTGTGGGATATAATCTCTTCCTGGGCCGTTTGTTAAGCCCATTGGAAGAGCGCAGTATTAGGGTGGGTGTGACCCGATTTTCCAGGTGCCGTCTGTCACCCCTTTCTTTGACTAGGAAAGGGAATTCCCTGACCCCTTGTGCTTCCCAGGTGAGGCGATGCCTCGCCCTGCTTTGGCTCATGCACGGTGCACTGCACCCACTGTCCTGCACCCACTATCAGGCACTCGCCAGTGAGATGAACCCGGTACCTCAGTTGGAAATGCAGAAATCACCCATCTGCTGTGTCACTCATGCTGGGAGCTATAGACTGGAGCTGTTCCTATTCAGCCATCTTGACTCCACCCTAAAACTAGGATTGTATTTCTTAGTGTTATTGAGATTGGATGTGGCCATATGACTCACACAGATAAATACAATGTGAGTGGGAGTGATATGTTTAACTTTAAGAGCCATGGTGTGACTTGTCACTTTCCCTTTCCACTGAGGTCATTATTGTGGAAGCATATGGTGAAATGAAGCCTCCATGAGCCTGGGTCCCTGGGAGCAGAGCTTCTATTTAGGAAAAAGCCTATGCAGGAAAAGCTGTACAGCAGCCTATGTAGGAAAAAGCATGATTGAGAACCTGACTTCTTTTGTATTGAGCCATTGAGATTTGGCTCTGTGTGTGTGTGTGTGTGTGTGTTGTCAGTGTCTGTGTATGTGTGTTTAGTCTTGACTGGTCTTAAAAATAGGGCTCTAATGTTGCTGTCAAAAATCTAGTTGGTGCCATGGGCGGTGTTTTTCCAAGTTATACTACTTAAGAGATGAGGAGGCTGGGCACGGTGATTCACACCTGTAATCCCAGCACTTTGGGAGGCCGAGGTGGGCAGATCACCTGAGGTTGGGAGTTCAAGACCAGCCTGACCAACATGGAGGAACCCTTTCTCTACTAAAAATACAAAATTAGCCGGGCATGGTGTCACATGCCTGTACTTCCCAGCTACATGTGAGGCTGAGGCAGGAGAATCACTTGTACCCAGGAAGCGGAGGTTGCAGTGAGCTGAGATTGTGCCATTGCACTCCAGCCTGGACAACAATAGCAGACTCTGTCCTCCAAAAATAAATAAATAAATAAATAAATAAATAAAAGTCTAGTTGGTAAAGTGCTGTCTCGGAGGTCAGATTTCCTGGGTTTGAATGCCAGCTCTGCAGCTTCACTAGTTGTGTGGTTGTGGGCAAGTTATTTACCTTTTTGTATCTCAGTTTCCTCATATATAAGACAGGAATAGTAATAATACTCTGCACAGTGTTGTTGAGGATTAAATAAGTTAATATTTGTAAAGTGTTAAGAACAGTTTGTGGCATTTAGGTAGCGTAAATGTTAGTTTTCTCTTTCTCTTTCTCTCTCTCTCTCTTCCTCCCTTCCTCTCATGTCTGATCTTCCCTAATAGACAATCTATGATAAAGAAATGACCAAAATATTAACATCTAAAAAATTAAAATATGAGTTTAATTCATTTGAAGTTTTAAAAAGTGTCACAAGTAAGCCTTAATGATAATAATAGAATACCTCATGTTACAGATTGAATTACCAAAATTCATATGCTGAAATCAACTCTTCAGTGTTACAGTATTTGGACATGGGTCCTTTGGGCGGTAATTTGGTTATGGGAGTGGAGCCCTCATGAATGGGATTAGTGCACTTATATATGAATCTTCAGGGAGCTAGCTCACTGTTTTTCTGCCACACGAGGATACAGTGAGAAGGCAGTCATCTGCAATCCACAAGAGGACCATCACTAGACTTTGACCATGCTGGTACCCTGATCTCAGACTTCCAGCCTCCAGAACTGTGAAGTTTAAATGTCTTTTGTTTACAAGCCACCTACTTTATGGCATATTTGTTATAGCATCCCAAATTGACTAAGACACCTCCTTCAATCACAGTGGCTTAACTGCATTTGCTGCAGTTGTGTCTGTGCTCTTGTGAGGCAACCAGGTATTTAATATCCAAGTAACTAATTTCATGCAAGAATTCTCCTCCTTCAGTGATGGCCTTCTCTTCTCCTCTTTCTCAATGCAGGGCCCACCAAATATTCAAGAAGAGAGGTAATTAACCTCTGAACTCAGTTTCATTTACTTACCACTAGGGAATCTAAAACTCTATTTAAGTCATCTGGATGAGTTCTGAAGATTTTTAAGAAACTTTTGAAGATATTCCCTTTATTCTAAAGGGAGAAATCTCCCTGGAACACTTAACCATGGGCACAACTTATTATCTTTTGAGTGGCTGCTCCCTGAACCTCTCTGAAGCTGCTGTTAGAGTTGGTTGGGTTATATTTCCAATGGTTCAATTTCTGTGCCAGACCACTAAGCTTTTGAGGCTCAGGGAAAACCACAAAGGATTTCCAATGTCAGTACTGAGGAAGAAACAAGCTTTAAAATATAGGAGAGGGTAAAAAGTAAAGCTTCTGTAGGTATGTCATTCCTAACCAGATAAAAATACATCAGAGTGGACGATAAAGCAGGCTTTGCAAAGCTGCTGCCCATGTAGTGGGAAAGTTGGTGGGTGGAGGGGGTGTGGGGCACAGAAAGAGGGATAAAAACCAATCCTGGCACATTTAAACCAAAAACCTGCTGCTTAATTATAGTATTGCCACAAAAGTTCTTCTGAGCCCACAGAGGTGACCAAAAGAAACAGAGTGATGAGAATGAACAGGTAAGCATTTTATAGGACCCTGGGTATCAGGAGCCTGTTCTCTTTTGAGAAAATGCCTCACACTCACTGTTCTAAGTCAAGGTTTCATCTTTATGGACCATCAAAAGATCACAAATTTCAGTTTTTCCTCCAGGATGCTGATGAGAGCATTCAACCAGAAATAAGGTTACTGGTAAACTGATTCAGGGTTTATTAGATTTTTAAGGTTTTCCAGGGATATTTATTTTATTTTATTTTATTTTGGTTTTGGAAACATAGAAATAATTCTTTTTTTTTAAATTATACTTTAAGTTTTAGGGTACATGTGCACAACGTGCAGGTTAGTTACATACGTATACATGTGACATGTTGGTGTGCTGCACCCAGTAACTCGTCATTTAACATTAGGTATATCTCCAAATGCTCTCCCTATCCCCTACCCCCACCCCACAACAGGCCCCGGTGTGTGATGTTCCCCTTCCTGTGTCCATGTGTTCTCATTGTTCAATTCCCACCGATGAGTGAGAACATGTGGTATTTGTTTTTTTGTACTTGCGATGGTTTGCTGAGAATGATGGTTTCCAGCTTCATCCATGTCCCTACAAAGGACATGAACTCATCCTTTTTTATGGCTGCATAGTATTCCATGGTGTATATGTGCCACATTTTCTTAATCCAGTCTATCGTTGTTGGACATTTGGGTTGGTTCCAAGTCTTTGCTATTGTGAATTGTGCTGCAATAAACATACGTGTGCATGTGTCTTTATAGCAGCATGATTCATAATCCTTTGGGTATATACCCAGTAATGGGATGGCTGGGTCAAATGGTATTTCTAGTTCTAGATCCCTGAGGAATCGCCACACCGACTTCCACAATGGTTGAAGTAGTTTACAGTCCCACCAACAGTGTAAAAGTGTTCCTATTTCTCCACATCCTCTCCAGCACCTGTTGTTTCCTGACTTTTTAATGATCACCATTCTAACTGGTGTGAGATGGTATCTCATTGTGGTTTTGATTTGCATTTCTCTTATGGCCAGTGATGATGAGCATTTTTTCATGTGTCTTTTGGCTGCATAAATGTCTTCTTTTGAGAAGTGTCTGTTCATATCCTTTGCCCACTTTTTGATGGGTTTTTTTGTTTTGTAAGTTTGTTTGAGTTCATTGTAGATTCTGGATATTAGCCCTTTGTCAGATGAGTAGGTTGCAAAACTTTTCTCCCATTCTGTAGGTTGCCTGTTCACTCTGATGGTAGTTTCTTTTGCTGTGCAGAAGCTCTTTAGTTTAATTAGATCCCATTTGTCAATTTTGGCTTTTGTTACCATTGCTTTTGGTGTTTTAGACATGAAGTCCTTGCCCATGCCTATGTCCTGAATGGTATTGCCTAGTTTTTATTCCAGGGTTTTTATGGTTTTAGGTCTAACATTTAAGTCTTTAATACGTCTTAAATTAATTTTTGTATAAGGTATAAGGAAGGGATCCAGTTTCAGCTTTCTACATATGGCTAGCCAGTTTTCCTTAAGCTGATAGGCAACTTCAGCAAAGTCTCAGGATACAAAATCAATGTGCAAAAATCACAACCATTCTTATACACCAATAACAGACAGAGAGCCAAATCATGAGTGAACTCCCATTCACAATTGCTTCAAAGAGAATAAAATACCTAGGAATCCAACTTAGAAGGGATGTGAAGGACCTCTTCAAGGAGAACTACAAACCACTGCTCAATGAAATAAAAGAGGATACAAACAAATGGAAGAATATTCCATTCTCATGGGTAGGAAGAATCAATATCATGAAAATGGCCATACTGCCCAAGGTAATTTACAGATTCAATGCCATCCCCATCAAGCTACCAATGACTTTCTACATAGAATTGGAAAAAACCACTTTAAAGTTCATATGGAACCAAAAAGGAGCCCGCATTGCCAAGTCAATCCTAAGTCAAAAGAACAAAGCTGGAGGCATCATGCTACTGACTTCAAACTATACTACAAGGCTACAGTAACCAAAACAGCATGGTACTGGTACCAAAACGGAGATATAGATCAATGGAACTGAACAGAGCCCTCAGAAATAATGCCGCATATCTACAACCATCTGATCTTTGACAAACCTGACAAAAAGAAGAAATGAGGAAACGATTCCCTATTTAATAAATGGTCCAGGGATATTTATAAGAGAAATGTAATTTTTTTTAAAAAAAATGTGAATTGATAGCAATTCTTTCTGGTCTCAGATCTTTATTAAGGCAAAAGCATTGCAGCCACATAGAAGTTTGAGACCCAAACTTGTTTCACATAAAAATGCCAACCACAGTGTTCCACAGAAAGACCTGGAGTTTTTAGTGCTTTTAGTTTTGTGGTTTCCTGATTTACAATTGGACATTGTGCATAAATATGCAGCATCCTACATTCTTGATGAAAACAGCCTTTTCTGTTTTATTGGTCTGCATACATTGTGCTGAATTTCTCTACATGGGACAAAATTTATGTTGATAGCTGATACAAGGAACAATAACTTGAAAGGGTTCCTCCAAATGTAGCAGAAGTACTTGCTTTAATCATAGTTCCTGGTAGCTGAGCTGAGTAGATAAAATCATAAGCCAACAATATATTAATCACAATAATATGAACACTTAGAAAAAATAAATCAATTTAGGAAATTATACATTACAGAGAACACTATTTTTCATGAGTTTCTACATAGAATTTCTATTTACCTTCACTCAAGAGACCTGTCATAGTTCAAAATGTCTTCAAAAACATACTTTAGGAATATGCCTACAGTCTTTTCCATAGTTTCCACTTTGCTTTCTAAGCATGTTAGACAGATGTTTTAGGCAAGTTTTGTGAAAACGACATTTAAAACTGGATTTTGTCCTATTCCATGTTTCATCTCAATTCTTGATATAACTCTTTCAAGGAAGATATTGCTCAAGCCTTTTGGTAAAAACTTTATGTCACACTTCCTTTCCTTTCATCTTTCTTTCCTTCTTTATTCTGTTCTTATTTTTTGTCATCCTTCTTCTTCCTTCTCCACTTTCTTCTTCTTTAATGTTTCTGTTGAATACCCTCTAATGCAATAGGATTCCAAGCTGAGAAGGTTTCATCACTTTAAGTCTCAATGTTGACTTGTAATCTAGCATCACTGATATTGATACTATTAAAATAGATTTATTCATCAAACAAAATTTATTGGCATGATCTGTAGGCAAGTCTCTGAGGTCAGCAGTGCTGGAAAACACAGAGCACATTTCCTGCGTCCAGAGAATTTACAGATAAGTAGGTTGTAAAGGCAGGATAGTGGGAGAGACAGTAAGGTATATTGGTGAAGTTTTTAAAAATCACTTTCTTTCTCTTTTCTAAAGTGTTCCCTTGCCTCACCCACACACATAGGAAAAGAGCAGTCCTAAAGGACTTCATTTTTTTCTTGTTTGAAATGTCTTTGTTTGTAAATAGAAATTACCTTTCAATAAGTGTGAGTGTATATTAAAATCATTCTATTCATAATCCATTGGAGATTTAAAATATAATTTTCTAAACCACTTAAGGAGAAATTTTGAAAATCAGATATGCAATTATATGAAAACAGTGTTTGGATGGAAACATCACCATGAAGGACTAGTGTGCATGAATGTGATGTTTCTCCTTCTACCAGAGTTTTAACTATAGGAGCTGTAAATTAAGTCTATATCATGCAACCAGAGCAATAGTTTAAAAACTAGCTGGATTTCATGCTTCTTCTAGTGCATTTATTGAGAAATTGACCTGTTAAGAGGGCTAAAGTGGCTGTGTGGCTGATATAAATCAGCTTAAGGCCCAAAGTGAAATTTGAGCACACTGCCCTTAACTCTGACCCCACATAATGTTGACTCCACTTCCAAGTTCCCTTTAGTTTTTTGAGGTCGTTGGTAGTTTTCATTTTACTTTGTGCTGGTGAAGAGAGGTTTTCTGAACCAACTCATTTTCAACATAGTATTCTTTTCAGATGCATAATAAACCCTATTTTTTTTTCTAAAACTAAACTCTTCATCCTGGCTTTCGAGGTTTTGTTGTGACTATCTGTG
The DNA here is from genome assembly GCF_029289425.2 of Pan paniscus. Classification (NCBI taxonomy): domain Eukaryota; kingdom Metazoa; phylum Chordata; class Mammalia; order Primates; family Hominidae; genus Pan; species Pan paniscus. The sequence goes on from NC_073253.2 coordinate 105,497,521, forward strand.
GTAGATATCTGGAGAGAGAGTTTGGCGCTCAGCATTTATTCTTATGCCTTTTTCTGCTTTATCCTGTGGGCCAACGCTACAAGCTTGGGAACTATATTTTCCAGACAACTTTTTCTTTAGTGTTCTGAATAGATTGGCCTTTTGCCTAGCAGATATAATTAGGCAAGATATGGAAAGAAGTAGGGAGATGGAAGCCATTTTGTTTTTACTCTGACAGTGAACTATGGGCTTCACAGAGATAAGTTTTGTAATGATTTATTTTTATTTGCCATTAACCTAACACAGGTATGTGAAGGAACTTTGAAATTGTTGTTAATTTTCTGCAAGTTTTTAACCTCTAGATTTCAGTTTCTGACTCTGTCCAGGCCTTTCTATAGTTTATAAGCTTTTAATTCCCTGTATTATATCCTTTCCTGTTTTAAATACATAAAATGGCTTCAGTTTTTCTAACTGAACACTGACCATGTAATATAAACCCTCCTCTAAAAAAGATTCATCAAACAAAAGGCAGAACATGAACTGACACCATGCTTTGGTCCATTTCCTATCTTTCCCTTTGTTTTACCTATTCCAATCCATCTAGGTCTGCCTCCATGCAATATTTCCTGCTCCTGAGTCCCCACCATAGCCACAATTTTTAACTTTTTCAGTGGTAGCAGCTTATAGTAAACAATTTCTCAGTTTCAATTTTAATCCTCTTTTGTACTGCTATTTTAAAATCCTGTTTGTCTCTTTAGTATCTTCCATTGAATTGTAAGCTCTATGAGACCCGGTCTATTATTTTAGTTTTCTTTAGACTTGTTTCCAGAGGCAACACAGTATGAGATGCAAAATGGTTGTACTGAAAGCCAAATAAACAAACAAAATTTGTGGTTTTGTTTTGTGGTTATAAAAATTATACACATTATTATACAACACTTGCAAAGTACAGACATATATAAAAAAGATAGAAAATATTCTTAATTTTCTAATTCAGAAATTATCACTATTAACAGTATATTTTATTCATAAATATTTAAATATAATTTGAAGTACATTAGATATAGGAGTAATGTTTTTTATATTTTTTCTGCAAACATTATAAAACAAATATTTGCCATCATTAAAAATTTCACATGAACATTGAGATGGGTTTACAGCACTTGATTATACAAATATGCATCATTTGCTTAGCCATTTTTCTACTGCAGAATTTTGGGTTGTTTTTACATTTTTTGCTATAAGGAATGCTGCAGTAAAAATCATTGCACATAAACCTTGTTAGCATCGTAAAAAGTTCTCAGCATATTGTTTTCTTTTAAGTCTGTTTATTTTTTTATTACTATTATTATACTTTAAGTTTTAGGGTACATGTGCACAATGTGCAGGTTAGTTACATGTGTATACATGTGCCATGCTGGTGTGCTGCACCCATTAACGCGTCATTTAGCATTAGGTATGTCTCCTAATGCTATCCCTCCCCCCTCCCCCCACCCCATTACAGGCCCCAGAGTGTGATGTTCCCCTTCCTGTGTCCATGTGTTCTTATTGTTCAGTTCCCATCTATGAGTGAGAACATGCAGTGTTTGTTTTGTCCTTGCGATAGTTTACTGAGAATGATGATTTCCAGTTTCATCCATGTCCCTACAAAGGACATGAACTCATCATTTTTTATGGTTGCATAGTATTCCATGGTGTATATGTGCCACATTTTCTTAATCCAGTGTATCATTGTTGGACATTTGGGTTGGTTCCAAGTCTTTGCTATTGTGAATAGTGCCACAATAAACATACGTGTGCATGTGTCTTTACTTAGAGGTTATGTATTCAAAACAAATAGTATTGTAAGTAATTAGCAAAGAGCTATGGGAATGCAGAAGGGAAAGCAAAGAAATTTTTATGGGGTAGCTTTCTTCAGATAGTAATTTAGTGAATAAATAAATAAATAAATGTATTAGTCTGTTCTCACACTGCTATGAAGGAATACCTGACTGGCTAATTTTTTAATATAAACGAAAGAGGTTTAATTGACTCACAGTTCCTCATTGCTGGGGAGGCCTCAGGAAACTTACAATCATGGTGGAATACAAAGGAGAAGCACGCACTTTCTTCACAGGATGGCAGAATGGAGTGAGTGCAAGCAGGGGAATTGCCAGATGTTTATAAAACCATCAAATCTCATGAGGCTCACTATCACGAGAACAGCATGGGGGAAACTGCCCCCATGATCCGATTACCTCCTCCTGGTCCCACCCTTGACATATGGAGATTATGGGGATTACAATTAAAGATGAGATTTTCGGTGGGGACACAGCCAAACCATATCAATGGTTGAATGAATTAGAGAAATAGTCCTTGAATTAGGCCATTCTCACATTGCTATAAAGTAATATCCAAGACTGGGTTATTTATAAAGAAAATAGGTTAAATTGGCTCATGGTTCTGCTGGGTGTATTGAAAGCATGATGCTGGCATCCACTCAGCTTCTGGGGCGGCCTCAGGAAACTTACAATCATGGTAGAATGCCAAGGGGGAGCAGGCATATCACATAGCGAAAGCAGGAGCAGGAGCAGGAGGAGTGGGGGAAGTGCCACACACTTTTAAGCAACCAGATTTCATGAGAACTGACTCAATATCACGAGAACAGCACCAAAAGGATGGTGCAAAACCATTCATGAAAAATCCACCCTCATGATCCAATCACTTCCCACCAGGCCTCCCCAACATTGGGGAATACAGTTCAACATGAGATTGGGATAGGGACACATATCCAAACTATATTAGTCCTGTTGCAAATTCATTTAACCTATGGCACATAAGTAAAATCGTTGAATGTTGTACTTAGAAATGTACTTTATATCAACATGTGTCATTTATACATACATGATTAGTCTTATTGGTTGCATTCCTTGAAACATGCCGTTTCTTATACTCTATCTTGCATCTATTATTGATTTTGAAGCTTTTCTTTCATAAAATAATTGATCAAAATCTGGTCCATATTAACACTCTCAAGTTGGAATCTAGGCAAGAAAATTATTTCACTTTCCATTTTAATTTAAGAACAAATCACTTTACTTCAGTGAAATCCAGAATAAGGTTATACTGGTGGCCCTTGGAAGACAAGTAAGCAGCACTTTGATACTTTGGTCTACCTGAGTAGAAGCAGATTGCATGAAAGAAAAGTAGGAAGGCAGCACCATGGAATACTGATGTGCGCTAATGCAAATGTTCTTGGCTGAAATAGAATCATTTTGAGAATTAATCATTTTAGATGACTGCTCTCAGGACTGTGGCCTAGCTGAACAATATGATGAGATCATTTTTCAAATGAAGAAGTTGCAGCAAGTGAACAAAGACAGCTATTTTCAAGTTAGCCTCTGGGAAGTCAATTCGTAGAATTGGCATTTAGCATATTGGACACTAATGGTTTCTTTTTACCATGTTGGTGCTTATAAAAATGGAAAACCATACCACCTACCAATATAATAGAAGGAAAATAAAAGTCAGATTTTATATAATAAAGGAAATCAATTTGCTCTGCTGACAATCCCTAGAACTTCAGCACTCAGGATGCTCAGAGATAGCTGAATTATTTTTTTAAAAATCAGAAAAGGAAGCATTTTTAAAATTACCGCAAATTCAATGAATAAGATGCCTTTCAAAAAGTATTGCAGAAGAAAATCTTGAAGGAAGGAAAGCACAATGTAAAATAATGTTGGTTAGGTAATGAAATAAGGTTTCACCTTACAGAAACTTCTAGATGGCCTTCTCTTTTATTTGGCATGAGTGATTAATAACTGGTTCTGCCCATAATTTGTCATCTCCCACACTGGGCTCTCAGCACCCTGATGTATGTGCAGTCCACAGAGCTGAAGAGGTGGTGTCTATCATAGCTTTTACTTTGGCACTGGATCTTGACAGGAACAGTACTCAAGACAGAGTGTGTATTCTGTTGGTGCACAGTGTTGAGTGACCTAGGATAGATACATGGTAATCTACCAAATATGCATTAATAATGGGTCGCAAATGAGATTTTCATTCTTGAAGACAATCAGAAGCGTTTAAGAAAATCACTTAAGTCTGACATTGTTTTAAGTATGTGTGTTAATTCATTTAGTCCTCACAACAACCATAAGAGATAAGTACTAAAATGATCCCCTACAGATGAAGAAACTAGGAACACACATAAAAACATGTAGAACTCAAGGAATTTTCCTCAGTCCCAGAACAGAGAATTGAACCTCAGAGTTGAATTTTCTGGGATTCAATATAATACCCTTTTCCTTGAAATCTCTTTGATGGCTTCCCATTGCTGTGTAAACTAAATCATTACTAGTCTGGTCCTGTCTCATCACCTGCTACTGCCCCATACATTCTATATTCTAGGCACTCAGATTATTTACCATTTCCAAAATGCTGTTTGACTCATCTTGTCCTCATTTACCTGATGTACACTTCGTCTCTTTATTGTTTGGCATATTTCAGCTTCAAAGCTTGATTGTAATATCTACTATTTCTAAAGTCAATATAGACATAATTGCAAGAGAAGGCAATTATTCCTGTCTCAGTTCTCCAGTAGCCTTTACTCCTTGCTCTGAATGGCAGTAATCATGTTATATCATTCAGAATTTTGCTATCTTTCAAATGGTGTTCCTTCAGAAGAGTAACAGAAACAATGTGCTACTCGTTTTGTTAATATCACTCATCCATAGCAGAATGTATGATATCTAATATGTACTTGATAGGCTTATGTTGAATTAATAAATGCAAATAAATTATTGGCAGCATAAATGATTATCAAATGATTATCAGAAGAGTAGAAACATTATCAAACATATTCAAAATAAATGGTAATTATTTATCTAAATTTAAAGATGTTATCTGTGTGGTGTGATCTAATTAGCTGTTACTATTATATATAACATCTGGAGAGGGTAAACTGCTAATATACCCAGGATTAGCCGTAGGACATTTTTCCTAGAAAAACGTCTCCAATTTTTGCTTCACTTCTACCTTCAACTTTTGCTGTTGCCTTCATGTTACTCTGGTCTGGTCATTTTCCATAGAAATCATGGACCATGAGGTCAGAGGAACAGCTGCTGGTGAAGGATCAGCACTCATTTCTTACCCTTTCCTCCCTCACAAGTCTCTAATTCCCTGTGATGTTTCATTGATCCTTCCATAAATATTTATAAGCAACTTCTACCTGTGAAACAGTGTTCCAGGGGCACAGAAAAGTATTAAGAAAGATACTCTTCCTTCCCTCATAGGGTAGGGGGAGTAAGCATGAGAAAAGCAAGCAAATAACCACTGTTTTAAAGTCTTGGTTTCTCCACTTTCACTCTCCTGATTCCACTCTTGCTGAGACCAGTTGCTAAGCCTAGAAACTTTGGTTGTGATCAATAATAGTGAAGGTATTACCCAAGAAGTTAAAATCACGTTGAGCAAAAAGAACAAAGCCAGAGGCATCACTCTGCCTGAGTTCAAAATCTTCTACAAAGCTAAAGTAATCAGAACAGCATGGTATCAGCCTAAAAACACATAGACTAATGAAACAGCGAACCCAGTTATAAACTCATGAACTTATAGCTAATTGATTTTTGACAAAGATCCTAAGAACACATAATGGGGACAGGGCAGTCTCTTTAATAGCTTGTGTTTGGATAACTGGATATCCTCATGCAGAAGAATGAAATTAGATCCTTATTTTACCCCATATTAACTCAAAATGAATTAGAGACTTAAATGCAAGACAGGAAATCATAAGACTATTAGAAGAAAACATAGGAGAAAAGCCTTATGACACTGCTCTGGGCAATGATTTTTGGGGGCTATGACCCCAAAAGAACAAGTAAATGAAGCAAAACCAGACAAATGGAGTTACATCAACTAAAAAGCTGCACAGCAAGGGAAACAATCAACAGAGTGAGGAGACAACCTAAAGAATGGAAGGAGATATTTTTAAATCATACAACTGATAAAGAATTACTATTTAAAATACATAAGGAACTAAAAAATTCAGCAGCAAGAAAACAACTCAGTTAAAAATGGGCAAAGGATCTGAATAGACATTTCTCAAAAGAAAACATACAAATGGTCAATCGCTATATTTAAAAATGCTTAAAATACTAATAATTAGGGAAATGCAGATTAAAACCACAATGACATCACTTACACCTGTTAGAATGACTGTTATCAAAAAGACAAGAGGTAACAATTGTCAGTGAGAATGTGGAGAAAAGTGAACCCACACACACTGTTGGAAGGAATGTAAATTGGTATAGTCATTTCGGAAAATGGTATAAGAGGTCCTCAAACTAACAATAAGATTACCATATGATCTAGCAATCCTACTTCCGGGTAGATATCCAAAGGATATAAAATCAGAATGGTGAAAAGATAGCTGAACTCCTATTTTCATTGAAGCATTATGCACAATAGCTGAGATATGGAAATAACCTAAGTGTCCATCAAACGATAAATGGATTAAGAAAGTGTGGTATATATACACAATGGAATACTATTCAGCCTTACAAATTAAGGAAATTCCATCTCTTGTGACAACGTGGATGAACCTGAAGAGCATCATGTTACATGAAATAAGCCCAGCACAGAAGGACAAATAGTGTTTGATCTCACTTATACGTGGAATCTTAAAAAGTCAAACTCTTAGAAGCAGACAGTAGAATGGTATTGCCATAGGCTGAGAGATGGGGAGATTGGGGAAATGTTGGTCAAAGAATACAAATTTTTAGTTAGAATAATTTCTAGAGATCTATTGTATATCATGGCAACTAGACCTAATAACAAAATATTGTATTTTAAATACTGCTAAGAAAGCAAATTTTATGTATTTGACCATAAAATAACAATAAGTGCATTAGGTAAGACATATGTTAATTAGCTTGATTTAGCCTTTCCACAATGAATCAAAACATCATGTTATACATCATAAATAATACAATTTTCATTTGTCCATTAAACAACAGCAAAACAGAGTGAAGGGATTCTGAGAGGGGACTAGTAAGGCTAGGGTAATAGGTGAAATGAGTAGAAAACAATGAGGCAGATGCCTGCCTAGCAAGGAGAAGAAATGGGGAAATTCTGCCAGAATGTATACATACTTTCCTCTAACAAAAGTATTGATATCACTTTGAGAGTAGAGAAACACAAAAAGCAATAAATAAATAAATAACAATAAAAGCATATAGTACTTATCATGCAATACTGTTCTAAGTATTCAGCATATATTAACTCATATAATTTTTATAAACCTCATAAAGTAGTTGGTAGTATAACCTCCATTTTATAGGTGAGAAGACTGAGGTACAAAGAAGTTACATAAGTCAATAAGGGACAAAGCTAGGATTTGCACCCCGGAAGTATAGCTCCAGAGTCCTTGTTCTGAATTACTAAATGAAACTCTCTTAACAAAATACTTTAAGTAAAAACTGATGTAAATTATCTTACTACATTACAGGAAAATCAAGTGCTCTGAAAGCACTTGATTGCTTTGAAAGTTGGCCCAGTTAAATTTTAGTTATTATGAATTGATTTTCTGGTATATAGATTATTGAAATGTTTCAGTTTTTCTTCCTCTCTATGGACAATTTTGGCTCTGTTGATATACCTTGTATGAAAGAGAACAAAGAGGAAAAATGAATTGCACCATTTCATTAGGCCTAACCACTCAGTGTTCCTCCATGTCTTGATGCCAGGGAAATTTTAAAATTTAATGCTATATATGTAAAGCAATTTTCCATAGAAATGTATGTAGAATTTATTAATAGAATTCCAGATGGTTACCAGGGTGGACTATAGGGAGAGACGGGGAGTTGATGATGCTGAAGATCATTCTCACATAGGAAACAGGCACTAAGGTTGTGACATATCAGCTGTGGTAGGGAAATAGATAAACTTCCAAAGTAAAAGCATATAGACCTTTACTACAGAATAAATATGACTATTAGAGAAAAATTAGTCTTCATAATGGGTTAGAAAAGGGGTCAACAAACTTTCTCTGTAAAGGCTCTGTGGTAAATATTTTAGGGTTCTGGGCCACATGGTCTCTGTCAAAACTACCTGCTCAACTGTGCGTCTGGAGCTCAAGGCAGCTAGAGACAATACCTGAATGAATGGGGGTGGCTATGTTCCAGTAAAACTTTATTTATTAAAATAGGTAGTGGGACAGATTTGGCCTGTGGGCCATAGTTTGCTGATCCCTAGTTTAAAGCCATAGGTGAAAAAGCCAATTGCCACTAAAGAGTGTAACTCATCTTCTCACCGTTTACTATGCTTCTTTTAAACGCTGCAGAATAAAAAGACATTGGTCAGGGTTCAAAGGAGAACCTCTCTGGTTAGAAATCCAATAAACTTTACCTTGAATAGAAGTGTTAGGATGGATGCTGGAAGTAAAAACATAAAGTGAAGAAGAATGGCCTAAAGTCCAGGAAAAGATGGGGAAAAGCAGATAAAGAAGCAACTTTCTCATTTGAGGGCTTAGAGCCTAGGACTCCAACCATCAGGTGTAGGGGCCAGGGAAGATACAGAACAATGGCCTCACAGTCTAAGGCCTGTGACTCCAAAATACTTCTAGGGAGAGAAATGGAGGCTGCTGCAGAAGTCTCCAGGGTAGCTGCAAGGCCATCCCTTATCTGTTCTAGGATAAAAGAGTGACATGATAGAGGTCAGAAAAATTTCTGGGGCTTGGGTGTCTGGTAAATGTGAGGCTAGGATAACTTACTTACCTTAGGATATAGAATCCATATTATATAGACTCATTGGTTTCTATGTTTTATGCTTTATCTTTACAGACTCGTTGGCTTCTATGTGTTTTGTGCTTTGTCCTTATCTCATTAAAAAATGTTTTCCTAAGGTTTTTTAAAGGATTATTTTGGAAAAATGTCAAGTTTCACCTTCTCTAGGCATATCTTTGCCTAGCCTCCTTTTTGTCAAGTACCACTGCCTGCATTCAGGCTCTCAGGTTTCTAGCACGGTTATTGGTCAAATTCGTCAGTGTGTCTAGCCATAGCCTTGAATGTTCTCCTCCAGGCTGTAATATATCTAATATGTGAAATCTGACCATGCCATTTCTTTGTTCAAAGTCCTTTGGTGGCTTCCAACTATGTACATAAAAAAAGTCCAATGACCTTAAAATGGAAAAAAATTCCTTCACTATTTTTTTTCTGCTTATCCAGGATCTCTTTGCCAATTATAGTAATGTGTCACGTGATGATGTTTTGGTTAATGACAGACCGCATATACAACAGTGGTCTCATGAGATTATAATACAGCTGAAAAGTCCCTATCATCTAGTGACATCATGCTGTCATACATTGTAGCGCAAAACATTACCTTTTCTATGTTTCCATATGTTTAGATACACAAATCCTTACCATCGTGTTACAGTTGCTTATAGTATTCAGTACAGTAACACACTGTATAGGTTTGTATCCTAGGAGCAGTATGCTATACCATATAGCCTAGGTGTGTAGTAGGCTATCCCATCTAGCTTTGTGCAAGTATACTCTATAATGAAATCGCTTAATGGCACATTTCTTAGAACATATCCTCATTGTTAAGAGATGCATGCTTGTACTTCTCTGAGCTTCATATTTGAGCAACATCAAATGATTGTTAGTTTCCTGCTATGCTGAACTATTTCTTCTCTCTGTACCTTTGATCATGCCAAAATCCTTCTTCCTTTACAAGTCTGCCTGACCCTCATCCATCCTTTAAGACACAGATCCAATTACTTTCTCCCAATATGTGCACATTCTCTGACTGTGTTAATAAAATATACAGTTTCCTTACCTTCTCCTCCACTGGAGTATCATCAGGGTCTGTTTTCTTGTGTCTGTAGCACAGGGATTGGCACATATTAGATACCTTTCAAATCAATAACAAATGAATAAATAGGCAGGATAACAAGGTGAGAAGAATGTTTCCAGGGGAAAGGTTCAAAATGGGGAAAGAGGAGAGAAGTCAAAACATGGGGACAGAGAAACAAATACAGCACGCGTACTAATTGCTTTGAAGCTAGGATGAGTTGTGGACTAAAACAAATGCAGGCTAAATAAATAAGAAAAATATAAGCCATTCCACATAGTTTCTTTGTAATTATTTTTGGGGAAAAATGAAAAATATGAGTTTGTATATTGCATTTTAAGGTGATCTGGGCATTTGTATGAACCTTGAGCAAAACAAGTATTCATAGGAATGTACACCTAATTTTTTTCCCTGTCACAATTTATAGCCTTAACTTTTAATGATAGCCTCTGCACTTGGATCTGCAGACATTCAAAACAATGTGCTTGGGCATTTTAATGTGCAGAAAAAATATGTAATGACATGTATACAATGGATGAATTTTTAAGTCTTTTCTACACTTACGTAGCATGATGTAGTCACATTAGCTCATTACCATGGTGATAAATAGTTGGTGATGCTGTCCCTAAAATTTCCTGCACAAAGCCAATAAAAATATCCACAATAACTATTTATTGTTGGTTATGCCTGGGATGCTTGCATTTCACATGCTAAGCACTTTACATGCATAATTTTAACTAATCACAATAGCTCTATGATACAAATTAGGAATCTCAGGCACAAGGCCACTCAGCAGCAGAGAAAGGATTCTGACTCCAGTGACTATGCCCTTTATCATCACACTATGCATTTGCTCTAATTTATTCATTCCTTATGTCTTATGTTCCGATGATTTTAATCCACAGAACATACCTTCTGTGGGATCTGCACACCTACTGGAAATAGCATGGTCTGTTCAATTCCAACCCTCCAGCTGACTGTGTAAGGCAGTTCCTAGTTTCAAGCTCAGGCTCAAAGTGTAGCCTCTTTTATGAGATTTCTGGCAGCAAGCTGGTGAAAGAAAGAATTCAAAATCATTTCTTTTGTTGAGAGAGACACATCAAGTAGCTGGGAGGAAGTGAGGCTGCCTGTCTGACAGAGTTCCATTCAGCCTGTAGTCTACTCTCTTGGAGGGCAGCACTGAAGTCTTCCCATAATTGCCTGCCTAGAAGGTGGAACATGGGATGTGCAATGTCACAGCAAATGATGGCATGCTGAACCCAATACTGCACATCAGGGAGATGGCTCAGGGATTAGTGAGGCACCCTTACCCATTTTCTCATTTTGTTTGATTCAAAGAAATACTGCTTACAATATACAATAATAACCTATGGCTTAAAGTGCTTTCTTCTGACAGCACATATTAGCACATGATTAGAGTTGAAAACTGAGAAACCAATCCTTCTTCAGCTGTGCCCTACAGTGTGAAATGCAGTTGGATAACCTTCCTGAGGACCTACCAGAAAGCAAGAATGCACTGTATTAAGTACCTATTAGAAGTTCAGTGTGAATTTTTATGATTTGGATATCAGTGTGAATTTTTATGATTTGGGTATCAAGAACAAAGTTTCAGCTTAACATAAGCGAAACAATGAGCAATGCACAAGACAAGATAATGCCTTTCAGTGCTTAAATGGCTGGCAGAAACTATAGCTATCGAGACCATAATGAGATGAATGATGGCTGGAATGGTCAGGCACAGTGAGCATTTGCTCTTCCTTTCCACAATCTCCTCATTTTACCTCTTCTGACATGATGCAGGTTTTGCTCTGAGAAATCATGCATCTCCCCTGTCAGACCATTTAGTTTGGTTGATGACTAAGACAGAAATGTGTCCACAATTGAATTAGGGCCAATGAGGATATCTTAAAAAATATTCCTAGGTTTCCTGTAGTTGAAGACTCACTTATACAAGGACTTCTCAATTAGGTGAAACAATATATTATCTTTTTCTTAAGCCACTTGGCACTGGGTTGCTTGCTACTTGCAACCAAAAGTTTTCTCACTTGGATTATTTTGTTTCTGTGTAGGGTGCCGTAGACTTCTGCTTCACAATACGGCACAGTAGGCGCTGGCAAGTAATGCTCCTACTACAATAGCTAGAAGCAGGTAAATTACAAAAAAATCACATTTTTCGCTGCATGAGAGAGCAGTGCAAGTAACAGAGTTGAGATAAACTCTAATTCCTTAGAGAGGAGAAGTGAGTTGACTACCTCCAGCCATTTTTCAACCTGGGCCATCTGCCAATTTTTGGTGTGACCCAAGGGCTAGTTGAGCTGAAGCAGCAGGACTCTGCTGGTGGCAGGAGGAACCACCAAAGCTTTAAGCAGTCAACTAGGACTAGTGTGGCAAATTGGAAACTTGAGACTCAAATGCTTGTTTTCCTCAAAGAACATTTGCTGGAGTTCCAGAGGGGCTAAACCAGAAGCTTCTAAATGCAGAATAAAATATTCAGAGTCTGTTGGTGTTTGAGAAGAAAGATCTGCCAATAAGGGAGCTAGCATCAAGAGCGTCACCTGTCAGCAACTCAAGACGTTTGTTAGCAGGCTTGAGTCATTTACTGAAACTTAAAAATAGCAGAGATGGAAAAAAAGTGTACTTGTCTGGGGCTCAGCAGACAGAGACTTAGCAGGGTTCTAATGAACAATCAAGGAGGCTAATTCCTTTGAAGCAGTGAAATCAGAAATGGACTAAATATTACAAATATTGCAATCTAGTTTTGTCTCAAATTAATTTCTAACTCAATTGAGATGATAATTTCTTTATGATATTCACTTAAATGTGGTGAGAACATTGGAGATAAAATGATTGGGACCATGTATGGTTCTTTTATTCATTGTATTTGGCATGCGATAAAAAATTAGTAGACCTGTGAAGAGGGAAGATGGAAGAAGGTAGAAAATAGATGTTAAATCACAAATCTAGGTAAAAGAATTATCAGGTGAAGTATTTAGAATAACTATAAATAATATGTTAAAGAATCATAGGAAAGGACCAAACAGATGAAAGGATATCTATAAAAATCGAATAAAGAACTAAGAAATATACAATTTTTAAAACTGAAAATTAAATGTTTGGGCTTACCAGTAGCAGCCTGGATGTAATAGAACACAGAATTAGTTCAAAACAGGTCAGTAGAAAACATCCAAAATGACACAAATATGGGCACATCATAATAAATTTGGTAAAAATAAAGAAAAGGAAAATAATCTTAAAAGCAGAGAAACAGTCACCTTGCCTTCAAATAAAGTGAAATGAAATTCTTAGCCAACTTCCTTACAAACACAATAAAAGCCAAATAGTAGTAGAATAATATCTTTAAAGCATTGAATAAAAATAACTGCAAAATTAGAATTACATACCCTGCAAGAATATCTTACAACATAACTGGAATGTTTTCACACAAAGGCTAAGAGAACTTTTTTCCAGTAAGTCTGCAGTAAAAGGAAACCTAAGTAGAATTCATCAGCCAGGGGAAGATGATCACAGATAGAAACAAAGGCAAGAAGGAATGAAAGACCAGAAAGAGTGAAGAATAAATATATCACAAATACATAGAGATACATAGATATAGATATGAACCTTGATAATATATTTATATATCAACATTGCTTCTACAAAACAACAATTTTATGTCTGTGGAGTTTAGTTTATATGTAGAACTAAAATGACTAAATAACTAAAACAATAAAAGGAATATAAAGTCCTAAGGTACTATAAAATGGTATATGTAATAACCTGTGTTGGACTATGTCATTCAAGCGTGTGTTTGTAATATTTATGGATGCTGCTAACAGAATATTATAAGAATATGTTTAATGCATAATAGAAAGAAAATATAGAGAATAAACACATGATTTAACCAAAATAAATTAACAAAAGAAGAAAAGGAACCAATAGGAAAAAAATGGGAAATGAGTAAGAAGGAAAATATAAACCAAGCTAGCATTAGAAATTAAATATAAATGGAATAAATTCTCCAATGAAAATCTAAGATATTGAGACTGAATAATAATTAAAAACCCTTTTATGCTGCTGACCAGAGACACACATTACTTATAAGGACATAGTAAGTTTTAAAGTAAGAGGTCAGAAACATATGTTACTTTACAAACATTGATCAAAAGAAAATATCTGTATTAAGAGACAAAGTGACAATATTAATAAGAAGCAGGGATATTGTATAATAAGGTTAATCCAGGAAAGATATCCTCATTTTTCATTTGTATAGAGCTAATATCTTAGCTTTAAATTAGATGAAACACACAAACAAAAAACAGAGCTAAAATCACGTGTGAAAATTCCTACAATTAAAGCTGATTTTAAAAGCTGACAAAAACTAATAGTATAGATGATCTGAACAACAAAATTAATTAACATGACCTTACTGACATATATAGAACACTTTATAAAATTTAAATTACTGTCATGTGCACATGATAAAATCGATTATATGTTGTGCCAAAATAAGCCTCAAAATTTTCAAAAGGTTAAAATTATTGTTTTATTCATACATTGGAATTTAGTTAAAAATCACTAACACGCACATATTCAAGAAAATCTCAAGCTCATTGAAATTAAACAAAAAACTTTTAAGTAACCCATGGGTAAAAGACGCAATCAAAAGGGAAATTAGAAAATAATTTAGAAAATATTTTTAATGGAATGACAAAAGATATTAGCATATCAAAACTTTAAAAATGAATCTCAGTGCTTACAGGAAAATTATTAGCTTAAATGCATTTAAACAAAATAAAAAAGGTAAAAATAAATATTTTAAGCTTTCATTTCAAGAAGCTGGAAAATAAAGAGCAAATAAAAAATTGTATAAAATAGAAAACAAGAAATTATAAAGGTAAGGGCACAATTAAATGGTACAGAAAGATGATTTAGTAAAATAAATATTTTACACAGAGAAAGAGTAAGGGAGAGAGGAAAGTGTCAGTACAGATTTTATTTTACAGATAAAGAAGATGTTATGGACTTTCAGCAAATAAACTTGATAATTCAAATTAAATGGACAATTTCTATGAAAAAATACCACATAACCCAAACTGACAAAAGTAGAAATTAAAAATCCAAATAACCTTTTATCTGCTAAGGAAAGAAATCTGGTATTAAAAATTGCTTTTCAAAGAAAACTTTAGACTCACATTACTTTATTAGTGGGTTATTCTATTCACTCCAAAAAAAATAACACTCAACTTGGACAAACTCTTCCCAAGAAAATATAATGAAGGATCAATTTTTAATACTTTTTATGGGGTCAGCTTACTTGATTTCAACTCTTAAGAGAGAAAAACTACAGACCTATTTCTGTCATGAACATGGATGCAAAAATCTTTAACCGAAATTAGCAAATTCAATCTAGTAATATATTTAAAAAACACAATACTTTACAATCACATGCAGCTTATCCCAGATATGTAGGGTTTGTTTACAGCTTGAAAAATCAATCTATCTACATTAATAGAGAAAGAAAATTTACATGATTGTTTCAACCTAAACTATACTCTGATTAAATCATGCTAAAGAGCACTAACTCATCTACCAGGGATGAATGCTTCTTGACCTTGAAGCATTAACATGAAGAGGAGCTCCTGTTTCCTGCCCTACTAGGCTTTCCCACTGGGGATGTTGCAGATGGAATTCCAGCATTGAGTCAGGTTCTACAAGAAGGAAACAAAGCTGGCTTTTAACTCACTGAGCCCATGATTCACATTTTTCATCAACAACAATTGAATTATAGTTTATCAACTTCCACATGTGCTTACAAGTATAGTCCTAACTTTAAGAGAATTTCCACTTCAAAGAAGTAGGTAACAGTTATCAATTTGATAGTAGTTGCCCAAAATAGTAGAGGAGACTTTTTAAAAAATGAACCATATATGCTGTTAACATAAAGACTATAATTTCCCTCACTGTTAATTTATCCAATGAAACAAACAAAGAGACAATATAGCACAAACCTTAAGAAGATGAGCTTTGTCATCAAAACACTTCCTATTGTTTGGGTTCTTGCTTGGCTTTGCATTAGTTGTTTTCTAACCTTTTGGATTCTCAAATCTTTTTTTGCCTTAGTTATTTTATAAGGGAGATCTGGGTCCTAGTGACCTCTATTACCTATAGTTTCTTACAAATCAGTGAAACGCCCCTCTCTACAGAAAAATCCCCCAAGTATTTTTTATCTGTAAGATGAGAATATTAAAAATAACTTACTCATTGAATTGTTATGAAAATTTAAGAGATCATTTGAGTCAACTTTTAACACAGTGCCTGGAACTTATTATGTGCTCAATATTTATTAACTGTTACATGAAGAGGATTATTATTCCCATTTCCTTTCTTGTAAATATTCAGAGAAGCATAATTCTCACCATCTCAGAAATATTGCAGATATTTTGATTTGGCTCTGGTAACCACTATTGACTTTCCCAACAAATATTTTCTTTTTTACTCTTGGGTAAGTTCGTAAATTAAAGACCCTGTCATCTTGCTGGCTTCCTTACTTAATCCAATGGCCAAGCCTTTCTAAAGCACAGTGAGATTGACCACAATAGCAAGGTTTCCCTTCTGCTTGAATCTAATTAGATTTCTAACCAATGAGAACAAAATGGAAAGGGTGTTAATTAGTTTTTATTGCTTTTCCTTGGTGGTTACAGGGATAAAAGCATGCTTTTATTTAGAATAAAAGGCGGCTTTTATTTAGAATAAAAGCAGGCTTTCCATGTGGCCAGGAGCTGGGTGGATGGCAGATCATTGCGGGAGGGTTTTATAAAGGCCAGTTTCTCCATGGGCCAGAATAATCCCCAGTCTGATAAAGAGGCAAATGTAAAAGCAGTTATGTATAGAGGAATCTGATCTTCTTTAATGAATCCCTTAGTGTGATGTTTGTTTCCTCTAATCGGCCTTATCTTTATGCTTTAATATTTATTATGATTTATAGGCTCAGCAAATAGTAGGGTGAAATGGGCTATTTGATTACAGAGAAGAAGAAATCTTCCTTGTGACTCATGGTAGAGATTTCCCATTTCTAGAAATAGTGAGAAAATTTTTTATGAAACTCTAGTTAAATTCTAATCTTAGCTCAAGTAATGTGGTTTGAGATATTATCAAAATTTAGGGTGTACTACCTGGTAGACAATCTTTTTGCCCTCTTGGGCATCTGCCTGAGCTGATAGTGCTGGAAGTCTGACTTTGGAGGATATAATACCATTCATAGCGGAATGATCCCAGTAAAATAGTCCATAATTATCTGTAGGCTCTGCCAGATATTTTATAATTTCTGGGGGCAGCAGGAAGGAATGTTCCTTTCTCAGCTACATTTCCCATCTGCTGCTGCAAGAAATCCCTTCACCCAACAACACAACCCCCCATTCTAAAATAAGATGTTTAAAATGGCAAACACTCCTAACATAGGTAACATGTTGACTTAAATTTAACCTAAGGTATAAATATCTGTCTGCAGAAAACTTCTGAGACCATTTTTTAGCTATGGATGGTCTATAGGAGCTGGCAGTAAGTAGAGCACCCTCAAGGGAAGAAGACATTAGTCTGTTGTAAGGAAAATATTTATCATTTAGTTTCATCCAGTGTTAGTCTCTACATTGCCTAAAATATTATTTTTCAAAGTTTTGGAGTGCTTTAAAAATTCACATTTCTGGGGCCCCATCACACTTGATGTATGAATCAAGTCTCTGGTGGAGGTGGGCAAGATACAGGAATCTGCATTTGTCTAAGTTCCCATATGATCCTTTGCACATTCAAATTTGAGAATCTCCATCTTGGGTTAATTAACTCTGTGAGAGTCCACACATGATTGGGCACAGTCATGTAGAAAGAGGGTACCACACAGGACTGCTAGGGTAGGCTCAATTTCTCACTCTGCTTGCCTGCTTGGGAGGGATGCCATTTAGGAGGCTAGACTTGAGCAGCCACTCTTGATTCTGCTCTTTGCATATTTATAGCTCCTAGCATGACTCAAACCAGACATCAGCCCCTTCATCATTTAAATATTTTTTTCCAGACTCTCTGCCCACCGATACTTTTTTCTTTCCAAACCATTTGACTTATTAATGCTACCCTGAAGAACATGCAGCAATTGTTTGCAACACCCAGGAAAACACACACTCCTCCCCGCAACACCACAGGCCACCATGTTAGGAATATGAGATGATTAATTCTTGCTACTCCCATTCCTATTACACAGCCTAGTGTTCATATGTCCTAATAAAAATAAGATGTCATCGTCATATCCACCCTTTCCATTATACTTGCAGGTGCAGCTGCCGTTTATCTGTGAATCTTTTCAGTAACAGCCACGGGGTGCTGCTCTGGAGTCCAGCTCTCTTCTTTGCTTTTGTACTAGCTGGTTTGCATGCATTCAACCCTCAGTGGCCCATAGCACTGCTCTCTGAATCTTCAGTCCCAGTTCTAAAGCTTTCTCTGAAGGCCGAGAGAGAGAGAGACCCTTAGTGGCATCTCTGCCTTGCTCCCAGCTCCTTTCCTTTCCATCCTCCATCTCTCATGCTGACTTATTTTTGTCTTTCTCAGGAGTTATGAGCTTATAGGGATCACTCCTTAGTGTACTCAAGCAGGCTTTGGAGGAGGTCACTTTAGCTGAGGTGAGTCTGGCCTTGGGAATAAGCACAAACCTTAAACACTGGTCTAAGGGGATGCCAGGCCTGTAGCATGGTCATTTCATGTCACAGGCCAACTGACTGAAAGGTTGCCACTGCAGCCAGAGGAGCTTGTCTGGCTTCGGTGACAGTCTCCCCAGAGCCGCTGGAATCTGCAAAGTGCCTTCTCAGTGCCTCTAATGTGAAGGAGACCATTCCACATGGGGAACCTTTATTCTTGTGCCTCATTAGGCTGTACAATAGCTGACAGATTGCACACACCAGCTGCCCCTCCCTGCCCCATGTCCTGACAGTATAAGGGCAAGCCATAAGTGGTCTGACTCATGCAGGCTTTACAAGGCTCAGAGAAAGAGCAATGTTACAAGTCAGAAGGATGAGAGCAGGTTTCACTTTGTGCACAGACAGCATTTTAAAATGGATAAATCTCTCTTCATTATGTAGCTTTTCAAAAGGAGAGGTAAAAGGCACATGCACAGAAATGGATCTTTTGAGTTTGTATATGTGTAAAAGGACAAAGAACTATAAAAATTGTATTCCTCTCTTTTGCCAGACCAGGGATATCAGCTCTGCTCCAACCCCATGAGGTCAGAGGCAGCAGTGTTCCGTGCCATCCCCTCCCCGACAGCCCCTCAGCCTCCCAGGACAAATTAGGGTCTCACATCACTGATGGGACACCAACCACTTTCGGAGTTAATTAACATCCTAAACAATGGTTGGCAAGTCTGAGAGACGTCAATAACATAGTTTATTCAGTTCTAACCAATGACATTAAGCAGGAATCTGAAAAGCTTTTAACTTTTCAAATATCCTCAGAACAGTGAGTAGCACAGTCGCTTTTGATATCACTGGTTCCTTAATCAGCTCCTTGACCTGAATTTTCTTCTTTTCTGTATATAATGTTTCCAAAGTGATCACATGGTTTAGATAAAGTTTTATCCAAGTATGAACAAAATATACTTTTTAATTTTCATTTATTTCTGATATTAATTTATAGTATTTGAGTTTAATTGTTGTTTTGTTTCTCATTGGCTTAAAAATTCTCCCAGTGCACATGCACACACAGGACAATTTCTATTATAGCCAAAAGCACAGAGGTAATTGAAAACACTTGATTTCTACTTTTAATTGTTCCTTGCCCCTTAGCTTCTTCTGAGCCCTGGAGGACAGAGATATCATTGAGAGTGTTTCCAGGGAGAGCAGATTTAGGATGGTCACTGAGAAAGATGAATTGAAAACATAAAAATGGAACAACAAAGAGTTCATTTTCCAGGTGAGAGATATGGAGGTGAGGGGAGACCTAGCTCTCAGGAAAAACACAGAGAAGAAATTACACAAAGGTCAAGAACAGGAAACGATCAAAGGGAAGAACTGAAATAAATCTACTAAACTATTGATCTGGTGTGGACCTGCTTTAAAGAAGCAGATAGCTTTAAGGGGTGTTGAAAGTCAGGGATAGAAAGATATGTTACCTTCTTTCAAGTGCATCTGCTAGCCATAGCTGGAAAAGGATATATATACACAAAAATTAATAAGACAGTACTACCCTTTGTTCAACAAAATCTGGGCACAGCAGCCTTAGAACAAATATATAGGAATTGTCAAAGGCTGGCAAATGATCACCATCTAGAAACAAGTACCCATTACAGGGAAACACATTAGACAAGGTGATAAGTTTCTTATTTAATGTTCTGCAGACATGCCTTAGTTTCAGGTATGGCAACTACTGCCATGTCTCCAAGACCTTTTGAACATCCTTCCTTGAAGCCCTGAAAACTGTGACTGATGATGCCAAGGTAAATAAGCAATCTGTAGCTGTCCCTAGGCCAACAGTAGAATCTCCTCAAATGGTAACAACTTAAAGTGTCTTGGATTGAAGAACAGACTGAGAGGAATTGCCTTCTACACTAATCACAGGGCTAGACCTCTTTGGGTTAGAATGCTCATATTATGAATGCTACATGTTAGAGATGGGTTGATCAGAGTGTGGTAGAGAAACAGGGATTGTTTTTATGGATCTGTATACATTTTGTGTATGCATTAGCAATTCGTATAGGAGTTTCTATACATTTATTGGATCTATAAATTTATGAGGAATATTGGGCTAATACTTCAGTTTTTTTAACACATTTTATGATATTTTCACTCTTACTGGAAAACAAAAAGTTTTTTGTTCTTTCCAACTAGCATCCAAACTTTCTTCTTTGCACTGCTTAACTGCAGCCCAATACCTCTGCTTCTGATATGTCTGCTACTTCCTTTATCCCTGTGCAATGTGATTTTTATCCTCAAAACTACTGGAGCTTCTGTCTTAAGAGTCACTAGTGTCTCCCTCTACCTTACACAATTCTCTTTAACTGTACCATTAGACTCTGGAGAAAGTTTTTTCTTTAATCTCTATGTTGTCCTGGTTTCTATTACACAAGACTTCCTGGACTCTGCTACTGCTCTTCATGGTTCTTTTTCTGTTCCTTCTCCCCCGTCCTTGCTTTTGCTTTTTCATCTCTCTTTTCTTGGTCCTCAGCTATGGTAGCTCTTCATGATTCCTTATCTTGTCATTTCCCTTTCTCTCTATATTTTCATATTTTGCTGAGGTCATTTATTTTTGTATCTATAATATCATTGTAAAGAAGAGGACTTCAAAATTGGAAATCAACAGCACAAATTTAATGTCTACAGTAAGGATCTAATGTTAAGTTATAAACTTGTCAGAGCACCTTAAAGTCAACATGTATAATCATTTCTTATTTATTTCCCCTTAAATTAGGCTCCCTCTCCTGTTTCAATTTCTGTCTTTCTAGGACTAAAGTTAGGTTGGGAAGGTCCCTGTCCTATGTGCCTTTTAGCCTATTTCCAGCTCCTGCCATTCTTTTGATGTGTTCTTAAAGTTGCCCTGTCCATTTTATTCCCCTTGCCACTAATTCCATCCAGGGCTTCATCTCATTTTACCTAGTTTACTGCCAACCCTGTTCTGAACATGTGGTTGGAGGTTGTGTTTATGTGTGAGATGAGTTGTGGGGATGATTACTGACTACTCTCACCCTTACCTCTTCTTTTCCATCCTTTTCTCCTCTCTGTTTCCATAAAACTACCTGCAGGCTGAGACTTCAAAACTACTGTCATCGAGGCAACACTTAGATGTAATGCAGTGGAACTGGTTCCTAACAAACAGTAAAAATAAGAAAACAACAACGACAACAAAATGCATTTGCATATTTAGGCAATTGGTCATAGTAAGAGAGATGTGAACTTGGGGATGGCTTGGTATTTCTCAGGTTTGATAAATTAGGACAAGTCTCAACCTCTCTGTGTCCCAGTTTCCTAGTCTGTAAAATGAGCATATTAATAGGTGCTCCATTGTGTTATAGTAAGGATTGATCAAGATGGCCTTAATGTTTCTTTCAGCTTAAGTACCTTTTAGACCAAATTTCCTGTCTTAAGGCCCTGGCCATCTTCTTATCTTGATCCTTGATTCTTAGTCTACATGGCCTAACCACTAAGGTCCCTGTCCTCCCTTTTCTTAGATTATCTACTTTAGAAAACTATAAATATAAATTCTTTTTCTGCCACTTTGAGATGTAAGTAATATAAAAAGCCTCTTTTCAGTTTGACAACCCAGGACTGTTTTTCTTAAGAACCTGGGATCCGTCCTTTGAAATGTAATCAATTATTAAGGAATATAGAGTCTCTAGACCCTCTCCTTGTGGGAGAGTGGGAGCCTAACTTGGGTGAGTGCCTTTTCCTTTTACTCTAAGTTGTAAAATTATCTCCTGTCATGAAGATAAAAACTTACTTTTCCTTTAGGCAAGGTCAGTTCACAAACATAGATGGCCTGTGGTCCCCCCATCCCATGTCTTAAAAACTCTCCAGCCCTTTGATTCAATGGATTTAAATTCAGACTGAGTTCTGAAAAAATTATGAAAATCCTACCATGGCATGCAAATCCCAAATATGATTATTATAATCCTTTCGGCAGTTTATAGACAAACCAGAAAATGTTCAGAGAATTCTTGATTTTTGTACCAACTACAAAAAATAGTTGGGGCTTAAGGAAGGGATGGGGTCATCCAAAGCACCAAATGATTCCAAACTCACTGTGATGTGTTATGAGTCCTGAGGTGGGCAGCAAACCAAAGTCCAAGGTTAGCTGCATCCTGAGCTAATGTGCCAGCTGGGAGGCAGGGCACACAGAAATCTGCTGAAGGGCAAGGTGAAAGCAGGCTGTTTTTCCTTTTTTTTTTTTTTTTAAGTTGCTGAGAATAATTGAGAGTTGATAAATTTTACAGAATGGCTTTAAGTCCTTGGTTCCACACCCCTTTAGGCCTTGAGTAAGTCCCAATTTTTAGAGTGGAAAAGAAGACATTAGAGATAAGATTTATAGTCATACTTAATGACTCACTTTTCTTCCACTACACACACACACAAAAACAAAACTAAAAAACACTCTCAGCCATTTTCATCTATTCTTCATTGTTGGCCAAGATGAAGTGGAGGTCAGTATGGGTTCTTCTGGGAATGGTTTTCTTCACAATAGAATTGCTGCTCTTGGCCTCAGGGCTATTTTCCAGAAGACAGAGATTTCCCAGATTGCCTCAGTCTGGTGCTACCTCCCAGTTGCCTTGGACTTCTTCCTCTCTTTGCCAGGAATACAGAAGGACCTTGGTTATGCCTTCATCCCAGCTACAGGAAAGAAGAATCACGGGGGGAAAACAAGTCTTGTTAGTAGGCTACTGAATCTCCCCTTAAAATATCTAATCAAGTAGTCTCCAGAAACCTGCCTATTCTGAAATAAGGATGGTATCTGAGTGTGGTGGTAGAATGTGTGTGTGTCTTTGTGTGAATGTGTTTGTGGTATATTTACAGTGATGGTGGCATTTCAAGTCGTTCAACAGCAAGGTCTTGCTGAAACTTATTATTGCAAAAATAGCAGTGTCACTATTCAGAGCTATAGAAAGTCTAGGGAAGGATTGATCCTAGTGCAAGGGGCCCAGACCACCCATGACAGACCCGAAATACAGGCAGAAGAGATAGACAGCATCAGGCTCCCCACCACTTTTGACATGTTGTCCAAGGTGAGGGTCCTTCACTGTTTTCACTTTCTACTCAGGTTCTAAGAGATATAGAACAAAGGGACAACAAACACTAACAGCTGATTGTTTCAGCCTGAGTTTCTTCCTTGGATCTCTTCCTGCTTCTTCCCTATAATAAACCAGACTGGACAACTTCAACAATGACCATTTTAAGACTGCCTGTTTACCTTTAGAGCATTCTATCCCACTGTCTCCATAGGCATATCAACTTTTAATCAGAGCAAGCTGCAGATGAGCTGCTGCTACTCCAGCTACCTTAAGCTATAGATTCCTAAGGGTCAACTCTCCCACCCGCTACCAAAAAAAAAAAAAAAAAACAACACATGCACATATGAAATCTTCAGCAAGCTCCTAAAGATTTGTATATTTAGAGTTATTGTCCTTATGATCATGTTGCCAAACATCTTGCCTCCCACTGGGCAACATCTGCCTTTGCATTTAGTTGAGACCATGAGATTAATTTCTTACTAATTAAAAGTAAGTAAACGTGATGTATAGAAATCCTGGGAAGTCTCTTTCCTCTCTTCCTAACTACTTACACTGATGCTTAGAATGTGGTTGTGATGGCTGGAACTGCAGCAGCGTTTTGCACTATCATAGGGGTCATATCTTAGTAATGACAGAAAGAGCCTGAGTCTCCAGTGACTCTGGAGTTATTATTCCAGCCCAGGCCTGGCCACCTTCATACTTTTTACAAACATGTTTAAGAAATAAATTTTTATTAGCCTTTCCAACTCTAGTTGGAATACAATTTTTAATAATCTTTTAACTACATTATTAGCATGTTCTAACATACAGGGCTTGATTTTCTCCTATTGTTATTCTGTATTATATTTTTATTGTAGCTATTAACATCTTTATATATCTTCTTCCATTTTAACCTTTCCCTTAAACAAATTTCAGTGAAAACCATTGTTCCAGGAACTATGCCAGATTATTGGAAAACAAAGATTAGTAAAATAATACTTCATAGCTTTGAAACACTCATTGCTCCCTTGGTCTACAGAGGCACAGATGAGGGACATAAGATGAATAACTAGTATCACAAAAATCAGCTTTGCTGTAAGCATTAAAAAAAGAACAGTCCTGGTTTCTGGCTTTGGAAAAATTTATCCTAATAGAAAAGGAGAACAGAAGGGCATAAAATAATAAATGTTTATAAGCATACAGGGAGAGAGCTAGATTAGTGCCTCTTTTGCTTTCAGGCTTATTGTTGAAAAATTACTAATCACCTGGAGGTCTACTATTAAAATGGAGTCAGCAGTGACCTCAAAGGGAGTCCAGGACTTTCAAATTGTACTCCCTCTTCCCTTCACTGACTGGGAGCAATCCAAAAATTGGATGACTATGAATGGCCAGACATCTGCAAAACAGATTTTCTTTTCTCTAATTTTTGCAATCGTTCTAATACATATTTGAAACAAGCAGTACTTTCAATCTTTGAGCCCTGTTAGAGCCTTCTGAAAACATGGATGAATGTGCACAAGGAAAAAATATCATTTTTTCTCTTTTACTCCTTGCTCTTTTTACCTCTTTTCTCTTTTGAGATTGGTTATAAGGATTAAAATGTCCAGTTAAGCCAAGTGTTCTTGAAGCTTGCGGGATAAAAGCTGAGGGTTGAGTGTATGAGGAGTATTATGATACTGACTCGCCGCCCTCCTCCTCTTCATACTCCTATGACTACCAGCTTTGATGTGCACACTGTGCACTAGATACTATGCATTATGGCTTTAAGGAGATGACCTTTTTAATCCCCATACCCATTCTGTAAAGTAATATAAGCATTGTTTTACAGGTTAGGAAACTGATGCTTGGAGAGTTGTAACCTGTGCCAAGTCACGAAGCCGGCAAGTGCTGTAGCCAGGATTTCGCTCTAGGCAGCCTGACTCCTCAACTCTGTTTTTAACTGTGATGCTGAAGTTTGTCAAATGATAAGAGCTCACAAGCATAAGAAAGGACCAGAACCTTGTCAGGACAGGGAGCTAAAGCCTCTGGAGCAAGCTGCCTCCTGTCTTCTTCTTTCTGTCACATGGACATGGGAGGTTATGATCTTGTAGAAGGAGGAATCTGGAAGATAAGTTAATGTAAACTTGAGCATATGATAACTGCCATGAGAGTCTAACTCTTTGATTGGGCCATGATCCAGGCCCCGGTGTGAGTCTCATGATAGGCTGTGCTATACGACCAGTAAAAGCTTCTAACCAGCTTCTGCCAGACATTTGAAGGTAATTTTCATTACATAAGACCAGGGTGGGTATTACTTCAGGAGGGGTGGGAGACATGCACTGGTTATCTGTAATTCTTCCTTTTCTGATGTTTATCTCCTTTCATTTGAAGTGGAGAGACAGTCTGCTGGACTGTCATCTTGTGCCTTTGGACCACCTGAAAGGACAACCTGTCAGAATGGAGGTCACACTCATACACAGCTCTTATGGCTATGGAAGACTGTCTGGGTCAGGGATCAAGTTCATAATGCTCAAAAGTAAATTAGGAAAAGTGATGGGCTTTATGTTTGCTCTTCTCTTTGTCAGAAATGCTCTCCCCTTCTTACAATTCACCTATCATGTAAATTTTACCTCCTCATCTAGGCTTTCTCTGGGCAGCCAGTCTTTAATATCTCCCTCCAATATCATCCAACCCTGCTTAATTTTCTTCAGAGAAAGTATTTTTACTCTGAAATCCCTAGTTACAATACTACGTGGTTATAGTTATCACCAGTTTTAATGATATATACTAGTCATATCACTAATTACATAACTAATGATATATATAACTAGTGATAGATAACAGTTATCACTAGTTATAAGTGCATTGTTATCACTAGTTATAATTGCATTGAGGACAGGGGTCTTTTCCCTTGTTTCACACTGAATCCTCAGCTTCGACAATTAGTGCCTGGTATACAGAGGTGGTTATTAAACATTGGTAAGATGGATGAATGAGTCCAATTATATTCTTTTGATAGGACTAGTTAAAACAGGCTGTCAGAAACAACTAGAGTTGGCATAGGTTGGACAAAATGTAGTATGCATTTCACTTTACAATAAATGTGTGTGCTATATAGTTTATAGTAAAGTTTATAGCTTTCTTCTAATAGTTGTTTTCTTTCTTTCTTTTTTTTTTTTTTTAGACATAGTCTCACTCTGTGCCCAGGCTGGAGTGCAGTGGCGCAATCTTGGCTCACTGCAAGCTCCGCCTCCTGGGTTCACGCCATTCTCCTGCCTCAGCCTTCAGAGTAGCTGGGACTACAGTTGCCCACCACCAAGCCTGGCTAATTTTTTTTGTATTTTTGGTAAAAACGGGGTTTCACTGTGTTAGCCAGGATGGTCTCGATCTCCTCACCTCATGATCCGCCCACCTCGGCCTCCCAACTTTCTTCTAATAGTTTTGAAAGAGAAACTATGCCCTCCCTCCATTCTTGCCTCCCAAAGAAAAATGACAAACTCTTCCTGAGCTAGTTGTTCTGTTGTCTGCAATTGTTTTGTGCTTTCTTTGGGTTGCGTGTGTGTCTGTGTGTGAGCTTGTACATATGCATATGCATGTGTGATGCCATCTAATACAGTATCATGCTAGAAGGTGCTTTAGTGTCTGTCCTACCTCTAGATGAATCCAACAGGAGAATACATGTGACAGGGGCCAGATGCTGGTTGGGGTGGGCCAGGAACCTTGTTGAGTAACTCTCTGCTAGAACTTGAATAGCAGACAACACCCAGTAATGAGGGGAAATCATTCACAGACTTCAAAATAGAAGGGAAAAAATAAGATAAACTTTGCTCTGTAACCCAAAATGAAGATTTGGTACAAGCTTGTGGCATTCTCCACCTGTCTCCATCTCTAGTGCTACCAGGGGGCCTAACCTACTAAAAAAAAGCAGGTGTTTCAGGTTCCCAATTGATTAATCTTTTAAACCATCCCTTATTCATTGTGTACCTGCTGTGCTCAGCATCATGCTAAATGCTATAGGGGACACAGAAGACATGGCCTTGCACTCTGGGACCTTATATTCTGGGAGGGGATATGAGACTAATTCTATTTATCACATAACATAATTAACACTATGTTGGCTTTCAGGACAATATTGTGTTGTCATAGCATCATTTCAGGTTTGTAAATCTTACATACAAAAAAGATTGTGAATTATAGGGATTGTGTGATGTACTCTGATGTTTTTAGTGGCAGTAACTTATGCAGTCCTAGATACATAATAAACCCTCATGGAAAATGGTGGCTTAAGTGTTATGGAGCCTTACAGGTTCTAGAGCTATAGAAGTCTGTCTAGGCTGCTATTTTGCGAATTGAGAGGAACAGGAGGCCGGGTAGTGTTTCTGTCCTAATTCCAGGGCACATTCAAAAGATAGAGTTACATGAGCAATCCCAAAAAGCACCACTAGAAGGACATTGGATTCAAATTGGATCAGACAGTTTCAAGGTGTCTTTAGAAAAGGTGGCAGCTATAGGCCACCAGTGGCTCATGCCTGTAATCCCAGCACTTTGGGAGGGCGAGGCAGGCAGATCACCTGAGGTCAGGAGTTCGAGACCAGCCTTGCCAACATAGCGAAACCCCATCTCTATTAAAAAAGTACAAAAATTAGCTAGGCGTGGTGGCGGGCACCTGTAATCCCAGCTACTCAGGAGGCTGAGGCAGGAGAATTGCTTCACCCTCGGAGGCAGAGGTTACTAGTGAGCCGAGATCACACCACTGCACTCCAGCCTGAGCGACAAGAGCGAGACTCCGTCTCAAAAACAAACAAACAAACAAAACAACAACAACAAAAAAGAAAAGGTGGCAGCTATAATATGACATGTCTGGGAGACCAAAATGGTGCTTTGACACTCCCTATTTAGTTTTACTGTTGCCATAACCTCAGGAGCCCTGGCTCCCTTAGAGGCCTGGGAAGGTCTGCATGGCCACAGTGTCATTGTCTGCCTGCTTTTGTTGTTGGATTCCCTGCTCTTTTACTAAGCTTAAGTTTGGCCTTCTTTTGTTCAATTCCTTTTTCTGACCAGCTGCCCTGAACCTCATTCAAATGCCATGTGTGTGTATCTGAAACTTGGCCATTTAATTCACAGAAGAGCCTTGGGGAACTTTTAGGTTTTATGTTATGCAGGGGTCATATTGCTTTGAGTTTCAGCCTCCAATTGATGCTTTAAAAAGACTCAAAGAAGGATTCCAGCTGTACCTTCTGAGTTTCACCAGGTGTGTTAGCAGAAGCCAGCAGAAAAGGAGGCAGGCAGATTGGAATCATGTCACAGGATTTCAAATGGATTTACTGTACTTGTTATATGATATTTCATAGATAGCTATTACTGTTCATCAGAATAAATGGAAAATACAAGAAAAGAGGAATTAAAAGCCACCACTAAAAGGATCAGTCTTGTGTTACTGAAACCTCAAGCTGAGAACCACAGTACTCAGGATTCCATCTGTCCCAGCTCCAGGCTGCCATTGCTGTCTGTCTTTTCAGCTGAGGCCTTTGTATAAACCCCTGGATTCTGCAGACCCCTATAACCTTATCTGTCAGAATGAGGAAAAGAAACCCTGTTTGGCTTCCTGGGACCTTAAGATTACGAGTTCATGTCTCAGTGGAGAGGTATTCTGGAAACTCAAACAGCTTTGAATCTCAGAAGCAGAAGTGAAGAGAGACCTCAGGAAGTCTCATACCTTTTCTCCAGAGCAGGTGGGGTGGCCACCAGCCACCTCAGAGAGACTGTTATTTTCTGTTTTATTTTGAAAATGTTCCTTAAAAATCAAATATTTTCAGTCAAACTGTGTTTCCCACTACCTCGTTTTATAAACTGGAACTACAGCATATATACGACATAGACTAAGTCCCAAGAGACATAGACTGAGTTATCTCCCTGAGTTATCATTCCATTCGGAAGATAACTCTGATTGAGCATACCCCCTGGGGTCTCTCTTCTTTGTTACTGGTCCTCAAAATCTGCTCCTCCAGTGTGCTCATCCATGATTTTATTCTTAAGTGCAGATTTGCCAGTGAAGAATTATTTAGTTGTTAGAAAGTAAGTCAGGCACATAAGGGAGTGTGAAAAGTTTGAAAAAAAGGGAGGGGCTTTCTCCTCATCATAGAGGAAGCTAGCAAGCATGTTTGCAATTAAATGTTTTTTCTTAACTTTTAAGTCGGTTGGTTCATGGTACAATTCATGCTTGTAGTTACATCATCTCTCCTTCATAATGAAACTGCTATTCTTTAAAGCCAAATCATGCCAGGTTGAAAGTATTTTGAACTTTTTGCTCATCTACAATCTCAGCTCAACAAATAACTTTCATTTTTTCAGAAGCTCTTCAAATGGACTTCATTCACAGGGAAAAAAAAAATCCTTGCGTGCGTTAAGTTCTTTGGACCTCTATTTTTATTTCCTGACTGGCACATTGTCATTTCTTCTGTCATACACAATTTGGCTTCATTGAATTCTTTGCCATTTGATCTCCTTAAGTGCCCCAGCTTCAACAGACTCTTCTCTGACATTGAGAGTTTTTGCTCTGTGCTGAATGCAAATTGCCACTTTCCAGTGCATGAAAAATGACAGTGTTTCTGATTTTATCTGGTTTGTGCATAGTATTATTAAGTATTAAACATAATAAGTATTAAACTCCAGGAAAATATTCCCAAGAGCTGAGGTCCAAAAAGTCGTCAGACCTAAATTTAGGTAAGGACCAAACTTTTTGGCTCTTAAATTCAACTTGTTTTGTACTTTTTAGTTTATGCATCTGACCTCAGTTACTTTTCTTGAGGTTCTGACATTCCATTCATCAGGAGAATAAATGTTCTCTCTGCTTAAGTTACTTCATTTATAAAATGGAGAAATTAATAGCAATTGTATTGTTGATGGATTAAATGAGATGCTACACAGAACAGCACCTGAAGTTTAGAGACTGCTCCAAAATGTTGAGTCGCTATTGTTGTTGTAATAATTATTAAATTGGTTATTGAAATGGGCATGGTTTAAATGACATTTGGTTCCAGATATCAGGTGTTAGAAATTTTGAGATTATTTATGACAGAAAACAACTCTCTGAACGTACAGCCTGCAGGGACATTAGACTAGTTACCACCATCCCAAATAAAAAGAATACTGCCCTCTCACTTTGTTTTTTTTTTTTTTAACTCTCATACTCCAAGTATGTGTTCTTACTTAGTCTGATGTCCCTTGTTACTTACATTGCATTAATCCCTTAAAATGCCCGCCTTTTAATAGACAACTTTAATAGACAACTAGAACAGATGCTTTCCATATTTTGCATGTATCACAGAGGTCACTCAGGTTTTCCTTCTACCAACAGATTGGATGCCAGTGCACTCAGTTTAGACACTGGACATACTCTTTAAAGTACCTTCAGAGAAGAGCACTGCACATTGCCATTTGTAATTTGTGCCAAAATACTGTATAAAAATTTTTGTTTAACCTACCTATGTTTAAGTCTTATTTGCTTTGTCTTCTTTGTGCTGATATGCTTCCTTTAAGACACTTAAAACGATTTCCCTAAGGAGCATCCTGTGCTTTTTTTGTTTTGTTTTAAATGATGCTACTACTAATTTTTCCTTGGTATTATGGAGTCTATATTATCTGTTAACTCAAGTGCAAGAAAACCCAATTTAAACTGACTTAAGAGAGAATATGTCACTTAACTGAGCAAAGCAAAAATACCGTGGCTTCTGCTGCTGTTTATGTCAGGAGCAAAGGATGTCACTTAGACCTGGTTTCTCCCTCTCTATATGTCAGCTCTCTCTTCTTCATATCGGTTCTATTCTCCTGCAGGTTCTCACTTCACCTCCATAACATATCCCCATAGCTCTTGATTTATTTATAGCTTCTAGTCTGGGGGCAAAGAAAAGATCAGAGTAAAACAAACTTAGGTATTTATAAACATCAGTTATAGAATTATGATTGATAATTGGTAATAGAGATGAATGCTTTAGACAGGGTGATGGAGTCAGAACTTTTGGGAAGGTGATTTTACATATATATTTTTTAATTTTTTAATTTTGTGGGTACATAGTAGGTATATATATTAATGGGGTACATGGGATGTTTTGATACAGGCATGTAATGCATAATAATCACATCATGGAGAATGTATCCATCCCCTCAAGCATTTATCTTTGTAATACAAATAATCCAACTACAGTCTTTTAGTAATTTTAACATGTATAATTAAGTTATTGTTGACTATAGTCATGCTGTTGTGCTGTCAAATACTAGGTCTTTTTCATTTTTTCTAACTGTTTGGAAGATGATTTTTTTAAGTAAGGGCTACATGAGGAAACAGTCATAAGAATGTCCTAATAAAGATGGGTGTGGTGGCTCACGCCTGTAATCCCAACACTTTGGGAGGCTGAGGTGGGTGGATCATCTACGGTCAGGAGTTCAAGGCCAGCCTTGTCAACATGGTGAAACCCCATCTCTACTAAAAATACAAAAAATAAGCTGGCATAGTGGCAGGCACCTGTAATCCCAGCTACTTGGGAAGCTGAGACAGGAGAATCTCTTGAACCCAGGAGGTGGAGGCTGTGGTGAGCCGAGATTGCACAGTTGCACTCCAGCCTGGGCAACAAGAGTAAAAATCTGTCTCAAAAAAAAAAAAAAAAAAAAGATTGATTATCCAAAGCAGAAGAGACAGCAGGTACAAATGTCCTGAGACAAATATGAGTTTGACATATTCTAGGTGCAAGAAGGCCATTTATAAAGGACCTCTTTCCTTTATAAATTACCCAGTCCAAGGTATTATTTTGTCAATGATAGAGTTTGGAGGAAGAGAAGCTCAGAGGTTGACAGGGTTATACTTTATGGACCCCTATAGATCATCACAAAAAGGGGTTTTGGTTTCACTTTTGTTTTGTAGTAAAATAAAGCTACTGGAATATTTTTAGCAGGATTTATTGATTTGAATTAACTTTCAAAAGGCAATTTCAACTGTTGTCTTAGTCTGTTTTGTGCTCCTATAAAAGAATACTTGAGACTGGGTAATTTATAAGTAAACAGAAACTTATTTCTCACAATTCTGGAGGCTGGGAAGTTCACAATCAAGGTGCTGATGCCTGGCAAAGCCCTTCTTGCTGCCTTGCCCATAGCATGGTGGAAGGCATCACGTGGTGGAAGGCATCACATGGTGGAAGAGCAAGAGAGGGAATAAGGAAGAGAGTGAGAGAAGGAAAACTGAACTTATCCTTTTATAAAAAACCAACTGCTGTGATAATGAACTTACTCCTATGATAATGGCATAAATCCATTCATATGAGGAAAGTCCCCATGTCCTAATCACCTCTAAACAATAGAACTATAATCTTTATAGTTCTTCCTTTTTAAAAATCTACAGAAGATTGGGTCTAAAAACAACAACAGCTGGGTCTTGTATGTTAAAATCTCTATATTTTTCTATAATATTGAATGATGAGCTTTTCAAGTTTTGTTGGAAACTTCAATATAGATAAAAAAGCACAAATGCTTTGAGAGTGAAAAATATTGAAAATAGAAAACCTGAGAGCAAACTTTGAGAAGATACCCTGCTGGACTTGATTATGTTGACTTATTATAATAATTTTTGCTGAGCAATTTGTTATAGGGTCAGGCATTTATTTAGCATTTTGATGTATCTATGAATAGAGCTTTATGATTTGAATGAAGCACTTTAAATATTTCATATCTCTCAATTTATTTGGGATGTGAATATATCATAAAAATTTCTGTGAGCTAATTTCAATTTCTGATCACTTTCAAAGGACCTATGTCTTAATAACTAAAAAAAAAAAAAAAAAAAAAAAGGACCTTGGAGAAAACAGAAAAATTGTTGAGAGTAAAGGGCCTGACACCACAATAGAAGATAAGAGAATGACACGTCTGCCTGTTTGTGTTTTGGGATCAGTAACAAGGTGAGACTCAGGAGAAACTGTGTGTATCTTTTCACTCAGCAGAGGGTCAGCAAATACAGAGAAAGAACTCAAGTCAGGAGGCATTTAAAAATAACCTACTAAAAGAGAAAACTAAAGAAGAGACCCCAGACTGTGAAAGATAATATTGTTAAAGTTTTGTGGAAGAATTCCCAATAAAGATAAACAGGAAATAAGGACACCTCAAACAGAGAAGAATAATGCTGCACGCATCATTCAAAGATCAGATGACTAATCTACACCCATTTGGGGTGGTAAGGGAGGAGGAAATATCTTAACTTGAAACAATACACACAGGCTGTGCTGTAGGGCTGGCTGTCTCGTGGGATCCATGTATTCTTGGGGAGGTCTGATTTTCTAAAAATTAATTTCTCCATCCTGGTCTTATGACATGGTTTGTCTGTGTCCCCACCCAACATCTCATCTTGAATTTAATCCCCATAATTCCTACGTGACAAGGGTGGGACCAGGTGGAGGTAATTGGATCATGGGGGCAATTTCCCCCATGCTATTATGATAGTGAGTCTCATGAGATTTGATGGCTTTGCCTTCGGCCATGATTGAAAGTTTCCTGAGGCCTCCCAAGCAATGCGGAACTGTGAGTCAATTAAACTTCTTTCCTTTATAAATTATCCTGTCCTAGGTATTTCTTCTTCTTCTTCTTCTTCATTTTTTGTTCCTTTTCTTTCTTTTTTCCCCCAAGACAGAGCCTGGCTCTGTCGCCCAGGCTGGAGTGCAGTGGTGTGATCTTGGCTCAGTGCAACCTCCACCTCCTGGGTTGAAGAAATTCTCCTGCCTCAAGCCTCCTGAGTAGCTGGAATTACAGGCACTGGCTACCATGCCTGGCTAATAGCAGTGTGAGAATGGACTATTAGATTTTACTTGCCACTTCCTTTAGCATTACTGTTCGAATATACAAATTTGATCGGTTATTTTTGGAGGACATTCTTCCCTTCCTGAGGTATCTATGATATCCCACTCACTTCTCTGATGGCCCTAAATAATTTTATACTCCCAAGATTGAAAGCTGTTTCTCATAGGAGGCTATCATACACAGCTAGGTTTTCCTTTCCAATATAATTCCCTCTCTGTGGGGGTCTTTTCAGGATTCAGTTTTCTTGCCCCAGGCCTTTAATCCAGAATCCAAAGTGTAGCTTAAGCCTGAAGGAAAGATAGAAGACAGACACAAAACACAGGTGAGAATCCTATTGCACAGCAAAATAAAACCCTGAGTTGATTTTGTATTTGTTGAGATAAAAACACAGCAGGTGCTATCATAGATAAGCCTGGAAATCTCAGTAACTTAATAAAGTGAAATTTTTGTCTTGTTCCTCTCAGACTTGTTCTGGCCAGTATGTAAACCAGCCCGTAGGTGGAGGCGATTCTGTTCTACACAATTACTAGGAAGTCAGGTTCCTGCTTTTCATGCCCCTGTCTTCTGGGAATGTCTTCTCTGTCTTCTCATTCTGATGGCAAATGGGGAAAGAGAGGTCTGATCTCATGTGGAAGAGAAGTGGGTGTGTGAGGTCCCTGGCCCAGCCTCGAAGTGGTGTGTATCACTTCTACTTCTATTCCATTTGTCAAAACTTGGTGCAAAAGGCCACATCCAAATGCAAGGAAACTGTGGTACATCTGTTTTCCCAGGTGGCACCAGCAAGCCCTGCCACGTGTATCCTGTGTCTGCTTCTTTCCAGCCCATTTGCTGTCACTAAGCCCATCCACCAAGTGGAGGGCTGGAGAGGACCAGTGCCAGTTCACAAAAGCCAACTGTCAAATTTCCAGGAATTTTGAAAGCCAGTTGTTAAACACAGCCATTATTAAAAATTTATACATCTATTATTTAAAACGTATTTAAAAATCACTTGCTATTTTAAAATTAAAGACAAGACAAATATTGAAAATGCATTACTTTTAAATTATTTTACTATACTTTTTCTTAACTATGCTCTTGAGGCTATATCTGATGTGTCTGTGTGGAGGAAATCCTACATAACAGCATGCTACTGTACTACTCTCCCCAAATTTGCATTCATTGGCTTTACGTTGCTAGCTTGAAATCAGTCATGGTGGGAATATGCACACTCTGGCAATAGGCAAATACTACAAATCAGGGCTTGATTTACTGTTTTGTTGATTGTTTGAATTTAAGAAAGTGATTGAGAAAATAATGATAATTCATATTAAATTTAAAAGTTTTTTATCTATAGTTATTACATACCATTACATACTAGATAGCACTAAACTTAAAAATTCTTTCAGTAGTCAAACTATTACCCAATTCAGCAAAGTGTTCACATAGTTGAGGAAAGCGTGGAGTTCTGAAATGTGGTACTACAGAAGCTGAAGGAGGTTTTGAGTTAACGAACATAATTTGTATTAGGGTGAGACATAATTTAAAACTAGATCATACAGATTCTTCAAAATATTACAAATAGAGCTACCAAATGACCCAGCAATCCCACTTCTGGGTATATATCCAAAGAATCGAAATCAGGATCTTAAGGAGTTACCTGTACTCTCATGTTCATTGCAGCATTATTCACAATAGCCAAGATATGAAAACAACTTACGTGTCTATTAACAGATAAATGGATTAAGAAAATGTGGCATATCCATTCAATGGAATATTATTAAGCCCTAAAGGAGAATAAAATCCTGCTATGTGTGATAACATGGATGAAACTGAAGGACATTTTTGTAAGTGAAATAATCCATTTAGAGAAGGACAAATACTGCATAAGTCTACTTATATGAAGTATGTATATAACAGTCAAACTCACAGAAGTAGAGAATATAATAGTGGTTGACAGCAGACTGGGGAGGTGGGAAATGGGGAGTTGTTCAAAAGGTATAAAGTTTTAGTTACACAAGATGAGTAAGTTCTAGAGATCTGCTGTACAGCATAGTGGTTATTGTTAATAATGTGATATTGTACACTTAAACCGGGCACATCTCATATTAAGCATTCTTACAACAAAAACTCCCAAAACCAACACCAAAACCCAAACAAAACCAAAACCAAAACTGGAACCAAAAACAAAAACAAAGTACCCAAGGAAACTTTGTGAGGTGTTGGATATCGTCTATTCCTTTGATTGTGAAGATGTTATCATAACTGTTGGCCTATGTCCAAACTCATCAAATTGTACATTAGATATGTGCAGCTATTTGTATACAAATTACCCTTTAATAAAGCTGCTTAAAAAATAGGTTTATTGGGCCGGGCACAGTGGTTCACGCCTGTAATCCCAGAACTTTGGGAGGCCGAGGCGGGAGGATCAGGAGGTCAGGAGATCGAGACCATCCTGGCTAACATGGGGAAACCCCGTCTCTACTAAAAATGCAAAAAAAAAAAAAAGCCAGGCGTGGTGGTGGGCACCTGTAGTCCCAGCTACTCGGGAGGCTGAGGCAGGAGAATGACTTGAACCTGGGAGGCGGAGCTTGCAGTGAGCCGAGATCGCGCCACCGCACTCCAGCCTGGGAGACAGAGTGAGACTCCGTCTCAAAAAAAAAAAAAAGTTTGTTATAAGAAACAGATGTAATGACAATAAATTATTAGGAAAATTAGTGGATTGAGATGTAACACCAATTGTCAAATCGTAGTTGATTTGAAACTATAGGTTGATCAAAGATAGAAGAGTTTGGTAAAAATCAATAAAAGCATTTTTTTTTTAGAGAATTAGTTGGCTATATGGGACTTACAATAAAGAGTACTGTATATTTCATTAATATTTGTAAATAAGGGGCTATCAATCTGCTGTCGCACTGGTATAAAGAAATACCTGAGACCGGGTAATTATAAAGAAAAGAGGTTTAATTGGCTCATGGATCTGCCACCAACAGGAAGCATGGCTGAGGAAGCCTCAGGAAACTTTCAATCATGGCAGAAGGGAAAAGGAAAGCAGGTACTTTTTACATGACTGGAGATGAAGGAAGAGAGAATCAGGGGAGGTGCCACACTTTTAAACAACCAGATCTTGTGGGAACTCTATCACAAGTCAGCATGAAGGGGATGGTGCTAAGCCATTAGAAACCACCTCCATGATCCAATCACCTCCCACCAGGCCCCACCTCCAACACTGGGGATTACAATTCTACACGAGATCTGGGCATGGACACAGATCCAAACCGTTATCAATGAGCTATACATCATTCATGTCAGTAAAATTTACAATAAGGTTACATTTATATGTTTTTATATATTACGTCTATATATACATTTATATTGTGTGTACGCACATTTTCCTCCCTGAAGACTCAGTCATTAAACGTTTACCAGCAAACTGCTGCACTCATCTCTCACTACAGCCAGGTGTAACTCCCAGCACTATTCTGAATGTTCTCTTACATCTCTCTCACCTCCTTGCCGTTTCTTCTCCCTCCTCTCCTTTTCCCGCCCAACCTTTGCTTGCACACATCTTATTTCTTACAAACTCACCTCAGCTGTCATGTTCTTCAGGAATTGTTTCCTGGTCGTTTTCACCCTTAGCTTCCCAGAATGAGTTAGGTGTCCTTCCTATATGCCCCCACAGATGCCTTGGGGGCTAACTGCTATTCTGGTTTTCAGGTTTAGTACTGACTCGCTTTTTGTTACGGTTTTATTGTTGGCCCTCTGTATCTGTAGGTCCTGCATCTACAAATTCAACTAACTCTAGATCAAAAATAATCATTTTTTAAATAATAAAAACTAACAATGAAAGAATAAAAATATAACAATTATTTACATGGCATTTGCCTTGTATTTGAAGCATTATAAATAATGTAGAGATAATTTATAGAGGAACTTCAGTATCTATGGATTTGGGTATGGGGGGGGCAGTGTCCCGGAACCAATACCTTGGGGATACTGAGGAATGGCTGTAATACATTTAAATATATATTTAAAAAGAATGCTTTGAAATTTATGTAAACTATAAGATATTTATGTATTCTTCTAAATCTTGCTTTCTACTCAACATTTTGTGTCTGAGATGCATCCATATTGAGACCTATAGCTACAGCACATTTATTTTCACTTCAGACTGGCATATCATTGTACGATATACCACAATTCATCCATTCTCTGCCTACAGACACTTAAGGATGTTCCCATAAGTTTGTCACTATTGAAAGCATTTAACTATTAGAAGCATGAACATTATGACGTGTATTTCCTAGTTGTCTTTTATTTATTTATTTATTTATTATTATACTTTAAGTTTTAGGGTACATGTGCACAATGTGCAGGTTAGTAACATAGGTATACATGTGCCATGCTGGTGTGCTGCACCCATTAACTCGTCATTTAGCATTAGGTATGTCTCCTAATGCTATCCCTCTCCCCTCCCCACACCCCACAACAGTCCCCAGAGTGTGATGTTCCCCTTCCTGTGTCCATGTGTCCTCATTGTTCAATTCCCACCTATGAGTGAGAACATGCGGTGTTTGGTTTTTTGTCCTTGTGATAGTTTGCTGAGAATGATGGTTTCCAGTTTCATCCATCTCCCTACAAAGGACATGAACTCATCATTTTTTATGGCTGCATAGTATTCCATGGTGTATATGTGCCACATTTTCTTAATCCAGTCTATTGTTGTTGGACATTTAGGTTGGTTCCAAGTCTTTGCTATTGTGAATAGTGCCGCTACAAACATACATGTGCATGTGTCTTTATAGCAGCATGATTTATAATCCTTTGGGTATATACCCAGTAATGGGATGGCTGGGTCAAATGGTATTTCTAGTTCTAGATCCCTGAGGAATCGCCACACTGACTTCCACAATGGTTGAACTAGTTTACAGTCCCACCAACAGTGTAAAAGTGTTCCTATTTCTCCACATCCTCTCCAGCACCTGTTGTTTCCTGACTTTTTAATGATCGCCATTCTAACTGGTGTGAGATGGTATCTCATTGTGGTTTTGATTTGCATTTCTCTGATGGCCAGTGATGATGAACATTTTTTCATGTGTTTTTTGGCTGCATAAATGTCTTCTTTTGAGAAGTGTCTGTTCATATCCTTCACCAACTTCTTGATGGGGTTGTTTGTTTTTTTCTTGTAAATTTGTCTGAGTTCATTGTAGATTCTGGATATTAGCCGTTAGTCAGATGAGTAGGTTTCTCCCATTTTGTAGGTTGCCTGTTCACTCTGATGGTAGTTTCTTTTGCTGTGCAGAAGCTCTTGAGTTTAATTAGATCCCATTTGTCAATTTTGTCTTTTGTTGCCATTGTTTTTGGTGTTTTAGACATGAAGTCCTTGCCCATGCCTATATCCTGAATGGTATTGCCTAGGTTTTCTTCTAGGGTTTTTATGGTTTCAGGTCTAACATGTAAGTCTTTAATCCATCTTGATTTAATTTTTGTGTAAGGTGTAAGGAAGGGATCCAGTTTCAGCTTTCTACATATGGCTAGCCAGTTTTCCCAGCACCATTTATTAAATAGGGAATCCTTTCCCCATTGCTTGTTTTTCTCAGGTTTGTCAAAGATCAGATAGTTGTAGATATGCAGCATTATTTCTGAGGGCTCTGTTCTGTTCCATTGATCTATATCTCTGTTTTGGTACCAGTACCCTGCTGTTTTGGTTACTGTAGCCTTGTAGTATAGTTTGAAGTCAGGTAGCGTGATGCCTCCAGCTTTGTTCTTTTGGCTTAGGATTCACTTGGCAATGCGGGCTCTTTTTTGGTTCCATATGAACTTTAAAGTAGTTTTTTCCAATTCTGTGAAGAAAGTCATTGGTAGCTTGATGGGGATGGCATTGAATCTGTAAATTACCTTGGGCAGTATGGCCATTTTCACGATATTGATCTTCCTATCCGTGAGCATGGAATGTTCTTCCATTTGTTTATATCCTTTTATTTCATTGAGCAGTGGTTTGTAGTTCTCCTTGAAGAGGTCCTTCACGTCCCTTGTAAGTTGGATTCCTAGGTATGTTATTCTCTTTGAAGCAATTGTGAATGGGAGTTCACTCATGATTTGGCTCTCTGTTTGTCTGTTATTGGTGTATAAGAATGCTTGTAATTTTTGTACATTGATTTTGTATCCTGAGACTTTACTGAAGTTGCTTATCAGCTTGAGGACATTTTGGGCTGAGACGACGGAGTTTTCTAGATATACAATCGTGTCATCTGCAAACAGGGACAATTTGACTTCCTCATTTCCTAACTGAATACCTTTTATTTCCTTCTTCTGCCTGATTTCCCTGGCCAGAACTTCCAACACTATGTTGAACAGGAGTGGTGAGAGAGGGCC
Organism: Pan paniscus; assembly: GCF_029289425.2. Lineage (NCBI taxonomy): Eukaryota > Metazoa > Chordata > Mammalia > Primates > Hominidae > Pan > Pan paniscus. The sequence continues at coordinate 105,538,229 of NC_073253.2, forward strand.
TCCCTGTCTTGTGCCAGTTTTCAAAGGGAATGCTTCCAGTTTTTGCCCATTCAGTATGATATTGGCTGTGGGTTTGTCATAGATAGCTCTTATTATTTTTGAAATACGTCCCATCAATACCTAATTTATTGAAAGTTTTTAGCATGAAGGGTTGTTGAATTTTGTCAAGGCCTTTTCTGCATCTATTGAGATAATCATGTGGTTTTTGTCTTTGGTTCTGTTTATATGCTGGATTATGTTTACTGATTTGAATATGTTGAACCAGCCTTGCATTCCAGGGATGAAGCCCACTTGATCATGGTGGATAAGCTTTTTGATGCGCTGCTGGATTCGGTTTGCCAGTATTTTATTGAGGATTTTTGCATCAATGTTCATCAAAGATATTGGTCTAAAATTCTCTTTTTTTGTTGTGCTCTGCCCGGCTTTGGTATCAGGATGATGCTGGCCTCATAAAATGAGTTAGGGAGGATTCCCCCTTTTTCTGTTGATTGGAATAGTTTCAGAAAGAATGGTACCAGCTCCTCTTTGTACCTCTGGTGGAATTCAGCTGTGAATCCATCTGGTCCTGGACTTTTTTTGGTTGGTAAGCTATTAATTATTGCCTCAATTTCAGACCCTGTTATTGGTCTATTCAGAGATTCAACTTCTTCCTGGTTTAGTCTTGGGAGGATGTATGTGTCAAGGAATTTATCCATTTCTTCTAGATTTTCTAGTTTATTTGCGTAGAGGTGTTTATAGTATTCTCTGATGGTAGTTTTTATTTCTGTGGGTTCAGTGGTGATATCCCCTTTATCATTGTTTATTGGGTCTATTTGATTCTTCCCTCTTTTCTTTATTAGTCTTGTTAGTGGTCTTTCAATTTCGTTGATCTTTTCAAAAAACCAGTTCCTGGATTCATTAATCTTTTGAAGGGTTTTTTGTGTCTCTATTTCCTTCAGTTCTGCCCTGATCTTAGTTATTTCTTGCCTTCTGCTAGCTTTTGAATGTGTTTGCTCTTGCTTTTCTAGCTCTTTTAATTGTGATGTTAGGGTGTCAATTTTGGATCTTTCCTGCTTTCTCTTGTGGGCATTTAGTGCTAGAAATTTCCCTCTACACACTGCTTTGAATGTGTCCCAGAGATTCTGGTATGTTGTGTCTTTGTTCTCATTGGCTTCAAAGAACATCTTTATTTCTGCCCTCATTTCATTATTTACCCAGTAGTCATTCAGGCGCAGGTTGTTCAGTTTCCATGTAGTTGAGCGGTTTTGAGTGAGATTCTTAATCCTGATTTCTAGTTTGATTGCACTGTGGTCTGAGAGATAGTTTGTTATAATTTCTGTTCTTTTACATTTTGAGGAGTGCTTTACTTCCAGCTATGTAGTCAGTTGTGGAGTAGGTATGGTGTGGTGCTGAAAAGAATGTATATTCTGTTGATTTGGGGTGGAGAGTTCTGTAGATGTCTATTAGGTCCCTTGGTGCAGAGCTGTGTTCAATTCCTGGGTATCCTTGTTAACTTTCTGTCTCATTGATCTGTCTAATGTTTACAGTGAGGTGTTAAAGTCTCCCATTATTATTGTGTGGGAGTCTAAGTCTCTTTGTAGGTCACTAAGAACTTGCTTTGTGAATCTGGGTGCTCCTGTATTGGGTGCATATATATTTAGGATAGTTAGCTCTTCTTGTTGAATTGATCCCTTTACCATTATGTAATGGCCTTCTTTGTCTCTTTTGATCTTTGTTGGTTTAAAGTCTGTTTTATCAGAGACTAGGATTGCAACCCCTGCCTTTTTTTGTTTTCCATTTGCTTGGTAGATCTTCCTCCATCCTTTTATGTTTAGCCTATGTGTGTCTCCACAGATGAGATGGGTTTCCTGAATACAGCACACTGATGGGTCTTGACTCTTTATCCAATTTGCCAGTCTGTGTCTTTTAATTGGAGCATTTAGTCCATTTACATTTAAAGTTAATATTGTTATGTGTGAATTTGATCCTGTCATTATGATGTTAGCTGGTTATTTTGCTCGTTAGTTGATGCAGTTTATTCCTAGCCTCGATGGTCTTTACAATTTGGCATGATTTTGCTGTGGCTGGTACCGGTTGTTCCTTTCCATGGTTAGCGCTTCCTTCAGGAGCTCTTTTAGGGCAGGCCTGGTGGTGACAGAATCTCTCAGCATTTGCTTGTCTGTAAAGTATTTTATTTCTCCTTCACTTATGAAGCTTAGTTTGGCTGGATATGAAATTCTGGGTTGAAAATTCTTTTTTTTAAGAATGTTGAATATTGGCCCCCACTCTCTTCTGGCTTGTAGGGTTTCTGCCGAGAGATCCACTGTTAGTCTGATGGCCTTCCCTTTGTGGGTAACCCGACCTTTCTCTCTGGCTGCCCTTAACATTTTTTCCTTCATTTCAACTTTGGTGAATCTGACAATTATGTGTCTTGGAGTTGCTTTTCTCGAGGAGTATCTTTGTGGCGTTCTCTGTATTTCCTGAATCTGAATGCTGACCTGCCTTGCTAGATTGGAGAAGTTCTCCTGGATAATATCCTGCAGAGTGTTTTCCAACTTGGTTCCATTCTCCCCGTCACTTTCAGGTACACCAATCAGACATAGATTTGGTCTTTTCACATAGTCCCATATTTCTTGGAGGCTTTTTTCATTTCTTTTTATTCTTTTTTCTCTAAACTTCTCTTCTCACTTCATTTCATTCATTTCATCTTCCATCACTGATACCCTTTCTTCCAGTTGATAGCAGCAGCTACTGAGGCTTCTGCATTCATCACATAGCTCTCATGCCTTGGTTTTCAGCTCCATCAGGTCCTTTAAGGACTTCTCTGCATTCGTTATTCTAGTTATCCATTCATCTAATTTTTTTTCAAAGCTTTTAACTTCTTTGCCATTGGTTCAAATTTCCTCCTGTAGCTCGGAGTAGTTTGATCTTCTGAAGCCTTCTTCTCTCAACTTGTCAAAGTCATTCTCCATCCAGCTTTGTTCCATTGCTGGTGAGAAACTGCATTCCTTTGGAGGAGGAGAGGCACTCTGATTTTTAGAGTTTCCAGTTTTTCTGCTCTGTTTTTTTCCCATCTTTGTGGTTTTATCTACCTTTGGTCTTTGATGATGGTGACGTACAGATGGGTTTTTGGTGTGGATGTCCTTTCTGTTCGTTAGTTTTCCTTCTAACAGACAGGACTTTCAGCTGCAGGTTTTTTGGAGTTTGCTAGAGGTCCACTCCAGACCCTGTTTGCCTGGGTATCAGCAGTGGTGGCTGCAGAACAGCAGATATTGGTGAACCACAGATGCTGCTGTCTGATCATTCTTCTGGAAGTTTTGTCTCAGAGGAGTACCCAGCTGTGTGAGGTGTCAGTCTGCCCCTACTGGGGGGTGCCTCCAAGTTAGGCTACTTGGGAATCAGGGACCCACTTGAGGCAGTCTGCCCTTTCTCAGATCTCAAGCTGTGTGCTGGGAGAACCACTACTCTCTTCAAAGCTGTTAGAGAGGGACATTTAAGTCTGCAGAGGTTACTGCTGTGTTTTTGTTTGTCTGTGCCCTGCCCCCAGAGATGGAACCTACAGAGGCAGGCCAGTCTCCTTGAGCTGTGGTGGAGTCCACCCAGGTCGAGCTTCCCGGCTGCTTTGTTTACCTAATCAAACAACTAACTTGGCAATGGCAGGTGCCCCTCCCCCAGCCTCGCTGCTGCCTTGCAGTTTGATCTCAGACTGCTGTGCTGGCAATGAGCGAGACTCCATGGGCGTAGGACCCTCCAAGCCATGTGCAGGATATAATCTCCTGGTGTGCCATTTTTTAAGGCCGTTGGAAAAGGGCCGTATTAGGGTCGGAGTGACCCGATTTTCTAGGTGCTGTCTGTCACTGCTTTCTTTGACTAGGAAAGGGAATTCCCTGACCCCTTGCACTTCCCGAGTGAGGCGATGCATTGCCCTGCTTCAGCTCGTGCACGGTGCGCTGCACCCACTGTTCTGCACCTACTGTCTGTCACTCCCTAGTGAGATGAACTCGGTACCTCAGTTGGAAATGCAGAAATCACCCATCTTCTGCGCCGCTCATGCTGGGAGCTGTAGACTGGAGCTGTTCCTATTTGGCCATCTTGGCTCCTCCCCTAAAAGTTTTAAAAAGCTTTGCTTTTCCCCTTAAAGTCAAATCTAATTTTGGATGACAAATTCTTTCCCCAGTTCCATTTATAATATTGTCTATTCATTCCACCCTGATTCATCATGCATCATGTTTCAATATATGCGTGGATCTACTTCAGGACTCTGTATTCTGGTGCACTGGTTTTATCTATATCTGTGCTAATACCATGTTATCTTAATCCTAATAATTTTTTTGAAAATCATGATATCTAGAAAGGAGAGTTTCCCTGCCTTATTCTTTTTCTGGAGTGTCTCAGTTATTTTGGAACATTTTTTATTCTATGTCCATTTAAAATAAACTTGTCAAGTTTAATAAAATACCTGGTTGACAACTGATAGGGCTTGCATTTAATCTTTATCATAATTTTAGGAAAAGTGACATCTTTACATTATTGAATCTTCCTCTACATGGATATAAACCTCCGTTCTCTCCCCACTGCCCCTCCACTCTGTTTCTTTATCTCTCTCATTTAGGCTTTCACTAATGTCTTCTAATAAACTTTAATAATTTTCCCCATTAAGAACTTGTAAATTTTGTTGGATTTCCACCAAGAAATATTATATCATTGTGGCTACTATAAGTAATATCTTTTTAATTTTACATTTTTAACTATTTGTGTGTGCATGTCAGCATGTGAGTTGTATTAGATCAGATAGTGATAGCTGCTCAAACAAAAAAACACCAAAGCAGTATAAGGCCTCAAATTCATTTCCTGCTTACATGACAGTATTTGGCAGGTGATCAGGATGGAAAAAGGCACTCCTTCATCCATTTCCTGGGACTCATGCTCAGTGAGATTCTGTTATCTTTGAAACATAGTTTTCCAAGTTGCCCTGAGGGATTGAATCCATTGCATCTTGACTAAGGGAAAACAGTTTGGAGGACACTGCTGGAGGCATGATAGGTCTTGGGTGCACATAGTGTTCACCGCTTCTATTTTATCGCAGTGGACAGCACTTGGACACTGGGCCATCTTAACTGCTTGTAATAGTCCATTTTCACACTGCTGATAAAGACATACCTGAGACTGGGCAATTTACTAAAGAAAGAGGTTTAATGGACTTACAGTTCCACATGGCTGGGGTTGCCTCACAATCATGGTGGAAGTTAAGGAGAGGTAAGTCATGTCTCACATGGATGGCAACGGGCAAAGAGAGCTTGTGCAGGCAAACTCCCATTTTTAAAACCATCAAATCTCAAGAGACTCATTCACTATCATGAGAACAGTGCAGGAAAGACCCGCCTTCCCATAATTCAATCACCTCCCGCCAGGTTCCTCCCACGACATGCAGGAATTGTGAGAGTTACAATTCAAGATGAGATTTGGGTGGGGAAACAGCCAAAACATGTCACTGCTGAATGAGGGCAGGGTCAGAAATGCAGCTGAGGCCTGGAAAGCCAAATTCCAGAGATAACTCTGCATCCATGAAGTGAGGACATGCAATTCTGGTGGACAGCTACCTGTCCTTGACAAAGTCTACCCCACTGGCTTCCAAATATACTTTTGCACTTTGTGCCCACATATAGACCACTCTCCTCCTCATAAGTCTAAAATGGTTACCCCATTCAGCTCAAAGCCTACAATATCTGGGTGTTGTACTGTGCCATATGTTAGGTTTAAAGAGGCTTCATGTCCAGCAACTCAGGATCTAAAAGACAATGCCTGTCTTGAGAGGGATGCTGGGGTGCTCCATTTGGACCTCCATTCCTGATTCTAGAATGTGCTACCCCCAGCACTAGGTGTGCTGATCTCTGACAGGCATTAGCTGCCTTCTCCAACATCATGATGCCCTCTCAGGTCTAGTGACTGTTCACTGTGGGACAAAAAGACCCAGTTTTGTCAATCCACCTCAGGATAGTACTAAAGGCACGTTCCATCTTTATGTTTGGAACTCTCTGTGGGGTAGCTGAAACTTGCACTGAGGCTGTATCACAGACCTACTTCTCCATCTTCTTAGTCCTATTTTTTTGGCTTCTCTTCACAGACGTTGTTCACAAGAACATTCTCTAGCAAACCCCCTGCTATTAATCTCTGTGATACAGTTTGCTTCTTGCTTCCTGTGACATTACCAAATAGCAGAATCAGGATTTAATTAAAGAACTTGTTCTACTGTCAGAGAAGGGACCTCAGAAGGCTTGTCCTGATAGTTACTTCATTGCCACAGATTAATGTCTGTGGCATATTTCTCATTCTTCCCTCTTCTAGATGGACCTGTTCACTGCTATTATCCACTTCCCATTGTACCATTGTTTTCTGGGCTGTCTTTGATAGAGGTGGGGGAGGGTGCGACCATAAAGCATTAGCAGGAGGAAATTTCTGTGGGGTAAAGAAATTTCTGTCCTATTTTCTCGTCGTGGTGGTAGTTACATGAATGTATACATGTGATAATATTTCATAAACCCTAAATTAAAAGAAAGATTATGTAAAAATTTGTGAAATCTTAATAAGGTCTATGGTTTAGTTAATAGCATTATATCAAATATACTTCCTTGTTTTGATCATTTTATTATAGTTACATAAAATGTTATTTGCAGAAGCTGGATGAAGGGTACACAGGAGCTCTTGGGGATATTTTTTGAAACCTATACATGAGACTGGAATTATTTCAAAATCAAACATTTTTAAAAATCTTATTCATTGTTTTTAAACTTAGGTTCATGGTGGACATTACTTAAATAATGAGTGAGAAAACCATCTGTTTCCACACTCTTGGTTTGTATAAAAGGAGCCTGAGACTGACGGAATGAAAGAGGCTACTGACTTCATTTCTGTCAGTCAGTTGCCACCAGGGGATATGTACTACATGTAAAGCACTACACTACACTTCACTTCTAGTTCCTGAGCAGCTGAGACTTTTAAGCCTCCCATAGACTAGATTTTCTATTTCTGAACTTCCCAGAGATTACAGATTTGGGGACACTGACAAATGGAAGATAGCTATAGGAGAGACCAGTGCTGCTCCCAAAGAGCTTATAGTTTCATCTGGGAAGCAGAAGAGGCCAAATGAAAGGATTTGGCCCTCCCAGGTATCACATGAAATAACTGTAAATGAGTAGATAAGTAAATAAACAAAAAGGCAGTGGAAGTGGTGAGGAGGAAATATGAGGAAAGGACAGAATTCTAACCAAATTAATTCTAACACTTCAGTGAGGCCGGTTTAGTTTTGTGGTAGAATAAGAAATGGTTGAAAATTCTTTGATATTCTTCCCATTGAGGGGTTGGGTCTCTTTCCTGTCCCCTTGATCTGGGTTGGTTTGTGACTGCTTTGACCAGGGAGATACAGTGGAAATGGTGTTATGCTCTTTCTAGGCTAGTCTTTAAGATGACTGGGCAGTTTCTTGCTCTTTTGAAACCATAAATCTCCTTATTACAAGTTCAAATATTCTGTGGAACAGACTACATGAGAAGTAGAGGCATCGAGTAGAGCCCAGCTTTCAGATGCCCTGCTGAGGTGTCACAGATATGGCAGAAGTTGCTTTCGACTCTCAAGATAGTCCAGCTGCCAGCTGGGGACTACTTAGTGACCCAGTCAACAACTGAGGCCAGGAGAAATGCCCTGCTGAGTTCTTCCCAAAATCCTGACTCATGAAAGTGTGAGATGGTTTTGATCAGGAAATAAAAGACATGAAATAAATGATTTATTACAGAGATTAGGTGTTATAATACTGTAAGAAACCTGGGGAAGCATAAGCCTGGAAGGGATGATTGGATGATCAGAGAAACTAATCAGGGACCACAAAGGGAAAGAAGTCTAAGAAAAGCTCTTGCTTCTGCAACTGGAGCAGGCTGTAATCACTGCGGTTACAGGACAGGCAATGGGGAAGACAAGCTGGATGTAGGCCAGGGACATAGGAACCTGCAGGGACAAATGGAATCCACAAGGACAAACTGGAACCCACGTTAGCCTCTCCCTACATCTCGCCTTGATGATGGGGAATATTGCTGGAGGATCTGAGGCCTTTTGCTGTAGAGCTGCATATGAGCCTGGAAATAAATGAAAGGAGATTAGGTGGGAGTCAAAGGGCTGCAGGCCCAATTCTCTGCTGAGTAATGCAACAAGGTGGGTTATGAAATCAGCAGCAGTGTGTAAGAGCTTTAGAGTCTCCTCCTGGGAATAACGGCTGCTGCTACACCCAAACCTCCTAATCCTATACAGATGTCCCCTGTGGCCAATCCTAACATGAACCACACAGAGAAGGGAGCTCCGAGAAGTGTAGTTCCAGCTTAGCTAAACCACAAACACCAGTTTCATATGTGAGTAATCTACTTCCTATTTAGAGGCTTTAATGATGATCAGAATAGGGCTTTATGGACTTTTTGGAGGGATTGAATGACTTGGGAACACCAGAGCCTCATGTGTTTTAAGATTTAATAAACGTGAAATCAAGGGAAGCAAAGTGAACTGGTTGCTCATGGATGTTTTAATAAGCCAGAAATATAAACAGGAATGAAAACTGAGATCCTTGGCTTTGCTTCCAGCTCCTTTCTTGACAGCAAGTTGAGGAAATTTTAAATTCATTCATCTCACTTTGTGTCTTCCTTCATAAGCTCAGAGTTATGTAAATGGCTTCCTTTTGTGAGAGGAAGGTTTGTTGCATTAGCTATTTCCTCCTGTCAGGATTGAAAGTCACATCATTAGCAGATAACATCATTTTCATTTCTCCTCAGGGGACCTGATGGGTTGGAACTTTAGCAGAAACAGTCAGTGGAGACCATAACCTGCGATTTGGGTTAAATGTGACATAATACCTTAAGTACTCAACCCCTTCACACCAAAGCAGCGTTATCAAAGATACAAGGTTGTTCATGGCTTTCTAGTATTTAGTGTGACCTCAGAATCTTGAACACTTCACACTTCCTTTGAGGGAAAACAAGCTTTTCTCTCTTGTTGTTTTCATGTCTAATGAATGTGTTTTTCTTGAGAGGCTTTGATGGCAGGTTATTTCTCACCCAGAGCTACACTTTAATGTGTTATCTGTGGAGTGCAACTAGTAGAGCTTTACAGTGCTATTAAGTTAGGTAGGCCTGGGAGCTACTGCAGCAAAGGAAGGCTGAAATCTTTTCATTTTATTATTAAAGAGTCCCCACTGGAAAGGGAAATGGGGAATAAGCTTTACTTGGTCTACGGTCTTACGAGGGAAGGAGAGAAGAAGGTTTCCTGTTTGCATTCTGCCATTACGGGATTTTAAATAATATACTATACAAAGGTGATTACAGTTAATTTTAGGCTTTATGAGAACTTAGCTACCAGGGTTCAGTCTCTCTAGAGAGGCTGGGTTGCAGAGAGAACAAGAAAAATTGCTGGTTTCAGAATGAGGGAAAAATAACAACATCAAGAAAGAAACCTCCCCATTTTGTTCTTAATGCTTTGGGAGTGGACTCCGACATTGTTCTTAAGTTACTCCTAAAACCAGTGGGATGGCCAAAACAGATTTTCAGTTCGAAGGATTTCTGAGCTCCTACAGGTTAAGGAGCACCTAGACTAACAGCACTATTGGGAATTCAATTTAGAGTTTTATGTAAGGCAATATCCACTTCTCATGGGTATAAATATTTTTTATCTACACATAGGGGTTGGCTCTTGGGATTAAAACAAAGTCACCTATTGGGTAATTTCTTCTCAATTTTTTTTATACAAGCTAAAACAACAGTGAAGTCCAATCTAGCCTATGATAATAATGATGATGATTAACACCTTCACTTTTTTTAAGTTCAGTATAGCTTATTCTTGAGCACAAACATAAACAGACTTGAATTTATGCACAGAAGCATAATAAATACTAAGAGAAATGCTACTCTGCATTAATGAATGCATTGCATTATAGTTGGCTAGTAGTGGTCTCTCAGCAATAGACATGTTACTAAATGTCATTATTTTTGGATTTAGCTTTTGTGACCTTTAGAGGCTAGCTAAACACCGAGGAAGAGAGGAAGACATATCTTATTGTGCAGACAATGTACACCGTAAGACAGGTGGCAAAAAGCTTTTGGTTTCATCACATAAATCTCCCTGCCTCAGAGAGATTGAAAAAATCTTAGTGATTCATGGGCACACACTTTAATTTACTATTTTTTCCTGGGTGCCACTGAGGAATAACAGGAGGGAGAAACCTTATTACAAGGAGCACTACTCTTTTATTGGAAAAAGGGATGTGAAGGGAGGATTCAAGAGTTGCTTATCATCATGCATTTGCTTGCTATCAAAAAGACTGAGTAAAATTTCTTTGCAAAATTGAGAAGTCTTGCAGCTCCATTAATTTTCTTTTGAACTGCACACAAATGCCAAGGCACTAGTCTGGTACTTTGAATGGTTAAATTCTCTGTCATGTTGGGATAACTAAAGAGAATTATTTTCCCAAGCATATCTTTTTACGTGTGCCCATTTTTTTGGTCTCTCTTGAAGTAATGTGTGATAGATGAAGTAGTGTTGAAAATATAGTGAGTGACAAAATACACAGAGATATATTGTGTACTCTTGTTTCTCGCTGGGATTTGTCATGCTTTTTGGGGGAGAAGGTTCAAAATATAAAAACCAGGTAGAAAAGAACAACCTTTTTTGTCTGTGATCTGTTACTTGTTTGTGATGTGCTAAAAGAGGCCTAAAGCTTCCAGACTGTGGTTTTGCTTCTGATAATGATATATGGGCCCATTTCCCAGCACTGTGGTGGAGTCTTTTTTATTATTATTATTTCCAGTTATCTTCGGGATGCAACAGTAACTAAAACACATCTCTGGCAGACACCAAACCCAAAGCATAGATGCTTTAACATCTCATTTAACACTGTGGCAGCAATATCAGAGACATGAAGCCACAGGAAGTCCCTCAGAAAGTGATTTATTGGTGTTCACAGTACCACTAGAAGTCCTCACACCTGCCAGTAATAGGTGTCCTTGGCACTGTTTTGCAGAACATAAATCTCCTTTCCCAAGGCCCTTCCTAAACAGAGGCTCTCTTGAGGTGACACTCTAACACTGGCACAAACTCTCCAATGAACCCAGAATCTCAAGAGCAGGAATCATGCTGGCAAACAACATTTAATATATAAATCAAATAGCACACCCATTATCTCCAAGGACCTTGAAGCTAGCACTGGAAATTAAGTTGAGTTTCAGGTTGCCTTTGTTCTGCTTTGAGAGAAACAGCAGATAATTGGGAATCTTTTCAGGGACACCAATAATACTGTAGTTTGGGAATGCAACCCTTAGTGAAACTAGTGATTCATACTTCTTGAAAATAATAATGATGATTAAAACAAAAGGGGAGTGTTTTTTCTTTTCTCAATAATATTTACAATTTAACAGGTAAATCACATCAACTGAACTGATATCATGAAGGAAGTTCTCTCATATGCTCTTTGCTCCTGGCATAGCAGGAAGAACATTCTAGATTAAATCCCTATCCTTCAGAGGCTGATAGACTCAAGATAGCTTACTGCAGGTATAATCTGATACATGCTATATTGGAACACTTGCCATTTTTTTTCGATTACATGTCTTTGAATATTCTTAAATTGTTCCAAACCCATTGGCATTGTTTTGTGTGACAGGAGAGTATATTAAAATATTAATTTTTGTTTGTGTTTCCCATTTTTTTTTCCCAGCAGGTAGACAGCTCCTTATTTTTTTCATGCTTCAAGGTGTTTTTGTAGGGCCAAAAGCAAAGCCACCTGATATGGTTTGTCTGTGTCCCTACCCAAATCTTGAATTGTAGCTACCATAATTCCCACATGTCATGGGAGATAATTGAATCATGAGACCATTTCTTAAATACTGTTCTCGTGGTAGTGAATAAGTCTCATGAGATCTGATGGTTTTTTAAGGGATTTCCCCTTTTGCTTGGCTCTCATTCTCTTTTGCCTGCCACCATGTAAAATGTGTCTTTTGCCTTTCACCATGATTGTGAGGCTTCCCCAGCCACGTGGAACTGTAAGTCCATTAAACCTCTTTTTATTTATAAATTACCCAGTCTTGGGTATGTCATTATCAGCAGGGTGAAACAGGCTAATACACCACCTAAAGTCTGTTTTTTCTTGCCTTTTGTATGGGCCTAAGTTCTTTGAAGGAATGATATTGGTGTCACTGAAAAAGGAGGTGGAAATGGGCTACTCAGGAGTAACCAGTGCAAACCTTCTGGATGCTGTAGCACAAAAAATGATGTTTGCAAAACCCTGGGGGAAGAAGGAGCCACAGTCATGTCTGTAATTAAACTAAATATTGGATTTAAATTTATTTAAAGAGAACATAGTTAATATTTCCTATATAGTAGTGTTTACAGGATGCAATAATACCCTCCCATATATTTTCTGTGTTCTGGAGATTATGTGATACGTCTTTTAATAGTTTGCATAAGTCATTCTACAAAATTGTAAGCCATAAGGGTGAGCTAATGAATAAACTACTGTTATGGTTTGAATGCATCCCCAAAAAGTTTATGTGTTGGAAACTGAATTGCCATTATAACAGTATTAAGAGGTGGGGCCTTTTAAAAGATGGCTAGGTTATCAGGACTTTGCCCTGATGAATAGATTAATGGCATTACTGAAGAGTGATTAATTATGATGGGAGTAGGATCCTGATAAAAGAATAAGTTGGACCTCATTGCTCTCTCTGTCTTGCATGCCCTCTTGCCCTTCTGCCATGTTATAACACAGTAAGAAGGTCCTCACCAGATGCCAACACATGTTCTCGAAATTCCCAGCCTCCAAAGCCATAAGCCAAATAAATCTCTTTTTTTATAAATTACCCAGTCTGTGGTAATCTGTTATGGCAGCAGAAAATGAACTAAGAAAATTGGTATCAAGAAGTAGGACTGTTGCCATTTTAAAAAAAACCTGAAAATGAGAAAGCAGCTTCAGAACTAACAAGGAGTAAATGCTAGAAGAATTTGGAGGAGCAGGCTAAAAACAAAAAGCCTATATTGTGGTGAATAGAGTGTTGGGGAAAATTCTGGTGAAGGCTCAGAAGAAGGCAAATGTAGAAAAGTCTGAATCTTCTTAAGGATTGCTTAGATGATTGTGACCAGAATATTAGTAGAAATACAGACAGTAATAGCCATTCTGATGAAATCTCTAATGGAAATGAGGAATAAGAAAGCCACCCATTCTATAAAGTAGCAAAGACCTTGGCTGAATTGTTTACTTGTTCTAGGACTTTGTGGAATGAAAAATGTGAGAGTGATAAACAGAATAAATATCTAAACATGAAGGCCTTTAGGCTGTTGTGTGGTTACTTTTAACTGCAAATAGTAAAACATGAAGGAAATGGAATGACTTAAACACAGAATTTATAATTAAAAAGAAGGCAGAGGGGAAAGAATTGGAGAATTCATAGCCTGTCCATGTAAAGAGGACAAAGACAGCTTTAGGAGATCAAACCAAGGGAGTGGCCAAATGACTATTTATTAAAGAGATTGCCATAGATAGAGGGAGCCAGGTGCGATTCCTTAAGACAATGAAAGAAAGAACCCAAAGGCATTTCAAATATCTGTATATGAGGCTGCTCCTCCTATCACAGGCCCAGAGCTCTAGAAAGGCAAAATGATTTTGGCGGATGGCCCTGAGGTGCCCTCTACAAACTGTTCCCAGAGCTGCCTCACATTTCTGCTCCACATATTTCAGCACAGCACTCCTCAGCCACCCCAGCTGTAGCTCAAGTGGGCCCAGGTGCAATTGCACCTACTGCTCCAGAAGGTACAAGCTGTAAACCTTGGTGGCACCCACAAGGTGCTAATTCTGCAGGTGTACAACATCAAGAGTTGTGGGAATATGCTTGTCTCCACCTAGATTTCAAAGGATGTGGCAGATAGCTTGGGAACCCAGGAGGAAACCTACCATAGGGCAGAGCCACCATAGATTCTCCACTAGAATAATGTCTGGTGAAGCCGCAGAGTGGGAGCAGGACCACTCATGAGACTTCAGAACTGTAGAGCTACCAGCAAGTTACTCCAGCTTGGGAAGATGCAGACATGTGACTCCAACCCAAGAAAGCTAACATGTGTCCTGAGCCTAGCAAAGCCATGGGGGGCTGGGTTGTCTGAGGCATTGGGGCCCAATCCTCACTCCAGTGTATTAAGGAAGTATGACATGCAGCCAAAGGAGATTATTCTCTAGCTTTAAGACTTAATGTTTTTTTCTCTGTTGGGTTTAGAATTTAGTTGAGACAAGTTAGTCCTCTTTTCTTACTTATTTCTCCCTTTTGGAGTGGTAATGTCTAAATGGACTAAGCCTGCTACTCTTTGAAGCTGAGAGCTTCAAATCCCTGATTTTGTGCCCTGCTTTGTGATGCTAGGGTTGAGACTCTATAGCCACATATATGATTTGCCCTATTGATTTCCTTTTAGGTTCTGCCCATAGGGAACTAGAAGGAGATGGAAGGCTAGAAAACAAGGAAGAGGCACTTACCTTTTGATTATCTTCCTGTTTTTGTCAGTGTTACTCTAACAACACTCCTGCCTCCCAAATGTGTCAGGAAATTCTAGTAGGAGCACTTGATTTGAGTTTGTTGTCTTCCCACTTAAAAAATGAACAGGAGTTTGCCCTCTCAGATTCCAGCATCAGCTAGCCAGCCCTTATCATAGATCTGATCACTAACCACATATATCTCTTCTGCTGAGCTGAGAGACACTAGTACCTGCAGGCTGACTCTTCCTTAAAGGTCTGAGTTTCAGATCGGTGGTTCCTACCTCCAAGATTTCAAATCTTTAATATTCCACCCTTTTCCCTCTAATTTTTCAATTCTAGGCATAAAATCTATGTCCTACTACCGTTGTGATAGCCAAGCATCTCTTTGATGCCTTTTCAGTTTTTTAATATAGTAGTTTCCCCTTTCTTTGCTTTTGCTTTCCATGGTTTCAGTTACCTATAGCTATAGTCATTCATGTTCCTAAGATATTAAATGGAAAATTCCAGAAACAAATAATTCATAAGTTTTAAGTTGTGTACCATTCTGAAGAACATAATGAAATCTTGTGCTTTGTCCCATCCGGAATGTGAATCATCTGTTTGTTCAGCCTATCATTGCTGTATATCCTACTTGTCCATTGGTCACTGATATCATCTGCTCCTGACTTCCAACCATTAACATTACCATGGCTCCTTGATGATCCAGAATCACCTGAAGCAACTGATTCATCTTCTGGTGTATTGTCAGAGGTCAATAGTAGCCTAATGTTATATCACAGTGCCGACATCATTCACCTTAACTTTATCTCATCATTTAGGAATTGTATTATCTCACATCATCCAAAAAGGGTGAGTACAGTACAATAAGATATTTAGAGAGACATCATTCATGTAACTTTTATTACAGTATATTGTTATAATTTTTCCATTTTATTATTGTTATCAATATCTTACTGTGTCTAATTTATAAATTAAACTTTATCACAGGTATTTACATATGGGGAAAACATAGTATATGTAGTGTTTGGTACTCTCTGTGGTTTTGGGAATCCACTGGGGATCTTAAAATGTATTCCCCACTTGTAAGGGAGAACTATCATAGCTAGTTAATGGTTCTGTACATTCTGTATGTAACATTTTCCCTGTTAATGTAACTCATATTTTTTCTATTTCCTGACTAGACCTTGATGGACACAAGGTAATTTTTCTTGCTTGAGCCACTTTTGCTTCTGATGCTAGAATGGCATCTTGCACTTAATATGTGCTTAGTAAATGCGTCTCAGTTTGATTTAATTTGATGCCATAATATAGCAAGAGGGTAGTCTTTAAAGCATAGTGGTAAAGACCAGGAGCTTTGGAATTTGACAGAGATGGGTTCAAATCCCAGTTCTGCAACTTAGTAGCTGTACTGCTTTAGGCAAGTCATTTAATCCTTTTAAGCTTTAATTTCCTTATCTGTAAAATGAGTATAATAAAGCGTTCACCTCATGATGTTGCAGTAAATATCAAAAGGGCCACTCTATGAAAAACTCTGAGCACCTGGTAAATGTTCCATAAGTGTTAGTTATTATTATTTCCACAAAGGGGATCAAATTCAGAGGAAGAAAGAAAGTGACTTTGCAAATTATATAGCACTGAAGAAAGGTGAGAGAAAGCAAGAAATGGGGAAAGGTTAGGAAAACAAGAGAGCTGAGCGTGTGTATGGGGGCTGTTGGGGGATGGATGTTGATACAGGGAGGAAAGTGAATAAATGGTAAAGGTACCTGAACTGATTTTTAATAAAATATGTAATCATGTATTGAACGGTCTACAGTATAGTTCATGTTGTCCTTTGTCCATTTAGAATAAAACCATGACAAGTCACAATGATGTTTGCTTTATTCAGTTCAAGATAACTGAATTTCTGAATATCAAATATTTGTTCATATTTAACTGCTTCTGTTGGAAATATTCCTTAAAAAGATTACATATTACCTTCTTTTATTCTTTCCACGGCTGTTTACTTTAGAAGAGAAATATTACTTCCTGCTTTGATAGCATGTCAAATGTTTCTTCTTATCTCTTCCTAAAAATGCTTCCTTTTTTTCTCTTGAATTTAAAGGTCCATGCCCTTAAACATGGATCTTGTAACACTTCTGTCACATCCCTAAATGGTATTGTAAAAGCATAAAACTCATTTGCTCAAGCTGAGATTCAATTCTGTGGGAATGACAGAGTGCAATTTGCCTACAGGTTCGTGAACCGATAATTGGACTGAGCTCATATTATATGATCTTTTTCCTTGTATATTTTCTAGTGTTTGTATCTTATGCTAAATGCTATGTATAAATCAGTCAACACCCATAAAAAGCATGCTGGTGAGATTGAAAACAGAACTTCAGGTCTTCAGAGGAGGTCTCCTGTGGACCAAATTACCCATAATATGTTGTCTTTGACAAATAAATCAGTAGGGATGACATTAACTTCAGCTCACCTGTAATCACTGTTCTGTTTCGAGAAAAAAGTCACTGTATTTGCCACAACATTCATATGTACACCATTTATACTGGTCACCATGAATGTTGTACAGATTTACTTGACCCTATACTGAGTGGTTCCAGGAGACTATGATTTATAAAGACAAGGTAGAATTGTGAGAAAAGACATAAAAATCTAAAATAAAATTCAACTCATATTTATTTGTGCAGCATATGTGGATCAATGTATGTATGTACATACACATATACATATTACATATACAAATATACATGTGTATATCACACACACACATAGATGTTTCTTTAACTTTCTCCAGTTTTTGTTTTTAAGGACTTCATGGTTTCCTTTCTCCCTATCTTCCCATTAACCATATCTCTCTGTTGTAAACTACTGTATCCTACTGGAAAAAAAATGGACACAATTACCCTGATGGCTATGGGTTCTAAGAAATTAAAATCAAAGATGGGTCTTCCTTTTGGTTACAATCCTAGTGCCTGTATAAGTAAGGGAAGCATCAAAATGAAGTGTGTGTGTGTCTCAGAGAGAGAAGTGTGTGTGTGTGTGTGAGAGAGAGAGAGAGAAATAGAGAGAGAGAGAGACTGCTAGCTAACAGTCAAGACAGAAGACTGTTAGAGGGACCAGGGCAACACATGATGGGTATCAAGATACACAGAGCCACTAAAGATAAAAGAATAAGTAAATTAGTTAGAACAAAAGGCAGCTTAGTTAAATACAAGTGACAGTGTCAGTGATGTTGTGTGGTCATTTATGAGTATAGAGGGTAAATTTGTGTTAAAGGACATTAACAATTTAAAGGGCTGGGGACAGAGTAGGCAGGAATTGCCATCTGCTTGTCTTAAGAAGACCCCCAAATTCCTTTTCCTTAAAGTTTTCTACTATACCCTGTTAGGCCTTAAAAATCCAGGCAAAAACATTGTTAGACTGTTGTTCACATTAAAGTTAAACAGTTGTGAATCCACAAGTGGTTCGATGTGTATAATAGATTCTTGAAGATTACTATTTTATGTTCTTTCAGGAGAGTAAAGATTTTTGTGTACGTAACTGTCACATATGGAAATAATGAGTTACTGGATTTTAGTATTAAGGATGTTTATTGAGAAAGCCTGAGTTAAGAGTGTGGAGAATTAAGTTTTTTCAACACGAGTATAGTATAATTTCATAATTAATTAGAAATTGTAAATTTAAGAATCCATAAAATACTGGTAATAAGGCGTCTTATTAGAAAGAATATTTATAACCACATGAAGAAAAACTGATTGAAAATAGTAGTTTCACCTTTTAAAAATTTTATCTGGGCCAGGCACGGTGGCTTGCACTTGTAATCCCAGCACTTTGGGAGGCCGAGGCGGGTGGATCACGAGATCAGGAGTTCAAGACCAGCCTGGCCAAGATGGTGAAACTCCGTCTCTACTAAAAATACAAAAATTAGCCAGGCGTGGTGGCGGGTGGCTGTAATCCCAGCTACTCGGGAGGCTGAGGCAGAGAATTGCTTGAACCCGAGAGGCGGAGGTTGCAGTGAGCCAAGATCGCGCCACTGCACTCTAGCCTGAGTGACAGAGTGAGACTCCATCTAAAAAAAAAAAAAAAAGTTATCTGTAAATTACAGCAACCAAGCAGCTAAATATTCCACTATAATTAAATAAAGTATTATAAATTCACTGTAAAGGCTCTGCACTGAGCAACGGGTTAAAGAATCAATATGTCAAATAAAAAAATCAAAAGATAAAATGGAAGGCAATAAAAAAATTTACTGCACTTACATGAAAATTATTAGAAGTGTATTTCCCAATTAAGAACTCTTTTAGTCTTTGTTCTGAATATGAACTTCTCATTCCCTCTGGTTCTGCCAAAATCTCTTCTCAATAAATTATGTTTTATTTATTAATTAATTAATTTAAAAGACATCACTGAGATGCCTATAATATGCCAGAATCATCCTAGCCATAGACAGTAGAGTGATAAACAAGACAGAAATGGTCTTTTTCCTCCTGGAACTTTCAGTGGAGTAGACATAAAATGACTGAGAAATCCAATGAATACATGATATGTTTTCAAAATAAGTTCTCAAGAAAAATGAAGTGAAAAAGAAAATGGAGAGAAAGCATATAGGAGTATATTAGATGTGGTGTTAAGGCTTCCTTGAAGAGGTGGCCTTTGATTACTATTGAATGCAAAAAGTGAATCATGTAAGGATCTCGGCTTCCCAGATAGAGATAACACCCAGTTACAGAACTTAAAACAAAAATGTGCTGTCATGTTCAATGAAGAGCAAGAAAACCTTAGACAAAGATGAAGTGAGGAAAATGGTAGAAGGTAAAGTTGGATAGATGTTTTAGTTATCTATTATTATCTATTATGCACAATTAATATCTGGAAACAGCAACCACGTTTGGTCACAATTCTGCAATTTGGGCTGGGCTCAGCTAAATGATTTTCTGTTGATTGTGTGTAGACTGCAATTATCTGGTGGCTTGATTGGAGCCAATGACCTAAGATGGTCTTACTCACATATCTGATGGCTGGTCCCTGGCTCTTGGCTGCTCATGTATCCCCAGTCAGAGTTGCTTTACATAGTAGTGTCAGTATTCTAAGAGAGTAAGCCCTAATTCCCAAGCACATAACATGCTTCTGCTTGCATCACATTTGCTGATGTCCTAAACAGCAAAGAAATCTTGTAGTCAGGTACAGGGTCAATGTGAGAGGAGATGTCATGAGGGTTATAATACTGCAAGGCATGATTCATTGGGGGTTACAAGTATGAAATATACCAGAAAGTGGGAAGGAGCCAGGTGATTTTATTTTTCCTTATATTGTTATTCTTTTTATCTTTTTTCTCTTCATTTTTTTATGCTCTGGACCGAGCATAAATCTTTATAGTTTTTCCAAGAGTTTGGTTATTTGTTTACAATTTTTTCCTTTTTTATTTTTTAAACTATTGTGGGTACACTGTAGGTATATATTTATGGAGTACATGTGATATTTTGATATAGTCAGGTAATATGAAATACACACATCATGGGGAATGGGGTAGGTATCCCCTCAAGCATCTATCCTTTGAGTTATAAACAATCCAATCACACTCTTTAAGTTATTTTAAGATGTACAGTTGAGTTATTATTGACTATAGTCATCCTATTGTACTATGAAACAGTAGGTCTTATTCATTCTTTCTAACCACTTTTTGTACCTGTTAGCCATCCCCACCTACTTCACCAGCCCCTTGCTACCCTTCCCAGCCTCTGATAACCATCCTTCTACTCTCTGTGTCCACGAGTTCAAGTGTTTTGATTTTAAGATCCAACAAATAAGTGAGAACATGCAGTGCTTGTTTTTCTGCGCCTGGCTTGTTTCACTTAACATAATGATCTCCAATTCCATCCATGCTGTTGCAAATGGCTAGATCTCATTTCTTTTTATGGCTGATTAGTACTCCATTGTGTATATGTACCATATTTTCTCTATCTATTCATCTGTTGATGGACACTTAGGTTGCTTCTAAATCTTAGCTATTGTAAATAGTGCTGCAACAAACATGGGAGTGCAAATATCTCTTTGAAATACTGATGCCTTTTCTTTGGGGCATAGGCACACCAGTGGGATTGCTGGATCAGATGGTAGCTCCATTTTTAATTTGTTGAGGAACCTTCAAGCTGTTCTCTATGGTGGTTGTACTAATTTACATTCCCACCAACAGTGTATGAGAATTTGCTTTTCTCCATAGCCTTGCCAGTATTTGTTATTGCCTGTCTTTTAAATATAAGCCATTTTAACTGGGGTGAGATGATATTTCATTGCAGTTTAACTTGCATTTCTCTGATGATCAATTATGTTGAGCCCTTTTTCATATGCCTGTTCACTAATTGTACACCTTCTTCTGAGAAATGTCTATTCAGATTTTTTGCCCATTTTTAATAGGATTTAGAGATTTTTCCTAGTTTTTCAGCTTCTTACATATGCTGGTTATTAATCCCTCATCATATGGATAGTTTGCAAATATTCTCTCCCATTCTGTGGGTTCTCTTCACTTTGTGGATTGTTTCCTTTGCTTTGCAGACACTTTTTAAATTGATGTGATCTTATTTTTTCATTTTTGCATTGGTTGCCTATGCTTGTTGGGTATTACTCAAGAAATCCTTGCACACTCTGATGTCCTGGAGAGTTTCCGCAATGTTTTCTTCTAGTATTTTTATAGTTTGAGGTCTTAGATTTAAGTCTTTAACCTATTTTGATTTGATTATTGTGTATGATGAGAGATAGGAGTCTAGATGCATTCTTCCACATATGGATATCCAGTTTTCCCAGTACCATTTATTGAGGAGGTTGTTCTTGCTCAAATATATGTTCTGGGCATCTTTGTGGAAAATGGATTTACTGTAGATGTATGCAATTTTTTCTGGGTTCTCTATTCTCTTCCATTAATCTATATGTCTGTTTTTATGGTAGTACCATGCTGTTTTGGTTACTATAGCTCTATAGTATAATTTGAAGTTAGGTAACGTGATTCCTGCAGTTTTGTTCTTTTTTGCTGAGAATAGATGTAGCTATTCTGGGTCTGTAGTGGTTTAATATAAATTTTAGGTTTTCTTTCTAATTCTGTGAAAAATTTCATTGGTATTTGATTAGGATTACATTGAATCTGTAGATTGCTTTGGGTAGTGCAGACATTTTAACAATTGGTTCTTCCAATCCATAAACAGAGGTTTTTTTTTTATTTTTTTAGTGTCCTCTTCAATTTCTTTTATCAGTGTTTTATAATTTTCATTATAGAGGTCTTTCACTTCCTCGATTAAGATAATTCTTAGTTTTTTAATTTTATGTGTAAGATCTTAAACTATTAGAAATGGGATTATTTGGTTTATAATAGCCATTATAATGGCTATTATAAATGGGATTACTTTTTTTATTGTTTTTTTCCAATTGTTCACTGTTGGCATATATATTTTTGTATGTTCAGTTTGTATCCTGCAACTTTAACAAATTTGTTTATCAGTTCTAATAGTTTTTCTCTGGACTCTTTAAATTTTTCAAAATATAATATCATATCATTTGCCAACAAGAATAATTTCACTTCTTCCTTTCCAATTTGGATGCTCTTTGTATCTTTGTCTTGTCTGATTGCTCTAGCTTGAACTCCCAGTACTATGTTTAATAATAGCGGTGAAATTGGGTACCCTTGTCGTGTTGAAGATCTTAGAGAAAAGGCTTTCAGTTTATCCTCCTTCAGTATAATATTAGCTGTGGGTTTGTCATATATGGCGGTTATTACATTGAGGTATGTTGCTTCTATCTCCAATTTTTTAAGGGTTTTTGACATAAAGGGATGTTGAATTTTATCAAATGTTTTTTCAGCATCACTTGAAATGGTTTTATCATTTTACCATATAATTTTTATCATTCATTCTACTCACATAATGTACACATTGATTGATTTGTTTGTATTGAACCATCCTTGTATCCCCAGGATGAACTCCACTTAGTCATGATGTGTGACATTTGTAATGTGCTGTTGAAAATTGTTTGCTATTATTTTGTTGAGGCTTTTTGCATCAATGTTCATCAGAGATACTGGAGTATAGTTTCCTTTTTGCAATGTGTCTTTTTCTGTTTTGGTTTCACGATAATACTGGCCTTATAGAATGAGTTTAGAAGTATCCCCTCCTCCTCTATATTTTTGAATAGTTTGTGTAGGATTGGTATTAATTCTTCTTTAAATGTTTGGTAGAATTCAGCAGTGAAGCCATCAGGTCTCAAGCTTTTATTTTCTGGGAAACTTTTTATTGCAGCCTTTATCTTGTTACTTGCTGTTTGTCTGTTCAGGATTTGAATTTCTTCCTTGTTCAATTTTGGTAGACTGTATGTATCTAGGAATTTGTTAATTTCTTCTAGACTTTCCAATTTATTGGTATATAGTTGCACATAGTAGCCACTAATGATCCTTTGAATTTCTGCATTACCAGTTTTAATGTCTCATTTTTCATTTCTGATTTTATTTATTTGGATACTCTTTTTTTCCTTAGTCTGGCTAAAGGTTGTCAATTTTGTTTAACTTTAAAAAAAAAACAACTTTTTGCTTCATTGATCTTTTGTATTTTTTTCACTTCATTGATTTCTACTCTGATCTTTATTATTTATTTTCCTCTATTTATTTTGGGTTTGGTTTGCTCTTGCTTTTCTAGTTCTGTAAAGTGCATTGTTAGATTGCTTATTTAAAAATTTTCCTCTTTTTTGATGTTGGCAGTTATAGCTATAAACTTCCCTATTAGTACTGCTTTTGCTGTATCCCTTTGGTTTTGGTATGTTGTCTTTAAATTATCATTTGTTTCAAAAATTTTTCAATTTCCTTTTTAATTTTTTTATTGACCCACAGGTCATTAAGGAATATATTGTTTAATTTCTGTGTATTTGTATACTTTCCAAAATTCTTCTCATTAATTTCTGGTTTTATTCAATTGTGATCAGAGAAAATGCTTGATATTATTTCAATTTTTTGAATGTTTTAAGATTTGTTTTGTGACCTAACATATAGTCTATCCTTGAGAATGATCCACGCTGAGGAAAAAAATGTGTGTTCTGCAACCTTTGGATGAAATGTTCTGTAAATATCTATTAAATCCTTTTGGTCTATAGTGGAGATTAAGTCTAATGTTTCTATGTTGATTTTCTGTCTGGAAGTCATCCAGTGCTGAAAATTGGATGTTGAAGCCACCAGCTGTTAGTGTATCAGGGCCTATGTCTCTCTTTAGCTCTAACAGTCTTTTCTTTATACATCTGGATGCTCCAGTGTTGGGTGCCTATATATTTACAATTGTTACATTCTCTTTCTGAACTTACCCTTTTATCATTGTATAGTGACCTTCTTTGTCTCTTCTGAGTTTTTCTTTTGAAATCTTTTTTTCTAATATAATTATAGTGACTCCTGTTCTTTTTTGTTTCCATTGGCAAGAAATATCTTTTTCCATCCCTTTATTTTCAATCTCTGTGTGTCTTTGTAGGTGACGTGTGTTTCTTGTAGGCAACAGTTCAATGAGTTTTGTTTTTTCATCCATTCGGCCAGTCTATGTCTGTTAATTGGCAAGGTTAGTTCATTTATATTCAATGTTATTGTCTATAAGTAGAAACTTACTCCTGCCATTTTGTTGTTTGTTTTCTGTTTTTTTTTTATGTTATTTTCTTCCTTTTTCCTTTCCTTCTTGTCTTCCTCTAGTGAAGGTGATTTTCTCTGAAGATATGATTTAATTTTTTGCTTTTTATTTTTTGTGTACCCATTGTATGTTTTCTTGGTTTGAGGTTATCATGAGGCTTGCAAGTACTATTTTATAACGCATTCTTTTCACCTGATAACAACTTAATAGTATTTGCATAAACAAACAATCAAGAAAACTCATAAAAACTCTATGCCTTAACTTCAACCCCCTGCTTTTTAACTTTTTGTTTTTGCTATTTATATCTTATTTTACTATGTCTTGAAAAGTTGTAGTTATTATTTTGATTGGTTTATTATTTAGTCTTTCTACATAAGATCAGTGTAGTTTACACACCATAGTTACAAGGTTATGATATTCTGTGTTTTTCTGTGTACTTGCTATTACCAGTGAGTTTTGTACCATCAGGTGATTCTTTATTATTCATTAATGTCTTCTTTCCAATTTAAGTACTCCCTTTAGCATTTCTTGTAGGACAAGTCTGATGTTGATGAAATTCCTCAGCTTCTGTTTGTATGGAAAAGTCTTTATTTCTTCTTTATGTTTGGAGGATATTTTCACTGGATATACTGCTCTAGGGTAAAGGTTTTTTTCCTTCAGGATTTTAAACATGTCATGACACTCTCTCCTGGCCTGTAAGGTTTCTATTGAAAAGTCTGCTGGCAAACATATTGAAGCTCCATTTTATGTTATTTGTTTATTTTCTGTTACTGTTTTTAGGATCTTTTTTTTAATCTTTGACCTTTGGGAATTTGATTATTAAATACCTCAAGGTAGTCTTCTTTGGATTAAATCTGCTTGATGTTCTATAATCTTGTAGTTAGATATTAATATCTTTCTCTAGGTTGTGGAAGTTTTTTGTTATTATCCCTTTGAATAACCTTTCTACCCCGTCTCTTTCTCTACCTCCTCTTGAAGGTGAATAACTCTTAAATTTGCCCTTTGAGATGAATTTCTAGATGCTGTAGGCAAGCTTCATTGTTTTTATTCTTTTTTCTTTTGTCTTCTCTGTGTATTTTCTATATCAGCCTGTCTTCAAACTCACTAATTCTTTCTTCTACTTGAGCGATTCTATTAAAGGACTCTGATGCATTCTTCTGTATGCCTATTGCACTTTTCAGCTCCAGAATTTCTGCTTGATCCTTTTTAATTATTTTAGTCATTTTGTTAAATTTATATGATAGAATTCTAAATTCCTTCTCTGTGTTATCTTGAGTTTCTTTGAATTTCCTTAATACAGCTATTTTGAATTCTCTCTCTGAAAAGTCATATATCTCTGTTTCTCCAAGATTGGTCCCTGGTGCCTTCTTTAGTTCATTTGGTGAGGTTATGTTTTCCTGGATGGCGTTGATGCTAGCAGATGTTCTTCATTATCTGGGCATTGAGGGGTTAGGTGTTTGTTGTAGTCTTCACTGTCTGGGCTTATATTTAGCTGTTAAACCTTAGAAGTTTACCTGGTGTTCTATTGTCTTGTGGCTGAGCTAGCACTCCAACCACAAGATGCAGTGTTTTTCCACTCTTCCCTCCCCTTTCTAATGGCAGAGGAGCCTCACCCCATAGCCGCTGCCACCCTAGGCCCAAGGAGTACTGCCAGACTACTGCTACTTGTTCCCGTGAGACCCAAAGTCTCCTAAGTCCGCTTTTCATGAACACTGCCTGGCCCAGAACTCACATTTCAGGGCAATGGACTCCCCTCTGGCCCAGGGCAGGTCCAGAAATGCCATTCAAGAGTCAAGTCCTGGAATCAGGGACCCCAAGATTCCTCTTGGTACTCTAGCCCCCCTGAGGTTGTGCTGGTACCTAAGTTGCAAGACAATGTCTCCTTTACTGTTCCCTCTGCTTTTCTTAAGCAGAAGTTTTCCTCTGTAGCCACCACAGCTGGTAATGTGCTGAGTCTCACCTGAAGCCAGAAAGTCTCAGAGGCTCACTCAAGGCCCTTGATGTAGTACCTGGTTATTGCTGCTGGTTATTCAGGGCCCAAAGACTCTTCAGTTATCAGGCAATGCATGCAACCAGGAATGGGTCCTTTCTTTCAAGGCAGCAGGTTCTCTTCTGGCCCAATGTGTATCTAGAAATGTTGTCTGGGATCCAGTGCCTGGAACAAGGACCTGATGACTTTGACTGGTGCCCTATTCTGCTGTGGCTGAGCTGGTATCCTAGATGCAAGACAAAATCCTCCTCATTCTTCTCTCTCCTCTCCTCAAGGGGAAGATTTGGAGCCACAAGCTGTGCAGCCTGGGGTTAGGCGAGGAGTGATACCAGTACTCCCTTGGCTGGCCCAGTTGGTTTCTCAGTATGTTGCATGCCACCTCAGTCAGTGGACTGAGTGGGCCTAGTTTAGCCCTAGGACTCACCTAAGTGTTACAGTCCTTATGGCCTAGACTGCCTTTCAAGTTTACTCGGAGATTCAGAGTACTGTAGACCTCAGTAGCAAGATTTGCAGGCACTCACGTTTGGACCACTGGGATGGGTGATTCCCCTTTGGCTAGGGCTGGTTTAATAGCTCCCTCCATGGGTGGGCATCAACTGAGTTTGGTCTGGGTTTCCTTTCTGCTCTAACTAGACAGCACAGAGTTCAGTGCCACACAGTTGCTGTGTTCTCTCTCCCCCAGGGCCCAGAGACACTCTGCACCATGCTGCCACTGCTGGGTGTTGGAAAGGGGTGGCATCAGTGATTCAGGACTGTTTTTATGAGTGCTCAACTGATTTTTGATACTTACGAAGTTTTTTTTCTTTTCTATGTAGATAGCTGTTAACTTGCTGTCCTTGTGATGGTGTGGGGGTGATTGGTGGATCCTATTCTGCCATCTTTCTTTTCCCTCTCTCTCCTAAGGGTTTTCTGTCATTCTAGAGCAATTAAAAATGAGGGGACTTCCAGTTCCAAAATGGCCGCATAGAAGCAGGCTTGAACCGCCCCCATCAATAATCCCAGAAAACAAAAAACAAATATACAGTGCTGAGATTAGTACTTGAAATATCCCCAAACTCAAACATAAATATAAGACAATTCCTGGGGCCGCAGAGAAGTGAAAAAACATAGAGATGATTGTATGAGAACCAAAATTCCACATCCATGACACTCCTCCTTCCCATTCTGCCCAGTACCAGATGTACAGAGAATTTTGCCCCAACTCACTGCTCTCACCCTGAAAAAAGTGATATCAAGGTAGACAACAACTTTCTCACCTTCTCGAATTCCCTGGCAGAATATTTGTCCTTGCCTTAACCCATAAGAAACATCTCAGGTGCCAGAAAGGAGAAATATCCCTGAAAACAGGCAGAGAAAAAGCGGGGAGGCAGAAATACCATCCCCAGTCCTGGAAACTCTGCTTTATAACTCAGCCAAAGGGATGCCAAATCAGAGTGGCTGTTTAGCAGCACCATACTGTAGGAAGTTTGTTTCATAGGTCCCCAGGAGCAACTCCCTCACCAGCCTTTTCACACTGCTGGGACATGCTATTTACAATCCTTCCCCATTTGGAAAGGTTAATGTTCAAATCATTTACCAGAGGCAAAGCAAACCTGGACTTAAGGATCTGGCTGGGGGTGGAGGCAACGACCAAGAGATAAAGGGATCTCTGTGAAAAACATATCCAATAAAAAGCAAAACAAGGCAGACAGAGAAGACTAGAATAAATTCTTTAATACAAAGACATAGACATACATGCACAAGAAACAACAGCAAACAGGAAACCATAATCTCTCCAAATGGGCAAAGCAAAAAACCAGTAACTGACCCTGTTGATATGGCTATATGTGAGCTCTCTGACCATGAATTCAAAGTAGTAGTTTTAAGGAAATTCAGTGACCTCCAAAATAACACAAAAAAAGCAGTTCAGAAATTTATCAGAGAAACTCAACAAAGATATTAAAATAATTTTAAAAACCAAACAGAAATCCTCGGAACTGAGAAACACATTTGCTGTACTGAAAAATTCACTAGAGGCTTTCATCAGCAAAGGAATCAAGCAGAGAAAAGAATCAGTAAAATTGAACACAGGCTACTTGGAAACACACAGTCAGAAGAGAGAGAGAAAAAAAGTAAAAATGAATGAAGACCTCCTGCAAGATACAGAAAATTACCTCAAAGAATTAAATCTAAGAATTATTGATGGTCAAGAGGGAATTGATTAAGAGATGGGGTAGAAAGTTTATTTAAATAAATAATAACAAAAAAATTTTCAACTTGAGAAAGATAAAATATTCAGGTACAGGAAAGTCAGAGAACACCAAACAGATACCCAAACAAGACAATCCCAAGGTATATAAAAATCATGTTCTCAAAGGTTCAGGACAAGAGAGAATCCTAAAAGCAGTATGAGAAAAGAAGCAGATAATGAAAAGGAGTTCCAGTTGGTCTGGCAACAGACTTCTCAAAGGAAGCCATACAGGCAAGGGGAAAGTGAAATGACATTTTTAAAGTGCTGAAAGAAAAATACTGTCATTCAAGAATATTGTACCCAGAAAAGTTATCCTTCAAATATGAAGGAGAGATAAAGTCTTTCCCAGACAAACAAAAGCTGAGAGAATTCACCACCATCAGACCTGTCTTACAAGAAATACTAACCGGAGTTCTTTAAGCTGAAAGAATAAAACAACTGATATGGTTTGCTCTGTATCCCCACTCAAATTTCATGTCGAGGCCGGGCGCAGTGGCTCATGTCTGTAATCCCAGCACTTTGGGAGGCCAAGGCGGGTGGATCACCTGAGGTCAGGAGCTCGAGACCAGCCTGGCCAACATTGCAAAACCCCGTCTCTACTAAAAATACAAAAATTAGCTGGGAGTGGTGGTGGGCACTTGTAATCCCAGCTACTCGGGAGGCTGAGGCGGGAGAACTGCTTCAACCCAGGAGGCGGAGGTTGCAGTGAGCTGAGATCACTCCATTGCACTCCAGTCTGGGCAACAAGACAGAAACTCTGTCTCAAAAAAAAAAAAAAAAAAAATTCATGTCAAACTGTAATCCCCACATGTCTTGTCGAGGGAGGGACCTGGTGGGAGGTGATTGGATCATGAAGGTTGTTCCCCCATGCTGTCCTCATGATAGTGAGTTCTCACGAGATCTGATGGTTTAAAAGTGTGGCACTTCACCCCTCTCCCGTGTCCTGCAACCATATGTAAGACATATCTTGCTTCCCCTTAGCCTTCTGCCATGATTGTAATTTTCCCATGGCCTCCCCAGCCATATGGAACTATGAGTCAATTAAACCTCTTTTCTTTATAAATTACCCAGTCTCAGGTAGTTCCTTATAGAATTGTGAAAATGGACTAATACAACACCAATGTTCAAAAATAAAATAATAAAAAACATACAGAACATTTAAAGTTATAAAACCACTGGTAAAATTAAGTAACTGGACAAACCCACAATACTCTAATATTGTAATTGTGGTGTGCAATACACTCATAACTCTAGCCCCAAAGATAAATCCATCGAAACAATAATAGCTACGACAACCTATTAAGAGATAGGTAATATAAAAATATGTAAGTTGAATATAAAAGTAAAATGTTGGGGAGATGGAGTTAAAGTGTAGACTTTTTTTCATTTTCCTTTTGTTTCTATTATTTTTGATCTAAGATAAGTTGTCATCTCTTTAAAATAGCATTATATCTACAAGATGGCTTTTGCAAGCCTCATGGTAACCACAATGCAGAAACCTGTAATAGATTTTCTAAAGAAAAAATGCAACAGTTTAAAACATACTTCCAGAGAAAATCACTTAGCCATTAAGGAAGAGGATAAGAAAGGAGAAAGAAAGAGATAATTTACAAAACAACCAGGAAACAAGCATAGAAATGGCAGTAGTAAGTTTTTACTTATCAGTAATAACATTTTATATAAATGGATGCAATTTTCCAATTAAAAGGCATACAGTGGCTAAATGGATAAATAAGACCATCTATATGCTTCCTATAAGATATCCTCTTTATCTGGACACACAGACTGAAAGTGAAGGACTGGAAAAAGATATTCCATGCAACTGGAAATCAAAAAAGAGCAGGAGTTGCTATACTAATACAAGGTAAAATAGACTACAAATCTAAAATGGTACAAAGAGACAAAGAATTTCACTACATAGTAACAAAGGTGTCAATTCAGTAAGAAGACAAAACAATCCTAAATATTTATGGACTAAAAATGGAGGCATCCAAGTATAAAAAACAAACATTAAAAAGTCTGAGGGGAAAGACAGACTTCAGTATGAGAATAGCAGCGGACTTTAACACCACACTCTTAGTAATGGACAGATCATCCAGATAGCAAATAATAAGGAAACATCAGAGTTAAACTATACAATACATCTAATAGGCCTAACTGACATTTTCAGAACATTTCTCCCAACTACTGCAGAATACACATTCTTTTCTTCAGCACATGGAACATTCTTCAGAAAAGATACCTTAGGCCACAAAACAAGTCTGAAGAAATTCAAAAAGTTAGAAATTATATCAGGTACCTTTTCTGACCAGAATGGAATAAAACTACAAATCAATAACAAGAGAACCTCAGAAATATCACAAACACATGGAAATTAAACATGCTCATGAATTATCAATAGATCAATGAAGAAATTAACAAAATTTTTAAAATTTATTGAAACCAGTGAAAATGAAAATACAAAATATCCAAATCTATAAGTTCCAGTACTAAAAAGGAATTTTATAGCAATAAACATGTATATCAAAATAGTAGAAAGACTTCAAGAAATAAATCTAATGATGCACCTCAGTAAACCACAAAAGCAAGAATAAACTGAACCCAAAATTAGAAGGAAAGAAATAATAAAGATCAGAGCAGAAATTAATAAAATTGAAATTTTTTTAAAGTACAGAAGATCGATGGAACAAAATTTGATTTTCAAAAAGCTAAAAAAAGTACCTTTAGCTAGATTAAGAAAAAAAAGGGAGAAGACTCAGATAAATAACATCAGAGGGAAAAATAACAACTGAGACCATAGAAATACACTAAATCATTAAAAATATTATGAACAGCTATTTGCCAAAAAATTGGAAAACTTAGAATATATGAGTAAATTCCTGGACACATATAACCTACCAAGATTGAACCATGAAGAAATCTAAAACCCCAATAAATCAATAATGAGTAATGAGATAAAAGCTATAATGAAAAATCTCCCGTGAAAAAAACAAAACAAAAAGCCCAGGACCTGATGGCTTCACTGCTACTGCTAAATTCTGCCAAATGTGTGAAAAAGAGCTAATACCAATTCTCAATCCTCAATCCTCAAACTCCTCAAAAATATAGAAGAGGAGGAAATAATTACAAACTCATTGTACAAGCCTGGCATTACCCAGAAACCAAACCTGGACAAGGACATGGTGAGAAAAGAAAACTACTAGCCAATATCACTGATGAACATAGAGGCAAAAATCCTCAACAAAATACTAGCAAATCAAATTCAACAATGCAATATAATGATTATTCACCATGATCAATCAGGATTCATCCTAGGGATGCAAGGATGGTTCAACATATGCAAATTGATAAAACTGATACACGACATTGACAGAACCAAGAACAAAAACATGAATACTTCAATAGATGCCAAAAAAGCATTTGATAAAATTCAACATCCCTTTATGATTAAAAACCCTCATCAAACTGGGAATAGAAGCAAGATACTTCAAAATAATAAACTATATGTGACAAACCCACGGATAACATTGCACTGAAGGGGGAAAAATTGAAGACATTTCCTCTAAGATCTGTAACAAAACAGGGATGCCCACTTTCAATGCTTTTATTCAACATAATCGGAAGTTCTTGTCAGAACAAGTAGGCAAGAGAAAGAAATAGTGGGTTTTCAAACTGAAAGAAAGGAGTCGAATTATTCTTGTTCTCAGATGACATAATCTTGTACTTAGAAAAAAATCAAAAAAATCTGGCAAAAAACAGAGCTTATAAATGAATTTGGTAAAGTTGCAGTAATACAAAATCAACATGCAAAAATCAGGAGCATTTATATATGGCAACAGTGAACAATCTGAAAAAGACAGCAAGAAAGCAACCCATTTACAATAGCTACAATGAATATAGATTAATTAGGAGTCAATTTAACCAAAGAAGTAAAACATCTGTACAAGGAAAACTATAAAACACTGATGAAAGTAATTGAAGAGGACATCAAAATAAATACATTGCATATTAATGAACTGGAAGAATGACACTTCTATCAAAAGCAATCTACAGATTCAATGCAACTCCTATCAATGACATTTTTCACAGAAATAGGAAAAAAAATCTAAAATTTATATAGACACCAGTAAGAGCCCAATAACCTAAGCAATCCTAATCAGAGAATTAAACTAGAGGCCTTACACTGCCTACTGTACCTACTGTAAAATCTACTGTACCTACTGTACAAATCTAGAGTAAAAAGATTGATTAGCATGGTACTGGCATAAAAACAGAAACATAGACCCATGGAACAGAGTAGTGAACCCAGATATAAACATGCATTTACAGCTAACTAATCTTTGTGACAAAGGCACCAAGATCATGAAATGGGGAAAGGACAATCTCTTAGATAAATGGTGCTGAGAAAACTGGATGACCATATGCATAAGAATGAAAATAGACTCATAACTCTCACTATACAAAAAAATCAAATCAAAATGGACTAAAGATTTAAATCAAATACCTAAAGCTATGAAACTACTAGAAGACAACTTTGGAGAAATCCTCCAGGACATTGATCTGGACAAAGATTTCTTGAATAAGATCGCAAAAAAACAAAACAAAACAAAACAAAAAAACACCCAGCACTTTGGGAGGCCGAGGCAGGTGAATCATGAGATGACGAGATCAAGAACATCCTGGCCAACATGGTGAAACCCCATCTCTACTAAAATACAAAAAATTAGCCAGACATGGTGGCGCATGCCTGTAGTCCCAGCTGCTTGGGAGGCTGAGGCAGAGGAATTGCTTGAAACCGGGAGGCAGAGGTTGCAGTGAGCCGAGATCATGCCACTGCACTCCAGACTGGTGACAGAGCAAGATTCCGTCTCAAAAAACAAACAAACAAACAAAAAAAAAAAAAAACAGGAAACCAAAGCAAACATAGATGCATGGGATTACATCAAGCTAAAAAGCTTCTGCATAGCAAAGGAAACAACTAACAAAGTGAAAAAAAAAAAAAACTCAGAATGGGAGAAAATGTTTGCACACTAACCCATCTGACAAGGGACTAATAACCAGAATATATAAGGAGCCCAAACAATTCAATAGCAAAAACTCAAATAATCCAATTTAAAAATGAGCAAAAGAACTGAATAGGTATTTTTTCACAAAAAGACATCCAATGGCCAACATTAATATTTTAAAATGCTCAACATCACTAATCATCAGAGAAATGCAAATCAAAATCACAATGTGATATTATCTGACCACAAAGTGGCTTTTATCAAAAAGACGGGCAATAACAGATGCTGGCAAGGATTCAGAGAAAGGGGAACCCTCATACACTATTGTGGAAATGTAAATTAGTAAAATTACTAATTAGTACAACTACTATGGAGAACAATATACAGCTACCTCAAAAAACTACAAATAGAATTACCATATGATCCATAAATCTTACTGTTGGGTATATACCCCCCAAAAAGAATATATCAAAAGACATTTGCACTCCTGTATTAGTCAGTGTTCTCTAGAGGAACAGAAGTAATGGAATATATATTATATATAACTAATGGAATATATATAATATATATTCCATATAACTAATGGAATATTATATATATATATTCCATATAACTAATGGAATATTATATATATATATACACACACATATATATATATGAGTTTATTAAGTATTAACTCACATGATCACAAGGTTCCATAATAGGCTGTCTGCAGGCTGAGGAGCAAGGAGAGCCAGTCCAAGTTTCAAAACTGAAGAACTTGGAGTCCAGTGTTTGAGGGCAGGAAGCATCCAGTATAGGAGAAAGATGTAGGTTGGGAGGCTAGGGCAGTCTCTCTTTTCACATTTTTCTGCTTGCTTATATTCTAGCCATGCTGGCAGCTGATTAGATGGTGCCCATCCAGATTAAGGGTGGGTCTGCCTTTCCCAGCCCACTGACTCAAATGTTAAATGTTTGACAGTACCCTCACAGACGCACCCAGGATCAATACTTTGTATCCATCAATCCAATCAAGTTGACTCTCACTATTAACCATCACAAGTCTATCCGTTGTCAACGTGAACCCTTACACATCTTCTGAGATTATACATAATCTTCGAATAAAGACAATAAGCTCATAACTGCGTCTAACATAATACAACTATCCTTCGTACAAGCAGAAATGCACCAATCCCCAACCCAAATACCATTAAATAAAGTTAACAATACTTAAACGCTGAGGTGAAGCCAATAAATCTTATGTCACATGATAAAGGAGAAAGGAAATGAAATGAAGATATTTCTTAGTACAAGCATATGAATGCACAAACATGTTTTTAACAAAAGGAGGAAATATGACAATTACAGTCCTTGTTTCTGCAGTTGACCATGTGGTCATAGCTGGTATTAATGACTACCTTCTTCTAATATCCATCTTTCAATCCATCTTTTAATCCGTATTTCAGCTAACCAAGCAAATAAACTATTAGAACCTTTTTTTTTTTTTTACCTCTCTGAGCTGCAACATTAAATGCAGAATCCCTACTTAGTGGTCCCAAATCAATAAATTCAGCCTAATTCATCCCTATGTTCCTTCCATCATTATCCCACACCCTTAATATCCATTCTGATGCTTGTTATTGGGGAGGGGGGAGGGGGGAGGGATAGCATTGGGAGATATACCTAATGCTAGATGACGAGTTAGTGGGTGCAGCACACCAGCATGGCACATGTATACATATGTAACTAACCTGCACAATGTGCACATGTACCCTAAAACTTAAAGTATAAAAAAAAAAAATTAGAAAACTCAAGCAGTTCTTTTTGAGTGTAGCTCACCTTCTCATGGGTCACATTCTCAACCTCCCCTCTAGGGGCCCACCAGGACTTCAGTGTAGTTATAGGTCTAGAAGTAAACAGGGGTGCTGGGGGTGGTTCCTGAGGAGAATCAACATTATCTTGCCTGGCAACTGCCTAAGGGGAGGCCATCACTGTTCGGCTTCAGGCAGTGCAAGGTTTATCTCCTCAGACAAAGGTGGAAAGGGTGATGGCAGCATGGGTTGGGGAGGGAATGTTACCACTACTGGGGATGGGGAAGCTGTTTCTTCTGGCGAAAAAGTTTCATCAGAGTTTATAAGCTCAGGGTCCCCAGCCTCATCAGGGTCCTTGAATACATCCCCATTCCAAGTTGCAGGGTCCCATTCTTTTCCAATCAATGCCCTGACTTTAACAGTAGACACCTGGTAAGGCTGTGCATGAACCTTTCATTGCAGGTCAGCCACTCTCATGATAAGAGCTTGTGTCTGAATTTCCACAATTTTAGCTCTTTCTCTACAGGAGATAAGATGCTGACTCACGGCAATCTTGGCAGATTTGAGGCTCAGTATCTGCTTCTGAA
Organism: Pan paniscus; assembly: GCF_029289425.2. Lineage (NCBI taxonomy): Eukaryota > Metazoa > Chordata > Mammalia > Primates > Hominidae > Pan > Pan paniscus. The sequence continues at coordinate 105,573,992 of NC_073253.2, forward strand.
GCCAGGAGATAGAATCCCTGAGTTCATCATTTTCTTTCATCACTTTGTCCACTGAACTTAGGAGCAACCAACCAGCTTCATTATATTCCTTGGTTCTCCACATATGGTCAAAGGTATCATATGTAGAGTCACTAAACTCCTTGTCTCTCATGAGAGGTGAATCAGGAGTGTCAAATGCATTTATTTTGTATAACTCTCTAAACAGTTCATGCCAAAGATCATCAATATTCTCCATACTATTAGAATTAGAGTCCTTAGCATTTTCGGGTCTAACAATATTAAGCAGCCAACTCCAGAAACCCCAAAACCAACAAAAGAACTTCATCCTTAATATTCTGTTCCTCCAGAACCACTCCTGGTACCAAAATCTGTATTAGGGTTTACTAGAGGGACAGAACTAATAGAATATGTGTATATATAAAGGAGGGTTTATTAAGTATTAATTCACATGATCACAAAGTCCCACAGCAGTCTGTCTTCATGCTGAGGAGCAAGAAGAGCCAGTCTGAGTTTCTAAATGGAAGAACCTGGAGTCTGATACTCGAGGGCACAAAGCATCTAGCATGGGGGAAAGATGTAGGCTGGGAGGCTGGGCCAGTCTCTCTTTTCACATTTTTCTGCCTGCTTATATTGCTGCCATGCTCGCAGCTGATTAGATTGTGCCTACCTAGATTAAGGGTGGATCTGCCTTTCCCAGCCCACTGACTCAAATGTTAACTCTCCTTTGGCAACACCCTCACAGACACACCCAGGATCAATACTTTGTATCCATCAATTCAATCAAACTGACATTCAGCATTAACCATCACAACTCCCATGTTTATTGCAGCATTATTCTCAATGACCAAAATGTGGAATCACCGTAAGTGCACATCAACAGATGAATGGATAAAGAAAATGTGATATATCATGAAAAAATGCTCATCATCACTGGCCATCAGAGAAATGCAAATCAAAACCACAATAAGATACCATCTCACACCAGTTAGAATGGCAATCATTAAAAAGTCAAGAAACAACAGGTGCTGGAGAGGATGTGGAGAAATAGGAACACTTTTACACTGTTGGTGGGACTGTAAACTAGTTCGTCCACTGTGGAAGACAGTGTGGCGATTCCTCAAGGATCTAGAACTAGAAATACCGTTTGACCCAGCCATCCCATTACTGGGCATATACCCAAAGTATTATAAATCATGCTGCTATAAAGACACATGCACACGTATGTTTATTGCGGCACTATTCACAATAGTAAAGACTTGGAAACAACCCAAATGTCCATCAATGATAGACTGGATTAAGAAAATGTGGCACATATACACCATGGAATACTATGCAGCCATAAAAAGATGAGTTCATGTCCTTTGTAGGGACATGGATGAAGCTGGAAACCATCATTATCAGCAAACTATCGCAAGGACAGAAAACCAAACACTGCATGTTCTCCCTCATAGGTGGAAACGGAACAATGAGAACACTTGGACACAGGGTGGGGAACATCACACACTGGGGCCTATCCTGGGGTGGGGGGAGGGGGGAGGGATAGCATTAGGAGATATACCTAATGTAAATGACAAGTTAATGGGTGCAGCACACCAACATGGCACATGTATACATATGTAACAAAGCTGCACGTTGTGCACATGTACCCTAGAACTTAAAGTATAATAAAAATAAAAAATTAAAAAAATAAATTGTGAATATCTTCACAACTTCCAAAAAAAAGAAAATGTGATATATATACACAATGGAATATTATTCAGCCATAAAAAATAGTGAAATCCTGTTATTTGCAGCAACACTGATGGAACATGAGTCATTATGTTAAATGAAACAAACCAAGTAGCCTGTAATCCCAGCATTTCGTTAGGCCAAGGTAGGTGGATTGCTTTTGCCCAGAAGTTACAGACCTGCCTCAGCAACATGGCAAAACTGCATCTCTACAAGAATATACAAAATTTAGCCAGGTGCGATGGCGTGCATCTGTGGTCCCAGCTACTCAGGAGGCTGAGAAGAGGGAGGATTATTTAAGCTTGTGAGGTGGAGCCTGCAGTGAGCTGAGATAGCACCACTGCACTCCACCCTAAGTGACAGAGGGAGACTCTGTCTCAAAAAGAAAAAAAGGAAAGAAAAATACTACAGATTCTTAGTCATATGTGGGAGCTAAAAAGGTGGACCTCATGAAGACAGAGAGTAGCTTAGTGGTTGCCAGAGGCTTGGAAAGGCAGGGAATGGGGGTGATGAAGAGAATTTGATAATTGGATACAAGTATACAACTGATAGAGAAATAAGACCTGGTATTAGAACAGTAGGGGGATTATAGTTTAAAATAATTTATTGTACATTTCAAATATGCTAGAGGAGAAGAACTTGAATGGTTCCAGCATAGAGAAAAGACAAATATTTAAGGTGATGGATATTCACAGTATACTCATTTGATCTTTATGAATTATATGAGTGTATTAGATTATCACATATACCCTGAAGCTATGTATATCTCTTATACATCAATAAAAAGTTATTTAATTGTTCATCATAATAGTCATAGTTACAGATTTTTTTAATTTTATTTTTTTATTTTATTTATTTAATTTTATTTATTATACTTTAAGTTCTAGGGTACATGTGCACAACGTGCAGGTTTGTTACGTATGTATACATGTGCCATGTTGGTGTGCTACACCCATTAACTCGTCATTTACATTAGGTATATCTTCTACTGCTATCCCTCCCCACTCCACCACCCCACGACAGGCCCCGGTGTGTGATGTTCCCCTTGCTGTGTCCAAGTGTTCTCATTGTTCAATTCCCACCTATGAGTGAGAACATGTGGTGCTTGGTTTTTTGTCCTTGCGATAGTTTGCTGATAATGATGGTTTCCAGCTTCATCCATGTCCCTACAAAGGACATGAACTCATCCCTTTTTATGGCTGCATAGTATTCCATGGTGTTTATATTTTTCTCCAGTACAGGCAAAGATTAGGAGAAATCGCTATATTTCAACATCAGTGAGATGTTTAACCAATAGCAGTTACTTAAAAATAGATTTCTACTTATACAATAAAAATAAACTTTTCCTTTAAGCCAATTTTAAAATTTCATGAATCAAAGAGAATTCCCAACTGATATCATTTATTGAACAATTTATTTGTGATAGATATCATGCTAAAACATTATATGTATAAACATACAAACCACAGGCTCATCTTGACAATATATTCATAGAAACATCAATCCAGTGTTCAAAACAATTAGAACATAATTTAAATAAATTATTTCCTCAAAAAAATTCAAAACAGAACTCATGGTCATAAAACACAGTAAAAATTCTTAGAATCATGCTCCTCACTCTCCTTCTAATGTCTTTCCACTGGAGCACCTGCCCCCAAATTGTCTCTGAAGTTTTTCTCTCTCTACATGAAAGTCCTCAGAACTCTTTTATAACTTCAGCCATGTCATCCCTTTTGTCTGTTATTTCCAATTTAATTTCAACTCACTCCCTAGTTTTTATCTTCATGTGTTATCTTGAATAAACACAGAGGCTATGACAAAGTCAAAAATTCACTGTGGTGGGCAATACTAATGTTTACTAATATATGTTTCTCCTCTATTTCCAAGTACGTACAATATTATACTGCGCAGCTCCTGAACTTAGGTGTGGCCATGTGACTGCCGTGACCAATATAGTGAAAACAAAAGAAACATGCATTAATTTTGGGTGGAAATATCAACTATGGGTGCTTGATTCTCTAGCATTCCGTTTTCCTGCTAGCATGTTGTGAAAGCATGTGTTGATATAGAGGTGCCATAAGATCCAGAGAGCAGAAAATGCTGAGCCAACAGTAGAGGACAGCTCCTCAGAGAGTTGTCTGCACACAACTTAGCTGAAGATGGTGGAGGTTGTTTGTTATCACAGAAAACCTAACCTGTTTTTACTTATACATTTATCCCTGGTGGGTAAGGGAAGGGAAGGGGCTCTAACTATTTATATGTTAACATTCTTCACACTTGCATCTTCTCATTGAATCATTAAAGCAAACCTACAAATTTACCACATTTACATCTGTTTTGTAGATAAGGATAAAATAGCTCAGGGAAATGAAGTTGTACCAGGGCAGTAGCTTCTAAAATGACAGAGCTGGGGCTTACACCCAGGTCAGAACTCATTCTCCTAGACTTTACACTCTGTTACCTCCAATAGTATTTGTTCATTTGCCAAGGGAAGCACTAAACACTTTTCTAATTGACATCGCAGTCCTCACACATCTGATGAGTACCAGTTGTGTTCACAGCCTCATCCCAGATGGTTGCATAATCATAATAAATTTAATGATAGAAGAGGTGCTTTTTTGATTTCATAGAACTTTTATTATCTTCTGGTTACAATGATGTGAGAAAACTGAATAAAAACAAAAGCAATTAGCCTATACTTGATAATATTTTAGACTTAAAAAATTGTTAAAAGTAGATCTCATGTTAAATGTGCTTACTACAATATAAAAAACAATGTTTATTACACTTATTTATAGCATATCTTATAATTATTTCCAAAGATAATGCTGAGAGGCTACCCAATTTATGAATTAAACATATCGTAGTAGTGGTAGACACATAACTAATCAATGAAAGGCATAGTTAAGCAAATATAAGCAGAATGAGATTGGGTCATTTGGAATGTGGTGCCTTCAAATAACCTGTATCATTTCAATTCCCCATTCTAGTTGACTGATTCAGTAGAAATTTTCAGGTTCTTTGGACAACTTACTCCAATGGTCCATTCTACTGACCTTTCTGTCAGCTGCTTTTAGAAGTCACAAGTTTCTTTCAAACTACTCCAAGTCTTGCAGTAACCACACTTCACAAAGCTTTATGAATCATCAAGTTCTTGTCTCTGAAACAAAAGTCTAGTTACATTCATTGTGAATGCCTTTCTTTAGCTGGGTAAAATTGAAACTTTCTGTTTTTATCTCTTCAAGCATCTACCAGGTTATTTAGAAGCCCAAGAGAAATCAACAGAAATGCTTGCTGCTCTATACTTTGGTGGCTCCAGTTACTGCAGTTAGTGAAAAGGATGCATTTTCCTGATACACTACCTATTTTTAAGTTTTACCTATGCCTTCCATATTCAATATACAGTGATTCAAAAAATAAATGCTATTTATAGATGTATATTGTCTACTCCAAATATTTTCATTCAATATTTTATCTTTTCTAAAGTGTATAAGTTTAGGTAGATGTTATTATAGTCCATGACCTCTGGCATCTAGACTTGGTATTGCATTTGATAAAAATTAGCCAAAAATGTAATCGTTGGAATTGATTGTAGTTTCTGATAAAATAATCCTTTATCAGCTTGAATCATAGTTTAAAGAACATCAGAACAACCAACTCGAATTTACAAATGTTATTAATGTTCTGGGTGTTCTTATAAAACAAGAAGAGACATTTCAAGTTTAGTACTTTCACCCTAAAATAGACTCTTTAAGTTGTACTTAAAATATGAAGTGTAGATTGATATGTGAAAACATCTGATTAAATGCTTGCTGGTTCAGGGGTGGTGAGGGCAAAATAAAAAGTCAGCAGAAAGTAGCAATGATGACTGCCTACAAAGACAAACTCAAGTGGTTTTGCATTACAGCCCCACACCAACTTTTTTCTGACTGTGCTTCTTTACAGGATATAGGTTCAGAGTCATTACTTTGCTGAGTGGAGGGGGTCAATATTATGGTAGTAACTGCCACGTAAAAGATCAAGGAATCTAAGCTGGGTGCTGGCTCATGCCTGTAATCCCAGCACTTTGGGAGGCTGAGACAATAGGATCCCTTGAGCTCGGGAGGTATAGACTTCAGTGAGCGATGATCTCACCACTGTACTTCAGCCTGGGTGACAGAGCAAGACTCTGTTGCTAAAAACAAACAAACAAACAAACAAACAAAAACCCAAACAAACAAATAAAACAGCAAAACGCTAGGCAAGGTGGCTTACACCTATAACCCAGCAAACTGGGAGACCGAGGTGGGTGGATCACCTGAGGTCAGGCGTTCAAGACCACCCTGGCCAACATGGTAAAACCCCATCTCAACTAAAAAATACAAAAAAAAATAGCCAGGTGTGGGGGCGCATGCCTGTAGTCCCAGCTACTCGGGAGGCTGAGGCAGGAGAATCGCTTGAATCTGGGAGGCAGTGGTTGCAGTGAGCTGAGATCATGCCATTGCACTCCAGCCTTGGCAACAAGAGTGAAACTCTGTCTCAAAAAAAAAAAAAAAAAAAAAAAGTTCAGGGATTCCAAATTCACACAGTGCTATGTTCTCATTTCGCCTATACCACCACAGAAAGCTGGGTGTAGAACATTGTGGTCATAAAAACATGATGAAAACTCTATAAACTTTGCAGTGAAATCTATGTACTTATCAACAGATTATTCAGTTGGCATCATCTGCATATCTGAACATCTCAAAGCTCCCAAGGAATCTAATTTATAAGAAAGATAACTCATGAGACATTCGCAATGAATAGGAATTGAGTATTCTTCATATGATGTTAACAAGCTGTTAATAGGAGTCACATTTTAATTCAGACTTTGATGTGTGCTTTGGTGGTCTATTGCTGCATAAAACTTACTGCAAAACTTAATGATTTAAAATACAAACAATTATTCACTCTGGAGATTGTAATTTGGCCATTTCAGTTTTTCAAACAATGGAAATTGTAAATTGGGCAGGATTAGGTGTGGTCAGTTTGTCTCTATTCTATATGGTGTCACCTGGAGTGGTGCAAATAAGGCTGACAGATCCATGTCTAAGCTCACTTACTCAGTGGCAAACAAATTGTTGATGGCTGCCAGCTGGTAGCTCAGTTGGCTCTGCTGTCTACAGGCCTTGATTCTTCTTCCTATGGACTTTTCCATGAGGTTGCTTGGGCTTCCTCACAGCACAGGGGCTGGGTTCCAAAAGGAAGAAAGCAGAAACTGCTAGTTTTGTTAAAGTCTAGGCCCCAAACTGGCACAATAGAATTTCCACTGAATTTAATGGTCAAAGTAGTCCTAGGCCAGCTCATATGCAAGAGGGTGAAGGAAGGAATAAACTCCACTTGAAAGGAGAGTTGCCTGCCTGTATAAAAAAGCAATAAATTAATAGTGCCATCTTTGCATGTAAATCCCCACAGTGTAAACAGAGGATACTAGATGTGAAAGTAGGAATGAGTAATATTAGAAATTTGATCTTTGGTCAATATAGTCTTCAGTATTTATTTCAGAAAATTGTACAAACTCCTTCTTTGTTGAATAATCAATTTCTTCATCATAAATGTCAGTTACTAGTGATTATTTGAGATAAATAGAAGGCTGAAGCCCATCACAAAAATCTATCAGTTACAGAGAACACAACTAGTTTGAAGAGGGGGAACTTGAAACCATAGTATGACTCTCCACTAATACCTTCTGATATGATAGTGTGCAGGAATGCCTAAGAATCTGACTAGCTTTTTGGATTTTCATATTTCTCAATATAACCATAACTAATATTAGGTACATTTTTTGCTACAGATTGAAAAAGAATCTTTAGAAATCAAGATATGAAATAGCAATATATGAAACACAAAATAGCTGAGTTTGCAGGATTTTTAACTCAGAACAGAAGAATAAATGCCTGCATGCACAAAAGTAATCAGGTTTTTGCCAAACTCTCTTACAGAATTTTATCTGAGAGGATGGTTTCTCTCTAGGCAAATCTAAAATGAACATTTTCTGGTGAGGCTCCTGGTCTCAGTGTCAACTTGGGTATTTCAAGCTTGATATAATGTGGTTAGTGAACTTGAGAGGGTTATATCTGGGTCTCTCAACCTCAGCACTATTAGAATTTTGGGCAGAGAAATTCTTTGTTGTAGGGGGCTGTCCTGTGCGTCGTGGGATGCTTAGCAGCATCCCCGGCCTCTACCCACTAAATGTCAATAGATTTAGTGGGCAACGAAAACATCTCCAGACATTGTCAAGTGTCCCCTGAGGGTAGAATTGTTTCTGGTTAAGAACCACTGGGTTTTAATAAATTTATAACTAAAAAAAGTATTTTTCTCTGAGGCAAGTTTTTTTTGTTGCAATAGTGTTCCTCAGTCCTTTCATAGTTGAAGACATCTTCATGAGATGTATTTGCTTTCATTTAAATAGGAAAAGATTCTTTCAACTTAAAATTTAAGTTGTTATCTCAGGAAGTAGAAATGGATATGTTAGCTTGTTTTAATGCATTTCCCCTCCAAGACTACTTGTGGATACCCCCAATAAGTGATGTTTTAATTCAAAAATTTTAAGAAAGAACTTCATAAAATAGGAAACATAAGGCAAGAATTTATGGACCATACTGTTGTAAAGAGCCTTCACTATCAGCTGTCATCAGACACATACAACAATAGCGCTAAGAGGAGTTTAGATAGCATGTTGTCCAAACCACTTATTTACAAATGAAGAAATTGGGACTTAGAGACATTGTTTGACTTGGTTACATCTTCAGAGTTAATCACAGGCAGAAGCAAAATTAGAAACCAAAGCTCCCAATTTTCAGCTCAGTTCTCTTCTTACTACCCCGCTTTTCAAGGGAGCCCTCTCTTGTTATCTTCATGACATGGTATTTTTACATAAACATGTGCTGCTGTATTTTTAGATAGAAGCATATAACACTGTGGGTGTAAGATTGAGAAATTAGAGGAAGGAATCAGATTGCAAGGAATGCTTATTTTAAGGAAATTCCATGTCTGTGGAGACTGTTATAATGAGGCTTAATAGTAGTAATGAACGCTTGTGTGTATGTATATACATGTGTCTATATTTGTATGTGTGTGTGTGTATATATATATATATATATATATATATATGTGCTATATCTACTTACAAAACTATCTCTTCCTCTGTTCTCCTATCCCAGTAACTGCTTTTGACACCAGCAGCATAGTGGAGGTATGATTTACCACCTATTTAAGACACAGTCAAATCTAGTTGCAAAGTTATTTGCTAGCATAACATTTACACCCTAACTTGAATATAGTTTGATGGTTTTCCCAGATAAATTAAGCCTTAGGAGTGAGATGAAAGGAGGGCCAAACAGCAACCTGTCTTGCAGTGATGAGGAGAAGTGTCCAGAGAAAGGCTCCCTTGGGAAGTCTACAAGCCAGCACTTTCTTCTCCAAAGTTCTGCTGTCTCTACTTTCTAGATTCCTCCCAAACCTTTCTGTCACTGTGCTGCCCTTTTGCTATCCCTGATGCTAGAAAACTTTATTCTTTGAGTTCATTCAATCCATTTTGTATTTACTCTTTAAAATTTAGAATACGTCTTTTTTAACTTTTAAAAATATTTAAATAACAGATAAAAATGTGTATTTTCAAAGTGTACAATATGATTTGATGTGTGTGCACATTGTATAATGATTACCATAACAAAATTAAGTTACACATCCATCACCATCCACAGTCACCAGTGTGCATGTGTGTGTGTATGTTGAGGACATTTAATATATGCTTTCCTATCAAATTTCAAGTAGATAGTATATTATTATTAACTATAGTCACCATACTGTATATTAGATCTTCAGAACTCAAAACTAAAACTTTGTATGCTCTGCCCAACATCTCCCCATTTACCTTACACTCTAGCCCCTGGCAAACTCCGTTCTACTTTCTTGTGTGCATTTGACATTTTTAGATCCCACACATAAGTGAGATCATACAGGATTTGTTTTTCTGTGTCTGATGTATTTCACTAAGCATATGTCTTCCAGGTTCATTTATGTTGTTCTAAATGGCAGATTTTTCTTCTTTTCTTTAGCTGAATAAGATATCGTTGTCTGTGTGTATATGAACACATACACACACACACACACACACACACACACACACATCAAGGACCTTGATCAATACAGGTTTGAACAGCATGGGTACTTAGATGTGGATTTTCTATCCAATATAGGTTTGAACAGCGTGGGTACAGTTATATGTGGATTTTCTTCTGGCTCTGCCATCCGTGAAACAGCAAGACCAACCCCTCTCTTCCTTGTCCTCCTCAGCCCACCCCGCTTGAAGACAGTGACATTGAAGACCTTTATGATGATCCACTTTCACTGGGTGAATAGCAAATATATTTTTTCTTCCTTGTGGTTATCTTAATAATATTTTCTTTGCTCTAGCTTACTTTATTGTAAAAATCCAGTACATTATATATATATATATATAACATATAAAATATGTTTTAATTGACTGCCTATGTTATCAGTAAGTCAACAGTAGTCTTTTAGTCTTTAAGTTTTTAGCCAGTCAGAAGTTATACATGGATTTTGGACTACACAGGAGGTTGGTGTCCCAAACCCTGCATTGTTCAGGAATCAAATGTATATATTCTATATTTTCTTTATCCACTCATCTTTCACTGAACAATTAGGTTGTTTCCATATTTTAGCTATTGTGCATAATGCTGCAATGAACATGGAGTGCAGAGATTTTATTTTTATTTTTAAACATTTAATTTAATTTTAATTTTATTTTATTTTTAAAAGAGATGGAGTATTGTTCCATCACCCAGGGGTGATCCTGGTTCACTGCAGCCTTGATCTTCTGCACTCAAGCAATTCTCCCACCTCAGCCTTCTGAGTAGCTGGGACTATAGGTGCGTACCACGACATCCAGCTAATTTTTTGATTTGTTTGTTTTTTGTAAAGATGGTGTCTGGCTACGTTGCCTGGCTGGTCTCAAACTCCTGGCCTCAAGCAATCTTCCTGCCTCAGCCTCCCAAAGTGCTGGGATTACAGGAATGAGCTATCATGCATAGCTCAGATTTTTTTGCATGTATGTGTGTGATACTGATTTCATTTTCTTTGGATATAAACCCAAATGTGTGATTGCTGGATAGTATAATCTTTTTTTTAATTTTTAATTTTTTGAGGAAACCTTCACATTGTTTTTCATAATGACTATACTAATTTACATTTTGACCAAAAGTGGATAAAGGATTCCTCACATCCTTGCCAGCACTTGTCATCTCTCGTCTTTTTGGTAATAGATATCCTAACCAGTGTGAGGTGATAGCCTATGGTGGTTTTGATTTGCTCTTCCCTGATGATTAGTAATGTTGAGCACCTTTTCACATATCTGTTGGACATTCGTATGCCTTTTTGAAAAAAAAAAATATTTGCAGGTCCTTTGCTCATTTTCTAATCAGATTATTTGTTTTTTGCTGAGTTGTGTGAGTTTCTTACATATCTTGGATATTTACCCCTTATTAGATATATGGTTTACAAATATTTTCTACCATTCCATGTTTTATTTTAATTTTGTTTGTTTGCTGTGAAGAAGCTTTGTAGTTTGATGTAATCAAACTGCCCTATTTTCTACTACTTCCTTCCTTCTGCTAACATTGGGCTTACTTTGTTCTTCTTTTCCTAGTTCCTTGGAGTGTGAAGTTAAGTTGTTTATTTGAGATTTTTTTCCTCTTAATGTAGGCATTTATCACTATAAACTTCCCGCTTAGAACTACTTCTTTTTGCATATTGTATGTTGTTGTATGTTGTATTTCTATTTTCATTTGCCTCAAGATACTTTTTGATTTTCATTCATATTTATTCTTTGATCAATTGGTTTCTCAAGATCTGTTCAGTTTGCATGTATTTGTAAATTTTCCAAAATCTATCCTGTTATTAATTTCTAGTTTTATACCATTGTGGTCTGAAAATCTACTTGAGATTATTTCAGTCATCTTAAATTTACGGAGACTTGTTTGTGGCCTAGCATATGACTTATCCTGGAGGCTGTTTTGTGTACACTTGAGAAAAAGAAAAGCACTATATTTTGCTTTGTTGGAGGGAATTTCTGTATATATCTGTTACTTTCATTTGTTCTATAGTATTATTCAAATCTGCTGTTTCATTATTTAGTTCTATCTGCATGATCTATCCATTGTTGAAAGTGGGGTATTAAATTCCCCTACTATTATTATATTACCACCTATTTTTTCTTAATTTTGTTATTATTTGCTTTCTATATTTAGGTGTTCCAATGTTGGACATATATCCTTTTAATCAACTAATCCCTTTATCAATATATAGTGACCTTTCTGGCTTTTGTGATACCTCTTGATTGAAAGTCTATTTTGTCTGATATAACTATAGCTATTTCTGCTCTTTCTTTATTAGTATTTTCATGTAATATCTTTCAACAGTCCTTCACTATCAGCCTATATATGTCCTTAAGGCTAAATTGTGTCTCAGGTAGGCAGCATATGGTTGGATCTTGTTTTTATTTATCTATGCAGCCACTCTGTGCCTTTTGATTGAAGAATTTAATTCATTTACACTTAAAGTAATTAATGATAGGCAAGAAGTTACTACTGCCATTTTGTTATTTCTTTTCTAATTGATTTTTAGTTCCTTTGTTCCTTTCTTATTCTCTTGGTGCCTTCCTTTGTGAATGTTTTTTGAAGTAGTATGCATTGATTCATTTCTCTTTCTCTTTTTCTTTTTGTTAAATAGACTTTTGAAATGTTGGGAAAAACATTTTTAGAGAGTAATGTAATAGACATTTAATATGGTCTTACATATAAGGAAAAAATGGAAACAATTAATACTCCATTATAGTAGAAATATGGTACATCCAACTATGTGGAGTGTATGGGACACTCTACAGCCATGAAAAAAAAAGTCTTCAAAGATGTAATTGGTTGAAAAAATGCTAATTAAAAATGGCGTGTACTGATCCCTGTGCATGAGGAAGGGGTTGCAAAGATTATTTTCTATCCTTATAAAAAGAAGTTTTCACATGGGAGAAGGACATTACTAGGTCATTGGCCATTGTGCTAGAGGGTGGAGTTTTTATTATGGAGAAAGAAAAAGACAGTAATTCTGACATTTACAAAGAAAGCATCCTTTAAATTTCTTTGCTCTTGGAATTCTTGTTTCTCTAAATTTTGTCTTTTAAAAGTACATGAGTATAGGAGTTAGGAGCTAGGAAACAACGAAGTCTATTAGTCTAATCCTAAATTAGAGGGACTGACATAGTCCCTTGACGCCTATCAGATATAGTGAAATTCACTGGAGATGGGGTTATACAAAGAGGCTTAAAGTTAAAGCCTAACAGTAATAACAAGAGCAGATGCTCAAGGTTTTGAGAATTTATGGTCCCTGCTGTCTCTCAATCTCATGCATGATATATTTTATATAAAAAAATTAGTCTACTAAACAGCGTGCATGATACAAATAAAATATATCAAAAATGCAATGGATATAATTCAAAGCATTTATAGTGGTAATCTCTGATTGGAGAAAATATAAATAGCTTCTATTTATTTCCTGCATTTTCTATAAGGATTTTTTTTTTATCAAGACAATGACATATATGAAGACTAATACACACAAACATACATGCCCACCGAATAAAAAATAAGTGAGGGTGGAGTCTACTTCAAATTATGTGGGTATAAGTTTAGAGGTAAAATCAAAAGCCTTAACTCAAATATGTTAACTGCTTATCCAAAAAAAAGCATGCTTTGATTCTGCTTGAATATTAGTTTAGAACAGTGTTCGTGTGGTTGTATAATTTTATATAGAGTGTCCATTTCTTTAGAATTTCTGTACAAAGCAAGACTCATTGTTTAGGGTCTGTCCAACATTACACCCTTATTTAAAAAGGTTGCTTGGTTCCTGCTCAAGGGTGAGATAAGCAGCTCACTGAACAAAGATAAAGATCTATTTGCTTGGCTCAGCTCTCTTAGGGCCAGTGATATAGGAACTGGAAGCCAAAATGTCAGGAGAGCCAGGATTTCTCCTAGTTTCACACCTTGGTGAAGCCAAATGGGTTATTTTCAGTCTGATTTGGAGGGGCACAGTCACAGGAAGCAACAGACACATACAATGAAAGCAGATTAGGCTGGTTTATTGTGGGTGACAGATAATCTTCTCTGTATCACCTCCTCCAGGGCCCGGAGGCATTTGTAGCCAGATCCTTAGTGTGTATGGCTTTCCATATCTAAATTTCTATCCAGTAATTCCATCCTTTCTCTCTTTATGGAGGGGTCTCGGTTGAGCTACTGTCATAATTCTGCACAAAATCCTAACCCTTTAGTCTCCAGATGAAAAGCTGAAAATTGAGACAAAGAACAGAAGGAGGGAAATCGAACCTCTTCATGGCTTAACCCTGAAAAATTGTAGTCTATTTCCAGAAATCTTCTAGTACCACACACTGTTCTGGGTGTTCAGCAACTATTCTTTTGGGTCCTCAGAAATTCTGGGGATTCCAAATCATCTCTAGATCCACGATGTTTCGGAGATACCTAGGGAAGCCTGGAGTGCTACAGGCATTGCTCTAAACACTCATATCCCATGCCAACCTCACCAGAAACCTCTGAGGCATCACTAACCTGGAGATGGTCTTATTAACTCAGGACTGAGGCTGATGTCATGTTAAAAATCAGCCCGGGAAGTACACTTTGTCATCCCATGAGATCTTTAATTTAGTGATCATCCATGAGTGATTGTGGTGACCTGAATTCTGGCGATGTATATGTGGAAAGCACAATATGGCCGGCAGAATTCTGAGATGGGCCTAGACCCAAGATTCCTGACTTCTAGTATACATGCCTTGTATAATTGTCTTCCATTAAATATGGGTAGAATCTGTGAATATGATGGAATATCACTCCTACGATGACATTACAAATCAGTTGACTTATCTGATTTGGACTGACCTAATAAAGTTAGCCCTTAAAAGGCCATGGTCCCTTCCTGGAGAAAGATTTGAGTGTAAGAATACAGAGGGCCAAAGCGGGGGGCAGAGGAGGGTGGTATGTGGCAAGAAACAAGGAGTAGCCTCTAGTATCTCAGAGAGTCCCCTGTCCAAACAGCAAAACAACAAGGACTTCAATTCAAGAGTTCCAAGAAACTGTGCACCTTGCAACCAACCAGAGTGAGCATGGAAGGGGGCCCCAGGCATTAAGAGGACACCCCAGACCTAGCTGACTCCTTGATTCAAACTGGTGAGCTGCAGATAACACACATCCAGACTCCTGACCCATGGAAACAGTGAGATAAATATGTATTGTTTTAAGCTGCTACTTTTGTGATAGTTTGCTATAGAGTAATAGAAAACTAACACACATCTCATAATTCATTTAATTTATGACCCCAAAACTATACTAACAATGTCCACAAAAATGATTATGCAGCTTCTCCTTATATACTGCTATGGTATCAATGTTTGTGTTCCCTCATCCTCAAATTCCTATATTGAAATCCCAATTCCCAAGGCGACAGTAAGGCTTAGGTCATGAGGGCAGAACTCTCATGAATGGGATTAGTGCCATCCTAAAAGATCCCAGAGAGCTGCCCTTCCCCTTCCACATGTGAGGGCACAGCTAGAAGACATCACTGATGAACCAGAAAGCAGGCCTTTGCCAGACACCAAATCTGCTAGCACCTTGCTCTTGGACTTCCTAGCCTCCAAAACTGTAATGAATAAATTTCTATTATTGATAAGCTACCCAGTTTCTGATATTTTTGTTATAGCAGCCTGAATAGACTAAGACAAATAGCTTCAATAACAGGGAACTCATTCTCTTTCAAAGCAACTCATTCAATTGTTGAAATTTTTAATTATCAGGCATTATGTTTCTTTTCATTCTGAATTGAAATCTGCTCTGTAATGTTTACTCATTGATCTTAGATCTATATTATGGGTAATGTAAGACAAATTCCCAATCTTCCTCTCATATGTTTGTTTTTCAATGATCTAAAGACAGCTATCACAATCAACCTAAATCTAATGTACTTCATTTAAAAATCCAAGCTCCTGACTGATGCTTCCTCATTTGATGCTTTTTATAGCTATTTCACCAGCTTGTGCATTTGAGTTTGTCAGACACTTAAAACATGGACCTGCAACACCGCCCAAGGTATGGTCTTATAAGTACAGACCCTGTGCTTTCATCACCTCTCTTTTCTGCGTGTGTAGCAACTAATGATTGTCAGTATTTATCTTAGGGTAGCTGCCCTGGAAAACAGACCTCAACACATAGTTTCACTTGCAAATAATTCAGTGGGGAGTACTCCCAGGGAGAACATCAGTGAGGTCCTGAGGAAAGCAGAGTGAGGCCAAGGAGGCATTGAAGTGTAATGCAGGCACAACAGAGCCTCAACCTGTTACACAGGCAGCTCTGGAGCTCTGATGGCCTTCAAGATTGTCCCAAATTGAAGCATGGGGATTGGACCTTTATATCTCACATCAACTAATAAATCACTGATGAAACTGCTCCCAGAGAGGAGATATAAACTTGCATGATGTTGACAGCTTTTGCTGAGGTCAATTTTTAATCTTTGAGCCCTTGGCTGGCAATACCCCTGGCAGCAGGGGAAGGAGCATCTCAGGGGATCTTGGTGGCACCTGACAGCAGTCTGTAAAGTCCATTTATTATGCTCCTAAGATCCATTGCTTCATATAAAACTTCTCTCCCATTAGAGAAAAAGCTTGTCCAGGGTTCTGGTTGGTTTTCCTTCCTGCAGAAATAAAAAGAAGTTTAGTGGCATGAACCACAGCCTCTTGCCACTAAAGTTCATCTCAGAGGTGCAATGCATTCTCTTTTCTTTCTCTTGTATTACTCAATTTAGATTCTCCCCACCCTCAGTTAGCCCCCCTGTTGGTCTAGGTGAATTATTTGATAAGGTGACTCAAACACTCATCACTGAAGGGTTGGAGTCCCTACTCACCTTACTTCTTTCAGGCTTTGTTTGCTGCAATTGTCTATTTATTGTTGAAATTATGCAGAAGAGTAGCAAGATATGCCCCAATGAATCACCTGAATTCCCAGGTGTTCTTTCTTACCTTCACTTTGAAAGAACAAACCTACCTTTTCCTTATAATTGGGGTAAATTATGCCTGAAAGGATGTTAATTCTTCCTTGCTTATTTGTCTCTTAGCACAAAGAACCTGAGGCAATAGAGTGGCAGACATAGCTTAAAGTTTAACATGATTCCTTCTGCATCCACTGGTAAAAGTATTTCCTCTTAGGAACCAGTACTTCTATAGACGTGAAGCCTAGAATTGTGAAAAAAAAAAAAAAATTCTCCAAGTAGGTCACTGGGAATAAAAGTAAGCAGGACCACTGCTTTTATCTCTGTTTCACATTCGAGGACATAGCGCCTTCCAGTGGTCGTTCATTTAGAGCATATACTCTGTTCTGGTGGGTGAGTAGCAGAGCACCATAAGCAAGATGGAACCTCAGCTGTGCCTTCTAAAGGCCATTTGATTTCTCTGTCATGTTGCTGGTTTCCAAGGGCTGTTATATGTGATAGGATTAGTGGCTTCTATAGCCATATGCCCATTGCCACATATCTATTTCTATAAAGCAGTATCTTTAGGTAGATGCATGTTGTAAAACATCCTTCTTCAGTGAATTAAAACTCTGTAAATCCTCTGATAAGCTAAACAGATAAGACTCTCTGGGAATACATACCAAGAATATATGTCAATTTTGCTCAAGATAAAATGCTGACCCTTTCAACAATTCCACCAGAATGAAAAAGCTTCAGTATAATAAACCTGCCAACATTAAGGGCTAGTTAGGCTCCTCATGGAATGGTACCATATCAGTGACTCAGCATTGGTCTTTTTTTCTGGCAGGTTGGACATTTGGCAGTGGCAAAAACTAGAATGGCTTTTGTGAGTAGAGTCCTATGCATAGCCTCCACTCCTGCCACCAAAATGACTGCATGAATGTTAATTGCAGATTGAAATTGATTGATTAAGCAGGTTAAAATCAACTGGCTAAGCCACCATGTCAAATTGGTTGGTGGGTCTCTTTCATAGTAGATAAATTCTGGTGTCCGTTAATATGCAATCTGAAGATCTTCACCATTTTGCATGTTTCTGTTGCTGTATTCACATGCTTCTTTTGAGATTTCCTTGTCACAATCTTTTAATCTTCTGTTTCTCCATTCAGCCCCCAGATTAACAAACTAAGCTACTCTTCACTTTCAGTGCATTTTTATATATTATTATACCAGGCTACTTCTCTACCTACGGAATGTAAATGACCAAGTTCACTACTTGAAGTTTTGTCTGTTGAAATTTCCTCTTACTATTGTCTTTCAACACCATATCTGAGTAGGACTATAGTGTAGCTGCAATTCATTTCTGACTTATATCAATGTATTCAACCAACTCATCCATGAACAAGTCTTACATGGCTTTTTCCCCTCCATTTGGTTCCTTTGGCAGAGGATTGAGTGAACTGTAGTCATTGGTATATGATATTGCATAGTCCTTACTGCAGACTGGTCCTCTTCTTTAGAAAATGAATTCTGGGCCCCAGAATGGGCTAACTTCAAGAATCTGAGCAAGGGATCATGACTTTTCATTGAGGTGACTGCCTTCAACTTTCTAATCTTCTACTTTTCTTTTCTTTTGAATATACAAATTAAATAATACTTGTTGAATACCATATATTTTGCTCCTAGCAACTGCATGTTCCATACATTTCTATGGGTCAAGTTATGCTGGTTCCCACTCTGAGTATGCCACTAATTTAGGTAATTGTGTCTAACTTGCTTCTACTGGTTAAATATCATCTGACCTCTATTACTTAGAGGATTTTTTTAAGTTCCCATTGCTCTCAAGGAGTAACAGCTTTTGTTACAGTCAGCCCTGACCTAAAGAAGAAAGGCATGACTGAGCTGCTAAATATTCCCATTCCTTATTGTTTTTAATGAACAGGATGAATATACTTTGGGATCTATTTTTAAGTATAGACAAAATGACTTGCTGATTAATTAGATGTGGGAAATAGGATAAAGAGAGGCAAAATGGATGACTCCTAAATTTTAGGCTCGGGCATGTGGAAAGCTGCAGGAAGAGCAGGCTGGATAGAAGGAGATAGTGGAGGAGCATAGAAACTTGTATATATAACATTTATTTTTTGACTTGAAGATAGAACTTTGCACATAACCTACTACATTTCATCATTTTATTTTTGTTCTGCCTGGTTGGGCTGGCATATTAGGAAAGTAGTCATCTGCCTTTAATTAAAACTTATATACCAAAGCCTGAGTCAGAATCAAACCAATGTCTGGTATGGTAAAACATGCGAAAAAGGAGCAAGTTGTTTGCCTGGCACTCTTTCAGTTCTTCCCATTTCTTAACATTCCATAAGGCTCTGCTTCTTGGGCTGCTGGAAGCAACTGTTTCAGGGGGAGTCATTTTGAGAAGAAGGCAGAGGAAGAAGTGCCACCGTTGACATTGTAAATCATGGATTTTCAAGGAAATTAGATAAGACACAACCGTGAGGAGCACACTCAACTGGAAATGGCTCTAATATTATTCAGGGGCTACAAAATCTGACCTTCTTGGCTTAACTCATTAATGGGGCAGATGATTCTCCTTACTGCACTGCTAAGCTTTCCTGAAAGAATTAACCATCAAATTCACATACTAGCTTGTCAGCAAGCTTTCCTCATACTCTGACTGTGGGGTAGACTGAGCCAGATGCCTCATTAAGAGTCTGGCTTTAAGACAGAGCAGATTATGTTGGAGAACCAGAAATGGTTACACCATTTTACAAATGGAATGATGAGAGGGTGAGGGGAGGTTTTTGTTGTTCTAGTTGTTAAATTCATATTGAAAAATGTCAGCAAGCCTGGAAAAGAGGGGTGCTTGCCAATTTGGGGAATAATTAAAGGGAAATCTGCCCTGTGACAGAAAGATATCGCAAAAAGATTGACTCTGGCAGCACTTGTACCCATTGGCATGCTGATAAAATTATTGCAATCGGATTGAAAATAGATCCTACAGGTGGAGGTGGTTTTTAATGGTCCAGCTTTCCACCTCTAAAAATGTTCATTTGAGCCCATTTATAAAACATTACACAGGAAAGACCCTTTGCTGAAAGCCTTTGCAGCCTCCATCAACCTTCCCTCAGACAAATGTTGACAACTCCCTCAAATTACCAGCTTCCATTCAAAATATACCAATTAAAAATATATTTTTTATTTATATTCATTTATTATTTTTGCATGCAAAGCTCTCTTTTAGGGGGCTGGAGATTTGGATCTCAGACTCTCTGACAACCGAGTCTTTTCACACTTGGCAGTTTCTTACATTATATGATGATACTTTTAATTCAGAAAAATTTTAAATGGAAATTATCCAAAGCAGTCAAACTCACATGTTTAAGTAGCCTGACATGGTTAGTATAAAAGAGCCATTCTCAGAGGACAAAGATCTAAATTAATTCATACACTGGGAAGAAGAACTACAGATAGCAGCTAAATATTAGGAGTTGGGCAGTTAAAATTGGAAGAAACCTTTTCTCATTTCATGCAGTGCTATTTACTTTACATGTATTTTACAAGTCCTGTATTAAATAATTATAGAGCAACTGAGAAGCAGTCAGGTCAAGAAATATATTATTAAAAAGGGTTTATACCTTTGAAGGTGTGGTAGGGAGACGAATCATTCCCCAAAGATGTCCACATCCCAGTCTCCCTAATCTGAATATGATACCTTACATGGCAAAAGCGACACTGCTGATGAGGGTAAGGCAGTGGACCTGGAGATGGGGAGATTATCCTGGATTGTGTGGGTGGGCCCAATCTAATCACCCAAGTCCTTAAAAATCAGAAACCTTTCGGGTTAGGTCAAAGAGAATTGTGAGAGTAGAAGGGTCAGAGAGATGTGATGTTACTGGCTTAGAAGATGGAAGAGGTAGGACATGAGCTAATAAATGCAGGTGGCTTCTAGAACCTGGAAAAGGGAAGGAAATGAATTGTCTTTTAGAACTTCCATAAAGAAACACAGCCTTGCAGTCAGCCAGTGTATATGTGTGTATGTATATATACACACACACAAATACACATACACGCAGAATAATTGGGATTTAATGTGTTTATGTAACAGCAACAACAAAACTTATTTAAAATTCCTACTCTGCTCCAAGAATGGTGGATTGCATTGATTGTAAAGCCTTTTTTTCCCTGGGCTCCTTAATAAACCCATCAAGGAATACATTTACACGCAGTCTTATATAGCTACCAAGCCAGAAACTTGGCAGTCATCCTAAACATCTCTCTCTCCCTCATTCTTACCTCTAATTCATCATCAACCTCTGCCAGTGTTGCCTTAAATATTGTGCTCGACCATTTATTTCCATTTCTAGTACCACCCCCACATTTGCTTAACCACCATTATAGTCTACCAGGACTATAATTAGCTTCCTGTGCTGTCTGATTTTGCTCCCACAAAGTAGATCTCCACATGTATCACACATGCATTGAGAGTTATCTTTTCAAAATGCATATCAGATATAATCCTAAGTAAAATATTTCAATGATTTTTGTATTGCTTTTAGGATCAGGCTAAAATATCCTGAATTTCTCCAAAAATGATCTGCATCATGTGACGGTTTCCTACTTCTCCGTGTGTGTGTGTGTGTGTGTGTGTGTGTGTGTGTGAATGTGAATGAATATTTCGGCTAAAATTTGAAGTGTTGACATTTTGGTCTGGATCACTATATACAGCAAGGAGACAATGCAAGAAAACTTTCCTATGAATTAATTTAGTCAGAGATGCCCCTGGTAAAAATGCTTCGTATTTCTCTTTTTTAACTAAATTTTATACGGTATGCATTTTTCTGTTTCATTAGAAGTTTTTCACATGCAGTAAAGGAGAGTAAGAGAGACATTGGAGGTTGGCATGATTCAAGTGAGCCCCCATATGAGATGGTAAATAACAATGGAATCTATAGATCTTATTGTCACTGCCCAATGGGTTTACCTTGCCCGCTGCCTAGACAGAGCCAATTTACCAAGACAGGGGAATTGCAATTGTGAAAGAGTAATTCATTGCAGAACAGGCAGTGTGGGAGACCGGAGTTTTTGAGGGTCTCAAATCAGTCTCCTGGGGCATTTGAGGGTCAGAGTTTTAATGATAATTTGTCTAGGGCTTGGGAAGTAGGGAGTGCTGATTGATTGGGTTGGAGATGAAATCATAGGGGGTCAAAGTGAGTTCTTCTTGCTGACTTCCGTTCCTGGATGGGATCGCAGGACTGGTTGAGCCAGATTGTAGGTCTGGATGGTATCATCTGCTGCATTGGAATGCAGGGTCTGCAAAGTATCTCAAGCACTGATCTTAGGTTTTGCAACAGTGATGTTATTCCCAGGAGCAATTTGGGGAAGTTGAAACTCTTGCAGCCAGAGGCTTCATGGCCTCCAAACAGTAATTTCTAATCTTGTAGCTAATTTGCTAGTCCTACAAAGGCAGGTTGGTCCACATTCAAGAAGGGTTTTTTGTTTTGTTTTGTTTTTGGGAAAGGGCTATTTATCAATTTTGTTTCAGAGTTTAAACTATAAATTAAATTCCTTCCCAAGGCTAGTTTGGCCTACACCCATGAATGAACAAAGACAGCTTAGAGGTTAGAAACAAGATCGGGTTGGTTAGGTCTGATCTCTTTCACTGTCATAATTTCCTCAGTTCTGATTTTCGCAAAGGTGATTTCATTGTCAAAACAAACCCTAGGATTCTGCAGCTGCTGTAGTTGCTGGTGTCTATGAAAACCATTTCACTAATTAATCTCATGAAAGTTTTCCTCTTCCTGCCAAAACAAAATGAAGAAAAATAAGCTGCCATTTATTAAAAGCTTGAGTTGTGCCAAGCACTGTGACATTTGAAGACTATCTGAAGTATGTAAGAAAAGATAGTAACTCTAACCTCTGTCATTCTTCAAAAGATGAAGCTAGGTCTGCATTTGTCATTCCTCTTAAGAGGTATAAACCAAAAAAGTATCTGAGACAGGTCTCAATAAATTTAGAAGTTTATTGTGCCATGGTTAAGGACCATGATCCATGACACAGCCTCAGGAGGTTCTGAGAAAATGTGCCCAAGGTGGTTGGGCTACAGCTTGGTTTTATACATTTTTGGGAGACAGAAGGTACAGGCAAAGATGTAAATCAATACATGTAAGGTATACACTGAAAGAAAGGAGCAGTCTGGAAAGAAACAATGTCTCAAAGCTGGGTTGCGGGGGGAGGCAGCCTTCCAGGTCATAGGTAGATTTAAAGATCTCCTGATTGGCAATTGGTTGAAGAGTTAAGTTCTGCCTGAAGAGTTGAAATTAGCTTGAGTTAAGGTAAGGTTGGAAGGAGGTGCTGTGAAAGCCAAGGTTCTTATCATGTAGATGAAGCCTCCAGGTAGCCAGCTTCAGAGAGAATACATGTGTAAGATTCTCTGGAGAGACCTAGTAAGGGAAGGTGATTCTCTACAGAATGCAAATTTCCCCTATAAGAGAGAGTTTTCAGGGACATTTCAAAATACGTTGAATAATATATTTTGGGGGTAAAATACTTTGATTTCCTTTTAGGGCCTGTTATCTGTCCTGTGTTGCTGTACCCAAATCAGGTCGAAGTTGGTAACTTATTGCTACAAAGAGTCTGTTCTGTCTGTCTTGGGATTTCTATTTTACTGTTAATGCTGGTCAGTTGTGTTACCTGAACTCCAAAAAGAGGAGGGTATAATGAGGCATATGTGGCCCCTGCTCCCTTCCTGTGGTGATGACCTGAACTTGTTTTTTTTTGGTTTGTTTGGGTCCCCTTGGCCAAGCAGGGGGTCCATTCTGTCAGTTGGCAGGAGTTAGAATTTTGTTTTTGGTTTATAGAGGCAAATTCACGGAAAAGCCAAGGGGCTAGGGAAGATTACTAGGGTAAAATTCCACACTCCAAGAGAACTAACTGGCTGCCCTTCTTAATCAGAGACTAGAAGCAAAGGGTAAAGAACTAGAAGCAAGTAGTTGAGAATCTTGTGCTGATGGTCTTGCAGTCCCTTTGTCAATGACACATTGATTTGATGAGTGTGGTCCTTATATTTTCAAATATTAATTGATTTATTCCATCTTGTTTCAGAAAGGTTTTATGGTAGTCTGTAAGCTATGTACATTACAAGATAACATTTATTGAATGCAGGTAAAAAATTAAAAAGAACAAGTTGGGAGGTCATAAAATGAAATGAGGAATAAAGTAGAGAAAAATGATTCCCTAGGACATTTTTAGATTCTAAAGCACCAAACTCTGCCAAGAAATCAAATGTCCCTGGTGGTGATTTAACCCCTGATAACGATAGGCTAGCAGGGTTTAGGCCAGCAGTTGGGACCTCTATTTTTGGAAGGCTCCCAGGTAGACAAATTTCTGTCCTGCTTGCTCCTCAAGCATCTCGCACTATCTCTTTCAAAAAATTCAGCATACTTATGGTTGCCTACATACTGTCTGGTTTTTGTGTGTATTTAACTATGAGTTCCATAAAAATTGGTCAGGAAGTTTACTAGTATATCCTGTCATTTACCACAGAGACAACAACAACAACAAAAAAAAACCAGAAATATAGGGGAGTGTTAAAGTGGATTTAATCAGAGCTGGGAATAATATTTCTTCTTCAAAAATGACACTTCATAGCTGTATAATATGCAATCATGTGGATGGTGCCAGGTTGTGTTTAAACAATCTCCTATTGTTGGACATCTTGTTTATTTCCAATAGTGCCATGCTGAATATCCTCACAAATCTTTACTTCCATCACATTTAGACTGGATTTCTAAAGTGAAATCATTGTGTTGAAGGATATGAACTTTTAGAAATGAATTACTGCCTTCTTTCCAATGAGTAACTGCCTTACAATTCTATCTGGCTGTTTACACTCTACTATTTTTTGTTATTCAGCTTCCTGCTTCATGGATATTTTTAATCTAGTGACCTTCCAGAAGCTTCTGCATATTTAAGAGGCCTCTGACCCTATGCAGTGACCCTCCTGGCTTTGTGTCCACCAACATGACACACTTGAGGTAGACAAAATAATGTTCCCACCCTACCACCTCCACCAAGATGTGCCTGTCCTAATCCCCAGAATCTGTGACTATGTTATGTTGCATGGGAAGGGGAAATTAAGGTTGTAGATAGAATTACATTTGCTAATCAGTTGACTCTAAAATAAGATTATCCAACATTATCCAGGACACAGTGTAATCACAAGAGTACTTATAAATAAAAGAGAAAAGCAGAAATGTTAGTGTCAGAGTCGTGTGATATGAAAAAGATTTGAATGGTCATTGCTGGCTTTGAAAATAAAAGAGGGTCACGAACCAAGGAATATGGGGGCCCTCTAAAAACTGGGGGGAAAAAAGCAAGGAGACAGATTCTCCCCTAGAGACTCTAAAAGGAACCAGGGGTGCCAAAACTTGATTTTATCCCAATGAGACACATGTTGGGCTTATGATCGCTAGAATGTAAGATAATAAAGTTGTGTTGTTTTAAGCCACCAAGTTAGAGGTAATTAGTAACAGCAGCCACAAGAAAGGAATATAACACTCCAGCATCCAAGTCCCCAGCTCTGTTTCACCTCACCGATACCCTCTTTATCTAGGAAAAAAACTTTTTCTATTTCAATAGCAAGTACTCAGCCAATTGTCCATGCTGCTGTACCATCTGTTTTATGGCTGTGTCCCTTAAGACATGAAATAAAAAAACAAATACAGAGGCATAGGATTGTCAGATTTAAGCTCAAAACTCTAATTTGGAATTTACATTTATTGATTTCTGACCAGAAGATCATGCTGATATTGACAGACACCAATCCTTGGCCACAGCCCCATTCCTTTGGCTCTTGTCCAGAGCTGCGCCTGCATTGATAGATGCTAATCAGTACTTATTCTCTCAAGGCGAGAACAATCTATTAGCACATTTTTTAAAAAAAAGCCTGTGTTAGAAGCATGGTTCTTCTCCTTCACAGACTCCAAACTGAAAAATCCTTACACATTTTCAAATACAAGCAGCTGACTTAGGTATAACAGATGACTTTAAACAAGGTGATTGCTTAGCTAATGTTTGTAGCATCCTCTCTGTCAACAAATCTCAAGGAGGGGATCAGGTCTTGTTTGAGTCTCCCTGGGAAATAGATTTTGTTTTACGGGACTCGTTGTTGCAAATCCCTGTGAACTCTAACATCACTTATGGGTAGCAACTAAAGTATAGGAATTTAACTTATGCACACAGTTCTTGCCTATCAGCAATGCTCTTGGTTCCACTGCTCAATCAATAATGCTAGTGTCTGATCCAAATTCAACTCATGTTTGATGACCACCACAGTGTAACACTGTTACAGGAACTTTCACATTATCTCATTAATTCTCACAATCACCCTCATTTTACAAAGAAGAAATTGTGATTCATACGGGTTAAACAGATTTCTCCAGTTCACATAAGCTACCAAGGGACAGAGCCAATATTTGAACTTCTGGTCTTTTGATGTGTATTGAGTGCTCTTTTTACTGAACATGGTCCTTACCTCACAACACTTAGACTAGGGAGGCATGAAGCCAGCTCCCCTCTGCAGCCTAGCCCAGATAGCCCTGGCACTATCTAAGTCCTCTTTCTGTTAATTACCCTACTCATGGGGGTCCCATGGGGGTTAACGCAGGGCAGAGATGATTGGTGTACACCACAGGGAAGAAAACACAAGTCTCAGCAGCTGAGAAGCAGGAGGTATGCCAAGAGAAGGAAAGAACATGATGTTTTGCAAAGGGGAAACTGATTTTTCCAATTCAGCTGCAGAGGGGGAATTGTGCAAGTATTTTACCATCAATAATAGAAACAGTATTTAAATAAGTGGGACTAGAATCACAGTATTACAGAACTGGAGAGGACCTTATACATCATCCAATTCCATTCCTCACTTCAAAGATAAGAGAGCTAGGGATAGGAAATATTAAGATTTGTGGTCATAATTTTACATGACAGAGGCTTGGAAATCAAACAAAGGTCTCCCACATTTTAGGACAATGTTTTTGTTTACATGATGTCATGTCTTCTAAAGAACTACTGTTGTAAATAGTAAAAATACATAATTTATCTATATATCTTGCATGTATTTTAATGAAAAGATATCATTTCTTCATAGTAATATATCCTATTAAAATGACTGAAAGACGTAATAGAGCTCTTTGTGAATTTGCAGCCACTTATTATAAAACCCAGAGTACAATTGTAAAAAACAGACAGACTTGATTTGTCTACATGAATGGAATCCTCTGACTGTATTCTTTCTTCGAAGAAAACAATTTTGTGAAAATACAGTCTGGGTCATATATTTAAAGACAGATATATCTTATCTTTCATTAAGGTAGAAATCACTGTTAATGAGGATGAAATGGCAACTAAAAGTATAAACATTTTGTTTCCAAAGCAGCAAAATTACCAATAACTTTCTCTCCAATCTTTATGCTTGCTATATGTAAATGTACAATGAGAAAAATAAGCCAGAATAAAGAACAGGCAATCCTAAAACAGTTTTGAAAAAACTCAATGTGGCCATCTATCTTCTTAAGTTGACTACAAAAACTTCCACTGCGGATTCCATCATTGATCTATATTAAGGACTCTAATGGTTTCTGAGTGGAGGCAGTAAAAATAAAACAAAAACTGTGAATAATGAAGATGAGAACTTTTCATGGTACACTGTGTTCTGTTAAATTTAATGTAAATGGCTACTGAATTTTCCTACAATTCTGATTTAAATGCAAATTAGAAATCTTCATCTTCTTCAGGTATACCGTTTGGAGTTTGTAAAACAGAATGTTAATGGTAATTTTCATAAAGCTGGTGGTAAAAGCTTGTCCGGGAATATAACTCTTATAACTTTATTTTAATGAGGAAATAAATGTTCAACTCCACATAATTCTAACTTGGAATATTTCACTTTAAGTATATAACTTGCTTTAAGCTTGATGAACATTTGTACCTGGGAACGTTCCAGGTCCCAGTTCACTAGTAAGTGGTTTATTCAGATGTCTATCTCATTGTTGAAGCCCAAGAATTTTTGTTCAGAATTTGCTTTAATCTAGATAATTTTTATAATCAGAACTTCTCCAGGATGGCAACATCCTTTTCCTTTATTCTCTGTGGATAACAGTTTTCAGTCTCTACCCACTGGGATAATTGTCTGCAATGGAGATGAGCAGGGCCCATTTATTAAGACACTGCTGGCCAGGTGCAGTGGCTCACGCCTGTAATCCCAGCACTTTGGGAGGCCAAGGTGGGTGGATCATGAGGTCAGGAGATGGAGACTATCCTGGCCAATATGGTGAAACCCTGTCTTTACTAAAACTACAAAAATTAGCTGGGCGTGGCTGCTGGTGCCTGTAATCCCAGATACTCGGGAGACGGAGGTAGGAGAATTGCTTGAACTGGGAAGTGGAGGTTGCAGTGACCCAAGATCGCGCCACTGCACTCCAGCCTGGCAAAAAAAAAAAAGAGAGACTGCTTGTGGAATTCCTTGGTTTGGAAATAAGCTATCCTAAACTTGATGCAGGTGAGGATTATTCCCTTGTACATGGTGAGCCTAAAATCTATTTTCTTTCATCTGAGCCTATAGAAGATATCGGGCAGTTACTTTCCTTTCAGATCAGGTTAATTCTTTCTAGATGAAATAGGTAACAGTATTTAAATTAATTTAATTAACATATTTACAAGCAGAATCTTACTACCCAGTAAAATGTAGATCAGTTGCAAGGAAAACTGGTCCTATTCAAAGCCCAATATAATTCACTGCAGAGCTCAATGGCATTTTACTTTTTATTCTTAATGAGTCAATGATAACACGCAATTGTATCACCCTCCAATTTGGAATTTACCTGTACGATGTTTGCTATAGTTTGGTGGTATGCATGGATACACGTATATGTGTGGGCCTGCATATCCTGGATATCCAGGATAGTCACAAGTATGTATGTGAGTGCATGTACTTCAAGAAATATATATCTGTGTGTACATTCTTGCATATCTGGTAAACATTAAGTTAAAATGTGAACTTGAAAACATGCTATGGAGTCTTGCTCTGTCATCTCGGCTCACGGCAACCCCTGCCTCCTAGGTTCAAGTGGTCCTCAGGCCTCAGCCTCCTAAGTAGCTGGGATTACAAGTGTGCACCACCACGCCTGGCTAATTTTTATTTTTATTTTTTTGTATTTTTGTACAGATGGGGTTTCACCATATTGGCCAGGCTGGTCTCAAACTCCTGACCTCAAGTAATCCACCTGTCTCAGCCTCCCAAAGTTCTGGGAGTACAGGCAAGAGCCACCATACCCGGCCCCCTTATTTATTATTTCCAGAAACCTTGTAATTTTTTTTCAGTTTCTTCAGTATCCTAATGAGGCTGCTGTTGTTTACCATCTCATATAGGAAACAAAGTAAATATGGAGTGCCTAAGGGATGTAATTACATTAAATGAAAGGAAGATGGGATATGAGGAGTCAAGTTGTTTTTGCTGTAAATTCCTGGTAGTGCCAGGCTGAGTCCTAAGTCTTGGTGGAATGGAGACCTGTTTGGCAAGGGTCTGTCCTTATGGTGCCAGAATAGGAGAGCAAAAGAGTGAAAGTAGATAGCAAGCACTCTTCTCTGGGGAGTTCAGCTCACTTCTTTGATTCCTTTTTTGGCCGGATCTCTTTATTGGCTCAAAATTTTATTTTTATTTTGGCATGAATGATTTATGACTTAGAAATTTTGAAGGTATTATTCTAAATATAAGAAGATAGTTTAAGATGTTTCTACTGTTTGGTTGCAAGAAAACACTAGAAATGTCCATAAATAAAACATAAACAGAAAATGTTCTTCAGTCATTAGAAAGAGAAAACAGATTGTGCTAATATGTATGTATTTATAGTCACTCTATTAATTTATTGCCACACTGAAACCTCAGAGGTACAGGTTACAGATGATAATCCACCCAAATTAGGAAAGTCTGTAACATTCTTATTGGGATAGCATTGAAGTAAGAAGACTAGAACGAAAAAATAGCAGAAAAACATTAATAAAAACTACTCAAAAAACCACATTATAGTAAAAATAAATAAAATCACAGCATTCTGAATTTGCAACACTGTGGGATAAATAACTGGAATATGTTTCCCACAAAAAACATCTAAAATAGCTGGGTATACTATAAAAATATGAATAAAGGATAGTTTGGGTAGTCATACTAATTTCAGACCAAATAGAATGCAATAAAAAAGTCATTAGTAGAGATAGAGTGACACTTCCTAATGATAAAAGGTTTAATTCACTGAGAACATATAACAATCTAAAATTTTTATGCACTTCTTAATGCAGCTTCATATTTTTTAAACCCCAAAGTGTCAGAACTACAAGAATAATCAGACAAGTCCATAATTTAATTTAGAGGTTTTTAACATATCTCTCATCCTGACTGATAGATCAAGCAGAAAAAATAAATCTATTCTAAGAGCATAGAAATTTTAACAGGACAACTAGCAACCTCAAGATAACAGACATATAAGGACATCCCAACCAACAATGACAGAGGCCTCACTATTCTCAACAACAGGTGAAACTTTTATAAGAAATAACCATGTACTGGACTATAGAGTAAGGGTCAACAACTTTCAAATGCTTGGTTAGAAAAAGGATAGCAAAATAAACTCACACAGAGAAGTAAGAAAATAATATGCATAAAAATAGAAGTTTGTAAAGTTAAAAGAGCCATGCAGTTGGAAAGACCAATAAAGCCAAGGTCAGCTCTTTGGAAAACCACCAGCAAAAACAATAAATACCTCTCTTGTCTCTCATTCCTGTAAATGATGCAATTTGGACTCTTGGACCCTTGGCCGGCAATTCCTTTGTCACTGGACCTTCTCCTCCCTACTGGTCCTTCTTATCACTTATGGTCTCATTTACTCTTGGAAATTATTTGGGTAAAATGTCTGTCTTTCACACTGGTCACAAAACTCTTTTGAAAATAGTGATGAAGACATATTTGTCAGAAGACATAATTTTTACACTTGGGTACAAACACTATTAGTCATGGTGGCTTTCAAAGGAACAACTGCCAAAAACCTGTTTCACTTCTTAATTTCTCCTGAACATACTTCTTTGTTTTGTGGCAGAGGATGGTGGTATTGATATCTTAATGTTTACCTCCCATTAAGTGATGCCACACTACATCTGAGAGGCAATGTATAACAATGAAAATAGTTCAGGACTTTGAGCTACTTGGGGTTTGTCACTTAAGGGCTTTCTCCCCTTTGGGGTAATTATAAAGCTCTGTGTCTCAACTTTCTCAACTTTAAAATGATAGTAGTAGCAGTTACCTTGCACAAGGGTATTGTGAATATTATATTAAGCAATGTATGCCTAAGACCTGGAACGTAGAGACAGCTAAAGAAATGGTGTCCATGCATTTTATAAGAAAAAACATTTACCTTGCCCATGTTTCAAAAAAAGCCCTCAAAAAGCTGTTCAAATATATCGAAGATTTGGAACATAAGTTTATATACAATTTATCCCTAATTTTTGTGGTTTTATGTGATTTCAAATTTTTTCTGCTTCTGCCCTGTCCTTTACAGTCTAAATACTACAAATATTTAATACCAAGAGATTCTACTCCTGGTTCTTCAATCATTGTAAATTTCTCTATTTGCATTCTACTTTTTGAGCATGATAATGTCAGTTGCTGCTGGATGGTGAGTTCACTAAAGTTACTGGAGCAGCTTCAAAGTTCAGGAGAAGAGCCAAAGGTCACACAGATTCTTTCCCATATATATTTTAATTTAGGTTTTACAAAATCTCACAGTAGCCAAATGGTAGCCATGTAGTTTGTTCAAATGCTATCACTTTTCAAAAATATTTGTAACAATTGGTTGGTGTTCTGATTATTAAAATCTTCATTATTTATTTATTTATTTTGGGGGTTTGTGGAGTATACTAATATATGTAACTTAGCCAAGTACAAACTCTTCTAGAAAGGCCCACAATTAATATTCCTCCAATATTCATTCACAGTTCCTAGCAAGCATTATATATAATCAGTGCTCAATAAATACATGTTGATTGACAAAGGACTAATCAGACACCTACTAGACTACAGCAAGGCAGGTTAAGAGGAAAGGGTGAGAGCTAGAAGGCAGTATACAGAGGAAAGGAGACTGAAAAAGATTTCAAAGACTGAATGTTTTGGAAAATCCTGCAAATAACTGTGGAAGTGTGTGCTGGTGAGTGATTGTTTGCAGGTTGCTGATGATGTGGAGTGTAGGTACAGTATAATCCAGAGCTGCCATCAGGCTGATTTAATTTTTTTCATTAGCAGTGGCACAGACTATAAAATATTTATATTCAAATTCTAACTATGTATGCCTGGAGTAAATAAATAATTTATTGTATAAGCAATACATTATTTACTACGTTATTCTAAATATATATACTATTTGCATTTTACTGAAAATAAAACAGGTAGACTGATGATCTCTTACGGTTCCAAAATAAAAAATGAGAGAAAAAAAATCAAAACTTCAGCTGTAGTGGGATTTTCTATAAAGCAGGAAGTAATAGCAGAAGATAGCCCCCAATATATGGAAAAAACAAGTAAATTAGCTTTCTTATAGAAAATACTAATTTTACCTGACACCCCAAATACTCAACCATTAATTATCTGGATTTTCTTGGAAAATTTTGAGTTGGGCTTCTGGATTAGAAAACTCAGCACCACAGACAAAAATGTTTCAAAAATTATTTAATTCCTTAAGAATTGTTGGTGACTTCAAAGAAGTGAGCAAGATAATACCCTATTTGGGTTGGATGCTCAAATAAAGCATGACTATATGGGCTGGTTCATTTTTTGAAATCACTCTGCTGGTTGCAAATCCCCAGCAATGTCTTGGAGGAAAGCTTCTTTCCAAATAAACTTGCTTTCTCCTTAAGCATATTATCTGTTGGCTGACCAAGCAGTTCAGACTCATTTCTTGACAAGCAGAGTTCTGAGTCAGAGCCATTTTTGGTCCCATCTATTCCCAGCATCAAGTATAGAATCATGTCTTCTTGTCTCCACATGCAGGCCTGGGTGTTCCCCCACCATGGCTTTGGGAGTTAAATCTGGTGATTGAGAAGTGGGTCCAGTCCTTGAGATACAACATGGATATTAACTTGGGAATTAGTGATCCTTCCTAATGTGCAGAAAGAGCTTATTTCAGCTGCATAGTAACAAGGACACGGGTTCTAGGGGCAGACATTCCATGTTGCCTCCTCCTGTTTTACCTGTGTGATGGGGGCAAATTAACCTCTATCTGCCTCAATTTCCTCATCTCTAAAATGGTGATAATAATATTACATGCCTCCTAGGTTTGTTATGGGGATTAAATGCGTAAAACTACAAAAAAAAATCACTTAGAGGCTGGGCATGGTGGCTCACACCTGTAATCCCAGCACTTTAGGAGGCAGAGGCAGGCAGATCGCTGGATGTCAGGAGTTTGAGACCAGCTGGGCCAACATCTCTAAGAAAAATTCAAAAATTAGCTGGGCATGGTGGTGTGCCTGTAATCTCAGCTACTTGGGAAGCTGAGGTAGGAGAATTGTTTGACCCCAGGAGGCAAAGTTTGCAGTGAGCCGAGATTGCACTACTGCACCTCAGCCTGGGTGACAGAGAGACTCCACCTCAAAACAAAACAAAGCAAATGAACAACAACAACAACAAAAACAAACAAACAAACAAACAAAAAACAAGTTCAGCCCCCTCTTGCTCTCTCTAATCCTCTTTGCCATTCTGCCATGTTATGATACATCAAGAAGGCCCGTACAAGATGCTAGGACCTAGGTATTGAGCTTTTCAGCCTGTAGAACTTTGAGACATGAATGTTTTTCCTTATAAATTACCCAGTTCGTGATATTCTGTTATAGCATCACAAAAACATCTTGATAATTTATGTGTCTTTTAGCCAGCTCCCTTTGTCAATATTGAATAGATAAGCAATTAATTTTCTTCCTCCCACTTTGTCTAGAAATTGAAAAAATATTGCTCTGATATCCCTATGCCACAGGTTGATGCATTTACCTAGTAATTTGTAAAAAACAGTGCCCTCTGAAAAGAGAATCTCCTGAACTTCTTGGTAATCTTTCTATGGTACATTCATTTTTGGGTTTTCCTTACAAGCTTCCTACCAGTGAAAGCTTACTACAGACAATAATCCTTGGATGGTAGGATGATTGACAGCAGAGCTCTTTCCTAAGAACGACTATACTCACCTCTTTTTAGGAACTCTAAAATCACTATGGCTTCTCAGTCATTCATGGGACAATAATAACACTGATACCAGAAAACCCTCTGAGAACATAGAATCCGATGGGGGTTGAGCTGGTTAGCCCTTGTGGCAGCCAATGGGGGATAATGGGAGCAGTGGCAATATTTCTCCCTGGGCTTTCCATGGGCAACCCAGGGCCCAGCCTGGGCTTGACCTGCTCCAGTTGCTAACCTATGAGTGGGCAGGGTGAGGGGCTGCCTGCACCACAGGCAGTCATAGGTGCAAAATCTGTGCTGCCAGTTGAGAACCATTAACGGAGGGGAGGGAAGAAGCCCACTTTAACCAAGGTCTGCAGTATCCGCAGCTTGAGTGTAAGAGGTGAGGGTAGATGTCAACAACAAATAACCTGTCCTATTGACAGCTCATACAGAGACTTCCTTGCCCAGTCCAGGCCTCATATCTACAAGTAAAAGGGGATTGCAGAGGAAAAGCTTAATAAAACATTTTGATCTGTTCTAAAAATCACTTTCGGCTTTTAATTTCATTCTCTCCTTGACATTTACCCTATTCTGTGCCTCAACAAGTCACTGATGTCACTTTCATCAGTATAGGACTGGCCAAAAAGGAAAAAGTAATGGATGAAATAAGGAACGAATGAGGCTCATGGATGGGATGGAGCAGGGAGCTCTGCTGGGTATAATATTTCATGGTACTAACTATGTTGACATTTTGATGTAAATGACTACCATGCCAAAAAGCCCTGTCTCAATTATTTTTACTTTTGGTGATTAAGTATCTGAAAAGAATTTATGTAATTTAATATGTATTCATTAGTAGAGATGATGCTTATGTTATTCAATTATTTTCCACCTAATTTAGAAATCAAAGTACTCATAGCTTTTTGCCATCTCTTCTTCTCTTTTTCCCTTTTAAATATTTGATCTGCAAGAGTTAAAATTCTTTAAGGTAGAAATGTTTTTTAAATTTTCTTTTCTGTGCTTTTATATACTTTCTAAATATTATACAAAGGACTTCCATCATTTCAGTAATCAGAAAAAACTATTAAAGTCATAATGAGAGTGCAAAAGAAAAGCTCACAATACTTCCCAGGAGGTCCTCATCTGGCTTTTTTCCATGAAAACATTTTTTCTCTGCATGTAAGTCACAAGAAATTGCTCAATGTTTTGTTATTCTTATTTCTATCAAGTCTGTCTCTTTTGCATAACTCTCACCTCATCCCCTTACCGCTGTTTCTACTGTTGAAATAGGGTAGTTCATGGAGGGGAAAATGAAGATGCTATTTTTTGATGGTGCTATG
This sequence comes from Pan paniscus, assembly GCF_029289425.2. NCBI lineage: Eukaryota > Metazoa > Chordata > Mammalia > Primates > Hominidae > Pan > Pan paniscus. The sequence goes on from NC_073253.2 coordinate 105,609,377, forward strand.
AAAGACTTCTTCCAGTATTATGGCATTGATTGTTCTTCTGAACACTTACAGCATCTCTTTCCCTTACCCCATCGGCCCAATTCACATTTTGTGGCCGAGCAAGAACTTAAAAAAGAAAGGTATGCACTTTTTTCCCATCTCCCTCACCTTAAGTGGCATCTCTCATCTGAAACAGGATGGGCAGGGTGATGCTCTAAGTCATGCTTAGTATCTTCCTCCCACTGCCACAATAGATAGAAAACACATCTCATTCTTGATTGTACTCAGGTCTAGTTGTTAGTTCATGGCAACCTATTTTCTATCTTATTTCTTTCTTAACAGTTAAAGAGAGCAAAGATGCCTTTTTCTATACTTCTTCACCTTTCTTTTTCTGCTGCTGATTTAATGTCTGGGCTAAGAGTTGCTTAGGGGAAGGTTGCTGCCTTGTTAAGTTTCTTTTATTATTATTATTATTATTATTATTATTATTATACTTTAAGTTTTAGGGTACATGTGCACAATGTGCAGGTTAGTTACATATGTATACATGTGCCATGCTGGTGTGCTGCACCCATTAACTCATCATTTAGCATTAGGTATATCTCCTAATGCTATCCCTCCCCCCTCCCCCCACCCCACAACAGTCCCCAGAGGGTGATGTTCCCCTTCCTGTGTCCATGTGTTCTCATTGTTCAATTCCCATCTATAAGTGAGAACATGTGGTGTTTGTTTTTTTGTCCTTGCGATAGTTTACTGAGAATGATGATTTCCAATTTCATCCATGTCCCTACAAAGTACATGAACTCATCATTTTTTATGGCTGCATAGTATTCCATGGTGTATACGTGCCACATTTTCTTAATCCAGTCTATCATTGTTGGACATTTGGGTTGGTTCCAAGTCTTTGCTATTGTGAATAGTGCCGCAATAAACATACATGTGCATGTGTCTTTATAGCAGCATGATTTATAATCCTTTGGGTATATACCCAGTAATGGGATGGCTGAGTCAAATGGTATTTCTAGTTCTAGATCCCTGAGGAATCACCACACTGACTTCCACAATGGTTGAACTAGTTTACAGTCCCACCAACAGTGTAAAAGTGTTCCTATTTCTCCACATCCTCTCCAGCACCTGTTGTTTCCTGACTTTTTAATTTAAGTTTCTTCTCTGCTTTCTCCCTAGTCTTTCTTTTGAGAATCAGTCCTTGATTGGAACCTCACTCCATGGAGCACTCGGGAGGGAGTGGGAGGATCCCAGTTTCTTTGGTTCCTCTCATTCTTTTTTCCTCTACATCTTTTAGAAAGATATATAATGGGTGTGGTGGCAGGTGCCTGTAATCCCAGCTACCTGGGAGGCTGAGGCAAGAGAACCGCTTGAAACCTGAAGGCAAGGTGGCAATGAGCCGAGACTATGCCACTGCACTCCAGCCTGGGCAACAAGAGCGAAACTCCGTCTCAAAAAAAAAAAGATATATAACATGTCTGGTTTTTCTCCCATTGAAGAGTTTTCACAGACATTAGGAAGGTATTTCGTAATTACATTTCCTGGGAGGAAAGAGAGAAGAGCTGCATTTAGAAAGGCGTGGTGGCTTACGCCTGTAATCCCAGCACTTTGGGAGGCTGAGGTGGGCGGATCATAAGGTCAGGAGTTCGAGACCAGCCTGACCAACATGATGAAACCCCATCTCTACTAAAAAAAAAAATACAAAAATTAGCTGGGCGTGGTGGCACACACCTGTAATCCCAGCTACTCAGGAGGCTGAGGCAGGAGAATCGCTTGAACTCGGGAGGAGGACGTTGCAGTGAGCCAAGATCACACCATAGAGCAAAACCCTATCTCAAAAAAAAAAAAAAAAAAAAAAAGACTGGGAGAGCTACATATACTGGGGACCTAAACATTCCACACTGTAATGCCTGAAAACCCCTCTGAGGGAACAGGGTCCTGATCCTCTGTTTAAGCGACATTTTACCTCGTAGCCATGGCATAATCAGAGTAGAGTGATCTACCTTTCTGTTGGAACACTGTCCTCTCACTGACTTGCCTGGCTAATTTCCACTTATCTTGCAAGAATCAGCTGAAAAACCTACTCTTCTTGGAATTAATCATGCCTTCCTGCCTTAACTCAGGTGAACGCCTTTCTCCATGGTCTACTCCTATTTAGCAAGGTGACCATCTTCCAAACACCCACAACACCCTCTTTACCATAGTCCTCGTCTTGGAATGTATGAAATTATTTACTTTTGCCACCAGACTTTGAACACTTTCAGAACTTTTCAGCACTTTATTTTCTTTTCATCCTGGAAACTTAGCATGGAGCTTAGAGCACAGTAGGATCTAGGTATTTGTTGAATGACGATTGAGGCTGTGGTCATTCTCTTGCAGCATAAAAAGACATAGAACCCATGGTAGGGGACAAACATCATACTGTGTCTTAAAAGTTCCTTCCTATGACTCAAATGGCCAGTGAAATTTTTTTCTTGTTGAAAATGTAAGATGCCAATAGAGTGTAGTTTTCCTGAAAATGAAATCCCCATATAGTGGCTGGACCTCCACAGCAAAGTGCCCATCGTGGAAAAGGCTAAACTGTACCACTGAGCTCTTCATCTTCAGTTGTCAGCCCTCAGCCATCTCATGCAACTTTTATTTTGGTTGTCTTTGTGATTCTTAATCTCTCCTGTTGGCAAGAAGAGGGTGAGCAAGAAAAATGTCTCTGATGTTCCCCCGCAGCTTGGCAGTCAGTTACAGCTTTGGGAATCCGAAGACCGTCCCAGTGTTCTCTGTGCAGTGGCGTAGCTCCAAGTATTTTAGCTCTGAAAAATGAGTGCAGTTTCTGTCTGTGGGCTAACATATGCACTTTACACACACTCTTGCATTAACTATGTGAAGAGAGTGTTCCAGAATAAAAATGCCAGAACTGAACAGACTCCTTGAGTTCATACTCTCATTTTTCAACAGAAGAATGTGAGTCAGAGAGATGGAGTGATTTTCTCAAGGTCACACAGCATTCAGCAATAAAAATGGGAGGAGGAATAGGAGCCACGTCCTGTACCCAGTCTGATGTTTGTTCTAAATACCACACTACTGTCCTTTCTAGTCTAGAGAACAGCTGATGACTTAGAATTTTGTGGGGAGAAGGGAACAAATTTCCCTTTACATAAAGAAGTGGGGTGCCTAATTCTGCAAGGAGTGGTATGTGACCTCGAGCAGCTATGAAACCTCTCTGATCCTTAGTTTCCTTATCTTTAAAGTGGAACTGACAATAGCTACCCTACCAGCTGTTTTGGTGATTCGGTGAAATCATGTCAGCTCAGTGCCTGGCTCAGAGCCTGGCCTTAGGGGATGCTCAGTGAACAAGAGCCGTTATTACAAACAAGCATGTTGTCCAGCCCTTCTCCCATTCCAGATCCAGAAAGCTTCCCAGTGGGCAATCAATGCAGTAAGCCGCTGGCTGAGGGGCAATTGAGCAGGACACGTTTGAGAAAGGATTGAGAGCAAATCTAGTATGTAAGAAAACAACCAAATTCCCATAAAGCCTAATTATTTGTGCTGTTTATTAATAGCCCTGTTCCTCCCCCTCTCCCCCAGCAACAAATTAGGATCTGACTTGAGGTACGGCTCTGATTAGGGAGGGCCTAGTGCATTTCTGCAGGGGGTATCTCCTGCATAATGTATCTTGGCATCCAAAGGGAGCCTGGATGGCTGCCCGCTCTCAGCTTCCCTTTGTATCTCCCATCATTGCCCATAAAAGCCTTCATTATGATCTGGGTCCCCTTTATTGCACATATAAATAAAATCTGACAGAATTGTACGTAAATCCTTTAGTGGCAAAAGCTGATAGAAGAGGGCAAAAAATAATTTTATGCATGAAGAATCTCATTAAGTAGCTTCATGGAAACAAAAGGAGGTGGCATCAGAGACTGGAGGGTGTAGGCTTCTCTAGGCTGCATCTCTCACAGCTTTACCCTGGAAAAGACAGTCCGCTTCTGCTTCTACTGTTGACTCCAAGAGTCACAGGTGGTGGCAGAGCTGCACTTTCTGGGAAAGGCTTAGGTTTCTGAGGCAGGCAAGGCCCAGCTCCCTTGGGAGCTTCTGGCTTCCACTCCTACTCTTAGGAGGGGTTCCAGGCACCCTGAGTGAGGTCCTCATGCAAGGCAGCAGGCATTGTCCCTGGAGAGATTGCATTCCCTGGGCTAAGAAGCCACATGCCTTCAATATACCTGGCACCATCTTTAGATCCTCCTGTGTAGGACCCTCTGGTTCTAATGTTAACCACCTAGGCTGCTCTCTCCTGAGAATGGGATGAATGAGTTGAGGAATGGAGAAGTGAAATGCAGCAGAGGGCACTTGGAGGATGGCTCCAGCAGAGCCAGGATCCATCTGCTGGGGTAAGGAAATGTACAGTCAGCTCAGATGCTCTGGCAGTAAGGCCCAAGTTTCAATGGTTGATTCTATATTCATTCTTGATTGGTTGATACCATGTTAAATCACTGCATTTTTCTGCTTTTGATTCATATTGTGTGGAATCAATGATCCATTCTACATGGCCTGTTTTCCCTCCTAGAAAAGAAGCTGCTGACATAAAGGCAAAAGTCATCTGTTCAGTCTGTCTTCTCAAAACATCTTTCTGTTTTAAGCCATTGTATGCCCCAGCCTATGCCATCCATCAGTATATGATAGGCTTACATCTAGATGTAAAATAATTCATTAAAAGTTACTTGTGATTTCAGAATACAAAGATCATCTCATACAGAAATAGCTTATTGCAGATAAGTTTGATTGGTCAACTATGAAAGAACAATACATTATAAACACACTGAAATTATGCAGAAAAGATACAGTTTTAAGAAAAGATTACATTCTTAACTGATTTTCCAGCATTGCTGAGTGTCTCATAAGGAAGAAGCAATCAGATACAATGGGAGCTGTATTAGTTATCAGAGAAAACAAGCAACCACAACAATAATAAAAACAAGGAAAATAAAATAACAGGAAAAACATCCCTTCAATAACAGTCCCTTATTGGTGTTAAACTGCTTCATAGTAATTCCATCTGTTATATGGTTTGGTTGTGTCCCCACCCAAATCTCATCTTGAATTGTAGTTCCTGTAATCCCCATGTGTCCTGGGAGGGACTCCGTGGGAGGTAAATGAATCACGGGGGAGGTTACCCCATGCTGTTCTTGTGATAGCGAGTGAGTTCTCATGAGATCTGATGGTTTTATAAGGGGTTTCTCCCCCTTGCTTGGCACTTTTCCTTCCTACCACCCTGTGAAGAACGTGCATTTCTTCCCCTTCACCTTCTGCCATGACTGTAAGTTTCCTGAGGCTTTCCCAGCCGTTTGAAACTGTGGGTCAGTTAAATCTCTTTCTTTATGAATTACCCAGTCTTGGGTATTTTTTCATAGCAGCATGAGAACAGACTAATACAGTAAACTGGTACCACAGAGAGAGGGGTGCTGTTATAAAAATACCCAAAAATGTGGAAGCAACTTTGAAATTGGGTGACAGGCTGAGGTTGAAACAGTTTGAAGGGCTCAGAAGAAGACAGAGATATGTGGGAAAGTTTGGAAGTTCCTAGAGACTTGTTGAATGATTTTGACAAAAATGCTGATAGGGATATGGATGGTGAAGCCCAGGCTGAGATGGTCTTAGATGGAGATGAGGAACTCATAGGAACTGGAGCAAAGGTCACTCTTGCTATGCTTTAGCAAAGAGACTGGTGGCATTTTGCCCCTGCCCTAGAGATCTGTGGAACTTTGAACTTGAGAGAGATGATTTAGGTTATCTGTCAGAAGAAATTTCTAAGCAGCAAAGAGTTCAAGTGGTGGCAGGGCATAGAAATTTGGAAAATTTGCAGCCTGACCATGTGATAAAAAAGGAAATCCTATTTTCTGGGGAGAAATTCAAGTTGGCTGCAGAAATTTGCATAAGTAATGAAGAGCCAAATGCTAATTGCCAAGACATGGGAGAAAATGTCTCCAGGACATGTCAGAGACCTTAGTGGCAAACCCTCCCATCACAGGCCAGGAGGCCTAGGAGGGAAGAATGGTTTCGTGGGCTGGGCCCAGGGCCCCACTGCTCTGTGCAGCCTAGGGACTTGGGGCCCTGTGTCCTAGCCACTCCAGTCATGGCTAAAAGGGGCCAAGGTACAGCATGGACTGTGGCTTCAGAGAATGCAAGCTCCAAGCCTTGGAACACGGTGTTGAGCCTGAGGGTGCACAGAAGTCAAGAATTGAAGTTTGGGAACCTTCTCCGCTTAGACTTCAGAGGTTGTATGGAAATGCCTAGATCTTCAGGCAGAAGTTTGCTGCAGGTGCTGGGTCCTCATGGAGAACCTCTACTAGGGGAGTGCAGAAGGGAAATGTGTGGTGGCAGCCCCCACACAGAATCCCCACTGAGGTCCTGCCTAGTGGATCTGAGTGAAGAGGGCCACCGTCCTCCAGACTCTAGAATGGTAGATCCATTGACAGCCTGCACTGTGTGCCTGGAAAAGTGGCAGATACACTATGCCAGTCCATGAAAGCAGTCAGGAGGGGGCCGTACCCTGCAAAGCCACGGGTGGAACTGTCCAAAGCTGTGGGAGCCTACCTCTTGCATCAGCATGACCTGGATGTAAGACATGGAGTCAAAGGAAATAATTTTGGAGCTTTAAGATTTGACTGCCCTGCTGAATTTCAGACTTAGTCTTGCATGGGGTCTGCAGCCCCTTTGTTTTGGCCAATTTTTTCCATTTGGAACAGGTGTATTTACCCAACGCCTGGACCCTCACTGTACCTTGGAAGTAACTAACTTGCTTTGGATTTTACAGGCTCATAGGAGGAAGGGACTTGCCTTGTTTCAAATAAGACTCTGTACTTGGACTTTTGAGTTAATGGTAGAACAGAATAAGACTTTCAGGGATGGTTGGAAAGGCATGATTGTGTATTGAAATATGAGAACATGAGATTTGGGAGGGGCCAGGGGTGGAATGATATGGTTTGGCTATCTCCCCACCCAAGTTTCATCTTGTAATTTCTAGTTCCCATAATCCTCATGTGTCATGAGAGGGACCCAGTGGGAGGTAATTGAATCATGGGGGCGGTTACCCCATGCTGTTCTCATGAAAATGAGTAAGTTCTCATGACAATGAGTATGTTCTCACGAGATCTGACAGTTTTATAAGGGTCTTCTCCCCCTTTGCTGAGGACTTCTCCTTCCTGTTGCCCTGTAAAGAAGGTGCCTTTCTTCCCCTTCACCTTCTACCATGATTGTAAGTTTCCTGAGGGCTTCCCAGCCATGCAGAACTGTGAGTCAGTTAAACCTCTTTTCTTTATAAATCACTCATTCTTGGGTATTTCTTCATAGCAGCATGAGAATGGAGTAATACAATATGTATACTACGGAAACACTTTAGAAAATACTAAACATGCTAACATTTCCCTGTACTTGCACGTCAACAGGGCAGAAAGCATGTTAGAAGAATGATCAGAAGGGCATCAATTTCAGAAGCAGCAGGAAGTGACACAACTGAGTTTGAATCCTGGTTTCATCTGTTATCAACTAGGATACCTTGTGTAAAATAGCTAATCTCTCTGGGCATTGGTCTCCTTATAGTTCCTCTGAGGATTGCAGAAAGCTATCCAGTGCAGTTTTAATACAGACTCTCCAAAAATGACAGCTCTTATGAGCCTTTAGGGAGCCGAGATTGGATGTATAAGGTGAGCCAGATTGTAATCTCTGGGACTCTTCCAACTGTGTGCATCTGACTACTCCTTCATCTCACTGAATATTTTTGGTTCCATATGTCATGCCTTCACTTTGATAACAGTACCAAAGGGACTAGAATAAACAGCAAATACATTTTGAAATGTCAGACCAAGAGCATTGTTTGGATATGGTTTCCAAATTTCTTTCAAAGAATTAAATTTTCTTTCTTAACTATGCTTGCTGATCAATGCACCTGCTTCATTGGTTGGGAACGCCTTTGACTTTATAAAACTCCATCTTCATCAAAAGCCCAAACTTCATTGCCTTGTCCTCAATTGCTGGATTTGCCTTTTGTTTTTGTGGTTTCTGAAAAGATAATATTTTAGCTATCAAGACCTTATTTAAAGTGAATTTAAAGTGAAAAATATCTAGCTATTGCCCCTGCAACTTATCAGGGAATTATTCATTTGTCATTAAATAAAGACAGTTTTGCTTAACCCTTTGAAAAATGTGAATTTTTTTTTTCCAAGTGCTTTTTCATGGCTCTTCACCTCATCAAATCATTGTTTGACAGAGCTAGGAGGAATGTCATGGTTTTTCGAACTTGCTGTACATCCCACCTCTTGTGGGACCTTAAAAAATATAAAATCTTGAAACTTACCCCTAAATATCTAGGACTAAGACTTAGGGAATTCTTTTAGATTACCTATGTGCAGGTATCCTATAAACTTGTATAGTCCAAATCCCACATTTCACAGTTGAGAATATTAAGGAGCAGAGGAGTTAAGGCAACTGTCAAAGTCACAGAGCTGGATAATGGCAGAAAAGGCTTCTAACTACCAGGGCTGTTCTGAATGCACCACTTGAATACTGTTCCTAGGAACACCTTGTTTGATGCTATCTGTATAAGATTTTGAAAATTATTTATTTAACATATGACTGAAGATTTAGACTATGTAATGCATGTCCTCATGGAAAATATATTACAATATCAAAAGGGCAAAATACCTAGGTGATAGTGGAAGATGCCTCCAAAAGAATACAAGTCTGGAAAGGATGGCATGACAGGAAATCTCAGTTTTTCTTTTCTAGCAGTTCCTTAAACGTACCTTCTTTAGCTGACTGACATATTGTGCCTTAGGCAATGTATAGCCAATCAGGATATCTTTGCTTATTTAGCAACCACATCTGACTCCTGCATTGATGATCCAAATACCATAGAACTAATTCTGTAATTGACCACCAATGACGTGACTGATTTTGCTAGGAAGAGGAACCAGGGATGCTGTCTCTTGGCTCTTTGAGAAGTCAGATCATTCCAGGTGGTAGAATCTGGGCACTTTCCCCACTTCTTCTTCCATTTCTGCCTTCTCTTCTTCTCTTGAGACTGGATCTAGGAGAAGTAGCTGGGATAGATGTAAGTGCCAGAAATTGTTCAATAGCCACGGAATGCCTGGAGTTAGAGCTGATGGCAATCCTTGATCCCATCCTCAGACTCTTTATGCACTCTGAGTTGGCAACTGTAAACTCCTGTACTTTGTTCTTCTCCTCTTTTTCTCAGGTGTCCTTTACCATGATGATGGCAGAAACTAATTCCTTTGTTATGTCTTCAAAGTTTGAACGGTTTGAGTTCCCCTGTAGAAACTCAAAGACAATTTTTATATTAAAAGCTTATTAAATTTGGAGCCTCCATTTCCTCATTGGAAAAATGTGAGAATTCAGCTATTAGTACAGTGCTTGGATACAAATACAAATAAAAGAAACTTCTAATAACCCTTCATTGTTATTAATTATATTAACAATTTTGATGCAGAATTTTTTCTTATGAAAGATTCTAAATCCTTTCACCATATGCAGAAACAGATATGCTCAGCCTGCAGAGTTAGCAGCTTTTTAATCTACATTCCCAAAGCATCTTGTGTTAAAAGAGCATATTTCCATCGCTATACTTTTCATAATGCATTGTAGTTACTTGTTTTGAGGTCCTCCTGACTTTGAGCTCCTCAAGGGCAAATGCCATACCTTATTCACTTCTGTATCCTTGTCATCTAATGCAGTGCCTGGTACATAGTAGGTGTTCAGGAAATGCTGAACAACATTTCATTCAGGAAATGTTGAATGAATGAAGACGACCTCTCAGGCTCAAGAAGACACTGAGTAGTCATGGCAACCAACAGAAGGCTCCCAGTTTAAGAACCATAAGCACTCTGGACATGGAGTTTTGTTTTTCCAAATTACAAAGGATTGATGATCAGCTTTGTTCTCCTGCCTGCCTTGTGACTCATGCTGCTGTGGGTTAGATGCCTTGGCAGAGATAAGGCAAAAAGCTATTTTGTCAAGCTTGGCAACTTGCTCTAAGTATGGATAATGAGTCCACTCAGGTTTTTTTTTTTTTTTTTTTTTTTTATAAGGCAGACTGTGCTTTCTCTTGCTTTCACTGGAGTCAGATAGTTGTAAGTTTTTTTCAGGCTTCATTTTACTCCCTTCTGTTATAAGGGAATAAGGAAATCATTGTAGTGGGAACTTACATTAAGCTGGTCCTCTAAGGCTATGTGGCCACTTCCTACAAAAGGGATTGTTTGCAAGAAAGCTTTTCAGGATTTAGAGCTTTCTACATAGACACACTATATTGGCTCCTTGGTTTAATAGTGATACTAGGAAGGCACAACTGACCTATGCATTTGTTCAATAAATATTTATTATGGTTTCAGTAAATTAGGCCAAGATTTTCCCCTACAGTTACTTTTGAAGATAAAGCACCAGGTAAGTGGAAGAGCCTTAGCAGTTCTCTAGAGATTTAGCAGATATTCAATTCTCTTTTGCCAGTGTAGAATCAGCAAATGTTGCAAAGTAGATTCCTAGAATCCACCAGGGGTCACATCCTAGGGCTTTGGCAGGCAATAGTGGGCTGCACTAGATGATGTGAGGGGAAAAAAGCAAGCAGTGCCCTCTGCCCTGCTCGTGCTCCACCCCAAATGCATTTATGCACGTCTTGCTGACTCAGTATGAGCTCAAACAGAGCCTGCCCATTTTGATTAGCTCTTTTCTCTTAATGATTTCCAAAGGTAACAGGAGAATTGCAAATAAAGGAACAAATGAGGAAAAGAAGATACACTCTAAGTAGTTTTTAAACAATTCATCTGGAAAGCTTATGCACAGCTGCCTATGAGTCTGAAGGCCATTACCTGTTCCTGGAAGGATAATATCTCCACTTCCTGTTCACTGCATTTATCTTCTCTACTTGGCAGGAGAAAACCATTCTGCTTTGCCTTGCAGGAGACCAGGGACCAATTTTCATCTCACCTGCTTTCATCTACCACCTAGTAGGGTGCTGGGCATGTAGTGTTCAGTAAATATTTGTATACTTTACTCAGTGGTGCTATTTTCCCCAGCACTAATCAAAACAAGACAAAGTCATTTGAAACTGAGATATCTGAGGTAGGCTCTATTTAGAAATGGTGGCTTTGAAGATGCTAGGCATCCTTAGTGTAAGGATGTACCCTACTAGCTATGTCATAGTTATCATTTCACATTAGGTGAGTATATTAGGTTGTTCTTGCATTGCTATAAAGAAATATGTGAGACTGAGTAATTTATAAAGAAAAGAAGTTTAATTGGCTCATGGTTCTGCAGGTTTTATAGGAAGCATGGTGCTAACATCTGCCAGGCTTCTGAGGAGGCCCCAGGAAGCTTACAATCATGGTAGAAGGCGAAAGGGTGACAGGCACATCACATGGTAAAAGCAGGAGCAAGGGTGGGTGGTGGGGAGAGGTGCCACACACTTTTAAATAGCCAGATCTCAAGGGAACTCACTGTCACAAAGACTGTGGCAAGCGATGATGGATCTGCCTCCATAATCCAAACACCTCCCACCAGGCCCTACCTCCAGCATTGGGGATTACAATTCAACATGAGATTTGGGTGAGGACAAGTATCCAAACTCTATCAGTGAGATTGTTTATGACCACAAAATTAAAACACTTGAACAGTTGCTCTCTGCTGTTTACAATAGCCTGATTGCCATTTGTGATGATTGGTAAATAACAGAGCATCTGATTAGGTTCCTATCCTGCTGCTACATGACAACAGAGAAATTACTTATCTTAGTTGGATATTTATCTTTTATATGTACACTGAGAAGAAGGTTGTAGTAGATGATCTCTAATACCAGAATGGCTAAGGTTTTCTGTGGGTCCCAACGCCACTCTGTTAGCAAGCCGTGCTTAAAGTGCAGTGCTGTTAAAAGTTGGGAGGCCTCATTCTGGCTCAGAAAATGAATGCCTAGATTGAATACTGATATATGTTGTCCATGGAAGGTTGAGTTTGCAGATTGAGGGCTATGCATATGTCAGCCAACCATGTTTCAATCCTCACTATCTGTGTGGCTGTGGACAAATTACTTAATTGGTTTTCTCATTTGTAAATGAGCATAATGTTAGAACCTAACTTGTGGAGTTGTTATGAAAATTAAATATGGTGATACATATAAAGCACTGTGACTGAAACTTAAAATGTACTCAGTAAGTGTTAGTCATTTTTTTTGTGGTTGTAATTTTATATTTCGATTATATACCTAATATCTCTTTGAGCTCTGATATTTAATTATGATAAGCCAACACTTGCACTGGATGAAAAGTAGTAGATTGGCCTTATGCTGTGCATTGAAACACTTAATTTTGGATAATCTGTTAAGGAATGTCATTAGTGGTTTGCCACTGGGGCTCAGGAGCAAAGGGATTCAAGGGAGTACAAAAATTAGATATAGAGAATTATTTTCTCCTTGGTGACAAAGGTTCTTTGCTTGGCCACACTTTTGTCAGGCTTTTGAACTTTCCCCCAGCCCCATCTGTGTACTTGCTTGAAAAATCAAGTTTTAGCAAGAACCCTGCTTAGTTGGTTTAGTGGTTTAGCAAGAACCCCCCTCCTCCATCCTCAGTGTGTTATCTCTCCTGATATCTGATCAGGTCCTCATCCTCTACTATCCCTCCGGTGATGACCAGTTACCCTGTCCTGTCTTCAGCAAGAATCCTGTGAGGTCAGTTTAGCCAGAATCTCCCTTACCCTTGAAGTTTCCTCTTCATAGTTTTCCATCCACTGACCCCTACACTGCTCCTTGGCTATAAATTCCCACTTTCCCCATCCTGTATTTGGAGTTGAGCCCTATCTGTTTCCCCCACTGCAAGACCCCATTGCAGTTGTCCCTATTTCTATCGTGATGGTCCCGAATAAAGTCTTCCTCCCCGTCTCTACTAAAAATACAAACAATTAGCCAGGCGTGGTGGCGGGCGCGTGTAGTCCCAGCTACTCATGACCCTGAGGCAGGAGAACTGCGTGAACGCGGGAGGCGGAGCTTGCAGTGAGCTGAGATCGCGCCACTGCACTCCGAGTGAGACTCCCTCTCAAAAAAAAAAAAGAAAAAAAAAATCTTCCTTACCATGCTTTAAAAAGTATCATTGATAAGTTTTCCTGAACAATAGGAGGTTGCCAATAAGTAAATACTATTTCTATATCAAGTAAACTTTCAAGTAACTTCTACATCAGGTGAACTTTCAGGAGTTTCAGGACTTTCAGGTAATGGGTTCATTTTCTGCTTCTCATGTATTTAATACATAAAATACATAATTAGTGAATACCTCCTATATTTCAGACACCGTTGTAGTCACTGGAGATGCAGTAACAGTTAAAACAGACAGGATCCCTATCCTCAAAGAGCTTAATTCTAGTGGGAGTGATAGGCAACAAACAAGCAAACAGATGAAAAAAATCAGTCTCAGACAGTAATAAATGCTATGATGACAGTAAAGCAGTCATGTGATAGAGGACACTTTACACTGGTGGTCAGGGAAGGCTTCTCTGGGGACAAATATTTACATTAAATACTGACTTATAAGTAGAAATCAGCTACTTAAGGATATGAGAAAGACGGTTCCAGTCAGAGGGAACAGCATATGCAAAGGTTTTCATCTGAAAGCTTAGTATAATCGAGGAACAGAAAGAAGCCCAGTGTGGCAGGAGCAGAGTTAGCACAGGGAAGACTGGTGAGGGCTGAGATGGGGGGTTAAGTAGGGGCTGAACAGGCTTGCACATTATAAACCCTGGTAAGGAAATTTGATTTTATTCCACAAGTATTGCAAAGACATTTGAATGTTATAAACAGGGAAGTGACACAATCTGATATACATTTCTAAAATATCACTTTCACTTCTTTGTGGGAAATAGATTTTAGTATGCAAGAGTGACATCAGATTAACTAGTTACCACTAATCCAGGCTTGGAAGGTAAAAGAATGGATGGATTTGGGGTATATTTTCACCAGTGGAGGTGAAAAGATTTGCCTCAAACAGTGTTTAACATCTTACCTAATGTGACGTTTGACCCACGTCTGTAGACTTCTCTAAGGCCCTAAGCCCACTGTTTCCTCATGTACTTAAAGTATTTAACTTGGTGGTCTAAAAGCCTGCATGTGTAAATGCAACTTTTCTATTTGTTTGGAAACAAGAAGTTGCTCACCTGCGGCTAGCTCACACACTGAGGAATGGAATCAATAGGTGCTGCCAAAATAAATGTCATTGTTTGGAGTCTTGGAGATGTCACTGTGACTCTTATTATTCTTCCATATGAAATAAATTATTTAATGTTTACAGCATGTAATTAAATGCCTACTAAAATCTTCACTTGTTAGAGAGGGAACATAAAGGAACCTGAGTTCTTAAAGACCTCTGAACACTTATAGCCATCCCCCTGCTTGGCTGTTCCCACATGTGTGCACTCCTTGCTTCCTACATTCCTTCAGCCCAAGAGAGATTAAACTAGTCAACTTGAAACCCGACTTCCCCAAAGGAGACTTTAATCACAATATTCAGTGCTTTTGTCCCTGCTACACTGACTTTAAGATATGTTATCTGGAATTTCTGCCACCCTGGAGGAAGGATTCAGAGCTCCAGTTCTTTTTCTTCCCATTTGAATGTGGGATACAATTCTACTTTTTTTTTTCCTTTTGTATCTTGTTTTATGCTTTGTTAAAAAATTTAAAAAATATTTTTAATTTAATATTTTAATTGACACACAACAATTGTACATATTTATGGTGTACATGGTGATATTTTGATATATATAATGATAGTGGTCACATCAGGGTAATTAGCATACTGTGCTTTTATCTGCCTGTTTTATCTGATTATGTTTACATCTATCTGTAGGCATGTTTCTCCATCATTGTGTGATTTTCATTGTGAGCGAAGCTTGGCTGTTCATTTATAAAGTATGGAATGCATAAAATATAGTTGAAGAGTCAACTAATCAGTATATGTATTACTCAGACCTTTAAATTTAGGTTTTAATCCCTAACCTTTCTAATAGAAGAAGACAGACCATTTTGGAAGGATAATGGGTAGTTCTTGGAATAGAAGGAATGACTTGGAAAATGAAAAGCTGAGGTAAGACAGGCGATGAGGACTACTGCTGAGATCACACCTAGGAGGAATCTGGTTGGAATACCACCACCTGCACTGTCCCTGTATCTTGGCCTCTGTACCCACATTGGCCCCACTGCTGCAGGACTATCAGACAGTAAATACCACTGCTGTCCTGACGCCTCCTCACACAGAGCTGCCACTGCTTTCGTGATGCTACTGTTTCTGTCTCTGCTGCTTCTGGACTATTCTTTGTCTTTTGTGTGTGTGTGTGTGTGTGGTTTTTGTTGTTGTTGTTGTTTTTGAGACAAAGTCTTGCTCTGTCACCCAGGCTGGAGTACAGTGGTGCAATCTTGGCTCAATGCAACCTCCGCCTCCCGGGTTCAAGTGATTCTTTTGCCTCAGCCTCCCTCGTAGCTGGGATTACAGGTGCGTGCCGCCATGCCCAGCTATTTTTTTTTTTTTTTTAGTAGAGATCGTGTTTCACCATGTTGACTAGGCTGGTCTCAAACTCCTGACCTCAGGTGATCCACCCACCTTGGCCTCCCAAAGTGTTGGGATTATAGGCATGAGCCACCACGCTTGGCCTGTTCCTAGTTTTTTATGTCACTATATCCACATTGACAGTTCCAGGAGGCAGCACCCCATGCCTCAGATGGCAGGAATCATGAGAACTAAACTGGTATTTTTGGCTTCTGTAGTGTTAGGCAGCACTTTGCATCTCAGTCTTTTTTTCTGGGTTGTTAATATATCTTTTAGGTGTTTGGTGAAAGTCTGTTGGGAGTAACTTTTTTAGTTTAACGTTGTCTCTATTTTATATTCTTTATCTAACAGTTGCATAGGAATATAATTGACATAATAAGCTGCATATATAATTTAATACATTAATATATTAATATATATAAATATACATAATTTAATACATTAATATATACAAAATATATAATTTAATACATTTTGAGGTGTGTGTATATATATATATATGTACATATTGATTACCCTTAAAAGATTCCTTGTGCTTATTTGTATTTCTTCCTTGCTGTCCCTTGTGGCTCCCCAAAGCAACCATACAGATTAGCTTGCATTTTTTAGAACTGTATGAAAGTGTCATCACACACTATCTATTGTTTTATGTATGAATTCTTTTACTCAGCATAATTATTTCAGATTCATCCATGTTGTGTGTATTAATAGTTCTTTCTTATTACTCAAAGGTATTGACTCAAATAAATACACCACAATTTGTTTGTCCATTTATAAGATTATGAACATTTGGGTTGTTTCCAGTTTTTGGCTATAAGAAATAAAATTCTTATGAAGGTTTGCTTTGTAAGCACATATGATTTTATTTTGTTGGCCCAGGAGTAGAATGTCTCAGTCATATGGTGGCAATATGCTTAACTTTTTAAGAAACTACTGAAGCAGGATATTTCCTTGACCCCTTTGCTGGTAGGAACTGGAATGCAGGGGCACTGGAACTAATCAGCTGCTTTGGGGCCAGCAGGAACAAATTCCACTCACTCAAACCCATTGTTCTTCACCCCTCGTGGGAGGGGGAGCACACAGGTGAGTGAGTATAGGAGCTGGGGTGAGCGCTTTTGGGCACTGGCAGGAGAAAACTCCATGTGGACCCCATGACAGCATCTGGGTGAGGGGGATGCCCACTCCTCCTGAAGCCCCGGAAGGAGTGTTACAGTGCCCTTTTAGCTTTGCCATCTCTGGACAGCTTAAGTGTTAGTAGCTCAGTGGAGGCTCACTGTGACAGCCTTTTGCACCTGCGTCTAAGTTCTTGTCTGCCATCCAGAAGGAATGAGGTTGCACAAACGAACTGAAGATGGTAAATGCTGGGGATTTTTTTTTGCCAATGAAAGTGGCTCTCAGTGGAAGGGGGAGCCAAACAGGGGATGGAGTGGGAAAGTAATCTGCTGAAGTGTGGCCATCCCCAGCCAGACTCCTCTCTGAAGCTACGCCATCAAGCTGTCCCTCTGAAGTCAAGCTGCTTCTCTCCAATGTCCAACCATAGTTTCTAACATCCAGCTGCTTCTACTCTCTCTGCTGACTGAGCCTAGGGCTTTTATTGGTACCTGATGAGGGTGGGGTGGGCCATGAGTGGTTTTAGAAAAGACAACATTTGAACAGGAAAACAGGGATATAAGTTCTCACTTTGGACCATGGTATCAGGCTTTTTGGCTTAAGGGTGGGGTTCTTGCTGGAGACCAACGCCCACTTCTGCCCAGAATTTCCCAGACTCCTTTCCCTATCACTACCAAATTATTTTCAAAAATATTTATACTATTTTACCACCAATAACAAATGAAAGTTCTAGTTGCTCCATATCCTCCTCAACACTTAGTAATATAAAAAATTGGTGTAGTCAGGCTGTCACAGCTCCGGAAACACTTACTTACAGTTCATGAGCCAGTAGAAAAGATAGATTTCCTTTCTAATACCACATATAAAATATTACAATTCTACTATTGTGCCAGTCACTGTCCCATGATGTTTTTGGTAAAGACAGGAGAGAGACTTTACCTGAATGTTCCATTATGACCACAGAAAATGGGGAAGGAAAGTTCCCCATAAGAATGGAAAACTTGTTACCAGAGGAATGGAGAGAAATTCCAGATAAACCAAACACTAGATGTTTTACTATTCTTTCAAGTTTAAGGAGTGTGAAAACTGAAGGAAACCCTAGTGAGACTATCCAGTAAAGTTTATAAATAATACATAAAGTAGACATAAAGTATTATTTATGTATAAATAATACATAAATTTGGCATTTTATGTTCACAAGGAACACAGCAAGAAGGGGAAGGGTAGTTCACAATAAAAAGCCTACAGTGTATAGTGCCACCTAATATGAATCCTGTGTGCTGACCAGGAAGTGTTCAGTGGGAGGTAAGAAATGAGTCTTGAAATAATTCTCTGAGCCAAGGAAAAAAACAATACAATGGCTTTTAGTGTTCCCTGAAAACTAAAGAGTGCCTGCTGAGAGTCCAAACTTCATTACTTAATTGATCCCTATTAGTAATGATTAAAAGGTTCTGTCAGTGAATCATGTATGTAACATGGAAAACAAAAAGTTTAAGAATGATTTAATTACATCCAAATTAAAGCAGTCCCAGTCTTGGCCTTCAGAAATCTTCTGTGTCATATCTGTATAATTACAACTTTTCTTTCTTTTTTAGAGTCTCACTCTGTTGCCAGGCTGGAGTGCTGTGGCATGATCTTGGCTCACTGTAAACTCTAACTCCCTAGTTCAAGCGATTCTCCTGCCTCAACCTCCCAAGTAGCTGGGATTACAGGCATGTGCCACTATGCCCAGATAATTTTTGTATTTTTAGTAAACACAGGGTTTCACCATGTTAGCCAGGATGGTCTTGATCTCCTGACTTCGTGATCCACCCGCTTCAGACTCCCAAAGTGCTGGGATTACAGGCGTCAGCCACTGCACCTGGCCACATCTTTTCATTTAAGTCTAGTGCTTCTTTAAGAATATGCTCAGCTAGGGGGCTATATTGGTTATATAGTTTACTCAGTACAATAGATAACTCTGGTGATTAGGGTAGTATTCAAGTAGAAATATGGACTGTTATTTTGAGGTACTAATTTGTCTTCTGCTTCTGTAAGCCTGATTTTCTTTCTGTATATTTTTATCTTTAATATAGCAGTGACAGGTCTAATGTTGTTGTCGTTATTATGTAATTACAGCTTGCTGATGTTTTGCAGAAATAAAGCCCATTGCATGATGGAGTAGAGATTGGTGTGGGATATTGGTGTCTCTCAAGTGTTTCAGAACTTAAGCCTATTAAATTGTTCCCATTTCTTATGAGGTTTAAGTTATTATCTCATGAAAGTTATATGCAATTGTTGCTGTTGTTAAGAAGTATTTCATTGACAGGTATTGTGAGTGTCTGAGTTCTGAAACAAAGGTAGAGAAAACGATTTGACTTACAATGTTTCAAATGAACTGGGTTGACATAGAAATTCTTTAGCTCTGTCTTATCCACCTGATTTCTCTCTATCTCATTAAATTGCTGTGATAGACTTGCTTACTTTTAAAAGTCTTGTCTGAAAATACAAGCATTGCTCCCAGGTTCTCTCAGATATAATCATTCTTTATAGTCAGGCTTAAGGGCCTTGGCTTTCATTGCTTCCTTCATCCAAAATTCCAAGGCCAGTGTTTTGTCACATGACTGAAACAGCCTTCAGTTACAGGGGCTAGATGGCATGGCCATAACCAGACCACAGGGACTGAAAAGACAAAGGTATGTTATTTTACGTGCTCTAACTTGCTTGGTTGATTCTCTTATTCATTGCACACTGAGTGGCTTCTTTGCTTTGAACTTCAGGCTTCAATGAATCAGAACAGAAAGTTAGATCCGACATAGAAAACATTGTGCAAATGACTTCCTAAAGGAAAACTACAACTGCAATTAACACAAGCCTTCCAAGGATTTCAACAATCCCTCTGGAAAGTTATGTCAAACAAAAAAGGTACTTCTAAATAAACCCATTCCAGGAACACTAGTGAGCAAAGTCTTTGAACTGGATGTCTCAGGAGTTGAATTTTCTCAGTAAACGCCATCAGCAGTTCATAGAAAATTTTCATATAAAAGTTGAACATTACAATGATACTTTTCCCCATACATTTCATTGAATGATCGAAGATGCTTGTTACCTTTATCATATGATGACTCAGCTAAATATTTCTCAAGGTCTATGTGCTTAAAATGGATACAATTGAGGGAGTTGAAAAAAGTAGAAATAAAAACTATTCCCTTATAATCTAGTAGTAAAGCTGAAATAAGAACAATCAGAAAAACAAGGAACCAATTATAGTAGTGTAACAGTAAAAGCATGGAACTGGGATTCAAGACCTCTGGGTAGAGCTTCATGCTCTGCCAGTTTCTTGCTGAACAGCTTTGGTCAAACTACGTCATCTTTCTGAACCACAAGTTCCTCATACATAAAATTAGAGTGTTAGATTAACATTATGGGATTGGTTTCCTCATGCAACCATATTTCTTGAGGCACAGACAATAAAAAGTGAGGTCCAACATATTTTTGTTCCCACGTCATTTCTTACGTGGATTACCAATAGCATCCTATAACCTAGGAGCTTAGCTTCATCCAATTAGGTTATATTCTGACATTTCCCAAATGACACTATCAGGACAAGTAACGATCACTGTTGACAAGGCTGACACCATATCCTGAATCTTCTCCATTTCTGCCTTTATTATAGCCTGCTTCTTCCTCAGCTTCCTCCACAGCCAGAGGTGGTCACGTTACTTGTCTAATTACCAGAGATGCCACCAGAAGTTTAGTGGAGTTATCTGGGAAAGTTTTCTTTCCTTCTTGTACTTCCTTCTCCCCTTTCATTGCTGTTTTAAACACTCACATGATGCCTGAATCTGAGGCAACCATCTTGTTTTATATTGAGTCACTAAACCTACCAATGGTCACCTACATCCATACTTGCTGTTGTGTAAAAGAAACAACTCACCTGCTTTTATACCACTGTAAATTGGTTTTTATCTTACTTATATTTTAAACTATGTCTAACTGATATAGCATACTATGAAGTAATATCCATATAAAACTTTTCATTATCTGAGGGTAACTGGTACTTAAAAAAGGACACTTAAGGGGAAGTCATATAAATCAGGGACATAATATCACAGTGAGTAGGGATAAAATGTTTAATTGGGATTCAACCTTGGCAAATGAAACTAAAAAAAATGGTGAAAATAATTAATAATTAACATTTAGGTTATAATTTAACTATAGGCAATGTGACCATTGTGATTTTAAAAACAGCATTATAGGAATATAATTAAACTATCACAAAATTTCTCCATTGTAAATGTACAATTAGATAACTTTTAGTAAGTTTATACTATTGTATAATTATATCCATAATTCTATTTTGGAACATTTCCATCATTCTAAAAAGAAATTTCCTTCATGCATGTTTTCAGTGAGTCTCCACCCTTGCCTCAATTAGCTTTTTGTCTCTACGGATTGGCTTTTAAAATTTTTTTAGAAATTGTATGTAAGTTGAATAATATGTAGTTTCTTATTTGTAGGTTCTTTCATTTAATGTAGAGTTTCTGAGATACATCTATGCTGTTGCATGTATTAGAAATTTGATCTTTTACTGAAGAGTAATCCATTGTTTATATGTACTACATTTTGTTTATTCATTCATCACTACACAGGTATTTAGATTGTTTCTATTTTTGAGTTATAAAAAATACTGCTATAAACATTTGTGAACACATCTTTGTGTAGACATGTTTCCATTTCTTTTGGGTAAATACCTAGGAGCAAATTTTCTGGGTTACATGGTTAGTGTATGTTTCAATTTCAGAAACTGCCAAACTGTTTTCTAAAGTGACTGTACCAGTTTGCATTTCTATTAGCAAAACATGTCTTCCAGTTTCTCCACATGCTCCCTAAGGCTTTTGACTGTCTGTCTTTTTGTTTTAGGCCATTTTTGTGAGTTTCTAGTTTTGTCTTGTGGTTTTAATTTTTATTTCTCTAATGTCTAATGATGAGAATTTTTTATGTACTTATTGTCCATTTGTATGTAAATTTTGCCCATTTTAAAATTGCTTTTTTAAAATTTTTGAGTTTTAAGAGTTCTTTATATGTTTATACAAGACAAAACATTTAATAGATACATAATTTGCGGATTTTTTTTTCCATTTTGTAGCTTGTCTCTTCATTTGCTTAATGGTATGTTTTTCAGAGGCTATGCTTTAAAACTTTTTTGATAATGTTCAATTACTCAATATTTTCTTTTCTGAATTGTTCTTTTGGTGTCCTAACTAAAAAATATTTCTTTAAAGTAATTTCACAACAATTTCCTTCAATATTTTATTCTAAAATATTTATAGTTTTAGCTCTTTCACGTAGGCCTATTATCCATTTTGAATTCATTTTGTGTTTTGTATGAGATGAGGGTTTAAGAGGAGTTTAAGTTCTTTTTTTTTTTTTTTTTTTTTTTGTTCAGATGTGGCTATCCAGTTGTCCCAGCAGTTTGTTGAAAAGAGAATTTTTCCCCATTGAATTTCCTTGGCACTTTTGTCAAAAATAAGTTGTCCATAAATATTAAGGATTTATTTCTGGACCCTCAATTCTGTTTTATTGATGTACATGTCTGTTCTTATGCCAGTGCTACCTGAAATAGACTGTGTGTCCTCCAGTTTTGTTATTTTTCATAATTGTTTTGGCTAACCTAGGTCTTTTGCATTTCCATATAAATTTTAGGACCAGCTTGTCAGTTTCCACAAGAAAGCCTGATGAAGTTTTGATAGAGATTGAATTAAATTATAAAATCAATTTTGGGGAAACTTGTCATTTAAAAAATATTTGGTCTTCCAATATTCTAATATGGTATGTCTATCACTTTTTATGTCTTTAAAAATTACTCTCAGTAATGTTTTGTAGTTTTCAATGTACAGGTTTTATACTTTATTTAACTTTTAAGTTCAGGGGTACATGTGCAGGTTTTTTACATAGATAAATGTGTGTCACGGGGGTTTGCTTTATAGATTATTTCATCACTCAGGTATTAAGCCTAGTATTCATTAGTTATTTTTTCTAATCCTTTCCCTCCTTCCACCCTCCACTGTCTAATAGGCCCCAGTGTGTGCTATTTTCCTCTATGTGTCCACATGTTCTCATCTTTAGCTTCCACTTACAAGTGAGAACATGCAGTATTTGGTTTTCTGTTCCTGAGTTAGTTGGCTAAGGATGATGGCCTCCAGCTGCTCCATCCATGTCCTTGCAAAGGAAATGTTCTCATTCTTTTTTATGCCTGCATAGTATTCCATGGCACATATGTACCACGTTTTCTTTATCCTGTCTATCATTGATGGGCATTTGGGTGGATTCCAAGTCTTTGCTATTGTGAATAGTGCTGCAATGAACATACATGTACATGTATCTTTATAACAGAATGATTTATATTCCTTTGGGTATATATCCAGTGATGAGATTGCTACGTTGAATGGTATTTCTGTCTTTAGGTATTTGAGGAATCGCCACACTGTCTTCCACAATGGTTGAACTAATTTACACTCCAATTCTTTTTTGTTGGAAATTTTCCTAAGCACTTTATTCATTTGGATGTTATTTGAATATAATTTTCTTGATTGAACTTTTGGATGTTTCTTTTGGATTCCTAGGAATGTAATTACATATTACATTCCTAGGAATATAATATGTATCGATTTTGTATCTGGCTACTTCGATTTTGTTATGAACTCTACTAAGGGGTGTGTGTGTGTGTGTGTGTGTGTGTGTGTGAATTCTTTAGAATAGTCTACACGCAGGAGGATTATGTTATTTTACATACAGAAAATTTTAATTATTCCTTTTCAAAATATATGCCTACAATGCCTTTATGATCTGACCTGGGAAAACCTACCCCATTGTCTCCTCTGTCCACTATACTCATTAGTCATTACTTTCTGGTCACACTGACCTTTATTTCATAAGGTGTATCTACCCTCATTTCTGTCTTAGGGCATTTGTATATGCTATTCCTTTTTGCCAGCAACACTCTTTACCCAAATATTTTGTAGCTGCCTCCTTTCATCACTTTCATCATTTATGTCTCAAAAATCATTACTTCAAAGTTAAGTTCCCCGACCACTTTAAGAGAGTTTCACCACTAAAACCATTCTACATCATTCTGTAAACTATTTTATTTAGAGCATTTACAACCCCCAAATAATTTTATTTATCCTTTTACACATTTATTTTTGATCATATTTATTTCACGCAGAAAATAAATGTGTAAAAAGATAATAACCTTGAACCTGAATATAATTTCCTTTAAGACAGTGACCTCGTCTATTAATTCCACTGTTCAGTCCCAGGGCTTAGAGTAGTGCCTGAATCATATTGGATGTATTTCCCCACTCCATTTTTACTATATGATTGACAGAAGAAGTAAAAAGAGAGAAAACATTAAAGCATACAGATGAAAACTTTTCAAGAGAGTGACGTGCATACTTTTGTTTAGTTGTTAACTGTGAAATTAACTGGAAATTATCACATGAATTAACAATTCTGAAGGGAGAAAATGGCGTCATATAAAGGCAACCTGACACATTTGGATTATGTGTTGGAGCTTAGAAATATGACAGGATTTAATATCTTAGTGTGCTCATGCATGGTCATGGGGATTGTCTGTCACACCTTAGAGTTTTAAGGGAGGAATACACAGTTGCGTCTGTGCATCTGTGCAGATTCTTTTTGTGAATAAGTTTAGGAGTTAAGAGTGCAAGCTCTAGATCTGGAAGTTTCTGTAAAGCGCAGACCAGCTCATGACATGTGGGCCTGTGGCTTGACTTTTGTTCCTCTGACCTATACCCATCATTTTCTGGCTGCTCAGCCTGAAGCTTAAACAAAGTATCACTGTCCTGGGATGCAAGGCCGCAGGGCTAATGCTGCTGACACAGAGCCTCAGGGACTGCTCTAGCACACCATAGCATCCACTGTCGGGCCCACCAGATTATTTACTAGTTTCCTTGGTGTCATTGTCTTGACAAGTAACTCTGGGAATTCAGTGCATTTTTCCCCTTCAGCTAGATGCCGCCAGAATATTTGACTCTCTGGATGTGTCGGGCAGGCTCTGTAATTAAATGGCTCAGCATTTCTGTTTGTCAGGGTGATATAAAATAAGGGGAAAAAATGTTTGCTTTGTGAAGCTCTGCCATAAAACCTTCAGGAAGGATTATACATCATCAGGCCTTTGGCTCCCAGAGGAAAGTGCTCTGAAAGACAAAACATCTTTAGTGTCAATTTTCAACTAGGAGAAAATTGAATGAAATGAAGTTTGACATATGGAATGGTTTTCATAAGCTGTTTCAAATGTGAGTCACAAGAAAGGTCACTTTGAGGATATGGCAGAAGATCAGCTGAGATGTTTCTAATAATTTGAATAGAGCCTAGAAGCTGACTTCCTATTGTGTGCTCATGGGCCATGCCATGGACCACATTCAGTTAGGAGAGAACTGGACCCATTAATCATTTGTGACAGCAGAGTTTGAACTTGTGTCTTATGGTTGATTCTATAGAACAGGAGGCTGAAACTGGCTTGGAAAACATTCGGGTAGACTATATCTATCTTCATTTACCGAAGGGTATAACTTAAAAATAGCCCTTTCACTGAATACTTCCATCCTTGCATAATTAAAAAATTCTCCTACACCAGCAACTTTTCTATATACGGCTAATACCATAGAATAAAATACAATGACTGCAATTGCATTTTTAAGTCATATTAGAAATTCAGTCTGTTACAGTAATGATGATATGCTATGATGAAACATAGTTACTGCACAAAACCAGATTGTAAGAAAAGTGTATTTTTTTAGGAACTATTGCCATGTATACATTTTGGGGGTATTAATAAATTCATATGATTAAGACACAATTTCATAAGGTGTCTATATTGGCTGTAGCCCCAGATTCATTTTGTAAAGGAATTAGGATTTCCCAAGCCTAGTGCCATGCATTTCTTTGCACAGTTGCAGATCAAACTAATATACCCTCTTCCTCTTTACCTCCTCCCCAATTCCTAACCACCGTTTTCCCCAAACACACACAATAATATGTGGATTAGTTTCTGTTTTCTTGCAGTCCATGGAAAGTTCAATTAAAAGAGATGACAAAGCAGCATAATAGCTGTCATTCCCAACTCATGACCTCAGCAAAAGCAAGAAATGAGTGAGTTAATCTTCCCTTGGAGAGGTGTGGGTAGTAGCTGGAAAGGCAGACTTCCTTCCAATAGGCTGGACATAAGAAAATAAAAGGAAGATTTTCATCTGATACTTATAAACATATTTTACTGTCCCCTCTCCTAAGGTCTGAGCCATTATAGTAAGCATAAAAGGAAGAACCTTCCTTTCTGGATTTTTAGAGGTCTTGAGGATAACTTGTTTTCCAGGTGAAAGAAGCCCACCACCACAGGCAGAAGTAAAAACATGCAAAGATACAGAAGTGGATTGGCTACTTATGAGAGCTCCCTGCATCGTATTTCTTGAGGCTGGGCTTTTCTTGTAGTATCTACAGCAACTCTGTGAGAGCCTCTGTGGTTGTGTTTCAGGCTCTCCCATGGCCCAAATGCTAATCCTCAGTAGATTTAAAGCAGCAGGCCCTTTAGTATTAGTCATGCTGATCACTTTTAATTGAAAAAGAGAAAGCACTCATTTTGCACAGTGTGTCACAGGGTATATCCACTAATGGAGCTGCTAGCAGGGAAGCCAGAGCATTTTCTACATGTTTCTCCCCTAAGAGACCTGTCCTCCTTTGATGGAATCCACATTCTTAGAGGAATACACATAGAGTGGAGAGGAAGAAAATGGGTCACTAGCCTGCTAGCTAGAGCAATCAGATCATCCCTGATTGTCAATGTGCAGAAGGATGTCACAGCCATATGGCACTCACTGCTGCCTCCCTTAAGGGAAATCAAGCTATTGGACAGTGGCTTTATTGTGCTATACTAACAATATGTACCATTTTCTAAACAGGGAGACTAAAGTTTCTCCATATATGATCCCATTTCCTCCTCATGGTGGATCTTAGTCCTGGGCCTATATGGCTTGTGCCTACCTTCAATATTATCCAAAGAGTTTCCCTCACCATGCTCTGGCCAGGTTGATCTTTCTTGAAAAATGCCTCTAGCCCTCTTTTTCCATCTCTTTCCCTCTTTCCCCTCATGGCCTTGGTACTTCCAGTTCTCTTAGCATAGAAATTTTTCTGAATATTTATGCATAGCTGGTCCCTGCTTTTCTGTCCTTTGCTCACACAGCATCTTCTCAAAGGGCATTTCTGGACCACCTGATCTAAAATCATCTCTTTCCTCACCATCACTCATGACCACCTATTCCTTTTATTTTCCTTTGTTTCACTTTTCATAGACTGAAATTGTCTAGTTTGTTTACTTATTGTCTGCCTTCCTTCTCAGAATGTAAGCTCTGTAAGGGGAGAGAGTTTATCTGTCTTCTACCTCACTAGTGTGGCCCTATTGTCACAACTTTGTCCTGCACATAGTGTTCATCTAACATTTGTGGCAAAACAAATCTGCAAACGGGTATAATTATTATCAGTGAATAAATTAGGAAATTGCATTTTATAGAAGCCAACTGACTTGCTTATTACCACTAAATGGCAGTGAAGGAATTTGAACTGAGGTTTAGCTAGACCAGATTCCAGGTGCACAGGCTGATTGCAGAGCTAAGATCCTCTTTTCTCTCAGAATTACCTTGCCATTTCTCCGAGAAATTTAATTCATTCATGTAGCCTATCTGCTGAAAAAAAAATTGGATCAGCAGCCAATTATTTATCTAAACAATTTGTTTTAGAATTCTCAGAGCTCTATCTGAATGGTATTTTTCTCCAGTGACTTGGAATTTTAAAAAATAAATAAGAAATAAGCAAATAAATTTTAAAACATTCTTCTCTCCTGACTTTTGCTTTTGGGATTTGTAAAACCCATAATACTTCTGTTCTTTTTTTATTTTACTGTATTGATACATAATATTTTATATAACATGGGGTACATGTGATTCATAGAATGTATAATGATCAAGTCAGGGTATTTGGGGGTATCCATCACCTCAAGTATTTATTATTTATTTCTATGTGTTGGCAACATTTCAAGTCCTCTCTTCTAGCTGCTTTGAAATATACAATACACTGTTGCTAACAAGTCACCTGGTTGGCTATCAAACATGAGAACTCATTTCTCCTATCTAACTATAAGTTTATACCCATTTACCAACCTTGTTTTGTTTTGAATAACAGCTTTATTGAGATAGAATTCATATACCATAAAATTTATCATTTTAAAATCTTCAATTGAGTAGTTATTAGTATATTTACAGAGTTTTGCAACCATCACCAGTATTTAAAATTTTCATTACCCCTCAAAGAAACTCTGAACTCATTAGCAGTCTTTCCCCATTTGCCTTTCTCTGCAGACCCTGGAATCCCCCAATCTACCTTCTGACTCAATTCTGGACATTTAATATAAATGGAATCATGTTATATGGACCTTTTGTATCTAGCTTCTCTCCTGTAGTATATTTCCAAGCTTTATCCATATCAACATATTTCAGTATTTAATTCCTTTTATAAGATCAAATGATATTTTATATGCCACGTTTTGTTTAGCCATTCATCAATTAACACACATTTTGATTGTTTCCACTTCTTGGCTGTCAGGATGTATGGTGCTGTTAACATTTGCATACAAGATTTTGCATGGACATATGTTTACAGTTCTCTTGAGTGTATACCTAAAAGTGATTACTGGTCATATGGTAACTATATGTATTTACATAGCCAATCATTTAAGGAAATGCCAAACAATTTTCTAAAGCAGCTACACCACTTTATATTTCCATTAACAATGTATGAGGGTTCCAATCTCTCCACATCCTCACCAGTGTTTGTTATTGCCGGTTGTTTTGTTTATAGCCATCCTAGTGGGTATGAAGAGTTATTTCATAGTTTTGATTTGCATATCCCTAAAGACTAGCAATGCTGAGCATCTTTTTATGTGTTTGGCCATTTGTATATCTTCTTTAGAGAAATAATTATTCAACTACTTTGCAAGATTTAAAATTGGTTATTTGTCCTTTTTAAGTTTTAAAACTTCTTTATATACTCTGAATACAAGTTCCTTAGCTATACAATTTGTAAGTATTTTCTCCCACTGTGTAGGTTATCTTTTTATTTCTCAAAGAAAGATAATTTTTCAAACAGTTTTAGGTTCACAGTAAAATTGAACAGAAGATATAAATAATTCCCATATATATACTGTCTTCTTCCACCCTTGCATAGCCTCTCCTGTTATCAACATCCTTCACCAAAGTAGTACATCTTTTACAATTGATGAACCTCCATTAATATATTATAATCACCCAAAGCCCATAGTTTGCACTGGAGTTCACCCTTGGTGTTGTATATTCTACAGGTTTGGCCAAATGTATAATGACGTGTATCCACCATTATAGTATCTTGTAGACTAATTTTACTACCCTAAGAATCCTCTGCTCTCTGCCTATTTATCCTTCCTTTCACACTAACTCCAGGAAACATTTCTTTGTTTACTGGTCCCATACTTTTGCCTTTTCCAATGGGCTTCTTTCACTTAGCAAGTAATATGCTAAGTTTTCTTTATGTCTTTTCTGGCTGATAGCTCGTTTCTTTTTAATGCTGAATAATATTTCATTGTCTGGATTTACCAGCTTATTTATCCATCTGCCTATTGAAAGGTATCTTGTTGTTTTCCAAGTTTTGGCAGTTATGAATAAACATCCATGTGCAGGTTTTTGTGTGGAGATGTTTTCAAATCATCTGGGTAAACACAAAGTGGTACAATTCATGGATTGTATGGAAAGAGCATGTTTAGTTTTGTAACAAACTGTCAAACTGTCTTCCCAAGTGGCTAGACCATTTTTCATTCTCACAAGCAATGAATGAGTTCAAATTGCTCCACATCCTTCCCTTGGTGTCAGTGTTCTGGATTTTGGCCATTCTAATAGGTGTGTAGTGGTATATCATTGTTGTTTTAATTAACATTTCTCTGATGACATATGATATGGAACATTTTTTCATGTTTATTTTCCATCTGTATATGTTATTTGGTGGGATTTCTCTTAAGGTAATTGGCCCATTTTTGAATTCGGTTGTTGGTTTTTTTTTTACTATTGAGTTTAATGAGTTCTTTTTATATATTTAATAATAGCCCTTTTCCAAATATGTCTTTTGTAAATATTTTCTCCCAGTCTGTGGTTTGTCTCCATTCTCTTGATAGTGTCACAGAGCAGAAGTTTTAAATTTTAACGAACTTCAGTTTATCACTTCCTTCTGTCATGGACTGGGCCTTCATTGTTGCATCTAAAAATGTCACCATCAAACCCAAGGCCATCTAGATTTTCTCCTATATTATCTTCTAGGAGTTTTTTAGTTTTCCATTTTAGATTTCACTGGTCCATTTTCAGTTAGTTTTTGGAAGGTTTGTGTCCAGATTCATTTTCTTTTTTTTGCATGTGGATAGTCATTTGTTGAAATTACTAATTTTTTTCATAGTATTGCCTTTGTTCCTTTGTCAAATATCATCTGACTATATTTACTTGGGTCTATTTTTGGGCCCTCTATTTTGTTCCATTGATTTATTTGTCTATTTTTTTCACCAATACCGTATTGTTTTGATTACTGTAGCTTTATAGTAAATCTTAAAATATGGTAGTGTAAGTCCTCCAACTTTGTTCTTTTTGTCCCTTCAATATTGTTTAGCTTCTTCACATAAACTTTAGAATAAGTTTGTTAATATCCACAAAATAACTTTCTGTGATTTGGGTTGGAATTATATTAAATCTATAGATCAAGTTGGGAAGAACTGACATCTTGACAATATTGAGTCGTTCCATTCATGAACATGGCATATCTCTCCAATTATTCAGTTCTTCTTTGATTTCTTTTAACAGAGTTTTGTAGTTTTTCTCATGTAGATCTTATATATATTTTATCTGATTTATGCCAAAGATTTATACCAAAGTATCACATTGTCTGGGTTGTATTTTCACTTTTTTTATTGTGTCCTAGGAAGTACAAAAGTTGATTGTTTCTTTTTTCTTAGTGAAGTCCATTTGTCTACTTTTTTTTTTTTTTGTCGTTTGCACTTTTGGTACTGTATCTAATAAATTATTGCCTAATCCATTGTTAAAAAGTATGTACATTTATGTTTTCCTATAAGAGTTTTACAATTTTAGCTCTTACATTTAGTTCTGTGATTCATTTTCAATTATTATTTTTAATTAATACAATGAAGAAGTCCAAATTTCTTTTTTTATTTCTTTTTTTGGGGGCATGTAGATATCTAGTTGACTAAGCATCATTTGTTGACTATTTTTCTCCATTGAATTGTCTTAACACCCTTGTCAAGAATCATTTGACTGTAAAAGTAAGGGCTTCTTTTTCTTACATAACTGTTTCTTATCCTTCTATCTTCTCAAACTTTGTTGACTTTAGAGTAACAAGTTTGAGATCTGATATGGTTAGGCTTTGTGTCCCCACCCAAATCTCATCTTGAATTGTAATCCCAGATGTTGGTGGGGAGACCTGGTGGGAGGTGATTGGATCATGTGGGTGGTTTCCCTTATGCTATTCTTGTGATAGTGAGGGAGTTCTCACGAGATCTGATGGTTTTATAAATGGAAGCTTCCCCTGGCCTTTTCACTCTCTCTCCTACCTGCCATCATGTAAGATGTGCCTTTTCCCCTTCTGCCATTATTGTAAATTTTCTGAGGCTGCCCAAGCAATGCGGAACTATGAGTCAGTTAAACCCCTTTTCTTTATAAATTACCCAGTCTTGGGTATGCCTTTATAACAGTGTGAAAATTGACTAATACAAGATCCCTCTCCTGGGAATTTCAAACCACATTCTCTGTACAAAAAATACTTTATTACTAGTTTCTCAAGTTCTACCTTCAGTTGGATTCTCCCCAAAACAGACTCTAAGAACAGGGCCTAAGTCCAAGTTGCTTACTTACGTGGTGTAGAAAAGAACCATTGGTTGAAAGCAGGGAAAGGACACATGGAAGGAAAAGCAAACAATAAAAGGGTATTAGTAAGTCATCTACCAGAGTGGGCAACTGGAGATCAGTATTATGGGGAAACACTGAGAAAAGCCAAAACATATTTTTCCAAGTTATACTACTTAAGAGATGAGGAGGCCAGGCGCGGTGGTTCACACCTGTAATCTCAGCACTTTTGGAGGCCAAGACAGGTGGATCACCTGAGGTCAGGAGATCAAGACAAGCCTGGCCAACATGGTGAAACCTCATCTCTACTAAAAATACAAACATTAGCCAGGAGTGGTGGTGCACACCTGTAGTCCCGGCTACTTGGGAGGCTGAGGCAAGAGAATCGCTTGAACCTGGGCAGCAGAGGTTGCAGTGAGCTGAGATCATGCCACTGCACTCCAGCCTGGGTGACAGTGAGACTCCATCACCCCCGGCCAAAAAAAAAAAAAAAAAGAGATGAGGAAAATGGGGGTACTTTATACAATTTCTGATCACCACTGATAGAGGCTTACTCCTGAGGATATTAATTCCCTTACATTTCCAGCCCACTGTGAACAGGAGCAAAGTGGTTCTCTGCACTTCTTGAGGAAACTTTTAGGCCCAGGGATGCAGATATATATTGTCAGTTAGAAGAAGGTTGGAGCACACAAAACAGTAGGGTGAGAGGGATATGAGAAAGGCATTGACAGTGTCTGTCCATGAATAAAGAGGTTTTCTTTCTCACTGAATGCTTAAAACCCAGGCCCTCCCTAAACAAGCACAAACATCAATTTCTGGAGGCAGCCAGAAAGAATGGGAAGAAAGAAAATAATGTCAAGATATTACACTGTAGCAATATACCATTCTGAACTAATTGCTAGAGAAAATAAAGCTTATTTCAAATGCAATGCAGCAAGAGGATGAGATGCCTTTATATTTAAGGTCATTGTTTAGTCAGGATTCTTGGGTTGCAACTGAAAAAAAACTATATTTGCTTAAAGGAAACATAATTGTATTGTCTTATCTAATAGAAGTATGAAAAGAGTAGGGGGAAGCTGGCCTATGAGACATCTGGAACTAAGGCGTCAGATATAATTATAATTTTGTCTGGGCATTGTGATTGTGGCTTTTTAAAATCTTCAGCTCCTCTAAGCAGAAGGAACATGAATTTCTGCTACTTTTGGCTCACATCTTTTTAGCTACCCAATTAGAGAGAAATTAGGACTTTCTTGGCAACTGCAATTTACAACAGTCCCAGGGAATAACCCAACTTGCCTACTTTGATAACATATCCTGTCCTAACTATTCTGTCCATGCTACTTTGACGTGGTTCATGGTCCTATCTCTGTGGCCAGAGAGTAAAACCTGTTACTGGAAGAAGAGAAGAAATAAGACTGGGCAGTTGAATCAACTGATAGGAAAAAAAGTTGTTGATACCTGGAGGCAAAAGATCAAGGGCTACACAAAACCAAAGAAATAAACAAAGACACCTTTCTGTCCCCTGAGTCTTTTGTGCACGACTATTACATCTCAGGAACCTTAGCTTACCATGGGACACTATTTCAAGTACTTATAGAGAGATCCTTCTTCTTACAACTCCGATCTTTCTGTCAAATCACAGCTCTAGCAAGGTTACATCATGCCATGGGACAGCTCATTTCTTTGATAGGATTGTAAGGGGGGAATTAAAAATCTTAACAACATGAACCAGTCTCATCTATTTTTACCCTTTTTAAACTCCTCAGATACTGGCTCATTTGAAAAGAAGTTACAAATTTCAATGATGCCTAGTTACCAAGAGCAATTCAGCTGTTTTAGAAGTCAGGGAGTGACATCAAATATCAAATAATCAGTCCTTGAGTAAACATTAGGATGAGAAAGCTAATAATGCTTGGGAAACTCTGGAGGGTTCCTTCATTGTTTCCAGATAATTATCTCTATTCATAAACCTCAGGAATCCACCATACTGCAACAAAATCTACCACCTTTTTTGAGGAAGGGGGAAGTATTATGACCTGAATGTTTGTGTCCCCCGAAAATTCATATGTTAAAACCTAATCCCCAATGTGACCGTATTAAAGGGTGTGTAAACTAAAAATAAAATTCTAAGGCATCCCCCAACCATCTGAATGGACCCCTCCTCTCAGTCAAGGGCATTTCAAAGTTAACCTAGAAAATCTGTTCAGGCTGTAATGGAAGGGGGTGGGGCAGACATGCCTCATTACACCCGCTTCCCTTTTGGAATTTAGGAAAAGCCAACCAGCATTAACATCAACACAGATCTTAAGTCTGATAAGGAACATTTATAATCTATTGTCTCTGAAGCCTGCTACTTGGAGGTTTCATCTGCACGATAAAACCTAGGTCTCTACAACCCATATCATAACCCATACAGTCCTTTCTATTGATAATAAGTTTTTCAACCAATTGCCAATAAGAAGATTTTTACATCTACCTATTACCTGGAAGCCCCCTGCTTTGAGTTGTCTTGCCCTTTCACATCAAACCAATGTAAATCTTACATGGATTTAATTGATAGGTCATATCTCCCTAAAATGTATAACACTAGGCTGTGCTCTGACCACTTTGGGCACATGTTCTCAGGATCCCTTGAGGGCTGTGTCACAGGCCATTTGGTCACTCATATTTGGCTCAGGGTAAAATCTCTTCAAATATTTTAGAGCATTTGATTCTTTTTGTCAACTGGTGGGACCTTTAGAATGTGATTAGGTCATGAGGGCAGAGCCCTCAGGTATGGTATTAGTGCCATTATAAAATAGACCCAGGGGAGCTTGTTTGCTGCTTCCTATGATTTTGTGAACTAGGAAGTGGGCTCGTGCCAGACACTCAATCTGCTGGCAACTCAATCTTAGAGTTAGTTCCTAGTTTCCAGAACTGAGAAAT
Source organism: Pan paniscus (assembly GCF_029289425.2). Lineage (NCBI taxonomy): Eukaryota > Metazoa > Chordata > Mammalia > Primates > Hominidae > Pan > Pan paniscus. The sequence goes on from NC_073253.2 coordinate 105,643,956, forward strand.
AAATTTCTCTTGTTTATAAGCCTCCCAGTTTATGGTATTTTGTTAGAGCAGCCCAAATGGACTAAGGCTTTGCTTGTGAGGGAGAAATCTCAAGTAAGAAAAAATAAGAACGTCAAAACTACTTTTACCAGTGATGTGACAAACATAGCAAGTAGTTACATGCTAATTCAGGCTTTCACTTTTAATTAGGACTTGAGGAGGCCGAGTTCTGCTGTCTTCAGTCTTCATAAATGAGCACTCATGATCAAAGAGCTACCTTCTTTAAATAATTTAAATAAATATCCATTTTAATTAAAGTAGATATTCAATATTGGATATGAAAATAGTTTTTAAAAAAATCTTTAGATTTCATGGCTGCTGCTTAAATGAATAGGTCCCTGTATAGAAGAAAATGACATCTGGCATAGTCCCTGTTCAGGGCTAAGGATCAAGTGTGCACTCAGCCGGAAGCCTTCTGTGATCCCAGAATCTCCCCGGGAGAGAGCAGGTGGGAGGGAGTCCCTTCCAGTGTTGCCTGGTGGGTCACTCCACAGATCTTAATAGCTGCCAGAGGACAAACCAATCTGGTTCTGCTCTTCTGAAAAAGGGCTAGTGTTCTCCCTGACCTCAAATGAGAGTGCTTTGGAATGCAGCAAAGCATTTGATGAATCATTAGACAGACCTTCAAAATTGTGTGAAAAGGTCCCTGCTGAAAAGATGACATATTGAAACTATGCAGAGGCCTGGATGTGGCCCACCTATACCATAAGAAGCAATAAGCCTGCCCTACCCTGACTTTTAGGGTGACCAAAGAAGCCTATAAGAAAAGTTTGGCAAAGAACCACTGGGTGCAAGATTTCAGCTATTCTCCACGTTTTCAGTAGTTACCTCTCACTTTGTACTTTATTATTAGCACTCTCTCTCTCAGTTGTCTGGTACTTTCTGTTTTGCTCCCAGATCTCCAGGCCTGTAGGACACAGAAGCTGTAAACAGCAAATCCAATCACAATCACATTCAAAGGGAAGTTCAGAGAGAGAGAATTGTAAAGGAGAGATTAGATATCATAGAGAAAATTTTATTTAGTTATGTTTTCTGATTCCCATATGCCCATAGGCTTCACCGTAGGCTTCTGAAAAAAATAAACTATGACTTTTTTTCTTCTTCTTTTTGAAAAATGTTTACAGATCCACCTTAAACTCACCAGTCAATGGTGATTTTATTTATCTAACATTCCACTGAGGTGGAAAGAATAGATTAAATATTATTCATTTTATGGATGGCTTCCATTAACCAATGAAAAATATTTATAAAAATCCATAAAAATCAATCCATGAAAATACCCTTCTAGATGTTTATAAAAAAAATTGTACAGCATACTGTGGTCCTTTGAAGATTCTCATTGAGCTCCCATTCACTGGACTGGATTTGCATGTTGTCCTTTTCACGTTCTTTGTCCAACTTCTCCTTGGCTCTATAGGTCAAACTCCTTTTCGCTGATTAATGTTTGGCTATCCATCACCAGCTTTACTCTTGGAAAATTCTCTGAGAAGGGCTTTAACATCTGTTTCCTTGTGAAGTGGCAGCACTGTCTGGGGTAAATACCCAGGGCTCATCATCTAGTGCCAAGAGGATTGAAGACATGAACACATGTGTGTGAGTTAAGGAGCGGGAAGTTTAATATGTAAAAGAAAGGAGAGAGGAGAGCAGCTCTCTCACGGGCGCACAAGAGAGGCGTCTGAAAAGGGAAATGTGGCAGACCGCAGCAGATTTTATTGGCAGGCTTCAGGAGGCTGTGTCTGATTTACATAGGGCCCGCAGGTTGGTCCGACCAGTTGTGACATTTATAGAATGTACTGGGAAGGCTGGTCACCCCATCCTAAGCTTATTATACAAGTGGGCTTTCCACTTGGCCAGCACCATCTTGTCTGTGCCTTACTGTGCACGCGGCTGGCAAAAAAGAGAAGATTGAGCCACCATTTTGAACATATCTAGTCCCAGGTAGTGTATTCCTATCGGCACAACTGCTGGCATTCGCCTGTACAAGCTTCCAGCTTGCTTGTCTATGTCTGAAGCTCAATTTTACAGGCTGCTTTTTGTCAGAAAAGAAAATGATTTTGGGGTTGCTTTTTATTAAAAGGAAAACCTTACCAAGGACTTTCGTACCCTCACTATCTGCCTAAGTAATTTCTTTTTAACTCCTATATCACTTGCTTCATGCACTATGCATATGGGCAAGAGTTGCTACATCTTTCAATCACATCTTCCCAATCCAGGAAGCTTCTTTATTTCCCTGCCTGGCCCTAATCCCATAGAAGGGGGATCTCATACAAAAGGGTTGAAGGCCATATAAATAGCAGTATTGTTCAAGGAAAATAAAAATAAATAGAACCCAAGACCCTTAAGCAGTGACAGGTAAAGCAGTACATGCAGAATCGGGGTGGGGGCAGGCAGAGGCAGAAAACTACTGATGCAGGAAAGATGAGCAAGGTATTTTAAGGATGACAGTCATTTAGGCTGGGTACTTTCATGTGAGTTAGAGGATGGTGCAAGATTACTTGTGTTGGAGGAGAGAAAAATAGTGGAGATGAAAGAAGTTGTCTTGGGGCTGGGTGCAGTGGCTCATGCCTGTAATCCCAGCACTTTGGGAAGTCGAGGCAGGTGGATCACCTGAAGTTAGGAGTTCAAGACCAGCCTGGCCAACATGGTGAAACCCCATCTCTACTAAAAGTACAAAAATTAGCTGGTCATGTTGGCACATGCCTGTTATCACTGCTACTTGGGAGGCTGAGGCAGGAAAATCTCTTGAACCTAGGAGGCGGAGGCTGCAGTGAGCCGAGATCGCACTACTGCACTTCAGCCTGGATGACAGAGTAAGATTCCATCTCAAACAAACAAACAAACAAACAAAAACAAAAACAAAAACAAAAAAAGAAAAAGGAAAGAAGTCTCTAAGCAGAGGCGTATTTACCATTGGAAACATCAAACAAAATTTTTAAGAAACCTAGGAGGCCGAGATATGAACAGATAGATTAGGGTTGTATACTTTTCCTAACACTGGCAAAAACCAAATTAATGTGTGGCTGAGCAAAGAACTCACACATTCATGGCCAGAGGATAAAGAATTTGAGAAAATTCTCTTTTGAAACAGATTCAAGACACTTGATAAACCTCGGTGCAAAATTTGTGTTGAAATCAAAGTAAAGTTGTTTGTTCTAACAATTGCATTGGATTCTGACATAAATCTCAGCTGACATAAAAATTCACCATCAATTGCACACAAACTTATTGCATGACCTTGCATTAGAATAAGCCTTTCAAAGGACTGAATATACTGTAAATTGAGCAAGAATCAAGCTCTTTTCTAGATGCCAATATCAGACAGGTATGAAGATTACCATGTTTCCACTGGAGCTTGGGAAAACACAGACACTAGAAATAAATGGCCCATTGGCTGTCACTGCTCAGAGCTCAGATTCATTCGTTTCTTTGCTACAGTGAAATTCTTAATAAAATGTCAACAAACATGAAGAGCAAGAAGTCAGGTCTGCCTATATTATGTGCAGAATAAGAGTCCTCTGTGATGGCACTACTCTCTTCCCCCAAAACATTGACAATTCTGGTACATATGTGTATCTGTCAGAGAATGGATCATCCTGTGAGAGAGAAGGACTGACTTCTGCAGAATTTTACCTCCTGACTTTGGGGTATACCAGGAGATAAAATGTGGCTATATCTTCTCTCACTACACCCATAACCAATTGAGCTTTTTATGTCTAAACCACCCTCTTTCCCTCACTTTCCTAGCTACTGCCCTCTCCCACATTCCATGACTGTTATTTCTCTATCAAACATCAGAAGAGAAGAATGGGAATTATAAGGTTTGACTGATACAATCTCACTGCAGGAGTCGTACCTCACAGAAGAGAATGGTCAGATACTTGGCCAAAACAATTTTCTCTACTCCCTGCCAGTGAAAAGATTTGGAGGACAAGTCACAATCTGCCACTTCTTACACAATATAAAGTGACCCTTTATCACCATCTCTGGAGATAGACCAACCTCGGCATGGTGTCGCAGTCCAGCCGAAAATTAGATCTTTTACATGGGAAAATCTGAGCTGAGTCCAACACATCAGAGGCTATTGATCTCTCTTGCATTCTCTTTACACCTTCAGCTTGTCTTTTTATGGGCACTAAGGAAAATGATGAAGTAGATAGGATTGTATGATGGGTGATGAGGAGTGGCCAAGAGAGTAATTGAAATATTCTCTTGTGAGTGCCTTACCTGTAAGTCATAGAAAAGCCAAAATAAGAATCTATTGAATATCAGAACCTGCTTTTGTATAACATGAAGAAACTTACCTACTCTGTTGGCCTCACAACTCTGAATTCCTTTTAAAATACATGGTTTTGATCATTTGATATTTTGGTAAAAATGGTACTTTGGTGATTATAGCATGATAGCACAAAAAGCCACGTCCCTGACTAAAGCAGAGAACGTGTGCTGACAATGCTCACCTTTGGGAAGATTCATCTATCATTTGCATGTTAACAAGTTTCAAAGAACTGGCACCATTTCCTCCAGTTCCATTATAATACACACACTCTAGGCATTCATTGCCTCTGACAGGAGTTAGAACCAGTGGGGTTTCTTCAAGACACTGCTGTTACAATGATGCCACAGTGGTTTAGACCTTTTGTTTGTTTATTAGTTCGTATATGTGTAGCACTAGCTGCTTGCTTTATTTTAGTCCCTCTGTTTGGCAATAAACTATCATGGCCTTTTTGCTGCATAGCTTGTAAGTATGTCCTGAGGCTAATAAGCATGGCATATCTAATGAATAAGATGAGATAACTCTGTCAAACACTGCTGGAGAAATGCTGGTACATGTCTATTAGCAAAGAAGTCTGAGGCTCCCATTTGAATGTGTGTGTGTGTGTGTGTGTGTGTGTGTGTGAGAGAGAGAGAGAGAGAGAGAGAGAGAGAGAGAAACCTCTGTGGGACGTATCCATATCCTGCATTCATTAATTCATTTATTCCCTCATGCAATAAATATTTATTGAGCCAATGTGTCAAGAACTGAGGATAAAATGAGCAAAAATGAGTGATTTTCCATATCCTTATAGAATTTATCATGTAACAGAAAATATTACTCAAATAATATAAAAATAGGTAATATTAATTGGACAGGAAATATAGCATGCTGAAGTAAGATTGGATCATAGGTTAAGTAATAAGAATGAAGTTAGTTAAAGGATTTTGGATGGAAAGTTGTAATTATGGACTAAAGCATATTTAAGAATATTGTACATATCGTATTTTCTTAATAAAAATAGAATCTATTGATTCAGTATAATTAAATTAGATTGTTTCATTCAGAGGAAGAACATGTCTTGTCCATAAAGATATTTAGAGATCAAGTCAAGATAAAAGTGTACAAATAGTACTCCACTTGTAAAAACAAAAGAATGAAAATTACTGAGCTGGACTATACAGCAGTTTGGACAGGGGTAGAGTAATAAATCAAATAGCGAGGCGCTTAGTGAATAGATAAGAAACATGCAGAGTCTGCAGGCTTACTGATAAACTGAGCTTGGTACATGACATTGTGTCTCCTACATATGCATCATATGGCATATGCATTGTTACCCTAACTAGAGAAATGGAGAGCTCATATTTCTTTGTATGTTCTACTAGTTATTTCCACTCTTCTAGACTATTCGAATGGTATTGCTATTGCAGAAGTTTTATTACTTCTGATACTGAAAGGTAGCAGGGACCATTCTTTCCAGGTGGCATTATTAACTTGGGGTTGCTAACAATTTTGTCAATTTGGTGCCTTAATTGCTCTCCCAGTCTCCTGCCCCCCAAAAGAGCACAAGGAGGTATGGGAGGAAGGAGAAGAGTGAATAAATAGACCTGAGTCAAAACCTTAGTAAAAGGAGCCAATGAGCAAAAGGAACAAGGCAAGCCTAAGAAATCAAGCATCTTGGTAAACGGATAAAAATGATTTGGTAGAAGGAAAAAAATTGAGCTGGTGACTCCCTCCAATTTGGTAATATGCACTGATTTGTTAGTTCAGGCTGTTATGACAAAATATCATAGACTGGCTGGTTTAAACAATGGAAATTTATTTCTCACAGTTATGGAGACTGAGAAGTCCAAGATCAAGGTGCCTGACAATTACATTCCTGTGTAAGGCTCTCTTACTGGCTGCAGATAGCTGCATTTTCACTGTGTCCTCACATGATGGAGAGAGAATGACCTCTGGATTTTCTTAATCTTCTTATAAGGATATTAATGACATCATGAGGGCCCTACTTCATGACCTCATATAAACCTATCTCCTGAAGTTTCCACCTCCAAATACCACCGTATTGTGGGTTAGGGATTCAAAATATGAATTTCAAGGGACATGAACAGTCAGTCAGTAACAAAAATTTAAACCTTTCAATGACCTAACACGGAGTCCCTTGGTCAGCATAACACTCTATTTGTATGTCTATATCTAGGAGAGATATTGCTTGTTGTCCCACAATATCTCATTTTCTTTCTGACAATAATAATGCAATACCTAATATTTAAAAGTGAGTCACTTAATGTTCATGAATTTGGTGATTTTCTAGATAGTTCTCTCTCATTGACTACTAATTTAATTCTGTTACTGTGTCAGAACACTGAATAATTTCAATTATTTTAAATTTATTGATGTTTGTCTTATAGTACAGAGTATAATATTTTGGGGGAATAGACATGTACACTTGTGTATTCTGCTGTAATTGAGTAGAATGTTCTAGAAATGTCAGTTAGGTGAAGTTAGTTGATAGTATTGTTCAAGTCTTCCACATCTTTACAGATTTTCTGTCTACTTGTTCTGTCAAATGCTGAGAGAAAAGTGTTGATGTATCCAACAATAATTTTAGATTTTTCCTTTAATTTTAGTTTGATCAGATTTTATGTATTTTGTAATTTTGCTATTAGGTGCATAAACATTAAATTGTCCTTGAAGAATTGACCTCTTCATCATCATGTAATATACCTCTCTATCCTGCATAATATTCCTTTCTCTGATGATATTAATATAGCTACTTTAGCTTTCTTTTGCTTAGTATTCGCATAGTATATCCTTTTTCATCTCTTTTATTTTTAGCCTATGTTTTTATAATTAAAATTGACTAACTATAGATAGCATATAATTGAAACTTGCCTTTTAATCCAATACAACTTTTAAAATCCATAACCTCAACCATTTATCCTTTCTTTGTCTTACAAACAATCCAATTATACTGTTAGGTTATTTTAAAATGTAAAATAGGCTGGGTGCAGTGGCTGATGACTGTAATCCTAGCATTTTGAGAGGCCGAGATGGGTGGATCACCTGAGGTCAGGAGTTTCTGACCAGCCTCACAAACATGGTGAAACCCCATCTCTACTAAAAATACAAAAATTAGTCAGGCATGGTAGGCGGGCACCTGTAATCCCAGCTACTCCGGACACTGAGGCAGAAGAATCACTTGAACCCGGGAGGCAGAGGTTGCAGCGGGCCACAATCACGCCATTGCACTCCAGCCTAGGAGACAAGAGTGAAACTTCGTCTCAAAAAAAAAAAAAAGGAAAATAAATTATTGTTGACTGTAGTCACCATGTGGTCCTATGAAATACTAGATATTATTAATTATATTTAAATATATTTTTGCACTCATTAACCATCTTTATTGCCACTTCCCTCCCCACCCAAAACCTTCCCAGCCTTTGGTAATCATCATTCTACTCTCTTTCTCCATAAATTCAATTGTTTTAACTTTTAGCTTCCACAAATAAATGAGAACATGTGAAGTTTTGTGTGTTTCTGTGTTTGGCTTATTTCACTTAACATAATAACCTCCAATTGCATCGATGCAGTTGCAAATATCAAGGTCTCATTCTTTTTATGTCTACATGGTACTCCATTGTGTATATGCACCAAGTTTCCTTTATGAAATCATCTGTTGTTGACCACTTAGGTTTTCTTCACATCTTGGCTATTGTGAATAGTGCTGCAGTAAACATGAGAGTGCAGATTTCTTATCAGTATACTGATTTCCTTTCCTTTGGTTATATACCTACCAATAGAATTCTGTTTTTAGTTTTTTGAGGAACTTCCAAGCTGTTCTCCATAGTGGTTGTACTAATTTACATTCCCATCAACAGTTTTTGTAGACACTTATAGCTATAAACTTTACTGTTAGTACTGCCTTGACTGTATCCCATAGGTTTGCGTCTGTTGGGTCACAACTGTTTGTTTCAATAAAATTTTTTCATTTCCTATTTTATCTCTTCGTTGACCCACTGGTCATTCAGGAGCATATTGTTTAATTTCCATGTGTTTGTATAATTTCCAAATCATCTAGTGTTACCTTCTATTCATCATGTGTGCTGGTTTGCTAGAGGGCTTTTTCTGAAAGAGGAAGTGTCTGTTCCACCTTCAATTTTGGGCCTTCCCAAAAGGCCCTCTATGCCTCCAATAGGGTCTCTCTGCATGCTCTTGCTCACCTTCAAGCAGTAGTCCACTGTTACTCAAAGCTTTCAGACTGGTGAGGGAAGAAGTGTGGGGGTAGTTTGGGGCATTCTCTGTTGTTTTGCTTAAGTCTCAGTGTTCACCTGGCATTGTTTTTCTGAGTCTTTTGGGTTAGGTAATTCTAAGTGATCTTGTCTCACTCCTAACTGTAGGTCTGAGACCAACAAGTTTTTCTATTCCTCCCTCAGGGGCATAGAGATTTATTGTTGCTGTTGTTCCCCTCCCATTGCATTTTCATTAATGCATTAAAAGCATCAGATTTTGTTGCTCTCTTTCTAGAAGTTTAAGGCCTTTGTTTTACAGAAGAGACAGGGGAGAGTAATCTGTGCTTTCTCCTCAGTGGCCCCACTGCCCCAGGCCTGCATCATCAGGGACACATTTTTCAGGATTTTTACTGATCTTCTGTGTGAACAGAAAAGTCTGTGATGAGTGAATTCTTCTGTCTTTGTGCCTTTCAGGGGTTCTATATTCTCCTTTCAGCCCACAGTTGACCTTTAGCAAGTAATTTAAAAATTAAGCTCGAATCTTCTTACCTGTGATAGTGTCTATCCCAGTTAAGCAAGGTCTCATGTCTCGACTCTTATTTGATGTGCCTGACTTTCCTTAGATTTCATGTTAGTTGGTACTCATCAGTTCTCTGCTGGGTCCAAGAAAACTTACAAATTTTCAGATTGTTTGGTGTTTTTGCTGATGCTGCTGTTGTAGTTGTTACTGAAAGTATGGGAGTGATACTCTTTATAGCATTCTACATCCTGAGCGGAAACTGAAAATCCCAGAATATATAATATTTAGCTGGGCATGTGACAAGTTGAAATCAAGAATCCATTTTCTGGCCTCTCTTATGACTAGATCTGGCCAATTATACATACATGGGAGTTGTCTGTGCAACTTCCGCAAATGTCTTTAAAGGGAGGGAGCACACTTTTCTCTTTCCCTTTCATTGTCCTGCTGACTCAAATTTAGGTGAGAGATCTCGAACTGATGCAACTATCTTACACTATGAAGTAAATTTGGGAAAAGAGGCCACACCTGATAATATAAGATAGAAGGAGCCTCATACAAGCACTGTGTATTAGTCCATTTTCATAGTGCTATAAAGAATACCTGAGACTGGGTAATTTATAAAGAAAAAAGGTTTAACTGACTCCCAGTTCTGCATGGCTGGGGAGGCCTCAGGAAACTTACAATTGTGGCAGAAGGCAAAGTGGAAGCAAGGGCACATCTTATATGGTGGCAGGAGAGAGAGAGAATGCAGGGGAAACCGCTGCTTTTAAACCATCAGATCATGTGAGAACTCCCTCACTATTTTGAGAACAGCATGGGGCACACCACCCTAATCACCCAATCACCTCCCATCAGGTTCCTACCTGAACATGTGGGGATTACAATTCAACATGAGATTTGGGTGGGGACACAAAACCAAACCATATCACACTGGTTTACCTATATAGATATTCACCTGGGAGGAAAAAAAAAGTTATAATTTGTTTAATTTACTGTCATATTGAATATTCTCTTTAGTTGCTGCAGTAAATCCTAACTGTAAACTGTATACACATTTATACAGTGATGAAGACATGGCATAGAGATGTGAGGTATGTTTTGGGGCATCAAGCTTCTGGTTAGCATTGCTTGTGCAGTAGGCTTTCTCCCTCCTTTACCCACCTTCAGCACCCAGCACCTATCTGAGGAGCTCACAAATCAGTGATATGTGATAAATATTCAATAATAAAAAATGCAGCCATATCATCTGATTGACTTCTCCAGGCTACAAATTTGCAGTGCTGTTTTGTTACATTCTTTTATATAGTGATGATTTCTAAGTACCTCCTTACTTACATTATTTAATCCCACATTGAGTCTTTAGCCAGAGTTACATAGTTAACAGAATGAATTATTTTTCTTTCTTTTTCGGTTTTTGCCTTGCTAGGGATGTAAGGAGAACTAGAAAGACAAAATCATGTCCATAGGAGAGAGGAAGATGAGAAGCAAAGAGCTGAAAAACTCGTAACTGGAAAAAGTGGCCCCTGATAACTGGGAAGAGGCTATAGGTTATCTACTCAGACAACTCTTTATCTCTGATTCTGGCTGAAAGTCAGGTCATGAGAATATTCTTGGAAGAAATATTTCCTTTCCTTTCTCAGAAAGACACTATCTTCCCGTTATTTGTATCCCATGCTGAAGAGGAAAACATTAAGACGGTTCTACAATCTGTCACTGGACCTTGGAGCAAATGCTTAAACCTCCTATGAAGTAGCCAAATATGGCCTTAAAGCACCTGAGTCAACTTGATTAAACTCTTAGTTCCTCAAGACTAGATATATGCCATCTGTTTAAAATTTAAATGTTATACCATGAAAAACATGTATAACATACTTCTTATACCTATGGTAGCTATTACTGCAAAAATACCCCAAACTAATAACTAGAGGGATTTAATAGAGAATGAAGGAAACTGTATAAGAAATATCATCTCCCTATGTAGGGAGCAAAGAAAAAGCATGTTTCTTTTCTTTGTGTATTATTAGAACTTGTATGCCCTCCTCAGTATATTAGCGCTAATAGTGCTGAAGTCTATGAAAGATAATTGCCTTGAGTCATTCTCTAGCCATGGAGAAGGTAAGATTAATAAAGAACACTTGTTATAATTTTGCAACCAATTTATGTAATGGAACTCATAATAAATAACCACATTCAACACAATAATTCATAAAAGCCAATTTACACATCAATTTGTTCACTATGTGTTAAACCACCCATTTATAAGAATAAGTTGGTTTCTTTCTGTGTCCTCTGTTCTTTCTGTTAAAGTAAAAATTATTGTTAGATATGGTAATTTTTTGGCTCTTACAGAGGCAGCATTGATGTGATATATGTTGTCTTCTCAGCTGCTGTAACATGATGTATAATTTTGCACAGCATGTTGCTTCTGTCTGGAGTAAGAGGAAATTATTGTTTTAAAAATATAAAACCATTATTGATAGTCTGTTCTTCTCTCAATAACTTGTCACTCTAGGTGAATACAATTCACCATAGGAGAGGTCGTAGAATTCCATGGACTGTCAACTCTTAATTATTTCCAGAAAAGGGGATACAGAGAACTCAGTAAATTAAAATTCACAAACTATCTCCAAGCATCTTATTAACTCAGTTTTCAAATTACCCTATTACCAACCTTTAGTCAATATCATCATCTCTCCCTTTTTATCTACCCACTATTGCAAGGACATGACAGTTCTCACCTGTGTATATCCTAGAAAATTCTGCATTATACAATAATTTACAAATCTGTGGAGAACGAAAAATGGGTCCACAATCTTATACTGATGGGAAAAATTTGAAGTCAGAATTGTCACTAATGTATATAACAAACCTCTACAAAAGAAAAACCAAGGTATTAAATGGTTGGTAGTTTTCTTTTGGGTAGACTGAATAAAGGACAATGGCTCCTAATCTTGAGTCAAAGACTCCGTGAGGTCTATTTAAGTATCACGTGCAGGTTCTGTAGATGCCCAAAAGTGCTCCAGGTTTGAGGATAGGAGCAGAGGCTATGGTTGGTGCCACAGAACCATAGTCTCTATCACTTCTTGCCATGGACAGATCTGCATAGGCCACCCCTTAACCCATCAGCCCTGATGCCACATGCTAGTTATCTTGGTTTACTTTGATTATGTGCTATATGCTCAATGAGATTGTAAAGGGTATAAGAAGATGCAATAGTCTCAGAACATGTCCAGATGCTGAAGAGGTAACATCTCTCTAGCCACATGGCTGCATTAAATCAAGAGATTAAAATTACTTTTTAATTTCTCCTCAGATTTCTTAATACAAATTTTTTTTTCATTCCATAGAATTTCTCCAGTAAACATTAGCTGTAATTACTAGTGGTGTTGTTTGATAATATAGCAAGAATATAAGCTATCTACTTTGTTAAACAAAAACAAATAAATAAGATAGGGGGCAACATGGTTCTGGTGTTGGCAGCTGTTATAGTAGTTTCCAGTGTGGCAGAAGTAGCAGCATCTTTGGGGCCCATTACCCATTGTGGACATCTGGGGGTATTTCTGGAGGCTCAGGCTAGAATCTGTTTTTTCAGCCTTCCACATATTCTGTGAGCCACTTATGTACTTTTAATTAATCCCTTTCTGCGCAAAGTAGCAGGTTCTCTGGTCTGCCACGAAGAACCCTGAATGACACACCATCTAAACTAGAAAAAAAAAAGCTTACACAGCACAAAGAAAGAGAGGACAACTATAAGAAGTAAACTTTTTTTGACAGTTGGTTTTCTTCTGAGCATAGCCATTAATCCTGCTGTCACGAGGAATAAAGATACTTCCTGAGTAAGGTGTAAGGAGTTGAGCTGGATTCTTGTAACACTGAGCAGTGGTGGCATGCAAATGTGCATGAGCCTTCAGAGCTCTCCTCCTATTTGTTAACTCTGCTCCGAAGTTTTTTGAAATCTGTGGTGAAATAGCTCTTTTTTTAAACAAAAACTTTTAACCCAGAGAAAATATGCTTAATCCCTTTGGGAGACAATGAGGGCATCAAATATCTGAGATATTTTTATTGATTGATTTCTTTTTTTAAAAGGCCTTCCTCTCACAATAACTGCTTTATCCTTCTTCTAAAATCAGTCTACACTCCTTACTACACCTCTGAAAACCATCTCCAAATCATCATGTGGCTGTCACCCCTTACCCTTGTCCTGGGATTCTCCCCAGCCAGTGCTCTTTTTTTCAGGTTATTAATGTGGGAAGATAGGTTCTGAAGCTTTTAAGCTCTTCTTGATTTCCATCAGCTTCGAAATGACTTCACATCAACACACAGTAAACACAAGTTCCTTTATGCAAGTTTAGATCCAAGACAAATTCCCTGGTTGCCCTTCCTTACCAGATTGCCCTTCCTTACCAGATTGCCACCTCAGGATCTTCTTTTCTAGATACTCTAAAGCCACTACTGAATTATTATCGTAGTCTCCCCGAAGTCTTCATATTTCATGGTGCTGATGTTTGACAGGACACCTTCACCAGCCTGCTTCTGTTAAGAGACCACTATGAGGGCTCCATTGCGGGGTGGAGATGGAAGCACACACAGAAAGCACTCCTTGCTCTTAAGTTCCTGGCATGTACATGCTTTTACAGTGGAAATCTCATGACATGGCCTATGGCCTGCTTTCCTTAGCCTTGTGCTACCATAAATGTTTAAACAGTAACTACTATATTTAGAATAATTCCCCTCTTATAGGTCAGGTCTTACTCATTCTGCCTTAGGTTGGTATAGCTAAGTGAAAAATGCACAATTTAGAATCTAGCAGAACTAAAATTCTGACTGTTCCACCTGTAAAACGTGTGATATTGAGCCAATGATTTAAATTATTCATATGACAGTTTTCTCAAATGTAAAAGAAGTGACGTGTCATGATTTCACTGATATTTTGATGTGAGAAATACAATTTAAATAACATAATGAAGAAAATGCCTGCCACATTACAATTATTTGCTCAAATAAATAATGAATCTAATTTTTCTTTATTAATAAGAAATCAGACTTACTCTCATAGAGATGTCATATTTCACCCCAATAATAGAAGCTTGAGAAAATAAGATCAATCCAGATTTAAAAAATATAAGACATACATCAGATGTCATATGTGTATTACACTGCTTCAGTGTCTCAGTGGGCAGGGAAAGTCAAGTTTATAAATGCCTTTATTTCCAGAATCCAAATTAATTACGTTCATTGTAAATGCAGATATGTAGAATACCTGGGGTACAAGAAAGTGATCATGTAGAATTAATAAAATATAAAAACAGTGTAGTGGCATTTATGGGAACAATGATTTTCAAGAATAAGCAGCTTCTACTTAGACACACTAAAAACTAAATGGTATTATTTTGGGGCGGGGGAACATCCCTGGTTATCATACTGGTTGATTTCTTGCTGTATCCTTTTGTTCTTTCATTGATTTTAATCTAGCTCCTAGGTAAAATTGTTTTTTTCTTCTCTATAATCATTAGGATATAGATATGTATTTTGTCATTTCACCTTTGTATTTTGTCATTTCACCTTCCACTTCCAATCCTTTTCCTAAAAGCAATGTATATCAAAACAACTTTCTGCCTTAGTATCTTTGTACCTTGCATCACAGCAGAAAAATATCCAGTGTCTTTTGTTGCTGTTGGGTGTAAATGAGGCTGATGTATTTTGGAAACTACCTGTCCAAAGCCACAGTAGTTTGACTAATGGATCTGAACAGTAATGTCAATCTTATTCTCTTCTAAGTTTGAAGATGCTTAGTGGCAAAGAGCGGTTCATTTTTTTAAGGTAATGCATATAGTAAAACACAATAGCATAAAGGCAACTTGACACAGACACAACATTCTTTTTTTTTAATTTATTTTGGAGCACTTAAGATCTGAAATGAGTAAGTTGCACAAATTTCAAGTATCAATAATGGATTTTCTTTAGTCCGTTTCTACATATAAGAGGTGACTGGAACAACATATCAAGCCAGGTACGACATGCCTCTCTGGCCAAGCAAAGTGTATCGACATACCCTCCTGAGCTACTGGCAACACAAGAGTTTTCCTTCTCTAACTTATCTTCCATCACTTGCTGGGTCCTGCAGGATCCCATTAGGCCACCCCTGGGAATTTATTTTATGCTGTGGTAGCTTGTTTTGGCTTAAGAGTTTGATTTTTTAAATAAATTTTCCTTTGCTGAAGTGGTGTGCTTAATAAGTGTTTGCCATGCCTCAAATCCATATCAAATATCACAGCCCAGCTTCTCATGTAGGTCAAGAGCAGAATGTATATTTTTTTTCCTGGGCTCACCCAATATATTTTTAATTGAATTAACTGCCAATATGTAATAAATAGATTATTATACATTTAATAAAAACATTAATATTTCTGACTACTTTATAGAACATCAGAAGATATAGGCAATACTGAGCGTCTGACAAGCGGTGATTGTCCAGAGCTGAGGAGTGTTGCCTCATTTAAACGGCATATATTCTTCAGCTCTGAGTCCTCATGATTTCTATTGTTTCTTTGAGAACAATGGCGAGTTGCAGTTGTTACCTGTCATTGCACTGGCACTGGTGTTTTCCTTAGTGGAGCAATATGTCTTTGGCACATGTCTCTATCAGAGGTGGAAACCGAAAGGAGAAACCAAAGAGGCTGAAGAAGAAAAATCAGCTAGATATAATTCTTAATGAAAGTGAGAAGTATCCCAGATGACTCATCCGTTTGCATCATTGCTCATTTCCTACAGATATTTCAGTTTGCAATCCCCGTTCTAAACCCATCTGGATTTAGGGACACTAGAATTGCACTGCCTTACTGATCCATCATTTTTTCTGCAAAGAAGATTGCTGTTGTTGCTTAAGATTGTTTCCTGAATAAATCTTTTACATCTTGCTGCAGTCTTACAAAGTATTGACTTATAGAAATGGCTCTTTCAGGACTTCAATCAAAATATTAAAATAAATGTGTATATTATTAGAAACGCAGAAGTATATTATGGAATGGCTAACTACTCATAAAAATCATCTACCATCTGACTAACTTGGAACATTTCTATTAGTTGAATTTCTTTGATTGCAAACAATACAAACAGACCCTGGGTAATTTAACCAAAAGAGAATTTATCAGAAGACTAGGGGATGGCACCACAATCAGTGACAGGACTTGGGAGAACCAGTCTCAGCACGATGGGAACAAGTACAGCTTAGGGAAATTGGATTGCAAAGTAGAGTGACAGTTCTAACAACATGCTGCTGATGACAAGCAACCTCTCCAAAAGGTTTTTGTTTTCTTATTCTTTCATCCATTGACTCAAGACTCAAAGTCCAGATGTCCAGATAGCCTACAATGAATGACACTTGTCCCTAGGGGAGGTCAGTGTACCTTGATTGACAGCTTCACAAAGGCTACAAAAAGTGGTGGAGAGGTAATTCTTTAAAAGAAAATCCAGATCCCTATGACCAGAAGGAAAAGGAGAAGGTTGCCAAAGAGACAGCAAATGACCACTACAGAAGCTGTTCACTATAATCTAATGTCTTTAATTTCTACAGTGTTTTGCAGAAAACAAAAAGACAAAAATAAGACAACAAGAAATAAGAAACAGAAAAAAAAAGAAGACAACTCACTTTGTACCTTTGACACATTCTCTACAGATTGCCTTTCATGGATATAGGGCCATTTGCAGTCAGCTACATTCCCTACAAAAAGGTTCAAGGCCCTAATATGAATAGGTAAGTCTCAGTCTTGGTATTTCAATTCCAGAGAAAATTTTTAGTAACAAAACACTTAGACTGTGAGCAGAATTGGGAAGCCTACCTAAACTACTATAGGGCAAAGAAATAGATCAAAGTGTTAAAATATATTTGAGCAATACCCCCAATGTGAATGGCTCTATTTACCATCACTCTCAGCTAGATAAAACCTTCTAATCCATTGTGGTGCCTCAGGATAGAACATTCATTTCCCCTTTAGAGTTTGCTGGGATATCTAAGGATGTCCCATATTCTTATTTTGATCTGTGCAGCTTCGGCTATCCATAGATTGTCAGAACTAAAATGATTGTTTGTCAGAGAGTTGCCAGGGACCATTCATAGCTCAGAAGATTTTAAAATTATATCAGAAGATATCTAAAGCTTGTGATGCTGCAGACCTGCTGCAAAGATTTGTTAGAAGCAGGGGAATTCTTTATGCTGGAGGGAAGAATTACAATAGAAACACATAGGGATTTGGGCTGATTAAGTCAAAATCTAGTTGAATTTCATATATATTATGATCTCCTATTTGTTAATATCATCCAAAAACCTTTGAAAATCAGTAAGCCAGAAATATTCAGTATGCAGCTTGGGCCCATCAGGGAGAGTTGAAGAGACCTGTAAATTGATTTTCAGTTGTGTGTGGGGTGGGGTGGGGAGCAATGTGAGGAGTGAAGGTGTGGAAATGAAGAAATGTGCTGAGCAGCATTGGTTATAACTTTAAGCAAATTCTTCATGCTAGGAGATAAGAGAGGCAAAGAAGTAGTTATAAGATCAAAATGGTGATGTGGGTGTGGGGTAGGACTTTTCAATGAATCTTCCTTCTTAACTTGCCCCTTTACCACAGTCTTACCTTTCTCTCTTCACTCCTCTTTAATACCAAACTTGCTACAGGATGCCTGCACCCTCTTCCCATCTCGCCATTTTTATTTCAAAATGAAATATGGCCAATTTGATGTATAAATTTAATTTTGACATTTAAATTTTCTAGAGGCTTAACTTATAATGTCAAATATAAATATACTTCAAAATTGTTTTTTCTTTCTCTAATGTCCATCCAAATTTCTTGCCTCCAACATAGTCTCATCCTTGCTTTCTGAGCCTACTGTGTTGTTAGGACATTTTATCCTCATCTCTATTTCTGTTTCCTGTGTAAAGAGAAAGGAATAGAAGGTGGCAAGGAAAAAGTAAAAGATAACGGAGAAAAAAACTATTTTATTCAGATCCCATGTAATATTTATCTTATGTCTATCTTGCTGTCTCCTTGGTTTTAAAAACTCTACTCTGAAAAAAGTGTTTTAGTTTATTCAGGGCAGATCTAGATATGTGAGCCCTAAAGATTGGGCAAATTGGGGGAACTTTTATGGAAAAGAATATAAAACCATGAATATAAATTTAATGATGAATATTTATCTGGCTTCCACTTCCAGTTTATATGAAGAAGAGCTAAAAAATATTTTCAAATCATGGTAAAAACAACAAAATTGACAAAATGGATAAGTAAACCTTATTTTCTAAGGGGCGAAAAAGGAATTGTAGATATAATAAAGCCTTGATGAACTGAATTCCAAAGAAAAACAAGTGCTTCCTAGTTAGAGTACCATGGCGACTTCTCTACCTAGGGAACAGCTCCTGGTCTGGATACGAGTGGGTGGAGGTGTAGGCCTGATGTTGATGAAGAGACTCGGCAGGGTTAAAAAGAAAACAGATAAGCTTTAGATGACACAGTGATGGCAGGAGATATTTGAATCTGGAAGATTCCAAGCAAAAAACAAATTTTTCAGCCAATAAGTTTCTCTATCTGAATATTATCAAGAATTCAGCCATGAAAGAGAAGCTGATAAACAGAAAGAAATAACATATTTTTGCGTTGCTTCTATTTTGAAGCCCTGACCAAATTGAATCCAAAGGTGAACTAAAAATATTTTAAATTGCATCTCAACTTTCTCTCATTTGGAATATAAAGCAAGATAAAAAAGAGACTAGTGATACTGAAAAAATGAAGCAGGCTGATCACAGGTAAAGTTAATGCTGTGATGTAGCACAGGCTCAATTTGATTATAAAGATTCTGAATGCCAGTACCTTCCCTTAACTTTCAAACAGGGGCAGTGGCTTGCATTCACTGTCAAAGAACCAAAACAAATTAAATTTTTATAGTATTATTTTATACACCATATTCATAATACAATAAAAGATTAGAAGATATGTGATGAAGCAGGAAAACATGTCCCATCACCAAGAAAAAAAGTCAATATAAATTGAGCTAGAAATTTCCAGGTATTAGATTAGGCAGGTCCACAATTAAACATAACTGTGAAAAATATATTAAGTAATTTATAGGAAAAAATGGATAAAGAGATGAACTATTGTGGGAGAGAATTGGAAGTTGTAAAATAAAAAAAATTGATTAAAATTCTAAAAGTTAAAATTATATTTGAAAACAAAAATTTGTTGAATGGGTCTTCAAGTAAATTGTAAAAGAAAGATTCAATGAACTCAAAGATGGATCAATATAAAACATCAAACTGAAGGACACAGTTTAAAAAAAAAAAAGGAAAAAGTAAACAGGCCATCTGTAACTTCCTGGAATTATCAAGAAGTTTAGCAAGCTTGTATTTGGAGTTCAATAAAGAAAAAAGAGAAAGAAAAAATAAAACATATTTTAAACATGACAACCAAAATTTCTATTTTACAAATTTTATAAAAAATTATCAATACATTGATCCAAAAGCTTAACAAACTACAAGTAGAAAGAAGAAAAACACACATAGGCATGTTATAGTCAACTGCTGGAAACCAAAAAGAAAGAGAAAATCTTAAAAACAGACAGGGGAAAACAGAAACATTATATACAAAGAAACAGCTACAGGAATTATGACTGACTTCTCATCAGAACACTGCAAACCAGTAGACAGCTGAATGGCTGATTCATCTAAATATTGGTAAAGATATGGACTGAATAGAACTCTCATACATATCTGAGGTAGCTATAAAATGATATGCCAATTATGGAAAACATTTGAATTTTTCTTATATAATTCAACTTTCATCTACCTATGACACAGATATATATATATATATATATATACACACACACACACACACACACACACACACACATGTGTCTATATATAATATTTTCTGTATCTATTCATCTGTTAATGGACATTTAGGTTGATTCTGTATCTTTGCTATTGTGAATAGTGCTGCAACAAATATTAGAGTCCAGATATACCTTTAATATATGGATTTCTCTTCCTTTGAATAAATATCCAATTGCTGATTCATATGGTAGTGCTCAAATTAAAAAAACTGCAACCTCAGAACATCGTAGCCAGCAAAACTGTTATTCAAATATGATGGATAAAGTCCTTCACAGACAAACAGAAGCTGAGAGAATTCAGCACCACCAAACTCATCTTGCAAGAAATGCTAAAGGGAGTACGTTTCAAGGTATGAACCCACTGGTAAAATTAAGTACATGAGCAAACCCAAAATACCCTATTACTATATTTATGGTGTATAATCTACCCATAACTCTGGTATTAAGCACAAAAGACAAAATATATTAAAAAAATCATAGTTACAGCAACCTGTTAAGAGGTAATTTTAAGAATGTAAATTGAGAAAACTGAAAATCAAAATGTAGTGGAAATGAGGTTAGATTGTAGATTTTTTGCCTTTGCTTATTTCTATTCTTTGGTGTTCTAAGATAAGTTGCCATCTCTTTAAAATAACTTGTTATGTCTTTAAAATGTTTTTTGTAAGCCCCATTGCAACCACAATGCAAAAATCTGAAATAGGTTCACTAAAAATAACAGTAACAATTTAAAACATACTATCAGAGATAATAACTACAAAGGAAGACAATAAGAAAGGGAAGAAGAGGAAAGTCTCAAAACCATCAGAAAACCAGCAACAAAATGATAGTAGTTACTTATTACTTATCAATATAACACATATTGGTATAAGTAATAAGTATATACCTTATATAACTCCTTAATTATCAATAATAACACTGAATGTAAATGTGTCAATTCTCCATTGAAAAAGCAAAGAATGGCTGAATGGATAAAGAAATAAGACCTAACTACATGTTGCCTCAAGAAACCCACATATGTAGACTAAATGTGAAGGATCAGAAAAAGATATTCCCTGCAAATGGAAACCATAAAAGAGTAGGAGTAACTAGATTCATATCATATATATAAACAGATTACAAATCTATGATTATAAAGAGACAAATTTACTATATATTGATAAAGGGGTCAATTTAGCAAGAGAATATCATAATTATATAAATATTTATGCACTCAACACCAAAGATCCCAAATATATAAAGCCAACATTAATAGACCTAAACGGGGAGATAGACTGCAATATAATAGTAGTATAGGGCTTTAACAGCCCACTCTTAGTTACAGGCAGATCATCCAGACAGATAACAAAGAAACAGCAGAGTTAAACTACACATTAGATCTAATAGGCCTAATTGACATTTACAGAACACTTCATGCAACTGCTGCAGAATACGCTTTCTTTTCATCGCCACATGGAACATTTTCCAGAAGAGACCACGTTAAGCCACAAAACAAGCCTGTACAAATTTTTTTAAAAATATATATCAAGTATTATCTCTGACCACAATGGAATAAAATTAGCCATCAAAAAACCAGAGGGACCTTGGAAAATACAGACAAGATTAGATGCGTTTGGGGTGATATGGCTATAGATGGAATCTTGGAAAATACACAACCTTGGAAATTAAACAGCATGCTCCTGAACAGCCAATGGGTCAATGAAATAATTACGAATGAAATTTAAATTTTTTTAAACAAATGAAAATGGAAATACAACACACCAAAATCTATGGGATACAACAAAATCTATGGGATACAACAAAAGATACAACAAAAAGTTGTATCTATGGGATACAACTAAAAAGGAAGTTTATAGCAATAGACACCTATATTAAAAAAGTAGAAAGATTTCAAAATTAACAACCTAATGGTGCACCTCAAGGAATTAGAGAAGCAAGAACAAACCAATTAGTAGAAGGAAAATAATAATAAAGATCAGAGCAGAAATAAATGAAACTGAGACTTTAAAAACAATACAAGGTCAGTGGTGGTGCCTCACGCCTGTAATCCCAGCACTTTGGCAGGCCAAGGTGGGTGGATCACTTGAGGTCAGGAATTCGACACCAGCCTGGCCAATCTGGTGAAACCCAGTCTTTACTAAAAATATAAAAATTAGCTGGGTATGGTGGTGCATGCCTTTAATCCCAGCTACTAGGGAGGCTGAGACAGGAAAATTGCTTGAATCCAGGAGAAAGAGGTTGCAGTGAGCCGAGGCTGTGCCTCTGCACTCCAGCCCGGGTGACAGAGTGAGACTCTGTCTCAAAAAACAAAACAAAACAGAGACCAAAAAAAACAAAAGGTAAAACAAAAAGTTTGTTTATTAAAAATATAGACAAAATTCACAAATTTTTGGTTAGACTTAGAAAAAATAGAAGACCCAAATAAGTAACATCAGGAATAAAAAAGGAGACAACAACCGAGAACACTGAAATACAATGAGTCATTAGAGATTATTATGAACAACAGTATTTCACTTGTTCTTTTTGCACTTTTTTTGCTATCAGCCATCACCAAAAGAACATGCCCACCTAGCCCACCACTCATCACAGGTGGAGGATGAGAGCCATGTATAGCAGAGACATGAGAAGCCAAGCCTTCTGGGTAACTCCTACCTAGACCAGTTGAACCCCAGCTTACCTGGAGACACATGCATGATAATTAGTTGTTTTAAATCATGGAGTTTTGAGATGGTGTTATGCAACATTATTGTAGCAATAGCTAACCAATAAACTCAGTAACAACATGTTACACAGCTTCATCTATTTATGGGTATCTTTAAGTTCCAGAATTTACTTTGTTGTTACTTTGCAAACAAATATGAAGTGGCAGGTATTCTTCCAATAATGAACATTTATTTCATTAATATCCCATTTATGTCCTGCTGTTGGTTTCTATGTCTGTCTGCACACAAACTCTTTTTTCAATGCCAAATCATAGTATAATCTTTTTGGAGACATTTTAAATAGCAATTCAACACAACTTATATGGAGCCAACAATGCACACAACTCATGTTAATTAAGGTTGGTTGTGAATAGCTGTGATCAAGTTCATGCACATACAGGCCCTGACAGTCATGTCACAACTGTCACTTGGCTGAGAGTAATTGTAAAACACTATCAATTATGGGAAACATCTCAATTTTAAGATGCTAAATTTATAATGAATGTGATTCTTAGAAGCATTGGAAAATGATATATCTCTGGTCAGTACATTCACAGTCTGAGTTGCTGTTGCCACAGCTAGTTTTCTCTTTCTGAAAGAGGTTTACTCTTTTCAAAATGCCTGATTTCAAGAAAGCCCTTAGAGATAACTTTCTATGTCATTCCTGTTCCTCCATCTGTTGAGTATCTTTAGCTCTTGCTACATATTCTTTTTTTTTTCAGGGTTGGGATGGTCTCTAACTTTGGATGATTTTGCCCTTTAGCTATAATTGAAAGATTTGGAATCATTTTTTTGTGCACATTGTCACTCATAGAGCAGGCAAGAGGAGCTCTTTCTCTGTGCCCCAAACGCTAGCAAATCCTGCTCTGGTCTTCTAGCCAAGGCCCTCCCTATAAGGCAAAGAGTTTACTATACTAAGGGAACACACCTAACTAAAGCCCCATCCCCTTCCCCAACTGTACCATGCTTCAAGTCCCAAATTGCTGATGTCTGTATCCGTTGGCCTGAGAAGTTGGCAGGGAGTGTCTATTTATAGGAATATAGATAGAGCTTCATCATGGGTAGGGTATGTTGACAAAATGCTTGCACATTACACCTCATGAAGAACAGAGACTGGTGGGAGAAAGGAGGTAGGTCAGAGGCTAGAATACAGCCTGCTTTCCTTTCTCACCAAGTTCCAGCATGGAACTCTGTGTTAATTCTAAATTTGAGTGTGGCCTTCCAATTCATTGTGAAGGTATAATTTTCAAAGTAAAAGGCTAAAACATATTTTATTTAACAGTTTATTATTAGCTTATTGTATGTTTTAAATATTCATGCATACGGTATTTTGGCCTCTAGTTGCATCCTTCTCTCACTTTCCACAAATGTTAGATTCAGGCACACAGCTTGAGGACACTGAAGGAATATCTCTTCTACAGTGGAATCAAAATTTACTTACACTACACTCAATGTACAAAAAACATTTACCTTTATCTTTTTTCACTCCTAAGAACTGATACAATATTTTTTCCTAAGCCACACTCAATTGGATGGCAGAACATACAAGCTATATAGGCTTGCTGTCTAAAGTTGGGCAACTTAGTTTTTTTAGACAATGTTGAGAAATCTATATTTAATAGTTATCATATTCCTTCCCAATAACAATAAAAGCAAAGAATAATGACTGATGTTTATTGAGAACTACGTGACAGGTATTGGGACAGGATTTTCAGATGTATAAACTCATTTAATCCTTAAACAAAAAAGTGAGGTGGTAGTAGTATTACCACATTTCAAGAAGTGAAATTGAGGTACAGAGAGGTGGGTCAACTGGTTTGAGTTTGCATTGCTTGAATGTGGAGAAGACAGAAATCAAATCCCAGGCATTCTGACTTTGGAGCCTATGTTCTGTCTTTATGATCATTCTGTTCTGCTTCTCTAAGATGATGTGTGTAGGTACTATTTGTTTCTCAGGACATTATGTTAAGAATCCTTTCTGAAACCCTCTCAGCCTGTGAGACCTTCTTCATCCCTGGCCCTCTCATACTGGATAGGGGATGAGAAGTATCCTGGACTCATGCAATCAGCCACTTCCTTTGAAAATGCTGCAAAAATATCCCTGCACCATGACGAATAAAAAGGATGTAGAACTATCCTAGAGGCCCATGTTCCTCTAGTTTGCTGTAGGGGCAGCTTGTCTCTGGTCTCCCTGATGCTCCTAGCTCTTCCCATACCCCTCCTGGATGTTTATGTCAGTATATGTTCCTGGAAAGGAAACAAAGATACAGGTATTGGAGCTCTCTCCCATACCAATATTTTATTTTCTGTTTTCCACTCTTTTCCAGGGGTTCAATGGTGTGATGTCTTGGGATGTGTACTTTCTTCATTTTTCCACCAATAAGGATTATTTCCTTTCTTTCTCCTTTTTGATAGGATATTTGTTATCTCTTTTCCTTTTCAAAATATATCTTATTATTTTTAATTGTGGTAGAATACACATAACATAAATTTAGCATTTTAACCATTTAAGGATACAATTCAGTAGTGTCAAGTATATTTACATTGTTGAGCAATCTCTAGAAATTTTCATCATATAAAACTAAAACATTAAAAAACAATTCTCCATTTTTACCTCCCCATATCCTGAAACCACCATTCTACTTTTTGTTTCTATAAATTTGACTACTACAGACATATAAGTGGAATCATACAGTATTTGTCTTTTCATAATAGTCTTATTTCACTGAGAATGGTGCCCTTAAGTTTATTCCATATTGTAGCATGTATCAGAATGTCTTTTTAAAGGCTGAGTAATATTCCATTGTATGTATATATCACATTTGTTTGTCTATTCATCCACTGAGGGACACTTGGGTTGCTTCTACCTTTTGGATATTGTGAATAATGCTGCTATGAATATGGGTGTACCCTCTTCTATTTGAGTACTGTAATATTTAAATTATGATGAAGAAACATGATTTATGAGGGAAAGAATAAAATGCACAATATATATTAGTTTCATATTTTCAAAATAACATTCATGTTACATCCTGTGTCCCATCTTCTTAGTGCTTTGATCTCAGAGCTCTTCAGAGGTTTGATCTCAGAGACACAGAAATAAGTTGCCAAACAAATCCACTCAGTTTTCAAGGATATTAGTGTATAGTGAGAAAGGGGGATATTTGTTCATCCTCCCCAAAAAGGAATATAATTTTAACATTAAAAACATAAGTCAATAGAGCTAATTACATTTGATGCTGAAGGCTTTGTTTTATCCAGCCTCTGACAGCAGGAGATAATTGGGAATTCAACCCTGAACAATCCTATCCCTTGAAAATATCATAAAGGAAAGTTATTGCCAAATCCAATCAAACCTAATTTTCTTGCCATTGATATGCCAACTGTAAAGTAAATGAAAATCATTGAAACACCTGCACATGGGCATTCTGAGAGCTCCATCATGCCTCTATTTCAATTTCCACCTTTCTCGCTTGGGTTGAAGCAATCATGACCATTGATATGTCGAACATGTGACTTAAAAAAAATCAAAACCACTGTATTAACTCCATAGTTGCAAAGAAATAGCCAAACTCTTTTTTTTATCAGAATAACAATGACAAGAAGAGAAATTTTCTGTAGCATAAAACTATGTGTATTTTAATTTATAACCCATCTTTTCCCAAGAAAATTTTAAGACCCCTGACTTGGTTTCAAGGGGTTTTTGTTTTATAAATTTCTAATGTTTCCAATGGAAAGATACTAGGACCCATTGTTATTTGATATTGTAACTTATCCAAGTTGTTGAATTACATTTAAATATTTTCATCTCCTAAAATCAGTTTTATGTAGTAAGTTCTTAGAAAAGCATACTAAACTTTCAGTATATTAAATATTAATTTTTTAAAAAAGTTTTAAACCATAAGTTTCAAAGCCTTACAGATTAGGCTAAAGTTGCTTGTTTCATCATCCCCTTGCAATAATTTCTACTACTCTTAGTAAAAAATCTAACCTGAAATCCATGTGTGATATTTAATATTCAGTGTCAACTTGATTGGATTGAAGGATGCAACGTATTGTTCCTGGGTGTGGCTGTGAGGATGTTGCCAAAGGAGATTAACATTTGAGTCAGTGGACTGGGAAAGCAGACCCACCCTCAATGGGGGTGGGCATAATCTAATCAGCTGCCAGTGCAGCTAGAAAAAAAAGCAGGCAGAGGAACATGGAAGGACTAGACTGGCTGAGTCTTCTTGCCTCCATGTTTCTCCTGTGCTGGATGCTTCCTGCCCTTGAACATTGGACTCCAAGTTCTTTAGCTTTTGGACTCCTGGACTTACACCAGTGGTTTTCCAGGGGCTCTCAGGCCTTCAGCCACAGACTGAAGGCTGCATTTGGCTTCCCTACTTTTGAGGTTTTGAGACTTGGACTATCTTCCTGGCTCCTTAGCTTGCAGATGGCCTATTGTGGGACTTCACCTTCTGATCGTGTGAGTCAATACTCCTTAATAAACTCCTTTCATATATACATCTATCTTATTAGTCCTGTACCTCTAGAGAACCCTGACACAGGATGGCTTCCCTTGTTGCATAATCTGGACCAAACTTATCTTTCTAATTTCATCTCCTCTCCATCCCTATGGGGCCTCTTTTTCAGCTCTGCAGGATTCTTTGCCTTTCTTTGAGCATTCTAAACTCACTCCCATTCCATCAGGATATGTTGGGTTATGTGTAGTACTATGTAACTCCTCAAATCTCAAACACTTAAAACAAAAGATTTTCCTTCTCAGTTCCATCATTTTTATTAAGGGAGCCAAAGGTAAGAGGGGACTCACTATTTTGAACAGAAATTATTGTTCTAAAGGGAATTATTATTCTAAAGGGAAAAAAGACACTGTAAATTGTCAAGCCAACAAGTAAATACTTCAGCCCAGAAGTGACACACATAGCTTCCGTCCATAATCATTGGCCAGAAATAACCATATGACCCACCACAACACAATGGAGCCAGAAAATAGAAAGCACTCCTGTGAATCTCAGAGGAGGGAGAAGCAGAAATATTTAGCAAAAAGCATGAATCATTACTCTATCAATTTTTCACTTGCTACTGATAGTTTGGGGAATGCTCTTTCCTCTGAAAGTCAGATGACTCACTCTTTCGCTTCATTCTGGTCTTTGTCAAAATCCTTAGAAAGGTCATTCCTGCTGTTATTTTTGTTCTTCACTTCTCTCTACCTGAAATTATATCATATTTTTATTTTTTGCTTGTTTTACACACACACATACAAGTGCATTATTTTTAATATGTACAGTATTATATTTTCTGTCCTGTTCATTGATTCATTGATATATCCCCAGTGACTAAAAGTATTTGGAGCTCAGCAGACAATGAACAAATATTTTCTGAATGAGTGATTGCATATATTAGATTGATGCATACATGTTTAGAACATATATCTCTAATTCTATCTCTATCTGTATGGTGAAATATCAGTTCATATATATGTTGCAAAGAGGCAAATTTAATTTTATACCACATTTTAACTATAAAGAGAAAATTTAGTTTCTAGAGGTTTAGAAAACCATTCAGTTCTTCCTCATGAGGCTCCCTCTGCTGGTTTTCTTGTAGCCAGGCCAAGATGAAGCTCAGTAAGTCAGTTTCAAAATGACTCCAATCTAGAAAATCAAGGGAGCTTTTAAATATTAACTTGCTTTCTTTAGGATAGCTGTTTTGGTTTTTATATTCCTTTTCCCTCCATTCTCTGTTCCAATACGGCATTTAGATTTATAGGGAGAGGTCTGGTCTGTGTAAGGAAGTAGATGGGAGCCCGTGTCCTTAAATCTTCCCAATGTTCACTTACTCCTCCCTGACCTCAACTGTAGAGTGGATAAACTGGTATGCTTTCTTCAATAATGTGCACTGAAGTAGATCTAATTTCTGTCTATTTGGTCTTAATGTGCTAATACCAGAGACCTGTCTCCTATCATTTGCTTCTTTGCTTCTCTTCTCACCCTGACAATTGCATGTGTCATTGAAAATGTTTGCATACAATATCCCTCCTAGTGACTTAACAGTTCCTCAGTCCTGCAGGAGCTAATGCTACTAACCTGTCAGACTCAGGCTCCTTATCTATTTACATGTTTCTAGCCCACACCCCTTCTCCTGAGGTACAGAGTAAGGACATCAAGCACCCTTAAATCTATCTTTCTCTCCAACTTTTTTTTTTTTTTTGAGATGGAGTCTCACCCTGTCGCCCAGGCCGGAGTGCAGTGGTGCAATCTCGGTTCACTGCAAGCTCTGCCTCCCAGGTTCACGCCATTCTCCCGCCTCAGCCTCCCGAGTAGCTGGGACTACAGGCGCCTGCCACACCTGGCTAATTTTTTTGTATTTTTAGTAAAGATGGGGTTTCACTGTGTTAGCCAAGATGGTCTCGATCTCCTGACCTGTGTTCCACCCACTTTGGCCTCCCAAAGTGCTGGGATTACAGGCCTGAGCCACCGTGCCCGACCCCAACTTTTTTTTTTTAACCCTCCACAATGTCTCTGCTTGGAATAGATTGAGTCTTTCCTTCCTTAAGACATGCCTTCCTATGAGGCCATAAGTCTCATGACTTAGTTATCATGATGGAGAATGTATGCTATGGAAGAAATTCTACTGTATGTGTTCTCTAGTCATTGCTTTTTATTGGGAAGCTTTTGATTGGGAAGCCAAGCAAAAAGCTAGAGCTAGAGATTAACCGATTGGTTTGTTCAGATTTTCTATTTCTTCGTGTTTTGAAGCAATATTCAAAGCATTACTGGATTGCTAACAGTCTGGCTATGTATTAAAAAGCTGCACTAGTGATTCTGAGATGTTTGACCTTTACCTTATTCATTAATTTATGAAAGATGATTCACCCCCCTTTCCAAAATAGAGTCAGCTTCGGAAATGTTACTGGAAGGTTGGATATCACAGGGATCTTCCAACTAAAAAATGTTTTGAAAAGACATTTTATTTTTATTTTGGCTTTTCAGTGAAACAGGAAAAAAATAACAAGCCAAATTATCCTTGAAATCTGTGTCACCATGAAAAATGCATGTAGCAGAAAAGTAACTTAAGTCATCAACAGAATTTGTAAAACTATACAAATATATAAATGTATTATAGAAGATAATTTAAAATGCATTTTGCTCTAAGTTTCCAAATGCATTCTGCATGTCAAATTTAATAACTAGAATCAGTACAAGGAGCCTTACAAATACCTAGTCTCCAGTCGTCAACCTGAGGTTGAGAAGTACTGTGTGGACTGAATTTGTTACTACACATGTCTTTTCTACAGAGGCATTGGCACAACAGTTTCATGACTCTACCTTCCTTTGTATTAAATATTTAGCCAACAGAGGAGGTGACAAGTGTCATCGATTAATCACAGATAAAACAAATAGGGGTGTTCTTATTTATTTTACTTCAGCAAATTGAGATGTGAAGAAGAATGAAGAAGCTGGAGGAGACTATGGTGACTTTAATTGAGAGTCACTGGCAGACACAAAGTGAAAACTTAATATGTGAGCAGTTGGATAACGTTTGAAAGCAACCCCAAAGCAATTTCCAATCAGCTAACTTTGAAATTTGGAAGCAAAGTTCAGTGAAACTATAGAACTGCTCTTCTCAACTAGAAGCAATATGAAAAAGGACACTCAGAAAATAATTAACTAATAGACAGTTACAGAGAAGGTTTTTACTGGTAGAAACAAAAGAATCAATTACTTAAATTATAATTGTTAAACATCACTATAGTTTCTAAAACTGTTGGTGTGAGTTATTTTTATCTGTTACCTCTTTATGCTCCCTATCTCCAAACACCCACTCATCAATGCATGAGTCAAGATATTTTAGATATTTTATTCCTTAAATGTCTATTTGGTATACCCCACAAACCACTATAAATCATTTGCTTTCCTTTTTTCAAAAAAAATTCTATCAGGAAAAAAGCTTATGTTCATGCTTCTGTTACTCAGAATTTACTACAGTATTCTAACACTAGTTACCTTAAAAGTTTTATGAGTATTCTCAATGAGGCAGCATGTGTGAAAGAGAAATTGCTTTCGTGGTTACTAAGAGAAACCTATGGAAACTTATGAAACCCATAATAAAACCTATGAAACCCATAATAAATAAATGTAGGGAGTCTTGAGTTTATTCTTTCAAAATAAACGTAAGCATAAATGATAAAACAGCATGGAAAGAAGTTTTAGATAGAACTTTAGACCTGAGATACGTTAACACTTTTTAACAGTAGAGGCATTTAAAGGTGACTAAGAGCCATGCAAGGTAAACAGACATGTAGAATCTTTCTCTTTCTCTATTTTTCTCCTATCAACTCAAAGTGGGAAGAATGGGAAAACAACTAAGGCTGAGAAATCATAAGCTGAACAATAAGACAGTAGTTGAAATAATTTATCTGGTACCCAACCCAGTCTATGACTCAGAATCCTTTGTGAGTTTTGAAGCAAAGTGAATACTAAACATAAATTACAAAGAATCCAATTGAATTTGTGTTAAATGAACTTTTTGGAAGAATTAAGAATTAGTTATTAAAGTATAGTAAAGTTTATTTTTAAGCCATTTATATAAACTTAAAAGGTGATGCTTTCTTTCAAACTTTTTTCTTTTTTTTTCTTTTTTTTTTTTTCTTTTTTTGTCCTGGGTAAAATAAGCAGAAAACAAGGCCAAAGATGCAAAAGAAAAGAAAGGAGAGTTAACTTTTATTGAATGGTCTGATAACCTTCTAAGCCATACAATGTTCATTTATTTAACTTGTGTCTTTCATCTCCAAGTCCACCCTTGTTTTCTCTGCTTTGTGATGCCTGAGAACAGGAAGCACATCAGGAAGAGTTTCAGGATGAGAGGGAAGAAAATACCTGATTCTTCCAGTTTTCTCCCTCTTTCTGATAGTGTGGTTTCAGCAAGATACAAGTTGTTTCAGTTTTCACTTTTTTCTGCACTCCCAGAACCAGTTGTATTGTGCCCCCTCAAAAGTACCAGCAATAACTGGGCAATGTCTCCCTATCAAGGATCCGAGTCCAGCTGTGTGAAGTGCCTTCTACATCCCTTCAGTTTTAACAATGCAAACCTCTTCTCTCTGATTCCATGGCTCCAAATGTGGTAGCAGTTTCCTGCAGCTACTGTTTCAGTGTTATTTCTATGTTCCCTTTCCATTTATTCAGTTTCTAACACCTTTGAAAATAATTTTTTACATTAAATTCTCTCTGTTAAAATGACTGACAGGTTTGTTTACTTTCCTAATTAGCTTCTAAATGATATCACTCTTTTCACTCTTTACATAAATTGTGTCAATTTTATAAATGAGTAAATGGAAATAAAAACAGGTTCAGTAACTTGCCTAATGTTCCCTAGTTGGCAGAAGGCGTAACTAGAGTGTGATTCCAGATCTACACCCCACAGTCTTTGCTAATATTGCAAAAAGAATCAGTGAAATAGGAGAAAGACCATAAGAAATGCATGTTGCCAAATATTAAGAATTTTAAAATAATTTAAGAATAAAGGTGTCAGTATTCTGATTAATCATCTCTCTCTCTCTCCTTTTCTTCCTTTCTCTATATATCTATATATAAATATTTTTTTTAGCTCCTTTCCAAATCACCACTAAGACATAAAAAGGGTTACTTTAAAAAAGGCATGAATCCACAAGAAGAAAAGATAATAGCATGTTGGAAGTATTAAGAAAATTGTGGAAGTAAGAAAGAAGGTGAACAGGTAGAAATACGCTAATCAGAGCAGAGAAAACATAAACCTAAGTCTGCAGTGAGGAGGCCTTAAGGACCATGCCTCAGAATGCTAGAAAGTTTCAGAAATTGGAGATAACAGGTTTCTTTTACAAAGATGGTGCTGAAACAGCAGGATTTGTTGAAATTCTTGTAAGTAGCAGTTAGATCTCCAGAGTCCCCTTACTAAACCTTAGAGCTTAGTTGTTATATCTTGCTACAAACCAATAAAAAGATTACAAATTAGAAGGACGTTCAGAGTTTAGTAAGGCTCATGTCACTGATGGCTTTAATGAGAGAGAGGTTTGGATGGAAGGATGGGAGAAAATTGAAACCTTGATGGGTTTAGGAGTGAGTGATGAAGAGGGACTCAAGAGGAGATAGTGAATAGTTGATGGAACAAGATTTTGGAAGAGAGAAGATTTGGAGAAAAGGGACTAGCTGGTCTTCTATAGATTTTTTTTTTTCTTTTCACAAGGGAAGAAAGCAAAGATGGAGGAAGGTATTTGGAAAGGTATATTGGGAGATATTTCTAGGAACTTGCATAGTCTCCATTTGAGAACACAAGCATAAGATAAAAGGTTTAGAAAGAGAAACATAAGTTTGAATTAGCTATACAGGAAATCAAAACAGCAACCTACATGCAACATTTTTCTGCCATATGTTATTGTTATCTTAAACAAAGAATGATACTTAAATTCACATAATATAGGTCACAAACTTTGGCCCATGGATAAAACTTCTTAACTTGAAAATATGCTATTAAAAAATTAGTTGCCAACATTTGGTTACTTAGCTACTTTTATTTTGAAAAATAATCCCACTTAAAAGCTTCTTGAAAGGCTGGATGATTTTACAATACTGACATACATTTTGGAATGTAACCGAGTGATGGGAAATTTCTCTATATGGGATAGGTATTCCTTAGCCGGCTTCACTAATTTATGTTACCTTTCTGACCTGGTAGTCATTTGAGTTTGACACCCCTGATAAAAGTCTCTGTCTCTTGAGTATCACCAAGTCACCTGTGTGAAATCGAGGTATGAGTATTATCTGTATTTTTCAGTTTTCAGGAAAGGAATATAAGACATCACAAAAACTCCACCGTATTACTCTTACTCATAGGTTCAGAACTTCAGATGAAGTGAAGTTCCATTTCTAAAATAACTCCTATTTGTATGAATGTCTTCAGCAGTTGCTCCTGGACCTTCCAGGTTCATAAGAATTCATTCTCATAAACTCACAGAACAGAGTAAAACCACCATCTCTCAGGAATCCCCTCTGGCATCTGTTAAAGATCAAGCCAATCAATCTAAGATGACCAGCCCTCCCAGATTCAAATCTCTGAAATAGGGTTTGTTTGGTTTGGTATAAATTGACTATAAAATGCCAATCAAATAAGATACCATACTGTTTTTATTTGAATAATAGTAATTACAGGATTGTTAGCTTATGTTCATTCTGTTTTCAAGAAATAATTCTTATCTGGTGACTCATTAATTTGTAATGAATTTCCATCAAACTGTTTGATGAATATCAATGTTCTGAGAATCAGTTATCAAGTATGCTGTACAATCATGAGATAAATGTCAATTGAGAAAAATACTAGATGTAGTCTTGGAAATTTTTGACTAGTGAAATCACTTCATTCAAGTGTGATTAAAAGTTGGTCATTAATTTAGAACTAAGAAATAACTATTAAACAGCTTGTATCAGCATAACAAATTCTTTCTAAACAATACCTCCATTTAATGCCAAGAAAGTTCTCTTACTATGTAGCTATCTTGGTATTTTTCATCCTATGTATTTCTGCCATGTAGTCCTCAATTTTGGGAGGTGGCATTTTCTTTTCTAATTAAATTACTTCCTTCCTATAAGGAAGCTCATAGGGCTTGGTTTGCTTATGTAGTTTCTCTTCTCTTTTCTTCATAACTTCTTGAAAGTGATTTTTCTCTGCTAACTTTTTATCTTTAAGTTCTTGGGCCTTGCATATTGCATCTTCTTTTTCTCGGATCTTTAGCTCTTCCTGCCACTGTTACAGAGAGAAAACATCATTCACATGATTTTTCCATGAAAAAATGCATATCAGTTTAGCTGCTCAAAATGCAGATTCTTATATCCAATTATCCTTTCAGGTTTTTTCCATGACATTCCTCAAAAATTTTATATCTACCACACTGGCAAAACACATGTGTCACCTATTAGAATGCATGTAAGTCCCACAAAACAGAATTTCCTCAATATATTTAAAGACAAAAAAAAAAACATTAAAAAAGAAGACATTATAGGTTTTGTATTTCCATATTCCAAATGGTTTTACGTTCTTCATCAATATTGGTATTTACATGACAGCATGGGTTATAAAATGAAGAACGAGATGAAAGCAAAACAGAAAGAAAAAATACAGAAAATACAAATTAAACAGAAAGGCAAAAACTCTAATACTATTCTCTATGAAGTTAAAAATGAAATTAATGGTCAGGTAAATGCATACTATGCAGAAGGCCAGAAAAAAAGCTCTAAAGAATTTATCTTAATTGGCCATGATAATTTTTTTCTTTTTCTTTTGCTTTCACTTAGTTTTTCACTTTATAACCCATGATGTCATGTAAATAGTAGTATATTGGAAGGCAAGAGCCGTAAGAATGAGTAACACGTAAGTAATGATAATCAATCAAACATCATCATGAAAAAAATATATATATAATTAGGAGGAACTTTTTTTCTCTTCTAATACATTTGATGAAGGAAATGATAAAAACAGATGGTGAACACTTTATGTTGGGTAAAACATTCGGGGCAGAATGACTCCTAGTATGAAATATTGGACATTCCTAAAGATACTGTCAATGCTGTCTTTTTGTCAGCCTCAGCTCATGCATATACACAAATGATCAGTCTAAGATTATCAACCTATCAATTTATAGATTACTATATATACCAGTACTGTGAATCACAAATAACATTTGTCATCTGGGATAATCAGATAATAAAAAGCAGAGCTAAACATCAGAGTCCATAGCATGTCACTCAGCTTTGACGAATGCATTAAAATTTTGTATAATGTTAATATACTCATGTTAAACATTAAAAATAAAAGCATAATAATATCAAATCCATTATTTATTCCCAGTTGAGTTTTAACTACATAAGAAATACAAAAGTTAACTGCACTTATCTTAAGGCTGTATTTCTAAACAGTTATTTCTCATATGTTCGGTTTCTCAGGAACCAGTTTTGCATAAAATGTATGGGAAATTAAGGTAAAACCTCCAGAATAGTCAGGCACAGGCTGAAATTCATGCTATGGTTTAGTCTACAAGTTCTATGATACTCAACTATGACACATTATTTTTCTCATATAATAAACTAATAATGTAGTTGTTTAAGAAAATTACCAATTTTATTAGCATAGAAGTTATAGTTGGTATAACAATGACAGTATCTATAAACAAAGAGCACTAATCTATCCTGTATGAAATATTTCGATAGATCTCATTATTTTGTTTTTTAGGCTCAAACGCCTGTAATTCCAGCACTTTGGGAGGCTGAGGCGGGCGGATCACGAGGTCAGGAGATCGAGACCATCCTGGCTAACACGGTGAAACGCCGTCTCTACTAAACAAAATACAAAAAAAATTAGCTGGGCGTGGTGGCGGGTGCCTGTAGTCCCAGCTACTCGGGAGGCTGAGGCAGGAGAATGGCATGAACCCGGGAGGCAGAGCTTGCAGTGAGCCAAGGTCACACCACTGCACTCCAGCCTGGGCCACAGAGCGAGACTCCGTCTCAAAAAAAAAAAAAAATTGTGAAAAATCAAAAGAGAATTAATTCTTAAGAACTGCCAACAAATTAGAATTCTTGGTTTGCCAAACAGCATGTATAAAAGCATCAGTACATATAAAAGCAGCCAAGAAGGGGTATCATATCATCACTGTCCAGAAGACAGCTCTTCCCTCTTTCCCCCTTCTTAGAATTTGGAATGGCTGAAATTCACCATAACATCAAAATCCTTCTTTTCATTAGGCTTAGGAAAAAGCATACTTTCTTTTTGTCTCTGGTGACCATGACAACAGATCAATTTGGGTAAATGATTGTATTTTTTGACTTTATATACCATTATTATTGTCTATTGTGGTAGCTAGAAAGAAGCAAAAAAATAGATATGTTTGAAATCTATGGGAAATGGAAGCACCATTTACTGCTTTATTCAACTTATTCACT
This sequence comes from Pan paniscus, assembly GCF_029289425.2. Lineage (NCBI taxonomy): Eukaryota > Metazoa > Chordata > Mammalia > Primates > Hominidae > Pan > Pan paniscus. The sequence continues at coordinate 105,680,534 of NC_073253.2, forward strand.
CAGTGATTCAATGATCATGCTATGGAATACTAGCAATGTATAAGGTACCTTAATTCCTCCTAAGCAATGAGGTATATTTTCTATTCCCTGCATATGATAACCCCTCAACAAAAGTCTGTTGGCTTAGAAGGAGAATTATATCTGTAGCTGAGGGGATGTGTTTTTGTTATTTGTCGATATTGCAGATCCCATCCTCCCACTTCTAATTAATTCTAGTTAGGAATCATAAGCCAAGAACTTCAGCAGCTATGAAAAAGTGGAAGGGAAAGTAGATTTGGAGTAGGGAAATCTGTTTTTGGGCATAGACTCATTTACTTAAAACATTGAGCAAGTAACTGAATTGTAAGCAAGTTTGTTCTTATTTGTAAATGATTTATAGGGTTGTGAGGATTAAATTAACCACTGCAAGAGCATTTTGTAAAGCATAAAGTATAAGTACAAAGCACTATTGCTACACCCATCTGAAAATAAGTGATATATACATGAATACTGAAAAAAATATAATATTTAGAGACAATTCAATAAACCTTCCAAAATCAGTACTATGAATTACTAGTTTATTAGGCTAGCCACACATCAAACAATTTGGATCTATAAGTTTTCAAGCATATTTTTGAAAAAGATTTATTTATCCTTCTTTAGCTACAATATAAGCAGGTTCATGGCAGTGATTACTTCGATAGTGCTTACACCCTTGGAAAAAGGAAAAGATGATGGATGGTTGTTAGGAGCTATCTCTGTATCTCTGTCATTCATAATACTCTCCTCTGTTTCTTTAGGCCTAGACAGACCAAAGTAGTTATTTATGTGTGTGGGTGTGTGTGTGTGTGTGTGTGTGTGTGTGTGTGTGTATGTGTATGTGTGTATGTGATGTTGGCAAATTGCTATTTCATAATCTCTTCTAGATAATTTAGTTGAAGTAATGAGTAGGAAAATATAGATGTTGAAATTTATAAACCATTTGAAATTTTTGAAGATGACCTGTACATATATTGGTTTAACAAAAACTTTATTAGTGAATAATAGAATATTGCAGCTCTCGTTTTGTCATTTCAAGGTATCAGTCAGTCTCCAAAGCCCAATACTTATAGCTGTTGCTAGAGTGGCTTAATTACTAGAGATGTGGTGAAAACTATTTAATGTGATCAGTAAATAAAATAATCTCTTCACAAGATTACTACTTAAAAGTAGTGTGAAAAAATTGTTAATATAATTGCAATCTGAGAGATAATATTGAACTACTGGTGATAAAATTAAGTGCATTATATATGCTATATATTTTATTCAAAGAAAAAACCAGAAAAGCATTTTCTCTCATATTTTAATTCTACTCTTTAAAAGAACGAGGCATAAAATGATGTGTATTTGGTTAAGAAATTATCAACCAAATATAGCACAATGAATTAAAGTATCTTCTGTGGATAGTCTTGTATTGCCACTGCTTTTTAAACTCATACTAAGAACAAAGTGATTAACAGTCTTTCTGATCTGTCAAGGGTAAAGAACGGTCACTGAAAATTGAGCCAAAAGATTTTTGTTCTGTTATTAGAACTACACTGCAGAAGAAATCAGTGTTCAGTGTTCAATATAAGATTCTTGTCACAAGAAATCAGTACTAATTCAGAAAACAGGATTAGGTTAGTATTTTACAAATGACAGAAGGTCAAATTTTCTGCAACCCAATGAAGACACTGGTGTACAGATAACATAGTGAGATATAATTCAGTTTGGCAAACCAATCATGGCTCTATTTTTAAATTTCACATATTAAGGTTTCAGTCTCAGAACTACATTTTATCATTTAAAGTGCTTTTAAAGAACAAAGCTTTTGCTGCTAGTTAAAAAAAAATCAATCTTACGTGATGGTCAATGATTTTTGCCAACTCTTTATCTGCCTTGGTGAAGAAATCTGGATATGGAAACATGGGAATTTCTGATACAGAAGGATGTTCCCTTCAAAAGAGCACAAGAACAAATCCAACATTATGTATAGGTATTCCTATTCCCCAGAAATAGAATTGTAAGTAAGTCATAATTTATTATTAAGCATTTTGATTCTTCATTGTTAACATAAAGTATTTGTGTAGACTATGGTATGTTAGCTTTTAGGTTTTGTAAGCCATCTTGGGTCACTGAAACTGATAATTTTGAGGGTAGGACATGACATATAGGATGATTAAAGTGCATATCCCCATACACAGCTCCACAACCCTGAAAGTTCTGGTGGAAGCCTAAGCCTAAGAATTTGTTCTAAGATATGCTGAAAAAAATGATGTGATTTCAATACATTTCCAAAGTCTTTGTATTACTAAGGGTGGAATTGTGGTAGACAGATTAGCATAGTTCAGTGAAATTGTTGGCAGTACAAAGCTGGACCTCAAACTAAGGGAGACTTAGTGTTAAATTATCCACATAATTATTGTATTATTAAAGTCATTATGAAGAAATTGTGTGAATCCAGGAACACTTAAAGTAATACAGCGATAGAAGGTGGTTTTGAGGGTGGGAAAGTGGGGGTAAAGGAGAAAGTCTTAGGGAAGAGCCTAAAAAGAGGCAGCCAGTGAAAAATTTCCATATTCAAAAAAGTCTAGTCAATTTTTAAGACTGGAACTAATTTTTTTCTGGTTTCTGCCTTTCCCATTCCAGTGTACTCTACATTCTTGACACCCGACAGTCCCCTCATTTCATCAGGTTCTGTTTGTCTATTCTGCACTAAAGGCTTCTCAAATCTTCCCAATTACCTTCATCTCCACCATCACTTCCCTAGGCCAAGCCACCATAATCTCTCACCTGGATGAAGGCTTCGTGTTCAGAATTCCTGCATCCATCATTCCTTACCCACTTTACTCTTGTCTCTATACAGTAGCCAGAATTGTTTTCAAAATACAAAGTAGATCATGTCAATCTCCTACATCAAACTGTTCATTATTTCTCCATTAGCTTTAAGATTAAGATTACATTTGTTAAGGAAGCCTGAAGTAAACTGTGCATTTGTTAAAGTGGTTTTGCCTGGTTTCTCCAGACTTATTTCTTTCCTTTGCTTGCTTGGGTCTATGCATCCCTAATGCACAGGCTTTCTTGCAGTTGCTGGAATGTAGGTTGTTCCATCCCACTGTTGCTTGTTTTCACATGCTGTCATTTCTTTCTCTTCTCCTTCTTCTAGCCCTGCTGCAGGGCTGGTTAATGCCTACTCACCCTTCAGCTCTCAGTTCAAGCCCATTACCATAGCTCTCAATCTACCATGGATATTTTCTTCTTTATACTTACTTCAAGTTGTAATTTTACATTTATCATGTCCCTGTGTGAGTTTTATGTTTTCCTGAGTAGAGTATGAGCTACATGATCATGGAGACTTTTGCCTGTTAGCTTACCATTGTTTCCTCAGTGCCCAACACAGTGCCACTAGATATTTAATGAATGTTTGTATGTTTGCTGAATGATTAAATGAATAAATGAGAACTATGACATGCTTTAATACTCTTGATTTTCCAAGCCATCAATAAGAGTCTACCACACAACACTCTTGTGTTAGTGGAGTAGTATCCAGTATTGCAAATGGAGGGCAATCTCAGGAGACATGTTGAGAGTAGAGTTGACAGTAGGAGTTCAAAAGAAAACAATGGAAGTTACAGGCAACCAGGAAAAATGGAACCCTCTCCCAACTTAATTAATATTCAGAAACATTGTGTGGGAGAAAAGCACTGAGCTTCTTAATGCATGCAGAATAGGGCCTTTAGCCATTCTATTAAAGTACTGTATTACAGAAAAATATGATCCTAGAAAGCTGGGGACATGTAGAGGCTGACAATTGGTTTAACTAAATTCATTCAGTGAAATTTGGGCAGTTTTGGTATTCAAAGAATTGTGCCAAATGCTATAAAAAGATAAATAAAACAGAATCTTAAAATCATTTTAAGGTTAAAAGTGTTCAAGCAAATTGCCTAAAATTTTTTCTTGAACAAGAAGTGTTTAAGTTTTTAAAAATGTAGGCAACATAATATCAAAAGACCTTTAACATGGGAAAAACAAATGAATATGCTTATACATCTGTGATTTCTTAGTTACCTCAGTTGAATTTTGTGCTAGAAAATAAAAATTTATAGAGAACATAATGAAAGATAACACGAGAGAAGTAAACATTCAGGGAGAGAAACAGAAAAAATATATAGTAAAATGTCTAAGCATATAGGCTCTCTACTTAGGCAAATCTCAAAGCAAATTCTGGTTTTACCACTTAGTGTTATTTAATCCCTCTGTTCTTCAGTTTCTTCATTCGTAATACTGAAAAATAATAGCACCTGCCTTATTGTTTTCACAAGGAATAAGAAGGAATTAGATATAAATCAAACATTAAACAAGTTTCAGCTGCAATATCTTTATCATCTTCATTGTCAAAAGAATTCAGAGGAAAAAGCCATGGTGTTTAGCTGTATTATCAATTGTAAGAAAAAGGAATGGAGGACTAGACAATTTTGTCGGCATTAAATGAGATGTAGAATTTTGACATTTGAAGTTAAATGAACAGTAGAGAGAGACTTTTCAAGAAAGATGGTATACTAGTTTCCGAGGGCTACTTTAACAAATTACCACAAACTAGGAGGCTTAGATAAACAGAAATTCATTCTCTCATAGTTCTGGAGGAAAAAAAATTCTAAATCAAAGTGTTAGCAGTCTTGGATACTCCAGAAGCTTTGGGGAAAAATTTATTCCTTGCCGCTGTTAGCTTCTAGTGGCTGTTGGTTCTTTGGTATTCCTGGGCTTGTAGATACTTCACTCCTGTCTGTGTCTCTGTCTCCACGTGGCTTTTTCCTTCTGTGACTCTGGGTGTCTTCTACTGTTCTTTTTCATACAATGACATTTAATTTTTTGTTTTTTATTTTTTTGGGTACACAGTAGGTGTATATATTTACGGGGTATATGAGATGTTTTGATACAGGCATGTAATGCATAATAATCACATCATAGAGAATGGGTTATACACACCCTGAAGCATTTATCCCTCATGTTAGAAACAATCCAATTATACTTTTTTAGTTATTTTAAAATGTACAATTAAGTTATTGTTAACTATAGTCACTCCATTGTGCTGTCAAATAGTAGGTCATATTCATTCTTTTGATTTTTTGTACCCATTAACCATTCCTACCTTTCCCCCAACCCCCTACTTTCCTTCCCAGCCCTGGTAACAATCCTACTCTCTATGTCCATGAGTTCAATTGTTTTGATAGCTTAAGGACATGTTTTATAAGGATACTGCCATTGAATTTAAGGTCCACAAAAGCAAGATAGCCTTAACATTCCCCTCAGTTTCCCTAAACTTTAGACAGGCCTCTGACCTCACTTTCCTTAGCACAATATTCACTTAAGAAAACTTTCAATTGTAAATTTTCTGTCTGCACTCTTGAGATATATTCTCCCGTCCTCTTGGTAGTTTTATAACACAGGAATTTCTTTCTCAATGACCTGGAGCCATCTCTTTGAAAGATATCCTCAAGGAAGATAGCCACCATCTGCCCAGTCTCTGTGGGAGGTCTAGGAGCCTAACTTAGGTAAGTGACAACAGCAAACACATCAAATTGACCTAATCACATGAATGAACATACTTTCTAATGTGCTCCAGTATGTTTCCACTAGGTAACCCCAGCACTTACATATCCTCCTGTCTTTTTTTTTTTTCCCAGAAGAGTTGAGTTTAATTTCTCTCTTCCACTGCAATAGTCTTGAATAAACTCCTCTTTGGCTGTTTAATTTGTCCAGTACAACTTTTCTTTGACACATTATAATTCAGGATAATCTCATCTCGAGATCCTTACTTTAATCACATCTACAAAAACTCTCTCTCCAAAGAAGGTCATATTTATAGGTACAAGGGGTTAAGACTTAGTCATATCTTTTGGGGAAAACAAACCTGGTACAGATGACAAAACAGGAACAAAGACTCAGGAAAAGAAAATAAATAACTCATTTCAGAAAATGTATGTAGACTGAGATGGCTGGGACTGAGATTACATTGAAGTGAAGAGGAGCTGACTAATTTATTCATGTATTCAAACATTTATTGCAAGGGGAAGTTGTTATTAGGAGTGGGAAAAAATAATAAGAAGAAAAAGCTTAGATTCTTCTCTCCAGAAACTTGAAGTTCACATGGGGGAAGACATATAAACAGCCATTCACGGTATACTGGGAAAATGGCTGCAAAATATGTTTCTTTCGAGTAGAAAGGTGGGGAGCTGGCATCATTTAACTTAGTCTGAGAGTGGGTAAGAGAGATCTACCTGGATGGATTATGCAAGATTGTCCCAATAGGATGATGATTAGATTCATGAAAAGATACATATAGGACATGTTCAGTTTCTTTAACAGTTCAAGGATGAGAAATGTGCAAAGATATTTACAAGAAAAGGGGGGATAATATATTTCTTTATGCAGAATTATGGTTTTTCAAGTCTCCAAAGCTCTCCTGAAGACATACTGGTAAAAAGTGAGTGTCCCGTTAGGCAGGAGATATTCCCCAGGAGCAGGAGGCATGCATAGGTTTCAGGCCTCTTTATTCCTACATCTCACACCCTGACCTAAGATCTGGCTTGGAAGCATCAATTGAGCAGATAAAATATTGTTTTTATCTCAGGAAAACTAAAATAACCATTGGAATTATCCAATGAGGGGAAGATATTTTATCAATTAAACAAACCCTAGAACTCCATTCTTAACAATTGAATGACTTCCCCCCTTATCCCACTTTTTGAGGAAAATTGGGTACCATAGACTCACTGGTTGGTACGGCTTTTCTCAGTATATTTAATCTCCTTTTTGAGATTCATCATAGATTAATGACCTCTCACTGATTTCAAACACAACTTGTTCTAATTAATTGTGTACATTGTTTGGAACCTTACCTTTTAATTATTTGGCTACCATAACCTTTTCTTTAGCTAACTTTCTTGTCTTAGTTCTATTGCAATTTCTTCCGATGAAGGCCTTACTTTCTGAAGGCAAGAAGTCCATGATATAGACACTGTCCATGGAGCCTTGATTTCTTTTAGAAGAGAATGATAGTAGAAACCTCAATCTGGAATATGTGGTGGTATATTGGATGATTCCCCAAAACTTTTGGAGTTAAGAGGGATGATATCAGAAAAAAAAACTACTTAAATCATTCTATAGCATAAGAAAAATCATCTTATATCAAAATAGCATAAGTTCATGTTACTTTTGATTAAATTAACTTTCTTTTTAACTTTCTCTAAGAGCTTATTGCTCAAAGTTTTCTCTCGTTTAATTAGCTTTGTGGTATTATACTAAAGAGGGTCAATCATATTATGTATTGAAGTTGCACCTACCATCTCCAATACTTAGAGGTTTCCTTTTTTTTTTTGTTCTCAGAGCCCAAATAGGTTAATATTCAGATTGTCACCTTAATACTATCCCTGAAGCAATAATTACTTGAAAGGAAAATAAATTACTTCCTCTCTTCAAGGTGAATTTAAAATATATGCAGTTTCAAAAGAGCTACTATTTCAGATAGAATAACATAAAATCAGCAAACAATAGCAATAGAACTTAACAATACAGACAAATAAATGCCTTTGAGGGTTTCTAAAAATATGTTTTTGTTTTCCTCTAAAATTTCACTTAGTTTTTTTCCAAAATTTCACTTAGTTTTTTTCCCATGGTCACTAGTGTCATAATCATCGATCATGGGAATTTTTATGTTAAATTCTAATTTATTATAAACATTTGAATAAATACAATCTCAGTATTAAATAAAATTTTCAATAACCTTTAGGATTTCTGTTTGTCACTAAAGTGATAGCTTGCAGCAGATCAATGACCTGACAGATAACAATTGCTATGAGAGCCAAAGATTATTTTTAAAAATCTGTTTAAAAGCATTCATGATACATTAAGCAACAGGATTTGAAAGGCCAATGTATCAGAGAGGAAGGACCTGGAGAAGTAAGTAATGAGCTGCAAAATATACTTCTCCTTAGAGCATTTATCCTTTTATTTTATGGATTGAAAAGTGAAAAATCCAGGCAGAGAAATTTTGATCAGAACTTGAGAAGCCAGGAGAGTACTTGGCAATCTTACAGGGTTGACAAAGCAAAAAAGAGTTTAGAGCTGCCGAGGTAGCCAGGACTTGAAGGATCAAGCTCAAGAGAAGTGAGCACCACACACACCACTAAGTTTCCCCCCAAGAATGTTCTAAAGTATTAAACTGAGAAGGCTAAGAAGCCAAGCAAAGAAGTCACCAACAAGCAGAGTGGAATTTTTCAGAAACTTTACAGTTTCTGAAAATTTGGGGCTCAAATCTACAAAACTAGAGAGGCCTTGATGAACACCTCAGGCTCTCCATTGGGACTCCTGAAAATTTACACTCTGGCGTTATGTTTGAATCACATGTAGATTTAACTTAAAAGTTAGATAATCCTGGAGTCAGTTCAGCTACTGGTTAGATGAAAATGCTCTGCCATCAATCAAGATGCATAGCAGAAGAAGGTGAACTGTCTTTCTGCTGTACATAGTAAGAACCAGGAGTCTTTGTCATTTTTAATACAAAAAACCCAGAATTCAATAAAAAATGATAAGGCATACTGGGCAAATCTCACACACAGAAGGTTTATATTGGAGTTACAAATATGGACTTTAAAATAACTATGATAAATATATTTAAATAAATAAATAGCCAGGTGAAGAATTTTGCTAGAAAACTGGAATCTATCTTAAAATTCACATATTACTTATAGAATTGACAAAAAAAAGCAGTAAGTGAAATTAAGAAGTTGGTAGGTGTATATAACAGCAGATTAGACATAGCAGAAAAGAAGATTGGTGAATTGGAAGATAGGGAAACAGAAATATCTAGGCTGAAGCAAGGGAAAAAACAGGCAGAATATATAGAAAAGAACAGCAGAGACATATATGAGAATGTTCCTAGCAGCATTGTTTGTATAATATAAAAAGAGAAATGAATCAAATATTTACCAATAGTTCAAGGGATAAATTTTGGTAGCTTTATAAAATGGAAATACTTTAAGTATTTAAAAACTTTAAATACTTGAGCTACAGAAAGTGAAGTCTAGATGCAACCACATAGAATAGTTTGAACACAAAATTTTTTTAATAGAAGTAGAGAGGTTGACATGCAGATACAAGCAATCCAGAGAACTCTTGTGAGATACTATATAAGGTCACCATCCCCATGGCAAATAGTCATCAGATTATCCAAAGTCAATAAGAAAGAATAATTTTTAAAGGTAGCTAGCAAAAAGGGTCATATTGCCTGTAAAGAGAAACCCATCAGACTAACAGAACACTTATTAGCAGAAGCCTTACAAACCAGAAGATATTGGGGGCCCACATTCAGCATTCTGAAAGAAAATAAATGCCAGTAAAGAATTTCAAATCCTGCCAAACCGAGCTTCATAAATGAAGGAGAATGAAGTTTTTCCCAAACATGCAGTTTCTAAGGGAATTCATCACATCCTAACTGGCCCTCCAAAAAATGCTTAAGAGAGCTCTAAACATGGGAATGAAAGAAGAATACTTGCTCCCACAAAAGCACATGCAAGCACACAACCCACGGTCCCTACAAAGCAAGTACATAATCGAGACTACCACACAACTAGCTAACAACACTATGAAAGGAACAAAACCTAATATTTCAATATTAATCTTGAAGACAAATAGCCTAAATGCTCCACTTACAAGACATAAAGTTGCAAATTGGATTAAAAACAAAACAGACACATTCTTCTGCTGTCTTTAAGAGACAAACCCACCTCACACATAATGATATGCATGGGTTCAAAGTAAAGGGATGAATAAAGACCCACCACACTACTGGAAAACAAAAAGGAGGAAGAGCTACTATTCTTAAATCAGATAAAATTAACTTTAAACCAACAACAGTCAAAAATGACAAAAAAGCATGACATAATGATAAAGGGTTCAATTCAACAAGAAGACTTAACTATCCTAACTATATATGCACTCACTATTGGAGCACCTGGCTTTATAAAACACTTACTTCTAGCCTTAAGAAAATACTTTGATAGCCACAAAATAATAGTGGTGTACTTAAACATCTCACTGATATAATTAGATAGTTCATCAAGGCAGAAAACTAAGAAATTATAAATTTAAATTTGACACTTGACCAATTGGACCTAATAGACAACTACAGATTACTCCACCCAACAACCACAGAATAGACATGCTTCTGATCTGCATATGGAACATACTCTAAGACTGACCACATGCTCAATCATAAAGCAAGTCTCAATAGATTTTAAGCAAAATTATATTAAGCATCCTTCTTGGACCACAGTGGAATAAAAATATAAGTCAATACCAAGAAGAACTCTCAAAGCCATAGAAATACATTGAAACTAAACAACTTGCTCCTGAAGAACATTTGGGTAAACAATGAAATCAAAGTAGAAATAAAAAGTTCTTTGAAACAAATGAGAATAGAGGTACAACATACCAAAAACTCAGGGATGCATCAAAAGCAGGAAAGTTTATATTGCTAAATGCCTACATCAAGAAGATAGAAAAATCTCTAACTACCTAACCTCATACCTATAAGAACTAGAAACATAGGAACAAACTAAACCCAATTCCATTTAGGATTTATGTTTTTCTGTTTAGGATTTATGTTTTAGGTTTTGAAGGATGTTCCTTTGATGCTTAGTTTGTTGAGAGATTTTTCATGAAGAGATGTTGGATTTTATCAAATGCATTTGCTGAATTTATTGTTCAATGGTTATGATCAAATCGTTTTTAAATTTAATTCTCTTTATGGATGAATCATATTTATTGACTTGCATATGTTGAACCATCTTAAATCCCAGGAATAAAGCCCACTTGATCATGGTGAATTAACATTTTGATGTGCTGCGGGATTTGGTTTGCTAGTATTTTGCTGAGGATTTTTCTATCTGTGTTCGTCAGGGATATTAGCCTGTAGTTTTCTTTTTCTGTGATGTCTTTGCCAGATTTTGGTATCAGGATGACACTAGTATTATAGAATGAGTTAAGGAGGTATCTTTCCTCCTTGATTTTTTGGAAAAGTTTAAAAAGAAACTAAAGTCAGAGCAGAAGAAAATAAAATAAATGAAAGCACAAGAAAAGAAATAACTAAAAATCAGAGCAGAACTAAATGAAATTGAGACCCCCCAAAAACATACAAAGAATAAATGAAAAAAAAAACTTGGTTCTTTGAAAGGATAAATAAGATTATTGATAGACTGCTAACTAGATTAAAAAAGAAAAGAGAGAAGATTCAAATAAGCAAAATCAGAAATGACAAAAGGTGACATTGCAACTGATCCCACAGAAACACAAAAATGCTTAGAAACTACTGTGAACATCTCTATGCGCAGAAACTAGATCTAGAGGAAATGAATAAATTCCTATAAAAAACACAATCTCTCAAGATTAAGCCAGGAATAAACATAAATCCTAAACAGACCATTAAAAAGTTGAATAAGTAATAATAATAATAAACCTACCAACCAAATAGCCCTGGACCAGATGGATTTACAGCCAAGTTCTACCAGATATACAAAGAAACTGGTACAAATGCCATTGAAACTATTCCAAAAAATCGAGGAGGAAGGACACCTCCCTAACTCATTCTATAATACTACTATCATCCTGATACCAAAATCTGGCAAAGAGAGAAAAAGAAAACTACAGATTAATATCTCTGATGAACATAGATAGAAAAATCCTCAGCAAAATACTAGCAAACCAAATGCAGCAGCACATCAAAATGTTAATTCGCCATGATCAAGTGGGCTTTATTCCTGGGATTCAAGATGGTTCAACATATGCAAGTCAATAAATGATTCATCACATAAAGAGAAATTTAAAAACGATTTGATCATAGCCATTCATCAATAAATTCAGCAAATGCATTTGATAAAATCCAACATCCCTTCATGAAAAATCTCTCAACAAACTAGGCATCAAAGGAACATCCCTCAAAACCCCCAGCCAACAACATACTGAATGGGCAAAATTGAAAGCATTATCACTAAGAAGTGGAACAAGACAAGAATGTCCACTCTCAGCACTCCGATTCAACTGGAAGTCTTAGCCAGAGCAATCAGGCAAGAGAAAGAAATAAACATCATTTAAATAAGAAAAGAGAAAGTCAAATTATTTCTCTTCACTTATTGATATGACTCTTCTGTAGAAAACTTTTCTGATTCCACCAGAAGGCTCCTAGACCTATTAAACAACTTCAGGAAAGTCTCAGGATATAAAATCAATGCACAAAAATCAGTAGTGTTTACTTTAAGTTTTTCAATGTTTAAATTAAAAATTTAAACATTTAATGTTTAAATGTTACTTTTCTAATGTTTAAATTTTTATTTTTTGTGGGTATATACTAGGTATATATACCTATATGGTACATGAGATATTTTGGTACAGGCATGCAATATGTAATAATTACATCATGGAAAATGGATTATACATCCCCTCAAGCATTCCTTGGATTGTGTTAACAATTCAAATATGTAGAATTAAATAATTATTGAGTATATATCTCCTATTGTGCTATCAAGTACTAGGTATTATTCATTCTTTCTAATTTTTGTACCCATTAATCATCCCCACTCCCCTCCCGACTTCCCCTCTACCCTTCACTACCTCTGGTAAACATCCTTCTATTCTTTATCTCCATGGGTTCAATTGTTTTGATTTTTAGATCCCACAAATGAGTGAGAACATGTGATGTTTGTCTTTCTGTGCCTGGCTTATTTCACCTAACATGATGAACTCCAGTTTCATCCATGCTGTTGCAAATGACAGGATCTCATTCTTTCTTATGGCTGAATAGTACTCTATTGTGTATAAGAATGATATTTTCTTTATCCACTCATCTGTTGATGGACACTTGGGTTGCTTCTAAACCTTGGCTATTGTGAACAATGCTGCAACAAATATTGGAGTGTAGATAACTCTTCTATATATGGATTTCCTATTTCTTGAGTATATATCCAAAGTGAGATTGCTGGATCATGTGATAGCTTTACTTTTAGTTTTCAGAGGAAGCTCCATAGTGCTCTCCATAGTGGTTGTATTAATTTACATTCCTACCAATACTTACAAGGATCCCTTCTCTCCACATCCTCTCTAGCATTTGTTATTGCCTAATTTTTGGATAAAAGCCATTTTAACTGGAGTGAAGGGATATCTCGTTGTAGTTTTGATTTGCATTTCTCGGATGATTAATGGTGTTGATCACCTTTTCATATGCCTCTTTGCTATTTGTATGTCCTCTTTTGAGAAATGTCTATTGAAATATTTTTTCCTATTTTAAATCAGATTATTGGAATTTTTCTATAGAGTTGTTTGAGGTCCTTGTTTATTGTGGTTATTAATGCCGTGCCACATGGTAGTTTGCAAATATTTTTTCTTATTCTGTGAGTTGTCTCTTCACTTTGTTGACTGCTTCATTTGCTGTGCAGAAGTTTTTAAACTTTATATGATCCCATTTGTCCACATTTCCTTTGGTTGCCTGTGCTTGTGAAGTATCACTCAATAAATTTTTCCCTAGACCAATGTACTGGAGAGTTTCCTCAATGTTTTCTGTTAGTAATTTCATAGTTTGAGGTACTAGACTTAAGTCTTTAATCCATTTTGATTTGATTTTTGCATAAGGCAAGAGATAGGGATCAAGTTTCATTCTTCTGTATATGGATATCCAGTTTTCCCAGCACCATTTATTGAAGAGAGTGTCTTTTCCCCCAGTGTATTCCTGGCATCTTTATTGAAAATGAGTTCACTGTAGCTATGTGGATTTGTTTCTGGGCTCTCTACTCTGTTCCATTGGTCCGTTTGTTTTTATGACAGTACCATGCTTTTTTGGTTACTATAGCTCTGTAGTATAATTTGAAGTCAGGTAATGTTATTCCTCGAGTTTTGTTCCTTTTGCTCAGGATGGCTTTGGCTATTCTGGGACTTTGTGATTCCATATAAACTTTAGAATTTTTTTTCATATTTCTGTGAAGAATGCCATTGGTATACTCATAGGGATTGCATTGATCTGTAGACTGCTTTGGGTAGTATGGATGTTTTAACAGTATTAATTCTTCCAATCCATGAACATGAAATATCTTTTCATTTTTTGTGTCTTTTTCAATTTCTTTCATCAGTGTTTTATAGTGTTCATTGCAGAGATCTTTTACTTCTTTGGTTAATTCCTATGTATTTAATTTTATTTGTAGCTATTATTAATGGGATTGCTTTATTGATATCTTTTTCAGATTGTTCATTGCTGGCATATAGAAATGCAGTATACCCATGTAACAAGCCTCCACATGTAATCTAAATCTGGATCTAAAACAAAATTATAGAAAAAAACATACAGTGTAATTTTATTTATAAATATTCAAAACAATATAAAAATACAATTTTAAAGATGCATATATTTATGAAAGGCTATAAAGAAAAGCAACAAAATGAATTAAACATTTCAAGATAGTTGTTCCTTCTGTAAGGAAGGGAGAGCCAAGTGATTAGGGAAGGATATGAAAAGAGTTTCCAGTTTCAGTAATACTTATTTCTTAATCTGAGTGGTGAGAACTTTGGTGCTAGTTTTATTATATTATTATCATTACTACTAGTACATGCATATTATGTACTTCATATATATTACACATTTAACAATTAAAAAGAAAAATATAGGTAAGAAGCATATTTTAGTATGAATTAAATGTTATAAAGCACCAGTTTTCTTTCTATAATAACTGCATAATTACCAAGAACAAGAGCTACAAAGGCACTTTTGTATAGGTAATTTGATGAATATGAAGAATAAGATCTTTAAGTGTAAAATACAGTTATGACAAAATCCAATCAGGCTGGCCATATATTGGGCTTGCTTCTTGTACCTAGATAGGGCCAATATTAATTGCCTAAGGAATATCTCAGGTGCTATTATTCAAACTATCCCAAAGAATTTAATAAACTATTTACTAAGAGGCTGGTAGTCCTGAAGGTTTTCAGTGGATAAGGTAGCATCTCTGTTTATCCAGGCAGCACTACTATCTGAAGCTACTGTGTGGCCCCATCCTCAGGCTTTCTAACATTTCTTGTATTAAGGTTTCCGGCCTCACAGGCTGGGGACACCAAGGAACTTGATCTCACCTCAGTGTACCTCAAGGCAGAGGTCTGTTTTTTTCCCTTTTGGGCATTCAGTATTTTGAGTAAATTTTATTCAACTCCAAACCTGCTTTCTCATCTTCCCCTTTCTTAGGCTTTTTTTCTCCTATACCAACTGGGTTTGACACTATATCATATTCCTCTGCCTTCCTTCAGCTTGGTCAGGTTTGGGCTGTGTCTGCTCAGAAATATAGAGGGGCAAAACCTACCTGTGGCTTTAAGGCCTAACTTGGCTCTGCCTCTCCAGGTCCCAGCGAAGGGCCACTTAAATTACCTCTCCATTCTCATGATCTGAGTGCAGAGATCACTAACAAATTGTGATGCTTTTTTTCATTAAGAAAATAGATTTGCCCTCCACTTAACATTGTTCATCTAATGTCACGCTACTTTCTATAAGGTTCTTTTATTTTCTATATTATTTATCCATATTTTACTAGGGTGGTAAGGGAAAAGAAAAACAACCCCTTTCATATCATGCATTTACTTTCCCCAAGCAGAATTTGCAGAAACCAAGACCAGAAGTCAGAATTCAGACTGACCAGATCTATTCCAAGGCTTTCAAAGTCCCTGAATATGTCGTCAGTTCCTCCCCTACAACTCAGTTCAAAAAGGACAGTTTATCATTAACAAAATTAGATCTGAAGTAGAGCCATCTAATTCTTCGGTAGTATTTCTCCCAATTCCATTTCATTTCGGTATTCTTAGAAACCATGGATCATCCTGGAAACTAAAAGTTTTCAAATCCTTAGAGACTCATTTAACTATAACTTTCACACTCAGAACTCCACCTGGTCAGATGTATTCTCTTATGCATCTTAAAGCAGGAGGTTAAAAAATAGATAATTTTCTGGGCATATAAATAAGATATTTTTTATCTCAATTGAATAATTCTGATTTTCTGTTTTGGAGGACTGATTGGTACAAGTAATAAGTCATACCTGACTATAGTTCAAACATTAGATTTACTGTCTTTAACCCTCATTAGCTTGCCCAAATCACAAAGCCTCAAGATTACAGCTGCCTATAAAGCACAAGATTTAAAGCACAAATATTTACAAGAAAGTTATACAAAGTTAAAAAAAATCTAACACTGAAACAGTTTCCTTGGCTACTTTTTAAAGGGAAGTTAGTAAAGAACTTGCTCTCAACTTCACTATTATTTTTGCCATTACCTACTCCCACATTAAAAATATATTGTAACTATTTAATTGATCTCGTTTTATAGTTCCTTGTATTTTAAAACATTCTAGAGATGCAGTCTGCTCATTGAGAGTTAAAATATTGTTCTGCTGTCACCCCTCCAACATCTACAGCCTGGGCAATTATCCCATTTCTGCTTGGCATGAAGAACTGCCAGTCAAGGGCAGGCTCCAGGGTCCTTGGGCTTCTGCCATTCCTAGTGATCCCATCCCAAGGGGCTCTGTCTCAGACACTAGCTTATACAGTTTCAGTCTCGCTTTTCCTTGCCAGCCTGTCTTTTGATCTGGTGGTTTCCATATAAAGTTCCTGTTGGAAAGTTTCAGGTGTCGCTTTCAGATTGTATAGAGACTGGCAAAGCAACTAAGAAACTCAAAAAGTCAAGACTTTTTGCATTTTAATTCTTTTTCAATTCATGGAGTCAAAATACCCAGTGGCTATGTTCCACCGAAGCAATTCCTCCCCCATTCGCAGACAAAAAATTTTATAGTCCTGGGCCAAGAATGATCTGCTGTCACCCTAGCATTACAGAATCATTGTCTACTGCAGTTTATCTAAAATTCTCTATATTAACCTATAAATTAGGATCAACATCTTTTCATCAATGCCATAGCAGATATTAATCTGTGTGGTTATCACAACAGGACTGTGATGTGACTGATGTAAAAGACATGCCAAATGACACAGTAAAATTTTGTTATGCAAATGGTTTCACAAAGTAGGAGAAAACATAATGTGCCCCCAGGCAGAGGATTGGCTCCAGAATACCTCAGAAATAAATCTGGAAAGATGAGTAGGAGTTAGTATAAAGCTAGTGGGAATAATGATGCATATGACTTAAGTGAGTAGATGTATCAAAGTGTCCTTTAAGAGATAAGGATTCAAAAGTCAGGAAACAACAGGTGCTGGAGAGGATGTGGAGAAATAGGAACACTTTTACACTGTTGGTGGGACTGTAAACTAGTTCAACCATTGTGGAAGTCAGTGTGGCGATTCCTCAGGGATCTAGAACTAGAAATACCATTTGACTCAGCCATCCCATTACTGGGTATATACCCAAATGACTATAAATCATGCTGCTATAAAGACACATGCACACGTATGTTTATTGTGGCATTATTCACAATAGCAAAGACTTGGAACCAACCCAAATGTCCAACAATGATAGACTGGATTAAGAAAATGTGGCACATATACACCATGGAATACTATGCAGCCATAAAAAATGATGAGTTCATATCCTTTGTAGGGACATGGATGAAATTGGAAACCATCATTCTCAGTAAACTATCGCAAGAACAAAAAACCAAACACCGCATATTCTCACTCATAGGTGGGAATTGAACAATGAGATCACATGGACACAGGAAGGGGAATATCATACTCTGGGGACTGTGGTGGGGAGGGGGGAGGGGGGAGGGATAGCATTGGGAGATATACCTAATGCTGGATGACGAGTTGGTGGGTGCAGCGCACCAGCATGGCACATGTATACATATGTAACTAACCTGCACAATGTGCACATGTACCCTAAAACTTAAAGTATAATTAAAAAAAAAAAAAAAAAAGAGATAAGGTTGGTGGAGAACAAGTGTAACTTCTATTTTTAATATGTTGCTAAAGTGTCTTCTTACACCAATTGAAACTGGTTGCTCCCTAAGCCTGCTGTGTTGCCATTCTGCTGGAAATACTCCATTCTCACCTCTGTTCTCTGTTAGGATCACTGCTTTCTGTACCCCACTATGTTCTTTTTCCTTGATTTATCCCCTTCATCTGGGGGCATATATTCTTAAGAAGCTTCTTAAGACATGGTGAATAGACAGTACACAATCTGAAACCTTTTGATATTTGAAATTATATTTCAAATATGGAAAGATATTTGAAAATGTCTTTATTCTACCCTCATATTTGATAGATTGGGGGCAGACATATATTCAAGTATCATTTGTTATCTCAACTCTTACTACTCAATTTGAAGAAGAGAATAGATTCTGAAAAAAAATTTTTGTATGAAATGTTTTCTATTTTCCAAATACTATGAACCAAATATATTTGAAGAACTAGGCATATTTATAATTCTATAGTGGATGTTACTTTTCCTCAGTGTATTGAGGCAACCTACGCACTGTCTTCTTGCCTCTGGTGCTGCTTTTGAGTCCAATGCCATCCTGATTTTCAGGCGTTTATAGTTTCGTCCACTTATTTATTGCTAATTTTCTCAACAGACAAATGCTGAAATCTCAGCAAAGCATATGTTTGCTTCTTGCTCACATGTCCGATGCAGTTCAATAGAAGCTTGCCTCCATCTGATGACCTAGGAATCTAGGCTCTTTCCATGTTTTAATACTGCCATCTCAACATGTGGCTTTCAAGGTCATTTTGACTGAGGAAGGAATATGTGGAGAAGACTCAGTGGCTCCTAACTGCTTTGACGCAGGTATGTCACTTCTGTTCATGGTTCTTGCCAAAAAATGCAAGTTTCTGGATCCAGGGTTTCTGGATCTTGACCATATTGATATTTGGGCTTAGATACTGCTTTGCTGTAGGGGTTGTCCTGTACCTTGTGAGACATTTAGCAACAGCTCTGGCCTCTGCCCACTAGATGTCAGTAACATCCCCTACTATGATAATCGAAGATTTCTATTGACAAGCTCCCTTGAGAGACAAAATTACCCATGGTTGAGAACCACTACCCTAACATAATTGCAAGGAAATCTTCCAGGAAAAGTTAAGAAACACATGAAATGTTATATAATTGCTAATGTTCTCTGTCTCAGGAAGTTTCAAGTTTCCTTTTTCCTAGTTCTTCCATGTTCACAGTGAAGTGTGGGGAGACAGATTTCCATGATGGCACCAATAATCCCTGCCTCCTAGAACTCATGCCCTTGTGTAAGTCCTTTTCCCTGAGTATGGGCTGGCCTAAGAACTTGCTTCTAACCTAATTGTTAGAAGACTACAGACTATGACAAAGATGATGATATAGCGTTTCTATAATTGTGACTTCTGTCTTACTAGCTAACTCTTAATTCTTGGCTTTTATGCTGTGATAAATTGAGTTGCCATACTGGAGAAGCCTACAAGCAATGGAATGAGGATGGACTTTGGCTAACAGCCAGAGAGGTGCTAAGGTTCTCAGTCTAACAGTTTACAAATAACTAAATTTATAACTAAATAAATAACCACCCCAGTTTTACTGGGATGGTCCTCATTTTTCCTCCATGTTTGAAGGATATTTTCACTAGACATACTATTCTAGAGTAAAAGGTTATTATTAGTTTTTTTTTCCTTTAGCACTTTAAACATGTCATGCCACTCTCTCCTGGCCTGTAAGGTTTCCACTGAAAAGTCTGTTGCCAGAGGTATTGGAGCTCCATTGTATGTTGCTTCTTCTCTCCTGCTGCTTTTAGGACACTTTCATTATCCTTGACCTTCAGGAGTTTGTCTATTAAATGCCTTGAGGAAGTCTTCTTTGGGTTAAATCTCTTGGTGCTCTATTACCTTCTTTTACTTGAATGTTGATATCTTCTCTAGGTTTGGGAAGTTCTATGATATATCTCTTTGAATATACTTTCTACCCCTATCTCTTTCTCTACTTTCTCTTTAAGGCCAATAACTCTTAGATTTCCCCTTTCGAGGTTATTTTCTACATCTTGTAGGTAGATACTCATTCCCTTTTATTCTTTTTTTCTTTCATATCCTCTCATCACTGATTTTCAAATAGTCTGTTTTCAAGCTCACTAATTCTTTCTTCTGCTTGATCAGTTCTGCTATTAAGAGACTCTGATGCATTCTTCAGTATGTGAATTGATCAACTCCAGAATCTCTGCTTGATTTAAAAAAATAATTTCAATCTTTTTGTTAAACTTATCTGATAGAATTCTGAATTCCTTCTCTATGTTATCTTGAATTTCTTTGAGTTCCTCAGCACAGCTATTTTTAGTTCTCTGTCTGAAAGGTCACATACCTCTGTTTCTTCAGAATTTGTCCTTGGTAACTTATTTAGTTTGTTTGCTGAAGTCACAGTTTCCTGGATGGTCTTTATGCTTGTAGGTGTTCACTGGTGTCTAGGCATTGAAAAGTTGGGTATTTATTGTATTCTTCACAGTCTGGGCTTTCTTGTGGTCATCCTTCTGGAGAAGGCTTTCCAGGTATTCAAAGGGATGTGAATCCCAAGCCCAATAGCACTGTGATTTTTCTAGACCTGTAAAAGCACCTCCTTGATTGTCTTAGATAAAATCCAGATGACCTCTGGATTACCAGCCTGATTCTTGTCTTTTCTCCTTACTTTCTTCCCAACAAATGGAGGCTCTCTCTCTGTGCTAAGGCACCTGGAACCAGGGGTGTGGTAATATAGGCATCCTTGTGTTCACCACCACTGGGACTATGCTGGGTCAACCTGATGTCAGCACAGCACTGGGTCCCACCCAAGGCGTACTGTAACCACTGCCTGGCTACCACCTATGTTCATTCAAGGCCGTGGGGCTCTATGATCAGCAAGTGGTAATGCCAGCCAGGTTTGTGTCCTTCCCTTCAGGACATTGTGCTCTCCCCGCTCCTGGGAAGGTCCAGAGATGTTCTCTGGAAGCCAGGGATTGCAGCAAAAAACCTTAGAAGTTTACCGATGTTCTATTCTACTGTGGCCAAGCTGGCACTCAAACTACAATGCAAAATCCTTCCTGTTCTTTCCCTCTCTTTCCACAGGCTGAGGAGCCTCTCCTTGTGGCCACTAATACCACTGGCCCATGGGGAATTCTGCCAGGCCACCACTGATGTTGATGTAAAGACCGAGGGCTCTTCAGTCAGCTTGTGGTGAATTATCCCACGCCTAGGACTCACCTCTCAGTGCAGTATTGGGCTCCCCTCTGGCCCAGGACAAGCCCATAAATGCTGTCCAATAGCCTAGGTCTGGACCTGGGGACACCAAGAGCCTGTTTGTTACTCTACACCACTGTTGCCAAGCTGGTACCTAAGGTGCAAAACAAAGTCCTCATCACCTTTCCCTCTGCTTTTCTCAAACAGAAGGAGTCTTTCAGCATAGCCACCACAGCTGGGAATGTTCTGGGTCACATCTGAAGTCAACTTATCTCAGAGCCAACAGCCTATGGTGTACTACCTGGATATCACTACTGGTTATTCAGGCCCCAATGGCTCTTTAGTAAGCAGGTGATTAATCCTGCCAGGACTGGGTCCTTCCTTTCAAGGCAGTGGAGTGACTTTTGGCCAAGGATGTGTGTAGAAATGTCATCATGGGCTAGGGCCTCGAATGGGAGTCTCATGACTCTGCCCAGTACCCTGTGCTACTGTGGCTGAGCTGGTATGCAAGATGCTAGACAAATTCCTCTTTACTTATTGCTCTCTTCTTCTTAAATAGAAGGAAGGAATTGCTTTTGTTTGAGAGATGTGCTGCCTGGGGTTGGGGAAGGGGTGATGCAAGCACTCCCTTCGCTGCCCTGGCTGGTATCTCCTTAGGTCATGTGCCACCCTAGTTCACTGGCTCTGAGCCTAGCCCAGAACGAGGAGATACCTAGGAATTGTAGTCCTTGTGTCCTAGACTGCCTTTCAAGTTTACCTCGAACCCTAGAGCACTTCAGCCCCTGATGACAAGGTTTGTTCTTACCTCTGAGATGAGTGATTTCCCTTTGGCTAGGGCTGATCCAAATTCTCCTTCCATGTGTGGGTGCTGGCTGAGTATGACTTTGCTCTCCACTGTGACAGGGCTGCACCGAGTTCAACCTAAAGTCCCCCAGTCACTGAGCTCTCCCTCCCCCAAGTGCACAGACTCTGTACCATGTAGCCACAGCTGGGGGGTTGGGAAGGGATGCTGTCAGCAATTCAAGACTGTCTCTCCTGCCTTCTTCAATGCCTCTTTCAGTGACAGGAATTTAAAATCAAGTACTATGATTGTTCACCTGGTTTTGGTTCTTGTGATGATGCTTTTCCGTCCGTGACAGTTGTTTAAATTTGGTGTTCCTGTGGGGGATGGTGAACAGTGTAGGCTTCTTTTCTGCCATCTTGCTCTACCCCTTAAATGTTGTTTTTAGTTGCCATGTTTTGTGGTCATTTGTTACATAGCATTGGATAACTAATACAAAGTGCCTTATAGTTGGTCTTTTAAAATTTATTTTTGAGCACAATTTGGACCATTTAAATGTGTAAATTTGTATTTAGTTCTTCAAATTAGAAAATAAATTAATTGATAAGTAAGCCCCTTTGCTTCTTATTTTTTCTGAAATTCCCTTAATTCTAATGTAGATGTCTGGACTATACCTCTCATTTTGTTATCTTCTTTTTCCCATTTTCCTCCTCTTTGTCTTTATTTTACTTGCTGGGAAATTTCTTCAATTTTATCTTCTAAACCTTCTGCTGAATTTTCAACTTCCACTATTGTGTTTTTAATGTCTAGGAACTCTTTCTTTCTTATTCATATACTATTCTTTTCTATAGCCCTCATTTTCCATGGATGAAAAATTTTTCATTTATTTCTTAGAAAATAATAATTTTAGAGTTTTTGGACATTTTTTTCCTTCTTTTTCTGCACTGTTTCAAAATTTTCTGATTGCCTTCTACATTTTATTCATTTGGATCCCTGTCTATTATGTTGGAGTCTTTTGTTTTTCAAATATTTGATGAGTCTTATCTCTCTATTAATATTTTAACAGCTTTGTTGAGCTCTAATTAACACATAATAAATTACATATGTTTAAAATATATAACTTAATATTTATGACATATATATGCCTATGAAGCCATTATTACATTCAAGGAAATGAACATAACCATCACATTCCCCACAACCCCACCAAATTTTCCTCATGCTCTTTTTCTCAGTTATTTATGTTTAAGAACAAAATAATACAAAGTCAATTGGAGTCTATGGGTTTCTGGGGCATGTTGAATAATGGCCTTCGTCAGGAGTGGCTGGGTAGTGACTATATTAGTTATATATTGCTGCATAACAAATTACCCCATAATTAACAACTTAAAACAAAAAACATTTACCATTTCAGGTTTTTGGGCCATGGTCTCTGGCACAGGGTCTCTCAAAAGGTTGAAGTCAGGATGTTGTCAGAGGCTTCGGACACATCAAAGTTCAACTATGGGAAGAGTCACTTACAAGCTAATTCACATGATTATTGACATGCCTCATGTTTTTGCTGGCTGGCGATCAAAGACATGACTTTTTTTTCCATTTGAGCTTCTCATCAGAGCAGCTCAACATGACAATTGGTTTATTTCAGAGGAGTGAGTGAATGAGAAAGTTAAAGTCCCTAAGAGAGAAATTACAATCTTTTTGCAACCTAGCTTTGGAAGTGGTATCTCATCACTTCTGCCATATTCTATTCATTAGAAATGAATCACTAAGTCCAGGTCACATTCAAAGAAAGAGATTACACAGGAACAGAGATATCAGAGGCTAGGATCACCGGAGGCCATCTTAGAGGCTGCCTTCCATAGAGGTGAAGCCATTTCCTTGGCAGAACTCTCTAATGTCAGCATCTATAGGCCTTTTTTCTTGTCCAGGACAAAGACATCAGAGAATCTCCTGCCTGGGATGTGTCACTGGCCTCTGACCTTTAAGGAGAGTAGGGCAGGAGTGAATGTGGAAGTGACAGAGACACAGAGTAGGGGCTCTGAATCTGAGTGTTCCATATGAAGTCTTTACCTTCATTCAGTACAACATACTTGCTGACTTTGAAGGTTTTTAAGTAGTAAAATGAAATGATCAGAATTCTGTTTCAAAATTATTCTGACAGCTGTGCAGATTAAACAAGAAATACTTAGAGATATTGGACCATTTCTGGACCTACTGGAATAGAATGGTGGCAGCGATTATGAAAGATTGGAAGAGTTGCCTTACCAGAGAAGCAATTGCTTGCCATAGCAACTATATAGATTTGGGGTTGGGGAAACAGGGGTATATAAGAGACCACATTCTTTTTCCTCTGTTTTCAGCCTCTGAGTGACTCCACTGTTGCTAGTTAGAAGATATAATGGTGTAAGACTTTAGGCTTCAGTCTAAACCACTAAGAATCCCTAAATGTTAATATCCCACCACTGTTTTATTCCATAAGTTCTTAACTGTGAAGTCTTGACAGGCTGGCATATTTCCATAATTGTGAGGTACATTAGAAATTATTTATTGCTAATAATAGATAGGGACAAAGTCTGGAGAATATTCATTCTTTTGAAATCTGCTATGTTGGGTTTGCTGCATCCCTATAATAGCACTCTCATTCTCATTCATTTAAATATGGTTAAGGATCCTGAAAAAATTCTGGGTATAACCCAGAATCTATATGTTCTATGTGGTGATCTTTAGTAACCTGAGTCAGTAAAGCTAGAGTTTAAAATGGAATTGAGGACCCTTGTACTCTTTAAATAAAAATAGGTGAAAATGCTCATATGAAAGCAGGCAGACCTCCCTCTGTAACTGTGCTCCCAAAGTGAGACAGGCACCAGGAACCTAGGTACTAATTTTGCCATATATACACATATATATGCATAAATAAATATATATATATATACACATACATATATATGTGTATATATATATTTATAATTAGCTTTTGCAGGTCACGCAAAATGATTTTAAAAGGAAATCAAAGAAAGTTGATTGGTAGACATTATATTGCCTCTTAGAACAAATGAATTTCTACTGAGGGGAAGAGGGAATAGAAACCCGTCTCCTTACATTCCAGCACAGCCACATTGCATAAAAGCCTACCAGAGACTAGGAATCAGGTTAGGCACTGTGCTTATCACTGTGCCACCTAGCTGCACATCTAAGTAGGGGCTTCGACTAGTACGCAAATGTATAGAGAGGGACACGAGCACAATTTGTAAATCTTATCTGTTGACAAATGCCAGTCCTATATAGAGATCTTTTCAATACACGGCAAGTAGAAGAAAACCTACAAATAACTTCTAAATTATTGCAAGGCAAGAATGATACATCATTCCATATATCCAGAAGAAAATAAACTTTTAAAAATTATTTGCTGCAGGAACTGGAAAGAAGGTACAGAAAATTACTTGGTATACACAAAAGGATATATGTTATAATATTTATAAAATAGGGGCTGAAAGTCGCAAGAATAGAAAAGTCAGAGGAAAAAAAGACTTGAAATGAAGAAGCATGGCAGAAGTGAAAGTACCATAGTAAAAGCAGTTAAAGACAAACAGAAAACACATTATAAAACATAAATCAGTGACATGGATTGCCAATTCAAGATAATTTCCAAAGCTCAGAGGAAATTGTAAAGTGAAAATTGAGAGAGGGGAGATTAAAATTGAATAAAAAGATGTTATTAAATCCAATAATTATGAATTTAAAACCCTCAAAAATTGTCATTGAAGAAGTATTCAAAGATACCACAGAAAACTTATAGAGCTGAAAAATGACTTGAATGTATATATTGAAATGACTTACTATACCAGTTCAAAAAAACTGAATACTAAAGAAAAAATAAACTATAAGAACAAAAGCAATATTCTACAAATATTGGGACAGAAAAATGAGCAAATATTAGTTTATGTATATAAAGAGAAGTAAAATCTGCCTTAGATCTCTCCCTTGCAGTATAAAATCATGAAAGAATTAATTTTTGCTCCCAAGAAATTTTAGATTTTCAAGAACTTAGAATAAATTACCCTCCTTATACTTTGCATAAGTACTTAAACTAAGAGATTAAGAATGGAGGTAACTCAAAGTTTAATACTACTTGTAACCAAAAAAGAGAATAAGAAAGAGTAATAGTAGTGGCAGAAAGCCATTAGACCTTAAGCCCTTTAAGAGCAACAATCTGTTATGTCATTCTAGAAACTAACATCTAGCCAATGGTTCTACAAAGACTAGCAGTGAACACTCAATTACATTAAACATAAATTTCAGTCTAAATGATTGTTTTAAATTTGGTTACAAAATTGAATAAAAACAGAATGTTGCTTAAAGAGAAAATAATAAATGCTTGACATAATTTAATAATATTAATATGGGTCTTAACATATATATTATAGTTTTAAAATACAAGAAGATGAAGTGAAAAAGAAGTAAAAATGTGGTACATTCTCCCTCTCACATGGAATGAGGAAAGTATCAAAAGGAGGAAGGGATGCAAAATACATATTTTATTATTGACTTTTGAAAACTTTTGACATAGAAGGGTTTTCTTTGAGAAATGTAAATATAATCATAAGAATTAAAAACAGAATATATGACCTCCAAATCACTGGGGTACATCAAAATAAGAAAAACTCTTTTAAGTAGAGAAAATACACAGTAAAAACAAGACATAATACAAAACAAAAAGATGGAACACAAGACATATAAAGTGTGACTAAAACTGTGATGAAGTCCATAGAAGGCAAAGGAAAAACTAAAGTAAAATCAAAGTAATATTATGTAGCTTACATGAGACTGTTGAAACAAAATGATATTAAAAAAGGAAATGAAAATGATTGTTAGGAAACTCCAAAAATTAAACTATCAAGAGTTGCAATTCTATTTTCAGACAAAGTGGAATTTAAGGCAAAATCATCAAACAGTTAAAAGAGGGTAATTTTATATTGAAAAATGGTATCTGTTAACAAATCATACATTCTTCATTGACTTTTTAAAATACACACCTAGAATGACATGAAGGAAATATGCCAAATTAACAATGATCTTAAGATGGATTATAGACAATGTGTACTTTCATGGTACAGTCTGTTACATATTCATACCCATAACGATTCAGAAAGAAAAAAAGGTGAATGAATGAAAGAAAACCATCTATGAATAAAAGAAACAAACATATACCATAATTCTGAAATAAAATGGTTGCTTTTTAGCTTTTAAAGTTTCTGTATCAGCTGTCCAATCATCCCTTTAAAAGAATTCCTTCTCTATTTGCTGAGACTTTTTTTTTTCCAGTATATTCTTTCTTGTAATTATGTGGATTTATTTACTACCTTTCTCTGGGAGGTTTTTATTTCTTCTTTAACCTGATTCTACCTTCACAATTACTTTCTGGACATCTCTACACAAGTGTCTTAGTGACACTAAAAACTCAGTGTATCTAAAACTGAAGTAATTTGGTTTCATTAGTCATTAATTAAATGAATAACTATGGAGCACCTACTGTATACTCGGTTCTGTATCAGATTGTGGAGCTACAAAGCAGATGCATGCCTTCCAAAAGCTTAGAATCTAATGGCTTCTTCTAAAATTTGTTCTTTTTCCTTTTTCTCTATTTTGGTAAAAGCACTATGAACCTCTGAATTACCTAGGCTCAACATCTCTGACATTTATTTATTTATCATGATTATTGATACAGCTTGGCTCTGTGTCCCCACTCAAATCTCATGTTAAATTGTAACTCCCAATGTTGGGTGAGGGACGTGGAGGGAGGTGATTGGATCATGAGGCATATTTCCCCCTTGTTATTGTGATAGTGAGTTCTCATGAAATCTGATGGTTAAAAGTGTGTGGCACTTCCCTCTTTCCTCTCTGTCTCCTGCTGCCATGTGAAAACGTGCTTGCTACCCCTTCACACTTCCACCATAATCATGTTTCCTGAGGCCTCACAGCCATACTTCCTGTATAGTCTGTGGAACTGTGAGTCAATTAATCCTCTGAATAAAATACCCAGTCTCAGGTAGTTCTTTATAACAGTGTGAGAATGGACTAATGCAATTATTTTTTAGCTCTTCTCCGTCTCTTGCTTTTCACATCCAAATAGCTGCCTGGAGCTGTTTTTTCAGATTTTGCCTGTTTGTTTGTTTTCTTTTCTTTTCATCTCTACTACCTACTGTCGAGGTTTCATCTCTCTCACCTGTACTTTTGAAATATAACCTCCTAAATTATCTCATTATCTTCAAATCTCCATTTTTTTTCAATCTTATTAACTATTGCGAGTTAATTCATGTCAAAATAGAGCCCCTGGATTCACTCTCCCTGTTGCAGGTTTAGCACGAATGCAGGTAAACTGTGGAAATTAATCAAAATATTTAACAACTGAAGGACATGAATCAAAACAGGTGTCAGGTAGATTCTAATGAATCAGAACAGAGGCTGGATGTAAACAGCCACATACAACTGTACCAGTGCTTTCCAGCACTCCTGGATGTACCCACCCCCACTCCACAGTTAGATGTGTTCTTGGGGCAGAGATTGCAATGAGTTAATCAGAATCTTTATTGTGTCTTTCCTGGACACAAAGCTGGGAAACTTTTCTAGTTCTACTAGTTCTCATCAAAAGAGTTAAGTGTGAAACTTCTGAGTTAAGTTAGTTAGGCATGTATACCTCACCCAGGGAAAAGACTTCGAAGGCCAAGAGGACAGTGGAACTACTCTAGGCCTTCCAAGAGGACAGTGGAGCTACTGTCCTCTAGGTCCTCCAAGGAAAGATCCTGGGTCACTAAGAAAAGAACCTGGGTGACTAAATGACCACATGGTAGGTCATCTCAGAAGGAATACCACATTTGGCTGTGATGGAACACAAAATAAATGCTTATTGTATCAAGACACTGCTAGTTTAGGACTTACTTGTTTCTGGAGCTACTATTACCTCGACATATCACCTTCTCTGTTTCCTCAGCACCCTGTATCCAACTGTGTTACAGAAGCAATTGGCATATAATTCATATGCTTTTTGTTTGTGCATCTATCTCTTTCTTTAAATCCCAAATTCCTTGAGAGCAAGAATATTTTCTTTTATCTCCAGAACCTAGAATATATGCCTGAAACTAAATACTCCCCGAAAATATGCCTTTTAGATGTTGCTGTTTTTAATGAATCCTGTTATTCTAGGAAATATTTCAACAGCTCTAAAACTTTGATGGCATCTCTTTGCTTGAAAAAGAAAAGCTCAAAGTCTTAGGTTGGTTTGCAAGCGTCATCATTGTCCTGTGAGTCTTCCTATTTCACTTCAACTTTTACATTTAATGCCTTAATCTTCTAGTCATTGTTTTTATAACATTTCCACAATCTTTTGCTTTAATGATTTTGTTTATACTATTCCTATTAATAGAATGATTTTTTAATGTTTTCATGTTCAAAACCTATTTTCCCCTTAAAGTTTAACTTAGGTGCCTTGCTATCAATTAAACATTTACTAATTTCTTCCAGCAAGAAGCTTTCTTTCTCTCTAAAAACTCTTATAGCCCTTTACTTTTCTTGTAGCATTTATTATTTATTAGTATCATAGGTATTTATGAACATCACTTATTATACATTTGGTATTTCACAAGCTCAATAAATTTAATATATTTTAAGTATGATATCTTTTTTAAATACAAGAAGAAATATAACTATTTTCTTATAGTTCACCGATTTATTTAACAGAAAATCTGTTTAAAAACAAGTGCTAAGATATTGAGAGAAGTTTCAGCTACTATTTTTGTTGACTAGCTAAATAGCTCAACATATTCTAGCAAAGAAAACCACCATAGACCCTTATTCAGTTTAGAATGTTTTTCCCATCTTACTTCTAAAGTAAAGCTGGCTACAGAATCTTGACTTTAAAAGATGCAATCTTTACAATTGTAGTAGAGTAACAATTGTTCATCTTGCCCCAAAAATATTCCATGTCCATAAAATAAATACAAAATGTTATATAAATTGATTTTATAGTAAACAGATAATAAAATAATAATTATATATTGGGTGGGTAAAATGTATTTTGTATACAGACAACTGATACGATTTTTGTCTACCTGGTTGGTTAATCCGTTTCAGTGTTTTAGTTTTACCTCAATACTCCTCTCAATTTTGATCAGAAAAACACAGTACAATTTTATTTGAAGAATCCATCCAGATCATTTAAATTTCTTTGGGACTGATTTTGTAGCATGTGAAGAACAGGTCGTTTGTTCTGTGTGCACAAAGAAAAACCCTGAATTGATTTAAAATGAACCAGGTCAGTGTAGATCAATTTAGGCAATGATGACCCATGAGGAGATGCAAATTAGGATTCTCCTGCTGAGACCAAAAATAGATTTCATCAAATTATCTCTGAGCAGATTCTTAAAATGTGTCTAAAAAAAGAGAGCCATAAAAATTTCAGTATTCCTATAGCAATATGAATAAGAAGAAATAGAAGAGTCAGGGATAAAGGATATTTCAACAAAATAATTTCTTAATGTATAGCCTAGTGTTTTTATTATCCACATTAGTGAGTTTAGAAGTAAAGACATTATTGGAAGAACAAATAAAAGGGCAGACTACTAATGACTTTATGCCAAACGTGTTTGTCATTCATGATTCCTCTTACATAAGTAATGAAAGGTAGGGTTTAGTTCCTATTACAATGTAAAAGTCCTGTGCATTAATGTGTGCACGTACTCCTTACAATGTGTGAGGTGCTTAACAGAACGCTTCTGATTGAAGTACCTGGAAAACTAAGAAATCATAGCTAATTCATGAAGCAACTGCACCAAAAACTGGAGCTATTAGTAGCTTTATCTGAGAGTTACATTGTTATTACAGAGTGATAGTGATACCAGGAAGAATAATTGCTATTCCTTGTTAACAGTTTCATCTTAGAAAGAGAATGTTTTTCTTAGAAAGAAAATGACTTTATAACTTATTTTTGGCCCAATTTGCTGCAGCACAATTACTCGTTCCCTGTAATCTGTTACCAAAGAGAAGTGAATTCTCCATTCTGAGAACCTCAGATACAAGATATCTGACTTTAAATTTCTACCGTATACTTTTTTAAATTTTATTTTATTTTATTTTTTTGAGATGGAGTCTCACTCCATCGCCAGGCTGGAGTGCAGTGGTGCAATCTTGGCTCACTGCAACCTCTGACTCCCTGGTTCAAGTGATTTTCTCACTTCAGCCTCCTAAGTAGCTGGGATTACAGGCATGCTCCACCACGTCCAGCTAATTTTTGTATTTGTAGTAGAGATGGAGTTTCACCACATTGGCCAGGACGGTCTTGATCTCCTGACCTCATGATCCACCTGCCTCTGCCATGCAAAGTGCTGGGATTACAGGCGTGAGCCACGTATACCTTTAAAACTTGATAGTACGGTGCTTATTCAGAGCAAATTTATCAGCAGATGTGTTTTAGTTTGGGTGGAACCAGAGATTACCCAGTGTACAAATTTTAGCCCTGACTATGCTGCAGACTAGTTTGGTATAAACCTTGGTTACCTCATCTGAGTTGTCATCTTAGTCAGTCTGCTGAGTTCTTTTACTATTTCACTTATTAAAAACTAAGGTTCAGTTTTAATTCCAGGAGCAAAAAAATAAAGACCAATGTTATAAGACATCAGCACCACAGGCAGTGTGATATAGACAAGGAATATTACCAGGGCTAAAAAAGAACATTACAATGTGATTAATAAAAAAAGTCAATTCACTAAGAAAAGAAAAACATTCTAAGTGTGTGTGAACCTAAAAACTCTTTTTGATAATACATAAAGCAAAAAATAATGTAACTGAATAAAGAAATAGACAAATCTGTAATTATACTTGGGTAGTTCAACAATCCTCTCTTGGCAATTAATATAACAGACAGAAAATCAATAAGGATATAGAAGCCTGAATCAATACTATCCACCAACTTTATGTAATTAACATGTATAGAATATTCTAACAACAGCAGAATACAAACTATTTTCAAGTACACATAAAATATCCACCAAGTTAGACAATTTTCTGGCCATAAATCAAATCATAACAAATTTAAACAAATAAAAAAATCACACCAAGTGAATTATAAGACCATAAAAAAATATTAAACTAAAGAAAAGTAAGTCAGGCACAGTGGCATCTCCCAGGCTACTGATGAGGCTGAGGCAGGAGGAATTTTGGAGCCTAGGAGTTCTGGGCAATAGTGCACTACAATTGCACCTGTGAATAGCCACTGCACTCCAGCCTGGGCAACATAGCAAGACTCTGTCTCTAAGGAAAAAAAAAGTAACAGAAAGATATATGGAAAATGACTAAATATTTGGAAGTAAACAAAACACTTCTAAATAACCTATGAGTCAAAGAGGAAATCACATGAAAAATTAGAAAATATTTTAAATTAAAAGAAAATGAAAGCACTGACAAAATTTGGGAGATGCAGTTAAAGCAATACTTAGAGGAAAATGTATAAAGGAAGGTGTGTAACATTAAATGTTTATATTAGAAAAAAAAACCTCTTGAATCAGTGAACTAAGCCTCCACTTTAAGAAACTGGTAAAGAAAAGCAAATTAAACCCTTAGAAGGAAAGGGAGGTATAATAGATAGAGGTGCATTAATCAATGAAAGTGAAAAAAACAATACAGTAATTGAAAACCAAATCCTTGTTCTTCGTAAAGATTAAAAAAAAAAAAAGCTAAACCTCTAGCCAGACTTACCAACCAAAAAAAGGGAGACGATACAAATTATCAATATTAAAATGAAAGACAGAACTTAGACATGAAAATCATCATAATAAAATATTACAAACAATTAGATGCAATAGGCAAATTCCTTGAAAGGTATAAACTACCAAAGTTTACTCAAGAAGAAATGGATAGCTTGATTACTTTGATATATGTTAAAGAAACTCAATTCATAGTTAAATCCTTCCAAGAAAAAAAATGCCAAGCACAATGAATATAACAATTAATTCTTCCACACTTTTAAGAAAGATATAATGCCAATTTTACAAAATCTCCATGAAAGTAACATTTCACAATTCATCTCATGAGGCCAGTGCTGCCCTGATATTAAAAGAAACAAAAAAGGATGTTACAGGAAAAACCTAGTGAACAATATTTCTCATGAAAGTAGATATAAACTTTTTTTTTTTTGAGATGGAGTCTTGCTGTGTTGCCCAGGCTGGAGTGCAGTGGTGCAATCTTGGCTCACTGCAAGCTCCACCTCTTGCGTTCAAGCCATTCTCCTGCCTCAGCCTCCCGAGTATCTGGGACTACAGGCGCCCGCCACCACGCCCGGCTAATTTTTTTGTATTTTTAGTAAAGACAGGGTTTCACTGTGTTAGCCAGGATGGTCTCAATCTCCTGACCTCGTTATCCACCCGCCTCGGCCTCCCAAAATACTGGGATTACAGGCATAAGCCACTGCACCCGGCCCATGTAGATATAAACTTTTAAACAAAATGAGAGCAAATCGAATCTACTAATATATTAACACAAAAAGGATAACAAATTATGAGCAAGTGGGGTTCATCCCAAGACTGCAAGGCTCTTTCAACATTGAAAAAATCAATCATAATTAACCACATCACTAAAAAAGAAAAACCGTTATAGGTCTCTTTCAACAGATGAAAAACAAGCTTTTAATAAAATTCAATATTCATTCATAATAAAAACTCTTTGAAAATGAAGAATAGAAGAAAACTTCCTCAACCTGATAAAAGGGATCTATGAAAATCTACAGCTTCCATTCTACATAATGATGAAAGCAGAATGCTTTGCCTCTAAGATCAGGAACAATGCAAGGATGTTTGCTCTCAGCACTTCTATTTAACATTAATAAAAATTGTCTTTATTTGAAGTTCATAGGATTATCTTTTAAAAATCATTTGAAATCTATAAAAGAAGAATCTACAGAAGAATAATCTACAAAATGAGGTTAGTTAGGTACATTAGAACTAGTGAGTTTAGCAAGGTTTAGTGATAAAAGGCCAGTATACAAAAATCAATTGTAATTCTATACACTAGCATTTAATAATTAGAAATTACAATAAAAAGATATACAACAACAAAAACATAAAATATGTTACATATAAATCTGAAAAATATGAAGAATCTATATGCAACAAAGTAAAAAACATTGATAAAAGAAATCAAAACAGATCTAAATAAAAGAAGAGGTGTACAGTGTTCATGAATTGAAGGAGTAAATATTGTGAAGATGTCAATACTTTTTAAACTAATATAGAGATGCAATAATCACAATCAAAATCTTGAAGGATTTTATATAGTAATAGATAAACTGATTATAGAACTTGCTTGGAGAGGCAAAATAACTAGAATAACAAAAGCAATCTTAAAAAATAAAAATACTATCTGGTTTCAAGCCTAAAGAGCTACAAAAAGTCAGAGAGTGTGGTATTGTCCTCAAGACAGACAATTAGATCAATGGAACAGAAAAAGATTTGAGAAACATACCTGCACATACACAGTCAACTGCATTTTGACAAGGTTCAAATGCAATTACAAAGAATGATCTCTTAAAACAAATGGTGCTGGGACAATTGGACTCCCATATGTAAAGAAAAAAAGAGGAACTTTGACACATACCTTCCATGAGATTAAAAAAGTAACTAAAACTAGATCATAGACTTAAATAAAACCCCCAAATTATAAAACTTCTACAAGGAAATGGAATAAAATTCTTTTTGGGTTAGGCAAGATTTCTTAGTTACTATACGAAAAGCATGACTTATTAAATTTTTAAAAATTAATAAATTGGACTTCATCAAGAATAAAAACTTTTCCTCTGTGAAATATAATGCTAAGAGACTATAAAGACATACCACAGATAAGAATATTTACAAAACAAATCTCTGACAAAGGATTTATATTCACTATGCAAGAAAAAACACCTATTAAATCACATTAACTTAATAAAAAGCTAGATAAAAGTGAACAAATGATTTCACAAAAGAAGATACCTGAATAAAGATGTATGGATGCTGAGTACAAGAGAATTTGTTCTACATAATTAGTCATTCAGTAAAGATTTAAAACCACAATGAGATACCACTGCAAACCTATAAGAATGGCTACAGTTAACAAACAACCAAAATACTGACAATACCAAGTGCTGACAACTAGAACTCTCTTATGTTTATGATGGGAAAGCAAATGTTACAGCAACTTTAGAAAACAGTTTGGTTTTTTTTTTATACACATACTTACCATATAATCTAGAATTTCACCCCTAGGTATTTAGCCAGGTGAAATAAAAATCTGTTCAAAAACTTTTACATAAATGTTTATAGTGATATATATGGTCATCAAAAAAAAACTGGAAATCAAATGTCCTTGAATTGATGTATGAATAAAAACCTAGTATATCTATATAATTAAATATGCAATATAAAGGAATTTACACTAATTGCATTATTACCAGTATGTACAAAAACATATTGGATGAATCTCAGATGCATTATGCTAAGAGAAGGAAGTCACCTAAGAAAGAATGTAGGTGCTATAAGATAAAATGGAATGCAAATAAGATTTTCTGATGGAAATGTTGGTATATATTAGAAGGAATTATTCCAACTTTTAATAAACATGCCTACAAATATGATAGATAATAATATATAATGTATATTCATGTATATGTAATATAATATAGTATCTTTATCATAAACCCCCTAAGGATAGAAATTGTGTTTTTCCACCAATACTTAAAATGTATTTAATTAAAAAGTTTTTTCATCAATTATATATTTAAGATCCTATGCACATTTAAGTGCTTTACTTTTTGTTACTTTTATTTCATCTCAAATTAATCTTTCAACTGTTAATTTTGTTCATTAACTAAATGAACAAAAATTGAATACCAAAACTGTGGTATTCAATTTTGGAAATTTTAGCTGCAGGCTAATTTTAAGTTGATATTTTTGTTTCTTCCCTCTCTTCTCTACCCCTCACTTGTTGTCCTCCTTCTTCCTTTGCGCAATTTTCTCTTTGTCTTTGTTTTGTAATCTTTTTTTTTTTTTTTTTTTTTCAGGTTGTCTCCAGTGCTCTAGTACAAAACAAGATCATATGTTGGCTTTGAGGAGCTCCTGATCTTTATTTCTATGAGGATACTGCTAATTAACAATCTGGCAGGGGGCTTAACTCAGTTACTAGTTTAGGGATTTATATCTGTGTTCTCTGAATTTTCCAGGAGTGCAGCCTGATACAAGGCATAGGCCCTGGCAGCATGAAGAGTAGCCGTCTAGTAGCTAAGGCCCCTCTGCAGGAGAGATGGGTGCTGGCTGAAACTACGGCACTAAGCCTAGCTATAATCTAGGGTGCATTTATTCCCTGATACCTCTCCTAGCAACTAATCTCATGGAAGTCTCTACCTGCTTTTAACCACTCAGTTGAAATCCATTCATTAATTTCCACTTATTTTATGGTATTTATATATGGATGTACTTTTATTAGTTTTTAAGACTATACATTTTTAAGCTTAAAAAATATTTTTATATTCCTTCTATGTGTTTGGAGCAGTTAAGGGAGTTGAAATGCTCAGGGGATGAAATAATGAGTTTATCGTTTTTGCTTGGTTGGATGCCCTTGCATATAAAATACTCCACATAAATATTTGCTAAACTCATTGGTGCTAAATTGCACTTAATATCCAACATTATAGTTGTATTCTACTGAGTTATTTTTTTCTTCTTACTTTCAGCTTTATGTAGTATATCAAACAAAAATTAATGTCTCTATTAGGGTAACAAAAATTAATTTGGGGGGATAACCTTCAGGCATCTTTCAGGAGATAAGACCATTTGATGGCATCTTCAGAACTGAGCTATGCACATTTCTTTACCAGCCTTGTTATTTTGTTTACATATTTCCCTGTAGCAAATATAAATATTAGAGATTACATTTTATGCTATTACCTTGGAAATATCAACTTTCTACTATTTTCAACTGTATCAGTAGCAACTCTTGTCTCCTGATGGTAGGCAAGGTAAAACTATCTTTAGACTATGTGGACAAACTCTTATTTGAACTGAGTTTTATTCTTTGATCAATCAACAGATTGATGTCTCTCAATGTCAAAAGTCTCACAAAACTTCAAAGACATATAGCACCGAGTTTGATCTTAAAAATACAAAATAAAAGGTTTTTTAATCTTTCTTAGGAATAAGTCCTGTTTTTTATCTTATATACTAGTGAATTAAAAATATTATGAGATCATGCCTATAGGGCATCCAAATTAAAAAATGAAATTGAAATTAATTAAAAAGTAAAAAGCTCTTTTAGGAGAATGCTAACTCATAAATGTTACAAGGTAGAAAAATAATTTTGTAACCATAATAGTAATGTAAGAAATACCAGACAAGAAACATCAATGGATATTACACTTAGTGGGTAAATGTTTAATGGGAAACAGGCTATTTAGAGTGTGTCAAAATATTTTCTTACAGATTAGTTAATTACTAAGGGAATATAGAGTAACTTTATGATGGGGAAATCTATTAGACACCCCCTTAACCAGATGGTGAAAATTTAAATCACCAATAAAAGAACAAACGAATGTCATCCCTGATATGATACACTGAGAAGGACATATTGTTTCTGTGCTATTCTTGCTGACATTACATAACCTGCAACTAATCATGAGGAAAAATTAAACTCAAGCTGAGTTTCATTCTACAAACTATTCCCTGTATTCTGTAAAAAATGTCAAGATTAAGAACCACAAAGAAAGGTTGAGAAACAAGTCCAAACAAATGAGACAAAGGTGACATGACAATCAATTGCAGTGTGTGATCCTGGACTGAATCCTGAACCTGGAGGAAAAATAACTATTAAATAATTTGAAGACAATTGAAAAAAACTTAGTATGACTGTGAATTATAAGATAGCATTATACCAATTTTAATTTCCTGATTTTAATCAGTGTTCTGTGTTTATATAAGATAATCTTATTGGTCTGAGGAATACACTGGGGTGTTAAGGGGGAAAAAGGTATGATGTCTGAAATTTACAACAGTTTAGTAAAAATGTATAAGTGAGTGTGTGTGTGTGTGTATGTGTGTGTAGATGGAAAGGAAATGAATGATAAAGTAAATGAGGCAATATGTAAACATTTGTGAATCTGGGAAAAGGGTATATGGATGCTCTCTATAGTAATCTCACAACTTTTCCTATGCTTGAAATTGTATTAAAGCAATATGTTACCTCAAAAATATTTGCATTAAGATGCTAAACATTTATTCAGAAAATACTGCAAAGAAATTAATACTTTTGCTTAAATCAATTTTAGGACACTAAAAATATTGCCTTTAATTTGCCACTTCAAACACACACACATATACTACTATAGGCATATTTCATTTTCTCGTGCTTTGCTTCATTGAATTGCACAGATATTGCATTTTTTTTTAAATTAAAGTTTTGTGGCAACTTTATATCGAGCAAATCTATTGGTATCATTTTCCAACAGCATGTGCTCACTCGGTGTCTCTGTGTCACATTTTAGTAATTCCCACAATATTTAAAACATTTTCATTATCATATCTGATATGGTGAGCTGTGATTAGTGATCTTTGATGTAACTATTGTAATTGTTTTGGGGTGTCACAAACTCTGTCTATAGAAGATGGCAAACTCAGATACACATTGTATGTGTTCTGACTGCTCAACTGACCAGTTTTTCCCCCATCTCTCCCCCTCTGCTGGGGCTTCCCTATTCCCTGAGGCATAACGATATTTAAATTAGGCCTATTAATAATCCCACAATGGCCTTTAAGTGTTTAAGTGAAAGGAAGAGTCACATCTCTCTCCCTTTCAATCGAAATCTAGAAATGATTCGGCTTAGTAAGAAAGACATATGAAAACTGCAATAGGCCAAAAGCTAGGTCTCTAGTACCAAATAGTTAGTCAAGCTGTGAATGCAAAAAAAAAGAATAGTTATTAAAGGAAATTAAAAGTGCTACTCTAGTGAGCACATGAATGATTAAAAAAAAAAAAGTAAAACAATTTAATTGCTGATATGGAGAAAGTTTTCATGGTCTGGATAGAGGATGAAGCCAAAGCCTAATCCAGAGCAAGGCCCTGACTCTCTTCAGTTCTATGAAGACTGAGAGAGGTAAAGAAGCTGCAGAAGAAAAGTTGCAATCCAGCAGCGGTTGGTCCATGAAGCTCAAGGAAATAAGTAAGTTGTTCCTATAACATAACAGTGCAAGGTGAAGCGGCAAGTGCTAATGTAGAAACTGCAGCAAGTTATCCAAAGGATATAGCTAAGATAATTGATGAAGGTGGCTACACTAAACAAACAACATATGTTCAATGTGGATGAAAAGGTTTTTTATTGGAAGAAGATTTCAGCTTGGACTTTCATAGCTAGAAAGAAGTCAATGCTTGGCTTCAAAGTTTCAAAGGACAGGCTGACCATCTTAGGGGATAATGCAGCCAATGAATGTAACTAGAAGCCAATGCTCATTGACCATTCCAAAAGTTCTAGGGCCCTTGAGAATTATGCTAAATCTACTCTGCCTATGCTCTAAATATAGTTTAACAAAGCCTAAATGACAGCACATGTTTTTACAGCATGGTTTGCTGAATATTTTAGGCATATTTTAGGAACTACTGTTCCTAAAAAAAGATGTATTTCAAAATGTTATTGCCCATTGACAATGCACCTAGTTATCCAAAAGCTCTGGTGGAGATGTACAAGGAGATTAATGTTGGTTTCATGTCTTTTAACACAATATCCATTCCAGAGCCCATGAATCAAGGAGCAATTTTGACTTTCAAATCTTCTAATTTAAGAAATACATTTTGTAAGACTGTAGCTGCCAAAGATAGTGATTCTTATAATGGATATGAGCAAGGTAAATTGAAACCCTTCTAAAAGGATTCACCATTCTTGATGTCATTAAGAACATTCATGATTTATGGGAGGAGGTCAAAACATCAACATCAATAGTTTGGAAGAAGTTGATTCCAGCCTTTACGGATAACTTTGAGGAGTTCAAGACTACTGTGATGGTTAATATTGAGTGTCAACTTTGATTGGAT
The DNA here is from genome assembly GCF_029289425.2 of Pan paniscus. Taxonomy (NCBI): domain Eukaryota; kingdom Metazoa; phylum Chordata; class Mammalia; order Primates; family Hominidae; genus Pan; species Pan paniscus. The sequence continues at coordinate 105,720,597 of NC_073253.2, forward strand.
TGAAGGATGCAAAGTACCGGTCCTGAGTGTGTCTATGAAGGTGTTGCCAATGGAGATTAATATTCGAGTTAGTGGACTGGAAAAGGCAGAGCCCCCTCAATCTGGGTGGGCACCATCTAATCAGCTGCCAGGGCAGCTAGGATAAAAGCAGGCAGAGGAACATGGAAAGACAAGACTGGCTTAGTCTTCCAGCCTCCTCCTTTCTCCCGTGCTGGATGCTTCCTGCCTTCGAACATCAGACTCCAAGTTCTTCAACTCTGGGACTCTTGGACCTTTGGCCACAGACTGAAGGCTGCACTGCTGGCTTCCCTACTTTTGAGGTTTGGGGACTTTGACTGGCTTCCTTGCTCCTCAGCTTGCAGACAGCCTATTGTGGGACTTCATCTTGTGATAATATGAGTCAATACTCCTGAATAAACTCCCCTTTAGATATACATCTATCCTATTAGTTCTGTCCCTCTAGGGTACCCTAATACAATTACAGTGAAGAAAACAACCACAGAGGTGGTGGAAATAGCAGAATTAAAATTAGAAGTGGACTCTAAAGATGTGACAATTGCGGCAAACTCATGATCAAATTTGAACATATGAGGAGTTGCTTCTTATGGATGAGCAAAAGAAATGGTTTCTTGAGATGGATTCTACTCCTGGTAAAGATGCTGTGAACATTGTTGAAATGCAGAAACGGATTTAAATATCAAATAAACTTAGCTGATAAAGCTGTATCAGGGTTTGAGAGGATTGACTCCATTTTTGAAAAAAAGTTCTACCATGGGTCAAATGCTATCCAACAGTATTTCAGGTTACAGAGAAATCTTTCATTGTGGCGACTTTATTGTTGTCTTATTTTAAGAAATTGCCACAGCCACCCAAATCTTCAACAACCACAACCCTGATCAGTCAGCAGCCATCAATATCAAGGCAAGGCACTCCACCAACAAAAAGACGGTGACTCATTGAAAGTTCAGATAATTGTTAGCATTATTTAACAACTAAATATCTTCAAATTAAGGTATGTGCATTTTTGAGACATAATGTTATTGCATGCTTCATAGACTACAGTATAGTTTAAACATAACTTTTATATGCACTGGGGAATAACAGAATTGTGTAACTCACTTTATTATGATATTCTCTTTATTGCAGTAGTCTAGAATCCAACTTGCAATATCTCTGAGTTATGCTTATATACATATCATATTTAGATGTTTATTAGATATTCTAAACTTTATATGCTTCAAACAGTAAATATATTATTCTTAATCATTTAATTCCGGCTTTTCTTCTTTTCTCATTCAAAACCATTCCCCCTGATTTTAGTTAAATGGTACAATTCTCTCTATTGCTGAGTCTAAAAACATGAGTCTTATTCCTAAGGCCTCTTTTGCCCACCTTTTTGACATATCCAATTTATTGGAAAATATGGTTAGTTCTACCTTCAAAACAGTCGTCTCTAATTCCACTTCTCCTGCCCTACTCCACACCCTCCATTGCATCTCACCTGCCCTACATAAGACCTCCCACCTGATTTCCCTGTATTTCATCTTTCTTCTGTGTTCTCCAGTCACACTGGCCTTATTTCTACCCCTTACACAGGCCAGGCTGAATACTTTTCACCTGGAGGCCTTTGTGCCTCCTATTTGAAATACTCATCTTCCAGGTATTCACATGGCTGTCTCATTTTATCATATGGGTCTTAGCTCAAATGCTACCTCCTCTGAGAGGCCTTTCCTGACCATCCTATATAAAGAAGTCATAATCTAATTTTTCATACCATTACTTGAACTTCTCTCATAGCAGTTCTCACACACTGAAGTTACACATTTGTTGTCCCCATTCAAGAACTATAAGAGGAAGGAATATAGTTCCTTATATAGACACCTATAAGAGGTGTCTGTTCTTTATCAGCAGAACACAGTGGCTGAAAAATTGTAGATACTTAATATTTATCAAATGAGTGAAAAATGAACAAAAGCTACAAAATAAAGTCTTGTATTGTTTCTACTAGACAATAGCATCTTACTATTCATTTCTTGAGTCAATGAATGAAGACACTGGGGAAGGCAGAACAAGGGAAAAAGTTTCAAATCTGGAATTGCCATCATAGGCCAGAGTAAGTCTAGAATCTAGACTTATGAATGCTTCTAGTTTGTTCAAAATGCCACTAATTGGCAGCTGGTTGCAATTGGAAGAATGCCATAAATGTAAATGGACACCTAGGTGTCCAGCCCTGCTAGCATATGGTGTGACTTTTAAGCTCAAATTTATTCAGGTGTATCACAAAGCATCAGTCAGAGAATTTTAAAATGTCATCTTTATATAACGAGGGAAATTTGACACCACTAAGTTTATGGGAAAAGCTGTTCCATATAACAACTAAGTGGAGAGCATTACATTTTGAACAAAAGAGATAACTAGGATAATACGAATCACCATAGCATTTGGAAAGACCTGGGAGTTAAACTCATATATACCATAAATCTATGATCTAGCTATCAATCTATGTATATATATATGTATCTATCTATCTATCTACCATGAACCTACTCTAAAATTTCATGCTATAGTTCACTAAACTGCATACATTTCTAAGAACCTTGAGACAGTAAATAAGAAGTGGAGCATACTAATGCCCATCATAGTAATGCTTACACAGGAAGCCAGCCAAAGCTAAGGACTGGCTTCCTTAAGGCAGTACATCCTTATAAACAGACACTTTTCCCAAAGAAAGCTGAGATGGTCTAACAAATCGACAAAGGATAGCACTACCAAGTGATCTTCAATGTAGGTGTAGAGTGAAAAGCTGTCTTTACTTTCTGCATTAGCACACTGTCAATGAATAGTCTGATAGACAAAGACAGGGAAAACCAGGTTGAGAAGATTAGACTGTTTGTTTAGAAAGCTGTCTTGGCAAAATATTATATCTGTGAGGTATCCTCCAGAGCTGAGGCTATGTCTAGCTTTCTATTTGTCACTGGGAAGTTTACCTGACAAAACTGTCATGTTCAACTTCTTAAGCCATTCCATCAATGTCATCTCTGATTGGTGGTTAACATCTTATGAAAAGGCAGCCTCTATAAAAGGGTAGCCTAGAGCTCAGTCACCTTACCAGCCCTGAACTCAGGCTGCATAATATTTTAGTTGGGTCAGGTTTCATTATATGGGTCTGAAAGTACCACAGCATTATTTTCTTTTCTTCTTTGTGTATGTTTATTTGATAAAAATTTTGATTTTCATTGCCTATTTAGACTCAATATTTTGGTATATAAATAGACATTTAAAGTTTGCTTTAGAAATTTGACAATTCCAAAAATCTAACACATATAGACAACTAATCTAGAAATTTGAACTAAATAAATGTGTCCAATGATATATCCTCAAATTCATTTATCATTGCTTTGTTGATAAAAGTAAAAAATTGGGTGTTACTAATGGCCAATAATAGAGAAGTGGTAAAATGAGTTATTGCTCCTACATGGAATATGCTACTCACCACTCCCAATTGGTTAGAAAAATAAGCGTTCATTTATTAAGTTAGTTCTCCAATATTTATTGGGTATCTACCATGCATGAGCTTCTTTCTGCTCTAGTAATGGAATATGGCAATAAACAAGACAGAAAATCTCCACTCTCATAATACATTCATTCTAGATACATTTAATGAGTTGAAAAAAATGATCTTTCATGAGCAACTGAAAATAGCAGATTAAAAATATATATACAAAATAATATTGATTATGTAAATTAGAAAGAAATCTATTTACTAATTGAATATAGCTGTTTGGATAGAAAGGCATTTATGGAGAGATTGGATTGTTTGAGAAAAGCTAATCACAACTTTGAAAAATTCCCAAAATATTACCTTAGTACCGCTAAGGCAAAAGAAAAGAAAGTTTTATCACCACAGAAAAGTAGATCACTTTCTAATGTAGATTCACATAAACCAAATTTTTGAAAATACATACACAAAAACAGAATATCAAGATAATGAATTACAAAGAGAACTAATTTAAAAGCATAATCTCTCTCTATAGGCAATTCCATGGAGGAAATTATTTTTTTAAAAGTTTGCATATTTGGCAAAAAATCAGAGAATTAGGTATATAGAAGTTGGTTTCTCCAGTATCCACTTTTCTATGATTCCTCTACCTAGTCGTCTCCTAATTGTGAACATTTTGTTTTCCATGAGTTTATTTACTCAACAGAGTTAAGTAACTTTATTGCACAGGGACTTTTTGGTATTTATAATCTGTCCCCATATCCATTAAAGTATATTTAGTTCTAGATTTTAAGGTTCATAGGACAAGCATAGTTTTTTGTTTTTGTTTTTGTTTTTTTGAGATGGAGTCTCGCTCTGTTGCCCAGGCTGGAGTGCAGTGGCGCAATCTCGGCTCATGGCAAGCTCTGCCTCCTGGGTTCATGCCATTCTCCTGCCTCAGCCTCCCGAGTAGTTGGGACTACAGGTGCCCACCACCACGCCCGGCTAATTTTTTTTTTTTGTATTTTTAGTAGAGACGGGGTTTCACTGTATTAGCCAGGATGGTCTCGATCTCCTGACCTCGTGACCTGGCCAAGCACAATATCTTAATGTTGCTTGAACTATAGTATTTGTGCGTGTGTGTGTGTGTGTGTGTGTGTGTGTGTGTGTGTGGTGTGTCAGCTGGATAAGCCACCTCCAAAAAATAGATCTGGAAGGAGCACACTAAAATATTACAATGATTATCATTATCTAAGGTTGATAGAAAAAGGGATCATTGATGGCATTTCTTTTACTCAATATTTTATGAAATATATATATTATGGTTATAATCAGAAAAAAAATTTAAAGAAGATGGACGGCAGACCAATATGTCTACCAATAAAGTTGGAAAAATAAGCTTACATAATTCATCTGGCTAAAGACATCATTGTGATGCTGAAATCATGAAGACTGGATAAAAAAGGTTTTCAAAGGAACAGAACCATAGAGAGGTAGGCTAACCGTCCCCTAGGATACTTTTCTCCATTTAATTTGTCAGTTCTGCCTGCAGAATATGTGACTAAAAATCTAGGCTTTTCCCAGGTAGGAGCCTACTGGTGGAGAACAGAGAAATTAGGAGAGATGGTGGTGTTCTAAGGCTGATGAGATAAAACTGAATAATGGATGAGTTTCAAAATTCAGCCAGTTTTTCTTTGAAGGTATTGTAAAATTCTAAAGCTTATGCAGTTGGGCAGCTAATACACTAACAGAAAGCCACTAAGAATAAAAACTGCATTTGCAGAATAGCTTCAAAACTATGAAAGCCATCATATCCAGAACTCATGAAATATTTCAGAAAGCTTTGCAAACAAAAGATACAACAAATACATAAAAATTTACGCCTATATACATCATATTAAGACTACTGAAAGTGAAAGATAAAAATATTCAAATAATATTTATATTAGTTTGCTAGGACTGCCATTAAAAAGTACCACAAATTGGGTAGATTCAAAAATAAATAAAAATATATTTTCCCACAGTTCTGGAAGCTAGAATTCCATGATCAATGTGTCCACATGGCTCCTTCTGTGAGCTATAAGAGAGAAACACATCCCAAGGTTCTTCTTTCCAAGATTCTAGTCTAGCAGGGTTCTTTTGTTGTTTGTTTTGGGATTCTTCTATACTCTTTGGCTTTGGGTGCATCACCCTGATATGTGGATTTACCTTTACATGACATTCTCCCTGTGTGCATATTTGTGGCCAATCCCCACTTTTTGTAAGGACACCAGTCATATGGGAATAGGGGCCCACTCCAATTCAGCATAATTTCAGGGGAACACAATTCAACCCACAACAAGGGATCTTCATTGGAAGGAAAAAAAAGATACATTACTTTAAAATAAAAAAAAAAGATATATTACAGTTAACTTCTCAACAGGAATAATGGAACCCAGAATACAATGAAATAACATCTTTTAAATTTTGAAAGAAAATAATCACCAATCCAAAATTATTTTCCCAGTGAAAATATATTTCATATAAGAGCATAAAATAATGTTTTTTTAACATAAAAAGTTTAAAGAATTTATTACTAGCAGACCTTGATTAAATGCTTAAAAACATTACATGAAAATTTTGAAACTATTTTAAACTGAGAGTATAGACATACTACTATAAAATGATGAACTAAGGTTGTTAGAGGGAAATTTATAGCCCTAAATAAAAGCTTGCCTTAAATAAATTTATAACTTTAAATATCAATGTAAAAGGAAAGGCTAATAATTAATTATATTTCTTATAAACAGGGATGTGATAACGTTAAATGAAACTTTGGAAATTCTATTCGAATGATATATAAAAACCACAATATGTCATGATTATATAAGTATAATCCCAGGAAAGCAAGGTTAATTTGTGATGAAAAATTTACCAGTTTAATAAAAGAAAATCATATAATCATCTTAATGGATGAATGAACATATTTGCTCAAATCCCAGATCCTTTCATAATAATAAAAAAATCTTAGGAATAATGCCAGTAAGATGGCTGTCTAGAAGCCCTTAGTGCTTGTAACTACCACAAAGTCAGCAGAAACAATAAACAACTATATTTGGATAAAAATAACTAAAGGAGAGTACTGGAATATGTCAAAGGAGTACCAGAAACCATGTAGAGCACAAAAACTCTAGAAACATAGAGAACAAAAGAAAATACCTGGCCTTCACTAATTCATCCCTAAACCAGAATAAGCTTGAAACCAGGAGGAACTTCTCTCTGTGGGGAAAAAGTAAGCAATAGGATCCCAGCAGCCCCAATCAACATTTTGGAACCTAAAGTTCTCACCACTGGGGTCTTCAGCAATCCTCATGAGAATGAAGTCCAGCTAAGGGAGCTGTCTGGAGTCCATACATTTGTGCTTCCCCCATAGAAACAGCCAATACTGTGCCCCTCGCTCAGTGGCCTGCAGAGCTTTTACACCATACCATTTTGGAACTGGAACTATGGCTGGCATGTGTCTTGCTACAGATTGAGTAGCCATGGAAATCTCCCATCCCTGAGGCTTAGCAGCCACTAAATCATGCTTGTCTGGTAGTCCAATATCTCTGAGCTGGGCTGTGAACTGCTGTTATACCCTACCAAATGCAGCCAAGCACCCCTGAAGCCATGCCGCCTACCCATGCCAGTCATGGCTGTGCCCTGCCTCCTCAGAGACCAAGCTGAAGTTACACATTCCTCCTGGGGAAATGGTGCCTTGGTGAAGCCACCCCATCTACCCCTCCAAGCCACTGCTGCACCCTGAACCATGGAACCTGAGCTAAAGCTGTGCACTCCCTCCTAGGGAAATGGTGCCTTGGTGGAGCTGATTGATATATCCCTCCTAGTTGCTGCTGCACCCTGTTCCCGTGTCAGCATTGAGGTGATGCTCTGTGTCCAGGGGAAACAGTGCCTTAGCCACCCAGAGCTGTCAATCCCCTCAGCCTGAGCTGAAATGACACATTGCCTTCCAGGGAATCAGTGCGTTGGCTAAGCTGAGCAGCTATGTACACGACGATTGCACTGATAGAGCATTCTATGTCCCAAGGGAAAAAATGTAGTGGCTGAGCTGAGACACCCTGCCTTACAGTCCATAAAACTCTAACAAACACTCTGCTTCCCTGAAGTTGGAATAGTCCCCTAAAATTTGAGCTGCTGGACATTTTCTTTGCCAAAGAGTGGAGTCATTCCTGTGATGCTCCCTGCCCCCCCGGAACCCCAGCAACAGCCATGCTCTACCATGTTGGAGTTCGTACTGCTGCTGCATCTGGCTTCACAGAGTTTGGGATACTGCCAAGTCCAACTATCCCAGGGTCCAGAGTCACCGCTACACAGTGCCTCATCCCCTGAGACCTGAGTTTCTAATGAACCTTGTTGGTTATGTTTCATGCAGTGCAGCTGTACCGTGCTCCCTGGACCCAAACATCTAGAAAACCTTCTCTTCCCCAGGGATGGGCCTGTGCTGTGCCCTTCCCGCGGGGTCAGAGTTATAGCTACAACCTTGTTCCCTGGGCACAAGTGCTAGAAGATGCCTCACAGTCACAGACCATGGTTCTGTGAGGAATCCACATTCTACCCGACCACAGAGAATGAACTTGTATGTAAAAGCCCAGGTGCCACAAAAAGTTCACAAGACACTGACCTGGAACCCCTGCTTCATAGCCACTGTAAACATCTGTGCCCTGGAACCCAGCATGCTGCAGCTGCTTAGGAACCAAGTCAGACACAGTACCAAGGGGAATTTCCTTGGCTTAGTCTCCCCATTGTGGGAAATAAAAAAATAAGAGGACCATATAAACTCTTGCCACTGAGGACCCTAATAACTTGTGCTGCCACCATCACTCCTACAAACTCCTACAGCATAGGCCACTGAGGTACCCAGTTATTGCTGATGTTGATTGCAACTTAGAACCAGAGTCAGCACACCCTTCCTAACCAGGACATTAAGACCCATTTTCAGGTGAAAGTATTTCTCTATGAAAGCCACTTTCTAAAGTTTAGAAGAGGTGATTGTTACACCAGATGCACAGACATCAACACAGTGACACAAAAAAGCAATGAAAAATCAAGAAAATCTGACACCACCAAAGGAGCACAGTAGTAGTCCAGTAACAGGTCCCAAAGAATTGAAAATCTACAAATTGCCAGAAAAGAAATTCAAAATAATGACCTTAGGGAAACTCAGTGAGATACAAGATAATACAGATGATAGACAATTCGATTAAACCAGGAAAACTATTCATGATCTAAATGATAACCTTACCAAAGAGATAGACATCATAAAAACAACCACACAGAAATATTGGAGTTGAAGAATTCAATGAATAAAATAAAAAAGTACAATAGAGAGCTTCAAAAAATACAGTTGTGACTAAATAAAGCAAAAGAAAGAATCTCTGAACTTGAAGACTGGTCATTTGAAATTACCAAGTCAGAAGAAAGAAAAACATAAGAATGAAACACAGTGAAGACAGTATACAAGACTTATGGGACAGCATTAAATGAACAAACATTTGTATTATGGGAATTCCAGAAGGAAAAGAGAGAAAGATACAGACAGAAAACTTACTTAATAAAATAATTGGTGAAAACTTCCCAAGTGTTTGAAGAGATATGGAAATCCAGATAGATGAAGCTCAAAGGTCCCCAAGCAGATTAAAACCAAAAAGGACTTCACTGAGAGACATTAATTAAACCCTCAAAAGTCAAAGACAAGGAGAGGATTTTAAAGACAGCAAGAAAAAAGCACTGAGTCACATATAAAGGAATTCCATTATGATATCAGTGAACTTCACAGCAGACACTGTGTAGTCCAGGAGAGAATGGGATGACATATTCCAAGTGCTGAAAGAAAAAAAAAAGAAGACAAAAAACCTGGCAGCCAAGAATTCTATACCTAGCAGACCTGTCCTTCATTAATGAGAAAGGAGAAATAAAATATTTTCCAGACAAGCAAAAGTTGAGGAAATTTATCACTACTAGAGCTAACCTACGAAACATGACTATGACAGTCCTTTGAGTAGAAACAAAGTTGTTTTTCAGAAAAGATAAACAAACCAACAAACTTTAAGCCAGACTAAGAAGACAAAAAAGAAGACTCAAAGAAATCAAATCAAAGGTGAAAAAGAAGACATTACAACATATAACACAGAAATGGAAAGGATCATAAAAGACTACTACTATGAACAACTATACACCTACAAATTGGGAAACCTAGAAGAAAGAGATAAGTTCCTAGACACTTCTATTCAACATATTACAGGAAGTTTTAGCCAGAACAGTTAGACTAAAGAAGGAAAGAAAATGCATCCACATAGGAATGGAGGAAGTCGAACTGTCCTGATCTGCAGGAGATGTGATCTTATATAGAAAAGCCAAAGACTCCACAAAAAACTATTATAACTAATAAACAAATTCAGTAAAGTTTCAGGATACAAAATCAACATAAAAAATTGGTAGCATTTTTACATGCTAATGATGAACTATCTGAAAAAGAAATAAAAGCAAACAACTCCATTCACAATAACTACAAAAAATAAGATACCTTGGAATAAATTTAACTAAGGAGGTAAAAAATCTCCAAAACAAAAACTATAAAACACTGATTATAAAAATTGAAGTGGACATAAATAAATGGAAAAAATATCCTGTGTATATGCAGTGGAAGAATTAGTACTGTTAAAATGTCCATACTCCCAAAATTGTTCTGCAGAGTGAGTCAATGCAATACCTATCAAAATACCAATGAATTCTTTACAGAAATAGAAAAAATAGGGATCCTAAAATTTTTATTGAACCACAAAAGACTCTGTAAATCAAAGCACTCTTGAGCAAACAAAACCAAAACCAAATAAACACAACAACACAGCTGAAGGCATCTCACTACCTAACTTCAAAATATACTACAAAGCTATAATAACAAAAAAAGCATGGTGTTGGCATAAAAATGAATACATAGACCAATGGGACAGTATAGAGAGCCCAGAAATAAACCCATAGCTGTTAAGCCAACTTATTTTTGCCAAACAGGCCAAAAACTCATACTGGGGTAAGGGCAGTCTTTCCAATAAATGATGGTTGGAAAACTGAATGTCTACATTCAGAAGAATAAAATTTGTCCCCTATCTCTCATATGTAAAGAATTAACTCAAAATGCATTACAGAGTTAAATGTAAGACCTCCAAACTATGAAAAAACCAGAATAAAACATAGAGTAAATGCTATATAATATTGGTCTGGGCAAAGATTTTTTTGGATAAAACCTAAAAAGCACAGGCAACAAATGCAAAAATAAAAAAAAAAAGGACAAATAAGATTATATCAAACATGTCAAACTAAGAAACTTCTACACAGCTAACAAAACCACCAACAGTGTGAAGAGACAACCTGTTGAATGGGAGAAAATTTTTGCAAACTATACTTCTGACAAGAGGTTAATAACCAGAATATACAAGAAACTGAAACAACTCAATAACAAACAAAATGGATTAAAAATGGGCAAAATATGTGAATGGATATTTTTCAAAAGAAGACATACAAATGCCCAAAAGTTACATAAAAATACTCAACATCACTGATCATCAGGAAAATGCAACTCAAAACCACAGTGAGATATCACCGCCCTCCAGATAAAATGCAAAGTTATCTAAAAAAACAAAAGATAAGTGTTGCCAAGGATGTGAAGAAAAGGGAACCCTTATGCACCGTTGGTAGGAATATAAATTCGTACAGTCATTATGTTAAATATTATGGAGGTTTCTAAAATATTGAAAATAATAAATGTATACACCTACTATGTACTCTCAAAAATTAAAAATTAAAAAATTAAAAAAAAATTGAAGTACCACATGATCTAGCAATCTCACTACTGGGTATACATTCAAAGGAAATCAATCATTATGTCAAATAGATATCTGCACTCCCATGTTTATTGCAGCACTATTCACCATAGCTGAGATATAGAATCAATGTAAGTGTCCATCAATGGAAAAAATGAATAAAGAAAATATAATATATATACCCAATGGAATACTAGTCAAACTTAAAAAAAAAGAGGAAATTCTATGATATTCAATAACATAGATAAACCTGGAGGACATTCTGTTAAGTGAAATAAGCCAGACACCAAAAAAAAAAAAACAAAAAAAAAAAACCCGCAAAATAACTTACTCCTGTGTGAAATCAAAAGTGATTACTATCATAGGCTGGGGGTGGGGGAGAGTAGGGGGTAGAGAGAAATGGGGAGAGGTTGATCAATAGGTATACAAAATTACAGCTAGATAAAATAAGTAAATTGTGGTGTTCCATTGCACAATATAGTGACTATAGTTAACAAAAATACATTGTACATTTCAAAATAGCTATAAGAACGGATTCTGAATGTTCTCATCACAAATAAATGTTTGAGATAAATGATTTGCTAATTACCCTGATTTGATCATTATATAACATGTACTTACACTGAAATGTCACATGGTACCCCATAAATATGTACAATTATTATATGTCAATTAAAAATACAATGAAACTTTTAAAATATTAGCAAATTAAGGCTAGAAGTTACTTCTTAACCTGGTAAAGATTTTTTAAAACCTACAGCTAATTGTTTAATGTATCCCTGTTCTGTTTTTAATTAAACTCCAATTCTCATTTTACATATTCTTGGGAAAAAAAACCTATAGCTAATATCACCTTTAATGGTGATTTACTCAGACCTTTACCCATGATATTGGGAATGATTCAAGAAATGTACACTATGATCACTTCTATCTAACTATAAATTAGAAGTTCTAGCTAGCACAATGAGGAAAGGCAAGGACATAAAAGGCATACATATTGGAATTTTAAAGAACAGAAAAAATTGTTATCCTTAGTGACTTTTATACTTAGAAAATAAAGATACCCACTTATAAATAATTAGACTTAATATGCATATTTAATAAGTTGCTATAGAAACAGTTAATATACAAAATCATTGCTATTTCTTTGTATTAGCAAGAAATAAATAGCAAATAAGAATTTAAAAGATGTCATTTGAAAAACATCAAGAAAAAACAAATAATGCTAATGAAAAATTATTATAATTTCTATACTGAATATCATCAGAAATAAAAGAACACTTCAGTGAACTGAGGACTATACTACGATGATAGACCAAAAGATACATATTTTTCAATACAGTATTGAAACAATTTTTCAGTGCAGTATTTTTCCCAAATTAGTTCCTAGATTCAACATTTAAATATTAGATGCTAATATTTGTGTAAAAATTCAAAAGTCCTAAAGAGCCCTAAAACAATCTTGAAGTAGAAGCCCAAATATTTTATTAAGATTCATCACACAGTCACATAAATTAAAATGATGGTATTAGTGTAAGGAAGTAGACCAATGGAACAATAGAGAGTCCAGCAACAGACCCAAATATATACAGTTATGCCAATTCTTGATTTATGACAAAAGTGATCCTGCAGTGCTATGAGGAAAGCCTGTATTTTTTTTTCTGAAAAGGAAAGGCTATATTTTTAGTGAAAGTAACTGAGGCTGGATGCACTGGATATCTATTAGGAAGAAAACTTTTGATGCCTATGGAACACCATATATAAAATTTCATCCCTGACAGATTGTACTTTTAAATATGAATGATAGCTTTTAGTCAAGAGGGAGTAACAGATTTCTATTTATACTTTGATTTTTTTTTTTTTTTTTTTTTTTACAAAAACCAGTTCTCTATATATTGGACATCAAACAGTGAAGGATAAAAATCTCCAAAAATGGCAAACAAATGAGGTCCAATTGTCTCAGCTTACTAACCAGGGAAAACTGCCAATCGCCAAAGCTAGGAGAGAGAATCTAGATGGAGCTCAGCAAATTCCCTGAAGTGAAGAGATAGAGCTATAAGTACAAGGAGGCCAAAGTGGCTAGTTTGTTTGCAAGGTAGTAGAGAGTTCAGGTGAAAGCCTCCCAGAGAAAGAACTCTGCAGATATCCAGAGTTCCCCACTCAGCTGAGTACTCATCAATTGCAGCACAAGCACTTGAGGACACTACCAGGGTCTGGGGAAAGAACCACTAAAAAAAAAGTACAGCAAACAATCCTTCAGGTTCACACAGGGCTGGAAAAATCAATTTCTAACCAAAGTGGAAAATTTCATAGTTCACAGACATCAGGTAGAGTACTTAGATTTTTCCTTAGTAATGGGACAAAAGAATAAAATTGATAGAACACTTTCAACACAGAATCGTTTTTGTTGTCTTTGATAAAGACCATATATTAATATGGCTTTATTACTAACTCTGTAGGTATTGTTGGGCAACCCATTTCACCACTGAATTCTTTAGTTTTTTAAATATATAATGTCATAATTGAAAGGAAATATTACTAGTATATGTTATGGGCTGCTTTTTGTTCCCCTATAATTAATATTCTGCAGCCCTAATTCACAGTATCTTATGCAGTGACTCTACCTGGAGATGGGGCTTTTAAAAGGTAATTAATGTTAAATGAAGTCATATGGATGGGGTCTCATCCAACTTGACTGGTGTCCTTAAAAGGAAATTTTGATACAAAAATACAACAGGTGTGTGAGCACAGAGAAAAGGACCTGTGAGGGGTACAGCCAGAAGGCAGCTATTTTACAAGTCAAAGAAAAGGACTCCAGAGGAAAACAAACCTGCCAACCCCTTTATCTTGAACTTCCAGCCTCTGGAACCATGAGTAAATAAATTTCTCTTGTTTCAGTATCCCAAACTGATTTTGTTATGGTATCCTTAGCAAACTAATGTATGTGATCCTGAAATATAGAGTTCATAATAAAATTCCCAAAAAATGGATTTGTGATTAATATAGAAAAATGTTATTGTAATGATTCTAGATCTTCTATTCATACAAAGAATTAAGTTGACAGTGGATTGCCTATGAATAATCATGGTAATGAACAACCTAATGACAAACAGTACCTCAAGTCTGCTAGCATTTCCCAGATGTAATTATTACAGCACGTTTGGACATTCTAATGTTTTTATGAATGGTGGGAGGAATGTGTGTGCTTGATTTGCATTTTTGTGAAAAATAACAGCTTTATTAGTTACCTTATTTCTTGTATTTTGAAAAAGGTTACGATTTTAATTTTCAGATTTCTTGGCCCTTATAACACCAACAGACAGAGGATGATAACGTAGATGGTGTTTAGAAACATGAAATTCCCTTAGTATTAAGACAGCCAGCAAATGGGACAAAAACGGTATGTGAAATCAGATCTCCTTTTGGGAATAAATTAACTGTATGACTGGGCTCTATTTTAATATTTAGACAAGGTTTTTCAAAACAAACCTGAGGCCTGTTTCAGATGTTAAAGAACTGGCATTGCTAAATGAAACACATTATTTTAAACATATTCAACTAAATACATACCACTATTTTGGCATTAATGTAACTTCTACAGAAAATAGAAATAAATGGTTTCCATTTCCCACTGGGAAAAATGCTTGGTTAACCGTAGATGGTTGCACTTCCATAAAAAGCACCAAACTATCTTTAACCATGGATCTTTTTCATATTATGGTAGTACCTAGAAATAAGAAATGATGCCCTAGATTACTGATATCAACTACTATTCAGCAATTATTATTCAAAGTAACAAATCTAGTTTTGTAAATGCCTTAGTAAAGCATTCTGAGAAGCAGTCCAGCTTTCTTTGTATTATTGTGGTTTTTTAGTCAAATAATTATATGTAATTATTATGTTTTATCTGTCAGCAAGTTGAAATATGAAAGTATAATATTAAAAATAATATTACACAAACTGCTGTAAATACATCAATCACACCATCCTTTCATGGTTGTGTTAACTATTACTCTCTTAAGCCTCCATCTATTCAAAAACCTCTATTCCCCATACCTCCAAGTTCAGTTTCCTAAAACATCTGTATTTTCTTTTATAAACTGCTTACAAAAAAAATTCATAATGATGATAAACCATTGTCAACTTACTACATCAACATCCATCAAATGAATTGATTACATCTACATGCTCATTTTGTATAATAGAAATACAATCAATCACTGCAGTAAAATACTATCATAGGATTAATGTCTTCTACTCTGAAAATGTAAGTTTTGCCTTTGGCTTGGTATTTTATGAAGCAGCAAGAGACCATTATCCTGTGACAACATTTTATTTCATTGACATCTCAAATATATTCTTAATATCTTTTATATTTATGTTCAGTTTAGAATGAGAGGATTAGAATAGGTGTTATTATAGTGGAAAGGCATTCATTACTACATTCTGAATAGCATTACCATGTGACATGTCTCAGCCATAAGAATCTCTTGGCAAGAATTGCATCTTTTATTCTTATGTATTCACAGCAAAGCTGTCTGTATCCCACGCTATGAATTTTTCCTGCGTTAATCATCAACATCGACCCAGTTTTGCTGCTGTATGGTTCTCACTTTAAGTTATATACTATGTAAATCAATCTGATCACTAAAATGTTAATGAAATATTAAAAAGATAAAGTTTTTAAACCTTAAGCCAGATAATAACCATAAATTTAAATTCTTACTCTACTTTAAAATAGATTTCTTCCTTTCCTTTTGAAATCACTGTCCTCAGCAGTTTTCCACACTCTAAATACTAAGGATTTGCCTATGCATGTAAAATGGAGAATTGCGATAATTGTCTCTATAACTCAAACTAAGGGAAACACAACTTCATGTGAAATGTCTAAGCAACTGAGGCCATTTTTTGGCTTGGATTATCTAGAAAATGACTTCAGTTTTCCAACATATTTTGCATGAGTATATATAAAAACAGATACAGGGTAAATTATACAAAATAAGATTCAGAGTGTTAAACGTGAAGTGGAAGATAGAATAAGAAACTATGAAAATTCATTTATGGGCATTGATGTTGAAATTCTGTATGTACAGCAAAGGGAATTAACACAATTTTCAAGATGTTAATATCATAAGGCAATGTTTTGAGTTTACTGAGCCTTTAAGGTGCCAATGTTGCCTGTTTGTGTTAGACCACTGCTGTAATTACATTTCAGCTAGCTAATGAAATGCTAAGCAGTGTTTTGTCTATGCATTGTTGTGAGAGAAGTAGAAGTGTTTTGATTACGAGCAGATGGAGAAATTGATTTTTTTTTTTTTTGCTCTTTCTTTGTGGGTTAAGAATAAGGTAGTGAAAAGCCATGGATAGGTATCCTTGATTGGGACTTAAAGTGTTATTGAGTCTGCGGTTAGGTCTACATTACTGTGGTAGAACTAGAAATTCCTGAAAAAGTTGTTGGCTGCTTCTAATATACCACATCTAGTCTATATATAGCTTCATGACTTCCCTTTCCCCCTAAAATATTCAAGCACAACTCATGACTCATAGTAAGTGATGTTTTTAAGGGCTGAGGTATTAATTGATTTGTTTTCTTTTTGCCTACTTGCCCCTGCCAAAATACATGTAGATAGAACATATAAAAACATAGAAAAAATTTGTTTTAATCATTTGACTTAGATATTTTTCTCCATGTAGAACCAACTGAATTATAAGATAAATATTTAGGTCATAAAACATACATACACAACTTGATGAATTATCACAAAGTGAATGCATTCTATTAAACAACAACCAGATAAGGAAATAAAAAAAATTACCAAAATAACAGAAAGCCCTTCATGTCTCTCTAGTCACTAATACCTTCTCAAATATAACCTCTATGCTGCCTTATAACACTAGAGATTACCTGTGATGGTTTTTTAACTTTATACAAACTGTATTATAAAGTATATATCATTTTTATTTGATTCTTTGGATCAACAGTATTTTGCATGTAATTATAGTCTGATCATTCTCATTTTATTAATGAATTTACCACAACTTACTTATTTTACTATCAATTGATATTTTGGGTTTTTTTAGTTGACCACTAATTTTTACTTAATAGTCTCTGTTTTGTGGTGGTTATTCATTAAATGCATCATTTTCAAAATACAGCTGTTGTTAGTGTCTGATGAGACACTACTGAATACAAGTTCCATTCTACATGTAGTCAATTGATGTATCCCCAAATCCAGTACATTTCTGTAAAGAAGTCACTTAAATTCACACCCACATGTTTTTGGTGTGTATTATACTGTTATTGAAATACAATATATTTTTTTTAACATACGACTTTTTATTCAGCAGAGAAAAAATACATAATTTCATTTTTTTCCTCCTGTAAATATGTTCAGTTAATGGTATTAACACTAGTTCTTTATCATATATAAATTTCAGCATTTGTCTTTGAAATAACTACTCATTATTTCTGCATCCTTTTTCTTTTAATTCTCAGTGATATTTAAAGCTTATTTTATATGCTATAGGAATAAAAAGGGAAAGCTAATGTTAAGTAAGCATAGCAGTCTACTTCAGTGTTACTTAAATAAATAGCGGTGGGAGAAAAAGAAGCTTCTATATTCTCCATGCAAAAAAAAAGTGATCTTCAGAGATTAAGAAAAAATAACCATTTTATTTTTTATATTCATCTTTTACTAAAATAGTTAAATGGTATATTTTCATTTATCCTTTATTTATATACAAATGTCAGCCTTTTGAACAACTCACCTCACTAGTGTGAAGAAGTTACAGATGTTTCTTCTCTAAAGAAATTAATGACAGATAATGTAAACAATAAACAGAGAGTTCATATTAAGTTATTGACCATACCTGAGTAAAAGATTTAGATTTTGTTTGGTTTGGTTGGTTGTTTTTTAAGATATTGCTTGAGAAAGGATTCTGCTAGATTTCTATTTTTTCCTAAAGTTTATGGTACACTTCTTGCAATGGAAATGGTTTCCCACCCATTCCTTTTGATACTGATGGGAACTGTGTGTTTGAACTGGTTCTCTATAGTATTGCCCAAGATGCAAAAATGGCAGGCAGATTTCAAAGATGATTCTATTTTATACTATAGGAATGAGATGTGAATAGTGAGGGCATAAAAGACCAACTCTTCCTGATGTCATTCAAAAAAGTATCGGTCAAAATAAATACTCCATTTATACTTGTATTTATACAAGAAACATAAATATCAACCTATTCCATGATAGCATATACACTAAGGAGTGGTCAGTAGTAACAAATAATAAACAGCCTACATTGAATTCAAATAACTGCTTCATTGACTTGTATTCATTTTATACTATAAATTATATGATTAATGTATACAATTTTGTTTTCTGTATCTAGTTAATAGGCTTGATTAGTTGCTATTTGCTATTTTAATTACTCATACATAATTCATAATGATTTGATAAACAGATATTTTTAAATTTGCCATGTGAATCAACTGAAGTGATGCTAATAGTCAATCTTAGACCTGGTATTTCTAGGCAGAATATAATATATTCCTTAATGTTTATAGATTTAAAGTATACGTTACTTTCTCTAAACATTCATTATGATGTTAAAATTGTACTTGTAAGCTGTTCAATGTTAAATTACACTGTTATATAGATATAGGTGCTAAAATGACTTTTCAGATTATTATTTCATTAAAAAGACAAATATGACAAAAGGAAAAGCAACATAAGTCAGCAAATCAAATATCCATTCCTAGATCTGTTGTTGAAGAGCTAAATATCTTTCTTTGGAAAAAACTTTGTCTTTGGGCAACAGATTTTATATTTAAAATGAATAAATTGGCCACTGGGTTATGACAATAGAAAAAAATGCTCTCTCTCTTCCCCCTTTTATTAGCAAATCCCTGAAAATATGTACCTCTCCCCTCCGCACACACACATAAACCACAAATATCTAATATCAAAGCTGGAAAAAAGAGGTAGTGCCATTAAATGCTCATCATGTGCAACATTTTGACTCTGAGAAATAGATATTGGCAGGTTAAAGCAGAAAATCACAGTTTCAAAATATAAAAGCATACTACTTCAGAACATGGGAAAGCACTTAGAGCTAGTGTTTGAGACAAGAGTAGACTTTGAAGCAAACATTTGGGTGACTCGTTGGTCTTTTACATCCAGGTTCTTCTATCATTCTATCCACCAAATACTGCTAAGCTGTGGAACCAGTAAGTATAAGAACACAAGCTAGAAAACTAAGGCTGTTCCCTGGGATTCTGGTGAAAGCTAATAAGAATAGGCTCTCAAAAAGAGACAACTGGCTCTTAGTGCACACTAGCTAGCAATATTTCTCATTCTTATCCCAAAATAATAAGAACCAAGATTTATTACAGAAACCAAATATTCTAAACAAACTAAAAATTTTTTTAATTAAAAGGTAAACATTAAACCAAGAATCATAATATATTTGAGTCAAAGAACCAAAGCTCCAAACAAAATCTAACACACTAGGAAGTAAAATTAATAGAATAGACAAATGAGACAGGATATCACATCCACACAACAAGAGCAGACATTTATAATAAAGCTCCAATTAGAGATATCAGTTCCCAGAAATACAAAGTAAACTTAATACCATCCAGAAAGAAAATTTATTGAAACATGAAAGAAAATTTTTTGAAACATTAAAAAAAATTTAATTTGGCCTGGCTTCGTGGCTCACTGCTGTAATCCCAGCAGTTTGGGAGGCCAAGACAGGCAGATAACCTGAGGTCAGGAGTTTGAGATGAGCCTGGCCAACATGGCAAAACCCCGTCTCTACTAAAAATACAAAAATTAGCCAGCCGTGGTGGTGGGTGCCTATAATCCCAGCTACTCGGGAGGCTGAGGCAGGAGAATCACTTGAACCCAGGAGGCGGATGTTGCAGTGAGCCGAGATTGCGGCATTGCACTCCAGCCTGGGCGACAAGAGTGAAACTCCATCTCAAAAAAAATTTATATATATATATTATTTTTAATTAATGATGAGCTTACATAACCAAAAGCAGAGAGAAGCAAATGAATTTAGCATACAGTTTAGAAGTAGTTTTCTGCAACTAAACCCGTAAACATGAATGAGTAAAAATAAATAAAAGAAGCATCTAGCTAAATCATTAGAAAAGGAACAACAAAACAAGTAGGTAGTGGGATTATATATTTAAAGTGCTAAAACAAAAAAATTATCAACCAAGAATTCTATATCCAGAAAAAACTTTCTTCAAATGCTAAAGAGAAGTAGACAAAAATGTAGAGAATTTTCCCATGGCACACTTTCCCACAAGAAATACTAACAAGAGTCCAGGATGAAAATGAGCAGACACTAATTTGAATCAACATGAAGAAATAAAGTACACTGCTAAAGGCTGTATAGTACTACATAAATATAAAAGTATAAATGTATTTTTGTTGATAATACCTTTTTTTTCTATCTTAGTTTAAAAGCCCTGCATAAAGCAGTAATTATAAATCTATGTTGTTGGGCATACAATGTATAAAGATGAAATTTACATGATAATAACAGCACAGAAGAGTGGGGAGCAAATAGAGCTAGCAAAGAGCAAAGAATCTGTGCACTGTTGAAATTAAATTGGTATCAATAAGAACTAATTTTTTATAAGTTATAATATAAATTGTAACCCCCAGGGCAGCTGCTTAAAAAAACCTTGAAAATGGTAAAATGAGATAACATCTCACACAACTCTGAATAGCTAATATTAAAAAGCCAAAAAATAATAGATGTTGACAAAGTTACAGGGTAAAGGGAATGCTTATATACACTGTTGGTGGGAATGTAAATATGTTCAACCATTTTGGAAATAAGTTTGAAGATTTCATCATTCTCAGCAAACTATCACAAGGACAAAAAACCAAACACCGCATGTTCTCACTCATAGGTGGGAATTGAACAATGAGAACACATGGACACAGGGAGGGGAACATCACACACCGGGGCCTGTTGTGGGGTGGGGGGAGGGGGGAGGGATAGCATTAGGAGATATACCTAATGTTAAATGATGAGTTAATGGGTGCAGCACACCAACATGGCACATGTATACATATGTAACTAACCTGCACGTTGTGCACATGTACCCTAAAACTTAAAGTATAATTAAAAAAAAAAAAAGAATGTAAAACAGAACTCCCATTTGACCCAGCAATTTCATTACTGGGTATATACCCCAAAGGAAAATTGATATTGTTCTACCAAAAAGACACATGCACTTGCATGTTCATTATAGCACTATTCACAATAGTAAAGGCATGGAATCAACCTAAATGTTCATTAACGATGGATTCAGTAAAGAAAGTGTGGTATATATACAGTATGGAATACTATGCAACTACAATAAGGAACAAAATCATGTCCTCTGCAGCAACATGGATGCAGCTGGAGGCCATCATTCTAAGTGAATTAACACAGGAACAGAAAACCAAATACTACATGTTCTCACACATATAAGTGGGAGCTAAACATTAAGTACACATGGATATAAAGATGAAAACAATAGATACTGGGGATTACTGAGGGGAAGGGGACTGAGTGTTGAAAAACTAATGATTAGGACTATGCTCACTACCCAAATGACAGAATCGTTTGTATGCCAAACCCCATCAACACACAATTTACCCATTAAACAAACCTGCACACATAGCCCCTGAACCTAAGAGTAAGAAAATAAAGTTTAAAAAGTGAAAAATCGAAAAAATAAAATGTTTAAAGAGTTTAATGCACTAAAAAAATACCTATTTAACAAGAAAGGAGGCAGCAATACAAAGAGGAACAAAAAGACATACAACATACAGAAAAAAATTGAAAAATGGCAGACATAAATTCTGCCTTATCAGTCATATTAAATATAAATGGATTCAACATTCCAATTAAAGGCAGAGACTGGAAGAAATAATTTTTAAAAATATTCCCAATACATGCTATTAACAAGAGACACACTGTAGATTCAAAGACACATATAGGCCGAAAGTAAAAAGATAAAATACACAAACAGCAATCAAAATAGAGCGGGAGTGTCTAAACTAATATAAAACAGACTATAAGACAAAAATTGCTACTAGAGGAAAAAAAGATATTTAATAATAATAAAGTGGTGAACTCGTCAATATAACAGCAAGTGTTATATATTCTCATAAAAATATATAACAGTTATAAATATGTGTACGTCTAATAATAGCCTCAAAATATATGAAGCAAAAGTTGACAGAATTAAAAGAGTAACTGACAATTCAACAACGGTCAAGACCTCAACACCCTACTTTCAGCATTATATAAAACAACCACAATGGGATACCATCTTACTCCTGCAAGAATAGCCTTAATAAAAAAAAAAATTGAAAAACAGTAGATATTAGCATGGATGCAGTGATCAGGAAACACTTCTACACTGTTGGTGGGAATGTAAACAAGTACAGCCACTATGGAAACAGTGTGGAGATTCCTTAAAGAACTAAAACTAGAACTACCATTTGATCCAGGAATCCTACTACTGGGTATCCACCCAGAAGAAAAGAAGTCATTTTCCAAAAAAGATATTTGCACAAATATGCAGATAACAAGATAAAACAACCATGCAGCTAAATAACAAGGAATAGAAGACTTGAAAAATACCTACTAGGCATAACAATGTATACAGAATATTCCACCATCAACAGCAGAATATACATTCTTCTCAAGTGCTTTATTTTTTTCCATAAGTTATTGGTGTACAGGTGGTATTTGGTTACATGAGTAAGTTGATGATTTGTGAGATTTTGGTGCACCCATCACCTGAGAAGTATACACTGCACCATATTTGTAGTCTTTTAATCCCTCACCCACCACCCCCCCAACTCTTGCAGGCCAAGTCCCCAAAGTCCATTGTATCATTCTTATGCTTTTGCATCCTCATAGCTTAGCTCCCACATATCAGTGAGAACATACAATGTTTGGTTTTTACATTCCTGAGTTGCTTCACTTAGAATAATAGTCTCCAATCTTATCCAGGTCACCGCAAATGCTGTTAATTCATTCCTTTTTATAGTTGAGTAGTATTCCATCGTATATTATATACACTACAGTTTCCTTATCCACTTGTTGATTGATGGGCACTTGGGTTGGTTCCAAAATTCCAATTTTGCAATTTGAATTGTGCTGCTATAAATATGCGTGTGCAAGTATCTTTTTTAGAAAATGACTTATTTTCCTCTGGGTAGATACCCAGTAGTGAGATTGTTGGATCAAATGGTAGTTCTAATTTTAGTTCTTTAAGGAATCTCCACACTGTTTCCATAGTAGCTGTATTAGTTTACATTCCCACCTAGCCGTGTAGATCACTGCATCCATGCCAATATCTACTGTTTTTCAATTTTTTTTTATTATGGCCATTCTTGCAGGAGTAAGGTGATATCACTTTGTGGTTTTGATTTGCATTTCCCTGATCATTAGAGATGTTGAGCATTTTTTTCATACATTTGTTGGCCATTTGTATATCTTCTTTTGAGAACTGTCTATTCATGTCCTTAGCCCACTTTTTGATGGGAGTTTTTTTTTTCCATACTGATTTGAGTTCATTGTAGATTCTGGATATTAGTCCTTTGTCAGATGTATAGATTGTGAAGATTTCCTCCCACTCTGTGGGTTGTCTATGTACTCTGCTGACTGTTCCTTTTGCCATGCAAAAGCTCTTTAGTTTAATTAGGTCCCAGCTATTTATCTTTGTTTTTATTGCATTTGCCTTTGGGTTCTTCGTCATGAAATCCTTGCTTAAGCCAATGTCTAGAAGGGTTTTTCCAGTGTTATCTCCTAGAATTTTTATTTTCAAGTTTTAGGGTTAAGTCCTCAATTCATCTTGAGTTGATTTTTGTATAAGGTGAGAGATGAGGATCCAGTTTCATTCTCCTACATGTGGCTAAGCAATTATCCCAGCACCATTTGTTGAAAAGGGTATCCTTTCCCCACTTTATGTTTTTGTTTGCTTTGTCAAAGATCAGTTGGCTCTAAGTAGTTGGTTTTATTTCTGCATTCTCTATTCTTTTCCATTGGTCTATGTGCCTATTTTTACACCGGTGCCATGCTGTTAATGTGACTATGGCCTTATAGTATAGTTTGAAATCAGGTAGTGTGATGCCTCCAGATTTGTTCTTTTTGTTTAGTCTTGCTTTGGCTATGCAGGCTCTTTTTTGGTTCCATATGAATTTTAGATTTTTTTTTCTAATTCTGTTTAGAATGATGGTGGTATTTTGATGGGGAATGCATTGAATTTGTAGATTGCTTTTGGCAGTCTGGTCGTTTTCATAATGATTCTACCCATTAATGAGCACGGGATGTGTTTCCATTTGTTTGTGTCATCTATGACTTCTTTCAGCAGTGTTTTGTAGTTTTCCTTCTAGAGGTCTTTCACCTCCTTGGTTAGGTATATTCCTAAGAATTTTTTTTTTTTTTTGTAGCTATTGTAAAGAAGATTGAGTTCTTGATTTGATTCTCCACTTGGTCTCTGTAGGTGTATAGAAGAGCTACTGATTTGTGTACATTAATCTTGTATCCAGAAACTTTGCTGAATTCTTTTCTCAGTTCTAGGAGCTTTCTGGAGGAGTCTTTAGGGTTTTCAAGGTAAATGATCACATCGTCAGCAAACAGTGACAGTTTGACTTCCTGTTTAGGATTTGGATGCCCTTTATTTCTTTCTCTTGTCTGATTGCTCTGGCTAGGACTTCCAGTAATATGTTGAAGAAGAGTGGTGAGAGTGGGCAACCTTGTCTTGTTCCAGTTCTCAGAGGGAATGCTTTCAACTTTTCCCCATTCAGTATTATGTTGGATGTGGGTTTGTCATAGATGGCTTTTATTACATTGAGGTAGGTCCCTTGTATGCCAATTTTGCTGAGAGTTTTCATTGCAAAGCGCTGCTGGATTTTGTCGAATGCTTTTTCTGCATCTATTGAGATGATTATGTGATTTTTGTGTTTAATTCTGTTTATGTGGTGTATCACATTTACTAACTTGCATGTTAAACCATCCCTGCATCCCTGGTATAAAACCCACTTGATGATGGTGGATTATCTTTTTGATATGTTGTTGGATTCAGTTGGCTAGTATTTTAAGAATCTTAGCATCTATATTCAAAGATACTGATCTGTAGTTTTCTTTTTTGGTTATTTCCTTTCCTGGTTTTGGTATTAGGGTGATTCTGACTTCATAGAATGAATTAGGGAGGGTTCCTTCTTTCTCTATCTTGTGGAATAGCGTCAAAAGGATTGGTTCCTTCTTTCTCTATCTTGTGGAATAGTGTCAAAAGGATTGCAACCCCCATCAAAATACCACCATTCTTCTTTGAATGTCTGGTAGAATTCTGCTGTGAATCCATCTGGTCCTTTTTGTTGGTAATTTTTTAATTACCATTTCAGTCTTGCTGCTTGTTATTGGTCTGTTCAGGGTATCTAATTCTTCCTGATTTAAGCTAGGAGGGTTGTATTTTTCCAAGAATTTATCCATATCTTCTAGTTTTTCTAGTTTATGTGCATAAAGGTGTTCATTGCAGCCTTGAATGATCTTTTGTATTGCAGTGGTGTCCGTTTTAATATCTCCTGTTTTGTTTCTCAGTGAGGTTATTTGGATTTTTCTCTCTTCTTTTCTTGGTTAATCTTGCTAGTGGGCTATCCATTTTATTTATCTTTTCAAAGAACCAGCATTCTCCAGGATAAACCATATGGCAGGCAACAAAACAGGCTACAATACATTTAAAAGGATTAAAGCACAGAGCATCTTTTTAACATACAACAGAATAAAATTAGCAATAAATAAAAAAAGGAAATTTAGAATTCATATGTATGGAGAATTAAGCAATACTTTACTAAATAAGCAATTGGTTCAAGAAGAAATAACAATGAAAATTGGAAAATACTTTGAAATAAATTGAAATTAAAACACAACAGACCAGAATTTTAGTGTTTTTATTTGCTAACCCTTGGAAGAAAACATAACAAAATTATTAAACAGTAAAGTTCAAGTCAATGACTTAACCTTCCACCATTTATGAAACTAAGAAAAGTAGAGCAAGATAAACCTAAAGCCAGAAGCAATGAAATAAGCTTAGAGTGGAGATAAATAAAATAGAAAATAGTAAACAATAGAGAAAATCAATAGAACCAAAAGTTGGTTCTTTGAAAGATCAACAAAAATGACAATCCTTTAGCTACATTAACCTAGCATAAAAAATAGAAGTTTCAAAATTTTTAAATGAGAATGAAAGAGGAAACATTACTACTAACTTGCATAAATCAAAAAGTTTATAAGGGAACAGTATGAACAATCATATGGCAACAAAACACATAACCTGATTGAAATAGATGAATACCTAGAAACCAAAAACTAGAGAAAATGACACGAAAAGAAATAGAAAACCTGAATAGACTTATAACAAGTAAAGACACCAAATGAGTAACAAAAAAGAAAGTCTCAAAAACAAAAGTGCAGCATAGGATGGCTTTATGAGTAAATTCTACCAGATAGTTAAAGAATTAACATCATTCTTTCATAAATGTCTCACTTAATTCTATGAGGCTAGTATTTTCCGGATACCAAAGCCAGGTAAATAACTAATTTTTCAAAATATCTATATATATTATAAATATAGAAATAAAAATCTTAAGTAAAATACAAGCAAACCAAATCTGGCAACATATTAAAAGAATTATACAGCATGACCAAATTGAGTTTATCCCAGGAATGAAAGGTGGTCTAACATCTGAAAATTAATGTAATAAAACATACCAACAGAACAATGAACTAAATGACATGATCTCAACAGACACAGAAAAAGCATTTGACAAAATCAACACACTTTATAATAAGAGAACACTTATCAAAATAGGAATGTAAGGCATGTCTTCAACCTGATAAACAGTATATGTGAAAAAGCCAAAAGGTAACATCACATGTAATGGTCAAAGACTGAAAGCTTTCCCATTAAAATCAGGAATAAGGAAAATATATCTATTCTTGCTACTTCTATTCAATATTGTACTGGAGGTTCTAGCCTGGCAATCAGGCAATAAATAAATGGTATTTAGATTAGAAATGAGGAAGTTAAACTATTTTTGTTTGCAGATGGTATGATCTCGTATATAAAAAATCCTAATATGCACAGATAGAAAAATGTTAGCACTAATAAATGAATTCATCAAGGTCACAGGAAACAAGGTCAATATACAAAAATTAATTGTATTGGCTAGGTTCTGTGGCTCACGCCTGTAATCCTAGCACTTTGGAAGGCCGAGGCGGGCGGATCACAAGGTCAAGAGATTGAGACCATCCTGGCCAACATGGTGAAATCCTGTCTCTACTAAAAATAGAAAAATTAGCTGGGTGTGGTGGCGCGTGCCTATAGTCTCAGCTACTCGGGAGGCTGAGGCAGGAGAATCGCTTAAACCCAGGAGGCAGAGGTTGCAGTGAGCTGAGATCACACCATTGCACTCCAGCCTGATGACTGAGTGAAACTCCATTTCAAAAAAAAAAAAGAAAGAAAGAAAGAAAAAATTAATTGTATTGCTATACACTATCAATCACTATCAATGAACAGTATGACAAAGAAAATTCAGAATGTTCAATTTGCCATAGTATCAAAAATAATACTTGGAAGTAAGATTAACAAGAGAAGTACAAGACTTATACACGAAAAATTACAGAATATCATTGAAAGGGATTAAAGACCAAAATGTATGAAAAGACATTCTGTATTTATGAATTAGAACACTTGATGTTAAGATAATAATACTCTGTGAATTAATCAACCTATTCCACACAAACCTTTTCAAAACACAAGCCTTCTATTTTGGAGAAACTGGCAAGTTGATTCTAATATCATATGGAAATGCAGTAGAACAAGAATAGCCAAAACAGTCTTTAAAAAGAATAATAAAACTTTGAAGACTCTACACTTCTTTAATTTCAAACTGTGGGACTGACATAAGCATAGAGGCAGATCAATTGAATAGAATTGAGAGTCCAGAAATAAACCATCCATTTATGAGCAATTGATTTTCAACAAAGGTGCCAAGACAATTGAAAGGAGTATAAAATTCTTTTCAATAAATAGTGCAAGGACAACTTGATATCCACTTACAAAAAAATGAATGTGGACTCTTATCTCACATCATATCAGAAGTTAACTAAACTGCATCAAAGACCTCAGTGTAAAACTAAAACTATAGCTAAAACTATACATCTCTCAGAAGAAAAATAGGCGTAAACCTTTGTTACCTTGGATTAGGCAATAGTTACCTAGATACATCACCAAAAGCAAAAACAGACAAAATAAATAAATTTCACTTCATCAAAACTAAAAACTTTTGTACTTAAGATAAACCCTATCAAGAAAGTGAAAATCCACACAATGGAAAATAGTATTTGCAAATCATATATCTGATAGGGGACTTGTGACCAGAATATACAAAGACTTTTTATGACTCAGTGATAACAGACAACTAACCCAATTAAAAAGTGGACAAAGGATTTAAATAGATTTTTTTAAAGAAGGTAAACACACGGTCAATATGAACATAAAAAGACATTCAACATCATTCATCATTAGGGAAATGAACATGAAAAACACAGCAATATACCTTTCACATTCTTTTTGGTAAAAGCTTTAATTAAAAAGACCGATAATAACAACTTTTAACATGCATGTGGAGAATTGGAATTATACATTGCTGATGGGTATATAAAATGGTGCAGTTGGTTTGAGAAAATTTAACAGTTTCTCAAAAAGTTAAACTCTATGTAAAATGTCCAGAATAGGCAAATCCACAGAAAATAAAGTAGATGAGTGGCTGCCAGGGACTGGGGGAAGAGAAGAATTGGAGAATATTTCCTAATGGTAAAAGATTTCATTTTAGATTAATCAAAATAATCTGAAATTAGGTTGAGGTAGTAGTTATACAATTGTTTTAATATACTAAAAAAGTACTGAATTGAGATATATTTTGTGGTACATGAATTATATTTTATCTTTTTAGAAACCTTCCATTAATTCAAATTAGATGGAAGGAGGTTGTAAAAGTGAGAGCAGAAATTAAATAAACTAAAAAACAAGGTTAAAGACGAGGAATAAAATCAAAATTTGGTCCTCTGCAAAGATTTAAAATATTATTTTGGTGAGATTTTTAAAGTAAACAAATTTGAAATATGGGAAAAGTAAGTAATACTATGAAGGAAAAAAGTAATAGAGATTAAAATAAATTATAAATAGAGATTATTATAACCATTATATATCAATAAATTTCAGTCTAAACAAAATAGACAAATTACTTAAAAATTAAGAAGCAATTTATAATATTCCTATTAAGTAAAAATACTTCAGTGCAATCATACAGACAATTGCCAGCAAACATGCAAAAAAACAGATCATTCCAATTGTACAAAAACCTTGAGAGAATAATACCTAATGCTAAATGACGAGTTAATGGGTGCAGCACACCAACATGGCACATGTATACACATGTAACAAACCCGCACATTGTGCACATGTACCCTAAAACTTAAAGTATAATAATAATAAAATTTAAAAAAGAATATCTTGGATAATAAAAGCAGATATTATTAACAGAAAGGAAAATTACAGGGTAATCTTATACATGCACATAAATGCAAAATGTAACAAAACATAAGTAAACTGAATATGGTAACAATTAGGAAAATAAAACATCTTTACCAATTTGGAGTTTTACCAGGAGTGTTAGTGTCATCAAATGTTACATAACGAATCAAAAATTTTAAAAATATATCTTATTAATGGATAATATGATTTGATAAAATTAAATCACTATTCATGATAAGATATCATAGTTAACTAAAAACTAAAGATTACTTCATATTCTGACAAATCACATCTACCAAAATACTACAACTATTCTTATGTCAAAAGGTTCAAACCATTCTGTTTACATTAGGAAAAAAGACACTATTATTGCTTCCATTCAAAATTTAATATAGTACCCAAATATGTGGTGAGTCAAGAAAAACATGTTCTAAGTATTTGAAAGGAAGAATAACACATTCTCATTAGTCACAAATTTCACTAAGAACCAATACTCTACAGAGATATTAGAGATTCTAGAAAATTGATTATATACGCAATTTTACGCATTTGCAACTCTTAGAAGACACTTAAAAATTTTTGAAGCCACATTTACTGATTATAAGTTAAATGATATAATGTCAGGGATTTGCCTCAAAATAATGTAGGGGTTGGTGAGAGAGAATGAGAGGCAGTATACATAAAACAAGATGTGCTATGATTGATAACTATTAAAGCCAGAAGTCATAGAAAAGGGGATAAATTATAATACATTCTCTACTTTTCTACCTGTCCTAAATTTTTTATAATGACAATTTGTAAACAACAACAACAAAACACCCATACAAGAAAAAAAATTAGAATTAAATCCCCCCAGCATAAGCTAATCCTTATGAAGGAAATCTTAAAACTTTTTAAAAAAATTATTTTGAAATTTATAATTGGATGAAAAATACACTATGTTCCTAGAGATGAAAACTTAGTATCATAAAGGAGCGAATTTTCCAAAATTAATTAATACATTTAATGCAATTTAAATCAGAATCCTTAGAAGCTATTTCAAGAAACACCAGTCTAATTCCAAAATGTGTACAGAAGATTACACGGGTCAATAGCCAAGACATTGAAAAAAAAAAAAGTAAAATTGTCTTACAAATTATAAATACTTAATATAAAATTGAAGTAAATAACTAAAATGACATGATATTAACATAGAAATTAATACATTCACAAATGGGACAAAGCAGAGAGCCCCTATGAAGGCCATTACCTACATGGAAATTTGATATGCAATATATATGGTATTGGCTGATCAATGTGAATGAACAATTGTCAATAAATGGTGTGTAAATATTGGCTACTCTTATGGAAAAAATAACCTTAGATTTCTATGGAATGCCATGACTTCAAATCTTTTAATGGCTTAAATATGAGCGGCAAACTTTTTAAGCTCTTGGGAAAAAGTACAGACACATTTTTTATGATATAGGCATGGGGAAGGATTGCTTAATTGTGCCAAATATCTTTTTTTTTTTTTAAATACTTTTAAGTTCTGGGGTGCATGTGCAGAACATGCAGGTTTGTTACATAGGTATACACGTGCCATGGTGGTTTGCTGCACCCATCAACCTGTCATCTACATTAGGTATTTCTCCTAATGCTATCCCTTCCCTAGCCCCCCACCCACAATAGGCCCCAGTGTGTGATGTTCCCCTGCCTGTGTCCATATGTTCTCATTGTCCAACTCAGAACATGCGGTGTTGGTTTTCTGTTCTTGTGTTAGTTTGCTGAGAATGATGGTTTCCAGTTTCATCCATGTCCCTGCTAAGGACATGAACTCACCCTTTTTATGGCTGCATAGTATTCCATGGTATATACGTGCTGCATTTTCTTTATCCAGTCTGTCATTCATGGGCATTGTGCCAATAAGTATTAAGTTCAACCTTATTAAAACCATAAAACTTCATAAATGATCATAAAACAGCATAACAAATATAAAAAGCCAAATTATAATTCAATCAATAAAATAAATAAGCCAAAAATACGTGCAAATGAAAAGAATAGATATTCCAGAAGTTATACAATAGGGAAATAAGTATATGAAAATAATGGAACCCATTAAAAAATCATTACACTGAACTATTTTTGTTTACCCACTAGATTGCCAAAAATAACCAGTTCTATAGTACTACATGTTGATGAGTATGTGGAACAATGGGAAGTCTTATAAATGCTGATGAGAGTATAAATCAATACAACCATTCAGAGTGCTGGGAGGGAAATAGCATTACCTTTAAATTTATACATGCATATATCCTGTGACCCAGACATTCTACTCCTAGGTATAGTCTAGAAAAACAGTGCCATATGTCACCAGGAGTCTGTATAAAAGCATTCATCACAACTTTGTTTCAATAACAAAAACTAAAAAGAAATCCTGAATGTCCATTGACAGAGACATTGAAAAATACCTTATAGCATATTCACACAATAAAATATAACTCTGTGAAAATAATTTAATTACTATAACTATGTATAACATGGGAGAATACCTGAACCATAATATTGATTAATCAAAAATAATTAGAACTTCTGAATACTACATATAGTATTATTTATATAAAGCATATTATCAAGCTAGACTAGATAATAAGCTACTCATGGAAACATACACTTATTATAAGTACTCTTACAAAAATAAGTGAAAGATAAACAAATTTGGGATAATGGAATTAGAACTATGAAAGCAGTAGGAGAATGGAATTGTGGATAATTTTTAGTTTTGAAGTTATATGGTAGGCTTCTAAGTATTTGTTATTTTAATTAAACTTCATAACTTCATTTTATGTTGCACATATTTTTATATATTAAATATTATATAAAATAAATTGAAGCCTCAAAAATTGAGTAATTTTAGAAGATTGCAGCAAATAAAAGGAGAGATCTGTGGTTTAAAGTAGCTCCGCCTTATCTATATATGTTAACATTCTCCTTTCCTCTATTCCAGTGGTTCTCAATCTTGGCTGTATACTGGAATCACCTAAGGGAGTTTTAAAATAATGATGCCAAGATTACACTTCCAGGGTGTCTGACTTAATTGGACTGGGGAAGGATCTCAACATCAGGATTTTTAAAAGTTATCCCAGGTAATTCTAATGTGCAATAAAGTATAATAACAGTTGATCTATTTTAAAATAATGTTTCAGAGACGATCTGTCTTGGTTGAAAGAACAAAATGAAAACATACATTTTGATTAAATGAAATATTATATTTACCCCAAATGTCCTATTTTGTACTATGGGAATGTTGAAATGAAAACATAAGGCTTTACAGATATAAAAATTATGATTCTCTAGTCCAAAAAAACTAGACTAGGTCAGAACACATATTAGTATAACAATAAATACAAACCAAAATTGAACAAAATATTTTCTTTGACTCCAGGAAATAAACACAGACATTGCTGAGATACTATGAAAATAAACAAAATGAATGTCATTAACTTAATGTCACATTTGTAAACTTTATAGTTACTAGAACTAAAATGAAAGTGATCTTCTGGTGTTTTTTTTAATAATGATAATTCTATTATTAAATATCAATTGAATAATACAAATATTCATTAAATAAAAAAGAAGAAATGTTCACTTGCTTTGCTAGTAAAAAAGAACCATTCAGCGTGAGCGACGCAGAAGACGGGTGATTTCTGCATTTCCATCTGAGGTACCGGGTTTATCTCACTAGCGAGTGCCAGACAGTGGGCACAGGCCAGTGGGTGCGCGCACCATGCGCAAGTCGAAGCAGGGCGAGGCACTGCATCACCTGGGAAGCGCAAAGGGTCAGGGAGTTCCCTTTCCGAGTCAAAGAAAGGGGTGAGGGACGCACCTGGAAAATCGGGTCACTCCCACCCGAATATTGCGCTTCTCAGACCAGCTTAAAAAACGGCGAACCACGAGATTATATCCCACACCTGGCTCGGAGGGTCCTACGCCCACGGAGGCTCGCTGATTGCTAGCACAGCAGTCTGAGATCAAACTGCAAGGCGGCAGCGAGGCTGGGGGAGGGGCGCCCACCATTGCCTAGGCTTGCTTAGGTAAACAAAGCAGCCCGGAAGCTCGAACTGGGTGGAGCCCACCACAGCTCCAGGAGGCCTGCCTGCCTCTGTAGGCTCCACCTCTGGGGGCAGGGCACAAACAAACAAAAAGACAGCAGTAACCTCTGCAGACTTAAGTGTCCCTGTCTGACAGCTTTGAAGAGAGCAGTGGTTCTCCCAGCACGCAGCTGGAGATCTGAGAACCAGCAGACTGCCTCCTCAAGTGGGTCCCTGACCCCTGACCCCCGAGCAGCCTAACTGGGAGGCACCCCCCAGCAGGGGCACACTGACACCTCACATGGCAGGGTATTCCAACAGACCTGCAGCTGAGGGTCCTGTCTGTTAGAAGGAAAACTAACAAACAGAAAGGACATCCACACCGAAAACCCATCTGTACATCACCATCATCAAAGACCAAAAGTAGATAAAACCACAAAGATGGGGAAAAAACAGAACAGAAAAGCTGGAAACTCTAAAACGCAGAGCGCCTCTCCTCCTCCAAAGGAACGCAGTTCCTCACCAGCAACGGAACAAAGCTGGATGGAGAACGACTTTGACGAGCTGAGAGAAGAAGGCTTCAGATGATCAAATTACTCTGAGCTACGGGAGGACATTCAAACCAAAGGCAAAGAAGTTGAAAACTTTGAAAAAAATTTAGAAGAATGTATAACTAGAATAACCAATACAGAGAAGTGCTTAAAGGAGCTGATGGAGCTGAAAACCAAGGCTCGAGAACTACGTGAAGAATGCAGAAGCCTCAGGAGCCGATGCGATCAACTGGAAGAAAGGGTATCAGCAATGGAAGATAAAATGAATGAAATGAAGCAAGAAAGGAAGTTTAGAGAAAAAAGAATAAAAAGAAATGAGCAAAGCCTCCAAGAAATATGGGACTATGTGAAAAGACCAAATCTAGGTCTGATTGGTGTACCTGAAAGTGATGGGGAGAATGGAACCAAGTTGGAAAACACTCTGCAGGATATTATCCAGGAGAACTTCCCCAGTCTAGCAAGGCAGGCCAACGTTCAGATTCAGGAAATACAGAGAACGCCACAAAGATACTCCTCAAGAAGAGCAACTCCAAGACACATAATTGTCAGATTCACCAAAGTAGAAATGAAGGAAAAAATGTTAAGGGCAGCCAGAGAGAAAGGTCGGGTTACCCTCAAAGGGAAGCCCATCAGACTAACAGCGGATCTCTCGGCAGAAACCCTACAAGCCAGAAGAGAGCGGGGGCCGATATTCAACATTCTTAAAGAAAAGAATTTTCAACCCAGAATTTCATATCAAGCCACACTAAGCTTCATAAGTGAAGGAGAAATAAAATACTTCACAGACAAGCAAATGCTGAGAGATTTTGTTTTGTCACCACCAGGCCTGCCCTAAAAGAGCTCCTGAAGGAAGCACTCAACATGGAAAGGAACAACCGGTACCAGCCGCTGCAAAATCATGCCAAAATGTAAAGACCATCGAGACTAGGAAGAAACTGCATCAACTAACGAGCAAAATCACCAGCTAACATCATAATGACAGGATCAAATTCACACATAACAATGTTAACTTTAAATGTAAATGGACTAAATTCTCCAATTAAAACACACAGACTGGCAAGTTGGATAAAGAGTCAACACCCATCAGTGTGCTGTATTCAGGAAACCCATCTCACGTGCAGAGACACACATAGGCTCAAAATAAAAGGATGGAGGAAGATCTACCAAGCCAATGGAAAACAAAAAAAGGCAGGGGTTGCAATCCTAGTCTCTGATAAAACAGACTTTAAACCAACAAAGATCAAAAGAGACAAAGAAGGCCATTACATAATGGTAAAGGGATCAATTCAACAAGAACAGCTAACTATCCTAAATATATATGCACCCAATACAGGAGCACCAAGATTCACAAAGCAAGTCCTGAGTGACCTACAAAGAGACTTAGACTCCCACACATTAATAATGGGAGACTTTAACACCCCACTGTCAACATTAGACAGATCAACGAGACAGAAAGTCAACAAGGGTACCCAGGAATTGAACTCAGCTCTGCACCAAGTGGACCTAATAGACATCTACAGAACTCTCCACCCCAAATCAACAGAATATACATTTTTGTCAGCACCACACCACACCTATTCCAAAATTGACCACATAGTTGGAAGTAAAGCTCTCCTCAGCAAATGTAAAAGAACAGAAATTATAACAAACTATCTCTCAGACCACAGTGCAATCAAACTAGAACTCAGGATTAAGAATCTCACTCAAAGCCGCTCAACTACATGGAAACTGAACAACCTGCCCCTGAATGACTACTGGGTACATAACAAAATGAAGGCAGAAATAAAGATGTTCTTTGAAACCAACGAGAACAAAGACACAACATACCAGAATCTCTGGGACACATTCAAAGCAGTGTGTAGAGGGAAATTTATAGCACTAAATGCCCACAAGAGAAAGCAGGAAAGATCCAAAATTGACACCCTAACATCACAATTAAAAGAACTAGAAAAGCAAGAGCAAACACATTCAAAAGCTAGCAGAAGGCAAGAAATAACCAAAATCAGAGCAGAACTGAAGGAAATAGAGACACAAAAAACCCTTCAAAAAATCAATGAATCCAGGAGCTGGTTTTTTGAAAGGATCAACAAAATTGATAGACCACTAGCAAGACTAATAAAGAAAAAAAGAGAGAAGAATCAAATAGACACAATAAAAAATGATAAAGGGGATATCACCACCAATCCCACAGAAATACAAACTACCATCAGAGAATACTACAAACACCTCTACGCAAATAAACTAGAAAATCTAGAAGAAATGGATAAATTCCTCAACACATACACTCTCCCAAGACTAAACCAGGAAGAAGTTGAATCTCTGAATAGACCAATAACAGGAGCTGAAATTGTGGCAATAATCAATAGTTTACCAACCAAAAGGAGTCCAGGACCAGATGGATTCACAGCTGAATTCTACCAGAGGTACAAGGAGGAACTGGTACCATTCCTTCTGAAACTATTCAAATCAATAGAAAAAGAGGGAATCCTCCCTAACTCATTTTATGAGGCCAGCATCATTCTGATACCAAAGCCAGGCAGAGACACAACCAAAAAAGAGAATTTTAGACTAATATCCTTGATGAACATTGATGCAAAAATCCTCAATAAAATACTGGCAAACCGAATCCAGCAGCACATCAAAAAGCTTATCCACCATGATCAAGTGGGCTTCATCCCTGGGATGCAAGGCTGGTTCAATATACGCAAATCAATAAATGTAATCCAGCATATAAAGAGAGCCAAAGACAAAAACCACATGATTATCTCAATAGATGCAGAAAAAGCCTTTGACAAAATTCAACAACCCTTCATGCTAAAAACTCTCAATAAATTAGGTATTGATGGGACGTATTTCAAAATAATAAGAGCTATCTATGACAAACCCACAGCCAATATCATACTGAATGGGCAAAAACTGGAAGCATTCCCTTTGAAAACTGGCACAAGACAGGGATGCCCTCTCTCACCACTCCTATTCAACATAGTGTTGGAAGTTCTGGCCAGGGCAATTAGGCAGGAGAAGGAAATAAAGGGTATTCAATTAGGAAAAGAGGAAGTCAAATTGTCCCTGTTTGCAGACAACATGATTGTATATCTAGAAAACCCCATTGTCTCAGACCAAAATCTCCTTAAGCTGATAAGCAACTTCAGCAAAGTCTCAGGATACAAAATCAATGTACAAAAATCACAAGCATTCTTATACACCAACAACAGACAAACAGAGAGCCAAATCATGAGTGAACTCCCATTCACAATTGCTTCAAAGAGAATAAAATACCTAGGAATCCAACTTACAAGGGATGTGAAGGACCTCTTCAAGGAGAACTACAAACCACTGCTCAAGGAAATAAAAGAGGATACAAACAAATGGAAGAACATTCCATGCTCATGGGTAGGAAGAATCAATATCGTGAAAATGGCCATACTGCCCAAGGTAATTTACAGATTCAATGCCATCCCCATCAAGCTACCAATGACTTTCTTCACATAATTGGAAAAAACTACTTTAAAGTTCATATGGAACCAAAAAAGAGCCCGCATCGCCAAGGCAATCCTAAGCCAAAAGAACAAAGCTGGAGGCATCACACTACCTGATTTCAAACTATACTACAAGGCTACAGTAACCAAAACAGCATGGTACTGGTACCAAAACAGAGATATAGATCAATGGAACAGAACAGAGCCCTCAGAAATAACGCCGCATACCTACAACTATCTGATCTTTGACAAACCTGAGAAAAACAAGCAATGGGGAAAGGATTCCCTATTTAATAAGTGGTGCTGGGAAAACTGGCTAGCCATATGTAGAAAGCTGAAACTGGATCACTTCCTTACCCCTTATACAAAAATCAATTCAAGATGGATTAAAGATTTAAACGTTAGACCTAAAACCATAAAAACCCTAGAAGAAAACCTAGGCATTACCATTCAGGACATAGGCATAGGCAAGGACTTCATGTCTAACACACCAAAAGCAATGGCAACAAAAGCCAAAATTGACAAATGGGATCTAATGAAACTAAAGAGCTTCTGCACAGCAAAAGAAACTACCATCAGAGTGAACAGGCAACCTACAAAATGGGAGAAAATTTTCGCAACCTACTCATCTGACAAAGGGCTAATATCCAGAATCTACAATGAACTCAAACAAATTTACAAGAAAAAAACAAACAACCCCATCAAAAAGTGGGCAAAGGACATGAACAGACACTTCTCAAAAGAAGACATTTATGCAGCCAAAAGACACATGAAAAAATGCTCATCATCACTGGCCATCAGAGAAATGCAAATCAAAACCACAATGAGATACCATCTCACACCAGTTAGAATGGCGATCATTAAAAAGTCAGGAAACAACAGGTGCTGGAGAGGATGTGGAGAAATAGGAACACTTTTACACTGTTGGTGGGACTGTAAACTAGTTCAACCATTGTGGAAGTCAGTGTGGCGATTCCTCAGGGATCTAGAACTAGAAATACCATTTGACCCAGCCATCCCATTACTGGGTATATACCCAAAGGACTATAAATCATGCTGCTATAAAGACACATGCACACATATGTTTATTGCGGCATTATTCACAATAGCAAAGACTTGGAACCAACCCAAATGTCCAACAGTGATAGACTGGATTAAGAAAATGTGGCACATATACACCATGGAATACTATGCAGCCATAAAAAATGATGAGTTCGTGTCCTTTGTAGGGACATGGATGAAATTGGAAATCATCATTCTCAGTAAACTATCGCAAGAACAAAAAGCCAAACACCACATATTCTCACTCATAGGTGGGAATTGAACAATGAGATCACATGGACACAGGAAGGGGAATATCACACTCTGGGAACGGAATTGAACAATGAGATCACATGGACACAGGAAGGGGAATATCACACTCTGGGGACTGTGGTGGGGTGGGCGGAGGGGGGAGGGATAGCATTGGGAGATATACCTAATGCTAGATGACGAGTTAGTGGGTGCAGCGCACCAGCATGGCACATGTATACATATGTAACTAACCTGCACAATGTGCACATGTACCCTAAAACTTAAAGTATAATAAAAAAAAAAAAAGAAAAAGAAAAAATAGAAAAAAAATAAAAGAAGAACCATTCATACTGACAAAGAAATAATAAAACAAAATAAGCATTTCATGCACAGAGGCATTATTATTATTACTTTTTGCATTATTTTTCAAGTTAGATATAGTTATTTATAATTCAATCCTGTAACTTCTTGGGAAAATTGCATTCAAATCACAAAATTATAACAAAAATTTTCACTCACAAATTATTGAAAATGTAGAGGTTTTGTTAATGAATTTTACAATTATTGTGATAGTTTTATTTTGTAGGTTATTTCAAGAAGATTTTCATTGTACATGTGCTGAAAGTTAGGTATACTGAATTTACTTGTACAATATCTAAGCTCTTTAATAACTTAAAATGATCATTAATGCAGTTTTATTTCATAAAAACAATTGCTACTTTTTCATATCAAGCTCCTTGCATAGAAGCTGCATAATTTTAATGTAATGAAGCTCATGAACACTATTGCTCATCTAGATTTTGAGATTAGAAGAATGTAATTTTCATATCTGTAATGCCTTACATTTTTATTTCAATGTTGCCTTTATAGAAATTGTTTTAGGATGCCATCATGTGGTATAATGACTACATTCAAAAGGTAAATGCAGACAAATGTGGAATATATGCCAATTATAGCAATGCTATAATTTTCTTAATAAAATTTCATTCTGTTTAAGAATTTATGAGAGAATGAGAGAACAGATGTCTCAGATGAGAGGACACATGCGGTTCTTTCATAACCAGGATACCTCTTTGTCTGCAAGGCTCATAAGGAGAAACAGATACCATAAAATCAAAATCTTGGAAACAACAGAGTTAGGCTGATTTATAAATCTTTCCCTTTACCAAATTTAAGTAATTGGATGAGGCCATCTGATACTGCCAATTTTTGAGAAAAAAATATTTTACTTTATCTGTGTGATCCTAAAGAATATAATTCTATGTCACTCAGCTACACTAAGAAGAGAGAGCACAGAGGAAGAAACAAAATAAATCCATATTTTGATATTGAATGAAAAAGTACTTTTTCTTAAATCTACAGAGTGCTGTATTTGGTGGAAACAAACAGAAAAAGGAATTAAATTCCTAGGATCTGGTGATTTACTTTCTGACTGATCAATAGTAAATCAATTGACTTAGTGGGTCTTAGTTTCTTTATCTGTCAAATAAGGAATTTGGATCAGATATATCTACGGTCTCCTCCAAATCAATAAATGTTCCATACTTTCATGTTCCCTGACACTTTAAAAAAACCTTATGAGCAATACCAACCATACATTAATAAATGAGTATTGAAAACCTATGGCAGAAATAAAGAAAAGATGTTGGGAACTGAAGCACAACTCAGTATAAAAAGGCAATAAAATTACATGATAAAATGTTTTCTAATCTATAATTATTATAGATATCACAGAAGGCAAAGATGAACAATGAGGACTAGAAGACTCAGCAGCTTTGTGGAGACATGGAACTTGAATTGAATATAGATAATAGGATTTGGGTAGACTTGCGTAAAAGAGCATTCAAAGTGAATAAGAGAGAATATACAAATGGAAGACTAACCAGTGATGGAAACAAACAAACAAATAGAGACAGGGGCTTTGTATACTAATCAAACATGTTCTATTTGACCTGAAGGATATTTTAATAAGGAAATTTCACACAAAAATCCATATTTTCAGCTTCTCTTGGAAGAGCAGATCTGACAACAATGGCTCATAGCACCTAAATGGCAAAAGCTAGTGAGGTTGACCCTTGATATACCCCATGCTTTCTCCAGTCTACCTCAATATGTAGAACTTTCTGATGTTTCCCCCACCTGGCCTGCTTTACACACTTATGGTATTTTTCTATGCCTCCAGGTATTAATTTGAATATGCAACCCTTGGATATGGGTCATATAAGACAAAGTGAAGGGAATGAGAACAAATTTAAATGATTGGATGAGGCCGTCTGATACTCCCAATTTTAGAGAAAAAATATTTTACTTCATCTTTTTGACTCTAAAGAATCTAATTCTATGTCACTCAAGTATTAATTTGAATATGCAGCCCTTGGATATGGGTCGTACAAGACAAAGTGGAGGGAATTATAACAGAAGATAGAAAATAAATGAAGACAGTTAGTACTTTTAATGCCTCATAACAGTTTAAATGCATTTATTTTATCAAACCTAAGTTAAAGACTCTTGAAATAAGCATGCGAAATCATGTAATGTATATGTAAAATAAAGTATCCCAAATCTGGAAGCATTTATACTCCCTAATATTATAAAATGAACTTTGTATTAAAGCAAGAAGAAAATTACAATGTCTACTTTAGTCAATAAACTATTCCCTGTAGCTGCCTCATTTAATTCAAAATAAGAATAAAGAAACTGAGGATGGAATTGATCAAAATAAAAACAAAAACAAACTAATCATCTCACTGAACAGAGGCTGTGCATATTTAGACTACATGACTTGCTAAGCCCTATCTGGATCAGAATCTTCCTCAGCTATTTTCACATGGGAGCCTTAACATTAAAAATAATCATTTTCCCAATTCTAGTACTGAGAATGAAAGTAGCTTAATTTGAATTACCCTCCCAGAGGTGACAAACTCTGGATAAAATATAAAAGCTAACTATTTAAGGCACTGGAGAGCAACCAAAAGTAGGCAGAAATTGAAGGGGATTGAATTCTTGAAAGAAAGGGAATGCAACTGGGTGATAATATAAACATTTATGTGACTTCACTTAAGGGAACGCTAAAGTCTTCCCATATGCAGAATGGCTAATACTCAAGGGGAAACTTACAAGTGTATTGCTTTAGGTGTCAGAGAAGTTTGTGTCTTCTAGAGCAGATGGAAATTAACAGAGAAAGTCCCAGAAAGCAGGACTTTCTATAACTAAGGGATTTTTCCTAAGACTAAAAGCTAAACTAAAAAGACCCTCCTAATGAAGTGAAAATAAAAGCTCTGTAAGTTCAAGGAGATCAGCCAAAAATTAAATTGCTAGCTATAACTAAAGTCATAACTCTTCACAGAAAGTTACTGGAATCCAAAGTCTCTACAATGTTCTTACATATGATATGATATAATAATAAGGAGGCTTTGATATGTTGAGGATGCTTACAGTAATACCTTAAACAACCGCTAAATATAAAATAAAATAGAGGTATGACCAAAAAGGGGGGCAATAAAGAAAATAAAATGGAATAGCAAAACATTTCATTAATGCAAATTAAGACAGAAAAGGAGAAAAAGCAGGGGATGAAGAGATGCAACACATAGGAAAAAAATAGAAAAATTTATATAAGCTCAATCATAGTAAATTTTACATTAAGGATTCCAATGAAAACAGAATGTCAAACTAGACTTTTAATAAAGCCTGTTGTCTACAAGATATACTTTTTGTTTTCTTTGAGATAGAGTCTCATTCTGACACCCCGGCTGAGTGCAGAGGCCTGATCCTCGCACCTGAGCCTCACGAGTAGCAGGGACTACAGGCACATGCAACCATGCCTGGCTAATTTTTTAAAAATTTTATTTGTAGAGACAGGTTCTTGCTATGTTGCCAGGCTGGTCTAGAACTCCTAGGCTCAAGTGATCCTCTTGCCTCAGCCTTCCAAAGTGCCAGGATTACAGGCATGAGCCATCACGCCTGGCCAAGAGATACAT
Organism: Pan paniscus; assembly: GCF_029289425.2. Classification (NCBI taxonomy): domain Eukaryota; kingdom Metazoa; phylum Chordata; class Mammalia; order Primates; family Hominidae; genus Pan; species Pan paniscus. The sequence continues at coordinate 105,763,929 of NC_073253.2, forward strand.
TTTAAATTAAAAGACATAGATAAGGTGAAAGGAAAAGAGAGGGGAAAAATATATGTATACACACACACACACACACACACACACACACACATATATATATAAAGATAAGCATTAAAAATTAGTATGGAAATATTAATATCAGACCAAGTAGAGTTTCAGACAAGGTATATTACCAGAATTAAAAAGATGTATTTCAAGTGTTTGACAGAACAAAAAGGTGATAGTCAAATCTACAACTATAGTTCAACATTTGTATAATCCTCTTTAATAGATAAAATTTTAAAATATAGTCAATATAGAGAATATTTAATTATACTATCAACTACTTTGTCCTAATTTGACATATAGAACAACACACAAAACTGCAGAATGCATAGCCTTTGCAAAGTGTACCTAGAGCATTTACTAATATAGGCCAAATGCTAGAACATTTTAAAGGTTTAATTATTGGCCGGGCGCGGTGGCTCACGCCTGTAATCCCAGCACTTTGGGAGGCTGAGGCGGGTGGGACACCTAAGGTCAGGAGTTCAAGACCAGCCTGGCCGACTTAGTGAAACCCTGTCTCTAGTAAAAATACAAAAATTAGCCAGGTGTGGTGGTGGGCGCCTGTAATCCCAGGTACTTGGGAGGCTGAGGCAGAAGAATCATTTGAACACAGGTGGAGGTTGCAGTGAGCCGAGACTGCGCCACTACACTCTAGCCTGGGTGACAGAGCAAGACTCTGTCTCAAAAAAAAAAAAAAAAAAAAACTGAAAAAGTTTAACTTTTTAATTGAAATTTTACAAAGTATAACCTCTAATAAGAATGGAATTAAATTTGATGTGAATAAAATGACAGCTTAAAATGTCCAAATATTTGGAAAGTTAAAACACATACTTTTCAATGACCATGAGTCAAATAAGAAACTACAAAGAAAATAAAATATTTTACTGAGTTACGATAAAAATACAACATCTCAAAGCAGAGTTTAGAGGGAAATTTATAGCAGTGAAGATGTATATGAGGAAATGAATAAGTTTTTAATTCAGTGATCTAAGTTTCCACCTTAAAAAGCTAGAAAAGGAAACAAAGTATATCCAAACTAAATGGAAGGAAAAATAAATAAAAGACAATAATATAAGGGAAAAAAGCAATAACTATGGAATAATGACAGCAAATTTTCACAATAAATATTTTCAAGGTCTAAGGGTTAGGCTAGGTTAAAATCTACGTTTACAATTCAGTATAGCAGACTTGTTACATCATCATGGGTCTGGAACAGCCACTTACAGAGCTGAAATGACAAGAAAATTTGTGTTGTGAAAATGTAAAGCTTTAGGTTTTCATCTAGATATATAAATAGTTCTTCCACTATGCAAAAAGCTTTGACCACCTTTCTATACCTTTATGAACTGGTCAAAATGCAAGATACAAAATGATGTGGTTTGTTTGCAAAATCTTCTTCACTTTTTTTAAGGAATGTGCATTTTATTTCTAGAATAAATTTATTCATGACACTCCACTAAAATGTTTTCCCCAAAGAAAGTGACATTCTTCCCATTGTTTCCATGGCTCCAGCAAGCAAAAATGGGTGTAACAAGTGGTCCAAACACTTTTTACTTTCTTATAGAACAACAGAAAAGAAAAATAACTGCCTTCCCTGGTACTAAGCTGCACCAAATACAAATGCTGAAGAAGCACTTGGGCTAAAAACAAATTCTAATCTGATGCATTAACCTCTTTGAAGAGATAATATTGGCATCTAAGCTATTAATTAACTTCTGTTTATAAAGGAATTATAAGAGAAAAGTAGAATGTAAATACTAATTAGTCTTATTATAATAATTATATTTTATCCTTATAATGTTATATAACCCTTAAGAAGAAATTAAGTTGTCATTTTAAGTATAATAAAGAATAAAAACTTCTGAGTGCCTACATTACAAAGTTACAAGATAACTTTTCAGGAGACAAATTTATTGCACTCAAGTGTAGCCTTAAGATGAATGCAGCATAGGTGACCATTTTAAAGGTTCTCATAGGTTGGTAGAATTTAAGAAAAGGAGAAATAACTCGCAGGTCCCAAATAACCCCACATTAACTGGCTATATTCCTGGAATTTTCCCATTCAAATTTATTCTGTTGGGTTAATAGCTTTTGGGCCTTCAAGAGATCTCCACAAAATGTTCACTATGGAAATAACCCCTAAGACATTTTAAACAAATACCTCAAAAATCACTGGTTGAAGCTATCAAAGTGTAAAAGAGGTGGTTTGTGGGAAAACAAGCACCATCAGAAGTGGGAAAGAGCTCTCCCATGATTACCTAATTCACTTAGGTCTAATCTTGTAGGGAAGTAAAATGTTGCTTAGTTTTGCCGAGTTTTTAATATAATTATATTGAATTGTTTGTTACTAGAAATTTTGTGATAATAAGGAAAAGAGATGATTATCACAGAAATATTGTTATTTTGGGGATAGCAAATATCTTTTTTCTAAGTGTTTCTGTCTGTTTTTGGTTTTGTTTTGTTTGTTATAAACTCCTCCGTAGAGTATGTGTGTGATTATTAAAGGGCAACTTGAAGAGTCTGATCTTTTAGGAATGTTGTAATTTAAAAATATGGATGTCATTTCATAAATGTTCCTCAAGTCTTATGATGCCAATCCCATCAAATGCATTGGTCAAGTGTCCTCAAGAGGCTAGTAATGGTTTGCCAGGGAATTTCTGCAGTTCCAGGGGCTGAAACTAGGGCTGACAAATCACAGGGCTAAAGATGCAAACTGAAATTTCAGTCACCGAGTGGGAAGGACAAAATTTTCAGTCACTGAGTAGAAGGACAAGTTTTAGCAAAGGAATTTTCAATAATTAGTATAAACCTAGGTCATTTTCAAGACCAGTTTTAAATCTTGAAGGGGAAATAAAAGGAATAAAAGAAACATCAGTTTAGCTCAGCCTTCACCTTTAGACCATGATCCTTTCTCTTTAATAGGCAAATTGGCTCTTGTCACTCCTCCTGGTTAAAACCCTCCAGTGACTTCCCTTTGCACTTAGAATATAACTGGAACTCCTCATTTGGATGTATGAGCCCTACATGGTCTGGCTTCAATATGCGAACCTCACCTCCTTCCACTTTCCCCTCACTCACTACCCGGTAGCCACATCGCCCACCTTTTTAGAACTGCCCATGGCAAGTGAGCCCCTTCCTTCATTTGGGCATTGTACTCACTGTTCCCTCTGCCTGTACCGTATGTCTACACTCTTTTTCACAAAGCAAGTTCATTCTCTTCCAGCAGGCCTCCACTTAAAAATCCTTTCCTCAAAGAGATCTTTCCTGGCTATCTGAAGTAGAATTCTTCAATTACTTTCATTATTATCATCTGGTTAATTTCAATCATGGGACTTAAAACAATCTGTAATTACTTCTGTTGCTTATTGATTTATCTGTTACCTTTTTTAGGTTATAAGCTATGTAAAGTTGGGGAGCATATTTTTCTTGTTCATCACCATATCTCTAGTTAGCATGGTGCCTAGCCTACAGAAGAGATTTCAGTTATGTTTAGCTTATTATTTTTACTATGATCCCAAAGCTTAACAGAAGCCACTCTGACAGCTAGACTGTCTTGTCTCCAATGTCAATTTGTTTTCTTCTTTTTCAAATCATGTGAAAACAGTGGAAGTAGTGAAAAGTGACCTGATTTTAGAAATATTTGGAAAGTAACAACTACATGATTGTCTGATAGACTGAATGTGTAATATAGGTGATATAGAGTCAAAGATGATTTTAATATCTGAGTTAATGCAAGAATGAATTTTCAATTTACTGAGAAAATAACGAGGTGGGCAGGTTTGGGTGAGAGGAAGGGAGATGAGTTCAATTTCAGATATGTTAAATTTGAAGTATTTATAAATCCACTTAAATTAAAACAAATGTAGATAGTTGCATACCTGAGTATAGTACTGAAGGGAAGATCAGGGTGCTGAGGGACCACCAGAGACCAACATAAAATGTTTATCATTATGAACCTCACTAACTGGATTAAGGAATGATTGATTCCACTTTTCATCCAGATGCTGCAGCGATGTGCATCCAGAGCCTCCTCTACTCAGGTTTGCCTAGGTTGAAATTCCATGGGATTAATTTAAACAAGACCTTTGTTTTCCATAAGCCCATTACTATCCCTGTTATACACAGCAAGTCTTAAACATTTGCTGAATTTGTAGTAAATGTTTCTCCTTCACCTTACCTTCTGCTTTAAAAACACTAATTTGAGTGGTTATGAAATGACTGTGCATAAAATGGAGCTGTGTGACTTTTTTAGAGGACAATGATGCCTTGACTTTTCTGTCCCCAAGGATCTGACCCTTAAAATTCTATAAGGACATGGAATAATTGGTTATTTGCATATGTCTCTTTTTTCTTTCTTCCCTTTGCGTGTTGTTCAGAATCAGACAATGTATTCCTTGGACTATCTTGGCAGTTTATGAGCCTGAATCAATCAGTTAATTTGTAAGCATGGCACAGGATTTATGTGTACAGCTATAAATGAACATAGTTATTTCTCTATTTTAAATATAATAATCACTTTAGACAGTATACTTTTAATTAATTACTGCAGATTTTTGTACTAGTTTTCATCTTAAATATGAGCATTTCACAATCCTCTATTAAAACTCTGCTTTGAGATGTAGAGCTGTGGAACACCAATCAGGAAAAACATAAATATAGAGGACATATTTTAATATAGCTACTTGAGCAGAGGAAAGTGGTTTTCTTGTAAATTTTAAATATCGTGCTTTCAAAGAGAGATGCTGATACGGGAATAGAAGACAGCAAAGCTGCAGAATTGAAAATAATATAACAATTGCCTTTATTATTCAGAATTCCCCAAAGAAACAAAACCAACAGGATATGAGTAGGTGTAAACAAACATGTATATACATAGAGAGAGGAATTGACTCATGTGATTGTAGAGGCTGCTGCTAATTCCCAAGATCTGCAGTTGGCAAGCTAGAGACCCAGGATTGCCAATGTATAGTTCCAGTCTGAAAGCTCACAGGCTGAAGACCCAAGAGTCTGTTTCAATTCGAGTCTGAAGACAAGAAAAGACTGATGTCCCAGCTTACCCAGTCAGGCAGAGGAGTTCTGCTTTACTCACAGAAGGGTTAGCCTTTTTGTTCTATTCAGACCTTCAACTGATTGGACAAGGTCCACCCAAATTAGGAAGGGCAACTTGCTTTACTCAGTCTACTAATTCAAATGTTGATCTCATCTAACAGCACTCTCACAGACACACCCATAGTAATGTTTGACCAAATACTTGTATGCCCTAATGCCCAGGCAAGTTGACACATAAAATTAGCCATCACATTGTCACATAAATATGACAGGGCACTTATTTTCATACAAGAAACTATTTTTCCTCAAAAAAATTAACAATGAAGTTAATTATTATTCATGTATACCTTCTTTCCTCCCAGGAGTGTCGCTTTTAACCATTAGAGTGTTGCTACATCTCTTTGAAAATTATGGGAGTTTTCCATAACCAAACTGGAAGAGAAGACATCTTGAGTTCTTATACTAACTCTGATTCCCAGCTCCCTAACTCCTGAGTGATCTTAGGAAAGTCAGTTAAACTTGTGAAATCTTAATTCCTCAAATACAAGAAGGACACTGGACCAAAGGGCTCGTATGGCTCTTCCGTGGGAATGACTCTTTAACTGGTGATAGCTCCCTTCTCTACTACTGTATCTGTTTGGACCCATCATAGGTGGAAGTGAACTCCCCAGCTTGTAGCCTAAGAACAAGTCCTTGTGGTGATCATGATGGTTAGGGGAGCAGAGGAGAAAAAGCAACACCATCTGCTACCTGAATTGTTTGCACTGACCATAGTAGGAAGAAAAATCGTTCTAAAGTACCCAACATGTCCGAAATACACATTGTTTTTCTTTTCTTTTCCTTTTTTCTTTTTGAAACAGAGTCTTGATATGTCGCCCAGGCTGAAATGCAGTGGCATGATCTCAGCTCACTGCAACCTCCACCTCCTGGGTTCAAGCAATTCTCATGCCTCAGCCTCCCGAGCAGCTGGAACTACAGAAGTGCACAACCACGCCCTAATTTTTTTTGTGTATTTTTTGGTAGAGATGGGGCTTCACCATGTTGGCCAGGCTGGCCTGGAACTCCTGTCCTCAAGTGATCTGCCCTTCTCAGCCTCCCAAAGTGTTGGGATTACAGGCGTGAGCCACTGTGCCCTGTCCTAAATAGGCATTCCTATACTCACATAATTATACAAAACGAAACCATCCTTCTTTATTTCCTTTCTTTTTTGTTATTTTATTCAAATGTCTACTCAGAATTTTGTCAAGGGGAGGAGAAGGAAGTATGAAAAGTGAAGGAACCTGGTCAGTTCAACAGTGCTATCCACAGGTGTGGCCCAAATCAGACTCGCATATCTAATTCTTTGAATTTTCTTTTCACTAAAATATAGAGGGTGTCTATTGCTCTGAGCTAGTTTCACCATCCATAACTCTCTAAGTTTTCTTCCAAGACTGTGATAACCACAGTAATATTCTGTGGTACCAGTTATACAAAAGACTAGAAGTTAACTGTCTAGCATACCTTACAGATAAAAGTGGATGTTAAACTGACCTATTTTTTTCCACCAACCTTAAATTTTTGTTATTTTTGTTGGCTTTGTGTGTTTTGTTTTACGGGGTTGTTTTTGTTTGTTTTGTTTGTTTTGGAGGCAAGTCTGTTTTCCTCAGATGGTTAAATCTAGTATTTTTAAAATCTACTTGAGTTCAAACAGATTAATATATTTTATGGTTAATTTCACCCTTCACCATTTTACTCCCCAATAGAATCTAAATGCAAACGGACTGAGAAAACAGTATTAGAAGTAGTTGTCCACACACTGGAGTAAAAATATGGTAATTATCCCACTGTTGTGACTCCCCAAGACAGCCAAATAGGATCATTCAAATCCTAAAGGAAGTTTCAGGGGTCTCAATTACCCACTTTGGCTGTCTACATCAATCAAAATAACTACCCTCTTTTCCAATTCTCATTCATGCTGTAACATATAGCTACAATTACAGGTGAAATATAAGGAATCACTTTGTGACAGTGAGGCTTGTTCAGCAACAGAGCATATAAACACTGAATCATTTCCATTTCTGATAATTGGAAACCCCATTGAGTCAGGGTTGGATTAGATGCATCTCTGACTGTGGGAAGGAGAGAAAGTTCCTTATTGAAAACTCTTTTAGTACTTTCATTTATTTAAGTATATTATTTCCTAAATATGTAGTGTTCTGTCTATATATTCTCCAAAAAAAGCAATTATATTTTTCTTTTTTTTTATCTTCCAGCCAAATTACCACTCTCTTGGGCCTATAACTTTATCATACTCCTGAACATATTTGACCAAGTGGTAATAAAACTTTGAAATACAAGGCTAAAGTTACTGCTTACTAAGCCAGGGGTGGAAGAATTTACAGTACTACTACTCACTGGGTCTATCTTGGCTCATGTGTAATAGTGATGGATTTCTAGCATGCAGAATTTAGAGATTTTTCACTATTTTCACAACATTGGGATTATTAATAGAGTAGTATCTGAAACTGAACAATATAGGGGAAGGGGAAAGAGAGGTTGTGAATTATTTTGTGTGACTTTTTAATTCTTTTGATATGCATGCACTTGTCACAACCTCTCCTTGCTTCATAACAGTATGCATAACGTGTGGTTGATTCTTTGGCCATCTCTATGCAGAATTCTGTGTGACAGCAAGTGCTACATGATGACTGGGAATGTGATGATGATTGCTGCTGCCACTTCCACAACTACTCTACCTCCGCCATCTTCACCACCACTACTGCAATATACTGTTAGGCTGATAATAAATCTGGAAAGTTTGCCCTGGGTTAATCCAACTCATACTTGGCTAAAATGCCTCAGAAGCAAATATGCAGAATATGAACACAGAATTGGTGACTCAGGTTCTCAGGTTCTCAGAGTGGAGTTAATTGCCCCTCCTAAGCTCATGGGCCATATCACCTTGCTGACTGTTAACAGGCTTGACTCTCCCAGCCAGAAATAGTTCCATCATGGAAGTTGTCCGAGTGCCAAGTAGATTTGCCATGTATTGTTCTTCTTTCTGTATTTAATTTATAGACAGATAGTGAGCATTATTGGAATAAGACCCTCAGGCATTTGAGAACTTGTGAGGATGAGTATGTCAGATTTCTATTTTTTTTAAAATGCACAGCCTTTAGAGAGAGACCTGGAAAATCATTGCTGCCTGCATAGCATGCAATGCCATTTCTAATCCAGCAAGAAAAGAGGCAAAGAAAAATTACTATATGTGACTTTTTTTCTATGATTTACTTATCACAAGCTCTCTTTGCTTGATATCTGTATGCTAATAGGTGGTTGACTTGTCAGCCAACTGTGTTCAGAATTCTCTGTGACAATGTTGGCTTGCTTACATAAATGGTTTAGTAAAATTTCCACGCTTAAGATAGGCATTTTTCTTTAAGCAAATAGTTTCATGAAGGAAAAAAAACCCCAAGGGGATCACTTGACATTAGTTCTGGCTCAACAAGACTCAGGTTAGTGAACTATTGTGAACAGCCAAGAATTTAGTGACATATCACTTCAGATATGATGGATGCTTAGCAATTACTGATCATATATTGCACTGACAGAGTTGGCATTGAAAGTGGAAGCTGTTCAGAATGGATATGACAATTTATTAAAGATAGAAGGCATGATTAGTGTTGGATGTAGATGTACTCTTTAAAAAACGAGGTAGGAAATGAAATAAAAACAAAATTTTATATATATATAAAATACATATTATATATATACATACACACACATATATATCTCGGGGGGTAATAAAGATATTCTTGAACATAAATGTCACACAATTTTTATACAGTCATGGTGTCTCCACTTCTCCTGACTAGTACCTTTCTCATGCCCTCCTTCTGGTCATTAGTATTCCTCATGGAGTCCATATTGCAGAGTGCCTCAAGCCTGCTTAGAGGATCTTTTGAGTCTGTTCTAACACTTCTGATTTCATTGTAGCCCTTGACATGAACATTTTCATGTAAAGTTTCTGGTCAAGCTGTTTGTGCTGTTTCCCTTTCACAAATGAAAAGGAAGTACTAGGACTAAACGTGCTATGGAAAGAGAGTAATCCCCTAAATATGCATATATGCTTTGTTTATTGGATAAACTGATTGAGGAGATACACAATGCCACTGCTAATTATATATATATATAATTATATATATATATATACACACACACATATATGTTTATATATGTGTATATATAATTATATATATGTATATATGTATATATGTATATATGTATATATATAATTATATATGTATATATACAATTATATATATACACACATACACGTGTATATATGTATATATAATTATATATATTTTGCATATATATATGTATACACACACATATATATGCAAAAATAATTCATAAATCTTATTTAAAAAAATTTCTTTGGCTAGTCATGGTGGTTCATGCCTGTAATCCAAGACTTTGGGAGGCTGAGGTGGGACGACCAGTTGAGGCCAGGAGTTTGAGATCAGCCAGGGCAACACAGCAACACTTTGTCTGTACAAAAATAAAAATAAAAAAATTAGCTAGGTGTGGTGGTGTGTGCCTGTACTCCTAGCTACTCAGGAGGCTGAGAGGCAGGAGGATCTCATGGGCCCAGGAGTTTGAGTCTGCTGAGTTATGTTTGTGCCACTGCACTCCAGCCTGGGCAATAGAGCAAGACCATATCTCCAAAACAAAGTCTGATAGACTAGTAAAATTTTACAAACAGCTGTAAACCTGTCAATTAATCAGAAAAGCCATTAAATTTTGCTTCTAAGTAATAATCTGCCTTCACGATTTCTTGGTATTTTGATATGTGTAAATGTTTTATTAGAGAATATAAATTCATTTCTGTTGTATATACATAAATATACATTATATATGGTATACAATATTACCACCCTTCCCATGTAATGCATTTAATAAAACACTTTACAAAAATGTTTTATTAGGTTTCTACTATAAGTTCTTTAGAAATATCGTACACACATATGGGAATGACTCCTGTTGTCACCTACATTCAGTGAACACAATGTATGCTCAGGGATAATGAAAAATGAAGATTCTATCACTATCTGAATGGGTAGATTTTAGGAAAGCCTTTATCTGTCCTTGAAATCAACATCTCCATACATTTAAAATATTTAAAGCATTACTATATCATATTTTAAGGTTATCACAATCTTTTATAAATTTTTCTTAAGTTTTTATAAATCCTCTTTTATTTTCTTCTAACTCTCTGGCTGTTCCTAAGGCTTGGTTTGTTTTTTGCTTTTATGTCCTTCTCCTTTTTCCATACATTGAATGGTGACATTCCTCAAAATTCTACCAGAGGCCTGTTTCTCATGTTACTGTGTTCCTTCCCAAGGAAATGTTGCTTGTGCCCATGACTTTAATCGTCACATTTATTCAAATGACTCACAGCCCAGGCTTCTTTCCTGAACTACAAAACTTTGAAACTCACTGCCTACTTAATATCTCCACTGAAAGAACTCAAAAGCAGTACCACAAATTCAACATGTCCAAAGCCAAACCCACAATCTTTTCCTACCCCCAACTCTGCCTTGTCCTCTTCCATCATTCTTTGTCTTAGTGAATGACACAACTATTCAACCAGTTGCTCGGCCTGGAAAAAAAAGAAGCACCTTTGGTATTTTCATCTCCTTCCTGTCACCCTTTCATATGTAATGATCACCAAATGCTATTGCTCTTTATTCTAAGTATTATGCAGTTTATTCATCTCCTTTCCATTTCTATTGCCACTAATCTAGTGCAGGCTATATTGAATGGCATATTTCATGTTCTCCCTACCTAACAAAGCCAACAATGGCAATAACAAAACAAATTTACAAGAAAACACCAAACAACCCTATCAAAAGGTGGGAAAAGGATATGAACAGACACTTCTCAAAAGAAGACATTTATGTGGCCAGCAAACATATGAAAAAAAGCTCATCATCACTGGTCACAGAGAAATGCAAATCAAAACCACAATAATATACCATCTCATGCCAGTTAGAACAGCGATCATTAAAAAGTCAGGAAACAACAGGTGCTGGAGAGAAGGTGGAAAAATAGGAACACTTTTACACTGTTGGTGAGAGTGTAAATTAGTTCAACCATTGTAGAAGACAGTGTGGAGATTCCTCAAGGATCTAGAATCAGAAATACCATTTGACCCAGCAATCTCATTACTGGGTATATACGCAAAGGATTATAAATCATTCTACTATAAAGACACATGCACGTGTATGTTTATTGCAGCACTATTCACAATAGCAAAGACTTGGAGACAACCCAAATGCCCATCAATGACAGACTAGGTAAAGAAAATTTGGCACATATACACCATGGACTACTATGCCGCCACAAAAGGGAATGAGTTCATGTCCTTTGCAGGGACATGGATGAAGCTGGAAACCATCATTCTCAGCAAACTAACAAAGGAACAGAAAACCAAATACCGCATGTTCTCACTCGTAAGTGGGAGTTGAACAATGAGAGCACATGGGCACAAGGAGGGGAACACCACACACCAGGGCCTGGTGGGGGTGGGGAGTAAGGAGAGGGATAGCATTAGGAGAAATACCTAATGTAGATGATGGGTTGATGGGTACAGCAAACCACCATGGCACATGTATACCTATGTAACAAACCCGCACGCTCTGTGCATGTACCCCAGAACTTAAAGTATAATTTAAAAAAAAAGAAAAAGAAAAATGATATTAAGTAATAATTATTATACCAACTTATAATACTACATTAATATATTGGAATATTTATAGATTATTTTATACTATATTCATTTATGTAATAATAATAACCTTTTTGTGCTTACAGTGCCAGGTACTGTAATAAACACATTTACTTGACTACCTAATTTCTCATAAGCAACCAAAAACGAAGGTGTTATCATTACATCACTTTCCATATGAAGACATTTAGGTTTAGAGAAGTTAACTTACCAAAGTCACTTAGCTATAGTACTTCACGTCTCTGATTATGTCACAACCTCAAAGACAAACACATACTCATTACCTTCCAGTCCTCACTCTACCACATAAAACACATTTAATGCTTATTGCGGTTCCTAAGATAAAATGGAAAATCCTAGTCACCTCTCCCTCTGTAGTCTTCATGAGCCAGCCATACCACTGGTTTTTAGTTCCTTAAGTGCTCCATGGTCCCTTGCACCATAGGAACTTGCACATTCTGTCCCTTCTGTTTGGCATATAGCCTCCCTTCCCTGAACCCTCCCTACCAGTACATGCCTTCATACATCATGTACCTCTCCCTCAGGACACATCACTATTCATAACACAATGTAGTTCTCCTCCATCATACTCATCATTACAGAGATTTAATACATTTTTTGTGTAATTTTACATGAATATGTGTGGTTTTAATTAACATCTATCTCCTATATTTTATTGAAAGCTCCATTGTGGAAGAAGTATAATTTTTATTAAGTACTATATCTGAGACATTTGCTTTCATAGTATCTGGCCTATATTAGGCATTCAATAAATAATTATTGAATAAATAAACTTACGGAAAAGTAAACTATTTGGGTGCAAAGTTCCAAATAACTTTTGGTGGACAACCATCATGCTAGAGTCACGAGCAGTAGTTCTAGACAAGAATCCAATCAATCATGCAGTTGGGCATGGTTTATTTTTCTTTATATTCCCAGAGCCTACCACAATGACTTCACACAGAAGTATTCAATTAATGCTTACTGAAGGAACACATCACCTCTATTAGGTCTGTTTCTTGCTTACATTTAAATCCATAGCAAGAGACCACTATAAGAAGGCTGAGTTACTTGGAAACATCAATTTCCCTGACAGGCAGACAGAAATCTGAAAACATCTGCCCTGGATACGAACGCTTCAGAGAGTTTACATTCTAATTAAGCAGTTAATGCATGTTTATTAACTACTGTAAAAATATTTCATCATAAGCTCAACAATCCCCCTTTCTTTGAAAGAGCAAAGAGCACATAAAAAACAAAACACAAAACAAAAACATGTAGATCTTGTTTTTGTTTTCTGTTGTATTATTTTTATCTTCCCAAAGTGCTGTCATTTTAATTCTAATTGATCTGTATTTGAAATATAGAATGCTTTTAAATCTCACCAAGATCATTTTAATACCTGTGTTATTTTTAAGATTCTTTATCACATCATGTTACTATGAATGGAGAAGTCCTAGGGTTGATGATTGTATTAAAGAAAGACACTCGTCATATAAGCATAAAGCTATGGCAGTGAAAGTGGAAGCTAAAGCTATTGCCCCATTGATGACACCCATAATTCCTGCTCAGACCAAGGTTCTGTTTCACCAATGGAAAGACAGGAAAGGAGGGAAGATGTAACAGATAGATAGATGGAAATTGATTTATCTCCAAGGCAAGTTTGCAGATAAACTGAGTTATATATTACAAACAGATGTATGAAGCATAGTTCTGGCATTAAGAGTTGGATTCAACCTCTAAGCTTCCAATAGCACTTCAATGTCAACAAAAGCAAAAATGAACAAGTGGAATTACATTAAACTAAAAACAAAACTTCTGCAAAGTCAAGGAAACAATCAACAGAGTGAAGAGATAAGCTATGGAATGGCAGAAAATAACTGGAAACCATATATTCAGTAAGTGGTTAATATTTAAAATATGTAAGAAACTCATACAACTTAATAGCAAATAAAACCAAACAAGAACAAAACACAAGAACACCAAAAAAGGGGAAAAAACCCAAGTAACCCAAGTAAAAAGTCAACAAAGGAACTGAATAGACATTTTTCCAAGGAAATCACACAAATGGCCAACAGACAAGTATACGAAAATGTTCACAACATCACTAATCATCAGGGAAATGCAAATCAAAACTACAGGTATTAACTCATACTTGTCAAGATGCATATTAAAAAAGACAAAATACAAAAGATAAGTGTTGATGGGGATATGGAGAAAAGGGAATGCTTATACATTATTGGTGAAAATGTAACTTGGTATGTCTACTATGAAAAATAGTATGGAAGTTCCTCAATAAATTAGAAATAGAACTACCATATGATATGGCAATTGTATTAGGTTGGTGCAAAAGTAATTACAGTTTTTGCAATTACTTAAAAAAACTGCAAAAATTGCAATTAGGTTTGCACCAACCTAATATTTTGAGTACATATTCAGAAGAAATAAAATCAGTATGCCAAAAATATCTGCACTCCCAATCTCTGGGCATTTTAACACTTTAAGTAACTGATCTAAGCCAATGATCCAACCCATTTATTTAAACTCAATTATTTCACAAAGGCTCAATAAATAGAAGCCCATCTCTGAAGAACCATTCAATGTTCTTTATTTCTCTGCAGCTAACAACTGTGACCAGCAATGCTGACAATCAACATTTTCTTTCATACTATGTCTTATCACCATACCCCCGAAATACATGTCTGGCATAGTCAAAACCAGAAATGAATTGCTTTTAAATTAAATAACTAGAAGCAGGAAGGGAAACATAAAATAACCAAAAAGGAAATCATCATGAACCCGTATGTTCTCTTGAAAAGTTGCCAGCAGAAATTCATAGCTTTAAAAGAAGCACAAAAATGTAAACCTTCCACTTATTATTTATCACAATCTTACTAAGGTAAGAATTAAATATTATATTCTAAAGAAAATAAATATTTTAGAACATCTAGTAAATTATGGAACAAAAGGATAAGGAACTGACATGTCCAGGCTCTTTATCTACCTTCTTTTTCTATATCCTCAGGACAAAGCTTAGAGCAATGTATAGCTTTTTAATTTTTAAAGATCAGACGCCTAAGGCTCAGAGAAGTTAAGTAACTTACTTTAAATCAATCAGAAAAAAAACCTATAAAATAAGCATATTTCACAAAGTCTGAAGGAGGCACAGAATTTTTACATTTTTTTTCCTTCATGAAACAGAACAAGACAGATTGGTTTAAGGCATTTTACTTAGGCATCCAAGGGGCACGGTCAAGCCCAGACAATATTAAATAAGAGGCCAAGTCTACTTTGGGAGCCCTCTTCTATTTAAACTCTCTATATATGTACTTACTAGACTTACTAGAAAGTGACTCTTCTTTGATAAAAATTTCCTAAAATTAAGTAGAGAGGTTCAAGGCCTAGAAAAAATAAGTTCCCGAATGAAAATCAAGTTCTAAAAATCATAAGGCAGAAATTGAAAAAGAATTGTTTGTTTGAACATATTTTTAAACAATTGCTCAAGGCTTAGGTATCAGATAAAGTTCATATGAGGGAGAAGAAAACAGCACAGTGAACACAAGAGTCAGAATGCCTTTGTTTAAATTCAAATTTCTGAACTTATGGTTGCAAATCCTTGGACTAATTAACCTCATCAAAACTCAATATCCATGTCTATAAATGAAGGAAATAATCATAACTCCATCTAAGGGTAGTGCTTCACATAGTGCCTTGCTTATAAAATGCACTCATGTGGTGTGGCAAACAAAATTGATCATCTTGGATTGTCTGGCAAAGTGCTACCTAGAACTGAGGGTCTTAAGAATCTCCCACTTTGTGGAGTTTCTTCTCCTAAACCCAACTTCCCAATGATTCAATGCTTTCTTTACAACCATTAACAGCACCTCTTAAGGCCTCCAGGTTCTGGGCAGCTGGCATTTCCATCATCCCTTCCCTTAGATGATACCTAACTGATTCATGATGGTTTGATAACTGAGCCAAAAACATTTATTTCTCCACTGAAAAGGAGTTTACACTCTTATAAGAAGGTAGAGTAGCAGTCAGGCACTCTCCCTTTGAAATACAAACCCAATGAACGTCCAAATGCTTCCCCAAACTCCAGCACCCCTAATCAATGGGATAATTCAAAATGTAAACCATGTACTTCTTTCTGCTAACGGTTGACTTCTAAGCCTCTCCAGTAAAGTCTATTCTTAACCTATTTCATGGGGCATTATAGCACTTACCTTTCCCATCTTTGCACCATTCAGTAAATGTTAGCTACTCCTGCTTCTACTACTACGGCACCAGCTCCTTTTATAAAGGAAGCTGCAGAGGAGGAGCACTAGCCTTGGGTATGCCCTTCCTGTAAAGTCAGCTGTGTAAAATCTTCTGCCTAAATGACAACAAATGTTCTCAGTTCATTCTTACTAGCGCTACCTGGGCTTTCTTCCAGGTGCTAGTTTGATGAATATTCTTTAACATAAAAATTTGAGGCCGGGCACGGTGGCTCACGCCTGTAATCCCAGCACTTTGGGAGGCCAGGGCCCGCGGATCACGAGGTCAGGAGGTCGAGACCGTCCTGGCTAACACGGTGAAACCCAGTCCCTACTAAAAACACAAAAAATTACCCGGGCGTGGTGGCAGGCGCCTGTAGTCCCGGCTACTCAGGAGGCTGACGCAGGAGAACGGCGTGAACCTGGGAGGCGGAGCTTGCAGTGAGCCGAGATCGCGCCACTGCACTTCAGCCTGGGCAACAGAGCAAGACTCTGTCCCCCGCAGCCCAAAAAAAAAAAATTTTTTTTGAACAAACTAAGCATGAATAAAGTTTTGTTAATGTTCTCCTAGTCTTTATACATATGCAAATAATTAGTTGTTTATAAGATTTTAGAGATTCGAGGCATAAGCTTAGAAAATACACTTATGAGAAACCTCAGAAGTAACAAAGTATAGATGTGGGAATTGGGTTTTTAAAATTTGATCTTCATAGTTCTAAATTCTCAGCCTTAAGGTAAACTTGAGATCGTTTTACTGACAAATAGAGAAAAGAGAAATACTATGCTTTGAAGTAGAACTATTATATACCTATTTTTTTGGTCTACAACTTTTATGATAAAGAACCATAATGATTTTTTCATATTTTTAAAAAAATGCTGAGGGGCAAAAAAAGCATGCATCCAACAACATGTTCCAGTAGCTTAAAGAAAAGTAAAAAAAATTCAACATACAAAAGCAAAATGATCAATTTTCTTCTGAAAAATTACATAAAGAAAAAAAGTCAAACCTGCAAGCCATTCAGAGCAAAACATGTGTTCATAGACAAATTAAAGACAAAATTATTTTTAAAAATAATCTATAGGCTAAAAACACAAGGAAATTTTTTTTGGAAAAAATTATGGGTCATAAGATGTAGCAGATACTTCATTAACAAGGAAGTTCTCATCTTCTCCTTTCTAGAAAATTTTCAGATTTTCACACTGAAACAAGCATGCTCTAGTCCTCCCAGACAATAAAGAAACATTGTCTTAATTTTCCTGTTCTCTGCCCTTTTAAATGTGCCCCACCTTCTATAGGAGTCCTTATATGTTGGCTTCTTGCCATCTTTCACATTTCCACTTGTTGAAAACACAAAATGGAGATATCTAGGCACGCTAAATGAGGAATCGGTGATGTGGTACTATGAATAAAGACCTTTCAGGGATGAAAAAGAACTGTATGATTTAAATTACGTCTTTGTATTTAGACCTGTGGGGTTTCAGCATGCTCAGGTGTTGATTCACTCTATTAATTCAATTTGGGAGCCTAGAAGCTGGAGGAGAAGAACTAACAAAAGGAGCTAGCTATGGAACTTTTCTTTAGACGGAGAATCAAGCAAAAGGATGAAACACAATTTCCTGAAGTTAATGTTTAGTCAACCAGAGAAATTTCTTCAATGCATAGCTTAGATTTAAATTTGCTTTTACATAACTTATAAAAAAGCAGGTATAATCCATACTCCTAATAAGACAGTAAATACTGTTTAGCCAGGCCTGATCTAGGCTTGCCTTGCTGTCACCAAGCTGTAGCTCCATTCCACTCACCTCTGTTTTACCCAGAGATTAGCCCCTAACTGGAGCTGACAGTATGCGCAACTGCAGGGAGTCACATTCACATAGACTATGTGAATGGTGCAGTGGGAATGCTGCTCCATGAAACAACACTGAGGTAACTCTTGCTAGAGGAAGTCTCAGCTTGCTGTGCTGCTGAAACATTCTCATTTGGGGAGGAGACATTCTAAATTTAATTGCTGGAGTCTGCAATGAACTGTGAAAAACTGGATAAGCAGATAGCATTTTTTCTAAGACCAGTGATGTATGATTGCCATTTATTTAATGAACTGCAGGCTCTGAAAGAGAAGTTTAATTTACTAATCCCTCAAAGCCTACAGGACTTTTTGGGTCTTAACCCCACCTGCTCCTTTTTTGTCTCACTCTTCTCTAACTTTGCATATTGTCTTTCCCTTCTCCCTAACCCTGTGCACATCCTTTTATTTGTACCTTTCATCCTCAGTATGTCTCTTCCCTCATATCTTTTCTCTTTCCTTTTGTTATCTTTCAACTTTATTTCTGCTTATTGCTCTTATTTCTCCATTTGCTATTTTTTTCACATATTTCCTCTATGTCTACTCTCTCTCTCTCTCTTTCTCTGTCTCTCTTTCATCTCTTGTGTCCCAGCAGGCACTATTGATCTCCATCTGGCTTTTTATCATCATCTGTATACACTTTCCCTTGCTTTTTCTTAATCTGCTTTTGTTAACATTGATTTTTTTTCTATTTTTCCAGTTTATTTTTTGCTATTCCTTTCTTCAACTGTCCATGACACAAAACCAAAGTACACTTCAATATCCTCTCTGTGGCTCCAGACGAATTATTCTTCCATGTCTGTCCTTCAGAATATACAGAATACATCTGGAGACTCTACATTCCAATACCCAGGCCACTTAGAACTGCCATTTTCATTGTATCTTGATTGTGTTACAATTTAACAAAAATGTATGAAATACACTAAAGTATTTTTGCAATATTTATTTCTGCACACAAGACTACTAAAGCCAGCCTGTGTGATCCTTAACCCCAAATCTATATGTCTTCCTCACTGATTTTAGAATTCTTGAAAAAAAAATGCTTAAAACGATTTCAAAACTCAAGCATTTTTCTGTTGACTGTTTGTGTACACAAAGGAAAGCCTGCCCACCAGCCTTGCTGCACTCAATTATTACAGCTGCAATAAAGTTTGCCTTTTGGCAGCAACACTCATATGATTTTGGAACTTAAATAATGATTTAGACAAATGCCAAGGAAGAAACTTTCCCACATGATTTAGCACCTTCTTCAAGAAATTAGAAAATGAACCACAAAATAGACCAAAGAAGTAACAAACTCATATAAATAAGCACAAAAATATATGAGTTAGAATCTAGAAGCTGGTGCATTGAAAAAAAAAACACATAAAATAGATTTAGCATCTAGCTAAACTAGCTAAGGTGAATAAAAAGAAAAAAACTCAAATACACAAAATAAGAATTGGTTAAGGGCAGAATAATACAGAAACAGAAATAATTACAGGACCACAATGGACTACGTTGTTCAATTATGGCCAAATAAATTCTGAAAAATGGGATGAAATAAATAATATTCAAAGAATATATAATTTTTAAAAACTGATTTAAGAAAGAGAAAGATCTAAATAGATTGATATTCAGGATTGATATTCTAGATGATTTTAAGGCAGGACTTCCAACAATCAAAACAGAATGTAGCCGTACATGAGCATTTGGGCTGAATATCAATCTTGTCAACAGCCATGGGAAAAATAAAAATTTGACAAAGAATTACCTCAGAAGAAGCATAAGGTACGGATGATTAATGTTCAACATCACTAATCATCAGAGAAATTCAAATTAAAATGACAATGAGATATCATCTCATCCCACGTAAAATGGCTTCTATTCAAAAGACAGGTAATGATGAATGTTGGTGAGGATGTGGAGAAAGGGGAACACTTGTGGATTGTTGGAAGAAATATAAATTAGTACAGCCACTATGGAGAACAGTATGGAGGTTCCTCAAAAAAACAAAAACAAAACCACTGTATGTTTCATCAATCCCACTGTTGGGCATATACTCCAAAGAAAGAAAATCAGTATATCAAAGGAATATTGCACTCCCATGTTTATCACAGCACTGTTACAATAGCCAAAATTTGGAATCAACCCAAATGTCCATCAATAGGTGAACAAATAAAGGAAATGTGGTATATATACACAATGTAATATTATTAACCTATAAAAATGAATGAAATCCTGTCATTTGCAACAACATGGAGGGAACCAGAGGATATTATGTTAAATTAAGTAAGCCAGGCCAGAAAGACAAATACTACATGTTCTCATTCATATTCAGAAGCTGAATAAATATTGAACTCATGGAGATGGAGAATAGAATGATGGCTACTAGAAGTCAGGAGGAGTAGTGAAGAGTGAAGAGGGAGGGAGGGATAAAGAGAAGAGGGTTAATGGTTTTATATATTTATGTATATACATATATATATAGAGAGAGAGAGAGAGAGAGAGGATTAGGTAGGAGGAGTAAGATCTGATGTTCAGTAGCACAATAGGGTAACTACAGTTAATAATTTATTGTATATTTCAAAATAAAAGGGTGGAGTTGGAATGTTCCTAACACAAAGAAATGACACATTATTAGAGTGACAGATACTCTAATTACTCTGATTTGATCATTACATATTGTATGCTTGTTTTAAAATATCACACATACTCCATTAATTATGTACAGCTATTATGTATTCATAATAATTAAAAATTTAAAAAGAGGGAATTCTACCATAGCTTCAAAGAGTAGATCATTCTGAACTTCTGAAATTATTTTAGAACACAGAAAAAAAAAGAAAACTTCCAAAGAATAACAATGATAGCAAAACTTGACAAAGATTAAAAAAGACATACACAATTATAAACAAATATTACTTAAGACTACTGATGAAAAATTTTTAGATCAATCATTAACAAGAGGATCTAATAGGACACTATCAGATAATAGTGTCCTGTAATTAAGAAGAGTTTTGTTTCATCCTGTATTGCTGCTTGAGAAACATCCCAAAATTTAGTGACTTAAAATAATAATGGGCTGGGCATGGTGGCTCATGCCTGTAATCCCAGCACTTTGGGAGGCCGAGGCGGGTGGATCACCTGAGATTGGTAGTCGAGACCAACTTGACCAACATGGAGAAACCCCATCTCTACTAAAAATACAAAATTAGCCAGGCATGGTGTCGTATGCTTATAATCCCAGCTGCTCAGGAGGCTGAGGCAGGAGAATCGCTTGAACCCAAGAGGCAGAGGTTGTGGTAAGCCAAGATCGCACCATTGCACTACAACCTGGGTAACAAGTGCAAAACTCCATTTCAAAAAATAATAAGAATAATGATCTGCTGTTCCAATTCTGTGGGTGAGGAATTTGGGTAGGGCTCACTGGGGATTGCTAATCTACACACTAAACAGTATTGGCTGAGCTCATTCATGCGGGTGCATTAAGCTGAGAGCTGGGCTGGGCTGTATGGTCCAAGACGGCGTCCTAGTATGTCTAAGGCCTTGTTGTGGGCTGCCAGCTGGGGCACTGATTCTTTTCTATGTGGCCTTTCTCTTCAGGTGACCTCTCATCCCCCAAGACCTTTCTCTCTCATGGAATACCCTGATGATTACTGACAATGAACATTGTCATATACACTTACTGCCAATTGTATGTCTTCTTTAGAAAAGTATCTATTCAAGTTTTTAACCTATTTTTAGTAGACCTGAGAGTTTTTTTGGCTATGGAATTGAAGGAATTCCTTATATATTTGGAAATTAAACCTTTGTCATATATATGGTTTGCAAATATTTTCTCCTAATCTGTAGGATGACTTTTAACTTTGTTGATTGTTTATTTTGCTTTGCATTAGACTTTCAGTTTGATGTAGTCTAATTGTTTTTGTCACCCGCAGTTTTGGTGTCATATTCAAGAAAACATTGTAAAGATCAATGTCAAGAAGTTTTCCTCCTTTGCTGCTTTCTAGGATTTTTAGAGTTTCATGTCTTACATTTAAGTCTTTAATCCATTTGGATCTGCTTTTTGTGCTTGGTGTAAGAGTTCAATTTCATTCTTACACATGTGGATATCCAGCTTTCCTAGCACCATTTATTGAAGAGAATCTTCTTTCTCTGTTATATATTCTTGGAAACCTTGTCAATGGTCAATTGACCATTTATTTCTGGTCATGAATTTATTTCTGGTCTCTCTATTCTGTTTCATTTAGCCTATACATCTGTCTTTATGCTAATACCATACTCTTTTAATTGTGGTAGCTTTGTAATGTATTTTGAAATCAGAAAGTGTGATGCCTACAGGTATATTCTTCCTTCTCAAGATTGATTTGGCTATTCACAATCTTTTGCGTTGCCATATGAATTTCAGAATTGTTATTTCTATTTATTTAGAAAATGCCATTGTGATTTTGATTGCATTGAATCTGTGAACATTTTAGCAAGATTCTTTCAACACATGAATACAAAATGCCATTCATTTATGTATTCTTTATTTCACCAAGGTTTTGTAGTTTTCAATCTAGAAGTCTTTTACATCCTTATTTAAGTTTATTTCCAAGTATTTTATTCTTTTTCATACTATTGTAAATGTAACTGTTTTCCTAATTTATCTATCGTATAGCTCACTGTTAGTGTACAGATATGTAACAGATTTTATTTGTTGACTCTGTATCCTGCAACTTTACTGAATTCATTTATTACTTCTAACAGTTTTTTGGTGGAGTCTCTAGGGTTACACATATATAAGGTCATATAACCTGAAAACAGGGACAGTTTTACTTCTTACGTTCTGATATGGATGCCTTTTATTTTTTCTTGTCTAATTATTCAAGCTAGGACTTCTTGTTTTGAACAGAAATAGCAAGAATGGAATCCTTGTATTATTTCTGATCTTAGGGGGAAAACATTCAGTTTTTCACTATCGAGTATGATGTTAGCTGTGGACTTTACATATATGGCCTTTATTATGTCGAGGTATATTCCTTTTATTTCTAAAATTGGTGACAGTTTTTATCATAAAACGGTGTTGAATATTGTCAAATGCCTTTTCAACACCTGTTGAGATTATTACGTAATTTTTATTTTTCATTCTGTAAATGTAGTATATAACATTAATTGATTTTTGTATGTTGAACCGTCCTCCTTGCATCACAGGGATAAAACCCCTTTAGTCATGATGTATGATTATTTTAAGATGCTTCTGGATTCTGTTTGTTACTATTTTGTTGAGGATTTTTGCATCTATATTCATAAAAGTTATTGGTGTATAATTTTCCTGTGGTGTCTTTGTCTGGCTTTGGTATCAGGATAAAGCTGGTCACTTAAACTAGTTGGAAGCTTTCCCTCCTCTTCAATTTTTGGAGGAGCTTGAGAAATGTTGGCTTTAATTGTTCAGATGTTTAGTAGGATTCACCAATGAAGCCACTGGGCAAGGGCTTTTCATCACTGGGAAGTTTTTTATTTACTGATTCAATCTCCATAGTAGTTATAACTATGTTCAGACTTTGTATTACTATATGATTTAGACTTGGTAGGTTTTATGTTTCTAGGAATGTATCCATTTCTTCTGGGTTTTCCAGTTTACTGGCATGTAATTGTTCATAGGTGTCTCTTATGATCCTTATATTTCTGTGGCATCAACTGTAGTGTCTCTTCTTTCATTTCTGATTCATTTTCATCTTCTCTCCCTTTTCTTAGAATACCAAGAGGTTGACAATTTCACCTTTTAAAAAAACTAACTCTTTTGACTTTTTCTTTGTTTTGAAAATCATCTATTTCCTTTATTTCTGCTCTAATCTTGTTATTTCTTTCCTTCTGCTAACTTTGAGCTTATTTTTTTCTTCTTTTTCTAGGTCCTTGAGGTGTAAATTTAGGTTGTTTATTTGAGATTTTTCTTTTTTAATGCATTTAACAAAAATAAATGTCCCTCTTAGTACTGCTTTTGCTCCATCCATAAGTTTTAGTATGTTTTGTTTTCATTTTCATTTTACTCAAGGTATTGCCTAATTTTAAAAAATTTGTTCTTTGAAACAAGGGCTTCTGAAAAGTGTGTTGTTTACTTTCTACATAAAGACCTGGAATGGCGAATCATGCTTATAATCCCAGCAGTTTGGGAGGTAAAAGGAGAACTGCTTGAGCCAGGAGTTTGAGACTACCCTGGGCAATATAAGTAGGCCCTGTCTCTACAAAAATAAATTTTTTAAAAAACCTAGCTGAGTGTATTGTCATGCACCTGTGGTCCCAGCTACTCAGGAGGTTGAGGTGGGAATATTGCTTGAGCCCAAGAGGTCAAGGCTGCAGTGAGTCATGTCTGCCACAGAACTCTAGCCTGGGTGACAAAGACCTGGTTTAAAAAAAAAAAAAAGGGGGGGGAGCGGGGGGGCTGGGCCTGGTGGCTCACGCCTGTAATCCCAACAGTTTGGGAGGCTGAGGCGGGTGGATCACGAGTTCAGGAGTTCGCGACCAGCCTGACCAATATGGTGAAACACTGTCTCTACTGAAAATACAAAAATTAGCTAGGCATGGTGGTGCGTGCCTGTAGTCCCAGCTATTCGGGAGGCTGAGGCATAAGAATCGCTTGAACCAGGAGGTGGAGGTTGCAGTAAGCTGAGATCCACCACTGCACTCCAGCTTGGGTGTCAGAATGAGACTCAGTCTCAAAAAAAAAAAAAAGGAAAAGAGAGAGAGGGAGAAAGAAATAAAAAGAAAGAAAGAAGGAAGGAAGGAAGGGAGAGAGAAAGAAAGAAAGAGAAAGAAAGAAAAAAAAGAAAAGAAAGGAAAGAAAAGAAAGAAAGAAAGAAAAAGAAAGAAAGAAATTCTACATATTTGTGAATGTTTTTGATTGGAAGATAAACTTGATATAATTCTATCTTTTTGAATTTGTTAAGACTTGCTTGTGACCTAACATGTGATCTATGCTGGAGAAAGTTCTGTGGCACGTGAGATGAGTGTGTATGCTGCTGCTGTTGGGTCGAAGGAATATCCTTTATGTCCATTAGGTCCATTTGGTCTATACTGTTGTTCAAGCTCAATGTTTGCTTATTGTTCTTCTATCTGCTTGTTTTATCCATTATTGAATGTGGGGTATTGATATCTTCTATTATTTTGTATTGCCGTCTATTTCTCCAATTCTGTCAATATTGATTTATATATTTAGATGCTCTTATGTTGGGTACATATATATTTATAATTGTTATATCTTTCTAGTTAATTGATCCTTTTATCATTATATAATGATCTCTGTTTTTTGCAACACTTTCTCACCTAATGTCTATTTTATCTAATGTAAGTATAGCCACCCCTGCTCTCCTTTGGTTAGCATTTGCAAGAAATGTCATTTTCCATATCTTCAATTTTAGCCTACATGTCCTTAAATCTAAAATGAGTTTCTTATAAACAGCCCAATTTTTTAATATAAAACTGCTTAGTAATAAAATACATCTTTCTCATTCCTAAAGCCAGCATCATGATTAACTGGAAAACACTAGAAGATTTCTTCGTAACAATAAGAAAAAAAAAAAAAAGCCCATCCTCACTATTTTTAATCAATATTTTACTAGGCATACTCAGCTGATAAAATACATAAAAGGAAAAGGGCTAAAGTATAAAAATCAGGAAAGAGAAAATAAATTATTTATATCTGACAGAATTGCAAATCTAGAAAACTTAAATTCAATGAGTGAATTTACCAAGTTAGTAGAGTGCAAAATTAATCCACAGAAAGCAATAGCTTTGAAAATATATAAGGGCAACCTATGAGAAGCTACATTTGGAGCAAAAATTAATTTATATTAGCAACAAAAGAGATAAAGTACCTATAAATAAACATAACAAAAATGCAAGGCATATATGAAAACATTTTAACACTACTGAAGAACTCAAAAGAAATACTGAATAAATGGAAATACATGCCATATTGTTAGAGATACTATATCTCAACATTATGGAGTGTTAATTTTTCTAAGGTTAATTTTTTTAAGTGATGCAAGTAAATTTACAACTAGATTGTTAGAAGTAGACAAGCTAATTCTAAATTTGATATAAAAATGAATAAACAAAACAGCTAGGAAAACATTGAAAAGCACTGGCAATATAGAACTAGCCCAATTACATAAATATATAAGAAAATAATTAAAACTATATATTAAAATGTATTATACAGTCCAAATATAGGCTTATGGTTAGAATAGCTTAGAATAAAGGACTAGAATAAAAAATTCAGAATTAGACACAAAAAGAAATGGGAATTTAGTATTTGAAAAAGTTGGCAATTAAAATCAGGAAAATTGTTAAGGGAAGATGGATGACGCAATAAATATTTTTGAGACAAGTGAATAGGCAGATGGATCTACACCTCACACCATACACCAAAAAAAAAAAAAAAAAAAAAAAAAAAAAAAATTCAAACAGACCAATACTTACAATGTACATAACAAATCCTTAAAAATAGTAAAAGATAATGTTGGTCACATTTTGTCAAATTCTGTCATTTTTAATCTTAGGGTGAAAAAGACTTTTCATAAATAGAACAAAAAAATCCATAAACCACAGAGGAAAATTAATAAATACAATCTATTACAAAGAAAAATGACTATACGGCAAAAAAATGCTATAAGCAAAATTAAAAAAAAAAGATGAGAAACAATAAGTATTTGTAGCTCTTACCATAGACAGAGAGTCGCATAGATTAATAGATATATAGTCCCAGGTTTTTGTATAGACAAAAATCCAGTAAAAAATGGGCAAAAAAAATAATTTCCAAATAAAGAAAAAACAAAAGGCTCTGTAAACATATGAAAGGTGTTCAAACTACTTACCTTAAGAAAATTAAAATGCTAAAAATTACACTGTATTTAGAAACCATATTTTACCTCTCAGATTGTTAAAACCCAAATGTTGTCAACACCCTCTGTTGGGAAGACTAAAGAAAAACAGGCACTCATATATTGCTGGTGAGGATATAAACTTGCACAACTCCTCTGAAAGGCATTGGAAATATGTAACAACATTACAAAGGCATATATACTTTGACCCAGAAATTACACTTCTGAGAATTTATCCTGCAAGTATTCTTCCACATGTTAAAAGACATATGTAAATGGTTATTCTTTGTGGCATTGTGTCTAGTACACAGGAAATCTAAAACAACCCAAAGGCCAACCAATAGAAAACTGGTTAAATAAATTATGATATATCCATAATAAGGAAAACTTGTTTAAAAAATAATAACTAGAAAATTCTCCATGTACTGGAATGGAAAAATTTATCTGAAATGAGGCTAAATGACAAATGCAAGATGCCAAATATTATGTTTACTATGCTAATTTTCATTTTAAAATGAAGGGGGGAAAAATTAAAAACACTAATAATGTATTATATTTGCATTTTATAGACCCTGAAAGGATACACAAGAAATTACTGATGTTATTACCAAGGATAGGGAGGGATGGGGGGTAAATCAGGGAAAGAAGGGTCTATAATCTAAAGAAAGTTAACTTTCTAACTTTAATGTATAGAAATTTGGAGCATTTTTTGTGAAAGATAATATGTACAAGATTTCTTAAAGTGGAGAGATCATACAAAGGAAAGAGAATCACATATGATACTAGACTTTGCAAACACAGTAATATACTGTGGCAATAGTTATAAAGGATAAGTGAGTTTACATATTAATCCAAATTACTTCTCATTTGTGGAGGCAAATACAACATATTTTCAAATATGGAGCAGGTATTTAAAACACTTGATAATACCTTAGTCAAGTGAAAAATAAATAAATATATAAGAAAGTATATATTCAGGAATTGAATAAAATTTACAGTTAAGTTTAAATTTACAGATGCATTTTCAGCAACTATTTAGTCCAGGTAAGTTTATCCACTGGGTTAAATTCCTCTAAGCCAGGAACAAAAGGCTCTTACATTAGATTGTAAAAAGACACAAAGGCAAAGCCAATCAGATGTAATGTATAAAACAATATATAGCAGGTACAATGAACAACAACAACAAAAATCCAGAATGGCAAAATCAAAATCAGTGTGCAATCTATTAATCAATCAATCACAGCCTATCAGGAATGAATTGCTCAATAGAGCACTGAACATATCAAAAAATGAATTATGAAAAATACAAGGAAAGCTGACTTTATAGTAAATGTATTAAAATTACTAGAAAAAATATAACAATATACTCTTCAAATGACTTGGGTTAAAAAGTAAATAAAAGTTTCTGTCTTGATTAAAGCTTTACTAAGAGATCTACAATGTAAAATAGGGCCTGTGTTATATATCAGGAGTGATTTTTCGTCTATTTTTAAAATCTGTCTAAAACTGACTTTTAACATCTTAACATTCTGTGTATGTTAAAATGGTAACAGGGACCCTAAGAATCTGAAAGAAATCTACCATTGAAGAAATGGTAAATAAATCTGAAAATTATTCACTTTAATAAATCGTTCCTAAGTCCAATGTTTCCTGGAGTCCTTTGAAATAAATTTATAGGAGTTGAAACATAAAATCTAATTAGCCTCATAACTACCAGTTTTTGAAGACTTACTATGTTCAAGACTCTAACTTAGATATGTAAACTACATATCAAGTATGTATATATATGTATGTATATAAACATAAAATAGGGTCTTAAAATTTTGAATATTGAATGATTTGGTTTCTGTTTTAAGTTAGTATTTACCTCACAAGAATTACATTAATATTGATTTATATTATGTAATAATACCTATTATAAATATGAAAAAAGAGCTTCTGAGAAGGGAGGAACTTGCTCAATGATAGATCATCTAAGAGGTGATCAAGCCAAAATTTGAATTGAAGAAGAGAAACTGAGTTAAATGATATGGCACATAATTATCTATAATTTCTGTGATTTTGAATTGTAATGTATTAGAATAATAAAACCAATAGTACTTCTCTTTACCTTACAGTGAAATGTAGAACTTGCTTTTTCACAGACTCCAGCTTTTTATTTGGATATTTTGTTTGATCCTGTTTTATTGATGGTTTCTTCAAAGGAAGAAAATGGGCCTCAATGGGGGGAAAGAATAGTTTGGAAAGAGTGTTGGCAATTCTCCACCCAATATATTTGGAGAAAACTTCTTCTCCTACATTTGATGAAATATTTGTACTATATCTAGTGAAAGGATCAGTTGGGTCATTTAACTCAGCCTGTTGAAAGAAAAGAGAAAGGAATCAGTTGAAACAGGATTAAATGGGAGAAAAAAATCGTGTATTATTAAATTTTTTAAAGTATCTTTATTTTCTTTGACTAATATTGCATTTTTCCTGTTAAGTAAAAATAATCTTTATAAAAAAATTGCAGTTTTCCAAAAGATTTCAAAAAGCAAAACAGCAAATTTCAGTGAAATAAACATTAATGCATCCAGTCTTGAAATTTTGAAAATTTAGTTAGGTAATTTTTATTTTAAATTTGATAAACATGCCATGTAAGAATTTCATAAGCATTCTGAAATTTTATTTAATAAGAAATTAAGCAATCAGTTGAAGTAATGTACATTTTATTAAATCAGACTTTTTTTAATGCACAATCTAAACTGTTCTTGATATCAACAGAGCATTTTTTTTTTTCTTTTTTGAGAAAGAGTCTTGCTCTGTCTCCCAGACTGGAGTGCAGTGGCACAATCTTGGCTCACTGCAACCTCCATCTCCTGGGTTCAAGCGATTCTCCTGCCTCAGCCTCCCAAGTAGCTAGGACTACAGGCATGGACCATCACTCCTGGCTAATTTTTGTTATTTTTAGTAGAGATGGGGTTTCATCATGTTGGACAGGCTGGTCTCGAACTCCTGACCTCAGGTGATCCACCTGCCTCAGCTTCCCAAAGTGCTGGGATTACAGGCGTGAGCCACCATGCCCGGCCAAACAGAACGTTTTTATAGAGCAAAAATTTTAAGTGAAAAGCAAATAAGAGCTTTGTATTTAGCTTAAATTGACGATGTTTAAGATTTTGATTTTGATTAAATTGAATATGTTCTAAAATCAAAAAGTAAAAAAAATACCAAAATTTCCCATTATTTAAGCAATATTTATTCAGGAAAAGGCTATTTTCTGAAATTTCCTTTTCCTGTTTGATAATGTCCAGGATTGCTTCTTCATTACTTCTTTTAAAGTGGCCAGAGGCATATTTTCTCTGGCAGGAATCAGCAATAATAAATGAAAATGTAAGTAAAAGGGCATATGTTACAACTTTTTTATGTTCATGATATGTACATACTATTAATTCCTTTTCTTGTAAATAAGTCGGATACTGCCTTTTATCATTTGTTTTTACATTTTCATTGAGTATTATCTGTCTTCAGGCAGCTCATTACTAGTCACTCAGGATTCATTTTAGATGCATATCAATCTTGCGATAGGAAAGACAGAAATAGAAAATGTTTTTCTGTACATGAACATCTAACTTAACCTCTTTCAGGTTCCAAAATTAGGCCTGGCTAAATTACTCAGGAAAGACTGATTATTGAATTATTTAGACAAAAGTATAGTAGAGAAAATGAGTACAGTCTCAGGATATAGACTGAACGAAAAACAGTTAAAGTAATGAGAAAAATAGCAAAAGGCAGGTATGCAAATATGTGTCACTGTGAAAGTCATAGAGGATGGGAAAGAATAACATGAAAAAAAAAATTTACAAAGGATAAGGTGAAAATCATGCAAGTAAGCAAGCATGTGATTCAGTAATCCCACTACTGGGTATATCCAAAAGAAAATCAGTATGTCAAAGAGAGAGCTGCCCTGCCATGTTTATTGCAACATTACTCTCAATAGCCAAGCTACGAAATCAAGCTAAGTGTCCATCAACAGATGAATGGATAAATAAAATGTGGTATATATACACAATGGGATAGTATTAAGCCATAAAAATAGAAGAAAATTCTACCATTTGTAACAACATGGATGAACCTGGGGGACATCATGTTAAGTGAAATAAACCAGGCACAGAAAGACAAATACCACATGATCTCACTTACATGTAAAATCTAAAATGTTGATCTCATATAAGTAGAGTAGGATGGTGTTTACCAGGGGCTGACAGGTGAAGGGCTGGGGAGATGTTGGTCAAAAGATTTCAGTTAGAAGAAATAAATTCAAGAGCTCTAATGTACAACATGGTGACTGTAGTTAATACAAATACATCATATCTTGAAAAATGCTGAGAGTAGATGTTAAATGTTCTCAAAAAAGAAATAATAACTATATGAGGTTATTTGTTAATTAGCTCAATTTGACCATTTCACAACGTATGTATTGTCAGGCCTCTGAGCCTAAGCTAAGCCATCATATCCCCTGTGACCTCCCCGTACACATCCAGATGGCCGGTTCCAGCCTTAACTGATGACATTCCACCACAAAAGTGAAAATGACCTGTTCCTGCCTTAACTGATGACATTCTCTTGTGAAATTCCTTCTCCTGGCTCATCCTGGCTCAAAAGCTCCCCTACTGAGCATCCTGTGACTCCCACTTCTGCCCTCCAGAGAACAACCCCCCTTTTTCCTTTACCTACCCAAATCCTATAAAATGGCCCCACCCCATCTCCCTTCACTGACTCTCTTTTTAGACTCAGCCCGCCTGCACCCAGGTGATTAAAAGCTTTATTGCTCACACAAAGCCTGTTTAGTAGTCTCTTCACACGGACGCACATGAAATTTGGTGCTGTGACTCGGATTGGGGGACCTCCCTTGGGAGATCAATCCCCTGTCCTCCTGCTCTTTGCTCCGTGAGAAAGATCCACCTATCAGGTCCTCATACCGACCAGCCCAAGAAACATCTCACCAATTTCAAATCCGGTAAGTGGCCTCTTTTTACTCTCCTCTCCAACCTCTCTCACTATCCCTCAATCTCTTTTGCCTTTCAATCTTGGCGCCACACTTCAATCTCTCCCTTCTCTTAATTTCAATTACTTTCATTTTCTGGCAGAGACAAAGGAGACATGTTTTATTCGTCTCCTTTTAGCCCTCCCCCACCTGCCCAGCAATTTACTCTTAAAAAGGTGGCTGGAGCCAAAGGCATAGTCAAGGTTAATGCTCCTTTTTCTTTATCCCAAATCAGATAGCGTTTAGGCTCTTTATCATCAAATATAAAAACCCAGCCCAGTTCATGGCTCGTTTGGCAGCAACCCTGAGATGCTTTACAGCCCTAGACCCTAAGAAGTCAAAAGGCCGTCTTATTCTCAATATACATTTTATTACCCAATCTGCTCCCGACATTAAACTCCAAAAATTAAATTCTGACCCTCAAACTCCACAACAGGACTTAATTAACCTTGCCTTCAAAGTGTACAATCATAGAAAAAAGTTGCAATTCCTTGCCTCCACTGTGAGACAAACCCCAGCCATATCTCCAGCACACAAGAACTTCCAAACGCCTGAACTGCAGCGGCCAGGCATTCCTCCAGAAACTCCTCCCCCAGGAGCTTGCTACACATGCCGGAAATCTGGCCACCAAGCCGAAGAATAGCCGCAGCCCAGGATTCCTCCTAAGCCGTATCCCATCTGTGCAGGATCCCACTAGAAATCGGACTCTTCAACTCACCTGGCAGCCACTCCCAGAGCCCCTGGAACTCTGGCCCAAGGCTCTCTGACTCCTTCCCAGATCTTCTCGGCTTAGCGGCTGAAGACTGACGCTGCCCGATCGCCTCAGAAGCCCCCTAGACCATCACGGATGCCGAGCTTCAGGTAACTCTCACAGTGGAAGGTAAGTCCGTCCCCTTCTTAATCAATACGGAGGCTACCCACTCCACATTACCTTCTTTTCAAAGGCATGTTTCCCTTGCCTCCATAACTGTTGTGGGTATTGATGGCCAGGCTTCCAAACCTCTTAAAACTCCCCAACTCTGGTGCCAACTTACACAATACTCTTTTAAGCACTCCTTTTTAGTATCCCCACCTGCCCAGTTCCCTTATTAGGCCGAGACACTTTAACTAAATTATCTGCTTCCCTGACTATTCCTAGACTACAGCTACATCTCATTGCCGCCCTTCTTCCCAATCCAAAGCCTCCTTTGCATCCTCCTCTTGTATCCCCCCACCTTAACACACAAGTATAAGATAACTCTACCCCCTCCTTGGCGACCGATCATGCACTCCTTACCATCTCATTAAAACCTAATCACCCTTACCCCGCTCAATGCCAATATCCCATCCCACAGCATGCTTTGAAAGGATTAAAGCCTGTTATCACTCGCCTGCTACAGCATGGCCTTTTAAAGCCTAAAAACTCTCCTTACAATTCCCCCATTTTACCTGTCCTAAAACCAGACAAGGTTTACAACTTAGTTCAGGATCTGCGCCTTATAAACCAAACTGTTTTGCCTATCCACCCTGTGGTGCCCAACCCGTACACTCTATTGTCCTCAATACCTTCCTCCACAACCCACTATTCCGTTCTTAATCTTAAAGATGCTTTTT
Source organism: Pan paniscus (assembly GCF_029289425.2). Taxonomy (NCBI): domain Eukaryota; kingdom Metazoa; phylum Chordata; class Mammalia; order Primates; family Hominidae; genus Pan; species Pan paniscus. The sequence continues at coordinate 105,797,354 of NC_073253.2, forward strand.
TCACTATTCCCCTGCACCCCTCGTCCCAGCCTCTCTTTGCTTTCACCTGGACTGACCCTGACATCCATCAGTCCCAGCAGCTTACCTAGGCTGTACTGCCGCAAGGCTTCACAGACAGCCCCCATTACTTCAGTCAAGCCCAAATTTCATCCTCATCTGTTACCTATCTCGGCATAATTCTCATAAAAGCACACATGCTCTCCCTGCTGATCGTGTCCGATTAATCTCCCAAACCTCAATCCCTTACAAAACAACAACTCCTTTCCTTCCTAGACATAGTTACTGCAGTCAGAATTCTTACACAAGAGCCAGGACCGCACCCTGTAGCCTGTCCAAACAACTTGGACTTACTGTTTTAGCCTAGCCTTCATGTCTGCGTGCAGCAGCTGCCGCTGCTTTAATACTTTTAGACGCCCTAAAAATCACAAACTATGCTCAACTCACTCTACATTTCTCATAACTTCCAAAATCTGTTTTCTTCCTCACACCTGATGCGTATACTTTCTGCTCCCCGGCTCCTTCAGCTGTACTCACTCTTCGTTAAGTCTCCCACAATTACCATTGTTCCTGGCCCGGACTTCAATCTGGCCTCCCACATTATTCCTGATACCACACCTGAACCTCATGACTGCATCTCTCTGGTCTCCTGACGTTCACCCCATTTCCCCACATTTCCTTCTTCCCTGTTCCTCACCCTGATCACACTTAGTTTATTAATGGCAGTTCCACCAGGCCTAATCGCCACACACCAGCAAAGGCAGGCTACGCTATAGTACAAGCCACTAGCCCGCCTCTTAGAACCTCTCATTTCCTATCCATCGTAGAAATCTATCCTCAAAGATATAACTTCTCAGTGTTCCATCTGCTATTCTACTACTTCTCAAGGATTATTGAGGCCCTCTCCCTTCCCTACACATCAAGCTCCAGGATTTGCCCCCACCCAGGACTGGCAAATTAGCTTTACTCAACATGCCCCAAGTCAGGAAACTAAAATATCTCTTAGTCTAAGTAGACACTTTCACTAGATAAGTAGAGGCCTTTCCCACAAAGGCTAAGAAGGCCACCACAGTCATTTCTTCCCTTCTGTCAGACATAATTCCTCAGTTTGGCCTTCTCACCTCTATACAGTCTGATAGCAGACCAGCCTTTATTAGTCAAATCAGCCAAGCATTTTTTCAGGCTCTTAGTATTCAGTGAAACCTTTATATCCCTTACAGTCCTCAGTCTTCAAGAAAAGTAGAACAGACTAATAGTCTTTCAAAAACACACCTCACCAAGCTCAGCTACCAACTTAAAAAAGACTAGACAATACTTTTATCACTTTCCCTTCTCAGAATTCAGGCCTGTCCTCAGAATGCTACAAAGTACAGCCCATTTAAGCTCCTGTATAGACTCTCCTTTTTATTAGGCCCCAGTCTCATTCCAGACACCAGACCAACTTAGACTGTGCCCCAAAAAAACTTGTCATCCCTACTATCTTCTGTCTAGTCATACTCCTATTCACCGTTCTCAACTACTCATACATGCCCTGCTCTTGTTTACACTGCTGGTTTACACTGTTTCTCCAAGCCATCACAGCTGATATCTCCTGGTGCTATCCCCAAACTATCACTCTTAACTCTTAAAGTAAATAAATAATCTTTGCTGGCAAGACTATGCTGAATCTCCTTAGGCACTCTCTAATCAGATGTTCTAGGTCATCCCAATTCTTAGACCTTTTATACCTGTTTTTCTCCTTGTCTTATTCCGTTTTTCAATTCATACAAAACCATATCCAGGCCATCACCAATAATTCTAAATGACAAATATTTCTTCTAACAACCCCACAATATCACCCCTTACCACAAAATCTTCCTTCAGCTTAATCTCTCCCACTATAAATTCCCACACCGCCCCAATCCCGCTCAAAGCAGCCCTGAGAAACATCGCCCATTATCTCTCCATACCACCCCCAAAAAATTTTTACCGTCCCAACACTTTACCACTATTTCGTTTTTTCTTATTAATATAAGAAGACAGGAATGTCAGGCCTCTGAGCCCAAGCTAAGCCATCATATCCCCTGTGACCTGCCTGTACACATCCAGATGGCCGGTTCCTGCCTTAACTGATGACATTCCACCACAAAAGAAGTGAAAATGGCCTGTTCCTGCCTTACCTGATGACATTATCTTGTGAAATTCCTTCTCCTGGCTCATCCTGACTCGAAAGCTCCCCTACTGAGCACCTTGTGACCCCCACTCCTGCCCGCCAGAGAACAACCCCCGTTTTTCCTTTACCTACCCAAATCCTATAAAACGGCCCCACCCCTATCTCTCTTCGCTGACTCTTTAGACTCAGCCCGCCTGCACCCAGGTGATTAAAAGCTTTATTGCTCACACAAAGCCTGTTTAGTAGTCTCTTCACATGGACGCGCATGAAGTGTATATTTTAAAACATCATGTTTTACACAATAAATGTATACAATTTTATTCTTCAGTGTAGAAAAATAAAATAAAATGTTAAAAATTAATGACACCACCAAAAAAGAGCTCCTCCTTTTTTTACTCAAAATATAGTACAGTATTGCACAAATGAAGATATTATGGTGAACTCTGGAATTACTAAGAGAGTTATGAACGAATAAATGAACGAGTAAACAAATGGACCAAAAAAATGATGTCTTCTCATGATATAATTTTTGGTAAAATACACTGTAATCAAAGATAACATTAATCTGTGAGGCAGGAGAATAGGGTCTGGAGAAAGGGAACCTAAAGCCGATTCTCACTGGCTTCCTAGAACTAAATCAAAATCAAAACCCTAACTTTCCACACCCAAATTATAAAAGGACCAGAGGCTACTCTCCTTGCAACCCCCACTTTCCTGTGTGGCAGATGAAAAACTGAAAGTACCTGTGGTTGATCCTTTCCTGCAACCAATCAGACTGATCGTGGGTTAAGTCTTTACTTGCATAGGATTTGGGATTTATTTTTCTCCTTTCCCCTTTTCCTATCTGCTCCATACAGGGGAGTCTTTTGTTCTCTCTTTTTCTGTCTTTTCCTTTCCAACTTGGGACCCTTGGTGGGCAGTGTCTAAACACAGAGGCAACTGCAGGTTTCCGGCTGGGGCCAATCTCTGGAGAAATGGAAAGGTTTCCATGTGGAAGCCCTTGACTGCCACCACCCAGTTCTAGTAAGGGAACTGAGCCCTTTGCCTTTTTTTCTTTTTCAGTATTTCAGCAGCTGTTTCCTAGCAGCTCCTTGGTATTTGAGGGCAACTGGCCAGGGCCACTCTCTGGTGTTGCCTGAAGGCCAAGGAGTGAATGGGGATAGCTGCCTTGCCTGGAAGGAGGATGGACTCTTTTCTATCTTTTCTGATTATAGTCCCTGATCTCTACGTGTGACACAATTGGCAGTGGTACAGGGTGAACTCACGTTTCAGGCCACTTAAACCTTCTTTTCTTATAGTCACTGATTCCTACATGTGACACAATTGGCAGCAACAGCTCCTCCAGAGTGAACTCACACACATTTCAGGTGACTTGAGCCTTCTTTTTTCATGCTAAATTCTTCTCTTCCCGTACTTGACAGGTCAAAGACAAAAGGAACCCACCTAGCTATGCAAAGAATGTTACAAAGAAAAGAGATGACTGGTTGTTTAAAAAGAGGGATGGGATGTTTAGGACAAGTCAGAGGGTCTGGGAATGTTGTAGATGGTCTGTGTGGGGCATGGGGGGCATTCATGAAAAGGAATTTATGCAGGAACTGATGTACAATCTAATGTGGATTTCTTGCCTAAATTTAGAGAGTAAAAGGGTTGCTTTAAGTGGGATAGGAAGCCCTTAAGAAACACTCATAATGGGTCATCAGTGGTGGAGGGAACCATTCCAAAGCAGTGCCAGCACCCATCTAACTAACGTCAGAGACGTCTGACAGACTAAGACAGGGCTCAAAAGGTGAATGCCCCTGGGGACTCCAGTCAGGACCTAGAATTTTTCCAGGATGCCTCAAGCATCACTCGGGTCACTTGATAAACCTTCCACTATTCAAAGTCCTCCTCTCTTTTCCAGACCACTATGGGCAACTCTTCATCTATTCCACCTGATTCCACTATGGACAACCCTCCATCTATTCCACCTGATTCCCTGCTTGGCTGCATCCTCCACCACTGGAATCAATTTGACCCTGATAATCTAAAGAGAAAACATATATATATATATATTTTTCTGCAATGCTGTTTGGCCCAATTATGAGCTGCCCAGCCTGGAACAATGAGCAGTCAATGGTAGCCTTACTTATGACACCATCCTGCAATCAGACCTATTTTGCAAGATGCACAGCAAAGGGTCCGAAATCCCATATGTACAGACCTTCATGGCCCTATACCAAAACCTAACAATCTGCAAAACTCCCAGAACCAGCCCCCCAAGGGAAAGTCCTAAGGCAGAACTAGATATTACAGATGACCTCCTTTTACAAGGGCTACCTGTCTCTCAGGGTGAACAGCATCTGCCTCCATACAGCCCCTTGCCAAGTGCTCTTGAGGCTAAACCCCAAACAGTGGGAACGCTACTAAGTCCCCCTCACACTCAAAGGAGAACATCGTATTAACTCTCCCTGCAGCCCTGTTACTCCTTGGGAAGTAGCAGGATCTGAGGGGCCAGTCCTAGTGCAGGTCCCTTCTCTATAACTGATATACAACAATGTAAGGAAAAGCTAGAAAGCTATCTCAAGAATCCCAGGAAATTTGCGGAAGCTTTCCAAACTTTGGCCTTAGCCTTTGCTCTCTCATGGAGAGATGTTCAATTCATTCTAGCAACCTGTTGCACCCCCTTGGAAAAAAAGATGAAATCTTTGAGGCCGCCCATGGGGAAGCAGATAATTTATTCATCTGAATCCTTTAGGGCAATCACTTGGGCCCAAACACAGTCTCCACTATTGATCCTAACTGGGACTATAATACCCCCATGGGAATGAACAACCAGACTAAATTTCTTGAGGCTTTCCTTGGAGGAATGAGAAAGGGAATAACTAAGGCAGTAAATAATGTAAATTAAGGGGGGTTACACAAGCCAAGGAGGACAATCCAGCCATGGATTTATGGCAGGCTGGAGGAAGTCTTTACAAAATATACTACTCTGGACTCTTCTTTTTCCAAAGGCAAAATATTAATGGCACAGCATTTCATTAGCCAATCCACCACGGACATTAGACTTAAGCTCCAAAAGCTACTGATGGGGCCACGCAGTAATCAAAATCAGGTTTTTGATACTGCTGTTACGGTGTATAACAATTGTGACCTGGAGGAAGGAAAACAGGAACAGAGTGAAGAAAAATGGCAGGCAAAAATTATGGCAGCCATCATTGGCAATACCCTGAATGCCCAAAGAGCAGCTAAGGGAAACCTGAAGGGCCATAATGATAATGCCATCAAAGGCTCTTGCTTCAAATGCAAGAACAATGAGCATTGGGCAAAGGACTGTACTAAGCCCTCACCAGGCCCCTGTCAAAAATGTGAGGGCACCAGTTACAAACCCTGTCACTGGAGGATTGACTGCCCCTGCTCCCACCAAGGGGTTCAGTCAGGCAAAACTCTAGCAGTGCAAAAGCAGGAATTAGATGAAGACTGAAGACCGAAGGGGCCTGGGGTCTTCCTCACTGCCCCTGTCCAGGAACATTGTAATTACTACTGAGGAGCCCCAGGTAATTCTGGATGTCATGGGTACCCAAATTCAGTTTTTTTTTTTTTTTTTTTTTTTTTTGATACAGAAGCAAATTACTCTGTTTTCACTGCTTTTGCAGAAAGCTTTCCTCCCAGTTCATGACCATTATAGGAATGGAAGGAAAGCCGCAAACAAGATTCTTTACTCCTCCTTTGATTTGTCAATTTGAGAAACAAATCTTACAACAGGAATTTCTAGTAGTACCAAACTCTCCAATCCCCCTGTTGGGAAGAGAGATTATGGTTAAAATAGGGGCACTGCTACAATGTAAGCATCACCTGGCAGAATTGCTAACAGGCAAAATACAGCCAAAGTCCCAGATTACATTAGTAAACAGGCTAACCCACTGGCATGGTATACTGGAAATCTAGGGAAGCCTAAAATAGCAGTGCCAGTCAAAATACGCTTAAAGACCCCAGCTATTTTCCCAATCAAAAACAATACCTAATTAAGCTGGAAGCAAGAAAAGGCCTAGCACCCAGAGGTGAGGTATTACTTACCCATCGGCTCTTAAAACCCTGCAATTCTCCTTGCAAGGCCCCCATCTTGCCCATTCTAAAGCCTTTGGAAGAATATTGAAGGCTTATTACATGTTAGTACAGGACCTCAGAATAATTAATGAGGCTGTTATCCCTGTACACACATTGGTGGCAAATCCATATACCCTCCTGGCTCAGGTGCCAAAAGGTTCTCAGTTCTAGACCTAAAAGATGCTTTCTTCTCCATTCCCTCTGGCACCAGAGTCCTAATACCTTTTCACCTTTGAATGGAAAAATCCTAATACTGGAGGAAAACAACAATACACTTGGACAGTGCTCCCTCAAGGTTTTTGGGACAGGCCCCCTTTCTATGCTTGGGCCTTAGAGAGGGATCTAAGGGATCTGCAATTGGAGAATGGGAGTATATTCCAGTACATGGATGACCTTCTTGTGTGTAGCCCAACCAAGGAAGCTTCTGAACAAAATACTACAAAAACTTTTAATTTCCTGGCAGACAGGGGATACAAAGTGTCCAAAAGGAAGGCTTAGAATAACCTTCAACAGGTCCAATATTTAAGGTATGTCTTAACACCCAGAGCCTGGCAAATATCCCCAAAACGAGTGCAAGCCATATGTGGTTTGGGACCTCCCCATACCAAGCAACAGCTTTGTTCTTTTGGGGGAATAGCCAGGTTTTGCAGAATATGGGCACCAAATTTTGGGATCATAGTAAAGCCCCTGTATGAAGCAACAAGGGGGCCTGAAAATGAGCTAATGGAATGGACCTCGGAAATGAGAGAAACCTTTGCCAAGTTAAAATAGGCTCTCACCCAGCTTCCGCTCTTGGCATCCAAGGCCTAACTAAGCCCTTCTCCTTGTATGTAGCAGAGAGGAAAGGCATAGCTGTAGTAGTACTAGCCCAGAAATTAGGATCAGAACACAGATCAACTGCCTACTTTTCAAAAAAGCTGGATGGAGTGGCCTCGGGATGGCCAAGTTTCCCGTGGGCAATCCCAGCCACTGGTATTTTAGTGGAAGGAGCCACTGAAGTCACCCTAGGTCAACTACCAGAAGTTCTAACCCCTCATCAGGTGAAGTCAGTCTTAGAAATAAAAGGATACCTCTAGATGATGGAGGGAAGTTTAACCTAATACCACGCCACACTCTTAGAAAACCCAGATGTAACCCTTGAAACCTGTAGCACCTTGAATCCAGCTCTGTTTCTGCCCACAGGCCCAGTAACTGATCATTCCTGCGAGCAGGTCATTGCACATACATTCATATGTTAGCCAGCCTAATTTAAAAGACCAACCTCTCCCAGATTCTGAGGATAACTGGTTTACGGACGGCAGTAGTTTCATGTCAAATAGGGAGCACTGGAGCTGGATACACAACAGTAAATCATAGTACAATTGAAGCCCAGACACTGCCCCCTGGCACATTAGCACAAAAGGCTGAAATCATTACTCTTACCTGAGCATTAATGTTGGGACAAGGTAAAAAGCTTAACATCTATACAGATTCTAAATATACATTCCCTGCGGTTCATGCTCATGCTACAATCTGTAAGGAAAGGGGACTACTAACTAGCAAACACTCTCCTATAAAGCATGGGCCTGAAATTCTTCAGCTATTAAAAGCAGTACACCTGCCAAAGGCCATAGCTATAATTCATTGTAGGGGGCACCAAAGGGACTTAACGCCTATAGCACAAGGGAATAGCAAGTCTGACAGAGAAGCCAAAGGCACAACCTTCAGGGTGCAATCCCAACAGGAACAGCTAATACAGGAGCAAGGGGAACAAAAACAAGGATCCTGGTGGTACATGGGATCACAAGTATATCTCCCTCAAACAGCCCAATGGAGAATTATAAAAACCCTGCATGACTCTTTCCATATAGGGAGAGATGCTACCTTGGCCATGGTTAACAGACTCTTCACTGGGCCTAACTTAGCTTCGGTGGTTAAGCAGGTCTGTCAAGCCTGCTCATTGTGTGCACTTAACAACTTAGGAAACAAAATGCCTCCTCTAATAGAACCAGTCCAGAGGAGAGGAGCTTATCCAGGGGAATATTGGAAATTAGACTTCACCCATATGCCAGCTTTCAGAGGATATGTTTTTGTTAGTGCTAATAGATACCTTTACTGGTTGGGTCAAAGTTTACTCTAACAGAACAGAGAAGGTAATGAGGTTATAAAGGTCCTCTTAAGAGAAATAACCCCCAGTTTGGATTAACTCAGAGACTCCAAAGTGATAAAGGCATGTCCTTTATCTCCCAAATGACTCACGGGGTTGCTAAGGCTCTCAGAATCAAATACTATTTACATTCAGCATGGAGGCTTCAATCCTCTGGAAAAGTAGAAAGGACTATCCAAACTCTAAAGTGAGTGTTAGCTAAGCATTGTCAGGAAACATAAAAAACGTGGTTCAGCTTACTGTCTGTAGCCCTCTTAAGGATCCATAATACCCATAGAGCAAAAATTAATATAAGCCTATAAGAAATGTTATCTGAAGCCCTTTCTAAATTAATGATTCAATTACTGATCCAGAAACAGCCAGTTTAGTAAAATACCTAGTTAACCTAGGAAAATTTCAGCAGGTTTTACAAAAGTTTGAAACTCAAAGGCTCTCCACACCAGGAACTAACCAGCAACCCTAAATCAGGCCAAGAGATGAAAACATGGAAAAAGAGATCACCTGCTCAACAATTACAACCCCAATGGAAGGCACCATTTTCAGTAATATTGGCCATGCCTTCTGCAAAGTACTAAGGTTAGATGGTTGGATACACCTTTCAAGGATCATGTCTGTGACACCTGAAGCCCCGGACCTGGAACCTGAAGCTCCCATCAGCCACTACACCTGTGAACTTGTGAAAGACCCGAAGTTCCTGTTTAGAAGACAGCCAAAAGATAAGTAAATGCCTACCAACTTTCCTTGGTGTCTTTGTTGCATAGTTACTGTAGGCTGGATAATAGTAGCCATTTTTTTTTTGTATTTTTTATAGTTCATTGCCTTTTCCAGATGGATGGAACCACTTCCTTTGTACTAACTAAGCAGAATGTTTTAATTCATTTATATAACAAACATTCCTTACAGCATAAGTATCCAGCCCATGAAGTTCCCATTAAATCTTTTAACCAAATTTATTTCCTCTCACCTAGAGACCATCAAGCTTCAGATTATCATGTGACAGGGCTTCCAGCCAGTTTCAGGTGCACAGACACCATCTTAGCCATCAAGAAGCTACCCTGTCTTCATTAGACAGAGCAGAATGAGAATTCCATGATCCCCAATAGGTAGGGACTAAGCCCCAAGTCAGCATGAAGCAGTTACAGAAGAAAGACCATCGGTCCTTCTGCTCCCCATAAAGATTTATGGGGATTGTGTCTCTCAGGGGAGAAATGAGGCAAGAGAATAAGGTCTGGAGGCAGGGAACCTAAGGCCAATTCACAATGACTTCCTGGAACTAAATCAAAAGGAAAACCCCAACTTCTCATGCCCAAGGAACATGAGGACCTGTGGCTACTTACTCCCTTTGCAACCCCCCTCGCTTTCTGCATGGCAGATGAAAAATTGAAAGTACCTCTGATTTGTCCCCTCCCACAACCAATCAGACTGATCGTGGGCCACTACTTCATTTACATAGGGTGTACACCAAGTAACCCATGGAAAACCTTTAGAGGGTATTTAAACCCTAGAAAATCTGTAACCAGGGCTCTTGAGCCACTTGCTCAAGCCCGCTCCCACCCTGGGAAGTGTACTTTCATTTTCAATAAATTTCTGCTTTTGTTGTTTCATTCCTTCCTTGCTTTGTGCATTTTGTCCAATTCTTTGTTCAAAACACCAAGAACCTGGACAACTTGTAGTCAAGACCCTCCACCGGTAACATCTATATTACAGAATCCTGATGCTCATTTCATCATGTCTCATTTGACTACTCCTCACTTACTTCCCTCTAAGACAGGAGAGGCTATAGATACAGATGCCGCCTCTTTCTCGGTAAAATGAAGATATTCCCACATCTTTCTCTATGATTCTCTTGTGGGGAGCCCAGGTAAATTTCTATGCTTCATTGATGTCCATGCCCTTTGTCTAATAGAAATGTAGTCTCAAATTTCAGTCAAATGTATACTTTCCTTATTTATGAAAGGCTTTGTCTGTGTTTTCTTGCAAGAAGTTGCCAGGAAGGAATATGGGCTGTGCACTATGAAAGATCTGAAATCAGGTGTGTCTCTACCACTTGCTAGTCATCAATGTAAACTTGAAAAATTTTAGTTAACTTCTCCAGGACTGTTTTGTGTTTAGTTTTGTTCTGTCTTGTTTTTCATCTATGTTATTGGGATAATAAATACCTTTTAGTTTTATGGAGGTTAACGCAGATCATATAGGATGATCTGCCTTGTAGACAGTGAGAAGGTCAACAGATACTAGTGCCTTTCAGGTCTTCTCTAGGACAGAGCACTAGAGCTCTGGCCTTCACAGCAACTCCCACCATCAACCCAGGAAGACTCTACCTAACCTCTGCCATGCCAAAACAGTTTGGTTATAACATAACTTTTACATTAGCAAATGTATCAAATAAGATCATGATTATACTTCTAGAGTCGTCTTCTATAGTTATCTTCCTTCTTCTCTTAAAGCCATTATTCTAATATATTTCAATATTAAGAGACTTGAATGCCATCTATGCATAAATTTGTCTATACTTCTTGAGAGTAGACTTAAACAAAATACTAATGAACATCTTTTACAATAGATTCCAAATTTATAAATTTACTACTATTTAGCCTGGCAATGAACATTATCTCAAACACCAACTTTAACCATTTATTTACATTTTAATTATGTGTTCTTAATTTTTAGTGATGCCTATGAAGATTATAAAAATTCAGGGTTTCCTTTTATTAGTACATTATTAGAACATGACTTCTTTATTAAGAAACAAATGGGAATTTAAAAAATATCTATGTTAACTTTATTGATTTACTATTAAAATTGGAAAAGTAGTATTCTTAAAGACAATTTCCTTCACATACATATTTTAACCAAAGGCAGGAACAGAAGCTTACCCTTTGCCTTTGTGTTGGGCATAAAGATGGCAAAGGCTGCATTAATGCAGGAAGAAAATGCATAAATCAGCCCAAAGGAATTAGGATGTAGTAGCAATACACACATATCAAAAAAAAAAAAGCCTTTACAAAGTTCTGAATTTACCACCAATAATTAGAGAAATGTAGCAAACACAACAAAATTTGAGCTAACTCACATTATTTTTGACATAAGAGAAAAAAGGAAAAAATAATTTCAAACCATTGCAGCAGTTTGCTACAAATTCTCTTCCCTTCTCTCACAGTCTCTCTCCTTTTTAACATGTCTTTACCTTTCCTTAAGTAATCTTGCTGAGATATTTAACTTGTTTTTGAAAATATTTTTTTTCTTAAATGTTTTTCAAAGTTTAAGTGACTCAAAATAGTCTCATAAGATTATTTTCTATAGGAGTTGTAAAAGCTCACAAAGGAGAACAGCATGAGTAATTCCTTGCTACTAAAATTATAGTCACTGGACCATTTTTATTGCCAGTAACTGGGAGCATGTTATCAATGTAGTATCTCAGGCCCTATCTTTGTCTGCACTTTATGGTTTTAAGAAGGACTGATATAGTAGCAAAAGAAGGGACTAAATGGAAATATCAATTTTCCTTCTTACTAGTTACGTGATCTTCCACAAGGTACTTAACCTCTCTGAGCATGATTCCTTATCCCTGAAGTGGAATGATGAAAATATTTTGCTTCACAAGGTTATGGTAAAGATTAAACAAAAAGCATATATTTTATAGTACAGTCTCTAGCACATGGAAGTGTTTCAATAAATGTTAGTTCCTTGTTTATATTTAATTTTAGAGAAAGCATGAAATAGTAGAAATGTTAGAGCCTTTGAGTTAAGCTCACTCACAGTGCACCCACCACCAGCACGTCATTTTATTCTGTTTAAAACTCAAATGCTTAATCTGCATGGATGATGATGGTGGTAGGAGAGCTGTGGGGCTCAAATGGGTTAATATACATTATATATATGTATATAACAGATACTTTGTACAGTGCCTGGTGCATGATAAAGGCACTACAAAAACTATTTGTGTTTATTATTTTGTTATATAAAATATTACAATATTATAGTTTCTTTTCTTAAAACAATGTATTTGTTACATTGGCATTCTATTGATAAGTATTTAAGGATCTATACTTATCCAAAAATACAGCTCACTTTCCAAACTATTGCTATTTATGTCAAAAGTAAAGCCACATGTGGAGAAGGAGAGAAATAGGCACTGGGAAAATAGGGACTAATACTGTTGTTTCTTCTGTTTTGCTGCTCTATAGAGCACATTAGGGATATGGAAATATCATTAAGAATAAAAACAAATTTTGTTTTAAAGATTGCACCATAAAATGTTAACCACAAAGTGCTTTACCTGATGAGTCAAAGGTACTCTGAATAAATTCACATATTCATTTTAGCTGTACATATTTCTTTTTGATATTTTAGGTCATATACCAGATGGCAGAAAACACTTATACACGATGACTTTTCCTAGATGTGCCAGCATATGCTGCTGAATTGCCTATACAGAAAAACCTTGCTCATTGCAAGTATCCCTGGAAGTATTTCAAACAAAGCACATCAATTAACGTTTGTTTATTATGCCACTGTGAGTATATGACAGTTTTTTTATTTCTTTCCCAAATACTCAGGCAACAGTTGGGTTTATATTGAATTTGTCATATGAAGGGCTCATATTTCAGGATCTATTCACAATTGTTTTTCATTTCAAATATGCTTATTAAATATTTCACCTCTCCTCCAACCTCCAAGAGGCATCAAATTTTATGAACAAATATAATAAGAGTTATAGATGATAAAATGTTATCATGGATAAAAAAACATATGAGATGAGAGTAGATAATGTAAAGAAAGTCGATAATGTAGAGATAGTAGATAATTTAGTTAGGAATGGATTTACCAGTGTTGTAGATAAATCGAAGTATTAAATTTAAAATTGTATTTATGAAATTCAGTTATCATATAAATTGCATATTTATTTTAAAGCATAAAAAGAGAAAATTTCTACTTAATTCCATAAACACTGCATTATATTCAATCCTTACAAAATAATTCCTTCCCCTTAGAATGTACAGTAGTTTATAAACAAAGTTATGTTTCACTCTATGTAGGTAATAATATTATTGTATAACAAAAGGTTTTTGAAGCAAAGAATTAGGAAAGGAGAGAAAGAACAAAGGTTGTGCCATAAACATAGTCATTTGCAATAACTTAAATAAGAGTAGAATACGTATTTTCTTTTAGATCTAAGTGTCTGAGGCACAAGCCCTCACTGTATAGGTGTTTGATAGATGTTCCCTAATTCACATGGAGTAGTGAGAGAGTGTCTGAAGACTAATTTTTTAAATCCTTGTGACATGAAAGGTTTTATATAGTTTATACCACAGAACTTGTTCAAAGAGGTACTACAGGAAAATATTATAAGTTGGTTTAAGGGATTTCGGGAATTAGCAAGTTATTAAGGAAATATAAGAACATTTAGAAATAAATAACCAACCTTTGGAGTTTTATTACTGAAAATAAGTGTTGCCACGATATTACCAAAAAAAAAAAAAGAAAAAAAGAAAGAGAAAAAAAACCACCTCAAATGTATTATGCTCAAGTTTTACTTGTAAAATTAAGCACAACTGTAAGATGTGCTTAATTCAACTTAAATAGAACATATTCTGACTGTTTTAGGTAAGAAAATATAATTTTAATAAATTCAAAATAATTTTTCTAAAACTTTTTACCTATAGAGCAAAGGTGATCATTTTGTCTTGTTTTGTCTTATTTGTATATGTGGCATTAGGCTGTTTAACTTAGTCCAAGTTTCCATTATTAACTTCCTTAAGAAAGCAGCTTTAAAAAATGTAAATAGATGTTTGTTCTTTTACTCAGAAAATTACGCATGAGAGGGAAGAAATTTTAGCTGTGAAACTCAGTAAAGTTAGAAAATCACATAGGCCTAACAACTGAGTCACAAGTACAAGGAAGACAGAAAGAAAAACTGAGACCCACACAGGTGCTAATCACTTTAGCCTTTTGAATAATTAGGTATGGAATATTTGAGGAAGTTAGTTTAGACATTAGCACTCCTAAGATCTAGTGCAGACATGCTAATACTGCATTTGATACCATCTAATAATAAAATGAAAAAAATCTTTTATAACCTAAGTCATAAAAATGATGCAACCCAAAATACTGGCGAGGAGTAAAATAAACACAGCAATTGGACACCTAAATTTATGTTTCATCTATGACAAGATATTATTCTTAGTCAATGAAATCATCCTTCAAAATCAAATTAAATAAAAAGCTTCTCAGCCAGGCACGATGGCTCACACCTGTAATCCTAGAACTTTGGGAGGCTGAGATGGGCAGATCACTTGAGGTCAGGAGCTCGAGACCAGCCTGTCCGGCATGGTGAAATCCAGTCTCTACTAAAAATACAAAAATTAGCCAGGCATGGTGGTGCATGCCTGTAGTCCCGGCTACTCAGGAGTCTGAGGCAGGAGAATAGCTTGAACCCGGGAGGCGAAGGTTGCAGTGAGCTGAGATCACGCCACTGCACTCCAGCCTGGGTGACAAAGCTAGACTCCATCTCCAAAAAAAAAAAAAAAAGCAAAAAGCAAATAAATGAATACTCACAGAATTCAACATCAGCAGAGGCTCACTGAAAGGCTACAAAAGTGTTTTCCTCGAGCAGAAGAAAAATAATACCACACAGAAGGCCACAGATTCAAGGATTCAAGGAAGAAGAATAAGGAAAGAAACTTTTAAATATGTGGGTAAGCTTGAAGAATATTGATTACATAAAGCAATAATAATATACTGGTGCCTATAAACACACACACACATACACGATCATACACATAATTAAAATGCTAAACAGAATTGCATAAGAAAGTGGGTATAAATATTAAATATTATTAATCATTAATTATAATATTTGATAATATTTAATAATTAATCTTAAATATTAAAATATTATAAGACATTTTCATGGTCCAGGAAAATATAAAATTTATTTACATTAAATTTTAATAATTCAAGAATTTATTTTGTAAAATCAGAGGTAACCAGTAACAGTAAAATAATGTGTAAGCACCAAATGAGTAAAGGGGGCGGGGTGGAATGGTATAATTAAAAAAACAAAATCTTTTCCCAAAAGGCAAATATGAGACTATTTTAAAAGAACAAGAAACAGGTGTCATCTATAGAATAGTAAATAACAAAACATAGAAATATATACAAATATATTGCAGTGACAGTAAATGTAAATAAACTGTTTCAATTTGAAGACAGTCATTTTCAGGTTAAAAAAATACCACTTCTCCTTAGAGACATACATATAAGAATTCAGGGAGCATAAAATTAAAAGATGGAAATAGATATACCATATTAACATGAACCCTAATCAAAAGAGATCTGTTGTAGTTATATTTATTCACAACAGAAAATGTTGACTTTTAATTTAAAAATCATAATGATTATAAAATGTAGTGATTGATCATAATAAAATTGAACTAAAATCAAACAATATAAATGTAACAATAAAAGTCTCAATATATGTAACACTAAGCCATAGGTTATCTTCTAAACAATGTATGGTTTAAATAGAGATAACAGAAATTAGAAAAGTTTTTGAACTAAATGATAATTAAAATATTGCTTATCACACTTTTTAGGATATTACTAAAATTACATGTGAAAGTAAATTAATAGTGTACAAAACACATATTAGAAAAGGAAAATACACAAATCTATGACAAGGAATAAAGTTCAATAATTTTAGGAAAATAATAATCTATTAAATGCAAGGAAATTAGCAGAAGAAAATAATAAACCTAATATCACATATGAAAAAAAGAGAGAAAACACAGTATCAAGAGAATCAAAAGTTGATTTTTAAGACTGAGAGGCCAAGCAGAGTGGCTCAGGCCTGTAATCCCAGCGTTTTGAGGGGCTGAGGTGGGATGGTGGCTTGAGCTCAGAAATGTGAGACCAGCCTGGGCAATACAGTGAGATCTAATCTCTACAAAAAGTTAACAAATAAGCTGGGCATGATGGCCTGCATGTGCAGTCTCAGCTACTCGGGAGGCTGAGACAGTAGAGTCGCTTGAGCACAGGGTATAGTGAGTCATGATCACACCACTGCACTCTAGCATAGGCAACAGCACAAGTCCCTGTCTCAAAAAAAAAAAAAAAAAAAAAGACTGAGAAGTTCATAAGGCCTTGGAATGACAGATTAAAATAAGAACAAAGATGAAAATAAGAAGAGTTAGGAATTAGCCAGTGGATATCACACCAGATTTTAAAGACATTAAAAAGATCATAGAAAAATAGAAGCAATTTTAGAAAACATCTTTCCGAATTTAATTCCTAGAAAGAAAACATACCAATACACTATTAGTCCACAATTTAAAATCTTCCCCAAAATATCCATAACCAAATAGCTTCACTTGTGAATTCTACAAAACTTATAAGAAGAAATAATGACAAAAATAGAAACCTCTTCCAGAGTATTAAAAAAATATAATTTCCCAATTCACTTCATTAGCCAAGAATAACTTTCATACAAAACCTTAACAATATAGGAAAGAAATATTATGGAACAATCACATGCATGAATACAAATGCAAAATCTTAAAGTATTATTAAAGCAAATAGAGCAATATTTACATCTTCACCAAGTTATTTTTATTCCAGGAATGCAATGATCAGTCAACAAAAGAAAATCAAACAATATAGTTTACAACAGTAACAGAATTATGGAAAAATCTGTCAATCATACCAAATGATGCATGAAATGTATTTGGTAAAATTCTATATCAATTCATAATAAAAGTTCTTGTTAAACTTGGAAAAATTGAGTTTTAATTTATGGGAGGTATTTCTAAAAATATGCAATGTGAAAATGTTGAAAGCTGTCCCTTATGAGACTCACGTAAAACATACATGTCCAGCATCATCATTCAGTCCTGTACTAAAAGTGGCTAAACAGTAAAATAAGATAAGAAAATGTAAAAAAGTTTATGATGCTCACAAAAAAACATGAATTTTTATGTAAAAAATAAACTTTTGAACTATAAAAACAATGTAATAAGATTGGTGGGTAAAAAATTAACACACAAAACTAAATTATGTTTATATAAACCAGAACAAATTCTATATATGCATATATTTTTAAGCATATGATATATATTTTATAATAAAATAGATATATCAAACAGCTAGAAATATACAAAACATTATTGATAGAAATTGGGAAATACCTTAAAAAGTGGCAGGATGTAAATATCCATGAATTACCTATTATATATTATAATGATATGTATCAATTACCGCCAAATAGCTCTCTAGATTCAATGAAAACCCAATAAAAATCCAAGTGGACTTGCTTTTTAAAAAACGGAACTTGACAAGTTGTTTTTAAAATATATATATGGAAATGTTACAGTAAAAAAAAAAAAAGTTCAGATAATCTAGAACAGGGTTTGGCAAACTACCACCCACAGACCAAATCCAGCCATTTTTTTTTTTTCACAGCCTAAGAGCTAAGAATGATTTTTACATTTATAAATGGTTACATTTTAAATGGTTTTAAAAGTACCAACATAATAACTTGGATTTTGCCTCTGAGCCCACAATGCCTAAAACATTTACTATTTTGCCTCTTAAGAAAAAGCTTGCCAGCCCCTAATCTAGAATATGAATAAGCCTTGAACACGTACTCAGTGAAATGTTTTTTTCAAGCATAAAAGGCAGAGTGTAAAGTCTAACTTTTTGTTTGTTTGTTTGTTTTTGTTTGTTTGTTTTTTTTGAGACAGTGTCTCACTCTGTTGGCCAGGCTGGAGTGCAGTGGCCCAATCTTGGCTCACTGCAACCTCTGCCCTCCGAGTTCAAGCAATTCTCTTGCCTCAGCCTCCCAGTAGCTGGGATTACAGGCACTTGCCACCGCGCCTGGCTAATTTTTTCTTTTTTTTAGTAGAGATGGGGTTTCACCATCTTGGCCAGGATGGTCTTGAACTCCTGACCTCGTGATCCACCCGCCTCAGCCTCCCAAAGTGCTGGGATTATAGGCATGAGCAACCGCGCCAGGACACGTCTAACATTTTTGTAATAGAAATCTCAGAGAAAATAAGAGACAATGGAGTAGAAGTAGTATTTGAAAACTTCATTGCAAAGAATTTTCCAGAACTGATGGAAAAATATCAACCCACAGTATTCACATACCCTGCAAATGTTGAGCAAGAAAAATACAAGGGGAACTACATCGGATTTATCTTATTAACATTTCTAAAAGCCGAATAGAGAAATCCTAAAACCAGAGACATGAAAAAATACAGTAATTTAAAATGAAGAACTATTGGGCTGACAACTGATTTCTCAACAGAAATGATAGAAGCCAAATAAATGACTTTACATTTATAAATACTAAAAATATGTCAACCTAGAATTCTATATGCATAAGTATGCATATAGAAATAAACACAATTTTTTCAGCAAACCAAAAATAAAAGTTTAATGGCCAGGCTACCTGCACAGATTAAAAAACAAAAGTACTGAATTAGGTTCATCACATAGAAGGAAACTGAGCATACATAGTGGCAAAAAAATACAGAAAGAAATGAAGAATAAGATAATAACAAAATATATTTTGGCTTGTCTAAAACAATAATAATGTTTAGAGTAGTAAAAATACAAGTAGAATTAAAATGCGTAAAACAATAAATGTTCTAAAGTTCCAGAATTTTCAAGTAAGTGGTAAAAGTAATAATTTAGGTTAGCCTCTAATAAATTAAGGAGGCATATTGCAATTCTGAAAATAGCCACAATATGTATTTAGAGTAATGTATTACTAACTAATAGAGGAAAAGATACAATGATAAAAATATTTGATTAATACAAGAAAATAAGGCTTTCTGGAAAATGCCCTAGATAAAATAAAATAGGTTGGTTAAATAATAAGATGTAATATGCATCAAAAAATTACATTACATGTAAATATACAAGTAAAAGGTGAAGATTGTCTTTCAACTATTGTGGTTAAAAATATCATGCTTAAAAGAAGCATACCTTATATAAAGACACAGAAAGTTTAAGATCAAACAATGCAAAAATACATTTCATGGAAATGTTAATCCACAGGCAGCTAATGTACATATACTAATATGAAAAAGATCAGGCTTTAATATAAGAAGCATTGGTAGAAATAATAAGGAAAATTTCATAATAATAAGGACTCAAGCTTATTCAAGCTTATATATTCATATTCAAGAGAAATATGAAACCTATTTTAAATCTTCATACACTTAATGTATATCTGCAAATATATAATTTATCATTAAACATAATTAAGAGAATGAAAACCTATTCATGCATAAATCTTTGCCAGAGCCTATGTCCAGAATGGTATTCCCTAGGCTTTCTGCTAGGGTTTTTATAGCTTTTGGTCTCACATTTAAGTCTCTAATTAATCTTGAGTTAATTTTTGTGTATGGTATAAGGAAGGGGTCCATTTTCAGTCTTCTGCATATAGCTAGCCAGTGATCCCAGCACCACTTATTGAATAGGGAACCCCTTCCTCATTGTTATTGTCAACTTTATCAAAGATCAGATGGTTGTAGGTATGCAGTTTTATTTCTAGGTTCTCTATGTTGTTCCACTGGTCTATGTGTCTGTTTTTGTACCAGTACCATGCTGTTTTGGTTACTGTAGCCTTGTAGTATAGTTTATAGTTGGGTAGTGTAATCCCTCTGGCTTTGTTTTCTTTAGGATTGCTGTGGCTATTCTGGCTCTTTTATGGTTCCATATGAATTTGAGAACTTTTTTTTCTAATTCTGTGAAAAAATATTGGTAGTTCAATAGGAATAACATTCAATATGCATATTGCTTTGGGCAGTATGGCCATTTAAACATTATTGATTCATTGTATCCATGAGTGTGAAATGCTTTGCCATTCATCTCATTTCTGATTTCTTTCAGCAGTCTTTTGTAATTCTTGTTGTAGATATCTTTTTTTCCCTGTTGAGCTGCATTCCTTTTCATTTTATTCTTTTTGTGACTATTGTGAATGGTATTGCATACTCATTTGTCTTTTAGCTTAGATATTATTGGTGTTCAGGAATGCTAGTGATTTTTGTACACTGATTTTGTATCCTGAAACTTTGCTGAAGTACTTTATGAGATCTAAAAGTCCTTGGAAATAGACTATGGGGTTTTCTAGATATAGAGTCATATCATCTTATAAGTAATTTAACTTTTTCTTTTCCTATTTGGATGGCTTTATTTCATGTCTTGCCTGATTGCTCTGGTTAGGACTTCCAGTATGATGTTGCATAGCAGTAGTGACAGTGGGCATCCTTGTCTTGTTTTGTTTCTCAAGGGGAATGCTTTCAGGTAAATTGTTCAATATAATGTTAGCTGTGGGTTTGTCATAGATGACTCTTATTTTGAGGTATGTGCTTCAATTCCTTGTTTGTTGAGGGTTCCTAACATGACGAGATGTTGAATTTTATTGAATGTCTTTTCTGCATCTATTAAGATGATAATGTGGTTTTTGTTTTTAGTTCTGTTTATGTGATGAATCACATTTATTGTTTTGCATATGTTGAATCGATCTTCCATCCCAGGAATAAAGCTGCAATGGTTAATACTGAGTGTCAACTTGATTGGATTGAAGGATACAAAGTATTGATCCTGGGTGTGTCTGTGAGGGTGTTGCCAAAGGAGATTAACATTTGAGTCAGTGGGCTGAGAAAGGCAGACCCACCCTTAATCTGGGTGAGCACAATCTAATCAGCTGCCAACATGGCTAGAATATAAGCAGGCAGAAAAATGTGAAAAGAGAGACTGGCCTAGCCTCCCAGACTACATCTTTCTCCTGTGCTGGATGCTTTCTGCCCCCGACCCCCTGCTACTCCAAGTTCTTCAGTTTTGGAACTCAGACTGACTCTCCTTGTTCCTCAGCCTACAGGTGGCCTGTTGTGGGACCTTGTGATCATGTGAGTTAATACTTAATAAACTGCCTTTTAGATACATATATATGTATTCCATTAGGTCTTTCCCTCTAGAGAACCCTCACTAATACAAAAACCTACTTGATCATAGTGTGTTGTCTTTTTGATGTGCTAGGATTGTATTTTGTTGAAGACTTTGGGTCAATGTTTATCCAGGATATTGGCCTGAGGTTTTCTTTTTCTGTTTGTTTTTGCCAGGTTTTGGTATCAGAATGATGCTGGCCTCATAGAATGAGGTAAAGAGGAGTACTTCCTCCTCCTCAATTTTTTGGAATAGTTTCAGTATGATTGATACCTGCTCTTCTTTATACATCTGGTATAATTAGGCTGTGAATCCATCTGGTCTAAGGCTTTTTGTAGTTGTCAGGTTATTTATTACTGATTCAATTTTATAACTTATTATTGGTCTCTGTAGGGTTTTGATTTCTTCCTGGTTCAACCTTGGGAGGTTATGTGTTTCCAGGAATTTATCTATTCCTTCTAGGTTTTCTAGTTTGTGCGCATAGAGGTTTTGTTGATCATTTGTATGGATTTTTGAGGTTTTATTTGGGGAGGGCTTGCATCTTCATTTCATTCAGTTCAGCTCTTATTTTGGTTATTTTCTTCTACTAGCTTTAAGGTTGGTTTGCTCTTGTTTTTCTAGTTCCTCTTGGTGTAATGTTAGCTTGTTAATTTGAGATCTTTTAAACATTTTCATGTGGGTGTTTAGTGCTATAAACTTTCCTGTTAACACTGCTTTAGCTATGTTCTAGAGATTCTGGTATGTTGTATCTTTGTTTTCATAAGTTTTGAAAAATTTATTGATATCTGCTTTAATTTCATTGTTCACCCAAAAATCATTTAGGAGCAGGTTGCTTAATTTACATGTAATTGTATGGTTTTGAGAGATTTTCTTGGTATTGATATCCATTTTTATTGTCCAAGAGTATAATTGGTATGATTTTGTACTTTTTCTTTTAATTTGTTGAGAATTGCTTTATGGCCAAGCATCTTGTCTATTTTAGAATATGTGCAATATGCAGATAAGAAGAATGTATATTCTGGTGTTGTTTGAGGGAGTGTTCTGTAGATTTCTGTTAGGTCCTTTTGGTAAAGTGTCAAGTTTAGGTCCTGAATATTTTTGTTAGTTTTCTGCCTTGATGATCTCTCTGTCAGTGGAGTGTTGAAGTCTCTCACTATTATTATGTGGTTATCTAAGTCTTTTTGTAGGTCTTTAAGAACTTGTTTTATGAATCTGGGTGCAAGAGTGTTGGGTAAATAGGTATTTAGGATGGTTAAGTCTTCTTGTTGAATTGATCCCTTTATAATTACATAATGCCCTTCTTTTCCTTTTTATCAGTGTTGGTTTAAAATCCGTTTTGCCTGAAATGAGAATAGCAACCCCTGCTCTTTTTATTTTCCAATTGCTTCATAGGCCTTCCTCCATCCTTTCACTTTGAACCTATAGGTATCCTTGCACGTGAGATCGGTCTGTTGAAGACAGGTCTTTCTTCTTTATCCAACCTGCCACTTTGTACTTTTTAAGTGGGGTAGTTAGTCCATTTAAATTCAAGATTAATATTGATATATGTGGATTTGATCCTGTCATTGTGTGTTAGCCAGTTGTTCTGTAGTCTTGATAGTGTTGTTGCTTTATGGCGTAAATGATCTAAGTACTTAAGTGCATTTTTGTAGTGCCCAGTAACAGTCTTTCATTTCCATGTTTAGCACTCCCTTAAGGACTTCTTGTAAGGCAGGTCTGGTGGCAACAAATTCCCTTAGTATTCGCTTGTTTGAAAATGATTTTATTTCTCCTTCACTTATGAAGATTAGTTTGGTTAGATATGAAACTCTTGGTTGGAATTTCCTTCCTTCCCTTCCTTCTCTTCCTTCCTTCCTTCTTTCCTTCCTCCCTTTCCTTCCTCCCTTCCCTTCCCTTCCCTTTCCTTCCTTTCTTTCTTTCCTTCCTTCCTTTCTTTCTTTCCTTCTTTCTTTCTTTCTTTCAGGAGGGCATCCCAATCTGTCACTCAGGCTGGAGTGCAGTAGTACAATCTTGGCTCACTGCAACCTCTGCCTCCCAGAATCAAGCAATCCTCCCACCATAGCCTCCTGAGCAGTTCAGACCACAGGCATGCACCACCACGCCCAGCTAATATTTTGTATTTGGAGTAGAGACAGAGTTTTGCATTGTTGCCCAGGCTGGTCTTGAACTCAAGCTCCGGTGATCCACCCAACTCAGCCTCCCACAGTGCTGGGATTACAAGCCCGACAGAATTTTGTTTCTTTTAGGATGCAGAATATAGGTCCCCAATTTCTTCTGGCTTGTAGGGTTTCTGCTGAAAGGTCTGCTGTTAGTCTGATGAGGTTCCCTTTGTAAGTGACCTGACTCTTCTTTCCTGCTGCCTTTAACATTTTTTCTTTCACATTGATCTTGGAGAATCTGATAACTATGAGTCTTGATGATGGTCATCTTGTATAGCATCTCACATAGTTGCTCTGAATTTGAATATCATCCTCTCCAGTGAGGTTAAGGACATTTTCATTGGCAATATCTTCAAATATGTTTTCCAAGTTGTTTGTTTGTCTCCCTCTCTTTCAGGGATGCCAATAAGTCACAGATTTGTTCTCTTTACATAATTCCATATTTCTTGGAGGTTTTGTTCATTCTTTGTATTCTCTTTTATATATTTTTGTCTGACTGAGTTGACTTGAAGAACTCGTCTTTGAGATCCAAGATTCTTTTCTCAGCTTGATCTGTTTTGCTGTTAATATTTCTGATTATGTTATGAAATTTTTCTAGTGAGTATCTCAGCTCTATCAGATCAGTTTTGTTCTTTCTTAAAACGGCTAATTTCCTCTTTCAGCTCATATATGATTTTACTGAATTCCTTAGATTTCTTAGATAGGATTTCAACTTTCTCCTGAATCTTATTGATCTCCTTGGCCATTCAGATTCTGAATTCTATCTCTGACATTCCAGCCATTTCAGTCTGGTTAAGAACCATTGCTGGAGAGCTAGTGTGGTAATTTGGAGGTAAGAAGACTAATGTTGATCCATTCTCATACTGCTATAACGAAATACCTGAGCTGGATAATTTATAAGGAAAAGAGGTTCAATGGGCTCATGGTTAAGCAGCCTATACAGGAAGCATAGCAGCTTCTGCTTAGACCCTTGGGAGGCTTCAGGCAATTCACAATCATGGTGGAAGGGAAAGGGGAAGCAGGTATATCTTACATGGCTGGAGAAGGAGGAAGAGAGAAAGAGGGGAGGTTCTACACACTTTTAAACAACCAGATCTTGTAAGAACTCTGTCACAAGAACAATACTAGGGGGATGGTGTTAAACTATTTGAAATCTCTTCCATTATCCAATCACCTCACCCCAGGCCCCATATCTAGCACTGAGGATTACAATTGAACATGAGACTTGGGTGAGGACATAGATCCAAACTATATCAAAGACACTCTGGCTTTTTGAGTTGCCAGAGTCCTTGTACAGGTTCTTTCTTATTTGTGTGGTGTGATGTTTCTTTAATCTTTGAAGTTGCTGTGCTTTGGATGGGCTTTTGCTTTTATATTTTGATTTCCTTGAAGGTTTAACTGTGGTATATGTTTGGTCTCATTAACTGGTTTTGTTTCTGAATTATTTCAGGTAGCCAAAGTACAGATCAGCAATTGTGGGCTGCATGCTCTAACCCTAGGTGGTTGGGACCATGCTCATGCCTTTGTTCTCTAGCTACTTGAAGTTGGGTACCTGCTGTGTTGGAGTGGCCAAGGTGTTTCTGGTCTGGTCTGCTGGCAACATCATTCTGATGGGGTATGCCAGCAGAAGTGCTTCATTGGGGTGGTAGCAGTGGGGCCCACTCTTATGTACCAGTAGCATCAGGGCAGTGATATGGCAAGGTCTGTACATGTACATGTGCACCAATGGTTGTGTGACAGTACGCATGCCAGAAAATCAGTAGGGAAAAGCTGTAGGTGACAGCATAACCAGCAGAGCAGTAGGGGAAGGCTATAAGTGGGTGTTACTGGAAGCCCATCTGCAGAACTCTCCAATTATTAGGCAGGGTCTTCAGGCAAAGGAGCTATGGTGGTGCCTCAGGGAAGCACCTCAGTTGAGCATCTGAGGCTGCACTGCAAGTGAGTGTGGTAAGGCAGGGACCTGGGGAGAGGCCAGCAGACAAGGGGGTGCTCAGATAAGACTAGCCTCATCCCACAGGTAAGATAGCCCTGTTCTGTACAAGTCCAACAGTCAATAAAGGCCAAAGACACCTAGAGAAGCATGGTAAACTTTGGAGGATGGACAACCCTGGCCATTTTCCACTACAGCCATTCCCACACCAAATCCACTGCCGAATCCCTTCCAACTCTCCAAGCAACTATCTCTGCCAGCTCAAATGTCCGTGGGGATTATGGGGTCTCCTGCAGCTAGGATTCTACAGGTCCATGGCAAGAGTGGGCTATCCCATGCCTGTTTAACTCACCCCACCTCTAGGGGCCGTCTGGGGCCAGGAATGAGTCCTGTTTCTTAGCAACCCCATGCAGGGTTCCCAGCTTCCTCCCAGCTGCTCAAGGTCTGCATTCTTCCTCTGTCCACTCTTAGATTTTCCAGGGATCTGCTCAGAGTATGCCAACCTTCTCAATGGTCTAGTAACTTGGTGAAAGAAGGTCTTCCTAGCTACATCTAGTCAGCCATTGTGGTTCTTCCCCTTTTCAGACTTTTCTGGGTCAATTGGATAATCACAAAGAAAAAAATATATAGAGTTTTACTTTACATTATACAAAAAAAATCAGTTTCAGATGAATTGTAAACCTAATTCTAATCTTAACCATTTTTCCCAGCAGATAATATAGAAAGATATCTTTCTGACCATGGGGTAGGAAAATAGTTCTTAAATAGTATACAAGTAAACCCTAATAATAAGGGATAAATTTGATAAAATGAATGGCGTTACAATTTTAAAGCTCTATTCATGAAATTAAATTATTAACAGCATGAAAAGCAACTAAAAAGTAGAAGAAAATATTTTAAAACCAACAAAGAGCTGGTTTATTTTATATATATATATATATATATATATATATATATATATATATAAATTCCCACAAATTAAAAAGTAAAAAATTCCAATTAAAAATGGGACAAAATTTCTAGCAGGCAATTTATACCAAGAGAATATCAAAATGGCCGATAAGCAAACAAAAGGATGCTCAGCTTCATTAGTCACAAGTGAATGCAAATTAAAACTACAATGAAAGCTATTATACATCCATCAGAATGTCTACATTAAAAAGGCTGAAAATTTTTCAGTATTGGTAAGGATTATGTATTAGTTCCTGGTGTTATGAGAACAAAGTACCACAAAATTTGTGACTTAAAGAACAGAAGTTTATCATGTCACAGTTCTGAGGTTAGGAGTCTGAAATGAAGGTGTCAGTAAGGCTGGTTCTTTCAGAGGGCTTTGAGGAAGAATCATGCCTCTCTTCTAGCTTCTAGTGATGGCTGGCAATACTTGAAATTTCTTGGCTTGTAAATGAATCACTCCAGTCTTTACCTCTGTCTCCACATGGCTCTATCCCTGTGTCTTTGTTTTCACATGATTGCCTTCTTATAAAGACACCAATCTTATTGGATTAGGGGCCCATCTACTCCAGTATGACCTTGTCTTAACTAATTACAACTACAATGGCCTTATTTCCAAATATGATTCATATTCTGAAATAGTAGGATTAGGACTATAACATCTCTTTTTGGGAGCTACACAAGTCAACACATAACAGTTGTGAAGCAACTAGAACTTTCAAACACTTTAAAAAGCTATTTGGCATGATCTATTAAGGTTGAATATAGACCTTCCATATGATCCAGTCATTCTCCTCTTCCATACCCAATACTAGATTGAACCATATAAATTACAGTTTTGGACAACAAAAGCCATTTGAATATCAGCCATTTCATATGGGCCAACCAGAAATACATAAACATTTGCATCAGAAGATATTACAAAAATGCTTATAGAATAATTATTCATAATAGCTTGAAATTGAATATATCTTACACGTCTATCAACACAATGATTAGGATAATGTGAAAGGTTCACAGGGAACAAACTGAAAATTTTTCCAATGGCCAGAGCTGGAACAATTTGAGCAACAGCAACAGAAGTAGTGTTGACTAATCATTAAAGAAAGAAGTTATATCCAGAATTTACAAAGATCTCCAAACAACTGATAAAATAGAAAACCCAAGAGAAAAAAAATAATTTTTGAGCTGACAATTCACTAAAGGAGAAAATTTAAATGGTGAATAAAAAGTGAAAATATACTCAACTATATTTGTATTACTGAGAAAATGCAAATTTAAACCACAGTGACTTTTTCACATTATACCAATGAGACTGTCCAGCAATCCATGCTGAGCCCAGATCTACAGTCAGGTGAGCGCTATGCTACCCAGCTCCAGCCAATAAATCTGAAAAACTAATTTAGCCCTTCAAATCTTCTCATATTTTCATAGCTGGTTATAATCCCAACTTTAATCATCCATTATTTTATTTGTGCATGTGTATTTACCATTTTATTAAAATTATAAAACAACTTATAGAGTGCCATAGGTACTATAGCAGAATAAAACGTAAATGAAGAATCAGAACAAAGAAAAAGTGGTAAGGAAGTATAATGAAGCCAGAAGCAAAATTATTACATAAAATTTATGTAGTAAGAAATGTTAACAATCCTTTTTATCTTCTTGTTACCCTTATTAATATTCATTTTTTGCTTTTGTAGATTTTCTTAAAATAACTCAAGAATTTCATACAGGGAATAACTCACTGGGAAGAATGTTTAAGAGCACTGGCTATCAAATTGGCACAAAAGAGTTTGAATTCAAGCACTGCAGATAGCTAGCTATGTATCCATAGTCAAGTTACTTCACCTTGCAAAAACAAAACAAAACTGTTCTCATTTAAAGTTTCAATTTCCTCATCTGTAAAATCAAGACCATAATGTGTGTGTGTGTGTATATGTGTGGGTATATATATATATATATATATATATATATATATATATATAATATGGTTTTATGAGAATTAAATAATTAATGCACATAAAGTGTTTATCAGATGACATACAGTAAATATCAAATCTTAGCAATCATAAGTGTCTTTTTAAACATGATACATAAAAGAAAGAAACAATATTCATATTGAAGAATATAGCAGACTGAAATTCCATTTATGCAGCTTTCTATCAAAAACCCTTTTGTATGTAAAAATATCACCAAAAACTAAGAGGCTTAACACAACCACTTATTTAGCATATAGTTCCCCAGGTCAGCAATTTGAGCTGGGAACAGAGAATGGTTCTACTGGTCTGAGCTGAGTTTATTTTTGTGTCTGTGGTCAGAGTTTAGGTCAGCTGGGGACTGGCTTGGGAGTAAATCAGTTAAAATGGCATGTCTGTTCCACGTTGTCTGTCATCTTCCAGCTGGATAATGCACTTATTGACATGGCAGTTACTGGGTTCCAAGAGAATAAGAGAGGGAAGACCCCAATGTGTAAATATTTTTAAAATATCTCCTTGTATAAGATTTGCCATTGCCTATTATCTAAATCAAGTAATATAGTCAAGCCAAGAATTTGAGTGTAGAGACAGTGAGCAAGGTGTGGTCGTACAGAGCACTGAATAAATTGGAAATAATTACTCTAACAACCTACCATGAGTTCCAAAGCAATAATTCATTATTTAAAAAAGTTATAGGAAGTCGTACACTTAAGTTTTACCCAACATGAATTACCAAACAAATAAATTCAATTAGAACCAACAATTTTCCCCTACAACTAATTCCTCCACTTAGCATCTCTGTTTCCATGAAACCACCTAAGTCTCTATTACCTTAGCCTGGTAATGCAAACAAACCTTCCAGATTTAATGCCCATGAATGCTCAATCCAAGCTATTTTCCCAACTTGGCAAGTCAACCTACAATGTTCTTTTCACAGTGTTCTTATCTCTGCATGGCTCATGACATTTTCTTATCTGCAAGATGCTCTTTGACCCTGCCACTTTGCACCATGTAATGCAACTTGTAATTTAAATTTCCACCTCAAGTACTATTTAATACTTGAAGAGGACAATAATACATTCCTGCTAATATTAAAAAAAAGTTAGGGATCAAACATTTATCTGGGCTTCTACTGAGTGCCATGAACTTTATGAACTTTGATGTAGCTAGCCACATATATTATGTCCTTTTGTATTAGTCTTTGTCTATTTCTGGAGAACGTGCTTTCTGGATGAGACAATAAAGCTTATGTGTAAAGGTTATGTTTTACACTTCTTTGCATCTTGCATAGAATTCAGCTAGGCTGAACAGACACAGTAAATACTCAATAAATATTTATTTCATTTTTTTCTGATTTTGGTGAAAAATTTTATATAATTTTGTACTTTATATATCTGTAGTGTCTTAATATTAAATAAGGGAATTCAAACTAAATTAAGTGATTTTGATTTTTCAAAGTCACTAGGTTAAATACTTCATCATTTATGTCCATAAATCATATAGTCTATTGTTTAATAATCCAAATGTCTCTATCTCTAGCTAACTTTTAAATAAAATAGATATAGAGTTAACTGTGTGTTTTAGTTAAGATATTCAATGCAAATTAAACACATTTCTTAAACATATACTATGCCTAAATCAATATAACTGCTTTTAGAAATTTCTGATTTAGATTTGTCTTGAGAAAAGCTAACTTTCCGCCTTCATTTAATATTTAAAATAAATGAAAACACCCTTTAAATGTCTTCTAAGCATTGAAAACAAATTAGCACAGGTAGTGGTTATGTGTTTGTTTATTCATTAATTCTCAGTGCTGACTACTCAAGTAATGAGGTCTTTGCTTGTATCTAATATCTAAAATATATTTGCTATGTCTGATTGACTTATGAATTTCAAATGTAATTATCTATAGATATTTACTAAAATTTTGAAGAAAAAATAATATCTTATATCAAATGATTGGCTCTGAAAATGGCATATAAATAGAATTCTAATTATAGAAATGATAAATTTGAGTTGACTTAGTTATAGTATAATCCATTTGTGATTTGACAGTAGCATATAAAAATAGTTATAAGACTAGAGAGTAAAACAAATAATTGAAAGAATCATGGAAACAGAACAAAAAGAAAAGAATAAGGTTGGGTGAGGTGACTATACACCATTTTCTATTTCTGTTAGAACTGTTAAAAAATTAGGCTGTAATTTTTTTAAGGTCCAACAAACAGTTTATACAAAATTAGTAATAAGGTTCATAGAGTGCATAAGACTAAAGAGGATTTATTTCCTAAATCCCAATAATGGGGATATTGGGTGATACAGTGACCATCACTGAAACAAATATATTAATTTTCTTTGTTTTTCTTTTACTTTGGGGCTCCTAATCCAAAACCAAGGATAAAGCTGAAGCACAGTTGCATAAAAGCACGTCCATGAAATTCAAGACAATATAATTCAAGTGGGCAGCTCTGTGATTGTCTTTTTCCAAGAAAAAAATAAAATATCTGGAGAAAATGATGAACTTCTTGTGTTTAGATAGTACTCTTTAAGGATTATTATTCCAAATTGTACTTATGGTTAAAAAGCAAAGAGTTTAAGGTTTTATTTTCTATGAAGTATCTAGAGTATAGATACTTGGGGTTGCCAGTAATGGCCCACCCATATGCTTTGATAATAAACTGGGCAGATTAAATTTATTAATTGCCCTTCCTACCTATTAACATTAATTTGTATCCATAATTATTATCTAAAAACAGGACATTAGGAATATTAGGATAATTGCTCCTGTGAAAGCTAGAAATAACCAGAAATTTTCAATGACAGAAAAAAAATATGTATTTCCTGATTACAAACAGATTAACTTGCCTCAAAATAAGACATAAGAAAAAAAAGTGTTTGTTGGCACTTTGGAATATCATAGGATGCCATATGGATAAAGCATCAATGGAAAAATCATGTGTATTTTATGAAGAATGAATGGCCTATTTCAAAATGGTTTTCTTTGAATATGAAGAAAAATATATATGTTCACTCAATCAGAGCTAGAAAAACCAAGAAGCTGTAAATATTTAAACTTTAACAAAAAGAGTTTAGTATTGGCAAGTGCAGATTTGCAACATACTGTGTAATGGAAAACTTAAAAGTAAGATAGACCAATAATTTGCCATCCAAATTGAGAAACTTTTGAAAGTGAATTAATTTACGACCAGTAAGAAAGTTGGGACAATAGGCGTGAACCCATGCTAACCTAGGCAAATTGGAATGCTTGGTCAGCATACTCATAAATGTCTCCAAAAGGTATAAACCCAAAACAGAACAATTACTCTTCCCAAAAATCAACTCTTCTCTTCAGGTTGCTTAGTCAGGGGAATGCCAAGTGCTGGACCTGTAGAGATCAGGGTGGCCACCTATTCTCATTGCCTGAAGAGAAAATACCAACCCAATTTTTCCCCACCTATTTTGGAAACAGATAAATAAAGCCATTAGTGAAATCCCTAAACCAGGTCTACTCCATCAATGTTGTAAACTTTTTTCAAGCCTGCTATCTCATAGTTTCATGAAGATTTGCAGCTTGCCTCAGTTAGCACACCTGTAAGAAACCACCACAATAAAATAACTTCATCGGTTTACTTCATAGCTTACTTATCCTCTACTTCCTCCAAATATTTTGCTAAGTTATTTTCACTTTCTTCATCTGAAATTCATCAACATTTGGTGTTGAATTTTTTCTATTAAAAGCAAATGTTCTCCTCTTATAGTTCTAACAGCACAATAATAAATCATAATCTCTAGAGATATTGAGAAGTAATATAACTTAGAGTATAACAAATAACTTTTATCTCAGTATATTTTATTTATTTACCAAAAACTTTAAATGTTTTATAACATGAATTAATTTAGTCATCATAACAAGCCTATGCATTAGATACTATTCTTAGCCCCATTTTCAGAGAAGGAAACTGAAGTAAAAATATGCCCAAGGTCACTTAGATACTCTGTGGTAGAACAGCCATTTGAACCCAGGCAACCTTTGCTGTAGGTTCTGTGCTCTCAAAATCACTCAGCTTTCCTGTCTCTTATGTGATTTTCACTTACTATCCCTGTCTGTGAGCATGAGAAATATCCCTTGGCATACAGTTTTCAAAAATAAGAAAACTAAGGCTGAGGAATAACTTGTTCCAAGTCCCATCTGTATAAAGAGATTGTGTGGAGTTGGAATTTAAACGGAATTATTTTTTCTCTGTTCCCAAGTGTTTAGCTACTCTCACCTACTGCTTTGGTATGACAAACTTGGTTTAAACATTCTCCAGTTATGACCCAACATATATTCAGTTACCTGCTAAATATGAGTGCACAGGTTAGTGTGTCAATAACAATGTTAAATATTAGCAATACTAATGAATATGTTAGTCTTGTCCTTGATATTCATATGAACAAATCTAGTAGGTCACTTGCAAATTTCTCTAAATCTTGTTTGTTAAGATTTTTATATCCTTTCTACAGTTAATTTTCATCATTTATATTTTCTTAGAAAATCATTTATTGCACTATATTTTCATATATATTAGCAAACAGTTGTAAATTGATCCTTTTATAATCATTTTCCAATTACTTTCTTATAATCACATTCCCTTTACCCTTCCAGATTTTGTGATTAATAAAAGTTTCCCTCATTTTTCCATTATATTAGCTAGTCTAAAATAGTTTATGTATTATTTTTATTTTACCCAAGGAAACAATTTTAGGATTTATCAGTTCTATGCTTTTTATAGTCTGCTTTTATTTTTCTAAATGTACTTTCAGCTTAAACTTTTTCTTATTTTTTACAAACATTTAAAAAATTATTCCCAGAGCTCCTAGGCCTCCAAGACTGTGATGGGAGGGGCTGCTGGGAATGTCTCTGACATGTCCTGGACACATTTTCCCTTTTGTCTTGGTCATTGGCATTTGGCATCTTGTTACTTATGCAAATTTCTGCTGCAGGCTTGAATTCCTTCCCAAAAAATGGGATGCAGGCTGCAAATTTTTCAAACTTTTATGCTCTTCTTCCTCTTGAAGATTCTGTCACTTAGAATTTTCTTCTGCCAGATGCCCTAAATTATCTCTCTCAAGTTCAAAGTTCCACAGATCTCTAGAGCAGGGGCAAAATGTTGCCAGTCTCTTTGCATAGCAAGAATGACCTTTACTCCAGTTCCCAACAAGTTCCTCATCTTCATCGGAGACCACCTCAGTCTGGACTTCATTGTCCACATCACTATCAGCATTTTGGTGAAAGCCATTCAACACATCTCTAGAAGTTCCAAACTTTCCCACATTTTTCTATCTTCTTCAGAGCTCTTCTTACTGTTCCAACTTCGGCCTGTTACTCAGTTCCAAAGTTGTATCCACATTTTCAGGTATCTTTACAGCAGCACCCCACTCTACCAATCCCAATTTACTGTATCAGTCCATTTTCATACTGCTACGAAGAAGTACCCAAGACTGGGTAATTTATAAAGAAAAAGAGGTTTAATGGACTCACATTTCCACATGGCTAGAGAGGCCACAAAATCATGGTGGAAGGTGAAGGAGGAACAAAGGCATGTTTTACATGGCAGCAGGCAAGAGAGCATGTGCAGGGAAACTGTCTTTATAAAACCATCAGATCTCATGAGACTTATTTACTATTATGAGAACAACATGGGAAAAAACCCACTCCCATGATTCAATTAACTCCCACCAGGTACCTTCCATAACACGTGGGGTTGATGGGAACTATAATTCAAGATGAGATTGGGTGGGGTCACAGCCAAACCATATCATTTATCAAGGCATGTTTAATTTCCAAAGAATTGTAGATGTTACTCTTTAATTTTGTTATTTTTAATAACAAAATTATTTTTATTTTTATCTTAAAAATAATTTTACCATTAATTTAATCAATATTAAATTTAATTATTAAAAATGGTTATAGCATGTATGTTAATATTTAAAGGGAACCCATTTGGACTGTTCATTCAACATATATTTATTGAGCACTTATTGTGTGTATTGGGATACAGCATTGAAAAAAACAGATGTTTCTGTGTGTTTTTCCTTTAATATGGTAGTTGTTTAATGTGTTATTACCAAAATTATAAAAATAAAATGTTCTTGTGTCCTCTCACTAACTATAGGACGCCCTTTAAGCTTCTAAATTATAATTTAGAAGGCTAGGAGATATAAGTTGATTTACAAATATAGTAGTCAAGCAGGCTGAGAGGAGAGGGAAGAGTCTTGGAGCTAGTGGGTAACCCAACAAAGGAACTTTTACCTTTACCTATTTATTTTCTATGTGTGTTGAAATCACTGAAGTTAAGACCACCTTTACCCTTTCTCTAGTCCAGTGTCATGATATGGCTGTGTTCAGCCTTCTTCCTGGTATTTCTGGTCACTGAACTAGACAAGGGAGGAAATGCTCAAGTGAGAGAATAGGTCTCTGGATTCCTAACATCATAAAAAGCTACATCATAAAAATGCCCCTTGCCCCTCCTATTTGAATCTTACCCACAGCCTGCCTCTTTTGGCAGCCCTTGCTATGAGGTAGTGAAAGTGCCCCTATGCAGCTCTTTCACAGCTCATCCTAACATAGCCCTCAAATTAGAGGATTGTGTTATGCTCCTTAAAACTTCCATTACTTTCTAAATGTCTTCATTAAGAAAAGAGAAAAAGAATCATGGCTTAACATGCTACTTCAATCTAGTGTACCTAACATGTCTATCAGAATTTCCCATCAAGTTAGAGTTCTATGGTGGAATCACCCCTTACTGAGGTGTACTTTTCCCTAGATGTGTTAAATGAATTTAATTCTGTTTCTATTACAGATTTTGGCAGCCTTTACACTACCATCTAGAGCTCAACCCTCCTATCTTTAATCAAAAATAGATCAGTGTTAAGTTTTAAAAATATTATTCTCACCTGTAAGTCATTAATACTCACTGAATGTAGACATTCCTTTTACCATGGAGAGAAATGACAACCGTGCTTCCTAATGATAGATGTACATATTTATTGCCCAGTGTTTTACCTTACCTGAGCTATATTGATTGCATTTTGGATTCGTACATCTTCCTCATAATCCTTTGTTTTCTGCAATGTTTGCCATATCATGTTTCTAAGTCCATCCTGTTCTTCGTCTCCTTGAAGTTCCCATGAAATTTTCACCAGGTTATACACTAAGCCATAGTAACCAGTCCAGACTACTTGATCACCTGTTTAAAAAGAAAAAGTCTTTGGGAATTATCATTTTATTCACCTTGCTAAAGTATGATTGTGTGAAACAGAATAAACCAATTTTACTATAATTCATAATAATATTCTAAAGTCTGAAATTCTAAGCTGTGGAAATTTCTGACCCTTCACTGCTTTCTCTCCTTTACATTTAAAACAGATCACAGATCATTTTAAAATTTCTAACCACATGAAAAGAAAAACTGCACCTAACTGGTATACTTCATAAATTTAAAAGTTAAATGGGTAAACTGTAAACTACATACACAAAATAAATTCTTAGAATTCAAGTAAAGAGGAATCTGTTCAAAGGAATATGAACACAGACCACCATGGTGAATTTTTATAATAAAGTAGAGAAACCAGAAAAATACTTCCTGTTATTAAAAAAGTCAAACATTATGAAACATGGTATTTGAACCAAGAAGAAAATGTGCAAATCATGTGAAAAGCATACAAAAACTACTGTTATAATTATAAGGTGAAAAATTCATTTCAATAATAGTGAAATAAATCAGTTGGAATATAGGAAAAAGTAATGAAAACAGAGATTTAAAAACTCTAAGACACTCCTCTTCTAGAACTTATATAGCAATTAGCAATTTATATACATTACCAAGTTCCACTTTCAAAATATGTATTTTCCTTAGAGAAAGGAGAAAGACATTCCTATTTACTCTTTATAGTAATTATTTCTTACCTAGATATTGTATATTGCTATGCAGTAATAGGAAGAAAGAATTCCAATTTAGGTAGATTTGGGAGAAATAAATTTGGGGAATAAAATAATACAGTTATTATAGAAGAGATGAACTTAGCCAAAAACCAACATGAAAATACTGAGTATGTGAAGCAGATAAGAAGAATAAGAAGAGGAAATGGTTCAGAAAGGGAACTGGAAGAGTTTTAAAGCCCTTTAAATTCCATATTGCACTTTTCTCCAAAACCCTGGTGACAGTCCATTGATGATTATTGCCCTTCTTGAATAAAGATAGAAGAACAACATGAAAAGTCACAATCCTCAACTTTTCCAAATGAATCTAGTTTTCATAATGCAGGTTAATAACAATCATCATTATTATTATAGCTAGTACCGGAGGGGGTACTAACTATGTGGTCCAATTTTAGTTCTCACTACAATCCTGCTATGTAGATGTTATTATATATACTTAGAATAATAAAAGGGAACATATAAACTTGAACTTGCTTAGAAAGCTCCCTGGCATCAGACAGCTGTTGAATGAATGATAGAGCAGGTAAAGGCTGGTCTAATCCTGTCCCATGCAGCACAGTCTCTCCAATTTACACAAGTACTTTTCTTTCTAGTCATGACCTTCCATTCCATTCATAGGAAAGAAAGATTTTGAAAGAAAGAGGAGGCAGAAGAGAAAGTACGTACATGTTTTACAAGTAATAGGAGGAAGGCATATATCCAGTTTCCAATTTTAAGGTATCATCTACCTTTTCTATTACTGGAACTTTAGGAGAGAAAGTATAAGCTGGAAGTAGGAAGCTACAGTTAAGCAGCCAATTATTTTTGAAACGTCATTTTCTCCTTATAGGAACTTTACTAATTTAAATTGAGACATCACAATATTTGAAATAACATATAATATAAAACAAGTTTTTTGAATGAATGGCATTAATATTTTTGCACTGAACGTTTGGACTATAATAAAAAAGCCCAAATTTAAGGTTTTGGGGTTTTCTTAAACCATTTTCTTTGTGAATAGTCTTGACTAAAGTGAGAAAAAGATAATCTGTATCTTCAAGTAATTGGCAAGTCTGGGACATGAGAATAATTTGTAAGAGAAATTAGAGGGTAACTGTTAAATGAAAAGATGATGGTCATTGATATAACAATCACAAAAGCAAGAGATCAATGAGGGCTAGAAGAGTAAGGAAAGGGCTGGAGAAAGTATGAGTTTACAAGACTTGTCCAATAGGTAAATTTGGGAAAAGTGCAGATGAAGATATTGGGTGAGTATTTCAAATGGAAGGATATCTGAAAAAAGGTTAGCTCTGAGAATAAATACTGTAATAGCTTCCTAGTTCTTTCATCTTCCTGTCTTATTATTTACTGCTTCACCATTACTAATCCACGTTGTGGAAAGTGACCTTTCTAAATCTCATTATGTTACTTCTCTACTCACAACTCAGCAAAGGATTGCCATTTGTCCCTATGTAAATTCCAAATCGCATGGCCAGGCAATTACTGTCTGTCTTTCTAATATGACATCATTTTGGAACACATCTATGACCACTCCTTTAATCCCACCCCTCTTGCTAATACACTACAAACAGACAAAACTACTTGAAGTTCTAGAATACACATCTCATTTAATCTTCTAGCTCTTGTATAAACTTTTCACTTAACCAGAAATTATCCTGTCCAAAATTAACTCCACACTACACCTGGCTTCTATGGAGACTCCTGCATTCTTTCTACTAGGAATCCTTCTCTGAATCTCCATGGCTAGCTAGGTGCCCTTGTGCCTCATGTATTGTATCATATTGTACTTGCATATCTCACCTATGGATTATAAACTACTGGAGAAGAGAGAATATCCTTTATTCGCTCAGATATTCCTAGCATATAGCAAAGTGCCTACAACAAAGTACCTACAACATAGTAGATCTAATTTATAAAAATCTGTTAATTGAATTAGGGAAGTAGGTAGAGAGAACAACTATGTCCCTTTGCCTGGGGCTGAAGGGTTTCTTGGAACACAAGCTTTCAAGGACAAAACTGGGAAAGTCCACAGCAAATCAAGACATTTAGGTCAGGAATATGGCCCCCAGTAGTGAGGTAGTTAAACAGACAGAGAAGGGAAGAGATGATAGTAAGGATCTCAAATGAAGCTAAGGTGGGCAGTTTATACTAAAAATAAATAAGAGGCCAGTCATGGTGGCTCACATTTGTAATCCCAGCACTTGGAGAGGCTGAGACAGGAGGATTGCTTGAGGCAGGCCAGGAGATCAAGACTAGCTTGGGCAAAATACCGAGACCCTATCTCTATAGTTGTTTTTTTTGTTTTGTTTTGTTTTGTTTTGTTTTTTGTTTTTTTTTAATTAGCTGGGCATAGTGGTGCACATCTGTAGTCCCAGGTACTCAGGAGGCTGTGTTGGGAAGATCACTTCACCCACAGAGTTTGAGGCTACCGTGAGCTATGGTTAAAAAAAAAATAGATAAGGTACCAAAGCTAGCTAAAGATAAAGGGGATCAGATTAAATGGTAGATGTTTGAGGAAGGGAGTAACGTTATGTCTGCTCAATGCAATGTCATGTTTATTCAAGCAATAAACTGGGAAACCAATACAGGAGTTTTATGAGGTAATCTAGGTCTTTACCGCAATGGGCAGCAGGAGATTGGCAAGGAAGGGGCAGAAACTTAAGACAGCGTGGAGAAGATCTAATTGGATTTCTTAGCTATGGGGAAACAGTCAGAAATACAGGGGAAAGGAGAAGTACATTTTTAAGCTCAGGAGACTGAAACAATAATAAAACCACTTGAAGAAATGAGAAGAGTGTATAGAAGAGTCACTTTTAAGAAAAAGAAGATAAATACTATTTGGAAAATGTGGCATGGGAAGGGAGACTCTAATGTTCAATGTCCTGTAGTTTGTTGTAAAAATATGGCTAGAATGCAAGTAAAATAGCAAGACTGAGATTGCTGATTTGTGGGTCACTAGCTTGAAGTCAATATAAGTAAGGAAACACATTATTTTTTAAGTTAATAATTCTGGATTGTAAGCCTCTGAGAAAAAATAAGTTTTTGAACAATATTACAAATAAAACATACAGTGAATTTTAACTAATTTTTACATTTACTTACAGACTCTCAACATTAACACAAATGACTGACAAAAACACATACAAACCACTTTCCTCTATGTATTTTAAATTATTACTTATTGAAGGTCAATATTTTATAAAACTACAATAGTTGAATTATCAAAATGAATACACTTTGGTTTTAGAATCCACAAGATCAATGATAAACCATAAAATATATTCTGATAGTTATGTTTTAGTAAGTCACAATTCCTTTTAAATTCCATTCATATTTTTAAAAGTGAGCTGTTCACCTGTTGATTTAAACTCAATTGAAGTGCTGCTGATGAATAATATTCACAGGGAGAATCTATTACATCCAACTGACTGACAGTTAATGAAGAAAAAAAACCTTATAAAGACAGATGGTATGTGTTACAACTGTCCTAAAAAGTAGACCACATTCTAATTTGCACATCTAGACATTTGCTGAGAAGCATGCCTGCTATGAAATGTTTCAACAAGGGACCAAGCTGTAGCATAAGGCACTCTTCTGTTCTGCTTTGAGTGACCCTGTGGCAGCTATCAAAGATGTCACTTTAAATATACTGAGAGAAAATATGTCTGTGTCTGCAGCTAAGCAGACAGTATCCTAGGATATAAAAAAGCCAAACCAAAACAAGTTCTTAATAAATTCAAAAATTTTATTAAGAAACCACCACTGTACTTGAAAATCAATATTATGCCTTTTCTTTTTATTAGTAATGCCTTATTCCAGTGTTTGAACCCTTTGATAGCCTTTAATTGCCACTGAAGAGACTTACATTTCATATATTTAGTGAAAGCGAAATATGAATATTTCTACTTATATGAATGAGTGTAAATGAGTATAGCCTTTGCAATTCTGTCAAATATAATATGACACTACAAAATCAAATGTGCCACTTAAAGGTAATTCAAATGTAGAATGTGGTTCAAAACACTGATGTTATGCAATGCCATGTAGAGTTGAAGGAACTAGATCAACGCCAAGAAACTAATGGTTGGACAAGAACCAGTCAGCCAGCCATGCATTTAACTAATATTTACTGAGTGAATGCTAGATGCCAGCCACTGTTCTCTGTACTAAAGAAAAAGACAAACTGCTTCTCTTGGTATACTTAATTCCAATGGACAGAGACAGATATAAAGAAAGTAAATATAACAGTATCAGTTTATTATGAATGTTATGAGAATAATAGAAGATGGTAATATGACCAACAATGACTAGAAGAAGAAAACTACTGTAGACAGAATGAGAGCAAAACTTCCATGAGGAGGTGATATTCAAGCTAAGATCTAGCTGATAAAGAAGAGTTAATCATTGAAGGAACAAGGGAAAAGCATTTCCAAGAGTGGAGGATGAAAAATGCAAAGGCTTTGAACCTAGAATATCTTGCTAGTTTAGAGAAAGAGGAGAAAATACAGAACAAATGTATTACAAGACACCTGAGGGTCATGGGACAAGACTATGTCAGGTAGGTATGACCTTTACTTAGATACACTCTGAATGGTCACAGCCAATTTGTGGGCCATGGAAAAGAGTTTAGATTTTATTCTTAGTATAACAAATAACTATCATGGCTTTTTTTTTTCACTAATTCAAAATCATAAGATGCTTGTTAAATATTAGTCAACAACTCATTCCTCTCTCAATAGAATACTAGTAAAAGGTACATTTTCCCTGGATACAATTTTATTACCTATAAGCTTCATGTTCTACATTAGCTCTCTAGACTTGTTCATCCTATATGTCTGCTACTTTGTATTATAGCTTTTTAAATGAGAAAAGGAACTGTCACATTTTACCTTTTCACTTCTTGGTAGAAAATGGACTCTGTGGAATATAAGAGGGAAGCAGGAAGACATTT
Source organism: Pan paniscus (assembly GCF_029289425.2). Taxonomy (NCBI): domain Eukaryota; kingdom Metazoa; phylum Chordata; class Mammalia; order Primates; family Hominidae; genus Pan; species Pan paniscus. The sequence goes on from NC_073253.2 coordinate 105,838,637, forward strand.
AACTCTTTGAAGTAATCTAGAAGCAAAGTGATGATAGTTTGGACTTGGAAAAGGTACACTAAAGAATTAACCATGCTCAAAGAGAGGGTTGGCCTTTGTCCTTGGCTCTGGGCAGTAATCTCATAGGCCTTGGAATGTCCTGACTAAGAAAAATGACATTATTTACCTGGGGTCCTTGGGTATGTTAAATAGTTTATGCTATAAGATTTGATTCATGGTGGGGTGGCTTGGGCCACACTGTATCAGTTTGAACATTGGTGGGGCCAGATACTAGAGACAGCCATGCTGCAGGCAGTTAACCAAGTGTATGTGACCAAGCCCCCCCAAAAACTGTAAATTGCAAAGCTTGGGTGAACTTCCATAGTTTACCATACTCTATGTATATTGTCACACATCATTGCTAGAAGTAAATGTTCTTCACACAACTTCTCTGGGAGAGGATAATGGGAAGCTCTGTACTTGAGTCTTTCCTGGACTCTGCTCTATGTACCTCTTCCTTTGGCTGATTTTAATTTATATCCTTTCACATATAAACCATAACCCTGAGTAAAATGACCTTGCTGAATTCTGTGAGTCCTTCTAGCAAATTATCAAACATGAGTGATGTCTTAGGGATCTCCAGACTTGTAGTTGGTGTTAGAAGGGAGGGTGGTTCTGGAGACTCCCAAACTTGCAGCTGGTGTCAAAAGAGAGGGTAGTCATGAGGACTCTTGAACTTCAGAGGAGACAACAATAGAGATAGGGGTAGAAAAATTAGGAATATACTTTTGGATAGCAGGATACAAAGAATTCTAGGACACTATTTTCAGAATATTGTTATACTATAGTAATACAAATAATGATAATGATGATATATGTATCACCATATATGTACATAATATATATTAGTGAAATTGTTATTTTGCATATATCATCATTATTGATCATTACATATATTAAACAAATATTCAACAGAATAAACTGAAGAGAACTGAGGTATTATATGCCCATATTTTGTTGTAGGTAATATGGAAAACCAAACTTTAAAAGTTAGCTGATTCTTTTATTAGAATGTGGTAGTTGATTGAAGCACAATTGCAAATAGGATGCCAAAAGGTAGATGAATAATGAAGACACTGAGTAGAATTTGCTTAACTTGAAATTTCATGGTCTTTTCTAATTGTCAATTATGAAAATGTATTAACTAAAAATAATTATTGTGGCCAAGATGGCTGACTAGAAGCAGCTAAGGTGTGTGGCTCTTGTGGAGAGAAATGGAAGGGGCGAGTAAATACAGCACCTTCAAGTGAAACATTCAGGTACTACAGTTGAGACTAATCAAAAAACAACTCAACCCACGGAGAATGGAGAAAAGCAAGGCAGAATGGTGGCCAACCCGGGAGCAACATGGAGCCAAGCAAACCTCCCTCATTCAGAGAAGCAGTGAGTGAATGTGTGACCCTGGGAAACCATGCTTCTCCCACAGATCTTTGCAACCCTCAGGTCAGGAGATACATCATGAATCCCCTCCACCAGGGCCTGCAGTCTGACACAGGGTTATGTAGAGTTTCAGCAGAGCAGCTGCTCAGGCATACAAGGGGACCTGGGAGCTTAGATGTTCTTGCTTTCTGGGCTTCCTGGCAAAAGTTGCCACAACTCCAGCAAAAAAGGAGGTTAGGTCCCTGTACATACTCCTAGGAAAGAGGCTGAATCCAGGGGGCCGCGCAGTGATGGTCCGCAGACTTCAATCCCACAGCACCTTGCAGGCCATCTAAATAGGAAGAGAGGAAGTCAAACTATCTCTGTTTGCAGATGGCATGATCCTACTTTTAGAAAACCCCATTGTCTTAGCCCAAAAGCTTCTTAAGCTGATTAATAACTTCAGCAAAGTCTCAGCATGCAAAATCGATGCGCAAAAATTGTTAGCATTCCTATACACCAAAAGCGGTCCAGCCTAAGGCCAAATTTGGAATGAACTCCCATTCACAAGTGTCACAAAAAGAATGAAATACCAAGGAATACAGCTAACTATGGCAGTGAAAGATCTCTACAAGGAGAACTACAAACCACTGCTCAAAGGAATCAAAGACAATACAAACAAATGGAAAAACATTCCATGCTTATAGATAAGAAGAATCAATATTGTTAAAATGGCCATACTGCCTAAAGCAATTTATAGATTCAGTGCTATTCCTATTAAACTATCACTGACATTCTTGACAGAACTAGAAAATACTGAAAATCTATATGGAATAACAACAAAAAAAGCCTGAATAGCCATGGCAATTCTAAGCAAAAAGAACAAAGCTGGAGGCATTATGCTACCCGACTTCAAACTATACTGCGGGGCTACATTAGCCAAAACAGCATGATACTGATACAAAAACAGATACATAGACCAATGGAACAGAATAGAGAACCCAGAAATAAGACCACACACCTACAATTATCTTATCTTCAGTAAACCTAACAAAAACAAGCACTGGGGAAAGGATTTCCTATTCAATAAATGGTGCTGAGATAACTGGCTAGCCACATGCAGGAGATTGAAACTGGACCACTTCCTAACACTATGTACAAAAATTCACTCGACATCAATTAAAAACTTAACTATAAGACCCAAAACTATGAAAATCCTGGGAGACAACCTAGGCAATACTATCCAGGACACACACACAAGCGAATAAGTCATGACGAAGATACCAAAAGCATTGCAACAAAGCAAAACTTGACAAATGGAATATAACTAAACTAAACGGCTACTGCACAGCAAAAGAAACTATGAACAGAGTAGACAATCTAGGGAATGGGAGAAAATTTTTGCACATTATGTATCTGACAAATATCTAACATGCAGCAACTATAAGAAAATTAAACAAATTTACAGGAAAAAAAATCCCATAAAAAGTAGGCAAAAGATAGGAACAGACACATCTCAAAAGAAGACACACATGTGGCTAACAATCATATTTTAAAAAAGCTCAACATTACTGATCAGTATGGAAATGCAAATCAAAACCACAATGAGATACCATCTTACACCAGTCAGAATGGCAATTGTTAAAAGTAAAAAAATAACAGGTGCTGGTGAAGTTGTGGAGGAAAAGAAATGCTTATACACTGTTGGTGGGAGTAAATTAGTTCAGCTATTGTGGAAGACAGTGTGGCAATTCCTCAAAGACCTAAGGACAGAAATACCATTCTACCCAGCAATCTCATTACTGAGTATATACCCAAAGGACTATAAATCATTTTATTATGAAGACACATGCATGTGTATATTCACTGCAGCACTATTCACAGCAGCAAAGACATAGAATCAACCTAAATGCTTATGAATAGTAGACTGGATAAAGAAAATGTGGTACACACATGCCATGGAATACTATGCAGCCATAAAAAATAATGAGATCATGTCTTTTGCAGGGACATGGGTGGAGCTTAAGGCCATTATCCTTAGAAACTAATACAAGAACAGAAAACCAAATACTGCATGTTCTTACTTATAAGTGGGAGCTAAATGATGACAACACATGGAGACACAGAGAGGAACAACATACACTGGGGCCTTTTTGGAGGGTGGAGGGTGGGAGGAGGGAGAAGATCAGGATACATAACTAATGGGTACTAGGCTTAGTGATAGTGACCTGGGTGATAAAATAATCTGTACAACCAATCCCCATGACACAAGTTTACCTATGTAACAAAACTGTACTTGTATCTCTGAACTTAAAATAGAAGTTAAAAAATTAAAATTAAAAATTAAAAAAATGAAATTACAAAAACATATAAAAATAATTAACTTCTGGAATTCTAACTGGAAACCAAGGATAAAAGTAGTTGATTCTCTTTTCAATAATAATTGTGATTCTAATAAATAAACTACAGGAATATCAGACTTCTGACTTTTGGATTTATTTTAAATTTCACTAAGCTAAATTTATTCTACCAAGAGATGGAATAATAATTATAAGTAGATAATTCTCACAGATTTCTGTATTCCAGGGGCAACAAGGAAATAAAGAAGAAAATAACAAAAATGTTCTTGGAAATTGTAAAAAAGAATATGAATATTTTACCTTTATAACCACATTATGTTACATGCAAAACCTTTTTAAAACCCATAATCTTGAAGAAACTAAGATTCTGAGAGATATAACAAGTTGCCTTAAGTAATCTAAAACTGAGCTGTGACTCATCCAAAATTGCTGACATCCAAAATTGGTGACACCAAATCTAGTCCAGTGAAAATTTATTCACCTATAACTGCCTTTCTTGAAACCGTATTGGTGTTATTTCTCCTCCTCCTCTTACCTAAATATCTCCTACTTCATCCCATTTGAGGACTTTTATTAATTCTTCTACTCAGTAACCACTGATTAGAAGGGATCTCTTTAAAAAGTGAAAAAATTCTCGTGACATCGGCAAGATGGCATAATAGAAAACACTGGACTCTCTTTTCTATCGTGGAAACATCAATTCGATAGGAACAAATGGATCAATTCTCATTATGAAAAATCCAGAAACTAGTAGAAGGGCTTAGATTTAGTGTGTAAATCTAGCCACACTAAAACCAGTAGTAAAAGCAGAAACACCCTTGTGCCATAACCCCTACCATTTGCACAGTGCTATACAATTTAGAAAACACAATTGGCTGGACACTTCGCAAATCTAGGAAGAAAAATGTACATCCAGATCCAGGAGGCCCAAAAGATCTCAAATAAAATTAACCCAAAGAAATTCACACTGAGACACATTATATTCAAGATATCAAAAGTATAGGAGATAATTTTGAAAGCAGTGAGAGAAAAACAACTTGTCATGTCAAGGGGATGATTGTAAGACTACCCAAAGATTTTTTTAAGCAGGAATTTTGCCTGCCAGAAGGGAGTGAGATGATATGTTCAAAGGGATGGAAGAAAAAAAATCTGCCAGGAAGATACTATACCTGGAAAACTGCAGTTTAAAAAAAAAAAACCGAAATACTTTCTCAGACAAACAAAAGTTGAGGGAACACATTATAACTAGAATTGCCTTACAACAAATCCTAAAGGGAGTTCTTCAACTTGAAAAAAAGGGATGCTAAACTACAATATGATAGCATAAGAAAATATAAAACTCATTGGTAAAGATCTTGATACTTAATACTACACTTAATACTATATTAGTATAACAATGGTAAGTAAATCAATTTAAAAATATGTTAATGTATACATAATATAAATAGATGTTAATTGTGACATCATAAGCATAAAATGTTTATTAGAGCTTTGAGAAGTGTAGAGTTTTGTATAAGATTGATGTTGTTTTCAACACAAAATAGATTGTTGTATTTTAGGTAAGACCCATATTAATCTCAAAGGAAATACCTACAGAAGTTACACGAAAGAAAAAGAGAAAGGAATCAAGGCATGCAAATAACAAACACAAACACATACACACACACACAAAAGAAGACAGAGCAGGAAAAGAGAGACAAAAATAAAACATGTAACAAAATGGCAATAATAAATCCTTATATATCAATAATTACTTTAAATGTAGATTAATTAAACTTCCCAATCAAAAGACATAAAGTGGCTAAGTGTATAAAAAAATAGGACCCAAACATAAAGTATCTATAAGGGGGTCACTTTATATTTAAGGATACACATAGGCTGAAAGTAAGGCATGGAAAAGACATTCTACGCAAATGATAATGAAAAGAAGCCGGAGTGGCTATACTTATACAGAAAAAAGAAACAGGCTTTAAGTCAAAAAACGGTCACAATAGACTAAGAAAAATATTATGTAATATAAAAGGATCAATCCACTAAAAAGATATAACAATTATAAATATATATGCAACCAAGATAAGAGCACCTAAATACAGACATTTGCCACATAACAGTGTTTCAGTCAACAACAGACTGCATATATGACAGTTGTCCCATAAGATTATAGTGGATAGAGTTGAAAAAAATTATATTAGCTGGTGACATTTAGCTGTTGTAATGTTGTAGTGCAATGCATTACCTTTTCTATGTTTAGAGGCACAAACAGTTAGCATTGTGTTGCAATTGCCTATAGTATTCAGTACATTAACATACTGTATATGTTTGTAGCCTAGGAGCAATAGGCTATACCAGGTACCCTAGGTATTTAGTAGGCTATACCATCTAGGTGTGTGTAAGTATACTCTATTATGCTTGCATAGTGGTAAAATTGCCTAATGATGCATTTTTAAGAACATATCCTTATTCTTAAGCAATGCATAACTATATATGAGGCAAACATTGACAGAACTAAAGGGAGAAATACAGCAATACAATAATAGTAGGAAATTTCAATAATAAGGATGACAACCAGACAGAAAATTAATGAAGAAACAGCCAACTTGCACAATACTAAAGACTAAATAGACCTAAAAGGCATATACAGATCACATAACCCCAAACAGGATAATTTTTTTTTTCAAGTACACATAAAAAATTCTCCAGAACAGATCACTTAACAGGTCACAATGAACGTCTTCACAAATTCAAGAAGATTGAAACTATGCTAAATGTTTTTCAACCACAGTGGAATGAAACTACCAACTAATAGTGGATGAGAGCCAAATCAAGAATGCAATCCCATTTACAATAGCCACAAAGAAATAAAATACCTAGGAATAGATCTAATCAAGGAGGTGGTTAGATCTCTATAAGGAGAACTATAAAACACTGCTGAAAGAAGTCAGAGGTGATACAAACAAATGGAAAAACATTCTATGGTCATGGACAGAATAATTAATATCATAAAATGGCTATACTGCCCAAAGCAATATACAGAGTCAACACAATTCTTACCAAACTACCAGTATTATTTTTTACAGAAATAGAAAAAAAACACAATTCTAAAATTCATATGAAATTGAAAAATAGCCCAAATTGCCAAAGCAATCCTAAGCAAAGAGAACAAAGCCAGAGGCATTACATTAACCAACTTCAAGCTATACAACAAGGCTACAGTAGCCAAAACAGCATGGTACTAGTACAAAAACAGACACACAGATCAGTGGAACAGTATAGAGAACCGAGAAATGAAGCCACATACTTACAACCATCTGATCTTTGACAAAGTCAACAATAACAAGAAGTGAGAAAGTACTCCCTATTCAATAAGTGGTGCTGGGATAACTTGCTAGCTATAGGCAGAAGATTGAAACTGGGACCCCTTCCTTAAACTATATACAAAAATTAATTCAGACTTAATTAAAGACTTAAATGTGAGACTACAAACTATAAAAATCCTAGAAGAAAACCTAAGAAATGCCATTCTTGACACAGGCTCTGAGAAAGAATTCATGATGAAGACACCAATAGCAATTAAAACAAAACCAAAAATTGACAAGTGGGAACTAATTAAAGAGCTTCTGCACAGTCAAAGGAACCATCAACAGAGTAAACAGACAACCTACAAAATGAGAGAAAATATTTGCAAAGTATGCATCCAACAAAGGTCTGATGAATCTATAAGGAACTTAAACAAATTAAAAAGGAAAAACCAAACAACTCCATTAAAAAAAATGGGCAGGGAAATGAACAGACACTTCTCAAAAGAAGACATACATGCATCCAAAAAGCATATTAAAAAGTCCAACATCTCTAATCATTAGAGAAATGCAAATTAAAACTACAATGAGATACCATCTCACACCAAACAGAGTGACTGTTATTTAAAAATCAAAAAATAACAGATTCCGGCAAAAGTTGCAGAGAAAAGGGAATGCTTATACACTGTTGATGGGAATGTAAATTAGTTCAGCCACAGTGGAAAGCAGTTTGGAGATTTCTCAAAGTTCTTAAAACAGAACTATGATTCGACTCAGCAATCTCATTACTGCGTATATACCCAGAAGAAAATAAATTATTCTACCAAAAAGACAACATGCACTTGTACATTCATTGTAGCACTATCCATAATAGCAAAGACATGGAATCAACCTAGATGTCCATCAACAGTGAACTGGATAAAAAACATATGGTACATATACACCATGGCATACTACACAGCCATAAAAAGAATGAAATAATATCGTTTATGGCAACATGTATGCAACTGAAAACCATTATCCCAAGCAAATTAATATAGGAACAGAAAACCAAATACCACATGTTCTCACTTATAAGGGGGAGCTAAACATTGAGTACACACGGACATAAAGATGGCAATAATAGACACTGGGACTACTAGAGGTGGAAACGAGGGGAAGAGGCAGTGGCTGAAATACTAATTATTGGGTACTATGTTCACTAACCTGGAGCTCACTACCTGGACCAGGAACAAGCCAAGGTTGTCTACTCTGGTGATGTCTATTTAACAGAGTCCTGAAAGTGCTAGCCAGAGCAATTAGGCAAGATAAACAAATAAAAGGCATCCAAATAAGACAGGAAGAAGTGAAAGTATCTCTGTTTGCAGATGACATAATCTTATATGAAGAAAATCCTAAAGACTCCACAAAATCAAGTGCGTTAAAACCAATAAAGTAAACTAATTTAGTAAACTTGAATGGTACAAAATCAACACACAAAAATTGTTTCTATACACTAATAACAAACTATACAAAAAGGAAATTAGTAAAACATTACATTTATGATAGCAACAAAAAGAATAAAATACTTAGGAATAAATTTAAGCAAATTAGTTAGACTTCTGCATTAAAAGCCACAAAACATTGTTTAAAAACTTAAATGAGACACAAATGAAAAGACATCCTTTGTTCCTAGATTGAAATACTTAATATTTTAAAAATGTTTACACTACCTAACGTAATCTACAAATTCAATACTGTCTCCATCAAAATCTCAATGGCATTTTAGACAGAAATAGAAAAAGAAACTCAAACATTTCAATGGCCTAAAAAGATCCCAACTAGCCAAAACAATCTTGAAAAAGAACAAAGTCAAAGGCATCACATTTACTGATTTCAAAGTATACTTCAAGGCTACATAAATTAAAACAGTACTAGCCTAAAGACTGATATATAGACTAATGGAACAGAATAGAGATCCCAGAAATAAATCCACACATATACGGCCAACTGATATTCTACATGAGTACCATGAATATATAATGGGAAAAGGATAGTCTCTTCAACAAATGGTGTTGGGGAAACTGGATATCCATATATAAATAATAAAATTAGACCCTTATACCATACACAAAAATCAACTCAAAATTGATTAGAGACAAACAGAAGACATGAAACTAAAACTCATAGAAGAAAATATGGGGAAAATACTCTTAAAATTGGTTTTAGCAATGATTTTTTGGAAATAACACCAAAAGCACAGGCAACAAAAACAAAAATAAGTTCAAGTGGAACTGCATCAAATAAAAAAGCTTCTGTACAACAAAAGAAAAAATCAACAGAGTAAAATGACATCTTACAGAATGGGGGGATTATATTTGCAGACATCTATATGTTGAAACATTAATCTTGAAAATAAGAAACTCTTAAAACTCAATAGTAAAATAAAACTAATAACTTGATTACAAAATGGGCAAAGGACTTAAATAGACATTTCTCCAAAGAAACATAGAAGTAGCCAAATGGTATGTGAAAATATGCTCAATATCACTAATTATCAAGGAAATATGAATCAAAAGCACAATTAAATATCACTTCACAACTGTTAGAATATCTATTATCAAAAAAAAAAAAAAAAAAGAAGAAGAAAAAGACAAGTGTCGGCAGGGTTGTGAGGAAATTGGAATCCCTGCAGTACACTACTGGTAGGAATGCAAAGTGGTATTACTGCTACAGAAAACAGCATACAATTTCCTCTAAAAATTAAAAATGGAAGGGCTATATGATCTGGCAATTCCACTTCTGGATATTGATCCAAAGGAATTAAAATCAGGATCTCAAAGAGATATTAGCATTACCATATTCATTGCAGCACTGTTCATAATAGTCAAGATACGGAAACAACCTAAATGTCTGTTGACAGATGAATGGATAAGGAAAATGTCATATATATATATAATGAAATATATTCACACCAAGAAAAAAAAGACAATCCTGCAATATGCAACAACATGGATGAAGCCTGAAAACATTATGCTAAGTGAATTAAGCCAATCACAGAAGGGTAACTACTACATGATTCCACTAAATGAGGTATCTAAAATAGTTAAGCTGCCAGAGGCAAAGAATAGAATGGCAGTTACCAGAGGTTGGTGGAGGGAATAAGAGAATTGCGAATCAATGGGTATAACATTTCAGTAATACAAGATGAATAAGTTCTAGAGATCTGCTGTAAAACATTGTGTCTCTAGATGCAGGATTCATGTGTTTGATTAAATTAGTGATGTCTCTGTGAACATATTATGTTACTCTTGATGGATGGGAGGAGTGAAGTGTAAAGTGACACTATAATTTTAGCATTCATTTCTGGACCATATTAAATGACAGAAAAAACATTCTGAAGCATGCTGAAGGATCTTAATATAATTCTTACTACTGTAACAAAGAAATTTACAAGCACTTAGCGAGTTATTTTCATTAATGAATATATATCACCATAATTAATTAAGATAGGAAGCCTAAATCTATCTTATTTTTTCTTCTCTGCTATGATATATTATTATAAAAATTAATTTTTAAAGTGACAAGTTGGAATGTACTTTAGCACCATAAATACTTTGGCAACACTGCATTATTTCTGGTTCATGGGTCTTTTCCCTCCGTGTTCAGCTACAGGTGGATTTTAGACCACTGGATCTGAATGGAATACTTTGTATTGTTTATTCTTCAAATATGTAAGGACGATTCCCATAAGATTCCCAGCTCCTTCTTCTTAAGTAGGTGAAGACCTTTACGTGGTAAAAAGCTTTGGATTGAAAGTTCCAGCGTGTGTTTTTAGCCCATCCCAACAAAAGGAACAGTTACCAACCATACAAGGGAATAAACAGAATGGGAGATAATAGGAAACTTTTAGTTTGAACATGTACAGGGCTAGATTAAAATTATTTAGTAGGAATGATAGCAAATCTTCTAGAGAAGAGTAGCAATGTTTTCGCTTCATCCTGGTTATGTGGGGCTTTGTGAAGATGATGAAGTAAATTTAGAGGGTGAAGTCTCACCTCTATGGTTAATAACTATTTTCCACAGGCTCCATAGATTAAGCTTTAATTGTTGAAGCAGTGTTGACAGGGTAGAAAATTGTCAGGTTTTCACAGTTTGTTGGGAAAAAGCATTCTTAGACCGCAAAATACAGCTTCTATTCAAGATTTGGAAAATGGAGTAAAAGTGGGCAGTCTTAGAATATTTGGCCACAGGGATTCTTCTTCCCTCACCTCATATTTAAAATTTCTAGCTTTTCTTCTCACATATTCTAAACTGAAACTCTTCTCCTCTGCCCTCCCTGCAGTTCCAAGAGCTCTGGGTGACAGCTCAACCCAAGGCTGCAGTGAGCATGAGGGAGGAGTGCCTGCAGCAGTTTCTCATCCAGCTCCCTGCGGTCTCTGAAGTCCCTGATTTAGGGCTATTTTCCTGACATGTCCAGTTCCAGGCCCTTCTCACCCTTACCTTGAAGTACTAATGCAAACAAAAAAGGCAAAAGCATACTGCTGCAACCTAGGGATTTAACAAACTCATCCCAAACTAGTCACTACATACATTTTCTCACAGAAGTTTGCAGGTTTGGAAAGAATATGTTAGATTTTTCGAACTTCTGACTTACAGGTCAACTTGTGGCATACAGCTTAATCACAGGGAAGGGGGACAGTGGAGAGAAAGAGATACAGGTCAAGTTAAGATTTAAAATTGGTCCATTTATGGCCATCTAGCAAGTTTAGAAACCGCAGTAAAGGCATGTCAATAGTAACAAGTGGTATTTCTTTTATTATTATTTCTATTTTATAATAGATACATATATTTCCAAAATTTCACTTTTAACTTATTGTAATTTTCTCTCATTTTTTTCCTGCCCAGATATTTTACATTTTTGTATAAATTTTCCAATCATATCTTTTACAATTTGTGATTTTTCTGTTTTGTTTATGAAACCCTTCCTTGTTTGATGGTCATAAAGGTACTGTGCTCTATTTTCTCCTAGTTATTTTAAAAGTTTTAATTTATGAGAAATTTTTAGAACTTATGTGTGATTATGGTACTTAATAATCACTTTTAAAAAGTCAAATAGATAATTAATTATCAAAACTATTGGTAATTCTTTCCCCCATGAAAGTGCTACATTTATGAAATATCAGCATAGAAGGCATATTTCCATACACACCCTTTCACACACACACACACACACACACACACAATTACACATACAAATGTATCTCAAGATTTTTTTTTACATCAAAAACATTCTTAATATGAATGGGACATAGACATCCAAAGCCCAGAGCTGCTTAGCAATGCTTCCCTGAAAGATGGAGCACAGTAACACAAAACAGCACAGCAAGGAAAGACTTTCACATCCTATTGGTAGACTTACAAAAATAATAAGCCATAGGTAATCAGAGGGTGAGTTTATGTTACTCCTCATAAATTTTTAGATTTAAGTTTATTACTACTATAGTTAAATGCCCAGATGCTCTAGAATCAAGTGTAATCTTATAACATTCTCAAAAGAACACAGTAATTGAGCTGCTGAGTGTTATTTTATTTCAAAAACCAACCAATAAAATAAAAACTTGGATGACATAAAAGAGCAACACAATTTCAGTGGGAAAATCGCAAGTTATAAAAAGAGAAATTAATAATAAAGCAGTATTAGACAAATGTAACTAAAATCATTTAGTATCCAAAAAGTGACAATTCATCCATTTTAAATAAGGACAGAAGTTATCAATTATTTTAGCAGATCAACATAATGAGGCATTATATATGTATGTGTGTGTGTATCTATGCAGACACATATATACATATACACCCAGAGACACACACACACAATAAATTCAGGTTAACACAAAAACAGCACAAAATACACCAGGTGAATATTAAAATAAAACATTTTACAGGTGTCTCACTAAGCTTATAAAATAAACTGTTAGACTTCATGAATCTCCAGCATATGATATTTGCTATGTTATCAAACAAGACGGCAAACTCCAAATGTGTAAATACTGTGGCTGTTCAAATTGCTAGTACCGTGACTATTAAAACTTGCAGACATTAAAACATATAACTAAGTTATGTTAGTTTGTTGTGCACAAACCTGACATTTTCTCTGTTAAAGGAAAGTCATTACTACATTTAGTTGCCAACACACCAGCCATACCCTACTCTTTCCTTGAAAATAGAAGCCACTTTTGTACCCAGATCCTAGGAAATAATTCTTATGGGTCATCTTTTATTATGATGATGGTTTCATGGGTACATGTATATATATATATATGTGTGTGTGTGTGTGTGTGTGTGTGTCAAACTTGTCAGGCTGTACAGTTTAAATATGTACATTGTATTGTCTGTCAATTATACCTCAATAAAATTATTTTAGGAATCTAAAAAATAGATACATTTGGTTAACTTCTGTATATGTATATAATATGATCAGTGATATTATACTTTTAGATGTGTCAGCACACAGAACAGTGAATGATTAAGATTGTCTCAATTCTATTGCTAACACATATATATATATATTTTTAAGAGTAAAATATTTTCCATGTATAGAAACCACAACCTTAGTACTGAATACTTTCTTGAATAACCTTCACCAAGGTAAGAGATATATGAAAGATCTAATAGAATATCATTAAAAGATTCAATTGGTTCTAAGATTCCAATTAACTCTCATTTACTTTCTAAAAAGAAATTATTGCTCTGTGCTAATGATTTTTCTAAGTTAAAATGAATCAAAATGAAACATACAAAGCTATTTCACAACTGTGACATGTATTTCATTCACTACTGTCATTGGAGAACCGGCTTAGAAAATCATTCTCAACAAACAAATGAAAGGAAGAATGCCATATTTTACTTTTTCCATTTTGAGACAACACTGAATGGAAAAGCACTTGGGTCCTATGCACATGTCTTCACATCATATTATATTATTGGAATAAATTATTGTAAATCCAGGCAAAGATGACAACACAACAAACTCCCAGCAAACTGAAGAAGTTAATTATAAGCCATATGGAAAACATGTTTTTCATGTACTACAAAAAATTACCACAAGAACTTGGCAGTAAGCAAAGAGATGAGAGATGACAGCAGGGTGGAGAGGTGGTGAGGGAAACCAATGCAATTATCTTCACATACTGGAAGGACTAGAACGCGAGAAAATGAATCGATTTATTTTGGTTGCCTCCAGGGCACAAAATTTAAGCCCAGGTTTGGAAAATATGGAAAGAAAAATTTCATTGTAGTATAAGGACAGATCTTTCAGAGTCCAAAAACCTGCTTTGGGAGACTGGGAGTCCTACCTCTCTGTTGACTTTTAAGCAGACTTTGTTCACTGTTTGCAAACATCTGGAAGAGATTTGTGCATTAGATGAGTGCTGTATGATTGAGAAGACTTAGTACTCTGAGATATTTTGGGGTCTATCATTCATTATCTATTTCTAAATATTTCACCCTCTTATACAAGACACACTAACTCAGTGTGTGTTAGTTTCCCACAGAAGACATCATTTCCAAGTTTTATTATTACAACACAGACTCCAGATAATTCAGGCTTTTAAAAAAATCTATCATTTTTTCACTGTGAAACCAAAGTAGGAACATAGGAAGACGGCATTTCAAATTTGAAAGATAGAACACAAAGCTGTGCTTCCCTGTTAGTAAAGATATATATTATAAGTCATCAAAAATAAATACTAACAGTCTGGATGCATACGGGTCTTTAACAGGAATTAAGAAAAATATTTTCTTCTGTAATGAGAACATTTTACTATCATGTTTAACAGCTAAATGTATAGGCTAGGTTTTCTCAATCTATAACATGGGAAGTGTTTTAATGACACAGACCCCTGGACCCCACCTTTTAAAAAGTCTGATGCAAAGTTCTAGAAAACGCCCAGGAACTTACGTTAAAAATATGGGCCACACATGATATAGGGTCTGTGGCAAATAATGCTATAGGATAATGACTGTCTGAGAGAATTTCTCAACGTCATCTTTTGCACATTCTTCAACATGCAGATGGACGTTTGTTAAAATTTCATTGAATGGACCATCTAGTCTAGTTAGTTCAGTATAGGGAGGCAGTTATTAGTATGGACTCCAAAATGAGAATGCCTTCATTCAGTCTCAAATGCACCATTTATTAATTATACTTCTTTGGACAAATAAACTTTTATTGCCTCAGTTTTCTCGCTCGAAAATGGGGATAATATGGGTATCTGTGTCATAATCTTGTTGTAATGATTAATGAGTTAAATGATGCATGTCAAGTGCCTAGAAAAATGCCTGGAACATTCAAAGAGCTCAATAAATACATAAAATAAAGTTAATTATTAATATCCTTTATGACCCATAAGGGCAAAATGTTTTTCAAAATCAGAATCTCAACAGGTATCAAGCAAAAATTCTGTATGTTTAAATAAATTAATTTTCTTCACATTCCCTCATAGTTTTCCAGCTCAAAATAATCTCTTCTTTGAGACTATGCTGAAAAAATTTGTATTTCAAATAAGGGCTTATTTAGGCACTTGAACATATTCAAACTTTCCTGTAGCTTAACTCCATTAAGACATGTGTAGGATGGTTCTCCATAAAAGGAATAATAAAAGTCAGAGTCTGAATTTCAACCAAATGTTAAATGCATAAGAAATATTTGTAAGCATATAAAAAATTTTCTATTCAATAAAAAACCACCACTCAGCACTTCAGTTACTAGCCAGAGACCCCAACTTGAATTAATAGCCATTTGACTCTGTGAAAAGCTTGTTTCACACAAACCTCAGAGTGGAAAATGGACATGTTAAGTAGCCTTCTTGTCCTCTAGATTCTTCAAGTTCTACTCCTGTATCAGATAAACAGGGGTCCCCAAACCTACCAGTCCATGTCCTGTTAGGAACTGGGCCATACAATAGGAGATGAATGGCCAGTGAGTGAACATTATCACCTGAACTCCACCTCCTGTCAGATCAGTAGTATTACATTCTCATAGGAACATGAACCCTATTGTGAACAGTGCATGAGTGGGATCTAAGTTGCTGCTCCTTATGAAAATTTAACTAATGCCTGATGATCTGAGATGAAGCAGTTGCATCAAAACCATCCCCCACCCCACTCCACTCCACCGTCAGGGGAAAAACTGCCTTCCAGGAAACTGGTCTCTGGTGCCAAAAATGTTGGGGACCACTGAGATAAGATCAAAGGAAAACATCTTCATATTATCTTAATGGGGGTTGTATTCATCTGTTTTCACACTGCTATAAAGAACTTCCCTGAGACTGAGTAATTTATAAATAAAAGAGGTTTTAATTGACTTACAGTTCCACATGGCTAGGGAAGCCTCAGGAAACTTATAATCGTGGTGGAAGGGGAAGCAAGCACCTTCTTCACAAGGCAGCAGGAGAGAGAAGAGCAAAGAAGAAACTTCCAAACACATATAAAACCATCAGATCTCGTGAGAACTCACTCACTATCACGAGAACAGCATGAGGGAAACCGTCCTCATGATCTAGTCACCTCCCTCCCTAGACACATGGAGATTATAGGTCTCTCCCTCAACGTGTGGGGATTACAATCGGAGGAGATTTGGGTGGGAACACAGAGCTAAACCATATCAGGAGTCATTATTTTAATTTCTTAGAATAATGCCTTCACAAAACCATGATTTAAATTGTTTCTTTGTAATAAAGGCTTTATGTAAAAATGGTCCATAAGAACATTATTTGAGGCCAAGTGTGGTGTCTCACGCCTATAATCTCAGTACTCTGAGAGGCCCAAGTGAGTGGATCACTTACCGCCGGGAGTTTGAGACCAGCCTGGGCAACATGGCAAAACCTGGTCTCTACTAAAAATACAAAAATTAGTCAAGCATGGTGGCACACACCTGTAATCCCAGGTACTTGGGAGGCTGTGGAATGAGAATCGCTTGATACTATTTTAAATGATTTTCAGTGTCATATGTACTTTATACATAAATAAAGTAAGATTCCTCCAGATATATAATGTATATAGGAATAAGCATTACAAAAAGAAATACTTCCTCACCTATAGTTTCTCACTATAATAATATTAAACTACATTAACCACCATAACATCTATTAACCTTTACTGGGCCTTTACCATGCACTAGGTAATATGCCAAGCGTCTGTATGTTTCCATAGTTTTTTCTCACCCAAAGTCCTATCCCATGGACAGTATTCTTATCATAATTATTAGGTAATGAAAATAAGTTTTAGAAAAATTAAATGCTTTGATCTAGGATTCTGATATTCAAGTGACAAAATTAAAATACGGTATGAGTTCGTTTGATTCCAGATCTGGATTTTTTTCACTCTAAACAAAAGACTTACTAATGTTAAAGGTATTATTATGAGAAAAAATAATTTTCAGTTAAATAAAGCAGAAGCTCCAGATTATTTATATCACTTTTCAGAGAGACAGATCCTTATCTCCCAATAAGTATTTTGAAAAAGCCCACACAGATGATACTACCTTTGGAACCCTCCATTTTCTGTGGTCCTGTGGAACTGGGCTTTATTACTAATGATCATGCATGCAGGACACCCAGAAAAAATCATTTTCTCTATGTGGAAAAATTACTCAGTAATGCTACAAAGGATCATGTTACAATGGACCACATCAGTACAGTTTTCAATTCCTATCATTTGACTGGTGAGATACTTGACAATGTATTTGTCAAGTAATGGCTTTTCTTGGTAGTGACTTATATAAAAGCCAAAGATCCAGTAGAAACATGAAGCGGAGATCAAAAGTTTACGTCTAGAGGTGTTATATTCTCTGGTTATGACAGAGATGAAGAAAATTGTCGAATATATCCTTGGGACATCTTTACCTAAATTTTCAACATGTTATCAACTTATTTCAATCATTTCTCACGAGAAACCACAAAGCTTTGTTAAGAATTGAGCATTTCAAAATAGAATCATCAGTGAGACAAATGCCACTAGTACTATTTATGGCTTCTACAAGAAGTTAGATGTCATAGAAAAATGTACTGACTTTGACTATGAAGAGGCACTTTTCATATGTCTATCCTCTTTAATGCAGATCAAACCTTTAAAAGCATTCAACATTACAACATCTATTTGTCCACCGTGTTGAGAAAACATTGATAAAATATGGGTTATTCATTTCATTTCTTAGTTCAAGTGCGAACATAAGAAAGACATCAGTGAAAGCAAAGAAAATGAAAACAAAAACAAAAACAAAAAACAAACAAAAAAAGCTATCCATTTCCTCTAAACCACTTGTGAATGTACAAAGGGCAATTTCTTCAATAATCTAGTCTGTTAGGGATTACCTTCCGCCTCTCTATCACTGTGCCATTTTAAAGATTGAAATGCTGATAGCATGTGACCTTTAGAGATAGCTCTTTGATTCGTAACATTGTCTGGCTGTTGACACAATGGTATTCAGAATCTCCTAGTTTATTCAATGAAAAATAATTATACAAAAGTAGTACCAACTTTGATGAAACTGTTGCTCACCATACAAGTATCTAGGTGGCTAGCTCATCTAGGAACACAGGTGACAAAAATCAGAATTGATTGTTCTTGGATGTCATACCAAACAGAAACATGTGTGTTTATTCAAATTTATAAAGATGAGAAAACAATGACCAAGAATGACTATATTCTTAGCAAGTGTGAGCTCACATAGTTGTCCATAATGTATGGCACTGCTCAGAAGGAAGAAAGCTCACATAATACCAAAAAGATTCTCAGTAGGTCTGCTTTGATGCCATTATAGGTAAAAAGAACAATATTTGAGCTAGGAAGATTTTGGATGTGTTTTCCAGAAAACTGGGAATTATTAAGCTGTAGATGATTAGCAGAAAGACAAAATGTCTTCCAAGAATTCGCCCAAATTCTAGGCCATCAAAATAAAGTCTTCAGGAAAAGATTTGAAAACTTCAAAATAAAAGAATAACAATGAGTAAATGAATTCAATAAAATTATGAACTTCCTGGGGGAAAATATCAGATTTTCTTTATCCATTCATCTGTTGAGAGACACTTGTAAAAAATTATGAGACTCTGTCTTCTGCAACCACATATATGGAACTAGAGGTCATTATGTTAAATGAAATAAGCCAGGCACAGTAGGACAACCTGCATATTCTTGCTTATTTGTGGGAGCTAAAAATTAAAACAATTGAACTCATGGAGATACAGAGTAGAATGATGGTTACTAGAGGCTTGAAAGGGCAATAGGGTGATGAGGAGGAAATAGGGGTTGTCAATGGGTACAAAAAATGGAAAGAATGAATAAGTTCTGGTATTTGATGGCACGACAGAGTGCCTATAGTCAATAATAATTTACTGTACTTTTACAAATAACTAAAGGGTATAACTGGATTGTTTGTAACACCAAAGTTAAATGCTTGAGGTATTCAATACCTCATTTACCCTGATGTAATTATTACACATTGAATGCCTGTATCAAAATATCCCACATACCTGATAAATATATACACCTACTATGTATACTCAAAAGTTGACATTTTAAAACTTTTTAAAAATCACACTGTTGGGGGGAGTCTGGCAAGATGGCCAAATAGGAACAGCTCTGGTCTGCAGCTCCCAGTGAAACCAACACAGATGGTGGGTGATTTCTACATTTCTAACTGAAGTATCCAGTTCATCTCATTGGGACTGGTTAGACAGTGGGTGCAGCCCACGGAGGGCAAGCAGAAGCATGGTGGGGCATTGCCTCACCCGGGAAGAGCAATGGGCTGGGGAACTACCTTCCCTAGCCAGGAGAAGCCCCGAGGGACTGTACCATGAGAAACTGTGCTATCCAGCCCAGATACTACACTTTTCCCACAGTTTTTGCAACCCACAGACCAGGAGATTCCCTCCTGTGCCTATACCACCAGGGCCCCAGGTTTCAGGCACAAAACTAGGTGGCTCTTTGGGCAGACAATGAGCTAGCTGCAGGAGTTTTTTTTCATACCCCAGTGGTGCCTGGAACCCCAGCAAGACAGAACTGTTCACTAACCTGGAAAGGGGGCTGAAACCAGGGAGCCAAGTGGTCTTGTTCAGCAGGTCCCACCTTTATGGAGCCCAGCAAGCCAAGAATTACTGTCTTGAAATTCTTGCTGCCAGCACAGCAGTCTGAAGGCAGCCTGGGAGGATCGAGCTTTGTGCGGGAAGGGGCTTCCGTCATTACTGCAACTCCAGTAGGCAGTTTTCCCCTCACAGTCTTAAGGAAGCCAAACTCACTGCAGCACGGCAAAGCAGCTGTGGCCAGACTGCCTCTCTAGATTCCTCCTCACTGGGCAGGGAATCTCTGAAAGAAAGGCAGCAGCCCCAGTCAGGGGCTTATAGATAAAACTCCCATCTCCCTGGGACAGAGCACCTGGGGGAAAGGGTAGCTATTGGCACAGCTTCAGCAGACTTAAACTTTCCTGCTGCCAGCTCTGAATAGAGCAGCGGATCTCTCAGCACAGTGCTTAAGCTCTGCTAAAGGGCAGACTGCCCCCTCAAATGGGTCGCTGACCCCTGTGCCTCCTGACTGGGAGATGCCTCCCAGCAGGGGTCAACAGACACCTCACACAGGAGAGCTCCGGCTGGCATCAGGCAGGTACCCCTCTGGGATGAAGCTACCAGAGGAAGGAACAGGCAGCAATCTTTGCCATACTGCAGCTTCTGCTGGTGATACCCAGGCATACAGGGTCTGGAGTGGACCTCCAGCAAACTCCAGCAGACCTGCAGAAGAGGGGCCTGACTGTTAGAAGGAAAACTAGAAACAAAAAGCAATAACATCAATATCAACTAAAAGGACACCCACTCAAAAACACTATCCAAAAGGCATCAGCATCAAAGATCAAAGGTAGATAAATTCACAAAGATGAGGGAAAACCAGTGCAAAAATGCTGAAAATTCTAAAAACCAGAATGCCTTTTCTCCTCCAAATGATCGCAACTCCTTTCCAACAAGGGCACAAAACTGTATGAAGAAAGAGTTTGATGAGTTGACAGAAGTAGGCTTCAAAAGGTGGGTAATAACAAACTCCTCTGAGCTAAAGGAGCATGTTCTAACCCAATACAAGGAAACTAAGAATTTTGATAAAAGGTTACAGGAACTGCTAACTAGAATATCCAGTTTAGAAAAGAACATAAATGACCTGATAGAGCTGAAAAACACAGCATGAGAACTTTGTGAAGCATACACAAGTATCAATAGCTGAATCGATCAAGTGGAAGAAAAGATATCAGAGATTGAAGATCAACTTAATGAAACAAAGCATAAAGACAAAATCAGAGAAAAAAGAATGAAAAGGAATGAACAAAACCTCCAAGAGATGTGGGACCATGTGGAAAGACCAAACCTACAACTGATTGGTGTACCTGAAAGTGATGGGGAGAATGGAACCAAGTTGGAAAACACACTACAGGATATTATCCAGAAGAACTTCCCCAACCTAGTAAGAGAGGCCAACATGCAAATTCAGGAAATACAGAGAACACCACTAAGATACTCCTCGAGAAGAGCAACCCCAAGACACATAATTGTCTGATTCTCCAAGGATGAAATGAAGGAAAAATTGTTAAGGGCAGCCAGAGAGAAAGATCAGGTTACCTACGAAGGGAAGCCCATCAGACTAACGGCAGATCTCTCAGCAGAAACCCTACAAGCCAGAAGAGAGTTGGGGCCAATATTCAACATTCTTAAAGAAAAGATAAGAATCAAATAGACACAATAAAAATGATAAAGGGGATATCACCACCGATCCCACAGAAATACAAACTAACATCAGAGAATGCTACAAACACCTCTATGCAAATAAACTAGAAAATCCAGAAGAAATGGATAAATTCCTTGACACATACACTCTCCCAAGACTAAACCAGGAAGAAGTTGAATCCCTGAATAGACCAATAACAGGCTCTGAAAGTGTGGCAATAATCAATAGCTTACCAACTAAAAAGAGTCCAGGACCAGATGGATTCACAGCCGAATTCTACCAGAGGTACAAAGAGGAACTGGTACCATTCCTTCTGAAACTATTCCAATCAACAGAAAAAGAGGGAATCCTCCCTAACTCATTTTATGAGGCCAGCATCATCCTGATACCAAAACTGGGCAGAGACACCATAAATAAAGAGAATTTTAGACCAATATCCTTGATGAACATTGATGCAAAAATCCTCAGTAAAATACTGGCAAAACGAATCCAGCAGCACATCAAAAAGCTTATCCACCATGATCAAGTGGGCTTCATCCCTGGGATGAAAGGCTGGTTCAATATACACTAATCAATAAATGTAATCCAGCATATAAACAGAGCCAAAGAAAAAACCACATGATTATCTCAATAGATGCAGAAAAGGCCTTTGACAAAATTCAACAACCCTTCATGCTAAAAACTCTCAATAAATTAGGTATTGATGGGACGTATCTCAAAATAATAAGAGCTATCTATGACAAACCCACAGCCAATATCATACTGAATGGGCAAAAACTGGAAGCATTCCCTTTGAAAACTGGCACAACATAGGGATGACCTCTCTCACCCCTCCTATTCAACATAGTGTTGGAAGTTCTGGCCAGGGCAATTAGGCAGGAGAAGGAAATAAAGGGTATTCAATTAGGAAAAGAGGAAGTCAAATTGTCCCTGTTTGCAGACGACATGATTGTATATCTAGAAAGCCCCATTGTCTCAGCCCAAAATCTCCTTAAGCTGATAAGCAACTTCAGCAAAGTCTCAGAATACAAAATCAATGTTAAAAAATCACAAGCATTCTTATACACCAATAACAGATGAACAGAGCCAAATCATGAGTGAACTCCCATTCACGATTGCTTCAAAGCAAATAAAATACTTAGGAATCCAACTTACAAGGGACGTGAAGGACCTCTTCAAGGAGAACTACAAACCACTGCTCAAGGAAATAAAAGAGGATACAAACAAATGGAAGAATATTCCATGCTCATGGGTAGGAAGAATCAATATCATGAAAATGGCCATACTGCCCAAGGTAATTTATAGATTCAATGCCATCCCCATCAAGCTACCAGTGACTTTCTTCACAGAATTGGAAAAAACTACTTTAAAGTTCATATGGAACCAAAAAAGAGCCCGCATCGCCAAGTCAATCCTAAGCCAAAAGAACAAAGCTGGAAACATCACGCTACCTGACTTCAAACTATACTACAAGGCTACAGTAACCAAAACAGCATGGTACTGGTACCAAAACAGAGATATAGATCAATGGAACAGAAGAGAGCCCTCAGAAATAACACCGCATATCTACAACTATCTGATCTTTGACAAACCTGAGAAAAACAAGCAATGGGGAAAGGATTCCCTATTTAATAAATGGTGCTGGGAAAACTGGCTAGCCATAAGTAGAAAGCTGAAACTGGATCCCTTCCTTACACCTTATACAAAAATTAATTCAAGATGGATTAAAGAGTTAAATGTTAGACCTAAAACCATAAAAACCCTAGAAGAAAACCTAGGCATTACCATTCAGGACATAGGCATGGGCAAGGACTTCATGTCTAAAACACCAAAAGCAATGGCAGCAGAAGCCAAAATTGACAAATGGGATCTAATTAAACTAAAGAGCTTCTGCACAGCAAAAGAAACTACCATCAGAGCGTACAGGCAACCTACAAAATGGGAGAAAATTTTTGCAACCTACTCATCTGACAAAGGGCTAATATCCACAATCTACAATGAACTCAAATTTACAAGAAAAAAACAAACAACCCCATCAAAAAGTGGGCAAAGGATATGAATAGACATTTCTCAAAAGAAGACATCTATGCAGCCAAAAGACACATGAAAAAATGCTCATCATCACTGGCCATCAGAGAAATGCAAATCAAAACCATAATGAGATACCATCTCACACCATTAGAATGGCAATCATTAAAAAGTCAGGAAACAACAGGTGCTAGAGAGGCTGTGAAGAAATAGGAACACTTTTACACTGTTGGTGGGACTGTAAACTAGTTCAACCATTGTGGAAGTCAGTGTGGTGATTCCTCAGGGATCTAGAACTAGAAATACCGTTTGACCCAGCCATCCCATTACTGGGTATATACCCAAAGGACTATAAATCATGCTGCTATAAAGACATATGCACATGTATGTTTATTGCGGCACTATTCACAATGGCAAAGACTTAGAACCAACCCAAATGTCCAACAATGATAGACTGGATTAAGAAAATGTGGCACATATACACTATGGAATACTGTGCAGCCATAAAAAATGAGGAGTTCATGTCCTCTGTAGGGACATGGATGAAATTGGAAATTATCATTCTCAGGAAACTATCGCAAGGACAAAAAACCAAACACCGCATGTTCTCACTCATAGATGGGAATTGAACAATAAGAACACATGGACACAGGAAGAGGAACATCACACTCTGGGGACTGTTGTGGGGTGGGGGGAGGGGGGCGGGATAGCATTAGGAGATATACCTAATGCTAAATGACGAGTTAATGGGTGCAGCACACCAGCATGGCACATGTATACATATGTAACTAACCTGCACATTGTGCACATGTACCCTAAAACTGAAAGTATAATAATAATAAAAAAAAGAAAAGAATTTTCAACCCAGAATTTCATATCAAGCCAAACTAATTTGCTTCATAAGTGAAGGAGAAATAAAATCCTTTAGAGACAAGGAAATGCTAAAGGATTTTGTCATCACCAGGCCTGCCTTACAAGAGCTCCTGAAAGAGGCACTAAATATGGAAAGGAAAGACCAGTACCAGCCCCTGCAAAAACATGCCAAAATATAAAGACCAATGACACTATGAAGAAACTGCATCAACTACTGTGCA
This sequence comes from Pan paniscus, assembly GCF_029289425.2. Classification (NCBI taxonomy): domain Eukaryota; kingdom Metazoa; phylum Chordata; class Mammalia; order Primates; family Hominidae; genus Pan; species Pan paniscus. The sequence goes on from NC_073253.2 coordinate 105,863,555, forward strand.
AAATAACCAGCTAGCATCATGAAGACAGGATCAAATTCACACATAACAATATTAACCTTCAATGTTAATAGGTTAAATGTCCCAATTAAAAGACACCGACTAGAAAACTGGATAAAGAGTCAAGATCCATCAGTGTGCTGTATTCACGAGACCCATCTCACATGCAAAGACACACATAGGCTCAAAATAAAGGAATGGAGGAACATTTACCAAGCAAATGGAAAGCAAAAATGCAGGGGTTGCAATCCTAGTCTCTGATGAAACAGACTTTAAGCCAACAAAGATAAAAAAAGACAAAGAATGGCATTACATAATGGTAAAGGGATCCATGCAACAAGAAGAGCTATCTTAAACATATATGCACCCAATACAGGAGCCCTCAGATTCATAAAGCAAGTTCTTAGACACCTACAAAGAGATATAGACTCCCACACAATAATAGTGGGAGACTTTAATACCCCACTGTCGATATTAGACAGATCAACGAGACAGGAAATTAACAAGGATATTCAGGAATTGAACTCATCTCTGGACCAAGTGGACCTAATAGACATCTACAAAACTCTCCACCACAAATCAACAGAATATACACTCTTCTCAGCACCACATCACACCTATTCTGAAATTGACCACATAATTGGAAGTAAAACGCTCTTCAGCAAATGAAAAGAACGGAAATCATAACAGTCTCTCAGACCACAGTGCAATCAAACTAGAACTCAGGATGAAGAAACTCACTGACAACCACAAAACTACATGAAAACTCAACAACCTGCTCCTGGATGACTACTGTGTAAATGATGAAATTAAGGCAGAAACAAATAAGTTCTTTGAAACCAGTGACAACAAAGGAACAATGTACCAGAATCTCTGGGACACAGCTAAAGCAGTTTTAAAAGGGAAATTTATAGTACTAAATGCCCACATCAGAAAGTGGGGAAGATCTAAAATCGACACCCTAACATCACAGTTAAAAGAAGTAGAGAAGCAAGAATAAATAAATTCAAAAGCGAGCAGAAGGCAAGAAATAACTAAGATCAGAGCAGAACTGAAGGAGATAGAGACACAAAAAGTCCTTCAAAAAAATCAATGAATCCAGGAGCTGGTTTTTGGAAAAGAATAACAAAATAGATAGAACGCTAGCCAGACTATTACAGAAGAAAAGAGAGAAGAATCAAATACATGCAATAAAAAATGATAAAGGGGACATCACCACTGATCCCACAGAAATACAAACTACCATCAGAGAATACTATAAACACCTTTATGCAAATAAACTAGAAAACCTAGAAGAAATGGATAAATTCCTGGACCCATACACCCTCCCAAGACTAAATCAGGAAGAAGTTGGATCTCTGAAGGGACAAATAACAAGTTCTGAAATTGAGGCAGTAATAGCCTACCAACCAAAAAAAAAAGACCAGAACCAGATGGAATCACAGCCGAATTCTACCAGAAGTACAAAGAGGAGCCGGTACCATTCCTTCTGAAACGATTCCAAACAATAGAAAAATGGGGACTCCTCCCTAACATATTTTATGAGGCCAGCATCATCCTGATAGCAAAACCTGGCAGAGACACAACAAAAAAAGGTTTCAGGCCAATATCCCTGATGAACACCGATGTGAAAATCCTCAGTAAAACACTAGCAAACCAAAGCTGGCAGCACATAAAAAGCGTATCCACCACGATCAAGTCAGCTTCATCCCTGAGATGCAAGGCTGGTTCAACATATGCAAATCAATAAACATAATCCATCATATGAACAGAACCAATGACAAAAGCCACATGATTATCTCAATAGATGCAGTAAAGGCCTTTGATAAAATTCAACACCCCTTAATGCTAAAAGCACTCAATAAACTGGGTATTGATGAACATATCTCAAAACAATAAGAGCCATCAGTAACAAACTCATAGCCAATATCATACTGAATAGGCAAAAGCTAGAAGTATTCCCTTCGACAAGTGACACCAAAGATGCCCTCTTTTACCACTCCTATTCAACATAGTATTGGAAGTTCTGGCCAGGGAAATCAGGCAAGAGAAAGAAATGAAGGGCATTCAAATAGGAATAGAGGAAGTCAACTTCTCTCTGTTTGCAGATGACATGATTGCATATTTAGAAAACCCCACTGGCTCAGCCCAAAAACTCCTCAAGCTGATAAACAACTTCAGCAAAATCTCAGAATATAAAATTAATTTGCAAAAATCACAAGCATTCCTCTACACCAGTGATAGACAGCACAAATCATGAATGTACTCCCATTCACAACTGCTACAAAGAAAATAAAATACCTAGGAATCAAACTTAAAAAGGATGTGAAGGACCTCTTCAAGGAGAACTACAAACCAGTGCTCAAGGAAATAAGAGAGGACACAAACAAATGGAAAAACATTCCATGCTCAGGGATAGGCAGAATCAATATCGTAAAAATGGCAATACTGCCCAAATTAATTTATAGATTCAATACTATTCCCATCAAGCTACCACTGACTTTCCTCACAGAACTATAAAAAACTACATTAAATTTCATATGGAACCAAAAAAGAGTTTGTATAGCCAAGAAAATCCTAAGCAAAGAGAACAAAGCTGGAGGCATCATGCTACCTGACTTCAAACTATACTACAAGGCTATAGTAACCACAACAGCATGGTACTGGTACCAAAACAGATATATAAACCAGTGGAACAGAACAGAGGCTTCAGAAATAACACAACACACTTACAATCATCTGATCTTCGACAAACCTGACAAAAACAAGCAATGGGGAAAGGATTTCCTATTTAATAAATGGTGCTGGGAAAACTGGCTAGCCATATGCAGAAAAGTGAAACTGGACCCCTTACTTAAACCTTATACAAAAATTAACTCAAGATGAGTTAAAGACTTAAATGGAAGATCTAAAACCACAAAAACCCTAGAAGAAAACCTAAGCAATACCATTCAGGACACAGGCATGGGCAAAGACTTCATGACTAAAACACCGAAAGCAATGGCAACAAAAGCCAAAATTGACAAATGGGATCTAATTAAACTAAAGAGCTTCTGCGCGGCAAAAGAAACTATCATCAGAGTGAACAGGCAACCTACAGAATGGAAGAAAATTTTTTCAATCTGTCTTTCTGACAAAGGTCTAATATCCAGAATCTACAAGGAACTGGAATAAATTTACAAGAAAAAAAAACCCCATCAACAAGTGGGCAAAGGATATGAACAGACACTATTTAAAAGAAAACATTTATGTGGCCAAAACAAGCATATGAAAAAAAGCTCATCATCACTGGTCAAAAGAGAAGTATAAATCAAAACCACAATGAGATACTATCTCATACCACTTAGAATGGCGATCATTAAAAAGTCAGGAAACAACAGATGCTGGAGAGGATCTGGAGAAATAGGAACGCTTTTACACTGTTGGTGGGAGTGTAAATTAGTTCAATCATTGTGGAAGACAGTGTGGAGATTCCTCAAGGATCTAGAACCAGAAATACCATTTGACCCAGCAATTACATTACTGGGTATATACCCAAAGGATTATAAATCATTCTACTATAAACACATGCACACGTATGTTTATTGCAGCACTATTCACAATAGCGAAGAGTTGGAACCAACCCAAATGCCCATCAATAATTGACTGGATAACCCCAAATCAACAGAATATACATTTTTTTCAGCACCACACCACACCTATTCCAAAATTGACCACATACTTGGAAGTAAAGCTCTCCTCAGCAAATGCAAAAGAACAGAAATTATAACAAACTATCTCTCAGACCACAGTGCAATCAAACTAGAACTCAGGATTAAGAATCTCACTCAAAACCGCTCAACTACATGGAAACTGAACAACCTGCTCCTGAATGACTACTGGGTACATAACGAAATGAAGGCAGAAATAAAGATGTTCTTTGAAACCAACGAGAACAAAGACACAACATACCAGAATCTCTGGGACGCATTCAAAGCAGTGTGTAGAGGGAAATTTATAGCACTAAATGCCCACAAGAGAAAGCAGGAAAGATCCAAAATTGACACCCTAACATCACAATAAAAGAACTAGAAAAGCAAGAGCAAACACATTCAAAAGCTAGCAGAAGGCAAGAAATAACTAAAATCAGAGCAGAACTGAAGGAAATAGAGACACAAAAAACCCTTCAAAAAATCAATGAATCCAGGAGCTGGTTTTTTGAAAGGATCAACAAAATTGATAGACCACTAGCAAGACTAATAAAGAAAAAAAGAGAGAAGAATCAAATAGACACAATAAAAAATGATAAAGGGGATATCACCACCAATCCCACAGAAATACAAACTACCATCAGAGAATACTACAAACACCTCTACGCAAATAAACTAGAAAATCTAGAAGAAATGGATAAATTCCTCAACACATACACTCTCCCAAGACTAAACCAGGAAGAAGTTGAATCTCTGAATAGACCAATAACAGGAGCTGAAATTGTGGCAATAATCAATAGTTTACCAACCAAAAGGAGTCCAGGACCAGATGGATTCACAGCTGAATTCTACCAGAGGTACAAGGAGGAACTGGTACCATTCCTTCTGAAACTATTCCAATCAATAGAAAAAGAGGGAATCCTCCCTAACTCATTTTATGAGGCCAGCATCATTCTGATACCAAAGCCAGGCAGAGACACAACCAAAAAAGAGAATTTTAGACCAATATCCTTGATGAACATTGATGCAAAAATCCTCAATAAAATACTGGCAAAACGAATCCAGCAGCACATCAAAAAGCTTATCCACCATGATCAAGTGGGCTTCATCCCTGGGATGCAAGGCTGGTTCAATATACGCAAATCAATAAATGTAATCCAGCATATAAACAGAGCCAAAGACAAAAACCACATGATTATCTCAATAGATGCAGAAAAGGCCTTTGACAAAATTCAACAACCCTTCATGCTAAAAACTCTCAATAAATTAGGTATTGATGGGACGTATTTCAAAATAATAAGAGCTATCTATGACAAACCCACAGCCAATATCATACTGAATGGGCAAAAACTGGAAGCATTCCCTTTGAAAACAGGCACAAGACAGGGATGCCCTCTCTCACCACTCCTATTCAACATAGTGGTGGAAGTTCTGGCCAGGGCAATTAGGCAGGAGAAGGAAATAAAGGGTATTCAATTAGGAAAAGAGGAAGTCAAATTGTCCCTGTTTGCAGATGACATGATTGTATACCTAGAAAACCCCATTGTCTCAGCCCAAAATCTCCTTAAACTGATAAGCAACTTCAGCAAAGTCTCAGGATACAAAATCAATGTACAAAAATCACAAGCATTCTTATACACCAACAACAGACAAACAGAGAGCCAAATCATGAGTGAACTCCCATTCACAATTGCTTCAAAGAGAATAAAATACCTAGGAATCCAACTTACAAGGGATGTGAAGGACCTCTTCAAGGAGAACTACAAACCACTGCTCAAGGAAATAAAAGAGGATACAAACAAATGGAAGAACATTCCATGCTCATGGGTAGGAAGAATCAATATCGTGAAAATGGCCATACTGCCCAAGGTAATTTACAGATTCAATGCCATCCCCATCAAGCTACCAATGGCTTTCTTCACAGAATTGGAAAAAACTACTTTAAAGTTCATATGGAATCAAAAAAGAGCCCGCATTGCCAAGGCAATTCTAAGCCAAAAGAACAAAGCTGGAAGCATCACACTACCTGATTTCAAACTATACTACAAGGCTACAGTAACCAAAACAGCATGGTACTGGTACCAAAACAGAGATATAGATCAATGGAACAGAACAGAGCCCTCAGAAATAACGCCGCATATCTACAACTATCTGATCTTTGACAAACCTGACAAAAACAAGCAATGGGGAAAGGATTCCCTATTTAATAAGTGGTGCTGGGAAAACTGGCTAGCCATATGTAGAAAGCTGAAACTGCATCCCTTCCTTGCCCCTTATACAAAAATCAATTCAAGATTGATTAAAGATTTAAACGTTAGACCTCAAACCATAAAAACCCTAGAAGAAAACCTAGGCATTACCATTCAGGACATAGGCATGGGCAAGGACTTCATGTCTAAAACACCAAAAGCAATGGCAACAAAAGCCAAAATTGACAAATGGGATCTAATTAAACTAAAGAGCTTCTGCACAGCAAAAGAAACTACCATCAGAGTGAACAGGCAACCTACAAAATGGGAGAAAATTTTCGCAACCTACTCATCTGACAAAGGGCTAATATCCAGAATCTACAATGAACTCAAACAAATTTACAAGAAAAAAACAAACAACCCCATCAAAAAGTGGGTGAAGGACATGAACAGACACTTCTCAAAAGAAGACATTTATGCAGCCAAAAAACACATGAAAAAGTGCTCATCATCACTGGCCATCAGAGAAATGCAAATCAAAACCACAATGAGATACCATCTCACACCAGTCAGAATGGCAATCATTAAAAAGTCAGGAAACAACAGGTGCTGGAGAGGATGTGGAGAAATAGGAACACTTTTACACTGTTGGTGGGACTGTAAACTAGTTCAACCATTGTGGAAGTCAGTGTGGCGATTCCTCAGGGATCTAGAACTAGAAATACCATTTGACCCAGCCATCCCATTACTGGGTATATACCCAAATGACTATAAATCATGCTGCTACAAAGACACATGCACACGTATGTTTATTGCGGCATTATTCACAATAGCAAAGACTTGGAACCAACCCAAATGTCCAACAATGATAGACTGGATTAAGAAAATGTGGCACATATACACCATGGAACACTATGCAGCCGTAAAAAATGATGAGTTCGTGTCCTTTGTAGGGACATGGATGAAATTGGAAATCATCATTCTCAGTAAACTATCGCAAGAACAAAAAACCAAACACCGCATATTCTCACTCATAGGTGGGAATTGAACAATGAGATCACATGGACACAGGAAGGGGAATATCACACTCTGGGGACTGTTGTGGGGTGGGGGGAGGAGGGAGGGATAGCATTGGGAGATATACCTAATGCTAGATGACGAGTTAGTGGGTGCAGCACACCAGCATGGCACAGGTATACATATGTAACTAACCTGCACAATGTGCACATGTACCCTAAAACTTAAAGTATAATTAAAAAAAATTGTGATAAAATATACATAATATAAAATGTAACATTTTAATCAAAAAAAAATAATTGACTGGATAAAGAAAATGTGGCACATATACACCATGGAATACTATAAAGCCATAATAAGGCATGAGTTCATGTCCTTTGTAGGGACATGGATGAAGCTGGAAACCATCATTCTTAGCAAACTCACACAGGAACAGAAAACCAAACATTGCAGGTTCTCACTCATAAGTGGGAGTTGAACAATGGGAACCCATGGACACAGGGAGGGGAATATCACACACCCGGGCCTGTCAGGGGTTGGGGGCAAGGGAAGGGAGAGCATTAGGACAAATACCTAATGCATGAGGGGCTTAAATCGAAGAAGATGGGTTTTAAAACCACCACGGCACATGTATACCTATGTAACAAGCCTGCAAGTTCTACACACGTATCCCAGAACTTAAAGTATAATAATACATAAATTTAAAAATATCAGACTGTTGAGGAGGAAAAAAATGTGAGTTTTGTGAGTATCCACAGAAACGTGCAATCCCATCATCATAAGATTATGCCAGAGTACAGGGGGTCATGACCAAAGGGAGGCCAAGAGGTTTCTGGGAGTAAAGATTCTTCCCATGGAGGGCCTTTTCTGGACCTACCACTAGAAGTCAGGAAAAACTAACCTACATAGCCAGACAAGAATTGAAGGCCAAAATTGTAGATGAGTCTGCTTAGTGGTGGTTTAAAAATCATGTATTGAGCTGCTATGTAGGAAAATTTCTGACATTCTGAATAACTAAGATTGCGAACAGCAAAAGAAATGAATACCTTCATTTATCTTCACTTTATTAATAATATAAACATGGAAGAAATACAATTTTTGTACTTAAGAATAAAGATCTGTTTAAAATTGGCACCAATAAAAAAAGCTGGAAAAGTGGGAGAAGGTCACACTAATTACACTCAGAAGCTGGGTTTCAATCTATTGATTAAGCCAAAAATATATTGAAGGCAATTTAAAAATAGTGAGCAAGTTTTTGAGACTGAAATGTGTATCTATTTCTAAAGTCTTACTATTTAAAATTATATTCAATCATAATTTCCCCCAAATCAGTGAATTATGGTTTTGGCTAAAGACAATATCTTACTTCTTTAAATCCTTCCAAAATCTTGCAATTATATCTGAAATTTAATGATTTATTTAATTACATTATAAATCCACTATCATAATTGCTTACCTATTATGTATTATTATGCTAGATGCTGGGTTACTAGAAATATAATTCAGACATGATTCTTCAGTATCAATTATCTCAGCATTTAATGGAAGTGAGAATCACATACACAATAGACTATAATAATATATAAATTGCAATTATTTTTCACAATAAATCTGCAAAGTTTTTTTCAACCACAAAAGACTACTTTGAGTTAACATTGTCCCCATAGTACTCTTGGAAAAATCAAAATATTTTATTCTATTATCTCCCATAAATACAGTAGCAAAATGACCTTTAGTCCTGAGACATAAGACAGCTACTATTTGATGGACTATAAGATGTCAGGTGTGAATATTATACTAGAATATTTGAGTGAAGTAATTGTAGAGAAATCCTCTGGGCAGGAAAGGAGCAAGAGGGAAACAGTAAATGCCTAGAGAAAATGGAGGAAAGAAGATAAATCCTATGGGGAACAAAATAAAAATAAAGAGGAAATAAACTTCATATACACCACCCAGGTTTGCCTAAATCCATCTTTTGTTTTCAAGGAATATAATTTGAATCATCAGTCAACTGAATCTAACTTTTATTTCAGTTGTTTTAAAATTATTGATAAAAATTTTCTGGCTGGGCGCAGTGGTTCACGAATGCAATCCCAGCACTTTGGAAGGCAAACGTGGTGGATCACTTGAGGTCAGGAGTTTGAGACCAGCCTGGCCAACATGGCAAAACCCCAGCTCTACTAAAAATACAAAACTTAGCCAGGCATGGTGGCAAGTGCCTGTAGTCCCAGCTACTCAGGAGGCTGAGGCAGGAGAAAGGCTTGAAGCAGAAGAGGAGGTTACAGTGAGCAGGGATCACGCCACTGCACCGCAGCCTGGGTGACAGAGTGACACCTGGCCTCAAAAAATAAATCATGTTATATTCTTCCAAAATTTGTAAAATTTAAAATTATTTGCTATTTCTAAATATGAACTTTGTGTAGAATGCTTATTACTATATGTAGACAGTGACACTTAAAAATATTACTCATCAAAGTAAAAAACAATCTACTTACAGTTCTCTGACATTTTTGAAGATAAATATTCCAAAAGACTTAAAATACTTGTTTCCTTTAATTCTGGAGGCACTGATTTGTCCAAGTATAAAATATTTTTTTGTGAACTTTTACAGTGACAGAAACCAATTAAAGCAGTTTTTCGCAAATCAGAAGTGGCTGCATACAAGCAAATTTCTGCAAGAATTACTGTATATATGTAGACTACATTCCAGGCCCAGGAAAAATCATCTACCTTGCAACTTTCTTCCTGAAATGAGAAAATAGATATTTGATCATCAAAGTATATCTTTGCATATCAATAACTACACAGTGTACTTATAATAATTGTTAAAAGACCATAATAAACTAATATATCTAAATGTGTTCATTAAAAAATGGGTTTACCATGAGTAGACTGCATAAAATACAGTTCAAAGAATAAAAAATATAGATAGCTAATAATTATATATAGAACAACTTTGCAATTTACTTAGCAGTCAATGGAATGTAAATTAATTCAATGAGATACTATTTTCCATATCATATTCAAAAGGAACCTTTTGATATACAACTCCATTCTAGTGTGTGACACTTTCATTTATTGTTCATAGGAATCCAAGAAAGTTATTAATATATCTTATGGAGAATAATTTGGACATCTGTCCCAAAAACTTTGAAAGAAACTTCACAGTCTTTCACTTGGTAATTTAATTTCATTAGCCTACTCTAAAGAAACAGAAGTGTTGATAGAGATTTTATGTATGAGAATAACAATTCAACATTACTTATAATTAACTGTGAACAATTAGAAACAAATTTAATAACCAACAATACAGAAATGTTTCAATAAGTGAACTTACCCCAACCAAAATATAAATTTTAATATTATGTAATGAAAATGAAAAATGTTTATGATAAATGGTAACTGTGAATTTGCTTTTATATTTAATTAAATTTATTATTATAAAGTTATGCATATTATATGCGCTAATACAATATACAATGTAAATAGTGGCAGAAATAAAATCTGTTTCTCTTCGGTTCTCTTTTCACATATAAATTAGCAATGTTACCTGATTTTGAACAGACATAATGCTTGAAACAAAATCTCTCACTACGTCCATTAAAGCTTTCAAGCAGGCCATGTTTAATTTGGCAGCCTCCCCAAGGACCAGTAAAGCCAGTACTGAATCCAACCTGAAAATTTTATGGATGAAAGGATAAAGATTGTAATGGAAAATAATAATAATAATCAACTTTTTATGTGAAAAAATGAAATAGGTCAGAGGAAATGCATGTCTGCATTACCAGATACATTTATTTTCAATAAAGATTAGTATTGCTTCTCATTATGGTAAAAATCTGCAAAGAAGAGACACATTTTGGTAATATGTTTGAGTTCAGAGTAGTGCTCTGACAAATCTGAGTAATAAATATCACATATAATCACATTTCTTCATAGATCCTGAACAACAAGCAATCAGGGGCTCTGGTTCTAGAGTACCCCCAAAAACTCACAATAGGTTTTAATGTTTAACCTCTTGCAACTGATTCCACAAGGTGAATTTCAAGAGAGTGTTTTCTTCTCAAAACACAGCAATTTTTTAAAAACGGCCTTCTTCTAAGATACTCCAAAGATTCAACACTCTTTGATTCTGGAAAAAGTAAAATTTCTCAAAATAAAATTTATATTTCACATGAATGAAAGACTAGTTTTTTTAATATTATAAAAACTGGGAAATCACACAAGAATTTGTTAGTTATAAATGTACATATATTTTGAAGGTTTTGAAAATTACATATTTGTGATACTTTTACTAAATGAAAAATAGTTTGAAAGAGAACTAATAAGAGAACAAATTAAAAATTACTTTGGTCATAGCTGTTTATTGCCTTGATTTGTAGACCATTAATAAATTTAAAAGTTAGTATATTTTACAAGATTATTTGAATTTCACAACTGTGATATTTCAGGCCCATAAGTTCAAGGTCATCATCATTTTCTAAATCAAACCGTTCTTATTATGAAAATTAAAGACAATTCTTCATATTAAATAGGACTTTACAGAGGTCAATGTGCTTTCACATAAATTATTTCATTTGATTTGAAAAACAATTTTTGACACATTTAAGATTTTTCAAGACCTTTTTTCATACTAGAAAACTGAGACATAAATAGGTCAGAGGGACTTGTCCAAGTTCCCTTTTTAAGCTAGATTAGTTGTAACTCAAGTTTTCTCCCACCAAGAAGTATTTTCTGTCTTGCAATTCTGCTTTTCTAAACCATTACATAAATGTCAATATTTAAGCTTAGTGTGGCAGGTGCTGCCTATTGCCTACCTAATACTATTTGTCTCCTTTTCTAATGGAACATGAATTTTGTTCAAAATGGCAATATGCTCAATTAAGTTAGCCCCCTCAAGATGGAATTCTCTGTATCTTGATTGGAGTAGTGATTACATGAGTGTATACATTTGCCCAAGGTCATAGACCTGTGTACATTAATGTATGAAGTTCATTGTATCTAATTTATATTTCAGTAAGTTTGATTTAAAATTGACTGCCTAGACTCCCTTGAAGCTTGGAATAGCCATACAGTGCAGAGTTGGTTAATGAGCTAGAAAAGGAAGCATATTATGAAGACTGCCAGGTAAGCTATTATTTTTCTGGTTAAGAAAAAATTTTAAAATTAAATAACAGGTGTTATTTTTCTCCTTTGCGCATCCTCTTCCTCCTGCTTGTAATGCATATATTCCATGATACCATAAGGCACAGCAGCCTTCTTTCAACAAGGAGGATAAAAATCACCTGCTATACATGACAGAAAAGGAAGCTAGAAGAAGCTTGGACCTTGAAGATTTCCTTAAGTACTCACATCAGCACTGCACTACTTGTCATGTGCAATAAAGAAAGCTGTTTGGTTATGCAATTGTAGTCAGGTTTCTGCCAAATAAGACAAAATCCTAATTGATGCACTTAACATGATGCTTATGAACATGAACTTTAGAGTCGGAAACATCAAGATGAAATCTTAGCTCTGCCACTAGTTAGGCATATGTTATAGGGCAATTTATGTACCCTACCTCAGTCTTAATTTACTTGTCTATAAAGAAAATACAGCAAAACTCACTTTTTAGAGATTATTGTGAGATTTGAATGAAATACTCTCTGTAAAATGACAAGGTTCAGAATGCTAAACTGAATTCCAAACATACTATTTCTTTGACATAAAAAAGATATGAGTTTGATAACGTCTTCATTAAAGTCATAGAGTGACTGGAAGGAGAAGTCTATCCAGATGACCATCAAGATGGAGAATAAGTCATTCCCCAGACTACTTATCATTTATACTTCATATTACGGTCAATTAAAAGAGAGGATACTCATAGAGTTCGTAAAACTTCTCTTCCCCTGAATATATTTCATAATCGGAAGGTTTTGATTCTTCTTTTCTCTTTCAAGTCTGGAAAACTGTAGCTAACCTAGGATAGTCTCACTGAACTATGGATTGAAAAAGATCCATCAGTGTTAGCCACCTATGGTAGAGAAATGCTTCACCAGCAACACACTATTTTCAATTAATGCTGCTGATCACAAAATTGTCTGTGAATGAAAATGCTTTCGTCAAAAACAGAAACATCAATACTTATAAACTGGAGTTTGTCGAAAACAAAAGCAAAATTGAAAATCAATGCACATAGAAAGGAATTCAAATTGGATTAGGCTAGAAATTTTCATACAGCACTAGCTTCTTTGTGAACTCATTATAATTCAGAAAGTCTCAAGTATCAGCATATTGACTTGGTTTTACATTGCCATGAAATTAAAGTTGTACAAAATAATATGCAACTATTATAGATTTGCTCTAATTTTATAAATAAAGAAACTGAGCCAGAGTTTTACTGGCTTGTCTAAAATAACAATATATACATACACACATGCACACATTTATAGAAGTTAGGAACATCAGCATTTAAAAGTTTTCCTAGGTTCTTCTTACTCCTCTATATCCATTTCCTCAATTAGTGGATTTTAATTTTTAAATGGAATTAAAATGTCTCTAAGTAGCAACCCTTGCCAACTTATTTCAACATTGCAACAAATATTCCAGAAAGCACTGACAATGTCAAAAATCCACACGATCCCGAAAACAGAAAGAGACATCACTAATAATAGCAACTTAAAGGGAATTTCCATAAACCATAAAGTTGATAAAGCTGAAAGCAATAAGGAGCACCCACATGCCACTTCTTGAAACACAGCAGCCTTGTTTTCCCAAAAAAAAGTAAAAGAAAAAACTTTTTAAAAAAATAATAATCTCTACTGTTTACCCTATTTTGCATAGAATCAGAGAAAGTGCAGCTAATCCTTTATCTTAAGGTACTGATTTTTTTTAAGTAGTGAGAGTATTATTTGAGTTCATTCTCATCTCTCCATATTTATTCAGAGATGATAACATCCTGGTAATGAAAAGGGTAGTATACAGTGTCTATAGGCATGTGGGATGGGAGAAGGCGGGAAGAGGGATGATAAAATTGGAATACAGAAGTGCATTTTTTCCTCACAGGTAAACTATCCAAGAGTAAGGAGAACACAGGAAGCTGCCTGATAATTTTACACATTGAGTGTTGTAATTTTTACCAATTTTGTTATGAATTCTGTGAACACAAACCTCTTATTTAAAAATATCGTTTTTATATATTTCTCCTGGTTCTAGAATAAGTAACTGGAAAATGAAGAAGAGGGACCTATATAAGACTGAGGAAAATAGATTACAGCAAAGGCTAAAGAGAGTATCAGTCTCAGTACTCAGAGAGGGTCATAATTCTGAAAATGATTTCTTACAGGAACCAGAAGTTATTTTTACAAGACATTTATGCATCTTTAATAAAGCCCAGGAATAATAAACCACAAAGAAAAGCCTTGATGCTGAGATGAAAGGTAATAGAGTAAGGTAGGAGATTGCAAAGAAATTAAAATGTAAAAATATAATTAAAATCCATAGTTGAGGAAGTTAACTACAGAAATAACAGAGAAAAGTCTTTCATAATTTAGAGGAAAATGCAGAAAGCATACCCATTCCTATCTAATTACAGAAGGAAGGAAGGAAGGAAGGGAGGGAGGGAAAAAGAAAGGAAGGAAGGGAGGAAGGGAGGAAGGAGGGAAGGGAGGGAGGGAATGAGGGAAGAAGGAAAGGAAGGAAGGAAGGAAGGAAGGAAGGAAGGAAGGAAGGAAGGAAGGAAGGTGGGTGGGTGAAGGGAGGGAGAAAAATTTAAAGTTATGAAGTAAATGGGGCCCTACTAAAGAAAAATATTTCTAATAACAAAAAGCCCAAAATTTAATGCAAGTATTCATGAGAAATATATGGGTTTTCCCACCATAATGTAAAAAATAAAATAAAAATAAATAAAAAACCCCTAAGCACAGAGAGGCAGAAGTTGGGAACACATATGAACTATGAGTAGTCAATACAAGATCTTGAAAAAATGTAGACCAGCAGCCATAGTATTTGTGCAGAGCTTCTCAAAGTGAAGTTTCTCTCTAGGTAAAGCACAGGATTTGCCTCAATAGGCTCCTAACATGGACAAGAAAGGGTGCCAGTTAACTCCTGCCTACTAAATCACAAAGATGTTCCTAAAAAATTCTGGACTGACAATTAAACAGATAAAAACAAGAGGACTGACGACTTTGAACATCTCATCATAACTGTGTTAGGAAACAACATACCAACATTTAGAAATTTGAAGGGGGAATTAAACAAAAAATAAACACTGTAATCATAGAAGTCTATTACCAGACAAAATGTACATCATACTTTTTAGAGAAAAAATAAATGGAGATAAATGTTATAGCCAGCGAAGGTTCGTATATAATCTTGGCCTTACCTAAGTAATCATAAAACATACTTAGAAATTTATTCAAGCTAAGAAAGAAATTAATAGTATTGAACAGTTTAAGAAAGGAAAATCCTAGTGTTAAATGGCTGCAGGTGAGTAGAAGAAAAATAGGTAAGTTTTAATAAACAAAAATAATTTTATAAATATGACCAAATAATTAAATGCAGATATATAAACAATTATTTAAGGAGAAGACAGAACATTTGAAATAATTACTTAACTATAATGTTATCAGAACTCAAGATTATATTAACAGACTAGGAAGGGGAGAATTAGTGTAAATAAATTTGTCTCAGTCGTTACTGCACATGGAGAAGAGGGCCGTATTTCATTCTTGATTTTTACTACTTAGGGAAACTATTTTAAAGAATAAATTTACCTTGCCATTGCCTGATTTTTGTTACTCAGAAAAGATGGATGACAAAAATGTAGGCTTTAGCCTGTCTGTTAAAAGGCTTTTTCTCCTGCTTACAGGACTTCATTCTTTGAGTTCCAGGGAAGCTGGTGTGGGAGAGTGAACGGATGGAGCCTTAGACAAGCAATGACTGCCCTCTCATCAGGGAAGGCAGAGATGGGGCACTAACTGTTTCCCTCCACCCAGACCTATCAGGCGTTTCTGGCTATTGATTGGTTGGTGGTAATTAATCCTACCAGCAGAATCTTTCAGTCATCATTTTTGTTTTTATTTTTTTCAATATAATGGCAATTTATGAGACACTGGGGCTGCAGCTTCCGTATCACATAAAACAGTTCTTAATGAATATTTTTAAGCTGGAGAGTGTTATAGTCACAGTTTGCTATAGCTCTGGCAGCATAGTGTATGACAGATTGTTGAGGGGACAAACGCAAAGCAAGGAGACAAGTTAAAAAGCTACAATCGTCAAGAGACAATAAGAGCCCAAACCAAGGTTATGACATTGGGAACAGAGAGGAGGGGAACAGTTTCGAAGGGTAATTAATGTACATACAACACCGTCAGATCCTGAATTGGATGGAGAAAGTGAGATGGAGAAGATAAGATGTCTGATTTGGTTAACTGGAGGAAAGGACACGACGACGTGTACTGAGGTAGAAATTCAAGAGGCAGGAGCCTGACTGGGGGAAAAATTAGTCCAAATATGAACTGGCAGGACATGTAGTTTCCAGGGAAGATCTACAGTCTAATAGATGTTTTTCATATTACTTATCTCATTTAAATTTTTCAAAAGCTCTTTGAGGTTGCTGTTATCTCGATATAACTGCTAAACAGACCCTGGGGTTCATAGGGGTTAAGCGACATTCAAAATTACACAGGTAGCAAAAGACAAGACTAAAATTCATGTCTTCTGGTTTCAGGTTGCATTGCTTTTTCGCTGTATGATAATGTAGCAGCATATATAGTGGGTATTTACCCTTGATACAGACTAAGTTATAATTGGCTCCAGGGATCAAAGGATCAATAAGAAATCCAAGAAATGAATCAAGAAGCATCAAGGAAATAAACAAACAATGAAAACCTACATTGACATTTCAGTTCATAAGAAATGAAGGAGTACTGATGCAAACTTTTGTTGGAATGCTCTAGGTTAGACCATCACATGGACATCATAATTAGTAGGATCAAGGATATAAATAATGTGGATATCAGTGATCTAGCTGAAAAGGAAGTGCCTTGCCGCCCATACAGTTAATTCCTTGTTTCATTCATTTCGATGCAAACACAAACAGTATGTCTGGAAAACACTTGCCATGTTCAAGACAGTTTTAAATTGTCAAGCTTTTTTTTTGGAATACACTTATGGAGCACATTAAATCAGTTATTTTGTGTTGGAAGATATAATTTTATGTCATACTGCTCGAATGAAATGCCATACTGCCTTTCTCAGCAGTCTTCATTGGCTAATAATTCAATTATAAACACAATTCATTATTTTCATGTTAGATTAGAAAGTCTTTTGCATTGACTTGAGCTATCTCCCCAGAGCAAATGGTGCCGTTTATAAAAGGCCAAACCACAGGGTGGAGCATTGAGAGTATGAAGCATCATATAAAATTTAACTGCGTTAAGTGGAAATCTGCCTTCCAGCAAACTGCTTATCTCCAGCTATGGGTAGATAAAGGCCAATGCATGGCAGCTGGGAGGGGACTCCTGCAGTCCCTTTTTCTTTACTTCATTGGGTTTTATAATTTATCGTCTTCAGTGTATTCTTTCCCCAGTTTTTCCCTGTCCCCCAGCGAGGCTGCTCTAATTCTGTGATTGCCTTCCTTGAGCCCTTTTGTGGATCCTGAACCTGCTGTTTTCCAAGCTCAGCTGAAACCATTTGCTTCTATTTGTTTCTTTTTGTACTGTAGGATCTTTATGAAAGGGGTTACAAGAAGTCATGCAGGGAGATACATGATGAATTATCTACTGACCAATAGCATCAGAAATGGGCATATGAGTACATTTCACTTTCATGGGCACAAGCACAAGCAATTTTTGCCACTATAAATAAAATTTCTTCTGATATTTCAGTTGAATGGTCTCTCTTTGCTTTTAAATCTCGGAACATTTGTTCAACATTATGTTACTTTCCTGAAAGGTACAGCAAATGAAATTGCTAAAGTTACTCCTGCTAATGGTCACTGGCATTGAATTTTAGGTGTTAAACCAAAGGTGTCTTCCACCAAGTGTCACAATTTTAAGACTATTTAGTCCAGCAAATCCTGATGAAGTCTTAATGCATCATCAGGGCCTGGTGCCTCAATATTTCTTTTTCATTCTGAATACATGCAGTTCATTTTCTTAATTTTTTGCATGTACCCAGTAGTATCTTAGGAGTACATAAGACCAATATTAAAGATTCTCTAGAAATATAAAATCATTTCTGGTTTTATTTTGGTAATTATATTACAGTGTATATTGTTTATCTGGAGTAATGGCCTCTTGAAACCTATACAGGCCTTTATATAAATAAATATTTTGTAAGGAGAAAAGTTGATTTTAAAATATTTGGTATAATGTTATTATTAACAGAATAGTTAGTCAAATTGCTAACCTAAAAACACAAATTATTCTTTTAATGTCAATAGTTTTTGTTTGCTAGAGCCAACTAATCTTTTTTTAAAAAAAAGATTAAATCTTTTCCTTAAAATAAAAAAAGTAAATATAAAAAATAGAATCAAAACTATTTGGCAGTACTGTTTTAAGCAATTATTGTTTTCCTTTCTATTATGAGCAGTCATTGTATTTTTCACTTTACTCTTCTGATCATTGAGCATTGTCTAAACACTGCTATCCCCTTCTTCACTGGATAATTTCCAAAATATCCTCCCAGAAAAAGTCAGGATTCAGTGACAGGCTGTCTCAAAGCAGTTATCTGCTTAACAATGCAACTAGAATGACAGTTGAATGATGCATTGGAGAGAGTGCTATATCGAAACTCTTAAAATCTGGTTCCACTCATCAATAAGCCTAATAAACTTGGCCTCAGTTTCTTTATTTTTAAAATAAGAAGAGTTTTGTATTGTCTCTAACGCCCTATATTTATAAAATACTAAGTATTTAAAAAAAACTGGTTCATTAATGTTTGCAACCTTAAACACAAATCATTAGTAAGTTAAATTGAATAGACGTGGATGCAATACAGCAAAATCTAAAAATCGGTTAAAGAAAGAATTGAATTCCACCATTCAATATTCTTAATCAGCTATATTTACTGTTTCTGCAATCATTTATACTTTTTATCTGGTAATTATTAGAGTACTTTTTAAATAAATTTGACACAATATTTATTTTTAGATGTTAAAATACAATTTCGGTTATGTTCTAAATCCAGTTAGAGTTTTCCAAGGGCTTACGTAGTTCTAGTTGTTTGTCATTTTTAAAAAGAAATTAAATATTTGAATCTCCTACAACTTACTTTCTATCTGAAAGAATCACCACAACTTCCAGAATAACCTAATTTGCACCAATGAGAACCTCTAAATTTTGTTTTTAGGAGCTCTGTATTAAAATATACTAAGTAAAATTATATGAAGTGCTATTTATAGTAAATATAATCTATTTGCATTTTAGTTTCATATTTATAAGTACTATTCTTTATTTTTAAAATGTAAAAAATATTGCAATCTTTGTCAAACTGCAATACTCAGTAGGTGTCTCCGATCACACTGTGAGACAGAACAAATTATTGATGAACTCTAATCTAAAGTATTTTTAGGGAAATTAGGTAAACTTTAAGCCATCCTCCAAAAATCTTTACTTAATCTGGAGTCCCACAAACTTCCAAATACAAGTGGGAAAATAACTTTTGTTCATAAAGAATGGTGCAGACTTTTAGAAGGGTCTACAGTTGATTCTGAGGGACTTAGAATTTACATATACAAAGGCCTTTGGTGTAGAATGGGCTGCCAGAGACTGAAAACCAGCAACTAATTAAATAAATATATGTGGCAATTGCATTTTCAACTTGTTATGGCATTACAAGTTATTATTATTTTTATATTCATTGAAAAATAATTCAAAACTGTGATCCTCTTTAAATATTGGAAAAGAGTGCTCTCTGATCAGTTTCCTCAGAAATACTCCTCAACACAAAAAAGGTCATACATGACAAGCCTACAACTGACATTATCCTCAATGGTGAAAAGTTGAAAGCGTCCCTCTAAAATCAGGAACAAGACAAGAATGCTCACTCTCACCACTTTTATGTAACATAATACTAAAAGGCCTAGCCAGAGCAATTAGGCAAGAAAAAGAAAAAAAAGTCATCTAAACAGGAACGGAAAAAGTAAAACTATCTTTGTTCGCTGACCAAATGATCTTATATATAGAAAACCCTAAAATGTCTATAAAAGCTAACCAAAAGACTGTTAGACATTAAATGAATTCAGTAAAATTGAAATTTTCAGGTGATAAAATCAACATATTAAAATCAATAGCACTGCTATATACTAATGACAGAATATCTGAAGAAGATATTATGAAAACAATCTCATTTACAATAGCAAAAAATAAAAAAAATATAAAGCCTAAGCAATTAAGTGGGAAGATATTCCATGTTCATGGATAGGAAAAATTGATATTGATAAAATGTCCATACTACCCAAAGTAATTTACAGATTCAATGCAATTCCTATCAAAATTTCAATGTTATTCTTCACAAAAACAGACAAAAAATTTAGAATTTGTATGAAACCACAAAATTCCCTGAATATCCAAAGCAATCCTGAGCAAAAAGAAAAAAAGCTGGAAACATCGCAATACCGGATTTTAAAGTGTATTACAAAGCTATAGTAATCAAAACAGCATGGCAATTGCATACAGACACATTTGCCAAATGGACAGAATAGAAAGACCAGAAGTAAATCCATGCATTTATGGTCAATTCATTTTTGACAGTTACCAAGAATACACAATAGAGAAAGAATAATCTCTTCAATACATGGTATTGGGAGAACTGAACATCCACAAGCAGAATTAAATTAGCCCCTTCTCTCACACTATATAGAAAAGTTAACTCAAAATGGATTAAAGTCTACTTTAATTATAAAATGAAAAATTAACCAAGTAAAGAGACAACCCACATATTTAAAGAAAATATGTGCAAACCATACATTTTTAACCCATATATTTAAAGAAAATATGTGAAAACCATACATTTGGTAAAGAGTTAATATATAAAATATAGAAGGAACTGAAACAACTTAATAACAAGAAAACAAATAGCCCAATGAAAAAATGGGTAAAGGACCTAAACAGACATTTCTCAAAAGAAGACATACTAATGGCCAACAGACATATGAAAATGTGCTCAACATCACTAATCATAAGGGAAAGGCAAAGTAAAACCACAATGACATATCACCTCACACCTGTTAGAATGGCTATTATCAAAAAGATGAAAGATAACAGATGTTGATGAGGATGTTCAGAAAAGGGAATCCTTTTACATTATTGATGTAATAACAGTATGGAGATTCCTCGAAAATTGAAAATAGAACTACCATATGATCTAACAATCCCACTTCTATGTACATATCCCAAAAAAGCAAAATCAGTATGTTGAAGAGATAACTGAACTACGTTCATTGCAGCATTATTCACAATAGCCAAGATGTGTAATCAACCTACGTGTCACACTGACTGATGAATAAATAAAGTGTGGTATGTATACACAATGGAATACTATCCAGTCTTTAAGAAGAAGGAAATTCTGTCATTCATAAAAACATGAATGGACATCGAGGCATTATGCTAAATGAAATAAGCATAGTACAGAAAAATAAATACTGCATAACCTCACTTGTATGTGGAATCTATAAAAGCCGAACTTGTAGAACTAGGTAGTAGAATGGTGTAAGGCTTGGGATGGGGAGTAAGGAAGATGGGGAAAAGAGGAGATGCCAGTCAAAGAGTGCAAAGTTTCAGTTAGACAGGAGGAATGAGTTCTAGTGATCTATTGTGCAGCATTGTGACTATGGTAAAAAAAAATATATATATTTTGAAATTGCTAATAGAGTAAATTTTAATTGTTCTTACCACCAAAAAATGATAAGGATGTGAGGTGATGGATATGTTAATAAGCTTGACTTACTCATTCCACAAGATATACATATATCCTAACATATCATTATACCCCATAAATATATACAATTATTATCTGTCAATTTAAAAAATCTTTCCTCCATTGAACTCATGCTGAAACTATGACTCTTCTTTTTCTCATCTTAAATTAACATATGTACAGGAGGAAACTAATATTTGTCAGTCAAGATTTATTTTTGGCTGGGAGCAGTGGCTCACTCCTGTAATCCCAGAACTTTGGGAGGCCGAGGTAGGCAGATCACTTGAACTCAGAAGTTGGAGACCGGAGACCAGGCTAGGCAACATGGCAAGACCCTGCCTCTACTAAAAAATCAACAAACAAACAAACAAACAAAACACCTACAAAAATAGCCAGTGTGGTGGTGTACGCCTGTGGTGCCAGCTACTTGGGAGGCTGAGCTGGGAGGATCACTTGAGCCCCAGGGATGGAGGTTGCAGTAAGCCGAGATCACGGCACTGCAACACTGCATTCCAGCCTGGGTGACAGAGTGAGACCAAAAAAAATTTTCTTTTAAGATTCATTTTTGTTATACATTACAAGTAAGGCATAAAGAAATACAGTATCAGTATATTTTATCTAACAATATATTGTGTTTCACTGCTTTTGTTTAACAACTTGGAATATAAAGGCTGTTTGCAATGCAGGAATAAACTTTTTGTCAATAAAAAACTGCATTTAATAAAAAAACTATGCAGTGCCTGCGTGCACATCTAGCAAAACAGAAAAAGAGAGAAACGATGTATTGATGAAATGAATTAATACTAAACATGTAAATTGCCATTGCCTTTGGAACTGAGATTATAAATTTGTTTCATAGTCAACTGAGGTGTGATTAACATTTAGGTACAAGGGTTATTTAACATTTAAGCACAAAGATTTCTCCATGAGTTACTTTGGATTTATAGGATCATTCTTACCAGCATTTCTTTTGAAGCTGTGTCTTATGGAAGACGAGATGTTCAAGCACGTTATTCAACTGAGGACTGTTATTCTGAACACAAGACCAAGCAGCAACACAGTGCCAGAGCAGGTGGTTAATTTCATATCCTCCCTGATTAAATTGCAAATGTTTCAGGAATTAAAATATAAAAATATATGAGAAAGAGTACTCTGACTTGAACAAACATGAAAATAAATTTTAAATATACAAATGAAAATGCATATTCTCTTACACTTTATATTTCACCAAGTGGACCAATTTACATAAGCATATTTTTGAAGTACATACAGTTAACCTGAACCTAATGTATGTATTTTTCACATGGGTCTCTTGTGTTCAATGATATCAGCTCTACAATACAGCAAAAATTCTGGATCACATAAGGGATAGCTATTAGACACAATTGTGGTTCGTAGATTCTATGTGACTTAGTTCTCCCTGACACTTGAGAAAGAAGGAATGGGGAAAGTTTGAACCAAATGCTAACAGCAAATTATGTTTTAAAATGTGGATTTCTACGTTAAGGACCAAAATGTATGCCTAGCAAGTCATCGTCAATGTCTGTTAAGTAACTGTTCTTAAAGCCTAAAAATTCAGATAACAAATAAGCTGTTGTTTAGTTTTTCCTTAGAGTGCTTCCCAACAGTTTTATATATTTAATTGGTCTACTAAAGTAATTGGTAGAAAATGATGACATAGCACTCTCTGAATTTTTGCCAACAGCGAAGATTCAAATACACATCCTGTGATAGGTACTCAAATTGTTAACTTAGTTGATATTTTGTGATTTTTATGTTAAAATGAAACACTTAGAATCTATAGGGCTTCATAATTCTTATTTATTATATAAAACAACATCAGGACTACAATTTCAAGATAATTTTTATGTTGAGTACTTTTCAGATAGAAGGCAAGAAGTTCATACATAAATTTTAAGCTAAGATATTTTAAGTTTCTAATAAAGTGTTTAGTTAAGTCCCATAGTTGTGTATTTATCTACTTTATGTCAGGAATTCTGTTAGATTCTGGAGATAAAGACATGAGGAAGACAACATCTTTACAAAGCTACTGACTCTGGGGAACAATAATTCAGAAAAGCAAATGAAAACAATTCAGTGTTGACAGTGTTAGAACACACCACAGAAAAGCACTATTCTAAAATAATGTAAAGCATTAGTCTGAGACATACTGACTTCAGTAAGTCCACATGTAACTCAATTTTCTGCTTTATGGTAGGGTCTACCTCAAAACTGGAACCCATATAAATGAAATTCTTTTCTCAAATTGCTCTAGTTGTCTCAGCCTGGATGCCTGACAATCCTCAGATTGCAAACTTATTTTGAATAAATAGGTAAATAAATATGTTTGACAAGTTAATGGGTGCAGCACACCAACATGGCACATGTATACATATGTAACAAACCTGCACGTTGTGCACATGTACCCTAGAACTTAAAGTATAATATTAAAAAAATAAAAATAAAACAAGAATAAAAAAAAACTTCGGAGTGACTCGAATGGTTAATTTATAATAAATATTATTTTAATCATAGATATTGCAGGACTACATAAACTATTCAATTAGGTCAACCATTCTTGCATTAATGTATTTATGTACCATCATCAGAGAAAATTCAGAAAGCATTTGGTAAAGAAAAAAATCAGGATTTAGACAACGAACAAGATTTGAGTTCTATCTTCAATTTTATATTATGCCAATTTTACACATCGTGGAGAAATAAAAAGCATCCTCTCATGTCTGGGATTGATTTGACATACTATTACAAGCCGGTCTGACACAGCCAGGTTATTTTGATCTCCTATTGGACATAAACTCACAAGATAGCAATTTTGGACAATATTACTCTGAGACCATAAGAAATAAACAAAGCCACTTGACAATTTGTTTCTAAGCACAGATATAAACAAAGTCACTCTGCCACCCACAAAATACCTAATCACAGAATTGCCCCAACTTTTTGACAGCATCAAACCTCTAGAGAGAACCCTTACTTCCTTAGACTCTTCCCAAGATCATCCAAATAAAGTCCAAATCCTCTAGTAGATTCCTTCTAACACTCTCTTATTAAGACATCCCATAGTTCCTTGTGGTATGTATCTCTCTCTCTCTCTCTCTCTCTCTCTCTCCCTCTCTCAGCAACAAGTAATAAACCCAATATGTCTAATTGCAGATGTGCTCCTAGTGGCCTTTGGCAGTAGAACATTGACATCATCAAGAGGAAAGGAACCTGCCACACCTGCGAATTTTCCAGATAGGTAGGGCTTATTAGTTAGTCTCAGGAATTTTATGTATTTCAAGCATTTTTTTTTTTTTTTTTTTTTGAGACAGAGTCTTGTTCTGTTACCCAGGCTGGAGTGCGATGGCATGATCTTGGCTCACTGCAACCTCTGCCTCCCGGGTTCAGGCAATTCTCCTGTCTCAGCCTGCCAAGTAGCTGGGATTACAGGTGCCTGCCACCACACCTAGGTAATTTTTATATTTTTAGTACAGACAGGGTTTCACCATTTTGGTCAGTCTGGTCTTGAACTCCTGACCTCAAGTGATGCACCCGCCTCTGCCTCCCAAAGTGCTGGGATTACAGGCATGAGCCACCATGCCCGGCCCATCAAGCAATCTTCAGCAAGAAACATTTTTCCAAAAAAAAAAAAAAAAATTTATCAAACTTCAATGAATTAATGTAATGATGATGACTATGTGATTTAATACAATCATCACATATATCATCAGTGCAGAAGACCAAGAGTGAGCAATGTTGCTTACTCTTGAGTTCTGGGCCTTCACCCTAAATCAGTCCTGCTCAAGGTGTGGTTGGCAGATAACTGCCATTTGCAAACTGTTAATGAGAGCACAAAAAATGAAAAATACGTATTTAGAAACTTTCATAACAATTTGAAAAATAATTATATATATTCAGTCTATTAAAAATTAAAGCTTGTGTTTTTTGGTCTTTTCTATTTTAGTTTTCAGTAATTTGTTGTCATTATTATTATATTTTACAAAACTATCCATCTGTAATGGTTTGGAAATTTAAAAATAAATTAGGAGAGATCTTTTACCACAGATAGTTTGAAAAGCACTGAGCACTGCCTTAAATGACACCCAGGGAACTTTTTTCCCCTCCCTTTCTTCCTTCTTTCTCTCCTTCCCTCCCTCTCTTTGTTCTCTCCCTCCTTACTTCCCTTCCTTCCTTTCTTTTTTGGCTTTTATAACCACTTCCCACAGTTCTTTCATCTCCCTCCCTTGCTGTCCAGCTTTGGGCTATCATTTGTAGCTGGAACAATGCCTACTTTGAGAAGCCCACCTACAAAAGTGTTGTTAATCTACAGTTGGCTGAAAATTCAGATAACAACACCAGTTTAGATTTTATGAAAATTTAAGTACATAAATTATGAGTGTCTGACTAGGCTCTCTTTTATAATAGAAATGAGCTTTGAAGCATGGGCTCTATTTTGGCTGCTCAGGGACAGCTTTCTGGGTTTCATGGCAATGGTTGACATTGCCATGAAAGGATCTTCCAATACAAAGTGTTACCTGGATAATTTGACGTGAATCATAGGATAATGCTCCTAATTTTAAGGAGTTTATGTCTCAGTCTAATAATTCCTAGTAACCATTTACAATTACAGGACAGCACAAAATGTCCCAAACTTAGGTAATGCCTTTGGCTTATCAAAAAGTATTAGAGAATGAGACTGCTAATCATACTAGAATGTAAACTCTGTCTTTGCTAGTTTTCAGAGAACTATTTGTACTTCAGAACAGATGAAACTATTTAATAAAAGGTCTACTGCATTGTAGCAGGGTTTAAATCTACCTTTTCCAAAGAACTATTATTACTACCAAGTGACAACTGTGCTTAGAAAATTTAGCTTTTGTTCTTGCGATAGTTTACTGAGAATGATGATTTCCAATTTCATCCATGTCCCTACAAAGGACATGAACTCATCATTTTTTATGGCTGCATAGTATTCCATGGTGTATATGTGCCACATTTTCTTAATCCAGTCTATCATTGTTGGACATTTGGGTTGGTTCCAAGTCTTTGCTATTGTGAATAATGCCGCAATAAACATACGTGTGCATGTGTCTTTATAGCAGCATGATTTACAGTCCTTTGGGTATATACCCAGTAATGGGATGGCTGGGTCAAATGGTATTTCTAGTTCTAGATCCCTGAGGAATCGCCACACTGACTTCCACAATGGTTGAACAATGAGAACACATGGACACAGGAAGGGGAACATCACACTCTGGGGAATGTTGTGGGGTGGGGGGAGGGGGGAGGGATAGCATTGGGAGATATACCTAATGCTAGATGACGAGTTAGTGGGTGCAGCACACCAGCATGGCACATGTATACATATGTAACTAACCTGCACATTGTGCACATGTACCCTAAAACTTAAAGTATAATAATAAATAAATAAATAAAAAGAAAATTTAGCTTTGCTAGTGAGCAAAGGACAGAGTGGAAAACTCAATCCAGCGTTCTGGCTCTGCTATCCAAAGAGCTAATTAAGTGTACCATTTGTCAAAGTCAATGGAAACCCTGTGTCTGGATCACTTAAAAAGACATTAAAAAGAGAAATGGGGTCCAAGAGCAGAGGAAAGGAAATTTCCTATTCTTAAGTGGAACCCATGCTCATATGGCATGTATCCTAATGTATCGTAATATCCTATAAAACTTTCAATGCAATTTTGGTAGCACTTTGACAACAAATTGAGTAATTATGCCTTTATTCCAATGCATATAAGAACACTAAAAATCAAATACTTTACAGTGGCCAAAGTATAGTGCTATGGACCTTTTAGCTTTATCAAATGATAAGGGCTACAGGAATAAATTCACAAATCCTCTGCTATAATATACTAAAACAATCATAAGGAAAGGAGATGAGATTAATGCAAATGTATCTATTTCCATTTCTATCACTTTTATGTCTTTTTTCCTCTTTCCTTTCCCAGGTGAGAGAGATGGGTATTGAATGAGTAAATAGTCAACTGATTGGAAAAGCTAGCTGTACTGGAGAAACTGGGCTGAAACTGGGGAACTTTAAGATATGCAGTCCAGCACTGACTGAGTGCTGATTAGCCAAATCAGTAATTTTAGTAGCACTGTGGCTATGCTATCCTATATTTATAGTCTTTATATTATGAGATAAGAGGAGGAGAAAAAGAAGGGCAATAAACCTGATAGGTCAAACTCTGTTATAATCCCCTTACAGGATCACATAGATAGAGCTGAAATAGAATTTAGAAGAGATTGAATCTAAGCTTTGTTCTACAAAGTGGAAAAAGGCACAGAGAGATTTAGTGACTTGTCCCACTCTAAGCTGATATGTCCCTTTCATGTATTGACAATTTTGCCCCTTCTAATTCAGGCTGAGCTGTACAGCAGTAAGCTTCCATTTGCTTGCTGTGTGTGTGTGCACCAAGAGTGACAAAATGGATTCATTCTTAAAGAGAATCAGAATCAACATTGACAGTTGCCTACCTCACAACCAGACCATTCACATTGCCAAGATTTCATAGAATCCTATTTGTTTAAAGGAAGAACATTCCAATCACAACAGTAAGCCAACATAGTTACATCCTTAGATGAAAATATTATAGGTCACTGTTTAGGGTAAAGTGAGGTCCTAAATATATATTTTCAGTAATTATTATTCATGTTTGCATGGCATTTAATAATTTTATAAGGCACATGCTGGTTTTTTTTTTTCTGCAATCTTTATAACAACCCTGTAAAAGAGTTAGGGCAGACTGATGACGGTGATGATGATGATGATGACTATGACAATAATGACGACTTTTTAAAGATATGCAAATGGAAGTTTGGCGAGATTGGTGGGCCTCTCGTAGATCACAGAACCAGTTCATAAGCATGTCTGTTCTCTTCATGATCAGTGCTCTTTCTGTTGTTCGATATCTTTCATTATCTATTTACTGCTAAAACATTTTTTTATACTTAAAAACAGATCCCTTTCTCACATGAGGCATTTTGTGCTCATTAGTAATTATAACCAGAAGGCTCAATTTACTTGGTAAATGTCACTTGTTATATAAATGGTGAACTAGTAATTTGCCAAAGAGAAAACACTTAGGCCCAGAAAGGTTACAAATAGATGTGTTGGAATGTTTTTTCTTATATATTTCATTTATAGCCAATTTTAGAAAGGGCTTACAGGAAACGAGGGAAAATTATAAGGTAACACATAATATTATCTAAAAACAGACTCTTCCTCAAATTTCCTTAGGTGTTTCAACTCGCATAATGTTAAATGTTTTTTTCCTTTTTTAGAAGTTGTAAGAAAAACAAATTTTCTATTTATAAACTGTAAAATAATAAATAAGTTTAACAAAAAAATAAAAGAAGTTTTTGAAATGCTTACTGGTCTTTTTTGGAAAATATGTGAGGAAAGAAGAAGGTATTATGGCATTACCCCATTTAAAGTAGTAGAGTTATATATTGATACCTCCTACTCATCCTATTAACTACTCTCCAGGAACTGTGCAAATGGTTGCATGAAATTCGTGTCTTTGCTGTTCACCCCTCCTCCACAGCTAAACTCATCATTCTTCAATGTCTACTGTATTGATAAGCACCATTACTTAATCATAGTAATGATATCTGATGCATCAGGCAACAGGATATACCCACCATACCAGATTACTCACCATATCAGAATCTGTGTTCTCATATCTTTTCTTATCTTCCACAGGGCTAAAAATGGATTCAGAACGGAGTTCTCTTTTACCTATAATTTCCGAGGCTTTCAGGATGAATTGCACATTTGAAAAGATGTTTGGATACTTGTGATATGATGCTCCAGAGAAAGAAAGTGCTATTGTAAGAAAAATCATCTGTGAGAAATAATTTATTAATATTTTGCACTGTGTTTCATTTGTCTTTTAGCTATTAAACTATAATTAAATTCAGTACTTAGATGCAGAAACTGCTAGTTTCCTATTTAAGATTTATAATGTTATGTATGCCCCCTGGTGGTATAATAGAATACTAGACGGTAAATAATTTATACGTAAGAGTTTATATAATTCAGAACAGCAATTTCATAATCATTGAATGCCCAATTAAATATAGTTACTGTTCAACAATGCTTGGAAACTTCCAGATGAAAATAAATCAAGCTATAATAGATGCTGTATTCATAATGGATACTTTGACATTGTAATTCTACAAAGAAATCAATGTCATTGATTCTAGACAAACATTCTCCAGTTTTATTCCTTCTCAAGATGTTATTATTTACAACAATATGTTGTAAATAATAAAAACAAGATGTTATTATTTACAACAATTAGATAATTTAACATAACACCACATTATATTTAACAGAATCATCTCAGTGCTGCTCTTTGTATAAACTTTTAGACAAACTTCGGGTTTTAGTCCATCCACATAATGGAAAAATTAATAATGACCATTCTACTGGACAGCTATGTGGAGAGGTAGCAGCTGCTGATAGCTTCAGGTAGAAAACAGCCTATTGTTAAAGGTAGAGCTGTAACCTAAGGCTCTATTATATTTGGTAAGAGGGCACAATTTGGGGATTTTATTCTTGTATATGAAAGAAAGATTTTTTTTTTGAGGAGGGTATATCCTCAACAACAATCTAATATGAGAACTTGAGCTTTTTACTCAAATAATTTTTCAAAGTTGATCAGCCATAATCATCTGAATATTTGGTAAGTCACTATGCTGAACACTGTGAGGAGTTAAGAAGTGGTTCTATAATTTAATGAAGATATAAAAACAAGTGAAATGTTAGACAAGAATTCCTATTCTATCAGTCTACAGCCACATCTGATTAGGACTTATGCTAATGGTACTAACTGATTAGTCTCCATAACACTTCTGCTATTACCTTCTGTTCCCACCTCCATGACTTTTTTCATCAAATATAATTCCCTTTCTTTATCTTGAGCCTCTCCTTCCCTTATCCTACAACATATTAATATTTTGACTTTGTTTTATCCATCTAAATAAACTATTGACATATTTACATATCAGCATAAATACTTATAGCTAAGCTTTTTTTGAAATAGTTCACAATTTTTGCCTTATGCTTAAATTTTCCCTCGCTGTTTGTTTACCTCCAATCTGAATTCTGCTTCCACCTCTCCACTGGGTATGCTCCCAAGATCAGCAGTGATTTTCTGATTGTAGAAACTCATCATTTTTCAGACCTTCTACTATTTAATACTTCTATGACAATGTTGATCTTGAATTTCTCTCCTTAAACATAATCACTTCCTCTTACCTCCCTTATTTCCCTTTTCCTGGGCCCTGTTACACCAATAATCCATTAAATGTATGTTCCCCAAGATTTCATTCCCAGAATTAGTTTCTCCCTGCCCCTCACCCTCGGCCACATTAACATGGATGACTGTCAATTCTATATCCCAGGCAGGCTTCACTTATTTCCCTAGTTCCAAACCTATGTTTTCAACTGCTTGGTGGGTATATATACCTGAGTGACCTTCAAATTCAATATGTCCAATATTTCTCCAAATTTTTCCTAGTTCAGAACATCATTATCTCAATTCTATTACTCAACATGCAAAACTTCAGCTCCCGCTTGAATTTCTCACTCTTCTTTACATATAGCTTAGATTCAGTGGATCACCAAGTCCAGAACCTTACTAAAATATGAATTTAACTTTCCTGAAATTCAGGGAGGTAGATACTATTACAAATAAGAAAACTGAGTCACAAAAAAGCTCATAAACTTAAGTGGCGAAGTGAAAAAGCAGAATACAGAATGAGGATTACCAGCATCTGGAACAGGGAGTAGGTTGTGGGAACGGATGGGGAAGGGGGAGATATCAGGGTGTAAAGCTTAAGTTAGACAGAAGGAATAAGGTCTAGTGATCTATTTCACAACATGATAAATATAGTTAATAATAATGTATTGCATTTTTCAAAATTGCCGGAAAAAAAAGTAGAGTCAGATTTTAAATGTTCTCACCACAAAGAAACAACAAAAGTATGGGGGTTGGAGGGGCAGTGAGCTGAACAAATGCAATCTGGCCCTGAAGCTGTGCTCTTCAACACTGCACCTATTATCTTTTATGAAAAATAAAATGCAGCTTACGTTCTTTATAGTGACAGTCTGAGCTTCTCAAAATATAACATAAAACATTTATAAGTGTAAAAATAAAAGATATTCTACCGTATAAATATGGTTGAAGCCTAAGTAAATGTTGTTTAAAACTTTCTAGATGACCATGCAGGAAAAATATAAAAAGTCGTAAGAAGACCAAATAGCCAATCTGTCAAAAGAGAAAAGAAAAATACATTTTTGTGTTGCATCAATAAATGTTTAAAAACCATAAGAAAAATCAACCATTATATTATTACATTTTCTTTTGAGAAAACAATTTTAAACTTACTCAATATTATGTGGTTTTTAAATAACATTAAAACATTTATATCAAGATTAAAATGCTAGTTCAGCCAAAAAACTTTTATAAATCATCTCTACACTACATATAATGACCAACACTAAATGCTATTTTGTTCTATGCCCTTTAGAACAGTGTTTTTCAAATTACAAGTCATGCCCCTTAAGTGAGTCATGAAATCAATTGAGAGGAGATTTTTAAATAAAATAAAAGAGAAGAAAAAATATATTTTACTGTACAATTCCTTGTTTCAGTATATAAATGAGTGTATATTATGTTATCTGAATTGCAAAGCAAAACGTATTTATTTCTATGCGTCTCTGTCAAAACAGTTTGAGAACCATTGCATTAGATAGTGTTGAGAACTATCCTACTTCTGCATAGCATGCTGTGCTAAGCTCCCTATTCCCTCATGAAAAAAGACCTCTCACAGGGTCATTATTAAATAAGCAATGCAAAATCTTACTTCTGTAAGATTAGTAAAAATATAGTTTGTTTTACACAGATTACATAAAATGGAATGTCTGAAAAAATATATAATCTGCAACATTTTACAGAAAATTATAAAAAACACATTAACTATAGAAATGGAATACAAGTTACTAAATTGTGGAGAAGACCCAAATAACAGCAATAGCTGTCAGTAACCAGTGTGTGTGTGTGTGTGTGTGTGTGTGTGTGTGTGTGTGTGTATCTCAAAATCCTCTTAACAGCAATGCAGGGTATCATGTAATGATATACATGTAAAAATAAAATAAAATTAAAAAGATAAATCTAATGAAATCTCAGTGCATCATCCAAGACTATAAAGTAAATAAGTAACATTACTGGAATTTCAACCCAGGAATGTATGTATTGCTCCAAAAGCCATGAGCTTTCTACTATGGCAGTGATTTCCAAATATTTTTTATTACAAACCTCTATCATTACTAATAAATTTTGAGAATGCATCATTAATATTTATAAATGTATTTATAAAGTATAAACATACACCATTTGTAGACTTATGAAGTATGTAAAAATAACATGTTTATAAGGCAACAACTTTGTTGTAGTACTGTGTTTCTCTAAGAGACCGAAGTTAAATGTGAAAAAAATATTTAAAAGAATACTGAAATACTCTAGATGACAGAATTAAAGGAAACTACTCTCATAGATATAGACAATGAGTGAATAACTAATCAGAAGGAGGATAATTTAATATTTTTCAAGGACTAGAGATAAATACTGAAAAAAATATAATATTCAAAAATGTAATAGGGGACAAAACAGAAAATACATGACAAGCATGTCAGCATGAATAACATCTGTATTTATATCTCAATTTGGTCATGGATTTCACCTGACCCAGAGACTATCTTTAGTTATAGCTATACTTGAAAAATGATTTTAAAAGCTTTCATCTTAATATTCTTGAAGGCCAAATTTTTATTGACAAATCTACCTTTCCATATTGTATACTGGACTTTCTATGTATTGTTCTTCATGTATTATTTGTGTACATATTTCTCTTTGTTGTTTGACAACTCAAGCTTTGCCTCCTACATTTAATTTCTGCTTGTCAGTTTCTCTTTCTCAGCTCTCCCACATTTCCTTCATTTGACCTTTACCTCCTTCTTGTCTCTTTCTATTTCCATCTCTTCTTCTCTTTTTTTCTGATCCTTTTATCTGGCTGTAAAACTGAAGGCTGGATAATATTTATCATGTGTTGTATTTTAATAGTTACATGTTTTTGGTTCTTGCATAGAATCTTGACGATCACTGCATATGTTTCTATCTAATACATATAAAACGGTTGCTGCTTATATGTTATTCTCTATACTTCAGTAAGCAGAATTCTATCATTAAGAATATTGTACACTTAGAGCTAGATAGAAAGGAAAGACTGTAAACAAAATATAAAAGAAAATATATTCGGGGATCATATGTTTCTGGATCTATTCAACCCTGAGTTACTTCTCCAAAGGAGAAACAAAACTGCATAAAGAGCGGGTGATGCATCTTTGATAATACCCTTTAATAAAGCATTCTGTCAAAAAGAAAAGAACAAAAGGGAGGTTTCCAATAGTCTTTCAGATATGTAATGAAAACCCTACAAAGGCAAGGAGGACAATTAAAATGGTTTCTTGCCTGGATTCAAAGTACTTGTAGATATAGAGCATGCTTATTTCCAACAGATAGTTATATTAGCTAGAATAATAAAGAGCAAGCTTTAAAAATGTACATCTTGGGATTCCAGTTGAAGACGGCTGACTAGAGACACTGCATACTCATTCTCTCCAGAAAGAAGAACCAAAATTATGAAGCAATAATCATGCCTCAGATGGAACAACTAGGAGAGAACACTGGAGTCCAACAGAGAAGTTATGGGAAATACCTGAGACACAGAAGGTGATATGGTTTGGCTCTGTGTTCCCACCCAAATCTCATCTGGAACTATAATCTCACATGTCAGGGGAGGGGCCAGTGAGAGGTGACTGGATCACGAAGGTGGACTTCTCCCTTGCACTTCTTGTGATAGTGAGTTCTGGTTGTATGTTGTGTGCGGCACTTCCCCTTTCACTCTCTCTCTCCTTCTCTAACATGTGAAGATATGCTTGCTTCTCCTTCACTTTCCACCATGATTATAAGCTCCCTGAGGCCTCCCAGTCATGCTTCCTGTTAAGCCTGTGGAACTGTGAGAATATTAAACCCCTTTTCTTCATAAATTACCCAGTCTCAGGTACTTCTTTATAACAGTGTGAGAATGAACTAATACAGAAGGGAAGCAAAATCGGCTGGGAGCACATAGGGGCTTGCTATTGGGGGAAAGTGTGTAAGAACTTCAGTGGTCTATGTCCCTACCATGGACTGCGGCAATCTGAACCATGGCAGAGCTCATCTACCCACATATTTCCTGACGCTAACATGGACAGTGAGCTAGAGACCCCTGAAGGACATTGCACCAGACACAGAACTTATGCTGGTTCACTCACACCCCAGAGACCTAAGCAACTACAGCAGTGTACCATGTGAGAGTACAGCCATCATGGGGCTGCATCCTCCCTTTAGAAACATAGCCTTCATATCTCCATATCCCAGGAGCCCCAACTGACATTCCCTAGTGTCTACCCAGCAGCCTACAGTGGCACAGCATTGCTGGACACAAAGGTGCTACGGCGGCCCAGTACTGTGGCCCCCGAGTAGTATTACTTTCCAGAAAAGAGATGGTGCAGCGCATTAACATGGCAGTCCCTGGGACAAAGGAAACCAAGGCACACACTTTCCAGAGCCTGAGAGCTTCCTGTCTGAGGCTATGAGAAGAAACACTGCCTCAGCAGTAGCACAAATTCTGTGTTCAGGCTTGCAAGCAGAGAGAGAGATCCCATTCACACCCCCGACCCAACACTGCAGCAGCAGTTGCTGCCACTGGGAACCCAAATGAGAGCCAGCTATCTGGGGCTGAGGGCAGTGACCCCACTTCCACTGGTGGAGTGGCCTCTGTGTTCAGGCTCATGCATAGGGATTCTCTCTCCCCCTCTGCATACCTCTGCAGGCCCAGCCACTGCTGCTGCCACTGGAGGCTAGGGCAGGTGAACCAGATGGCTCCTTGTCTGGGCCTGGATAGTGACCACAGTCCCACTGGTAGAATGACTACCATGATCAAGCTCATGTGCAAAGGGCAGGGCTCCTTACCTTTATGTGTACCACTACAGTGCTGCTACAACTGAGAACAGGCAAGCTTGAGAGCTGCATGACTGGGGATGTAGGTGAAGACTGCATTGTAGCCATCTCCAACATCAGCATGCACTGCTCAGGACCCAGAAGGTTGTCCCACAACTGCTACTGCCACTACCTACACCATGCCACCTACCCAGGGAACCAAGAACTCACTCACCTGCCTGGTCCACCACCGTCACTATCAGGATCTAAGCAAACTACCTAGAGGCGCGAGAATTGGCCCGCCTGGTCCTGCTAATACCAGAGCAAGTATCTTGTATGCTGGGGTACAAGAACAGGCATACTCATCCCACTGTTGCCACCACTGGGGACCAAAGACGAACCCATCTGGAATCCCTGTCCTCAAGCAAAACTTCACCGTAGCCTCCACTCTTAACCACACTCTAAACCACTGGGAAATCATAGATACCACTGATGCTGTTTACAGCCAAAGAAATCATATAGGGACTGCACTATTGCATGTACTCAGAACCAAATACAAAGGGCTCTACTAACCAACACTATGATACATTTTCAGGAAAAAATCCTCCACTGTGAAAGCAAATTCAAAAAATTGGAATAAGTGAATATTACATGAGATAAACAGTTTGCACAGTTATCAATGTAAGGAAACATGAAAAAAAACAGGGAAAGATGATACTTCCAAAGGAACACAATAATTCCCCAGCAATATATTCCAATCAAAAAGAAATGTGTGACATCACAGGGAAAAAAATCAAATTATGACACTAAAGAAACACAGTTAGATACAAGAGAATTTCAAAAAATAATACAAAAAGTCAGAAAAAAACAATTTAAGATATGAATGAGAAATGTATCAGAGATACGTATCATACAAAAGAACCAAACAAAATCTGGAATTGAAGAACTTCTTTAATTAAATAAAAAGTACAATCAAGTGTTTAAACAATAAACTAAAACAACAACACAAAAGAATCTCAGAACCTGAAGACATGTCCTTTGATATAACTTGGAGAAAAATAAAGAAAAAGTAATGAAAAAGAAAAAACAAAGTCTCTGTGATATGTGTGACATGATAAAGTGACCAAATACATGAATTATTGGTATCCCTAAAGGAGAAAAGTGAATGAAAGGGTTCAAAAACTTATTTAACAAAATTTAACTTGAAATCTTCACAAGTCTGCCAAGAGATTTAGACATCCAGATCGAGAAGACCCCACAAAACCAAAATACTTTTCCATGGTACATAACAGTCAAACTGTCTAAAGTCAAAGATAAAGAAAAAATTCTAAAAGAAACAGAAAAATCATCTACGCAGCCTTGAGCAGACTAAAAGTGGATTTCTCAGCAGAAACCTACAGGCCAAGAGAGAATGGAATGATATATTCAAATTGCTGCAAGAAAAAAAACTTGACACTTGAAAAACCCAAAGATACTATATCCAGCAAAATTATCCTTCATACATGAAGAAGAAATAAAGTCTTTTACAGACAAGCAAAGGGTAAGAACATTCATTATCAATAGACTAGGCTTACAAAAAATGTTCAAGGGAGTTCTAAACCTGGAAGAGGAAAGATGATAGTTATTATCATGAAAACATACGAAAGTATAAAACTCATGGGTAAAGCAAAGACACAAAAGAGGAAAAGAAAAGACTCAAATGGTACCACAACAGAAAATTAGCAAACCACAGGGACAAACAACAAGAGGAAAAGAAGACAAGAATACACAAAACAACCATGATATGGTTTGGCTCTGTGTTCCTACCCAAATCTCATCTCAAATTGTAATCTCTACGTGTCAAGGAAGGGCCACGTGTTGAGGGAGGGAGGTGACTGAATCATGGGGGTGGTTTCCCCCATGCTCTTCTGGTGATAATGAGTGAGTTCTCATGACATCTGATGGTATTATAAGTCTTTGGAAGTTCACCCTTTGCTCTCTCTTTCCTGCTGCCTTGTAAAGAAGGCCCTTGCTTCTTCTTCACCTTTTGCCATGATTGTTAAGTTTCCTGAGGCCTCCCAGCCATGCAGAACTGTGAGTCAATTAAACCTCTTTTCTTTATAAATTTCCCAGTCTC
Organism: Pan paniscus; assembly: GCF_029289425.2. NCBI lineage: Eukaryota > Metazoa > Chordata > Mammalia > Primates > Hominidae > Pan > Pan paniscus. Next base: position 105,901,536 of record NC_073253.2, read on the forward strand.
AGGTGTTTCTTTATAGCAGTGTGAAAATGGACTAATACAAACCAGAAAACAATTAACAATATGACAGGAACAAAACTTCACATATCAATAATAACGTAAATGTAAACAGAATAAATTCTTCACTTAAAAGATATAGACTGGCTTAATACATTTTTTACAAACATAATCTAATTGTATGCTGCCTATAAGAAATGCACCTTACCTGTAAAGACACAGACTGAGAGTAAAGAGATGGAAAAACATACTCCACACAAATTGAAATCAAAAGCAAGTAGGAGTAGCTATGCTTCTATTGGATAAAACAGACTTTAAGTCAAAAAAGGTTTTAAAAAAAGGCAAGAACATTAAATAATGACAAAGGAATCAATCCAGGAAGAGGATATTATAATTCTAAATATATATGCACCCAACAGGGAGCACCCAGATTCACAAAACAAATACTACTAGATCTAAAGAGAAATATAGACTCCAGTACATTAATAGTGGAGAACTTCAACACTCGTCCCTTAGCATAAGACATATTATTTAGATAGAATATCAACAAAGAAACATTGTATTTAACTTGGACTTTAGACCAAATGGACATTAAAGATATTCACAGAATATTTTTCCCAACACAACAATAGGATGCACATTCTTCTCATTAGCACTTGGAATATTCTCCAGGTTAGATCATATGCTAGGCAAAAAATAAGTCTCAACAAATTTTTAAAATCAAAATCATACCAAGTATCTTCTCAGACTATAATGAAACACAACTGGAAATCAATACCAAGAGGAACTTTGAAAACTATAAAAATACATGGAAATTAAACAACATGTTTCTGAACAACCACTGGGTCAATGAAGAGGTTAAAATGGAAATTAAACAAAAAAGTTTTGAAACAAATGAAAATGAAAGCACAATATACTGAAACCTGAGAGACAGAGCAAAAGCAGTGTTAAGAAGGGTGTTTATAGCAATAAATTCCTGCATCAAAAAAACAGAAAGATTTCAAATAATCTAATGATGCACTTCAAGGAACTAGTAAAGCAAGGACAAACCAAACTCAAAATTAGTAGAAGATGATAAATAATAAAGATCAAAGAAGAAATAAATGAAATTGAGACTAAAAAAGCAACACAAAAGATCAACAAAATGAAAAAGTTTTTTAAAAGATAAAATTGATCAACTGCTAGCTAAACTAACCAAGGAAAGAAGAGAGAAGGCCACTCAAACATAATCAAAAGTGAAAAAGTAGATATTACAATTAATACCACAGAAGTACAAAAGATCATCAGAGACTATTGTAAACAACTATACACTAACAAACTGGAAACTAGAGGAAACGGATAAATTCCTGAAAACATACAACCTACCAAGATTGACTCAGGAAGAAATACAGAACCTGACAATACCAATGAGTAGCAAGATTGAATCATTAACAAAAAGATTCCCCCAAAAAAGAAAAGTCCAGTACTAGATGGGTTCACTGCTGAATTCTACCAAATAGATAAGGAAAAACTAATACCAACCCTCCTCAAACTATTCCCAAAAGTAAAAGGCGAGGGAACTCTCCCTAACACATTTCCCAAGGCCAGCGTTACCCTAATACCAAAACCAGAAAAGGTGCAACAAAGAAAGAAAACTACAGGCTAATATCCCTAATGCACATAGACTCAAAAAACCTCAACAAAATACTAGCAAACTGAATCCAACAGCACATCAAAAAGATAATACAACACGATCAAATTGGATTTATACCAGGGAATCAAGAATGATTCAACATATGCAAATCAATAAACATGATACATCACAACAGAATGAAGAACAAAAACCATATGATCATCTCAGATGCAGAAAAAGCATTTGAAAAAATTAAGCATCCCTTTATGATAAAAAGTCTCCAGACTAGGCACAGAAGGAACATGCCTCAAAATAATAAAGACCATATACCACAATTAAATATTATTTCACTCCAGTTAGAATGGCTATTATTAAAAAGACAAAAAAAATACACATGACGGCGAGGATACAGAGAAAAGAGAATGCATACGCTATTGGTGGAAATGTAAATTAGTACAGCCACTATGGAAAACAGTGTTTAGGTTTCTAAGAAACTAAAAATAGAACTACCATATTATCCAGCAATTCCACTAGTGGGCATTTATCTTTTAGGAAGATAAAGAAAATCAGTGTATTATAGGAATACCTGCACTCTCGTGTTTACTGAAGCACTCTTCACAATAGTAAAGATATGGAATTAACGTAAGTATCCATTAATGGGTGATTAGATAAAGAAAATGTGGTGTATATACACAATGCAATACAATTTGGCAATAAAATAATGAAATGTCATTTGCAGTAATATGGATGGAACTGGGAGTCACTATGTTAAATGAAATAAGCTAGTCACAGAAATACAAATACCACAAGTTCTCACTCACGTGTGGAAGCTAAAAGACTTGATCTCATGGACAAAGAGAACAGAATAATATTATAGATATCAGAGACTAAAAAGGGTGGGTAAATGGGAGGGGAAAATAAAGAGAAGTTGGTTAATGGGTACAAATATAGCATTAGATAGAATGTTTGATACTAGAGTAGGGTGACTATACTTACCAACAATGCTTTGTATATTTCAAAGTAACTAGAAGAGAGGATTTGAAATGATGCAAACACATCGAAATAATAAATACTCAAAGCGATGGATACCCTAAATATCCTGACTTGATCATTACACATGCTAGTCATGTAACAAACACTAACATGTACTTCATAAATATTTAAAGTGTTATTTATATACCAATAGAAGAAAAAATAAGGTAAAAATTAGTAAATCTGAGAACCAAGGTAGATGTGTAGCATCATAGCTGAGAGCTCACTGGACTCTGTAGCCACATTGAATATCAAAACTCTCTCTGCTTAGACTTTGGGCAAGTCACTTAAAACTCTCTATGCCACAGTGAGATGTAGAATATGTGAAATCATGAATAATCCTCTTAGGATAGTTGTGAGAATAAAATAAGTTAATGTGTCTAATATATTTAAAGCACTTATCATTGTGTAAGGCACATAGTTAAGTAAGGTTTAAGTGTTTGCACCTGCTATCAGAACTGGTAAAAATTATCTGGCTTTGCAGATAACAGGGCATGTGCAAAGTATAAGCAATATGCTCCATGCATAAAACTATATTTTGTAGCTATTTTTTTCTTGCTAGCAGAAATACAAAAGGCAAGAAATGGAGAAAGGTCACTGAAGGAGATGACAAAGAAAGGAGATAAAAGCCAGACTTGCTCCATGTTTTTCTATTCCATTTTAAAAATTTTATTACATTTATTTTTTCATTATAAATATGTATACTTACATTTTATTTTTATATATTTTATTTTTACTTATATATATTGTTTTCATTATAAATATAAATACATATTTTAGTGGACAGTTTTGGAAATACAGAAAAAGAAAAAAAATCATCATAAGCTCACCATCCCAAAACAGTTATTGGTAATATCTTGACTATTTTCTTCAATCCTCCATCTATGCAAAGCTCAGTTTTTTGCATGGTAAATTTCTATTATGTATTCTCTGTATCTACTTTTGCTTGGTCTCCACAAGTCTTTTACTACCAAATGTGTCAGAGAGCATCTAAGCTTGATTTACAATGACTGAAATGTGGTTGTCTCCCCAAAATGTTCAACTGATGGACTGATTCATCAATGTTCTCTCATGCTCGATTTCTAACAGTTTATAATCAAAATTTAATTTAAAAAACCATTTCTGCATAATCAATTTAATTTGTTTCATTCATATATATATGAACATATATGTGTGTGTATATAGATATATATATATATCTATATACATAAAACCATCTTAAAAATACTTTTAGCCTTTCTTTTCTTTCTTTGCGGTAAAACCATTAGTTAAACTACATTTGTTTGACTAATAATATGTTTTACAGCAGTCAACCATGATCATCACTGAGAGTGAAACAATATGATCTCAAGGACATTATAAAATATGAGTTACCTGAAAAGAGTTTTTCATTTTTATAGATCTAAAGTGACATAGAATATTAGAAGAACAACTAAGCTTCCCAAATTGGGCAGCTATTTAAGGTTATTTGTCAGCATTTTTAAATGGCAAAGAAGGTGGCATTTAAAAGTCCTTAAAATAGAAAAGAAAAACTCTATATATACTTAGAGAAACAGTTAAGTAGAAGTATATTTTTTTAATGAAATGTTATTTTCTTATATAGTTTGTGACATTATATTGTCTCAAACTATCTCCATTTAGATATTAAGCAATAATAACGTACTACTCACAATTAGAGAAGATTAAACTACCAAACAAAAGAATATTCTATAATAAAACTAAATGTTCTGTTTTGATCCTAAAACAGATGTCATGTTGTTACATGTAGTATCTGAAATATTTAAAAACATTAAGAAGTTTTTCAAAACATACCTTTGCTAGCTTTATTTCAACTGAATATAAATATGTTTTGAGGGATGCATCACAACACAGTCTGTATAAAACCGATTCCGCAACAAAAAATAAGGCAGGCAGATGATCATAATCAAAGGAAGCATGGTCCAGAGATGCATAAAGCATATTTAAAGCTTCTGAAATATTAAAAATATAGAAACTGCATCATTTGAAAATCATCCTGTTTTTCTACATGCTATAATTACTTTTTGTAATTATTTCCTGTCATTAAGACCAAATTGCAGTTTTAAAATATATTTACAAATTCTTTGACACCTTTCTCATCAAGAGGTGATGTCTATATGCCCTTCTCCCTAAACTTTAGCAGGCCCTGTGACAGTTTCAACCAATAGAATGTGGCAGAAATGACACTATGTGACTTCTAAGACTGAATCAGAAAAGGCACCACTGCTTCCACCTGGATCTCTCTCTCTCTCAAGATACTAGCTTTGGAACCCTAAGCTGCCATGTAGGAAGTTCAACTCCATGGCATGAAGCAACTGAAACAGAAGTCACCAAGGTCGAGAGGCTAGAGGAAGGAAGAAATGTCCAAGGGGGCTCAGCTCTTATAGATCCAACACTATACAGGCTAAATAAATCACCAGGCCACACACATCGTGGTAGAGAAATAGGACAGAACCAGATGATAAAAGGTAGTGCTAAAGATAAAAAGGGAATAGCAGAAGACTAGAGAATCAAGGTAGAGGAAACAGGGCCACCCGGTGAAGCTGAAGGAAGAATATAGAGCTAAGAGCCTAGAGAAAACAGCTTCTCAAATCATTACAAAAGTTTTGAGGAGCTTCCATGTAAATATATGAGGATGAACAGCAAATACAGGGACTTGAGGAAAGAAGAACCCTGACATGCTCAAGGGACAGGAAGGAGGTCAGTAGGGCTGAACATAATGAGTAAGTAGGGAGGTAGCCAGGAGCCAGCACATGCAGAGCCTTGTAGGCCATGATATGGAGTTACACTCATTTGAGTGTAATCAGAAGCTGTTGAGTGGAGGGTGGACTACAGAATGAGGAGCAGACAAAAGTACAGGTAAAACACTCATTCAGTTATTTTAGTTGTGAAGAGAGTAAGAAGCCATATTCAGAGTATTACTTAGAATTAAATATGTGAATGCATTAAAATCCTTTTGCTGTATGTAACAGAAAATGCAACAAAAATGTCTTGAAAATAAGGAGGTTTATTTCACAAGATTAGAATTGGAAAGGTTCCAGGGACAGCTAAGATAGCTGCCCTCTATATGCACATTTCTTTCATCTAGTTCCCTCTCATGTGCATGAGGACTGTGATGACTACACAAGCTCCAGGCATCATGTTCTTACCAAGCAAACTAGACAGGAACAAACAAGAGTATAGGCAGGAAATGCATGTCTTTTTCAAAAGCAAGTCAACAAAAAGTACAGGAAATGTAGCTGTCTTTACATCACTTTGCTCAGGACCAGGTCATGTGACTACCCCTAATCAAATCACTAGCAAGTGAAAAGGAATTACCATAATTGATTTAGACCAGCAGTCCCCAACCTTTTTGGCACCAGGGACTGGTTTTGTCTCACAAGGAGCACCGCAGCCTAGATCCCTCACATGTGCAGTTCACCATAGGCTTCACACACCTATGAGGACCCAATGTCACTGCTGATCTGACAGGAGGTGGAGCTCAGGCAGTAATGCTCGCTCCCTGGCTGCTCACAGCCTGTTGTGCGGCCCAATTCCTAACAGACCACAGACTGGTACCAGTTCATGGTCCGGGGTTTTGAGACCCCTGATTGAGACCATCCATGATTCACTCGCCTCGGGTTGGGCAAGGGCCAGCCCTCTTCTAAATCACATGACTAATTAAAACTGAAATGTAATTGTCAATGAAGAGCAAACAGCCTCTTCTTGCTGGTAAACCAAGAGTGTTTACCTCAATATCATTTAAATTCTTAATAGAGGTCAGGCTGTGGATGGCACTGTGATGAAGGACCATAAAGGCAAGTTAAATACAAAATAATTCTTACTCTTCCTGTTGCTTGAAAATTCCCAGATAGCACTACAAAACCTAATTTACATGGGGGAAATTCTCTCTGAGCTCATGTGGTTAACATTCTAAAACTACTTTAAAAGGCATATATATACAATTAAATGATAGTGATGGAAAGAATTTTACCCCCTTAGAAATAATGTCGTTTAATATTTTTTTAGATTAGTTAGAGGATGTTTTAAAGGAGGCATAAATGAGGAGTGATAAATGAAAAGGTAATGAGTAAAGCTTGCTATTTAAAATAAGTGGAAAACAAATGGTCATTTGATTAATGTTTTATAAGTAATAATTATAAAACGAAGAAGCAAATTTCTCTAAAGTCTAGTGCCTATTGTAATTGGAAATCACTAAATGACATTTTATATTAGTTTTTAATTAGTTGCTAATTTTGGCAAAAAAGTAATAAAGACTATGCTGAGTAAAGTTTTTAAAATAGTTTTATCACTAAAAAACTTAGTTAAAATCATAAATTCAAAATTACAAAATGAATTTTCATAATAAAATGTATTTTGATAGAGCAGAAAAATTTCTTGTCTTCTGCACAATTTTTAAAAATTAAAGTTCTCAAATTATGCCTTCACTGATGATATAGAAAATACTTAGGATACCTAATAAGAATTTAAAGTACGTACCATCTTGGATTTCCCCTTTGCATTGAGCCAGATATATTACTTCAGTCCATGCAGCAGGAAGATGCACATGCTTTCCAGAGCCCAGGGTTTTGAGACCCAATTTTCTCTGTTATGAGGAAGCATGAAAAAGACAAATCAAAATGTACATATTTATATATATATATTTATTTTTAACTCTTAATTGTGCTCCAAAAGTCATTCTATGAAGCTAATGCTTGGTGGCCAGAGTTGTATACAATTTTATATTTTTGCTTTTATTACTCAAATTTTTGGAGATTTTATGCAAACTGTATTAGTGTTAAGATGTAAAAAAGTTGATATTACAAGTAATATCATTAGCTATTTGCTGAAAATAATTCTCATTTTTTACTTTCTAGTGAGTACTTCCAATTTTCCCCCAAGGGAATGCATTTTTTTTATTGTATAAGGAAAAACATTGAAGAAATGTGATAAAACAGAAGTGAGTTTGATGCTAGTTTGCTGGAAAACCCTGGCTACTTCATTGTTGATATACGGAAGTTAATGAACTTGAGGGAGATGATCAGGATTGTTCCACTTCCCTTATTGTGCCCACTCCTGGGACTGTTGCAGGGAACACTTGCACAATTAGAGAAAAGTTCACTGATGAATGCACCTCCTGGCACCTGTCTGCATACACACTTATCAAAAGTATACTCCTTTTCTAATCAAATTTTTTTCAAAATTTTCAAATATATGGGCAGCCATGAACTGGAAAATAACACCACTACAACACCACAAAAAAGGTGGCTTAATTTATGCACCAGTTTTGTGCAGCTTTTATTTAATGAATTATTCATATCAAAGCAAAATATGTATGTTATTTCTCTGTAAAACTTAAACTGAATCCAATGTAAAAAAGGCAAAGCAAGGACTTACTTTACTTCCTGTTCTGTTTTGATATCTATTTGTAAATTTGGGGATTAATGTCATATTCTTAAAGAATGTATTTTTCACAAGTTAGGTGAAGAATAGTTTGTTACAGAGAAAGAACAGAGTACTTTGTGCATGTATATAAAGGTTTAGAAAGGCCTTTTTCTCCTTTGAGACACAGCATATCTCAATTAACTTTTTTTAAAAAAATACAATTTTCATAATCAAAAATTTATTTGCCAGACTTAATGTTTTGCTATGGGCTGCTGGACTGGTATATTTCCACAAAAATTTACAGGGAGCTTTTATTATTTGGTTATAAGCTTTAATTTTAATTTGCATTAATATTTTAACTATCCCTACTTATAATAAAAGACAGATATATTCTTATTTTTTCTTACAATATTTTAGAATGTGTAATCATGTACCAACTAGAAAGGAAGTTAACATGCTCAACAATCAAATGATATGCCATTACCTTACATCTGAGAATGATTTTTCTAGCTAGTTCCAACAACTCTTCCTTCTCTTTGGAATTTTGTGTTTGATTGAATCTCAAGATGAATTCTTTTGTGATTGAAAATGTTGGCCTAAATAAAACATTGAAAAATTAACATTTAAAAATTATAGCTATCACTTCCAAATTTCAATTAATCAACTTCCAGTGGCTATGTATAACTATATTCTAGCAAAAATACTTTCTTAATAAAACTGTTTCACACAAAAAAAATCAGTAAAAGATAAATGCAAGCCTCCTGGACTGATCCTGTCATACTCTTAGATTGAGAAACATAATTCCCATTGTCAAAGGCCTTTGTGGCCCCTGAGAAAAAGTTTCTGAGATGACTGCTAGAAGTCTTGTTGGTATAAGCCTTCTTCAGATAAAATCCAGCACGGCTTCAATTATGTTGAAGGCTGATTTATCTCCTCACATAAATCAGCATTGATTCATTTAAGCTAAACTTTTACTCCTTCTATGCAAGTGGAATCAGCCCAAACATGGTTGGATTTGAGGGAGCAAGGGAAGAAAGAAGTATAAGTATGAAGCAAGGTCAAAGAGGTAGCAAGTAGCCATATTAACTACATGAGATGGGAGGCTACTGCAGGGTTTGAGAAGAGGCGTGGCATGATTTAACTTGAGCTTTAACCAAATTTCTCCAATGCTATACTGAGAATTAGCGTGTAGGGAGGTGGGATGTAGCAAAAGGGGGAGCTTACATGTAGTTAAGTGGGACGTAATAGTGGCTTGGATCAGGATTACAAAATATAAATAAGGAGAAGAGTTTGGATAATGGATATGTCTTGACTTCAGCTCCAACCAGATTTGCCAATGAATTAGAAATTAGGCAGGAGAGAAAGAAAGAAGTCGTGACTCAACTGAGGAACTAGAAGGACTGAATTGCTATTCACTAAGATGGGGAAAATTGTTAGAGGAGCGGATGTGGGGTGAAGATAGAGAATAATTTTAGTATTGGACATGTTATGTTTGAGATGATCATGGCCATCCAAGTGGAGATGGAGTGTAAGCAGTTGGATATATGAGTATGAATTTCAGGGAAAAATTCAGACAAGATATACCGATATTTGAGTCATCAGCATAGATATGGAATTTAAAGTCTTATGAATTAAATGGATCCCATAGGGAAAATGTAGAGAGAGTATATGAGAATTTCAAAGAAAAGTAGGACAAGTAAGTTGAAGGTGTATGCAAGAGAACAAGTGAAGTGACAATAAGGATGTACCACAAAATTGAAGATGGGCATGGGACCAAAGTGATATCAAAGGAATAGTGAACAGTAGAATCAATGAACTGTGTTTTTGTGAAGTAAAATTATTGTTGGAGTCATGCTATTAGAAAGAATAATCTGAAAAAATAAAACATTTTAAATTACTGTATTTACTGAAATAGAATTTACTGAATTTGTTGCTCTGTGAGATAAATAAAAAAAGGAATAGAAATCAGATTTTGTACCTGAGTAATTCACAGTCCTACTGGGGAGACAGATCTACTAAAAATAACAGTGCCACATGATGACAGGCTGAACACAGGTAATGATAAGGTGTTCTGTAAACTGGAATCAAATATAAGATATCCCAGAACAGAGCAATTAATGAAATAATCAACCCTTTAACTGCTAAAATGGGCAGTTAAATAGCAATCTTAACATAAGCATTTATTAATTCATTTACTAAGAATTTACTGACTGTCTTCTATATATCAGGCACTAAGTTTTGCATTGCGGATACAGTAGCAAAAAGGACAAATAATCCAGCCTTAGTGGAGCTTGCAGTACAATAGAGGAAGAGTTGAGGTGTTAGAACATACAAAGTCTGTGATAATTGGGCATTTTGAAATAAGCAACCTCATCTTTGATTTCCTGATTTTCATTCCATTCTTGCTTTTGAAGATATTTGGTGAACACTGGCTGAAAATTGTTTCTCAATAGTCATCTGGGATAACATATTTTTGATCTATGTGAACCTACGCTACATAAAGTGTACAAAATAACTTTAATCTTCTCATTTGTATGAAGAGTTTGGAAGTTAAAAAAGCCCCTTCATCCATTTAATTTTTATAATATCATTAGGAATTATGTTTTTAAAAATATGAAAATAACAGTGCTGTTTTTAATAACCCAAACATTCAGAGATGCATGATGAAAAAGTTAATAGATTGCTTCCCAACACTACTGCCTCCAATTCGAACTGTCAAGATTAACAGCCAAGATTAATGACTTATTGTGTATCTTTACATACCTTTCTCAGTGCTCACAAACCAACCAACCTATATACACACTTTACCAAAACTTCTGGGATGCAGCAAAAGCAGTAATAACAGAAAAGCTTATAATAATAAATACTCACATTACATGAAGAAATATCTGGAAAAAGACAGCTTAACTTTATACCTCAAGGAACTATAAAAAGAATAATCCTAAAGTTTGCAGAAAGAAGGAAATAATAAATATAAGAAGTAGAAATAAATTAAAGAATAAAAAACTAAAAACATCAAAACTAAGAGTTGTTTTCTTGAAAAATAAACAAAATTGAAAAACCATTAGCTAGAATAATCAAGAAAAAAGAGAGAAATCAAATAAATAAAATCAGAAATGAAAGTGAAAACATTATAACAGATGCCTCAGAAACATAAGAAACTATTATGATCAATTATATACCAACAAATTGGATAATCTAGAAGAAATGAATAAATTCCTAGAAATTTACAAGCTACCAAATCTGAATCAAGATGAAACAGAAAGCCTAAACACACCAACAGAAAAAAAAGATTAGATTAGTAATGAAAAACCTCCCAACAAAGAAAAGCCCAGGACCAGGTGGTTTCATGGTTGAATTCGAGCAAACATTCAAAGATGAATTACTACCAACTCTCTTAAACTCTTGCAAAAAATACAAGAAGGAACACTTCCAAACTCATTTTATGAGGCCAGCATCAACTTGATACTCAAACTGTACAAAGACACTGGGAGTAAAGAAAACTATAGGCCAAAATCCCTAGTGAACGTCAATGCAAAAATCATAAATAAAATACTAGCAAAGCAAATATAATAACACATTAAAACAATTATACACCATGACCAAGTGAGATTTATCCCTGGAGTACAAGGATGGTTCAACATACAAAAATAAATCAGTGTAATATACCATATTACCAAAAAAAAAAAAAAAGGTCAACTCAACAGAGAAAAAAACATTTGCCAAAGTTTAACTTCCATTCATGATTAAAATTCTCAAGAAAATAGGTGTAAAAAGAATTTACTTCAATTTACTTTACAGAATAAAGACCATCATATCAAAAACCACAGCCAATATCATAATCAATGAAAGAAAACAGAAAACTTTGCCTCTAAGACACTATACAAGACAAAGATGCCCATTTCTACCACTTATTTTCATCACAGTACTGCAAGTCTTAGCCAGAGCAATTAAATAAGAATAAATAAATAAAAGGCATCCAAATTGCAAAAGAAGAAAATTATCTCTTCTTGCAAATGACATATATGTAGACATTCCTAGATAATCCACAAAAATCTCTTAGAACTAATAAATGAATTCAATAAAGTTACAGGATTAAAAGGGAACATACAATAATCAGTAACATTTCTATATATAAACAATGAACTATCCAAAAAAGGAAATGGAGAAAACAATCCTATTTATAATAGCAACAAAAATAATAAAATACTAAGGAATACATTTATCAAAGAGGTGAAAGACCTGTACACTGAAAATTATAAAACATTTATAAAGGAATTTACAGAAAACACAGAAAAAAAGACCTGTAAAAAACAAAGAAGACATAGAAAGACATCCTGTGTTCATGGATTGGAAAACTCAGTATTGTTAAAATGTCCATATTACCCAAAGAGATCTACAGACTCAATTCAATTGCTATCAAATCCCAATAGCATTCTTTACAGAAATAATAATAACATTCATATGGAACCAGAAAGACCTTGAATAGCCAAAACAATCTTGTGCAAGATGAACAAAGATGGAGGAATCACATTTCCTGACTTCAAAATATTACAAAGCCACAGTAATTAAACCAGCATGGTACCAGCATAAAAAAAGACCTAAAAGCCAATGGAGGAGAATCAAAAATCCAGAAATAAATCCATATATCTACAGTCAACTGATCTTTGACATGGGTTGAAAGAATACACAATGCAGAAAGGACAGTCTCTGAATATCTACATGCAGAAGAACGTAATTAGACCCTTATCCCACACCACGTTCAAAAATCAGTTCAAAATGATTTAAAGACTTAAATGTAAGGCCTGAAACTGTAAAACTACTAAAAGAATGCGTAGGGAATATACTTCTTGATATTGGTCTTTGCAATAATTTCTCCGCTATGAACCCAAAAGCAAAACTAGACAAGTGGGATTGCAACAAACTAAAAATCTTGTGCACAGTACAAAAACAATCAACAGAGTGAACAGGCAATCTACGAATTGATAGAAAACACTTGCAAACCATGTATCTGAGAAAGTGCTAATATCCAAAATATTTAAGAAACTAAAATAAATCAATAGCCAAAAAGAAATGACCTGATTAAAAAATGTACAGAGGACCTGAATCGATATTTCCCAAAAGACCACATACAGATGGCCAACAGGCATGTGAAAAGGTTTTGTTTTTTTTCTTCTTCTTCTTCTTTTTTCAACTATTTTAAATTATCAGAATTTAAAAAATATATTACTATGGTATACTGGAAGTATAAGTTGTATAGAGACTTCCAGAGAGTTATAATTCATTTTATGCATTTTTTGCAAATTTGCCTACACGAAAGTGCACTATCACAACACTGACTTTGTGTGCAAGCATTGTATGTGTACAAAAAAATGTTGAAACTTTCTCAGAAAATGAAGAGATGTCCTTTTTGTACAGCTGCATTTGTGAAAAATAAAATTTATTGAGATCTTGGTTCTTTTAGGTGACTGTGCATGTGGTATTGACCCATCATAGTTTTTGCCAATCTTGTCAAGACTTACAGTGTTCATCAAAGAATGTCAGATGACCACAGTTATAAATTTGGGTGGACACAATTACCAACCATAGTAATATGCACTTACACATTTCCTTTTGTCCAATTTTTATGAATATGGTTTATCACTCACAACTGTTATACCTATGCAATGTCCATTAATATACCTCTTTATGTTTGCAAAAATAGGTATGTTATTATTGCTTATTTTATTGTGTAAACTGGCCTATGAAGTTTTTTGTCATGTTTTTATGTGTTTCACAAATAAATCTCCTTTTAAAAATGTAAATAAATATCACTTAAAGAATTTTTAAAATATTTCCCAGAATTATATTTTTGGGATTTTCATCCTTCCAGATTATAGCAGTCAGCTCCTAAAGTTCAATTGATCTTAATATGCAGAATATAGATGTACTTCAACAAATCCAATAATTCCTTTATTGATTGACATTTCACATTACTTCCTATAAAATGTTGGTTGTGCTAACCAATGCAGTAATAGTAATCATCATCATAAAAACAGCCTTATACGCTGATCTAACATTCAACAGGTGCACACTATTCTGGTTTATCAGCCCACACACTATATCTATAGTTAAATATTTTGGTTACCACCTCTGCTTATAAATACATTTATACATATGATTATTTTATTACTATAAGACTGTTTTCCAAAAAATGAATTAGAAAGTATAAGAGAATGAAAAGGCAAAATTTTAAGTGGTAGAACATATTTTCAACATGTAGTTGATAAAGGACTCATATACAGAAGATACAAAGAACTCCCAATAAATAGAAACATGGAGAAAAGCCTTAAAAAGGGAAGTCACAAAGGAAGAAATCCAAGTGGCCAATAAATATGGAAATAATCATCAAGATAATAGGGAAATTCAAATTAAAACCAAAATTAGATGCTACTTCACATTCACCAGAAGGGTTAACACTTAAAAGAATGCCAATACCAGAAATTGAAGAGAATATGGAGTAATAGAAATTCTCACAAACTGCGTGTGGTTGTGTAAATTGGTAAAACCACCAACCGGAAAACACTTGGATGTTTTCTATCAAGATTCAAGACAGACATACACACTGACTTAGCAATATCACAACTTTATATATATCCAATAGAAATATGTCCTATGTACCAGGGAACATGTATAAGAATGGTCACAGCAACATTTTTCATAAGGGATAAAATATGGAATCAAACAACATTCTATCTTGTGAACCAAAAAGTATGGTATGTTTGTGAATAAAGGGTGAAGCAAAATGTTCTTTCTTTTTATAATGCATAAATTTGAGCTTGGGTTATTTTCTAATTCCATTCCCCTAAAAACATAGCAAAAGTGGATGTCAGCTGTGTTACTGGGACCACCGCTTATGGTAAAACAAACAAACAAACAAACAAACAAAACTCCTGATTGACACATTATACCTAGACTGTGAATAAACTATAAATACCTTATTAGGAGAATCTTTGGGCTCTCCTAAACGCATGTTCTTTGCAGGACTTTTAAAGTCATTGATTCCACTTTGGGACACAGGATTTTAAGGTTATCTATCTATTACACTCAGCTCTCTAAGTCTCACATTCTTACATGCACAGTCATTTGGAGTAGCTACAGAAGACTAGCTCCCATTTCTGTTCTGTTGAGAACTCTTTCAGAAGGTAAACAGTTGCTGGTGTGCTGGCATGCTGTTCCCTGCGCTGTATCCTGCTAAGTGAGGTCAGTGGTTAGTGTGGCCTATAATAATCATATTAGTCTGTCTAGTTGAGCTTGAAGACCCAAAGGTAAGTATTCAATGTCAAGGGAATGAAAAAATAAACAAACTGCAACTATACAAACAATATAGATGATCTTACAAACATATAGTTAATCCAGACACAAAAGAATATACACTACAATATTACATTTATATAAAGCATAAAACTGTAAAGAAAAAGAAAATTTGGGAGAGTAAAAACAGTTAAGGAAAGAAGGATTTTTTAAATTGGTTTATATGTTGATGAAGACAGCACTAGGATTTCTTTATTTAAAAGGGTTACACAAAAGTTTTCTGAAAATGATTTTATGTCTTCACCTGGTGAATACACAAGTATTTGATTTATAATAATTCATTAATCATTATATTTATATTCATATAGTCTTCTGTATGTGTGTTAGCATTTCACAGCAAAAAAATATACGAGTGTTTATACTTTTAATTACAAGAGTATGTATACTTTTAATTATAGCAGATTAAAAAAATACCTTCCAAAAATATTCTAGTCGTTCATATTCTAGTAAAGCATATACTAGTAAAGCACAACAACTCTCATTTTCCCACATCCTCACCAGAATGATATCAGTTGTTTTGATAATTGCATTTGATTGATGCAGGTATTTCCTTATGGTTTAAAGTTTGTGTTTCCCTAACTACTAGCATTCCTGAGAATCTTTTCCAGTATGAAGGGCCTTACATTCATTTTTATAATGTCTATTCTGTGGCATGCATTTTTATATATTTGTTCACTTTTTACTTATTAAGCTTTTTTGTCTTTTTATTAAAAAATCAATGTATGGCAATATAGTTATAGTGGTTATGTGCACCATCCCAGGAGCCAGACTTCCTGTGGTTTGAATCTGACTTTGTCCTTTAACATATTTTTAAACTTCAGTAGTTTATTATGCCTTAATTTCTTTGCCTGTAAAATGGAAAAATAAATAGAAATATTTCATGAGTTGCTTTGAAAGTTAAATGAAATAATGCATGTACTGTACTTAGAGAAGTGCCTGGTACATGCTAAATATTTAATTAATGGTAACTGGTACTATTATCATTACAATTTTGCAAATGTATGTTGTAGGTATTTCTATCTCAGTATAATATTTATCTTTGTTCATTGTTATGATAACTTTAGTCATAAATTAAAATTTTATATTTAGATACGATTTTATTTTCCTTTATAATGTCTGGGATTTCTCACTTAGATGATTTCCCTCTCTCCAATAGTATACAAACAGAAATCTAAATTTTCTTCTAATAAATTTTTATACTTCTATTTTTAACATATTCAGAATTTCAAAATGTTGAGAAGTAGAAATTGATACAAATGAACTGCTTACAGTGACCTCCTTCCAAAGAGTACAGTAAGCCAAAGGGAGGAGGAAAAATAGTCACTCTCAGTAAAAAAACAAGGAACACTGCTCCAGCCAGGTGATCAAAATCAACATCAGCAGTGATAAATTGTTTTGATTGTATGTACCCCTGATGTGATGTGATGAGAATGGTGCTTAACCTCAGGTCTCTCTCACAGAAACTGGTAAACCCAGTATAATCATGAGAAAAACATCAGAAAAATTCCAACAGGAGAACATTCTACAAAATGCCTGACTAGTACTCTTCAAAATTGTCATGGTCATTAAAAACAAAGTCTGAGAAACTGTCCCAGCCTAGAAGAGCCAAAGGAGACATTATAACTAAATGTAATGTAGTGTCCTGTATGGGATCCTGGAACAGAAAAAAGGAAATTAGGTAAAAACT
This sequence comes from Pan paniscus, assembly GCF_029289425.2. Classification (NCBI taxonomy): domain Eukaryota; kingdom Metazoa; phylum Chordata; class Mammalia; order Primates; family Hominidae; genus Pan; species Pan paniscus. Next base: position 105,918,596 of record NC_073253.2, read on the forward strand.
AGAAAAATATGAATAAAATATGGCCCTTAATAGTCATGTATTAACATGGTTCAATATTGTGACAAATGTACCAAACTAATGTAGGATGTTAGCAATAGGAGAAACTGAGTGCAGGGTATAGGGAAACTCTCTGTACTATCTTCTTACATTTCTAAAACTGTTCTAAACAATAAATGTATTTTACAAAAATAAATGTTGACAAATAAAAAATGGAAGGTGATAAAAAATCACTTCAAGATACAGCTTACCAGTCATTTTCTAATTTATTGATTCATTCTATATTAATTAAATATCTGCTGTGAATCAAGCACTCTGCTAGGCAAGAGGACACAAAACGGAAGTGAATCAAAACCTGATAGGCAGTCACTTGTCTCATGGGTCTTATACTCTTTTGGGAGAGAATATACATCCAATAAACAAGAACACCATATATCAACATGGTGTTTTCTGAAAGTGATCCGTGCTGTGAATATTTAACTAGAGTGATGTGGAAGAGACTATCGGGAAAGGTGAGACTTTGCACAAGGCAGTCAGGGAACATCATGAGGGAGAGACATTTGAGTTGAAATGAGAAAGAGACAGAAAGCAAGAGACAAAGAAAACAAAAGACTTAGAAAAAGAAGAGTGGGGGAAGGAAGGAAGGGAAGGGGAGGAAAAGGGAAAGGGAAAGGGAAAGAGGGAAGGAGGGAGGGAGGGAAAGAACATAAAGGAAAGAGGTTAAGAGATCAAGGAGCGGGCTGGGGACTAGTTCTCTCAGGGTATTTAAACCATAGGGTAGAGTCTGTATTTTACTCTGGATGTAATGGAAAGATATTACAGGGTTAAAATTAGAGCATGACACAATTTTATTAACATTCTTAAAACATTACTGAGACTGCTGTTCAGAGAACAAGGGGGTGAGAGCAGAAACAGGGGCACCAGCAGGAATGTGTGGCAAAATGACAGGAATTAGAGCATGTTGACTTGGTTATGGGGTGGGGCAAGGGATGAAGTCAGTGGACATGAAGAAACTGTGCTTCAGGTCGCATAATTACAAAGGGCCAGAAACTCACCTCAAGTCTACCTCTAAAGCCTATAAAAATCTGCCCTATAATGTAATATTAATGTACCTGCCTTATATTCCCTGATGTAACTTCAGGTGCTTAAGTTTCTTTTTACTGTTATACATAGAATTTGCTTAACAAACATCTGGTGTTTGCTTTATATATACTGCTTGAAATGTATAAAATGTACTTTGTTTTACAAGAAGAAATAGGAGGCTGACAGAGGTTAAGTATCACACTCAAGGTTATATCTTGAAAGTAAACTGAGCCAAATGTGAAATGAACTGTCTGACTCAAAGTCTTTGCATTTAGCTGTTTTTCTAAGATCCCTAAGAATGATTTATAGTACAATAATGTGCAATTCATTCTTCTTTTAAAATAATAGTAAATTCAATTCAATTAGATTTCCCCATTACCAACCACAGACAACCCCCGTGCACACACACACACACACACACACACACACACACTATCCAGGGTTTCAAATACAAATTAAAATTACATTTTCTGAAATTAGTTTATCTCAGCTTTTTCATAGGCTCTAGGGAAAATATAGTTATGTCATTTTATTTCTAAAGCAAGATAACAGGCTTAGGATGAAAATAATATCTAATTCAATTTCTATGTTCAAACTACATTGTATAATAATTTTAGTTTTGTCCAACATTTTTCAATATGGATTATGGCTTGTAATACATCATTGAAAACATGGAAAGCTAATTATTTTTAACTTTCTATGTAAATCCTGAGTCCTTTAATTGGTCTCCTACAGATCATGTTAATAAATATTCAGTGAGAGATAAACATAGCTATTTTAACCAATTCCTGCCCATCACAATAGACATTATTGTAAAAATTAAAACTTATTTAGTGACATATATAACACATGGTAAGAAGCAAAAGGAAACTTTTAAAAAGTAAATACAGGCATTTCAAAAAACAGACTTAGGCTTCACGCATTCAAATTTCTCTGAAATATCAAAGGATTTCACGAAGATAATCTAGTCTAAATATGTAAGAGCAGTCCTGTGGAACACACAGTAAATAAAGATCATTCTAATTTTATTTATAAAATATTTATACTGAAGTCTACTGGTTAAATAGGCACGCCATCCAAACTGACTGTATTTACATTATCTGTGAATTCTGTGATAACGTGAATATCTGTGAACTTTTTAAGCTGACAATTCATTTGTTCAATAACTATTTAATGAAAGCCTCCTACATACAAAATATTTTGCTAGATACCATGAGTGCTAGAAGATAAATCAGGCCTGGCCTCAGGAAGTTCCCATTCTGGGAGGGAAGTGAGACACTTCACAGTGATGAAACATAAGGAGATGTTCCTTAAAAAAGAAATAAAATTCTGTGGGAGTTTAGAAGCAGAGATCATGATTCCAACACTTCCATGTCCTATAATCTTTGCTGAATCACTTAATCTGCGGGAGCTATAATTTTCCATCTGTAGAAACAGTGAAAAAATCTTGCAGAATTTTGGAAAGCATCAAATCAAGCCACACAGCCTAGTTCCTGGCATATATTCAGTGCTGGAAAACGTTAGTTATAAGCATTACTCTTTTTGGTGAGATTCAGAAAAAGCTTCTTTGTGGAAATAGCATGTGATCCTTGAAGGCTTGGCAGGAACTCGAAAGGACAGAATAGCAGTTGTCCTTTCAAAGTTCTTTCTCTGCTTTTTCCTGGGCACATGATCACCCAGAATTTAGAGATTAGGTGGAGGTCAAGCTAAATCAAGTTAAAATTGATCTAGCTAAATCAATAGGGCATGATGAATAATGGGATATGAGAAAAGAAATCATGATGCCAAGCATACAGATAAACTCAATGTTTTTGGCCCACATGACTGGAAGTAGAAAGATGACATCAAGATAATTGGACGGGAGGAATCTGAGCAGATGATCTGTGCCATTCTGGGCATAGAGAGGATGATTTACCTATGAGACATCCAAGTGGAAAGGTTTATAATCCAAAAGGACTTGTAAGTCAAGCATGAGGAAATGGATAAGATCTAGAAATAAACATTTCAGATTCACCAACATATCAGTGATGATCAAAGCCTTAAAATTTCAAGAGGAAGAATACTAAGAAAAAAAATAATTAATCAAAGGAAAGTTTTTGTTTGATGAATCCCAGAGTTAGGAAACAAGAGGGAAAGAAGAAACAGTAAATATGAGAGGAGATTCAGGAAAGTACTACAATGGAATTGAGATGTATATATAATACGGGGTGCAAATTCCTTCTCTGAAAAGTGTTCGTTATTAACAGTCCCTGCTGCACTGGGGCCTAAGTTCTGTATTAGTCCATATGACTTCATGCCCCCTGGCCATTGCTGATTTTGTCACAGTACACATCTGATGCCAGCTGGGCCAATTCAGGTCTCTTTCTAAGGATTTTAAATAAAATGATACTTTAGGTCTAACGTTTTAAGTCTTTAATCCATCTTGAATTAATTTTTATGTAAGGTGTAAGGAAGGGATCCAGTTTCAGCTTTCTACATATGGCTAGCCAGTTTTCCCAGCACCATTTATTAAATAGGGAATCCTTTCCCCATTGCTTGTTTTTGTCAGGTTTGTCAAAGATCAGATAGTTGTAGATATGCAGTGTTATTTCTGAGGGCTCTGTTGTGTTCCATTGATCTGTATCTGTTTTGGTACCAGTACCATGCTGTTTTGGTTACTGTAGCCTTGTAGTATAGTTTGAAGTCAGGTAGCGTGATGCCTCCAGCTTTGTTCTTTTGGCTTAGGATTGACTTGGTGATGTGGGCTCTTTTTTGGTTCCATATGAACTTTAAAGTAGTTTTTTCCAATTCTGTGAAGAAAGTCATTGGTAGCTTGATGGGGATGGCATTGAATCTATAAATTACCTTGGGAAGTATGGCCATTTTCATGATATTGATTCTTCCTACCCATGAGCATGGAATGTTCTTCCATTTGTTTGTGTCCTCTTTCATTTCATTGAGCAGTGGTTTGTAGTTCTCCTTGAAGAGGCCCTTCACGTCCCTTGTAAGTTGGATTCCTAAATATTTTATTCTCTTTGAAGCAATTGTGAATGGGAGTTCACTCACCTAAAACCATAAAATCCCTAGAAGAAAACCTAGGCATTACCATTCAGGACATAGGCATGGGTAAGGACTTCATGTCTAAAACACCAAAAGCAATGGCAACAAAAGCCAAAACTGACAAATGGGATCTAATTAAACTGAAGAGCTTCTGCACAGCAAAAGAAACTACCATCAGAGCGTACAGGCAACCTACAAAATGGGAGAAAATTTTTGCAACCTACTCATCTGACAAAGGGCTATTATCCAGAATCTACAATGAACTCAAACAAATTTACAAGAAAAAAAACAAACAACCCCATCAAAAAGTGGGCAAAGGATATGAACAGACACTTCTCAAAAGAAGACATTTATGCAGCCAAAAGACACATGAAAAAATGCTCATCATCACTGGCTATCAGAGAAATGCAAATCAAAACCACAATGAGATACCATCTCACACCAGTTAGAATGGCGATCATTAAAAAGTCAGGAAACAACAGGTGCTGGAGAGGATGTGGAGAAATAGGAACACTTTTACACTGTTGGTGGGACTGTAAACTAGTTCAACCATTTTGGAAGTCAGTGTGGCGATTCCTCAGGGATCTAGAACTAGAAATACAATTTGACCTAGCCATCCCATTACTGGGTATATACCCAAAGGATTATAAATCATGCTGTTATAAAGACACATGCACACGTATGTTTATTGCGGCACTATTCACAATAGCAAAGACTTGGAACCAACCCAAATGTCCAACAATGATAGATTGGATTAAGAAAATGTGGCACATATACACCATGGAATACTATGCAGCCATAAAAAATGATGAGTTCATGTCCTCTGTAGGGACATGGATGAAATTGGAAATCATCATTCTCAGTAAACTATCGCAAGGACAAAAAACCAAACACTGCATGTTCTCACTCACAGATGGGAATTGAACAATGAGAACACATGGACACAGGAAGGGGAACATCACACTCTGGGGACTGTTGTGGGGTGGGGGGAGGGGGGAGGGATAGCATTAGGAGATATACCTAATGCTAAATGACGAGTTAGTGGGTGCAGCACACCAGCATGGCACATGTATACATATGTAACTAACCTGCACATTGTGCACATGTACCCTAAAACTTAAAGTATAATTTAAAAAAAACGATACTTTAATTGGCTGAGGTTAGAACTGAAAGGTTATATAGAGCCAAAACCTATGGCTGTTGCTGACAACTTTTTCAAGACAACAAATAACAAAGCACCTTCAATTTCAGAAAGCTGCATGTTCACCATTGTAGCCCCCAATCAACGTTTGCCAAATGATTTACTGATGTAAATCTACAGTTTTTATCCTTTTCAAGTTTATCATAGTGTACATGCAGACTATATCTGCCAAGCTGGCCATTTTATCTCCACGTGTGTTGAGTACTGAAATATGGAAAAAGGCCTAGCTATAGCTTCTGCTCTCAAGTTCCACAACACAGCCTTATATCCTTATGTTAATTTTTTTTGTTTGAGTTAGTTTGAACGTGTGCCTGTTTCATACAAACAAGCATCCTAGACTGAGATATCACAGAATACATTAAAGATAAAGACAATGATAGAAAATGTACATCCACAGAAATATCAAGACTGAATACAAAAAGAAAGTCAGGCCAGGCGCAGTGGCTCACGCCTATAATCCCAGCACTTTGGGAGGCTGAGGCGGGAGGATCACGAGGTCAGGAGATCGAGACCATCCTGGCTAACAAGTGAAACTATGTCTCTACTAAAAATACAAAAATTAGCTGGGCGTGGTGGCAGGGCACCGGTAGTCCCAGCTACTCAGGAGGCTGAGGCAGGAGAATGGCATGAACCCAGGAGGCGGAGCTTGCAGTGAGCCGACATTGCACCACTGCACTCCAGACTGGGCAACAGAGCAAGACTCTGTCTCTAAAAAAAAAAAGAAAAAAAGAAAGAAAATCATTAGAGTTAATATTTTAAAAGTCAGTGGAGATATTTTTAATTCAATTTTTTATTTATAACCAAAACATAATAATTGTACATATTTATGGGATAAAATGTGATGTTTCAATGCATGTGTTCATAGCTTAATGATAAAATTGGGGTAATTGCCATATCCATCACTTTCAATATTTATCATTTCTTTGTGGTCACGACATTGAAAGCCACCTCATCCCAGCTAGAATGGCTATTATCAAAAGTAACAAATAGAAGAAAAGAAAACTCATACATTGTTGGTAGGAACGTAAGTTAGTATAATGAATAACACTATGGAGGTTCCTCAAAAAACTAAAAATAGAACTGCCATATAATCCAGCAATCCCATTACTGGATATATATCCAAAGAAAATATAATCAGTATGTGAAAGAGACATCTGCACATCCATGTTTATTGTAGCACTATTTACAGTAGCCAAGATACAGAATCACCCTATATGTGCATCTAATGATGAATGGATATCTATCTGAGTGTGTGTGTGTGTGTGTGTGTGTGTGTGTGTGTGTGTAGAATACTATAAAGCCATAAAACAGAATGAAATCCTGTCATTTGCAGTAACATGAATGAACCTGGATAACACTATGTTAAAGCACAGAAGGATAAACACCATATGATCTCACTCATATGTGGAATCTTAAAAAGCTTATTTCATAGAATTAGAGGGTAGAATTGTTGTTACCAGAGGCTGGGGAGGGTTGAGGTTGGGGGGAACTGGGAGAGGTTGGTCAATGGGTACAAAGTTACAGTTAAGAAGGATTTGTTTTTGTGTTCTATTACACAGTAGGGTGACTATAGTAAATAACAATGTATTGAATATTTCAAGATAGCCAGAAGAAGAGATTTTGAATGTTGTCACCACAAAGAAATAATACATGTTTAAAGTGGTGGAGATCTTTAAAACAGCAGTTTCATTAGAGAAAAACAGAACCCAGATTTTAGGGTGCTAATCAATATATAGAGAAACAAAAATATTAAATATTGACTACTCTTTTGATAAGTTTGGTACTATGAAAAGGAAAAAAATGAAATTGAGATAGAAATTTCAAATAACAATTAATATGGCTTCTCCTGAGTATCAGAAGTACCAGTAGAATGAAAGAAAGGTCTGCTCCTTTTGGTGTGTATATTACGTTTGAATGTTTGAGGAATTCAGGGACAGATTTAATAATCTGAAGGGAATAAATAAAGAGCAGGTGATATGAACACCTGCAGAAATTCATTCTATGAATACCTCCCTTGAATTTGTCATTTCTGACTCACTGATTTGGGGTATGGGCTTTTGAAGTCAGACACTGGAAATATCCTCTGTCATCCTGATACCCGTGTGATTGATTACAGCATCATCACATTATAGATATCCAAAGGCTTTATGATATGAAACCAGAAATACAGTCCTCATTTCATTTCTAAAAATATCTATGGTTTTATATGTTCTTTTATTGCCTTTGTGTTTCTTTAGCTTTTACGTTTCTGTTTCAATCTTAGCAAATGGAATACCGTCTTAAGCTTTGAAAATGCAAGCCCTCCTTCTTGGTAGTTATGAATAAAGAGAACCCTAAACAGATTAGGGGAGAGGGGACTGTTGACACCCACTGAATTTTGAGCAGAGAGCCATTTAGAAGAAAATTGAAGGCTGAAAATATTTTCAAGAATAAAATCCTACTTCCTTTTCTAAATGATTGCTGTTATACTTAGAAACATTCTATACTGCATTTAGTAACAGTCATGATCTTTCCAAGGTTGTCTGTAAGAAGCCCACTTAGAAACAACTAAGTTTCTAAACTGTAATGTCATCTCTTGTGAAATGTAATTATTAATCCCAAAGAGGGTTAATTGGTAGGCATAGGCAACAATAACCAAATTGATGTATTTAACTACCAAAGATGGACAAATTGCCTGCATTCTTTGGCTTAAAAAAAGACCTTCAAAGTTTATCTTCATCATTAGCCAATGAAAAGAAAAGTAAATTAGTCTGACAGATTCATCTTAAAACCATGCATATAAATTTCTTTTTGACAATGGGTTAATCTTCCACTGAAGCCACGAAGAAAGGTTTGATGAAAGCAAGGACATCCCTTCTTGGGGAAGAGCTCACCTGAAATGTAAGGGCAATACCTCAAAAAAGAAAATGGAATAGAACCCTCAATATGCTTATTTTCTTCCCATAATATGCATCTTTTGCCAGAGAACTCTGTAAATCAGCTAGTTCAAGTAGAGATACAGGTGTTAGAAAAGGAGTCAAGTCTGAGTGACCAAAGTAGGTGTCAGTGGATAAATTAATAATCATAATAATTGTAGTGTAGTTTCCTTTAGGATTATCTGTATAAAGTATGTAGTGTCTTGCAAGATCCACTCTTCCTAACCTCAGGAAGCCACATAGAAGGCTACCTTGGTGGCCAGCAGAAAAAGAATGAGAATGGAAAAGGAAAAAGAACTATTACTGAGAAGATTGGTCCCAACCCAGATTTACACCCTAGACAAACATAGATTGTTGGCCAAGAAAACTCAGGCAGTGAATTTAGTTTCAGTTGTCCCAGGCTGGTACACTTACAGGTGCCTGGCAGAGAAGCTAATGCAAAGATTCTCTGGAGGAGGATGCATTTCTCCTAGTTCTCAAAAAACATGCAGAAATATTTTCCATCCAAAGGAAAATGAGTAATGACAAGATACAAGGGAAAATATGGCAGAAATGAGAACAAGCAGAAACAACAAACCTACTAAGACTCCAGTCACTGAAATAATCAGACACATATTATAAAATTATCATGCTCATCCCACCACATGCTTAAAAAGATCTGCAGAGAACCAGAAACGTTAAGTCTACATAACAGATTTGAAGAAAACTAAATAAATTAATAGAATGTAAGATATAATTTTTTAATTCAATGGATACATTTGAGAATGGGAAAATTAGTCACATCAAAGACAAATCACAGATCAGAATAAATTGTTCAAAATACAGTAGAAAGTGACAAAAATTTAGAAAATGGAGAATAAAGAGTAAAAGACGTAACAGATTTAATGAGATGATCTCATACACATTTATTCAATAGTCTCAGAAGGAGAGAAAAGAAAAAAAGGGGTTGTCAATGCAATATATGTATAAATAATACCCAATAATTTTTCAGGAATGATGAAAGAAAGATACATCCATAGATTCAAAAAGTTCCATCAAATCTAAGTAAGATAATTTTTAAAATTATATTCTGACACATCATAGTAAAACTGAAGAAAACAGAAGACAATAAGAAACTTAAAATTACCAGGTTTGGGAGAAGGAAGCCAAAATAATCTTAAATAAATGACATTACAATTTCAGCTAACTTCTCAACAGCAATAATGAAAACTGTAAGAGAGTGAAATGATACCAACAATATTCTAGAGGAAAAAAGAATAAAAGTAATAATTGCTCAAAGATAATTTATGTTCAGTTTTAAACATTTTTCTAGAATAAGAATAAAAAATATATTCAGACAAACAAAACCTGGTATTTTTGTCAACAACAAAAATCTCAGTAAGGAAAATTCAAAAAATCTTACAGCAGGCAAATGATAAACAAGTCCAGAAAGGAGGCCTAAGAAGAAAGAAGAGTTAAAAAGCAATGAAAATGGCAAACAGGAAATAAAATAAAAAGAAACACTGATTACTTAAAATGGTAATAAAGTTTAGTGGAGATAAATTATAAAACACGTAAGGTAGAATACCAGAGAGTTTGACAAAAAATATTATACTTTTTAAAAAACAAGCATGCTTAGATTTACCTTTTGCTTTATTATTTTTTATTTTTCATGATTGTGGATACATAGATAGTTGTACATATTTATGGGATACATGTGATATTTTGATACAAACATATAATATTTAATGATCAAATCAGGGTAATTATAATATCCATCAATCACCTCAAGCATTTATCATTTATTTGTGTTAGGAACATTGCAATACCACTCTTTTAGTAATTTTGAAATATACAATAAATTGTTATTAAGTTTAGTCACCCTATTATGCTCTTAAACACTAGATCTTATTCCTTCTGTTTAACTGTATGTCGTCCCCATTAACCAACCTCTCTTCTTCCCCACCTCTTCACCCTTCCCAGCTTCTGGTAACCATCATTCTACTCTCTACCTTTATGAGATCAATTTATTTTAGCACGTACATGTGAGTGACAATAGCGGTATTTGTCTTTCTGTGCCTGAATTATTTTACTTAACATAATGTCTTCCAGTTCCACCAATGTTGTTACAAGTGACAGGATTTGATTCTTTTATGGTTTAATAATATTCCATTGTGTATATATATCACATTTTCTTTATTCATTTATCATGCATGGACACTTAGATTGATTCCATATCTTGGCTATTGTGAATAATGCTACAATTAACATGAGAGGACAGATATCTCTTTTATTGTTTCTTCTCTTGAGGTAGGGTCTTGCTCTGTGGCCCAGGCTGAAGTGCAGTGGTGCAATCTTTGCTCACGGCAATCTCTACCTCCAGGTCTCAAGTAATCCCCCCACCTCACCTTCCTGGGTAGCTGGGACTACAGGTGTACACCACCATGCCTGGCTGATTTTTGTAATTTTTGTAGAGGCGGGTTTTGCCATGTTACCCAGGCTGGTCTCAAACTCCTGGGCTCAAGCAATCCACTCAACTGGGCCTCCCAAAATGCTGGGATAACAGGTGCCTAGCACACCACCATGCCTAGCCTAGATAGCTCTTTAATCTGCCAATTTCCCTTCTTTTGGGCACATATCCAGCAGCGGGATTATGGGATGATATGACAATTCTATTTTTGGCTTTCTGAGGAAACTCCATACTGTTTTCCATAATGGCTATGCTAATTTACATTCCCACCAACAGTGTAGGAGCATTCCTCTTTCTCCACATCCTCACCAGCATCCATTACTGTCTTTCTAATAAACGCCAGTTTAGTTGGGGTGAGATAATGTATCACTGTGGGTTTAATTTACATTTATCTGATCATTAGTGATGTTGAGAATTTTTTCATATATCTGTTGGCCACTTGTATGTCTTTTTTTGAGAAATGTCTATTTAGATATTTTGCCCATATTTCAATTAGATAATTTGGGATTTTGTTATTAGGGTGTTTGAGTTCTTTATATATTCTGGTTAATAGTCCCTTGTCAGTCAAATGTTTAGAATATTCCTTTTAAGTCAATATTGAGACAAAGATATTCAGAATTAATAAGAAAATTTAGCACTATTTGTGTATGTAAAATCAACATATAAAAATTAACTTCTCTTTTCTGGTAAAAGTTAGAAAATACAAATTTTAGAAATCTATATATGCATATAATTTATAAATGGCATGAAAAATACTAAATACATAGAAATAAATCTAACAATGCCTCTGTGAACAATACTGCTATGAGAATGCTGGACAATACCTATATGAAAAAAGCAGTAAAACTGTATTGAGAAAATTTCATAAATAACTAAATAAATGAAGAGATATACCACGTTTATAAATTAGAATATGGTTATGATAAAGATGTTGTCTCTCCAAATTGATCTATAGATTCTGAAAAATCCAATTAAAAACTCCATTTAATTTTTCAAAAACATAAATTATGACAAGCTGGTTTCAAAATTAATATGCAAGATACCACTGAGAAAAACAAGTTTGGAAAAATCTATCATCTTATTACATGCTATTATCAAACCATAGTAATTAAGGCAGTGTGGCGTTGGTGTGGAATTAGACAAATGGGCCAGTGAAGCAGAATATAGAGCATATAAGCATATCAATTACATGTGAATGCATGAGTTATACAATAATTGTACTACAGAAATAGTAGAGAAAGGATTTTTTCCATATGTCGTATTGATGAATTGAGTATGCACATTTTAAAAAGAAAATCAGACTTGTGCTTAATATTATTTACAAAAATTTCCACATAGATTATAGACATGAAAGATAAAACAATAAGGTTTTTAGAAAATAATATACAAGACTATCTACATGATCTTGTGGTTGGGAAAGATTTTTTTAACCAAAATACAAAAAAAAGGCTAATCATAAAAGATTGATATATCTGACTTTATAAAAATTAATAAGTTCTAGTCACTAAATTTTATATACATATCCTCTGACCCAGCAATTCCACTCATAAGTTTGTACATTAAGATGTATGCCATGATGCCCATACAGCAATGTATGAAACGTTCATAATAACCATAAATTGAAAATAATTGAAATGTCCAAAATTAACAGAATTAATGGATAATTTGCAGTATGTTAATAAAATGCAACAGTGAAATGAAAAACAAGCAACAAGAATGATATAGCTACACTCAACATTAATGAATCTTAAAGACATAGTAACTATAACAATTTTTAAGACTTCCATATAATTAAAGGCACAAAAAAAACAAAGTTAAAGGATAAGGCATACCTTGGGAGAATTTATAATAAATATTTAATAATACCAACATATTAATAAGAATAAGAAAACACATGGAAGTAATTCTAACAGCAACAAACATAAAAAGATATTTAGTAGCATAGTTATTAGGGAATCTTAAAAAATTCATTGTAAGTGTCACTTTTGATCTATTATATTGGCAAAAATTAATAAATCTAAGACAATACCCATATGAAAAAAAACACTAAAACTGTATTAAGAAAATTTTATAAATAACTAAATAAATGGAGCGATATACCATGTTTCTAAATTATCATATGATTATGAAGATTATGATAAAGATGTTAAGTCTCCCCAAATTGATCTGTTAGGTGTTGGTGAAGATAAGAGGAAGTGATACTCTCATACTCTTATAGACTGGGGAAGGAAATGTGTGTGTGTGTGTGTGTGTGTGTATATATATATAATATTCAGATACTTTTGGAGACCCATAGAAAGCATCAAGCAAATTTTTAAAAATAATAAATCATAAATTATACTTAGCTGGGCACAATGGCTCACGTCTATAACCCCAGAATTTTTGGAGGGTCAAGTGAGAAGACAATTTGAGGTCGAGAGTTTGAAACCAGCCTCAGCAACAAAGCAAATTCCATCTCTACAAAAAAAAATTTTTTATTTATCCGTGTATGGTGACATGTGCCTGTGATTCTAGCTACTCCAGAGGCTGAAGCAGGAGGCTCTCTTGAGCCCAGGAATTCCAGGCTGCAGTGAGCTACGATTGTGCCACTGCACTCCAGCCTGGGAGATAGAGTAAGACCCTGTCTGTAAAAATAAAAAGATAAAAAAAGGACACACCTGCACAGATACACAAGGAGAAATATGCAATTTCACTATGGCATTGATTTTATTGTCAAAAATTTGGAAAATAATAAATAAGGAAAATTCATTATATTAGAATTTTTCAGCCATTAAAATGAAGAATATACATAATTACCAATATGGATTAAAGTTAAAATGTAGCATTGATTTTTTTAAAAAACAAGTCACAGATAAATGTATTGGGTAGAATTACATTAACAAATGTGAAAAATACAATTTCATATTCATGTATATTAAAGTAGAAAAATGAACTGGAATGATATCTGCCACAATTACTATAGTTGAAAGCACATATGGTTAAACAGCTGAAACTGTATCTCTTGAAGTATTCTTTATTCAAGAAAAGTATTGGAAACAAACATAACAATATGTGTCACAGGCTACTGAGGCTTCTATAACAAAACAGTGTAGACTGGGTGACTTAAACATTTTATTTCTCCTAGTTCCAGAAGCTGGGAAATCCAAGATAGGGTGCCAGCATGGGCTGGTTTTGGTGAGGGCTATGCTCTTGGCTTGCAGACAGCTGCCTTCTTGCTGCATCCTCACACAGAGGAGAGACTAAGTGCTGGTAGCTCTTCCACTTCTTGTAAGGACACTAATCCCATCATGAGAGCTCCACCAACGTGACCTCATCTATGCCCAATTACCTCCCAAAGGCCACACTTTCTAATATCATCACACTAGGTTACAATTTCACTTTGTTAACTCCAGGGCTTTTCAAATTTGTTTAAACGAAGAACCTAACCCCCTCCTTTTTAGCATAATATATGTTACTATCTGGTTTGCTATGAGATTATACGCTATTCTTTGTGAATTGTAGTGGCCATAAAACACATTGACGTTGGGACTTCAACATACGAATTTTGCAGGGACACTCACATTCAGCCCATAACAATATGCCAACATCTTAAATTCTATTGTATGTATACCATTATACTTTTCTAAGTTTTCAGCAATTTCTTAAAATTTAAAAATCACACACAATTTTTAAATTATCAAGAAATTTTGATCTAGTAACAACACATTTTGATCTAGCAAGTTATTTTTCCTAATAAAAATTATGGACATTGAACAGAAATTAATATTACTTAAAACGTGTTCCATGAGTTCATTCTGATGAAGCGGGCTGTATAGGTAGTGGTGGCAAGGCCAGCTCTGTCTCTGTATTAGTCCGTTCTCACACTGCTATAAAGATACGACTTGAGACTGGGTAATTTACAAACAAAAGAGGTTTAATTGACTCACAGTTCCACATGGCTGGGGAGGCCTCAGGAAATTTACAATCATGGCAGAAGGGGAAGGGGAAGCAAGGCACCTCTTAATATGGTGGCAGGAGAGAGTGAGAAGGGGGAAGCACCAGACACCTATCAAACAACCAGATTGCATGAGGACTCACTCACTATCATGAGAACAGCAAGGGGAAATCCATCCCGGTGATCCAATCACCTCCCACCAAGTCCCTCATGTGACACATGGGGATTATAATTCAAGATGATATTTGAATGGGGACATAGAGCCAACCTGTATCAGTCCCCCCTAATGCAGACTTATACTACACATGAGCATATTTTAAAACTGAGCCAGGCACAGTGGCTCATTCCTGTAATTCCAACTTTTTGGGACGAAAAGGAGTGCCGATCACTTGAGGCCAGGAGTTCAAGACCAGCCTGGGCAACAAAGCATGACCCCATCTCCACACACACACACAAAAAATTAAAAATTAGCCAGGCATACTGGCATGTGCCCGTGGTGCCAGCTGCTCAGGAGGCTGAGACAGAAGGATCATTTGAGCCCAGGATTATAGTAAGTTATAGGTTATAGCAAGGTTATAATAAGCTATAATCACGCCACTGCACTCCAGCCTGGATGACCCTGTCTCTAAAAATAAATTAATTAATTAACAAATAAAAAAACTGAGAACTTTTGGAGCAAAGAAAACAATTGCACTTTGTTAAATACAGGGCTTTTGAAATTTGTTTAAATGCAGAATCTGACCTGCTCCTTTTTAGCATAGTATCTATTACTATCTGGTAGGCTGAAAAAGATTATACTCCATTCTTGATGAATTGTCATATCCACAATACACATTTGATATCATCAGTTTAATCACTGTATACATAATTTGTTTCAATTTTTTTATTTTAAACATTTATATTGTATTCTACTATTCAGATACATTTAATTGACTTGGTCATTCTATTATAAAGCATTTGCTATTTTCAATTTTTAAATGCAATTAAAACTACTCTGAACATTTTTATACAAATTATTTTTCCTCTGTTTACCTATATCCTATTAGTAACAGGATTATCTAGTTATGGTTTGTATATTTAGGTCCTGTTGCTTTTTATTTGTAGCATCCTTGACCATTTAGATGTGCTGACTATGTTTATTTATTTCTTCAGCATATTATGTTTATATGAATAATAGCAAAACCATTCAGTTTTTTAATGATATATTTTGAATTTTATTTTCTTCTCTGTAGGATTCTAGGTGGATAACAACTTTTCCTGCTACTTTTTTTTACAATATGGATCACTATGGTATTGGCACAAGGATAGCACAGAAAACAACTAGAAAAAGTATATTATTTGTGACTGTAAAGTCTTTGTGAAAGTTCTTTTCAATTGCTCTTGCACTCATTGTAGAAACTTTATCCCAAGGAAATAATCTGAAGTATTTCAAAATAGAAAAACAGTCTATTTTGGCTAAATTTGAAATAGCAAAGGTCTTAGAACTAAATAAAATGCTTCATGATACAGGAGTTATCAAATATTTTCTCAAGCAATCTATGCATTATTATGACAAATTAAGAAAACATATGAGTATAGATAATTATTTCAAACAAAACGTGTAGAATTCAAAATTTTAGAAAGCACATAATTACAATAAACAAGGCTATTAAACAAATAGTAAACTTTAAAATTTTAATCTTTGGTTAGAGAACTATGGGTGAATTTTTTTTTTCAGTTTTCTGTATTTTCTAAATTCTCTACAATACATATGGGTCCTATAATTATTTTCTAGCTTACCTTGATTTATGACCCCTTTCTCCACTTAAATGTTGAAAATTTAATTTCCAGAGCTCTTCATGATAAGGGGAAGATATGCCTCCACATGTATTAATCATAGGTGATTTGTTAACAGGCATATTCATAAACAATAAATTCTAAAAGGAATATTAAATGTATGTTAGCATACAAATGCACTCATAGTATCAAACAACATGTTATGCAAATTCATTATTTTTGGAAAAGAATAGCAAGAACTAAAGTTAGGCTTAAGAATAATTCTATATTAAGGAAGAATTTAAATAAATAAGTAAACTATAAGGATATGGAAATAAGTACAAAAAGTTACTATTATAAGTATATATATCCAGTCTTTATTATGCTTTAGCAGTTTTATCAGCAAAACCATTGAAAGAGCAGCATGGCATGGTAGCTAAGAGGATAGGCCATACAACCAGACTAAGTGCTCTGTGCCTCAGCTTCCTCACCTGTAAAATGAGAATGGTATTTCCTCATAGAGTTCCTGTGAGAAATAAATAGTTCAATATACGTAAATTGCTTAGAATGAGCCTAGTATATAGGAAACTTTATGTAATCACTTGTGATCATATCCCTGTTGTCTGTTCTTTAAAGTTTCTTGAAAATTCCTTTTCATGTCTCCTGTCTTTTCATCATTTAGATAGTGCTTTCTCTGCTTGTTTTTACGCCCAGAATTTTTTTCCTTTTGATTCATATCCGAGTATATTCTATGAGTGTATGACCAAAACTAAGACATCCTATTTGTGTTTAGTGGAGTTTTAGTCAGCAAAATGAAGTAATGAAATGGGTAGTCATATCTACACTGCATTATTTTGTCTTTCATTTTTTAAATAGCTAAATTTAAAAATTGATCATTAGATTAGTCAAAGTTTTGCAGGAAATGCAGGGCACACTCAAATATGGTACCTGAATGAAAAAATTCTTCCCAAATACATGGGCAGAGCTATAAAACAAGATGGTTGTATTCTCAGAGACTAGAAAGAACAAAATAAACTGTTATCACTCTTAGGGCTAAAAAGGAAGATAGACGAAGACAGAACAGCTATTAAGGAGTTGTGCTTAATAAAAAGCTTTGGCCTTTAAGTGAGAAATGCAGCTAATCTGAGGTTGCCCTCTAAGAGGGAGCCTGGAGGATAGAAACTCCAATCTCACTCTCCTTGCGTGCTCCATTCCAGTCATCTGCCTGTGCTACTCACTTGCCAAACCAAACTAGAAGCCAGAAAGTACAGGGGCAAAGTGAAGAAGAATGGAAAGCAGATCTGAGTGGCAATGGGAAAATATCCAGCAAAATATGGATCACAGACACAAAATGTCATTGTCTATTGCTATTGATGTATAGCAAGCTCTCCAGGAATTGAACTCAGCTCTGCACCAAGCAGACCTAATAGACATCTACAGAACTCTCCACCCCAAATTAACAGAATATACATTCTTCTCAGCACCACATCGCACTTATTCCAAAATTGACCACATAGTTGGAAGTAAAGCACTTCTCAGCAAGTGTAAAAGAACAGAAATTATAACAAACTGTCTCGCAGACCACAGTGCAATCAAACTAGAACTCAGGATTAAGAAACTCACTCAGAACCGCTCAACTGCTTGGAAACTGAACAACCTGCTCCTTAATGATTACTGGGTACATAATGAAATGAAGGCAGAAATAAAGATGTTCTTTAAAACCAATGAGAACAAAGACACAACATACCAGAATCTCTGGGACACATTTAAAGCAGTGTGTAGAGGGACATTTATAGCACTAAATGCCCACAAGAGAAAGCAGGAAAGATCTACAACTGAAACCCTAACATCACAATTAAAAGAACTAGAGAAGCAAGAGCAAACACATTCAAAAGCTAGCAGAAGGCAAGAAATAACTAAAATCAGAGCAGAACTGAAGGAGATAGAGACACAAAAAACCCTTCAAAAAATCAATGAATCCAGGAGCTGGATTTAGAAAAGATCAACAAAATTGATAGACCACTAGCAAGACGAATAAAGAAGAAAAGAGAGAAGAATCAAATAGATGCAATAAAAAATGATAAAGGGGATATCACCACCAATCCCACAGAAATACAAACTACCATCAGAGAATACTATAAACACCTCTATGCAAATAAACTAGAAAATCTAGAAGAAATAGATAAATTCCTGGACACATACACCCTCCCAAGACTAAACCAGGAAGAAGCTGAATCCCTGAATAGACCAATAACGGCTCTGAAATTGAGGCATTAATTAATAGCTCACCAACCAAAAAAAAGTCCAGGACCAGATGGATTCACAGCCGAATTCTACCAGAGGTACAAGGAGGAACTAGTACCATTCCTTCTGAAACTATTCCAATCAATAGAAAAAGAGGGAATCCTCCCTAACTCATTTTATGAGGCCAGCATCATCCTGATACCAAAGCCAGGCAGAGACACAACAAAAAAAGAGAATTTGAGACCAAGATCCCTGATGAACATCAACGCAAAAATCCTCAATAAAGTACTGGCAAACCAAATCCAGCAGCACATCAAAAAGCTTATCCACCATGATCAAGTGGGCTTCATCCCTGGGATGCAAGGCTGGTTCAATATATGCAAATCAATAAACATAACCCAGCATATAAAGAGAACCAAAGACAAAAACCACATGATTATCTCAATAGATGTAGAAAAGGCCTTTGACAAAATTCAACAACCGTTCTTGCTAAAAACTCTCAATAAATTAGGTATTGATGGGACATATCTCAAAATAATAAGAGCTATCTATGACAAACCCACAGACAATATCATACTGAATGGGCAAAAACTGGAAGCATTCCCTTTGAAAACTGGCACAAGACAGGGATGCCCTCTCTCACCACTCTTATTCAATATAGTGTTGGAAGTTCTGGCCAGGGCAATTAGGCAGGAGAAAGAAATAAAGGGTATTCAATTAGGAAAAGAGGAAGTCAAATTGTCCCTGTTTGCAGATGACATGATTGTATATTTAGAAAACCCCATTGTCTCAGCCCAAAATCTCCTTAAGCTGATAAGCAACTTCAGCAAAGTCTCAGGATACAAAATCAATGTGCAAAAATCACAAGCATTCTTATACACCAATAACAGACAAACAGAGAGCCAAATCATGAGTGAACTCCCATTCACAATTGCTTGAAGGAGAATAAAATACCTAGAAATCCACTTACAAGGGATGTGAAGGACCTCTTCAATGAGAACTACAAACCACTGCTCAACAAAATAAAAGAGGACAAAAACAAATGGAAGAACATTCCATGCTCATGGATAGGAAGAATCAATATCGTGAAAATGGCCATATTGTCCAATGTAATTTATAGATTCAATGCTTCTAATAATCCACATGCATCAGAATGTAAAGCAAATGGGATTTTTTTTAAGTCAGCAGCTGTGCTGAGCTATATACAGGAGTGCCATCCAGACTGGGTCTAACTTTAATGTAAAACAAATGTTATTCCCAAGCAGGATTAATATTTTCAGGCATTTATTTTTCTTTAACAGCTAACAACATCACTGGGCATTTCTACCTTAAAATGCACTCAGGAAAATAACAAATTCATATTACCAATAAAAATGCATCATAAGGTACAGCTAAGCACATGTAGCCTAAAAGAACAATACTCAATAAGTAGGAATGTGCAAAGGAGATAATTTGGTAAATCTAGTAATAAATGTTGCAAATTTGACAAGTGCTTACTGTGAATTATAAAAAAATATGAAGGTAAGATGTTTAGCTAAACTAGGAAAAGAAAACATCTTCAAAAGAAGACCAAAAGAAACTCATGAGGCTATAAAAGCAAACCCATGAAAGACTTCATGACTAAAACACCAAAAGCTATGAACAGACACTTCTCAAAAGAAGACATATATGAGGCCAACAAACCTATGATAAAAAGCTCATCATCACTGGTCATTAGAGAAATGCAAACCAAAGCCACAATGAGATACAATCTCACACCAGTTAGAATGGCGATCATTAAAAAGTCTGGAAACAACAGATGCTGGAGAGGATGTGTAGAAATAGAAATGCTTTTACCCGTTGGTGGGAGTGTAAATTAGGTCAACCATTGTGGAAGACAGTGTGGCGATTCCTCAAGGATCTAGAACCAGAAATACCATTTGACCCAGCAATCCCATTACTGGGTATATAACCAAAGGATTATAAATCATTCTACTATAAAGACACATGCACACGTATGTTTATTGCAGCACTATTCACAATAGCACAGACTTGGAACCAACCCAAATGCCCATCAATGATAGATTGGATAAAGAAAACGTGACACATATACACCATGGAATACTATGCAGACATAAAAAGGATGAGTTCATGTCCTTTGCAGGGACATGGATGAAGCTGGAAACCATCATTCTCAGCAAACTAACACAGGAACAGAGCCAAACATTGCATATTCTCACTCATAAGTGGGAGTTGAACACTGAGAACACATGGATACAGGGAGGGGAACATCACACACCAGGGTCAGTCAGTGGGTTGGGGGCCAGAGGAGGGATAGCATTAAGAGAAATACTTAATGTAGATGATGGGTTGATGGGTGCAGCAAACCACCATGGCATATACGTACCTATGTAACAAACTTGCATGATCTGCACATGTATCCCAAAACTTAAAATATAATTTTAAAAAGCCCACTATTCACAAAATATTGCATATATCAGAAATATCTAGAAATATAAAATTGAGTTAGAAATACTCTTAGATAAATTAGTTTAAAGCATGTAATGCCAAATGGATGGAAAAGAAAAAAATACAGGCCATCCAGAAGGAAAAAAAGTAATTGAAGGGAAATTGAAGGCTAAAAGTGGTTTTCATGTACATTATGTTAGGCAAATTGACCTGAAGCTTTTGGCTATTTCTTGAGATATTTCACAGAGTTGGCTATAATTAGTCATATTTTTTGAGTTTCAAGAAGTTAGAGACTATTTTAAACATTATCTTTTAATCACTGAACTTATTGTCCAAAGATTCCTCACATCTGCTGCTAATAGTGGTAGATATTTGCACTTTCTTCTCAACATGCAAGTTCCACAATGCCCTGTTAAAGAAACTTCTCCAGTGGGATGGAATAAAACATCAAAAATATAAGTTTCTAAATGCTTACTCTAAATTTCTGGCTTATTTTAGCAGTACTGGTAAAAGTGTTTAACCAACACAAGTTTGTAAACCATTATTTGAGTACAGTTGTGATATACAAGAGAGACAATTTGTGCCCTCTAATATATTTTATTACTTAGGACTGCTTTTGACTAAGAGTAATGGGAAAAAATAGCCAAACAACTTCAAATTTCCAAAAAGAAAAAAAAAATTAATGCCTCCATAAATATTTAGCATAGAGATGTTGGAATTAAATCCCCAATAAAGTAAATAAACAAATAAACAAAAAGGTTCAAAATAATCCTCCCTCCCCCAAAAATAAACATAGAGAATCTGAAAATGTCATCAACTTTCAGAAAAAAATATTAGTTCTTTTCTAAAGATATTATTCATCAAATTCCCAGTAGATCCCAAAGCTTGGAGCTATCAACAAAAGAATTTAGTACTATTATTTTTATTGTTATTATTATTATTATTATTGCATGTACAATAGGACCACATTGCATTGTGCATTATTTTAAGATTCGTTTTCCAGGTATCTAGAACTAGAAATACCATTTGACCCAGCCATCCCATTACTGGGTATATACCCAAAGGATTTTAAATCATGCTGCTATAAAGAGACATGCACATGCATGTTTACTGTGGCACTATTCACAATAGCAAAGACTTGGAACCAACCCAAATGTTCAACAATGATAGACTGGATTAAGCAAATGTGGCACATATACACCATGGAATACTATGCAGCCATAAAAAATGATGAGTTCATGTCCTTTGTAGGGACATGGGTGAAGCTGGAAACCAT
Source organism: Pan paniscus (assembly GCF_029289425.2). Lineage (NCBI taxonomy): Eukaryota > Metazoa > Chordata > Mammalia > Primates > Hominidae > Pan > Pan paniscus. The sequence goes on from NC_073253.2 coordinate 105,940,937, forward strand.
CATTCTCAGCAAACTATTGCAAGGACAAAAAACCAAACACCGCATGTTCTTACTCATAGGTGGGAACTGAACAATGAGAACACATGGACACAGGAAGGGGAACATCACACACCACAGCCTGTTGTGGGGTGGGGGGAGGGGGGAGGGATAGTATTAGGAGATAAACCTAATGTTAAATGACAAGTTAATGGGTGCAGCACACCAACATGGCACATGTACACATATGTAACAAACCTGCATGTTGTGCACATGTACCCTAAAACTTAAAGTATAATTTTTTAAAAAAAGGTAGAGTTAAATAGAATAAATGCTTTAGAAGGTCACGTAAGGTCGATTGGAAAATTCTTTGTAATTTTTTAAACATCTACTAGGAAAAACTGATGTAAAAAAATTTTTCCACTGGCATGGAGCAATTCAATTCACCTAGTAGAACCCAGCAGATCCCAGCCTGTGTGTGGATTATCAGGTAGAAGGTGGGCTGCTTTTTGATTTGGCTCACTGTTGATTGCACTGGGCTGGCCTGGATCATTGGATTCTGAAGTTTTCGTGGATGGAAGCAGTGAAGATGTCCTAATAAATGAAGAAAAGCATACGCCTATCAGTTAACAACCTTCTTTCTTCCCAAAGTGAAACAGTATGGCCATAAGAATGGGGTTTTATTATTAACCCTTTAATTCAGATTGTATACTTTTTGCCAGTTTATACATTTTACTTTTGCTTTTTGTGATTTAGTGATAAAGGAATGATTTCTATAAAGGCCTAATTATCTCCTTACACTGAAACTTGTTAAGATCAAAATAAAGAGGTAACATGAAAAAAAAAAAAAAAGCAGTCTGAGGGAAAAAAAAAATCGTTTTCCAACTCCAACACAAACTACAAAATATCTGAGAAAATGTAAGCATTTAATTTTTACATGTTATTTTGCAATTATTCTAATTTACATCAAGTCTGGTTTTTAACCCATTTTTAACATAATTAGCTAAACTAGCAAAGTAAAAATTCATCATTTTATTCTAATTCACTGATGACAAAATAAACTTTACTAGACCTTTCTTGGTCAAGAAAAAACAATAATCAAGAATCAGGAATGTGCAAAGGAGTTAATTTGATAAATGTAGTAATAAATGTAAATTTGATAAGTATTTACTGTGAATCATATAAAATTATGAAGGTAAAAATGTTTAATTTGCATGAATGTGAAAAAAGTAATGAAGCAAATAATGACGATGTTATTCCAAAGAAATAAGAAACCAAGAATTTCTATTAGTCTTTTACGTATTGAGTTTGATTTTGTGAGGTGCTAAAACCAAAGTATGTTATTTCTGAATATGTATGTCTAATGAAGCAATAAACATCACCTTTTAAATGCCATTTATGTAAACCATAAAGAAGTTCAAACTAAAAAATGTTTGAAAGTATTACAAGAACCTGAAAAGTACTAATATTTCATCTGTTGGCTGTAGCCAATAGCACTTTGTATTGCTAAGACTAAAAAAATATAGTTAATTGACAAAAAAGAGTCACAGACTACACATCAGAGATTTCCAATGAATCTTTGCCATGTATTCAGCACTGGTCGACCACATCGTGCAATGTACTCAGCACTGGTTGACAATATGGAGACAAACTTAGAGAACAAATAAATCTAGTAAACTATTTTTCATTGTAACTTGAGAAACGCACAGACATTGCAAACTTCAGCAATTGCTTTACCACAAGTGCAATTTGGACATATTAGTGACATAAAGGTAGAACTGTTGGATTAGCACCATTATTTACAAGTATAATTAGCTCTGAATGGAATAAAACTAGAAAAGCTTGCATTTGTTATTATTCTATTTATTTATTTATTTATTTATTTATTTATTTTGAGACAGAGTCTTCCTCTGTCACCCAGGCTGGATGGAGTGTATTGGCGCAATCTCGGCTCACTGCAACCTCCACCTCACAGGGTCAAGCGATTCTCTGCCTCAGCCTCCTGGGTAGCTGGGATTACAGGCGCACGTCACCATGCCCAGCTAGTTTTTTTTATTTTTAGTAGAGACGGGGTTTCACTATGTTGGTCAGGCTGGTCTCGACCTCTTGACCTCAAGTGATCTGCCTGCCTCAGCCTCCCAAAGTGCTGGGATTACAGGCATGAGCCACCGTGCCTGGCCTTAAAAATTCTTACAAGTAAGCTTTGTGTAGGACTGCTGCAATGGTAGGTAATCGCTTGGAGTAGTTATTCAAATGGAGGAGTTTACACCAGATACCTAGAAGCTGGGAAATACTGACTCCAGCCAAATAATGACAAAGACGAAATTAAAACAAAAGAAAAACGGGGACTTCATTTCTACAACTGCATGGAGCTATATTCTGCCAACCATCTGGATGATCTTAGAAGTACATTCTTTACCAGAGCCTCCAGGTAACAGACTAGCTCAGCTGGCACCTTTTCTCCACCCCCAGCATTACCGAGCAAATGTGAGTGACAAATAAGAATTGTATATATTTATGTTGTATAATGTGATGTTTTCATATATGCATACATTGTGAAATGATTACTACAATTAGGCTAATTAATATCTCCATTACTTCACAGTTATCTTTTTTTGTGTGTAGTGAGAAAATTTAAGGTCAATCTGCTGAGCCACTTTCAAGTATGTATTAACTATAGTCACCATGCTGTACAACAGATCTCCAGAATTTATTGATTTTAACTGAAACTTGTTACCCTTTGACCAACATCCCCCATTTCTACCTCCCACTCCTAGCTGTTGGCAACCATCATCCTACTCTCTGCTTCTATGAGTTTGATAGTTTTAGATTCTACGTATAAGTGAAAACATGGCATATTTTTCTTTCCATGTTGGGCTTATTTCACTTAGCACAATGTCCTCCAAGTTCATCCATGTCATCTCAAATGACAGAATTTCCTTATTTTTAAAAGCTAAATTACATATCATTAGTTATATATACTACATTTTTGTTATGCATTCCTCCATCAATGGACACTTAGATTAATTTTATATCTTGGCTATTGTGAATAGTGCTGCAATGAACATGGGAGTGCAGATGTCTCTTTGACATGCTGATTTCATTTCCATTGAATACATACCCAGTAGTGGGATGGTTGGTTCCTATGGTAGTTCTATTTTCAATTTTTTTTTAAGGAACTTCTACAATGGCTATACTAATTTACATTGACACCAGTAGTGTACAGGGTTCCCTTTTCTTTTTTTTTTTTTAGACAGGGTCTCACTCTGTCACCCAGGCTGGAGGGCACTGGCCGCAATCTTGGGGTTCACTGCAACCTGCAACTTCCGCCTCCTGGGCTTAAGCGATCCTCCCGCTTTGGCCGCTCAAATAACTGGGACTACAGGTGTGAGCCACCACGCCCATCTAATGTTTGTATGTATGTATGTATGTATGTATGTATTTAGTAGAGATGAGTTTTCACCATGTTGCCCAGGCTGATCTCAAACTCCTGAGCTCAAGAGATCCACTCCCTGCAGCCTCTGAAAGTGCTAGGATTATGGGAGTAAGCCACCATGCCGGACCCTTCATCTTTTATTTATTTATTTATTTATTTAATATACGGAGTTTCACTCTGTTGCCCAGGCTGGAGTGCAGTGGAGCAATTTCGGCTCATCGCAACCTCCACCTCCCAGGTTCGAGCGATTCTCCTGCCTCAGTTTCCCGAGTAGCTGGGATTACAGGCACCTGCCACCATGCCGGGCCAATATTTTGTATTTTTTAGTAGAGACGAGGATTCACCATGTTGGTCAGGCTGGTCTTGAACTCCTGAACTCAGGTGATCTGCCTGCCATAGCCTCCCAAAATGCTGGGATTACAGGCGTGAGCCACCGCGCCCTGCCTCATTGCTTGTGTAATAGCCATTCTAACAGATATAAGGTGATATCTCATTGTGGTCTCAATTTGCATTTCTCTGATGATTAGTGATGCAGAGCATCTTTTCATATATCTATTGGCCATTTGTGTATCTTCTTTTGAGAAATGTCTATCCAGGTTCTATGTTCATTTTTTTAAATTGTCTGCTTTTTTTTTCTATTGAGTTGTTTGAGTCCCTTAAATATATTGGATATTAATCTTTTTTTGGATGTGTGGTGTGCAAATATTTTTTTTCCATCTGCTATCTTAGTTTCAATTTGTGAGACACCAAGCAGAGAACCCAGCTGAATCTGCCTGGATTTGTGACCAAAAGAACTGTGAGATAGTAAATGAAAGTTATTTTAAACCTCTAAGTTGTTGTAATTTGTTTCGGTAGCAATAGAAAACTAAAACAAGATATCTCATAATTTAGCAATTATCATTGAAGTAGGTGATAATCTTTATACTGCAGTCTGTAAAAAGTTATCACTAAGCATCGTATTATTTGATGGAATGTTTAGATTTTATTTTCTAAAGAAGATTCACACATAAGGAGTTCATGAATCCAGAATCCATTTCTTTCTTTAAAATATAATTTGTTTGGGTGTAGAGTAATAGGAGAACTTATAGGAACTGGCTGCTGGTAAAACGTTTGACATTAAATTTTGAAAATACAGCATAATTTTATGTTAGGCAAAAAATTTAACATTCTTAAATTGATGATATTTGAAAAAAATTTCTTCTTTGATTCCCATCATCATACTTAGGTGAGACTCATTTTTCTACTATGAATATTATTCAAACAAAATACAGAAACAGTGGAGAGATACATTAGTTCATGCAAAGAATACTATTGAAATTCAATCCAAATTGGATAAAATTAAGAAGCATCAGAAAGATCACTGGTCACATTAAAAATTTTGATATTGATATACGTAATGTGTGTTCCCTATGTGCACATGGGTTGTTTTCTTGTTAGTTTAAAGACTTTACTTATTTATTTGTTTAGAGACAGAGTCTCACTCTGTCGCCCAGGCTAGAGTGCAATGGTGCAGTCTCTGCCCACTGTAACCTCCACCTCCCAGGTTCAAGCAATTCTCCTGCCTGAGCTACCTGAGTAGCTGGAATTACAGGCACCCACCACCAAGCCCGGCGAATTTTTGTATTTTTAGTAGAGACGGGGTTTCACCATGTTGCCTAGGATGGTCTCCAACTCCTGACCTCAGGTGATTCCCCTGCCTCAGCCTCCCAAAACATTGGGATTACAGGTGTGAGCCACCATGCCTAGCCTGACTTTACTTTTTTAGAGCAGTTTTAGAGCAAAATTGGAGAGGAAAGCACAGAAATTTCCCATATACCTCCAACTCCCATACATGCTCAGCCTGTCCTATTATCAACATCTGGACCAGAATGGTACATGTGTTATAATTGGTAAATCTACATCAACACATCATAATTACCCAAAGTCCATAGTTCACATTAGGGTTCACTCGGTGTTGCACATTCTATGGGTTTGGACAAATGTATAATGTCATGTATGCATTATAGTATCATACAGAGTGTTTTTGATGCCTTAAAAATCCTCTATGCTCTGTCTATTCATCAGCCCCACCACCCCGACCCCCCACCATGCCTGGCAACTACTTTTTTTACTGTCTGTAGTTTTGCCTTTTCCAGAATGTCTTATAGTTTGAATTAAACACTATGTAGCCTTTTCAGATTGGCTTATTTCATTTAGCGATATGCATTTAAGGTTCCTCCATGTCTTTTTATGACTTAATAGCACATTCATTTTTAGTATTAAATAATATTCTACCATATTGATGTACCACTGTTTTCCATTTATCTACTGAAGGACATCTTAGTTGCTTTCAAGTTTTAAGAATTATAAAGCTGCTAAAACATTCATGTGCAGGTTTTTCTCTGGACTTAAGTTTTCAACTCCTCTTCGTAAGTAACAAGCAGCACGATTGCTGTACCTTATGGTAAGAGTATTTCTTACAAAGTAAGCTTTGTAAGAAACCACCAAATTGTCTTCCAAAGTGGCCGTACCATTTTTTATTCCCACCAGCATCAAATGACAGCACCTGTTGTTCCATGTCCTTGCCAGGACGTGGTGTTGTCAGTGTTCTGACTTTTGGCCATTCTAACAGTGTGTGTGGTATCTCATTATTGCTTTAATTTGCATTTCTCTGATGACTTATGATATAGAGTATCTTTTCACATGTTTATTTGCCATCTATATTTCATCTTTGTTGAGGTGCTGTTAAGGTTTTTGGTCCATTTTTAATCATGTTGCTTGTTTTTTTCTTTTCAAGTTTCTAAGAGCTCCGTGTATATTTTGAATAACATCTTTCATCGAATGAGTCTTTTGCAAATGATTCCTCACAGTCTGTGCCTGCCTTCTCAGTTTATTGGGATTGTCTTTAACAGGACAGAAGTTGAAATTTAATGAAGTCGACCTTATCAATTTTTTTTCATAGATCATGTATTTGGTGTCATATCTAAAAAGTCATCACCAGATTCCAGGTCATCTAGATTTTTATCTGCATATAGATTTTTAACATATAAAATTATTCTTTCACTAATATCTTTGTTTTGTTATGATTGAGGAATGACAAAAAGTTATGAGCATAATATTTATCTCCATATTAATTAGTTACATGTATTTTCACTCATTAATATATATAATTTTGCAATTGTTTTCCTTTCCACTGTGTTATATTTGTGTAGATTATATTTACTCAAAAGCAATTTTATGTCTGTTGATTCTAAGTATTTACATTTGATTTTTGGATGTCTTTTTATTTTTCATTTTATGGTAATTATCTTTCATTTTAATTTTTCCATGACAATTTGGAAGTTTTAAAATTGGTACTCTACAGAGAGTTGGAAAAGCATCTTTAAAAAGTAATCATATGTCTGCTGATTCCTTACATCCTAACTCCAGACCTATTACATTTAGTCTCTGGAGTTGTCCAGGAATGTGTGTTTGTCCTGTTTTGTTTCAAGCTCCCCAGGTGAGTTTAATATGTAACCCAAGGCCTGGTGCAGTGGCTCACGTCTGTAATCCCAGCACTTTGGGAGGCTGAGGTAGGAGGATCATCTGAGGTAGGGAGTTCAAGACCAGCCTGGCCAACATGGTGAAACCCCTTCTCTACTAAAAATAAAAAATTACCTGGGTGTGGTGGCACATGCCTGTAATCCAGCTACTTGGGAGGCTGAGGCATGAGAATCACTTGAACCCGGGAGGTGGAGGCTGCGGTGAGCCGATGCTGTGCCATTGCACTCCAGCCTAGGCAACAGAGTGAGACTCTATCTCAAAAAATAAATAAATAAATAAATAAAGCAACCTAAGTAGCTTAAAGTCATTGTGTAACAAAATCAGAGCTTTGACATAAACATGAAAAGTATAAGGTTTGCAGAGATGTAGGAAGTAGAATAATCTTTTTCTTGGTCTTCTTTTGTTTTGTTCTTTAGCTTTGGTCAAGTACAATCCCTTACTCTAACATAAACATTTTTCTATTATTGAGTAAAACCATATTCTAAAGCAGAAAACCTTCTCTAAAAAGAAGCTATGTCTTTTTTTTGGAAAAAAATAGAAAATAATTAGAATCAGAAAATCTGTGTTAAAATAACTGCACTGACATTAACATATTTTTCATATTTGAGGAAGGGGGTTCAGAAGGTCACAGGAGTTAGGGAAGGAGGGAAAGTAAAATCACCTAAGGAGTTTTTAAATTAACCCATCTAATCTGATTTGCCTTAAAGGAGAGAGGAAAAGGGGGTATGGGTAGGGGTAGAGAAGAATCTGCAAAGAGAAAGGAGGAAGAAAAGGGGTAAAGAGAGAGGGAAAAGAGAAGGGTGAGGGCAGAGTGAAATGGGGATTGTTTCAAACTATACACGACGACACTGCAACACCAGGATTCTGCCAATACCATTCTAGACGCTCTAAGAGCTCCAGCAAAGAGGTTGAGGAGGAAGGAAATGTGCAGTTCATAAAAGCCAGGGGAGGTAGTTCTTCATGGGCTCACTGGTTGAAAACCACTTGTATACGACAATTTCTCAGGCAGTGTCGATAGCCATAAAAAGACTAGAAATTTGGCCGAGGGGTGAGACTCCCAGTGATGCCTGCAAGGATTAACTGAGGACCAGGGAGGAATGTAAACAGCCACATCTGTATCTTCTATGGCAATTGCTTCTGGGAGGAGCAGGGCAGCAGGAAGGTGGGCAGGAATGCTAGGTACTTGGCTTCTGGATCCCTCTTCCCTAATTATTCAATAAGCACTCCCTACCTGTTCAAGTTTCAGTTTCTCACCTGTAAAACAGAAATGATAATATCTAAGCAGAGTTGCCTGAGGATTAAGTAAGATAAAATATTCCCCATATTGTAGGGTGTCGGTGAATGATAGCCATTTAATAGTTGAATGCGCGAGAGAGATTAAATATCTATCTTCATCCGAAAAAGGGGGGTTTGTGTTATTCATTGTTGGACCTAAATTCTCAAAGACACTTCGAAGTAGAGTGGAATATTTAAATGGTTGAGAACCATTTGCCAGAAGAGATTAGCAAAAACAAGTTACAGTTACAAGTTTAAGTGGAGTTGAATAATAGAACTTGGTCACAAATACTAATCAGTAATGGAGTTCAAACATTCAGCTTCTAAAATGCTATTTGCTAAAAAGAAAGTCTTGAACCATCTATTAAAACCTACTGCAGAAATAATTCATAACATTTCATTCCTTCTCGGGACAGTTATATGCATAGAGCATGTTGATTTGTGAATTGTACAAAAAGGAGCCAACAGTAGCATATTTCATGATATTTCATAGTCTTTAGTAACCCCCAGACCATTTTACAACAGAAATAAAAAAATAAAATGAGGCTAAAAATTTTAACTTCTTCTGCTATTAAGACACATTTTTTTTACTTTGCAGGAAAATCACAATTAAATGTAAAGAAACTAAAATGAACTTGTTAAATTGGATTATTTCACTTTTACATCACTGTCAAGAAGTAGCTATAATTTTTCCTGAATCAGCAAAAGATGATGTAAAAGGAAATAATAGCTCTAAGTAAATTAAAATTATCCTTAAGATTAAAATATCCTTTTTATTTTCTACAGTCCCAAAACACACGGTACTCATTGAATTTGTGGGTAGAAATGGAAATAAAACATTAAGTGAATAAAAATGATCTGAATGATTGAATTGCTCTCCCTTTAAAATAAGCAAAACCTTCCCTAAATAATGAAATGAAAGGTTAAAAAAAAACAATTATTTTAGACACCAACTAGTTCTAGGACCCAGCTCTCTGCTTGCTCTAATGTTCTTGGCTTATAAAGCATCCCACTGTGGAAGATGGTCTAAAGTAGCTGCCACATTTTCTTTACCACTTCCCAGGGGTAAATTCTGATAATTTAAATAGATTTCAAAATTTTACCTTGCATATTTATCTGAAATGGCCAAAAAAATGACTTGATTTCAGGCTTTAATTATATCAGATATGGTTTTTATATTAAATGATATTTGCTCTTAAATTTATTCTAGTACAAAAAATGTAGTATCTGGAATATAGTTTCTGCTATGACCTCAGCTTTGAGATGATCTCTCCAAGGCTGACAAGAATATCCCAGTAGACAAATCCACTATGAGCTTTTCAGTACTGATCTTACCTGATCCCTCCATGGTATCTGACCCTGCCAACCACCCCTTCTGGAATTAAGTGTCTTCTTTCTCATTCATCATTACACTCCTAGGACATTTGGCTTTTCTCCCTCTCAGACTTCTGTGCGGTATGGTGGGTAAGTGTGCAATGCAGGAATCAGCAGCTTACTTTAATCCTTGCTCCAGAACAGACTATGTCTGTTTCATTGTGCAGATTACTTTAACTGCAGGTGCCTCAGTTATCTCATCTACAAATAGGGATTATATTGGTCTTGCTTGTTAATGGGACCTTACTATCCAAGTGGAAAGGAACACTTATTACTTATTATGTGATTTTTTGTATAATACCCTTTTAATTAATTATGTAAATGGACTAAGCAATAAATACTTTAAACATGAAAATATTCCAAAATTAGTACATCAAAATGTGTGGGTTTAATTGATAACTATAAAATATAGGTTAAAAATAAATGGGGATTTATTAACCTTTGTGCATAGCTGGCCTTTTATAATAAACTACTGAAAGTACTGATTCACAATTACATAGATGTAACAATTTTAAGCATTAAATTATAAATTACAAAGAGATACACACACACACATATATATGTTGTGGCCTTGTAATATATATATATATAGTACTTGTGATTCTCTTAGATGTTTAAACAACCAAAAAAATACAATATCTAATATTATAATAATCAAAAGAATAACCAGCATGCTTAAACAAAAACTGCTTTTAAAATTGTTAATAAAATCATTTTAATTATTTTTATCATTATCTATTTTTATTATGCTCATTCTTTCTTTCCAGAATATCTTCCTAAGGCTTTTAGTAGTTTTATTATTATTATGCCTTTTTAGAGTTTCAACAATCTTATTATATTCTATACAAAAATATATAAAATTTTGAGCCACTCAAGGTTATAGAATCTGTGGCAGTATGGGAAAGGGTACTTATTGGGGAATATTACCTATTAACCTAGCTGCAAAAATTTCTAAACAAAACATAAGAAAATCATACCTAGGGATATCAATAAAAAAGAATCCATTATAATGGAGATGGGTTTAGTCTCAGAAGAGCAAGGATGATTTAATACTGTAAAATCTATTTTTACAGACCATAACATTGGTGTATTGATGTATTTAAAGCAAAAGAGTAGGAAATATTTTGATATATGCCAAAGAATAATTCCATTAAATTCAGTTTCCATTCATGATTCTAAAAACAAATAAAAAAACTTTCCAAGCTAAGAATAGTTCTCCTTATTTTAATTAAATGTATCTAGGAAAAACTAAAACAAACATGATAATTAACGATAAATCATTGGAAGCTTTATCTTAAAAGCCAGAAACCATAAAAGGGTGTCTATATCATTACTACTACTCAAAATGTAATAGGAAGTTGCAGTCAAGAATAACCTTAAAAAGAAAAAGAATAAAGAATATAAATACGTGAAAAGAAGAGGGACCATATTTATTTTTTAAATATTTACAGTAAAATCTCTGAAGAATCTGTACATACAAAAAATAGATTATAACCAATTAAGAAGAGATTTCTGGATAAACAATTAATACAGAAAAGTTAGTGACATGAGTTTTAGTGCCAGTAAAGATGGCTTTTGGCTCCTGTCTCTAAAAGCAACTTTGAAGGTCTAAAGAAGGAAACGTGAAATCCAAGATATTATAGATTAAAAGAAAAAAAAAACACTTGAGCTAAGCCCCTGGAGAAATGAAAAGCTATTTTAAACATGTTAGAGAAAGAGGTTTGTAAGTGCAGCTCTGTGAGAATAAATTAGTAAACAGGAGTTCGAGTTATTCTTTTTAACTACTGATAAGTATGCAACAACAAACAACAAAAATTTAGCAAAGCTATAGAAGCAATATAATTACTATGCTTGACCAAATGGACATATAGAGAATTCTATATTTATTTATTAGAGAATATACATTTTTCCCAAACACACAAGAACAATTTATCTCTCTCTTGTTTTTTTCTATGTCCCCCCTATTCACAATATAGACAAGGCACAGGACCTGGGCTGAGTTGTATATGGGGTGTGTTTACTCTATCTCTTTTTTCTGTACAGTCAATGCAAGCACACAGCTGGTTGTAAGCACCAGGAGGCCAACAATTTCTAAAACTTGATCACATGCTAGCTTAGAAAGTATGTCTTAACGAATTGCAAAATGTAGGTAATCTACATGAGTAGATTATATTCCCTGACATCAAAACACAATTGAGTTAGAAAATTATAACAAAAGGATAAATTAACTCTACATATATTGGGAAATAAAAAACACTAATTCTAGGTCACCTACGGCTCAAAAAAAGAAATAACAATGAAATTTGAAAAATATTTAGAATTAAATGATAGTAAAATACTACATATAAAAACTTATGATGTGCAAGAAAATGGCACTTCAGAGGAAATGTTACATAAACATTCATCTAACAGCAAGGGAAAGCTAAAAATTAATTAGCCAACATTACAAATGGGAAAAATAACAGCAAAGTAGACCCCAAAAAAGTAGAAGTGAAGTTTTAAGAGCAGATATTGGTGATATACAGAACAAAATCTGAGAAAGATCAACAAAGCCAATATGATCAAAATCATCAGTCTTTGGAAAAATTCAAATTAAAAGCATAATGAACTTCTATTTCATACTAACTAGAATTGCTAACATTAAAAAAACTGACAATACCAAATTCTGAGGAATATAGAACAATGAAACTCTAATATGTTGCTGATGGAAGTGAAAATAAGCTATAACAATGTAGGAAATCTATTTGTCTGTGCCTTTGTAAGTTAACTGTACACCTACACCCTGACCTAGAAATTCCATTCCCAAAGCAATGAAAACACTGTCATAAAAAGACTTGTACAAGAATGCCTATAGTACTGTTATTCGCAATAGTCCCAAACCAGAAACAACTCAACCATCTGTCAGTGGGAAAATGGATAAACAATTTGTGGTATGTTTATACAATAGGATTATTCTCAGTAACAACAAAGAACAAATTAATGCTACAAGCAACGACATGCATAAATCTCAAAAATACTACATTGAGTGAAAAAAGCCAAACACAAAAGTGTACATACTATGTGATTTCATATATGAGAAATTCAAGCACAGACAAAACTACTGCATGGTGATGGTCTCTGGGAGGTGTAAGGATTGAATGGAAGGTGGCATGATGGAAATATTATATATTAGGGATGGTAACATGGGTATATGTATGTATCAAAACTCAATGAAACAGATTAAATTTTTAAAGATGACCACAGCAGTATCTCCCATACTGTATGTTGTGCAATGCGACCTTGCCACTCCCCCAAACAAGAGATAGAGTCTAATCCCAATACTTGTGAATCTGGGCTTAATTTAGTGACTTAGTTGACTAACAGAATGTGGCAGAAGTGACACTCTAGGACTTCAGAGGCCAAACTACTAAAAAAGCCTTACAGTTTGCTCCTGGGTCTCTTGGGACATGCAGAATCCAGCCACCATGCTATGAGAAGGCAATGTCACATGGAGAGCCATGTACAGAGGATCAGGTTTATAGTTCTAACCAAGTGCGCAAGTAACAGCAAGCAGAAACTGCCAGGCATGTGAGAGAGCCATTTTGGTTGTCCAACCCAATCAAGTCTTCAGATGACTAGAGACTCAGTTGACATCAAATCACATCCTGTGGTTTAAGGAGATACCCCAAATGATAATTATCCAGACAAGACAGTCAACTCCAAAACTGTATGAGTTGATAAAAAAAAATTGTTTTAAGCCACTAAGTTATAGATAACTGAACCCTTATTGAGTTGTATGAATATTTGTACATTTCACTATATGCAAATTTTACCTCAGTACAAATAAGATTATAAGAGAAAATACCGTATTTGAATTAGGTTTAGCGACATATAACAGAAATAAAGATAAGGGCTCAAACAGTATAGAAGCATATTTCTCTCTGATGTACGAAAATAAAAAATAAAAGAATGTAAAAGTTCAAAAACAATGTAGGGTATACTGGGCAGCTTCACAGTCATGAGACCAAGGCTCTGTCTAAATCTTCCTTTCATGGTCATTGTTAGACCTCCCCTGACTTCAGGTTGTTCACAGGCTCATGTAGCATCAAATCACTGGGGAGCTACTATTGGTCATTATGTATTATTTATCCTCATCTTCAAAGGAGCACTGTTAATCAAGTCTGCTTTTCATCCCTTTTTCATTCTCCCAGGTCAGGATGCCATTATCTCTGTCCTAGATTAATACAATAACTGCTTATCTACCATTCTCCTTCTGACCTTTCTTCCCCCTGAGAAAAGAAAAATAACTCAGGGGAGTTTGAATAGTGCTGCCTCACCCATTATCTTCATGTTCTTGGAATTTGTGGCACAAGAACCAGGTACAGCTAATCAACACTTTATGTTATTTTAATGTAAGTGATTGGTAAACAGCTTAGGAACTGCCTCTTCTTTCCTTTAAAAACCCACATGTAACTGCTGCTAATCGGAGCATATATTCAGGGCAACTTGAATCTGTCTCTTGGGTTGCAGTCCTCAAATCTGACCCAAAATAAACTCTCTATATTAATTTTCTCTCCATTTTTTTCCTTTAGGTTGATATTCTAGTCTCATCTTTTACATGACTCCCAAACATAAATCTCCTAATCATTTCACTCTTCTACCAGCCTTTCAGACCCTTTAATTTCAGACCCTGTAATACAACCTTATTGCCAATAAAATAAAATCCAAACTCATAGGGACTATCCAGATTCCTGGAGCATAAGGTTTGAGTATATGCTTTATATTTATATCTATTGTTTTGGGAAAAAAAGGTAGTTTTGGTTTCTATTACAAAGTCAAATTTTCTCTTTCTCTTTGTCTCTCTCTCTCTCTGTCTCTCCCTCTCTCTCATGTGTGTGTATATACACACACACACATATTCACATATATATACATACATATTATAAATCCTAATTGCAAACCTTTGGTGCAAAATATGTTGGAAAATGGATTATCTTATTCATTTTGGGGTCCCACACTTACATTAGAAAACACCATTTGGAAATTTGCAGGTAGTGTGAAGGGAAAGGTGAGGCAATGTAACACAATGTCCCTTCTGGAAATAGTTAAAAAAATAAAAATGTTTGGTTTGTAAAAGAGAAGTAGAGACATATAGGTGATGGGACATCATTGATGTCTCTTAAGTATGAAGGCTTTGCATATTTTGTTTAGTAACTCCTCTCTCTTCATGGTTTGTACTTCTCTACTCTGAGGGTGTGTGTGTGTGCGTGTGTGTGTGTGTGTAATTTTTAATAGTCTTGCTTTGACAATTAAGTTATTAATTTATCCACAAATGAGTTCTGGCAGAAGATAAATGTAGAATTTCATTTCTTTATGGATAACCATATAGATACATAGAGACATAGGTAGTTGGATAGATGAAGATTTTCTTCCATTCATGCCTGAACTTCAAGGCAGAAAGCTGAAGCTGCCTTATATTATGATTTCAGAAGACAAAAGTAAAAAGCTAAGCTTGTTGAAGAGATGACAGTAAGTGTCATATGGGGAGAAACAAAATTCTTGGGATTGTGGAGAGAGAGAGATGTCTCCTGAGACTGGAATGTAACAGAAGTCATTCAGATACATTCTTCTGTTGGAGTAGCATTCCCAGAAGGTGACAGCACCTCAAAAGAAATGGCTGGGCCTTGTGCCTTAGGAGACTGGACCCCACAGCCTAGTAGAGGCATAAAAATCTTCCCTGGGCCTAACTGTGGCCCATAAGAGGGATGACAAACCAAAGGAGCCCATATAGATGGGACAATTGACCCAATACCCTGAGGTACCTCTCCAGTGCTTTGTTGATGCATGAGCACTGTGAAAGGAAATTAAATTTTGGGACCCCAAACTCATTTAGCCAAAAGGAAAAGTCAAGCTGGGAACTGGGTCACGCAAACCTGCCTCCACCTTTTGGCTGCTAAATAAGATGGCTACACAATGAAAACGTACTTGCCTCCCCCATGTTTTGCCCACAGGGAAATTCCTGGTGAGCTGTTAAAACTTCACTATGGCAATGCAAATTGATAGCTTTATAAAAATGCAGTCAACCCAGCTCTCCAGACACAAATGCATATCTTGTTGTTCCCCTACCCCATTTGTCGGTGTTATGTAAAATGAAGATTCTCCCGATTTTTCCTTTGACCCTTTTGTTTTTGTGAAAACTGTATGCTTCTCAATAGACCACCCTTTCCCTTTTAAATTTGGACCCCTCAAAATCATCTTGAGAGAAAGGCATAGACCTGTCTCCCAGGCGCATCCTTAACTTTGGCAAATAAATCTCCAAAAATGATTGAGACTTGTCTTCCATTGACAGTACCCAGGACCTTTGTAAACCCTGGGGCAAGGGCAGGCCTAATAACAATTGAGAGGAAATATTCAACCAATCAAGCAAAACAGAGTCTTGGAGTAGCCAATTTAAAGAAGGTATAGAAATACTATTTATTGCATACATATATATGTTCATCAACTGATTCATAACTACTATTTAAATTTAAACTTTATAGTACTAAATTTAAAAATTGGCAATTTTTTTTCAGAAATAGTAAGTATAAATATAATCTGTAATCAACACAAAACAGTAATATTCAAAATACTGAAAACTGAAGCATTTAAAGTGTTTACAGGTGCTTTAGAAACCCTTGGACAAGATAGGAAGAATCAATATCGTGAAAATGGCCATACTGCTCAAAGTAATTAATAGATTCAATGCTATCCCCATCAAGCTACCATTGACTTTCTTCACAGAATTAGGAAAAAACTTCTTTAAATTTCATATGGAACCAAAAAAAGGGCGCATATAGCCAAGACAATCCTAAGCAAAAAGAACAAACCTGGAGGCATCACACTACCTGACTTCAAACGATACTACAAGGCTACAGTAACCAAAACAGCATGGTACTGGTACCAAAACAGATATATAGACCAATGAAACAGAATAGAGGCCACAGAAATAATGTCACACATCTACAACCATCTGATCTTTGACAAACCTGACAAAAACAAACAATGGGGAAAGGATTCCCCATTTAATAAATGGTATTGGGAAAACTGGCTAGCCATATGCAGAAAACTGAAACTGGACCCCTTCCTTACACCTTATACAAAAATTAACTCAAGATGGTTTAAAAACTTAAATGTAAAACCTAAAACCATAAAAACCTTAGAAGAAAACCTAGGCAATACCATTCAGGACATAGGCATGGGCAAAGACTTCATGACTAAAACACCAAAAGCAATGGCAACAAAAGCCAAAATTGACAAATGGGATCTAATTAAACTAAAGAGCTTCTAGACAGCAAAAGAAAGTATCATCAGAGTGAACAGGCAACCTACAGTATGGAATAAAATTCTTTTCAGTCTATCCATCTGACAAAGGGCTAATATCCAGAATCTAAAATGAATTTAAACAAATTTACAAGAAATAAACAACCCCTTCAAAAAGTGGGTAAACAGACACTTCTCAAAAGAAGACATTTATGTGGTCAAAAAACATATGAAAAAAAGGCTCATCATCACTGGTCATTAGAGAAATGCAAATCAAAACCACAATGAGATACCATATCATACCACTTAGAATGGCGATCATTAAAAAGTCAGGAAACAATGCATGCTATAGAGGATGTGGAGAAATAGGAATGCTTTTACACTGTTAGTGGGAGTGTAAATTAGTTCAACCATTGTGGAAGACAGTGTAGTGATTCCTCAACGATCTAGAACCAGAAATACTATTTGACCCAGCAATCCCATTACTGGGTATATACCCAAAGGATTATAAATCATCCTACTATAAACACACATGCACACATATGCTTATTGCAGCACTATTCACAGTAGCAAAGACTTGGAACCAGCCCAAATACTCATCAATGATAGACTGGATAAAGAAAATGTAGCACATACACACCATGGAATACAATGCAGCCATTAAAAAGGATGAATTCATGTCCTTTGAAGGTACATGGATGAAGCTGGAAACCATCATTCTCAGCAAACTAACACAGGAACAGAAAACCAAACACCACATGTTCTCACTCATAAGTGGGAGTTGAACAATGAGAACATGTGGACATAGGGAGGGGAACGTCAAACACTAGGGACTGTTGGGGGTGTGGGGGTAGGGGAGGGATAGCAATAGGAGAAATACCTAAGGTAGATGACAGGTTGATGGGTGCAGCAAACCACCATGGCATGTGTAGCAAACCACCATGGCATGTGTAGAAAACCACCATGACACGTGCATACCTATGTAACAAACCTACATGTTCTGCACATGTATCCCAGAACTCAAAGTATAAGGAAAAAAAAAAAAGAAAGAAAGAAAGAAAGAAAGGAAGCTTTGGACAATGAGGAAAATGAATTAAAAAGCATCATTAAAGTTTAAACAGGAAATATTTCCATTCCTATCAATCACTTATTTACTAATTTATTCAGGAAAATCACAATGAGCTGATACTGAAATTATAAAGTCCTGTTCTGGCATACTTAGTTAAATATTTCAAATCTCCTTTATTCACCATAGGAAGCCCTTTGTCTTTGATGCAAACTGCTAACGTGATGAATGGTTTAGGAAGGAGCTACAAAAGGTGTAATTGTCCATGAATTCTTATATTGGATTTATGTTGTATGCCAGTACTTTTTATTTATTTGCAACTATCAGAAAAAGAAAAATGGAAATAAAATTCTAAAAGTGGGCCAAGATGGCTTCAGGTTAGCCATATGCATAATAAAAAATAGGCCTACATACTAAAGCTGAACTCTCCTCTGCAGGGCTGGATTCTGTCAAATATTTCATCAATGTTTACTGATTACAACTTTGTCTATCAGATAAAACACAAAGGCAAGATATAATAAGTCATCACTTTCCAGACCATAAGAAACCTACATGCTCATTAACATTTTACCCTACATACCGTAACCACATATTTGCTTTATCTTACATGTAATGTAAATGAGCATCACTCAAAATTATAAGAATGTCACTTTCACTTCACTGCTCCCCTTCTTCTATTTCCTATGTAACAGAATGTATAAATACAGTGTTTTGTGTAGCTCATTTGGGAACACATTCTCAATTCTTTTGTTTGTTTTTTGTTTTTTTGAGATGGAGTCTCGCTCTGTCGCCCAGGCTGGAGTGCAGTGGCGCGATCTCGGCTCACTGCAAGCCCCGCCTCCTGGGTTCATGCCATTCTCTTGCCTCAGCCTCCTGAGTAGCTGGGACTACAGGCGCCCGCCACCATGCCCGGCTAATTTTTTTGTATTTTTAGTGGAGATGGGGTTTCACCCTGTTAGCCAGGATGCTCTGGTACTCCTGACTCAAGATCTGCCCGCCTCGGCCTCTGAAAGCGCTGGCATTACTGTTGTGAGCCACCACGCCCGGCCACATTCTCAGTTTGCACTGACTGAGTCTGTGTTTCCCAAGCTATTAGTCCTCAAACTTGGATCAGAATAAAATTAACTTAAAATTTCTTTAAGGTGAGGGTGGAGCCAAGATGGCCAAATAGCAGCAGCTCCAGTCTACAGCTCCCAACGTGAGCAATGCAGAAGATGGGTGATTTCTGCATATCCAACTGAGGTACCGGGTTCATCTCACTGGGGAGTGCCGGACAGTGGGTGCAGGAGAGTGGGTGCAGCGCACTGTGTGTGAGCTGAAGCAGGGCGAGACGTCGCCTCACACAGGAAGCGCAAGGAGTCAGGGAATTCCCTTTCCTAGTCAAAGAAAGGGGTGACAGACGGCACATGGAATATCGGGTCACTCCCACCCTAATACTGCGCTTTTCCAACGGGCTTAACAAACGGCACACCAGGAGATTATATCTCACACCTGGCTCAGAGGGTCTTACACCCATGGAGCATCACTCATTGCTAGCACAGCAGTCTGAGATCAAACTGCAAGGCAGCAGCAAGGCTGGGGGAGGGGTGCCCACCATTGCCAAGGCTTGAGTAGGTAAACAAAGTGGCCAAGAAGCTCGAACTGGGTAGAGCCCATCACAGCTCAAGGAGGCCTGCCTGCCTCTGTAGGCTCCACCTCTAGGGGCAGGGCACAGACAAAGAAAAGGCAGCAGTAACCTCTGCAGACTTAAATGTCCCTGTCTGACAGCTTTGAAGAGAGTAGCAGTTCTCCCAGCACGCAGTTTGAGATCTGAGAACAGGCAGACTGCCTCCTCAAGCGGGTCCCTGACCCCCGAGTAGCCTAACTGGGAAGCACCCCCCAGCAGGGGCAGTCTGACACCTCACATGGCTGGGTACTCCTCTGAGACAAAACAACCAGAGGAACAATCAGGCAGCAGCATTTGCGGTTCACCAATATCCACTGTTCCGCAGCCACTGCTGCTGATACCCAGGCAAACAGCGTCTGGAACGGACCTCCAGCAAACTCCAACAGACCTGCAGCTGAGGGTACTGACTGTTAGAAGGAAAACTAACAAACAGAAAGGACATCCACACCAAAAACCCATCTGTACGTCACTATCATCAAAGACCAAAGGTAGATAAAACCACAAAGATGGGGAAAAAACAGAGCAGAAAAACCGGAAATTCTAAAAATCAGAGCGCCTCTCCTCCTCCAAAGGAATGCAGCTCTTCACCAGCAACAGAAGAAAGCTGGATAGAGAATGACTTTGACAAGTTGAGAGAAGAAGGCTTCAGAAGATCAAACTACTCCGAGCTAAAGGAGGAAGTTCCAACCAATGCCAAAGAAGTTAAAAACCCTGAAAAACAATTAGATGAATGGCTAACTACAATAACCAATGCAGAGAAGTCCTTAAAGGACCTGATGGAGCTGAAAACCACGGCACAAGAACTACGTGACGAATCCACAAGCCTCAGTAGCCGATGTGATCAACTGGAAGAAAGAGTATCAATGATGGAAGACGAAATGAATGAAATGAAGCAAGAAGAGAAGTTTAGAGAAAAAAGAATAAAAAGAAACAAACAAAGCCTCCAAGAAATATGGGACTATGTGAAAAGACCAAATCTACGTCTGATTGGTGTACCTGAAAGTGACGGGGAGAATGGAACCAAGTTGGAAAACACTCTGTAGGATATTATCCAGGAGAACTTCCCCAATCTACCAAGGCAGGCCAACATTCAAATTCAGGAAATACAGAGAATGCCACAAAGATACTCCTCGAGAAGAGCAACTCCAAGACACATAATTGGCAGATTCACCAAAGTTGAAATGAAGGAAAAAATGTTAAGTGCAACCAGAGAGAAAGGTCGGGATACCCACAAAGGGAAGCCCATCAGACTAACAGCGGATCTCTCGGCAGCAACTCTACAAGCCAGAAGAGAGTGGGGGCCAATATTCAACATTCTTAAGGAAAAGAATTTTCAACCCAGAATTTCATATCCAGCCAAACTAAGCTTCATAAGAGAAGGAGAAATAAAATACTTTACAGACAAGCAAATGCTGAGAGATTCTGTCACCACCAGGCCTGCCCTAAAAGAGCTCCTGAAGGAAGCACTCAACATGGAAAGGAACAACCGGTACCAGCCACTGCAAAAACATGCCAAATTGTAAAGACCATCAAGGCTAGGAAGAAACTGCATCAACTAACGAGCAAAATAACCAGCTAACATCATAATGACAGGATCAAATTCACACATAACAATATTAACCTTAAATGGAAATGGGCTAAATGCTACAATTAAAAGACACAGACAGGCAAACTGGATAAAGAGTCAAGACCCATCAGTGTGCTGTATTCAGGAAACCCATCTCACGTGCAGAGATACACATAGGCTCAAAATAAAGGGATGGAGGAAGATCTACCAAGCAAATGGAAAACAAAAAAAGGCAGGGGTTGCAATCCTAGTCTTGGATAAAACAGACTTTAAACCAACAAAGATCAACAGAGACAAAGAAGGCCATTACATAATGGTAAAGGGATCAATTCAGCAAGAAGAACTAACTATCCTAAATATATACGCACCCAATACAGGAGCACCAAGATTCATAGAGCAAGTCCTTAGTGACCTACAAAGAGACTTAGACTCCCACACAATAATAATGGGAGACTTTAACACCCCACTGTCAACATTAGACAGATCAAAGAGACAGAAAGTTCACAAGGATATCCTGGAATTGAACACAGCTCTGCACCAAGAGGACTTAATAGACATCTACAGAACTCTCCACCCCAAATCAACAGAATATACATTCTTTTCAGCACCACACCACACCTATTCCAAAATTGAACACATAGTTGGAAGTAAAGCTCTCCTCAGCAAATGTAAAAGAATAGAAATTATAACAAACTGTCTCTCAGACCACAGTGCAATCAAACTAGAACTCAGGATTCAGAAACTCACTCAAAACCACTCAACTACATGGAAACTGAACAACCTGCTCCTGAATGACTACTGGGTACATAAAGAAATGAAGGCAGAAATAAAGATGTTCTTTGAAACCAATGAGAACAAAGACACAACATACCAGAATCTCTGGGACACATTCAAAGCAGTGTGTAGAGGGAAATTTATAGCACTAAATGCCCACAAGAGAAAGCAGGAAAGATCTAAAATTGACACACTAACATCACAATTAAAAGAACTAGAGAAGCAAGAGCAAACACATTCAAAAGCTAGCAGAAGGCAAGAAATAACTAAGATCAGAGCAGAACTGAAGGAAATAGAGACACAAAAAACCCTTCAAAAAATCAATGAATCCAGGAGCTGGTTTTTTGAAAAGATCAACAAAATTGATAGACTGCTAGCAAGACTAATAAAGAAGAAAAGAGAGAAGAATCAAATAGACACAATAAAAAATGATAAAGGGGTAACACCACCGATCCCACAGAAATACAAACTACCATCAGAGAATACTATAAACACCTCTATGCAAATAAACAAGAAAATCTAGAAGAAATGGATAAATTCCTTGACACATACACCCTCCAAAAACTAAACCAGCAAGAAGTTGAATCTCTGAATAGACCAATAACAGGCTCTGAAATTGAGGCAATAATTAATAGCTTACCAACCAAAAAAAGTCCAGGACAAGATGGATTCACAGCCGAATTCTACCAGAGGTACAAGGAAAAGCTGGTACCATTCCTTCTGAAACTATTCCAATTGATAGAAAAAAGAGGGAATCCTCCCTAACTCATTTTATGAGGCCAGCATCATCCTGATACCAAAGCCTAGCAGAGACACACAAAAAAAGAGAATTTTAGACCAATATCCTTGATGAACATTGATGCAAAAATCCTCAATAAAATACTGGCAAACCAAATCCAGCAGCACATCAAAAAGCTTATCCACCATGATCAAGTGGGCTTCATCCCTGGGATGCAACGCTGGTTCAACATACAAAAATCAATAAACGTAATCCAGCATATAAAAAGAACCAAAGACAAAAACCACATGATTATCTCAATAGATGTAGAAAAGGCCTTTAACAAAATTCAACAAGCTTCATGCTAAAAACTCTCAATAAATTAGGTATTGATGGGACGTATCTCAAAATAATAAGAGCTATCTATGACAAACCCACAGCCAATATCATACTGAATGGACAAAAACTGGAAGCATTCCCTTTGAAAACGGGCACAAGACAGAGATGCCCTCTCTCACCACTCCTATTCAACATAGTGTTGGAAGTTCTGGCCAGGGCAATTAGGCAGGAGAAGGAAATAAATGGCATTCAATTAGGAAAAGAGGAAGTCAAATTGTCCCTGTTTGCAGATGACATGATTGTATATCTAGAAAACCCCATTGTCTCAGCCCAAAATCTCCTTAAGCTGATAAGCAACTTCAGCAAAGTCTCAGGATACAAAATCAATGTACAAAAATCACAAGGATTCTTATACACCAATAACAAATGGAGAGCCAAATCATGAGTGAACTCCCATTCACAAGTGCTTCAAAGAGAATAAAATACCTAGGAATCCAACTTATAAGGGATGGGAAGGACCTCTTCAAGGAGAACTACAAACCACTGCTCAATGAAATAAAAGAGGATACAAAGAAATGGAAGAACATTCCATGCTCATGGGTAGGAAGAATCAATATCGTGAAGATGGCCATACTGCCCAAGGTAATTTATAGATACAATGCCATCCCCATCAAGCTACCAATGAGTTTCTTCACGGAATTGGAAAAAACTACTTTAAAGTTCATATGGAACCAAAAAAGAGCCCGCATTGCCAAGTCAATTCTGAGCCAAAAGAACAAAGCTGGAGGCATCACGCTACCTGACTTCAAACTATACTACAAGGCTACAGTAACCAAAACAGCATGGTACTGGTACCAAAACAGAGATACAGACCAACGGAACACAACAGAGCCCTCAGAAATAATGCCCCATATCTACAACCATCTGATCTTTGACAAACCTGACAAAAACAAGAAATGGGGAAAGGATTTCCTATTTAAGAAATGGTGCTGGGAAAACTGGCTAGCCACACATAGAAAGATGAAACTGGATCCCTTCCTTACACCTTATACAAAAATTAATTCAATATGGATTAAAGACTTACATGTTAGACTTAAAACCATGAAAACTCTAGAAGAAAACCTAGGCAATACCATTCAGGACATAGGCATGGGCAAGGACTTCATGTCTAAAACACCGAAAGCAATGGCAACAAAAGCCAAACTGACAAATGGGATCTAATTAAACTGAAGAGCTTCTGCACAGCAGAAGAAACTACCATCAGAGTGAACAGGCAACCTACAGAATGGGAGAAAATTTTTGCAATCTACTCATCTGACAAAGGGCTAATATCCAGAATCTACAATGAACTCAAACAAATCTACAAGAAAAAAACAAACAACCCCATCAACAAGTAGGCAAAGGATATGAACAGACACTTCTCAAAAGAAGACATTTATGCAGCAACAGACACATAAAAAAATGCTCATCATCACTGGCCATCAGAGAAATGCAAATTCAAACCACAATGAGATACCATCTCACACCAGTTAAAATGGCGATCATTAAAAAGTCAGGAAACAACAGGTCCTGGAGAAATAGGAACACTTTTACACTGTTGGTGGGACTGTAAACGAGTTCAACCATTTTGGAAGTCAGTGTGCCGATTCCTCGGGGATCTAGAACTAGAAATACCATTTGACCCAGCCATCCCATCACTGGGTATATACCCAAAGGATTATAAATCATGCTGCTATAAAGACACATGCACACGTGTGTTTATTGTGGCACTATTCACAATAGCAAAGACTTGGAACAAACCCAAATGTCCAACAATGATAGACTGGATTAAGAAAATGTGGCACATATATACCATGGAATACTATCCAGCCATAAAAAAGGATGAGTTCATGTCCTTTGTAAGGACAGGGATGAAACTAGAAACCATCATTCTCAGCAAACTATCGCAAGGAAAAAAAACCAAACACCGCATGTTCTCACTCATAGGTGGGAATTGAACAATGAGAACACATGGACACAGGAAGGGGAACATCACACACCAGGGACTGTTGTGGGGTGGGTGGAGGGGGAGGGATAGCATTAGGAGATACACCTAATGCTAAATGACAAGGTAATGGGTGCAACACACCAACATGTCACATGTATATATATGTAACGAACCGCACATTGTGCACACGTACCCTAAAACTTAAAGTATAATAATAAAATTTTTAAAAAATGTCTTTAAGGTATAATGTCTTTTACTTAACCTTTAGGTTGACAGATGGCATAGTTGGCAGAATTCCAGCCAGATTCAGGGACACACAGGACTCATCTTAAGGAATTCAGTTCTTGGTACCAGCACAAAAGCATTGTGTTTGAACCAACTCTAGGGGAACCATTGGGTTTACATGGTGGGTTACCTGGAATCCAGTCGTCCTTCTCTTTTGCTAGAGGTCTAAATTAGCTTTATTTAGGACCTCTAAGAGGAGTAGTATATCATCTGTTTGCTAAGTTCTCCCTAGGGTTATCCCTTTGTTCTAAATTGCTACGAAGAAAGGAAAGAAAAGTAAGGTCAACCAAGCATCGCTGCAGTTAAAACGGTGGTTTCTTTGATCAGCTGAATGTTTCTCTTTTCAAACCTCTTTTGTCTGTACCAACCCTTTTATATTCCTTCTGAGAGCAATTGTGATAAAATTGCTCCAAAGTTATGAGACATTTGCTCCCTCCAGCCCAAATCTCAGATATTCTTAGGTAACTAAATCTCTTAGAGGTGTTGGAAGGGGATCTCTCCTGATGGGCAGTCCCATAGGGTTACCCCAGAAGGACAAAAACAAACAAAACAAAACAAAAACAAACAAACAAACAAAAAAAGCAGGTAAAATACTTAAGGTCCTCTGGGAAATGCTCACAAATGGGTGGTCACCTAGCATTTGGAGTACTGCACTGCCTCGCATGAAGCTGAGCTTTCTTGAGACACCTGAGGGTAACCTACTTGGGGTTGAGAGCCTGAGGAGTGTACTTCTTAGCAATACACCTTTGACCCTAAATACATCCTTGGCTTGGTGTAGACAAAGGAGAGAAGAGGGGAAAACATAAGAAATAATACATCTAACCGAAAGTATAAGGAAAACACCTCCTAAGACACCAGCTGGATTTATGACTAAAAATTATAATGCTTCTTGTAAATTTTTGACTCATTAGACCAACATCATTAAAAATGAAATTAGTTTAATTTGGCCAAAATGAGACTCTTTTGAGATCCCGAAACTGGCTTACTTATGGGCACAATTGCAAAGAGCTGGCTCAAGAATTAAGCAGAAAGAATGGGATAGAATTTCAAATGGCATTTAGAAACTTTACAAAGGGGAATGATAAAATTGCTTCTATACATGAAGTGAACCACAATATCATGGAAATCATTTCTCGACTGAAAAAATTATTCAAAGTTTCCACTCTTTCGCCTTCTCTTGCTACCACTCCTTCCCCTCTGCTTCTTGAACCTTCCTCTCACTTGCTTTCAGAACTGCCTTGTCCAGATTTTCTTCACTCCCTCCTCCACCACCCTCTGAGGTTTTAGCAGCACTCTTTAGAGAAAAAACTAAACCAAGTGGGGAACCTTCAATAACCTATATCTCCGGGACTAAGGCATAATTCAGAGATAGTGCTAAGGAGTTTCCTGATCCTACCCAAGATCCTGTAGGTGTCACTAAGAAATTCAATCTAACCACCAGGACTTATGAACCTGACTATTGAGATTTATAACAATTAATTTATATGCTGGTATCTGAAAGAAAAAGCTGAAGAATGGCTATCAAAAGGTTGACTAGAAAAATCCACTAAGCAATTTTCATAAGCAGACAGCTGAAGACAGGGAGAAGGCCCAAGAACCAGTAAATTGTTTCGCACAAATAATTCCCCATATATTTTCTAAGATTGCTTGCTGGTCAGTCTAAAGTCCAGCACTGTAAACAGGACCAAATGAAACTATGCTAGACTATTATATTGAAAGATTTGAAAAGGTTTTCAAACAATATTTGGGAATGAACGAAGACAGTCTAAGGAATTGTCAAAATGATTCTTTATTAAATTCAACCTTTCTTAACAGATTGAATGAGCAATTGGCCAATGTGGTCAAACTGCACCAAATAAATTTGGATTGTGTACACACTTCGGAATTAGGGAAACTGATAAACTGACCAAAGTTATACAGCCAAAGAAGGATAACAAGGTCACTAAAATCACGAACTTACAACTCCAACAACTCACTGGTCAGATATGCAGATCAAAATAGAGGACTCCCTTTCCAAAGGGAACCTCAGAAACATCTAAATGTGTCTGTTATTATTGCAAGGAACCAGGACATCTGAAGAAAGATTGCAAAAAGTTGAAACGGGCACAGAAATTAACAAGAATAAATATAAAAGAAAGAAGAGGTATGGGAGGCTCTGAGGAAATAAAGAGGGCCTTTCCCTTGCTTTTAAGTCATAATCTGGGGGAAGTGAAGATAGATAAATAGGTAGATAGGTAGGTAGGTAGGTAGATAGATAGATAGATAGATAGATAGATAGATAGATAGATAGATAGATAGATAAATAGACAGACAGATAGATAGATAGATAGATAGATAGATAGATAGATAGATAGATAGATAGATATAATAGAGAACAAATTAAAGTATTAATTGACACAAGAGCTACCTTTTCTATCCTCAATCCCACCTCTCCTAAAGAGCCTTCTTCCTCAGAGTAATCAAACTATTCAAATATTAGGGGTATCTAATCAACCAATGACACTATATAAATCAAAACTTTTGCCTTTACAATTAGGAAATTTAGATGAATACCATTCTTTCCTTTTGGTGCCTTCCACACCAAAACATTTGATAGGAAGAGATTTTCTGGAACTTTATAATGATCATATTTTCTTCTCAAAAAGAAGGAAAACGATTTTGGAAATGACTGAAAAAGAATTGACTAAAAATGACAGATCTGAAATTTTGAATCAGATTAAAATTAAAATTCAAACACCAAGTATTAAAACAGAAAAAGAACTTGATGATTTGCTAACACATATTCCTAACTATGGTTCCAATCATCTACTGATATAGAAGGAATTTTAGTGGCCAATACAAGTACAGGTGGATCCAAATAAGCCACTTCTGAATATTAAACAATATCCATCAAAACAGGAAGCTGTAATAGGAATAAAACCAACAATCAAAGATTTCATTGATAAAGGATTATCTCTTATTTCAGTCTTTGTAATAGCCCCATGCTCCCAGTAAGAAAATCTTATAGGAAAGGATAGAGATTTGTACAAGGTTTGAGCATTATTAACAATATTATGATTCCCCATCATCCAGCAGTCCCAAGCTCTCATACTCTTTTGTCCAATATACTTGTAAGCAATTAATATTTTACTGTAATTAATTTATATGTGTTTCTTTAGCATACCAATAGACCCTGTCAGTAAATATTTGTTTGCCTTTACCTGAGATGGCTTTCAATATACCTAGAATGTTATGCCTCAAGTTATACCAAAAGTCCAACTTATCTTTTGTAAATATTAAGGGCTGACCATGCTGAGCTAAATTTTGAAGGAAATTCCATTCTACTTAAGTATATGGATGATCCCTTGTTATGCTCCACAAATCTGCTATATTGTAAAACCTATTCCCTGTACTTGCTGGAACAGTTAGCAAAGAGAAGTCATGAGGTATCCAAAGAAAAACTCAAATTTTGCTTAACAGAAGTAAAATATTTGGAACATTTAATTTCTAAGGGGGGACTACACATAAATCCAAATTGAGTAACTAGAATTCTTGTATACCCCACTCCAAAAACTAGACAGCTAAGGGGGGTTTTAGGTTTAGCTGGCTACCCTAGCTGGATCTCCAATTTTACTCTCATGGTACAGCAGTTATATACATTGTTGAAAGAAGATCAACTTAAGCCCATGTACTGAACATCAGAAGAACAAAGAGCTTTACAAGAAAAAAAAGAAAATCTTACAATAGCCCCTGTTTTGGGCCATATTTGGGCTGCTGCTTTTCCTTTTTTTTTCATGAGAGCCATGGCAGCATGCTGAGTGTTCTAACCCAAAACCATGGAGGACAGTATAGTCCTATTTTCTTATAATAATCTATTGGCTCTGATAGTCAGCAATTATGCCCTGTAGCATACCCCCTTGTCTGAGGGCCACTTTAGCCATTGCCATGCTCCTTAAGGCCACTCAGGAAATTGTAACGGATGCTCTGTTGACTTTATATGTATCTCACTCTGTAGAAGCTCTCTGGAATTCACATATCATACTCAGCATTTTTCTGTTAGCAGACTGGATTCTTAAGTACTCTTACTCTCTCATCCACATGTTACTATCTCTCCCTGTAATATTCTTCATTGCCTCTGTTTTTGCTGCCTGAAACAGTTGATGAGATAACTCATTAGTGTATTTTTCTCACAGAACAGCTTTTGATGTCCAGACAGGATTTACAGGAGACACTCCCAGAAAATGCTGATGTTATCTGATTCACTGATGGATCATACCTAAGGGATGGATTTGGGAAATAACGGGTAGGCTATGCCATTGTGTCCCTTGTGGACATCATAGAAAGCAATCCCTTACCTAAAGAAAAATCAACATAGTTAGCTTAGTTAACAGCACTCATCAGAGCTTGTCATTTGGCCAAAAAACAAATGGCTAATATTTACACTGACAGACGTTACATGTAGCTCATGACCTTGGAATGTTATGAAAGCAAAAAGAACATTTAAACTACTCTGGACAATCTAGCAAACATAGCTGTCAGGTTTCTGACCTCCTCCTAGAAGCCATCCAATTACAAAAAAATAAATGGCTATTACAATTCCTGGACATCCCAAACTTGACTCTCCGGAGGGTAAAGGAAATCATTTTGCTGATGAAGCAGCCAAAAAGGCTACTATAACACAAATAGCAGATGAAACTACAAAGGTAGCTATGTTTAAAAGAAACTCTATCAAAAAGGAGCTCCGTGAAACTCAAGAAAAGGCTTGAGAGAGAAAAAGGCAGATATAGCTAATCAAGGGGGAGTGCTACCTCCTAACAAAAGCCCCCCACCCTTGCTTGTAATTTATGGTATGGACCCAATGACAGACCTATTTTGCTGATGGGATTTCAGTTTGCTATGCTACAACATGTTTATAAGCTTACTCACTGGGGACTTAAGAAAATGACTGCCTGGGGAAACCAATATTATGGGAAACCCTTACCAGCATAGCTTATAAGGTTTATGCAAAATATCCAATTTGTTCAAAGCATAATCCAGGGAAGCCTTTTCACAGATCTCAAGGTTGTTTCTCTTTGCCCATCAGAGCTTTTGAAATTTGGCAAATGGATTTTATCCAATTACCTCCAGACCAAGGTTATAAATACGTATTAGTTAAGATGTGCATGTTTTATCATTATGTTGAAGCATTTTCTTGTAGAACAGCCACTGCACAAGAAGTAGGAAAATATTTATTTTGGAACAGGTAACTCCCTCTTGGGGAATTCCTTCCAAATTACACAGTGATAGGAAACTCATTTTGTGGGACAGATAGTTCTCTCAGTTTGTAAAATCAGGCCCATTTTCCAATATTTTTATTGTGTAAACCATCCACAGTCCTCTGCATTGGTGGAATGAACAAACAGAATAATAAAAACCCAACTGGCAAAATTAACTAAAGCTTTTTAAATTACTTGGCCCAAGTCTCTTCCATTGGTTTTAGTTAACCTAAGAGCAACTCCTTTTGGAAAACATCAATTATCCCCCCGCAAGATAATTACAGGTTAATCTGGATGAGACTGGATAGAGGATTTCTCCATCCTCATTCAATAAGAAACCAACTTATTGAAAGGGGATATGCTCCATTTCTGTCAAGGCTTAACCAAACTTCTCTCCCAAAAAGCTAAATTGATAAAACTCTTTTTACAGTGCACTGCTGAGCGATAAAGCTCTTAAGTATCATGATCACTAGACATAGGACTATGTTTATTGGAAGGGACATCAACTAAAGGGTTCACCTGAACTTTGTTGGAGAGAACCTTATCAAGTATTATTGACATACCATACCTGTGCAGCTATAATCACTGTGCAACTAAACTTGATATGGTTGACTCCTGGTGTTACATTTCTCATTTAAAGAAAACTCCAACACCTGAATGGACTTCTGAGTCTACCAGAGATCTCCAGTTAAAGACCTCTAAGATTCCTGAGCCCTTCAAGGATGGAAAGTAGATGACATCTGAGTAAACAGCATTTTCCAAAATACTGGACCAGGTCTGTACTCATGTCAATTTTTTTAACATATACCTTTTGTTTTTGTATTTTTGTTATGATGACTGAATGTCTGGTAATT
Source organism: Pan paniscus (assembly GCF_029289425.2). Lineage (NCBI taxonomy): Eukaryota > Metazoa > Chordata > Mammalia > Primates > Hominidae > Pan > Pan paniscus. The sequence goes on from NC_073253.2 coordinate 105,972,288, forward strand.
CCCCCTCCTTTGCTTGATTCCCGTTCCTCTTACTAGAAAACCACTAATCTAATTAATATGGAAGTAGGGCAAACCTTTATTTTTCATTATCAAGTGGACATTGAAACCCTGATGTCAAGTTTTTGTAACTAGCCCAGTGCTCCTACAGCATCTTCTTTTTAGGATTAAGATACTACCAGGGCCCCCGTTTAAGGAAACACATCCAGGAAGTTCTTCCCAATTCCATGCCTGATTGGGCAGTTTTTAATACTTTGCAAGTAGATCACTGTATTACTATGAATATAGTTAATCAGTTAGTATCCAAAAGCCCTGATAAAATGGAAGACAGCTTCAGCTAGTGTGCCTTGTCATAGTATTTCTTGTTCTGGGGGTTAGGGACCTTATTTTTGTGACTGGAGGTCTATGAAACATTCTAATGAAACTGGGATTCATACAATGGGGATTACTTGGTGAACAAGGATATCACTGAAGGACAATTTGAGGATCCAACCAGAGAGAATGTGGAAAGCCTTTTGGCATATCCAAACTAAACTATATCTACAGGTAACTACTACCCATCTCACCTTAACTTGGAACACCCAACATTTTGGGTTGTCAACCTGTACCCAAACTGCACTTCTGCTATAAATGCCCAATGGCAACAACATGTTTGCTGTCTTATCAAACATGTCTTATCAACAACCCAAACATGTTTGATAACACAGCACTGGCCAACTAAGGTCAAAACAGCATTAGGTGCTATAGGGGCAGGACTTAGGATATTAGGACAAGTTGGGAATGTATTTAATAAAGAAATATATTGACAAGAAGAGTCAATACTTACCAATCTAAATAGAAGGAATACTCTTTCAGAAGGAATATAAGGGTTGGGAAGCTGTATGGAAAGATAATGATGCTGCTGCTAAGTGGGTAAATCAAACTGCTCAAGTAATGAGGAACTATGCCAAAACTCAGCAATGGGAAAAGGCATGTGTTCAAACTCAACAAGGTTTGCTGACCATGCTAATTCAAATGGAAGCAGAGTGCCTCTAAAACATGACCAGCCATTTTGGATGCAGAAGCAGAAGGTATACATTTGTGGAAAAAATATAGACCCTCTTTTTTCTGAAAAATTACTACCAGGGTTAAGCACCCTGCATATACAGTATGTGTGTGTGTGTGTGTGTATGTATATATATATATATGTGTGTGTGTGTGTGTGTGCGCGCGCGCGTGTGTGTGTGTGTGTATGTGTGTGTATAAAATACTTCAATTTCAGTTCTACACAGTAAAGACATTCAGGAAGAATGGTACTGTCCCCAAAATGTGTGGAATCCTGAAATCACGGACCCTAATTTCAACCCCCCTCCAAAATAATATATGCTATATAGGAAAAGGATGCTTCTGTTGGGAAGGGAAAAGGAATGAGACTATAACTGTTTCAGATCTTGCTTGCAATCAGATAATATTTGATTTAAATTAAACTGCTATTTGGTGTAATACTGGCTTCATAGGGAAGTTACTTCTAGGAAAAAAATAACACTTATAATAATGAAGACATTGATAACCAAGTATTTTGGGAATTTGAACTCGATCCTTCTCAAGCTGTACTCCCAGCAGCAAAAGATTGTCCAAACCAGAGATGAGATATTATAAATGATCAGTTAATTACAGTTCTAAATGAAATCAAAGATATTTTGAGGTACAAATACAAAGAAAAAGGAAAAATTTATCTGATTATTCACAGACTACCAAAATGTATGCTCAGGTGATGTATGTTCCAACTATCAAAATGTATGTTCTTTTCTATAATATGTTGTTTCTTTTCTATTGTCTTTACCACAGTGGACCTCTCAGTTACTCACTGTATTATTGATTATTTTTCTAATGTTTCTATGTTACAAATGTTATAAATGCTGCAAAGGTTATAAATGTCACAAAAGGAATACAACTCTAACCAAAATTGTAGTTCATCAATTTGAACCCGAGGACACAGAATGCGTATAAAGGTGGTCTTCCAATGCCCATTTTGCCTCTTTCCTCTATTTCTGACTGACTGAGGGCTTTTCATTTTTATTTTTAATCTCAAATTCTCAAGAATTATTAAAAGTACATCACATTGAATATTCTTCCACCCAGCTCCTCAAGGCATCTCAGCAATACTGCAGACAATGCAACACATCATCACATCTCAAGAGCTCCTAAAGAAATAATCCCAATGCAGTGATTATCTCATTTCTCTGTGAAATGAAAAGACAACAGCATAGGATAAGAGCCTTTTCACATAATGAAAAGAAATACAGTAGCTTTTGCATTCTCATTGACATAGCAGAGGATGGTGTTTCACATAGGAATTAAAAAGAGAACAAGGGCATTTCAGAATTCCAATTTGATCCCCTAAATGCTATAATTTTAAAAAAATGAGACCTGTCCTCTTCAAATCTCTAAATTATTTTATGTAGTCTTCAAAGTCCTCCCTTGGATGATATCAACCAAAAGGGAGAAATTTTCAGAAAAAGGAATATCCAAATAAAATTGTAAAAGTGGAAGCAAGATGGCAGAATAGAAGCCTACACCACTTGGCACCTCCTCCCTTGCAAGAACACCAAATTTTAACATGTGCACACAGAAAAGCACTATCACAAGAACCAAAAATCAGATGAACAATTACAGTACCTGATTTTAACTTCATATTACTGAAAGAGGCATTGAAGAGGGTCAGAGAGACAGTCATGAATCATCAAAACCACACCTACCCCATTCCCCAGCCGATGGCACCATGGCACAGAAAAAGAACGTGTGTAATTGGAGAAGGGAGAGTGCAGTGACTGCAGGACTTAACGTTGAACTCAATGCTGCCCTGTCACAGTGGATAACAAAGCTCTGCTGGGCACAGCCAGCACCTGTGCATGAAAGTAGCAGTTGGACCAGACTTAGCTAGAAGGGAATCACCCATCCCAGCAGTTGGAATTTGAGTTTCTTGGCAAGCCTTGGCACCACAGGCCAAAGTGCTCTGCAGTCCTAGACAAACTTGAAAGGTAGTCATGGACACAAAGACTGCAATTCCCAGGCAACAACTAGTGTTGGGTTGGACTCAGAGCCAGTGGACTACAGTGGCACCAGCCTAGAGAGGCAACAGCCAGGGCAGCTAAAAGGAATGCTTGCTTCATCCCTCTTCCAACCCCAGGCAGTGCAGCTTGCAGCAATGAAAGAGACTCCTTCCTTCTGCTTAAGAACAGGAGAGTGAAGAGTAAAGGGGACTTTGTCTTACATCTTGGATACCAGCTCAGCCACAATAGGTTAGGCACCATGCAGAGTCATGAGGCTCCTGTTCCAGACCCCAGCTTATGAAGACATTTTTAGACACACCCCAGGCCAAAAGGAAACCTGCTGCCTTGAAGGGAAGAACTCAGTCCTGGGAAGATTCATCACCTGCTGACTAAAGAGCCCTTGGGTTCTAAATAACCAACAGAAATATCCAGGTATTAGGCCATGAGCCTTGGGTGAGAATCTAATACATGCTGACTCCAGGTGAGATCCAGTACACTTGCAGTTATGGTGGCTACAGTAAAAGACTCTTTCTCTCTGCAAAAAAGCAGAGGGGCAGGTAAAGGTGACATTGTCTTGCACTTTAGGTCCCAGCTTGGTCATAGTAGGGATAGAGCAACAAGCAGGCTCTTGGAATCCTGAATAGTATATATCTGGTGAAAATATCCTTCAAGTATGAAGAAGAAAAAAGACTTTCCAAGGCAAACACAAGTTAAGGGATTTCATCAACACCAGTCCTTTCCTACAAGAAATGCTAAAGGGACTTCTTCACAGAAAGAAAAGGACATTAATGAGAAATAAGAAATCATGTGAAGGCACAAAATTCACTGGAAATAGTAGGCATGCAGAAAACTTCAGAATATTATAGCATTGTAATCATGGTATGTAAACTACTCTTAAGTAGAAAAACTAAAAGATGAACCAATCAAAAACAATAACTACAAAACTTTTTGAGACATAGACAGTATAGTAAGACATAAAGTTAAAAAACAGGTGGATGAAGTTAAAAAGTAGAGTTTTTATTAGTTTTCTTTTTGTATGTTTATTTCATTATGCAATCAGCACTGTTGTCATCAGTTTAAAATAATGGGTTATAAGATAGTATTTGCAAGCCTAATGGTAAGTGCAAATTGAAAAATATGCAACAGATTCACAAAAAATAAAAAGCAAGAAATTAAGTCATACCACCAGAGAAAATCAATTTCACTTAAATAAATAAAAACAAAGACAGGAAGAAAGGAAAGAGGGAACAGAAGACCGCAAAACAAATAACAAAATGGCAGGAGTAAGTCCCTACTTTTCCACAATAACATTGAATGTAAATGGGGTGAACTCTTCAATAAAAAAAAATATAGTGGCCAAATGGATGAAAAAACAAGACCTAATGATCTCTCCTTTACAAGAAACATACTTCACCCGTAAAGATACAAATAGACTCAAAATAAAGAGATGGAAAAAAAGATATTCCACGTGAATGAAAACCAAAACACAGAAGGAGTTGCTATACTTATTTAAACAAAATAGAGTTCAAGACAAAAACCGTAAGAAGAGAGAAACAAGGTCATTATTAAATGATAAAGCGGTCAATCCAGCAAGATGATATAAAAATTGGAAATATATATGCACCTAAAACTGGAGCACACAGATACATAAGGCAAATGTTATTAGAGCTAAAGAGAGAAATAGATCTCAGTGAATGAATAGCTGGAGACTTGAATACCCCACTTTCAGCATTAGACAGATCTTCCAAACAGAAAATCGACACAGAAACATCAAATTTAATTAGCACTATAGGACAAATGGACCTAATAAATATTTACAGAACATTTCATCCAACAGCTGCAGAATACACATTCTTCTCTTCAGCACATGGATCATTCTCTAGAATAGACCATATGTTAGGTCACAGAATTGGGTCCAAAAAATTTTTAAAAAGTGAAATTGTAATCAGGCATCTTCTCTGAACACAATGCAATCCAACTAGAAACCAACAGAAGAGGAATTTTGGAAACTATACAAACACGTGAAAATTAAACGATGTGCACCTGAATAACAAGTGGGTCAATGAAGAAATTAAGGTGGAAATTTAAAAATTTATTGAAACAAATGTTAATGGAAACACAACATACCAAAATCTATGGGATATAATGAGAGCAGTACTAAGAGGAGAATTTATTGCTATAAATGTCTACATCAAAAAAGAAGAAAAACTTCAAATAAGTAACCTAATGATGCATCTTAAAGAACTAGAAAAGCAAGAGCCAATCAAACCCAAAATTAGTAGAAGAAAAGAAATGAGACATGCTGACCCCAGGTGAGACCCAGTCTAATCTAAAGATTACAGCAAAAATAAGTGACTTTGAAATGAAGAAAAAAATCAAAAAAATCAATTACCATGAAAGCCAGTTTTTTGAAAAGATAAACAAACTTGGAAAACCTTTAGTTAGACAAATTAAGAAAAAAAAAGGTAGATGACTCAAATAAAATCAGAGATGAAAAAAGAGACATTGCAATAGATACCGCAGAAATTCAAAGGACCATTAATGGCTACTATGAGCAACTCTACGCCAAAAAATCGGAAAATTTAGAGGAAGTAAATTGCTAAACACATACAACCTACCAAGATTGAACCATGAAGAAATTCTTAATCTGAACAGACCAATGACAAGCAATAATATCAAATCCATAATAAAATGTCTTCCAGTGCAGGACTCAATGGTTTCACTGCTGAATTCTATCAAACATTTAAAGAAGAATACCACTGTACTCAAACTATTCCAAAAAATATAGGAGGAAGGAATATCTCTAAACTCATTCTATGAGGCCAGTATTACTCTCACAGCAAAATCAGACAAAGACATATTAAAAACAAAAAACTACAGGCCAATATTTCTGATGTATATTGATGCAAAAATCCTCAACAATATCTAGCAAACCAATGTCAATGATACATTAGAAAGATTATTCGTCATGACGAAGAGAAATTTATCCCAGGGATGCAAAGATGCTTCCATGTATGCAAATCAATCAATGTGACACAATATATCAACACAATAAAGGACAAAAACAATACAATTATTTCAATTGGTGAGATGATTGATAAAAATCAACATCCTTTTATGATAAAATTCAACATCCCCTCATGATAAAAACCCTTGAAAAAACTGGGTATAGAAGGAACATACCTCAACATAATAAAAGCCATATATTTCAGACTTGCAGCTAGTATCACACTGAATGGGGAAAAATGGAAAGAGCCTTTCCTCTAAAATCTGGGACATGACAAGGATGCCCACTTTCACCATTGTTATTCAACATAGTACTGGAAGTCTTAGCTAGAGCAATCAGACAAGAGAAAGAAACAAAGGGCATCCAAATTGGAAAGAAAGAAATCAAATTATCCTTGTTTGCAAATGATATGACCTTGTATTTGGAAGAATCTAAAGACTTCACCAAAAAACGATTAGAACTGACGAACAAATTCAGTACAGTTGCAGAATACAAATAAATACACAAAAATCAGTAGCATTTCAATATGCCAACAGTGAAGAATGTGAAAGAGAAATCATGAAGCAATTCCATTTACAAGAGGTACAAATAAAATTAAATACCTAGGTATTAACCAAAGAAATGAAAGATCTCTCTAATGAAAATTACAAAACATTGGTGAAAGAAATTGAAGAGGAGACACAAAAAAACGGAAATATATTTCATGTTCATGGATTGGAAGAATCAATATTGTTAAAATGTCCACAGTACCCAAGACAATCTACAGATTCAATGCAATCCCTATCAAAATACCAATGAAATTCTTCAGAGTAATAGAAAAAAACTATCCTAAAATTTATATGAAACCACAAAAGACCCAGAATGGCCAAACTATTCCTAGAAAAAAGAACAAAATTGGAGGAATCACATTAACTGACTTCAAATTATACTACAGAGCTTCAAATATACTTCAAATTATACTATAGGAACCAAAACGGCATGGTATTGGCATAAAAACAGACACATAGACCAATGAAGCAAAAGTGAGAATCCAGAAACAAGTCCACACACCTACAATGAACTCATTTTTGACACAGGTGCCAAGAATATACACTGGGTAAAAGACAGTCTCTTCAATAAGTAGTGCTGGGAAAACTGGATATCCATAAGCAAAAGAATGAAACAAGACCCTTGTCTCTTGAAATATACAAAAGTCAAACCAAAATGGATTAAAGAGTTACATTTAAGAATCAAACACTGGGCCGGGTGTGGTGGCTCACGCCTGTAATCCCAGCACTTTGGGAGGCCGAGGTGGGCAGATCACGAAGTCAGGAGAACAAGACCATACTGGCTAACACAGTAAAAACCTGTCTCTACTAAAAATACAAAAAATTAGCCAGGCGTGGTGGCACCTGTAGTCCCAGCTACTCGGGAGGCTGAGGCAGGAGAATGGCGTGAACCCGGGAGGCAGAGCTTGCAGTGAGCAGAGATCGTGACACTGCACTCCAGCCTGGGCGACAGACAGAGCGAGACTCCTTCTCAAAAAAAAAAAAAAAAAAAAAAATCAAACTCTGAAACTACTACCAGAAAACCTTGAAGAAACTCTCCAGGACATTGGTCTGGGCAAAAATTTATTGAGTAATACCCCATGAACACAGGCAACCAAAGCAAAAGTAGACATAGTGATCACATCAAGTTTAAAAGCTTCTGCACAGCAAAGAAAACAATCAACAAAGAGACCACCCAAAGAATAAGAGAAAATAGTTGCCAACTATCCATCTGACAAGGGTTTAATAACCAGAATATATAAGGAGCTCAAACAACTCTATAGGAAAAAAAATCTAATAATCTAATCAAAAAGTGGGCAAAATATCTGAACAGATATTTTTCAAAAGAAGTCACACAAAAGGCAAAAAGTCATATAAAAAGGTGTTCAACATCATTGATCATCAGAGAAATGCAAATCAAAACCTTTTACCCTATATACAGTGGTAACCACATATTTGCTTTACCTTGTGTAAAAAGTCCCTGACCACCGATCAAAATGGAAAGAACGTCCCCTTTGTTTCACTGCTCCCCTTCTCCAATTTTCTATGTATCAGAATATATAAATATTGTGTTTTGTATAGCCCACTGGAGGAGATACAATGTCAGCCATTTAAAATGGCTTTTGTCCAAAAGACATGTAATAACAAATGCTGGAGAGAATGTGGAGAAAAGGGAGCCCACCATACCTTCTTGGTGGGAATACAAATTAGTACAACTACTATGGAGAACATTTTGGAGGTTCCTCAAAAAACTAAAAATAGAGCTACCATAACATCTAGCAATATAACTGCTGTGTATATACCCCAAAGAAGGGAAATTAGTATATCAAAAATATATCTGCACTCTCATGTTTGTTATAACACTGTCCACAAAGCCAAGATTTGGAAGCAACCTAAGCGTCCATCAACAGATGAGTGGATAGAGAAAATGTTTTTACACACAATGGAGTACTAATCAGCCATAAAAAGGAATAAGATTCTCTAATTTGCAACAATATGGATAGTCATTATGTTAAGCGGAAAAAAAAAACAGGCACAGAAAGACAAACATCACAGGTTTTCACTTATTTGTGGGATCTAAGATTCAAAACAGTTGAACTCATGGAGATAGTACAAGGATTGTTAGTACAGGCTGGGAAAGGTGGTAAGTGGTGGGACAGAAGTGAGGATGGTTAATAAGTGCAAAATATATATATATAAAGAATGAGTAAGACCTAGTATTTGATAGTACAATGGGCCTACTATAGTCAATAATAATTTAATTATAAATTTAAAAATAACTAAAGGAGTATAATTGGATTGTTTATAACTCAAAGTATAAATGCTGAGGAGATAGATTCCCCATTTAGCATACTGTGATTATTATGCATTGCAAGCCTGTATCAAAATACAATGTGTCCCATAAATATATACACCTACTATGCACCCACAAGAAAAAAAAAATAAGACAAGTTTATGAGCTAAAGCAATAAAGCTATTCATTTCAAAATTTGAAAAACAAAATATAAGTGACCCAAGATCTCTGCTGATTTGACATACAGATAACAAAAACTAGGCCTATAAACTAAAGCTTGTTAACAAAAGACCAGGAGATCTATGGAGAAAAAAGACAGCTTTATCTTCTTAAAAAAAAATCAATCTTCAGATCGGGAAGATGCAGCCTTCTGTAAAACAGAAGTGCACTCCCACGCTGGGTGGCAGAGAGTTAGAAATTATAAAGGCAAACTGCAGTGCAAAGAACTGTAGTCAGGGCAGTGAGGAACAGTCTTGATGGGAAGACTTAAACCCCAAATCACCAGCCTCTCTTAGTTGGCTGGTTCCAGGTGGTTGGTGGGTTGGCATCAGGTGGTCTTTAATGGTCAGTTGAAGAATTCCCAGCTGCAATTGTTTTTCAGGAACTATTCCTTGACTTGGTTGCAGAAAAACAAATTTTGCAATACTTTCTAAGGACAGAGAGTGTGACTACACCCCTTACCCTGCCATGGACTCTTGGGTCTCCTTTTACTTTTGAGCCACAGGAAGTTTATCTTGTCTGTTAACTGAGAGTATAATTTGGCAAGTTGGAACTCCCTGCTGCAGGGCTGGAGGCTGTCAAACATTTCATTGACACGTACTGATTACAACCTTGTCCATCAGATAAAACAGGATATAATCAATCATCTCCCTCCAGAGACTAGAACACCTATATGCTCATTAACCCTACATACAGTGGTAACCACATATTTGCTTTATCTTGTGTATAAAGTCTCTGAGCACCAATCAAAATAGAAAGAATGTCACCTTTGTTTCACTGCTCCCCTTCTCCTATTTTCTGTGTAATAGAACTGTGCCTTGTATAGCCCACTCGAGGACATATTCTCAGTTTGGGGTAAGTTTGTGTTTCCCAGGCTATTAATCCTCGAAATTGGCTTAGAATAAAATTAACTTAAAATTTCTTTAAGGTGTAATGTCTGTTATTTAACCTTTTAGTTGACACAATGTCCAATACACAATGTGAAATACACACACACACACAAACTACAAATAAAGATTTTTGACCAGTTTATATTTAGCACTACCAAATAGAATTCAAATTATTCATTTTAAGTGACTGTCATTTAGAAAACTCAATTTGATTCAGTTTTCACAAAACATAAAAGTGATAATAATGTTTGAGATTTCTTTATTTTAGAGATACAAATACAATTAAAATATGGTGCCTTTCCTTAGGAAATTAAATCTAGAGAAAAAGGACTGACCTATAAACTAACATTATCACATCTGAAGATCCTAAATTCCATGATAATGCTGGGGTGATTTTAGGAGAATTACCCAAGAAAAAAGTTGGATTAATATCACATTCTGTAAAAGTATGACAAGAGCTAGAGAATAGACAAATATAAATTTAAATATGAATAAGACATATTTTACACATATCTGTCTCTTAACAGGGTTCCTTGTCTATTTTGTCCCTTCATTCAAAGAATATAAATAACTTTATCCAATAAACAATATACCTAAAATTTGAAAGTAGCTAAAAATACAATTCTTTCTCTTCAAAACCATAAAAGAACATGAAGGTTTTTAATTGTTTTGTAATCTAACCAGCCTAAATCAATGTCATTTAGGTCATTCATGAAGGAGCAAAGGAATCAATAGAGATGAAACAGTAATTAAAGAAATTATGAAAAAAAATCCATAGGCTGAATAAATAAATTTTGTAATTAAAAGGACTAAGAAAAGCAAGCAAAAGTATAGAGACTAAATGTAAATGACCAGTGAACATAAGAAATAATACTAAACTGAATAGAGGAAATGATTGATTTGTGGCTCACTAAACAAGACAGAATTGATCATGAAGAACTGAACACTGAATGTCAGTGTAAATATTCAAAAGATTGGCTGTAGAAAGTTAGGAAGCTTCTTGATATAAAATATCTGAATATCTTTATGAAAATACATTCTGCTGACAATTACATTAATACATTTTCTAAGGTGATACCTGATGAAAGCTGCAAACCAAAAATAAAATTCTAAGCCCGCTTCGACCCTAACCATCTGAATGGACTCCTTCCTCTCAGCCAGGGCACTCCAGAGTTAACCTAAAAGACTGGTTCAGGCCATGATGGAAAGCAGGGGGTGGTCAGACATGCCTCATTATACCCTCCTCCCTTTTGGAATGCAGGGAAAGCTGGCCAGCATTTAACATCAACACAGACCTTAAGTCTGATAAGAAATATTTACAATCTATTCTCTCTGAAGCCTGCTACCTGGAGAATTCATCTACATGATAAAACTTTGGTCGCTATAACCTCTTATTATAAACCAGACATTCCTTTCTACTGATAATAACTCTTTCAACCAATTGCCAATCAGAAAATTTTTAAATCTACCTATGTCCTGGAACCCACCACTCCCAGCTTTGAGTTGTCCCACCTTTCTAGACCAAGCCAATGTATATCTTAATTGTATTTGATTAATGCCTCATGTCTCCCTAAAATGTATAAAACCAAGCTGTACCCTGACCACCTTGGGCACATATTCTTAGGGTCTCCTGAGGACTGTGTCATGGGCCATGGGCACTCATATTTGGCTCAGAATACATTTCCTCAAATATTTTACAGCAGGGGGCCCCGATCTTTTTGGCACCAGAGACCAGTTTGGTGGAAGAAAATTTTTCCATAGATGGGGTGGGAGAATTATTTTCAGATGATTCAAGTGCATTCCATTTACGATGCACTTTATTTCTATTATTGTTACATTGTAAATAATAATGAAATAATTATACAACTCCCCATAATGTAGAATCAGTGGGAGCCCTAAGCTTGTTTTCCTGCAACCAGACAGTTCCATCTGGTGGCGATGGGAGACAGTGACAGATCATCAGTCATTAGATTCTCATAAGGAGCTCACAACCAAGATCTCTTGCATGCACAGTTCACAATAGAGTTTGCACTCCTATGAGAATCTAATGCTGCTGCTGATCTGACAGGAGGTAGAGCTCAAGTGGTAATGTAAGCAAAGGGGAGTGGCTATAAATACAGATGAAACTTCATTTGCTCACTCACCACTCACCTCTTGCTGTGGTTACTAAGAGGCCACAGCATTAGTCTGTGGCCAGGGTTATGGGGATCCCTGTTTTACAGATTGTCACTCTTTTTGCCAACTAACCTTAGTCCTAAACTTGAAGAAACAGTTCTGTACTGGTGCTATGTTTTAGAAGAACATTAACCATGACTGAGGAAGGAAAGCTACAGGTTTTAAGGACACTAAGCACTGGTTGGCTTCTTTTGTGTGTGTAGCAATGGTACAGGATAAACTGGAAAGTAATTACAAAAAGCCAATGCACACAGTGTATGAAGTATACAGCAATTTGTCTATCCATCACTAAGCAGACAATAAAGTAGGGATAATCAGAGTATTTCTAGACTACTTGAAAGACCACTTTGTACCAGGGACATGAGGTCATTACAGGCAATCTGGACTAGAACAAAAACTGTAAAATTTATTCTTCTCAGACAACTGCTCTTTATATCCTCTCCTGGTCCTCTTGTAAAAAGTAACATTTTCAGTATTTGTTACCCCACCCCCCGCCACACACACACACACACACAATGTAACATCCGTGACAAAGACATATGGCCATGAAATTTTATATTCTATTAATAAAAGTATAAAGTTTTCTTTAACTGTGGGCTAGCTGTAGTTAACAGAGGTCCAAGAATCCAAGATCTGAATGAGTTCAGTATTAATGACGCCATTTACTCTGTTGCTAATACTTGGACCCATGCTGATTTGACATGATCCTTGAAAAAGTCATTTAAAAGGCCAACTATCAAAGTATTAACTCATTACTCAGTAATTCTGCTTCCAGCCCATCATAAGTTGCTCAAATCCCATCTGACAACAAAGATAGCAAAACTGATGTGTCCTCTTGCCCAATGTCCTTAAGCAACCTAAGGTACGATTTAAGTCATTGTGTTTATATACAGGTCTGATATGATTTGGCTCTGTCCCCACCCAAATCTCATCTTGAATTGTAACCTCCATAATCCTCACATGTTGAGAGAGGAACTTGGTGGGAGGTGACTGGATCATGGGGTGGTTTCTTCCATGCTGTTCTCATGATAATGAGGGAGTTATCAGGAGATGTGATGGTTTTATAAGGGGCTCTCCCCCTTTCACTCCTCACTCTTCTCTCTCCTGACACCATGTGAAGGTCCTTGCTTCCCCTTTGCTTTCTGCCACAATTGCATGTTTCCTGAGGCCTCCCCAGCTATGTGGAACTGTGAGTCAATTAAACCTCTTTCCTTTATAAATTACCCAGTCTCAGGTAGTATGTGTATAGCAGTGAGAATGGACTAATACAAGGTCTTTAACTTAGTTCAAATCAGTATGTGTTTAAAAGTATATTGAATATTTTTCTTAGAACTAAGAAGGATCTGAATATTTTTGGTCTTTAATTATCCAATTATTTCACTTGTCAGTTTATTTCTATATAAACTGTAATATTAAAATTATATACATATTTGTCAAATTTAGTATAAATCTACATATATTTGTTTGCAAATATGTTTATGTATTTGATTATAGAATGCCATGCTAGATAGACTTTATTGGGGATATTCTGTGTTATCATTTTAAAAATCAGAAAAAATCTGAATTCCAAAAGTCTACCTCCAAGGCTTTCAGATAGGTGATTAAGAACGGTATCCATACCAGGATTATTATGAAGTTTTCAAAACAGAATACATCTTAAGGTAAAAATATTAAATTGCAAAATTATATTGATGAGAAGCATTTCTGGATAGCTGTTAATCTTATTTATGTTCTTTGTATGTGATGAGTGAGAAGCATTTCTGGATAGCTGTTAATCTTATTTATGTTCTTTGTATGTGATGAGTCATTTTCTCTTGCTGCTTTCCAGATTTTCTCTTTGCAGTTAGCTTCCAGCATTTTTCCTATGAAACGTCTGAGAGTGGATTTCTTCTGTATTTATCCTAATTGGAGTTCACTGAGCTTCTTAGATGTGAAGATTAATATTTTTTAGTGTTTGTGAAGTTTTTTTGCCATTATCTCCTTGAATATTTTTTATACTCCTTTCTCTTTCTCTTCTCCTTCTAACACTCCCATTACATGAAAGTTGGTGTGCTTAAGGGTTACCATATTTCTCTAAGGGTTCTATTCATTTTTTTCATTTTGTTTCTTCTCTTTTCTTTGAATGCACTCAACTCTATTATTGTATCTTCAAGTACACTGATTATTTAGCCTGCCAGTTCAAATCTATGATTGAGACCCTCTAATAAATTTCAACTCCAGAATTTCCATTTATTTCATGGAATATAGTTCATTTATATAGTTATATGTCACTTAATGATGGAGATATGTTCTGAGAAATGAGTTGTAAGGCGATTTTGCCATTGTGCAAACATCAAAGAGTCTACTTACACAAACCTGGATAGTAGCACCTACTACACACCTAGGCCTTATGGTTTGCCATGATAGTCTTATGGGACCACTGTCATATATGCAATCATCTTTGACTGAAATACTATGAAGTACATGGCTGCGTGTGTGTATATACATATGTATATGTGTATATATGTATATATATGTATATATGTGTATATATACACACAGTCATGTACTGCATATATATGTGCTATATATACATACACACACACACATATATAATTATGCACGTGTGTAAAATTTCAATCTTTTCTCTTTACTGACATTCTCCATTTGAGACATTCTGTTCATATCTTCCTTTACCTCTTTAAACATGGTTTCCTTTAGTTCTCTGGACGTATTTATAATGGCTATTTCAAAGTCTTTAATAAATCTGACATCTGGTCCTCTTTCCAGGCAGTTTTTGCAGCTTTTTCCCCCTCCTGTATATGAGTCACACTTTCTCGCTTCTTTAGATGTCTTAAATTTTTTTGTTGGAAATTGGTTATTTTAGGGAATATATTGTAGCAATTCTGGGTACAGATTTGCTTCCTCCCTCTTCTGAGCTTGTTTTTGTTATTGTTTGCTTATTTTGTGACTTGGCTAGGATATTCTAGTAAATTATATTTGTTCCACTCTGTGAAGCTTTTGATGCCACTCTTCAGAGGGTACAGCCTTGGGCATTCACACTGTCACCCTGGGATGACAGTGAATTTGGCAAGGCTCTCTGTCTTTTTCTCTACTCTGTCTGTTAAACTGTGTGCCTCATTCTGTGTTACATGCCAGCCCATTAGCCTCCAGTAATTATCAACTAATTACTCTATTGTTTTAAAAAATGCTCTAGAGTATAAATTGCTCAGCAGTCTGATCCAATTAAATTCAGGCAGAGACAGTTTTAAGGGCTCTTCTTACTTGTCCCTTGTTCTGGTTCTCGCTGGTGAACTAGATGTCCTGAAGTTCAGCTTGTTGCTCTTAATTTAGAGAAGAAATTATTTTCAAGAGCAGCATTAGGCTTGAACCTTATGTTTCAAATAAAGTTAGTTTCTTTGGGGAAGATTTCAGAGTTTTTTCTTACAGACTGCCTTTTCCCCTGGGCAGTCTCCAAGCCACTATTCTAGGAGCTGAGCAGAGCAGTAGCTTCCAGTCTTCTTGGCTTGCCTCTTCTCTTGTGAAACCTCTCCCCTATAATAAGTTGCAACGAGGGAAATTAGGGTATCAATATTCTTGTCTTGCTGAACCTAATATAAAGCCTCTTTCTTATGCATGAAGAAGACTGGGTGAAGTAAGGGAGCCCCCAGCCTCTCAGCCACAATCACCAGGAAATTAGTCTTTTAAATTTGAGTTGAAGGGGATTAGAAATGCTGGCAGACTGCCCCTACTAATAAGATACAGTAACCCTTGATTGGAAGCTTAGGGGAGAGGGAGACCCATCATCTTGGCCACATCTGCACAAAGTTCAGCTTACCTTATGTTGCACTTGAGGGGAAGATGGCATGAGTCATGACTCAAGTGGAAATCTCTGTAATAGTTCATTGTTTAAGAGTTATTTTGATGCCAGCCTTCAGGATTTTTTTCCCATTTTACTACATTCACTTTTGTCCAAATCAACATTTGGCCCAGCTTCTCATATAGAATAGCTTGCTTTCAAGTAAATTTATTCAAAATTACTTCAGATAAAATCATACGCTTTCTGGACTAGAAGCTTGACTGAGTGCTTTGTGCTATATTATGCTTCTTTCTATTAATATACCACTCCACGTTAACACATGCTCAACTGTTGATGCACTGTCATTTATAAAAAATCTTTCAGATGAGTTCTAAAAATAAATATAAGAGAAAATTAAATTTTAAACTGGAAAAAATAGGTAAGAACAAAATAGGGTAAGAAAGTGAGATATAGTGAGATGAACATACAAAATCTATTCCCCAAATTCATATATACTCACTTGCTAAAGGTATAGTATACATTCATCTTAAAATAATGCTCAAAGCCACAATTTACTGCTTAAAAACAAACTAGTTGCAGGGGAAAAAGTTATTCCCGGTAAAGTTATAAGACAATTTTTCTAAAGCCATCATAAAGAAGATAGAATATAATGTAATGAATAACCTCCTGAATGTAAAAATAATAAACAGTTTCATGGGGCAGTCTTTTACACTCAATATAAACATGTGACATTACAACAAACACTGATAGATTTTGTGTGACACCAAAAAAATGTAGCCCTGACATTCAGCTTTCTAATGGTCTGGCTGCTACAGAAACAAGTTTTTTGTGCGTCTTTTAAGAAGTGGTTCTATCATGGGCAATACTACCTTCTAGGTAACATCTAGAAATGCATGGATGTGCTTCTGTTTGTCATAATGTCTAGGGTTCTGATAACGGACATTCAGTGCCCAGGGTCCAGGGTTGCTAAATATATTCCTCAATTCCGAGAGAGTACCTCCATAAGAAAGAACTGTTGTTCTCAAGATAACAGTATCACAACCTCTCCTGCCTTGAGAAATACTGATCTAGAATTTTGAATTTCAAGCTATGTTCCACAGAAATGACTCATAAGCTATCATATGTGTGAGATGTGTGAGTCTGCGTATCATGTGTGTGTATATATATATATATCTGTGTGTGTTAGTGTTTGGGAAGTAAGAGGGGGTGCGTCTGCCTCCCTAGACTGACCAGAGCAGCTCCATTTTTACCTGTTTTGTATATTAGACATCCGAATAAGAAAGACATCGTTTAAACAAGAAGGAAAAATATAATTTTATTCATCAGAATCCCAGGGTGGCTTAGAAAAAGGAATCTCAGAAGAGGCAGCTATGGGAGAGAAGCAGAAGCACATCCATGCATTTATGTTGCCTAGCAGGTGGCACTGCCCCTGATAGTTAGAATCACTTCTTAAAACACATAAAAATATTATTTCTGCAGCAGCCAAACCATTAGAGTGCTGAATTCCAGGGCAGTATTTTATTGATATCACATAAAACATTGTCAGGGGTTGGAGGTTAAGTGGGAGGCTGCAGAAGATAGAGATGTGGTAGGGTGGAAATGGAAGACAGAATGAGAGAAGAAAGGACATGGCAGAAATAAAGTTCTTACAATGAAATCACCTTTTCCCCTACATCTTTAGAAAAATAAACTCACAAAAGGCTTGGCTGTTGTATTAATTATCTAATTTGTATAACAAATCACTCCAAAACTCACTGCCATTTATTATCTCTCACAGTTCCTCTGGGTTAGGAATTTGTTAGTGGCATGGCTGGGTATAACTGGCTCATGGTTTCTCATGAAGTTGCAGTCAAATGGCAGCTGCAGGTTCAGTCAGTCAGTCAGCTAGTCATCTAAGTTCAGTCAGTCCAGTCATCTAAAGAGTTGACTAGGATTGTAGGATCCACTTCCAGGGTGGTTTGTTCACTACATGGCTGTCAAGTAAACACTGGCTGTTGAAGCAGGCCTCAGTTCCTCTTCATGTGGACGTCTCCTCAGAGCTTCCTGTGTGCTCTCATGGAGGCTGGCTTCCCCCAGAGAGAACAATCCAAGAAACCAAGATGAAAGCTTAAATACCTTTATACCTAGCCTTGCAAAGCCTGTATCATTACTTTACTGCCACCACATTTTATTGGTCATACAGAAGGGCCATGATTCAATGTGAGTAGGAGCTACAAAAGGGTGTGAATGTCAAGAGGCAAAGATTATTGGGAGCATCTTAGAGGCTGGCTACCACAGCCATAGTACTTTTTATATGCTTGTTTGTGTATCTGTCTGTATGTTAGTGGAAGTGAACAAATCCAGGAGCAGAAGTAGACACAGAGTTAATTCTTTGTATTTACTGTTGAATTCAATTTTCTAATATTTTGTTGAGGCTATTTGGATATATTTTCATGAGAGATACTGGTCTGTAGTTTTCTTTTCTTATAATGTCCTTGTCTTATTTTGGCATTAGGGTAATGCTAGCCTGAAAGAATGAGTTAGGAAGTATTTCCTCTGCTTCTATCTTCTGAAAGAAACTTGCAGATAATTGATATAATTTCTTCCTTAAATGTTTGGTAAAATTCACCAGTGAACCTATCTGGGCCTGGTACTTTCTGTTTTGGAAGGCTATTAATTATTGATTCCATTTCTTTAATAGTTATAGGTCTATTCAGATTATCTATTTTCTCCTTTGTGAGTTTTGGCAGTGGTTATTGTTTTTAATTGAAATTCCTTTAAGGCATTAGACCAGTTGACACATAACCTGAAGTCTATGTGTTCAATCAGAAACATACCTCAAATGTAAGAGACAGGTGGGGCTGTGTGTTTTCCTGTTTGGCAAAATATCTATTATATTTTTGTATCAATGTAATAGAGTTCAAATACAATAAATCATGGCTACTTCTTGGCTAGTACATTGATCACAAGTTGTTTATATTTGGGGGCCTACTGAGATTATTATCCATGGGTACCATTATGTTTAAATTAGACTCTAAATGAGTATCCTGAAAATCTCAAAATCTGTATAGACTGTTAGCTATTAGCAAAGCATTACTTCTGTTTACACAACTCTCCCTATATACATTATCATCTATACTCCTAGGGACTGCTATATCTCTTGGTACCACTAGCTTCCTATCCAATATTCACTCTTCCATTGTTTTATTAAAGCAACCCTAATTTTGTTTGGAGCAGCAAAGTCTCTGGCTAAAAAACATTTCTCCTGAAGCTTTCTTTGCAACTATGAGTTCTAGCTAAAGCTTAGTAGGGGATGTTGGTAAAGTTCACTTTCATGATAGAGGCACAGTACCTTCTTCCTTGTCCCTTCCCAATTTCTTTTACCTCCCTGGATGATAGACATAAGAATGGTGATAGAACAGTCACCTTGCTATCAAGAGATGACCAGGAAGATGAAAACCACATACAAAGATGATGGGACACAAAGACAGAAGCCTGGAACATTTATGGCATTAGAGATGAACCACAAAAACTCTGAGATTCCTACTTTTTGACTTCTTGTTATTTGAGAAAATAAATCCCTATTTAGTCAAGTTGTTGGAGACGAGTTTCTGTTATATTCCATCAAATACAATCCTAGGATATCTCACACCTTCCTGAAAACCCTAGTTCAAACCTATTTCTTCAGTAAGCCTTCTGGAATGTAATAATAATAACTCTTGCATGGGACTTTATTGTTTGCAAAGTACTTTCACATACTTTATATCTTTCAATATTCATATCAGTCCTGTGGCCAGAATACCCTTCTCTTCATGTTCTCACCTCTCTGGAGTCGATGCCATCCATTCCTATGCTGTAAACCACACTGTAGAACAATGACTCCCAAGCACCTGCCTCCAATCTTGACCTCTCTTGAGCTCTAGATTTGTTTTCCAACTGAATTCTGGGCACCCAGCTCAAAGACGAGTACTTGAAACATCTAAACTGTCTATAACTTAAACTGTTATTTTCTCATTTCAGGTCCCTAAACACTGCTCTTAATCCAGTATTATTTTAATAAATCTCAGTTAATATAATCACTCAAACTGACAAGCTAGAAATTTCAGAGTTATCCTCAATTCCATGCTCTCTATAACTTCCCAAAACAATCAGGAATCAAATCCTAGATCACGGCCCCTGCCATGAGATTAGGTTCTCATCATTTTTCTGATGGACTACTGTTAAGATCATTTAACTGGCCTTCTGCAGAAAGGCATCCTAAAAGATAAATCAACTATTTTTATTTATTCATTCACCAAATAGTTACATGACTAGTCTTCTGCAGAAAGGAACTCTAAAAGAGAAATCAATTATCTTTTATTTATTCATTCACCAGATAGGTATACAGCACCTGCTACATAATAAATATTATAAAGTTAAAAATATGGTTTCAACAAAAAAACTTGCCATGTTACAGTAAGAAGCTAGTAATCCTAAAGTCGATATAGATTTAGCAAGTGATTTATTATATTACTGTTGAAAATGCAATGAAAGTAATAGGAATAAAATAATTTACTAAGGTGGTATATTTTTTAAAGAGATTTGTTTTCTTTGGTATTGTAATGAATCAGCAGGAAACATTTTAAAGAAATGAATTCATTTGGTTTTATGGAAATATAAGCAAAAATAAGAAGTGTGATATATAGTTTAGAACATTAATTTCTAAAATACATTCTGTAAAATACTGCTTCTTGGGATGAAACTACCTCGAAAAGCTTTCTGTTGTGAAATGTTTGAGAAACCACTGGATTAGACAAAAATAAGTAGGTTTGCATATACTAAGATTTCTCAGTGTTAATATGCTCATATATACTTTACATCTCTCTGAGTAGCAGTGTGACATGTAGTATTTTAAAATTTATTGACTAAAGAAATCTTTAGAACATCATCTCCTAGAACTACATACAGGACACATTTTGGAAAATGTTAAGCATTTGTGAGCAGACACTTTACCAGGAGCTCTGGACGGACAATGAACTTCAAGACAGGAACATTTATCAAATTTATCATAACAATGAATGATTCTGATAATGAATCAGACGTTCAGCAAGAATATAGCACTACTCATTAAGATCATAAGGGTTCGTGCAGAATAGGTCTTAGTGAAATAAAAATCTGCTACCTTCAATCAAGTATGTATGCGGATTACCCAAACCAAGAATATTTATACTTTAAAGAGAAATGTTTCAGCTCATGAAATGGCTCCAGCAGTCTGCCTGGGTGCTTGGCAGTTCATCTGCAACCTGGCACAGACCCAGATTTCTTTTTTTAGTTTTACTAGTAATTCTTCATGTATTTTTTTAAAGTTCCAATAAAAATGAGGTTGAAAATGTATACTTTAAAAGACAATTTCTGAAAAACAGATAATATTAAAATTATATCAAGACTTTGGAAAGGTAACATGCATTAGAGAATACAAGATTTAGACTCTAACCTGAAGAAGCAAATTATTTGACCAACCAAATGATAGAATTTGTTCAGACATACTGTTAAGATGGTAAGGTAAATAAGAGACTCTTACTGCAGTCTTATCCCCTCCTAGAAATTTTTCTAATAGACAACTTGGATATTTTTCTCAAGATTAACGGCTTTTAAAAATTGTTTTATTACACATCTCCAATATACCCTCCTCTCTCTTTCACACACACACACACACACACACACACACAGAGCGCCAAATTTTTGAACCTTCTCTTTTGAAGTCCAAAAGAGTCTTCATACTAAATAAATAATAAATAAATAAAAATCAAAAAGGTGCAATTTCACCAACCACAGAGGATGTGTGAAGACTGGTCTTCTGAATTCAAGGTTGCCCCAGGATAAGCGAGTCCAGGGGAGATTAAATGAATTTCCCTATTCATAGCAATAAGAAAGTTCCCACCTCCTTTATTCTCCCCAACAAAAAAGCTTCCCCTATCAAACGACCTGGTGGCTTTTCCAGGATGGACTGCTTAGACTCTTAGGAGGGGCCCAGATAGCAGGCCCAGCCTGGGGTTGCGAGTAGTGTTTCTTCTAACAAAGCTATGGGACCCTGAGAAAGGAGGCTCAGTATTCCCCTGTGAGGATCTTTGTGGGTCTTTCAGTTGCCCTAGGATGGTGAATATGACAATAACCTGAGCTCCCAAATCATCTGAAGCAGGACCTCTTAATCACTCACCGCTGCGCTCTGAGCCGCTGGGAACCAAGGCTGGTTGCTAAGGACGCTGTGGGAGTCGCTCTGAGAGACAGACGTTGCTCTTTTACGGTCTCGTGACCAGGGCTTAGCCAATCAGGACTTCTAAGTGAATTTTCACCTGCCCTGTCCCGTCTCCACCACATTTGTGTTCAATTTCGAAAGAATAAATGCAATGTTGTGTGAAAGACCTTTATTCGTTTTTAAAGAACATAGTAATGATTTGTTTCGAATATTGTACATACTTGCATATCCTGCAAGAAGCCACGGCAAGAAGTGGCTTCACAGTGCTTTAATGTCTCCTCAGTGTCTTAATGCTGCTCCCCCAAAACAAATCAGCACTCCTATCATAGCAAAAGTAGCTATGTCTTTAAATTAAATTGCCGTTCGTAAGTTCTTTTTACATAGAAAATTTGGAGCAGCCAGTGTCCTCAGCACCCGTCAGTGAGTAAACAAAGCACCTAGAATGTTCTGCTATGTACTAACCACCAGAGGGCGAATTTAAACACAAAAGAACGCCTATTTTTAAAGGTAGTATGCAATAGAATTATCTAATATAAGTCCTTTAAAAATCCTTGTAGAATTCCTATGTCTACTAACGAGCAACTGTATATATTTTACAAAGGTTCACCAGTGTAACATACTATATGGAAGAATGGGGAAGGGCATTTATGATTAAATTCATACGTAGGCCGGGCGCGGTGGCTCATGCCTGTAATCCCAGCACTTTGGGAGGCCAAGGTGGGAGGATCACGAGGTCAGGAGTTCGAGACCATCCTGGCTAACATGGTGAAACCCGTCTCTACTAAAAATACAAAAGTTAGCCGGGCGTGGTGGCACGCACCTATAATCCCAGCTACTCAGGAGGCTGAGGCAGGAGAATTGCTTGAACCCAGGAGGTGGAGGTTGCAGTGAGCCGAGATCATGCCACTGCACCCCAGCCTGGGAAACACAGCGAGATTCCATCTAAAGAAAAAAAAATACTAAAATGTAATATACAGGGATTGTCCTGTGAAATGACCTGCCTTAAAAAATTAAAACTTTGAAAGAAAATTTAACTTGAAATACTTTGATTCAGAATTAAGTTTTTTTGTTTTTTGAGTGCATTTTTATATTTAAAACAGAAATTACAATATGTGATCTCAGGCTTCTCTGACGTATCACTCCTAGAAGATCAGTAAGTTAAAGGTAATAATGAAAAGTGAAATTGACAAAGACTTTAAACTACATATGTGAGAGAACAAATCCTAGAATATCAACAGTGCTTACCATAATCCAGATAAAATAAAAATGTAAAGACTGTGGTATTTAATAATAGCCTGGGGGCTTGCTTGTTTTAATTTCAAGAGGTCTAGATGAACTACTATCTCATACCATAGCAAGAATAAATCTCAGAGGAATGAAACTTAAAACAGGAAATAATTTTAAATAATTTTAAGATAATATTGGTATAACCTTAGAGTCACAATAATATTAAGCTAATAGGAGACCCACAATGATTTTAAAAAATGACAAGAATATTTAGAAAATTTATGTAAGAAAAATAAATCTAATAAAGTCATACCTCCCCTTTCTCCCTTTAATTAGTCATCTACATTGAAGTTTTGACAAGACAAATCTAATTTTTTTCAAATTATTATATATATACATATATATATATATAATCCTAAAATGGCCATTAATTAGCAATTAGGAAAATAAGCATGTCAAAACCATCCTAACCCCTTAGTATGGCACAATTATGCTTTCAGAAACTATATCATTGCCTACTTGCCCAGTTTTTTCTTTTTTTTTTTTTTTTTACCAGTCTTCTTTATTTTATTTTATTATTATTTTTTGAGATGAAGTCTCGCTTTTGTCCCCCAGGCTGGAGTGCAATGGAGCGATCTCGGCTCATTGCAACCTCCACCTCCTCGGTTCAAGCGATTCTCCCGCCTCAGCCTCCCGAGTACCTGGGATTACAGGTGCCTGCCACCACGCCTGGCTAATTTTTGTATTTTTGGTAGAGACAGGGTTTCACCATGTTGGCCAGGCTGATCTCGAACTCCTGACCTCAGGTGATCCACCCACCTCGGCCTCCCAAAGTGCTGGGATTAAAGGCATGAGCCACCGTGCCTGGCCCAGTCTTCTTTAGTTTTAAAAATTTTCCACTGCTATGTAATCAATTAAAAAATATTTTAAGTTTCCTAAACATATCATGAGCTCTCGTTTCTTAATAACCTCATGCATGCTCTTCCTCTGTCTGAAAATACACTTGCCCACTCACTCCTCAACTGCTGCCACAAACTCACACAAACACATACCACCCCCTGCTCCCTAATACCAGACACCAGGTAAATGCTTACTCTCGTATCAAGACTCGGATGTTAGATATTTGTCAACATTTTGGATCTGGAGAATCCAATCACCCTTCCATGCTACCTGGGGAATTCTTCATGTAATATGAATGGGAAGTGGTGTTTCATCATCCACTACAAAAGCCAAAAACGGCAGATTATATTTTCTCAGAACTCTGTGTTGGAATATGACAGAAGTTTGGCCAAGTATGTGTTCTAGTTTAAGATTTTGAATTTTTAGCAGATAATATCAAGATGAAAGTAGCAATAACTGTGCCTTGGGCCATGATAGCAGCACCCTTACATATTTTCCTGCCAAAAGATAGTTGTGGTACCTCCTGCTTCTTGGTCCTCTAGAACAGCACTTTTTTTTTCCTGTCCATTTCAATCCTCGACTTACAGCCTTCCATCAATTCTATAAACCCTGATTATCCTGTCAAATCTTCTGTTTAAAGTAACAAGTTGAGTTTCTGTTATCTTCAACCAAAGTGACACATTCACCTTGGAAGACACCTCATTTTAGAAGCCTTCCAACACAACGACTGTTCTCTCAGGATAACTTAGAAGACATCCTTCAATGTTTCCTTAGCATTCTGAGTGCTCTTATATAGCACTTATCAAAATTTTACCTAGAGAAATCTACCTAGTGAGTACTCATTAAAAAGTCAGGAAAGAGATGAAACTATTAGTAAGTTACACAATTTAAAATATGCATTATATTTTCTTCAATCATATTTCTCAAACCTTAAGCTTCAGTCCTCCAGTTGCTTGGAATCAAGGCTATTAGCATCTTCACTGCCACGATTCAAATTAGTCCATAATACTGCAATTACCCTCCTAGATTAGAATTGATTTTCCAGGGAAAACAATCTGACATCAAAAGTGAATCACAGGAAAAAACTATAGCCATGAAAAAATATTTATCAGTTTGAACTGTTGCATTAGAATTAATATTGATTTTGTAATTTAACAACTTTCTAGATGACAATTTCTTAACTATTTTTGATATTATGTGATATCAGTTTAGTTTTGCCATGGAGTGTATAACTTAATTGTAAATAATTTCTATTTGATACTGTATTAGTTTGTTTTCATGCTGCTGATAAATACATACCCAAAACTGGGAACAAAATGGGGTTTAATTGGACTTACAGTTCCACAGGGCTAGGGAGGCCTCAGAATCATGGCGGGAGGTGAAAGGCACTTCTTACATGGTGAAAGCAAGATAAAAATGAGGAGGAAGTAAAAGCAGAAACCCCTGATAAACCCATTAGATCTTGTGAGACTTATTCACCATCACGAGAATAGCACAGGAAAGACTGGCCCCCATGATTCAATTACTTCCCCCAGGTCCCTCCTACAATACATGGGAATTTTGGGAGATATAATTCAAGTTAAGATTTGGGTGGAGACACAGCCAAACCAGATCATTCTGCCAAATCTCATGTCCTCACATTTAAAAACCAATCACGCCTTCCCAACAGTACCCTAAAGTCTTAACTCATTTCAGCATTAACCAAAATGTCCACAGTCCAAAGTCTCATCTGCAACAAGCCAAGTCCCTTATGCCTATGAGCCTGTAAAATCAAAAGCAAGCTAGTTACTTCCTAGATACAAAGGGGGTTCAGGTATTGAGTAAATACAGCCATTCCAAATGGAAGAAATTGGCCAAAAACAAAGGGGTTACAGGGCCCATGCAAGTCTGAAATCCACTGGGGCAGTCAAATTTTAAAGCTCCAAAATGATCTCCTTTGATTCCAGGTCTCACCTCCAGGTCATGGTCTTCGGCAGCTCCACCCCTGTGGCTGTGCAGGTTATAGCCTCCCTCCTGGCTGCTTTCACGGGCTAGCATTGAATGTCTGCAGCTTCTCCAGGTGCACAGTGCAAGCTGTTGGTGGACCTACCATTCTGGGGTCTGGAGGATGGTGGCCCTCTTCTCATAGCTCCAATAGTCAGTACCCCAGTAGGGACTCTGTGTGGGGGCTCTTGCCCCACCTTTCCCTTCCACACTGCCCTAGCAGGGGTTCTCCATGAGGGCCCCACCCCTGCAGCAGACTTTTGCCTGGGCACCCAGGTGTTTCCATACATCTTCAGAAATCTAGGCAGAGGTTGCCAAACCTCAATTCTTGACTTCTGTGCACCTGCAGGCTCAACACCACATGGAAGCTGCTAAGGCTTAGGGTTTCCACCCTCTGAAGCCACAGCCCAAGCTCTACACTGGCCCCTTTCAGCCATGGCCGGAGCAGCTGGGACACAGGACACCAAGTCCCTAGGCTGCACACAGCATGGGGACTCTGGGGCCAGCCCACAAAACCACTTTTTCCTCCTGGGCCTCTAGGCCTGTGATGGAAGGATGCCGTGAAAGTCTCCAACATGGCCTGGAGACATTTTCCCCATGGTCTGGGGATTAACATTAGGCTCCTTGCTTCTTATGCAAATTTCTGTGGCCGGCTTGAATTTCTCCTCAAAAAATAGGTTTTTCTTTTCTACTGCATCATCAGGCTGCAAATTTTCTGAACTTTTATGCTCTGTTTCCCTTTTAAAATTGAATGCTTTTAACAGCACCCAAGTCACCTTTTGAATGCCTCGCTGCTTAGAAATTTCTTCCACTAGATACTGTAAATCATCTCTCTCAAGTTCAAAGTTCCACAAATCTCTAGGGCAAAGGCAAAATGCCACTAGTCTCTTTGCTGAAAGATAACAAGAGTCACCTTTGTCCCAGTTCCGAAGAAGTTCCTCATATTCATCTGAGACCACCTCAGCCTGGACCTTATTATTCATATCATTATCAGCATTTTGTCAAAGCCATTGACAAGTCTCTAAGAGGTCCAAACTTTCTCATATTTTCCTGTCTTCTTCTGAGCCCTCCAAACTATTCCAACTTCTGCCTATTACCCAGTTCCAAAGTCGCTTCCACATTTTTGGTTATCTTTTCAGCAACGTCCTACTCTATTGGTACCAACTCACTGTATTAGCGCATTTTCATGCTGCTGATAAAGACATACCCAAAACTGGGAACAAAAAGAGGTTTAATTGAACTTACAGTTCCACATGGCTGCAGAGGCCTCAGAATCATGGCAGGAGGTGAAAGGCACTTCTTACATGACAGTGGCAAGAGAAAAATGAGGAATAAGAAAAAGCGGAAACCCCTGATAAGCCCATCAGATTTTGTGAGACTTATTCACTATCAAGAGAATAGCATGGGAACGACCAGCTCCCATGATTCAATTACCTCCCCCTGGGTCCCTCCCACAACATGTGTGAATTCTGGGAGATACAATTCAAGTTGAGATTTGGGTGGGGACACAACGAAACCATATCAGATACCTCCTTCATGTTGCCAAATATTTAGAGTTCTCATTAGGATTTTTAAATGCTACTAGGAATAAATGGAACAGTATCTGAAATTTTTATTTGTCAAAAAGAGAAAGGAAAGCTAATCAAATGTAAAATAATAGCAGAGAAAACAGACAACATACAGAATGAGAGAAAATATTTGCAAACTGTGTACCTGACAAAAGTCTAATATCCAGTATCTACAAGGAACTTAAACAAATATATATGAAAACAACAAACAATTTCACTAAATAATAGGCAAAGGACATGAACAGAAACTTTTCAAAAGAAGACATACATGTGGCCAACATGTATATGAAAAAAAGCTCAACATCACTGATCATCAGCGAAATGCAAATCAAAAGCACAATGAGTTCCCATCTCATGCCAGTCAGAATGGCTATTATTAAAAAGTAAAATAATAATAATAATAATAACAACAGATGCTGGTGAGGTTTGCAGTGAAAAGGGAACAAACTCTTACATACTGTTGGGTGGGAGTGTAAATTAGTTCAACCACTGTGGACAGCAGTGTGGTGGTTCCTCAAAGAGCCAAAATCAGAACTACCGTTTGACCCAGAAATCCCATTACTAGGTATATAACCAAAGGAATATAAATCATTCTACAATAAAGACACATGCACATGTATGTTCATTGCACCACTATTCACAATAGCAAAGACACGGAATCAACCTAAATGCCCATCACTGCCCATAAATATGGTACATGTACATCATGGAATACTATGCAGCCATAAAAAAGAACAAGATCATGTCCTTTGCAGGAACATGGATGGAGCTGGAGGCCATTATCCTTAGCAAACTAACGCAGGAACAGAAAACAAAATACCGCATGTTCTCACTTATAAGTGGAAGCTAAATGATGAGAACACAGAGACACAAAGAGGGGACCAACAGACATTGGGGCCTACTTGAGGGTGAAGGGTGGGAGGAGAGAGAGGATCAGAAAAAAAACCTATTGGGTGCTAGGCTTAGTACTTGGGTGATGAAATAACCTGTACAACAAACCCCTGTGACATAAATTTAGCTACATAATAAACCTACACATGTACCCTTGAACCTAAAATAAACTTTTTTAAAAAGTCAAATGATATTAAAATGGTCATTCAACTTATAAAAATCCAGTAGAGGTTAAAGAAGATAAAGCAAGATTTTAAGAAATTTATATTGCATTTACTCAGATTATTTCTTGTACCAATGGGTTAATTTTCACAGCATTTTTAAACTTACTAAAAGATAAAATTTCTCTTACACAGTTAGTTGACATGTTTGTGATGATTAATCCTACAGTGGACATTTTAAAAATAAAATTCAATTAAAATTCTGCATAAGCATCATGTTAGTCACCTATCACCAAAGTAATCTTAGTGGTTTAAAATACAAGTATTTATTTTTCTCATTCACTCCTCTGCGTGCAGGTTGGCTAGATTTTGGTGATGTTGGCTGGGTTCACCTGGGATTGTCCCAAGAATTCCAGCTGGGTTCAGGTCTGCTCCAAATATCTCCTTCTGGAGCCCAGAGTGAAGGGGCAGTGGTTATTCAGGAGGTGCTTCTCATGGTTATGGCAGAAGCCCAAGAGGGCAAGCCAACTGAGCAAAGCCTCTGTTTGGGTCACACCTGCTAACACCTTTTTGCCCAAGGATATCACTCTACCAACTCCCCAAAGGGCAGGAAAGTCCACTCTGCCCATCATGAGGCTATGACAAGGGTATGGACATACAGTATAATACTATGGTAGAGGGATGAAAAATTAAGTCCAATAATTTGGGAATCACCATCTTCTGAACATAAATGCTATAGCCTATCAAGTAGAAAAAGAATAAACTCGGCAATTAAGAAAATTTATACCCAATTCACAATTTAAAATATTCTTGGTTGCTTCCATTTACTGTGTGTGTCCCATTAAGTGTGTAGATGTTAAATATGCTTTGCCTAACTTCCCTAACAATGTAATCAGGATCAAATGCACCATAGTGGATTGTTATATCACATCATTTTACAAAAACAAAAGAAAACAAAAACACCTCTATTGTTTGAAAGATATTTTTAAAATTGCTTATTTCAAGTTATTTTACATGTAAAATATTTAAAATATTACTAAATTTCACCTTTTAAAATACTTACCAGGCAGGGCGCAGTGGCTCACTCCTGTAATCCCAGCACTTTGGGAGACCAAGGTGGGCAGATTGCTTGAGCCAGTTCAAGACCAGCCTTGGCAACACAGTGATGCCCTGTCTCTAAAAAAGATATAAATAAAATAGTGTATAGTTGCATCACAGTACCCAATACAGTGGCTTACACATAGTAGGTGCTTAATATATGTTGCTGAGTGAATTCTTGAATAAAAAATATAGGTGATTTTTATTTTATCCTGTGAGCTGAATTTATTTAGCATCAGAATTTTTGAGCAAAATGTTAACATAAATGAATGACTTGCTTGCTCTGCACAGGCACTTTTGTTTGGTAGGACCATAGCATTCTGTGCCAACTCTTGAAAACTGTTGAAACAATCTGCAACTTTTCATTTGTATTTCAACTCAACAATAATAATGACTGGACTTTCGAAAATATGTATTAAGCCCGTTGGGGGGTGGTTACATGTATTTCTATCATATTATTTTCAAGGAAAATTAATCCTTTATTTACTAAGGAACAAAGTAAAAAACTATATTATTCTGTTAATATTTGGGCTAAAAATTTCCTTATTATTAGTTTTGGTGCCTAATAATATCCTCCACCCATTAATTGTTATATAGTGATTTAATATTTTAGTCATTTTAATGATATAAATGCTATTGTTTGATAATCCTCCCTTTAAAAGATAAGAGTCAAATCCTCTTCCCCTTTAAGTGCAGGGTTGGACTTAGTGACTCTCTTCCAAAAAAATCGAACATGGCAGAAGTGATGAGGTGTAATTAGGTCATAAACGACATTGTGTTTCCTCCTTGCTGTCTGTCTCCCAGCTGTTAAGTCATAAGGACATTCAAGATGTTCTATGAACTTCATGTGGCAAGGAACTGAAACCTCATTAACAGCAATCAGCAAGAAATAAAGACATTCTTTCTATAGCTGTCTGAGTAAGAGATCTTAGAAGGGGATCCTCCAGCCCTAATCAAACTCAGTCATGTCTAAAATGACTGCATTCCAAGTAGAAGTCTTAACTAGAACCTCATGGGAAACCTAAGGCAGAACTATCCAGCGAAGCCACTCTGAAATTTTTAAATTACAGAAACTGTGACATATTAAATGTTGTTTTAAGCTGCCCAATTTGTTATGGGGGTAATTCATTGTGCCACAATAGAAACTAACACAAACATTCTGTTGTTTTCATAAAATGCATTGGCCACTTTATAAATTCATGTTTTAATTCCTGTGTTATGAGTTTCTCAAACTAATTTGAAGCAATAAACTCTGGACGATTTCAGCATAATTATTTTAGAAATATTTTGGAGAAATACAGGACGATAGAGCTTTCATAGTGCTCTAGAGACTACTGATTAAATGATATGAACAGATTTAGTAATGTAGAAAGATCTTTATTGCTGTGTCTGCCCATAACCAAATTTGCTCTAATTTTTTTCTAAAATAATTTTTCTTCTTACGAAAAAAAGCTAAGTTTTTTAGAGCAATTAAATAAAAAGTGAAACTATGCAAGCCCGTGCTCAGACATAATACTATCATTTTAGCACATTCTTCTATGTGTATCTTTAGTAGCATTTTTAAAAGGTAAGATCATACTGTACATGTTTTAAATAGAACATGAATATTTTCATGTCATTTAATATTCATCTCTAATGTAATCTATAAACATCTTCACTCTAAACCCTTCTCATCTCCATTACACTATCACTCGAGATGAAATTATTACTATTTTTTGCCTCAGCTGCTTGCCTTTAGTAGGTGGAAGCCTTTACTCTTCCCCATACAGAGCCAGGTGGATTCCCATAAAACATCAATACAGTCACATTACTCCTCTACTCTCAAAAAACCTAAATTTTGTTCACCACCGACAAGGCTTTGCAAGATCTGGCACCTAGCCTCCTTTCAGCTCTCATTTCCTATCACTTTCACCCTTTCTCACTGGCTACCTAGTTTGCTATCGGGGCGTTTCTCTTGCTCAGCTCTGCCTGGAAAACTTCTCCCACATATTCACAAATGGCTCATTCCCTCACTTCATTCAGTTCTCTGCTCAAAGATCACTTCTTCAGAGAGGACTTCCTTATTCTAAAAAAAAAAAAAAAAAAAGCTTCCTTTATTGCTCACTTAGGCTTTTTTAATACAATCATGTCATTATTTGACATTGCACTATATTTGACAGGATATATTTATCTGTTCTTTGTCTCCCTTAACTAGAATGTCAGTTCTAACAATGCAAGCACCTTGTCTGGCTTATTTATCATTCTATCCTTATTGCTTAAAATAGTATCTGACACGAGATAGGTGCTTAATAAATATATTTTTGTTAAACAACTGTATGGATATACACTTTAAATAATAAATTATTAATCAATAATAATTAATTGATATTTGCATTCCTGCTTATTTTTTCCTATTATGAGCAAGCATGCCATAAACATATGTATGTTATCCATGCCAGAAACATGTAAAAAAACCCTATATTTGTTTTCTAAGATTTTGGAGTCAAAAAATATGGTTATTTTTACAGTTTTTGATACATAGTGCCAAACTGCTCTCCATCAGAAAGTTATGTTTTATATCACTTCAGAAATTAATGAAAGCTACTTTCTTCTCACCTGGAAAGACAATGTGCATTTTCCCTTTTAAACACCTTAATACGTGAAAGATAATTAAGATTTACCTTTTTTCAATTAGTAAAGGACTTTTCATATGATATTATCTATTTACACTTCCTTTTTTTGTATGAATTGCCTCTACATGTCCTTTGCTCATATTTCTGATTTGCCTTTATTCATTGGTATGAACTCTTTGTAAATTAAAGCTACTGTTTCATTGTTTAAACCATGTTAAAATGTCATTTTTCTCAGTTTGTGATTTGCCTTTCAATTGTGATTACTATATATTTTAAAATTTACTATATGGACATTTAAATTTTATACAGTCAAGAGACTCAACACCTTTGCCCAAGCTGCATCGCAATCAAATTTAAGAATGTCAATTCGTTATTTAAAAATGTTAATTGTACATTTTTAATGTACGGTATCAAAATATCTCATGTAACCCATAAATATATACACCTACTATACACCCACAAAAAATAAGAAGTGATAAAACCGCAGAAAAAAATGTCAGTTCAATCAAAACAAAGTTGATTATCACTCTCAATCAAGGTTCGCATCTGGAAGATCGAGAACTGCACGTCAGAGTTCTCTTGGAAAAGCTCAAGGAATCCTGGGCTTCCATCGAGTTGAAGGAACATAGGATGAAACCATGGAAGTCTTCCTCAGATCTGGGGAGGGAGCCTGGCCCAAGAGCCCGTGGAGCTAATGAAAACAGGTAGTAGGGGACCCTCTACAGTAGTCCTCTCAGTTATTCAATTAGAGGTCCCAATTTTGAACGATATAACTGGGATTTCAATACCCTGAGTGATTTAGACACATCAGGAAAAAATACGACAGAAAACTATAGTTTCTTTACAGACTTAGAAAAGGAAAACGCGTAATTTCTAACTCCAGGAGGGCAGTATTCGAGTACGTGGGTTTCTTTCACCCCCGACGTTCACTTCAACTTTTAAAATGCTTGCTCTGGTGGTCCACAGTACTTTCGCGTTCACTGGGCGGTACCATATCTCTCAATAGATTTGATCCAAAACCCCAAGTGCGGGAGACAAAGCTAGGTGGAACGTTATTAACCCTCCACAACTCCAACCTCTACTAGCTTCCTCGGAGCAGGCGAGGCACCAGGCCGGTGAGAAAACACTGAGATCTGGGGCGTAGCTGTGACATGGGGTATTTCTGGCCGGGATCTCACCGGGTAAGCTCCACCCGCGGGTTATCGGCTCCCTCCAAGAAGCATCTTTGAACTCCTCCCATGCAGGCCCTATTCCTACACCAGTTCTCTTTCTGGAATCTCTTTGGTACTGTGTTTCATTAATCCCACAACCATATTCCCACCTATTCCCTAACGACAACAAACTTTTAAAGTCTAGGTTACCGCCGCGTCTCCCTAGCAACCGTGCCCTTTAATGGTTGCCGGAAGAGGCTATAATCACGTGCTCCGAAGACTTCCGGGTTTCCAACGTGACTTCCGGTTGTCAGAATTTCCCCCAGACGCGGCGGCGGCCGACGGGAAGCTGTGTGGGCTTAGGTCGTGGTGGCCCGGGTGGTGGTGGGCTCCGGGCGGGCTCGCGTCATCCTGCCCCCGCTGCGATGCATCCGCGGCGCCCGGACGGATTTGATGGCTTGGGCTACCGGGGTGGTGCCCGGGACGAGCAGGGCTTTGGCGGCGCCTTCCCTGCAAGGTCCTTCAGCACCGGGTCGGACCTGGGCCACTGGGTGACGACTCCCCCAGACATCCCCGGCAGCCGCAACCTGCACTGGGGCGAGAAGAGCCCGCCCTACGGCGTGCCCACCACCTCCACCCCGTACGAAGGCCCCACGGAGGAACCCTTTTCCAGTGGCGGCGGCGGCAGTGTGCAGGGGCAGAGCAGTGGTGAGAAGCATGGGGACCGACACAGGGATGATGGGTTACTGGGGCCGCGGCTTGCGGCCTGCAGACCCCGGAAGCGGCGCAGAGGATCCCGCCTCCTGTTCCTTCTCATCCTATCGCGCGCCACACCCTTTGCCCTCCTTTGGTCCTCTGCCCCTGAGGCTGGCCTCCTCTTCCTCACAAACGAATTCTCCTGGATCAACTCCAAAAAAGACATCTGCCTTAGCTATGGGGTGCATAGCAGGAATTTTTAGAGGTTTTGGTGTCTCAACGGATGGTCTGAGTCAAAAAGGAGATTGGATTATTTACTGTTACCTGATTCACTTTGGCAGCTCTATTTTCTTGATTTAATTAATTAATTAATGTGTTTACTTGTAGTTTTGTGTTCTGAAAAGAGAAGCCTTTCAGCATAAGCATACTTGGGTTCAAACTTGGTTGTGCCACTCGTAATCTGAACAACTTAACCTCTGTGAGCCCTCAGTTTTCTCATCTTTAAGATGTGTAGAAGAATCCTGTATGGGACACATAGGCTAAAAAAAAAAAAAGTTTCCTTCCTTTTCCTTTTTGAACACAGGAGTTATGTCTGCTTTTCAGATCCCCAGTCTAGAAAGTTTCCTTCCTATAATTTTCCTTTCTGCTTTCCTTCTGCTGACCTAAAAACTACATATAAAAGTTAGAAACACTGATACAATTTCAAGATAGGACTTCGGAATCATGACATAATTATTCTCCATGGGATGTCAGAAAAGCTGCAACACTGCATGATGTAGATATTTTCAACATCCTTTTTTATTCATAAAATGTGAATAATAGCTACCTCTTTCTATTCTCCTGTAATTGTTAGAATAATAGATTAATGGTATTAATATTAAATTTATTGTAGAAATCAGCTTTATTCTTATTTCCTCGACTTTGACTTGGAAGTACAATAATATTTAACTAAGAAGAATAGACTAACGAATGTCTAGTGAGTAAATGAGGATGTGAAGAAAGATAGATGACTTACCTAGCTAATTGTCATACAATTAGCTTTTTGACTCTTCCCGGTTTAAAGTTACGCTTTGGTGGTTACAATGAGGAGGAGTTCCTTGACACAAGCAGGGGTTTATTTTGCAGCCTTAACAGGTGGGTGAATGTAAATTTTGCAACAAAGATAGACAGCTAAGAGACTTACACAGTAAACAAGAGTAAACCTTCCTAACACCTTCCAGAAAATGCTAGTAGCATTTTCTGTTGCTATTTGGGGATGATCTATACATACAAAATGGGTAAGGCCGGGCGCGGTGGCACACGCCTGTAATCCCAGCACTTTGGGAGGCCAAGGGGGGCGGATCACGAGGTCAGGAGATCGAGACCATCCTGGCTAACACGATGAAACCCCGTCTCTACTAAAAAATAGAAAAAATTAGCCGGGCGTGGTGGCGGGTGCCTGTAGTCCCAGCTACTCGGGAGGCTGAGGCAGGAGAATGGCGTGAACCCGGGAGGCGGAGCTTGCAGTGAGCCGAGATCGCGCCACTGTACTCCAGCCCGGGCGACAGAGCGAGACTCCGTCTCAAAACAAACAAAAAAGTAAAATCTAAGGTAAAAGTACCGTAGGTGGGTAAAAGAAGCTTTCTATTTAGCTTATACATTTTTCTAGGGTAAACTGCGTAATTTCCCAGGAACATGCTTAGGTGGCCTTGTTCTGATTGAAAGGGAATAGTGAGGGCAGTTGCTTCACTTGAAAGAGAAGAGGAGAGAAAGAATTGTAACTTGTGAATATTGTATTATAGTTAGAATTTGATGTCTGGTCCCCTGGGGTTGTAATAGTTCACCACTATGACTTTGAGTTTAGTCAAGAAGAAAGGCTTTTCTCTTTTGACATATGCATAGGAATGTTTCCAGCTGTGAACTTTTCCAGTAACATAACAGACATACCATCTGTAGTAGCATTTAGGTATCCAGTAACCTATTCCAATTAATTAAACAGCTAGCCTCAAACTATTTAAAACTTGAAGAGATGGGGGAGAGCTGTATTTACCCATTTTGGTTATCCCTAAGTACCCTTTCAAGTTAATAATTTAGAGGTGCTTTACTTGTAGTTATTGGTTTAATAAAGTGCTCTCCGTCAGTAACAGTGACTAACTAGTTTTACAGCATAAGAGGTAAAGTCGCAGGTGGAATATCAGCTGCGGCCAACCATGGAAAATTTTTTATTTGATTGGAATCAGAAGCTGAAAACTGGTAGCCCTTAGGTTCTGTCTGGATATTTGTTTCATTAGGCCAAGACAATGTGTTAACAGTTTTTGAAATAGTTGTCCAGGACTTTAAAATTGGAAGCTTTTATATAAAATGAGAATATCTTTTTTTGAAAAAATTACAGCTTCAAAACCCTGGGCCCACACTCTAATGTGGCAACAATGAATTGGAGTGAAAGCGTAATTGTGCTTTAAACACTCTACACCTTGCAATTTGCCACAGACCCCAGCAGAGTCCTTCATTCATTTAAATTATTTCCCTGGCCCCTATCAGAATTTGACTTTGAGGTTTAAATGAACAGCAGGTTAATAAAATAAATTTTTTAAAATTGTTTTGAGACTAAACCTAAATTGTCAGTAATTGGTTATCAGTAATCTTATTTTTTTATTTCTATTTTTTTTTACTTTAGAACAGCTGAATAGATTTGCTGGATTTGGTATTGGACTTGCAAGGTAATGTTTTATCTAAAGACGTTTACAGCTTTTATTTATTGAATTTAGAGTTTTTCTTTAATTTATAATATTAAATGATTATTATTGCTTCCTTTAGGTTGTTTCTTTGAAGCAGCAGCTTAAATTTTGAATAATATTTTGCAGAAAAAAACATGATCATTATTTAAAATATATAATTTGATAGTTTTTCCAGTAAGGATAGACTAGTCATCCAATTTTATAAACACAAAGTAATTTTGTAATGAGTATTGTAACTGTTTTCATGGGTCTATCCAAAAAATAAAATGAAGTGTAATCTTATCTCTCTCCCATCAAAATAATAATTTAGAATGGAATTCATGAAGATCAAATGGCTCTGCTGATAAGAACTTTTTTCATAGGACATTTTCTGAAAGAAAAATTACATGGCATTTAATGATGCCATGTAACTGACGTGTCATTTCCCACATCAAACATACAGAGATCTAGTTTCATTTTATACTGTAGATATTAATATTATGTATTATATATTGTTTCCCTTACTTACCTGTTTGCAGATCTGGTTTTCATTCTTTTCATGGGTCTATCCAAAGAATAAAATGAAATGTAATCTGTCTGTCTCCCATCAAAAAAGTAATTGTGCATGGAGGCTTCTTTCTAAACACTCTAATGCTTACAAGATATTTAGCAGCATAGCATCTAGATTTTGTTTATAATCAGCGTTTGGTGATAGCATTACTTTTTTTTATATCTAACGATCATTTTAAGAAAATCCTTTAGTCTTGATTATTGTGATCCTTAGTGAATACCATTTTCAAAAATATTGGAATTGCACAAAGCTTACATTTCATGCCATAATGATCATTATTTTAAACATTTCAACGAAGAAAAACACCTTATTTGCATAATTAAACCCGAGGGTGTTAATGTCAATATAAATAAAATCTGTGTTTTCCATTCTGCTGGAGTTGTTTTTTGCTTCAATATTTATACTTAAAGCTTTGATTCATTTGATAGACTATTACATATAAATATGTGTGCACATGTATGTATATGTCACTCTGAGACCTGAAACCCACAGCTGTAATTGTTTTGTGGGGCACATTCTCAAAATAAATATTTGATACATAAATATTAGTCAATTAACATGGTCATTAAGAATCTTATAATTTAAGATTTATACTTAAATTTATACTTAAACCTTATAATTTAAGTGCACCAAAACCAAACATTTTTAGAATGGGGTTCATGAAGATCAAATGACTCTTCTGATAGGAATTCTGTTCATAGGACATTTTCTGAAAGAAATAATTTGCAGCATTAAATGCCATTTAATTGATGTGCCATTTCCCACATTAAACATTCAGAGATCTAGTTTCATCTTATACTATAGACATTAATATTATGTATTATGTATTGTTTCCCTTATTTACTAGTATGCAGATCTGGTTTTCATTCTTTTCATATTGAATTTCGTTATGGGTAGAATCATTTGCAAACATTTCTAGACATTTTTAAAGATCTATTTAATTTTTTTAAGAATGGAAAACATAAAATAATGCATGATTCTTCAGGCAAGAATAATTTCAGAAAGATACATGTTGTAAATTTAATTTATCTCTATGTAGACATACATATACATAAATTATTTTTATATAGTCTCTTTACAGAAAATGTATTGGCACATCCTTGCATTGTTCTACGCCGCCAATGTCAGGTAAATGTAATTTCTGTGATCTTTTGAAGCAATACTTCTGACCCTAATATGAAGGGCAGAACTCACATAAAGGACATGAAACCAGGTAATTGTTACTTCATGTGAAATGTTCCAAACTTTTTGTTCTCAAAACCTCTTTAAAGTCTTAAAAAAATATTGAGGATCCTAAATAACTTTGGTTTATGTTGGTCATATCTATTGATATTTACCATTTCAGAAATTAAAATTGGGAAAATTTCAATGCATCTATATAATTCATTAAAATAATAACACCTGTTAGTAAGATATTTTTATGAAAGTAACTATTTTGCATTTTTGCAAATATCTTTAATATCTGACATAATAGGAGAGAGCCAGTTTCTCTTGTATGCTTCTGCAGTCAATCTGTTGCGTCACGTGGTTTTTGAAAGAAGCAAGGAAGTTTAGTCTCGTACACATGTATAGTTGAAAGCAGGAGAGGAGTATATTATATTCTTTTGAGATAATTGTGGGTATTCTTTGCAATTGCACCGAAACTCACTGTGTGGTAGTTTCTTAAAGGTTATTTGCAATGTGAAATCAGAAATTATTTTAGTGAACTTTTTATACTTTGTCACATTAAAAAATCCATTTAACTATACTGCATCTTGAATAGATATTTTTACTTATGCCTGATTCCATGTAATTGTGCATAAGTTATTTGAAAAATATTGACCAATTGAGTTACATAGATCTTCCTGTTGTTAAAACATTTGATTATAAAATATCAAAAAATCATCTTCATTAAAAATACTACTGATCTCACTAGAAAAGTCTTTAAGTATTGTCAGCTCTTGACGATGCATATAGATTTTCCAAAATTCTGAGTTTTACTTGAAAATTCAAACTTATCATTGACAGTAAATACTGTTATTTATTTTTGTTTTAATCAACAATCTCACTTTGTTTATTTTTTAAAATATGTCTGTCCTGAAAGTGAATAGGTATAGTCCGTCAATGAGTTTTTCTAAGTAAAAATGATGTTCCGTGAAAAAAGTGGCTAGTTTAGCTTGCAGTTCTATCATACAAGTGCTTTCCTCATGACAGCAATCTTACTTCCTTATGTAACACACAGGATATTAATTAGAAAGAGGATGTGTACTCAAAGGTCAAGGATTCATAAAATTAACATTTTGTTACTTCATTGTCAAGGATATTCCTATATGAAGGTTGCTTTTTTCTCCCTATGGGTAAATGAGGTGAAAAATTACTGTAAGTACGAAAATACAGTTTGATGGTGCTGCCTCAATTTGTGCTAATGAGCTGGGAGTTTTACCTACCATTGCTTTTGTACCATTAGTGAAAATGTCAAGACAGTGAAAAAAGGAAATTATATCTTAGTAATCACTAGGAAAATAATTTTGAACTTGTCAAGCCCCTGAAAGGGTAATGGGGCCCTCAGGAGTCAGTGGACCCCACTTGCAAACTCTGTTATAACCCACTTTTTTTTGTTTGTTTGAGACGGAGTCTCGCTCTGTTGCCCAAACTGGAGTGCAGTGGCATGATCTCGGCTCACTGCAAACTCCGCCTCCTGGGTTCACGCCATTCTCCTGCCTCAGCCTCCCGAGTAGCTGGGACTACAGGCGCCCGCCACCGTGCCCAGCTAATTTTTTGTATTTTTAGTAGAGACGGGGTTTCATCGTGTTAGCCAGGATGGTCTCGATCTCCTGACCTCATGATCCGCCCGCCTCAGCCTCCCAAAGTGGTGGGATTACAGGCATGAGCCACTGCG
This sequence comes from Pan paniscus, assembly GCF_029289425.2. Lineage (NCBI taxonomy): Eukaryota > Metazoa > Chordata > Mammalia > Primates > Hominidae > Pan > Pan paniscus. Next base: position 106,012,873 of record NC_073253.2, read on the forward strand.
CCCATCCTGTTTTAACCCACTTTCTCTGTAAAGTAATGCTTCCTATATTTGTTAGCTGTTAGAGTTCAAAACAGTATAAATCATTATAAATTAATCTGTTCATGCTTAGCACTGAAAAGTATGTATACAGAAATACCATTAAAATAGCATTGACTGTATGTGCCACAGAACAGTGTATTTCAGATATATATTTTACATTGTAGTAATATTAACATGGAGATCCAATGGATACATTACATATAAGTAACAAATATATTATTTTTAAATGTTTTATGAAATAATACCATTAGAATGTAATACATTCTAATATTTTATTGTTTCACATAATAAATATTGTTTTGACACTCCCCCAATTGATTTCATATACCAGTCAGTTGCCACGTATAGTTTGAAAAATGCTTGCCTAAAATGAACATGAGTTGGGAGATGTAATTCAGTTGTTTAAGGCAAAACAAATATCAAATAAGACCCTCTTTATTATATAGTCTACAGTACTGTGTGTATTATGCATTGGTCTTCAGATTGTATTTATATAACCATACATACTGTACTTTTAATAGGTTATTTAAAGCACTTTTAAGAGTAATTTTGCTTATGTGTAATTTATGTTGACTTTGGAATTAACTTTTGTTTATACTGCAATTCCACCATATTTCTTTCATGGCTCTGTTATTTCTTGACAAAACATTAACAGAAAAAAATAATGAAATATCTTTTTTACAGGTTAATTACCATGCTCAGCATTACCATCTCACTCCATTTACAGTCATCAATATTATGTACAGTTTCAACAAAACTCAGGTGAGAATTTTGTCTGGATTCTATTAAAGGTTTATATAAGTGTCATTTGGGTTTAGTAATCATTAAAGCAAGAATAATTACTTTCAATTTGGTCAATAAAACATCTTAACTGTTGTAGTAAAACTAAAGTAGCACAACGATATGTTTTTGAATCTTTCAAAATGTAATTTAGCAAAAGTACAATTTAATTTAGCAAAACCACAAAGAGCTGTGCTAAGATGATGTCTCTGCTATCAAGAGGCTCATATTTACTCATGGAGACAAAATCTTTGAAGATTGTGCTGCAGTAAGATAAAGGCAATATTAGAAGTACAGAATGCTGTCAGAATACAAAAGAGAAGTACCTTATCAAAACTGGGCTTGGGCACAGTGTATGGCTGGGAAAAACTTTGGGAAAAGAAAGGCCCGAATTGTGTGCTTCTTGTTGATAAGTCTAACTCTTCATGATGAGGATAGAGAAAAGGTTTTTAAAGTAGACGTGTGAAGGCAGAAGACAAAGAGAGATCATAATGTTTGGTAATGGATTTAATAGAGTACAATGGGAGCTTGAAGTGGGGGTTGAAGAGTAAGAGAAAGATGAAAAAGTAGCCAGAGAAGTAAGCAGGATCCAGATTCTAAAGCACCTTCTAAGAACTGCACACTACTAGATCTTAAAAGCTACAAGAGTACTGTTGAAGGTGTTTTAGCCATGACCAAAGTATCTTGAAGACCTTTGGATTGTGTGGCAATATCTATTAAAATTTAAAATGTACATGTTCTTTCACTTCCAGGAACTTATCCCACATAGATGTGCACATATATATGCAAAAATTTATATACAAGGATGTCCTATGACATTGCATATAATAGACTGGAAATGATTAAATGTCCATCACTAGGGTACCAGTGAAATAATTATGGTATATTATGGTGAAACACCTTGTAACCTTTAAAAATAAGAGGGTAGCTCTGTGTATACTAATGTGGAATGATCTCCAGGATATTTTTTAGGTTTCAAGATAATACTACCTGTTAAAAATAAGCAAAACAAAAATATTTCTATAACATACACACACAGATATACTTGTATATGCATGGATTATCTCGATAAATTTTAAAACTGCTGCTGAGGACTGGGATGAAAAGGAGACAGACTTTTCAGCTGATACCCTATTGCTTCTTTTTAATTCTATCATGTATATCTATTAATAATATAGATAAATAATAGGAGTATTACTGATGGTATCATGCAAAGGGGCAAAACCAGAGACAGTGAAACTTGTAGTCAAATTGATATAAAGTAATAGTGTTAAGTATGGAGAAGAGCATGGATTTGTAAGATACTAAGGGAGTAGAATTTGTAGAACCTGAGGACTGATTAGATAGGAAGAGTGAGATAAAAATGTTTTCTAGATATATTGTTTGGACACTAGGATGATGAAGCTGCTATCTAGGGAAATAGGAAATACAGCAGAGAAGGAAAGAATTGGTGTGGTATGAGTGAGTATGATTGGGTTAAGTTGTGGATATGTAAGTTTCAAGTTACCTTGTGTCATCCACAGGACAGGACTAGTAGGGAGTTGAATATATAGATATTAGGGATATTTAATAAATTAGTTAATCATTAGGGGTTTTAATTAATAGGAATGTTCTTCTTGGCCTAAGTATAACTTTAAAATGATATAAAATTAATTGTAGTTCTCTACTAATATTTCTATTAGAATAATGTTTTATTGGAAAATGTCTACACAATATCAAGTTTTATTAAGATCTTTTGTGTTTCAGATGTAGGTATTAACAGAAATAACATGAATTTTGTTCAATTTAGGGACCTAGAGCCCTGTGGAAAGGAATGGGAAGTACATTTATTGTCCAGGGAGTCACACTTGGAGCAGAAGGCATAATTAGTGAATTTACACCTTTGCCAAGGTACCTTTTTTAGCATTTCTTCAGTATTAGTTTCATGTGGTGATGTGTTTTTAGATGCAGGCGGTACATGTGCAGGCTTGTTACATGGGTATATTGTGTGATGGTAAAGTTTGGACTTCTAATGATCCTCTCATCCAACAATTCTCAATTGTGTAAACATCATACCCAATAGGTAGCTTTCAACCCTTGTCCCCATCCCTCCCCTATTATATTGTTTTAATAATAAATAAAAAATACCTTGAATCTGAAAACTTGTCTGAAGTAACTAAAAGAAAAAACAAAGAATAAAATTAATTATATATTATTAAATTAGTATGTGATAAAGAAAATGTGTCTTGGCTTAGTATCTATTGAGATGTATCTTTCAGCTTCTACTGCTATGTGCCAGCAACTGCCAGCTGAGGAACAGATGTGGGTATGTGAGCAATTCCCGCTCTTTAAGTATTCATTTAATGAAGGAGACACATGTAAGCAAGAAGAGGTAACATGTCCAATGTCATGGCGTTGGACAGTCTAGGTAATAAAAGAAGTGTCTTATGTTTGGAATATTGGGTATGTATGAAATTGAATATCAGGAAAAGAAGCTGAGGTGCTACATTAAAATACGATTGTGCCTTTTTAAGTTTATTCTCTATGGGTTTGGAATGTGTTTCTTTTTTTAATATATAGATGTTCTGATCAAGATATATTCAAATGGCAGTGTAAAATAAATGGAGTTGTATAGACAGATTTATGGAGATCTATTGTAATAATCTAGGCGAGGCTGAGAAGGTTCTGAACTGTGGAACAGAACAGAAAGGGATGAGCTGGCTAGGCATTTCTGAAGTATAGTCGATGGTCATTATGTTAGCTTAGTAATTGGAGATAGGAGAGAATGAGTTGTCAGTAGTGACTGAGATTTCTAGATTGGAAAATGTTAACCAAGATGGAGAATTCAAGAAGAAGAAAAAGTTGGAGTAGGGAAGAAGATAAAGAATTTATCTTTCAATAAATGAAGTTTGAGATTCTTGCAAGACATTGAGGGAGAGGGACATGTCTCGTATTTGGTTGGAACCATGGATCAGAGTAAAAAAAAAAAAAAATAGAAAATTGAAGCACAGGGAGAGCTTTGGGTATTGTGGCATAAAAGTAGCAGTTGAAGCTTAGGATAGATGAAATCACCTAAGGAGAAAGCATAGATTAAATGAATAAAATGGACCAAGGACAGAATCCTAGGCATACTTGTGTGCCGTGTGTGTGTGGGAGCGGTGGGAGGGGGGGTAGTTGGGGGAGATAATGAGAGAAATTAGAGAGGGCCTCAGACAAATTGGAAATAGCATAAGATGTAGGACAATCATGTTCTAGAAACCAAAAATGGGAGAATTAGAAGTGTAGATACATTTGAGAGAGAGGGTAGAGAAATTAGGGAAATTTGCTATTGGGTCTCTCTTTTCTCTGTGAAGCAGGATACAGGGTTATTTGGTGAAAAAATGATAAGCATTGGGGTTGTAGTAGAAAAGCATGAGAGGAATGATACACATTTGGGACAGTCACAATGATGGGTAACAAAGGAATCTTACAAAGAGTATATGAAAGGAATGTTAATAGGTAATATTGGAAATTAGAAATTTTTAAGGTGCTATTTGGCATTACTCTGATTTTCTATATCAGCACTATATTTTTGTATATCATCCTATCGATAATGTTAAAGGCTTTGGAATGGTTTGTTAATCCAAATTTATTCTCTGGCAAGGTGAATTTTTTGGATTGTTAAAGAAGTGAGATAGTTGAAGGCATAGCTACTAGTGTAACACATATGCCCAATGTTGGGATTTAGTCCTTACAGGGAAGGAAATGAAAGCAAGAGAAACTGATATTAAGCTTTTTTCCAATGTGATTGCTTTTGAAGGACCTCGTAGTCTTGAAGTGCCTTAAATAAACTTTGCTAAAACGTTTGAAACAAAACAAAGATTAGAAAGGTCAGCAACATTTGGGCAGCTCAGAGTTTCTTGTTTTATTCTTTAAAAATCTGTATTTCGTTGTTTGGCTAACTATTCACTTTATTGCTTTTATATCACTAGATAAGATCCCAAATTGGTACTTATAGTCAAATATTCTTGAAATTCTCTAACAAACAATTCTGTAAAAAAATAACAAAATGCAGGAAATTCCATTTGGTAGAGTGAAAAAAATTCAATGCAGTTGTTCCTCATATCTGTAGGGGATTGATTCCAGGACCCCCAGTGGATACCAAAATCCAGAGATGCTTAAGTCCCTTTTATAAAATGGTGTTGTATTTGCATACAACCTGTACATAACCTCCTGTATACTTTAAATCATTTCTTGATTCCTTGTAATACCAAATACAATGTAAATGCTATGTAAATAGTTGTTATTCTATATTGTTTAGGGAATAATGACAAGAAAGAAAAAAACTCTGTACACATTCAGTACAGATGCAACTATCCCTTTTTTAAATAAATATTGTAAATCCGTAGTTGCCTGAATCCATGTATGTGGAACCCATGGATATGGAGGGTTGACTATATTTGCAACCAGAACACTATTGGTTCAGGTCCTGGCTATTCCACTTTTTATTTCTGGGACCTTATGCAAGTAATGTTGCCTCTCTAAAGCAGAGATGAAAGAATAACATTAATTTCAGGCTACAGGGAAGAAAAAAGAAAAATAGGAATGGGAAGGCATAGGACTTTATAAAATTTTATCATCTAACTTTCTTACTCAGTAGACAGACATGTCAACTGAGTGGGAATATATTTTCATCATTTTGAATCTTTCCAAAGAAGACAAAATAGTAACCTCTATTGCATTGTTCTACTTGGATAATTTTGGTGATAAGGCCCACTCATTAATTCATTCATTTGCTTGGCTAACATTTCCTGAGTACTTACTATGTGCCAGGTTCTGTGCTAAAAACCGGGTTTACAGTGAGGAAAATAAACAAAAGGTAACTTGCCAGGAAGCTCCGAATCTAATAAAAGTACATTCACTAAGAACAATAATTCCATTAATGAATAATTGCAAATTGAAATTTGTTTTCTGAAGCAAAAGAATATAGTTCCATGAAAGTATTAAAGGGCTAGAAACAGTGTCCCTAGTAACATGACACTTAAGGTAGATCAGAGTGGTAATTAGGAGGTACATACCAGTTTGTACAAAAATGCTGTTGCAGTGGGGAGCCTAGAGAATTCAGGTGTAACTGAGAGAAGGCTCACATGGCTGGAGCTCCGGCCAAGGGTAAGGGTACAGAGCAGGTGGGAGCCAGAACATGTGTGGCCCTGTAGGCCATTTTAAGAATATTGAAGAGGTTCAGTAAGGTCAGTGACATCAGATTTGTTTTCAAAGGGTCATTGTAACTGTAGATGAAAAGGTTGTATGAGGACCAAAGTGAATAAAAGGAGACATCTTAGTATTCTATTACAATAATAAAGGTGAGAAAAGATAGTGGCTAAGATCAGGGTGGTATCTTTTGAGATAGAGGTAAGTGGACAGTTTTGAAATATACTTAGGTCAAACTGAGGGAATTTGGTGATGCTTTAGGAATGGTAGATCAAAGAGAAGGCAGTATCAAGAATGACTTCTTGTATTTGGGCTTGTGTAACTAGTTGTCAAATGAAGCTGTTTTTTTGAAGTATAGTGTGAATATCTTTTAAAAAATTATTTATTCTTCTTTGGGCAGATTTGACCTTTCCTATTAATGGGAAGAAGGCAGAGTTTGTTTCTGTATCCTATTAATGGGAAGAAGGAGCAAACAAGGTCACAAAACATTAAAAGCAGTTCACAGAAGCTACTACATGAGGAGGATGAGCTCTGAGGTCTCCTAGCCTGGGGTTTTTTAATTGCGTAACATTTACTAGGTAGAACAGGGGAGATAGTACAGATTTGCCAATATTTAGGGGTTTTTAAATACAGTTTATGATCAAATCAAAGAGAAAAACAGCAGATCTCTAGTGTTCATTAAGTCAGCAAATTTATAATTTCTCAGTAGTATTACTTTTTAACAAATTATATATTACCCAGGATCGTCATGTGTGATCTCTTTATCTACTGCTAAACCCTTCCCTGTTCTCTCTCCCAGTTGCAGTGAGTTAAACCATGTGTCGTTCTACCCCCACAGTACCCTTTACTTAATTTACATGTGGCTTTTTTCAGACTGTTAACGCGAGGTAGGAGTTCCTGTAACCAAGGCTACCTGTGTGTTTCAGTCTCTCACAAAACCCATTTGGTTCAACTCCAATTTAGTTTTGACTCATCACACATCTGTGGTTATACCACTGTAAACATCTTGTAGTTTTCCTCCAACAGTTCCCTCTGAATTTGCTTATTTTAAACACACGTTATTTTAAACACAATGAAATCTTCCTCAAATTCAATAGATTTCCTTTCTGATTAATAGTTCCTGAGTAGGGAACACTGAAAGAGTTTAAGTAGAAAAGAAAGATTTTAAGTTGGACTTTAGTACAAGTGCATTTTCAGATCTTTTATCATATCCAGATGGAGTTGTCTGTAGGCACATGATATGGGGCTGGCATATAAAGAATTCTTAACTGAAGGTAAATTAATTTGGGAGATTTTGAAGCTCTAACCCTAGATATGAGTGTCGCTAGGGAAGAAGGATACACTATGGTAGAAGAATAGAGTCTGAACCTTAGGAACTCCAACCAAGGGGTGGCTGGGTTAAGAAAGGTGGTCCTGAAAAGGAGTCAGGAGAGACCAGAAGGCAGGATAAAAACCAACAGAATGGGCTAGTGGAGCACAGGGGCAAAGAGTGCTTCAAGGAGAGAAGAGGCTCTGATGGCTGCTGAAATGTCAAATAAGGTAGAGACTTAAAAATGTCCATCAGATTTAATGACATGCAGATTATTGGAGACTTTGGTAAGAGCTGTTTTTGTTCGAAACCAATTTGAAGTGGGTTCAGAGGTGAGTGGGAAAGTACAGACGTGGAAACAGAAAGTTTAGATGGTTGACTCTGACTAGGATTGATGAAGAGAGGTAACTGGAAGATGAGGGGTTTAGAGTAGGTTGGGGTAAGTTTTTTTTTTTTTTTTTAATTAGGATAGCTATTTGACCATTTGAAAATTAAAGACTGCTGAGACAGAGTTATTTTAGAATTTTATTGCCTTTTTTGTGTTGATTATGCATAGGAGTATGTGTTTTGATCTGTTAAATGAAAAACTAGACTGTTTTGAGAAAAGCAAGGTACTCGAATAAATTTTATTAATTTTTTCGTTCATTAGGGAGGACATTTTTTGCTTGGAAATAGATAATTTAGATATATTTACATGTTTGGTATTTGATAATGAATTATAAAAAGGTTTAGTGACTGAAGCTTTTAAGTATGCTTATTTAAATTTCTAGAGTTGTAACAGTAAATTTTACCCATTTTATAAAGTAGTAGAGAACAGATACAAGGAAGAGTCCCAAAAGCATTTTTTTAAATACTTGGTTTTAAGTCTCCTTTTATCTTAATGATCTTAAGAATTGGCAGTAGTCATCAAAGGGGAGGTAACTCAGAATTGACATTGTATTTAAAGGGGAGGCTACCCAGTCCTAAGTGTTTACCACAGTTTCATACTTAAAATTGGTGTCGTCATAAACTGTGGTAATACTTTGTGAGGCCATGAGTATTAGCTGTGCCAAGATGATTTACAAAGCATGTAACGTATTTTGTTTTATAATCATAAAGTAACTTTCAGTAAGATGGGAGGCCTAATCTATTTTTTATATTTTTCGACTTAATCATTGAATAATATGATTTCAGCTACATTGTGTCGTTCAGGCCAAATAAATATCCTAATAGTAATTTAATCAGAGTTCGGCCCAGAAGGTGCTCTAAGGTCTTAGAAATCGGGGGTAGTTGCTCTATTGTCTGAAAGTCTCTGATGTATGTATATGCTGTTGTTTTTCAAATTCAGTCATGTGAAATAGAAAATGTTTTTCTAGATTCCTGCTGTAGCCATAGCCATGATGGAATGAGTACCCATTCCATCAGAGGAACTGGTGGTAGCAAGTCTTATCTTTATTTTGCACTTCCCTTTCTGTTTTTTTTTTGTCTCTTTTTCTTTTCATTTTTCTTCTATCTCCCCTGCCTTTTCATTTTTTTCTTCTTATTTACTTTCTTTTTTTTTACCCTCTATAATCTTGACTCTTTTGGGACTTTTCTCTTGATAGAACTTACTCCCTTTTTTCACCTTTGGTTCTATTTCATTTCAGCTTGCCTCCCTCCCTCCCTTCCTTCTTTCTTTCTTTTTTTTTTCTTCCTTCCTTTTTTTTCTTTCTTTTCTTGTTTTCCAAAGGTAACCAAACTAGCAGACAGAATGCACACAATCCTAGACCTTGGTTCCAGACCTGGCATTTTTGCCTGTTTCCTTTGAACATTTTCCTGTGATCTTTTTGACCCTGATTTTTCTCATCAGTAAGACAAGTGTGACAATATCTGCTCTGCTTATCTCACAAGATTCTTCTTTGTATCAAATAAGATGAGAGGCCTTGCAGGCAGAGAGTACCGGGGTTTAGAACACAGTTCCACACTAACTGGTTACTTGGCTTTGGATAAGTTATTAATCCCCTCTGATCCTATCTCCTTATCTATGAAATGGAGAAAATAGGGTTATTATGAAGATTAGAAATAGTTCATGCAAAGCACTTTGCATAGTCATGGCTTTTAGTAGGTGCTCACAAAGATAATAGAATATAATGGTCACAAAATTATGTAATTGTACTAAGTAAAGATAATTCAGAAATTAGGTACTACATAAATGTAATGTGTCAGCCTGCATTAGAGTTACTTAACTTTTTTAAAAAATTCTCATTCTTATATACTTTGTAAAGCCTTTTTTAATCGTGTTCTTTGTTTCCATATCTATTCTCTTTCTTTTAACCAATCATCTTAATTTTCTTCCTTTAATTTCTCATGTTTACTTTCATAATCAGTTGTGCCTCTTGCTTCTCTGCCAGCCCCTTCTATCAGCACATATGAAAACACCTTGTATTTTTTTCTCTCAAACCATCACAGTTGTTTACACTGTGTTCTAGAAAAGAAAATGTTCACCATTAGAATATATTTCTCCTACAGATTGAAAAAAATTAGAAGTTGATTACTGTTTTGAAAATTGGGCTAATTCCAGATGTTTTAAATAACATGGCTTTTGTTTTATTTAAGTTTATTTTTATGTTTTAGGGAGGTTTTACATAAATGGAGTCCTAAACAAATAGGAGAACACCTTCTACTGAAATCGTAAGTATCAAAAAATGGCATTTTTATTGGGCATTCTCACTAATTTTTATAGTCTTAGAACCGGAAACAAATCTTATTAAATAACTGTAGAGAAGGAACTTAGAGCAGTGAAATGTTGGTGGGACTATAACTTCAAAGGACAAAGTAACACAGAGTTTAGGAATAAATCCTGAAATATATATTATCTTTAAAATAAATTCCTAATTTGAAAGGCTGGAATGACAGACTAATTTTGTGTGTGTTTTCTTAGGAAGTTAGCATAGGTCTTCAATTTATTTAACCCAGATTTTCAAAGAAAGTATAACTATTTTATTGTTAATCAGAGATGCAAATGTATTTGTATGGTGATGAGCAAACCCAAAAAACCTTAGTGACATTGAAATGTAGTCCTAAAGGCACTTAGTGATTTTACAACGGTAACCATTTTTGTAGATTAGAATTTTATTCTTCACTTTTTAATTTTTTTTTGAAGATTGTGAATTGGAAATCCCCCAGCTTGCTGGCTCCCTCAGTGGGACATTCCAGCACATTATTACTTAGTGATGTTCCATTCACCTTGAAAACCACTACTTGCCAGGACCTGGCCCATAAGGGTTAGGTAAGTCCCACCTTGATATTATTTTGAATAACTATATTTTGCAGGCTTGCAAAGTTGTAATATTACTATGTCTAAATATTGGTGATAGGAAACAACTTTGCAAAGCTGTATAATTTTTTTTTTTAATAATAAAAGGGACTTCACTCACCATTGAAGACTGGCCTAACTCTGCTGGATGGGAAATCTGGGAATTGATATAAGAGGATAGTAACAGAAAAGTTACTTGCTCAAATATCACTAAAAAGGCAAACTATGGAATGGATCCCTCATCCTCAATTTTAAGTTTTAGATTTATAGGCTGCATTAGCTATGTGTAGGTAGATGTCCAATCTATTTTCTTTGCAGGCTGTCCTTGTTTTATCATTTGATTTTTTCATCTCTGTTGAATAAAGCATCCTATGTTACAGATTTCTGAAGTTAATATTTTTAGGCTGTAGGTATTAATAGTTGAAAACCTTAAAAAGATTATTCTAGCTTGACTATAAATTATGTTGACATATTAAAGCAGATATTAAAAAATTTAGTATAAGCATCTTGTTTCAGTATACTGATAAATTTGTTTTAATTTCTATAGCCTAACTTACGTGGTGGCAATGCCTTTTTATTCAGCAAGTCTGATTGAAACAGTGCAGGTGAGATTTTTTTAATGTCATTTTTTTAAATTTAAGAATAGTTTTTTGACTATTCAGTATATTGTAGATATCTAACATTTCAGCAGAAAATTTTAAGACTATGTCTTAAAATATTTATTTTATAAATATCACAGTTATATCACACGTTGCTTGTCTGTATATTTCCATTGCTATCTTAAGTCACACTTCTAGTTTTAATTATTTTTGTCCTTTCCATAGGCAACTATACTCTTCATTTAGACATCTCAGAACACAGCCTATAACTTGCTCTGAAAACAAAGAATCTATAAACTTTTTAAGGCCCTTACATACAACTCAGATGGTTATGGCTTATCATTGGACAGTAAATTAATAATTACCTGAGAATAAACATGATGGATAATCATCCGAACAGGAAGCAGGTTGTCCCCACAGGTAGTTTACTGACAGGATTCTTTTAAAACATGCCTTTAAGTAACATTTGATACTATTGGGTGTGGTAAATACTACAAAGCTGAAGCAATTTTCTGCTAGCACTTTAAATTCTGTTTGCTTGTGTTACTATTCCTAACCACATGGTGGCGCTTCAAGTACATTTAATTAAATGTCTTACCCTACTTCCTACACTTAAAACTGTAAGATGAAGGTAGTTTTTACTTCACCTGTATACAAAATCCAACTATTTGTACACCTGTCTTCTATTTCCACATCAGATCCTCTAACATATTCTTTTCTCTAGTATATGTGAGTGCCCTGTCTGTAAAAACTCCCACTGGATCAGCCTTTGCTCTTCTAATTACTCTTTTCTACCTTGTTTCTTTTCTGGCTGTATCATTCATCTTTGATTTATGATTATTATTATTATTATTTCTGTTAGAACTAACTTCAGTTAACTGAAGTTAATGTCTTGCGACCCAAATAATACTTTCCCTTCCCCTTGCATTTGGCATTGTGTTAAATAAATGATGAATTTTTGTATGGTGCTATAGAATTTACAGAGTTGTCACTTGTATGAGATAGCCTCATTTTAAAGATAAGGGAAAAATGTCAGGAAGGTAATTATTTAAGGAAAAACAACTAAGCAGAATGATTCATTGGGGAAAACAATTTTTAGCTTGAGACAGACCCATTATCACATTTCTCTGCTTAAATTAGACCTGGGACTTTAGACAGATTTCTTAACCTTTATAATTTTCTTATCCATAAATTGTGAATAGTATTTTAATAACTGACGTGTAACATTGAATGAGTTATTTATATAAGTGCCCGGCTCACTATGTGATAGGGTTTTTTCTGTGTATGTGTTTTTTTTAACCCAGTATTTACTCCTTGTTTCCTGCTTCAAGTTCCACTTGCTAACTCCTTTTGATTTCTTTTGTCTGCTTTTCTAGAACTCTTTTTTCTTTAGATTTCTCTCTCTTGAACATCTTTTTTCAATAATGCCTTTGCCATCTCTTGTCTTATACCTTAAGGCTCAATCCTTGACCCTCTGTTTTTTATCCTATACTCATTATTCTGAAAGAGCTAATTTATTCACAGGAATCATTAGCTCTAATCTCATGTGAGTTAAATCTTCAGACTCAACTTATAAAAACAATCTCATCTATCCCTCTAAAAATTAGCTTCCTTTAGAACCTCTTCTCCTTGGCAATATATTAGTGATACTATTGTTACCTTCACACTAAAGATTCAAAACTTTAGTTTTTGTTTTAGGAAAGTTTTTTATTTTTACATTTCTTTCATCCTTCATAATTACCCAGTCATCATGAACTTTGTAGTTATCTATTTCTTCATTAAGAATCCTTGAGGCCTAGGTGGGCGGATCATGAGGTCAGGAGTTCGAGACCAGCCTGGCCAACAGTGAAATCCCATCTCTACTAAAAATACAAAAATTAGCCGGGCGTGGTAGTGGGCGCCTGTTGTCCCAGCTATTCAGGAGGCTGAGATGGAAGAATCGCTTGAACCCGGGAGGCAGAGGTTGCAGTGAGCTGAGATCACGCCACTGTACTCCAGCCTCGGTGACAGAGTAAGACTCTGTCTTAAAAAAAAAAAAAAAAAAGAAAGAAAGAAAGAAATCCTTGTACTAGTCTCCACATTTTAGAAGTCAATACTCATACAAGATTGTTTTCAAGTTGCAATACTTATATATATCCTTTTACTGATTAAGGATTCATATTGACTCATATTCCCCAAAATCAACTTCAGACTTCTTATTATAGTTTTAAACCAAGGTTTTAATTACATCACTTTACCTTTCAGATTTGCAGATTATCTTAACTGCTAAACTTTAAAAAAAAAATGTATCAATTGTTTATTGAGTACTTGCCTATATCAGGTACTGTTATAGACCCTGGGGATACAACAGCAAACAAAACCAAAATGCTCTGTTCTCATAGCACTTATATTCTTATGGGGAAAGTAGACATAAACAACTAAATAAAAGGTATATTTCATGGCGATTAACTGCTAAAGAAAGCAAAAATAAAGCAAGGAAGGCAAATAGGATGTGTAATGGGTAGGGAGGGGCGGTTAATATTTTTTTAAGAAGATAAGTAAAGGTCTCACTGAGAAGGTGACATTTGTGTAAAGATCAACATGGATATTTGGGAGAATATTCTAAGTAGAGGGAAGGCAAGTGCAAATGCCCTTACATGGGACTGTGTCATGTGTGTTGTATCATACATGCTTGAGAAGTAGGAAGGATGCCGATGTGGCTGGTGCTAACTAAGCACAAAATAAGCAAATGTTGAATTGTATTTAGAGGGAAAGCAGGTGCAAAAACTCTTAAGTGGGACTGTGTCATGTGTGTTGTATCATACATGCTTAAGAAGTAGAAAGGAAGCTGTTATGGTTGGTGCTAAGTAAGCAAGGGGGAATACAGGAGATGAGGCCTGAGTGGTAAGAGGGGACCAGATTACATAGGACATTGTAAATCATTGTAATAATTGGGCTTTTGTTTAAGAAGGATGGAAAGTCTTTGATAGGTTTGAGCAGAGCGGTGGTGTGATCTGACTTACATCTTTATTAGGATCTCTTTGACTGTTGCATTAAAAATAAACTGGAGTGGGAAGGATGTCAGGGTCAGAAGTAGGAAGATGGATTAGAAGGCTAGGCAAGCTCATTGTCGTCTCATAGTTTTAAATATCATCTATTTACTAAAGACTCCCACATTTATAATACAATGCTCCTCCACTCACAATGGGATTACATCCCAATAAACCTGTCATAAATTCGAAAAATCTTAAGTTGAGACATCGTAAGTTGGAAACCATCTGTAGGTCCATTGTGTACCTTTTTCTGTAATTTCTATTGTGAACTCCATTTGGAGTTAATTTACTTAACATTTCTGAACTCTTGATCTTCACCAAATTGCTACTCTGGCAATTTTTCATCTCAATAAAAGGCAGTGCTATTCCCCCAGTTCCTCTGGACAGCAACCTTGGGGTTATCTTTGACCCTTCTCTTGCATACCCCAAATGCAATTCACCAGTAATTCCCATAGACTTTGATTTTAGGATAAAAGCACAATTGAACCACTTTACTTCTGTTGCCACCTTCTAGTCCAAGCCACCATCATCTCTTTGTTACTGGAATCATTCCAGTAACTTTTGAACTGGTTTCGCAACTGATCTTGTCCTCCTTTGCACAACAGGCAGTATTCTTTCAAAATACAAATTATGTCATGTCCGTCTTCTGCTTAAAATCAACCAGTTATTTCCCATCTGACTAGAAGCCAAAGTCTACAGATTAGTCTCTAAGGCATGATATAGCCCCTGGCTACCTTATAAATTTCATCTGCTACTTTTCTGCAGTCATTGCTGCAGCCAAAGTGCCTTTTGGCAAGTTCTTTTCTATCTATCTATACCTCGGTAATCCATATCAAACTTTCTTATTCATATCCCCAAAATTCTACAAAAGCAGACATTGCAGGTGGTAATAAGACTAACATTTATTGAGTGACTCCTGAGTGCCAAGCCTTTTTTCATTTAATATTCACAACAACCCTGTGCATAAAAAGTAGACAGTGCTCATTTCCATTTTTGTAGAATGGGAAACTGTGCTTAGGAGAAGTTAAGTAACTTGACAATGGTTACATAGCCAGTAAGTAATGGAGCCAGGATTTAAACATGTTTAAGAACTATAAGCACTATATTGTCTCCTTAAGCATTACATAGTTATTGCCTTTCCATGTGAGTTCTAAGAAGTTTCTTGAGATGTATCCACCTACACATCTCCCCAGTCTCCCTACCCCAATAAGATTAGCTCCCAACTTCACTGCTAGCAATTTTATGAGATTTCATTTGAAAAAAAATCTGATGCCTAGATAACAGTTAAAGTCTGCAAATCATGGATGTTTCCCTCTTCAGTCACTATGTTAGGATTTAAAAGGAACCTAAAAAGAGTCCTTTTTCTGTGGCAAAATAAGCAAATGTTAAGTTTTACTTATTTCATCATTTTTATTTCAGAGTGAGATAATTCGAGATAATACTGGCATTTTGGAATGTGTTAAAGAAGGAATTGGAAGAGTGATAGGCATGGGAGTGCCTCATAGCAAACGACTTCTTCCGCTTCTTTCCTTGATCTTCCCTACGGTGCTTCATGGAGTTCTTCATTACATCATCAGCTCAGTTATTCAGAAGTTTGTCCTACTAATTCTAAAGAGAAAGACTTACAATAGCCACCTAGCTGAGAGCACTAGCCCTGTGCAGAGTATGTTGGATGCTTATTTTCCAGAACTTATTGCTAACTTTGCTGCCAGTCTTTGTTCTGACGTTATACTTTACCCATTGGAAACAGTTTTGCACCGCCTTCACATTCAAGGAACACGCACAATAATTGACAATACAGACCTTGGCTATGAAGTGCTTCCAATTAATACACAATATGAGGGAATGAGAGACTGTATCAATACCATAAGGCAGGAAGAAGGAGTGTTTGGTTTTTATAAAGGGTTTGGTGCTGTTATAATACAGTACACACTGCATGCAGCTGTTTTACAGATTACCAAAATTATTTACTCTACACTTCTTCAAAATAACATTTGAGATTTAGGTTCCTTCACTGAGTAGTCTGGAAGATATAATCTGGATAATTTGCTATGAAGTTATGAGGGATAAAAGTGAAATACTGGGGAAGAAAATGGATTGGAAAGTAAAGTTGGTACTAAAGCCCATACTGATTATCTTGACTTTGTTTTTTAAGGCATAGGTATATATTTTGGATCAAAATTCTTCCAAATTTGAAAACTCAATAAAAATAACACTTATTAAATTCTAGTTAGTGTAGCACTCATGCTGAAGTAAACATGATCGTAGGCAGAAGCAAAATTTTATTATAAAATCTAAAACAAAACTTTATAGAGTTGAATCTATTCCATCTGACTTCAATATTTGCCAAACGTTTATTTTACCTCCTAGATTGATGTTGGTATAGTATCCTTAATACAGTGTAGTATATTAATGTCCTTAATACAATCAGGAGGTTTTTACCTTTAAGCAAATAAATTATGTCATTATTGAAAAAGACTTAAGGGATGATTAGACTTGGCAATCTGTAAGCAGGTGTATAAATGTTTTAAATTGCATTGTCCCTATGTAACTATCCTAATGGCTATATATATGTATTTTATAAAGCCATTTATGTATACACATGTAACTTGGAATTTCCTTCATCCCTACACATTTTCTACACTTACATCACCTTATTGCATAAAACAAAGTCATGCGCTTTCTGCTTGAACATCAAAATATCAAAAGCCAAGGTACCCAAAAGATACAAGTCAGAGACAACATCCTTGTCCATATCCAAACCCAGTGTTTCAGTGCTAGCAACTTAATTTCTCATACATTTATAGAGTTTGGTTTGCTTTGCTAGTTGTGTGAATCATTGGGCTGTTTTTAGAGCCACTGTTAAGAGAGAATATAAAATAATCATGACAATTACTACTGTTTCCACATTTACAAATTGTGTACTTAAATGAACCTCATTTCCCTTTTATTTCTGAATGGCTTGTCTGAGAGGAAACAAAATTAAAATTCATCTGGGAATTTGTGCCTCTTGTCTACTATATAGTCACCACTAAATAATGGCTTCCGTTTTTATTTTCTTTCAGGTTTTGCTTTAAATTTTGTTTTCCAAAATAGATGTACGTGGAGGGAAAAGCAATTATTCTTATCACCTTTTATTTAAACTTCTTTAGATGAATACTGAAGAAAAATCCAAACCTTAAAGGAAATGTGCCCTTGTATTTTATGGGTGAGGGGAAAAAGTACATTTGTACATTTCAACATATAATAAGCAAAAAAATTACTAACCAGTTTAATAAAAACATTTTGTCTATTCCTAAATGTAATTTGGTGGGTTAAGCACTTTGTGTAGTAAAATGATATGTGTCTGCTCTATCATTAGACATTTTAAAGTTTCATGTCTTCACATGAATAATCACAGTTGTATCATGAACCATTTAGCACTCTGAAGCACAGTGACTTTGCACTGATATTGTCCAACCAAGAATGCATACGAATAGAAATTCATTTTACTTGCTAAATGTCACAGAAATGGTTACTTTTTGCAAATAGTAGTGTTGGAACAAAAAAGTGATATCCAAAAAGTGTAAAAACAGTAATAAGTAGCAAATCTCTCGTGTGTGTGGGTGTAGTTACTGAAACACCTACATTTTCCATTTTTAAATTCCACCAAAAGGGGGAAAACAAAATTAAACACCACTGATCACATTTTATATTTTATGGTGACTATTTTAGATTAAGGTTTACTTTGTCCAACCAATAGCATTTAAATTGTTTTCAATTAGGATAGTTTCAGATAAGAGTAAACCAGAAAATTTCAAGTTTGAAAAATTTCTAGAAAAGAATCTGAATAGAATCAAGTATTTACTAGTGAAAATCTGTAGGATCCTTTGTTTAGCTAAAAATTAAATATTTCAGGATATTTTTTGGAAGTTAGCATGAAAATAGTTACATAAATTCATTTTATTGTAGAATAATTATAAGACCGATAGGCTGAACCACACACAAATAAGGTTGATCTTGTTTTCCTTTTTGGAGAAAGAGAATACAAATTAACATTAAAATTGAAATGTAGAAAGTAAAATATGAATAATTTTTTGCAACCACTCCAAATTAGTTGAAACAAAATCTTGAACAGTCACGCACTTAAATTTAAGCTAGCCAAATATGTTGCACTGAATTTTGAAAAGAATGAGTGAGATAACTGTAAGATACGCTCGTTCCCTTTTAAAAATTGTTGTTTTTCTTTAACATGGGTGCCAAATATGTTGCACTGAATTTTGAAAAGAATGAGTGAGATAACTGTAAGATACGCTCGTTCCCTTTTAAAAATTGTTGTTTTTCTTTAACATGGGTGCCAAATCAAATATCCATGGGCTATACTTCTTAAGATAATAACAGCTCAAAATAATATTTTTTAATTCAGTAGAACTAATAGCTTTATGGAAAAGATTCTATTAAATGTTCCACAGGCCCACTGGTCCTCTTATATAAGCCAAATTTTGGCCATGGAGCTTGTGATACACTTGCCTTACATTGTAGGGTTTCTTAATTTGAGTCAAGTACACTGAAAGCAATTAAAAACTGGTAAATATTAATTTACTATGTAAAGTGAACTTACGAATTAACTTACTAAATACATATATGTAGACCTTCCCGAAATGCCATTCTCAATTTTATTTTATGGGCTCTAAAAAAAATTATCTGGGTTAATAAGGTTATCTATTAAAGCCCCCAGAATCTCAGCACTAGATGTTATAAATATGAAATAGTAAAAACAAGGTCACTTGAAAATGGGTATTTGATACCTTAGCTGGTGTTTTCAGAAGCATACAGAACTGGAAAGGTAAGAACTTGCTTACTATTGCAGATATACCTGACCACTCACAACTGTCTTTTTAGCAGCGGCTTTGTTAAAACTGCACAAAGCATTCACTTTATTGATTGAGTACAAATGCTTTAGTGTTTCTACCTAAGTATTAGTACATCTGTTCAGGAAATGAAAAAAAAATGCTGCTTAAATTTGTTTTATCAACTGAGGTTGTGGAGGATTTTTGTCCACTGATCTTTTGCAACAGAAAAGCATACTTTGTCAGCTTCTAATAAGATAGCCAGGTTTGAATTATTTGCAAAATTTATATAAGCAAATAAGATCTCTTGGTAACAATTCACATTGCACTAGAATTTGAATGATACTGTTGTTGGCATTTCTGTTTCTCTTTCAAGTAGTTGTAAATAATCTCTTTTTCTCATATAAACGGAATGCATAATGTCTTACTCTTGAGTCATTTAGTATCATTGATATGGTACCAAGTTGTATAGCAGAGTAACAAAATCATGATTTGACAATGAAATTTACATATTGCCTCACCTAGAGATGTTTTGTCTGTATGACTTTTTTTTTTTTTAAAGTTTGTCTTACTGTTACTTTAAATGTTTTGGGTAAATTGTGTAAAATGAAAAGTTCAATAAAATGTTGAAATAAAGCCACTGTTTTTCTCCTACTGATGTGAGAGAACTATTCAGGCTGGTGGTTAAAGATGAAGTATATTTTTTTAGGTAGAAATGAAGATCAACAAAATATGTGAAGTTAAACTTTTTTGCACACTATTTTTTAAAATCTCTATAGCCTCCTCACCACATCCCTATGACATTTTTGGAGTTGTGCTGTTTGATTAAGAATAAAATAGATACAGAGAGGAGGTGATTTGTCCTGCATTTCACAACTAGGAGAGTAACAACAGAAAAATGACAAATAGGCAGCTCCAGACTCCCATCCCTCCATGGAAAGAGAAGAAAACAACCAGAAACTGTCAGAACCAACTTTGTCAGACTCTGGAAAACAGTCAAAAGTTTACAGCAACTATGTGAATGTTAAATCAAGAAAAAGGCAACTTATTGTTAGGAAAGCTTTGTGGCTTTGACTTACCTTGGCTCCTGTCTTCTCTGTGGTTCAGTGGCATGGCAGTCTTAAAAATGGCAGCTTGGGTGCCCAGTGTGGGACCTGACCCTTGGTTCTAGAAGGAATAGAACAGACATAACTTGCTGGAAGGGAGTAAAACGATGTATTTATAATGCTGGAAATAAGTAATTTCTTTAAAAGGTTAAATAATGTTATATCTAGCAAAACTACCCTTCAAGAATGAAGGCGAAATTAAGACATTCCCAGATAAACAAAACCTAATGAAGTTTGTTATTAGTAGAACTTTCTTACGACAAATAAAGGGAGTACATCAGGCTGCAAAGAAAAGACAATAGATAGTAACTTGAAGTCATATAAAGAAATAACACAGGTAAATGTAATTATATAGGTAAGTATAAAAGCCAGTATCACTGTACTTTTAGTTTGTAACTCCACTCTTTCCTGTATAATTAAAAAGGCAAGTACATAAAAGTGAATATTTTAATGGTCACACAATATATAAAAATATATCTATGACAAGAACAATATAAAGTGAGAGAGATGGAGATGTATAGGAGCAGAGTGTTTGTATACTACTGAAATTAAGTTGATATTCAACTTGTTGTTACATGTTTAAGATGTTGTAGCCCTTGAGGTAAACACCAAGAAAATGACTTTAAAAACATACAGAGAAGGGAAGAAGGAAAACAAAATGGTATACTATTAGGAAGGCTGAGGCATGACAATCACTTGAACCCAGGAGGCAGAGGTTGCAGTCAGCCAAGATTGCACTCCATTGCACTCCAGCCTGGACAACAAGAGCAAAACTATCTCACAAAAACAAAACAAAACAAAACAAAAGCTCTACTACCAAACAAATCAGTTAATACCAAAAAAGACAGTGATATAGGAATTGAGAAGTAAAAAGCATAAAGATAGAAAACAAATAGCTAAATGGCAGAAGTCTATCATCTGCAGTTACTTTAAATGTAAATAAAAGGCGAGTGGCAAAATTGACTTTTTTAAATGACATATCTGTACTATGTCTACAAGAGACTTATTTTAGATATAAAGACACAAAGAGTTTGAAAGAAAAAGAAAAGCATTTTCCGTGTAAATTACGAAAAGAAAGGGGTGGCTGTATTATCAAAGACAATAGATTTTTAAGTCAAAGTGGTTAACGAGACAAGGACATCCAACAGAAGGGCTAGGGGCACCATGTTCTCACTAACTGATGAATTGCTTCTTAGCTTAATTTCTACTGGAGCCAACAATGGAAGGCTTCTGAGAGATTTTGGTAGGTCTTTCCACAGTCCTCTGCATTCCTTTCCCTTCTCCAAGTT
Source organism: Pan paniscus (assembly GCF_029289425.2). Classification (NCBI taxonomy): domain Eukaryota; kingdom Metazoa; phylum Chordata; class Mammalia; order Primates; family Hominidae; genus Pan; species Pan paniscus. Next base: position 106,034,299 of record NC_073253.2, read on the forward strand.
GGTAACAACCTGTCTCAATTCTTTGTAATATAGGGACCTTGTAGTTTGTGAGGATCACTCAAGCTCTCTAAATTTTACACTAGAGATCATGTTTTCTCTCCCACTTCCACTATACAATACATAGACATAGAAAAATAAATTACATGGACATAATAAATGTGGAATACATGAATGAACCATAAAATTGTGCACTCATTCTTGTCTACGTATTTTCAAACTTGTTCCCTTTTAGCTAAGGATTTCAACACTTTCAAGTGTCAAGTGACCTTTAGAAGTCATCTCCCATTAAACCTCTCATTTCATAAATGTGTAAACTGAATCCTAAATATGTTTGGTGATTTTACTAAGGTCACAGAATAACAGAGCTGCTACTGCAACCCAGTTCTTCCCACTCCCAGACTAGTCGTCTTCCCCATTACATCACCCTGCCTTTTCTCTTTTATTTACCACTGAGTCTCTCCTTTCTATCTATACATATCTATACATAGAAACACCTGAAACTCTGAACTCCTTGATACTTAATAAACTCTATTTCAAAAAACAAACAAAAAACTATTTATACTTTCCTTATCTCACTTGTTTTCTGTTTTCATTCTATCTTTTGTCTTCCTCACTGGCTTCAGTTTTTAATTGTCCTTAGCATTTTCCAAACTCTGTTATAAGTCTTTATTATTTTGTATCTAGAACATGTCTTCCCACTATGTACTACTTCAATTGGCTCCCCAATATTTATCTTCAGTCTTGATCTCACCTCTAAGCTCCAGACCCATATCCCTATTTCATTTGCATTGGTACTGTGTTCCCCACTGCTGCCTCAAATTCAATGTATTAAAAGCTAAATTTATTATTTTTCTCATAAACTGGTTCTTCCTTTCCCACAGTGTTATAATTTTCCAGTCATATACAATCAAAATTTAAAATCATCTTCAGTTTCTCCCTAGATCTTTCATAGTCAATTATCTAAGTCCTATTATAAAAGCAGACCATGCCTTCGGAGCCTGGAAAACCTGGCTTCGAATTCTAGTTACATGCCACACTAATGAGAGCTCTGATACTCAGTTTTCTCATCTATAAAATGAGGATAAAGCCTTCTTCACTGAAGGTTACATGAGAGTGTCTTTTAAAAACCTGCAATACTGAAAATGTTCACCTTTCCAATCTCCTTTCTACCATAAGTTGTTATTATCTCACATGTAAGTAATAGGTCTTCCCTACAGCCTTACCTTTTAATGATTCTACACTACAATAATATTATTCTTTTTAATTATCATTTCGTTAACATTGCTTCCCTGCTCAGTTACTTTCAGTGACCACCCAATGCCCATAAAATAGTTGTTAAGTTCGTAATATCCCTCCAGGTTCTTATGCTTTCCTCAAGTCTTGCTGTCTCTTCCCAGCCTTTCTCTGACTACTCTCACTGCTGCCCTACATAAGCAGTGGCTGGTGCTGCTACCTCAGTACTTACACCACTCCTTTCCTACCTTTACATCTTTGTCAAAATTCTGCTCCTACCCGGAATGTATCTGCTCATCTTACCTGTACAAGTCCTACCCATCTTTGGGGTTCGCAACTCAAATCTTAAGTCGCTCAAACAGCAAATGTTTTTTGAGCACTTTTTATATTCTAAACACTCTGATGAAATAGCAGGAGGGAGCTATGAATAAGACACCATCACATGCACAAAGGGCTTTTAGCCAAGCTTTCCCAAGCTACTTCTATTCACATCAATATTTTCTTCTTCGAAGTCTTATTGATCACATCTGTTGGCAAGTATCATGGATTTCTTATTTAACAACTATGTTTATTATTGTTTCAACAAGACTGTAATCTCCAACATAATGATGGCTAAATTTTATGGAATGTCAGATGTGTGCCAAACACTGTACTAAATGCTTTACAAATATTATAAGTATTATGTCATTTAATCCTCACTGGGACCCCATGAGGTAGACATTATTATTCTTATTTTATATATTATTACATGTAAATATAACTTAATGATATATATAACTTAAAAATATAACAATATTATAACAACAATTTACCACCCCATCTCACTCCAGCATTTAGGACATTTCTTGGTACATATAAATATTCAAAAGTACAAATTGAGTTTACTTACTATAAGCAAGTAGCTTAAGAGTAGATTATAATTTTACAATGTAGAAGAGGTCCTTTTGATAATCACATTCTCATAATTATAAAATGAGTTCAGAACTCCTAGAATTGTCAGCCTGAAATTTAACCTGAGGCTAGGAACCATCCAGGGATCTGTCTCGAGGGATGGCTGACAGCCTCAAAATAAACCTACATTTGTAAGACTATTCAGAGAATCTCTCTGCCCCCAAATCAGATTTTACTGGAATCTGATTGAAACTATTTTAAAACAAATGTATAAAGTGTGTCAAGCAAACTGTTTTTGGCTGTTGTAAAATCTAATTCATCTGATCTAACCTGTTGATAAAGGGAAACTTTCCATGTCTCCCTCTAACACACAGTGCCCAGGGAAAATAGGTGTTTGAAATAATGCCTTCTTTAATTACTGGTTTAGTCACAAGATTTCTGCATCCAACAATGGAAACATAGGGCCCAGCTGCATTTCATTTTTTTAAAAGGGCTTATGATGTGATGCAACTGGTGAGCACATGACTTCTTTGGGCTAGCTGAATTAGTTCTGAGCCAGACAGAAAAGAAAGATGTATGGCCTGGATCTTGGGGAAAGGATAAACTCGGTATGCTCGCGCATTGAATAATGAAAGAGGTTCATTCTCATTTACAAAGTTTGCCATAATTGCTACAGAAAAATCCACAACACTGACATCATTCTCAACCTTTAATAAACCAAAGAGAAGGTAAATAGAAAACTATATCTATTGCTTATTTTTGATGGTAGCATTTTCTTTAATTAGATCCTGAAGGTTAGGTTCTTTCCCAGTACAACAAAAAGGCTCTATTTATGATGAATCTGTAAAAATATCTGACCCCACTTAAAATAAAACTGGAATATTTATAGTGACATACATCTATGTACACAGTATAGCCAAATAAGGCAACATTTGGTAATTCTTCCGATCTCTGATCTCTATTAAAAATACTCACTTTCAAAATGTAAGGTGATGAGCCACAGACTGGGAGAAAATATTTGCCAAACATAAATCTGATTAAGGTCATGTATCTAAAATATACAAAAAAACTTCTAAGACTCAATAACAAGAAAATAAACAGTGCGCAAAAGATATGAGCATACAGACACCCAGACATCTCAACAAAGAAGACACACAGATGACAAATAAGCACAGGAGAAGATGTTCAACATTACACATGATTAAAAATTGCAAATTAAAATAACAGTGAAATGACACTACATACCTAGCAGAATGGCTAAAATCCTAAACACTGACAACACCAAATGCTATTAAGGTTGTGGAGCAATAGAAACTCTCACTCATTACTAGTGGGAATGTAAATGGTACAGCCATTTTAGAAGACAGTTTAACAGTTTCTTTCAAAACTCAACATGTCTTATCACACAATTAAGCAATCATGCTTCTAAATATTTACCCGAGTACAAAACATGTCCACACAAAAGCCTGCACATGAGCATGTGTAGCAGCTTTATTCATAACTGCCAAAACTTGAATGGATAAATAAACTATGGTACATATGTGCAATAGGATACTATTCAGTGATGAAAAATAAATTGTTGTCACAAAAGACATGGAAGAATCTTAAATGTACATACTAAAAGAAAAAAGTCAGTCTGAAAGGTAATACGCCATATGATTGCAACTATATGATATCCTAGAAAAGGCAAAAGTGTAGAGACAGTAAAATGATCAATAGTTGCCATGGGTTCAAAAGTAAGGAAGAGAGAAAGGGATGGATAGGTAAAACATAGTGGATTTTTAGGGCAGTGAAAATATTCTGTATAATACTATAATGGTGGATATATGACATTATACATTTATTGAAACCCATAGAATGCATAAGGCAAACAGTAAAAGTTAATGTACAGTACAGACTTCAGTTAATAATAATACATTAATACCAGTTCACTAATTGTAGCAAATGTATCATATAAATGCAAAATAGAGGAAATTGTGGCAGGCAGCAGGGCAGTACTACCTGCTCAATTTTTCTGTAAATTTAAAACTGCTCTAAAAAACGAAGTCTCTTAATTTAAAAAACTTTTTAATCTCTAAACTCATTTTCTTTAATGTTAAATAGCATATATAATCATAGTAAAATAAACAAGAACAGAAAATTAACACTAGAATTATTAACCAGAAACTTTGTTTAAATTTCACCTTTTCTCACCTTTTTTGGTGTCCTTTTTCTGTTCCAGGACTCTATCTAGGATCTCACATTACATTTAATAGTCAAAGTTCCACAGTCTATCTTTGTCTTTCATAATCTTGAGAATTTGAAGAGTACTAATCAGTTATTTCACAGTTTACCCTTCAATTTGGATTTGTCTAATGTTTTCCTATGCTTGAAATGAGATTGTGTGTTTTTTGCAAAATTGCCACAGAAATAGTATTGTGTTTTTTTTTCTCATCAAGGGATTCATATGTTGCTACGTCTTATGACCTTGTTCATATGTTGCTACGTCTTATAACCTTGAATACTCAGGTAAGCTGGTGTCTGTTGAGTTTCTTCTCTGTAAAGTTACTGTCTTTTCCTTTGTAGTTAATATAAATATCTTAAAAGAGATAATTTGAAGCTGCAAATTCTATTTATCTTCAAATTTTACCCACTAACTTTAGTATCCCTTCGTGGATCTTGCCTGAAAAAATTATTACTGTGGTGTTAGCCCAATGTTGAATCTCTATGCCTATCTTTTAAATTTACTAGTTGGAAAATTGTAAGAAACAACTTTCCCTTTTCTGCAGTTTATTCAATTGTTTACATATACCAGTATAAACTCATAGATAGAAGAGTTCATTTAAATATTGAATCACAATTTATGAAAAGGATATGATACCTGTGAATATCCATGCACCAAATAACACAGCAACCACTTATGAAGCAAAAGTACTCAGGGTGTAAGGAAGCAGATGGAAGCCAATGATAGAATATTTTAATATGCTATTCTCAGGAGGACAGATAAAATAGATAAAAATAAGTGTTGATATTAAAGAACTAAACAACATGAACAATCATTTAGACTTCATGAATATAGATCAAATGTTATATCTTAATAGCATATCATTGAAATACCTTGTATTAACAGAATGCTCACAAATGTTGATCATATGTTAGGTTACAAAGTCAGTATCAGTAAGTTCCGTTAAGTAGAAATATAAGAATTATTCTCTAACTACCATTAATTAAAAAAAAAACTAGAAATGATTAACAAAATTTTTAAAAATGTCCTTTTCCCTAAAAATTGATAAATATCTTTACTAAATAGCTCTTGGGTACAGAAAATATAAAAACTGGAAATATTGATAATAAGGCTACATATTACAATCTATGGAATACCTTTAAAGCATGATCAAAGAAAAACTCATAGTACTAGAAAATTTTATCAATAAAATAAAATATTTAAAATAAATTAATTCAATTCTAAGCTTTAAAAAAGAAAAATTATAACAAAATAAACAGAAAGCAAAATTAAATATATACCTCAGACTATATTCAAGAATAAACTCTAAATGAATCAAGAAACTACATGTGAAAAAAAACAAGAAAGGAAAAGGGAAAAATAAACAGCATAAGTACTAAAAGAAAATGCAGGTGAATTTCTTTAACCCTCATGTGAGAAATGTATTCTAACTGTGATTGGAAATCTAGAGACCATAAAATATAAAATTAATAAATGTGGCTATATAACATTTGAAAAATCTAAATGTCAAAAAACCTATAAACATATTCAAAATACAACTGACACTAGAAGAAGCTATTTGCAACATAGTAAAGAGCTATTATTCCTAATATGTAAAAAACTTAAAAATGGATGGAAGAAAGTTAAAAAAAGAATTTCATAGGAAAATGTACAAAAGATATAGCACAGAAAATTTATTTAAAATATATAAAAATGGCCTATAAGTATAGAATAAAGTTGTCAACCTCACTCATAATTAGATATGTAAATTAAAACTACACTGATACCATTTCTCAAATACGAGATTAAATAAAATGTAAAAGTGTGACAACATCTTTTGGCTAGGTAATGGAGAAATAGACAGTCTCATGCATTACTGGTAGAAATACAACTAATAAAACTCTTTTGGGGGAGAATTTAGCAACGTCTAACAAAAAATAAATCCACAATTACTATTGACCAAGCAATCTCTTATGTTGTAATTTACCTTAAAGATACACCTTGAACAAGATTAAAATATGTATTTCCATGATTATTTATTTCAGTTTTGTTTGTGATTGTAAAATATTGAAAACCACAAAAGTGCTTTTGCAAAGAAGTATGATTGAATATACCATAGTATGTCCATATGAGTTCTATACAGCTATAAAAAAGTGAGAATGTTCTCCATATGGTGTGATTTCTGTTATATAAAAGTACAAATGTCTCAGTTATAAAAGGAAAAGAAAGTAAATAAACAGACATTTAGGGAAAGAGAAAATATTTGTCATTGAAATGATTTGAGATATAATATGTTAGCTATTACGCAAAGGCTCAATCCATATTTGTTCCATCCCTCCAGAGCTATTAGGCCTGCTTTGGGTACCTTCAGGTAATAAGCTGATGCCCTCCCATGCCTCCTTTAGAGATATGCAGATGGGAACACCTTAATATTTCCACTGCATCTCAATAACCTGTCTGGAAATTAAGAAATTGAAAGGTAACCAGACTAGATCTCATCAGTGATCAAGAGGAAGGAGATCATCAACTCATCTGTTCACTTTATCTGAACACAGCTTCTGAAGATAATGATGTGTCAAGAAAAATCTTTAAAGCATTATATAACGAAGTCCAACAGAATTAACCAATTCAATGAGAAATATTTATTGAGCACCAACCCTGTGTCAATAACTGTTCCAGATGACTAACAGATATCACTAAACAAAACAGACAAAACCCCTGTCTTCAGGGAGCTTATCTTCTCACTACATATGTGTTTGTATCAATCTCTCTATCGATCTTTATGTCTCTATAGCTACATTTATCTATATGAATAATAATGTGCATTAGGGTTTTGTTGGGCTGCCATAATAATGCATTATAGACTGACTGTCTTAAACAGTAGAAATGTATTTCCTCTCAGTTCTGGAGGCTAGAAGTCTGAGATCAAGGTGTCAGCAGGGTTGGTTTCTTTTGAAACCTCTCTCTTTTGGCTTGCAGAAGGGATAGCTGCCTTCTTGCTGCCTCCTCATATGGCCTTCTGTCTGTGCATGCACTTCACTGGTGTCTCTGTCTGTCCCAATCTCCTCTGACAAGGATATCAGTCAGATTGCACTAGGGCCCATCCCAATGGCCTTCTTTTAACTTAATTTCCTCTTTAGAGGTCCTATCACCAAGGACAGACACATTCTAAGGTACTGGGGTTAGAGCTTCAATATATGAATTTAAGGGGGAACACAATCCAGTCCATTAACACAATATAAGTCAGGCTATAATTCAAAAGAGTGCATTCCACATGCTCCACTGAAATTTCTACATACATATAATATTAAGGCAAACTAGAATGTAAAGACCATCGAGATTACGAAGAAACTGCATCAACTAACGAGGAAAATAACCAGCTAACATAATGACAGGACCAAATTCACACATAACAATATTAACTTTAAATGTAAATGGACTAAATGCTCCAATTAAAAGACACAGACTGGCAAATTGGATAAAGAGTCAAGACCCATCAGTGTGCTGTGTTCAGGAAACCCATCTCACGTGCAGAGACACACATAGGCTCAAAATAAAAGGATGGAGGAAGATCTACCAAGCAAATGGAAAACAAAAAAAGGCAGGGGTTGCAATCCTAGTCTCTGATAAAACAGACTTTAAACCAACAAAGATCAAAAGAGACAAAGAAGGCCATTACATAATGGTAAAGGGATCAATTCAACAAGAAGAGCTAACTATCCTAAATATATATGTACCCAATACAGGAGCACCAAGATTCATAAAGCAAGTCCTGAGTAACCTACAAAGAGACTTAGACTCCCACACATTAATAATGGGAGACTTTAACACCCCACTGTCAACATTAGACAGATCAACGAGACAGAGAGTCAATAAGGATACCCAGGAATTGAACTCAGCTCTGCACCAAGCAGACCTAATAGACATCTACAGAACTCTCCACCCCAAATCAACAGAATATACATTTTTTTCAGCACCACACCACACCTATTCCAAAATTGACCACATACTTGGAAGTAAAGCTCTCCTCAGCAAATGTAAAAGAACAGAAATTATAACAAACTATCTCTCAGACCACAGTGCAATCGAACTAGAACTCAGGATTAAGAATCTCACCCAAAATCGCTCAACTACATGGAGACTGAAGAACCTGCTCCTGAATGACTACTGGGTACATAACGAAATGAAGGCAGAAATAAAGATGTTCTTTGAAACCAATGAGAACAAAGACACAACATACCAGAATCTCTGGGACGCATTCAAAGCAGTGTGTAGAGGGAAATTTATAGCACTACATGCCCATAAGAGAAAGCAGGAAAGATCCAAAATTCACACCCTAACATCACAATTAAAAGAACTAGAAAAGCAAGAGCAAACACATTCAAAAGCTAGCAGAAGACAAGAAATAACTAAAATCCGAGCAGAACTGAAGGAAATAGAGACACAAAAGACCCTTCAAAAAATTAATGAATCCAGGAGCTGGTTTTTTGAAAGGATCAACAAAATTGATAGACCGCTAGCAAGAATAATAAAGAAAAAAAGAGAGAAGAATCAAACAGATGCAATAAAAAATGATAAAGGGGATATTACCACCGATCCCACAGAAATACAAACTACCATCAGAGAATACTACAAACACCTCTATGCAAATAAACTAGAAAATCTAGATGAAATGGATAAATTCCTTGACACATACACTCTCCCAAGACTAAACCAGGAAGAAGTTGAATCTCTGAATAGACCAATAACAGGATCTGAAATTGTGGCAATAATCAATAGCTTACCAACGAAAAAGAGTCCAGGACCAGATGGATTCACAGCCGAATTCTACCAGAGGTAAAAGGAGGAACTGGTACCATTCCTTCTGAAACTATTCCAATCAATAGAAAAAGAGGGAATCCTCCCTAACTCATTTTATGAGGCCAGCATCATTCTGATACCAAAGCTGGGCAGAGACACAACCATAAAAGAGAATTTTAGACCAATATCCTTGATGAACATTGATGCAAAAATCCTCAATAAAGTACTGGCAAAACAAATCCAGCAGCACATCAAAAAGCTTATCCACCATGATCAAGTGGGCTTCATCCCTGGGATGCAAGGCTGGTTCAACATATGCAAATCAATAAATGTAATCCAGCATATAAACAGAGCCAAAGAAAAAACCACATGATTATCTCAATAGATGCAGAAAAAGCCTTTGACAAAATTCAACAACCCTTCATGCTAAAAACTCTCAATAAATTAGGTATTGATGGGACGTATTTCAAAATAATAAGAGCTATCTATGACAATCCCACAGCCAATATCATACTAAATGGGCAAAAACCGGAAGCATTCCCTTGGAAAACGGGCACAAGACAGGGATGCCCTCTCTCACCACTCCTATTCAACATAGTGTTGGAAGTTCTGGCCAGGGCAATTAGGCAGGAGAAGGAAATAAAGGGTATTCAATTAGGAAAAGAGGAAATCAAATTGTCCCTGTTTGCAGACAACATGATTGTATATCTAGAAAACCCCATTGTCTCAGCCCCAAATCTCCTTAAGCTGATAAGCAACTTCAGCAAAGTCTCAGGATACAAAATCAATGTACAAAAATCACAAGCATTCTTATACACCAACAACAGACAAACAGAGAGCCAAATCATGAGTGAACTCCCATTCACAATTGCTTCAAAGAGAATAAAATACCTAGGAATCCAACTTACAAGGGATGTGAAGGACCTCTTCAAGGAGAACTACAAACCACTGCTCAAGGAAATAAAAGAGGATATAAACAAATGGAAGAACATTCCATGCTCATAGGTAGGAAGAATCAATATCGTGAAAATGGCCATACTGCCCAAGGTAATTTACAGATTCAATGCCATCCCCATCAAGCTACCAATGACTTTCTTCACAGAATTGGAAAAAACTACTTTAAAGTTCATATGGAACTAAAAAAGAGCCCGCATCACCAAGTCAATCCTAAGCCAAAAGAATAAAGCTGGAAGCATCACACTACCTGACTTCCAACTATACTACAAGGTTACAGTAACCAAAACAGCATGGTACTGGTACCAAAACAGAGATATAGATCAATGGAACAGAACAGAGCCCTCATAAATAATGCCGCATATCTACAACTATCTGATCTTTGACAAACCTGAGAAAAACAAGCAATGGGGAAAGGATTCCCTATTTAATAAATGGTGCTGGGAAAACTGGCTAGCCATATGTAGAAAGCTGAAATTGGATCCCTTCCTTACACCTTATACAAAAATCAATTCAAGATGGATTGAAGACTTAAACATTAGACCTAAAACCATAAAAACCCTAGAAGAAAACCTAGGCATTACCATTCAGGACATAGGCATGGGCAAGGACTTCATGTCTAAAACACCAAAAGCAATGGCAACAAAAGACAAAATTGACAAATGGGATCTAATGAAACTAAAGAGCTTCTGCACAGCAAAAGAAACTACCATTAGAGTGAACAGGCAACCTACAACATGGGAGAAAATTTTTGCAACCTACTCATCTGACAAAGGGCTAATATCCAGAATCTACAATGAACTCAAACAAATTTACAAGAAAAAAACAAACAACCCCATCAAAAAGTGGGCGATGGACATAAACACACACTTCTCAAAAGAAGACATTTATGCAGCCAAAAAACACATGAAAAAATGCTCATCATCACTGGCCATCAGAGGAATGCAAATCAAAACCACAATGAGATACCATCTCACACCAGTTAGAATGGTGATCATTCAAAAGTCAGGAAACAACAGGTGCTGGAGAGGATGTGGAGAAATAGGAACACTTTTACACTGTTGGTGGGACTGTAAACTAGTTCAACCATTGTGGAAGTCAGTATGGCGATTCCTCAGGGATCTAGAACTGGAAATACCATTTGACCTAGCCATCCCATTACTGGGTATATACCCAAAGGACTATAAATCATGCTGCTATAAAGACACACGCACACGTATGTTTATTGTGGCATTATTCACAATAGCAAAGACTTGGAACCAACCCAAATGTCCAACAACAATAGACTGGATTAAGAAAATGTGGCACATATACACCATGGAATACTATGCAGCCATAAAAAATGATGAGTTCATGTCCTTTGTAGGGACATGGATGAAATTGGAAATCATCATTCTCAGTAAACTATCGCAAGAACAAAAAACCAAACACTGCATATTCTCACTCATAGGTGGGAATTGAACAATGAGATCACATGGACACAGGAACGGGAATATCAAAATCTGGGGACTGTTGTGGGGCGGGGGGAGGGGGGAGGGATAACATTGGGAGATATACCTAATGCTAGATGACGAGTTAGTGGGTGCAGTGCACCAGCATGGCACATGTGTACATATGTAACTAACCTGCACAATGTGCACATGTACCCTAAAACTTAAAGTATGATAAAAAAAAAAAAGAAATTTGTTGGTTTAATTAAAAAAAAAAATTGTCCCTGAAAAGGACATGAACTCATCCTTTTTTATGGCTGCCTACTATTCCATGGTGTATATGTGCCACATTTTCTTTATCCAGTCTGTTATTGATGGACATTTGGGTTGGTTCCAACTCTTTGCTATTGTGAATAGTGCTGCAATAAACACACGTGCGCATGTGTCTTTATAGTAGAATTATTTATAATCTCATAGGTATATGCCTACTAATGGGATTGCTGGGTCAGATGCTATTTCTACTTCTAGTTCCTTGAATAATCACCAAGCTGTCTTCCACAATGGTTTAACTAATTTACACTCCCAGGAACAGTGTAAAAGCGTTCCTATTTCTCCATGTCCTCTCCAGCATCTGTTGTTTCCTGACTTTTTAATGATCACCATTCTAACTGGCATGAGATTGTATCTCAGTGTGGTTTTGATTTCCATTACTCTAATGACCAGTGATGATGAGCATTTTTTCATATGTCTGTTGGCTGCATAAATGTCTTCTTCTGAGATGTGTCTTTTCATATCCTTTGCTCACTTTTTGATGGGGTTGTTTTTTTCTTGTTAATTTGTTTAGGTTCTTTGTAGATTCTGGATATTAGCCCTTTGTCATGTGGATAGATTGCAAAAATTTTCTCCCCTTCTATAGGTTGCCTGTTCACTCTGATGATAGTTTCTTTTGCTGTGCAGAAGCTCTTTAGTTTAATTCAATCCCATTTGTCAATTTTGGCTTTTGATGCAATTGCTTTTGGTGTTTCAGTCATGAAGTCTTTGCCCACACCTATGTCCTGAATAGTATTGCCCAGGTTTTCTTCTAGGATTTTTATGGTCCTAGGTCTTATGTTTAAGTATTTGATCCAACTTGAGTTGGCTTTTGTATAAGGTGTAAGGAAGGGATCCAGTTTCAGTTTTCTGCCTATGGCTAGCCAGTTTTCCCAACACCATTTATTAAATAGGGAATCCTTTCCCCATTGCTATGATTTCCATTCTTTTGCATTTGCTGAGGAATGTTTTACTTCCAAATATATGGTCAATTTAGAATAAGTGTGATGCGGTGCTGAGAAGAATGTATATTCTCTTGATTTGGGGTGGAGAGTTCTGTAGACGTCTATTAAGTCCACTTGGTCCAGAGCTGAGTTCAAGTCCTGAATATTCTAGTTAATTTTCTGTCTCGTTGATCAGTCTAACATTAACAGTGGGGTGTTAAAGTCTCCCACTATTATTGTGTGGGAGTCTAAGTCTCTTTGTAGGTCTCTGAGAGCTTGCTTTATGAATCTGGGTTCTCCTGTAGTGGGTGCATATATATTTAGAATAGTTAGCTCTTCTTGCTGCATTGATCCCTTTACCATTATGCAATGCCCTTCTTTATCTTTTTTGATCTTTGTTGGTTTAAAGTCTGTTTTATCAGAGATTAGGATTGCAACTCCTGCTCTTTTTGCTTTCCATTTGCTTGATAAATATTCCTCCATCCCTTTATTTTTAGCCTATGTGTGTCTTCGCATGTGAGATGTGTTTCCTGAATACAGCACACTGATGGATCTTGACTCTTTATCCAATTTGCCAGTCTGTGTCTTTTAGTTGGGGCATTTAGTTCATTTACACTTAAGGTTAATATTGTTATGTGTGAATTTGATCCTGTCATTATGATGCTAGCTGGTTGTTTTGCCCATTAGTTGATGCAGTTTCTATATAGTGTATATGTTCTTTACAATTTGGTATGTTTTTGCAGTGGCTGATACTGGTTATTCCTTTCCATGTTTAGTGCTTCCTTAAGGTGCCCTTGTAAGGCAGGCCTGGTGGTGCCAATATCTCTCAGCATTTGCTTGTCTGTAATGGATTTTATTTCTCCTTTGCTTATGAAGCTTAGTTTGGCTGGATATGAAATTCTGGGTTGAAAATTCTTTTCTTTAAGAATGTTGAATATTGGCCCCCATTCCCTTCTGGCTTGTAAGGTTTCTGCAGGAGAGGCTAACATTCAAATTCAGGAAATACAGAGAACACCACAAAGATACTCCTCGAGAAGAGCAACCCCAAGACACATAATCATCAGATTCACCAAGGTTGAAATGAAGGAAAAAATGTTAAGGGCAGCCAGAGAAAAGTCAGATTACCCATAAAGGGAAGCCCATCAGACCAATATGTTTTTATTTCTGGGATTAGTAATGATGGGGCAAAATCATTTTTATGAACTATGGTGTCTGTTTTCATTGGTCGCATATTAGGATCATTGGCAAAATCATGGTATGACGTGGCTTGTGTGTTATTTCTCCCGCAGGCCCACAAACATTGGCTCCTTGGCTCACTAAGATATTCTGCAAAGTACGTAATTAATGTAATGTATTATTTTTCTTCTTAAACTATTTAGAGAGATTTTGTCGGCAACTAGAAACACTAACACAGAAATTGATGCTAGGAGAATTAATCCTAAACAAAATAATTTCCTGAACTAAATTTGCTCTCCATCACATTCTCTATCACAGATCTTTGTTTCTTTTTTTCTTAGCAGAAATCCCAACTGATAAAATATTATGTATTTCTTTGTTCACTATGCCCTCTTACAGAATGTGAGTCCAAATGGACAGGGCAGGGATCCTGTCTGTCTTCTTATTTTCTCTCTAAAGTTCAGCATATTTCCTGTCATGGACTCAAATATTTAATGAGAGAAGACATTAGGAAGAAACTCTTTCCTTTGATACTGTAGAAAAGAGTAAGGGCACAAACCTAAATGTTTGAGGTGCGATGGAAGGAAATTGAAGAAATTATATAAGACGTTCTAAAATGTATTTTATATTCCTTAGATAGTAGAGAATATAAATCAAAACAGCTTTTTTATGGTTTGGGATTATCATTATAACCATCAATTCCTGTCTGTGTCTCAATAAGACTAGGAAAGGACTGAAATGCCATATACCTGAACATGGGTTGTGATGGTTAGTACTAGATATCAACTTGATTGGGCTGAGAGATGCCTAGATGGCTGGTAAAGTATTCTTTCTCGATATAACTGTGAGGGTATATCCAGAGGGGATTGACATCTGAGTCAGTGAACTAGGAGAGGAAAACCCACTCTCAATGTAGGTGGGCACCATCCAGTTGCCTGCCAGCACAGCTAGAACAGTGCAGATGGAAGAAGCGGGGATAAACTTGCTTGCTGAATCTTCCAGTTCTCTTTCTTCCCGTGTTGGACACTTGCTTCCTCTCTTTCTGCCCTTGGACATCAGGCTCCAGGTTCTTTGGCCTTTGGACTCTAGAACTTGTACCAGTGGCCTCCTTCTCAGATCTTCAGCTGCAGACTGAAGTTTATACTGTCATCTTCCCTGGTTTTGAAGCTTTTTGACTTGGACTGAGCCCCTACTACCTCTGTCTTTCCCCATCTTGCAGTTGGCCTGTCTTGGGACTTTGCTGTGTAATTGTGTGAGCCAATTCTCTCTATGAAACTTCCTTTGTATGTTCATATATCCTATTGGTTCTGCTCCCTTAGAGAACTTGGACTACTACACTGGAGTTCCCATGCTGCCTTAGTCTGTTTGTGTTGCTGTAAAGGAATACCTGAGGCCGGGTAATTTATAAAGAAAAAGGCTTATTTGGCTCATGATGCTGAAGGCTGTACAAGAAGCATGGTGAGGGCCTCAGGTTGCTTCCACACATGGAGAAAGGTGAAGGGAATCACGTGCGCAGTGATTGCATGGTGAGAGAGGAAGCAAGAGGGGGTGGGGGAGGTGCCAAGCTCTTTTTAACTAATAGAATGAGAACTCACTCACCTCCCCCACCACAAAAAGGCAGGGCATTAATCTATTCATGAACGATCTGCCCTATGACCCAAACACCTCCCCATTAGGCCTCACCTCCAACAATGGGGATCAAAATTCAAGAAGAGATTTTGAATGCACCAACCATCCAAATTATAACACTCTCGCATTCTCATTTTTCTTAGTTCCTTCTCAGCTATCCTCATGATCACTTCTTGTATTATTTGTAAATTGCCTGGTGCCTGACTTCGAGAAGTTTGTAATAAGAAGAAAATGAATTTTGGAATTAAATAAATCTGGATGTGAATGCCACCTGTACTCTTCATGACTGATCTGTTCTTGGGACAGTCATTTAAATACTGATCTTCAGTTTTCCTTTTTTTAATTTTTTTATTTTATTTTATTATTATTATACTTTAAGTTTTAGGGTACATGTGCACAATATGCAGGTTTGTTACATATGTATAAATGTGCCATGTTGGTGTGCTGCACCCACTAACTCGTCATTTAGCATTAGGTATATCTCCTAATGCTATCCCTCCCCCCACCCCCACCCCAAAACAGTCCCCAGAGTGTGATGTTCCCCTTCCTGTGTCCATGTGTTCTCATTGTTCAGTTCCCACCTCTGAGCGAGAACATGCGGTGTTTGGTTTTTTGTCCTTGCGATAGTTTGCTGAGAATGGTGGTTTCCAGTTTCATCCATGTCCCTACAAAGGACATGAACTCATCATTTTTTATGGCTGCATAGTATTCCATGGTGTATATGTGCCACATTTTCTTAATCCAGTCTATTGTTGTTGGACATTTGGGTTGGTTCCAAGTCTTTGCTATTGTGAATAGTACCACAATAAACATACGTATGCATGTGTCTTTATAGCAGCATGATTTATAATCCTTTGAGTATATACCCAGTAATGGGATGGCTGGGTCAAATGGTATTTCTAGTTCTAGATCCCTGAGGAATCGCCACACCGACTTCCACAATGGTTGAACTAGTTTACAGTCCCACCAACAGTGTAAAAGTGTTCCTATTTCTCCACATCCTCTCCAGCACCTGTTGTTTCCTGACTTTTGAATGATCGCCATTTTAACTGGTGTGAGATGGTATCTCATTGTGGTTTTGATTTGCATTTCTCTGATGGCCAGTGATGATGAGCATTTTTTCATATGTCTTTGGCTGCATAAATGTCTTCTTTTGAGAAGTGTCTGTTCATATCCTTCACCCACTTTTTGATGGGGTTGTTTTTTTTTTCTTGTAAATTTGTTTGAGTTCATTGTACATTCTGGATATTAGCCCTTTGTCAGATGAGTAGGTTGCAAAAATTTTCCCCAATTTTGTAGGCTGCCTGTTCACTCTGATGGTAGTTTCTTTTGCTGTGCAGAAGCTCTTTAGTTTAATTAGATCCCATTTGTCAGTTTTGGCTTTTGTTGCCATTGCTTTTGGTGTTTTAGACATGAAGTCCTTGCCCATGCCTATGTCCTGAATGATATTGCCTAGGTTTTCTTCTAGGGTTTTTATGGTTTTAGGTCTAACATTTAAGTCTTGAATCCATCTTGAATTAATTTTTGTATAAGGTGTAAGGCAGGGATCCATTTTCAGCTTTCTACACATGGCTAGCCAGTTTTCCCAGCACCATTTATTAAATAGGGAATCATTTCCCCATTGCTTGTTTTTGTCAGGTTTGTCAAAGATCAGATGGTTTTAGATATGCAGCATTATTTCTGAGGGCTCTGTTCTGTTCCATTGGTCTGTATCTCTGTTTTGGTACCAGTACCATGCTGTTTTGGTTACTGTAGCATTGCACTTTTCTTTTTAATAAAATAAAAATAGTAATACACCTAACCTAACAGAAATAGTAATATACCAACCTGACAAAAATGTTGAAAAATGTAATAAAATGTGTGTAAGGTTGTGATATATAGTAGGTTCTCAATAAAAGGCAACTGTTATAAGAAAATTGATCTTATTAATTTTAGAACTTGGCATTTTGTCCATTTCTTTGCTTTAAGAGGTGCCTGATAAATGTTTGACAAATTGAATTCTCTTTGTTCATTAATCTATTTTCTTATTATTTTCTTACAACTTCTTTCCTGTTAATGCTATCACTTCTAAACATTATAAACTCTCTCTTCTCTCTTTTGTTTCTTTTTGGATTTTCTCTTTCCAATTACAGCCATTTCTTCATGGCATAGTTACAGTAAAATTTGATTTGTGTATATATCTCATGAGACAGTACTTGTCCTAGATGAAAAATCATGCAGCTATTTTCTCTCTTCTCCCCTCTCCGAATGTCATTTTAGTTTTGTTTCCCTGGTCTCTCTCCTCAAGCAAATACAGTTTTAATTCTTTTTGCTTCTGTGGTTAAAGGGATCAGCTGAGGGTACTTATTTTCAATATGCCTTGCTGATTAAGGAGGATATCTATAAAACAGCCTCTTTTAATATTCCTATTGAAGTACCTCCCAGATAAATTTTTTTTCAAAAAGGAAAACTCAAGCACTAAAAACCAAGATTGTCAGTCAACATACTGCCAGAACCTTGGAGGTTTTCACACTTAGTAAATACTCTGAAACTTCACTGTAACTTGCTACCTAAGGGTGACTCACAGGGAATAAAGCATTTCTGAATTTTCAAATGTGGGTAGAGATGCTATCTATCTTTTTACTCTCATTGGCTTCCAATCATTATTTTTGTAGGTTAGTCAAGGAAGAAAACTTTATAATTATTTGTTGACAGAGTACTAATGCTAACAAATGGCTTGAATCGCCAGGAAAAACTCCCATATAAGACTCTCATAGGGTTCAATAACTAAGTCTTTAGGCTTTATAGACACAAGGAGCACCTCAAGTAGCTTGAAAAGCCCAGAGTTTTGTAATTGTCTTCTCTGTGACCCAACCCTATGATTTTAGACTTAGACTGACAAACTTTAGAGTTTGGCAACATAACCTCCTTAGAGATAAGTCATCTTTTTGGCTGTCTTAGGGTAGATGTGGATTTATTTTGTTTTTACAAGTGTTTGCTCTTCCTCCCACTCACTCTACCACATGCAAGCCTATTAGCACAAGTACAAAAGGTTGGATGTGGTGTCAAAGACTATATCTGACTAATGGTAATGATGTGTATCAATTGCTTAACCTTGCCTTGTACTAATAGCTGTTGCACCAGTGGCTGGCAAAGATGGGCATTCATTTGATTTGACTTTTGTAGTTTGTAGTGGTCCACCTTGTCACTTGTGGTGACTTTGAATTTAGTTAATTGTAACTTTTCTGTGGATTACTTGGATCAAGATAAACAGCATTTGATGACTTTGATAAATTTATTTCTAGTGATATAATTTGGGGAGAGAAACTTAAAAAGATAAAAATCTACTTTTCAGGGAAGCCAGCATATAGAAACAGAAAACTATAGAGTTTTATAGAATTGATAAAGAGACATGAGTCACAGATATAATATTTTAGAGAAAGTAAGCAAAAAGTATGCACAGCAAACTACGGTGGGAAAATATGACCTCTCTGCACAACATGTTTTGAATTGGAAATTAAGGATCTCTATTCAAAGGAGAAATCAAAGTCTAGTCTGTTCTCCCATTCCTTGTATAGGTACATTTACTTGTCAACTTTTACATAAGACATATTAGAGATGGTTCTTTTATGGTGGTGTTATTTCCCTACCCATCACGGTTTTAACAAGAGGCTTTTTGCTAGGGTTTCACAGTCTGCATGTAGATAGGGTATGGCCTGTTGCTAGACTTGAGTTCTAGAATAACCTAGTTCTAGATCATTCTCATATTTTCCCTTTACTCTTGTACCTTGTCTTGAAATCCAATACCCTGCCATATCTTTGCTTTTACACATCCCATAATGTAGACTGATAAAATACCTAACCTGACTTGGATTTCTAAAGCAACAAAGCTGACAATGAATAAATGTCCTGAAATTTAAAACAGCAAAGAGATGCATTCTTTTACTTATATTGGTAAAAAAATTTAAAAATTCATAATAAAAAGTATTGGCAGTTTGCAGGAGGAAAGGGATTCTTACACACTTCTGGAGATGGGACCAACTGGTACAATATATAAAGAATATATTGGCAATACCCATTGAAATTTTAAATGCACTGATCTGAAAGCCTAGGAATTCTTTTTCTAGGTATCTACAGACTGGAAAAAGCACTTACGCATATTTACAAAGAGACATATATAAGAATAATTTTGCAATACTAAAATAATATTTAATACTGAATAATTGGAAGTTTCCAAAATTATAACTAATTTACATCCAGATTATCAAATACAATGCAGCAGGGAGAAGAAAAGCAATTTAAAAAGTGGGATACACCAATTACTAGCATTTATAAAGAAAATAGGAATAAACCCACTCTAAAACACACACATGCAAACATAAATGTAACTATATTATATATATACATATATGTTTATATTTATATATTGCCCAAGAAACTATACTTTTGCATACAAATGCATAGAAAATGTTTGGAGGAATATACAACAGAGGCAACCCCTATACTTTTCAAATATAACTTTATATTTCATGAAGAAAATATTTTCATATATTGCTAGTATGATTGAATGTTTATAATAAAAGTTACTAAACATGCTTCCTCCTTTCCCCCCAACACACACCACATGTCCTGAAAGAAGTTTGGATTTTTAAGCAAGTTGCAGGGTAAGTTAAAACTAATTCAATCAAAACCTGGCAGAAAACCCAGTTAGATTAAGTTATTTTAATAAGATATTAAAAAGGGATACTTGTCTCAGTTTTGGCCAAGTTGATAAATATCTTGGGATCACAGATAAGAAGTATCTGTACTTCTTTCCACCGAAGTTAGAACAAACAAATATGCATATACAGTCATGCATTACTTAACTACAGGGATGTGTTCTGAGAAACACATCCTTAGGTGATTTCAACCATGTGCAAACATCATGGAGTGTTCTTACACAAACCTAGATGATATATCCTGCTACACTCCTAGGCTATATGGTATAGCCTATTGTTCCTAGGCTACAAACCTGCACAGTGTGTTACTGTACTGAATACTGTAGGCATTATAATGCAATGGTAAGTGTTTAGGTATCTAAACATATCTAAACATAGAAAAGACACAGGAAAAATATGGTATGAAAGATTAAAAATAGTATACCTGTATATAGTACTTACCATAGATGGAGCTTGCAGGACTGGAAGTTGGTCTGGATAAATCAGTATGTGAGTAGTGAGTGAATATGAAGGCCTAGGACATTACTGGGTGCTACTGTGGATTTCATAACAGTGTACACTTGGTTCACTTAGGCTATATTCAATTTATTTTAAAAGTAATTCTTTACCAATACTTTTCTCTTAGCTTTCTGTAATATTTTTGCTTTATAAACTTTTTAAAATTATATTTAAAGTTCTGAGATACATGTGCAGAACATGCAGGTTTGTTACACAGGCATACACATGCCATGGTGGTTTGCTGAACCCATTAACCCATCATTTACATTAGGTATTTCTCCTAATGCTATCCCCTAGCCCCACACCCTGCGACAGGGCCCAGTTTATGATGTTCCCCTCCCCGTGTCTACGTGTTCTCATTGTTCAACTCCCACTTATGAGTGAGAACATGAGATGTTCAGTTTTCTGTTCCTGTGTTAGTTTGCTGAGAATGATGATTTCCAGCTTCATCCATGTCCCTGCAAAGCACATGAACTCATTCTTTTTCATGGCTGCATAGTATTCCATGGTGTATATGTGCCACATTTTCTTTATACAGTCTATCATTGATGGGCATTTGGGTTGGTTCCAACTGTTTGCTATTGTGAATAGTGCTGCAATAAACATACCTGTGCATGTGTTTATAGTAGAATGATTCATAATCCTTTGGGTATATACCCAGTAATGCAATTATTGGGTCAAATGGTATTTCTGGTTCTAGATCCTTGAGGAATTGCCACACTGTTTTCCACAATGGTTGAACTAATTTACACTCCCACCAACAGTGTAAACACTTTCGTATTTCTCCACATCCTCTCCAGCATCTGTTGTTTCCTGACTTTTTAATGATCACCATTCTAACTGGCAAGAGATGGTATCTCACTGTGGTTTTGATTTGCATTTCTCTAATGACCAGTGATGATGAGCTTTTTTTTTTTTTTGAGATGGAGTCTCACTCTGTCGCCCAGGCTGGAGTGCAGTGGCATGATCTTGGCTCACTGCAAGCTCCGCCTCCCGAGTTCACACCATTTTCCTGCCTCAGCCTCCCCAGCAGCTGGGACTACAGGCGCACGCCGCCACACCTGGCTAATTTTTGTATTTTTTAGTAGACATGGGGTTTCACTGTGTTAGCCAGGATGGTCTCAATCTCCTGACCTTGTGATCTGCCCACCTCAGCTTTCCAAAGTGCTGGGGTTACAGGCGTGAGCCACCACGCCCAGTGATGAGCTTTTTTTCATACGTTTGTTGGCCACATACATTTCTTCTTTTGAGAACTGTCTGTTTATATCCTTTGCCACTTTTTGATGGTTTTTTTTTCTTGTAAATTTGCTTAAGTTCCTTGTAGATTCTGGATATTAGCCCTTTGTCAGATGGGTAGATTGCAAAAATTTTATTCCATTCTGTAGGTTGCCTGTTCACTCTGATGATAGTTTCTTTTGCTGTGCAGAAGCTCTTTAGTTTAATTCGATCTCATTTGTCAATTTTGGCTTTTGTTACTATTGCTTTTGGTATTTTAGTCATGAAGTCTTTGCCCATGCCTACGTCCTGAATGGTATTGCCTAGATTTTCTTCTGGGGATTTTATAGTTTTACATTTTCCATTTAAGTCTTTAATCTATCTTGAATTAATTTTTGTATGAGGTGTAAGGAAGGGTTCCAGTTTCAGTTTTCTGCATATGGCTAGCCAGTTTTCCCAACACCATTTATTAAATAGGAAATCTTTTCCCTATTGCTTCTTTTTGTTAAGTTTGTCGAAGATCAGATGGTTGTAGATGTGTGGCATTCTTTCTGAGGACTCTGTTTTGTTCCATTGGTCTACATATCTGTTTTGGTACCAGTACCATGCTGTTTTGATTACTGTAGGCTTGTAGTATACTTTGAAGTCAGGTAGCGTGATGCATCCAACTTTGTTCTTTTTGCTTAGAATTATCTTGGCTATATGGACTCTTTTTTGGTTCCATATGAAATTTAAAGTAGCTTTTTCTAATTCTGTGAAGAAAGTCAATGGTAGCTTGATGGATAGCATTGAATCTATAAATCACTTTGGGAAGTATGGCCATTTTCACAATATTGATTCTTCCTATCCATGAGTATGGTACGTTAATCCAGCAGCACATCAAAAAGCTTATCCAACATGATCAAGTCAGCTCCATCCCTGGGATGTAAGGCTGGTTCAACATACGCCAATCAATAAACTTAATCCATCACATAAACAAAACCAATGACAAAAACCACGTGATTATCTGAATAGATGCAGAAAAGGCCTTCGATAAAATTCAACACCACTGCATGCTAAAAACTCTCAATAAATTTGGTATTGACGGAACGTATCTCAAAATAATAAGAACTATTTATGACAAACCCACAGCCAATATCATACTGAATGGGCAAAAACTGGAAGCATTCCCTTTGAAAACTGGCACAAGACAGAGATGCCCTCTCTCACCACTCCTATTCAACATAGTGTTGGAAGTTCTGGCCAGGGCAATTAGGCAGGAGAAGGAAATAAAGGGTATTCAATTAGGAAAAGAGGAAATCAAATTGTCCCTGTTTGCAGACAACATGATTGTATATCTAGAAAACCCCATTGTCTCAGCCCAAAATCTCCTTAAACTGATAAACACCTTCAGCAAATTCTCAGGATACAAAATCAATGTGCAAAAATCACAATCATTCCTATACACCAATAACAGACAGAGATCAAAATCATGAGTCAACTCCCATTCGCAGTTGCTACAAAGAGAATAACATACTTAAGAATAAAACTTACAAGGGATGTGAAGGACCTCTTCGAGGAGAACTACAAACCACTGCTCACGGAAATAAGAGAGGATACTTTGGAAACTTTTTAAAAATTTTGATTCTTTTGTAATAACAGAGCTTAAAACACAAACACACTTTATAGCTGTACAAAAATATTTTCTTTCTTTATATCTTCATTCTATAAGCTTTTTTCCTATTTTTAATTTTTTTTTTTACTTTTGAACTTTCTTCTTAAAAACTAAGACACAAACATTAGTCTAGAATTATATCTATTATTCTCTGTTCCATTTCAATATCTAAAATATACAGATATTCTTTGCAGTATTTTCAGCTCTCTGCCTAAAGAGGGAGTTTTTGGCCACATGAATGGCTTTGCTTCTTAATAATTAGGAACTCTAGCAATGAGAGGGAACGCTGCCTGGGGTAGAAATCTTGAACTGATGATGTAAGCAAATTCCAATTTCCTTTTGCCTTATGAACACATAGTAACAAAGTATTGGCTAACATCTCTTTTAGCCATGTATATGAAAAAGAGAAAATAATATTCCTAATTTTAAAGGATTTTAATTGAAGAGTAATTGGCTATTACTCATTTCCTTGTGATATAAACTTTAAAAAGTATAAGACTATTTAGTCCACCTTGCTTCAAGCATAATTTACTAATTGTCTCTCTTCCTATAAGAAGAAATTTTTATTGATTTATATGGCTGTGCCAAGAGATGTATTACAGGGAATTTTTTTTCTTTTTCAATTTATTTTAGATTAGAGGGTATGTGTGCAACTTTGTTACCTTGATACATTGTATGAGGCTGAGGTTTGCGATATGAATAATCCCATCATTGTGCTACTGAGCATAGTACTCAACAATTAGTTTCGCAACCCTTGCCCCCCTCCCGCCCTCCCTACTCTAGTAGTTCCCAGTGTCTACTGTTGCCATATTTATGTACATAAGTACCCAATGTTTAGCTCCCACTCATAAATGAGAACATGCAGTATTTGTTTCTGTTCATGCATTAATTCACTTAGGATAATGGCCTCCAGCTGCATTCACATTCCTGCAAAGGACGTGATTTTGTTCTTTTTATGGCTACATAGTGTTGCATGGTGTATGTATACCACATTTTCTTTATCCAATCCACCATTGATGGGCACCTAGATTGATTCCATGTCTTTGCTATTCTGCATAGTGCTGCTATGAACATGCAAATGCATGTATCTTTTTGGTAGATTTGTATTCTTTTGGATATACACCTAGAAATGGAATTACTGATTCAAATGGTAGTTCTGTTTTAAGTTTTTTTGGGAAATCTCCAAACTACTTTCCACAGCGGCTGAACTAATTTACATTCCCACCAGCAGTGTATAAGCATCCTCTTTTCTCTACAGCCTCACCAGTGTCTATTACATTTTGACTCTTTAGTGATAGCCATTCTAACTGTTGTAAGATGGTATCTCATTGTGGTTTTGATTTGCATTCTCTGATAATTAGTGATGTTGAGCTTTTTTTTTTTTTATGGTGACTTGTGGAGTTGTGCCACCTGGCCTCCTGTGCCTGCTAGCAGTATTCCTTTAAGGGTATGGTGACCTTGGGAAAATCCTTCACAGCACCCCTTCCGCCTCAAGATTACCCTGGAAGATATATTTTATTTCCATAGGTTATTGGGGTATTTTTTTCCATAGGTTATTGGTTACATGAGTAAGTTCTTTAGTGGCAATTTGTGAGATTTTGGTGCACCCATCACCCGAACAGTATACACTGCACCCTCTTTGTAGCCTTTATCTCTCAACCCCTCCCACCCTTCCCCCGAAGCCCCTAAAATCCATTGTATCATTCTTTTGCCTTTGCGTCCTCATAGCTTAGCTCGCACATATCAGTGATAACATACAATGTTTAGTTTTCCCTTGCTGTGTTACTTCACTTAGAATAATAGTCTCTAATCTCATCCAGTTTGCTACGAATGCCATTAATTCATTCCTTTTTATGGCTGAGCAATATTTCATTGTATTTATATACCACAGTTTCTTTGTCCACTGGCTGATTGATGGGCATTTGGGTTGGTTCCACAATTTTGCAATTGCAAATTGTGCTACTATAAACATATGTGTGCAAGTATATTTTTCATATAATGACACTTTTCCCCTGAGTAGATACCCAGTAGTGAGATTGCTGGACCAAATGGTAGTGCTACTTTTAGTTCTTTAAGGAATCTCCACACTGTTTTCCATAGTGGCTGTACTAGTTTACATTCCCACCAGCAGCGTAGTAGTGTTCTCTGATCACCACTTCCATGCCAACATCTACTGTTTTTTGATTTTTTTACTTTGGCCATTCTTGCAGGAATAAGGTAGTATCACATTGTGGTTTTCATTTGCCTTTCCCTGATAATTAGTGCTGTTGAGCATTCTTTTCATTTGTTTGTTGGCCATTTGTATATCTTCTTTTGAGAATTATCTATTCATATATTTAGCTCACCTTTTGATGAGATTGTTTGTTTTGTTCTTACTGATTTGTTTGAGTTCATTGTAGACTCTGAATGTTGTCATTCAGACTCTGAATGTTGTCATTCAGACTCTGAATGTTGTCATTCAGACTCTGAATGTTGTCATTCAGACTCTGAATGTTGTCATTCAGACTCTGAATGTTGTCATTCAGACTCTGAATGTTGTCATTCAGACTCTGAATGTTGTCATTCAGACTCTGAATGTTGTCATTCAGACTCTGAATGTTGTCATTCAGACTCTGAATGTTGTCATTCAGACTCTGAATGTTGTCATTCAGAGTCTGAATGTTGTCTTACATCTGTTGTCAGATGTAAGATTGTGAAGATTTTCTCCCACTCTATGGGTTGTTTGTTTACTCTGCTGACTTTTCCTTTTTCCATGCAAAACCTCTTTAGTTTAATTAGGTCCCAGCTATTTATCTTTGTTTTTATTGCATTCACTTTTTGGTTATTGATCATAAAGTCTTTGCCTAAGCCAATGTCTAGAATGGTTTTTCCAATGTTATCTTCTAGAATTTTTATAGTTTCAGGTCTTAGATTTAAGTCCTTAATCCATCTTGAGTTGATTTTTGTATAAGGTGAGAGACAAGAATCCAGTTTCATTATTCTACATGTGGCTTGCCAATTATCACAGCACCATTTGTTGAAAGGGGTGCCCTTTCCCAACTTTATGTTTTTGTTTGCTTTGTCGAAGATCATTTGGTTGTAGGTATTTGGGTTTATTTCTGGGATCTCTATTGTATTCCATTGGTCTATGTGCCTATTTTTATACCAGTACCATGATGTTTTGGTGACTATGGCCTTATAGTATAGTTTGAAATCAGGTAGTGTGATGCCTCCAGATTTGTTCTTTTGGCTGAGTCTTGCTTTGGCTATACAGCCTCTTTTTTGGTTTCATATGAATTTTAGAATTGTTTTTTCTAATTCTGTGAAGAATGATAGTAGTATTTTCATGGGGATTGTGTTGAATTTGTAGATTGCTTTTGGCAGTTTGGTAAGAGTTTTAATCATAAAGTGATGCTGGGTTTTGTCAAATGCTTTATCTGCATCTATCGAGATGATCATGTGACTTTTGTCTTTAATTCTGTTTATGTGGTATATCACATTTATTGACTTGTGTTACATTAAACCATCCTTTCATCCCTAGTATGAAACCCACCTGATCATGGTGGATTATCTTTTGATATGTTGTTGGATTCAGTTTGCTGGTATTTTGTTAAGAATTTTAGCATCTATGTTCATCAGGGATATTGGTCTGCAGTTTTCTTTTTTGGTTATGTCCTGTCCTGGTTTTGGTATTAGGGTGATGCTGGCTCCATAGGATGAATTAGAGAGGGTTCCCTCTTTTTCTATTTTGTGGAATAGTGTCAATAGGATTGGTATCAATTCTTCTTTAAATGTCTGGTAGAATTCTGCTGTGAATCCGCGTGGTCCTGGATTTATTTTTGCTGGTAAAGTTTTAATTACCATTTTAAACTTGCTGCTTGTTACTGGTCTGTTCAGGGTATCTATTCTTCCTAACTTAAGCTAGAAGGGTTGTATTTTTCTGGGAATTTGTTCTTCTCCTCTAGGTTTTCTAGGTTAGGTGCGTAAAGGTGTTCATAGCAGCCTTGAATGATCTTTTGTATTTCTGTAGTGTCAATTGTAATATCTCTCATTTTATTTTTATTTTTTTATTACACTTTAAGTTTTAGGATACATGTACATGACAAACACCGCATGTTCTCTCATTTTATTTTTATTGAGGTTATTTGGATTTTCTCTCTTCTTTTCTTTGCTAATCTTGCTAATGGTCAATCAAATTTATTTGTCTTTTCAAAGAACCAGTTTTTCATTTCATTTTTGTATTTCTTTTGTTTCAATTTGATTTAATTCTGCTCTGATCTTGGTCATTTCCTTTCTTCTGCAGGGTTTGGGTTTGGTTTGTTCTTATTTCTTTAGTTTTTTGAGAAGTGACTTTAGAATGTCAGTTTGTGCTCTTTGAGTCTTTCTGATGTAGACATTTAGGGCTATGAACTTTCCTCTTAACACCGCCTTTGCTGTATCCCAGAGGTTTTGATAGATTGTTACTATTGTCACTCAGTTTGAATAATTTTTTAATTTTCATCTTGATTTCATTTTTGACCCAATGATCATTCAAGAGCATGTTATTTAATTTCCATGTATTTGCATGGTTTTGAAGGTTCTTTTTGAAGTTGATTTCCAATTTTATTCCACTGTGGTGTGACAGAGTGCTTGATATAATTTCAATCTTCTTAAATTTATTGAGGCTTGTTTTGTGGCCTATCACATGGTCTATCTTGGAGAAAGTTCCATGCACTATTCAATAGAATGTGTATTCTGTGATTGTTGGATGAAATGTTCTTTATATAACTGTTAAGTCCATTTGTTTCAAGGTATAGTTTAAATCCATTGTTTCTTTATTGACTTTCTGTCTTTATGAACTGTCTTGTGCTGTCAGTGGACTACTGAAGTCCCCCACTATTATTGTGTTGCTGTCTATCTCTTTTCTTAGGTCTGTTAGTGATTGTTTTAGATATTTGAGAGCTCCCATATTAGGTGCATATATGTTTAGCATTGTGATATTTTCCTATTAGACAAGGCCTTTTACAATTATATAATGCCTCTCTGTCTCTTTTAACTGCTGTTGCTTTACAGTTTGTTTTCTCTGATATAAGAATAGCTACATATGCTTGCTTTTGGAGTCTATTTGCATGAAATGACCTTTTCCACCCCTTTACTTTAAGTTTCTTTGAGTCCTTAAGTGTTAGGTTAGTCTCTTGAAGGCAGCAGATGGTTGGTGGAGTTCTTATCCATTCTGCAGGTCTGTATCTGTTAAGTGGAGCATTTAGGCCATTTAAATTCAATTTTAGTATTGTAATGTAAGATACCATTCTATTCACTGTGCTATTTGTTGCCCATGTACCTTGGTTGTTTTTTGTTTTTGCTTTTTAACTTGTAATTTTGTTGTATAGGTCCTGTGAAATTTATGCTTTAAAGAGGTTCTGTTTTGATGTGTTTCCAGGATTTGTTTCAAGATTTAGTACTCCTTTTAGCAGTTCTTGTAGTGGTGGCTTGCTGGTGATGAATTCTCTCAGCATTTGTTTGTCTGAAAAAGACTGTATCTTTCTTTCATATATGCTGCTTAGTTTCACTGGATACAAAATTATTGGCTGATAATTGTTTTATTTGAGGAGGTTGAGGATAGGGCCCCAATTCCTTCTAGCTTGTAGGGTTTCTGCTGAGAAATCTGCTGTTATAGGTTACCGGGTGCTTTTGTCTCACAGCTCTCAAGATTCTTTCCTTCATCGTAACATTAAATAGCCTGATGACAATGTGCCTAGGCAATGATCTTTTTGCAATGAATTTCCCAGGTGTTCTTTGTGCTTCTTGGATTTGGATGTCTAGGTCTCTGGCAAGGTTGGGGAAGTTTTCCCTGATTAATCCCCTAAATATATTTTCCAGACTTTTAGATTTCTCTTCTTTCTCAGGAACACAGATTATTCTTAGGTTTAGTCATTTAACATAATCCCAGACTTCTTGGAGGCTTTGTTCATATTTTCTTATTTTTTTCTCTTTGTCTTTATTGCTTTGGGTTAATTTGAAGAAGTTGTTTTCAAGCTATGAATTTCTTTCTTCTACTTGTTCAATTCTATTGCTGAGACTTTCCAGAGCATTTTGTATTTCTATTAGTGTGTCCAATGTTTCCTGAAGTTTTGATTGATTGATTCTTTATGCTATCTATCTCCTTGAATATTTCTCCCTTCACTTCTTGTATCATTTTTTTTGGATTTCCTTGTATTGGGCTTTGCCTTTCTCTCATGCCTCCCTGATTAGCCTAAGAACTAACCTTCTAAATTCTTTTACCGGTAAATCAGGGATTTCTTCCTGGTTCTGATCCATTGCTGATGAGCTAGTGTGATTTTGGGGGGGTTTATAAGAGCCTTGTTTTGTCATATTATGAGAGTTGGTTTTCTGGTTTCTTCTCATTTGGGTAGCCTCTATCAGAGGGAAGGTCTAGGGCTGAAGGATGTTGTTCAAGTTCTTTTGTCCTTTGGGGGGGTTCCCTTGATGGAGCACTCTCTCCCTTTTCCTATGGATGTGGCTTCCCAAGAGCTGCATTGCGGTGATTGTTGTCTCTCTTCTAAGTCTAGCCACCCAGCAAATCTACCAGGCTCTGGGCTGGTACTGGAGGTTGTCTTCACCAACTCCTTTGATGTGAATAGTCTATGGGTCTCTCAGCCATGGATACCAGCACTTGTTCTGGTGGAGGAGGCAGGGGAGTGAAATGGACTCTATGAAGGTTCTTAGCTTTGGTGGTTTTAATGCTCTATTTTTTTTTTTTTTTTTTTTTTTTTGCTTGTTGGCCTCCTGCCAGGAGGTGACACTTTACAGAAAGCATCAGCAGTGGTAGTATGCAGAGGAACTGGTGATGGGTGGGGCCCTAGAACTCCCAAGAGTATATACCCTTTGTCTTCAGCTACCAGGGTGGGTAGGGAAGGACCATCAGATGGGGACAGGGCTAGGTGTGTCTGAGCTCAGACTCTCCTTAAGTGGGTCTTGCTGCAGCTGCTTTAAAGGGTGGGGGTGAGGTTCCCAGGTCAATGGAGTTATGTACCTAGCAGGATTATGGCTGCCTCTGCTGAGTCATGCAGGTTGTCAGGGAAATGAAGGAAGGCCAGCAGTCACAGGCCTCATCAGCTCCCATGAAATCTGAAGGGCCAGTCTCACTCCCATTGTGCCCCCACTAACAGCACCAAGTCTGTTTCCAGGTAGTGGGCAAGCAGGGCTGAGAACATAACCAGGCTACCCGCCTCCCAGCTGTGAAAGTAAAGGGCTGTAGTTCCTCCCCACCTATGTAGGCTGCACACCAGATTCACACCCTCTCGTGAGTTCTGACTAGCAGGCTTCTCACCTGGTTCAAATTGTTACAAAGTTCAGCTGGAGACATCCTTCTCCATGTGGCATTTTCCCTGCACTTCCGGCCACCCTCCGGAAGGATCCCTGTGGTGCCAGGCAGGAATGGCCTGCTGGGGGACCCAGTGAGCTCCCAGGGCCTTTCCCGTTGCTTCCTCTACCCTTGTATTTCGCTTGGCTCTCCTAAATTGACTCAGCTCCAGGTAAGGTCAGAAACTTCTCCTGCAAACTAGACCTTCAGTTTCCAAGCATTTCTTCATACTTTGTTGACCACATGTAAGTCTTCTTTTGAGAAGTGTCTTTTGCCCATTTTTTAAATGGGGTTCTTTGTTTTTTACCTCTTCAATTGTTCAAGTTCCTTATAGATTCTGGATATTAGACCTTTGTTAGATGCATATTTTGTAAATATTTTCTCCAATTCTGTAGGTTGTGTTTAATCTGTTGATAGTTTCTTTTGCTGTGAAAAAGCTCTTTAGTTTAATTAGGTTTCACTTGTTAATTTTTGTTTTTGTTGCAATTGTATTTTAGGACTTACTTATAAATTATTTCCCTAGGCACATGTCCAGTATGGTGTTTCTGAGTTTTTCTTCTAGGATTCTTAAAGTTTGAGGTTTTACATTTAAATTTTTAATCCACTTTGCATCAATTTTTCTATATGGTGAAAGGTAGAGGTGCAGTTTTATCCTTCTGCACATGTTATAGCTAGCCAGCTACCCCAATATTGTTTATTGAATAGGGAGTTCTTTCCCCTTTGCTTATTTTTGCCAACTCTGTCAAAGATGAGATGGCTGTTGCTGTGAAGCCTTATTTATGGGGTCTCTATTCTGTTCCATTAGTCTATATGTCTGTTTTTGCACCAGTATCACACTGTTTGGTTACTGTAGCCTTATATTAATAGTATAGATGGAAGTCAGGTAATGTGATGCCTCCATCTTTGTTTTTGCTTAGAAATGCTTTGGCTATTTGGGATTTTTTATGATTCCATATGAATTTTAGAATAGTTTTTTTTCTAATTCCGCAAAATATGATAGTAGTTTGATAGAAATACCATTGATTCCGTAGATTGTTTTAGACAGTATGGCCATTTTACTGATACTGAGTTTTCCAATCCATGAGGATTGTTTGTGTCATCTCTGATTTCTTTTAGCAGTGTTTTGTAGTTCTTCTTGTAGAGATCCTTCACTTCATTGGTTGAATGTATTGCTAGGTATTTTGTACTTGTTTGTGGCTATTGTAAATGGGATTGCATTCTGCATTTGGCTCTCAGTTATTGATATATAAAAATGCTACTGATTTTTGTACATTGATTTTATATCCTAAAACTTTGTTGAAGTCATTTATCAGTTCCAGGACCCATTTGACAGACTCTTTGGGGTTTTCTAGGAATAAAATCAAATTGTCCATGAAGAGAGATAGTTTAACTTCTTCTTTTCCTATCTGGATGACTTTTATTTCTTTCTCTTGCTTGATTGCCCTGGCTAGCACTTCCAGTACTATGTTGACAGAGAGGTGACAATAAGCATCCTTGTCTTGTTCCAGTTCTCAGAAGGAAAGCTTCTAGTTTTTGCCCATTCATTATGATATTGACAGTGGATTTCTCATGGGTGGCTCTTATTATTTTGAGGTATGTTCTTTTGATGCCTAGTTTCTTGAAGCTTTTTATCATGAAGGGATGTTAAATTTTATCAAAAAGGTTTTTCCATGTCTATAGAGATAATCATATGGTTTTTGCTTTTAATTCTATTTATGTTGTAAATCACATTTATTGATTTGCATAGGTTAAATGAACTTTGCATCCCAGGAATAAAGCCTACTTGATCATTGTGAGTTAACTTTTTGATGTGTTGTTGTATTTTGCTGAGGATTTTTTCATCTATACTCATAAGGGATATTGGCCTGTAGTTTTCTTTTTTCATTGTGTCTTCACCAGATTTGGTATCAGCGTGATGCTGGCTTCATGGAATGAGTTGAGGAGGAGTGCCTCCTCCTTGATTTTTTGAAATAGTTTCAGTGAAATTGTTACCAGCTCCCCTTGTACATTTGGTAGAATTTGGCTGTCAATCCATTTGGTCTGGTACATTTTTTGATTGCTAGATTTTTTATTACTGATTTAATTTTGGAACTTGATATTGGTCTGTTCAGTGTTTCCATTTCTTACTGATTTAACATTGGGAGAGGGTGTGTTTCCAGGAATGTATCCATTTCCTCTAGATTTTCTAATTTGTGTGTACAGAGTTGTTAATAATAGTCTCTGAGGACCTTTTGTATTTCTGTGGGACTGGTTGTATTGTAACCATTGTAATTTCTGATTGTGCTTATTAGAATCTTCTCTCTTTGTTAATCTAGCTAGCAGCCTATTGATCTTGTTTATCCTTTCAAAAAACAACTTTTTGTTTCATTGATTCTTCGTATGAATTTTTGAGTCTCAATTTCCTTCAGTTCCTCTCTGTATTAGTCCATTTTCATGCTGCTGATAAAGACATACTCAAGACTGGCCAATTTACAAAAGAAAGATACTTAATTGCACTCACAGTTCCACGTGGCTAGGGAGGCCTCACAATCATCGTGAAAGGCAAGGAGGAGCAAGTCACATCTCACATGGATGGTGGCAGACAAGGAGAGAGCTTGTGCAGAGAAACTCCTGTTTTTAAAACCATCAGATCTCATGAGACTCATTCACTATCTCAAGAAGAGTGCAGGAAAGACCTGCCCCATGATTCAATTATCTCCAACTGGGTTCCTCCCACAACACGTGGGAATTGTGGGAGTTACAATTCAAGATGAGATTTGGGTGGGGACACAGACACACCATATCACACTCTGATTTTAGTTATTGCTTTTCTCCTGCAAGCTTTAGAATTAGTTTTTTCTTGGTCTTTTGTTTTTTGTTTTTTGTTTGTTTTTTTTTTTTTTAGTTCTCATAGGTGTGATGTTAGATCATTAATTTGAGATCTTTCTAACTTTTTTAGGTAGGCAGTTAGTGCTGTAAACTTCCCTTTTAACAATGCTTTAGCTGCATCCTAGAGTTTTGGTATTGATATAGTTTGGACCTGCGTCCCCACACAAATCTCATGTTAAATTCTAATCCCCAATGTTGGAGGTCAGGCTGGGGCAGGAGAATAGAGTCTGGGGGCAGGGAACATAAGGCCTATTCACACTGACTTCCTAGAACTAAATCAAATGGAAACATGTTTCCTCTCCATTTACATAGGGCATACATCAAGTAAATGGCTTTGTAACTTTACTTCATCACTTCATTTACACAGGGCATGTACCAAGTAACCAGTGGAGACCTCTAGAGAGTATTTAACCTCCAGAAAATTCTGTAACCAGGCCCTTGAGCCCCTATGCTTAAACCTGCTCCTACCCTGTGAAGTGTACTTTCATTTTCAATAAATCTCTGCTTTTGTTGCTTCATTCTTTTCTTGCTTTGTTTGTGAATTTTGCCCATTCTCTGTTCAAGACACCAAGAAGCTAGACACTCTCCACTAGTAACAGGGCCTGGTGGTAGGTAACTGAATCACTGGGGTGGTTTTTCTTGAGTGGTTTAGCACCATCCCCCTAGTGTTGTTCTTGTGATAGAGTTCTTATGAGATCTGGTTAAGTGTAGCACCTCTCTTCCCTCCTTGGTCCAGCTCCTGCCATATAAGACATCTTCTCCCACTTTGCCTTCTGTCATGAGTAAAAGCTCCCTGAGGCTTCCCCAGAAGCAGATGCCACTATGCTTCCCATTTAGCCTGTGGAACCATGAGCCAATTAAACTTATTTTCTTTATATATTACCCAGTCTCAGGTTTTTTTTATAGCATTATGAGAACAGACTAACATAGGGATGTTTTGTGTCTGTTTTCAGTTATTTCAAAAAAATTTTTGATTTCTGACATGATTTTGTTGTTTGCGCAAAAGTCATTCAGGAGCAAGCTGTCTAATTTCCATGTAATTGTGTAGTTTTAAGAGATCTTCTTGTTATTGATTTCTATTTTTATTCCAGTACAGTCTGAGAGTATGTTTGGTATGATTTTGATTTTTTTGAATTTATTGAGACTTGTTTTATGGCTAAACATGTGGTCAATCTTGGAGTATATTCAATCTGCGGATGAGAAGAATATATACTCTGTGGTTGATGGGTGGAGGATTCTGTAGATGCCTATTAAGTCTAATTAGTTAAGGGTCAAGTTTAAGTCCAGAATTTCTGTTAGTTTTCTGCCTTAATGATCTGTCTAATGCTTTCCATGAGGTGTTAAAGTTTCCCACTATTATTGTGCGGCTGTCTAAGTCTTTTCATAGGTCTAGATGTACTTGTTTTATGATTCTGGGTACCAGTGCACCAATGTTGGGTGCATATATGTTTAGGGTAGTTAAGTCTTCTTGTTGAATTGAACACTGTCATTAGGTAATGCCCTTCTTAATTTTTTTTTTTTTTTTTTTTTTTACTGTTGTGGATTTAAAGTCTGTTTTATCTGATGTAAGAATAGTGACCCCTGCTCTTTTTTGGTTTCTGTTTGCTGAATAGATCTTTTTCCAACCCTTTACTTTGAGCCTATGGGTATCACTATATGTGAGATGGGTCTCTTAAAGACAACAGACAGATGGGTCTTATTTTTATGTCCAACTTGCCACTCTGTGCCTTTTAAGTGGGGTGCATAGGTCATTTACATTCAAAGTTAATATTCATATGAGAGGTTTTGATCCTACCATAAAATTGGAAGCTGGTTGCTTTGTAGTTTATATTGTATTTTATCTTTATACAGTCTGCAAGTGATGTACTTGTGTGTTTTTTGTGGTAGCATTGTAGTGTCTATTGTACTTTTTCTTTATAGGGTCTGCAGGCTATGTACATAAGTGTGATTTTGTGGTAGGAGGTATCACTCTCTTTTTTTCCTGTTTAGAACTCACATAAGAATCTCTTGTAAGGCTTATCTAATGGTAATAAAATTCCTTACCACTTACTTGTCTAGAAAAGATTTTATTTCCCCCTTGCTTATAAAGCTTAGTTAGGGGGGATATGAAATCATTGAATTTTTTTTTCCTTATGATGCTGAACATAGGCCCCCAATGTCTCCTGACATGTAAAGTTTCTGCTGAGAAATCCCTTGTTAACCTGATGGGGTTCCTTTTGTATGTGATATGCCCTTTTTCTCCAGCTGCTTTTGAGGTTTTTTCTTTAGCATTGACTTTGGACAGTGTGGTGATGATACACCTTGATAAGTATTGTTTTGTGTAGTATCTTTCAGGTGTTCTTTGGATTTCTTGTATCCGGATGTCTGTCTCTAACAAGATTAGGGATGTTTTCTTGAATTATTTCCTCAAATATATGTTTTAGATTCTTTGCTTTTTCTCCTTCTATTTTAGAAATGCCACTAATTTGTAGGTTTGGTCACTTTACAAAATCTCATATTTCTTGAAGATGTTGCTCATTTTTTAAAAAATTATTTTTTCTTTATTTCTGAAATTCTTTCTTCTGCTTGGGCCAATCTGTTGATAAAGCTTTCAACTGTATTTTGAAATTCCTTCAGTTAGTTTTTCAATTCCAGAAGCTGTGACTGATTTCTTTTTAAGATGTTATCTCTTCCTTCATTTCCTGGATTGCTTTAGAAGTTATTTTCTGTTGACTTTCAACCCTGTCTTGGATCTCAGTGAGCTACCTTGCAATCCATGCTTTGAATTCTTTATGTATCATTTCTGAATTTCCATTTCAGTTAGGAACCATTGCTGGAGAGCTAGTGCAATCCTTTGGTGGTGTCACTACATTCGTATTTTTTGTGGTGCAAGAATTATTGCACTGGCTCCCTCTTATCTGGAGACACTAACACTTCTAATTTTTGTAATTATTTTTGTGTGGGTAGAATATTTTCTTTTTCTTTCTTTCCCTATTATGTTAGTATACCATCATTTTTCTTTCCCTTTCCTTCCTAAGGGGTGTGACTGTAGAGAATGCTGAGCAAGGTCTTTAGGCTCTGCTTCTTTAACCCTGTGTACTTCTTTCAGAAGATTTTACATTGGGTTGTGCAATTTGGCCCACAAGCCCATAGATTACACTTATAGGTAAGAGCCAGCTGCAGCCAATGTGGTTGGGTATATACTTGATTTTTTTTTTTTTTACTTGCAACAGCACTCTGTTGCTTCAGGCAATGGGTTAATTTGTAGAATGCACAGTGGTCTAAGCTCCCTGCTTAGCCCTGGGGAGCTGGAATCACAAAGGGTGGGGCCAGACAAAGCAGGTCCACCTATGTCCAGGAAGGGTGGGGAGGCTCAGGCTGCTGAACCAAGTGAATGGGGACTCCAAATGCCTGGAGATCTTTCTGGGAGTGGAACAGAGAGAACCCTGCTGTACCACAATCTATGTACAGGAATGGTGGGGTAGCTCAGTCTGCTGAACCAGGTGAACAGCTTCTCTGAGTGCCTAGTGATCTGACTGGGCATGGAGCAGAGGAAGTCTTGCTGCACCAAGATCTGTGTCCAGGAAAGGTAAGGTGACTCAGGATGCTGGTTCAGGCAAGTAGGTGCTCCAAATGCCTGCATTTCTGCCTGAATGTGGAGCATAGAGGGCCTTGCTACACCACAATCTCATGGGAGCATGGTATGCCACTTCTGAAATTAGGTTAGCAAGGACTGTGGCTTCCACCATGAGTGCATGTTTTCCATCTGTCTGCCTTTCAGTCTCTCTCTCTTTCTGTCTCTCTGTATCATTCTTTCCTGGGGAAGTAAGTGGCCATGTTACAAGGCATAGTATAGAAGGGCTTATATGGTGAGAAACTGAGTGTCTGGCCAACAGCTATTGAAGATACAAGGCCTGCTAACTACTATATGAGTGAGTTTGAAAGCAGACCCTTCACCTCAAACTGAACATTAAAATGACACAGCCCTGCCTATTTTCACTGCAGCTTAACTGCAACTTCATAAGAGATCTCGAGCCAGAACCTCCCAACTAAGCCACACTCAGAATCCTGACCCTCAGAAACTATGTGAGCTAATACACCTTTTTTGTTCCTTTAAGCTGCTAAATATTGAGGTAATTTGTTACACAGTATTTGGTAACTAATACAGTTAGTTACTAATTTTACAATACCTTTTTGGAGAGTCTGCACTGATTGAAAGAGAAGGGTAAATTGTAGTTATTTGTGGCCAGTTGGACATGAAAAAAAATGAACACCTTTTAACTGTAATGTTTTCTCACTTTTATCATCATACTCATAAGAGATATGGATAGAGAAATCATTTTCCACTGGGTGCAGTGGCTCACGCCTGTAATCCCAGCACTTTGGGAGGCCAAGGCGGGCAGATCATGAGGTCAGGAGATCGAGACCATCCTGGCTAACGTGGTGAAACCCCATCTCTACTAAAAATACAAAAAATTAGCCGGGCGTGGTGGCGGGTGCCTGTAGTCCCAGCTACTCGGGAGGCTGAGGCAGGAGAATGCCGTGAACCTGGGAGGCAGAGCTTGCAGTGAGCCAAGATTGCACCACTGCACTGCAACCTGAGCGACACAGCAAGACTCCATCTCAAAAAAAAAAAAAAAAAAAAAAAAAGAAGTCATTTTCCTTTTACAAATTTGGAGTCTGATAGGTCTAGAGAGGCTCACTGTCTATCCAATATAATACAGCAGGCAAGTCAGTAAAGCCTGAACGGCACCTCCACTTTTCATATTTCTACCCCCATGGTCCTTGTCATGAGATTACCTTGCCTCTGCTTCCCACTTCTATCCAACAGTTGGTTGGTAGTCAACTAAAAAAGGAGGTTGAAAAACATTCAAGAGTTTAGCTTTAGGCTATAATACCTAATATAAGAATGGGAATTGTAATGAAAGTTACCAGCTACATCACTTATGCCATTATTATTTTATAAAATAGTTTATTAAACCAGATAAACTGACACATTATGTATATTATCGTATTATGTATAGCCAAATTGGCATGTTAGACCAAATTGGCAGGTATTCCATCAACTCTTCATGTATCAGCTGCTTGTTAAAAACTGTGTCCAATTTTATTGTATGTTGAAAGAAGCACTTAAGAGTGAGATGAGATTCCATCTTTACAGTTTCTTCAGTGTTTTTGAAGGACCCAGATACAGCTTACAAAACTTTTGAGTTTGGAGATCATCTTGAAGAGATGGGCTTTGAAAAGATTTATAAATGACCAACAAAGATGGTGTGGCTTCCACATTCAAAAATGTACCTCTTCTGTTGGAGGATGACTTTGAATTTGGTTACCTTGGATCTATTTTGATTTTTGAGTCCCTAAAAGTATTTCTGCATTATCTTAGTTTCAGGTGCTTAGACGTTTGGGGATTTAAAAAAATGCATGAGGCTTAACGATGATGTTGAGGCAATTGGCTTCATTTTATGAATTGGAAAAAATATTTGGGAGAACAAAATTATTCCTCTTGAGCTAAGAAAGTATTAAAATGGTATTACAATCTTAAAACAAGCATTCTTAGAGTGATTTATACTGTGATTTTTAATTCCTTTACTTCAGTGTTGAAATCACTTGAAATTAGAGAGCATGGCTAGAGTCCCAGCATCACCATGCACTAGCTATGTGGAACTGATTAAAGATGCTAAGCCTCAGTCACTTTACTGTAAAATGAGATTACTAATGCTACATTCCTTATAGTGTTTTAAGGAGAATTAAATAACTTAATTCCTGTACGTTATATCATATAGTGCCTATTATATAACAAACTTTCAGCAGATGTTGTCCATTATTATTTAATAATAGTTTA
Organism: Pan paniscus; assembly: GCF_029289425.2. Lineage (NCBI taxonomy): Eukaryota > Metazoa > Chordata > Mammalia > Primates > Hominidae > Pan > Pan paniscus. Next base: position 106,073,945 of record NC_073253.2, read on the forward strand.
TTGAATGATAACAACCAGGTAATTAGGCCATGTTTCTCCTGGTTGCTATAATCTTCTGGAGAAGCAATCAATCTATAAAAATGATGGAAACTGAGAAGGAAAAGGGGCTAGAAAAGTAAAAGATAAAAATCAACTAAATTTACTAATTTTAACTCGCATTACTGGGGAACAGATCACATCAAACTTTGAGGTAAAACTGTATGTATTATGAAGTAAATACCAAACACATTCTAATATTCTTTTAGTCCACTATATTTATTTTCACAAACATTTACTTGGTACCTAACCTATACAGTTTTAAGAGCTTGTTACCTAATTATTTAAGTTGTAATGTACTGAAGTATCTTTCCCTATAAAGGCTGATTACCATTTTATAGCAGGTTTATACTGCTGTTAGAATTTCTGGGTCTTCCTTTCAGTAACGATCGGATAAAATGTGACATCTTCAGCAAAGTCTTACTCAAGACATTCAAGCAAAGGCAGCTTTTTCTTCTATTCTGCTCCCCTAGATACTATTTCACAATTATTCCCACCAGAATGTATTCTAAACATTTATTTATATACTTCTTTCCTCCACTAGATAGCAATCACATCAGAAGTATGAAGTTAAAAATTTTCTTTTCATTTTATGTTTTGCAGAACGGAGGTACATAAACATTACCTGAATGAATGAGGAAGGAATTTGATTCTTTACTGTGGAGCAGAGTACATAAAATACTAAGATATATATGTATTTAGTGATATTGATATAGATTTAGATATACATATGGACGATATATAGATATATGGTATTTAGTAAGAACAACAATCTTACTCTTACATCCGACCTCTGAGGTCACTTACGATAGCATAGTGAAGAGGGCTGAGACTACTGACAGTTCTTTCTTTTCCCAAAGTGGATTCCCAGCAGCTTTTTTTTTTTTTTGTCAATTTCTCTTGGCAGTGGCTTCTGGCACAGGCTCCCAACAGCTGCTCCCATCTGTAATGGCTCTTCTCTCAAATAGCTCCCGTTGTCAGTGAGTCTCATTGCTACAATTCTAGGACAACAGTAGTGCTTCCTATTTTGAAGCCCTCTTGCCTCCTTTATTATTCCTTTGGTAATTGGTTCCTGCTTTCTTTGCACCATTTCTGGGTGGGTAGTTTACAACAGTCTACACAGAGCCCTCCAGGTAGTTACAGAATAAACCCACTCTTTTTCATTGGTCCTTTAATGTAATCCTCATAATAACCCTCGTGAATGGGTTTCAGAGATATTGATCCTCTCAGTCTCAGAGTTGAATAAACCCACTCTTTTTAAGGGATCAGTTCAAAGATATTAAGACAAAAAATCCTAAGTTATAAATAGTGTTATAGTCTCAGTAACTTTCTATGGTCTACCTAATGTGTTCTGAGGTTTGGGATCCCCCAGTGGAGTTATAACTGCTTCAGGACATTATACCCTCAGCGATTAACTGAACACATGTCTAGTGGAGATTTTACTTTATTTTATTTTACAATGCATAACTGCCCTTTCTTCTGGTATAAGCAGTCAAATGTTATTTTGGGAATGCTTCCCTCACCTAGTTCCAGTGCATATGGCTGAGGTGGAGATACAGAGAACCCACAAACCCATTTGTTTAAGAGATTATGCCGTGTTCTGTGTTGCACAGGTTCTATGTTAATCCAAACAACAGAATATCCGGAATTTTATTTGTCTATCTATGTATTAAAAGAGCTAAATTATTTTTGCAATGTCTTTGATAAAGATAAAGAATTACGTGAGCTTCAGCTGCTGGTGGCAGCTACAGGAAGATGGCCTGTCTGAGAGTGTGTGTGCATGCATGCGTGTGTGTGTGTGCCTGTGGGTGCGTAAGAGAAAGAGAGAATTCTGAAAGTAATATTTGAGTGCTTGGACTTAGACTTCTTGTCCACCTCTACCCGCGAACTTCTCTATGTGATTAAATAACATTATTATTATTATTATTATTATTAATGCAATCTAGGTTGAATTAGGTTTCTGCAACTTGTAACAAATATGGCTCAACTACTGAATGAAGAAATGAAGAGACTTGATGGAAGCTCCAGATCCCACTTGCCCATTTTTACCTAGGTAGTAATCATATAATCAGGGAACCAGGATTCTCAGAACAGTTTTTATTTCAAATATTTCCTCTTATTTTCCCTATCAATATATGTTCAATTGTTACATTTTATTATTTTTCCCCAGAAATAAATGGTAATTATACTCATAGAGCATAGGGACACCAATGAAAACCAAGTTTTTCCATAGCTACTTTGGGACTTTCCATGTTCTTTTGTAAATGTCAAATTACAAAAAGAGTTAATTGTAACTACTCTTCCAGCTCTTCCACACAGAACTGTGAATATTTGTAAATATATATATGTGTGTGTATATATATATATATATATATATACACACACATATACACACACACACATATATATATATAATGGTATATTAGTTCACAGAGTATATAAAATAGAAAGAGTACATAAATGTATGGTTTAAATGCTATTAATACTGTGAATAACTTTGCAGTAATAATGAAGTACCCAGGAATGACCATCTTCCCTAGTGCAGCATAAATCTTGGAAATAATACCAAGGTCCTGATAACATCTAGCACAGTTTTTATTGTGTGTATAATGCCCTTTTTGACTACTTAATATGAAAATATTTCTCAGGAATTTTCTAGTTGAAAGCACTTGTATACATCTATTTTCTCATCACCTAGTATTTAAAGGTTTCGAAAAGGCACAGTGGAGTCATTTCCTTACTCATATATGAGTTGTAGTGCCAGGAAGCAAGTTTCAGTCTTTCCTGGGAAGTCTTCCTAGATCCAGTCATCATTCTTAGAAGAAAAATAGGCTAAGAGAAGGACACTGAGAATGTAGAGACAACCCATTTCACCTTCTTATCTTTCACATGAATAAATCAAACTTCAGAGAGCTGTACTGTTGCACTGATGTTAACTTGCTGCTGTAGTCCATTGCCCTATTTTCCATTATTTAGTCTGTTTCCATTATTAATGCTGTTGCACTGGGGATATTATAACCTGAATACATCAGATAATTCCTACATGGAAGAAAGAAATAAAAGGTGGTCATCTAGATAATTCAAGCCCCCCAAAAAGTAAAAGAAAATTTTCAGAGAAATGAGTATAATGCAGCAGTGACCATTTTAGACAAAAAATATCTCTGCTCTAATGGGCCTTACATTCTAGTAGGGTGAAAGAGTCAATAAATATGATAAATTACTGAAATACGTGTTAAATGATGATAAGTACCAAATACACAATAGATTTTGTATATACCATGTAACAACACATTATATTTTTAATGTTTTAGAAATAAAATAATGGAAATATGTGACCTGGGTAAAACTCACTTCTCTACTTTCAAGTCTGAGCTAAAAGGCTACTATGGGCTGTAGGTATTTTTGTCCAAAAGAGGACTATACTAACAAAAAAGTGTCAATATATACGTTTGGAATCTGGAGTTGAAAGGGATATAAAGAAAATTCTAATATAGTCCAAATTATCTAGAATAAAATTAGTTAAAAACTACCGCAGCAAAACATAGAAACTGGGGATAAGGGTGGGTGGACAGAAAAGTAAAACATCCAATGGACTTGGGCAGGGGTAGGGAAGAAGAAGGAGAGCAGGGAAAATTAGAAGTATTCCACAGGTCTCTCATCTTTTTTAGATTGAAAAGAAATAGAGGGGATAGTTTCTATTTGTATTTTATATTCAAACAATATTATAGAAATTTGCATGATTATGAAAATAGAGAAAGGAAAAGTAGACATTAACAGAAGAGCAAAGTAAAACTTCCATAAGGAATAAGGAATTCATGAGGAATTCATGAAATAATAACAACCTGATCAAACTAGCAGAAAAATAGAACTGGAAAATATAAGAGTAATATGAAATGTGTAATACTAAAAAAGCATCAATTCATATGGAATTAATAAGCATAATTCATTATACTGAGAGAAAACTGACTGATTTATCCAATCAGGTGAAAAGAGATAGTCAAATTGGCTGTTAAAATAAAAGATGCATGCTTTATATAAAAAACACACTTAAAGTCCACTGATAAAGATGGGTTAGAAAGTAAGCAGATAGACAAAAAAAGGTACCAGGTAATGCAAAGCAAAAAACAAAAATCCACAGTAAAAATATTAGTAACAAACTATTTGTAATTTAAGATTAAAAGAATTTAAAAAGATAAAGATGAGTATTATATAATAAAAGACATCTCTTATGAAGAAGACATATTAATAGTAGATACAACCCTACAGCTCCAAAACATAGCATATAAATACATAAAATCTTTTAGAAGGAGACAGGTTAAAAATCAAATTTTAGAGGAAGTCTTCAACACACTAATCAGAATTGGAAAATTCTATAGAACCCTTTACACCTTGACAAAGACTGACAGAATCTATTTTATCAGAACTCTGGAATTGAATCCAAAATTTGCAATAACCCAGAGGATTACTTAATGAAAAAAAAAGGCAGCTGACATGTGGTAAGAGAATGTTGTGGTGCTTTTACACATATGACTCCCATTTACCATTTTCCAGCATGGTGGGCAGGGGGAGGTAGCTGTGGGGAGGGCAGCTCATATTCTTGGTGTGGCTTGCTATTGCCAGAATGATAATATACACCTTGTTACTAAAATACTGTAGTTGTACATTTGGACCTGACTGGTGGTTCCCTTAGGGACCAGTTCAGAGCCTGAATTTTGTTCTGCCACCCTCCCATCCTAGACTGGAGCAGCTTTCTGGGTTGTGGTGATATCTACTGAAATATTTAATGACATACCCTACCTATGCCCACCTGAGGCAGGAGGTGATAGACAGGACAAGTAGCAGGCAGAAAAAAAGTTCAGAAAGAAGAAGCCTAGTGATAAAGTTTTTTGAAGAAACAAAGTCTTGGAAGGGCCACTTCATTTATTGGGGAAGATGAAGTGCAAAACACATGCTTAGAACCAAACATCGAGAGTACCTTAGCACTGCACCTCTGACAGATCTGTGAGCTCTGGGCTTTATGAAAGCAGGAGCTGAAAGTTAAGGCATAATTTTAAGCAATCTGGTTTATGATTTATTTTATTCTTGGCTCTTGGCTAACCACTAAGATAATGGGCAGAGACTTTAGAGTGCCCACATGACAAGGAATGCAATTTTTGCAAAAAATAGTTTTGGAAACATTACCAAACAATTGGATGACTGAAGCTTTCAATGATCAGCATTAGAAAACTTTGGAGAAAAGGAATTATTTGATTTCTGAAGTTAACACATGATAATATTCAAAATGCCTAATTTTCAACCCCAGATCAGAAGGCATTAAAAAAAAAACAGAAAATACTTGCAAACTATGCATGTGACAAAGGTCTCATATCCAGAATCTATAAAGAATTTAAACAAATCCACAAGCAAAAAATAAATAAATAAACCTCATTTAAAAATGGGCAAAAGATATGAACAGACACTTCTTAAAAGACATACACATGGCCAACATGCATATGAAAAAATGCTCAATATCACTAATTATCAGAGAAATGCAAATTACAACCACAATGAGATGCTAGTCAGAATGGCTATTAATAAAAAGGAATAAAAGAACAGATGCTGGTGAGGCTACAGAGAAAAGGGAATGCTTACACACTGTTGGTGGGAATGCAAATTAGTTTGGCCACTGGGGAAAGTAGTTTGGAAATTTCTCAATGAACTTAAAATGGAATTACCATTTGACATGGCAATCCCATTACTGGATACCCAAAGAAATATAAATCATTCTACCATAAAGACATATGTACTTGTATGCTCATTGCAGCACTATGCACAATAGCAAAGACGTGTAATCAACATAGATGCCCATCAATGGTGCATTGGATAAAGAAAATGTGGTACATATACTCCATGGGATACTATGCCGCCATAAAAAATGAAATCATGTCTTTTACAGCAACATAGATGCAGCTGGAGGACAGTATCCTAAGTAAATTAACGCAGAAACAGAAAACAAATTTCGCACGTTCTCACTTATAAGTAGGAGCTAAACATTGAGTACACATGGACACAAACAGGGGAAAAATAGACATCAGGACCTACTTAGGGCGAAGGATGGAGGAGAATGAGGGTTGAAAAACTACTTATCAGGTACTATGCTCGCTACCTCAGTGACAAAATCATTTGTGTACCAAACCCCAGAAACTCACAATTTACCCGTGTAACAAACCTGCACATGTACCCTCTGAAACTAAAATAAAAGTTGAAAATGGAAAAAAATAAACAAAAAGGAAAAAAATGAGAAAAATCATATATTATGGGAGTCTTAGAAGAAAAAGAGAATGAAAAAAGGGCAGAAAGAATAGTTAAAGAAATAATGGCTGAAAACTTCCCATATTTGATGAAAGATATAATCTACACATACAAAAAACTCAACAAATGCAAAGTAGAAAAAATGCAAAGAAATCAACACCCAGACATTTAATCAAATAAAAGACAAAGAGAGAATCTTGAAGAAGCAAGAGAGAAGCGAACTCGTCATGTACAAGAGATTCTCAATAAAATTAAAGCCTATGTCTTTCTCATCAGAAACTGTGGAGGCTAAAAGGCAATGGAATGACATATTTAAATTTCTGAAAGAAAAAGAACAACCCATAAAGCAAGAATTCTGTCTCTGGCAAAATTATTCTTCAAAAATGAAGAAGAAATATAAACATCCCTAGGTAAATAAAAGCTGAGGGAGTTCTTTTCTTGTAGACCGGCCCTACAAGAAATGCTAAAGAAAGTCTTTCAGGTTGAAATAAAAAGACACAGGGCAATATCTCAAAGCCATATGAAGAAATAAAGAATATTGGTAAGGGTAACCACGTAGATAAATATAAAAGCCAGTGCTAATATTTTTTGTTTGCAATACCACTTTTTATATTCTACATGATTTAAAAGACAAGTGTATAAAATGATAATTATAATCTCTGTTAATAAGCAAACAGTGTATAAATATGTAATCGTGACTACAACAACTTAAAAGGGGAATTAAGTGATGAAGCTGTTTTATTCCCTGGTTCTCTCCGAAAAAACTGATCAATCTATAGTTTAGCATGTATCTTTAATTGCTTCCCTATTGCCTTTCACTGCAACTTTCACTATTCTCCCTTTAGGCTCGAATGTCTCCAGGCTCTGTTGCAAGTCAAGTCAATTTCTTCAGTGCAAGATTATGAACTGTTTTATGACCTGATTCTCCACCCAGGGAAATTTCTGAGACAGATATCTAAGACTAGGGATGGAGACAATGGCACCTTCTCTCTGAGGGACACTTTCATTCTAGGAGCTGAATGGTGGGTGTTTGAAGGGAAGTAGCCTGATATTCTCTTGGTTTGCCTCTCCTGATGTGGAAACACTGCTTTCTGAGCTGAAGCAAAGTAATCGGAGCCCAAATATTTTCAGAATGTTGTGCTCATGTTATGCTTCCATCCCTCAAATGGGAGCTGCGTGGAAGAAGAGGGGCTTTACCTCTCAACTGCACTCACCTGGAGCTTAGTCTAAGTAAAAGGTAACTGTTTTTCAAAGATGAATTATTAATTAAATAGAATACGGCATTACACTCTGGGATTTATATGTGAGAAGGTAAAATAAATATAAAGAGCATGAAAAATAGGGGACTTTAATGTAATTTTAATATAACATGTAATTTTAATTACATAACATTATTATGTAATGTAATGTAAGTTTCTTTAGTCTTGTAATATTGATTCTAAGTAGGGTGTGGTAAAATAATAGATATTGCAATCCATAAGCAATTAAAAACATATACAAAAAAAGTTTAGCTAAAATGTCACTAGAGAAACTGAAATGGGATGTAAATAGGAAAAAGGCAACACAATGCAAATGAAAGCTACATAAAATAAATAGCAAGATGGTAAACTCAAACATATTAATACATATATTAAATATAAATGGATTAAACACACCTATTAAAATGAGAAGATTGACAGACTGGATAAAAAATATCAACAGCCAACTATATGCTTTCTACACTACATATACTTCAGCATGAAAACATAGACATGAAAGGCAAAAATATGAAAAAGGCATACCATGTAAACAGTAAGCATTAAGTCAGCTGGTATGGCTGTATCAATATCAGATAAACGCGACTTTGAAATGAAGACAATTACCAAGGATAGAATAAAGCACTCCATAATGTCAAATGGGTGAATTTCTCAGGAAGCAATAAAAATTCTAAACTTGTATAGACCTAATAACAAAACTTCAAAACTAAAAATAGGAAAAAAATTTTTGAAATTTTTTTTTTTGAAACAGGGTCTCACTCTGTCACCCAGGCTGGAGTGCTGGGGCATGACCTCAGCTCACTGCAGCGACCACCTCCCAGGCTCAAGCAATCCTCCCAACTCACCCTCCTGAGTAGCTGGGACCACAGGCACATACCACTGTGCCTGGCCAACTTTTGATATTTTGATGAAGATTCAGACACAATTCAATGGAGGAAGTATATTCTTTACAAAAAATGGTTCAGGAACAATTGGACATCCACAGGCAATAAGAAACTATTTATATATAATATAAAAATTAATTCCAAATGGTTTATGAACTTAAGTGTAAAATATAAAACTTTTAGATGAAAACATGGGAGACCATCTTTGGGATCAAGAATTAGGCAAAAAGTACTTAGATATGAAAATAACTGAATGATCCATAAAAGGAAATCATCAATAAGTTGGAATTCATCAAAATGAAAAAATTGTACTATGAAAGACTATTAAAAGGATGAAAATACAAACTATAGCTCTAAGAAGAAATATCTGCAAGTCACATATACAAAATATTTTTATATGCCTAGACCATATAAAGAACTCTCAAAACATAACAGTGAAAAAACAACAATCCAATTTAACAGGCAAATTACATGAACAGCTATTTCCTCAAAGGGTAAATAGAGATGGCAAGTAACCACATAAAATGATGCTCAACATCCTTAGCCAAATCTGTAGACATGGAGAACGCATTAGTTGTTGCTAGAGGACAGGGACTTAGTGGATGGGAGGTGTCTACAATTGCAAGGAAATAGCACAAAGGAGTTCTTTTGTAGTGGTGGCAGATGAGGTTTTTTAAAAATCTTTGCTGTGTTGGTTACATTAATCTATATGTGGGATAAAATTGCATGTACACAAATGCAGAAAATGATTATAGGCTTAAAAAATAGTGAAAACTGAAGAAGGTCTAAAGCCTAGTTAACAGTGATGTACCAATATCAAATTCCTTGTTTTTATATGGTGCTACACCTATACGGTAAGCCTATAATTATTTCAAAATAAAAATTCAAAAAATTTACATCTCCCCCATGAAGAACACAGACCCATTTCCTGTAGTAAAAGAAAACAAACTACAATAAATGCGGGAATGTGATGAGCCCACGGAATGCTTAAAACATAAGGAAATAAACAAGTGGGTGAATCTAATGTGGGAAGTAGCATTTGAATTTAATTCCTGATTCTGTTAAAACTGGAAATAACTGAAGAGTAACTTCAAGGAATTATTAACAGGATGCTTCCTTCTTATCTTTTAGCTCTATGAGAATATTCTAAGTGTTTCAGATAGGCCTCTTCCAACAGTTATCAAGCCCTTATGAAATATTTTGAGCTACTGATACGCATTATGCACAGTGGCAGAACAATGACATAGTGTCTGGTGAATGCAGGAAATTACTAGTCACAGAAACAATTCTGACCTAACAAGTGAGATTTTAAAATTATATATATATATATATATACACACACACACACACATAGGAAAACTTAGCTAAGTAATACAGCTTTGAATAGTTGTGAAAAGTATACCTGCATATTCCTGACTACACAATCGGCCAAAAAAAAAAAAAAAGTGGGGGTTCCCAGGAAAAGATCACACAATTCAGTTTTCAAGTGATCCTTAAGTGACATCACTTCATTGCTTAAGCCAGCACTAGAAACAGAATTGTTAATACTCACTTCCTGATTCTCCTCAACTCATTTCTGGTCTGCATGCTGTCACTAACTCATGTCCTTTAATTCTTCCTTATACAGAATTGTCCCTTTGCTTTCTCATGCTATGTATATTTTATTTACCTTTTCTTATCATCCCTTCAAGGTGTTTTAATCATTTTTAGCACTTCCTTGGGGCTCAAGTATAAGTTATTTATTAAGTATTTTGTTAAGATTTTATTAACTGATGTCTTGCTGTTATAAAAGGGAAATGAGACAAAGATATAAAACAAAGCAAAAGGGTCACAGAGAGAAGGCAAAGTATAATTAAGCTCATGAAATTTTTAGCTATTTTATGGATACCCTGCTAGTGGCCCCATAGGATTAAAACAAGTTCAAAAATATTAACATGTTCAATAGATAAGGAAATATAGATGACAAAATCATAAACTTGCTAACTTATAGAGAACAAAAAGGAAAATAGAAAATTTGCATTAGATAGCCACTTTTTAAGCTGGAATCCCAAAAGACACTTCTCCTAATTCAATTAGAATTATCCTAACACACATATGTCTCATACAGTAATGTAAATAAAGGTACATTGTGAGGTCAATGTAGATATAAATGTATGAATAAAAATAGATCAAGATGACAAAATTTATACAGATTTGCAAACATGCATGTAGTATCATTTGTTTCTACATCCTATTTATGTAATAGCTTTCATAGAAAGCAAACATTTTAATTAATCCCTAATAAAATGAGCAGAATGACATTCATTTTTGCTTCTAAATATTTTTTTCTATTTCTCTTGCTTCTCTATTGCCTTGTTTATCATTATCTAAATTATTAAAATTCTAATAGTCCCCTCAATGCCTAGCATGGTTTGGTGCTAAAAACAGCACTTTTCAATGTATTCATGTTAACAGAACTATATTAAAACATCAATTACACATATCAGAAATGTCTTATTCAAAAAGCTCATAAATAAAAAGTTGGGCAAGCCAAGATAGGTCCAATAATGAGGTGCCCCTGGTGAAGGTGGAAGTTGTGAAAGTGTTTGCGAAGAGTGAGAACATGAAAAAGTTTAGCAAATTAAGGTGGGGCCAAGTCATAAATTCCCTAAAACTCAGGTTAAGGAGGTGTGTGTTTCTTCCTGAATTATTCAGAGGTGATGAAAGATGAAGTGAAAACACTTATCAAGTGAAAACACATTTCTTTTTAATCGGGAGTCTTACATCTCATTGTACAGATGCACATGACTCACTTGGCCTACCTCGCAATTGATGTGAAGTCAAGAAAAATTGTTTCACTTTCCACTTTCACTTTTCCTGATGAGGAGAAGCCAATGTGGTGAAATGCAGGAATGAAATTATGATATCAGAATACTTTCCCTGGAAAGACAAGTGCAGGCGCACATCTGAGGTGCACATAGGAAATTTTACGCTGTATTTCTGGCTCTTAGCTTATGTGAATGCTGAAAATTTTGGTAGGTGCGTGATTGGAGCCTGAGTGGGAGTCTCATTCAGGAATTGCAGAAAATACCAAGGAGACATAACTTTTCAAGCTATGTCTCCACATGGTGTAGGAATGTCAGTTGCTTCTTTTGTTGAATAGTGATGATTTTATTATCCAAAATGCAGAGAGCCTCAGAAATAATACAAGCAATCTCTCACAGGTTTGTGCTTTCCAAAGCCCACAGCACTCTGCAAATCTCAAACTCTTTCCTACCCTTCATCTCCTAGGTTTACTTTCTCACAAGCTTGAAGCTCCACCATCATCTTGATTAATTTAAGTGCACATGATCAAAATGTGCTTTAGCTGGGCTCAACATTCTCTGATGTATTTGAGTTTAAGAGACTTTGCCTGTATTCCACAGTTCACTCTAAATACTATTCCCTGGATTTTGCTATCATCTAGAACTGCCCCACATTTGAAATCTTGTTTTGGAATTTTTTTTTTCTAAAGGAAAGTAATTATTGCTCATTATAGAGATTTTGGAAAAATTACCCATAAACTCGTAATCTAAAATTATATCAGAGTCACTCAGTGCTGTCTCTATCTCTTTTTATTTTAAATTTTTTAAAAATTTAATTGGCAAGTAATAATTATATGTGTTTATGAGGTACAATGGGATGTTTCAATATATGTTTACCTTGCAGAGTGATTAAATCAAGATAATTAACACATCCATTACCTTACATACTCATGATTGTGTTTGTGTGTGTGCACGTGCATGTGTGTATGTTAAAATCCATCTACTTAAATCAGGGAATCCAGTGGTGGGGATGGGTTTACTTCTTGTTGGCTTCTCCTATCCTCTTCTAGGGACTTATGTTTGACTTTGTCTGGCTTTACTACGTCAATTCCAACTTCCTAACCATTTTTCGTCTTCCCAAATTTTTGACATTACTTTTTCTGCTGTTTCTTGTTCTCTCTGTGCTTATAGGGTTATACCTTTTATTACTTTTAGTGGTTTTCAGAGGGAGCAGAGATAAACAATTGTGTTCAGTCTGCCATGTTTAGCATGTTAAACTTCCCAGCTATAGCCAGTCCTTTTGCACAGCAACCAGCCTCTCCTATTTGCTCCATCTCGGCAGCATTGTTCTTTCCACTTTAAGCCCCTAGTGCCCTTCTGCCTCCTGTATCTTATCTTGTTACTAAAAGCTAGAAATGAACTAACCACAATTTACATATGTTTTTCTTAATATCTCCAGCTTTTCATGACATGACACTTCTACTACCATTTTTCAGTTGCCATAATCCTCTTTCTTAAAAGAAGATTTTAAGAAAATCTTCATCTCGTGGTCAAACAGAAAATGATGATAGTAATATAAGCTGGTTACACATAATGGGGTTTGACTAATTATATATACATGTGAACACATTTGAGTCAATATGTTTTTTCACGCAGGGCTTACATTTTGCTTTTTTCTCTGAGAATAAACTAGAAACTTGTATGACTATTTAAGGAATTCTGGATTTTTGCCTACAAGTGAAGAAATGTGTGCTTTGTCTAGTTCTGGGATGTTCTGACATTATATTGAAGCATGTACCTTTATCCAGTCAGAATAATGCTTTGATAAGTTGGAATTTTGTAAATATCCTGCTCATCTGGTTTTATCCCATATAGGCACCCAAATCCTGACCAGAGTGGTCAGATAGCATGTTCACTACAGGTACTTAAGAGAAATTATCTTAGATATTATGAAAAGGGAAAATATATATTTGTCAATATAATTGGTCCACTTTTTTGAATGCCCTGATAAAAGCATAAAAATGCAAGAGGTTCAAACCAGCTCTTCCTGGCTTAGTCGCCTATTGAATTCTGCAAATAGCCTTTGGGTTATCTATCATACTTTACCCATGGCTTCAATTTTTTGCTTTCTTGTGACATTTTTTTCAAACTAGTTACAGATTTTTCTTAGTTTCTGCTGATTGTCAAATATTACTTTAAATACAATCTTTATCAATTAATATACAGGCAATCCTTCTTTAACTCAACTTCCTTCTGAAAATTCTGGTTGTTTACTTAATTTTGCAATGGCACTTGTAGTAGCTCCACTCTGTAGTCTAAGTAGCCTCTGGTTCCCCATAAGCTCCTCAGGACCATTTGTGTTCCATGCTGGGACAATAAAAGAAGAATTTAAGCCTCCTTTTAGCAGCAAGAGCCTATTTCTTGACTAGGAACTGGTGGAAAGAAAATGAGTCCTCCACTAAATAGGAATGAGGACATCATGGCATTTCCAATGTTATCCATTAAACATTGCCCTATAATGTCCCACTTCTCTGGAAAACCAGTCTTTAAATATATAAAATCCAGGGTTGTATAAGGTTTTATAATTCATCTACTCAAAAGTTTGAACTTAAAGATGAAATATCATGTCATTTACAGGCAATTGGTGTAAGGTGGGAGCTGTGGCCTGCAGGGATAGTATATTCTTCCCATGTGGCACCTCTTTTGACCAGAACAGGCTGGAAATAAGCAGCTTATTGCTATTGGAAAACTACTTTCAGGACTACTGTGGACGAGAAGTAAATGTCCCAGTATCATGGCTTCTTCTTGGAACTATAGTTTTCTCTAAGCCATATTCATATGGCTGATGGGTTTCCTGAGCATTACTGCTTGCCCTTCCCTTCCACTTTGTTCAGATAATGGGTCAGTAAATATTCTCCCCTGTCTCTATGACTTAGATGTTGCCTTTGTCCCAAGACACAAAGCTCCGTATTTTACAAATCATTCTATAGTTGGCATTATATCAGCAATATTTAGTGGTAGGTTTTGTTTCACAATTTTTTTTCTGATAACAGCTCTCTGTTTTAGAAAGTTCTGGGACCAGGTAATAGTACTAATGGGAGCCAAGCAATATTCTCTGTTTTTTCTTCTGCTTGCATATCTTACTAATTATTCTTTCCATACACAGGATAGTTTTGTTTACTCTCCTATTTGCATAGTAGAAAATGGTGGCTCCTGTTACCTGACTTTATGATGTAGACAGCCAAACAAAAGGTTAAGTTTAAAACCCTTTGGTCCAAATTTGTTATTCCCTAAAAGAGACTATTACTAGCTTATCTTAATTCTTTTTTTTTTCTACTAGCTCATCTTGAGATGAGGGATCCTCATAGCCGAAGAACAAGATCCATGTTATACAGATAAGACTGAAAAAATGTGGATCACTTCGAATTTGGGGCCTGCTATCAGAGAAGGGGAGTCATCAGAGTATCACAGATTATCCAAAAAATGTTCACTTCTAAAGCAATGGAAGTAGACAAGTACATTTAGAGAGTATACACATACTCTGAAGAACTGACATTTAAGGGTAGTGAAAGAGATCTACCAGGGAGTTTGAAAGAAAACCAGGTGTCTGATATTATACATGTGAAAGAATGCTTTGAGACAAAAATGATGATGGAAAGTACCAAAGGCTGTTAAAAGATTAAAAGAAAATGTCAGCCATGGATTTAGTGTCACCAGTTTCATGGCTTCCCCCAAATCGTGCCGTAGTTGAAGACAGTGCCAGGAGAATAAATGAGATTATTTGGGGATATTGTTTATAATTATGGAAAATGTGCTTTTTGGTTGAACAGATGGGTAGCGTGGGAAAGAATTTAAGTAACTGCTCCAAATCTCAACCTTAATCAAAATAATGTTAAAGACACAATGTAATTATAGTCATAGAAGAGTTAAAGCTGTTAGAAAGGAAAACAAATATAGAATTATCAAAAACATGTTAGTTAAAAAAAGATCTGTGAAATATATATAAATATATTGGATATATTGAGTTATATAGTCTTCCAAATAATCACATAAGTTAAATACAGTTCATAACAACTTCCACCATGAAATGTATGTCACCAGCAGCTCAAAAATACTAGGACTGGTTGTTCAATTCAAATATTGAAAATACCTTAATGTGATGTCTATAAAATTTCATGCCTTATCCTTTAAAATGCTCCAGAGAATTAGAAAATAAAAAAAATATTGTTTTCCTGTCAATATAATTTATTTGGACATAGGTTCCTAGCCAGATATAATGAAATAAAACATTGTTTGAAATATTATTTTTTCTTATGCAATATTGTTTTATTAATTGAATCACAATTTTTATATTGCTCACTAAAATCTCTCTAGTACTTAAAAAATAGTGCAAACAGCAAAACCCCACAAATAATTTTTAATAATTTATATATTATTATGTTTATTTATATGAAGTTTTGCTTTTTTTTCCTTAAAGTTGAATACTTTCAAAACACTATTAAACCAAAGGCTAAAAGAAAATTCTGTCAGGATAATTTTAACTAGAGAGTCAGTTTAGTTGTAAATTTTAATCTGGAAAACTTTTCAAAATTAGGAGATTTTAGTAAATTACATACCTACAGTCACCAATGATCTGCAGAAAATAAGGCAATGCCCATAAATGCAATGGGAAAGCATGGAAATTTTAAGTATCGAAGTTGTAAGACATTTAACACCACATAGTCTCTACTCTTTGAAGTGGAAGCTAGGTCTATCCCAGTACAATTTGATGGTGAGGTATACATTGGTGTCTTTTTCATACAGAAATTATTTTTAATTCCAAAGTTAACATGTGAAAACATTAATAGTCTGGGTGAGATCCAATTGTCTGGACCAAAATGAAACTTGGTGTTAATTCCAAAATCTGATATGCTTATATTTGTTTAGTAGTTAGCTCACAATTACCCAAACTGTCCCATGTTTAACTGGAATAAATATGCTAAAGACATCAAGAGATCTTTAAGGTAGATAGTATTATCATATTCAATATTTTTATCAAATAGACTTTAATTTTTAGGTTGGGTTTCAATGTTTTCCATAAGTGTCACTATGGCCATTGGATCATTGTACTGTCTAATGACAAAACTTGGTAAAATTTTCAGCTCATTGACTTCACATTTTAAAGTACCTTGTTCAGACTTTGTGTATTTACACAAAATAAATAGCAGACACTTAAATATTTCTTCAAGATTCAGATTCAAGTCTGTTAAAATCAGCAGTTATTATACTGAAATGATTAAATTTATTTGTCTGATTTTTCTTCCCCTGCATTCGTTGGTTTTTTAGAAATCTGTGATAGATTCTGTTTTTTATTTTGTAAACATAGCTTTCACTTGGCTTTGCATTATAAAATATCATGAATGTTTTGTAATTATTTAAGCATACTATCATCAATAGAGAGCAATTTTCATATGATTGTCAGGATATTCTGGTAATGTTGCCACACAAATTTAACTGGAAACATTTCTCAAAAGTCAAGAATAATGCTCTTGATAAAGGCAGGAGGCAGACAAATGCCTAGTCAGATATGGGTGGGTCCCTGGTGAAATCCCACCTCCAAGCCAAAGACAGTTTAAAGCCTGAATGCCAAGCTACAAGTCAAATCCATGGACCAGATTGAGAATCTGTCTTCTCGTTTGGTGTGTTTTCCTCTGGATTCCCGTCCTTCACTTATTTTACATATACCTACCTTTCTGTAATTGGTTTTTTACACTATTGTACGCATCTTTGGTGCTTTGTTTTAACCTTTTTTGCATACTCACAAATCAATCACCATGCACTCCCCATTCTGAGCCTATAAAAGCCCTGGACCCAGCCACAGTGAGAAAGAAATCACCTGATGCATGGGGGGCCACCCTCACATCCCCTTTCTGCTGAAAGCTGTTTCACCGCTTAATAAAATTATTCTCTGCCCTCCTCACTCTCATTGTCAGCCTATCCTCATTCTTCTTGGATGCAGGACAAGAATTCAGGACCTACTGAACATGGGTACAGAGAAGGCTATAACATCATGGCCATCTTCCCTCCACTGGCAGACAGCAGCTGCTCCATGTGACAGAAGTGGCTGTAAAGCCAAGCCAGCCGCGAAGCTGCAGGCCAAGGCAGGGCAAGGGCATTGCCAGCTGGGTGTCTCCAGCTGGCTAGTAATCGAGAAAAATCCTGTGTCATTTTCTGGGGGCTCATCTGGGATCTGAGGCAGGGTGAGTAAATGTAAACTCCAAACTTCTTTTACTTTTGTTTCTGAGCCTTCTCCTCAGACATTTTCTGAGAACAGATGGCACACTGAGTCTCTGTTAGCCAATTAAGAATGAATGGCATGGCTGCAGAGGAGGCTGCCACCCACCCCCTAGTCACTCTCAGGGGTTGGGAATGTCAGTCTTGTTCCAATCCAGTCCTTCCTTCCTTCCTTCCTTCATTCCTTCCTTCCTTCCTTCCTTCCTTCCTTCCTTCCTCTCTCTCTCTCTCTCCCCACCCCCGCCTTTCTTTCTTTCCTTTTTTCTTTCTGTTGTTGACAAGGTCTCATTCTGTTGCCCAGGCTGGAGTGCAGTGGCACAATCTCGGCTCACTGTAGTCTTCACCTCCCAAGTTCAAGTAATTCTCCTGCCTCAGCCTCCCAGGTAGCCTGGATTACAGGTGTGAGGTACCCCACCTGGCCTCCAATCCAGTCTTTTCTTTCGCATTTTCCTTCTCTCTTTCATGGCACCTATCTCTTCTTCATATATAATATTAAGGGTGTTGTTGCTAACTACAGAGATATTACTGGGTAGAATGAGCATCTGACCCAGCAATCAGCTATGCAATTTAGAACAGTGTGGTTTCTGTCTATTCTTAGAGGCAAAGAGGATGCAGTGATTAAGAGTTTTTTTTTTTTTCTGTTGAAGAAACCCATTTGCATAGAGCAAGACACCAGACACCTTCCCCTCCCTGCACTTAAGCTGTTTTTTTTTTTCCCTCTTTTCTACCATGTCAGGAGTTCACATAGTCCTGCAAATACAGGGAGATTTTCTATGAGAGGTCCCCAATTCTCAGGACTCCCTTTCTTTCCCTTGTTTTAAGAGGACCTGGTTCCACAGCTTCACCTTAGCATTCTGATTATGATAGGGAGAAAGTGTCAGCTGGACCTCAGCAGGGGGCACCACTGGTCACTTACTGGAGTTTGATGAGGGCCACCTGGAACTTAATGAGTTTATGAACCCTCCTGAGGCAGCTTTTTGTCCCAAACTCAATTCCAGGCTTTGGGTTGAAACCCTAGAAAGGAAAACTAGGTCTCAGGGATCCAAAGGCAGGCAACAACAGAAGTCAAGGGGCACAGTGCAGATGATAGTCACTAATTCTTGCTGATTAGCCACCTTCCTGCTACCCCCATTTCATAGACAGAGTTCATGCTAGTATCCAAGGCATAGATGAGGTCTAGCGAACTCATAGGACACTGACAGTAGGGAGGATAGGTCAGCGCATAGGTAAGTGTGGTTATTCCTACCCTCTAACCCTCCCTACTACATAGGTGAAGGCCACAGTGGCACCCATGGGTAGCACTTACCAAGGTCACGGGGGCTTGGAATAAAAAGATGGAAGAAAAGTTTCACCTTTTCTTTTTCTCTCTCACATGCCCCAGGTATTTGCTGGGAAGAGAAAGGAACTAAGGGATGCCTTTTTTCCTCTTTCCACATGGGTAACCAATCATCTTTATATATTTTCTATACCACAGGACACTTCCCTCAGATGCATTCCCCAAACGGGGAAAAGTTTAATTTCCCCAAAACTTAAACTGCTTGGCTTATTAAGAAAATGAACTGGGAAGAAATTACAATTTACACTGAGAATCTCTTGAGGAAGGAAAACTTTTACAGTATGCAAATAGCCTTTTGTCTGCTCCCCCTTCAAAGGACTTCAGGGCAGATAGGGCTCCACAGCCTGGGGAAGGGAACCCAGAAGCCTGACTTGCTGGAAAAAGGGTAAAGTTTTACCAGTCATACTTCTGGCCTCTCTCTCTCTCTGTCTGTGAAAACCAGTTGAATGAATGACAAAAAAATCACCATTTATATGCTCTTCAAAGTTTTGATTAATGGAAAAATGTATTTATGAGGCTAGTCTTAAGCTGTATCCAATCTGTTGTGCTTTGTGTGTCTTTCTGTATGGTTCTGTCTTAAGGAGGGAATACCTTAGAATAGAACATGGGCTTAGAACCCCCATAAACCTGCTGTTCAAGCCAGCCCAGAAAACTGGTTAGTTACAAATTTTGCTACAGGTCTCTGAAAAAACAAACAAACAAAACAAAAAAATGGGATGAGGTCTCCATCTTGTTTATGCCCTTGGGAGCTTGACCTTGTTTAACCACATGGCAGTACTTGTTTTTTGGTCTCAGCCATTTTACAATGGTGGCCCAGGTTCCATTTTGGCTTAGGGAATGAGTACTTTCTGGTTAATATCTGCATCACTTTTGCCATTTGCTGATTCTCTTCCCCTCCATGAGCAACTTCTAGCTTCTCTTCTTAAATCTTTCTTTCTCTAGGCTACCTTTAAAGATTCTAGATTTTGTAAAAACTGCTTACCACCTCTTGGAAAATACCTTGTATAGTCGTGGCTAAGTTATAACCTTAGTTGAGGTTTGTTGGTTTCACCTGCGAGGTTAATTTTGGTAAAGTTTAAAAGTGAGAACTATTGACCATTTGCCATGGCTAAAGTCAGGTAATAAGAAATTTAGGAAGATTTTTTAAAAGAGCACTATGGTTAAAAGTCAGCTAAATTAAAAGTTGATATTCAAGCTATAGATGTATTTTAAAGTCCTTTGTTCTTCTCCTCTTGGATCTTGTTTTTCTGGAAAGAGGATTTTTTTCTTCTCAATTGAATTATTTTTTTCCATTTTGTCTTGCCACTCGTACTGCACACCAGAGGCCCTAAGATAATTAATGATAGCTTGGGACTGCTTGCAAAAAAAAGAGAAGACACCACGGACCCTGTTTTGGGAAAAACAAAAATCTCTGTTTTCCTTATGGAACCCCAATAATTAAAAGTGGGTAGATCCCTCTCAAAATTAAGGCTCTGTTAAAGTGCATAATTTCCTAGCCCTGTGTTTTGAAGGGCTCTGCCCTGAGGCCAATGATCCAATTAGGATATTGTCAAATGAAAAATCTTACAACTACTGGATATTTTCTGTCTGTCTGTATAGTTATATATGTGTTGTGTGTGTGATGTTTATATAAAAAAAGAGCTCTAATTAATTGGCTTAAAGAAAAATAAGAGCTTAGATCAAATATTTTTAAAATAAAAGTAGAAGCTGTAATGACTTTTAGTTCATGTGACTTTTTTGGTAAATTAAAAATGTCATCAAAGTATAAACATGAGGTCTAAATTATACAGGTCAGATATTGGGTTTTCTATATGGTTTAAGGGCATAAACTGCTTCTTTGGCTTTTGAAAATAGTTCGACTTGCCTGCTTTACAGTTTGGTAAGGACTGGGGACATATGGAGTTAACCATACTCCTAACTGTGCTTAAAAGAGTCAGACCTTATCTGCGCCTAGTACATAATCAAAATAACTTAGAAGACTTTACATCAAAATAAAAAATTGCTAAGAGTTACCATTATAACATGTAATTGAGACTACTGAAAAAAGATTTACATGCAAGGTGTGTAAGGAAAATAAAATATGTTTTTAGTAAAAGATTATAGGAAGGCATGGGAATGTAAATTTTTGCCTAGTTTAGAGAATTAAGGATTATTTTAAGTTATATAAGATAAAGCTAAAGGTTTAAACAGTTTTGGAAGGATTATAAAAATTAGTCTTGGCCAGGCACTGTGGCTGATGCCTGTAATTCCAGCACTTTGGGAGGCCAAGGTGGGTAGATCACCTGAAGTGAGGATTTTGAGACCAGTCTGGCCAACATGCAGAAACCCTGTCTCTACTAAAAAAAATACAAAAATTAGCAAGGAGTGGTGTTGCATGCCTGTAGTCACAGCTACCTGGGAGGCTGAGGCAGGGGAATCACTTGAACCTGGGAGGTGGAGGTTGCAGTGAGCCAATATCATGCCATTGCACTCCAGCCTAGGTGACAGAGTGAGACTCCATCTCAAAAACAATAATAATGTTGTAAAAGAAATTCTGTGTGTGAACATAAATTCAAAAGGATATTATTATTTTTTTTCCATAAATCGAGCATTGAAATAAAAGCACAAAGTTTTCTTAAGTCACTGATCTGCTCTTTAACAAAAAATTGTAAAGGATTATGAAAGGTTTATAAGAATCTTGCATCATGGTCAAACTGACTAAAACTGGGTATATTTGTGTATAAGGTTTCGTTTAAAAAATGGGGGTTAATGTTAACAGTAAACTAATGTAAGGGTGAAATCTGGCTTTGTCTCTCTTGAACAAAATTTGTATGTAACATTAAAGGATAATGAAAGATTCTTGTTTGCCTTGCAAATAAACTACCCCCCCCCCCCCAAAAAAAAAGAGAGAGAAGGAAAATACAAGAGATAAATTGGAAAGCTACATCTTCCCTCTTAATGAGTAAAGGTTTTTGCCTTTTTAAAAAATTTTAAGTCATTATTTTGGCCAAATAAGTAAATTATGGTAATCTGGAATTCCATTTAATAATATCAAAGTGTTTTAAATCTTTAACATATTTGATAGATTTCCTAAAATCAAATTTCAGCTTCAAAAATGTCATTTCTGTCCCCTAACTTCTAGGTGCTACAGAGGGCCCCTAAATCATCCAAAACAGAGCTAAACAGAATTATTTGACATGTTTAGTTACATGGGATTGCCAAAATAAAAATAATCTTCAACCTTCTTATGGTTATAATTTTCATAGATAATATATGACCCAAAATTGTATGGGAGTCACAAAATTCTAATGACTGAGTATATGCTATTAATCATAATTTGGTTTATTATGTTAAATTATTACAAACCATAGAAATAACCAAATTTCTTTGTCAATTGTGTTTTTGACTGTAACTACCCTGAACATGTTGTCATTCACAGACAGTTGTTGTCTTGTTTTAATCTTTTTCAAATGATGGTTAATAATAAGCTATAGAACTTTGCCAGGTGCTCTTAAATGCAGGTTTCTGATAACTTTGGAATAAAACTTGGAATAAAAAAAACTTTCAGGACTCATAAAGAGCTGAAATGTTCATGAATATCAAGCAGGACAAGAGTTAACTGAATGGACTGAATGAATAGAAAAATGAAGTAATCTTTTTTAACTTTGTGCTTAAAATGTGCCAATCCTTTGTTTTTCGAAGTCAGGAAACTTTTATTTTGAGCTATTTACAGCTTTTAACAATTGAGTAAGGTGTACAACTGCTAACAAAATTTGGAGCATATTTGTTTCTCTCTGCCTGGTTTCTCCAAAATTTGGAAGCTATTTGTAAGTATTCTTAACTTATGGCAATATAGTTTCTTGTTTTTGTTTTTGTTTTTTTTTTTTGCATAAACGCAATAAGAATCCATTTTCTTCTGCAACAAGTTGCAATTGGAGAAACTGGTTGTTTTACCAACACTTTGACTGGAAGGGTATGCTTCTCTTTAAGGAATCCAGCTTGACTTGCATAGCCAATAAAAGCCCCTTGGGAAAACTGGCCTTATACCTTGTCTACATACTCCCTGTACAGGGTTCCTAACCTGTGGTGCATAAGGAATGTCACTTTCTAATAGGCCCGTGGCTCCAACTTATCTTGGGACCTCAAGAGAGGAATTTACTCAACTCATACATTTTTGAGGGTAAAAACCCATGTCTGGGCTTGGCTTTAAAAGGCCTTATCTCAGATTCATTGTGGAACAGTGTTCCATCAGAGCCAATTTAAAAAACCTTTGTGAAAATAATTATTCTTGCTGCACTTTATGCAAATAATCAGGTAAAGTATAAGACTAAAGTTTATTTTGCAAAGAACTCAGTCCTATCATGATTTGTTTTTAACAAAAATGAGGACTGGAGAGAGAAAAAATATGTTTCAAAACGTATCATACACTTGTCATTAAATTCTAGTCTCATTAGTTGTTTTTAAGTATTTGTCTACATTTCAGACTAACCCTGCTTATTTCTGTGATCCAATCAGTGATCTCTGGCTGCAGCTCAGTAGAAACAAAAGGAATGGGTAATGTAAAAATCTGGATCAATATTGTAATTTTGGGCAATTATCCTGCAAATCCTGCCAGGTGATTAGGTAAATGGGATGCCCATAATCTGGAGGTTTCTGTTTAAGAAAATAAGACCAAGGAAGCTAACAAAAGGCAAGCACCAAACACCCAAATCTTAGCAGGCATAACTATAGCCACTAGTTACCTTGGCATGTTGGCAGTCTAAGGATTTTTGAGCTGTCTTTAGCCCCATGTTCTGTTTTAATTCATGTCTTCTAATAACACAGTTTGTTTTTCTCACCTTCAGGCCATCAAACTCCAAATGATAATGCAACTTGATTTTCAGTTGATGGCTCCCTTTTCCTGGAGACCCTTAGATAGGCCTGTAAGAAAAATCTGCCATCTTCCCAAAACAGCACTGCCTGTAAGCAGGAAAGGGTTAAGATGGGTCATCATCGTTATCCTAATGGTAGTTAGATGTACCTCTTCAGAGCAGGGAATGATAGAGGCAGGAGGCAGACAAGTGCCTAGGCAGATAGGGGTGGGTCCCCAGTAAAACCCCACCTCCACGCAAAGGACAGTTTAAAGCCCAAAAGCCAAGCTGCAAGTCAAATCTATGGACCAGATTGATAATTTGTCTTCCCATTTGGCATGTCTTTCTCTGATTGATTCCCACCTTTCACCTATTTTATATATATCTACCCTTCCCTAATTGGTTTTTTACACTGCCATGCCCACCTTTGAGTGGTGTCTTTATTTTAACCTTTTTTGAATACTCACAAACCAATCAGTGTGCCCTCCCCATTCTGAGCCTATAAATGCCCTGGACCCAGCCACACTGAGATAGAAACCACCCAATGTCGGTGCAGCCCCTCTCTGCTGAGAGCTGTTTCGTCACTCAACAAAATTATTTTCTGGCCCCCTCAGTCTTTGGTTAGAAGCGTATCCTCATTCTTAGACATGAGAGAAGAGCTTGGAACCCACTGAATGTGGGTACAGAGGAGGCTGTAACATCGTGGCCCTCTTCTCTCTGCTGATGGAGGGCAGCCGCCCCACATGACAGAAATAGTGGGGCAGTTGAGCCAGCCCCAAAGCTGCAGATCGAGGAGAGGCAAGGGTCTTGCCAGCTGGGTATCTCCAGCTGACAAAAGTGATCAAGAAAAATCCTGCATCACTCTGATGCCAGACTCATTTCAACTTAACAGAACTCAGGTGCTCCTTCTTTTCTTTGCCCACCTCTCAAACACATACGTACTTCAGTTTGAATACCCTCAGTTTATTTCTCAATCATCTCGAATTCTCATATCTATTCTGTTAATCTCTTCTTATTCTCAGCTCTATCAATTTCCTCACTTTCAGGTTTATAATAGCATATTTCACCTTGCTCCCTTAAACTTCTATTTTAAGCAAATGCCC
Source organism: Pan paniscus (assembly GCF_029289425.2). Classification (NCBI taxonomy): domain Eukaryota; kingdom Metazoa; phylum Chordata; class Mammalia; order Primates; family Hominidae; genus Pan; species Pan paniscus. Next base: position 106,098,736 of record NC_073253.2, read on the forward strand.
ACATTGTTAATTAATCCTTTCTCTTCCTTACTTTAATATTTATATTCCATCAATGATATCACTTTTACAGTCCTTTCAAAAGAAGGTCACTTTTTCCATTTTTTAGTCTCATTGCCCCTTTCTATTTCCACATTACACTTGTACTAAACTCCCTTGACTTTGAGGTGTCTTTACTCCAAGATTATTCCATTATTTCAACTCTCAGTTATTACCCTACCAAAAGAAATCATCACCTTCTTCAATGACTTTATTATTTGGGTCATTCACTACTCCTTTCTCTGTCTTGTAACTTCAGGATCCACATCAATGATCTTTATAAAATCCTCTTTTCACAGATTTACTTGATGTCTTCAAACCATGAAGTTTGTCTTCATTTTTCAGCTATTAGCAAACATGGCTACAATTTGGATTGTCATCCCATGAAGCACATCTACAAAAATAGGCTGAATTTTCATTCTTAAATACATTTAGTCATTCCAGATTTTTTATCTACTCATTCCTGATAAGCTTGATGTTGGCCTTTATGCTAACCCCTATTCCGCTGACTGCTCTCTAATTTCCAAGTCCATATCTCTCTCCTAGCCTTGTAGCCTCTTTTCCAAGCTCACACCCATGATCAACAATTTCAACTTTCCCTCCAATAGTGCCCTACAATTCCTTATTAATCCATTACAAATCTGTAGTGACCACATTGCCATTGCCAACCCCAATTAAAGCTGAAACTACCTTTGCAAAACTTACATCAGTGAGAAAAATTATAATACTAGGCTGACCTATCTTGCTTTTCCCTTAATTATTCCCCAAATTAACTTTGGAAGACATTTAGGCTGTAGTTTAAATGATAATAGGCCTTGCCCAAAGACTCGACCACTTTTGTAAAGTTAATGAGAGGCCATCAAGCTGGGCGGAGGAGAGAAGTCTGAGTCCTGCTAAGGTGTAGACATAAAGGATTATCAGCCATTATTCTGGAGGTCATAAGAGATGCATCTACCCCAATTAATCTTGCAAATAACACTACTATTGTAGATTTGCCTTTTGAGAAATCTTTCCAGGTTTTTGGCATGTCTGATACCCATGGCTCCACCTGGACTCTGCTCCTGTGGCCCCACCCAGAGGCGATTCAGCCCACAGGAGGACAGCTTTCACCCTCTATGATTTTATCTCCACCCAACCAATCAGCAGCAAGCATCTGTTATCTGGCCACCCGACCCCGTCCTCCAAACTGCCTTTGAAAAACCCCTAACCTACGAGCTTCTGAGATGATTTGAGTACAAACTTCGTCTCCCACACGACTTGTCCATCCTAGTGTCTACTAAACTCTTTCTCCACTACAATGCTGTAGTTTTTCATTATGCATGGGCAGGAAGAACTCCTCAGGCAGTTACAAATTCAGTACTGTATTTTCTTTTCTCTCCCCTGGAGTACCAATGATTCCTGGAGACACTTCAGTTTTATTCAATTACTTCCTCTTCAAAACTAAATGTACTCAATATGAGCTAGGACCTCAATATTCTTCAATAGGTTTTTTCATTATTCATGCAAAACTGATTCTATGTGGATTTTTGCGTCATGGCTATTACAAACTTACTCCTTGTTTCACTCTCACAACGCTCTAAATTTCACTTCCTTATCCCTAGTGACCTTCATTACATTTCAACCATTTAGTTTCATGGCTGTGCCCTAAATCTAATAGTCACTGAGAACTGCTCTACTTCTGAAATCATGAATTCAGACATCCTCCTTTCTAACTGCAAACCCCTAACCCTTCAGCTCATTCCCTTTATTATTTCACTACGTGGTGCAGATCAGGTGATTATGTAGCATAGTAGTTAATGGCATAGGCTCTGTAGCCAGATTTCCTGAGTTCTAAATCACATCCCTACCACTTACTATATATTTTGGGTCCTCAATTGGCTCATCTATACACAAGGAGGAAATAACATCTGACTCACAGAGATTTGGAAATCTCTGACAGGTGGAAAATAACATTTATTGAATATATATTATATGTCAGGCACTATTTTACAAGCTTTAAAAATATGAATTAATTTAATTTCAAATAATCCTGTGAGTTAGATGGTATGTACTAACTTTCTGACTATCTATAAGCTCCATTATCCATGTTTCTGTCATTTTCTTTTCAGTATTGTTTTCATGGCATTTAAATGTCTTGGTAATCATCTCAACTATCTTTTTATTGCACCAATCTGGCAATATCACAGTTCTGGATCAATCCAAGAATTTACATTGTCCATTACAACATGTAAGTGACTAGATTTTGTAGAAGAGTTACATTAGCATACATATTGCTAAAACTATAAATTCATATGATATACTCAGACTTCACCAAAGTCCTGTGCCAATGACTTCTCCTATTTAATTTATAAAATAGAAACATAAGAATTCCTGATCTATAACCTGAAAAAATATTTTCATCCTCAGTTAAAAAGTTAAAAAAAGAGGAGAATAATCTTGCTTAGACTTAATTCCTTTACATGCTATTTGGATGTCATCTCTTCCATCTACTCAGGATCTCCTCTCACACCTAAAATTTACCATTTCCCTCCACAGGCACTTTTGAACTAGTATTTAAATATACTCTGTGTCTCCCATCATAAAAGTATAAAACAGAAAACTTCTCCAGATTCCATGTCTTCCTTCAGCTCCCAGTCTATGTCTCTCCATGTGTCTTCCCCTTCAGAAACACACTTCCTGCAGTTCTTGTGTCAAGATATTCTTCTCCCCATAATTAATTTAAAAACCCATCACAATCTGGCTTCGACCCCAACTCCACCAAAATCATCTCCATAATTTTTTCATGATTAGAAAGAGCAACTTTATATGAAATTCAAGTGACACTTTTCAATATTGACCTTGGCTACAGTTGATCCTATTAACTTCACATTCTTTCTTCCAAGGCTTTCTTCTCTTGCCTCTAAACATACTCCTCTCTTCAGGTTTCCAATTACTACTCCGACTTCTCTCATTCAATATTTTTTGTGAAGTTTTCTTTTGACTTTCTCTAAAATGTTGGTATTCCTAAGGATTCTGTCCTAGACCCTCTTCTCTTCTTTCTCTACACAGTTGTATTCAGTAATCTCATCTACTCCTATGACTTCAATTCCACCCTATACAGCAAGTCCTTGAATAGCATTGTTGCATTCAATGTTGTTTGGTTATATGTTGATGAGAAAAAAAAATCAGTTTCTGGCTAGATCCACCATCTGTATGGAGTTTGCACATTCTCCCCATGTCTGCACGGGTTTTCTTCAGGTACACTTGTACCTTCCAAAAATGTGTATGTCATGTGAACTGGCATGTCTAAATTGTCCCAATCTGAGCGAGTGTGTGTGTGTGTACCTTGCAATAGGATGGGTCCTGTCCAGGATTGGTGGCCACCTTGCACCCTGAGCTATCAGGATAGGCTATAGCCACCCTCAATTCTGGGTAATTATCTTTCCTGTTTTTATTAATCATTCTTAAGCATGTATAGCTCACATTTATTTCAATGTTTACTATTAGTGTTTTGGTCTTCATTGAGAAGTTTGGTAAAGTTTTTGTGACTAGAATTATACCATAGGAACTTTTGTTTATATAAATTTGCTTGTGGTAAAATGGGTTTTGTTACACATTGTTTTCCTTAAAGTTGCAGTTTTCAGTAACCTGTCAACAATATTGTGAGAACTTGCTGTTGTCTGATTAATCTAAACTTATCTCCCTCTCATTTATCTTTCCTGAGCTTTATTCATTAGTAAATAGGCTTACTCAATGGCTCACTCAATACCTCTGAATTTCCTACATGCACATGAAACTGAACATAGAAAAAAATAAAAAAACAGATCCTTATCGTCTTGTGCAAATCTGCTCCTCCCCAGTACTCTATAACGTAAGTTGCCACTTGTTTAAATTAGAAACCAAGAGAAATGCAAATCAAAACCACAATGAGATACCATCTCACACCAGTTAGAATGGCAATCATTAAAAAGTCAGGAAACAACCGGTGCTGGAGAGGATGTGGAGAAATAGGAACACTTTTACACTGTTGGTGGGACTATAAACTAGTTCAACCATTGTGGAAGTCAGTGTGGTGATTCCTCAGGGATCTAGAACTAGAAATACCATTTGACCCAGCCATCCCATTACTGGGTATATACCCAAAGGACTATAAATCATGCTGCTATAAAGATACATGCACACGTATGTTTATTGCGGCACTAGTCACAATGGCAAAGACTTAGAACCAACCCAAATGTCCAACAATGATAGACTGGATTAAGAAAATGTGGCACATATACACCGTGGAATACTATGCAGCAATAAAAAATGATGAGTTCATGTCCTTTGTAGGGACATGGGTGAAGCTGGAAACCATCATTTTCAGCAAACTATCTCAAGGACTTCAATTATTTCCTCTACCCCTTTCCCATCTTTTCTTTTCTCTTCTTTTCTTCCCTTTCTTCCTTTCCTACCTTGTTCACTCTCTCCCTCCCTCCACCTGTCTCTTTCTTCCTTGTATTTTCTTTATGCCTATGTTACATATTTTATAACTGTCTATTCCATTTTGAGAAGTTTATATTTTTTATATCTTTAAGTTCATTAATTCTTTCCTCAGCAATGTCTGGTGTCACATTCAGCCCACCAACAGCATTCTTCATTTCTATTACAGTGCTTTTTCTTTTGTTTTTTTCTTAGAGTTTTCATCTCCCTTATTACATTACCCATCTGTTCTTACATGTTGTCCACTTTTTACATTAGAGACTTTAGCACACTAATCAGTTACTTTAAATTCTTGGTCTGATAATTCCAAAGTCCTTAATGTCTGACTCTAGTTCTTATGTTTGCTTTGTCTGTTCAGACTATGATATTTTGTTTGTTTTTGCCTCTCACAGCCTTGAAAATGTTTTCTGAAAGATGTACAGAATGTATTGGGTAAAAAAAAAAAATGATGTGAATAGTCCTTTAGTGTGAGATTTTATATTTATTTGGCTGAGTTTGACATTGTTTACTGTTTGCTATAGCTGTGGTGTCAGGGGTTAAAATTTCCTCTAGTGTCCTTATTTTTGTCTCCTCTGTAGTCTTTGGTTTTTCTAATGATTCTTTCTGGCTGGGCTCAGTGGCTGATGGCTGTAATGCCAGCACTTCCGGAGGCTGAGCGGGGAGGATTGCTTCAGCCTAGGATATTGAGACTAGCCTGGGCAACATGGTGAAACTCTGTTTTTACAAAAAAATGCAAAAGTTAGCCAGGTATGGTGGTATGCACCTGTGGCCCTTTTCCTGGACAGAATGAGGTATGTCTGCTTAGTCTCATGGTCCAATAACAAGATGCAGATGGACTGGGAAAGAAGAGAATTTATTTCTGTAACCCACCACAGGGAAAAGGTGGAAGAAATTCACCAGACTAACTCAAAGTTACAAGTTTTTCTTCAGTGCTTATATACATTTTAAGCTCTATGCATATGGATGGGAGTGCACCCACAGGCAGTATTGTTTTACTTAATCTATATCTAATCTTTAACTAGGGTCTAGGGTCTAGAATGTTTTCTCTAAAACCTTGGAAAGGGTAATCTTAAGTGGACCCTAGTACAAGGTGTATGTGTAAAAATGCTTTTATCATTAAATCAGGCTATAGGGTCTGATAAAACCCAGGCAGGATCTTAATGGATTTGTTTTTATATTCCAGCCCTCATATTCAGGCACAGCTTCAACAGTTCTCTAATGTTTAACTTATGCATTCATCAGAATTACAGCCAAGGGTTAGTGGACGCTGGATGCTCTGACTGCTAATGGAAATCTGGCTTGCCACAGTCCCAGCTGTAGCAGGAGAATCCCTTGAGCCCAGGAGGCCAAGGTTGTAGTGAACTGTGATCATGCCACTGCACTACAGCCTGGATGTGACTGTGCCACTGCACTCCAGCCTGAATTTATTATTATTAAGTAATAATAAAATAAATAAATATTCCTTCTTAAATAGAGCCAGAGTCTTACAGCTCTTTCAGCTATACCTCCTATTATTCCACAAAAGTCCTATTGATATGGTGGTAGAATATGAGGAAATGAGAAGCATTTTATAATCCTATGATTATATCTCAGTCTTTTAGAAAACCTGTGTCCCTGGGCTGTGACCTTCACAAGGGCTTCTCAGCTTTTTTAAAAAAATTCATTACTTAGGTGAGACAGCAAGGCCAGAGAGGACTTTATTTGGGTGTTTCCCTTCCCCAAAGAAGGGAAAAATTACCAAATCCAAGTCCTCTAGGACCCACTCAGGTCAGTTAGGCTCTGGCAAAACTCAAGTTTGTTAGGTTCTGATAAAATATTTTTCTAAGGGTAGACCTTTGTTAAGGAGAACAGAGAGCTCTGGATATATTTTTAAATGGTTATAGTTTCCCTTCCCCTGCCAGAAGCATGAATAGATTTTTCTTCAGTCTTCACAATAAGAACCAGGCGGGGATCCTATAGGCAAAGCTCATAAAAGTTTGGGGACTTCCAAAAATACCTCTTCCAGAATTTTTAATTCTCAAGCTAGTCTACACTGAGCCTCTAGAATTTATCAAATAAAGTTCAAGTATTCCTACTGATGCTGGCTCCATCTGAAAGCTTTTTCTCCTGGGCTGCTGCTTCCAGTAAGGTAAGTTAGGGTTCTTTGTATCCCCCTTCCCTCCAGTTTTCAGGGCAGCAGTTTGTCCTGTGACCTCAATTCTTTGTGGGCCTAAAAAGGGATCTTGATTTTCAGTTTGTTCAGTTTTCTTTTTGTGGTGAGGACAGGAATGATGACTTTCAAGCTCTTTTCATGTCAGACTAGAACCTGGAAAAGAAAGACTCATATGCTTCCTTTTAATCAATGTATTTACTTCACTTTGGTTCATTCCTTCTTATTGCCTGTATTAGTCAGGGTTATCTAGAGGGACAGAACTAGTAGGATATATGTATATATGAAAGGGAATTTATTAAGGAGAGTTGACTTACATGATCACAAGGTAAAGTCCCACAATAGGCCATCTGAAAGTTGAGCAGCAAGGAAGCCAGTGGTGAATCAGTCCAAGCCCCAAAACTTCAAAAGTAGGAAAACTGACAGTCTGTAGCCAAAGACCCAAGAGCCCCTGGCAAACCACAGGTGTAATTTCCAAGAGTCCAAAAGTTAAAGAACTTGGAGTCCGATATTCAAAGGCAGGAAGCATCCAGCACAGGAGAAAGATGAAGACCAGAAGACTCAGCAAGTCAAGTTCTTCCACGTTGTTCTGTCTGCTTTATTCTAGCCATACTGGCAGCTGATTAGCTGATGTCCACCCAGATTGAGGGTGGGTCTGACTCTCCCAGTCCACTGACTCAAATGTTAATCTCCTTTGGCAACACCCTCACAGACACACCCAGGAATAATACTTTGCATCCTTCAATACAATCAAGTTGACACTCAATATTAACTATTGCATCACTCAACATTTCATTTTTTTCCATATTCAAACATATCTTCATTCACAAGCTATGCCTTCAAATGCAATGATTCTCTGTAATTATGGAGTCATGAGGTAAGTAGAGATCAATAGAAAAATTCATAAAAAGGAAACATTCACTGAAGAATCACTTCTTGCTTTTGTGAAAAGAGCATTTAGGGAAGACTCTTCTTCAGTTCTTTTTTAAAAAACTATCATTTTGTATATTTTGTTGTTAGAATTATCTAGCCTTATTTTTAGTGGCATGATAAATTTAAATGCTCGGCATTAACTATAAACACTATGGGGAAAACTTACAAGCAGAGAAGTTGCAGAGTGCACGGGTCCCTGAACTCTCATTACACTGACAGACAGAGAGCATCACCCTACTCTTCTTCTGCAGCTTGGACATAATTTTATTTTTGGCAATATGTGGTCATATACATTTTGAATTTTTTTAATCTGCTATAAAATTTGGAAACTCCTAAGAAAATGAACTGTATTTTAACCACGCACCTGGCACGCAGCCAGCAGGCAGTTGCATTCAGTTATTGTTTCTTGAATAGACGGATGAAAATAGCAAATGCATTTCCTATGTTACAATATGTCACTTCCATATTTTTCCATTAATATAACATTTTATCCTTTACATAAAAGTATTACAAATATCATTACCTGATCATTCTTCTTGAGTGATTTTAATATTTTTCATTTTATTTTTCTTTTTGCATGATTTTAGGATATTACATTTGCATTTGAAAATCTGATGTTGTGCTTCTTCTTCCTCAGAAATGCTCATAAAACTACACACATGGTGTTTTATTTATAGTTGCAAGGTCAAAACTCCTTCCAGCCCTAAAATATTTTTCAACTCTGGACAAAGGACTTTGGTTCTAAAAGTACTGTTAGCATTTTCCATGATCATTTTTCCTCCTCTCCTGTTCCTTCCCTTCCTCTTCCTTCCTTCCCTTCTATTCCAAGTATATAATAAAGTGTACAAATCTTGTTTACAGCATAATGGTATTTTTCATATTGGTGCATTCATGTAACTATCACTCAAATAAAATATAGCTTTGCCAGTACCCTCGAAAAACCTCTTGTCCCCCTAACTGTCAATACCCTCATTTGGAATTAAAAACTATTCTAAGATCACTGATGGATTTTATCTATTTTTGAATTTCATATAGATTGAATTATGCAGTATATATTCTTATATCTGGCTTTGCTTCCTTACCTTTATGTCATTTAATAAACTAGTAAGAGTAAATAAACTAGTGATACACAGGTCACCTATGTTACTTGTGTATCACTAGTTTATTCATTTTTACTTCTCTGTACTATTTCATTACGATATGAGTATACAACCAGTTATTTATCAGTTTATTTTTTGATGTGAGTTTGGATTGTGTTCATCTGTTGACTATTATTTGCTGTTATGAACACGCGTGTCTTGGTTGAAATGCACACTCTTTCTCCTAAGTTTGCACCTACAAGTGGAATTGCTAAGACAGGCCAAGCTTTATGACCATGCCACCAGTCTAGCAGAGTCCTGAGCTTAGAAGAGCTCCTTGCTTGGAGCTTAATGCTTTGCAATTGCCATCTTGAATTCCTTAATAATTTTATCTTTGAATTTGTGGAAGTAAAGTCTGTTAGAACAATAAAGAGTGTGCTGAGGCCTGGAGCCTTGGCTCCTGCCCTGTCCTGCCTCACATAATCTTTTTGTTTGTCCCCCCGAAATGGATTCTCAGCTGTTCCCCAAACATTTCATCTTAGCGTTCCAGGTTTGAACTCGCCCTCACTGCCTCACCCAGAAACTGCTGCTTTTCCTCTCCTGTGTTGTGACGGAGCCAGGAGCGGTGGGCCAGAGCCAGCAGTGCTTGCAACATGGCCTCTCTAAACATGGAATGGTGGCGGCACTCCTAGTCCAGGTCTGGAGGTGACTCTGCGAGAATGAGCCCCTTGCCTAAAGTCAATTCAGGAACCTAGCATGCCTCTGCACAGGGGTTAAAATAGCCTTGGAGGTTGCCCTTCTTCTATTGTGGTAGTGGTGGGGTGGTGGCCTGTGGTTAGGGTAGATGTCTGGCTCAATTTCCTTGCTCTGGGTGGGACACAGCATGTTGGTTTCCTGGTTAAGCACGGGACTTGGCAGGGGTGGACTTTAGTGGGCTGGGCGCATGTGCTGAGTAGTGGTGTGGGACCCTCAGGCACCTACTAGGGTTTGCACTTACCCTACTATTATCCCCATGCCCAGGAGAGTGCAATATTAAATAGCAAGTAAAAACACAAAACACATGACAAGTCAAGAAAGAAAGATCACAGAAGAAAGAAAACAGTTTCATATTTTTAATAACTGCAATAGTGCTTTTCCCCTGTTACTTCTTATTTAATTTTACAGGGAGCTGCCCAAACATGTATCCAATGCTATGTTGTGTCATAGAGTACATGTATGTTTATCTTTTGTAAATAATACCAAACAGTTTTCCAAAGCAATTTTGCCATTTTCTATTTCCATCAGGAATATCTGAGTTACAGATGTTCCAAATCCTTGCTGATGCTTGATGTTTTCAGGGTTTTAAATTGTAGCATAATGACTACATACAATGAGTTGGTTTTCAGAGTTATCTTAGTCTATTTACAATTAGCATTTCCTTGATGACTAATGATGTTGAATACTTTTCCATATGCTTTGTTGCCATTTAGACTTCATCTGATAAGTACCTTCCCAACGCCTGTGATTGATGACTAATTTTTATGAATTTTTTTCTATATGCCACCCAGTTGATCCGGTATCATTTTTGAAAAGACTCTCTTTTCTCCACTGAATTGAAGTGACATGTGGATCTGCTTTTAAGTCCTTTCTTTTCTTTGATCCATATATCTATTCCTTCATCAATATGCCTTAATTGCTGACAATTTATAGTAAAACATGGCATCTGTTAGTGCAGCTCCTCAATTTTGTTCTTACTCTTTCAGATATTTTTGTATTCTCGATTCCTTATATTTTCATATAAAATTTAAAATCATCCTATCAATTACACCAAGGAAAAAAGCTCCTGGGATTTTTTATTGGGATCATATTTTATTTTTAGGTTATTTAAGGGTAAAAGACATCTTCACAAAATAAGTATCCTAATCTGTGATCATGACAAAATTCTCCATTTATTTTGGCCCTCTGGAATTTCTGTCAGCAATGTTTGGTAATTTTAGTATATAGGTCATTGACACTTTCATTCCAAATACTCCTTAAGTTAAACTTTGATATATACATTTTATATTTCTCTTTCCTAAATAAAATTTACATGTGACTCATTACACTTGGTAAATATGTTACAGTACTAATGGTGATATACAAATTCAGTTTCTAAAAGCATTACAAGTTGTATTTCTTGCTATAAATTGAGATTTGAGGCTGTATCTGCATGTAAGACCAATTAATCATGTCAAATTATTATTATAAGTCAGTGAACATATGACTTGAAACAAAGACCCAGAAGCGGCAATGACTTTCTTTCAAAGATCTTTTGTATAGTCTCAGGTAGGAAACTATTAGTAACAGACAGATGTTGAGCTAGTTCTATTTAGATATGAAATGAGCGCACACACACACTCACACACAAACACACACACACAGCAATTCTCAAAAATCATCTCCAGCAAAGTTGAAATAGAATTAATTTTTGCCAAACCAACCCTAAGAGTAAATATCTCTCAACAAGTTGCAATGCATGCGTATACGACACCTGAAACCAGGCTGAGGTAAGAGCTACTAGACTTGAGGTGAACAAAAATAAGGAGACCTTGCCAGAGAAACAGGGAAAAATTCTTTTTGCACACCAAAGGAAAGCAAGCTAATCATATAATTTTTGTCACATTGTATTTGGATTATGGAAAAGTGGATAACTAGACTCAATTCAAATAAAAGACCAAGAATGAAAAAATGAATTCTTTGAGTTGCCTAATAGTAATAATAAGAATACAGTTGGCCCTCTGTATCCACAGGTCCCACATCTGTGGATTCACCCAACTGCAAATCAAAAGTATTTGAAAAATCCTTGAACTTAGGGGCAAAGGAAAAAAAAGTATTGAAAAAAATAAAGAAACAAAACCACAACAATAAAAAATAATATTTTAAAAACCAATACAGTATAACAACTATTTATATAGCATTTATATTTTTAGGTACTGTTAGTAATCTAGAAATAATTAAAATATATGGAGGGATTTGTATAGGTATATGCAAATACTATGCCATTTTTTTCAAGGGACTTGAGCATTGATAGATTTTGGTATCCTTAGGGGTCCATACACACCAAGGGACAACTGTAATTTTATTATTTTTCCAGGCGGTATTCTAAATATTTGACATACATTAGCTCATTTAATCTTCACAGTATCTGCATGAGGCATGTGTTATTATCATTACAGTGCTCGACATATGATTGAAACCAGAAAGTTGACTTCAGAGACCATGCTCTGAAAAGGGGAGAGTACCTCAAATGTAAGGTGAGAAGCCGCAAAGTTTAAAGATTAACTAAATTATGCAAAATTAAACAAAGAGAAACAATGCATACATAGCCCATTCTTTCCTTTTCTTTCTTTTTCTTTTCCTTTTTTTTTTTTTTTTTTTTTTTTTTTTTTTTTTTTTTTTTTGAGACAGGGTCTCCCTCTGTCACCCAGGCTGGAGTGCAGAGATGCGAACATGGCTCGCTGTAGCCTCAACCTCCTGGGCTCAAGTGATCCTCCTGCCTCAGCCTCCTGAGAAACTAGGACCACAGGCACATGCCACCACACCTGGTTAACTTTTAAATTTTTTTGTAGAGATGAGGTCTCACCATCTTGTCCAGGATGGTCTTGAACTTCTGGACCTCTGCCTTAGCCTCTCAAAGTGCTGGGATTACAGGCATGAGCCACCACACTCAACCTACATCCCATTCTTTCTTACAACCAGACTTTTTTGGTATTGTCCTCTTACCCCTCAATTGTCCAAATCTTTGCACATACCTTATAATGTATATTTAAGTCAAACATTCTCTACAAAACCTTACCTCACATTGATATTCACTGTTAACCTCCTCCCTCCAAAATGTTTGTGTGGCATTTAAGGCCATAGCCCTTAAATGAACTAGAAACTTGCTTTCAGAATAATCTACTTAGTAACAAAGAAAAATCCCATTTGCATTTTTATTAAGAATGAACATTATCTTCAGGGATACTGTGGCAAAGTTTTATGGCTAATAAAAGAAAGCAGCTTCAGACAAGAAGGAATTCCATTTAGATAAGAATGTTTTGCATTGCTCCTTTGATGGTTTCAAGAAGAGGAGACAAAACTAAACAAAGTATAAATACCTAAAACTTCCTTTCTTCCTCGATAGTAAGCAGACATACTGTATGAAGTCTATCTAAAAATCTGACTTTAGAATTGCTTTGATAAACAAAATTACTCAAGTCATATCTGTGCCTTTCCATTCATTAAGAGAAGGATAAGGTGGGCAAAATATTAAAAGATGGAACAAGTAAGAGATTTGACTATTGGGTAAATGTTATTAAAGGAAAAATGAAGTCTGAATTTTTGTCCAGTGAACACCAAACATCAAGCATCTCTTGAAAAGCTACCCAAAGCACCATAATATCAAAGATAAGAGTGAATTGTATCATGAAAAGTAAAAATATGGCCCCACCTTTGTCATCACCTCTCCTTCTTGTTCCTCATCATCCCCACTACAATAAAAGGAACAATTTAAATATAAGTCTGAGGCTGGACTTGGCTAGCTTTTCCTGTGTTTACACTAAGACTATAAACATGGTCCACAGTGAATCAGCCCTCACCAAGACTCTAGTAAAACCAGCATTGTATCAGCTCTGGTCAGGGTATGAAGTATTGGTTATTATGGGATGAATTGTGTTTCCCTAAATTAATATTTTGCTTTTGTAACTATCAGCCTCAAAATTTGACTTTATTTGGAGATAGATTCTTTAAAGAGGTAATTAAATTAATATGGAGTCATTAGGGTGGTCCCTAATCCAATATGACCTATATTCTTACAAGAAGAGGACATCTGGTTGCAGACCCACAGAGATGGAAGAGCCCAGGAAGACAAGGTAGAAGATAGCCATCTACAAGCCAAGGAGGGAGACTTCAGAAGAAATCAACTCTGCCATCACCTTGATCTCAGACGTTTATCCTCTAGAACTGTGGTGTACTATGCTATGGCATCCCTAGCAAACTAATACATAGGTGTTGGTATAAAGAGAGCCAGGAGAAGAAGGTTTTAAATAAAGAGGAGAAGTAGGTTTTAAATAAAAAGTGGGTTCCAAAATTCAGAAGAAAAACATTGAACAAAATAATTCTAAGATTAGCAACATTCCAGTGGACCAAGGTTGTCAGGAAAAGCTGTCTGAAGGGCTTGAGTACAGGTTTATGACCTAGGCAGATGACCATGTGCTAAAGAACAGATAGTAATTTTTTTCCTAATGAAGATGAGGAAGCAGAAAAATACATCAATATCTATCTCTCTTACTCTTAGCTCACTGAATTAGCCCTTGTTGCCCTTTATTGTTTAAAAAGGTATTGAATATACACCTAGATATTGGTATAAAACATATGATCAAACTGCCAATCTTAAGTCATAAGGCTTAATCATTTAAAATTTGAAAGTACATAGTTTTGGCTGACATTCAGTTGATTTGAATCCTGAATCTGAAACCTTTACCAATCAGTTGGTTTTTCTTGTTGTTTAAGATTCCCAAAGTAGAGAGGAACGTAAAGTCCTGTTGTCTTATCTCTTCTCAGGAACTTTACTGGCAGTATTTGTGGCTTTTCCTTCTCTTCCGTATCCAGCCTATTGATTGTTTAATTTGACAAGTATTGACTGAATGCCTGAGAAAGACTGGCTAGTGTTATTGATAGAGCAGGAGCAGACATGCACTCATGCTCATGGGCACACACTCACTCCTCGTGATTGTCAAGTTTTCAGGGAAAGTCAAGAACACTCACAAGAACATAAGGCATCTACTGAGGATTCCTGGAATCAAAGTCACCTCCTAGTTATGACCTTTAGTCACATTTCAGGAGTTATATTCCTGCTTGTCATTCATAGTTGAGCTTCCCATAACAAAGAAACGTATCCTTTTTTGAACAAGCTGCCATATTGTTCAATAATTTAACATTTCTTTTAAGACTGAATTGAGCTGAAATAAATACCTGCTGGATTTAATGTGATTGGAATTCACTGAAATCACCTATCAACAAAATCTAAATTTAGCTTTTGTTTCAGTGTAATAGCTTTTACTAAGATTTCTCCACTAAAGCTGTGTTGGTTATTTTGTTTCACTTTTTTTGTGTGTAAATAACAGTCATTTTGATTTGATGTTTTCTCTCAGTAACTGTTTATGTTACTGAGAGAAAGGGCATGCTTTTCCCCAAAGAATTTTCATATTACAGGGTTAAAATTAAATAGACTGGACTATCAGCTAATCAACCACTACTTAAGCTGTATAATAAGAAAATATATAATTATTATTTCACCCAGCAAACACTTAATGAGAACCTACCATACACCAAGTATTGTGCTAGGCTCTAGGGATTCAACAGTTTACTAACAGACATATATTAGCATTCATGGAGTTTAAATATTGTTGAGAATCCAGAAAGAAGTAAAATATTCCAAAAAATGTGGAATATATGTTATAAAACAAAAGTATAAATTCATAAAGCCAAATATGATGTTTATTGTAAAACTAGTTGCACTATCAAAACAAATATGATGACAAATTAAATGACCATCAATTATGAAAGAGTTAAACAAATTTTGGAATATCCAAACTGTGGTATATTCTGCAGCCAATAAAAACATGATCTAAATGTCATGACTTGAAAAGATGTTCTGAGTATATTCATACATTAAATAATAAAGCAAGTTGAAATCACAATGATCATGTAAGAGTTGCCTTGCCTCAGTCAGTCAAGCTATATATCATGAAAAATCCCGTGGAAATAGGAGGAAAATATATGAATACGAATCCTTGGGAATCACTCATAATGTGACTAAGGTGAGGAAAAGCATTGAAATGAGCGGTCAGGTGACTGGAAAAACATCAGCTGTTTTACTTTAAAACAGCTGCCGTTCCAGTGATGCTTCGTAAAAGAGAGCTGGTTTCCTCTGGAACTGATCATGTTAGAGTAACATTAAGAGGTTTTCCTATGTATTCATACTCTCAAAACTTTGAAGTGAGCATAAGCCCCCATGATTTTATTTGAATTGAAGTAATATGTACATACAACAGGATGAATCTTAAATAAATATGTACACTCATGTAACCAACACCCCAGTCAAGCTCAGAACATTTTTTTCACCTCAGACAATTCTTTCACAATCCCTTCTAGTCAAAATGAACTTCTAGAGGCAACCATTGTTCTACTCTATCACCATATGTTGGTTTTATTTGTTCATAAGCTTCACATAAATTGAATCCGCTGGTTTGTACTTTTTTTCTGTCTGCTTGTTTCCCTCAACATAGAATTTTTGGCATTCTTCTATGTTGTGTGTATACATAGCTCACTTTCTTTATTGCTGAAGAACATTCTATTACATAATTATAGCAGAATTAATTTACTCATTCTTTTTTAAATTTTTAATTATTGTGGGTACATAATAGGTGTATATACTTATGGGGAACATGAAATACTTTGATACAGACATGCAATGTGTAATTATCACATCATGGTAAATGGGGTACCCATCCCATCAAGTACTGATTCTTTGTGTTGCAAACAATCAAATTATACTCTTCTAGTTATTTTAAAATGTACAATTAAACTACTACTGACTATAGTCACACTGTTGTGCTGCCAAATACCAGGTCTTATTTATTCTTTCTAACTTCTTTTTGTACCCACTAACCATCCCCACTTCCCGCCCACTACTTACTACCCTTGCCAGCCTCTGGTAACCAACCTTCTACTCTCTATCTCCATGAGTTCATTTATTTTAATTTTTAGCTCCCACAAGTAAGTGAAAACAGGATACATTCATCTTTTTGTGCTTGGCTTATTTCACTTAACAAAATGATCTCCAGTTCCATCCATGTTCTTGTAAAAGACAGAATTTCATTCTTTCTATGGCTGAATAGCACTTCATTGTGTATAATAACACATTTTCTTAATCAATTCATCTGTTGATGGATGCTAAGGTTGCTTCCAAATCTTGGCTATTATTAATAGTGCTGCAACAAACATGGGAATGCAGATATCACTTCAATATACTGATTTCCTTTCTTTTGGGTATATACCTAGCAGTGGGATTGTTGGATCATATGGTAACTTTATTTTTAGTTATTTGAGAAACCTCCAAACTGTTCTTCATAATGGTTGTACTAATTTGCATTCCCACCAACAGCATACAAGAGTTCCCTTTTCTCCACATCTTTACCAACATTTGCTATTTCTTGTTTTTGGATCAAAGCCATTTTAACTGGGGTTAAATGATATCTCATTGTAGTTTTGATTTGCATTTCCCTGATGATCAATGATGTTGAGCAACTTTTCACCTACATGTTGTATGTCTTCTTTTGAGGAATGTCTATTCAGATTTTTGCCCATTTTAAATTGGATTATTAGATTTTCTCCTAAATTGTTGTTAACTCCTTATATATTCTGGTTATTAATCCTTTGTCAGATGAATAGTTGGCAAATATTTTCTCCCATTCTGTGGGTTGTCTCTTCACTTTGTGATTGTTTACTTTGCTGTACAGAAGTTTTTTAATTTGATGTGATCCCATTTGTCCACTTTTTGCTTTCATTGCCTCTGCTTGTGGGGTATTGCTTAAGAAATTATTGCCCAAATAAATACACTGGAGAATTTCCCCAGAATTTTCTTGTAATAGTTTCATAGTTTGAGGTCTTAGGTTTAAGTCTTTAATACATTTTGTTTTGATTTTTTGTGTATGCTGAGAGATAGGAGTCGAGTTTCATTCTTCTGCATATGAATATCCAGTTTCCTCAGCACCATTTATTGAAGAGACTGTCTTTTACTCAATGTATGTTCTTGGCATCTTTGTCTAAAATGAGTTTATTGTAGGTGTATAGGCATATAGATTTGTTTCTGGGTTGTCTATTCTTTTCCATTGATCTATGTGTCTTTTTTTTAATGCAAGTGCCATGCTGTTTTGGTTATAATAGCTCTGTAGTATAATTTGAAGTCAGGTAATGTGATTCCTCCAGTTTTGTTCTTCTTGTTCAGGATGGCTTTGGCAATTCTGGGTCCTCTGTGGTTCCATATAAACTTTTGGATTTTATTTTCTACTTCTAGTATCTTGATAGGGATTGCATTGGATCTTTACATTGCTTTGAGTAGTATGAACATTTTAACAATATTGATTCTTCCAATCCATGAAAAGGGAACGTCTCTCCATTTTTTGTGTGTCCTTATCAATTTATAGTTTTTATTGTAGAGCTCTTTCACTTCTTTGGTTAAGTTAATTCCTAAGTATTTAATTTTATTTGTGGCTATTGAAAATGGGATTACTTTTTTGACTTTTTTTCAGATTGTTCACTGTTGGCATATAGAAATGCTAATAATTTTTGTATGTTGATTATGTATCCTGCAATTTTACTGAACTTGTTTGTCAGTTCTAATAGTTTTTTGGTGAATTCTTTAGGTTTTTCCAAATATAAAATCATATCATTTGCAAACAAAGATAATTTGACTTCTTTCTTTCCAATCAGGATGCTCTCTATTGCTCTTTATTTCTTTCTCTTGTCTGATTGCTCTAGCTAGGACTTCAAGTACTATGTTGAATAACAATGGTGAAAGTGGGCATTCTTGTCATGTCCCAGATCTTAGAAAACAGGTTGTCTTTCAGTTTTTCTCCATTCAGTATGATACTAACTGTGTTTCTATTATATATGGCTTTTATTATGTTGAGGTATGTTCCTTCTGTACTCAGACTTTTGAGAGCTTTTACCATGAAAGGATGTTGAATTTTATCAATGCTTTTCAGCATCAGTTGAAATGATCATATGGTTTTTGTTCTTCATTCTGTTGATATGATGTATCACGTTGATTGATTTATGTATGTTGAACCATCCTTGCATCCCTGGGATAAATCCCACTTGGTCATGATGAATGATTTTTGTAATGTATTGTTGAATTTGGTTTGCTAGTATTTTGTTGGTTATTTTTGCATCAATATTCATCGGAGATATTGGCCTGTAGGGGTTTTTTTATGTGTCATTGTCTGGTTTTTTTATGAGGCTAATACTGGGTAGAATGAGTATGGAAGTATTCCATCCTCCTCCATTTCTCAGAATAGTTTAAGTAGGATTGATACTAGTTCTTCTTTAAATGTTTCATAGGATTCAGCAGTGAAGCCATCAGGTCCCAGGCTGTTCTTTGCCAGGAGTCTTTTTATTAGAGCTTCAATCTCATTACTTGTTCTTGGTCTGTTAAGGTTTTGGATTTTTTCCCAGTTCAATTTTGGTAGGTTGTATGTGTCTAGTAACTTATCCATTTCCTTTAGATTTTCCAATTTATTGGCATATTATTGCTCATAGTACCGCTTATGATCCTTTGAATTTCTGTGGTACCAGTTGTAGTATCTCTTTATTTATCTCTGATTTATTTATTTTATTTTATTTTATTTATTTATTTTTTGAGTCGCAATCTCACTCTGTCACCCAGGCTGGAGTGCAGTGGCGCGATCTCAGCTCACTGCAAGCTCCACCTCCCAGGTTCATGCCATTCTCCTGCCTCGGCCTCCAGAGTAGCTGGGACTACAGGTGCCCGCCACCACGCCCAGCTAATTTTTTGTATTTTTAGTACAGACGGGGTTTCACCGTGTTAGCCAAGGTGGTCTCAATCTCCTGACCTCCATCTCTGATTTATTTGAGTCTTATTTCTTTTTCACTTAGTCAATCTGGCTAAAGCTTTGTCAATTTTATTTATCTTTTCAAGAAACCAACTACTCATTTTGTTAATTTTTTGTACTGTTTACTTTGTCTCAATTTCCTTTATTTCCTCTCTGATCTTTTATTATTTCTTTTCTTCTAATTTTGGGTTTGGTTTGCTCTTGCTTTTCTCATTATTTCAGATGCATTGTTAGGTTGTTTATTTGAAGTTTTTCTTCTTGTTTGATATAGGCATTTATGGTTACACATTTCATTTTTAGTAGTGCTTTTACTATATCCTATAGGTTTCAGTATATTGTGTTTCACTTAACATTTTCTTCAAGAAATTTTTTAATTTTCTTAATTTCTTCATTTACCCACTAGTCATTTGGGAACTTATTGTTTAATTGTGATGTGTTTTTGGTTTCCAAAATTCCTCTTGTTGTTGATTTCTAGTTTTATTCCACTGTAGTCAGAGAAGATGCTTAACATTATTTCAATTTTTGTGAATGTTTTAAGGCTTGTTTGTGACATAATATATAATCTATCATTGAGAATGATCCATGTGCTCAGGAGAAGAATGTGTATGCTGCAGTTGCTGGATGAAATGTTCTGTCAATATCTATTAGGTCAATTTGTTCTATAGTGCATGATAAAATAGTTTATCTTGAAATACTATTAAAAGTGTTCTGGCATATTTCAAAACGGTTAGTTTCCACTTTTTCTGCTGCAAACACAAGGGAATTTTTCTCCAATATTCATTTTAAGAACCTGGTTGAGTTTCTGGAGGTAAAATTCACAAAAGTGAGGGTCACTTTTCAGTAAATGGCCCCTGAAATTTTTAATTCACAGATTTGTCCACACTGAGCTTCCAGCAATTCATCAACTACTATTTAGGCTTTTTTACTCAGGCATTTTTTTTCATGGAGTTTTCTTCTTATAGATTTCTGTTCCAGTAAGTTGTGATTCTCTGTATTTGCCTGTCTACCCCTCCAATTTTGGGGGAAGTATTTTGTCTTGTGACCTCACCTCTGTGAAAGATCAAAGAAGAGTTGTTGATTCTTCAGTTTGTATAGCTTTTTATTTTGTTATGGTAGAGTGATGACTTCCAAGCTCCTTACATGCTGGACCTGAAACAAGAAACTTCCTCTCACTGTATTTTGGAAGCATATAACTTCTCTAGTTTCATGAGCTCACAGCTGGAGATGAATGTTTTCTCAGGATGAATCATACCTTGATATCTTAAATGGCATATAGTACAGACTTTGAAGTTGGAGTTGATGCTGGAATAGGTTAAGGCTTTGGCAGGTGTTGGCATAGGGTACATTATTTTGCATGTGGGAAAGAAATGAATTTGGGGGCACCAGAGGGCAGAATGGTATGGGCTGAATTGTGTTCTTCCAAAATACATATGTTGAAACTCTAACCCCCAATATGACTGTATTTGGTGATAGGGTTTTAAGGAGGTAATGAAGGTTAAATAAGATTATAAGAGAGGCCGTAATACAATAGGGCTGGTATCCTTACAAGAATAGTAAGAGACACCAAGAGTGTCCACGCACAGAGGGAAGGCCATGTGAGGACACAGGGAAAAGGCAGCCATCTGCAAACCAGAAGGAGAAACCTCACCAGAAATCAACCCTGTCAGCAGCTCGGTCTTGGACTTAATAGTTTCCAGAACTATCAGAAAATAAATTTCTGTTGTTTATGCCATCCAGTCTGTAGCATCCCTATAGTTTTGTATGGCATCCTTAGCAATCAAAGACAAGTCTCAACTGAATGTTTAATCTATTCAGTGAGGTCTATTTTCCCAAGCATTGTATGACCACTGGCATTTCTTTTCAGTTCTCTGCCTATTATTAGCCACTTCCTGCTAGACCTTATGTAGTCTTATGTGCATGCAAAATTCAGCTCTCATCAGACCTCTAGAACTCCCCTCTTCAGAGTTTCCTGTTTTGAGGTACCTTGCTATTTCAGCTTGACTGAACTCCAACCTCTGCCATTTCAACTCAATGGGACAACCACTCTGCAATTGGCTTCTACCTTCCTGAACTCTGGTTTGAAAACTGTGTTTAGGCAGAAAGCTAGAGAAAATATGGAGCTCACCTTGTATGTTGCTCTTGTCTCAAGGATCATAGCTCTGTACTGTCTGAAAACAGTTGTCACCCATATTTTGCCCAGTTTTAGGATTGCTTATGGTGGGAGGGTTATGCTCAATACCAGTTATTCTAGCATGTCTAGAAACAAAGATTTTTCATAAGAACTTTCCCACTTAAAGGTCATATCAAAGAAGATGTGAGATAGTTTGTGTTCTTGCTATTCCTAACACCTCATCATCATACCCGGAATTTGAGCAATAGGTCAGGATTACTTGGCAGCCCTCACACACCTGTACACAAAAAATCTCCCAAATATTACACACATAAATCAGCATGGTACTACATGTAGAAACAGTAAAATTGTGAGTAATATAGTATCCTCCATATGTTTTCAATTTTAAGTAAATGTCACAGTCCTTTAAGGTAAAAACATAGTAATGAAGAAGCAATCAGAACTGAATTTAGTTCTCCAATCATAATTCAGCCATAATCCAGCATTATTAAAATCTTATTTTAAAACTTATGCAGACAGTAGTATTTAATTTATGAAGGAAAGGCATAGTTAAGGTGTTGTATAACTTGTTGTCAGAAGACATGAGTTCAAATCCTCTTTCTTCTCTAACTTTGGGACCTTGGGAAAGTTACTTGACCTCACTGCATCATACTTGCTTTATTTCTGAAATGGGCTAATGAACCTAAAAGGGCTGCTTTGATGCTAAGTAACATAGGTAAAGAAGTTGGTGCAAGACAGGCACTCAATAAATAAACCTTAAATCTTATAATGATAAGATAAAACTGTACTTTTTGAATATTTTCAAGATTTTAAATTGAAAAAAAAAAAGCTAACCAGCATCTGTTTACAGTGAATTCCAATGAAGCAATTAAGTTAACTAAGAAAAGTGAAACTGATGACTCATGTCAAAGATAGGTGATTCCTATTTTCCTCTCAAAAAGGAAGTTTAATAATGGTGAGGTAAGGAATACATTGAAACGCTTATAGAAGTCTCAACAAGTCTCTATCAGCGGTTGAGATATGTGTTTAATTTTCTCATGTGGTAGCTGTGGAGAAAGGCACGAGAACCCTAGTACTCCTACTGTTTGGCTTGAGACACGGCACTGTGTCATAACCAGTTTGTTCCTTAGGAGTTATCAGATCCAGTCCTTCACAGTGCCTCTAGGTTTGTGGCTTCAATACTGCGTTCTGAAAGATCCTTGAGCTCTGGGTCATATTAGAGTTCTACACATGACTGCAACTAAAAAAAGAGAGAAGGAAGGAAGAAGAGAGGAATGGAGAAGAAGAAGGAGACAGGGAAGAAGGGAGAGCAGAAGAAAAAGAAAGATAGGGAGAATTACTGTTCTTCCTGAATTCTGTGATGTTACCTGATATTAATAACAATTATCAAAATCATTCATCCTCATCATTGCTATAGTTAAGAACTTGCATACATTCTCAAAAAAAAAACTTTATGAAGAAAGAATTATCCTTATTTTACACATAAGGATATTAAGATTCAGGCAGCCCAAGTTGCAGAATTGTTGCAGCGCTAGTACTAAGACACGCATATACCTGAGTTCATTATCTATCTATTCCTTTCCGACATGATACATTGCCTCTTTTCATAGCTTCGCTTCCATGGGAATCTGATTACATGACGTAGATTAGCAAGAAAGACATTTATTAAGGAATGTTCTGGGCGTCATTACCTGTGTGGGGTGAAGAATGAAGCAGGATTGGGCAGCAGGGAGAAGTTAAGTGTGGCACATTCACAACAATGCTTCAGCCAACCTCACAGGGAACTATGAAGCCAAAATGGCCCAAGAGAGTTGTTTGAATTATGATAAGGAAACCAAACCTCCATATTCATGTCATTGAATGTGGGCTAGTTTCAGAAGGGAATTTGAAATTGGACAAGGCAGCTCCCTTTAGCAGAAGCAATTCTCCAACAGGGCTGAAGGCTGAGTGTTGTCATTCAGCAACATTTCTAGAAGCTTGGAAGAAGTCCTTTAGTCCTGATAAGGGAACTTGACAGAGCAAAGCAGTACTGCACGATATCTCTTCAAGATACAACACTAATCACTGACAAATACTGAGTCATCAGAAAGAAAACTGGCCCAGAAAAAAAAAAGATTTATTAAGAGAAATAAATATGTGAAATCTAAGAGAAATAAATTTAATTTCATTTCATCATCTCTATATGAGGAAATAAAACATCAGACAACATAAGCATAGGGAAGGCATCAGCTCATGTGTAATCAGTCAAGAAAAGAAACATCCCTAGTAGAGGAAGCTCATTAAAAAAAATTATACCTAGACATTTTTTCAAGTACAACAATAAAAAAGAAGTACAACTAACACTTATGTACTCATCACCCAACCTTGGTAACTCTAAGTATTTCATTATGTTTCAGATTTAAACCAAACACTCAAACAATATAAACAGTTGAATCAACTTGTATGTCCTTCCAAAATTTCATCTTACTCTTTGCTTTAGCCCAGTTTTTCTATAAAACAAAGGCCACAGTGAAGCCTCTGTGCTGAGGCTTTTGAGGGGGGCTGTATTTCCAGGCAGCAAGAATAAGGAAAAAAGGGTTTTGGTGCTGGAATAGAGGAAAAGCAAATGTAAAATATTTTCATATTATTCTCTATTTTAAAATCTGTAGTTATGTTCCTTATTTATTTTTTTTTATGTTTTACTTTATTTTATTTATTTATTTATTTTATTTTATTTTATTTTTAAGATAGAGTTTCACTCTCATTGCCTAGGCTGGAGTGCAGTGGAATGATCTTGGCTCACTGCAACTTCCACCTCCTCAATTCAAGCAATTCTCCTGCCTCAGCCTCCCCAGTAGCTGGGATTACAGGCACCTGTCACCATACCTGGCTAATTTTTTGTATTTTTAGTAGAAACGGGGTTTCATCATGTTGGCCATGCTGGTCTCGAACTCCTGACCTCAGGTGATCCACCCACTTCAGCCTCCCAAAGTGCTGAGATTATAGGCATGAGCCACCGCACCCAGCCCCATTTTTATTTCTATAATTGTTTGTTTGTGCCTTCTTTCTTTTTAAAACTTTCTTAGTACACAGAATGGAAAATCTGTTCATTTTCTTATATCTCATTATCTCTTTGTCTCTCTTTTTTGTCTTTAAATTCTCACACTTTGTCTTTAAATTATCTCTGTGGTGGTATATGTGTGTCTAGTTTATTTTTTCTCCCATGAAATGCATCTAGTACATATTACTTAATTATTTCCCCCAAAATGGAGACAGCTAGGTTTCTTTTAATTCCTCCTCCTGCCATTGTGTATAGATGCCCCAGAACAGTAAGACTAATGTGATGATTAAAATAAATAATATACATAAAATGCTTTGAGAGTTACCTTACACCTCACGGAAAGCTAAGTAAGTGGTAATTATTAATATTATTTTTTAATCCAAAAGACATTTTTCCTATAATTTCCAAGCTCATATGACCAAATGTGCCTTCCAAATCCACTTGGAACAAAGGCATCAGAGCCACATGTCACTCCCTGCAAGGGGAGAACACAACAGCCTCTCTGCCATCTTCCTCCATCTTTTTCCACTCTGCTAATGCTCTTATCACACAAGTTTGACTCCAGAAGAGAGAGAATTAGAGTCTCTTCAAACAGGGTGCTACCAATCATCTCCTGGCACTCATATTGTTGGCATCCAGGCAGCTGCTAAACTGGCCACATATCTAACCAAAAGAAGCCAGGGAACCCGTGAGAAACAATCTGAGGGAAATGAACAGGTTTTACTTAGAGGAAAGTCAATTTAATATAACCAATGAAAGAACAACTCCTGATAGGTTACTACTTGCTTCAAAAAATCCTTTAGAAACCCAGCTTCCTACAAATATTTGCCACAAAATATGGGCTAGTGAAGAAGTATTGGACAAAAAATGGGGTATGCTGAGTTCTCTCTAGGGACTGGAACCCTCTGGCGCTATGATCCCACTTTCCCTCTCTTGGCTTATGGTACAGTTTCTTCATCTGGAGCATGAGATCTTTGCTGAGATTTTCCTTACATCTTCTTTATAGTCTCAGCTTTTTTTTAAAAAAAAAGAATAAATGTTTACTGATTTATACCTTTGCAAAAATTTTCTCCCATTAAACTAAAGAGCTTCTGCACAGCAAAAGAAACTATCACCAGAGTGAACAGGCCATCTACAGAATGGGAGAAAATTTTTGCAATCTATCCATCTAACAAAGGGCTAATACCCAGAATCTATGAAGAACTTAAACAAATTTACAAGAAAAAAAACAAACAATCCCATCAAAAAGTGGGTGAAGGATATGAACAGACACTTCCCAAAAGAAATTTATGTGGCCAAGAAACTTGAAAAAAGGCTCATCATCACTGGTCATTAGAGAAATGCAAATCAAAACCACAATGAGATACCATCTCACACCAGTTAGAATGGTGATCATTAAAAAGTCAGGGAACAACAGATGCTGGAGAGGATGTGGAGAAATACGAACCCTTTTACATTGTTGGTGGGAGTGTAAATTAGTTCAACCATTGTGGAAGACAGTGTGGTGATTCCTCAAGGATCTAGAACCGGAAATACCATTCGACCCAGCAATATCATTGCTGGGTATATACCCAAAGGATTATAAATCATTATACTATAAAGACCACAGGCACACATATGTTTATTGCGGTACTGTTCACAATAGCAAAGACTTGGAACCAATCCAAATGCCCATCAATGATAGACTAGATAAAGAAAATGTGGCACATATACACCATGGAATACTATGCAGCCATAAAAAGGATGAGTTCATGCCCTTTGCAGGGACATGGATGAAGCTGGAAACCATCATTCTCAGTAAACTAACACAAGAATGGAAAACTGAACACCACATGTTCTCACTCATAAGTAGGAGTTGAACAATGAGAACACATGGACACAGGGAGGGGAACATCACACACCGGGGCCTGTAGGGGATAGGGGAGGGTTAGCATTAGGAGAAATACCTAATGTAGATGACAAGTTGGTGGGTGCAGCAAACCACCATGACACATGTATACCTATGTAACAAACCTGCACATTATGCACATGTACCCCAGAACTTAAAGTATAATTAAAAAAATAATATCCCTCTTTCTATTGTTAGCTAATTTTTTAAATTAAATTGAGAATAGAAGGATGGTAGCATAATATATGGGTGTAGAAAAATTGCTGTCAGCTAACATATAGTAAAGAACCAGTTGATTGAAAAACATTTATTCTGAAGAATTTAAATCTTAGAAGGTGGTGCTGGTAAAAATAATTTAGATCATCTAGTTCAACCACTTCATCTTACAGGTGAAGAAAATACGTGTCACGAAGCAGTGAAGAGATTTGCCCAATGATGACTAGCTAGTTAAATAAGGAATCAGGACAAAAGCCCAGGATATCTGAATGCATAGTTATTGTGGTTCCTTTATTATCTCTGGGAAAGACAATATCATCACAAAGATGAATCAGGCATCTACTCTGTAGAATAATCTACAGAGCAAAATAATTGGACCAAAAAAGTAAGGGAGAATAAAGCAGATTGTAAAAAATGGCACAATTATGGTATACAGTTGCTGTGGAAGCACAATGGTGAGAGAGATTTATTGTCTTTGTCAAAGGCCTAGAATTTCATGTCCCTGAATAAACCCAGAGGAATTATACAGAGGATTCAACTGCTATTTATACTATTTTAATCACATAGTTTCTCAAGTCAGTGCTAACAGACTGATTCACATTTCTTCCAGAGTTCTCTCAAGCCTTGGTGGTAATTCCTGCTGGGACTAGCAGGGAAAACTAGTCTTTATGGAGGAATTAAAATGTCGGCTGTACTACAGGAAGGGGAGGTAGTATATAAAGAGAATACTGATAATGATGGGAACTGGGAAATAGTACTTCATTTGATGTGGTATTCTAGGTATTCTATGGAGCAGTGCTTGAAATGATGTTCATTTTGCTAACAGAAAAATTTAATATCTTGTGGTCCTATATGTTGGCTTTTTCTCTTTTGGCAGACCTCTGGAACTATCCTACTTGTCTGTAATTTCCCTGGGCAAATCCAATGAATCATGGCTAGAGTTCTATATTGCTCTAAGACAGGCTTATGAAACAAGGAAGACTCCTTAACTTCAGGGCCACAAGATTGTTTCAGGGTCACTTGGCATTTGATTAGATAGATTTAGGTAGGTTGTATCCTGATTTATCCAGGACATTATACTTCGTGGTATGGCCAGGACTGGTTTGGAGCTCATATACCTGAAGATAGCTGTATATAGGGACATATAGTTTGTCTTTTGGCACTTGCATTTAGTCAGGCTCGAACCTGCAGTAGTTTGTCCTTTCTAAGGTGTTTTACCATTGCTAAGGCCTAGCTTAGCACAGGATGGGATGATCTAGTTACTTCCCAATAGGTAGCTTACAGTCTATCCTTTGCAGTCTTCATATTTGATCCAAATGGGAATCTTCACCCACAGCATAACATATAATATATATTTTAAAATGTATTAAACAAGTAAGAACTCAGTTATAATATTTCTGCTACCCCCTCCCCACTGCCCAAATATCTCATTTCCTTCCCTCTACTCATTTGGATTTTGTTCAGGGAATCTCTACTATTTAAACTTGGAGGAGGAGAGAAATATATTGTATTAGTCACATGATGACCTGTTCTGGCTCTTCTCTCTGGCATGAAAGGCCAGTAGTTTCCCTTATACTGGCTTACCAAAAGAACCAAAGACCAAGCCAGAGCTAGGTCTCAAGACAGTGCATGAGCATTGTCTCTTTGTTTTTCAGTCTTAGTGGAGCCTTTGATACTTCTTTTTTCCCCACTCCTGATAAGGCACACTCTCTGATTAATATTTTCTTAAGAAGCATATCAGGTATGCTACATTCACCCTCTACATTTCCCCTCTCTAACATGAATATGTTCACCACATGGGTACATTCTTACTTCCAAACCAGAACATTTCAGGATATACTGTATTTCTATATATAATTACCTTCAAGATTAAATGCAATAAACATTAAATATATGCCTTAGGGGTAGGGCAGATTGGCAACATTAATTCTGTAAGGTCATGATTAAAATAAGTGAATTGTATACCTTGGTCAGGAGGATAATGATTATGATGATCTTATTTATTCTATTGGGTAAGCCATTTATTCTCCACTAAATTACTTCTAACAACCTCTTTTTCTCTTACTGATGATAGCCTAGAAATGTCTTGTCAATATTTTTAAGTCTATATGCAGGCAAAACTTTTGCACTCAACTTGACCATACAGCTTGCCTGTATAATAAATTATAAGTGATGGAGCAAATTATTACTGGGGTACATTTTTTCATGCTTGAAATGTTTTATTGATTATTATTTTTATAATTGAAATGTATTTTTAAATTATACTTTAAGTTCTAGGGTATGTGTGCACAACATGCAGGTTTGATACATAGGTATACATGGGCCATGTTGGTTTGCTGCATCCATCAACTCATCATTTACATTAGGTATTTCTCCTAATGCTATCCCTCCCCCAACTCCCCACCCCCCAACAGGC
Organism: Pan paniscus; assembly: GCF_029289425.2. Lineage (NCBI taxonomy): Eukaryota > Metazoa > Chordata > Mammalia > Primates > Hominidae > Pan > Pan paniscus. Next base: position 106,127,719 of record NC_073253.2, read on the forward strand.
CCTGGTGTAAATGGGGTACATTTTAACAGGCCCTGGTGTAAATGGGGTACATTTTAACCTACAATATCAGATATAGGTGAAAGCACAAAACATATCCAAATCTAAGTAGGTCTTGGAAATGCCTCTGGTTGAAACATCTTGGAAACCAATCCTTTCTCCATTTCTATCCATGATAGTTTTTATCTTCCACATCCAGCACCTCATTATGTATTGAAGAATGACAGTCTTTGATCTCAAAATAACATCAGATTTCTATTCTACTCCTACCCATTTTTCTAGTCTAACATTCTCCCCATTCCCTTTTCTGCTTTCACCCATCTTAGGAGAACAGGAAGATATTTTAACATTAGTCTTTTCCCACATACCCCTGGACAGTGTGCAAATTGTATAAACTTTCTAAAGGGCAATCATACCACATCTATTTAAATAAGGTATTTACCCTACTAGTTACTTACCTCAGAGAAACACCAGTGTATGTGGACGGAGCCTTGTTCAAGAGTGTTTCATTATAGCTTTGTTTGTAACAGCAAAAATTGGAAGGAACCTTGCCTTATCCATGGGTAATATCAGCGAAGGTGGTAAGAAGTGAATGAATTAGAAATATGTTTTGATGGGCATAGTTAACAGGATGTGCTGATTGATTAGATAAGGGTGGGAGATAAAGTGCAGAGGCCTGGATGTCCCAAGCATCTTTGGTGTAAGAAACATGGGAGGATAGAGTTTCTATTAAATGAGATGGAGAAATATGTAGTAAGAATTTATTTGAGAGTAGTGGTGGTGGAAGAGAGGAGTCAAAAGCTAATTTCTGGACAAGTTTGGGGTGCCTGTCAGACATATATGTAGAGGTGTCAAGTACATAATTGGATATATGAGTTTGAACTCAAAAGAGAAGTCTAGGCTAAAGGTATAAATTGGGAGTAAACAGCAAATAGATGATATTTTTATAGCCATGAAATTGGAAGAGTTCCCCTAGGTAGTAAATGCAGAAAAAGTATCCAGATGTAGAGGACAGGAAGATAAGCAGAATCAAACTAAGAAAAGAAAAACAGCCAAGTAGAAGGAATCTATAAGTGGTTATCTTGGAAGCCAAGTGAACAATGACGTGCAAGGAAGGAGTGAGTAACCGTGTTAAGTATTGAAAATACTGGCTGGCCGTGGTGGCTCATGCCTGTAATCCCAGCACTTTGGGGGCTGAGGTGTGCGGATAGCGAGATCAGGAGTTCGAGACCAGCCTGACCAACATGGTGAAACCCCGTCTCTACTAAAAATACAAAAGTTAACCAGGCATGGTGGCAGGCACCAGTAATCTCAGCTACTCTGGAGGCTGAGGCAGGAGTATCATTGGAACCCAGGAGGCAGAGGTTGCAGTGAGCCAAGATTGTGCCACTGCACTCCAGCCTGGGCAACAGAGCGAGACTCCATCTAAAAAAAAAAATTAAAAATACTAACATGGTGTTAAATGTTGTGTTAAATTTTGAACACAACTTTTTTGTTTGTTTTAGGTCAAATTTTAAATTTTAAAAAGTGTTGGCATATGTAAATCTGAAAAATCTAAAGCATTAAGGAGTGGAACCAATTAATGTGGCCCATAGCTTTAGCAACTTTCCTACTTCCAAAAGCGCAGTGCTTTGCCAGAATTTTCACAGCACATTTACAAAATTAATCCTTCATTATGAAGAAAGACAAGTTTTCTTTTCATAGGTGCCATGTGATTGTAGAATCAGTCTGGTAGCTATAGATTTTAGTTTCTAATTCAGTTGCTCAGAATGGTTATATAAATGGAATTCCAATAGCTTAGGGCATGCCTGACATGACTAAACCTATTTCTTAGGTAGTAACCCCAAAGTTTAGTGTTAGGAGCTATGGAGATACTTTTGAAAGCCTTCCAATTATCTTGAATTTCATATGTGTTTGCACATGTCAATAGGCAGTCCATTTTCTGTGTGTGCTTTTATTTATTTTAAAGATTCTGATCCTGTACCAACTACATACTTGCTTATTGCTGCCGGAGAAAATCACAAAACTATGCAGCTTAAGACTCTATAAATTCATGGTCTCCAGCTTTAGCTGGATTGTTAATGCTGCCTGGGACTTCTTCTAGGTTTCCCAAGTAAGTTATTGTTTTCATGTTCTGTGGTCTCCATTTGATTCAAATTGTTAGTCCCTTTACATCTTCTCTGTTATTTCTCAAAATTAATAAAAGTCATCTGATGCAAACTCTTCTCCCCACCAAACTTACACGTTCACCTGGATCCATACTATCCTTTCTTCCTTCCCTCTTGTTGGTAGAAGTGAGACACTCCTTTATAAAAGATGTACTCCTAACTACATTCTCAATGCCCTCACCCAGATACCTCAGTCGCTGATTGTAACCTTTCTTTACCGTCTCCAACTTCTTCCTGTTTGCTAGTTTCTTCTTATCAACACTTAAACATGTTTGTTTTTACTATTTTATAATAAAACACAAAAACAAATCTTTCCATGACCCTACATTCTCCTCTAGCTACTTCCCGCATCATTTCCCTTTCTTCAAAGACAAAATTCTTATCAACAATAACTCTTCAAACCATGTCCTCTTCAAACCACTCTTCAATTCACTGAAGTCCACCACTGCTTCTGCCAGCTCACTGAAGTTTCTTTTGTTGCCAAAATCACCAATGATCTACTTGTTCCTAAATCAAATGGACATTTTTCTTTTAACATAATTGAACCCTTTGGATCACTTAATTGTTTTAATAAAATGGTCCCATCCTTTGGCTTCCGTGACATTTCACTCACTCCCCTGGTATGTTTTCTACTTCATCAGCCACTTCTTCATAATTTTCAGGTTGTTCTGCCTCTCCTTATATGTTTGCCTTCCTGAAGATCATGTTTTGGGTCTTCTTTTTGTCTCATTTTATACATTCACCCTGTGCAGTCTCATTCACTATCATGGCTTTAGTTATAAAGCCATAACATTTATCTTTTACGCAATAACCACATTAAAACCATAACTAGTACTACTAATAAAGCACAAACTTTATGAGAAATTATAATTAGGAGTCTGAAAATCATGGTTCAAATTTTGTGTTTACTATTATTAATAAAAACGTGACCTTAGACAAGTAATAAGCCTTCCCTTTAAGATTCAATTTCTTTTTTATAAAAAAGCAATTAAATGCCCTCTGTAGCAATACACAAACTGGTTTTGGACATACAGTAAGATGACAAAAGGATATAGAGGTAAGTGCATTTAAATAATTTTTATGATTATATATAATACGTATATGATTTTTATATATTTATATAAAGCTATAAAACATGATTCATTATATGGAGCATTACTGTGCTGCTTAGACTTTTGAAATACGTATTTTTTTCTAACATGATTGGTTTTATTTTATTCCCCATGTGCTTAGAACATAATACATTTTGGAGCACAATGAAGTAGATATTAGAATACCTGTTGACTTTCCATTAGAAATTATGAAATGTTTTAGCTTCCATTTTTTTAAAGAGATAGGGCCTCACTCTGTTTCCCAAGCTGGAATACAGTGCTGTAATCATAGCTCACTGAAGCCTCAACCTCCTGGGCTCAAGAAATCTTCCCACCTCAGCCTCTCAGGTAGCTGAGAAAGTCGTTTTATTCACTGGCATAGTAAATTAAAAGTTATTTATTGCTTTTGCGGCTCTGTCTTCCTGGAGATCTTTACTATCCTCTGCATCTAGCTAGTAGAAGGAAATATAGAGTGTAAAAAGAGCCACATCCACCTCTTAAAACCCTTGGCATGGAAGTATAATAACACACACATCACTCTCCACATTCCACTGGCAGGTGCTAGTGGCACAGCCATACTTAGAGGCAGAAAATGGGAGCATATTTATCTTCAGCTTTAGAGTAGCTCTTAAATTTACAGTGTGTAAGAGAATGACAATCATGTAATCTTCTCCCACCTTTTCCTCTTTGCCTTGCACCTTATAACTGTTGCCAAACCTAGAATTACTTTTATATTTTCAAGATGTATAAAATTTACCTTATGTCTTGTAGCTACATTTACATTTACTATGCTTGTCTAGGCGGACTCTAAAACCTATAAACCAATAACTTAAGAAGAAAATATGTGATTGTATTTAACAAAACAACAACAACAAAAAATCACAGTATTAACCCCGTGCACCTCAAGGAAAAAGCTGCAAGCCTGTGGTCTGCTGATTCCACCTTCACTCTGGTGATCAACTACTCAAAACCAGACCACATTTAAATTTGCTTCATATTGGGAGCATGGCTTTCTTATATTAGCTTTTAGTATACTTTGTATTTATTTGAGTTCTATTTTCTTGTTAAGAAAAATCTGACTTCATTTGAATGCTGAGATCCTTCAGCTTCCTATTCACAAAATGTGTGTAACGGGATCCATTTTCTTAGACAATCTTCTTGGAACTCTGTGGCCTTCTTATAACTCTAGGATAGCTCCCTTAGACTTCTCTAAAGCTTTCTAAACTTTCTTTTGCTTTTATTTACAATTTAGTTTTATCTTTCCTTAGATTTCTTCTTTCTTTTAAATGCCTCTTTTTCATTTTACCTCAATAATCCTTAAGAGTTTTTTAAGAAAGGTGCGTTGTAGAAAACTTTCTCACTTTCTTACACATCTGGAAAAGCTTTATTTTACCTTGACAATCTGTTGACTTTTTGATTAAGTAGAAAATTCAAAGTTGATTTTTTTCTTTCCATCTTTGAAGGCAGTTATCTATTTTCTTGTAGCATTCATGTTGAGGAAAAGTCCAATTCTTATTACTTTTCAGATGATTTTTTTAGGCTCTGACGGAGTTTGAGATTATCTTATTTTGCCTTTGGTGTTCTGAAAGTCTATAAAGTTTTAAAATTTAAATAAGTGTATTCTGAGTGTTGATGACTTTTAAAATATTACACTTACATGTACTTTCCATCTTCAAAAATGCTTTATTTTCTTCTAAGTTTCTTCTTTTTCTAGTGGCTTTTTTATATGGCCGTAATATCTTTGCACATATTTTATACGGTACAAAACATATATAACTATTTTAAGCATTCTCTTCTATTTCAATATATCTCCACTTTCCCAAGTGTTACTTAATCTATCTGTTTATCTTGAATTTTATATTTTGTGCTGCATTTTTCCCCAGATGACTCATGGTTCTTGTTTTTTGTTTTATTGATGAATGAATGATTAGGCTTCTTAGTGTTGTTTCCTCCACAATTATATATGCCTGCTTTGCCAACGAGCTTCCACCCTGTTTGGGAGCATTGGCTTTGAAATTAGTTTCCCAGGTAGAGTTTATTTCAATACTAGTCAGGGTCAAATCAGGAGACAATAACAGCCTCATTTATTTTAACAAAGAGTATTTAACATCAAGAATTATTAACTAGGTATTAGAGAACTAAGAAGGTAAAAAGGTAATAATGTCACTAGCAGTTATGACAAGTAGGGTGGCAGGGATAAAGGGGGAAAAGTTGGAATAGTTACAACTTAGAAGTTTGGAGGGTGGGTCCTGTGGCACTAAGGCATACACTTCTGAGGAACAAGCACTGCTCAGCTGGCACAGATGCCTTAGGAGGATGGAAGGACCTGTGGAGCTGGGACTCAGACCTTTGAGGAGGAACATTCCTCGGCTTGTTCTGGTGCTTTAGAACTCAGAGGAAAGGCCACGCAAAGCCAAGACCCAAAATCTGCGAGGATGAGATTCAGCACAGCTGGTGTTAAAGGTTGAGGGGACACAATAAAGCTAATTCTGTGTTGGAAAAACTACAAACTAGAATCAACAGCTACTACTGGAATAAAATGCTGCTGCTGTCCAGGTAAAGAAGTGCTGCTCTGATGATACTGCCAAGAAGAGCCATGGAATCTCCCTTTTGTGCCCCCTACTGGCTGAGCCTATAGGGAATATGACAACAAAGGAGAAATGTGGATTGCAGAGTCCTAGTTCTATGACAGCACAACAGGGTATAGATTGGTAAATTTGAAGCCAAGAGATAATAGCATAATAACATGGACAGTTTAGAGCAGCTATTTCTTAGCAATCTTCATCTATTTTCATGCTAAAATTAAAGGAGTTCGTTTGGGATCACTATTGCTCACATTTGGGAGTCTAGCCCTCCTTAGAGTATAGATGTATCTCCACTTCTATGTTATTGCCACATCTGTCTTCTCTTTATACACACAAGGATGGGAGTGGTGGACTGGATTCAGGATGCCATAGTTCAGCATATGGTCTTTTAAATAATTACTTTCACTGTCACAAAGCACAATCCTACTCATCACATTTGTCAATTGTTTGTGATCCCTCCACGACACAGATTGGTTTTCATCTCTGCTCATACAAGGAACATCTGCCCAATTGGCTTTATGCCTTCAACTTCTTTAGACTATTGATGCTCTATGTTTTGTTTTTGATTATTTTATGGATTTATTCCCTTCAGAGCATTTTCATGCTCATTGCAGTGGGATTCAAGAGGGATGATTAATAAATGTGCTTCATTTGGCCGGGCGCAGTGGCTTACGCCTGTAATCCCAGCACTTTGGGTGGCCGAGGCGGGCAGATCACGAGGTCAGGAGATCGAGACCATCCTGGCTAAAACGGTGAAACCCCGTCTCTACCAAAAATAGTAAAAATTAGCCGGGCGCGGTGGCGGGCGCCTGTAGTCCCAGCTATTCGGGAGGCTGAGGCAGGAGAATGGCGTGAACCCGGAAGGCGGAGCTTGCAGTGAGCCGAGATCGCGCCACTGCACTCCATCCTGGGCGACAGAACAAGACTCTGTCTCAAAAAAAAAAAAAAAAAAAAAATGTGCTTCATTTGTCATGGAGCATGAAAATCTGAATCAATGTCTTTTCAAGAACATAGATTCTTAATTTTTTCATAAAAATGTTTGCTAGTGGTTGCTTATTTCATTATTTGTCATTTAAACTAGGTTAAGTACATATTGAAGTGCTATTTAAATCCTGAAAACTGGTATCACATAACACTATATCTTATGGTAATAAGGCAAGCAGGACCATAAAAGACAGCAAAATAATATTTAGCTTCTGCCTTTATCATTACAAATATAAAGAGTAGCAAGAGCACATAGCTCTATAATTATCAACTTTCATTTTGTATATTTTATTTGGAGGTTATATCAAAATGTTATCAATTTCAAGTCTTTTACTAGATTCTAATGTAATTTAGACAAATGAGTTCAAACTAGAAAAATGAGCCTGCTAAGTGTCTCATATTAAATAGCTCACATTCCACTCAATTCCCTATAGGAATGTAGAATGGAGCAAAAAGTAAAGGTATGATTGCTTAACAGAATACAATACAAGATGCATTTTTAATCTGCTTATGGCAGAGACATCATTTGGAACTTTTTTTCTGAATACTAGAGAAATAAGTCTGACTAGAATTTATTAATACTATTAATTGACCTTTCTGTTACTCAGGCCCTTTCAAAGAACTATCAAGGACTTATAATTAACCCATAAGAGGAATATGGGAATGAAGTATTTCAATAGATAATTTTCACTGTGGTCTATAAAATGGAGCCTACATCTCTGTAGTCTCAGACATTCTAACTTATTTGCCCATAATAACATGAAAGTTCTATAAACAGTTATTTCTTTCCTTCTGCCTTAATCAACCTAATTTTAAACATTAAATACAGCTTCATCCTTCAACAAAAATATAACATCTTTAAGCAATCCAATTTGCCATAAAAGAATATAAGTGACTGCCTCCAACTTTTCCCTAGTAAGACAAAGGCAAAATGAATGTTACGAAGTAAAGACTACGATGAGCAACAATGTAATATAATTAGAGACCAATGATTTTTTACTAAACAAATAGAATATTTATTTTGAATTATTCTAGAGTCATCGAAGTTACTGAATCAATTCATTAAACTGCTCGATTTTCAATCCCAACTTTTCCATTACTAGCTGTGTGACCTTAGGCAAAAATTTAAGGCCTCTCTGCCTCCAGCATTCTCATCTTTAAAATGAGGACAATAATAAAAACACTTAAATTGTAGGACTATTGTGATAACTGCATGAGTTAATAAAAATAAGCACTTAAAAGAATGTCTGGAAAATGGTGAGTGCACAATTAATATTAGCTGAATATTTTCACTACTATGTTATTAAATATTTAACCCACTAAGAGACAAAGACAGTTCTAAATGTTAAATATACTCGTGAAGTCTTAGAGATTTGAGTATCTTTGTTGAGCTTAATGTTCAAGTGTTTAGAAAAAAAGTTGATGATTGTAATACAAGTGATCATAAATTCTGTGGTAGACCATGGGTACTATGTAGTCAACCACTGATCATTCATTCATTACAAGGATTACAATTTGGTCTGGAAAATACTAGCTTTTTTTAAATTCCTCCAAAATGCCTCACCCTATGGCTGCCATTGTAGTTTGGAAAAAATGATAAAAAAGAATCGTACACAGATTGCAAATAAGAAAAGTGAGATTTAAGATAAGTTTGTTGGATTATTTGAGATGCTAAAAAAAAATTTCAATGTTATGTAAATAAGTTGAGGCTGTGAATTATACTGATCCTACTCTGAGTATTAATATTCATTCAGATTATCCTTATCTGGAAATTATTTTTAAAATTGGTGCTTTACTTAAAGATTTATAGACCATGAACTACTTGTGTTTAGGGACTGGGTAGTACTCATTTAATATGTATTAAGTAACCAATTTAAATGGTTGTCTAGACATAGAGAGATAATCTAACTGATATAGATTCAGAGAAGAACAAAATAGACATGGACTGGTGAGATTAGAAAAAAAATGAATAATGAGGCTACAGTTGTGCTCTAGAAGATGAGTAGGATTCAGATAGTTGTAGAGAGGTGAAGATAGAATTTGAGATCTGGAAACCAGAATGAGCAAAAGACCTATAGCTGAGGGAATAGAAGGAACAGAAAGGAGCCTCGGGAGAGTTTGGGATGAGATAGAGATGAGGTGATGAGCAGACACTGAGATTCTGGATCTAATGCCATAGGCAAGTCAGAGGTGCTGAAACAATGGAATAATATGAAATAAACCATTAACGATAATTCATCTGGTAGATTGGGTAAGATGGAATTGAAGACAAGAAGTCCAAGAATGAGAGTCTCAACATAGACGTGATGTTTTAAAACTTATGGATAGGGTAGAAAGAGAAGGATAGAGAGTTTGGAGGAGAAAAGAGACAAATATGTTAACTAAATAAAGACTAGGAAGGAGAAGGAAGAAATAAAGCAATCACTGAGATTTGAGCCCTTTTGCTATTGACAGAACTGAGACAATTCGGAAATACGGCAAATTTGTTTGTTTAGGCAGCAAGGTTCCTCTAGAATTTGGTAAATTTTAGGTGATACATGCCTGTTGAAACATGAATGTACTGGAGATAAATGATATACTTTTCTTATGCTTCTCAGCACCTAGTTTAATACTACAAGAATAAAGAGTATTTTGACCAAGTTTATTAAACTAATTTGAAGATTTTAATTTAAATTGTAGCATTCTGTTATGTGTATAATTTCTATCACAAAACAAGAATTTTATTTTGTATAATAATAAAGTAGCTTGTAAGATAATATACCACTAAAGAGTCATACATTTAATTCTATATTTTAAAGAATTAAAATATTTTAACGAAAGCCCATTGAACGTTTTCTACATTCTTAAAAGGAAATAATTTCCAGAGACATTACAATGTAACCCTATATTCGATGTTCAAAGATTCTACTCCAATCATTTTATTTTTGACCATGAAGGAGTAGCTGGTGCTGAGACTTAACTACCTTACATAAACAACTGTAAGAATCTACTAAATAATTTATGACATGTCTTAATTGTCTAGACAGAGAATTGTGGGAGACTTTTCCTCACATTTGGTGATAGTGTTTGGATGCTATCTTATTTTTATCTAACACTTACCAGGACATGATCTTTAATCCTGTCTCATAACAAACATCTGATGGGATAGAAATTGAACTGTGAAGAGGTTCCAGTGATGTCACTGTCAGACAGTATATGGCATTAGAACGCTACTTAAAATTTCTTCTGTAAGAAAATTCCTTGGAGACGCATTCTATCATCTTGCCAATATGGTGATGTCATATATTACTAGTAGTCTAACCTTCTTATAAGACATGACTCCTTTGATTTTCTTAAAGGCACTTAGCATTGGTAGTGCCAAAGAATATTACTGCCATGCAAAAAACGCAATCTAGAATCCAAAACCTGTTACTACATGTGATGAAAACTCTCCAACAATTCCACGTTTAGACCATTAAGACATGTCGTAAATTGTTCAGTTAAACTGGCATAAAGCTCACAGTGGCACATGGGATAGCATGCTATATGAAGAAAAAACTGGCAAATATATTAAATGAATGGCATTAAGGAATTGATGAGTTACACTAATACATCTGGAATTAAAGGTTTAAATACAAGCTAATTAAACTATTGCTTAAAAAATATCTCATTAGCACATTTAATCTGATCTTACATAAATGTCCTAGAGTATGATTCAAATCCACGGATGTTCAGACCAATGATCTATGGCCAATACTAAGCCCAAGGACATGAATGTACTTCTTGGTGACAATTTTCAATGTGATTTATTCTGATTCTTTTAAGAAGGTAGTTTTCCCATTTGTAAATTTAGTAAGATTTCATTGATGCATATTTCCTGCCTACAGTAATTCTCAGTTAACTCTCAAATGCTGTTTTTTTGAGTCATTAAAAAAATTCTGTTCACCTTATCCATCCTATTAATTGGGGTGTGTCTAAGTCCCTGCTATAACATCCTTCTCGGGCTGTGACTACTGCACTTGCCTGTTTACCATCAAAATCGAGCATGGGAGTATAAAGAGGAACCCAAGTAGATTATGTGGTCACACAAAACATATTCTTTCTCATTCCCATTATGTAAAAGCAGCCTACTTCAGGGTCAGTTACCCCATCAGCATGGGGACTTCTTTAATTGTCAGCATTCTTGGTCAGTAGCCTGAAGTCTGTGGGACATCAGGTCTGTATCTTATTCTCAAATAATTCAGGAAAAAAAGTTATTTTTTCTTCTTTTCTCTTTTATAAATATACTATATACACTATAAAATTAATGTGCAAGTTTTGCAACCTACTCTATTTTCTGAGAGTTTAAGTAACACTGTTATTATTTGTTTCTCAATATTTGTGTTAGGTTGTTATTGTGTGACAGAATTCACCAGTAAAACTGTCTGATCCTGGAGGTTACTTCCGGGCATGGTTTTGAGTTCAATTTATTTAGCAGATATAGGGATGTTCAGATTGTTTATTTCTTATTGTAGCAGTTTCAGTAGTTGCACTTCTCAAGGAATTTGTCCATTTAATTTACGTTTTCAAGTATATTGGTAGAATGTTGTTTACAACATTTTCTTACTATCTTTTTAATGTTTGTAAACTCTTCAGTGATGTCCCTTCATTCATTCCTGATGTTTCTAATTTGTAGCTTTTCTCTGTGTTAGAGTTTAATCACAAAGCAATATCACAATAAATATTATAGAATCAATGAGTTATTCCCTAATACAATTGTAAGAAAAGCTGGAGAAATAAGAGTACAGAAGTGTCTGTTGCTGGGCCAGTGAAAACTTATTAAACAGCTGTCCAGCCTCCTAAAGCTCTGTCATTCACTTATACATTGTAACGTCGGAAAACCGAATTATTGTTACTGTTGTATATTTTAATAGGAGTAAACAGCATAGTGGTGTTGGTTGTTTCTAAATGCACTTGAGAACTTGGAGAAAGAAAATTATGTTATCAGGACTTCATGTCTCCAGATGCTACCCTGCTGCTTGACTCCTCTCATACTTTTCCTTTCTCTTTTTATTTTCTTTTCTTATTCCTTTCTTTCTTTTTTTAATACACCTTCCTGCCCTGAGCCAGGGAGCCTGGTGGTGACCCTATCTGGCCCCTTCACAGCTTCCTCTCAAGACAAGGAAGGGCTGTCTTCCTGCTCTTCTGTCTGTCTCTCCAGTGCTGACCAACAGTATTTGTGATCTCAGTGCTTAAATATTCCCAAGGGCAGGTACCTTTGCCCCCACCTTGCAGCACAGCTGCCACCCTTTGGGTCTCAGTTTCCCCCTTGTCACACCCACAAGGACAGCCTGCCCTCTGACCTCGTGAAACCCCAACAGGCTCCCGACTCTCTGTGACCTGCGAGGCAGGAAGATCTTGCTGGGGCCAGATCGCTGAGCCTCCACCCTTCTGTGGCCCAGTGGCCTGGGCAGGGGTCTTCCACTTGGACCACATCTGCCAAGAGAAAACAACTGAGTCTGTGCTTGGGACTGCATGGCCGGGATGAGGTGACGCCCTGAGGACGCCGTGATGCCGCTGGTGTGGGGCCTGGCCCAGGGCAAGGGCAAGGCGCTCCTACTTGGGCCTGGCCCTGCGAGGCAGCTGGCCACACATCTTCAGTTACCACCACGCTGAGGCCTGGTCCCAGCCTGCCCTTGCCGGGCCTCAGTTTCCTCACATATGACCGGGGAAGCCCCTGCTTCCTGGGACTATGTGCCCCACAGAGGGCAGAGCTGCAGGACCCAGGGTGGCCCGTTTTGCTGCAAGGTGACGTCCTCCAGCCACCTCCAGCCACTGCCTCCTTGGAGATGCAGCAAAGCAGGCTAAGGGAGAGCCCTGAGTGGTCAGTGACAGTGTGACCCAGGAAGGTCAGAACCACAGCCAAAAGGGAGCCCATGCTGCCAAGTGGCACCTGCTGGGAGGAGGGAGCCCTGTAGATCTCCCACGTGCTCCAGGAGAAGGAGAAGGTGGGCTCTGGACACAGCCCACCTCCCCCTTCGCCAGAGTGTGCCCAGGTGTCCCAGGCATGTGGGCCACTGTCACATTGGCTGACCAGGGGCCTTCAAGGCAAGATGAAACCCACCCTCCCTTCCCCATCCCTGGAGGCAACCACTGGCCTCCGGAAGGACATATGAGTGTCTGCCCAAGAGGGGCCCATAGATGGCAGGACGGCTGCCCTGCGCCAGGAAGCACCACCCCTGCACCTCGAGCACCCACCTCTGAACAGCCCATAAGGGCAGCTGCTCTAGGAGGGCCATTTGGATGAAGGCGATGGCCTTGGAGCTGGCATAGGACAAGCAGGGAGTGCCAGATGGAGAGGGCAGGCCCTGGTGCATGGGGAGTGCCAGGTAGGGAGACAGGCCTTGGCACGTGGGGGACCTGTGCCAGCCACTGCTGCGCATAGGCCCAGGGACATTGTTGTTGGCCCTGTCAGCCTGTTGAGAGGAGGAAGATGACTTCGATGTTATCAGAGCAGGTTTGCAGGAGCTGCCAAAGCTGGCTGGACCACTAAGTAACCTCTAGAGCCTTAGTGTAAAAGGGGAGCTCTCAATGATAGGAAAAAGAAAAATATTGGAAAAGGCTTATAGATGTTGGTGGATTCTATTCTGGCATCTGCTGAAATTTGCCATTGTGGTATATAGTCTCTTTCATGGGTGGCCCTGAAAGACAGTGATAAAGGGAAGTCCTCTCCTCCCACTGGTTAATCTGTTTTATCTGAAAAGAGAGATGATCAGAGTTGTCTTTTCATTTATACTGATTGGCTCATGAGCAGTGGCTAATGGTAAGAAGGTCACTGATTAAATGATGAAAGGAGATTTGAAGAAATACCATGTGAAAGAAATGTTTCAAATGAGCACAGAATATGAAGATATTTGTCTCATGTAAATGCTCACCAAGTAGTAACCTGAACAAAGGTTTAGCTTAATAATCAGGTGGACAAGATATCTATCATGTGGACATCAGTCAGCCACCTGGGTCTTGATAAATGGACTTACAAACAAACTGGCCATGTAGGCAAGGTTAGAAACCATGTATGGACTAGTCAAATGATTTTCTACTTACAAAGGGTGATTTGGCTGAGCTGATGCTGAGTGCCTAATCTGCCAACAGCCAAGACCAACAATGAGCTCTTGATATGGTGCCATTCACCAGGGGTACCAGTCAGCCACCAATGGCAGACTGATTACACTAGACAATTTCCATCATAAAAGGAGCAGCCTTTGCTCTCATTGGAATAAATATTTACTCCAGAAATGACTTGCCTTCCTTGACCACATTATTTCTGCCAAAACCATTATCTATAGTCTTATAGAATATCTTATTTCTTCTAACCATCAAACTCATATTTCAGCAATTGCAATTTGGCAATCGGCCCATGCTCGTGGGATTAATTTATCTTATCATGTTCCTTGTCACTCTATAGCAGATAACCTGAGATAATATCAAAATACTATATCATTTTAAAAGCTCAATTATGGTGTTAAGCTTGGAGAAAACTCTTTGAGGAGCTGGGGCTATATCCTCCATAATAAAGTATATTTTCTGAGTTAGTGACTATTTTTGTCCTACTTCTCCCATGACAAGGATTTAAGGATCTTGGAGTTAAGGACTAGACATTGCAGTGGTTTTTTGTCCTGGAACAACTTTAGACTCTGCTGGTTTGGAGCTCTGAGTTTCCAAGAAAGTAATGTTTCCATCAAGAAATATAATGTTGATTCCACTAAAATAGAAAGTGACTATTCCACTAAAATAAGAAGCACCACTTGACCAATTTGGACTACTCATGATAGTGAAGCAATATGCAAAGAAGCAGTTATTCACTGACTGGGGTAATTAACCCTAACTGCAAAAAGTATACTAGATTGCTGTTACACAACAAGGGCAGGAAGAAATATGTCTGGATTGCATAAATTATCTGGACCACCGCTTATTACTTCCATGTTTTGTGAGAAAAATTAAGAAAAAACTGAAACACCTATGAATTAAAAATGCTAATGTAGCAATCCTTTAGGGATGAAAGTTTGTGTTACCCCACCAGGCAATGAACTGCAACCAACTAAGATGACAATAATGAGGACTTGAGAAGTTTTGAGTATTTCTGAAAATGTCTTTATTTTAATTTTTGAAGAATAATTTCACTGCATATAATTTCAGTGTTCACTTTTTTTTTCATGTAGCATTTTAAAGATGCTCCATTTTCTGGCCTCTGCTATTTCTGGCTAGAACTTAACTCTCCTTCATATCAACTTTCTCCTGTATGTAATGTGTTCAAATGTTAATCTCCTTCCTTCCTTCCTTCCTTCCCTTCCTTCCTTCCCTCCCTCCCTCCTTTCCTTCCTTCCTCCTTCCCTCTCTCCCTCCCTCTTTCTTTTTGTGTTTTCCTTCCTTTCCTTCCTTCCTTCTTTCCTTGCTTCCTTCCTTCCTTCTTTCCTTCCTTCCTCCCTCCTTTCCTTCCTTCTTTCCTTTCTTCCTTTTTCCTTCCTTCCTTCCTTTTTCCTTCCTTCCTTCCTCCTTCCCTCCCTCCTTTCCCTTCCCTTCCTTTCCCTTTGCTTCCTTCCTTCCTTCCTTCCTTCCTTCCCTCCTTCCTTCCTGCCTCCCTCCCTCCCTCCCTTCCTTCCTTGACAGTCTCACTCTGTCACCCAGGCTGGAGTACAGTGGTGTAATCTCAGCCTCCTGGGTTCAAGCGATTCTTGTGACTTAGCCTCCCAAGTAAGGGGGTGTATTAGGGTTCTCTAGAGGGACAAAACTAATAAGATAGATGTATATATAAAAGGGAGCTTATTAAGGAATATTGACTCACACAATCACGAGGTGAGTTCCCACAACAGGCTGTCTGCAATCTGAGGAGCAAGGAACCAGTTCGAGTCCCAAAACCTCAAAGGCAGGGAAGCTGACAAGGCAGCTTTTGGTCTGTGGTCAAAGGTCCAAGAGTCCCAAAGCTGAAGAACTTGGAATCCGATGCTTGAGGGCAGGAAGCATCTCACACGGGAGAAAGATGTAGGCTGGAAGACTAAGCCAGTCTAGTCTTCACACGTTCTTCTGCCTGCTTTTATTCTTGCCATGTTGGCAGCTGATTAGATGATATCCTCTCAGATTGAGGGTGGGTCTGCCTTTCCCAGTTCACTGATTCAAATGTTACTCTCCTTTGGCAACATCCTCACAGACACACCCAGAAGCAATGCTTTGCATCCTTCAATCCAATCAAGTTGACATTTAAAATCAACCATCACAGGGGGATTAGAGGTGTAAGTCACCATGACTGGTTATTTTTTTTTTTTTAATTTTTTGTAGAGACAGAGTTTCATCATGCTGGTCTCAAGCTCCTGGCCTCAACTGATCTGCCCGCCTACGCCTCTTAAAGTGCTAGGATTATAGCTGTGAGCCACCACACCCAGCCCTTTTTCTTTTTTTCTGTAGACCTCCTCAGTGGACATCTTTTCAACAATTTGTGAAGATCATAAGCACATGATCTTCTTTGTATTTATCCTGCCTGAAATGAGCTTGGTATTATTACACATGTAAGTTTATGTTTTTTTATGAAATTTTGGGATATTCCAGCCATTATTTGTCCAGTATTCTTCTTATCATTTGCCTATAATATTATTTGCCTTGTGCTTTAAGTCCAAAAGTTGTATATTTTAGAATCTCACCCAGAATAGTTACCTCCTTTCAAGGGTCAAAGCTTCTCAATTTTGGCTTGATTTGGGTCAAATCAAATAACACAAAATTGATTTAGTGTTATCAATTTTTGTCTTAAATTTTGTGTACAGTTCATAAATGTTATCTGTGTCAGGATTGGCCTAATGCAAGCTGCGCCCCCATTACCAAAATCTTTGGTTTTATTTTAAAATTCTTTTTATAATTTTTTCAGATGGAGGCATTTCTCAGTTTCTTCTAACACATATATTTAAAGTTATGGATATCATTCTAAGTGCTGCCTTAGCTCATGCCCATAAGCATTAATATACAATATTTTTATTAAATTAAAAGTACATTTTTATTTCTGTCAGTATTTTCAAATTGTTTTTTATTTTTAATTTTTTTTGTGAGTACGTAGTAGGTGTATGTATTTATGGGGTACGTGAGATGTTTTAAAACAGGAATGCAATGTGAAATAATCACATCATGGAGAATGGGGTATCTATCCCTGTAAGCACTTATCCTTCATGTTACAAACAGTCCAAGTACACTCTTTTAGTCATTTTAAAATGTACAATTAAGTTATTATTGACTATAGTCACCCTGTTGTGTGATCAAATAATAAGGCTTATTCATTCTTTCTATTATTTTTTGTACCCACTAACTATCCTCACCTTACTGTCTTTCCAGGCCCCAATACCCTTTCCAGCCTTTGTTAACCATCCTCTAGTCTCTAGGTTCATGAGCTCAATTGTTTTTATTTTTAGTTCCCACAAATAAGTAAAAACAGGAAAATTTTGTCTCTCTGTGCCTGGCTTATTTCACTTAACATAATGATCTCCAGTTCTATTAATGTTGTTGCAAATGACAGGACATCATTTTTATGGCTGAATAGTACTCCATTGTGTGTATGTACCACATTTTCTTTATCCATTCATCTAGACTGATGGATGCTTAGGTTGCTTCCAAATCTTAGCCATTGTAAACAGTGCTGCAACAAACATGGGGGTGCAGATATCTCTTTGATATACTGATTTCCTTTTTTAGGGTATGTACCCAGCAGGGGGATTGCTGTATTGCATGGTAGCTGTATTTTTAGTTTCCTGAGGAACCTCCAAACTGTTCCCCATAGTAATTGTACTAATTTACATTCCATCAACACTGTAAAAGGCTTCCCTTTTATCTACAGCCTCACCAGCATTTGTTATCGTCTGTCTTTCAGAGATAAACCATTTTAACTAGGATAAGATGATATCTCATTGTAGTTTTGATTTGCATTTCTCTGTTGATCAGTGCTGTTGAGCACCTTTTCACATACCTGTTTCCCATTTGTATGTCTTTTTTTGGGAAATGTCTATTCCAATCTTTTGCCCATTTTGATTAGATTATTAAATTTTTTCCTGCATTAGGAGTTTGAGCTCCTTATATACTCAGATTATTATTCATTTGTCAGATAGGTACTTGGCAAATGTTTTCTCCCATTCAGTGGGTTGTCTCTTCACTTCATTGATTGCTTCCTACACAGTACAGGTTTTTAACTTGATGTGATTCCATTTGTCCATTTTTGCTTTGATTGCCAGTGCTTATGGGGTATTGCTCAAGAAATTTTTGCCCAGACCAACTTTCTGGAAATTTTCTCCAATGTTTTCCTGTAGTAATTTCATAGTTTGAGGTCTTAGATTAAGCCTTTAATCCATTTTGATTTGAGTTTTGTATATGGTGATTCATTATTTGAGTTTTGCATATGGTGATGCATTATTTGCATATGGATATTTTCCCAGCACCATTTATTGAACAGACTTGTCTTCTCCTCAGGGTATGTTCTTGGCCCTTCTGTCTAAAATGAGTTCACTCTAAGTTTATGGGTTTGTTTCTGGGCTCTCTGTTCTGTTCCATTGATCTATGTGTCTGTTTTTATGCCAGTAATATGTTGTTTTGGTTGCTGTTGCCCTGTAGTATAATTTGAAGTCAGGTAATGTGATCCCTCTAGTTTTCTCCTTTATGTTTAAGATAGCTTTGGACATTCTGGGTCTTTGGTGGTTCCATATAAATTTTAGGATTGTTATTTTCTATTTCTTTGAAAAATGTCATTGGCATTTTGATAGAGATTGCACTGGATCTGTAGATTGGTTTGGGTAGTATGGACACTTTAACAATATTGATTCTTCCAACCCTTGAACTTGGAACATTTTTGCATTTTTTATTGTCCTCTTCAATCTTTTTCATCAGTTTATAGTTTTCATTATAGAGATTTTTGCTTCTTTGGTTAAATAAATTCCTAGCATTTTAATTTTATTTGTGGATATTATAAATCAGATTACTTTTTTAAATTTCTATTTCACATTGCTCACTGTTGCTATACAGAAATACTACTAATTATTGTATGTTGATTCTGCATCCTGCATCTGCCAGTATTTTAAAACTGAATCCATGAAATAGAAGAGATTTAAAAATTTTTAAACATACGGCAATATTTTAGTTATGATTTTGTTATTCATTTCTTTTTTTTTTTTTGAGATGAGTTTCACTGTGTTGCCCAGGCTGGAGGGCAGCGGTGTGATCTCAGCTTACTGTAATCTCTGCCTCCTGGATTCAAGCAATTCTCATGTCTCAGCCTTTCACGTAGCTGTGACGATAGGTGGGCGCAACCATGCCCAGCTAATTTTTGTACTTTTAGTAGAGACAGGGTTGGCCACGTTGGCCAGGCTAGTCTCAAACTCCTGACCTCAAGTGATACACCTACCTCAGCCTCCCAAAGTTCTGGGATTACAGAAATAAGCCACTGCACCCAGCCTGTTATTCATTTCAACTTTAGAGAACATACTCTATATGATTTCAGCTTTTTGACTGTACAGGGTCAATTTATTGTGAAATTTTTGTGTTTGTAAATAATACGTAATATGTAATTGTTCATGCAGTGTTCTAACATGTATCTACTTAGAAAAGTTTGTCAACAATGTTGCTTAAGTATTCCTTATGTACACTGATTCATTTGTTTGCTTTTCTCCTAGATACTGAGAGCACTTTGTCAAAAGAGCCCATGATGATTGTGGATTTCAGTATTCCTCCCTGTAGGACTCTCAAATTTTGTTTTACATATTTTTAGGCTATATTAGTAAGTACTGTTAAATCAAGTTTAGACTAAAGCTGCCTCCTTACATATTTAAGTTTGGTCTAAAGGTTTCGCTGTACATTGTGAACTATAACAAGCGGAGGTGTAAACAGACCATAGCCTACACTTCTGCCACTAACTGATGTTTGGCCAATCAATGTAGACAAGTGTTTGGATCGTGTTCAAATAAGGCAAACACTGAGCTGTAATCAATCTGGCTGTTTCTGTACCTCATTTCCATTTTCTGTACCTCACTTTCCTTTTTCTGTCCATAAATCTTCTACCACGTGGCTGCACTGGAATCTCAGGGCATACTCTGGCTTAGGAGGCTGCACAATTCGCAAATCATTCATTGCTCAGTTAAACTCCTTTAAATTAAATTTTGCTGAAGTTCTTCTTTCATCAGACAGCATCAGAAGTAGGATCCCAAGTAGAGCTTCTAATGACCCCCGAGAGCACTGAGCAACCAAGCAAGCTACCCGCCAGGCCCACTGTGTCCCTTTCTCTCCTAGAGCAGCTGGGGAGCCTGGTATTCTCCTGGTATTTGGATTCTCTGATTCCAAAGCTCCACAGATTTGTGTTTTAATTTTTGCTGCGGTTGTTGTTTGTTTTTTGAAATGGGATGTCACTCTGTTGCTCAGGCTGGAGGGCAGTGGTGTGATCTTGGCTCTCTGCAACCTCTGCCTCCTGGGTTCAAGCAATTCTCCTGCCTTAGCCTCTTGAACAGCTGGGATTACAGGCACCCACCAACATGCCCGGCTTTTTTTTTTTTTGTTGTTGTTGTTGTTGTTGTTGTATTTTTAGTAGAGATAGGGTTTTACCATTTTGGCCAGGTTAGTCTTGAACTTCTGACCTGAAGTGATTTGCCCGCCTCAGTCTTCCAAAGTGCTGGGATTACAGGCATGAGTCACCATGGGCCAGATTTGTGTTTTGATCCAAGTTTCCTTGAACAAATTTCTGATCCAAACTGGGTTTGGAAGTCATGACAGAAACTGGACTGGGTCCAGGATCTGATTGGCTCCAGTAATTAACTGGCTTGGATCCAGTTAGAGGCCTCTTACATCTGAGTGAGTCAGAAAGAAACTGGTTGTAAATGGCAATGGAAATTCGCAGAGATTTTTGTGTTCTAACCTCTTGTTTTCATTTTTACTGTGTGCTCAGGCAGGAAAAATATCACTGTGTGAGGTGATCAAGGTAACCTGAGAGTAAAGCCAATATTTGAGGTAAAAATGGGATCCTTAATTTCTGAAAAACTGAGTTCCTTCTGGCTTAAACATGCATAACTATTCAGCCCAGGAAGCAACGAAGTCTTACAGAAATGGCAAAATCTTACTAAAGATAACTTACAGTGGAACATTCCAAATGAACAGCACTGCACTGAAGTGTATTTGAAAATAAGGGCTCCCCAAGATTGTGCCACTGTACTCCAGCCTGGACAACAGAGCGAGACTCTAAGAAAAAAAAAAACCCACAAACAAAAAACAGAAAAGGAAAAGACGGGCTCCCAAATTAATCTCATCTAGGGATGCCTATTGATTTGCAGAAGCTTCTTAAAAATTTTTCAGTATTTTTATTTAAAAACTTTATGAAAGGCAAATAAAAACCTTAAGCAACTAATTGGTTAAAAAAAATGTCTGCTCATCATTTTTTATGGCTGCATAGTATTCCATGGTGTATATGTGCCACATTTTCTTAATCCAGTCTATCATTGTTGGACATTTGGGTTGGTTCCAAGTCTTTGCTATTGTGAATAATGCCGCAATAAACATACGTGTGCATGTGTCTTTATAGCAGCATGATTTATAGTCATATCCTTTGTAGGGACATGGATGAAATTGGAAACCATCATTCTCAGTAAACTATCGCAAGAACAAAAAACCAAACACCGCATATTCTCACTCATAGGTGGGAATTGAACAATGAGATCACATGGACACAGGAAGGGGAATATCATACTCTGGGGACTGTGGTGGGGAGGGGGGAGGGGGGAGGGATAGCATTGGGAGATATACCTAATGCTAGATGACGAGTTAGTGGGTGCAGCGCACCAGCATGGCACATGTATACATATGTAACTAACCTGCACAATGTGCACATGTACCCTAAAACTTAAAGTATAATAAAAAAAAAATTAAAAAAAAAAAAAAATGTCTGCTAACCTTTGGCTTAGTTACTACCCCAATCCAAAGGAAACAAGACTTCACACCAATTGGCTGACTTTGGATAAGTAGTGGGGTACATTTTACTTGGGTAAATGGTGGAATTGGATTGCAGGCCCTCCCCTCAGTAAAGTCCCTCTTGGTTAAAAAGGGATTTGGCACTATGGGATGTTAACTGCTATTCTCTTTGGATTAATCTGCCTTGCACTTTTTGCTGATGGCTATGGGTGACAGGATTAGACATGTACAGGAATGAGACATGGGGAACATTTTTCTCCCCAAAGGGGAAAAGTTGAGAGCTGATGGGACTGCTGGAAAAGATCCCTTTTATGACTGACAAGTGGTCATCTGATCTTTAAATCAGTGTTGCTGCAGTGGGTAGGTCTTTCTCTGGCCTCCCTGAGATCTCTGCTATACCCACCCCAAC
The DNA here is from genome assembly GCF_029289425.2 of Pan paniscus. Lineage (NCBI taxonomy): Eukaryota > Metazoa > Chordata > Mammalia > Primates > Hominidae > Pan > Pan paniscus. The sequence continues at coordinate 106,149,881 of NC_073253.2, forward strand.
ACAGGCAATGTTTTCTCTCTCTTTTTCTCCTTTCCCTTTTCTATCTTTTCTGTTACTCAGGGTGACCATCTTACCCAGAGAACACATGCTGAAACTCATTTAATCCACTTTGAGTGGACTAAAGATGATGGAGCCCAACCAGGAACAAGTTTAAGCCTAACCAGTTGATATTGGGCACTAAGCAGAGTGGTTAATGTTTTGTCACACGTATTTTGCCCTGGCTAGAATGGAAAATGTTAATTTGGGTCTCCTATGTAGTCGGCTGGGTGGCAACTTACAAAATTGAGAGATTGCCTATGGTTCCATGAAGCCAAAAAAGATGATTTTCCTTTGTGTTTTGGCTTGGGACCCATGGCTCTGGAGCAGCTAGCAGGGTTGCTACGGCCACTCAGGGAAGGGGACCCAGAAACCTGGCATGCCAGCAAAAGGGTAAGGATTCCTTACCAGTCAGACTTCTGGCCTCTCTCTCTGTGCAAACTGGTTGTAGCAATGGTAAAAATCACTGTCTCCTCCGCAAAGTTTTGATTAATTGGAAGAAAGGATTTGTGAGGCTAGTCTTAAGCTGTAGCAAATCTGGCATTCTTTGTGCTAAAAGCTTGTCTTTCTGCATTGTTCCATCATAAAAAGGGGTACCATAGGATGGAATGCGGGCCTAGGACCCCCATAAGCTTGCTGTTCAAGCCAACTTGGCAAACTCGTTAGTTACAAACTTTGCTGCAGGTCCCTGAAACAAAAAACTGGGTGAGGATTTCCTCTCGTAAGTCCTTGGGAAAAACAAAGGCGGTGCCACATTTTAGAGAAAATCTCTATATTCCTCATGGAACCCCAGGAATTGAAAGTAGATAGATTTCCCTCAACATCTAAGACTCCATTTTATTTTTCATTGTGGTATTTGATGTTTTTTATTTGGGCAGGGGGTGGGGGTTGTGGGGACATCAGAAATTACTTCACATTATGAGAGAACTTTGGTGTGTAATAAGTAGGTAGGAAATAAACCTTTAGGGATGGCAAGTGACAGTTATGGGGGAACACTCTGCTCTTTCCACGTTTGGATCAGAGAAGCATGCTCTTGGCCACCAAGAAAGTACAGAAATATCCTGACCCACACTGAGATAAGATTCCCATGGGGGATGGGCTGATTGCAGAATGGGCTGATCAACAGTACATGGTAAAATCATTGCACTGTCTTGTTTAGCATTTCATTTTTGGGGATCCAGGATTCAGTACGAAAATGACACCCAGAATTTTTGGGGATCTGTTTTGCCTTCCAGCCGTGACTGCTTATTAGGCCCTAGAAACTACATGTTTTCGTAGCTCTGTTCTTCTAAGGACACCACCCTGAATCCAGTAACCTAATAAAGAAACTTAAAAACTGCAAATGAAAAATCTTACAATTACTAGATCTTCTGTCTCTCTGTGTTGTTATATGTGTGTTATGCGTGTAATGTTTATATATGAAAGAGTTCTGATTAATTGGCTTAAAAACAATAAGTGCTTAAATCAAATATTTTGTCAGAAAAATACAACTGTGATGCCTTTTAGTTCACCTTTGGGAAATAAAGAGTTTTCGAGATCATTGGTAAAATAAAGAGATTTGGTCTAAATTAAGCAGGTCAGATATTAGGTTTGCTAAATGCTTTAAGGTGATAAACTGCTTCTTTGGCGTTTGAAAATTGTTTAAATCACCTGCTTTGGAGCCATTAGATTCTAGGTAAGGCCTGGGGACATGTGAAGTTAGCCAAGCCCCATGGCTATGCTGGAAAGTCAGACTTTACCTGCACTTCTATCTGGTGTCCTAAGCTCCACACCTAGTACATAATTAAAATCATTCACTTACCTGGTTTTTCACCAAAAATTAAATTGCCAAGAGTTAACGTTGTAACATATAATTGAGACTACTGAATAAACAGTTTTAGTTGCAAGGTATGTGAGGAAAATGAAATGTACGTTTGATAAAATATTATTGGAAGGCATGGGAATGTGTTTTTTGTTTGTTTGTCCAGATTCAAGGGTTAAAGGATTGTTTTAAGTTAGATAGGATAAAGCTGAAGGTTTAAACAAAGTGTAGAAAGTTCATGAGAAATTAGTCTTGTAAAAGAAATTCTGTGTGTGAATATATTGGCTAAATTTAAAGGGGTATTTTTCATTTTTTTCTGTAAATTGAACATTAAAGGCACAAACAAGGTTTTCTTAGGACACTGATCTGCTCTTTAAAAATTTTGTAAAATGTTATAAAAGGTTTATGAGAATCTCACATGGTCAAACTGATTAAGATTGGATAGATTTGTTTATAAGGGTTTATTAAAAATAGGGGTTGACATTAATAGCACCCTAATGCAAGGACGAAATTTGGCTTTCTCTCTTGAACCAGATTTTCATGTACTATTAAAGGATAATGAAAGATTTTTGTTTGCCTTTTGAATAAACTATAGGACAAATAAGAGAAATACGAGAGACAGATTGTTTGGAAAGCTAAGTGTTCCGTCTATCAATGAGTAAAGGTTTTTGCCTTTTAAAAATGTTTGAGTCATCATTTTGGCTAAATGAATGACTTATGGTGACCTGGAATTCTATTTCATAATTTCAAGTGTTTAAACCTTTAACATATTTGGTAGGCTTCCCAAAATCAAATTTTAGCTTCAAAATTGTATTTTCTGACCTCTAACTTTGGGATGCTGCAGAGGGCCCCTGAAGCATCCAAAAAAGAGGCAACCAGAATTATTTGACATGTTAAGTTACATGGGAAGCATTGTCAAAATAAAAAATAATGTTTAACCTTCTTCAGGTTATATTATAGTGCATGATATTAAAATATGTTCCAAAATGACATAGGATTTCTAAAATTCTAATATGTCTGAGTATATGCTATCAACCATAATTATGGTTATTATATTAAGTTATTGTAGACCACAGAAATAACCAAATTTCCTTTTCAATTATATCTTTAACTATGACTATTTAAAGTCATTTCCACAGTTAATTGCTTAATTCTGATGCACTTTCTGAAAACTGCATGAGCACGCAAAATCCTAGAATATAACGTCTTTTAGGAGGCTCATGAAAGGATGGAAAGGACCCTGGAAACCACTTTGGAATACAGGTTTCTGATGACTAGAATCATATCATTTGGACTGGGTAAGATATCCTGGAACTTTAATGAAAAGATTGACTGGTTTATAAAACTGCTAATCCAAGTAGAACAAAAATTAATTGAATACCAAGAAAATACTTTGACAGATTTTCATGCTGAATCAGCCAATACTGAAATTGTTTAGTTATACAGTTTGAATGAACTCCATGGTCTAAGTCAAATTACCTATGATAACTCATTAATTATCAGTCTTTTGCACTGAAATTGGAGAAACAACTGGTATTCAAGAGGACACAAGTCCAATGTTAAGCATGGACTCATGGAGAACCAGGACAGCCACCTTGTTCTTCCTGAGTCCTTAATGTTTTTCTTATTAAAAGTTCTGCATTCCATGACTTATCATGGAAAAGATAAGATAATCCAAATTAAATAGATATTGGTATGGTGACTTCTAAATTGCTAAAATAGTTTATGACCAATATTTGGTTTCTCAAACCCATATTCTTGGGAAGACAATCAAAGCTTCAGGTACATTCGGCTACCTGAAGGGCCATTTAAACATTTATAGAGGGATTTCATTCAATTGTCATTTTCAGTGCAGATTTTCTGGTTATATAAAAGCTTTCCCACTCGAGAGGGCTGATGTTGTAACTGTAGATTATTATGTCACCATGCATTTTTACCAGGTAAAGAAAGCTTTTATGGGTCACTGACTGAGGACAATCAACCCCTTAACAACCTAGAACCTGAAGACTGGATCTTCTGAGAACATCAGAGAAAGACTGCTCTTGCCACCTGCAGTGCAGCAAAACTTCAGGACCTGAACCTTGGGTTCATAATCTCGTAACCAAGAAGGGTCCCTTCATACTCTTGGAACTGTACACCCATTGGAAACCTTAAGGTGAAGCTAACCTGGAAAGTCTCTCCCCAGAAGATGGCATCCTTAATGTGAACAGCTTCTCCTAAGATCACAGATCAGGACTTCTCTACCATCATGAGACTCTTATCTTTGAATATTTGTTCTCTTGCTGATGCCTCTATGAAAAACAGAAGTGAAGGGGGGTCTTTTGTGTGAACTCATGGGGTATACTTTTATTTGTGAAGGACTTTGCAGCCAGCCTTAAACATGGATAACTTTATACTTTGATAAATGAAAGATGAAGACCCAATGCAGGTTGTAAATTTTAATGGTACATACTTTGCCTCATAATCAGTTAGAAACAGAACATTTGTTCACTCCTCTTAACCTACGTCATGGGTTAATGAGAACATTGCCAGGAAGCCTTCACTCTTCTAGAAGGACATCATTGTTAGGTTCTTTTCCATGGTTTGGAGTAAAAGACGCAATGATTAGAAATATATTCCTCATGATAGTCTCTATAGCAGATTCTACTGTAAAGGTTATGGTTACACAACAGACTTTAAATTATCTTGTGAAAATTATGCTAAATAATAGAATTGCTCCAGATTACTTACTGGCTAAACGGGAAACCATCTCTGCAGCTGCTGGCACTTGTGGCCTATGGAGAAATACATCACATTAGGTATTATAGAGATTCAGTTGTAGGGGATTAATGCAGAGACTGCTTAGTTAAGCAAGTGGATTCTTTAGCTCATTCTTTCATCTATTTAATTTTAAGTGGTTTTGTTTATGGGGACCCTGGGTAAGGACCATACTCCAAATATTATCCTCCTGACAGCCATAATGGTAGTCCCCCAGTGTGCTGTATTCTCTCAAAAGTTTTAAATGTTTGCATGCAGCCATACCTAGAATGTCAAATGGTCTCTCTTTAACTGGAATGAAAAGAGATGAAAGAACTGTGTGACCAGGAGGGCACTGTAACCTATGAATGACATGCTGAGACTGGACACCCAAAATGATGGTAACTAAGAGTAGCACTAAGGCCCTAAGTTTTGGTCACACTCTCACCTAAGTGAGAAGCTGGCCAAAAAGGGGGAATATCAATATATTTACTTTAAGTTCTGGAATACATGTGCAGAACGTGCAGGTTTGTTACATAGGTACACGTGCCATGGTGGTTTGCTGCACTGATCAACCCATAATCTACATTAGGTATTTCTCCTAATACTATTTCTCACCTAGCCCCCCAACCCCTGACAGGCCCCAGTGTGTAATGTTACCCTCCCTGTGTCCACGTGTTCTCATTGTTCAACTCCCATTTATGAGTGAGAATATGTGGTGTTTGGTTTTCTGTTCTTGTGTTAGTTTCCTGAGAATGATGATTTCCAGTTTCATCCATGTCCCTGCAAAGGTCATGAACTCATCCTTTTTTATGGCTGCATAGTATTCCATGGTGTATATGTGCCACATTTTCTTTATTCAGTCTATCATTAATGGGCATTTGGATTGGTTCCAAGTCTTTGCTATTGTGAACAGTGTTGCAATAAACATACATATGCACGTGGTCTTTATAGTAGAATGATTTATAATCCTTTGGATATATATCCAGTAATGAGATTGCTGGGTCAAATGGTATTTCTGGTTCTAGATCCCTGAGGAATTGCCACACTGTCTTCCACAATGGTTGAACTAATTTACACTCCCACCAACAGTGTAAAAGCATTCCTATTTCTCCACATCCTCTCCAGCATCTGTTGTTTCCTGACTTTTTAATGATCACCATTCTAACTGGCATGAGATGGTATCTCATTGTTGTTTTGATTTGCATTTCTCTAATGACCAATGATGATGAGCTTTTTTTCTTATGTTTGTTGGCTGCATAAATGTCTTCTTTTGAGAAGTGTCTGTTCATATCCTTTGCCCACTTTTTGATGGGGTTGTTTTTTTTTCTTGTAAATTTGTTTAAGTTTCTTGTAGATTCTGGATTTTAGCCCATTGTCAGATGGATAGATTGCAAAAATTTTCTCCCATTCTGTAGGCTGCCTGTTCACTCTGATGATAGTTTCTTTTGCTGTGCAGAAGCCCTTTAGTTTAATAAGATCCCATTCATCAATTTTGGCTTTTGTTGCCATTGCTTTTGGTGTTTTAGTCATGAAGCCTTTGCCCATGCCTATGTTCTGAATGGTATTGCCTAGGTTTTCTTCTAGGGTTTTTATGGTTTTAGGTTTTAGGTTTAAGTCTTTAGGTCATCTTGAGTTAATGTTTGTATAAGGTATAAGGAAGAGGTCCAGTTTCAGTTTTCCGCATATGGCTAGCCAGTTTTCCCAACACCATCTATTACATAGGGACTCATTTCCCCATTGCTTATTTGTGTCAGGTTTCTCAAAAATCAGATGATTGTATACATGTGGCATTATTTCTGAGGCTTCTGTTGTGTTCCACTGGTCTATACTGTTTGGTACCAGTACCATGCTGTTTTGATTACTGTGGCCTTGTAGTATAGTTTGAAGTCAGGTAGTGTAATACCTCCAGCTGTGTTCTTTTTGCTTAGTATTGTCTTTGTTATATGGGCTCTTTTTTGGTTCCATATGAAATTTAAAGTAGTTTTTTTCTAATTCTGTGAAGAAAGTCAATGGTAGCTAGATGGGGATAGCATTGAATCTATAAATTACTTTGGGCGGTATGGCCATTTTCAAAATATTCATTCTTCCTAATCATAAGCATGGAATGTTTTTCCATTTGTTCATGTTCTCTCTTATTTCCTTGAGCAGTGGTTTGTAGTTCTCCTTGAAGAGGTCCTTGACATCCCTTATAAGTTGTATTCCTAGGTATTTTATTCTCTTTGTAGCAATTGTGAATGGAAGTTCACTCACGATTTGGCTATTATTGGTGTATAGGAATTCTTGTGATTTTTGCACATTGATTTTATATCCTGAGACTTTCCTTAAATTGCTGATCAGCTTAAGGAGATTTGGGGCTGAGACGATGGGGTTTTCTAAATATACAATCATGTCATCTCCAGACAGAGACAATTTGACTTCCTCTCTTCCTATTTGAATACCCTTTATTTCTTTCTCTTGCCTCATTGCCCTGGCCACATCTTCCAATACTATGTTGAATAGGAGTGGTGAGAGAGGGCATCCTTGGCTTGTGCTGGTTTTCAAAGGAATGCTTCCAGCTTTCACCCATTCAGTATGATATTGGCTGTGGGTTTGTCATAAGTAGCTGTTATTATTTTGAGATATGTTCCATTAATATCTAGTTTATTGAGAGTTTTTAGCATGAAAGTGTGTTGAATTTTCAAAGGCCTTTTCTGCATCTATTGAGATAATCAGGTGGTTTTAGTCATTGGTTTTTGCCACTCTGTTTATGTGATGGATTATGTTTATTGATTTGTGTTATGTTGAACCAGCCTTGCGTCCCAGGGATGAAGCTGACCTGATCATGATGGATAAGCTTTTTGATGTGCTGCTGGATTCAGTTTGCCAGTATTTTATTGAGGATGTTTGCATCGATGTTCATCAGGGATATTAGCCTGAAATTTTCTTTTTTTGTTGTGTCTTCGCCAGGTTTTGGTATCAGGATGATGCTGGCCTCATAAAATGAGTTAGTGAGGAGTCCCTCCTCCTCAATTTTTTGGAATAGTTTTAATAGCAATTGTACCATCTCTTCTTTGTATCTCTAGTAGAATTCAGCTGTGAATCCATCTGGTCCTGGGATTTTTGTTGTTGTTGTTGGTAGGCTGTTTATTATAGCCTCAATTTTGGAACTCATTATTGGTCTATTCAGGGATTCAGTTTCTCCCTGATCCAGTCTTGGGAGGGTGTATGTGTCCAGGAATTTATCCATTCTTTCTAGATTTTCTAATTTATTTGCATAGAGGTGTTTATAGTATTCTCTGATGGTAGTTTTTATATCTGCAGGATCAGTGGTGATATCTGCTTTATCATTTTTTATTGCATCTATTTGATTCTTCTCTCTTGTCTTCTTTATTAGTCTCACTAGCAGTCTATTTTGTTGATCTTTTTAAAAAACAAACTCCTGGATTCATTGATTTTTTGAAGGGTTTTTCATATCTCTATCTCCTTCAGTTCTGCTCTAATCTTAGTTATTTCTTGTCTTTTGCTAGCTTTTGAATTTGTTTGCTTTTGCTTCTCTAGTTCTTTTAATTGTGATGTTAGGGTGTCAATTTTAGATCTTTCCAGCTTTCTTCTGTGGGCATTTAGTGCTATAAATTTCCCTCTAAACACTGCTTTAGCTGTGTTCCAGAGATTCTGGTACTTTATGTCTTTGTTCTTATTGGTTTCAAATAACTTATTTATTTCTGCCTTAATTTTGTTATTTACCCAGTAGTCATTCAGGAGCAGGTTATTCAGTTACCATATAGTTGTGTGGTTTTGACTAGTTCCTTAATCCTGAGTTCTAATTTGATTGTACTGTGGTCTGAGAGACTGTTTGTTGTGATTTCCGTTCTTTTGCATTTGCTGAGGAGTGTTTTACTTCCAACTATGTGGTCCATTTTAGAATAAGTGCAATATGGTGCTGAGAAGAATGTATATTCTGTTGATTTTGAGTGGAGAGTTCTGTAGATGTCTATTAGGTCCACTTGGTTCAGAGCTGAGTTCAAGTCTGAATATCCTTGTTAATTTTCTGTCTTGTTGATCTGTCTAATATTGACAATGGGGTATTAAAGTCTCCCACTATTATTCTGTGGGAGTGTAAGTCTCTTTGTAGGTCTCTAAGAACTTGCTTTATGAATCTGGGTGCTCCTATATTGGGTGCATACATATTTAGGATAGTTAGCTCTTCTTGTTGCATTGATTCCTTTACTGTTATGTAAAGCCCTTCTTTGTCTTTTTTTATCTTTGTTGGTTTAAGTCTGTTTTATCAGAGACTAGGATTGCAACCCCTGCTTTTTTTTTTTTTTTCTTTCCATTTGTTTGGTAAATATTCCTCCATCCCTTTATTTTCAGCCCATGTGTGTCTTTGCACATGAGATGGGTCTCCTGAATACAGCACATCAATGGATCTTAACTCTTTATCCAATTTTCCAGTCTATGTCTTTTAACTGGGGCATTTAGCCCATTTACATTTAAGGTTAATGTTGTTATGTGTGAATTTGATCCTGTCATTATGATGCTAGCTGCTTATTTTGCCCATTAGTTGATGCAGTTTCTTCATAGCATCAATGGTCTTTACAATTTGGTATGTTTTTGCAGTGGCTGGTACTAGTTGTTCCTTTCCATGTTTAGTGCTTCCTTTAGAAGCTCTTGTAAGACAGGCCTGGTGATGACAAAATCTCTCAGCACATGCTTGTCTGTAAAGGATTTTATTTCTCCTTCACTTATGAAGCTTAGTTTGGCTGGATATGAAATTGTTGTTTGAAAATTCTTTTCTTTAAGAATGTTGAATATTGGCCCCCACTCTCTTCTGGCTTGTAGGGTTTCTACAGAGAGATCTGCTGTTAGTTGGATGGGCTTCCCTTTGTGGGTAACCCGACCTTTTTCTCTGGCTACCCTTAACATTTTTTCCTTCATTTCAACCTTGGTGAATCTGATGATTATGTGTCTTTTGGTTGCTCTTCTCAAGTTTGTGGTGTTCTCTGTATTTCCTGAATTTGCATGTTGGCCTGTCTTGCTAGGTTTGGGAAGTTCTCCTAGATAATATCCTGAAGAGTGTTTTCTCACTTGGTTTCATTCTCCCCATCACTTTCAGGTACACCAATCAAACGTGGGTTTGGTCTTTTCACATAGTCCCATATTTCTTGGAGGCTTTGTTCATTTCTTTTCATTCTTTTTTCTCTAATCTTGTCTTCATGCTTTATTTCATTAAGTTGATTTTCGATCTCTGATATATTTTCTTCTACTGGATCGATTCAGCTATTGATACTTGTGTATGCTTCATGAATTTCTCATGCTGTGTTTTTCATCTCTATCAGGTCATTTATGTTTTTCTTTAAACGGTTATACTAGTTAGCAATTCCTCTAAACTTTTTTCAAGGTTCTTAGTTTCCTTGCATTGGGTTAGAACATGCTCCTTTAGCTCAGAGGAGTTTGTTATTGCCCACTTTCTGAAGCCTACTTCTGTCAATTCATCAAACTCATTCTCTGTCCAGTTTTGTTCCCTTGCTGGTGAGGAGGTGCGATCCTTTGGAGGAGAAGAGGCGTTCTGGTTTTTGGAATTTTCACCTTTTCTGCACTGGTTTTTCCTTATCTTCATGGATTTATCTACCTTTGGTCTTTGCTGTTGTTGACCTTTGGATGGGGTTTCTGTGTGGACATCCTTTTTGTTGATATTGATGCTATTCCTTTCTGTTTGTTTTCCTTCTAACACTCAGGACCCTCTGCTGCAGGTCTGCTGGAGTTTGCTGGAGGTCCACACCAGACACTGTGTGCCTGGGTACCACCAGCAGAGGCTACAGAACAGCAAAGATTGCTGCCTGTTCCTTCCCCTGGAAGCTTCGTCCCAGAGGGGCACCCACCAGATGCCAGCCAGAGCTCTCCTGTATGAGGTGTCCATCGACCTCTGCTGGGAGATGTCTCCCTGTCAGGAGGCATGGGAGTCAGGCACCCACTTGAGGAGGCAGTCTGTCCCTTAGCAGAGCTCGAGCGCTGTGCTGGGAGATCCACCGCTCTCTTCAGATCTGGCAGGCAGGAATGTTTAAGTCCGCTGAAGCTGCGTCCATAGCCACCTGTTTCCCCAGGTGTTATTACAGATAGTTTTTTCTATAAGTCCCTAACTGGGGCTGCTGCCTTTCTTTCAGAGATGCCTTGCCCAGAGTGGAGGAATCTAGAGAGGCAGTCTGGCTACAGCAGCTTTGCCTAGTTGCAGTGGGCTCCACCCAGTTTGAACTTCCTGGTGGCTTTGTTTACACTGTGAGGGGAAAACCGCCTACTCAAGCCTCAGTAATGGCAGATGCAATGGGAAATTTTTAAATAAAATTATGGGAGGCCATTGTTTTGGACTGAATTCATGCACTAGGCCCCAAAAGCCCAGACCAAACCAAAATGGAGCCACTTGTGCTAAACCTGACATAATCAAACTAAGACTTTAAGGAAACACATAGATCCTAGTGTGTCCAGAATTAGTGGGTTCTTGGTCTCACTGACTTCAAGAATGAAGCCGTGGACACTCGCGGTGAGTGTTACAGTTCTTAAAGGCGGCGTGTCCAGAGTTTGTTCCTTCTGATGTTTGGATGTGTTCAGAGTTTCTTCCTTCTGGTGGGTTCGTGGTCTCACTGGCTCAGGAGTGAAGCTGCAGACCTTTGCAGTGAGTGTTACAGCTCTTAAGATGGTGCGTCTGGAGTTGTTCGTTCTGATGTTCCGATGTGTTCAGAGTTTCTTCCTTCTGGTGGGTTGGTGGTCTCGCTGGCTCAGGAGTGAAGCTGCAGACCTTCACGGTGAGTGTTACAGCTCTTAAGGCAGGACGTCTGGAGTTGTTTGTTCCTCCTGGTGAGCTCGTGGTCTCGCTGGCTTCAGGAGTGAAGCTGCAGACCTTCGTGGTGAGTGTTACAGCTCATAAAGGCAGTGTGGAACCAAAGAGTGAGCAGCAGCAAGATTTATTGCCAAGAGCAAAAGAACAAAGCTTCCACAGTGTGGAAGGGAACCCAAGCAGGTTGCCACTGCTGGCTCGGGCAGCCTGCTTTTATTCTCTTATCGGGCCCCACCCACATCCTGCTGATTGGTAGAGCTGAGTGGTCTGTTTTGACAGGACGCTGATTGGTGTGTTTACAATCCCTGAGCTAGACACAAACGTTCTCCACGTCCCCACCAGATTAGCTAGATACAGAGTGTGGACACAAAGGTTCTCCAAGGCCCCACCAGAGTGGCTAGATACAGAGTGTCAATTGGTGCATTCACAAACCCTGAGCTAGACACAGGGTGCTGATTGGTGTGTTTACAAACCTTGAGCTAGATACAGAGTGCCCATTGGTGTATTTACAATCCCTGAGCTAGACATAAAGGTTCTCCAAGTACCCACCAGAGTAGCTAGATACAGAGTGTCAGTTGGTGCATTCACAAACCCTGAGCTAGACACAGGGTGCTGATTGGTGCATTTACAATCCCTTAGCTAGACATAAAGGTTCTGCAAGTCCCCACCAGACTCAGGAGCCCTGCTGGCTTCACCCAGTGGATCCCGCACGGGGGCTGCAGGTGGAGCTGCCTGCCAGGCCCGCGCCCTGCGCCTGCACTCCGCAGCCTTTGGGTGGTCGATGGGACTGGGCGCCTTGGAGCAGGGGGCGGTGCTCGTAGGCGAGGCTCCGGCCGCACAGGAGCCCACGGGGTTGGGGGAGGCTCAGGCATGGCGAGCTGCAGGTCCCGAGCCCTGCCCTGCGGGAAGGCAGCTAAGGCCCGGCGAGAAAATGAGCACAGCAGCTGCTGGCCCAGGTGCTAAGCCGCTCACTGCCCGGGCCGCTGGGGCCAGCCGGCGGCTCCGAGTGCGGGGTCCGCGGAGCCCACGCCCGCCGGGAACTCGCGCTGCTGGCCCGAAAGCATCGCGGCGCAGCCCCTATTCCCGCCTGCGCCTCTCCCTCCACACCTCCTCCCAAGCTGAGGGAGGCAGCTCCGGCCTTGGCTAGCGGAGAAAGGGGCTCCCACAGTGCAGCGGAAGGCTGAAGGGCTCCTCAAGTGCCACCAAATGGGAGCCCAGGCGGAGGAGGCGCTGAGAGCAGAGCAAGCGAGGGCTGTGAGGACTGCCACCACGCTGTCAACTCTCACTAGAACAGACAAGATTTGGTTTTTTTCTGCTGTAAATAAGATGTTCCAGCATAGGGAGTTACCCTCTACTATAACACTTAAGAAAAATAACCTGAAGTCCTTGTCCCCACCTTGCAAAACCCACTATTATACTGTTTCTCAGTGGGTTTCAAGGCCAAATAAGTACACTTATGATAGTGATAGTGACGTTGATGACTAAAGTTTTGGTCAATCTTTCAAAATTGAGAAGGTGACCAAAAGGGGAGAATTGTTAAATCAAGTTTAGCCTAAACCTGCCTCCTTACATATTTTAATTTCAGCATAAAGATTTCTCTGTGCATTGTGAACTATAAAAAGTGGAGATGTAAACCGACTGTAGCCTACACTTGTGCCAGTCACCGAGTGTTGGCAATCAAATGTAACCAACTGTTTGGACCATGTTCAAATAAGGCAAAGGCCAACGTGTAACCAATCCAGCTGTTTCCGTACCTCGCTACCATTTACTGTATGTCACTTTCCTTTTTCTGTCCATAAATCTTCTACCACGTGGCTGCAGTGGAGTCTCAGAGCCTACTCTGTCTCTGGAGGCTGCACAATTCACGAATCGTTCGTTGCTCAATTAAACTCCTTTAAATTTAATTCATCTGAAGTTTTTAAAGTACATATAAGCTTTATCTGTCTGGTAAGTTAAATTTATTTAAATATTATCAAGGGTTTTTCTTTAACTCTAACAATTCTTTTTTTTTTTACCTTGAAGTCTATTTTGTAAACTATTAAAATAGCTACCTGTTTATTATTATAATTACTCTATTTCCATTCTCTTACTCTCAACATTTCTGTAGTGTATATCAAGCAAATGACATAAATGTATTTTGTTTTGGTTTGTGTTTAATCCCATCTGATATGTTTGTCTTATAACTCAAACATTTCATTCAGTAGCATTTATCATAATAACTAATATGTTTGGGTTTTAATTTGCCACTTATTTTTTGCTTTCTACATATATTCAATCTGTTATCTTTCTTTTGCTCTATTTTCTTCCCTTTTGGATTATTTTTATTATGATGATATTTTGCTTGCTGGTTTATAAGTTATATATTCTATTTTCTTTCAGGGTTACTTTACAAGTAAAAATGTTCACATTTAACTTATTAAAGTCTATTTAATTGACTTATTAATGTCAATTCTTTTACTTTCCTCCTGGAAAATACAATGGTCATAGACTCCTTTAACTCCATTGCCCCTCTAACTTCTTTATATGCTAATAGCAATTTCTCTCTACATTTTAAACATCATGATATATATACAGGTATAATTTTATACCGTCTATATTACTTACATTTTCTTACATGTTTACCATAGTGGCTTCTCTTTCTAATTTCAGAACAGCTATCTGGAATTATTTTCCTTTTGCTTGAAGTATATTTTTTAGATATTTTATAATTTTATATAGTATGGATTATCTTATAGCAAACTCAGTTTGTCCAAAATGGATTTTTGGTTATTGTTAACCTTTGGAACTTTTCTGTTTGCTTTAAAGGTTTTGTTTGTTTTTGCTGTGTATAACATTCTACTTTAGAAGTCACTTTTCTTAATTATATTGTAGATGACATTACACTATCTCTTGACTTCCACTGCAGCTATAAAAATCAGCTTTCAATGTTACATTTTTTATGTTGAAGGTAACCTATTTTATTTCTCTGATTCTAAGATATTTTGTTGTATTGTTGGTTTTCAGCAATTTTTCTGTTATATTTCTAGGTGTGGATTTGTTTTTATTTATCTTGCTTTGGATTTTTTGGCCTCTTTGAATTTGCATATTGATATCCTCCATCAATTTTGGAGGATCATCAGCCATTATCTTTTAAAATATTGTCTGTCATACCCTCTCTTCTACACTTCTTTGATTTCAATAAAATATATATATTCAACCTTTGCATTCTATCTTCTATATCTTTTGCACTCCCTTTCTTATTTTTCATCTTTTTTCTCTCATTATTGCATTTTCCTTTGTTTCTTCTGACCCGTTTGTTGTTGTTCATTGTTGTTCTGCAGATATTTCTGAAGGTTACCTTAAATCTATTTTAGAACAAAGTGGGATAAAATACCTAGCTCTCCATATTTCCATGTTTCCCAATGACTTCCAGATTATTATATTTTTCTCTGAATTTCTATGATTGCTACTAGAAAAATAAAACAGAAAGGACAAAAAAGCAATAACATAAAATGCCAGTGTTAGCTTACTCATAGGAATAAGGATGTGAAGAAAAGCAACACAGGTCAGAAATGACAAACAGGAAAGAATAACTTGAAACATGGCAATATTATCTTACTTCACAATATAAGTAGGGCAGGAAAGTTTAAAAAAAATCAGAAAGTACCAAGAAGGAGGAAACAACTGGAAACAGAGCAATTTTATCTAATTGTGCAATGATACAGATTTTACTAAATGTTTTATAGTAATAGAGTTAGCACACTATATTAAAATGGGTGTCTTGCTTTCAAAATTGTACTCACAATTACATCTGTGATGGTTTATGTTATGCATTCCCTCATCTCTTGCCAAACACATATTGTTTGAATCATTGACCATCTGCTGCTGCCTTGTAACCACAGGAGTAAATGGGCTATAGCTTACTAAATACAATACATAATGATATGAAACTACATTAAAACATGTAATAATGTTTTAGGAAAATGTGTTAAATTATTAGACTGGATACTGCACCCTAGTGATCAATGACATGCTTGAAGTATGTTTTCCTGAGCACTGAGGAGGAAGATATTCTTCCTCACCTTGACTTAAGCATTTTCCCCTCATATTGAAGCAAAATAGTATGGTAATAAAATATTATAATTTGGGGGCTAACTGAAATAGGCAGATGCTTAAAATCTACTGTTGACTATCCATATTATTTCACCTTTTTAAGCCCTAGCTTCTTCACTGGTAAAATGAAAATAATTTATGTACGTTATTGATTTTATTGTGTTGTCCAATTGAAAGAATACACGTAAAGCACTTAACAAGAATACTTGCCATGTAAGTGCCTCAATAATTGTAAGCTATTATTATGATGCCCTGCTGGGGCTGGCTTTTATGTAAGATATACCTGTGTAAGAGGAAAGAGAAAATGTTACTCAAGACAAAGGAGACTAGGGAGCACAAGGACTCACAAGGTGACAAATGTAATAAAGTCCATGCATGTACAGAAATGCCACGTGCCTAGTGTTAGAACAGGACCTAGAAACACCTCACACCACCACCTGAATCTTTTCCCCAACCCAGCAGTTTCCTTCGGGTATGCACAATACTTGAGTTTCTATATAAAACAGGAATAGAAAAGAGCAGGGTATAGTAGAGTTCTTAAAAAGGGCAAGTCGGGGCTGGGCGTGGTGGCTCACGACTGCAATCCCAGCACTTTGGGAGGCCCAGGCGGGCGGATCACTATGTCAGGAGCTTGAGACCATCCTGGCTAACACGGTGAAACCCCGTCTCTACTAAAAATACAAAAAATTAGCCAGGCGTGGTGGCGGGTGCCTATAGTCCCAGCTACTCGGGAGGCTGAGGCAGGAGAATGGCGTGAACCCAGGAGGCGGAGCTTTCAGTGATCCAAGATCACGCCACTGCACTCTAGCCTGGGGGACAGAGCGAGACTCTGTCTCAAAAAAAAAAAAAAAAAAAAAGGCAAGTGGGTAAGATCACTTATGTTTAATATAAAACTATAAATGAGTTATTTCACTTTTTTTCTAAATCTGAAATCTACTGTGAATTTTATATTTAAAGCACAAAGCATATCCCTAGACACACTTCAGGTGTTCACTAGTTAATGTGGCTAGTGGCTATGAGATTGAAGAGGGACAGTCTAAACGATGTATAAGAATACAACAGTCTGAGAGAATACCTCAAGAAATAAGGCAGGGTGCAGTGGCTCATGCCTATAATCTCAGCACTTTGGGAGGCCAAGGTGCGGGGGCCCCTTTGAGCCCAGGAGTTAGAGACCAGCTTGAGGAACATAGACCCAGAGACCTCAACGCTACAAAAAAAATAGCCAGGTATAATGGTGCATGCCTATAGTCCTAGCTACTCTGGAGGCTGAGGCAGGAGGATGACTTGAGGCCAGGAGTTCAAGGCTGCAGTTTGCTATGATCACGCCACTGCACTCCAGCCTGGGTGCAGAGCAAGACCCTGTCTCTAAAAATAAATAAATAAATAAGAAAGAATTAAGCATGTTATGAGAATTATAAAAGCATCCACTAGATGGTCTTTAAAAATAGAAACTAGATATGTCATATTTTTACTTAATCTTTTTTTGCCTTAAATTAATGTTCCTACTAAATAGTTATCCAGTATGAAGTCTTTGTGAGAAACTTTCTTTTCATTTATCTCAGATTATGCTTTTCTTCTGAATGGGCTATTTTTTGGAAAATTATCTATTTTTATTTTTGGACAAACATTCAAGAGCTAATGGAATATAGTATCCATTACATCAAAAACTACATTCATCACACGCTAAACTTAAAGTGGGTGCATCTCATTACTTGTAAATAATACCTTATATTTAAAAGTGCTTTGTTTAAATATAAATAAAAAATAGGAAGAATTGACACCTTTAAAATACTAATATACGGCTTTAAGAGCCTTTGTGTTTGCTGTTCCCTCTGCCTAGAACATGCTCCCTTACATCCCTGTGGTCTTCACTGAAATGTGGCCTTTATATAAAGCCTTCCTTGGCTATGTAATCTAAAATGGCAAGTCTCCCACGTTGTACCATCTTTATTTTTTATTACTTATTATTTACATTTAACATATTATACATTTTACTATTTATCTTGCATATTGTCTGTTGTTCTTTGAGAATATAATCTCTGTAAGGGCAGAATTTTTTTGTGGGTGGGGTGGGGTGGGCTGGTTGGACCACTAGTTACAACTATAGAGCCTAGAACTGTGGCTGATACTCAATATATGCCTCTTAAATTTGTGAGTGAATTCGTATATTTATTCTATCATTCTATTGTAATAATGCACTCATTTAAGAAACCTTAATTTGTGTCTTTTTAAAGATTTGTATTAGGCTCTGAAGAGTGGGGGCTTGAACGCAAATGCCTCTGGTTTAGCAGTATACAACTCACTGGCCGAATCCAGCCATCACCTGATCTTGCAAATTGTTTCACTGGAACAAAGCCACATTTGCACATTTACATATTGCTTTCACATTACAATAGTAGAGTTGAGTCATTGTGACAGAGAACATATATCCTGCAAAGCTGAGAATATTCACTATTTGGTCCTTTGTAGGAAAAAGAAAAGGGTTGCCAACGCCTGATTACCCTTCTCCTGAGGAAGATAGTTCACCTAAACCTTTAAAACCTTTCTGTTTGCAGATCAAACTTTAAAAATCCTTTATTATTGTGATAACATTCTTGGATTTACTACAGAACCAAGCTTTCAGTACATCCCCACAGAAGCCACATACTTTTTTATGTACTATACTCTGAATGAGTACATAGTGAAACACTTCTTGTCTAAAACTACCCAGAATCAAACTAAAAGTGAATGTTAAAAACAAGTTTTAATGATTCACAGGGTAACTATCTACCTAATTTATTTCATGGGCCATGATTCATTGCTGTAACACTACATATAGGTATAACATTCTGAGAGATTATTCTGATTAAAAAAATGGGCAAATGACCAGAATAGACATTTTTCCAAAGAAGACATATAAATGACCAACAGACACATGAAAAGATGTTCAACATCACTAATAATGGAAATGCAAACCAAAACCACAATGAGATATCACTTCACACCTGTTAGGATGGCTGTTATCTAAAAGATTAAAGAAAGATAAATGTTGGCTAGGATGTGGAGAAAAGGGTACCCTTGTACATTATCAGTGGGAATGTAAATTAGTACAACCATTATGAAAAATAATGTGGCTGTTTCTCCAAAAAATAAAGATAGAACTACCATACGATTGAGCAACCCCATTTCTGATTGTATATTCAAAGGAAATGAAGTCAATATCTTGAAGAGATATTCATACTCACAAGTTCATTGCAGCATTATTTACAATTAGCCAAGATAAGAAAATGATGTTTGCTAATTTTAATGTAAAAGGAAATACCCTGGCTTTCATATTCAAACCTTCAAACTGTCAGCTGTTAAGAATATTTCTACAAGAGAATTTGAAGAGTAAATTGCTTTTGCAGGGTGATAAAGACATCACCTCATCAAATACTTACCTTCATGATTTAGCAGCTCCTATTTTGGTATTATCTCTCTCTCTTTTTCCTGTGTGTGTGTGTTTTTTTTCTTATGAAAAAAGTAAAAATGAATCAGTTGTTAGGCAACATGCTTAGATGAATGGTCATGGTTTACATTTAGTCAGCTGTCCATACCACTAAATGAGATAAATTATTATTCTGGAAATGGTGATGGTAGTGAATCAGTTTGTTAACTGGAGCTCTGATTAAACATTGATTCAAAACTTGAACATTTATGCACGCATATACAAAACCTTTTCACCTTTCCACTTGAGAAGAAACTGTGTGAAAGGAACATTTGTGGTCATTTTCAAAGGAAAGCCATATTTCTAACAAGTGACAGGAGAAACATGCAAATTCACAGATGGTATGAATCATTCAGTCTCTCTTTTTATAAACCAGTGTAAAGAATAAGCAAAGTCCGTCAAAAAAGTTACATAACTTTTTGTCTTTTTCTACTCATGAGCAACACTTACTTGAAATACTTTCAAGGATTCAGTTTTTGGAAGAGGTTTCAGATAGAAAGGGTACAGAATAAGAGAAATTTGATAGTTGTTTTGTGCCAAAATTGTTTAGCATTTTTTTATTCCAGTAAAAAAAAGGACATAATATTACCAATAAAATTTTTTATGAAGTGCAACAAAAGGCAGATTAAGTAAGTTAGCATTCTAATTCTCATAAATTCTGTTCGATGTTTGTCCTTTTAATAACTGGAAAGTAAACATGTTTTGCTAAATGCTATCTTATATCTATAGGACTTTAGAATTTTAATCATTAGGTTGTAATTACCAATGAAAGAATAGTTTGTCAACTCAAGGAAAAAACTGAACATCTCTTCATCTAAAATGTACCTTCCACAAAGCAAAACCTGCCTGAAATTTGACCATCTGAAATTCATTCTATGCCATCTGATTTATTTTATAAAGTTAATAATGTTGTCCCTCAGTTTCTCCTTATCCAGAATCATCTATTTCAGTTAGTGAAATCACTTAGCCATCCAAGCTAGAAACCTCTGTGCATGTTAAAAAATAATTTCTCCTCTACGATATACTGTATTTCCGAACTCCATTAATCATCCTTTTCTCCATCACAATTGCCATGACCACTCTAGGCCCCTTACAAATGCTCAGGTGTATTGCCACATCCCATAACTGTTCTTGCTCTTTCCAGACTATCCCTCTCCAATACTTCATACTGCTGTCAAATCATTCATTTACAGTAGACCTGAGCAGGATATCTTAACCTAAATGAAAATTGAAAAATAAAAAACAAAAACAAAAAATAAAACACATGGCTGCTGATGTGTTTACAGAATACTAGTAAAAACTCCTCACTGGTTGAAGATGGTATGAAAAGAATATTGGTTTTATATTGTTGTTCTAGTACTTAGTAGCTGTTTACTCTTAGAGAAAAAGAAATTATTTAAACTCTTTGAGACTTAATTTCTTCAAACGGGATAGTAATACATACCCAAGAAAGTTGCTGTGTTACTAAAATGAGACAATTCATTTGAGACTGTTTAGTGGAATAGCAAATCCAAAAATCAATTTTCTTTTCTCAATATAATTCCAAATTACTTTTTATATTATATCTTGCAATACTCATCCTCTTGCAATCCAGGCTGTAACATTCCAGTTTTCCACAAACATACATACATCTTTGCTTTATTTCTTCTGCCTAGAACACCTCTCTTCTCCTTCTACATTCAGCCCACATCTACTCATCCTTTGAGGCCCAGTTATCACTCCTGCAACAATTTCCCTAAGTTACTTGTACTCTCCAATCAGAAAAGATTCCTCTGGGCTGTCAACAGCATATTCTAGTGTTTTTACATGCTGTTTGTCAAGACTGTGAAGGGCAGGGCATGAACTTTTTACTTACAAGCTAACAGGTTAACTGCTACAGTTTAATAATGCTGGAAAACAAGAGATTCCTGAAATAGAGGCAATAGACTTTACTCTCAGCAGACAGCATGAACTTTATGTTCGTGTTGCTTCTCCTTGTTCCCAAAGTCCCATGGTGTTGCAGCAGAGGGGGTCCATCTAGATGCTGGACATGCAGTGGAATCTTTAGCTTAGGGAACCTAAATCTGTTGTAGTGGGTTGCAAGCAAACCTGCCAACTTTTGTCCTGAAGGGAAATATTATCTTGATTGTGCTGGACAATAAACAATCTATATTTTGCTCTGCAAAGTAGGCTACATCTGTCTTCAATGTCATTCACTCTGCAATTTACTGTGAAACAATAAACTAGAACAAAAGAGCTATTAGTTCTGTTTGCAAGTTGTGCGGAAACATGAGAGATCCATAAAGACTTGTATCCCAACACTTTCATCAGACCTTTCCCTTTGTGTTCCACATTGGGCAGGTGGAGGAATTTGTACATGAGCAGTGTCCTATACATATGCAGGATCCCAGTGACCACAAAACTGACATCCTCTGTATATTTCAAAACAGAAAATCTCCAAAGAGGAGCAAACTAAGGTAAAAATCCAAAGTAAGGTAAGGAAAGCCTAAGTGCTGGGATAGTTTCAAATTTACATCATTTTCTCTTTAACAATGGTGATTAAATTATTCATAATTTAACTATACATTTTTGGACTTTTATAAGGCTTATAATGCAGATAAAATCACAAACCTGTAAAAAATTTATTTTTGGTTGGAAAAAGTACAGGTATCATAGATACCAAAAATTCAGGTATATTACTACTAGGAGTTGCCGCATCTTCATGGGTATCTATGGTGAGCCTAGTCCTTTATCTACATTATCTTTATTCTTCATACCAACCATAGAGGAAATTTTCATATTTCAAATTTTTGGAATGAGTGCTTAGGTGGCTTACTTCAAGTGAAAAATCTAATGAGGGAAGGACATTATGTCTTTTTTTTTTTAACTCAGTCTATTTGGATGGTTCAAAATTCTATAAGTAAAACTTCCTCAAGAGAATTGTCTTTGGAGATTGCTTTTCCTCCATGATTACCAGCTAGGACTGTGAAACTAAGGGAAGTGGTGATAATTCTGAAAGTTGTCCCAGACTCAGGTCAGTGAGTGACTACATGAACAGTGCTAGGCAGGAGCTGCCAAATGTAGTGATAGAAGAATTCCTAAGTCTCTCTTCACCTACCTTTCCATTTTGACCAGAGTTCATTCTAATGATGGATGTACTGGAGCAGTATTCTCCTTTCACTTCTAAGGAAGGTCAAAGCAATCATTCTTTGGCAGAAAAGACAGGGCTGCTCAGAAATGCAGACCGATTTTATAAGGATTCCTATTAGCATTTCTATTTCTCAGATTAGCATTGTCCATAAAGCCTCAGAAGGTTTTATTTAGTCATCCATTCATTTATCTTTCTATCTAGCCAACAAATACTTGTTAGCCATTGAACTGCTAAACGACTCTAGAGAATGAAGAGGTAAATCCATGTAATGAAAGGAATGTCAACTTTGAAATCAGACAGACCTTAGATGGATTCTTGTCTCTGCTACTTACGAGATTATCTAACATCTCTGAGCTTCGGTTTCATAGGCAAAGTAAACATAGTAATACGTATCCCTAAAAATGTATAAAACTAAAGAAAAGTAAAACTATCAGCCTCAATATATGTATGTGGCGGCAGCAAGTATGTAAGTTGCCTAACAGAGGTCTGAAACCAAAATAGTGTTCCCTTCCTTTCTCACTCAGGCATTACAAGGCATTAATGTACAATATGCTACTTGTGGAAGACCAACGTAGTTAAAAAAAAATTGGTTCCAGTTTTTGCCCATTCAGTATGATATTGGCTGCGGGTTTGTCATAAATAGCTCTTATTATTTTGAGATACATCCCATCAGTACCTAGTTTATTGAGAGTTTTTAGCATGAAGGACTGTTGAATTTTGGCAAAGGCCTGTTCTGCATCTATTGAGATAATCATATGGTTTTTATCTTTGGTTCTGTTTATATGATGGATTATGTTTATTGATTTGCGTATGTTGAACCAGCCTAGCATCCCCGGGATGAAGCCTACTTGATCGTGGTGGATAAGCTTTTTGATGTGCTGCTGGATTCGGTTTGCCAGTATTTTATTGAGGATTTTTGCATCAATATTCATCAGGGATATTGGTCTAAAATTCTCTTTTTTTTGGTGTGTCTCTGCCAGGCTTTGGTATCAGGATGATGCTGGCCTCATAAAATGAGTTAGGGAGGATTCCCTCTTTTTCTATTTATTGGAATAGTTTCAGAAGGAATGGTACCAGCTCCTCTTTGTACCTCTGGTGGAATATGGCTGTGAATCTGTCTGGTCCTGGACTTTTTTTAGTTGGTAAGCTATTAATTGTTGCCTCAATTTCAGAACCTGTTATTGGTCTATTCAGGGATTCAACTTCTAGTTGGTTTAGTCTTGGGAGGGTGTATGTGTCCAGGAATTTATCCATTTCTTCTAGATTTTCTAGTTTATTTGCGTAGAGGTGTTTATAGTATTCTCTGATGGTAGTTGTGGGATCGGTGGTGATATCCCCTTTAACATTTTTTATTGCATCTATTTGATTCTTCTCTCTTTTCTTCTTTATTAGTCTTGCTAGCGGCCTATTTTGTTGATCTTTTCAAGAAACCAGCTCCTGGATTCATTGATTTTTTGAAGGGTTTTTTGTGTCTCTATTTCCTTCAGTTCTGCTCTGATCTTAGTTATTTCTTGCCTTCTGCTAGCTTTTGAAATGTGTTTGCTCTTGCTTCTCTAGTTCTTTTAATTGTGATGTTAGGGTGTCAATTTTAGATCTTTCCTGCTTTCTCTTGTGGGCATTTAGTGCTGTAATTTCCCTCTACACACTGCTTTAAATGTGTCCCAGAGATTCTGGTATGTTGTGTCTTTGTTCTCATTGGTTTAAAGAACATCTTTATTTCTGCCTTCATTTCGTTATGTACCCAGTAGTCATTCAGGAGCAGGTTGTTCAGTTTCCATGTATTGTGCGGTTTTGAGTGAGTTTCTTAATCCTGAGTTCTAGTTTGATTGCACTGTGGTCTGAGAGACAGTTTGTTATAATTTCTGTTCTTTTACATTTGCTGAGGAGTACTTTACCTCCAACTATGTGGTCAATTTTGGAATAGGTGTGATGTGGTGCTGAGAAGAATGTACATTCTGTTGATTTGGGGTGGAGAGTTCTGCAGATGTCTATTATGTCTGCTTGGTGCACGGCTGAGTTCAATTCCTGAATATCCTTGTTAACTTTCTGTCTTGTTGATCTGCCTAACATTGACAGTGGGGTGTTAAAGTCTCCCATTATTATTGTGTGGGAATCTAAGTCTCTTTGTAGGTCTCTAAGGACTTGCTTTATGAATCTGGGTGCTCCTGAATTGGGTGCATATATATTTTGAAAACTGGCACAAGACAGGGATGCCCTCTCTCACCACTCCTATTCAACATAGTGTTGGAAGTTCTGGCCAGGGCAATCAGGCAAGAGAAAGAAATAAAGGGTAGTCACTTAGGAAAAGAAGAAGTCAAATTCTCCCTGTTTGCAGATGACATGATTGTATACTTAGAAAACCCCATCATCTCAGCCCAAAATCTCCTTAAGCTGATAAGCAACTTCAGCAAAGTCTCAGGATACAAAATCAATGTGCAAAAATCACAAGTATTCCTATACACCAATAACAGACAAACAGAGAGCCAAATCATGAATGAATTCCCATTCACAATTGCTTCAAAGAGAATAAAATACCTAGGAATCATACTTACAAGGGATGGGAAGCACCTCTTCAAGGAGAACTACAAACCACTGTTCAACGAAATAAAAGAGGACACAAACAAATGGAAGAACATTCCATGCTCGTGCATAGGAAGAATCAATATTGTGAAAATGGCCACACTGCCCAAGGTAATTTATAGATTCAATGTCATCCCTATCAATCTACCAATGACTTTCTTCACAGAATTGGAAAAAACTACTTTAAAGTTCATATGGAACCAAAAAAGAGCCTGCATTGCCAAGGAAATTCCAAGCCAAAAGAACAAAGTGGGAGGCATCACGCTACCTGACTTCAAACTATACTACAAGGCTACAGTAACCAAAACAGCATGGTACTGGTACCAAAACAGAGATATCAACCAATGGAATAGAACACAGCCCTCAGAAATAATACCACACATCTACAACCATCTGATCTTTGACAAAGCTGACAAAAACAAGAAATGGGGAAAGGATCCCCTATTTAATAAATGGTGCTGGGAAAACTGGCTAGCCATATGTAGAAAGCTGAAACTGGATCCCTTCCTTACACCTCAGATAAAAATTAATTCAAGGTGGATTAAAGACTTAAATATTAGACCTAAAAGCATAAAAACCCTAAGAAAACCTAGGCAATACCATTCAGGACATAGGCATGGGCAAGGACTTCATGTCTAAAACACCAAAAGCAATGGCAACAAAAGCCAAAATTGACAAATGGTATCTAATTCAACTAAAGAGCTTCTGCACAGCAGAAGACACTACCATCAGAGTGAACAGGCAACCTACAGAATGGGAGAAAATTTTTACAATCTACCCATCTGACAAAGGGCTAATATCCAGAATCTGCAAAGAACTTAAACAAATTTACAAGAAAAAAATCAAACAACCCCATCAAAAAGTGGGCAAAGGATATGAACAGCCACTTCTCAAAAGAAGATATCTATGCAGCCAAAAGACACATGAAAAAATGCTCATGATCACTGACCATCAGAGAAATGCAAATCAAAACCACAATGAGATACCATCTCACACCAGTTAGAATGGCAATCTTTAAAAAGTCAGGAAGCAACAGATGCTGGAGAGGATGTGGAGAAATAGGAACACTTTTACACTGTTGGTGAGACCGTAAACTAGTTCAACCATTGTGGAAGACAGTGTGGCAATTCCTCAAGGACCTAGAACTAGAAATACCATTTGGCCCAGCCATCCCATTACTGGGCATATACCCAAAGGATTATAAATCATGCTGCTATAAAGACACATGCACACGTATGTTTATTGCGGCACTATTCACAATAGCAAAGACTTGGAACCAACCCAAATGTCCATCAATGATAGACTGGATTAAGAAAATGTGGCACATATATACCATGGAATATTATGCAGCCATAAAAAATGATGAGTTCATGTCCTTTGTAGGGACATGGATGAAGCTAGAAACCATCAATCTGAGCAAACTATCGCAAGGACAGAAAACCAAACACCACATGTTCTCACTCATAGGTGAGAATTGAACAATGAGAACACTTGGACACAAGGTGGGGAACATCACACACCAGGGCCTGTCATGGGGTAGGGGAGGGGGGAGGGATAGCATTAGGAGATATACCTAATGTAAATGATGAGTTAACAGGTGCAGCACACCAGCATGGCACATGTATGCGTATGTAACAAACCTGCACATTGTGAACATGTACCCTAGAACTTAAAGTATAATAATAATAAAAAAAATTAGGACAAGTAACTTAGCTTCAGAAAAAAAAAAAGATTGGTCTCAGACAACTAAAATATTTAGTTTTAGATGTAGCTGATTACATACTGGATATGGGTTTTGGGTCAGAAATGAAGCTAATTTCCCGCCTAGTAATGCCATCAGTGGAAAAGTATAACATCCTTATGTCCAGTTCTACTTTTCTAAAGGAAATTCAAAGTTTGTCTGAGAAATTAATAAAGTTGGACTATTTGTTTGCTGCTGTTAGATGAGGTTGGGTGCTCAACAGCATGCTCCTTCATGGTTGAAAGAAACTGCTGATAGTACATATGTTCCTGGCTTCAGTAGTGGTACAGGAGGGACATCAACTGATGTGTTTGCATCGGTCGATACTGGGAAAAATTTCCAGACAAGAGCATTTTGAACATAGTAGGGCTTGCTTTTTCACACACTCCCAGTTCAGTTGGTGATGAGTCTTGGGTAAAATGAAAACATTGAAATTTGTAGTACAATTTTGATGCAAAAAAAGAAAATTATCTTATTTTTAATTTTTCTTATATAGAGACAGAGTCTCATTGTGTCCCCCAGGCTGGAGTTCATTGGTGCAGTCCTAGCTCACTGTAACCTAACCCCTGTGCTCAAGCCATCCTCCTGCCTCAATCTCCCAAGTAGCTGGATCTATAGGTACATGCCACCAGACCCAGTCCAGAAAAGAAAATGGTTCTGATTTTTGAATTTTTAATATGTGTGAAATCTGACATCCTGGTATCTCCTGTTCTATTCCTACTCTCACCCTTAAAACAAATATTTACTGACTAGTAATGTGAAATGCGGTAAGCTGCAACATTGCAGTTACTGATACCAATGGAATTCACTGAAAAGATTAATGCATTCTAAATGTCTTGATTTTTACTTAAAAAAACACCATTAAGGAGCTTACCATCTACTTGAGAGGAAAATAGATAATAATGAAAATAGATGAAAAATATTCTTCAGGCCATAAAATGGAGAGAGAGTTGTTCCACTGGGAGTATAAAGAGCTAACTTTCAGTCCACAAGATTGAGGATTTCATTATTATGAACTAGTCTTTCCTAAATCAAGAGTAATAGCCCACATGGATCTCCTTCCCTCTACCTAGTTTAATTGACCCCTCTTGTTTTCCACATTGGCTTCAGTGTAATTAGAGGAAGAGGAAAAATTCAGCTGGAAATCAGAAAAGCACACTTTTTACCCTTTCCAGGAAAGAAAGTATTTACATCAGTGCTCCACTCAAGTCTCTACCCTTTGGTTTTGCACAGCCTGTCTGTGGTATTTGCCTAACCTTTCTTGGAAAACCCTTTTGGTAATGTCCCCTTGAAAACCATAGCTTGAGTGAAAGCCACAAGGAGCTTGCAAATCTGCAAACCACAGCTCACCTCATGACTTAGAATCTCTATCAAGTGTCCCCAGTTTACCCTGAAGGCAGTGCAAGTCCTCTCAAAGTTAGACAGCCTATCTGTACTTTCACATTAGTGAATATCAATGATTTATTTCTCAATTCTTGTTCTTTTTGCCCCAGGATCTTTCCTTATTGAGGTAGCGATTTTTTTTTTCAGATTTTATTTTGAAGGAATTATAGATTCACAGGTAGTTGCAGTCTACTTTTACCCAGTTTTCCTTAGTTGTTCCATCTTTCCTAGTTACATTATAATATCGAAATCAGGAATTTGTTATTGGTTCAATGTATGTGTATAGAGGCAGTTTTTTTTTTGTTGTTTGTTTGTTTGTTTGTTTTGCATTCCTTACTGCTTTTTACAAAAGTACTTCCTCTAGTACTCACAATTTCTTACTGTGGTTAATTCCTAAATTGGGCTGACAGTGTGCAGAAGCCACAGTTATGCCAAATATACTCTGTGCCAATTTTCCTGTAGGCACAAGCTTTCCAAAATAAACATGTTCCCAACATCAGGAATCTTTTTTATGTAAACTCTGGCAAGACAGTTACAACATCCACAGTACATGTAGAAAATGTGAGTTGTTTAGGAAAATCTCAAAATAAGATATTTGGTAACCCTATTTTAATTATCATAGCCAATAACTAAATACATAATAATGTTACTTTACTTCATTATGTTTAATTTTTTGTAGAAGTTAACTTTATTTGCAGTTAACAAAGTTACTGTATATCCACTTTCTCAGTTACATTATGTTAAAAATGTTATACTTTTTTTTCTACATCACAAATATGCAACTATGACCTAGAGACAGTGAAGAAAATGAGTGGAATGAGGGAGAAGACATTCTCCCCCATCAGTGCCATGATTAGGTTTTTCTACCCCAAAGTAAGAGTTATCAGTTCTACTTTAATCTGAATATAAGCAGTCTGGTTAAAAATTCAAGTGGTGTTTAAGGAAACTACTTTCTCCTTCCCACTCTTCACAAACTATAATATCAATTTTTGATCTAGGAGTAAAATTTTCAGAATCTAGGTGAGCTCTGAATTTGAATATATAGAAGTCCTAGCCCCTGATGTGATGGTGCAAATTTTAGCCCTTGAAAAACATGGGGATTAGGAATGTCAACAGTCCCTGTAGTTGAAAATTAATTTGTAACTTCTGACTCCCTCAAAACTTAATCACTATTAGTCTACTGTTAAACAGAAGCCTCATCAATAATAGAAACAGTTGATTAACACATATTTTATGTTATATGTATTATATACTGTATTCTTACAATAAAGTAAGCTAGAGAAAAGAGAATGTTAATAAAAAATTATATGGAAGAGAAAATATATTTACTATTCATTAAGTGGAATTGCATCATCATAAAGTTCTTCATCCTCATCATTATCCCATTAAAAAGGCTGAGGAAAGAAGAAAGAGGAGGGGTTGGTCTTGCTGTCTCATGAGTGACAGAGGTAGAGGAGATAGAAAGGGAAGCAGGAGAGACAGGCACACTCAGTGTAACTTTATGAAAATATCAGTCTGGATTGTTTTGCTTTTTCATTTCTCTAAATATATTTCTGTATGGTACCAACCCTTCTTCCATTGTTTGCTTTAGTTTCAGTGCCCATATCATGGAAGGGGCCATGTTGTGAAGTAAGACGGAAGCAGTATCACATAACCAGAACCCTTCTACCAGATTGTCTACTGTCAATTTGTTTCCTGATACTGTTTCTTCTATATCTTCTTCCTCATCATCTGGCACTGGCTTGGAAGTACTCATCTCCAGCTACTAGCTGGAGATTCACCTTCTGTTAACTGCTCTGGTGTGGTGTCTGTTAGCTCTTGAATTTCCCTAGGATCCATATCTTAAACTCTTCACCTCCCCACTTTTTTTTTTCCTTATCCACAATCTCTTTCATGATTTCCTTGATTGGCTTTGTCATAAATCCTGTGAAATCATGCACAACCTCTGACACAGTTTTCTCTAGCAGGAATTTGTTGTTTCTGGCTTGATGGGTTTCATGGCTTTTGCTATAACAATAATGGCATCTTCAAATGTGTAATCCTTCCAGACTTTCATGATGTTCTCCATATTGGGATTCTCTTCCACAGCACTGACAATCCTTTCCATAGAGTACTGTGTGTAATGAGCCTTACAGGTCTTTGAGGTC
Organism: Pan paniscus; assembly: GCF_029289425.2. Lineage (NCBI taxonomy): Eukaryota > Metazoa > Chordata > Mammalia > Primates > Hominidae > Pan > Pan paniscus. The sequence continues at coordinate 106,179,804 of NC_073253.2, forward strand.
TCCTGATCTAGAGACTGAATTAGAGACCTTGTATTTGGGAGCATGTAACCCACTTCGACACCCTTGATGCTGAACTCATGGGGCTCTGTGAGGCCAAGGGCATTGTCCAATATTAAAAGAACTTTAAGACAGTCCTTTACTGGCAAGGTGCTTCCTGACTTCAGGGACAAAGCATCAGTGGAAACAATCCAGAAAAAGGATTCTCTGTTCAGGCCTTCTTGTTGTACAACCAAAAGACTGGCAACTGGTGTTTATCTTTTCCCTTCAAGACTCAGGGGTTAGTAGCTTTATAGATAAAAACAGTCCTGATCATAAACCTGACTGGATTTGCACAAAACAGTGCAGTTAGCCTATCCCATCTTGCCTTAAATCCTGATGCTTGCCTTTCTTTCTTACCAATAAATGTTCTCTGTGGCATTTTTTTCCCCAGAATAAGACACTATGGTCTGCATTAAAAATGTATTTGGGCCTATACCTTTTCTCTTCAGTGATTTTCTTAATAGCAACTTGTTTGCTGCTTCATAGTTGGCAGAAACTGTTCCTCTTGTTATCTTGACATTATTTAAGCCAAATCTCTTTCTAAAATGATCAAACCATCCATTGCTTGCATTAAATTCTCCAGCTTTAGATCCTTCATATTCCTTTTGCTTGAAGTTGTCATATAATGACATTGCTTTTTCTTGAATTGTATTAAGGTCTATAGGTATATCTTTCTCATAGTAATCCTGAACCCGCATAAAAGCTGCATTTTCAATATGAAACAAAAAGGTATTTCACACTTTCCGTGTAAGTCAGAAGTGAAAAAAAGAAGTACTTCACAAAAAGCACAAGATTTTTACACCTGTTGGTGCAGCTTCAGCAAAAGCTTCACATATTTCCCTTTTTGTTGCAATGGTCCTTACTCCACATATTGGCCTGCTCTTGTGTTGCTATAAAGAAATACCTGAGGCTGATAATTTATAAAGAAAATAAGTTTAACAGGCTCATGGTTTTGCAGGCTGTACAAGCATAGATCCAGCATCTGCTCCTGGTGAGGACCTCAAGAAACTTCCAATCTTGGCAGAAGGGAAGGGGGAACCAGCATGTCACATGGCCATAGTGGGAGCAAAAGAGGGGAGGGGAGGTGCCACACTCTTTTAAACAACCAGATCTTGGGTGAACTTAGAGCAAAGATTCACTCATTATCACAAGGACAGCAACAAGCCATTCATGAGGGATCCATTCAGTAACGCAAACACCTCCTGCCAAGCCCCATCTCCAACATTGGGGTTTATGTTTCAACATGGAATTTGGAGAGGACAAACATCCAAACTATATCACCCTGGATTCATTTTCACTGAAACAGTGGGCAACTGCAGCTGCAGATTTCAATTTATGGTGAATATCAAGCAATTCAACTTTTCCTTGTAATGTCATGACTTTGCTTATTGGGAGCACTTTCAGCATCACTAGTAGCACTTCATATGGATCCCATGGTTTTATTTAAATTTTGTGGTGTTGCACTAACCATGATGAAAAATACATAAGAACTGCAAGAAAGAACTTTTTACTGCAATACAAAATTTACTGGAAAGACAGCTGCTCCTGTGGAGATGATTAGAGTGTTTTACAAGGATGCTTGCAACACTTGAGCTCACAGTAATAGCAACAGGAGGAAGCTACAAAATTGTCACAGTAATACAACAGGTACTATAGTTAATTTTATGCAGTTATTCTTTAATACTGCATCTTCACCTATCTTGGCATTTCTCTTGACTGCAAATGGTACTTTGTATGGTCTGTGTTTATAAGCTTTGACAACTTTCAACTTTTTTATTTTGTGATAGAAATGAGAAAATAGACTAGTATCTACATCTATTTACACATTCATAATATATCCAAATTTTTCTTAATTTTTTTAATATTTCTAGTCTACAAAGTTCATCTTCAAGTTTTTTCAAGGCTTTATTTTCTTCAGAGAACATTGAATAGGAATATTTCTTGTAATCCTATTCTCAAACTACAGTGATTTAGGGGCCATTTTAATTTGTGTCATGATATAAGTTACTAATTCTGATATCAGGATGAGTACCTCTCTATTCTTTTTTTTTTTTTTTTTTTTTTGAGAAAGGGTTTCACTCAGACACCCAGGCTGGAGTGCAGCGATGCCATCTCTGCTCACTGTAACCTCTGCCTCCTGGGCTCAAGTAATCCTCCCACCTCAGCCTCCCAAGTCGCTGGGACTACAGGAGTGCACCACTACACCTGGCTTTTTTTTTTTTTTTTTTTTTGTATCTTTTGTTGGGACAGGGTTTTGCCATGTTACCCATGCTGGTCTCGAACTCCTGAGCTAAGGTAATCTGTTCATCTCAGCCTCCAAAAGTGATGGGGCTCCAGATGTGAGCCACTGCACCTGGCCCCTCTGTATTCTTTCGTGGCTAGGAAACCAAAAGAATTGTGACTATCGTAGGCATCAGTAAGCGTTGTGTTTTTTCAACTTTTATTTTAGGTTCTAAGGGTGCATGTGCAGGTTCATTACATGGGTAAATTGTGAGTCTCTGGGGTTTGGTATACAAATTATTTAGTCACCTAGGTAGTGAGCATAGTATCTGATAGGTTCAAGTAGTCCCCATTGTCTATTATTCCCCTTTCTGTGTCTATGTGTATTCAATGTTTAGCTTCCACTTACAAATGAGAACGTGAGGTATTTGATTTTCTGTTCCTGCATTAATTTGCTTAAGATAATGGCTCCCAACTCCATCCATGTTACTGCAAAGGATATAATTTTATTCTTTTTTATGGCTGCATAGTACCCCATGGTGTATACGTACCACCTTTAAAAAAAATCCAGTCCAGTGTTCGTAAAGCATGAAGCACTCTTTATCTGAAAAAATTATTTATATGAATATATGATTTCTCAATAATGTCAAATGGATAACTTGTTTCTATATTATTAACATTGAACAAGCGGAGGAAAATGTATCTTTCTCATCCTGTGCTATTTCTCATTAAGATTTAAATTATAAGAGGTAGGTTTATATGTTTTTCAACATTCAACAATTTTTTAATGTACCATTACATTAAATAAGAAAATATGCTTGGGATTTTAAAAAAAGGAAAAACTGAAGAAAATGGCTCTGCCAGTAATTTTGTGGCATTATGTCTTATTCATTCTGTGGTTCAGTTTCTCAGTTTGTGAAACAAGAACAGTAATAGTATCTATCCCATAGGGTCATTGTGAGAACTAAATTAATTTTAAAATAAGGCATGTAGAACTATGCCTAGCACTTATATGTGTTAACTATTATGTGGTAACTATTATTAACACTTATATGTGTTAATTATTATTAATGATGATGATTATATCCTCTTTTGAAAATGTGAAATACCAACAACTAAAATATCAGATATTTAGAAGACAAGAAATAAAAGTAGTAGATTATAAAATATTTAGAAGTAAGTTCCAGGTGCGGCGAGATCTGAAGTTTATATAATTGGGAGAAGCTTTTATAAGGAAATAGGAAAAAGGTTTTACAAGGAAGTAGGAGAAGCTTTTATAAGGAAAATAAATTTATAACAAAATTACAAATATAAAGTTAAGATTGATGGATTCTCATATCAGCACTGCTTAGAAAAAAAAGAGAAAAAAAGTGAAAATAGATACATACCTCAGTAGGAAAATAGCCAAAAAGTTGCACATTCATATACTAGCATACCAGATAGTCATTAAAGATAATAATAAATGTACTAACATGAGAAGGGATGTGGGGTATATTATTAAGTGGGAAAAGCAAAATTAGTTATGGCAGGCATGGTAGTTGCCTATCAGTAACTATTGCTTCAATTTTTCTTACAAAGAAACCTCTGATCTTATTCAGGAAGACAATGTGCTCAGCTTTAAAAAAAAATTGTGGTTTAGACGCCTTTGCACCTTGGTGGGGCCAAGTGGCAGTATTCTGACTGATGGGTTGTGAGGGGTCATCACTGCTCTTTGTCCTTTCCACTCTTCCTCCGTGGAAGGTGAAAAAATGCTGGTGATATAGCAGCTATTTGGGGTCCTAAGGTAACAAACGTATGAGTAAAAGTAACAATTAATGGTAAAATTGGAAAGATATAAAGAATCTGGGTCTCTCTTGGCATTGTGGATCTCCTACCAGTCTTCGGCTTATTATTTCATAAAGATAAATGCTCCTTGGGTTATTTATTTTTTATACAGCTGAAAGTAAATTGTGACTGATACAAATGTAGTCTAATCTATGTATAATGTATATTAGAATAATGTAATATAGGCAAACAGAGACATCCATGTAAAATGGACTGAAAGGATAACCAGCAAACTCAGAAGTGTGGTTGCCCTGGAAAGGAAAGCAGTCATAAGAGGGAAATGCTCCCATTTTGTTTAGTGTTTTTTTTAGATTTGAATCTTTTCCAGTGAATATATTTATATCATTTGAAACAACAAAAAGGAGAGCATTTTTAATACCATTCTCATTGTGTGTGTGTGTGTGTGTGTGTGTGTGTGTGTGTGTGTGTGTGGTGTGAGATAGGACATTTTGTCTTTCACGTTGTATTGGGAAAAACAGGTGAACAAGTTTGGAAATTCAGGCTATAACCTTTATGTGATTTTAAATTTAGCTACTCACACTAAAAATATTCCCTTAATCTTTTTTATCTTCAACTCATTACCATTGCAAAATCCTCTAAGCATGCATACTCTCGTACTGAGTCACCTGCTGCAGTCTGCAAAGCTCTGATCACTGTGGTTTGTGTTTAGGGCCGTCTGTAGAGGATTTTTTAGGGCCGTCTGTAGAGGATTAGGGCCGTCTGTAGAGGTTTGTGTTTAGGGCCGTCTGCAGGGTCTGGGAAACATCACACTCTGTACTCTTCTCCAACATTTTCATTAAGAATAAATATTTGTGAATCATTATCAAGAACAGCATTCAAGGGGAAAACCAGGCTAAATGACACAGTGTAAATAAGAGGTTTGTACAGAAATGGGTACTAAGTTTTAGAAGCAAGCAGACAGCCCCAAGTTTGAATTGGAATGCCTTAAGTCATTTTGAGAGTAGTTAACATCTCTCTCTATGGATAACTATACAGTTGCTGCAGCTTAGTCTCAACAGAAACACAGGCTATGAAGACAGTCTACTTTTGTTTTTTAAAAAAATGCTGTCTTTTCAAATTATTCTCCTTTAGTCAATATTTCAATAAACACATATTGAATACCTGTAATGCCCCAGGCACTGGACTCAAATTTGGGTGAAGAGCATGGCACGAAGAGAGGGGGATGCACTCTAATAACTCTTGAGATCCATTTCTCCCTGTGTCTTCCCAGAACACAGGGAGTTGGCATATTTAGTGGTCAGATAGGAAGTCATTAGTCAAAAAAAAAAGAAGTAAGAGAACGTAAAAGAAGCAAACAGATACCAAGAGTCGGAAACAGGCTAAGGATCAAAAGCAGAAACATCCGTTCAAGCCAAAGTAAACTCAGGGCATTCCTTCTATCCACCCATCTATTCAAGTAACACTAACAGAAAGCTTGCTAAGTACAGGCATCATGATAGCTGTTGTGGAGAATTCACAGATATGAAAAACCAAAGATCCTGTCCTTAAAGGATTTACAGACTAATGGACTAATGAGGAGGATAAATATAATCAAATAATTCTGTCACAGATCAGCCAGCATTCATTAAATGTCATAAGAGAAGTTCAATCAAGGGCCAAGAACCCCACTGGAGTGGGACACTATTTTTGGCTGGGCAATCAGAGAAGCCCTGTCAGGAGAGGTTTGAAAAACGAGAATGACTTTGACAGGACCAAATGGAGAAAGAAGCAGGAGAAGGGCATTGTAGACTGTGACACTGGCAGAAACAAGAATAAAAAGCATTCGAGTTGAAGGCAGGGGAGCCCAGTGCGCTAGAAACAGTGAGAAGTCCACTGACTCAGAAACAAGCTTTTCAGATGATGTTCAACAGATCTTGCAGGAGGAGGCTGAAAAGGAGGTTATCTCTTGATCCGGGCCATCCTATGGCAGTGTCTTTATCTGATCTGTAACTTGGGTTTCCACTTAAGATTTTATTTGGAAAAAAACGAAGCTCTGTTTACGAAAAATATTTTAAAACCTGAAAACCACTAAGAGCATCAATGGGTTAACATAAGAAATGATAGAAATGTGCTCAGAAGAATGTCTGGGCCAGACCTTGAAGGCATTAAATGACCAGGGGAATTTCTTTTTTACAGAGGGCAATGGTGGGGTCTCTGAGAAATCTTTAAAGAAGAAATTAACACTAGAAAAAAAATGAATTATGAAATGACTGTTGCACATCGGGTCAGAAAGGAGCAGAGACTGCAGTCACAGACAGTGATCAAAAGGAGATGGCAGAAGTTCAGGGAAAATATTAAGGGCCTGCATGAGGGTACAGAGAGAAGGGACAAGGGAAAAAGGAATTGTCAAAGGACATTTAGAAAGAGGATTTACCAGTCCTTGTAACTGCATAAATAAGTGAGGGGTAAGTTAATGACTTAGATCTCCTTTAATGTTTGTTTAATATTTATATTTGTGAGTGATATACAGACATACACATTTTAATAGACTTCATTTTTCAGACCACATTTAGATGTAGAGAAAAAATTCAAAGATAGGACAGAGAGCTTCCAGCTTCCATATGCTCTTCACTGAGTTTCTCCTATTCACATTTAACATTAGCATGGTACATTTGTTACAATTAATAAACCAATATTGATATATTACTGTTATTAGCTAAATTTCATACTTTATTCCTATTTTCTTAGTTTCTACCTCTTTTTCTGTTGTAGGATTTTATCCAGGATACCACATTACATTAAGTCATCAGGTCCCCTTAGGCTGTGACAGTTTCTCAGACTTTACTTCCTTTTGGTGACCTTAACAGTTTTGAGGATTATTGGTCAGTTATTTTGTAGAATGGCCATCTATTGGGACTTATCTGATGTTTTTCTCATGATTAAACTGGGGTTATGGGTTTTGGAAGGAAAACCACAGAGGTATTGTGCTATTTTTATTATATCACGTCAAGGGTACATGCTATCAATGTGACTTTCCACTGTTGATGTTGACCTTCATGACCTGGTTGAAGCAATATTTGTCAGGTGCCTCCACTGCAAAGTTACCCCTTTTTCCCTTTTCATGCTGTATTCTCTAGAATGTGCACACAAACATTTTTTTAAAGAAATGCTTTCCTCAATTCAGCTCCAGTCCCTTACATGGATACTTCATTTAGCAATAAACTTTACAGTTTTTTCAGTCCACAAGACTTAGAAGTCACTTCAGCAAACATCTGTTGTGACTTGAGCATGCCCTTGGGGGTCTCGCTCTTGAACATTTATGAAATACCCCTTTCAGCCATAAGGAGTGTGCTCCCCAAGGACTTCAAAGAAATGCAGTTTCTCTCCATCATTTTTCACCTTTCCAGTTCTGCCATATTTCTGTGACAGCTGAGTATCCTCTGTAGAGTGACTCCCAGGAATGCATGGCTGGGCACACAAGTAGACCCTTCCTAGAGGCCTGTCCCTCCCACCCTTGCACCACACCTTCACTCTGATGCCTCACAGAACTGCTGACGTCCCAGCTAGAGGCCCACCTCTCAGTGCCAGGGTGTGGCCAAGTCCCCACTGCCACTCTGTCTTGTGGACCATAGGATCTCTCCACCATCATGGTTTTTGGCCGCAGCTGAATTTGGAGTGGACTAAATCAAGTTAAATCAATTTCCTCTCTTCTGCTGTGCCCTGGGAATTGTAGGGTTTGTTCCTCTTGCCACTCTTGCAGCAAACTGGTTCCATTTCTTTCTGCCTTGTTAACCATCCATCCTCACTCATTGACACATTTTTCTCTTCTCTACAAGATATTATTGATACCCTTTTAACACCTTGTCAGGAAACTTGTGAGGAGCAATATCAAATTATTTTCTGTTTCTTTGAATTTCCTCAGAACTCGGCCAAAGCTGTTTGGCCCCTCCTCCTCTTCATCCCTTAATAGTCACATGCATGCAGTAAATCCTACAGAACAGCCATAAGGTCCCAAAGCCCAGGATCAGTGGAAATGGTCTCTGGATTAATCAAGTAATAATTTTCAGGGGAATAAAGTATGTTTGTATGCTGGCCCTCCTTAAAAAAGCATTGTTCATTAAAATCTGACATCTCTGTGGCTGAACTGAATGTATGAGCCTCACCCTCACCCCTCTAGCAACTTGATATTGAGAACAAACAATTAACCTCTTGTGTGCAGATAATGCTTTTATGGTCTCATTCTGTGTGTGGTCTTAGCAAATAGTTGGCCCTTTTATCTAATGATTGTCTACAGAGAAAAATATAATTGTATTTTGTTTGACTAAATCACTGGTTAAACTTTTCAGTTTTTGGATTATGGATAATAATCTCATGTTATCGAATCGCTTTGGCATACATAGTAATTTCCAGGTTATTGTTGAACACATATTATAAGCAGTAATGTTCTTAAGTATCCTTTAGGTGTTTTATGGTGAACATATGGGCTGAATTTGCCACCATGCTATGTGAAATCTTCTGCTTCTGTCAGATATGAACCTCTGTGGCTCACCTAAATCTGCAAGATTCTATATGTACCCTATGGTTGGGAAGTCCTCATATCTCACGTGTCCAAAACAGGATGAAATAAGGATTTCCTGCGTTCTGAGAATCTTAGTGGTTTATGGGAGTGACATGGGATCTAAATTGACCCCTTCCTGCTAATTTGTCCTACTGCCTTTTAAGAAAAGCATATCTGAGATCATGTTCAGCCTATTTCTGGGGACTTTAAAAATAGCATACCAAGTGTATAAGGAAGTAGCAGTTTTTTACAGTTGGGTGTTAAACGTAAGCAGGTTTTTGAATTTATTTTCATACCTATTATCAACACATAGCTTTTACCCATTCATTCAGTCCAGATAATTTCAGAGAATTTTAGAAACATTTTGTTAACTGTGGAACATTAGTTAGGTAATATAACTTTATGAAAAATATCCAAAATACTTTTTATTTTTTCAGTAGGGTTTTCTTTGCCTTGTGAGCGAAACATAAATGTCTAAAGTTGATAAAACGTTTTTTAAAAGTTTATACTTAAGGAATTAGACATATTCATGTGTCTTGTTGAAATATTCAATTTAATTTTTCTTTCAGATAGTTTTAGGTTTAAAACGTAATTTCTCTGAAGTTTTAATGTTGAAGGCTCACAATTGGGTTATGTTCGAATCACTCCTGGCAGGATTTCTAGATAAGCCTCTTGATTCTCTTGATTTATTGTAACTCCATGTTACCTTTGCCTTGTCCTTGAAATTTCCAGCTCCTTGTAAACTAATATTATTTTACAGTGAAAGTGAAAGAGGTTTAAAGCCAATGATTTTTTACTAAATTTTATTTTGAATTAATTTTAAGTTTGCAGAATTGCAACAGTAGTTCTCATATATAATTCACTCAACTTCTACATTACATAGCCATGATGTATTTATCAAAGCTAAGAAATCAATGTTAATACAGTACTATAAACTAAACTTCAGACTCTATTCTGATTTTGCCACCTTTCCCCCCTAATGTCCCTTGTCTATCCCAGGATGCAATTCAGAACCGCCCACTACGTTTAGGTGCCACATCTTCTTAGTCTCTTCTCACCAAATAGAGTTTCTTGGTCTTTCCTTGTCTTTCACACAATTTTGAGGAGTTCTGACCAGGTATTTTGTAGACTATCCCTCACTCTGTGTTTGATGTTTCCCCATGATTAAACTGAGGTTGTGGATTGAGGGAAGAAGACCATAGTGCTCTTCTCGTTATATCATTTCAGGAAGTACGTGATATGGACATGACTCTTTACAGGTGATATTAACTTTAATCACTTGATTAAGGTGGTGGGTGCCCAGTTTTCTCCATTCTATAGCTACTATCTTTCTTTTTCCATATTCTATTTATTAAAGGAAAGTCACTCAATCCAATATGCTCTCAAGGGAAGGAAAATTAACTCCACCTCTTGGAGAAAGCAGTATCAAAGAATTTGTGGACATTATTAAAACTTCGTAGGAGGTACTTTAAGGCTGTGCAAATATCCTGTTTCTCCTTAAAACTGTGCTTTCTAACATTAGCTTCAGCTGTGGATTTTGCCTGCTGCAATTATTCCAATGGTGTTCTAATGGTGATTTTCTATTCCCCTCTACATTTACTAAGTAGAATTCTTCTGTAAGGAAAAATCTGTTCCTTCTTCCCCACTTATTCATTATTTATTTATATATTCAATCACAAATTTATATAAATAAGGACTCTGTGAGGTTTATTTTATCTTCTGGGTTATAATTCTGTGTCATTTTTATATATTACATTGCCCAAGTTTTTCCAGCTTTGGCCATTCCAGCCATTTCATAATAGCTCCTGTGTCCTCTTGATGTACCCTTACTTTTCCTTTTTCCTTTTCTTTCAGCACTGCTTTACTTTCTGGCACTATAAGATGCTCCAGGATCATCTTATATTTTCCCTGTCCCAGATTAAAGTCAGCCATTTTTCTAGGGGGTCTTGGCTTCTTTTATTGGAGAATGACATATAGAAACTATAATCTAAGCTTTTGGTGTTTTTGTTGTTACTAGAGTGTGTCACTTTTTAAGGCCCTCTTAATAGAGAAACCTAGGAAATTTATGCATGTATACCAACCCATATATACACACATATCTATGCTTATATATTTACATGTTAATATGCATATATTCATATAACTGTGTATCTGTTAAAATAAATGAGTTCATTCCGACATCTCCAACTCTAATGCAGCACCAGAGGGTTCATTCTAGCATTCCCCTGCACCTCTCCAGCTTATTGTAACTTCTTTCTCTGGCAGTGAGAAACCTGGCTCTCATTATCTACAATACATTTGTTTGTTTGTTTATTCCGTATACAAATTAAGTAGTTTCCAAATTTCCAACACATACTACTGTAAAAAACAAATATACCAACTAGAGTACTGTGTTTGTAAGGAATTCTTTTTCTGTCTTTAGCTATATAGTATTTAGTCCAAACACTATTTTCCAAAGATTTTTAGGTTGGCCCCTTTGTTCCTCTGCCCTTGCTGTGAAATTATGTCATATATTAAAAATATAGTTAAATTCATTTGTCACAGACTGGGTTCTTACAAAGTATTGGTTGATTTTTTTTTAATTCTATAAAGTTCCCTCTTTAAGGTATACACTTCTATAGGTTTTGACAAATGCATAGATTAATGTATCCACCACGGCAGTGCCATATAGATTAGGTCCCTCATGCTAAAAATCCCCTGTGTGTTTGGAGCCCACCATTTTCAAATATCATCTGATAGTACAAGCCTTGTTCTTAGACAGAGTTCTAATAGTAGCTTGAAGCTCAAAAAGCTGTACAGTAGCAAACATGCTTCACAAGAGTAAAATAAACAGAAAAATGAAGAACAAACATATTTCACAAAAATAATGGCCGAGTTTACCTGAAAATGAACTAAGATTCCACTGATAAGATTGTGTTGACATGTTTCTTGTTGGCCTGTGCAGTGGAGAATGCTCTAAATAGGACCTCAGGTGGTATATACACATTCAGGGAACTGCCAGAGATAACAATTTTGATCCACAGCTTTCCAAATTAATGTATACCTGATTGAAGTCTGGGAAGCTGATTCATAAAACCTAACTTCTTAATCCTCTTTTGTTCCCCTATTCTTATTGTCTAGATTCAGCTGCTTCTCATAACTGGTTTCCCTCAGGCAACTATCTCCTAACTGTAAACCCCCTTCCCATATACTCTCCAAATTTATCTTTTGAAAATGCTCATCTGATTATATTTTTCCCTAAATTAAAAACTCATGCTAGTTTGCCATCAGGATGATCTGCACACTCCTTTACATGGCCCACATATCATTCCCACCTGACACTTCTAGTCAAATCTGTGCACCTTGCAAAGCCACTCTGAACACACAGAACTCTTTCCCACCCCCCCACATGATCTGCTTCCTCCTCTATGTCTTCCCTTTTTTCTTCTCTCTTTGAAAGCACTAACCCATCCTTCAAAACCCAATCAAATTCCACTTCCTCTGGAATCTTTCACCACTTCTCAAGTGAATTCAATTCTTTCCTTCTTTCTGTACATCCAGGGTTTTTTTTTTTAATACCATGTCATGTTGTTTGTATTTGTTTATATTTGTCTTTTTGCAAAGTTTGAGCTCCTTGAAGGAAGGATACTGCCCCACACCGTTGGTACTATCCCTAAGACCTAGAAAGTGCATGGCTTATTAGCTGGTATTTGGTAGATATTTGTGGTGTGAGTGAATGGTTGTTAGGCTAGAATGTGAATTTAGACAATCATACCAATGTCAAAAATAAATTGGCAGAACTGCCTGGAAGGCTTTCATGGGCCTGCTAGTTCATTTTCTTCCCTTAGGTTTCTTGTTAAATCAGATAAATGAGAACTGGATGATCATGGGATAGAATATTAAGGCATAAAAGTCAGCTCCATTGCAAAAGTATATCTAACAAGAAGTCCAGAAACACAGCAGTCACTCAGAGATGCTCTCTGTTGCATCATTCTGCAACTTATGGTGTATTATATACCATTGAACTAGCTTATAATTACTTTTAGCATTATTTTCTTTTAATCTGAGATTAAAGGTAGAAGATATCTTAGTCTAATCAGCCACATATTAAAATCATCTATTAGAATGTGTTATTTTAGAGAAGATTTTAGCAATGACTTACCTTGAACATTTCAAGTCAGGCTAATTGAAACAAAAGATCATATTTTCTTACCTTGTCTCGGTTAATTTCGGTCTTCTAGAAAGCTGCAGTCTCTTCCTCATACACGTTTTTTTCTATTTGTGAGTTAAATAAATGAACATTTATTAATGTTAAATAAATTCAACATTAATTGAATGTTTAAATTATTCCCGCTAAATTTGACTTTATTTCAGTCAAGTGTTTCAGCCTACATAGAGCCCTTTGGATTCCAATACTTTCATGAATCCTATTAAGATTCCTTTCATAGCTTTGTATCACTGCATATTTGATTCCAAATATCTGATTTCTATATCTTCTTCTAAACTGTTGATAAAAATTTTGAGAAGCATAGAGAAAACAATAAAGCCTTATGGAATATACCTAAAGATGTTTCTCAAATCATTTTGGAGCATTATTTAAACTGGTATAACTGCATAACCAGTAATGAACTCATCTGAATCAGCAATCCCCAAAGGGTAGAGAAATTGTGTTGTTTCAAGTATTGCCCACGGGTGCACACATAAGTCTCAGCAAGAAGTGGGAGCATGTGTGAATTTTAGAACTCCGAAAGTGATTCTGATCTATAACCTCTACCTACCAGTCTCCCACCAATTCAATAAGACCTTCATGTCCATAGTAATTGTTCAGAAAAATGTAAGTCCTCACACTTTTATCAGTTAAACTATGTAAATGAACAATTTTTTAAGTTAAAAAACTTCATATTATTTCTGGGTCACAAATACTGCCTGAGATACATGTTCCTATGGACAAGGCATTCCACACTCTATAAATTTTAAATTTTAAACATATATTCAGTCACGTGTACATGTCCAATGCTAACAGGTTTCTATGTTCTCTTGTGCACTGGACACAATATCCTTAGAGTGCCTAGGTTTGGAGAGCAACTCAGGGACTCGAGAGAGAGGCTTCAGCTTTAAAAAAGAGGCCTATTGGGCGGCCGACTTTGCAGGGGGAGAAATCTACTAGCACAAAAGGAAAATGAAGAATACCATGATTCATCCTGTGATTTCAACACAGAGAGATAATGTATTTTCCTGGCTCTAGGTCTTCTGAAATGATCTGGGACTAAGTGCAATATCACCACTGCTTCCTACAGAAACTGTTACACACCAAAGAAAAAAAGTTTTACATGAGAAAATGACACTATCTGAGGCTAAATTAAAACATAAATTGTGATACATTTAAAAATCACTAAATATTTTTTAATGCACCACGTAGAATCTGTTTTTCAAGGTTTGGAGACATTCAGTGTGAGGCAGGAAATTCACCCTGGAGCTTCTCCATCCTACTTCTGATCCTCAACAAACACACACTAATGGGAGAACCACATTATTTTCTTGTCCAATTCGATTTCATCAACAACCCCTAAAATTCAAGACAAAAAGCAAATACTGCTCTTTGCTATGGCTATACATTATCAAAAAAGAAGATACCCCCATGCTGGTGGGTCTTCCTGGGTGACTGTGGGCAATACCTTGGCAGTGATGTAACTTTGAGCCCCTTTCACTCAGCCTTAGCAAGAGCACAGAGTAACCCTGGCTTATCCTGCTTCCTGTGCTATTTTTTCCTAGGAGTTATTTTTAGCCAGTTATTACTTTTGAATACTGTTATGTTAAAAAATGTTACTGCCTTCTGAATAGGGCCCCCCAAAGTAGTCTAAACATCCATAAACTCATCAAATCTTCCACCACCTAATGAAAAAAGTCACCAACATAACTGGTTTATGATATCTTTTGCATTATTGCTTGTGTAATATTTAAATTTTCATGCATATTAACTTTGTCTCTAGACAAAATTGGACTAACTCTTTGGATTAGAGACCATACATTATACTCATCTTAGAGCCACAACCACAATGGCTTCTAGCAGAGCAATATAATACTATTTGATAACTATTTTTTAGGAATGAGCCAATTAATTAATACTACCCATTGGTTTTATTTAGTAGTTGTCACCATATCTCCCACATCCTGAATATTCACTTTTTCCCGTGTGTATGACCTGAGACAGATAAGAGGATAAACAAGTGGGATCTGCAGAAAGCTGTGGGTCTTATACACGTGACTGCAAAAATACTCACAGTACTCCCTTTTATATCCTCATCCCCTCCCTACAACATGGGCCTCTATGTGGGGTCATTGTACTCAGGTTGAGTAGTGAGGTAAACATTTATTTAAGGAAGCTATGAATAGGCCTCAAGATTAGAGAGATAGATAGTACACTCTGCCCAAATTGATCTTCAGGTGAATTTACATATTAGATAAATATTTCACTTTTTTTAAGAAAAATTTTAAACGTTTATTGTGCATACAAAATAACAATTCATGAACCAGAAGAATTCAACCCAAGGTGATAAGAAGCTCCACTCACAGCAATTATAACATAGTTTATAAAACATAAAGGAGGAAGTATTTGACCTTTTCTGTGGCTGGCTATTTTTATCATTTTGTTAAGGCAACCAGAACTCTTCAAGCTGAATGTCTATAGCTGATGGTTTAATTTCACTGACCCATGCTGAAAAGGACATAAAGCTTGTGTTTATGATTTTGTGTTTTGTTTATGCTTAGAGCTAGTATTTCTGGGAAATCAGGATGATGTAAGTTTTGGCTGTGTGGTTACAGGTGTTTGGCTTTGGGGTATAGCTACACTGTGGTCTCCATTTTTGTTTTTTATTAATGATATATAGAGTGTTAAAAATTAAAACTCAGAAAATTTTAAAATATCAATGTTTTACAATAATAATAAACCTATTTGATTAACATAAATAGCACATTTTAGGAAAAATAACTATATTTTTCCAAACAAAAAATATCTGAGAAGAGCAGCATTGTTTTATATATCATAACTGTCTTTAGAGTCTAGCTTAATAGATAGTGGCTGGATTCTCATATCTACTTCTGCATTCAATCTAGTTTTTTTTTATTTCCAGCTTTTAAGTTCAGGGGTACATGTGCAGGATGTGCAGGTTTGTTACATAGGTAAACTTGTGCCATGGTGGTTTGCTGTGCGGATCATCCCATCACCTAGGTATTAAGTCCAGCATTTATTAGCTATTCTTCCAATGCTCTTCCTTCTGTCACCCACCCACTCTCTGACAGGCCCCAGTGTGTGTTGTTCCCCTCCATGTGTCCATGTGTTCTCATCATTTAGCTCCCACTTATCAGTGAGAACACGTGGTGTTTGGTTTTCTGTTCCCGTGTTAGTTTTCTGAGGATAATGACCTCCAGCTCCATCCATGTCCCTGCAAAGGACATGATCTCGTTTCTTTTTATGGCTGCACTGTATTCCATGGTGTATATCCACCACATTTTCTTTGTCCAGTCTATCAGTGATGAGCATTTAGGTTGATTCCATGTCTTTGCTATTGTGAATAGTGTTGCAATGAACATACCCATGCATGGATCTTTGTAATAGAAGAATTTATATTCCTTTGATTATCTATCCAGTAATGGGATTGCTGGGTAGAATAGTATTTCTGCCCATAGGTCTCAGAGCAATCGCCACACTGTCTTCCACAATGGTTGAACTAATTTACACTCCCACCACCAGTATAAAAACATTCCTTTTTCTCCACAACCTGGCCAGCATCTATGGTTTTTTGACTTTTTAATAATAGCCATTCTAACTGCTATGAGATGGTATCTCATTGGGATTTTCATTTACATTTTTCTAATGATCAGTGATGTTGAGCTTTTTTTCATGTAATTATTGGCCGTATGTATGTCTTCTTTTGAGAAATGTCTGTTCATGTCCTTTGCCCACTTTTTAATGGGGTTGGTTTTTCTATGTGAATTTAAGCTGCTTATAAATGCTGAATAATAGACCTTTGTCAGATGGATAGATTACAAAGATTTTCTTCCATTCTCTAGGTTGTCTGTTTACTCTGATGATAGTTTATTTTGCAGTGCAGAAGCTCTTTTGTTTAATTGAATCCCACTTTTCAATTTTTGCTTTTGTTGCAATTACTTTTGGCATTTTTGTCATAAAATCTTTGCCACATCTACCCTTTGAGTGGCATTGCCTAGGTTTTCTTCTAGGATTTTTATAGTTTTGCATTTTACATTTAAATCTTTAGCACACCTTGAGTTGATTTTTGTATAAGGTGTAAGGAAGTGGTCCAGTTTCAATTTTCTGCAAATGTGTAGTCAGTTCTTTCAGCATCATTTATTAAACAGGGAATCCTTTTCCCATTGCTTGTTTTTGTCAGGTTTGTTGAAGATCAAATGGTTGCACATGTGTGATCTCATTTCTGAGTTCTCTATTCTGCTCCATTGGTCTATGTGTCTGTTCTTATACCAGTACCACGCTGTTTTGGTTACTGTAGCCCTGTAGTATAGTTTGAGGTCAGGTAGCGTGATGCCTCCAGCTTTGTGCTTTTCACTTAGGAATACTTTGGCTATTTGGGCTCTTTTATGGTTCCATATGAATTTTAGAATACTTTTATCCAATTCTGTGAAATATGTCTGAGACTTTGCTAAAGTTGCTTATCAGCTTAAGAAGCTTTTGGGCTGAGACAATGAGGTTTTCTAAATATAGGATCATGTCATCTGCAAACAAAGATAGTTTGACTTCTTCTCTTCCTATTTGAATACGTTGTTTTGTTTCTTTCTTTCTTTCTTTCTTTCTTTTTTTTTTTTTTTGAGATGGAGTCTTGCTCTGTTGCCCAGGCTGGACTGCAGTAGCACAATCTCGGCTCACTGCAACCTCCACCTCCTGGGTTCAAGCGATTCTCCTGCCTCAACCTCCTGAGTAGCTGGGATTACAGGTGTGCACCACCATGCCCAGCTAATTTTGGTATTTTTAGCAGAGATGGGGTTTCACCATGTTGGTCAGGCTGGTCTTGAACTCCTGACCTCAGGTGATCCACCCACCTCAGCCTCCCAAAGTGCTGGGATTACAGGCGTGAGTCACCGCGCCCAGACTGAATGCCTTGTTTTCTTTTTCTTGTCTGATTCCTCTGGCCAGAACTTCCAATAATATGTTGAATAAGAGTGCTAAGAGAGGGCATCCTTGTCTTGTGCTGGTTTTGAAGAGGAATGTTTCCAGCTTTTGCCCATTCAGTATATTGTTGGCTGTGGGTTTGCTCTTATAATTTTGATGTATGTTCCTTCAATACCTAGCTTATTGAGAGTTTTTAACATGAAAGAATAGTGAATTTTATCAAAGACCTTTTCTGCATTTATTGAGATAATCATGTGGCTTTTGTCTTTAGTTCTGTTTATGTGATTAATCATATTTATTGATTTGCATATGTTTAACCAACCTTGCATCGTAGGGATGAGGCCTACTTGATCATGTTGGATAACCCTTTTGATGTGCTGCTGGATTCAGTTTGCCACTATTTTCTTTTTTGTTATTATACTTTAAGTTCTGGGATACATTTGCAGAATGTGCAGGTTTGTTACATAGGTATGCATATGCCATGATAGTTTGCTGCACTCATCAACCCATCATCTACATTAGGTATTTCTCCTAATGCTATCCCTCCCCTAACCCCACCCCCCACCCTCTGACAGGCCCCGGTGTGTGATGTTCCCCCTCACTGTGTCCATGTGTTCTCATTGTTCAACTCCCACTTAAGAGTGAGAACATGCAGTGTCTGGTTTTCTGTTCCTGTGTTAGTTTGCTGAAAATGGTGGTTTCCAGCTTCACTATTTTGTTGAGAATATTCGCATCAATGTTCATCAAGGATACTGGCCTGAAGTTTTCCTTTTTTGCTGTATCTCTGCCAGGTTTTTGTATCAGGATGATGCTGGCCTCATAGAATGAGTTAGGGAGGAGTCCCTCTTCCTCAATTTTTTGGAATAGTTTTAGTACCAATGGTACCATCTCTTCTTTGTATCTCTTGAAGAATTCAGCTGTGAATCCATCTGGTCCTGGGATTTTTGTTGTTGTTGTTGGTAAGCTATTTATTACTGCCTCAATTTTGGAACTCATTGTTGGTCTATTCATGGATTCAGTTTCTCCCTGGTTCAATCTTGGGAGGTTGTATGTGTCCAGGAATTTATCCATTTCTTTTAGGTTTTCTAGTTTATGTCCATAGAGGTGTTTATAGTATTCTCTTATGGTTGTTTGTATTTCTGTGGGGTCAGTGGTGTATCCCCCTTATCATTTCTGACTGTGTGTACTTGAATCTTATCTCTTCTCTTTTTCATTAGTCTAGCTAGTGGTCTATTTTATTTATTTATTTATTTTTTCAAAAAACCAGCTTCTGGATTCATTAACTTTTTGAAGGGTTTTTTTGTCTCTATCTTCTTCAGTTCAGCTCTAATCTTGGTTATTTCTTGTCTTCTGTTAGCTCTGAGGTTTGTTTGCTTTTGCTTCTCTAGTTATTTTGGTTGTGATATTAGGTTGTAAACTTGAGATCTTTCTAGCTTTTTGATGTGGGTATTTAGTGCTGTAAATTTCCCACTTAATACTGCTTTAGCTGCATCCCAGAGATTCTGGTAAAGTTCTCCTTAGTTTCAAAGAATTTTTTATTTCTGCCTTAATTTTTTTATTTACCCAAAAGTCATTCAGGAGCAGTTTGTTCAATTTCCATGCAGTTGTATTGTTTTGAATGAATTGTTTAATCTTGAGTTCTAATTTGTGCTGTGGTCCAAGAGACAGTTATTAATTCAGTTCTTTTGCATTTGCTGAGGAATATTTTACTTCCAATTATGTGATGAATTTTAGAGTAAGTGTCATGTGGCAATGAGAAGAATGTATATTCAGTTGTTTTTGGTTGGAGAGTTCTGTAGATATATATCAGGTCCACTTGATCCAGAGCTGAGTTCAGGTCCTGAGTAGCTTTGTTAATTTTTTGTCTCAAAGATCTGTCTAATATTGTCAATGGGATGTTAAAAATCTCCCATTATTATTGTGTGAGAGTCTAAGTCTCTCTGAAGGTCTAAGAACTTGCTTTATGAACCTGGGTGCTTCTGTGTTGAGTGCACATATATTTAGGATAGTTAGCTCTTCTTATTGAATTGAACCCTTTACCACTGTGTAATGCCCTTCTTTGTCGTTTCAAATTTGTGTTGGCTTAAAGTCTGTTTTGTCAGAAACTAGGATTGTAATCCCTGCTTTTTTCTGTTTTTCATTTGCTTGGTAAATGTTCCTACATCCCTTTATTTTGAGCTTATATGTGTTTTGGCATGTGAGATGGGTCTCTTGAAGACAGTATACCAATTGGTCTTGGTTCTTTATCTAGCTTTCCATTCTGTGTGTTTTAATTGGGACATTTAGCCAGTTTACATTTAAGGTTCATATTGTTGTGTGTGAGTTTGGTCCTGTTATCGTGATGCTGACTTGTTATTTTGCAGGCTTGTTTATGTGGTTGCTTCATAGTGTTGCTGGTCTGTGTGTTTTTGTAGTGGATGGTAATGGTTTTTCCTTTCCATATTTAGTGCTTCCTTCAGGATCACTTGTAAGGCCAGTCTGGTGGTAACAAATTCCCTCAGCATTTGCTTGTCTGAATAGGATATTATTTCTTCTTCACTTATGAAGCTTAGTTTGGCCAGATGTGAAATTCTGGGTTGGAAATTCTTTTCCTTAAGAATGAATATTGGCCCCCAATCTCTTCTGGCTTCTAGGGTTTCTGCTGAGAGCTCCACTGTTAATCTGATGGGCTTCCCTTTGTAGGTGACCTGGCCTTTCTCTCTGGTTCCCCTTAACGTTTTTATTTTCATTTAAACCTTGGAGAATCTGTTGATTATCTGTCTTAGGGATGATCTTCTCATGGAGTGTATCTTACTGGGGTTCTCTGCATTTCCTGAATTTGAATGTTAGCCTGTCTTTCTAGGTTGGAGAAGTTCTCCTGGATAATATCCAGAAGTATGTTTTCCAAATTGGTTCCATTCTCCCTCTTTCAGGTACTATAGTCAATCATAGATTTGGTCTCTTTACATAATCCTGTATTTCTCAGTTTTTGCTCATTCATTTTCCCTTTTCTCAATTCTGTCTGCCTGTCTTATTTCAGAAAGTCTTCAAGGCTCTGTGATTATTTCTCCACTTGGTCTACTCTTGCTATTAGTACTTATGATTGCATTGTGAAGTTCTTGTAGTATTTTTTCATCTAAATCAGGTCAGTTATGTTCCTCTCTAAACTGGGTATTTTGGCTGTCAGCTCTTATATTGTTTTATCATAATTCTTAATTTCTTCGCATTGGTTTACAACATGCTCCTTTAGCTCAGTGAAGTTCATTCTTATCCACATTCTGAAGCCTACTTCTGTCACTTCAACCATCTCAGCCTCAGCCCAGTTCTGAGCCCTTGCTGGAGAGGTATTGTGGTCATTTTGAGGAAAAGGGGCTCTTTGGCTTTTTGGGTTTTCAGTGTTTTTGCTTTCTATCTTTGTGAGCTTATCTACCTTTGTTCTTTGAGGTTGCTGACCTTTGGATGGGTTTTTTTGGTTTGTTTTCTGTTTCTTTTTCTTTTAACAGTCTGTTCACTCATCTATAGAGCTGCTGTGGTTTGCTGGGCATCTACTCCAGTCCCTAGTCACCAGCTTTTTTTTGGTACCTGAGAGTTATCACCAGGGAAGGCTGTGAAACAGCAAAGATGACAGACTGCCTCGTCCTCTGGAAGCTCCATCCCAATGGGGTACTGACCTGTTGCCAGCCTGTATGCATCTATAGAAGGTGGCTGGAGAACCTGGTTGGAAGGTCTCACCCAGTCAGGAGAAACAGGATCAGGGATTCACTTAAAGAAGAAGTCTGGCTGCTTTTTGGTATAGCAGCTGTGCTAATGTCGTAGCCTGCCCCACCCCCCAAGCACTCCATCCTGGGGAGAAATTAGAGTTCTGTCAGTCATAGAACACAGGTGGGGATGGCTGAAGTTCCCAGCTGGAAGACCCTCCACACAAGGAAGAGGGGAATGGGTTCCCACTTAAAGAAGCAGTATGGCCATGCCTTGAAAAAACAGTCATGTAGTGCTGAGGAACTGCATCTGCCCATGTCAGCTTGAACTCTCCAAAGCCTGCAGGCTGGAACAGCTGAGTCATCCCACCAACCAAGGTGGCACCCATCTGCTCTCCTGGGCACTCCATCCCAGGGACAGAGCAGATACATGCAGGTGAGGGTGGCTGGAAGGCTTGGCTGGGAGGTCCTGCCCAGAGAGCAGAAATGGATTGGGGACCCCTTAAAGAAGTAGTCTGGCCATGATCTGGCAAAGCACCCATGCTACACTGGGAGGACCCTTCCTCGTCCAGTTTGGACTCTCCAAAGCCCACAGGCTGGAACAGCTGAGCTAACCAAACCACTGAGATGGCAGCCTGCCCCTCCCTGCAGAGGCTTCATCCCAGGGAGAGATCAGAGCTCTGTCTCTTGAGAATGTGTAGGGATGACTGGAGGCCCCCAGCTGGGAGGTCTCACCCAGTGAGAAGAAATGGATCAGGATCTCACTTAAAGAAGCAGTCTCGATAGAAGCCAAGATGGCCGAATAGGAACAGCTCCAGTCTACAGTTCCCAGGGTGAGCAACACAGAAGATGAATGATTTCTGCATTTCCAACTAAGGTACCAGATTCATCTCACTGGGGATTGTCAGACAGTGGGTGCAGGACAGTGGGTGCAGCGCACCAAGCCTGAGCTGAAGCAGGGTAAGGCATCGCCTCACCCAGGAAGTGCAAGGGGTCAGGGAATTCCCTTTCCTAGCCAATGAAAGGGATGACAGACGGCACCTGGAAAATCGGTCACTCCCACCCTAATACTGCACTTTTCCAATGGTCTTAGCAAACGGCACACCAGGAGATTGTATCCTGCGCCTGACTCAGAGGGTCCTATGCCCACGAAGCCTTGCTCATTGCTAGCACAGCAGTCTGAGATCAAACTGCAAGCTGGCAGTGAGGCTGAGGGAGGGGTGCCCGCCATTGCCATGGCTTGAGTAGGTAAACAAAGTGGCCAGGAAGCTCGAACTGAGTGGAGCCCACTGCAGCTCAAAGAGGCCCGCCTGCCTCTGTAGACTTCACCTCTGGGGGCATGGCATAGCCAAAAAAAAGGCAGCAGAAACCGATGCAGACTTAAATGTCCCTGTCTGACAGCTTTGAAGAGAGTAGAGGTTCTCCCAGCAAGCAGCTTGAGATCTGAGAATGGACAGACTGCCACCTCAAGTGGGTCCCTGACCCCTGAGTAGCCTAACTGGGAGGCACCCCCACAGCAGGAGCAGACTGACACCTCACATGGCTGGGTACTCCTCTGAGACAAAACTTCCAGAGGAACGATCAGGCAGCAACATCTGCTGTTCACCAATATCTGCTGTTCTGCAGCCTCCACTGCTGATACCCAGGCAAACAGGGTCTGCGTTGGACCTCCAGCAAACTCCAACAGACCTGCAGCTGAGGGTCCTGACTGTTAGAAGGAAAACTAACAAACAGAAAGGACATGCACACCAAAATAATATCTGTATGTCACCATCATCAAAGACCAAAGGTAGATAAACGATAAAGATGGGGAAAAAACAGAGCAGAAAAACTGAAAATTCTAAAATCAGAGCACCTCTGCTCCTCCAAAGGAATGAAGCTCCTCACCAGCAACGGAACAAAGCTGGATGGAGAATGACTTTGATGAATTGAGAGAAGAAGGCTTCAGACTATCAAACTACTCCGAGCTAAAGGAGGAAGTTTGAACCCATGGCAAAGAAGTTAAAAACCTTGAAAAAAGATCAGACGAATGGCTAACTAGAATAACCAATGCAGAGAAGTCCTTAAAGGACCTGATGGAGCTGAAAACCATGGCACGAGAACTACGAGATGAATGCACAAGCCTCAGTAGCTGACTCAATCAACAGGAAGAAAGGGTATCAGTGATGGAAGATGAAATCAATGAAATGAAGCAAGAAGAGAAGTTTAGAGAAAAAAGAATAACAAGAAATGACAAAGCCTCCAAGAAATATGGGACTATGTGAAAAGACCAAATCTACATCTGACTGGTGTACCTGAAAGTGACGGGGAGAATGGAACCAAGCTGGAAAACACTCTGCAGGATATTATCCAGGAGAATTTCCCCAATCTAGCAAGGCAGGCCAACATTCAGATTCAGGAAACACAGAGAATGCCACAAAGATACCCCTCGAGAAGAGCAACTCCAAAGACACATAATTGTCAGATTCACCAAAGATGAAACGAAGGAAAAAATGTTAAGGGCAACCAGAGAGAAAGGTGGGGTTACCCACAAAGGGAAGCCCATCAGACTTACAGGTGATCTCTTGGCAGAAACTCTACAAGCCAGAAGAGAGTGGGGGCCAATATTCAACATTCTTAAAGAAAAGAATTTTCCACCCAGAATTTCATATCCAGCCAAACTAAGCTTCATAAGTGAAGGAGAAATAAAATACTTTACAAACAAGCAAATGCTGAGAGATTATGTCACCACCTGGCCTGTCCTAAAAGAGCTCCTGAAGGAAGCATTAAACATGGAAAGGAACAACCGGTACCAGCCACTGCAAAAACATGCCAAATTGTAAAGACCATCAAGGCTAGGAAGAAACTGCATCAACTAACAAGCAAAATAACCAGATAACATCATAATGACGGGATTAAATTCACATATAACAATATTAACATTAAATGTAAATGGGCTAAATGCTCCAATTAAAAGACAGACTGGCAAATTGGATAAAGAGTCAAGACCCATCAGTGTGCTGTATTCAGGAGACTCATCTCATGTGCAGAGACACACATAGGCTCAAAATAAATGGATGGAGGAAGATCTACCAAGCAAATGGAAAACAAAAAAAAGCAGGGGTTGCAATCCTAATCTCTGATAAAACAGACTTTAAAGCAACAAAAATCAAAGGAGACAAAGAAGACAGTTACATAATGGTAAAGGGATCAATTCAACAAGAAGAGCTAACTATCCTAAATATATATGCACCCAATACAGGAGCACCCAGATTCATAAAGCAAGTCCTTAGAGACCTACAAAGAGACTTAGACTCCCACACAATACTAATGGGAGACTTTAACACCCCACTGTCAACACTAGACAGATCAATGAGACAGAAAGTTTACAAGGATATCCAGGAATTGAACTCAGCTCTGCACCAAGCGGACCTAATAGACATCTACAGAACTCTCCACCCCAAATCAACAGAATATACATTCTTTTCAGCACCACACCACAGCTATTCCAAAATTGACCACATTGTTGGAAGTAAAGCACTCCTCAGCAAATGCAAAAGAACAGAAATTATAACAAACTGTCTCCCAGACCACAGTGTAATCAAACTAGAACTCAGGATTAAGAAACTCACTCAAAACCACTCAACTACATGGAAACTGAACAACCTGCTCCTGAATGACTACTGGGTACATAATGAAATGAAGGCAGAAATAAAGATGTTCTTTGAAACCAATGAGAACAAAGACAAAACATACCAGAATCTCTGGGACACATTCAAAGCAGTGTGTAGAGGGAAATTTATAGCAATAAATGCCCACAAGAGGAAGCAGGAAAGATCTAAAACTGACCCCCTAACATCACAATTAAAAGAACTAGAGAAGCAAGAGCAAACACATTCAAAAGCTAGCAGAAGGCAAGAAATAACTAAGATCAGAGCAGAACTGAAGGAAATAGAGACACAAAAAAACCCTTCAAAAAATCCATGAATCCAGGAGCTGGTTTTTTGAAAGGATGAACAAAATAGATAGACTGCTAGCAAGACTAATAAAGAAGAAAAGAGAGAAGAATCAAATAGACACAATAAAAAATGATAAAGGGGATATCACCACCGATCCCACAGAAATACAAACTACCATCAGAGAATACTGTAAACACCTCTATGCAAATAAACTAGAAAATCTAGAAGAAATGGATAAATTCCTCAGCACATACACCCTCCCAAGACTAAACCAGGAAGAAGTTGAATCTCTGAATAGACCAATAACAGGCTCTGAAATTGAGGCAATAATTAATAGCTTACCAACTAAAAAAAGGCCAGGACCAGATGGATTCACAGCCAAATTCTACCAGAGGTACAAAGAGGAGCTGGTACCATTCCTTCTGAAACTATTTCAATCAATAGAAAAACAGGGAATCATCCCTAACTCATTTTATGAGGCCAGCATCATCCTGATACCAAAGCCTGGCAGAGACACAACAAAAAAAGAGAATTTTAGACCAATATCCCTGGTGAACATTCATGCAAAAATCCTCAATAAAATACTGGCAAACCGAATCCGGCAGCACATCAAAAAGCCTATCCACCATGATCAAGTGGGCTTCATCTGTCAGATGCAAGGCTGGTTCAACATACACAAATCAATAAATGTAATCCAGCATATAAAGAGAACCAAAGACAAAAACCACATGATTATCTCAATAGATGCAGAAAAGGCCTCTGGCAAAATTCAACAACCCTTCATACTAAAAACTGTCAATAAATTAGGTATTGATGGGACATATCTCAAAATAATAAGAGCTATCTATGACAAACCCACAGCCAATATCATACTGAATGGGCAAAAACTGGAAGCATTCCCTTCGAAAACTGGCACAAGACAGGGATGCCCTCTCTCACCACTCCTATTCAACATAGTGTTGGAAGTTCTAGCCAGAGCAATCAGGCAGGAGAAGGAAATAAAGGGTATTCAATTAGGAAAAGAGGAAGTCAAATTGTCCCTGTTTGCAGATGACATGACTGTATATCTAGAAAACCCCATCGTCTCAGCCCAAAATCTCCTTAAGTTGATAAGCAACTTCAGCAAAGTCTCAGGATACAAAATCAATGTGCAAAAATCACAAGCATTCTTATACACCAATAACAGAACAGAGAGCCAAATCATGAGTGAACTCCCATTCACAATTGCTTCAAATAGAATAAAATACCTAGGAATCCAACTTACAAGGGATGTGAAGCACCTCTTCAAGGAGAACTACAAACCACTGCTCAACGAAATAAAAGAGGATACAAACAAATGGAAGAACATTCCATGCTCATGGGTAGGAAGAATCAATATCATGAAAATGGCCATACTGCCCAAGGTAATTTATAGATTCAATGTCATTCCCATTAAGCTACCAATGACTTTCTTCACAGAATTGGAAAAAACTACTTTAAAGTTCATATGGAACCAAAAAAGAGCCCGCATTGTCAAGTCAATCCTAAGCCAAAAGACCAAAGCCGGAGGCATCATGCTACCTGACTTCAACCCATACTACAAGGCTACAGTAACCGAAACAGCATGGTACTGGTACCAAAACAGAGATATGGACCAATGAAACAGAACAGAGTACTCAGAAATAATGCCGCATATCTACAACCATCTGATCTTTGACAAACCTGACAAAAACAAGCACTGGGGAAAGGATTCCCTATTTAATAAATGGTGCTGGCAAAACTGGCTAGCCATATGGAGAAAGCTGAAACTGGATCCCTTCCTTACACCTTATACAAAAATTAATTCAAGATGGATTAAAGACTTAAATGTTGGACCTGAAACCATAAAAACCCTAGAAGAAAACCTAGGCAATACCATTCAGGACATAGGCATGCGCAAGGACTTCATGTCTAAAACACCAAAAGTAATGGCAATAAAAGCCAAAATTGACAAATGGGATCTAATTAAACTAAAGAGCTTCTGCACAGCAAAAGAAACTACCATCAGAGTGAACAGGCAACCTACAGAATGGGAGAAAATTTTTGCAACCTACTCATCTGACAAAGGGCTAATATCCAGAATCTACAATGAACTCAAACAAATTTACAAGAAAAAAACTAATAACCCCATCAAAAAGTGGGCGAAGGACATGAACAGACACTTCTCAAAAGAAGACATTTATGCAGCCAAAAGACACATGAAAAAATGCTCACCATCACTGGCCATCAGAGAAATGCAAATCAAAACCACAATGAGATACCATCTCCCACCAGTTAGAATGGCAATCACTAAAAAGTCAGGAAACAACAGGTCCTGGAGAAATAGGAACACTTTTACACTGTTGGTGGGACTGTAAACTAGTTCAACCATTGTGGAAGTCAGCATGGCGATTCCTCAGAGATCTAGAGCTAGAAATACCATTTGACCCAGCCATCCCATTACTGGGCATATACCCAAAGGATTATAAATCATGCTGCTATAAAGACACATGCACACGTATGTTTATTGCAGCACTACTCACAATAGCAAAGACTTGGAACCAACCCAAATGTCCAACAATGATAGACTGGATTAAGAAAATGTGGCACATATACACCATGAAATACTATGCAGCCATAAAAAATGATGAGTTCATGTCCTTTGTAGGGACATGGATGAAGCTGGAAACCATCATTCTCAGGAAACTATCGCAAGGACAAAAAACCGAACACCACGTGTTCTCACTCATAGGTTGGAATTGAACAATGAGAATACATGGACATAGGAAGGGGAACATCACACATCGGGGCCTGTTGTGGGGTTGGGGGAGGGGGGAGGGATAGCATTAGGAGATATACCTAATGGTAAATGACGAGTTAATGGGTGCAGCACACCAACATGTCACATGTATACATATGTAACAAACCTGCACGTTGTGCACATGTACCCTAAAACGTAAAGTATAATTTAAAAAAAAAAAAAAATCAGTCTCGCCATGATCTTGCAAAGCAGCTGTCCTGTGCTGAGAGGATCATTCCTCGTCCAGACAGTTTGGACTTTCCAAAGTCCACAGGCTGGAACAACTGAGTTGACCAAACAGCAGACATGTGGCCCACCCCTTCTCCCAGAGACTTCATCCAGTCTCAGGCCGACTTCACTCTCTTGATAGTGGCTGGCTGGAATTCCAAGCCAGTGAGTCTTATCTTGAGAGGTGCCAGTGGAAGTGGGGCCTGCAGAATGATGCTGCTTGACTCCCTGATTCAGCCTTCTTCCTAGGGGTATGTGCAGACTTCCTACCTTGCGTCAGTTGCAGGCATGTTTGTTGGAGATCCCAGGGCTGGAGTATGTAAAGCTCCTGGGTCTCTGCGCAAGCCTGAGCAGCTGTTCTGCCAAGACTCCCCACAGCTCTGTGTTTTGGACCCAAGGCCTTGGTGGCATGGGCTTATGAGGGGATCTTCTGATCCATGGATTACAAGGATCCATGGGAGAAGTGTGGTTTCCCAGGGTCGCACCATTGGTCACCGCTTCCCTTGGCTGGGGATGGGGGTTCCCTTGGCTCCATATCACTCCTGGGTGGGTCATTGCCCCACCCTGCTTTGCTTTGTTTTCCATGAGTCGAGTTGTTTCCCTGAGCAGTCCCAATGTGAGTACTTGGATATTTCAGTTGAAGGTGCTGTATTCACTCGCCCCTTTCATTCCTCTCTATGAGTGCCTCAGACTGCAGCTGCGTTCTAATCGGCCATCTTGGCCCCATTCTCAACATTTCAGTTTTAAATATCCAACTCCTGCCCAAGAGCAATTGTTTTCAAACTATCCAAAGAGGAAGTCTCCTATCTGATTTTCCCCTTGCTTTTCTACTACCTTGGTCACCTACCCCACTTACAGCTACTTAAAATTACCATCTAAACTGTCCATAATTAGTGTACAGGACTCCACTTAAAACCTCTAAAATTCAGAATAGTTATCCATACAATATCTGAAAAAATACCATCCTTTAGGGAGATTAGTCATCTATTATTATTTTAAAATGAAATTAAGATATATAAGAGAAAAAATATTTTAAACTGTAAGACCTAAAACGTCAAACTTCTGATGAATGACACATTGTCCAACAGAAACACATAGTTTTGACACTTGGGTAATGTATGCATCTGATTCAGGAATATTTAATATACAAAGTACAAACACAGGAAAGTTATCTTATTCACATTGCCTCAAGAGGCTGACCTTCTTAAAAGTGTTTCATGATAATGAAATGTTAATAAAATGAAATGCTTCTGAAATTTTGCCTTTTTATTCTGTACTGAAACTGAAGGTCACTTATCTGTTCTCCCAGACAAATTAAAGTAAGTGAACACTGCCGCTTCCCCCTTGTTAAGTCTACCCATCTTCATCCTACATCATTATTAGCTGCAGTGTCCTTGGTCCTGTAGAAGAACATCTAAAGAATTTGGACTTTTGCTTATTTTCTTAGATATTTCAGTTTGGGCAAAGTCAGAAGTGACTTGAAAACCTGAGCCATGTGTGAATTATAGGTTAAAAAACAACCTGCTTATAATGGGTCTAAGGAGGAACAAAGACCTCCTCAGGTCTGTGTGCTGCTGCGTGGGCTTGCTATTCCCTTGCAGCTCCAAGAAGTGTTGCACAAATTCCTTGAAAAAATCACATCACACTACACTTGCCATTAAGAACTGATGACAAGTTTAGAATTTTGAGCTTCTTAGGAAAAATGCTTTGTAAGTAAATGTAAATATTCCTACAGTGCATTACTGTGAGATTGGCTGTCTAATCCCTCTCCCATTTTGGAAACTGCTTTCCCTTTTCCCCAATCATATGCCTGTAGGAAGAGACCCATTACCTCAATACTGAGTGATGGTCTGGGATTTAGCATTTTATTTAAAATGAATCAATAAATTTCTACCCTGGTATTTTGTAACTGGGAGCTAGAATTTAATCATAACATATACTCCATGTGTCAATTTTCTTCCCAATTTACTGTTATCTATCTCAAGTCTGTGTACAAGCAGGATTTTCTCATGTATTTCCTTGCATTGTCCACATAGCCATTACATCACAGTTCTCACAGTAGTCCACCTTGATATTCCTAGCTCCTTCCTAAGAAAACTTCGCTTTCCTGCTGGTCACCTCCCATATGCCTTGATGTAGTCACCTTAATAATGTACTCTGTCTCTGCACTGGAACCAGCAAAATGGTTAATCTGTTCCAGATACATTTTCTGTACTGCCTACTCTTTAATCCCATGCAGCACTGCTACATAAGGTTGAACAGCTATATTGGCCTTTACAGACAGATTGAAGTAACTAAAGAACATTAAAACATAAAAAGGGAGAAAATTAAATAATGTAACCTCTACCACAGTGTTCTGTAACTCCATATGGAGATGTCCAGACCACAAAACCTACAAAGGTGATCATTCAAAAATATGAATAATCTAATTATGTTACAGATGATTTATTTTGGATCAAACACATATTCTGATAAACTAAATGTGCTTAAATATGTCTTGTGTCATTCAACATTGTAACTAGGAAGGTGCCTCTGATACACAAGAGGGTTTTAGACAATGGCAAAGGAAGGTGAGGAATGGTTTCTCATGCTTGCAGCAAATACTCTTGTAGGTCACTCCATATAGCTGAAATCTGGGTCTGCTGGCCTATGAACCCCTGTGGGACTAAGGAATATGTAGGTATCTGCTCTGTGTTCTATACCCATCCTGGTCTCACATGACACATTTTCTCATTTCTTCTCTAGACAGATATTTTTTAAGCTAAGTATAGATATTTAGTTAGTAAGTATAGAAGCTAGTAAGATATTTTGAAGCTAAGTCTGTGATATTTGTTGACTGTCATATGCTGTGTACACCATCTAAAATAAAATAAAAGCAATCAAGAAGTTTAAAATGTATAGGGTAGCCTCTCATGAACACCTTTTTCCCTAACCTTATGCCCCCCTTCTCAGGTCTGTATCTCTGTCTTTCCCTTTTTTTTTTTTTTTTTTTTTTTTTTTTTTTTTTTTTTGAGATAGAGTCTCACTCTGTCACCCAGGCTGTAGTGCAATGGCGGGATCTCAGCTCACTGCAATCCGCCTCCCGGGCTCAGCTGATTCTCCTGCCTCAGCCTCCTGAGTAGCTAGGATTACAGGTGTGTGCCATCACGCCTGGCTAATTTTCAGGTCTGTCTCTCTTTATGATGCTACACACACCTTTTGGGATACTATGTCCCTACCGATAGGAAACCTTTGCTGTATGATGCATTTGACTTCTCTCTGTGGAATATTTTTACAGGTCTGAGTGATTCAGCCTAAAATAACAACCCAAGGGTTCTAAAAGTCTTTGTACCAGTGGTTGTCACAGAACTTGTCCAATTATCATTCTAATTTCCAGTAGGTAGTGGTGGAAACATACACACTCACATGTATATATGGAAAGTATAAATATTGGTTTTTATAAAACAGCTTAATTTCAACTCATAAGAAGAGAAGAAATGTTCTTACCAGCCACAGGCTTTGCAAGGCTAGCAATCTCACAATGACATACTTAATATTGTCATTATGTAGATCAGTGCTAATTCCTTTCCTTTATCCCCAAATTATACTTTCAGTTTTATCCTGTTGTATCTGCTGGGAATGGAAAACAAACTCATTGTCAAACACATATCTCTTAAGGGCTGTTCCTTTCACTGTACGAAGTTCCAGTAAAAGCTCTGAAATTTATTATTTTAAGGTCTAAAATAAATTTTTGTCTAGGAGATATCCCGCTCAGATTGTCTTTTCCTTCTTCCTTTTCTATGAGGGAAGGGGAACATAATATCTTTCAATTACAAAGTTACACTTAGGAATTAGTGAGTGGTCATGTTTTCTATCACACAGAGCAAGTCAATCTATAGAAGTAAGGAAAAGAGTGAATGGACAGAGGAAAAGAGCCATGAGGCATTGTAGAGCCTGGGACTAGCAGTTCTCAAGACCCAGCTGTACTTCTGCCCTTCTTAGGACTGGACAGTTCTCTTCCTTTTATTTCACCAAGATATCATAGTATCTCTCCAATCAATTTCCTTACTAATTAAGGTTAATTCAAATTTGCTATATGTCACTTGCAAGCAAAGGAAACCTCAGTAGAAGACAAAACTAATCAAGGAAATGCATTGTGGCCTCATACCATTTGGTCCTATTTAAGAAAAGGTAAACATAATGATTTAGATAGGTGTTGTAGCATGCTAGCTCAGAATGTTAATATGGTTGCTTCCTGTGCATTTTGCTCCCTCTTAACATTTACTGCTATCCAAGAGCTGGGTTTCCTCCTCTTGCCTATAACAAAGCAGATGGAAAGTCAAATCCAAAAGGAAGATTCTGATATCTAGGCTTGCAGGGCCAACTTTCCCATCTCATAGACTAGAGGAGTTGTCAGAGGGTAGCACAGAAGTAGAGTATCTCCAACATAGAGCAAAGAGATATGGAAGAATAAAACCAGCGGTCTTCAAGGAGGGAAGGAGAAGGAATACTATCTGTCACAAATACCAATAAGCAGAGTGGAAGGAAAAGCAGTTACCAAATGGATTGAAGAATTGGCACAACCTATGTCATCAACCTAAAGAAAACCGAGGGTTCAATAGTCTTGGGAACTTCCTAGCCCCTAAACAGGAGGAGGGGCATTTTGACACCTTGTATGAGGATGGAGGCATGCAGGAGAGCATCTTGCCCCTGACCAATGGGGAACAGAACAGAACCAGTTGGATGTATCTGTATATTGGGACATCAACCAACACACAACTCCTTTTACAGAGGACAGCCAGTGCCCAATGCAAAAAGAAGAACCCAAGATTTCAACCACTTATTTGTGAAACTAAAATCTTGCACAACAGAAAACTTAGAGTTTACCCCTGAAAAACTACAACTTCCCAGAAAAAGAGAGAGAAATAAATAAGAGCTGTTTTCAAAACAGAAACCTACCAATTCACAGTTGGTTTCCGCTTCTTACGTTTCTGTTTTCCTGATTATCTTTACTACCCACTGTCATGGAAGAGTTAACTATAATATCAATTATTCAGACATTGAAAGTCTAATCTCCTTCCTTCATCCTGCCTTTCTTGGGATTTCCCAAGGCCCCTTATTTACTTGTCATCTTGAAATAACACAAACATAGAGTTTTGTGAGATCATTCAAAGCATGGCTTGCTCTTCACACCACCAAGGGCAATGAAACCACATGGAATCTCCCCATGCGACAAATTTCTACTTTGCTGTGACTTATATAATTTGTATACACAGTAAACAGGAGATATCACAGCAAAGGTCAACCTTGCTGATACTACTGAAAGGTCTGTATTTCAGCATCTTAATTTATTAGTGGCAAGTTCCTTGGAGCTCTAGATTTTATGCTGGACAACTCCTCCTTTTCCAAAAATGACATCTGAACTCTTTTGTTTACCTCTCTTTTCCTGCCAACTATTTTTCTCTACAAACTTTCTTTCTAACTTAGATCCCTAGAGCCTATTACCCAAGATCAGCAGCCTAAAGACCATGTTTATTCTCTGTCCTGAGGCATTCGTGTTGGTGGCCAGAAGAGTGTCAAGAATGGTTTAGTTGAGCTGATCCTACGTATGGGAAAGTAATAGGAAAGATGGTAGCACGTTGTTAGAGCAGGTAGTCAGACAGATATGAGCAGGCCAGGAGAGGGACCCCCACAACCAGGAATGTCAGGCAACCATCAGGGGATGGTCAAGAGGTTGTTAAACTGTTTCTCTAAAATAATAATTGGTTGCAGCCAGTGTCAGGGAAAGGCAGTCTTCCAAAAAAAAAATAGAAAACTGAAGCTTGTGATCAGCAGCTTCCAGTTAAGATCTCAGGAGTTTGATGAGCAGCCTCAAGAATGAGCACTAAACGGCAAAATTGCAGAGTTTAACTGGTCTATAACTTTCTAGGAACACATGATTGGTAAGGGAAAACACCTCAAATGAGCATGTGCACAACTTCAGTAAACACACTGTGCATGCAGCCCCACCCCAGTGCTGCCAGGCCACTGTGCATACGGACAGCCTGCCCAAAGAAAAAATCAAGGGAGGAGAGACACAAATCCAAGAACCATGCCACTGTATAAAACCTCAAGTCAAGTGTCAAACAGCGAACTTGGAGTTCTAAAGTTACCTGCTTGGCCCTTTTCCAAGTGTACTTTACTTCCTTTCATTCCTGCTCTGAAACTTTTTTTTTTTTTATGTCTAACCAAGTAACTGTTATGTACTTATTTGTATACAATAGAAGGTCATGAAAATTCTGTGTTGGGGATCACATCCCTGTTGCTTTCACACATAAATAAGTATTATTCTGAACAGGAGAATATTAGTTATGTCCTGATTAATGCAATACATACTTCCTTTGGCAGGTATTTCCTCTGCTTTAATAGACAATTTCAGAAAGACATGATAAGGTTGGAAAATCACACAATATTAAGGATCTGAGGACCATAAACATCACATATGTTAAGTTTGCTTTTAGTTTTGTTTCCAACAGCTCTTACCCAATGTCCCTGGCTGTAATCTAGGTGCCAGAAGCATTGCAAATCCTTGAAAGTGTTTAAGATGAAAGAGCAATACACTTAAGATCTTCAAAAGTTTACATTAACAGAATAAGCATTAGCTCCTTTTAACACACACAACTAAATTAACAAATGAAATGTGTCTACTTTTATATATGCCCATAAAGCAGACAGACTTAACATTGAAATTTACTATTTTAGATTTTCACTCCTTTAAGAGCTATCAATATAGACACAAAAGATAATTCACATTTGAAAAATTATCTACCTGAAGAGTAGAACCCTTAAGAGGAAAAAGAAAAAGCCATTTTACAAAGTGCAACTGAAATAGGGGAGAAAATAAAAGTTAGATCAATGTGGCAACAAGCTTCCTGCCAAAACTTTTACTGGTGACATTTGAAAAATAATTTTCTTAAAATACTATTAATGAACGTAAGTTTTGTTTCTCTATTTTTACTAATAGTTACACTACAAACTAATGCTCAGCTCAAATAAATACGTAAGATATGAAATCAGGTACTAATGTATCAACTTATTCTGCAGAATAAACCTCCTCCATACCAACCCCAGGATTACAGTTTTTCTTCTGTTTAAAACTAGGATGTTCAGTAGAAATGGGGTTTCCATTTGCAGAATTATTACAAACCAGTTTCCTCTCGCAAATAGCTAATATCTAAGACCATGACTCAAACTATCAAAAAGGAATAGAAAGAGAACACTCAGTTTTGAATGCAAATAGAAAAGGCTCCTAAGAATGTTATTTATAGGCCACTGCTTGCTTTCAGTAAAAATAACATTTTCTTAAAACTTTTCAATCTAATTTTTAATAGCTTGTACTTTGTAGCTATTGGCAAAGCTTTTTTATTCCTTCTTAAGTATTTGCTTAAGTGTTAAACTAGCTTAGTTTACCAAAGTAACAACTTTTTTTCTGTGGTATACTTCAAAAATTAGTCACCCTACAATATAGTGTGTTCAAATTAAACAGATGTATACAGTTAAAATAATTAGTGTAGTCTCTATAAACAATTTCTGTTCTGGGATTTATATGTAGAGCTAACGTTTACTTCAGAATAAAACATTGACAAACAGGGAAGGAAGAGAATCAGAACTTTCACAGAGCTGTACTTGACCATATCTTATAGACAAAGCAGAATTACAATGCATGTAACAAAAACGTTAAAAGTTTTTTTTTAAGTTGATAGTTACAAATATGGTATGCAACAATTTTCTACTTTATTGCAGTACAATTTTCAACATACAGTCTACTATTTCTCAAGATATTTGAAGACTTAAAACAAAATTCCTATAGACTACTTGCAAACAGTAAAATTTAAGTAAAATGCTTACATTCTTATTTGAAAATGAAAATCAGGTAAAAAATATGGTGGGTACAACTTCTGCTCTGCTGTAATCTTACTTCATATTTATTATTCCTTTTCTTCCTTGCATCTGTCATTCTTTTCTTCATTATTTTCCATGGTCTCTTCTTCATCTCCAACAATCCCATCCCCTTGGTATTTGTCATGAGTCCATTTAGGACTGCTACCTGATTTTTTGAAGTTAGAGCACCCTCTGCCACGTTGAAAAGTACCACTACCTCTTCCTCTTTTGGTCTAATAATCCACACCATCATCTCTGTCATGATGCAAGAAATACTTCTTGCTCTTTGGGATATATTCTGGATCCCATTCCTCTTCCTTCGGTCTCTTTTAAAAAGTAGTATTTGAGTAGTATTTGTCCCAGCAAAAACTCCTCTGTCTCTTTCTCTGCCTCTAATTCGAAAAAAGGTTCCTCATGGTTGGCTAACTCCTGCAAAGCCTGAGTATTCTTTCATTTCATGGTGAGTTTTAAATTCTTCTTCTCTTTCCTTCTTACTCGCCTTTTCTTCTCTAGAACTGGGAGAAGAAGGTGATGGTGAAGAGGATGAAGATCGAGAATGATCTTGCTCTCTATTTTTATGTTTACTGTCATCTTTGTAAGATTTGTATTCCTTGTAATCTTTTGGAGTTTTTTCCTGCTTTCTTGATCCACTGGTTTCCCTGGGGCCCTTGGAATTTCCCCGTTCTTTACTTCTTTCTTTTCTACGGCGATCAATGTCATGCTGAAGGTCAGCAGAGTCACACCTTAATTTTTTTTTATCTCCCTTTTGATTTTCTTCTTTAAAAACTCTCTCGTCCCCTGCTAAATGGGTATGCTTCCTCAGGGTACTTGGTGAGATGTTAATTCTCCTGTGTATTTCAGGGCTCTTTTGCCAAGTACTATGTTCTTCAGTGGCTTTCTGATGGGAAGTAAACCGCTTGTTTAGGGTCATTGCAGCTGACCTGAAGTATTGCTCTTTAACATGATGAACCAAGAACACAATGTGTTAAATAAATGACTCTGAAGTGCTTTTGCTGGCCTGTGGCAACTTAATGTGGTCAAAGATGGATGAGAATTCTTGCTCCTTCTTGACAGAATGGACAAGTGTACTAGCAAGCCGCCTGTCTTTAGTCAAGGAAGCAGGTCTGTTAGAATCATCAAGAGGAACAGGTGCCATTTTGAGTTTGACTTCAGGACGATGAGAATCACTTGCTATCATTTTGATCCTAAGTGGGCTTTCCTCTCTGAAGGTAGACTTTCTCATGCATCCAGATTCTTGTGTAGAGGGGGATTGTAATCAAAGAGGTCTTTGAGCTTTTCAGACTTTACCTGCTCAGGTGACTGAGTTTCTTTCTTTACTGTTATTCTTTCAGAATTTTTGTCTTCCTCTTTGTGCTTATCTTTTGTAGTGCTAGGCCTTTCCACTACATATCCAGCTTCTTTAAGTTCATAATTTTTTCCTTCTCTAAATCCACCACTTTCTCTACTGCCTTTCAGTGAAACTTTGGACTTGTACTTGAGTCCTTCCTCCTCAGTATTCCGATGAGATGCAGTAGCAAAACTTTTACCTTGATCTGTGAGGACTGACTTCCTGAGCTGTCTATAATCCTCTGTCTCCTCTGTGCCATCCCCTTCTGAATCATTAAACTTTGTTTTCCAGACTCTTTATCACTGAAGTAATCTAGAGCTTCCTGATCTTCCCATTCTCCCTCTGCCCTCCCTTTCTCTGATCCTTTCTCTTTTGAAGCCTCTTTATCCCTGGCATTACCCCTATCAAGCAGGAATACTCTAGACTCTTCATCTGTGAACCTTTTTAAGAACTTCCCAGTCTTTGCAGTTTCCTGATCTCCATTATCAGGATAAAATGAGGAACGGCCCCTAGACTCATCTCTTGGAGCATTCTGTGGTGCGATTGTCTTTGCAGGACTTCTTCGTGAAGGGATGTGATGAACTGGACTATTCTGAGAAGGACTGTATGGACTAGATCCATTTCCAACAGAACCAGACCCAGACCTTTCAGGACTATGCTGAATGGATTTTGAATGCTGAGAAGGAGTATTTTTTGCAGAGTGAACTGTACTGAGCATGGGAGCATCAGAGCAAGATGAACTCTGACTAGGTGGTGTAGCAATAGGTGAAGGACTATGGGGTGATCTGGGACTATTATTATAAGCTGTAAGGCCAGGCCAAATATCACCGGATGTGGCTGATGACTTACTAAATTCATCGATAGACTCAGATGGATCATGTTCAAATGTATCTTTCAGTTCCTCCTGTGATTTAGTTTTCAACGGACTCTCTTCTTGGGGTTCCCCTTCAGCTTTTTTGGCTTGTTTTTCCTGAGACCCTTGTCTTTTAGAAACAGGAGATTTTCTATATGGAGATGAAGAACGAGAAAAGAATGATCTTGGAGACCTAGAAGAGCTATATGACCAGTGAGATCTGCTTCTGGATCTTTGAGAAGAAACGGATCTTCTTTTTGGACTCCTGGAATGTGAACGACCTCGTCTAGGACTCCTAGAGTGCCTTCTATTCCAGACAGGTCTATAACCACCTAGATGATATCTACCTCCTCCTCCTTGATAATACCCTCTACCCCTTCCTCTGTACCCATAAGGTCGTTTCATTCCTCTATTATTTCTGTACTCACGACGATCATCTCTAGAATACATACGATCTCTACTCCAAGACCTTGAATATGTTCTGGAACGAGACCTAGAACTGTATCGCTTCTTTCTAGAATGAGATCTTGATCTTGATCGAGAACTAGACTGTCATCTAGACTTTGACCTTGAAGAATGTGATCTAGAATTGGAGCGACCCGTTTCTTTTCTCCTTGGGTTTATGTAGGATCAAGGAGTCAAGTGAAATCTTTGAGATACTGTAAAAATTCTTCCTGGAGAGAATACTCTGAGAAATTAAACTCTAAATTCAAATTCCTCACACATTGAATCGCGGTTCCGGGGATTTATTTCCATTGCGACTACACAGCGGCCATTTCCCAGCTCAAGAAAGCGAGGAAAACCACAGAGGTACCTTTGACGCGCTAGCTCGGCTCTGTCACTTCCTCCTGCTCTAAAACTTTTTAATAAACTGTCACTCCTGCTCTAAAACTTGCCTCAATCTCTTCCTCTGCCTATGCCCTTCAGTCAAACTCTTTCCTCCTAGGAGGCAAGAACCAAATTGCTGCAGAACTGTAGGTATTCACCACTGGTAACAATGTGACATTATTTTCCCGTGGTTAACAGGAGCATATGGGAAAATACAATGCTCTCTGAGCTAGAAGATATGGGTTCTCTTCCTCAATCTACTACAAACCAGCTGTGGCCTCTAGAAAAGTGTGAAATTTCCCTAGGCTTCATGGAATCATATACATTTTGAGCTAGAATAACCATCACATTTTGTAATTGAGACCCAGAGGCCTAAAGTGATTTGCTTGAACTCTTACCACTAGACAAAGGGAGAATAAATTCATTCCAAAGCACGTAAAGGCTTGGAGGTGACAGAGTATGATTCATTTAAAAAACAAATCTCTTGTTATTCTGCCAACAGCCAACTACCTGAAGTCAGATTGGGCATGAAGGCCAATTCCATTAGTTATGAAACTTGGATAAATGTTTTGCTGCATGTGATAACAAATGAGTAACTTAATTCTCTAAAATATGTTTAAACTTACCTAGGTTAACATTCAAGTAAAATATCCTGAAGACTGTGAGAAGGTTTCTAGTGCCCATGAAAAAACTGAACCACCAATGCACACATCACAGATTTCAAAATGGGAAAATGAATCATCAAAGGGAAGGAGTTCAAGAAGAAAGTCTAAGACAATACTGAATTTTGATAGGCAGAAGCAGA
The DNA here is from genome assembly GCF_029289425.2 of Pan paniscus. Lineage (NCBI taxonomy): Eukaryota > Metazoa > Chordata > Mammalia > Primates > Hominidae > Pan > Pan paniscus. The sequence goes on from NC_073253.2 coordinate 106,219,879, forward strand.
AACTCTCAAGAAAACTAGAAATCATTATCAGAAAAGTAATAAAAAGAAAGTAACCAGAAAAGAAAGCAATCAAAAAGAAAGACAGAATCTACATTTGCTGGGCATTTACCATGTGTCAAGTATCACGTTTTACACTTTCTTGTGTTTTCTCATATAATATTCAAAGCAACTTAAGAGGTTCAGATGGTCAACCTCACTTTGTAAATGAAAAACATAGTTAAGAGAGGTAAAGTGACTTGTCTAAGGTCACAGCTAGTATCTGGTAGAGCCATTATTCAAATTCAGATTCGTCTGTTTGACGCAAAATACTATGGTTTTGCACGATAACTCTTTTGCATTTAGAGCCAGAAGGGGTAGAACTGGTTAAACACTGGTTTAACTTTTTTTATTTCTTGTTGATATTTCTATTAATAGCATACAGCTCCTTTCTTCTTCAAAATATGTTTATATACTTATTCAGTCTTTCTTCTTTTTCCCTCTGTCCATCTTCCTAAACATACCTGCATTTTTATATTACTCCTTTATATTTCTCCAAAAATTATTCTTTCTTCTTCCTCCTTCTTTACTCATTCAAGATTTAGTAGCTTGGACTTCTTTTTAAGAAAAGAAGATACTATAACCATATTGACAGTTTAGTAACATTATTCTGAATACAATAATCTCAACAGTGACTACAAGTAGAATATTAGACAGAGGGATATTTCTTTTTATACTCTTCCTGAATGCTATTAAACTCTAAATGTTTGAGTTTCATGCTCACCAAGATAACATCAGTTCTTTTCCTGGCTACCTGATAGTCAGGTATGTCCACAGATCCTTAGCCTGTTTTCCTTGGTTTCTGCTAAGTAAGCTCTTAGACTGCTGTATTCTCCCTACTTCCCTCTTTATGCAATTTCTCTTTCATAATCCAAATTCCCACTATTGCTCTCATTACTCAATCTTTCTTTAGGAATTCCCATTCCAAGATTAATAAGCTAATATCTTCATAATCTTTACTTTGTAATTTCCTCAGTGCTTATAATTTACTATAGTTTAGTTCTTCCCAGGGAAAATGGCTTCCATGAATTGAATCATTTTCCAATATTCCAAGCATATGAAGACCCTAGGATGGCATCAGGATCCTCCTTCCTCTCCACCACCATTTCTAGACAATTACTCTTCTCTTCTCTTGTTAAACCTCACCTCCAACCCTTTCTCAGTCATTCTCACTTACTATTTATTAAAACCTTTGGCCTTTCCTTCATCCTCAAATCCTGTCATCACCCTGAGGAAACACATAACTGATTTATCTTAAATTTTTTCTGTTTAGATTTCATCACCTCCTTATACCTAGGGATCTCTTCTTAGCTCTATTTCGGGCACTCGCTTCCATGAACACATTCTGGGCATGGTTGTCAAATGCAGCTACTTCACTACTGAAATAATAAATGTAGTACCTTTAGGCCGGGCGCAGTGGCTCATGCCTGTAATCCCAGCACTTCGGGAGGCGGAGGCGGGCGGATCATGAGGTCAGGAGATCGAGACCATCCTGGCTAACATGGTGAAATCCCATCTCTACTAAAAATACAAAAAATTAGCCAGGCGTGGTGGCGGGCGCCTGTAGTCCCAGCTACTTGGGAGGCTGAGGCAGGAAAATGGCATGAACCTGGAAGGCAGAGCTTGCAGTGAGCCGAGATCGCACCACCGCACTCCAGCCTGGGTGACAGAGCAAAACTCCGTCTCAAAAAAAAAAAAAAAATTAAATAAATAAACATAGTACCTTTAAAACAACACTTTCCTATCCTTCCAACTTGCTTTGTCTTTTACACCCAACACATCATCAAGATCTTTGTTCAAGTCTATCAATTCCTCTCATTTTGCCTATCAATCATTCTTCTCTTCTCTCACTACTGTCCTTAAATTGGAAAATTATGTTGACCAGACCTAAGGAAAAAAAAAATGTAAATCTGAAATGGAGTTTTCTTCCCTGGGAGATAACAAGCAAGTTAACGGCAACTCCTTCAATTTCTCTGGCACCAAAGCCACGGGCCCTGAACTCTATTTCCTGCCTTCCCTCCTGCACAATACAAGAATTGTGTGATAAATTCTATGCTTTCTTGTCTTTGCAAAGAACAAACACCTATAATTACCCATTTTTACTTTTGTATTATCAATGTCTAGATTAAGCTCTTCACTGGATTAATCCCAACTACAAGCACATGTGACCTTCCATCTTTCACCTTTAAACATCTCGGGCCAGGCGCAGTGGTCACGCCTGTAATCCCAGCACTTTGGGAGGCCAAGGCGGGCAGATTATGAGGTCAGGAGATTGAGAGCATCCTGGCTAACACGGTGAAACCCCATTTTTACTAAAAATACAAAAAGTTAGCTGGGTATGGTGGCAGGCACCTGTAGTCCCAGCTACTCGGGAGGCTGAGGCAGGAGAATGGCATGAACCCAGGAGGCAGATCTTGCAGTGAGCTGAGATCATGCCACTGCACTCCAGCCTGAGCGACAGAGCGAACCTCTGTCAATACAGTTGACTTCGTCCATCTTAAGACACTTTTTTGTCTTAGTCTCTGTGACTATGTAATCTCATAGTTTCCCTTCTTTCTCCTTTGCTCTCATATTCTCCTCCTCTAGGTTCCAAATATTGGAAAGCCTTGTATCTTTGTCCTAGGCCCTTTTCTCTTTTTAACCTAGATACTCTCCTGGGGTAATCTTACCTACTGTCATGATTTTAAATACCTTTCATAAACTAAAAACTTCCATAACTTTATTACTAACCCCTGACATTTCCTTTTGGATTTCAAAGAAGCATCTCAAACTTAAAATTGCCAAACCACAGCTCTTGATTTTCCCCTTGTGTATTAAAGGGTTAACTCAGCTGACCTGGACTGCTTAAACCCTGCACATTTCCAAGATCTTCAGGTCTGGTTCCTGGGATGTACCTCTGAGTCCTTGGAATATTCTGCCTAATAAGAGTGTCTCTGTATACCTGGAGCCCTGGGACATGCTATATCAGTCTGAACTTGGTGGGGCAAGGGTGAAGGCTGGACACTGAATAACCAAGCCATGTGGGTGCCCCATGACTATGTGAATGAACTTGTCCAACCCTGGACACAAGGTTTAGATGAGCCTCCCTGGTTGGCCATACTTTATATGTGTTATCACACATCATTTATGGGAGAACTAAATACTGTTCATGTAACTCCACTGGGAGAGGAAAAGTAGAAGCCTATGCCTGGTTTCTCCTAGGCCATACTCTATGCTCCTTTTTCATTTGCTGATTTTAATCTGTTTCCTTTAGCTGTAATGGATCACCGCTATGAGTGATGATACTAACTCATCTGATTTTGGGGAGTCCTTATGGCAAATCACGGAACATAAGAGTGGTCTTAGGAACCCCCCAACACATCTCTGAAACTTATTTCTCCCCATTTTTCTCATACTAGTAATTACCATCATGTACACCCACTTGCTCAAGCCAAGAATCCTCAGATAACATCATTGAATCCTTTTTTCTTATCCTACACATCTAATCCATCACCAAGTCCTTATGGCTCCAGATTCAAAATACATCCTGAATCTATGTGCTCCTCTCCATCTCAGTTATTACGATTCCAGCCCAAGCCACAAGCCATATTTTGCCTAAACTATTGCAGTGGTCTCCTAGATGATCTCTTTGGTTCCACACTTGGAACCCTACAGTTCATTCCCCATGGAGCACAAAGAGTGACCCTCCATTTACATTCCCCAGTGGTTTCTCCTTGCACTTAGAGTAAAATCCAAACTGCTTTACTTGACATACAAGCCTATATGATTTATCCTATCTATATAATCTTCTACCACTCTTCTCACTCACACTGCTCAAGCCTTTTAGCCTTCTTTCTATTCATCCAACATTCCAAACTCATTCCTGCCTCAGGTTAGTTATACCTATTTTTCACTGGCCTGAAATATTCTTCCTTAATATTACAACTTGGCTTAACTATTGAGAACTCAATTTGAATGTCACCTCCTGAAATTCCTTTCCAGGCATATCTAACACTCCCCATAAGAGCACCATCACTCTTGGTCACATATTGTTGTGTTTTTCTTAATCATTTTTATCATGATCTCAAAGTCCCTTTTTTTTTTTAGTGACTTCTTGTACATTATTGTGTCTCCTCAACTATAATATGTACACCATGAGAGCAGGGGTCTTATAGTCTTATTCTTGAATAGAGCCTGAAATTTTCCAATATGTATTTGTTGAATGGTAGCACTTAGCCTACCATGGAAGTTAGAAAAGAGAGTCACAAGGGCAAATATTGATGATACCTGTTCAAACCCTAACTGGGTAGGATAAATTTAATTACAAATTGTGGTATATCTCTCATTTGCAAGATCATCCCTACAAAGAAATATATGTGTCAGGCTACATTTGTCTGATTCAGATAGATGTATCTAAATCTCTTCCTTCTAAGTCCACGCTTTTTAACTAGATCTTCACAGACAAAACGGGTGATGGCCTTAAGCTATTGATGGCAGCGGCGGCCCATCTGGAGTGGCTGCTGCCAAGATGCCAGCTGCAGTGGGGTGGGAGGTGCAGCCAGGGCTGCATGCTCCCAGTAGCCGGCAGGAGCTGGGAACAGGTGGAAGCCCCGCCCCCTTCCAAGTTGGAGGGGCAGGAGTCCCGCCCTCTCGGGTGCAGCTGCAGCCGGCCACCTAGCCATGGCTGCAGACTCAGGCATCTCTGCACTCTCAGTGGCCCGGGAAGCCCCCACGTCCGCGCAGGCTGGGAACTCCCACTGCCTGGCCTCTCCCTGCTCCCAGCGCCCACTCCGATTTCAGACCAAAGTTGTGGCCAAGCCCAGGTGCTGTCAAGACCCTGCCAGGTGTGCGTGCACTCAGGGCAGCGCGGACAAGCCAGCCCCCTGCTGTCTCAGGCACCGACAAGCACGAGAGGGAGGCCAAGGGGGTGCTGAGTGTGGTTCCGCAAGGGCTTGCAGGTGGTGTCCCTCGGCACAAACAGCCTGGGGGCTGGGGATGGCAGGTTGGTGGCCGCCAGAGGTAGACAGGCTCCTGGGCAGAAAAGGACAGGTCCTCGGTGAAGCCCCACCTTCAGGCCTCAGATGGCCTGAAGCCTGGGGGCAGGGCTGCCAGTTCCGCCGCCTGAAGTGAGAACTTATGGTGCTTTTTCTGGTCCCACCAATGGCCACCCATGGACCAATCAGCATGCACTTCCACCCCTCTGAAGACCACAGAAACCCCAGACTCAGGCAGACTCAGACAGAGGCCGGGACGATCTGCCTGCAGAGAGGAGCTACCCAGTATGGGTCTCCTCTCTGCTGAGAGCTGAACAAACATCAGGACACCCTGCCTGTGAAGAAGAGCTACCCACTGCAGTCTCCTCTCAGCTGTTCTGTCGCTCAATAAAGCACCTCTTTGCCTTGCTCACTTCACCCTCCACTTGTCCATGTACCTCATTCTTCCTGGATGTGAGGAAAGAACTCTGGACCTGCCAAATGGTGGGAATGAAAGAGCTGTAACACAAACAGGGCTGAAACACACCCCTTGCTCACCACATTGCAAGTGACAAGGAGAGAAGAGAGAAGGTGAGAAAAGCTGTGGCCCTTCAAGAAGCCCAGACCTAGGAGCTCCCCGAGCCAGAGCTGTGACACCCACTTTTGGGCTCTGCGGTTCCTGGCATCTCCAAGCTTCTGGGCACCACTGCATTTCCCGGTGCCAACCACAGAAGCTGCTTGCAGAACACCTGGTTCAGCCACAGCCATGCAGGGAGCCAACACCCATGTCAGCGCCTGAAGCTGCCCACCCTGCCACAACCAGCATACCTGGCTGTGCTTAGTGGCCAGACCCCATGCTCGCTTGCTAACACACCCCTTGCCACTCCGCTCACTTTTGCCAGGTGTGGGATCCAGGCTGGTAGCATGAGCCAAGAGCAGCCTGCCAGGCCAAGTGGGCAGAACAAGCCCAGCAGGCCCAAGCAAAACTTGGGTGAGGTTTCTGGCCAGAAGAGATACTCCAAGGATCCTGTGACACTATGTCACATAATTCATATAATAAATTAATCTATATTCTGATTTTGTAAGAATGTAAATAGTATTTTTCTAATGGGATATAGCTGATATTGTCTATAATATTTGAATTTTTATTTCATCCTTCTTGACACTCTCCATGCTCTAGTTGTTGAATTCTCTCTTCTTCTCTGGCCTCTTGCCTATCTCCACTTTATCATTTCAAGTCCTAAATTAGAAAATAGGATTTCAGTTCCTGGCCTTCTGAATTTCTCAATCTATACTCCTTCCTACACATTACTCATCATTCCTAACTCAAAGGTCTCAGTTACACTCAGACTTCAATAAAGACCAAACCTGAATCTGACTCACTTTGGGAACTTAATAAATTGATGATGAAATCAACTTTTATTCTAATATGTCTAGTTTTCATGTCTGACTAACAAACATTTCACTCAGATATTTTGCCATTTTGTTCACCTTCCACTGTTTCAAAGTTAAATTTTCATCGTTTCTCAAAATTGACATTTTTCTTTCTGAATTTTCCTATTTTTCTTAAAGGTGACTTTTTTTCTTCAATTTCTTAGGTTTGAAAGTATGCAGTCAATCTTAACTTCTTCCCCTCTCCATCAATCATATTCCTAGAACTAAATAGAGTTTACCCTTAAATTGTTCAACTTAAGAATCTTTTTTTTTTTTTTTTTCTGAGATGGAGTTTCACTCTTGTTGCCCAGGCTAGAGCGCAATGGTGCAATCTCGGCTCACTGCAACCTCCGCCTCCTGGATTCAAGCAATTCTCCTGCCTCAGCCTCTCAAGTAGCTGGGATTACAGGCATGTGCCACCATGCCCAGCTATTTTTGTATTTTTAGTAGAGATGGGGTTTCTCCATGCTGGTCAGGCTGGTCTCAAACTCCTGACCTTAGGTGATCCACCCACCTCGGCCTCCCAAAATGCTGGGATTACAGGCGTGAGCAACTGCACCCAGCCCAACTTAAGAATCTTTAATGAAAGAACTACTTTTAGAGGTATGGGCAAGTTGCAGAAATAAACTAAAGATAGTGATGGATTTGGAGACTGTCAATAGTAGGAAGCTTTTAATAGCTCTAGAGATAAAGGGCCAGGGATCAGAAGCTCGATGAGACCTTGAACTGTGTAGAAAGGACCACCCAATAGCACTATCCTTATAAAAGGATATAGTCATTGCCAGAGTATAGATCCAAAGTAGGGAGAATACAGGAAGAAAGACTCCCATCTTTATCTCCTTCCACCCTCGACTCTATTGTTGCTCCTCCCACTCAATGAACCCAACTGGAAGCCAGGTGGCATGGGAGCCCAGGTGAGGCAGTTCCCACGGGTCAGTCTTCCATGGCACAGAGCAGAGCAGAGAAGGAAAATAATGGAGAAGAAGGGGAAGAAAAGTCAGAACCTTCTATTTTCCCACTTCATTCTTATACCCCCAATTTTAATGTTGCATCAGTTGCTAAATATGAATAGTCTTCCTTTTAAAATACCTTTTTAAAAATAAATACTTTTCTTTATTTGCAATTCTATTGCCATACTCTTTTATAAGCTCAGATCACTTCACTTCCAGAGCACTAATGTAGTTTCTTTCCTGAAAAAATCCAAACTACATACCACTACCAGATTGGTTTCCTTAAAGCATACCTTATTCATGTTACTCTCTGGGTCAAACACTTTTGCTGAGTTTCTCTGCCTGGGTCTTCCTGGCAGAGAAACATCTCCATACAGTTTTCTAGTCTTAAATCTCATTCATGAACAACACTTACTAATTAATCACTTACTATGTTCCAGACACTTTCCTAGGTATTGGAATTCAGAAATACACATTTTAAAATGTCCTAATCTCCTGGAGCTTTATCTAGTTGGGAGAGAAAATAACCAACCACACAAAAATGCATAAATTATACTAGATCTTAGAAGATAATAAATCGTGCAGAAGAGAAATGAGGAGTGTCAAGGAATCCTGTAATTACAAAGTTGATCAAGACAGGCCTCATCAAGTAGAAGTCATCTGAACAAAGACTTGAAAGGCATATTGGAGTAAGTCACATGAATATCTAGAAGAAAAGCATTTGGGACAGAGGGAACAGCAAGTGCCAAGGCCCTGAAGCTGATGAATGTCTGGCAGGTTCTTGGACTGGCAAAAAGACAAGACTGGCTGGCATGGGAATGAGTGAGACAAAAACTGGAAGGAGATGAAGTCAGAGAGGTGATGATGACCAGCCCATGTACAGCCTCGTAGGCCATTATAAAGAATGCTCTACCCTAACCACACTGGTCAACACCTACATTTTCCACATGTACGCAGCCATTTCTGCTTCCCACAGATTGCCTTGTCAGGATTCCTGGACTGGAAAAATTTCCTTATTTCAGTCTGTTCATCTAAAGCCTACAAGATCCAAGTCATAGCTCCCTTCCTTTGTAATACCTTCCATGACTACTGCAGTCTACAATGACTTCATATTTTATCTCACAGTTGAAACTCAATGTATTAGTCTTTTACATGGACACAGGGAGGGGACATCACAGACCAGGGCCTGTCAGGGGGTGGGAGGCTAGGGGAGGGATAGCATTAGGAGAAATACCTAATGTGGATGACAGACTGATGGGTGCAGCAAACCACCATGGCATGTGTATACCTATGTAACAAACCTGCACGTTCTGCACATGTATCCCAGAACTTAAAGTATAATAAAAAACATAATAAAATAAAATATCTCCCTAACTTGTCTATGTCTTTGTGATAACATCACAGCTTGAGGAGGATGATAATGATTATGTGAACTCATAATGATCGTGATGGTTGTACCAAGAGCAACAAGGAATTGTTGCTTCCTTGACATTTTAGTTTTTGTCTTCCTACCCTTCCAATGACAGGTAAAATTATTCCTATAATTGGAGTTAATACGAAAAATGCCTGACATCTAATATGCATGTAATAAATAGCAACTTTTGTTATTCATATCCCATAATTATTTATCACTATCATTATATCTAACTTGGAAGTGATGAAGACCAACTTTTTTTTTCATTGTTAAAAATACCTTCTAAATATGAGTGATTATTTGACTAATTCATGGTGATTTCTCTTTAAGTATTCACTAAATAGCTGAACTACTCAAGCCCCACTAAATCATATGCAAGCTTTGTATATCTCTTGTATTAGTTCATTCTCACAATGATATGAAGAAATGTCTGAGACTGGGTAACTTATAAAGGAAAGATTTTTAATTGACTCACAGTGCTGCATGGCTGGGGAGGCCTCAGAAAACTTACAAGCATGGTGGAATGGGAAGCAAACACGTCTTTCTTCACATGGCAGCAGGAGAGAGAAGCACATAGCAAAGAGGGGGAAAGTCCCTTATAAAATCATCAGATCTCATGGGTACTCACCATCATGAGAACAGCATGGGGGAACCACCACCATGATCTAATCATCTCCCATGAGGTCTCTCCCCCAACATGTAGGGATTACAATTCAGATTACAACTCAAGATGAGATTTGGGTAGGGACACAGAGCCAGACCATGTCATTTGTATTCTTATTTTACTCTTATTATATTTATTTTCACAAATTTATCTCTTGCCTTCTCAACTAAACAGCAAGATCATGGGCAAAATCTTATGTCTTGTGTATCTGTGCACGCACCCCAGCATTTCACACTGCAAGTATTGTAGAATGGGTGTGGTAAAATGGAAGATATTCTTGGTCCACGTTCTGTGTATGTTTTCCACAACATCCTCACTTCTCTGTTGAGGGAACCCCAAAGGAAAATAATTTACGTAGTGAATTAATATTGTTTTTATCAACTTCAGATGAGGTCGACTCCTATTATATAAGCCAAAACTGGCTTTTTGCCATGCTGGTCCTTCCAAGAAGTGGCAGGTGATGGCTTTTACCTACAGCAGGGGTTTGTCCGGCCCTAAGCTAGTTGGTAGTAGTAAGAAGATATCTTATTTCTATTTTTATCTTAGATATGTTGGAAGATGGGAAAAACAAGTATCAAGATATTTGGTAAAAAACAAAAACAAGAATATTAGACTTCTCAAGGAACCAGAAAGGATAATTTTTCTCATCTCAGACCCTAAGCATGACCTTGCTAAATAAAAGACTACAGAAAAAGGTTGGCTTACAGTTGAGTAAACTTAAGGCTGAGAGAAGTAAGAGCTCATGAAGTATCACCAGTTAGAAGGAGGTAAAAACAGGTAACACAGAGCTCAGCTACTGTGACTCCTATTCAGTGTTCTTCCTATGCCCTCTCAGTGTCTCTATGTAGATGTAGCAATGGCACATAAGCAACACACTAGTTGGTTTCAAAAAGTTAATTGTGCTAAAAGGAAGCACATTAAATAGGATTTTCATATTACTACCTGAAATTACAGAAGCTTACAGTTCATGATAAGAATGATATTCAGATTATTTTAAACCAATCTCCGTAACTATAGCTTATTAGAAATGAATCATGGTGCAGATTCTTTTTTTTAATTTAAAAAAAAAAGGTTTTAGGTGGACAGACATCCTGAGATACTCTGTGAATTACTGTTATCAGATATGGCATTTTGAGCCCAGAGTTCAAACAGACCTTAAAATCTCTTCCACATGAATATAGAATTTAATTATTAATGAAAATTAGCGGGGGAGACAACTTGATCTTCAGATAACTTGCCCTTCGATGTTATTGCAAGTTAGTAAATTAGCTAAGGGCTAATTCATATTGTTCCACAATTATCTCCATTGGCCTCATTTTCTTATGCTCCAAACACCTTACAAAAGGTAACAGTTTATGGAGATTTAAAAGAGAGTGGTGGACATGTATTGTGTTACCCATTCCCAGATGATAACATTACTCATCTTGTTTTGGGAAGCTGCTTCTCTTCCACTCCAACCCAGCGGTTTTAATAAGGCCTGTGTTCCCTCACACCCAGTAACTACATGAGCCAAGCCAGATCCCTTAAAGTCCTGTGATTTCTAAAAAAAAAAAATAGCTAAAGAAAGCTTCTTATTTTTTTTGGCAACAGATGTGTACGTAGCTGATGGTCCTGGTTCTAGACACAAGGAGGAATCTTTCTGAGAGTGGCTTCAACTAAGAAGAAAGCAAACAGAGACAGTAAATTGCCCTTTTTGTCCAAGCTTGGGTTTGTGTTGGGTTTATTTACTTGCAACCAAATTAATACAAACTACTACTAAGAAAATGCCTTAAATCATAAATACAACTTTTTTCAAGGCATGAGCTGAATGTTTTGTATACTGTTATCATTATTTCCACCCAATGCAGCATCAAGCACATAGTAATTGCTTTTAAAAATTCTTGTCAGTGTTCACTAAAGAGAATAACTCTAACTATTTGAGGCCACAAGATAGATTGCTGCAGCCTTGGAGAGAGAGAAGGTATTTTGATCAGGAGGAAAAGAGTGTGTCCCTCAATTCATTCTGCACAAGCAAATCTTTAGGCACAGTCCTGGCCCTAGTTGTGTATGGTCAGACCTTACCAAATACAACCTACAGTTTCAAATCATAGTCTTGTAAATAAAAAAAGACTCCTTTTAATAGAAAAGCTCCTCTTAGGTTATTAACTTGATATAAACTTTTTTTCTCTTTGGCTAAAACTGGTTGATGTCAGGATGTCTATATTGAAAAGAGATATTTAAATTTTTTTTAAAAACTTGGGATACATGGTAAATAAACATGGCTGCTGTATGATTTCTCTAACTGGGAATACACAGTATGATGAGCTAATGACTGGGAAATAGCCTCACAAGATCAAATCCTGAAGAGGTCCGTGACCACTGACTAAAACATGTTTACAGAGGCCATTTATGAAGAAGATTATCTCCAGATCAACATCCTCAGCATCTGACCTTTATTCTTACTCCCATTAAAGGCCTGTCTCCAGCACTTGGCTTCTTGCCTCATCACCAAATGCATACTGATTTTCCAAAAGATAAATACTTATAGCCTAAGAAACACATGTGCTTTGCAGAATGCAGAAAGCTAATGGCTAGACATTACTAGTGTTTTAATTTTCTGAGAGCTTCGGGAACTACTTTAACAGACATCGTCTCAACCTCATATTATTTAAGAACCAACAGGAAACAAAACAATGTCACTAATGGAAAATAGAAGTACAAAAGTGTAGTGATGGAAAAAAAAGAGGTGAGAGATTGTGTTGATAAGTGAGAAAATACACTGCACAATAATAGCAGCTACTGAGCGATTATTGCATGGCAAATACTGTGCCTCAAAAACTTCACAATATATGTAGAGTTGCCCTCCTTGAAGGGAGGAGAGAACTGCAGGTTAAGGTTAAATGATTAGTCAGAGCACCATATAATTAGGAAGTGGCAGAGCTGGGATTCAATCCAGGTGTGTGCCCAACTTTTAATCAATTGTTTAATTGCTCTTATTCCCTGACTATGCAGCAGACTACTAGCACCTTCTATTCCTTGCCTCTTAGTACCAATTTTCCATTTCAGATCCTTCTAATTCACAGCCTAGGTAGTTTTCTACTTATAACGCTCCTTTTGAATCCCAAATGTTTCCTAAATGAGCATACGTGTCTTCTACTCTGTCTACATTCCTCATCAAAACAGAAAGGAAATGGGTTAAAGAATTTTAGGTATTGGTTTAATCTTTGCTGTTACCTCCTCATCTAACCATATACATCCACAAACATATACAAACACACGGACACATCCATCGGACCTCAATTGACAGGATACATTTTTGGCAAGTGAGACACACAGCTGGAATAGTAGTAGCAGTAGTTACAGCTCTCTGTCGGAGCACGATAAATGATGGGGACCTCAGACAAAGGGTCTTTCAAGGTCAGGTGTGGCTCCAGTAGAACGTAAAGGACTACTTTGCCATTATACTGGTTGTGCTCCTTGACAAATATCTCTCTAAAATGTCCATCATTCCAACGTCTAAGAAGTACAACTAGAGGTGCTTAATAAATAGGTGAGGAGGGAATGAAAGAATCTGAGATGCATTTGACCTTTTCTTAAGCCTGTGCTTCAAATGGAGTCCCAACAAGAAAAAGATGGTTCACTCCAAGAGGTTAACTGACAGAGGAGACCTTATTACCTAACACAGAGGTACCCGGGGACTTTCAAAAGCAAGAAACTTCCATTCCTAGGCCTGAGATCAAAAGGAGAAATGATCTTACAGGAGCATAAGGAGAGTTGAAGCCAGGAAGGGACCCACATGACAGAACCTGCCATGGTGGAGGAATGTAGAGGAATGCAGCTTTAACAGCAGAAGGGCAGAGAGTGAGCAGGAAAATACACATAAGATTAACCTCTTACCTGCATTTCCCATTGTTCAAACCTGAGCAGAAGCCAGGGAGTAAGAAAGTCCAAGTGATATGATCCATCGAGGTCAGACTTTCAGAGCACAGAGCAAAGACAGAGACTGGATCTAAGGAAGGCCATATTGGAAAGGCAGGGGCAAATACAGAGTGACTATGCTTTTGGTGGGGAAATGAGTCCTTATTTTATTATCTAATGTATAAGAAGAATAACAAAAATATTCTTCATGAAATAATAACATGTCAGATTTCATCTTCTAAGGTTGGCAACTCTCAAGTTTTTTTCTGCTATCCCCAGATAACTCTCTCAAAGAAACTGCATATTTAAAGATAGGCCAGGGACAGCCTAGGGCTGATGGTGAAGGACACAATTTTCACCACTTTTCTCACTCTGTCTTCTGTAAAAGGGAGTTGTCTGACTAAGGAAAACAAGGAAAATTAGAGAACAGTGTGGACAGAGATTTGCAGGACGAAGGAAGTTTCTCATCAGAATGTTTCAGGGTTTGTAAGAAAAATCAGCAGTTGAAAACGTGACATGAATCCAGTGGCACTAAAAGTCTTTACTATTGACCTGCTACATACCTGACATCCCTCACAGCTATGCCTTCCTTCCGCTCCTTTATATACACATGCTTTTTAAACCAAGTTTTTAACCACAAATCAATAAGATTAAAAATAAATCATCAGACATTTAATGAAGTCATGATTAGTTATCAACATGATTACTAATATGCACTGGCTCAGCAGAAAAACATTTATTCAGAGTGAGATTTTGAACAAATTGGTTTTGATAAGATAGGAGGCTCAGATGAGTATTCCCAAGAGAAGATATCTGGAATAAATACCATGCAGAAAAATGAAAAATTGAAGTAGGCCTTTCACTCATATGGTAATTTTTATCATCTTGATTTTCTCAGACAGTATTTCTCAAATCAAGTCAAAAGAGTTTCTCTGACCAGTAACAACATGTAAAAATATCTTCTGCTGACGTGAAGTCATTTTTTAAAGGCTAGTACAGTCATCTACTTAAATCTGTCTGCCTGAACCACTGCCAATGATACTCCTTTATCCATGGTGATAAAACCGATTAACAGTGCTTTAGGGGAAATTCTCTCCAAATTTAACTAAGGCACAGAGTTAGGGGAGTTGCTATCCCAGTGCCAAATTGGGACTGAGAGCAGAGGCAGCTCTGAAGCCTCAGAACTACATCCAGACAAAGCATGGCTGTGGGAGCATCTGAAGGTGTACCCCAGGGCATATCTTCCCTACTTCCTGTCCTCAAACAGACCTGCCAAGACACTGCACCCCAGGCCCCACACACCTTCCCTGCCCCATCATCTCACCTGAGCCCTTGCCAAGAACAACATATTGTCTTTTTCATCCCATCGGAAAATTCTTGTTTATCAAATCTGAAAAATTTTGTCTTTGGAAGGTACATACATTCTGTCCTACATAAAGACTATATACTGATAATAGTTTCTGATGGATAGAACAGGACAATCCCAAAATTCCTATAGCAAGCAGGAAGTGTGATGGCAAGAACAGAGAATAGGCCCAGGACAGGTAGTTCAGAGGAGGACTACAGCAGTTATCCTATTCCACCATATTCTTGGGATGCTTCCCTGAGAAGCAGGTATGGAGAATGGGAAGAGGCTGCCAGACTTCCCCTGAGGCAGACTTTTATCTATGAGCTGACCTCCCATGGTGGTGATGAGAAGGGCCAGAACACAGATGAGCTGCCTCCCATCCATGCTGTCTGCCCAATACAAGGAGCCTCAACCCACACTGATCACAACACTTCAGATGTGTCTGATCGGCAGCTAGGAAGGCCCAGTTACTTCTCTATTTCAAGTTACTCTGCCTCTGTTCATGCAGCTTAAGCTTTCATTACCTTTTTGGTAAATTGCAAATTCATAGTGCTTTCCCTTCCAGCCAATCAAATCTTCAACATGTAAATGTTTTTACTGGGTCAATTGACACATTGATAAATTGAAGTTCGTAACTGTTCCATGGTTAAGAAAACATTGTTAAACATCTCTGAAGTTTGGAGATATTTAGTTTGTATGATAATAAAAAAAAAGTGCTCAAACTCTTGAATGTTTCTGATTTTTAAAATATTACTTCTGATACATACTTCTAATTGACACTAAATATTCATTCTATGATTCCTTAGTAATCAAAATATAGGTCTCAGTTGAACACTTAATAGAAGATTCTATTTCTCATCTTCCTTTGCAGCTAGATTTAGTCATGTAACCAACATCTGGCCAATAAAATAAAAGTGAAATGTTATGTGAGACTTCTTGTAAGTCTCCTTTAAAAAAAAAACTATGGATATAATGGCTAGTGCTCCAGCCACCATCTTGGTCCACCATGCAATATGCAAAAGAAGCCTAGAGCAGGAAGTCAGAAGGAACCAGGGTTCCTGATGGCCATGGCACTGCTCTACCAGTCCTGTGCGCCCTACCTCCAGACTTGCAGATAAATAAAACTATTGATTACTGAGGATTTTCTGCTGTATGCAACTAAATCTAACCCTAACTAATACAGAACCCTTCACCACCACCATCACCAAATATGGAGCACCTTTACTTTTTTTAAGCAAAGGTTTTTACTCAGCTTGTTC
Source organism: Pan paniscus (assembly GCF_029289425.2). NCBI lineage: Eukaryota > Metazoa > Chordata > Mammalia > Primates > Hominidae > Pan > Pan paniscus. The sequence goes on from NC_073253.2 coordinate 106,235,833, forward strand.
CCATATGAGAAGCCACAGTAAATTTGACATTCTGCCTGGGGTAACATTTTGTAGGGAGAGCTAGATCATGCTTGGCAAGGCATTTGCCCAAAGTTGTTCTTGGGTCAAGCAACTCACCACAGCCATACTTCAAATTAGTTTATACCAATCATTACCCTATATTACAATCCATTGATTTGTCTTCAATTTCTAAAGTAGAATTGTTTAATCCTTTCCTTAGATAAGTGTAACACACACATCCTGGCCTCTACCCACAAATATTTGCAAGGACAAGGCTGGATGTTAATACTGATCAGAGTTCGTGGCTATTGTCCATGTTGGCATGAGCAGTCAATGGCAAGAAAGGAGTTATCAGACGCTGTAAACCGTGCTTTTCACCTGAGTAAATAGTCTCTGATTTCTAGACCTATTCATGCAGATGCTTGGAACTGTAGTGCCAGCCTAGAGAAGTGGCAGCCATCACTGGGAGAAATAAGATTAGGAGAAACAAATAGGAAATGGGAATATCAACTAAAGGTTTGCAGCCAGCTTTCTCTGGTTGCCTCAGATTCTAGTTTTCCCAGAAAGGTTATATCTGGGTGAGCACCTGAATTTGTTTTCTATTTAATGGTCTATCCTTTTTTTAGTCATAAAATAAATATGGGAAGTCAAAGTCTACACCATTCCTTCTGAATCACCCCGATCCAAATGTCATTGGTGATGATGTTAATTCAATATTTGAGTTAGGCTAAAAGACACTGTTTAAATCATACTCATCAGATTATGACTTGGTGTAGAGGAATTTAAATATCCCTGCAGCAGCATAACAGAAAATAAACTTCTAACCCTGCCAAGTGAAGGCAAACTGCTCTTGAGAATTAAAATGTATCGTTCTTGAAAAGAATATTTTCACTTACCAACTAAATGTGATTTTAGATATTTTCCTGATTAAAAACCACATCAAGCACACACAGCCTTATGTTTGGCACAGTTTTCTTTAGTTTCCTTAATTTCTTAGTTAATGCTTTACCTAGGAATATTGATGGCCAAATGGGAGGATGAATAGAATGCTGTTGGGAAAGATCAGCACCCACTCAACCTCTCGATCCACCTATTTCCCCAATTTCCCTACTGGAGTGCCCACTTCCCCAGGAATCTGAAACTGCTTCATATTTGCATTTTGGTGAGTTGCTCCAGACCTTCAAATTTGGTGTAGCTACTTGCCAGTGCTCTGCACTGTATGAGTTCTACTCATTCAGGAGGGCCACCTTCTCTAAAAACATAAAAATTAATTATAGTAATATACTCAGGAGGGGGTGAATTATCCTAAGAAATTTCTTTGGTCCTCTGTATAGCACAACCTTGTAATTGAAGTACTTTTTCTCCATATCCTTCGATGATCAGATTAGTCCTCATCAGAACCAAGTTTCCTGGAATTAAAATTAACTTTGTAATTCCTGAAATTCTCAAATATTATTGTTTTTATTAAACGTCTATACTAAGTTTTAGAATGTAAGACCTCCCTAAAGACTTGCAATCTTGTAACACTTCTGAAGGAAAAGGATTTTGGAATTATTAGGCCAACTCTCTTAAAATTTAGATAGATGAGAATACATGTTAAATACATGTTAAAAAACCTTAAGCAGTGATTTTTTTTAATGAAGTTTTAAGCATCTCTGCTTAATGGTTTGGTAAAGAAAGAACATCTCCCTTAAGATTTTTGACCTCTTTTTCCTGGTGTTCTTTCTCAGTCTCAGAAATTTGGACTGTTCAAGTAAACAGTCTACCACGATGTTGGTTCTGGTTTCTGCACTTCAGTAGTTGCTATTGTTGCCAAGAGTATCATTTTTCCAGTGCTGCCTCAATCTCCTTTGTAATCTTATTGATTCAAAACTAGGTTTACTGACGATTTGAAGTGCTAGTATTACACAACCCATTAGCCATATTCAGCCACATTATCTCCATTCAGACTAGATGACTGCTATGTAAACAGCAAAACATTGACTACTTAAAGTCTTTCTCATCATTCTTTACACTAGCCCTGTATCAATCAAAAGCTATACTAAATCTTTGGTAACAGTAAAGAAGCCAATTTCTCTGCATGTGAATGAGAATCAAATTATACGGGTGACTGAGGAAACCTATTCTGGCTGATGTGAATAGTAGATATAAATGCAGAGATTCTCTTTACTGGCTTCCCTGACTCCTTATTTTATAGTTTGTTTTTGTTTTTGATTTTTGTCTAGGGTTTCCCTACATCACTAAATTTCGACCATCATAAACTCATTTACGAACTTTACATATAAACAAAGTTCTAGTTTCCTAAAATGTACCCAACTCTTACAGGGCCACATTCATGGGGGTTTTCTTACCAAGATTCCCTATCATCCTAGTAACAGACTCTCCAGGGATTTTGCTATCTGTTAAAACTTGGCCCTGATAGTTACATTTCAGAGAGCCCCTGGTTTAGGAGAGACAGACAAATCATGGATATAACCTGGTTTCTCTCGCCCTCTTTTAAGGTGATTTGCTTATCTCATTTATACCTAAGTTGATTGACAGAGATTGTATCTGATGATAACATTTCCTTTCTCATTAAGGAACAAAGATGTTTATTTCCATTATTTTCTGACAGAGATATAAAATAAGCAGTAAAAAATATACTGACATAAAAATGTATTGTCAATACATTTTACAAAAATGTATTGTCAATACATTTTACAAAAATGTATTGTCAATACATTTTACAAAAATGTATTGACATAAAAAGTTTATTTCCATTATTTTCTAACAGAGATATAAAATAAGCAGTAAAAAAATGTATTGACATAAAAATGTATTGACAATACATTTTACAAAAATGTATTGACATAAAAAGTTGATTGACAGGTTGTATCTGATGATAACATTTCCTTTCTCATTAAGGAACAAAGATGTTTATTTCCATTATTTTCTAACAGAGATATAAAATAAGCAGTAAAAAATGACCCTGATAAAGCATAGAATGTTAAGGCAAAAGAATATTGCATATACTTGTCCTATATCTTAGTTATAGCCTACAGAAATCATCCTTATCTTGTGGAAATAGAATGGCTTAATCCACGCCTTCTTGACTATTTCTTAATATTTTGCTAGGTCCATAGGCTCAGCGTGTAAGGAAAAATTGTAACTTGCCATGATGGCCACAAAATCCCCTTGGTTTGCTGAGGCATGTCTTAAGGTCCCATAAGTTGTTGAGTGCCTAATTTCTTAGCTTTCCTCTACTACAAATCTGAACCAAGTAATAAATAGAACAGAAGCCAAATGTGAGTTAAAATTTGTTACCCATTTTATTCCTTTGCAAAGTTGAATTGTAGGGTATATCTTGGGATTGGTAGCGAACATAGAGACCTCTTACCACCTTTTATAATTTCAAGCCTAGATCTTGAAGTTCACATATGGGAAGAAGTGAAACACAGAGCATCTTGAGCATATCAGACATCAAAGACCTAAGGGAAACAAGGATTCTATCCTGTCTGAACCTAAGAATGAAGAGAGAAATCCATCAGGCTGGAACATAATTGTCCAGGTGCTAACCCCACTCAATCAGAATGAGGCTCTTGTCAAATTGTGTGTGCCTCTTGACAAAGAGACAGTAATGAAGACAGTAGGTAGAGGGACCAGAAGCATTTCACTAATACTGACTCCACCTGGGCAGTAAAGTGAACATTTTCTCTCATCTATGGAAATGCGAGATGCATTGCACTAAACCATTTTCCCTAACAAAAGAAGAACAAAGCAGAGTGTTGGAAGCCAATGAGTTAAGAAAATGAAATATCAAGTAGGCTGAGGTGCAACTTGCAAAGAACAAAGGGATACCAGAGGTCAATTCTATTAGATATTAACAGCATGCCTGCTGGCTTTGGGGGAAAAAAAAAAAAAAGCTGTAAATAGGTGGCCAGTTGCAAAATCTGGTCAGAAAAAGTTTTGTTGGTGGTTTTTGTTTGTTTCTTGTTTGCCCAGACACAGTACAGTTTATTTTGTATGATTGCTGCTTGAATTTGAATAACTTGAGCAAGGCATGTTTCTCTACTGCCTCAGTCACCATCACTTCTTGTTATCTATTCCAGGTTCAATCCACCAATATATGTACTTATCAAACTTCCATAGGCATTGGAATTGGTGACTCTTTGCCTTTAATGAAACATACTACCACGACAGAAACTTTTATTTATTATGCAATACAACTGGTTTTCCCTGTTGACTGAAGAATTCTTTTACTCAATATATTAGATTTCATCTTATTATTTATAAATTATTCATAACTCAATGTGTTGTTCTAGTTTATGCAGTGAATACATACTGTTTTTAAGGAAGGCCTAAACTTACTTTTCCTCCAAGAAAAATGATAATCTACACCACTGCCCATTATCAATGTCATAAAATAATGCTCACAAATTACAAAGAATGATTATTAACTCCTTCCTGCTCCTGGAAAGAAAAGTCAGTTATTTGGGTCTCAAGTGTTACCTTCCCTTGCCATGAAATGCCATTAGTCACACAGAATGTGGTAGTCAAAACCTTTTTTAGCAAACATTTAATGCATGGTTATTACATGGTTATTAGTGCTATAATAGTAAATAATTCCAACAGATTTCCTTCTTTTGACTGCAGACATTTGCCAGTATCAATCAATATTTAAAATGAAAGAGGGAATATCCAGAGCCTATAAGGAATTCAAGTCAACAAGACAAAAACAAAAATAACCCCATTAAAAAGCTGGCAAAAGACATGAACATTTTTCAAAAGAAGATGTACAAGCGGCCAGCAAACATATGAAAAAATGCTCAACATCACTAGTCAGAGAAATTCAAATTAAAATGGCAATGAAATACTATCTTACACCAGTCAAAATGGCCACTATTAACAACTCAAAAAACAATAGATCTTGGCATAGATGTAGAGAAAAGGGAACTCATATACTGTTGGTAGGAATGTAAATTTGTACAACCTTTATAAAAAACAGTATGCAGATTTCTCAAAGAACTAAAAATAGAACTACCCTGATCCAGCAATCCCACTACTGGGTATCTATCCAAAGAAAAATAAATCATTTTGTCAAAAAGACACATGCATTTGCATGTTTGTCACAGCACTATTCAAAATAGCAAAGTCATGGAATCAACCATGTGTCCATTGATGAATGACTGGATTTTAAAATGTAGTATGTATATCATGGAATACTATTCAGCCATAAAAAAGAATAAAATCATATCTTTTGCAGCAACATGGATGGAACTGAAGGCCATTATCCTTAGTGAAATGACTCAGAAACAGTAAGTCAAATATCACATATTCTCACTTGTAAGTGGGAGATAAACAATGGGGACACACAGACACACAGAGTGTGAGAGAAAAAGAAGATAGAAGCAGAAACAAGAGATAGAGGGGAACAAGGCATAGTTGGATGACAGCTTTCCACTTTTTCATTGCACTGCAGTATTCTGTTCTGTCAGTTCCCCAGATATCTGTCTAATAATTTCTACTTTTTTAGTTTAAACCAGCTTGCTTTGTTGATTATTTGTGATTAAAAGGAGCTTGAGTAGGACTTCATCATTTTCCTGCTCACAATATACTTTATTTTCAGGTCCAGTACTCAGAAGGAAGTTAATCCGTTTAAATGGTAACTCTATACACCAAAACGACTTTTTATGCCATGGAACTTTACAATCAGAAAGAGAAGAATATGTCATATTCAGTTTTAATCTGAAGAGCTTGACACAGTTCTTGGCACATAGTAGGCCCTTAAAACCAGTTTCTGAATGAAAAGAATTAGATATGTGCTCATCAAATTTACAGATAACCCAATGGTGAGAATTCTCCTTTGGATTTTGTGGAGTAGGATCCGAAGCTAATCTCATAATTCACTGAAAGAAAAAGAAAGCTATTAGACAACAGCTTTCTCATGTTACCAACACCAATCTATAAACCAATCTGAATCTGTGCCTATCCTCTCTGAACTTCCCCCAGTTTCAATGGAAGACGAGTCCTTCCTGTCATTAAAACCATATAACTCCCCCTAGGGGTCCCTCCTCAGACTTCTCTCTGAAAAGCTGGCCACTTTTTGATGAATGTTTAATTGCACTCTCTCTACTGGATCATTATCATCAGTTTGCACACATGCCCTTTTGTCTTAAGAAGCACACAACTACACTCACACACTAACTTGACTTCATATCTTTTGGAGTTACCTACTTATTTCTCAATTCTCTTCATGGGAAAACATTAGAAAATTTTCTATACTCTCTGTCTACTTTTCTACCTAACTTTCACTCTTAAGCCATTGCAATTGGGCTCCATCCCCAATGCTCTTTGAGACTTCTCATCAAAATTATCAACAATCTTCCTGTTACCAATCCAAAAGACGATATTTTTTAATTTATTCAATAGCAATTCACTTAGTTGACCAATCCCTCCATCACATTCTGTGACAGTACATCATTTGTATTTTCCCACCATCAGTAGCAACCCCAAGCAAGCTCCTTTATTGGTACATCTGATCTACCTGACATCTAAATTTTCGACTGCTTTAGTATCAAGTCCAGGGGTTCTTTTTTTATCAACCTATAAAAAAAGTGTTCTAGTTTGTGTTATTCAATGCCTACTGACAATATCCATCAAGAAGCATTAGCTAAATGGATGAAATCGTTATACTCCCTGTATATCTCCCTCTTCTATCTGTTGCCTTTGCCATTAGTTCTGACAGTGCAGCCAGATCTGTGGGTATATGCTAGATCAAAAAGAAACACTTTTAAACTGTCTCTTGAGGGAACACTTATTTTAGGGATCAGTGAAAGACAGTGAGCTGAGCACTAACATCTACAGTTACCATTACAGGCATCAGAATTTTGAGGCAGCAGTCAACATCAAGAAGGTATCCAGAGGTAGAGCAGAGAAAAATATTGGATGGTCATGACAGTCAAGTGTTTTTTTCCTGGGAATATTTGAGATCTCCCCGGGGTACTTTCTGAAATATGTGAAGAATTTTGAAAGGGAGGCTAGAGTGTCAGCAATTTCTATGGTGGATAATAAAAATGAGCAAATAACACAACTGAAATTATTGCCACCCCTACCTCTTGATTAGTATGGCCTGAAACATAATGATATATCTCTTATTTAAGTTCTTCATCACTTGATTATACTTGCTTGAATCTCTGACATAAAGCACAGTTCTGGTCAATTTGCTTTGAGATTGCAACATATTCAACAGCTAATATTAGATTTTATAAATCTAATTCTATTATTCTCCTTAACTAAAAGAGCTCTAAATATCTATCACATCCTTAACAATAATAAATATTTTGGTAACAAATATGGGCTTGAAATAGTTGTTGGTATTATTAGAAACAACACCAAGAATTTAAAAGCAAACAATAAAAATTTATATTTTAGTAAGTTTTATTTACAAATTATAAAACAAAGCCTAACAAATCATACCACTAAAGTTTTTTAGTGTGTAGGAAGATTCAGTTACCAAAGATCCTTGACTTTTCAGATCAAGGTTTAAAAGGATACTTGGTGTATTAGTCCATTTTTATGTTGCTGATAAAGACGTACTCAAGACTGGGCAATTTACAAAAAAAAAAGAAAAGAATAAAATGGTTTAATGGACTTACATTTCCACATGGCTGGGGAGACCTCACAATCATGGAAGAAGGCAAAGAGGAGCAAGTCATGTCTTACATGAATGGCAGCATGCAAAAAGTGAGAGTTTGTGCACGGAAACTCCTGTTTTTAAAACCATCAGATCTTGTGAGATGTATTCACTATCACGAGAACAGCACGGGAAAGACCTGCCCCATGATTCAATTACCTCCAACTAGGTCCCTCCCACAACACATGGGAATTCAATATGAGATTTGGGTGGGAACACAGCCAAACCTTATCATTCCACCCCAGCCCCTCCTATATCTCATGTCCTCATATTTCAAAATCAGTCATGCCTTCCTAATAGTCCCCCGAAGTCTTAGCTCATTTCAGCATTAACTCAAAAATCCGCAGTCCAAAGTTTCATCTGAGACAAGACTAGTTCTTTCTGCCTATGAGCCTGTAAAATCAAAAGCAAGTTATTTACTTCCTAGATACAATGGGGGTACAGGCATTGGGTAAATACAGCTATTCTAAATGGGATACATTGACCCAAAACAAGGGGATACAGGTCCCATGGAAGTCAGAAATCCAGCAAGGCAGTCAAATCTTAGAGCATCAAAATGATCTCCTTTGACTCCACGTCTCACATCCAGGTCACGCTGATGCAAGAGGTGGGTTCCCCTGGTCTTGGGAAGCTCTGCTCCTTTGGATTTGCAGGATATAGCCTCCCTCCCAGCTGCTTTCACAGGCTTGTCTTGAGCGTCTGCAGCTTTTCCATGCACATGGTGCAAGCTGCCAGTCGATCTACCATTCTGGGGTCTGGAGAACGGTGGCCCTCTTCTCACAGCTCCACAAGGCAGTGCCCCACTAGGGACTCTGTGTGCGGGCTCCAACCCCACATTTCCCGTCTGCACTGCCCTAGCAGAGGTTCTCCATGAGGGCCCCACCCCTGCAGCAAACTTCTTCCTGGGCATCCAGGCATTTCCATACATCTTCTGAAATCTAGGTGGAGGTTCCCAAACCCAATTCTTGACTTCTGTGCACTTGCAGGCTCAACACCACATGGAAGCTGCCAAGTCTTGGGGCTTGCAACCTCTGAAGCCATGGCCTGAGTCTACATTGGCCCCTTTTAGCCATGGTTAGAGCAGCTGGGACTCAGAGCACCAAGTCCCTAGACTGCACACAGCCCAGGGATGCCGGGCCTGGCCCATGAAACCACTTTTTCCTCCTAAGCCTCTATGCCTGTGATGGGAGCAGCTGCTGTAAAGACCTCTGACATGCCTTGGAGACATTTTCCCCATTGTCTTGAGGATTAATATTCAGCTTCTCATTACTTACATGTATTTCTGCAGCCAGCTTGAATTTCTCCTCAGAAAATGGGATTTTCTTTTCTATCACATTGTCAGGCTGCAAATTTTCTGAACTTTTATGCTCTGCTTCCCTTATAAAACTGAATGCCTTTAACAGCACCCAAATCATCTCTTGAATGTTTTGCTGCTTAGAAATTTCTTCCAGCAAGATATTCTAAATCATCCCTTTCAAGTTCAAAGTTTCACAAATCTCTAGGTTGGGGGCACAATGCCACCAGTCTCTTTGCTAAAACATAACAAGAGTCACTGTTGCTCTGGTTTCCAACAAGTTCCTCATTTTCATCTGAGACCCCTTAAGCCTGGACCTTATTGTCCATATCGCTATCAGCATTTTGGGAAAAGCCATTCAAGAAGTCTTTAGGAAGTTTCAAACTTTGCCACATTTTTTGTCTTCTTCTGAGCCCTCCAAACTGTTCCAACTTCTGCCTGTTACCCAGATCCAAAGTCGCTTCCATAATTTTGGGGTATCTTTTCAGCAGCACTCCACTGCTGGTACCAATTTACTGTATTAGTCCATTTTTGTGCTGCTGATAAAGACATACTCAAGCCTGGGCAATTTACGTAAGAAAGAGGTTTAATGGACTTACAGTTCCACATGTCTGGTGAGGTCTCACAATCACGGCAGAAGGCAAAAAGGAGCAAGTCATGTCTAACATGGATGGCAGCATGCAAAAAGAGAGAGCTTGTGCTGGGAAACTCCTGTTTTTAAAACCACCAGATCTTGTGAGACTTATTCACTATCACGAGAACAGAATGGGAAAAACCCACCCCCATGATTCAATTACCTCCCACTGGATTCCTGCCCCCGCCAATAACATCTGATAATTCAAGATGAGATTTGGGTGGGACACAGCCAAACCATATCACTGGGATGGTTTGAGTTTGAAATGCCTATCTTAACCTCTCTGTTGCCGATCACTACATTTTTACCACCTACCATGTCCCATTATTACCACCTCCCTTAACCCACAAAGACATAAGGGAAAGGGGGCCAAATAGAAAATAGAAAACAAGAAGAAGAGCTAGTGTAAGACTATTTGTAGTCCCTAAAAATAAAGGAGATACCTTTAAGACTTAAGAAAAATAGGATGGGAGGGGAGGCAAGACAATGAGGTGGAAGTGGAAGAAGAGGGAAAAAAAGAGTTAAGACAGGAAATAAATCAGCAGGAAAAATGAAGAAAAGAAATAGAGGAAAAAGGAAAGAAAGTAGAAGACTGAGAATATTGGTAAGAGGAGGCTGATAAATGGAAAGGAAAAATGAAAGGAAAGGAAGGTAGAGAAGGAGAAGAAACTTTAGCAATCTCTAATGCAAAACTTTAGCAAGAACATAAATGCAGAATTCCACTGGTGTCTCTGTGGGAACAAGAGTAGTGAGAAATGTGAGTTAATAAGGTTATGTTTGTCACAGGTCTATTCTTGGAAATTGTACTCCAATATGTATATTTCAGTTTATAATCTTAGTCATCTGCTTGAAGAGACAAAATAAACCACAGCACATTTATAGGAAACTGTTCTGTCCTGAGCACCATGAAAAAGAATTGTTGTCCACAGTAACCATGAAAACCAAAATGAAAAAAAAAGTATAGTTTTTATTACATTATTGGGTGTACAACTCCTGAATCTTAGTCTGAAATCCAATGAAACCCACTGGACTGTAGTAAAATAAGAACAACAAAGACATAGGGACATTTTTATTAAGTTAAATGTATACCAATTGAAGTAAGGTCCATAGTTTTCAGAATGTGCCCTTTCTATTTTTTTTTTTGTCAATTGATAAATAAAATTTTTATATCTTATTGTGTACAACATGATGTTTTGTAATATGTATACATTGTGGAATGTCTGGATTGAGCTCAATAATTAAAAATAGAATTACCATATGACCCAGAAATCTCACTCCTGGGTACATATCTAAGGAAATGAAATCAGTATATTGAAGAAATAACTGTACTCTCGTGTGCATTGCAGCATTATTCACAATAGCCAAGATATGGAATCAACCTAGGTTTCTATCAACAAATGGATGGATAAAGAAAATGTGATACACACATACACCCTGAAATACTACTCATCCTTAAAGGAAAAGGAAATCCTGTCATTTGCAACAATATGGATAAACCCAGAGAACATTTCAGTCATTCTCCTTCACAACTGTAATAAAATCCACACTGCCATGGTTTATAAGACCCTTCTTCATCTGGATCCCATACTCTCTCCCCTTATTTACTGTACTGGCACTTGTTCCTTGGGCCCAAGAAGGACCTTAGATCCTAGTTCTCTCCACCCAACAAGCATGCCCTCGCTCAAGGATCTCTTCCATAGAGTTGCATTACTGACCCCTCACATAATGTATACCCTTAACCTCAAATACATCAAATCTCATTATCCTATTTTATTTTCTTTAAAGCTTTATCACTATCTGGAAGTATTTTGTTCATTTATGTAGTTTCCTTGTTAATCCTCAGCATCCCTCAGTAGAAGATAAAATCTATGAGGCAATGACCACTATTCTTAAATTCTATAACAATGTTTGACCCATAATAAGAATGGAAGATATATTGATTGAATGAATAAATGAGTGAAAAAATTAACCATAACCAAAAACAAACATTTAGTAATAATTATTTAATTATTCCTTGCAAAGTAATGAATGTAAATGGAATTAAAATTTTAAACATCATAGAAGCCATTAAATTTAAAGTAAAATTGAAATAAATAATTAAAGTTAATTTCTCTCTCCCCATGCTTTGCTCTTGGTCCCTTTCTTACAGGTGGATTTTTTAAAATGTTTTCCCTTTTTGGTTTTTATTACCTCCATTAATCTAAATAATATCCTTATAACTGTATGTTTTGAGTTTTAAACTTTCCTGGGTGATTATTAAACTTTATTAGAGATTATTTACCTGATTTAAATCTGGGAACAATTTGTCCCAGTGTTTGGGTTTTAGCGGGTAACACACGGACAGTTCTTTAATCAATTCCCTCATTTCCTATTTCTCCTCCCACAACTGTTATCCTGCTCTCATTATTTGCTGTTTTGTGGTGGCATTTCTCTGGAAGGAAAAACATTCTCACTTCTGTTTCAGTCATTCCTTCTGTGAGCTCTGGGGTACAGCTCCCTGTGCTTTAGTTTAGTCACCACTACCAAACCATCTACTATTTATCTTCCTGAAATGTGCCAAACTCTTTGACCCACTGATGTCCCCTAATATAATTCTCATCACTTTTTCTTTATAGTAATTTCAATGTGCTTCAAAAGGAAAAAAAGTTTGTTTTGTCTATCATAATTAATGAAAAGTTATCACATAGCAAACATTTACCAATAGCACTTATTGATGAAATTCATTTCCCAAGTAATTCTTATGCACAAAGAACACATCCAAATTCAGGAAACAAATAAGAAAAATTCAAAAAAAATCCACACCAAGACATTAAAATTGGCATATGGATACCAAAACATTAAAATTGGCAATAATCAAGACAAAGTTTTGAAAGTAGCAAAAGTAAAACAACTTGTCACATACTAGGGCAGCACCATAAACCTCCCATGGATTTCTCAGCAAAACATTGCTGGCCAGAAAAATGTGGGACTTAAATGCTGAAATAAAGGAAAAAAAATAACCTGACAACCAAGAATATTATAGCTGGAAAAACCGTCTTTCAAAAATGAAGCAGAAATAAAGATTTTCCCAGACAAGTAAAAGCTGAGGAAGTTCATCATCACTAGATCCACCTTAAAAGAAATGCTAAAGGGAGTTCTTCCAGTTAACATGAAAGGATGTCAAACGAATATATGAAAGTATGTAAAATTATAAAACTTACTGAAAGAAGCAGATATAAAGAAAAATACAGAATACTGTAATATCATAATGGTGGTGGGTAAATCACTTTTAATTCTAGTATAAAAGTTAAAAGACAAAAGTATTAAAAATCACAATAAATAAAAATATGTTAAAAGAAACAATATGAATAAAGGTAACTTGCGACAATAATAACAAAGTATATGTATGAAGGAGAGAAGTTAAAGTATAGAGTTTTATATGTGATTGAAGTTGAGTTGTTTACAGTTTAAAATAGATTGTTATAACAATAAGTTGTTTTATGTAAGCCTGGTGGTAACCACAAAGAAAACATCTACATAAATGAGAAAGAAATCAAAGCATATCAATACCAAAAACTCAATGTAACATAAAGGAAGACAGCAAGAGAAGAAAAGGTACAAAAGAATCACAAAACAGAAAACTATTAACAGAATGGCAACAGTAAGTTGTTCTCTAACACTCACTTGAAATGTTAATGGAATGACCTCTTCAATCAAAAGACACAGAGTAACTGAATGGGTAGACAAAAAGATTCAACTATATGCTGTGTTCAACTGATTCACCTGAGATTTTAGGAGACACATAGGCTAAAATTGAAAAGATAAAAATATGTGTGTGTGCATGCACATGTGTGTGTATATGTATATACGTATATATACATATATATATATATATATACATACACATACGCATACACATCCTATGCAAATAATGACCAAAAGAAAGCATGGTGGCTATACTTATATCAAACAAAATAGGCTTTAAGTCAAAAACTGTCTCAAGATAGAGGAAAATATAGAATGATAAAAGGGTCAACTCACCAGGAAGATATCACAATTATGTGTGTGCATATATATATATATATATGCACTAAACATCAGAGCACCTAAATATGTAAAGCAAACATCAACAGAAATAAAAGGGAAAACACAGAAACACAATAATAATAGGAGACTTCAGTACTCCACTTTCAATAATGGGTAGAAGAGTTAGACAATCAATAAGGACACAGGTGGACTTGAACAACATGTTAGACTAAATGGGCCTAATAGACATATACAGAACATTCCATGCAACAGCAATTGAACATTCTTGCCAAGTATACATGCAGTTTTCTCCAGGATAGATCATGTTAGGTAACAAAACCAATCTTAACAGACTTACGAAGAGTCAAATCATGCTGAGTTTCTTTACTGATCATGATAGAGTGAGACTAGAAATTAATAGCAGATGGGAAACTGGAAAATCTATGAATATGTGGAAAGTTAAAACATATTCTTGAATAACCAATGGTTCAAAGAATAAATAAAAAGTCAAATTTAAAATATATTGAGACAAATTAAAACAAAAACACAACATACCAAAACGTATAGGATGCAGCAAAAGCAGTACTAAGAGGACATTTATAGCAATAAACATCTATATTAAAAAGAAGAAAGATTTCAAATAAATTACCTAACTTTATACCTCAAAGAACTAGAAAAACAAAATAAGCCCAAAGGTAGGAGGAGAGAAATAATACAGATTACAGCAGAAATAAATAAAACAGAGAATAGAAAAATAATAGAAAATAGCAACAAAATAAGATTTGATTTTTTAAAAGATAAGCAAAATTGACAAATCTTTAGTTAGATTAAGAAAGAGAGGGATTCCAACAAATAAAATCATAAATGAAAGTGGAGATATTATAACAGATGTCTCAGAAATAAAAATGACCATAAGTGACTATTATGAACAATTATATGCCAACAAATTGGATAACCTAGAAGAAATGCATAAATTATGATAAACATATAACCTATCAAGACTGAATAATACATAAATAGAAAATCTGAACAGATCTATAAATAGTAAGTAAATTGAATTAGTAGCCAAAATCTTTCTAATAAAAACAAAGCCCAGGACCAGATGACTTCAAGTGTTGAATTCTATCAAACATCTAAAAACTTAACATTAATCCTTCTCAATTCTTCCTAAAAATCAAAGAACACAAAACACTTTCAAACTTATTTTATGAGATCAGCACTACCCTGATACTAAAGCCAGGCCAAAAAAAAAATGATATTAAAAAAAGAAAACCACAGGTTAATATGTCTGGTTAACATAGATGAGAAAAAATCCTCCACAAAATACTGGCAAACCAAATTCAACAACATATTAAAGGTATACTCCATGACCAAGTAACATTTATTTCTTGGATGCAAGGATAGTTTACCATATGCATATCAATAAATGTGATATACCACATTAACCAAATGAAGGGCAAAAACACATGATCATTTCAACAAATGCAGAAAAAACATTTGACAAATTTCTTTTTTTTTTTAATGGCCCAAGATATAATTCTGATTGTGGTCTGGATCATAAGTCTGCAGCACATTTTAAATGTATATTGTCTTACAGACAATAAGGTATTTTATGGGGGAATGGGTGGGTGGAAAAATGGGAACAGGGCTTCTGAAGCTGATACCTGAAGAATATGGCAACATGAGAAAGCACTGACCCAGCTGCTTTGGTAAATGGAGGAAAATCATCTCACAGTTGTTAGGAACATGGATAAGACCAGATTGTAGATTGCGCTGAAAGACCCCTCAAAACAAAACAATTTGCCATTCCTTTAACAATTACTAATATTAAGAACTTGGAATTGTGCCATAAAAGACAGAGCTTAAGATGGGGTGGAGCCCTTACCTCCACTGCTCCCCTGGGCCTAAAGCCTGGTTTCCTTATGGGTATTGGGGCCACGCAAACAAGTCTCTGTTTTCTACACAGTGAAAGTGGGGAGTGGGACATGTCCCAGATGATCTGGAACAAGGCCAGGGTCCTATGACCTTGATGGTGTGATGGGTGAGGTCCATAAGAAAATGGGCAGAGGGTCAACTTGTCCCTTCTTTCACCAAAAAGACCGTGAGGTGTATAGCTTGTGGTCACCCTAGGGCTGCTGCCATCTTTCATGCCCAGAGTCAAATCCTGCATTTCTGTAATGTGTATTCCCTATCCTGCCAATATCAAAGATACCTTGAGGAGGTAGGGTAGGGGTTCAGAAGAATCCTTCACCAGCTGTGAGGCAAGTACAGCTAGGTGGGATCCTGGAGGCTTGAGGGAACACACTGTGGTGGTTGGTCGGTTGGTAGAGTGTTTGGTGAAGCAGGGCATGAGCCACAGGGAGGTTGTCAGGATCCACGCCCAGCTCCTGCAGCAGGCTATGGTACTCAGGCTTGGTCTCCAGTCATTCAGCAGATTGGTAGACTCCATCCATTCCAACTGCACCTCCCAGTACACATAGATCTTCTGGTTGAAAGTGACATATACGAGGCAGGAGCTGTTGCATCCCTGGGCAGGCATACAGGCCTGCACAGAAGGCACGGATATTTTCATCCACTTAGAAGCGGACGACGGTGCGATTGTGATCAATAATATATGTCTGTCCATCACAGGCACATGCAACTACCTCCTCATGCCCATTGCCGGTGACATCCCAATTTCTCCAGGGCGAAGAGCTGGTGATCCACCTGCGCTGACCACAACAGCTTGTCTGCTTCCTCCATGAGCTTCAGCATCCCATCCAGTGTGCTCACGGCAAAGATGCCAGAGCCACTACTCTCAGTGCCATGGCCTTGTTTGTTGTTGCCAGTTAGGTGAGTGGAGATATTCTTGTTGTGGATATGGCCAGATGTCTGGTGCAGTACCACATCTCGGGCAGCTAGGATCTCCCTACTGCCATCCATGACCCCTTCAGAGGCAGGAGGGGACCCTGTGTCCTTTTTCCACATACACGTTAGAATTGCATAAGCACAGCCTGGCTAAGACACCATCAGTTCAGGAACACCCAGCAGCCCCAGAGTCACTGAGAGGGTGTCCACCTGACCCTCCAGCAACCACTTCTTGAGGGACACCAGCTGCCCAGTCAGATGTTCCGGACCCTCACCTAGCTCCTCCCAGCGAAAAGCTCACACCACACAGTCTGTGTAGCCCACCACCACTCACAACACCCATCTCCGTCTGTGGGCATGAAAGACACAAATTTCAACACTTTTTCATGATAAAAACTCTCAACAAGACAAGAAGATAAGAAAATAACCTCTTTATAGCAGCATGATTTATAGTCCTTTGGGTATATTCCCAGTAATGGGATGGCTGGATTAAGAAAATGTGGCACATATACACCATGGAATACTATGCAGCCATAAAAAATGATGAGTTCATGTCCTTTGTAGGGACATGGATGAAATTGGAAATCATCATTCTCAGTAAACTATCGCAAGAACAAAAAACCAAACACCACATATTCTCACTCATAGGTGGGAATTGAACAATGAGAACACATGGACACAGGAAGGGGAACATCACACTCTGGGGACTGTTGTGGGGTAGGGGGAGGGATAGCATTGGGAGACACACCTAATGCTAGATGACGAGTTAGTGGGTGCAGCGCACCAGCACGGCACATGCATACATATGTAACTAACCTGCACATTGTGTACATGTACCCTAAAACTTAGAGTATAAAAAAAAAAAAAGAAAAAGAAAATAACCTCAACATGATACAGGTCATATATGAAAAAATGCAGTTAATATTTTTCACAGTGGTGAAAAGTTGAAAGCTTTCCCTCTAGGGAAATAAGGAATAAGACCAGGATGCCTACTCTTGTGACATAGTACTGAAAGTCCTAGCCAGAGCAATTAGGGATGACAAAGAAACAAAAAGTCTCCAAATCAGAAAGGAAGCAATAAAATTAACTCTGTTTGCAGGTGGCATGATCTTATCTGTATAAAACCCTGAAGATTTAACATACACACTCAAAATATAAAAAGCATAGAACTAGAAATCAAAGTCAAAAATGTCGGATCATGCAAAATCAACATATAAAAATCAGTGATATTTCTATACATAAACAATTAAGAAAACAACTCCATTTACAATGACATAAAAAATAAACTACTAAGAAATAAACTTACTTAAGGAGCTGAAATACTTACACATTAAAGACAATGAAATATGGATAAAAGAAATTAAAACACACACAAATAAACAAAAATACGTCCTGTGTTTATTGACTGCAAAATTCAACATTGTTAAAATATCCGTATTACCCAAAATGATTTACAGATTCAGTGCAATCCCTATTGAAATCTCATTGGCAGTTTTTTCCAGAAACAGAAAAAAAAAATCAAAAATTAATATGAAACCACAAAAGACCCAAATTGCCAAAATGGTCTTGAGAAAAGAACAAAGCTAGAGGCATAACATTTTCTGATTTCAAAATGAATTATAAAACTAAAGTAAGATCAGAGGAGCCAAGATGGCCAAATAGGAACAGCTCCGGTCTACAGCTCCCAGCGTGAGTGACGCAGAAGATGGGTGATTTCTGCATTTCCATCTGAGGTACCAGGTTCATCTCACTAGGGAGTGCCAGACGGTGGGCGCAGGTCAGTGGGTGCGCGCACCGTGCCTGCGTGAGCTGAAGCAGGGCGAGGCATTGCCTCACTCGGGAAGCGCAGGGGGTAAGGGAGTTCCCTTTCCTAGTCAAAGGAAGGGGTGACACACGGCACCTGGAAGATCTGGTCACTCCCACCCGAATACTGCACTTTTCCGACGGGCTTAAAAAACGGCGCACCAGGAGATTGTGTCCAGCACCTGGCTCGGAGGGTCCTACGCCCACGGAGGCTCGCTGATTGCTAGCACAGCAGTCTGGGATCAAACTGCAGGGCGGCAGCGAGGCTGGGGGAGGGGCGCCCGCCATTGCCCAGGCTTGCTTAGGTAAACAAAGCAGCCAGGAAGCTCGAACTGGGTGGAGTGCACCACAGCTCAAGGAGGCCTGCCTGCCTCTGTAGGATCCATCTTTGGGGCAGGGCACAGACAAACAAAAAGACAGCAGTAACCTCTGCAGACTTAAGTGTCCCTGTCTGACAGCTTTGAAGAGAGCAATGGTTCTCCTAGCATGCAGCTGTAGATCTGAGAACAGGCAGACTGCCTCCTCAAGTGGGTCCCTGACCCCTAACCCCCGAGCAGCCTAACTGGGAGGTACCCCATAGCAGGGGCAGACTGACACCTCACACGGCCAGGTACTCCAACAGACCTGCAGCTGAGGGTCCTGTCTGTTAGAAGGAAAACTAACAAACAGAAAGGACATCCACACCAAAAACCCATCTGTACATCACCATCATCAAAGACCAAAAGTAGATAAAACCACAAAGATGGGGAAAAAACAGAGCAGAAAAACTGGAAACTCTAAAAAGCAGAGTGCCTCTCCTCCTCCAAAGGAACGCAGCTCCTCACCAGCAACGGAACAAAGCTGGATGGAGAATGACTTTGACGAGCTGAGAGAAGAAGGCTTCAGACGATCAAATTACTCCGAGCTACAGGAGGGCATTCAAACCAAAGGCAAAGAAGTTGAAAACTTTGAAAAAAATTTAAAAGAATATATAACTAGAATAACCAATACAGAGAAGTGCTTAAAGGAGCTGATGGAGCTCAAAACCAAGGCTCAAGAACTACGTGAAGAAGGCAGAAGCCTCAGGAGCTGATGCCATCAACTGGAAGAAAGGGTATCAGTGATGGAAGATGAAATGAATGAAATGAAGCAAGAAGGGAAGTTTAGAGAAAAAAGAATAAAAAGAAACGAGCAAAGCCTCCAAGAAATATGGGACTATGTGAAAAGACCAAATCTACGTCTGATTGGTGTACCTGAAAGTGACGGGGAGAATGGAACCAAGTTGGAAAACACTCTGCAGGATATTTATCCAGGAGAACTTCCCCAATCTAGCAAGGCAGGCCAACATTCAGATTCAAGAAATACAGAGAATGCCACAAAGATACTCCTCAAGAAGAGCAACTCCAAGACACATAATTGTCAGATTCACCAAAATTGAAATGAAGGAAAAAATGTTAAGGGCAGCCAGAGAGAAAGGTCGGGTTACCCTCAAAGGGAAGCCCATCAGACTAACAGCGGATCTCTCGGCAGAAACTCTACAAGCCAGAAGAGAGTGGGGGCCAATATTCAACATTCTTAAAGAAAAGAATTTTCAACACAGAATTTCATATCCAGCCAAACTAAGCTTCATAAGTGAAGGAGAAATAAAATACTTTACAGACAAGCAAATGCTCAGAGATTTTGTCACCACCAGGCCCGCCCTAAAAGAGCTCCTGAAGGAAGCACTAAACATGGAAAGGAACAACCGGTACCAGCCGCTGCAAAATCATGCCAAAATGTAAAGACCATCGAGACGTGGAAGAAACTGCATCAACTAATGAGCAAAATAACCAGGTAACATCATAATGACAGGATCAAATTCACACATAACAATATTAACTACAAATGTAAATGGACTAAATGCTCCAATTAAAAGACACAGACTGGCAAATTGGATAAAGAGTCAAGACCCATCAGTGTGCTGTATTCAGGAAACCCATCTCATGTGCAGAGACACACATAGGCTCAAAATAAATGGATGGAGGAAGATCTACCAAGCAAATGGAAAACAAAAAAAGGCAGGGGTTGCAATCCTAGTCTCTGATAAAACAGACTTTAAACCAACAAAGATCAAAAGAGACAAAGAAGGCCATTACATAATGGTAAAAGGATCAATTCAACAAGAAGAGCTAACTATCCTAAATATATATGTACCCAATACAGGAGCACCCAGATTCATAAAGCAAGTCCTGAGTGACCTACAAAGAGACTTAGACTCCCACGCATTAATAATGGGAGACTTTAACACCCCACTGTCAACATTAGACAGATCAACGAGACAGAAAGTCAACAAGGATACCCAGTAATTGAACTCAGCTCTGCACCAAGCAGACCTAATAGACATCTACAGAACTCTCCACCCCAAATCAACAGAATGTACACTATTTTCAGCACCACACCACACCTACTCCAAAATTGACCACATAGTTGGAAGTAAAGCTCTCCTCAGCAAATGTAAAAGAACAGAAATTATAACAAACTATCTCTCAGACCACAGTGCAATCAAACTAGAACTCAGGATTAAGAATCTCACTCAAAACTGCTCAACTACATGGAAACTGAACAACCTGCTCCTGAATGACTACTGGGTACATAACGAAATGAAGGCAGAAATAAAGATGTTCTTTGAAACCAATGAGAACAAAGACACAACATACCAGAATCTCTGGGATGCATTCAAAGCAGTGTGTAGAGGGAAATTTATAGCACTACATGCCTACAAGAGAAAGCAGGAAAGATCCAAAATTGACACCCTAACATCACAATTAAAAGAACTAGAAAAGCAAGAGCAAACACATTCAAAAGCTAGCAGAAGGCAAGAAATAACTAAAATCAGAGCAGAACTGAAGGAAATAGAGACACAAAAACCCGTCAAAAAATTAATGAATCCAGGAGCTGGTTTTTTGAAAGGATCAACAAAATTGATAGACCGCTCGCAAGACTAATAAAGAAAAAAAGAGAGAAGAATCAAATAGAGGCAATAAAAATGATAAAGGGGTTATCACCACCGATCCCACAGAAATACAAACTACCATCAGAGAATACTACAAACACCTCTACGCAAATAAACTAGAAAATCTAGAAGAAATGGATAAATTCCTTGACACATACACTCTCCCAAGACTAAACCAGGAAGAAGTTGAATCTCTGAATAGACCAATAACAGGATCTGAAATTGTGGCAATAATCAATAGCTTACCAACCAAAAAGAGTCCAGGACCAGATGGATTCACAGCCAAATTCTACCAGAGGTACAAGGAGGAACTGGTACCATTCCTTCTGAAACTATGCCAATCAATAGAAAAACAGAGAATCCTCCCTAACTCATTTTATGAGACCAGCATCATCCTGATACCAAAGCCAGGCAGAGACACAATGAAAAAAGAGAATTTTAGACCAATATCCTTGATGAACATTCATGCAAAAATCCTCAATAAAATACTGGCAAATCGAATCCGGCAGCACATCGAAAAGCTTATCCACCATGATCAAGTGGGCTTCATCCCTGGGATGCAAGGCTGGTTCAATATACGCAAATCAATAAATGTAATCCAGCACATAAACAGAACCAAAGACAAAAACCACATGATTATCTCAATAGATGCAGAAAAAGCCTTTGACAAAATTCAACAACCCTTCATGCTAAAAACTCTCAATAAATTAGGTATTGATGGGATGTATTTCAAAATAATAAGAGCTATCTATGACAAACCCACAGACAATATCATACTGAATGGGCAAAAACTGGAAGCATTCCCTTTGAAAACGGGCACAAGACAGAGATGCCCTCTCTCACCACTCCTATTCAACACAGTGTTGGAAGTTCTGGCCAGGGCAATTAGGCAGGAGAAGGAAATAAAGGGTATTCAATTAGGAAAAGAGGAAGTCAAATTGTCCCTGTTTGCAGATGACATGATTGTATATCTAGAAAACCCCATTGTCTCAGCCCAAAATCTCCTTAAGCTGATAAGCAACTTCAGCAAAGTCTCAGGATACAAAATCAATGTACAAAAATCACAAGCATTCTTATACACCAATAACAGACAAACAGAGAGCCAAATCATGAGTGAACTCCCATACACAATTGCTTCAAATAGAATAAAATACCTAGGAATCCAACTTACAAGGGATGTGAAGGACCTCTTCAAGGAGAATGACAAACCACTACTCAAGGAAATAAAAGAGGATACAAACAAATGGAAGAACATTCCATGCTCATGGGTAGGAAGAATCAATATCGTGAAAATGGCCATACTGCCCAAGGTAATTTACAGATTCAATGCCATCCCCATCAAGCTACCAATGACTTTCTTCACAGAATTGGAAAAAACTACTTTAAAGTTCATATGGAACCAAAAAAGAGCCCACATTGCCAAGTCAATCCTAAGTCAAAAGAACAAAGCTGGAGGCATCACACTACCTGACTTCAAACTATACTACAAGGCTACAGTAACCAAAACAGGATGGTACTGGTACAAAAACAGAGATATAGATCAATGGAACAGAACAGAGCCCTCAGAAATAACGCCACATATCTACAACTATCTGATCTTTGACAAACCTGAGAAAAACAAGCAATGGGGAAAGGATTCCCTATTTAATAAATGGTGCTGGGAAAACTGGCTAGCCATATGTAGAAAGCTGAAACTGGATCCCTTCCTTACACCTTATACAAAAATCAATTCAAGATGGATTAAAGACTTAAACATTAGACCTAAAACCATAAAAACCCTAGAAGAAAACCTAGGCATTACCATTCAGGACATAGGCATGGGCAAGGACTTCATGTCTAAAACACCAAAAGCAATGGCAACAAAAGCCAAAATTGACAAATGGGATCTAATGAAACTAAAGAGCTTCTGCACAGCAAAAGAAACTACCATTAGAGTGAACAGGCAACCTACAAAATGGGAGAAAAGTTTTGCAACCTACTCATCTGACAAAGGGCTAATATACAGAATCTGCAATGAACTCAAACAAATTTACAAGAAAAAAACAACCCCATCAAAAAGTGGGCGAAGGACATGAACAGACACTTCTCTAAAGAAGACATTTATGCAGCCAAAAAACACATGAAAAAGTGTTCACCATCACTGGCCATCAGAGAAATGCAAATCAAAACCACAATGAGATACCATCTCACACCAGTTAGAATGGCAATCATTCAAAAGTCAGGAAACAACAGGTGTTGGAGAGGATGTGGAGAAATAGGAACAGTTTTACACTGTTGGTGGGATTGTAAATTAGTTCAACCACTGTGGAAGTCAGTGTGGCGATTCCTCAGGGATCTAGAACTAGAAATACCATTTGACCCAGCCATCCCATTACTGGGTATATACCCAAAGGACTATAGATCATGCTGCTATAAAGACATATGCACACGTATGTTTATTGCGGCATTATTCACAATAGCAAAGACTTGGAACCAACCCAAATGTCCAACAATGATAGACTGGATTAAGAAAATGTGGCACATATACACCATGGAATACTATGCAGCCATAAAAAAGATGAGTTCATGTCCTTTGTAGGGACATGGGTGAAATTGGAAATCATCATTCTCAGTAAACTATCGCAAGAACAAAAAACCAAACACCACATATTCTCACTCATAGGTGGGAATTGAACAATGAGAACACATGGACACAGGAAGGGGAACATCATGCTCTGGGGACTGTTGTGGGTTGGGGCGAGGGGGGAGGGATAGCACTGGGAGATATACCTAATGCTAGATGGCGAGTTAGTGGGTGCAGCGCACCAGCATGGCACATGTATGCATATGTAACTAACCTGCACATTGTGCACATGTACCCTAAAACTTAAAGTATAATAATAATAAATAAATAATAAAAAAATAAAGTAAATAAAACAGTATGATACTGGTATGAGACAGATATGTAGACCAATGGAACAGAATAGAGAGCTGAGAAGCAAATCTGCACATACGCCACATATATCCACATATAAAGTCAACTGATCTTTGACAAGGGTGCCAAGAATACATAATGGGGAAATTTTAATCTCTTTCATCAGTGGAATTTGGAAAAAGAATAAAATTGGACTCTTTATATCATACACAAAAGTCAAATCATACACAAAAATCAACTCAAAATGGGTTCAATGTAAGACCTGATACTACAAAATTCCTAGGAGAAAACGGAGGGAAACCCTCATGACATTGATCTAGGTAATGATTTCTTGGCTATGACACAAAAAGCACAGCAAAAAAAAAAAAAAAAAAAGCAAAAATACACAAGTGGGACTACACCAAACTAAAAGCTTTTAATCAGAGTAAGAGGCAACCTATGGAATGGAAGAAAATACTTGTGAACCATACATCTGATAAGGGGTTAATATCCCAACTATGTAAGGAACTCCTTCAACTCAAATAGCAAAAAGGAAAAATAATGCAATACAAAAACAGAAACCCTGATTACAAAATAACGAAATACTTAAACAAACATTTCCCTAAAGAAGACATACGAATGCCCCACAGGTGTATGATGAGATGCTCAGCATCAATAATCATAAGGGAAATGCAAATCAAAACCATAATGAGGTATTATCTGACACCTCTTCAGATGGCTACTATAAAACATCAAAAAAAGAAGAAAACAACTGTTAGTGGGGGTCCTCGCATGTTTTACAAGGAAATGTGTGGGCTACAGGTGTATACTTCCTGTTGGACCCATAGACCTCTACCCCTGTTGGTTTGGATATGGTTGGAAATGAGCTACAGCCGGGCTCTCTAAAGAATGCAGGTCTAGAGGATTGTATCACCTGGAAGACACTCCAAATTTCAGACAATGCTTAACTAGAAGATAAGGGGAAACTAGCAGTGAAGCAATAAATTTTTAAGGATTACAGTGCCTACAATTTAAGCACTATAAAGGGAAGCAGAAAAGAGCCCTTGTAATAGCATATTCTGGAATTAAGTAATATATAGGTATCAGTTTAGAGTACCATAAAGAAGAAGTAGAAAGAAGATTCAATAGACAATGGAAAAGAGATGAAATTCTTGTATTAACTAGAAAAATAATGGAATCTCTGCCCATTAATACAACCTCCACTTGCAGATTTAAGCAAAGAATCTCAACTCTCATTATAATGAAAAAGTCTGGGTCTATTTTACCTATTCAAAAATGCAAAAAGGTAAATAAAAATTAAAAATAAGATATGGGGAAAAAATTAATGTAAAGCAAAATAAACTGCCTTCTGTAGGGTCAAAGAAGTGTTTTAGAAAATGTATTACAGAAGTATCTAAAAGAAAATTTTTGGAACTTATTGACATTCTAGAAAGAGTAAAAGAAGACTTGGCCTTTATAAAATTGGGAAAAGAATATATAAAGGGAAAATATTAAAATAAAAAGTAACAAAATAAGATGAAGAGAAGATGGGTGTGATAAAGAATAATTTCAGGAATTCTAAAGCCACAAGGTAACAACTAACCTACATTGGAGGCAGTTGTAAAATTAAAACTTAGGACATAATGGTATTGCCTAGGTTGTCTTTCAGGGTTTTTATAGTTTTGGGGGGTTTATATTTAAGTATTTAATCCATCCTGAGTTAATTTTTGTATATGGCATAAGAAAGGGGTCCAGTTTCAATTTTCTGCACATGGCTAGCCAGATATCCCAGCACCATTTATTGAATAGGGAATCCTGTCCCCCTTGCTTATTTTTGTCAGGTTTGTTGAAGGTCCAATAATTACAGAAGTGTGGCCTTATTTCTGAGTTCTCTATTCTGTTCCATTGGTCCATGGATCTGTTTTTGTAGCAGTCTCATGCTGTTTTAGTCAGTGTATTCCTGTAATATATTTTGAATTTGGGTATTGTGATACCTCCAGCTTTGTTCTTTTTGCTTATAATTGCCTTGGCTATTCAGGCTCTTTTTTGGTTCCACATGAATTTTAAAATAGTTTTTTTTCTGGTTCTGTGGAAAATGTCAATGGTAGTTTAATAAGAATAGCATTGAATCTATAAATTGCTTTGGGCAATATGACCATTTTAATATTGATTCTTCTTATCCATGAGCATGGAACGTTTTTTCATTTGTTTGTGTCATCTCTGATTTCTTTGATAGGCAATACCATTCTGGACATGAGAATGGAAAAGATTTCATGACAAAGATGCCAAAAACAATTGCAACAAAAGCAAAAATTGACAAATGAGATCTAGTTAACTAAAGAGCTTCTGCACAGCAAATAAAATTATCAACAGAGTGAAGAGATAACCTACAGAATGGAAGAAAATTTTTGCAAACCATGCATCTGACAAAAGTCTATTATCCAGCATCTATAAGAAACTGAAACAAATTTACAAGAACAAACGACCCCATTGAAAATGGGCAAAGGACATAAACAGACACTTTTCAAAAGAAGATATACATGTAGCCAACAAGCATATGAAAAAAATCTCAACATCACTGGTCATTAGAGAAGTCCAACTCAAAACCACAATTAGATACTATCTCACACAAGTCAGAATGGCTATCATTAAAAAGTCAAAAAATAACAAATGCTAGCGAGGTTTTGGAGAACAAAGAATGCTTATATATTGTTGGTGGGAGAGTAAATTAGTTGTGGAAGAGTCTAAAAACATGAATACCATTCAACCCAGCAATCCCATTACTGTGTATATATCCAAAAAAATATAAATTGTTCTACCATAAATTTGCACACATATGTTCATCGCAACACTATTCACAATAGCAAAGATATGGAATCAGCCTAAATATCCATCAATGGTAGACTGGAGAAAGAAAAAGTGGTACATCTGATCTTCGATAAACCTGACAAAAACAAGCAATGGGAGTTTCTTTGCTGTGCAGAAGCTCTTTAGTTTAATTATATCCCATTTGTCAATTTTGGCTTTTGTTGCCATTGTTTTTGGTGTTTTAGACATGAAGTCCTTGCGCATGCCTATGTCCTGAATGGTATTGCCTAGGTTTTCTTCTAGAGTTTTTATGGTTTTGGGTCTAACATCTAAGCCTTTAATCCATCTTGAATTAATTTTTGTTTAAGGTGTAAGGAAGGGATCCAGTTTCAGCTTTCTACATATGGCTAAACAGTTTTCCCAGCACCATTTATTAAATAGGGAATCCTTTCCCCATTTCTTGTTTTTGTCAGGTTTGTCAAAGATCAGATGGTTGTAGCTGTGTGGTATTATTTCTGAGGGCTCTGTTCTGTTCCACTGGTCTATAACTTGGTTTGGGTACCAGCACCATCCTGTTTTGGTTACTATAGCCTTGTAGTATAGTTTGAAGTCAGGTAGCATGATGCCTCCAGCTTTGTTCTTTTGGCTTAGGATTGTCTTGGCAATGCGGGCCCTTTTTTGGTTCCGCTACCATCAGAGTGAACAGGTAACCTACAGAATGGGAGAAAATGTTTACAATCTACTCATCTGACAAAGGGCTAATATCCAGAATCTACAAAGAACTCAAACAAATTTACAAGAAAAAAACAACCCCATCAACAAGTGGGCAAAGGATATGAACAGACACTTCTCAAAAGAAGACATTTATGCAGCCAAAAGACACATGAAAAAATGCTAATCATCACTGGCCATCAGAGAAATGCAAATCAAAACCACAATGAGATACCATCTCACATCAGTTAGAATGGCGATCATTAAAAAGTCAGGAAAAAACAGGTGCTGGAGAGGATGTGGAGAAATAGGAACACTTTTACACTGTTGGTGGGACTGTAAACTAGTTCAACCATTGTGGAAGACAGTGTGGTGACTCCTCAAGGATCTAGAACTAGAAATACCATTTGACTCAGCCATCCCATTACTGGGTATATACCCAAAGGACTATAAATCATGCTGCTATAAAGACACATGCACACATATGTTTATGCAGCACTATTCACAATAGCAAAGACTTGGAACCAGCCCAAATGTCCATCAATGATAGATTGGATTAAGAAAATGTGGCACATAAACACCTTGGAATACTATGCAGCCATAAAAAAGGATGAGTTCATGTCCTTTGTAGAGACATGGATGAAGCTGGAAACCATCATTCTCAGCAAACTATCGCAAGGACAAAAAACCAAACACCACATGTTCTCACTCATAGGTGGGAATTGAACAATGAGAACACCTGGACACAGGAAGGGGAACATCACACTCTGGGGACTGTTGTGGGGTGGGGGAAGGGGGGAGGGATAGCATTAGGAGATATACCTAATGTAAATGACGAGTTAATGGGTGCAGCACACCAACATGGTGCATGTATACATATGTAACAAACCTCCACGTTGTGCACATGCACCCTAGAACTTAAAGTATAATTTAAAAAAAAATAGTCCAAAACATTTCCCCCCCCAAAAAAAACAAGCAATGGGAAAAGGATTCCCTATTTAATAAATGGTGTTGGGAGAACTGGCTAGCCATATGCAGAAAATTGAAACTGGACCCCTTCCTTACACCTTACACAAAAATCAACTCAAGATGGATAGAAGACTTAAATGTAAAACCCAAAACTGTAAAAACCCTAGAAGAAAATCTAGACAATACCATTCAGGAAACAGACACAGCAAAGATTTCATAATGAAAACCCCAGAAGCAATTGCAACAAAAGCAAAAATTGACAAACAGGACCTAATTAAACCAAAGAGCTTCTGCACAGCAAAAGAAACTATCATCAGAGTGAACAACCTACAGGATAGGAGAAAGTTTTTGCAATCTATTCATCTGACAAAGATCTAATATCCAGAGTCTACAAGGAACTTAAACAAATTTACAAGAAAAAACAAACAACCCCATTAAAAAGGGGACAAAGGTCATGAACAGACACTTCTCAAAAGAGATATTTATGTGGCCAACAAACATATAAAAAAAGTTCAACATCACTGATCATTAGAGAAATGCAATTCAAAACCACAATGAGATATAATCTCATGACAATCAGAATGGTGAATATTAAAAAGTCCAGAAAAAACAGATACTGGCAAGGTTGTGGAGAAAAAGAAATGCTTTTACACTGTTGGTGGGAGTGTAAATTAGTTCAACCATTGTGGAAAACTGTGGTGATTCCTCAAAGACGTAAAGGCAGAAATACCATTTTACCCATTGGTGTTCGATACCCAGTAATCCCATTAGTGGGCATACACCCAAAAGAATAGAAATTAATGTATTATAAATATACATGCACACGTATGTTCATTGCAGCAGTATTCATAATAGCAAAGACATGGAATCAACCCAAATGCCCATCAATGATAGACTGGATAAAGAAAATGTGGTACACATACACCATGGAATACTATGCAGCCATAAAAAGGAACAAGATTATGTCCTTTGCAGGGACATGGATGGAGCTGGAAGCCATTATCCTCAGCAAACTAACACCAGAACAGAAAACCAAACACCACATGTTCTCACTTATAAGTTGGAGCTAAACAATGAGAAGACATGAAGGGGAACAACACACACTGGAGGCCTATTGGGAACATGGAGTGGAGAGGAAGAGCATCGGAAGGAATAACTAATGGATGCTGGGCTTAATACCTGTGTGATGGGTTGATCTGTGCAGCAAACCACCATGGCACACGTTTACCTGCGTAACAAACCTGCACAGCCTTCACATGTACCCCAGAACATAAAAGCTAAAGAAAAAAAAAGAAAATATAGTACATCTATACCATAGAATACTATGCAGCCATTAAAAAAGAGAGATTATATTCTTTGCAGGAATGTTTGCAGGAACATAGTTGGAGCTGAAGGCCATTATCCTCAGCGAACTAATGCAGGAACAAAAAACCAAATACTGCATGTTCTCATCTATAAGTGGGAGCTAAATGATGAGAACACATGGACACAAAGATGGGAACAACAGACACTGAAGCCTATTTGAGGGTGGAGGCTGGGAGGAGGGAGAGGATAAGGAATAATAACTAATAGGTGCTAGGCTCAATACTTGGGTGATGAAATAATCGTTACAACAAACCCCCATGACACAAGTTCACCTGTATAACAAACCTGCACATGTACCCCTGAACTTAAAAGTTGAGAAAAAAAAAAAAACTTAGGACAATTGAGTCACTGAACATGAGAAGCTTTCTAAGAAGACAGAAGAAAAATGAAAAGAAATTGAAGCAATAAAATAAAATATTAGGTTATTCTATTCAATAACTCCTGCAGCAAAACTGAAATTAGAGAATAAATGTTAAAAACAATGAAAATGCTAAAACTGTATTCAGAAGGAAATTCAGAGCATTAAAAACTTTTCTTAAACACAGAGTACAGAAAATAAGTAAAATTTGAGAGTAGAAGCTAAAGAGTAACAGAACAAAATACTGTATGCTAATTTTAGAAATCAAAAAGTAAAAGATACATTACAAAAGTCATTTGTGGGAAAATTTATTATACCAAGATAATGTAGAATTTTTAATTTATACAAACTTGGCTCTCATAAAATAAAATATTAATGTAAAATATTTTTAAAGAATAAAAAATGTACCTACAAAAAGCAGAAAAAGAACTAAGAATTAAATGCTGAGTATATAGTAGATTAAAAACAGAAACAGTAGGATAAGTATATAAACTCAAAAACTTGTTCCTTTAAGAAGAAAAACCACAATGTGAAATGGCAAACTTAATCAAAAAAAGAACGAAGGCACTAATATATAACAATTAGAATAAGAAATACAGGGATAAAAACTATCATTTATGTGCAGCTGTCTACGTACCAGAGACTTTGTTGAGTACTTTACAATCATTAGAAAATTTAAAACTACAACCTTATCAGGTAGATACTTGTATTCCAATTTTCCAGAGTAAACTGAGCCTCAGAGCATTAAGAAACTTGTTCTAGCCACAAAGCCAGGAAATGATAATGCCATTATTGGAATCCTAGAAGACTTGTAACTTGCAATATTGACCACTATGGAGATTAACACCAAATTAGAGAAAGTTATTTAAATTATGAGAGAATCCTGTGTGCAAGTCCACTGAAAAATCAAAAACTTCAATGAAAAGAATACATTTCTTAAAAAAGTAAATTTTCAAAATTTACAGAACATTTGATAAAAAGATCATCTCAAGTCAAAACCAACCTTAAAACCTGCATTTTAAATGCTCTAAATCTATGTATTGTTAGGAATAAATTCTAGAATGCATTTAACTGGTCAATCATCCTTAGCCTATTTATTCTCTTCCAGAACAGAGAAAACAATGAAAAACTCCGTGATTTGTATGAAGCCAACATAATTAGCTGTATCATAGACTAAACATAGGTACCACAAAAAAGGAGAATGAAGGTAAACATAATTATGAATATTTTACACAGAATTCACAAATAAAATATTAGCAAGTTAAATCCGTAGTGCAAAGCTTGTCCAGAAAACTGTTGGCAGGTGTGCAGGGGAGTAGTAATTTATCTCAGCCCATGAGGCAACAGGACAAGGCTTGAGCAGCTTGAGCCCCAACACCTTTTGCCTCAGACAGTGATGATCTTGGTGGTGGGTTCAAAGATCTGAGCTGAGTGAGTGGGTGAGATGAGGGTGGCATGCCCAGCTGCTGTCACAGATGAAAATCAAGATGAGGGATGAGCTATACCTGGCACTTGCTGCTCTGCCACAGCTTGCTGAGCATGGGCAAGTTGCTGCTTTCACTGGACATCTACTTCAGCGGTCAGATGACTGCTCAGGGATGTGTGTCCCATTCCTAATGGTGACAGAGAATCCCAGGGGCACATTTCTGGGCTGTGGACCCATATGTTTGTGGCATATGCTCTCTCTAGAGGTCTTTAAACTAATGATGTGATGTTCTTATAATGCAGTAGTTTCTCCAAATAAAAGCTCCACCATGATTTTGAATACTGTTAAAAAGTTTGGTTGGATTCAAAGCCCACTCACATTATGGTAAGAAATGTCAACATTACATTTATCAATGAAATAAAGGAAAACTTTAGCTTGAAATATAATTTCAGTGGTTACAATGTAAAACATTTCAGTGGATGTTAAGTGTGTTTTAGAATGTATTACCTGCCTATGTTAATAAAGTTTTTTGTTGATGATGACTGCTGTGGTTTAAATGTTTGCATTCCCTCCAATATTAATGTTAAAACTTAATCCTCAATGTAACAGTATTAAGAGATGGGGCCTTTACGTGGTGATTAAGTTAGGAGGGCAGAGCCCTCACTAACAGGGTTAGTGACTTTATAAGGAATGGAGGGAACTAGCTAGACCCTTTTGCTCTTCTGTCTCTTCTGCTATCTCAGGACTCAGCATTTGTCCCCTATGGAGGATGTAGGAACAAGATGCCATCTTAGAAGCAGAGGCTAGGCCCTCACCAGACACTGAAACTGACATTATCTTGACCTTGGATTTCCCGGTCTGAAGAACTGTGAGAAATAAATTTCTATTCTTTATAAATGAACCAGTCTCGGGTATTTTGCTATAGTAGCACAAATGAACTAAGACAATGACCTACAAAAATTTAAAGAGAACAAAACCAAGCCTTCATCAGAAAATTATGTGTAATGTTTTCAAGCACAAATGCTAGTACATATTTACAATAAAAGTTATGTCCATGGGAGCAAGATAAACTTCATCATAGTAAATTCAGAAATAATTTATTTGGAAGTTGGAAGTTTTAATTCAAATTTAAGGATAAATATGATTATATTAATATCATTTATTATAAAAATATAATTTTTTTCATATTTCATATAGGTGACCTCCAACCTCCTGTAGTTTACCTTGGGCTATCATACAAGTACTACTATTTTCTATGTGTGCCCTGACCCTAAGACAGGATGTATAAAACGTTAGTAGTAAATTAAATGAATCATAATAATAAATCACAATAAGATGTATTCCCAGTAATAGAACTATTAGAAAATCAGCTATAACATCTACATGTCAATGAAGAAAAGTGCTGTCTGCCTTAAATTGGCAAGATTACAAATAATGACCATGTGCAATTTGGGATCCTTGTGACAAAACAACCACCATGACACACTTTTGTGTACTACCTAGCATTTCCAAGATTTCAACTTAAAATAATAATTGAACAAGAAAACAGATATCTATGTTCAAGGTTGTTCCAATTTTTAAAACAACTAAAACTTGAAAAATTCAGTGTCCAACAATAAGAAACTAGTTAAAGGTGACACACCCATAATATTAAAACACTGTACAGCCATTAAGAGACATCAAGTAAATGTGTTCAAGTTATCTTGCTATATTAAGATATTCCAAAACATAATGACTAAAAACAGCAACAGCATTTCTTTCCTTACAAATATGCAATTTGTTCAGGGCTCATCAGAAACGACTCTGCTCTACTTAGAGTCATTTCAGGTGGCTAAAATGTTGGGGACCGAAATCATCATCTATCTCTGGTGATTGGCTGGTATAAGCCAAGCATTTGAGAGCTGGAATAGCTGTGGCTCCTTGGGCAATTCTTTCTTTAATATGGTTTTTCCACGTGTTCTCTCCAGCATGTCTGTTTCAGAATAGCCAGACTTCTTACATTGCTGACTCAGGGATTCCTGCATAGGTACATTTTCCAAAAGAGAAAGAGCCAAACAGATGCTGTGTCACCTTTTATGACCCAACCTCAGAATTAACATGGTATCATTCTGCCATATAATATCCTTTAGAATCAAGTCACTAAGTCTAGCCCATATTCAAATAGGAGAAGAATTAAACTCTAATTTGTGATGGGATGGGATGAAATGGAAGTGTCAAATAATTTATGAAAATGTTTTAAAACATCAACAAGATGTATATTTATTGACTTCCTAAAAAGTTATATATTATGAATAAAAATGTAACAAATACATATGCATGTTAACTGCTACATATGGATTTATAGATATATATGAATGTGTAAATATCTAGTAAACTAAATATAATCTCAAGGTTATGCACCAAAGAATTAGGAGTCTTCATATGTGGGTGGGAAGCTCAAAAGGCAAATTCACTTATTTTGGTTTCTCTGTAATTCTAATAAATATATACCGCTGCAAAATTTAGTAACTATAAATAATAAAAGAATTGAGCAAAAATGTGAAGCATATCTCAAATAAATTTTTTAACTTTTTTAGAGTCCTGAAATAGTCACCTTCTTTTCAACTGCCTAAAACCTGTAAAGAAGAAATTCTGCAACAACAGAGGAAAAGTGTGATAAGAATCCAAGCAATTTTATTTGTTTAAATCTTCAGCCCCTTTTCCATATTCATGGTAGGCTCATATCGAATTCCCAGAAGTCTTATTTTTCAGGCCTGAGAAAGCAATATTGGCCACTGTAGTGGGTTGAATTATGTTCCCCCCAAAGATACATCTAGTCCTAGCCCCTGGTACTTGTGAACGAGACCTTATTTAGAGACAGAATTTTTGCAGGTTTAATTTAGTTAAGGATCTCAGCAGATTAGCCTGGATTTAGGGTTGTCCCCTGATACAATCACTGGTATCCTTGCAAGAGAAAGAAGAGAGATTTGAGATACAGAGAGGAAAGCCATGTGAAGAGAAAAGCAGAGTTTGGAGTGATGAGTCTACACACCAAGGAACACAAAGGACTACCAGCTGCTACCAGAAGCTAGGAGAGGGGAAAGAAACAGATTCTTCCCTAGAGCCTCTGGAAGAAAGAAACACCAATAATACCTTGATTTTTTTATTTCTGGCTCCAGAACTGTGACAGAATAAATTTCTGTTGTTTGAAGCTACCCAGTTTATGGTAATTTATTACAGCAGTCTTAGGAAGTTAATACAACCACCATTATATCCATATACGTCATATCATTGTCAACTTCAAGATCCCAGTAGACTGCTCTGTAATGGAAGACAAAGAGCCTGGGAAAATTTAATCTGCTCATTAACCAAGGGAACAAGAGAATAACAGGGATACACTCTAGATAGGACAGGCCTGCTGCAGCATGCCTGAAGCTCTAATACATGCAGGCTGCCTAATTCTCTTTAATTTTTACATGTATGTAATAGTTGTACATATGTATAGGGTACAGGTGATATTTTGATAAAAGCATCCAATGTGTAATCATCAAATCAGGGTAACTGAGATATTCATCATCTCAAAGATGTATCATTTCTTTGTGTTGGGAATATCCCAAATCCACTTCCCTAGTCATTTTGAACTATACAATAAATTATTGTTAACTTGAGTCATCCTATTGCACTACCAAACACTAGATCTTATTCCTACTGCCTGGCTGTATTTTTGTACCCATTAACCAACTCCATCTTAGCCCCCTCTCCCCACAACCTTCTGACACTGTGATAACCATCATTCCACTCTCTACCTTCAGAAAATCAAATATTTTAGCTCCCACATATGAGTGAGAACATGCAATATTTCCCTTTCAGTGCCTGGCTTTTTTCACTTAACACAACGTCCTCCAGTTTTCACTAAATACAAAATTGTTGAGTGAGTGTCTGAGAGGTAGGTTCAGAGTTCTGTTTCTTTGAGCATCTACTCAATCTTTAGCACCATAAAATACGCCAGCTCTTATTCAATTAATTATTTGGAAAAAAATATATATTCAATCCTCACAAGGAATAGAGTGGTATCCTAAAGACTGAAAAACACTTTGAATAGTTTTCCTTAATATATACTTCAACAGAAGTAGAGAAAAGAAATAAAAAGGACAAAAGAGACAGAAGCTAGGAATAAAAGAAGGAGGAGAAAATTAAAGAAGAGTAACTTGAGGTATTCTTAGTAATTAACTATATTCTCTGGTCTAATATATTAAAATTTTACCTTTCTAAGACTACCAACAATTCTGATGGAGAGAGAGGACAAAGCACTATAAATGCTTAGGCAAACTTTCAACAAACATTACACAAAGTAAATTTTCCAGTGTCAAAGAAACATGCTTTTTCCCTAGGATTTGTTCCAAAAGATGACCCTATTCAGAACTGTAGAAAATAAAAAGTTCCTCTTCAAATTTCTCTTCTTGTTAAAGAATAAATCATAAGTGTTAGAAATAATAGTTTCTTTTAAAGACTAACTTTATGCTGGACATGCTCACAGGCACGTAGTACATTCTATGTCCTTGTACTTTAACCAAGATATCTATGCTAGACATGCTCACAGGCATGTCCCAGCTCACAGCCTATGCCCCTTCCTTATTTAGGAATGTTATTACTCTTCTAAGTCCTTTTGTAAGGAACTTCCTCTTTTCCTTTGTCTGTCTATTGCCTTTACCTATTTAGAAAAGTTTTAAATTATTAGCCAATTGGGTTTTAGTTTAGATTGTGCGGTCTGGCTCCAGCCAATGGAGACAGGACACAGTAGCAAGGACAAACTGCATACAAGATAAAAATTACTTCCCTCCTTTGTTCAGATGTGCTCTCGCCATTGTTCCATCTGTGATGAACACCCTTTCTGCAGAAAGTAAAGATTGCCTTGCTGAGAGAATTAAATTTATGTTTGAGTGCTATTTCTTTGTGGCACTGGGAAACAAGCATTCTGTTTCTAAATAAACATTTTACATATAACAAGAACCAACTTGCAAGTTTCAGGTCTGTTTCATGCAGATCTGAGTAGTTGGGAAAGTGTTTCAGGTTCCCTCCTCAAATTTCTTTTATTGTACTCTCTCACCATGGTCCATTTTTTTCTGACCTCACAGCCCAGTAACCAAATGTATATTTAGAAACCAGGATCTCCCTTTGCACTGTATCTTCTTAAACTGTCTGCCCAGGAAGATTTTCCAAGTTAGGATCTGCCTGGCCCAATTCTTGCTTCCCATCACTTCCAACAAGCATTAGCTGTCACATGAGTCAGTTCCCTCTGGGTCTTTTTCTTTACTCAATGACATCCAGAGGTAAAAATAAACTCACATCTCTGATGATGTAAGGGAATTCTTGAACTCTTCACTTTGTCTTCATATGGTCAACCAATGGATGAGATTAAGAGTTTGTTTTGAACCATGTGGAATTTGAGACATTCATGTTAAGGTACTTAGTATACAGCTGAAAATGTTGGTCTCAGGAGAAAAGCAAAAAGTAAGATATTCTTTTGGGAGTTGATAATTAGGCAGTAGCTAGAATCATAAAACTGGATGAAATCAACAAAAAGAAACCACCTGGGAAGTCCAAGGAAGAATTACTGGGAACACAAACATGAAACAAAAGTGAGAGGGGATGGGCGAATTACTGAAACCTATGGAGGATAGACCAGACAGACTGAAGTGAGCTAGGAGATTGTGTGTCAGGGAGAAGAGAATGTCAAGAAAAAGGGAAATTGCCAGCAGAATATAATGCCCACAGATGGATCAAGAATGCTAAGAAGCAATGATTTTACAATTGGCAATGTGAAATTTGAAACTTCAGTGAGAACTGTTTTTCAAAAGGTATTGGCTGGGTGCGGTGGCTTACGCCTGTAATCCCAAAACTTTGGGAGGCCTAGGCGGGTGGATCACAAGGTCAGGAGTTCGAGACCAGCCTGGCCAATACGGTGAAACCCCGTCTCCACTAAAAATACAAAAATTAGCCAGGCATGGTGGCAGGTGCCTGTAGTCCCAGCTACTCGGGAGGCTGAGGCAGGAGAATCACTTGAAACCGGAAGGCAGAGGTTGCAATGAGCTGAGATCGTGCCACTGCACTCCAGCCTGGGCAACAGAGTGAGACTCCATCTCAAAAAAAAAATAAAAAAGATATTAATAGAAGCCAGAGAATGATGCTTGACACATGAATTAGAGTTGAAGTTGAAAAGAAAAATGTGGATTAGAAGTTGAAGTTATTCATTTAGTAGTAGTGGAATTAAGAGGAAAATTTTTACAGTGTTAGAACTTGTTTTCTGGTCTGGAAAAAAGGCAGTAGAAAAGAAACAATTGATATAAAAGAAAGAAGATATAATTGACAGACAGAGATCTTGGAGCAACCAGAAGACACATTGAAGAATTTGAGGAAAAAAGACAAGGAGTGAGGGGATACAGCCAAGAAAATAATAAATTAGGAACTGAAAAGCAGGAAGGGCAAAGTTATCCAACGGCTATGGCCTCTTTTTTCAGCAAAGGAAAGGAAAAGTTTAGCTACTGAGAAAGAGTTATACAAAATAATGGGACTTCTGAGGTATTTTGGAATAACCATTAAGGGAAATGACCAGGAGTAGGTACAGAATTTCCAAAATGTAATAGAGTTGAAATTCATAAACATGACATATACAGATTGTGGGATTTTCCTTTTACTCGAAGAATCCTAAAGCTTTGTAGTAAGAACAGAAAAGTAAGCAGCTCCTAAGAGCCAATGTGCAGTGTGGGAGAATAAAAGTTATTCATCATGAAACAGGCATTTTGGTCTTTTTGGGCTACTGCAACAAAAATATCATAAACTGGGTGGCTTACAAACAACACACTTTTATTTATGACAGTTTTAGAGACTGAGAAATCCAAGGCAACAGCAGACTTGGTGTCTGGTAAGGGCTATTTCCTGGTTCATAGATGGCACTTTTTTTGTAGTGTCCTCACATGGAAAAGAGACTAGCTAGCTCTCTGTGGTCTCTTTTTACAAGAGTGCTAATCTCAATCATAAAGGCTTTATGCTCATGATCTAATCACCTACCAAAGATCCCACCACTTAATACCATTACCTTAGAGGTTAGGATTTAAATCTATGAATTTTTTGAAAATACAAAGCTGCCACAGGGTTGAGGCCACCACAGAGAGCACCTACTAGGGGAATGCTCCTTGGAGCTGTGGGGCAAGGCCACTCCCATTACCTCAGACTGGTAGGACTGTCTGCATATACAAGTCCAGCCTGGGAGAGCCACAGGCACATGACTCCAACCCTTGAGAGCTGGGATGAGGGCTGCACCTGGAAAGCCATGAGGGTAAAGGCTGTCCAGAACCTTGAGGGCCCAACCTCCACCTCGCCGTGACCAGAAGGTGGAATATGCAGTCAAACAAGCTTATTCTAGAGACTTAAGCTTTAACGTTGTTTGCCCTGTTGGGATTTACAACTTACTTGGGACCTGATACCCTCTTCTTTCCTATTTCTCCATTATGAAATGGGAATGTCGTACACCTGTCTCACCATTGTATTTTGGAAGCATGTAACATGTTTGATTTCATAGTTCACGGATGGAGAGAAATCTGCCTAAGGATGAATCATACCTTGAGTCTCACCCATATCTGATTTAAATGATATTTACACCACACTCTGAACCTTAGACTTTTGAGTTGACTGAGTTAAGACTTTTGGGGCTATTAGAATAGAACACATGCATTTTGCATGTGAGAAGGACACGAATTTGGTGGGGCAGGTGGTGGCAGTGGTGCAGAATGTGAGTGTTCGTGTTTCCCCTCCAAATTCATGTTTAAATCCTAACCCTCAAGGTGATGGTATTAAGAGGCAGGGCCTTTGGAGTGATTAGATCACCAGGTCATAACCCTTGTTATTGGATTAGTGTCCTTATAAAGAGATCACAGAGCTAGCTAGTCCCTCCCACCATGTGAGGACACGGTGAGAAGACATTATCTATGAGAAAGCAAGCCCTCACCAGACACCAACTCTGCTGGTGCCTTGATCTTAAACTTCTCAGTCTCCAGAACTGTGAGAAATAAATGTTTGTTGTTTATAAGCTACCTGGTTTATAAAATTTTTGTTATAGCAGCCCAAACAGACTAATTCAGTGGGTCTTCACTCGAGTTGAAAACGACATCAAATCATAAAGGGAGAATGGGTTGGAAGGCTTGCAGATTCTAAGAACTCAAGAGTTCAATAAATTTCATTCAAGACTTATTCACTATTCATCTACCACATGCCATACTCTGTGCTAAATGCTAGAGAAATAGTAGAGTCCCTCTAGAGATTTACAGTCCAGTAGGAGAAATGGACATAAAATGTAGTGCCAAAATGAAAATATGTTTGCAGTATAACTTGGAACCAAAGTTAAGAGTTCTTATTTTACCTTTGGAAGTGAGCAGGAAAGTGAGTTTAATAGAAACAAAAAAAGGGAAAAACTTGAAGGACAGCAGTTCATAGTTGTAAAGTTCCTGTCTCTACAAGGCCCTTAAGGAGCATACCTAGAGACAGAACTTCTAGCAGCCTAGTGGGAGGATTACCTGAGATCAGAATCTTTGATACTATATGACCAAGATCTAGCTTAAAGATTATTTCACTAGCTGCCTCTGATGCAGCCCATTCACTAATATGTCAAATTTCACAAATACATCAAATCTCACTATCAAAAGAAAAGAATGACAGCTAATATCTATTATTTACTATGTGATAGGCAAGATTCAGAGTGGCATACATATATTTACTCATTGAATATTTACAATAACCCTTCACTATTATAATTATTACTCCTATTTTATAAATCAGAAAATTGAGTAACAGACAGGTTAAGTAATTTGTCCAAAGTTCACACAGCTGGTATGAGGCAGAGCCAGTATTCCAACCAAGGTACTTTGGTCCTCAGCCTATGAATTAGCAACTCTGCCTCTCAACTTACCATATCGAAAACTGAGACCAACAATAAAATATTTCCAAAGCCAAAGAGGAATTTCCAGATACTGCAATTTCAGTGAGACTAAACTGAAATTGTTCACTCATCAACAATTTACGGAATCTCTGAAATTCTTTATCACAGTACTCAGGAGTTTAATTGAGAAATAATATCTAATTACTAATTTGCTTTCCAAAAAAGATGATTCCTGCTAGTTAACATTGTTTTGTTGAGTAAGGTTTGCAAATTTAGGCTACATTACAGGAAACCACGGAATTCTAGGAGAGGCAAAAGTCTACCACCCATCTTTCTTTTTCCTCCTTTCTCTAGTCAGTCCTCAGCCTTTTCTCTAAGTATCTGAAGAATAACTTAACATTATCAATTTGATGAGGTGGTAGCCTCCCTGGACAGCCTGTATATGTAAGCTTGACCTACATCAATGACCACAGTTCATCACTGGACACTTGGTCCGCATGGAAACTGAGTGCTTGTTTGACAAAGTGACTTATTGAAAACGTACTTACTGCATTGGTCTATCCATACATCAAAGTTCTGAAGCTGGCTCCTAGGAAGGAATGAGCACCATCTGCCTGAGGCAGACTCACTTCGAGACTCCGAACCAGAGCAACAAGAAAAGGAATATGCTGTGGGCCTGCCGGCCCCCGGCTTTTCACCCTTCCCATCCCACCTCCTCTTAGGAGGAACAGCTGGCCCCTATCTTCAGTTCATTGTAAGCCTAATGAAAATACCAGCTGCCTGAAATAAACAAAACCTATAATTGGCAGCGGTACACTTATCCCCACTCACCTGAGTCTTCAATCCATGTGCACCCAACAAATAGCCCTCAGGGATAAATGTCTGCCTGATTGGGTATTTCTGGCTGTGGAGTGAAAAGAAGAAATCATCAGAGCCTTAAAGTTTCTTGGGGTCTTACCCCTGCTCTCTTCCCTTGTTAATATAGGAGAAAGGACACAATAGGCACATACCTGTTCACACCACCACTTCTCCAGCCTAAGGGAGTAAGGATTTGCCTCTCCTCTCCCATGTTCTCTCTGCCAATGGTACTTCACATGCGAACAGTTTGTGTAACAGTTTGTGTAACAAGTTTACTCAAGTAAACTTGAGTAACAGTTTACTTTCCTATGGAAGTGCTAGAATTCATAGATGTTCTTCATCAAGCATGCTTTCTAATGTTTTCCAGTCAATGATAAATTGGAAATAGGAAAAGGAAGTTTGAACTCAATTCTAAACAACAAGGGTTTTTCCGAGAGACATATGTAGAAACAAATTTATATTCAAAAGTAAAACCATTGGTCGGGCGCAGTGGCTCACGCCTGTAATCCCAGCACTTTGGGAGGCCGAGGCGGGTGGATCATGAGGTCAGGAGATTGAGACCACGGTGAAACCCCGTCTCTACTAAAAATACAAAAAATTAGCCGGGCGAGGTGGCGGGCGCCTGTAATCCCAGCTATTCGAGAGGCTGAGGAAGGAGAATGGTATGAACCTGGGAGGCGGAGCTTGCAGTGAACCGAGATCGCAACACTGCACTCCAGCCTGGGGAGACAAAGCGAGATTCCGGAAAAA
Source organism: Pan paniscus (assembly GCF_029289425.2). Classification (NCBI taxonomy): domain Eukaryota; kingdom Metazoa; phylum Chordata; class Mammalia; order Primates; family Hominidae; genus Pan; species Pan paniscus. Next base: position 106,278,108 of record NC_073253.2, read on the forward strand.
AAAAAAAAAAAAAAAAAAAAAAAAAAAAAAAAACCATTGGCAGAGCTATTATTGCCTGTTCTCAGGAAATTTAATTTTTTAATTATTTTCCCACTTACTGTGGTAATCTCTTTGACAAACTTTCATATACCCTCACTTTCAAGCCAAGGTTTTTGAACCACACTATTGAAATATAACTATGATAGAAATAGTAAACCTGTCATTTTTTTTTTCCAGGATGGAGTCTCACTCTGCTGCCTAGGCTGGAATGCAATGGTGCAATCCTGGCTCACCGCAACATCCACCTCCCAGGTTCAAGCAATTCTCCTTCCTCAGCCTCCCGAGTAGCTGGGATTACAGGCACCTGCCACCACGCCCAGCTAAGTTTTGTATTTTTAGCAGAGACACGGGTTTCACCATGTTGGTCAGGCTGGCCTTGAACTCCTGACCTCAGGTGACCCAACTGCCTTGGCCTCCCAAAGTGCTAAGATTACAGGTGTGAGTCACTGCGCCTGGACAAAACTGTCAATATTTTTATTTGGCTTTCTTAGTTGGAAAATTAAAGGAAAATATTCATTTTCTAATTTTCTTAATTTTTCCCCTTAAGAGACTTGGTGAGTGTGAGGTTATTACTGTAATAACAAATATCCTTTTTCCTGCTGTGGCCTTATTCCAATAATTAAGATCCCTTCCCTTTTTTTCGGAATCGAGAAGAATTTTCTAATTGGCAAAGGGTACTACTGCCTGTGGCACTACTGAGTACAATGTCACGGCAATAGGCCATGTATCCTAGCAATGTAAACTGAATAATAATATAGTGACTGGCTGAAAAGGCATTTTGTTTGGGGCACGCCGTGGACTCTCCCAAATAGCTAAGGAGCATAATTTTGATAAATTATATAGTTTTATTGTTATTAACCTCTGTGAAAAAACATTTGATTTTCTTTATGCAAAATAGATCTACTCAGATCTTGGAGGGGAAAAAATTCTTCCTTCAATTACACATCAGTGGAAATTATGAAAACTTTGGGAAGAAACCAAAAGAAAAATCGTTCCAATAAATCCAACTTTTTTCTGTTATTTTTAAAATGAGTAATGTCATTTTGAATTCCCAAATCAGAGGGCATGTACTTTGGAGAAAAGAAAGGATGAAGATAATGATATTAGCAATTTCCTCTGAGTCAGAAAACTTTAAAAATTTTAGATAATTAAAGAGCACCTCAATACAGAATAAAGAATAAAAGGATGTCCTGTGTTTGGAAAAATTTTATTTTAATCTTAGATGAAAAAACTATATAAAAATGTAGTTCTAAGCCATAAAAATAAAGGAGTTCCTAAAGCAGTATCCATCACTTCTTTTCTTCAAAGTTCGTATAAGAACCTAATAAAATTGGCCTATCCCTTCTCCAAATACCTGTTGCACACATTTACTCACCTGTTCTCTTTGTACCCTATACTAGTCTGTTATTCTCAAATTGTTTTGAATGTGTAAACCTAACCTCTGCAAATTACAAATTCTTTTAAGTCAGGGGATGTCACTTCCAGGGGATGTCTCACAATATCTAATGTTAGCTATATAATGAGCATTGTGCTAAGCATATTTATGACTCATTAACCCATTCTTACCTCATGTAAAATTCCTTTTTAATAACTTCCACATCCAAAGTGTTATGTGTGAAGATAAATACATGGAAAGAAATCGCATTTTCACCCTGAAGACCCTAAGGATCAATCAGTTCTTGATCATCACTGTAATAAATTTAGCAAGTGTAAACAACTGTGTGTCTTCTCATTCATTCAAGCTTTTAGCATCTGGTTCAATGTCCTCCTTTCACCCAAACCCTTGCCAGCAACTTGGCTGATATCAGTGTGTACATGAATGACCCAGATGAACCTTAGCATCTGTTTTTTAGGATAATTCTCATGATATCTAATGTTAGCTATGTAATGAGCATTGTGTTATGCATATTTATGACTCATTAACCCATTCTTACCTCATGTAAAATTCCTTTTTAATAACTTCCACATCCAAAGGGTTATGGTGTGAAGATAAATACGTGGAAAGAAATCGCATTTTCAGCCTGAAGCCCCTAAGGATAAAATAGTTCCTAGTCATCACTGTAATAAATTTAGCAAGTGTAAACAACTGTGTGTCTTCTCTTTCACTCAAGGCTTTAGCATGTGGTTCAATGTGCTTTTTTCACCCCAAGACTTGCAGGCAATATCAGTGTGTACGTGTATGACCCAGATGAACCTTGACTTGGCTGATATTAGTGTATACGTGAATGACCCAGATGAATCTTAGCATCTGTTTTTTAATCTCTCATTTCCACCATCATAATTCCACATTAGTAAACTACTTCCATAGATAGATATGTAAACTTATTATCTTATAATTATCAACTCTTGAAACATTAAATCTTTCAATTCTGTAATTATGATCTCAGACCAATTCAGTTTCTTCAGGCTGATTTTCCCCATAAACCTTTCCAATCCTCTATTTTCTCCCATTCCTCTCTCGTCTTGTCACCACCTTTCATATATACCCTTGATCATATCATCTACCTACCTCTTCATCCTCTATATTGCCAATATTATCATCTTTCTCCTGTTACATTTCTCTGAAAAATTCAAATCTGGACCAATGTGAAAAATTCATCTGCATCAGATTTGCAGAGTATTGTTGCTAAAAATAATACAATATTATATTACAGGTTGTTGCAACTACAAATTCATGCTCCTTGACCTCAACTAGAAATTCTACACTGGCCAGAAGTGTTTCTCTATTTAATTTTACTTCCTAATCCTCACATCATCAACAACTACAATAATATGGTGAGTTCCTATTATTTTTCCTGCCCAAAATAGTACCCTTCCTTCTTCTAGGAAATTCTTTTTGAATGGGAGATGGCACCTTCTTACAGATGTCATACCACTATCTGCTGTGGAGGGTTCCAAGTGGGCACCTGGGCCAAGCTTAAACAGTTTTAGTTTCCTGTTTACCCAGAAATATTTGATTGATACAGAAATGAAAATATGGCCAAAGCAGATAAAATGCAGTTCCTCCACAGATACTTTTTTTAACTAGAAGTGAAAAAGAAGAATGGTAAGGAAAAAAAACAAAATGAAAAGGGTAAGAGAAAAAAGAAGGAAGAGAACCACAATCACAGTAGAAATGTATAAATACATTCACATCCATAGTGACCTCTGAGAGCCAGAATCCAAACCTAAATATCTCTGATGTGGAGCCAGTTCTTTTTTTCTCTCTCTCTCTTTTTTAAATTACATTTTAAGTTCTGGGGCACAAGTGCAGAATGTGCAGTTTTGTTACCTAGGTATACACGTGCCATGGTGGTTTGCTGCACCCATCAATCCGTCACCTACATAAGGTATTTCTCCTAATGCTATCCCTCCCCTAGTCCCCCCATCCCCCGACAGGCCCCAGTGTGTGATGTTCTCCTCCCGGTGTCCATGCGTTCTCGTTGTTCACCTCCCACTTATGAGTGAGAACACGCGGTGTTTGGTTTTCTGTTCTTTGTGATAGTTTGCTGCGAATGATAGTTTCCAGCTTCATCCACGTCCCTGCAAAGGACATGAACTCATCATTTTTTATGGCTACATAATATTCCATGGTATATATGTGCCACATTTTCTTTATCCAGTCTATTACTGATGGACATTTGTCTTAACCACTATCATACAAACACTCACAGCTCTCCCTATGCTTCCTACATGCCACCACCCCTCTCACTCAGAAGATGACCTTGAGTCCCATTTTAAACAGAAAATATACGTCATAAGAGGGGAACTCCTGCAAGTTCCTGCCACTACACTGGCACAGGTTTTCATGTCCACTCCCTTTACTTCATCTCTATTTGATAGGATGAGAGAGAATCCCTCTCTCAGAGGCTCATCACCCCAGTGCTCTGTTTCTAGCCGGCCTGCTCAGCATTACCTGCTCCTTTGATTATTTCTGTTCTCTCCTATGTCCCCAGCCTCATTTTCATTACGCCTTTTCCCTGTCAGTATAAAATCGCACTCAAATCTTGCAATTCTTAATTAAATTTTTTTTCAGCATATCCCCATCCAAATACTATCCTGCTGTTTTCTTTCCCAAATGATCAAGTCCTTTTTCTTTCATTTGGCCTCTGGTACAGGAAACTAGATTAATCATAATTTGTCGTTCATGATGATATGTGGTCATCATTTCAAGCCTGGTGATTTTATTTAGTTGATTTCTTGCTTTTAATTCTGTAATAATCTGCTTTGAAAGCACCATCTCAAACAAGAGTCAATTTCTTCAGATAAGCTCTTGCCTCTCCATCCCAGCCCCCTGGCTTTCCCCTTTCAAGCTGCCATCCTCCTGAGTCCTATGTCATTCAATCCATGGCTTTCCTTTTAATATAGTTTTACTGTATCTATGTATTCTTAAAAGTATGTTGTTTCACTTTAGTTGTTTGACCTTATAGAAAGAATGTCATTTAATATTATAATGCCAAGATTTATCTCTTTTTAAATGCCACTCTGATTCATTTATTTTGAGTGCTATATGGTATGCCACAGCATTTACTGTTTATCAGGTTAAGGAATTCTATTCATCTTTTTCTAACTTATGAAGAGTTTCAAAATGATGAATGGATATTAAATATAATCAGATGTTGCCTCTGGTTTCTTTTAATATGATGAGGGGTTAGACATATTTATGGATTTTTTAATATTAAACCTTCCTCATATTCTGGGATAAACCAAAATTGGTTATAGTTCTTTATTAGTTTTAGACACTGTTTGACTCTATGTTCTTTGTATTTATATTAATAAGTGAAACAGCCCTGTAATTTCCCTTTTCCACAATGTCTTTTTATTTTTGGTATCTGGGTTATTCAGACCACATAGAAGCAGCTTGGAAGAAGCTGCTCTTTGCTATTGTCTGGAAGAGTTCCTCCCCAGTAATTCTATGCTGTGGAATGCTTTGTTCTATTCCATTCATCAACTTGTCTCCAAATACTCCTTTCAGATTTGTTGACATTTCTTGTCCGTTAATGTCCTCTGCTCTCATATTTACCACTATATATCGAAACAGAAGATAATCCTCAAGCAATTAATTTATTGCTGCATACTATTGCAGAACATTAGTCAACGGACTAAATCTTAAACCAAGCCCTCTGGAAATTTGCAGTGCTTAACTTCAGATGGACAAAAGAGTGCAGGTTTCACATCTCATGAATTTACATATCCCATGCAGTTGCAAGTGTTCTGCAATATATACCACCTTCTTGGGCTGAAAAGTTAAAGTTTGCAAGTATTTTTTGTAAATACAAATAAATATTTTATTTTAAAAACTATTTCTTTATATTTCAGCCACATGGGCTTCAGGAGAGTTCTGAGTTAGAAATTTAAAAGTATTTTCCCCTAACAGTCTGCCACCAGCCCCCATGTATTTTATAAGGATTAGTATTCGCTCCCAAACTTTTTATTTGGGGGCACAGGAAAAGATTGGCCAGAATTTCAAATTTTTCCTGGAACAATTATTATTCTTTTCATTTTTTCAACTTGTATTGAAGGTCCTGATAGATAGGGGAGACAAATATTTGTGCTTAGTCAACAATTTTATATTCATATTTTCTTTATTTACAATTGGTACCTTACCAGTTTAAACTAATTCCTGATGATGTGCTGTATTCTTTTTCTACCACCTGCTGTAGAAAATAGAAATAATATCTTACATCCAGATGACATGGATTTATTGTATGAACTAAATAGAGATGATCTCAATTCAAGTACTACCAACTAATTACTGTAATAAAAATAGCCTTACCTGGCCCCTTCTTTTTCAGCCAGGGAACTATCCTACCTGTGCAGAAACTTGTTGGGTTACACACATTCCTCTGAGCCAAGACCAGCTTCTTCAGCCTCTGTCCCACAGTAGAGCCCATGGGAGCCCAGTCTATTCTGTAGCCTCTCCTGCTGCAGTTGGAAAACTTTCCATTTGTGCAAGGACCTGCTGGGAGACACATGCCCACTTGAGCCAGTGTGATAGGCACAGCAGCCTCCATTTCACAGTAGATCCTGGGAGAGTATAGTCTCAGATTTTGCTCCTCCTTTTGAAGTTGAGGAATTACACCACTGGTGCAGAGACCTGCTGGGTGATGCACGTCCATCTTAGCCAAAAAGATAAGCCCATCAGCCTCCTTCCCACAGAAGATCCTGGGAGAATCTCAGTCTCAAACTCCAGTCTCTCTTACTGAATTTGGTGAACTATTCCACCTACTTAAAGATCTGCTGGGAGGCACACCAATCTGAGCCAGCGGGACAGTCTTCTGGACTCAGGACCCTGGCCAGCATCCCCACACAGACTCAGTATCCTACTTGGTTCTTCCCCAGGTCCATCTGGGCCAGAAAGCTGCATCAACTTCAATGTCCTTGCAAGACTTGGAATAAGCTTGGGCTTAGAATGTCTTCTAGTGCTGGGACAACTGGAATGGACAGAGAATCAGGGAACACAGCAGTCAGTATGTTTAGAATCCCTGAAAGGCCCTCTAAAGAAGGACAGACACAAACAAAGCCAAACTGTGAAGACTGAAATAGATACCTAATCCCTCAATGTGCAGACACGATTGCATGTCTGCAAGTAGAAAATTCAGGGAAATATGACCTCACCAAACAAACAAATTAAGGTGCTAGAGACTTACCCTAAAGTGATGGAGAGGCATAATCACTCAGACAAAGAATCAAAATAGCTGTTTTAAGGAAGTTCAGTGAACTTCAAGAAAACAGAGAATAAATTTATAAATTTATCAGAGAAATTTAACAGAGATTGAAATAATTTTTTCAAAAATCAAACACAAATACTAAAGCTGAAAAACAAAGTGAGGAACACCTATGGTAGAAATATTTCTCAGGTATGACAACGTCCAAAAGCCTAATTAAGGATCAAGTAAAAATTGGCATTCTTCTTAGTATGTGGTTTGTATTTAGCCCATCAACACTGCAAGTTTTGCTACTGGGCTTGTTTCTCCCTTTGTTTTGTTAAAGGGAAGCTCAGAACCACTATCATGTCTCACTTCTTATCAGATATGTAGCATCTTTGTTGTATGAACTTTTTATACCAACTGTATCCCTGGTATATCTTAATTTCCTATCTTGATTTAACCTTCATTCATCTTTATTCACCTGTTTATTTTTTATTCTACTGTAGTTTATTTGTATGTAAAAGTCACTTTTCTTCTTTTAGGGGAAAAGGATAATATAAAACAAAACAAGGATCTCCACACAGGATGAAATGCAAGCAAACAGCTAAACTGCATCACTAGCTCCACTGCCCTCTCTAACCCGATATCTGAACTAGAGGCACTACTATAAAAACAGAGGTCTCAAAAAGCTTTCATTCTACATTTGTTCTACCACTTACTCAGAAACTTTTATGATATACCTACTGTGTGCCAGGCACCCTGATAATTGTTAAGTTTACAAAAATATGTTTAAGTTTATGGTCCTGGACCATCCACCCCCAAACCTCAAATTCAAATAAGAAAAGCAGATAAATATACAGATAAGTGTAACAGAGTGTGTAAATATAATACTGTAGTAATAATAGAATGAAAAGCCTCAGGTGTTCAGAGAAGTACAGAGAACTATAGGTACAAGCTAGCTGACCACCCCTGCAAGGTGCATTATTCAGTAAATAGTCTACCTCTAGAGTTGAAATGTAAGGTAATTGGCATGTACATCATATCATACTATCTATGCTGAAGTAATTTAAAGTAAATCAGACATTGTAAGATGTATTGTCTCTTTTGCCCTACCTTGATTTCAGCTACAGATACATATTTCTCCAACAGGAAGTTTACTCACATAATGCATTCCTTGGGATTTGGCCAATTTTAGACTTGGCCCTTTTCCCCACTCTTTCTATAAGGAAAGAAACAAACTCCTGTCCTTGCTCTGTTTCTGTTGTTTTTAAGCATGCTCTTGGGGGGTCTCATTCTTTACTCTCAAAGTATATCCCTTCGAAACAAATCTATTGCTCCTCCTAAGGAGAATCCTGATAATTCATATAAGCATTTTAACCCAGGTCTGTATGATGTTAGAGCCTGAGATTTTAATCTTTCCTTTATGCTAGATCATCTGTATTATATTATTTAATATCAAGAAAATATATGACTGATAAGACTTGAGATGTTTAGTAAAAACTTGATTAACAATTATCAATTCAAGAACAACTATACCACTGAGTTTTAGAAGGGAGATGAAATATAAATAAAATAATTCTGGAGGAGTCCTTACTGTCTTATTTGAATGGATTTGTCATTTGTCATAAATATGTATATTTGAAATAACTTTAGAATAGTTTCAAGCAGCATGCCAACAAATGGAATTTAAGGAAATTGTAATTACAGTCCTTTCACTTAGCAGATTAATAATTTTGAGTAAGGTATATTTTAATTAAACTTTAAGTTCTGGGATACGTGTGCAGAACGTGCAGTTTTGTTACATAGGTATACACGTGCCATGGTGGTTTGCTGCACCCATCAACCCGTCATCTACATTAGGTATTTCTCCTAATACTATCCCTCCCCTAGCCCCCCATCCCCTGACAGGCCCCGGTGTGTGATGGTCCCCTCCCTATGTCCATGTGTTCTCATTGTTCAACTCCCACTTATGAGTGAGAACATGTGGTGTTTGGTTTTCTGTTCTTGTGTTAGTTTGCTGAGAAGGTTTTATGTTTCATTTGCTTCCTCTGATATTGGTAAGTGTTCTCACCTCCTTAACTAGTGTGAGTATGGAGATTCTATAACTATAACCAGCAAGGAATAATTAACCATTGGTCACCTTAAAACTATATAAAATAAGAATGAGGGTTTCTCTTTGGAAAAGTGGAATTTTTAACGGGTGGGACTTTACATTTCATATCTTTCAATCCCTTCTTTCACCTATAAGGAATCAGAGAAGGAAAGGAATGCCTAACAGTAAAGAGCTGGGTTAGAATAACTTTTCAATTTACTATACTGACCTTGAAACCCGTATCTATATCATTCAGCCTCTTCATACATCTTAGGTACAGGTGAAAGTGTAGTTTAGATGACATATGACCAAATGCTCTGACTTACCTTTTAGCAAACATTTTAGAATCCAAGCATCCAAATGAGGGCCTGCTGTCATTGGAGGTTCTAAATTCATCCTTACAATGCCCTTGACTTTCATGGTTCTCTCTCTCTGAATTTTTTCAGTCCCCAGTTGGCTCAGCTCTATATAGAAAAAATACACACAAGTACATCAGGCTAATCGTGCAAAACCAAACCTAAGTGTGGTGATTAATGTCACAAGTTTACTGACTAATTCATTCAATAAATGTTTATTCAGCACCTATTACAAACTTATTTATTGTTTGTTCCCCATTATCCTTCTTCCTTTTCTAACATCTTTTCTAACAGCAAAGGAATTTCTTTTGGAGGAATGACCTCTTTTCTATCTAATACAACCTGGTTAGATTCTAATTAGCAGCCTTTTCTCCTTAGGGGGAAAGTAGGCATATCTCAGGCAGGCCATCAGATGTTCTTTCCTATAATTTGAATCTTTGGCAAAGAGTCTAAGATATTGAAAGTAGTTGGAGTTCCATCTTGACCAGTGGCAGCATTCTTGTCAGTGGCTAATGGATCATTAGTCCTCATCTCCTGTCAACAACATGAGCTCTGAAAATCCTTACTGCAATTTAGCTTTTGCTTATATTACCCATAGTTGTTTTCTCTTGTTTGTAACCAAAGAACTTAGCTGATAAATTACCTATCGTGTATTCACTACTATGTTAGATGCTAAATACTAATGACAGAAAAAGAATATAAAGTAATTAAAACACAGATCCCTATCCTTGAAAGATCTTTCTTTCTGTACAGTTTTAAGGTACAATACATGCATATAAGAAACAAATACAAAATGCAAGAGGTCACTAATTACCAAATAGACTGTTTCAGACAATGAGAGTTGTTGGAGTCCAAAGAAGACAGGGAAGATCAGTAAAGGGTAGGCCTTAAAAAATAGGTATTAGATGTAATAGCAGAAGAAAAGGGAAATGACCTTTTAGAAGTGAATGGTCAAATACACGAGAACTTTGAATTCAAAATGAGCAAAGTGTGTTACAAGAGTAGTAAGAATTGTTCTTCAATAAGATGATAATCTTCTCAACAATATAGGATCGCTTTATTTAAAGGAAATGAGTAAAGCGAGAAACTGAGGACCAACAGCGGTCTTGAGGAATGAAATGCTCACAGAGGGTACTGGAAGGAGGAAGCCAGGAGCAAGCCAGCAAAGGAGTCTAATACATGAGAGATGAGAAAGCAAAGAATCAAGGACATTTGAACTGGTCTTTCGACAAGCGTTTAACTTCTCTGGTCCTCAATTTTCTCATCTGTAAAATGGGGGCAATCATGGTACCACCTTAAAGGGTGTTGTGAGGACAAGGTTAGTTATTAAAGTACTTACAATATTTGGGCTAGATTAATAAGTAATACAAATCTGCATTTTCAAGGAGAGTATGACCTCTGTTGCTCAAGCCTCCAAGAAGTTCAAGTACAAGTCAAGAAGTGCTCCTGGATTTAGTTTCTTGTTCATTATTGACTATCACGAAAGTAATTTTGAGACAGAATGTGACAATTGTATAAAGAGAGAGTGAGTGCTGAAAAAATGGAAGGTGTTGGATTTTTATTCAAAAGTTTGATAGTGAAATGAGAGAAATCATTTTATAAAGAGCAAGCAAGTACGACAACATTCCAAAGGCAAGGAGGAAGGGAATAAGGATGAGAATATATTGAGTTTCAACCTAAGATTTTCATGGAAGTCAAAGAAAAATCCAGGACACAGAGTAGTTTATCTCAGGGAATTGATTGCTTCTTCTGTGTGTGAAGTAAAAGTATGTTAAGAGTGAAAAGAATGCATTGAAGTGGAGAATAAAATATATAATGAAATTCAGGACCAATGGACACAATGTTATCAGGAAAATAGAAGAGGCCAAATTTTGTGAAGAGGCCAAATTTTGCTTGTGAAGACAAAGTTACAGAAAGCTGTAAAACACCAGAAAATGGCAAATCTTCGTATATCTTATTGAGACATTCTACTATCTTAAGAAATTTCGAGTTCAAGTGCTCCTTAAACACTATCCTAGGGTTGAGTCAGGAAATCATTTCTATCCAGTTAGGACTTCATAGAACTGGATATCCACCCAAAAATATATATTCTAAAATTGCTTATCTCAGAAAAGATTTTAGTTGTTATTCATAAGGTGGAGTTCCAGCATATACAAAGTTAACTTACATAGATTTGGCCATTACATCCTTTGTAAAAATAATTATAAATTCTGTCATTCCATTATATGAGCTTAAGCTAAAGAGTGAACACAAAAAGAGAGCTATGTCCCAGAGCGTTTCTTACAGCAATGAGCTGTCATTTTGCTAAGTAATATTCTAGTTCACACAACGTGACCTGTAAACTCTAGCCAACTTCTCTTCGGGCACTTAAACATACACACACACACACACACACACACACACACACGCACGCACACAACTTTTTTTTTTTCCTGCTAGACTGCAATATTTGTTGCTCTTGGCTTCCTGGTATCCAAATGCTCTCCCACCCCTTGTTTGAATCCTGATCTCCCTTTGGGTGGAATTTCCCCATGATTAAGTTTCTCATGGGAGAGCATTTCCTATCTCTTGTTGCTCATGGTTTATCCCACCAAAAAGAAAAGAAAAAAAAAAACCTATCTTTGACTGCTTCCTGGTACAATTAAGCAGTGGACAACATCACCTGAGCTCAATCCACTAGAATTTGTAATCAGAAGAAAAGGATGCAGAGACAGAATAGCTATTTGAAGTCCCAATCTATTACAGCAGAAGTACTGACGCACAGACCAGAGTCTATCCATGCAGCCTGGCCTTTGAATGCCTCTTGGTTTTTGCCCATTTATCAAATCCTATTGCCTGTTGGTTCCCAGTAAAGGATAATCTCTTGATAATCTTCTAATAAACAACTCTTTTGCTTAAAAAATGTCAGTGTCATTTTTTGTAACCTGTAAACAAAAAATAATAAAAACAATACTCACTGACACTCTAAAAGAAGAATTGACCACGTTGAATCTATTGAGAGGCAGAACATCAATATCACAGGTGGCAACTGCTTAGGAGAATTTCAGATGCAGTTTTGACTATGAGATTTTGCCTTGCATGCTGACATTGGAACCTAACTTCCACTTACTAAGTACCTCTACTGCAGTATCACATATCACAGTGAAATATTGGAAGCAAACTAAAAGTTCTACATAGGAAATTATCTAAAAAATAAAAATCCATAGGCTATATATGGATTATCATGCAACTATTAAAATTGTATTATTAAACAATATAAAATAACATTTTAAATGTTACTGTTATTACCAAATCATTTGGCTAGTATGACCCCATATTTACTCATTATTATCTTTAGAAAAATGACTGAATATTATATGTATTGTAGGTTGATGAGTGATTTTTTCTTTACATTTTTATTTATGTTTAAGTTTGTTACAATTAACATATATTGCTTTTGTAATTAGATCTTCAGCACTCTAGCAATGTTATTGTAAGTAAGTAAGAAAAGCCCCTTGTAGTATCTTAGTGCCTAATTTTTTTCTCTTTTATATTCTTCCCAAATAAATCTTTACTTTTCAATCCATCTAAAAAGAGTGAAATTTTCTTTTTTTTAATTATAACTCAAGCTATGGAAGATTAAATTTATGAACTATATTTTTTACAATGTATTAGTTTGGTATAAACATATTTAATCAAGCTATTGGTTAAAAAGCTTATTTTTTGCTTTTAGTTTTATTTCAGGAATTAAGACTCAGAAAAAGCTCAGCTTTAGATAGAAATTTCCTCATTTGGTCATTCTTTGTTTCCTACATAGCAATCCAAATGACACATATCTTAGTAATCGCATGCCCACATACAGAACTCAGAAAACCAATTTTTTTACAAAAACAATATTTAACCATGGCTGAAAATAATTTTCAATGGGCCATATCCTTAGCAGGTCTTTAGAATCTTACTAATCTGTTCTCATTGTTATTATTGATGTTTTTGGTATGGGCACCCAACCCAGAGAAATATTCACCTGTAGTTCTGCGTGCTACATTTTATCACTGATTTTTAGTAGAAAAAAATGGCTGCACACAATAATTATTTTATATTAATTATTTACTTAATAGGGTGATAAATGTCCTTGTTGCCTCCATTTATCAAGTAGAATTTTCACAAAATCCTTGTTCAGTGAGTATATAATCCTATTTTACAGATGAGGAAAGATAGGACCAAGAAGGTCACACAAGTAAGTGGTGGAATATGGTCTACCTATCAGTCTTTCTGCTATAACTTACTGATTTGCAAACTATCTATTCTCATAATTCATTCCAGAGCATGTAATGGAAATTGTTGAACCATACATGTAGTAGAAGGTGGGCACAGTTGGCCATTCGACTTGGGTCTCAGAACGCAATACTTTAGGAAACTCCACCAGGGTCCACAGTTCGGTCTTTCTTATCCATGTGTCTGCAACTTATTGAAGCAACACCTCTATATTAAAATTCATTACAAACTAATGAATGGTGCTGAAATCAAGAGTTAATTAGAATAGAATATAAAGAATCATCTAGTAGAGCAGGGTGTAGTGGCATTTGCCTGTAGTTCCATCTACTCAGAAGACTAAGGCAGGAGGATCATTTGAGCCCAGCAGTTAGAGGATATGGTGCACCCTTATGGCACCTGTGAATTGCCACACCAACCTGGGCAACATAGTGAAACCCCATCTCTAAGAAAAGAAAAAAGAATTATCTAGCATAGACTAGGATGTTAGAATGTATTATATTATGAGACATTTCAAGTCAGTGAACATATGATGGATTATTTAACATATTTAAGATATACTAACAAGTATATTTAACAATATATTAATGATTTAGGAAAAGTAGTATATTACTATTCCAAATCAAAATATATTTTAGAAAAATTGAACATACAGGCATTTAAAAATATTAAGAATCATAAAAGCACTAGAATAAAACATAGATTGATATTTCTTAAGTGGAATAGTAAAGACAGAAATCATAAAGTTTAAAAGACTTGTAATCAAAACTACAACTTATAAAGAGACAAACTGAGTAAAATATTTGTAGAAAAATGACAATGAAAGAGTTGCTATCCTTATGTGTGAAAAACGTTTATGAAATTAAGAAACAATCCTCAGGTAAGATGAAGCTGCGAGATAATTTTCACATACCCACATCCCCCAACACACACACACAAACTTTCTGCTCCAAACATGTCAATAATTGATCAAATATTTTTCAATATAATAAAAAAGACATAGCTTTAATTTTTTTTAAAAGGTAAAATGTCATTGTAGTTCAAAGACAGAACCAAATACCAAAGGAGCAAGTGGGGCTAAAGTCTTCTGGACTCTGGGTCTGGACACAGGAGAGGAGATGGCTGAAGTGACATTCCCGTGAGAAAATGAAAACTCAAAGTGACCCACAGAGACCAGGGACCAGCATTAAGTTCATTGCTTGGCAACTGGACAGAGATTAGGTTTTCTTTGTATACAAAGATAGACTTTTTAAAAAGTTGTTGCCTTTATGCAAGGATATTGCTTTCATAAAGGTTTTTAATGAGGAAAATAAGAGAAAGCACAGATGACCACCTTCCAGCTAGAAGTTGAACAAACCTAGTCATAATCTAAAATGGGACAGGAGCTTTAAACCTTGGATGTGACCTGGTTTAGGAGTGAAAGCTTCATGGAGCTGGAAGGAGTCAACTCACAAATAACCTCAATATTATATTGAGACAGGTAAATATTCAAGTATGAGTGAAAAATGAGAGAAAAATGTTCCAATCAAGATAAGTCTGCATATTGCACTTTTGTTACACATGAAGAAAATCCATAAATACAGCCAAGAAAATAAACTAGATTAATTTATCCTGATAAAAAGGAAATAAAGCAATCCAAAAATGATTTTAAAGTAAGTGTTCTGTGGTATTTAGGGATAAAATAAAACTAAAGGGAAAAGGAAGATAATATGACAAATAAACTAATACAAAATATAAATGGATATAAATATAGCTATTAATTGAAATAGAGTATACTGAAATAAACTCTGAATAGAAGTCAAAGAGAAATTAATCAAAATGGAACACAGTAATAATGAATTTACCAAGAAAAGATCACAGTGAGACAAAGAAATTAAAAGTTATGAAAAAGCACTTAAAATATCCTAATGAAAAACATTTTAATAAAAATTCCAACAGAAGAGAACAGAGGAAATGACAGGTTTATAACATTCAAAAATATAATGCTAAGAGTATTTTATAAGAATGTGAATATTCACACTAAAAATGCATACTAAAAATCATAAAGACTACCAGATTACAAGAAAAGCTTTGTCACAAAGGGATGACTTCGACTCAAAGCAGACATGTCACTAGCAACAAAATATAGAAGGAAATTAGTCATAGATTCAAAGTGGTAAGTTAAAATAACTGTCAACCTAAAGTTCTTTACCTGAAGAAGTTATTATTTTCAGTCAATGAAAAATAAATATACTTTTAGGCTTCCCATGTAAGAAACTCTATTACCCACACAACTTTGCTGAAAGAATGATTACTAAGGGTCCCCATTAGAATGTTCATTATAACATTGTGTGTAGAAGTAAATATTATAATGAACTGAAGTATCTATGGACAGAAAAATAAATCTTACAAATATGGTATTGAACATTACATAGCAGTGAAAATGAATGAACTAAAACTTCATAAAATCATGGTTTTCTTATTGAGATCTTAGAACAATTGCTCTAAAGTTAAAGACGGATTCTTTCAGAACTACAGGTAAATATTTCTCTGGGTTGAGTGCCCATATCAAAAAACATCAATAACAATGTAAGTACCGCGCATTAACTGATAGCGTGACTGGAACTCCAAAAACATCAATGACAATAATGAAAACAAATTAGTAAGATTCTAAGAGATTTATTGAGGATATGGCACATTGAAAATTATTTTCAGCCATGGTTAAATTTATTTTTATAAAAAATTGGTGTTCTATTTTCGATATGTGGGCATATGAATACTAAGACTTGTCATTTGGGATGCTATCTGGGAAATACAAGTAATCATAATTCTTAAGCTTATAAGTTATTTGATTATAAGTTAAAAGTAAGCTTTTTTATTTCATTCTTGCATTTAATCATGTAAAAATGATACATGAAATGAAAGTTTATTACATATTCAGAACTGTGATAGAAGCATATGAACATTCCGAAAGGCCAGTAAAGCTGCCTTTAATATTTAGCTTTGAGCTTTTTTTTTTTAACGTAGGTAAAGAGAAGTCAGTCATATAATTCTCACTATCAAAAAGGAAGAAAAATACCAGTGCCTCAACAGAGCAAAATTTTTCTGGTACTGAATTCTAAAGAAAGTTTTCTTCATGGTGCTCAATATAGGTAAAATTAAAAATGAGAATAATGTTAACAATGAAATGTGTGTAGAAAATATAGTAGAGAGTTTTCAATATTATTTCCTGTACTCATCTTAAAAAATGAAAGAAAGAAAGGAAAGAAGGGAGATAGGAAGGGGACGAGAGAGGGAGGAAGGGAGGGAATGAAGGGAGAGGAACAAAGGGAAAAAAGGAATATAATTGTGCATTTTAACATAACTACAAGAGGAAAAAGTCATACTCTTAAGGGATAGATCAGTGAAAGCAATTTTGCAAAACACTAGGCTCCCACTGCCCAAATATTTCCTGGTAGTCAGATTTAATTGAAGTATATAATTTAAAATCCATAGAGAAATAGAATGAGTAATCTTAATTCATATACCATAAATATCACTTCTTTTTTATATGAACTGAAGAGTAGACAGTACAAAGCTATGACTATTATTCAGGGTCAGGTATGTGAATATTTTTGTTGCTACTTAAAGTCAATTTTGTATGCTGCAGAAAGTACAAGAACGTGTAATAAAATAAAAGGAATTACAAAAACTGAGGAGACTATGGAGACTTTCTGCTGATGCAGATCTCAAGCTTCTTCCAATCGTGCTTATATGTTTGGGAAAATATTTCAATGGAATATAACAATAAGACAAAAAACAAATTTTCTTCTTATTCTTTTGATAGAGGCAATAATGAAGCTCAGGGGGCTACGTAAAAATGCACAAAGTGTGTCACATCTTTATTACTGTCTTGATTGCCAGGATACTCGATAATTACAACTAAAATGACATTCAGAACTGCCGTAAAAATACCTCCAATTTCCCCTCGTGAGTTTTGTCCTCAATTGAGTTTTCTGCTTTAACTACAAAATTCTGTCAGGGCTGCTTGTTTTGCATGCCCGAGTCTGACTGTAATAATCAGGTATAGCACCCCAATCCCACTGCTGATACATCATAATATAAGAAGGTGATCTTCGACCTTTTGAATGAAAGCCAAGAACATTTTATTACACATGCTTAAATACAATGAACTATGCAGACTCTGAGATGAGTTCTGATAATCCATTCCTAGTTTACTCTCATGAAAAAATACCTGGAACACTTTACAGTGTAGTTAAGGAAATACTCTCCATTCTACAGCTCCTATTTCAAATTAAATGACATCTTATCCCATGTCATTCCCAGCTGATAGTCTTTTCCCAGCTGTGCGAGCCCCTTTTTGCTCAATATTAAGTTCTTACTGAGTCAAGTTTGAGAACTGCTGTCATAGATTGTGTAGGAATACACTAGGAAGGATTTCCTACGCAATCTATGACAGCAGTTCTCAAACTTGAGCAGATGTCAGAATCAAAGATTCATTAAAACACACACTACCGGGCGTCACTCCTTTAGTTTTTTATTCTGTAGATCTGAGGTGAAGCCTAAGAACTTACATTGTCTACAAATCTTTCGATGATATTGATACTACTGGTCCAGGGACTACTTTGAGTTCACAGAATGTGGACTGCCTACTCTATGAATTAACACAAATGGCTGCATTTTGATACACCTCTTGGCTCCCGCTAATCTCAGAACTTTGGGTGCATGTTCTCAGTATAGCTACATTATTTCCTGTAAGATCAATGTTTCCTGTATTTGGGGGACAGAGAATTTAAAATTTTAAATGCTTAATTGCCAAGACAGAAACTTGCTGCTTGAAATTCAAGACGAGAACTCCTCCTCAGCTATTCAGTACCACGGAACTTAAAATATTCAGCAATATCACCAAAAAGCTGTCCAAAGTTGTCTGTCTCCCTTGAAAGCTCAGGGTTAGGATCAATCTCTTCATACCCAACACAAAGTGGTTTGCACTGAATTTAAGAACAGAGGAAGAGAAATCTTCATTTGCCCACTAATTTATTCATTCAAGAAATGATTTCTATTATGTGAAAGCACTGAGCTTTGGCAATAATGAAGAGATGAACAGGACATAAATGTCGCCTGCCTGTGTGGAGCAGACAGTGTAAGTGTAATAAACGTACTGTCAGAAGAAATAAAAACAGCTATGGGAACACACAGCAAATAATTCTGACCTGCTTAGAAATGTCCTTCCTCTGGAATGATGTTTCAGTTGAGACCTCAAGGAAGAGTAGAAGAAAGCTGCTCAAAAGTGGGCAGAGGAAACAGCACGCGGGTGGGCCCAGAGTCAAAAGTGCTCAGTTGTGCTTTCTAAAAATGAAAGATGTCACTGTAGTGGAGGATGGGAAGAAAAAATAAACAGATAAGAAGTAGAAATAAAAGAAGCTCAGAGCAGCTAAAGAGAGAAGGAGGGAGAACAGCATAAATTCAAGCTGAAGAAATCATCAAGAAACAAGTGGGGGGCCTTGTCATCCCTGTCACTTTATCCTTGGGAATACCCTTGGGAATCTGGACTTTATCAGGAAGATGAGGAGACACAGAAATATGCAGAGTACACAAAATAGGATCTTCGTTTTATAAAACCTTTCTGGCCACTGTGTGGGGAATAGGAAAGCACCACAGAGTTAACGGAAGAGAGGTGTCATGTGAGTAGCCTTCCTTGCCTGCAGCTCAAGCAGCCATGAATGCATCATTATCCTGGACAAAGTTGTTTTGAGTCCACTTAGTACATGTCTGCTGTGGACCTGAGGCAGGAGGTCCTCATCTTTATCCTAATTAGACGTAAGCCAAGTTCACTATTTCGGCCCTGAGTTTCTCATCATTGAAGTGGAAATAATGATATCTGCCATATTAGATGACAAACAAAATTCCCAGAGATAGGTTATCTGAAAGAGCTAAATATCTCATCAAAGCCTATTCAATTAGTTCAAGTGTTTAATGAGATTTGGCTATTTTATTACTAATAAAGAATCATTTGGAAAATTTTGTCTCGGGGCAGGTAAACTTTGCTCATGATAGCAATCTTATTATTGGTTATAATAACAAATTCAAATTAAAACATTTCATAACCCACATTAAAGAAATATTTCCAAAATCACACAGCCCATGCCATAGATTTACAACTCCAGTGAACAAAAATATCCCCTTCCTTTCTCTTCTGCCCCATCTCCCTCCTACCTCCTTTTTCCCCAGTTCTAAATTAGTAATTCAAAAATATGATTATCTAAAATATTCTCCACAAAGAGTGGCTTAAAAACAAAACAGCAGTAACTTCACTATAGCCTCTTTTTCTTTCCTTCACAGTTTTGAACCATATACAAAAATAAACTCCAAAATATTTAAAGAGCAGAAAGCCAGATTCATTAGAGTAGAATTTTAGCATAACTTTCACACTGAGGAGGTCCTTGTTTCTCTTTAAATTAAATGCTTGTTAAATTAAGCAAAGTATCCATCATACTAGGAATACTGGCTAATAGAAGCTCCCCAGTCCTGACAAGAAAAAAGAATAAAGAAATTTTTGTTGTACATAATATTGAAGATTTTTTAAAATTTGCATTCTAGAGAGTTTGTGGTTCATATTGTATGA
This sequence comes from Pan paniscus, assembly GCF_029289425.2. NCBI lineage: Eukaryota > Metazoa > Chordata > Mammalia > Primates > Hominidae > Pan > Pan paniscus. The sequence continues at coordinate 106,298,079 of NC_073253.2, forward strand.
GGCAAATTGCTCTAGAAAAGTATTATTATCTCAGTAAGCCAAGTCATGGAGGTATTAACCACCATACAGTAGGTGGAGAACTATATTACAGTAATATAATAACAATAAACACAGCCATTATTGAGTGTATACCATGTGCCACACACTGTACCTGATATTTTCTCATTTATCTCTTATAGCAATATATGGTGAATGTATTATTATTTCCATTTGTGTGCAAGGAAACAAACTTCAGAGATAAATCAAAATTCTCAACATTGCACAGTTATTGAACAGTACAGCCAGAAGTTAAACCTAAAGATGACTTCAGAGCCCACACTCTTAACCCAGAGTGATCGCCATGCTGCCTTTCTGATTTCTAAGTCATCCCATTAGAGCCAGTAAACCTTAGAGCCAAATTTGAAATCACTGCTGATCACTCAACAAATAGTTGTATCTAATAAACTTATCACCTCTATCTAGACTCAAAAATGCCTAGCATGAGAACAGAGAACGTGAAGACTTACAGTCCAGGACAGATGACCCTCACTTTTGAGGCCACTAAGTGACATCTGAAACATAACAAGTGTCCATCTCTGTTGTTATGGTCTAAATGTTTGTGTCTTTCCAAAACTTATATGGTGGAATCCTAACTCCCAAGACAGTGGTATTAGAAGCTGGGACCATTTGAGAGGCCTATCCCCTATGAATGGGATTAGTGCTCTTACAAAATAAGGCCAAGGGGACTGGGCACAGTGGCTAACGCCTGTAATCCCAGCATTTTGGGAGGCCAAGGCAGGTGGATCACGAGGTCAGGAGATCGAGATCATCCTGGCTAACACGGTGAAACCCCATCTCTACTAAAAATTTAAAAAAAAAAAAATAGCTGGGCATGGTGGCGGGCCCCTGCAGTCCCAGCTACTTGGGAGGCTGAGGCAGGAGAATGGCATGAACCTGGGAGGCAGAGGTTACAGTGAGCCAAGATCACACCACTGCACTCTAGCCTGGGCGACAGAGCAAGACTCCATCTCATAAATAAATAAATAAATAAATAAATAAATAAATAAATACATAAGGCCAAGGGAGCTTGCTCACCCCTTCTACCATGAGGACACAGTGAGAAGGTGCCATTTATGGGGAAGTGGATCCTCACCAGACACATAATTTGCCTAAGACTTGATCTTGGACTTGCCAGCTTCCAGAAGCATCAGAAATAAATTTTGGCTTTTTGTAAGCTACCCAGCTAACGTATCTGTTATAGAAACTCAAATGGACTCAGACAGCTGCCACAGCACCTATTTTTCCTCCTTTTATTTTGTAGTTTCTGACCATGGTCACATCTCTTCTTTTCTTCTTGTTTTTCACACCCTCCCAACATAACCTTTAATTCTACCATTGCCAACCACTGTGTTAGACATTCTAGAGAAAAACAAAATCAGAATACAGAGTTTGTTAATCCTATTCTAGAGGTTGCATACTCAAGCAATTTGACACTGATTTAGACTTCTATAATTTAAATTTGTGCTCATTCAGAAAGGGCTTGACCTGATGACCACTTTGGCAATCATAGGATCTGCTAAACATGTGAAGAGCAAAAATATGATAATTGATAGTGTCCAGCCTGCAGAAGAAGATTGTTTTCAAGCCTCAAAACACTCATTGTTAGCAAGTTTTTTATTTGCTGAATTATTTATCATCTCATGTTTTTTATTATATCATATGTTTAAAATTAGTCTTATAAGAATCTAACTTTACAAATTCAGATTGGCATTTATTATTCACTGCTCCAACATTTGTCTCCTTTTGGTTATTACAATTTATGCTGCTTCTACCTTACACTGCCACAGTAGGTCACGACTAATTTTGGAGAGATGGGTGGGTAAAAATGATTCTGGGGTCAAATAAGTTTAGAAACTCTAATTCAAACACAAATTAAAGAGGACCTTTTTATTGTAAAATTAATCAGGCTCTTAAAATATCAGTGTGTGCCATCGTTCTCCAAAAAGGATGTATTTTACTAGTTTTGCAAACTTCATCAGCCACAAGGGAAAAAAATTAAATAGTACCTTGAGAGATTGATATTTCACAGAATACACTTATGAAATGCTGCCTAGGCCAGGCACGGTGGCTCACGCTTGTAATCCCAGCACTTTGGGAGGCCGAGGCTGGTGGATCACGAAGTCATGAGTTCGAGACCAGCCTGGCCAATACAGTGAAACCCCATCTCTACTAAAAAATACAAAAATTAGCTGGGTGTGGTGGCGGGTGCCTGTAATCCCAGCTATGTGGGAGGCTGAGGCAGGAGAATTGCTTGAACCCTGGAGGTGCAAGTGGCAGTGAACCGAGATCATGCTACTGCACCCCAGCCTGGGTGACAGAGCTAGACTCCATCTCAAAAAAAAAAAAAAAAAAAAAAAAAGAAATGCTGCCTAGAGAATTATCAATGGTGACGATAAACATAATAATCATTATAAGTCCCCAAAATTCTCTCAGGATCTCCCACCAGAGATTCTTGAGAACATATGTAAATGCCAGTGATATTCATTGTCCTATGTTCTCTGCAGATTCATTTACCTCTGTCTTTGTCCGTTTTCTTTTGTTTATAACAGAATACCTGAAAGTGAGTCGTTTATAAAGAAAATAATGTATTTATTACAGTTATGAAGGCCGGTAAGACAAGGTAGAGAGTCTTCATCTGGTGAAGGCCTTCTTGCTGGTGGGGAACTCTGCTAAGTCCCAAGGCAGCGAAGGTCATGACATGATAAGGGGGCTGAGCCTGCCAGCTCAGATCTCTCTTTATGTTCTTTTAAAACTGCCAGCTCCATTCCCATGATAACCTACTGATCCATTAACCCATGAATGAAGTAATCCATTCATCAGGGCAGAGCTCTCATAATCCAACAACCCCTTAAAGGCCCCACCTTTCAATACTGCAACATTGGGGATTATGTTTTCAACACATGAAATTAGGACCACATTCAAACCATAGCAACCTCTTAGGGCAAGCTCGGGAGTTTTTTTTAACATCAAGAGGCAGGAAGGTAGTAGAGACCTTAAGTAGTCCTGTAGTTGTTATCTTAGGACTGAATATTACCTTAGACTCTAAGGATCAGACAAGGCAAAAGATTCTAAGGGAATCATAGGGATTAAGGAGTAAAAGAACATACTTGTGAGGAGGCAGTGGTGAAAAGAGGAGGGGAGAAGTGTATTTGATGCTATGTACCATTCACACTTATTTATTTATGTATTTTGAATAGGTTCATACTTACAAATAGTACCAGATTTGAAATATACAAAGAAGTACATAATGAAAAGTTAGTCTCTTTCTTCCCCATTTCCTCCAGCTACCCTGTTTCCTGTTCCCCTTACAAGAGTTATCAACTATTACTACTTTGTTGTGTATCCCTCCAGAGATACTCTATGTTTTAAGCAAGAGAGAGACGACAGACAGAGAGACAGACAGACAGAAAGATTAGAGACAGAAAGACAGACAGATAGATAGATAGATAGATAGATAGATAGATAGATAGATAGAGATAGATACATAGGTACATAGATAGGTAGGTAGATAAATAAAGTTGCTGAGTTAACTTTGATAGCTAGCTAGATAGCTAGATAGCTAGATAGCTAGATAGATAGATAGATAGACAGATAGATAGATAGATAATAGATTATTCTGGTCTACTCAAGATGGTTCCAAGTGATGGCTGTTGTCACAGATTAATTATTAATAGCACTCTCTTTGATTTTGAAAAACACCCTGTTTGGACATATTTATGTATAAATAAGCATACAATTTAGTCACACAAAAGGTAGCTACTGTGTACACTGTTCAGAAAGTTGCTTTGTTGCTTTTCTTCATTTAACTGTGTGTTTTGACAATGTACCCAAAAAAGAAAATATTGAGCTGCCTCTTTTGTTTTTGTAGCTGTGTAAAATAATCTTACCCACTGCATAGGTGTATCATAACATTTTAACTAGTCTTCCTTTAAGGGATTTACATTATTTCTAATCTTTGATTCTTATAATGGTAAAATTCATTTATTTGTGTATAGGTCATTTTACACAAATACGAGTATATATGTAAGGTAAGTACCTAGGAAAAAAGTTGCTGAGTTAACTTTCATAAATATTGTGAAATTACCTTCCATAAGGTTGTAAACAAAGACACACCTAATTAGTCATATGTGAGAGTGACTTTCATCTGTACTCACTAATACAATGTTAGCAAATGTTTTTTCTTTGCCTACTTGTTGAAAATGGTGTATTAGTAGTTTTAGGTTGCATTTCTGTTAGTATGAGTGAAGTTATACATCTTTTCAAATATTTTGAGAGACATTTTCAATAATATTTCCTTTGAAATGTTTGCATCCTTTACAAATTTTCTTACTGATTTGTAAGAGCTCATGTTTTAAAGAAATCTTCATTTGGTGATGAATTTAAAAACATTTGCCTTAGTTTGTTCCTTGCTTTTGATTCTGCTTATGGTTTTTTTTGTATTTGTATTTGTATATATTAGAATTATTTTATTCTATAGCTTCTGGAGTTTGCATCATATTTAGAAAGGTCTACACCACTCTAATATTATAAAACGTTAACTCCTATTTTTGTGGTGCTTTTATGTTCCAATAATTTTAATCTAATATATAACATTTTACATGTACTAAATATTACAGAAAAACTGAGTGCTTAAAAATTTAAATATATGAGCTATCAAAGAAAACTTGGGGAACAAAAGTAATAAAAGCAGACTAGCCCTATAAGATACTGTAATACATTACAACTAGGAACTGCCATGGGCCAGACCAATCATACAGAATAAAAATATCTAGAAGAGGGGTGGAGCCAAGATGACAGAATAGGAACAGCTCCAGTCTACAGCTCCCAGCGTGAGCGATGCAGAAGATGGGAGATTTCTGCATTTCCAACTGAGGTACCGTTCGTCTCACTGGGGAGTGCCGGACAGTGGGTGCAGGACAGTGGGTGCAGTGCACTGTGTGTCAGCCGAAGCAGGGTGAGGCATCGCCTCACCCAGGAAGCACAAGGGGTCAGGGAATTCCCTTTCCTAGACAAAGAAAGGAGTGACAGACGGCACCTGGAAAATTGGGTCACTCCCACCCTAATACTGCACTTTTCCAACGGGCTTAACAAATGGCATACCAGGAGATTATATCCTGCACCTGGCTCAGAGGGTCCTACGCCCAAGAAGCCTCACTCATTGCTAGCACAGCAGTCTGAGATCAAACTGCAAGGTGGCAGCGAGGCTAGGGGAGGGGCACCCACCTTGCCAAAACTTGAGTAGGTAAACAAAGCGGCTGGGAAGCTCGAACTGCGTGGAGCCCAACAGAGCTCAAGGAGGCCTGCCTGCCTCTGTAGGCTCCACCTTTGGGGGCAGGGCACAGACAAACAAAAGGCAGCAGTAACCTCTGCAGACTTAAATGTCCCTGTCTGACAACTTTGAAGAGAGTAGTGGTTCTCCCAGCACGCAGCTTGAGATCTGAGAATGGGCAGACTGCCTCCTCAAGTGGGTCCCTGACCCCCCAGTAGCCTAACTGGGAGGGATCCCCCAGTAGGGGCGGTCTGACACCTCACACGGCTGGGTACACCTCTGAGACAAAACTTCCAGAGGAACGATCAGGCAGCAGCATTTGCGGTTCACCAATATCTGCTGTTCTGCAGCCACCGCTGCTGATACCCAGGCAAACAGGGTCTGGAGTGGACCTGCAGCAAACTCCAACAAACCTGCAGCTGAGGGTCCTGACTGTTAGAACGAAAACTAACAAACAGAAAGGATATCCACACCAAAAACCCATCTGTACGTCACTATCATCAAAGACCAAAGGTAGATAAAACCACAAAGATGGGGAAAAAACAGAGCAGAAAAACCTGAAACTCAAAATCAGAGCACCTCTCCTCCTCCAAAGCAATGCAGCTCCTCACCAGCAATGGAACAAAGCCGGATGGAGAATGACTTTGACGAGTTGAGAGAAGAAGTCTTCAGAAGATCAAACTACTCTGAGCAAAAGGAGGAAGTTCGAACCCATGGCAAAAAAGTTAAAAACCTTGAAAAAAAATTAGATGAACGGCTAACTAGAGTAACCAATGCAGAGAAGTCCTTAAATGACGTGATGGAGCTGAAAACCACGATACGAGAACTATGTGATGAATGCACAAGCCTCAGTAGCCGATGCAATCAACTGGAAGAAAAGGTATCAGCGATGGAAGATGAAGTGAATGAAATGAAGTGAGAAGAGAAGTTTAGAGAAAAAAGAATAAAAAGAAATGAAAAAGCCTCCAAGAAATATAGGACTATGTGAAAAGACCAAATCTACATCTGATTGGTGTACCTGAAAGTGATGGGGAGAATGGAACCAAGTTGGAAAACACTCTGCAGGATATTATCCAGGAGAACTTCCCCAATCTAGGAAGGCAGGCCAACATTCAAATTCAGGAAATACAGAGAACGCCAGAAAGATACTCCTCGAGAAGAGCAACTCCAAGACACATAATTGTCAGATTCACCAAAATTGAAATGAAGGAAAAAATGTTAAGGGCAGCCAGAGAGAAAGGTCGGGTTTCCCACAAAGGGAAGCCCATCAGACTAACAGGTGATCTCTCGGCAGAAACTCTACAAGCCAGAAGACAGTGGGGGCCAATATTCAACACTCTTAAAGAAAAGAATTTTCAACCCAGAGTTTCTTATCCAGCCAAACTAAGCTTCATAAGTGAAGGAGAAATAAAGTACTTTACACACAAGCAAATGCTGAGAGATTTTGTCACCACAAGGCCAGCTCTAAAAGAGCTCCTGAAGGAAGCACTAAACATGGAAAGGAACAACCAGTACAAGCCACTGCAAAACATGTCAAATTGTAAAGACCATCAAGGCTAGGAAGAAACTGCATCAACTAACGAGCAAAATAACCACCTAACATCATAATGACAGGATCAAATTCACACATAACAATATTAACCTTAAATGGAAATGGGCTAAATGCTCCAATTAAAAGACACAGACTGGCAAATTGGATAAAGAGTCAAAACCCATCAGTGTGCTGTATTCAGGTAACCCATCTCACGTGCAGAGACACACATAGGCTCAAAATAAAGTGATGGAGGAAGATCCGCCAAGCAAATGGAAAACAAAAAAAGGCAGGGGTTGCAATCCTAGTCTCTGATAAAACACACTTTAAACCAACAAAGATCAAAAGAGACAAAGAAGGCCATTACATAATGGTAAAGGTATCAATTCAACAAGAAGAGCTCAGTATCCTAAATATATATGCACCCAATACAGGAGCACCCAGATTCATAAAGCAAGTCCTTAGTGACCTACAAAGAGACTTAGACTCCCACACAATAATAATGGGAGACTTTAACACCCCACTGTCAACATTAGACAGATCAAAGAGACAGAAAGCTAACAAGGATATCCAGGAATTGAACTCAGGTCTACACCAAGCAGACCTAATAGACATCTACAGAACTCTCCACCCCAAATCAACAAAATATACATTCTTTTCAGCACCACACCACACCTATTCCAAAATTGACCACATAGTTGGAAGTAAAGCACTCCTCAGCAAATATAAAAAAACAGAAATTATAACAAAGTGTCTCTCAGACCACAGTGCAATCAAACTAGAAACTCACTCAAAACTGCTCAACTACATGGAAACTGAACAACCTGCTCCTGAATGACTACTGGGTACAAAATGAAATGAAGGCAGAAATAAAGATGTTCTTTGAAACCAATGAGAACAAAGACACAACATACCAGAATCTCTAGGACACATTCAAAGCAGTGTGTAGAGGGAAATTTATAGCACTAAATGCCCACAAGAGAAAGCAGGAAAGATCTAAAATTGACACCCTAACATCACAATTAAAAGAACCAGAGAAGCAAGAGCAAACACATTCAAAAGCTAGCAGAAGGCAAGAAATAACTAAGATCAGAGCAGAAATGAAGGAAATAGAGACACAAAAAACCCTTCAAAAAATCAATGAATCCAGGAGCTGCTTTTTTTGAAAAGACCAACAAAGTTGATAGACTGATTGCAAGACTAATAAAGAAGAAAAGAGAGAAGAATCAAATAGACACAATAAAGAATGACAAAGGGGATATCACCACCAATCCCATAGAAACACAAACTACCATCGAGAATACTATAAACACCTCTATGCAAATACACTAGAAAATCTAGAAGAAATGGATAAATTCCTCAACACATACACCCTCCCAAGACTACACCAGGAAGAAGTTGAATCTCTGAATAGACCAATAATAGGCTCTGAAATTGAGGCAATAATTAATAGCTTGCCAAACAAATAAAGTCCAGGACAGATGGATTCACAGCCGAATTCTACTAGACGTACAAGAAGGAGGTGGTACCATTCCTTCTGAAAATATTCCAATCAATAGAAAAAGAGGGAATCCTCCCTAACTCATTTTATGAGGCCAGCATCATCCTGATACCAAAGCCGGGCAGAGACACAATAAAAAAAGAGAATTTCAGACCAATATCCTTGATGAACATTGATGCAAAAATCCTCAATAAAATACTGGCAAACCAAATCCAGCAGCACATCAAAAAGCTTATCCACCATGATCAAGTGGGCTTCATCCCTGGAATGCAAGGCTGGTTCAACATACGTGAATCAATAAATGTAATCCAGCATATAAACAGAACCAAAGACAAAAACCACATGATTATCTCAATAGATGCAGAAAAGGCCTTTGACAAAATTCAACAACCCTTCATGCTAAAAAATCTCAATAAATTAGGTATTGATGGGACGTATCTAAAAATAATAAGAGCTATCCATGACAAACCCACAGCCAATATCATACTGAATGCGCAAAAACTGGAAGCATTCCCTTTGAAAACTGGCACAAGACAGGGATGCCCTCTCTCACCACTCCTATTCAACATAGTGTTGGAAGTTCTGGCCAGGGCAATCAGGCAGGAGAAGGAAATAAAGGGCATTCAATTAGGAAAAGAGGAAGTCAAATTGTCCCTGTTTGCAGATGACATGACTATATCTAGAAAACCCCATCGTCTCAGCCCAAAATCTCCTTAAGCTGATAAGCAACTTCAGCAAAGTCTCAGGATACAAAATCAATGTGCAAATATCACAAGCATTCTTATACACCAATAACAGACAAACAGAGAGCCAAATCATGAGTGAACTCCCATTCACAATGTCTTCAAAGGGAATAAAATACCTAGCAATCCAACTTACAAGGGATGTGAAGGACCTCTTCAACGAGAACTACAAAGCACTGCTCAATGAAATAAAAGAGGATACAAACAAATGCAGAAACATTCCATGCTCATGGGTAGGAAGAATCAATATCGTGAAAATGGCCAATCAAGCTACCAATGACTTTCTTCCCAGAATTGGAAAAAACTACTTTAAAGTTCATATGGAACCAAAGAAGAGCCTGCATTGCCAAGTCAATCCTAAGCCAAAAGAACAAAGCTGGAGGCATCACGCTACCTGACTTCAAACTATACCACAAGGCTACAGTAACCAAAACAGCATGGTACTGGTACCAACACAGAGATATCGACCAATGGAACAGAACAGAGCCCTCAGAAATAACGCCACGTATCTACAACTATCTGATCTTTGACAAACCTGACAAAAACAAGCAATGGGGAAAGCATTCCCTATTTAATAAATGGTTCTGGGAAAACTGGCTAGCCTCATGTAGAAAGCTGAAACTGGATCTCTTCCTTAAACCTTATACAAAAATTAATTCAAGATGGATTAAAGACTTAAATGTTAGACCTAAAACCATAAAAACGCTACAAGAAAACCTAGGCAATACCATTCAGGACATAGGCATGGGCAAGGACTTCATGTCTAAAACACCAAAAGCAATGGCAACAAAACCCAAAATTGACAAATGGGTCTAATTAAACTAAAGAGCTTCTGCACAGCAAAAGAAACTACCATCAGAGTGAACAGGCAACCTACAGAATGGGAGAAAATTTTTGCAACCTGCTCATCCGACAAAGGGCTAATATCCAGAATCTACAATGAACTCAAACAAATTTACAAGAAAAAAACAACCCCATCAAAAAGTGGGCGAAGGATATGAACAGACACTTCTCAAAAGAAGACATTTATGCAGCCAAAACACACATGAAAAAATGCTCACCATCACTGGCCATCAGAGAAATGCAAGTCAAAACCACAATGAGATACCATCTCACACCAGTTAGAATGGCGATCATTAAAAAGTCAGGAAACAACAGGTGCTGGAGTGGATTTGGAGAAATAGGAACACTTTTACACTGTTGGAGGGACTGTAAACTAGTTCAACCATTGTGGAAGACAGTGTGGTGATTCCTCAGGGATCTAGAACTAGAAATACCATTTGACCCAGCCATCCCATTACTGGTTATATACCCAAAGGGTTGTAAATCATGCTGCTATAAAGAGACATGCACACACATGTTTATTGCAGCAGTATTCACAATAGCAAAGACTTGGAACCAACCCAAATGTCCAACAATGACAGACTGGATTAAGAAAATGTGGCACATATACACCATGGAATACTATTCAGCCATAAAAAATGATGAGTTCATGTCCTTTGTAGGAACATGGGTGACGCTGGAAACCATCATTCTCAGCAACCTATCTCAAGGACAAAAAACCAAACACCACATGTTCTCACTTATAGGTGGGAATTGAACAATGAGAGCACATGGACACAGGAAGGGGAACATCACACACCAAGGACTGTTGTGGGGTGGGGGGAAGGGGGAGGGATAGCATTAGGAGATATACCTAATGCTAAATGAGGAGTTAATGGGTGCAGCACACCAACATGGCACATGTACACATACGTAACAAATCTGCACGTTGTGCACATGTACCCTAAAACTTAAAGTATAATAATAAGAAAATTTAAAAAAATCTAGAAACAAATTTAGAGCCTAGAAAATTTTATGATTTTTTAAAATGTTCTAAGAAAAATCTAGAAAACAATAAAATTATTTAATATATAGTGGAGCTGGCGTTTCAAATTAGTGGTAGTAAACTGGATATTTAATTAAGTGTGTAAGGTCAGCTGGGTAAAAATGGGAAAAATAAGCTGATACCAACCCAAAAAAATTTTAACTGAAACTACAAAAGTGGTAGAAAAAATAATAGGTGTTTGTGTAAGTATGTGTGCATATACACACACACCATCTTAGCTAGACAGGCTTTCAGCTTTTTGAAATCATGAAGCAAAAGATTATTAAATTTGACCTTTTTAACAGTTTTATTGAGGTATAATTTATATACAAATAACTGCACAGGTCCAATGTGTACAATGTGATGGTTTTGGGCTTAATGCAAACACCATGATACCATTAGCACAATCAGAGTAACAGACATATCCAACACTTTCCAAAGTTCCCTTTTTGTATTTGTTGCCTGTTTGTTTAGTTTTGTTTATTTATGATTAAAACACTTAACATAAGATCTGACTTCTTAATAAATTTTGAATTGCACATTAACTATTGTTAACTATAGGCACTATGTTTTACCGCAGATCTCTAGAACTTATTCAGCTAGTTTAATTGAAACTTTATAACAATTTAACAAGTCCCCATTTTCCCCACTCCCCCAGTCTGGGGAAGCCACTATTGTATTCTCTGCTTCTATGAGTTTGACAATTTTAGATGCCTTATGTAAGTGGAATCATGCAACATTTCTTTTTCTGTAACCGGCTTATTTCACTTAGCATAATGTCCTGTAGGTTCATCCATGTTGGCACAAATGGCAGGGTTTCCTACTTTTTTAAGGCTGTAAAATATTTCATTGTATGTGTATATTGTACCGTATTTTCTTTATCCATTCATCTGTCTATGGACATGTCCATTGTTTCCATATATTGACTATGGTGAAAAATGTTACAATGAACATAGGAGTGAAGATATCTCTTTATGATCCAGATTTTAATTCTTTTGTATATCTATCCAGAAATAAGATTGCTATATCATAAGGTAAATTTATTTTTAACTTTTTGAGGAACCTCCATACTGTTTTCCATAGCTGCTGGACCATTTTATATTCACACCAACAGTATTTAAGGGTTCTAATTTCTCCACACCCTTACCAACTTCTGTAGCCTTTGCTTTTTTATAGTAACCATCCTAGCAGGTGAGATGATATCTCATTGTAGTTTTGACTTGCATTTGTCTTCTTATTAATGATTTTGACCATCTTTTAATATACCTGTTGACCATTTGTATGTATTCTTTAGAGAAATGTCTGTTCAAGTCTTTTGCTCATTTTAAAATTCGCTTCTTTGCTATTGAATTGAAGGAGTCCTTTACATTTTTTGGATATTAACTCTTTATCAGATACACTGTTAGCAAATATTTTCTTCCATTCTGTAGGGTGCCTTTTCACTCTGTTCATTATGTCCTTTGCTGTGCAGAAACTACTGGTGGGAATGTAAAATGGTGCAGTCACTATGGTAAACTATATGGAAACTCTTCAGAAAATAAAAACCAGAATTACCATATGATCTACAATTTCCACTTCTGGTATATATCAAAAAGAATTGAAAGCATGTTCTCAAGGATATATTTTTACAGCCATATTCATAACAGCATTATTCATAATAGTCAAAACGTGGAAGCCATCCAAGTGTTCACTGACAGACAAATGGCTAAACAAAATATGATATATCCATAAAAATAGAATATTATTCAGCCTTAAAAAGGAAAGGAATTCTGTGCGTGCTACAAAATAGATGAACCTTGAGGACATTATGATTAGTGAAACCAGTCACAAAGCATAAATACTGAATGATTCCACTTCTTTAAATCATCTAGAGTAGTCAAATTCATAGAAACAGAAAGTGGAATAGTGGTTACCAGAGGCTGCAGTTTGTTTGTTTTATTTACGGGAGATGAGGACTTTTTGTTTAATGAGTATGGAGTTTTAGTTTTATACAATAAAATATCCTGGAGATTGGTTGCACAACAGTGTGAGTATACTTAAAGCTACTGAACTGCATACTTAAAAATGGTTAAGATCGCAAATGTTATGTGTATTTTCCTACAGTTAAACACAAAAAAAATAAAAAATGAAATAGCAGAATTCTACTAGATACCTATCATGTTGGAAAAAACAAAAGTCTTGGTGATAGTGTAGGGAAGTGCATACTCCTGTATACTGTTGATGTGAGTATAAATTGTTGTACTCTTCTGAAAAAAAGAAAACGTTAAATATATATTAAAATTTTAAACATATATGCCTTTTTAGAATTTTTTTCCTAGATATGTTTAGCACTTCTGCTTTTTAGAATTGTTCCCTAGATTTGTATAATAATTCCAGTTCTCAATGATAAATGTAGAAGGCATTCATTTCAGTAGTTAGTTAGAACTAAAGTTTCTAATGAAAGATTAGAAACTGTACATACTCACCAGCACAAGATTGGTTACATAAATATGGTACACTTAGGCAATTGAATATCATACAACTTTAAAAATAAGGAGTATGGCTGGGCACGATGGCTCATGCCTAAAATCTCAGTGCTTTAGAAGGTCAAAGCAGGAAGATCACTTGAGACTAGGAGTTCAAGACCAGGCTGGGCAACATAGCAACACCATCTCTACAAAAAATTTAAGAAATTATTTAGGCATGGTAGCACATGCCTGTACTCCTAGCTACTCAGGAGGCTGAGGCAAAAGGATCACTTGAGCCCAAGAGTTTGAGGGTACATTGAGTTATGATCACACAACTGCACTCCAGCCTGGGCAATAGAGTGAGTGAGACCCTGTCTCTAAAAAATAAAATACATTTTTAAAAGGGGAAGTGCATTATGTTCTTTTGTGAACACATTGCCAAAACACACTGTTAAATGAAAAGAGTAAAGCTCTGAACAATGAACATAGTAGCTACCATTCATGCCAATAAACTATATGAATTTGTATAAGTAATATGCCCAACTAGGGTATTTTTTAGAGTAAAAGGGGGGGCATATTGATCGTTACTCTGTGACAATAGGCATCACTTGGAACTGAGCAAACCAAAATATTCTCTGTCTCTCTTTAGTTTGCTAAAACACAGAATATCTCTGCAGGGATATACAACAAACTAATAATAGTAGGTGACTCGCAATGGGAATAGGAAAATGGGTTATTAAAAGAAATGGGAGAGAAAGATTTACTTTTCAATTACACTTCTTTGTATTTGAATCTGATATCATCATATTGCTGGTTCAAGTCATACAAATGTTTGGTTTTCCAGTGCATATAAAATTCATGTTTACAAGCAATGGGGAAAGGATTCCCTATTTAATAAATGGTGCTGGCAAAACTGGCTAGCCATATGGAGAAAGCTGAAACTGGATCCCTTCCTTACACCTTATACAAAAATTAATTCAAGATGGATTAAAGACTTAGACGTTAGACCTAAAACCATAAAAACGCTAGAAGAAAACCTAGGCAATACCATTCAGGACATAGGCATGGGCAAGGACTTCATGCCTAAAACACCAAAAGCAATGGCAACAAAAGCCAAAATTGACAAATGGGATCTCATTAAACTAAAGAGCTTCTGCACAGCAAAAGAAACTACCATCAGAGTGAACAGGCAACCTACAGAATGGGAGAAAATTTTCGCAACCTACTCATCTGACAAAGGGCTAATATCCAGAATCTACAATGAACTCAAACAAATTTACAAGAAAAAAACAAACAACCCCATCAAAAAGTGGGCAAAGGACATGAACAGACACTTCTCAAAAGAAGACATTTATGCAGCCAAAAAACACATGAAAAAATGCTCACCATCACTGGCCATCAGAGAAATGCAAATCAAAACCACACTGAGATACCATCTCACACCAGTTAGAATGGCAATCATTCAAAAGTCAGGAAACAACAGGTGCTGGAGAAGATGTGGAGAAATAGGAACACTTGTACACTGTTGGTGGAACTGAAAACTAGTTCAACCATTCTGGAAGTCAGTGTGGCGATTCCTCAGGGATCTAGAACTAGAAATACCATTTGACCCAGCCATCCCATTACTGGGTATATACCCAAAGGCCTATAAATCATGCTGCTATAAAGACACACGCACATGTATGTTTATTGCAGCACTATTCACAATAGCGAAGACTTGGAACCAACCCAAATGTCCAACAACGATAGACTGGATTAAGAAAATGTGGCACATATACACCATGGAATACTATGCAGCCATAAAAAATGATGAGTTCATGTCCTTTGTGGGACATGAATGAAACTGGAAATCATCATTCTCAGTAAACTATGGCAAGGACAAAAAACCAAACACCACATGTTCTCACTCATAGGTGGGAATTGAACAATGAGAACACATGGACACAGGAAGGGGAACATCACACTCTGGGGACTGTTGTGGGGTGGGAGGAGGGGGGAAGGATAGCATTAGGAGATATACCTGATGCTAAATGAGGAGTTAATGGGTGCAGCACACCAGCAGGGCACATGCATACGTATGTAACTAACCTGCACATTGTGCACATGTACCCTAAAACTTAAAGTATAATAATAATAAAATAAAAAAAGAAAAGAAATATACATATACAGTAAAAAAAATTCATGTTTACACTATACTGTAGTCTAATAAGTATGTAATAGCATTTGTTTTACAATGCACATGTTAATTTAAAAAACACTTTATTGCTTAAAAAATGCTAAGAATCATCCAAACCTTCAGCAAATTGTAACTTTTTTGCTGGTGGAAGGTCTGGCTTTGATGTGGATGGCTGCTGACTGATTAGGGTGGTGGTTGCTGAAAGGTGGGGTGGCTGTAGCAATTTCTTAAAATAAGACAACAATGAAGTTTGCTGCCACAATCAACTCTTCCTTTCACAAAAGATTTCTCTTTAGCATGTGATGCTGTTTGATAACATTTTACCTACAGTACAACTTCTTTCAAAGTTTGAGTCAATCCTCTCACACCCTGCCATTACTTTATCAACTCAGTTTATGTACTATTCTAAATCTCTTGATATTTCAACAATGTTCACAGCATCTTCTTCAGAAGTAAATTCCATCTCAAGAAACCACTTTCTCTGCTTATCCATAAGAAGCAACTCCTGATTTGTTAAAATTTTAACATGAGATTGCAGCAATTCAGTGACATCTTCAGGCTCCCCTTCTAATTATAGTTCTTTTGCTATTTCTTCCATATTTGCAGTTACTTCCTCCACAGAAGTCTTCAACCCCTCAAAGTCATCCATGTGGGTTCAAATCAACTTCTAAATTCTTACTAATATGGATATTTTGACCTACTCCCATGAGTCACAAATGTTCTTAATGGCATCTAGAATCTTTTTCAGAGGTTTTTCAATTGACTTTGCCCAGATCCATCAGAGGAGTCACTATCTATGACAGCTATAGACTTATGAAATGCATTTATTAAATCACAAGGCTTGAAAGTTGAAATTACTTTTTGACCCATGGGCTGCAGAATGGATGTTGAGTTAACAGGCATGAAACAATTAATTACATTGTACATCTTCATTAGAGCTCTTGGGTGACAAGGTATATTGTCAGTGGGCAGTAATATTTTGAAAGCAATCTTTTTATCTAAGCAGTACATCTCAATAGTGGGCTTTAAATATTCAGTAAACCAGGCTGTAAACAGTTATGCTGTGATCCAGCCTTTGTTGTTCCATTTATAGAGCTCAGGAAAAGTAGATTTACCATCATTCTTAAGGGCCCTAGAATTTGCAGAATCATAAATGAACATTGGCTTCAACTTAACATCACATGCTTCATTAGACCCTAAGAAAAGAGTCAGTCTGTCTTTTGAAGCTTTGAAACCAGGCATTGACTTCTCCTCTGGAGCTATGAAAGTCCTAGATGGAATCTTCTTCCAATAGAGGGCTGTTTTGTTTCCATTGACAATCTGTTTAGTGTAGCCACCTTCATTAATTATCTTAGCTAGATCCCATTTGTCTATTTTTGTTTGGATTGCATTTTCTTTTTCCCTTCCTTCCTTTCACCCTTCCTTCCTTTCTCTTTCTTTCTTTCTTTTTCTTTCTTTCTTTCTTTCTTTTTTCTGTTTTGACAGAGTCTCTCTCTGTCACCCAGACTGGCATACAGTGGAGTGATCTCAGCTCATTGTGACCTTAACCTTCCAGGTTCAAGCGATTCTCCTGCCTCAGCCTCCCAAGTAGCTGGGACTACAGGTGCATGTCATGATGCCCGACTAATTTTGTGTTTTTAGTAGAGACTGGGTTTCACCATGTTGGCCAGGCTGATCTTGAACTCCTGACCTCAAGTGATCTGCCTGCCTCAGCCTCACAAAGTGCTGGGATTACAGGCATGAGCCACCGCACCCAGCCTGTATTTGCTTTTGAGGTCTTAGTCATGAATTCTTTGCCTAGACCAATGTCCGGAAGGGTTATTCCTAGATTTTCTTCTAGAATTTTTATAGTTTCAGGTCTTACAGTTAATTCTTTAATTGATCTTGAGTTAATTTTTGTCCAGTTTTATTCTTCTGCATATGGCTATCCAATTTTTCCAGTACCATTCACTTTCTTATAACTCATATATTCACTGGAGCAGCACTTTTAATTTCCTTTAAAAACTTTACATTCACAATTTGGCTGTTTGGCATAAGGGGCCTATCTCAACTGTTGGCTTTAGGCATGCCTTCCTCGCTAAGTTTAATCATTTCTAGTTTTGAAATTAAAGTGAAAAATGTGCGACTCTTTCTTTCACTTGAACATTTAGAGGTCCACGTTGGGTTGTAATTGGCCTAATTCCAATATTGTTGTGTCTTAGAGAATAGGGAGGCTGGAGGAGAGAGAGAGAGAGATGGGGAAAGACCAGTCAGTGGAGCAGTCAGAACACAAACATTTCTTGTTTTCCATGTTATATGGGTTCAGTGTGGTGGCCCAAAACAATTATGATAGTAACACCAAAAATCATTAACTATAGATCACCATAACAGATATAATAATAATGAAAAAATTTGAAATATTGCAAGAATTACCAAACTGTGACACAGAGACACAAAATGAGCACGTACTGTTGGAAAAATTGTGCAGACAGACTTGCTAGATGTAGGGTTGCCACAAATCTTCAATTTAAAAAAAAACATAATATCTATGAAGTACAAGAAAGCAAAGTTCAGGTCTTTGCTTGAAACAAAGACATGAAACAAGGTATGTCTGTATAAGTCTATTCAAAAATAAACAAATGAAATGGCACATAAACATCAAATACACCTCTACTCCCCACCTCACCACTGCCTCCTCACAGTTATGTTCTCTCACCTTTTGATCCCAATAATTCCTAGGAAAATTTTGCTTTTCTTCTGAGATCCCCATCTTTAGAGACTGAAGCAACATTCAGTTCCTTAACTTATAGGACCATTTAAGATCTCTAGCACCTTCCAAAATTTGCCCTAGGAGGTGAATTGATTTACAAAGAGGGTAGGATGATGGTTTTACTCTACTCCATCTTAACTTTTAATTCTATAATCTGAACATGTTATTAGGTTTCTGTGCATGATGAACAATATATTAGACAATACTACATGGAAATTCCTAGCAAAGCTCTGACACATGGTAGGCTCCCTGGAAATTTTTTTTGGAAGTGAATTGAAGGTTATATGTACATGTACATATATGCTGGTCTTTGGCAAGTGTTTTAGAGTAAAACTTAGTTACTTGCTTTTGTTTTTTACGAAGTTGATATTTCCTGTTGTGACCACCACTGAATTTAGTCTCTCAGACTACCCAATAGAAGTGGGGGAAGGGTGTTGCTTACTATGTAAGATTGCTCTAAAATCAAGGCACTAATAAAATGCATTTGGTACCTCTATACAATGACTCACCGTGCAGCCCTTAAAAAGGTTTATATACATATCTGTAACGAAGAAAGATGTTCAAGATCTTAACATCTTGATGTTAAAAAAAAAAAATTAAGTTGCTGAAAGCTATGTTTAGCTGAGTTCCATTTGTTTTCAATCTAGATCTTATCTCTGGGGCCAGTGGTCCCCAGTCGTTTTGGCACCAGGGACTGGTTTTGTGGAAGACAATTTTTCCAAGGCAGGGGGGATAGCTTTGGGATGATTCAAGGGCATTACATTTATTGTGCACTGTATTTCTATTATTATTGTTACATTGTAATATAGAATGAAATAATTGTACAACTCACCATAATGTAGAATCAGTGGGAGCCCTGAGCTTGTTTTCCTGCAACTAGACTGTCCCATTAGGGGCTGATGGGAGACAGTGACAGGTCATCAAGCATTAGATTCTCATAAGGAGTGCACAACCTCAAATGCACAGTGCACAATAGGGTTTATGCTCCTATGAGAATCTGAGAATCTGATGCTGCCACTGATCTGATAGGAGGCAGAGCTCAGGCAGTAATGCGAGCCGTGGGAAGCAGCTGTAAATATATATGAAGCTTCGCTTACTCACTCACCACACGCCTCCTGCTGTGCAGCTCAGTTCCTAACAGGCCATATACCAGTACAGATCCATGGCCTTTGGGTTGGGGACCCCTGCTATGGGGCACACACATACATAGATATTTTCTGAAAAGCACATACCAAAAAGACATCAGACATCATTAACCTCTGGGGAATGGCACAAGAAATGTGAATTAGAGAATGTGAAAGGAAATTCGTTCCTTTTAGTTGTATCTTTGGGTCCTAATTTGTTACTGCGAAAGGAATGATTATTTTTACACTTAAAAAAATGTTAAGTAAAATTATTTTTTTAATTAAAAAGCTACATTTTGGTTCACAGACTAGGAAAAAAAAGAGAATTTGCAAACCCTAGAGCTTAGAAATGAAGAAGGGCCTTAAATCCTATCCCTCCAAATGATACTTAAATCACTTTCCTGCTAAGAAACTACAGCTTCTGGAGTAGGCTGTCCTATTCTTCTATGGTTCTGAATTTGAGAAATTTCATTCTTCTTATTAACCAACATCAGTTACTCTGTTTTTCCCATGTATTAGTTATAGTTCTACCCAGTAGGTTTACTGTAAAAGGTTTTTTAATTAAAAATGTAAAAAATTGGAAACTTTTTTGAATATTTGAAGGAAATGAGCATGTTCCTTAGAGTTTCTTCTTTATCAGCTACAGAATTTTAAATCAAAGGACGTTTTTACTTTTCAATTTCTTCAGCTCCTTCTCTGTGTCAACCTTTACTCTCCAAATACCCCTGAGAGAGGAGCTCAGGGACCTAAGTCAAAAGTATGTCTACATCACAATTATCAAGCTATTGCCATTGTCAGCCGGACTAAGGTCAATATTATTGGGTGAATTTGTCTGCCTCTCTTCCCTCGGGATAATAAATCCTCTCCCTAGAAATTCTTCACCAGTTGGATTTATAGTGGCCAGCTTCATCAGGTCATAAGACATGGTGAGTCAGTAAATTTGACAAAATTTAGGCATAGGGTATGACAACATTTCATCTCATTCCCCCTGCCCAAGTTACTATCTTAAATAAAAATATTTTAGATGCTTCACTGAAGTTCAAATCATTATGTTTATCAAATTTTGTAAGTTTTGTAACCCTAATGATAGAAATGTAAAGATGCTTAAATCTTATAAATTTTAAATCCTACTGAATCTTGCTGACTTTTAAGGATCACGACTCCCTTCTGTAAGTTTTACAAACAAGCATTTTACAAAATAAATTCAACAAAATCAAATAAAACCAAAGAGTCAACTAAAATAAGAGCAGAAAAGAATTCACTGGATTTCGTGGTTAGGGATCAATATTTTCCTAGACCAAGAAATTTCACTGGGGGAGTATGGTGGTAGTCCTAAAAGTTGCTTACTCAAAGCTCAAGAGATACCAAGGAAAGATTCTTCTCTTGAGAAATTGATTCTGAAGGGAAGGAAACATAGTTTGATGGTTAGAGAAAATGTTTGTTTGTTGATTTGATGGGAAATATCAAATAATTATATATTGTAAATTATACGAGAGAAGCCAATAAGGGAAAGAGAACAGCAAGCAGAGAAAACAACTAAAGAAGGGCTTGTCTGGTTTTACGAGTCAAGAAAACAGCCTTGAACAGAAGAAACCATTTTATTTCCAGAAGCCAGGATGCAGAATGGGAGTGAGAATGATGAGGCAGATGATTCGTTTCTAGAAATAACTAATTTAATGCACGTCTAAATTTACTTTGGGCTTTAGGCTTCCTATTGATAATTCTATAGGTACCTTTATATATCTCCTTATATGGTCTTGTTTCCCTCTTCCACATATATTCTTATCAAGAAGAGTAAATTTTTTATTCTGAATAAAGCAGGAAGATAAGAATTTTAACACTGACCACTCCAAAGGCAATGAAGGCAAATGAAGTTAAGTATTAGAATATGGAATCATATAGACAAGTGGAGTCTAATATAATTGAAGCTTATCATAGAAAAACCTATTTCCTTAATATATACCATATAGGTGTTCCTAAACTGGATTATACTGGGAAAGAAATCAGTTGTACTCACTCTATCTCATCCAAAACAATGCAAACAATATAGCAAGATCCACATTCTCAACTTACTGTCGCTTGCTATCAAAACAAGAGGCAGCTGAGTCTGCAGAGTTTTGTGTCTCTATATGCAGTACTTGAGCGGACCCATCTCACCGACTGTGGAGGCAACTCATGAATGCTGCTCACAAGTGTCACTCCAGAACTTCTGATCTAGGGGTAAAGCAAAGCAACAGATTCCATTGAGTAGAAAATAGCAAAGGAGTTAGCTGAGATGCTTCATGAAATTCTTTAATAATGGAATAAGATCCTGGTCAGTGGTCTAGGATCTAGTAAGCAGCACCACCACTTATGGCTTGCTGAGCACCACACAGCAGACTCTAAATAGGGGCGTCCCTGGCAGTAGGCAAGTTTCTAGCCCCTTTAAGTAGAATATCAGAGATAGGTAGAACATCAGAACTCCAGGGCTGTTGGAAGACATTCAAACAGTTATGAAATTATGTCATGTAATAATCATCCATTTGTTCGAGGATACAAATTTCAGTCCTCAAATGAAATGGTAAAAGAAGCAGATCCAAGATGTTTATAGTGTGAGGCTTAGGGTTAAGAACTATGGGAAGTAGAAGACAAAAATTCAAGCCTAAGACTAGAGAGAAGTAGGTCCATGACCTGAATGAAGATGTGTAGTCCCATGACTTGGCTTATTGTTCTCCATGTCTGACATGGTTTGACTTAATTCGAAGGCACTCCAAATGACAAGGATCACCTGAGGGTGCTGAGGAGCATCAAACTCCAGGCAGGGGAACTCTGAAACATTTGTTCTTAACCACATCTCAACAGATCTGCATTAAGGAGACTCTGCTTTTGACAGAACTCTAATTAGTTAACTATGTGTTAATTTAGGCCATAGAATACCTCACTGTGAATTATATGGGAGGTACACAGGAGAACCATACGCACCTCATGAATAAGTCCCTTTTAAGTCCCACAGAACTAAATTTTGGGGCTATAATTAGCTCTCATTATTGACAACAACTACATGTTACAGAGTGAGCAGGAAGTGATCTTTACATTGGAGATAAGCCAAATTAGGAGAGAGTGGGAAACAGTGTGAATACTTCTTGGCTTCACCAATACTTCTTGTTTTCAACTTTTCACTCCATAAGCTTTTAACCAAGCAGTGAAGGAGGAATGTAACTGTGTATCACATGTCACCAAAACATCAGTAACAATAAGCCTGATTTAACTTTTGGAAATCACACAGAATTACAAAATTGAACACCCACTGAGCTCATCAGGAGCGCTAATCCAGACAGGATAACTGGAATTCCTGTTTTTCTCTTTTAGCCAACACCTAAATCTTGCTGCTGATGACTCCTTGCCAAGATTATGAAGCTGAACCTGCCCCATCTTTCTGGTGCTCATCCCTGTATCCTCAAAGTTGTTCAGTACTTTCTGTTGTTGTGCTGGTGTGCATCACACAGAATGTTTCGTCCACTGAGAAAGAGTCATCTGTGAAGCAGAAATTCACAATTCCATTAAACTGCAGGGTGGGCAGGGAATTGGTTATATCAGTACATTACTAGGGTCTCATCTATTGCTTCAACATACTTCACATTACCCTGATTATTTATTCAACCTGGTGCTTGCTATCTGAGACTGAATCCTCTCTAGGTCTTCTCAGAACTTTTGATTCTAGCTTCTGGGATTTCCCTGGTCCTGAATCATATTCTATCTAATTAAAAAAATTCTTCCTATGAGTTCTCTATCACCATGGGAGAAGGCTTTTCCCTAGAGTTAACAGAATGTGAATCAGAACTGGGTAAATCCCTCTGGATTAGAGTGAATTTTTATCTAAACATTTTTTGAGTATGTTATTTTTTTAAACCCCCCGAACATGGAAAAATGAAACTTTTGCCAACATTGTCAGGAATGGAGCTGAGTTTGGGTGGTGGCAGAGCAAACAGGTCAATGTGAGGGAGAGAAGAATTAAGAAGTTTCATAGGATTGCCCAACTGGACAAGACTTCATGACTTCACTTCACTCATTCAGCAAGGATCCCAGCATCTGAACTTCCTGAACATGTTGCAAAATTCCTTGTGTTGCCCTCACCTTTCTGAATGTATAAGAATCATTTATGGCCGGGCGCGGTGGCTCACGCCTGTAATCCCAACACTTTGGGAGGCCGAGGCGGGCGGATCACGAGGTCGGGAAATCGAGGTCATCCTGGCTAACACGATGAAACACCGTCTCTACTAAAAATACAAAAAATTAGCCAGGCGTGGTGGCAGGCACCTGTAATCCCAGCTACTCGGGAGGCTGAGGCAGGAGAATGGCGTGAACCTGGGAGGCGGAGCTTGCAGTGAGCCGAGATTGCACTCCAGCCTGGGGGACAGAGCGAGATTCCGTCTCAAAAAAAAAAAAAAAAATCATTTATATTTGATAGAGTGCATTTCTTCCTCATTTTTCCATTTAAGGAATGATATACTGACTTTCCTCAACAAATAAGAGCTTCCGGGGCTTTCTGCTCTTAGACTTTTTTTTTTTTTTTTTTACTTTAAGTTTTAGGGTACATGTGCACATTGTGCAGGTTAGTTACATATGTATACATGTGCCATGCTGGTGTGCTGCACCCACTAACTCGTCATCTAGCATTAGGTATATCTCCCAATGCTATCCCTCCCCCCTGCCCCCACCCCACAACAGTCCCCAGAGTGTGATATTCCCCTTCCTGTGTCCATGTGATCTCATTGTTCAATTCCCACCTATGAGTGAGAATATGCAGTGTTTGGTTTTTTGTTCTTGTGATAGTTTACTGAGAATGATGATTTCTAAATATAGAATCGTGTCCATCTGCAAACAGAGACAATTTGACTTCCTCTCTTCCTATTTTAATACGCTTTTTTCTTTCTCTTGTCTGATTGCCCTGGCCAGAACTTCCAGTACTATGTTGAATAGGAGTGGTGAGAGAGGACATCTTTGTCTTATGCTGGCTTTCAAAGGGAATGCTTCCAGCTTTTGGCCCTTCAGTATGATATTGGCTATGTATTTGTCATGAATAACTCTTATTATTTTAAGATACGTTCTATCAATACCTAGTTCATTGAGAGTTTTTAACATGGGGATGTCAAATATTATCAAAGGCATTTTCTGCGTCTATTGAGAGAATCATGTGGTTTTTGTCATTGGTTCTATTTGTGTGATGAATTATGTTTATTGATTTGTGTATGTTGAACCAGCCTTGTATCCAGGGGATGAAGCCCACTTGATCATGATGGATAAGCTTTCTAATGTGCTGCTGAATTCGGTTTGCCAGTATTTTATTGAGGATTTTCGCATTGATGTTCATCAGGGATATTGGCCTGAAGTTTTCTTTTTTTGGTTGTGTCTCTGCCAGGTTTTGGTATCAGGATGGTTCTGGTCTCATAAAATGAATCAGGGAGGAGTCCCTCCCTTTTAGTTATTTGAAATAGTTTCAGAAGGAATGGTACCGGTTACTCTTTTACCTCTGGTAGAATTTGGCTGTGACTCCGACTGGTCCTGGGCTTTTTTTTGGTTGGAAGGCTGTTTGTAATTTCAGACCTTGTTATTGGTTTATTCAGGGATATGACTTCTTCCTGGTTTAGTTTTGGGAGGGTGTATGTGTCCAGGAATTTATCCATTTCTTCTAGAATTTCTAGTTTATTTGCATAGAGGTGTTTATAGTATTCTCTGATGGTAGTTTGTATTTTTGTGGGGTTAGTGGTGATATACCCTATATCGTTTTTTCATTGTGTCTATTTGATTCTTCCCTATTTTCTTCTTTATTCGTGTAGATAGTGGTGTATCTATTTCATTAATGTTTTCAAAAACCAGCTTCTGGATTCATTGATTTTTCTGGAAGAGTTTTTCATGTCTCTATCTCCTTCAGTTCTGCTCTGATCTTAGTTATTTCTTGTCTTCTACTAGCTTTTGGATTTGTTTACTCTTGCTTTTCTAGTTCTTTTAATTGTGATGTTAGGGTGTTGATTTGCGACCTTTCTACCTTTCTGATGTGGGCATTTAGAGCTATAAATTTCCCTCTTAACACTGCCTTAGCTGTGTCCCAGAGATTCTGGTACATTGTCTCTTTGTTTTCATTGGTTTCAAAAACCTCTTCATGTCTGCCTTAATTTCATTATTTAACGCTGCTGTTAAATAATTCAGCTGTTAAAAAATTCAGGAGCAGGCTGTTCAATTTGCATGTAGTTGTGTGGTTTTGAGTGAGTTTCTTAATCCTGAGTTCTAATTTGATTGTACTGTGGTCTGAGAGACTGTTTGTTATGATTTCGGTTATTTTGCATTTGCTGAGGAGTATTTTACTTCCAATTGTATGGTCAATTTTAGAATAAGTGCCATGTGGCACTGAGAAGAATGTATATTCTGTTGATTTGTGGTGGAGAGTTCTGTAGATGTCTACTAGGTCCACTGGATCCAGAGCTGAGTTCAGGTCCTGAATATCCTGGTAAATTTTCTGTCTCGATGATCTGTCTAATATTGACAGTGGGGGTGTTAAAGTCTCCCACTATTATTGTGTGGGAGTCTAAGTCTCTTTGTAGGTCTCCAAGAACTTGTTTTATGAATCTGTGTGCTCCTGTATTGGATGCATATATATTTAGGATAGTTAGCTCTTCTTGTTGAATTGATCTCTTTACCATTATGTAATGCCCTTCTTTGTCTTTTTTGATCTTTGTTGGTTAAAAGTCGGTTTTGTCAGATACTAGGATTGCAACTCTTGCTTTTTTTTTTGGCTTTCCATTTGCTTGGTAAATTGTTCTCTATCCCTTTATTTTGAGCCTATATGTGTCTTTGCACATCAGATGGGTCTCCTGAATCCTGAATACAGCACACCGATGGGTCTTGAGTCTTTATCCAATTTGCCAGTCTGTGTCTTTTAATTGAGACATTAGGCCATTTGCACTTAAGTTTAATATTGTTATGTGTGAATTTTATCCTGTCTTCATGATGCTATCTGGTTATTCTGCACACTAGTTGATGCAATGTCTCTTTTTTTCTTTTTTCTTTTCTTTTTTTTTGAGACAGAGTCTCGCTCTGTCACCCAGGCTGGAATGCAGTGGTGTGATCTCAGCTCACTGCAGCCTCTGTCTCCCAGGTTCAAGCGATTCTCCTGCCTCAGCCTCCTGAGAAGCTGGGACTACAGACACATGCAACCACATCCGACTAATTTTTCGTATTTTTAGTAGAGATGGGGTTTCACCATGTTAGCCAGGATGGTCTCAATCTCCTGACCTCGTGATCCACCTGCCTTGGTCTCCCAAAGTGCTGGGATTACAGGCGTGAGCCATCATGCCGAGCCCGATGCAATTTCTTTATATGTCATTGGTCTTTATATTTTGGTGTGTTTTTGCAGTAGCTTGTACCAGTTTTTCCTTTCCAAATTTAGTGCTTCCTTCAGGAGCTCTCACAAGGCAGGCCTGATGGTGATGAAATCCCTCAGCATTTTCTCCTCTGAAAGGATTTTATTTCTCCATTGCTTAGAAGCTTAGTTTGGCTAGATATGAAATTTTGGGTTTAAAATTATTTTCATTAAGAATGTTGAATATTGGTCCCCACTCTCTTCTGGCTTGTAGGGTTTCTGCTGAGAGATCTGCTATTAGTCTGATGTTTTTCCCTTTATAGGTGACCTGGCCTTTCTCTCTGGCTGCCCTTGAGATTTTTTCCTTCATTTCAGCCTTGGAGAACCTGATGATTATGTGTCTTGTGGTTGATCTTCACGTGGAGTATCTTAGTGATGTTTTCTATATTTCCTGAATTTGAACGTTGGCCTGTCTTGCTAGGTTGGGGACGTTCTCCTGAATAATATCCTGAATGTGTTTTCCAAATTGGTTCTATTCTCCCTGTCTCTTTCAGGTACTCCAATCAATCGTAGGTTTGCTCATTTTACTTAGTCCCATATTTCTCGGAGGTTTTGTTTGTTCCTTTTATTCTTTTTCTCTAATCTTATCCGCATGCCTCACTTCAGCAAGATGGTCTTCAAACTCTGATATACTTTCTTCTGCTTGATCAGTTCAGCTATTGATACTTGTATATGCTTCACAAAGTTCTCGTGCTGTGTTTTTCAGCTCCATCAGGTCAGTTATGTTTCTTTCTAAACTGGTTATTCTAGTTAGTGGCTCCTGTAACCTTTTAACAAGGTTCTTAGCTTCTTTGCATTGGGTTAGAACATGCTCCTTTAGCTCAGCAGAGTCTGTTATTACCCACCTTCTGAAGTCCACTTCTCATCCTCCATTCAGTTCTGCACCTTTGCTGGAGAGGTGTTACAAACATTTGGAGGAGAAGAGGCACTTTGTTTTTGTGGGTTTTCAGGGATTTTGTTGTTGTTGTTGATTCTTTCTCATTTTCATGAGTTTGTCTAGTTTTGATCTTTCAGGCTGCTGACCCTTGGGTGAGGTTTTTGTGGAGATTCTTTCTGTTGATGCTCTTGTTTTTGTTTTCCTTTCAATGGTCAGGTCCCTTTTCTGTAGGGCTGCTGCAGTTTGCTGGGAGTTCACTTCAAGCCCTATTCATCTGGTTCACTCCTGCATCTAGAGATGTCACTCAAGGAGACTGGACAACAGCAAAGATGGGTGCTTGCTTCTTCATCTGTGATCTTTGACCTATATATAGTGTGGGTACGGTGGACAAAGGGGTAATTCACTTCTCAGGCAGGAGGAGACAGGACCATGGAGATTTTGTCACGTTACTCAAATTGGCATGCAATTTAAAACTTATCAATTATTTATTTCTGAAATTTTCTATTTAATATGTTTGGACTATGGGCAACTGAAATCACAGAAAGAAAAATGGGGATAAGAGGGAACTATTGTAAATTGATCAAAATCACATAGCTAGTAACTGGCAGAGCTGGAATTAGAATGCAAGTTGTATAACTCTAAAGCCTGCTCTTTATATGATACTATGCTAGTCTCCCTGAAGCCTTCACCTGAGTACTAATCAGTGCATGCATGTGAGGATACTACCAGATGCCAGGAAAAGAACCAGCCAAAAGGAGCAGCGGGGACAATCAGCAGTGTTAACATAGGACCAGGACTAATATGTGACCAAAGTGGAAGTGATTCATGAATCATCAGGTAAGGTACTCATAAAATTGTTGCCTTTGTCCTGGGAAAAATTTAGCCCTAGACTGCTCAGCTTCTGCCTAATAAAGCTTAAATTCAAGTCTCAAAAGAAGAAAATGGTCCTATCAACTTAATTACGTACCCAAACAAATATTGATACAAAATAAAATATTTTGGGCCCAAGCTGTCCAGCCTCCCTAGCTCCAGCAGGGGAAAAATAAAATATTTTTTTATCAGTCACAAGACTATCAACACAAAAAAATAAAATATTTTGTATCAATCACAAGAATATCAATACAAAAATATCCAACTCCTAACAAGGTAAAATCCACAATATCTTACATCCAATACAAAAGTATCAGGAATGCAAGAAAGAAGAAATCTACCACCCACAATGAGGAGAAAAATCAATCCCTAGAAGTGAATTCAGAAATGAGAGCAATGGTGAAATTAGTAGAAAGGACATTGTAATAAATAGTCAATTTAACTGTATTCCATATGTTTACTAAGACAGAGAAAAGATTGAGCTTGTTAAATAGAAATATAGAAGATACAAAAACTATCCCAAATCATACTTATAGAAATAAAAAATGTAACATCTGAAATTTACAATATACTTGATGACATTAATAGTGTATTAGAATCTGCAGGAGAAAAATTGGTGAACTTGAGGATATAGCATAGAAGAAAACCAAATTAAAACACAGAGAGAAATACTGAAAAAAAAATGCATAGGGAACCAGTGAGCTGTGCTACAACTTCAAGGGGTCAAATTTATATGTAACTGCTGTTCCCAAAGAAGAGAGGACAGAAAAAATATTTGAAGAAATAATGGGCAAAAATTTTCCAAATCTCATGAAAGCTATAAACTCACAGATTCAAGTTCAATATAACCCAAGCACAGGAAACGTGACAAAAATGACACAAAATCACATTGTTTAGAAAATTTTAAAGTGATGAAGAAAATAATCTTTTTTTTTTTTTTTTTTTTTTGAGACAGAGTCTCACTCTGTCGCCCAGGCTGGAGTGCAGTGGCACGATCTTGGCTCACTGCAAGCTCTGCCTCCCGGGTTCACGCCATTCTCCTGCCTCAGCCTCCTGCAGCTGGGACTCCTGCCTCAGCCTCCTGTAGCTGGGACTACAGGCGCCCGCCACCACACCCAGCTAATTTTTTGTATTTTTAGTAGAGACGGGGTTTCACCGTGTTAGTCAGGATGGTCTCGATCTCCTGACCTCGTGATCCACCCGCCTCGGCCGCCCAAAGTGCAGAAAATAATCTTAAAAGCAGCCAGAGGAGGAAATAAAACATATGTTAACCCTGGGTCATAAGATGTCAGTAGATTCCTTTGTGGAAATAATACAAACCATTAAACAGTAGAACAAGATCTTTGAAGTATTGAAAGGAACAACCTTCTATACACAGCAAAATATATTTGAAAATTGAAGGCAAAGAAAAAGACTTTTTCAGACATACAAAGAGTAAAAGAATTCATTCCCTTCTTCACTTATGAAGCTTAGTTTGACAGGGATGCCCTCTCTCACCGCTCCTATTCAACATAGTGTTGGAAGTTCTGGCCAGGGCAATCAGGCAGGAGAAGGAAATAAAGGGTATTCAATTAGGAAAAGAGGAAGTCAAATTGTCCCTGTTTGCAGATGACATGATTGTTTATCTAGAAAACCCCATCGTCTCAGCCCAAAATCTCCTTAAGCTGATAAGCAACTTCAGCAAAGTCTCAGGATACAAAATCAATGTACAAAAATCACAAGCATTCCTATACACCAACAACAGACAAACAGAGAGCCAAATCATGAGTGAACTCCCATTCACAATTGCTTCAAAGAGAATAAAATACCTAGGAATCCAACTTACAAGGGATGTGAAGGACCTCTTCAAGGAGAACTACAAACCACTGCTCAAGGAAATAAAAGAGGATACAAACAAATGGAAGAACATTCCATGCTCATGGGTAGGAAGAATCAATATCGTGAAAATGGCCATACTGCCCAAGGTAATTTACAGATTCAATGCCATCCCCATCAAGCTACCAATGACTTTCTTCACAGAATTGGAAAAAACTACTTTAAAGTTCATATGGAACCAAAAAAGAGCCCGCATCGCCAAGTCAATCCTAAGCCAAAAGAACAAAGCTGGAGGCATCACACTACCTGACTTTAAACTATACTACAAGGCTACAGTAACCAAAACAGCATGGTACTGGTACCAAAACAGAGATATAGATCAATGGAACAGAACAGAGCCCTCAGAAATAACGCCACTTACCTACAACTATCTGATCTTTGACAAACCTGAGAAAAACAAGCAATGGGGAAAGGATTCCCTATTTAATAAATGGTGCTGGGAAAACTGGCTAGCCATGTGGAGAAAGCTGAAACTGGATCCCTTCCTTACACCTTATACAAAAATCAATTCAAGATGGATTAAAGATTTAAACGTTAGACCTAAAACCATAAAAACCCTAGAAGAAAACCTAGGCATTACCATTCAGGACATAGGTGTGGGCAAGGACTTCATGTCCAAAACACCAAAAGCAATGGCAACAAAAGACAAAATTGACAAATGGGATCTCATTAAACTAAAGAGCTTCTGCACAGCAAAAGAAACTACCATCAGAGTGAACAGGCAACCTACAACATGGGAGAAAATTTTCGCAACCTACTCATCTGACAAAGGGCTAATATCCAGAATCTACAATGAACTCAAACAAATTTACAAGAAAAAAACAAACAACCCCATCAAAAAGTGGGCGAAGGACATGAACAGACACTTCTCAAAAGAAGACATTTACGCAGCCAAAAAACACATGAAAAAATGCTCATCATCACTGGCCATCAGAGAAATGCAAATCAAAACCACTATGAGATATCATCTCACACCAGTTAGAATGGCAATCATTCAAAAGTCAGGAAACAACAGGTGCTGGAGAGGATGTGGAGAAATAGGAACACTTTTACACTGTTGGTGGGACTGTAAACTAGTTCAACCATTCTGGAAGTCAGTGTGGCGATTCCTCAGGGATCTAGAGCTAGAAATACCATTTGACCCAGCCATCCCATTACTGGGTATATACCCAAATGACTATAAATCATGCTGCTATAAAGACATATGCACACGTATGTTTATTGCGGCATTATTCACAATAGCGAAGACTTGGAACCAACCCAAATGTCCAACAATGATAGACTGGATTAAGAAAATGTGGCACATATACACCATGGAATACTATGCAGCCATAAAAAATGATGAGTTCATGTCCTTTGTAGGGACATGGATGAAACTGGAAATCATCATTCTCAGTAAACTATCGCAAGAACAAAAAACCAAACACCACATATTCTCACTCATAGGTGGGAATTGAACAATGAGATCACATGGACACAGGAAGGGGAATATCACACTCTGGGGACTGTGGTGGGGAGGGGGGAGGGGGGAGGGATAGCATTGGGAGATATACCTAATGCTAGATGACGAGTTAGTGGGTGCAGCGCACCAGCATGGCACACGTATTCATATGTAACTAACCTGCACAATGTGCACATGTACCCTAAAACTTAAAGTATAATAAAATAAAAAATAAAAAATAAAAATAAATAAATAAATAAATAAAATAAAAAAAAAAGAATTCATTCCCAACATACCTGCACTACAAACAAATATTAAAGAAAGTCCCTCCAGCAAAAGAAAAATGATTACCAGATAAATATATAGATTTACACAAAGGAATTCAGGACATAAAATTCGTAACTACAGGGGTAAATATACAAGGTAAACTTCTCTAATTTAAAAAATCTCTTTAGAAGATAATTGACTATTCAAACAAAATAATAATGTAGTTTATAAAAGTTGTAGAAATAAAAAATATGACAGCAATTACACAGAGGCCAAGAAAGAAGAAAGAGATGTACTTGTTTGTAACATATTTAAGCTACACACAAAGTGATATAATATTACTTGAAGGTGGACTGTGACAATATAAAGATATGTGCTTACTGTTAACTCTAAAGCAGCCACACAAAAACAGACCTAAAACTAATAAGCCAATAAAGGAATTAAGTGGAATTTTAAAAACTACTGAATTAATTTTTTAAATGGAAGAGAAAAAAAGGAAACAAAGAAAAGATGGGGAAAAATCTAATAGCAAGATGATAGATTTAAACCCAATTTATCAACAATCATATTAAATATAAATGGTCTGAATACTTCAATTAAAAGTAAAAGGCTTTCAGATTGTATT
Organism: Pan paniscus; assembly: GCF_029289425.2. Classification (NCBI taxonomy): domain Eukaryota; kingdom Metazoa; phylum Chordata; class Mammalia; order Primates; family Hominidae; genus Pan; species Pan paniscus. Next base: position 106,330,876 of record NC_073253.2, read on the forward strand.
TTTAAAAAGCTCCACAGAAAAGCATGGTAGCTCTCACCTGTAGTCCCAGCACTTTGGGAGGCCAAGGTGGGCGGATCACCAGAGGTCAAGAGTTCAAGACAAGCCTGGCCAACATGGCGAAACCCTGCCTCTACTAAAAAATACAAAAAGTAGCTGGGCATAGTGGCAGGTGCCTGTGATCCCAGCTACTCAGGATGCTGAGGCAGGGAGAATTGCTTGAACCTGGGAAGTGGAGGTTGCAGTGAGCCAAGATTAATTGCACCACTGCATTCCAGCCTGGGCGGCACAGTAAGACTCTGTCTCACAAAATAATAATATTAATAATAAAATAAAATTTTTAGAAAGCCCTACAAAACACTAACTTTAAATGTAAGACATAAATAGGTTAAAGACAATGTGTGGATAAAGATATACCATGCTATCATTAATCAATAGCAGACATGTGTTTATTAGCATTAGACAAACTAGATTTCAGAATAAATAAAATTATCAGGAAGAAATGTTAATACAAACTACGATAATTAAAATAGCTTCATATTGACCCAGGCATACCTATATAGCTATAGACATATATGATAAGGCACCTGTTGAAATCAATGGGGGAAAATAAATTATTCAAGAAAAATATTCAAATAAAAATTTGTTTTATAAAAGGTAAATGCCTGTCTTATATTTTAGCCCAGAGTTAATGGGAGATCAAAGATTTAAATGTAATAATTAAAATAATGTTCACTACTGCGAACAAAAATGGTTTCCTTGTTGTAAATACAAATAGGTAAGGCCTTTCCAACTATGACACAAAAGAATCCATGGGAAAAGCACTTAAGAATTTAATTAGATTTTTAAAAAAAATCTTCATAGCAGAAACCACTGTAAGCAAAGTCAAAAACAAATCACAAACATATAGGTAATATTTGCAATTCATTTGCTAACAAATGGATAATTTTCCTAATTTAAAAAGATCCCCTTCAAATTAGTAAGGAAATTTCCAACAACCCTTTAGAACAGGAGTGTCCAATCTTTTGGCTTCCCTGGGCCACATTGGAGGAAGAAAAATTGTCTTGGGCCACATATAAAATACACTAACACTAATGATAGCTGATGAGATAAAACAAAAATTGCAAAAAAAAATCTCATAATGTTTTGAGAAATTTTATGAATTTGTGTTGGGCTGCATTCAAAGCCATCCTGGGCAGCATGCGGCTTGCAGGCTGCAGGTTGAACAAGCTTGCTTTAGAACATCCAGCAAAGCATTTAAGCAGACAGTTCACATAAAAAGAAATACAAGTTGTCCTTATGCATATATAAACTAAAGATATTTACTATAAACTCTAAAGTAACTGCCACAAAAAAGTCAACTTGACTCATAACAAAATAAAGTCAAATTACAACAACACTGACACATAAGTTTTACTCATCAGTTTGGCAAAACCAGTAAGTTTGATAACATCTTATGTTGACAGGGAACTGACATTTTCATGATATTAGACAATTTTACTGGTATTTCTATAAATAGATATTATATAGTCAGATGATAGGTAGATAGATAATATCTATCCAAGTTAAAAATGAACATACCTTTTAACCTAGAAATTTTACTTGTAAGAATTTATGTTACAGATAATTCACACTTGGATAAAATGTACTAAATGATGAGTGAACAAGGTTATTCACTGAAGCATCATTTAGAATAGCAAAGATTAAAAATAATTTTATAAAAACAAGAAAGTTAAATTTTGATATATTTTAAACAAAGGAAACTATAAATCGCTAAAAATTCTTAAGAAGCTCTTGATAAAATAATATGGAGCAGTATCTAAGATACTATTTGAAGAAAAAAGAACTCAATAGTATGTAACAATGTTATCATTTTTGTGAAAATAGTAAGTAAATAGATATGTATAAAATTTTCTGGATATGTAAACCTATGTATGTATATGCATACATGTATACATATGTATATAATATCTCTGGAAGAATAAAGGATAGCATTTATATAAACTTTTTTAAACCATATTGTTTTCAAGCACATATTTGTAAAAATAAAATTACAGAGACATACATGGTACTGATAAACACCAAATTCAGAGTAGCAATTAACTTTGGAAAGGAGTAGTAATAATAGGATTATGCAATGATACACAGAGCCTTCAACTGTTCTGTAACTCTTTTGTAGGGTTGTCATTTTCATATAATTTCAAGCTTGAAAAATAGTTAAAAGACAAGAACAAATAACTTTCATCCATCCTTTACCTATGTTTTAATATATTTTTCATCTCTCTCTCTTCCCTCTTTCTTTCCTCCCTCTCTCTCTCTCTCTCTGTCTCTATCCACACAGACCAAAAAAAAATACTTTATCTCTAAATGATAACAATGATTCAATGACCAAAATCAGAAAATTAAACATTGATTTAATATGATTAGCTAATCCATGGTCCATTGCATCTCTAATGTTATATTTTCTATAAAAAAAAATGTGAAGCAGCCTGGCCATAATTGTTCACACCTGTAATCCCAACACTTTGGAGGGTCAAAGTGGGTGGATCACTTGAAGCCAGGAGCTCTAGACCAGCCTGGGCAATATAGTGAGACTCTACCACTACAAAATATTTTTTTTAAAAAATTAGCTTGCCATGGTATTCTGTGCCTGTAATCCTAGCTACTCAGGAGGTTAGGCAGGAAGATCCCTTGAATCCAGGAGTTTGAGGTTGCAGTAAGCTATGATTGTACCACTGCACTCCAGCCTGTGTGAGAGAGTGAGACTCTGTTAAAAACAAATGTTAAAACTGTTGGAGTTTATTAAAGGGGATGTGGACGTTTTATAATGCTACAATTTTCTGTATCTTTAAAATAGTTTCCATTGCCTAAAAAAATAAAGATAATTTAACCATACATCAAATGATGTTATCTAGCTCATGTTTTAATCAGCCATCAATAAATATGTATTTTCTATCTATGATGGAGACCATTTTCCTGGCCTCCAGGGTCTGGTCCCTAGGGTTCAGTTAAGGCAATTATTTCCCTCATCATGTCAGATAGATATGAATGTTATGGACTGAATGTTTATGTTCCACCAAAATTCAAATGTTGAAGCCCTAATCTCTTATGTGAACGTATTTGGAGGTGGGGCCTTTGGGAAGTAATTAGGTCCTAAGAGTGAAGCCTTCATGATGAAATTAAGAAGAGACACCAGAGAGATGATCTCTCTCTCCATCATGTGAGGATAAAGCAAAACTAAGGCCATCTGCAAGCCAGGAAGAGAGCCTTCACCAGGACTAAGTGGAGTCTGCCTTGACCTTGGACTTCCAGCATTCAGAACTGTAAGAAATAAATATCTGTTGTTTAAGACACCCCATTTATGGTATTTTGCTATAGCAGCCTGAGCAGAATAAGTCACCTAGCCTCACTCTGCAACGGAAAAATAATGACTCATGAAGATTGTCACTCCAAACCCTTTGCAAAGGAAGATACAAATGCCCAAGGCTGCTCATTACATAATTGCTCAGGAACACTGTTTCTCAGGTGTACACGATGCTGCACACTTCCACTGAGACACCTAGTGGTAGGCAGTTCTGTCTATCTGAAGATAAAAAGCAAAACACTATGCTCAGTGTTTTGCATTTTAACTCATAAAATATAAAATTGGTTCTCTCCCCAAATGCTCAAAGGCTTTTGTTTATTCTAACTCCTCTTTAAATCATGCCAATGAGGAATACAAACAAAACAGACCGTGTAAGCACATTGCCCTGGGTCAAAGTCAGCATGAAATGCTCTCATCTCCTAATCTTTGTACTAATTGACTACTCACTAACCTACTATATTGTTTTAATTATTAATTCTCATGGCTCTTTTAAAATCATTTATTTATAAAACAAAATATTATAGGACATTATCTGAATCTTCAGATTTATTCCACTGCAACTAATAGTTGTTCAATAAATATTAAATATAATTGACTTACATTAAGATATAATGAGTGTAGGCAATGTGCTAGGTCCTAAACACAGATACAAATGCAGATATAAACATCATAATAGGAATTCAAATGCATGGATTGGAAATTATCAAGATCATTACAAAACGATTGTTCTCTATAAGAAATCCTTTCAAGAAGAGTAACCAACAAAAAAGCTCTAACTACAAAAATACAAAATTACATGGAAAAGGTAATGCAATTCATTGTATCAGAGAAGTTTGGGGGTTTGGGGGAAAGCAGGCATTCTTCGTTGAATTAAACAACAATGGAGCTATAAATTAGCACATCCTTTTAATAGGAATAACACCCACACTACAGTTTTATAAATCTCTTCTTTCCAACCAGTGAGAGTAGCCTATACTCTCTGAGGTAAGAAGTCATTGAGTTTCTTTCCAGGTTTTGTAAAATCGCAAAGTAGGAAATATTTATTAAATATCTTTGTTTTAAATGCTTATCTTCTTTTCAAATGCATTTTTGGAATAACTGTTCTTTAAAGGGGATTTGAACCTTTAGAACTGTTAGGAGCACATGAGGAAAGACTTGGGAACTTAGGAGTATAATTAATATTCTTAGGAGGTACTCGATATGAGTTATGAGTTCATACTACAAATGTTGAGGAACAAGAGCTATAAGTCAGAACAAAATGGGAGGCGGAATTCTGTTTGACTGAATGACTATATTGGAGAAATTGCAGGTTTGGGGCCACACTGTGGGACCCTTACATACTGTTGATAAACTTTTTTGGTAAAAGTCTTGTAAACACTACAAGAGAGTCAAAACCAAACCTAACATAAGGCTGAGTGGTATAATTTCCTAGAGCAGAGATCTGTAAACTTTTTCTGTGAAAGATGAAATAATAAATATTTTAGGCTTTGCAGGCCAGATGGTTTCTGTCACAACTGCTTAACTCTGTCCTTGCAGCACAAAAGCAGCCAAAGACAATACTGTAATAAAAGAAGGGTGGGTTTGGATGTATTTCAATAAAACATTATTTACAAAAGCAGATAGGTAAGCAGAATTTAGCCTACATATGCTGGGCGCGGTGGCTCACGCCTGTAATCCCAGCACTTTGGGAGGCTGAGGCAGGACAATCACTTGAGGCCAGGAGTTCAAGACCAGCCTGGCCAATATGGTGAAACCCCATCTCTACTAAAATTACAAAAATTAACCCAGCATGGTGGCGTGGACCTGTAATCCCAGGTGCTCAGGAGGTTAAGGCACAAGAATCTCTTGAACCTGAAAGACAGAGGCTGCAGTGAACTGAGATTGTGCCACTGCACTCCAGCCTGGGCAACAGAGCAAGATCTGTCTCAAAAAAACAAACAAACAAAATAATAGAATTTAGCCTACAGGCTGCAGTTTGCTAACCCCCTGCTCTAATCTCTGAAAATCTTTTCTAGGTGATATACCCACATGAAGACAGTCCTCAGGCCAAACTCATAGATCCCAATTCCTTGCTATCCATTTATCCTCTTCTGAACTTTCTAGAGTCTCCTTTTCTGTTTCTTCCTCCCTCCACCCCCACATGTGTCTGGAATTGTCAGGCAGCTTTTTCTCAGAAGCGCCGAATGGCTGTATGGGAAGAAATTAGACCTCGATGAGACAAACAAAATGATTATTAGGGACTTGCTTTGTTTAAGAGAGGAAATACACTTGGGGTGATTGCTTAACCCAGAGATTATTACTGAGAAGAGTGGGACTCACAAAAGAGGAGACACCTGCAGGGCCTCAAACACTCCAGATGAGAAATAAGCTGAGGGCTACCCCTTGACTCACATAATGGTTACTGTGTAAAAGATCTTTTTATACATAAACAATGTGTCTAAACTATGAAGCAAATTACACAATAGAGTCCAGTAGGTGAATAGATTTCTTGCAAATCCTGGTTGGCAATATTACTAGGAAGAGAGGAAAACAAAGAAAATGGCAGAATTTTTTATAACTCATCTTTCACAGCTAGAAGCTTTTTTTCTAACAGAATTTAATGAAACATTAAGAGCCACGGTTTCCTGCGCAAGAGTTATAGAACTGGTATGATGCCACAAGGCAGACATAAAAGATTAGGAAAGGAAAGTTACCTCATGGCTGCATGTGACGACATCCTACTGACTCCTGTGAATGACTGCATCAGTCAGGGACACACAGGAAACAAGGAGCATGCTCAAACTGGGTAATTGTGGGAAAGTTTACTAAGGAGACTCTTTACAAAGGACATAAGCTGGAAAATCAAGACTAATCATATAATTTATTGTTGAAACTGTGCCACTTTTTTTTTCACAGTACTTTGAGTTGTTGTTTTAGGAATGGTGCCACTTTTGAGGGTGAAAGGAAGCTTTATTAATAAATTATTTCAGGACAATGGGTATAAACTGGGTCTAGGACAGCCAAACCATAACTTTTGCAATAGTGGTGTATCCCAGGCTAGCAAAAATAAGGAGCTGTTATCACCTCTACCCCTACAAGGACAAAGGGAGGAAACAGTTACCAGAACCTGGCAGGCAGCAAGATGAAAAGTTTAACAAACAGGAACTGTGGCCCTCTATAAAGGAAAGCATCCAATCTACAGTGAGCCAACAGCTGGAGAGTGGGTGAATTAAAATCCGAACTTCACTGTCTTACTACTTTGTGATCTCTTGCCAATATCTCACATTAGGTGAACCCAACCAGAAGCTGGAGGTCAGGGGAGCCTGTGGATGCAGTCCTTATGGGTCTGCTTCCAAGGCATAAAGCCACATAGGGAAGGACAGAGATTAGACCTAAAGGGGAAATTAGAAGATATCCAGCATAGTAAATATCCTTGCAGAGTATCCAGAACTGAAACTATCTTTTAGCTCTGACTTCTTCCAAAACTTTTTTTGAAGCATTCTAAGAAAGCTCAACTCCTATATTCTTCTTGAACAACCTTCTCCCTATTCATGTCCTGTTATGTTGTAGAAAAACAGTAAAGTAAGCAAGAACTTGTTTTACCCCCACCGGCTGGGAGTAAGACTGTTTCTTCACAGAGCAATGAACGTAAGCATGAGGTTTACATGAATATATTTTGTCTCCTCACTCTCCATTTCAAAAAGATCTGGGAACATTTCACAGCCATGGGCTGATTATGCAGGTATCATCAGCCTGGGAATATAATGAAATAAAAAAGTTGTTTTTCACATTTGTCATAGGAAACTCCTTCACCCACTTTCTGGTCCACAAATGTTCCCAAGAGGTCTTAGGAGAACTATGGAGTCTGGTGAACCACATCAATGATTCAGACCAACAGCAAATCTGCATGAGTATAAACATAAAATGCAAAGGAAACAGGCAAAATAAATATCACTTTCAGAGGTGAACACTAGCCACTTCTCCTTACATAAATACCATGCTTGGCTATAAACAATTAAGGTAGAATATGAAAAAAAGAAACAATGTCCACCTCTGAATGTGTGACACTCTCTTTTATATGAGCATATGAAAACCAAGAAGTAGAATGATTTTATGACTTATGTCCTGGAGGATCCAGAGCAATACACTTTACTTTCAAGACCAAAGAACACCCTTCTGCTAGGGAAACTCCATTATTACACCCTTTCTAAATTATTACCAAGCTTAAGCTGTGTCATTGACTTTTCTTAATCCAAAGAGACAGATCTCCCCCATCTCATCAATAACCTCTCTGATATCCCTTCCATTTTTAAAAATCCCATAATTATATTATTGAATAAGGTAAAAAAAAAATACCAATCTCCTTTTGGCAACTATTTTTCAAATCCAAACTGAGTTTTGCATGAGTTCTAGGCTACTTTAAATATTCAGGACAATTCAAGGAAGAGGAGGAAAGACATAAATTTAAAAAGAAGGAGGGAAAGAATAAGGGAATAAAAGAAGGAGTGGGAAACAATAACGAAATGAAAGAAACAGTGAGAAGCATTATTAAAACAAGAAATAAAAGTATTAAGAAAATTAATGAATGATTTATCTTTTTAGTGAGGGTAGGAGAAAAGAGAGCTATGTCATGGATCATTTTCTGGTCCATCACATGGGTAAGAGTATTGCCTAAGCTTCCTGAGTAATCACAGAGTGTTACAAATGATCTCACTTCTATTTCCATATGGAAGACACACCATTCTTGACCTAACCTAGGATTTCCCAAACTACGTATGCAGATACTGTTCACTCCTTCAGCATTTGGACAAATGAAAAGAGAAGGAAAACAGGAAGCTTTTCAGCTCACCCTGAATTTTCACAGATGGCCCGGTCTGAATTGTTGCCCCAGGTGAGACATAAGCAGATTCCAGGAAGACAGCAGCAAAGAGCTAGAAAAAGAAGTATTTATAGAGAGGTTCTTTCAATGGAAAAGAATTTGCTTCCTGACAATGATCTTCATAGAAGGTTAATATGCTTAAGCACATTGAGAATTCATTGAATATCTGTTACATGTAGTACAGAAGACAGCCCTATTGTGGTTATGATGATGACCATAAGCTTAAGAAAAACTGGCTTTCATGATGAATTTGTGTGTGGTAGAGCTTGTCATAGTCTACCCCTTGTAGTGGCAGTTTAGAAGCTCAAAACTCACTTTTGAGATCAATTGTTATAATTCTCCAGTTTTTAGTAATGCTTTTCTATAGCCTTCCCTGCACCTGATTCTAACCGCCTTATTCCTTTGCTCCATTCTCTTGTCTCACCTTGACTGTTTTTTTACCTTTTGACACCAATGTATTTATTGCAAATCACTTCAAATGCTACTGGAAAGGTAAATAGTGAACAAATGAACTGCTATAAAACATTACCTACTTTTAAAGAACTCGCAATCTAATAGAGAGATAAGGTTGAAAAACATTATTGAAATGTTAAGTAATCTATAGAAGCCATAGAAAGAAGTCCAAAATAGATATGGCTTACAGGATAATGAGGTCACATCCTGGTAGGAGACCACTTTTGGAGACATCAAATAAGATGAACATGGCAAGACATGAAAACCTAACATCTCGGATTGGGAAGAAAAAAGCTCAGAGCATGTTTAGAGCATATTACCTTCAGATACTGTTTGCTGGAAGCCTAGGAAAATGAAGGAAATAGGGCTGGAAAGACAGCTTGGAGCCAACGCAGGAGGGATAATTGTAATCTCAAAACAACCTTGAGTAGGTTGTTTTGCCATAACTTTTTGAGCAGACAAGTAATATAATCCAGGTGATCTAAGAGGTCACATAATTACAGATAAGGAAATTGGGGGCAACAGGAACAAGTGTTTAGCAATGTTTTAACAGACAAAGAGACACCTGGGATGCCTTAGAAAGAGATACCCTGCCTACCTCATCCGAACAAAGACTCTACATATATCATAGACACAAGGGGTTTTTAAAAGAGGAAACAAAAAAAGGGAGGCAGCCTGGTTATACCTCCAGAAGAATGCAAGTCGAAGCTCAGTGCAGGCTGCTTTCTGTTGTTCTTGCCCCCATCAGCAATCAAGAGATGAAGCCGAAGGTTCTAGTGGGCACTCACACTCTCTGGCCCTACAGCAAGCCACTAGAGGGGAAGGCATGTCAGGTGAGGGTGACAGAAGCAGCCACCATGCCCTTTCCTTTGTCTCTTGGAGCTATCCCAGCCCAGTGAAGAAATCTAAGTTTAGCTCCTGTCTGCCTATGTAATAATGTCCAGCTGCCGACCAGAATAATCTCTGATGTCACAATAGATTAATCAGGTTTTGGCATCATCCCACAATACCCTGAGAAGTTGGTGATGGGGGAAGAGTGGACTTTTTTTTCAAAGAATGCTGTGGTGACTCGAGTACAACACATGAAGAATTCCAGAAAAGAGCCATTTTTGAAGTCAGCGGTGAATCAGAGGTTTTCTGACCCTCTCGAGTGCCTTCTATGAAGAAGAGTTCAACTCTGGCTCCAGTTTGTCCCCTACTCTTTTCCCGAATCCCTCGACATTCCTTGCTCTTTTCCCCAGGCACCGCATGGCCTGTGACATTTGCTGGGACTCACACACGGCGTCCAACCTCCTTTCTCCGAGCGATGACTCCTAGGAACTTCCCAAGGACCGGAGCGATGCAGGCTCCGACACGCGAGGGCGGGGGGCGGGGGTGGGGGATGCGATGGACGGGGGAGCGGAAGGGAAAGAGAGAGAGAGGGGACCTGGGTGTAGAGAGGGCCCAGGGCCGCATGAGCCAAGCCAGGGAGGAGCAGGGGGTTCATCTCAGCAACCTGATCGGTGTCGGCCTTTCCCTCCCTTCAACCCTCCATTGATGTTGCTGGAACTCGGAAGACTGCTAGACAGACATCCTCTAGGGCACTCTCCCTGACTCACTTTGCTGTGCTTTTAAGCACTCTTTTCTGGATCAACAAGAGTTTGCTAGTAAAAATCTGAGCCCGCCATCTCGATGCTTCTCCTGTCTCTAAAACTGGTGCCCGGGCTGAGGCCCCAGGTGACAGACGTTTTCCAGTCTACGCTGCGCGGTGCTAAGCCTCTGCGAGGCAGAGCGCACTAAAGCGTGCGCCGCCTCCGGGAGAGCTGAGCTCAGGACAGCATCCTCTCCGTGCGGTCGCCGCTGGGCACCCAGCAGCGCGGTCTGGCTCCGCTTCTTGTGTCGCTGGCCTTAAGAGTGGGACTGTGAAGGTGGCTGGGCGCTGGAATTTGTGGTTTTAAAAGTTCTTGACACCTGCTAGAAAGTGCTAGAGGACTCTTCAGCCCCTAAGGTGCCCCTAGTCACCAAGAGTAGGCGCTTTTCCTGAAATTGATATGGGAAATTTGAAAAGTAGGGTTTTTGAGAACAAGCCACATCAGATCTTTCCCCACTTATTTCAACCTCTTATCGTTCCTGCCCCTAAGGTTCTGGTCACGGTTGCACATTTAATGCTTTCACATGGAAGTGCTGTTGAAGACTGAGACTGCACCCCACCCTCCAAAGCATCCCATAAGCAAGCACAGTTTCTTACTAGCCAAGGAGAAGGGAAAGCACTAGTTGAAAGTGGCCACAGGAAATGCTCAAAGATGTTCAGAATGCATGGGACATATGCAAGGACTCCAAATCCTTACAGTGGCTGCTGGTTTCAGAAGGTGTTTCTCCCAAATAGAAAGGATTGGTCACGGAAATGCCCTGTAGGAGAAAGACACTGGTATCCGTTTCTTAAAGGACATTCACACTTATGAAGTGTTTAGGGCAAAGCAAAAAGGAGGAAGGTGAGGGAAATTCCTGATGACTTTACTGATGTTAAAATTCCATAGATTTAGCTACTCCTTTTTTTTTTTTCCTTTCACATCATCAATTCAGAATTCTATAAAGGAAGAGAATGACATGGTAGAAAATCATTGGCCTAGGAGAAAAGAGCCCGTAGGCGTTTAGGTGTTATATAGTGCAGCCAGAAAGCTCTGGAGCATCAGGGAGACTCCAACTTAAGGCAACAGCATGGGTGAATAAGGGCTTCCTGTGGACTGGCAATGAGAGGCAAAACCTGGTGCTTGAGCACTGGCCCCTAAGGCAGGCCTTACAGATCTCTTACACTCGTGGTGGGAAGAGTTTAGTGTGAAACTGGGGTGGAATTGGGTTTCCACGTATGTTCCCTTTTGCCTTACTATATGTTCTGTCAGTTTCTTTCAGGAAAATCTTCATCTTACAACTTGTAGGGCTGGTGTTAACTTACGACTTCACTAACTGTGACTTTGAGAAGATTAAAGCAGCCTATCTCAGTACTATTTCTAAAGACCTGATTACATATATGAGTGGGGTAAGTGAAGAAATTTTTTAAAACAAATGTATTTTCATCAGAGGAGTCGGCATACACACACTCTACAATTTAACTTTGTAGGAAAGAAAAATAATTTAGAAAAAATCATGGCCCCACATTTTGTCAAGAATTCTTACAAGTGATATTCAAATATCTAATCTAAAATGATTACCTAGAAATTGGCACATTCTAAGTGTGCAGATGTTGATGAGGAGCAGGTATTGATAGCGCGTTATGCGTCGAAGGATGTCTATCCTTTGCTAAAGTGTTGCTCTGACTATGCTGTAAACAGCAGGAGGTAAGAGCTTAAGAAAGAGGAGTAAAAGAGAGATAATTCTCATGAGCTAAACTGTAAGGATTGATGCTGTGCTCCAGGTCTCTCCAGTGTTTTAGATGTTTCAGGATGCTATTTATTACAGAATATGGTGTACTTGGAATTTTTTTTAACATACAGTAGTAATCATTTTCCTGATTAACCTAATTTCTAGACAGAGTTTGCATTCATGAATGGCCACAGTACAGATGCGGACATCCAAAGAATGGCATTATTACTCACAAGCATAGTGCTATGTGCAGTTGTGGCTTGAGGGAAGGGAGGGGGGAGGTCGCCCTCTGAGACCTGAACCTTTTGGTGTGGTTTCAAGCACTAACCAGCACTATCTAAAGACTATTTTCACTGCCTTGTCAATGACACAGGAAACAGGACCTGAGTGGAAACTGTTTTCAGGGCAACTTTAAAGCCTGGGAGCAAAGGGTGGAGGGATGATTTTCCTTGTGGACTTAAAAGTCTGTACCCTCTTTGTCCTATTTTTCTTTCTTCCAGACCAAAAGTACCGAGTTCAACAACACCGTCTCTTGTAGCAATCGGGTGAGTAGAGTTCAGTGCTGCTGGCTTTCACCAGGGAGACGCCAGGCATTTTGGAGAGGGAGTATCCTGCTGTGTGCAGAACCCCGAGAGGTGCCTGGGCTCCGGGACGCCGCCGCCGGGGGAAAGGGGACATCTGGGCTGTCAGCGCGGGGCTGCGCCTAGCTTGGGACAACACTTCTGTTCCAATTTAGGGAGAGGAAGTCTCTATCCGGAGGAAAGGCAAATTGGGAACTGGGACGAGGGAACGTTGTCAGGGGCACCACCTGCTGGGGTCCGGCGCCTCCGCGCTCGGGCTCGGAATTTTGGCAGCCTCCGCCCCCTGGAGACTTGGGAGGAGCGAGCGTGGGTGACAGTCTTTTCGCGACGAGTGCCCTCCGCCACCCTCGCCACGCCCCTGCTCCCGCGCGGTTGGTTCTTCCTTGCTCTACTCAACCGTAACCTCTTCTCTCTGACTCTCGACTTGTTGTGTTCCCCGCTCCTCCCTGACCTTCCTCCCCTCCCCTTTCACTCAATTCTCACCAACTCTTTCTCTCTCTGGTGTTTTCTCCTTTTCTCGTAAACTTTGCCGCCTATGAGCAGCCACATTGCCTTACTGAAATCCAGAGCCTAACCTTCAATCCCACCGCCGGCTGCGCGTCGCTCGCCAAAGAAATGTTCGCCATGAAAACTAAGGCTGCCTTAGCTATCTGGTGCCCAGGCTATTCGGAAACTCAGGTAAGCCCGAAGCCTCAGACGCTTGCTGTACCTTGGGGCTAACCTCAAATTAAACTGGGGCTTTGGTGCAGAAGTCGTTCTCTTATTTTTATTTAGGTTTTATCTTTCGAAGAGCAAACGAGCCGGGTAAAAGTGGTAGGATGTCAGTTAGACCCACGTTGATACCCGGAATCAAACTCACCTATTTCTACGGTTCTGATACTGTTTTGGCTGAATTATGGTTCTAAACCTTAGGGCAATGTTTCAAGCTATGATGAGTGAGCCTTCTATATCAGAATGTTTTGATTGCTGGAGCATAAGAGTATGGCTGTTAAAAATGCCAATTCCCAGGTACTCAACCCAGACCTTCAACATTAAAATCTCAGATTTTGGGGCTCCTTAAGAGATTCTTGTCCAGTCCAAAGTTTGAGCAACACCTCTTGTTCTTATCACTTAATTATTGTGTGCTTATTTGCTAAATGTGTAATTACATTATACATAAAATCTCTATCCTATGTTTGCTTAATTGCTTGTGTGGGCGCTATTGCTGTCTCTTTACATATTTTTGCACATGTAGTTATCTGCATTTGAATGCTCGTGTAGCATTAAATATGGAGATAGTGTAGTGGAAAGTTAGGCATAGGAACTCTGGAGACAACCTGCCTGACTTTGAATCCTGGCCCTATAATTTCTGTGAAGACTTAGTTAAATTACTTAGCCTCCGTGTACTGTAGCTTCATGGGTAAAGTAAGTATCATATCAGTTAGTCTTATACAGGTTGTTTCTGAGGATTAAATTAGTCAACACATGTAAATGCAGTTGGAACAGTGCCTGGCACATAACAGGCACTCAATATTTATTTCAGTCAGCAAGTAGAGGATTTATCTTCATGGTGACAAGTTTAAGGAACAGAGAGAGACAAGTGCAGATATGTTTGATTGCTCCTTATTAGCCTAGTGGACTTTATATGTCTACAATCTAGGTAGATGGACACGACTGTCACTTTTTTTTTTTTTTTTTTTTGAGACAGAATCTCGCTCTGTTACCCAGGCTGGAATGCAGTGGCACGATCTCAGCTCACTGCAACCTCCATCTCCTGGGTTCAAGCCTCAGCCTCCCGAGTAGCTGGAACTACAGGTGCCCACCACCACGCCTGGCTAACTTTTGTATTTTTAGTAGAGACGAGGTTTCACCATATTGGCCAGGCTGGTCTCGAATTCCTGACCTTGTGATCTGCCTGCCTCGGCCTCCCAAAGTGCTGGAATTACAAGCATGAGCCACCATGCCCGGCCAAAACTGTCACTTTCTAGAGGTTGAGGATTGAAGCCATAGGGCTGATCTGGGTTGAGCTTGAATTAGAAACTCAATACCAGACAGCCATATGGGAAACCTATTTGGCTTCATGCCTTCTTATGAAGGAGACCCTGGCAAATCTGCAGATGGCTACAATAAAATTCATTTAAATAAGAGCACAAACAAAAAGCTAGATCAAGTTCTTGGACAGCATGTGAGAAAGGGAGAGTTTGGAGAAATTTATTTCAGTCCCTCCCAAGCCCAAATGGAGAGTCTAAGACTAATAATAATGATTTTGCAGATTTTTTTAAGATTTGTGCTTAATAACCCTGTGACTTTATTAATTTGCATACCATGTGTCTAGGAGGCCCAGTGTACTACTCAAAGGTAATTCAGATAAAGGTATATACTGCACTCCTCTTTAAAATAAGCCCTCAGATGTCTGTGACACATCTAGACAATGGGGCAGGGGAGGGGGAAGGATGGGGAGCAGGAGCATGCATTTTGGGTCCAAAAAATAGACTAGGTTTATTGAATGATGTCTATAAACAGGTATAAGATAGCTCTTGCCCATGAGGAACTTGTGATCTTGTCAGGGAGGTCTTGAAATCAGCAATTTATTCATTTACTTAATCACTCAACAAATATTCAGTGTTTCCTATGATTAAGACACTGTATTCAGTGCTATGGGGAATACCTATGATGCAATATAAAGAAAAGCATGTTAAGTGAGAGCCAAGTTAAATGACACACACTCTTAAGCACTGGAAGAGTTTCCAAAAGCAAGGTCTGAGCAATTAGTGGAGGCTTTTTGAAGGAGGTGGTGCTGGGCCTTGAAGCAAAGGTAGGTGGGTACAGAAACAGGAAGGCATTCCCCTGGAAAAGGCACATGCTAGCACATAGTAAGCAGGTGCTTTGGAGACACACTGAAAGATGGATTTGCATAGAGAAGGCAATTAAACCTGCTCTCAACAGTTACTAAAGATAGTGAAAAGTAATTTTGACTATTGATTCTTATATTCTGCAGATAAATGCTACTCAGGCAATGAAGAAGAGGAGAAAAAGGAAAGTCACAACCAATAAATGTCTGGAACAAGTGTCACAATTACAAGGATTGTGGCGTCGCTTCAATCGACCTTTACTGAAACAACAGTAAACCATCTTTATTATGGTCATATTTCACAGCACCAAAATAAATCATCTTTATTAAGTAGATGAAACCTTAACTCTAACTGTGACAAAGAAGACCACAGATAGTTATCTTTTAATTACAGAAGAGTTTCTTAACTTATTTTTGTAAGTTTTTATTGTGTAAGTTTATAATGCAGGGGAAGTACTACTCCTCAAATGTTGAGGGAAGCTTCCATAACATCGATGACTGACTTCATGGCAGTAATTCTCAGCTGTAGTTGCATAAGCATTGCTCAAGAGGAAAATCCAAAAGTGCAGCAGGAGAACTCTTTTCCCTGAAAAAGGAAAAATATTGAACTCAATGATAGCACCTAAACTTACATTTAAAAGACAGACATTCCTTCTACATGTAATGACACTTCTTGTGTTAAACTAAAAATTTACAAGAGAAGAAAGTGAAAGCAAATGGGGTTTCACAAATAGTTGTAAATATAGTGAAGCAATTTGAAATAATTTTCAAGCAAAATATTGTGAAAGTATTCTAAGCCAAGTTTTAAATATTATCTAACAGACAAGAGTGGTATATACAAGTAGATCCTGAGAAGTACCTTTGTTACAGCTACTATAAATATACATATAAATTATAGAATCTACTTTAATTTATTTTGTGAACACTTTTGAAAATGTACATGTTCCTTTGTAATTGACACTATATATTTCTTAATAAAATAATTCTCAAATTTGTTTCTTATGAATCATCTCTCAAATCTAGTTAGACAATTTGCACACATACTTTTCTAAGGGACATTATCTTCCTTCAGGTTTTTACCTCCACTCATCCTTAGAGCCCACTGACTGCTCCCCTTTATACCTGTTGGCCCTGCCTATAGGAGAGAATATTTGGAGATAGGCAGCTTCAGGATGCATTGCAATCATCCTTTTCTTAAATTATGTCACTAGTGTTTTATTTTTTCCCCTCTTGAACTTTCCTCACACCTGGAAGAAACAAAGTAGGAAAAAGTGAACAGGGGATGTCAAATCGATTCTTGAATTCCCGCTGCAAGCTAGAGCCGCAGGCACCCTCTCACTCAATTTCCACTCAGAACCCTATAAACACCAGTGGGAAGGGCAACCCACTGCACGTGGGAATGCACTGATTTTTCCTAGGAGTAGACATGTTCCTCTAATTACTCCCTGAGGGTTAGTTGGGGCTAAACCATGACAGAAGTGGGGAAGTTCAATGTCCTTAAATCCATCTTACTTGCCAACAGGTAAGAGGAAGCTTACATTATATGTCCAGTCCACATTTAAAGAGCACTTACTGTGGAACAAGCCTTCAGCCAAACAATGGGGATAGAAAAGTAGGTAAGACTCAGCCTTTGTCCAGAGAAGCTCAGGGTGTAGCTGAATAGGCAGTTTCTTTTGTCCTGAGGAAAATCAAGACATGCCTGCTTTCTAAAAATCTTCCTCTGAAGACCTGACCCAAGCCCTTAAATGCTATTGTAAGAGAAATTTCTTTGCCTATTAACTCCATTTTAGTAGGGATTCACTGACTAGATTTTACTGAACTATGAAAATAAATACACATAATTTTTCACAAAATTTTGGGCCCAATTCCCCTAAAAGAATTGAGGATTAGGGAGAAAGGAGACAACTCAAAGTCATCCCATTAAGTGCAGTTTCTTTGAATCTTCTGCTTTATCTTTAAAAATTCATATAATTTATATATTTTATTCTATGTATTCCATAGATATCTTAATGTAAAATTAGTCATTTAAATTACACTGTCAATTAAAAGTAATGGGCAAGAGATTGCATCATACTAATTTAGTAAGAACGTTCCCAAATGTTGTAACAATGTGGATCATACATCTCTGGTTTTTTAAATGTATTGAGGCTTTCTTGGTGGACTAGTATAGTATACGGTCAGTTATGTCAATGTTTCATGGTCAATAAAAAGGAAGTTGCAAATTGTGATTTAAGCATATAAAGTTGGTTATATACATACTGAGACTACATTGTTAGTTATGCTATTTATATAATCTATATTCTCACTTTTGTCTCCTTCATTCAGAGAATAAGAGAGCTGTATGAAAGTCTACTGCTGGCCGGGCGCGGTGGCTCATGCCTATAATCCCAGCACTTTGGGAGGCCAAGGTGGGCAGATTTCAAGGTCAGGAGATCGAGACCATCCTGGCTAACACGGTGAAACCCTGTCTCTACTAAAAATACAAAAAAAATTAGCCAGGCATGGTGGCAGGCACCTGTAGTCCCAGCTACTCGGGAGGCTGAGGCAGGAGAATGGCGTGAACCTGGGAGCCGGAGCTTGCGGTGAGCCGAGATTGCGCCACTGCACTCCAGCCTGGGCGACAGAGCCAGACTCCCTCTCAAAAAAACAGAAAAAACAAGAAAGTCTAGCTGATATAATTCTTTGTTTCTTTGTATCCATAAAGTTTTGCTTTCCTGTTACTGAAACCATTTTTATCCAATGCCTAAAAAATCAATGGAGCCATTTATTGATCATTATACCCTTACCATTACAACATTTCCACATCTTATTTGCCAAGTAATCTATGCTCTCTATTAAACTCTTTCTGGGTCTCTTTGCTTTTGATATTTCTTATACATAGCATGTCATTTTAGTGTGTGGAGGTGAGGAGCGAGAGGGAGTGGATGAATTCCAAACAAAGGCATGTTTACTTTTAGTGCTGTTGCTGCATTTTTAAGTTTTCTGTTTTCATAGTTCCACATTATTTGTATAATTTTAACCTAAGAACAGATCTTTACATTTATTCCTTTTAACCATTTCTTATTGGTTTTTGTCCTATCCCCTCAGCATGTTGATATCTTGAGAGTTTGGCTCTTGGTTCTATTATTACATAACTCTCCCTCATAGGCTTTCTATTGCTTAATTCAGTTTTTGAAAAAGTGTTGACCAAGGCAGGACTAAGCCCTCCTTACCATCAAAGGAGGCAACTCTATAGGCTGGTAAAGTTATTTGTCAATATTCTTTGTTAAAAAAGAAAAAAAAAGTTCCTTTAACTTTTAAGAATCAAATATCAATTTTTTCATCCTATCCATATCAAAATAAAGGTGAGGGGAAATTTATCAAATGCTTTACTGAAGTCAAAACATACTAAGCCCATATCAAACCTACAGATCAAATAAATTTATCTAAAAATGGGAATTTTAAAATATTTCAATTATATTCCTTTCTAAATCTTACAAGCCAACTCTCTGAGAATTATACCAGACAATAACATTAAACTGATCTGATTTTTTAGTATTCTCTCCTTTTTATTATTCAAAAGTACTAGGTTTTCTCAAATGTTTTTGTTCTAGCTGTAGCTTTGAGAATATCTCTTGGCTTTTGTCTGGCATTGCACTTTGTAAATACACCTATACTTTTTGATACTCAGTATTTACAGATTACCAAATAATATAGTTTCACTGATGATTTTCATGCAAAAGTTATTTATATCTAAACACAAAGGATAATAGCTCATATACAAAGTTAATTGCAAATTGAATTTTTTGAGTCTCAGGTTCTACATTTCTAAAATAAGGATGATGCTTCATGTATTTTAGGGTTATTATTAGAATTAAAGTACATTATAAAAATAAAGTCCTTGGCAAATGGTAAGGAAAATACTTTAAATTTACTTATTTGAATGCCTATTTGTAACCATTATAAAGATTAGGAATAAAGACTGTTACACAGCCTGTCAGTAACTTTATTTTTAGTTTTCTGTCTAGGACTGCTTTGTGGCAATAGAAAGAAGGTTGAAAAGTTTAAGCACACAGTTATTGACAGCCTAGCAATTTTGAACTCTACCAAGATAGCAGAGTTCATAAGACAGAGTACCTCAGGTAAGAGGTGCACAGAGAAAGAAGCTCAGAGACCTGTAGGTATATCTCTTGAATATTTAGCTGAGTACTTTTCAGCACATGGCTGAAAACTCACATGGCTATGAGAAAACTACCCAACACTGGGGAATGAGTCACTTGAAAGGTTAGAGAGAATAGTGTCCATTACTTACTGAAAGCCAGGAAAATTGCCTATTTTCATCCACTAGACTGGAATATCTCACAACTCATTAGGCATTGGGTAGGGCACTCAGGAGAGTCTTACTTTAGTAATTAATAATAATTAGCCCAAGGCTAATTGCTGCAATAATCCCGCATTAGAAATCTTAAAAGTAAGACTTGAAAGAATCAAACTGTTTCCAAGTAACTTAGCTGAATCCTACAATAAACTTCAAGAATATCTGTAGAAATAAAAAATACCTAGGACCCAAAAAGGAAAATTCACAATATTTTGTATACAACTAAAGATTATCAGACATGAAAAAAGTGAGAAAATATAACACATGATAAGGGGGGAAAGTGAAACTGATTCAGAGCTAACATCGAAGTTAGAATTAGCAGACAAGGACATTAAAATGGTTATTGTAAAATGGTTATTGTAACTATATTCAATACGTTCAAAAAGTTAAATATAGACACAGAATACATAAAGAAAATCCCAGTCCAACTTCTAGATATGAAATCTGTAATGTGTGAAATGAAATGCACAGTGAATGGTAATCATGAGAGATTAGATGTTGCAAAAAATAAGATGAGTAAACTTGAAGACATACCAAGGGAAACTATCCAAAATAAAACACAGAAGGAAAACAATAACTTAAAAATGAAAAGACCATCAGAGAGCTGTGAAACAACTGCAAGTGCCTAATATACATCTAATAAGTCTCTTAAGTAAAGAGGTACAGAAAAAAATATAGGAAGAAACAATGGTAAATTTCCAAATTTTAAAAAATTCTAAACCCACAGTTCCAAGAAGCTCAATGAAGCACAAGAAACAGATAAAACTACACTAATGCTCATCATAATCGAATTGCTCAAAACCAGAAAATCTTAAAAGCAGCCAATGGAATTGTAAAGACCTTCAGCATGTTCTTCTTAGGATTTCCTCTCCAGAGCGCTTCAACCCTTTCTCCTGTACTTCGTATATAGTATTTCATGAACAATATCATGATATAAGTAGAAAAAAATTTTACATTGGTTGGCCTTAATTATTGATTTCTACCTGTTAGCTTCTGTTTAAGTAGGAGGGTGGGAAGATTCTTTTCCATTCTCCGCTATTCTTGAAGTAGAGACAAGGATTGTCATAAATGAAACCAACACTTACTGAGTAGTTTTATCAGTTATTTTTCTTATACTACCTTATGAAATATTTGCAACAATCCTGTGAGCTATGTGCTATCCCCATTTTACAGATGCAAGAAAAGGCTCAGTGAGTGAAATATCCATTGTAGCACAACTAGTATGTGTAGCATCTGGCTGATTCTGAAGTGCACACTTTCTATTACTTGAGATTAAAGTTTGAGATTTTAAAATAAAAAATGCCTACCACTAAGTGGAAATTATCCTCATTACCTAACTAATAGATATTGTAGTTGTCTCCTCAACATGGATTCTACCACTTCTTAATTTTGCATCTATTTCCTCATCCACCAGAGGGCTTTAGGGATTGATCCCAGCTCCTGGGATGGATCTGGATTAGTCTAACCTAGTATGGGTGTCCCAATATCCTTGCTTGGAGTTAATAGAGGTAACCAGGCTAATATTGATAAGCATATTGGTAAGCAAGTACCTTGACTCGGGTCTTATTCAGGATAAACATATAGCCACCTTTGGTGATGAACAATAAGCATAAGGTTTTTGAGGGGAAACCCTGAAAAAACGTTTCCTCACTTTAAAAAAAAAAAAAAGGCAGTAGAGTGATAGTCTTCCCCTCTCATGAGATACAAACAAAGAAGCATACAGTGGCAATTACAATTAGCAATTATCCTAAGACCAGGATTGAAATGAAGCCGTGAATGGCAGAGAAACAAGAAGGGAAGAGCCTGAAGCTTTAAATATATAATTACACAAGTAGATTAATCAACCTTACCCTCACCCTCCTTTTGATTTCCAATTCCGTGAGCTACTTAAGTAAAGGTTTTGTTTTTGTTTTGCTGTGTGGGTGGTTATTCTTACTGATTAATGCTACAACTTACCTGAATGCCAAGACAAGGCAAATTAATCTTGATTTAATTTGAAGTGGGAATAAGGGATGAGCAAGATGAAGACAGGCCCCAGTATCTTAGGGAACAAGCCAAAAATTATGACCTGGGATGGTAAGGATGCAGGAAAAGTAAACATGTAAAGAGGATGCCATTCTTTGGCATATTTCACATTGTTTCCTCCTGTGGCTTGAACATGTGTCCTATCCAAAATTCATGTTGAAGCTTAAATCCCCATTGTATTTGGGGAAGTGATTAAATCCTGAGGGCTCCACCGTCATAAATGGATTAGTTCCTTATAAAAAGGCTGGAGGAAACTAGCCTAGTCTCTTCTGTTCTTCCCATCTTCTACCATGTGAGAACACAGTGTTCACCCCCCTTTGCCCTTTCTGTCATTTCTGCTATGTGATGACACCTAGACAGTGCTATATATGAGGAACAGACCTTCACCAGACACTAAACCTACTGGCACTGGCACCTAGATCTTGGATTACCCAGCCTCCAGAACTGTGAGAAATCATTTCTGTTGTTTACAAATTCCCCAGTCTCAGGTATTTTGTTATAGTGGCACAAATGGGCTAAGAAACTTTCTATAAACAACGCTCATGTCAATAGATCATTGCCTTGGCAATTGAAGCTGAGATGCCACTTTTCAAGATGGTGCTCATAAATGCAGTATTTGTATGCCCCTATACTCTTCCCTCTTCTACTCTCCCTTCTGCTAGCTATTCTTGTGTGGAAGAGAGTGGGAGGGCATTCCAAATTGTATTGAGGATGAACTTAGATTGTGTTTGGAGCAGATATCTTAGATATAAAATTTATGGAATGATTCAGGGTAAATATCAAATGGATGTGGAGTTTGAGGAAGATTTGGTAATATCTTTTTTTTTTTTTTTTTTGAGACAGAGTCTCGCTCTGTCACCCAGGCTGGAGGGCAGTGGCTCGATCTTGGCTCACTGCAAGCTCTGCCTCCCAGGTTCATGCCATTCTCCTGCTTCAGCCTCCCAAGTAGCTGGGACTACAGGTGCCCGCCACCACCCCCGGCTAATTTTTTGTATTTTTAGTAGAGACAGGGTTTCACCATGTTAGCCAGGATGGTCTCGATCTCCTGACCTCGTGATCCGCCCGCCTCGGCCTCCCAAAGTGCTAGGATTACAGGCGTGAGCCACTACGCCCAGCCAGTAATATCTTAAGAGTGTAGACCATACTTTATCTTGGTACTATATCTACCACATAATAGTTCTCAATAGATACACTGAGAACAAGAATGAAGGAATTAAAATGAATTAAACGTTAAATACGTGTTTCCCAAGAATAAACTGTTTTAAAGTCCATCATGAGTCAGAAACTGAATTGGCAGCAGCAACTATCAGATAAACTATCTGATTGCTGGCACCTGCTCTGTGCAAAAGGGAAAAGGAAACTATCAATCAATGTCATTGCAACCTATCATTATTCTTCACAGCTTCCTTTTTCTGAGACGGAGTCTCGCTCTGTCGCCCAGACTGCACTGCAGTGGTGTGATCTTGGCTCACTGCAACCTCCGCCTACCGGGTTCAAGTGGTTCTCCTGCTTCAGCCTCCCTAGTAGCTGGGACTACAGGCACATGCCACCACACCTGGCTAATTGTTTTTTGTATTTTTAGTAGAGATGGGGTTTCACCATGTTAGCCAGGATGGTCTTAATCTCCTGACCTCATGATCTGCCCACCTTGGCCTCCCAAAGTGCTGGGATTACAGGCATGAGTTAGCGTGCCTGGCCCACAGTTTCTTTTTAAACAACCCTATGCCTTCTTTTCCCCAAAAAATGCAAAATGAAAAAAAATTAAACTTGCATTTATTCAATCATCAAACATCCACTGAGCCTTTATTCTGTGTCATCCTTGGACACACAACTAAGAACATGAATAATTTGGAAACCTTAACATCATATTAGAGGATATTTGTCATTTGTGAACCTGTGGCCCAGTCCTCACTTTCCGTAACACAGCTTTAATACTTCTATAAAGTATAACAAACTATGTTTTTTTATTTTTAGATGCTAATTTTCACACATTTCTCCAAAATTCACATAAGACTTTTGCTAGGTTGTAATCAGAAGGCAAAAAAACACCAAGTCTCACTGGCTTGCAACAACAGTTAATTCTCACTCACATTACAAACTGGCAACCTCAAGTCAGCTGCAGGCTTTGTCTACAGACCTCATTTCAGGACCCAGGCTGAAAAAGCAGCTCCAGTTTGAGACATGCCTTTCTCTTTTGGCAACAGAAAAGAGCGAGAGAGTTAGTAGAAACAGACAATGACTCTTCAACCATCTGCTGAGACTTGGTGTTTGGTTTTTTGTTCTTGCGATAGTTTACTGAGAATGATGATTTCCAATTTCATCCATGTCCCTACAAAGGACATGAACTCATCATTTTTTATGGTTGCATAGTATTCCATGGTGTATATGTGCCACATTTTCTTAATCCAGTCTATCATTGTTGGACATTTGGGTTGGTTCCAAGTCTTTGCTATTGTGAATAATGCCACAATAAACATACGTGTGCATGTGTCTTTATAGCAGCATGATTTATAGTCCTTTGGGTATATACCCAGTAATGGGATGGCTGGGTCAAATGGTATTTCTAGTTCTAGATCCCTGAGGAATCGCCACACTGACTTCCACAATGGTTGAACTAGTTTACAGTCCCACCAACAGTGTAAAAGTGTTCCTATTTCTCCACATCCTCTCCAGCACCTGTTGTTTCCTGACTTTTGAATGATTGCCATTCTAACTGGTGTGAGATGGTATTTCATTGTGGTTTTGATTTGCATTTCTCTGATGGCCAGTGATGGTGAGCATTTTTTCATGTGTTTTTTGGCTGCATAAATGTCTTCTTTTGAGAAGTGTCTGTTCATGTCCTTCGCCCACTTTTTGATGGGGTTGTTTGTTTTTTTCTTGTAACTTTGTTTGAGTTCACTGTAGATTCTTGATATTAGCCCTTTGTCAGATGAGTAGGTTGCGAAAATTTTCTCCCATTTTGTAGGTTGCCTGTTCACTCTGATGGTAGTTTCTTTTGCTGTGCAGAAGCTCTTTAGTTTAATTAGATCCCATTTGTCAATTTTGTCTTTTGTTGCCATTGCTTTTGGTGTTTTAGACATGAAGTCCTTGCCCACGCCTATGTCCTGAATGGTAATGCCTAGGTTTTCTTCTAGGGTTTTTATGGTTTTAGGTCTAACATTTAAGTCTTTAATCCATCTTGAACTGATTTTTGTATAAGGTGTAAGGAAGGGATCCAGTTTCAGCTTTCTACATATGGCTAGCCTGTTTTCCCAGCACCATTTATTAAATAAGGAATCCTTTCCCCATTGCTTGTTTTTCTCAGCTTTGTCAAAGATCAGATAGTTGTAGATATGCGGTGTTATTTCTGAGGGCTCTGTTCTGTTCAATTGATCTATATCTCTGTTTTGGTACCAGTACTATGCTGTTTTGGTTACTGTAGCCTTGTAGTATAGTTTGAAGTCAGGTAGTGTGGTGCCTCCAGCTTTGTTCTTTTGGCTTAGGATTGACTTGGCAATGCAGGCTCTTTTTTGGTTCCATATGAACTTTAAAGTAGTTTTCTCCAATTCTGTGAAGAAAGTCATTGGTAGCTTGATGGGGATGGCATTGAATCTGTAAATTACCTTGGGCAGTATGGCCATTTTCACGATATTGATTCTTCCTACCCATGAGCATGGAATGTTCTTCCATTTGTTTGTATCCTCTTTTATTTCCTTCAGCAGTGGTTTGTAGTTCTCCTTGAAGAGGTCCTTCACATCCCTTGTAAGTTGGATTCCTAGGTATTTTATTCTCTTTGAAGCAATTGTGAATGGGAGTTCACTCATGATTTGGCTCTCTGTTTGTCTGTACAGGAATGCTTGTGATTTCTGCACATTGATATTGTATCCTGAGACTTTGCTGAAGTTGCTTATCAGCTTAAGGAGATTTTGGGCTGAGATGATGGGGTTTTCTAGATATACAATCATGTCATCTGCAAACAGGGACAATTTGACTTCCTCTTTTCCTAACTGAATACCCTTTATTTCCTTCTCCTGCCTAATTGCCCTGGCCAGAACTTCCAACACTATGTTGAATAGGAGTGGTGAGAGAGGGCATCCCTGTCTTGTGCCAGTTTTCAAAGGGAATGCTTCCAGTTTTTGCCCATTCAGTATGATATTGGCTGTGGGTTTGTCATAGATAGCTCTTATTATTTTGAAATACCTCCCATCAATACCTAATTTATTGAGATTTTTTAGCATGAAGGGTTGTTTAATTTTGTCAAAGGCCTTTTCTGCATCTATTGAGATAATCATGTGGTTTTTGTCTTTGGCTCCGTTTATATGCTGGATTACATTTATTGATTTTCGTATATGGAACCAGCCTTGCATCCCAGGGATGAAGCCCACTTGATCATGGTGGATAAGCTTTTTGATGTGCTGCTGGATTCGTTTTGCCAGTATTTTATTGAGGATTTTTGCATCAGTGTTCATCAAGGATATTGGTCTAAAATTCTCTTTTTTGGTTATGTCTCTGCCCGGCTTTGGTTTCAGAATGATGCTGGCCTCATAAAATGAGTTAGGGAGGATTCCTTCTTTTTCTATTGATTGGAATAGTTTCAGAAGGAATGACACCAGTTCCTTCTTGTACCTCTGGTAGAATTCGGCTGTGAATCCATCTGGTCCTGGACTCCTTTTGGTTGGTAAGCTATTGATTATTGCCACAATTTCAGATCCTGTTATTGGTCAATTCAGAGATTCAACTTCTTCCTGGTTTAGTCTTGGGAGAGTGTATGTGTCAAGGAATTTATCCATTTCTTCTAGATTTTCTAGTTTATTTGCGTAGAGGTGTTTGTAGTATTCTCTGATGGTAGTTTGTATTTCTGTGGGATCGGTGGTGATAACCCCTTTAACATTTTTTATTGCCTCTATTTGATTCTTCTCTCTTTTTTTCTTTATTAGTCTTGCGAGCGGTCTATCAGTTTTGTTGATCCTTTCAAAAAACCAGCTCCTGGATTCTTTAATTTTTTGAAGGGTTTTTTGTGTCTCTATTTCCTTCAGTTCTGCTCTGATTTTAGTTATTTCTTGCCTTCTGCTAGCTTTTGAATGTGTTTGCTCTTGCTTTTCTAGTTCTTTTAATTGTGATGTTAGGGTGTCAATTTTGGATCTTTCCTGCTTTCTCTTGTGGGCATTTAGTGCTATAAATTTCCCTCTACACACTGCTTTGAATGCATCCCAGAGATTCTGGTATGTTGTGTCTTTGTTCTCATTGGTTTCAAAGAACATCTTTATTTCTGCCTTCATTTCGTTATGTACCCAGTAGTCATTCAGGAGCAGGTTGTTCAGTTTCCATGTAGTTGAGTGGTTTTGAGTGAGATTCTTAATCCTGAGTTCTAGTTTGATTGCACTGTGGTCTGAGAGATAGTTTGTTATAATTTCTGTTCTTTTACATTTGCTGAGGAGAGCTTTACTTCCAATTATGTGGTCAATTTTGGAATAGGTGTGGTGTGGTGCTGAAAAAAATGTATATTCTGTTGATTTGGGGTAGAGAGTTCTGTAGATGTCTATTAGGTCTGCTTGGTGCAGAGCTGAGTTCAATTCCTGGGTGTCCTTGTTGACTTTCTGTCTCGTTGATCTGTCTAATGTTGACAGTGGGGTGTTAAAGTCTCCCATTATTAATGTGTGGGAGTCTAAGTCTCTTTGTAGGTCACTCAGGACTTGCTTTATGAATCTGGGTGCTCCTGTATTGGGTGCATGTATATTTAGGATAGTTAGCTCTTCTTGTTGAATTGATCCCTTTACCATTAAGTAATGGCCTTCTTTGTCTCTTTTGATCTTTGTTGGTTTAAAGTCTGTTTTATCAGAGACTAGGATTGTAACCCCTGCCTTTTTTTGTTTTCCATTTGCTTGGTAGATCTTCCTCCATCCTTTTATGTTGAGCCTATGTGTGTCTCTGCATGTGAGATGGGTTACCTGAATACAGCACACTGATGGGTGTTGACTCTTTATCCAATTTGCCAGTCTGTGTCTTTTAATTGGAGCATTTAGTCCATTTATGTTTAAAGTTAATAGTGTTATGTGTGAATTTGATACTGTCATTATGATGTTAGCTGGTTATTTTGCTCGTTAGTTGATGCAGTTTCTTCCTAGTCTCGATGGTCTTTACATTTTGGCATGATTTTGCAGTGGCTGGTACCGGTTGTTCCTTTCCATGTTTAGTGCTTCCTTCAGGAGCTCTTTTAGGGCAGGCCTGGTGGTGACAAAATCTCTGAGCATTTGCTTGTCTGTAAAGTATTTTATTTCTCCTTCACTTATGAAGCTTAGTTTGGCTGGATATGAAATTCTGGGTTGAAAATTCTTTCCTTTAAGAATGTTGAATACTGTCCCCCACTCTTCTGGCTTGCAGGGTTTCTGCCGAGAGATCCGCTGTTCGTCTGATGGGCTTCCCTTTGAGGGTAACCCGACCTTTCTCTCTGGCTGCCCTTAACATTTCTTCCTTCATTTCAACTTTGGTGAATCTGACAATTATGTGTCTTGAAGTTGCTCTTCTCGAGGAGTATCTTTGTGGCGTTCTCTGTATTTCCTGAATCTGAACGTTGGCCTGCCTTGCTAGATTGGGGAAGTTCTCCTGGATAATATCCTGCAGAGTGTTTTCCAACTTGGTTCCATTATCCCCATCAGTTTCAGGTACACCAATCAGACGTAGATTTGGTCTTTTCACATAGTCCCATATTTCTTGGAGGCTTTGCTCGTTTCTTTTTATTCTTTTTTCTCTGAACTTCCCTTCTCGCTTCATTTCATTCATTTCATCTTCCATTGCTGATACCCTTTCTTCCTGTTGATGGCTTCGGCTCCTGAGGCTTCTGCATTCTTCACGTAGTTCTCAAGCCTTGGTTTTCAGCTCCATCAGCTCCTTTAAGCACTTCTCTGTATTGGTTATTCCAGTTATACATTCTTCTAAATTTTTTTCAAAGTTTTCAACTTCTTTGCCTTTGGTTTGAATGTCCTCCCGTAGCTCAGAGTAATTTGATCGTCTGAAGCCTTCTTCTCTCAGCTCGTCAAAGTCATTCTCCGTCCAGCTTTGTTCCATTGCTGGTGAGAAGCTGCGTTCCTTTGGAGGAGGAGAGGCACTCTGCTTTTTAGAGTTTCCAGTTTTTCTGTTCTGTTTTTTCCCCATCTTTGTGGTTTTATCTACTTTTGGTCTTTGATGATGGTGATGTACAGATGGGTTTTTGGTGTGGATGTCCTTTCTGTTTGTTAGTTTTCCTTCTAACAGACAGGACCCTCAGCTGCAGGTCTGTTGGAGTACCCTGCAGTGTGAGGTGTCAGTGTGCCCTGCTGGGGGGTGCCTCCCAGTTAGGCTGCTCGGGGGTCAGGGGTCAGGGACCCACTTGAGGAGGCAGTCTGCCCGTTCTCAGATCTCCAGCTGCGTACTAGGAGAACCACTGCTCTCTTCAAAACTGTCAGACAGGGACATTTAAGTCTGCAGAGGTTACTGCTGTCTTTTTGTTTGTCTGTGCCCTGCCCCCAGAGGTGGAGCCTACAGAGGCAGGCAGGCCTCCTTGAGCTGTGGTGGACTCCACCCAGTTCCAGCTTCCAGCTGCTTTGTTTACCTAAGCAAGCCTGGGCAATGGTGGGCGCCCCTCCCCCAGCCTCGCTGCCGCCTTGCAGTTTGATCCCAGACTGCTGTGTTAGCAATCAGCAAGACTCTGTGGGCGTAGGACCCTCCGAGCCAGGTGCGGGATATAATCTCGTGGTGCGCCGTTTTTTTAAGCCCGTCGGAAAAGCGCAGTATTCGGGTGGGAGTGACCCAATTTTCCAGGTGCCGTCCGTCACCCCTTTCTTTGATTAGGAAAGGGAACTCCCTGACCCCTTGCGCTTCCCAAGTGAGGCAATGCCTCGCCCTGCTTCGGCTCTCACATGGTGCACGCACCCACTAACCTGCGCCCACTGTCTGGCACTCCCTAGTGAGATGAATCCGGTACCTCAGATGGAAATGCAGAAATCACCGGTCTTCTGCGTCGCTCACGCTGGGAGCTGTAGACCGGAGCTGTTCCTATTCGGCCATCTTGGCTCCTCCCCTCTCCCCTCTTTTTTAATTTAAAGAACATTTACAAATAATTAGCAACTTGTTCACTTTTAAGTCATACCAAAAACATGGCTGAAAATGTGCACTGCTATTGAGAAATCCGGGGTACAAATGAAAATAGAAGTAAGTACAACATGTCAAGGACTAAATAACAAGCTCTCATTCTGTTAGCATCTGCCCCTTAATGATCTTAACATCCAAAGTGTTTGAGGCTGTGTGCCAAGAACTATAAAATAAATCAATATTTTTTTGTTCAAGAATGTATGAGTCAGATATTCAAATTAGCTAACAAGTGACTTTTGTTTCATAATAAAATAATTACATTTTAGAACTGGAAGGAACCCGAGAGAGTACACTGATCTGTGTAGAGACAGACCCTCTTTATCTCTTTCAAGTACATTTACATTAGTAAATATACCCTTTTTATCCCTCTCAAGTACAAGTATAGTTACATTAGTCACTCGACCCAAACCTTAATAGGCTGCCAAAACATTTTCATAAACGAAATGAAATGGAAATAAAATAGTAAGAGAAGAGGTTATTCCATATGTTGAACTTTGGTCCTGGGCTCTAAGCTCACCACTGTTTTAGTTAACGTTCACATGCTCAGAGATTGTTCCCCAAACCTACATCTTGGTAAGGCAGCTGGCTCCTGAGGAGTGAGGCGTCTTGACACCCACTTCACTGGAATCAGTCTCCTTCAGCATCCTAAGGCACTTAGCTCTAATGAACTGCCCAGACTCCCGTTTGCATTATGATAAGCTCCTCTTTAGAACCTCTACTGTCTGCTTTTGACAGCCGACCTCAAGGAATACTGACTTAATCCAGGAATCCCAATAACATTTAATATTTATCTTCCTTTTCTGGGAGGAATCTACACTTATCCAAGTTGCCCAAGTGAGCAGTTCCCTCCCCCCAAATAATTAGTTCTACTCCCCAGAGGGTCTGTGAGTGAATCCCTCTGTCACTTTTGAAATGTCCCATTATAGTTTTCATCTGTAAATATGTCAATATGTATCCAAAAGATGAGGATCTTTAAAAACGTAATCATAATGCTACTATCACATGTAAAAATGAAACATAATTCCTTAATATCATCAGATATCCAGTGTTTAAATTTTTCCAGTCTCATGTTTTTGTACGTTTTTAAATAATCACATGTTTAAATCGTTTGCATCTCCAAGGCGTCGACCTCCCCTCCATTCTCCTGGGCGTCGCGCTTCCCTCTTTGTTTCCCGCCCTTGCGGTTCCGTCGGAACCTAACGAGCTTCCTTCCACCGCAAAAGAGCTGGAGAACAATGCTAGGCAACGTGCTGGAGACCTTGGCCCTCGGAACCCAAGTCACGCCTCCCATGTGAGCTCTGGAGGGAGAACTTTATGTGTTGCACTGAGGGCAGTCTCCGGAAACGCGATTCGCAGCGGGCGCCGGAAGCGGTCTTGTGTCTGCAGCTCTGGCAGAGGACCGTTCCACTAGACACGCTGAAGGGACTGGGTACGTGTTTTCCTTCAGGACCAGAGCTGAGAGGAGCTGGGATCGCGGCGGCAATGGAACGGGCCTCAGAAAGGCGCACGGCCAGCGCGCTTTTTGCGGGGTTCCGGGCCTTGGGACTTTTCAGCAACGACATTCCACACGTGGTGCGGTTCAGCGCGCTCAAGCGCCGGTTCTATGTAACAACCTGCGTGGGCAAGAGTTTCCACACCTATGACGTGAGTGACTTCTTTTGTTAGCTTCCCAGGAAAACCACCCTCCTTGGCCCCTAACTCTGTCCTGGAGCAGTCCGGTTCTCCCTTCCCATTTACCACGGGCTTCCCTTCTTTAACCTCTCCCTGTCCTATTAATATTTCGCCATCCGGTCACGTCCATGTGCTGATTTGGCACTTGCAGTCCTCCTGGGGCGTGTTTCAGAGGCAGCCTGGCCAAGGGGAAACTGCTAGAGAACATCTCAGTTGTATGGCAGTAATATTTGTTCAGTGAATATTTATTGACCTTCCCTTGAAGGTGGAAACATAATTAAGACAAACCTCTACCTCTTGCATTCTTAATGAGAGAGAAAAACATGCACGCTATTACGTTATTGGTGACACGAGCTGAGTTAGAAATTCACTCTAGGTGGAATACATTGGGAGAACCGGAGATGGTGAGATTAATTACCGTTAGGGAAAATATCTAATAGCAATCAGTTATTTTCAAGTAACGCAAAGTGTCTGGCACTGTCGCTCTAAGCCTTGCAGCCGTTTCTTTGCAACATAGGTGTCATTATACCGTAGCACCTTTATATAATCTATTAAAGTAAATTTCAGATAAATCACTTGTTAGTGATGATTTTTTCTCCTATAACAGTTCATCGATCATTGTAATAGTGTCTCTTGTTTACTTGTTTCTTTTGTCTTCTCCGAAAGAATGTAACCTCTGTGAGAACAGGAACCTTGATGAGGAGGATGATAATAGTCAGTGTTAATTAAGTACTTTCTTTTCTGGAAAACAGGTAGAGTTGTCTCTCTTGGAGGATTGTGAATATCAAATGGCTTATTAGCAAAAAGAGCTGGGAGGTAGGAACTAGTTGAGTTAGTGGAAAAGGAAAGTGAGGGCAGAGCTGAGGTGAAGAGCAATTGGGTTTCTCAGAGTCTAAGTTGGTAATGGAGACAGGGTGGGTTAGAACCATATTAATCATGTGAAAGTATTTAGTGTTACCATTCTCTGCACTTGTTCCTTGCTTGCTAACTTTTGCTTTTGCTGGTTAATGTTTTCTTCCTTGAAATGTAATTTTTCTGAGTTTATTACTGAAATAACTCTTGAAATCTTGTCTTTGGTACAGTGTCTTTCCTGACACTGCGTTACACACAGACACATGTGTTTTTCCCTATATTCTACTTCCAAAGAAACCCTGTGGTGAGGAGAGTAACATATTTGTACATTTTATAAAGTTAACAATTTACTTACTGTGTGTTGACATTTAGTCATAATAAAGATGGCTTTTAAGTTCTCCTCTAGTTCTAACACTGATGATACATTCGTAACATCATGGCATGTAAATGTTCTTTACCCAGACTGTACACTGCTCAGATTAACCAATGCATTGGGCTGTGACCTCTAAAACTGAAAATACTTGGGAGTAAAAAGAAAAAAAAAAAGGAGCTAATGAACCTAAGTCACTAATTGGGTCTACAAGTGCTCTATCCCATGACTATGGCTATATATGCTGTCCCCAGTCAGACTTCCTACAGTCCTACAAATTAGTTTCTTCTACAGGGGAAACTAGACAAGTTGTGAATAGGTGGTAGTAGTGATGGTAGTAGCTATCATGTATTGAGCAGTTATTATATGACTGGCCCCATTCTGTTTTACACAAATTTACTCATTGAATCCTCATAACAATCCCATAAAGTAAATAAATACCTGTTTTACAAATGAAGAATTTGAGGCACAGGGAGCTTATTTTTCCAGGGTCATACAGCTGGATCAGTAGCCATGATTGGGGTCAGCAAATTACAGTCTGTAAGCCAGTCTAGCCCACTGTTTGTTTTTGTATGACCCAGGAGTTACGAATGATTTTGACATGTTTAAATGTTTGTGGAGGCAGGCTGGGGGTAGAGAGAAGGATATTTCATGACATGAAAACTATGTGAAAATCAAATTTCAGTATCTATAGATAAAAGTTTAATATACTCATGTACATTATTTATCTATTACGTATGGCTGTTTTCATGCTACGGTGGCAGAAGTGAGTAGTTGGCAACAGAGACCACATGCATTGCCTGCAAAGCCTAAAATATTTAATATTTGGCCCATTATAGAAAACATTTGCCTACCCCTTCCATCACCACTCCTGGTGAAATACAGTTGAAAATATAAACTTTCCTAATAAAGAAAATTAGTGTCAGTAAGTGTCCTTCTTATGAAGGACAGCATAGCAAATATACGTATGAGGTTATATCTTAATCTTCAGGTGTTAGGTTATTATGATTATGTTTGTTAATGAAAATTTAACCTTTTTTCTTTTTTAAACAGGTTCAGAAACTTAGTCTGGTTGCAGTAAGTAAGTATGGACTTTATTCTGAATTTATGCACATCTAAACTTTTTTTTAATTTTGACATAAATGTGAGACTTACAGAGCATATAAGGAAGCCAGGGTAACATGTATGTCTTATAAACTTACATTATCAGCAACAAAAAAGGGTGCCAGGATAAATCATGTTTTGCTTTTAGTTGTTATGTATCTTTATTTTCTTTAATCTGGAACTGTTCTTTAGACTTTGTGCTTCATGACATTGACACATTGACATTTTTGAAGAGTACAGGCTCATTTAGAATGTCCTTCAGTTTGAGTTTTTTTGACATTTCTTCAGGATTAGATTTAGGTTGTACCCCTTGGGAGGAATCACAGTGAACTGTATCAGAAGGCACATGCTGTTAGTTGGTTCTGTTCCTGGTAGTGATTGGTTAGGAGGCTCTATTTTTAAGTTAGTGTTTTGTCATTTGTAACAAGTAAGTATCTTTTGGTAGTATGCACTGGGACTATGTAAATATCTTAGTACTCTTCAAAGTTATTACCTGCTGCTTTTATATTTTATGATGATACTTGCCTGAATCAGTTATTAGTGTGATGGTTGCCAAATGCATGTTGATTATCCTTAATCCAAAAATTTGAAACCCAAAATGCTCCTAAGTCTGAAACTTTTTGAGAGCCAACATGACGTTAACAGGGAAATATTCATTGGAACATTTCCGATTTCAGATTTTCAGATTAGGAACATTCACCTGGTTATGCAAATAGTCCAAAATCCAAAAAAATCCGGAATCTGAAACACTTCTGGTCTCAAGCATTTCAGATAAAGCATAGTCAGCCTATAGTGATTTTCTTTTGCCATCATTCCTTCTACTGTAAGGAAAAGTTTTCCCTTTTCTCACATTTTGGTATTTCTTTCCAATGGAAGGGTTTTTTTTAAACTATCTAATAGAATAAAACATATCTCAGGGCGGAGAGGTACTTGTTTTACCATCAAATATGGTTCTTGTGAGAGAAACAGAAGACCTACAAGGACTGTAATGTGTATGTGTATTAAACTTATATTTTAATAATAGATTAGAAGGCAGAAGAAAGGCATTGGAACTTAAGTTGAATACAAAAGTGAATGATAAACTTATAAAACAGGGTTATGCAAACAAATACTAATATGGAATTTGCAGCATGAAAAGTACAACAATCCTGTGTCTACTAACCCTCCTGCCCCAAAAGAGGAAATGAAAAGGTCAGTGTGACCAGGATACTGAGAGAAGAATCATATGTCACGTGAGAAATGCTAAAGATTGATAGGCATATTTCCCTTGGAGAAGACTGTAGAAACAATATTGTCTTTAAATGTTTTAGGAATAGGCATATAGAATACCATATGTAATATTTTTGGGTTGGTCCAAAGGGTAGAGTTAGAGATTTAGATTTTGAGTTACTTTTAAAATTTTTCTGGAGTTATTAGTGAACTTGATGTTCCAGAAGATACTCACATGGGTTAGGCATGTGGCTCATGCCTGTAATCCCAGCACTTTGGAAGGCCGAGGTGGGCAGATCACCTGAGGTCAGGAGTTCAAGACCAGCCTGTCTAACATGGCGAAACCCTGTCTCTTCTAAAAATACAAACATTAGCCGGGTGTGGTGGTGCACTCCTATAATCCCAGCTACTTGGGAGGCTGAGGCAGGAGAATCAGTTGAACCTGGGAGGCGGATGTTGCAGTGTGCCAAGATTGCATCACTGCACTCCAGCCTGAGCGACACAGCAAGACTCCGTCTCTCAAAAAAAAAGAAAAAAAAAAAAGATGTTCACATGAAGACTGGATGACTGTCGTGTCAGAGCTTTGTGTTTCAAATGACAGTTTTTTCCAAATAACCTCAAAAAGCTTGTTTTCATTTCTCTAGGATTATGTTTTTATTTCTGCAAATCCTAGACATTCTCTTAGGGAAGGACAAGGTGATTTCCTATCCTTAGTTTGATAGTTACTATTAGATATCTAAAATATTTTAGTTAAAATTTTATACACTGATTCTCAACTTTGATCTTTATTTATATATATTTTTAAATTATAGCCATGAAAAATGTTATATGTATACTTGAGGTTTCTCTTTAACATCTTAAAAATCCCTGTTTCTTTCATTTTGTATTTTCTGCTAGGTAATTCTGTTCCACAGGATATCTGCTGTATGGCAGCTGATGGCAGATTAGTCTTTGCTGCTTATGGAAATGTTTTCTCTGCATTTGCCCGTAATAAAGAGGTTGGTATCGCTGAACTACTTGTTTGTCAGTCAGTATTTGTTTGTCATGATAGTGGAGGGAACTTTAATTTTGTCATTCTTTACCCAGCACACTCTGGAACTATACAGTATTCTTTTTTTTCTAATGTATATTCAGTTTTCTGGAGGAAGATAAATTTTCAGAAAAGGCTTACTTAAAACTGGTGCTTTACTTCAGTTTCTTTGCCAGAGATGAATATCAGAATTACTTGGAGACCTTCTTCAAAATTTTTTATGCCGTTAGTTCCCATCTCAGGAGTTTTCTGTTTTGTATATTTGTTGAGATAGGACGTAATGTGTATTATTAAGTGTAGTTTTAAAATACTTTCCTAGAAAATTCATATTTGTACCACCACTTTATGTGGATTGGTTATTTATTATGTATAACTTAGCTTATAACTCTTTTTCTAAAAATCAGATGCCTGTTCGCTGTTTAGAGAAAGCTAGATTCTATGTTTTCTCCACTGCTAAGGAAAGATCTTTTCTGGTCTAAATCTACCAGTTGGTTTCTGAATTTGTCCTGGAACAACTAGCTTGAGAAGTGACCTGGCCTTAATGGTCTAGAATGAAAGGAAATGTAGGAATGGAGATACAAAGATAGCCAAATGATAGTATCACTGTACTTGTCAGGGACTTGGAGTGAGGTGGTTCCCACAGTCTTTCATCATCACTTCCTGTGGCAGAGGAAGGTAACTTATCTGTAGAGTTCTTTAATGGAAGGTGTTCAGATTTTTAGAATTGGAAAAAATGTTCATTTTTGTATTGTTGTTTATAGTTTTCCCAGGGAGATATATGTGATTTACATGAGGAGACTTTATCCTATATGTATAACCTATATGTGGTTCAGATGTGGAGACTTTAATAAAGGACCTTTATGCACAGGTGTGGTCAGGGTTAGGGGAACAAAATAGGGGTGGGGAGGCATCAAACACTGTCAACTGTAGGAAGTTGTTACCACCCCTAAGGCCAAAGGGCCAAGGAGAGGAAATAGTGTTACTGGAATCTAGTGAGAACTGAAACCATGGAGAAGGGGCTATACTTATGGAGGGATCAGCTACTGTAAGGATCTCTGTCAAAGCAGAAAGGTATGGGGAAGAAGACCCTATATCCCCCTTTCCCATCCCATCTGAAAGCCAGTTGGTGATGGAGTCTTTAGAGATCAGCCTTCTGGAATATACCATCTCGCTAGGATATATGTAGTTGCACTGATTGAATTGGGTGAGGGAACTAGGTGTGTGTGCATGCCTCCTCTCTAACCCAAGATGGAAGGCAGAGCCT
Source organism: Pan paniscus (assembly GCF_029289425.2). NCBI lineage: Eukaryota > Metazoa > Chordata > Mammalia > Primates > Hominidae > Pan > Pan paniscus. Next base: position 106,368,286 of record NC_073253.2, read on the forward strand.
CAAAGGTCTCATTTCTTTGTTCTTAATGGACAGTTTACTTCCTTATTGTTGAACTGGCTGAGGGAGCAGATGAACATGCCTGGTCCCTTAATATTTATGTGTTCATCCTAACCTTGAATAATCAAAAGTTGGGGTACATTTCTTAACAGAAGCATCTCAGGATTAGCATGTTTTTGGGATAATATGAATAATATGACATGATGACTGAGTAATAATATGAAATTCTTTTAAATTTCGATGTTTTAGATAGTACATACCTTTAAGGGTCATAAGGCAGAAATCCATCTCTTGCAACCCTTTGGAGACCACATTATCTCTGTTGATACTGACGGCATTCTTATTATTTGGCACATATATTCAGAAGGTAAGAGTTAATTCATTTATTTGCTTTATCTTAGGGTAGTATGTGTTTAATTAAAATTTAAAATCTATGTAAACATCTATGCCAGAGATTTTGCCTGTAAATAGTAAGAAATTAAAAAAATCAAAAATCTTTAACGTGTAAGAAAAAAATTCTAAGTAAGAAAGAAATAAACAACTTTAGCAAGTTAACTACTTATAAACTGTTTAATGTGCTTACCTCAACTAATGTATTTTCCATTGCAGTTCTCCAACTTTAATGATTTGTTGTATTGTTTTCCCTGTGGAGTGAATATTGATGTATTTTCATACCTGAGTAATTCTTGGTTTGTATTTTCACCTTTTAGTAAAGGAGACTGTAATAGTAAACTTGATCTTGTAATCTGAAGGAAAATATACATCCATTTCCTAGGGATATGAGTCAGTTTCTTTCAACTGTGATAGCTTAGACAGTGGCTATGTTTATGGGATTATGTATCTTTAAACATGAAGAATTTATCCCTAGGATATCTACACCTTTCCTCAATAAAATACTGGGTTCATCATGAATTGAATCTTTTAAGTTCTTTAATCTGGTTACATTTTTAGCTTATATTGCCTCTTGGGTTTTTTTGTTTTTTTTTTTTTTTTTTTAGTAAATATCCTGAAGATTGCATTTCTGGGAATTATTCCAGGTTCTTATTTCAGATTAGTAACCCTTTTCTTGTTTTGTTTTTGCTCAAGTAGAGGGAGGGAACAGAATTCCAAAAGTATTCCCTGTGCAGATAGAAGTTAAAAGGGCTTTAATTAGGTTACAGGATCTGGTTCTTACATTCCAGCAGACTCTCTTGAACCAGTATATTCAGGGAGCCATTTGTAGTGACTGACGAATAAAGGCAAGGATCTCTTAAAATAGCATTCAAAGTAAAGTTTATATAATTTTCACCTATACCTATACATCCTAAACTGTGGTACCCATACCCTGGGATTGTACAGCAGTGTGCCAGATAGTATGTGAACCTAAAGATTAAGTGAAATGTACCTTCTTTGATACACAAATTTACTGGAAAATAGAGTGGAACATTGTTTTAATCGTGGAGGAACTGTAAAGTGAAAAGCAGAATTCAAACATAGAAATTTTGAATGTAACCAAAGATTTCAGATAATTTTTTTATCTTGGAGCAAGTGACCACTGGCGATGCCACCCCCCACTCCACAGGGTTATACGTTTTTTTTTTCTCCTTTATTAGAGATTATTTTGTGGAAATGTGTGAGAAGTACTCTTATTTCACTGAGGTGTGCCTTTTATTTTTGGCATTTTTTGAGTGGCCCATCAAACTTTCCAGATAATTGGCTCTTCATTCCCTGAAAGAGCTAAGTATAAGCACTTCACTTGGAATATTCACTCCTGTCTGTTGATCAAATTACAGAAACATTAATGCTAATCCTTAGGATCTTTTTTTTTTAACTTTATTATCCTTTTCTGTAAAGTAATTCAAAAGTGAATGAAACTTTTAATAGTATTTTTATTAGAAGTTACAGAAAATTTTTGACAGTCTAAATTAAATTACATTTACAAGTTGCCCCTCATTTATTTTATTTCTCAAGGAATGTTTATAGATTAGTATCTAAGTCTGTGGTTTATTTTAACATATAAATCTTTGATGTGATAGACTTACTTTAAGTGATAAATATATGGTTACATAAAACATTTTAAACTATTTTATAAAAAATATTTATAACTTTCACTTTTGTAGAAGAATACCTGCAGTTGACTTTTGATAAATCAGTATTTAAAATTTCTGCAATTTTGCATCCAAGTACCTACTTGAATAAAATACTTCTGGGCAGTGAACAAGGAAGCCTGCAGTTGTGGAATGTAAAATCCAAGTAAGTATTTTAGTTAGAAAATAATATAGTTGTCACCTTATCCTCATCTACTACTTCCTAATGCATACTTAAGTCTCATTTCTCCCTGCCCTTATATATTTATTTGGAGGGTTGTCTATAAATAACAGTTGGTCCCCTGTATCAGAGGAGTCAATTAACCTGGGATCAAAAATATTCAAGGAAAAATAAATAAATAATAATACAACAATAAAACATCACATTTTAAAGTAGTACAGTATAACAGCTATTTACATAGTATTTACATTATATTAGGTCTTATAAGTAAGCTAGAGATTATTTAAAGTATGTGCATAAATGTGTGAAAGTTATATGCAAATACCACACCATTTTATGTAAGGGACTTGAGCATCTGTGAATTTTGGTATCAGCAGAGAAGTTGGGGAAGTCCTGGAACCAATCCCCCACAGGTACTGAGATATAACTATATGTTTGCTTTTGGAGTTGTTGCTGGTGGCATCACATATGTGAAAGGTGGCATGTGATCCTGACACATGTTAGACAGCTTCATAAATGCTCACTGAAAAGTATGTACTAATGACCTAATAACTGTAAAGAATTGCTATAGAGAAGGCTCTAATAAAGATCTATGAGATCCATCAGAAAATAATAATAATGAGATTATTACTAGGGAGCTTCTGATTTTCCATACATGAAGATTTTCTATACATGAAGAAGGTAAAAGATGGAAAGGCAAATCAATAATTTAGTGCTAGCATTTAGAAATGATTTTTAGGGTTAAAAGTACTTCCATAATCTCCCATAGATATGGCAAATATCTAATATTGATGTAGCTAGAGGGCTGGATACATGATTTTGAATACTTCTATCCATTATGTAAACATTTATCAGTAGAAAAAGGTGGCAGCTCACACTTCTTTGTATAGCATTTTAAAAAGCAAACAAAAATATTTGACCATCCAAATTGTTTTTTTCCAAAGTCCTTTTAAATTCAAAAGAGAAAATAAGATTATTAAAGGTTTGATGTTTTAAATCAGTGTTTCATTACAATTTAACAAATACCATTGACTGCCTACTTTGTGCTAGGTTCAGCGATAGTGACTGAAATACTGTCTTTGCCCATTTACAGAATTTAATACATGATTTAATACTTTAATGATAATTATAATTTCAGATAGCTCTGCTCCATGGATGTGTTATCATTCATGACTTGCTTCTGAAATTGAGAGCAGCATTACTGTTGTCATATAACAGTCATATAACATGCAAATAATATTTTTATTAAAATATAAGTTATTCCCTTTCATGATGATGTTTCTATAAAGATACTGCAGTCCTAAATTTTTTTTACTGTAGCATGTAATATAACATGATTTTTACTCACGTATTTTTTTTCCATTTAGGACATTTAATTTCTTAATGAGGTGGCATAGCATAGTAGTTAGTTTGAGACCTAGAATTTGTCTGGACAATATTACTAACCTTGTGACATTAGCTTAATCATCAGAATAGTGTGTGGAAGAGTAAGAACTTAATAAATATCACCTATTATTATTTCACTTTTTAATGTGTAGCTGGTATTGTTTTCCTCCAAAAAAAAAAAAAATACAGCTTTCAACTATTTTTCTTCTTGTAGTAAACTTCTATATACATTTCCAGGATGGAAAGTTGGAGTGACAGCTCTTCAGCAGGTTAGTATTTTTCTGTTAAGTCAAAGAGGAACAAAGTTAATAGGAAAATCCTTCAGTTTCAGGAATCAATCATAATTTTAGACGTAAAGACGAAACAATATATAGCTTAGTTTACCTTTAAAATTGTTAGCCTGAGGAAATAGTGTTTTGGAAATGTAAGTTAAAACAAGTAATAATGCCTTTGCCAATAACGCTTATTGGAGTCCTTTGTGCTTATAGTTTGACTTAAATCTGTGGTTGCTATGGATCCTTGTTTCTAATCATTTTGCAAGTATATGTAGTCCATTGTCTTGTGTAGACTGGAAATGAGTGTTCAGCAATGCAAGCGGTATTGTAAGTCATGTAGAGAAATTTGTCAAGATGTTGAGATTTATGGTTTGAAATAATTGGAGCCAAAATCCTAATGTTTGATTCGATGATGGACTATTTAAGAAATAACTGCTTTTTTTTAATGAATCTGCAAAATATGTATAAATAAATGAATGCATGTCTACAGCGAATCTTGTGTTTATATTGGCCACATATGTAGCCACTATACCCTTATCTTTTTCAGTATCCATTGTCTATACTTGCCCAATTTATATGTATTCCTTATCTTCTCTTGCTGTCATCAGCCTAGCTCCACTTTTGCCTATCCAGAAGACTTCATAAGTATCAGAGGATTAGGACCCTTGAGGACAAGGGATTATATTTGTTTTAGTATCTCCAATTTCTACACAGGGTCTCATGCATAGTAGACACTTGATGACAAATTAATAAAACATGTAGCCTGATTCCATTCTATAATGATATTGGACATTGATCTTTGCTAAAATAGAGAAATTCATAATAGAGCCTGTATGTAAGACTTGTACTATAGACCATTATAACCATAGAATATTAGAACTGGAACAGACTAATTGTAAAACTTTTTTTGCCTTTTCACATGTTTTGTAGGTTTTTCCTACTTTCTTGGATAAGCAATTCTTCACTTCCTTTGTAATTGGTTACATGTTGCCACACATAGCGCAAGCCTTTATGTTTTCTAGTTGTCTCCTTTTTCTGTTTCCATCCAGTCCAGTGATCTGTAGTGATTTTATACATAGCTTTCTTTTTCTGTTGTGGTTGTTTTCTTTCCAAAATCTTACCAGCTAGGTTTTGGGAATGAGGATGGGATGTTGACTGGCAGAATTGAAGCTGGGAAGTAATTTGGAAAAATCATTACTGAATACTTCTATGCTGAATAAAAAAGTATGCTTGAATGGTAATACTTGCTGAGTTTTTCTGCCATCTTTTAGAAGATACTTCATTATTTCTTTTGATAACACCTAATAAGTGATGAGTATCATCAGGATTATTAAAGCTATTTTGCTTAAGAAAGTAAAAGTTTGAATAATTTAATTTTTAGGCACCAGCTGTGGATGTTGTTGCTATTGGTCTTATGTCAGGTCAAGTTATCATTCACAACATTAAATTTAATGAAACATTAATGAAGTTTCGTCAAGACTGGGGACCCATTACTTCAATTTCATTTCGCACAGGTAACTTTTAACATACTTATTGATAGGAGTTAAGAACACTTAAAATTCATTACTTTAAAAGTCAATTTTTTTTGTCTTCTGGTAGCTTAATCTAATAGAAGTGAATGAATACTGGAGTAAAAGGCAAAGAAATATGAATAGATTATTGGTATATAGTTTTTTTCTAACTTTATGGATTAAAAGGGAAGAGAGAAGAATTCTTGTTTATTTTGGGGGATCTAGAAGTATTTTTCTTAATGTATTTTATTTTAATAACAGATGGTCATCCAGTAATGGCAGCTGGAAGCCCATGTGGCCATATTGGACTCTGGGATCTAGAAGACAAAAAATTAATCAACCAAATGAGAAATGCACACTCTACAGCAATTGCCGGACTGACATTTCTCCATAGAGAGCCACTTCTTGTCACAAATGGCGCTGACAATGCTCTTAGGGTATTATGATTATTGTTAACATCTTCCTGGCTCATCTAACTTACCCTTTGGGTTATTACAAGCTTGCTTTAATGTATCAGCTTTCAACCTAGAAGATGAAAGGAATATGGAATGAGATATTGGTATAGATGAAACAAAAAGCACAGCAGGTGACATGATTGCAGTGAAGCGGGAAAGAATTACAGTTTATTTCTCCCCCAATACCCACTCCCTCCCTTGTAGCTCCAGGGTCAGTGGCTTAGCAAGCACTACTCAATACCAGTTGATTTATGTAGGGGGTGATTTGACTACTTGCAGATCAGATGGAACATTGTAGAAGAACTGACGTTTTTATTTCTTGGCAGATATGGATATTTGATGGTCCTACAGGTGAAGGCCGACTTTTGAGATTCAGAATGGGTCATAGTGCTCCTCTTACCAATATCAGATATTATGGACAGAATGGACAGCAGATTCTAAGTGCAAGTGAGCTTCTGCTTCATACTATTAGTTTATTTCAGCAAGTATTGAGATGTGGGTGCCCAGTATGAGGTTTGATATTTACACATATTTAGATTCACATATCTCTTTGAGTGACTTAGAAGTCTGGGTAAAACTAAGAGTCCTTTTTGTCTACTTGAGAAGCACTATAGATGTTATTATCTATGCTTAATGTGTCCTTCTATTTACTAATCCTCAGAGACAGAATGGTTAGATTCTAAAAATTCTGTTAGTCTGCTGAAAATTATTAGTACCTCATTTTCATTTTATCCTTTGTTCTTACTAAATGGCATTCTATAAAAAGTTGAATATTTTAATGAAGTAGTTGCAATCTGGTTTTCCCTTTAAAGTGTCCCAAACTGTAACTTCAAGATTTTCAAATTGAATTTTATAAAATTTGTGATTCACATAGTCCCTTGTTTTAATGAAGCTTGATTAGGGATTTTCTGTGTATATCAACAGGTCAAGATGGAACTCTTCAGTCATTTTCCACGGTACATGAAAAATTCAATAAGAGCTTGGGACATGGTAGGTCCTCTACAAGACAAAATAAGCTGGTCACGAAAGAAACATTTCAACAGTCTATGAAACAACTGGAGGAAGTTTCATCAAAGCATTTTATTTTTTCTTGGATGAACTAGATAAACATGTATGGAAGAGGTAGTAAGATTCCTGGCATCAAAGTTGCTATAGAAGTGGTTGAGGTTCTGCTATAAGGTTATTGAAAAAAGTTAGACATCTTGGGTGGTAAAAACATACTGCTGCCACCCAAAAGATGTTCATGGCCTCACTTGAGCTATCTGTAGAGTGCACAGTTTTTAAAATGGAAGGTAGCTTAGAGAAAGCATCAAAGTAAGTGGCATCCAATATTTTTGCTTTAAAGCAATCATTTATTCTCTTTCCCTTTTCATGGTTTCCAGCCTTTGAAAGATTTTGTTTATTAAACAACAAAATCTTACTTGGTTTTATGATTACTAATTTTTAAGTTACTATCTTATACTATTCATGCATGTATATAAATTTTAAGATTGTTTTTAACAATATCTAAAATAACTTTTCTTAGAATTAAAAAATAACAGTGGTAATAACATCTTTGTTTTGTTTCTGACTTAAATGGGAATGTCTTGTACTTTATAGTTACAAGACTGATAGCTTTTCTTTTATATACACTTTTTATTAAGAAGGATTCATAGCTATGTATGTTCCCCTTTCCCCCATCCTTAGGATTAATAAATAAAAAGAGAGTTAAACGTAAAGGACTTCAGAATACCATGTCAGTGAGACTTCCACCCATCACAAAGTTTGCAGCAGGTAAGTAACTTCAAACTGTGTTTTGAGAAGTTCTCCTTTGTCATTTATTTCCTACTGTATGCTATTTTATTTTCTGTTTTAATAAATGCTTTTACAAATATTAATAAGCATTCAGAAGGTAACCCCAGGTGCATGCTGGTCTTTTGTGAAGACTAAAAATGAGTTATTTTAAATGTGAACTTCTTATCTATTAACATCAGGCTTTGCTCTTCTGTATAACAGGTATTAATAATATTTGATTTTATAGCCTTTTTATTCTGTCATATGCCTGGTATAATGAAAGTCACTAATGTAAAAAGAACTGGAACAGCAGAGTATGAGAACATAGAGCTCTGACTAATTAAGATCTAAGAATACTGAGGTCTTAGTATACTATGTCATTTGACCTGTGCCACTTTCAAAGAAGTGATTTTAAGAAAAATATAGATAATGGGTTTGTTGCGTGAAATTTATCATGGGAAATTACTGTAGAGGCACCATTTCTATTTGAAAGTTGTTATTATGACCACCTTTCTGTTTTCTCAGAGCTTGAGTCATGTTTCTAAAAACATTTGAATCACATCACTCATCTGCTTAAAATTTTTTAGTGGCTTCTTAACACCTTTAGAGTGGAATCTCATCTCCTTAACATGACTTTCAAGACCCTTTGTAGTGTGGTCCTGATTGCCTTGCCCTACTCCTATCCCTCCCAAGAAGATACTACACTTACTTGCTGTCCTCCGTTTTGTTCATTTTTTCTTGTGCATGTTATCCCCCCCAGGTAATTTCTACTTGTTCTACTACTCCATCCAGAGAGCCATTTACTTTCCCCAAATCTCCTGAGTGGTCTTATAAGACACTGTCATACTTTATTATAATTTCTTCTGATTAGAATCTCTTGTTAGGTATGTTAATTAGCTTGATTTAGCCGTTCCACAATGTATACATATCACAACGTTATGTTCTATGCCATAAACACATAAATACACACATTTTTTATTTGTCAATTAAAAAATAACCTCTTGTTAGATTGGAAACATATTGTTATCAGATATTACCTGTTTGTTTTACCATTGTATCCCTAGTGTCTGAAATATTGGATGCCTAATTAGTAATAAATGAATAACAGAATGAAAAGTAATTTGATTTATGATTTTCATTACGTTTTAGAGGAAGCTCGTGAAAGTGACTGGGATGGTATCATTGCTTGCCATCAAGGTAAGCTATCTTGCTCAACCTGGAATTATCAGAAATCTACAATAGGCGCTTACTTTCTCAAGCCAAAAGAGTTGAAGACAGATGACATAACTGCAACAGTAAGTGAGCTTGTTTATAAGAGTATCTTCTCTTTAAAACTTTCCTATGGAAATCTTGTTATACTCAAGGTTTCTCATCATAATATTGATTGAAAAAACGTAGTTTAACATTTTAAAGCATTGCATAACCCAAAGCCACAAAGATTTGCTCCTGTGACTTCTAAGAGTTTTCTAGTTTTAGCTCTTGTATTTAGATTTATTCTCTCTGAATTGACTTTTGTGTATGGTATGATAAAAGGGGTCCAAATTCATTTTTTTGCATGTGGATATCCAGTTGTCCCAGCACTATTTGTTCAAAAGACTATTCTTTCTCCATTGAAAGATCTTGTTTCCTCTGCTGAAAGCCATTTGACCATGTATGTAAGAGTTTATTTCTGGACTCTCAATTCTCTTCCATTGATCTGTATGTCTGTTCTTATACCAGTACCACACTGTCTTGATTTTGATAGCTTTGTGGTAAGTTTTGAAATCAGGAAGTGTGACTTCTCCAGGTTTTTTGTTCTTTTTTCAAGATTGTTTTGGCTCTTCTGGTCCCTTGCATTTCCGTATGGATTTTAGAATGAGCTTATCAATTTCTGCAAAAAAAAGCAGCTATGATTTTGATAGGGATTTCATTTTGATTTTATAGATCAGTTTGAGTGTTGTCTCTGATCTATGAACATGGGGTGTTTTTCCATTTGTTTAGATCTTCCTTAATTTTTCATCAATATTCTGTAGTTGTTTGTATATAAGTCTTACACTTCTTTGGGTACATTTTTCCTAGTATTCTTTCTAATGTTACTGAAGTAGAGTTTTTTTGTTTTGTTTTGTTTTTGTTTTGTTTTGCTTTGTTTTTTTATTTTGGATTGTTCATTGAGAGTGTATCAAAATGCAGTTGATTTTTGCATTATTGATCTCATATCTTGCAACCTTGCTGAACTTATTAGTTCTAATAGTTTTTAATAGATGCCTCTGCTTTTGAAAATGCTTATTAAAAGTGTAACTCAACATTTGACCCTATTTTATACAAATTGCATTGTAAGTTTGTATATTCTATTCTCTGTAGTATGGAAATCCAGTCTTAAGCTTTTATGTAATTTTCTAAACCGTAAAGATTCTATCTTACGCTCCCTTAGGGACATTTACCTACATAGTTTTGAATAATGGTTGTAATAGTAGTGGTAATTATAATCACAGGTAACATTTTCTGTGTGATTACTTTGTTCCAGGCTTTCCGTCTGGCATGGATTATTTCATATTTTCCTTACAACAGTCCTACAGCATGGTACATTGGTTAGCTGCTTTTTATGGACAGTAAAACAGGCTTTATGAGCAACATGCCTAAGATCAGTGAAGCGAGTAAGGGGCAGAGCTGGGATTTGAACCTAAGACAATTCATTCTAGAATCTATATTCTTATAGCCCATAGGGATCACTTATAGAACATTTAGTATGTGTGTATACTATGATATTTAGCTGGAGTTGAGTCATTTTTCTGACAGTCTCAGCTATCTGGAGCAAAGCTAGTAACCAATAAGTAATAAGCAAAAATACGTATAGAGAGCCTGTGCACTAAAGTACAATTTGTTACTCAAAGATAACATTCACGGTTTATTTATTTTTGCTTTGTTTGGCTTAGATAATACATTAGAATGAATAAATTAGAAGAAGAGAATGCCAGGAGCAGGCCAACTAAAAACAATAACTCCCCTAAAAAAATGTAAAGCAGGACAATGTAGGGCCTGTATTACTTGCAGGTTATAGCGTACGAGCTCCTTTAGTTTCCTGATTGTATAACTATACAACATAGCATAAACATTTATGAATTTTTCAAAATAGGTCAGCTTAATGTTTGTGTTTCATTTAGGAAGATAAAATGCTTTTTAACCATAGTAATTTCCTATCTAAAATACTTTTTTTTAAAGAAATCTTTATCTAGAAAAATGTATGTATGTAAAACATATTTATGTGATGCAATGTAAATATGTCATGACAGAGTGGTATGTCAAACTTTATGTTGCTTTGCTTAGTTAAATAAACCTTCATTAAATACTTTCTACTTAGTTTGTATAAGTCATCTGTTTAGATGTAAATTCAATTTAGATGTAAATTGAATTATCTCTTGGTGGATGACATCTGACTGACACACATTGGCAATCAGTTATTTCTCCAGCAGTGACCAAATATGTAGCCAGTCTCATGTTTTCAGTATAGGAAAAATATATTGACATAATATTGATATTTTAAGTATTAAAATGAGATTATATTATAGAACCTGCTTATAAACCAAATGTTTTCTCTGTAGTATCTTATATATTTCCTTCCTAATATGTCATAATTAAAATATTTTGGGCTTTTGCTTGGCCATTCTAACTAATGGTATGTTTTTGGTTTTATGTCAGCTGTGGAAGCAGTTACAAAAGGCAAGACAAAAAGAAATTAGGCAATGGAATGTTTTAACTTTGGCCTTGTTAATAAATTAAAAATTGAAGGCTAGTCCCATATATAGTTCTCTTGACTTTGTACATTTAAATTGAGTTAACCTTAGTTATGTTTTGTTTTCTTAGATAGTAATTCTTCATACTTTTTAAAGAATGGAGATAGAATCTAGCATATATTCTTATACACCCAAATATAATTACTTTATGTTAAAAAAACTAATGAAGCAATTCATTTATTGTGCTTTTGTTAAATAAAAAGGAACAAGTAGATAAAAAAATGCTTTGGAAAGCATAAAGTGCAATAAAAATGTTAGTTATTTTGTCATTTGTGGGTTTTTTTTCTTAAAGGCAGTGGATATAACTTCTTGTGGAAACTTTGCTGTAATTGGCCTCTCATCAGGAACTGTAGATGTATATAACATGCAGTCTGGCATACATCGAGGAAGTTTTGGCAAGGATCGAGGTAGAGAATTTTTTTCCTTGTTTTTTATTAATGTAGATAGATACAAGACTAGTAGTGAAAGCTGGCATGTATAATCTTTAAGTGCTGGGCATTTTGCTAAAGTTGAAGATGGGTTATAATCAACCCTATATGGCAGATACTGCAATTGTATCATAAGGACCATGTTGAAAGAGAAAAGTCATGGGTACCTAAAGAGTTAGGTGGATATTATACAGATTAATTTTTTTTCTTCTCTCCTTTAAGCAGAAAATCTTAACAAACTTTTCAAACCTATGTTGTATCGATCTGATTTCTGTTTTTTTACTCGAACAGTATTAATAATTAAGAATCTTCTTACACCCCTAAAATCCAGATTAATTTCAAGATTTTAAAGGATATTTAAGTGGCAGCTTACATATTTGAATGAAGGAATCACTGTGTGTATTGTTCAGAGAGAAACACTGCCAATTCTGATTTTTTTTTTTCTTTTGACATCTACCTTACAGCTCACAAGGGATCTGTTAGAGGTGTCGCAGTGGATGGATTAAACCAGTTGACAGTTACAACTGGTAGTGAAGGATTACTCAAATTCTGGAACTTTAAAAACAAAATTTTAATCCATTCTGTCAGCCTCAATTCATCTCCAAATATCATGTTGCTACATAGGGACAGGTAAACTTTTAATGATAATGGATTTTCTCTTTGATTCTTTTGGTAAAAGTCATAAAGTCACAATTTACCAGGTGGGAAAAATCAGACTATTTAATAAAGAACAACATTTGGCTTAATTTCCCCCAAAGTGTACTTGATTTAACAAAATTCAAGTGGAGGTGAGATTTTAGTTCAAGGGTTTTTTGTTTATTAAAACTGGTGCATTTATCTTGCTAGTGGCATTCTGGGACTCGCCTTGGATGACTTCTCCATTAGTGTTCTGGACATAGAAACTAGGAAGATTGTCAGAGAGTTTTCTGGACACCAAGGCCAAATAAATGACATGGTAAAACAAACTCTAACTAATAAAACTTGACTCATTTCTACTTTTGTTTGGGTGTGTTATCCTTTAATAGCCTTAAAATCATTATATGAGGTGGTTATCAATTTTAATTTGCAGGCTATTTTTCAAAGATTTTAAAGGAAAATTTTGAATTAAAAGTTTAATATTTTTCAGGGAGTTGATGCGATCAAATTAAAGTATAAGTTTTAGAACTCATCTTTTTTTCATTAACTCTAAACAAGGCCAAAGTATACTTTAGAGAATGAATGATCCATTGGTATATATGTCATTCTTAACTTAATATTAAAATAGGCTGGGAGAACTCATTTCTGATTTACTATGTATGGAATGAATTAATAGTAGAAGACCATTTCCCTGGAATATCTGGTATCTGGTTTATTTTAGTTTAGTGCTATTTCTAGAGTTTACATATCTTAACTCTGAAAGGGTTTAATTAATAAAAATGTGCTTAAGTTTACTATTATGTTCTTATAATGGGATATATGATATGGAAAGAAGTAAACTAGTTTAAATAGCATATTTCATTAAAAAGAACTTTTAAAATAAATTTGTCACTTGAGGACCATATTAAGTGTATATTATCATCTTTCATCAATTGCAGATACCTTGATTTGCTTGAAAATAGAAAAAGTAAAATAAAAATAAAATCTTAATACTTAGTGACAAACCCAACAGCTGCATTTACTAGTTCTCACACCAAAAATCAGAATTTACTCCTTTCCTTCAAAATTGAAGAAAAAAAACGTGGTCAGGACATTGTGTTCTGCAGATAGGAGGCTGGCAAAATTATACATCAGCAGAATTTGTTTTGACAGCATCTGTAGAAATGAGGGTGGGATTGGGTTAATTGTGCTGAAATGGCACTTTTGAAAACATCTGTCAGTGTCAAGTTGCTCTTCCTATTTCTTTTTCAAACCTTACTTTCAACTTGTATATCTCGAGTTTCCCTGCTCAGTAATAAGTTATTCCCGTTAGTCAAATCTGTGAGCATTTATAACATGACTTTACCTCTCAGAATCATTCTTTCCCATCCTTTACTATCTGTACCACCCTTCTGTAAATTGATCTATCTATAACTTGAGATTTGAGTTCCCATTGTATTACTGCAGCCTGAGGAACAAATCAACATTTACGTATCCCAGTATCATCTACTAATTTAAACTGCTGGATGAACAGTCTGCTACAACTGTAAACTTTAAAGTTTTTCCTTTTGGGTCGTCTTTCACCTGTGATCTGGTTTGTGCCTCACAACCCTTAGGTACTACAGGCAGAGAGATCTATTATTTATCCATTTTCATAGCTAGAAAAAATAATGGGTGGCATAAGTAGTTTATTTAAATTTATTTTGAAATTCTGATTATTATAGTTTGTTTAGAAATAAAGCATTATTAAAAGAGAAAAGATTTTTAACTTAAGCTTCAAGAAAAGTAAGCCCTTATCACACACATAAACATTGTCTATAAATAAATAGAAGATTGTGATTTGAAAATTAATGCAGTACACTTTTTTAACTTTTAATAATTCATTTAAAAGTCTGATCTTTATCCAGATTCCAAATCAGTGGTATTTAGGAAGTGGTATTTTCTTTTATATAAAATAAGGCAGCCTGAATGTTAGTCAAATTAATTTTTTTATGAAGCCTGCATTATCTTTTCATTTATTACATTCTTTAAGGTGTTAACTATATATACATACACACATACATACAAATATATTCATATATATTTATATATAAATAATATATATATATATTTTTTTTTTTTAAATTTAAAGGCTTTTAGTCCTGATGGTCGTTGGTTAATAAGTGCTGCGATGGATTGCTCTATTAGGACTTGGGACCTTCCTTCTGGGTGGTAAGTTTATATTTCTAAATCTCTAACCTCTGTAAGATTTCTAAGTTATTTTTTTCACATGTGACTTTTACCGATAGTTAATGGGTTATATGCTTTTTCAATGTGACTATATATGGAGATTTTTCTGACATGACTATATTGTATCCTTGGAGTGTTTTTGATAACTAAACAGCAGGTAGTAGTGTCATGAAACGTAATAGAAAAATGAAGTCTCTCTTAGGTTTTCTCATCCTGCAAAATTGAGATACAGAAGCGAGATGCCTAAACCTTAAGAAAGCTCATTTGACCTTTTTTGATACTCCAAAATAAAGCTCAGACTTAAGGATGGCAAACTTTTGAGTTTTTTTAGTTCATGCTGAATTTAGTTAAAAGGTCAAACCCCCTAACTTTTCCTTTTTGTATGTCTCTTCTGCTTCTCTGACATAATTCTTAAAAGAAGGCATTTTAGATAGTCTTAATGCATTTTCTGTTGCTTATAACAGAATATTGAAACTCGGTTATTTCTAAAGAAAAGGAGTTTATTTCTTACACTTTGGGGGATTGAGAAGCCCCAGGTCAAAGGGCCATATCTGGTGAGAGCCTTCTTGCTGGTGGAGACTCTGAAGAGTCCCAAGGTGGTATGGGGAATCACAGAGTAAGGGGACTGAGCGTGATAATGTAATAGCTTGAGTCTGTCTTTCTCTTCTTATAAAGCCACCAGTTTCCCTTTCATGATAATCCCTTAATCCATGAATGGGTTAATCCGTTAATGAGGACAGAGTCCTCATGATCCAATCACCTCTTAAAGGCACTCCCTCTCAATACCATCACACTGGGGATTAAGTTTAAACATGAGTTTTGGAGGGGACATTCTAACTATATCTTAAAGTGGTGAAAATGTGTGTCTTCGGATTTGGTTAAAACGTAACAAATGTTCAGAAATCTGTTTCATGGGTTGAAATTTGCTGCTAATCCAGGGCTTTAAAGAGAAAGTGGTATGAACAGAGGAGACATACAGAATGTGTCGGCTTTGTTGTTAAAAATTAAGTAGGTATAGATACCATTTAAAATCATCTCATTTAACATAGGATTGCTTAGATGAGTATGAAGAAAGGAAGAATTATGGGAATAGCAAAACATCTAATTTAACAGTAACATACCATTAGAGAAAGATAGGTGAGAAAAATGAGAAGGAAGGTGGTACTTTTTAATCTAAAATATTCCCAAATTAAGCTCTGTTCACTTCCTCTTCCTACTCAGGAATTGGATAAGCTCATACAGGAAAACAGTTTGACCTTTAGGAAGGAAAAACCCTGATGTCCTCAGTTCCCTTCGAGTTCAAAACAGGCCTGAGGCATACCTACCCATCTTGCATATACACTGGATTTGTAGTAAGCACAGCTAACGATTGTCACTAGTGGGTCCAGCTCTAATAATCAGGGACCTTTGTCCACAGGTTTGTCTCTTTCACTTAAAATAGAGTGAAGCAAAATTGAATTTATTGACTGTATCCTCCTTAGGCTTCAGAAAGTTCACTTAAAGTTGGTATTTCTTCAATTAAAAAAACATTTTGTTAAAGACACTATTAGAAATATTAGTGGTCTGTCACTTTCTTGGGCTGTTGCTATTTTCTAAAAGTTAATGTTATATAATTTGAATTGCTTTAAAATAAGAAAGTTGTATAAATAGTAGAGTTGGCATAGTGCCTTTTTCATTTTCCTGTTTAATAGTTTTAGTTTATGTTAGTGAGAGAGAGAGATTATTCAGTAGTAGTAAATTGGCAATGTATTATAGGTGGTAAATTCGTCTTTGGAATGAAAAAATTAGGATCTGAAAGTAGCATTCAAAGCCACTAACCTTTGACTCAGCATTAGCCTTTTGCTGAATTTCTTATATCAGTAAAAAGTTGAACAGATTCAAATCTGATAGATTTTCAGCTCTAGTATCTTTATTTTTAGGTGAACAGGCAATTTTAAGTGAATAGAGAGGCATGAAGCTGGGTGTAGCACAAGAGCAAGAAGTGACCACATCGAATTGTTAAAAGAAAATGTAATAAAATGTACATTGATTGAAGAAAAGTATATTTTTATTAAAGAAAAAAGTTTTGGTTAAAATTTGAAGTGGACCAAATGAGAGAGCTTGAATAACTATCCAACAACTGCTGCTGCTTAATTGCAACTAAGCTAAGATTTACAATGTGCTGCTAGGCACTGTTTATGCTTTTATTTTTCATATCCTAACAAGTTGTAGGTACTATTACTGTTATTAGTCCCATTTCAAAAATGAGGAAGTGGAGGCTATTAGAGAAATTAAGTGATTTGCCCAAGGTGACTTAGTTTATAAATGACAGAGCACAAAATCAGCACAGGAGAAAGAAATAGCTTTCTTAACAGTTATGTTATCATCTTTGCTCAGACTGTGTCTTGTTTTAAGTATGAACTGATTTGCTTGGAAAAAAAAAACATAATTAGTATGACAACCTTTGGAAATTCCTAGTTCTTCTTTCAATTAAATAATTTGAATAATGAAAACAAATTACATAGCCTGGAAAGTGAAGCTATCTATGAGTAAACCCTTGAGTGTATTAACATACAGGTATATCCATCTGGAATTGTGCCTATCGGAAACAAATTGCATGGGTATTAAAGTTTCCTGTAAAGTTTTTTTTAAAGTGCTGAAACATTTTTTATGTTTGTAAAATTTTCAGAGGAGCAAAGTTGAAATTTTTTATCTAAAATTATCATTCCTCTGCCACTACCACCACCTTTTATGTCTGGTTGTTTTTGATCTAATAGAAATTCAGATTGAATTCTTTCTTATTTTTTTTTTCTGAGACGAAGTCTTGCTCTGTCGCCCAGGCTAGAGTACAGTGGTACGATCTCGGCTCAGTGCAACCACCGTCTCCCAGGTTCAAGCAATTCTCCTGCCTCAGCTTCCCGAGCAGCTGGGACCACAGGCGTGTGCCACCATGCCTGGCTAATTTTTGTTGTTGTTGTATTTTTAATGGAGTTGGGGTTTCACCATGTGGCCAGGCTGATCTCAAACTCCTGACCTCAAGTGATCCACCCACCTCAGCATCCCAAAGTGCTGGGATTACAGCCATGAGCCACCGTGCCCAGCCAGATTGAGTTCTTTGAGGGGTGAGAAATATATAAAATTAAATAATCTTAATAGAATTTTTCATTTGTTCTGTCTCACCCCACCCCTACTTCCTGAGGAGAATTACATGAGAAGAATTGGAATAGAACATTGTTTTCAATTTCTCACTGAGGCAGAAACATCCCCTTCTTCCTTAAAGATTTCTGTGGAAGGTGATTTTAGCACTTTGGAAATAGAACATATGGAAGCAGTCTCCATTTGCTCAGAATAATAATCAGAAACAACCTTCTGAATGGTTATGCAGGGCTCTGATCTTGTAAATCTGATCTCTTAGAATAGGAATTGTTTTAATATTCTTTCAGAAAAAATTGTAAGGTACCTTGGGACTTACTTTTTAAGATTACCATGAAACTGTATGGTAGTTTTAGGTCTGGGATGAGCCTGTGCATTTATGTTTCATGAACTAACGTGGCAGTGTAGAATATGCTGTGTATGTGGAAACCACCTTCCTCAATTTGGTGGTTTTATATAATGGAAGTCCCATCTACGCACACACCACAGCTGTGGAAATGAAGTTACACAATGAAGTTGACAAGATAATTATAGTTTGAAGTACAATAAGTTTGCTCAAGCAGTAAGCTTTTTAACAGATAGTACCTAAACATGTTAGGAAGTTTTACCCTTCACGTATGTAAACTTTTGATGAGTAATATTAAAACAAAGAAAATACCTTAAGATTTGAAATTGCCGTGTTTTAGGTTTAATCTTTATATGTGTTAGGATAATATCTTCATCTCTGGATTGTTTGGATTAAATGACTTAAATAATTTAATAGTGTATGGCATAGAATAAGTATTTAGCAAATGTTTTCTTTTCCCCAATTCCCTTGATTCCCAATAAAAGCCATTCTTGTGAGCTTTCAAAACAGACTTGAACAGAAATCAGACAGGTTATTGCTCCCTTCCCCATAATGGACAATTAAACAGCAGTCCTTTTCCTGAACACACTTTGATGTGTGTGTGTTTGTTTCCAGTGCTTCTAATTGTTGTCTTTTCTTTCCATCTTGCATTCATTGTTTAAGGTTTACATTTTTATTGGCTTTTTTAGCAAATTGAGAGAGGCGTTTTACCATGGGCAAGCAACTTAATGCCTCCCACTGGACAGTCTTCATTTACATTTGAGCTGCTCACAGTGTGTGTCCCATGAATCACTGATGTAGGCATACCCTCAGTATGTGTAAGCTGTTGCCCTGTTTTTGTGTTTTAGTTTCAGTAGTGGCTTTACTAGAATTTATGTTGGCTAACAATATAAATTGGGTAGAACTGCTTGGGTAAAAATCCTGACCCAGTTGCTTTCTACCTTGAGCGAGTTTTCAAATCTTACTGGGCCTCAGTTTTCTGGACTGATCCGCCTTAATAGGGTTTGTGAAGATTCGATTAGTTAGCACACTCAAGTGCTGAGGATACTTCCTCACACAGAACACTAAAAAAGTGTTAATCTTGTTCTTGAAATAATTTGTATTAATGTACATCTGGAACTTGAGTCATTTGTGTGTACCTTCCTATGGATAATATATTGGCTTCAGAAAAGCTGTAATTAAAAACCAGTATACTCTGCCTAAAGCTATTCTCGCTTTTAGCCAGCCTAAGGGGTCTTTCAGCAGGATTCAGATGAGTGTAGGCCTTTCTCTTTGCTTCTTAAATCTACCTCTTTTCACTTCCTGCTACCACCATCCTAGTTATCTTTGTTGATTGTTAGATGATTACTACCATACTGTCACCATTCTCTCTGTTCAGATATATTCTGCATTCTGATGGCAAGTTTTTATGGAAGTGAAGATTATGCCACTATCTCCTCTTAAGTGGTTAATGACTTTCCATCGATTATAAGATTAACACAAACTCAGGTGTTTGATGTGTAAGACATTGTATGCAGCCTTATGCTTATGCTTAATGGTCCTACAAAACTGCGCTCCTCACTCTACACAATTGTATTTTCCCTTGCCTTATCCACCACATTTCTCTTAGCCAGGAAATGCTTTCTCTACTAGACACCAATATCCATTGAAATCCTGTCCATTTGTAAAGCTCCTCTCAAACATAAGTGTTCTCTGTGAAGCCCATTCTGAGTCTTCTACCTGGTTTGTGGTTACTCTCCCTTTCACCCCAACTTGTAAATCCCTTCAGCAGTTTAAAGCTATGGGACTAGTTTCCATAAATTGCTTTATGGTTCTTCTCTAGAGACTAAATTTTCATGGTGTTTCATGTATAGCATGATTACTTATTTGAAAAATAGGTACAGTTGCTCAAAAGCTTTTTTTAAATTACTATTCTTATTTACATCCATTTTGTTATATTACTTTCTCCTTTTGCCTAAGCTTTTCATTAGTTTCACTGAAGTAACAAAAATACAGAATACTGATAATTAGATTTATTTTAAATGTTATATCTTTAGAATTGTCTCCAAGTCAGTCTACCAAAATTTAGTATTCGAGAAAAACAGAAAATTTCCTCCTGTTTCCTCCCTGTTGTTGAAACTACTTCTCCAGTTAGTCAGTCTAGTTAATGTTGTCTTTCTCATTAAGTGAGATTATTTTCACATAGTAACTTTGTTAACAAAGCTGTTTATTAGTGGTGACTTTCTGATCAATGCTGGTGATTAAAAAAAAGAAAACATTTTCTGCATCTCTTATCCCTTATCTTTTTGGCAAAAATATTTTTGTGAATTATATCCTTTTTGGTATAGTTCAAATACTTTTAACATGTTAATTATTTCTGTAGCCTTATAGACTGCTTTTTGTTGGACTCGGCTCCTCTCAATGTTTCTATGTCTCCTACTGGAGACTTTCTGGCAACTTCCCATGTGGACCACCTTGGAATTTATCTATGGTAAGTTCTTTCATACAGTTCTGTTTTGGGATGAAGAAGATTGTATTGTCAGAGAGTTAGAGTTGCTAAAATTGTCATTTAGGCTGTTTTTAAATGTATTAAATGGAAATGTCACAAGTTAACACAGATACTTAATTCACTGTAAGTCTGAGTGATTCAACATCTGCTTGATAATGTAGACAGCTTTGCTGAAGTATATTCTAAACCACATGATTGATTTTTGTCTGTTATATTTGGCTTTTATTTGCAGAAAGAATGAGTGATTTTTAAAAGTTTAGGAAAAGGGAGTCCCCAGCCAGGCCATGGTTTTCCTGCCAGTATCCCACAACTACTTTACGACCTTGGCCAATCCCTTCTGAACTTCAGCCTAGTTTGTATATAAAATAAGGCACAAGTATAAGCAGAATACTTTCTGAGATTTATTCTAGTTGCATGACTTTTATAACCGTGTAAAGATACTTCAAATTCTCTTTTGATGAACCTGTAAGGGACTGTCATTGCTCATAATAAATAGAACATCACCTGGGTTTAGAAAAAATTTTGTTTCTTTCCTAACTTTATACCTGTATTGGGTAAAAGAAAAAATTGATTTTTTAAAAAAGAATTAATTATAAAATGTTATAATTACATTTGAAGATACAAAGGGAATTTTAATATATAATAGAAATAGACCCTGTTCACCTTAATTTGTAAAACAGATTATGTTTTAGAATCCATGAGGCTTCAACAGTTTAGAAAAGAATAGCTATGAGCACTCACAGCAGGAGTATGGCCCTTCTCAATGAAGTACTGCTATTAATAACTTGAAACCTGAGATTCTCAATTTTTATTTTCTATTCCAGATTCATAAGGTGTGGGAAAAAGAACCTGTCCCCTAAAAGACCGGTATCTACATCTTGATTAGTCATCCATGGCTAGGGTGCAGGCTGAGTAGCAGAAATATGGCTACTTAGAGGGCCATTCTAGAGAAGGGGAATCTATGACCTTTCAGCAGCCACAAGAATATGCTCAGCATATTCGCACTCTGACTTACTCTCTGAGTTCATCTTTCCTTTTAATTTCCTTAAATAAAGGTTGATATATGTCAAAACAATATATGAAATTTACTTTACCTTATAAAATTATTATCTACTACTGATCTGTCTTTAATATGGTTTTGTACTACATCAGGAAAGAGACTCAATAATGTATTTACACAGCTTTGTTATGATGGCATCTATGACATAAGTCAAGGCATTTTTAAATTGATACAATCTATCTTTGAGGTATTTTTTAACTAATAAAAGTCTGTAGTCAAATTCAAGATTGTAGAGTGTTTCTCTGAAGAAACTTTTTATAATTTTTAAAATATTGCTTATGTTTTGATTTTTCAGGTCCAATATTTCCCTGTATTCAGTTGTTTCATTACGGCCACTTCCTGCAGATTATGTCCCTTCAATAGTCATGCTTCCTGGTACTTGTCAAACCCAAGGTAATTAGAAAATTGCAAAGTAATTTTTGAGGTGTAATATTATAAACCTAATATAGGAGATATTGCTACCAAAGGCAAAGTTTAGTGCATTCAATCAAAGTGTTTTTTAACTGATATAAAAGACTGAATGACTTCATGAATTTATGCAAAAATATAATTGATGTGGTATTGATAAGCTATCAAATAGTATACCATTGAAGAAGGTGTTTTGGGTCTAGTGATGGGAGTTTTAGTTAATATGAGAAAATAAGGAAAAGACAGGGATAAGTAAATGAAATAAATGAACAGTTTACAAGGCTGCATTAAATGAACATGTTATGAAATACAGATGGATTTGGAATGAATTAAGTTGCTTTTATATGATAAAAATCTTTTGTTTTACCTGAAAAATTTTTTTAAGATGTAGAAGTATCAGAAGAAACAGTAGAACCAAGTGATGAAATGATAGAATATGATTCGCCAGAACAGTTGAATGAGCAATTGGTGACTCTTTCACTTCTTCCTGAATCACGATGGAAAAACCTTCTTAATCTTGATGTTATTAAGGTAATAATTAATATTCTTTATAGACCCTAAGCATGCATCCAGAAGCATTTTTATTTTTTTAAGCAGAGAGAATTTCTCCTACATTGAGGGCATTAGAAGAGCAATTAATATGTAAGACAACACTGACAATGCTATTTAATCAAATATTGTTTAATATGGTATGATTATCACAAGATATTCATATATATATCAACTTTGAGAACACTCAGCAGACATTTGGATGTGGCAAAAGTTGAACCTGTAACTACAGAGCTATTGGAAACTGATCTTTTAAAATCCAGCCTAAGAAATCACTTTTATATAAGTTTCTAAAACGAGCGGGAACATATATGGCTATTATAACATATTTCTACTGCTAGTCATTTGAGAACCAGAGAAATTCCACTAGACTTTCATTTTATTAAGTTAACCCTTTATCTCACACCACACCCTGTCAACTACTGAAAGATTTTTAGAACTTGCTGTGTCAGGGCCAGGTACATAAGTTAACATGAGCTAGGTACTGAATAATGTACCTGGAGAGTGTGGTGGTGAAGAAAAAACAGCCCCTTTGTCCTTGAGGAATTTATGATTCTGCATGAAAAATGGACAACTATGGTATAGATTAGTATTTTTTAGAGTATGTTTTATGATCCCCCACTAGTGAGTAGCAAAAACTACTGAAAGGAATACAATACAGTGAAAAATTTCAGGTTACCTTTTGATCACGAATGCAAGTATTGTTTGGTGAAACTTGAGTTGGTTAGACATACACATACACTAGATCTGCTGGATGTACTTAAGTCACAGTATGGGCTGT
The DNA here is from genome assembly GCF_029289425.2 of Pan paniscus. Classification (NCBI taxonomy): domain Eukaryota; kingdom Metazoa; phylum Chordata; class Mammalia; order Primates; family Hominidae; genus Pan; species Pan paniscus. Next base: position 106,391,736 of record NC_073253.2, read on the forward strand.
GGTAAAAAGTTTAAGAAACACTGACTAAGTAACTAATAAGTTGTAGTAATTATCCTTGTAACTAATAACACAAGAAAAGAAGTGTGTGTCTTGGGTAAGGAAAGAGAAGTTTTCACATTACATTTCCTCACAGAAGTTAAAATTGCTTCTTTTTACTTGCTAACTTTTTGAGAGATTAGTCATCAGCATAAAGGTGTGCTGTCTAGGAGCATGGTGTGGAATCTCTTCATCATGCTGTCCACACATCAGCTTTAAAGGGAGTACTTTATGAAATAGTTCAAATGCAAGGCATTAATAAGTACAAATAGATTAGTGTGAGGGGAGCAATCAGAATAATGCTTAACTAATTGAGCAGAGTTTTGGGGCTACTGTGGTCCTCACTAAGATATAGTTTATACTGCATAAAATCTTATATCAAAACATAAGTGGATTATCTTTATGATAGGAATATGCTAAAACCTCTAATATTTTTATTTTCTGCTGAATAAAAGAGAATGTACCAAGACTATAGTTTACATTTGTCCTGTGGATAACTTCTATTTTTGCTTTTCTTTATAAGACTAGATAATTTCCAGGGCACTGTGGAGTTCCTCCAAAGCCTTATGGTTTTAACAAATCAGTGACCATCCCCTTTCTAACTCAAGAATGGTGAGTTAGAATGGTAACTGTGACTCATAACAGTCTCCACCATCCTAAAGGGCTCTGTTTACACTACAGTTTGCAGTGCTTGTCCTGTGTTCATGTGATCATTTTATTTTATACCATGGCTTCCCTTTGGAATAGAATGTCTCCCTAGGGCGGCATAGCTCCTAAAGAATGGAAGAATAATGTGAGGTGAAATTGTGAGACTTCTTTATTAGGCACTTTACCATAGAAAGGCTCTTTCATCAAATGTTCCTGAGAGGTGGGGCACGGTGGCGCACGCCTGTCCCACTTTGGGAGGCTGAAATGGTTGATCATTTGAGGTCAGGAGTTCGAGACCAGCCTGGTCAACATGGTGAAACCCCATCTCTACTATAAATACAAAAATGAGCCAGGCATGTTGTACGTGCCTGTAATCCCGGCTGCTCAGGAGGCTGAGGCAGGAGAATTGCTTGAACCCAAGAGGCGGAGGTTGCAGTGAGCTGAGATCGCACCACTTCACTCCAGCCTAGGCAATGGAGTGAAATTCCATCTCAAAAAAAAAAAAATGTTCCTGAGATACTGATATGTAGCAGTGTACTTACCAAAACAAAATTCTTTCAATGGAAATTTCAGTAGAGGTTTTGCTAATATAATTTTACTAGCATTTGAAATACTTATAAACCAGCAATCATGTTTTCTTGCATTTTAAAAGCACAAGGTACTAAAGAAAAAATTCCAACAAAATAGAAAAATTAGAGCTGTACTTTGAAAGGAAATTATCAAATTACTTATAATGTCAGTCTGCTTCTGGCTCCAAAGTTCCTTTGGAGAGAAGTAATTTAAGAAACTCTTTTGTATTAAGCATTTATGTAAATTTTGCTTTCCATCCTGGTTTGTGAAAGAGTTTGTACTCAATACAAAAGGAAGTTTAAAATTACTTGTTATATCTTCATGTAAATGTATTCATATTTCAGGAAAATGAGCTGTGTTTGTCTTAGAACTTCCCCTGTGCCCTGTCACTTTTTTTCTGCCTTATCGGCAAGGGTGCTAGAGATCTGCATTGGGAAGCCCAAGTTAAGGATAGCTGTGATATTGGTCAGAAGAGATCGTATTTTAACATTCTTATGTGAAAGAGTTTCATTCCTCTTTTACTTTTTGGTATTTGTTTTAAAATTGATTTGAAATTAAATATGAGAAACTGTTGGCAAGATAATTCCTATTTTTCTTTCTCATTTTCTCTTAATCAGAAAAAGAATAAACCAAAGGAACCACCCAAAGTACCGAAATCAGCACCATTTTTCATTCCAACAATTCCTGGCCTTGTACCCAGATACGCTGCACCTGAACAAAATAATGATCCCCAGCAGGTAAAAAACAAATTAGAAGATTCTAAGTATATGGGTGTATGTTTGTATGTGTTTTCTGCACTTCTTTACCAAGACCTAGTTTTACAGATATAGGGTAAATTAATGATAGCTTTTAATTACAAACTATACATTTTTGGGTGATACTTGAATTATTTGAATAATGTGTATTTGTTTTTGTTTAAGTCTAAAGTGGTAAATCTTGGAGTTTTGGCTCAAAAATCAGATTTCTGCTTGAAACTTGAAGAAGGACTGGTAAATAATAAGTGTAAGTTGAATTATAAGATATTTTAACTAATATATTTAGCTTATTTTACTGTATATGAGGAGAAATTGAAGGAAATATTATCAGCGTTCTCAGTAGTTAAGATAGTAAAAATCAAAAGGATTGAAATTTTGGTTTTAATTTGACGTAATTTTAGCATTTATATTAAATAAGCCCACTAAACTCAAATGGTATTGATATTATAAAAATCTGTTGAAGATTTTTCATATATCTAACTTACTTTTTGCTATTGGAGATGGACACATTTATTGACTATATTTATAATAAGGAGATCCTTCTTGTTGTGAATTAAATGTAAAAGTTTTGTTTGTCGTTTTTGTAGCAAGTAATTCGCAAGTCTTTTGTTTTTATTTATAATTTGTAATTCAGCAGACTGCTTAGGTGATTTCATATATTCCTAAATTATTTTATTAAAAAGGAAATGTTTTAATCTGTTGTGTTAATATATTTAAATTTCGAAGGCTACAGTCTGTAGCTAATAGTGATTAGCCATAAGAACTGTAATCATTTAAAAAACTGTAGTCACTCTACTAATAATTTTAACTTGTCCTCTTGTTTTGATTCAAATGCTTTTGTTTTCATACCAAGATTACTTGAGTCCACATTAGCAAAAGTCAAAGAATGATACTGATGAGCCCTTGTAAATGACTTGTTATGTTTATGGGGAGACAAAGAAATAAAAACACTATTGTTTACTATATACTGAAGGATCTAAAAGTGATTAGACTTTTGTCATTGGTGATACTCTTTTTCAGAAAGCTAAAGCATAGTCATTGCAGTTCTCAAATGACTCATAAAAATAGCTGTAAGTGTACTGAGTGTGTTTTCCTAGGGTGCATATGAAACAATTCTTCTAGGGAAAAGAAGTAGGTTTGGGCTGGGTAAGAATAAGGGATGGGGTCTTCCCCCTCTGATTTTATATATTCTGTACTGTTAGTAATATATTTCCTAATGATTATGTACTTTTATAACTTTATAACAATAGAAAAGAAAAATTATTTTACCTCATCAGATTCCCAATGCTAACCACTATTAATACTTTTGTATGTATCGTTATAGGCTTCTTAATTAGGATTTACTCTGAGAGAAGATATATGAGCATTTTAAAATTCTAATGTGCCTGTTGCGAGGCATTTGATTTTCTTTATTAACAGGAAAAAGGTTTAAATTACAGAAAAAAAATGTGTTTTGAGTACTTTCTCTTATATTGGTGTTATCGTTTGTACTGATTTTCAATTATTTTGGATTTCATTCTACTACATAATATGAAAAAATTAACCCACAGGAAGAATTTCCTGTACCATTTAAATATATCCTATTTGGGGCATAAAAGGAAAACTGTAATTTTCTAAGTTAAATGATTATAATCAAGTCATAACTGGATTAAAATTTAATGCAGATGACACTGCTCTCAACCTTCTGAAAGAATCAGGCCCATCAGGAATTGAAACAGAGCTGCGAAGCTTGTCTCCTGATTGTGGTGGGTCCATAGAAGTTATGCAGAGCTTCTTGAAAATGATTGGGATGATGCTGGACAGAAAGCGTGATTTTGAGTTAGCCCAGGCATACCTTGCATTGTTTCTAAAGGTAAGTCTAATGTAAGACAGTACTGCCCAGCTTGTCTTCTTCTGGGGCAGTGCTATCTAACAGAACTTTCTGCAAAGATGGGTATGCTGTATATCCATCCTTTCCAGTATCATAGCCACTTGCCACATGTAGCTATTGAGTTCTTGAAATGTAAATAGTGTGATCAAGAAACTGGATTTTTAATTTTATAGAATTTTAATTAATTTAAATTTAAATAACCACATGTGGCTAGTGACTACCACATTGGACAGCTAGACAGTGCAGCTTGGGAGTCTTGTTTTCTTTTTTTACTCAACTGCACAATAATTTTGACTTTACCCCCTGACATTTTTATGCTATCTGCTTGATCCAATGTGCTGAACCATTAACTTTTCTTTTTTTAGTGGTTAGTTACATTTTGGAAGTTTTTTGTGATTATGAATAGAAAGTTGGGTTTGTTTGTTTGTTTTTCTACTACTGAAATCAAAATGTTCACTTCTATCATTATTAAAGGAGTTTTGATCATTTGACAATAAGACAGTTACTTTTATGATTAATATAGTGGTGAACTCATGTTTTGAGGGTCTACTTTAGTGGTATAATGTGTTGAAGGAGGTAGATGATGCCGATTTTTGGTGATAATAGATTTGATTCTTTATCCCATTTATACCTAAAATGAGTTCACTTGATCTGATTACTTAAAAGTATCAGGACTGTCCTTAGGTGGAGAGGAGTGATGACCACTTTAATTCTACCAAGGAAGTCACAGTATCATAAAGGACCTTATAATAAAAAAAGTTTGATAGAGGAGGGGAAAATGGGAGATAGTAATAAACCAGCGCTTAAGAAAACAAATATTCACCTAGTGTCTTTTGTGGTTCCTTGGTAGAAAAATTGAATCCAGATTAGGTAAAATTTTAATTTTCTTAAATGTTCAATCATCATATTTTTCTTTGCAGTTACACCTTAAAATGCTTCCTTCAGAGCCAGTACTCCTAGAAGAAATAACAAATTTGTCATCCCAGGTGGAAGAAAACTGGACCCATTTGCAATCACTCTTCAATCAAAGCATGTGTATTTTAAATTATCTCAAAAGTGCTTTGTTATAAAAATAAATTTGTGACTAAACAAAGACTTTCATATTAAATGGGTTCAATTGAACTCATTTCTTATTTTCCAAGTGTCAATGTGAAAAGAAAATAAATGCTAGCACTACTGACTAGTCAGTATATCTCCACTTTAAATGCTAAATACTTTCTTGAAATAAAATCGCACCTCCCGGCCAGGCGTGATGGATAATGCCTGTAATTCCAGCACTTTCAGAGGCCAAAGCAGGAGGATTGCTTGAAGCCAGGAATTTGAGCCCAGCCTGGGCAACATAGCAAGAAAGATCCCATCTCTACAAAAAGTTAAAAAAATAAATTACACCTGCCTTTTGTTTTGAAGACTTAAAGAATCTGCTCAAATGATTTATTTTCTGAGTCTCTTCACATTAACTTTTACATGATTTTTAAAAAATTATTACCTGCTTATATTTTTTGAGTATCTGTTTCATATAAAGAGATGCTGCATGTTCACTGTGAAGTATTGCTGAATTAAATTGAAAATGTCAGATAAAACTGATACATGATGTAGTTATAAAAATGCTGTTATGATATGAAGAAAAAAGGAATGCTTTTTTCCTCGGTGGCCTTTGATAAAAATATGAATGATTGACTCTCAGAGTTGGAGGATAAACTAATCATCTTCTAGCACAGCCCTGTTGTGTTGCAGGAGAGGAATCAGGCTAAAGTCTGCTGGTATTTCAGTGACAGATTAAAACTTTCTAACAGTGGCCTAGTGCTTTCTCCATTGTAATGTACTGAAAGGAAGTTGTTCATGGATCAGAAATGTGGGAGGCCCTTCCTTGCCCAAGGCAAGTCGCTGTAGATGGTTAAACTGATACCAAGGATAGGTAAGGGAAATTCCAAATTCCATTGGAAGATGGCCTTTTATTGACACTGCAGACATGTAGATAACAATAGTTTAATGTCCTCTGAAAAGGTAAAAATTCCATAAATCCTTGCAAACAATTTTTAGCAATATTGTTTATTGCTACCACAGCCAAGAATGGGTATTTCAAAGCCAGGGTTTTTTTTATTTTGTTTTTTTTTTTTGGCTACACTTTTTTGAGGGGGACCTTTTAATTTGGGAAGAAAATGCTGAGTATACTTTTCTTTCACAACCATTGCAAACCCAGGTAGCCCTGGAGTTTTCTTTTTTTCTCATCATCATTTTGTTTTTTTTATGGTTCAAGACTTTTGCAATACATGAATTAAAAATAAGCAGTTCTTTAAAGCATAGCGGTCTAAAAACTATTCTTAGTTTATACACTCAAAAGTTGGGTCTTTCATGAAACACAGTGGTTTGAATATGAACACCAGTAGCATTCTCGTTCGTTGTTAGGGTAAGAGAGTTTTGTAGAATGATCTCCAAAAGAAGCAGTCCTCAAAAGGCATTTACCAGTGATATCTTTTAATATTCATGTTTTTATTTAATGATGTAAGATAGAATTAATAAACTACTAAGGAAATAAGCCAATCTGGTTATTGTACTCAATTTCGTTTTTCTTTTAGAAATGTGTATTGACTTATTAAAGCCACTGACAGAAATGTTAATCATGACTTAAGTTCTAATTTAAAAAACTATTTTCCTCTTTCCTAAATACTATATTCTAAATTGGAATATGGCAAAATCCCAATATATAATTCTATACCTAGTAAAGATTGTAAATAACTAAAACAAAATGATAAGAGCTGTGAACTGAAATTGTATTGCTTACAGAAATCGTGAACCGAATTTTCTTCTCTTTTTGAAGTGAGCATAAAGACTTAAGTGTATTGTTACCAGAGATATATTTAGATAGTATACATCATTTTGGCAGGTAATCTTCTAGAACCTTTCATGTACTGTTTCCATCAAGGGAGGGAAAGAAATAGAAAATATAATTTTATCTATATTTTCCTTAAAGTATATCAATCTGTGCACACTATCTTTCAGTTTTTTAATTACTCATGTAATATATGACTACATTTTGCTTGTGTGCTTTTTGAAAACCATCTTCAGTCCCAATATCCTCTGTAGAAGTAATAGTTTTAACTCTCCTAGATAATCTTTTAGAGTGTTTTTATGAGTGTTTAATGTAGGAATGTGTATATATTATCTACAGCCACAGGAAATGTATAGTTACGATTTTTACATACATGTATGTATATTATTGTACAACTTGCTATTTCTACTTGGGAGTTTTTTATTTTGGTGCATTCACATTTACCTAATCTCTTTTGCACTGTCCAACAGTACTTTGCCTATAATAGACACTTAAGGAAGTTTTCCTTCTTTTTATTCCTTTATAATTACAAACAATGCTGAAAGGAACATCATCCTACATGAGCCCTTTTTGTACATATAAGGCTTTCTCTGTGGTATATGCTTAGGATTTGAATTTCAGGCCAGAGTATAACCATTTTTAATTTGAAGAGATATTTCCATTTGGGTTCCAGAATGGCTGTATCAAGTTACAGTTCCCCTGAGCAAGATATGAGCATCTGCTTCCCCATGTAATTAATGACACTTGCTATTGGATTTTTGTAATTTAATTACTCTGAAAAAATTATTTTGGTTTTAAATCAGAAATTTCTCACTAGTGAAGATGGACATATTTTTGTATGTTTATTTTAGAACATATAAACATTTGTTAATTGTCTTTTTCCTCTCATTTTTCTATTGAATGATTTGTCCTTTTATCTCATGGATTTGTTAGGAGTTCTCTTGTATTTTCTGTATTTTATGTCTGTTGCCAATGTTTTCTCCTACTTAGCTATTTGGCTTTAATTTTACATGATGTCTGTTTAAATAAATGTTTTATATTTGTATACAATCAAATTGATTAATTTTCATGACTTATTTCAGGATATAAAGCAAATTATTTTCTAAGATATTTACAGTGTACGTTTTCCTATGTTTACATGTGCTCATTTCACGTCATGTATTTTCCTCTACAACATGTTTCTGTGTGAGTAGTTAACATGTAGATCTTTAGAATTGATTTTTGTGAAGAGTGAAACAGCGCTGCTTCCAATATCTGTTCAAAATTCATTTATTGAAAAGTCCACTCATATGTCTGATTTGAAATGCTGTTTCATTATGTGTTAAATTCTTTCATTGAGCTCTTCCATATTCCTAATAAATGATGCATTACTTTGGTATGTTCTCAGATTTGGGTAAAGTCTTCCTCATGTTCTATAAAAATTTGTTAACTGCTTGTGAGCACATCTCTTGAAGTTTTGATATGGGTTGCACAACATTTATAGGACTGATTTGGAGAGACCGACAATACCGAGTGCAGTCCTCCCTAGTTCCAGGACCCCTGTGGATACCAAAATCCAAGCAATGCCCTGCAGATCATGGGACCTATGCATATGAAAAGTCGGTCCTTGTATTTGAGGGTTTTGCATCCCTCAAATACCATATGTTTTATTTGTGTTTGGTTGAAAAAAGTTTGCATATAAGTGAAACTTAGCATTTCAAACCTATGTTGTTCAAAGATCATTTGTATTTCTCTTCAAGAACAATGAATGTCTTCATTAAATCATCTTTTGTGGGAGAGCTTTTGGTTTCATAGATTTTCATATATATATATGATATAATAAACACTTTTTGACATTCTGGGAGTTTTACTTTTGTTACTATAAGGAAATATCCTTTTCTAATACATGTTATAATTGGTTGTTTCTGTTTGTGGTAAAATGACTTAATTTTTATATTCCAATCTGTCATGACACTGCAGAACCCTTTGTCAATACAGTCTTACTAGAAAATCCAAGAGAATTCTATCTTCTGCAATTGATGAGACTGTATTTCCTATGCAGTATTTGTGTACTTTGAAATTTTTGTGCATTAGAAAGTTTTATACTTTAAATACGTGCCCTTTTTAAAGATAAAAGCACTGAGAATAGAAAATACATAGACTTAAATATATATTTTGTATTGCGTGAAAATAAATATGATTTAAAAGCTGTTGTAACCCCCAAAACATTTTAAGCCTTGAGAGTGATGTGACTGTGATCTGAGTCACATATGGCTACTTCTTTTTCTTAGATTATAGCCCATCAACTCACTTTCTTATTTTGTTTGTTCTGTACAATGACTAGAGATACTTAAATGATGTCAAAGACAAAAACCTCTTGCCTTCTTAATGACCTTGTTATAAATTTCCCCTTTATTATCCTGCTTCGCTTGGACCAGATGACAGAAAACCCACGAGTATTTCACCCTCTATAAAAAAAATGTTAAATGTACCCTTCCCAAAAAGAAATACCTATAACCAATTCCTGTAACTATTTGCCAACCTTGTGTGAATAATGTTGTAATCCTGCTAAAGGAAACTTCTCTGTCTCTGCCTACATAAATGAAACCTTAACTTCGCTACTTTAGAATACTGACTCTGTATCTTTGGAGTTGATGTTTCCGGGTGGGCTATCCTCAAATTTTGCACTTGTATAAGCTCTTTAAATTAGATTCATACCCTTTTGATTATTTTAGGTTGACATAAAGAGCTTGTTAAACAAAAAATTGGGGAAGGCCATGGTTTTGCACTGAACTTCTGCACTGGGTCCCAGCAGACCAGAACAAACTAATGGAGCTGCTCATACTAAATGCCACATAATCAAACTGAAACTTCAAGGAAGCAGATAGATTCCAAAACAGACCATTGTTTCCTTTGAAAACAGATTTCAGTCTACCTGAGTCAGCACAATAAGGAAGTCACCTCTACTTTAATCCTTACAAAAAAGTAACCTGATGTTAACCTTTTTTCTCTATTTTTCTGTTTCCCACCTTATAAAACCCCTTGTTCTACTATTGTCCAGTGGGAGTTCTCATTCTACTTTATAGAATGAAGGGCTTCCCTGATGAATGGTGGATAAAAGGCAATTAAATTTATAACTATATATGTTGTAATTTTGTTTTCTGACAAGCTAAATTAGCATTATATAGTCAAATCAAAGTGCTCAGAGAGAGCCAGGTCATTGAGACAAGATTTTACTAATGTCTCTGCCTGCAAGGCCAATGTTAATATTTTTTAAATTATATTTTCTAACATTGTTTAGGACTCTTGACTGCAAATTACAGAAATGTTATGTTTAAACGGGAATGGAAATTTAAGAATTCAGGAATACTGGATTATCTAATAATATCTTTGTTTTCAGGAATTTTTTTGTAATCTGTGACACTGAGAAATTCAAGAAATACTCTTTGAATTCTGCTTTTCTTTGCAGAGTGCTGCATTCCTTTGATTGTGTATTTCTTCTGCAACTAGTGCCTGCCAAAGGCAGTCAACAATCCACTTGATGTGCAGCCTCTTCCTAAAGTCCAAGATTGCACACTGGAGACTAAAAACCCTCCCTTCTGGGTCCTAAGTCTTCCCCTCACTTATGACACTTCCCTTTCTTCCTCTGAAGGAAGAGGAATCCTTCTGTTTTCTTTTTGTAATCTTTTCACCATCCTCCAGGGACAAAAAAGCTTCGCCCCACCCCCACACACCCCCACCTTCCTGTCTTCATGTTTCTTATAACTCTGTTATGCTAAAGGGAAGATTACATTTTCAGAGGATGGAAAGCTATCATCTCACTGAAAAATCCCATTTTTGAATTTATGAGTAGATTATGAGTATTTGCATAGTATTTCACCTTACAGCCCTGCAAAACAAAATGGTAGTCCCCTTCTAATAAGACAGTTGCGTCAAATAATCTCAGAAAAGGTGATATGTTTGGAAAGGCAAAGGAAGAAGACCACATCACCCTTTAAAGAATTATTCTTACACATTTTTGGTCATTATTAGCCTTATTTATGCTCTGCAGACTCTCTTGTTTTCTGCTGTTAATAGTTTGAGATCCTGAAAGTCTCAAGCCAAAATTGTTTCCAAGAGTAATCTCACTGATTCAGATATAAATTTAATACAATATAAGGCATATACCTTGCAGTCCTTCCCCCATTAAGGCTAAGCCATGGGACTTATTGCAAGGGAAAGGGAGCAGTGATATTAGAGAAGGTCACAGTATAGGTCAGTAGTTCTCAAAGTGTGTTTCCCCAATTAGCAATATCAACATCACCTGGGAACTTAGAAATGCAGGCCCCACTGCATAACTACTGAAATAAAAACTCTGTGGGTAGGGGCCAGCAATATGTATTTTAACAAATCTCCTTTTTGGTGACTTAATATAACTGAACTTAGAACTGGAGAAGGGAAAAAAGAAGGCTATGAGGCATAAGGTTCTCATCTATGTTCCCACTTGGTTCTAGGAAGAAACCTGAATGAAGGAAAGTGAGCAAAAGGGTTAAAGACAGGATTTGTAGGCCCTGGCCCCAGATCTAGAAGTAAAAGGGGAAGTGGGGATGGAGGATTAGTTGGAGAAATCACTGGCTACATTAAGTGGAACTCCAGAGTTGTGGGGCTAGGTCCTGACTCCCCTGGAGGAGACTGGTTCACAAGCCCTCTATCCTGACACATGGTGGCCATAGTCAAGGGGTGTGACTTAGGTGGCGAGAAATGACTGTGACAGCTCACAGAGTTTCCATGACTGTGGGTGACACCGGGAGGGATCTGGAGGTTTCCACCTGCTCCCTGAGGGGAATGAGGGAGGCAGCTGGGAGTAGAATGCCAATAGGCCTGCCATAGAGCCCCAGTGGCAGAGTGTGGACACACCATCCTGGCCCAGGGCCCAGCTGGAAGATAGGCAGAGACTCAGGGCACAGGCTAAGTGGGACCGTGGTCCTGATCGGGGGAGGTGAGAAGAGGGTCTAGCAACACAGAAGGCACTCACACATAGTGAACCTTCCTTTGTGAGGAAAGAAACAGACATGGTAGGGAATTTGAACATAAAATCTCACAAAATATTTATCCAAAAGAGCCTAGGCTAATGTGAAAGAGACTGAGATACTTTTTAATCGGTAATTTTGTTCCCCACCCTAAATCTAGTAATATGAGGGCTCAAGATGAAATTTAATCATTTTGATATATAAAATATTCTTTAGGGATCTTTCTTTCAGTATCTGTGTACTATATGCTGAATTTCTCAATTCCAACTATGCTAATTTCCAATTCCAGGTGAATCTACTAAATGTCTCTGAAAAGGTACATAAAATATTCAATACTTAGTTTTATCTCTGTGTTGTTAAAGTGATTTATTGACACTGCAGACATGTAGATAACAATAGTTTAATGTCCTCTGAAAACACAAAAATTCCATAAATCCTTGCAAACAATTTTTAGCAATATTGTTTATTGCTACCACAGCCAAGAATGGATATTTCAAAGCCAGGGGTTTTGTTTTGTTTGGCTGCCCTTTTTTTCCCCCACTATCTCTGGCTAAATTCCAGTCTTTACTATTAATTTATTTTTTCTCATTTGAACTTTCCAAGTGTGATGTCTGCCTCATAACTCTGGCCCTGTTTCCTCACTCCTGGCCACACTCTATTCTCTAGAGTAAATATGATGCAAGCCCATTGGGTGACTGAATGGTGGGTGAGAGTGAGTTATCGAAGCCTGGACTCACTTAACCATGTGGATTTAGTTTACAAGAAGCATCATATACCAAAAAAAGGAGTCACATACCCGACAGCCTCCCCACCCAGCTCACAGCGCTGTGATCACTCCTCTTTCCTTCCTTCAATCATTGATTTATTCATTCTATCTTCAACAAATACTTAGCTCTGACCCTGTCTCAGATGCTGTTCTATGCTTTTGAGATACTTTAGAAAACAAAACATATAAAAATCCCGGTCCTGTGAAGCTTGTATTTTAACTCATTATTCTTTTATATTCTTTTGCTTAGCCTTTTGCCTTGCTCTCTTTTAGAACCAAGATAAAGAAGAAGATGTTTCTAGGCCTTCACACTCTGCAAAGAGTGACTGCCAGGAGTTTCTCCCTTTATTTCAAAATGTGGCATACATGGGTGTGTGTGTGTGTGTGTGCACGCACACGTGTGCGCACGTGTTTGTGTGTGTGTATAGGAATTCCCAAGTAGCCTCCATACGAAAAAAAAAACTGCCTGCATGCTGCTTCCCTACCATTCTTGTTTTAACAAAGGGCTTGGTAACTTAGAAAAGCAGTGCATATGAAGAAATAAAACAATTAAGGAGGAAAAAAAACTGTTTTTTTTTTTTTCCCTTGGAAGACTCCACCTCTCCATTCTCTGGCTGATAATAGATGGCCAGGCACAGGGAAGCAGAGACTAGGAATTAGCCTTGTAGTTTGTCAGACGTGGCTCCTGGAGCTGAGGGCCACCCCCCAGGGGCCTGGGTGCAGTTTTAGCTCTTGGCACACTGCGTGGAAAGGTGGAGGCAGGGGGCAGAGATGAGATGTTCATCTCTGTTGCTGTGGTGACAAGGAGGTGAAGTGAAGGTACTTCAAAAATGTGAGCTACAATACCTGAGGAAAAAGGTGCCTGTGGAACTGTGTGCTTCTCTCAACCTGTCCCATTCCCTCCTAAATAATCGTGTATGGGGTATGGCAAGATGGAGATCCCAACACACATGAGACAGGGTCCCTGACCCCCAAGTCCAGGAGATGAGCCTTGCAGGAGGAAAGGCAGCACACATCTGCCTTCTCGGAGCCAGGGCAGGCTGCACAAAGAGGACAACTGCCATTGATCTTGAACAAAGGGGGTGGGAGGGGCATGGTATTACAGAGAGAGACAGGACAGCATTCAGAGATGAGGCCATGAGAAAGGCAATAGAAAGTCAGGGATGGCCAAAGTCATGCCAGCTGCTACCTCTGGGAATGTGTGGAGGTCAGTGGCCCTGGAACTGGGTACAAAGGAGACTTTATCTGCAATGTTTTGTGTAATTTTAAATTAAACAAAATAAGATAAAATATCAACAACTATTGATTCTAGGTGTTGCTGTCTATATATTTTCGTACTCTATATTTAGTTTAGTTTTTTTTAATTGTATTTCAATCTTTTTTTTTGTCTAGCTTTTCAAATAGAATGTATTTACACATCTCTAACCATTCATCCATCCATCCATTCATGCTACTTCGTAGATATATCTTGTGTGGCTGACCAGATCTTATTTCCTCTGGAAGGTGGCCTTTGGAAGCTGCAATTGTGTTTGCCACCCAAGTCACTGGACCTTTCCCAAAATTCCAGGCCACCACTTGACCTAACCACATTCATTTGGATGCAAGTCCCTGGCATTGGGTCTTTATGAGGCGCAGATGGTCTCCAGGTCAGCACTGAGCCCTGTCTCTTTCTCTCTGTGCCCAGCTGGCATGAATTGGAAGGCAGAGGAACCGAGGGAGTTCTGAGTCACCTAGCTTGACTGAGTCAGAAATTTCTCCAGGGAGTGGTAGAAAGGGTGGCTCTTGGCAGAAGAGATCCTCATCTCAATGGTGTGGTACTTGCCTGAGATTTCCCAGAAAGCACGAAGAACATCAGGGTGGAGAGTTTCACTCTCAACGACAAATAGAAATAATCCACTTGATTCCACATGAACTAAGTGTTGAAGAAAAACATAATCTCACATTAGCTTATCTCTTTACCCTTTACCAGAACTCAAAGATGGAAATTACCATTCTCATCCTGCTGGGAAATGACAATCATGCAGCCAATACACCATACTTTGTGTCACTTGAAACCAGTTTTATCTATAAAAAAAATACTAATCCTTAAAATATCATTCCTTTATGAAACACAAGGCCTTTTTTTCTCATAGCCTTTGTTGTAGCAAAACTCCTCAATAAATAGCACTGCCCAGAGACAGTTAGGGTAAATTTAGATCATGCAGGAAAGTGTCTCTCACTGTTTGCCTGCATCTCTAATGCCCTTGATGGGTTGGTTTCCTCCTTTTGTGCCAGTGTGGAAGTCTCATTCCCATTGTCTGCCATCAGCTAAATGTCCAAATTTGCTATAGAGCCCATCTCAATTTTGTGCACACAAGTGTTCCATAAATACCTAATTTAGTGGTTTTCTAAGAGTTGTCTGTCCAGTGTTCCCTAGGGGTCCTTCAAATATTTCCAGATGGTCAGCAAAATATGATTAAAAACTATTTTCATAAAACTGTGTTTACTCACAGTATTTCAAGTACAGGAAATATCAACAGATATAATTAATGTCACACTGAGATCCTCAATAATTTTTTAGAAAGTGAAGGGCTCCTGAGACCAAAAATGTTGAGAATCATTGCACCAATTGATTGGTTAGAGAAATACATAGCCTTACCAAGAGGTGCTAGCATATACTAATACCCAATGCTTATCTCTGAAAATGCCTTAAATCTGATGTTCCAAGACATGGAATATGAATCAGTACTGCTCTTGATCCTCTGAGAGAGCCAGTGAGGTCAGGGCTGGTCTCAGGTTTTAAAACTCCATTCAACCTCAGATTTAGTTGGATCAGCCACCTATTGAGTTCAATTAGGACTAGATGGCAAACTTTAGAATAAAACAATTAGGTCATAAACAAAAATTTTTTAATTAACATAATGAAATGTATTACTCAGAACCAGTTTTAGTTATTTTCAGCAGAAACTACTATTTAAGTACATTAAGGGTTTTTCCAAGTCCCTTGAAGACTTCGTGGCTGAGAACTACGTCTAGACCATCCCAAGGTCCACATGGCTGATACTGGCCCTAGATACTGGAACCTCTGTCCCTGATGCCTCACTGAACAGAGTCCACACAGCATCTGCTTCTCCATGGCACTTACAACTCCTATTGTAATGTTAGTGCATCCATATTGTAATGCATATGTAGCGCATAACATATTGTAATGTTAGTGCATTAGAACAGTCTAGGGCTCAGGCCTATACCCAATGCTGAGAGATGAAGGTTTTGGGTTCTGTGTTCAGGAAGCAGAGACTGTAAATGGGGAATTCCCCAAGCATAGAATAGTGTTCACAAAGTGTTGGGAGTCAAAAGTAGGACAATCCTCCCCTTGGCTGCCCAGCTTCGCAACACACTGGGAAGTTTTCACACTTAAACTTCTAGTAGCAATAACAGCAGCAGCTATAATAAAATACTGTCCTTCACAGAGCGAAAAACATCTTGCTCTGTGTTTTCCTAAAAGGAGAAACAATTCTCTATTAGTTAAGAATATTTTCTCAGCCAGTGCAATGTGGTGAAACCCCATCTCTACTAAAAATACAAAAAATTAGCTGGGCGTGGTGACGTGCACCCATAGTCCCAGTTACTAGGGAGGCTAAAGCAGAAGAATCGGGAGGCGGAGGTTGCAGTGAACTGAGGTAGCAGCCACTGCACTCCAGCCTGGGCAAAAGAGTGAGACTCCATCTCAGAAAAAAAAAAAAAAAAAAAAAAGAATATTTTCAAGACCAAGTAACAACTTAGTAACCTTGATTTTCACAAGTAGGAATTAATTTTTCTCGTACATCAAGAAATCTAAAAGTAGTTTTTCACAATGTTGCAATTACTCAATGGTCCTGAGAAAGACACAGGCTTTTCTTCCCCTACTTCCTCTGCTTCATTTTTACAACAAGACTTTTTTTCCTTATGTGTGTCATTTTACAGTCTCAAGCTGGCTACCACAGCTCTATACATCAGACCTCAGAAAACCTAAATCAGGAAATAAAAGAGGCATGGGAAAGATACCTCTGGCCACTATCTAAACACAAAATCAGGATTCTGTTAGAAAGAAAGGGAAAGCAGAGCTTGCTGTTACATCGGCAGTAGACTCTGTCTTCTAGTTCATAAGGCCCAATACTCCTCTTACACCATTCACTATCTATAGAGATAGTTTTCATGCATGTTATACATGGGATGGTTTAAACTAAAGACATTTTAATGTATACTTTATCAATGGCAAAACATTTTGGTGTGAAATAAAACAAGTTGGTACAAATACTCCAACTTGTTCTGGCTTGGGAACCTGGTTCAGCATCTCTAAGTAGCTGTAAGAGTTGAATGATGCTTCTAGAATTGGAAGTAATATGGCTCATAGAAAAAAGGTGACATTAAAACCAATACCACAGAAATACAAAAGATGATTCAAGGCTACTATGAACATCTTTACGTGCACAAACTAGAACATTAGAGGAAATAGATAAATTTCTGGTAATATACAACCCTTCTATATTAAATCAGGAAGAAATAGAAACCATGAACAGACCAATAACAGGCAGCAAAACTGAATCAGTAATTTTAAAAATGTCCACCCACCAAAAAAAAAGAGCCCAGGACCAGATGCATTCACGGCTGAATTCTACCAGACATTTAAAGAAGAATTGGTACCAATTCTACTGAAACTATTCCAAAAGAAACAGGGAATCCTCCCTAAATCATTCTATGAAGCCAGTATCAACCTAATACCAAACACAGCAAAGGCCATAACAAAAAAAGAAAACTACAGACCAATATCCTTGATGAGCATAGAGGCAAAAATCCTCAGCAAAATACTAGCTAACTGGATCCAACAGCACACCAAAAAGATAATGCGTCATGACCAAATGGGTTTCATCCCAGGGATGCAGGGATGGTTTAACATATACAAGTCAATAAATGTGATACATCACATAAACAGCATTAAAAACAAAAACCATATGATTATTTCAATAAATGGAGAAAAAGCATTTGATAAAATCCAGTATCCTTTACAATAAAAGCCCTCAACAAAATAGGCATAGAAGGGACTTACCTCAAAGTAATAACAGCCATATATGACAAACCCACAGCCAATATCATACTGAATGGGGAAAACTTGAAAGCATTCCCCTGAGAACTGGAACAAGACAAGGATGCCCACTTTCATCACTTCTTTTCAACATAGTACTGGAAGTCCTAGCCAGAGCAATCAGGCAAGAGAAAGAAAGTACATCCAAATTAGAAAAGAGGAAGTCAGGCCAGGCGCAGGGGCTCCAGCCTATAATCCCAGCACTTTGGTAGGCTGAGGCAGGCGGATCATAAGGTCCAGAGATCAAGACAATCCTGGCCAACATGGTGAAACCCCATCTCTACTAAAAATACAAAAATTAGCTGGGAGTGGTGGCATGCACCTGTAGTCCCAGCTACTCAGGAGGCTGAGGCAGGAGAATTGCTTGAACCCAGGAGGCGGAGGTTGCAGTGAACCAAGATTGTGCCACTGCACTCCAGCCTGGTGATAGAGTGAGACTCCATCTCAAAAAAAAAGAAAAAAGAAAAAGAAAGAAAGAAAGAAAAGAGGAAGTCAAACTGTCACTGTTTGCTGCTGATGTGATTGTATACCTAGAAAACTATAAAGGCTCACCCAGAAAGCTCCTAGATCTGATAAATGAATTCAGTAAAGTCTCAGGATAAAAAACTCAATGTTAACAGCACTGCTATACACCAACAACGACCAAGCAGAGAATCAAATCAAGAACTCAATCCCCTTTACAACAGCTGCAAAACAAAAAAACAAACAAACAAACCTTAGAAATATACTTAACCATGGAGGTGAAACATTTCTACAAGGAAAACTACAAAACACTGCTGAAAGAAATCATAGATGACAAACAAATGGAAACATCCAATGCTCATGGATGGGAAGAATCAATATTGTGAAAATGATCATACTGCCAAAGCAAGCTACAGATTCAATGCAATTCTTATCGAAATACCAGCATAAGTCTTCACAGAACTAGAAAAAACATCCTAAAGTTCATATGGAACCAAAAAGGAGCCCACATAACCAAAGCAATACTAAGCAAAAAGAACAAATCTAGAGGCATCACATTACCTGACTTCAAATCATACTACAAGGCTATGGTTACCAAAACAGTGTGGCATAAAAATAGGCAAGTAGACCAATAGAACAGAAGAAAGAACCCAGAAATAAAGCCAAATACTTACAGCCAACTGATCTTCAACATAGAATACAAAAACATAAATTGGGGAAAAGACACCCTATTCAATAAAGAGTGATGAGAAAACTGGCAAGCCACACGTAGAAGAATAAAACCAGATCCCCATCTCTCACCTTATATAAAAATCAACTCAAGATGGATCAAAGACTTAAATCTAAGACCTGAAACCATAAAAATTCTAGAAGGTAACATCAGAACAACTCTTGTGGACATTGGCTTAGGCATGGATAAGACTCCAAAAGCAAATGCAACAAAAACAAAAATAAATAAATGGAACCTAATTAAACAAAAAGCTTCTGCACAGCAAAAGAAATAATCAGCAGAGTAAACAGACAATCCACAGAGCAGGAGAAAATATTTGCAAGCTATGTATCTAACAAAGGACTAGTATGAAGAATCTACAAAGAATTCAAACAAATCGACAAGAAAAAACAACCCCATCAAAAAGTGGGCAAAGGACATGAATAGACATTTCTCAAAAGAAGATGTACAAACAACTAACAAACACATGAAAAAATGCTCAACATCATTAATCATCAAGGAAACGCAAAATCACAACCACAATGAGATATCTACCACCTTACTCCTGGAAGAAGGGCCATAGTTAAAAATCAAAAACAATAGCTGTTGGTGTGGATGTTGTGAAAAGGGAACAAGGTTACACTGCCGGTGGGAAAGTTAATCAGTACAACCACTATGGAAAACAGTATGGAGATTCCTTAAAGAACTAGAAGTAGAACTACCATTCGATCCAGCAATTCCACTGCTGGGTATCTACCCAAAGGAAAAGAAGTCATTATACAAAAAAGACACATGCACATGCATGTTTATACCAACACAATTCACACAGCAAAGATATGGAACCAACCTAAGTGCCCATCGACTACGAGTGGGTAAAAAAATGTGGCATATATATATATATAAAATGTGGCATATATATATATATATATATATAATGAAATACTACTCAGCCATAAAAAACGTCTTTTGCAGCAACTTGAATAGAGCTGGAGGCCATTATTCTAAGTGAAGCAGTAACTCAGGAATACAAAATTAAATATTGTATGAGGATGCAAAGGCCTAAAAAAAGATTGGTAGGGGAGAGAGGGATAAAATACTATATTTTGGATACAGTATACACAGCTCGGGTGACAAGTGCACTAAAATCTCACTAAAGGTGCACTAAATCACCACTAAAGAACTTAACCAAAAATGACCTGTACTCAAATAACAATTGAAATTTTAAAAATGAAATTTGAAAAAAAGAAGAGTCCAGGCACGATGGCTCATGCCTGCAATCCCAGCACTTTGGAAGGCTGAGGTGGGCGGATTACGAGGTCAGGAGATCAAGATCATCCTGGCCAACATGGTGAAACCCCGTCTCTACTAAAAATACAAAAATTAGCTAGGTATGGTGGCACATGCCTGTAATCCCAGTTACTCGGAAGGCTGAGGCACAAGAATCGCTTGAACCCAGGAGGCGGAGGTTGCAGTGAGCCAAGATCGCGCCACTGCACTCCAGCCTGGGGACAGAGCGAGACTCTGTCTAAAAAAGAAAAGGAAAGAAAAGAAGGTGACAGTTGTGAGAGTGACCCTACTCTTTTCTATAAGCTTACTAAAGAGCAGCCCGAATTCCAGGCCTCTCCCGACTTAAGGGCTGGCACCGGGTGGTCTCAACTGCTCTCGACCCCTGGTCTCAACTCTACTGATTGTCACTTATGAGTAAAGTCCCTAATAAAATAATTGTTAAAACAATGGAAAGATAAGTTAGATTCTGGGATGTTTTGATGCTATGGCGACCTTGAGGTTGGAGGGCCCTCTATTGATCCCATACTCATTCAGCAAGAAGAATTAAGGCCAATCTCAGGCCTAGTCTAGGATGTCTGAGGAAAGTATTGATGAGTCAGTCTTTTCATCACC
The DNA here is from genome assembly GCF_029289425.2 of Pan paniscus. Lineage (NCBI taxonomy): Eukaryota > Metazoa > Chordata > Mammalia > Primates > Hominidae > Pan > Pan paniscus. The sequence continues at coordinate 106,412,370 of NC_073253.2, forward strand.
TCATCTGTCGGGATGAATAGCCTGTAAAAATTGTTATTTATGGACAAATTGTATATATGTATATATTTCTAATGGACTTTATTTTTAGAGCAGTTTTAGATTCACAGCAAAATTGAGAGGAAGGTACAGAGATTTCTCATACCCCCCCCCGCAAACAAGCACAACCTCCCCCATTATCAATACCCCCACCAAGGTGGTAAATTTGTTATAGCTGATGAACCTACACTGACACATCATTATCATCCAAAAATCACACTTTAAGGATTTTTATCTTTATCCTCCGAGTAAAGATATTGAAGAGTGTTCATCAAGAGGGTGCTATCATTAGGTCCGCATTTTAAAGAGTTCAATGATTGCAGAATGAAGAACAGATTAAAGTCTAGTGAAATGAGAATAAAAGCAGGGAGACCAATGAGGAATTTGGGGAAGATGATGGTGTCTTGATCAGGCGGTAGAACAGAGAGAGAGAAAACTGGATGTATTCAAGGGCTATTTATGGATTCGACTGTAGCATTTCACAACATACTACTGATCATATAACAAGGGGCTTGCAGTTTTAGTTATAACAATTAAAAAATAAAGTATAATACAATAACATACATGTTTTTTAAGCCATCAAAATGTTGTGGATAGGAAGAAGTCCAAAGGAACCCTATTCCAGGGAGACAAGTGCTTCCTAGAGAATGAAAATCAGTAGGCATTACCTTCCCTAGGGGCAACTACTGAGTCAGGCGTGGGTTGGTGAGGATTGGGCCTGATTCAAGCAGGGAGACTCTTCCTGCATAAGGTGCAGTCAGTGGAGTTTTAAATGTCTGTGTGTGGGTTAGTGAGACCAACTAGAATCTGGAGGAGTTTCAAGGCCAAGTTCTCCCGCCCACCGATTCTCCCTCGGGAGACTTGTGTGAGAGGATGTGGTAGCCCAGTAATCTGAAGGCTGGATAGTAAGTCATAGAGGGAGTTCTTGGCAACTCATTGTGCTGAGATCCCAAAGGCTTGCCAAAGGGAGGGACTTGTAATACATACAGGACTGATCTTGCACTGAAGACATTTGAAACCAGAGATAAATTGTAACTATTAGAAGTTGAAGAAAATATGAACAAACTGGATGAAAAGATGGAGAATTTTAACAGAGCTATTATAATTTCCTGACAATGACTAAAATAATATTCTAGAACTGAAAAATAAAATATAGATATTTTATTAAATATCTAAGTTAGTAAATTCATTGACCAACCTCTTCCAGTCCTCCCTTTCCCCTTTCCTCCCAGCCTCTGGTGGCCACTATTCTACTTTCTACTTCTGTGAAATCAACTTTAGATTCCACATATGAGTCAGTTCATGCGGTTTCTCTTTCTCTCCCTGGCTTGTCTGAATTTATGCCCTCTCGGTTTATCTATGTTGCCACAAACGACAGGATTTCGTTCTGTTTTATAGCTGAATAGTATTCCACTGTATGTATATATGCCACTTTTTTTTATCCATTAATCTGCAGATGAGCATTTAAGTTGATTTCCTAATCTTGGCTATTGTGAGTAATGCTGCAATAAACAGGCGGTGCAAATGTCTCTTCAACATACTGATTTCATTTCCTTTGGATATGTATCCAGTAATGGGATTGCTGGAGATGGTACTTCTATTTTTAATTTTTTGTGAAATCTTTATACTGTTTTCCATAATAACTGTACCAATTTATATTCTCACCAATGGTGTATAAAAATTCCCTTTTCTCTGCATCTTCGCCAGCATTAGTGACTATACCAAATAACAATATAGTGCATATTACAAGATCGCTAGAAGATTTTTGAACTTTGCCACCACAAAGAAATGATAAATATTTGAGGTGGTTAATATGATAATTACCCCAATTTAATCTTTATACTATGCATATATGCATTAAAATATCAGGTTGTACTACATAAATGTACAGTTATTATGTGTCAATTATAAATTTAAAAATTAAAACATTCATTGGATGGATTTAACAGTAGACACAATATAGAAAATAGTTTGAACTAAATAGTAATAGAAATATGATATATCATTATGTATGGGATGCAACTAAGAAGATATTTAGGAGGTAGAAATAGACTTGGTGATAGTTGAGAGGTGGATAATAAAGTCAACTCCTGGGTTTCTATTTGTAGTACTGGATGGATGATTGTGTGATTGTTATTCACCACGATAAGAAATTGTGTGTGTGTGTGTGTAAGAGAGAAAGAGAGAGGTGTGCACATGCAAATGCAAGGAGGTAATTGAGGATGAAGTGAGGGTAGTTGAGTTTGAAGTGACTTGGTGGTTTCTAAATAGATGTTCCCACTCCCCAGATTGCACTTTTCCTACTTCTGCACTAGACATCAAGACTTGAATTCTTTCTCTTATGGGGAACCTCTTCTGACCACTAACCTTACCCCAGGATGGGTTAAGTGTTCCTATTCGGTGTACTCAAAACATCCTACACATAAGTCTCATAGTAATTTTATATTTTTTATTAAGTCATGTTGTTATAAAACTATTTGTTTATTTATCTCTTACCTTAGAGGTCCTTGGAAAGCAGAAATGCTGTTTCTAGCATAGAGTAAGTGCTCAGTTATAGTTTGTTGAGTAGCACTGGACTGTGAAAATCAAATTGAGGTATTTCCAGACATACTTAGGGCACTCAAAATTTTCACATCTCCTGCTTCTAAGTAAATACTAAACTTGAGAGTTATAGAGTAGAGATGTTTAGGTGAAAAAAAATACTGAGACAGTATCACAAGATCACAAAATTTTTGCTCCCAAAGAAGCTTACAGTTAGAGTTTCCCAATTATAGTAAAAAGAGAGACAGAGAGAGATATTAATAAGGGATTTATATTGTAGCCTAAATTCTAAACTGCCTACACTTTGAACTTACAGTTGGAAAGGTATGACATCAGACGACCTTGGAGTCAGAGACACTTGGCTTCTAAGCAAAGCTCTGTCACCTGCCAGCTAGGCAGCTTTTGCTTATCTGAGTCTCAGTTTTCTCCTCAGTAAAGAGGAGATGAAATTAATCCTGCCCCACAGGGTTTTTATGAGTGGTGAACCTCTTCTTTTCTCAACTCTGAGAGGTCCAACCCTCCTGGGCAGGGCAGCAATCTGAGAAATAGGTTAGTATATGAAACCGATGCCTGGCCAAGTCACAGAGGTCCCTCTGAGTGAGCCTTTGTCTTTTTCCAGAAAGAACCAATAGAAAATTAGGTTTGCAATGCACACAGAGTCGTCAGACATTCAAGACTGATTGTATTTCTCACAATTATAATTCCCTCTCTTTTTGTTCCTTCTGATTTCACCCAGGTTCCTATCCAATGTCTTCCTGGTAGTGATCAGTACCATGCGATGTCCCAGTTAGCTCTGTACATCCACTTCTTCATATGCCATTCATTGTACTGTGTAGGATGGTCTGGTATCTCAAGTCTTTGTTGATAACTGTACTCTCCTTCCTTGGTGATATCCTTACCTATTCTTGGTATTCTTCCCACTGCAGGCCAACTATATTTCACATCTGTGACACACAGAAAACCAGAGATTGTCTTTCCATTTTGCTCTTGTAGACATCAGTTGTTGTCAACATCAGTTGATCTATGTTATCAGTCCTTGACTTTTGGGGGTTTTTCTCTGTTTATTTGTTTTGTGTAAGACTTTATCCTCAGATTAACTGCTTATTTCTAAAAATACTATTTAGTTTAAACTCAGTAAGATGCATTTTTACCTAATTTAACTCACGACTTAATCTTATCTCACAATTTACATTTATTTGATCTCGTTTGGCCATTCCAAAAAAATTATCTCATTGAATTCTCCAATTACTTCAGAGAAGTGAAGTAGTTTGAAGGTGGTTTGGCCAAGATGTCTATCTAGTTATTGGTAGACAGACTTTCTGACTCCAAAGCCCATTCCACTTAAGGAAACTGGTAGAGTATCATTAATAATAAACAAGGCTATTTTTGAACATCATATAAACACTGGAGTATCCCATCTGGCGTTATTTAGTACTGGCAGGCTCTTCTTCTTCACACTGGGGTAAGGTCTGTACTTGCACAGATAAATAAAATGTCCTATTAATTTTCTCATTAACTGGAGAACCCTTTTGCTGACATGTTACCTTCATAGAAAAGACTGTGAAAAATTCACATCCAATTGCCTTCTAGACCTGTTTGTTTTGGAAGTGTATCAAAGAGCCTGGCTAATGGAGAGCAAGACTCATTAATTACTGGCTTTGATCTCCTTTAGTGCCCAACACTCCTTACTATATTCAGGAGTATTGAATTCTTTGGAAAATGACTTCCTGAGACCTATTCTTCACATTACTTCCAATGGAAAAAAATTGCAGCCAGCCAGAAATGGATTGTTTGGCTACAGTCTGCTCAGTTTTCAAGAAGGTAATTGAAACTTCAGGATCCTTAACTTAGGGAAAGTGTTGGCAAGTCTGTCAGCCACATCTGTGATAGCCCTTTATTTTCCTTTCTAACTTTTCTTCTTGAAGTTTAATTTACATATATCACAATGTAATATTAAGTGTTCAGGTCAATAAAATTTGACAATGGTAAATATTCATGAAACTATCAAAGCATTTCCATCACCCCAGTACGTTCTCTTTTGCCCCTTTCTGGTCAGTTCCCCTACCCTCCACATACTCACCTCAGAAACAACAACTGTGTGGATTTTTTTAACTGCAGATTAGTGTTGGCTGTTCTTGGACTTCATGTACATAACATTATATGGTGTGTAGTTTTTTTGTGTCTAGCTTTTTTCATTCAACATAATGTTTTCAGGTTCATCTATGTTGTTGTGTGTATTAGTAGTTGTATTAGTTTGTTCTCATATTGCTATAAAGAAATACCTTAGGGCCGGGCGCGGTGGCTCACGCCTGTAATACCAGCACTTTGGGAGGCCGAGGCGGGCGGATCACAAGGTCAGGAGATCGAGACCATCCTGGCTAACACGGTGAAACCCTGTCTCTACTAAAAATACAAAAAATTAGCCGGGCATGGTGGCGGGCACCTGTAGTCCCAGCTACTTGGGAGGCTGAAGCAGGAGAATGGCATGAACCAGAGCTGCTCATCAGGTTACCTGGCAAGTGACACTGTGGTTGGGGGGAATTGTCCCTGGAATAGCTTGCCTGATGGTGTGCTTACAGGCTATCATGCATCAAAGTATTTCCTACATGCCACCAGAAACTGAGAGAAAGAATATTTCAAAAGCTTGGAACTACAAGCATATACTTCAGACAATTAATTTTATCTTTGTATTCCTTTGTAATGCCTTACATCTTTTATTAGCCTTTCTCTACAAATCATGTTGTGTAATTCTTAAGTCATCAGTAGTAATGACATTTATCTTCCTTTTGTAGGTTTAGACCTGCAAGTTTCAAACTGTAGGTTTTATGTCCTTTGCTTTCCCTTTCTTTCCTTCTTCCCTTTTTATGTCTCCCTTTTTCTTTCTCTCTCTTTCCCTTCCTTCCTTCCTCCTTTCTTTCCTTCTTTCTCTTTCGTTTTCTTTCTTTTTCATTTCTTCCTCTCTTCTCTATTTTCTTCCTCTCTTTCTCTCTTTATTTTCATTCTTTCTTTTTTCCTTTCTTTTTCTTTTCTTTTCTTTTCCTTCCTTCCTTCCTTCTTTCCTTCCTTCCTTCCTTCTCTTTCTCTTTCTCTCCTCCTTCTCTTTATTTCTGTTGGCTCTCCTTGCTGCTCTTTCTACACGGTTGATTTTTAAATGTTTTAAGGTGGTTTGATGGGATAAGTAAGTATAGCAAAATAGTATTTATGAAAATAGGTGAAAAAGAAAAATGGAAATAATGAGTGGAAAGATAAGCTGTAACTAGGAATGGGGCTGTTACAATATTGCACATCACAGAGACTTCCTTGCTAAAGACGAGCTTCAAACTTAGTTCTAAGCTGTCTTGCAGTTAACATAAAAAGGGAAAACTGATCAGTCACCATATCCCCAGCTCTTGAGCACATTGCTGATTTTAACAGAATTGGGATTCCATTAATAAGAAATAAAAGGAGAAAGTTTATTGGGTAGAAAACTAGTGGCTTCTACCACATTCTACCCCTTTGGCTTTGTAATATTCATACACACTCTTCCTCTCATAAATAGACTACCTTCTCCAGCTTCTCCCTGAGAAATACCACACCATTGTCTCATCCAGTTATTTCATTCACTTCAAAGATAGGATCTTTTGTAATGTGCTTTCTGCTTTTCATCAGGTCTCGAAGTGGCTCCTCATTATCTGTCGAGCAATAAGGTTAAAGGGAGGTTATAAGTCTTTGTTTGAAAAAAGGAAGAACAAGAAACACAGCAGTCACTGGCCCACATAGCACATATCAACCAATTATTGCCAGGCAGGAACAATAAGGACTCCCTACTCTAGCAGTGAAATAAATTTCTTGGCTAGCCACATTTGCTAGGGTCCTGTTGTTGATTACTCTCTATGGCCACTCGAAAAGAGACACGGAGAGGACAACCTTTCAGTACTGCACAGCTTCCACAACTCATTTCTGTGGGTGAAATGTGGGGGCTCCGTTATTTCTTTATTAATTGATTGATCATTTGATGTTGGATATTTCTTTTTTGGGGTGTAAAACATTTTTATTATTTTAATTTTATGCTTCAAATTCATGTTATGTACATTAAGTATCATATAAACTTGTCTTTAGGATATTAATATTTTACTTGGGCAATATTATTTTATCTGAATGTATTCGGAGAAATACAACTTGGCCGTCTGCCTATAAACATCACGAAAGATGAAAAATTGGAAAACAGAACATTAACAATTGGAAATATTAAATTGACCCTGATACCTTTTTTCTTTTAACTTGCTATTTGGTTAACTTATATTTAGCATTTACCCTTGAGATTGGTAAAACATGCTATCAATGTATTATGCAAGAGTTTACATCTTTTGCATAAGTGGCCCCCTGGGTTACCCTTACTCTTGACCAAATAAAAAACAAACACCACTGGTACCATACATAAACTATCTTTGTATCATAGGTTGCAATTCTTGATAAAAGCCAAAACAAATATTTGAGGTTGGAGGTACCACTTAGTAGTTTTTCTCTGGGCTTAGAGAAGGAAAAAGAATAGTCCCCTGCTGCATTTTATATCTCTTAAAAACAATGGTTCAGCAGCCTAAACCTTTGTGGTTATAAAGCTTATTACACTAAGGTTTACTTTGAAATATAGTTTACAACCAAATCAAGTATAACATACATACACTGGTAGTTCAGCACAAGGGCAAACTTAAAAAAATATTATTTTGGGCCTTTAAAATTAGGCCATAGTACAAAAAACAGTCCATAATCTTGCATTCAGAAAATTCATATTAAATATTTAATTTCTGTAGGATAAAGGCCAAGAAAATTTTACACATGCATCAGTTTATTACACGTATTTACATGGCTCTTTCTTCCCTAGGTACTTACGACTTTCATATTATGCAACTGCCCCAAGCAAGCTTCCTCTCTCCAAAGCGTGTTTTGCAGGAATGATGACTCCAGATCACTTTCAGAATAGGTTGTGCAGTGTTGTAATACAAAAATATATTTTGAAAGCTATTGAGTGACCATTAAATACTGTTTATATAAAAGATGGTTTTGGTATATTGTTGGCAGACCCTTACTGACTATATTTAAGAAACAGGGCCATTGGAGTATACTATGCCTCATTCTAACGAGTCCCGAGTGCCCTTTCCACCTTCACCACTGTACAATTTACTAAAATGCAACTATTAAAAACATTCACATTTTCCTTTAGGAGTGCATCTGGTTGTTGGCTTATTCCTAGTTTGGGTGTTTCTAGAGACTAAACTTTCAGTTGTTTACCTAGTCCTCAGTCCTTGTATGTTTTAGATAAATGTTTATAATCTGATTCACTAACTTTCAAAATCTACTGATCCATGAATGATAAACTTAAATCACCATTTTCCCCGAAGAAGCAAAAGAAAAAGTTGATTCCTTTACCACTCCCCACATCTAAACTTGAATGGTTTCACTTAAAAGTTACTCAGTTGAGAACACTTAATATCAAGTACAATTATTAATTTAATTACTTTAAGTTGCACTGATGCTACATTACATCACAATGCACATAAAACAAATGAGGTGAAGTCTAATTATATATTTTACATTAATTAGCAATTCTACTCTAATAGATTAATTCCCTGGTGAATTTGTTTCAGACCAACTGACAATTATCTGTAAACACAACTAATTTTTTTTTTTTTTTTTTGATGGAGTTTCACTCCTGTTGCCCAGGCTGGAGTGCAATGGCATGATCTCTGCTCATCGCAAACTCCACCTCCCGGATTCAAGCAATTCTCCTGCCTCAGCCTCCTGAGTAGCTAGGATTACACGTATGCACCACCACGCCCAGCTAATTTTGTACTTTCAATAGAGATGAGATTTCTCCGTGTTGGTTAGGCTGGTCTCAAACTGCCGACCTCAGGTGATCCGCCCACCTCGGCCTCCCAAAGTGCTGGGATTATAGGTGTGAGCCACCGCGCCCAGCAACACAACTAAATTTAAACATCAGTACTTTATCTTATTTTATACCTGTACTTTAAGTAAGGTTTTAATTTGAAATATCATTATTTCCTTATCTGAAGGAATAAAGGAAACAGGAACCCAGTGGAATGATAGTTTGGGAAGAACTCTTCGTGATGGCAGCTCAATAAATTTGGCTCCAGTATAGTTGTGATTCGCTTGAGATTTAAAAAGTAAGCTGGGGCCCAGGCACGGTGGCTCATACCTGTAATCCCAGCACTTTGAGACGCCAAAGCAGGCAGACCGCTTGAGGTCAGGAGTTCAAGACCAGGCTGGCCAACATGGTGAAACCATGTCTCTATTAAAAATACCAAAAGTGTCCAGGCATGGTGGCAGGCACTTGTAGTCCCAGCTACTCAGGAGGCTGAGGCAGGAGAATCTCTTGAACCTGAGAGGCGGAGGTTGAAGTGAGCCGAGTTGGCACCAGTGCACTCCAGCGTGGGCGATAGTGTGAGACCCTGTCTCAAAAAAAAAAAAAAAAAAAAAGTAAGCTGGGACCTGATAAGCTAGAGCTCCAATTTTGATTATTTGGGAAATTTTTATTCTTCCCCCCATTTTGCATGACCTGTTATGCAGCTGCTAATTAATTCCACCCACATCCTCTTTCTTTTTTCTTATGAACCATCTTCTGGGAATTCTGATCCTTGGTCTTCTATTAAGTTGCTTTTGGTTCTTACTAATATTTCTAGATTGAGGGGCTAGAATGTTATACCTGTCTCTACCCCCCATCTTCAGCTTTTTTGTCACTTTTCGGTCAGCTTTTTAGAGAGCAGGGTTTCCAATACCTGTCCTCTTCCTTGCTGCCAAGCTCAAGATAATAGATGTCACTTTCTGATGGATCCTTTCCTTTGTCTCAGTATAGAAGTTCTCATAGGTCGATCTGCTAAATGCAGCCTAGGAGCTGAGGCCAACATCTGAGTTTCCTCAGTACACAAGTCTGAGATAAGTCTTAGCAACCTCAAGCTCAGAACTATGGCGGCAGTAGCTCCCTCTCCATGTCAAAGCCTTCCTGCCTTTCCAGGGAGAGGCATGGACCAAAGCCCATGGGCACTGAGGAGTGAACTGCTGCCCACCCTGGTGTCTGCAACCCTACCTCCTCCTTCTGCCTCTACTGACCTGATATTTCTTTAGAAATACAGTTCCTTCCGAAATTTTGTAGCCTTTCAGTCTATTCAATGCCACATGTGAGCAACCATAGCCAAAGATAGTATGGACTCATAATATTAATGTCTGAGAAATATTGTTTCCTGGTCACAGGTCTTCATTTTTCACACGTAGTCTTTCCTTTTACCTTCTGTCATCAGCAATGTGAAATCACACATTTGGAGGAAAAGCAACACCCTTTAATCTCTATTTACCAGCAGGTGTGCCTCCTTTGTCCAGCAGAGACCTGGAAGAGAGAGCTGGGAACCCAATACCAGCCCCTGCTAGGGCTGCTGCTTCAGCTCTGACGTGAAAGGCTTCAGTTTAAGGTAGGAAAGCAATGTGTTTTCGTCACAAAGCTGGTAGACTTTTATCATATAGGCTTCTCAGACATCTTAGATTGCAGGCCACAAGCCCGCACCTGCTCTCTTAGCTGTCAGAATGACTAGCTTTAGTATGAATTCATTTCTTTCAAGTAGGACTTTGCAAAACTCAGCAATAAGAAGCACACACATTTTAAATTTTTCTATTACTTCCCTTGATGCTGCAGCTACAATAAGCACAAAAATATAAATATTTAATAACCACATTAAAAAGGTCATCAACTTCGCAGCTTGTAATGGGTGAGACCTGTCTACTTCTCTACCTTGTATTCCTGGAGATTTCACATTTTTGTTCCTTTTACTTGCAACATCCCACTTTCAGGTACCCCATTTTGCATCAGAGGAGAGGGCGCAGGCAAGCAGTAGAAAACCCACTACAGTGGCTTAACCAGATGAGGTTTTTTTTAGTCTGTGTAGGCTGCTGTAACTAAGTACTCTAGACTGGGTGACTTACACAACAGAAATTTATTTCCCACCGTTCTGGAGGCTAGGGAGTCTAAGATTAAGGCGCTGCTCTTTTCAGTTCCTCAGATCTCTTTTTCTTCTTCTAAGACCACCAGTCTGATCAGATTAGGTCCCACCCCTATGACCCATTTAACCTTAAATACTTCCAAAAGGACCTATCTTCAGTCACATGAGGGGTTAAGACTCCACATAAATTTTGTGGGGACAAAATTCAGTCTGTAATGGCTTTCTTTCCAGAGCTAGGGTAGTAGGTCCATGAAGCCATTGCTGTTCCAGGCTCCATCTGCCTCCCTACCTTCCTGTCTTTAGCATGTGGCTTCTGTTCTAATGGCCACAGGATGCCTATTTTACATTTGCCCACCTTACTGGCAGAAAGTATGAAGAAGAATTGCATGTTTATCAGGAAGCAAAATCTTTCCCCAGAAATTCCCAGCAGACTGTTGTTATCGACATTCCATTGATGAGAACTGTTTCATGTAGAGGCCCCTAACTGAAGGGCATGGGGTGCTAATTGAGTTTTGTAGCTTGGGATAATTTTTCTTGGAACAAAATTTGAATGCTGTTAGTAAAGGGGAAGAGGCTAATAGATATTGGGAAGATAAATCTCAGGGTTTGTTATAGGGCTCCTCCAGATAGGCTGATTATAACACAAGCATTATTCAGTACAATTAAAATAAATCAGGAGCGGGGAGGGCTCCTAATATTCTGGATTTATAAGTCTTTGAAATTTTAGTTTAATCCACAGAATTCTTTTAAAGTTTCCTCCAAAACATTTTTTTTCTGTATTTCTATTCTCCACAAATATTTTTTTCTGCATCAGAACACAATTTGATTGAACACTAACTCTGATATTCAGAGACAGCATCAGATTTTGGTCACTAGTACTAGTCGTTATGTAAGAACCAAGATTCCTTGGAGGATAGTGGAATCCACGTATTGGACCCAGAAAAATTATGTTTCGCTGAAGTGAATGATAAACCGCTTCTGGGCAGAAGCACTCTTACTCTCTCGGAGTCCTCAGCATCTCAGGAATGAGCTGCAATACCACATTGTGCCAGTAGATGACGACACCATCTAACATGTGAGGACTCCTTACCCGAAATCCCTTAAATTTCAAGCATCGAATTAGAAATTATTTTCTGTTATCAAGTGTGTTAGTTTGACTTCCTACCAGTTGATTTTAGAAATGAGAAACATATATTGAAATAGTAACATTAAATATCAGAATTTGGTTGTGTATTTGTCTTTCAATTAGTGGTAATTTCTGCAAAATGAAAATCATCTTCAAGGCAATGCAAATGATTTATTATAGGCAAGCAGAAGTTTCCAGGTGAACAAACTGTTTTGTGAAGGAGCCAGAGGAAAACTGATTAGATGAGTTTAACTGTTGTGGCCACAAAGTCTTATGGCAGCCACTGGTTTTCAATCTTGGCTGAATATTGAAATATATTTGTACTAACTGCCCAGATTAAATTGAAATAATGTAGGCAGTTAAAAAAATACCTGTCTGGTTCTTAACTCAAAAAACGCTCATTTAATTGGTCTACAGTATGGTCTGAGAGTCAAGCCTTTTAAACGCTTCCCAGGTGATTCTATTTTGCAGCCCATATTGAGAACACCTGCCCTTGGCTTAAGGCTCCCATCACCCCATGTTGCAATTAGTTGCTTAAAGAGGCCGATCTCACCCAAATGCAGAGTTGGTGATTATCTACCAGGTGTAATCTGTGAAACTAGGAAGGCCCCTGCTCCTCCTTAGGAAAAAAGCCATGGTGTCTGCACATCTACCATCATGAATGCATTTCTTCGTTGCAGAGAGAGATGGTAAAACAAACCAATCACAAACTAACAGAAAAATTCAGGAGAATCACACTCTGAGCTTTATTCAACATTTCTATTAATTTGTTTTAATTGTGTTTCAATGAATGTTCTTTGTGTGAAAGGGACATAAGGGAAGAGAGTTTTGGAGTTTGACCATGTCGAGGAAGAAGTGAGCAAATGCTAAAGATTTGGGCATGGCTCAAAGAGGATAGGCTCAGTAGGACCCAAAGATCAAGTTGTGGGGCCACTGGGGAGCTCAACAGACAGAATACATTACAGAACACAGGGAGACAATATAATCACTTCTTTAGTTAATCCTCAAAACAGCCCTACAAGAGAATACTAGCATTACTTCTTTCTTTCTTTTTTTTTTTTTAATTTTACTTTAAGTTCTGGGATACAGGTGCAGAATGTGCAGGTTCGTTACATAGGTATACATATACCATGTGATTTGCTGCACCTATCAACCCATCATCTAGGTTTTAAGCCCCGCATGCATTAGATATTTGTCTTAATGCTCTTTCTCCCCTTGCCCCCCACTCCTCGACAGGCCCTGGTGTGTGATGTTCTCCTCCCTGTGTCCATGTGTTCTCATTGTTCAGCTCCCAATGAGTGAGAACATGTGGTGTTGGGTTTTCTGTTCCTGTGTTAGTTTGCTGAGAATGATGGCTCCCAGCTTCATCCATGTTCCTGCAAATGACGTTAACTCATTCTTTTTATGGCCGCATGGAATACATACAGTATTCCATGGTGTATATGTGAAATACTGGCATTATGTCTACATCACATATAAGGCAACCCAAAAAACAAGAGTGTGTTTCAATAACTTGGCCAAGGTCACTGTACTAGTCCATTTTTATGCTGCTATAAAGAACTGCCTGAGACTGGGTAAATCATAAATGAAAGAGGTTTAATTGACTCACAGCTCCAAAGAGATGTAGAGGCCTCAGAAAATTTACATCAGGGCAGAAGGAAAAAGTAAACACGTCCTTATTCACATGGTGGCTGTAAAGAGAAGAATGAGAACCGAGTGAAGGGGGAAGACCCTTATAAATCCATCAGATCTTATGGGAACTTACTATCACAAGAACGGCATGGGGGAAACCGCCTCCATGATTCAATTACCTTCCACTTGGTCCCTCACATCGCACGTGGGGATTACAGAAACTATAAAATGAGATTTGGCTGGGGACGCAGACAAACCATATCAATCGCTTAACTGGTAAGTGGCAGAGCTGCACCATTTGGGGTTCCAACCAATGCATTTCACCCTTCTCATTCATGTTTGCTGCCCTTATGAACTGAATGCCTTCAAGTCAGTTAGCTATATTTCCTTATTTATTATTTGGAAATGTTAATGCCCCTACATCTTAGAGTTGTACTGAGAAATACAAGGTACAACATATTTAAAAGTGCTCAGAGCACAGCACGAAGGTCACACTGTTTAGATCCCAGTGCCGTGCGTCCTGTTATTATCTTTCTGACACTTAGACATTGCTGCCTCTCTAGACTCATTGCTATGATCTGAATATTTTGTCTTCCCAAAATACATATGTGAAAACTTTATTTTATTTTATTTTATTTTATTTGACCTTTTCTATGTTTAGATATTTAAAAAAAATTTTCCGTAAGACATTGGGGTACAGATGGTATTTGGTTACAGGAGTAAGTTCTTTAGTGGTGATTTGTGAGATTTTGGTGCACCCATCACACAAGCAGTACACACTGCACTTTATTTGTAGTCTTGTATCCTTCGTCCCTCTCCCACTCTTCCTCCCAAGTTTCCAATGTCCATTGTATCATTCTTATGCCTTTGCATCCTCATAGCTTGACTCCCGCATATCAGTGAGAACATGCGATGTTTGGTTTTCCATTCCTGTGTTACTTCACTTAGAATACATATGTTGATATCTTAATCCTCAAAGTTATGGTATTAGGAGATGGAGCCTTTGGGAGATGACTAGGTCCTTAGTGCAGAGCACCCTCATCAATGGAATTAGTGCCTTTATAAAAGAGGCCCCAGAAAAGCAAAATGGGTAACTGAGATGATGAATATGTTGATACGTTCATCTGTTCCTTGTAGTAACCATCTTACTATATATGTATCCTACAACATCATGTTGTATGACTTAAATGTGCACAATAAAATTATTTTTTTAAAAAGAAATAGTTCCATTCAAATAAGTAATTTATATTAAGTAAATATAAAAGGCCCCAGAGAGCTGCTTTGTTCCTTTCGCCATTTGAGGACATAGCTAGAAGGTGCTGTCTATGAATTAGAAAGCCCTTACCAGACACTGAACCTGTTGACACCTTGATCTTAGACTTCCCAGCTTCTAAAACCATGAGAAACTAATTTCCATTGTTTATAAGCCACCCAGTTTATTTTGTTATAGCAGCCTGCACATACTAAGACACCCAGAAAACCTCCAAAAATTTTAAACCACTTAAATAATATGATTATTTAAACAAAGAAAAGCATGAGAAAAAGTCTGAAAATTTTATTCATTCACTTATTAGGCAAACATTTAATAAAAACCTGATATATACTAGCTATTCCAGTAAGGATACAGAGTTAAAAGAGTCATAGATTCCACCTGATATTGTTCAGCTGTGTCCCCACCCGAATCTCATCTTGAATTGTAGTTCCCATAGTCTCCATGTGTCAGGGGAGGAACCCAGTGGAAAGTAATTGAATCATGGAAGTGGTTACCCCCATACTTCTGTTTTCATGATAGTGAATGAGTTCTCACAAGATCTGATGGTTTTAAAGGGACTTTACCCCGCTTTACTTGACTCTTCCTCCTGCCGCCATGTGAATAAGGACAAGTTTGCTTCCCCTTCTGCCATGATTGTAAGTTTCCTGAGGCCTCCCCAGCCATGTGGAACTGTGAGTCAATTAAACCTCTCTCCTTTATAAATTACCCAGTATTGGATAGTTCTTTACAGCAGTGTGAGAAGAGATTAATACACTACCTACAAGGAGCTTATAGTAATAGCTCAGGCAAATAAATACATTGTAATTTCAGAATGGTGGTATAAAATAACATATTTTCTAATACATCTGATATACTACTGTGTTAATCAGCGTTCTCTAGAGGTACAGAATTAATAGGAGATATATATATATAAAATAGGATATATATATAATAGGATATATATAATAGGATATATATAATAGGATATATATAATAGAATATATATAATAGGATATATATATATGTGCATTTATTAAGGAGTATTAACTCACATGATCACAAGTGAGGTCCCACGATAGGCCATCTACAAGCCAAGGAGCAAGTAAGCCAGTCTGAGTCCCAAAGCTGAAGAACTTGGAGTCTGATGTTTGAGGGCAGAAAGCATCCAGCATGAGGGAAAGATGTAGGCTCAGAGGCTAAGCCAGTCTAATCTCTCCATGTTCTTCTGCCTGCTTTTATTCTGGCCACACTGGCAGCTGGTTAGATGGTGCCCACACAGATTGAGGGTGTGTCTGCCTCTCCCGTCCACTGACTCAAATGTTAATCTCCTTTGGCAACACCCTCACAGACACACCAGGAACAATACTTCGCATTCTTAAATCTAATCAAGTTGACATTCAATATTAACCATCACAACTATTCAGAGTAACTCATAATAACTAAGGTTTATTGAGTACTTACTATGTGCCAGACATTGTGCTCCATGCTTTATGGTTTTAAATTAATCCTCAGAAATTCCTTATGAAGTAGGTGTCCGCAATATTTCCACACAGAAATGAGAAAACGAAAGCACAGAAAGGTAAAATAACTTGTTGAAGTTCTTACAGCTAGGAAAGGGTAAAAACACATCTGGATCTAGACAATCTGACTCCAGAACCTGGAAAGAAGCATCTAAGTGATACTGGGAGGATCTATGTGAGATGCTAGGAGGCCATGAGCTTTGAATATATGCATATTTTCATTTTTAGAGCCCTCAAACAAGTTTGTGTATTGAAATCCTGTGATATAAGTGTTTGCTATCTTCATTTTAGTATTTGTTGAAGCATTTGTTATCTTAATTTTGCATTGATTCTTCCACATCCACATCTGAGAAATGATAAAAAGGAGCTGTGGTGTGGGAAGCCCCTAGAGCTACAATATAAGCACTAAAAGAATCATAAAGGTCAAGGTCATAAATGGAATGTTTATGACTAACATAGATGTTAGGTGCCTCAATGAAGAGTTTAAAATTGAGGCCAAATTCAGTTTCAGGCCCTGATATGAGCTCTGATAAGGTGGGGTGATGGTGGGATGGGTGATTCTCTGTGTCTATTGTGCAGTCTGTGCCTAACGGACTGGCCCATGTGCTGTGCTTTAGGATCTTTGGTTATGTCAATTATATGAAGACATGCTTTTTGACATCAAAAGTAACCTTTCATTGGAGTCCAAATACAGGCCTACGTATTTCATACTTGGTGATGGATTTGAGTGGTGTTCAAATTCTCCCAACCCAAATACCTAGTTAGCCCCACTCAGTAATTCAAGACTGAAAATTTATCATTAATGCTCTTGTTGGTTCAATGGATTGCACCTTTTAAAATGTGAACATCCCTCCTAGAGGGGAAAGATCACTTTTTAGAATGTTGTCAGTTATTGAATTGGTTTAACACTCTCTTCCTAGTCAGGTGACTAAATGCTCCCCCAAAAGAAAAAAAGAAAGCAGAGGCTTCTTATTTACAGATGTAAGTGTGAACTGAAGAGTTAAGAAGAGTATTAACACAGAGAGGGAAGGGATTTCTTTTAGTTCATTTTGTGTTGCTATAAAGAAATGCCTGAGGCTAATTATTTGACACACAATTCTGATGCCTGGAAAGTTCAAGACTGGGCACGTAGTGAGGGCCTCAAACTGCTTCCACTCATGGTGAAAGGTGCAAGGGAACCAGTGTGTGCAGAGATAACATGGCAAGAGAAGAGGCAAGTGAGGGGGTGGGAGGTACCAGGCTATTTTTAACAACCAGCTCTTGTGGAAACAAACAGAATGAGGCTGGGCACAGTGGCTCACACCTGTAATCCCAGCAGTTTGGGAAGCTGAGGTGGGCGGATCACTTGAGGTCAGGAGTTTGAGACCGGCCTGACCAACATGACGAAACCCTGTCTCTACTGAAAACACAAAAATTAGCTGGGTATGGTGGTGCATGCCTGTAATCTCAGCTACTTGGGAGTCTGAGACATGAGAATTGCTTGAACCTAGGAGGCAGAGGTTGCAGTGAGCCAAGATTACACCACTGCACTCCAGTCTGGGCAAGAAGTGAGACTCTGTCTCAAAACAAACAAACAAAAAACTCACAGAGTGAGAATTCACCCTTCCCTAAGAAAAGGCATTAATCCATTTATGAAGGATCTGCCCCCATGACCCAACCGCGTCCTAGGAGGCCCAACCTTGAATATCAAATTTCAACATAAGGTTTGGAGGGGACAAATATCCAAACTATAGGAGGCACTAGGGCCAGAAAGCTCATTCCACAATTCTGCCCTGAACACCTGCAAAGGCTGATGTCACGGGGACTAAATTCAATTAAGGAAGGCTTTCTCTTTCACTGAGGAAGTGACTACATAGAAATAAGTGGATATCTTGCTGCCATTCTTTTCCATTCAGTCTATTTGCTATCCAGTAGCCAGAGTAATTTTGATGAAGTATAAATGGAATTATGTCACTCCTCTCTTTGAAATCTTTCAAAAGCTCCAAGTTGTCCTTAAAATTAATTACTGCAGATATCCTTCCCATGGCCTGCCAGGCCTACTTGATTCTCTGCCTGTTTCATAAATCTCAGTTTACACCAGTCTCTTTCTTTGCACTGTAGTCTCTATCGCAAGTGTTCAATAAACATTTTTAGTGCTAAATTATCGGAAAAATAAGTGTCTGTCCATCTATAAAAATTACTGACACTCAGACACTGGGCCAGCTCAGACACTCAGCTTCTTTCCTGCTTCATACCCCTTTTCCACCTTTATTTCTGGCCCCTGCCCCTTCTCCTGTCCTGCCAACCTGGAAGTCAGTGTACTCATGTTTGTTTTTATTATTTACTTATCTAAAAAAATAAAATAAGACTAATCACTAGCCTATGGGGGGATTTTTACAGCTTTCACCCTTCCTCTGTTATTCCCCAGTTCTGTCTTGGTACCTGTTTGCTGATCTTTTCATTGTTATCTCTCTTTTATTCCCCTTATGGAGGACCCATAACTCTGCCAGTCCTCCTGCTGTGACATCTAAGCTAGCCTGCTCCTCCTATAGGCTAGTAGCACTACTGACTTTGCCTTATCTCTCATTCCAAAAGAGCACAAATGCAGAGCCTGCAGACACAAACGCAAATCCCAGCCCAAATGCTTATTGGCCATATAAACCTGAGCAATTTCCTTAACCTGGCTTGAGTTTTCTCAGTTGGAAAAGGAGAAAATAATTGCTTTTCAGGATTGTTGTGAAAATTAAATGATAGAAAGTATAGAATATCACAGTACCTAGCACAAAGAAAGTCTTCAATAAATTTGTTTCCTTTCCTTCCTACTCAAACCAACTGGTCTTGTGTTCCACTGTAGGGTAGACGCTATTTGGTTCATATGTCTGTTCAACATCTATTCTTCTTCCTGAAAACAACCTGATTTCCTTTTGGTAGATTTATCTATGCTGTACAGTTCTGGTGGGGCTGTACATTGGTAGCCTTATTCTCTGTGAACTTGATCCAAACTTGTCCCGTTAATTCCTTTACCCTTAGGCCTAAGAAAAGACACATGGATAGAAAAAAAAAAAGGGTGTCTGTATAGCCAGAGCTGCTCTTGCATCTGGTCCTGATTCCTTTCTGGCATCCAAACTTGGGTTTCCAGCCTCTGGTCCATTCCATAAAGTGCTTGTTATCGCTTTAATACATTCCCTATATTGCTTATGTAACCTGAGTTGTTTCCTGTTACTTGCAAATGAAGACTCTTATCTGAGAAGTATTCCCCTGTGAATCTTTGAAGTCTCATTACATTTTACCTTGTTTTGTTGTAATTTGTATATTTGCAAGGCCAGATGCTATCTTTTAAAAGTTTGTTCACATATTTTTTTCTCCCACAAGACCTTTCTTAATATGTCTACTTGTTAATTTTTCTATTATTCAAACTATGACTGATGGTATTAATAACCAAGAGTCATTATTTGAATATAGATCTCTCATTTTCCTTTCAAGACTCCAACAGAATTAAATCAACTTTCTTAGTGGAATGATAGCTGGCTGATCTAACTAGTTTCATTAACTAAACTCACCAGAAAGACATATGCAAACTGCCTACCAGGTAAAGATATTTAAACAAGTAAGAGGTCTTCTCAATATACAACGCTTTACATTCCCAAAAATAACCAAACAAGGGAGACAAGGATGTCAGATTGAAGGGTGCTTAATGGAGTCTTTCAGGGATTTCCTCCTGGAAGGTCAAAGAACACTCTACATATGTGGCAGCCCAACCTACCTACACACAGGCTCTGAATGAATAATAGATGCTTTATATGCAGCCTCCTTGACCTTGAATTTATTATTTCCATTCTATAGGTAAAGAATAAATGGCTCATGGAACTTCAATGACTTGGAACACTGTATTCTGAATTTATCAAGGTCTCCAAATCCTGATCTTTTTCCACCTAACCTCATTAAAATGTTGATTAATGATAAGAGGTAGCAGAGGCTAAAAGGAATCATCATAGGGAGTGTCAAGTGAAGACTGAATTCTAATACCAGCCCTGCCACTGTCCAGCTACTTGGGTCACCTTCGGGCAGTCACTCAATTTGTTACAGGCTTTAGTTTTATTATTTATATTA
This sequence comes from Pan paniscus, assembly GCF_029289425.2. Lineage (NCBI taxonomy): Eukaryota > Metazoa > Chordata > Mammalia > Primates > Hominidae > Pan > Pan paniscus. The sequence continues at coordinate 106,432,551 of NC_073253.2, forward strand.
GGTTGAAGTCTATGAAGTTGCTGTTTTTGCAGGTTACAAAAGGTCAGAGTTCAACAGTTTGAGTAAAATGTGACTGTAGGATGAGTATAACAACATGATTTGTTTTTGTCTATTATTTTCCATAATTACAATTTGTGCTATGATCTAAATGTGTCCTTCAAAATTCATATGTTGATACATAATTGCCAATGTGATAATATGAATTATAATATAAAAAGATAGAGCCTTTAGGATGAGATTAAGTTATGATTGTAAATGGAATTACTGACCTTATAAAGAGCTGGAGGGAACTAACTAGGCCCTTTATTGCCCTTCTGACTTCTGCAATGTGAAGACACAGCATTCATGTCTTTTGTCCGTTTGCCCCTTCTGCCATGTGAAGATGCAACATGAATGCCTCACTCACCATACCCTGAATCTGCAGGCACCTTGATCTTGGACTTCCCTATGTCCAGAACAGTAAGAAATAAGTTGTTATAATAAACTACCTGGTCTCATATATTTTACTATAGCAGCACAAACAGAATAACACAATTTGGTAACCACCATGGTCTCTATGAAAAATTTTGCCATGATTAATGGTGATGACATTGCAAGGTCAGGCAAGTCAGTTGATTCCTTGGGAGCTGCATTACTTAGTATTGACATAGGATGATTCCACCCAACCAGAAGCACAGTATGATAATTTTCTATTGTTTCTATGCAATACATCAAGGCTTTAAAACTTGCATACCGAAGGCAAGGAAGCAGTGAATGCTAGAATAGCACACTGAAATCTTACTTCATGTGAAAATTTAAAATAAGGATAAACAGGAAGAACCCAGGGAATTGATCTGAATTTCATTTTCCTTTTGCCTTTTATGCCAATTACAGGACCATTTCCAGGAGTGGCTGTCTCATGGAAAGCCCATGAGTCTTTTGTTGTAATCAGGACAGGAAGCCTAATGCTTTAGGATGCTGTAATTATGTTTTCCATGAGTGTTTTCTCAGGGGGCTGGCTTCAGAACTCAGAAAATTCTCCTCAAGGAAATGAAATTGTTCTGATTTAAAACTCATGGTTTCCACTGAAACTCGAGTGGTCTTTAGCTTCAGAAGTTTAGGACAGGAAGTGATGGGTAGAATTGAATAAACCTGAGGGTGAATGAAGTGGGAGATGCCATCTTTTAACTGTTACAAAGAGAGTCCAACTTGACCGCTTCCTATGTGTAGAAAGTTGGCATTATTGGAAAGTCTTCAGCATGGATGTCTGGTTAAGACAATGTAATCTAGATGTCAGCTGGGACATCTAGAGATCTAAAAAAATTATGATGCTGAGTTCTTCATCCATTTCTATTGCAGTGTAACAAACTATACCAAAATGTAGTGACTTAACACAACCACCATTTTATTTGCTCATGATTCTAAGTGTCAAGAATTCAAGAAGGCCTTATTGGTGACATTGGCCAGGTCACTCAGTCAACTGAATTAAGTTAGTTCCTTAGAGGTCCAAGAAGGCTTTATTTACGTATTTATATGTTGTATTTTTGTGCTTCTCTTGTATCCTGTTTCTCTTCATATGTGTAGCTTGGACTTCCTCACAAAATGGTGGTCTCATGGTAGCATGATTTCTTATATGGTAGCTGGTTTCCAAGGAGAACTATTCTCAGTAGCGAAGTCAGAAGGCAGGGATCTCTTAAGGCCCAGCCTTAGATGTTATATCGCATCACTTCTGCTTCAGGTCATCCAGCCGGATTCAAGGGTATGGGAAACAGATCTCATTTCCTAATGGCAGAGTGGGAGAAGTAACATTGCAAAAACGCATGTAGAATGAGAAATATTGTTAGGGCCATCTTGGAAAAGATAATCTACCACACTTGCCTTATGAGAACCTAAAGCCATTCTCATTATTTCTCTGATTTCTTGCTGCAGAGCATTTCATGGGAATGACTGAAGGCTTAATTGCAACTGCACGGCAATTCCATGTCTCCCTCTGCTTCCCCAGCTTCCTCTATGAGATTGTGGCTGAGACCACTCCCTCGTAAGCTTCCTGCACACAATTCTCCACCTCAGATTCTGTCTCTTGGGAATTAACCTAAGAAAAATGTTTTTGTGTATTTTTCCCTAGTGAGAGAACTGCTCTTCTGTCAGAGACATCTCTTTATTCTCTAGGAAGATAAGCACTAGGGTAGGCATGCAAAGGAGTCATTTTTGAACATCCAAATTAGAGTTTTTCAATCTATATCAGGATAATAATATTGAAATCCAGTATTTGTTGTGTGAGAGGAATTGTAAATTTCAAATTTTCTTTGCACATTTTATTTTTATATATGAAGAGACTAGCTGGATGTGATTCCAGATTTTAGAATTAATTTAAAGAGATAATGTAGACAGAATGCAAGGAGGGTTCCATTCACACAGAAAAGAAAGTCAGAAAACAGTGTGACTCCCTCCTGGACCAAGACCCTGGAATGTGGTTAGTATCCCCAGAAAAAAATGGGACAGTCCCAGAGATAAGTGGCTTACTCCTTGCTTTTTTGGAAGACTGGAAAACTTCAAACTGTTTTGTAGATAATTGATTAGTAACGGCTAAGGGAGAGATTTAGGTAAAGAAACAGACAAAAGTACTGCTCTCTGAGTCTGTCTTTGCTCTCATGCACAATAAAAGGTGTCTGCATTTCCTGCAATCTCCCATAGGGAGCTCAGTGTTAGGCAAGCAGCAAAGCTGATATTGCAAGGGAGTGAAGTTGTCATTATTTCTTTATACATCTGAATAGTGGAGTATAGTCATTCTATCGACAGATGCAATCTCTGCCTCAAGGTTTTTACAGCCTACTTATTCATATTTATAGTTAATTTCAATGTTTTAGGGCAATTGCTAAGCTAGAGATAGCCACTGTGTGCTAGTGGATCACAGAGGAAGAACATTTGTACATCACTGGGGACCCTGGTTGAAGATGGTAACTAAGTTGAGTTCTGAAAGATGAGTAAAAATAGCTAGAGATGGGTTGATAGGTGCAGCAAATCACCATGGCACACGTTTACCTATATATCAAATCTGCACATCCTGCACATGTATCCCGGAACTTAAAATTCAATTAAATTAACACTTTAAAAATAGCTAGAGGAAAGAGAGCAAACCAGGAGCAGTGGCTCATGCCTGTAATCCCAGCACTTTGGGAGGCCGTGGCAGGAGAATTGCTTGAACCCAGGAGTCCGAGTCCAGCCTGGGCAATACAGTGAGATTCCATCTCTAAAAACAGAAAGAGAAAGAGAGAGAAGACATTTAATACACACAGGGCAACTAAACAAAGGCACATTGGGAACAATAAACTAAGGGCCCAAACTGAAGTGGTACCTTTGGATTTAGAGAAAGAAATAGTTCAATGGGGTATAAATAACATAATTCAGTGATTTGTTGAATTTGGAGAGCAAGAGAGAAGGAGGAGTCTAGGACAACCCAAGGTTTGTATTATTAAGAGAAATGGTAAATTTGTGAGTGTGTGTGTGTGTGTGTGTGTGTGTGTGTGTTAGCATACGACTAAACAGCTTTAAAAAGATAACTGACAATAATCCAGTAGCTTACCTGAGATAGGCCTTTAAATACAGCTTCTTACACCTTAGTTCAAGGTCAGCATTCCAGGTTGGTGGGTAGCTCTGCTTCTTATTCAGTAACCCAGGTTCCTAGGTTGCTCTTCCATTCCTTAAAGCCTTGTCATCGTCTGCATTGAGGCTGGGTTCCATAGATTCCAGATGTTGCAAAGAGGAAAGAAAATGAAACATGGAAGAAACAGGTATGGACATCTTAAGTCTCAGAGCTGGAAATGGCACACACATTTTTTCACATTCCTTTGAGGAGAAATGAATGTGGTCACAACTAATGTCAAAAAAGACTGGGAAATTTTGTATGTCTGGGAACGTCTATGTCAACTTGCAATTCCATTTCTATGAAGGAAGAAGATAATGGATTTTGGTGGACGGTGAGCAGTCTCTGCTACAGTTAAGTAAATGAAGGTGGCTAAAGAGGTATATTTAAGAGCCATTGAACTATGAGAGTAGATGAGATCACAAGAGTGTGTGTGCAGATCAGAGAAGAGAGCAAAGAAGGAAGCAGCAACACGTAGAGGAGGAGCTCATGAAGGAGATCACAAAGGACTGTACACAGATATAGTAGTATATCCTTATCTTTTTTGCTTAGACATTTGTCATTCTTTTTGCCTGCTCAGCATCTAAGCCTTTTTCCTATGTTTGAAGAATTCCTCATCTCATACATTTTGATAGGAGAAGCCATCTCCTAATATAGAGGTTGAAGATGCTACGTATTTCTCTCCCAGCCTTCCTTGTATTGAGAGTGTGAGCATGTGATGTAGCTCTCTAATCAAATGCATCTGTAAGTTGCAAGCTAGTAATGTAGAGCGTGGGAAACTCGAGAACCCTCTGGCAGCAGCGGTGGTTGCAGTGAGATGGAGTTTTCAGGACAGCCATGGCAGTCATGCTATGGCTGTGTCCAGAATCCAGTGCTAGTGATATTGGCAGTACAAACTGAAGTATTTAGTGCATATGTCAGTAATGATGATATTGGTGTTCCAAGCAGACTTCTGCTGGATTATTTTAAGTATTGTTTCTGCCTGCATAGCTTGTGAGCACCTTCTCCATCTTCCTCTGAGATTCTTAGATCAATGCAAGATTATTACAATAAATTCTTTTTTTCTTAAATAACCAGAATATCTTTCTCCCGCAATTAAGAACTATGGCAATACATCTCTTAAAATGCACACTTTTGGTTTTTCCCTTCTATTTAAGGGTCTTGTGAATACGTTTCAAAATATTGTCTAAGAAGAAAAGCATCTGCTTTTGAGAAAACGTAGAAGATTTAAATTTCTCGAGAAAAATATGGATGTGCATAATTTAGGCACTGGGACACAGGTTGTGGTAATAATCTATGGTTGGTTACAAAAACCCCTACCATAATCAGGCGGGCAAACCTAGAAATCATTATGATTTAGAAAATGTTCTAGGTTTTGTTTCCAGTAATACAAGGCTGGTGGTTTTGTTAAATTGCACGAACACCGGTTTAGATCTCAAGAGAAACTGTACATGTACTTTTAGCAGTGATTAAGTAATGGGAAGTGCAGAAGAAATGTTAAGCTATCAGTTCTTAATAATGCAAATTTCAAACACGATTTTAAATTTGTTTTCCAGGTCAGGTGACTCTTTTGTAAATTAACCTATTCTCATTGGAATCAGTTACACATGTTATATTATATTTCTAATATAAACCAGAAATCTGACAGCACTATTTTGCATTAGGGTTATTTTAAGTGACTTATTCTTTATGCCCTTTCCTCCTTACCTTCTCCTAACCCTCTTTTCTGCCTCCTTTTACCAAGACCTTCCTAAGTGAACATCAACTTCTCTATTCCACATTCCCATCACTGGTCCTAGGTTATCCAACCATCTTTTCATTTTTTACTTAAAGAAATAAAAACATTTTGTGGGTTTGAGTGTACATTAAAATTTGCTTATCAAGGCAGTCTTAGCTTTGAGGTCAGGGGATTTTACTAAGCTTTGTTTTTGAGCAAAAAGATGAGGTACAACTAGGAAGAACTGTACTCATTAAACAAAAAAAAATACTAAAAAATTTTTAAAAACTTTAATTTTTAGCTAGTGCTACCCTGTGTCTGTGAATTTCAGGGCTGGAATTTAGCCAACCCCTACTTCTCTTATATGGAAATCAGAATATTATTTTTCGGCTATAATGCTTAAGAGAGGAACTGGGCTGATGCCCCAGGGTGCTGAATCGGTATTTATTGTTGATTTAGGCTCCTCCTTTCCTAGCAATGAGGTTGGGGTGGGGCTTCAGTCCACAGAACAACAGCCCTGAGAGAGTTTGAACCTGTCACACACACAGCTTTTGAAGCCCCACCCCCAAGCCACACCCCCATTTATTTTGTCCTCTAAGCCTTGGAATGAGGTCAGAACATGTGGCAAACTTCAGAGCTGATACATAGAACCATGTTGTTTTGATTCTCTCCAGTCCACACCTCAGTTTTTTTCTTTACCTAGGCATTTCTGTTATCTTGAGAATTTACTGAAAAAATGGTTTCGATTCTTAACTATCCCCCAAACTCCATTGATTTCCTAGTTATTTCTAATGCTTATTTTTATTATCTGAAGACACTTGGAAAGGGTTTTTAAAAACAGAAATAGGCTCCCAGCAATTTGTTTCCACCCTGTTAAAGACCTTATTAAGTTTATCTCAATTTGCTGGCAAAATCAGAGCACAGACTCTGTAAAACTTATCAACACACCATACCAAAACAAAAACAAAAACAAAAACCACCTAATAATAATGTGAGTTTCTTTAAAGAGCCATCCACAAGTAGATAAACTAGGGGAATAAGTTAATACCAACAGGGACTTAAGCCTTCTTCCTACCTCGGTGCTAGAATCTTGAGATAAGACTGATGGTCTGTTTTTTGTTCTTGAGTGGGTCAATGCTGAAGACATTGAAGAGTCACAATAATTCAGTATTGTTGGAATATCATGCAAGATAATGTTCTTAATAAAAGGAGAAATATAAAGATGAAGGAAAGTGAGTGAGAATGATAAGAAGAAAGGCACAATGAAGGAAAGTAAAACTAGGAGAAAAGAAGAGAGCAAAAAGGAGCAGCAGCAGAAGGAAGGAGATGGGCAAGAGAAAGAAAGGAAAATGTTAAAAAGATGAGAACTGTGTTCTCGTATAGTTCCAGATGCTAATTTATCTTCTCACTAGCCCAGGCTGCCTTGCATAATCTCTAGAATGGAAAGAATTGGCCTCTTTTATGAAATAATCCCCAACTCTGTCCTCAGCCTGCCTTTGTGGTCTTAAGCAAATAAGGAGAAAATCAGCACAATTTGTTTGGGTCTTTGTCATTACTCATAGGAGAGTCTGGTTTAGAGACATGTAGGATCCACACAGTTATTTCAAATCAAAGTAATCTTATTTCTGAACTTTTGGATGTAGACTGTGCCAAAGCAGGGTTGAGTAACGTATCTGCTTAATTGTAATGATCTGGCTCATTCAGACAAGAAAACTTGTATCTCCTACACATTAGACTGTTGTTTTGAGTGCAGTTTTTGGAAATATGTTGAACTGATGAGGAGGCAGGTAATAACGCTCCTATTTTCAGCCTCAGGCTTAGTAGCTGTGTAGGTTAGGGAAATTTGCCTAACATGCCTGGTTCAACTGAACATCCATAACATGATCAAGTTGAATTCATTCTGTTCAGCTTGAACATTATACAACTGAATGATTTAAGACCTTTCTTGAGACTCCTTACATATCTGATTTGTGAAGACACAGGTCATATGGAGATGAACACAGTAAGTATACAGTGTCCTAGAAAATGTGGGGGTTAAGAGCACAGGTTACAGAAGGCCTAATTTAAATCCTAACATTGTCACATAAACTTAGACAGGTTATTTATCCTATTTCACCTTAGTCCTTGAGCATTAAGATTTTTAAATGATTAAATATAGCTAATCCTAGTTCAAAATCAGTTGTTGAAAGGATGCAAATAACTTGACTTTCCTCTGACCTGCATACTTAAAAGATTACTTTTAAGTAAATACCCAAAGGAATAGATTACTGGGTAAATACCCAAAGAAATAGAAATCATTCCATTATAAAGATGCATACACTTGTATGTTCATTGCAGCACTCTTCACAATAGCAAAGACATGGAGTCAACCCAAATGACCATCAATGATAGACTGGATAAAGAAAATGTGGTACATATACACCATGGAATACTATGCAGCTGTAAAAGAGAAAGAGATCGTGTCTTTTGCAGGGACATGAATGGAACCCATAATCCTCAGCAAACTAACACAGGAACAGAAAACCAAACACCGCATATTCTAAGTGGGAGGTGAGCAACGAGAACACATGGACACAGGGATGGAACAACACACACTGGAGCCTGTCGGGAGTAGTGGGGTGGGAGGGAGAGCATTGGGTAAATAGCTAATGTTTGTGGGACTTAATACCTAGGTGATGGGTTGATAGGTGCAGTAAACCACCATGGCAGACATTTACTTGTGTAACAAACCTACACGTCCTGCAAATGTATCCCGAAACTTAAAATAAAATAAAATTTTAAAAAATGGTTACCCTTGCTCTCTCTACTTTCTCCTTCCATTTCACTATAACATGGAGCTTCCACCCCACTGCCACATGGTAGCTAAGGTAATTGCTGCCCTTGCCAGCATCATCCTTTATTTTATTATTGTGAAATTCAAGACAGAATTTCTTTGTCTTTGTGTTATTTTTTTGTAGCATTTGCCAGTCTTCTTTTTTAAAAATATTCTCTCAATTTCTGAAACACTATTCTTGTCAAGTTTTCCTCTGATCATTCCTTCTCTATTAGTTTTAGTCTCTCTTCTATAAATGTTCCCCTAAATGTTGGTATGTTTTAGAGTTCTTTCCGAGGACTCATCACTTTATGTACTCTCATTAGAATTCACTTGGTCTCTGGGCTCCAATAACTGTCTCCAGTCCACACTTTTTCCTGAATCCTTTGTCTATTGGGCAGCTGAACCTAGACACCTCACATCTTACAAACACAAATGTGAAACAGTACTCATTATTTCCTATAAAAATGTGTACCTCTTTTAAATTCTTTTTCCAGTAAATTCTCCCAGAAGACAAAACAGAAACCTGAAATTCAGCTGTGACTTCACCTTCCCTATCTATCCCAGGACCTATATATTTCATCTCTTTAGAATGTGTAGGGTATGTTTACTCTCCCTCTCTACTGCTATCATTTCTTTTTAGATTACTTCACCAGCCTCCTAAGTGACCTGTTTGTCTCCTCATTTTCCAACACATCTCCCATTTGAAAGATCATTCTTGCCTCAGACAAATCTGTTCTGTCAATCCCCTTTTGAGCATAGAAGATCCTCCTCCATGATTTGAACATTGACTCAGCCAACTCCTCCCTCAACAGTTGCTTCCTCTCCTACATTCCCCATTCCCACTCTTCTGAACTACTTGGGGTCCTCGCCAATGAAGCATATTTTTGAATGTCACTTAGCTGAATGCCAGTTAGCACCTTTGTCCCTCAATCTTGTGATTAACTCCAATTTATCTTTTGATGAGTTAAGGAATAATTTGCTCTGAGAAGACTCTACCCCAACTCTTTGCTGAGCTACTGAATTCCTGTTTGTCTTTTTTCACAGAACTTCTCACAAACTGTATATTTATTTATTAATTTAAAATTTTCTCTGAGAGAGAAGGCCGTGTTACTACTCACTATAAAAGTAGTGGAATCCCTAAGTTTAGTCTTCCTCAGGTGAAATACAGTCTCACTATGTATATAGAATCCATCTGGATCCCTCTGAGGTGCAATTCTGGCAAGTACAGCAAGAGAAATCAAAGCAACTGTGCTAATGCTCATGCTCCTTGTGGTGTGAGCGATAAAATCCTTTCTGACATGCAAACCTTGTGTTTTCTATAAAGCATCTATGAAACCAGTAATCAGTTGACTTAGTAGATTGTAAGTAGGGCCAAGCCAAATCCCAGACCCAAATATTTTCTTTTTAATTTTCAATTTTATTTATATATTTACTTAAGAAAGGGTCTCACCCAGGCTGGAGTGCAATGGCGTGATCTCAGCTCACTGCAGCCTCGACCTCCTCGGCTCAAGCAATCTTGCCACCTCGCTCCCAAGTAGCTGAGACTATAGGCATGGGCCAACACACCTGGCTAATTTTGTGCATTTTTTGTAAAGTCAAGGTCTCACTATGTTACCCAGGCTAGTCTCGAACTCCTAGATTCAAGCAGTCCTCCCATCTCAGCCTCTCAAAGTGATGGGATTACAGGCATCAGTCATTGTGCCCGACAAACACAACTATCTTTTTTTAGGCAAAAGTTTTTAACTGTGAACTCAAATTATTTAATATCTGTATGACTACTCATGCTATTTTCTCTTTAGCGAGCACAGTCTCTGCCTTTCAGGGAATTTATTTATTTTATCTATGTTGTTGAATTTACCTAAACAAAATTGTTTATAATATTTTCTTGTTATCCTTTTATTTTCTGTAGAAAGTGAAGTGATGCTATCTATTTCTTTATCAAAACTGGTCATTTGTTCTCTCATTTCTCCCAATGACTCAAAGTAAACATTTACCAATTTGCTTTATCTTCTCAAAAAATTCAACTTTTTAAAAATTTCAAAAGGTTTTTGGAAAACAGGTGGTGTTTGGTACATGGATAAGTTCTTTAGTGGTGATTTCTGAGATTTTGGTTCACTTGTCACCCAAGTAGTGTAAACTCTACCCAATGTGTAGTCTTTTATCCCTCACCCCCTCCCACCCTTTCTCCCAAGTCCCCAAACTACATTGTATCATTCTTATGCCTTTGGGTCTTCACAGCTTAGCTCCCACTTATGAGAACATGTGATGTTTGGTTTTCTCTTCCTGAATTACTTCACTTAGAATAATGGTCTCCAGTTCTATCCAGGTTGCTGCAAATGCCATTATTTCATTCTTTTTCATGGCTGAGTAGTATGCCATGGTTATATATATACCACATTTTCTTTATTCGTTCACTGATTGATGGGCATTTGGGCTGGTTCCATATTTTTGCAGTTGCGAGTTGTGCTGCTATAAATGTGTGTGCAAGTACCTTTTGCATATAATGACTTCTTTTCTTCTGGGTAGATACCTAGTGGTGGGATTGCTGAATCAAATGGTAGATCTACTTTTAGTTTTTAAAGGAGTCTCCGCCGGGTGCGGTGGCTCACACCTGTAATCCCAGCACTTTGGGAGGCCGAGGTAGGTAGATCACGAGGTCAGGAGATCAAGACCATCCTGGCCAACATGGTGAAACCCTGTCTCTACTAAAAATACAAAACTTAGCTGGGAGTGGTGGCACGTGCCTGTAATCCTAGCTACTTGGGAGGCTGAGGCAGGAGAATCACTTGAACCAGGGCGTCGGAGGTTGCAGTGAGCCAAGACAGTGCCACTGCACTCCAGCCTGGCCACAGAGCGAGACTCCGTCAAAAAAAAATAAAATAAAATGAAGGAGTCTCCGTACTGTTTTCCATAGTACTTGTACTAGTTTACATTCTCACCAGCAGTATAAAAGTGTTCCCTTTTCACCACATCCATGCCCATCTATTATTTTCTTATTATGACCATTCTTTCAAGAGTGAGGTGGTGTTGCATTGTGATTTTGATTTGCATTTCCATGATCATTAGTGATGTTGAGCATTTTTTCATATGTTTGTTAACCATTTGTATATCTTCTTTTGAGAATTATCCATTCCTGTCCTTAGCCCACTTTTTGATGGGATTGTTTGTTTTTTTCTTGCTGATTTGTTTGAGTTCCTTGTAGATTCTGGATATTAGTCCTTTGTCAGATGTATAGATTGTGAAGATTTTCTTCCACTCTGTGGGTTGTCTGTTTACTTTGCTGATTATTTCTTTCGCTGTGCGGAAGCTTTTTAGTTTAATTAAGTCCCATCTATTTTTGTTTTTGTTGCATTTGCTTTTGGGTTCTTGGTCACAAAGTCTTTGCCTAAGCCAGCGTCTAGAAAAGTTTTTCCAATGTTATCTTCTAGAATTTTTATGGTTTCAGCTCTTAGATTTAAGTCTTTGATCCATCTTGAGTTGATTTTTATATAAGGTGAGAGGTGAGGATCCAGCTTTATTCTTCTACGTGTGGGTTGCCAATTATCCTAGCACTACTTATTGAATAGTGTGTCCTTCCCCCACTTTATATTTTTCTTTGCTGTGTCAAAGCTTAGTTGGTTGTAACTATTTAGCTTTATTTCTGGGTTCTCTATTCTGTTCAATTGAGCTATGTGCCTATTTTTATACCAGTAACAAGTTGTTTTGGTGACTGTGGCCTTATGGTATAGTTTGAAGTTTGGTAGTGTGATGCCTCCAGATTTATTCTTTTTGCTTAGTCTTGTTTGGCTATGCGGGCTTTGTTTTGCTTCCATATGAATTTTAGGATCAGTTTTTCTAATTCTGTGAAGAATGATGGTGGTATTTTGATGCAATTGCATTGAATTTGTAGATTGCTTTTGGCAGTATGGTCATTTTCATAATATTGATTCTACCCATCCATAAGCATGGGATGTGTTTCCATTTGTTTGTGTCATTTATGATTTCTTTCAGCAGTGTTTTGTAGTTTTCCTTGTAGTGGTCTTTCACCTCCTTGGTTAAGTATATTCCTTAGTATTTTAATTTTTTGCAGCTATTGTAAAAGAGGTTGAGTTCTTGATTTTATTCTCAGCTTTGTCACTGTCAGTGTATAGCAGTGCTACTGATTTGCATACATCGATTTTGTATCCTGAAACTTTACCAAATTCATTTATTAGATCTAGGAGCTTTCTGGATGAGTCTTTAGGGTTTCCTAGACATACAATGATATCATCAGCGAAGAGTGACGACAGTTTGACTTCCACTTTACCAATTCAGATGCCCTTTATTTCTTTTCTTGTGTGATTGCTCTGACTAGGACTTCCAGTACTATGTTGAATAAAAGTGGTGAGAGTGGTCCTCCTTGGTGAGAGTGGGCATCCTAGTCTTGTTTCAGTTCTTGGGGGAAATACTTTCCACTTTTCCATGTTCAGTATAATGTTGGCTGTGGATTTGTCATAGATGGTTTTTGTTACTTTAATGTATGTCCCTTCTATGTCAATTTTGCTGAGGGTGGTAATCATAAAGGGATGCTGGATTTTGTCAAATGCTTTTTCTGTGTCTATTGAGATGATTATGTGACTGTTATTTTTAATTCTGTTTATGTGGTGTATCACATTTATTGACTTCCATATGTTAAACCATCCCTGCATCCCGGGTAGGAAACCCATTTGATCATGGTGGATTACCTTTTTGATATGCTGTTGGATTTGGTTAGCTAGTATTTTGCTGAGGATTTTTGCTTCTGTGCTTTTCGGGGATACTGGTTTGTAGTTTTCTTTTTTTGTTATGTTCTTTCCTGGTTTTGGTATTAGGATGATGCTGGCTGCAGAGAATGATTTAGGGAGGATTCCCTCTTTCATTATCTTTTGAAATAGTTGTCAATAGCATTGATACCAATTATTTGAATGTCTGATAGAATTCAGCTTTGAATCCGTCTGGTCCTTGACATTATTTTTGTTGACAATTTTTTTTTTTACTGTTGATTCAACCTTGCTACTTGGATTGGTCTGTTGAGTTTCTATTTCTTCCAGGTTTAATCTAGGTGCATTGCATATTTCCAGGAATGTATCCATCTCCTCTAGGTTTTCTAGTTTGTGTGTGTACAGGTGTCCATAGTAGACTGAAATAATCTTTTGTATTTCTGTGATATGAGTTGTAATATCTCCTGTTTTGTTTCTAATTGAGCTTACGTGGCTCTTCCCTCTTCTTTTCTTGGTTAAGCTCACTCATGATCTATCAATTTTATCTTTTCAAAGAACCAGCTTTTTGTTTTGTTTATCTTTTCTATTGTTTTTTGTTTGTTTCTTTCAATTTCATTTAGTTCTGCTCCGATCTTTCTTATTTTCTTCTACTGGATTTCAGTTTGATTTGTTTTTGTTTCTCTAGTTCTTTTGAGGTATGACCTTAGATTGTCTATTTGCACTCTTTCAGACTTTTTGATGTAGGCATTTAATGCTATGAACTTTCCCCTTAGCACCATTTTTGCTGTATCCCAGAGATTTTGATAGGTTGTGTCACTATTATCGTTCAGTTCAAAGAAAAAAATTCAACTTTTGTGCTTATTAATTTTCTCTCTTTTTGTTTTCTATTTCATTGATTTCCACCCTGATCTATATATTATAAGTTAATTTACATGAAAGGAGTTGGCTGCTTTTGAGGCTTGCTTTAAAGATCTCTCAGACTAGGCTGAAAGCAGGATTATTCTAGGGCTGATTTAGCCTCACTACTAAAGCAATAACCTTCTGATGACACCAACCAATGACCCATACATTGGAAAATCTTTCCATTCTGGTGGATGGAAATGAACACTAATTCTATCCTTTTTTATTTTTAACATGAAAATTGTTTTGCCTACTTTTTTTCAGTGATTTATTACCCAGACTTAGGTAGTTTCCTCACATGCATGCATAGATCAATACTCAGCCGAAGATTCAAGTGGACCCCTCTAGAGATCTTAGAGGTCTCTTTCTGTGAAAGTCCTTTCTTCCTGTGTTTCCCGCAACACATTCTAACTGCTTTGGTTTTAAAATTCCAACCCTTTATCCTCAACTCAATATGATTGTGAGGGCTCTCTGTGTTCCCCCTCTGTGAATGGCACATTGGAAATGTTCTCTAGAATGAGGTGGATTACTTATTCTTTTGGATTCATTTTTCATATTTCTAAATACAGGAGGTGCACTGCTTGCTTATAATTAAGGTGAAAAGGCTTCTGTCGTCCTTCCTTAAAGTTTAATTTATGCAACATTGTGTATGTATTATCACCCTAAATAAATGAATCAGTATTTCTCAATTAGTAAAATATATAATTTTATATTCCTTAATTCCATGAAAGGCTATCAGCCCATGTACTAGGTCCCAGCTCTCAGACTGGTATAATTTAACAGTATTTAATTTTCTTTTGTACATGGCTCAATAAATCAGGGTTAAATTCTGATATTTCAGGTATTAGGCACAGCATTCTTTGCCACTGAGATGTAAAGTCTTCCTGGAAATTCCTATGCAACTTCTCAGGAACTAGTTCTAATTGCTACCATCTCAACTGTGAGCAGGTTTGGGAAAGCAGTTCTGTTTTAAAGGCTAAAGTTCTTATTTGTCTCAAAGAACTCCCAACTCCAAATGTAGGGATAATTACATCCCCCATACATTTAATGTGCTTCAATTAAAATTATTTCATTACAAAAATTTACAAAGTTGCAGTTTAAAAAATTTCATCTAGGGAAGATGACAGTTGGCAGGAGCAAGGTAATTTATACAGCATAAGCCCAACCAATCTCATGGCAATCATGGGCAAGCATGGGTTCTGCAAATAAAATATGTGCCTTTAAGAGTGTCATCTTTTCGGCCAGGCACAGTGGCTCATGCCTGTAATCCTAGTACTTTGGGAGGCCAAGACAGGCGGATTGCATGAGCTCAGGAGTTCAAAACCAGCCTGGACAACACAGTGAAACCCCGTCTGTACTAAAAAATAAAAAAATTAAAAAAAGTAGCCAGGTGTGGTGTTGGGCGTCTGTAGTCCCAGCTACTCGGGAGGCTGAGGCAGGAGAATGGTCTGAACCCGGGAGGCAGAGCTTGCAGTGAGCTGAGATGGCGCCACTGCACTCCAGCCTGGGCGACAGAGCAAGACTCCATCTACAAAAAAAAAAAAAAAAAAAAAAAAGTCATCTTTTCTTTTCTAAAACTTTAACTTTTCCCCAAATCAAAGTGGCATTAGAATTTACAAAGTTCACAATTTAGCACAGGTTAAGTTAGAGCTACAAGTGCTTATTCCAGTAACACAGTGTCATTTTTGACACAGAACATTGACCTGCATATGCCAGTTGCTAAAAGAAGATGGATACATCCATCTTGTCTCACTAATGTGAGAAGGAAAAGGATCAATTGTATAAGGTTTACACAGCAAGAGCCACCCAACGCTTCCAAGTACTTCCTTAGTTGAGAGGCGCTGGTACCACAAAGGCTTTTCCATCACTATTCTGAGATGTATGTCATTAGATCCAACTTTGGAACTGTAAGCATTCTGCATAGTTTTTTTTGACAGCCCAAAGAGTGTATCGTTACTTTTTTTTTTTTTTTTTTTGAGACTGGAGCACCAGTAAAAAGGAGTATAGTAAAGCACTAGGTACAAGTCCATTGTTTTCTATATTTTTTCAACATTGAATAATTTTTCAATGCGTAACAGATCCTCATGATTCAAAAATGAAAACAACACAAAAAGGTATATATTGAAAATTACTGCTCCCCCCTCATCCCCCAATCACTTTCACTCTTCCCCCTTCTCTGTCTTACTAATTTCTTGTGTTATCTTTTCAGTTGTTTTTAATGCAAACACAGCAATTTTAAGTATGCATTTTTTCTTTTTAATACAAATGTTAGCATAACATATAGCATACTATGAACTTTGCTTTTTGACTTCATAATATAGTCTTGAGATATTTTCACCTGAATATTGATATAGTATTGAGTAGTATTTTTTTATTTTTTAGAGACAGAGTCTTGCTATGTTGTCCCAGTCTGGCCTTGAACTCCCGGTCTCAAGTGATCCTCCCACCTCAGCCTCCTCAATAGCTGGGACTACAGGTGCACACCACTGCACCCAGTTTTGAACAGTGTTACTTTTTATGTGAACATATCATACTTTAGTTAACCAGTCCACTCCTGATGTACACCTGAGTTGTTTCCTATCTTTTGCTATAATAAGCAATGCAGCAATAAAAAATCTTACACATACTTTATTTGGTATGTGTTCTAGTTTAGCTGTAGGATAAATTTCCAGAAGTATGTCTACTAGGTCAAAAGGCAAATGCATTTATAACTTTGACAAATAGTCATATTTCTTTGTAAAGTGTTTGTACAATTTCTGACTCTTACAAATAGACTGGCTTTGCTCATAGCTTTGTCATCAGAATGTTGTCAAATTTGTATTTTTTACAACATAATAAATAAGTCATATTTTAATGTAGTTCCAATCTACATTGCCCAATTTATTAGTCAGCTTAAATAATTTTATATGCATAATAATAAATTATGTTTATTTGTGTGAACGCCATTTTTTTACCTGCTTTTCTATAAATTTATTGACTTTTTCTTATTTATATTAAGAAATATTTATAATTAGACAGATTGGCTCTTTTAACATAAGTCACAAATATTTATTCTCAGAAAGTCATTTATTTGGGGTTTTACTTATGGTATATATTTACCAGGCAAGAGGTTGTTTCTTTTTAATTTAGTTGTTCTTCTATAGTTTCTGAGTGTTAAGTCCTAGGAAGTCCTTTCCAAATACAAGGTTATAAAGGAAGTCTTCCATCTACTTTATACATATATCTGTACACATATATATTTACATACATTTATATATATACATATATTATGTATATGCATGCATATGTATATGTATGTATATGTACATGTATGCATATGTATATGTACATATTATATATACATATATTTATATATGCATATACACATATATATTTATACTTATTTATATTATATTTATATAATTATATATTATTATTATATATTAATATATAATATTTTATATATTTATATTATATTTTTATATATTATATAAATATATTATGTAAATATAATATAAATATACATATTTATATTATATTTATATAATATATATTATATAAAATATATATTATATAATATATATTTATAGATATTTATATTATATTATGTATGTATAAATATATATACATATATACACATATATTTGTATATATACATATGTATTTTTATATATACATATATACATTTTTATATATACATATATATAAATTTTATATATTTTTTTATATATACATATGTATATATAAATTTTTTTATATATACATATGTATATATAAATTTTTAATATATACATATGTATATATATAAATTTTTTATATATACATATGTATATATAAATTTTTTATATATACATATGTATATATAAATTTTTTTATATATACATATGTATATATAAATTTTTTTATATATACATATGTATATATAAATTTTTTATATATACATATGTATATATAAATTTTTTATATATACATATGTATATATAAATTTTTTAATATACATATGTATATATAAATTTTTTTATATATACATATGTATATATAAATTTTTTAATATACATATGTATATAAATTTTTTATATACATATGTATATATAAATTTTTTATATACATATGTATATATAAATTTTTTATATACATATATATAAATTTTTTATATACATATGTATATAAATTTTTTTATATACATATGTATATATAAATTTTTTTATATACATATATTTACATACATTTACATACACATATACATATATGTATGTGTGTATACATATATATATTTATATATATATGAGGGAGTCTTGCTATGTTATCCATGCTGGAATGCTGTGGTTATTCATGGACACTATATATGTACATATATATATATATCTCTCTACACACACATATATATATATAAAATATATAATATATTTTTTTTTTGAGAGGAAGTCTTGCTATGTTATCCATGCTAGAGTGCTGTGGTTATTCATGGGCACAATGATCACACACTACAGTCTTGAACTCCTGGGGTCATCCTCCTTCATCCTCTTCATCCTCCAGACTGGCTGGGATTACAGGTTTGGACCATCACAGGCATCTCACATACTTTTATTTTTGTTTTACACTTACATATTTGATTTATCTGAAATTTACTCTGGTGCTTAGTTAGAGGCATGGATCTTACTTTATCTTTTCCAGATGGCTTCCAATTGCCCAAGCACCATGTATTAGACAGTCTTTTTTTGACTTTTTGATATATAACCTTTATGACGTATTAAATCTAAGCATGAATGTAGCTCCATTTCTGAACATTTTATTTTGTTCTATCAACAGAGGAGAAAGTGGGAAGCAATATGAGATAACTACTAATATATCTGAAACTATGCTAAATATATTACTTGTTATTGAACAGAGAAATATGTTAGGAGACGGTCTTTCTGAATAAAACAAAAAGCTAACTGTATAGAGTTTGGGGAAATATGAAGGTTAAGAATTGGCTAATTTTCAAAACTGAGAAATTTTTAAGGATTGGCTGACACTTAGCATGGAGTTTAGAGAACAAGTGACTTTCAGGGTGGGTTTACTGAACCAGAGGTGTGATTGATTGATTGATTGGAGATGATTTAAATCAGTGCTGTGGTTATTTATTTACACAGTACTATAGACTAGGAACAATCAAATTTGGAATGTAGGAAGTTTGTCTCCTCTGTTCCATTTCCTGTTCAACTATTCATGTTATGTCCTCATTCCAACCAAGCCCGTCATGTTGTACAACCATAAGTCTCATGGGTCTATTCATGAAAATTTCATGAGTGAGGTAATTTCATAATCACATGAGCCATGGATAGTATGTCTGGTTCCTTAAAAACTTTGGTGAATTTATTTTTAACAGTTCTGTTTTCACCTTCTATTTTCCCCATTGATTCTGGGTAGTATGGGCAGAATTAGGTATTGCCGAATCTTTAGGGCTTTACAGATTCACTGAAAATATAGTTTATAAAATACGTGCCTTGTTTCTGTTCATAGGTGAGACTATTACAAACCTAGAAATGAAGTCATGTAAATATGTCTTGCTGCCAATTATTTTGCCAGTTTTTGCACAAAAATTATGCACCTATCAATCCTGAAACGGTACTATATACAATCACTAAAATATTTTAATGGAATAAATACTTTTTTTTTTTTTGAGATGGCGTTTCAGTGTTATTGTCCAGGCTGGAATGCAGTGGCACGATCTCGGCTCACTGCAACCTCCGCCTCCCGGGTTCAAGTGATTCTCCTGCCTCAGCCTCCTGGGTAGCTGGGATTACAGGCGCCTGCCACCACACCCAGCTAATTTTTGTATTTTTAGTAGAGATGGGGTTTCACCATGTTGTCCAGGCTGGTCTCGAACTCTTGACCTCTGTTGATCCACCTGCCTCCCAAAGTGGTGGGATTACAGGTGTGAGCCATCACACTAGCAGAGTCAGTACTTTTCACCTGAAAAAGATCAAGCTAAAAAATATATATATATACACACACACACACATATATACACACATATATGTGTGTATATATATACACGTATATACATATGTGTGTACATATATGTGTGTATATATACACATATGTACATATATGTGTACATATATATGTGTATATATGTGTGTGTATGTGTGTGTGTATATATATATACATATATATATATATATATATAGTGTCTCTAATGGAGAGAATGTTATCTTTTGTCTTGTCCAGCTTTTCTTACTCTGTAGTCTTGACAATTGAACAGGGAACTCTGTTCAATGGGGATTGACCAATATGGGACTCTTCGGAGTAATCTTAAGTTTATGATATTTCAGGTTTGCTGTTATGTACTACTCATTCATCTGGGTTTCATCTTTATAAATTTTATCTCTATGTCTACTTCTGTTACATTTTTATGTAGGTTAATATGTTTAAAATTATTTAATTTTATTTTATGTTTTACTGTCAATTTATGGAGTTTTATATGACAGCAACGATAAATGCATGTGTTTACATATATTTTTCCACTAGAAATCTTCCCATAGTACTGTAATTGTTACTTTATCTGTCTCTGACTAATTAAAAATCCTCTGAGAGAATACCTATGACTTATTCATTTTTGTATAATTAAAACAATAATAAAATATGAAGAATAAAATAATAATATAGTGATAATAAAATTTAGACAATGAAATAGTAATAAAATTTAGCCCAAGGTAAACCACCATAGGTTCTCACTAGATTATTATTATTTTAATTAACTTGTATACTGCAAAATACAGGCACAGCTGAGAGAAGGAACTTTTTAAAGGCTGCAGTGATAGGAAATCTTCCACCAGAGTGTGTTGTGCTTTAATTAAATTGTTTGGATCTGACAGGGGGGTGAAAGTTTTTCTGTTCAGTTCTCATTATCCATTTTAATCCATTTATTCTCAATATAAGCAACTTGCTTAGATTTGAAATAAGATTAAATCTTACCCAGAAAAAAACAGAACATGGCAACAGAGTGAATTGCTGTCATTTTATGTCAAGTAAAATAAATTTCATTTCATGATGATATGTGGTACACTATAATAAATTCTCAACCCTGTTACTGCCTGTTTTCCCAGTAAAAAAACATAAACATTCTATTCCAAGAACTGCTTTCTATCCACAAAAAGTTGTTCATGAAATAATTACCTCTTCCTCTCCTCAAAATCATTGGATTGATAAAGTTTCCGTACAGAAGCCTTACATCCATTCGTTGCAATGTTCTTTGCATTGGCCTTCATTCAATACAGAAAGTGAGAGAACCAAATTTATCATAAATGGAGCATTCTTATGTACATTTATACTGACATTTATTGACTCACAGAAGAGAATCCATTTGATGTTAAGAATAAAATAACTGACCATATTTTCATTTTACCACTCAATCCAAAAACAGTAGTTAGCAATGCTAGGAAAGTGGATATTCCAGCTGTCATAAAGATAAAAATCTTAATACTGACTGCTGATAAAACTCTAAAATTAACATTTCTTCCATCCCTCTGTCTTTCCTTCGTTCCTTCTCCCTCTCACACAATCCCTCGAAGGAGTAGTACTTGATAGACAGTAAAAAAATTAAAGTACAAAGGTATATGATAAAAACAGGTTGATGGCTCATCACCAGTCTCTTGTCTCTCTCCCCATAGGCACCTGCTGGGGAACATCCAATTTAATGTGAATCATTCTAGATATAGTCTATGCTATACATGTGTATATACACAGATGTTAATTTTTTAGTTTTTCTCAAAGGTTTGCATATCACACATACTTTTTGAACCTTCATTATCACATAATAATATACATAGGAGAGTTTCTATTTAGGAATATTTATGTTTAACAGCTGTGACTGCCATTGTGTAGATGTAGCAGCACTGAACATATATCCTACTGGTGAAAATTTAGGTGGTTTTTACTTTTATGTTACTACAAACAATGTGGTAATATATATTCTAGTATATATTCTTCGTACATAAGGGATAAATATCTGCAGAATAAATTCCCAAACGTGTAATTGCTGGGGAATGAAGTATGTATACTTACTATTTTGAGAGACATTTCCAATTTGCAAGTTTATAATCCCACTGAATGTATGGATGGTCTGGGTTCTCCATACCACATAGGTTATCAAATTTTCATTTTTTCTGTCCTGATTGAAAAATCTGGACTCTTTTAGTTTTATTTTGCATTTCTTTATTTTAAATAAGGTCCAGCATACTTTCATTATTATAAGTGCCATTTCGATTTGACTTTTTATATTCTTTACCTATTTCTCTATTGGAAGGTTGATTTGTACAAGTTTATTATATTAATGACATTTGTTCTTATTATCTTTTGTGCTGCAACTATTTTTTCCTAATTTTTAGTTATTGTTTGAACCAATTTATGTTAAAATTTTTGTTTTTAGGAAGCCAAATATATCTTATTTAAATTGCTTCTGGTTTCTGTTTGATTGTTAAGAGAGAGAATAAGAGTTCAAAATGTTTCTCTTATTTTCTTTTAGCAATCTTTAGTAACCTCAACTACCTTTTAAAATCCACGTTACACAAAAAATGCTTTACCTGGGATGTATTTGGCTCTAAAAAGCGAAGTATGAGTTCAACTGTCACTATATCTATAATTTACTTTGAAGTTTTTTTTTGCACATATAGTATGATACCATGTGTGTTACTTAGCTTATGCTATATTGCAGACGAGCTAGTGTTACATCAGAAAACCAGTACTCCTGAGGAGCAACCACAGGCTCTTCTGTTATCCCAATCTCCATCAAGCCATGCTTTTCTAATTAGTATATTGGACATCAGAAATTGTTTTCTATTGATAAAAATTCTTTTGAAAATTTTTACCTGCTCACTAGCTTGATGAAAATTAGAAATACAATCTTATTGATGAAATTAAAGGTCTTTAAGATATATAGATAGGTCAAAAAAATTTAGAGTCACTCTCTACTCATGCATGAACAGGATTTAAGAATACATTGAGGCCATACTTTGCACCTTTAGGGACGGAGCTAGAGCCTTGAATCTTGAAACAGTTCCGGATCCAGCCATTGGTTTAAAAGATTGGTTGATGCTGATTATATGATGCTGTTGATTATATGAGTAGCAAAATCTTTTCTCATGAATGTTGTCAGGTCTACCTCATGTGTATCTTTTAAGGAAATTAGTGGTTAGAGCACCTCAAACTTTAGTCAACTGGACTTCATCAAGTTTACAGAGCAGGTCATGGATTGTTTTGTGCTGTTTGCTGTTTTTAATCAGTGTTTATATGTGGAAATTTGCTTGCTTTCTAACCAAAGGAATACCTGACTTTGTCCATCTCCTCAAGGGTTTTCAGTGGCTACTGTTATGTATCCAAACTTAGCTGTACATACTCAATAAGCTTGAGTCAGCTGGTCACAACTTAATTCATTACTGATAGTCGTTTTCTTGCTCTAATCTCAGCTGCTAAGTAATTCATATTTCCCTGCTGATTTGAAGGGCCATATTTATCATATACTAAATTCCCATAGACATTTGAGTCTGTTTCTGGATTCTGCATTCTGTTTACTCAATCTATGCTAGCATCAATTTTTTAATTTATATTTTAGCTTATTTTTGAGAATTTTCTGAATTATTTAGTATAACTTTATTTTTTCATGTAAGCAAAGAATATTGTCTCCCCCAACCCCTACCATAAAAAAATCCATTGGCATTCTATCTGTCTATCTATCTATCTATCTATCTATCTATCTATCTATCTATCCATTTATCACTTGTATAGTGCTTACCAAACACTAAGTCTTAAGTCATTTTCATAACAACTCCATAAGGTAGGTTTTATTATTACCCTTATATTATAGGTGAGCCACAGAGAGGTGAAGTAATTTAGTTGTGAACATGCTAAATTTACAAGCTAATATAGAAGTCCTTATAATTTTTAGTCTTCTTAACCAAAAACAAGTAGGTATTTCCACTTACAAAAGTTTTCTCTTAATTTTTAAGTAAGCTTTATAGTTTTCTTCCTATAGATTGTACACACTTCTAAAGTTCATTCTTTAGTGGTAATTGCAATTTTTTCATCCATTATATTCTATAATGGACTGTTGCTTACATATGTAAGTCCAAAACCAAAAGGCGACTGCTTTTTCAGTGTTAGTTTCATATCCACTTAGAGGATTACACTCTCTTATTATGGTTTCTTGAAGTACAATGTTATTATCTAGAAATAATATTTTTGCTTTCTTCTTTCCATTGTTTATACCTTGTCTCTCTGGTGGCTAATTAGGTCAGCTAGCACATCCAAAACTATATCAAATGTTCTTTGAGTAGGAAATCTCACTGCATGATTTTAGCTTGTTTTGAAAGCTCTTTAAGAAGAATACTCGTAGATATTTCAAGGTCTTCTCACTACATTCTGTATAACCCAATTGCATGGATTTTTGTTTTGTTTGTTTGTTTGCTTGTTTTAGGATTGTAACTCCAGAACCTAGTTTAGCCTTTGGGGCATACATACATGCTGACCAAATGTTTATTGAATGCAGAAGTCAGTGAACGGATGAATAAATGGCATAGTTATCTAAGGAAAGTATTTACTGGCGTATTTTTATTAATCTTCCTGAGTACTTTTCTTATTAAGCTGTTTCCTTTGTGTCAGACTTTTTGCCCTCAACGTTCTTTTGCTTTTACAGTTTTTATGTTTTTCCTGCTGTCTGGAATCTAACAGTGTATTTTCCAAAGACCTCACTAACCTGAACCTGTTCTGCCTATCCAAACCTAATTTGTACCATTCTCCTAAATGTTTACTTTTCTCTGTGAGGCCAATCTCTACTGTCCCATACAAAACACAGTAGGCTCATTCCCATTTTAATGTCTTCATTCTGGGTTCCCTTTCTGGCTTCCCATTATTCTCCACATCGCTATGAATAGCCTAATTCTACCCCCTCTTCATACTCTGAAGTTCAAGGGCCATCTCTCTCATAAACGTTCTCAATTTTCCCAGCATTTATTCTCATGCCTTTTTCAAAACACCTACAACATTTGTGGTCAATACTGAATACCCTAGTAGATAATTATATACTGTTTTGTATTGCTGTCAGTGATTCATGACTGTTCATCTTACTACCCAAGGTAAATTCTTAAGGACAGTGATCTTACGCTGTCCAATATCCCCCCGCCAGCATCTTGCACAATGCTGACCACAGAGGAGAGTGGAGGTTACAAACTGGTGCCCATAAATAGATAAATAACACCCATAACCTTGATTTACTTGGCTGAAAATATCTCTTGAAAAATTGAACAGGAATGCCTTAGGCTGTACTTGTTTTCTTCTCTTCATCACATCTTCTCTATCTCTATCTTATTTAAGCTTCATTTACACACTTATGTTACCTGCATGGCCCTGTAGACAAGTTTTGTTTGTGATACTCCAGGGTTTCAGCATGCATTGGCTGAAAATACCTCTGTAAATTTTTAGAATGATAATTCAGACCATCTCATAAGAACCTGTGATATCATTCTCATAATTTATATGTCAAACATATCAAAAGCCTATTCAAATGAACAAAAACTATAAAATATATGAAAATCAAAATATACCAAAATAACACCTAGCTGAGTACACAGTGTTAACAATTTATCCTAAGAGAAAAATTATGGAATATCTAATTGTAGAGCAAGATATGTATATACATATATATATATATATATATATATTTTCAAATAGCACTTTTTATTTGCCACTATTTGAAGTCTGAACTTTAAACAGATTCTTGGACTCGTGGTTCATATCCATCAGCTCGTTCAACTTTAGCACCTGTCTCGTCCCCAGTGGCTTTTCCAGAACTACTGCCTTCACCATGAAGCTCCATGAGCTTTCCCAATTCAAACTTGGGCTTCTTCAGCATTTTTACTTTTCTAACGAAGACATCATGGAGAGGATAAATAGGTTGGCAAGCCTTTTCTATGTCTTTTCCAATGCTGTCTGGAATCAATTTATTGACCACTGTAATTTGTCTGCACCTCTGGGTCTTTCAAGTCATTTGTCTGCACCTCTGGGGTCATGATTTCCATCATCTTCTTCCGGATTTGGCGGACCTGTTGGTGCTGAGCATAAGAGGTCTTCCGTATCTGATTGTTGCGTTTTTTAGTAAAACCAACACAGAACAGATGAAGCAAGTAACCATCGGTAGTCCTGACATCAACATGAGCTTCAATCATTGTGTGCCATTTTTTGACCATGGAACACATTTTATCATGGGTAAGATCCATGCCATGGAAGTTGGTCAGGCAGTTTTTGCCCTGAACATCTTCAGTAATCAGCTTGAATTTTCTAAATGCAACTTCATCATTCTGCAAATCAGCAAGACTCACTTCAAACACACGACCCTTGAGACCATCAGATGCAATTTTGGTTCCTTGGGTCCTGGTGACAAGCGTCTTTCCAATATTTCTTATACTGAACATAGCAGGTGCTTTCACATCATACCAATCTTTCTTAGAAAATGTATCAACCACTTTCTTCTTGGCTCCCTTTTTGCTGCCTTTCGTAAGGCGCTTGTTCTTGCCAACTGCCATGGTGCTGGTCAGAGAGCCAAAAAGGTGATATATTTTTATTTATTGATGAGGAGATATTCAAAAGGTATGAGGTTAAAAAAGTGAGGTTTCAAATGTGCAAGAAAATCTCACTTTCATTAAAAATTTTTATGTATATGTAAAAGACTATTAAACAAACTAAGCATAATTATATTTAGATTGTTGAATTATAGGTGATTTTAGTTTTCTTATATTTTTATGAAATGTTATTTTATCATGAATAAAATACAATGAGATGACACAAAAAAAATTTGTCAAGTCTACTTCATGAGAAGGATGTTACTGGTAAAAAGATATATATTTGTCAAACCAAAATAAAATGGCCTCCTTATTGAAGAGATTAAAAAAACCATATAAAATAAAACTTACTGTCATTTATTAATTATAGGAAAATTTAGCCTTCCTAATAACAACAAATAATAGGTATTAATGAAAATGAATAATGTTCAACTATAAATTCATTAGATCTAAATACGGTATTTATTCTTTCATTTGACAGAGAGGAAGAGCATTCTAAAGTGCTTTTCTCATTTATTTTATAGTTTTTGTTCATTTGAATAGGCTTTTGATATATTTGACTTACATAAATTATGGGAGTGATGTCACAGTTCTTATGAGATGGTGTCAATTATCATTCCAATAATTCTACCCACCTCCTACCAGTACAAAAAAGTACCAGAATTAAGAGACATAATAAAAATGTTTGATGGCATCCTCTTTCCCTTTTTTTTTCCTGGGATTTAATTTCATTGCATGAACTTTTATTTATACTATGATCTGGAGCAGAGTATGTAGAAGGGGGCAGGCTAGAATATAGACCAACGTAGTAATCCTCTATGAAAGATTTTTGTTGAATTTACTTAAAAGCAAATTGTAAAACATTTTAAAAACTGGGGAACAGATATTTTAAAATAAGTAACTTACATTTTTACTTCTATAGAGCTGAGCAAAGGAATCAGGATGTAAAAGAAAAAAATTAAAATTAATATTATTATTTAAGACTAAAGCAATAGTTTAAATGTTAAAATAGATATCTGGAAAATATATACTTTAAATCTCACTTTAAACTTTTACTTAATGAATCATGAAACAAGATTATAAAATTCAACTTATGCTCCAACGTGGCTGTGTAGCCAACATGTGATATCTTTAGTTTGTATACAGCTACTCTTGCCTTCCTCCTGCACCTCCAGGACAATCCAGCCAGAATCTGCTAGTTGGCTTTTTGCTGAAGCCATCAACCCACCAAGTAGGTGAGATCATTCCTCTGACCCCACTTCTTTCATGCTCCTTCCCGCTCCCAGAGCCAATACTAGATAGAACAGAGACCTGCTAAAACCACTCTCTTTCCTCCCTTTATCTTTTCCTTCTTTTTCTCTCCTCAGGAAGTAAAAAGGCATGGGATTTTCGAACCTTGTGTCTCATCCATTAACAATATTAAAGGAGAAAGGAGTAAGAAGATCTTTGCTTAAGGCAGCAGCCTGGCTTACAAGATTAGTTTCCTAACATCATCTCCTATTTTTTAAAGGCAGATGCCAAATATTACCTTATTTTTTCTGGGAAAACGAAAAAAGACTAAGCAATTTTATTGGAAGTTCAGATTTATTGATACTTACATCTTTTAGCTTATGTTTTCTATTTACCATGGCTTTTCTTTTTATTAATTGCCTCATATTAGCATAATTTAGTTTTCATTATTTTACTTTTTCCTCCTCTAGAGATGTGAATGTTGTGTATTCTATTTTTATTCTTTTAATATTTTAATATTTCAGATATATATTTGTTTTTTAAGTTTCAAATTAATCAATAATTCTGCCTACCTCCTATCAATACAAAACAAAATATTTTAAGTCTAATCATTTCTTTACAATCTTCTGAGGATGTGCTCTCACATCCTCATTGAAATTTGCTATTTTCTCTCTTTTTCATTTTAGCCAGTTTGGTGGATGTATAGTAGTGTTGCATTATGGTTTAAATTTAAATTTGCATTACCCTGATTGTTAATGAAGTGGAGCCCATTTTATATGTTTATTGATTATTTGAATATCCTCTTTCAGAAAGTATCTGTTTGTCTTTTATCTATATTTCTCTTTGGCTGGCTGCATTTTTCTTACTGGTTGGTAGGAATTGTATATATTACTAGATACGAGTCATCCCCAATCTATGACCGTTTTTTTAGTAGTATGCACAAAAGTGATACATTTTTAATATAATCCAATGTATCTATTTCTTCCTTTGACTTTTTGTCCCAGTTTAATAAATATTTGCTTACTTCACAGACTTGAATATATTCTTCCATGTTTTTGTCTAAAGGCTTTCTTTTGTTACCTTTTACTTTAAAATTTGCAATTCATCTGAAAGTGATTCCTGTGTATGGTGTGAGGTACAGGTCAAGATATATCACTTTTAATATGAATATCCAATTAACTAAATTATTTTTATGGAAAACACTTCAGTGTCATCTTTGCCAGAGAGTAAGTATGATTTTTTGCAATGTCCATTATATTCCACTGGTCAATTTGCTAATCTGTGTGCCAATACTACTTTTGTCTTAAGTAATATACCTTTTAATAGATATTAATATCTGGTTTTATAATATCTCTAGTTTCATTCTTTAAAATTGCTGTGACTGTATTTAGCTCTTTGTACCTCTATGTGAATTTTGAAACCAGCTTGTCAGGTTTTTTTTTTTTGCAAATAAATAAATAAAATACTTCCTAAGATTTTGACTGGGACGGAACTAAATGTATATCCTAATTTAAGAAGAATTGACATCAACATCTTTTCACCATGGAGTTTTCCAATCCATATGCATGGTTTATTATTCTTGTCATGCATTTCTTTTTTCTTTTTGAGACAGGGTCTTGCTCTGTTGCCCAGGTTGTGAATATGGCTGACTGCAGCCTTGACCTCCTGGGTCCAAGAAATCTTCTACCTCAGCTTCCCAAGTAGCTGGGACCACAGGTGCATACCACCATGCCCAGCTAATTTTTTAAAATTATTTTTGTAGAGATGAGGCCTTGCCATGTTGTCCAGGCTGGTCTTGTAATCCTGGACTCAGGTGATCCTCCTGCCTCAGCCTCCCAAAGTGCTAGGATTATATTTTATAGTTTTGAGCATAGAAATTCTTCCTACTATCTAATAAATGTATTCCTAGATGTTTGCTGAATTTTGATAATATCGTAAATGGTGCTATTTTGTTTTTCATTTTTGTTGCCGATATTTAGAAATAGAATTAAATCTTGTACATTGGTGTTGTATCTGGCAACCTTCCTATACTGATTTACTGGTTGTCTTGTGATGAGAATTAAATGAGATGGTGCCTGTAAACCACATAGCATTGTGCCTAGGAAGAGCAAGGGCTCAAAAAGTGTTAGGGTATTATAAGAAGAGATTTGTTAATTAGATTGAGGGTTAGTTACTGGGGTCCTTTCCAACTCTGAGACTTTATTATTCCGTCATTGGATTAGACTATGATCATAATTTATACTCTTCTAGTAGTATGCATCATAAACCACTGCTAAGGACATAATTCTGTGTGAAGAGAGAATTGTGAAGATTGTAGGTTACATTCTTTCTGAAAAATTATAATATTTTAGGGAAAGAAATCAAGTTTGAATGTTACCAATGGTAAGCTTAAGCAAGTAATATCAATGACAATGTAGTTGATGTTAATGGCAGTATAACAAAGCTTAATTATTGGTATCCGATTAATTAGCCATGTGATTTAAGTGGAAATTACTCATGCTTTTACATCCTCAGTCCCATTCATTATAATAATACCTGACTCAAAAATTTGTAATGAGGATTTTCTCTGTAATGAGCATGACAGTATCTGGCACAAGGCAGGTATTACAAAAATACTGACATTATTTATTCCAAGTATGTAGCTTGACAGAAAAACATATATGCATATATTTTAGAGCCAAAGTTGGAAATCAAACACTTCTATATTTCCATTTATAAAGACTGTTTTCTAATTCGATCAAAATTATGTTATTTCATACTATAATTTTATAATATTCTTTTCATAAGTAGTACTAATATTTGAAAAAAATCACATTTGGAGAAAACCTTGGAGATTAATTGATAAGCAAAGACTGATTATAAGGCTGTAATTTCATCAATGAATTCTTACACTGTGTCATAAGCAAAGGCATTAAATAGTTTAGTGTATCATTGACAACTTGAATAAAATTATGACATAAGTAATCCATTATTTGTTGTAAGGCAAGAAAAAATCACTTTTTAGAAACTGATTAATGTGATATTAACAAAAAAGTTCAACTGCAAATATAATAACAATTAGGATTATTATATGTAATTATATCATACTTGTTATAATTATTTTAATAATTATATAATTGTTACAATTATTTTAATAATTATATCATTGTTATAATTATTATAACAATTTTTTCCCTTTTGAAGGAATTGCATTTGGTATAATATAGAAATAATGAAGACTTAAAATATTAGTTAAAATTGTGTAGTATGCATATCCATTAAGACGTAAACGAGTAGTTCCTGATACTTTCTGTTTATTAGTTTTTATTTCTTAGCTTCAAGCCCACTCTTCTCTATGATCCTGGAACTGGAACTCTGGACTCTGTGTTTCTTCACCACCTGGCTTCCTGCCAAACTGGGGCTCCGGAGGCAGAATGCAAAACCAGAGGCAGAAAAGATTCTCTCCTTCCAGTTTTGTGTCCTGCTCCTGCAGTGTCACCACAGCAATTCTTCACCTTGGCAGCAGCAGTTTATTTCTTACACTCCCAGAGCCAGGCTCATTTGCCTCCTTAGAAATAGCAGCACCAGCTTGCAAGTGCTCCCTCAGTGGCCTTCCTGAGACTTGAGTCTCAGCTATGCAGGGTCCCTCTTCCACACTCCTGAGATACCAGAACCAGCTAGTCAGTTTCAATAACCTCAAGCTTTCCCTTCGTTATTCCAGCCCTAAAGATAGCAGCTGACTCTTAGAATTTCTGTATCTGTTACTTCAGTGTTTCCCTTTGCGTTCTCCAATAATTCCTTAACCAATTCCTTAAATGAAATTTACTCTGTTAAAATAACTACGGTTTCTGTTTTCATGACTGGACCCTAACCGATAGATTAATTTTTTTTATAAGGCAAAGAAAAGGTGCGCACATTTTACAAGTTTATTCGTGTGACAGCAGTAAGCTATCCAAAATAGAAAAAAAATTGAATTGCATCCTAATCACTGGGATTGGGAGAGAAATGTACATTTGAAAAAATATAGATGTAATAAAAAGTGAAAACATGAAATGACTTAAATATTTTTTAGTGTGAATATCTACTAAGGCATAAAAGCCTGATTACTGAGTGTTACTGCTTGTTTTTCATCCTTTTTGGCAAGCTATACATGTTCTCCTTTAAAAGTTTTTGGAAAATCCTCTTAATTGTAGCACTGATTATGCTTCACCTTACAGAACCTGTGTTTCTGTTCTTCAGCGTGGGTTTTGCAAGACCCCTGGTTGTCACTGCAGGGCTGCCTCTGGAGATCCCCACGTGCTGTATCTCAGGTTATACTCTCCCAAAGCTAGTTCCCTATAACCTTATGAGGTACAACCTCAGGGTCTGGTTTCAATTGCCTTTTTTTTTCCCTAATAAGTAATTTTTATTTTATGAGGCTAGGAAATTCAAGACAGAGAGGAATTAGAAGTACACAAAATCATTGACATTCTGCAAAGAGAATTTGCTCTAATAGATGCCTCTGCATTCAAGTACAATTTGTTACAGCATACTGCTAAAGAAAGAACTAGACTAAATGTTTCCACCTACCCATTAATCCAAATAGCATCTTCCTTTGTGAAATATCCATTCTCTCTGTTAGACCATGTGATCCTTCCACAGTGATATTAATAGGGCCATTCCTCTTTTGTCACTGGAAACAGTCTTCAGAAATGTGAACCATCGTTAAGTTTCAGTAGAAATGTTATTAGGGACCTAAACATTTGTACGTGAAACACTAATATTTTTTTCTTTGCAATTTCACCAAAATCTTTTACATTGCAGATTTTGTATAAACCCAATTGCTTTTAAGACTAAGTAAGAGTCTTATTGAAAATAACAATAGTTATGGAAAATATTGAAATAGTCATATTGAAAATAACAATTATTTACTGTCCAAAATTTCCAGGAATAAAGGCTTCTGGTGGATTATAGATTATTCATTCATTTGGTCAGGCAAAGCACATAGTAGGGGGATAATAAACAAAAGCAAACATTCTGACTTCAAGGAGCTTATGAATTCCTATGACAAAGTAAGTCATGTGTATAAATAGAAATAATATAAATAAGAAAGTTAGTATGAAGAGAAATATATTTGCTTTGAAATAGTGCTAAGGAAATTCAGATTCTGAAAAAATTACCTTTAATAAAGACAATGAGGGAATACTCACTGTTGCAGTGTTTGACTTGACCCTGAAACAGAGACTATGGGGGAAGGGCATTCCAGGAAGGGTGAATAGCACTTGAATAAAGGCATGAGACAAAATTGGAAAGTGTGAACATTTTAGAAGAAAAAAGGGAGAAAATA
This sequence comes from Pan paniscus, assembly GCF_029289425.2. Classification (NCBI taxonomy): domain Eukaryota; kingdom Metazoa; phylum Chordata; class Mammalia; order Primates; family Hominidae; genus Pan; species Pan paniscus. The sequence goes on from NC_073253.2 coordinate 106,465,433, forward strand.
TGTTGGCAGGGATGGTTGAAAAAAGAGAATAGAAAAGGAAAAACAAAAAAGTAAATTCACTTTTTTTTTTTTTTGCCAAAGGGTTGTGGATTAGTACTTAGCTGACATTCTGGTTTAACTTTGGTATATAACCCTGAGGTAATCATAACCATTGCCATAGTTATTTACCACAACCGTAACCACAATCACAATCATACCCATATTCACTGAATCTTTGTGAAATAACAGATCTGTGGCTCTTAACTCTATCAAACTAGACACCCCATTCACTGTTCTTTGATTAAATTTAGGAATATTAAAACCTGAAAATGACATACCTTTAAAATCAATATAATGCCCTAACTTTATTAAAAATAGAAAATAGTTCATAAAATTATATATAGATATGTAAATATTAAATAAGATTAAAACAGAAAATATACTGAGCAAGTTAGATATGTGCACTTGTTCAAAATGAACAAATTTGGATTAAGATAAATTAATCTGACACTTTCAGTACAAGAACACAGAAGACTCATACAGCAGAGGTACAGAAGACATAAAAATAAAAACCAGCATTGGGATATATAATAACAGGACTTATTTGTGTTCAATAAAAGTGAGCCTACCTCAAATGATATGGGGATAACAACAGATAATTATAGACGATTACCTCTGTCTCTGACACTGAGAAACAGGGGATAGAGGATGGACTGAAACAAACAGAAACATCAAGGGCCATAGAGAGGTTGTGTGGTTGATTCTGGGCACAGGAAAATAGTAAGAGTAACAGGTAACTCCAAAAGAAATAATTTTAAGATATAATTTTCTAACCTAGATTTATTCTGAGCTATAATTTATAATTACATAGGAGGTCAATAATATGAAAATTAAAATAAAACTTTTAAAATAGATCCAGTAAAATTTCTAAATGATATTTGCCCCTGCTAATTTAAAAATATTTGTTCTAAGTCTGTCAGAGGGAGTCTCAATGTCTTCTGTTACATATTTGCACGTGAACTAAGCATTAGAAGGCAGGCCAACAATAGTAGTGTCGTGTATTGGCAACTCAAAATCCACTAGCAGTGTTGCTCTCCATAACGCGATTTCCTAAAATAATGGTCAATATTTCAGTTGTGTTTTTGAAAAGTATTCAAACCATGAGAAATAATTTGTGGTTATATTTTAAAGATTTTGTGTGTTTATATGTCAAGTGTTTTAAACTCAGCTAATTATAAACCATTCTTTCAATTGCATAAATATCTGTCAAGCTGTTGGAAAGTTGTGTTTATGTGAGACAATTCTTCAATGTGCACAACTGTTCCTTGCATTGCAGGACCCCTAACATTTCTCACTCTGTGCACTGAATGAAAGTAGCAACCACTATTTTCTCTGCTTTTATGAGTTTGACAGCTATAGGTATCTCAAATACTGCATGATTTCATTCATTTATATGAGGTATCCATAATCATTAAACTCATGAAGCAGAGAATACAACAGTGGTTGCCAGATCTGGGGGTTGAGGAAGTGGAGAGTTGTTCAATGAGTATAAAGTTTCAGTTACACTAGCTAAGTAAATTCTAGAGATCTGCTGTACAACATAGTGCCTACAGTTCACACTGTGGTATTGTGCACTTCAAAAGTTGTTAAGAGGGTAGATCTCATGTTAAGTGTTCTTATCACAAAACGTAAACCAAAAATAAAAACAAAGGAATACAAGGAAAGCTTTTGAGAGCTATGAGATGTATCTACTACCTTGATTGTTTTGATGGTATTATGGGTGTTTGCATATATCCAAACTCATCAAATTGTATACATAAGACATATGCAGTTCTTAGTATATTAATTATACCTCTGTAAAGCTGCTAAAAATAAATAAATAAGTGTAATTAGCAGTCCCCAGTCACTGTGATGACCCAAAACGGCCCTGCAGATCTACAGAATTCTCCCTAGGACATGGTAAAAACTTCACTGAAAATCACTGTTTATCTTAATTATCAGCTTGTTAGCGTCAGACTCAAAGAATGAGAACTTTTAGCAATGATCTGAAAAATGGCTAAGTGATTTTTAATGCTCAGCATTCACTGAAGCTACTAGAAGTGAGGCAATCAGGAGGAAAAAAACCACAAAATTTGTAATTCAGAGAAGCAATTATATTCTCATGTAATCGAACACATATTTTAAAAAGAGTTTGCCTCTAATTGCTGTATTCACATGATTTTAAAGTAATTTTGTGTATCTATTTCATAAGCATCATTCTATGTTGGCATTTTACAAAGGCAATCTTTCACGAAACATTGTATTGTGTAATTCTCAGTTCTGTTTTCTGTAAAATTAAAGGTCTCAATATGAACAACTGCTCTAGTAACTATCACGTATTTGAATCACAGTTGAGAACTACAACAATAACTACATCAGAATAAGGTCAGGAAATAAAACCTTAAAGTGAACAAATTTGGACGAGGAAGGGAGCATGGTAGGGAAATTGTCAAATCTTGAAAAATTAAGGGAACAGTGAGTAACTCGAGTAATGAAGTCGATCTTGGGAGCCCCTAGAAACCTGTCAGCCAAGCAGATCATTACAGCAGCAAAGGTAACTTTCATCAGCACCCACATCTTGGAACAGTGATTGTTTTAAAGAACCTGTGAACACCTGTTTTATACACTCATATAATGAGAAAAAAATGATTAATTAGCTGAGTGTTTCCCCAGACATTTACTTCATTAAACTTCATTAAAAATTTTTAATGAATGATATCAATGCTCTAAAAGAGAAAGTATGCTATCTTTTTCAAAATGTTTTCCTATTTAGTAAAGTCATACATGTTATTGCAGATTACTTTGGTACTCGGTATTGGTGAAGGTATTTTCTTACATGAGGAAAAACTTTATAGACAGAAAACTTCACCTTAAAGTGTTTCCCATAATGGAAATATCTGCCATAATTATGAACTCCTACAAGGTAGAAACCATTGTTGTCTAACCTACTTTGTGACTGTGCCATCTACTAGAAAAGAAACTGGGTTCAGGACAGCCTGTATTAATTTCTATCATAGCAATTATTTCCCATATTTTAATTGCCTGTCTACTTGCCTGTTCATTCCCTCATTCCCAACAACTCTATTAGAAAATAAGCTTCTTTTCTACTAGAATGAATTAATTATTAAAGTGGCATATTAAAATTTCCCTCTAATTTTTTTGTTATTTTTATAGTTAAAACAGTTATCAGTGTTTTCGGCCATCATGTTATCTGATGCATACATGTATCGCTTATTATACCTTCTTCAAAAATTGTGTCTTTTCTTTTATACAATGGCTTATTTTGTCTGAGCAGTGATTGCATTTTACAATTTTATCTTGTTCAGTGTATCTATTTCCCTCTGATTCTTTCTTATTACATTTTCCTGGTAATGTCTCTGCCTTTTTAATGTCTTTTTTAGTTTAGCACATTAGCGATATTTCTTACAAATAACATATAGTTGGGTTTTGTTTTTTAAACAAAATTGAGCAATTTGGTTCATTCATATTTAAAGTAAGAAGTTATATATTTTCTGCCATATTACTAAAGTTTACTATTTATTTTATTGTTTCCTTCCTTACTTTTACTTGTTTCTCTTGGTATGATCAAACCACTCTTCTTCTCTTTTTTACACTTGCTAATTTGGAAATTTAACTTTATTGAACTTTATCCATTACACTGGGGGTTACCATCTCATTTCAAGTACAAATTCTCACTTGTGATATAAAAGCAACTTATTAACTGCTCCAGTTGTGGACACTGCTAGTTAACTAACTGATTCTCCTTTTTTTCTCTATTAATCAGAATGCAGATATTTCGGGAGGCAGGAGGTGTTGCCAACTTGATTGCCCTTGCTTTCTTTTGATTAGAAGTGGCCCATGGACCACTCCCTGGCTAATGATATGGAAGCAGAAATTTATTGGGTATGGCTCTAGGGAAAACAACTCTAGACTCAGCTGGCAATGTATTTTTGCTTTTTGCTCTTCCTCTCCTTTTTGCCTAAAATACAGATATCATGCCTAAAGGGAGTGCAGCCAGGTGATGATGACAAAAGCAACAAGAAAGAGGACTGAGTGGGAATGCAGGAGATTAGGCCCCTCTTAGCACCGTGGAACTGCACTGGATGGCCTGCTTCCAGACTCCTGTTATGTGAGAAACACAAGCCCCTTTTTAGTCAGATTTCTTGTTTTGTGTAGCTGAAGGTAACCCTAATGGAAACACTCCCCACTGACCAAAGCACCTCTAATCCCTGGCAGCCCCTCAAAAGATGAACGAGATGAATGCCCAAATTCCCTACTCTCTCCAAACAATGATTAGAATTCTTTTACTTCTCCTCCTTCTTCCTCATTCTCAACGCAAAGGTTACAGGGAAATATTTTGTGCTTTAATTATAAACTATTAATCTGTATTATTTTAGAGTTCCATTTTATTTCAAAGCCCTTTATTATTTCAAGTCATTATCTCATTATATAGAGAGATATATATTGCAAAGTTCACTTCTAACCATCATTTTCTTTCTTCTTCACCTTTCCTTACATTATGATTTCTGTTCTGATTCATTTCTTTGGCTAAAGTGGTTTTTTTGTTTTTTGTTTTTTTAAGTATTCTCGTTGGAAGAGATGTGTGTGGATACCATCTGTGATTTCTTGCTTATTGGGTCACAGATCTTTTCTCTCACTAGCCTGTGGATGTTATTTAAATGTCATCCAGCTTCAAGGATCACGATAAAAAATCTGATGTCAGTCTGTTTCATTTTTCTTTTGTAACTGATTCTTTCTGTTTTGAAACTTATGTTGTTAATTTTTTTCTTTATCTTGGACATGTTTTACCAGTCACTCCTGCTCAAAGTTAGTGAGAACTTTCAATTTGCAGAATCAAATCTGTCTTGAAGCTAGAGAATTTTTCTCTAGTATTTAATTATTGCCTCTTTTCTCTTGTTTCTCTCTCTCTTATGGATCTACTATAATTTACATATTTTGATTTCTAGATACTTTTTCCAAATCACTTTTCTCTTCCCTGAGGATTTCTATTGCTTTTTATTTTTTGCTCCATGTTTTGAAAGATTTCTACATTTTGATTTTCCATGACAATAATTTAATTCAACACAGTGCTCATTCTATTACACTGAACTTGAAAAAATTTTAAAAAACAGCTTTTTATTTCCAGGAAGTATATTTTAGTGCAGTGATTAAACGCCCTTAAGTGCTGTTATTATTTTGTTGTTGTCGATGATGTTAAATGTGTGGCCTCTCTCTATCAGCAGTTCTCTATTACTAGAAGCTACCTTTTTCCTAGGAGCTACAAGCGTTGCTTGTTCTGGGACCCTAATGATTGATCCCTTAGGGAACTGGCTTTTACCATCTTTAGCACTCAGGTTGACCTACGTGGGTGCTATGAACATAATTTTAAAAAGGTGGCATGATGTGCTCTTGCGAGTCAGTGATAGATAAGCATGGCTTTCTCCCAGACAAGGCTCTCTCCTCCCCAGTTTCAACTGGTAGAGTCTGGCTGATGGAATAGGAAGTCAGTCTTCTTTTTGGCATATTATGCTCCAGGTCCTGTTCTAAACAATTTATAAAAATCAAAACTTTTAATTATAATAACTCTTTGATCTAGATACTACTATCTTCATTTTACAAAAGAGGAGTTAAGAAACTTGCCCAAGCTTCCACTGTGACAAAGTAATGGAGCCAGAACATATAAATCCCAGCAGAGCAGGCTTTGTTCATAACAATGGTTCTCAAACAGTATGAGGGCGTGCCACATGTGTGAATACCCAATAGGCATTCCAGGGCCAAGGAAACCAGCAGCTCCTCCAGAGCGACCAAGGCTCTCCAGGGGCCAAAATTTCAGGGCTCAGCTCCTTGCCTGAGGCCTGTTCACCGCCAGTCTTCAAGCTCTGTTGGTCAGAAAAGGAAAACATCTTGCACCCCTTCACTCCTTCAACACCCAGGAAGGGCAGAGGCTTTGCACACACCCATGACATACCCTGCCTCTTTGTCCAGCCATTGTCCAGGGAAAAATGTAGTTGGAAGCTAGGACAGAGTTTGAATAACCTGGAAGCAGATATAGGCCTTCATTTTATACAAAGCTTTAAAGTAATCTTCTTGAGAGTGGCAACTGTTTTCATCAACTATTGCATTCTCAAAATCCAGAATATTGTAACATAGTAGTAGCTCAATAACTATTTACTGAATGAATTATAACAGGTCTTTGCCATCTGAGAACCATCATCCTAAAGCAGTGTGTAAGACCTAGGACTTTGTTCCCAAACTCTAACCTTCAGACCAATCCTCTTCTGAGTTTTTGGAAAGCCATCTCTGAAGTTGTTATCATCTTAGAATTGGAAAAGGGAAGCCTCTCTTCATTCTTTTGGTTATGAGTTTACAACAATAAAAAAGACAAGACACTTTCTTACAGAACAAATAAATGAATAAACATGTACATAGACAAGCTCTAGAACATTCTATGTGTGTGTTTATGTGTATGAGAGAAGATGATTAGAAGAAAAAGAAGAGAAAGATGAAGTTGAGGAAGGGATGGAAGCTGGTATAGTACAGCAACCATGCTCCATAGAGAAGAAAATGTTGCTTAGCAACTAGAGGTTTCAGGAAGGAAAATTCTCAATTCCAGTTGGAGAAAAATATGGAAGGTAGGTAAATATGTAGCAAAAGAGAAGGCTTTTCACATGATTGTTGTGATGAATAATTTACTTTGAGAAATATGCTGCTTCTTTTCCTTTGCATCTATTAAAAATTTGGCTGTATCTCAAAGCATGATTACTAAATGGCCAAAATCAACGGAATGGCCAAACTGAAGGCCAGTTTGTCCATCATAGACAGATATTGTTAGGGACCAAAAAGGAATTTTTTTTTGCTACCTCACTGCTGTAACTGTTTTATCTTTTGATTTACCTTGCTAATGCATGAACATATTCTCTCGGTAGAAGATTTTTTAAATACAGAAATATTGAGAGCAAACCCTGAAATGACCCCTGCAGTATGCCTTTCCTGGTTTCCTCTCCCAGATGGTACCACTGTTAAGCATCTGGTGTGCATACTTTTGTCGCTTCCCGTGCAATTACATGTATTTACATATACCTTTACTGACTTTTTAACACAAAGGGGATCGTATTCTACTACTTGAACTTACAAAAATATGATTGGAAAATTATTCATGTAATATAGGTTGGTTATATATGCCATATATCATATTCCTTTCGCAACTTTCCCCTAGTGATGGAAATTTTAGTGTTTCCAGTCTTGTACTAATACAATGAAGTTATGAATGGCCTTGAATGGACATCACTGGGCACTCATGAATGTATTGCTTGAGAATATATTGCTAGAGCCAGAATTGTTGGGCCAAGGAAATTTAAGATTTAGAATATATTCTTCCTAATTTCCTTACTTCACCAAAAAAGACTCTTATCTGCTGTATATGAACGTGTTGGTTTCCCTATATCCGTCCCAAATTTGACAATGTATGCCATCTGATAACTGAACAACCAAATACACACACACACAAAAACACACACATACACACAAACGATTGCCAGTGAGAATGAATATCTTTTACATGTTTATTGGCCCTTTTGTTTCTCGTTTTGAGAATTACCATCTGGCATCCTTTACTCATTTTAGCGTTGAGTTGTTTGCCTTTTCCTAAATTATTTATAGAAGTCTTTATACATTCTGGTTATTAATAACTTGTCTACTAAATGTGTTGCAGTAATTCATCTCTGCCACTTGTATTTTATCTTTTCTCTGTCCCCCTCCCCCATCCCCATTATACAGAAGTTTTTAAGTTTCTTAGGTGAAAATTGTTATTTATACTTTAGGTTTCTGGGTCGAGGTTTCACTTAAGACCTTTGCTACCCCATAGCTTTAAAAAGTATTCTGTATTTTTCTCTAACACATTTCTATTTTTGCTTAATGTTTTGTGTTTTAAACCATCTGAAGTTTAGCAAAAGATGTGAGGCATAAATATTATATTACTTTATTTTTTCCATATTGATAGCTATTATTCCTACTATTTAATGATGACACAATGTTTTCCCACTACTTAAAAAACAAATTAATCATAAATTAAAGTCTTACATATACACGAATCTTCTTATATACTCTATTCAATTTTATTGACTCATTTTCCAATTTCTAAACTCTTCAAGTTTAATTAGTATAGGCCTAGTAACATGTAATTATATCTAAATAAAAGTCCTCTCTCATTGATAGTCTTTTTCAGATTTTTTGGCTCTTTTGTGGTATCTTCTCTTTCTTATGAAAGAGGAGATTATATAGCTAGGTAAATATATAATTAGATATGTATATATATCTACATAATCCCTTGAGTTTTATATTCTAAGTCCTTATATTTTTCAATGAGATCCATTTTCTCACTGATATTGTTTGCAAAAAGAAGTGTTAGCTTTGCCTCTTTGTTTCCCATAGCAATGCCTCTTTTTTCTTTCTTGTATGTCTTCATTACACTGAGTACGCCATAGCCACAACAGGTACCCCTTTCTTTTCTTGTTTTTAGTGAGAATATTTCTCATATTTTTGCCATCAACTATGGTATTTTCTATAGATTTCATGAAAGCATCCTTTATTAGAAATATCCCTTTGGTATCTGCTTGCTAATTTTTTGAATCATTAAAGGGTATTGAACATAATCTAATGGATTTTCTCCTTTAGTCTACTATAATGATATATACATTTATTTTCTAATGTTTAACTAGGTGTTCTGAAAAACCCTTGGTTAGACTCTCCCTTGTAAGTATACATTTCAAAATGTTCCTCTCCCTTTCCTACTAAAGAACAGAGAGGAACTTTACCATTTAACCAGTGTGAATAAGGAAATGGAACAATAACTGGTTAGAATTACTGCCAATACAGGCTGTACCAGGAGAGGTTAGACAAAGATCTGTTTATCTCCCATAAAGAGAGAAGGAAAGGAGTCAATATTAGTTCAGACAAATGAAAAAAAGAAAAAGAAACAGAATCTCATAAGCAAAGGCTGAAACCACGGTGACAATTTTTGAATTTTGTATAATATAATATTGGGTATAGAATAAGTGGTTAATGCAATAACACTCTATTTTCTAAATTTTTTCATATCCTGAAATTTCTGCCTCTTTATTTATCATATATATGCCCAGAGAAGCAATTGTTCTCTGATTTTTGCAAATGTCTAAGAGACGGAGATAACTTATACTTGAATATGAAGTACAGTGTTCTTTAATTTTCTGCTGGGTTTAGTATGTTAATATTTACTTTAGGATTTTAATATTCATGCACATGAGGAGAAATGTAATTATCTTTCTCTTTTTTGTACATTTTTTGTCCTTTGTTGATGGCAGAGTTTGGCTATTCTCATAGAATAACTACGAAGCTTTTCATATTTTTTTCTGCTCTGGAATACTTTATATATAATATAAAAAGTGTCCGCTGCTTGAAGTGTTATAAAATTCTTCTATGAAATTACTTGGACCTAAGGTCTTTTTAAAGAGTATATTTTAGTTGCCTGCTCATTTCTTTATTCATAATACTTCTAGCCCTACTTTTGTACTTCTTGAATTAGTTATTACATACGTTTCTATGAAGTGATACATTTCACCTAGTTTTCTAAATGTCTGGCATAAAGGTAATAAAAATATTTTCCTATGATTCTTGCTCTAATATAATTTTAAATTTCCTTTGCACTTACAATGTTGTTTATCCACATCTTTTCTAGTTTTCTTTTCATTATAATTGCCAAATGTTGAATTTAATGGTCTTTCCAAAAACAGTTTTGATTTTGTTGATTGGTGGGACAGATCCTGAGGAAGATGCATACTCTCTGATAAGCCAGAGGTCTCTGTAGCATCTTCAATCAAGGGAGGTGCAATAGTCTTTAATAGGGAGGAATTGGCCACTTCTGCAGGTGGTTCAGGGAAACTGGGGGTTTCAAATTTCTTTAGTGTGTCAACCAAGAAGTTCCCATCTCAAGACTCCTTCCAAAAGAGGACCTGACCTGGGTTTAGAAGCACTTCCAAGATTGAGAATTCAGTGTTTTTGCAACTGGCCAGCTTTACAAATAAGTCCTGTACCTGATCCACCACTCTTTCTGCTATCCAGCTGCAGCAGTTGAGAGTTTCTTCAAAAGCTGCCAAGGAAGCCCACCAGCTTTCTCACTTTGCCTGTAGTTCATGATAATCACCCTCAGCCTTTTGTTTTCTTTCTCTAGTGCCTTGGTTGCATGCAGCAAAATGCATCTGATTCCATTGTCTATAATTATTACTTTCCCCAAATTTTTCAAACTTTTGAGATATTGCACCCATCAGTGCCTTTCCTTCACTATTATACCCTCTGAGTTCTCCACTAGTGAAATTTTAACAATTATACTGTGCACTAGCTGGTCTGTTAAGGTGGCCTCAGTTTTACCCTACCTTCCATATACATGTTCCATGTCCTGCTTCCTCTCTCTTTGAATCTGGTCTATGCTTGTGATTGCATTGATAATAGAATATGGTGTAAGTGATACTGTACTATGCAAAATGTTGGCCTAATCCTTAAACGATCTTGTGTTTTCTAGTTCCTCTCTCTCAGAAAGCGCATTCTTGGGATGTTCCTCTTGGAACCCAGCTGCCATATTGTGAAGAGTCCACTTATAGGCACACTGGTCACCAGTTACAGGTGATCTCAAAGCTGAAGCTAGCCTCAGCTTCCAAACAAGTGAATGAGCCCAATCAAGCTTCCAAATGACTACAACCTCATCCAGCATCATTGAAACTGGAGAACTGTCCTGCTAAGCCTAATTAACCCACAGAATCATGAGAGGCAATAAAATAGTTATTTTAAGCCACTCAGCTTTGCATATATTTGTTAAGCAACAAAATGTAATCAGAATATGTTGCCACAGTATTCTAGGATCTTCCACACTTCATTTGCTACCAATGATGAAATCTTAACTGTTAGCCACCTGGTGGGTGATCTGGCTCCAAAATTCCACACTTAAAGTTCCGCTTTCTTGTTCCACTTGGCACCAACTCTCTGAAATCAGGTCCCCTGAGAAACATTAGTTAAGATAGAGAAGACAGGCATATGCATATGAAAAGGTGTTGAGGAATAATCAGAAACAGTACCTGTGAGGGCGTACAGGAAAGACTGGGCAGAAGGAAAGGTTGAACTGCAATCCTAGAGGTCCCAGCCAGTCTCACAGAGAGCTCTGGAGATGGGAAGGACCTTAGGAGTTGTCCTGAATTGAAGCAAGGAGTCTGGGATCAGTTATTGAACGCAGGCTGCCCCAAGAAAGGAGGCTAACTTTGAATGAAATATCCATGACAGTGTACTATAGCATCCCATATACTGCCATTTTAACTATTTCGTGATTTTTTTCCCCTCTACCTTTTGTCTATCAAACTTTGTCCTATTTCCTCTTCCTCCACCTTGTTGTTGGAAAGCTATACACTTTCTACTGTTCTCATTTTTATTCTTATATTTTTGAGATGTATACTTAACCCTATAACTTTCTGTCAATGTCCATGTTTAATCAGAATATCTCTAGCTACAAGGGACAGGATTTGTAGCCTACTTTTATTTGTTTTCTGTTTTGGACTTTTCTTCTCTACCACTTTTCACAATTCAGACTGATACTTCTGCTTTATTATGTTACGTGCTAATAATTTTTAAACTTTATTTTTTCTATTTTAATAGTTTAATTTTGTTTACCCTGAACACTATAGATTTAATTTTTTTCTTGTCTAGCTATTACTAACATACAGAAATGCAATTTTTATATTGAATTTTTCATACTGACTTTGCATTTAGTAACTATAAACTCATTAATTTTTGGAATTCATTTTAGATTCTTTTTGTATTTTCAACATAAGCAATTACATTTTCTGTGAACAATGACAGATGTTTTCTTTTCAATACTATTCCTTTTAGGTTTTTGTTTTTGTTTTGTATCTTGCCTTATTACATTGGATAAGGCTTCCTGTACAATATTGAGTAAAAGTGAAAGTAGTGACAGAGAGTAAGTTTGTATAATTTCTGATTTCAGAGGGAAGTTTTTCAGCATCTCTCCATTAAATGTGAATTTTGTTGCAGACTCTATTCTGGTTTTTAAAGTGGCTTTTGTGTTTTCAATCATTAATGGACTTGACATTTATCATTTTTTTCTGCCTCTATTGAGAAGATCATATAATTTGTTCTTCCTCTTTTTGCTAATGTAGGTAAAATACATGATTGATTTTGAAACATTAAGTTAATCTTGAATTCTTAGGATAAACCCAATTGAGTCATAATATAGTATAATTTATATATTTTGCTTAATTAAAAAATTTTAGCTTATAAAGAATATTTGCCTGAAAATTTTCTTCCTTGTAACCTACTTGGTTTTTTTTTTTTTTTTTTTTTTTTTTGAGATGGAGTCTTGCTCTTTCGCTCAGGCTGGAGTACAGTGGTGCGATCTCGGCTCACTGCAACCTCTGCCTCCCGGGTTCAAGTGATTCTACTGTCTCAGCCTCCCTAGTAGCTGGCATTACAGGTGCACACTACCATGTCCAGCTAATTTTTGTGTTTTAGTAGAGACAGGGTTTCACCATTTTGGCCAGGCTGGTCTTGAACTCCTCACTTCAGGTGATCCGCCCTCCTCGGCGTCCCAAAGTGCTAGGATTACAGGCGCCCTGCCGTAACCTATTTGTTGTAAACCAGCTTATTCTGACTTCTAAGGACAAGTTAAGAATTGTTCTCTTTTTTAAATCTCTCGAAGTTTGTGTAAGACTGGTGTTCTTTCTTAAAATGTAGAATTTTCAGGTGAAGCCATCTGGGTCTGGAGCTTCTCTCTCTCTTTCTCTCTCTCTCTCTCTGTGTGTGTGTAGGTTTTCAATTAGAGATTCCACTTCTTTAGTAGGTATAGAGCTATCCAAGGTTTGTGGTGTTTAATTTTTTTGCATCAGTTTTGGTGAATGGTGTTTTTCTAAGAAAGATTTCATTCAAAATTTTATAATATTCTCTTATTACTTTTAGAATTTATCAAACTTGTTGTGATTTCCCCTGCTTTAATCCTGATCATGGTTACTTGTATCTCTTTCTCTATTAATCTATTTGGGAGTTCATCAATTTATTGGTCCTTTTAAGGAACAGACTTTGGACTGAGTATTTCTATGGTATATTTGTTTTTTATTTCATTAATTTGCCTTCTTGTGTTTTTAGTTTATTTCCCCCTATTGAATATGTTTTCTCTTTTTTTAAATTTATCATTTTTATATTTGTGTGGTATTGTTTTTTTCTCCAACTACATTCAAATTTTCTCTTTGTCTTTTGATTCCAGTAGATTGATTATAATATGCCAAGATGATATGTGTGTAGACACACATATCTCACACACACACACACACACACACACACACATTTGATGTTTATCCTCCTTGCAGTTCTCTAAGTTTCTTGAATCCGTGGTTTGGTGTATGTTACTGATTTTGAAAAATTCATAGCCATTATTCAAATTTTTTTGTCCTATCCTTTCTTTCTTTGTTTTTTAAATTTTAAGTTCAGTGGTACATCTGTAGGTTGGTTACATAGGTAAACTTGAGTCATGGGGGTTTGTTGTATAGATTATTTCATCACCCAGGTATTAAGCCTAGTACCCATTATTGGTTTTTCCTGATAGTCACCTTTCTCCCAACCTCTAGCCTCAAGTAGGCCCCAGTGTGTGTTGATTCTCTCCATGTGTCTATGAGTTCTCATCATTTAGCTCCCACTTATAAGTGAGAATATATGGTATTTGATTTTCTGTTCCTGTGTTTGATAAGAATAATGGCCTCCAGTTCCTTCCTTACATCATATACAAAAATTAAGTCAAGATGAATTACAGACTTAAATGTAAAACTCAAAACTATAAAAACCTTGGAAGGCAACCTAGGCACGTGCAAAGATTTCATGATGAAGACACCAAACACAATTGCAACAAAAGCAGCAATTGACAAATGGGATCTAATTAAAGAGCTGCTGCACAGCAAAATAAACTATCAACAGAGTGAACAGACAATCTACCGAATGGGAGAAAATTTCCATCCTATTCTTTTTCTGGAATTCCACGTAGGCATATGTGAGACTGCATGGAATTTTTAAGATTGTTCCATTGGTCTTGGGTGCTCTGTGTTTCAATCTGGGTGTTTTCAATGGACCTATCTTTAAGTTCACTGAATCCTTCCCAGGCTGTGCCACATTTGCTGATGAGTGTGTTGAAGGCACTCTTCATTTATGTTACTGTAGGGGGTTTTGTTCCTTGAAATTTCATTTGATTCTTTTAGTTCTCATCTCCTTGTTGAAATTTTCCACTTATCTCATGTCTTCACTTTTTCCATTACCGTTGTTAACATCATAGTCATAGTTATTTTTAAATTGCTGTCAGATAATTCTAACATCTCTGTCACATCTGAGTCCAGTTCAGTTGATCGCTTTGTTTCTTACCAGTATGTTGTTTATTTCTTGCCATTTTGTTTGCTTATAATTTTGTGTTTAATGTGTGCATCGTGTGTTGGAAAGTGGAAATAGTAGTTTTCATGCCTGTAAGTAAGCATGCCTTCCCTTACGCTAGGCATTTTTTGTGGAGGTTTGGGTTAATCTACTGAGGATATTGTTTGGATTTGCAGTTTATTCATGCTATGCTTATTCTTGGTGTACCACATGCTTCAGATTTCTCTAACCATATCTTTAGTTTTGGGTGGGGCCTGGTTTTCCTGAGCAGGTTCCTCTATCTGGTCCACATTCAGCTTTAGTTCTCTTATTTGCGTTATGCTGTTGAGAGGGTCTGTCTCCCCGTTCTTACAACTTCCTAGCAGCACCCCACTGTTACTTTTTATTTGATGCTTGTTAGCTTGGTACTAGGGAGCAGAGGGGACAGTCTCTGTTGTTTTGATTAAACTTCAGTCTTAGGGGGCCCTATATACATGGGTCTTGGGAATGTGACCTTCTCAGAACTCTTGCCTTTTCACCATCTGTAGTTCTGTGCTCAGCACATATGCCTGCCTCTCCCTCCAGGAAAAGGGGATTTTTCCCTGTTCCCTTCCCCCAGCTGCACTGCCTTTGTCCCAGTGCCTAAAGGTGACAATGCTTGTTGCCAAAACCACTTGTATATGAAGGCTTCTATTTATCAGGGGAGATAAGAGAGAAGTTCTTGGCTGGTTTTGTACCCCCTCACAGTAGCTACCATTCTCCTCCAGGTCTGCACCATGAAGCATGCTTTCTCAGGACTCTCACCCATCCTTTTTTTGTATGCCCAGTAGAGTCCGTCCAGAAAAGACTGCAAGAAGATGTGACCCCTATGTGTGGGAGTATGTGGCTCCCAGGGGCTCTGCATTCTCCTGTGAACGCACACTCAACACTCCCTGATATGGTTAGTCTTTGTGTCCCCACCCAAATCTCATCTTGAATTATAGTCTTCATATCAAGGGAGAGACAAGGTGGAGGTAATTGATTCATGAGGGGCAGTTCTCCCATGCTGTTCGTGTGATAGTGAGTGAGTTCTCACAAGATCTGATGATTTTTAAAGGGGCTCTGCCACCTTCACTCAGCACTTCTTCCTTCTGCCTTGTGAAGAAGGTGCCTTGCTTCCTCTTTGCCTTCCACCCTGATTGTAAGTTTCCTGAGGCCTCCCCAGCCATGCACAACTGTGAGTCGATTAAACCTCTTTCCTTTATAAATTACCCAGTCTCAGGCAGTTATTTATAGCAATATGAAAATAAACTGATACACCCCCCCAATTTATTAACTCTTCTAACCAAATTCTAACTGGTGTCTGGCTGTGTTTGTTCCTGGTTAGCAAGTGCCATCTTTCCTCACAGACATCTTTTTCTCCTTAGATTTTAGACTAGTTGGTTTTCCTGTGACCTCACTTCTCTGAAGTTTTCAAGAAAATCTGGACCTTGTATTTTTTGTTGTTTTTGTAAGGGTGGAAAATATTGTTCTTTCCAATTCTCTATATCCTGAGGAGACACTAGAAATCTTTTAATCATATTTTTAGTTTTCTTCTTATTGATTTCTAAGGGTTTGTATATTCTGGATGCATATTATTTGTCAAATATTTGTATTGAGAGAACTTACTCTCAGCTCGTGGCTTCTGTTTTTACTTTTTTAATTGTGTCTCTTGCTGTACAGAAGTTTCTAAACTTGACAAATGCAATTTTAAAATCTTTTTCTTTTATATTTAGAGCTCATTGTGTCTTGTCTAAGATATATTTATATACTGTAAGTTCCTGGAGATATTCTTTAATGTCTTTTTTAGAAATGCTATGATAGTTTTAGCTTCTGTATAAAAAGTTTATTTTAAATTAAGTTAATCTTTGTGGTATAAGAAAAAGATTGTAGTTCATTTGTTACTATGTGTTTATTTAATTATTTCAGTACCACTTACTGTAAAAACTTACCTTTGCCTATTTAATTGCTTTGATACTTTTTTCAAAATTTAATTGACCACATGTATATGATTCTATTTCTGTACTCTATTCTTTACCATTGACCTCTTTTTTTCTTGTTATACTAATATCACAATGTCTTTATTTCTGTCTCTTTATAGTAAGTTTTAAGGTCAGATAGAGTTCTCCAACTTTGTTCTTCTGAGGACTGTTTTGGTATCCCAGATGTTTTGTATTTCTTTACACATGTTAGCATACATTTTTCATTTTCTACAAACAAAGCCTATTAAGATTAGTCTGCATACCAGTTAGGGAGAGAATTGTTGTGTTAATAGTACTGAGTCTTCCAGTCAATGAGCATGATATGTCTCTCCACTTAGATTTTTTTCAACTTTTATTTTGCATTCAGAGGGTACACGTGCAGGTTTGTTACATGGGTATACTGCGTGATGCTGAGGTTTGAGGCATGGATGACACCATCATGCAGGTAGTGAGCATAGTACCCAATAGATAGTTTTTCATCCCATCCACCTCTTCCTCCCTCCCTCTTCTAGTAGTTTCCAGTGTCTGTTGTTCCCACCTTTATGTCCATGTTTACTCAGTGTTTAGCTCCCACTTATAAGTGAGAACACGTGATATTTGGTTTTCTGTTTCTGTGTTAATTCACTTAGGATAATGGCCTCCAACTATATCCATGTTGCTGCAAAGGACATGATTTTATTATTTTTTATGGCTGTGTAGTATTCCAAGGTGTATATGTACCACATTTTCTTTATCCAGTTCACCATTGATGAGTACCTAGGTTGATTCTGCCTTTGCTATCATGAATAGTGCTGCAATTAACATACAAGTATAAGTGTCTTTTTGGCAGAACGATTTATTTTTCTTTGAGTATACACCCAGTAATGGGATTGCTGGGCCAAATGGTAGTTCTAAGTTCTTTGAGAAATCTCCAAACTGCTTTCTACAGTGGCTGAACTAATTTGCATTTCCACTAACAATGTATAAGTGTTCCCTTTTCTCTACGGCTTCACCAGCATCTGTTATTTTTTGACTTTTTAGTAATTGTCATTCTGACTGGTATAAGATTATTTCTCTTTGTAGTTTTGATTTGCAAAAATTTCACTTAGCAATATCTGGTATTTTAACTGTAGATGATTTGGACATCTTCTGTTGAATTGATTCCTAAGTATTTTATGCTTTTTATTCTATTGTAAATGAAATGGTATTAGTGAATTTTCCTATCATTTCCTATTAGTATTTGTTTTATATTGTGATTGTTTTATATTGACCTTGTATATTGTGACCTTGACAAATTCACTGATCAATTGTAGTAGTCTAAACCAACTTTTAGAATTTTCTATATAATAGTCAAGTCATCGGTACATGACAACAATTTAACTTCTTTCTTTCCAATATTAATAACTTCTAATTTTACCTAAGTTAGAGCACTGGCTGTGCCTTTAATTTTAATTGTTTTTATTAAGATGTAACTTAGGTACAATAAAATTTATCAATTTAAAAAGTATAATTCAGAGTTTTGACAAATGAATAAAATCCTGTAATCACCACCATAACCATGATATAAAACCTTTCCATCACTCCCCAAATCCCTTAGAGTCTTTTGCATTTGATTCCCTCCCACTTTAGCCCTGGAGAACTACTGATCTGCATTCTGTCACTTCAGTTTTGCCTTTCCTTGAATATCATATAGAGGGAATTATTTGTAGTATTTTGTGTTATATTATACCTCTACAAATATTTTTAAACCACAAAATTTCATGTATAATTTTTGCTTTAAATTGTTGGCTGTCTTATAAATAAATTTTTAAAAGACTAAGAAATATTTCTTTTATATTTACACATATTTCCCATTTCTGCTGCTCTGCATCCTTTTCCATATATCTGAGTTTCCATTTGCTCTATTTCTTTTCAGCTCCCTCCCAAAAATTCCTTTAGAATGCCTTACGGTGCAGATTTCCCACCTATGAATTCTTTCGTAGTTTTCCTGAAAATGCTTCTACTTGACTTTCATTTATGAAGGATATTTTTGTTAGGTATGGAATTCTGTATCTATAGTTTTTTTTTTCTTTCGGTAGTTAAATATCTTCAAAGTTAAATAACTTTACAGATATCATTTTGTTATTTTTTGGCCTACTTTTTTTTTTTTTTTGAGAGGGAGTCTCCCTCTGTTGCTCAGGCTGGAGTGCAGTGGCGCGATCTCGGCTCACTGCAAGCTTCCGCTCACTGCAAGTTCCGGCTCACTGCAAGCTCCGCCTCCCAGGTTCACGCCATTCTTCTGCCTCAGCCTCCCGAGGTAGCTGGGGCTACAGGCGCCTGCAAGCATGCCCGGCTAAGTTTTTGTATTTTTAGTAGAGACCGGGTTTCACTGTGTTAGCCAGGACGGTCTCAATCTCCTGACCTCTTGATACGCCCGCCTCGGACTTCCAGAGTGCTGGGATTACAGGCGTGTGCCACCGCGCCCGGCCGGCCTACATTATTTTTGATGAAGAGTCATCTGTGGTTTGTATCATTACTTCCCTAAAATGTGTAATCTCTTCTTCTCTGTCTTTTTGGGCTTTTCTTCTAACACACATTTAACTTGGTGGGACTTACAGTCCAAACCTTGTCCCCCTATGAGGGGCAACAGCTAAAATTTCTTCTCAGCTCTTTTTATATTCCAGTTATTGCTGATTGCTTTCTGCTGGGTTCCTCAGAGTCTCCTCTACACATCTGTAGTTCAGAGGTTAGCCTAGTATTTGATGACAGTTTATATACAGATTTTTTTATTCTTCCACTATGGTCCCTTCTTTCTGGAATTTCCTTCTCAATTTCCAACCTCTCTGCCAGCCTTGAATTCCATTTTCTGATACCTCAAGCTAATAAGACCAACATTTTCTGTTTGAGTTGTAGCTGTCCTGTGCTGCCTGCAGAGTGCTCTTAGAGGCCCTAGGAGGAAATGCCAAATAAATGTACATCTCATTCTGAAGAGTTTCTTTCTTTCATGGGTTACATCATTCCTAGTTTTCTGATTTTGTCTGTTATTCTGCACATTTAAGTAACTGTGTTTATATTTAGTCCAGAGATTGAAATTTTTACATTCAGGAGGCTTAGTAATACCAGCTTCTCTGCCATTAACAGAATGGAATCTTGCCCTTTCATATGTGGATGAGACACTAAGTATCTCATTAGAAGCTTTGGGTCACTGAGCCTGTTTAATGGTAGGTTTCACTCTAAGGTGATTTACAGAAATGAGGATATTTTGTGGGGGGTACCCCAGTGTCAGTAGTCATAGTAATCTTAACCCTCCTTGGGTTATTTATTTTGTTCAGTGAAAAATCCACCAATAGTTCTATGGCTAGGGGCAAAATAGACATAAACCTATTTCTCAACATTCTGGGAGCGTGTGCCCTCAGGGGTCTCGCTACTTATCGTGCAGAATTTCATTTAATCTCTGTTTTCAATATGGCCTCAGCTGTATCTTCTGACCTAAAACAGATTTCGTTCCTTGTTCAACATTTACAAAATTAAATATATTATCTTCTTCTAGGCTTTGGTAGGAGTGTTTTTTGGCTGTGAATTGTTAGAAGAGGTAATCCAGGAAGCCTAAAAACTTTAATTTAAAAAAAGAATTTGTTATGAATACATAATATTTGCACTTATTTATGGGATACATGTGATATTTTTATACAAGCATACAGTGTGCAGTGATCAAATCAGGGTAACTGGAATATCCATCCCTTCAAGCATTTATCACTTCCTTGTTGTTAGAAACATTCCAATTCCACTCTTAGTTATATTGAAATATGTAATAAGTTACTGTTAACTATAGTTGCCCTATTATGCTACTGAACATTAGATCTTATTCCCTCTATCTAACTGTGTTTTTGTACTCATTAACTATCCCCTATTCATCCCCTCCTTGCTATTACCCTTCCCGTCCTCTGATAGCCATCATTCTACTCTCTATCTCTAAGAGTTCAATATTTTTCTTAGCTTCCACATATGAGTGAGAACATGCAATATTTGTCTTTCTGTGCCTGCCTTATTTCACTTAATGTCCTCCAGTTTCATCTGTGTTGTTGCAAATGACAAGATTTCATTCTTTTTATGGCTGAATAATATTTCCTTGTGTATACATACTACATTTTCTTTATCCATTCATCCACTGATGGATACTCAGGTTGATTCCTTATCATGGCTGCTATAAATATGAGAGTGCAGATGTCTCTTTGATATACTGATTTCCTTTCTTTTGGATATATACCTAGCAGTGGGATTGTGGACCACATGTTAGTTCTATTTTTAATTTATTTATTGTTTTGAGGAACCTCCATTCTGTTCTTCACAGTGACTGTACTAATTTGTATTCCCACCAACAGTGTACGAGGGTTCCCTTTTCTCCACATTCTCACCAACATTCATTATTGCCTGTCTTTCTGATAAAAGTCATTTATTAGAAAGATTGTATCTCATTAGAAGCTTTGGGTCACTGAGCCTGTTTAATGGTAGGTTTCACTCTAAGTGATTTTCTGATAAAAGTCATTTATCAGAAAGACAGGGGTGAGATATTTCCTTGTTTTGATTTGCATTTCTCTGATGAATAGAAATTTCTTTATATAGTTGTTGGCTATTTGTATGTTTCTTTTGAGAAATGTCTGTTGAGATCTTTTGCCCATTTTTCAATCTGATTTTTTTTCCTATAGAGTTGTTTGAGTTTCTTATATATTCTGGTTATTAAACCCTTGTCAGATGGATAGTTCGCAAATATTTTCTCCCATTCTGTGGGTTGTCTCTTCACTTTTTTTGATTGTTTCCTTTGCTGTGTGCAGAAACTTTAGCTCGATGTGATTCAGTTTGTCCATTTTGCTTTGGTTGCCTGTTCTTTTGAGACCTTACTCAAGAAATCTTTCCCAGACCTATGAAATGGAGTGTTTCCCCAATATTCTCTTCTGGTAGTTTCATAGTTTCAGGTATTAGATTGAAGTATTTAATCCACTTTGACTTGATTTTTGTATCGTGAGAGAGAGGGTCTAGATTCAGTCTTCTGCAAATGGACATCCAGTTTTCCAAGCACTATTTATTGAAGAGACTGTCCTTTCCCTAATGTATGTTCTGGGTGCCTTTCTCAAAAATGATTTGACTGTAAATGCATGAATTTATTTCTCGGTGCTTTCTTCTGTCCTACTGGCCTATATATTCGTTTTGATGCCAGTATCATGCTCTTTTGGTTACTTTACCTTTGTATTATAATTTGAAACCAGGTAATATGATACCTCCAGGTTCCCCCTGCCCTGGCCTCCCCTCAGGATTGCTTTGTCTATTTGGCTTCTTTTGTGGTTTTACATAAATTTTAGCATTATTTTTCCTATTTCTGTGAAGAATGTCATTGGCATTTTGATAGACATTGCATTGAATGTGTAGATTGCTTTGGGTAGTGTGGGCATTTTAAAAATATTGTTTCTTCCAATCCATAAACATAAAATATCTTTGCATTTTTTTGTGTCCTCTTCCATTTCTTTCATCAATGTTTTACGGTTTTCATTGTAGACATCTTTCACTTCTTTGGTTAAGTTTATCCGTAGATATTTTGTTTTATTTGTAGCTATTGTAAATGGGATTACTTTTTCATTTTCTATTTCAGAAGTGCTACTGTTTTCATATGTTGATTTTGTATCCTGCAACTTTACTGGACTGATCAATTCTAATAGTTTTTTTTTTTTTTTGGTGGAGTCTTTAGGCTTTTTTAAATATAAGATCACATCATCTGCAAGCAAGGACAATTTGACTTCTTCCTTTCTAATTTGGATGAAGAGGCCTAATAACTTTTTATAAAATTTTTTAACCAATGTTTTGTTCTCTGTTCTATGCCTCACCTTGAGAACTATCTGGTACTCTAACTTCTGAACATGTCTTGATTTTATAGTAGGGATTAGATTTCTTCTTATTGGCTTTTCCCATTGCAAATCTAGGTTTCTGATTTATTAACTCCTCTGTTACTGTTTGTTTACGTGTTCAAGATTCAGTTGACATCACTTCTGTCTTTCTTTTTGTGGGATAATAACCCTGTTCCTTTTCTGGTCATTTCAGTTGAGTTTTGATAAGAAGTAATGATACATTTTGTATATTTAATTCCTGTTTCATCTATTTTAATATTTACTAATTTTTATCTATGTCTCAAATAAAAGTAAGCTGCATGGATTATACAAAATATCCTGTTTTTAAACTTCAATTAATAGCATTTTTACAAAAGTCAATTATGAAAAGCATAGATGTCAAATGACTAAAATTATGCTGAATATAAAATGAATTCTATAATCACCTCTGTACCATGAAATGGCTTTCTTTCACCATTGTTACCTAAAGTAGCAGGAGAAAAAAGGCTTACCATCTCCTTTAATGTAACATGCTTGCTTTGGGCTTATGTTGTAAAAGAATTGCTAACAACAGACAAGCATTTACATGCAGTGCTGCTGCTGCTGGACTTGCCTCAAAGAAGTGAGAATAAAAATGGCCTAGCAACTATTTCATGCCCATTTGTCCACTGGTCAGTGCAAGCCAAGGGAAACTTACTGAGTCAAAGCTAGAATTTAGAGAGCTTTATTATCTTGCTTTGCTTGTGAACTTGATTTTTCAACACGATTAGTGAATCTATTCTCTGAAAAGTAACATCACGTGGGCATTTTCAGTCTTTCACCAAACAAGCTAGTATGTAAGTGAATTTGTATGAATTTGCATATACTTGTTATTTGTTACAGCATTTGTACATTGAGTTTATGCTCATCATTATAAAATTATCATGAGGAATAGTTTTTGTACAGTCATGTGTCACACAACATTTTGGTCAACAATGGGCTGCATGTGTAATGGTGGTCCCACAAGACTAATAGAGTTGAAAAATTTCTGTCACCTAGTGACATCATAGCCTAATCTTACAGTGTAATACATTACTCGTGTTTATGGTGATGCCACTGTAAACAAACCTACTGTGCTGCCAGTCATATAAAAGTATAGTGTATACAATTATGTATAGTACATTATACTTTATAATGGTAATAAATGACTATGTTACTAGTTTATACTATGTTACCAGTAAATACTAGTATAGTATTTACTACACTATACATTTTATTGTTATTTTAGAGTTTTCTCCTCTAGCTATAAAAAAAGTTAACTGTAGAACAGCTTCAGGCAGGTCCTTCAGGAGGTATTCCAGAATAAGGCATTGTCATCATAGAAGATGACAGCTCCATGCATGTCATTGCCCCTAAAGCCCTTCCAGCTTTCAGTGGGACAAGATGTGGAGGCGGAAGACATGATATCAATGACCCTGTCTCTGTGTAGGCCTAGGCTAGTGTGTGTGTATGTTTTAGTTTTTAACAAAGTTCAAAAAGTTAAAAAAGTTGTTTTTAAAAGAAGAAAGCTTATAGAATAAGGATACATAGAAAACATTTTTGTGCAGCTTTACAATATATTTTGTATAAAATATCTTGTATTTGTGTTTCAGCTAAGCATTACTATAAAGGAGTCAAAAAGTTTTAAAACATTAAAAAGTTTATAAAGTAAAAGTTACAGTAAACTAAGGTTAATTTACCATTGAAGAAAGAAACTATTCTAAATAAATTTAGTGTAGCCTAAGCATACAGTATGTATAAAGTCTAAGTAGTGTAATGTCCTAGGCCTTCATATCCACTCACCACTTACTCACTCACACGGAGCAACTTTTAGTCCTGCAAGCTGCATTCATGGTAAGTGCCCTATACAGGTGTACCATTTTTTACCTTTTATACCATATTTTTATTGTACCTTTCCTATGTTTAGATATGTTTAAATACACAAATACTTATTGTTGTGTTACAATTGCCTACAGCAGAGTTCCCAACCCCCAGGCCATGGGCTGGTCTGTGGCCTGTTAGGAACTGGGCCACACAGCAGGAGGTGAGCTGCAGGCAAGCAAGCAAAGCTTCATCTATATTTACAGGGGCTCTCCATCTCCCACATTACTGCCTGAACTCTGCCTCCTGTCAGATCAGTGGTAGCATTAGATTCCCATAAGAGCATGAACCCTATTGTGAACTGCACATGCAAGGGATCTAGGTTGTGCACTCCTTATAAGAATCTACTGCCTGATGATCTATCACTGTCTCCCATCACCCCCAGATGGGACCGTCTAGTTGTAGGAAAACAAGCTCAGGTCTTCCACTGATTCTATATTACGGTGAGTTGTATAATTATTTCACTACGTATTGCAATGTAATAATAATAGAATTAAAGTGCACAATAAATGTAATGCACTTGAATCATCCCAGAACCATCTTCCCCACCCCCTGTCTGTGGAAAAAATTATCTTCCAAGAAACTGGTCCCTGGTGCCGAAAAGGTTGGGGACCGCTGGCCTGTAGTATTCAGTATAGTAAAATGCTGTACAGGTTTGCAGCCTAGGAGCAATTGACTATTCCATCCAGCATAGCTGTGTAGTAAGCTATACTATCTGGTTGTGTACACGTACACCCTATGATGTTCTTACAACTGCATCGCCTAAGGATGCATCTCTTCAACTTCTCACTGTGGTTAAGAGATGCATGACTATATATATTTTCAATTTCCAATCAGCTAGGAATCACATTCCTGTAACTACTTGATTGGATATTTTTGGTTGTTTGTTCACCAGTATAGCAGGCAGGCTTTTAAGAATAATAAATCCATAAATTAGATTAAAATATTGGACCATATTAATGGTTGGTGCTATCAGGAATGGAGACTTACTAGGAAGAGTTTAGTGCATGTTGGAGGAAACTCAGGAAAAAAAAAAAAAAAGGCCAAAAGTAACACCTGTGAAGTAAGGTGAAAGGGCCTGGAGCTATTTAGCCAGAAATGAGTTGTGGTATAATAACTGTCATATATATGTATCAGAACATGACTAATTGTTGTTCGTCTTTGCTGAAATCTGAAAAGAAAAAAGTTCAAGGGTAGTTTAAGTGATGTATGTTTAATACTGAGAAGAAGAGCCATGACAGCTGATGGACAGGACATAAGAATGCTTATCATGGGATACATCTCTTGGGAAGAGAAAAAGGGCTTTACATGTAGCAATCTTCCCTGTCATGAATGAGGACAGGTCCTGCCTTAAGGCAGAGGGTTTACTAGTTGGCTTCCACAAGGCCCTTCTAGAACTGTAATTCTGAGCCACTTCAGATGCTGAGATTGAACTCGACACAGCCAAGTATCTGCTCTTTTAGGAGCTCCAGCAGTGCCAGAGGAGGCAGTGCCACCAGCAGCGACGACAGCATTTATTCCAACTGAAGACTTCACTCAAAGGTGAGTCAGGTCAATGTGGACCTGGGCGCTTCCTTTTCCTCCAGCTCTCACTGGGTCCAGGCACAGGAGCCCTGAGGGATCGGCGACCACAGTACTCCCTCCCCGGCCACCAATATAAGCTTTGACAGAGGATGGCTGGTTAGCTGGTGCTAGGTGGGAGGGACTCGCCACGGAGACGCGCTCAAGGAGGGATGAGTTGCGCCACCACCACCTAGGTCCCTCTCTCGCTATCCGGCGGGGCCGCCCGGACCCAGGTGCTCCCAGGGTGCGCCTGGCGCCCGCCATCCCAGAGCAGCGTCCCGCTGCGCACGGTCTCCCTCCAGCTCCGGTCCCCGCGGGAGGGCGCGTGGGATGATGCGCGGGTCCTTGTGCCTTCCCCAAGCTCCAGCATCCGGAGCCGCCCTAGCCGGCACCGCGGCAGCCACAGCCTGGGAGAGAGAAAGGAAAGAGGGAGGGCGGCGGGAAAGGCTCGGCGCGGGAGGAGGGCGGGTGAGGAGGGAAGGAGCGAGGGGGAGGGAGCCTCTCTCCTCAGCGGTGCAGCTAGTCTCCCTCCAGCGGGCGGCGACTCCGGGTTCCCCCTCGCGCCCTCTCGCAGAGGCTCGCCCCCTTCCCCGCCCACCGTCCCTGCGAGCGCGGGCGGCGGCGGTGGGCGTGTGCGCGCGTGAAGGACGCCGCCTCTCTCTCGCTCCTGCGTTCGCAGGCGGCGGCGGGCGGCCGGCTTCTCGCTCGGGCAGCGGCGGCGGCGGCGGCGGCTTCCGGAGTCCCGCTGCGAAGATGCTCAAAGTCACGGTGCCCTCCTGCTCCGCCTCGTCCTGCTCTTCGGTCACCGCCAGTGCGGCCCCGGGGACCGCGAGCCTCGTCCCGGATTACTGGATCGACGGCTCCAACAGGGATGCGCTGAGCGATTTCTTCGAGGTGGAGTCGGAGCTGGGACGGTAAGGCGCGGGCTCCGGCTGGGGAAGCCCGCGGCGTGCACTGGGGGTTGTCCCTCTCGCAGCGACGGCTCGGAGGGTGCGGGAGCCTGCCTTCGTGCCCTTCGATTTCTCCCTACCTAGTTAGTGTCTTGAGAGAGAGCTAACCTTCATTCAGGTGCGGCTCGAGTCCTTCCCACCCCACCAGAGCGCCTAGGCCGGTGCAGCTGTAGGATCAGCCCGACTCCCTCACACCCTCCCTCCTTCTCGCAGGCTGCCACTTCCCTTGGGTGACAGCTCCCACCGCACGTGGGCCCTGCTTTCCCAATTGATATCTTTGCTCACGATTATAGCTTGCCAGAGGGTCCTGTTTGTCTAGTTATTTTTTGGGGTGGGGGCCGGAGGGTGCTCCTCCAAATCAAGACAGAATTATTAAGTTAGATTCCTCCTCCTTCCCCTCGTCAAGCTCTCCAAAGCAAGTGACACGAGAAATTAAACTTAAATACTAGCTTCCCTGCAGAGTCTGCTCAGGAGTGAAGGGAGAAATGAATCATTTAAGAGAGTTGAAGGCAGAATAATGAACTAGTGTGGCTTTAAAGAGAAAGCAGCATATGGGATCCAGGCAGTGGTAATTAGTGAGAATGCTGCTGCTTCCCTTCTTTCATGGGCTGGAGTGATTTATTTAAATTATATATGCAACAGACCATCTCCCTAGGATTGCAGATATGTCCCCTATCCCTCCTCTGAAGATCCAAACAGGTAGCAGTTTGGCCTTTTGCATGATTCCATATGCTTTCGTATTTGTATCCATTGAAAATTATAGTTTTCTTTCCCTTACTTCCTTTTTTTTTGTCTTTTCTCTCTGTTATCCATAGGTAAGGAGATTTATTTTCAACACTTATTTTAGATCCAGGCTCTTTAGTATAGGGAATCTGAAGATGTAATTTCAACGGTTGACAAGTTGCAGCTTCTGTACTTACTACTCCTTTGCAATTTCATTTTTCATTCTCTTTTTGCTGGAAATAGTATTGCTAACAGCCTTTTTATTTTTTCAAGTCATTGGAGGATCCAGAGCAGGATTCTGGATGTTGGTATTTAGTGGGAAGATGTAATGATCACTGCCCACTCTCCCCCCAATTTGCTACTACTATTGAAGGCTCATTGAATATAGATGTGTAAAATAGGCAAACTTCTGAATGAAAATTCAGTAATTTGTCACTGTTAAAAATGTTTTGAAGTATTTGAGCACTGAATAATGTATACATAAACATCCATTTTTGATCAAGTTTTTCAGTATTCATCTGAAGATCTATTATATATGTAGGTGGAAATGAAAGGACAATGATGTCGATTTTTGTAAGGTCCAAAACATGCCTGTTATTAATTGTATGCTGTGTGACAGTGGAACCATGTAAACCTCTGAGTAAAGGGATGATCTACTTAAAATTGTTTACTGGGTGTTTTATAAACTACTGTGTAGTAGAGGAAGTGCCTGATGCTGCTGCAGGGACTGTCCCAGTAGCACATCTGTTTTCAGAGTAACATTAACCCTAGATGCCTCAAATAGGCTGACTTATCCATACACGTTGTCTTTATGAATAAGCTTCACCGTCATGAAACTCAAGAAATTCACTTTAATTTGAAAAATGGGAAAAAAATAAACTGCCAATTGTATACCCCTATGAGATGGTAGCCTGCATAGGAAAAAACTAAGAAATTTGAAGTTTGGGTTTTTTATTTTTCAGTTCAGAATTACGTGTTGCAGTAAATTTTGGAGGACAAATATTAATCGGTTATACAGAAGCTTCTCAACTTATGATGGTGTTATGTCCCAATAAGCCCACTGTAGTTGAAAATATCAGAAGTTGAAAATGCATTTACTACACCTGTGCTAACAAACATTGTAGCTTAGCCTAGCCTACCTGAAACATGCTCAGAACACTTAATATTAGCCTACATTTGGGCAAAATCATCTAACATAAAGCCTATTTTATAATAACTGTTAAATACCATGTACAGATGGGATTTTGTAGACATGGTGAGATATGAAACACAAAACACAATGTTCAAAAAACACTGACAACAGAGAACACTCTAGAGTTCCGGTTGTTTACCCTCCTGTGGTTAACTGGGAGCTGTGGCTAATGGCCGCTGCCCAGCATTAGAGAGAGTATCCTACCACGTATAGTTCAGGAAAAGATCAAAATTTGAAGTACGATTTCTACTGAATGCTATCACTTTCCCACCGTCATAAAAGTCGAAAAATCGTAAGTTAAGCCCATCCTGTTGGAGACCCTCTATCTATACATTGCTAAGATTCTCGCTCTATTATCTAGTCTTATGATTACTGTAAAAGATCACAGAGTTAAACTACATTGAGGAACAATAAAAGCTAAAATGTCTTACTTAGGCTCTGTTTGTCAGCAGTAAAGCGTATTGTTAGGTAAGTTTTCTGTACATGGCAGCATTCGTGGGGTGCATGCTTACTCTGTTTGGCTGAGACTTTGAGAAGTATCATTTTCATTATCAGAAATTTTTAAGTAAATAAACTTAAAACATCAACTACTATTCTAGATATAATTATTAAGAATCGATAGAGCCAGAGAATGCAACAGAATGATGATCGTAGATATTGGCTGAGTGACTAAAATCTTCTTTCTTCCTACACTAGAGATCAAGTTGAACTCAGGTCATCAGTTTCAAGCCTTTACTCTCAGCTTTGGACCAAATCCACCTGCTAGTGTGACTCTAATTCATTAGTAATGCAGTTGTCATTAATATACTAAGAGAACAGTGCTTCTGATGTTATGTGTTGCTGTTGTGGTTAGCTCTAGAAAGTAGACAGTCTCCACCAGAATTAGTGATTTGTTGGCTCCTCCATTACAATTGTCTGTTGTAAAGTAGTGACTCCTGATTGCAAGAAGATTGGACGGTGACCATTGGGGCGATACACCCTGAGGATGTGTTTGGGAACTCAAGGGGAGCTACGCTCCCAAGGCTATATCCACCTGAAGCCCCTGGATAGTGCTGGCGAAGGCAGGTGCTGGCAGCACTGATCCACATGGAGCCATTGAGACCAAGACAGATGTGCTCACTTTCTTTTGGCAGGGAGGGCATAGAGTATAGGGGTTAAGGGTGAATTAAAAGTATCAGGCAAAGTAATTTTCCTAAAATCACATTTGAAGACACTGTTTTGTTCATAGAGTTTTTCAAAAAGTTTACAAAAATCATGACACACACACACATTCAACTCTACTTAAAAATACGAATTGGCCATGATCCTATTCAGGGCTCCAGATCCTCGAGAGCAGTTGGTCTTTTGCCCAGTGATTTGAGAAACTGGCATTTTAAAGGCTTTTCTGAGGGAGAAGGGAGCTGCCTCTGGTCCAGATCCCGCCCAGTGGTTTGGCACATGGAATGACAGGAAATGGCCCAGCCTGCTTGGTGGTGCAGATTTCGTCTGTGCATGCAAACCCATGTCCTGTTTTCAGTTGTCTCACCTTTAGTTTCTCACTGTTGTTCCATGTTGAAAGAAAAGATGATAAGAAAACCAGATGTATTCCCAGACATACAAATCCAAGGAAACCAAACCAAATGAAAGATAATTAGAACAAGAGAAGAATGTGTTAAACTATTTTGGAACCTTTATTTTTTTTAAATTTAGTTCCCATTCCACTTACTGTAGTTTCTTTAGGCTAGGCACTTTGCATACTCCTCCCCACTGCAATGTAATTTTAAATAATACATTTATGTGTCACATTTATGTAAACACAATTATGTGTATACATTTATAATTTTAAATACATTTATTTGTCAACTCAATTAAACTAATTATATAGGATCCCTTGCTATATGTATTATTGTTTAGGAACCAAATAGATTTCCATAGTAAGGGGTGTGTGTGTGTGTGTGTGTGTGTGTGTATAAAACAGAAACAATTTCATAAAACAATGTTTATTCTTATTACCAGCAATGCCCTTTAATATTTTCTATTATATGCTGTTTGATTTCATCTATTTCGTTAAAAAAACTTGGCTGAACCCATGTGATTTCACATCCCACTAATGGGTTGTGATTCAGTTTGAAAAGTGCTGTTGTAGGCCATAAATCTGTGTGTGATAGATTAAGCTATGAGGCAGAGTCTTTTAAATAAATTCCCTGCAGACCAATTGGCAACATTGGGTGGTATCCTTTTGGCACAGCCCTGTAGAGAAAAAGGCTCCTATCTTTGCCTCCAGGTCATTACTGATTTTTCCCCTTCTAAACATTTTGGAAAAACTCTGGTGTCTCCCTAAGGTCTGCTGGGCACACAGTAATCTGAACTGGCTAAGAGTGCCAGGGGCTGTGTTGGGAAGGAACTCAGAGACTGAGAAGTGGTATATTCTACATGGTAACATGTATTCTGGCTCCAGGTCACAGTGAGCAAATGCTTTCTATAAGGAAACACGAAAGCGTGCATTTTCTAAGAGAAGGGCTTCAGCCAATGTTCTTGGCTTGTCTTAGTGCTCTTGGCTCTGGTTGATATAACAAGATGTCTTAGACTGGGTGGCTTAAGCAATAAATATGCACAGCTCTGGAGGCTAGGAAGTCCAAGATCAGGGTCCCAGCCAATGCCTTTCCTCAGTTAGGACTCTCTGTTTTGCAGATGGCTGCCTTCTCGCTGTGTCGTCACAAGGCAGAGAGGAAGAGAGAAAGAGAGGGGAAGAGAGAAAGAAACCAAGCTCTCTGGTGCCTCTTCTTACAAGTGCACTGATCCCACAATGAGGGGTTTAGCTGCATAACCTCATGCTAAACATAATTACCTTCCAAAAGCCCCACCTATAAATACCATCATATTGGAGTTGGAATAAGGCTTCAACATGTGAATTTTGAGGGGATACAATTCAGTCCACAGCATGGCTGCTGAAGAAACAGATTCTCCTTTTTTTTGGTCAACCAATTTCCTAAACCATTCTCGTGACCAGAGCTTCTTAGATCCTTGATTTTTTCTGACACCATGCTTTAGGGCCCCATGGCCTATCTGGGTAGGTATACTGCTGGCTTCTGATCTCCTGCTACACACACTGCACTTAGAAGCTCCAGCTCTTGGGGGATGGCAGGTTTTTTATCTTACTAGGAATTAAAAATATACTTGTGCCAACCCTGTCTTGTTCTCTGTGCATCTGATTCTTTTCTCAGGCAGTTGACTCAGGAGCAAGGTGGGATTGCAAGTGGGAGAATAAAAACTGGGGCTTCATAGGGTCTTCCCAGGAACACTGACTGTAAGCTTCTAGAAGGCAGAGTCTGTGGGTTTGGCTGGTTCACTATTATGTGCTGATGTCTAGCAGAGCACTTAGTACTTAACAGGTACTCAACAAATGATTTTAAAGAGGGTGAATCAATGAAATGGGCCAGGTGCAGCATGTGTACCCGCTTCCTCTTCTTTGAGGTCTTGGTCCTGATGTCGTAGTGATATTGATTCTAGTGACCCTAGGATAAGGAGAATACTGTAACCCTTTTCTCTTCTCCCTAAAACTTGCCTGACAATAACCCTAATCTCAATCAGCATTGGTTTTCTTTCTTCAGTGTGAGTATTGGTAGCTGCCACCTCTGTAGCTTGCTGTTGTTAAAAATAATGTCACTTTTCTGTTGGCAGAGTGTTTTGTGGCTCTGAAATGAAAGGGATTCAGTTTCACCTTCACTGTCACTTTACCACAGGTGTATCAGAATTAGGAGTTAAATCAAGTTGGACTAAAAGGCATGAAATGCCTCCAAGCTATACCATCCCCTAAAGTTAATGCATAGTAAATGCTAAATTTGGAAATATACTCACTGTAAAAAGCCTTAAAATCAAGTGAAGACTATGATAACATCATTGCTTTAAGAGCACACTACTTTTCCATGTTTAAATACTGTCACAAGGTTAAAAATAACTCCAGATTTTGGGGAAAAAAAAAAAAAGACACAGGTGCCATCTGCTTCTAAACTGTTCTGGAGAACTTGAAAGAGAGAGAGAAAAAGAACACTAACCACAAAATAGCTTCAAAGAACTTTCTTGTAAACACTTTACCCTCAGACATATATGTGTGGGCTATGTGTTTGCAATAATACATTTAAGAACAAAGTAGTGTTAGCCAAGTGAAGTGTTTCAACTACTAGTTATTTTTTGTTAATAATTTTTTTCTTTTTTTCCTCTTTTTTTTTAAAAAAAATAAAGGGTTTTAAAAAAAACTCTCTTTTGGGAAAGCTACGTATCTAATAAACAGAATATTGATTTTGTAAAATTTCAAGGTCAAATTCATACTGCAAAATATGGTGTTTGAGTCAAGGAACCATGTAATTCAGGACAAAGAGGAACTTTTCATGAAGTTGATAGCAGCTAGAGTCAAGGTTTTACTCAAATTATATTGATCTTTACCTCAGTTTTCTTGATCTATTTGTAGTACAGGATTATCTGAAGATTTCATGACTCCAATGGTTTAATTAGGAAGTTAGGTCTAAATATCGATGGCATAGTATTAGCACATAAAGGATGTGGACCCTTCAATACAGTTTGTCAGAGATTTTCCTCAGTCATTATCTTGTTAGTGGTAAAGATCAAATAAAGAAAAGAACAGTGTCTGGAGAGACAGTGATTCATAGTGATGGGTAAAGGGTAATGCAAGTAGACCTTCCTCTTTTCTCTTAGATTAGGGTTTCTCAATCTAGGCACTATAGACTTCTGGCCCAGGAAATTCCTTGTTGTGGGGGCTGTCCTGTGCACTGTAGGATGTTTAACAGTGTCCCTGGCCTCTACCTACTAGCTGCCAGTAGTGACACCCTTATAAGTTGTTAAACCAAAACTGTCTCTAAACATTGTCAAATGTGTCCCCTCTCTCCTCTTGAGAATCATGTCTTGAAGCTAGTGTTTTACACATTTTCTTTCAGTTATGTAGATAGTGAACAACAACAAGGAGATTGATAGATTATGTTAATTTGGCTTTACTGAGTATCTGCAACAACCAAATGTTTCTCCCATTTCTATGTATTACCATAAGATTTCTGTTTTATGTGTATTCCACTTCTGCTATTTGCTCAATATTTTTATTTAAATTACCTTATTTTGTTAACCTAAATTTATTTACCAAGGATACAATTTTCACTAAATTGAAAACTGTAAATAAAAGCAAATTGTATATGCCATAAATAGAAACAAATTGTAAAAATAAATTGTAATGAAAACATAGCATTTTTAGTAAATTATAGCTAGACTTGTCCACATGCAGAAGGCTGTAACTCTGAGGATTGATTTCTTCGTTAAAAAAGAGATGATCAAAGATTAGCAGAGTTAAAACCGGAGTAGCACAAATTGAAGTTTTCTTCTTGATGTAATCAGAATGATTGAAAAGTAATTGAAAAGAAAAGGATGTTCTTGCTCTCTCTTTTATTCCTTGTTATTTAATTCCATGCGTTTGTGCTACCTAAAGTCCTCTTGTTTATAGGTCTAAGCTTTTCAATAATTCTGACCTAGACGATGTATGCTGGCAGTGTGCATGTGGTGGGGTAAGGGCCTAGAGTGTGAATGAGCATGATAAATCAATATTTGGCCTACAAGTGCATAGGGTACTACTAATAAGGCACCAACAATATATTTAATAAAAGATAAATTAATGAATAAGTAAAATGAATAAAACTTATTAGAAATCTAAGAACAATAGCCATCTTCATGACAGAGTTGTGACAGAGAGGACTGGGGTGTCTTTATGGGGGAGGGGTAGACTTTGAAATTTGGCAGGATTTTAATAGGTAGAGCACTGGCAAACAGCATGTCAGGCAGATGGTACATTCTAAGCAGAGGCAAAAAGAGGACAGAAAAATTCAGGATATACATTTTTGTTTTGCAAAATTTATAAAGCATGAACATTGCAATGGCAGATTGGGTTAGCAGGGTAAGATGATGTCAGACCAAAGACAGCCTGTTTAAAAAAAACAAAAAGAGTAGGCTTGTGTCACTTGAAAACCACTTTGTAGATAAAGTAACCATTGTGAGAGAAAAACGTCAGCTATAGAAGCAGCTGGGTCTTGGGCTGAGGTTGTGGGACTCAGAATTTGCCACTACCTATAATGTAGATCAAACATGGGGCTAGATAAGAGAAAACTGATGATGTTGATTTTTTTTTTTTTAAGGAAAAAACAATCCCATAGCCTATGACTAGGTAAGAAAGGAGAAATGTTGGACTTAGATTGGTTACCTAGACCAGGTAAAGAGTGAGTAAAAAGAGACAGTAAGTATTTTAGGCTTGAAGGCCATTCAGTCTCTGATGCAGCTCTACCCTCTGCCATGGTTGAGAGAAAGCAGGCATAGACAACATACAGACAATAGCATGTTACTGTGTTCCAGTGACATGTCATTTATGACAGTAAAATTTGACTTTCATATAATTTTCACATCACAAAATAGTATTCTTCTTTTGATTTTTAAAAATGCAAAAATTGTTTTTAGATTGCAGACTGTAGAAAATCAAACGGCTGCTAGGTCTGGTCTGTGGTTTGCTAACCTAGACCAGTCAAGCTAAACTTCTGCTCCTCCCCAGTTGCATGAGAATTTCAGGTTAAAATGATATCAAATCTTAATTTATTCAAGGAGCTACCTTTAGTCTCTCTTTCACTTTGAAAATGTCAACTTTTTATTAGTTTTCCACGTGGGCACAAGCTTTAAATGCATACTCATCTTTTATCAAAATCTACTGAGACTGCTGCAGTTACAGTTCTTACCTATGTAACATGTTTGCTAGTTCCATTTCTCTCTTTCTTCCTCCTATTTCTTTTTGTCTGATATTGATTATATGACTGATGTTTACTTCACATAATGTTTGTGAAAATAAAGAGCCTTTATTCGAAGGGCGTGAAAGTTAAATTTCCATACCATGAACAATGTTCATATCAAAAGACTATTTATTGGCGGTTAATTTGTTTTGTACATAATAACTAAATAGGTTTCAAATGGATAATTCCTCTATTATATTTAGAGTGACAATAATATGCTAAATAAATTACTGATGAAAGATTTTCCTCTAACTAGTAAAGTTGAATTAATTTTTCCATTTGCTAGTATTAGCTGTGTGTTGAATAATCCTTCTATATGCTATGCAGATGTCTCAGGTGGATAATTAAGGTCATTTAAATGAGGAACCTGTTTAAGCAATCTTTTGAAAACTTAAAATTACTCCTTTTTTATATATTGAATAGAGTTAAATGAAATCAGCCACTCATATTTTGGCTACAGCAGAGGTCTATAAGGTGGGATGCCCGTAGCCAGGGTATGTGTAATACAATGAGGTGCTAGAAGAAAGTATTAGAGAATCTGTTTTGGTTTCTTTTTTTAATTTTTGTCTTTAATTTTTATTTTTGGATGTTTTAAAAAGCACATTAATGTTGGTTAAGTAACACATATATACCATTAGTAGGTACGTTAGTGTACACAGTTTGGAAGCATGTGCTCAAAAAACATTTTATTGGATGGTGACTGGGTCAAAGAATGGTAGTCATAAGTGGATACTGAATAAACTTCTTTATATTTAAATAACATTCTACTTTATGAAAAGTGAGTTTAAAGCAAATATGCAGATAAATATACAAACAAAACATCATATTGCAAGGTGTGTCTTTGTGCAGAAAGGGGAAGTGGGTACATACGTGCAACTGTTATGCATCTCAAGACTACTTGATGAACGGTTTTGATAAGAACTTACTGCCATTGTAACCAAAACAGTCACATAGAAGAAAACAGAACGAGAGTAAAGGAATACAGATTGCACATCAAGCAGAGGGTGAACTTAACTTTGGCTTCAACAACAAAGTTTCAGTGGTCATGGAGTTGAGAGGGAAAAAGAGTAGAGAAATAGGGTTTGTTTGCAAGAATCTCAATTTTAATATAACTAATGCACTTCGTGGCAAATTTTGCCAACTGCTGGCTTAGGCAGCTAAAGGCACTGACCTAAAGTGTTTTGTGGACAGTACTTGAAGAGTTGTGGGCATTAGTGCCAGGATGCTGAGCTTAACACTGTTAGCAAATGTGTTGTTACCACTTACTTGTTAAGTCATGTTTCAGGGTGGTATGGCTCAAAAATTTACCAGGTACCGAAATATTTCATGGAAAAAAATAAGGCTAGATTTGAGACCACCATCTGATTGGAATAGTCTCTGAAAAAAGATAATGGATAGGACACGTTCTTACCTGTTTTCTTTACAAGTTTGTAGTAGCATGCTTTGTTAAAAGTGCACTTTCTTTGATATATGTCATGCCTGTAGACAGAACTTGACTAATATTATAAACTGGAACATAGAAATGGAGAAGATAACAGATCTATAATTGTGCTCACACATGTCTTGTTACCTACAATGAAGTATTTGAATGATGTCTCCCTATTTTAGGTCTTTATGGACTGTTTAATAGAGACCTTCACTTGCATTTTACTTTTCATTGCTCAGAATGTTGCACTGTTAGCTTGGTCTGCCTTACTTTTACTGATTTGAAGGGACAATTCATGACTACTTTAATTTAGTAAGCAGCTGCCTTCCACTTAGGACTCTAACAGACACACAAAGTTGTTCTTTAGTTGCGAAAACTGCTCTAAGATTAGTGTTTACCTGGATTTTCATATTTGCTACTTATTCATTCAAATAAGTCATTTTTATTCAAAGCTCTCTGTCAGGGCAACCACTGAGAAAATAAGACTATGCTATTAAATGTGACCAAATTCAAAATATGTAATTCAATAAATCAGCCTGGCCTAGAGTGTTCGGTTCTAATAGGCCTCTAAAGGGTTCTTCTGTGACTGGAAACATTTTAGTGACTCCTGAGGGACCCTGGGCTCTTCCTCTCTTTTTCCCCTCAATGTGAACATGTACACTAATAACAATGTTCAATGAGGTAAACTCGTGAGCTCTCTGAGTGCAACCTGTAACTGGAGGCAAACTAAGAACCTAATAAACAGAGCTTATCATATGTATGTGTGACACACCAATGAAGTGGGAACCTGAGAAAATTTTCTGGATGATCTCCAGAAAACCAGTGCAGTTCTTTAAAATATTGACCTACTGAGGAAATGGAATGTCAGGACTGAGCTAAGGGCTGTTGGGATTGGGGGAAGTGGTTGGCCTAAGGATCTGGCTTGTGCCAGGCAAGGGCAGCAGAGCGTTGGTCTGAGCCTGAGCCAAGTAGTGGAGGGGAGTGATCCTCGGGGAGCCATCTCTAAGGGGAGAGGTGGGCGAGGCAGCTACTCAGGGTGGCTCTGAGGCGGGGAGCACCAAGCAGGCCATTCTGGACAGCTGGATTGGTGAAGATGAAGGTCTGCTGAGCAAGGCAGGGGCTAAGACAGGAACAGGCAGGACACAATTGTTACTTGGCGGCCCTGCCTCTTCGGGCATAAAGCCCCGCATCTCACTCAGCTTCATTTGTAAAGTGAAGATTGTGGTAGTGTGTTCTCCACATCATTTCTGTGACAATCAAATGAGATCACAAATGTGAAACACTGAGCTCCATACCCAGCACATAAACTTAATATTATTCCCCACACAGGCCACAAGGTGGGAAGTAGGAGATAATGACTCCCACTTGTGTATTGATAGGATAAATACCTTACTTAGTTCAGTTTATACAGCCTTGTTAGCAATCTGAGCTCAACTTCCAGGCCAGTCTCCTTCCCCACCACTTCTCTTCTGTAATTACCATCATGGGATATTTACTAGGAGCTTGGTGTGATTATACTGTCTTTAAGTACGTTGCTAGTTAGTTCGAGGATACTACCAGGTGTTTATCACCAGCACCAATTCACAAGGATGAGCCTGAGGCTCAGAGTGGTGAAGCACCTTGTCTAAGCTCACACAGCCAGGTGGAGAGGAGCAGAGCTGAGATTCAAGCCCTAGTTTGTCAGACTTCAGCACTCATGCTCTTTTGCTCTACCTGCCTTGGCTGCACAGATGCCTCAGTGATCTTCATATCTCTGTGGTGTTAAGCATGAAACTCTCTTGGCCTGAAATGTGCCTTTCCTATGAATCCCTCCAGGACAGTCATCCAACCTCAGGTAGAAAGTTTCTGCCCTTTCCCCACTCATACCATTTCATAATTCCCCATCTCCAGTGTTTATGGTCTTACAGGTGAATGCTTTGTCGTCTTCACCACCAGAACATCTGCTTATTGGGCAGAGGAACCCCATATCTTATCCCTCTTTTATTCCTACTACTAGGCCCATCCCTCAGCCTAATGCCTGCCTCCCCTTAAGTGTTTCTGGAACATTGTGTGAATGAACAAATGTCAGAGGAATTAGGCAAATAGCTGCAAGAAAATCAGCAGTACTTAAAACTGTCTTTCTTCAGGATGTTTTTTTCTATACGAACCCACTTCTAAACTAGCACACTGAAATTACTTGTTCAGTACCTGTCTCCCTCTCATTAGAATGTAAGCTCTTGAGGGTCTGGTTTCTGTCCCTTTGTTCCCTGCTGTGTCCCCAGAATCTTAGCACAATGCCTAGTTTATAGTGAACACTTATTACATATTTGCTGAGTAATAAATCAGTTGCATCCGTGGGGTTTCCACAATTGAAAGTCCTTTTGAACCCAGGGAGCTCTGGTCTTTTGTCAGTCATCTCTATCTTAAAGAGCCCCCATCTCTAAGTGATCAGGAATACTGTCACCTTCTGTGAGTAGATTATCTACCTCTAAGATCCCTTCTAGTCCCAACCATGTGTGCACCTGCGTTTTCTTCCAATTGAATTCTCTGGGCCTTAGTTCTTTATGTTGTTCAGGAGACAGAGCAGCTTTTGAAGTAAGTAGGGCTCTAAGCCTGAAAGGCTTTCTAAGTGTGTTGGAGGATCCTCACATAAATTTTATTCTCATTTTGTGCTTTCTAAATGCATCACCTTTAAAAAATGTACCTATTGTTACATTCACTCATTTGTACTTCCTGCTGTAGACTATACAAATGCTAGCACTAGTTGTAGATATCTAGGACAAGATTTAGAAGAAAGTGTGTTTCCTGGCTTCCTCTCACCTCTAGTTTTGCTTTTAGAAAAGAATCATTCTTTTTAAAGAGCTTGACTTATGACCTATTTGTGGCTATGTAACCAGTTAGCAATGTCCTGTCACATGGTTGGGTAACATATCACCTGACTTGACCATAGGAGGGGAAGACCTAAGGAGAGGGTCTTGAAGGAGATAAGAGCATAAATAGTCTGTTCCATGCCTATCTTTATTTGGGGATATTATTTAAAAGCCATCTACTGAAATGCTTAATCATCGATTAAAAAGAAATGCAGCTTGACATAACTTCCAAGTAGGGTTATTAACTTTACATTCCTGATGTTTATGCACTGTCAAAGTAATTATTCTGGAAATGTGTACCTTCCCATCTTTCTTTTGACAACCAGAGGCCAGGGAAGCGTAGTGAAAGGAAACTGTGGGTGGGAAGCAGAGAGGCAGACACAGGGCTGAGGGGCAGAAGGGAGGCCACTCCCTACCAGCTTTACTTCTTGTTTTCTGAGTCGTTACCCCTAGGCCCAGAGCACTTCTCCATCCCCTTCTGATTTCTCCCTGTTTCCTTCATCTCTCCAGAGCCTAGGTACCTGTCATTTCCTTGTATCTGCCCATCTTATGGAATGAATGTTTATTCCTCCAAAGGCATGTATTGAGACCCTAACTCCCAATACGATGGGGTTTGGAGATGGGCCTTCAGCAGAAAATTAGGTTTAGGTGAGGTGATGAGGCATTAGTGCTCTTATTAAAAGAGTTGTGAGAGCTTGCTCGCTCGCTGTCTCTCATCCCTGACCATGGAGGACACAGCAAGAAGGCAGCTGTCTGCAAGCCTGGAAGAGAGTTCTCACCGACCACACTGGCACCCAATTGCAGACTTCCAGCCCTCAGAACTGTGAAAAAAATGTTTTTTTTTTTTAAGTTAAGCCACCCCAGTCTGTGGCACTTTGTTACCAGCCAGAGCAGAGAAAGACAGCCCTGTACCCTTTTCCCCCATTTGGCACCTGTCTGACGTCGCAGTTTGAGGAGTGATCTGCTCTTCTTTCTCAGATGCCTGACATTTCCTCCCAGATGCTGGGGAAAGGAGGCCAGAACCCCACTTCACAAGGAGTAAAGCTCCTTACTTGTTTTATCTAGGCTGGCTAAAGCTGACTCTGAGTGGCTCTTCTTTTTTTTTTTTTTTTTTTTTTTTTTTAACAGGAGGTGGGCTCCCTAGCATGCCTCCACCTTGCCAGACCCTAGAATGGGACAATTCTTCTGTGGCTACATCCCCACTTCCTCTCGTGCCTTCCAGGCACTAGCACCTTGGATCCCACTGTGCATCCGTACCTGTTGGCTTTCCAAGTGTCAATGCCTGCCAGCTCCTGGTACATTATTTCCTCAGCAGCTGGCACGGGATTTTTTGTTGCCAACTAGAAGCTCAGCTATTAAAAAATAAAACTTGGCGCATCTTGAGTATCATATGTTTTCATCAGGACTTGGATCTGTATTCTGGCACAGCTCACACGATCACTTTGGGGACCTCTCTCAGGACTAGGAACCCAGTATTCCTCTGGGTCTTTGACCGCGTTTTTACCTTATTCTGAATACATTCTCAAACCTTGAAAAACCTATGATGCTTACGATTAATTTGAGGGCTGTTTTACTTGTGTTTTGCTTGGTTTTATTGGATTTTTTTAACCTTGTCAGTGTTTCTTTAGCACTAGGTTGCTTTCTCTGGCTGTTATTGTCAGTTTTCTATCTTAAATTGTAAATTCCCGAGAATAAGATTCATGTTTCTCAGGTTAATGAATAGCTAACACACAACACTGAAATGGGGACCTTTACTGCATGACTTTGCATGAACATGAGGTTATCCAAGAAGGGAGATTTTTATTTGCAGGGATTGTTAAATATTAAGATAAATGAAAAGGACAAGTTTTGGGGTTAGAAAGACCTGCAGTAGAGTCCCAGTTCGGCCACTCATGAAGTGTGTCATTTTAGACAAATTTTCATTGAGCCTCAGCTTCTCCACCCATAAGAAGAGATAATAATGATTAAATGAGGTCAGTGCATTCATTATACATGGTAAGTGTCCAGTAAGCATTAGATATTATCGATATTAATTCTGGAATAGCTGTCTGTAAAGGTGGAGGGATTCTAGGTGATTGGATAGCACACTTTCTCAAAAATGTCATAAGATTCTAAAATTCTGGAAATGCGTTGGCAGGAGGCCTTAGTAATTCTCTGCTACTGCTTGCAGCTTCTGAGTAAGCTTTCTGAGCATCTAAGCTTCCCCTTTACCCAGGGGTAGTACATTGTGCAATATTTGTAAATATTTGACTACTGTTTTTTGATATTTCATGTATTGAAAAGAAGGTGTAGTATAACCGTAAGATTTTCCACATCTGCAGACAAAAGGAAAGTTGGGGTAGTTTAAAATAACTGCTGCATGTGGTTCTTTCTGTATAATTTTTAGTTTTTTTTCTTCTAAAAGGGTGTTAGAAAATATTAATCTTTTTGTTGCTTTGAGGTCTTATTTACACTAACTTTACCTCTTCTTCATAGATTAATTTTTCATTCTAAATGTTGCATTCTTCACTGGGAAGTTAAATAACCAAACCCAGAATCACTGCAACTTACCTGTGATTTAGAAATAGAGTTCTGGAAATCATTTAACAATCTAAAAAAAAACCCCATAAGTAGTAAGGAATATTTGAAAGCAGTCTATTAGTTTGTGCATGCTGATAAAACAATATATCACATGGAAGAGACATATTTAAATGATGTTACTATTAGCCATACCTAAAAAATGTATTTCTCTAACGTGATACCTAAGTTGTAAAAGAAAGTTTGATTTCCAGTTTCATCTTACATTTCTTTTATAGCTGCTTTTAATTGTCCTACCCTCTCTTCTGGCGAAGGAACTTCATTGCAGTACTTAAGAAAACAAATTAATAACCTTGAAGAAAGCTGTTAATGAGATACTCATAACTAAGGAAAAAAGTGGGGGGATAGAAATTAGATGACCTAGGAGACACCTTACTTGAGTGTCATTTAGGTAAGGGTCATTCATTCTGGAAGGCCTTTCGGTAAAGGAGGAGGGATTACAAATGATTGGATATCACAGCC
The DNA here is from genome assembly GCF_029289425.2 of Pan paniscus. Lineage (NCBI taxonomy): Eukaryota > Metazoa > Chordata > Mammalia > Primates > Hominidae > Pan > Pan paniscus. The sequence goes on from NC_073253.2 coordinate 106,508,156, forward strand.
TTTCAAGTTGTTCTCTGATTCTAAGATTTCAGAAGTGTTTTGGCTGTAGGGCAATGCTAAGAGTCAAAAGCAGGGCTGCAGCCCACATTAAATAACCCTATGACTTTAGTAGATATTAATAGAACCCCCAGTGGCAACGATGGTGGTACAAAGATACATTCCAACTCTGGTACCTAGTAGCTGTTTATTGTTAATGAATCTTTTAAATTGTAACAAGCCCCATTTTCTCCTCTGTAGAATGAAAATACTAGGGCCTTTTTTCACAGGGTTATTGCAAAGATTAAAAAAGGTAAATTCTTTGACTGTAGTTAAGTATAAAAGCTATGCACACACTGCAAATTTTTATTTGAATAATAATAATTATAACTTTTTTTTTTTTTTACTATTAACTAAACTGCAGATTTTATTTGAATTTCACCAGCTTTTCTACTGATGTCCTCTTTCTCTTCTAGGGTCCAGTCTAGGCAAATATATTGCATTTAGTTACCATGTCTTCCTTGCTCAGTTTCTTAGTCTTTGCCTGTTTTTCATTACCTTGAAAGTCTTGAGCAATACTGGACAAGTATCCTGTGGAATACCCACCCCCAGCCCCTATGCCCCCAGTCTGGATTTGTCTGTCATTTCTCATGATTAACTAGGGAAGAATACCACAAAAATGAAGTGCCCTCCTTGTGACATCGTATCAGATGTTGCACGATGTCATATGACATCTCTATGGATGTCAACCTCTGTCACTTTCCAGGTTTCTCCACTGTACAGTTACTATTTACCTCTTTTCTTACTCTATCTAGTCTTTGGAACTTGGTGACTAAGTCTAGCTCACCCTTGGGGAAAAAGGGGTTAAACTTCACTGCCCAGAGTGGAGAATATCTACATAAATTGCTTATCATTCTGTAAGGAATATTTCTGAGGTATTATTTTATAACTGATAAATTCTTATATATATAAAATAATGATTGAATGTCTTAAGTCATTTTTGAAAAATCTTGTGAAAATATACTACTGCCAGTAAATCATGCAATTGGGAATGTACTAACCAGTGAGAAGCTTTGAATCTAATAGGAGAAGCTGTCCCTGGAATCTTGCTGTTAGAGAGTGGAGCACATTGGAGCTGAGGGCTTAAAGGGAGGGCCTGAAGTCAGGTCTGTTTCATCTTGACAGAGGTAGATCAGCTCTAGGCAATAACTGATTTCTGTGTATGTCTTGTTGGTGAATAATTCATGGCAGGAACAGCCCTTATTTAAGATGGACTGTTGGAACTTTCCACTGGAAGACCACGCAGGCAACTTTGACGCAGGCTATTCGAAACTAACTCCATCTTCCACTCACCCCCAAACAACAGCCACAAGAAAACCTGGTGTCCTGCTTGTGTAGCCCACCTCAGTACATGTTACCCCCATTTGCTTTGCTCCTTACATAGAAATCCAGTGGTATTCTGGATTTCTCCTTCACCCCTTCCCCTAATAAGACATATTCTCCCACTTAATACATGTATAACCCTGTGCAAGTCACTTATCCTTTCTGAGTCTTTGAAGGGGTGTAATAATAATCTCATAAGGTTATTATGAAGATTAAGTGAAACAGTGTATCATAAAGTTCCTTGGCATAGTACCTAGTATATTTCACACATTCAATAAAGGTTAATAGGTATGATTTATATCTCTTAAATATACTTTAAATCTGTTCCCTCCTCTGTGTGGCCACTGATCTTTTTCATTTACATCATTTGGAACTCTTTCCTAGGTTATTGCACTGGTATTTAAATCTTGTCTCTAATCTTATTGCATCCCATCTGCTTGTAAGATGACCTTTCTAAGGCCAAGTTTGATAATGTCACTCCCCTGCCTAAAATCCTTTAACATCTTCCATCCCATCCAGGATGTGAAAGTCCTTTGCATGAACAGCAGGTCTTTTCAGAACAGCTCTTGCGCTTCCCGTCTTACTCCCACCACTCCTGCGTTCTCACCTGGGCTCCAGCCCTACAGCTATTTTTCCTCACCCAGGATGTGTCATGCTGTCCTGTGTGCTTGTGCAGCACCTCCATGGTGCACCTTCCCAAACCGCAACCCCTCACTCCACGCCCCCTCTTTGTACACCCCCCTTCCTTATTTTGTAAACACCTTTTCTGATTCAGGATAGTGCAGGTGTCATCTCGGGAAGCCCTGCTTGGCTCAGATGCAGGCAGCCTGATGCTCTCTCTGCCTCTACTTTTTAGTGCACTGCGGCAAGGTCCTGTCTGCCTCTACACCTGGATTGGGAGCTCCTCTAAGACTTTTTAGTTCCCATGTACCTCCACAGTTCCGGGCAGATGTTTAAAAAGTTATTCAATGACTTGTAGTAAAGCACAGTAAGGCAGATTTTACTCAGGACCATTGAATAGGGACCACTGCAATGGGGTCCTGCAGTGGGGAAGAGAAAGATTGGGCTTAACTCCAAAGACAGCAAGGACAAGTGGGATTTTATAGCCAAGGGGCAAGGACAGTGGATGGAAAATTACTAAGAGGAAACATCGGTGATATGGGGAACCTGTGGTTCTTCCTGAAGATAGCCAGGGTGATCAGGCATCACCTGGGGAAGAGTGAAGGCTGAGGAACCTGATCAGACTGTGAGTGTAATCAGACATTGAGAGTAGTGGGTTATTGCCAGAGTGACTTAGCAAGGTTCTTATGAAAACTGTATTGTACAAGGAAGCACACAGATGGGCGTAGCAGAAGGCTCAGGAGCCTGACTAAAGTTTTGTCAAGCAAAGAATCTTTGTCACACAGGGTAGACTAAAAAAATGTTTACTGCCTGCCAGTTATAGGTTCTATCATGACTGAGTTAACCTAACTGGAAATTTTACTAGCCCTATCATGGGGAAGGCTCCAATTTCCCTCTCTGCCAATATCTTCTTGTTTTTTGTCTGTTTGTTTTTGCACCTTCTGAAGCCTATTGAGAGGATGAGGAAGGATTCAGGCAAATATCTCTGGGAGTCTCCTAGCCAGCGGTTCTTTCCTGTGTTTACAAAGGGGCACTGCTGAGGAATGTCAAGCCTCATAATGTAAAAAATACTGAAGATATTGTGACTGTATCTTGTGCCTATAGCTGCACGAATGCAACATGCATTCATCTTCACCATTCTTAAGATTCTGACTTAGATTTTTTCAGGAACTTAGAGCTGGATAGAACTTTAAAATTCAACCAGTCCAGTGTTTTGTTTGTTTGTTTTTGTTTTTTTAATACAGATGAAGAAACTGAAGCACAGAGAAGTCACCTGTCTTTTCCAGCCCTTCAAAACTAGTTAGTAGTAGAAATGGAACCAGAACCTTGGTCTTCTGCACTTTGTCTCTGACGTACTTCCTTTCTTCACAAGTGCCATTTACAGAAAGCTGGGCTTAAACCATTCCCAGCTATTCCTCCTACAGCTTTCCTGAATTATTTCAGAATACAAAATTCTGTATCTCCAAGAAACTATTACAGATTTAGATTTAAAAATATGCACTATTTTCTACCCTGTATGTTTTGCTTACTATTTATTTTTTGCAGAGGATATGTCTTAAAAATTGAAATGCATCAAAAATTATTAAACATTGCAGAATATTTTATACTTGTCTTCGTTCCCATTTTGGAGAGTGTTCACCTTGTAAAAAATCTTTGTCCTCAAATGTATTGGAATCACAGTTAAGAATTCTAGCCTTGATGTTGGTTTGCATTGTCTTCTGGTCTATGAGTGATTTGGGGCTGAGATATTCTTTGTCATACCTCTTTGAAGATATTAGTTAAATATGCTAGTGTCCCACTCACTTTTAAAAGCTGACCTATATTAAAATATAACATAAAATAGTCTGGGCACAGTGGCACACGCCTGTAATCTCAGCACTTTGGGAGGCTGAGGCAGGCGGATGACGAGGTCAGGAGATCAAGAGTATCTTGGCCAACATGGCGAAACCCCATCTCTATTAAAAATACAAAAATTAGCCAGGCATGGTGGTGCGTGCCTGTAGTCCTAGCTACTTGGGAGGCTGAGGCAAGAGGATTGCTTGAACCCGGGAAGTGGAGGCTGCAGTTAGCCGAGATCGCACCACTGCATTCCAGCCTGGGTGACAGAGCGAGATTCTGTCTCAAAAAATTAAAAATAAAATAAAAATAAATAAATAATATAACATAACATAAAATAAATCCTTTTTTGTTTCTAACTTTCTAACTCTTTCTAACTCCAGGAAAAGTGAACGTTTGAGCAGATGGATTGATGAATATATTGCTAGAATATTTAGCAGAAATGAATGTGATGAATATATTGATAGATTGATGAATATATTACTAGAATATTTAGCAAAACTCACATGGAGGTAGTACTTTTATGGGGCTTGCACATGTTACAGGACTAAGCTTACTTTTTACTTTTTTACAGTTGGGTACATATTGATTCCATAAGTTATTTACAAGAGAAATATCTTTGATATTTATTCTTAATTTCAATTAATACTGCCAGCACCCAGTTTGCATTAAATACATGTTCTTCTCTTTTCTTCTTTACCCCAGTCAGTAATTTCACTGACTATGGTGATAGGCTGTCAAGTAAAGCTTTAAGTTTCTTTAACTGATAAGAAAAATTATTTTAATTTATTGTTGATAATAATAGCAGAAATTTTTATTATTGGTAAAAGGGAAAATTGCAAGTGTCATCTTTCTTTTATTCACATGCCTATATCTAAGCTTGCACTGAAAAATGTAGATACTAATACATTTTCTGCCATATCTTTTCTTCCTTTCTTGGTCTACTTTCTCTGACATGAGTTACAACTACCATGTTCATATTTCTCTCAAACAGCTCTACTTTGACCCCTTCAATTTGGTTTTTTATTCTCATAATTCCATTAAATAGCAGCAAATAAGTTTCACTTGACTTCTCCAACTGATTCCCTGATCTAATATTTTAAACCTGTTAACTGTCTGTAAATTTGTTGATAATACAGATTGCCTTAACTTTTTGAAAGTGGTAAGATGACTGCTGTGTGTGCCATAAAATGCTGCGCATTCATGGACAAAGTTTCTGATATAAACAAAACTTAACACAAAACTATTGGGTGTGTATGTCATAATCATGTGAAGAAAGCTATCAGCCACAGGAGTAAATGGTTCTCACAAATGACTGCAGTTGGTATAACTTGTGTTCAGCCAAAGCATGTTTCTATTTTTATTCTTCTATATCCATTTATAGAAAGCATTGATGTTAACATTATTTTTCTGCCAGCCACCATATAGAGCAGGGATTTCTAACTTTAATCCATAGATCTTCCTGTGACTAGGTTTTGGGACTATATGAAGCTTCTGAAATTGAAAGCTATATTTTATGTGTGGATGTGTTTTTCTGAAGCAAGTCACCATAGCTTTCATCGAATTCTCGAGATGTTTAAGGAGCACTGATGTTTGAGGTTTGTTCACATAAATGTATTTGTACGTATTCTCAGAATAGCTGGAAAGCACAAAGCTTGTGCTCACCTATTCATTTAACACACTTTTTTCTTTCGCCACTGCCCTGCCCAGTCTGTCTATCCCCAAGAAGGGCTTTCTGTATTCTTATATTCCCAGTTTTTACTGCTTCTATGTTCCCTTTTATCAGTTAGGATGCTTTAATGTACAAATGTAATTTAATAAGTAAATACTGAAGCACCAAAAGTAACCTAGCTGAGATCATCTTAACCAATGGAATAGATTTATTGGCTCAAGTCACTAAAGTCCAGAACTTTTTCAGGTTTTACATGCAGTTCGACTTGGTACAGATTTATTTCTCTGCATTTATTTCAGCTTTGCTCTCCCAGGTGTGTTGGTTTTGTTTTCGTACCAGCTTCCCTCATGGTAGCAAAATGCAGCATTTAAGTCCTCCCACTGGCAGCCAACCATCATCATCCAGGACAGTAAGGATCTTTACATCCTCCTATTGTTTAATGAAGCAGAATCCACCATCCTGGCCAGGGGGATGTCTGTACACTAATTGCCTTAGGCCCAGATTACCACCACACCTAAACAAACCAGAGACAGCAGGGATGAGGTTACAATTGTTGGTTTATGTCACTCAGGGTCTACTTTTAGGACTTTGGCAACCCCAACTTTTGTGAGTGTGTGTGCATGCTGTTAGAAAACATGCTGAGCAGCAACCAATAATGTTTACTATATCCCTTAAATTAAGTGGGGTTCCAGCATACAGCTCCTGGTATCTCATTATAGTTATGCTGTGCTGCGGAAGATAGGATTTTATTGCTGTAGAAGATGGGAATTTATTGTGTTTCCTGAAGAAGGTTATGGAAAACATTAGTTCCTCGGGATGTTTTATCAATCAGAGTTTAGTAGAGAAAAACAGAACCAATAAAATACATTTATATATTATGCCCAGCTCATAGTACACACCTGTTAAATATCAGCTACTACTGATATGTATAGTATATGTATGTATGTATGTATGTAGTGTATGTGTACATATGTAAAAATAGTAGGATATAGCCTAGAAAATTACATACACACACATTGATTCATTTATTTTTATTTATAAATATTTTCTATATATATAAAATATAAATTATTTTTATATTTTATATTTATAGCTATATAAATTTATAAAGAAATTTGTAAATAATATTTTTAATAAACTTATAAATAGAACTTATTTTATATTTATATATAAATTTATGTATATTTATACTTATAGATACATAAATTTATAAATTTATAAATTTCATAAAATTTAAGAATGGTTTAAAATTTGTAAATTGATTATAAATATAACCTTATAAATACTATTTTATTTATAAATAAATGAATATATTTATTTTTTTCAAGGAATTGGGAAGGCTAGCAAGTCAGAAATCTGCAGGATAGGCCAGTACAATCGAAAGTCTGGAGCAGGAACTAATACTATAGCTTTGAGGTAGAATTTCCCTTTCTTCAGGTAAACCTCAGTTTTGCTCCTAAGGACTTTCAGCTGGTTGGATGAGGCCACCCGAGATAATGGAGGATAATCTACTTTAGTGTTGTCTAATTGTAGCCGTTAACTGTATTTATAAAATATCTTCATAGCAATATCAAGACTAGTGTTTTAATTGAATAATGTGCTACTATAGTTTAGAAAAATTTACACATAAAACTATCACAGATGTTAATAATTATAAGGCCAAAGAAGTATTGCGAGGTTAAATTTGAGAAATGGTAGATTAAGGATTGCTTTAGAATTTTCCAGTCTTTAATGTGCTCAGGGGCATTGTGGTTTTTAACTGTTTCTCAAACTTATTTGATCAAGGACTTTTTGTTCCCCTGCAGATTATCTCACTGGACTAGTGTTTTACAGAATACATTTTGGAGGGGCTTTACTATAATTTGGTTCTATTTTACTTGTTTGTATGTTTCTGTTGTTTGTGTTCTTAAATGTATTTATGTCTGTTTCTGTTCTGTTAAACTGTAAGTTCCTTTGGAATCATATCTTCTGTCTTCTTCACAAAGTGGAAATTTAATAAATGTTGACTGAGAGATATTTTAAAATAACTAAATGGTTATTAACTCTTGGGTTAATGATTTTAATATTTGTTCAGAGCCATCACTTTCTCTTGGCAGAAATTAAATTGTAATAGCTTTTAAATGTTTGCTGGTCTTTGGAGATTTTCTTAATGTGGGGAACCAGCCAGTAAGATCGAGCAGGTTCTATGTCCTGGGCATGATAAGCCTCATCTTAGCACTTACTTTTTAATATGACAGGCTATAATTTTGTGTCACTTAAGAAATTATTTAAATCCAGAGAAAACAAGTCATGAAAAAAAAAACAGGACAAGTGAAGGTCCTGAAAGTGAATCTGGTTTTATTTGTTTTGTTTTACTGTTTTCTTACAGTATCTAGCACATTGCTTTAGTCTCGGTGGTGCTTGGTATATGTTGTGCCTGATTCTTAGAGGAGATTAAATATTTCCTCTGGACACCACTTAAATCCCTTCTTATTGTGATGATATATTATCAGATCAAACAGAGATGAGGTTTGCTCTCCTGTAATATATCAGTAATGTCATATGGTCTAGAGTCTAGATGTGATTTAGAGTCCTCTCCAGAGACTATGACCAGTAATCAAATCATGTTGTGGTTGGATCCATTAGCCAGGAAAGGCGTGGAGCATGAAAGACAGATCTGATTGTCACCCATAGGTCCCTGAACTGTATCCTGGATCTCTGTTAAATCCTCTGAGCTACTTCCTATTGCGGGGGCGGTGTGTGGGGGGGTCACCTGAATCTGTTTGCATGGATGTTTTTAATGTGTTTGAAAAAACAAATCAAAATTTGAAGTTCAGTTTAATTAGAAAAGCACTGGCTCAATCTGAAGCGATTATTGTTTTAAAATAACCATTTTGATTGAATTCAACCAGATTATTTAAAAACCAGTTTGTGTGTGCAAGCATGAAAAAGTGGGCATATTAGTTTCCTATTCCTTTCCTCATTGTTCAAGAAAGAGAGGATTTAAAGCCTTCTCTTCATCAAATAATTGGGTAAAACCCAGCCCTGTAAAACTTGAAAGTTTCCTTCCTTCCAAGAATATAGATGATCTGGACATTATCTGTTCTACTTGAGACAATGGCCTGAAAACTGAAAAAGATTATAAAATATAACTGAAACTGAAAATGTTAAAAAATATAATCTAAATGTTCTAGATGTTATATATTGTATGTATAATATAGTATTTGAATATAATTATATGTATTTTAAATAAATATACATTTATACATGTAAATCTAAATAATTATAATAAATTATTTTTGAGCATAGAAGTTTTGAAAATGTTAGATAAACAAAAGGCTGACTATGAAAATGACTTTCAATCCCATTACCCAGAAATGGTTACTATTCATTTTATTCTTGGTTCTTTTATATTTGTGTATATATATATATGTGTGTGTGTGTGTATATATATGTGTGTGTGTGTGTGTGTGTGTGTGTATTTGCTTTCACCTAATTATCTCCCATACATTTTATTTTAGGGCTACAGGTTAATGTTTTATTAGTTTAAGAATATATTCATTGTTGATTGCTTTTTCAATATACTTTTATATAATTTATATAAAACATAAAAACATATTTAACATATTTTTCCACTGAGTACACAAAATTGCATACAGGAGGAGCAGCTGATATTTAACAGGTGTGTACTATGAGCTGGGCATATTATTTTTACTGCCCTCAATTCTCACAATAACCTGCTAGATAGGTATTATTAACCTTAGGAAACAGAGGCCTGGGGAGAACAGTAACCTGGCCATTTCATACAGGCAGGAAGTGCCCTACCCCAGGACTACCTGATTATCTGTCTGACTCCAAAGCTTATACTCTGTCTTATGGTCTCTTCTGAAGTGAATTTTCTGTCAAATTTACTATGTCCTAGACAAAATATCTAAGATAAAATGAAACTAAATTATGAGCAAATTGGCCATGCACACAAATTTGATGTTCAGAACTTGACAGAGGTAATGCATAGTGCTTTTACATTTCAGACAGAGTACATGAATACACCATCAGGCAGCTACAAAGAGCTTAGGGAGAGAATCATGTTGCTTTCTCTTACCTGATTGAAGGCATGGTGTACTTCTTTAAAGAAGGAAGATATTCTCTACTGACTCTTCTTAAAAATCAGCTTTGTTTCTGATAATGGGCTCAAAATATCAGAGGACCCAAATTGGGGACTTTGAGGCTAGCTGGTAACATGTATTTTGTTACCCATTTTCAATGCCTATGGGCTCATTATATGTGGACTTTGTATTTCTAGAAGAATGCTGACATACTAAAGGTACAACTCCACTTCCCAGTATACTGTTTCTCCTTCATAGAATGTCTTCATCCCTGTAGTATCCATTTTTCTTTCTCATATCTGCTTTATTCTTTGTCTTTTCTATTCTTACCTAGATCCTGTTTTACCATCTTTCTTCTTCCTCTCTCAGTTTTCCATTCTCCATCACCACTATGATCTTTTCTGACATCCATTTATCCTCTACATTTCCTGTGAGGCAACATCCAATTCTGAGCCCCTACCCTTCAGTTTTCTCATATTTTAAAAAAGTTTATGTAGAGATGGAATCTCCCTGTGTTGCCAGGATGGTCTTGAACTCCTGGCCTCAAGCCACCCTCTTATCTCAGCCTCCCACCTCAGCCTCCCAAAGCATTGGGATTATAGGGACGAGCCACTGCACCCAGACATTATTTATGTAGTACTTCTTAGCCTCTCCACGAATGTGACTTTCCAGCCCAACAGCTGCCTTGGCTTTGTAAATCCTTGGACATTCTTTGCTATGGCTTGCTATGCTTAAATAAAACTGGCTTCAAAAGTGGGAGACATTGCTGTATCTGTTAGAGTTGCGTAGCTGTATTTTGTGTTATCCACTCCTGTAAGGTATTGCACTTTCATGAAGTGATTGTTCTGTGACTAGTGGAAAGGCTCTTGGGTTGTAAGTAGTCTGGTTACATTTTACTCCTCCACAGTCTGTTGTGCTCTACACAAGGGCTTTTGACCAAAAGAATGATATCCACTTCATTCTTCATTGACTAAGACACTTCATTTCAGAGGAAGAGATTTCTTTTTGAATTCTTTCTCTGAGGATCATGTAAGCTAGCAGAGGCCTTGTCTATATGGGTGTCCAGGTTGGTCTTAGAAATATACAAGTGTATTGGTAGTCAGAACCTAAAAAAACTCCAAGACAGTCAGAGAAGCGAACTTCCTAACAAGACATGTCCAGTGTGTTTACCATGTTCACTGCATCACAAAGCTGGAAGGAAGGCAGAGCTGGGCCAGTTACAGCCTTATCTTCATTGAGTTCTTTCTCAAATAAAAAACAAATACAGCTATATGGATTTAATTTGAGAAGGCCTTTCTGTGAGTCTTCTTATGTCTATGCTTTTCCTTTGCTTCTTATTTTTTTCTTTCTCCTTAGTCTTTCCCTCCCTTTAAAGGCTTCTAAATATTAAATTGAAATACATGAGAATGTGATACAGAGCTGTGATGGCAGGGAAAGTTCAATATGCATTCACTAATGAAGGTTTCCTGGTACACAAGGTACATTGAGGAAATCCATGTTTTTCCATCTCACGTAATGTTACGTGTATGTGACTTTGTGGTATTGTGTTTGGGGTTCACTGACTTTTTTTTAAACCAGTGTTTATATCTTATTGCTACTAATGAACTCAGATAGATTTGGTGGAAGAAGGCAGAAAATAATTATGAGTCCACACTTGTGCGTCTCTGTACATTTTCTTTATGCTTGTGTTACTTCTGGAGTCGTGTTAGCATAACAGAAAGCATCTGGGCTAGGGCAGAGTTACGGGATGCCAAGGCATAGTCATAGTTACAGGGTGCCAAGACACTGTCGTATTCATGGCAGCTCTGGGAATTACCCCTAAGTCTGTCGTCATACACTTTCCAAGAATGGATCTAGTTGGAGAAGTATTTTAAAGCTCGTCAGAGTCACTTGTCTTGGCTTCTTCAGCTGACTTGAGTGGGGACTCTGATTGTTGGCTGCTGTAGTATCATCCGTGCCTAGAGATACAGGGCTCTTGCTGTAAATAGGATGGCATAACCATAAACCATGGGGTGAGTACCTTCTTATACATTTTTGTTTAGTATGGAGAAGTGTGGAGGAACACAAAGAAAACTGCATTCTTCCTTGGGCTTTTATGATATGACCAGCATTTTCTTACATATTTTCTATAGATCCTTCCTCCTAACCACCTTTAAATTTAAACATACTTTTGGGGAACTTGTGGTTGCTAGTAGAGTTAGTGTAACAAATATCCTATGAGTCTTATAGGTCCCAAAAGGACTTACACGTAATACTCAATTTAAGAACTCTACAATGATATTCTTAGCAGTAAGCTGGTAACTAACATAGTAATAATAATACTACAAAACAAGTTAATCATAATGTAATGTTAACCAAAAGAACTTGTAAGAAAAACTTTGACTCTATTATTTGTGACTCACTACATTTTTCCTGGAGAAATTATTTTATCCGTGATCCTACAGATTTTCAAAATAAGGGCTAGATAAGGAATGTGTCTGTAATTAATGACAGTTTTTGGTAGGGGTGAAAACAGCATTGTATAGACTAGAAAAATAATTCTAGTAGTCTACAAATTTTCACCAATCTGACAAATACTTAGCAATATCAAGTGATGCTACTTCTATTGATGACAGCTGTGCATGGACAATGCAGAAAGAGATAGAGGGCTCAGGCTGTCAATCATGTTTGCATTTGTCTTTGCTTTCTTATTTTTGTCAAGCTTGCTTTCTTATCTACAGAGAACTTGTTTCTTGTAGGTTACTTGGCTTCCGCTGATTAAATAACTGGAGCAACACAGACACATGTACATACACACATTTATGTTCTCATTGGTAATGGCTTAGTTTTTGATGTGGAGGTGGATTAATTTGACAAATGTCTGCATGGATGGTAATTTAGTGCACCTTTCCTGTCCCATCATTTTTGCCTTTCATCTTCCTCTAAAAGGACCTTCGGGTTCTGGCAGCTGCCCATGGAGAATACTCAGAGCTGTGTGCTGATGGTGCTTTTCTAGGCAGACCTCTCAAGCCAGCAGCAGGTGCCGGCTGCCCTGCTTGCCCCGGAACCTGAGAGGAGAGACATTTCCAGTTCCGGACAGGGTTGGGCTGTTCTGCTGCAACAGATGGTCAGCATTTGGTTTTCTCAGTCATGTCACCTGGGGAACTCCAATACTGTTTTATGTTCTGTTTCTTACTTTTCATTTAAAAAGAAGCAGAAAGAGAAGCACCATGCCATATCAAAATAGCTGACAGCTTCAGTGTTGAGAAAAATGAAAGACAATTTTTTGAAGAGAACACAAATGAACAAATGTACATGGTGCATTTGCTAAAATGCTTAGCTACAATTTTATGATGTTGACTTTATTCCATTTTGTGAAAAACAGAAAAGATTAGCTACTGAGAGGTTATTGAGTATATTATATACAGGCTTTTCTTTCATTTTTCAATAGTAAGTGAGACAAAAATTTCCATTTTAATTTTCTAATTTGATATTCATATATGCACACGGATATTTCTTCATCTGAGATAAGACTGTCATTATCAGCTTCATTTGGTTACATAATGACAAGTCAATTCACTATTTAAACCATTCCCAAATAAATTTCAATTATTTAAATTATAAATTATCTGTAATGTTATATATAAGCATTTTCTTTTCACCTGGAAAAAGCATTTCAGAAATCTTTTTGTGTGCAGAAATAAAACTCTGGTAAAACTACCATAGTTTAAGATCTGAATATTGAATCTGGTTTATGAAAAATAGAAGCTCGGAATAAATTATCATTGTCTCGATTATTCCCACACATGGATGTGGAAGTGACTCAGATTTTACTCTTAAAAGGTCTGTTTTGGAACTTGAGGGCAAGGGCCTTTGTTCTGCCTTCTAGGGTATAACCAGCTCTGCTCCTGCTTCCTTAATGTCTGTAAGTTTGTTACAAAGACAGAAACTGACAGGAAATGAATTTAGGGTAGGGGGCACTGACACCCAAAGGGAAGTCACTGTGGACAAGACCCTCTGGGAGGCTGGCAGAGATTGCTGCCACGTGGCCATGGCAGTGTGCGCTGTGAGATGATCCCAGATGTCTGCACAGAATCCCTTCCTGGAGGTGGAGAGGGTTGACACCCTTGTAAAACACAGGGAACAGACCTGCTAACCTCATTTAATGCCTTCACACTCTGTAATGCCAGAAACTAATATTAATATCAAAATACAAGTTTCAAAGTGTGTCAGAGATGATGTTCATGCAGAATGTGAAGAAATTAACATATTGAGAAGGAAACTGAAGAACCAAGGGGTCAGTTTCTCTCAGCATTCACAGAAATCTTCCTGCACATCCCATCTACTCCTGAATATGTACATTTCCACCTGATTGCCAGTTCCCCCAGGCAAAGGAGTTGTTTCTGCTAATCCCCCATCAATGCATCATGCACACCGCTTTATATCACTAGGCACCTGCCTTTCTGTGAGTGATGGTGATAAAAATGAAACTAGCCAAGTATGTGTGGATCATTGGGTAAAAAGGGTACTGCAGTCAGGTTCTCGGGATTTCCCTGGGGGCTTTTGTGGTTTGGAGGAGCTGTTTCTGTAGTCTGTGCAAATACTGTGATGAGGCCCACATCAGATGCTGGGGGGAAATGTGAAGTACCTCATGGCAGTAGCATCACAGTGAGCTCATTGATGAAAAAAGAACCCAACAAAATCCCAGTACTCCTAAAGCTATACTTTGTCCAACTTTTACTTAGTACTTAAAAAAAAAAGAATGGTTTTATGTGGTGTTTAAACTGGGCTGTGTATCAAAATTCCCTGGTGTAATTGAAATACGTTTCTGATGGACATTGTTTGAAGGTCTAATTTTGTAGTTGGATGTTGTCTGAACTACTGTTGATGGCTATGAAGCCCTGGTTCCTGAGCCTTATAAATAACTTTGGTCTGCCCATCCTGTGCCATCATCACTTCCATTGGATCTGCTCAGTTTGGTGAGCTATGAATGGAAAAACTCTTCCCAAGTATCAAGCAATTATATTTCTCCTTACAAACAGAAAGTGTTTGCAGTGATCTTTATGATAATCTGAGTGGGTTTTCTTGGATTCATGCCCAGCAAGTTTATTTTTGTGTGTAGTAGGCTGATTTTCTGATTTTTCTGTACATTTCTTTGTAGAGTTTACCGAACTGTTTATCTTTGCTGACAACTTCAGCTAGGTCAGAGTTTGTGTAAATTCAGTGAAGCTTTAAAAAAGCCATGATCTAAAGTTCCCTAAGATCTTTATTGCTGACTTTTAGAGTCATGATTTTGTCACAACCTTAGCTGAGCCTGTCTTGGGAACGGAAACAACAGCTGAATCGTGTGTTTGCATACCCGAAGCCCCAGACCATTCTTGCAAAGCCTCCATTATTTGTCTTTGTAGTCTCAGAAGCTTTACATTTATGGATTCATTGTATCATAATTTTATGGCTATTTGGAGTCTCTGATGATGTAATTAAATGCCCATTTCCTGCTCACCACTGTTTTATACCGCTTAAAATGCCAACTTCTCCCAGTGTATTTTTGGATATGTGAGTAATGGGTTGAATCAATAGTGTTATTGGAAATTAACTGTTTTTAAGGCTAATGATGTAAAGATTAAAAACATTTCCCCAAGGTCAGTTTCCTCATATTTAGAATGCATACACACACACATATATATAGCTGTATGTATTTTGATATTGACTAATCGATCACAGAATTCAACTGGATATCTCACAAAAATGATCCTGTCTTACATCCATACCATGGCTGCTACTCAGCAATAAAAAGCAAAAAACGATTGGTACATGAAATAACTTGGATGGACTCAAGGGCCATATGTTAGTGAAAAAAGCCAATCTCAAAAGGTGTGATTCTGCTTATATAACACTTTCAAAATGACCAAATTATAGAGGTAGAGAACAAATTAGTCGTTGCCAGGGATTAGGTATGGTGGTGCTATGGTGGGGTGGAATTGGGTGTGATCACAAAGAGGAACATGAGTGATACTATTGTGGGGATGTAATAGTTTTGTATCTTGGTTGTGTTGGTGGTCAGATTAATCAACATGTGAGAAAATGGCATAGAGTTACACACATACATTGCACGAATGTCAGTTTCCTGGTTTTAATATTACTATGATTATGTAAAATATAACCTTTGGGGGAACTGAGTGAAGGGCATGTAGGACTTCTTTATACTAGTTTTGAGACTTCTTGTGAATCTAGAATTATTTCAAAATATTTTATTTGAAATGGGCCAATAGTTTTAGAGAGCCCTAATAAAAATGAGCCTTTTCTTACCAATCAATATCGGTAATAAATGCAGTAATTGACTCTCAGAGCTAGAAAAGACATATAGTATTCACACATAAGTACCAGAATAATGTGGCAGCCCAAGTCTTTTTTTAAAGCTGTTTATAGCTTCTAATCTTGGCAGCAGCTTATTATTTTTGAAAATGTATTAACTACCATGGGCACACTTGTAAAGTGATATTCATTGCTCACAACAGTATCTTTGGTCTTCTGTATTTTGAAAGTTTACCACTGTGGACAGTAAGAGTCATGCCAGCAACATTCCAGCAGTCCTTCAAACAAATCCATTAAAAAAATAGACATGTCTTTTAGGCAGAAAATTGAAACTGGATCTTTTCTTTACGCCTTATACAAAAATTAACTCAAGATGGATTAAAGACTTAAATGTAAAACCCAAAACTATAAAAACCCTAGAAGAAAATCTAGGTGATACCATTCAGGACATAGGCATGGGCAAAGATTTCATGACAAAAACATCAAAAGCAGTTGCAACAAAAGCAAAGATTGACAAATGGGATCTAATTAAACTAAAGAGCTTCTGCACAGCAAAAGAATCTGTTATCAGAGTGAACAGACAACCTACAGAATGGAAGAAAATTTTTACCATCTATCCACCTGTCAAAGGTCTAATATCCACAATGTACAAGGAACTTAAACAAATTTACAAGAAAAAAACAACCCCATTAAAAAGTGGGCGAAGGACATGAACAGACACTTCTGAAAAGAAGACATTTATGTGGTGACAAACATATTTTAAAAAACTCAATATCACTGATCATTAGATAAATGCAATTCAAGACCACATTGAGATATCATCTCACACCAGTCAGAATGACAATTATTAAAAAGTCAAGAAACAACAGATGCTGGTGAGGCTGTGGAGAAATAGGAACGCTTTTACACTGTTGGTGGGAATGTAAATTGGTTCAACCATTGTGGAAGACAGTGTGGCAATTTCTCAAAGACCTACAACCAGAAATACCATTAGACTCAGAAATCCCATTACTGGATATATACCCAAAGGAATATAAATCATTCTGTTAGAAAGATACATGCACACGTATATTCATTGCAGCACTATTCACAGTAGCAAAGACATGGAATCAACCCAGATGCCCATCAGTGATAGACTGGCTAAAGAAAATGTGGTACATATATACCAAGGAATACTATGCAGCCATAAAAAGGAACAAGATCATGTCCTTTGCAGGACATGGATGGAGCTGGAAGCCATTATCCTAAGCAAACTAACACAGGAACAGAAAAACCAAACACTGCACGTTCTCACTCATGTGGGAGCTGAACATTGAGAACACATGGACAATGAGATACCATCTCAGGGGAACAACACACACTGGGGCCTAGCAGGGAGAGGGTGTTGGGGGAGGGAGAGTATCAGGATAAATAGTTAATGCATGTGGGCTTAATACCTAGGTGGTAAGCTGATAGGTGCAGCAAACCACCATGGCACATATTTACCTATGTAACAAACCCACACACTCTGCAGTGTATGGAACTTAAAATCCTGGAACTTAAAAATAGACATGGCTTTATTGGACATTCCAATAGTACCTAGTCTGAATGTCTTTTTTTAACAGATTTAATGAGATATCATTGATGTAAAAATTATATAAGATATATTTAAGATGTACAGCTTGATGTTTTGATATATGTGTACTTCAGAAAATACCGCATTCAGGCTAACATACCTTTTTGTATTAGTTTGTTTTCACACTGCTGATAAAGACACACCCAAAACTGGGAACAAAAAAGAAGTTTAATTGGACTTACAGTTCCACATGGCTGGGGAGGCCTCAGAATCATGGTGGGAGGTGAAAGGCCCTTCTTACATGGCAGTGGCAAGAGAAAAATGAGGAAGAAGCAAAGGCAGAAATCCCTGATAAACCCATCAGATCTCATGAGACTGATTCACTGTCATGAGAATAGCACAGGAAAGACCAGCCCCCATGATTCAGTTACCTTCCCCCTGCCCAGGTCCCTCCCATAACACATGGGAATTCTGGGAGATACAATTCAAGTTGAGATTTGTGTGGGGACACAGCCAAATCATATCACCATTACCTCTACAGAGTTATCAGCGTGTGTGTGTGTATGTGTGTGTGCAGTCTTAGCCTTGTTGGTCTTGTGTTATATGAACTTGTTTACTTTCTGTTTAACACTTTAAAAAAATCCAAAAAGATACGGGTCTCTAATTTAGCTAAGAAAAGTGAACAACTCAATCTATGTATGTCAAAGAGAACCTAGGAAAAACCCTTAAGGAAATAAATCTCAACATACGGTATGAAATTTATGTAAAACTGTCAGCCCCAAATCCAGGGAAGAAAGAGATTTATGCTAATTTGTCAAGTGGTAACTCATTTTGGGATTATGCTATTTGTACCTTTTCCAATTCTTCTCTCACCCTTCTCCCAATGAAATAAAAGGACACATAGTCATAGAGCAAGAACCCATAAAAAGAGGCAGAGTTTGTTTTCTTTATCTTCCCTAAACATACAGAATATATGCTTCTTGGAGGGTAAATACATTTAATGTTAATCTCTGTATCTCTCACTCCCATACCTTGGCTTTTGCCATAGAATTTAATATTTAACTACTGACAACTTAAGAGTCTCTAAATAAATGGAAAATGAATTTTCAATAAAACTGAGAGCAGTCAGAGAAAAGTTGTAGCAATGATAAAAAGCAATAGTTTTCTCAGTGTAATTTGATTTGAAGTATAGAGAAGAAGAAATTATTTTAACCCAAGTTCCCTGAAAGATATTTGCACTGAACTCATGATATTCACGGAAAAAATACCAAAGCAAAGGATTTGGGCAAGTTTCCAACAGCTCATTGGAAATGATCAGGAATTTACTGTCTTTGGAGGATGGGTTGTAGGTATATATGCAGTACCCTGAATTCTTTTATCCAGGCAATAACGGTGACCCCACATTTATTGCTCCAAGTCATTGGTGTCCTTTGAAAAAATGCCAAACTTATATGTGGTATCTCCTACGTGTTCTGGTTTGAATTAAGAAAATGTGACTGACAAAAAGTTCCCCTGTATAAAACTAATTAAAAGTATTACAGAAGGACCCTTCACATTAACAAATGATTTCCTGTGACTCATTTAAGAGTGAATTCCTGTAGGGTGTGAAAGTGGATTTTTATAGATCATTAACAACCTGACAGGTTCTGGGAGTAGAAAAATATAAAACATATGTGTTAGGAAAAATGCCAGTTGAAGATCAATCAAAAGTGACATCCAGTGTTTCTGAACACTTTAGAAGAATCAAGCAGAAAGTAATTTATAAAGCATTTCTTAAGAACATATCGATTAAATACACTTGTACAATAAATTCTTTGGTAAGTTCTATAAATTCTTTTAATGTCATAAATAATAGCCGAAAAGAATTTTGAAAGACAAAATAAATGTATCTCTTGTTCCCTTGATGATTCACATTCCTGAAGGTCATGTCTGTTCACTTGTGTTCCCCCATCCTGATCTCTCATTGTCTTCACTGTCTGGGTCAATCTTGATTCTGTCTCATCAGGTCACTATAGCTGCTAACAGTAAGATCTCCTTATATTGGCCAAATTCAGCAGAAACATTTTCAGTCCTTACATTAGTCAATATCTTTCTGGCATTTCATAGTCTTCATTATACAAACCTTCTGAAATTCGTTCCTTTGGCCCCACCTACACCATGTCTGCTGGTAAAATCTCCTGCATACCTCATTGATCCTCCTCTGCCTTCTTCACTGGTTTCTCTTTCTTCACCTACTGGCTAAGTGTGGGCTTTCTCCAAGGCTCTCCCCTCAGCCTCTTGTCTCTTATCTTCCTGTATTTTCAGTTATAACCCAGTGTTCTTGTCTTAAATATGCATCTGCAGTCCCTAGCTTTCTTCTGAGCTGTAGGCCTGATTTTTGAATCTGAATATTTTATCCTCCTCCAGAAACACTGCCTCTCTTCCTGTCTTTTCTTACACTTCCAGTCTCTCAAGGAGGTAGCCTCAATCTTTTCTTAGGTTTTGTTCGTTCCTTATCTTCCAATTTACTCCCTTATTTCCTAACCATTAAAGATTCCTCAGATCCTGCACCTTATCTATACCCCTACTGCTACTATCTTCATTGAAACCGTCAACCTTTCTCAGTTATATTATTTCTGGAATAACCTAATATGTGTCCTGGTCCCTAATTTCATCTCCTTAACATTCATCCTCCTCATTGATTATCTTTTATCCTCAAAATTACCTTTATAATTAAAAGCTGGTTGTCTCAGTCATACTTCTTAAGACAGTTTACAATCTGCTCTCACCCTACCTTTCAAAATATGTAAATAGGCAGCCATTCCAACAGTCACCTTAATTTTCGAGGCCCCCATCCTAAAACAGATTGTCTTTCTTCCTAGAATGCCCTTTCTCATATCTTGTCCATCTGGTGAACCACTTTATCCTTAAAGACACAATTTGGATGTCATACACAGTGAAGATTTCCCTGATTATTCCCAAACTCAGTTATTGCCTTTTTTCCACAGTACTTTCCATACTCCTATTACCATTGATAACATTACATTATTTCCACAATATTAGACCCCATTAGGATGTTGAGAGCCTCTGTCGTCTTCCATCTTTGTAGCCCTAACACTTAGCACAATGTCTGGTGCATAATATGCACTAGTTATTGTTTGCTAAGCGTAGCGCACATTACCCAGCTGCACCAGTCTAGGAATGTAGCTGTCACCCTATAGCAGCTGGGCTGTACTCCTTCCTCTAGGTATTTCCCTTCCGGATCTCTGAGGTTTCGAGGATAGCCTCATGTAATCACAAACAACCATAGCAATAATTATCTTCATTTTCCTCACCTCAATATCCTTATAGTTTCCTTCTCTGACCCTAATAGTTTTTTTTTTTTTTTCCAGGTCACCACAATGACATTTTCTGCTTCCAAAGTTGGAAAAGAGCCATCTTTTTTAAAATTTTAATATCACGTTTATCATGCAAAAGTTGGAGAGAATGCCCTCCATCCCTACTTCTGTTGTATTCTCTAATGACTTATGCATTGATTACAAGCAGAATTTGCCTCTTACCCCTTCAGGTATGGGGCCCTGCCTATGACTCACTGTTCCTTACTGCTCCTCTCCCCTTGTGAACCAGTTTAGGCTCTCTGGGGCTGGGATATGTGCCAATCTGGGGACTATGATCTTCTTAAAAGTATTTTTTTTTCCTCTTTACATGCTTAGCCATTGTCCAGAGGCAAAACTTGTGCAGCAAGCCTTCTCTTTTCTTTGGGGTACACAGCCTGGGATATTAAGGAGAAGTCCTTATCTTTGAGAGTTTAATACTTTTGAGGTCTTAGGTCTGCAGAGTCATCCTTGTGTTCATTCACTAGCACCTTACATGGGTTTCTGAGCCCCTCACTCTGCTGACATACCTTCACAGGCAGTAGAGACACAGTTTAAGGTCCTCATTCTGGCACTTGATGTGTAAAAGAAAAATTGCACTAGACTAGCTAAACGGGCAAAAAAAAAAAAAAAAAAAAAGACATTCAAGAAAATTGCAATAGAGGAGGATTGAACTCAACTCCACTAAACCGAAGGGGGAGGAGTTTCTAAGCACTGGGGTGAGCTGGTGGAAAATTACGGGAGGATGTTAGTGGAGGGCTGATCAACATGATTGGGCCATTGGTGCTTATTGAAGTTAGGCTCCCACTTTCCGACAGAGGCTGAGAGGGCACTATCTTTCTTGATTACATGTCAAAAGGGATGGCTCCCAGGTTCTTGAGAAAGACATTCCTGGGTTGTAGAATATTTATGTCTTAAAGTAGCAGAGCAAGAATTTATAATGGAAAGTTTTCTAAAGGAAACACATTTTAAAAAGGAGGTCAGAGGCCTTAGGAAGAAGCCTGTCTAAAGTTGAATCAATCTGAGGGGGATTTTATGGCCATCTTTTCCAGATGCATAAATATAAACTAAAAAGTAAATAATGACCCACTTTACTTGCTTTCATGTGGCTTTTTATATTCCATCAATAACAATGAAATCGGTTATGCAATAGGGCAGTTGCTATTATTAAGGGAATTTATACATAGATTGTAATAATATGCTACAATTGTGAACAATTTGTCTCCCAGGTTCTGTCCTTTTGAACAAAAACGGAAATACACTTCAAAATAAATGCTTTGCAATTACTACTTTTCTTTCTTCTGACTTACTGTTTATTAAAGGTGAATGTATTTATCACACAGACAGATACTTTGGTTTGATTGGTTTGTATCATTGCTTTCTCTTTGTCATAGAAGTATCCCTTAGAGTGAGTGTTTTGGCAACATAGAAAGTGATAATTTAACCCCCTGGCTGAGTTGTTTCTAATATAAGTGAATCATACTAAGCCAGAGGGCAGATAGCTGAAGAGAAAGGAAGTAGTAAGACAGCGAAAAGAGATTTTAGTTCATGTCCCCATTTTTCTAAAGGGAACACTTTCAATGATAAATCTTGACTATGTCAGGTGATTTTCCTTTTTTCACTCTGTGGAAAGGTGTTTTATCAGTTTTCCATACCTATTATGTGAAATATATTTCATAAATACAGCTGGTGATCTTCAGGCAGTACTGGAACTTTTATGTTATATACATGATAATTATTGTTAATGGTAAAGTTGTGTGGAATGAGGAAAATGAAGGAAAGATAGGAATTGGGTCAGGGCTCTGACTGAGTGGCCAGTGAAGGCTGTTAAGGGACAATAAATAATTTGAGCTCTTTGGGAAATACTGTTATTTACTTCTCTACTTTTATTTTCACTTTTATTTCCAGTTTTCTTCACAACTCCATTTCTTTTCTGTTATTACTCCCACAGCAGTCTACTTCTTCCAAACCCTATCATCATTGCCATGTCCATTTCATCTCTACCCTAATCCAGTTCAACACCCTACATCTCAAATGGCCTATTGAAATAATCTCTTTATTGGACATCCTGCTATGATCCATTTTTAATATAAACTTTAAAAAATGTAAACCAGTCCAAATTGTTCTGATTGATAGCTGTATAACCCTCCCATAGCTTTCCAGTGTGCTCAGAATAAATTCCAAACTCTTAACTGTGGCTCTCAAAACCCCCAAAATAGGCTCTAGACTCTGTAAAGGGTGGAAGCAGTGTGGATTCTGTACTTAGTATATTCTGATAGCCACATGTCACTATGTACTTTTTCTTTGTGTCTTCACATCTCCTCCTGTTGCATTTTAAAGCACTTTCATAGTATGTGGTTTTGCCTAATAAAGCATTCTCATAGAAAAAAAAAAAGCCACCTCACCTCTTCCCATTCTTCCCCTGGTTTATGAGTTCCCAGGAACATTGTCCTTTCTGTCTTTTGAAACTGCCAAGCTTACTACTTTCCTAGGGCATTTGCCCTTATTGTTCTCTCTCCGTGGACAGTTTTGCTACCCAATTTTTGCATGACTGGCTCTCTTTTTTAAATGTAGTTTGGTGTGATGTTGACTTGGTTTGGTGGGAGTTGTGGGTGGAGTTGTGTTGTTGTCTGTGGTCCTGCTGCAAGATGGTGGCAGGTGTTGCATAGGTGCCTTGGGGATTGTCAGCTTTGTTGGTGTGATTTGCAGTTATCTTGGTTCAGCAGTGGCTCTGTTCCATGTGCAGTGGTTACCAGTCGCTCCAGGGGTTTGGTGTGCCGATGGTGATGTCAGCTGCCTGGGTGGTCGATGTATAAACAACTGGTGGAGGACCTAGTAGTTTCCCAACGATGCATAGATGCATAAAACTTCCCAGCAGGTAAAGAACTCCTTGCATGGTTCTTGAATGCATGAAGGGTATGTTGGTTTGAAGTTTCTCCAATTTCCTATCAGATACCCTAAGGCTTTATTCAGTGTCGTTTGTCAGTGCTTTGAGAGTCTTATTCACTGCACTAAATCTATTGTCCATGTGGTGTTTGAAGTCATTGATGTGATTCAGTACTGAGGAAAATTCACTGCCGATATCCGTTTCAGCTTGCTCTCCTCTCTTGTCACTGGTGATACTTTAAGAGTCATTTTCTCTGTTGAAATGGCTGCAGAGATTGAGCCCTCTTCTTTCATGGCAAGGTTCCAAGGATGGAACCAGGATCTCTTTTGGCAGGTACTCAAGCAGCATAGGTGGTGTTTTGCAGTCTTGGCCCTTTGGACATGGCAATTCCCCTGTTTCCCTGAGGTCTGATGTTGTTTACTTGATGCTGATACTAGCAATCTGCTGATTGACATGGTGTCAGATCCCTCTGTAAGTTTCCATGACTGGCTTTCTTGCCGTTGACCTTTCAGTACAAATGTCCCCTCATCCATGAGGATCCCCACACTATCCAATATACGGTTAGTCCCCTTCCTCCGAGACACCCTCTATCACCATCTTCCAGTTTTGTTTTTTTGATGACTTCAGGTAATTATAACTACAGGTATCGTGTTCATTTGTTTTGCTTGCCCATTGTCATGAGAATGTAAGCCCCATGAAGGCAAGGATCTTGCCTATTATATACTCTGCTATAACCCAAGCACCAAAACACCCCCTGAAACACTGATATGCTTCATAAGTATTTCAGTGAAGTAATTAATGAATTTACTAAATAATATTATTTATTGATATCCTACTATCTGCCAGGTGAAATGCAACATTGTCTTGGGAACCAAACGTGAATGTGGTGTGGTTTTATACTTCATGTAGCTTACTGGCTGGCTATTATCTTTATCTGGTCATCTGGCTACTAAACCATCTTTTAGGATTTAAATTTAACTTTTGTCTGAAGTATCAAGATAAGTTGATATTTTAGCATATTCATGGGTAGTCAGATTCTTTGGTTCTGTAACTGTACTCTATATATACTCCCTAAGAACCTCTAAAATTTAGCTTCTCTCATTTTACATATATTATTTTTCACTTTATTAAGGCTTTATCCAGCAGGTACCAGATTCAAGGCTTTTTATAGCTCATTATAAGGTATGCACATGAGAGTAAGATATTTACCCAATCTTCAAGGAATGCAAAATTTAGTAGATGAGATAAACTCTATTCTGGTAAACATGAAATAAGGCTGTATTTTGAAAATTCTATAAAAGAGGCAGAATGAGTAATAGAGGGATCCAGAGAAGGAAGCTATCACACAGAAGTGAGATGAATAGGAAATGCTTCATTAAAAGATTTACTTTTTCTTGGGCTTTAATAATCACCAAGACCTTGACATGTGGAGATACAGAAGAAAGGGAAAGGGAAGGAAATGAGTTTTCCAGTTGAGCTGCAGCATCAGCATAAAGTTTTGGAAAGGATCTATGTCATGGAGGGCTTTGAAATTTCCTTGGTAGGTGGTGGGAGCCATTGGAGTTTTACTGCGACCAACATTAGCACAGCATTTCTTCAGAGAGAGAAATTTAGACATCTTTTGGTAGATGAATTGGTGTAAGGGCAAACTGGAGACAGGAAGATCAATCAATTAGCAATCTTTTCTGAGATGACAGCCTAGATAGGACAGAATAAGGGTTTGAAAAGTAGAATAGAAGGTTTCCTAAATAAATATATTCACACACACACACACACGCACGCACACACACAGAAAGAAAGAGAGAGAGAGACGTTTGCCCATGAGAACATTTCCCTTATTATATTTATTCTGAACTGCAGTTGCTTCCTTCTTCAACCCAGGCCTTTTCACTTTCACATTCATGAATTCTTTCTTTATATAAGCTACACTTTGGGGAATAGATTTTTTGCTTTTTGGTGTATTTTACTATTCTCAGGTATTTAAAAGCATTTTTAAGATATCTATGATTCTCAAAATGCCCACATTTCTGGCACAGTTGAAATAGCGAGACTTGAGTTTAGACACCAGTGGTCTCCTTATTATGAATTACTGTCCTGCTATTTATTAGTCTTTCTCAATAGATTGACATAGTTGGCCATTTTTCTCTGTAAACTCTTTCACTCCTACCTGTTCCCACCAACACATGTATAGACATGCATACCCCAGATTGACTCATACTCGTTTTGGAGATGTTTTGCCATACAAATAAAATGTCTAAGCCCTGTGGCATATGGTTTATAGATCTCACTCAAATATTTTGATTGGCCCTATGCCATAGCTCTAGCTAGGGGTGCCAAAGTGCTAAATCTATTGGTTGTGTTTCAGTCCTTACCTTATTTGAATTCTTAGTAATATTTGATGTCAATGACCACACCCTCCTTGAGATACTGTTCTCCATTGGTTTCTATGCTATAACAGCCTCTCTGTTTTCTTTTCCCTTGCCTCTCAGTCGATTTCTTCTCTACTGGTATAGTCTCTACTTGGCCAGTAAATATCAACATTTTCCAGAGTCTAGGTCCTCTTCTAATTCTGCATACTTTCCAGCTGTTGCCTTCATTCCACATCTTTGGTCAGTAGGAGCCTCTTCAGGTTGGTCCCTGAATCCTATTAATATGATTCTGGTAGTCTCTGAGAGCTTCCTTGTTGTCTATTTTAAGATACTCTGAGGTTGTCTGTACATTTTCTGCCCTAAATAGGGAATAAGGCATTTCTCCAAAAAGTCTTCATTTCTTTTAGTTGGAAATGGTATTTCAAGATCGTAATTTGGGCCCTAGAGGTGCTTACTGTGACAGGATTTGTCATTGTTTCCAGGCTTTCCTATTATGTATACATATATTAACAATAATACTTGTAATTTAAATTCAGAACTATGTGTTTTTGTTTCATTTCTTGTGTATTACATCTGTGTTTTCCTTCTACATTAAGAATCTTCATTCTGAAGGACACAGGGGATGATAGAATTAGAACATCCCACGTTACAAACACAATAGCTCAGATTAATAACACTAATATGATCACCACGGCTTTTGATTCAGTAAATATTAGTGAGAATGCTGATGAACATATAGTGTGCATAGTGTAATTGATTTGAAAAGTTACAGAACTCTGTATTATTTATTTGTCTGGGTAGCAAACGGTACTGATTAGTTGAAGTGATTTTTTTCTCACTATGCCTTTCTCTATACTTGAGGCTGTCAGTGTTTTCCATGAGAAGCCTATTGGGAGTTCCACTCAACAGGCAGATTGGCATCATTAGGCCCAGTGTAATTCACTGTGAAGAGCTGCCTGGTGGAAGCTTGAGGTAGGCCCTCTACTACTCATTATTTTTACTACTGTAGATCCATGGACACATTACATCCATTGGGGATGAGCGATTCTCCTTTTATATATTTACTTCCAGTGAATATGGTACTGATTTTCTGTTTCCTGCTAAAATATACATTTATGGTGAATCCCTTGAAAGCCACTTTGAGATGATCATAATTCTTATTCGAATAAGAATTGAGGTGTGTTTGTGAGAGAATTGGGATAGAAATGGGGGTTAATGCATTCATTTTGGAATAGCACATGTAAGTGTTCATCTCTTTGGAGGAAAAGTGAAGCTGAAACAAATTTTCATGGGAATAATGGAAACACTGGAGCTTTTATTTTGGCAAGCCCCTTGAATTTCCAGCCAAGGAATGATCCCCACTTAGTTATATGTGTAAACTGCTACTTTGTACAAGGAAATCTAAACATTTGCAGGGAGTTAATGGGAAAAAGTAAATAGGAAGTCTTTTGAACTTTTGTGCGGCAAGTTTTGAGGAAGCTAAACTCAAGTCTAACTCTGGAAACTAAGTAGATGGAGAGAAAAATGATAGTGGGGATCATATTATAAATATTTATGATGTAATATAATAGCTGAGAAGGCTGATGTGTGGTATGTGACATGTCAAAGATAATTTGTTTCCACTCTATTTTAAAGAGACATCTAACTTAGTATTCCTTTCTATCTCCTTCTATACCTGGTAAGGATTAAATATTAAAAAATGATATGTATTGTAGGAAAAATGGGATTAAGGGAACATAAAGATCTATTGAAAAGGAAAGATTATAGAAGCTAAATACATACAACTTGTATTATATCAATTTAAGAAAGGATGTGACCTACAAATAATGAAAAGCAGCAAAAAATAAATATGAAAGCAGGGAAGACTTTTTGATGATGTAGGGATATATGACTAGAAGGAATAAAAAGAAATCAAGGCATAGAAAATTTGGTTTAAAAGTATTTTAATACCAATAATGATAACTTGGAAGAAATGCTTTTATAGTTTTGTGCATGGAAACTGTAAACATGCCCATCGTGTGCATATTTGCCAAGAAAATGGAGGTACCTACTGTTCTGTACGTGAGCTGATCTTCTGCAGTGAGTAGTGGGGGTTTGTGAAGGGTCTGATTGGAGAGAATTGAGAAGGCAAACCTTTTTGACTTGACAATTTATGGTATCACATTATCTTCTAACTTCAGTAACCTATTTTGGATACCTTGGTCTTTTCCAAATGAATATTCAGTCTTTTATATGTCTCCCTTTCCCGTTCCTCTTCAAGTGACATCTGGTTGTGTGGGGGAAAGGGCCTTCCTCCATGAACTCTTAGCAGGAGAAATAGTGGCCACATAACCAGTCCACATCATCTGGACCTTCCTGGGTCCTTGCTGTGCAGTGGCTGGTCTATTTTTGGAAATAGTGGCTGCTGAGATAGATTTTAAACTGCAGGCCGTGACCTGCAGTTTGGGTACCATGCAAGCACTTATGGCTGACATCCCTGGTCCCAGCAGTTTGCCTGCATACTCAGCTTATTTTATCTCACATCCAGCCCTGTTAGCACCTTCTCTCGTCCCTGGGACATATAGAAACCTGTGGACTCCCTGCAGTCCCTAAAGAGAGCATAGGGAACCAGAAGGTCTAACTCAGCTCACCCATTGAGCCACCTTCTTGTACTTGTGGGTCTGCTGTTTGGCATACAAGGCTGTCCATGGGCATGTAAAGCACTTCCTCAGCCAACACACAGGGAAGCATGCCACTAACCAGTCTGTCCCGTGTTTTTTAGAGCTCCCCACATCCAATTGGATGTTTTCATAATGTCATGCTCCTCCCAACAGTGGGAAAGTAAGGGACCTATGCATCTGACCTTTTGATCTTGCCTGTGTCTCTCCTCTACTCCTGCAATCACCAGGACCAGATATGGCAGCGTTTCATTTCCTCCTCCAGTTCTACAAGGGCTTCCTGTGTCATGTCCTTCTTCATCCCAAAGAGCTTTCTCTCTCTGCTTCCATGATGTTATACTGTCAGAATATCTGCTGGAAATCATGATTTTCTGAGGAGAAGTGAAAACCCATCTAGGCAATATTTAAAACATGTTAACTCTGTTACAAAAATAAAAGTTAGTTGATATAAGTTCTGTTCTAAAAGGTTACGTAAAACCCCTCCTCATTAAGGCTTTCACCATCCTATCTGCTACTCTTCCTTTTCCTGTCCATTTCTTAATTCACTATCACTCCCTCTCACACATTGAACAACTAAGCACCTAGGTCACATTTTCTTTCTCCCTCTAGTTGCTGCCATGCCCCTGGCCTCTGGAAGCTTCAACTCCCTTGTCCCTGATGACTTTCACCTAATTACACAATAGCTACACACCTGATACTATTAACACTGACATCCCAACCTTGGATCACAACCTCTCCTTTCAGCTTTCTGACATGATTACTGTCAAAACAACCTTTCTTCTTCAGCCTTTGGCTCCTCAATTTTTTTCTTACCTATCAGCTTACCCCTGTTCCCTTCCTTTCTCACTCCTCTTAAATTCCATGAACCACACCTTCCATACTCTATTGAAAGTATTCCCCAATTCTATTCCTCATGTCACCAGCCTGACAAAACTTCAATTTGGATCAGTCTAGTTCAATATCTTTACCATGTATTTCTGAGTGCCAGGCACTAGAACCTCGCATGTAGTAATTATCTAATATTTGCCGAATGAGTGTATTAGTCCATTCTCACACTGCTATAAAGTTATATCCAAGATGGAGTAATTTATAAAGGAAGGAGGTTTAATTGACTCAGTTTCACATGGCTGGGGAAGCCTCCGGAAACTTACAATCATGGCAGAAGCGGAAACAGGCACCTTCTTCACAAGGCGGCAGGAAGGGACAGTGTGAAGGAGGAACTGTCAAACACTCATAAAACCATCAGATCACGTGAGAACTCACTCACTATCACAAGAACAGCATGGGGGAAACTACCTCCATGATCCAATCACCTCCTACCAGGTCCCTCCCTTGACACTTGGGGATAATGGGGATTACAATTCGAGATGAGATTTGGGTGGGGACACAGAGCCAAACCATATCAATGAGTATGTCAGTGGAACATGTATCTGGTAATATTTAAGATCATAGAATTTGGATAAGCCATTTATGACATTTTAAACTGTGAGACCTTGGGCATGCTCATGAACTCTCTCTGGGTTCTTGTTTCTTCAACATTAAGATAAAGGATAACAATAGTCTCTACCTTACATAAGAATTCAAGGGCATGTGAGAGTAAATCACTTGATGGAGGGCTGGAACATGGTGCGCTTCAAGGCATATTAGCTAATGTGTAGTTGCTGAAGCAAAATTGAATGCACACCTACATTTTCACCATGATTCTTCTACTATATTGTGTCACTACTCAAAAAAAATAGCTGCAATTGGATTGGCTAGTGGGAGGAGATGGGAGCAAGGAGCTGGAAGTCAGATGGATGTGAGACTGCAACAAGCATTAGGTGGGAGCATCTCTTAGAAGTTAATAAAATGATCATAGTATTATTACTATGCAAGTAAATTCATAGAAAAGTATAGAATTACCAAATATTTGGCAAGACCACATCTTAGATTTTTCATAGGCTTGTACTTCATCTTTGCTTGGTTTTTTACCTTGTCTTAATCACCTTTCTTCCTGCTCTTGTTTAGTTCCTAAGTTTTCTTTCCAGGACACTGGTCCTCTAAGTGTGCCATAAAAGTTCATATATACTGTGTATTCAAAGCTTCAGCAAAGGTAGGGAACAAAATGGACACTATTATCCAGATGTCATTGGTGTCTCCCTCCAACTCTTTTCTCTCCCGCGATTCTTGAATAGTCTTTTTTAATATTCTGAGAAGTATTATCTGAGTATCTCCCAACCCACCAACCCTTAGAGAGCATGGAATATATCTTTTTTCCCTTTGTTACTGGTATGAATCATGGTGTCTGGCCCACAGACAGCCCTCTGTGTGTGTGTGTGTGTGTTTGTGTGTGTGTGTGTGTGTGTGTGTGTGTGTGGTTATTGAATAAAATTAAAAGATGAGTAATTTGCCATGAAGGTCAGAGAGGTGTTATGGAAATTTTTGTTCCAACTTATGATTTCTCGGGTTTAATTCTGCCAAAGAGTTCACTAGCCAAATCTTTCTTTGTGTCTTTTACAAGTATTTTATGGATGAGTGTTGCTTTCTTTTTTCCATTGTCTCTCTTTACCATCTGTGTTGTGCTACAGAAAGGAGAACCACCATATACATGCCAATAATGGTGTTAAGCATTTTAATATATATATAAAGTGCAGATTTCCCAAGGACATTATACTCTTAAGTGGCAGGAACCTAGATTTGAGCCTAGAGCTGAGCAATATATTTTGGAGCTATAATCTTGAGAAACTACAGTTTACATACATTCACATAAAACTTAAACGGGATTTAACATATTCATATTATGTACTATGGCAGTGTCTGTGAATTAGAAATTAGGTAATGTTACATATTTGACTTTTTGTAATTAAGATAATTACTTGGAAGCATTGTAAATAAAATTATTCAAGTATTTCAACAAAGTTGCAAAATGTCTGAATGCCATTTTAGAGGAACTAAAAAATTCCTCTGAGAATAGACGCTTTGATAGAAAGGAGTGAGCACCAATATTTCTGCAGTCTTGTACATCACTTCTCTGTATAATCCTTGTCTCTATACAGAGTGTTTATGAACTACTTAGCAATAAGAAAATGAATTTGCTAGGACTATCGATACCCAGTCATCAGATTATTTACATTATTTTCCACTCTGATACACTCAGATATAATTTAGGGGACTATGCCTTCAACTTAATTATCAGTATCCCTCTAAAATATTGCATTTCCAGGAAGGTACACAAGTGCCATATCTATTTCTGTGCTTCCCTGAGTCAGGAGTTGTTGTAAAGGGATGCCTCACTGATTCACTTTTCTGTAAGTCTGGAAATTGTTGTCCTGTTGGACACATTATTGTGTCAAAAATTATACAACTGTTATCTCTGCACCAATAGTCACTGATGATTTTAGTTATGATTTCTCATTAATTACTTTCTATATTTGTTACCATCTCATGCTAATGGCCCAGCCACAAACATTTATGATACAGTATTTATATATTTAGATATGAATGCATAAATTTGCTATGTATTTTTATATAAATGCATAAATATATATAAGCACATACGCACACATTCACAAAGACAGATACAGTTGTCTAGAAAAAGGCAATCTTTTTGGGTAATTATACTCATGAACAATTTATATGCAGATTGTAAGATTCCAAAGTGTTCATCTGGAAGAGAGTATAGTAACAATACCCAGTCTTTTAGGTATACAAAAGTTTGCTGGATGGTTAAAGATGATCTTTATTTTTTAGTCTAATTTTTAATTTAATAATACATGTATTCATTCTCATAATAAAGAAATTTAAAAGTGTGTAGATTTACCAAAATTCCTCTTGACTGCTTTTCTCTCTCCCAGAGTTTTTTCCAGAGGAACTAATGTTTCCTCTTTGAAATGTTATCCTTCAGCTTTAAAAAATGCATTTATATATGTATATATACACACACACACACACACACACATACACACACACACATATACACACACATACATATATATGTATACACATAGAACATTTTATGTTTGTCTTGTGTGTGTGTCTTTTTAATATAAAAGGTGTTAACAGGTATGTATTGTTCTGCAAATTTGTTAGTCTGTGTGTCCTGCAGGCTCTTTATACCAGGGCATATATACTTACATTATTAATTTTAATAGCTATATGTTATCCAGTAGACTTAGAATAAAATCCCAAATTCTTACTTGATGGCATCTATGGAGTATGGCCACCTCATCTCTCATTGCATCCTCCTCCTTACCCACTCCTTTCTGCTCACACTGGCTGTGTCTTGATGTTTCTGGAACACGTGGAACACAAACCCACCTGTCTCCTTGACTGAGAAGCTCCAGTCCTCAATATTTTCTTGCCTCATTTCCTTACTTTATTCAAGTCTCTACTCAAATACAGCCTCATCAGAAGTTCCTTGATGTTCCTCTCCAATTCCTATATCCTCCCATTCATTCTCCCTCTCTGTTTCCCCTTAACTTGTTTTATTTTTCTTTATATTTATCACTACCTGACATGTAATAGATTTATTTCTTCATTGTCTGTCTTCCTCCCCTAGAATGAAAGGTTTATTTTCGGAATTTGTTCGCTAATACATCCCCAAGGCCTTAGAACAGTGAATGGCACATAATTGGTGTTCAATAAATATTTGTGAATGAGTGACGAGTATGAAACTTTAGTTTGTTAAACCATTTTCTTTCTGATGGACATTTGTTTCCAAGTTACACTATGACAGTGCCACAGTGAACATCTTCTTATATGTCTACATGCATACATATATATCTCCAGGGTGGATTTGGATAAGAAAAATTTTTGGATCAATGTGTATGCACATTTAAAATTTTAATAGGACAGAAAAAAATGGCCCTTCAAAGAGGTTATACCAATTTATTCCCTTCAACAGGGGAGTACCCGTTTCCTTACATCCTTGCTAACATTACATGTGAAATAACTTTTTTAATGTGAGTCTGTGGGAAAATCTGAAGTTTGTTATAAAAGAAAAAGGAGAAAGTACTATTGAGTAGGCAACTATCAGTTTCTTCCTTAAAATGTGTCCATTTCATTTTAAGTGTTATACCACTCTTTTTTTTAAAAAAAATTATAAGCCTATGTAATGAAAAAGTCCAGTATATTGTTATATCTAACTAATTTTCCCCAGGAAATATGATGGTTGCTCTTGACTTTTTTCTTAATGTTATTTTATTTTTGTTTGACAAATAATTGTATATATTTGTGAGGCACAATGTAATGTTATGATACATGTATACATTGTAGAATGATTAAATCAGACTAACATATCCATCACCTCACATACTTATCAGTTCTTTCTTGTGAGAACATTTAAAATCTACCTTCTTAGCAATTTTGAAATATACAACACATTACTATTAACTGTGGTCACTATGCTGTGCAGTTCTTGCAGCTTCCATTTATTGAGTCAAGAATGTTTCTTACTTTGTATTCTCAGCATGCTATGAGTTATATTCTCCCGAGAACAAGACCAGAATCTTAGAACACTTTAATTTCTTCTTCTTTTTTTTTTGACACTTCTCCTGTTGATAGCACCTGTGATTTAAATTCTAAATTGTTACTGGAATTTAAAAAATTACAATGCATACTTATTGGTACTTTATCATACATCTTACTGTTTCTTTGCTCACCATTACATCTTCGCTTGGTCTTCCTCTTGTATTCATTTTTTTATTATACTTTAATACCTCCTGTAGTGATTCTTTCAGATAGTGTCTGACAGTAATAGACTTAGAATCCCACATACTTGAAAATGTCTTTATTTTGCTTTTAAAATATGAATTATAGCTTGGGAGTAAAGCATTTTCGGTTTTGGAGGATGAAAAGAAGTTGGTTAATGGGTACAAAAATATGGTTAGATAGAAGGAAACAGTTTTAATATTCGATAGTGCAGTAGGGAAATTATAGTTAATAGTTTATTGCATATTTCAAAATAACTAGAAGAGAAAAACTGTGTTTTTTCCAACACATAAAAGATTAATGTTTGAGGTGATAGATATCCCAATTACCCTGACTTCATCATTACACATTATATACATGTATAAAAAGAGTCACATATACCCCCAAAATAGGTACAACTCTGATATATCAATTTTAAAAAAAGAAAAGAGAATTTTAAGTTCAAAGTGGTATATTTTATGACCTTAAATATCTAGTCCCACCATCTTCTTGTATCAAATATTATTGACAATTCAGTTTAATTCTAATATTAACTGATCTGTGTCTGCTTATTTTCCTCTAAAATCCCTCATTCCTTTGATTGTG
Source organism: Pan paniscus (assembly GCF_029289425.2). Lineage (NCBI taxonomy): Eukaryota > Metazoa > Chordata > Mammalia > Primates > Hominidae > Pan > Pan paniscus. The sequence continues at coordinate 106,543,117 of NC_073253.2, forward strand.
AGGGCTAATGCTTTTATTTAGGTTTGAGATATATTCAGTTATAATTTACTGAAGCATTTCCTCCAGTCTGCTGTATCTATTCTCTGTTTTGTGAACTACTATTATTACTTAAGTGTTTAAGGATTTCTACCTATCCTCTAGGTCTGTCTGTTTTTCTTTTAAACTCTCTTTTCTCCCCTTTTTTGGAGCACACTGGTATTCAACCACCCATAGCCTGTGGGCCACCTCTACTCCTCTAATTGGCAGTGTACCCTACTCCCCCAAAATCTTGCAGCTATCTTGGGGCCGTTCGCCACTGTTTTTATTTAAAATTGTTTTTAGCCTTTTGGCATTCTGTCATTTAAATAATTTTTGCTGGGCATGGTGACATGTGTCTGTAGTCCCAGCTACTGGGGAGGCTGAGTCCAGCAGGATCATTTGAGCCCAGGAGTTCAAGTTCAGCCTGAGCAACATAACAAGACCCCATCTTTAAAAATATGTATTTATATATTAAGTCAAAATCTAAAAAAGTTTTTTTTATACTTTCTTGTTCACTTAGGTCATGCCTTGTTTTCCACTAGCTTTGTGAACTTCTTTATATTTCAAACATGTTTCTGTTGTTTGTATGGGTTTGGGGTGGGATAGGGGTGCTTCTATGAATTCTTACTCTGTCATTTTGATCCCATCTCTTGCTTAAAGAGTTAGAAAATAGTAAAAATTTATCATAATAATTATTAAACATTAGAGATGTTAAGACTGAAGAATCCTTACCAAAAATTTTTAAAAATATGATCTTGACCATCTTTCCATTATCATTTACTATGATCCTTTTTGATCACAAAAGTTTGGCCCCTTTTGACCTTCAAAGGCAATAAGCAATTTGATCTTAAAATTGCTGTTCCTTTGCCACAGATAGTATCTTGCTAGACTGAAATTAGACGTTTTAAATGAAAATCTCCCCACTTGACTGAATTTCCATTTCTCAGGAGGTGTGTCCACATAGCCCAAAATGTACTATTGAAAAAGTTATCTTTTACCTAATTTTCATTAAGATGTTAACACATGGATGATAAATTTTGAGAAATTAGATTTTACAGGCAAAACGCATGAAGCTCCATGAATACTGGAGGTATTTGAATCCTTGAGATGTCAACTGTGGTTTTGGAGGCCACAGGCTTTCAACCACTTACACTGGAGTCTAGTAGGAGCTGGAATAAGTCTTTGGCTTGATCTTGTAGCAGTTGGCTAAAAAATATCCATTGAATTAAACAGAGGAATGTGGGCATGTTATGTCATAAAGCATTAGAAGCATAATATATCACAGAAACTCCCTGAAACTGATTTTCTGGGATTAAAAGCAATGTTTCATTCGGCCAGTTGCTTGTTGCAATTTCAACAGACTAGAAGCTATCTTATTTTTATTTTCCTTTTTACCTCTTTTTCAAAGTTCCCCATAGTAAGAGTTACAGTTACTTCAGTTTTGGTAGGAGATCATAAATTCCAGCAGCCCTGAAAGGATAGAGATAGTCAATGTTACTTTGCAACCAATATAGTTTTTAGATGTTAAAAAATAAATTATGAATTTTAAAAGGCTGGCCATGAAACTCAGTCATGTTTTTTTCCTTTAAGTTTATGATACACAATTTTTTGTGTATCTCAGTGGCTTCTAGACTGCGTGTACCATTTCATATGTTTTATAATATCACTGCTTCTATTGATGTTTAAGGGACCAAATGATTTTATAAACTGCTTCTTAATGGTGAGAATCTAGAATGTGTTATAAGGATTTATTGGTATATAAATATAAAAACTGTGATCCTGGAAAATTTATAAATTCAGTACTGTCGTAAGTAATGTTTGATCATTTCTCAGGCATGGGTAATAATTATTTAAAAATTTCAGGATGCAGTGTAACTTGGAGAAAGAAGAAAAGTTAGTATTTGGTAAAACTATGCCATTGTAGAATTTGAAGAATCAACTTATTCTGTTACTTTATGTTTCAGAAGCTGTAATAATGTTTTTAGGGCATTCCTCTGTATGCGTTAGTTCTCTTAACTGAGATTATAATGTCCATAAAGGCAAGGGTTTTCCTTTTGCTGCCCTCCTACAGGAATAATTCTAGTGCTTTGCACAATGCTCAGTGAAGAAATGCTTGGTAGTGTTAGAGTCACTGCATAGCCCTGGACACGTGGGAGTGCCTACCTTTGTGTTGGGAATGGACATTGACTCAAATCCCTGTAAATGTTGCATTTCACAGATTTATGCAATAGTCAGTTTCATTATGAAATTAGGAGAATCAGGCTTGTTTGTTTTTTTTGCAGTGCAGCTTAAATAGTTCAAAATAATTTGGGAAGGGTCACTCACAATTATAGAAACCTTTATCTTAATGGAAGAAATAAAAGACAACATATATACTACATTATATTATAAACAAAGAGCCTGTTAGGTTCATGTGAATAAACTAATACTTAAAATTTGTAGCTAAATATAAAAACATTTACGGAGTAAATGCAATGCACCAGGTAGTGTGTGCAGTTCAAAAGTACCAGGTGAGAAGAAATCCCTGATATAAAGAAGTTCAAAATCTAATGTAGTAGTTTTTATTTGGCAATTGAGTCTGTTACAGTGAATCTGATATAATTGTTATTTTCTAAGCAAGGCTTACCAGGCATCTTAAACTGGGTTTTTGCCTCCTGCAAAGAAACCACTCCATCCTTTGCTTTCCAAAGAAATGAGAGAGGGAGAAAAAAGGGATGGTTTCAGTGATAACAAGACTTTTTAAAATATAAATATATAGCGGATCTCTTTTAATGGGAAAACTAACCCTGGAGAGCTCTAGAAAGGATTGTAAAATGCCTTAAGATTGGTTCACACTAACCCAATGGTAGGGTACCGCAATACAACCTCTGGGGCAACAGTTAGAGACTATGATGGTGTATGGCTCAAGGGCGCCCCCTGGAGCACGGCCTTAGTATGAGTGGCAACCCTTGGAGTTTTGCAACACAGGGCCTGCTCAGCGAGGTGTCCTTGTGTAATTAACTAAAATAAGTCTAGTTTGGACCCATTATTTCTTTTATTTGTAGCAAATTTGGTCATAGGCTTGAACTTATTGTGTACACTGACCTGAGAAGTCGGGATAGAATGATGAATATTACTGGAGGAAAGGAGTGAGGCCAGGCCAAAGTTCAAAGGGACCTGGGTTTCCGGCCCTGTGACTGTAGTTCAATTTGAGAAACCCTGACTGAGCTATTTGGAAGGATGAGCTCTGTCATCATAGCAACACTGGGACCCTTCTGCAGATCTCAGCTGTCTCTGTCAGTCAGCTCCAGCCCTGAGCCATCAAATCCATGTATGAGAAAGCTAGATGCTACATACTCAAAGATGTACCAACCAAGCGCAGATGTGCCAGAGGGAGTGGGGAGTAAAGTTTTCTCAGAGAGTGATCTTTTTCCTTCATATGATAGAATTACTGATTATAGAACACAATTATTCTACTTTGTGTCAGGGTACAGTTAATTCAGCAAATCCTAACTCCTATTGCTAATTTATTTCTTATCTTTAAGACTTTTGAATCATTTTATTTTTTATGCCAAAAGTATGGTACTCATTATATTGCTTTTTATTTTGTAGTGCACTACACAGTGTGTGTATGTGTGTATGTGCCTGCTGTGTATGTGTGTGTATATTTACTCATAGTTTTTGAGTGCTCTGAGGGCAGGAATTGAATAATATTTATCCTTGTGTCCTTTGTGCCTGCCCCTGGGTTTGATGCTTAGTTAGGCAATCCACAAATGCTGTTTGCAATGTTGAAACTTAGGAATGGCTAAATTTAGTGGGTGGTAGGATCACTCCTGACGAGCTTTCATTGGGCGAATTGAGGGACATGGTCATTTGGAAGAAGGAAGCATTATACAGCCGGTATTCACAGCAGTATTGAGGTCAGAAGATGTCTGAAACACCTGTCAATTTCATGTGTGTATTATAGTTTGTAAGTAAAAACATTGGAAGGCAGTTTTCATGAAAAGAACGTGAATATCTTCTAAAATGTGTTTTTATTTATCTGATTGTGATTTACTAATGGAATAAGAATATTCCCCAGGCATCACAGTAAGAGGGTTTATTTTGAAACAGAACAAGCTTTTAAATGAATCTTCTAATTAGAAAAATATCAGGCTATAGTGATAACATCTTACTTTTAAAAATCAGCTTTAGCGAATTACAGATTTTTATATAAAGAACATTCCGAAGGCACTGGACAAACATTGTGCTGTAGAAGGCAGACAAAAATGCAATGGCTCAAATTCTTTTACATTATTTTTTGGGACTCAAAGTAACTCTTCCAGTTACATAACCTAGTGATTAATTAGGTTTTAAGTGACCTACCAGAGATCTTATCTTTAATATCTATGTTGCTGCTTCTCTATCATGCTGCCTTAATACAATTAAAATATATGCAGATGATAAAGAACTTGGCACAAAAATGAGCACTCCAAAATTCTAAATACAGTTGTTTCTATAGGAAAGCCAACTGTTCTGTTAAAAATCTAGGCTAGCTGACCTAGATCTCCAAACTGAAAGGTTTGCTGAGACACGTGCAGCCGTGTAAATCTCTGAGATGTGGGTTATTTAAACAGATGGTAACTGTGACACAGTGAGCTCTACATGCAAATTGGCAGAGACCAGGACCAGAAAGGAAGCAGGCTAGAGAGAAAACATAATCTCACTGTGGACCTCTGAGAATTTTAATTAAAACGCAGAACAAAATTCAGAGTGCTTGGATATACTTCTTCAGAATATTAATGGAATATTAGCATTGGTTGGATGGTTGCTATGATACCAACAGTGAGAAAAGCAGGGGAGTTTTTGGAATCTTCTTTAGATTTTGCTGAGTTTCTGGGTGTGATTTGGCCCTGCCAGTTAGATACACTCAAATAACATCTGGAGGAGAAAGGAAGGTCAGGGCAATATTTCTGCTGTGGTGTTGATATTGCCAAATCAAGTTGTGGAAAGTTCTATTTCTTTGTTTTCTATAACAGTATTCTACAGGCAAGGCCCTAGTTTGCTAGGTGTGAAGAGACTATTAAAGCAGAGGTGTTGGTGGCTTCCAGACTCGTGGATCTAGAAATCCAAAAATTTCTGATGGTGACATGCTGGACAGTTCTGTGGTGCTGTTCTGGGCTTTGCTCCTGGGGGCTTATCCTAAAGCCTGCTACTGTAGTTCTGCCGGTGATTGTGCACTCCTGCTTTCCTGTATTAGCTTTATAGCTTAATATAACTAGAATAATGTTTTTCTTGCAACCCACTTGTAAGTGATATATTACATGGAATAAAATATTCTAGCCTAGATATTGCTTGCCTCCCATCCCCTCTCCCTTAATCTATGGTATACATAGTCTTTGTTTCCATGCTGAATTGTAAAGCACACATATCATTCCTCTTTCTCTAGAAGGAAGAGAATAGCATTTCAGGAGAAAGGGGTTAAGCCTCTTTACTACATAATCCAGAGAGATCTTTTTGGCCTCTCTGGGTTATGTAATGAGAAGATTATCAAGAGATATAAGGATAAACATTTGATTTAAGAAGTCAAGTTCATGAGAGTTTGAAGCCATTTTTATAAATTACATATATCAAGATAGAAGATGAAAGAATGGGCTGTGTCTCATGGAAAATTATCTAAAATTGACAAGAAATTTTCTGGAATTAGGGCAATGACTTCCTAATTTATTGCATTTTTTCTTCATTGCATTGTTTTTCCTCAAAGAGAAAGTCAAAAGACAAAGCAAATATGGGGCTGTTTGGCTAATACTACTGGGCCACTCTGATAGATGCATAATCAAGTTAATGCTTGATTCTTTTATCTAACATTTAAAATACAAGTGTATATGCAGTTCCCTACTGTTATTTTACTCTTAAATTATGTGGCTGATGGGGAAATTGAAAAAGTTTCAGCTAGAAAATTAAGAAAAGGACTGACAGTCCCATTAACTACTGGTAATTAACTACTGGGTAATATTTGTATATATTGCTCTTGGCCAATTTTTCTAGTATACATTGCTTGAAAAAATATCAGTACTGTAAGAATATATTTCTCATTTTAAAAGTAGAACTTTTTGCGTGAATCAGTTAAGTCACATTTTTCTATGACCCTTAATTCCGAATTTTTTACCTCCTCCTGGATCAAATTAATTTCTGTAATTAGCTTTGTGTGTTTTCTTTCAGTTTATTTTTTATATTTTGACTTGCTAGTATATGTAGCCACCAGAATACAGGTTACCATTCTTACTTAAGTTCTTCCTATATAAATAAGATCACACTGTATGCATATTTTTGCAACCTACTTTTTTTCAACAATATGCTTGTAAGATCTATCCTTGTACAGTGCTCCTCAGTTCATGATGGACTTTTGTCCCAATAAACCCATCACAAATTGAAAGTACAATAAGTCAAAAGCACATTTAATATGCCTAAGCTATGGGACATCATAGCTAAGCCTAGCCTGCCTTATATGTGCTCAGAACACTTACATTAGCCCACAATTGGGCAAAATCACCTGGCAGCACATCACACTGCAGAGTATCAGTTGTTTATCCTTGTGATCATGTGGCTGACTGGAAGCTGTAGTTCTCTGCTGCTGCCCAGCATCACAGGTTGTACCACTTGTCGCTAGCCTGGGAAAAGATTGAGATAAAAAATTCAAAATTCAAAATACAGTCTCTACCTAAGGTGTACTGATTTCACAACATCATAAAGTCAAAATTGTGTAAGTCGAGGAACCATTGTAAACCAGGGACTGTCTAGATTTGCATAAAGATCTATCATATTTGACTCTTTAGTATTTTTGTATCACTGAGATAGAAAACAAAAACCATTACCAGTTAAACTGACACCCTTATTGGAAGCTCTTTTAGACTTATATGTAGATCTTAAGTCATTTATTTATGACTGTTATACTCTGTGCATATAGAAAGGAAAACATAAGAAAAATTAATTAAGATATTCTAAAACCTCTTCACAGTCAGAGTTAAATTCTTTAATCACTGCTTGCTTCAGTTATGGATGCTTGTGTTTTTCCAAACAGTACCATACTCTGTGCCATCAAAAGTATCAATGAATGAGCAGTTCTTTAAAGAATGCTCCACTATTATCCCCAATAATGTCTTCCAAGCTGCTGATAGCCATTGTGGCAGTCTTGAGGCTCACACTTTCTTGATCTGTCTAGAGGTGTGAATGGAAGGTTTCAAATAACAATCAGAATTCATATTCATTTTTCAAATAACTCTTAAATGGTTTGTTGCATGCAATCTTACAGGGTTGTAGTTGTCCAAGTGTGCCATCAATAATAACCTTTTTTTTCATTCTTAATCAGTGGCAACAGAGGCATTCCTACTGTCTATTCAACAGCAAGTATATGATGCTATCAATTTAAAACATACCATGGAATTGATGAGCTAAAGTAGTTCATTCATTGTAACTGATTAATAGTATTCTGTTTAAAATAGTAACATATTTTAATGATCTATTTCTATCCTCATGAGCATTTAGGTTGTCTCCTTTTTCTTTGCTATTCCATTTCACTTGAAAAATCATTTTATGTGAATTGTGTCCTAAAGTTTTAAAATAGGTAATTTGTGAGGCTTTCATAAAATAGGTCTGACATTTTAAATATGGTGAAACTTTATTACGTAATTAAAACAAATCACTAAATTAATAACAAGGTAACTGTGAAGTAAAAATTATAGTATCCCTTCTTTAAATCTGCTATCACAAATTATTTAAATGACACCCTTTATATCTCCCTTATTAACTCTATTGGCCAGAAAATTTTAAATATCTAGATTGCTAGAAGGTGATCATAGGCAACAAATACTTTATATTTGGCTTTGACTTTTTTTTAAGTTATGTATCCATGTGGATTTGTCAAATAAACATTAATATATTCAATCAAAAGACCTTTATTGGTAGTCTGATATTGCAAGGCATTGTATTGGGTAATATGAGAAACATAAAGATGAACTAACGAGAAACTAAAAAGTTATCTGGTCTCTGCATCATGGCTTTCCTCAGAATCTTTCCCTATTTCTTACATATCACTTCATATTTGGATTCTGCTAACCTTTGAGGGCTGACTTGTACAAACTTGGTCCCAGACACAGATAGAAGCCTTGTCTGGCTCTGGGCGGATCACCAGCCTCAGATAGTCTCTCTTGCTCTACCTCCCCACCTCCCTCTGATGAGGATGCTTAGTTTAGAGCTGCAAGAACTTCCCTGGAGCACAGCAGAACTGTTGAAGTTTAAAGGCCCGTAATAGGCAAAAGAGTCCAAAGGAAGGGAGAGCTATCCGAGAGCGTTATTGCTTCTTTTTCCTGATGTTATTTTTGCTAATTTGGAAGTTAAACATACTAGTGCCTTTCCAGTATTTCTGATCCCCATGGATAATAAGCAAGTGTGTAGTGAGATTTTTATTTCCCATCTAACTTGATTTTTTTTTTGTTCCTGATTTATCTTTTTCTAAATCATGAAAAAGAGATATCTGCTTCTAAAATTATGACAAATTCACTTTTTCACAAAATTGCGCATGGAACCTAACTGTAAATCAGCAGAAGCTATTGCTATGTCATATGCTACACATCCTGGAAATACTGGATGATTTCTAATTTTTTAACATTTCATGCATGGCACATATGGAATGTCTGTCACTAAAATAAGAACTATATCACATACTGTTCTTTTGGCTGGAGCATAAAAATAAAGCCCTACTCCAAGGAGTCGAAACAAATGAAAATTGTCTTAAAGTGATCGTGGTACACTAGAAGGAAAACAGTACTCTGCAGAATATGCAGAAAGAAATATACTAATGAACAGCTTATGTATGATTTGGGAAATGAACTATACACATACACACACATCTGAGATATTCATGTATCTCCTTGTGTATTATTATGAATCCTACTAAATTTATGTTTTTATAGATTCCAATGTGTTTATTCACATAAGCACAGGTGGCCAATGTGATTTTAATGAAAATCAGAATGCTGTGGTACTTTACTAACTTAGTTGTTCAATAACATAATATGTCAGCAGGATGATACCTATTAGCTTTTCTAAATGTTTTTCTATAAACACACTTAAAAGTGCTGCCCAAACTGAGGTTCCTCTACATAATGATGTCACCCACTGTGCTGTAAGCATGGCTGCAATGGATGTAATTTCTTAATTCATTCAAAATCCGTGCTTTTTCATGTGGATAATTCTTCACATCTTTTCTCTTTTGTTTATGACTGCAGTTGTAACTCTTTTGTGCTGTTAGAATAAAGTAGTATATTTATTTGTTTCTATGGTCATCCTCTTAATGGTGAGTTGCTTATGTTCCCTGATGCTCTGTCATCACACGGGAAACTACCCAATGATAGAGCAGAGATTTACCTGCTGATAAAAAACACTAATTTTATCATTGGACCATAATAGACTTGCTGTTAGTAGCATTGCTACCATGCTGCCATCATCCAAGCTTAGGATAAATGGGACATTAGCCAGAGTCGATCAGAGGCTGAATTGGTATGTGACCAAAACGCAAAGTGGAAGTCATAGAGCAGGGGAGATACTTCTGTAAGAGAAAAATGGAGGTATGTAAAATTCAGTGAAACCCATATTCCAATAGTGAGAGCAACATTTAAGAGTTAAGGTTTCTAGGTTTTGTACAGAGCAGCCTGCACATACCATCTTATTTCACCATCATAATCACCCTTTTGAGGTAATTCTTAGCATCTTCGTAAAGATGGAGAAATAGAGCTACAGAGAGAGTAAACCTTTGTCCGGTGTTGTATAGGTGTGCCATTTGGGATCTCACAATACCATATAGATGATTTTTACTTGAAAATATATAGTTGGCTAATTTTTGCTTATGTGTCCATATAATTAGAACACTAAATATGAAATTAAATTGGCATATGATGAACAGTGATGTGGTGTGATTGTAAGTTATGTAACAGCTTTTACATAATTTATTCCACTTAACAGTCCTTTGCAGCCCCTCTTTCAAATGATGCTCAGAATGTTCAAGATGTTTGTCCAAGATAACATGTCTGTGTAAGTCTCAAGGGCAGGACTCAAATCCAGTTCTTCTGGTCCCAAATTCCATGCTATTTGCTATGTATCTAACAGTGATCAAAAAGTTCACCTTATGCAGATTTAGCTGCTATAAAGACTTTATTAAATCACTAATATTATAAATATATTTTTTAGTATTATTTCCAATAGTGAAGTTCCAAATATAGAACATAAAATTTTTGTCTAAGCTGGTTGGGAGCTTATTAACTGATGCATGTTAGAAAGAAAAAAAGAAAACTGCTACTAATGCTACTGAAACTAACTTTTTGATTGCTTAATGGTTGAACTTCTTTGAAGTAGAGTTTTCACTGTTTTTAGACAAGTTCATTTCTTCTTGATGGTTATTGTTTTTGTAGGTTTGCTTCTGTCTCTTTCTTCCCTCAGCAAAAGCATTTATCCTTATGTAGGTTCTTGAGAGTTTTTGGAAATCACAGGTAATCAAATTCCATCACCTCTTTGTTAAAAGATGCTGATTGGTGGAAATACTAGTATCTTTTCATAAGAATGGCCTTACTGAAACTTTTTTTAACTTTTTAAATTTTTCCTATGTCAAGTAGTTAGAGTTTCCCATAGAGAGAAAACCACTACACTTTCTTTCTCTCCTTCCAAAAGTGTAAACAGGCTACTAGGAGAAACCTGAATGGGAATACTGCTTAAGAGTGTACAGCTCATGCTAAGGTGATAGGGGAGTGAATCAAGCCAGATGAGACAGGATAGGAACAAAGTTCCAGAGAAAGTTAATAATATGGGATCAGGTGATTGTAGTTGTGAATATAGTTAGAGTTTAGAAGAGATCAATAAAAAAAAGCTTTGGTTCATATTTCAAAAGAAAATGCAACGCTCATATTATAGTTTATATGAAATCTTGAAAAATTTAGATTTCATTTATTCTGTCTTGAATTTAATACTGTCAATGGTGATTTAAAGAATTATTTGATTTTAAGGAAAGTTTACTTTTCAAACATACGTATTTACTAATACGATAGTCATATTGTTTTGACTTTTTTGTCAAAATGTCAAAATGTTTTTGCATCCTGTTTCATATTTAATACTTTAAAAAGTGTTGGTGGAAGGAATGATTGGATGCTTATGTAAAAGTTTGTCATTCAGACATCTATTGCATCTACTAATATGACTGTTAGAGATGATCAAGTGTTTAAAAGGTGGTTCTGTCTCATGAAAAGCAAATTAAAAATTACATCCTAACCTTTTTATTGTAAAAACCCCATAGCTATAGAAAAATGTATAAAATATAGATATGCTCCCTAATGAAATATTGTTAAGCAAAACCGCCACCCAGGAAAAGAAATGGGAAATTGCCAGCACTCCAGACGCCTCTGGCAGGCCTTCTCCTAATCATATCCCTTTCGTTTTTATGGTAATCAGCTTCCTTGCTTTGCTTTATACTTTTACCAGAAAGTGTGCCATTCTAAATAATATAGTTGAGTTTTTCCTGTTTTGAATTTTATATAAATGAAATTATGTAGTGTATAATATTTTGATCTGTTTCTTTTGGTCTAATTAAGTTTTTAAGATTTATTCATGTTTTGAGCATGGTTCTAGTTCTTTTATTTCATTGCTATATGGTATTCTGTTGTAAAAACATTATCACAATTTATTTTTCTATTCTGCTCAAGGCCAGTTGGCTTGGGTCCACATTTTAGCTGTTACAAATAATGATGCTCTAAACATCTTGTTTTGTAACCTAGCACACATGTGCAAGAGTTTCTCTGGGGTTGGTGATTGGAAGAGGATTGGTGCTCCTAGGGATGCATATTTTTGCTTCATTAGATAAAATGTATCTTTTTATCAAAGAAATTATACCTATTTACAGTACCACCAATAGTGTATGAGAGTCTCCATTACCTTACATCTTTGCCATATCACACTATTTTGAGACATTGCCTGACATTTTAATTTATATTTTTCTGATTACTAAGAGTTGGGCACTGTTTCATGTTTAAGGCCTGTTTGTATTTCCTCTTTTATGAAGCCCCTATTCAGACATTTGCCTATTTTTCTATTACATTGTTTATCTTTTCTGTGTTGATTTTTGAAAATACTTTTATATTCTCTTAGCCTCCTTTCCTCTTATGGCAGAACATGGGGTAGAGAGTATATATGCTATTCCTGTACTAGAGAGTGTAGTCCCAAGGAGCAGGGTTGAATAGTAAGGGGAATAAAACAAAAGGAGGTAAAGCTGATAAAATGGTGCATTACTGATCAAGCTGCTAGTAGTTGCGATAGATTACTCAGTCTCAGAAGATTCTTCCACAAGGTCAGTAACCTACCTCAAGACCTTCCATTGTAGGAGAGAAAGGGGAAATATTTATCAGCCAGTTCCTAGCTCCTTTTGGTTAAAGTCCCATGCACAGAGTGCTAATTTTCTTACACTTCTGGGTTACATATGTATGGGTACTGGTGGTTTAGCCTAAATAGGAAGCTCATGGTGGGAGAGGAGATGTTGAAATGCAGGCATGGGCTGGGTGTGGTGGCTCATGCCTGTAATCCCAGCACTTTGGGAGGCTGAGATGGGTGGATCATCTGAGGTCAGGAGTTCAAGATTACCCTGGCCAACATGGTGAAACCCCGTCTCTACTAAAAACACAAAATTAGCTGGGCATGGTGGCGCTCGCCTGTAATCCCAGCTACTCGGGAGGCTGAGACAACAGAATTGCTTGAACCGGGGAGGCAGAGGTTGCAGTGAGCAGAGATTGCGCCATTGCACTCCAGCCTGAGCAAGAAAGAGCGAGACTCCGTCTCAAAAAAGAAAAAAAAGAAAAAAGAAATACAATGAAGTCAAATATCCAGCTTACATAAGGGACCTTTATTTTTTGTGAATATAAGATATCCTCCTCACCACTTTGAATTATCAAAGTAACCCCTTCAGTGTAGTGGCCTGTCACAATCTCTAAAAGACTTAAGGCAAGAAGGGTAGTGAAACAGCTAATAGTCTTAATTGTTGCAAGTAATCTCAAGGCTGTATTTGATATTCACTATAAATTTGCCACACCATTTATTCTAGATTTTTTCTTGCTCTTGGACATAATTGGACACCAGTCTTTGTGGGTTGTGGGTTAACTGCTGGGTAGTTCCACATCTTTATCCCCAAGAGATCTAAACCTTTAGATGCCTTGCTTTTTTGTTGGCCTATAACTGCCAAAGTTGCTCATTCACCATTATCACAGTGCACCAAAAAATGCCCAATGAATCACCCCACATTCATACTTCTCCCCATCCCCGTTGTGTAGCAGAAATGCTAGCTCTCAGGGTTGATTACTCCTCATAATACAGTAACTCATTTCTTTACCTGTTGGTCCACAAGTATGAGGAATCTAAAATTTAGTTGGAACTTGATTATGTCTGCTGGTGGAAGTAGTATCTCCCTGGGAACCCAATATTCTATGGCAGGGTGTAAAGCTGAGGGGACAGGAAATACAAATTACACACATGGATGATGGTAAGTATTGGTGAGAAGAGCCCATCCCACCTTTATCCCTAGGTTTCCAGACCTGTGCATTCAAGGCCTGTCAAGTATCATAGATATGCCATTGGTTCAACACATGAACCCTGTTTTGGAGTATAGACGCCTGCTCCCCTACCCATAAAAATTTTCCTTGAGCTGGAAGCTAAGATGGTGTTATAACTGGCCATTTCATTGTGCTGTTAGGCCACCTGCTTCTAATCTTAGAAGCAAGACCAATAGGTCCCATGGCTATGCAAACATTTTTGCATCTTCTTGTCATACGTTAATCCCTAGCCAGAGATTAGAGCCTGAGGCAAAATTATTATGAAGTATAATTAGGGAATTATACTTCATTAGGGAATTAAATTCCAGGCAGTAGGAGTGATGAATAAGAGAAATGAACCAGGAAATGAAGGAATGCCAATATACAGATGTGTGGGCCCAAAGTATAACTACTTAAATCCATGGGACTATCCCCTGAGAAGCCTTATAAACTGCTGCTCAGAACCATCCATCAGAGGCCAGGATGCGGGGCAGAGCCAAGGGGAACGTTTTGTTCAGTGACTCTTGAGCTGGGCACAGACAAGCACTAAAAGGTGCTAGTGTTTCCACTGGTGTTTCCACATTTGTGAGTTGCATATGTGCGGGTGCCATGGGGTCGAGTGATGGAATCAGCAGGGAGACTACATGGTGAGAAGTGGGAGAAGTGCTGGGCAGGCATGAGGTAAGGTGCCAAGGGTCCCCTACTAATACCTGGGGAGTAGAAAATCACACGTCTCTTGGAGGTTTATTTAAAAGTGAATATGTAAAACGTATGGAACCACATAAGCAGATTTGGATTCCATCAAGAAACTTGGGCTTATATAGTCCAAATCCCATTTAAATTAAGAAAATGCCACTTGGCTCTTTATGTTACCATGGGAAATTCTAAGGCAAGAATCTCAGAATCAATGTTCTTGTGGTTTGTGTATACATAAGATTCAAAATTATAAGTGAAATAAGCCCAAAACTTTTAATGAATCCCTCATTTTTATGTCAAATTATCTAAAATAATTATGCATTGGATTTAATTATTGAATGTAGGAGATTATTATGTGTTCGAAAAATAATAACAGTTTGAAAAATCTCAGTGTTAACACTGGTCATATCCAGTGGTGACATTATTTTCTCCTTTATGATATCCTGTATTTTCTGAATATTCAATACGAAACGTGTATTACATTTGTGATAAAAAATACAATAAATATTATTTTAGAAATGAAAAAATAACAAAAAAGTTGATAAATGGCTGTTGATTTTCTTTCCTATAATCATGGTTTCTCTCTTGATATCTATAGACACACTTCATTGCTTTTCTTTAAAGTTAACCGAAGCAAGTGGAAATTTTTACTCATCCTTATGTCGTCATACCTCCTTGGTAACTTATATTAAGTCTCTATTAAGACTTTAATTAATCTGTAGTTTTATTTTTGATATTTGTAGAGACAGGGTCTTACTCTGTTACTCAGGCTGGAGTGTAGTAGCATTATCAGTGCTTACTGCAGCCTTGACCTCCTGGGCCAAAGTGATCCTCTTGCCTCAGCCTCCTGGGACCACAGGCAAGGACCACCATACCCAGCTAATTTTTAATTTTTTTGTAGAGATGGGGTCTTGCTGTGTTGCACAGCTGGTCTCAAACTCCTGGCCTCAAGCAATCCTCCTGCCTTGGTCTCCTGAGGTTCTGTGACTAGAGGCATGAGCCAGCACACCTGGCCTATATTTTTAAACCTGTATGTAGGGCATTTGCTTTCTTAGTTTCTTTTCCTTATGTACCTTTGAAATTATACTTTTCACTTGTTTGATATCTTAGGTTTTTCTTGACAACATACTATTTTATAAGGACAGTGTCTAGACATTCCATAAAACATGTGTTTTAATAATTTGCAGGTGCTTAAGAAAATGCAAAAGCCACAATGGGTATATATTTATATTCCAACATCCTGCACCAAAATCAGTGGTCCTCAGAGGAATAAAGAAACATGCACATTTGCAGCAAATTTTCTGTCAAATCATAAATACATAACCTAGGTGATGGTAACACTGGGTTGGCATATTCAGTCAGTCTGACAATAGCACCAGGGACAACGTCTCCTCATAATTATCTCCATGATATCACCCTCATGGATAGTGATAGTGTATCTGAAACAGATTGGCTTTCAGCAACATTCTATATTGTTATCATGTTTAAATGTATCTAAGTGCCTTTAAAACTTATTTTTCAAACTACTTATTAGCCACAGATTGTTAAATAAAATAATGTTATATAAAGTATGAATGTATGTGTACATATGTGTTTGTGTGTGTATATATGTATGTGTATATGTATGTGCATATCTATGTGTATATATATGTATATATAGTGTGTGTGTGAGTGTATATAAATGAGGACACATACAGTAAAAGCCCACCTTATTTTAATGGTGAAAACAAGACTATAACCTCAGAAAAAGACATATTTTTCTCTGTTTAATAGCATAGTGAGAAAAATCTAAGTCCTCCCTTAGCCTTTTTTTATCATGAATTTGGATTTTTAAAATATATTTGAGGGTCAAGCATGCTGGCTCACATCTGTAATCCCAGCACTCTGAGAGGTTGGGGTGGGAGGATCACTTGAGCCCAGGAGTTCGAGACCAGCCTGGGCAACATAGTTAGACCCTGTCTGTAACAATAATAACAAAAAAGAAAATATTAGCTGGGTGTGGTGGTGCACACCTGTAGTTCTAGCTACTTGGGAGGCTGGGATAGGAGGATCATTTGAGCCCAGGAGGTCAAGGCTGCAGTGAGCTGTGATCACACCAGTGCACTTCAGCCTGGGTGACAGAGACATTGTCTCAAATATATATATTTGAAGTATTCTTTAAAATGAATTTTTGCAGAATTTAATGCTTGAATGAAGCAGTGTGCCTGCCTTTAAAAGTGGGCAGGCTTCCTGTATTTGAAATAATTTTATATCGGAAGCATTGACAGAGAAAGGGCTTGATTTTTATTAAACTGAATATAATTGGTATTCAGAGTAATACAACCAGTGATTTCTCTTTATTTAAAAGGAAGTAAAGCAGACCTCTATCATTGACACCCACATTTATTATTCCCTGCTACAAACACGTATGGAGAAATGGCACGTGTCATACATTGTTCTGGATTCTGGGGTGCCCAGAGGACTAAGAAACCAATCCTTATTATTTGGCAGAACACCTTCAGTTAAATGTTGAATGGGACTCTCTAGGAAAATATTAGTTTCAATATTTTAAAACCTATTAATTTAAGGTTATATATAAACTTTTGAAGGAAAACACTATGCTTATTGAAACTTTATATTCGATGCTTTTATGGCGGTGGTCTACTTTTTTTTTTGAGATGGAGTCTCATCCTGTTGCCCAGGCTGGAGTGCAATGGCGTGATCTCAGCTCACTGCAACCTCCACCTCCCGGGTTCAAATGATTCCCCTGCCTCAGTCTCCGGAGTAGCTGGGATTACAAGCACCCGCCACCACGTCCAGCTAATTTTTGTATTTTTAGTTGAGACGGGGTTTTACCACGTTGGCCAGGCTGGTCTCGAACTACTGACCTTGTGATCCACCCGCCTCAGCCTCCCAAAGTGCTGTGATTATGTGATTACAGGCGTGAGCCATCACGCCTGGCTGCTGCTCTACTTTTTTTTTTTTTTTTTTTTTGAGACGGAGTCTCCCTCTGTCACCCAGGCTGGAGTGCATTGGCACGATCTCGGCTCACTGCAAGCTCCGCCTCCCGGGTTCATGCCATTCTCCTGCCTCAGCCTCCCGAGTAGCTGGGACTACAGGTGCCTGCCACCATGCCCGGCTAATTTTTTTTGTATTTTTAGTAGAGAAAGGGTTTCACTGTGTTAGCCAGGATGGTCTCGATCTCCTGACCTCGTGACCCGCCTTCCTCGGCCTCCCAAAGTGCTGGGATTACAGGTGTGAGCCACCGCGCCCGGCCCTACTTTTTAAAAATGACTTGCTTTCATGAAAATTGTGAAAGTTTGTCATTGGTTTGTATATATCCATTTATTCACTCACCCATTCATTTGCTAATATATTCAAATGAATACATATAGAAAGCTCACAGTTGTTTTGATGCCATCAATGAAATAAAAATAATAGCCCCATACATTAATAGGAAAGTTAAGAACTGCACAGATGATTGAGTCATGGGCTTATAAAACTACACATATTCACAGTGCTAAAAATGCTATTTAGGTAAATTTGAGGAAAAATCACCCCCAATTACATCACATTTCATTTTGCATAGTACCCTCTAATTACTTTGCACATACACATGTGCATACTTGAAAAATAGCTGCATTAGGCATGTGCATATTTTTGTAATTTTCTTTTTTTACTAAATATTATTTTGAGATATTAGAAGAAACAGCTTAAGAGGTTGAGGATGCCACAAATATTCTCTTAAATTTTTACCCTAGGGTTTTCAGAGTCCTGGTTGAGATATATATTACTCAGTTCAAAAGCAAGATGGTGGTATCTTATAAATGCTAGCACTGTCTAAACTATGAAGACACAACTGATGCACATGTTCTGTATTCTGTTTCAAATGTTGCTTATTTCTTTTTTTTTTTTTTTTTGAGAAAATCCAGTGGGAACTCAGAAGCACATGCATCTGAGTGATACTGTACCAGAAGTCCCTTGGTGCTTGAGTTCATGTCCTCAAATTAGGCAATGTTTCCTCCTTTCTTGAAAAGCAGGTTGCATTTTTCTTAAATTATGGAGTCAAGCTATTATTATCATGAATAATTATTAAATTGCTGCAGATGCTACTAAGCTATGTGCAGTGCATGAAACTGTTATGTTTTTCACTTTTTAATCCAAAGTGATAAAAAGCTGATTGCCTTAAAGCTCTGATATCTATACAGGGAAGTAATTCTTTACATAAAACATCAAGAGGCAAATTTTATTTTAGAAATATGTGACTTTAAAAGTCTTACAGATTTAAATTTCAAATTAAAAACATATTGCCAGCTGCTGTGGTTTGAAAGGGTTTATTTGCAGTTGTTCTGGCTTCAAATTTAACTCTTCATGATAATTCGCCCAAATTGGTTTCCCCTTTATCTCCTATTTAAGAGTTTAAAATAGAAAAAGAAGCCAGCATATCTGCAGAGGAATAAACAGTGTAAGAAGGAGATGGTTACAGTAGGGAGTCCAACAATAAATATCTTTAAAAGCATGACTATTGTCCATGTCCCTCCATATCCTCCAAATTTCTCATTTAGATGCAGCACCATGCTCACTTCCCAGTCTAAAAATCATAGTCAATATTCTGCTGCTGCAAAGTTGAAAGTGAAACGTGGGAATTTTGGTTCAAGTTAGGTTCAAGAACTCCAGCCCTAAAATGATTCCTAAGAATTATCAGTTTATCCTTTAGCTTCCAGTTTGGTGTCAGTGAAGACCACAGTTAGTGGTAGTGAGCAAGATGAGCTCAACCCAGATCTGTGTCTGTAAAAGTTCTCTCTAATAAGACAAATGTGTTTTAGGGAAAAGCTATAATGGAATTATGGCTCATGGAACACATAAGAAAGGATGTTGTCTTCATTTACTCTTTGATTCCAAAATATATTCTGGAATTTACTTGCTAGAGGAAATCTGCAATATTCTAAAACTTTCATATGCTGGGCTCTTCCTTCTTATCCCCACTGTTGTCTAGTGGTTAGGAGAATGGAAAGAGCAGAAAATGAGAGGGGAACAAGGACAATTTGAACCAATATGCTTTTCGGTTTTGGTCACGTGATTTCAAAAAGTGAGGTTGAAGCATATGACAAAAATTGGAGTTTGGGATAATGAGTTTTGATTCTGTTATCAGTCTTCATTTGCTATGTAGTTGAACATAGTGACTTCTTTCAAAGTGGAAATTTTACTGTATTAATGGTATAATATAGATGACCATATATTCTCCTAGCTTTTTCATTTAGAAAGAAATAACTTATGTATTCTTTCAGGAAATTTGCCTGCTGAAAACAAAAACAAGTAATAGCCCACATACTTTCTTCTAGAATATTGGCAGCTTTTTTATCACCCTCTCAGTATCCCACCTCCACCTCTGCGGGTATGGCAAATATCAGTGTATGCTTATTGGCTGTGTTGGAGAAAGAAGCATCTGGACACTCAGCATAAGCTTCCTATAAGAAGTTAAGCTTCCGTTTAGGAAATATATGGAAATATTTAAGCCTAAGGAAAACAAGTCTGTTAATAACACCCCTATATTCCATTACTCAGGAAAAGTCTGGAAAGTTTTCTTAGTTGGCATTTATATTATAGAAGTCATAATCAAGAATGCTTGGTTCATTAGGGATGAATGTTTGGGTTACAAAAAATAAAATTAACTCCTGGTTTGGCAAATCTTTTTAAAAGGGGCAGATAGCAAACTTTAATCTTTGCCGTCAGTTGATTTTTTACATTTATTTAAATTTGCATTTGCATTCTATGATTGTTTTATCAAATAAGTATGTTCTACCAAAAATAATTTGCCAAATATTCATATAAATAGGACAACTCTATAAATGAGTATAGATAGACAAATAACCCGTGGCTTGAAAGAAATTGGGCTTAGGGTAAAAAGGAATCAGTAACTGAAAGTGGAGTTTAAACAAAAACAGAACACAACCCTCAGGTTATCGGCTTCATGAAGATACTATCACAAACTCTTGGGAAATTCCGCTGGGTGATGAGCCAAATGCCTGCAGAGCCAGACACTTCTGATTCAGTAGCAGCAGTTCTGGATCTGTGCATAATACCCAATTGATTATGGGTCATTCTGTTCTAAATCAATACATTTTAGACACAAATATGGCATGAATCAAGAAAATGGTTTTATGCACTGAAATTGATGTTGATCAGAACCTTTATGAGGTTTTAAAGGTGAAAACTTTAATGGGCCTTCCTGCTTATAATTATTTAGAATTGGCCCCAAATCCTTACATTCAGTTGCTTTGAATGGTGGAGGATCCACCTTGCTCTTAAGTTCCTTTAATGAGCAAAAGCTTCAGACACTTTTTAAAACTAAAATGCGAACTAGAATTCCAATTTTTTGAAAATTTTCTTGGTTAGAATCACATTGCAAAAATGAGTTATTTCTAGCAGCACTTAAAAATTAAATAATAAAAAATACTTTGAAATCCAATGGAAAACAATGAGGCATTCTCTTCTTTTTTTCCAAAAATAGCACAAAGCAATTGACTTTCAGTATGACTTAATAACTCATTTATAAGTTCTCAAGTCTTTCCTGGGGCAGTGTGGTATTACAAAGTTAGGCTAGGATGGGGAAAATTAGCTCACTGCACTTCGTCAAACCTATTTAAGAGAGATTTTAATTCACCTCCAATTGACATGAGTGGCTCTCAGTGTCCTGCTGAGCCATATTAGAGCTTGAGGCAAAAGAGAAATTCAACTATACTGATTCTGTTTTTATTTAAAATTCTGACATTCTGGATTTTTTTGCATTGACTATGATTTGTTTAAATATTTCATCAAAATATTACAAATCTTGATTATTAATATTTTGTTGCCCCTTTAAATTTTCCACTGGAGGCTAATGCCTCACTCTCATTGGCTGGGCCTTGTCTATGGTGATTCTGATAAAGAGATCTGAGAGATTTATCTCATTTTTCCCGTTGTACCAATACAAATATCTGAATGTTGTAGTTGTTACACATCATTCTACTGGTACTAATTCCTCTAGGTTTGGAGCTGTTGGTCTCAATACCATGAATACAGTGTTAATTTCATGATTCTGGTGCCTTTTACCTGTAGTTGTGTTAGCTCATTTAAAAAATACTGTATTTCATCAATAATTAGACACACAGGATTTGCATATTTTAACATTTCTCTGAAATTGGGATATATTTTATAGTAAATGGCATCTGCTAATTGGCAGCTCTTTTTTCTTTTTGGTATGTTTTTCAACTGGTGGTATCTCTAAGTTGATGAAGTGCTGTCCTCACCATAGCACCTAATGTAGGAATATTGCTCAATTTTATTCTAAGCATCTGTACACTGAGAACATTTTATGATTGAGCAATGGTATTTATTTCGGTAGCCTTTTATTTTTAAAATTTCTTATTGGCCACTTAAAAATTATGTATATAAGTTCTAAGTAATATGAATTATAAACATGCATTATAAAATTGGAGCCCATATAAAACCAAGAATAGTAAAGGAAAATAGTTTGCAATATGCTTTTCATTGAAATATAATTAATGCACAATACACTTAATTTAGATTATTTTGAATACTGTCTTTTGCAAAGCTCTAAGAATAGCTAGGGAACTCAGCTATGATCACAGTCTACCCAATGAGAGAATTCAACTGCTTCTCTTTCTTCTTCCATTCTGTCTTGTTCCCACTCACAGGTCCTGATTGAGAAGGTAAAGCATTGTCAGTGGACGTAGAGTGGAGATAGGAGTTTTGAGGCCACTGTTCTCCCCACGTTGCCCAGACACCTGCATAACTGGGAGCCACTATGCTCTTGGTTTGTGCAGGTGCGACTAGCCCCTGGTGGTTCTACCCCTTGGCAGTGACTATCCCTGGAGCAGGTGTCATAACTGAAGAGCACAAGTTACTGCTCTTGCAGAGCACACCGCTCGGGCTCTGAATTACACCTGCATGGCGCTCCTCCTATTAACAGATGAGGTTGATCAGATGAGAAAGGCTGTGAAACCAAATGGCCTTAGACATAGTAACTACTGCCCAAGGAGGCACCCGTGCCCCGTTAGGAACACAATGTTGTACCTTTATCCCTGACAATTGGCAGAACATAACAGCCCTGCAGGGAATCTCATGAGAGATTAAGGCAGTCCAGAGCCTT
This sequence comes from Pan paniscus, assembly GCF_029289425.2. Lineage (NCBI taxonomy): Eukaryota > Metazoa > Chordata > Mammalia > Primates > Hominidae > Pan > Pan paniscus. The sequence goes on from NC_073253.2 coordinate 106,565,539, forward strand.
ATTGACGACCACCTGCAGAGATGGTGGGCATCTCTAGACTCTGGCCTATGCTGGGCCCTCAGTCATAAGTAGCTTAGCTGGGATCCTAGTAGTGAGCTGTTGCTCTTTGTATTGTTGTCGTGGGTTATAAATTCAGGGCTCTGCCCTATAGGCACATGTCCCTACCTGGAAGATGCCCTTGGCCTAGGAGGTGGAGTGTAAGGGAAATGGCTGCGCTTTAGTCAGGAGTAGGCCAAGGCGACCTTCCAGCACAGCATGACTTAGCAGGTTTGGAGTGCAGGCTCAGAACTCCACACATTATGTAACCATGTCACATGAAGTACATTAGGTAACCACTCATGTGAGCTTGTGCTTGGCTGGGAGCCGCTATTGTCTATATAAGGTATAATTACCCAGCTAATGCTGTACATAACGGCTTGTGTCCAGAGAGAGAATAAAGGCATGTCGAAACTGTGATTCCTCGAGTGTTTTCCCAGCTACCTGTCACTCATCACCCCCGCTTGGACCTCAGCTTGGGCTGGAACCTGGCACTTGGTGTGACACACATTCTAGATCTTAAAGAGTTAGTACAAAGACAGAAAAGAAGGCAAAGCATCTCATTAATAATTTTATATTGGTTAAATGTTTAAATGAAAATATTTTGGATATATTCAACTTATATTGAATATATTTTGAATATATTGATTATATTAAGTATGTTTTAGAAATTAATTTCCCTTGTTCCTTTTTACTTTCTAAACTGTGACTGCTGGGAGTTTGTAATTCCCTATGTGACCAGCATTCGTAGCTAGTGCTTTGCTTCTGTTGAAAAGTGCTGTTCTAAATTTGATAAAACAGGAAAATCTGGAGACAAGTAACATCTGCAAGTTGATTTCTTCCCATTTCTGTGTTTTTTTTAAAGCTCTCTATAACTCCTAATCATTTGCCCATATATGACATAGTATCGGTGTTTCTTTGTGGTTGCCGAATTTATTAGTTGCACAATATTTTTAAATGTCACCTGTGGTGAGCTTTTCATGGGGTCCCCTCCCTAAGCAAGCCAGCAAGCAGCCCCTTCTGTTCACCAAGAGTCAGCTATATCTGGGTTCTAACTCAGTCTCTTTTTCTCTTTGCACCTCTTGCCTTCTTTGTCACTTTCATCCATGATTTCATGTTGAGGCTAGAGAAAATGACAAGAGAATGGAAAATGAAACAGAGCATGGAGTGATGAAGTTAATTGAAATCACAGAAATGATAAAACAATTGTATACTCATGTCAGAATCATGGGGCTTCTTTGCTCATAAGAGCTGTGAAACGAGACAGAATTATTACCATTAATGAAACTGAAAAATATGAGAGACATAGACCACATTTCGAATTGCTGCATGTTAAGATGCTTACATTTTTCCTTTTCTGAAATCTGAAACTTTGCCTTGTCGGGGAGTAGGACTTGCCTCTTCCTCTAGTTGTTCAAGTTATTTTAAAATTGTAGAATCTTTTTGAAGAAAGTGTGTAGTTTTAGTAAAAATGAAGTCACTGATGAAAAGTATAATCTTTGCATTGATTTTTTTGTGTCTAAGCTTTCTTCTCAAAGAAAAAAATTTTAATTAATGTTTTATTTTCTCCTTTTTTGTTAAAATGTTTAATTCAGACATTACAGTGATAGATATCATGGATAAGTAGCTGAAGAAAATAATATAATTGACTTTTTAAATGAATAAATGAGTTTTTTCCTTCATTGAAACTGGCAAACTTCACACCACTTTAAAGAATTGACCCATTTAAACTTTTGCAACCTATTTTAAATTGGCTGGAGACAGATGTTATAAAAAAGTATGGAATTGTAATTGTTGGAATTAAAAGCAAATGAAGTTATTTTAACATCATTTTTAACATAAGAATTCTCCTAAGAATTGAAACTGCATATTTAAATTAGATTTAGTCAAATGGATATGCAGAAAAATTAATTTTGGGAAAAAACTTGAAAATCAAATTGTTTGAAAACATCTCTCTGTTGTGTTTATAAACTCAGTGACCATTATTTTACATACGGGATTTTATTTATTATTAAGAAAATTTGCAGTTTACAAATTTGCAATTTGAACTGACCCGTAAGTGAAGTCCACATGCTGGAGAAGGATTTAATAGCTTCATGGCTTACTGGTTTTTTTTTTTTTTCATCAGCCCTGTTCAGGTGCCTTTTGTAAGACATATGACCCCCCTCCTTAACATACTAGGCCTGGGCATCTTGACTATAAATGTGATTTGCTTCTATATATTTCAGGCAACATCTCTTCCTAGCATAATTGAAAAGATTATTTACTGGAGAATGGCAACAAATGGCTTTTTCAAAAAAGACTTAACATATCCTATAGAATGATTTATATACAGCAAACTAAACAGTTAAAATGAATATAAATATGTATGTTTAATTAACTTGAAATTACAGGAATTGACAAATAAAGAATAATTCTGGTGATAACTGCTGACTTGCTCCCACATGGATGGTGATGAAACACTTAGAATGGAGTGATTAAAGGAACTAAGTCCTGATCTTACTGGAAACTATGTCTAGTAGGATTGGAATGTCTCTAATGAATTCTTCATTGCATCAGAAGTCATTATTTTCCTTTGAAGGGGGAATGGGAGAAAATATAGATAGGAAGGTGAATTTTTCTTAATAAACATAACTCTCATAGGGGTACCTGCGTCTGGATAACATAAAATAATAAAATGAATTGTATTTTCCCAATTCAGAGACAATTCTTCCATTCTAGCCAAATAACTTCCTTATACCCTCCCCCACTATCATTTTGGGAATCCTGTTTTTTAACTGGACTCCACAACTTTCCTATACATAAACTTGCTTCCATTTATAGATTAAGTTTTATTTTTAGGATTCAACTAAAGTATAAGCCATTGTAGTTTTTTTGCATACTCACTCTTCGGTCATTTATTCTCTCTACAGTTCACTGGCAAGATGATTAAATTTAGTTGGTTTTCATATGAGAAAGAGAGACATCTCTTTGCTCAGTTAAGAAGTATTTATTCTGAAGAGCTTTTGATGTAATGATTTAACTGGCATTAGAATTCGGTGAGGATGCTTGCTGAAGGGTAAATATTCTTAAATTATAAAGCCCTGGATTCTTTAAGCCTTTCAGCTACCATTGGCTTTGGACTGAAAAGAAATCTTAAAACATTTTATATTAATAAGCCATATTCTCTCAGTGTCCAGCTACTAGTTAGCTGTAAATTAAACATTTTTGGAAACTGCCTAACATTCTCGGGGTCCCAATTACCTTATAAATGTATCAAAACTAGTTCTTATTTTAAAATGCACTTTATTAACTAATAAAATATGAGCAAGCTTTAATTTTCAAAAGCCTGGGGTTCAGAAATCCAAATATATAAAACATATAAAATAGGCGGTGGTAATAAGGATTACTAAAGAATATTTTTGTTTTATGAAATAATTGATCAGTGTTTCCTTTAAAAACATTAATTCCCTTTACTGTAGTTATTACTTTTCATTCAAAGATATTTATCTACAAGCTACAAAATTTGCAGATGAAACTTAAAAATTAATTTTGGGAGCAATCCTTAATGGAGATCAATCCAAAATGACAGCTAAGCATCTCTGGAATTGAAATTTAGTCCAGTGGGAAACAGAATGTTATTTAGAGAGGTTCAGTTTGACTCAGATTTCAGGAAAAGTCAGTTATGTAAAATTCTCCTAGAATCATTTATGTTATGGAAAACAATAGCTTATTACCAGAGCTTTAGCCCTAAATACTGAATTCGTTAAAAGTGCCTTCTGTAATCTTAAAATGAAACCCATTATTTATTTGAAGTAAAAGGAAAATTAAATATTCAGTAATCTTAAAATTACATGTATTTAATTATAGATGAAAAATAATTGAGATATAATTAACCTTCTATTTGCCATATGGGGATTACCTGTGTTGTGGTTATATTTGTTTAACTTCATTGACTGATATTTCCTTTGTACTATAAACATGTAAGTTCTTTCTAGTGTCCAGGAACTACAATCCGTGGTCGAGATGTGAGTGAATAAGACATGGTTCTTGGACCTGAGTATCTTAGAGTCTTTGAGTTCAAACAAACAAAGCACACACAAAAGAGCAATGCAGTGTCACAAGGCTCTGCTAGCTGATGGTCCAGGGCACCCTGAGGGCACATCGCTTAACAATTGTCGTGCTTTGCAACTTGAGACTATTCATTGTCAGTAAGCATGTACACCAAACCAAATGCCTCCTGAAGGGACTTATCAGTTCTGCCTGGGCTAAAAGATGTAGGAGAGGAAACCCTTTGACCTGGGTCTTAGGTGGGCAGGACAGGGTGAATGGCAGAAAAGGCAGCATGATCAAAGATGTGCATTTGTGGTGGGAACCTTTCAGGTGTCTGGGATCAACACCCCACTCCCTCTCAAGGAGCCCTGGCCACTCTTGGGCAAAATATGTGCCCATTTTTGTTGTTGTTGTTGTTGCATTTAACCATTCCCATAAGGTCCCATTAAAGCTGAACCTCCTTAAGCTAAAGTCAAATCTAGGAGTGAGAACTGACTCTGGTTCTGAGCCATTAACAATCCATTTTACTGCCTGCTTAGTCATCCTCCTGGCTTTTTCTCTGGGTGAGCTGTGGCACAGGTTATTTCTTCTATTCCGACTTGTTCACCTGGAATTTTCCAGGTCTGGATCATGGTAAAGTGTCCCTCCATGACCACCCTTTAACTTCTATTATCTCACTAAAATGTCTGTTCTCTAAAACTTTGCTTATTTTTAAAAAGTGAGTTGAAATAAATGTGGGTTGGATATGGGACTTTAGACTTGGAATTCATTCCATCTTTAGGACCACTGGTGGTCTCAGTGTCATGTGGAGGTGGGGGCAGATATTGATAAGGGACATAGGCTAGGCTGATACCTTAATTTGCAGGAAAATAAATGTGCTATCTCACACATGCTTCAGCATAGATAAATAGTCTGTTAGATTAAGGAAATGAGTAGACAGCAGGGTTCAGTCTTCTATGTCCTCTTTTCTACAACCTGAGGAGAGTTTACTGACACCGTTTCATGAGTGCATACATTTACCTGGTGCATATATTCACCTAGGCTAACAAGGCATATTCAACCTCGTTTTGTGGGTAGAGTTGACTTAACTGTGCTCCTCCATCATGGCCACCTGTATCCCCACCTGTGCAAAGTTTCTCTAGTTTTATTGCTTTGTTATCTCTTTATCACTGTTTCTACCTCCTCACCTCCATTCTCCAGTAAACATCCAATGTGTTTAGTAGCTTCTTTGGAAATAAATGTATCCTTCTAAAATAAAGTGTTATCTGTGTACATATGCTTTTAATAAAGATAAATGATATTGTGCTACATCGTGACTAAGACGTCAGGGAGTTGGTTGACAGAAGTTCCGGCACTAATGACAAAAGAGGCATGAGCCAATTGATAGATGGCCTTGTAAGTCATGCTAAGAAATCTGAATTTTACCCATTGGCAATGGGGGGTAATTGAAAGGTTTTAAAAAGAAGATGTCGCTTTAGGACTCAAGCTTACTTTGACAGCAGTGTGGAAGATGGCTCAGAGGGGTATATATGTAAATACTAAGCCTGGCACTTAGTACATAGGAACTCCTCAACAAAGACAGCTAGTATTACTTTTCATGCTTTGGTAATCCCTGTCCTAGTGAACACAGTATAGCTTTAAGATTAAGGATATGTTCTGAGCGATTCCCTTAAGGAAACTTCTACTGAATTATAAAAAGTATATTGGCCTTTTAAAATAGTAGCAGAACTATAATAAGAATTGTGAATATGTTTCTTTTTGAGTATATGAAACATTTATTTATGTTCATTTGGGATGCTTTCTCTAGTTTTCTGGGCTGTAGGGATGATGAGTCACTTTAGCTGTGTTCATCTGACAGCAGTGGTGAGGATCATTTTCACAGACACATAACAGATCTCACACATATCCGTTCTAAGAACACCAGTATAATACAGTTGAATTTAGATAAAAATTCAAAATAAAATAAGCTTCTTAACTAGTGGAGCTTATTTTCAGAGAGAATGGTATTAAAGAATCTGGTTGTCATCAACCTTTTTATAGTGAGAGCATTACCTGGGTGAAGGTAAAATCTTAAACCCAAACCCTCTCCCACCACCCTTTTTTTATTGCAAGGGAACGTGACATCAGTTTATCTGGCATAAGGTTGTAATTAGGTCCAAAGCAAAAAGAAAAAAAATTATAGTTCCTCTTCCTTAGATTTTCTAAAACTGGCAGATGGAGGGGCTGCCTGCTGCCATGTGGCAGTCACCACCTGCACACTTGCTGTCCTTAGAGAAGACTTGCTGAGAGAGAGTTCTTGTATTAGCATACTATAGTGTTTATACTTGTACCTCTGGGATTTCTGTTTGAAGAATAATTGGTCTTTGTATGAAAAACTCTAAATAGATGATACGTTGATGGGCTCCATTCTCTCTTTAGAAGGAAGGTGGGTGCAGAAGAGAGTACAAAGCCTATGTAATAGATTGAGGCCAGGTTGTTCTGGACAGTTTGTGACCTCCACAGCCATGTAGGGGACATCTAGGCTGTCCAGAGCTGGCCTCACACCCTCTGTTCATTTGGCAGAGTGTCATCCAAAGGAAAGTTGAAGGATTCTTTGCTCTTCTTGGGAATTTTTGCAAAGCCTTCATAAATTTCTAAAAGACATTTTTTCCTCAAAGACATCAAATTGTTCTCAAATTTCTTGTTTCTCAAGGACAATCATAAATATTATATAAACCATCTGTGTTTGCTGTCATCTTTGGTCTCATTCCAGTAGAGAATCAATATGGGTAATTTGTCAGTCTTCCTAATCTTCGGTAGCAGTGAGGTGATGTTGTGTTGTTGCTATTTGGCTTTTGTTTTTGTTTCCTTGGTATTTTTTAGCTGCCAGATCTCCTGGTATGTGTAGAAAACCAGATTAAAAGTTACATCATATTTTAGAAAAGTCAAAGATCTAAAAATATGAGATAGAGTTTCATCCTAGAAAATGTTAGTCCTTTTTTCTTTGAAGGAAAGCAAATTCTTGATTTTCTAGTTATGAATTTTTATACAAAGAACTTATTCATTCTAAGAAATAACTCTATTTCATTGTGAGGTGATGCACCCTGCAACCTGGCCAAATGCTTTCTTGCAGCTGGATGCCAAGACCTTAAGACCAAAGTGGAGGACTCCTAATAGATGCCCAGAGAATATGGGTTTGAGGGATCACCAAACAAGCCAGATATCATGGTGGTTATAGGCGTAGACTTTAATACTAGAGAGAACCAGCTTCAAGTTCCAAATTTACCTCTTATTAATTGTATGACCTTGAGCAAGTCAGTAACCTTACTGTGCTTCACTCTTTTCATCTGTAAAATAGACATTAAAATAGCTAGCTTATAATGTTGTTCTGAGAGTGAAATGAGATAATGCCTGTGAGGAGTATAACACAATGCCTGGCTGTGAGTAACTGGGTACTAGGTGTCAGTTATTATTGTATTCCAAGAGACCTGAATTTGTTCATGTTTTTTAGGATTCCAGCAGACTCAGTCAGTATATCTAGAGGCTTCCTTGACTTCTTTCTTATGGAATATTCTGAAGTTTCTAGTGGCAGCCAGAAATTTCAAGATACAAATCAATGATACTTCAACCACAAATTAAATAAGATTCTTTAGGTTGTGCCTTCTAAGTCTTGTGGAACCATCCAAGAAACTCAGAAATGTCTCTGAGTTTAAAATACAGAGTAGGAATGAGCTGGAGGCCAACTCCCCATTGATTAATGTGATTTGTTAGTGGAGAGCCCTATGCTCATATGGTATCTTCTCTGGGACAATCTTTGGAGCATTGGCTCCAGTATACATTTTGCAGACTTCACGTTTTAATGCGGCCCTCCTTTTTTGTCTTTGGGCAAATATTAAAACTAACTTCCTTGCAGACTTAAAACTTTTAAACTTAAAACAACTTTAACTTAAGCTAAGTGTGAAGGATTTGAGACCTTTCACTACACCAAAGGGATGCCCCTTCTATTCTGGGTACCCTGTATTCCTCAACAGTTTATGATTTTTAAATTGGGTAGGTCTCAACTTAAGCCAGGGTTTCTCAAACTCAGCACTGCTCGCATTTTGGAACAATAATTGTTTGCTGTGCAGGAGAGGGGGTCATCCTGTGCATGGCAGGATGTTTTGAAATATCCCTCTCCTCTGCCTATGAGATGTCAGTAGCAGCTCTGTCTCACCCCCAGTTATGATAACAGAAATGCTTCTACCCCGTGGAGCAGCTAAGCTGAATGTTCTCACTGTTCTTTGTGTGGGAGTCTCTTCAGTAACAGAATTAAAACTTGAGATGTTTTTTCCCTCTATTGAACGGTCTGTTAGAAACTCTTTGTTACCTTTTAATATGTCCTTATACTTAAGAAATATGAATATCCACACAACTTTCCTCAAAAATATCAACAGTGAAAATCAGGGTCTAGGTGGCAATGAGTAAAGCAGGGTGACTAAGAACATAAGTGATGAAGTCAGACTGGATCTGAATTCAACCTTCCCTCCCTACTACATGTAAGCTTTGTGATCTTGGTCATGTTCCTTTAGGTCTCTTAACCTCAATCTTCTTATCTCCTGTTATGATAGATTACCATTAAGAAATAATGTGTGCAAAGTGATCAATACAGTGCTTAGAGTGTAGAACTCAATATAAGTTGGTTATTTGTATTTTTTCATTTTAATTGTCAAAGAAAAACCCCTCTCTTTAAGTGAATTTCATCTGGAAGGATTTCAACAGAATACCCAGAATGCAGACATAGCTACTTGCTGCTTACATATCTTACTGTGGTGGAGTCAGAAAGGAAGCCAATGAAATTGGACTTAACTTTAATATATGCTCTTTTAAATGATGTGTGATATGTGTATTGATTGTCCTTTCAGTAAATTTTTGCAATAATTTGTATGGGTATATCGAATTATAGGAGTAGAATCTTCTTTGTAGTGAATGTTAGTATTCTTAAGTGTGTGTCTTTTTCTCTGTTAGGACAATTTTGTTTTTCTGTAGAAGCCACTCCCCAAAAGTATAATAGGAAGTAATGGAAAAACTAATACATTATTAAACAGCTGTGAAATTTTGGGGAACGCATTTATTTAATATATAAGGTATGGCTGGTACCTAGAGTGGAGTTTAAGTGTAGGATTTTGTTAGTCTTAGGCTGTGTAATTTGGTGAAGAGTTAATGATACTTTTTGGTGGTCTTGGAACTACTTGTGAAGACTCACTTTTTCCATCATTGTTCAAATCCAGATGAGACTTGACCAACAGCATATCCATATAATGGAAAGTCATGTTTTAATACAGTCCCAACATTTTTGCAATCATGGATCTGCAAATCTGTTTATTAGTAAAGCACATATTACAACACAGCTTTATAACAGTGCATATATTGTTCTTTATTTGCCCCATAACCCACATTTTACATTTCAAAAGTTTGCTTAATTAACTAATAAATTTAACAGTGCCTTTAATTCAGAAAAGGAACAAAAATACTTTATAATCTTTTCAGAATAATATTCTAGTATTTTTAGAACTTTAAAAAGCTGATAGTTAAAAATGTGCAGAAGCTAATGAACCAATTAATTAGTTCCCACCAATATAATTATATACCCTGATGTAATTGTGTGTTTCATTTCTGTTCTTGAATATGATTGAAAACCGTTAAGGCCATCAAATAAGTGTCTTGTTAATACGTTGAAAATACCATTTCTGTCTTTATAATGACAATCAATTACAAATGAAGAAAGCTGACATTTACCAATATGGGAGTTTTTATTGTTGTTTAAAATAATCCAGAAACAACTACAAAGGCTTTCTTAATGTTGACATTTTGAAGAGTGGATCATATCAATTTAGATGATGAAATGTAATTTCTGAGATAATGGATTTGATATCAAAAAAAGTATCTTATCAAAGATAAGATACTGCAATAGCAAAATGACATGATTAAATAGATACCATGTTATGGTTCTACATGGCTATTTCTGTTCAAGACACTTGGTTTCCTGGTAAACAAATTGTTACCTTGCTTATTGCTGAATTAGCTGGAAAAATTTTCCATACTTTATTTGAAGTGTGTGTGCATTTGGATGTGCTTTTGGCAGAGTTTTTAAAGAAGAAAAGTATTAATGAAAAGGTTTTATTTTCTCCTCAAAATTTATCAGCGGGAAAAGTCATTGCCTGCACAGATACTTAGAAACTTTTGGTAGCATTAGCTTTTCAATTGATTAGGGAGAGGAATAGTGAGCTATTTTAATTTTCTGTACCATTTGCCTGGTGCAGTTTAATGAATATTGATTCATACAGATTAATTTGAAATACTAACATTGTAGGTGGTGCACAGAACATAGAAAAGCTCATTTATTAATGATTTCTTGTCTCCCTGATTAGGTTAGTTTTCACCTGGTATTCTGAAATCAGATAAAGAAGAAAGAAGAAAATTAAAATTCATTTAGTTTCATTTATGTGCCTGGCACTGGGCTAGGACCTTTCACATAAAATATTTAATTTAATCATCACGACAATCTTAGTTGTGGAAGATTATGATCTTCATTTTTTTGTATATAAAGGAACTCTAAACCTCATTCTTAATCTCTTTTCCTCTTAAGACTTAAACTTTCTAATTCTTTTACCCCAATGTGCGTAGGAGGAGCTAAATAAATGTTAGCTTGGAAAAAGCGATTTTCTGTTTGGCAATATTTAGACAAATTCTGCCATGTTTTTTTGAAAAGGCTCATTCTCAGTTTTTTAAAGTCTGCAGCCAGTGACAGCTTCTTCTGCTAGATAACTGTCACCTGAGATATTGTGAAGGGCTGCAATGCCATAGCCACAATACTTTGTTTTCTTCAGAGGCAGGTTGGAAATCTAGGATTGAAGTTATAGAGGGCACAAAAGAGTTTATCATTTTGTTTGGCTCTCTAGGCAATAATTTGATGCTATTTTTAATTAATGCAGGAAGCAAAACAGACCACCACATTTTATTCATTAAAGATTGCATATTCAGGGAACTCAAATTATTTCATGACCCTAAGCAAACATTACCAGTAATAAAGAGGAAATTGACAGTCCCTCAAGGGCTTTCCAATAATTTCTAATCACATCAAAGCTTTGACATGTGGCCTAATACTCTAATCCTTTTTCTTCAGCCTCCCTTGGCCATTCCTGCTCCACAGTAACAGGGCAGGAGATGTCGCCAGTCCCCTAGGGAGGATAAAGGATCAGCTCAGTTCTTTTTCTATGACCATCCTTTGCTGTTTCAATTTGAGGTACTTTGTGATCACCACTGTCCCACTTAACTGTTCTCAACATTTAGTCTCACTCCACAGACATTTGCCCAGGAGGCTCAGACTGACATTTGCAAACATACTTTGAGTTGTAACCTTCTTTTCCTTCTTTTCTTCTTCGAAGATGAGAACACCTGAGGTGACTTTTTCTTTTAACTCTGAGCTTCTGATAGATGTTGAGTGATTGATCTTCCTCTAGCTCTGAGGACTGGCCCCTTAGCTTTAACTGGATGTTTGAAGAACGTGAAGATGCACAGTGAAGGCTCCTCTACAGGCGTAGAGATAGTGTCATGTTTGACCTGCAACTGCGTTATTTGTTTAAATCATTTGTTTTAAAAAAGAGTTTTCTTAGGTGACATTGTGGTTATATTAGAAGAAAAAAAGGATAGGAGCCCATAGTACCTCAGTGCTTTCCTGGCATTGATAAATCACCAGGAGCAAGGAATCTATAATTTCAATTAATATTGCATTTTCAAGAATAGGAATAGCAACATTCTAACCTGTTTCACAGCTATTTAAATGTTCTCTGAAAGACTGGTTGAGAACAAAACCAGAACACGAAGTGAAGACATTTGACCTCTACACTAAAAATTGAGTTGTTTTTGTAATTGTATCCTAATATATTTTGAGGATTAAGAGCACATAGGAATTTGTCTTGAAATTTCTAGCTGGTTCAAGCTTCTCTCCTTTGTTTTTGACCCAAAAACAGAATGCACGAAAACTACTGAAGAGGCATTAAAAATAATAATAATAAAGGACATGGGCTTGGAACCGAAGACACCATGGGCTTCTGATACCTGTAAGAGGGACTAAATATTAATGCATCTGATAAGAAACAAGTGCTAGGAGACTTTCTTCCCAGAAATTATAGGTCAGGCTAATGTAGGGACTGAAATGCGCTAAAAAATGAATGTCAAATTTCACAGTTACATTACATAGTGATTTAAATTAGTTCAGGTTAGTTTAAGGCAACCATTTGTTCCTAGTTAGATCTATATAGTGAACTCTTATTTCAAGGAGTATATTGTTAACTTCCCTAAGTACACAACTGATATAAAATCACGGTAAAGCCTATGTTTTAAGAAAGAATTTGAGTTTTCTTAGGGCAATAAGCAATACTCATTCGTTCAAGCTTAGCCTATAGAAAGTGTTTTATAATACAGCATTTATTAAATAAATAAATAAAGTGCCTCAGCCAATAATTGTAACACAAACTTCTATTTTTAACATGTTTCAGACCCTACAAAGAGTTTGAACTTACATGATCCTTATAATGAGTCCATGAGGTAGATAAAGCATATGTGGTTATGCCCCTCATTTGTAGATGAGTAATCTGTTGGTCAAGTAGGCCAAATGATTTGTCTGTGGTCAGGACCAGCTTCATGGGCATGTGTCCTGTACAGCCCCACAGATTCCTCTGCTCAAAAGGGCTCTGCACTTGGTTTAATGCTCTGCCATGGCCATGTTGAAATTTTAATAATTTTTGAACAACGGGCCCTGTATTGTCTGAATGCAAATATTACATTTTGTGTTCAAATAAATTCAGAATCCTAAAGCCAGTGGAGTAATATGTAAAAAAAAAAAAAAAAAAAAAAGGAAAACAGGATTAAAAGGCTATTTTTTATCGGACTGTATAAAGTTAGGTTGCTAAAAAAGAAAAGCAGATTTGTACTACATGCGAAGAGAATGGAAACACTTGATTTAATTGACACAAGTTGCTTAATCCCTTTATACCTCAGCTTTTCATTTATGGCAAGAAGGTAGTTATGACTAGTAATGGTTGGTTTGTGGAAGTGTATTACATAATTTAGTAAATGCATTAGGAGGAAGTGTGTTATCTATCTATGACACAAAATGGCTTACTAAGTAATAGCCTGAAAAAGGTGATCAAAATTTCCATATTTGGATTTAAATTTGGCAAAGTGTATGGCTAGGTGGATCACAATTCTTTATGATCCACATGGCTGTGTAGTACCCCTGTGCCTGTCCCATAATTTGTCAGGTAATAAAATCCCAGATGTGGTTTCTGTTTTCTGAGATGAGTAAAGTGAGGCTCATTCAATACTGTTTATAAAGTATAAGACTCTCTTAAGACTGATTGCCATAGCATAGCCATGTGGAACAGTTGTTTTATTCCCTAATGACTTTATTATCTAAGCGGGAGAGAAAGAAAATATTATTTTGGGGTGGAAGGTGGGGTTCGAGGTGGAGGAACTAACAGAGTGGAAATACCAAGCTCTGATACCAGTCCTAGGCAATTCAACTTAGACAACACTGTCCAGAAAAGCAGTGCCACTTCTAATTCTAAGAATGTCTCTTAAATTGTAATGAAATGTCGCTAATGTCACTTCTGGCCTTAATGAAAGAATCAGATAATTGTGTTAATAAAGACAGAATTGGCTATGACTCCTGGAAACAAATACAAATATTTGACAGAGCTGACAGAGTAAGTATGAGGATAATGAAGATAACACCTTAAAATCTAAATAGATTAGAAACCGTATAATTTTATCAGTCTTATGATGCAAATACTGTTGACAAAGATGGAAAACAGTAAGTAGGTGTAAGTGGATTCTTTGTTGTATTTTTATTTTTCTTTTATAACAATATTCTTCTCTCCTCTCTTCCTCCCTTTCCTTCCTTCCCTTCTTAGAGGATTTAAGACATTGTTATGACAGAGCTGGTAAGGAGTTATTCATTCAATTTATTTTAATTCTCCAAGCCAGTATTGCAGGTCTACTATATGAAAGACACTAGCTTGTCACAGGCCTTCACCCTCAAGTCACACTGGAGAGACACATGCACACAATTAACTACAATTCAAGGCAGTGTGCAATATGCTCTGTAATGGTGGGGTCAGATTTCTATTCTAGAAAGATTTGTTCCAATAGTAGTAGTGATTAATTTATCAATTGAGAAAGTGTTAAGTTTTGGGGACCTTTCTAGATAGACTTCCACAACAGACTGTGTGTCTTAGTGAGAAGGCCTGAGACACAGCAGTCTTGGATTCAGTATCAGCTTTTCCCTTTATTAACTATGTCTTTTTGAACAAGACATTAACTTCCCAAACTGTGCTTTCTTTATCAGCTGTATATCATAATATCCCTTGCCTTTTTTGCTGGGTTGTTGTGATTATTATATCAGATTTCTCCAATCTGTAAAACATTTCTTGAGCTCCAGTTATATATTCCAGGCTGTGTGCTAGGCACCTGGGACATAGATCAGTAAGATGCTCTGTGAATGCGATGAGTTCCCAGTGTATAATGAAAATTGCTAATTCTGATGCTTATAAAGGGCAGGCCTGTATTGTAAACGAGTGAGAAGATATATTAAAAATCATGGGGACTGTTGGGATCCCTGATACAATGTAGAAAGCATATCCAGTTTTGATGAGACAGCTACTGCTACCTTTAACTGATTGTGGTTATCCAGGAATGCTAGTACTACATTTCTAGGCTTTGTTTTCTTAAAATGTAAAATGTGCCTATTGTTAATGTTGACATCCAATTAAAAAAAACTGTCTAAACATTTTGTATGCAAGATATAACTGAAAGGTGGAATCAACTTATGAGATAGCTGTTTGCAAACTCTAGTCTAGATAGGCATGTATGTGAATCAACCACAGAGGAGATATTAGGTATAGGAGTGGAAAAAGCTAACTTCCAATGAGTCCAGGATGGAATAAAAAAGAATGTGATTTATGTGCCATACAAGACGGTGGTTATATTGGATTCATTAATGCCTAAAACCTTGTTCATCACAAAATTGGAGGAGGTGATGTAAACAAAAAGAGAAGCATGCCCAACTCAGTGAATCTGATACTGCTAGGTAGAAAAGGGAAGACAGAAGTAGATAAGACCAGAAGAAAGATGAGCAAGATGGCACATGGTCTCACATGACATGCTGAGGAAACTGGATTTTTCTTATCATCGTGGGGATAGTGAGCATAGGGGAGGGTCATGGTCAGATTTCCATTCTAGAAAGATTGTTCCAGTAGTACAATGGAGGAGGACTGAAGGGGCATAAGGCTAGAGACCTGGAGCCTATTTAAGAAAGCTATGGAGTAGAAACAGAAATGATAGAAACAGAAATTAATTTGTAACTTAGAAAGCGTTAATGTGTATGTAGTACTATTCATATATGATATTGCCCTTTTTTGTTGTTGTTTGTTTGTTCGTTTGTTTGCTTTTGAGACGGAGTTTCGCTCGTTGCCCAGGGTGGAGTGCAATGGCACAATCTCTGCTCACCACAACCTCCGCCTCCCTGGTTCAAGTGATTCTCCTGCCTCAGCTTCCCAAGTAGCTGGGATTACAGGCATGCACCACCATGCCCGACTAATTTTGTATTTTTAGTAGAGTCGGGGTTTCACCATGTTGGTCAGGCTGGTCTCGAACTCCTGACCTCAGGTGATCCACCTGCCTCGGCCTCCCAAAGTGCTGGGATTACAGGCATGAGCCACTGTACCCAGCTAATATTGCCATTTTTAATTGATATTCAAGTGCATTGTCTTTCACATTTTAACATCTCTGCAGTCAAGATGCATCCTGCAGCCATAACTATGGGCTGTCACAGTTAAATTGGTTTTAGCTTTTCTCTTTTATAGTGATCATAGCATAATGACATTTCCTAATATCAACATTGTCTGATTTGTGAAATGGAATAATTATGGACTCCTAACCACTAGACTGAATTATAAAGAGGTGACATGAAATAAGCTCTAATAATTGATAATCCTACCTACACCCCTGGAAGTGAGCCTTTCAACGTTTCTCTGCTTTGGTTACCAGGAACTCCCACTTCCTGGGTGTTCATGAGATTAGAGGAGGCAAATGTATATGTCAACAGGAGCTGGGAGGTGATATAAATGTGTGTAGCTGCTGGCCGTCAAAAACAGTTGCTGCTCAGGTCTCACCAATGCTGCTGGACACAAGAAGGAGTTAGTGTTGCTGTATTCAAGAAAAGCTGGAAATCTGAATTTTGGTGAAATCTCCCAATTTTTATATGTTGGCAAAACATTCAGCATTTTTTAAAAACCCTGTTCAGACCAAACAAAACACATCTGTTTGCTAAATAAGCCACCAACCTTGCCTCTGCTAAGCCTCTTGTTGAAGGAGTAATTTTCTGAACTTTTAATTTATACAGTTTCTTAATATTAAATGCTAGATATTACTGAGTGTCACTGACAAGCCTAAGTCGCAGCTGGGAGATATGAACTCTCTTCCATGTCTGTATCAGCCATCTGGTATAGCTCTCAGCCACATGAATCCTTTAGAAACAGCAGTGGGTGTAGTCTCAAGGCCTGTGATCTAAAATGGGTAGTTATTTTGTCCTAAAATATGTCTGTTTGATCATCTATTCAACAGGAAAAATTCTTGAGTGCAGTGTTTTGACATAGTATAATTATATCTCATGCCTCAAAATCCTTTTCTTCTCCAGAAACAATAACAGATGCTGTTGATGTTTAAAAAGCTGCCTGGAACACCAAAGGGAAATTTCTTAATTCTGCCCTTAAATAGATTTATCATTTGTTAATCTCCTTCAATCACAAGTTTTGTCAACATTTTCAGTTTACTCTTAATAAATGCTTAAAGAATAAACATATTATTTTCCCTTCTGTAACAATCATGACTGAATCAAATTCAATAAGGTGATAAAAATTAAGACTATGAGGGAAGACTTCTGCTTGTGAGAATCAAAGGTACTACACTTGCCCTTCTTCTATAAACAGCCTAGACTATAGTTATAAGACAGTTGTTTTCAGGCATTGAGAAATGGGCAATAAAGGGCTGTGATCATTGAGAGAAGGGAAACACAGGTGAGTACCATATTCACCTGGATTCTCTAACTGGGACAATGAATGATGAGATTTTTTGAGGCAAAGTAGAAACAAATGTGGAGAAGCTGAGAGGTAACAGAGATCTTTGAGGGTAGGTAGGCATGTACAACTGGAAGACATTAGATCTCTGGCCAGGCCAGGGTGGAGAAACATTGCTGATCACCTCAGATATTTATTTGAGACCTCAAAACGATCACACTTAAATAAGAAGGATCACGTCCTAGAGCAAGGACCATGACACAGAATCAATATCAAAATTCAAATAGTTTTATCCTAATAACAAATAAAACCAAACTTGATAGGATCAAAAGGATTTATCAGCAATGTAACTGCCTGCTACTAAAAAAAGGTAAACTCTGTTTAAAAGTAGATAACATAATCCAGACTCTCTAGTGTGTATCATTTAAAAATATCTATCATACAATTTAAGAAATTACTAGATATTCAAAGAAGCAAGAAATTGTGACCTAGAATCAGGGTGGGGTGGGTGTAGGGAGAGTCAATAAAATAGACTTGGAGATAATACAGATGTTGGAATTAGAAGATAAAGACTGTAAAACAAATTATTAATATATTCAAGAACATGAAGCAAAATATGGGCATAATAAACATAGAGAATGTTTCAGCACAGAAATGGAAACTATGTAAAAGAGCCTAGTGGGAATTTTAGAATTGAAAAGTACATTATATGACATTTAAAATGTATAAGCTTAAGAATGGATTAAAGGCTGCAAAAGAAATTGTCAGTGAACTTGAAGACAAATCAATAGAAATTGTCCAATCTGAAGAATAGAGAGAAAAGCAACTGGTAAAAAGGAACAGTCTTAACAACTTGTGGGAAAATATCAAGAAGGCTATCATAAATGGAATATATGTCTCAGAGGGAGTGGAGAGTGATAAATGGGCAGAAAAAATATTTACAGATATAAGAGGAAGGCATTTTCCAAAGCTGGCAAAGAACATTACAGATTCAAGAGGCTTATTGAACAGCAAACATGGTAAATGCAAAGAGAACCAAAGGTAGGCATATCCTCAAAAGCCAGAAACCAAAGATAAAGAGAAAATCTTAAAAGGAACCATGAAACAAAGATATGATATACAGACAGTCCTATACTTATGATTTTTTTACTTTATGATGGGTTTATCAGGGCAAAATCCCATAGCAAACTGATGATTTCTACTAAATGCATATCATGTTTGCACTATTGTAAAATAAAAAAATCACAAGTCAAACCACTTGTGAACTGAGGACCGTTGGCTGTGTTGCCAGCATTAAATGCATTTTCCACTTATGACATTTTCGATATACAGTGAGTTTATTGGGACCCTGTAAGTCAAGGAGCATTTGCATACAGGAAAACAGTGAATATGAATGATGACTAATGTCCCATTTGAAAAAAAAAATGGAGACCAGAAGACAATGGAACAACACCTTCAAAGTTCCAGAGAAAAAATAAAATAAAAACCTGTCTTCCCAGAATTGTATACCTTGTTAAAATATGTCTCAAAATGAGACTAAAATAGACATTTTAAAATAAATGAAAACTGAAAGAATCTATTGTCAGCACACATAAACCACAAGTAATGCCAAACAAACTTTTTAATTTGAAGGAAAATAACACTAAATAGAAATTCAGATTTATAGAAATCAGTGAAGAGCATGGGAAATAGAATATAGGTAATATGAGAGACACATTTTTATTCTGCCCTTACTGTCTTTTAAGTCAATTGATCGTTTAAAGCAAAATCAAGTCCCTGAAGTAAAATATAGGATAATAACAGTCCAAAAGATAGGAAAGCAAGAGGAGGTGGTTAAATGGAATTACTGTTTTAAGATGTTTATATTTTACAGTGTAAACTGAGAAAAATAAGATAAGATATATACTATAATCCTGAGGACAACCACTAACAAAATAATAAAATATCCCTTAAAGACCAAGAGAATTGATAAAGTAGAAGATTAAAAAATAATAAAATAATCCAAATGATAGCAGGAAAGTAGAACAAATGAAACAATTTTTTAAAATAAGGATGACTTAACCTAATTATATCACAAATAATAATAAATATAAATGAACTAAATACTCCAATTCAAAGGCAGAGATTGATACATTGAAAGAAGTTTCAAGATTATCTATAGGAGATGCACTTTAAATATAAAGACAAATAGAATGAAAATAAAAGGATATAAAAAGAAATATTCAAATTCTAAATATAAGAAAGTTGTTTTTTATATTTAGCTGATAATAAAATAGTTCATGCTATTTTTAGTATGATGGAAAACAAACTTCAATTAAAAATGCATTGCCAGAAATGAAGGGGCATTTCATAATGATTTAACTAGTTTAATACATCAGAAAGTCATAATTCTAAATGTATATGCAGCTACTAACAGATAAGGCAAAAATTGAAGGAGAAGAGAAAAATAGATTCACAAAGCTAGAGATTTTAACACCCCCCTCTCAAAAATTGTTAGAACAAGTGAACAAAAAATAAAGAATATATATGATTTGAATATTACCAATCACCTTGACTTAATTGACACTTACAGAACATCAGATTAAATAACTGCAAAATATATTCCTTTATGAGAACACATAAGCAGTTCTTCAAAATAGATCATATATTGAAACATAACATACATCTCTAAAAATTTCAAACTTTATGTATTTTTTTTCTTATTTTACTTTAAGTTCTGGGATTCATGTGCAGAACATGCAGGTTTGTTACATAGGTATACATGTGCCATGGTGGTTTGCTGCACCTATCAACCCGTCATCTATGTTTTAAGCCCCGCGTGCATTAGGTATTTTCCTAATGCGCTCCCTCCCCTTCCCCCAACCCCCCAACAGGCCATGGTGAGTGATGTTCCCCTCCCTGTGTCTTTGTGTTCTCATCGTTCAACTCCCACTTATGAGTGAGAACATGCGGTGTTTGGTTTTCTGTTCCTATGTTAGTTTGCTGAAAATGATAGCTTCCAGCTTCATCCATGTCCCTGCAAAGGACATGAACTCATCCTTTTTTATGACTATATTGTATTCTGTGGTATATATATATTTATATATATGCCACATTTTCTTTATCCAGTCTATCATTGATGGGCATTTGGGTTGGTTCCAAGTCTTTGCTATTGTAAATAGTACTGCAATAAACATACATGTGCATGTGTTTTTATAGCAGAATGATTTATAATACTTTAGATATAATACCCCGTAGTAGGATTGCTGGGTCAAATGGTATTTCTGGTTCTAGATCCTTGAGGAATTGCCACACTGTCTTCCACAATGGTTGAACTAATTTACACTCTCACCAACGATGTAAAAGCATTCCTATTTCTCCACAGCCTCGCTAGCATCTGTCTTTTTTATAATTGCCATTTTTCTGACTTTTTAATAATCACCGTTCTAACTGGCATGCGATGGTATCTCATTGTGGTTTTGATTTGCATTTCTGTAATGACTGGTGATGATGAGCTTTTTTCCCTATGTTTCTTGGCCACATAAATGTCTTCTTTTGAGAAGTGTCTATTCATATCCTTCGCCCACTTTTTGATGGCGTTGTTTTTTTTCTTGTAAATTTGTTTAAGTTCCTTGTATATTCTGTATATTAGACCTTTGTCAGATGGACAGATTGCAAAACTTTTCTACCATTCTGTAGATTGCCTGTTCACTCTCATGAGTGAACCATGGGATAAAGCCATGGGATAAAGAAAATAATTAAAGGAGATCTGGTAAATATTTTCAACTAAATGATAATGCAAATACAACATATCAAAATTTGTGGGATACAGCTAAAGTAGTGTTTAAAGGAAAATTTTAGCATTGAATGTTTTTTAAAAAGGTTTACAATTAATGACCTACATTTCTACATTAAGAAGCTAAATAAATATAAAAGAAGAGAGATGCAATTCAGTTTCAAAGGAAGTAGAAAAGAGGAAATAAAGATAATGTAGAAGTCAATAAAATTGACAGCAAATAATGGGAAGAATTTAAAATGCTAAAAGTTAGCCCTTTGACATGATTAATGAAATTTACAAACCCCTAGCAAGACTGTTGAAGAAAACAAGCAAAAAAACGAAGTCCAATATTAGGGATAAAAGGGAATATCTCTATAAACCCTATAGATATTGAAAAGATATTATGAACAAATAACAATTTTGGGCTAATACATTCAACAAACTAAATTAAATGGAAAATTTTCTAAAATAATTCAACCTTCCAAAAGTGACATAAGAAATAAAAATAGAAATAACCTTATATCTGTTAAGTAAATACATTTTCTATTAAAAGTCTTCCTCAAAAGAAGACTCCAGAGCCCAGATATTTTCACTGTTGAATTCTACAAAAGCCTTAAGAAGTAAATAATGCCAGTATTACACAATCTTTTGCAGAAAATTAAAAAAAAAATCTTCCCCCTTTTTTTTTTAAATAGAAGGAATTTTTTATTAACTTCGGTAACAGACAAACTAGAAAGTATATGCTTTGCGTGTCTCTGTGTGTGTGTGTAAAGCTATAAATAAAAAAAAAAGAGTACAAAGAAACATTCTGTGAATGTTGCCATTTGCAGATAAGGACGAGGCTAAGCAGGTGCACAATACAGGGAAGGAGTACATTGGTAGGTATTTCTTATAGATACTTTTTGAGTCATTGGACTGGATTATCTACTTAATAAATTATTATGTAATTAATGTTAAATAAGGTTGTGCATGGACCAATGGCAACAGTGTGTCATGAAACAGGGTGATGACTAATCGAATTCTCTGCACATTGTTATTATATGTTTAATTAAAATAAAATTCCAAAATAGAAAGCTGAGTGCTTTCTAAGAAACTTTTTTTTTTAAAATTTTATTATTATTATACTTTAAGTTTTAGGGTACATGTGCACAACGTGCAGGTTTGTTACTTATGTGTACATGTGCCATATTGGTGTGCTGCACCCATTAACTCGTCATTTAGCATTAGGTATATCTCCTAATGCTATCCCTCCCCCCTCCCCCAACTCCACAACAGTCCCTGGTGTGTGATGTTCCCCTTCCTGTGTCCATGTGTTCTTGTTGTTCAATTCCCACCTATGAGTGAGAACATGTGGTGTTTGGTTTTTTGTCCTTGCGATAGTTTGCTGAGAATGATGGTTTCCACTTTCATCCATGTCCCTGCAAAGGACATGAACTCATCATTTTTTATGGCTGCATAGTATTCCATGGTGTATATGTGCCACATTTTCTTAATCCAGTCTGTCGTTGTGGGACATTTGGGTTGGTTCCAAGTCTTTGCTATTGTGAATAGTGCTACAATAAACATATGTGTGCATGTGTCTTTATAGCAGCATGATTTATAATCCTTTGGGTATATACCCAGTAATGGGATGGCTGGGTCAAATGGTATTTCTAGATCTAGATCCCTGAGGAATTGCCACACTGACTTCCACAATGGTTGAACTAGTTTACAGTCCCACCAACAGTGTAAAAATGTTCCTATTTCTCCACATCCTCTCCAGCACCTGTTGTTTCCTGACTTTTTAATGATCACCATTCTAACTGGTGTGAGATGGTATCTCATTGTGGTTTTGATTTGCATTTCTCTGATGGCCAGTGATGATGAGCATTTTTTCATGTGTCTTTTGGCTGCATAAATGTCTTCTTTTGAGAAGTGTCTGTTCATATCCTTCGCCCATTTTTTATGGGGTTGTTTGTTTTTTTCTTGTAAATTTGTTTGAGTTCATTGTAGATTCTGGATATTAGCTCTTTGTCCGATGAGTAGGTTGCAGAAATTTTCTCCCATTTTGTAGGTTGCCTGTTCACTCTGATGGTAGTTTCTTTTGCTGTGCAGAAGCTCTTTAGTTTAATGAGATCCCATTTGTCAATTTTGGCTTTTGTTACCATTGCTTTTGGTGTTTTAGACATGAAGTCCTTGCCCATGCCTGTGTCCTGAATGGTACTGCCTAGGTTTTCTTCTAGGGTTTTTATGGTTTTAGGTCTAACATTTAAGTCTTTAATCCATCTTGAATTAATTTTTGTATAAGGTGTAAGGAAGGGATCCAGTTTCAGCTTTCTCCATATGGCTAGCCAGTTTGGCAGCACCATTTATTAAATAGGGAATCCTTTCCCCATTGCTTGTTTTTGTCAGATTTGTCAAAGATCAGATAGTTGTAGATATGTGGCATTATTTCTGAGGGCTCTGTTCTGTTCCATTGGTCTATATCTCTGTTTTGGTACCAGTACCTTGCTGTTTTGGTTACTGTAACCTTGTAGTGTAGTTTGAAGTCAGGTAGCGTGATGCCTCCAGCTTTGTTCTTTTGGCTTAGGATTGACTTGGCGATGCGGGCTCTTTTTTGGTTCCATATGAACTTTCAAGTAGTTTTTTCCGAATCTGTGAAGAAAGTCATTGGTAGCTTGATAGGGATGGCATTGAATCTATAAAATACCTTGGGCAGTATGGCCATTTTCACGATATTGATTCTTCCTACCCATGAGCATGGAATGTTCTTCCATTTGTTTGTATCCTCTTTTATTTCCTTGAGCAGTGGTTTGTAGTTCTCCTTGAAGAGGTCCTTCACATCCCTTGTAAGTTGGATTCCTAGGCATTTTATTCTCCTTGAAGCAATTGTGAATGGGAGTTCACTCATGATTTGGCTCTCTGTTTGTCTGTTATTGGTGTATAAGAATGTTTGTGATTTTTGTACATTGATTTTGTATCCTGAGACTTTGCTGAAGTCGCTTATCAGCTTGAGGAGATTTTGGGCTGAGACGATGGGGTTTTGTAGATGTACAATCAATATCCTTGATGAACATCGATGCAAAAATCCTCAATAAAATACTGCAAACCGAATGCAGCAGCACATCAAAAAGCTTATCCACCATGATCAAGTGGGTTTCATCCCTGGGTTGCAAGGCTGGTTCAACATATGCAAATCAATAAATGTAATCCAGCATATAAACAGAACCAAAGAAAAACTACATGATTATCTCAGTAGATGCAGAAAAGGCCTTTGACAAAATTCAACAACGCTTCATGCTAAAACCTCTCAATAAATTAGGTATTGATGGGATGTATCTCAAAATAATAAGAGCTATCTATGAGAAACCCACAGCCAATATCATACTGAATGGGCGAAAACTGTAAGCATTCCCTTTGAAAATGGGCACAAGACAGGGATGCCCTCTCTCACCACTCCTATTCAACATGGTGTTGGAAGTTCTGGCCAGGGCAATCAGGCTGGAGAAGGAAATAAAGAGTATTCAATTAGGAAAAGAGGAAGTCAAATTGTCCCTGTTTACAGATGACAAAATCTTCCACCTTTTTATGAGGGCAGCATAACACTAATACCACATTATTTTATAAATATTTAAGAGAAAATAATATAGATTTGTCCCTCATGGTTTTATTTTTGCATAGGTATAAAAGTCCTTTTATAATTATTAGCAAATAGAACCCATAAGTATAAATAATACATCATCAGGAAATGGGGATTATCCCAAGAATGCAAGGTGAGCTTAACATTAGCTGCTTGATTAGTGGAAGTAGCCACATTTAGATATTAATGAGAAAAAATCATACAGTCATCTCAATAAAGGTAGATTAAGTATTTGACAACATTCACTGTCCATTCATATTTAAAAAAGAAAAATAAACCTCTCAGCAAAGTAAGAAAGAAAGGGAATTTTCTTAATTTGACAAACCACATCTATGAAAAAACTACAGCTAATGTCATTTTTATTGATGAAAAACTGAATGCTTTCACTTTAAGATCAGGAATAAGGCAAGGATATCTACTCCCACTACTTCAATAGAATATTGTATTTGAGGTCCAAGCTAGTGCAATTGGAAGAGAAAAAGGTAAAGTTTGAAGTAAAACTATTTATTCAGATAAAACATATTTTTTTTGGTAGAAATCCTCAGAATTCTACTCCGCCACCCCCCTATAAAAAAAACAAACAAATAAAAAACTCTAGAAGACTAGTAAGTTAATTTGGCAAGGTTGTAAGATAAATGTCACCGTACAAAAATAAGTTGTATTTACATATATTAGAAGCAAACACCCATAAAAGAAAATTCTACAATATTATTATAATTACATCAAGAAATAAAAACAATGAACTGTAACTTTAACAAAAGACATGAAAGACTTTTACTAGGAAAACTTCAAAATATTGCTGAGAAATAAAAGGAAACCTAAATGGAATGATACACACTGTAAATGGATTGGAGGACTCAACATTAAGATGTCAGTTCTCTCCAAATTGATCTATAGATTCAATATAATCCTAATTAAAATCCTAGCAGGATCTTTGTTTTTCTTTTGTTGTTGTTGTTGTTGTTTGGTTTTGTTGTTGTTGTTGTTTGGTAAACATCAGTGAATTGATTCTAAGTGTTACAAGGAAAAGTAGAATAACCAGAATACCCCAAATTATAATTAATTATAAGTAATCTAGAGATGATTTAAAGTATAAGGGGGAATGTGCATAGATTATATGCAAATACTATACCATTTTATATAAGGGACTTGAGCATCCATGGAGTTTGGTGTCAACAGTGGATCTGGGAACACCAATCCCCCATAGATAACTGTACTGTAAAACTACAGAAATCAGAGTAGTGAGGCGTTGGCATAACAATAGAGAGAATAGAGTCCTGGCACAGATCCATAGATCAATAGTTAGTTGATTTTTGGCAAAAGTACTGAGGCAGTGCAATGGGGAAAGAAAATCTTTTCAATTAAAGGTGCTGGAACAACTACATAAATACATGGAAAAAATATACCTTGATACATGCCTTATACCACAAACAAAAAAAATTCAAGATATGTCATATACATAAACATAAAAGTTAAAACTAGAAAACTACTAGAAGGAAACTAGGATAATATCTTTATGACTTGAGGATGAGCAATGATTTCTTAGAACACAAAAAAGCACTCACTATAAAAGAACTGATAAATTGGATCTCAAAATTAAAAGATTATGATTATCAAAAGACACCATTAAGAACAATAACAAAGCAAACTATTGACTGGGAGAATACACATATATAACAAATAATCTTGTGTCTGGAATTTTAAAAAAACATAAAAATAATAAAAACAAAGTCATATTTTTTAAACGGGCAAAAGACCAAAATGCTTCACAAAAGAAGATGAATGAATTACATATAAGTCCCTGCAAAAGTACTCAACATCGTTATTCATGGAAATGTAAATTAAATCACAATATGACACCACCTCATACCCACTAAAATAGCAAAAACTAAAATAATTGACATTTCCAAATGTTGATGAAGATGTGGAGCAACTAGAACTCTCATACCCTGCTTGTGGGAATGAAAATGGTACAACCACATTGAAAAACTATTTGACAGTTTTTACAGAAGTTAAACATTGAGGCTCGAGTAAGATCATTTGTGTATAACACCTGCCAGTCTATTCTTTTGCCTTTGTTAGTCCCTATCCATCTTGAAGACCCACTTAAATTTGCCCTCCTACAAGACGGCTCCCCAGTTTTCTCCCTCCTTTTTAGTCACCAGTAGTAAGGGATTACATATCTCTGTTTACCAAGGATAGTCCTGATTTATGTATATGGTTTTGACATAATCGATTAATCCTACTTAAAAACATACAGGCTTGACAATAAATTATAAATTTGTGCTACCCAAAGTTCCATAGTTTTGATCTTAGTATTTAGCCTACTTTGAAAATTATATATTTATTTATAGATTTTTTCTTATTTTCATATTATGTTTTAAGTTCATTAGGGGCCAGAACCATCCTTATATTCCCATAAAGTGCCTAGCACAGTGCCTAATAAATTTTCACTTGATGAAATCTAACTCCGTTTTAAAAATGAACAGTGATTTCTGCCGCTTTTAAATATACAACTAAATATTGCTCACACCCACACAATTTAAGCATCCTTTTCTTTTTTATTATTATTATACTTTAAGTTTTAGGGTATATGTGCACAATGTGCAGGTTAGTTACGTATGCATACATGTGCCATGCTGGTGTGCTGCACCCATTAACTCGTTATTTAGCATTAGGTATATCTCCTAATGCTATCCCTCCCCCCTCCCCCCACCCCACAACAGTCTCCAGAGTGTGATGTTCCCCTTCCTGTGTCCATGTGTTCTCATTGTTCAATTCTCATCTATGCGTGAGAACATGCGGTGTTTGGTTTTTTGTCCTTGCGATAGTTTACTGAGAATGATGATTTCCAATTTCATCCATGTCCCTACAAAGGACATGAACTCATCATTTTTTATGGCTGCATAGTATTCCATGATGTATATGTGCCACATTTTCTTAATCCAGTCTATCATTGTTGGACATTTGGGCTGGTTCCAAGTCTTTGCTATTGTGAGTAGTGCTGCAATAAACATACGTGTGCATGTGTCTTTATAGCAGCATGATTTAACCTCAGTCTTAAGGAGAGTGTTCGCTGCAATGAAATAACTTTTCTAGTACTTCAAAATTAATTACATTTTATTCTTGATTCTATTTGAGAATGCAAGCATAAAGATGTAGGGTGAGATTTCTGTGAGCTGCTGGTCTAGTGCATTTGGGTGTTATGCCTGACTTCAGGGATTACAACATTGGTGCTTTTACTTCTTAATTAAAAAGATTTCCCATAGACAGCAGGAAAAATTGCAGGGCCATTAGAAAATTACAACTAAATTGTGGAAAAACTTAGAAGAAAGAATATTCATTAAATTTTGGTTTGAAATAGTTAAAAACCGAAATGTCCATCAAAGTCATACTGAACAAGTAAAATGTGGTATATTCGTTGAGTGGCAGCAATTAACAGGACTTATTAAGAACTGTGTTAATCAACAATAATAGATCTCAACATCATGTTCAGTGAAAAAATGCAAATTGAGGACTGAGGTATATAGTATAGTAACACTTCTATAAAATCTAAATAGTATATAAAAACAATGGTATATATTGCTTATTAATATTAAGCATAATTGAAGGTATGGAGATGGAATTGTGTAGATACACATTAAATATAGTAGATGGTATGGAATAGAAGGAAAGAGGACTGGGAATGGAGGATAAAGGTTAAAAAGAACAATAGCTGTCTTCATTCATGTATTATAACATTAAATGGTTGATCAAAAATTCAGTTCTGTGTGCTGCATGCATGTGCACACACCCACTCACAGAAAAAAAGGAAAATAAACTTTTTGCAAGATGTTTGATTAGTTGATACTAATAGCTAACAATATGATGCATAAAATATTTTGAAGCAAGCAAAGAGGACTGATAAGAGTTATTAAGACCCTTTATTCCATAGTTTTATTGTTATTAATGTATTTTGTGATTGTGAACCAATACTTAAGCTATCTGATAATTTGAGGCTGTTTTTGCTTTACCTTGTGGTAGCTAAAATTCAGCATTTGGGTTCCAGAGCTTCTTAAGCTTTTACTTTATGTTAGGGCAGAAGTTTTATTAAATGTCTGAAATAAGAGGAGCCATATTTAAGCCAATGCTTATGGAGATCCAAGCACTAGGTCCAAAGTCACAACTGGATGCTGTTAGGCAACAACGTAAGGAAATTGTTCACCAGGCAAGCAAGGTTTTGAGAAACTGGAGCCACAAAGTAGAGAATATAATAATTCATAGTTTGAGTTGATCAGAATTGAAGAGTTAATAGTTAGTTGCCAATGTAAGGTCTTGAAAAAGGGTGTGTAGGTCAGGAATGATACCTGTAAGACAGTGGCTGTAGAATAAGCTGACATGAGGCTGAAACAACAAATGAGGACTCTATCTGGGAGACAGACAGAAAAGTTGATGTAAGGCACCAAGTAGGAGGACATGAGAAGACTGAAGTGAGGTGCTTGCGCTTGCTTTCTGCAGGATTCCGCAAGTAAATGAACCTGATAAGAAAGAGTGCAGTTGTGGACAGACTGATGCCAAAACCTTGGGCTTGGACTTTTCTTAACATCTGGAGTTTAGTATCATTAGTATCATTCCTTGACATGATATATTTGAGAGTTATTTTAGGAGTGTAATATTTAACTGACTTGGGAAACCTCCAGATCTAACGGCAACTTCTAAATTCTAAAGGTTAGCCATTCTTCACGTTGTAGACTGAAAATGTCAAATCACTAATTAAATCAATTAAGTAGCTTTCCTCCAGTTCTTTGTTGATTTTAAGGTTCAGACTTTTTTCCCTCTTGGTGACCAAAGAACATCTTGAAGCATTCTAGTGTTGAAGAGCATTGATGAGTTGCAGGCTGACAGAGATAGAGACTGAAACAATGAAAAGCTGTCCCAAGAATGGGCCAAGATGTATACTGATATTAAATGCTTACAGATTTTGACGTTTTTTAGGTTCCTGCTCTTTAATATGACACACTTTCACCCCTCAGAAGAATCAATTTTGAGGTTATAACCAGTCTTCTTTAATAATTCATATAACCTAAAAGTCAATAAAAAGAAGAGCTTATTAAATAATAGCAAGTCAATCATGTAAGAGTAATGTGATGATATATAGAGTTGCACACATTATATTTTCAACCTATGATTGACACTTCTTTTAAATCACAGCTTTGCTTTTAAACCTTTTTCCTAATGAGCATTAAGAGGATCTTTCCAGTAAGCACATAGATTGAAAACAAAAACTTTAACAATCAAATGCAAAAACAAAAGAATAAAATCAAACCGATTGAAATGTTAAAAAATGATTAATATTTTGACATTACTATACTTTGTAACCAAGCATCTTCAACATTAGAAAAAGATAACAAGATTTTTTGATTTCATCTCAAGATACCTCCCATTAAAAAAAAAAAAGTGAAACTCTTTAATAGCTTACGTGACCTAATAACCTCAGCAAAGACACTTTTACATGGCCATGAAGCATATCATTGCAGAGATCCAGCTGGAGCGGAAAAACCTGGTAGTCAGCAGTACTTCCAGACTTCTGTGTGATAAGAGATTCCATATCTGAATTTCCCTTGCATTTGCAAGGAGTACATTGTAGACTTGATGGCAAGGGAAGTCAAACTTTAATGCTTCCCTCAAATAATCACAAACATCCCACTATGTCCTCTCCTAGAAGAGACAATTTCTGATTTATAACCTACCTTAATAGGAGAATGCCCTTGATGCTAAATTGTCTGAACATTGTGCAATCTCATCTTCATTCCCCAAAATATTAATATGAACCCAGACTTCCTAATTCCATTTTGAATCAGATTTGATCTGTATTTGACCCTTTGAATCCATTTGGGTATCTGTCTCTCAGCTAGTGGGTGAATAGTTATGTCAACACTCCTGCATTGTTTTTTGGAGGAAAAAATAAAATTAAACCAATTTATCTTTTTTTAAAGCAAGAAAGAAGACAGGAAGAAGAAAATGGTGAGATTATGGGAGAAAAATAAAGAAAAGTTATTCCATATGAATTAGGCATGAGGAGCATGTTAAGGCCAACTGACAGATGAAGAGCCCCTTTCTACACTACGTAGTCCTAAATGTGGTAGCAACGGGCTTTATACTTGAAACATATTCAGGAAAATAAATATTATATCTGGAGCTTTCCCCTCCATCCATAAGTTTGGCATGCAGTGCCAGGTATCAACATCAGGTGTTAATAGCTTTACAGAACAATGTGTGGGGATATAATATATATTTTATATATGTATGTACACATATTATAGTTTATACATAGTATTTCAGTTATAATGTACAAATACTATATATGATTTTACAAACACATTACAGGTTTGACAACTCTCTCTTTTTGTGTAATGAAAAATATGGTGGTCTATGTTTTTAACTTTTTGCCTTTAAATTTTTAAATAAACAACTAACCATATTAGACAAAACTAGAGCTCAAAAATAATTTTTCTAGAATTCCTGTTAAAACTAATGTAAAAGAAAGTAGTAGAAATCAGGCTCAAAGTATTAGTTTTATTTCTCATCAAATTCATGGCAGAAAATATTATAACTGGAATAATTTCTATAATTCTTTGGTCTTTTTGCTAAAGAATATGTTATAAATGGATAGACATGAGCAGTAAAGCTTTATTTTTTTCAGTTGAATGACTCCATAAATATAATATCCTCTAATGTATAATCTCCTTGCTTCTTTTGAATCTCAAGCAATTTTGTGGTAGTTCTCTCTTTATTCCATTTTGAAATGAAGATGCAACACTGTACAAGATGTTCTTTCTGTATTAAAAATTAACTGTTAATATGCTTTATGTCAAAATAGTTTTTATATGAACATGCTGAAAATGTGATTGCTTTCTAAAATTATATTTACACACTTAACTATTTAATTTCAATTAATAATATAGGTTATCTTTTTGAGAAACTATTGAATTGTTATTTCCACATAAGTTTAGGCTGTTTTCTTCTTTTAGCTTACTCTTTCTTGCCTTTAAAAATTTATTTCTAGTATACTTGTGTCCTGAAGTTGATCAGCCAAAAATGTATTTGTTAATTGTTTCTTAAAAAGCTTTGCTAAGACAATGATTTATATATAGAATTTATTGATAGGTTAATTGAATGTGATGAGGAAATTAAGAAATGGGTGCCATTTAATATTCTTTTATGTGAATTTTTGAGTAACATTAATTTTTCAATTTTATTTTCCATAAGAATGAAAATTAGATTTTTAGTTTTCTTCTGTTTGAAAATCTTTCTCTTATATTTTTTCTTTTTTTTTGAATTTCACCAATTACTGTTAAATGAACATAGAATGGGTTGAATGCTATAAGCTACATTTTGGTAATGTGGTTTTTAATATTTTTAAACAATATAGTTCTTTTGGAAAATTCTTTTTACTGTATTTTCATTGAACTATAATTTCTGGACAGTAAATTTCACCTATTTTATTGCAGTTTTACTTGTTTTTACAATTGTATATAGTTGCGTAAACACCATAACAGTCAAGATATAAAATAGTTCTATCATGTGAAAAAAATTCCCCTATACTACTTTGTAGTCAATCCCTCTCCAACCTGTGAGAATATTATAAATGAGATTCAACCAAGTTGTTTGTGTACCCTCATTAATTCCTTTTTTATTTCTAGGTAGAATTTCACCATGTGGATGTATCACAAATTGTTAATCCACTTCACAGTTGAGGGATATTGAAACTGCTTCTAGCTTTTGGTGATTACACATAAACCTGCTGTGACAATTCAGGTTCAAGTTTGTGAGTGAACATTGTTTTGATCTTACTTGAGTAAATACCTAGAAGTGACATACATAGGTTATATGATATGTTTAACTTTATAAAACATTGTCAAGCTGTTTTCAAAAGTGGCTATACCATTTTGTATTCTTACCAGTGATGTGTGAGAGTTTCAGTTGCTTTGCATCCTTGCCAGCCTTTTTTTTTTTTTTTTAGGTCATTCAAATAGTGGTGTTGAAGTCACAATAAAAATATAAAGACAAATCTCTAAATTTAATGTTTTATTTGAGAAGAAATAATTGCAATTTGGGGTGTACTTTCAGACTAGGTGGTCTTCAGTATGTCAAAAGAACAAAGAGGTTGGAGGTTGTATAAAAAGTAGAAATGTTATATATTGCTTTTTGAGAAAGGTCATCTGCACTAGTAAGGTTCTGAGGAACTGATAAGCTCTGATCGGTGAGTGACAGCAGTGGGCCAAATTAGTACTAAAGTTGCAGCAGTTGCAAAGAAAACTGGTCTCTAGTTACAACAGGCAGTTTCAGCAGCCAGACTTGTAAAGAATTATGTTTTTGGAGCAATGTTATGTGTCCCTAATGTCTTGCCCTGCTGCCTCTAGACTGTTTTAGTTGGGTATGAAAAGGATAATCCAATCTGTGTAATCAACTTTCACAATGTGTAGTTGCATCTTCATGTGATTTTAGTTTCCATTTCCCTAATGACTAATGATGCTGTGGATCTTTCCATGTTCTTGTTTGCCAGCCATACATTTTCTCTGGTGAAGTATATGGTCAAATCATTTTTCATTGGAAATAATTATATATTTTTATAGCGTAAATATGATGTTCTAAAATATGTATACACTGTGGAATGACTAAATCAAGCTAAACAACATATGAATTACCTCATTTTTAATGGTGTAAATTAAAATTTACTTAGAACTTAAGAACTACTCAGTAATTTTCAAGTATACAATACATTATTATTAACTATATTATTAAGAGCTCTTGAATTTGTTCCTCCTGGCTAATTAAACATTTGTATCCTTTGAGTAACATCATATCTCCCTAGTGTCTCCACTCCAAGCCTCTGGTGGTTGTAGGTTGTCTGTTAACTCTGTTGATACTTTATTTTGCTGTGCAGAAATTCTTTAGTTTAATTAGGCCCCATTTGTCAATTTTTGTTTTTGTTGCAACTTCTTTTGAGGACGTAGGCAAAAATTCTTTGCCAAGGCCAATGTCCAGAAAGGTGGTTCCTTGATTTTCTTCTAGGATTCTTAAAGCTTGAGGTCTTACATCTAAATCTTTAATCCATTTTGAGTTAACTTTTGTATATGGTGAAAGGGAGGGTCCAGTTTCTTCTCCATATAGCTAGCCAGCTATCCTAGCACCATTTATTGAATAGGGAGAACTTTTCCCATTGCTTGCTTTTGTCGAATTGTTGAAGATCCGATGGCTGTAGGTGTGTGGCTTTATTTCTGGGTTCTATATTCTGTTCCATTGGTATATTGTGTCCGTTTTTATACCACTACTATGCTGTTTTGGTTACTGTATCCTTGTAGTGTATTTTGAAGTCCAGTAATGTGATGCCTCTGGCTTTATTCTTTTTTGCTTTGGCTATTCAGGCTCTTTTTTGAATGCATATGAATTTTAGAATAGTTTTTTGTAATTCTGTGAAAAATGATGTTAGTAGTTTGATAGGAATAGTGTTGACTCTATAGATTGCTTTAAGCCATATGCTTTGCCCATGTTTTAATTGAGTTACTTAGTTTTTTACTATTGAGGTGTTTGAGTTCCTTATATATTTTGCATATTAACCCCTTATCAGATGTATGGTTTAAACATATTTTCTCCCATTCTGTAGGTTGTCTGTTTTATTCTGTTGATTGTCTCCTTGGCTGTGCAGAAGCTTTCTAGTTTGATATAATTTCAGTTATCTATTTTTGCTTTTGTTAGCTG
Organism: Pan paniscus; assembly: GCF_029289425.2. Lineage (NCBI taxonomy): Eukaryota > Metazoa > Chordata > Mammalia > Primates > Hominidae > Pan > Pan paniscus. The sequence continues at coordinate 106,599,818 of NC_073253.2, forward strand.
TACCTTTGAGGTCATATCCAAAAAATTATTTCCCAGACCGGTGTTATAGAGCTTTCTTCCTATGTTTTCACTTAGTAGTTTTACAGCTTCAGGTATTACATTTGTATTTAATTCATTTTGAGTTGATCTTTGTAAATGGTGTGAGATAAGGGTCTTATTTCATTCTTTTGCTTTTAGATGTCCAGTTTTCCCAGCACCATTTATTAATGAAAATATTCCTTCCCCATTATGTGTTCTTGGCATCTTTGTCAAAAACCAGTTGGCCATAAATGTGTGGATTTATTTCAGGGATCTCTATTTGTTCCATTGCTCTATGTGTTTATTTTTATGCCAGTATCATGCCATTTTGACTACTATAGCTTTGTAGTAGATTTTGAAATCAGGTAGTGTGATGTTTCTAACTTTGTTCTTTTTGCTCAAGATTACTTTGACTATTTGGGGTCTTTTGTGATTCCACAGGAATTTCGGAATTTTTTTTTACTTGTGTGAACAATGTTATTGGAATTTTGATAGGGATTATATTGAATCTGTGGATTGCTTTGGGTAATATGGACATTTTAACAATATTAATTCTTTCAATCCATGAACACAGTATATCTTTTCATTTATTTGTGGTTTCTTCAATTTCTTTTATGCATGTTTATAGTTTTCAGTATACAGATCTTTCACTTCTTTGTTTAAATTTATTTTTAAGTATTTTATATCTGTCTATTGTAAATTGAATTATTTTCTTTATTTCTTTTTTGGACAGCTTGTTATCAGTATAGAGAAACCCAACTGATTTTTTAATGTTGATTTTGTATCCTGCAACTTTACTGAATTCATTTATTATTTCTAACTGTATTTTGGTGAAGTCTTCAAGGGTTTTTGTGTATATAATCATATCACCTGAAAATAACGACAGTTTAACTTACTCCTTTTTGATTCAGATTCCTTTTATTTCTTTGTCTTGCCTAATTGTTCTGGCTAGGGTTTCTACTACTGTATTGAATAGAAGTGGTGAGAGTGAGAATCTATGTCTTGTTCCTGATTTTAGAGGAACAGCTTTCAACTTTTTACCATTGAGTACATTAGCTGTGGAATTGTCATATATGGCCTTTATTGTGTTGAGGTACATTCTTTCTATACGTAATTTGTTGAGAGTTTTTGTCATGAATAGATGTTAAATTTTGTCAAATGCTTTTTCTGCATCTATTGAGATGATCATGTGATTTGTCTTTCATTTTGTTAGTGTGGTATGTCACAATTACTGATTTGAATATGTTTACTTTTTCATCCCAAGGGTAAATAACACTTGACCATGGTGAATGAGCCTTTCAATGTGCTGTTGAATTCAGTTTGCTAGTATTTTGTTGAGGATTTTTGTATCTGTGTTCATCAGGGATATTTTCTTTTCTTATAGTGGTCTTGTCTGGCTTTGATATCAGGGTAATGGTGGCCTCATAAAATTCGTTTGAAAGTATTCCCTCCTCTTCAGTTTTTGAAAGAGTTTGAGACGGATTGGAATTAGTTTTTTTTAATGTTTGGTAAAATTCAGCAGTGAAGCCTTTAGGTCCAGGCTTCTTTTTTCTTTTCTTTTTGTTTTTTGATGGGAAACTATTACAATTTCAATATTCTTACTCATTATTGGTCTGTTCAGATTTTCTGTTTCTTCATTATTCAGTCTTGGTAGGTTGTATATATCTAGGAATTTATTCATTTCTTCTAGGTCATCCAATCTGTTGATGTATATTTGTTCATTCTAGTCTCTTAAGACCCTTTACATTTCTGTACTATCAGTTTTATGTGTTCCGATATTTTGCCTATTTTTAATGTGTTATTTTCTTATCAAGTTTTGAGAGTTATTTATGTATTCTAGATACAAGTCCTTTTAAGATATGTGATTCATAAATATTTTCTCCAACACTTGCAAAGAGCAGACATTCTTAAGTGAAGTTCAGTTTATTTACTTGTTCTTTCATTTATTGTATTTTTGATTTTGTATCTAAGAAATCATTGCCTAACTAAAGATCACAATCCTTTTTTTCTATGCTTTTTAAGAGAAATTTTACAGTTCCTGGTTTTGCATTTCTATCTGTGATCCATTTTGAGTAATTTTTTAATATAAGGTGTAAGGTATGGAAAAATTTTGTTTTTATCTTTTTACATATGGATATCTAGTCATTCAAGCACTAGGTTTTAGAAAAACTTTTTTTTTGTCACCAAATTGCCTTTTTACCATTGTCCGAAAATAATCCATCATATATGTGTAGGACTATTTTTGGATCCTTTTTTAAAAAAAGTAAATATAAAAATAAAATTACACTAGGAATACACCAAGAATTACATGAAGAATATGAGTATTTTCTTGTAAAAATTATAAAAATATAGAAATATGTAACAATTACAGTAAATGCTTACATAGACCTTACTGTGCCAAGCATCACTCTAAATGCTTTAAATAGATTAACACATTTACTCTTTACAATTCATGAGATAGGTACTGTTATTTTTTCCATTTTACAGATAGGAACACTGAGGGCACAAAGAGGTCATGTAACTTGCATGGGGTCATGTAGCTAGTAATTGTTGGAGCTGCCTTCTTAATCACCTTATTATTTTGCTCACCTCTACCCCAATCCAATGCCTTATCTCAAATATGACAACTGTTCTTTATTTCGTTTGCAACTTTAGCTACCTATATGAAACACATGCAAAAAACATTTCATTTGTATTCATGTCTATTCTTTCTTCAACACCACTCTCTCGATTACTGTAGTTTTATAGTAAGTCTATAAAGTATGTGAGTCCTATAACTTTGAAGAGAATATGTATTCTGATGTTTTGGTGGAGAGTTTTTTTTTCTAAATGTCACTTAGTATAATTTAGTTGGTAGGGCTCTGTTGTTCTGTAATCCTTCCTGAGAGTTTGTCTGCTTTTGCTATCAAGTGCTGAGACAGTGTATTGAAGTTTCCAAGTGTATTTATGGATTTTTTATTTCTCCTTTTAGTTCTATAAGATTTTCTTTCAGGTATTTTGAAACCCTGTTGTTAGGTGCACACATATTTATGTTTATTATGTTGTTTTGCATAGTTGACGCCTTCATAATTAATGTCCCCCTTTATCCTTTTGCTAAAATTTACTTAGTCTGATATTAATAAGCTGTTCCTGCTTTCTTATGGTTAGGGTTTGTGTAGTATCTCTTTTACCAGGTTTGCACCAACCTAATGTATCATTTTATTTTTTAACCTATTTATGCCTATATATTTAAAATGAGTTTCTTGTACAAAGCATATAGTTTGGTGTTGATTTTTTTTTATCCAATCTGCTCTTTAAGTTTTAATTAACAGTTTATAATGTTTACATTTAATGTAATTATATGATTAGAATAAAAACCACCACATTGTTAGCTGTTTCATTTTTAAATCTATTATTTTGTTTTTGCTCCTTTGCAATCCATTCTTGAATATTTCATTTTAGCTCCATTATTGAATTATTGTTGATTTTTCCATTAAAGAATTAGTCATTGCCATAGATTACATAATATGCATCTTTAATCAGTCTATATTTAAATAATATTAGACTACCAGACATGTAGTGTTAGGATTTAACAACAGTATTTCCTAATTTCTTCCTTCCATCATTTGTGCTGTTGTTGTCATACATTTTATTTTTACACATGCTAGAAACACAATGCATTTTTAATTTTTTTAAATTTTAATATGTTTGCCTTAGTTATCTTTTAAAGCAATTTAAAATAAGGAAATGAATTTTATATTACCTTCATTTATTCTATTTCTTGAACCCTTTATTACTTTGTGTATATGTCATACCTTACCAAGGTTTTAAAAGTACATGTTAATATTTTTAACTATTTGCATTTACAACACACCAGTCTTTGACTTCTCTTGGCTCTGTTAAAAATGTGTTGCCTTTAGATAGCTGGGAATGTGTTTTATTTTTATAATTCTTTGTGCTCACTTGGAATTTCAGGACCATGGGACCAAGTATATTATAAGAGGTCCTTTGGCCTAATCTTCAAAGTCTGACAAGTTTACTGATCTTAAGCTGTTTCTAGAAGTTCTCTTTCTGAAGTTGAAGTGTAAGCCTGTTTGGTCTATATTTCTCTTTTATCTCTCTTTTACTCTTTTGCTTCTCATGTGGTGTTTGGAGCATTTGGACCACGTTGTCCTGCTTTTTAATGCTTTCTTATTAATAACCCTGTACATATATGAAAATAGTTATTGAATGCCTTCTTACCATCTGCTTCACAGATTACCATGTCCTCTACACGTTAAAAAGTAGGAGGGGTGTCCCAGCTCTCTTGCCACACTGTGGAAGTACAGACTATATAGAGTGCTGAACCTAAACCCTCTCCCTGAAGTCATATGGTTTGTTTTATTCCAGACATGTACCTTTAGGAAAGCTCTGGGATTCTGAAATTGGGTGGGTTTCCTTCAAAAACAACATTCACCTGAGGACCTGATTTATTCCAGAGCCTTCTCAATGCAGTAGCCCTAGTTATGTTACTTGTATAGGGATAAGGCAGAAGGAAAAGAGCAAGCTGGAAAACCTAGAATTTTCTGAGCAAACTGTGTTCAATTGTGATTAAAAAAAAATACTCTTGACAGCTAGGGCTGGTCCTATAATAGAACTTATAATAAGCACTTGTCAGTTATGCGGGTTATTGCAAGATACACTTATTTTCAAGCTTTCCCCTTTAATTCATGTCCAAAGCATAACATTTTCTTTTTGTCTTTTTCCCCCTCAAGGGGTGCTACATCCATTGTGTACAGATGCAAACAGAAGGGGACCCAGAAGCCTTATGCTCTCAAAGTGTTAAAGAAAACAGTAAGTTTATTTCTTATATAATGGCATCTCTAAGGGGCCTGTGACCTGGAGAAGGCAGGAACCTGATTTGAAGAACAAAGGGGCCAGAGAGCTGCTGTGTGCAAATGACCCATTTGACTCTTGATTACGGGAGTGCAACCCAAATAGGTTGTTGTCTGGTGGAAATTGCATGAGTCTTTGAAAGCAGCTGGATCTCAGATTGGATGTGGTTCTGGGGAGAAGATTGGCAAGGAAAAACATTTAGAATTGGCAGGTAGACCTTATTTTGCATATCAGGCATGTTCTTGGAGATTTTATATATATATATATATATATATATATATATATACACACACACACACACACATACACACACTATATAATAATTTCAATATTTAAATATTAAAACCACATTTTAGTATTAGAAAAGCTTGCTATTGAAAAGAATTTGAAATAAAGCACAAATGTATTTGTGAAAGGAGTCATCAGATTCTAATTTGCCTTAATTTTCAAATGTTGCACTTGCTTCAGTAGAGTATAATTGAATTTTATTGAGTTAATTTTTCTGGGACTGAACCTGCTCATCTAGAAGTTTGTACTTGGAAAAAAAGGAAGGTTTTTGTTTTGGGGGTTGCTTCTTTTGCCCTACACTCATAGGTAAGCTGAGGAGGCAAAAGTGACTTAGGCTTATCTCTAATGAGTAAGAAACACAGTAGATGGGAGTTCAAAATATAAATGCCAACACCTGTGTAATACTTTCTATACCCCCAGAGAGTATTTTGCCATTTTAATGCCCTACTTGGATTTTGTGTTCTTATGCAGTTTCTACTCATAAAACCACAAAAAGACAAGATATTATTTTATAACATGTTCATTTTCAAATTTCATGTGAACAAATATGTGAAATGTGTATATATATGAAAACCCAGTTGTAAAGTATGCTGAGAAGTATCATAAATTTTGAAGTCAAATACATTTTTAGGCCAAGGAAATTTTTTTCCTCAAGGCAGCTTAAAATTACCAGCTGTTTATGTATTGTCTGGCACAGGGAAATTTTAGAATCTCATATAATGAAGAGCATAATACTACAAGGTTTTCAGCTAAATAGAAATAGAATGATATTTTTAAACAATCTGTTAGAATTTACAGTCATAGCAAAATAACAAAAACAGTTTAATGAAAGTCGGTAATAATTTCAATGGCACTTGCTACTAATGAATTCTATATTCTGAATTTTCTGTTTGGTGTAGGCAATGATTTAACTTATTCCAGAATGTAGAGGAATCTGTTGATTGATAAGATTTGGAATTTTCCCTTAATTTAGTTTCTTACAGTCATAAAATTTATCTGAAGTAAGGATTATTAAAACTTTTATGAAATAGAATTTCCTGTTAAATATTTACTTTGTATGAAAATAAAACGGCATATTTTAGCAGTAGTCACACACAAGATGTTTTAGGACTTGTTTGTACGATTTCTTGTTGGTTAAAAAATTGTCAGTAAAGTTTGTGAAGGGCTATTTGTTTTTCATAGTTGAGGAAACTTTGAGAGGGAAGAGACATATGAAAGTCTAGGAAATAAATACTTAGAAATTACATGTGAATGCTCAAGAATCCCCAAGGGCAACAGGCTGGTTTAAAGGCTGGCTTATGTCAAAAGTCTTTGGATAAATTGGAGAAGGAGGTCAGTGAAGCCATTTGGTGGGTTCATGACGTATATTTGTTGGGCAAGTGCCGCTCTGGTTCGTCCTTACTGTCTTCTCGCTGTTGTGAAAACATCTCCCTCAGAAGACAGGCAGGAAGAGCATGTGAACGAGAATGAAGTGTCAGATGGAGCTGCAGAATGGTGCTGTAAGGCAGATGTTGTCAAACACAGTTACTGCTGTGCCAAATGGAATGAGAGAAAATGCCCTGGAAAAACCTCAGCTTTGAATGTGAATTAGATAGAATCCCTAGTATTGTCTCCTAGGATAAATCATGCACAGAGATGTGTAAATGAGAGAAATAGCAGACAAAACCTCAAAGACCAGTTGCCTCTAGCGTTTCATTCCATATAGGTCATGGAGACTGAAACTTCCTTGTCTAAAGGAAATGAATGAAGCCTAAGAATCTATTTATAGAGGAAAAGTGATGTGGGGAAAATGTTTTCTTAGAGAATTCAGCCAAGGGGTCTGCTCCTGAAGAAAAAAAACAAAAGGGTTCAGAAAACTTGAATTATTTATGTAATCTATTAAGCTCAACCACATAAAATTGCCTTTATTAATGCAATTTTTTACTTATTTCTTGGCCTTCAAAAATGGCAATTTTATGTGGTCCAACTAACAACTTTGGGACTACTATATTACTTCAATGGATGGTTTCTTCAGTCCTCATTTTATGACTAGCCCTAAGCCCAAGAGGCTTGAAACTTTATCTATCTATCTATCTATCTATCTATCTATCTATCTATCTATCTACATCCATCTATCTATTTCCATCCATCTTGTTTTTGTAGAGCTGGTCCAACAAACTACCACAAACTAGATGACTTAAAAGAACATAAATTTATTCTCTTACAATTGTGGAGGCAAGAAGTCCAAAATCACAGATCTGGCAGGGTTGGTTCCATCTTAGGGCTCTGAGAGAAGATCTGTTCCATGCCTCTCTCCTAGCTTCTGGTGACAGCCAGAAATCTGTGGCATTCCTTGACTTGTAGGTCATCACTCTAATATCTGCCTCCAATTGTTACTAAACCAAACTTGAGTCAGCTCACCCAGTGTGCAAAACAAACAAACAAACAAACAAAAACACTAACACCAGGACTTGTAGTGAGAGAAAGTGAGGCATTTATTGCAGGGTGACAAACAAGGAGAATCAGGCAACTCACACTTCAGACCCAAACTCCCCGATGGCTTATGAGCACGGATACACTATGAAAGGTAAGGGTACATTTCAGGAAAGCAGAAGTAACAGGCAAAATCATAAATCAATATATGGAGGTTATGCATTGGTTTGGCCCCAAAAGGTGGGAGTATCTTAAAGTAGAGGCTTACAAGCAGGTGGGTTCTAAGATTCTTTGATTTACAGTTGGTTAAGGAAGCAATGTTTTGTCTAAAAACTTGGGGTCAGAGGAAAGGAATGTTAAGATCTAGCCTTTGGGCATGACTCTCTACAGGCTTTCAAGGAAGAAATTTAGAATAAGGACAGTAGTCAGCATTCACTTCTTAGTTCCTCCTTATCTGAGGTCTACATGACAGTGGTTGGCATTTTTCATCTGGTGAGGGTCAAGGTTTCTGAATAACAGCTCAAGGATATGAGATGCTATCTTTAATTTCTATAAGGAACCAAACATCTTGTGACTCTAACTTACTTGAATGATAATCGTTTAAGCTATTATTACCTTTTTAATTAGTGGATTATTTATATTTACTTTTCAAATTGCTTGTGGCAGGGCTAGCTAGATGCCTGAAATCTCCCTAGAAGGAACTCAAAATTTTTCTTTTATCTCCATGCTAGGGGGCCAGGGGAGACTGGCAGTCCCCTAAGTGGGGTCTCTGCTCCCTCTCACAATGTCACATGGCCATCTTCTCCCTGTATGTCTTTATATCATCTTACCTCTGTGCACATCCCTGTCCAGATTTCTCTCTTCTTATAAAAACACCAGTCCTCTTGGATTAGGGACCCACCCTACTCCAGTATGACCTAATCGTAATTAAACTAATTGTATCTGCAACAACACAATTTCCAAATAAGGTCACATTCTAAGGTACTGGGAGTTAGGATAATGTCTGTTTTGAGGGAGATTTAATTCTACTCTATCTGTAAGGGAGGACCTCTAAGATGAATTTCAAAATATTCCATTCAATATTTTATTTGAAGATGAGTGAAACATATCACATTTAAGAAAGTTAATAAGGAAACCCATCTAATTTATAAATCATTTAATGTATAAATATTTTTAAGTCCGAGAAAGATTTCCTCAGACTGTCTCAGACTTAAAGTGAGAGACTTTTAGAAGTCTCTTTTACAGTTAAATTTTTGATAACATGAATCTTCTTTCTCAGGATCTGTTTAAACACTTTTCCATGGGAGTTTACCCAAATTCCATTTTGTGGCAATATGAAGGTCTTCTCTCATAGCTTAATAAAATAATTAGGAAGAATTTAGTTTACACTAGCAATGAGACATTTTTTTCCATAAAAAACCCTGAGCATCAGTGAGATTCCATTAAGTACTCAAATATCTGGGTTTTAGTAGATGAATGCGCTGACTTATCCATAGGAATACAGGTTAAAGCACCAGCTCTTGTGGAGAAATCTTATGGTGGTCAGGTGCAGGACAGAGTCAACACTGATAATTAACATACAGTGAATTGTCATGTTTAGATAACTGGATATTATGGATAGAAAAATATCCTTGTGATAAATTAACAGGTAATTATAATATGAGACATGTTTTAAGTTAATATATATTTTATAAATGGGTATAACATCATGTATTTAATATATAGAGACCTATATTTCAAAGAATTGGAATGCATTAAATTACATATCAGCCAGCATCATAAAGTCTGCAATTTACTTTCAAATGGTTGAACAACAACAAAAAAAATTGTTTGTGTATGCACAGGTTGGGGGAGAGAGGAAAATCAAATATGGCAAAACTAAACAATTATTGTAGTATATTATTATTCATTCTGGCATTTCAACATTTCAGATACGTGAGCTTTCTCATAATGAGAAGTCTGTGGAAAAACATAATTCAACATTGAGATCCTGTTCGCATAATTGAGCATTTCTTCTGGCTATTCAGAAAGCATTTCAAGATCTTGCACTCTCTAAATGTTATGACAAACATCAGTGACTCACTGTTATAAATGTATTGAAGTGCCAGAAAATAGAAAATGATAATTGAACCACTTTTTATTGTATTGAAAAGACCCTGGATATTTCCTGTAACAATATCCATTTGTCTCATTGTGCCATTAATGAGGATAAAGCTTTCATGGTGTTAACTGTAAACAAGAGAGGAAAATGGATTGAAGTGCCTTTTGGGTTGTTTGTTTCCTTTTTTTCCACTTAGTATTAGTGATTCTTATACTGAAGAAGTCATCAATTCCCTAGACATGACATTCATCCTCTCCTCTTGTGTGGGGATGGCCTAAGTGCCATTTTTGTTCCCCATACATGCTACATTATCTCGTATATATTGTCTAATTTGCTTGTGATTATCGGTGGAAATTTAACTTTGAAGTTTGTAAAGCATGAATCAAGGGAAACAAGGCTAACTTTTTTCTTTCATGCATAAGCCCTTCAGTATATCCACTGTATGTGATATTTGAAGTAGAGTAGAAAGATTTTATTAAGTTACTTTGGGTCTTTAAGGGATTTTGACAGACATGGCTAGTGGGGACAACCAGTGTTTTATAAGATGTAACCTTTTTATTGATGTTAAATGATGAACTTAAAACTATATGAAAGGAAAAAAATAAATTCGAGAAAGTGTCAAAATTTGAACAAATTAAGCAGTTGGAAACTTCAAACTGGACTGAACTTTGCTGAGTTAAATAGAATGCCAGCTTTTGAGGAATGACATCATTATGATGATGGAGTCTCTATTTCAGGAGTAATTCACATGAATTATAGTTTATCTTTCTTCCTTAGGAGTATGTACCTCAGAGTGTATCTAAATGACATGTCAGACTATAAATGTGACTTATTTTCAAGGAGAACTGATTGAGATTTAAGAAAATTATGCTCCACCAATAATTTATAGTATCTCTAGAATTTTGGAAACAGATATTTGAACTTCAGAATTCAGATGAAATTTCTAACTATGTAGCTCAACTCTTGGAAAAGCTTTTATTAATCTAACTATAAAATACATGCCTCTCATGAAATACCTAGTATTGAGTCTGAGATCTAATCTCCGTGTGTAAAATCATAATTTCTAGGTATTCTGACTCTCCTTAAAAATTGCTATGTAGTAGTGGGGTGATGTTGTGGTCTGTGGTGCCAGACAGACTGAGTTTAGGATTACTTCTGCTACTTACTGATTGTGTGACTTTAGAAGTTATAGAATATCTCTCAATCTGTTTCTTCATCTTTAAAATGGGTTTAAGAGTATCTAGGTCAGAGTGTTCTACTAAAGATTAAAATAAATATTTCCCACCACATAGGAAGCATGTAATATACATGATGAACATTATTCTAATTAATTGCAATGTGTTCACACAGATATTTCATAAGAGTACCAGTTCATTCTATATAATTTTAATGTTCTCATTAGCTTGATTTAAAGTCAAACAGTGAGTAGCACAGATGATTTTTACGTACTTCTCTATGAACAAAATTAACTACATTGGTTTTGGAGTACTTTTGAAATTACTGCTAAAAATGGATACATATTCTCTTACTGCTATCAATAAAATGTAATGTGGCACACAATAAGGATTTCCCATCCTGTGATCTTCTACTTAGGTACATCTCGAATGCCTATAATACCTAGATTTAGAACACTTTCAACCCTAAGCTCTTTTCTGTGTGATTCTTACTTTGGAGCAGTGTGCTTAGATCTACAATAGAAAAACAGTTCCAGGTCTAATTTTTGTATATTTTAGTTATTATAATACCAATAAAGTTCTGGAAAGGTTTTGCTTGAGTAATTTAATGAACATTCACCTAGCAAATGTCTGAAAATTCTACAAAATTTTCCATAAATGTTGGTTTGATTTTTTTATTCTCTTCTCAGTTAATCAAAGAAGCACACATTGTGATTTGTTAATCATTCTGTGAGTTGGTTTTTAACTTCCATTTATTTGTCCTTACATTCTTATGAGTTAGCATTTGAGTATATAACTATGATGTTGCAGGGCAATCTGAAGATTAAGTTACAGACTACATAGGCTTTGTTCCAATTTCTTGGTAGATGAATCTCCAGGATGTCTCCATTAGAGATTTTCAGATTTCTCAGTTTTAAAATGGGGATAACACCATTTATACCACTGGGTAAACTGAGGATTACTTGAAGGTTTATATATTTTTATATATGTGCATGTATATTGCCTGGCATGTATTAGGCATTCTTCAAATGTGGGCTCTGTTCTCTCTTCTAGCCTTCTTTTTCTTTGTAACTTTTACATCTCATGTCAACTTCCCCAGAAGATTTCTTTAGGAAGAATATACTACATTTGTATAGAGAACTATGTTTGAATCTGGGTGTACTGTATTAACTGGCCAAGTGATGAGCACTGGCCAATTGACAGACATTAGCTCCCACATCCACCAGTCTTTTTACACACAGGTACACATGTGTGCATATCTCTTTACAAGGAAACTGGCAACTTGGAATTTTCTTTTTCTTTTTTTTTGAGACAGAGTTTTGCTTTTGTTGTACATGCTGGAGTGTGATGGCGCCATCTTGGCTCACTGCAACCTCTGCCTCCCGGGTTCAAGCGATTCTCCTGCCTCAGCCTCCTTAGTAGCTGAGATTACAGGTGCATGCCACCACACCCGGCTAATTTTTGTTATTATTTTTTTTTTTTTAGTAGAGACGGGGTTTCACTGTATTGGCCAGGCTGGTCTCAAACTCCTGACCTCAGGTGATCCGCCTGCCTCGGCCTCCCAAAGTGCTGGGATTATAGGCGTGAGCCACCACTCCTGGCCACAACTTGGAATTTTAAGTCACTTTATGATTTTAAAATGGTACTCATAAAAATAATATGTCATACTTTGTGAGGTAGGTGCTATCATTATTTTATAGATACATCTCCAAGAGATTGAATAACACGAACTTGGTGGCTTATACGATAGAAATTTATTTTTCACAGTTCTGGAGGCTGAGAAGTCCAAGGTCAAGGTGACAGCAGATTTGGTGTTTGATGAGGGCACTCTTTTTGGCTTACAGAAGACTATCTTCTCACTGTGAGTTCAAATTCAAAAGAGTAGAGAGGAAGCAAACTCTCTTTTGTCTCTTCATATAAGCGTGCTAATCCTATCATGAGGGCTCTACCCTCATTATCTAATTACCTCCCCAAGGCCCATCTCCAAATGCTATCATTGGGGATTTAGGCTTCAATGTGAATTTTCGGGGGACACAAATACTTAGTCCATAGCAATCACCAACTTGCCAAGTGTTGATAGCCTTAATGATATAAAAGCATGTAGAAATCAATTAAGAAAAGCACCAAAGCCCAAATAAAAAATTAAAATAGCTATTATTTATTGAATGTTTATAATGTGCTAGAGACTGGTGGATTCTCAGTTTCAAGGTGAGAAAACTAATGGTCAATATCTTGTTCAAACTCATGCTGTTCACAAATGGCAAAATATTTGGAAAGATGCTTCTTAGAAAACATTAAAATGATAATATTTTATAGCCATTAACAATAAAAATAACCTTAAATTAATAAGACAATACTTTTTACTACTATGTTAGTTTGTTTTGTGCTGCTATAACATAACATCACAGACTGAATAATTTATAATGAACACACATTTACTGGCTCAGTTCTGGAGGAGGCTGAGAAGTCCAAAATCAAGGGGCCAGCATGTGGTGAGGGCCTTCTTCCTGTGTCAACTCATGGCAGAATAGCAGAGAGAGAGAGAGAGAGAGGGAGAGGGAGGGAGGGAAGGAGAGAGGGGGAAAGAGAGAGAAAGAAAGAGGGTACCAAACTCATGCTTTTATAAGGGAACTACTCTTGCAATAAGAGCATTAATCCATTCATGGGAATGGTGCACCATCATCCAAACACCTCCCTTTAGGCCCCACCTTTCAACACCACAGCATTGAGGATCAAATTTCCAATACATGAACTTTGGGGAACACAGACAAACCATACCACTACTAACTAAACAAAGAATAAAAATATCTAGCTTTGCCCAGGATTTGGGAAAAGGATTCCCTCACATTCTATGGATGGGAGTGCAAAATTGACACAGACTTTATGAAATTGTTCCCCATTCCTCATTTTGCATCACCTGCTATAGGAAACAGTTTCTCAGTGATAAGGGTAGGTGCGGTTGGAGGTAATGCACAGAGTATATGGTTTATAGAAAGCCAGGTACCTAAATACAGAATCTGAAATGGTAATAACTACAATATATTGAGCAATTACTGTGTGCCAGGAACTTTACATACACTATTGCAATAAAAATGTGTTGCATGCAAAAATAAATAATCTCATGTTTCCTCACATGGTCTTTGTAAGGTCAGTCTTGGTTTCTGAGGCTCAGAGAGGCTAGCTGCCCACAGCCACTGAGATAGTAAATACAGAGCAAGGTTCTGGAAATGGAGTTGTCTGATTTCACTTTTTTTTTTCTGTCTCACTAAGTGAAAACTACATATATTAATATGTGACTGCTTGAGGTCCTTGCTATATGGATGTTATTATCATCCTCCAAGGAAAGTAGCTAGATGTGTCAACGAATAAAGGAGGAAAAATAACAGTAGGAAAAAATACCTGTAAATAGTTTGAGCAGCATTTAAATGAGAATTCTTGGTAGAAGTAAAATTGTCTCTGTTTGTAGATTATATGATTTTAAATATAGAAAACTCTAAAGACTCCACAAAAGAACTACATAAGAACTGATAAATCATTTCAGTAAAGTTTCAGAATATATAAATTAGGTACAAAAATAAGTTACATTTCTATATACCAACAACAAACTATCTGAAAAAGAAATTAAGAAAACAATCTCTTTTATGACAGCATCAAAAACTTAAAATGCTTAGGAACAAATTTAAGGAGGTGAAAGATCTGTACTCTGAAAACTGTAAAACATTGATGAAAGAAACTGAAAGCACACAAATAAATGGAAAGGTTAGTTCATGGAGTGAAAGAATTAATATTGCCAAAATGTCAGTACTACCCAAAGTGATCTACAGATTCTGTGCAATCCCTATCAAAATTCTAGTGAATCCAAAGGAAATAAGGTCAATATATTAAAGAGGTAGTTGTACTGCTATTTCATTACAGCATTATTCACAACAGCTAAGATGAGGAAACAGCTTATGTCTGTCAAAAGATGAATGAGAAAATGTGGTATGGGTAACCTTAAGAAGGAAAATATAATCCTGCCAATTGCGACAACATGAATGATCTTGGAGGACACTATGCTAAGTGAAATATGCTGGACACAAAGTCAAATACTGCATGATCTCACTTACATGTGTAATTTAAAAAGTTGAACTCAGAGAGAGTAGAAGGATGATTATCAGGGATTGAGTGCAGGAGGAAATGGAGGTATGTAGGTCAAAGGGTACAAACTTTCAGTTGTGTAAAATGAATAATTTCCAAAGATCAAATGTATAGTATGGGAAGTATAATTAATAACACTGTGTTGGTATACTTGAAATTTTCTAGGAGTAAATGTTAAATATTCTCACCACACACACACAAAAAAACTACGTGAGGTGGTGGATTTGTTAATTAGCTTGATTGTGGCAATCATTTTGCAATGCGTACATCAGAACATCACATTGTACACTAAATGTGTGTAATTTTTATTTCTCAGTTTTACCACTATAAAGCTGAAAAATAGCTACTTGGGAGGCTGAGGCAGGAGAATCACTTGAAACCGGTAGATGGAGGTTGCAGTGAGCTGAGAACTCCAGCCTGGGCAACAAAGCGAGACTCTGTCTCAAAAATATAGTAAATAAAAATTACAAAATAAATAAGACTCCTTTGGGCCAAGAGGAGGAAGCTTATGTAGCCTCTCACACCTTAGTGAGTAGGAACCACCAACCTCTCCAGGGAGATCCTCTACACTTTGCCACTGTGCCCTCAACCAGGCAGACTCAGGATGCACAATGGAGATTCCCTGCTCTGTCTTTTTCTGCCTAAACTTTGGAAACATGGAAAACTGACAATGAGCCATGCATTTTCTAATTGCTATGATGTACATAAGAGGGATGAATGGTTCAATCTGAATGAAAGATATGCATCTATTATATGCTGCTATTGGCCACTTTTAACTTCTTACTGATGTGCTCTGGAAGTACAGGCAGGGTCACCTTGGTCAGTGATGGATAAGAGAATAATAAATCACCAGCTCAAATAGACTTTTTGGGGCCAATTGAGATCTCAGAACACATTAAGGAAAGTAGCTTTCAGATAACGAGCCGTGTCAAGTGAAGTGAAACTTCTTCAAGGATTCTGTCAGTTGGAACCTATTGATTTTCATAGGGACTATCAAACCAGGTCTCCTGGAATAGGAACAGGAATATTTCTATCTAGTTTGTGACAAGAATATGTGTATAAGAGAGCAAAGGTGGCAGGGCAGAATGTTAAATCTTGGCCTGATTTGTATGCTTTACCATTCAAGAATATACTTGAAAATCAGAACATTCTTCCAGAGCATTGTTATGATTTGATGCATTTTCTTTATTGACATAAACATTGCTGGAATTTATTACAATTCTGCATTCTATTTATTTATTTATTTTATTATTATACTTTAAGTTTTAGGGTACATGTGCACAACGTGCAGGTTAGTTACATATGTATACATGTGCCATGCTGGTGTGCTGCACCCATTAACTCGTCATTTAGCATTAGGTATATCTCCTAATGCTATCCCTCCCCCCTCCCCACACCCCGCAACAGTCCCCAGAGTGTGATGTTCCCCTTCGTGTGTCCATGTGCTCTCATTGTTCAATTCCCATCTATGAGTGAGAACATGTGGTGTTTGGTTTTTTGTCCTTGCGATAGTTTACTGAGAATGATGATTTCCAATTTCATCCATGTCCCTACAAAGGACATGAACTCATCATTTTTTATGGCTGCATAGTATTCCATGGTGTATATGTGCCACATTTTCTTAATCCAGTCTATCATTGTTGGACATTTGGGTTGGTTCCAAGTCTTTGCTATTGTGAGTAGTGCTGCAATAAACATACGTGTGCATGTGTCTTTATAGCAGCATGATTTATAGGCCTTTGGGTATATACCCAGTAATGGGATGGCTGGGTCAAATGGTATTTCTAGTTCTAGATCCCTGAGGAATCACCACACTGACTTCCACAATGGTTGAACTAGTTTACAGTCCCACCAACAATGTAAAAGTGTTCCTATTTCTCCACATCCTCTCCAGTACCTGTTGTTTCCTGACTTTTTAATGATTGCCATTCTAACTGGTGTGAGATGGTATCCCATTGTGGTTTTGATTTGCATTTCTCTGATGGCCAGTGATGATGAGCATTTTTTCATGTGTCTTTTGGCTGCATAAATGTCTTCTTTTGAGAAGTGTCTGTTCATATCCTTCGCCCACTTTTTGATGGGGTTGTTTGTTTTTTTCATGTAAATTTGTTTGAGTTCATTGTAGATTCTGGATATTAGCCCTTTGTCAGATGAGTAGGTTGCGAAAATTTTCTCCCATTTTGTAGGTTGCCTGTTCACTCTGATGGTAGTTTCTTTTGCTGTGCAGAAGCTCTTTAGTTTAATGAGATCCCATTTGTCAATTTTGGCTTTTGTTACCATTGCTTTTGGTGTTTTAGACATGAAGTCCTTGCCCATGCCTGTGTCCTGAATGGTAATGCCTAGGTTTTCTTCTAGGGTTTTTATGGTTTTAGGTCTAACATTTAAGTCTTTAATCCATCTTGAATTAATTTTTGTATAAGGTGTAAGGAAGGGATCCAGTTTCAGCTTTCTCCATATGGCTAACCAGTTTTGCCAGCACCATTTATTAAATAGGGAATCCTTTCCCCATTGCTTGTTTTTGTCAGGTTTGTCAAAGATCAGATAGTTGTAGATATGTGGCGTTATTTCTGAGGCATTCTTGTTCATCTTCTCATTATATCAATCTCGTTTAGATATTTTGTTGCCTTTTAGAAAACAAACACTATAATTCAAAAGCAGGCTGATGAGAGAGACAGAAAGACAGAGAGAGAGAGACAGACAGACAGACAGACCATGAGCTAGAGCACCAACAGGCCTGAGTGCTGTTGCCCAAAAGATGAATTTACTTTGCTGGTATGCCATCCACTCAAATTATGACATTTAACCCCTTAGTACTTTTATAAGCATTGGGCAATTGGAACTAAAGTGATTTTCACTCTTTAAATGGAATCTATGGAGCAGAAAAAGGAGATATATAACCAACTAAAAACAGAGGAAACCTCAGAAGGAGAGCTTATGTTACTTCACTCTAGTAGAAGCAGGAGTTTAAGAACTTCTCAGAGAGCTCAGTGGTAAATGCCTTGTTACCAAAGGGGAGGTGCGGGGGCACTAGGAAAGTTGAGAGAAGCTCAGGGTCAGGAGATCAAAGCTGGAGAGTGCTGTCCAATGGACCACAACCAGGAGAGCTGAGAGAGCCAGAAGGACACAGGCTATCAGCCTCAAAGCAGACTTAGGATTCATACCTTAGTGAGAAGGGGAAAGCTATCATCTTAGTGTTAACAGGGAAAAATGTGTTAATAAATTTTAATTTGTATTTTTTTATGGTACAAAAAGTTGAATGGTGGCCAGAGTTGCATATATCCAGTCACTGTAAACAGAGGACGAAAAGAAAGCTAAAAAGATCAAGTCATGGAACTCCAAAACCATTTATTTTCTAGAAGAGGGGAAATGAACTATGTACAGAGGATACTAATTAAAAGAGATCCATATAGTTTTCAGTATTGAATTAGTTTTCAACGTTTTTTAAAATTAAGTACTCACAACTCACCATATGTCATGTCACTCACTTTAACAGTAAAGGAGCATAATGCTAATAAGAATGGAACCCACACTGAATTGTTAAACACTATGTAATGTAGTGCCGCTTTCACATGTTAACACAAAGCTCCCCAAGGAAGTATTTCTTATGAGAGTCTTAGAGAAGTGTCATGTTCAAAATACACAATAGCATGTATTCTAGAACTCAGGGCTTTTGAATTCCAAATCTGGGCATTTTTTATAGATGCCATGAAGGCCCTGATAGAGACAAAGGCAAAAAAGAATTCAATCAGGAATGATTTTGGTCCAGATTTGGGACTAAAACTAGATGTTTCTCCTTATTTACCTGATAAAGGATGATTAAGCCTTTATTGACACAGGCACAGAGAA
This sequence comes from Pan paniscus, assembly GCF_029289425.2. Classification (NCBI taxonomy): domain Eukaryota; kingdom Metazoa; phylum Chordata; class Mammalia; order Primates; family Hominidae; genus Pan; species Pan paniscus. The sequence goes on from NC_073253.2 coordinate 106,618,649, forward strand.
GCGGAGTGCTGCTTGTAAGTTACACTGTGAAGAATGGGCAAATAATATTTGCTGTGTGCAGAGAATGCAAGCAACATGTTATCTTTGCCAAATTCTGTTAAAACCTGAGTTTAGTGAGTCTCACATACAATATCCACTGGCAAATGAAGGAAAAACAACTGGGAACTGTGAGATATACAGACTACACACATGGCTTGATGTGACTCTTAACTCTTTGTCTTAGTGGTAGGTGGGATGCAGTATGAACACAGGTGTGGCTATGTGGGTCAGATTCCAATTTCCTTCCTACTGTGAGAATCTGTCACAGGATAAATTCAGTTAAAGTTACCTATACTTATCTCTACCCCAAAGTTGAAGAGTATCAGATGGATAGTTATATCTAAAAGAACACATTAGATGGATGTTTTTCCCCGACACAACCTACCAATCTGTCACTGGCAGGATTTTTCTTTTTTTTTTTTTTAACTTTTATTTTAGGTTCAGGGGATACATATGCAGGTTTGTTATGTAGGTAAACTCGTGTCATGGGGATTTGTTGTACAGGTTATTTCGTCACCCAGGTACTAAGCCTAGTACTCAATAGTTATTTTTTCTGCTTCTCTCTCTCCTCCCGCCCTTCACCTCCAGGTAGGCCCCAGTGGCCATATGTGTTGTTTGTGTCCATATGTTCCCATCATTTAGCTCCCACTTATAAGTGAGAACATGCGGTATTTAGTTTTCTGTTACTGTGTTAGTTTGGATAATGGCCTAGGGATAACAGCCTTCAGCTCCATCCATGTTCCTGCAAAGGACATTATCTCATTCTTTTTTATGGCTGCATAGTATTCTATGTATATATGTACCACATTTTCTTTATTCAGTTTACCATTGATGGACATTTAGGTTAATTCTATGTATTAGCTAGTGTGAACAGTGCTGCAGTGAACATATATGTGCATGTATCTTTATAACAGAATGGTTTATATTCCTTTGGACATATACCCCGTAATGGGATTGCTGAGTTGAATGATAGTTCTGTTTTCAGCTTTTTGAAGAGTTCCTTTCTACAATGGTTGAAGCAATTTACATTCCCACCAACAGTGTATGAGTGTTCCCTTTCCTCCACAACCATACCAGCATCTGTGATTTTTTTGACTAATAGTAACCATTGTGACTGGTGTGAGATGGTATTTGATTGTAGTTTTGATTTTCGTTTCTCTGATAATCAGTGATGTTAAGCTTTTATTCATATGCTTGTTGGCCACAGGTATGTCTTCTTTTGAAAAGTGTCTGTTCATGTCCTTTGCCCACTTTTTAATGGGGTTTTTTGTTTTTTTCTTATAAATTTGATTACGTTTTTAAGTTCAGGATATTAGACCTTTGCCAGATGCGTACTTTGCAAAAATTTTCTTCCATTCTGTAGGTTGTCTGTTTACTCTGTTAAGAGTTTCTTTTGCTGTGCAGAAGCACAGCAAAGAGCTTCTGCTCTTTAGTTTTATTAGATCCATTTGTCAATTTTTTGCTTTTGTTGCAGTTGCTTTTGGCATCTTCATCATGAATTCCTTGCCAGTTCCTATGTCCAGAATGGTATTGCCTAGGTTGTCTTCCAGAGTTTTTATAGTTTTGGGTTTTACATTTAAGGCTTTAATCCATCTTGAGTTTATTTTTGTATATGGTGTAAGGAAGGAGTCCAGTTTTAATCTTCACTCCCAGCATTTTTCTTTGAGATTTTAGGATCAGAACAATCTAGAACTGTTTTTACCATCAGGACATATGGAGTGTCCTGATCAGTTTCAAGGAGTGGCATATATAATAAAGTACTATAAACTGTATATGATACCTTTTATTGATAAAGCAGATCCAAGATTATCATCCTCATCTTTTAAATTTTGATGTATTTTTATGGGGGGGAATGTGGGTGAGTGTCAAATCAAAATTTACCCACCACACTTACATCTGCAAAAAAATGTATCAGTATCCTCTATTTTCTACAACAGCATTTATTCTGAACCTGAATTCCTCTTGCTATCACTGGATACCTGGGAGGAAAACATACTAAAAATTTCCAGTCAAAGATATCTTAGTTTCTTCCCGTTTAAGAGTCTCTTTTAGTTTAAAAGTATTTCTTTAGGGTGAAGATTGAGTTCATCCATCTCTCAGAGCAATGTTTTCCTTACCCTGTTATTTCCCACTGGCCTCTGGCTTAGATAACCCAGGGAAGCGTGGTGAGCATGAAGAGGCCACATACCAGGGCCACTGCCAGATGCTGTCTGCAGTAGAGACCTGGATAGGTGAGGAAATCTACAGCTACAGATGACTAGGGACAGATCATGTGCTCACTGGCTCTATGGGAGAGGCCAATAAATACTGAACACACACTCAGAGACCAAACCAGTCAAGGGGTCACAAGCCCCTTGGCCACCATATCCTTTGAAACCGGACAGTCTTGGAAAATATCAGAGATGGAGAAATAATAGGGCATAAACATGGAATGTGTGCATACTACCCAATTAACTCTTACAAGCTTTTAAACTGTGAGCAGTTTTACTCAGAAGAAGAGACTTAACAGACATGCTGATGAGAGAGTGCTTTTAGGATGTGCACACCATTGTACGGAGAAAGATGCTGGGAAGGACTGAGCGGACACACTTTTGTTTATCTGGTCTTTCAGAGAAAAGTGAAGCTCTGGGTTCAATTCATGTTAAAATGCTACCTCAGAAAATCTAGACTTCTACATCTAGAAAGAATATATTGCTATGGGGCAACACTGACAATGAAATTTTTTTATCAAACCTCAAATCATTAAGATCTCTAGAATCTCTGTCTTTCCCATTCTAGACCAAGAGTATGATTATATTATTTTTTGGTTCAACATTAATTTCTTCTGTACTTTTCTGGTCATGAATAACTCTAGAAGAACCATGTGAGAGCCTTTCTTTCCACCAAGTTTTTAGCATTCATGAGCAACATTAGCCAGGTTCTTTGAAAAAGGTCTGAATTGTCCTTGAAAGAATAGGCAGTGAGCTAAGCTTTCTTCTAAGAGCATCCAGGTTTTTATTTTTTCCATTGAACCCTAAGATGTAATTGATGAAGCTTAAAATGTTAATACTTTCAGGAGTATTATTTTTATTTTTATTATTTAACAGTATACAAAGTCATAAGCTTTTTTGGCTTTGTAACTAATAGAAAATCACTTAGTTTTAAGGATCAAGGAAAAGATCAAAGGAATATCTCAGGGTCTCTGAGTGTATATAATATTGTGCCCCTTTAATCACTCAAATTAAAGTTTGGGAATTGTGCACATAAATCATTGTTGTTTGATTGAAATAATATACAATGAAAACCTAAATTTCGTTATTTTCATGGCTTCTTGATAATTTAAAAATCTTGGTCATATGAAATGGTCATAAAAATTACCAAAATTACTGTCTTTACCATATAAAAATTACTAAAAGGCACTAAGAAGAAAGGACAGAGTATATTACACCTCTGTCAGACTTGAATATATAAAGGACATGGTTGATACCTAGGTTTATAGTCAACTTAGATGTGACCCTGGTGGTCGACAGTGATTAGTAAACATATGAAATTGTCTTAAAACCTCCCTAAAGTTTAAACAGGACAGTGCAGCTCTTAGTCTTCAGAAAAGGTGAGAGAAGGCATTTATTGAAGTGAAAATAGGCATTAGTTTTCTTTTTGATTAACCTCAGGCAGGAAGATTATATTAGGATGCAGTTTAGGATTCTGATGAAGTTGTCATTCACTTTTAGAAAATTTTTTAGAATAACAATAAAAATAAAATTGTGTTTCATGTTTAGTAGGTACTTTCTCTGACTAGGGGTGGAACATTTTCATAAATCCCTATATTTCTAAACTTAGTATGCTGCAATTGTAGTGCCTTCTCTGTTTTTTTTTTTATTATACTTTAAGTTTTAGGGTACATGTGCACATTGTGCAGGTTAGTTACATATGTATACATGTGCCATGCTGGTGCGCTGCACCCACTAACTCGTCATCTAGCATTAGGTATATCTCCCAATGCTATCCCTCCCCCTCCCGCCTCCCCACCACAGTCCCCAGAGTGTGATATTCCCCTTCCTGTGTCCATGTGATCTCATTGTTCAATTCCCAGCTATGAGTGAGAATATGCAGTGTTTGGTTTTTTGTTCTTGCGATAGTTTACTGAGAATGATGGTTTCCAATTTCATCCATGTCCCTACAAAGGACATGAACTCATCATTTTTTATGGCTGCATAGTATTCCATGGTGTATATGTGCCACATTTTCTTAATCCAGTCTATCATTGTTGGACATTTGGGTTGGTTCCAAGTCTTTGCTATTGTGAATAATGCCGCAATAAACATACGTGTGCATGTGTCTTTATAGCAGCATGATTTATAGTCATTTGGGTATATACCCAGTAATGGGATGGCTGGGTCAAATGGTATTTCTAGTGCTAGATCCCTGAGGAATCGCCACACTGACTTCCACAATGGTTGAACTAGTTTACAGTCCCACCAACAGTGTAAAAGTGTTCCTATTTCTCCACATCCTCTCCAGCACCTGTTGTTTCCTGACTTTTTAATGATTGCCATTCTAACTGGTGTGAGATGATATCTCATAGTGGTTTTGATTTGCATTTCTCTGATGGCCAGTGATGATAAGAATTAGAAAATTGGAAACAGAAGATTAGAAATGCTCACTTTGATTTTAAAAGTCATTCTAGGAAAGGCACTGACATTTACTGAACATTTCACAGGGACTAGGAAATTTCACACATAATTCTTATTCAATCCTTAAAACAATAATATTCCAGAATAACAATTATTCCCATTTTACACATGATGAAATTGAAGCAGTCCTCATATAGATTAAGGGACTTGATTAAAGACTCTAAATGATCAAGCCAGGATTCAAATTGAATTCTTTAAAAAATGTACAGACAAGGATGCTGATTATAGAATATATTAGTAATAAATCTTAAGGAATCATTCATGTCTAACATTAGGGCTAGGCATTGATGACATTGGGCCCTTAGGAAGGTGTTTTACATTCTGCTTATGGATATTAGATATTCATAAAATTTTTATTATGTTTTTGTGAAAAAGGTAACAAAATTTCAAGTATTTTTATGTTTGAAAATGTAAAAAGAAGTATACATACATATCTGAAAACAAATAAACCAAAATGCTAATGATTAGTTGTGTTACAATGGTGGATATATTCCTCACTCTTTTTATATTTTCTATATTTTTAAATGTGACTATGATACTTCTATAAAAATATATAATATGTGTTGATTTCCTTCTATCCCTGACAACATGAATCTTAAAAAATAATTTGGGAGGCTTAACATTAATTCTCTCTTTGTTAATCAGTTTCTTTTTCATAAGACCATGCTGATGCTGACACCTTCTTGGGAAATATGAGGAGTAAAGACCCAGCCAGGCTCTGTGCCCATGGAGGGCACAGAGGCAAGTCAAAATATCCACACCTACATCCATAGAATTCTTTTCTGCTTACCAAGGATATCATAGTTGCTTCTTTGAGAATGGATAGTCCATTCCAATTCTCACCATTATCATTTTCTAATCTCTATCATTTCATTCTCTTTTAATCACTCTGTGGTTGTGTTTGATACAAATGATGGAACACTCAAATTAAAGGCAAGGTGTGCTGTTGGAAGGAAAAGTACGGGATTTCTGTCTGGCAGCTATAAAAGCTCTATAGCCTGAAATGGGGGAGAAGAGTGAGCAGGAGTATCAGTACTTGCTGCAGTGGATCTAGAAGGTCAGTAACTTCACCTGTGCATTAATAATTTATATTTTTCCAAGTGTTCTTCACTTACCTTGAAAGAGAATCTAGAGGCTCTTTGAAACAGACATTCTCCACTCCATTGGTGTCAATAACATGAAAAAATGTCATGTAGACTTAAGTGGCAGGATGAGAACTGACCAACCAATTCTAATCTCATCTAACTGAAGCTTAATGTTAAACCAGAATTTTTTTTCTTTGAGCTGCCAGCATTTTGTATTCAATCACCAGCCTCCATACCTCATTCATTCATTTAACAAATTATTAAATGCCAGGATTGGTAAATAACGCCAAAGATAGTATATGTAGAAAACAGACAAGATCCTTTCTGTCATAGAACTCATGCTCCGATGGAAGAAACAGATGATGAATTAGTAACTAAATGATAGCATAGCTTTTTGTAACTGTTATAAAAAATTGAATGGTATGACTCACAGTGTGTGTATGTGTGTATGTTGTATGTGTGTTAGTGTGTAACTACTTTTGATGGAGTGGCCAGGAAAGGCCTCTAGGTGACTCTCAATGAACCGAGTGAAAAAAGAGGCCTGATGGAAGAGGGAACAGCAAATGCAAAGGCCTTGAAGCTTGGTCTAGAAGTTGAATGGCCTGCATATGAAGGACAGTGACATCAGACCAATAGGGTGAGGCCAAGCCATCCTGTTTTAAGGTCTATGGCAAAGAGTTTATACTTACTCTAAGCACAGTGGGACTCCAACAAAGGCATTTAAGCTGAGAGTAACATGATCTGATTTACATTTTAAAGATATCATTCTGGATGTTGTGTGTAGAAGGACTGAATATAAAGGGTAAGGATCAAAGCAGTGAGGCAAGTTAGGAAATATTATAATATTGCTGTTGCCTTTAAAGTAGGAGAGAAATCAGACCAGAATGGTGACATGAAATAATCCATTTTATTTCCTCTACTCCCAGGTGAAGAAGTGAAGAAAGAGTGCAGAGGCAACACTAGAGAGGTTTTCTGTGAAGGGAAGCAGAGATATGCTTTGGAAGTGGGAGGGGATGGTAAGGGACTGAGAGACCTTTTTAAAGATGAGAGTTATTAAATCAGGATCATGCTCGTGTGTTCTAGATCCCAGGGAGATACAGATAAAAGAAGCAAGAGAAAAAAGTGCTGGGTAAAGACATGAAGATTCTTCTTCTGCTCTATCAGGTTCTTTTCCTCTTCTCCCTGCCTCTGCTAAGCCCAACCTCTTTCTGGTGAGAGTCGGGCATCAGCCAAATTCTTTGTATTAACTTTGTTTAGCTTGTTATATCTCCCAGGAATATTTTAAGCCTATTTCATTCATTGCAAAATAAAAAGACTGTTTCCTGTGAAAAGAATTTCTGGTATCTGCAAGCACATAGGTTTGTATTTAGAATCTAAGAATGAAGGGAGAGAGGTAACTCCCTTTGGAGATGCTGCTCTGTTCTGAATCTATGTGTCTTACAAAGGCTTCAAGTTCTGAAATAGAAGTGTCTTTCTGGGTTAAGCTTCCCAGAGGCACTCTTGTTTTGCCTAGACTCTTATTTCAATCCTGGGCTTCCTCCTCTATTGGAAATCCCTTCTTTTTTCCTTTTGTTCTTCCCAATGTCTTAGAGTCTGCAGGGAATAGGAAGTGGCTAGTAACAGAGCTATAAAATATTGGGTTTTACAATGCTCAAAGACAAGCTTATCTGATGATTACAGCCTGTCTTCCCATACTGATCAGAACAAGGTTGGCTTCATGTTAGTCAGTGTTAAATGTAATATGGAGTATTGGTTTTCCTTACAATATCAGTCTCCTTCTTGTTCCAGCACACCATGTCCAATACTTGCTGCTGCCCTCACCTCTAAACCGTCACCCACCCTGTGCAGTGATCCTTTCCATTCTCTTCTTCGTTGAGCCTAAACTCACACTGAAAAATCTGGGAAAAGAGCATCTGAGACAGAGTACTATCAAGTGCCAAGTGAAAGGACCCAACAGTGGAGACTATCCTGGCTTCCTGGAAGATGACCAGTGAGCCGGTGTAAAAGAAGAGGAAGAATACTAGGAGAGTTCAGCACAATGGACAGGGCCAAGGCATTATTAGCATATACTAGTGGACCATAGAATCTAAGCCAAGTAGGAGCTTTAAAGATAGGTAGTAGAAATCAGAGAGTGTAATGTTTGAAATCAAGATTTGTGATGTGGTTCAGTTGATGGTAACAAGAAGGCCTGAGATGTTGTCATGGAAATGAGTTGCTAAGGAAGAATCGAGGAAGTGGTAAAAGAACTGAGAGGCAAGAATGTTGAATGAACCATCCATGTGAAAGTTGAAGTTGTTAAGAATGATTATGGGGAATAATGGTTGAGATGGAGACATACATGCTAAAATGTTCAGTATAGGAATGTGTTAGTGAAAGGGAGGTGGGAAAATGACTACAATGAGGTTGAGTTGCAGGATGTATTTGCTGATGGAAGACATTTCAAAGGAGCTGGGATTTTGGAGGAAGAAGGGAGGAGAAATGATTTGGGCATAGCAATGAGGAGCAAGAAGGATGTCTATCCTGCTTCCAGGTCTTGGGGTACATTTCTTCATGGACCAAAAACAAGTCATTCCTTGAGAACGCTGAAAAATGTGAGACAGTCATAAGATGCCCAGGTTTCTGGTAGAACAAGAGGATAAAGATAAATAATCAGACTTGATTAAAATTCTGTATTTATTGGAGGTACCAGCCTCATGTAGGAAAACCTCGATATTTGTATGTGTCCTGCATTTGATTTTGGGGTGTTCAAACAGAAGTTCTTAGCTTTCAAATTCTTGTAGACTAAAACTGTCATTCTTGAATTTAACAAAACTCCAGTGGTCAAGATTTTTCACCAAGCATGTTAGTGCCAACATATACTTGTTGAATGTCAAAAAATAGGATGCTAAATTAAGCAGAAGTTATGCATAGGGAATCATTGGGAAAGCATAAAGATGTTTGGTTGCTTATTTATTTATGCATTAATGATTTATATTGTGCTTGTTTCCATAAAGGATTTGAAGAGCACAATTATGTACTTAGCATAATATCTCTGGACATCATTCATACCAAAAATAAGTCAAAGAAGCCAAAGACAGAATACAGAGACAAAACAAGATTTATAGTCTTAATCTCTGCAAGGAAAATAAGATAAGGCTGAGCATTTTCTGTGGAAATGCTGCTTTACTTGCCTGAATGATTAAAACAAAAAGAGCAGCAGTCTTTAGTTGCACAGGTCACCCCAGTTTTCCAAGAGTGTTTGAACTTCCAGAGTCTGGATATAGGCTACATCTAAGATAGCCAGGTTGTTCAAATCTAACAGAAGTCTGGTTATTGTCCTCTCTATTCTCCAGTTTATTCACCCCCTTTCTCCATTTGTAATTACCACAAAGCAGAAACTGGTTTTCCTTTAAGCCATCATTGCTTTTTTCTTCATATGTTTTTAATTATTTCTCTTTTCCTCATCAACAGTCTTGGTCCCAGCACAAGAGTGTTTATTTGCTGCATATCTTAGTGAAGGATCTGTGTTTCATCAATCCCATTCCAGTGATGGAGCCTTTTTCTCTGGTGTTACTCTAGAATTATACCTCTTATCTACTTCTTTCTCCCCTACCATGGGGACAGACAGGAAAATTGGGATTTCTTTCAGTTTTAAGAAATCTTGAGTGTCATGGAGTCTTGAAACTATAAAAACCTGTATAATTTCTTTTATTAAATTTTAAATTTTTTTCTGTGTATAAGCTTCAAAAAGTATATCAAAGACCATTAGAATACTTAGGGCCGTTTAAGTAGAGGAGCTAGGACAAGGCATTACAGAAAAACCCCAGGTGCCCAATCCATTTGATGGCTATCCACTTCATATTAGTAACAAGAGCAATGACAAATAAATGGAGACAAGGTTCTTTCTGATGAGCAATAATACACCATAAATTAGAGAAGCGAGACTATGAGTCCACTGCTGTCAATTTAGTTTACCTGGTGTCTTAGTCCATTTTCTGTTGCTATAAACAGAATACCGCATTCTAGATAATAAACAGAAATGTATTTGACTCATAGTTCTGGAAGGGGGTCATCCCATGGCAGATGGGCAGGATCCTGAAGCAAGCGCTTGTGTCACAGAGAGAAACAGAACTGAACGTATCCTTTCATCAAGAGCCACTCCCATCATAACTATCTCACTCCCAGGATGATGGCAATAAATCACTCATGAGAGCACATACCTCATGACTTAATCATCTCCTAAAGGCCCTACCTCTTAATACTGATACAATGGCAATTAAGTTTCCAACACATAAACTTTTGGAGGATGCATTCAAATCATAGCACCTAGTAACAGATAAAAACTCTAGAATGCACTGTGATTGGACAAAACTCTGATGGGCCGCCTTATATTTTTTTCTGCCTACTTGCTACCTAAGCCAAGGGAAGTGAATGCCCTTTAGCTATTTCATGCAGGTTAGGCCAAGCAAGCATATGCCTGAAATTTCTGGCTGTTATAGCTACTTTTGGGTTTGGATGAGATAGGACATCTCCTGTGGAGGAATATACCATCACAAATGACTGCCAACGAGACCCCATATACCTCCCAGAAAAATGGAAAAGTTAACCCGTGGGCCAAATTTCAGCAATGGGAAACAAAGGAAATTACTGGGTAGGTGAATTCCCCCTTCTTCCTTCTTCCTATGGACTTCTTCAAGGAGTAGTAGCCTGGTACAATGTCTCTGGAGAAGTACCATGTGCCCATTGGATGCAGCTGCCCATATGACCTGCTGTATGTCTTTATAGCTCATTAGGATGTTTGGTGCTGAATGCATTGTGTCTCCGACCTTTCTGCATTTCCCTTTTTCCTCACTCTCACTGTGTTGGGTTTCCCAAGTAAAGCACAGAATGTTGATCCATGCCTCATGTGTTTTTTCTAGGGAACTTGGGCTAATTAGCCCAAGTTAAGATTTTAGTAAAATATATATTTATTGTAAATTGTTAGTAAGGAAAAACTGCTATTCTTCAAGGTATTTTGTAGATACTAAAGGTATGTCTTATGGGTTTCAGTGTTGTTGTCATGTTGGTTTCTTAAAGCCATCTGTTGATGCTTCTCAAGATGTTAATTATGGTCACACTTGGAAGATAATTTCAAGTGGCAATAATGACTGCTCAGATAGCTGCCCATTGACTTTTGTGGTTTGCTTGACAGTTATTTTCTAGGAAAATATTATTCATTCTGAGTGGTAATGTGAGAGCTCCCCAGGAATTTGGAAAGGGAATTTAGAAGTGCGAGGAAAACACCAACTTCTGTAATGAGAAAAATATTGGAAAGGTTGAAAGGAGATGGCTATCAGGACCCACACTTATGTGATCTCCAAGACATGATACCTTTAAAGAGAACTGCCCCTGAGAGTATGGCTATTTAAGAAGCTCTCAGACTTCTTTCCAAAAAGCAACAGGTGACCCTCAGCTTATCCTTCTGGGAAGGATTTCCTGGCTTCAGTATGGTCTTATCCTTGGCTTCTTAGCTATATAGCTGTCCATTTCCATTTTGTTCAAAATTACCCTCTGCTGGTTTCCTTGGTCATCATTACTTTGACTCGTAAATCAGGTTTTGTTGCTTAGTTTACTCTCTTTGGATTGACAGTGTTTTAGCCTTACTTTTCTCCATGTTCCTTCTTCAGAGATTCTTATTTGCTTCACCCTTCTCAGCCTCCACCAAACTATGCCCTGCACATTATTTATCCTGGGCCCCAGCATTCAGAGAAGCAGAAATGAGACTATATTGACATTTTTCTTTCATTTAAATTATTTTTACTAGAATTTTTTTCTTCTTTTTATTCTGTTTTCAAATGTATAATGTTAAATTTTTTGGAGTACTGACTCTCAAAGTTTTGGGCTTTAGGAGCCCTTTCTACTCACAAAATAATAATAATATAATAATAATAATAATAATAATAATAATAATAATAATAATAATTATTGAGACAGGGTCTCATTCTGTTGCCCAGGCTGGAGTGCAGTGGCACAATCTCAGCTCACTGCAACCTCCATCTCCTGGGTTCAAGTGATCTTTCTGCCTCAGCCTCCTGAGTGGCTGGGATTACAGGCATGTGTTGCCATGCCCCGCTAATTTTGTATTTTTAATAGAGACAGGGTTTCACCATGTTGGCCAGGCTGGTCTCAAACTCCTGGCTCCAAGTGATCCACCCACCTTGGCCTCCCAAAGTGTTGGGATTACAGGCGTGAGCCACTACGCCCAGCTGATACAAAATTATTGAGAATTCAAAATAGCTACGCATATTTGCTGTATGAGAGATTAAAATTGATATATTTTTAAATTTACTAATTTTTACAATTACAATAAACCCATTATATTTTAACATAAATAACAATTAAGTTAAAATGTCTATATTTTTCAAAATAAAAAATATTTAATGAGAAGAGTATCATTGTTTTGCAAATCTCTTTACTATCTGATCTAATCGAACACAGCTTGATTCTCACAAAGTTTTGCATTCAATTGTTGCCATTTGTTGTTTTGTTTGAAGTACGGTCATTCCTCAGTATCCATGGGAGATTGGTTCCAAGACCCCTGCAGATACCAAAATTCACAGCTGTTTAAGTCCCTTATACTATAAAATGGCATAGTATTTGCACATCATTTATGAACGTGCTCTAATATTCTTTAAATAATCTCTAGGTTATTTCTAACACCTAATATGTAAATGCTATGTAAACAGTTGTTATACTGTATTTTTATATGAATATTTTAATTGTTGTGTTATTTTTTATTGTTGTTGGGATTTATTTCCCAAATATTTTCCATCCATGGTTAGTTGAATAGAAGATGCCGAACCCACAGATATGGAGGGCTGACTGTATGTGGAAAGAGTCTCACTTTACTCAGATATGCAGCTGGAAAAGGGAGAACCCTACGTATACCCTGAAAGGGCCTCAAGAACCTGCAGTCACCCTGAGACCATATTTTAAATTGAGAAATGATGATGTGGAGTATCGTGGAAAAATAATTACCTTTTTAAGAAATGTTTTTATAGAAAAATTAATTCTGAATTAAAAGCAAATGATTTTACCAGAAGTTTGCTAGCCCAGACTTTTTGCAGTCTGGCCTGTTCTGAGTATTTTTTGAGTTTAGATCATTGAACTTTAGATCATTTAACTCTCAAAGAGCTAAAAAGAAATAGCATTTTAATATGTAATATGCCCTATACAACATGGTAATAGGTAAATTTGTTCAGAATGCATATTTGTGTTAGAAAATATTTGTTTAATATAAATATATAATGTGAAAAAATTAAAGGATTCTACTATCACACTTTACATTGATCAGAAATATCTGAAAAATGGCGGGTGTGGGAGTGGGAGAAACCTGTATTACAAAAACCCAAATATATAGTGAGAAAAATAAATTCTAGTATAACAATCTTAATTTAGGAACACCTATGTCCTTAAAATTTTCTTTAAAGCATTGTGAAGTAGTGACAAATACATTTATTTGGTATTAGCAAGGAAATCCTTGTTGACCTGAAGAGAAGATGGTGATCCCAGCACTTTGGGAGGCCGACATGGGTGGATCACGAGGTCAAGAGATAGAGACCATCCTGGCCAACATGATGAAACCCCGTCTCTACCAAAAATACAAAAATTTGCTGGATGTGGTGGCGCACACCTGTAGTCCCAACTACTCAGGAGGCTGAGGCAGGAGAATCGCTTGAACTTGGGAGGCAGAGGTTGCAGTGAGCCGAGACTGCACCATTGCACTCCAGCCTGGTGACAAAGTGAGACTCCATCTCAAAAAACAAAAACAAAAACAACCTGTATCCTTATGTTTTAATAGCATCTGCAGAAACTGAAATAGAAGATGACAATGCCATTTGACTATTCTAGTAACGCCTCTCTTTTTCAAAGATCTCTCATTTGTCGTTTGGTATAAGTGTTTGTCTCTTGCTTGATAATTTTTACAAAATGTATGTTTTTTTCACTAAACGAAAGAACTTTTAGAGTCTTTTGCTGCCATTCTATTACCTCCTGGACCATGCTGTCTATACCCCATGATTGGGCTGCCTGACACCACTGACTGGCTACCAGCAACCCATATCTTACACTACTTCCATGTACCTGGTGCACACTCTAGGCAAACATTCTCCATTTTGTATTAGCAACAGTGTGATTTCTTAAAGAACTGGTAATGTCAAAAGTCTTTTAGAATAAGCCCACTGTTTTAATATTAGCAGCAGTTGACTCAGAAAAGCTATCTTCCACTGAACAATGGAAGTTTTAAAACAAAATTCATTTGTAACTTGCATTCTTCCATCTTTCACTATCTTCTGATAACATTATGTAGATGAGTTGCATCTCCCAAATTAGATTGTAATCTTACTTTAGGAAGGACCATATTTCGTTTGTTTTTTCCTGTGACCCAATTATTTAACATGGGGCTGAGCGCATAAAACCTATTTTAGACCTATCCTTACTGTGTACTGTGCATTCATTACATAGAAACTAAAGAAATTACTCAGACATTCTAAAATTTCCAGTTCAATAAAACACATTTTTTGGTTTTTAAATTTTATCTATTTAATATTCTCTGATTTAGAAGTTTTGACAATATGATGGAGGTTATGATTCTCTTCTGCCTCACAAAGCACATAGATGTCAGTAAATTATTTATCCCAGTTTCTATTCCAACCATTCATATTGGCTACAGCCATCATTTTCTTAGGCTTCTTTACTTTCCTTCAAATTATATCACCAATGACATCAAAACAATTGACAAGGTTGCTGCCCAGAAGTAGAGAAAACAGCAGAATTGAGGTACAAAACTAGGTAGCCTGCTAGGTTCGTTCACCAGCTAAGTGATTGCTCCTACATCAGCTTTCAGTATGGATTCAAAAGAGTTTCTAGGCAAAATTCTAAATTGCTATTTGGTAGGGCCCATTTGGGTTACTGGTAAATGGTCAAAACTTTGAATATGAAATAAACTGATGGCAAGAGTTCTTATGAATGAATAATTATTAGTTACTGATCAATTAGTCTGGGACATGGAAGAAACTGAGAGAGTAATACTTCAGGATCTTAGGAAAATGTGAAATGAAGGGAACAAATACTATAAGCAAACAATAACGGAGTCCTCAGTGTCTGACAACATTCATTATTTGAGGGAACCAAGCCTCCCATCTCCCTCAACCATGGTCAAAGGAGAGCGCTTATGACCCATTCTTGGCCTTGTCGTGGTTATATTTCTCCTACATCCAGGAATAGGCACATAAATCAAGCAAGGCTAATGATAATACTATTTGAGATTAGATAGATGTTGAGAGAGAGCATCTCTCTTATCTTAGAAATACAGACTTGGAGCTTCTGTGGCCATGTTTCATGCCATTCGGAAAGGAGAGACATAGACAAAGACACAAACGTGCACAGGGGAGAGAGAGATTATCTGAGTCTCAACCTCTCAATTTAGTTATGTCTGCAGATAGATCTACTCTGACTTCCCAGTTACATGTGCCAATAAATTACCATTTGGGACTTATTACGTGAGTTTGAGCTGCGTGTTTGTTACTTGAAATTGAAAGAGCTTTGGTCAATACATGGTCTGAATCATGCAGAGTAGCTATGGTTTAGTGTCCGTGGAAGACTGCTGAAACAGCCTCCAAAGTTCTTGGGTTAGAGAGCACTGGATGTATCAAGATGTGCGTCTTCCTTTACTCCTTTGCTGCAAAAACTCCAGAGCCTATCAATTTGATGTACATTCACTAGAGTTAGGTTGCTTTTCTCTGCTCACAGTGAGTCTTCCCTGTTATATAATGGCCTCATATGATCTGTCAGGTATTAAAATGTACAGATCATATATTCATCCTCTCCTCTAAGAATTTATAGCTGATATTGCATTTTTATGTGGGATGTTTATAAATATTTTAAGAAGTATGCTGGGTTGCACAGACTGGCATCCAAACAACAAAAGTAAAATACATTTTTGTTTTGTAATATTGCAAATTGATTTTAATAGCTTGACTTTCTTTAGCAAGAATATATTAAAACATCCCAAGCCTCTTGATTGCCTGTATGAATAACCAAAACTTTTATTGCAGTTTACCATGACTTTATGGCAATTTAATGTTTTATTGCGTATACGGGTGAAATAAACTGTTGAGAAATCTCTCATTGGGCTGGGAACTCCTTAAGATCTCCTTGTAAACATTTTCCCATCTCATAAAAACTAAAGGCATTTAGAAATGGTGAGTGCTTTCTTTAAATGAGGTACTCTAGGGTCTGGCAAAATTATATTTTCCAGATAAAATAAATGTAAAATATATTTATATGTTGCAACCAAGAAAAAGAACATATAAAGTTGGAAAAAATTTTTTTGAGTATTCATTCCTTTTTAAAGATTGCATCCTTTTTGGTTACTGTTTTCATTAAAGAATGAAAATTAAATGACTGGATGTTGTTCTCTGTCATCTTGAAAGTTGTGATTGGTTATCACCATTGATATGCGCTTGGATTTCTCCTGAGGTCAACCTTTTCTTCCTCAGGAGAAGTAACTGAAAGGGGAGAACCCATTTCCCATTTGAAGCAGTCTCTCGGATATGCCTATAGAGTTTGGCTGTGAATTGCACATAAACTTCTTCACTTCTAAAACCATGTAAACTCTTGCTAGTTCAAAGGTTCGGGACAGCTCAAATGGCAGAAACCATAGTAAGAGTGCAGGTATCATATCTATCGATTGTTATGATAAATTTTGTTGGAGAGGAAGACATTAAAACGTTTATGTCTACTATATAACGTTGAGATCTCTGAAATGCCAACTCATTGTGATTAAAGGGGTCAATCACTGGGCTAGAGAGAATATCCCTAATTTTGGAATATCCTGAACTAAATCGCCATTGTCCCAAACAAAGAGACCAAGTGGTGAACTAACTAGGATTCTTTCATGGCAAGCAACAGAAACTAACTCTGGATAACTTAAACAGAAAAAGGAAATGTAGTGGCTCATATAATTAGAAGTTCAAAAGGCAAACCAGCATAACTGAATCTAGGGGCTTAAATTGTATTAACAGTCCTCTTCATAACTCAGCAATATTTTTTCCTGTGTTGGCCTCATTTTAATAAAGTGGTCTCCATATGGTATCAAAACTGTTCACTATTAGAAGCAGACTGTATCCTCTTTTGCTCTCATAATTTCAGAGAAAGATGGAACACCTATTTCTTGAGTGTTTGAGCAAAATTTTTGGAGAGGCTCCTGACTGGGATGACTTGGGTCTGGTGAATATTCCTAACCCTATCACAATGGCCAGGGAACAGGATACTCTTGTTGGGTAGGTTGGGTTTTGTGCTACATCCGTGTGAGAAGGACAAGTGAAGTGATTGACGGCTCCACTGGGGTTTAGACAGACTTCCATATAAGAAAGGAAGACAAAGAAGAAGGATAGGTTGAAATGAGCTTGGGCATTAGTTGTGACAGTGATGACTTTTGATAGGAAAGTGGGGAAGATGCCATGTTAGGAGTCTGACAAGTTGTGATGCATACTAGTTTCTGGCTGTATCTTATGTCAGAAGCAGAGAGAAAGGATGTGCAGCTGAAAAAGAAAGAGAGGAAGGAGACACACAAAAGCTAAGGAATTAGGCTCTGTGAATTGCCTGATTCACCCAGGTAGTTATTGCTGTTTCTGTTTCTCTGCTACAATGAAGGGGGGAGTTTCTTTCAGTTTATCTCTTTTATTTTGCCTTTTAGGTGGACAAAAAAATCGTAAGAACTGAGATAGGAGTTCTTCTTCGCCTCTCACATCCAAACATTGTAAGTGGTTTTTAACCTACTATTTCAAATGATTGCCAGAGCTAGAGAAAGGGACCTTTGTCCTTCACTGTCAGTGCTGATAATGAGAAGGGGATTCTCCCACCACTGATAGCTACTATGTGCTAGCCCTTGTCCTCATCTCATCACCTTTTCAATCCTTTGGCTGAATAAGTCTTACAAGTAATACCTCTGAAAAAGTTCCAAAATAGACAAATTAGCAATATACGCCATCTTTATTTTCATTCATAAAAGGATAAAAATCAAGGAGTTTTGTTTTGCTCCAACAAAACACTGGCTTTTTCCTTCTTTTGTGTGCCTATCTTATTAATTTTCCATTACTGAAAAAGCCTGTGAAGAAAATACATTGCTTTCCAAAGTAATTTCAGTCTGCTTTGAGAGAGGATCTGCTTCATGAACAATGTGAAGATGCAAATAAATGATGTACTTGAATGCAGAAAATAAAATGTCCTCAGAAGCTCTGCTTCAGGCTTTGTCCAGACAGCCTCTGAGGCAAAGATCTAGTAAAAAGCGTTCTTGAACTGATGAAGTGAAAAAGAATAAAATTATTTTCCAGGTTGCAAGTTATTTTTATGAATTAAGCCATCTACTTCAAGAAAGCATTTTTGCCCATTTCTCTGAGGAAGTTGTGATGTCCAGGGAGATGGCCTGCAATGCTTAGACTCCAGGCAAAGTGCTCAAAACTTAACATATGAGTTAGGGAAGCATTCAGCTGTAAATAGCAGAAAACTTGAATAGGATGATTTAAACAAATATTTTCCATATGTTGCAAGCAACAAAAATCAGGCAGTTTTCTGGCTCAGCTCGCTGGTGCTGCTGTTCCAGAACCCAAATACCATCCTTGGTTCTGCCATCCTCAGTGCATTGACTTTCCTCCTCATGCTTTTCCCTCCTGGGCCTAACATGGCTGCTCCACAATTTTTGCAAGTCATCACGTCTATATTCAAAATAGGAAGAAGATGGAAGGATCTCAGCTGCTAGTTCTCATAAGAAGAGTAAAAGCTTTCTCGGAAACTATGGCAGTGGAAGTCTCTTCAAATTTTATTGGCTGTAGCTAGTCACAAGATTACCCTTAACTGCATGGAGGCTGTGAAATTAGTGGCTAAGACCATTCATGATCCACAATTTGGGGCTAGATACCATCTCTGAACAAATCAGAGTTCTGTTTATATTAAAGTAGGGAGAAAACGGCTTTGGGTAAGCAGTTAATAAAATCTCCCACACTCCATCACCACTTTTACATTATCCATCTCTTCTCTCCAAAGATAAGTCAATGTAGAATTTTCCTCAAGTGTAGACTAGTCCTGGCTACTAGATTCTCGTATATATGGAGAAAAATATCTAAAACTGCTTGGATTAGCTGAATGTGATGAAGACCATGGTATGCTCAATCAAGTCACTGTCACCACTGCTTTTCTGAGGATTCCTTCACCCACTGACAGCTTTTTAGCTATTGATTGATATACCCTTTACATATAGGCCGACTTTAAGCTGGTCCTACCCTGCCGCAGACCCCTAATTTTAAGTTTTGTAATTCCCAGAAGAAATAGGCATTTTGTACCTCTAGCCACCTCGATGCCTCAAATGGTTTAGGAAGTTGTGTTGTTTTTGTTTTTGATTTTTGAACAATTTAGAATTTGGGATGTTTTAGAAAAGTTAGAAAGTGTTTCCAAGGCAGACATCTTTCAACTGTCAAAAGGAAAAATGTAAACATTTTATAGGAACTTTGAAAAAAATGAGGTAACTGATAAAATCAACCCAGAAAGAGAGTGAGAAATAGCTAGCTGATAAAAGAATGAGGAAACTTTATTAACAGTGATCCAACATATTACTACTGCAGAATGTTGTTTTAGCCATAGTGTTAGCTATTTCCAAGAAAGATGGAATAAGAAATTTGTGATATTCTTTTTTTTATATCTTTCCCTAGATAAAACTTAAAGAGATATTTGAAACCCCTACAGAAATCAGTCTGGTCCTAGAACTCGTCACAGGAGGAGAACTGTTTGATAGGTGAGTTGGTTCTGGAAATATAACCACAGAAAGGTTTGCTTTTGGCCACCAAAAAATAATCTAAAGGACATTTCTCCTGAAACTTTTTATAATGACAGATTATACTTGTTGATAAATACTACTAAAAAAAGTCTTAAGAAGAATGTTGAAGGAAGGTGGATAGTGGTAAGATGTAGGTACATGAAAACTTGAGATATTTAGTGAGTAAAAAGAGGAACACTATAATATCTATTTATCTTTGCAAATATTTGTCTCAATAAAAAGATAGAATGTCTAAAATCAAATTAAATCTAAACTAAATAGTAAGATTTATGAGAATATCTTAAGAAAATATTTGAAATATTTGAAAATATTTGAAAATTATAAAAAATTAAACATGTACTCTGTCCTCTGTTATGATCCAAAAGCTCATAAAACTCAATATATCTTCAAATGATTATTTTTAAGCTTATTTTCTTTAGAAGTCTGTGTAAAGAGTTCCATGTTGCAAAGTAAACATGTTCTGTTATGGCCAATTATTGCCAACTTTGGTTTCCTGTTCATATGTTCATCTTTCAAAGCAGAGGAGTGAGAATGGAGGGGGGTGGGGGTGGGGGTTGGAGCCTGGAAATCCGGCAGAGCATAATATATGCAAACTATTTGTACAAGACACACAAACTTTATGTTTCCATAGTTGTTCCATCTTCCCCACCCTCTTAGGAGAATTCTCTATTTGTCCTGATGGGCTCTTGAGAGCCTTTTGCTGTGTTCATCAGGTAATCAAAAAAGAATGGAATTTAAAGAAGACAAAGAGACTAAGTAGGCATATATTAGAAATGGTAAGAAGCCATGCGTGAATGGAAAAGTTTTGGTTAAAAAATGGGGCAAGAGACAGATAGACTGCAGTTTATGGGGAAGACAGAAGAGACTGAGGGAACCATTGATGTACCCTGAGTGCCTGGATCACAGCAAATGCTCCATAAATATTTGCTGAATGAATGAATGAACAACTGCTACAATGAATGGACTCTGAGGAGAAATATCTAAAGGGGATTAGTTTTGAATGGGTTGGGAGAGGAACCCTCCTTCACTTTTGCCAGGGTCTGAATGTTTGTGTGCCCCCAAAATTCATTTGCCAAAATCTTGATCCCTAAGATAATGGTATTAGGAGATGGGATCTTTGGGAGGTCATTAGGTCATAAAGGTGGAGCCCTCCAGAATGAGATTAGTGCCGTTATAAAAGAGGCCCTAGAGAGCTGCCTTTCCCCTTTTACTATGTAAGGACACAGCAAGAAGGTGCCTTCTATGAGAAAGCGGGCCCTCACCAGACACAAAATCCTCTGGTGCCTTGATCTTGGACTTTCCAGCCTCCAGACCTGTGAGAAATAAATGTTTGATATGTATAAGACACACAGGTTATGCTATTTTTAAATAGCAGCTCAAATGGACTAAGATACCTTCCTTCACACCCATACTCTACCCAGTTAAATTTGCTGCCTCTTCAAGAGCTTTCAAAAGTATTCATATTGTTTTTCAAAGGTTCTGTCTCTTTTTAACATTACCCAGTGAAAATCTGGATCTTTAGGTGAGAAGGAGCAAAAGGTCTAGCTTCATTGCAACTACATATGTATGTGTAGCAGATACACATCTGAATTTTGTTCATATATATGTTAACACTTCCTTAGAGCAGGTTCAACATATTATTAGACTTTAAACATTATAACATTTTGACTATTTTCACATTTTAAGAATAATAAGTCAGCTGAAGGAAGTAAGCATCAGTAGCTTAAAGCCATACAGTTCTGGCAGCAGTTGTTTTTTTGAAAGACTCACAGTTGTGAATCCTGACTCTACAACTGAAAGATAACTAACTAACCTAGAATAATTTACTTAACTTCTCTGAACCTTAGAACAAATTTGAAGTGGCTTTATGTTGCTAATAAAGCTTAGATGGCTCTAATCCACTATGAAGATACTCTTGTTCACATGTTCCCATGTCCTCAAGCAAGAGTCTCCTGGCCTAGCTAATTTGGGTATTGCCACAATATGCCTATAATGGCTCCTTTTTCAACACCTCTTTAGCTGACTCTTTTTTATGGATGTATTCCTTCTTTAGGTACATTAATAGAGCAGTTTATAGTCAGATGCTGCTGGTTTTGGAGCTATGAGCTCTCTCTAAGGAGACCTTGCATATTTCTCTGCTAATTATGGTCTATCAGAGAGAACTCTCATGTTTTTAAATTATAAATAATTGCAGGACAGGAATGCCACACTGAAGCAATCATCTACTAATAGTGTTTGCTGTTTACTTACCTACCTCTATTGGTTTGAGTTAATTGGGAATCATGGGTTTCTCCTTCTCTTCTTCCCAACCTTTCTTCCATGAAAGAATTTAGGATGAAATTTAATTCAGCTATAGCTAAAAATGGAAAAAGTAAATGCTATTGATAAATTTCATTTGGAGAGATAAGTGGATGAAATATTCATATTTAACAGAAAACCTCTGAAGAATGGCAGACAGCCAGTAAAGCACTCAACTCTTAGTGGTTTTAAAAGATAGACTCTTTTCCTTTGCATGTTGTGGTCTACAACATTGACCTAGCTGATATGAACTTGGTCTCTCCATTAAGTTACTTAATTCTGCAGTTATCTTTAAATTTTATCAAGCTGAAAATACATTCTGCATTATTATCCAATGTATTGATTTCTTTCTTGAGAGTTAAAAGGTAACATGATCTCTTTTTTTGTACTTAGGTCAAAACAAATTTACTTAATTGTGATGATAAGAATTCATTCCTGGTCTAATGATGACTCTAATAGTACATAATGAATGAACTAGGGGAGTAATTGCTGAAGAGATAATCATATGAGTCAATTATACTCAAAAAGGTTGTATTTAATTAGCAAAAAATCTATTCTATAATGCTTATAAAAATTAAACATAGTCAAAATCCAAGTAGAATCTGCTATTTTATGTAGAATTTAAATAGTAAGTTACGTAGGACAGTTTATTAGAAATTTTGGAATAAAATCCATGATTTGTTGTGCCCAGGAAAAATCTAAAACATAAATAAATTTGCACATTTATGACATCATGAGAAGAAGAAAGCTCCCATGAAGTTTCTGTTTAACCGTTCTCAGTTTGGTCTCAACTCTTAAAACCTCAACATCATTTTCATTGAATTATTGAAATGGACAAGGTGTGAGTTTTGCTTTAAGAGCAAGTTTCGAAGTTTTTTTCCCTCAAAAATGACTGTATTTTAAGACAGCAAATTTAGCAATATCCTTACTGTCTTCTAATTAAATCAAAAGTATTTTTTCTTGATTTTTGTCAGATAACTCCAGTATCTTAAGTATAGTCTTGAATTTTTTAAAAATTGTCATGGGTTTTTTTTCTGTTTTCTTTTTCTTTTTTTGTTTTATCACTTTTTCCTAAAGAATTTTATTTTTATTTAACTTTTAAGTTCAGGGGTACATTTGCAGGTTTGTTACATAGGTAAATGTGTGTCATGGCGATTTGTTGTACAGATTGTTTCATCACCCAAGTATTAAATCTAATATCCACTAATCCATTAGTTATTTTTCCTGATCCCCTCCATTCTCCCAATTTCCACCCTTCAAAAGGCCCCAATGTGTGTTTTTCCCCACTATGTGTCCATGTGTTCTCATCATTAAGCTCCCACTTATAATTGAGAACATGCGGTATTTGGTTTTCTGTTCTTGTGTTAGTTTGCTAAGGATAATGGCCTCCATTTCCTTCCATGTCCCTGCAAAGGATATGATCCATTTCTTTCTGTGTTTTTGCTTGCCTGTTTAGGCTTGTTCCAATGCCAAACATTATGTGTAAAAGGTTTTAGAATTTGAGGCCTGGAATGCTGTTACCTTCCAAAAAAGGAGATTTTCTTTTGTTGTGGCGGGCATTTAAGGTTAACAAACAGATCATTTTAATACAATCAGATATTAGGCTAATTCAAAGCTGGGCTTCCTAATGGCTGGTATACTTCTTGTCAAGTCTTATTCACAAGGCTTTGCTCTTTGAAGGTCTCAACTTTAAGCCAGGGCATTATACCAGGGCTATTCTTACTTGGCAGACCCTCAATGCCAACTTCTGTACCCTTAGCTCTGTGTAATTGCCAGAAACTTTATTCACCTTCTCCGCCTGTCAGCTGCTGTGTTGGAATAAGTAAATGCCTTCAGAAGGAAATCAGAGGCATCAGATGGCAGGTTTGCTTTGCTGGGTTTTTCTTCTCTTCTGGATCTTGATTCCTAAATCCTTCCCTTCCTTAGTGTATTAGTTAAGGATCTGTAAAGGGACAGAACTAACAGGATAGATGTATATATGTAGGGGAGTTTATTAGGAGAATTGACAAACGCAATCACAAGGTGAAGTTCCACAAAAGGCTACCTGCAAGCTGAGGAGCCAGGAAGCCAGTCTGAGTTCTCAAACCTCAAAAGTAGGGAAGCCGATAATGCAGCCTTCAGTCTGTGGCCAAAGACCCAAGAGCCCCTGGCAAATCACTAGTGTAAGTCCAAGAGTCCAAAAGCTGAAGAACTTGGAGTCTGACATTCAAAGGCAGCACAGGAGAAAGATGGAGACCAGAAGACTTAGCCAGTCTAGTCTTTCCACGTTCTTCTGCCTGCTTTTATCCTAGCCATGCTGGCCGCTGATTGAGGGTGGGTCTGCATCTCCCAGTTCATCGTTAATCTCCTTTGGCAACGCCCTCACAGACACACCCAGGAACAATACTTTACATTCTTCAATCCAATCAAGTTGACACTCAATATTACCATCACACCTGATAACTCTCTGATTTGTTCAAATAGATTTTTTTTATTTTATTGAGTTTGTTTTTATTTTTCTTACCTGGAGGCTTGTCTGACCCACCATTGCTGAGAGCAAAAATTCACATACGGTTTTAAATTTTTTTCACAGACACTAATGTATTTTCCTGATTTAAAAAGTCAGCCTATTTGAGCAAGCAGGGTGAAAAGCAGTATACTCACTATGCAAATATGAAAACAGAATTAGTAAAGGTTAATAATCTTCCCAGTCCAGGCAACCAGACTGTCTTCTGATCCAATCCTTTCCTTCTTTTAGGGCCTCACTTTCTTTCTTATTAAGTCTAGTTTGTCTCTTGCACATCATTTCCAAGAAAATAAATATCTATTTATACATGGAAAATCCATGATGTATTGATTGGTCCTATGCAAACCTATGTATCTATATAGCCCACTCAATAACTCTCTCTTCACCTTTTTTGAGGTATTGTTATCCATATTTTTCCATAGCATACACTTAAAAAGTTATTAATAGGTCATAAGACCTCACCTCCAGTCCTACTATATGAGTCCTAATAGTAATCTGTACTTCAGCATTTCTAGATCTCTCATTCTTGGTGGAAACAAATTGAATTTTCAGGGAATTGCTATTAGAAAAAGGTTTGAGAAATGGAACTGAGGCTGTTTCTTGTCCCAGTCGTTCTGGAGTTGTAGTATGGTTGGTATTAGGATTTAACGAACTTAGAAAAAGTCTGCATTTGTGAAGACCATTGTATCAGAAATTAGTCATCAATGTAATTATCTAATGAGTGATTCTGTAAAATGTGATTGTTCAGAAAGGATAATTAGTGAATATAATGAGGAACATTTTTGAGATCCTATTGGGTTGCTGGCAGAGTGTGCAGGGCAATTTATTAACATGATACTATTTAATCATTATAGCAACACATATGTAAAGTAGGCTTTGATATATACATTTTATAGACAAGATAACTGAGGATCAGAGAGGTCTGTTAACTTCCGTTAGGTCATTCAGCTTATATATGATCTAATAATAATTAAATAAGATTGGACTCAAGTATGTCACATTCCAAAGTATATAATTTTGCTACCATGTCATGCTGCTGCAAATGCCAGAACTCTTATGCTTAAAAATAAAACTTGAGATTAGTAATCTAATGTTTGTCCTACTTGAGTGTTGGCTTAACCTGACCTTCAATTTGTATATAGTTGCTTTTCAACCATGGATATTTTAAATACATCTCTTTATGTGGCTTTATCTGGCTATATGTAAAGAAAACTTACACTTTGATTTGGACTAGACTTATAGTTTACTTTTTCTAGAAGCTTGGCCATAAAATGAAAGATAGAGGTGAGGTAGTAGAACACACTGGATAAATGGAAGTTTATTATTTTAAGCTGTAGGTCTAGGAACACATTGATTTGCTGATGGGAAGGAGCTCATAAGAAAGAGAAGCAGAAGAGATTTGTATGAGAGGGACCTAAATTTGGAACAACATTCTAGAAAAGGCATGAAGGGAATGAGATCTAGAGTCAGATAAACGGATTTGGTTTTTAGAAAAAACTCTTCTTCCTCTGAAGCAGAAAGAAAGAGACAAAGGGTCAAAGGAGCTAGATTAATCAAAGCAATTTTGAAAAAGAAAAGACTTTTGGAATAAGTTGGAAGACACTGTTGGGACTGAGATGTAATTGTACCTTGCTTATAAACTAATAAAAGAGCCTATTATTCTTTTGTGGATGCTGAAAAGCACACGATTACTGAATCAGAGACAAAGGGCCTTATTACTCATGGCACAGCAAACGTTATGGGCATTAGCAAGTCTGTCAGTTCCCCTTGCCCTTTGAGTTCCATGGAGGCAGTACAGTGGGGCCAGATAGATGCCTACACCTGGAATTAGATGTGTTACAAGAGGGGAGATAATTTTTTTTTTTTTTTTTTTTTTTTTGTATTTTTAGTAGAGACAGGGTTTCACCATGTTCGCCAGGATGGTCTGGATCTCTTGACCTCGTGATCCACCCACCTCGGCCTCCCAAAGTGCTGGGATTACAAGCATGAGTCACCCCGCCCAGCCAAGGGGAGATAATTTAAATGTCATCAACTGGAGAATGAACAACCATTCAGCAATGAAAAGGAATGTTCCTTTGATACACACTACAACATGGATGAACTTTAAAAAGTTTATGCTAAGGGAATGAAGCCAGACATGGAAGACTATATATGCTATGACTCTATGACTTTATAAGGAATTTCAAGAAGGGGAAAATATATAGACAGAAGCAAAACAGTGGTTTCCTAGGTCTGGAAATTGAAGTGTGGTGGGTTAGAAGACGTTTAGGTAGTTCGGTCTTGATAGCCTCTAATTTTCCAGTATTGTTAAAGAAGGGAAATTGATCTCCTAATACTAGTAAAGAATGGAATAGGGCACTTGAAGAAGGAACTGGTGAAGATTTTAAGTAAGATTGTGTGAACAGACGAGGGCAAGAAAAAGGGCTTTTGAGGAGCACTGAAGGTCTGCTAATGCTGAAGGCTATGCATATTTGGAGACTCTGGTCTCTGTAGCATTATATATTACTGGCTTACTCCTTCATATCATTCATGGAGTTTTGGACAACGTCTCTTTTTCTCTTGGCTTTCGTCCAACTTTTCATCTGTCTCCCTCTTGATCTCTTTCCTGAGTTCCTCTTCCCCTCCCCACCTCTTAAGTTCCCTTTAAACTTCTACATTCTTGTTAGATGAATTTGACACTCACCTGTGGCTTGAGCCACACTGGTGGCTACAGTCTCAGCTAAGATGAAAACTTTATTTTCAGCAGTCTACTAGGCTTCTCACCAAGTCCCATTAGCACCTCTAAATCAAATGAACTCAGCATCCCTCTCTCAATCTCACTCCCCTTCCCTGTGAACTGATTCACCAACTAAACTAATCAACATGAATTTCTCCCTTTTCCTTTAGATTCTCCTTCCCTATTCCCTATAATTCTTCCTCTGAGCAGCTTTGAAATCTGTTCCCTTTTCCCTTTCCCAGTGCTTCTGCCCTGTTGCACCTTTGCATTGTTTCCCATTGCAGTAGACTCCTGGAGAGTATTACTTTCACTCCTTTCCATCCATCTGTATTTAAGCATAGATTTGATCAGGTCAGCCCAGGAAGCTACTCACTACTTTCACTTAAAGTCAATACTTTTAAACATGACAAAAAAAGCCCACTTACAATCTGGCCTCACCTTACCATGCTGGCTTTACCACCCACTTTGTTCTCTTCCCACCAATGTATTAACCACTGTATATTGTCTCCACCCTCAAGGAGCTCATAGTCTAAAGAGGGAAAGTAAAAATGTGACATAGACGCTAATATTTTTTAAGCATCACCTTCCAAGTAAAGCATATTAGGGATTATAATGACTACAATATCACAAATTTTTTAATGAGGGCTAGGAAATAAAAAGAAATAAAATAATAATCAGGACATAAAAGAGAGATCATCAGATGTTTTGTGTTTGTTAGAGATTGGCCCCATATTCAACTCTAAGTATTCATGTGGGGATGATAAGTGCTATAATTAGGGCATAAACACAGTCTGTAGAGTACAAAACAAGGGGGTTTTGTAAGTCAGAAATTGCTTCAGGAAGGAGTAAAATCTTTTGAGCTGACTCTTATGTGAGAAATTGGAAATTAGCAGGCAGAGGCCAGAAGGAAGGGCCTCTTGTGGCAAAATGATGTTCAAAAGCACAATTGTACACTGTTGGGTAAAATATGAGCATCTTAGTCTCAATTTTAAAAGCTGGGCTAGGTAGAAAGCAAGCAGGGGCTAGATATTTGTTAAGTGAATGATTGAATAGTGTGTTCCTGAGCAATATATATATATGTGTGTGTTTTGTTTGTGTTTGTTTTTGAGACAGAGTCTCCCTCTGTCGCCCAGGCTGGAGTGCAGTGGCGTGATCTCGGCTCACTGCAAACTCCACCTCCCGGGTTCACTCCATTTTCCTGCCTTAGCCTCCCCAATAACTGGGACTACAGGCACACGCCACCAGGTCCAGCTAATTTTTTATATTTTCTTAGTAGAGACGGGGTTTCACTGTGTTAGCCAGGATATTCTCAATCTCCTGACCTCGTGATCCACCTACCTTGCCCTCCCAAAGTGCTGGGATTACAGGCGTAAGCCACCACGCCCGGCTGCAATATATATATCTTTTGAGTCAGGCCTTTTATCTATAGTATGAGAGAAGTAGACTGGGAATCTTTTAGGCCCATTCCCAGATTTGCAATTTGATTTGACCTCCTCTTTCTCTTGTCAGCTCCCTGGCCAGCACCCACATTGATCCACAATTCCCTGACTTTCTTCTTAGTATTTGAATGTAACAGGTGCTAGTAGTATTTTTGAAACTACTTTTTTGAAAAGTATATGAACTTGACATTCTTTCGCAGGAAAGTTTTTACAGAAAGCACCAAAACAGACAATGATGTCATCAATAAAATGAGAAGCTGTGATTGAAACTTACAAAGAAGTGGTAGATTTACACAGAGTACAGCAGATTTCATTTTAATATAATTTTGTATGTAACAGCATAATGGTGTACTGGCAGCCCTTAAGACTTGGTTCCTGAAACTTTATATTATTTGGGGCTTTTACTCTCTGTCATTTGATCCTTCAGTACACATTCTCATCAGACCATTATCTTTCTCACATAAACCTAGTCATCTACAGTTATTATGCAGCCATTTGAGAAAAAGCTGCGAGTGGTGGGCAGAGCAGCAGGGCTCCCAATCTATGTGCCAGGAAGTCTGGGGCCTCAGGATATGATCAGATTAGAGCTCTTCAGCTGCTGTGCGCGTGTTAACTGCCTGGATGGAGATGCGCTCAATTCAATTTGTGGCAATTAGTGTTACAGAAGCAAATGCACCAGAGTCATATGTTACAGCAGCTCCATAGAGAGAAATAGGCATTGCCTGTATTTTTTCATCCTATAAATTTTAAATGATGGGAAGAAAAACACACCGACTGAGGAGAAGAGCACGGGCACCAGCACAGCGAGCAGTGGAAGTAAAAGGCACAGTTGTGGTGTAAGAGAGCCTGTTGAAGCCAGACGCTTTCAGTGGAGGAGCTTGGGGAAATGTACCACCTTCGTGCTTCCTTCCCAGATCTCCAGATGTCTGCTAGGCCCCCTGGCAGCTGAGGGACCTGTAGGAACTGGAGTCTCAGGGCAGCCTTTTGGGTCAGTGTTGTGATTAAAATCCTAGAAGACATTTTGTTTTGAGCTCTGAGCCCTCTGGCCTAGCCCACAATGGAAGTCTGGGAAACTGTGTGGCACAGAGGCAAACCACAGGGCCCTGGGCCTGTGACAATTATCTTAAAATGCTGGTAGCATCTTAACTGCTTCCTTATTATTTTTCAAATCACGAAACAGAAATTAGTTTACTAAATCTCAAGAGAAATACAGCAATAACTATGTTTAAATATGAAAAAACAAAAATACCAGCCAAAATTATCCCTCTATTTTTACAGCTTTAAAACCCCTACAATTATTAAATATTTCATTGCTTCTAAAACTCAGAGTCATGAGTATATTTCGTATAAAGCTATAAAACCTTGAGTCTCTACCCATGGTTCAATTTCATTGGCAAATTTTTTGAGATGCCAGCTAAATTGTATAAAGAAATTACGTGTCACCTCATGAAACAAATACCCCATTTTAAGGAATTTAAATTACTTTGATTTTGTCTAAAATAAGTTTCTAAAAAGATTCATGTTATTCCAGCAATATCTAAAACTATGTAACTCTGAGTTTCTTCCTAAAGCCAGCAGTAATCTTTTCACTTATTGCATTGTCCTCTGGGAAGCATCCACACAGCTGTTCTTCCTCTGGAGTCATGGCCAATGTACTTGTGATGGGAATCACTTCTGAGTCCAGTGCTTTTGTTCCCCATGATAGTGAACATAGGCAAAAGTATTGTCCAAATGTCCACAATCTGAAATTTTTCTGACATCCATTCACTTGGCAATTGGTATTGATTCCATAAATATTTACTTACTATGGGCAAGTTTTGCAGCTAGGCTCTGTGGGTGATCCAAGCAACAATCTAGTGAGAAGGCTAATAATTTTACCACAGTGCCCTGCAGAAGGTTCTGGACAAACACATCTACCGATGTCATACAACTGAAATTAAGAGAAATAAATTGCAAGATTTCATTTTCCTTTGCTTGGTCACTAGCATCTTCACTTGCAGTCATAGTTCTAAGTTTTAAACCTGCATTTATGACTTGAGTTCATTGCTATTGAACTTTTCAGTCAGCCATGGATAGCCTGAATGGCAGCTCAACTTATAAAATATTTAAAATGGGATGTCTGAGTTTCAGAAAACTAACCCTGTGACAATCTGTTTAAAGAATCATCTGGGAACAAAACTCCTTTTAGCAGAAACTGCCTGGAATAGAAGTGGTCGAAGGGTGATGGTTGGCCAAGATGCAGTGTGCGGAGTTCACACTGAAATTAGGTGGGGAGGCACTTGAGTTTTGTGCCCTTGCCCCACATATCTACTCTATGGATGCTGTTCTCACTACAGAATTAATAAATCCCTTGGTTGTACAAACCTTACATAACATACATTACATCTATGATAATGTTTTTTGTTTGTAACTTTCTTTACTCCACCATCTGTGGTCTCATCTCAGGCAGAGCCCAAATCTTATTCTGTTTATATCCAGCAAGTACCTGGCTCACATTAGAAGTTATGAATGTGGATGAATATCACCACTTTCTTCTTCCATACCTATCCCAACCCCCAACTGCCACCCTCCTTGCATCTGAAAAATTTCTATACACCTTTCAGGTGTGAGCTGAGATATAGCTATTTCTGGAATCCTTTCCTCACCCTTCATGGCCTCCAGAATAGATTACCTGCATTTTCTCAGAGCTCTCAGGCCATTATTTAATAACTCTATCACATCATTTAGCACACTGTGTTGAATGTTGTCTGTCTACTTATACCAAGAGAAAGCCCATGAGTGCAGAGGCCATGTCCAGTTCACTACTGAGTGGCCAGCACATAACAGTCACTCCGTAATATTTATTGAATAAATAAATTAGCAGATACATCTGTTGGAATGCATCCTCTGGTTAAGAGAATGAATTATTTCACTAACTTAACATATATTGGGGAAAATCAGTAAAGTTTCCATTAACTATTCTTCATATACCTACTACTCCTCTCTCCCTCCCACATGAACACAGCTCCCAAGAAAATTCACTCTTCCATCAAGCCAGGCCCTAGACATTCCCACAAGAACATATTCTGAAACACAGGCACTATCTTAGTCCTTTCAGTCTGATGTAACAAAATTTCTTATACTGAGTGGCTTATAAACAACAGAAATTTATTTCTCATGGTTCTGGAGGCTGGAAAGTCCAAGATAGATGTGTCAGCAGATTCAGTGTCTGCTGAGGGGCTGCTTTTTGATTCATGGATGGCACTTTCTAGCTGTGTCTGCACATGGTGGAAGGGACAAAGAAGCTTTCTAGGGTGTCTTTTATAAAGATATGAATCCCATTCATGAAGGTTCATCCTTCATGATAGAATCACCTCCCAAAGGCCCCACCTCCTAATAACATCACATTGGTGATTAGGTTTCAACATATGAATTTGGGAGAGACATAAACATTTAGCTCACAGTAGGCACTTAACCCTAACTTAGAGCCAAATGAAAATACAGAAGATATTTAGGCTGAAGCTTGAGACTACATAATAAACCAAAATATAGAGAGGAGATTGTAGTGGGTGAAGTACCTACTTTGTGAAGAGTGATGATGCCTCTAAGAACTGTGTCTTTAATAGACACCTAAGGGAGACAGCTCATGGTTGTGGAAGTTGGCTCTCTTCAACCACAAGGAGTGCCATTCGCATGAGTAGTGCCCTCTGGAAAAGTACTGCAAAGCAGCTGTGGTAAAGCTCTAGCCTGGGTGAGTGACTATGGGGAAAATCCACACTGTTTGTTGTAGGCCAGAAGGTAATTGATTTTATTCCCTTCTGGAGATAATATAAGGTTGCAAAGAAATTTAACAGCTATTCTTCTCCATCATCTTTGTAACAACTCCCCTCTTTTAACAAAACTGGAGAAAGCCAAGCTCCTGAGGCTATAGGTACAGGGCACAGAGGAGACACTAATTACATTTGTGCTGGATGATAGAGATACCACAAAATCCACGTTTAGAGTAAAATGAAGAGAATGATGTCATGGTAGCCAAAGTCCTGAACTTTCTCTGTCACAGTAGTACTTCTTTTCCCCTTCCCTCATACTTAAAATGTTCAGAAAGTATAGTCCCATGAAGCATGTCAATTAAATTTTTATAAGTAGACCATTTAACCTAATCATGAATTGGAAAATTTCATAGGTTTGTAAGTAAATATCATAAGAAAATGATATTCAAGAACAAATGAATAATCATTCCCTAAATATTGTAATCTATTTTCTCCTTTCATTTGACCCTAGTGCTGGTAAAGTATCCTAAAAATAAAAAGATGATGAATTTGCTTGCCAGTGTTCTAAATAACTAAATAAGGAAAATGAGAAAATTTTTGCCTCAATATATTGTTTCTGAATTTTAAAAACTATAATCATTGAGGTCTTTTAATGTATTTTATACTTTTGACATAACTGTTTTGTTCTGCTGCTTCTCACCCCCGCCCCATCCCCTATTTTGGAAACATTTTACAGATTTTAAATTCAACTTTTAATACCAGCTACTTTGAGAACTTAAAACTTCTTGTCACAATATCTAAAGAAAACAGAAATCAAAGAAAAGTACTTTCTGAAAAATATGCTATTTGAGGTACCATCTAAGAAAAGTTTCTATTTAAAATGACAAACATTGTTGAAACTGTCCTTTATGTTTTGAATTGACCATTTTCAAACTTTGTGCCAGCTGAAGTCATCTTATGCAGTGCTATTAGAAATGTGTTTTCTCCTGAAATTCTGGAAAGTTAGACATAGCAACAAAGTAGTTTTTCAGTCCTCCAAAAGCTCTTCATAAGACTAGACAGCAACTTGTTCTGAAAAATAAAAAACTCAATGACAATATCTACAGCAAAACCAGGTGGCAGGGTATCCCCATGAAGCCTAACATACAAGTGAGTGGGGACCAACTAATGACAACAGGAAGAGCCATGTGGAATGATCACCTGTACACGAAGAAGCAAGGGAAGCAAGAAGACAAATGAGAGACCCCAAAGCAGGCAAACACTCAAGTTTCTCAAATCTTCAAGTTATTTGGAAGAAGGATAGGTCAATACAAAAAGAGAAGCTGAAATTGGGAGTGATTTTTACCATCCAAATTTCTGAAAAGTACAAGGGGTGCACCTGCAGTAAGGTCTAAAAAGCTAATTCATTGTCAAGGCCTTGTGAACTCCTGAAACAAAAATCTAAAGTCCCTTGGGGAAAAGGTTCTACACTTAGGAAAAACTGCTAGGAAGAGAATCCAAATTAATCAGTGTAGAGACGGTAAAGGCAAGGGAATGAAGTTCCAGGGGAGGGGAAGAGATCTCAGAAAGAATGAGGGCATATTTTTGAACGCTTCATGAACATAACCAGAAACTTAGGAGCCATGAAACTAGAAAAGATATCCTGAACTATCACTCTGTCAAAAGGTTAAGTAAACCAATTTGGCTGAAAAATGGACGGCAACAGAAAAGTATCTGAGTTAGTTCCAATAGAGAATGATTATGGGACGTGGATGGAGCTGGAGGTCAATAGAGGACAGACAATAAGGAGCAGAATAAAGTTCCTTTAGGCAGTGAAAGCATGTCAGGAAGAACACCCATAAAAAAAAAAAACATGAAAATCAGACAGTGTTACAAAATAAGCTAAAATTAAGAAAACTGTAGGACAACAATATAAATCAAAGGTAGAAAAATTCTTACATATCTATAATTGCACACCCCAAAGAAGAAAACCAAGGCAATGGAAGAAAACAAACACAAAACATTCTACTTCAAGAAAATATTCCTGAGATTTAAAAAGAATAATGAAAGCACTCTAAATTGAAAGATTATGCCACACATCTGAATAACTAAACCCAGAACAACTACCGTGTTTTTCATAAAACATGTCTTAAAAGACTTTAAATTAAAAGAAAAATTCTTTGCCCACATTCATGCAAAAAGAGCAAGTCAATTATTTGGAGAAAATCAGGTTGTCATCAGATTTTTTGAAAATCAGATCATGTGTCAGAAGAAAATTGTCACCTACTTAAGATAATGAGGCTCTCTTTCCTCCTGCTACTTTGAAATAATATTCTTTTACTTGTTGCTAATTATACAGCAATCAAGAAGTTTATCTTTTTCAAGCTGTTCTTATTTCTTCGCAATTTTTGACAGCTATATATTGTATCTGTATTGTAAGTTCATACTAGCTGGATTGCTAGTGTATTAGTCTGTTCTCACACACTATAAAGAACTACCTGAGACTGGGTGATTTATAAAGAAAAGAGGTTTAATTGACCCCCAGTTCTGCATGGCTGCAGAGGTCTCAAGAAACTTAACTATCATGACGGAAGGTGAAGGGGAAGCAAGGCACATCTTCCCATGGCAGAGCGGGAGAGAGAGAGAGCATAAAGGGGGAAGTGCCACACACTTCAACCATAAGATCTCATGACAACTCACTCACAGTCATGATAATGGCAAGGGAGAAATCCTCCCCCATGATCCAATCACCTCCCACTGGGCCCCTCCTCCAATTTGACATGAGATTTGGGTGGGAACACAAATCCAAAAAATCCAAACCATATCAGCTGGTTAATGTCAGTATTGCTGAGAGTACAGAACAAACCAAAAAAGAAGAAACATGTTAAAAACATGAAAACATTAATACAAACACTCCTAAATGGAAAAAAAAATTAAAATTAAAGAGGAAAAGCACATAAAATGGACCACATAGTAAAAACATATATAAAACATTTTGTACATATTAACATGATAATATTGTTTGTCTAGGAAATGGAATATGAACATATGTACATATATATTTATTTTTTAATTCAAGAATAACATGTAAAATTAGAAAAATACTACCTGCCACTAAAAGTGTACTTCTAGGAGACAATGACTTATTCTAGGTCTGAGGCAGCAAATGTACAAAATAAGTCTCAGGTATTATATTATACTGGATAGTAAAATAACCACAAAAGACTTCAAAAGCCAACTTGCATAGCCTATTACTGACCCAGGAAGAGCTAGAGCAGATTGAAACGTATCAAATATGGTTAAATCCATACTTCCAAAATGATACCAAAAAATGAACAAAAACACTAACTGGTCACTGAAAATGTTGGTGAATGAACTCATTATTTTGAAAACTGGTAAGTTAAAAAACTAATAATTTATCCCCTCTTTCCTATGAGAATTGTATTACTAGAAAATTTTTAGCTAACAAAGAAGCAGCAATGATAGATTTTACCAACTTGAAACTGCTAATGACTTGATGGATCTAGGCATTGATAATCAATTACTGTTATTGTCAACATGAAATGGAGCATAATTGAACATGCAACTTCTTGTGAAAATACACAATACTCCCTATAAAATGTATTTGCTAAAAATTCAACCTGAGTCTAATCCAGACCCTAATGCTATCCATTAATAAAAAGTAGAGAGGGCAGAGAAATAGCTCCAAAGACATCAAGGTATAGAATGAAATGTAATCCTCTAGAATCAAATGTGATTCTATCCCCTTGATGTCTTTGGAGATATTTCTCTGCCCCTTTTTTTAATTAATAGATAATGCTGGGGTCTTGATTAGGTTCAGATTAAATACAGAAAATGTACATATACACCATGCAATACTATGTAGCCATAAAAAGAAATGAGATCGTGTCCTATGAAGGGACATGGATGGAGCTGTAGGCCATTTTCCTTAGCAAACTAATGCAGGAACAGAAAACCAAATACCACATGTTCTCACTAAGTGATGAGAATACATGGACACAGAGAGGAACAACACACACTGGGGCCTATAAGAGGGTGGAGGTTGGGAGGAAGGAGAGAGAAGATCAGGAAAAATAACTTATGGGTACTAGGCTTAATACCTGGGTGATGAAATAACCTGTACAACAAAGCCCCATCACAGAAGTTTGTGTAACAAACTTGCCCATGTACCTCTGAACTTAAAAGTTGTTTTTTTTTTTTTTTTTTAAAGAATCACATTACCAAGCAGGGAAACTCTAAAGATCAAGTGACCAGCTTTCCAAAAAGAAACGCAGCAAAAGTGAAACAGAGATGGAGAAGGGATGAAAGGGAAGGATGGAAAAAGAGAAAGAGGGTTGGCGGGGGGAAGAGAGAGAGAGAGGGAGAAAATACTCGTTAAAAAACAATAAGAGATACGCTAACCATTCAAGTTTCATGGACCTTATTTGGATACTTATTCAAACAAGTAATTTAACATGTTTCAGACAATTAGAAATTTGAAACACTGCATAGTTGATAATATTAAGAAATTAATTATAGGTATGATATTGGAATTATGACTGATTTTTAGAGGGTCCTTTATCTTTTAGAGATAACCTCCTCAAATATTTATAAATGAAATTATATAATGTCTGATGCGTGCTTCAAAATAATAAGGAAGGAGTGGAAGTAATTAAGCAGATAAAACAAAACTTCATGAATTTACAGATAAAGCTATGTGACAATTACATGGGGGTGTTTCATTGTATAATATCTACTGGCATATGTTTAAAATGATTCACAAAACAAAGCTTAAAACAGACAAAGTGTTTTTTCCTCAAATGCAATGGATAGTTCAAGCCAAGGAAAAATAAAAGTATTTCATTTTCCTAAGTAAACTCAAAGATTTTTAGAGTGTCAGTTTGTGGAAATCTTTCCCATGGTAGTATGGTAGCTTGTTTCAATTGTTTATGTGCACCATCTTTAACATTAATTTACTTAACTTCTTTTAATATCCATTCTTCTGAATGAATGTGCCTGAGAAGCATTTCCTTTCTTTTTGTTCCAGGATTGTGGAAAAGGGATATTACAGTGAGCGAGATGCTGCAGATGCCGTTAAACAAATCCTGGAGGCAGTTGCTGTAAGTATGAAGTAACAGCAATGGTGTAACTCTCAGTCATCTCTTCCTTTTACAGAATCACCATTTAAGAAATGCGTATCTGTGATAAGCCATACATTTTACAGCATAAAGTTGTGAAATATTTATTAGAAAATGTGTGGAATAAGGTGGGCATGGTGGCTCAAGCCTGTAATCTCAGCACTTTGGGAGGCTGAGGCAGGCAGGTCACTTAAGGTCACTTAAGGTCAGGAGTTCCAGACCAGCCTTGCCAACATGGTGAAACGCCATATCTAATAAAAATAAAAAAATTAGCTGGGTATGGTGACGCACACCTGTAATTCCAACTACTGCAGGGGCTGAAGCACAAGAATTGCTTGAACTCGGGAGGTGGGGAGTTGCAGTGAGCCAAGGTCACGCCACTGTACTCAAGCCTGGACGAGAGAGAGAGAGACCCTGTCTCAAAAAAAAAAAAAAAAAAAAAAAAAAAAAAAAAAAAAAAAAGAAAAAGAAAAAGAAAAAGAAAAAAGAAAAGAAAGAAAATGTGTGGAATAAATTTGTATTTTCTATTGATGACTCAAAGTCTGAAAGATGCAATCCTCTATATAATGCCATAAGTGTGTTAAATTAATTTCCATTCTATTATTGTGAGACCAAATGAGATTTTGGTGCCTTTAGTTGTTCTTTAACTCTTTCTTTCCCATTTCTTGAGTTTGTTTGTTCATTGTGTTTTTTTTTTAATTTGGTAGAGATGTGGAAGAGGGTTGAATGTGATGTAAACCTTGGAGCATAGAGATTATTGACTTTTCTTTCCAGAAAAGAAATGAGTTAATTGAAAAGAAAGAATGTATCAGTTTTTTTAAGGAAGAAACATAAGTTAATATTTTAAATTGGAACACAAGTTTTGTAAGTTAATGGTGGAAATAAATACATACACATTTACAAAAATATATACTGTTGAGAAGCTTTTTTGGATTGCATTAAGCAGGTAATATTTGCCTGTATAAATCAGACTCAACTGACTAAAAGCTTCCCATGTATTTGATGTTGTCTAATATGTGCTGGAACACTTTGGTGATTCATTTATTGAATATGAAACCAGAACAAATTATTATTTGAACATTCAAGACAGGGCCCAAGGAGGGGTATTTATCAGGATCAGTTAAAGAGACAAATCTATAAAATATATCCAGAATTAAGATATACTCTATTATTCGGAGTTAGTTATTTAACTAAAATCATTATCCAATACCTTGAGAAGTCAGCCACAGTGACAGAAGCACAGGTCCTATGAGTTTTACCCACATCAAAAACAGGAAGGAGGGAAGAAAAGAGGAAGGGAGGGAGAGAGGAGGGAGGACTCTGATATCTAACTAGCCTTTGTACCAATGATGAAAAGGAAAAAAATAACCTTTGCATAAGGCTTCTAGAAATAGCCAATTGAACCAAATTTGTTATTGAGCTATTAACACCAATTTTAATTGGCTTTATAGCCCAGTCCTTCCAAATTATTTATTCCCCATAAAAGTGTTTTGATCTTTTTGCTATGGTGAGGGATGAAAAGTTTGAAATGGGAGTGAATAAAACCTGGAGAGGATGCCAACACAGCTTCTGATTATATAAATACTGAATATCAAATTCATCTTCTCACTGTACCCAAATAGCCACCCCATTTCAGATATTCATCACACATAACATATTTACCAATTCTGGTTTCCTAGGTTTGCACACTAGGTAATGGGTTTCAACTCTTCCATTTTCTTATCTTACATAGACCTTTCCAACTTCAGTTGAATCTTTCTTCAAATGTGCATGAACTTAATCCTGTTCTCCATCATTCTGTGACTGTTGCTGGCATGCTTTAAAAAAGAAAGAAGAAGCACTTTAATTGCCATTAACTCATATTCTTTTTTTTTTTTTTTTTTTTTTGAGATGGAGTCTCGCTCTGTCACCCAGGCTGGAGTGCAATGACTTGATCTTGGCTCACTGCAACCTCTGCCTCCCGGGTTGAAGTGATTCTCCTGCCTCAGCCTCCCAAGTAGCTGGGACTATAGGTGTGTGCTACCACGCCTGGCTAATTTTTGTATTTTTAGTAGAGATGGGGTTTTACCACATTAGCCAGGCTGACCTCGAACTCCTGACCTCAGGAAATCCGCCCACCTTGGCTTCCCAAAGTGCTGGAATTACAGGCGTGAGCCACCGCACCCAGCCACAATTCCTATTCCTAAATATATAAGTCTAGAATCATCTCTTGCAATCACTATTTTTATTTTGTTACTTCCCCATTTAATAATGGCAATTTTATACTTTTCTTACATACCCATTTTAAAACCTCATTTCTTGTTATTATACATAATAAATTAATCAAGTAAACTTGCTGGCCATAGCCCACTATCACTTTACCTGAATCAGTCAGGCAGCTGATACAGCAGTTAAGAATACTTTGGCAGTGAGACAGAGCTAGGTTTGGTTTTTAGATGTGTGAACTTGGACATGTCACTAAATATCTTTGAGCCTCAATTTAGTCTTGTAAAATAGGCATAGCAATTAACCTAACAGGATTGTGGAAAAGATTAAATGAGATAACTTGCGGAAATCATAGCAATGTTCATAAAATAGGGAAAAGAGGATAATCAACTTCATACTCAGTACATTCATTTAAAGATTTATTAGATGTTGTAGATGTATGCAGACACACTTACTCCCCAGCTAAGTACAAAAAACAAAAACAATTGTGTAATATGATCTAGGTGCTGATTGCACAGAAAAGTTCAGTTTGTAAAAATTCAGTACACTTACATGTACTTTTCTATTCATATATTACACCAATAGAAAGTTTAAAAAGGAATTGTGCTGAAATTTTAGTATGTTTGTATGGTTATAACAGGTAATATCCTCAAGTCAGCATGCTATGTGTGTGTGTGTGTGTGTGTGTGTGTGTGTGTGTGTGTGTGTGTGTGTGTGTGTTTGCAGTTTACCCAACTGGATTCATGTACTTTTTCATGTTTCTAGTTCTATCACATACTGTTGTCTAACAGATTTCTTTTTTCCTTTCTGGGACAGTAGCACATTATTCTCTGATATCACATGAGACAGTGGGTAGAGAATGTGACAATGAGGGGAGAGGGACATGTGCCCCTCAGTCTACCGCCCTCCTCTTTTTATGTTGTTCTACTGACAAAACATTATATCAAAATGAAGTAATCTTCAAAATAATTGTTCTGAGTAATCTTTATTTGCTTATCTATATGCGAGTAACAGAATGCATATATCAGGAAGAGTGTACTGTAAGGCTACAGAGGTGTGTAAAGACAGCCAGCAGCCTGGACACTGGGCAGAACTCTTCCCCCACTGCTGCTTTTTTCTCATCACCTGCTTCCCTCTGCTCTCTTCCAACCAATAGTCTCTACTTCTTAGATCCACAAAGTGACATACGGTCAACTTAACCATCTTGCATTAGCATATTAAAGTAAAAACCTAAATCTGACTCAAAATGAACACAAATATCGTTTGATCTTAATTTCAAAATTCAGAACAGAAGCCACATGTGGCTCAACTTGACTCAGGCTTCCTTCCCTAGTCCAGTCAGCTGTGGATGGGGTGTGAATTGTGCAGTATAAATGTGGCTGGCCAGGACTGGGGATAAGGGGGGTTGTTCTAAGGGAAAGACAATAGTTTCTTTTGAACTAGGCTGCCACACCAAAAGGCATACCTTTTTCTACTATCTGTTCTGGTGGTTTTTTTGCTTTTAGTGTTTCTTCATGTTTCTCTCAATTCCTAAAGTATCATTGCATCCTAGGTGCGGTTTTGAATGACAGTCTGTTGTTTGTCAGAAAACCATGATTTCACTTGGAATATGATTTCATTTCGGCGGAAGCCCTACTTGTTTATCATGTAGGAATTAACTTTTCTATTACCAAATTTAGTCACTCCTCACATTCCCACATTTCCGTCTTTGTAATTCAAGCTGTTTTCAGTAGGTGTATATTCCTGATTCTCTCATTCACTGATACCAGCAAAAAACTCTTATAAGGTTCCCTCCATCTTCTTCATCTTGGTAAATGGCACTACCATTCAGCAATTGTTTGCTAAAACCCAGAATTCACCTCACGTCCAAATAATCCCAAATAATAATCAACAGGTCCAGTCAGTCTATCTCCAAATTATAACCCAAATTTGACAATTTTTCTTCATCTGCACTAACCCATTGCCCTAGTTTCAGTCTGCATAATCTCTCACTCAGACTGCTATGAAACCTACTTCCACTCCATTCCCCTCACATTAGCCAGTTATTATTTAAATCATACATCAAT
This sequence comes from Pan paniscus, assembly GCF_029289425.2. NCBI lineage: Eukaryota > Metazoa > Chordata > Mammalia > Primates > Hominidae > Pan > Pan paniscus. The sequence goes on from NC_073253.2 coordinate 106,660,391, forward strand.
TATATCATTTCCATGCTTATAGCAGCAGTGGCATCCCATTGAAAGTAAAAAAAAAATCAAAATGCCTTAACATATCCTAGGATGTCCTGCATATTCAGGTTCCTTCTCATCACCCCAACATCACTGACTACACTACACTTGAGCTACACTGGCCTTGTTTTCCGACCCTCAGAAAGGTCTCAGTTAATTCCCATCTCAGAGTAGTTGTCATTTCCCTGCCTGGGGAGCTCTTCATATCTTTCTATGGCTCATTTCTCTACTTCTTTCAGGTCTCTGCTGAAGTGTGACTTCTCCAGGGGGACCTTCCCTGACCACTCTACCTATAATAATAACCACCACTACCTCTCCAAGCCATCTTAGTTTCTATTACCATGTGGTATGTCTTTTTGCACTTATAATTATTTAAAATTGAACAGTATTTTGTCTGTTTTGTGTTTATTATCTCTCCATAAAAGTAGGAACTTTGTGCTGTTCACCTTTATATTCCCAGAGTCCAATAGGAGCTCAATAAACACTTACTGAATAAGTAAATGGAAATTGATGAAAACATGAAGAAAGAGCCATCATTCTGTATTTTTTCTTTCTGGATAACGAGCCATGTACTAAACATCTTTACTGTTATTTTTCTACTAATTTCATAGGAGACAAAGCTTTATAACTTACTTTTGTGAATGAGATTCTTTTTATTTCCTTACTACTGTTTCATTCTTTCCTGTCATTCAAAACTCACCTTCTTCGGTATGTTCTTTCTTTGCCTCCATCCGTTCAGATCAGCTCTTGATTCTTTAGGAGGCTTATTACAGTGGGTATGCCTCAATATAGTAATACCTCATGTAGCTGACTGGGAAACTCTCTTATTCAATTGGTGAAAAATGGATGTTCTCAGCATCAGAATTTTCCACCTGTTGGAGTTATACCAGTTAAGAAATAAAAGAGTCCAAGAAGGGATGTTCCAGATAGGGGTGCCCCACATAACACAGAAGGATAAGAGTTCCTAGAACTCTGACTCAAGTCTGCAAAGATAAATTAATTAACGTATAGCTAATCCTACATTTAAAAAGAAATTGTTGAGGGTTTGTTTTTTTTTGTCACTAAGTTCCAGTTTAGGAGCTAACACATTCAAATTAAATGTTCCTTAAAAGAAGCTTTATAAAAATCAGATTTTCTCTGATTATTGCAATTAAGGGTTAACTTAAAGAAAAAAAATTAATTTCCCTAAGAATTCCACAGGTAGAAAGCAAAGCAATTTAAAACTTGCCAGAAATGGCTGGCATTTATAAAATAGTTTATTGTCAATTACACAGCTATACATAGCTATAAAAATTGGGACAGGTGGGAACTCAGAGTAATCAGTGGTACATCTCACATTTCCTCTAGATAACTTATATCTAGGCTGGTTGTTGAAAGCATAGAAGCAGAAAACTTAAAGATTGAAAAGTTCTTGGGAAATATAATGAAGGTATAATTACACTCCTTACGTAACATATCTTGCAATCCCTCCCTCCCTCCCCATTCCATGCTAATTCTTGCCCCACATATTTTACAGTATTTCTCTGACTTTAACCTTGCTCCTTCTGCTTTTCTGGCTTTAAATAGCTTTTGTGAAAGCTTTTAAAGTGTGTTTGAAAGATGTTTCCCTCTTTGGATTTGAATTCATTCAGTTAGTCCTCGAGAGCAGACCCTTAAGTCCTCTTGAGTATTCTCTCTTCTTGAAATGAATTCCAGTGGTCCAAAGTTAAATGGTCTAGGTCAGTCTGGACATTCTGGAAGGGTCATCCTGTAGTAGCACAATACCAAACCCCTTTTCCATGGACTTGTAGGGATAATTAGGGAATATTCCCTCTCCTCTGATACCTAATTCTGCTGCCACCACCTTCAGTTCTTTCTTTGTCACCACTGACAGCTGAGTGTTTCTCTATTTCCAAAACATCATCATCCCCTACATTATCCCCCACTGATACTGCCTTTCTTCCCTTTTTCTAGCTACAGTTCTCTTTTGTATGTCTTAATTTCAAAGTGTGACTTTGGAGCCTAGAGAAATTTGTACATATAGAACATAGTACTGCTCTGCTCTTCTCTCTTCTCTTCTCTTCCTTTTTTTGAGATAGAGTCTCGCTCTGTCGCCCAGGCTGGAGTGCAGTGGTGTGATCTTGGCCCACTGCAAGCTCTGCCTCCTGGGTTCAAGCAGTTCTCCTGCCTCAGCCTCCCAAGTAGCTGGGATTACAGGCATACGACACCATGCCTGGCTAATTTTTGTATTTTTAGTAGAGACAGGATTTCACTATGTAGGCCAGGCTGTCAGTACTGCATTTCTTCAGGAACTACAAGGAAATGGGTGAGTAACTATTAAATCTATATTTGCTGTTGTATAACATAGCTTTTTGGTTAGGATTGTGTTAAAGACTATGATGATGGTGGTGAAGAGTTACAACCAGAAGAATCTAACCCTTTAAAAGTCAATATGGTATCTGAGCATCAAAAAAAATAGAAAATGGGCATTATTATAGAGAGGCAAAAAAGATGAAATTGCAAAAGCTCCTTTTGATTAAAAAAAATTAACCTGTAACTCACTCTCTAAAACAGAAACAGATTTAGCTTTTTACATAGAAAATCAATTGATAATGAATTGGTGACTAGATACTCAAAAATGGAAAAGGCAAAAGAGGAACACTAAACTAAGTTATTGTGTGTGGAGGACATGTGATAACTTCAGGAAACAGCTACCCCTAGGACTGGGGGAACAAAATGAAGAGGTTAAAATTATTAAAACATAGAGGATTGAAGGAGGTTCTCTATGGACTTGTGAAGAGGGCTCCCTGTTTGGCTGGTGTAGGTGGCTCGGACCTCAGAGGAATTTCCCATGAAGCTGGACCTCAGGTCTCTGAGGATGATGCTCCAGCCAGCCAGTGCTGGTGTTGCTGATGAGAGGCACTGAGACTGTTTCTGTTTGAGTTGCAAAAGCTGCAAACTGGATTCAACTGTTGTTCCTGGAACGACCTGCCACTGCAGGATGAAAGAGTGCTTCCAGAGAGACATAGGAATAACAAGCAGAAAATCAGACTCAGAAAGCAAACAGGAAGGAGCAATCCCTTCTTTCTCTTCTAGCCTGCCACTCTCTCTCCCTCATGCCCTCTCGTGGCAGATCCAAATGGAGAGCCAACTGGAGAAGGAAAAATGTGGCTTGCAATTTCAATCTCAGCATCATAAAGTGGAAGAATGGGTTTTAGGTTTGGAGACAATAGCTTAATAAATTGTACAGGATGTTATTCAAAAACAAAAATAAATTATCAGTTTCTGCTTTTATTCAGAGTCTTCCAAAATGTTCATAGTCTACTAAAGTGCATGAAATGGTTCAGTGAAATCGAAATAAGAGAAGTAACACAAAAATAAATTACTGTCTGTATTTAGTACTGAGTATTATGCTTAATGATGTTTATCCATTTAACAGGCATTATGTTATTCAACCTTACATTATCTGACACACTAAAACCATCTTCCACTTTGACCTCTTATTCCTCATTGGCAGAAAGCCGATCTCCCTTGTAGGAAGATGGAAAGTACCAGAACTTATCCTCCTAGCCTCCCTTGCAGCTAGGGCAAGGTCATATTACCTGACTGTGCCCAGTGAGTTCCTTGGGACAGTTTGCTCATGAGTTTTGGGAAAAATTTTCCCTTAGTAAAGGAGACTCAAGGGAAGAAAAGCCATTTCTCCTTTTCACTGGCCTGGTTGGGTCTGCATATGATGCTGGGAACCGCTTTTGCTATCTTGTAATTATGAAGAGAAACATAAATCATCCTGAGGAAGGCAGGGAAGAAAGATGACACCATTGGAATTCTCCAACTTCTTGATATCTCAGGGAGGATAAATACAGTTTCTCAATATTTCGGTTTTAAATTATATGCCCTTTTACTTGAAGCAATAAGATACTGAACCGTTTTTTCAATAAACTTTTTGAGTGTATGCTAACAACTTTTCTGTGGTCAGAGCAAGCTGTATAATTTTCCATCCATTTAAACATAACAGAAAGAGCATACTTCTAAATAAAAAGATTCTGGTCCCACAAATTTCTAAAAACTGATTTTCACTGAATATCAAACATACACCCACATATTGCTAAATCAGGATTAAGTATGATTTGAAGGGACAATGAAGTTTAAGGGTTTTGAAAATAAAATTGCTTTTGACACTTGTTTTTTGTTTCTATGAATGTCATTCCTGCTTGAATCCACTTCTTGTCAATTAATAGGTTCAGAGAGTTCAAGTACGTAATGAAAGGTTAAAACAGAAAATGCAAGTTTTTTTGTTGTTTGTTTGAAACCTATCAGTTCCTATGGTATTTTCATTTCTTTCTCTGGAGACTTTTGTTTCTTGCTGCTCAGGTTTGAGCACTGATCTTTGGAGGATAGATTTTAATTAATACAAAGTTTTAAGAGTTGAAGCACTAAAATGATAATTTTACCTGTAAAAAGTAAAAGTGGTTTAATTCATATTAAGAATTGAGAGATCACAGTTCCCAGAGAAGAAATAACAAGCTGTTCTCTTAATGTTATAATATTTTGATTTATAGACATAGAATAAAGTAGACTAGGGGCCCAATCAGAGCATAGACATTTTATCAGAAATTTTGGAACAGAATAATAATCAACATTCTGAAATTACAGTGCAATATTGGGACACAGAGGATCTAAAAACAATTCCTGGGCAAGGGAGGGGATTTCCTTCTCATTAAATGTTTCTGCACACCATTATCACTAATGATAATGATATCAAAATTTTACCGAATTCTGCCTACATGGACTTCCCTCTTTTGATTCTCAAGTGAGCCACAATAGATTCTGGAGCATGTGTCTAGGAATTTTCTGATCGTCTTTGTTAACTTAAAAATCACTCAATCTATAAATTTGGAAAGGAGCCTATATTTCTTATAAAAGGTTACAGGCTGTAAGGTGACCCTTTGACAGGTTGGGAAGTGCAGCCAGTGCAGCCTGCAGCAGAGCCTATTAGCAGGCATTTTGAAGGAGGAGGGGTCGGGGTAGGAATTTTATGTTGAATGGGTTGGCTAAGCATACATATTTAACATGGTACAGTAGGAGTTATGAATATTTATGAAGACAGTCTTAACATATGCATATTGAACAAACATGCATGTTACATGTGACCCATGTTCACTTTGGGATGGAGGCTTAACAACTAAATGTATTATAATTGGGCCCTAAATGCCAATAGGCACTTGGGACACAAGGACACTCAAGTGTGCAGCCTCTGTAAACTGTCTAGAACCAGTCCATGGTCAGTTCTTATCTGGAGAAAGTTACTGAAATCAGTCTCTTGTAATTATAGCTGGTGAAACAGGGGCTGAGGGTCAGTTAATCAGTGCCTAGGGGAGCTGCAGTTGTTTGAACATTGCTTATCTCAAGGTCAATGCTTGTTTAGCTGCTAGAGAAAAAGAAAAACCTTGTGGCAGATAGAACATAGTTCATTATTTAAGTGTGGGGATACATGACTTAACTCTTGTCTGTCATGGCCTTAGGTCCTGTTTATAAGTTGGTATTTCATTGCCACAAAGAGTCTGTTTTTGTCAGTCTTAAGATCTCTATTTTAACACGAATGCTGGTCAGTTGTTGTGTCTAAACTGCAAAAGGGAGGAAGTATAATGAGTCGTGTTTGACCTCCCGTCCCATCATAACCAAGAACTCCGTTGTTAAGGTTTTTCTGGGGTCTCCTTGGCCAAAAGGAGGTTCGTTTAGTTGGTTGGGGACTTACTATGTTATTCTTAGCTTACACCATATATAAAATATTATTTTGATGATTATAGTCTAGATGACTTTTGTTGTTTGGGGGTTTTGTTAATGTTGGATAAGATCAACAATTCAATTCAACAATTACTGATTCCCTAGTTTATTCTAGACTTTGTTCTAGACTTTGAGATACAGAGGTCAAGAAATTCACCAATAAACTGGGTGGATAGACACATAAACACATGGCTATAAGATGGTAAAAGTGCACTTAGTGATTCAAAGTCATCAGAGAGGGAATATGCTATTTGATGTATCTAGAGAGAAACTGAGTCAGAAAATATCTTGCCAGAGAAAGTTGTATCTGAATTGGAGTTTAAAAGAAAATTTGGCTGGGTGTGGTGGCTCATGCCTGTAATCCCAGCACTTTGGGAGGCCAAGGCGGGCGGATCACAAGGTCAAGAAATTGAGACCATCCTGGCCAACGTGGTGAAACCCCATCTCTACTAAAAATACAAAAATTAGCTGGGCATGGTGGTGTGCGCCTATAGTCCCAGCTACTCAGGAGGCTGAGGCAGGAAAATCATTTGAACCCGGTAGGCAGAGGTTGCAGTGAGCTGAGATTGCACCACCGCACTCCAGTCTGGCGACAGAGCAGGACTGCGTCTCAAAAGAAAACAAAACAAAAAAAAGACGAAGTTTATTGTTTAATTAACAGCCAATATGAAAGAAAAGGAATTTCCATAATACTCCTTTTTTCCCTTTTTAGGGAACATAATAAAGGTACAAAGGCACAAACTCTGGTCTTTAGTTATTTCTTGAAAGTAAGGTACATATGGTGAGAACCAAGGCTTAAAAAGACAGGGAGACTGGCCTGGAGGGGCTCAGGTGACTTACTAAAATGGTTCACATGATTCTGCAGATGAAGAGGTCCTGAGGGACTTTTGCTATAAGACCATCACCCTGATGGCAGCATGAAGTCCGAAAGCAGTGGAGAGGATATTAAAAATGGCCGGTCAAGAAATGAAAAGCACTACCTTCCCCTCAAAAAGAATAGTTTTTGAGTATGTGAATGAAATTTGCTAGCCAACTAAGCTCAAAATTTCCCTTAGATCTTCACTGTCAAGATCTATGAGTGTTACATATATGAAGAGTTGGGTATAATGAAAAATAATTTAAAGTAGGAAACTGCAGATAGCAGGACTTAGAGGATCAATGAGAACTTTTCATCAAACTTTCTCACCTTTATTAACACTTAGCATTACATTCTTTTTTTTTTTGTCACTTCTCTTCCTACTTCCTTTATAAGGTTTTATCTCATTCTCTTCTATCTGGTCTAGTAGTTCCTCTGATTACCTCTTTCTCTTCCACTCCTGTTTCCTTCTCCTAATTTATTTTCTCTCTCTCTCTCTCTCTCATTTTTGGTTTTTTAGACAGATTCTTGCTCTTGTCACCCAGGCTGGAGTGCAGTGGCGTGATATTTTGGCTCACTGCAACTTCCGCCTCCCTGGGTTCAAGCAATTCTCCTGCCTCAGCCTCCTGAGTAGCTGGGACTACAGGTGCCCGCCACCACGCCTGGCTAATTTTTGTATTTTTTGTAGAGACGAGGTTTCACCATGTTGGCCAGGCTGGTCTTGAACTCCTGACCTCTGATGATCCACCTGCCTCGGCCTCCCAAAGTGCTGGGATTACAGGTGTGAGCCTCCATACCTGGCCAATTTTTTTCTTTTTATGCTCTTCTTTTTCCTTTGCTTTATTTGAGAACTAATGATGAATTAAAGAACAATAAAAATAACAAACTTTTTAAAGACCCACTAAAGCTTCTAGACCAGATGACTCTGGGCTCACTTTGCACACAACATGAATTCTAGGTCCCGAGGAGAGCTACTGAAAGTAAACACAAGACACAGTCTCTTTCTGAAAGGTGATTTAAAAAAGAGGATAATAAAGCAACATCTAACTTATTTATCTTCCTTGGAAGAGAATACCTCAAGGAAATGCCTCAGGATTAAGATGAGTGTCTTCACTTTTGCAAAAACTCAATTAAAGTGCCATGAATATGAGGTTATTTAATAGATATGACCTGCCTCTTCTTTGATATCCTTGGATTATGATCTTTAGAAGTTAATTCAGCAGCTATTCTGTTAGGTTTCAGTTGATTTAATTCTCAGAATCGTAGGCTTTTAAGTAGGAGAATTAGACAGCCTCAAATCAGGATGAGAAATATGTCTAGTTAATAGTGGCAGCATGAAAGAAAAACACAAGGCCGGGTGCGATGGCTCATGCCTGTAATCCCAGCACTTTGGGAGGTCGAAGCAGGTGGATCACGAGGTCAGGAGTTCGAAACCAGCCTGGCCAAGATGGTGAAACCCATTATCTACTAAAAATACAAAATTAGCTGGGCATGACGGCAGCCACCTGTAATCCCACCTACTCGAGAGGCTGAGGCAAGAGAATCGCTTGAACCTGGGAGGCGGAGGTTGCAGTAAGCTGAGATCGCACCACTGCACTCTAGCCTGGGTGACAGAGAGAGACTCCTTAAAAAAAAAAAAAAAGAAAAGAAAAACACAAAAACAACACCCCAAAGTATACTAATAGAGAAGTACTAACAGTGTCCTTTTGAGGTCCAGAAAGGCATGCACTGTTTCTGATTATCATGAATAAAGAGAAGGAAAAAAGTGAGGAATCAAGCTGTAAGGAAATAAGCTTTTAAGATTACACATTTTAATTACATTAAAAATGCTCATTCCAAACAAGTATATGTAGACCATGACAGGAAGGATATTATCACAATATCTTAAACAAACAACAACAACAAAAACAACACTTTACCCTAATTGACAATTTGGCCTGTATGTATTCTGTTCTTATGATATTCAATGCTCTGAAAAGCTGAAATCATGAACAAGGAATTCTGCCACCCACAATGGCCTCCCTCAGAGGACAGTGTTTTCTTTAGATATATAGATATAGTTTATGTGCAATAGCCTCTACCTACTGCAGGCCAGAAGAGAAGGGCTTAAGAAAGAATGACTAGGCTGGGCATGGTGGTTTATGCCTGTAATCTCAGCACCTTGGGAGGCTGAGGTGGGCAGATCACTTGAGGTCAGGAGTTTGAAACCAGCCTGGCCAACATGGTGAACCCTCATCTCTGCTAAAAATACAAAATTAGCCGGGCATGGTCCCAGCTACTCAGAAGGCTGAGGCAGAAGAATCACTTGAACCTGGGAGCCAGAGGTTGTAGTGAGCCAAGATCACGCCACTGCACTCCAGCCTGGGCAATAAAGTGAGACTCCATCAAAGAAAGAAAGAGAGAGAGAGAGAGAGAAAGACTGTGTGGGAAATATCAATGTCTCATGACTTAAAGGTGAACAGTGATCCTTTCTTTTTATAAGTGTTTCCCTCTAAGGATGGTGTATTAGTCTGTTCTCATGCTGCTAATAAAGATATAGCCCAGAGTGAGTAATTTATAAAGAAAAGAGGTTTAATGGATTCACAGTTCCACATGGCTGGGGAGGCCTCACCATCATGGCAGAAGGCAAAGGAGAAGCAAAGGCATGTCTTACATGGTGACAGGCAAGAGGGCTTTTGCATCGGATCTTGTGAGACTTATTCACTACCATGAGAATAGTATGGGAAAACCCCTCTGCATAATTCAATTATCTCTAGCTGGCCCCACCCTTGACACATGGGGATTGTTTCAATTCAAGGTGAGATTTGGGTGGGGACACAAAGCCTAACCATATCATTCTGCCCCTGACCCCTCCTAAATCTCATGTCCTCACATTTCAAAACCAATCATGCCTTCCCAAAAATCCCCAAAGTCTTAACTCATTTCAGCATTAACTCAGAAGTCCACAGTCCAAAGTCTCAGCTGAGACAAAGCAAGTCCCTTCTGCCTATGAGGCTATAAAATCAAAAGCAAGTTAGTTACTTCCTAGATACAGTGGGGGTATAGGCATTGGGTAAATACAGCCATTCCAAATGGGAGAAATTGGCCAAAACATAGGTGCTACAGGCCCCATGCAAGTCTGAAATCCAATGGGGCAGAAAAATCTTAAAGCTCTGAAATGATCTCCTTTGACTCCTTGTCTCACCTCCAGATCATGCTGATGCAAGCAGTGGGCTCCCATGGGCATGGGAAGCTCTGCCTCTGTGGCTTTTCAGGGTACAGCTTCCCTCCCAACTGCTTTCATGGGCTGGTGTTGAGTGTCTGTGGCTTTTCCAGGTGCACAGTTCAGGTTGTTGGTGGATCTACCATTCTGGGTCTGGAGGATGGTGGCCCCTGCTCACAGCTCCACTAGGCAGTGCCCCGGTGAGGACTTTGTGTGGGGGCTACAACCCTATATTTCCCCTCTGCACTACCCTAGCAGACGTTCCCTGCAGCATAATTCTGCCTGGGCATCCAGGCATTTCCATACATCCTCTGAAATCTAGGTGGAGGTTCCCAACCTCAGTTCTTGACTTCTGTGCACCCACAGGCTCAACACCATGTGGAAGCCACCAAGGCTTGCGGCTTGCACCTTCTGAAGCAATGGCCTGAGTTGTACATTGCCTCATTTTAGCCATGGCTGGAGCTGAAGCAGCTGGGACACAAGGCATCATATACTCCAGACTGCACACAGCAGGGGAGCCCTGGGTCAGGTCTATGAAACCATTTTTCCCTCCAAGGCCTCCAGGCCTGTGATGGGAGGGGCTGCTGTGAAGGTCTCTGACTTGCCCTGGAGACATTTTCCACATTGTCTTGGTGATTAACATTTGGCTTCTCATTACTTATGCAAATTTCTACAGCAGGCTTGAATGTCTCCCCAGAAAATGGGGTTTTCTTTTCTATCATGTCAGCAGGCTGCAAATTTTCCAAAATTTTATGCTCTGCTTTCTCTTGAACACTTTGCTGCTTAGAAATTTCTTCTGCCAGATACCCTAAATCATCTCTCTCAAGTTCAAGGTTCCACATATCTCTAGGGCAGGGGCAAAATGCTGCCAGTCTCTTTGCATAACAAGAGTGACCTTTACTCCAGTTCCCAAGAAGTTCCTCATCTCCATTTGAGTCCACCTCAGCCTGGACTTTATTGTCCATATCACTATCAACATTTTAGTCAAAGCAATTCAACAAATTTCTAGGAAGCTCCAAACTTTCCCACATCTTCCTGTCTTCTTCTGAGCCCTCCAAGTCCCTAGGAAGTTCCAAACTTTCCCACATTTTCCAGTCTTCTTCTGAGCCCTCTAAACTCTTTCAGCCTCTGACTGTTGCCCAGTTCCAAAGTCACTTCCACATTTATAGGTATCTTTACAGAAGTGCCCTTCTACCTGGTACCAATTTACTGTATTAGTCTGTTCTCATGCTGCTGATAATGACATACCTGAAACTGGGTAATTTATAAAGGAAAGAGGTTTAATTGACCCACAGTTCCACATGATTAGGGAGGCCTCACAATCATGGCAGAAGGGGAAGCAAGACATATCTCACATGGCGACAGTCAAGAGGGCTTGTGCAGGGGAACTCCCATTTATAAAACCATCAGTTCTCATGAGACTTATTCACTACCACGAGAACAGTATGGGGAACTGCCCCCAAGATTCAATTATCTCCACCTAGTCCCACCCCTGACACAAGGGGATTATTACAATTTAAGGTGAGATTTGGGTAGAGACACAGCCAAGCCATATCAGATAGTAAAGAGTGAATAACACTACTGTATGTCTGTGTTATTCTTTCATTGATTGTTTATTGGAGGATGGGTTGGGACCATAAAATTTTTTTCCTTACTCTGTGGTAGTGGTTGTTTGCCAAAAAGCTGAAGTATTCCCTTAGGGAATAAAGTTCTGTTTTGTATTATATGGGTGTGATGTGAATTTACTATTTATGATGTCTTTGACCCATAAAAAATAATTTTTTATTTGGTAATGGCTAATTCAGGAGTGGTGTTGATAAAATGAACAGTTCTCTGCGATAATCAGGTAGGATATATTTTATTTCTGGGTCAGAAGGGGAGCTTCAAGGCAATGCTATAATAATATTCTGTTAACTTCACTGCTTGACCGTGGAACTTTGATTTTATTATTATTAAACAGTAATAGCCACACACTTCCTAGGTGTTGGTAGAATCATGTAAAATGATGGTGTTGAAATTTCCAGATTAAAAAAGAAGGTACCTCCTGGTGCTTCATTTTCTTTTCTCAGATTTTTTTTATTGTGTTCAATGAAAACACACACACAAAAGTTTCAAAGTTTTAATGCTTCTAGGACCAAGAGGTATTTGTCAACAATCTTCCAAACTCTAAAAGGAATCAGCATTGGAAAAGGTAAAGATGGATCCTAAGGCAAGACAGAAGAACCAAGCAGGAGGAGACTTGGGTGTTCTCACTCACACCTACTGAGATCCTTTACCAAGACATGGGCCACAGACAGAGTTAGCATCCAGCATCTTATTTTATGTGAGTGGCTTTCTCTGAGAGCCAAGTCTGTTTCAAATCCTTTTTCTTCCCACCATAGCAAAGCTTGGACTTTAAGTCTCATAATTGCAAAAGAGTCAGTAAAAGCCCCTGGAATGTGACAGCAGTTGTAGGTTGGGCTAAAGGCAGCAGGATCTATGGAAGTATTAGTTCTAAGAGTTGTCAATTCTTATGTAATGCTTTACGCAAGAGAAGGCAACAGATTGCTCCAAATTATTCAGAAATAAATTCCGCATAGTCAGGTGGAGGAACAGATGACTCTTCCACTGTGCATCCAAACCACAACCTGATAGGAAATTGCTGGAGGCTGGAAACATGACAAGAACTGCTTCACTGGAACTTCAGCATAGAAATAAGACAAGTGGATTCTCCTTTGTGATCGTCACCATTTACAATTAAGGTAAATGTTGATTTACAATTAAGATAAATGGTGATGATCACAAAGAAGAATCCACTTCTGTTTTCTATTGGCAAACATTAGACTTGCACTAATCCCTTTTTAATTAAGTTTGGTAAAGAGGAATAAAAAATATGAACTTTTCAAAATATCCTAAAATACAAAAACAGGAAGAAATTTGTCTTCAAGATATAGAGTAACAGCATACTTTTGGAAAAAGACATTAAAAGGGTATGGAAGATATCTTTTAAAAGCATCTGCTCTGTTTATTCAAAAAGATTCATGTGTTTTGACATTGAAACAAGCTTGATGTTTAAGAAGTTATTAATCACCAGCTTGAAATAAAAATAAAGCTCTGCTTAGGAGCATAAATGATAAGGAAGCATAATATAATAATAAAAGGTTACAGAAACCAAATTAAAAAATTAAAATCTGAACTAAAAATAGTAAAGTGCAGAATTGAAGTTGTAGGTAATTGAGTTATTTATTCAGATGCAAAATGTAATAAGATTTACAAAAATGCAGGAAGAAAAGAGAAAAGATGCCACTAATAAGAAAGTCGATAGTAGATATGGCAACAGACATTCAGTCTTAAAAAACAGTTTTCCCAAAGAGGAGATGAGCACTCTATAAAACAGAGACAGTAGTCAAGGATATAATAAGAAACCATTTTTTCATGCAAAAATAAAAGACTCCATGTCTCATTTTAGTCAAAACTGAGTAAACTGATAAACATCCAGATTTACCCTGTTGTTTTTGAACATTTCAAAAATAATAGCAACATTTTAAACAGAATGCCAGAAGAAGATAAACAATATACTGGAAGGACAAAATCAAACCAGCCTCAGTCCTCAAACCAGTATTTAACACTAGAGGACAATAGAGCAAGTGTCTACAGGGAAGAATGCATTGTAATCCATGAATTCTATAACCACTAAATTGTCATTCATATGTAAAGGCAGCAAAAATTCTGAAACATCTGTAATATGTAAGTAAGGTAGAAGGCGGGACTCAACTCTGGAGGCAGGGCTCGAACACTGGACCAAATTGAGGACTAGCTAGAACAGAGGCTTGGTGGAAGCTGCTTTCCATAAGACACAGCTACCAGTGTGTCATCTTAGTTTATCACTGCCATGGCTACACCCAGAAGTTACCACCTCTTGCCATGATAATAACCCCATGACCCGGAAGTTACCACCCTTTTCCTAGAAATTTCTACATAATCCAACCCTTAATTTATATGTAATTAAAAGTGGGTAAAAGTATGACTGCAGAATTGCCTCTGAGCTGCTACTCTGGACACATTGACTATGGGGTAGCTCTGCTCTTCAAGAAGCAGTAATTCTTGTACTGCTGTACGCCGCTGCTTCAATAAAAGTTGCTGTCTAACATCATGGGCTGGCCCTTGAATTCTTTCCTCGGTAAAGAAAAGAACCCTCCCAAGCTAAGCCTCAGTTTGGGGGCTTGCCTGTCCTACATCATCAGTATTCAGAAAACCTGCCTAACATTAATTTTCTAATGGGAAATAAATATTTTAATGATATATTTCAGCCAACTAATAAATAAAAATAGGATTTTAAATGGGGAAATTGTCATATAAAAGGTTTGGAGGCAGTTATTAAAATTATTATGGAGCTGCCCGGGTGCAGTGGCTCACGCCTGTAATCCCAGCACTTTGGGAGGCTGAGGCAGGCAGATCTCGAGGTCAGGAGTTTGAGACCAGCCTGGCCAATATGGTGAAACCCTGTCTCTACTAAAAATACAAAAAATAGCCAGGGATGGTGGTGTGCACCTGTAGTTCCAGCTACTAGAGAGGCTGAGGCAGAAGAATCACTTGAACCCAGGAGGTGGAGGTTGCAGTGAGCCAAGATCGTGCCACTGCACTGCAGCCTGGGTGACAGAGCAACACTCCATCTCAAAAAAAAAATAAAAATTATTATGGAGCTAAAGCTATGAATTGTTATAAAACTGAATGCAGTTGTCAAAGAATTTTGAAATAGAAAACATGTAATGTAAAAAAAAATGCTTAAGCCTAAAATAAATATAGCTATAAAAGCCAAGAGTCAGTAGATTTGGTTTCATTCTTGATGTAGGATAAACAGAAAATATAGGTTCAAGTATTTTGTAAAATCACTACCAATATGCTTAAAAACTAGAGATATATTTTGTAAAGCACTAGAGAAAGCAAGGGCAAAATATAACCCAAAAAGTTCATAAAATGTTTTTAAAGTGGAAAAAGAATAAATGTATAAAAAGTGTCATAAACTGATAATAAATTAGAAATTTAAATATAAATCTATATATATATATTGATAACTATTATAATGGTCAACTAAAATTATCTTTAAAACTTATGATAGCGAGAACACTATATATCAAAACTTTTAGAATTCTGTTTCTGAAGCAAATTTGTAACTTTGAATAAAAACTGCTCCCAATTTTTACAACCCTTCACTTGCTGTGAGTCAGACTTTGGACTAAGTATTCAGGACCAGGGATATATAAGTGACTGAGATGCTGCCAACTTCAGAATTGTCTCCCCTGAAAACCCTTTGTTACTCCCAAAGCACAGATTATTGCCTGATGCTATCCTGAGAAAAAAATTTAGTTCTTTGTACAAATAGATTCTGGCTGCCAAAGCTTTAAGCAAATATATCTAAACCTAGAAATGTATCACTTAGACTAAACTGCAGCATCCCCCTATTCTTTCCCCACTTCTCCACCTCTCAGCAGCAGCAGCAGCAGCAGCAACAGCAGCAACAACACCATCCACAATACATTACCAGGTTAATGATTTAAATCAACACCAAACATCAGCATCTTCAGTAATATCAAAGATACGGCAAAAATGACTCCATTACCACTATTAGTTAACATAATTTTGCTAGCCTGATTCAGGGCAATAAGACATGACATAGAAATAGAATAAAATAGAAAAAGATAAAATGAAATAATTATTTGCATATATGATTGTGTTCTTGGAAAAACAAAATCTATTGGATTGTAGAAGCAGTGAAAAGTATTGTGGTCAAATAAAAAGTATTTTAAAACCAATATTTAGCCTGTATAACAGGAAAAATAAGTTAGAAAATGGAATAGAAAAAAGTCTGTTTATATTAGTACTAAAATTATTTAATAACTAGGGATAAATTATCCAAAAATGAATGAGACCTGTATAAATAACATTACAGCATTTAAAGAAAGACACAATAGAAGACATATATACCATATCCCCTAGGTTCAAATATTTTAGAGATATCATTTCCTCCCAAATTAATGCTGTTAGAATTTCAGCAAGGGTTTTGTTTTGGGATCCAATAAAGTAATTGTAAAATTCATCTGGAAGAATAGTCTTAGACAAAAAAAGAATAAGGAAGAGGACATTTCTCTGCCAGATATAAAAATGTTGTACAGTGCCCCTGTCATCATAGGTTTCACTTTCCACTATTTCATTTATCTGTGGTCAGCTGCTGACTAAAATTACTAAATGAAAAGTTCTGGAAATAAACGATTCGTAAGTTTAAGTTGTGATCTGTCCTGACCTGAGTAGCCCAATGAAATTTTGCGCCTCTGGCTCTGCCCCACCCAGGATGTGACTCCTCCCTCTGTCCAGCATATCCATGCTGTATACCCTCATGCTCTTTCATCACTTAGCAGCCATCTTGATTATCAGATCAACTGTGGCAGTATGGCAGTGCTTTTGCTCAGGGAACGCTTATTTTACTTAATAATGTCCCCAAAGTACAAGAGTAATGATATTGCCAATTCAGAATGCCAGCGAGAGCTGTGAAGTGCTTCCTTTAAGTGAAAAGGTGATCATTATTGACTTAATAAGGAAAGAAATTATATGCTAAGGTTACTAAGGTCTACAGTAAAAATATGTTCTAGCCACAAAATTATAGATGGGAAAAGAAATTCGTGCATAGCATATATAGGGTTCAGTATTATCCATGGTTTCAGGCATCTACTGGAGGTCTTAGAATGTATTCCCCACAGATAAAGGGAACTAGTATGTTGCAAAGAATGATCAATGGAATACAGTAGACACTTGAGCAAGAAACTCTAGTTTTATACAGATTTGATACAGTGGGTCCTCTGTACCTGTATAAATCTCTAGGTTCCACATACATGGATCCAGTCAACCTTGGCTCAAAAATATTTGGAAAAAAATAATAAAGAATAACAAAATAAATAAAAAACAATGCAGTATAACAACTATTTACATAGCATTTACATTGTACTAGTTATTATAAGTAATCTACAGATGATTTAAAGTATACAAGAAGATGTGTGTAGTTGTATGCAAACACTACACCATTTTATATAAGGGACCTACGCATCACTGAATGTTGGTGTCTGTGTGGGCCTTGGAACCAATCCCTCAGGGATACTGAGAGAAGACTGCATAAAGGCATCTACATGAATAGAGAGAAAAGGATATTCCAGTAACTGCTGTTGGGGGAGTTAGTTAAATATTTGCTGGAATAAACGTTAAATTCTTATTATGATATACCAAAATAATTTCCAGAAAAATTAAATAGAAAAGTAACTATAAAATATGCATATATATGAACAAACTCCCATATACATACACATATATAAACACACACACACACACAAACAAGACTGGAAGCAAAACCATTAACAGTGGTTATTTCTTGCCAGAGGAATATTACATTATATTAATATTTTCTGCATTTTAGAATCTTCCACATCTCTATAATGAACACATATTGCTTTTAATAAATAATAAATATTGTTAAACAACAAAGATGAAATTATCCAGAGAAAGGATGTTAATTACAAATGAGTAAAATGTATGAATAAGAAAGAGTTGTATGCTTTAAGGTTACAGGAATATTCCAAGATACATAGAACCTCAAGATGTTGGATATACCATCAGACTCCCTGGATTCGAGATTTTGTTCCACCTTTGTTTCACCAGGTGCGAGAACCTTGGGACCTCTCATTTATAAAGTAGAAATAATAAGGATGCTGTGAAAGTCATTGAGTTTGCATGTGAACTATTTCCAATAATGTGAGACACATAGAAGGCATTCAAAAACCATTAACTACTGCTATATGCAAAAAACTTAGCTAAAAATTTCATTATAATTTGAAGGACTGATAAATTAGGAAGACACTACTATTAACATATTAATACCATAATACTAATGTTATAATTGTATTATAAATTGTTAATAAATTAATATTATTCAAATTTAGAGTAGAATTTTGACATCTTCCATATGTTATGAACATTCATAGTCAAAAGTAAGGACAACTGCTTAGGTGTTCAGCCAGTCTTCCAAAAGACTAGTGATGATGTTTTAAAGTGTGTAATTGGAACTATTTTGGTAAATAAATATTGGATTCAATTTATCAACTTAATTTTTTTATTTGTATGTATTTGTTTATTTTAGAGGCACAGTCTCACTCTGTCACCAAGGCTGGAGTGCAGTGGTGCAGTCAGAGCTTACTGCAGCCTCAATCTTCTGTGTTCAAGCAGTCTCTCACTTCTGCCTCCTGAGTGGCTGAGACTATAGGCATGTGCCATCACACCCAGCTAATTTTTTTTTTTTTTTGAGACAAAGTCTCACTCTGTCACCCAGGCTGGAGTGCAGTGGCCCGATCTCAGTACCTCCGCCCCCCGGGTTCAAAGGATTCTAGTGCCTCAGCCTCCCAAGTAGCTAGGATTACAGGCGCCACCACCACGCCCAGCTAATTTTTGTATTTTTAGTAGAGATGGGGTTTCACCATGTTGTCCAGGCTGGTCTCAAACTCCTGACCTCAAGTGATCCACCCGCCTTGGCCTCCCAAAGTGCTGGGATTACAGGCGTGAGCCACTGTGTCTGGCCCCAGCTAATTAAAAAAAAAAAATTGTAAAGAAGGGGTCTCATTCTGTTGCCCAGGGTGATCTCAAACTGGGCTCAAGTGATCCTCCTGCCTTGGATTCCCAAAATACTGGGATTACAGATGTCAGCCCCCATGCCTGACCAATTTATCAACTTTGAAATTAACAAGTTAGTATGCCTGTTCAACTCAAAATGATTATAGGAAATTTCCAGATATTTGACTTTGCAATAAGATCTCCGTGACAAATGCTTTTAAAAGCATGTGTGGTTGTACACTTGCTAAGCCTTGTATTATCTAATAATTCAAAACGTCCATTTATTACCTTAATTTGCTGACTTCTGATATCTTTTACCCTGGTGATATATTTTTGTATTTGCACTTTAACCTGTTTTGTCATTGGAGACTATTGTAATATTTTATTGTGATTTTTAAATGTTAATTTCCATCCATGCAGTTTTGTGATACTTATAACTGATATTTTGGAGGTTTTTTTTTTTAGGAGAATATGAGTCCTGGGGATTTTCATTTGGGAAAGTCCTAAAAATATATCTGTTGGGGAATCTGCCCCCATATTCACGTAGGTTCTTTTCTGTTTTCCTTAAGCGTCGGCCAGCTTGAGAAATAAAGGGACAGAGTACAAAAGAGAGAAATTTTAAAGCTGGGCATCCAGGGGAGACATCACATGTCAGTAGGTTCCGTGATGCCCCACAAGCTGCAAAAACCAGCAAGTTCTTATTAGGGATTTTCAAAAGGGGAGGGAGTGTGCAAATAGGTGTGGGTCACAGACATCAAGTACTTTACAAGGTAATAGAATATCACAAGGCAAGTGGAGGCAGGACAAGATCACAGGACCACAGGATGGGGTGAAATTAAAATTGCTAATGAAGTTTCAGGCACCATTGTCATTGATAACTTCTTATCAGGAGACAGGGATTTTTTTTTTATATACTTTAAGTTTTAGGGTACATGTGCACAATGTGCAGATTTGTTACATATGTGTACATGTGCCATATTGGTGTGCTGCACCCATTAACTCGTCATTTAGCATTAGGTATATCTCCTAATGCTATCCCTCCCACCTCCCCCCACCCCACAACAGTCCCCAGAGTGTGATGTTCCCCTTCCTGTGTCCATGTGTTCTCATTGTTCAATTCCCACCTATAAGTGAGAACATGCGGTGTTTGGTTTTTTGTCCTTGTGATAGTTTACTGAGAATGATGGTTTCCAGTTACCTCCATGTCCCTACAAAGGACATGAAGTATTCATTTTTTATGGCTGCATAGTATTCCAAGGAGTATATGTGCCACATTTTCTTAATCCAGTCTATTGTTGTTGGACATTTTGGTTGGTTCCAAGTCTTTGCTATTGTGAATAGTGCTGCAATAAACATATGTGTGCATGTGTCTTTATAGCAGCATGATTTATAATCCTTTGGGTATATACCCAGTAATGGGATGGCTGGGTCAAATGGTATTTCTAGTTCTAGATCCCTGAGGAATCGCCACACTGACTTCCACAATGGTTGAACTAGTTTACAGTCCCACCAACAGTGTAAAAATGTTCCTATTTCTCCACATCCTCTCCAGCACCTGTTGTTTCCTGACTTTTTAATGATCGCCATTCTAACTGGTGTGAGATGGTATCTCATTGTGGTTTTGATTTGCATTTCTCTGATGGCCAGTGATGATGAGCATTTTTTCATGTGTCTTTTGGCTGCATAAATATCTTCTTTTGAGAAGTGTCTGTTCAAATCCTTCGCCCACTTTTTGATGGGGCTGTTTGTTTTTTTCTTGTAAATTTGTTTGAGTTCATTGTAGATTCTGGATATTAGCCCTTTGTCAGATGAGTAGGTTGTGAAAATTTTCTCCCATTTCGTAGGTTGCCTGTTCACTCTGATGGTAGTTTCTTTTGCTGTGCAGAAACTCTTTAGTTTAATGAGATCCCATTTGTCAATTTTGGCTTTTGTTGCCATTGCTTTTGGTGTTTTAGACATGAAGTCCTTGCCCGTGCCTATGTCCTGAATGGTATTGCCTAGGTTTTCTTCTAGGGTTTTTATGGTTTTAGGTCTAACATGTAAGTCTTTTATCCATCTTGAATTAATTTTTGTATAAGGTGTAAGGAAGGGATCCAGTTTCAGCTTTCTACATATGGCTAGCCAGTTTTGCCAGCACCATTTATTAAATAGGGAATCTTTTCCCCATTTCTTGTTTTTGTCAGGTTTGTCAAAGATCAGATGGTTGTAGATATGCGGCATTATTTCTGAGGGCTCTGTTCTGTTCCATTGATCTATATCTCTGTTTTGGTACCAGTACCATGCTGTTTTGGTTACTGTAGCCTTGTAGTATAGTTTGAAATCAGGTAGCGTGATGCCTACGGCTTTGTTCTTTTGGCTTAGGATTGACTTGGTGATGCGGGCTCTTTTTTGGTTCCATATGAACTTTAAAGTAGTTTTTTCCAATTCTGTGAAGAAAGTCATTGGTAGCTTGATGGGGTGGCATTGAATCTATAAATTACCTTGGGCAGTATGGCCATTTTCGCGATATTGATTCTTCCTACCCATGAGCATGGAATGTTCTTCCATTTGTTTGTATCCTCTTTTATTTCCTTGAGCAGTGGTTTGTAGTTCTCCTTGAAGAGGTCCTTCACATCCCTTGTAAGTTGGATTCCTAGGTATTTTATTCTCTTTGAAGCAATTGTGAATGGGAGTTCACTCATAATTTGGCTCTCTGTCTGTTATTGATGTATAAGAATGCTGGTGATTTTTGTACATTGATTTTGTATCCTGAGACTTTGCTGAAGTTGCTTATCAGCTTAAGGAGATTTTGGGCTGAGACAATGGGGTTTTCTAGATATACAATCATGTTGTCTGCAAACAGGGACAATTTGACTTCCTCTTTTCCTAATTGAATACCGTTTATTTCCTTCTCCTGCCTAATTGCCCTGGCCAGAACTTCCAATACTATATTGAATAGGAGTGGTGAGAGAGGGCATCCCTGGGAGACAGGGTTTTGAGAGCAACTGGTCTGACCAAAATTATTAGGTGGGAATTTCCTCTTCCTAATAAGCCTGGGAGCGCTATGGGAGACTGGGGTCTATTTCACCCCTGCAGTCTTGACCATAAAAGACAGGCACACCTGAGGGGGCCATTTATAGGCCTATATCTCTAGGCGCGTATTCTCTTTCCCAGGGATGTTCCTTGCTGAGAAAAAGAATTCAGCGATATTTCTCCCATTTGCTTTTGAAAGAAGAGAAATATGGCTCTGTTCCGTCCAGCTCACTGGCAGTCAGAGTTTAAGGTTATCTCTCTTATTCCCTGAACAATTGCTGTTATCCTGTTCTTTTTTCAAGGTGCCCAGATTTCATATTGCTCAAACACACATGCTGTACAGTTTGTGCAGTTAATGCAATTATTACAGGGTCCTGAGGCAACATACATCCTCCTCAGCTGATGGAATTAAGAAATTAAAGTAAAGACAGGCATAGGAAATCACAAGGGTATTGATTAGGGAAGTGATAAGTGTCCATGAAATCTTTACAATTTATTTTTAGAGATTGCAGTAAAGACAGCCATAAGAAATTATAAAAGTATTAATTTGGGGAACTAATAAATGTCCATGAAAACTTCACAATCCACGTTCTTCTGCCATGGCTTCAGCCGGTCCCTCCATTTGGGGTCCCTGACTTCCCGTAACAATATCTGCGTTCGTCAGCACAAACCCTAGGTCATAGCCTATGTACACTGCGCCTGTCATGGAAACAGGTTAACCTGATTTTCTGGTTTTAGTTACTGTCTTCAATCCCATCCCAAGTATGTAGCTTCTGAATAAGGGATGCCCCCAAAAGTTTTGTTTTTTTACTTTGAGTAAGATGCAGAGTTTTTCAAAGGGAGCAATAAGAGTGCTAGTTTCATTTGGGCAGGGCAATTTCTTTATAGATGTTCAGCATCCCTGGCCCCAACACCGTGAATGCCAGTAGGAGGCCCAAAAACTCTAACTGCAAAAATGAAAAACACCTTCACACAATTCTAAATGCATCCAAGTGGAAAATTCCCCTTAACTTAATCTTTTTTCTCTCCATTTCTTAGTTAGCTGTATTTAGTCAAGTAGTTATTTCTGTTTTGCTTAGGTTTGTCTTGTTTTTTTGTTTGTTTGTTTGTTTCCAGAAGGACATATCAGCATTATATTCCCCAAGTTTTTTCATGATTTTTAATGATTATGTTGAAAGACATTGATGTGGTTTGGCTGTGTCTCCACCCAAATCACATCTTGAATTCTAGCTCTCATAATCCTCACGTGTCATGGGAGGGACCCTGTTGGAGGTAACTGAATCATGGGGTCAAGTTTTTCCCATGCTGTTCTCATGATAGTGAATAAGTCTCACGAGATTTGATGGTTTTATAAAGGACAGTTCGCTTGCACACACTCTCTTGCCTGCTGCCATGTAAGATGTGCCTTTGTTCTTCCTTCGCCTTCCTCCATGATTGTGAGGCCTCCTCAGCCATGTGGAACTGTGAGTCCATTAAACATCTTTTTCTTATAAATTACCCATGCTTGGGTATGTCTTTATTAGGAGTGTGAGAACGGACTAATACAGACATCTTAAAATATCTGTGAGACACTTGATTCTAACCTTAGCAGTCTATACACATTCCTCTATATTCTTCTAACACTGAAAGTTGCCTTGCAGAAATATGACACAAACTTGCTACTTCCCTTCATATAGATGATCTGCTTTCTTCTACCTAGAGGTCTAAGAATGCCTTCTTTATACTTGAAGTTCAGTAACGAGCAGGTGCTTGACAGTTTTTCATGGCTCTTTTCCTATGAGGAAAGTAGAAATAGTATTTCCCCATGTCATTATTTATGCAATTATGAACAAACTGAAGCTCAGAGATGGGCCTTTGCATAGTTGCTCACCAGTGAAACCCCAGGCTGTTAAAACTCCTGTTCTAAGCTTAACCACAACAGGTAGGTATCTATAAAAGTCTTCTTAGCCTTTGGAGTTCTGAGTCTTTTAAGTCTCATTCTGTACAAACGTCCACTAATTTAAGCAGTCTTGTGGGATTTTGATAATTTTCCTAATTTGTCTGTTTAAATCAAAGCAGATGGAACATTTGGACTATTTTTGTTTCTATGACTTCCTGGCCCATTTCTTAATGTCTGAAAGCAGCTATCTTTAATCAAAGGTCCTACCCTCTCTTTCCTTCACCTATAATAAATTCTAAAGCTGAATGTATGTATTTGTATTTGTTTTTATCTTTTTCTCTTCCTGGGAGTTAGAAATTAATCATTTCAACAAATTCACTTTCCTGAAATCCTGTGGCATTTTATGCTCAGTTTGTAGCACTTACCATGCTATATTATGATTATACACAGGCCTGTCTCCTGTGATAGGTTGGGTCATCTCCAGACTAGGAATGATGATTTATTCATCTCTATCTGTCATTCTTTTCCTCTACCATCCACCACCACCCCCATACACCCCACATACCCTTTTGTGTTCATACCACGGAACAGGCACAATAAATATTCATTGACTTGAATCTAATTATTTACAAAATCTTGTTTAGGATCCTAGCATTTTGAGTGCTGGGAATATTTTAGAACTGGCCTTATATCCATGGTTTCTAAAGGAAAAATGAGGCTCCTTATATCCATGGTTTCTAAAGGAAAACGAGGCTCCAAATGTTTAATTATTCAAGAAACTGTTAAATCACATTATTTTCAAAAATGATAGTACCAATCTAACTCTGCAGGAGAGCACTTTCCATGGAAAATAATGGCTTTTAAAATCTAAATAAAGATACATGGCACATTCCACTATATTTTGAAAAAGAAATCTAATTTTATAGAACTTGACATGATAGATACAGGGGAAAATCTAAGTTGAAAACATAATTTTTCACAAATACACTTTGCATTCCAGTCTTGGTTTCTACTTCTCACAATTTAACATTGAAACACATACATTTCTATGAATACCATGTTGAACGTGCTATAGGTTCTGACCATCTGTGCAATTTATCCTTTGAAATGTTCCCTTGAATGTTGGAACCATTCCAGAACCTTCTACCTCTTGCCTATAAAATTGCTGTTGCAGAAAATTAGCCACACTCAAGATTTAATGGCTCTCGATCCTGCAGATTTCCAGAAATACCATCTTATTTTAAGTTGAATATCACTGAGGGAGAGCCTTGTTACACACTGATTCACAACATTTATTATACCTTCAGTTCTTTGTATAAAATGGGCCAGTTAGGAAAGGGGCTAAATGCTTTTGCTCTATTCTTCTTTGTTGTTGTTGTTTTTTTTTTTTTGAAAGGTGATGGACTCTTAGGAGGAGTACATAATTGGAATATGTGTGACTCAAGACCTAACAATAACAATCTCGGTAATAGTCCCAGACAACACTCCCATGACTTATTAAGCACCTACTGTGGACCAAGCTTTAGCTAAAAGCCCTAAGTACATCATTTTACTGAATCTTTACACCAATAAGGCTATCAGGCTCATTATACAGATTCATTTTACATACGAGGAGACCAAGACTCAGAGAGGTTAAGTAACTTTTCCAAGATCACACAGCTGGTCCATGGAAGAAGCAGGATTAGAACCCTAAATAAGTGACTCCAGAGTTTATATCCTTAATCCTTTTGCCATCTGTCACCCACTACTATGCCCTGCTATAGACTATATTGGGCCAAAATCTAGAGACACAAATGAGCAGGCAGAGACCTAACCATGGTAGGAATTCAGGAGGTAAGACTGAAATTAGACAAGTGAGATGCATCCATTTTAAAAGTCACATAGCAGGAAAAAAAGTCATACACCTTTAAAAGACACAGGTGCATTGCACCAGGTGTGCCTGTTTACAATTTCCTCCACTTGTTTTTACTCTTGAACTCAGTTCTTGAAAACTACTTATTTGCCGTAGTGAAAGAGAATCACATTACATGCTGTAATTTGTAAAATTAAATGTCTCCAATTAAGAATATATGCATATATGCATCTTCTATTCTTTTTTTTTTTTTTTGAGACAGAGTCTCGCTCTGTCGCCCAGGCTGGAGTGCAGTGGTGTGATCTCGGCTCACTGCAAGCTCCGCCTCCTGGGTTCACGCCATTCTCCTGCCTCAGCCTCGCGAATAGCTGGGACTACAGGTGCCCACCACCACGCCCGGCTAATTTTTTAAAATATTTTTAGTAGAGACGGGGTTTCACCATGTTAGCCAGGATGGTCTCGATCTCCTGACCTTGCGATCCGCCCGCCTTGGCCTCCCAAAGTGCTGGGATTACAGGCGTGAGCCACCGCATCCAGCCACATCTTCTATTCTTTTTAGTTCAGGAGTAGGTGGGAATAGTAATAGTTCCACAGGCGCAACTCTTCCAGGTGTGATTAGCTGTGTAAATTGGTCAATATCTGGAATGATGAAAGAATCAAAAGTTGAACATCCCAGCTGGGTGTGGTGGCTCACACCTGTAATCCCAGCACTTTGGGAGGCAGAGGTGGGCAGATCACCTGAGGTCACGAGTTCAAGACCAGCCTGGCCAACATGGCAAAACCCTATCTCTACTGAAAATACAAAAATTAGCTGGGCATGGTGGCATGCACCTGTAGCCCAGCTACTTGGGAGACTGAGGTGGGAGGATGGCTTGAACTCAGGAGGTGGAGGTTTCGGTGAGCTGAGATCACTCGACTGCACTCCAGCCTGGGTGACAGAGCAAGACGCTGTCTTAAAAAAAAAAAAAAAAAAAAAAGTTTAACATCCCTGACGTGAGTCAATAGAGATTGGGTAGAAGATATATTTAAATCTTTGTAGCCAATTGCAACTTTCATTCAATTATTATATTTCTTCACATGTAGTTGCACATTTATGCCAGTTTCGTGAGGTCATAAAATATAGTGCAGCCCCCATGGGCTGATGAATCAGATTGCTGTCACCTGGCACAGGTGGTGCCAGAGCCTATGCATAACAAGGCTGACTTCCAGGCATAGCAGCTTCCTGTACTTTAAAAATGCAAGCACCTGCCACCTCCTCCTTCAAGATTTTGTAGAACAGATCCTTTTTCCTTTGAATTAAGTCTAGCCACAAATAGAAAGACTAAGAGCACATAGTTTGGCAGGATTCATAACTTTCTTCATTCATTTACCCAACTTTTTTAAGTACCAGGAATGATGAGAAAGAAAAGCTAAAAGGAATTAGCATGGTTTGTTATGACAAGTGTAACCAATATTGTATTAAAATAATCATTTTGGCATTGAATAATTTATTAACTTATTAGCTTTGCAAAATCTTATTCCCCATAAACACCAGAAAACACATGTATATTCACATGAAATTTTCATGTGATGAACAATGTATTAAGATGCATTTAGTTTGGTTTTAATATTACATTTCTACCTTAATACCATATCACCTCAGGAATTTTATTAATAGCTTTGAAATGTATCACGAGTTCTAAAGGAATAGATACTTTTTTTAAACTATGTCATTTAACCTGAATTGGCAATATCAGACAATTTAAAGAATAGTGTGATACTATATGGAGTTCAAGTTCATGACAGAACATTTTTGTATTTTTAATCCTTGAATCCTTGAAATCATTAATATATCTTATATTCATGTGTAAAGTACCTGAAAAGCCATAACAATTTTTTTAAGTACTCCAAATTAAAAAAAAATCTAAGTAGGTTATTTTCTCTGGTTTTGTATTTCATTGATCATATCAAATGATGCAGTATTGAAAAGGACTGACTTGGAGATCTCACATAAGCAATGTTAATAACAAACAATTCTGCAACATGTTTGTGGGCAAATGAAAAATTAAAATTTTATTGTGTAAATATTCATAAGGCAAGAGATGTTATGTTAAAGTGAATTTTTATATACCTCAACTAGAGAAAGTAGACTTCACAGATGGGTGATAACAATACAGTTATTCTTCATATATGCATTGCATTATCCAAAAATTACACTGTGAACATCATTTTAAATTACTTAGTAAAGAATATAAGATTTGGGGCAGAGAAAGATGGTGCACCGATCATCTCCTCTTCTGCAAAGACACCAAGTCAACAGCTATCTACACAGAAAAAAGCACCTTCATAAGAACCCCAAATCAGGTGAGCACTCATGGTACCTGGTTTTAACTCCATATCGCTGAAAGAGGCACTGAAGAGATTAAAAATCAGTCCTGAATCACTGACGCCACCCTTCCCCCACCCCCAATGGTACCAGCATGGTAAGGAGAGCATCTCTGGGTGCTGGGGGAGGGAGAACACAGCAATTGTGAGGCACTGGACTCAGTGCTGTCCTGTTAGAGCAGAAAGGAAACCCCAACCAAATTCAGCTGATGCCTGCCCACAGAGGGGACACTTAAACCAGTCCTAGTCAGAGGGAAATTGTGGATCCCAGTGGTCTGAACTTGAGTTTCCACAAACCTCATCACCCTGGGCTACAGCACTCTGAGCCTCCAGGTAAACTTGCAAGGCAGTCTAGGCCACAAGGACTGCAACTCTTACAAGAGTCCTAGTGCTGAATTAGGCCCAGAGACAGTGGACTGGGGAGGGCAGGTGACATATTGAGAGACCAGCTGAGGCAGCCAAAGGAGTGCTGGCATCACCCCTCCTCTAACCCCAGGCTCACAACTCCAAAAGACACCCCTTCCTTTTGCTTAAGGAGAGGAAAGAGTTGGAAGGACTTTATCTTGCATCTAGGATACCAGCTCAGCCACAGCAGGATAGGGCACCAGTCAGAGATGTGAGGTCCCCATTCCAGGCCCTAGCTCCCAGACAACATTTCTAAACACACTCTGGGCCAGAAGGGAACCTGATACCTTGAAAGAAAGGACCCAGTCCTGGCAGTATTCATCACCTGCTAACGGAAGGGAAGGGCCCTTGATCCCCGAAAAACCACCAGCAATACATGGGTACTACGTCAAGGACCTTAGCCTGTGAAAGTTTCTGGCTTCAGATACCACCACCACCTCAGCGGGGGTAGAGCACCAAGTGGGTTCTTGGCAGCTCTGATTCCAGAACTTGAATCTTGGGTGGCAATTTTGGACCCGCCCTACCCCAGAGGGGAGCCCACTGCCATGAAGGGTGAGCACCAGGACAGGTAACGTTCACGACAAGCTGACGTAAGTTGGGCCTTAAGGGAACATTGGCAGTAGTTTGGCACTCCTCGTGGCCTGAGGTGGTAGTGGCTATGGGCTGCTCTGCTTTTCAAAAGGGATGGAAAGAGTGGGAAGGACTGTGTCTTGTGGTTTGAGTGCCAGCTCAGCTGCAATACAACAGAATACCAGGTAGACTTCTAAGGTTTTTGACTGTAGTTCCTGACTCCTGGACAGCACTTCTGGACCCAGCGGGGGCCTGGGGACCTCACTGCCCTGAAGGGAAGGTTACAAGCCTGGATGGCTTTGCCACATGCTGATTGTAGAGCCCCAGGGCCTTGAGTGAATGTAGGCGGTAGCCAGAGTGTGGTTATAGCAGGGTTTGGGCAAGACCCAGCGCTGTGCTGGCTTCAAGTCTGGCCCAGCACAGTCATACCAGTGGTGGCCACAGGGGTGCTTGTGTCACTCCATCCCCAGATGTAGGTGGCTCAGAACAAACGGAGACTCTGTTTAGGAGAAAGTAAGGGAAGGGAACAAGAGTCTCTGCCTGGTAATCCAGAGAATTCTCCCGTATTTTGTCCAAGACTATCAAGGAGGTACCTCTACAAGTCTGCAAAAACCACAGTGTTACTGGGCTTGGGGTGCCCCCTGAAGTAGATACAGCTTAGATCACTACACCACGTCCTTTCAAATATCTGAAAAGATTCCTCAAGAAGAACAGCTACAAATAAGTCCACACGGTGACAACTACAATAAATACCCAATCCTTCAATGCCCAGATACCAAAAAACATCTGCTAGCATCAACACTCTCCAGGAAAACATGATCTTACCAAATGAACTAAATAAGGCACCAGGGACCAATCCTGGAGAAACAGAGATATGTAACCTTTCAGACAGAGAATTCTAAATAGATGTGTTGAGGAAACTTAAAGAAATTCAAGATAACACAGAGAAGGAAGTCAGAATTCTATCAGATAAATTTAACAAAGAAATTGAAATAATTAGAATCAGGCAGAAATTCTGGAGCAGAAAAATGCAATTGGCATGTTGAAGAATGCATCAGAATCCTTTAATAGCAGAATGAATCAATCAGAAGAAAGAATTAGTGAGCTTGAAGACAGGCTGATTGAAAATACACAGAGGAGACAAAAGAATAAAAAACAATGAAGCACACCTATGGGATCTAGAAAATAGTCTTAAAAGAGCAAATCTAAAGAGAAGGTAGAGAAAGAGATATGGGTAGAAAGTTTAATAACAGAGAACTTCCCAAACCTAGAGAAAGATATCAATATCCAAGTACAAGGAGGTTATAGAATACCAAGAAGATGTAACTTCTTGAAGACTACTTCAAGGTATTTAATATTCAAACTCCGAAAGGTCAAGAAATGTCTTGAAACAAATGATAATGGAAACATGACATATCAAAACCTATGCGATACAGCAAAACAGTATTCAGAGGGAAGTTTATAGCTATATGTACCTACATCAGAAAAGAGGAATAACTTCATATAAACAATTTGACAGTGCACCTTAAAGAATTAGAAAAGCAAGAGCAAACCAAACCTAAACTTAGTAGAAGAAAAGTAATAAATATCAGAGCAGAAACAAATGAAATTAAAGTGAAAAAAAGTGCAAAAGATCAGTGAAACAAAACGTTTGTTTCTTTGAAAAATTAAACAGAATTAACAAATCTTTTGCCAGACTAAGAAAAAAAGAGAGAAGATCCAAATAAATAAAATCAGAGGTGTAAAAGGATTCATTACAGCTAATACTACAGAAATTCAAAGGTAATTAGTGCTACTACGAGCAACTACATGCCAATAAATTGGAATCTAGAAGAAATGGACAAGTTCCTAGATACATGCAACCTACCAAGATTGAATCAGAAAGAAATCTAAAACCTGAACAGACCAATAAAAAGTAATGAAATCGAAGCCATGGCCAGGTGGAGTGGCTCACACTTGTAATCCCAGTACTTTGAGAGGCCCAGGTGCTCTCTATTTGTTTGCTTGAGTTCAGGAGTTCCAGATCAGCATGGGCAACATGGAGAAACCCGATCTCTACCAAAAATACAAAAAAAATCAGCCAGGCATGGTGGTGCGCACTTATAGTCCCAGCTACTCAGGAGGCTGAGGTGGGAGGATTGCTTGAAACCAGGAGGCTGATTCAGTGGGTCTAGATCGCACCACTGCACTGCACTCCAGGCTGGGTGACAGAGTGAGACCTCATCTCAAAAAAAAAAAAAAAAAAAAAGCCGTAATAAAAAGCCTCCTAGTAAAGAAAAGCCCAGGACCTAATGGCTTCACTGCCAATTTCTACCAAACATTTAAAGAATTAATATCAATCCTTCTCAAACTATTCCAAAAAAAAAAAAAAAATAGAAGAGGAGGGAATACCTCCAAACTCATTCTATGAGGCCATTATTTCCCTGATACCAAAACCAGACAATGATATATCAAAAAAGAAAACTACAGGCCAGTATCTGTGATGAACATTGATGCAAAAATCTTCAACAAAATATTAGCAAGCCAATTTCAACAATACATTAGGAAGGTAATCCATCATGACCAAATGGAATTTATCCCTGGGATACAAGGATGGTTCAACATATGCAAATCAATCAGTGTGACATGTCATATCAACAGAATGAGGGAAGAAAACCATGTGATCATTTCAATTGATGCTGAAAAGGCATTTGATAAAATTCAACCTCCTTTCATGATAAAATACCTCAAAAACACTGGATATAGAAGGAACATACCTCAACATAACCATATATGACTGACCCACAGCTAGTATTATACTGAGTGGGGAAAAACTGACAGCCTTTTCTCTAAGATCTGTAACTCAACAAGGATGCCCGCTGTCACCACTGTTATTTAACATAGTACTGGCAGCCCTAGCTAAAGCAATGAGACAAGAGAAAGATATAAAGCGTATCCAATGTGCAAGTTAAATTACCCTTGTTTGCTGATTATATGATCTTATATTTGGAGAAAACCTTAAGACTCCACAAGAAAACCATTCGAACTGATAAACAAATTTGGTAAAGTCACAGGATACAAAATCAACATACAAAAATCAGTAGCATTTCTATATGCCAACAGTGAACAATGTGAAAAAGAAATTTAAAAAGTAATCCCACCTAAAATAGCCACAAATAAAATGACATAGCTGGAAACTTACCCAAGGAAGTGAAAGATCTCTGTAATTACAACCATAAAATACTGATGAAGGAAATTGAAGAAGACACCAAGAAATGGAAAAGTATTTCAAGTTCATGGGTTCGAAGAATCGGTATTGTTAAAATGCCCTTACTACCCAAGGCAATCTACAGATTCAGTGCAATCACTATCAAAATACAAATGACATTCTGTACAAAAATAGAAAAAAATACTCCTAAATTTTATATGGAACCACAGAATGGCCAAAGCACTATTCTAAGCAAGCAAGCAAACAAACAAAAACAAAAAACAAAAAAAACACCTGGAGGAATCACATTACCTGACTTCAAATTATACTACAGAGCTATAATGACCAAACCAGCTATAGTGACCAAACCAAATTATACTACAGAGCTATAGTGACCAAAACAGACACATAGACCAGTGGAACAGAGCAGAGAACCCAGAAACAAATCTATACACCTACAGTGAACTCATCTCTGACAAAGGTGCCAAGAACATACACTGGGAAAAAGACAGTCTCTTCAATAAATTGTTCTGGGAAAACTGGATATCCATATGCAAAAGAATGAAACTAGACCCCTATGTCTTGCTATATACAAAAATTAAATCAAAAAGGATTAAAGACTTAAACCTACAACCTCAAACTATGAAACTACTACAAGAAAACATGGGGAAAATCTCCAGGATATTGGTCTGGGCAAAGACTTTTTGAACAATACCCCACAAGCACAGGTAACCAAAGCAAACATGGACATGCAGGATTACATCAAGTTAAAAAGCTTCTGCACAGAAAAGGATACAGTCAAGAAAGTGAAGAGACAACCCACAGAATGGGAGAAAATATTTGCAAACTATTCCTATGACAAGGAATTAATAACCAGATTATAAAAGGAACTCAAACAACTCTATAGGAAAAAAATCTAATAATCTGATGAAAAATAGGCCAAAAGATTTGAATAGACATTTCTCAAAAGAAGACATACAAATGGCAAACAGGCATATGAAAAAGTACTCAACATCATTGATCATCAGAGAAATGCAAATCAAAACTACAATGAGATATCATCTCACCCAGTTAAAGTGGCTTATACCCAGAAGACAGGAAATAACAAATGCTGGTGAGGATGTAGAGAAAAGGGAACCCTTGTACAACATTGTTGAGAAGGTAAATTAGTACAATCACCATAAAGAACAGGTTCCTCAAAAAACTAAAAATTGAGCTACCATACGATCCAGCAATCCCATTGTTGGGTATGTGCCCTAAAGAAAGGAAATGAGTATATTGAAGAGATATCTGCACTCCCGTGTTTGTTTCAGCACTGTTTACAATAGCTAAGATTTGGAAGCAACCTAAGTGTCTATCAACAGATGACTGGATAAAGAAACTGTGGTACATATACACAATGGAGTACTACTCAGTCATAAAAAGAATGAGATCCTATTATTTGCAACAAGATGGATAGAACTGGAGATTATTTTGTTAATGAAATAAGTCAGGCACAGAAAAACAAACGTTGCATGTTTTCACTTATTTGTAAGTTCTAAAAATCAAATCAATTGAACTCATGGACATAGAGAGTAGAAGGATGGTTACCAGAGGCTGGGAAGTGTAGTAGGGGGTTCAGGGAAGGTAGGGATGGTTAATGGGTACCAAGAAAAATTAAAAAGAATGAATAAGGCCTAGTATTTGATAGCACAATATGGTGATTATAGGCAATAATAATTGTGTATTTAAAAATAACTAATTCAGTTATTTGTAACTCAAAGGATAAATGCTTGAGGGGATAGATACCCCCATTCTCCATGGTGTATTTACTTCACATTGCATGCCTGTATCAAAACATCTCATGTACCTCATATATATGTGTGTGTGTGTATATATATACACACACACACACACACACACACACACACACTTCCTATATACCCACAAAAATTTTAAAAAATTAAAAACAAATTTTAAAATTACAAGAAAAAACCCAGGAACCTGATATTCTAAAGTCAATGAAAATAGCTTTCAAAAATGGAGCCAAAATGAAGACTTCATCAGACATATATAACCTTGTAGAATTCATCACTAACAGACCTGCAATGCTAGAGTAAATTCAGTTGTGTACTACAAAATGGAGCTGATCAATTTGTGTTATATTTGACTTCCTCATCTGCTGTCCCAGAGCAGATATTGATAGTACCTTAAACAAACAGCAGAATTAGTTGAGTTTGCTAACTTGAACACAGAGCCACACAAGGTTATGAACTGGGATGGACTTAGGACATCTATTCTTATCCAAATTTATTAGGAGCTGTGCTATCTCAGCTCAGGTATTCCCATCATTTTATGTATTTAAGAAACATTTATTAAGCACAAATATGTGCTAGACTTCAGAGCAAATTCTAGCCATTCCTTGGTATTTTGTGTCTATTTGTTGATATAGACCAGAAATACTCATTTAGCTCATAATTCCAGTCATTCATTCACTCCTTTCATATATTATTTTTATAAACATTTGTCAAAAACCTACTAAATACCATGTCCTGTGCCTAGATTCTTAAGAGTACAGAGATGAATAAGACAAATCCTGCTTTCAAGGAGTGTATTTTTACTTTGATAGGCAAGCACACAAATATGATGACAGCATTAAAATATTTGACTATGGATAAAAAGAATGTCATGGGAGGCAGAGAAAATGATTCATTTTGCTTATGAGACTAGAGGAAGATTTCACAGAGAAGATGGTATTAATCTGGGTTATAAAGTGTTCCAGTCACTGCTGATATGTTCACAGATTATCCTGTTTCGCATGTTAAAACAACCACTGTCTTATATTCATATATTCTTTGGGTCAGGACTGCTCCATAACATCTAGAGTCTAAGCCAACAAGACTCAAAGGTTTAAAAGGGCTTGATGACTGAGGAAGGAGTAATCTAGAGTTGTATTCATTCACACATCTGGAAGTTGATAATGTCTGTCACATGGAATCTCAGCAGGGACTGCTGATTGGAGCACAAGCACTACACATGATGAAACTATGTTGCCCAGTTTTCTTACAGCATGATAGTCTTAGGATAGTCATGCATTTTACAGGACAGCTCAGGGACCCAGAAATGAATATCTAGCAAACAAGATAGAAGCTGTATTGACTATCGAGACCTAACCTTGGAAATCACACATCATTATTTCCCCTGCATTCTGTTGGTTACTAACAAGTTACAATCCTACCCAGAACCAAGGGAAGGAAAATTAGACTCCACCTCTGGATGGGGAAGTGGTAAGATTCTGGAGGAGCATGTGGGATGAGTCATCCTCTTTCAAGAATCTCTAAAAATACATTTTTAAAAAATCATTATTAAGTACATGAAAGATTTACCCTCTGGAAACCAAGTAGAAATGTGTACAGCATGGCTTAGGAATAGTAAGTAAGGCTGTGTGGCTAGGGCATGGCAAGAATTGTCCCAGGATGACGCACAGCCACAAATTGGGGACAAATTTTGAAGGGCCTTTAATTCTTATAATGGAGAAATTAGACTTAAGCTTATAGCTAGTGATTTCAAGTGACTTGTTTTGTTTTTCAATCAATGATTGACATGAGTTAATTTGTGATTTAGAAAGATGACCTGGTGTTTGGATATATGGGGGTGCTTAAAAGACAAATGTAATAGTGCTGGCCTTGCGCGGTGGCTCATGCCTGTAATTCCAGCACTTTGGGAGGCCGAGCAGGCGGATCACGAGATCAAGAGATTTAGACCATCCTGGCCAACATGGTGAAACCCCGTCTCTACTAAAAATACAAAAATAGCTGGGCGTGGTGGCGCGCTCTTGTAGTCCCAACTACTCGGAAGGCTGAGGCAGGAGAATCACTTGAATCTGGGAGGCGGAGGTTGCAGTGAGCCAAGATCGCGCCACTGCACTGTAGCCTGGCGACAGAACGAGACTCTGTCTCAAAAAAAAAAAAAAAATAGAGCCACTAGAGAATATGAAGGGCCTTACTAAGTAGTGACAATGTAAATGGGAAGAACAAATAGATATGAGACATATTTTGGAGGTAGGATTATGACTGATTGGCCAAGGCCAGTGAGGAAAAAGGAGGCATTAAGGATGACTCCAAAACAAGTAAGAATGTCTCAGGGGCCCCAAAGCTTGGCTACTTTGCCTGAAATAGATTCTTCTGGTCCTGGGATGCTCCATGGATCATGGCTTAGCACAGATTTCACAGCCAGACAATCCTAACCAGGCCTGTTGAGCTGGTCATGAGAGATAGTAGTTCCTTACTGCTTTTCTCGTATATTCTGTTGATGATTCTTAAGGCATCACAGAGTAGAGGTCAATGATAAAGACGATGGTAGTACCTACTAGGTCTCCAAAGCAGACATGACACCAAAATAGGGTATTCACTTTGAATTTATGTATACTCACTGTAATTTTTTTGAGTAGAAAAGAGTAAATTCATGTAGTTTAATTTTTCTTTCCATCAAGAAAACTGTGGTCAGAATACTGTTTTCTTTCTGTAATGACTGTTTCTTCTTTGTCCTGTTAGATTTTTAAAGAGATTCAAACTTCCTCCTACCAACTCCTGAGACATTATCAATTAACCACACACAGCCCATTGAACACAGCATAGCTGTAATTAAACTAAATTACTATGCAGTAGCTTTCATTACACAATGAAACAGTTTTTGTTAGGACCGTAGAGAGAGTTTAATTACATGTCTAGACACCCCCTGAATTCAGAGCAGCAGTCTTTGTCTCTTTTAAAAGGGAATTGGAGATTTTGGTTATTGCATTTTTTTAAAAACTAAATGGTAAGATAAGATTGGAGCTTTTATATTTTTTAATTCCTCATTCTACTTTAATGCATATTTGCTTTAGGAATCATTTATACATGGGTGAATGTAAATTTTTCCAAGGAAAAACTACAAATTTTCACCTTTGTCATGTTTGACATACCTTTTACTTGCATCCCAAAACTCTTTTCTTTCTCCAGTACATTCCAAATATCTACTCTTATTTTTAAATATTATTTAATATATAAAGTATATACTGTCATCTAAAGCACAGCCATCTTTCATAATGATATTTTCAGCTTCCTCATCCTAGTGAAAGAGCTCACCTCTTTGCCTGAGGATGGAGTAATTTCTTCATTCATCCTCAGTGCTGCCCAATCAGCTTCTCTGGACAATGCAAACAGTTCAGCCTGTCTGTAGGGCCAAGGTCAAGATCCCCAGGTTCTGCTTGGCCAGAGTGTGCAGACTCAGGAGCTTCCCTTTTTACTTTTGTGCTCCAATCTAATCTCTTCTTTCCCATTACAAAAATTTGCTTGCTGCTTCTTTCTCCTTAATTGTAGATCATTTTTGAACCTTTTCCCAAGCTTTGAAGTTTTTCCTGAATACCACCTTTATTTCATTAGCCAAACCTTTCCATAGCCTCCATTCCTAAATTCTCACCTTTTCTGAAACATGGGCACATACAGTGGAAATTAGAGAATGTCATAATCATGTTTATCCTCTTAATCTCAACATCTTCTCAGTTGCCTCACAACATATACTTGTTCTAACCTTATATACAAATAAATATTATATGCTGATTTGTAGATTGCACATAAATTGTTCCAGTTTTCTTTATATACTTTTATCCTGTCAGCATGAAATTTGTCTGTTTATATCTAGACACCTAGCTTTTTCTATTCATTTTTTTGCATAATATCTAATTAAAAATAATAACCATTCACTTAATAAGGATTGCTACTGAAAACAAAGATAAGTGTTTCATTAAAATCTTAATTGAGTAAGGATTTCAGGTTTTGAATTGAATCTAAGAAAAGTAATGTAGGGAAAATGACATTTTCCACCAGTGTCATATAGTTTATCTTAGAAATACGTACTTAATATAGTTCTATGGCATGCATATGTATAAATAGACAGGAAAATAAATTTCTAATCCAATGAAAATATCCATGTTTCTCCACTCTGACTTAGTATGTAGAGGAGACTCATGCCACTGTCAGTGTGTTCTTTGTGACCTCTTCTCTTGTCTACTACTCTAACCTGACACCCCTGGATTCCCTACCCAGAGGCTTTCATCATTATCTTTCTACCAGCATCCTGTTCTTTTCCCCTATGACATTGCCATCCCAGCAAGTATTTTCCAGCAAAGTGTTGCTTCATTCTGAGACTTCTGGGCCATACCCAAATCCTAAAGCAACAAAGCACACACATAAACCTCAACTGCAGGGCCAGCAGCAACCTTGGCCATCTGCATTCTCACTACTGGAGTCTAACAGGATGCCTTCATTTATTAACAGATGCCTTTGAACTTGCCCACTTCTCCCTAGTGTATTATTATAGCTAGGTACATCACTACTTCTTTAGCCACTTGATTTTTAAGTCAACACATCAGTTTCGCTTTAATACACTGACCAGTACAATTTATGAAAAGTTTCAGACACAAAGGGTACTGAAGAGAAAACTAACAGGTGAATTTTCAACAGTCTTTCCCCAAACTCCCCTGAGGCAACGCTGTATTGAATATTCAGATCAACTTCAAAGCATGTGAAGAAATTAATTCAGCTATAACTACCAACATAATGCTACTATAGAACAAAAATGAATTAGGTAATGGTTTAAAATGTCATTTGGAAGATGAAACTCTTTCTTCTGATCTCGCAGTTAAAATATTCTTACCGGTTTTTGGCCTTTCTCAAAGTGACAAGGTAAATCTCATTTATCTCACTAATACTCAATAAGCACCACTGAGGTGACTAAGTATTATTATCTACCAAGAATAGTATATGTTTAATAAGTGCAAAGATGCTAAGAGCCGTGCTTCTGCTAAAGATGATGAAGTGGCATTGCTGTGGACATAGATTGCCACGATGTAAGCACAACATTTTCTATTTTAATATTTTAACTTCTATTACAAATGAATAACAACAAATGAATAAAAGGTCTAGATTACTATCACCTTTTGACTATAAGTTTGTGATTTAAAAAGTAGAACAATATGTGCATCTATAGGAAAATTGAGTTATTTATTAATCATTCAAAAGCGTTTACTGAATGCATAGTTAGTGTTAGGCTCTGCGAAGGAAATGTAGTATCTGGGGATTCTTTGTCTTTATGGAGTTCTCAGTCCAGTGGAGGAGACATCCTGAATGGAAAGCCTGCAAAGAAACATACATGCTGTAAAGAAAAATAGGCAGCATCAATGAGAGGATATAAGAGCTGACACATATGTTACTTTGGAAGGATAGGTACAGTTTCCTTGAGGAAGTGACATTATAGCTAAGTCCTGAGGATGAGGAGAGCTGGCCAGATGAAGAAGTGTGAAAGGGCTCAGGCAGGGAACAGCCAGAGGTGAGAAAGAGATGAAGGATTTTGAAAAACTGAGAGAAAATCTGTATCAGAGAACAGAACAAGAGAGGGGAGAGTGACAGAATATGAGGCTGGAGAGGAGCATAGGAACCAGATCACCAAGACCTTGAAGGCCAGGATAAAGTCGTGGAAAACCATTGAAGACTTTCACAAGGAGAAGAAATGGCCTGATTCCCTGTGCTTTATGTAAAGAGTAGTGTGAAAAGTGGCATGCTGAAAATCAAAGCAAGTATTAAAGGGGCTGCTATGGCCATCCAGCTGGAGTAATGCTCATGAAAGAGACAGGGCCATTCTGGAGACATTTTGGAATTAAAGTTGAAAGAACTTAATTGTGAATTGGATGTAGATAGTGAGGGAGAGAAAGTCAATTTTTGACTTGAACACTTAAGTTGATGGAGAGATTACGTTTTCAGGTGAAAGAAACTGGAAGAGGGCAGGGAGGTCGAGAGTGCTGCTATGGACATGATAAAGTTAACGTGCCCACAAGATGTCCAACTGAAAATGAGACAAGGCAGTTGGATAAATGATCTTGGAGCTTAAGAAACAACATTGAATTGGAAATCCTTTTAAGATACTGTCATGGAATGACCTTTAATTCTCAAACTGCTAGCAATGTAATTACGTAGTATGTTTAGTTAATGTGAGAATAGATATAGTTGCCAGCTAAATGTACCCTGTATCTATCATATTCAAATCACATCATTTGTAGCAAACGTGTGGTATTCAGGATTAACAAATATATGAAATGCCTGCCACTTAGAGAAAATTTATTGTAAAAAATTATCCAAGTAATCCATAAG
This sequence comes from Pan paniscus, assembly GCF_029289425.2. Lineage (NCBI taxonomy): Eukaryota > Metazoa > Chordata > Mammalia > Primates > Hominidae > Pan > Pan paniscus. The sequence goes on from NC_073253.2 coordinate 106,700,304, forward strand.
TATTATAGTTAAATTTTATATAAAAAATTTAAGATTAATCATAATTTTTTACATTCATGTATACTCCTTTATGCTATAAAAAGTCGCAGAAGGAAAGAGTAGACAAATGTGCTCAAAGAGTTTACAGCAAAAAAGAAGACTAGGAGAACAAACACTGTAAATGTTCAATTTAGGAAGTGGAGTCAGAAAAATAATCATTTATTTATTCATACACTTAACAAATGTTTATTGGGCATCTACTGAGTGCCCAGCTCCCTTTTAAACTTTAAAGCAAAATTACAGACTGCAGTATTTTGTTTGGCCTGTGCAGGATTTAACATTTTTCAACTTAGTTGCCAACATTTAAAATTTGGAATATTTTACATCAAAAGAATCTTAATTTCTGCCTCGCCTTGAAAAATCAGAAGAGCTAACAACCTGGGGTCTGCATCCCACCTGACCACAGTTGGCTGAACCGGAGTAGCCTTTGCCTCTTAAAGGGTCATGCTCTCTCCACAAACAGGCATAGTCCCTACAACTTTCCAATGTCTCCCTTTTATTTTACTCCATGCCTACCTCCTTCATTCTTTTAGGGTATCTTCCTCGCCCCTCGAGAGTTTGTGATCCCTACTCAAGAGCTACACAATCAAACACAACATTGCTGCTGCCCTGCATGCTGGAAACTTTGGAAAGATGCTGAAGGTTATAAGCAGGGGAGTGCCATATCTAGATCTGTCTACTCTTGTGGCAGTGCGAAGCAGGGACTGGAGGAGGTTAATGCTGGAAATTGGGAAGCTGACAGCTAAGCTGGTTATTAGAGTAATTAAGAGGGAAAACATGCTAGTGGCCTGGCTGGAGGCAAGGGCAGTAAGCAGGGAAGGGAGGTGGGGATACACAAGCCACTAAGGAGGGAGAGCCTACACATCAACACAGATTGGGTGTGTCAAATAAAGGAGATGAAGGAATAGGATGAATTCAGGTTTCTGGCTTGGTCAATTGGATGGTATCATTTGTAGGGATTGGGAATACAGGTACAGAAGAAGCAGACTTAGGGTAAACTATGAGTTTAGTTTTAGAAATGTTGAGACTGGAGCACCAATGAAACATTCCAATGGAATGTAAAGTAGAAAGTTGAATGGAGTCCAGAGCTACAGGGAAGTATAGGCAGGCAATAGAGATTTGGGACACAGTGGAATAAGGGTTAACTCAATTTGTGGTTTGGATGAGCTCACCCTGGAAACACAGAAAAAGCAGAGGGTCCTAAGCAAGTGGAAGACCTGGAGCCAGGGAAGGAGGCTGAAAGAACAGAGGAGTCAGGAAAGCCAGGCTGCTGATGCCAGGAACACTGGCCTATGAGAGTCTGAAGGAGAGACTAGCCAATGTAGTCAGATGTCTTTGGGTTGAGAAAAATGAGTCAGAACATGGGTATTGGGTTTGATAGGACAAAAATAAGATAATAGTGTGTTAAAGAAACAAAAATGAAGGGAGAGTACATTTTCAGGAAATTGGCTGACTAGAATAGGAAATAATTGAGTATAGCCAGAGAAAGCTGGGAATATGTGGGTTTGAGAGAATATGGAGGTAGTGGTTGCTTTCTTTTTCTTATTTCTCTTTGAGGACCATAGCTACTAGTCTAGAGCATACTAATGTGATGCAAGGGAACAAAGAGGAAATGGAGAGGAAGAGGTAAAGAGAAGGCAGGAGACATGGACCTTGACTCCGGAGTCAGGAGGGCATGGGATGAGATCCAAGCAGCACCAAGGGATGGCTCTGGAAGAACTACAGAAAATCCCAGGAGAACTGAGCATAAACAAAGTAACAGGACTGGAAGTGCAACTGTTTATCAATGACAAGTATTATTTATTTTAGAAATTTTTTGTTACATAGTTGACAAAACTATAGTAAGAATGTTTCAAATCCTAATCACCACAAACTGTTTCTTTTCTAACACCTAAACTTTCTTACTGTAAACTATAAACACATACAGAGAAAATTCAGTACACATTTCACTGAGACCTTTTTCAAGAGGGAAGAAAGACATAAATATGACATATTCTATTTATAAGTTATATTGCATCATCTTGGGTAGAAGATTTATGGCAAATTAAATGAAAAATGCATACAAAATTTCTATTAAATTAGAAAAAGGAATCAAAAGCCAGGTAGAGGAAGGAAGAGGTAAACATATCCAAACTCGGCTATTTACTGTAATTGAAACCTCTTTTTCACTGAGATTTTTGGCAGCAAAACAGAAGGAAAAAATATGAATTATAAAGCAAGTATTTTCTGATCAAAGTATCCTTTGAAACTTTAGAAAAGAGCAAGTTTTCCAAGTCTCAAAGGATTGCTAAATGTGATGTATTTTACAAAGGATGTGAAATAGCAAGGATTGAGTCCGAATAGCTACCATTTACACATAGAATATCTACTACATGCTCATAACATACTAAGTACTTACACACCTCATTTCTAATTCCCACTACAATCTGCAAAGTGGGCATTGCAGATGAGAAAACCGAGGCTTAAAGGACAGATAAATTGCTTAAGGTCACATAGCTAACAAATGATATACTTTGGGCATATTACCCCAAAGCACCACTCATGAAGTCTTTCTTTAATAATTGTTTCAGAAACAATGCAAAAAAAAAAATCTCAATATACGTATTTCTGTCAACCCATGATCAAGACTGAGGGCAAGATATTTAAACAGAACTTAGCAGAGATATGCCTTTGGCAGCAAATATTGCATTTATTTTATAATATATATTAAAAATATGTTAGTCTCTCTCAACTACTCTGCAGATAAAATTATATTTTTGTCTTATGCTTTTTAAAAATATAACACACTTAAAATATGAGCCAATAAATTAATTGTGCATCCCTGACTCCTACTATTTCTTTTCCTCCTCTTCCTTATTTTTATTCCTTAAAGTTTTCATTAACTTGTATACCCCTGGTTATTTGCTTTTGTAATTTCTTTATTAAAGGTTAGCATTTGTCAAGATAACCTTTAGAAGTAGGGTGCTACAATTGTCAGATTTGTTGTTTCTGTCTCCATTAAATTGTTAGACTGACATAGCAGATTTTAAAAATCTTCTCCCCAGTTCTTCTCCCCAGTTTATGGTTTGTTTTTTTCTGTTTTCTTGCATGTCTTTGCTTTACTTTAATTATGATTACATTGAACACATGGTTTATTCTAGAATACCCAGTTACCATGTTTTTATTCTTTCTAGTGCATTTATCTATTTATGTTAATCCCCATGATTTACATAATCTGTAGCTAAAATCAACAATATCTTGGTAAGATATGTTTCTCCATGATTAGGTATTTCTTTATCAGCTCTATAGATAGCATTAATATGATATCATAAAATATCTTTGCACATTTTCCCATGACCACACAATCTTTAGCAGCATGTTTTATTCTTTATTTTCTTTTCCTCTTCTCTATGTACAGTGATTGTGAAGTAATGAGATTAGTGTTGATGATATTAGAAGTGTGTATTTCATTTAAAAATCAGTTTTAAAATAAAGGGAAGCCTGCCTATTATTCGGCTCTTTAAATTGATCTTTTTATGTCTTCAGATGCTCCAAGATAGCAGTTTTCAAAGTCTAGTCTAGGCTAGGCATCCCTGGAGGATCCTGATATCCTGTTAGGGGGTTCTGTGATGTCAAAATCATTTTATCATAATATGAAGGCATCTCAGTCAGGTGCTGTGGCTCATGCCTATAATCCCAGCACTTTGGGAGGCCGAGGCAGGTGGATCACCCGAGATCAGGGGTTAGAGACCAAGCTGGCCAACATGGTGAAACCCTGTCTCTACTAAAAATACAAAGAAAATTAGCTGGGCATGGTGGCACGTGCCTGTTGTCCCAGGCACTCGGAAGGCTGAGGCAGAAGAATCGCTTGAACCAGGGAGGTGGAGATTGCAGTAAGCCAAGATCGCACCACTGCACTCCAGCCTGGGCGACAGACTGCATCTCAAAAACAACAACAAAAACAAAACAAAACATATATATATATATATATATATATATATATATATACACACACACACACACACAGTGGAATTTTCCAGAGGCTACATGGTATGTGATTTTATACCAGACAATGCAGAAGCAAATATGAAAGTCTAGCTGTTTTCTGTTAAGCCAGAAATTAATGAAATTTACAAAACTGAAAGACTAGCACTCTACTAATTTTTTGTTTTAGAAAATACAGTTATTTTTATTTTAGAATGTAGTATATTTTAACAAATTTTAAAATATATAAATATTATATATCTTATTAACATAATATTAATATATTTAATATTTTCAGTTATATTTTTAAATATTTTAATAAGCAATGTCATGAGCTTATTGCTTTTTCAAAATTAATAGGCATTTTAATTTATTAATTTAATTTTCATTTTAACTAGTAATACAGTAAGTCTTGCTTGATGTAACTCACATAAACAAAAACTCTTTGGGGTTTCCAACATTTTTTTTTAATATAAAGGGTTACTGAGACCAAAAAGTTTGAGAACATGTGCTCTAAAAGAGTGTTGATCTTTCTAATGTTTGTATCTTTTTGGGAAAAGAAAAATCATACTTCACATTTTCCTTCTACCTGTCTTCCTGACTTGAGATAATGTAAAGGTTAGAAATTCTATTGGTCAAAGTTTATCAGGGGATGTAAACAAAAATGAAATAGTGACTCCTGACATTTTATCAGTCAGATATATTTAAATGCCTCCCCCTACTATATATATATATATATATACACACACACATATATATATATACACACTATATATATATATACTATATATACTATATATAGTATATATATATGAATATATCATGACTTTTGATAATCTTTCTACACCAACTAATGTTTAGCAAATTATCTCTGCATGTCTTTTTAAAAGCCAAGATCATGACCTTTAGCATTTAATTGCTTTGTTTTGTTTTAAAGCTTGTTCCTTTGGTAGTGTATAGCTCCTCATTCTAGTATTTTTCTCTAAACTTTCCTTCCTTTATCTAGTGTAGTTCTCTTTTATGGAGTGCCAAATGATGTTTTCTTTTTTGTTGTTTTTGCTGCTGTTGTTTAACTTGCACTTAGAACGCAACCACCTTTTCGTTTCAAGAAAGCCAGAACAACATTTAGTGAGGATCTTCATATAATTAGTTCTTTGCTAAACAAAACTTACCAGGTCATTTCATTTGTCATTGTTACTGTGTTCCTATATTTAGCGTCATTTTCTTCTCAACACAATGGAGTTTCTAAATTGGGTAAGATTAGGGGGAAAAATCAGTATGTTCCGTTAGTCCCAAACTATGCAATTCTTAGATATGTTCCAAAGGTACTATATGAGATATTCTATCTATCTTCCCCTTCAAACTCAGCTTATATCAAGATACAGTATCTTCCTTCTTGGGGATACCGCATGTTTTCCCTGGGTATCATTCATGGTTGAGCATGCTCCTCTGTCATTCTCTCATTTCTCTTCCTACCTTCATTACCTTCCTTTCCAGTATCCTCCCCTCTTTTCCTTCGTTGTTATTTTTCTTTTGTTCCCTCACCTTAATCAATCAAGTAACAAATGTTCATTGAGCATCTCCTTGGGAATTATGTAATAGGCAAGACGTATGTGCTCTACAGCCAAATGCCTGAGTCTGAATCCCAACTCTAGTGTGTAGTTGTGATACTGTACAGATTTCATAGCCTCTTTGTGCCTCAGTTTCTTCATTTGGAAAACAAATATTAGACGACTTACTGGTTAGAGCTGTTGTGAAGATTAAATGAGTCAACAGGTATAAGGTATTTAAAATAGAGCTTAAAATACAGTAAGTGTTTAAAACATGTAAGAGCCTCAGGTGCCACTGTCACAACCCTCACACTCTGCTTTCTGTGATGCTAAGGTGGTATCCCCTGGCAGGAAACACTCCCATGAAGAGTTTCTTCATGGAGACTCATGTCTAATTCCTTCCTGCAGAATCCACACTGGGCCCATGAGAAATGTACATCCAGCTATTATTTGAGAGTAGCTGAATCTCCCTGAGGCCCTCTCTGCATTCTCTTGCTGCAACTATCCACTCTTCTTTCCATTTTCATGCATGAGCCAGTTATCTGTTTCCCCAAATCACGAAGCGATCTTGAAACTGTACCTCCCCAACCCCCCTTACTTGGCTTAAGTATAAAAGACTCCTTGCCTTCCCACATGAGGTAGGAAAGGAGAGTACAGCACACTGGAAACTTTTTCTCTTAAACCAACAGAAACATGGGCAAATGTTATGAACAGGAAGTTCATGGAAGAGGAAAACTGATTGACCGAGAAGCTCAACTATGCTAGTGAACAGAGAAAGGCAAATTAAACCAAACTTAAGACACAATCTTTGCACTCCAGCTCAGCAAAAGTTAAAACTACAGATTTAGCAAAGATATTAACATATATGCATACATTGTTTGTGTGAGTGAAAATTGATGGAGGCTTTTAGGAAAGTGATTTTGAAGTGTGTATTAAAATAAAAATGCTGTATGCCTTGACTCCACAACTGCACCTGCTTCCAGGTATCTGTCCTAGAAAAATACCAGCAGAAACACTCAAATACTCAAGTGCTGGAATGTTTATATTGTATTACTTGTAACTTTTTAAAAATTGAAAACAACTTGAATGTCCATTAAAAATGAATAAGTAAATTAATTATAATACAAGATGCAAGAATTCAATAGAATACACTAAACTGATACGAAGGTAAGCCTTCAAAGATATTTTGTTAAGCAGAAAAAAAGCCACCTAAAAATTGTATTAATGATATATTTAAGTAGGAAAATGGAGGAAACCAGGGATATTACCTTGTGTATATACATATATAGTCTTTTTTTTGGTTTGGTTTTTTGTTTTTGTTTTTGTTTTCTTTTGAGACAGGGTCTTGCTCTATCACCCAGGCTGGAGTGCAGTGGCATGATCATGGCTCACTGAAGTCTTGACCTCCTGGGCTCAAGTGATCCTCCCACCTCAGCCTCCAGAGTAGCTAGAACTACAAGGCATGCACCACCATCCCTGGCTTTTTAAAATTTTTCATAGAGATGGGCTCTTGTTATGTTGCCCAGACTGGTCTCGAACTCCTGGACTCAAACGATCCTTCCACCTCAGCCCACCGAATTGCTGGTATTACGGGCATGAGCCAGTGTAATACACAGATGTCCTGAATATTTGATATATGTAAAGAAATCTGTTCATATAAACAAGTGCCTCAGAACCTAGATTCACTAATGCCTAGAATGCTTTTTCTATGCATTAGTGAATCTAGCCCAGTGTATATAGACTCGTTTGTAAATGCATAGAAAAAATGTTCAAACAAACTTTTTGGGAAAAAACGTTTCAAACTGATGAGGGATTACTTTTGAAGAGGGGACTGGAACTGGATCTGGGGGAAGGGAAATCAGGTAGGACTTCAGCATTTACAGTGAGAATATGTTGCATGTATGCTTATACGTGATTTTACAAAATAATTTAAAGTACAATAAAATGAGCAGAGTTGCTAGATGTGATCTTTAAGATTCATCTCAAATACAGCTTTCAACATCTATATTGACAGTTAGATTTACTAATTCTCAGAAGAGCCTATGAGTGCATCCATCATTATCAAACAGTATTTGTCTTGTTAAGGATAGTTCTCTATAATAACTCACATCTATATGTCTAAAATACTCACATCTATATGTCTGCTCAGACAATAATTATGAAGTCTTTGCTATACAGGTTTATAAGATCACACATCCAATTATGCTTTTTAGATAATAAGCCAGACAAATTTCAGTACACAGCACCTTGACATCATTATAGTAATTAGCTAATTCCAGTTGATATAGTAATATGCATAAAGAGAATTGTAACTAATATTAGCTGAGGAGTAAATATTTCATTCTGGGAATAGATTCTATACAATTTAAATTGCATCACTTTTAGGTAACTATTTATAAAGTATTATTTAATGTATACAGTTTAAAACAGATTTTCCTTTATGGTACTTATTGTTAAGTCATAATATGTGTGTTCTTGAATCACATAACTTATAGTTCTTAAAAGATTAAGTATAGACATTCGAACCATAAATAGCATTACACAAATGTTATTTCATTATTTTCCCTCTTTAGTATCTACATGAAAATGGGATTGTCCATCGTGATCTCAAACCAGAGAATCTTCTTTATGCAACTCCAGCCCCAGATGCACCACTCAAAATTGGTGAGAACATTTCTTCTTGTTTTGTGACCCCTTTTTTCAGAGCAGAAAAAATTTTACTGTGTGGAATTTTTAAATATTGCTCCATCCAGTTTTACATCCATTCAGTTTTCCTGAATAATTGACATCTGTAAAGGAATAATATGTTGTTTTGGAAGTTTGTGCTCTTTCCTGGAATGTTTATTTGGAAAATATTGCTTAGAAGTTAGTATTCTGTTGCTGGGCACACAAAGGAATCACAGCTTAGAAATGGCAAGGACCACAGGAGATGACCTTGTATTTTGGTAATAAGTTTATAGTGAACAAAATGATAGAAAAAGTAACACATCTTTTGGAGATATTAACTTTTATTCCACAGATTGCTTGGAGCTTAATTTTAGGTAATAAAGAACTTTGACATAAAATATTTAGCACATATTAGTGAGTCTAGGCTTTGAGTCGCTTGTTTATATGAACAGAGATAAATTAAGATCTGCCTTTCCCAAAATGCACTCCATAGAACACTGGTTTCTCAGCAGGGTAGATGCGGATGGAAACGATTCACAGAAATGCTATGGCTGATCAAATAAGTTAGGAAGTGCCAACTTTAAAAAAGTTAAACAAGATTTGCATTTCTATAGGACTTTCCAGAACCTTTAAACTGTTAACATATAAATTGACATATTATATCATATTCTATGAGACTTTTTTTTTATTTTTACCAATAAGCATTTTGAAAAACTATAAAGATGAACTTTGGGAAATTCTGATCTACCCAAAGAAACCTTTAATTAGCACTTTAGAAAAAAATAAATGTTACTTTCCATGTATCTTCCAAAGCAAATCTTCATTTCAAAAAATATTATAAACTTTATTTTCGATGAATTCTCACTAGTGGAATCTTCATTAAATCCTCTGAAGGGCATTGCTCTTCTGGTGCCGTCCTTATCGTGCTCATCTGCCAAGTTCACTGCATTTACAGATGTTAACACCTTTAACAATTAAGTTGTTCATATCAGGGAAGAGCTCAGATAACATAATGTGCTTTATGAATGCAAGAACCTAAGGAAAAAGTCCTGAAAGTCCTGCTGGGCAGCCAGCTTGTTCTCATAATCACTCCTGTAAGGCAGGGGACAGCAGGCATTTTCCATTTCCTTTCACATCACTTTCAAAGATTTAATCCTTAAAGCAATTTCTTTAAATGGATGGATAGATACTAATTTAGGCAGGAGAGGTTTTCTTTCTGAAGGGCTTCCTGCTGCTTCCACTGATAAGGATCAGGCACCTGCCAGGAAATGTGGGTTTATCTTTGAAGTCTAAAATGGAATTCATTCTGCACCTGCCTCTCTTGAAGAATGCCCTTGAATGGTTTCCTGATGTTTCCTGAGTGCAAGAGATATAGCTCAGCAAATAGTTCATAATGGTAGCAACTTTCGATAATCTTTTACCTAGGTAATATTCTGAGAAATAAATCAAAAGGATTCTTACCAAAAAAATCTTATAGTCTTCTTATGAGAGTAAATTCTTATAAGTGAAATACATTGGAGACTGAATGTATTTTCAAGCTGAACAAACCTTTTGATGTTTCTGTTAATTCTCGTGTCACTGATGAAAGTCTAATTTTTTTCTCCTCTCTGTCAATAAATTAAAGATTCTGGATTATATCATTAATTCTGTATTGTCCCTTAGAGTTACTGTTACATAAATTTCAGAAGTAACAACATTAGACAAAATATAACTATTGCAACTATTACTTTAAGAAAAAATAGCTTGGCTGGGCGCGGGGGCTCACGCCTGTAATCCCAGCACTTTGGGACTGAGGTGGGTGGATCACGAGGTCAGGAGATCAAGACCATCCTGGCTAACACGGTGAAACTCCGTCTCTACTAAAAATACAAAAAAATTAGCCGGGTGTGGTGGCACGTGCCTGTAATCCCAGCTAGTTGGGAGGCTGAGTCAGAGAATTGCTTGAACCCGGGAGGCAGAGGTTACAGTGAGCCGAGATCACGCCACTGCACTCCAGCCTAGGCAACAGAGCAAGACTCCATCTAAACAAACAAACAAACAAAAACAAGAAAGAAAGAAAAAAATTGCTTATTTGCTGAAAGCGGGGAATTGTACAGAAGAACAAAGATTAAATATAGATTTATTTGTAAATGTATTTGGAAGTCATGTTTTTCTCCAATTTAAAGAAACACATGGATTGTTTTCTTTAGCTTCCTCTTGGGTGACTTGTTCCCACCCACCTTCACCCCATCATCAAATACAAAAGAAAGCAAATAGATAAATAAGTTAGTTTTATTTTTGAATAACAAATATTTTGTCATAAAAGCTGAGAAGACGTGCTTCATTAAATTTTTTTCTTGTGTTGTTAGCTGATTTTGGACTCTCTAAAATTGTGGAACATCAAGTGCTCATGAAGACAGTATGTGGAACCCCAGGGTACTGCGGTATGCTCTTTAATAATTATATTTTACTTTTATTGTTATTTGAAATCTATTTTTGTTTAGCAATCTCATTTTTTAAAATTCCTAATATTTCTATTTATAAATGCTTAAAATTTGTTGCAAATCTCTATGAGTAAGGCATACATAAATAATACTCAGATCACTTCTTGTTTTCTATGAGAGATTCAAGGATGTTGGTTTTAGGGCACTGCTGTTAGAATGCCTTTGAGCCAGTGGCTACTCTTAGACCCACTGGGCAGCAGAAAGACCATCACCACAGAAGAGGGCAAGGAAACACCATCGTTTATAGTTGGAATTAAATCCATGGGCCCTTTGTCACTTTTCTTTGCTTTTCCTTGGATGGAGAGTGTGTGTTTAATTCAGATGGCATATAGGACAATGGTGAGAATGGGGTGGTCCCTAGTTCTTTCCATGGCCTGGCCTAGCCTCACTAAGACAAGGACTTCAGGTGAGATTTTCCTAGAAGAGTTCTCCAGTCCCTGCAGATGGACCACAACTACATTGAGCTCTTCACATCTTCCCGCCTCATCGCCCAGAGTGGGCTGAAGGCATTGCAATCAGAAAGAACAAAAGCTTTTGACCCATACTAGCATAAAACCTGCTCTTTTTTTCTTGATGGTCGAATTAATTTGGCAACAACCTGAAAGCCAATAAAGTTTGTAAAAATTATCAAGAATTCCTAAAATTGTTGTGATTAATGAATATGTCACAGATCAATTAAAATTCTAATCTAAATTATAAAGAAAAAAGACAAGATTTCAAGTTATCAATCACAAGATTAGTCATCCTTTTCTCTTAGATCAGAATATTTTTACACAGGCCAGGTGTGGTGGCTCATGCCTATAATCCCAGCACTTTGGAAGGCCAAGGTAGATGGGTCACTTGAGGTCAGGAGTTCAAGGCTAGCCTGGCTAACATGGTAAAACCCTATCTCTACTAAAAAAAATAAAATAAAATAAAAATTAGCCAGGTGTGATGGTGCACACTGTAATCCCCAGCTAGCTCCTCAGGAAGCTGAGACAGGAGAATCCTCAGAATCCAAGGGGCGGAGGTTGCAGTGAGCCAAGATCACACCACTGCACTACAGCCTGGGCGACAGAGACTCCATCTCTAAAAACAAAAACAAAGAGAATATTTTTACACAAATGTCCTTTATTTCAATTCATCTCTTCATTGAACTGTTAATCACCTACTGTGTAGTCAAGCCAGTGTGTGGCACCAGGGAGATGCATTTCCTGCCCTTACACCCACGCTGGGGGCTCACAGTCTACAGGAAAACAGACATGTGGCCAGATGTGGTGGCTCATGCCTGTAATCCCAGCACTTTCAGAGGCCGAGGTGGGTGGATCAGCTGAGGTCAGGAGTTTGGGACCAGCCTGGCCAACATGGTGAAACCCCGTCTACTAAAAATGCAAAAAATAACCCGGCATGGTGGCAGGTGCCTGTAATCCCAGCAACTCAGGAGGCTGAGGCAGTAGAATCCCTTGCACCTGGGAGGTAGAGGTTACAGTGAACCAAGATTGCACCATTGCACTCCAGTCTGGGTGACAAGAGTGAAACTCCGTCTCAAAAATAAAAGGAAAAATCCAGAAATGCAAACCAAGAAATTATAGCGTCTTAAGAAATATTGTGTTGTATGTATCGAAAGCCACCATGGAAACATAGAAGAAGGGTGATATTTTGAATTATCTGTCTTGTTTTCTATAGCACTTATATTTGAGGTCACCCCTGCCCCAGAAATAGAAAAAGAAGTACTACAAAACTAACTCCTTTTAACAACTTTTGAAATCATAAAAATCAGATTGGCGAAGTGCGATAATATATTCATTGAAGCATATATGTGATTAAATCCGTAGAATTTTAGTGCTGGAAGGAACTTTAAAGTTCATTTATTAACATTCTAATCTTATTAAGTTCAGAGACTTTGACTTCACCAAGATTCCACATCTAGTTGTTAGTGGCTCAGGAATAAGAATCCAGGTATCCAAGGGCCTAAAAATCATAGAATTTCCCTGTACAAAATTAATATAGATAAATCAATATAGTTTTATTCATAGAAGTATTTATCAATTATTGCTTTTATTTTAAAATCTTCATTTTAATATATATATATTTTTTGAGACAGAGCTCGGCTTATAGTAACCTTTGCCTCCCGGGTTCAATTGATTCTCATTCCTCAGCCTCCCAAGTAGCTGGGATTCCACCACACCCAGCTAATTTGTTGTATTTTTAGTACAGATGGGGTTTCACTATGTTGGCCAGGCTGGTCTCGAACTCCAGGCCTGAAATGATCCTCCAGCCTCGGCCTCCCAAAGTGCTGGGATTACAGGCATGAGCCACCATGTCCAGCTCATTTTAATTTTTTATACCTCAAAAGTATTACTTGGCCAGGTGCAGTGGCTCATGCCTATAATCTCAGCACTTCGGGAGGCTGTAATGAGAGGATTGCTTGAGGGTCAGAATTCAAGACCAGCCTGGCCAACATGGTGAAAAAAAAACAACAACAAAATAATTAGCTGGGCATGTTGGCATGTACCTGTTGTCCTAGTTACTCAGGAGGCTGAGGCAGGAGGATTGTTTGAGCCCAGGAGTTAGAGGCTGCAGTGAGCTATGATTTTACTACTGCATTCCAGCCTGGGCAGTAAAAGGAAACCTGGTCCCAGGGAAAAGAAAAAGTATTCCTTGGTCATTGGAAGAAATAAAAATCCAAATAACTATACTCAATATTAACAGCCTCCTGTGCATTCTCTTGTACTCTTCTATGTCTCCTTGTCCATCTAAGCATTTTATAATATTGTTTTAATGAGTTAGTATTAATTCTGGATGGAGAGTCCTTAGAAGGAACATTTTAGGTAGACATGAAGGATGAGTAAGAGTTCAACAAGTGAAGAAGTGGCCACAGGGCATTCTTTGTCAGTGGGTACAGGGAGAGCAAAGTCATGGAGGATTGGCAGCATCTGGTGGGTTTAGGTGCTGTTTGTCACTTTGTCAACTTTGTATGACTAGAACATAGAGTTTTTGGTACAGAGGGCACAAATGGACTTAGAAAGGTCGGATGGACCATGTGTTTAAAGAATCTATACATCAGGCTAAGGGATTCAGATTTGACTTGGTAGGTAATGGTGACCCAGCAAAGGTTTTTAATCAAGGCAATATTTTTAAATCAGGTCTGTATTTTGTAAATATCTTGATGATAACATTATGACATATTATGACATGAACTTAAGGAGGAAAGGGATAGAAAGAAAACAGACAAATTAGCTATTGTAAATGCTCTTTTCTACCGCTCTCATGTCAGAAATCTACACACATGCTCATGTCCTTCCTTAGCTTCTCAGCAGATGACATGTTCAATCTACTCTTAAATCTATTTACTTTTTTAAAATATTTAAAAATTGTAAAAATACTATTTTAATATATTGTCCTTTCCATAAACAGGCCCTTCATACAAATAATGCCATCTTATAATGGAGGCTTATTTTCTATTATTATTTTCTCTTGCAAATATCCGTTTCAGCCTAGATGGTAAATAATGAGGAAACAGAAATAAGAGGTTGAAAGTGACCAGGATAATTCTACTATAGGTAGTGGCTTATCAGGAAAAAGTAGTTTGCCATATTATAAGAAAAGGAAGTGAAAGCAGCAAGGAAGCTTGGCATGGGGGTTGGAAGGTAGACTCTACTTACCTTAGTGAACTATTTTGGGGATTGAGATGGAAAATAAAAGTGTTTTTTTGGCTCTAAAGTGCTAAACATAGAAATGTAATTACTATTATATAGGCGGGGGCAGTCTTGGAAGTCAAAAACAAGTAAGTTTAACGTATTTCTTTAGCAGACAAAGGTTCCATTTCTATGTAAGTAAATACATATGTGTTCATACATACTCTTGACCCAAAGGAAATACACTAAAATATTACCTCACAATGGGAGCCAAAGAGGGGGTAGGATTTTAAGGATACACCTGTGTGTGGTAACATAGGAAACATTGGAAAACACTTGGGAAAAACAGAAGTCACAGTAATACTAGGGCCCAGGAATAGATAACCTAGAGCAGAGGCAATATCTAGGGTTTTGAATTAAATACAAATTTTAATCTAGTTATGAATATTTGTTTCATCTATCTTATAAAAAATTAAATTGTTAACAGGTAAAGCTAAAACCCTCTCTGAAGATCAGTTATAGCCCTTTCTTCCCTCACCACAGATAGATACTCTCATCAGTCTGGCATGTATCTTTCTGAGAATAAGTTGGTGGGGAGGAAACTGTCCATTTATAGAAAGAGTTGGAAATGAGAGCCAAGCCCAAGACTGGTGAGAATCATTATGATTCTATAGAAAGCAAAGAATTTACGCAGAGACTGTTTTATATTCTTTTATGGCCACAAGAGGAGACAGAGGAGAGCCTCAGGAAAAAAAAAGAAAAGTGTATTAAACTTACATATCCTAGAGACAGGAGGCACAGCAAGCCACCCAGGGCCACGCAGGAAAGAAGACACCAGGGTGGTCAGGAGGCAGAAGACAGGAGAAAGGGAAGGTTTAGACTACTGCCTTTTGGGGTATTTTCTTGGGAAAGGCAAGGCAAGGCAGGGTGAACAGTTTAGGATTGGCTAGTTTGAATAATTTGTGTGGGTTGCCTGGCTCCTGGCTCCTGGCCCTGGGGTGATTAAGGCAGAGGAATATCCCCTCCTGGGGTGTGTAGGTCAGATGGATGAGGTATGGCACTGGACTGGTTAATCGGTATGTGAAAGGCATGCTCCAGGCTGGGCGCTTTCTTATCTTTCAGAATTAACAAGCCACAGGAGAGACAGGCTCTCTGCAACCAGAAAAGCTTTTTAAGATGTCAAAAACATCATAATATATATAAAGAAATTAAAATATTTACAATACAGAGACTTTACTTTGAACTTGAAAAAGTGTCTGACACCCATATAATTGACAGAGATGAGATGCGAGCTTGTTTCGTTGCTTGTTAGGATGATTATATCCAAGGTCGATTATCCTTAAGTGCACTGTGTCTAGTTTCTACTTTTAATGGAAGGCTTTTCAAATTACATCTTGTGAGAGACTGGGTGTTTATGTTATACCATCTGTCATTTCTCAGGAAGTAAAAAAGGAAAAGCCATCCATTCTGTCTCTTTCATAGAACCCTTGCCCCAGGCTATTAATAAACAGAGGGCTCTCCTATAAGTGAATCGCAAAAGAAAAATCACAGATGCTTCATGTTTAAGCAAATACTCATTATTTCCTTGGAAATGTGCCCAGTCAAAACCAAACTTCAGGCCAGAAAATTAAAATTTATGGTCCAGATAAGTGAAATCAATGATTAGTGTTCAAAAATAACCCATGAAGAGTTCAGTGTTGAAGGGATTCTCAGCATCTTGTGGATGAGAAAATAAGTAGGTCACACAGACAAAAAAGAAAAAAGAAAAAAATCAATCAGGCCATAGCTCCTAATAAATGTGCTACAATGTAACTATACAATATTAACTGCCAAAATGTTTTAACTGGTCTAGATATTTAAGGCTTGAAGTTTGTGGATGTTTCAAACCCACCCACGCCAATCCTAGAAAAGAAAATCAAGTTGTTAGAGTAGAAAAGAAACCACTATGTTAAGGGCTTAGGTAAAAAAAAAATTATATCTAATACGAATTATCGAATTTATTCATAAGCTTAAGTATGTTCATATTTCATATTTGTACTTGTCTTTATTCAAATTCTATTTTCAGAGTCTACAAGCTGTTAGGAGTTTGTTTTCTTTTGGCATTTGCCAAGGTCTCATTAGTTCTGAGACAGTCCTACTGGCATAACTCAGAGGAAGTATTAATACATAAAAATGTCCCACGTGCTAAGCCTCTAAGCATAACAGTGTTTTGCTATTTTCAGGCTTTAGTAATGGCAAATATATATTGTGCTTCTATTTAAGCCAAAATGAAGGCTAATTATTAACAATTGAAGAATGAGTTCCTACGATATGCAGAAATCCCTGTACTTAGAGTCTGCAGGTGCCTAATTCTACAAATAATATTGTAGAATAATAATATTCTACAATAATATTCTGAGTTTCCATAAAGAAGGAATACATATATTTCATATATACCATGACTGATTCAGTCTTAAAAACTCTCATTGCTTGGTAACCAATTAATTCTGTCATAATTATCAATAGTTATAAATGGAGGTGGTATAATAAAGAGATGATTAAATGTGGCACTTCAGCTATTGAATGTGAAGGCATGATGAAAGTGTAGAATGACAGGTAAAAGAGAGATTCCCTCACCTTCCAACTCTTAAAACTATCCTTGAATGATACCTCCCAAAGGATCAGCAAATAGTGATGGGCTAACAAAAGTCAGTGTCACCAACCTGATGTTCAATATTAAAACCACACATATATTGCTCATCTACCCTAAGGCGTGGTAGGTCTCCACAGATATATGGGTGGCTACAGGGATGGGCTGGCCATATTTGGCCCTGTTTACCTGATGCTCACAGGCATAGATTGCTGGTTGTTGTTGCTGTTGTGGTATTGTTGTTGTTCATGTTTTCATGCTTTACTCGGCTTGGAAGTCAGATGGCTGTTCCTACTTCAGGCTTGACCTTGAATATGTTAGTGAAACCCTCTAAATCTCAGTCTCCTCAACTATACAATGGGAATAATAAGAACACTTATTTCACAGGGCTATTATAAAGAATAAATAAGATAATGTATGTGAAGTTCTTGCACAGTACCTGGTAACTAAAACATGTAATGAATGTTAGGCATTACTAAAGTCATTATAATGAGTATCATCCTCATCTTTTCTTACTACTGTTAAAAATGTATCAATTCCTTTTATTATGCAGTATGATTTTTCCATTTTGTCCTCACAAGAGTAAGTCCTAATATTCGGGGAGTTGGTTTGAGGTCTTTGAAATTACTACATCTCTGCCACAGTTCTTTAGTTTAGAAATAAAAACACTCATTAAAAAAAATTTCTCGGCCGGGCGCGGTGGCTCACGACTGTAATCTCAGCACTTTGGGAGGCCGAGGCGGGTGGATCATGAGGTCAGGAGATCGAGACCCTCCTGGCTAACCCTGTCTCTTCTAAAAATACAAAAAATTAGCTGGGCATGGTGGCGAGCACCTGTAGTCCCAGCTACTCGGGAGGCTGAGGCAGGAGAATGGCGTGAACCCAGGAGGCGGGGCTTGCAGTGAGCCGAGATAGCGCCACTGCACTCCAGCCTCGGCGACAGAGTGAGACTCCATCTCAAAAAATAAAAATAAAAATAAAAATTTCCCCCTAAGATTTAAATGACATTGATGGTTCTAAACTTTATTGTTTATGGCCATTTTTAAATAGTTTTTTAGATTTTTAA
Organism: Pan paniscus; assembly: GCF_029289425.2. Taxonomy (NCBI): domain Eukaryota; kingdom Metazoa; phylum Chordata; class Mammalia; order Primates; family Hominidae; genus Pan; species Pan paniscus. The sequence goes on from NC_073253.2 coordinate 106,718,318, forward strand.
ACTTACTAAATATGAATGTGATAGTTCCTGAGAATGGAGAGTGGTTTTAATAGGGTAAACCATTAAAAAAAAAGGTAGAGAAAAGAAATGGAATCTTTTTAAAGACTACTGGTTTTCCAAATAATAGTTTTAGAAATTTTGGTATTTTTACTAGGTAAATATGACACTTCCTACTGGGTAAGTATGAAGTTACACTGAAAAATGTATCCTTCTGTGTAACTTAATATATACCTACTTAAAATTATTATTCCAAAATTGGAAATGATTGGACAAATGATGGGATTTGTTCCTTAGTTTTGATGACTACAGGAAGACAAAGTCTCCTCAGTGATCAGACACTGAATGAAACAGGAGATATGCTGAAGTTCACTGAGTCAGTTCCAGCATCTGATCTGTCAGTGCCACTTTTGTGCTGGGAGTTCACTGCATTGTATTTATTTATGGAGGTCAATGAGCTGCTCAGAGATGACCCTGTGCTCTGACAGCCTTTATCAGGGGAATTCAAGTTTCTTTGGATAGCTATGGGACTATGAGTTTCTGAAATTTTTACCACCACAGAAAAAATGAAGGATATTTTAACTTAATATTTTAATAGGTTAAAAGGATAAATTTAAGAGTACTTTATTAAAAATAAACAATAATCTTCTCTTCCTCACACACATGCATTATGCAGAGCCATTTTCAAGAATCCAGGAACTAAAAAGCTTTTAAATAGGAATAATTTCTAGGGAGCTTATTGGAACATATCAAGCAGACCTTACATTTGAACATGTCATATGAATATTACCATTGAAAGTATTTCTTAAAATGCTATTAACAGAACAGTTTCTAAGATGACACAGCACAATTAAGCAAGTCTTGTCTTCCATTAGTGCCCATTCATGATTTCAAGGATGATTCCACACACTTGCCACATTGCTACTTTGAAAAGAAATAACCCATTAGATTCACTATGCCAAAATTTAAGACAAATTTTCAACAGCTTATAATTGAACAGAAGAGATCTCTGCTTAACTCTTAACAAAACAGAAAGTTGGGTTAGCCAATAAGCTACATTTTCTCTAACATGAACACATATGAAAAATGTAGGAAAATTTAAATAAAGGAAATACATCTCATAATCTAAAATAGAAACTTTTAGTATAGTTTCACAAAAGGCATAGTGTTTGTGTTCATTTCCAGAAGAATAAATAGCTTAAGTGAAATAATAAGAGTCTTAAATTATACTGCAATCCAATCAAGTAAAGGACGATCTCACCCAAGAATGAATTAAATACCCGAAGTGGTAACTTCATTTTTACAATGAACTTTTAAAAAATCTAGTTAATTAAATGCATGGTAAAATTCCAGTTGCACTGACTGTAACTTTCTACTTGACTGGCTCGTGTGCTGCACACTAGGGTTCCTGTGTGGCTTTTGGACAATGGGAAAACCACCAGGGAAGGGGAGAGAAAGTGACCCAGAGAATGCTAACCAGGTGTGGAGGGTACCCCATATCCATCTCCCCTCCTGACCATAGCCCTACTTTCTCCCTAAGGAGATTGTGTCCCCAAGCCGTCATATAACTGCCACAGGCATGCTTGCAGCATCTGAGTCAGTTGAGTAGTGCCAGGTAAAGGAAAAGTAGGGACAGATACAGGGTGGCGAGGAAGGGTCTTCCAGAGCTCATCTTGTTCTTGATCGTGGAGAGGAAAGGGACTCTGCAGGTTGGGCATGAGCTTAGTTTAAGCTGTGTTAGAAGTTTGAAATCTGAAGAAAACTGCGTCTTTGGAGTCTTTATATTGGTTTCGTACTGCCCTGAACAAAGCGGTTTCTCTGGAACTTTAGTTGTATAAAACAATCAGGTTTTTTGTCATTTATTAAATATTTGTTGTGCTTCTATGCACTAGGCACTGTTGTATGTTGTAAAGACATAGCAGTAAAAACCAGACCAAAAGAACTCTTCCTTAAGTATACTACAATACATTTTAGTGGGAGAAGACGACAATCCACATGTAAAATATACAGAAAGAGGTGATAATTTCCCATAGAAATTATAATATAAAGTTGGAAAAGGAGCCTGGGTTACAGTTTAAACAAGGTAATTAAGGAAGGCTTTGTGTTAGAATGGAATATATAAGCAAAAATTTGAGAGAGAGAGGAGAGAGCAAACCACATACATACCTAGGGAAAGAATGTTCTAGGTGAAGGGGATGGGGCACGCTAATCCTGAGGCAAGAACATACCAGGTGTCTTTAAAGTCCACCAAGAAGGTTAGTTGGTTGATTGGTGACAAGGGCAAAAAATAGTAGATAGGAGAGGGGATAACTAACAACTGAAGGAATGGAGTTAACATTTACTGAGATGGGAAGACATCGGAGCATCAGGCTTGGAACTTGTTAATTTCTACATGTCTGTTAGATATCCAAGTGGAAGTGACATGTGGGCAGAAGGGAATATATGGTCCACATGCCAACTTGGCTACTGGTATCAATGTGGGTGTTACCAGCATATAGACGGTATTTCAAGTCATGAGACTATCAGGCATCCCCAAGGCAGAAAAGGAGACAACCCAGACTAATGCTTCAGCAACACCACCATTAGTAGGCCAGAGAGAAGAGAAGGAACATTTATTATTTACAGAAATTCAAATAGTAGAGGAAGCTCCACAGGGCAGAAGTAGGAATTGTGATGGATGTTGCAAGGCACAGATTTCTGGCTCAATATACAAGACAACATTCTAACAACTAAAGCTGTCAGCAATAGTAATGGCTATCTCCTTGGTTTGGGAGTGTTCACAAAAGCTGATTGACTTATCACTCAGGATCCAAGGCTATCAGCAAGGAAAGAGAAAGAAGACTCCTGTTAAGTTTTATATCACCCATTAGGTACATAGTGTGTGGTAATAAATAATATCACCAAAAACTGCCTATATACTCTATACATGTAAACTAAGTTGAGGATTATGGCAACCACTTACTTAAATCAAAGTTAACCAAATATATTTTGGCTTGAGATGGTTGATAAAATCGAATCTCAAGAGATTGTCCCCAGTGTCCTCTCCTGACTTCTCATGTTCTCTTTGAGTTTAGAGACAGTCTTTTTTTTTTTTTTTTTTGAGACGGAGCCTTGCTGTGTCACCCAGGCTGGAGTGCAGTGGCTTGATCTCCGCTCACTGCATCACTGCAAGCTCTGCCTCTCGGGTTCACGCCATTCTCCTTCCTCAGCCTCCCAAGTAGCTGGGACTACAGGTGCCCGAGACAGTCTTTTAATATAATGGTAATCCTTAACTTCTGGGTCTCCAGACCATAAATCATTTTTGATGCCCACTTCTATAGAAGACACTACTTCGAGAACAGAACCAACCGTGCCAGAGAATTCACAGTTCTGTGAGGATTCAACTCTATTATTATATATGTGGGGGTGGGATGATGGGAGGAAAAGAGGTCAAAAGGAAGAGGTGATTGATAGCAAGTGGGTAGAAGATTTGCTTAAAACGTCTTATTTTGGACCAGAACACCCACAAAATGTTCCACTTTAAAATGTTATTACAGAAAGGATATGCATAAAATAAAAATAAAAAGTTTTGCAAGAATTATTATTGATTATCATCAGTGAGAAGGTTTATATCTCCGTTAGAGAAAAACATAATGTTTTTCTTTTCTTTTCTTTTCTTTTTTTTTTTTTTTTTTTTGAGGCAGAGTCTCACTCAGTCCCCCATGCTGGAGTGCAGTGGTGCGATCGATCTTGGCTCACTGCAACCTCCACCTCCCAGGTTCAAGCAATTCTCCTGCCTCAGCCTCCTGAGTAGCTGGGACCACAAGCGCACACTGCCACAAGGGGCTAATTTTTTGTATTTTAGTAGAGACGGGGTTTCACCGTGTTGCCCAGGCTGGTCTCGAACTCTTGAGCTCAGACAATCCATCCACCTTGTAATATTTTTCACACTTAACACGAGACACTTTAAATTCTAAGTCCATTACTTTATCTTTGCACCTCCATCTACTGAAGATATTTTTATGTAATTTTAATATTAGGATGAGATAGGTTTATTTATTTTATCCTACTTCATCCCACGAAAATTGAAAGGTAGCTTTTCAACAGTTAATACCACTTTGCTGGCATCCATCACAACTCTGAAGTGACCTGGAGACTCGGTCTGATTCAGAGTTGGAGAAAATGGCAATGACTTCAAGATAGGAAGGCTCAATGGAATTTCACAGAAAAGCAAATTTCACAGGGCAATAAAAATAAGTTGTATTTTTTTTTCCTTTTTTGAAAGCACTAGGTATTCTCAAATATTTGATTTTCTCTTCAGGATATTATTTAAAAATAAAAAATTAGATGAGGGAAATAAACAGACTATTTTCACTCATTTATAAGATTTATACAAAGAGAAAATCATATAATTCTTGCGGTAAGGAAGACTTTTTTAACAGCTTAAATGAAAAACATGAAGTGGGAGTTGGATTGACTGATAATTGCAGTGCAAAAAATCAAGAGCCCTGGAGGAAGGAAAGAGTGAGTTAGAACATAAAGTATATCACTTGTGTTTCAAAACACCTAACTTTTTCTTTTCTCACTCCACTCTCAAGTCACAGAAAACTATAATGACAAAAGCCCCAAATACCTTCTCAGTCCTTCTCAACCTTTCAGAGCATGGCACGCATAGAATTGAGAATATTCTGAGATTCACTGTAGTAAGCTGACAAGGCAGCTTCTAGCCAGAGGCAACCCCCTCTGGAAGTCTCAGGTGTGATTCAGTCTCATCTGCACCTTTGTCACTGTTCTTAGTCTCCTGAACTGGGGCATTATCTTTTTATCAAATCAAAAATTGCACCAAGTTTTAAACAGGTTGTACTCCTTTCTTAGCAAATGTAGATGACAGCTAAACAAAGGACCGCACAAAGTACAGATGCTGAGAAAATCACCCAGTGTGGAGTCTGCCCAACTGTGGGCACTGCTGCCGCCCATAGGCAGCTGCCTCAAGTGCATTCTTCTCCTCTGGGTTCCTAGGCCAAGCTAGGAAAAGGATAGAGGCAGAGAATTTCCTAACACTGCTTTTCAGCCTCCCTAGATAAATCCCCTCCACCCTTCACTCTTCTCCCTCCTCCCTCCTCCTTCCCAGAGGCACAGTTTAGAGAGACTCTAGATGCTGGGCTCAAGATACAGTGGATTTTTGTGGCTCCCAGAAAACACTGAATTCAAAACAAGCCTCTATAGTAAAAAAAAAAAAAAAAAAAAAAAAAATCCCAGCATTTACCCCTAGCTCTAATAGGGACAATAATTCTGGAAAGTCAGGTTCAGGCTTTTAGATGCAAATAGATCTTTTCCCATATGTTTTGAATTGCTAAAACAGAAAGAGTGGAAAGAATTTTGAAACAAACAAGACCCCTGACCTACTGGATCTGCAGTCTGGCCTCTACCTGCCTCACAGGCACTGCTCATCCCACCTAGGCATGGCTGGATACTTGAGCCATGCTCCAGCTATGTTGGCTTCTTTCAGTTCCTCCAGTTCGCCTTGCTTCTTCCTGCCACAGGGTCTTTGCATAACTTTTTCCACTTGCAACTCTATTCTCTTTTCCTTCAACCTCTTCCCCATTTGCCTAATTAACTTCTCTAGATCCTCTACATCTCAGTTGAAACTTTCTTTGCACCAGTCACATTCGCTGACCTTTGTGACCAGGCCAACCCCGTACTAAAAATATTCTTCCTCCAAGCATTTCCAGTTATCACTTTGCATTTCTTCCTTTGATGTTTTTGATTTATGTCTACATCCCCCACCCAACTGTAAGCTCCTAGATGACAAAGACTTGTTCTCTTTAACCTGCTCATTATTCCCCTAGCACCTCCAAGTATAGTTGGCCCATCACACAGCAGGTGCTTAATAAATATTTGATGATTTCTTTAATGAGTGAGTGAATGAACCTGTTGATTTCATTCACCTTAGTCTCCCTCAAATTTTTTCCAAAAGAGTTACTAATAGTGTGAAAGCTCTTCTGATGAAGAATGCCACTCTGTAGTTTTAACTCAGTAAGTAAGAAAGAATCATAAAACTCAACTAGGGCATTGACAAAATGAAAGTACAGTCAATGACCAAAATCGTCCCTTTTAATTTTTCTTCTAGGAATTTAAGAAAAGAAGGCAAATTTAGCACCAGTGGTCCCTATAAGTGAGCCCTAGGCCATATCTGATGCTTTTTATTTTAGGATCATTTCCAAAACTAGTTACAATGATTTTATTTGATAAAGTGAAATTCATCCTAATCTCTAGAGGGATACTCAGTCTCTAAATGTTTCAATGGTGCCATCATCTTATTTTTAAAAAGAGTCACACTTAGACCTAGATGGTATGTTAATGAATATATAATATAAGGTTTGAATTTTTGTATAATTTTTATATTTAGTTAAACTTTCTGTTTTAAAAAGGAAGTCTGGCATCTTGGGAATTCTAAGACCGTTTACCAAACTTATTCTGCATTGAAGATTGGAGTATGAGGTTTTGTGGGAGCTTGGTATCATTTAGTGTTTTATGAGCAATAACATGAATGGTAAGATAATTTTAGGAAGTGGTAGACAGATTGGATTCACTTGGAACACAGCCAGAAAAATCAATAAATGATTATTTACTAATTCAGAAAAGATGATGATTCTAAGTCTTTTAAAATGCATTTTTAAAAACTGTTTTACAAATCAGCAAGAAAAAAAAGGGCGCAAAGGGCATGAATAGACAATGCTCAAAAGAAGATATACAAATGGGAGAGAATCCACAGACCCTGTGTATAGGAAGCAGATTGTTCCTGCAGGCCCCAGGAGACAGCCGAAAAACTCTGAAGACAAAGGACATAACCTCTTGGGAGCTCTAGGCTCTACCTACCACCTGATCCTCCCTGTACTACCACAGCTGATGCTCTCTTGAAAGTGCCACCTCCTGGCAGGAGGCCAACCAACACAAAACACTGCAATAAACAAATCTACAACTAAGGACCCTCACAGAGTCCATTTCACTTTCCTGCCACCTCCACTGGAGCAGGTGCTGCTATACATGGCTGAGAGACCTGAAGATGGTTTACACCACAAGACTCTGTGTAGACACCCCCCACTACCAGCCCAGACCCCAGCAGCTCCACTGGGTGGCTAGATCCAGAAGATTAATAACAAGCACTGCAGTTTGCCTTTCGGGAAGCCACATCCCTAGAGGAAGGGGGAGAGCACAGCATCAAGGGAGTATAGTGTGGGACAAAAGAATCAGAATAGCAGCCTTTTAGCCTCACATCTTCCCTCTGACATAGTCCACCCAAATGAGAAGGAACCAGAAAAACAATTCTGGTAATATGACAAAAAAAGGTTCTTTCACACTCTCAAAAGATCCCCCTAGCTTACCGGCAATGGATCCAAACCAAAAAGAAATCCCTGAATTGGCAGAAAAAAAATTCAGCAGGTCGATCATTAAGCTAATCAAGGAGACACCAGAGAAAGGTGAAGTCCAATTAAATGAAATCAAAAAAATGAGATATGAAGGGAAAAATCTTCAGGGAAATAGCATAAATAAAAAAACAATCACAACTTCTGGAAATGACGGACACATTTAGAGAAATGCAAAATGCACTGGAAAGTCTCAGCGATAGACCTGAACAAGCAGAACAAAGAACTTCAGAGCTCGAAGACAAAGTTTTTGGATTAACCCAATTCAGTAAAGACGAAAAAAAGAATTTAAAAAAATGAAAAAAGCCTCCAAGAGGTTTGGGGTTATGTTAAATGAACAAACCTAAAAATAATGGATGTTTCTAAGGAAGAAGAAAAATCTAAAAGTGTGGAAAACATATTTGTGGGAATAGTTGAGGAAAACTTCCCTGGCCTTGCTAGAGATCTAGACATACAAGTACAGGAAGCTCAAAGAATACCTGGGAAATTTATTGCATAAAGATCAACACCCAGGCACAGAGTCATAAGGTTATCTAAAGTCAAGACAGAGGAAATAATCTTAAGAGCCATGTATTCTATGGAAGTGGGCATCGAAAATGATTTATAGTCTAGGGACCCAGAAGTTAAGGATTACCGTTAGATTAAAAGACTGTATGTAAACTCAAAGAGAACATGAGAGAAGTCAAGAGAGGACAGTGGGGACAATCTCTTGAGATTTGATTTTATCAGCCATCTCAAGCCAAAATATATTTGGTTAACTTTGATTTAAGTAAGTGGTTGCCATAATCCTCAACTTAGTTTACATGTATAGAATACATAGACAGTTTTCTGGTGATATTATTTAATACCACACACTATGTATCTAATGGGTGATATAAAAAACTTAACAGGAGTCTTCCTTCTCTTTCTTTGCTGATAGCCTTGGATCCTGAGTGATGAGTCAATCGGCTTTGTGAACACTCCCAAACCAAGGAGATAGCCCCTACTATTGCTGACAGCTTTAGTTGTTAGAATATTGTCCTGTATACTGAGCCAGACATCTGTGCCTTGCAACATCCATTCACAATTCCTAATTCTGCCCTGTGGAGTTTCCTCTACTCTTTGAATTTCTGTAAATAATAAATCTTCCTTTTCTTCTCTCTGGCCTACTAATGATGGTGTTGCCTAAGGATCACTCCGGGTTGCACTTAAGGCAGTGCTAGGAGGCAAATTCATAGCCTTAAATCCCTACATCAAAAAGTCTGAAAGAGCACAAATAGACAATCTAAGGTCAAACCCCAAGGAACCAGAGAAACAAGAACAAACCCAACTCAACCCAAGCAGAAGAAAAGAAATAACTAAGATAAGAGCAGAGCTAAATGAAATGCAAACAAACCAAAAAAATTACAAAAAATAAATGAAACTAAAAGCTGGTTCTTTAAAATAATAATTTAAAAAGATAACCATTAGCAAGATAGACCAAGAAAAGAAGAGAGAAGATCCAAATAAGCTCAATTGGAAACAAAACAGGAGATACTACAACCAATACCACAGAAATGCAAAAGATCATTCAGGGCTACTATGAACACCTTTATATGCATGAACTAGAAAACCTAGAGGAGATGGATAAATTCCTGGAAATATACCACCCTCTTAGATTAAACCAGGAAGAAGTAGAAACTCTGAACAGACCAATAAGAAGCAGCAAGATTGAAATGGTAATTTTAGAAATTGCCAACAAAAAAGTCCAAGACCAGATGGATTCACAGCTGAATTCTATCAAACATTCAAAGAAGAATTGGGACCAATCCTATTGACACTATTCCAAAAGATAAAGAGGGAATCCTCCCTAAATCATTCTATGAAGCCAGTATCACCCTAATATCAAAACCAGGAAAGGACATAACCAAAAAGAAAACTATAGATCAATATTCCTGATGAATATAGAAGAAAACATCCTTAACAAAATACCAGCTAACCTAATTCAACAGCATCTCAAAAAGATAATCCACCATGATCAAGTGAGTTTCATACCAGGGATGCAGGGATTGTTTAACATATGCAAGTCAATAAATGTGATACACCACATAAACAGAATTAAAAACAAAAATCACATGATCATCTCAATAGACCCAGGAAAAGCATCTGACAAAATCCAGCAATGCTTTATGATTAAAACCATCAGCAAAATCAGCATAGAAGGGTCGTACCTTTACATAATAAGACTCATCTATGACAAACCCAAAGCTAACATAATACCGAATGGGGAAAAGTTGAAAGCATTCCCCCTGAGAACTGGAGCAGGACAAAGATGCCCACTCTCACAACTTCTATTCATCATAGTACTGGAAGTCCTAGCCAGAGCAATCAGACAAGAGAAAGAAATAAAAGGTATCCAAATCGGTAATGAGGAAGTCAAACTGTCAGTTTGCTGGTGATATCATTGCACACCTACAAAATCCTAAAGACTCCTGCAAAAAGCTCCTAGATCTGATAAATGAATTCAGCAAAATTTCAGGATACAAAATTAATGTACACAAATCAGTAGCTCTGCGATACACCAACAGCAAACAAGATGAGAATCAAATAAAGAACCCAACCCCTTTTACAATAGCAGCAAAAAAGTAAAATACTTAGGAACAAACCTAGCCAAGGACATGAAAGACCTCTCTACAAGGAATTCTATAAAACACTGCTGAAGGAAATTATAGATGACACAAATGGGACATGTCCCATGCTCATGGATGAGTAGAATCAATATTGTGAAAATGACCACACTGTCAAAGCAATCTACAAATTCAATACAATTCCCATCAAAATACCACCATCATTTATCACAGAGTTAGAAAAAAACTATTCTAAAATTCATATGGAACCACAAAAGAGCCTGCATAGCCAAAGCAAGACTAAGCAAAAAGAACAAATCTGGAGGCATCACATTATCTGACTTTATACTGTAAGGCCTTAGTCACCAAAACAACATGATACTGGTATAAAAATAGGCACATAGCTCGATGGAACAGAATAGAGAACCCAGAAATAAAGTGAAATACTTGCAGTCACTGATCTTTGACAAAGCAAACAAAAACAAAGCAGGGAAAGGATACCCTATTCGACAAATGGTGATGGGATAATTGGCAAGCCACATGTATATGAATGAAACTGGATCCTCATCCCTCACCTTATACAAAAATCAACTCAAGATGGAAGAAGGACTTAAATCTAAGACCTAACACCATAAAAATTATAGAAGATAAATCAGAAAAACCATCCTGTAAATTAGCTTAGGCAAAGACTTCATGACCAGGAACCCAAAAGCAAATGCAACTTGTTTTTACAAAGATAAATAGATGGACTTAATTAAACTAAAAAGCTTCTGCATAGCAAAAAAAAAAAAAAAAAAAGCAGAGTAAACAGACAACCCACAGAGTGGGAGAAAATCTTCACAATCTATACATCTGACAAAAGACTAATATCCAGAATCTACAAGGAACTCATACAGATCAGCAAGAGGAAAACAAATAATCCCATCAAAAAGTGGACTAAGGACATGAATGGACAATTCTCAAAAGAAGATATACAAATGGCTAACAAACATATGAAAAAAATGCCTAACATCACTAATGATCAGGGAATTGCAAATCAGCACCGCAATGCAATGCCACCTTACTCCTGCAAGAATGGCTATAATCAAAAGATCAAAAAATAATACATGTTGGTGTGGATGTGGTAAAAGGGGAACACTTTTACGCTGTTGATGGGAATGTAAACTAGTACAACCACTATGGAAAACAGTGTGGAGATTCCTTAAATAACTAAAAGTAGAACTACCATTTGATCCAGCAATCCCACTACTGGATATCTACTCAGAGGAAAAGAAGTCATGTGAAAAAGAAACTTGCCCAAATGGCTATCAATCAATGAGTTCGTAAAGAAATTGTCACACACACACACACACACCATGGAATACTACTCAGCCATAAAAAGGAGTGAAATGATGACATTTGCAGCAACCTGGATGGAGTTAGAGACCATTATTGTAAGTGAAGTAACTCAGGAATGGAAAACCAAACATCATATGTTCTCCCTCATAAGTGGGAGATAAGCATTTGAATGCAAAGGCATACAAATGATACAAATGGACTTTGGAGACTCAGGGGAAAGGGTGGGAGTGGGGTGAGGGATAAAAAACTACACTTTGGGTACAGTGTACAATGCTCAGGTGATGGGTACACCAAAATCTCAGAAATCCCCACTAAAGAAATTTTCAATGTGACCAAACACCTCCTATTCTCCCAAAACTACTGGAATAAAAATAAAAATATCAAGAAAACTGTTTTATACCTTAAAGTGATTTTCTTCTTCTATTTTGTTTGTTTTGATAATAAGGTGAGAAAAGATATGAAGGACAGCCAGAGTGCTTATACCATTAAAAGATACATTAATTGATGTTTTTTCTTGAACTAAATTGAAAGTAGCCAACTTTCTTGCCCTAAGAAGATCACAAATTATTAGAATTACCTGCAAGGACATTTGATACTTAGGAGACTTGAAGCTGGGGTGCTAGAGCCTGAACTTTATTATAAAAATTCTTCTGGCTCTTGGAAAAGGCCTATCTAGATTGCTAGAGTGTGTTCTACTGGTTCTGAACAAAGTCAATGCCATATTAACTAGTAATTTAAAATATTAAGCTGGGTACTGTGGCTCATGCCTGTAATTCCAGCACTTTGGGAGGCCGAGGCGGGTGGATCACAAGGTCAGGAGTTCGAGCCCAGCCTGACCAACATGGTGAAACCCCATCTCTATTAAAAATACAAAAATTAGCTGGGTGTGGTGGCACCTGCCTGTAATCACAGCTACTCAGGAGGCGGAGGCAAGAGAATCGCTTGAACCCAGGAGGCAGAGGTTGCAGTGAGCTGAGATCGTGCCGCTGTACTCCAGCCTGGGTGACAGAGCGAGATTCTGTCCCAACAACAACAACAAAAATTAGCTGGGCATGGTGGCAAGCACCTGTAATCCCAGCTACTCAGGAGGCTGAGGCACGAGAAGCGCTTGAACCCAGGAGGCGGAGGTTGCAGTGAGCAGAGATCGTGCCATTGGGCTCTAGTCTGGGCAACAAGAGTGAAACTCCATCTCAAAAAAAAAAAAAATATATATATATATATATATATATACATATATATATTTGAAAGTTATTGAAAATGATATCTAATTGTGTCTAGGTGTTTTGACTTTGTTTCACCCCAATTTTTTATGATTTTCAAAATAAGTTATTTTAAAAACAATTATTTTTAAGATGAATTTATTATGGATGGCATAAACATTTTTTATTCCTTTTGTCTGTTAACTTCACTGTGGGACGTTTAACTTTTTACATGGCAAGTTTACTCACATTGCAGTACAGTGCTTCACAAAGAAATAAATTGCCTTTGGAGAGTAAGGTTGCACCCAGTGCTGCGACAGATCAGAACTTGCCATGTCAGGTATGAAACTCAGACTCCCTGTATAGTGGATCCAAAAAGCAGGTTGTGACACACTATTCATTTTCCTTAGAGTTCTTTGGCTGGGAGCTATTAGCAGTGCCTAGAGAAAACATCTGACCCTTGCCAGTATGTGTCTCTGGCCTGCACGGGGTGGGAGGGTTGATTTCACTAGAGCCAACAGGATGAGTCCCCACAGGGCAGCATACACAGTAGCTGTTGTAGCAGAAGAAATGAGAAATGCAACAGGTCTGCAGGTTAGAATGCTTGTTCTTGTCCTCTCTTCTTGTTGAATGATCAGTAACACATCCTTTACTAATAATATAATGGGTAGCAGGTTAAAACTCAAAGTTAACTTGGAAATCAGCTATTTGGATTCATTTACAGTTTAGAGGTAAAAAACCAAGATCCAGAAAATGTAAAAGACTCTCTCAACATATTTCTATATTTATGTTTAAATGTCATTATGGGGCTTGATAGCATTTCAGACTGAATAAGATTCACTGATGTGAAGACCTGCATGGAGAAGGACTAATGCATGTGGAATATGCATGCTCAATATGTGTGCATTCGGCTCCTTGACTGGAACATCTCCTAGAGACAAAAATAGGCAATAGCAGCCTTCCTGCAATGGCAGCATAATCTGAGTTCCCCTTTACAAGGGAAAGTTCACTGTCAGGGCTGTTGTGCTCAAAGAAACTTTCTGTGGGGTACAGATTGCCCCAGAGAATGAAAGCTAACCTGACAGAGTGAATGATGGTAGTTCGTATCAGCCATGCATGTTTCTTAATTTTGTTAATTAAACCTTAAAAGAAAAGTTCTCTAGGAATAATTCATCTGTAGATTAAAAAAAGCTTTTTGGCTACAGATACAGTTCCTTAAAAGGTGCATCTTGCTGAATTGCTGTGTAGAGTGCTAGAATGCACACCCTCCTTTCACCATACAGTTTCTTTATCTCATATAGGGAGCACTTCAAAAAGTTTGTGAAAAAATGGTGAAAATGATGAAAAATATAAACTTTATATCTCAACATAAACTGCATCAAGGTCAAGAGACTTTTGTAAGTGATAACAGCAGCCATTTAGTCTATCCCTAGAGAACTGAGGGATAACCATGTCAATGCAGTCTTTTTTACATTATTAACTGAAAAAACAATAAGTGTTCCTTATAGAAATGTTAAGATAAAGAAACAAAAAGAAGTCAGAAGGAACCAAGTTACTACTGTAAGGTAGATGCCTAACGATTTCCTATTGAAAGTCTCATCAAATTGTCCTTGTTTGATAAGAGGAATGAGCATGAGCATTTTTGTGGTGGAGAAGGATTGTCTGGTGAAGGTTTCCTGGGAATTTTTCTGCTACAGCTTTGGCTAACTCTCTCAAAACAGTCTCATATGAAACACGTTATTTTTCTTTGGCCCTCCAGAAAGTCAACAGGCAAAATGCCTTGAGCATCCAAAAAAACCATTGCCATGACACTTGCTCTTTACCAATCTGCTTTTGCTTAGCCTGGACCCCTTCCACCTCTTGGTAGCCATTGCTTTGATTGTGCCTTGTCTTCAGAATTATACTGTTGAAGCCATGTTTTATCTCCTGTTACAATTCTTTGAAGAATCAGGCTCAGGATTTCAATCCCACTTGTTTAAAATTTCCATTGAAAGCTCTATTTTTGTCTGCATCGATCTGGATGCAACAGTGTTGTCACCCATCGAGTGAAAACTTTGCTCAACTTTTAATTTTTCAGTCAGAATTGTGTCAGCAGAACTCACAGATGTCTGTGATGTTGACTATTGTTTCTGCTCTTGCCAGTCCTCTTCAATTAGGCCATGAGAAAGATTTATTTTTTTCTCAAAAATTGATGTGGATGATCTGCCACTGTGGGCTTTGTCTTCAACATTGTCTTATCCCTTCTTAAAATGAGTTATCCACTTGTATACTGTTAATTTCTTTAGAACATTGTCCCCACAAACTTTTTATAAAGCCTCAGTGATTTCGCCATTCTTCCACCCAAGCTTTACCATATATTTGATGTTTGTTCTTGCTTCAATTTTAGCAGAATTCATGTTGCTCAGATAGAGGCTCTTTTCAAACTGAAGTCTTAGCCTTTTTAGTGTCTCAGACTAGATCCTGTTTGGACATGTTATGACAAGTTAGTACAAGTTTATTTTGGTACAAAAAATTGTGAAATTCATGCATAATTTTTTTATAATATGCATTTACCATGACCTTTTGAAGACTCCTCATATTTTATGTAACCCAGCTTCTACAGGGAAATTGGAACATGATGAGAGTTAAGGGATAGTTAGGGAAGAGGTCAGTGGAATGCCCACAGTATTCCTTCCTGTATGGTAAATCCACAGTCCCATGAGGATAGCCTCCCTCCAGAGCTCACTTATTTATTTATTTATTTATTTATTTTTTGAGACAGAGTCTTGTTCTGTTGCCCAGGTTGGAGTGCAGCGGCGCCATCTCTGCAACCTCCACCTCCTGGGTTCAAGCTATTCTCCTGCCTCAGCCTCCCGAGTAGCTGGGATTACAGGCACCTACCACCATGCCTGGCTAATTTTTTTGTATTTTTAGTAGAGACAGGGTTTCACCATGTTGGCCAGGCTGGACTCAAACTCCTGACCTCAGGTGATCCACCTGCCTCGATCTCCCAAAGTGCTAGGATTACAGGTGTGAGCCACTGCGCCCAGCCCCAGAGCTCATCTTGATAGACAACACTGAATGTGACATTTCCAGCCAGCATGGACAGAGAATCCTGTTTACTTGCATTCCAACCCCTATCCCAGAGAATGGTATGGTGTCCTCATCCCCAAGGCCTTCCTCAAGCAGCCATCAGCATTAATCAAGAAGCTCCTTCTTCAAGAACGCTGCTGGCACCTGCCGCACTTGTGTTCAAAATCAAGAAAGGCCACTCTGGACAATAGGCCTGAGCTCTATTTCTCCATAGATGGTGGGGCTCTTACTTTCCCTTTTCTTCTGTTGTTAATTAGGCAAACAAATAACACCCTTAGTACTCAGGGAAAGTGCCTGGATCCAGTTAATTACCCATTTTCACAAATCTAAGGTAATAAAAATATAAAAGATACTGCTATTCTCCACACCAGGGCTATTTTATGGCTGAGAAAGCCTTCCTTTTTCACAACAGCGGGCAGAACTAATACAAGCTGCCTCACTGTGCACAGATAAGTTCCCCTTTCTCAGTTCATGACCTCAAGCTGATTGGGATCAGCTGCTCTCTGGAGACCTACATGCATCTCTCAATGCCAGGACATGTGCCAGGACACCTCCTAGCTCCTGCTGCAACCGTTCAGACTAGATACTTGTCAACCCTCCTCACCACCTACACTGGTTCCCACCCTGCACACTGTCAGACCCACACACTTGCTGACACACCCTGCTCCCAGCAGGTCTAGATCTCAAGGCAGCATGCTTGTGACTTTTTTCTCCCTTGTTATGCTTAACTTTCATTTCTTTGTTTTCTATGTACAAAACTCCCTTTGAAGTATTGCATCTTTTGTAGCATACATACAGCTCTATCTACTTGATTTGAGCAGTATCATGATATTCTGACATAGAATATTAAAGTTAATAGTGTTATTTTATGCATCCCAAACACAGATAGACTATAATCTCTCCTACTAAAATAGACGTAAGTATTTATAGCTTCATACTGTGGTTTGGGGAGAGAAGATTGGTTATAAAACTGTTCAGAAATTGTTTTGATGAATTTATTTGTTTCCCATTGCTTGATATTAAAATATAAATATTGACTAAGCTCTAATTTAACACAATTTTCACTTTTTCTGCAGCACCTGAAATTCTTAGAGGTTGTGCCTATGGACCTGAGGTGGACATGTGGTCTGTAGGAATAATCACCTACATCTTGTAAGTGAAGAAAAGCCATGTTTATGTAAACTATTTACCTTTCTGTGACATTTTCTAGATACCTCTAATGCTCATAAAAACCATAAAGATTACTTTTTGCCTTTTTGTGATTTTCTGTTACATACTAAATGCAGTTAGTGATAGAATTTCCTGAAAATGAACATTGCTTTTTATTTTGTAATTTTCTTGAGACTGGAATTCTTGTCCAGGGCTTTCCTATATCTATATCCACTATGTAATATACAGCAGATTTAGGGAACAGTTTATTACTTGACACTAGTAAAGAATATGAGCCCAAGACCAGCTGTGTAAACTTGCTCTTGTTTTACTTATTTGCATCTTATATGAAATTATTAGATTTAGTCCTTTTAAATGGGCAAATGACTATTTAATTTCTTAAGCAATTCCAAACTGGTATATTTCTTATCAGGAATATTTTAAATGCATTTTTAGCTATCAATTTTGTTTCTTATTTCTGTTAGGTTTTCAAGGGTCTTAAATTTAACACCCTACACAAATTTCTTGGGAAAAAAAATGAGTGAAATATTTTAATCCCTGGTATCCCCACATCCATTCCTGAGCTCCTGTCTAATAAGAAATAAGGAGTTTCATGAAATTTGCCAAAGACATGGTAGAACTGCAGGTGGTGATGAAAAAAATCAACCAAATAGAAGAGCGTCTGAGAAGGAAGAATACTGTAGAACAACTAGAAAATAAGATATCGATGCTTTCAAGAGTTTAGTTCAAAACAAGGAGACTTAGTTGCCATTTAGAGAGTACTACAAAGTTAGTTGTTGGAATGCATAATATTCCAATTTAGAGAAATTTTGAAGGGTTTGAAAGTAGGTATACTAGTCTACCTGGGCTTACATAACAAAATATATAGACTGGGTGGCTTAAATAACAGAAAGTTATTTTCTCACAGTTTTCGGGGGCTGGAAGTCCAAGACCAGAGTGTCAGCACAGTCAGCTTCTGCTGAGGGCCCTCTCCTGGCTTGCAGATGGCCGCCCTCTCACGGTGTCCTCACATGATGGGGAGAAGGAGAGAGCAAGCTCTGTGGACTCTTTTCCTATGAGGGGACTAATCCCATGAGGAAGACCCCACTCTCATGACCTCATCTAAACCTGATTGCCTCCCAAGGGCTCCATCTCCAAATACTATCTCATTGGGAGCTGGGGCATCAACATATGGATTTTGGGGTTGGAGGGGGGAATACAATTCAGTCCATAGCAGAATGCTTTTAATTAAAGTTGTTTTTAACTTAATAGTGATCTTAAAAAATTCAATGTCCAGGTGATATGGACTAGGAATGGGCTAACTGTGGTAGGGCCCACAAGCACGTTAGCAAACTCTAAGTTTACCTGATATACAATGGTTGATCGCCAAGACAGAAAGGTTTAACAAGCAACTGATAAAATAGCCGTCCACTAATATGTAATACAAAAAGATATTTTGTGTGCTCAATTCCTTGTGTCTTTAGAAGAGCTTGAGAGGGGCCGGGCACAGTGGCTCACACCTGTAATCCCAGCACTTCGGGAGGCCGAGACGGGTGGATCCATGAGGTCAGGAGATCGAGACCATCCTGGCTAACATGGTGAAACCCTGTCTCTACTAAAAATATAAAAAATTAGCAGGGTGTGGTAGTGGGCGCCTGTAGTCTCAGCGTCTCAGGAAGCTGAGGCAGGAGAATGGCGTGAACCCAGGAGGCGGAGATTGCAGTGAGCTGAGATCTTGCCACTGCACTCCAGCCTGGGTGATAGAACTCCGACTCAAAAACAAAAACAAAACAAAACAAAACAAAAGAAAAAGAAAAGCTTGAGAGGAATTTGGAGAGATAAAGATCCTGTTTTTGTCCCCAAAATGTAGGTTTGCCCCTAAAGTATAAATATACCCAATTTATGTACCAGTGTACCAACAATTGGTAGGTACATTGTTGAAATGTACTGGGAGGCATTAAGTATTAATGATATGAAAGAACTTGGAGAGATGGAAGTAGGAAATTAAGTTACATTTACCCAGAAAAATTGGAATGTGGAATGCATAAAACTTAATGATATCACTGACATGGGAAAATGAAGGGAAAAATATAATTACTTGAGAAATATTTTATTGTAACCCTGAAGATAGTTCTAAAAATCTGTCCTATCCCCTAGTCCATTACCAAATTATGCAAACTATTTTATATATTTCTTTTATCTTTATACACTTTAGGTAATTAATTAATAGGTTTAGTTGAAAGTAAGAGTGGTAGCCTCCAAAATGAAAATAACAGTGCTGCTTACAACTAATATTCTTTAGTTTTTAGCTAACTTCTGTCAGGCCCTAAGCCTGAGGACGTTTTATTTACTCTGTAGTTCTTTAATAATTGGTGAAGTCCACTGGCATGGTCGACTGGCACATTTTCTCTGGTGGGTTGTGCTACTTGATCTCTGTATCTTCTTTATTAGATTGGTTTAATGTACATTTAGTGGCCTGCTGGGCGCCTGAGACTATGACCTCTAACATCTCACTCATTTCACCAGAGTGGCTTGGAGACAGACAGAGTAGAGTACAGAAGTAACCAAATGAAGAATTAGAACTAAAGATCCATTTTGTTAATGCTTCCTGGGAAAGTAAATCTTACAATGAAGCTACGTTATAAGCTTCAGTCAGATTCTTTCTTCTGTCTTCCAAATGTTGAGGCATTTGCTTTACTGATACTTGTCTGTATGTACATAAACTCTGGGGCTGTTTTTTTTTAATAAAGCCATGAATAGACATTGGATTCTTCCTATCAGTGTAAAGAATTCTGTTACCTCTTTTGTCCCTCTTCTTGTGGCTACTGCTGCATTTTAACTTCACTCTTTGCTTCTTTGTGTGTGTGTGTGTGTGTGTGTGTGTGTGTGTGTGTGTGTGTGTGTGTGTGTGTTTTGAGATGAAGTCTTGCTCTGTCTCCCAGGCTAGAGTGCAGTGGCGTGATCTCGGCTCACTGCAACCTCCGCCTTGGGTTCAAGCAATTGTTCTGCTCCAGCCCCCCAAGTACCTGGGATTACAAGCACGTGCCACCATGCCCAGCTAATTTTTTGTATTTTTAGTAGAGATGGGGTTTCACCATGCTGGCCAGCCTGGTCTCAAACTCCTGACCTCGTGTTCCACCTGCCTCAGCCTCCCAAAGTGCTGGGATTACAGGTGTGACCCACCATGCCTGGCCCACTCTTTCCTTCTTAAGAGTTCTAGCTTGTCACCACCAGGCTATTGATGGGGCCTTGCTATTTCTAAGAATGCCATTAGGCTGAAAATGAAGGCCATTCTATTTTTTCTCCCAGGAATTCTCATATCTTTACCTTTTATACCTAAACCCTCTGCCCCTACAGACAAAAGCTGCAGGACTGGGCCTTATGATCTGATCAGAAATCAGATAACATCAGAGATTCAAACTCTCTCCTTCAGCTTTCAACACTACAGTTCTGCCCTAAGGCTTGAAGTTGACACCTTTTACCTCTGTCACCAAAGCAAAAAGTCACTGATAGGATTGAAATGAGAGAAAAGGCATTTGAGCACTATAACTCTTCAGTGGTCATTTTTGTCTCTAGATTTTCAGAAGGGGAAATATAAGGAAACTCCTAAACTAAGTCTAGGAAGCTGGCTCATTTCTCCATGACTAACTGCAACAGGCCATAGGTTTCTAGTGTTGTGGAGAGCAGGGCAGGGCAGGCAAGGCCAGACTCTCTCGTTGTCAGGGTGAGGACATGTGCCCTGTCTCACCTTAGGCTGCTCTTCCACAGGTGGGTCAGGAGCGGAATTCTCTGTGCAGACTGCTCAGTAGGGAAAGGGAGAACACATTGGCCCAGGCGTCTGCACTGTCAGGCCTTGCATTTTTCTCACTGGCTCCAGAATATCTGGAAGAGACAAACATTCTCCCAGTGGGACATTCTGTGAGTAAAAGGACATACGAAACTGCTTCTTTCTAAAAACTCACTGTATTAGGATGCACTTTAATTTTTCATGCTATGTACCAACCTGGCCAGCTTGAGTGAAGCCTTTGGGAAAATGTCTTTTATTCATTCTCCCTCCCACCCTCATTTTTTTTCAAATGGAACACATGCAACACATGCCCTGGCATGGGCTTTTTTAAGCAGTTCCCTCTTGGTCCCTACTGATTTTAGAACTTCCACCCGTCTGTAAACAGTGGATGCTTGGTGGTCACAAACAACTCGCTTTTCCTTTCTCTCTTGTTAAGATGCCCAAGATAGTTCTCCATCCCTTTTATCCCACTTTTCCCATTCATTTTTAAGTTGACTCCATAGTAGAAAATGATACAAAGAATGAGGTAAATTGAGGGTGCTCATCTCTTTGGCTGCATCTGGTGACTATATTAATCTTATACATTTTTTAAGGTCATTGCCTGACAATAGTTTCAGCTTCTGTCTTTGTTCACTCTGAAATCCAAACTGGAATGGAATGGAAATGTCATAAAGCTTTATTCATTTCTATGGAGGATTTCATAGAATAGGGCAGAATAAAAATAAGTGAAAATTTCTAATTTCCACTTGTTAATTTCTTTACTCTCAAAATCCCAGCTCTTCCCTTTCATACTAAATTGGAAGTCTATTCAATCTCTGTCTGCCTGTCTGTCTGTCTTCTCAATACCTGTCAAAAAATCCATGGAAAGGCTTTAGCATAATGTCTATAATGTTAGCTATTATTATTATTGTTCTTCTGTGTAATAAGAATTATAATAATAATTATTATTACACAATAATTATAATTATTATTATAGCTTTTTGTAGAAATCCTAAGTTGGTTTTATATTAATTCCTACTTCCTGAGGACTTGATTGTGTGTTTACACTATAAATAGTGAATTGTAATAAGGCAGTTGCATACTTAAGCTGAGTAGACTTGCTTCCATGGCAGGAAGCAGTGAAAAAGAACAGTCCTGAATTCCTACAGAAATTGGATGAAATATACTTGAGCTTTTAAAGATATTTTATTCTCTATATTTTATTCCTCTAGACTTTGTGGATTTGAACCATTCTATGATGAAAGAGGCGATCAGTTCATGTTCAGGAGAATTCTGAATTGTGAATATTACTTTATCTCCCCCTGGTGGGATGAAGTATCTCTAAATGCCAAGGACTTGGTAAGTGTAATCAAAACAAAATGAAACAAAATGAAATAAATTTATTTTTAACTAATTAATGGGCAGTACAATTTTTTAAAATTTTACCCTTATTAATGCCATATTTTCTTTCAATTTTAAAGATTTTAATAAAATTAGTTCATTAATACATTTTCCTTAGAGAATAAAAACTAGATATGTTTTTGACTCATCACTAGTTGAATTATCATAAACTACAATTACTACAGTATTAATGAGCTTTTACTACCTGATAAGTATAAAAACCTTGCTTATGAAGAAAGCTGTGCTGGGTGAATTCAAACACAATTTACACAGAATTCTGTTTTAACATGGCTTGCAATTGCCTAGAATTTAGATGTACTTCATTTCTTTTTTGTTTCTTTGTTTTTGAGACAAGGTCTCACTGTCACCCAGGCTGCAGTGTAATGGCATGATCATGGCTCATTGTAGCCTCCAACTCCTGGGCTTAAGCAATCCTCCCACCTCAATCTCCTGAGTAGCTGGGACACAGGTGCATGCCACCACACCCAGCTAATTTTTAAAAGTTTTTTGGAAATATGGGGTCTTGCTATGTTGCCCAGGCTGGTCTCAAACTCCTGCCCTCAGGTGATCCTCCCACTGTGGCCTCCCAAAGTGCTGGGATTACAGATGTGAGCCACTGCACCCAGCCTAGATATACTTCAAGTAAAACAATATTGCTTCCTGAAATTTCATCAAATTTATTAAAATATCCTGATAGTAACGTAAGTCCCATTATGCATCATTAGCATTATAAAAATGTTCCACTGTGTTAATAGTTCATTTTGTTTGTTTGTTTTTACATTGCTTCTCACTTAAGTTAATATTGACATTTGTTTGCATTCAGGAAATCCATACCTTCTGGGGAGGTCACTCACCTCTTATAAAATAAAGAGGATGCTAACATGAGATTGAAACATTTCTCATCAATCCACTAGAGAACAACCACACAGACATAATCAAAAGCTGACTTTTGAATCATAGAAGGTTAGATATAGAAGAGGTCTTAGGAGGCATCTAGTCCTCCTCTCATTTTAAAGATGAGAATGCTAAAGACCAGAGAGGTGAAATGACTGCTAAGGTCACACAGCTTCCCAGCAGAAAGACATTATTAGGGCTGATCCAGTTGTCCAGACTCCCTTTCCTGTGCTCTTTTTTCTTCATGCATTTCTTCCTTACCCTCTGTGTTCCTTCATGGAACAGATTCCCTAAGGCTCATGGCTTTTCCAGCATGTGTGGGAAGAGAAAGTCAGTGTGTGTGATGTGTGATGTATAAATATATCATTGTAACTCCTTCCTCAAGTCATACCCCATGCTCCTAAACACCTCTTGAATCCATCCAGTTCTCTCCCCCGGACCACTGCCCCAACCTCCTATCTGACCTCCCTGCCTCTTCTCATGCCTTTCTCAAATACAGTCTGCACAGGATCCAGACGGATGGTCTTATAAATAAATCGCATCGTGTCCTTGTCCTGCTCTAAGAATCTTAGGATAAAATCCAAAACCCATAACAAGATCTACATGATGCTGCCTGGTCTGGGGCCTGCCACTCTCTCCTGTGCCATCACTCACTTCACATCTCTCCCCTTTGATCACTTTTCACTCTAGTGCACCACACTTCTAGTTTCTCATCAGCATAGCTCAGGATATTGCCATGGCTCTTTCTTCTGCTCTGTAATGTTCTTTCTTCCTCCCCACCTTCTTCTCCATTACACATAGGCATGTACACACACACACACACACACACACACACACACACACACACACCCCTGGGTAACTCATTCTCAAGCCCCAGCTGCCACTAGATATCCCTTGGGAGGCATGGTCGGCCTTCCCCTTCAGTGCCTCCCACCTATAGTTGGTTCCTTCTGCCAAAATCTTCCTTTACCCCCTGCACTCCCCAGTTCATAACAGTCATCACTTATATATTTAATGGTCCTCCTTAATTAGATTTTAAGCTCTGGGGCAGGACAAAGCGTGTGTACCCAGACCTTAGAACCACATAGGCATATAGGACTGACTCAGTAAATGTTTATTGGATGAAACAATGGATCTGGAAGTACACCATGAAGTTTCAGAGTCTGACACACCTGGATTTAAGTGCCCCCTTTGTCATGTCCTGGAAGTGTAACCTCAGGCTCATGATCTAACCTTGCTATGCTTTAGTTTTCTCATCTAGGATGATAATTGTACCTATCTCTAGGTTGTTGTGAGAATTAAGGAACATAATGTATGTTAAGTAACTAATATCAACTAACTTAATAATAGTACTCTTATTTAGCCCTCCTTCCATTTCTTTTCACCCTTAATAAATATTAAGTGAATAAGAGGGTTAGCTTTGATGTTCCTTCATTCAGCTAGATCCCTTGTTAGTTTATCACTGCTTAAAACTTCAGAACTGGAAGAATCCTTGAGCTCCATAAATGTATACTTACTAGCAAAACCCACATCTGTTGTGTCATCGGCAGAGACTAAGTGCTAAGGAGTTGGGGAATTGGATGTAAGGGGTACTGCAGGGTAATGGCAAGGCTTTGAGTGTGATTATGACCTTCAGAAAGTTTCCTAATAATTCAGTTATGATTGTTATCAATATCTTCAAATGTAAAGATTAACAATGGTGTATATAAATTTTGGGTGCACATTGACTTTCAATAAATTCTTTGTATTTTTGTGAGGAAGATAGTAATGAGGAGGGAGAGGAGAAAAATGATTGGAAAAGAAAAAGAAAATACCTAATTGTCAAAAATGTTGTAAGGATTAGGGCTCATTTACATAAAATTATTAGTAGTCCTGTTCAACGGATAATAGCCATGACTACTATCAGATTTTTATTTACTACCATGCCTTCTTTCTCTTAACCATCCTACCTTACTCCATGTCCTCTCAGATTTTAAGCCTAAAGAGCCTCATGTCTCTGCCCACTACAAATCTAGCCCAAACACACATTCTTTTGCAGAAAGGAAGTGAAGAGAGAACCAGATAGTATTTATTCCTCATTTGACTTGCCGCCTGATTTCCTTAGCCTATGTTCACGTCTCCTTAGGTAATTAGAGTTAGAAAAGACCTGAGACCTACGATCATTCAAAGCTCCTTATTTTGCACATGAGCAGGCCAAGGTACAGGGAGATTGACCACCTTGGAGACATCATGCTGTAGTGGCCACAAGATGCGCTCTGACATACACAGACCCGAGTTTAAATACAGGCTCCATCAATTCCAAATTGTCTGACCTGAGGCAAGTCACTAAATCTTTCTGAGCTACCTTGCTTCCCTCATTTATGAATTGGCACTAGTAGTTCCAAATGATAAGGCTGCTAAAAGATTACATGAGTTTTTAAATAGTTATATATGCATCTAAGAAGCAATTACAAAGGAATTAAAGTGGAAATAAGATTCTGTAAGGAAAGAGCCTGAGGGGGTGTCCACAGGCAATTTATATATTTGTCTATATCTAGGGTCACAAAAGTAGCGAGTGGCATAACCAGGGCTTGAACACACTTCCTGACTCCCAATAGTCTCTGCCTCATATCAGGTCACCCCTACTAAGCCCAGGACTGTGGATTATTTTATTTGCTGACCTTCCTGGGAATTTATTGACTGCCCATCCTCACAAGCAGGGGTAAACCTCCAAGAATGGGCTGCCATTGATTGGATTCCATTCTTTAGGCAAATCATGCCCTCAAGCCACTGACTTCTTGGATTATAAAATGATTTTTAAACTCTGGGCTTAGTCCTTCAAGTACCCTCAAGGGGTTAGAAAGAACTATAAACCCCAAGATAGAAACATAAGGTAGTATTCCGTAAGTGCTGGGATACTCTCCCTTTTGTTTGCCATTTAATCCCCACAGAAAGAATGATGATGCATGAATGATTCCGTTCTGTTACCATAGAGATGTACTTTAAGTTCTGAATTCTAGGTGATTGTGAAGCGCAGCCCAGAATTATTTTGCTGGTTCTGCCTTCAAAGAACTTCCAGTCCACAGGCAAGTGAGGAGCTGTTTCTTGACTTCTGTTGGAAAGCCGTCTGCCACTTTGGGGGTCTCAGGTGGTACATGGCCCTGTCTTCTCATACTCCCTCAGCTACTGCTACCTGAAGCTGTGCCTACCTACAGTGGCCCCTGAGGACTTAAACAATTTTTTTCTGACATATATTTAGTGGTACTGCTGGGAAATGGAATAAGATCTGGAAGTTTGTAAGCTGAGGGCAAGCCCAGGTCATCCTAAAAACCTCCCTAAGTTTATGGTTCTTTATTATTTCAGGTCAGAAAATTAATTGTTTTGGATCCAAAGAAACGGCTGACTACCTTTCAAGCTCTCCAGCATCCGTGGGTCACAGGTAAAGCAGCCAATTTTGTACACATGGATACCGCTCAAAAGAAGCTCCAAGAATTCAATGCCCGGCGTAAGCTTAAGGTAAGATAGCATATATTTTGTTTTGTTTTGTTTTGTTTTGTTTTCAAAAAATTTATCTCATCTTGATCTATCAATAATAGTTCTACCGTTCTTCATCTAATACTATTATCTATTTCTTAAGGCACCAGGGAAAATCCTGCTTTGAAACTCCAATAAGGCTGACACAAAGCTACTTAAGTTTTCTTATACTCTCATAAGGAATACATGATTAATAAAGGGAAATTTGTTATATAAGTTGATATTTACATATCAAATATATTATTGCTGCTTCTCATCTAATTAAAGTGTACTGCTTAAACAGCATTGTTCAGGGAAAACTGATATTTATTCAGAAAGTTGTTTTCTTTCAGAATATGTAAAACTTGGGAAACAATTTTTGAAACTATATTTACTAATATAGATAAATAATTACTTGACAAAAATTTAAAAATTTAAGTGATATAATAAATTACTTAACTAAATATATCATTTTATATAGTACCTATCGAATAGAGATTAGGAGCTTTTCTATTACATAACTGTGTTTAGGACTAGCTATGTAAGTAGAGGATCTCAGAGAGCAGCTGGGGGTCAGAATTAGGGTCCTATGCAGCCATTGCTTATGGTCTGATACAGACTAAATAAATCTGAAAGGTTCCATGGTCAAATTAATTATAAATACCCCAAATTAAATAGTATTGACTTCACCTAGGATTTCTCCAGCTAGTTTGATAACGGAACTCTTATATCCCCATGATGACATCCATGTGGTAAAAACTACTAACATCCACAGAACTAGTGTTCTGTAAAACAAATACACCGGGAAACACAGATTAAAATTTTCAAAAATTGGTTAGCCACAGGTAAACACATGTATTCAGGCTTTCAGTTGTCCAGATGATTAAATACACTAATTTGTATTTAATTTGAGATGAAAGAGGTTTTACTGTTCATTCTCCAAATTTTCTTTTGGCAAACAATCTAGGAATAAGGTACTTTGAAAACTTTAACACTAACCTATAAAACGGAATCCCTAAAAGCAAAGCTGGGGTTGAGCTCTGATGTGGGGTGTTAAAGCAGAGGTAACACTTGACACTCTTCTGTTTCCAATCAGGCAGCGGTGAAGGCTGTGGTGGCCTCTTCCCGCCTGGGAAGTGCCAGCAGCAGCCATGGCAGCATCCAGGAGAGCCACAAGGCTAGCCGAGACCCTTCTCCAATCCAAGACGGCAACGAGGACATGAAAGCTATTCCAGAAGGAGAGAAAATTCAAGGCGATGGGGCCCAAGCCTCAGTTAAGGGGGCACAGGCTGAGCTGATGAAGGTGCAAGCCTTAGAGAAAGTTAAAGGTGCAGATATAAATGCTGAAGAGGCCCCCAAAATGGTGCCCAAGGCAGTGGAGGATGGGATAAAGGTGGCTGACCTGGAACTAGAGGAGGGCCTAGCAGAGGAGAAGCTGAAGACTGTGGAGGAGGCAGCAGCTCCCAGAGAAGGGCAAGGAAGCTCTGCTGTGGGCTTTGAAGTTCCACAGCAAGATGTGATCCTGCCAGAGTACTAAACAGCTTCCTTCAGATCTGGAAGCCAAACACCGGCATTTTATGTACTTTGTCCTTCAGCAAGAAAGGTGTGGAAGCATGATATGTACTATAGTGATTCTGTTTTTGAGGTGCAAAAAACATACATATATACCAGTTGGTAATTCTAACTTCAATGCATGTGACTGCTTTATGAAAATAATAGTGTCTTCTATGGCATGTAATGGATACCTAATACCGATGAGTTAAATCTTGCAAGTTAACACAACGTAACACTTAAAAGCATACATTTTCAGCAACCGGTGGCACATATTTGAAGTGAATAGTAGCAAATTGTTTTTGCTTTGAAAATCTAGCCATCCTACATCCTTTGGATTTCTTCACAAGGCAGTAATTCCTTTGAACTACTGCTTAGCTAATACTAGGTAGTGCTAAAAGACATGTTCCCATAACTTTTACACATTTTACTTTTTATCATTGATGTGTTCAAACTGTTTACAAGGAGATGCTTGTAGATGATAGTTGTACATATGTGCAAAAAAAAATCCACTTGCAATGGTAAGAAATTGAAGTATCCTTAAAGTCCATGAAGCCATATGTCCCTAAAGCCTGTGTGGAGAATGCTTTATTTTATTCTTATTTATATACACTATATTAATAATAACCAAAATGTTCTAAGATTCTGCCATTTTACAACCCTGGAGGAAGTAATTTACAAACTCATGCTGAGTTCCATTCTTTCCTTCACCTGCTCTCCAATAAGATGACTTTCTGATAGACAAAGCTTAGGGTGTAATAAACAGGGAAGAAAAGAAGGTAAGACTGTACTTAAACTGATGAAGATAAGATTGATTCCTTTTCATTTTCCAGATAAAATTGTATTTACTCATGAATTTATACAACTTTACAGATGAGAACATTTTAATGGATAAACTCTATAATTACCAAGTTGCAAATATTTAGAAAAATCTATTTCACAGGTTAGTGCCAAAATGTCTTCATAGAGTAGGAATAATATTCCATTATAAGATTATTCATTATTTACTTTAATAGAGTAAGAAAACATTATTGTTTATCAAAGCTCTTTTTTTATCCAATTGATGGTTATCTACACATATCACTTATAAACTAAAGTTATTTATGAAAAGCTAGTATGTCTTTTTCTCGTATTTGGAATGAAAGTACCCACATTTTACAATGTAGTGTTGAGAATGTGGCTGCCAATAAATTTAGCACAATGCAATTTATTTACCTTAAAAAACAAACAAAAACAAAAATAAAAATACTGATTTCAAATCAGACTCTTAAAAAGCTGGAACATTAGACCTGATATTTTATTATGATTTTTCCCAGAATAAGTTTAATTTCTCTTTGACTTTCATAGAAACACTTTCCCCTTATAGAAATTACACTAAGTATCTCCAATTTATTTCTAGTTTGAGTTGAAATGAATGTTTTATCAGATTAATTGTGTGTCACATTTTTGGTGGGTTTTCTCAATTTTAAAAAAGAATTCATTTTAAAAAATAATTATTTTCAGAGACCAAATAAAGACAATAAAAATGACTATCACATAAAAATCCTTGTTAAAAAAGAGATCTTAAATTATGTTGGCTCTCCCTCAAAACTGTTAAATTAGAAAACGAAACTAAAGCTCCAGTTTGTAGAGGCTGTTGGACCTCAGTAGACATTCTTCTTTTCAATCACAAATCTCTCTCTACTACTATTCTCATGGGAAGAAAACAAGGTAGGACTTCTTATCTTTCATAGTTTAAGAATCTGACAGGTCACTGATATGGAGCCCCTGAAGAAGCACATCATCTGGGCTCAGAAGATTATTTTTTGTTTTGTTTTATTTGTACTATCTAGTAGAGAGCACTTTTCTTATTCCCTCTTTCCTTCCTTCCTCATTTAATTATTCCCTCTCAGAATTCCCATGTTGTCCATTATAAGGGGCTCGCTATTTTTAACCTTTAAGAATGTCTTCTTTGTTAAGCATTAAGATTTCCATTTAAGAGGATCAATTTCCTGTTGTACTTTTTACCATGAGACTGAAACACACACACACACACACACACACACACACACACGTGTTGGAAGAGCAAAGAGAGGGAAGGGGGTCTTTTTAGAAAGTGGCACTTCGCGCTTAGCTGAAAGATCAGAACACATCATTCCTCCCTGCCCACCCCCATATTGTTCCAAGGGCAGTTGTTACATTATTTCAACACTAGAGTAGGGCGGACTGCATTGTTTGGCCCTGAGAACTATAGAAACAACGTTGCAAATACCATGCCCAATGTGTATTTTAGAATTTACTCATTTAAATGAGTGCATATTACCATTCCTCCATGTGAGTACTCGAGTTGATAATTCCCTCTATCTTTTTAAACCTATAAACTACATTTTTAAAAAATCAATGGGAGTTTTAAATTTTGACTCATGTTAAAGATTAGATTCTGATAATGACTATATAGTGACTAATTTCATTGTTTCAGTAGGAAACAAATCAAACTTTCAAAAATGTTGGTCATTTCAGTCAAATTATTCAAAGATTTCATATACATACATCCTAAGTTAGGATAATTATGTTAACATTTTTGAAAGAACAGCCAATGTTTATATTGCTTGTTAAAATGGAATGTATTGTCTATCTCAAAGATTACTTAGCTAAATAATAGTAGACAAATAGAGATTTAATTTCACAAAATACTTCATAACATCACTCCTAATTGGCAATATAGTCACAAAGCAAAAGAATTCAAATTTCAGCAAACAATAAATTACATTTTACATTTTAGAGCTAACACTTATCACATTACATTATGGGTTTTTATTTTGAGATAAGTTCAGTTACATAGCATAAACTAGGTTTTTTTTATAACCATGAAGGACAGTCTTGAATTATTTCCCCCATTAACAAAGTCTAATTGGAATCCAGTATTTTTTCTCAAACTGTAATTTCACTTGTCCCAGGACACATAAATAGGTAAAAATTAGAATAATATCGTTGTAGAAGTTAATTGTCCAGAACAAGTGCATTATATAAATATAATGCAAGCACATGTCATTTAAGATTTTCTATTAGTCACATTTTAAGAAAAATAGATGAAAGTATAGTATTTTTAATCCAATTCATCCAAATTATTCTATCGATATATAGTCAATATTAAAATTTAATGAGAAATTTTGAATTCTTTATTTTTATACTGTTTTCAAAATCAAGAGTGTATGTTAGGCCTTTGGGACATCAAGTGCTCAATAGTCACATGTGGCTAGTGGCTACCATATTAGACAGCACTAGTCTAGAGTACTTTTTATTTTAAGCAAAGTGACACTTGAAGTTCTATGCTTAGATTTAAGTGGCCTCAGTTTTCACATTGAGGAGCTGGTGGGAGGCCACAAAGAAAGTGTTTCAGAAATGTTACACACTGAGTAAAAGCTTATTGACCACTCCTGCCCATTCATTTACTTCAGAGGAGAAATGATTCCTAACATGACTTCAAAGAACGGGCATTACTAAATTATCTACTGACCAATCCCTCTGATTCCTGATGGGCCCTGGAGTCTTGACTACAGCCTAGAGTCTCCTGAGTACTGCCATGATGCCAATAGCATTCTTGCTTACCAAAATCTACTCTCAGCCAACTATGTGTCTTCATTCAGGAAGAACTGCACATAGAATCTGATTTTGAGGCCTGGATTAAGCTTCATGCCATCCTTGTATCACAGGCAATATGTCTTTCTGGAAATCTAATGAACCATACCAAATCTGCATGATGAAGATTGTGTAATGATGGTGATATCATGCCAGTTATCCTCAAAGTGGGAATATGACCATTAGCTGGCATTTTTTAAGATTTCCTTAGAAGGGTTTAATCAACACTGCCATTACACATGGATTTAACAAAAGACTTTTGAAAATTTTTTACATACTGATTTTAGAATAATCCTCAAGGTTCTATAGTCATTTTTAGTGGAAGACTTGAAAGGAACAATTTTTACTGTGACTTCAATTTCATAGTATTTTAAACATATTTTGTAATTCAGAATGTTTAGCAATCCCTATGTCCTGTTTCACATGCATGGTAACTGATGGTGGGTTGCCTACAGGCTGAAGATTTGGAGAGAGCCATTTTGTTTCATAAATCAGTTTTTATTGCACAGAAGCAGCTGGTTGTATTTCAAGTTGGAAAAAGAAAAGTAAATGCCAGAAAAGGCAAAGGATAAACTTAGTAAGCCATTTATTTTGTTTTAGAATTGTTTTTGCAAAGCAAATTTTTTTAAAAAAAGGTCAACAAAGTGAATCAGCACTAGCATTTTCTTGATGGTTGACTCAATGTATAATTAACAAATATACATAGCAGAGTCAATTAATCATAGTGCCATTATGTCACTTATTTGTCATTGCAAAGTATTCAGTCATGTTGTCTAGATTTACTTTAGATGGTGCAAAATTTCCAGATAGTAACCTATGTAAAAGGATTTGTAATTTCCTTGTAATTCCTGCCTATTAGTCCATATTCTGATTTCCTTATGTTCATCACTGATATGTTCCTGATCAGGGTCATTGCTAGTAGTTGAGCATTTACTGGTTGAACATTGTTTAATGGTTAGATGTTATGTGTGTCTGCATTTAAAAAAATTATGTACATGTTATTTCACTATTGGTATTACAATATTCATTACCACATGATAAACAGAAATGTACCCAATAATTTCCTATAAAATTTTTCAAAGTCCTTTTATTCCCCTGACACACTCAGGGTGAATTTTTATCTCCTTGGCAAATAAGAAAAAAAAGGAGAGAGACCACTGGAGAGATATCAGCAAACCACCCACAGTAACCAAGTTCAGTATTTCCTCTTTCTATATTTTGACCAATATATTAAGAGCAAGTTTTGTCATTATTACTCCTTGTGGCTATTACCTGAGATCAGATAATATAATCTCAGCTCATAAAGCTTGGCCATTTCTATACTTATCTTGGAGAGCAATAACAAACTTGATTAATTTGTTTGGTTATTTAAAATTCCAACTTTCATAAATGCTCTGTGATGTACTCAAGACGATTGGGTTGTGTGATACTAACTTCCTGCAAGAACTCAGTCTGTTCCCTGTTGTCTGGTTCAGAGGTCCACCAGGGCAAAATAGAAGCCTTGCCGAGAAAGTGAACTGTCTTACTCCTTCAAAGGAATCAGATGTTGCTCTAGAGAAGACTCCAGGCATCTACCTGGTTGAGCTCAAATGAGGCAAGTGGGAGAAAACCTCTTCTCATCCTCTGATTGAAAGTGATACAATTTGAATATTGGTATATTGTCATTGGTCAGTAATGGAAAAATGAGATTCCACCAATGGGTTACTCTTTTCTTGTCTTGGTTTGCTATGCCTTATCCCAGATCAGTGTTTTGTTCCATCCCTATGGCCAACTCTAAAGCCCTGACAGGAGCATCCCAGACTGGAGAAATGCAGCGTATCTGTGGCCCAGAATTTTGTTTGATACTCTAAACAGCAATGCAAAGACTACAAAATCACACTATTCTAAACAGTTGTTTTCAGCTCATTTTGAAGATTGACCTGGAAAACATATAGATACAGAATATATACATTTAATCGTTGCTTGTGATTCGTTGTGTCAAAATAACATTTAATTTTCACTCTGATTAATCTTTATTTTCCATTTAAAAGATTATTTCAGGCTACTTAAATACAAGACCTTGCATTCTAATTTTTGAAAGCGGTTGTTTTCCCTGAGCTGTCTCTCAACTTTGACAGTTTGTGAATGATAAAAAGTTACTAGGTTTGTCCTTTCCTTGATAGATGTAGAGCAGTTCATCTGTTTTGTAAAGGTACAGTTAAGTATAACTATAGGCTGGGCGTGATGGTTCACGCCTGTAATCCCAACACTTTGGGAGGCCGAGGTTGGCAGATCACCTGAGGTCAGGAGTTTGAGACCAGCCTGGCCAACGTGGTGAAACCCCTAATACAAAAATTAGCTGGGCATGGTGGCACGCTCCTGTAATCTCAGCTACTCAGGAGGCTGAGGCAGGAGAATCTCTTGAACCCGGGAGGCAGAGGTTGCAGTGAGCCAAGATCATGCCACTGCACTCCAGCCTGGACAACAAGAGCGAAACTCCGTCAAAAAAAAAATATATATATATATGACCATAAATTGAAAACTATCATCTCATACTGCCTCCTTTTAACCTGACCTATTTTATATACCTACAATACAGTTAATATGCAGCAGCGTAGAGAACAAAGAGCATATTCATAATTTGTAATTTTGTTTTTCTTTTTACGGCACCCTTAAGTCTCAGTAATATTTTAAAAGTCCTCTATAAGCCAAAAGAACATTGTAACATATCCATTTATTAAGGAGTTAGGCCTAAACATAGTAATAGTAGTCCATTCCATGTCCAACAGATGTTGCTGTGTTTCCTTCAACATTTTTCAATGTCTTGTGAGTTTAGTGAGTGGGTACAGCTGAGTTGGGGTTTAGGTGATTTCTTATGCCCAATGAACTAAAGGTATCAGTAAAAGATTATTAGTAAACAAATTAGTTATTTATGCTCTTACTTGAATGTCAGTCATTCATTTTATCTCTCGTCTTTGAGATACACACATTAAAACTTATGTGCGTATTTTTTTAAAGAGTAATTTCCACATAATTCCCCAAGAACTGAACTCAAATCTCCAAAAATTTTTCAGAACTCAAGCAACCTATGATTCACAGAGCAAATCTACCAAAGCCCCATTTTTACTGGAACACAGGCATGCTCATTTATGTACATATTGTTTGTGGCTGCTTTTATGTTGTCAAGGCAGAGTTGAGTACTTTCAACAGAGACCATATGGACTGCAAAGCCTAAAATGTTTATCTGGCCCCTTACAGTAAAACAATGACCCTGGGTTTTCATGGCACCCCAATGCCTTTTTGGTGACTTGCAGGAATACAGATTCCTATATTCCAGTTTGTTTTTTTTTTTTCTCCTTAGCTTAAGGTTCGTATTCCCATTTGCTTCTGAGGAAGTTAGGAAAATTTTGTTTTATGTTGCAGATGCTCTCACAACAATAATTGTGCTGGAGATAGATACAACTTAGTGAAATTTTCCTACAGAACTAAAAACGCAAAATTGCATCACTCCTGAAGAAAAGAAATTTGGAGTATGAATTGAGTTGGTTGAGAGTAGAATTAAAAAGATTTCTAGCACTTTGAGCATGTTTTAGAAATTTGATCCTTACATTTAAAATTATGTAAATGACATCTTTCACTGGCATTTGCTCACATTTAAGTCAATCTACAGCTGTTACTTACTAAGCTAAGAAATAAGATCCCTATGGTTCTGAATCTCTCATAATATTCTGAAGTAATTTATATCAATTGAATTTTCATTAATCATTTTAGGAAATATTATGTTTTATTTTGTGGCATTATATGACAATGACTTTCTCAACAATAGCTCAGGGAATACGCAAACAGCCAGCTCTTTTATGTAAGAAAGCCATTTTCTAATCCCCACGCTTTCCTGAGTGTTACGTATTTCATTTCTTTGAAAAGAGAGGGCCTTGAGTAAATGCTTTCGTTTGCTTTCCTTACATATTTAGAAATCCAAGAAGGGCCCTTGTCTTAGTCTATTTCTGTCACAGAGAAATTGTTCATTCCAAAATATCCACCTTAAGGGAAGCTAGTGACTGAGATATGGAGAAAAACATAGGCATTCATGACCTTTGTGTTTCCGTTTGACTTTCAACATCTGTAACCAAAAGGTCACAAATGAAATATTTAGTAGAAAGTGCAATATCAATTTATTAGGAGTACCTAAAATTATAACTCTGAATAATATACAGCAATATTATTGCTCTATTATTACAGCAATCAATAATATAATATAGCCACTAGGATACACTCGCTGTAGAACTCAGAACAAAAGATATCAATCTTCTGCCAGTCCGCATCATTATGTGTAGCAGAGACTTTACTGGAATGACTGAGGGGAAAGATAACAAAATGTAGATTAGGATTCCACATTCTCCCCTGCCCATCTTCTTGATTGCTCAGTTTGAAGACGATCATTGATGGACAAATACTTTAGAAATGAATGAAGTCAATAGCTAATGTTTCTCCCAGAAACTAAACAACATAGTTTAGGGGATATTAGGCCTACATTCTAATCACATTGTAAGGAAGTGATTTTCTAATTTTGAAGCTTCCCAGGAGCAGCCCCGTCCAGGAACAATTTTCCCTGTGAACTTTCACTGAGAAACTATTATATGCCATGGAGGAGTCAAAGATGAATTAAATCCAATGCTATCCTCCAGGAGTGAGCTTTGTAGTTGGAGAGAAAAGCCAACCTTACAGATACAACCTGTACATATATAACCTATGCTGCATTTAGGCAGATGATAAGCCCTAGGAATGGAAAGAGGGAAAAGCTCCCTTTTGCCAGGAATGATGAAGGAAAGCTTTATGGAAACACAGGCTGTATGTGAAAGATGGGTGAATCTTTGCAGGTAGGGAAGAAGTAGGGGGCATGTCTGGCTGAGAACCGGCCTGATCATAGAGTGGAAAAATGAAAGGCAGAGGTGAAGGAAGAATACTAAATGTGAAAGGCTGAAATACACAGGGAAGTGTTGCCAGTGTGCAACAGAATCTCATCTCGTGCAAAATTCCTTACTCCTTCCTTACTCTGGGTAGGTCCATGTGCAGCCTTTCCTCAGAGCATCTAGCCTGACATACTTGGCTCATCTGCTGTGCTTCTAAGCCAAATAAAAATCATCAAACACATCGAAGATATTTTTGGGAGTCACCAGGTTAAAGCAAAGCCTCAGTCACTGAAAGCAAAAACTGAATTGTCCAGGTCTCCACTGACAAAACAGAGTAAATGATAGTATGACAGATAATTTCAAGTTTTGCAAGACTCCAATTTCTGAAAAATGTCTCATGACTCCAAAAAATCACGTACTTCCTAAAATGTTGCCAGTGGAGGACCGAATCAAGGTTATTGCTGACCTCATTTTTTCAACCTTTTCAGTTATTTGACCTGAATAGGCAATCCCCCAGGATTTCTGATTGAATTCTGCCTGAAAGTTTAGATTTTAAAAGACAACCTGTAGGAAGCTAAGTCTCAGGCAACAAAATTTAAAACCATCAGAACTTGTTTCTCCAAACATCAACCTGCTCCTGTCAAGTCCTTTTTCATCTCTCCCTTTTGTCCCTTTACATACTGTTTTGTAAGTTCCTTTTGATATCATTTATTGCAGGCAGTATTTTTACATCCATCTTCAAGAAACTTGGGAGACATTTAGACATTTAGTATGTGTACTTTTAGTTGTCTTGCCTCTTTATTTCAGATAATGCCTGTGATTAGTGAATGGCGGCATTATTCCTGAAGACAAATGAAGGAAGATAGGGACCAAGATCGACTGTCATTTGAATGATGGAAGAGAAGTAGAATTACTGTGAGGTTACAAAAATCGTAAGTTAGCAGACATTGAGAAAGGAAAACTTCCTACTTGGGCTTTTCAGGCTTATGTGACATTATCTGGTTGTGTTTTCTAGTCTTTCCTAAAGGAGAAATTTTTATTCCTGGGTTGCTGAAAGCTTTCTGGACTAAAAGGATATAAGCAGCTCAATAGCAGCATAGAGGATTAGATTAATGGAACAGCACTGCATACAGGAAACCTAAATCTCCAATAGTTTAGGCTGCAAGTCAGTAGCCAAACACAAGAGCATGTAAGATTTGGAGGACAAAGTATAAATATTTTAAGTTTACACAACCAAGATTATAGGCTACCTTCCCAACTTCTAATTTGAAGAGCACTGAAAACGGAGCTGTGAACACTTCATTTTAAAAACCTGACAATATGGTGCTATTGACTACTTAATACAAAGATATATTACAATATTTTTAGGTAAATGTATTAAGTCTGGCCTGGGCATAAATGTACATACAGAAAATGTTTGTAGAGAATTCATCAAAATCATGCCCATTTGCTGTTGTAGAGCTACAGTATTCTTCAATGGTGGTGACTGA
Organism: Pan paniscus; assembly: GCF_029289425.2. Lineage (NCBI taxonomy): Eukaryota > Metazoa > Chordata > Mammalia > Primates > Hominidae > Pan > Pan paniscus. The sequence continues at coordinate 106,756,165 of NC_073253.2, forward strand.
CCAGTGAGTTTCTACTTCCTACAGATGGGACACAACAGTCATGGGCTGTCTCAGCTGCCCAAAGCCTGAGGCAGACCACATGAGAGCTGTGGCTTCTTCTTGGATTCAGGTTGGATAACCCAATTCAGTAATTAAATATGTAAATTTGGGGGGGGGTTGGGGGGTGTTTTCTAGGAACTTGAAGAGTACGTGACATTATAAAAAATGGGTGTTGGAAGACTAATTGTAGAAATTTGACCTGAGGGCCAATGTTACTTGGTGTAAGTTCACTCAGACAGACATGTCAGAACATGCCCAAAGAAGCCTATATCTTGCTGCTGGGAAATGTAAAGCAGTTTGCATGTAGAATATGATAATAAATCATTTAAGAACCCACCAAAACTTTGCATTCTGTGATTTCAAATGTTACCACAATTCAAGAGAGACACCATGGACATTTTTCTTACACCTGAAATGTGCAGTTGAATCACTCCTTGAGTGTTTTCCCATTCTCTCAGATAAAATTATACTTTGAGTTTCATAGCCTTTTTTTAACACTGAGTGCTCACATATTTTCTGTTGAGTAAAATTATAAAATCACTAGAGTTAAAAGAGGATATTAGTAATCATTTAATCCAATAAGCTCACTTTATTAAAGAGAGCTATTATGCCCAAGAGAGGTAATGGCTTACCTAAGGTCACAGTGGCTGAAGAAGGAATAGACCAGGGTTGCCCAGCTCCTAGTCCAGTGCTCTCACTACCATTCAGGCTGCTATAATAAAATACCATAAACTGGGTGGCTTATCACAATTTATTTCTGACATTTCTGGCACAAGTCCAAGAACAGTCCTGCAGGTTTGGTATCTATGAGTGCCTGCTTCCTCACAGAGGATGCCTTCTTGCTGTGTCCTCATATGGCAGAAGGACCGAAGCATCTCACTTGGGCCTCTTCTATAAAGGTACTAATCACATTCATTAGGGTTACCTAATCAACTCTCAAAGCTTTTAAAACCATTATCTTAGAGGTTAGGATTTTAACATCTGCGTTTTAGGGGAACACAAATATTCAAACCATAGTACCAGATGTTTTATTAAATGAGGAAAGTAACTCCCTGCTTCACAGTCATATTTTCTATTACATACTTACCACAGACAGCATCCCTAACTGCCTTCTTATAACATAGATCGTGGGTGTCCTTGTAATCACTTTTAGTTTTTTTCAATTCCAAACAAAATATCATAATTCCTAATCAAGGTAACACAATTATTTCAACATGTGTACAATAAATCCTGTCCATAATTTACAAAGGCAGAATATATTATTTGTTCTGAATATGTAATAGCAAATGAAGATTCAGCAGTATTGTATAATAGCTAATATTATATGAGACACTGGCAGGAGAGATCAGCATGTGTGTTGTTAATTTGACTTTCCAGGTTTATATTTTCCTTTTGTAAGAATTCAGGAAGTTAAATTACATACTTTAAATTCAGGCATATGAAACTAAATAGTACTTAATGTTAAATTACAAAGATAATATCAATGACCAATTTTAAGAGTGTCTACAAATTTTTATTTTGTTTCATACCAATTTAAAAATAAATACATATTTTATTGATACTAATACATATTATTAGTTTAATAAATATTCTAGTTTTACATATTGGTTCACAAAAGAATTAAACTTCTTAAAAATAAAATCTATACTATAGCTTTTATTGAACTGCAAGAGATGAATTTTAATATTTAACTATACATGTAAAATCTGTAAAAAACAATACAATAATTTAAAAATTATAGTTCCAACTTCCTGTTTTTTGAAATTATTCTGATGTTTCTTCTACACTCAAGTCCCAACCTTCTCTACTTCTAGAAGTTGAATGAGAAAGACATGGAAGATACAGCAGGCAGGCAACACAGGTTCTAGGGGAAACCTGATCAAGCCCTTAGCTTCTCTAGTTCTGTTGATTTCTCTACAGGGTAGGGATCACTACAGTCCCATTTAATTAAAAGAAACTGGATTTAAAACACCTGATTCTAAGGACGGTGGTACACTCTTGAGAAAAGAGGTAAAGCTTTTATTTGTATGAAAGGCAATTACTCAGCCCTAAAAGCTCAACAGACAATTAAGGGCTTAAATTATACAATGTTTTCCCATCTTCTCCAGATACAACCTCAATTACATAGTTTTTTAGCTTGAGATATTAATTGAATTCAGCATGATTGTTGATAAAATGCCCTTTGGTTAGAAAAGGAGGAGGAGAGAGAAGGGAGGGGAAGGAAAAAAATTCTATTAACCAGGAGATATTGTACAGATAGAAATCTACAATTTCAAATATATCCAACCTGAATGAACACTGAAATAAAAAGATTTTTAAGATTTACAAGCTCCCTAGTACTTTAGCAATTTATCTTATAGATTAGTTAACTACAGAATACTAGATTCTCATTATTTTTTTTTGAGTACTGTTTTAAACTTTAAGGGTTAACTAAGAGTTATCAACACAAACTAATATTTCATGCAAAAGTATCACTTTTATAATAATCTTTTTCTTGTATGAAACTAATTTCCTTAAAAAATAGCTACTATATACTGAAAACAGTATTATGCCAAATATTTCCCATATACACAAGTTTCTAATACATACTACCTACAAGCTACAGAATAGTCAACCATTTAACAAGAAGGCAGATTATATTCTTTCATTTCACCAACTGCCATATCAAAAGTTACTTATCTTTGAAGGAAAATATTTGCTGGCAATAATTTTATCTCATTGACAACTGATTTATATCTAAAGTTTAGATGTCCTATTTATCAAGCAATGAAGGCTCTAGAGACTAACAAAGATTTCCATTTAAGATATTATTCCATATTATTGTCTATTTCATCTTACTACAAGACAAATTAATAAATATGCTATAGGACTGTGCTATTCAATACAGTATCCACTGGCCTCATGTGGCTAATGAGCACTTAAAATGTGGCTTGCCCAAATTTGTAAAATGCATCCCAGATTTCAAAAAATTAGTACAAGAAATAGTACAAACTATCAGAATAAATCTTTACATCAATTACATGTTAAAATGATAACATTTTGGATGTATTGAGTTAAATAAAATGTTAAAATTAACTTCAGCTGTTTATTTTTATTTTTTAATGTGGCTTCTAGAATTTTTTAATTACATATATCACTTACATTATTGTTCTATCCTACAGCATTGCTATAGAAGCAGCGGACTCAATTATTTATGTTAATATCCATCCCAACCCACATCATTAAGCTTTTTTATCATTATAGTATGAGATAACATATTTAATACATGATCACAAGATTCCTGAGCTTAGAATCATGAACACCTCCACTCTTAAAAATGAAACCAAACATAACCTGCTGTAATTATCCTGGCAACAGTGATAAACTTTAGATTTGTGTTAGGTATGGGTCTGCAAAAAAGACAAAAGGAATCTTTTGGAATGATGGAAACGTTCTAAATCCAGATTGTGCTGATGGCTGCATAGTTCTACATATGTATTAAAAAAAAATCACTGAATTAGATACTTAAAAGTGGGTAAATTACATAATATGTAAATTATATATCAATAAAGCTGTTTTTGTTTTTTTAAAGTACACAGCTAGAGCCCAGCAGATCTAAGGGGCCATCTAGAAGCTGCACATACATTTTAGGTGATTCAAACATAATTTTTAAATTTATCATTCTCACAATGAAAATGTTTCCATGAGGGTAATTTTACCTAGAGTGGGTCCATGTTTAACAGTGAATTATGTAATTACTTATTGGAGGTATATGTTGATAAGGACAAAGAGAGCACTAGAGTAGAGATAGTGGGCAGTTTATTTGCTTTTAGGGACATCCAGTTCAGGAAATAATAGCCCTTATAGTAATGTGTACTATCTTGTCACAAATCCCTTACTCAAGTTAGGCACCTTTGGAATTTCACCATCCTAGATAGAACAGTAGAATATGAGACTTCCTACTCTACGCTAATAAAAACAAATAAAAAATAGATGAAGTCAAAACTAACATTTACCAATTTCCATGAGAAACTGAAACTAAACTACTGAGTTTTCTTTCACTATTGCAGAACAAAAAAAAAGAAGAAACCTAGTAATTCAAAAGTACATTCAATTTAGAAAAGGATCCTGGTAATTAATAAATCATTAAGAATATAGAATCCTTTGTGCATTCCTTCTGTCAGATCTTGATCAATCTAGATACTATGAGATAATTCACCATGAACATTGTGCTGCTGCCACCTTTTGTTTTTTGAAATCTATCATCACCAGTGGCAAAAAATAAATAAAAACAAAAGCAAAAAACAGCTTCACTGTTCCACTTTGTCAAAATGGGTATGAAGAACTTTGATTTATTCTTTCTTTACACTCAAGAAAACACAATAAAGTAAAACACAGATCAAACTACCATGCACTTGAAACACTATATACCTTTCTGCATTTCATGTCTTGTTTAGCATGTATTTCAGGGCTCACTTTACCCATATTAACAACAACAAAACAGTAGACACAGGAATACTAACACATAAACAACTAACATTAAACACGGAAATGGATTTCGAGATGTGTGCATGTACACAAAAAAATATATACAAAGATTTGCCTGGACACCTGAATTGCCTCAAGTTCCCATTTTAGAAGTAAACTAGATGGAGAGTTCAAAACCCAAAGTCATTTAGAATGTGAAAATCATTTAGAAATTCTCACTTAAGGCACCCACAGAATTAGGGGACCCACAATACTCAATTCTAATCATTATAAAATGATATCTAGGCACTTGGGTAAATCTAAGACTGTATTTGTTCTAGTTACAGACTGATGCTTTTAAGAGTCTCAAGATAAGTCTTGGACACCAACTGAATTCCACATTTTAAACTGGGGCCAGGCATGGTGGCTCACGCTTATAATCCCAACACTTTGGGAGGCTAAGGTGGGGAATGACTTGAGGCCAGGAGTTCAAGACCAGCCTGGGCAACACAGTGTGACCACATCTCTACAAAAAATTAAACAAAAATTAGCCATGCATAGTGGCGTGCACCTGTATTCCCAGCTATTCAGGAGGCTGAGGTAGAATAACCCCTTGAGCGGTCAGATCAAAGCTGCAGTGAGCTGTGATCATACCACTGCCCTCCAGCATGGGCAACAGAGTGAGAACCTGTCTCAAAATTAAAAAAAAAAAAAAAAGTGAAAATGCCCTCTCTTACATAGCTATTTACTTTAGGAATAAAACCAAACATTGTACTAGTGAACCAAAAACATTTCAAATTTTTCTACCGGCTATGCAGAAAAGTGGAATCAATGATTTTTACAGGCCATGTAGCTGAGAGAGTTATCTGTAGTACTACAAGTTTGAATGTATTTTGCCTCTCATAAAGCTTTTCGTAAATCACCATAGAAGTTGGTTAAAGTGCTTGCCATGGCTGTATCTACCGCAGACTGAGGAATCATCCCACGCAGATCTGTCTGAATATATCCTGTCAAAAGACTCTGGTTTGGGTTGTCCTTAAGTGGAACACAAAACCAACCACAGGGATGGTTATATCCTCGAACAAATTCTGGTCTCTTTTCATCCCAGTCAAGACTTATTCCTATAAGGCAATTTTTAAAATGGCACTATTAATAGCAATAACTGACATAAAACTCTCATTTTAAGATATTACCAGAATTCTTATTTAAATATTTATTCTTATCCATATAGATGAAAATTAAATCCCAAAGTGACCATGGCAGAGTGAAAAAGAGACTTACCAAGGAGAATTCTGACAAGAGGTTGGCAGATAGGTAATGGGGAAACTTTTAATCCTTTCAGAATACATGACATCATATCATCTTAGTACTCCTTGGAAGCTACAAATCTTGGTTGCAGTACCCAGGCCTTGAGGTGCCAATAATCAAATCCATGGTACCGTAACTATTCCCCACAGCGACTACCATATTATAGTTTGGTACTGGCTAGTTAAGAATAAACAAGTAGATGTTTACTTACAACTGCTAACTTAAGTATATACTATATACAAAATAATATTAATTTACCTATAGGTACGTTTTAGAAAACAGGAGCCTTCCAGTGGCAGTATTTTTAATCTTGAAAAGAAAAATACAACACAGCTCAAGGAAGGAAGAATATTCTAAGACACACCAAATCTAGTACTTCTATGTGTATGACCAAGAAACTGTTTTCTGAGAGTGGCTTAGAAGAAAATCCATTTACTAGAACCCTTTCTTAGAGGCAGTCATGTGATCCACATTTGCTACCTCTGACCTAGAGGATACTGTGTAACTGGGAACAAAAACTTATCAGAAGGGTTTCAAAACTCTTTTGATATTGCTATTTTACTACCTAGAGTTTAGCACTTGCAAAAAATGTTAGTGATTACAGAGTCAGAGTTGAAAATATATCTCACAAGGAAAGAAACATCCAGCCAAGAAAACACAAATATTTAAACCATACTGAAAAAAAGCATAACATGTTGAGATTATTACCACAAGATAAAAGCCCTTCTTTATAGCCCACAGTATAGGAGAAATCAACAAATTCTCTTGGGGAAATTATATTCCAAAGCTGACCAGCAGTAGTGTAACGCATCACACAGCAATTCTGAAAAAGAAGAGGTAAGACAAGTGTTACTACTATAGGAAACATACATAGCTTCATATATCATAAACTTATCTCTGGAAAGAAACTAATATTTATTTAAAATGTTTCATAATTATAATAATTCTTACACTGATTCTGACAGGTCTAGATCTCTATTCTAAATCTCACTGCTATTGGATGGCCATGAAGAAGATATATAATCAAAATACAGAGGTACAAGTTATCCAGTATCCAAATATCTAATTAAATGCAGTTGTCTTATTCTATGTAACATTCCAAATGGAATTAGGGATGTAGACTGTTTCAGTGTTTAAGATCAAATCCACAAATACTTTGACTACAACATCAAACATTTTAATTAAAAAACTCAAACATTAAGCAATGAATTAATAAAAATAGAAACAGGGCAGGTCATTTTGGCTATATAATTTTAGAATATCTAAGGTGGCATTTTTATCTTTGGTCATTGATGTTGGCTTAGTATTAATGGAAAAGCTGCACACATTCACCTAGAAACCTAAATATGATGGTGGTGTTTTCAGAATTTTAGATTTCAGAATCTTAACTAAAGTTTTACAATGAAGGATGCTGAATATAGTTTTAAGCAGCAAGGGTATAGCTACTGTGGAAAACAAACTCAGTCTAACACTCATTAATTAGTATGAGGAAACACAAACTTTTTAAGAGGCAGCATGGGACTCCCCTGTGATATCTTTGTCGTGACTGCTATTCTCAAAGCAATGAATATAAGTGTGTACAAATGCTCATGCTCACATGCTCTGGCTCACTCATGCCCTCCCTCATGCACATACACACAGTCTAAAGTAATGTTTCTAAATAGATACCTCTTCAAAGTTCTCCAGAATATCCAAAGAAGTCATCAAGCTGTCCCAATCCAAACGACAAGGCCCTGGGCGTATATGGTCTATTATACTATTGACAAGGTCATCTATAACACCTTGGGCTTTGTAGCTGGAGAAAAAAAGTTTAAGTCAACTGCTGTTACAATAAAAAAATTTCAGCACACCCTTATAGTGCATAGCTAACTTTGAAAGTAAGGATAAAAATTAGGCCGGGTAGGGTGGCTCATGTCTGTAATCCCAGCATTCTGGGAGGCTGAGGCGAGTGGATCACTTGACGTCAGGAGTTCAAGACCAGCGTGGCCAACGTGGCAAAAACCTGTCTCTACTAAAATTACAAAAATTAGCCAGGCATGGTGGCATGCGCCTGTAGTCCCAGCTAGTTGGGAGGCTGAGGCAGGAGAATCACTTGAACCCCGGAGGTGGAGGTTGCAGTGAGCCAAGATCATGCCACTGCACTCCAGCCTAGGCGACGGAGTGAGATTCCATCTCAAAAAATAAAATAAAAATAAAAGAATAAAAATTAATGAAGGGTGGGCCAGGCATGGTGGCTCATGCCTGTAATCCCAGCACTTTGGGAGGCCAAGGCGGGCAGATCACCTGAGGTAGGGAGTTTCAGACCAGGCTGATCAAGATGCAGAAACCCAGTCTGTACTAAAAATACAAAATTATCCAGGCATGGTGGCTCCTGCCAGTAATCCCAGCTACTTGGGAGGCTGAGGCAGGAGAATCGTTTGAACCTGGGAGGCGGAGGTTGAGGTGAGCCGAGATCACGCCATTGCACTCCAGCCTGGGCAACAAGAGTGAAATTCAAATGAATTTTTGAGTGAAATCTCAAAAAAAATAATAATAATGAAGGGTTTTTTTTTTCTAAAGGGAATAAATCCCAATAACTTTTCTGATAAATTACATTCTACCGGTTACTGTTATCAGCATGTACCCTTCGTCCTCAAATCTAATAAGAGAACTGAGGGCTATACTATGTGTCATAATGAAGATAATAAAGTCCCTTCATGTAATAACATAGCCAAAAACAGTTTATAGAATGCCATAAGGTTTCCATTTATTTTTATATTCTTTCCTCAGTTATCCTCTGACATACTAGTACATGAATATTTTTACCCTGACTTTTAAAAACTTTTTATTAGGAACAGAGAAATAGGCCAATAGAACAGAACACCAAGGAACTGACTCATAAATATGTCAGAACTTGACATATTTCAAAGGCAGCATCACTTATCAGTGGGGAAAAATGTACAATTCCATAAATGGTGTGCCTAGATTCAATAGTTATCCTTATGGAGAAAATAAAACTTAGATTCCTATTTCTACCACTCATAATAATTAATTCCAGATAAATTAAATATCTGTGTAAAACATGTAAAATGGGCCAGGCGCGGTGGCTCATGCCTGTAATCCCAGCACTTTGGGAGGCCGAGGTGGGCGGACCACGAGGTCAGGAGATTGAGACCATCCTGGCCAACATGGTGAAACCCCGTCTCTACTAAAAATACAAAAATTAGCTGGGTGTGGTGGCGCATGCCTATAGTCCCAGCTGCTTCGGAGGCTGAGGCAGGAGAATAGCTTGAACCAGGTAGTCGGAGGCTGCAGTGAGCTGAGATTGCGTCACTGCACTCCAGCCTGGCGACACAGCGAAACTCCATCTCAAACAAACAAAAAAACACATAAAATGAAAAACTTTAAAATTTTGAGAAAAATATACAAGATACCATTTTTGTGACCTCAGAGTACAGGGGGATTTCTTGAATATGTAAAACACAGAAAAACACAAATAATACAAAAGATCAATTAAAATTAAAAACATGCATACCACACAAGAAAAAATAAGTCATTTTTTAAAACTAGCCACACACTGGGAGAAGGTAGTGTAACACATATAAACAGAATTATTATACAGGATATATGAATAACTCCTATAAACCAATGAGAAAAAGAAAATCCAAAGAAAAGATGTGCAAAGGACATGGTAAGACTGACCTGAAATGTCAAGAAATATACAAAAGATTTCAACTTCACTAGTAATCAAGTAAATACTAACAAGAACAATCTGATTAATACCTCTCAGACTGACAGAGATTAAAAACTCGTAAGTAGTGAATGGAGGGGGATGAGAATCCTGAAACTGCTACTTTAGAGAGCAAGTTGGTAATGTCTAGTAAGGTTGGAAGATATACATCCCTAAGACCCAAAGAAAATTACACGTGTGCACAAAGAGATATATACGAAGAGGTTTACTATCGCATTGTATTTTATAGAGAAAAATTGACAACAGCCTAAAAATCTATCAATAGGTGAATCTACAAACATAGATAAAAACATTGTGGTATATTCACATAGAGGGAAAATAATGGATTTACATATGACAACATGGCTAAATCCTGAGAACATAATATTTAATAAAAAAGGCAAATTACTAAATAAAATATGTACATACAAAGACATACACATGAATATAAAAAACACACCAAATAATGCTTTTCATTGTTTATGGATATATAAATATATGGTCAAAGTATGAAACAGGAACAACACACATAACTTCAGGACAGCAGTTACTTCTGGAGATGAAAGAAAGGAGATGAAATAAGAAACTAGCTTCAGCTCTATCAGTACCTTTTTTTTTAAAAAGCATGTGAAGCTATTTAATCATTTTATAACTCAAGCCAAACTTATATTATCTCCCCCACCGTAAATCTGCTCTCTCATCTTGTATTCTTTAACTTGGGGTAGAAGGAGGTAAAACAAATTAATCTAGTCAAATTAGAAAATCTTAGATTCAACTATGGCTCTTCTTCTCTTAACCCCATTTCCATAGTCAGAACTTATCAGTCACTACGGTTTTATCAGGACGATTTCCTAAATGTAAAGTACTTAGAACAATATTTGGCTCTCAATAAATGTTGGTTATCATTGCCACCACCATCGCTATCATTAAATCTTTCACATGCATTTGCCCTTTTTGACTTCTGTGCTGCGGCCTCAGTTACAGCACTTTGTGTCCAACTCAACACATCAGGTCCTACCTCTTTTGATCACATATCCCTTTAAGACTCTGAAAAAGAAAAACCAGTGTTTCTCATATGTGTTTATGCAGTAGACATGCAATTCCTTCTGCCTAGAACATGAACTCTTTCATTCCTTAAGAAATACTTATTCTTCCCTTAAGTGTTAGCTCAAACATTAGTTCTCTATGAAGTATTTTCAGATCTCCAAGCATAAAGCTCCCTTGGCACTCTTGATATTTTCAACCCTCACTGGGAATTACTAATTTAAAGAATTAACTTCCATACTTGTTTACAATGCTTAATCCAACTCCAATTTCCCTGTCCTCATCATAAATATTGTAAAATTCATCTTTCTGGAAATGTTATCTTTGGCATTACACTTCAGAACATTCTGTATATACTAACAGGGTCCAGCAGTTTTATTTTGAAAAATGGCTGAGTCTTAAGGATGTGAACATTCTACTCCAAGTATGCAAGGCAGTTGTCTCTACAAGCTTTAAAAAACAATATATTATTTTCTTATGTTATTAAATAATATTCAAAAATGTGGTTTTTAAAGGCTATAGCATATTCTATCACAAATGTTTCCTATTGAATTGTCTCCTATTGATTATTCAGGTTTATAATTTTTAATATTATAAATAATGCTGTGATAGAAGAGCAAGTACTTAAATCACTGTTATCTTTCTGATACATTCTTCAAGATAAGTTCCTAAGATAAAATGTTCTACAGCACTGAGTAAATGTAGAATATTAGAAGGGTCATGTATACAATGCTAAGAAATTCAGATTTTAGCAGTCATTTTATATCATTATTTATGACCTCCTCACCACCAACTCAGTCTACAAAGGACACGGACATTTTTAAGGCTCTGAATTCATAAGCCCAATTTGCCTTCCGGAAAGTTAAAAAAAAATCACCAGGTGTGGTGGCTCATGCCTGCAATCCCAGCAATTTGGGAAACCAAGGCGGGATGTCAGGAGCTCAAGACCAGCCTAGCCGAGATAGTGAAACCCCATCTCTACTAAAAACTACAAAAAAAGTTAGCCAGGCACAGTGGCAGGTGCCTGTAATCCGAGCTACTCAGGAGGCTGAGGCAGAAGAATCGCTTGAACCCGGGAGGCAGAGGTTGCAGCGAGCTGAGATTGTGCCACCGCACTCCAGCCTGGGTGACAGAGTGAGACTCTGTCTCAAAAAAAAAAAAAAAAAAAAAAAAAGTTAACCCTTAAAAAGCTAAATCTTACTAGCAATGACTACTTAGTGACAATGGATATAAGTTTTGAAATGTCTTAAGAGCTATGTAAGTCTATAAAAAGTTACTTACAGATATCCATTAAATTCTTCTGAGGGTTTTCTCCAAACAGTTACATCTTTCTAGAAAAATAAAAACATTATATGGTAATAATTGCATAGGTGGAACCCTAGACACAAAACTGATAATTTTATAAGTCTATAGAATTTGTCTTTGCATTAAAATAAAACCAGTACATTTTCAGAATACATAAAAGTCATCTATACCATAAAAGGATTTGTATTTGAATTTCTTCTGTATCCTAAAGTTCTTCACATTGTACTTAAATTACAGACCTCCAAAGAATATTTTCAGTAGTATTTAATGATATCCAAACTGTAAGATTCAATGATGGCACTATCTTAGTCCAAACTTATCTATTTACCATTACTGATGCATTCAGACTCTAACACTAGGAACACTATTTCATTCTGACATTGTTCATAACTTTTAAAAAATTAAACAATTCACATTTATTAAGACAGTGTTACCATGAATTTGTCCCTACATTTTTTCCTCATCATTTCCCAAGTAATTCTGAATATCAGAATAGCTAGAGCACTTAACTAGAAGTGTCCTGGGTTCTAGAATTAGTTCTAGCAACACTCAAGTCACCTATGTAATAGTTTGGGCAAGTCACATTAGTAAAAAGGAATACTAACTAGCTACCTTCATAGGCTTTTTGATATACCTGAAACTATTCCAAACTCTCAAGTACTACACTTTCTTAAATGAATAATGATACATTTTATTTGCTGACTTAAGAGGCCATTCTTTAGGTTCTAGTTGCCATGAGCCTATTCTCTTGTCTAATATCCAAAGAGCTAATGAAAGCAGTATAGGATTACCACTGATGCATTTCTTCCTCTGTGTGACATTAGACTATCAACTTTATTAGCTCAATTATTTTTCTTGCATATCCATCCAAAGTATGGTCTTTGTCCATATTGTTCCATTTAATTTTAAAAGTCATCAACCAATTCATTAGATAGAAGATATACCCCAAATATAAGTAATTGAACTAATTTACCGTTTTCTTAGCAACTCGCCACTTATCTTCTTCAATGCTATGGTACTGGATGAGAGTGTTTTTAAGTTTAGTTGCAAAAGAAGCAACATCAGACAGGCCTTCCATTACTTCTCTCTGTTATGGAGACCAAGATTAGCATCAGCAAATACCACAGTTTGAGGCAATAGGCCAGTGGGTCTCGAATCTGGTTTCACAATATAATAACCTACCACAGCTATAAAAGATAGCTACCCTCACCCCAAATCAACTAATCATAATCTCTGAGAGTAGGACCCGGGCATAGTTTTTTTCTAATTGCTCCCAAGATGAATAACCCATAGCCAGAGGTGAGAATTACATATTTTTTACAATTAAAATCACTCATACAAAAAGTAGAAGAGAAGACAGGAGGAGGGGGAAGCGATTGTATCTCATATATGTGTGTGTGTGTGTGTATATATATATATATATATATATATATACACGCTGTTAACTCTCAAACATTTACCTCCAGTCCTCTTTGTTTCAATGAGCTCAAAAATCCCAGATCCAGAAGCCTACTTAAAGCTTCAAGCCTAAAGGGAATCTCTTGCCTCCCCTGGCTTCCCTCAATTTGTCACAGTATTCCTCATTTTAACAATTTACTATTAAAATGGCAATTGAGCCCAAGTTCTCAAGTCAAAAGGCTTGGAATTGCCCTTAATAAGAATAGGTTCCTTTTAACACCATCATACCTCATTGTCTACAGTATTCTACACTGGTTTTCTTTCTGTCCCTCAAACAGGCTAGCTTATCGCTGACTTGTGGTCTTTGATACAGCTAGATCCAAATCTTAGCATCACTAATAACAATGTAATGCCAATTTCAGTTTAAACCTCCTATCCTTCATAAAGCCTTCTTAAGTTACTATTACATCGTTATTTTCTTCATAGTGCTTATCATTATCTGACAATATAATAACTTATTTATAGGTGTATGATTCTACTCTTTGACCACCTCATTCCTAACTAATAGCATAGAGGTCTTTTTCTTATTCACCACTATAACTCCACCACCTAGAACACAGCCTGGCACATAGTAGGCCCTTATTTTGTTGATATGTTATTGTCTCAAAACAAGAATTACTTGGTCTTTGTCTTCTTTTGGTGCCAGGGCACCAATTTCTTAGCATAATTCCTACTTTTCACTATTCTATCTCTGTTCCTTCCATCTTCAGTAAAAGGCTAAAGAAGAAAAGAGTTTTAGGGGTAAAGTGGCCCATTACAGAACCATCAAATTGCTGGAAAGGAGGTCAAGAAAACATCTAAATGAAATCTCCTAATCTAAATGAAATCACCCTCTATGGGAATAAGGCTGCAGTTGTCAACTATGGATGCACACATCAGAATCACCTTTTTATGCTTTGTACTAGTTGTCGCTGCTTTTAGGTGTTAGATTTTAGGGCCCAGTGCCAAATAGTCTAATTCAGTGGCTTTGTTCTGGAATGGGCCTCAGAAATGTAGGTCCTTTAAAATAGTCTCACTAATTATTCTGTTGTCTAGCCAGAGATCAGAACTAACTGATCTAAAAATTAAAGTGACAGAAATAAATTAAGGTTGTAGCCAATATTTAAATACCACTAATTAGAGCATATAAGCCATTAAAATTTATAAATACTAAAATTATGTAGAAACATGGGAAAGTATACAAAGAAAATTCAATATAACTTTTAGGATCTATGTAAGTGATGCAAAATATATAATAAGTATAGATCCAATCCATGGATGAAAAGTTGATGAGCTCATTCAAAAAGTCTCTCAGTCAAGAATATACCTAATTTCCATTCAAGAGGCTGTCAACTTGATAGCCAGTACAATAACTTTATTCAAGAGTATGCCACAAACAAGCAGAAGTTCTTGCAGAAGGCTTGTAAAAGAGATTTAATTTATCTATTACAGGGATCACTATGATTAAACATATTCTTTAAACCCAAAGGTCACCTGCTAGGTTCCTGTGGTTGGCAGATAAGAGTATTTATGCAAAACTTTTTGATAGAAATCAAAGGTGAAACAGAAAGTTATTATTATCATAAGCAAACATTATCACTGGGCAAATCCAGTGCACGGAAAGTTACCTAGAAAGCTAGCTACCTAGAAGAGATGAGAATCTGCAACTTTAAGGTACTTGACTTAGTAATTCATACTGATCAGTATAAAGTTCAAGCTCCTTACTATAGCTTACAGGCCCTTTTATAATGTGGCATATTTTCATTACCTAATTTCCACTTATCTTTCCTGGATTCCCCTGAACCTGGGTTAGTTCCCCCTCCAATATTTTCTGACAGCAACTCTGTACTGTAATTATTCACTTGTTATCTTCTCCCGTTTAACTGTAAAATCTTTGGGGGGTAGGAAATCTGGCTTGTTCAATATTAATTCTCCTTACGTCTAGCACTCAGTAGGAACACAGTGAATAAAAAATGGAAAAATGTATAGACAATAAGCTACCATTCTCACTTATGGAAGACCTCAAGATATCTAAAGTATGCCCATTTATGCCAATCCTAGAGCTTCTGAATAACTAAAACTTCCTTTACCATAATGAAACACCATTTCTCAAGAAGGACTACTATTAAATATTTATCAAGCATCTATTATATACCAGGTCCTAGAACTACAGAAACAGATGGAATTCAGATTTTACTCTCAAATTGACTTATTCCACCCTTAAGCTTTAACAGAAATAACAACAACAAAAACTAAAACATTAAAAAATTCTATTAATAGCCTTTTTAAGAGTGGTGCAGTGGGAGGTAGGAAAGGAAGAGAAAGAAGTACAAAATCAGAAAGCTCTCTCTGATTAAATATGTCCAGCAATGTATTTAACCAAACAGTTAAGTCTTGCATGGATTATTTTCATCAAGATTAAGTCCATAATGAAATAATCATTGCCATCAAAACTGCTACCTCTGTGTAAACAGGCATAATTGAGCATTTCTCAAAATATTAATATATTCTAGAACCAAGAGGGTTGGGGGAGATGGGTTATCAAGGTCTTGGCTCTCTCTCCTAATATAACAGGGTACTGACATTAATTGAGAGGAAAACACTTAATTTTCCCTCCTGCAATCTCCAACTGTGGAGAATGTCAGGTAAATGTTTTAAATGCCATTCTGAACCCATTCTGAACTTCCTTTTACTAATTCAGTCTTTTATTCCCTTATCTTGACCTTATATCAGGAAATTATCCAACTCTAACATTTACATGTCAGAGAGAACAGGCACCACTTAACCTTATCAGAATATAATAGGTTCATATAAAAGATTTTATACTCTTGTCAGTCCCATGGCCAAATGCTGAGTAATGTCCACCTCCATGTTTTTCCTTTAATCTTTTTGTTCATGTTTTCTATGCCCATGCTTTTGAAGCTATCACTAGTGGTGATAGTGGCTGCCATCATAGGGAGGGCAGCTGTCTCAAGTTACTTTTCTTGAGGCCATCTATCAGCACCATAGTCTTGACCAATCCAACTCCAATTATTCTCAAATATCTGTCACAGTGAGATGGCATAGGTTCTATTTTAAATATGGAACATAATAAAACATTTAACCTGTAATGTAAAGTGAATGCCATAAAAATCTGTTTGGACTTTTGTAGTACGACTAGGTCAGAATTCACTTGTTAAAGAAATGCAGGTATCAGAACGGTCTAACCTTGCATTACTTGATTAATATGGTTTTCACTTCCGTCAACAGCTTCAGTTTAACATGCCATGGACTTTCCCCAATGTCGTACAAACCAAAGCTTTGTAAATTAAATTATATTTTCTAACTAACATAAAAATTTCAGCATATGCTTGATTTCCAATCAATGTTGAACTGTTAAGTTTTCTAACTCAGACAAGTACAGCAGCTTCTCATTTTTTGAGACTGGCTCTGGCAGGAGCTCACTATTTAAAGAAATGCAACATGGAAGTATATTTCTACAATATGAATAGTGAGCCAACTTACTGTTCAATCCCCAATGCTCTAATACTTGATTAAAAAAAAAACCTAATGCTCTGTACTTGATTTTAAAAAATAACAATAACTAACATTTATTGATCACTTACTACATGGTCAGTCCTTCTGGCTGCTTTACATTGCATTTATTTTATTTAATCCTCACAACAGTAATAGTCCTCCTTGAGAAACTGTGTTTCATTATGGTAAAGGAATTTTAGTTATTCAGAAGCTCTAGGATTGGTGTAAATGGGCATACTTTAGATATCTTGAGGTCTTCCATAAGTGAGAATAGTAGCTTAATGTCTATACATTTTCCCTGTTTTACAGAAAGGGAAAATAGCAACAGGAAGGTTGAGTCACTTGTCCAAGATCACACAGTTCATAAGTGATGGAGCCAGAATTCCAACCCAGGGCGTCTGACTTCAGAGCCTAAAGCTCTCTCTTGTAAAACTGTGGAAGCTGATCACAGGCTGGAAAAGACTTCATATAAAAAACCTGGGCCCACCAAATATTTGTCAAGTTTTGTCCTGGCTGCTGAACCTAAAAATCTAAGGTAATCTTTCTCAAGTGTAAATTCGGGAAAACAATGACACTGATTTGGTGAGAAATTATTTGAGTTAATACATTTAGCAGGGACCTTGGAAGGCAGTAAGCCCTGGGAAAACTTTGTCTCTTGTCTTTGGCATCACCTCCGCGAAGCCTGGTGGGACGCGGCTGCCCCTGCGCTGTCTGTGCACCTTCTAAGAACCAGGAAGCGCGGTGACCTCCAAAGAACAGGACTGTCCCAAATCAAGCGGGATTACCACCGCCCCTCTCCCATTTAACAGCTGAGGACACTGAGGTCTAATGGGTTCCAAGTACTTAAATAGGTGAGCGGCGTGCAGGGGCGAGTTGCAAGCCCTGGGATCCTTCCAGCTCGCCGCTTCCCCTCCCAGGGGCTCAGGTTTCTCTTTCATCTGTGAGGTCCACTCCCGCCCGGACGCCGGGGCCCGCCATCCCCAACGTCCACCGCGAGCTCCCTAGATCCATGGTCTGGAGCAGGTCCAGAAGACGCACCTGGCAGGACGCCCCGGGCGCCACAGTCGCCCTCCCCACGGGCCACCCCAATCCTGCCGCGGCTCCGTGGCTCTCCTTACCTTTACCTGAGGTGAAGCAAGGACGTGGAAGCAGCCACGGCGCGCTACCAAGCACCTCACACCGCTCTCAACAGTACTGCTCAGCCTCCCGGCCCGCCGATGCGCAGGCGACAGCAGCCAACTTGTAAGTCACCGCTGGTCGCAGCCAACTGGAAGGCACCCAGCGCCTCAGGGCAAGGGGGGCCGAGCCCCCAGCCCCGCCCCCTGGCCCGATCCCGGGGGCTCCGGGGAAGGGGGGCTGAGAGGAGGTGGCCGGAACAACGTGCGCTTGTTCTGATTGGCTGGCGCGGGAGCGTGTGGAGGGCTGATTGGTCGCCGATAAATGGAATGATTCCGCGTGGGTGTGGGCTGGCCCGAGCCGCGCCAGGGTTCCCTGGATGTCTGGGGTTGCCTGCAGGTTTGGATTGGTTGGGTTGGGTTGTCCTGTGATCACTTAATTGTGAAAGAATTTTGTCAAGCAGTAAACCGACTGGGAGAAATTGAAACAGAAGGCGAAGTGAAGGATCACAGTGAGGGATAAGGTCCAAATTCATCCCGCTTGTGGATATCCTAGTATCTCGCAACTACGCTACTCCTCCCAGGACTAAAAGTCAAATAAGAAAAAGCGCCCATGCAGAGGAGGACGAGCTCTCTGCCTCCTGCTTAGCCTGACTCAGAACTGAGAAAGCTGGGAAGGAAAATGCATATAAACGAAAGTCCCTGCCACTATGTGAATTGACCTTTAGCCAAATACGTTTGTGTGTGTGTGTGTGGGGGGGTGCGTGTGTGTGTTTCCATCCTCAGATAAAGAGTTTAGAGGGCAACCTTAGAAGCAGAGAAAAGGAGGAGGTGTGACAAGTGGATTTAGCAACTGCACAGTGTTGGAGTTTCCATCTACTCGAACATGAGAAAGATTTCTTCCAGTGGCTGTGAAGTCACCCATCTGATGGGATGCTTGGCAAACAGTGAATTTCTTCCTTTGCCAGAGTAGCCATGATGCACTGATTAGCGAGGCTTGGTTTGTCTGCAAATTGCGTTTACTAAGATACGTAGTTTGAGAACCAAAAGCAGGGAAGAATGCAGTGCTACACCATTAGTGATTTCTGATAGACTTGCAATGAAAATAAATAATATTCCATAAATTTTTAAGTCGGCCTCACCAAAAGAATTACCAAATACTACTTGCTAGTTATTATTGGCCGATTTTTTTTACCTCCATCGTTTATATGTAAAATAATTTGTTTTATAATTTCGTGTGACATAATAATAGAAGAGTTCTTCGTGTGTTGTAAAGCTCCTTTCACTTAGGAATTATTGGCCAATTATTGAGGTGCTTTGGATGGATGGATGAATACGTAGATAAATAATTTGAAATGGTTGGGGAAAAGTGCTTTGTAATTAAGTTGTACCTACTTAATATCTCATTGAATCCTCTTAACAGCCCCCTAAGGTAGGTGTGTTTTACAGGCGAGGAGCCCCAGACATAAATCTTAAGGCAGGTTGCTTAATTACTGAGTGGAGAAACTGGAATTTGGCTGAGGTCTGCTGGACTCTGAAACTGGGCTCTTAGTCTCCATAAAATTCAGATGGTGCTTGGTAGCTCTTTGTCAAGGCACCTGTGAAGACCACTGGGACCATAAATGAAAGGCCTAATTCCTACTGTGAGGGTTTACACAGGTTTAATGGTGGAGAGGAATAAATCCACGTATCTATTTCAAAAAAGTAAAAAAGTTGTATCTGTCATTATTAGGATTCAGTTCTGGATACTTTGCTCAACAGTCTATATATTCTCTTGCAGGTTGCTGTAAAACATGTTTAAAACAAAATTAACTTGGCTTTTTTTTTTTTTTTTTTTTTGGACGGCGGGAGTCATTACATCACACTTATGCCCCCATGGGATTTCTTATCTTCCAGCCAGTTTCTGGGAGGTTTTTGTTTCTTTTGCTTTTGTTCTTCATCTGTTGCCATTTTTCTTGGTTAGAATGAAGTTTGGGTAATTGGAAGCCACTCTATCAAAGTGGAATGCTACTAACAGCAAAGCTTCAGATTCAGAAATACATATACAAATACATCATCTGGAGCTATTTTTGAGGGTTTAGTATGGTCCAAACACAGTGCT
Organism: Pan paniscus; assembly: GCF_029289425.2. Lineage (NCBI taxonomy): Eukaryota > Metazoa > Chordata > Mammalia > Primates > Hominidae > Pan > Pan paniscus. Next base: position 106,776,185 of record NC_073253.2, read on the forward strand.
AAGCATTTTACATTTTACAGCAATGCCTGAAAATAGGCATGTACTATTACTATTTTCATTATACACATGAGAGAACTGTAGTATGTAACACAACAGATAGATCTCCCCTACAAATAGTTTGAAAATGGGAAAATAAGGTCTCCATCTAGAATTCAAATATAAAAGAGGCATATAATGAATTTGATCAGCTAAATGGAAACTTACCCTAAAGAGACAAAACAACTGCCCTGCCAAGTCCTGACTATAATCTGACTGAATATAGTAACACATCTAAAGAAAGAATTTTCAAGAAGAAAAACATTAAAAATTCCAAAACACAGAAATAATATATCCACAATTTCTAACCTGGGCAATAAATCTAGAAGTAAGCAAAGCAAAAACACGCTCACAAATATCCCCAACTACTTGAAAATTTCTAAAAATCTGTCCCCAAACACATTGGTTTAAGAGAAAAATCAAACATTACATGCTGAAGAATATTAATACAAATATTTTAAAATATTAATATTAATAACAATAAAAATCAAAACACTATATATCAAAGCCAGAGAACAGAACAAATTTCAATTCAGGAAAATTCATAGGCTTAATTTAATTCAACAAATATTTATTAGTTGTTTGCTACCTGTACCAAGGACTGTGGGTATAGTGTATCTTAACACAGAGCTATTTATTTGCTAATAGAAGAAACTCAACCTGAATTAAACTAAAAAAAATGTGTTAAAAGGATATAGAAATGTCTTATAAAAATTTGATACTGAAAGTCGGGGCCACAGACCAGCAGCATTGGTATCACCTGGGCGCTTAACAGAATTGCAGAATCTCAGGCCCCAACCTACTGAATCAGAATCTACATTTTTAAATGACATCTGGATGGTTTTATGCACATTAAATATTGAGGCCAGGCGTGGTGACTTACGCCTGTAATCCCAGAATTTTGGGAGGCCAAGGCAGGTAGATCACTTGAAGTGCCCAGACCAGTCTGGGCAACATGGTGAAACCCCCTCTCTAATAAAAATACAAAACTTAGCCAGGCGTGGTTGGTGTATGCCTGCAGTCCCAGCTACTTGGGTGACAGAGAGAGACCCTGTCTCAAAAAAAAAAAAAAAAAAAAACTTGAGAAGCACTATTATAGAGCACAAAGCCTTGACTTACAGCTAAGCCTCAAAATGATTGAAGCCAGAACTTAGCCACCAAGAACTAAGACTGTACAAATTCATTGAACTGTACATTTAAATTGTGTGCACTTCATTGTAAATTGTACCTCAATTAAAAAGAAAAAGAATCAACCAAGAAGTTAGAGAAAAACATCAGAAAGAATGAATTAAGAAATATACAAACAAAAAATTGGGAAAAATGGAAAGCAAAGAAACAGTAGAATTAATTTTAAAACTACATCACATGTGGGCTGATAGGTGCAGCAAAGCACCATGGCGCATGTTTACCTATGCAACAAACCTGAACATCCGGCACATGTATCCTGGAACTCTAAATTTAAAAAAATACATCACATGATTTTTTTCCCCTGTTGGGGATTGGTTTGACTATAATAAAATAGGTAAATAAACAGTCTAATAGAGAAGAGGAAATGGCAGAGGAAAAAAAAGCCAAGTAAGTATGACTAAGAAAGGGGAAGAAATCATAATTAAAGAATAAAATAGTAAGTCTTTGTGAACTAACAAATTAAATCCAGGTGAAATGGATACTACTTCTAAGGAAACACAAATCACCAAAATTGATACAAGAAGAATTTTGAGTTAAGAAGTCTAATAAACTTGTAAAAATAAAAACTATGAGAATATTAGGGAATAACTATGACTAAGAAAAGGACCAGAGGATTTCACATGATAATTTTCAACTCCCAAAGAAACTAGTCGTTCTGTTTCTACTAAAACTGCTTTTAGACCATAAGTTTTAAAAATCTATTTTTTTCATAAATTGAGTATTTTGCATTACTCTGATATCCAAATAAGACACTTGAAAATCTTAGTAATGTATCTTGCTGTGAGGTGGTAACTGGTGTCAGACTTGTTCTCCTACCTCCTCAACTAAATTTATGAAAAAAATGGTTTCAGACATTGAGAAACTGGCAACACAAGGTTTTGATCCTTGGAAAAGGGAAACAATTGAAGTGAACACCTATATATCTGAACCAGGAAGGGCTTGATTGAAGTATGTTAACCACTGAAGCTTTGCAAAATGATCAAAAGGAAAAAAAAATGAGTCTGTCACTGTCCCTAATAAAAAGAAGGATGGCATCAGCTGTAGAGGAAATATGTCTCCAGACTTCAGAGGCCGAAGACTAAATAGATGATTTATAGCTGGACACAGGGTTAGAATGAAAAGTGAAGAATCTTTGTTTTTTGAAATAGTACTTAACTTTAATGTCAGACTAGTGAATATGCTTTTGAGAAGCCAAATAGAACAGAGATACATGATACATCAGTAAGAGTTTTGCTTGAGGACAAAAGACACACCTAAGCAAAGCTAATACATTTCAGTGACTGGATTTTGGTACTGGAAAGGGAATTTGGATTCAGCCAGAATCCATATCCTGCCTTCTTCTCCTTGGGTACCAAAGGCTTCCGGAAACCAGAGACCCACAGGTGATATCCCACCCATCAACAAGCAAAGAGGGGCAATTTACTGTCCAGACTCAAAAATAGTATCTTGAAGAAAATTATAGAAGGGACTAAAAATTCTTATTAGCCGTATGTGATATTATGACTTAATATATATATATTGATTTTCATCCACAGTTCCTGCCTCGTAATTCCCTTAGCCTTTGTTACAGTCTTTTGTTATAATGTTGGGGTGCTTTAGGCCTCAGGAACAGGCCCCAGGAAACAATCTCTCTCTCTCTCTCTGATCTCCTGGCCTCCTTTTACCTGTTCAAGGTGAGACTACAAACTGATTGTGGGTACAAAGACCCTCATTCTAGAGAGGGTCCTTCTTCAGGTTCAAGAAGAATCTGAAGAGACGGGTCTTGCTAGTTTTCCCCACTCAGTGTGACATCATACCCTTTTTGTCCAGTCACATTTCTACATGGTTGTCAATCATGCCTATGTAATAAAGCCTCCATAAAAACCCAAAAGACAGGGTTTAGAGAGCTTCCAAAATAGCTAAACACATGGAGGTTCCTGGAGGGTGGTGCACCCAGGGATGGCATGGGACCTTTGCACCCCTTCCTTCATACCTCTCCCTATGCATCTCTTCACCTGTATCCTTTCTAATATTCTTCATACTAAACAGGTAAACGTAAGTGTTTATCTGAATTCTGTGAGCTACTCTAGTAAATTAATCAACCCTAAAGACGGGGTTGTAGGAAACCCAACTTGAAGCCAGTAGGTCAGAAGTTCCTGAGGCTGGGACTTGAAACTGGTGTCCAGGGGGAAACAGGGGGAAGCAGAGGACAGTTTTGGTGACTGAGCCCTCACCCTGTGGGATCTGAAGTTATTTCCAGGTAGATAGTGTCCAAATTGAATTAAAGGACACCAGCTGGTGTCTACTGCTTGGTGTGTGGGAAAAATCCCCACATGTGGTCATAGAAGTCTTCTGTGTTAATTGCTGTGGTGTGAGAGCAGAGAAAAACGGATTTTCCCAAATAGCATAACGTTAGGGCCAACATGAAATTTACCTGGTTGGGATTTCCCCTAGCAAACTGAGAAAGGGATTTGGGCCTGAGAACTTGAAAAGATGTCATCCCAATTTATATTTGCCCTTAGGTTCTGTAAAAGTGCCCAGTTTTTCTCCTTGATCCAATTCCACTACAGCCATTGTGGTCCCTTCTCTTGTTTTTTGTTTTGTTTTGTTTTTGCTGCTGTTGTTTTTTGTTTCTGTTTGTTTTTTGTTTCTGTTTGTGTTTTGTTTTTTGTTTTTGAGATGGAGTTTTACTCTGCCACTCAGGCTCGAGGGCAGTGGCCTGATCTCGGCTCACTGCAGCCTCCGCCTCCTGGGTTCAAGCAAGTCTCCTGCCTCAGGCTCCTGAGTAGCTGGGACTACAGGCACCTGGAACCACGCCTGGCTAATTTTTTGTGTTTTTAATAGAGGCATGGTTTCACCACATCGACCAGGCTGGTCTCGAACTCCTGACCTCAGGTGATCTGCTTGCCTCAGCCTCCCAAAGTGCTGGAATTACAGATGTGAGCCACCGCGCCCGGCCCTCTTGTTCTTCAGCAGCTTTATTAGATTTCCAGCAGGCAGGCCAGAGAGTGAGGATGCTGCTGGTGTGCTGGGGAGGAAGTGCAGGAATCTGTAGAGGACAGTTGTTTTCAGAAGTCCAAGATCCTATCCCCTTTATTCTGTTAATTGTACTTCAGTTTGCTTTCAGGAACCACTACTTTTCCAACTACAATTCTCAGTGATTTAGATACACTGACTGCTCTCCTACTCCAGGGCTAAGCTCAAGACCCAGGTTTGGCAAATGAGTACATCACAGCTGCTCTAGCAAGGGAATAAATTCGCCAATGACCAGATGACCCAGTTGGTTCAGTGAGTTTCGCTCCCTGGACTATTTCTGGCAGGGAACTGTCAGCTTGCCCTGTTCAACATTTTCTTCCTTAGTTTTATCTAGGAATGTCCTGGGATCAGCTGAAAAGAGGGAGGAGGTGGGGTTTGGGGAGGAGACATCCTAGCAGCAGTTAATACAGGAAGGAGAACCTGAAATTTTTCATCTGTGGGTATGAGAAGACAAGGTTTCCACATTCCTCGGCAGCTCCTGCACCTGCCTGGAGCAACTTTTTGGGTATAGCCATTTATACATAGGCTAGGCAACCATTAAGAATCAGTGGATCAGCCAGGTGTGATGGCTCATGCTTGTAATCCCAGCACTTTGGGAGGCCAAGGCGGGCAGGTTGCCTGAGGTCAGTAGTTCAAGACCAGTCTGGCCAACATAGTTAAACCCTGTCTCTACTAAAAATATAAAAAAATTAGCTGGGCATGGTGGCATGCACCTGTAATCCCAGCTACTTGGGAGGCTGAAGCAGGGGAATTGCCTGAACCAGGGAGGTGGAGGTTGCAGTGAGCCACGAAGACGCCACTGTACTCCAGCCTGGGTGACAGAGCAAGACTCAGTCTCAAAAAAAAAAAAAAAAATCAGTGGATCAAATACTAAAATATCCATGGAACTTATGTTTTCACTCACATTTTTGTGTACTCTTTTGTGCTATCTGTTCTGTTGTTTAACACATATGCTCAATTGTTTAAAAAAAGAAGCATACTTTTAAGAAAACTTAGGGCAACTAAATAGTAAAACACACTATACCGATGTATAGAAAATATTCATGTTATGAGATCATAATTAAAACAAATAAACCGAAACAAAAATAAGCAAACAATTCAAAATTTACTTTTTCATATATATCAAAGTATTTCAATGAAAGCCAATTAACAATATTATAATCCTCATAAATTATATAAACAACTGACGCCAAATCCTCCATTACAGATAACATGTATCATGTGCTTGATATATAGTCCAGGCATTGCTCTAAGTAGGCACTATCATGATCCCTATCTTGCATCTTAGGAAATTAAAGCTTAGAAAGCTTAAGTACTTACTTTAAGTTCATACAGCAAATGAGTGGCAGAAGTCAGGTGTGATTCCTGTACTCTTATTCACTATTCTATTCTCCCTCTCAGTACAGAATCTGTCAGGACAGGGCAGCAATAGGATAAACTAGACTAGGGCTACCTGGGACTTCCAATTGGATGTGAGAGGCCATGTGAGTTCACAGGTTCTCATGGTATTGAAAAGAATGTCAGAAGCCAATGGATGAATCCAGCCCACAGTTGAGGCTGACAGAAAAACACTAGGCTGCTTCATGTGTATCTGAGACAGACAGTAGCAACTTGATGTCTCCATTATGAAGATGGGGTTATCTAAGTTACCAAAATTTCATGTTGTGTTTCAGTTCCCAAATGGTCCAAAGAACATTGATAAGTGATTTTAAAGTGAAACCGAGCAGAAGAAAGTTGTTTCAAATACCAGAGCTAAACTAAGTACAGTGTTTGAAAGAATGGACTCCATAGCAGGGAAGAAAAAGACCCAACTGGAGTCCACTTTTTAAGAGATCAGCAAGGTACCTCTGATGAGGTTTTTAAAAATTTATTTCATGCAAGCACACCACAGTCTATGTGCCAAATTAGCACCCCCAACCTTTGTTGTAAAGAGTGTTTTGGGGATGTAAGTACACTTTTCCACACACGCACTCTCTATGACAGCTTTTATGCTACAATGTCATGGCTGAGAAACTGCAACAGACACTGTATGACCTGCAAAGCTGAAAATACTGCTACCTGACCCTTTCTAGAAAAATGTTGCTTACCTCTGCTCTAAAATATATTTTACAAATCTAGATTTAGGATTTAAATTTAAACAGATAAAACCAGGCTTGGTATACATCTGAGAGCTCTTATCTGTTTGGATCAAGAGTATTAGAAAGCACGGGATGGTGAAACCACTTGAGAAAGAACAAGGTATAAGAGAATTCAATTGGGCCAGCATTTTTATTTTATAAAGTCAGTTGCTCCAGAGAATGAACTTTGTTAAACGTAAGGTTACATTTGCAAATATTCTAGCTCATAGGACATTGTATTCCACCAAAATGAGCAAAAGCTCAAAGTGATTGAGTTCTTTGTATCTGATCTTGTATTTCCAATTGTGACATAGATTTCTTTTACATACCTGATCTTATATTTCTGATTTTTTTCTCCTAAGGAGGACACTTGTCTTATACTTCCATAAGTCTGTCAATTGTTAAGGGCTCACTCTGTGCCAAAACAAACTTCAAATATTTACATTCACAATCTGACCACTTGTTCTTCAATATCTCCTTTCCCCTTTGTCTCATGGAAATAGAACCCTTGATTCTGGACATTATTGTCCAGAATGACAGATATTGTCCAGATACTCTTACAGCTACAGCTCTGGATTGACTTAGATTCTGCTAATCAGATGTGCACATGAGGGATGTGCAAGGTAGAAGTCATGCTTCTATTTCTTCCGCAGTTCTACTCTGGGTCTCTCTGTCCCCATCCCCTGTCCTGACTCAAAATTGAGTTGTGATCATGGCAGTTTTCCAGTATCTATAAGAACACCTGCATTGGTGGCCCAACTCTGTTGTATTGTTCTCAAAGCATTCTTGGAGTGTTTCTTTAGCCCTCCAGCCAACTCTCTAAGCCATAACAAAACCTGTACTAAATCCTTTTCTGATTAAACTAGCTAGACTGGATTCTGTTCTCTACAAATGAACACTGAACAACACAAAACTGAGAATTTAGAAGTAGGGCGCTGCCCTAAAATATATTAATGCACATTTCATTGTCTTAGCAGTCCAGGCAGTAGATGGTAAGAACAAACATAGCAGTCTGGAAAACTAGAGACCCTAGTTATTCAGTGGCAAAGTATTGAACAAATTGCTGCCTAAGCTAACTTGGAAAGGCGATTACATGCTTATCAAGTCTGTAGCTATAGGCTAGATCACTGGAAAAATTCAATTGATGTCAATTGGTTGCTTCTGCTACTTTCAGCAATGTTTTGCAAGAGAGAGTTGAACTATATCTAGATCTAGCCAGGCTTCAAGGAGAATAAAGGGAATATAGATCTCTGCTAAGGAAAGGACAGAGAATTTAAACCTGAGGCAGGGAATTTCAACCTGTGGTCAAGAACCTAAAAGATTTGTGAGTCTGATAATTTGGTGCCTCTACACAGTGTTGAAAAAGTCAATTGTCTGCACTTCCACACTGAAGCAATAATGAGGGTGCTCTGAAGGAGCACTGTGACTCCAACAATTTACAAGCACGCCTCCAAAGCATTTTGGGTACACAATGAATATAGGTCAAATAAAGCATGTTGCCCTACCATTGAAGTTCCTGATTTTAGGGCATTATGAATACAAGCCTATATTAGCTTGCTAGGGTTGCCATAGCAAAATATGAAAAACTGGGTGCTTTAAACAGGAGAAATTTATTATCTCAAAGTTATAGAGGTTAGAAGTCTAAGATCAAGGTGTCTGCAAGGCTAGCTCCTTCTGATGGCTATAAGAGAGTCTGTTTCATGCCTCTCCCAAGCTTCTGGTGGTTTGCTGGCAAACTTTGGCATTCCTTAACCTGTCGGTCACATTACCCCAACATCTGCTTTCATCTTCACATGACATTCTCCCTGTGTGCCATTCCTGTATCCAAGTTTCCGTGTGTGTGTGTGTGTGTGTGTGTGTGTGTGTGTGTGTGACGGAATCTCGCTCTGTCGCCAGACTGGAGCGCAGTGGTGCAATCTCGGCTCAGTGCAACCTCCACCTCCCGGGTCCAAGTGATTCTCCTGCCTCAGCCTCCCAAGTAGCTGGGATTACAGGCACCCGCCACCCTGCCCAACTAATTTTGTATTTTTAGTAGAGACAGGGTTTCACCGTGTTGGCTAGGATGGTCCCAATCTCCTGACCTCATGATCTTCCCACCTTGGCCTCCCAAAGTGTTGGGATTACAGGCGTGAGCCACTGCAGCATGCCCCAAGTTTCCCTTTTTTATAAGGACACTGCCAGTCATATGGATTAGGGCTCACCTGAATGACTTCATTTTAACTTTATTTCCTCTGTAAAGACCCTGTCTCAGCCAGGCATGGTGGCCCTCATCAGTAATCCCGGTGCTTTGGGAGGCTGAGGTGAGAGGATTGCTTGAGGCCTGGACCTCATGGTGAGGACTTTTTGTCACTCAGAGATTCTTTCTTTTGAGCTCAATTCAGTCTTTGAATGGGACTTTGGGGTTGTGTCTCTTGGACGGGGTATGAATTTTTCTCTGGAGAAAAAAGGCACTCAACGGTATTGGAGATAGGAAAGGGCTATCTATGGCAGAGACTGCTAGATATCTTTTAATAACTGTTCTCGCCCTTTTGTCTAATCTGTACCCATAGAATTCCTGAATTTTATCTGGACACAAGGCCACTCCAAATAAAGACTGTATTTCTGAGCCTCCCATGCAGCTACAGTTCTTGTTGTGACTTAGTTTCTACCAATCAGATGCTCTTTTGAAATATTTGAAGGTGAGACATAGACTGAGGCAGTGTGGACATCCCTGTTTTGTGGTGGCTTCTTGATCAAGTAGGCTTTCCTGATCGTGGTAGAGGCAAAGTAGGTCTAGAACTGGCAACCATAGCAGCAGCTTCCAAAATAGGCAGGCGGCTTCCTGAACATATAACAGGCAGTATGTCCATGGTGGCCCAGTTTTATGGTGTGACTGTCACATTTATTTTAGAGAGCTGTATCTATAGCCTATTTCATCAGTCTTCCCTGAAATTCTATAGGACATTTAAGACCCTCTAGAAAATTGCCTTTCTACTTAAACTAGCAGAAAGACTGTTTTCTGCAATGTGACATATCTAATACAGGTTGAAATTATTATTCTCATTTTGTGGAGAAGGGAATAAGGATTAGAGATGGTAGTAAGCTGGTAAAGCAGCTCTCTGGGAAAAAAAGTGCCCTTATTTGTAGCACTTACCCCCAACTCTGGTGCATACTCCCACCAACACCACTTTCAAACCCTCAAAGGTCATACAACTTTTAGGCAAGTCTCTTGAATACTTAGCGATTGGTTCTCACAAGCTGGCTTCAGCTTCAATGCAGTACTGTTTAGAGAGTTTAAATAACTTTCCCACGGTCACTAAACCAGTAAATGTTTAATAAAAAGATTGAAAATAGAATGCTATTTATTCTGTCAGAAAGAAAAAAGCTATACTTTATCAAGAGAGGTTTTTTTTTTTTTTCTGAAAACATAAGGCTAAGCAGAAATTTGCAACATATAGTATAAATGCCTTCAATGTCTTCACTTCAGGGAATTAGCTAATGAGTACCAAGGCAGAAGTGGAGAAGTTTTTAGTATCTTAAAAGCTTTAGGTAGGATTTGGAGGGGTAGTCGTTGCCAATATTATTACACACACATGGCATAAAAGGGATTTAAACAGCTTAAGTTGATAAAAGTTGCAGATGGGACTTAAGGAGTGAGAAAGAATCCATCAATTAATAAATTTAAAATCAATGCTTCTTGACTTCTGCTATGGTTTGAGTTTTTCCAAAATACAGGTGTTACCAATTGATGCTATTAAAAGGTGAGGGCTTAGAGATGTAATTAGGTCATAAGGGCTCTTCCCCTCATGTGTGGTATTGGGTGCCCATACAAAAAGGATTTGACAAAGGACTTTTATTTTTTTTCTGCTCTTGTGTCCCTTCTACCATGTGAGGGCACAGCATTCAACCCCCCCAGAGGATGCAGCATCAAAGTGCCAACTTGCAAGCAGTGAGAAGCTCTTAAAAGACAGCTGAACCTGCAGCTCCTTGATCTTGGACTTTCTGTCCTCCAGAACTGTGAGAAAATAAGTTTCTGTTTTTTATATATTACTCAGTCTCAGATATTCTTTCATAGCAGCGCAAACAGTCTTAGACAGCTTCTATGGAACTGAGTTTGTGCCTGAGGTAGTTATGTAGCCGGACTCCTAGAAAAAATCCTGAAGACCCCAAGGAAAATGGAAACTGGACCTATTATCACTAATCCAAATAAACTTCTTATTTATTTATAAATAATCCTTTTATTTAGATTAGTGATAGTATTGGGTTTTTGACATTGTATGAGCAGTCAAGAAACTGACAGTGTGCCTCCTATTTTTCTTTGGGTTTGTGAGGAAATTTGGTGCTAAGTCTAGTGAGTTGGACATGGCCATTCGATGGAGGCTCCCAAGAACAATGAAGTCAGGCATCTATTCTTTCTCTCACTGTGACTATGATGACCTGGCCGAGGCAAACACTTTCAGGTAGGTGCTCAGAAGAGACTTTAAAATGAGACGGCAGATTTTACTTTTAGAAATATGAACAAAGAACTGAATAAGATGCTAAAATAAGAGATAAACTATGCAAATGCCTATAATAATGAACATTTCATAGGTCTTGACATTGAAAAATTGTAAGGTGAGAGTTGTAGGTAAGAGAACTCCAAAGAGAAATAAATGGGTAATGAAAGATAGGACCTGGAAGGCCTGGATGTAGGTCTGCTCCACTCATTGAACACACCCAACAAGCTCCTAACATGCTTCAGGCACTATGCGGCGCTGCAGGAGACAAGGTATGGGCTGTGTCCTCTCAGGGAGTTATTCGCAAGAAGACATGATGAATTCTCTTTCTCTAGGTCAAATGACCAAATATGTTTTGATTTTAAACATTGTAAGAGAATAATACGGAAAAGTGTAATAAGATTAGAGATCTCAAAGTTCCTGTCTTAGTTTGGTGCAAAAGTAATTGAATTTTAAATCATTATAACGAGGCTTAAACACATCTTTATTAATCAGAATAGGAACCATTACAATCAACACATTTTTGCCAATGAGAGATACATTTTTTCATTACTGTAGTATAGAAATCCGTGCTTCAGGATTCAATGAATTCTTGAAAAGCATTTTCTGCATCCTGCTGGTTGTGGAAGCGTTTTCCCTGCAAAAAGTTGTTGAGATGCTTGAGGAAGTAGTAGTTGGTTGGCAGAGGTCAGATGAATGTGGCGGTTGAGGCAAAACTTCATAGCCCAATTCATTCAACTTCTGATGCATTGGTTGTGTGATGTGCAGTCAGGCGTTGTGGAAAAGAATTGGGCCCTTTTTGTTGACCAATGCTAGCTGCAGGCATTGCAGTTTTTAGTGCATCTCATTGATTTGCTGAGCATACTTCTCAGATGTAATAGTTGCAGTGAGATTCAGAAAGCTGTAATGGATCAGACCAGCAACAGACCACCAAACAGTGGCCATGACCTTTTTTTGGTGCAAGCTTGGCTTTGGGAAGTGCTTTGGAGCTTCTTCTCAGGCCAGCCACTGAGCTGGTCATTGCCAGTTGTCATATAAAATCCACTTTTCGTTGCATATCACAATCTGATCGAGAAATAGTTTGTTGTTGTTGCATAGAACAATGGAAGATGACACTTCAAAAAGACGATTTTTGTATTTTCAGTCAGCTCATGAGGCACCCACTTATTGATCTTTTTCACCTTTCCAATTTGCTTCAAATGCTGAACACTATAGAATGATTGACATTGAGTTCTTGGGCAACTTCTCTTGTACTTGTAAGAGGATCAGCTTCAATGACTACTCTCAAATGGTCGTCGTCACTTTCCAATGGCCAGCCACTACGCTCCTCATCTTCAAGGCTCTCATCTCCTTGGCAAAACTCCTTGAACCACCATTGCACTGTACATTCGTTAGCAGTTCTCAGACCAAATGCGTTGTCGATGTTGTGAGTTGTCTTTATGACCCATTTCGAACTCAAATAAGAAAATCGCTTGAATTTGCTTTTTGTCTAACATCATTTCCATAGTCTAAAATAAACATAAAATAAACAGCAAGTAATAAGTCACTAGCAAAAAACATAAAGCGAGAAATGTCCATTAAAATGATATATAATATAATCACATTTATTTAAGAATGCATTGCAATATCAAACAGCAAATTCCAACAATGCAAAAACCACAATGATGTTTGCACCAACCTAATAATTCAAAAGGACAAAACATTTTGAGACTAAGAGAATTCCTTGAAAAGTAATGTGAATTATATAAATCTTGCTCTTCCTTATATATAATTGCTTTAGAAAATATTTTCCTTGGCTTCCTTTTATCATCTGTGATGAAACCTCTTTTGAGTAATTAGAAAACATTACTGCTTGACAAATAAGCACAAATGCTGAGAAAATAGGTATTTTAAACATAAATGTGAAGATTCAATTTTATCTAGAAATGCTACTACTTTAAAGATAGAAATTGATTTTAATTCTCCCAAAATCAGTGGCTAAGTGTGATAGATTCTTCCATTTTACTATTTCTTCCATCCATTCTGACATCTCCATTCACCTGCTGCTACCACAGCCTCATTTTTAAGCATTATATTACAATCCTAATGGTATGGAACAGATTTTGCTACTTCCAGTCCTTCTCAGCCCAAATCCGTCTTCTATAGTAGTTCCTGACTAATTTTCCTAAATCATTGTTTTCGTGAGGCCAATCCTCTTCCACAGACTAATGATCTACAATGTAGTGTATTAAAAGCATTATGGAAACTTGCCTCAAGTTAGAAAGAGCTTAGATGTCCAACAATAGAGTATTGTTAATATAATTTGGGGTATCAATAAAGTAAAATTATATACAGTCATTAAGAATATGTTATAGAAAAAATATTGATCTGAAGAAAATATTTGCAAATTATTGAATATAAACATGAAACAAGGCATGTAACAGTATATATAAATTCTAGAGAAGGAACTATATACTCTTTGATTCAAAACTTTTGTTTCTGAGACTTTTAAGAAAATAATAAAGAAAGGGTAAAAAGAACACAAGTTCATCTTCATCTAAGAATTGTTTTTAGTAGCATAAAAATTAGAAACTGCAAGTCCAAAAATACATGATTAAATTTCCATTTCCAATCAAGAAGCCTGACAAAAGACATTCAAAGTATATTATCTGACCACAATAGAATTAAATTAGAAATCAGTAAAGTAATCTGGACAAAACTCAAATATTTAGAAAGAAAATTACACACTGCTAAATAACCCATGAGTCAAAAAAGAAATAAACAAAAAATTAAGATTTTTAAAAACTGAATGAAAATAAAAAAGACATATGAAAATCTATTGTTTACGACTAAGGCAGTAATCATAAGGAAATTTTTGCTCTAAATATCTAAATTAAAAAAGAAGAAGTCTCAAGTCAATGACATCAGCTTCCACCTTAAGAAAAAAGAATTTCAAGTTCCTTGAAAGATACAAACTATTCTACTAAGCTCATTCATGAAGAAATAGATAACCTGAAGAGCGCTATATCAATGAATGAAATTAAATTTAGAGCTTTAAAACTTTCCACGAAAATTCCATTTTCAGATGTCTTCACTGGTGAATTCTATGAAACATTTAAGGACGAAATAATAGCTTTGCAACCCAAACTCTTCCAGAAAATTGAAGTCTTCCCAACTCATTCCACGAGGCCAGCATTATTACATTAAAGCCAGAAAAAGATATTATAAGAAAACTACAGAACGTTATTCCTCACGAATGGAGAGACAACAATTCTTACCAAATTATAACAAATGAAATAATAAACAATTTATTAAAAGGATAATACATCATGACCACGTCGGGTTTATCTCAGGGATGCAAGGTTAATTTAACATTTGAAAAACAATCAATGTAATTCACCATGTTGACAGACTGGGGAAAAAAAAAAAGAGATGAAGAAAAAGCATTTGACAAATGCCCAAAATCTAATCCCAATAAAAACAGTCAGCAAAATAGGAATTAAAGGAACAACCCCAACCTGATCAAGGGCATCTACGAAACTGTACTGTTAGGGTCTTATTAATGATGAAAGATGAAACGTTTTCCCGTAATATGAGGAAACAGGCAAGGATGTCTACTCTCTCCCTTCTATTCAACATTGTCCTGGAGGCTTTAGCCAGTCCAGCCAGTCAAGAAAAAGAAATAAGAGATATCCAGATTGGACATAAGAAAATAAAATTTTCTTTATCCACAGATGAAACGATCATCTACCTAGAAAACCCTATGGAATTTATATATATGTATTACATCTAATAAGTGAGTTTAACAAAGTTGAGAGATGCAAGATCAATATAAAAAATCAAGTCTGTTTCTATATACTAGGTACATACATACATACATAATTAAAATTAACATAATACCATTTATAATGGCATAAAAACATGCCATTAAATATGCATATTAGGGATAAATATGAAAAAAATGAACATGGCCTGTATATTGCAAACTAGCAAACATAATGAGAGAAATTAAAGTCTAAGTAAATAGAGATAAATGGCATGTGTTTGGATAAACATGACTAAAATATCAATTCTCCCTATTTGATCTACAGATATAATGAAATCCCAATTAAAATCTCAGCAGGCTCATCTGTAGATGTTGACAGCTAACTCTAAAATTCATGTGGAAATGCAAAGGGCATAGAATAGCCAAAACAACTTTTAAAAAGAAGAACAAAGTTATCTAACTTTTACTTCCTGTCTTCACATCTTGGTATAAAGTTACGTTGATCAAAATTATGATATTCAATCAAGATAGACAAATAGGTCAATGAAATAGCCCAGCAATAGACCTATACTTATATAATTAACTGATTTTCAACAAAGACATAAAGGCAATTTAAAAATATGAGATCTTATAAATTATTTTGTATAGGATGCAGGTATTAAATTTTGCTATAAAAATGCACGTGTCAACATATCGAGATTTTCCTGATATATTAAGAGAAGAGTATAGGGTCTTAAACAGTAGGTAAATTATTATTCTATTTTTTAACGGGATCTATATTTTTTCAAAAGGATGCATATATACACATACACATATACAATAAAAATAGTAAGAGCCTAGAATTGTTTATAATTTTAGTTTTGCTTTTAGTGTTTTTGCTTCTATTTTGTTATTTATTTATAATAGACATGTACTATAATAAATGACAAAACCGAAACATTAAAATACTCTATAATTATTATATAAAATACAGTAAATATTGTTTGGGGGGAAAATTTATGTGTGTGGTATGAAGACTGAAAGATATATTCCAAATATTAACAAAGAGAGAGTTACAGATAGTCTTTTAGCTTTGTGTCTTTCTTGGTTTCCAAATATTTCACAGTGGGCACACTTGCTTTGAAAAATTATAAAGGCTATAAATATCATTTTTAAACTCAATAGTTCCATATAACCGTTGAGCTAAAGATCTAACTTCTTCATCTGACATGAAGATCGTACATGAACAACATGGCCCAATCTGACCTTCCTGCCTTTCCTCTGTCCCCACGCGAGTGCCCCCATTCTCCGCCTCATCACATCCTTCTGCTGACTCACCCACACTTCCTCTCCTCACTCCATTGCATTGCTGCCTCCACCCATCCTGCCGTCCGCTCGTACTTGGGCTGTGCTTCCCCCTCTGTGTCTGCCCACGTCACACCAACCTTTGAAGTCAAGTTCCTGCTGTCTGAAATTTTTCTGAGAAATGCCTTTATCAAGTTCCATCTCTAAATTCCTAGGGTTCTTCTGTCTCTCCCACGTGTTTGAAACCTAACCATATATGAGTTAAAGTATAAGCAAGTTTGAGATTGCAGTAGAGCCTATTTGATTCCACTGCCGTAATTGTACTTGATGTACATATTTACCCTATGCTAAACAGGCTTAAGATTCTAGAACTGGATTGTTGGATCTTAAATCTTGGCTTTATAGAAAAGAACAAGATCATGTCTTTGCGGGAACATGGGTGGAGCTGGAGACCATTATCTTTAGCAAACTAATGCAGGAACAGAAAACCAAATACCACACGTTCTTACTTATAAGCTAAATGATACAAACCCATGGATACAAAAAGAAAGGAACAACAGACACTGGGGCCTACTTGAGGGTGAAGGTTGGGAGGAGGGAGAGGAACAGAAAAAATAACTATTGGATACCAGGCATAGTACCTGGCTGATGAAATAATCTGTACAACAAACCCCTGTGACCCGAGTTTACCTATGTAACAGACTTGCACATGTACCCCCGAACCTAAAATAAAAGTTAATCAAACAGGAAAAAAAAATCTTTTTCTTTTCTTTTTTTGAAACGGAGTCTTGCTCTGTCGCCCAGGCTGGAGTGCAGTGGCGCGATCTTGGCTCACTGAAAGCTCCGCCTCCCGGGTTCACGCCATTCTCCTGCCTCAGCCTCCCGAGTAGCTGGGACTACAGGCGCCCGCCACCACGCCCGGCTAATTTTTTATATTTTTAGTAGAGACGGGGTTTCACCGTGGTCTCGATCTCCTGACCTCGTGATCCGCCTGCCTCGGCCTCCTAAAGTACCGGGATTACAGGCGTGAGCCACCATGCCCGGCCGAAAAAGAATACCTTGACCTTACTAGTTAATAGCTGTTGGTCTTGGGACAAAGTGTTTCACTTCTGTCTTAGATTTCTCTTTTAAGAATTGAGCATAAGAGAATTTATATCATAGAGTTGTTGCAGAGATTAAATACTACCAAAAAGCATTCAGAATATTACCTGGTACATACTAGGCACTCAAATGATGTTAGCTATGCTAATATACCTATTGTTATCATTATCATCATACCTTAAGAACCAAGACTCAGTCATGTGTACATTTGGAGAACCCAGAAGTTTAGAGGCTCTTTAGGAAGCATTCTGAAGTTTGGCTTCCTCATGTTTCATCTCCTTAGTTAATCTAAGCTTCCATACGTTATCTCTCTTAAAGAAGTATTTAGATGGCAAATAAAGTATTTAAATAGCAAAATTAATTTAGAGCGAATGTTTTGAGTGAAAATTGAATTTCCAATTGCAAAGCCCAATTTCGGCCACTAGGTGGCTATAAAACACTAGCTCGCTCGCTCGCTCTCTCTCGCTCTCTCTCTCTCTCTCTCCCTCCCTCTCTCCTCTCTCTCTCTCTCTCTCTCTCTCTCTCTCTCTCTATATATATATATATATATTTTTTTTTTTTTAATGGAGATGGAGTCTTACTCTGTTGCCCAGGCTGGAGTGCAACGGTGCGAGGCTCACTGCAACCTCCGCCTCCCGGGTCCAAGCAGTTCTCCTGTCTCAGCCTTCCGAGTAGCTGGGATTACAGGCATGTGCCACCACACCTGGCTAATTTTTGTATTTTTAGTAGAAACAGGGTTTCACCATATTGGCCAGGCTGGTCTTGAACTCCTGACCTCAGGTGATCTGCCCACCTCGGCCATCTAAAGTGTTGGGATTACAGGCGTAAGCCATTGCGCCCGGCCAACACTAGCTATAATTTTTTAATCACCAAGAAATTTTTGTATTTTAAACAAACGTTCAGTATTGCTTAAGTCATATTTTCTCCTTCAGCAAATAGAAAGACAGGAGAGAAAGCGAACTAGGAGTCACAACTCTTCCTCTTAGAGCCCAAGGGGCTTGTCAGAAGAGGTAGGCAGTGTTTCTGAGGACGTCCATAGCCTGCCTGCACACCCAGACAACAAGAAACCTGGCAAAGGTAGTGTTGTGTAAGAGGTACTGCTTACCTAACGTGCATTCTGGATATGGCGAATATTGGTCTTTCCACCCCAATGCTACCTAACAATAGATAACTCCAGCCTCCCTCTGGCTAACTGTTCTGTTGGTGGTGGACAGTGAATGCTATAGACTAACACGATTGGGACACAGGCTGAAGCAGGAAGATGAAGGCAGAAGAAAGGCTGGTTGCTGGGGAGGTTGTCAGAGACTCATCCAGCAGCCTGTGCAAGTTTAAGAGAAGGCCTAAGTGCCTATGGGGTCAGTGCTCTAATTTACGAATACAAAATATTTTTAGTCTCTGTATCTGCAGGTCCTAAACGTTTGGGTTTGAATTATAGGATTGGTGACTGTATTTAAAGTTTTCTGATATATTCTCCTGGAGATGGCTGTCACCAGTCATTTCGTGCTCAGGAATAACTCTGTTTGCATGTGCAGGAAGAATGTCTCTGTAGCTCTTGCTGCTGCCTCTGCCTGGCACAGCTGTAGAGATGGAGAGAGAATCACATTCCATCTCCCTTTTGTTAGAGGAGAGAAGAGAAAGTAACTTCCAGATATAGACCAAGTCTCCAACTGGTCTAAACGTGAACTCTATTCTTCTTCCTATAATACTACAAAGTGTTCTCTATAAATGAAACTTCTCAGAGGCTTTTTAAAAAATGTGATAAACTATATAAAACATAAAATTCACCGTTTTAACTATTTTTAAGTGTACAACTTAGTGGTATTTAGTACAAAGTTGTGCAACCATCACCACTATCCATTTTCAGGACTTTTTCATCATCCCAAATAGAAACTCTGTGTGCTAGTTATTAAACAATAGTTCCCCATTCCTCCTTTCCTGAGGGAGGGTTATTTTTAAGCTGTTTTGGTGCCCATAAAGTTGGTGGCTATGTTCACACCTCTTTTTAAGCACTTTAACATTTCATTTATTTAAAGAATATTTACTAGGCAACTCTACTGAATGAAATATTAGGAATAGATTATCCAATAAATACCAATTCTTTTCGCAAAGGAGCTTGCAATGAATTGAGAAAGAGACATAAATAAATGATGTCAGTGCAGTGTGGTGAATGCTATGATAGAGAAAGGCAAAAAGAAAACTGGCAAGAGATCTAGCTTTTGTAGAACACAAACTGTCAGACTGCACCAAGTACTCACCCACTTTGTTTCTCTTCACAACAGTCCTGTGAAGTGGCTACCATTATCACATTTTACAGGTAAAAAATCTGAAACCTCAAATGATCATGCAAGTTGCCCATGGATACTCAGGGTATAGTTTAGAGAGGTCAAGCACTAAACAAATAAGGAGTTATGGGTTCTTAGCCAGGCATGGTGGCACATGCCTGAGGTGGGAGGATCTTTTGAGCACAGGACCTGGAAGCTACAGGGAGCTATGATCGTGCCACTGTACTCTAACCTGGGTGACAGAGCAAGATCTTGTCTCAAGAAAAAAGTTATGGATTCTAATCCATCTAATCCAGACTGTATAATTGACAAATTTCGTGCATTTAGGTTTTTTCCTACAGTTCTGTGGGCCTAATTTCCCTCTATAGAATGGCAGAGCTATACTACTACAAGACCCCTTAGGATTTTTTTCTTCAAGAAGATGGGAAGGAGTGAGTGGACATTGAAGAGTTCTCATCACAGATCTAAAGAACAAACAAACTGAAGAAAATTCTGCACCTTTAGACTCAGTGTCAGGAGTACCCCAGAACAGAGATCCCATTATGCTGAGTGGAGTGGGGCTTTGGGATCACAGATATGAGACCTCTAAATAAATCTCAGGCATTAAGAACTGCTTTGGAGACAGGCTGGACTTGGTCTGATAAGTTAATATCTTCCACAAAATTTATGTTTTCTGCCTAAATTTTTCGTTATTCTTATTCCCTATTAAGACAGTTAACCAGCTCTACTTTCTAACCCCAGGGAAGGACTGTAGCAGGGTGATTTGTACTCAGAGCTACTTGCCTCACAGACTGTATGGAGGGAACAGAGGGAAATGCAGTACAACAAGAGTGAGAATGTAGATCTTAAATAAGATTCTTCCAGACTGGGAGGGAGAGAGTAGAAGGCAATGGATGGGATTCTCAGAAGCAGGATCTGAATCCTGGTACTGCCAATGAAGTAGAGGTGAAAAATCTTCAGATACAAATGCACACAAGGCTGGTGTAGGCAGGCAGGATGGTAGTCTCACAGATGTAGCAAATATGTCTAGATCTAGATCTCCACAAATACATAGTAAAATATGACGTTTCCAGGTCTTCACCAATGCTGTGCTTTCTGCTTGGAAAGGTCCCCTCTGTTTGTCTATTTGTTGACT
The DNA here is from genome assembly GCF_029289425.2 of Pan paniscus. NCBI lineage: Eukaryota > Metazoa > Chordata > Mammalia > Primates > Hominidae > Pan > Pan paniscus. Next base: position 106,796,563 of record NC_073253.2, read on the forward strand.
TTCTATTGTCAAAGCAAAATTGTACCACACAAAGTGAAACAGGCAAGGAAGACTTTCTTCAAGGCTACTGCAATAGGGAGTGAGACCAGAACGAAGTCTGAACTCAGGAGGTATTTTAAGAGCTGAGGTGAGCTAGTAGAAAAATACTGGAGGATGTTTGAAGGAGATTTATCAATGGGATATGTCTAGCAAATTGAGTTATTTAAGTTTGCAAATGGTTTTCTTGGTGATTAGTTCACCTGAGCTTACTAATTGTCTCCATGGAAGTTAGGCTTTTATTCTCCCACAGAGACTGGAAGATAGGGCACAGTTTCCTTGATGATTACATTTCAGTGGAATGGCTCCAAGGTCCTTGAGAAGGACAGTTCTGAGTTGTACAATTGGCAAGGGGCTTTTTAAAAGATTTATATCTCAAAGGGGGCAGATAAATAACTTACAAATATTCTAAAGTCAATGTTCTAAGAAGGAGAGGTCAAGGGCCTAGAATCAGAAAGAAACATGTCTAAAGTTTAGTCAAGCTGAAGGGAATATTAAAGCCATCTTGTAAATTCCATCTTTAGTCATAGAAAATGTGGCCCACTTTCTGATTCTCTTTCCTTCTCCTATACCCAATATTGTATTCCAACATCTACAGAAACTCTGATTCTTGTTCATACATTCAACTCCAATGTATGGAACTAAACTGCAAGTATCAATTTATATATTTAAGACATTTAAGGAAGAGACAATGTCTTTTTTCATCACTTAGTTCAATGATGATTGCATGGTTGAAAATGCAGAATAAATATTTGTTAAAATAAACTAAATCTTAGTAACTTATACAGTCTATTTTGACTACTCTCACTATTCGACCTTTCCGTGAAACTGGCCAATTTTATCACTTTTCCCCCATCCATCTATCACATATAACTTGTTTTCCTGTTTGTTTGCTTTGTTTTGTTAATTTGAATAGTTTACAAACGTCCTTAATTTAAGTGACCAGAATTCTAATGTTATGTACTACTACTTAGTTTAAGCTCCGTTCAAAGACTGGGTGATTTTTGGCCAAATTCTCACCATTGTGACAGTAAGTTTTCCACTTTCTCTTTTAGTAACACCCATGGATGGTAAGAACAAAGAAGAACCTTCATGAGTGCTTTGATGGTAGCTCCTGGAAAAGTAGTTTGAGTAATAAAGTAGCTCCCAATTGCTCATCAGCTGAAAAACCAACTGCCCTTTATATAGTTCTACCATTATTTCTATACAGGCAGAGCCTTTGTTTTCACATGGTGAAGGAAAACCTTGAAGACATGGTTTGCATTGATTTCAAATTCCTCTTAAAATGACTCTAACAGGAGGAAATATTCTTTTGGTCTGAGTTATTCTGAATTGTATCTGTTTTGATTACATCTACCAGACAATTTTAGTTAGCTCTTAGCAGTAATCTTATTTAGCCATCCAGATGGCTGAAAATACCATGCCAACATCCTTTTCCTATTGTATTGTTGACTAGACACAGCCTATTACCTTGAATTTCAGTTGGCTCACAAGCACACACAAAACATGGAGTATAGTGTAGTTGATATTTTATATCTGCCAAGTGCTTTATTCTATTCCTGAGATTAATTTTAGCAATTGTGGACCGACAGTTATCCTTGTTGGTCACTAGACTAGTGTTTTGTACACAGCACCAATGGTTTATTATATGAATCTCTTCACATAAAAGAGTTAATATGTGTCTTCAAACTCTTATTGGCCAATTCTCAGAAAGTCAGTTATGTCCAGACCACCAGATGACAAGAAAATAGCATCATATACATGTCTAATGATAAAGTGCATTTAAATTCATTTTGTTCTCGCTAGAACATAAGAACAATTTCTAAGTACAAAGAGGGTAGGTTTTTCAAGATAAAACATTTTTCTTATGACCCACTGTTTTGCAAATACCTCTCCCCCAAGTCCCTTTATTTTTTCATTGCCTTGTTTTTCTCAATTACAGAGTATTTTTAATATGGTTATCTGATTTATTCACATGGGGATTGATATGTCTGCTAGGTTGAAAATAAGTTGTATGATAAAAATACATAAGATGGACTCTCAAGGGAAGAATATATAAGATGTTTCTTTAGCACTTTTAAGTCTGAGTCTGTGATTGGAGTCTTGTTTGTGAGAGGTTTGTTATTTATATTAGTTTTTAAAATGTTTCCTCCTAAATATCTTCTGTATAAGAAAAAGAAATAAGAGTACACATTTAGATGCTTTAAAAAACCCTGCTCTTTTGTAGCTGACATCTTATTAGTTAGGTGTGACATTAGGATCTGATGCTGGGGAAACATTGCCATTAGTATACTTTACTAAGGCTAGTTCATGGTGTTTTATATCTTTGGATGTCCTTCAAGTTTAAGATTTTTGTTTATATCCATAGAGGTTTGGAATGATGTCATCGAAGAATTGTATTTCTAGTTCCCTCATGAGAAAGGTCATGTCTCTTCAAGGCCATGGAAACATGATTGAATTTGCTTTAAATAAATTACATTCTGTTAAGATAGCTCAAACTGCTACAGTTAACCACTTCTCAATCTGTATATCTGCTGTAAAGGAAAACAAAAAAAGAATAGTCTAACAAAGATAATCATCTTGCTCCAGTTTTTCTCAAGGAGAAATTTCATGGTATGCATGCACATGGAAATCATTAAATAAAAGAGACAAAATGTAATATATTTAGTATCAGTCATAAAAGAACTGTTTTATAATAAAAAGTCTTCCCTGAAAACAAAGCCCTTACCCACAGATGAGAGAGCTAGGCTGTCTAAGAGATGTCAATTTTCTTTAAGCCTGATTCTAGACAGATACATGAGCAAATTACTCCTCTTCTTAGCTGTGCTAGCTTGGAAAGTTATTTCAGGTCAGTTGACTTTCATGTTCATCAGTGTCCTCATCTATAAGAAGGGAATAAAACCACCTGTCTCTTAAGGCTGATGTGACAATTAAATAAGACATTCTATAAAGCACTTAAGTAAAACAGTTGGTGCATATTACATTCTCAGTAAATACTAGCCATTATTCATTTTGTGAATAATCAGGGGAGGAAAGGTCAGAGAAAATAGGTGAAATATCTACTGGAGAAATATGAGAATCAGATCAAGAAAGTTTCATGGTTCTCTTAGCTCTCGAGTTGACTGTGGGTAACAACATTTCTTCTTTCTTCTCCACACATTTTCTTTGTCTTTCCTTTTCAAGAAACCCACAGGGGTGTTCCACCCTCCAAATTACATTCTTATTTTCTTATTAACAACAGGTTTCTAGGACCCAGCCTACTTTCCTCTCCTCTTGGAAACTGCCACTAACATACTGTCTCTGAATGTCCTGTTTCTTCCAATCTGCTAGAATGGGGTATGTCTTCTCCACCTCCTTCTTTCATTTCTGCCCTGAAAGTATGAGATACCTGCAATGGTCTAAATGCATAAGGAAAGATAGTGTGTACGGAAAAATAAAAGTAGGCTAATATGGCTCGCACTAGAGAACAGGGGCAAAGGAAGAAGCTAGAGGAGGGAGAAGGGTCAGATCATGAATGCATCGAGGCTCTGCTGAGAAGTTGGATTTTATCCCAAGGTCAAGGGTGAGCCAATGAAGTATAATTTAAGTCAAGAGGGACCTGGTCACACTTTTCACTTTATAATGAGGACTCAGGCTGTAACATGGAGAATGGATTGGCAGGTCAGTTCATTTAAGTGAAAGGATAGGAGTCTCTATAAAAGTTGTGGTGGATGGGAATGGCGTAAAAGATACCCAGGGGTAATCTGGGAAGGAAATAGAAACAGGTAGAACAGTGGATCCTGAGAGGCACCAACACTAAGGGGCAAGACAGTGGCAAATCAAGATGGGGAGCTGGAAACCAGGAGAGCAGTGTTTTCCAGGCAAGAGATGAGATGGTTTCAGGAAAGAAGGGGTGGTCATCCATGTTGAAAATAACGGTTCTCATTTTGTTGAGAAACTTAAATACCTGAGGGAAATTATCAAAGATCATAAAGTGGGATCTTGTAGAAACTCATCTGTTTTAACGTTTGATTCAATTTGATACACATTTATTGAAGCACTCTTCTTTCTAAATGTGTGTTAGAGACACAAGGAAGAAATATAATCTAGATATAGTTTCAGTACTCAAAAAGCTTATAGTCTAAAAGCAGACGCTGAAATCAGATATTTTTAAAAAGATAATTAGCAAAAGAATTTATTTGAGAAAAAGATATTCTGCTATGTGAAAAATGTAAACAAAGATAGGAAAGGTTAATTAATTAGCAATATTAAAAACAGAACAATTGTTTTAGTCAGTCATGTAGATACATTCATGATATATTACTATATGAAATTATAGCACAGTTTAATTTGTAATCTCATTCCATAGTAGCAGATCTTGTAAAAATGTAAATGCTCTCTAATTGTGTTTATTAAAAAGTTGTATGTCATTATTGTAACTTCTAAAGGGACTTTGAGCAAGTTCTTTAATGCCAACCATCTGTTTCTACAGGGCCTATTTCTACAGTATTTACATTCATCATATTCCTACATTTTACAATGAAGAGTATGCAAATAGCAATTAAAGAACCTCATTAACTCAATTACCATTTTGAAGAAATTGCTAAGAACATTTATCAATTATTAATAAACTGGGAAAAGAATGTGGCATCCAGAATCAGAAAACTGGGTTTTCAGTCTCAACTCAATCACTTACTATTTGGATAACTTTGGAAAAGTCACTTGACTATTCTGAGCCTAAATGTGCTTATCTATAAAATGGTAATAATAGCAGGATTGTTGTGGGGCTATAAAAAGGCAAGAAAAGTACCATATCAAATAAGTATGTGGAGTTGCTTTAGAAATTATAAATTTCTATACATACATTTATCATATTATTATTTCATTAAGAGAAAGGTTAATTTGGAAAAAAATTACAAATATGAACTCCTACTTGAGGCTTATAGCAGCCTATTGTCATTAGTTTCAATGGCATATAGGTTCTTTGCCAAGTTGTAGACAAAGTCATCAAATAAAAAATCCCTTTCAGTAGTAAATAGAATAGAAGAAGTCAATTAGGGTGTTTTGCTGATCTTACTGACCAGATGTTACTGCTTGGCACTTAACATTCATAATAGATAAATAAAATTAATTGATATGTAAATAAATCAGTTATAGAAACTGAGATCTGGGAATCTTTTAAAATCATTTTATATATAGGAATACATGGATATATGTAGTATATGTATAAATATATATCCTAGCTTGAAGTGATAGAAGATATATTCGTATAGCACAATTACATCAGTGGTCACCAATATTTTTATCAATGCTTTTCATTGAAGAAAGGAAGAAATTGAAGAAAGAACGACGTGGATAAGAGATTAATGCTTTGCATATGAATAAAAATGCAACATCACTGATGGTAAGAAAAATGCAATTTGAAACCACAATGAGATATCATCTCATACCAGTCAGAATGGCTATTATTAAAAAGGCAAAAAATAAACAAAAACAGAAGCTGGTGAGGTTGTAGAGAAAAGGGAACGCTTACACACTGTTGTTGGGAGTGTAAATTAGTTCAACCATTGTAGAAAGCAATGTGGTGATTCCTCAAAGAGCCAAAAACAGAACTACCATTTGATCTAGCAATCCCATTACTGGGTATATGTCCAAAGGAATGTAAATCACTCTATCATAAAGACACATGCACATGTATCTTCATTGAAGCACTATTCACAACACCAAAGACATGGAATCAATCTAAATGCCCATCAATGGTAGACTGGATTTAAAAAATGAGGCACGTATACACCATGGAGCGGTATGCAGCCATAAAAAGAACGAGGTCATGTCCTTTGCAGGGACATGGATGGAGCTAGAGATCATTATCCGTAGCAAACGAACACAGAAACAGAAAACCAAATAACACATGTTCTCACTTTTAAGTAGAAGCTAAATGATGAGAACACATGGGCACAAAGAGGAGAATAGCAGATACTAGGACCTACCTGAGGGTGTAGAGTGGGAGGAGAGAGAAGAGCAGAAAAAAATAACTATTGGGTAGCAGGCTTGGTACCTGGGTGATGAGATAATCTGTACCAAAAAACCCTGTTACACGAGTTGACCTGTATATGAAACCTGCACTTGTACCCCTGAACCTAAAATAAAAGATGTTTAAAAAAGGAAAAAAGGAGATTAATGCTTTGAACAATCTTTAATATGAAGCAACATATTTACCACAGAACAATCGAATTATGCTGTAAGTTGAATGAATTGTAAGTAATCTTAAATGTTGTATATTTATGCCCTCTACTAGATTCCTTATCAATAATTTTTCTGACTCTTATTGCACACAGAATTGGAGAGTAAATATTCTACAAGATCATTCATTCTTTTAAAAAATAATTTTCCTCTTCCATTTTTGAATGAAATTAATTTGAGAAAATTCTTCTTTTTATTGAGCTGAAGTATCAACTTCATCCTTAATTAAATGCTTAAGTATTTGTAGGCATGGTCCATGTTTTTATGGGTCAAAAACACCATGCAATCATTCATTGAACAGTTATTGCTAGTTACCACTTGACATTCACTCAAGCAGACTCTACACACAAGTCAGACTACAGTCAGGTTTGAGATACGTACAACTCAATTGCAATTGTTTTCCTCCAACACCAAACCCCAACTTTGTAGGAAAACATCTTTTCCTACAACAAAGCTAACTACTTCTCCTGAAATACTTCTCTGAGTTGATTTTGCAATTGAGAAATTATCACATTTTCCTGTTACTTCTGCAAATCAAATATTGAGGTAATGTAGGCATAACCACAAGGTAGCAAGCAAACAAAATAATTCCTATCCCTCCTCTTAGAGATTTTCTCTGGCTCCATTTATATGTGGTAAAGAGCAAAATGGACAAAACTGTTAGGATTCTACTTCTCTTTTAAGCAGATTAGTGAAGGCAATGAGTAATGGGTTTGGCACAGTTCTGCAAAAGCATATCGTGTACCAGCCAAAAAAACTCTCTCTGCCTGTCTGTCTCTTTCTCTTGTTTTCCTGTTTAAGGTTCTTAATATCATGCCATTGCTCTGGAATCGAAATCATTTTCAGACCTTTCTAAAACTTAAAGGAAATAAAAAGCTAAATCACATTAGAAGGGCAGAGGGAAAATACTCCTTGAAGTCCTAAGAACAAACTTTGAAGTCATTGATAGACACAGAACACTGTTAGGCTCTTTTATGTTGCTACATACAGTACCTGTTGATTATGTCATCTCAGGCTCTTGACTTGGCAGCCATTACATATATCAACTAGATTTGTGAACTCCAGAAAAATGCCCATCCACTCTGCTTTGGATCCTACCTCAATGTTCTCCATAGCAGAGTATAAGAAGAGCTGCTGTTATGCATTGATAATTTTGCAAAGCATATATATCAAAGCATGATTGAATGAATGAATGCAGTGCCATCCTTATTAAGCTTTCCTTGAATGACTTCTCCCATTTTTTCCTATTTCTTTAGTGGACTGTACATATGCATGTGGTTTTTACCCACTGTAATTAATCTTAAACACTTATTAAAGAGGAGTAGTGGTAAATGTAAGACTCCTGCCTACCAAAACATATAGATCCTCATTGCTATGGGTCTTACAGTGCAGTCTTGGTGAGCTTTCATTCATTTATTCACTCTGCCATCTTGTGTGATGCATCTTCTCAGTACCATGTCATGTATCAGATGCCAGGAACACAGAGATTAATAAAACATGGTCTCACCCATGAAAGACATTAACATTATTGGTGTTATTGAATGAGAGGAGCTAGATAGCCAGGAGACATCCCAAATCCTCCAGGAAATACATTAATGGAGCAGGACCCAAAACCCAAGAGGAAATTCTGGCCATTATTGAGCCTTAAGACAGCCCTATGAAAGATCTCGGTGGTACCATTTAATGGGCTCCAGGAAGGCCGTTCCACTCTGAAATGTTTCTCACGTAAATGTAAAAATACATATGTATACATATTATATAGAATGATATACACATCACATCTATACAAGTCACACAGAATTTCTCATTCAGTGATTTTTTTTTCTTTTAGATTTTGGATTGCTTTCTCTTAAAATGCAAATATCCTTGAGAGGTATGCCATATGAACTCCTTTATTTTTGACCGTGGAAGACTTTACCAAACAGAACTTTTTACTCCAAAAGGACATAATGAAAATTCCAGGATTGTTCTGGTGTCACAAAATGGCCAGGTAGGGCCTATAAAATGGAACATCTTCCTTCTGAACAGCTACTCACTTGGATGGTTCCTTTCTCGGTTTTCAACATAAACTCATAAGCCACCACTTTTCCACATCCCAACTAAACTCTAACTTTTAGAAATAGGAAAAGATTGTGAAGAGATAGCCTGATGAGCAGGAACACAGAGGACATACATAGATAGGGCCATTAAATGAAGTTATTCACTGTGTTTCTACATATTCCATACAAAGAAGTTCTGCCCTTTGAACGCAGACAAGTCATCAGCTTAAGAACAGTTGGATTGTTTGTAACTAAGAAGTTGGGCACAAGAGACATTTCACTATAGACCACTCATATGGTATTGGGGTTTGTAGGCCATCCCCTCCAGGCCTCATAAGCCAACAATGAACCTGAAGTTAGACAAACCTGAACTAACCTAAGCTCACCATAACTAACATTAGTTCTAAGGAAATACTCCTAGAATTTTAGTTCAGAATTTCAAACAGTTTTCCCACACCTTTCCTCAACAACCGCATAGTCTAAATAGTGAGAATTCTTTCCTTCTGCTTTATTTTATTCTCCCTTTCCCCTAATTTGACATCTTGAAACCTCAACCCAAATTCTTGAAACTAGCTGTAGGAATTTTATGTCCAATGAGTTCCCTCCCTCGTTCCCTCCTTCCTTCCTTCCTTCCTCCCTCCCTAAATTTGAAAAACATATAATGTATTTTCAATATTTCAAGGTATATCAAAGATTATTAAGAAATGTTTAGATTGTTAGTGTCTTAGAATTTTTGACACAAATCCAAGCTAGATATGTATTTTTCTTATTAAAATTACAATTTTGACAATATATGTGATCCATTATTGCAATATCCAAGAAGCTGGTAATGTATTTACAAATTTATTTCTGGGTTGATTTATTTAGAATTGTAATTGTCTTATTTATTAACATATCTATGCTGCTTTATTACCCTGAGGTTTTCAATGACTATGAGACTATAAAAAAAAACTAGAGAAAAAAGGCCAGGCGCGGTGGCTCACATCTGTAATCCCAGCACTCTGGGAGGCCGAGGCAGACGGATCACGAGGTCAGGAGATCGAGACCATCCTGGCTAACACGGTGAAACCCCATCTCTAGTAAAAATACAAAAAATTAGCTGGGCGTGGTGGCAGGCGCCTGTAGTCCCAGCTACTCGGGAGGCTGAAGCAGGAGAATGGCATGAACCTGGGAGGCAGAGCTTTCAGTGAGCCGAGATTGCTCCACTGCACTCCAGCCTGGGGAATAGAGTGAGACTCCGTCTCCAAAAAAAAAAAAAAAAAAAAAAAACAAAAAAAAAACTAGATTAAATACATGGAATAATGAATAATACAACCAACATTTAAGAAATACATGATAGTTGAATTAAAACTTTCCAGCATATCTTTTATGATTGGTTGTCATTCTAAACAGAAAAATATATCAAACCTTCTCTTCAGCCTTGAATAGAACATTTAACAACCATGAAATAGTGTTATCAATGGATAAAAAATGAATTTGCCTTAAGAATATCTATATTTAAAGACATATATTTCATATAACTAATAGATAATTCAATGATGTAAAAGATCAAATTGCTTCTTTTGTCCTCATTTTGGGGAATGATTATACAATTCTATGGGGTTTTCAGGTCTTACACCTTTGTTATCATTTGTTAGTCTTTTCTCTACCTATGGAAGCTTTCACGGGCCAACCAAGGAGCGGCTTTCTGAACTTCTTTTTCTTTTTCTTTTGACACAGCACTGGGATCAGAAACCCTGCAGAGTTAACTGTGTTTGCTCATTAGTCAAGAGAATGCATAGTTTCAGGCTGATTAAAACAAGATTTTCTGCAGAATGGGGCTAATTTTCCAAGTGCCATGATGTAAATTCCCCTCTGCTTCCCTGTCCCCACCATATCCTCTCTAGACTGGATTCATGAGAAGCAAATAATTCTGTAACTTTCCACACCACATCTTTCAGCTGAAGAGGCTCAAGCATTTTCTGGAAACAACACTGAAGCAGGAAGGTGTAACTCTTCCTACTCATTCATCTCAGGCTTGCCCATGACCCTGGGCAAGTCCCATCACATCTTGGTTTCCACATAGGTTGAGCTAAGTAGCTAATGAAGCTCCGTAGGACTCTCATCCTTTCACTGCTGTTTGCTTCATTTATGCAACTTAAAAAAAGATCTTTATTTTTAAAATTGAACTTAATTTGTTTTAATGATCATACAGTAAAGTCACTTTTTTTCTTTTGAAGTAGAATTCTATGAGATTTAACATACATATAGATTCATGTAACCACCACCACCATTGGGATACCGAACTTTTCCGTCTTCCAAGAAACTCCCTCAAGCTATCCCTTCAGAGTAACATCCCCTACTTATAGCCCCTGGCAACCACGGATCTGGTTTCTATTCTTGTAGTCTTGTCTTTTGAAAATGTCAAATAAATGAAACATATGTAACCCTTTGAGACTGGCTTTTCTGACTCAGCAGAATGCTTTTAAAAGTTATCTAAGTTGTTTAGTATAGTGTGTTCCTTTTTACTACTTAGTAGTATTCCATTGTGTGAATGAACCATAGTTCGTTTATCCATTTGCTCATTGAAGGACACTGAGTAATTTCAGGTTTTTGGCGGCCACAGATAATGCTACTATGAACACATGTGTACAGGCTTACACGTGTGTGTGTAATATTAGTTCTCCCCATTGTAGGATAAATGCCCCGGAGTGGGGTTGCTATCAGTGGCAAGGGTGTGTTTAGCTTTATAGAAAACTATGAAACTGTTTTCCAGTGGCTTTACCAGTTTTCATTTCTACCAGCAATGTGTGAGAGTTCTAATTCCTTACCAGCATTGGTATTGTTGGCATTTTTAATTTTAGCAATTTCAAAAGGTGTGTAGTAATGTTTAATTGTATTTGAATTTATCTAATGGCCAATGATGTTGAACATCTTTTCATGTATTTATTTGCCATCCTTAAAACCTCTTTGGTAAAATGCCTGTTCAAGTCCTTTGCCCCTTTTTTAATTGGATTGTATGTTTTCTTATCAATGAGTCTTGATAGTTCTTCATATATTTTGGGCACGTAGCCTTTGTCAGATAGATGATTTGCGAATATATTCTTCAAGTCTGTAGCTTATTTCTTCATTCTCTTGGCAGCATATTAAGCAGAGAAAAGATTTTTGATGTAATGAGGTCCAATTTGTCAATTTTTTGTCTTTACAGATCCACCTTGGTGTCAGTCCTAAGAACTCTTCACCTAACCTTATGTTATAATATTTTTCTCTAAGAAAATAATTTTAAAGAAAGAAAATGCTGTATGCATAAGGACATTTCTTGCAATACTATTAGTGAATGGTGAAAACTGAAATAATCTTGAGTTGCCACCATAGAGCAATGGGTACGTAAATTATGACTCTGTCATCCTTTGGCTATGGAAAATATTTATTAAGAGTGTACAGTAATGTTACAGGGAAACAATCATGACTTAAGTTAAAGTAAGATGCAATTATATGTACTATATGCCCATAATAACAGGAAAACAAAAACAAATACTGCTTAGAAAAGAGATGAGAAGGAAATACGATAAATATGTTAACAAAGGTAGGCTAGAGTGATGATGCTGGGTAGCTTTTTCAATGTTTTCTACTTTTCTATATTTCCTTAATTTTCTTTAAATATATTTGTGAAATAAACCAAAACACACAATTTTATTTTTAAAAAATTCACTCGTGGCCGGGCACAGTGGCTCAAGCCTGTAATCCCAGCACTTTGGGAGGCCGAGGCGGGCGGTTCACGAGGTCAGAAGATCGAGACCATCCTGGCTAACACGGTGAAACCCCATCTCTACTAACAATACAAAAAAAAATTAGCCAGGCGTAGTGGTGGGTGCCTGTGGTCCCAGCTACACAGGAGGCTGAGGCAGAAGAATGGTGTGAATCCAGAAGGCGGAGTTTGCAGTGAGCTGAGATGGTGCCACTGCACTCCAGCCTGGGCAACACAGTCAGACTCCGTCTCAAAAAAAAAAAAAAAAATTTACTCGCTATTTTGTGTCAGGTGTGAGAATAAGCACTGTTTTATACTGAGTCTTCCTGCTCTGTCCTGACAGGTTGGTCAATTGGCCAGAGGAATAGATATTTGAAGAAAAAGGTCTTCCTCCCCTAACTGGGGTAGAGTTAGTTGCTGTAGAGTTGCAGACGTGGTGAGGGATAAGGGTGGGAGCAGGAGCACATTTGATAATTCATGGGGACCGTGGCTATAGCCTCCATACAGACCCTATTCCCATTTCACTGTCTTGTCTACTACCTCAAATTGCTACAAGTTAGGAATTCTCGAAAAACACTAGACTTTTGTACAGAGAAGGGATCATATTCATTTAGTCACGTGTAGGGCCCTCTGTGTGTCAGAACCTGGGTCCTGTGATACCAAGAGGACTAATGTACAGCTTTTATCCTGTAGGCCTTCACAATCCAATGATTCCATCCATCATCCAACATGGGAAAGGCTGCTCATCACTACTGCAGCTAAATAAGCACTTCTCTGCTAGAGATCGGCTAAGATTTGAAAATCACCTTTTATTTAATGTTTCCCAAATAGCTACATGATTTTATTTTCTTGGTCTTCTACCCTAAGCTGTAAAACTGTTGTGCTTTTTTTCTTTTTCGAGATGGAGTCTCACTCTGTCGTCCAGGCTGGAGCGCAGTGGTGTGATCTCAGCTCACTGCAGCCTCCACTTCCTGGGTTCAAGTGATTCTCCTGTCTCAGCCTCCAGAGTAGCTTGGACTACAAGCACATACCACCATGCCCGGTTAATTTTTGTAGTTTTAGTAGAGGCGGGGTTTCACCATATTGGTCAGGCTGGTCTCGAACTCCTGACCTCAGGTGATCCACCTGCCTCAGCCTCCCAAAGCGCGGGGATTACAGGCGTGAGCCACCCTACCCAGCCTGCTTTTTTCTTAAATCAAGTTGCATTTCACACCAGTGCAGTGCTGGCTCCAGAGGAGGCAGGTAATCACCAGTGTTCTCCAGGAGGATAGGGGACATCCTCACCTTGGATAAGGAGCAGAATCAACAGGCTTTATGGACTCATCGAGTTTTCTCCTTTCTACTTGGCAATCTAAGCTAACCAAAAAGCCTCCCATCCACCACACCTGACAAAATTAATTTTCTGTGGGTTAATCTTAAAATCCTTAGGACTCACTTGAATGGCTCACCTAGGAAATACAGTACCCACCTGCAGTGTCAGAAAGGAAACAAAGCACAAAGGCACAGATCACCATGGAACAGATCACTGTTCAATGCCAGCAGGCAAACAAGGCTGTCATGATCGGAGGACAAGGGCAAGTCACCGGTGATGTGCTTCCCTACCAAAAGGAGGACACTCTTCATGCGGCATGTTGCTGCCCATACCTTGGTCACTTGACCTGGGAGCAGGGATATGCTAATAAAAAAGGAGGGACTCATTCCATTTCTTTTCCATGCACGCTTGTTTTGAAAACATTCTGTGCCTTGCAGATTACATGATAATTATACTTAAGGGCTGCCAAGGAACTTCAGGAATAATTATCATATGATTTGCAGGTTTTCAAGCTCATGATAACACTAATGCTGAGAGGCCTTCTTTAGTCATTCACAGCAATTATCCTTCTCCAGAGTGCACTCACTTGCAATCTTAGATTGTTTCTTGAGCCTGATAAGAAGCCAAAGAGGCTAAATGAGACGTGTTTAAAGGAGGCCCAGTGATTTGGGGGGATGTGAAGCTCCATTGGTCACAACTGGAAGGCCATCCAAATCAGAGCCTGTCACTGGAGCCACATGAAGATTGCAATTTAATAAAATCTAACACCTGCTTAGAGACCATTCTTGTAGTGGACACAAAGTACTAGCCTCTAATACTCCTTCCTTACTCTTCATGGAAACCTTGAAGAGTGATTAAAAATAGTACTGTTTATGTCTCTGACCACAGAGCCAGTCATTTTCAGCACTTAACTGAAATTGCTCATGATAGTGTTTCTAACAATGGCCACATAAGTGGCAAATCCCTTAAGAATTTTGCCCTCTCAGCAGGTGGCAATCTGCCACCTTTATCTGATCATTTCTCTCCTCCTTTGCCATTGTAGACACCATTTTTTCCTGGTTATGACCCTACTTCTCTTTATCTTCTTTGTCGATTGCTTTTCCACTCCAGGGAGTTCTGTGTTTGACACACAGGAGGTGTGGGTAGTTGTTTACTCTGTAAATAAGTTGTTAGCAGTGCAGCACTGCCAAGGAATTGCACCAAATGTGTATGCATTAGCAGTTAAGAAGAGCGTGTGCAATGTGAGTGAATGGAGTCTGGTCATTTGTCATCCAATGCCTATTTAGCACCTGTTATGTGACAGATAACAGGCCGGCACTTGGATCATAACCCGGAGCAACATAGTCAGAAACAAACACAATTTCTCTCCTTGGTAAGCCTGGTCTGTTGGGAGATTTTGATAAGTAAAATGAAGACTGACAGGCCGGGCGCGGTGGCTCACGCCTGTAATCCCAGTACTTTGGGAGGCCGAGGTGGGTGGATCACCTGAGGTCAGGAGTTCGAGACCAGCCTGGCCAACATGATAAAACCCCATCTCTACTGAAAATACAAAACCTAGCCAGGCATGGTGGCAGGCGCCTATAATCCCAGCTACTCGGGGGGCTGAGGCAGAAGAATCGCTTGAACCCGGGAGGCAGAGGTTGCAGTAAGCCGAGATAGCACCATCGCACTCCAGCCTGGGGGACAAGAGCAAGACTTCATCTCAAAAAAAAAACAAAAAAGAAGACTGAAGAAACATCAAAGAGATCTATCAACTTCTTGCTTGGAGGATGAGAGCAACCAGACTTTCAGGTTGAGACTTAAAGGGTGATTAAGATTTGGAGAAAATTAAGAAGCATAAGCCAGGTATGGTGGCTCACACTTGTAATCTCAGCGCCTTGGGAGGCTGAGGCAGGAGGATTCCTTGAGGCCCAGAGTTTGAGACCAGCCTGTGCTACATAGTAAGACTTTGTCTCTACAAAAAAAATTAGCTGGATATGGTGGTGTGTGCCTGCAGTTCTGGCTACTCAGGAGGCTAGGGCAGGAGGACTGCTTGAGCCCAGGAGTTGAAGGTTACGGTGACCTATGATCGTGCTACTGCATGGTAGCCTGGGTCTTGCACATTTAGGAAGATTTGGAAGAATGCCCAAGTAGGGTGCAAGCAGTATGCTCAGGACACTCATTTTGCCTGACAGAGAACTTTAGGTTACCTGTGCTTAGAAGCACACAGCTACAGAAGGACAAGGGCAAGTCACTGGTGATGTGCCTTCTTACCAGAAGGAGGGCACTCTTCATGCGGCATGTTGCTGCCCATACCTTGGTCACAAGAAAACAGAGAAGTAGACCAGTTCAACCACAGTGAGAAGAGAGGAGAGAGCATATCTATTTGAAGCCTGATGACTGAGGCTTTATAGGACAAGTGAATCTTCACAATTGTGCCTTGTGAAGGCAACCGGGTATAAGGTCCCTTTCCTTGCAAGATAATTAATAAGATCCCCACAAGAGGGCGCCCTGGTAGAAGAAAGTCCTGGCTCATCCATTCACATCCTGTGCGCCTGACTCACTAAGCTCCCTCGGGGTAAACCAGGACCTTCAGAGAGAGGCCCCAACACGAAAACATCCCTGATGATGAAAGTAATGGACACTGGCCCGCTGAAGTTCCTGGGGAGCTGAATCACAGGTGTTCTTGTGATTTCACAAACAAAAGACTCCTCTTATAAAAGCAGTGCTCTATTTTCTCCTAAGTCATATTCTGTGGGAGCCTCCCACTATTTGTCACAGTACTCATTAAGTTCTTACTTAACAAGTAAGCAATGAGCTGCTGTCTTTGGCCTCTAGAAAGATTCAAGGTGAACCTTTTGTCTTCTTTCATTTCACACCATACACATCAACATCAGATCTGCTGCAAGACCAAGAGATTGTATATTATTTTAGGTGAAATAATACAGTCATTTAGGCATCCCTTAGAAATATGCCTAGAAACTAAAGTCCCTTAGAAATTAAAGTCACTTAGTTTCTTAGTGATACTATCTTGGAATTCCCACCCATTTCCTCAGGAAGTGCTATTAGCAGTACAGGATGCAGAATTTAGTCTAATGAGCAGACAACAATGTGGGTGTTTTAAGAGCAGGCTGTGTCTTGAAAAAACAAATGGACCTGTATTTTTCTTTGACTAAAGGCCCCTTATTGGAAAGGTGCTCCCCGCTCCCTGCAGGTGTTGTCATGGTAACATGTGATAAATAATGGATATTAACTGATAAGGCCCTTACTTCCCTAGGCTCTTTCCAACTCTCTAAGAATGTTCTCACAATTTCGTATTGTAATTCTGTATTGTTTTTCTTAAATAGAGTCCCAAATTATATATGTTTCATGCTGCTCCCACAAAACCTTAGTTCCCCAGGTGTTAATTTTATGACAGCATATCTAACTGCATCCTCTGAGCAGCAGAGCACCTGTCAGTCTCTGCTAGATTGAACATGTCTAGGACAATAGCAATTGTTTCCAATTGTACGCATTTCCACCACCTTTTCTCCCCTGGTTTTTCTTTAAGCGACTATTGTTTCAAAGCGAAGGAAGGAAGTGACTAAGAGAAGGAAATTATGCCTAAGTCATTTTAAAAGGGCATTTTTCAAACGACAAAACTTTTTCCCAAGCAGGGGTTTCAGGCTAGGCTAAGGACAGTGTGGATCGAAACACAGATCCTTAAGGAGTTGAATTTCTTCTTTGTCGTGCTCCTATTCCTCTGCATACAAATTGTTCTTTGAGCTTTCACTAGTTTTCCCATTGTCTTCTCTGCATTCCCAAGTTCACTTAATTCATGGTCTGTCTGCCTCTCTGTCTCCTTTTTTCCTTAGCCTCCAGAGATGTGCATGCCTACTTTCTGTTTTCACAGCTTCATTTCCATCTCTGGCACGTGAGAGCCTCTGTGCTGGATGCAGATATATTACCTTTGTTTTCCTGGAGTCATCCCACTGCTGCCTGTTTCCAGCAGCTCCCTCCACATTATTTTACTCTGTATCATTGCCCTCAGCCACAAGGGTTAGCAAGGCTAATGGGTACAGTGAACTTAGCCTGTCTTTTTGTATTAATACATCCCGCCAGGAAAAATAGTTTACAATGGCATTTAGGCTTTGCAATGGGAAAACAGGAAAGAATCTCGTTCTTTGTGGTCTCAAGCCCATACTGGCAGAGGCTGAGTTGCTATGAAATTTCCAGCTTCAGGCAGAGAAGGGAAAAAGTAGAGGGCGCACCTAAAATACAGGAATGCACACGGGTGCACGCACCCTTAAGCATGCATTACGTTTGCCCAGTAATGCATGTGCACTTGGGTGCAAGCCCCAATTCAACCTCTTTCTATGTGTTGGATATATGTATGAGAAGAAGCCTTTTTTTTTTTTTTCATTTGACATTCAGTTAAGCTAAAAGCAAAAACAACCATCTGTACTGCCTTTGATAGAGTAGATTGTTAAAAGCTGTTCCCTGTCAGACCTTTTCTTTCAGCCTTGGTGAGGAGACACATACACATATGACACTTCTGTCATTCACATATGAAACACTTGTATTTCAACAAAGTCACAGGTCCTCTATAAAACCATCAGGTTAAATTCTAAATTCTTCCCAATGGCTGGCTCCTATGACCTTTGATTGCCATAGCAAAATGGAAAGCATTCACTTCACTTTTTGGTCTTGTGTTTTGTATGTATGTGTTTTTGTTGGTTTGTTTGTTTTTGCCACTGAGGGCACCAAACATTCTTTCTGATTGCGCTCCACATTTTTCATTAACAGTTGCATTTAAGCAGTTCATTCTAATTCTTTCCGTTGTTCCTGTTCTGTGTGAACTATCTGCTGGCAGTTACCATGCCAACCCCAAATCCTGGGGTCCTGCTGCTAGATCACAAGCTGCCATTAGCATATTTTTAATACCACCTGATTGCCCTCCAAAGACCTTCTACTAGCTGAACTCCATTAGCTTACAGTATCAAGAGATTTGATTGCATATTTACAGTGTGGATCAGGGAGAGAATTTGCTGAGCTGCATGGTTAGTCTCCCAGGTTTAGCTTTCCATGAGTGCCAGGTTAGTTCCCTGAGTCCCATTTAAGGGGAAGTTCATGACAATTTGCTGGTACATGGAGGTATCAGTTCTTGTTTCCTTGAGCCGACTTACTGTATAATATGGAACACCAACATGACCCTCAAACTTGCCGAAGACTTCTCTTAGTTTTAATTGAAAGATCAGCAGCTCTCCAATATTTAGGAACCTGGGCAGGGGTGCTGTTACCATCTTGCTTTTTCTAACTTAAGCTAAACTGAATAAAGGAGGCAATATTAATCAGAAGTCAGATTCTCTTCAAAAAAAAGGTTAGAGAGAGAACAGTGAATTAGAAGTATTTGAATAATTAAGAGTGTTAACATGATAGATTATTTTAATGAAACAGTTAAGAGCTTTTGAAATGAAGTTGCCATTTAAAGTCCTGAAGATGCTCAGCAACCAGTGAGCTAAGTAGATGGATTTTGACACCTAAAGTTAAGATAAGAGAAAAATAAAAAATAAATAAAATGAAGACAAGAGGAAGTTTTAAGATGTGATTAAATTTGAATAAAGCAAAACAAGATTAAACAGTGGTTAAAAACAATTTAGTGCAGAGGAACCTTGCAAATTCAAGTGGTTATGGGGATAAGACAGAGAAGGAAAATGAATGAAGTGAGCTGAATGAAAGAGGATGGAAGACAATGGGCACTGATTTTCCACTGCTGTGGAAACACAAATGACATAAGCATTACATCAATCCAGAGAGTGCTGACCCCATCTAAAGGGAGTGTTTTTTCATTTGCTATCAGGAGGGCCCAGTGCTGCCAGATCTTCTCATAGCTGAAGAAAGTTTGAAATCTCACTGTACAGTTCAATGGTGTTAAATGCATTCATTGTGTTGAGCAACCACCACCATGATCTATCTCCATAAGTCTTTTGATCATGTAAAACTGAAACTCTGTGTTTATTTAGCAATAACTCTCCATACTCCTCTCTCCCTGATATGGTTTGGCTGTGTGTACCCACTCAAATCTCATGTTGAATTGTAATCCCCAGTACTGGGGGAGGGACCTGGTGGGAGGCGATCGGATCATGAAGGTGGATTTCCTTCTTGCTGTTCTTGTGATAGTGAGTGAGTTCTTACGAGATCTGGTTGTTAAAAGTGTGTAGCACTTCCGCCTTTGCTCTTTCTCCTGCTGGTCATGTGAAGACATGCCTTGCTTGCCCTTCACCTTCTACCATGATCGTAAGTTTCCTGAGGCCTTCCCAGCCATGCCTTCTGTACAGCCTGCAGAACTGCGAGTTAATTAAACCTCTTTTCTTTATAAATTAACCAGTCTCAAGTAGTTCTTTATAGCAGTGTTAGAATGGATTGATACATTCCCATTCCCTAACAACCACTTTTCTACTTTGTCTCTATGATTTTGACTATTCTAAGTTGCTCATATAAGTGGAATCATACAGTATTTGTCTTTTGCGACTGGCTTATTTCACTTAGCATAGTGTCCTCAAGTTTCATCTGTGTTGTAGCATGTGTAAGAATTTCTTTGCTTTTTAAGGCTGAATAATATTTCATTGTATGTATATACCACTGTTTGGTTATCCATTCATACCATTGATGGACACTTGGATTGCTTCCACATTTTAACTATTGTGAATAAGATTGCTAGGAACATAGGTAAAAAAATGTCTCTTCAAGATACTGCTTTCAATTCTTCCTCTTTTTTTCTTTTCTTTTCTTTTTCTTTTTTTTTTTTTTTAAAGTTATGGGATACATGTGCAGGACGTCTAGGTTCGTTACATAGGTTTACATGTGCCATGGTGGTTTGCTGCACCTATCAACCCGTCAACTAGGTTGTAAGCCCTGCATACATTAGGTATTTGTCCTAATGCTCTCTCTCTCCTTGCCCTACACCCCCCAACAGGCCTCAGTGTGTGAGGTTCCCCTCTCTGTGTCCATGTGTTCTCATTGTTCAACTTCCCCTTATGAGTGAGAACATGCGGTGTTTGGTTTTCTGTTCCTGTGTTAGTTTGCTGAGAATGATGGTTTCCAGCTTCATCCATGTCCCTGCAAAGGACATGAACTTATTCTTTTTAATTGCTGCAGCTGCTTTCAGTTCTTTTGAGTATATACCCAGAAGTAGAATTGCTGGATCAGATGGTAATTCTATTTTTAATTTTCGAGCCACTACACTGTTTTCTATCATGGCTGGCATATTTTACATTCCCATCAACAGGGCACAAAGCTTCCGATTTCTGTACATCTTTGCCAACACTTCTTATTTTCTGAAGTTAGTTTGTTTTTGGTAGTCGCTACCCTAAAGGGTATGTGGTGGTATCTCATGGTAATTTTGAATTGCATTTCCTTAATGATTGGTGATGTCGAGCATCTTTTCATGTACCCATTAGTTGTTTGTATATCCTCTTTGGAGAAATGTCTATTCAAATCCTTTGCCCATTTTTGAATGGGGTTGTTTATATTGTTGGAGCTGTAGGAGTTCTCAATATATTTGTTAATCCCATACTGGATGTATGATTTGCAGATTTTTTTCTCCATTCTGTGTGTTACCTTTTTACTCTACTGATACCTTTTGATGCACATTTTTAAAGAATTTTTATGAAGTCTAATTTTCTCTTTTGTGTTTGTGTTTGGTATTATTAGGTTGGTGAAAAAGTAATTGAGGTTTTTGTCGTTACTTTTAATGGCAAAAACCGCAATTACTTTTGCACCAACCTAAAATATCTAAGAAATCATTGCCAAATCCAATGCCATACCATTATCCCCCTATGTTTTCTTCTAAGTGTGTTATAGTTTAGGTCTTATATTTAGGTCTTTGACCTATTTTGAGGATTCTTTTTAACTTTTTAAAAAAATTAATTTATTTTTAAGTGACAAATTATTGTGTATATTAATTAGGTACAATGTGATGTTTTGATTTACGTATACATTGTAGAAAGATTCAGTGGAGCTAACTGACATATTTATCACCTTATGAACTTATCTTTGGGGTGAGGACATTAAAATTATATTATTTTGGCAACTTTGGAATATATAACACATTATTATTAACAGGCAGTACAATTATGAATCATTAAAACTTATTCCTCCAGTCTAACTGAAACTTTGTACCCTTTGATCAACATCTCCCCTTTTTCTATTTCCTCCCCTCCCTTTCAGCCTCTGGTAACCACCTTTCTACTTTGAGTTAAATTTGTAGCTAGTGTCAGGTAAGGGTCCAGCTTTTCTCTTGCATGTGGATATCCAATTTCCCAGCTCCCTTTGTCGAAAGACTGTCCTTTCTGCATTGAATGGCCTTGGCACCCTGTCAAAAATCATTTGACCGTATATGTGAGGGTTTTTCTGGACCTTCTATTCTATTTTATTGGTCTATATGTTTTTCTTTATGCCAGTTCTGCACTGTTTTTATTACTCTATCTTTGCAGTAAGTTTTAAAATTAGGAAGGGTGAGTCATCCAGCTTTGTTCTTCTTTTTAGAGACTGTTATAGCTATTCAAGGTCCCTTGATACTCCATATGAATTTTAAGATAGATTATTCTATTTCTGCAAAAAGTATTATTGGGATTTAATAGGGATTGCATTGAAGATCACTTTGTGTGGTATAAAAATCTCAACAATATTAAGTCTTCCAATCCGTGGACATGGAATGTGTTTACATTTATTTATGTCTTCTTTAATTTCTTATAGCAATATTTTGTAATTTTATTGTTTAAGTCTTTCAGCTCTTTGGTTAATTTGTAAGTATTTTACTCTTTTTAGTCTTGTTGTAAATGAGATTGTTTTCATGGTTTCTTTTTCAGTTCATTGTTAGTGTATAAAAAATCCAATTAATTTTTGTGTGTTGATTTGTATCCTGCTCCTTTGCTGAACTCATATATTAGCTCTAACAATTGTTTGTGGAACCCTTAGCATTATCTACATATAGTAACATGATATCCACTGTGAACAGAGATAAATTTTACTTCTTCCCTTCCCATTTGGATAATTTTTATTTTTTTTCTGGCCTAATTGCTTTTGTTGGGTTTTCCAGTGCTATATCAAACAGAAATGGTGAAACTGAACATCCTTATTTTGTTCCTGATCTTAGAGGAAAAGCTTTCAGTCTTTCACCATTGAGTATGATGTTTGCTGTGGGTTTTTCTTTACTGAATTTTATTATGTTGAGGTAGTCTTATTCTATTTTCAGTTTGTTGCATATTTCTACCATGAAAATATGTTGAATTTCCTCGACTGCTTTTTTCTGCACCAATTGAAATGATCATTCATTTTTTATTTTATTCTGTTAATATGATGTATTATGTTGATCATTTTTTTCTATGTTGAACTATCCCTGCATTTTAGAAATAAATCCCGCTTGGTCATGGTGTATAATTCTTTAAATATACTGCTAATTGTGGTTTGCTAGTATTATGTTGAGAATTTTTGCATTGGAGAACTTTATCCCTTTTGTTCATAAGAAATATTGACCTTCAGTTTTCTTTTCTCTTAGTGTCTTTGTCTTCATTATCAGGGTAATGCTGAATTCATAGAACAAACTAGGAAGTGTTCTCTCTTCTTCAATTTTTTGGAAAAATTAGAGAAGTAGTGGTATCTGTTATTTAAATGTTTGGTAGAATTCACCCATGAAGTCATAATATCTGGTGATTTTGTTTGTCAGGAGATTTTTGGTTACTGACTCAATCTCCTTAATAGCTATAGGTCTATTTAGATTTTCTGTTTCTTCATGACTTGGTCTTGGTAGGTTTTATGTTTCTAGAAATTTGTTCATTTCATCTAGGTTATCTAATTTGTCGGTGTAAAGTTGTTCATAGTACTTTCTTTTAAGCTTTTTTACTTTTGTAGAATCAGGAATAATGTCCCCAATGTTATTTCTGCTTTTAGTAAACTGAGTCATCTCTTTCTCTCTTAGTCGATCTAGCTTAAAGTTTGTCAATTTCATTGATCTTTTCAAATAATCAACTTTTGGTTTCATTGATTTTTTCCGTTGCTTTTCTATTCTCTATTTTATCTCTGATTTAATTTTTAATTATTTTCTTCCTTCTGCTGGCTTTGGGTTTAGTTTATTCTTCTTTAGTTTATTACTTATTGTAAGGTTAGGTTATTGATTTACAATCTTTCTTGTTCTTTTAATGTAAACATTTATAGCTATAAATTTCCCCTTTAGCATGACCTTCACTGTGCACTATATTCTGTAAGTTTTGGTATGTTCTGTTTTTATTTTTATTTTTCTCTAAGAATTTCACAATTTCCCATTTGTTTTCTTCTTTGATCATTAGCTTTTCAACACTGCATCATTTAATTTCCACAAATTTGTAACTTAAAAAAATTGTACTGGTGTTATTGATTTCTAACTTTAACCTATTGTGGTTGGAGAAGATGCTTTGTATGATACTTGCCTTTTTAAGCCTAATGAAACTTAATCTGTGGTAAAACATACAGTGTATCCTCTAAAATGTCCCATGTGCATTGGAGAAACATGTGTGCTGTTTTTGTTGGGTAAAATATTCTGTATATATCTATTATTATGTTAAGTCTGCTGTTTCCTTACTCGTCTTCTATCTGGTTGTTCTAGTCATTATTTAGAGTGGCGTAATAAAGTCTCCAGTTATTATTGTAGAACAGTCTGTTTCTGCCTTCAATTATGTCAGTTTTTGCTTCCTATACTTTGGTAGTTATTAGGTGCATAAATAATTTTTATTATTATATCTTCTCACTGCATTAATATTTTTGTGAATATATAATTTCCTTCTCAGTGTTTTGTAATCTTTTTTGATTGAAAGTGTATTTTGTCTGATATTAGTATAGCCACTTCTGCTCTCTTTTTGTTACTATTTCCATAGAATATCATTTTCCATCCTTTCACTTTATTTGTATCTTTAGATCTAAAGTGAGTTTCTTATAGACAGCACATAGTTGGATCACATGTTTTCATCCATACTGCTGTCTTTTTATTGGAAAGTTTAGTACATTTACATTTAGAGTGATTACTGATAAGAAGAGACTTCTATTATTTCACTATTTTTTATTTTATATTTTATTTTTATTATTCTATATTTCACTATTTATTATTATATTATAGTGAAGTGTTTAAATTTTTCTCATGTCTAAATTCCCATACCATGGAGATTACATTTAACATCTTAAAGTGAATACGCTTTAATTTGAATTTATACCATTTTAACTTCAGTTACGTACAAAAACTCTGCTTGTTTACAACTCTGTCCTCACCTCTTTAAGTTGCTGATGTCACAGAATTACATCTTTATACACTGTGTGCCCCAAAACATAAACTAATAGTTTTTTAAAAATGTATTAGTCTCTGAAATTGTGTAGAAAACAAAATGTGGAATTAGAAACTGAAGTTACCATAATACTCATTTTTAAACTGATTTTAATGGATTTGTCTCTTTAATCATGGTGTAAAAAAAAGTGGAACTACAAACTGTTGTTACAATACTAGCTTTTCTAATTGCTCACATATTTACTTTCATTGAGATATTTATTTCTTCACATGACTTTGAATTACCATCCATTGTTCTTTTATTTTATCCTGCAGGACTCCCTTGATCATTTTCTTTTTTTACAGAGAAGGTCTAGTGGTAATAAATTCTCTCAGCTTTAGTTTATCTAGGAATGTCTTAATTTTTCCCTCACTTTTGGACAACAGTTTTGCCAGAAATAGGATTCTTATCAGAGAGGTTTTTTTTTTTTTTCTTTTAGCACTTTGACTATATGACCCACTATCTTCTAGCCTCCAGAGTTTCTGATGAGAAATTTTCTGAAAATCTTATTCATGATCCCCTTTTTGTGACTAGCCACCTTTCTCTGTCACTTTCAAAACTCTCTCATTGTCTTTTGTAAGTTTGTTTATAGTGTGTCTTGGTGTGAGTTTCTTTGAGTTCATCATTGAGCTTCTTGGATGTTTATATTAACATCAACATATTCAGGAAGTTATTAGCCATTGCTTCCTCAAATATTCTTTCTGCCCCCTTCTCTCTCTCTTTCCTCCCTCTGGAACTCACACAATGTGTATGTTGGTCTGTTTGATGGCATCCCACAGATCCCTGAGGATTCTTCACTTTTCTTCAATCTTTTTTCTTTCTGTTCCTCAGGCTTGATAATTTCCATTGTCCTCTTCAAGTTTACTGCTTCTTTCTTCTGTCTGATCAAACCTGCCTTTGAATCCCTCTGCCAAATTTTGCATTTTAGTTAGTGTACTTCTCAGCTTCAAATTTTCTTTTTGGTTTCTTTCTAGGTTTTGTATATGTTTATTAATATTTCCCTTTTGTTTATACTTCATTTCTTGACTTTCTCCACATCTCCCTTTGGTTCCTTGCTCATCTTCAAGACAATTGTTTTAAAGTCTTTATCTAGTAGTTCTCTTTCAGGAGCAGCTTCTGTTGCTTATTTGTTGCTCTTTGAATGGTCAATAGTTTCCTGTTTCTTTGTGTGTTTTATAATTTTTTTTGTTGTTAAAAGCTGGACATTTGAATCTAATATTCTGGTAATTCTGAGAATCAGTTTTTCTCTTTCCCAGGTTTGAGTTATTGTTACTGCTTTTTAAAAATTGTAGGTTGTCTCTGGGCTGAGGATCAGCCTGAGATGTAAATTTAAGGTCTTCTCATGTCTTTTCTGAGCCTTTCTCTGGGCATGTGAAGTCACTTTCTAATTTTTCCCATATATGCAGTTATTTTGGGATGCCCTATTCTTTAACGTCTGGCTCCCAAAAGGAAAAAAAGAGAAAAATAAAGAGGGGGAAGGGCATCAGCCCTTTAAATTCCACTTCTTTGTTCACCACTCTTTGATCAGAAGCAGCAATAAGTGATGAAATATCCTTGATATTTGTAGGACAGGGTCCTTTTATGCCCACCCTGGCTCCTGCTAACTCTTTACATGCTGCTCCAGGAACACAAAACAACTTCTTGCCATGAGGCTAAGAGGTGGGGGATGGACAGCTGCCAATGTGCTAAAAGCTGCAATTGACTACAGTTTTTCATCCATGCCCTCCCCTGGAAATTTCAAGTCTTCGATAGACTCCAGAGTTCCAAAACAGTTACATCAGACAGAGTCTGCCAGTTCAATTGTTGTCTACAAGGGAAGACAGAATCCTTGTGCTTCCCCCTCTGCATCATCCCAGTATCCTCTTAAAATGAAGTAATTTTTAATTCTAGAACTAATATATTATTAAAATATTAAATGTAAATGACTAAGGAATTACATTCTGATAGAGAACAATACTAGATGAAGTTTTCTGCTAATCTGTATCGTCAGGTAAATTTTCATGAGCCTAGGCATTTGCTTTATATAATCAAGCAATGCCAGAAGAGTGGGATGGACAATGAGCAATGTAAGAATTCAAAGACAAAACAAAACATGGTTGTCTGGTATGGTTATAGATGGCTTCAAGAAGAGGTAGAACTTGATCTGTCCTTCACAGGGTCATTAGATTTGAAAAAACAAAAACAAAACAAAACAGGTTAGAGGGGAAGTTTTTTCTGGGCAGAAGGTGCAGTAGAACCATGAGTTCAATGGGAGGAAACTATAAGATGCTTTCTTTTCTACTGAACAGACTGAACCATCACAGAGGCAATATTGGGCAAAACAAACATTAACACAAAGCAAAACAAAGAAAAAACATTACTGCTTATTTACAGTCCTTAACTTCCCCTATTAGGGCTCAGAGGCATGAAAAGTTTAACTTATTTGGGGAGTACAAACTCAGGTATTTGAATAAGGCTGCCTGAAAACCTGACAGTCTAAAAGGCATGCTTTAGTGCTCACAACATTTACCTACATTGTCTTCATGTGGCCACACTTTCTCCTAATTTCCCTCAAAAGACTTTGTACACATAAGGTTAATTATATTTCTTCATTTATGTTTATTACTTCTGTATGCTGTCACTGTTAATAGATGACAAGCTGAATTTTGAACTTCACTTGTAAGCTTTGGATCTCAAGGATGGATTTCTCTCAAAGAGTCAAAAGTTTATTTGCCTACTGAAGTCAATTGTAGGTGCCTTCTCTGACGCCAGCTTCCTGTGATCTTCAAGGTTTTGGTGGTTTCAATATTAATTTGACCAGTAAATAATTAGATTAAACATTGCAGTAGTCTAGTTATTGATGTAGAGTTTGGACCTTTTAAATAATAAGACTCTGCCTGTCTGATACAACTTGATTACACACCTGTTTCTAAAGAACTGCTTATTAGAGCTTTCCCTGGCAAAGTCATAATAAGGATGAGACTGTGAAGTTAATTCGTCTCCAATCAGAGCTGCCCTGGAGAAGAGTCTGAAGATGTGTATGTGGTGTGTGTGTGGTCAGGGGGTAGGCATCCTGGAAGGATGCCAACAGAGGCTTGCTTGGGACAGTCAGAAGGAAGAATGTTAATTAAAAGTCCAGTTAAGTAGGCTCTAAAAAATAATAAATCAAGAAGTTGATTAGCTAGTGGGACTGAGTGGAACAGAATCCAAAGCATCAAAGTGAGGGTCAGAAACAGGATGATTGGAAACAAAGCCAAGTCAGGAAGCTCCCTGGGAAGTCTAAGACAATGTTCTGGCAACATCTTATGCATAGGTTGATGAACCCAGCTGAACAAGGCCCTTTTCTGAACAGTACTAGAGGCTGGGTGAATCCATATGATTTGATAGGAAGGGAACAATATTGATGAGCCCAGCTGAACAAAGCCCTTGTTCTGACAGTACCCGAGTCTTGGTGGATTCATACAATTTGGTGGGCAGGGAGCAGTATTGACAGGTGATTTCGCAAGCACTAGTTTTGGAGCATTGTTTTCATAGTCTGTCAAATGAGATATTTGTACTGATGATTTGTCAAGTCTGCATGAATGATTACATTCTCTGACACCATCTGCATATCGCATCCAAAGCTCTGAGCTCATGCTTCTCCTAGAGCCAGCTAGTTCTTCCTTAGCATTTGCAAATCTATTCCTGGTAAACATGCTGCAAATCAACACTGATCCACCCCAGGTAACATCTGAGGAAAGCAAATAGCTAGGGCAGAGCAACATAACACCCATCCTTCCTCAGCAGTGGAAGGCACCTCAGTTAGCACTTTCTGCAGGAAGGAAATGTCTGTGGAGTGTTCCTTTCCATATGTCCTAAGATCAAACCCTGGAATCTGAGAAAATCCTTGTGATGTGAATGTGTCATCCTATAAAATTAAGTATACCAATCAGGCTGCAAGAAAGTGAGTAAAGTGCATGCCAAGTTTGCCTGTGGTAGCATAAATGCGTCTTAGCTGTTTCCTGAAGATAGGAGCTGGAACTCTTAGGGGGAAAGCTGACTGAGCGCACACATTTCACCCTTGGCCTACTTTGTTTATCTTGAGACCACTGAAGCATTTAGTCTAGACCGTACAGTGTTTTCAGTGTGTCCTGTTCATTCTTTCCCAAGCATCTGTTTTTTCTCAGGCCCCATGTGACTCACCTTACATGGCCTTCTGCTGGGATCCAAGAACTCCTGCGAATGTCCTATCCTGTGCTTGGGTCATTGAAGACATCTGTTAAAGCCTGGGGCCTGTCCTTTGAGGTGACTTCTCAAGCAATACGAAGTTGAATTTTCTTTCTGGACGGGGAATTTAAGGCCTTTGCATATGACTTTATATGGGATTTTAGAATTCAGTGAAGGGAACGGCCAGGGAGCTCTTGCCTTTGGAACTCCTACTACAGGTCTGCCATTCTGGGAACTTCTCATGGTAGAAGCATTAAAATCCTTCAGGAGACTTCAGCCACCACACTTGTTCATTTTTACATCATTCATTCCCATTATATCATGGTTCTCAGTATTTTTTTTTTTTACTTCTAAAGTGTTTAAACTCACCAGTCAACAAGTATGTATTCAGTCCTAACACAATATAATTGTGTTAAGCTAACTGCTTTACAAAGGCAGAAGCAGAGCTCTGATCTCAAGAAATTTAGACCTGACATAAGATGATAAAATAATTCATACAAAGGAACATCTACTAAGGCAAGGTGGTGTGTCATGAAGGCCTAAACTGTGGATGGCAGACAACAAGTTTTGTGGAAGTAGAACCTAAAAAGAGAGCAATGGTGTCTATAAGAATTTTAATGCTTCCTAATAGAAATTGATTTGTTCTAGGCTTTGTAGGATGGGTAGAAATTGAATTGTGGGTGGATAATTAGGACTTTATAGGCAAAATAAATTATCTGAATTCATTCAGATATGTAGAAATAACGTACTTAGTGATGCATAAGACAACAGTCCAGATTCAGTTTTATTTGGTTTTATTTCCCACAGTATAGTGAGGAATAAAATTGGGGTTGATCAAGGCTTTACAGATTTAAGAAGCCTTGAAAACCCTACAAAAATATTTAGAATGGATTGCATAAGAAACAAAAAAAAGCATCAGATAATATTGCTGCTGCATAGAGCATCATAGGAAGATAAAACTGGCATCTGTGCCCAGGAAGGACCCAATTGCATGGAGTGAGAGACCAGCCAGGAACCACAGTCTCAACAATACGAGCAAAGGCAAGTGAGTCCAGAAGATATTAGAGGCAGGGACAGAGAGGAAAAGACAGACATGTGAGACATCAGAGCAGAAAAGCATCAGGACTGCATGCATGCAATGGAGAGAAAGGAATCAAAGAGAGAGAGACAATGGGATAGTGTTCTGAAAGACTCTAGATCAAATTTCTCTGGATGGATCTAAATTTCCCTGACCATATAGACCATACAAAGGACATCCACTTTCCACTCAGCTTGATTCATTCATCCAAGTGACGTGTCCTAACTGTTGGTAAACATTTTGTTGTTGTTGTTGTTTTCCTGTGAACAATCGGTGAATAAACCCTTTAGTTTTTTTGTGCCATACAGTCTCTGTCACAAATCCTCCACACAGCTGCTATAGTGCTAAAGCATCTGCTACAATGTGAATGCATACCGCAAATTTCATGTGTTGGAAACAATCACCAAATTCATGCTGATAGTATTAGGAGGTAGGGCCTTTGTGATGATTATGGTAGATGTGGCAGATTAGGGTAGTTATGATTAAATAAAGTCACAGGGTGGAGCCTGCATGTTGGGACTGGTGGCTTTATAAGAAGAGGGCACGCTCTTGCCCTCTCACCACGTTATGACATAGCAAGAAGGCTCTCATCAGAAGTGGCCCCTTGACTGTGGATTTACCAGCCTCCAGTACTATGTTCAAATAACCTCTATTCTTTATAAATTACCCAGTCTGTGATACTCAGCCGTAGCAACAGACAGTGACTTAAGAGAGCAACTTTTTTTTTCTTTTTTTTTCTTTTTTATAGCTCCTGGACTCAGCCTCACATTTTCTTATCATTTCTTCTTCTTTTTTTTAATACCTTTGTTCTTTTTTTTATATATATAATTTAAGTTTTAGGGTACATGTGCACAACGTGCAGGTTTGTTACATATGTATGCATGTGCCATGTTGGTGTGCTGCACCCATTAACTCGTCATTTACATGAGGTATATCTCCTAATGCTATCCATCCCCCCTCCCCCCACCCCACAACAGGCCCCGGTGTGTGATGTTCCCCTTCCTGTGTCCATGTGTTCTCATTGTTCAGTTCCTACCTAGGAGTGAGAACATGAGGTGTTTGGTTTTTCGTCCTTGCAATGGTTTGCTAAGAATGATGGTTTCCAGCTTCATCCATGTCCCTACAAAGGACATGAACTCATCATTTTTTATGGCTGCATAGTATTCCATGGTGTATGTGTGCCACATTTTCTTAATCCAGTCTATCATTTTTGGACATTTGGGGTGGTTCCAAGTCTTTGCTATTGTGAATAGTGCCACAATAAACATACGTGTGCATGTGTCTTTATAGCAGCATGGTTTATAATCCTTTGGGTATATACCCAGTAATGGGATGGCTGGGTCAAATGGTATTTCTAGTTCTAGATCCCTGAGGAATCACCACACTGAATTCCACAATGGTTGAACTAGTTTACAGTTCCACCAACAGTGTAAAAGTGTTCCTATTTCTCCACATCCTCTCCAGCACCTGTTGTTTCCTGACTTTTATTGATCGCCATTCTAACTGGTGTGAGATGGTATCTCATTGTGGTTTTGATTTGCATTTCTCTGATGGTCAGTGATGATGGGCATTTTTTCATGTGTCTTTCGGCTGCATAAATGTCTTCTTTTGAGAAGTGTCTGTTCATATCCTTCTCCCACTTTTTGATGGGGTTGTTTGTTTTTTTCTTGTAAATTTGCTTGAGTTCATTGTAGATTCTGGATATTAGCCCTTTGCCAGATTAGTAGATTGCAAAAATGTTCTCCCATTCTGTAGGTTGCCTGTTCACTCTGATGGTAGTTTCTTTTGCTGTGCAGAAGCTCTTTAGTTTAATGAGATTCCATTTGTCAATTTTGGCTTTTGTTGCCATTGCTTTTGGTGTTTTGGAAATGAAGTCCTTGCCCATGCCTATGTCCTGAATGGTATTGCCTAGGTTTTCTTCTAGGGTTTTTATGGTTTTAGGTCGAACATTTAAGTCTTTAATCCATCTTGAATTAATTTTTGCATAAGATGTAAGGAAGGGATCCAGTTTCAGCTTTCTACATATGGCTAGCCAGTTTTCCCAGCACCGTTTATTAAATAGGGAATCCTTTCCCCATTTCTTGTTTTTGTCAGGTTTGTCAAAGATCAGATAGTTGTAGATAAGCAGCATTATTTCTGAGGGCTCTGTTCTGTTCCATTGATCTATATCTCTGTTTTGGTACCAGTACCATACTGTTTTGGTTACTGTAGCCTTGTAGTATAGTTTGAAGTCAGGTAGTGTGATGCCTCCAGCTTTGTTCTTTTGGCTTAGGATTGACTTGGAATTGTGGGCTCTCTTTTGGTTCCATATGAACTTTAAAGTAGTTTTTTCCAATTCTGTGAAGAAAGTCATTGGTAGCTTGATGGGGATGGCATTGAATCTATAAATTACCTTGGGCAGTATGGCCATTTTCATGATATTGATTCTTCCTACCCATGAGCGTGGAATGTTCTTCCATTTGTTTGTATTCTCTTTTATTTCATTGAGCAGTGGTTTGTAGTTCTCCTTGAAGAGGTCCTTCACATCCCTTGTAAGTTGGATTCCTAGGTATTTTATTCTCTTTGAAGCAATTGTGAATGGGAGTTCACTCATGATTTGGCTCTCTGTTTGTCTCTTATTGGTGTATAAGAATGCTTGTGATTTTTGCACATTGATTTTGTATCCTGAGACCTTGTTGAAGTTGCCTATCAGTTTAAGGAGATTTTGGGGTGAGACAATGGGGTTTTCTAGATATACAATCATGTCATCTGCAAACAGGGACAATTTGACTTCCTCTTTTCCTAATTGAATACCCTTTATATCCTTCTCCTGCCTAATTGCCCTGGCCAGAACTTCCAACACTATGTTGAATAGGAGTGGTGAGAGAGGGCATCCCTGTCTTGTGCCAGTTTTCAAAGGGAATGCTTCCAGTTTTTGCCCATTCAGTATGATATTGTCTGTGGGTTTGTCATATATAGCTCTTATTATTTTGAGATACGTCCTATCAATACCTAGTTTATTGAGAGTTTTTAGCATGAAGGGTTGTTGAATTTTGTCAAAGGCCTTTTCTGCATCTATTGAGATAATCACATGGTTTTTGTCGTTGGTTCTGTTTACATGCTGGATTACGTTTATTGATTTGCATATGTTGAACCAGCCTTGCATCCTAGGGATGAAGCCCACTTGATCATGGTGGATAAGCTTTTTGATGTGCTGCTGGATTCAGTTTGCCAGTATTTTATTGAGGATTTTTGCATCAATGTTCATCAGGGATATTGGCCTAAAATTCTCTTTTTTTGTTGTGTCTCTGCCAGGCTTTGGTATCAGGATGATGCTGGCCTCATAAAATGAGTTAGGGAGGATTCCCTCTTTTTCTATTGATTGGAATAGTTTCAGAAGGAATGGTACCAGCTCCTCGTACCTCTGGTAGAATTTGGCTGTGAATCCGTCTTGTCCTGGACTTTTTTTGGTTGGTAAGCTATTAATTATTGCCTCAATTTCAGAGCCTGTTATTGGTCTATTCAGAGATTCAGCTTCTTCCTGGTTTAGTCTTAGGAGGGTGTATGTGTTGAGGACTTTATCCATTTCTTCTAGATTTTCTAGTTTATTTGCGTAGAGGTGTTTGTAGTATTCTCTGATGGTAGTTTGTATTTCTGTGGGATCGGTGGTGATATCCCTTTTATCATTTTTTATTGTGTCTATTTGATTCTTCTCTCTTTTCTTCTTTATTAGTCTTGCTAGAGGTCCATCAATTTTGTTGATCTTTTCAAAAAAACCAGCTTCTGGATTCATTGATTTTTTGAAGTGTTTTTTGTGTCTCTATTTCCTTCAGTTCTGCTCTGATCTTAGTTATTTCCTGCCTTCTGCTAGCTTTTGAATGTGTTTGCTCTTGCTTCTCTAGTTCTTTTAATTGTGATGTCAGGGTGTCAATTTTAGATCTTTCCTGCTTTCTCTTGTGGGCATTTAGTGCTATAAATTTCCCTCTACACACTGCTTTGAATGCGTCCCAGAGATTCTGGTATGTTGTGTCTTTGTTCTTGTTGGTTTCAAAGAACGTCTTTATTTCTGCCTTCATTTCGTTATGTACCCAGGAGTCATTCAGGAGCAGGTTGTTCAGTTTCCATGTAGAGTGAGCGGTTTTGAGTGAGTTTCTTAATCCTGAGTTCTGGTTTGATTGCACTGTGGCCTGAGAGATAGTTTGTTATAATTTCTGTTCTTTTACATTTGCTGAGGAGTGCTTTACTTCCAAGTATGTGGTCAATTTTGGAACAAGTGTGGTGTGGTGCTGCGAAGAATGTATATTCTGTTGATTTGGAGTGGAGAGTTCTGTAGATGTCTATTAGGTCTGCTTGGTGCAGAGCTGAGTTCAATTCCTGGATATCCTTGTTAACTTTCTGTCTCGTTGATCTGTCTAATGTTGACAGTGGGGTGTTAAAGTCTCCCACTTTTACTGTGTGGGAGTCTAAGTCTCTTCGTAGGTCTCTAAGGACTTGCTTTACGAATCTGGGTGCTCCTGTATTGGGTGCATATATATTTACGATAGTTAGCTCTTCTTGTTAAATTGATCCCTTTACCACTATGTAATGACAGTTTTTATCTGTTTTGATCTTTGTTGGTTTAAAGTCTGTTTTATGAGGCACTAGGATTGCAACCCCTGCCTTTTTTTGTTTTCCATTTGCTTGGTAGATCTTCCTCCATCCTTTCATTTTGAGCCTATGTGTGTCTCTGCACGTGAGATGGGTTTCCTGAATACAGCACACTGATGGGTCTTGACTCTTTATCCAATTTGCCAGTCTGTGTCTTTTAATTGGAGCATTTAGCCCATTTACATTTAAGGTTAATATTGTTATGTGTGAATTTGGTCCTGTCATTATGATGTTAGCTGGTTATTTTGCTCATTAGTTGATGCAGTTTCTTCCTAGCCTTGATGGTCTTTACAATTTGGCATGTTTTTGCCGTGGCTGGTACTGGTTGTTCCTTTCCATGTTTAGTGCTTCCTTCAGGAGCTCTTTTAGGGCAGGCCTGGTGGTGACAAAATCTCTCAGCATTTGCTTGTCTGTAAAGTATTTTATTTCTCCTTCACTTATGAAGCTTAGTTTGGCTGGATATGAAATTCTGGGTTGAAAATTCTTTCCTTTAAGAATGTCGAATATTGGCCCCCACTCTCTTCTGGCTTGTAGAGTTTCTGCTGAGAGATCAGCTGTTAGTCTGATGGGCTTCCCTTCGAGGGTAACCCGACCTTTCTCTCTGGCTGCCCTTAACATTTTTTCCTTCATTTCAACTTTGGTGAATCTGACAATTACGTGTCTTGGAGTTGGTCTTCTCGAGGGGTATCTTTGTGGCATTCTCTGTATTTCCTGAATCTGAATGTTGGCCTGCCTTGCTAGATTGGGGAAGTTCTCCTGGATAATATCCTGCAGAGTGTTTTCCAACTTGGTTCCATTCTCCCCAGCATCCTTAATAATACATAAACAAATGAGCTTGGCTATGTTCCAATAAAACTTTATTTACAAAAACAGGTTGAGGGCTAGTTTGGCTCACAGGATGTAGTTTGCTAAACTTTGCCCTGTAACATTTGAATTTGCAATCCTTGGCCTTTGAGGCCCAAAGTTCTTACCCTGGGTCTTCCTTCTGATCCTGTCTACCATTTCCTACTACTTACTCTTGATTCCAGCCATAGCATACTACCTGCTTTTCTCAAAAGATATCACAGATTTTTACATCCAGAGAGGTATACTCCAGTCCTCCCATGCTTGTTACCCCTCATTAACTATTTCTCATTATTTGAGGATGAGTTCAGAAGTTACCCCATTAGGGAACATTTTCTAAATCCCCCAACTCCCCCCACAACAGCAGATGAATACTCTGTTACCTGTTTCCATAGCACTTTAAAATATCTCTACCTTAACCCTTATCATAGCATATTTCTATAATTTTGGAAAGAACTTTGTCTTCGTTTTCTTTGTATTTCATGCCCACCCCTCACCCAAACCAAATATCTAAAACAATTCCCAGAATACAGTAGGTGTTTAAGAAATGTTTATGCTGTGAGAGCATATAGTTTTAAAAGGAATTTGGGTTTCTGATCAAGGGAGACTGCATTTTTGCCAAGCCCAAAATAATCGTTTTATAAGATAGTTAATAAAAAGTACAAAGCTCTAAGAGACAAATACCTATCAAAAGGGCATTCCCCCCCCAAAAAAACTCCTTTATTTTCTTTCTGAAATAATATTAAGTGAATTAGTAGATACTTTGCTATCAATGGATTCTATTACTTAGAGGGTGGTATTTCTTTTCTTAAATTGTTTCAAAAGTCAAAATTATGTAAATAGTCTTGCCATTTTCTCACAATGTCAGAAGAGGAGTATAAAAACATATTTGTCCATGATCAAGATCTATGAACATAACCTGGTCCCAGGCTTCCTGAGAATGAGATGACTTTTCTTTTCCTTCTATAACTATGATGATTGAGTTAATGGTGAATTACAACATTCTCTTCTCCCTTGAAGCTCTGACATTTGGGTTTCTTTTTTTATTTTATAATTGAGATGTTATTGGTTGTGTTGAGGATCAGCACATAGACATTTCAATTTGTACACAATTCTTAGCATACATACCAAAAATCTGAAAAGCCATGAATTGTAATTTCTTTACACAGTCATTCCAGGGGCTTTCTAGCTTAAAATTTGGAGGTAAATTTTCCTTAAGAGGCTATCAAGTACCAGTATCTTCAAATGTTCATAAGCTGTTTCATACATCCCACCAATTAATAATTTAATAGCATATATACTACATACTCAAATTTTCAATCTTAAACACTACATTAACAAAGTTGTTAGGAAAATGGGACTACCACAGCCAAAGATATAACAAGAGTGCACACAATTCTGACAGGGAGAGCCATGATCAAGGAGCAGTTTTCTTTAGGAAACAAATCTAAAAAACAACAAGAAAATAGAAGTGATTCAAAATGCTCAAGACATTAAATGCAGGAGTGTGACTCCATATTGCCATTTAGTATGTTTAGTATTAGAGGATATAAGAACTAACTGCCTATTTATGGAATGTTAAGCTGACACCCAATACAGTCAAAGCCTCCCATAATTCAATATCCCACACTATTTTCTGGTTGTACCAAAAATAATCAACCAGCTAATGTTTTTACCTCTTAAAAGAGAATTTACACTAAAAAAAAAAAATGAGATAAGGTGGGACTTCCTCTTTCTCAAAAAAGTTTCCTGAGCTACTAAAGAAACTTGCATTTATAAAATAGTTGATAGAAATAGTACTCTGGATTGTACAAGGAAGACAGGGACCACTGATAAGGTGGGGTATATGATATTAATCAGAATTGGCTTCTTTCTCTCTGGCTTCATCAGAGGCTGGACATTCTTCAGTTTTAGTTTCTCTATTTTGTGCAGGTAAATCTTCTTTAGTTTCTTGGCTAGCCACTTTGGCCTGTTTACCCTTTGCTTCCCTGCCCAAAAGGAAGGTCAGCTCAGCACAAGGGGTGGTGAAGGAAGAGCCCAAGAGGAGATCAGTGAGGTTGTCAGCTAAACCTGCTCCTGCAAAAGTAGAAATGAAGCCAAAAAAAGTTAGCAGGAAGGGATAACTCTTCAGACAAAAAAGTAGCATTACAGCAAATTATTCAAGTGCAATTGTGTAAAAATTATTCAAATGCAATTGTGTAAAAATCCTCGTGACACAGAACAAGATAGAAGGACTTCAGACTATCTCCTATTTCCACTGACCCCACCCATGTCATAACAAAACATACATTTCTTGGAAATGAGATGGTTCTAATTTTGTGTTACCACATTCTTTCAGTGACAGTATGTTGTCCATTCCAGTTGAAGAAAGAAATGTAATGTGGTAAATATCCAAGAAACCTTGGACAGAAGAGCCAGATTAGTCCACGGACCCCAGCACATTCCACACCTTATTTCTTATTGACTAGTATCAGATGAACTCAATAGTCCTTAAATCACAGAAGACTTTTGGAGTTCAGCCATTTTCCAAGAAACAGCGAAGTAAAGGCTGTGGGAGCCAACTGACTTGGCCAAAGTGTAAAGCTCGTAAATGTCAATTAGCCCACAAGAACAAGCATTTTGTGCCACCAAGCATGGGTATGTCAACTTTAGCAGTGCAGAGAACTCTTCCAACAAGTTTAAACAGGTTGTAAGTTTGTGTAGCATATTTGTCTTGTTTAGGGGATCATTTAATTTCAAAGCACCTTGCCTCACCATCTTATATTATTTTTTATATGCTATGTGTTAAGAAAGTTTGATTTCTGTTTGCTACAGATTCAGATAATCTGTTAGTCCCCATTAATCTCTACCTTTTGGGTCCAAAGATGATACTCTTGGTTTTCATAAACTCCAGCCAAAACACCACATGCTTCTTCAACATCACAACACTTTCTTTCAGCCAACAATTATATATTATTATGCTTGATATTGTCTATTTGTGATCAGGTCCATTTCTACCCCTGGATTTGCCCAGACCCTGATATACTACTTTCCTATAACCTTTACTCTTTCTGCCTTATGAATGATCAAGTCAGATAAGATCCAACTAAGAAGTATTCATACATTCAATATATATTCATCTTGGGTTTCAGAAGGTTTTGGTATCCCTCTATTAATTGTTCTGTTTCAAATGAATGTCCAATAAACAGCCAGTAATTGACATCCAAAGGAAATGTACCAGCAGCCTCAGGACATCCTGAGGCCAGAAACAGGCTGGTCTTGTTGACCCTTTCTGGGACCTATCAAGGGGTTCATGCCACCTCACAGTTGAAGACAGATACCAAGAAAGATAGCCAAGATGGGAACCATGAGAACATTCAGAACCAGAAATGCTCCATATGGGTAGTGATATGCTTAATCTGAACTACAGGGGATGGCCCAGTTGGTCACAAGAAAGTTTACAGACTGTAGAGCATGCCTAAACTTCCAGACTAGGACAGTCTGCCCTTATAACAAAATCTCTGCTTTACCTAAGTGCTCTCAGTACTGATCAAGCCTTTATCTCATGCAAGCTTGATGTGAATCCTCAGAGGATAAACACCCAGGCATGGTTATGGGGAAAAGGAAGAGAAACCATATGCATGAGGAAATTACAGCTTCAACATGTGCGGTGGGGCTGTTTCCAAAAACAGAGGAGGGTTTATAAGTAGGTGTTCGGTTCGAACTCCATTGTAGAGAGTAGTGAAAATGTGGAGTGGAGCAATATTTGAAGTATGCACAAACGCCAGATAACCTGGCCAAAGAGTAAACAGTTTGTCCCTCACAAACAAGACAAGTAGTCCCATTATGGGTCATTTGTCCTTTGGCTATATTAGAAAATACTTCTCAAAGTTATAACACCTGAATTATTGGAACTTTCTGGTACCCTAATTTTAACACAGGGGGAAGTATTGTCCTGTGGTAAATGAATACAAAGTTCACCGGGTAAAATTTTTTAAATGCTGGACCTGACTCTAGAAGTGAGGTATATACATCCTTTAAATGTATATCCTGTTCCACTGCAGTAAGTGCTATGTGTGGTCTAGAATTTGTGCACCCCTAAATTTACACATGTACATCCTTAAAGTGAGCCTCCTTTTGACATGTAGATTAGAGCTTGGAAGGCTTTGGGGGAATACCACAAGTGGAGTTCTGACTGAATAAATGATGTTGCCTTCACTCATCTGACTGCCAAGCACACCATGGGATGAGTAGTAAAGAAGCACAGGAAGTGAAATGCGCTTGATCATCTGCATCAACAAATGCTTTTGAGTCTAGTCACATGGCAGTCACTGTAATAGGTTTGAAGATAGGGGAAGAAAAGATTCTTGCTCTCAAGAACTTACAGATGAACAAAGAGTACAGACAACAATTCAGAAAATGTACTTGTTTTGATAGGGATATACATAAAATGCAACGGAAACATTGCAGTGGGGGCTATCACAGAATTTGGATGGATAGTGTGTGTGTGTTGTGGGGGGATGGTTGGACTACATCACAGGAAACTTCTTGTAGGTAATGACCTCTAACTTGGAAACTGAAGGATGATTAAGAATTAGCAGAGGAGTATTAAGGTACAGGCTAAGCTGCTCTCCAGTGCCTCAACAAGTTACAAATTTATCTCTTCATTTTATAAAAATTCCAACATGGGAAGGTAGTGCAAGGATGTAGGAAGCTCTACATCATTACGTCATTTAGGAACCCTAGTTCCTACTGTCAAGACCATGAAGGGTCTGAGATTTTATCCTACTTGTGAGTTAATGATTTCACATGTCATAATTCCATGAATGGAAACAGATATGAGATTCTGGGTCAGAGCAACAACGGGCTGTATTAGTCAACGATAGTCCTGGATAATATCCTGCAGAGTGTTTTCCAACTTGGTTCCATTCTCCCCGTCACTTTCAGGTACACCAATCAGACGTAGATTTGGTCTTTTCACACAGTCCCATATTTCTTGGAGGCTTTGCTCATTTCTTTTTATTCTTTTTTCTCTAAACTTCCTTCTTGCTTCATTTCATGCATTTCATCTTCCATTGCTGATACCCTTTCTTCCAGTTGATCGCACCGGCTCCTGAGGCTTCTGCATTCTTCACGTAGTTCTCAAGCCTTGGTTTTCAGCTCCATCAGCTCCTTTAAGCACTTCTCTGTATTGGTTATTCTAGTTATACATTCTTCTAAATTTTTTTCAAAGTTTTCAACTTCTTTGCCTTTGGTTTGAATGTCCTCCCGTAGCTCGGAGTAATTTGATCGTCTGAAGCCTTCTTCTCTCAGCTCGTCAAAGTCATTCTCCATCCAGCTTTGTTCCGTTGCTGGTGAGGAACTGCGTTCCTTTGGAGGAGGAGAGGCGCTCTGCTTTTTAGAGTTTCCAGTTTTTCTGTTCTGTTTTTTCCCCATCTTTGTGGTTTTATCTACTTTTGGTCTTTGATGATGGTGATGTACAGATGGATTTTTGGTGTGGATGTCCTTTCTGTTTGTTAGTTTTCCTTCTAAAAGACAGGACCCTCAGCTGCAGGTCTGTTGGAGTACTGGGCCCTGTGAGGTGTCAGTGTGCCCCTGCTGGGGGGTGCCTCCCAGTTAGGCTGCTCAGGGGTCAGGGGTCAGGGACCTTCCAATGCCTTCTATCTCTGTCCTCTAGGGCAGTGATTGGCAAACTATGGCTTGCAAGAAAAATCTGTCCTGTGTCCTGTGTCTGTAAGTAAAATTTTACTGGAACACAGCCATGCACATTCATTTATGTACTCTCCATGGCTCCTTTAGTGGCATAAATGAGTAGTTGCAACAGAGATTGTATGGCCTCTTTACAGAAAAAATTAGCCAACCTCTGCTCTAGGGTATGGCCCTCTTCCATCTGATTAAAGCTGGTTGATGGGTACCATATCCACAATCCAGTGTACAGGAAGAGGGAAAAGAGGAAGGAGAGGCAAACAATTTCCTATTTAAAGCATCTGACCCAGAAGTTGACTTCTGTTTCACTTCTTACTGACCAGAACTTAGTCACATGTTTTGTCAGGAGTCCCCAGAGTTTTCCCAGTTTCATGGATTCATTAGAGGAACTCACAGGACTTACCATATAGTTGTACTCATGGCCAACATTTATTGCTGCAAAGGATACAAAGGAAAATAAGCAAAAGGAAAAGGCACTTGGGGCAAAATCCAGGGGAAATCAGCTGCAAACTCCTCAGAGTGCTTTCCCAGTGGAGTCACCCAGGATGTGCTTAATTCCTCCTGCAACAAATTGTGAGAAATATAAAATTCTGTCTACCAGGAGAGTTAATTAGAGATGCAGTACCACGGTTTTAATTGGGATTGGTCTTGTCGGCCCTCTCTGCCTGAGCATATCCCCAGCTTCTAGACTCTCAGAGGAAAGAAGATATTCAGCATTAGCTATATTTCTTGTACAGTTTAGTTACAGTGAGCCACTCATACTGGGGACTGGTGAGAACCCTCCTGAAATCCAGGTTCCTAGATGCAAGCCAAAGGTCACCCTTCCAAGTAGGCCTTACTAAGGAGAGCAGACTCAGCCTGCTATATGAACTCTTCATGGCACACATGCCTACACTCAGCTCCAATGGAGGCTGAGGACTGCAGTCTAATGAAGTGACTGTGTGCCCAACTAAAACTTGGGAGGTTAGATTATTAAAAGCAAGATGAATAATGGATACTGTGTCTGCTGCAAAGGGAAGACAAGGGACCAGGGTAGAGTTTCTCAATCCCATCATGATAGACATTTTGGGCTGGACAGTTCTTTGTTGTTGGGGGCTGCCCTGTGCTATCAGTAGAACCCTTCTCAGTCCTGACAATCAAAAATGTCTCCAGATATTGCCAAATGTGCTTTATGGGGCACAGTTGTTCCAAGTGAGATCTAAGCCAGTGTGTGAAGTCCGGAGAGATCAGGCCTTGCTCATGAAACCTCAAGTAGTTTGTTATACTCCGAATGTAAAATGCGAGATGGAGAGTGGCAAGACATAAGGCTGAAGCTGCAAGCTGCAAGCTGGGGCCAGGTTTCAAAGCAGTTGTGTGCCATAATGGGAGTTTGGAGTTTAAGAAATCAATTAAAGATTCGAGAGCTACTGGGAGATGTTTAAACCAAGGATCATATTTGATTTTCAAAAAACCAATTTGACCTACACATGAAGAATTAATTGAAAGATAAACAGTATGGAGTCAGGGAGACTAATTAGAGGAATGTTTCGCTTACTCAGATATGAAATTTTGAGGAACAAAATGAAGACATTAGCAGTTGAGAAGAAAAGATGGGTTTGAAATAGAAATAGAAAGAAGACTTGATAACTGATTAGAGATGGTAGAATTTCACTTGGGGCAGCTGGGTAAATAGGTTACCATTCAGTGAGATAACAAAGAAAAGGAGAACAAAGTAAGTGGAAGAGTGATCAGATCCCTCTTTGACTTACTGTTAGACATGATCGTGGAATTTCCAACAGGGACTGATGATATGTGATGAATTATCTGATATTTAGACACTTGGTACAATGTGGGCAGTAAGATATGAAACCCTCACACACAATCAACTATGGCCAATGTTCCTTTCCTACTTAAATTT
Source organism: Pan paniscus (assembly GCF_029289425.2). NCBI lineage: Eukaryota > Metazoa > Chordata > Mammalia > Primates > Hominidae > Pan > Pan paniscus. The sequence continues at coordinate 106,839,522 of NC_073253.2, forward strand.
TAAAACCTGATGCCTTGCTTTTAATAGTATATAAAACTACTGTTCCGCCAACCTTTTTGGATGGGGAGAATGACTCCTTCATTCAAATTTTATTCAGATGGATTTTTAAATATTGCAATTTACTAGCTACTCAAACATACTCATTTCTGCCTGGACTAAGTGTCATTTCTTGGGCATGATTAATGTTTTGGCTTTAGTATCTGTTTTCTGCTTTGAGAACATATAATCTACTGGCATTCAGTGCTCTCAAGTAGAGATAATCCTTGCAGGGAGTGAAGTACAAAAAATTTAAGCACAGTTATAGACACCACTATTCGGAGGTTAAAACAATTTAACCAGATGGCATTTCATACTGGTGACTATGCTTAAAAGACTTCCTCATCTTCAGTAGAAGGTATGCTGTGTCTGGCAGAGTTGCTAAATTTGCATTTTCTTAGGCAAGATATGCATCACGTAGTTGAGAAATTTTTTGGAGATTAGTTACTTTCATTACTAGTCAAGGCACAAAATGCTAAACTTTAGAGCACTGATTCTGAGCCCTTGCATACCTCAACCCGTAATAATAAGAGAAAGTTCCTGTATACATTCCTTGCAGAGTGTGATTTGAGAAAAAGCAGTGGGATGAAATTCAGGTTCTAGTCTTTAATGACTTGAACACAGATGTTGCTGTTGACAGGCGGAGATATGTTGAGTGTTGTTTCTCCATTTGCTTAGCAAGATTTGACATGTGGTGAGCCAGAATAGAAATCTGAAGAGTTGAATCAAGATGTGTTGAGAGAACTTTGGGTGTAAGAAGTGATAAAAGAAGCAGGTCTGGATATACAACATTAGGTGGCAGATGGAAACTTTTCCAAAAAATATCTTTCCAGGATTGCCTGCTTGGATAAGCTGATTGGTAAATTTAGTTGTCCTTAGAAAAGAATTTTTAAAATACAGAGGATACACAGCCAGTATATCATCACTCTAAACAAACAGTGCTCATTGTTCATCTATGTGCATTTGTTCACATTATGATAAGTGCTTACAGATGGCTCTGGCAGCCTGAACTGGAGGAAATAAAATAAGGTGATGGGGTTGGGGTGGGGTGGGTTGTGTACTAGGTCCCAAACTACCAGTCTTCCAGGTCTTCGTGACTCATAGTCACTGGTTTCTAATGTTGGAAAAGGCCAGGCCATGTACCACAGATCTGTTAACAAGAAGGATGAACAGATGCCATTAAGACAGAGGACATTAATATTTATAGATCTCTTCTTTGATAAAAGAAAATAGTCATCCTTCAAAATATCTGTTGAGTGATAATACAGACCCGGCACCATTCCAAGTACTAGATCTTTGTTCTTAATATTGCCACATCTTAAGCATGAGCCAGTTGGATATTCTTTACTGCCCATAAAAGCCAGGATTTAATTTACTGCTGCAAAATACTCTTCTCTCACCAACCATCCTTGCTAAATTTTGAAACTTTATTCATTATTTTTAAATTGTCTACCACATCTTTTTCTCCTTGTGACTGTGCAGACCTGTTTTATTTTTGCAACTAAGATAAGTAGACTAGATGAGCTTCATTGCCAGGAGCAATCACCTCCCATTTAATGCATTGAGGTTGCCTTCAGGCCAGTCTTCTCAAAGAGAGTGCTATGGACCTCATGCGTATTAAAATTCATATCCCATATTTTCATATCCCATTTTCAAATTAGCCTGTTAGCTGGCATTTTTAAAAAACCTTATAAAGTCACTAAGCTATTAATGACTGATACCCATGAGGAGGGTTATTCCTTTTCGAGTATATTTTTCCTTCATTTATTCGTTCTATAAATATTTATTAGTCATTATGCTAGGCATGGGAAACATGGATTTTGTCACTCAGGGTCCTGAAAGGAAAAGCTGGCACACTTAAACTGTGTGATTTCAGGAGGATATCATAAACGGACTATTTACAAATTGTGAGTAGGTTGGAGTTAAATCATGAAGAATGAACAGTGTTACTTCCTGGGGCTATTATCAGCAGGGGTGGTGAAGTCATTGCTACCACTAAAGAAGAGGTGAGAGGAGGAAGACTGAGTCAGAGAGAGCTGTGTGGAAAGGGCTAACTGACAAGAAGCTGTGACCTTCAGTTCTAGGAAGCTGTCAGCTCTCGATGGCCTTGCAAGATGGACTTTGGGCAGAAATAAACATCTTGACCTCATTCTTTTCACATTATTCAATCTCCTGTGGTACCTTCTATTAATCAAAGCCCACAGAATATTGCTGATACTGTCAATGCAGATCAACTTTTTTTTAGGACCATAGCAGTGTGAGAATGCAGGGAAATAGGTCTGCAAAGATAAAAAAAAAAAAAGTATGTAACACAGATAAATAAGATAGTTCCTTCTCAGGAGCCTAAGGCAGTGCCTTCACATTTCACACTTCAGCAGACACAGGAGTGCCATGAAGGGCTTGGGAAAACATATTCTTTAGCCCTACATCCCAGCAGTTCCCACTCAGTAGATCTAGAGTAGGAGCAGAGAGTCAGCATTTCTACCATTTTTGCCTCTGCTGCTCTTCTATAGGTCACATTTTTGGGTAGCACTGGTCTGACATTTTGAGACAGGGCAACACCAAACCCTAAAGAATGGACATCTAACAGTGGAATGTCCACTCTGTTACACTAATTTAAGAGACATTGTGCTACTTTCTTAGCGCACTGTTGCCAAGCCTGCTTTCAAGGCAAGCTTATCTTATCTGGAAATCACCAAAAAAGAGAGTTTTGAATTTGCAAGTAAGAATGTAAGAATGGTCATGGGCTTTAAAACTTTTTCAGAGGATTCTTAAACAAATCTTCCTCTCTAAAGAAGCTATTGCCTTGTTTAGAGTAAGCAGGAGACATTTTATTCCCAGTGTGCACAAAGGTTAGTCTATATAGAGACACCATGTTTACTGTTGAAATATATGTAATTTAAACATTTTTAATTAAAAGAGAATTGACATCAGGTTTTTGTTAACAATTTTCTATAATAATTTTTTACAAGGTATGATGGTTAATTTTGTGTTTCAACTTTACTGCACTAAGGGACTTCCAGATAGTTGGCAAAAGATTATTTTTAGGTGTCCGTAAGGGTGTTCTGGAAGAGATCCTCATTTGAATTGATGAAGTGGGTAAAGCAGATGGCCCTTCCCCACGTGGGTGGGCATCATCCAATCTACCGAGGTCCTAAATAGAACAAAAATGGCAGAGGAAGGGCAAATTCACTGTCTCTAATTGGGCTGAAACATCCAGCTTCTCCTGCCCTCAGATTTTGGCGTTCTAGCTCCTTGGACCCAGACCAGAAGTTACACCACAACCATCCTCTCCCAGACTCTCAGGCCTTTGGATTCAGACGTGATTACACCACCAGCTTTCCTGGTTCTCCATTTGCAGGTTCTCTGCAGCAGATTATGGGACTTTCTGGTTTCCAAAACTGCATAAGCCAATTTCTATAATAAATCTCCTCTTATCTTGTATTAGTCTGTTTTCACATTGCTATAAAGAACTACCTGAGATGGGGTAATTTATAAAGAAAAGAGGCTTAGTTGACATAGTTCTGCAGGCTGTACAAGAAGCATGGCTGGGAGGCCTCAGGAAACTTATAATCATGACTCTGAAGGTGAAGGAGAAGCAAGCATGTCCTACCAAGATGGAGCAAGGGCAGGGGAGGGGAGAGATGGTGGGGGTCCGGGGTAAGTGCCACATGCTTAAACAAACAGATCTCATGGGAACTCACTCACAAGACAGCAATAAGGGGACAGTACTAAAGCATTAGAAAATACCCCCATCAGCCGGGCGCAGTGGCTCACGCCTATAATCCCAGCACTTTGGGAGGCCCAGACGGGCGGATCACGAGGTCAGGAGGTCGAGACCATCCTGGCTAACACAGTGAAACCCCCTCTCTACTGAAAATACAAAAAAATTAGCCGGGCGTGGTGGTGGGTGCCTGTAGTCCCAGCTACTCGGGAGGCTGAGGCAGGAGAATTGTGTGAACAGGAGGCAGAGCTTGCAGTGAGCCCAGATCGCGCCACTGCACTCCAGCCTGGGTGACAGAGCGAGACTCCATCTCAAAAAAAAAAAAAAAAAAAAAGAAAATTAAAAAAAAGAAAATACCCCCATCATCCAATCACCTCCCACAAGGCTCCTGCTTCAACACGTGGAGTTTACAATTTGACATGAGATTTAGGTGAGAACGCAAAGCCAAACCATATCATATCTGTATTTATATCAGTATCATCTATATCTCTTCTATTGGTTCTCTTCTTTGGAAAACCCTAATACATAAGGAAACTATCAAATAAAAAAAATAAACAACAAAGCATTTGTAGGAAGCATGCAAGAAAGCATGGGAAGCAGTCTCTCAAATATTCTTGAATAAGCAAAATTCCTTCTTATTAGTGATTCTTTCTTTAGCATCATGTCATGAGAACAATGTACAGCTAAACAACAATAATGAGGAGAGTGGCTCAGAGATAAAGTACCCAGGGACTAGTGAATAAGGGAGAATCAAAGTGTTTGAACTGATGGATCAATCACTTTGCACATGTATAAATTGGTATCTCACTTCAAAAATATTGTTATTTCCCATTAGCTACTCTGAATTCTCTCATTCCTTTATCAGTCAAGTTTCTCCTTAGAGGAGAGCAAACTCATTGTTCTAATTTTTTATGTCGCATTCATCTTTTGCCTGTTGATTTCTGACTCCTAATTCATCCAAAACTGCATTGACAATAGTTGACATTGGCTATTTGACCTCTCAGCTGCATTTGATGACATGGACCTCTTCTTTTTCTCATTGGTTTCTGTTTTATTACTTTCTTCTGGGTCATCTCCTACTTTCTTGATGATTTCTTCTTATAACCCTATAATATCTGACTGTCATATTGCTCAGACTCTATTAGAGACATTTTCAAAAATGTCCAGAGCAACAACTCAAAGCAATTTAGTCTCTGGTCCTCAAAGAATATCAAAGGGAATCTAACCCACCCACACTTATCAAAGACTCCTACATCACTCACATGTTTTCTTAAACCTCACAGCTGGTCTGGAGCCTCTTATACCACAACCTCTAAATTTCTCTCTCTCAGTCCCAGATATAAGATTCTGTTTCTTTATTCTCTCACTCACTTCTTCCATCCACCCTTGATTATGTAGACTTAGTTGGTTTGTCTTCCTTTCACTTTCCTTACTACTTTGCAAAGGGGAAGAGGCAGGAAATGAGGGTCTGAATATAGATTTCTTTGTAAAGCATGGGTGAGGGGCAGAAGAAAAGTATAGAGGGGTGATGACCCACATGTAAGTACTTTGGCTTTACCACATTCTCATTCTCTTTATTTGCCCCCTCTGACTCCACCTTCCCCTGAAATGTTGGCATCTGCCAAGTTCCATGATTGAATTTCTCTTGCAGGTTTTTCTCAGCTACTTTTGTGATCCTAACTTCCTCTTTGAATGGGAATCATTAATAATTTTTCTTCTCCCATGTAAGTCTCACGTCCATCCCATACTAGACATTGCCACTTGGATAACCTACTGAATACCCAGTGTTCTCCAAATGGCACTCATCATCTCAACACATGCTTTTGCTCCACTGACCTCATGACAGTTGTGCCTTGTTGTTCAGTCCAGTAAGCTTGGCATCATCCTTGATCCACCTTCCCCATACTCCACCTCCTATCAATAACTAAGTCTTAGGTTATCCAGTTCCAAAGTCCTCTCAGATCCATTGCTCCTTCTCCGTCCCTATATGTCTGACCTAATTTATACCATGAATATATCTCTCCTAAACTCTTCCAACAGCACTGTAATTTTTCCTTTACCTTCAGGCTAGCTCTCCTCAAATCAATCTTCTTTGCCACTGACAAAGTGACCTATCTAAAATGCAAATATCACCCTGTTATTATTCTACACTCCACTATTTAAAACACATCAGTGCCTGCCCCATTATCTATAAGATTCTGGATCCTTTAAGATCTGAGCTCTACCAGTCTCTCTCTTTAGGCTACACTCTTCTGAAAGGTTTTCCAATGCCTCACAAAGTATGTCATTCTAGCCTCTGTGCCTTGGCTTGTGCTTTTCTCTTCCTCTGAACTGTCCTTTTTATTCCACTGGTTAATGCTGCCTCCTCCCTTTACCCTTCTCTACTAGACTGAGATAAATGACTCACCTTGGTGTTGCTGTTCCCATCTTATGGTATTTATCTCATTGTATTTTCATGTCTGCTTATTATTGTTTTATAAATTTCTTCTAAGTGATTTAAGGACTATCAGACTGGAATCCAAGTTTAGTTAGGGGAAAAAATCACTGAACTAGAAATCATGAGGATTTGGGGTCAAGTCAGATCAGCTATTAATCTGCTGTGAAATCTTGGTCAAGTCACTCCCCTTCTCTGGTTCATCTTTCATAGGAGAAATCTGGTCCAATCTTTCATAGTAGATTAAGATTATGAAGCACATAATCTTAATCTACTATGCTCTGATTCCGTTCTATACCTTCTATACTATACATTCTATACTGCCATGTTAAAAGAGAGTGTTCACTGATGTTCACTCACTATCCTTTCTAATTTCCCTTCATTACTCTGCTTTCTTTATCAAGGGTTTTATTAAAAGTAGTTGTTCTCAACCCTGAATCTCTGTGCTACTTTAAAAAATACAGATGGCTGGGCTCTGTTCCAAGAGATTCTGGTACTGTTGGTCTGGTATAGTACTCTGTTATCAGTATTTTTTTAAAAAGCACTTCCAATGATTCTAATATGCAGTCAAGATTAAGAACCATTGACATAAAACAGTGATTCTCAAAGTATGGTCCCCAGACCAGCAGCATCAGCATCACCTGCGAACTTTTCAGAAACTAAATTCTTGGGCTCCAACCCAGGCCTGTTGAATTAGAAACTCCTATCCCTATAGGAGGTTCTGAAACACACGAATTCGTTGACTCTCCTTGAATTCTTCCTTCCCAAGACCAACAAATAGGAATTAGAGGGCAGTGCTACAGTTTTAGAGCATTGTTTTTTCAGGGTGTTTATCTTTAAAAATGTTCTCTCAGACAACCAAAATCAGATTCTAAAAAGTTGTTTATGCCATCCTTACATCTAAGTAGAGAGCCTCTTTGGCTGAACCAGAGTTGACATTTAAAATAAAATTAGGTCAAGGCATAGAATGAAATGATGAAATTTATCTTGGAGAGCAGTGAGGCATTTCTCTGGCTAGGACTTAGGATGGGAGGGAGAATCAGGCACGGATGTTGTTCACATGGCAGGACCTTTGGAAGAAGGCTTGCTAGAATTGGTAATGATGTTGCCTCTTTCTTGCATGTAAATCTCTGATATCTAACTCTTTCTCACAAGTCCTAAAATGAAATATATAGTCTGGGTCAGGGGGAGGTTACCAGTCAGCCAACATTCAGAGAATTGGGTATTTTTCCTAATTAGTGTCCTGTGAAATAAAGCATTGGTTTTAAATCCATACAACTTGACTGCTTGACCTTATGTCAGCGTTGGTAATATTTTAGCTTCATAATTTTGTCCACATCATCCTCTTATCATCTAAAGGTAGGGGGTACAGATGATAGCAACATGTACTAATTTTCACTCTCTCAATTCATTTCAACCACAAGGTAGTGGGAGACATACTCTATGGGGGATAGAGATAGATTCTTGTCCTAATGTTTGCTTTTTTATCTGTTCAAGAAATTTCTCTTACCTAAATTACAGAGCTGTGGAAATGTAATTATTCAATCATCAACTCATTCTTGAACAAAATATTTCTGTTTGAAAACAATAGTTTTATAGTTATCACATTTTAAAATATACAGTTATTTATTTGTTTAATTATTTGTCAAGTTCTCTCAACAGACCGTAAGACTTATTAAGACAAGACCATGTCAGTTTTTTTAACCACAGTATAGCCAGTATCCAGCACTTGGTAGGCACTCATTATGTAGTGAATAAATGAAATACTGAATGGCTGCATCAAGTGTAATACAGGGGGAGAAAAGAGTACCATGATCAGACATGGCAGGCTCATAGCATAGTCTGGGGAAGGTGTAAAGACAAATACAAATTAAAAATAAGAGGCTAAATTCTCCCTGTTAAAAAGAAGGGAAGAGATTTTCTGTCTCTCCTTTTTTCCTAGTACCTAGGTGAGGGGTTGATAGGTGCAGCAAACTACTATGGCAAATGTTTACCTATGTAACAAACCTGCACATCATGCACATGTTTCCTAGACGAGAACTTAAAATGAAATAAAATAAAATTAAAATTAAAAAGACAAAAAAAGTAAAATTTCTAATGATAACACTTTCTCTTTTCTTTGAAATATATAAAAATTATTTTATCAGCTTCATTACCAAGGAATGTCTTTCTCAAGGACCTGAGAGCCATCTCTTTGAAATGCAAGCATTTTTTTTAAAAAAAGGGATTTTTCATTTTTTGCTTGTTGATTTAAGTTCCATATAGATTCTAGATATGAGACCTTTGTTGGATGCATAGTTTGCATCTATTTTCTCCCATTCTGTAGGTTGTCTATAGACACTTCTCAACAGAAGACAGACACACAGCCAAAAAATATATGAAAAAATGCTGATATCACTAATCATTACAGAAATGCAAATCAAAATTACAATGAGACAGTCAGAATGGCTATTAATAAAAAAACAAAAAAACAACAAATACTGTAAAGGCTGCAGAGAAAAAGGAACACTTACACAGTGCTGGTGAAAATATAAATTCGTTCAGCTATGGAAAGCAGTTTGGAGATTTCTCAAAGAACTTAGAATTACCATTCAACCAAGCAATCCCACAATTGAGTATATACACAGAGGAAAACAAATTGTTCCACCAAAAAGACACAAGCACTTGTATGTTCATTGTAGCACTGCTCATGATTGCAAAGACATAGAATCAACCTATGTGCTCATCAGTGGTAAACTGGATAAAGAAAATGTGGTACATATACATCATGGAATATCACACAGCCATAGAAAAGAAATGAAATCATGTCCTTTGCAGCAACATAGATACAGCTGGAGGCCATTATCCTAAGACAACTAAGGAAGGAACAGAAAACAAATATTGCATGTTCTCACTTATAAATGGGAGCTAAACACTGAATACACATGGACACAAAGAAGAGAACAACAGGCACTGGGGACTGCATGACAGGGGAGGGGGGCGTGGGTTGGATGGCTACCTATCTGGTACTATGCTGACTACTTTGGTGACAGGAGCTTTCATACACCAAGCCTCAGTGGCATGCAATTTACCCATATAACAAATCTGCACAAGTACTCCCTGAACTTAAAATTAAAAAAAAAAAAATTAAATAAGAAGCGCAAGCATCAAGAGAGATGGCACGTCTATCTCCCAGTTTCTGTGGCTGGGTAAAAATCTAACTTCAGGCCAGGGCAATCAGTCAAGAGAAAGAAATAAAACATATTCAAATAGGAAGAGATGAAGTCAAATTGTCTCTGTTTGCAGATGACATGATTGTATATTTAGAAAACCCCATCGTCTCAGCCCAAAATCTCCTTAAGCTGATAAGCAACTTTGGCAAAGTCTCAGGATACAAAATCAGTGTGCAAAAATCACAAGCATTCCTATACACCAATAATAGACCAACAGAAAGCCAAATCATGAGTGAATCCCCAATCACAATTGCTACAAGGAGAATAAAATATATAGGAATACAATTTACAACAGATGTGAAGGACCTCTTCAAGGAGCACTAGAAACCACCGCTCAAGGAATTAAGAGAGGACACAAACAAATTGAAAAACATTCCATGCTCATGGATAGAAATAATCAATATCATGAAAATGGCCATACTTCCCAAAGTAATTTATAGATTCAGTGCCGTCCTCATCAAGCTACCATTGACTTTCTTCACAGAATTAGAAAAAACTACTTTAAAGTTCATATGGAACCAAAAAAGAGCCCGTATAGCCAAGACAATCCTAAGCAAAAAGAACAAAGCTGGAGGCATCCCGCTACCTCACCTCAAACTATATTACAAGCCCACAGTAACGAAAACGGCATGGTACTGGTACCAAAACAGATATATAGACCAATGGAACAGAACAGAGGCCTCAGAAATAACACCACACATCTACAACCGTCTGATCTTTGACAAACATGACAAAAACAAGCAATGGTAAAAGGAGTCCCTGTTCAATAAATAGTGTTGGGAAAACTGGCTAGCCATATGAAGAAAACTGAAACTGGACCCCTTCCTTACACCTTATACAAAAATTAACTCAAGATGGATTAAAGACTTAAATGTAAGATCTGAAACCATAAAAACCCTAGAAGAAAACCTAGGCAATATCATTTAGGACATAGGCATGGGGAAAGACTTCATGACTAAAACACCAAAAGCAATGGCAACAAAAGCCAAAATTGACAAATGGGATCTAATTAAACTAAAGAGCTTCTGCACAGCAAAAAGAAATTATCATCAGAGTAAACAGGCAACCTACAGAATGGAAGAACATTTTTGCAATCTATCCATGTGACAAAAGGCTAATATCCAGAATCTGCAAAGAACTTAAACAAATTTACAAGACAAAAACAAGCCCGTCAAAAAGTGGGCAAAGGATATGAGCAGAGACTACTCAAAAGAAGACATTTATGTGCCCAACAAAGATATGAATAAAAGCTCATCATCACTGGTCATTAGAGAAATGCAAATCAAAACCACAGTGAGATACAATCTCACACCAGTTAGAATGGCGATCATTAAAAATTCAGGAAACCACAGATGCTGGAGAGAATGTGGACAAATAGGAACACTTTTACACTGTTGGTGGGAGTGTAAATTAGTTCAACCATTGTGGAAGACAGTGTGGTGATTCCTTAAGGATCTAAAACCAGAAATACCATGTGACCCAGCAATCCCATTACTGGGTATATACCCAAAGGATTATAAATCATTCTGCTATAAAGACACATGCACAGGTATGTTTATTGCAGCACTGTTCACAATAACAGACTTGGAACCAACCCACATGCCCATCAGTGATAGATGGGATAAAGAAAATGTGGCACATATCCACCATGGAATAGTATGCAGCCATAAAAAACAATGAGTTCATGTCCTTTGCAGGGACAAGGATGAAGCTGGAAACCATTATTCTCAGCAAACTAACACAGGAACAGAAAACCAAACACTGTATGTTCTCACTCATAAACGGGAGTTGAACAATGAGAACACATAGACACAGGGAGGGGAACATCACACACTGGGGCCTGTGAGGGTGTGATGAGCTAGGGGAGGGATAGCATTAGGAGAAATACCTAATGTAGATGATGGGTTGATGGGTGTGGCACACCACCATGACTTGTGTATACCTATGTAACAAAACTGCATGTTCTGCACATGTATCCCAGAACTTCAAGTATAATTTATTTAAAAAAAGGAAGAAAATAGAAATCTAACTTCAGTGGGCATCTTGCTGCAAGTTGCAAAACTACCTCCTACCATAAAGGTATGAGAAGGTTGTTGTGTGTGTGCATGTGTGTGTGTTTTTTTCTAGATAAAGCTAATAAGGTAACACAGATGTTTACCCCAATTACCAGAGTCCCATGAACTATGTATATCAGATAGTACTGTAAAGTCCTTACATACTATAAAAACATGTACATAATTTATTGTATCTGCTTGGCTATAAAAAGGGTGTAACTTCTTTCTGTCTTTGTTATCTCTTAGGGGATTTCCTGTGATATGCATTATATTTTGGTTCAATGTTCATTTAAGAATAAAACTCTTTTCTGTCTATACTACCTTTGTGGAGAGGTTTTCTGGGATTGGAGATTTTGTTTTCAATTGTATTTTCCCAATACAGATAAGGGATAACCAATGGAGAACTGATAGGAGGGCAGAAGTTACCTGTGTGAAGAAGTGGAAGAGTGTCTCAGTCATGTGAAAAGGAACACAGATATCAGAAGGAACTAGTTGCAAGAGAAATGCAGGGAAGAACCAGGCACTAAAGAGCCTCCTAAGTTATGTTAAGGGATTTGAGCTTTATCCTGAGGTAAACTGAATAAGCAAGGTGGTATTATAATAGGATTTGCCTTTAGGAACCATCACTCTTACCATAATGAGCAGAAAGATTTGGAAAGAAGTGTCAGTGGGTATAAAAAAATAAAGTTAGGTGAGAGATTCAGTTATCAAAATGGGTTATAATGATAACAGCAATGATAATAATGGTAATAATTGTCACTGCAACTAATACTTTCTTGAGCTATGTGCTGGTCCTTCTTCTAAGCCCTTCACATGTATGATCATTAATTTTCACAATGCTATGAGGTTTATTATCATCTCTGTCTACAGGTGATAAAACTGAAGCATAAACAGATTAAATGACTTATTCAGTTATTATGAGGTAGAGTGGGAGTATGAACCCTGGTTCCAGGGATAGTTTTCTCACTGTCTCATGATACCATAGTTTGGATGAGGGTGGTGGCTCTACACTGTCTCACGATACCATAATACTCTACACTGTCTCATGATACCGTGATTTGGATAAGGGTGATGGCAAAATGGATGGGCATAGGTAGATTGATTCAAGAAATACGTAGAAGGTAAAATAGGATGTGAGGATTGACTGGATATGGAGAATGGGCAAGAAAAATATGTTAAGGATGTTGCTAGTTTCAGATACTGATGTCATGGGATCCTTGGGGTCTTGCTTTGCCAGCTAGAAAACTCTGTGGCCGGTTGCACCTTCTGCCTGAGTTTTACTCACATCTGCTGGGCTTGCTCCTCCCACTCGGCCCAGCAGGGTCTGCTCACACTACTGGCCTGAATCCCACACTTGCCAAGGGCAAGCCAGGTGCAGGGTGGTGAGGGGTGCATGGCACATGAACGTGAAGAGTGAGTGACTGCTCCCACTCTTGGTGCCTGCTCCGGGATGAAGCAAGGTTGTGGCTGAGCCCAGGTGTTTTCACAACCCCAGCTGGGTGTGCATGTGCTAAGGGCGGCACTGACATCCCAGCCCCCTGCTGCCTCATCCCCATCTGGACTTTGGGCACACATGGGCACAGGAGGGAGTCCAAGGGAGTACTTAGGGTGGCTCTGTGTGGGCCTGCAGGCACCCTTTGGCAGGAACAGCCTGAGCACCATGGACAACATGATTGGTGGTGGCAGGAGGCAGACAGGCTCCTGGGCAGAAAGGGGCAGGTCCCTGGTGAAGCTGGGGTTGGCCTGAAGCCTGGGGACCAGGCTGTCAGTTTCTAGTGGCCCCAAGTGAGAACTTATTGTACATTTTCCAGGCCCACCCATGGTCACCTGTGGACCAATCAGCATGCACTTCCTCCCTTCTGAGCCCATAAAAACCCTGGACCCAGCCAGGCTCACACAGGCATCAGGACTATCAGCTGTGTGAAGGAGTCACCCAATTCAGGTCTCCTCAGCTCATTAGGTTGATCTGCCTGCATAAAGGAGCTGTCCACTCAGTCCACTCAGTGGAGAGTGTCTTCTCTCCACTGAGAGCTGGACACTCATTGGGACAACCTGCTTGCAGAAAGGAACTACCCACTCTGGGTCTCCTCTCCACTGAGGGCTGTGCTCATCAGGATGACCTGCCTGCAGTAAGGAGCTAACCACTTCAAGTCTCCCAAGAGCTGTTCTGTCACTCAATAAAGCACCTCTCTGCCTTGCTCACCCTCCAGTTATCTATGTACCTCATTCTTCCAGGACAGAAGACAAAAACTCAGGACCTGCCAAATGGTGGGACTGAAAGAGGTGTAACACAAACAGGGCTGATACATACTCCCATCTCCCGCCACACACCCTACTTGCCACATTGCAGGCAACAAGAAGGAGAGAAGAGCTGCAGCCTATCAGACAGCCCAGACCTAGGGGCTTCCTGAGCCAGGGCTGTGACAGGGGCTCTGTGGTTCTTTGGGGCTCTGTGGTTCCTGGCATCTCCAAGCTTCCAGGCAGCACCACATTCCCCTTGTACAAACACAGGTGCCCACAGCAGAAGATACTCGTGCATCAGATCCAACCGCAGGCTTGCATGGAGCTGGTGCCTGTGCCTGCAACTGGAGCTGCCCGCCCCACGACAGCAGCTGGCATGCCCAGCTGTGTGCAGTGGCCAGACCCTGTGCTTGCTTGCTTATGCACCCCTTGCTGCTCCACACCTGGCTCACCACTGGCAGGCGTGGGATCTGAGCAAGTAGCGTGAGCTGAGCACAGCCCAGCAGGTTGACTCAGCAGAATGAGCCCAGGGAGCCCAAGCAAAACTTAGGCAAAGGCACCACTGGCCACAGAGGTTTCTGGCTGGAAAAGTGACACCCCAAGGATCCTGAGACACAGGCCATTCACTGAGGCAGAAGTACAAAGAACACAGCAGTTTTGGAAGAGAAGTAAGAGAACTTGTAGGACAGTTGCACTGAGGAGCGGGGTAAAGATTTCCAATGAGGTGGTTATTATGTAGCTCTGAAGCTCAGAAAGGAAGACATCTCTGGGCACATGGATAGCAACTGAAGTTGTAGGAACAGACCAGAACACCCTAGGAGAATGAGCACAGTAATAAGAAGAGGTATGATCCAACTCCAGGGGAACAGCAAGAAAAGAAACGTCACCCCATAGGAGATTAAGAAGGCATGTCCAGAGAAGTTTAGGAAAAAAATATTAGGAGAGTTTGGTATTTGCAAAGTGCAGAGAAAAGGATGTTCCCCAAAGGAGATATGGTCAGTAGTGTTAAGAGCTGCCATAAAAATCTTCTCAGGCTCAGAAAGAAGAGAGTCTGGGACCCTCCCTGCCAAACCATCATCCAGTCTGAACATAAACTAACTCAGTATCTCAAGAAAGATTAACATGGCAAGACTGTGACTTGAATTTAGTTTTAAAAGTTTAGACCACGATGACTTTTCCCCTACTGGTATGCCATATTGCTTTCCTTCTGTAAAGCTAAATATGTAAAATAAGACATCACAAATTCTCCTGCTGCCTCAGGAAAAAAAGTGCAGAAAATGAAGACTTGTGCAGTAAGCCATCTGAGAATTTGTCTCTGGAAAATCAAAACCAGCCATTTTCATAGTTTCCCCTTAAAGCTCTGCAGGTGACAAGGATGCTGTTTACTCTGCAGCCTTCCCTTATTTGTGACCTGCATCTCTTAGTATCATTTTATTAGTTGGCAAGTAACTTGGTATTTTCTTTTGGAAGCAGCTTTGGGGTGAGTTAATGATGTTTGCAGAGATTTTCTTTCTTTTTAAGATCTCCTAATGGGATTTTTGGCTGGTTTGTGTAGGTTAATATGGAGCCTAATATTTATGTTTGAAAATTTGGGAGAATGACTAAATAACATTTTCATTCTATGCATCAAGGAAAATTCATTTCATTTTGTCACCTGACATTTGAAGATAGCTTTAAGGTTTTATTTTCTCTTTTCCTTTATTCATTCCCTCCCAAGCTCTTCTCTACTTCTCCTGCTGTCCCCACTATTGGATTGTTCATCTTTATCAGTTTGGAAACATAATTGCAATGTGATTTTCCACTTGGTTTCTAGTGGAATGGAATTTTTGGAAGTTTTTCTATCTTCTGGCTGCATGTGGGTAATGAGGAACACTCTCTCCATCAGGGCTCAGAAAACATTACAATACATACCTAATAGGAATGGTTGAGGCCTGAAGTTGAGGTGCCTAGGTCAGTATATAAAATAAGGCCAGACTTGAAGAAATGGAGAAAGTAATGAACTACTGGCGGGCCTTAAAGGGCTAAGGGAAACTCTTTTTACCTTTTCCTTGTCTCTCTGTATTGAGTCCTCATAGAAATGAGCTAGTGTTGGCTGGAATTTTGTGCAGGGCTCTGCCAATCAAGTTTTAGTACCTGATATGGGTGATAAATGATAGCTTGAGATAAGATGTGAGATAGTGAGCAGAATGTCTTTCCTGACAGTGCCAGGTAGGCTTTTTTTCCCCTTAATTTTATAAGTGAAAATCATCAAGTTTGGCTTCACTCAGTTCTGAACATCCACTCCTAGCTTTGCTACTGTTTGCTGAACATTTAGCAACTTCTGTAATCACCCTGGGCTTTGCTTTCTCTACCTTTAAATGCAAGTAGCATCGTCCCATCTTTCCAGGACAGTGGGATATTTAGGTTGCAGGGAAAGAGAAATCAGCTCTGTGGGCACCTAATCTCTTGCAATCTCCCTGCACTACAGATTAAGGTCCTAGCTGGGATACCTCTTGTAATCTCCCTGCACTACAGATTAAGGTCCTAGCTGGGATACCTCTTGTAGGGATGCAGGGTGTTATTGCTTCTAAAAAATTAACTGAAGAGCCTTCCTTTTCAGGAAGAGAAGCATGGAAAATTCTAAGCTGCTAATAACTCCTCTGAGGAGCTCGTAGACTCAAGGTGGTAGAAGGTAGAGGTGACTAAGGCTTTCTGGAGCCTGGGGGAACATGAGCCACAGTGCAGATGTTCTGTAGGAGGCTGCCTACCTTCACTTCCCTGATAGTAGTTGCTGGCAACTACTCTCTGCTCCAGCATTATTGGGAGAAGGATTCTCCCTCACTCCCCACGTTGTGGGTAGAAGTTGGTGATGCATCTCCTGGACTTCAGGGATGGGCACATGACCTGGATCTGGCAATGAGATTATAGTACTCCCTTGGCCACCATGACTGGGTCAGTGTCAGCCAGAGGAAACTAGTTGAGTGTGTGTCAAGTGCAAGTAGCATCCGCCACCTTCTTTCTTTTGGGGTTGCCAAGCCAGAGGAATGTAAGCCTGGATCTGCCATTGGACATCTTTGCCACCAAGTAAGTGCAGCTGGAGAATGGAGTGAGCAGAGAGGGAAACGCAGAGGAGAGACGGATTTCTGACAACATCAAAACCACTCGAGCATCTCTTTTCTGCTATGCCTGAAGCTAGACCTACCCCAGAACTTTTCAATTATTGAACTAGCTTTTCAGCTTAAGAAAAGTTTTGATAAGTTTTATGTTACTTGCAACCCAAAGAACCCTAATATGATTATTGACAGAGGGAATTTTTAAAGGTGTTTTCATTGTCCTGAATCTTTGAAAATTGGCCAATACTGGGGATGTAACACACACCTCTGAAAAAGTTAAATAACCATAGAGTGCTATATGTATTATATAACATTAGTATTAGTTTTTAGTATTGGCAATAGTATTAGTTTTTATTGCTGCTGTAAATCTTAGTGGTTTAACACAATACAATTTTTTTCTTTTTTTTAAGTTTTATTTTAGCTTCAGGGATACATGTGCAGGTTTGTTATATAGGTAAACTACATGTCTTTGGGGGTTTGGGTACAGATCATTTTATCACCCAGGTAATAAGCATAGTACCCAACGGGTAGTTTGTTTTTTATTGTCTCCCTACCCCCACCCTCCACCCTCAAGCATTCACCAGTGTCTATTTTCCCCCTCTTTATGTCCATGTGTTCTCGTTTAGCTCCCACTTAAAAGTGAGAACATGTGGTATTTGTTTTTCTGTTCATGGATTAGTTTGCTTAGTTTAATGGCCTCTAGCTCCATCCATGTTGCTACAAGGGAGATCACAATAAAACTTATTATGTACAGTTCAATAGTTCAGAAGTTTGATGGGTCTAATGATGCTATATCAAGATGCCAACAGGGCTGCATCCTTTTCTGGAGGCCTTAGGGAAGAGTCCAATTCCTTACCTTTTCCAGATTCTACAGGTCATCTACAGTTTTTGCTTTATGGCTCCTTTCTTCCATCTTCAAAGCCAGCCACATACCTTCCATAATCACATATCTTTCTTTGACTCTCCTATTTTGCCTCCCTTTTCCACTCTTAAGTACCTTTGTGATTACATTGAACCCACCTGAAAAACCTAGGATACTCTCCCTATTTTAAGGCAAGCTGAATAGCAACCTTAATGTCACCTGCAGCCTGAATGTCTTTTTGTCATGTAAACTAACCTAGTCACAGGTTCTGGGCATTAACACATGGACATCTTTGGGCAACATGACATTATTGTGCATACTGCAAGTGCATTCTCCTTTCATAGCAAGAAATATTTTTTTTTTCAGTTGCCTGCTTACTTGCCTGCTTCTCTAACAGACTGTGACTATCTCCTTTTCCCAATCTTGTTCCAGTGTCTACCATGAAGCTTGTTCCATAGTCAGTGAAAATTATAATTTCTGGGTTTGTTAGCTACAGAAGACCGGGGAAAAGACAACTAGGCAGGAGATTAGGCTTTCTGGAAAGTGATTGACTTTGTTATTGCTGTCTCTTTGGCACTTACATCATAGATTTGCAAAAAAAAAATGTTTGGGAAGTGAATGGATAAATAAAGGTGGAATTTGAGCTGGACCTTGAAAGATGGGTAGCATTTGAATAAAAAATGAACAAGTTATGCCTAGGGCTCAAAGAAGAGTTGATGAAAGTAATAGCTGGTGTCTAGGGCTCACAGAGGAGAGGATAGGTTTTTGAACAGGCAGGGTCAGGCTGGGTTACAGACAGCCTCGGGAAGCAGCCTGGGGAGTAAAGGCTTATTGTTCTCTGTAGACAGTAGAAAATCCCCAGTGCTATTACATACTCTACATCAGGCTTACTCCTTTGGAGATCTCATCCAGTCCCATCAATACCATCCGTACATTGATAACTCTCAAATGTGTGCTATATCCAGACCCAGTTTTTCCTCAGGACACCGTGCTCACATACTCAAGTGCCTGCTTGACATTTCCATGCAAATATCTAAAAAAAGAATTTCCAATGCTTCAAAATGAACTTCACATGTTCGAAACAAAACTTCTGACTCTCACACCTTTCCCCAACTTTCTCTTTTCCTGGTGTTCTGCATCTCAATGAATAAATACTCAGGTCTTCCAACTGCATGGGAGAAAAACTATGGTGTCTGCCTTCTTTCACACCCCACATTGAACTTATCAGAAAATCCTATCTGCTCTACCTTTAAAATAATTCCAGAATTCAACAACTACTTCTCAGTACCTTTGGTACTAAGTCCTAGTCAAGTCACCATCATCACTCATCCAGGGTTATTATAATGGATTCCTAACTGGTCTCCTTCATTTCACCATTGTGCCTTCAGTCTCAATAAAGTAGTCAGAGGAATCCTTTTAAAATTCTAATTATACTTGTATTCAAAACCTGCAGTGGCTCTGAATCCCACATAGTACAAAAGCTAAAGTCCTTACAATGGCCTACAGTCCCCACACCATGTGGCCCCTGTCTTCTTCCCTCCCACTCATCCTCATTGCCTACCATGCTCTCCTCTCTCACATGCACTCTGCTGCAGGCACACTGGCCTCCTTGCTGCTCCTTGAACACACCATGTCTGCATCTGCCTCAGGACTTTGGCACAGTTCTGCACAGTTCTCTCTATATAGGCTGCTCTTTTTGTAGATCTTTCCATGACTCTCTCTCACATGCTCACTCATCCGTTTCCTTAAAGTCTCTGCTGAAATATCACCTTACCAGAAGGGCCTTCCTTCACCACCCAATATAAAATAGTATCCCCTCCCCAACATTCTCTATTCTGCTTCCTAGGCATTCTTCCTCTCCATAGCATTCACCAATTCAAGTGCATCTGATTTACTTCATACTTGTTTATTTTGTGCCCTCTCCACTAGAAATGTAAGCTCCAAAATAGCAGTGACTAGGCCTATTTTTTTTTTTTTTTTTTTTTTTTGAGGCAAAGTCTCGCTCTGTCACCCAGGCTGGAGTGCAATGGCGCTATCTAGGCTCACTGCAAGCTCCGCCTCCCGGGTTCATGCCATTCTCCTGCCTCAGCCTTCTGAGTAGCTGGGACTACAGGCGCCCACCACCACGCCCTGCTAATTTTGTGTGTGTGTGTTTTTAGTAGAGACGGGGTTTCACCATGTTAGCCAGGATGGTCTTGATCTCCTGACCTCGTGATCCGCCCGCCTTGGACTTCCAAAGTGCTGGGATTACAGGCGTGAGCCACCGCGCCCGGCTGACTAGGCCCATTTTTTGGTAAAGTATTCTCAATGTCTAGAACAGTACCCAGCACATCGTAGGAACTCAAAAAGTATCTGTTGCATGAATGAAAGAATAATGAAAAATAGATTAGAAAGAGTTATCTGATAGTGGAGCAGGGAAGAATGAGGTGGATACAGACTTCAGGCTATGGAACCTCCTAGGAGATGAAGACAAAAGTCCAGGTGCTTGGATGGAGGAGTATGGGAAAGCAGAGACAGCGTGAAAGAAGTCCACACATACAGACCATCTCAAACACCGGAAATGAAGGTGAAAGAAGAGTCAGATGACTTGACAGTTTTTAGATAGGAAAACAGAAATGTGAGTGCCACTAAGAGAAAGATGGTGTCAGTACTGTGAACCCCTGTAATGAACAGGTGCTAAGTGTTTTGACTAGATTTCATTTGGCATGTCTACAAAATGTCCAGTTGGATGGCTTCTCTCAGGAGAAAGGACAAAGACTAGGAATGTATCTACCTTTTTGCAGGGCTCCTTGCAGAAGCCTGAAGAGTCAGGCTTATTGCATGAGCAGGAGTCTTTGTGCTCACTTGTACCATTGTCTCGTCCTGGGCCAGGGCTGGTATCCAACTCAGTTTAGGAAATAATCAGATGGTGCGTCCTGCTTGAGAAGCCGTGTGTTTAGAGCATGGCATAGTGGGAGAGAAGATCAGCCATGGGAAGTTCCAGGGAAGTGCTGAGAAGGAGGATAGAGACAATTAACCCAGCAAAATAACAGCAACAGCATATGTTTACCTCTATTTTTTTATGTTGTTGCGAAAGTATGGAATTAGGATTTCTGAAGACAGAAAAACACCATTTTATAGGAAGTGTTATGGAAATTCTTGTTTCATGAGTTGAGTGGGGTGATCTGTAACTTTAAGTTCACTGATAACTGTACTATGTTGGTAACCCTGACTGCTCAGGAATGTGCTAGCTCATAAATCTTGCTTGACCACCCATTGCTCTCTTGTTAACCCAGCTGAGATTTCACTTAAGTGGTTTTATCAGTTAAATATTGGCAGAGTCCTGTGATCCTACCACTCAGCAAAAAACATGAGTTGCCTTTTCCAGAGGGATGATGATGTGAGTAGAAAACCTTTCATACATTCATGAGTGAGGACAACATGGCCCTTGCTATGGAGGCTGTAGTCACTGAGAGGATGGAGCTGACTCTAGATCGGAGCAGATCCTCAGATGCCAATGGGGGACAAGTCGTTTAGGCAGAACCCCATCAATTACCCAGTGGACCTTGATAAAAAGATGCTATTCCCAGGATGACTGAACCCTCAGCAAGTCATTGACTGATTCTTGCCAATTCCCTTCAGATATACTTTTGAAATTGGTAATGGTTTA
Source organism: Pan paniscus (assembly GCF_029289425.2). NCBI lineage: Eukaryota > Metazoa > Chordata > Mammalia > Primates > Hominidae > Pan > Pan paniscus. Next base: position 106,860,826 of record NC_073253.2, read on the forward strand.
TCTCTAGCTTGTAACCTCTGAAGCAACAGCTATGAACAACAGATTTCTCTCTTATTTAAAAATACACACCTGTCTGTCCTCCCTCAATGTACCATGCAATCGACACTGGCTCTGATTTTCTCTCAGGGTGCCTCACTCCTCCACTTGTCTCTGTGGAGCAAGTGGTTGATTTACCTTGTGTGGTGTGAATAGATTCTTAGTGGACATGTTACTTTGGTCAAATATTTACCCAATTTTCATACTCTTCTGTCAAAGAAATGGACGACTTTCACTTTTGCTAGATTTTTGCAACCTCAAATGGAAGATAACACAGTATAGTGATATATGATATGGATTTCTTGTCTCCGTACATCATGGTCACTCTAGCATCATTATGGTCTAAGCCCAAGGAATCCTGTTTCTATGCCTGTGACCCTCCTGGGGAGGTGAAGCTATACTGAAGCAGAAAAGCTGTGGCCTTCTACGTCATATTTGGGATCATGCTTCTTCTTCATTACTTTGTACTGGGACATTGCAATGAACTAGGCATTCTTCCTCAGGACTTCAGATCTCATCCTCAGTCTACCGGAATTTTCCTTTTCAGACTGCTTTTTTTCAAAGGCATTTCTTTCCTCTCCTACCTCTCCAGTACACTAGCATCAACTCTTCAACTAGAATAAATACAGGACAGATATACAAATACAGGAAGGACCACTGCTCTCGAACAAGCCAGGAGCAATTCCTGAGACAACAAAATGCAAAGCCTGACAACCTGATTGGCAGAGTGAGAGAAAAAAATACCAGGAGTCACTAAATTAGTTTCCTGATAAATTACCCTGCACAGAACAACGATACAACTGTAGATGTTATGCAACCTTATACAGGCCATGTTTCTAATCCTCTGTTTATAAAATGGGTATCTCGTAGGGTTGTTATAGGAAATAAACACCATAGTTTCTCAAAAAGAGTAAGAAATTGTTAATTCAGTTATTTATTCTTTCCACAAATATTAGTGAGTTTCCATTATATGATAGACACCAAGGAAGAGGCAGTGGGCTTCTATGAGTTTGACATTCTAATAAGAAGCTTGAATAAAAAGAAGGAAGCAGTCAGCCACATAGAGTCAAGAGGAAGAGCATTCCTGGTAGGGGGAACAACTAACACAAAGGCTATAAGGTGGAAATAAGCTCTGCACCTCAGAAAACCAGAAAAAGACCAGTATGGCTGGAGCCTGATGGATAAAGGTAAGAATAGAGAGGGAAGTAGGGGTCAGCTCATGTGAGATTTGTAGATGAGGATAAGTAGTTTGGATTTCACATTAAGTACAATAGGAAAAGTAGCATGTTCTGATTTACATTTTGAAAGATCATGTTGTCTTCTCTATGTACAGGATTGCAAGAGTGGAAGTAGGAAGATTGGGTTGTCTAAGACAGTCATTCAGGAAAGAGACTATGTGGCTTAGATTCTACAAATAGAACGTTCTACTTTTGGAGAGTAAAAGTTGAGTCTTAACTGTTTTTCCACAGCATCTGTATACAAGCATTTTGAGTAAAGCAACTTCCCTTATGATCTATATGAAAAGGTCTTTGTGACCCTTTTTAAACATCCAATCTATTTAATCTCTGTGTCACATGTAAATCTGGTATGTTTATGGGTCAAAGTCACAGAACAGGATTCTAGAGCTGGTGAGAGACCATATGGTACATTCTTTGCCTCAGCCTGGCTATACTCAGAACCTTTCAGTCCATATGTGTCTACTTAAAAAATTTTTCTAATAACTTTATTTAGATATGGTTTATATGACACAAAATTCACCTATTTGAAGTGTTGAATTCATTGGTTTTTAGTGTATTCACAGATGGGTGCAACCGTCACCTCAAGCTAGATTATTTTTATCAACCCCAAAGAAATTTTATATCCATTAGCAGTTTACTCCCCATTTTTCATATCCCCAGATATAGGCAAATATTCACCTACTTCCTCTTTTTCTGAATTTTTTTATTCTATAAATTTTATATAAATATAATAATAAAATATGTGGCTTTGTGTGACTGGATTCTTTCATTTTGCATAATGTTTTCCAGGTTGATCCATGTCACTGCATGTATCAGTTTTCTATTAATTCATATTGATGAGTAATATTCTGTTATAAAGATACAGCATATTTTCTTTATCCATTCATCAGTTGATGGACATTTGGGTATTTCTACTTTTTGACTATTATGAATAATGCTAATATGAACATGCATGTACAAATTTTTGTGGATATATGTTCTTGTTTCTCTTAGGTATGTACCTAGGAATGAAATGGCTAGGTTGTGTAATAATTCTGTGTTTAATAAACTGCCAGACTACTTTCCTGATACCTTTTGAAAGTACTTTCTACCCAGTCTAAGAGACTGCAACCTGTACACTGGCTGCAAATTTCTTAACTTCCTGGTCAGGAAGTTTTTATTCACAATGAATCAAAACCTTATTTTTCCTTATATAAAAGTAATGTTAAAAGCATAATCCCTTAGTTTCCTCCAAAGAAAAAGCAAAAATGAATGCATTAGCTTACTTTTCTTCCCTTTAAATAATTTATTTTTCCTACTTATTTATAAAAAATAATTTCTGCTTTTATTTTAGATTAAGGAGTATATGTACAGGTTTGTTATATGGGTATATTATGCAATGCTGAGGTTTGGGATACAAATGATCCTGTCACCCAGGTAGTGAGCACAGTACCCAATAGGTAGTTTTTTTCGCTTTTCTTTTTTTTTTTTTTTTTTAGACAGAGTCTCACTCTGTCACTCAGGCTGGAGCGCAGTGGCATGATCTTGGCTCACTGCAACCTCCATCTCCCCGGTTCAAGTGATTCTCCTGCCTCAGCCTGCCAAGTAGCTGAGATTACAGGCACCCGCCCCCACACCCGGCTAATTTTTGTATTTTCAGTAGAGACAGGGTTTCATCATGTTGTCCAGGCTGGTCTCGAACTCCTGACCTCTGGTGATCTGCCTGCCTTGGCCTCCCAGAGTGCTGGGATTTCAGGCTTGATCCATTGTGCCCGGCCTCCAATAGGTAGTTTTTCAGCTCTTACCCTCCTCCCTCTCTTCCCCAACCCAGTAGTCCCTAGTGTCTATTGTTCTCATCTTTATGTCCATATGTACTCAATGTTTAGTTCCCAATTATAAATGAGGGCCGGGTGCAGTGGCTCATGCCTGTAATCCCAACACTTTGGGAGGCCAAGGTGGGTGGATCACTTGAGGTCAGGAGTTTGAGACCAGCCTGGCCAATATGGTGAAATCCCATCTCTACTAAAAATGCAAAAACTAGCCAGGCATGGTGGCATGTGCCTGTAACCAGAGCTACTCGGGTGGCTGAGGCAAGAGAATTGCTTGAACCTGGGAGGCAGAGGTTGCAGTGAGCTGAGATCGCACCACTGCACTCCAGCCTGGGTGACAGAGTGAGACTCCATCTCAATAAAAAATAAAAATAAAATTTAAAAAAAGTTATAAATGAGAACATGTGGTATTTGGTTTTCTGTTCCTGTGTTAATTTACTCAGGATAATAGCCTCCAGCTGCATTCATGTTGCTGCAAAGGATATGCTTTCATTCTTTTTTGTGGCTTCATAGTATTCCATGGTGTATATGTACCACATATTCTTTATCCAATCTCCCATTGACAGGCACCTATGTTGATTCCATGTCATTGCCATTGTGAATAGTGCTGCAATAAACATATGTGTGTATGTGTCTTTTTGGTAGAACAATTTCTTTTCCTTTGGATATATATTCATTAATGAGATTGCTGGATCAAATGCTAGTTATGTTTTTAGTTCTTTGAGAAATCTTCAAACTGCTTTCCACAGAGGCTGAACTAATTTACATTCTTACCAAAAGCGTATAAAGTACTCCCTTTCTCTGCAGCCTTGCCAGCATCTGTTATTTTTTGACTTTTTAATAATAGCCGTTCTGACTGGTGTGAAATGGTATCTCATTGTAGTTTTGATTTGCCTTTCTATGATGATTAGTGTGTTGGGCATTTTTACACATTTGTTGGCTGCTTGTATGTCTTCCTTTGAGAAGTGTCTGTTCATGCCCTTTGTATTTTTACTTGCTGAATTGTTCAAGTTCCTTATAGATTGTGGATATTAGACCATTGTTGGATGCAGAGTTTGTGAATATTATCTCTCATTCTACAAGTTGTCTGTTTGTTGTCACTTTGGTTTGCTGTGCAGAAGCTCTTTAATTAGATCCCACTTGTCAGTTGTTGGTTTTGATGCAGTTGCTTTTGAGGAATTAGCCATAAATTCTTTGCCGAGGCTGATGTCCAGAATGGTTTTTATTTCCAAAGTTTTCTTCCAGGATTTATTGTTTGAGGTGTTGCATTTAAGTCTTTAATCCATCTTGAGTTCATTTTTGTATATGGTGAAAGGTAGGGGTCCAGTTTCATTTTGCATATAGCTATCCAGTTATACCACACTATTTAATAAATTTGGAGTCCTTTCCCATTCCTTATTTTTGTCAACTTTGTCAAAGATCTAATTGTTGTAGATATGTGTCTTTATTTCTGGGTTCTTTCTTCTGTTTCATTGGTCTACGTGTCTGCTTTTGTACCAGTACCAAGCTGTTTTGGTTGTTGTAGCCTTTTAGTTGGAAGTCAGGTAATGTTATGCTCCCAGCTTTGTTCTTTTTGCTTAGAGATTGCTTTGGCTTTTCGGGCTCTTTATTGGTTCCATATGAATTTTAGAACAATTTTTTTCTAATTATGTGAAAAATAACATTAGTAGTTTTTCAGGAATAGTGTTGAATCCGTAGATTGTGTTGGGCAGTATGGCCATTTTAATGACACTGATTCTTCTAATCCATGAGCATGGAATGTTTTCCCATTTGTTTGTGTCATTTATGATTTTTTTTCTGCCATATTTTGTAGTTCTTTTTATAGAGACCTATCACCACCTTTGCAAGGTGTCTTCCTGGGTATTTTATTTCTGTTGCGGCTATTGTAAATGGGATTGCACTTTTGATTTGGCCCTCAGTTTGAACATTATTTCTGTATAGAAATGCCACTGATTTGGCCAGGCGCGGTGGCTTATGCCTGTAATCCCAGCACTCTGGGAGGCCAAGGTGGGTGTATCACGAGGTCAGGAGATCAAGGCCATCCTGGCTAACACAGTGAAACCCCGTTTCTATTAAAAAAATAAAAACATTAGCTGGGCATAGTGGCGGGCACCTGTAGTCCCAGCTGCTTGGGAGGCTGAGGCAGGAGAATGGCGTGAACCCGGAAGGCGGAGCTTGCTGTCAGCAGAGATCGTGCCACTACAGTCCAGCCTGGGTGACAGAGCAAGATTCCATCTTAAAAAAAAAAAAAAGAAATGCTACTGATTTTGTTTTTGTTTTTGTTTTTGTTTTTTTGAGATAGGCTCATTCTGCCACCCAGACTGGAGTGCAATGGCAGAATCTCAGCTCACTGCAACCTTGGCCTCCCAGGTTCAAGTGATTCTCCTGCCCCAGCCTCCCAAGTAGCTGGGATTACAGGTGCACTCCACCATGCCTGGCTAATTTTTTGTATTTTTAGTAGAGGCAGGGTTTCACCATATTGGCCAGGCTGGTCTCGAATTCCTGATCTCAGGTGATCTGCCCGCCTGGGCCTCCCAAAGTGCTGGGATTACAGGTGTGAGCCACCGTGCCTGGCCTACTTATTTTTGTGTATTGATTTTATATCCTCAAACTTCACTGAAGTCATTTATCAGTTCTAAGAGCCTTTAGGTGAAGTCTTTAGCATTTTCTAGGTATAGAATCATTTTATCAGTGAAGAGGAATAATTTATCTTCTTTTCCTGTTTGGATTCCTTTTATTTCTTTCTCTTGCCTGATTACTCTGGCTAGCACTTCCAGTATTATGTTGAATGGGAGTGGTGAGAGTGGGCATCCTTGTCTTGTTCCAGTTCTTCAGGGGAATGCTTCCAGCTTTTCGCTGTTCAGTCTGATATTGGCTGTAGGCTTGTCATAGATACCTCTTATTATTTTTAGGCATGCTTATTTAATGCCTAGTTTCTTGAAAGTTTTTATCATGAAGCGATGTTGGATTTGATTGAGAGCTTTTTCTGCATTTATTGAGATGATCATATGGCTTTCATAATTCTGTTTATGTAATAAATCACATTTATTGATTTGCATATGTTGAACCAAACTTGCATCCCAGGAGTAAAACCTATGTGACTGTGGTGAATTAACCTCTTGATGAGATGCTGGATTTGGTTTGCTAGTGTTTTGTTGAGAATTATTGTGTCCATGTTCATCAGAGACTTCAGCCCGTAGTTTTCTTTTTTCTTTGTGCTTTTGCCTGATTTTGGTATCAGGATGATGCGAATTTCATAGAATGAGTTAGGGTAGGGTCCCTCCTCCTTGATTTTTTGGAATAGTTGCAGTAGAATTGGTACCAGTTCCTCTTTGAATGCATGGTAGAATTCGGCTGTGAATCCATCTGGTCCAAAGCTTATTTTGGTTGGTAGGTTTCTTATTTCAGATTCAATAAGAAACTTGGAACTTGATATTGGTCTATTCTGGGTTTCAACTTCTTCCTGATTCAATCTTAGGAGGTTGTGTTTCCAGGAATTTATTCATTTCTTCTAGATTTTTGCATGCATAGAGGTGTTTATAATAGTTTCTGAGGATCTTTTTTGTTTCTTTGGGATCAGATATAATGTTACCATTGTTATTTCTAATTGTGCTTATCTGAATCTTCTCTCTCTTTTTCTTTGTTACTCTAGCCAGTTGTCTAATGATCTGTTTATCCTTTCGGATAACAAACTTTTGGTTTCATTAATCCTTTGTATGGATTTTTGGGTCTCAATTTCACTCACTTCTGCTCTGATTTTAGTTACTTCTCTTCTGCTAGCTTTGGGCTTAGTTTATTCTTGTTTTTCTAATTCCTCTGTGTGTGTGATGTTAGGTCATCAATTTGAGCTCCTCCTGACTTCTTGAGGTAGGGTTTCCTCTTAACACTGTTCTTGCTGCATCTCAGAGACTTTGTTATGTTGTGTCTCTGTTTTCATCAATTTCAGGTAGTTTTTTGATTTCTTCCTTAATTTCATTATCCAAAAGTCATTGAGGAACAAGTTGTTTAATTTCCATGTAATTGTATGGTTTTGGGAGATATTTATGTTGGTTTTCATTTTATTCCACTGTGGTCCAAGAGTATGGTTAGTATCATTTTTTGTCTGGAATTGGTGGGGTCTTGGTCTCACTGACCTCAAGAATGAAGCCGTGGACCCTCGTGGTGAGTGTTACAGTTCTTAAAGGTGGCGTGTCCGGAGTTTGTTCCTTCTGATGTTCGGATGTGTTCTGCGTTTCTTCCTTCTGGTGGGTTCGTGGTCTCGCTGGCTCAGGAGTGAACCTGCACACCTTTGCAGTGAGTGTTACAGCTCATAAAGGCACTGCGGACCCAAAGAATGAGCAGCAGCAAGGTTTATTGCAAAGAGCAAAAGAACTAAAGCTTCCACGGTGTGGAAGGGGACCGGAGCAGGTTGCCACTGCTGGCTGGGCAGCCTGCTTTTGTTTTCTTATCTGGCCCCACCCACACCCTGCCGATTGGTCCATTTTACAGAGAGCTGCTTGGTCTGTTTTACAGAGAGCTGATTGGTCTGTTTTGACAGGGTGCTGATTGGTGCGTTTACAATCCCTGAGCTAGACACAGAAGTTCTCCAAGTCCCCACTGGATTAGCTAGAAACAGAGCACTGATTGGTGCATTTACAAACCTTGAGCTAGACACAGGGTGCTGACTGGTGTATTTACAAACCTTGAGCTAGATACAGAGTGCTGATTGGTGTATTTACAATCCCTTAGCTGTACATAAAGGTTCTCCAAGTCCCCACCAGGTCAGCTAGACACAGAGAGCTGATTGGTGCATTTACAAACCTTAAGCTAGATACAGAGTGCTCATTGGTGTATTTACAATCCCTTAGCTAGACATAAAGGTTCTCCAAGTCCCCACCAGACTCAGGAGCCCAGCTGGCTTCACCCACTGGATCCCACACCGGGGCTGCAGGTGGAGCTGCCTGCCAGTTCCGTGTGGTGCGCCCGCACTCCTCAGCCCTTGGGTGGTCAATGGGACCAGGTGCCATGGAGCAGGGGGTGGTGCTCCTCAGGGAGCTCAGGCCCCACAGGAGCCCACAGGGTGGAGGAGGGGCGGGGGGCGGGGTGGGCGCGGGCATGGGGGGCTACAGGTCCACAGCCCTGCCCCGGGGGAAGGCTGCTAAGGCCCTGCGAGAAATCGAGCACAGCGCCGGTGGGCCGGCACTGCTGGGGGACCCAGCACACCCTCTGCAGCTGCTGGCCCCAGTGCAAAGCCCCTCACTGCCCAGGGCTGGCCGGCCCACCGCTCCAAGTGTGGGGTGCCAAGCCCATGCCCATCCGGAACTCTAGCTGGCCTGCAAGTGCCACGCGCAGCCCCGGTTCTCGCCCGTGCCTCTCCCTCCACACCTCCTCGCAAGCTGAGGGAGCCAGCTCTGGCCCTGGCCATCCCAGGAAGGGGCTCCCACAGTGCAGTGGTGGCTGAAGGGCTCCTCAAGTGCAGCCAGAGTGGGCGCCGAGGCCCTCTAGGAGGCGCCAAGAGCGAGCGAGGGCTGCGAGGGCTGCCAGCACGCTGTCACCTCTCAATTTCAAAGTTTTTGAATTTATTGAGACTTGTTTTATGGCCAATCGTGTGTTCAATCTTAGGTTGTGTTCTGTGCACAGATGAGAAGGATGTATATCCTATGGTTGGTGGGTGGAGTATTCTGTAGATGTCTATTAAGTCCAATTGATCGAGTGTTGAATTTAAGTCCAGAATTTCCTTATTTTTCTGCCTTTATAATTTGTCTAATGCTGTCAGTGGCATGTTGAAGTCCCCCACTATTATTGTGTGGCTGTTTAAGTCTTTTCATAGGTCTAAAAGTGTTTGCTTTATGAATCTGTGTGCTCAAATGTTGGGTGCATACATATTTATAATAGTTAAGTTTTCCTATCAAATTGAACCCTCCATCATTATGTAATGCCCATTTTTGTCCTTTTTTACTGTTATTGGTTTAAAGTCTGTTTTATCTAATGTAAGAATAGTGACCCTTGCTTTTTTTGTTGGTTTTCCAGTTCCATGATATATCTTTCTCCAACCCTTTACTTTGAGTCTGCATGTCGTTACACGTGAGATGGGTCTCTTAAAGAGAGCAAACAGATAGGTTTTATTTATTTTATTTTTCTATTTTTTATGGCAATAAGTCTTTATTTTTTGTACAGGGTGCCACTGCAGGTAACCATCAGAGAACACACTGCTATTTTTGAATATACAGAACTGAACAAAAGCATTTTAGCATGCTGCCTTACTGTACATAGAAAACTGGTGAGCATCTTCAGACACTAAGACCAGGAAATAAAATGGGTTAATGCTATTTTTTGATATGTTTTTGAATCACTCAGCAGTGTTAATGTAGACTATCTTTACCTGAAAGCAGAATTACAATCACTCACTCTGGCAGCACTCACTGGGCAATTCTAAAATTCAGGTCTAGTGAAAGGTAGGCACAACCAACAAGCAAGCAAGGAACAGATGCCATGTCTGCTTTTGAAGGAATTGACTGATTATGAACGAGGCTCTGCAGATTTTAAGAATTGATACAGCCATCTTAACAGCTTAATATTGAGTTTCCCTTACTTTGTATGTTGGCAGTCAACAAAAGTGAGAATTTCCGAAATGAGCTAAATAGGATTAAAAAGCAGAACCCTGTCCATATGACAGAATTGCTGCTTCACAACTTTTGCCCAGTTATTTATTTATCTAACTAGCCACTCTGTGCCTTTTAAGTGGATGGCTTAGACTGTTTACATTCAATATTAATATTGAAATGCTAGGTTTTTATTCCGTCAAAAAGTTGCTAGGTAGTTGCTTTGTAGTTTCTATTGTGTAGTTACTAAATTTATAGGGTCTGTGGACTATATACTTGTGTTTTTGTGGTAGCAGGTATTGTTCTGTTTCCATGTTTAGAACTCCCTTAAGGATCTCTTGTAAGGCAAGATCAGTGGTAATGAATTCCTTTAGAGATTGCTTGTTTGGAAAACATTTTATTTCTCCTTCACTTATGAAGCTTAGTTTGGTAGGATATAAATTTTTGGTTGGAATTTATTTTATTTAAGAATCCTGAAAATAGGCCCTCAATCTCTTCTGCCTTGTTAGGTTTTTGCTGAGACATCCACTATTAGCCTGATGGGGTTCCCTTTGTACATGACCTGACCTTTTTCTCTAGCTACCTTTATGTTTTTTTCCCTAGTGTTGACTTTGACAGTCTGGTCACTATATGCCCTGATGATGTTCATTTTGTATAGTATCTTGCAGGTGTTCTCTGGATTTTCATATCTCCATGTCTACTTCTCCAGCAAGATTAGGGGAATTTTCTTGGATTATTCCTTCAAATAAGTTTTCCAGTTGTTTACTTTTTCTCCTTTTCTCTCAGAAATGCCAGTAATTCATATGTTTGGTCACTTCACATAATCCCATATTTTTCAAAGACTTTGTTTATTTTTGAAAATTATTTTTTCTTTATTTTTTTCAGACTGGGTTAGTTCAAAAGACTGGTCTTTAAGCTCTGGAATTCTTTCTTCTGCTTGGACCAGTCTATTAATAAAGATTTTTGTTGCATTTTGAAATTCCTTAAGTGAGTTTTTCAATTCCAGAAACTCTGACTGATTTCTTTTTAAGATGTCTATCTCTTCCTTCATTTCCTGGATTGCTTTAGAAGTCTCTTTGTGTTGTTTTGTCTTGGATCTCATTGAGCTTCCTTGGAACCTATGCTTTGAATTCTTTATGTGTCATTTCTGAGTTTCCATTTTGATTAGGGACCATCGCTGGAGAGCTAGCGTGATCCAAATTTTCTATGGTACCAGAATTCTTGTGCTGTTTCCTTCTCATTGGAGATGTTGGCACTTCCAATTTTTGTAATTCTTTTCATGTGGATAGGATTTTTTCTTTCTTTTCTTATAATTAAATATTTTTTCTTTCCCTTTCCCCTCCTCCCTAGGGGGTGTGACTGTTGAGAATTTTGGGTAGACTCTTTTGGCTTTGCTTCTATAGCCTTATGCATTTCTGTGGGCAGGTTTTATATTGATCTGTGTAGTTCAACCTACAAACCAGTAGATGACACTTATGGGTAAGAACCACCTGCAGCCAATGCAGATGGGTATATACTTGATCTTTGCTTACTGGGAAGAGCTCTCTGTTACCTCAGGCAATAGGCTGATCTGTGGAGTGCACAGTCGTCTGAATTCCCAGCTTAGCCCTGTGGAGTAAGAGGGACAAAGAAAAGTGGGCCTGGATTGGACAGGCCTGCCTACAGGTCCCCAAATGGCAGGCACAAGCACCAATGCCAAAGAAAGGTCTAGTGGGTGGCCACTGAGTGCCCAGATGTGTGCCTGAGTATGGAGCTGGAAAACCTCCTTGGCCCCAAATTCTGTGAATGAGGAGGTGGGTGTCAATCTAAACTCCTAATCCAGGAAAGTGGGTGCTCCAGATGCCTGGAGATCTGCCTGGGTATGGAGCAAAGAGGGCTCTGTTGACCCATGTTTTATGCACAGGAAGGTTGGGGTCGCTCAGGCTGCTGATCCAGGTGAGTGGGAGCTCCAGCTGCCTGGAGATCTGCCTGGATGTGAAGCAGAGAGGGCCCTGCTGCACCACAATCTATACACAAGAAGAGTGAGGCAACTCAGGCTCAGGCTGCTAATCCATTTAAGTGGGTGTTATGACTCCCTGGTGATCTCCCTGGGCATGGAGCAGAGAGGGCCCCGATGCATCACAATCTCAAGGGAGCAGGCTGGGGCACCCAGCAATGACACATGCAGACCAGTTCCAGGTCTCCAAGCTGGCTCTGGATGCAAGTCTCATTGCCTGTGAGAAACTACAGCTGCAGCAGCTCTCCTACCACCCCAGACCTGCAACAGGGGGAAGCACAATTCCACTGCCTACAGCTGGGATGCTTTCCATACTCACCACTCAATTCTGGTTGTGACGGCCCCTACCCCAATCCATTGCAAGTGCTCCAATCTCTGGCCTTAGAATAAAATGTCTGTGTGACCATGCTGCTGAGTTGCCAAAGAATGACTGACATTGAGCCTGGATTAAAAATGGCTTCCTGCTCTTAGTCCTAGGTCTGGAAAAATGCCTGCAACTTTTCCTAGTGTTTTTCCCTCTCAGCGTCTCCAAGCCTCTCCACCAGTTAGCTCAAAGTTCTCTTCCTTGGTCTGGGTTGCATGGATCCCCAGTGGAAGGGTAGGTCACATAGGGAGCCTCTTTGCCCCTCTCAAGTAATAGGGCTTTGCCCATTTTTATAAGCCAGACACTGTCACAGGGGCTGTTGGCCCACCTGCTCCTCCCCTGGGCTATCCTTTCTATTCCAGTGGATTTCCATTTTCTTTCTTAAATTAAAGCTCACAGAGTTGATCTTAATGCGCTACTTTGCTATTTTCAAGTGGCTGAGTCACACTAAAAGCCTCCAATCCACCATCTTAGGGAAAAAAACCTACTTATAGCCTCCTTCACTTAAAGAAATCAAACAAGATCCAGCACCCTAAAAAGGATCTGACCAGTGCCATCCATTACAAAAGATTGCTTTCCTAGTAACAGCACATATTGCTTTCTTAATTATATTTAGAGTCACTTTGATGACCCACAGGCTTTTGCCCACCATACTTCCATGAGTTGAGTTAATCTTCTCTCTCCTCTCTGTGAGGTTTTCCATACTTATGTGTATCACCCTACATGCCAATGCTTGAATCTAGTGTTCACTTGGCTCCTGAAATTGAGGCTTTCTTTCTTGCCCACCTTCACCTGTAGATGAGAATCTTATTTATTTCTCTATTTTGACTCCATAACAGCAGCACACATTTTTCAGAGGCTCAGAAAAGGGACCTTCCTCTGAAGTGAGCCCTGTTTTACATTCTCAGCTCCCTTTAGGCTCTTCCCTTTAAAATGAAAGAAGCTGAATTCTTCTCATGTTCAACATGATCACTCAGCTTGGATCACATCTCTTTATGAACCAATGCTTTCTATTTATTTTGTTCATTCATTCTTTTCTCAACAAATAGTTATTGAGTGCCAGCCAGGTACTGTTCTAGGTTCTGATAACACTATAGTGAACAAAACAGACCAAGACCCTACTCCTATGGTTTGTATAATGAATGTTATGCAATTTAAGCATAAACAAGCTTGAGCTGTGAGATAAAAATCATTTGAAAGTTACTTTATATTTTCTGGCAAAGTCTACTTTCTCCCCACTTTTAAAAAAGCTATAAGACAGAGAGATTACTTGACTTGTTCATAAGCAGTCCCTGGTAGAGCTAAACTGGATCTAAGATGTTAGACTCTCCGTGTTCTTTTCACCACACTGTGCTAATGGAAAAGGTTTGAGAAGTCACTCTAGCTGACATACACAACATGTAGTGCTTCTTAGTTATAGGAACATTTATGAGATGTTAGCTGATGTTGCTGTAGATCTTGAAATGAAAGAACACAAAGAACATGGAAGAGAAGAAAAACCAAAAAGTAGTACTTGAAACTTCTTTGGTGAACCAGACCCCTTTACTTCAGTAAGCTTCTACAAAGTCAGACTTCCAAGTTGCAGCAAATAGTGTGAGCAAATATATATGACTTAGTGAATCTTTCAAAAACAGATCCCTTTTGTTTTCTTCAAGGGAATATAAAAGCTGCTTTCAGAGAGCAAGTTAGGCAGTGAATTTTCTTGTTTTAATTTCAAAGTTCAGCATGTCATTTTACATTCCCAATGGCTTCCTGTTTCTCTTTTCCTTCAGAGTTAAGATTAACAGCAATTTTCCATCTCGAAAACAATGCAAATGTTCCACCCTTATGGATTACAGGGGGGCTGGGTTCATGAATGTCATGGGAACACCCGGGCCTGTAGGAGGTAGCTTGGGCTTTTTTAAAGGCTTCCCTGTAGACTGGGCAAGGGGGTGGCTTTTCTTCACAGGAGAGGAAGATAATTCCAAATTCTTTTTTTTTTTTTTTAAATTAAAAGCCCATGCTCAGAGTCACCCTTCCAAGGCTTCTAGTTGTGCAGCCTGGGAAAATCACCCTTTGTGATGTCTACACTTGCTCTAATGCTGAGTATCATGAGTCTTCCTCCATCCCTGAGGCCAGAAACTGTCAATGCCGACTCCATGCTGTTGGGCCCCTGCCTCTGTTAGCACATCCTTTCCCTTCTACAACCTCAGGGGAAGCAATGAGGAATTAGTGGGGACAGAAAAGACTAGAAACAGGAGTAAATCTGTACCAAGAAAATGTACTTCTAAGAAAGAAATTAAAGAGAAGGAAGCATTATGGTGACTCAAAAGTGAAATATTTACAAATTAGCAGCAAATTCGGAGATTTTTTAAAAAGTTTACAAAGAAACACGACAAAATCTTTAGGAAATCTCCATCCTTCCACACTTCCTCATCACTCTACCTACCCCCCCAAAACACACACACACACGTACACACACACACACACACACACTCTAAGTTGCCAACAAATGCAGTCTGGCAATAAGTGGCAGTAAGGGATTTAATCATTTCCCAAGTGAAGCGAGGGAAGATCTGTTCCTTTGTCTCTAGAATTTATGATTCACAAGACGTCAAACAACCCTACACACTGCAAATGGAAGCAATCATGTTGCCTGACAGAAATCCCTCTGTCTGCATTTGTTTGCTTAGAGATGATGCTTGTTAGAACCATCAATCCTGGGAATCAAAACTCTGGTTCTCAGCTGTCATCTTGCCACATATTGCCTTTAGCTAGATCTTGAAGATATCTACCTTTCTGTGGTCATTGAGGTAAAGTGAGATTCTTTTGAATTCCGTCAGTATTTTTTTTTTCCTCTGGAGTGTTAAAAATGAGTACTACATTTTCTGGCTTCAAGTCAATCATAGTCTTGTCTTTTTGAAAATGATCAGAGGCAGTGTAACCCAGTGAGTATGGTGACCTTATGTGCATGGTCTCTGTCAAAGACTGCTAACTGGTTTGAACATGAAGTTGTGGTAAACTGTATCTTTCACTTACGACTTAGGTTCCTCTGAACTGTTGGATGGCTGCAGATCCCAATAAATTTTTCCAAACAGTCATAGCCATGTAAGAATATAAGACTTCACATGTCGTAGAAAGTTCCCAGGAGGATGGTAACTATTTTTTGTGCTTATAATTATAAGAGCGGATCAGTATAACTTTCACTGATATTATATCATGGTAACTACACATCAATCACGTGGTGATATAATTAATCTTCAGGAACCAAATTACATTCATTCTGATCCATCACCCTTACTAGGATCCAAAAGAAATGCAGAACTATTTACAATTTAATAGAAGAAACAGAACTAACACCCAGGAGGCGTTAGAATGGATAAGGCTCTAGAGCCAGACTATAGATTTGAATCCTGATTGTGCTACTCACTAACTGTAAGACCATGGAAACTTTTCTTAATCTATGTCATGCTTTGGTTACCCTACCTGTAAAACTAGGATAATAATAATAGAGTCTGCCCCATGAAGTTATAATGGCCAAATGAATTAATACAACAGCTCTCCATATCTGCACATTCAACCAACGGTGGATGAAAAATGTTCCAAAAACTAATAAAAATAACAGCATCACAATAAAAATAATACAAATAACAATAAATATAACAACTATTTATATTAGCATTTACATTGTAATAGGTATAAATAATCTAGAGATTATTTAAATTATATGGGAGGGTATGTATAAGTTATATGCAAATACTACATCATTTTACAGGTACTTGAGCATCTGCAGATTTTGGTATCTGTGAGGGTCTTAGATCCAGTCCTCCGTGGATACCAAGGAACAGTTGCACTTTTAAATGTTTTTGAAGTGTCTAAGCCATGATAAAGGCTCTGTAAATGTTAGATATTAATATAGTAACTGCCTTAAAAAACTAGACTAATTTGGGACCAACTGATAATAATATTAACCACATTCAGAGTTCAGAACACATATATATGTCAATAAAGTCTGGAGAAGTTAGAGCTGGCCTTATGGAGGGGGTGATACTGAAGCTCAGTTTTGTATACAGTTATAACTTGCAAGGTGAAGGAATAATTCTGGCAATGTCATACATATATAAATGAAGTAAACGTTGCACATAAGGAGGAGGCTGAGGAATATGTTCCACAAGAGCCAAAGCTGCAAGATCCTCAGGCAACAGCTGCAAAGAATAAGCACTTACTGTCCAAAATTCTTCCCAAACCAACTGATTGGTAGTGAAGGTGATAGAATGAGTACATTGCAAAAGATGACAGAAAACAATTTTAGAAGTAGAGTTAATTTATACTAGTACAAGAAAACAAGCACCATTTTTGAGTAGAAATTTAGAGGAGTTACTAGGAGGCTGTATAAATCAGACTACTAAGTTGAAAATAACAGAATTCATTCTGTCTGTTTTAAGCAGAAAATGAACTTATTAAGGGATATTAACAACCTCTCAGAATGGAGAAGAAAGAATAGAATCAAATTGTAGAGCTATACAGCCCAAAATGATGCTTAACCATGCCTCTCTAGCTAAAATTTCCTGCCACCACTGTTCAGCACCTACCACATTCAGGACTGGATAACAGAAGCCCCATTAGTGCCATCTCTGGATTAATGGTCTAAGTCAGCCTATGGCAAACTCATAGGCTAATTGCCTATTTTTGAAAATAAAGTTTTATTGGAACACAGCCATATACATTAGTTAACACAGTGGCTGTGGTGGTTTTTATACTACAACAGCAGAGTTGAATAGTTACAATAGAGTCCATGTGGCCCATAAAGCTGAAATATTTATTATGTGGCCTTTTCCAGAAAAAGTTTGCCAAAGCCTGGTCTAGATACTTTTTTACCCCTGAGGAGGAAAAGGGACCCATTCTAGAACCAAAAATGAAACCATGGCATACCCTACCAATCAGCACATTCTCTCTATCCTCAGATACAGGCTACAATAAACAGAAGCAGCTTCCATAGAGAAGTGAGCAAAGTCTTCAATGGAAAGATAAGAATGTTACTAATAATCACAAAACATTTGAAACAAACTAACCTTAGTTTGCTTATTTAGCAAAATATACAGATACATAGAAGATGAAATAATCCACAAAGAAAAAGTTATCAGAACAGAGAATACCTTAAAATAAGTATAAGTGACTTCTGTAGAAGTTTAAGAGAAGATATTACATCCAGAAAACAAGACAAGTTGATTATGCTAAAGAAGCAATTTGCAAGTGTGGAAATTTTTAAAAATGTGATCATAAAAACAAGAGATGCATGCATTTAGCTAAAAGGTTTTAAAAAATAGTGAGTGAAAATTCTTCTAGAAAACGTGTTAAAATAATGAAGATTTTAAAAATATGAGTGGTATGAAGGATAGATGAGAAGTTCCCACATCTCTCCTGAAAGAGAAAATATAAAAGGAGAGGGTAAGGGGCCAGGGGTAATCTGGAGAAAAAAAAAAAGAATTTTTATATTAATTGGCCCCTGAATGCTGAGCAGTCTGAGTGTAAAGTGGAAAACGACCTTTCCTCTTTTTTTTTTTTTTTTGAGACGGAGTCTTGCTCTGTCGCCCAGGCTGGAGTACAGTCGCGCGATCTCGGCTCACTGCAAGCTCCGCCTCCCAGGTTCATGCCATTCTCCTGCTTCAGCCTCCCGAGTAGCTGGGTCTACAGGCGCCCGCCACCACGCCCAGCTAATTTTTTGTATTTTTAATAGAGATGGGGTTTCACCATCTTAGCCAGGATGGTCTCAATCTCCTGACCTTGTGATCCGCAAGCCTCAGCCTCCCAAAGTGCTGGGATTACAGGCGTAAGCCACTGTGCCCGGCCCAACCCTTGCCTTTCTACATATTTTGTATGACACCAACGATAGAAAACCTTAAAACTCAGAGGAAAAACCGTAAAGCTCTCTTTGGGTTTCACAGCTAGAGTTACCTCAACAAAATGAGAACCAATTTGGCATCAGATATTCCACTGACACAGTAGATCCTACAAAATAATAAAGCAGATATGAGAAAAAAGATATAATTATGAGTAAAATTTTAGTATTACAGGAAACTACCATATGAAAAAATCCATATGAAATGAATATTTTATAGGAAAGCAGCACCTAAACTTACTAAAAGTGGGAAAAAAAAATCAGTATCAATGGAAACATAGAAAAGGTACCCAAAGATCTACACCATAAAAGGCAGCCTATCCTGATCACCAAACTTTTCAAGAACAGATAATTTCTGTTTTGTAAACTATTAAAAAGATAGAATAAAGAAAGTTTTGGTAACTTGAATTGTGAGGTTAGCATAACCTTTTCACCTACCTAAATCAAAAAAAAAAAAAAAGGCATGGAAAAGGGAAACTGTAGATAAATATAACTTATGAATGAAGCTGCAAAACTCTTAAATAATTGTTAATAAATTAATCTCAAAAATGTGTAAAATGAATAATGACTCATATCATTTTATCATTCCGTTTCTTCCCCTTTATTAATTTGGAAGTTACAGCCTCTTTTCATTCTTTTACATTCTTTAGTTTGTTAGTCATTTGGTGTTTTTAATAACAAATTTTTATCTTTTCCTCTAGCTTTTCAATTATTTTCAGCAGAAAGGGTAGTTCAAATTATGTTGTCCACCATTACTAGAAACATAGGCTCTGGAACTTTCATTTTGGGAAAAAATAAATCAGTGCCCAATTTCACATCAATGTAAATTCTAAATGAAATGCAGGATTAGGAAAAAATGAAGACTTTTTAATATGGTTATCCTTACCAAAGGAGGTGGTTAAAATGAAAGGAGGAGGATTTTTTTTTCTAAGACGCAAAACCCAAATGCTATAAGGTAAAAATTTAGTAAACTGGACCACATAAAAATTTAAATTTGTCTAAATTTAAATTAAACTCATTACAAATTTATAATTACAAATTTAAATTTACTTGACTAAAGACATCTTAAATAATGTTAAGAGATAAAAGACAGCTTGAGAGAATATATTTGGAGTCCACATAACAAAAAATAATATTCGTAATATGAAGGAGGATTTATATATAAATAAGAAAATGAAAAGGAACTGGGGCCCCTCCCAAATGAACCAAAATTATCAGCAAGCAATTCACAGAACAAAAAATGCAAATGACGAGTAAAGTTAGGAAAATCATCAACTTCACCAATAATTAGTGATTTGAAACCAGACTGTAGATAAACTAGCACTGGTATATGCTGCTGGCAATAGCAAAACTTGTATTTACCTTTAGCCAGCATTTTACCTCTGATTATCTATCTAAACAACATTCACACAGGTTTACACAATGCTTATTTAGAAATCTTTGATGCCATTCTGTAAGCAAATGATAAATAAAGGGAAATATATCCAAAGTGTGAAATGCTGTGTAGTAGTTTAAAATATGTAGATGGATTCATATGCGCTTAAGGGAAATATCAGTATGACATGATAGTAGGTAAAAAAAGTAAGTTTGAGAACTTTTTTAACTATTAAAAAATTTCTTTGTGTATTTGCACACACATATTTGTCAATGTTAAAGCAAGACCAGAAAGATGTACGAACTGTTAGCAGTTATTGCATCTGGGAGGCATCTGAGAGTTGGATGTGGGAGAGTGGGAACTTTTGTGTTTCCCTACATACTAATGTATTTCTTCAATATTTTATAATGAGCTGTATTCATGGATTACTTATATGTTAAAAGAAAAAAATATGGTGCATAGGCTGTGAGATATAATTGAAGGAGCCTGAACTTTAGAATCAAGCAAACTTGGCTTCTATAAGCCTGGTTGTTGCCTTCTGGCTGCAGGACTTTAGGTAAGTCACTCAAGCTCTCTGAACCATCATCTGAATTTATCAGTCCTTAAAATGAGGGTAATCACATAAAAATATCCATGTAAATGTCAAATAATGCTTTATACATAATAAGTTTGCAGTAAAATCAGCTATGTTCCTTCTCTTGGGGAAAAGAAAAAAGTAAGCAGACGTAGCGCAGAGAACTCGTAGTGACTTGATTCGAAATATGTTTTAGGAAGATTTGTTTGGCAATTCTTAAAAAAAATAAAATCCATTGTCATGGCTCCATCTTTTCTTTTCTTTCTTTCTTTTTTTTTTTTTTTTTTGGTCTAAACGTTGGTATTGTAAAATTGTAAACCTTTGGGATGAACTATTTGTTCTTCATTTTCAGACATGACCTAGCTGAAAATCTGGACAAAAGAATGAAAATTCCCTAGGGAAGCCCATAACTGTGTAGCTTTATTTGATCCTCTCATAATCAGCATTGTGGCTAAGCTCCCATGGAGGCCTTCTCTCTAATTGTTTTTCACCAGGAGTATTTTCCTTTCAGGTTTCTAAGCTATCACTACAGGTACTGAAGTATAACCAATTATTCCTCAGTAAGTTGAAGGATACCTTGAAGGTAGACCTAGTTCAATTAGAGCATGAAACGTTGTCATCACAGATATTCCATGAGGATTTCTCAAAGTTAGGATAGACATTCTGCATTTTCCTGGAAGATAACTGATATTCTGGAAAGATAGTCTAATATTATATGCCCCTATCTGCCTAGCCAAAGCCCAGTGCTCCTAGTTTCGTCAATCAGGATAACCTTCACATTCTAACACATGCCCCTAGGGGATAATATTTGGCTGTGGTGGACTTAATGATAATAATAGTAACAAATTCTACAAATACCTACAATAGAGGAATGAGACTGTGCCTGTTAACAATCTTCCCACTAGGGTTCTCTCATCCTATGTCTTTGTCTTCATCTTCTGTTCACAATAAACCATCCTGATTGAATCTCCAGATCTTGGTGGTACTACACTGAGCTGTGCCTTGAGAAGGCAGGAAAAAGGTGTCAACATTTTTGGTGTTCAGTGTGCTATCAAGTCATGACACCACTGCCCATATCGGCTTCAAAAGACTTAGAAATGGAGATTTTTGTAGTCAATGATAAAAGTGGATAGGCTGAACTGCATGAAATATTAAGAAAGCAACAGCTGTGTGCCTCTTAGTGCATCCTGTGAATCATTTAACATCCTACCCTGAGAACCACACCTTTTCAGGCCCCTTTATGTGTGCTCTATGCTTTGGGATGAGCACTAAGTTTATTTTAAGATCACACAGAGATGGTCCAAGGTCCAAGGAGGCACTGTGTTTCCTAGAAGGTAAAGAAGCAGAGGTAAGCTGCCAGAGGCTATGGAAGTAAGGAGGATGGAGTAGACAATTTAAAATAGGCTGAGGCCTCTGTCCCTGCTTTAATCTTGTTCTTTTCTTTCTCCTAGTATTCAGCCTAACCATTGCACTCTTGTATCCAAGGCCTCATTAGATTCTCCTGGTAGACCTGAGTGAATTGTGTGAAGCTATTGCCAACATCATATTGTCTAACAGAAAGTATACTAGGCTAAGTTTCTGGCTGGGAGTCTTGCCTTTTAGTTATCCTCTTCAATTGGCCCTTATGGTTTGTCATCTGTCATTTGGCTGCTCTGTGCCTCAGCAGCTACTTCCAGAGCTGAAAAGACAGATTTGTACAGAAGCATGTGCTTTCTGACCAAGATGGGGGTAACAGGGTATATACTTATCCTTCTGACTGGAACAACTAAAACAACAGACAAAATATGTGGAAAAAAATGGCTCTCAAGACACTGAACATCAAGCAATAAAGACAATGATCCCTGAGAAACAAAGACAAATTAAGTGACCACTATAATTGACCAGCTTACTGGGGAACATCTCCAGGCTGTGGTGCATGGAGGGAGACCAAGGCAAATCTCAGAGGTCTTCCTGAATTAAAGAGATGAAGCTGGGTGTTCGAAGAAGCCAATGAAGTGGGAGTTTACAAGGTAGAGTACTGATATGGTTTGGCTGTGTCCTCACCCAAATCTCACCTTACACTGTAGCTCCCATAATTCCCATGTGTCATCAGAGGGACCTGGTGGGAGGTACTTGCATCATGGGGGCGGGTCTTTCCCATGCTGTTTTCATGATACTGTATAAGTCTCCTGAGATCTGATGATTTTATAAAGGGGAGTTTCCCTGCACATGCTCTCTTGCCTGCTGCCATGTAAGACATGACTTTGCTCCTCATTCACCTTCCACCATGATTGTGAGGCCTCCCCAGCCATGCAGAACTGTGAGTCAATTAAACCACTTTCCTTTATAAATTACCCAGTCTTGGATATGTCTTTATTAGCAGCGTGAGAACAGACTAATACAGTTAGTTGGTACCAGCAGAGTGAGGTGCTACTGTAAAGATACCCAAAAATGTGGAAGCAGTTTTGGAATTGGGAAACAGGCAGAGGTTGGAACAGTTTAGAGGGCTCAAAAGAAGACAGGAAAATATGGGAAAGTTTGGAATTTCCTAGAGATTTGTTGAATGGCTTTGACCAAAATGTTGATAGTGATATGAACAATAAAGTCAAAACTGAGATTGTTTCAGATGGAGATGAGGAACTTGTTGTGAACTGGAGCAAAGGTCACTCTTGTTATGCTTTAGCAAAGAGACTGGTGGATTTTGCTCCTGCCCTAGAGATCTGTGGAACTTTGAACTTGAGAGATGAGAGAGATGATTTAGGGTATCTGGCAGAATATGCTTCAAGAGGAAGCAGAGCATAAAAGTTTGGAAAGTTTGCAGCCTGACAATGTGATAGAAAAGAAAAGCCCATTTTTCTGAGGAGAAATTCAAGCTGGCTGCAGAAATTTGCATAAGTAACCGGAGCCAAGTGTTAATCACCAAGACAATGGGGAAAATATCTCCAGGGCATGTCAGAAAGCAGCCCCTCCCATCACAGAACTGGAGGCTTAGGAGGGAAACATGGTATCCTGGGCCAGGTCCAGAGACCCCCTGCTGTGTGCAGCCTCTGGACTTGGTGCTATTCATTCCAGCACCTCCAGCCATGGCTAAAAGGAGCCAACGTACAGTTCAGGCCATGGCTTCAGAGGTTGCAAGCCCCAAGTCTTGGCAGCTTCCATGTGGTGTTGACCCTGTGGATGCACAGAAGTCAAGAATTAAGCTTTGGGAACCTCCACCTAGATTTCAGAGGATGTATGGAAACTCCTGGATGTCCAGGCAGAAGTTTACTTCTGGGGCAGGGCCCTCATGGAGAACCTCTGCTAGGGCAGTGCAGAAGGAAAAAAATGTGGGGGTGAAGTCCCAACACAGTGTCCCCACTGGGACCCTGCCTAGTGGAGCTGTGAGAAGAGGGCCACCATCCTCCAGACCCTAGAATGGTAGATCCACTGACAGCTTGCACCATGTGCCTGGAAAAGCCACAGACACTCAAGATCAGCCTGTGAAACCAGCCAAGATTGGGGCTGCACCCTACAAAGCCACAGAGGCAGAGCTGCCCAAGGCCATGGGAACCCACCTCTTGCATCATTGTGCCCTGGATGTGAGACATGGAGTCAAAGGAGATCATTTTGGAACTTTAAGGTTTAATGACTGCCCTGTTGGATTTCAGACTTGCATGGGGCCTGTAGCCCCTTCATTTTGGCCAATTGTCCCCATTTGCCATGGTATGTTTACCCAATTCCTGTACCCCCATTGTATCTGGGAAGTAACTAACTTGCTTTTGATCCTACAAGTTCATAGGCAGAAGGGACTTGCCTTGGCTAAGATGAAACTGTGGACTGTAGACTTTTGAGTTAATGCTGAAATGAGTTAAGATTTTGGGGGACTGTTGGGAGGGTATGATTAGTTTTGAAATGTGAGGACATGAGATTTGGGAAGGGCTGAGGTAGAATAAATAATATGATTTGGCTGTGTCCCCACCCAAATTTCATCTTGAATTGTAACTCTCATAATTTCCACATGTCATGGGAGGGAACTGATAGGAGGTAACTGAACCATGGGGGCAGGGGGCTTTCCCATGCTGTTCTTATGATAGTGAGTGAGTTCTCATGAGATTTGATGGTTTTATAAAGGGGAGTTCCCCTGCGCACACTCTCTTCCCTGCTGTCATGTAAGTCGTGACTCTGTTCGTCATTCACCTTCCATTATGATTCTGAAGCCTCCCTAGACATGTGGAACTGTGAGTCAATTAAACTTTTTTCCTTTATAAATTACTCAGTCTTAGATATGTCTTTATTAGTAGCATGAGAACAGACTAATACAAGTACTACAGAACATAGATGCTCAGAGAGATAAATTAGAAAGTTCATAGAGAGTCTGCCTTGAATATTCAGTTGATTACTGATCAGAGCATTCATGTGAGAAACTTACCTTGAGCCAGGAAAAAGATCACTAAAAGGATTAGAGGGAAAAATGTCTGAAGCTTACAAAGGACGGGGACTAATGCTGATTCCCACCAGTCAGAATAAAAAACTTCATAAGTCATGGGACATCAGGTAGAGAACTACTAAGGGTCTTGCTTCAGTAGTGGGGCATAGTTAGCCCTAAACGAAATGCTGTGCTGAAGGTCCAACCTGAAAAGCTTAAAAGCACGAGCTAAAGAATCAAACTGTTTCCAAGTAATATAACTACGCCCCAGACCAAAGTTCATGAATATATTTAGGAATACAAAAATATTCCCCACCTAAGGTACATTCATAACGTCTGGCATCCAATACAATGTTATCGGGTATCTTGAGAGGCAGGGAAATACAACCCATAATGAGGGAAAAAATAAGTCAATTGAAACTAACACAGATATGCCACCAATGATGGCATTAGTAGTCAAGGATATGGAAAGCATTAATATAACACTATTCCATATACTCAACAAACTAGAGTAAATATTGATTATACCAAGAGAGACATAGTAGATACAAAAATAAAAATTTTAGTGATAAAAACTGAGGTGAAAAATATACTAGATGGGTTGATTAGATTAGAGATTGAAGAAAAAAGGTAAGAAACCTGAATAGAATTATCTAGAATGAAACAGAATAAGGGTTGAAAAAAATGAGTAGAGCATCAGTGAACCAAGGGACAACTTGTAGGAGCCAAAGATTGTGAAATTGGAATCTCTGGAGGAAGAAATGGGAAAGAGGTCAGAAAAATATTTGAAGTAATAGTAGCTGAGTGTTTCCAAATTCAATAAAAACTACAACCTACTGATCCAAGAAGTTCAACAAAACCCAAATACAAGAAAACCAAGAAAAATGCACCATGAAATAGCACAATAAAATTTCTTAAAACTGGTGAAAAACAGAAATGCAGTCAGAAAATAAGTACCTTACATGCACACTGAGGAATAATGGTAAGGATGACAGATTTCTTGTAAGAAACCACATAAGCTAGAAGACAGTGAAGCAACATCTTTAAAGTACTGTAAGAAAAACAGTCAACCTAGAATTCTTTATCTCACTAAAAAATCTTTCAAAGGCAAAGTCAAAATAAAGACTTTAAATACATTCAAAGGCTGAAATAATTTATTACCAACAGATTTGCACTATAAGGGATGTTAAAAATAAGCCTTTTATGCAGAAGTAAAATTATACCAGATAAAAACATAGCTCTACAAAAAGGAGTAAAAAGCTCCAGAAATGTTTACTGAAAATAAATGGGATAGGGAACCAAGTTAAACTACACCAGGAAGAAAAAATTCAGCCAAATCCAGGACATGGAACATTTCTTATTTCTCCTGACTTAGTTTCTTTTCTTTAAAACAAAACAACAACAAAAAAAACCTCTGTATACTTACTAGAATAGGTAAAATAAATAAAAACGTTAAAAATGCTGCATGTTGACAGGATATGACTCAACCAAAACTCTCATACATTTCTGGTGAATGTGTAAAGTGATAAAAACACTTCCAAAAATGTTTTAATAATTTCATATAATGTATGTTATATTTACATACATTTTTACCGTATGAACCACTAAGTTCAATCCCGGATATTTACCCCAGAAAAACAAAAGCTTACATCCACAAAAAGACTTAAAAGAGAATGTTTATAGCTTTACAGTGCCTATCTTCATAATAGCCTCAAACAAGAAACAATCTACGGTAAATAACTCAACAAATCATAATATATCCATAAAATAATATTTAGCATTAAAAAGGAATGAATTACTAGTGCAGCCAAAATATGGCTAAATCCCAAAGACTTTACGCCAAGTCAAAAAGCCAGACACAAAATAGATTTGTACTTTATAGTATTTATATAAATTCTAGAGCAAGTTCAAAGCCAATCTATGAAAAGTGATTGCCTCCGAGGTGGGGAACTGACCGGATAGAGATGCGAGAAAACTGTCTTCAGCGATGGAAATGTTCTCCATCATGATAAGCGTGTGGGTCACACAAGTGTATCCACTTTTCAAAAATTAAATAAGTGATATACTTAGATTCATGCTTTTCATGGTATATAAATTATACTACAATTTTCAAAGGGGGGATGGAGAGAAAAAGGCATTATCATCAAATGTGTAGACTCTGTATAGATCCCAATACAAAATAACAAAACAATAACAACAACAACAAAACCTGACTGTAAAACAACATATTTGAGACAAAGAAATGTGAAAATGAACAGACTGTTAGATGATATCAAAGAATTATTGTTAATTTTGTTCTAGATGACAAAGCTGTGTAAGAAAATAATCTTTATTTTTATTTTTATATGAAAAAAATTTAGGTAAGAGCATGATTTTAGGAATTTGCTTTTAAATGCAATTTAAGAAGAAATTTAAAAACGAGGGCTAGTTGGAGCAAGTGTAGCAAAATGGTGATATTTGTTAAATCTGAGTAATGGTTAAATAGAGATTCACTAAATTCTCTACTATAAGATATATGTGTGTGTGTCTGTGTGTGTGTGTGTATATATATATATAGAAAGAGGGAGAGGAGAGAGAGAATAGAGATAATTACAGCAAATTCTCTGCTATGAGGAATATATTATAGATTGATAATTATGTCAATTATCAATCTATGATATATATATACAGTAGATAAATACATAGGTGAAAAATTTTATAATAAAAAATATAAAATGTTCCAGGAAAACTTCATGATAAAAATGAAAAAGGTTTTTTTAAAAATGAGTTCTACTGATCTCCATGATTTGAAACTGAGTCCTAGGCTGGTATCTTTATGATCAAAGATGACCCTATATTTTCTTTGCCCGTGGTATTGCTTGTAGTGAGGGCTCCATTTGGCCTGGAGGCTACTTATCAAGCCCATGTCTAGACCTCTGTAGAGGAATTCCTCCTGGCTCTGTTCTTTCTAGTGACACGAGTCACATTACCATATTCTGTATATTTTACTGTCTTTTATTTTATGTTTTTGTTTTGTTGTTTTGTTTTCAGAGATAGGGTCTAGCTATGTTGCCTAGGCCGGAGCACAGTGGCTATGAGCAAGTGCAATGACAGCACACTGCAGCCTCAAACTCCTGGCCTAAAGCAATCCTCCTGCTTAGTTTTCCAAGTAGCTGAGACTACAGGCACATACCACCATGCCTGGCAATATTCTCTGTATTTTAGATAGTGCTTACGACTCAGGCTGATGGGAACCTGGACTCAAGGGTTATTTCACATTCCTTATCTCGAAACTTTTTGATTACATACCCTTATCAGTTAAAAAAATATGAGCAAACACTTCCAATACATTTATACTTATTTATTTATAAATTTTACTCATACACCAATGTCCTAATATATTTTGTAGTTAAACGTTACAAAATTTATGTTAAAATATGGGATAAAAGTAAAATAAATACTATATTTCTAATCTTGTAGCTTTATAATATCATTGGTCAATATCTCAAAACACAATATACATGTACACACTATGATATACAGAGGCTGCCCACTGACACTAAGCATGATCTAAGTCTTTTGTCTGTAAGAGTCTGCAGAGAAGCCATCACCCCATAAGGCAGGGCCTGGTCCTCCCCTTTTATCACACCTGCTTCAGGCCATCCATTTAGACATTGATTTCTTTACCTAAAAATGTTTCGCTAGAGAATGGTTGTTCTTGTTCTCCCAAGCCTCCCCTGCCTTCCTCTGCATCCTCACTTAGCCATTTTCCTCTGGACCTTGGACACTATCCTTGCTGGACTCTCTGCCTCCCGTCTTTAACCTCACTGCACTGTACCATTAGATCAAACCTTCCATGATCCCACATTACCTACAGAAAAAAGTCCCCGGCACCTCTACCTGACAGACCATCCTAAAACCCTGCTTCTTTCCTGCTGCTTCCTTCTACAATCATTAATTTCCGTGGTTTCTTTACTGTACTCAAACATTCTGGGCACATCCCTGTATCCTAGATTTTTAAAGTGCTTTTCTCTTTATCTGCAATGCTCTCCTCCCTTCCTTCCTTAATGATCCTTAGATTTAAGTTCCAGTTTGGATACCCCTCTCTACAAGGCATTTTTAGACCATCCTGACTGGTGAGAATTTCTTCTTCTCCTAAATGCCTACAGTGGTTATTGATGTTTTCTCTCATTTGGTTTTTACAGACCACAATTTATGCCTCTTTTATATTCTTTCTCTAATCTAGGTACAATATAGATGCTAAATAAATGAATAAGTGAATGAAAAAAGTAACTTATCTACACTTGTATCTGGAGGTGATATCTTATCCTGGGACTGTTTTTTTTCTCTAAAAGGACACAGAGCAGTGAAACTGTAGGGATTAGAAAAATCAGCAAAGGGTCATCAGATTGCCCTAAATATGAATGGCACAGTCTTGGTCTCCATGAGACAAAATTCTAGCCTCTCCCTGACCTTATTCCTTCTCCCACAGTGTCTTGTACTGTGTCAGAAACCCTAGTAACACTGATGATTTTGTCTCTCAGCTTGTCTCTCAGGTCTCCTTCCTGGCCTAGGGTGCAGGATAAGCTGGAGTATATTGGAGGAAAAGCTTTCCTACCTCTTAGGGAAGGATCTACTACCTACGTCCTCTGAAGAAGGGTATAAGATTAGAGGAGATTGAAAAACTGAAACTGACCCTAGTGGAGCCAGGATCAGCTCACTGAGGTTAGGGCAAGAATTAAATAAAAGCTCAGATACTGATGTGAGAGGAGTAATGCTAGGGAAGGTGTGCTTTGGACATTACCTGAAGGGGAAATCATGAGACCTAGAGGTTACTTGCTGTTTCTTCATTTCCTTTTAGCACTGAGAGACGGATGATTCCCTTGTAGATATTTTGCCTACCAAGTGAATAGCGGTCAGTATGGGTGTGGTGGGGCAGAGTAAATAACCAGGATTTTTTTCTAGGTAGAGGAGGAGTAACAAAGAGAATAGAACATGTAGCTAATAACTTAAGCATTTCTGTTTAAAAATGAACTCTATTTAAAATAAGAGCATGCATACACAACACTAATTACCCGTGAGTGTATTAGGAAGATCCAATTTAGTGCTTATAAGCCCAAGTTTGTAATGTCTTTCTTTATTTGAACATTAATTTGCTTTAAACGCTTAACCTAATGTGGAATTTCTTAATTTATTAAGTGTTTATTAAACATATACTTTGTGTTTAACATTGATAGTACAAAGAACTATTCTTTTATTAATATTCCTGTAAATTCTATTTTAATCTTTCTTAATGTAGACTCAAAAGGTAATTGGGTAAATATGGATTTTAGATCTGCTGCTTTAAAATTGATAGGCATATGAGGGTAAGATAAGTCCACTAAATGAGAATGCAGTCTCTAGGTCAATATTTTGGGTCTGAGGACCTGGAATAAGGGGCAAATTTGTAAAAAGAAAAGGAAGCATTTTGAGAGACTGTATCAGAAAACAAGGAATGGGTAGGAATGTATCCACCAACCAGAAGATGCAACTTGCTGAGAAAGGGTCAAAAAGCAGGAGAGAATTAGTGGATTTTCAGGAAACGGTCAGTGCAAACAGGAAAGGCCTGGGGTCTGCAGCTTGACAGATGAGCTGGGCAGAATGTGAGCACAAGTAGCAGATGAAATTTTAAAGAGAATGAGAGAGAGAGAGAGAGAGAGAGAGAAGTAGCATTTGGTTTGTGCCTGACTAAAGCCAAAAGGTGGACTATGTCAAACAGTGTCACTATGTATTTATAACTAGCCCACCTATGCTCTCACATAAACAACTTATTTGTATTTATTTAAATATTTATTATATTTTATTTCTTTTTTCCATTAAAAATAGGATTAGCCCTCTAAATGGCCTGATCATGGATGTGCTGCAAAGGCACTCGGAGGGATGGAGATCATAGAGGACATGAAGGGAAAGAGAGACCATACATACAGAGGACTGTAAAAAGCACATGAGCAGCTTAAAGGATAATATAAAATGTATACCCATATAGCTATCTCCTGGGCCAATAAATCAAATCCAGCCAGCACCCAGAAGTTCCCTCTATGCCTTCTTTAACTCTACCACTTTCCCTCAGGAAGATATCTTAGATCAGGGTTCCCCAACCCTCAGGCTGTGGATGGGTACCTGTCCATGGCATGTTAGGAACTGGGCTGCACAGCAGGAGGTGAGTGGTGGGCAAGTGAGCATTACAGCCTGAGCTCTGCTTCCTGTCAGATCAGCAGCAGCATTAGATGCTCATAGGAGTGCAAACCCTATTGTGAACTGCGCATGTGAGCAATCTAGGTTGAGTGCTGCTTATAAAAACCTAATGCCTGATGATCTGAGGTGTAACAGTTTCATCCTGAAACCATCGGCCCACCCCCACAGTCCATGGAAACATTGTCTTCCGTGAAACCAGTTCCTGGTGCCAAAAAGTTAGGGACTGCTGTCTTAGGTTATTGTAAAAACGTTATAATTTTGCATTTTACACTTAAGCTTTTAATTAATCCTGAACAAAATTTATTTTTTGTTCACTCTTTCATTTAGCATCTATATTGTGCCTAGATTTGTGGTACAACCCATTAAAAAAAGATTGAATTCTTTTTTCTTATTTGCACACTCAGTTGTCTTAGTACCATTTATTCATTTATTAAAATGTCTATCCCACTGCTCTGCATAAATCAAATGTTCATTTGTATATATATATCTGTCTCTAGGCTCTGAATTTATTTAACCTGGTTTAAAGAAACACTTCAAAAGTTGTGAATTTAAGCCCCTAATTATTTTAGCTTTCCTTTCTTGAGCATTTACTCTGAGGCCATTCTTATGTTTAACAATCACAGGTGAACAATCTTCATTTAGTCCTCACAAGAACCCTGCATGGGTGTTCCTATTATTTTCCCCATCTCACAGGTGGTTCAGAGATTAAATAACTTGCCCATGGTTACCTAACTTGTTAGTGATAGTCAGGATTCCAAAGTCTGTCCTCCTGTGCTCTGCCTGAAACCCAGACACTAATGGCTAGCAATTCTGTCTCTGACCATTTTGGTTACAAGCTTTTAGGCAAATCATCCTGGACCATTCTGCCGTTCTAAATATGTGACTTGCTCGCTGTGTCTATATATGTCTATGAAGACGTGTCTGCTGATTGGATTTTAATTCTTTGTCTCTTTAAAGAATCAAATATCAGTCAGCTGCCAAGCAGCCAAGTCCCAGGCTCTCAGCCATGTGCTCTTGCCAACGGTTCTTGGCTGGGTCTGGGGTTTTCCCAAAAGAGTTTGAAACTTGATACTTATTCTTCAGCCTAATTTCCAACCTGTGATGCCTTCCTGAGCCCACACAGGTAGTTGATTGTGCAGCTTTTTCTTTGTGTGCAAAGAATGTTCTGTCACCAGCTCAGATTTACTCTTCTCAAGGGTGCCAGTGAGAGACAGCAGCCTGTCGAAATGGGAGGGTTGACTGGAGGATTAGAAATGGATCCTTGGACTGACATGCACTGCTTGGATTGCCAAGCAAGGCTGCATTTTCAAATGGCATAATTATGTAAGGTCTGTTTCAGTGCTAAAATCTGGTTTATAAAAAAAAGGATAGGTTAGGGGCAATGCGATTCACACTGAATTCACCAAATCCTTGATTATGAAACATTTTCAGAATGTTGGAAATCATTTCTGGGTAACCCCACTTACACAATAGTTCCCAAAGCTGCCAGACACACTGGTATGAAATGCTTAAGTAAGGTCAATAAACAACGTGCAAGTTCATTGCCTTTCTCTGAAATATCTTACTGACTCTGGATATGAAGAATCTGGATAATCTTTCCTGCTGAATAAACACATTGCAGCATGGATATTACTACCTTGACCCATCTACATGGCATAGCATGAATTGACCTAGCCCTCATGAGGTTGCAGGAGGGAATGCTGCAATATGTGACTTTGTTGTTTAAATATTTTATACTTCTCTGTTCCAGAGCTCATAACTTGAGATATGATGGCTAAGGGCCAGCAGCATTTTAGAAAGATTAGTTCAGGTTTTATCTCCAAGTCTGTGCCATGCTCAGTGGTACCCAACCACACATCCTTAGGTTTGCTGACAATCTGTCAGCGGCGGGATGACTTTAGTTCTTAACACAGGTGGTGTATTCTGCTGGAAAATGTGGTAGACACTGTGAGGCCACTGCTTGGGTGTGTAGTGATTATTTTCTGTTTTATCGGACTCAGGTCCTAGTTTTCTTGAGGAGCAGATAGAATATGCCCGTATTTATTGACCACTTATGCCACCAGATTCCAGATTCCTCACTACCAGTCTATGATGTGAAGATGCTTTTGATATACCTCATACCTTTTCACCTTTTAAAAAAAAAATTATCATCAGCAGTTGTCACTACTCTCAGCATGGGTTCCAAGAATGACCTCGAATGATTATGTAAGTATTGGATTTATTTATGAAAAGGAAAGACATAGATTCCCTCATGGCAAAATCCTGAATTGCACTGACACCTCCTCTTCAAAATCAGCTGCAAGCTAAGTGTTTATTTCAGAATGTCCTGGCACTGGAGAAAGCTGAGAGAATGAGGAAAGAATATTCTGTCAATTTAACATGTTCTGGACTTACATATAGCTAGTTCCATGAAAAGACGTTTCCCAAAGACTGAATTTTTGCTGTTAGTCCCAAAAAGTTCTGGCACAGATTGGTTCACTGTAAATGGGGCTCAGGAAAATCAGTGAAAACCTGTAACATTATATTTTTGAAGTGATCTTTAACAGATAGTGTCTAAATTTATAGAGAATGTGTTGACAGCAAGAAAATTGGCATTGATTAAAAACTTGAGAGAATGCAAGTTATAGATAGACAGCTGCTGGGATGTTTCTCTCTCTTGTTTGCTGATTTGGGATGTGGTAGATGAAAGTCCTGCTCTTCCACTTGCACTGCTAGATAATCTTTCTGAGAACATTGGAAATTGGGAGAGAAAGACTTTCTGATGTATTAGAAGATAAACCAATAAAAGCAAAAGGCCATGTCTGAGGTGGTTATGATGGCTGGTGGTGCCTCTCCCCATCCCTGAATCTCTGTTAGCTGAAACACGAAGCAAGGTGGAATCCAGAGACTAGTGTATGAAGCCAAGACTAGGCTTGGTGAGCATAAAGCCAGATGGCAGCTTCTGACTTCATGGCAGCCCACCCCACCCTATTATCATTCTCAAGGACTTTTGAGAAGTTTTCCTCTAGCTTCTCAGAATAGATGTGGGGTTAGTAACCTCTGTGTGAGTTCTCATCTCCAGAATGCCTGCAACTTTATTCATCTAGTCAAAGGTATTCCTGGGCTCTGAGGTGTGCAGTGAGTGCTTCAGTCAAGCTTGCCTTGGAACTTGGAGTTTTAGTTAATAAGATTAAAGGGACAGGGAAACTCCAGGAGGTAGAATTTGTATAGAATAATGGCATAATGCTTTACAGCTTACAAACTATTTTCATATCTAAGATGGGAGAGACTATCTGGTCATAATTGATTATACCCAACCACAGCCACAGCCTGATGGTGAATAAGTGCCAGTATTTGTTGAATTTATGATTAACAAAAAAAACTATCATTTTCACTTGGTAGCCATAATCTAACCAATGATGTAGGCAGAGCTGTTGTCATACATCCTGATTTTGCAAATAAGGAAATGAAGTCTCTGAATACATTTTAGGGGTAACTGCATTTTCCCTAGAACTCAGGCTGCTAGATTACTACATTGGAACCATAATTGAGTTATTTTTATTCCAAACCCAGTGTTCTTCCTACCATACCAAAGAAAGAAAAATAGAGGAGAAGGAAACTAAAGTTATTTGTGCCATACTTTAAGGGAAATTGATGAATTTCTAATTTTCTGTAAGTTTTTACAGAGATCAGTTGGAGGATGTTAGGGGCTACAGGTAGAGAAACTTCTTAGGGCATGGTCAAAGAGCTAGCTATTGGTTTGGAAAGTAAGATGTTAATCTTACCTTCTGCTGTGAAAATTCAATGCAGAATCTGGGATGAGAGGACTCACAAGGCAAGGGATGGAGGTGGGCCCCAGGGGTTAAAATATGCAAGGGTAAGAAGTAGGACAGACAAAGACTTGGGGGAATTCTAAGGGTCAGAAGCTAGAGTGCTTTAAAAAGAACCAGAGTTGAGCTAGAATTAATGCTGCTACAAAAAGGTAAGATAATTGAGACTTGTAGAGAAAAGACAACATATTTTATGACTGTGTCTCTATAGTGAAGCCATGATGCACAGTAACATGCTGTGTATTTCTCCCAGTGCTCCTCACTCACCCTGCCTCCTGGGGATTCTAGAAAACGTACAAGTTTAGAACCTACAGCAGCTCCTGGGAGAATGATAGTAAATGCCTGTCTTAACTCCTAAAAGTTGAACGTGAGATCCTGAGCCATATAACATGATAAGTTCTTATCCTTCATCTCTTGCACATTTCAAAAGAGGCCTTCTCTGTGTCCCTCACTCAATGATATGGTTTGGCTGTGTCCCAACCCAAATCTGTTCTTGAATTGTAGTTTCCCATAATCTCCACATGTCATGGGAGGGACCCATTGGGAGGTAATTGAATCATCAGGGCAGTCCCCCATGCAGTTCTCTTGATAGTGAGTTAGTTTTCATGAGATCCGATAGTTTTATAAGGGGTTTTTCTCACTTTACTCAGCACTTCTCCTTCCTGCCACCATGTGAAGAAGGAGGTGTTTGCTTCCCCTTCTGCCATGATGGTAAGTTTCCTGAGGCCTCCCTAGCCATGCAGAACTGTGTGTCAATTAAACCTCTTTCCCTTCTAAATTACCCAGTCTCAGATATGTCCCTATAGCAGCATGAGTATGAAATAATACAGTAAATTCATACCACAGTGAGTGGGGTGCTGCTAAAAAGATACCTGAAAATGTGGAAGCAACTTTGGAACTGAGTGTCAGGCAGAGGTTGGAACAGCTTGGAGGGCTCAGAAAAAGACAGGAAGATGTGGGAAAAGTTTAGAACTTCCTAGAGACTTGTTGAATGGCTTTAACCAAAATGCTGATAATGATATGGACAATAAAGTCCAGGCTGAGGTGGACTCAGATGGAGATGAGGAACTTCTTGGGAACTGAAGTAAAGGTTACTCTTGCTATGCAAAGAGACTGGCAGTATTTTGCCCTGGCTTTAGAGATCTGTGGAACTTTGAACTCAAAAGAGATGATTTAGGGTATCTGGCAGGAGAAATTTCTAAGCACCAAAGCATTCAAGGGGAAGCAGAGCATAAAAGTTTGGAAAAATTATAGCCTGATGATGCAATAGAAAAGAAAAAACCATTTTCTGGGGAGAATTCAAGCCGGCTGCAGAAATTTGCATAAGTAACTAGGAATCTAATGTTAATCACCAAGACAATGGGGATAATGTCTCCAAGGTATGTCAGAGACCTTCACGGTGGACCCCCATCACAGGATCAGAGGCCTAGGAGGAAAAAATGGTTTCCTGGGCCAAGTCCAGGGTCCCCCTTCTCTGTGCAGCCTCAGAACATGGTGCCCTGTGTCCCAGCCACTTCAGCTCCAGCCATGGGTAAAAGGGGCAAAGTTAGAGCCTGGGCCATGGCTTCAAGGGTGCAAGCCCCAAACCTTGGCAGCTTCCACGTGGTGTTGAGCCTGTGGGTACACAGCAGTCAAGAATTCTGGTTTGGGAACCTCTGCCTAGATTTCAGAGGATGTGTGGAAATGCCTGGATATCCAGGCAGAAGGTTGCTGCAGGGGTGGAGCTCTTATGGAGAACCTCTCTGCTAGGGTAGTGTGGAAGGGAAATGTGGAGTCAGAGCTCTCACACAGAGTCCCCACTGGGCTACTGCCTAGTGGAGCAGTGAGAAAAGGGCCACTATCCTCTAGACCCCAGAATGGTAGATCCACTGACAGCTCGCACCATGCTCCTGGAAAAGCCACAGACACTCAACACTATCCTGTGAAAGCAGCCAGAAGGGCGCTATATCCTGCAAAGCCACAGAGATGGAGCTTCCCAAGGCCGTAGGAGCCTACCTCTTGCATTAGTGTGACCTAGATGTGAGACATAAAGTCAAAGGAGATCATTTTGGAACTTTAGGGTTTAATGACTGCCCTATTGGATTTCAGACTTGCATGGGGACTGTAGCCCCTTTGTTTTGGCCAATTTCTCCCATTTGGAACGGGTGTATTTACCCAATGCCTATACCTCTATTGTATCTGGCAAGTAACTAACTTGCTTTTGATTTTATAGGCTCCTAGGCAGAAGGGACTTGCCTTGTCTCAGATGAAACTATGGACTTGAACTTTTGGGTTAATGCTGGAATTAGCAAAGATTTGGGGGGACTGTTAGAAAGGCATGATTGTGTTTTGAAAAGTGAGGACATGAGATTTGGGAGGGGTTGGGGGGACAGTAATATTTTTTGGCTGTGTCTCCACCCAAATATCATCTTGACCTGTAGTTCCCATAATCCTCATGTGTTATGGGAGGGACTTGGTGGGAAGTAATTTAATCATGCAGGTGGTCCCCCATGCTGCTGTCATGATAGTGAATTCCCATGAGATCTGATGGTTTTACAAGGGGCTTTTCCCCCTTTGCTTGGCACTTCTCCTTCCTGCTCCATGTGAAGAAGGACATGCATGCTTCTCCTTCCACTACGATTGTTAAGTTTCCTGAGGCTTCCCTAGCCATGCAGAACTGTGAGCCAATTAAACCACTTTCCTTTATAAATTATCCAGTCGTGGGTACGTCCTTATAGCAGCATGAGAACAAACTAATACACCCACCCAGAGAGAAAATGTGTTGAAATGGCAAGATTACCAGAAGAAGGCTCTGGGACATAGGTCCAGTCCTGGCTTTGCCAAAACTTATATGACCTTAGACAAGTCACTCAGACTGCCTGGGCTTTACTATCCCCATTTGGAAATAAAAATATTAACATAGATTCTATGTTATAGACAATCCGGCCGGGCGCGGTGGCTCATGCCTGTAATCCCAGCATTTTGGGAAGCTGAGGCAGGTGGATCACAAGGTCAGGAGATCGAGACCATAATCCTGGCCAACATGGTGAAACCTTGTCTCTACTAAAAATACAAAAATTACTTAGGCATGGTGGCGGGTGCCTGTAGTCCCAGCTACTCAGGAGGCTGAGGCAGGAGAATCACTTGAACCTGGGAGGCAGAGGTTGCAGTGAACCAAGATTGCACCACTGCACTCCAGCCTGGCGACAGAGCAAGACTCCATCTCAAAAAAAAAAAAAAAAAAAAGATCCCTGAGTCTAACAATCTATGAAGCAAAAGAGAGAATCAGATACAGCTTCTTCATAGATAGGTTCCCCGGAGGCTATGTTTAATGCATGACTCTCAAGTCAGGCTGGTTCCCAGGTCCTGATTCATCAGGCTGGTGATTTATTAGGCTTAAATAACTACTAGTCCCATATAAAAACAAACAAGCCTAATTTCATTTATTTCTCCTACCTAAGAAAGAAGTCAAATGTTAATAATTTATAAAAATAGTGAAATAAGAAAGGACAAGGGATTGAAAAACCAGAGGCAAAGACTTTTTTTTGCTTTGAGAAAGATAACAGACCATTTCCTTGAGTTATTAGTGTACAATGTCTAGGGAATGCATATAAAGAGCAGATGAATCCATTTGGCATGTCCACACAGCAATATTTGGAGAGGATGGGAGTATTTCCAGAGAATGATAAACACTAACATGCCTTCAAAAGCCTGAACTTGGGGTGGAGCAGAGACTTAGAAAGATACTAGTCTGAGAATGACATAATTCTAAATGCATGACTCACATTTACTTTCACTAAGCAAAGTTTCTGGGTAGAATATATACCCAGGGATGTTGTTAGTATTCCTTGTAGAATCATTACCTGGGACAACAGTTAGTCAATTACTAATACTCCTGCAGATTGAAAAGAGATAGGCTCCAAGCAAGATGAGATTGAGTTTTACTTGAATGTTTTCTAATTTGCTTTTCTTATTATATTTACTGTACTAGAGAAGCAGTGTGTGCAGTGGTTAGAAACTTGAAGACACTCTACCCATGGTGTATCATTTAGTAGCTGGGTGAGCTTGAGCAAATCATTTACTCTCTTGCTTCAGTTGGCATGTCTCTAAAACGGGATTATAATAGAATCTCAGAGTTGTTGTAAAGACTAAGTGAGCTAATACTCATATATAGCTTGGAAGAGTGCCTACTGAGTGCTGAGTAGCACTGTGTGTTACCTAGGGTAATTATTGCTCCTGTTACATATGTTGGTGTGGAATAACTTGTGTGCCCACGACCAGGTAAGGTGCAGGTATCTAATTTGGAGTCATGATTGGGCACTGGCCAAGTAATGATAACTGTTAACATCGGCTGGACTAAAAAGACCAAAACTTGGGTGGAAAAGTCTTACTACTTCTTACTCATGGTTAAGTCTTCTCACATAACCAGTAGTTGGCTGTACTTTGGTTTTCATTCTAATCGTACCCCATCTCTCCAAAGTGGGAAAGAAGAGTTGAATGAGTATAACTTGATAATGATATGAAAAATTCAGTGGTCTGAGATAGAAAGGTGATGTGTTGTGACAATTCTTTCAACAATATTGGGAACTGGATTAGGAGTGAAGGATCATGAAACTAGCAGCTATTATAATTCACAGATGCATTTCACTCCAGAAATAGGATATTCCAAGCTCTTTCCGTGCTTACTTAGTTCTTTATAGATTTTCAGTTTTAGCAGAGAGTATTTGCCAATCATATGGCACCATCATATGCTTGAAATGAGAAAAACACCATTTGGGGACAACTGGACTCAAGAGAATTAACATGTTTCCATGCTGTCAATATTACTAAGAGGGAGTCAGACATTCCTTACACAATATCTTCTTTCTATACTTTTTATTTTAAGTAGATACACTGATCTGTGTAATGTTTCTAATTTCAAGTCTGTGTAAATAAAAAAGGAGAAGTGGACTGGATAGCAGGTCATACTTAGAGAACAACATGACTCTCTAAGTAGCAGGTCATACTCAGAGAACAGTATGCCTCTTGTTTTATTTACCTCTTTTCAAATAGGTAAAACAGCCTCTGTTTTCTTCTCTTTTCCTCTCTGACATCCTGGTAAGTTTAGTATCCATTATTCAAACAACTATGGCTAAAAACAAAGTTGAACATTTTTTGTATCTAATTGGAAAACAATGAAGGGTTCTCATTACATGATGATAATAAACACCACTCTGGGCTTGTTCTTTCCTAACTTCATTTCTTATTTGAACAAACATCCTTTCTGCACCCCACTAATGGTTCACGTAAACCATAGTTCATTTCTTTAGTTCAAGTCCAGGAACCAAACTTTGTTTGCAAAAGTGCTCTAATCTTTACTGAGTACAGTTGGCAAACAATTTCATTTTGTGTGTACTAAGAAGGGTGCAAGGTTGGAAATGAGGGATGTGAGGCTACAGACAGGATAGCAGTGGACATTTTTTCTGAGGTAATGACTTTAATAATCCTACATTTGACAGAAAGGGCAAGACAGAATATAAAGTTGACAGTTCTAAGCTTTATTATTCCCCTGAATTTTGGCAATTACTTTAGCTCTTGTAATCAGTCATTACACTTACCATTTTATCTCTAAAGCCATAGATTGAAAATACTTATACACATCCACTAATCTCTATATCAATGGTATCAAGCAGATGGTAGATTGTGTAAGTTAGGATTAGTATCAACTGCATGTAACAGACAAATTCAGAACGACAGTGACTTAAACAAGATTGATGTCTCTTATTTCTCTCTCACACAAACAGAATACAAAAGTAGGCAGTCCAGAACTGATAAGGTGGCTCCACTTTGTTGTCAGGAACCCAAGATCCTTCCATGTCTCTGTTTTATCATCCCTAACTGTGGCTTGTCCCTAAAAGCCCCCCAAAGCCTCCAAATCACATTTATAGACTGGGGAACAAATGAAGGAGACTCTCCCTTAAGGGATTTTTCCCTGGAACTCCATTTAACCATTATATCTACATCTCATTGGCTGAAACTTAATGACAGCTAAGAGGGCTGCAAGAAAGGCTGAAAAATTGTGCCTTTTGCTAGGTAGTTACACACCCAGCTAAAGATGTGGTCTCCTATGGCCAAGAAGCAAAGCATAGATAATGGAAGTTAGCTAGCAGTCTCTGTGCAGAATATTGCAGTAGATTCTAAGGCTAGAAAGAAATTGAAAGGAGCCTGTGAAATAACACCTAGCCTTTCAGAAAGCTATATTTACCTTCTCTAAGTTTATTATTTCTATAAGTAAATGCAGGTTAGCAGGTTATATTATTAAATTCATGTATTGATAATGTAGCAGTTGCAAAAACTGATTATAGAAAGTGGAGGACATAAGAGAACTAAGTCAGGAAGTTAGCTTTTCTACTCTTCTCAGACCACCCATCTGCTGATCCTCAGGAAGTTACATGCCATGATAGTGTGAGCATTATGCACATATCACCACGTCCTGACACCTCTACAAACAAAAGGCAAGTGCATATGCAAAGAGAGGGTAATTTGAGGTATAGGGGAGACCCAGACATCTTGTCATAACAAAATAGATGACTCCAGAACTGCTGCTCAGTTGAAGAAAAACTCTATTAAGTTCTAGATGACTTAAGAGAAAGCATATATTTAGAATAACCTATGTAGGAAATGAAATTATGCACAATACTATGATAAAAATGAGTCCATGAGTGCTGAAGGGGCACAGGAAACACATACACAAAGGTAGGACTCAATGAAGAAAAGCCTGGGGAGAGAGAGTATTGAGGGTCTAGTTGAATGAAGGTCCCAGCCAAGAAGCCATGTGGAGGATTCCAGCTGGCTGAGAGGGTACTGGTAGTTCGTTCTCTCCTCACAACGTTAGTTTCAAACACCTCTTAGGGCTTAGAAGAAAAAAGTGTGCAATTTAATCACCTATTACTCCAGAAATAGTTGAAGCAAGAATCGGAATCACATCTATCATCCCATAAAAGCCAAATAATGAAATTTTAAATGGAAACTAAGAGCAGAAACGCAGACACCCACTTGTAGATCACAGAAAGAACACCTCTCTTGGGGTATTTTGTTCTTTGCCCTGGCTGTAAGGGAATCCCAGGTCAAGTCCACACGTGGAGCTCACTGTGGTCAGGTAGCCCTGGGTGACCTGAGTCTTCTCAGGGATCTTTGTGAAACACACAACCCTATTGACTTTACAGTTTTATTTAGTCTCACTCTAAGGGGTGGATCAGTCTTTCTGACTGACCTGAGACAACCCCGTGCAGCTGTGGCCTTGAGAAAATTCTCAGTTATCCCTCTGGCAAGGACAGAAATGAAATCATGAAAGGATTAAAAAAATTCCTTTTTCTCTAAGATTGCAAAGTCCCCTCAGATGGTTGAATGGAGAGCAGATAAGGAGAATGCGTGAGCAGCACTTTTCCTCAGACCTCAGCCTTCCTGTAGCCCAACCCAACAGCATTTTACCCCTAGGATTATAAAGAGAATGACTGGGGAATTAGACCAGCAGTATTATTAGCAATATACTAGGAGGCACAGCCCCCATTTCTACCTCAGGATCTGAAGTACTTTTGATACATCTTCTGGTTTCTTGGGCTTTGTCCTATTCTGATAACAAGTGCAGGCACAATTCGAGAGGCTTGATGTATCACACTTCTTAAACCTCTTCAATGTGGCTGGCCAAAAACAACACTTGACCATCCTTTTTCTTCCCCTTGAAGGTGCTATAGGGCTGTATTTGGAACACTTAGGGGTTCTGGGAGCCACCAGTGGTCCTTGCAAAGAGAAACTAGGGAACAGGGATGTTCTCAGCTGTGAGGATCTGTGAAGGGTATTCTCCTAGCCTTCTACTTGGTAAAATGTCATAGAGATGCATAAAAGGGAGACAAGCAAGGCTCTTCAAACTGTTTATGGAAAAGCACAATATTCATGTATTAAATTAACATCTGATGATGCCCATCTTAATCAGGCATTAAACCAGGAACTAGAGATACAATGGTGAACAAGACAAATAGGGTACAATGGTGAACAAGACAAATAGGGTCTCCCCCACAGTGACACTTACATTCTCAAGGAAGAACAAATTTTGGACAACCGAATTCATAAGTTAATTATTTAGTTGCAGGGATGCTAAACTACTACAAGGAAGTGCTAAGTTTTACAGAGTGTGTTACAAGGGCGTTCACCCAGCATGTGGTTCAGGAAAGGCTTTCCTGAGGTTGTGTTTTGGGGTTTAAGCTGATATCTGCAGGAGCTTACTAGCAAAGATGGTGCTCCTGTCAGAGGAAAAAGCAACGGCAAGGCCCCAAGGAAGAGGATAGAGCATTACCACGAGAAAGAAAAACAGCAAATCTAGAACCCAGTGAGCAGAGAGCCTTCCTACATTGGGCTGAGGCTGGCAGGCCATCTTAAGGATTTCCACATCCCATGGAGAAAAAGAATTGCAAAAGCTTCCAGATAGGGAAAGGAGTATTTCGAGCTCTCCTTCTTAGATTTTGCTCTTTAGCTTCTGATTTAACATCTCTAGCTGATGAATTTCAAATTTTTAAAGCAAACTAAGGAAAATCAAACAAATCTTTAAGCTTTGTGTAAAATTAGATTATTTTTGTTTTCCTGAGAGAAAATATTTACTTATTTATCTTCTTTTTTAAACTTTTATTTTAGGTTCAGGGTACGTGTTCAGGTTTGTTATATAGGTGTCATGGGGGTTTGGTGTACAGATTACTTTATCACCCAGGTAATAAGCATAGTACCCAATAGGTAGATAGGTACTGTCCTCCTACCCTTCACCCTCAAATAAGCCCCAGTGCTGCTGTTCCCTTCTTTGTGTCCATATGTACTCAATTAAAACTAAATTCTTAGATAATTAACAAGCAAATGTCCAGAAATGTAATAATTAATGTTTTATCTGATTTAATACATCTATAATTCAGTAGATTTGGCCTTGGCACTTGAACTCATTTACCTCTAAACCCGTATGCAGATATGTTAACCTCCTGATTCATATCCATTCACACTTTCTGCAGAAAGCATCAAATGCGTGCTAATTTTGAATAGTGAAAGAAAAACAGATTCTCCTGGATCAAGGAATAACTTTATTGGGAACGCAGAAACTTATTGATGAAAAAGTAAAGTACTCTCTTGCTGCAAAATTGGATATCACCCTTTCACCCTGATCAAAGTATGGAGACATCAAATCCATCTAAAAAAGGTAAAAAGTAAGGTTAAAAAAGAATGTACCCGCAAAGACTTTCAACTCTTAGTCTACTTAAAAATTTCTCAATCTACTATTCCTGAAAATGTAAGCACTTGAGACTTAAAAAAGCTTATATTTCTTTTTCCAACTCCCATGCATCTAGAATGATAAGATGGTAGGGCTGTTTTGCTTACTGCGACACAGGCTTTTAGCTAATTTCCAAATTCAATTCCTCCTCTTCTTGGGAACACAGCCTGACTACACTTCACATTGCAGTCATGTGTGCCCAGTGGAATAAGAATGGAAGTGATGTAGGCCATTTCTAGGTCTGGCCCATAAAACTTCCCCAAAAGGCCATTCTTTGTATTCCTTTTTCCTTCATCAGCTTAATGAAAATAAGCATGGTGACCTTAGAAATTACATGATAAAGATGATGGAGCCATAAGACAGGGAAAGCCTGGGTCCCTGCATCAAGGCTTGTCAAAAAGTAGCCCACCTATCAGACACCTGCTGCTTAGGGCTCTGACTTTTACTTAATCCTTCATTTTTGGCATATAACTTTTTTCTCAGAGCTCTGCTGTGATTTAAACTTTATGCTTTGTTCCAGCTGTATAGTTTATTGTAATTTCTATGTAATTATATTACGAAGATATCACATATTAGTTCCCTATGTTGCTGGAACCAGAACTATAATAATATGTACATTAC
This sequence comes from Pan paniscus, assembly GCF_029289425.2. NCBI lineage: Eukaryota > Metazoa > Chordata > Mammalia > Primates > Hominidae > Pan > Pan paniscus. The sequence continues at coordinate 106,904,968 of NC_073253.2, forward strand.
TAGTGCCCTAATAAGTAGCAAAATCAATATTTAAGAGGTAGTTTTGGATCTTGCAGTGCCTCTTGTCATCACTATAAGCTATCATATTTCATTGTACCTGTTAGAATTGGAATCTCTGGTTAGTTGTTGGATGACTTTGGCTTCTTACTTATAAATATTGTGGATTGCCCTGATTATCCACCTTAAGGGAGGGCATTTCCACTTAGAGTACAACATATTCAAGTGATCTATCTAACCTTCCCAAGTGAGACAAACCTCCAAAATTTTAATATTACTTGGTAATTTACAATAGTGGGAGAAATTGCACAAGAAAAAGTGTAGGCATTTGGGAAAAAAGAGCAGTATGGAAGTTGGTAAAGCAAGAGAGGAATTGTTCTACAGGAGGGTGTAGTATAGTGGCTAGGAGTCAGACATCCTGAATTTACCACTTAGCTGTGTAACCTTGGGCAAGCTATTAGCTCTCTCTGAACATAAGTTTGGTTTCTTTTCTTTTTTTTTTTTTTTTTTTTTTGACACGGAGTCTTGCTCTGTCACCTGGCTGGAGTGCAGTGGTACGATCTTGACTCACTGCAACCTCTGCCTCCCAGGTTCAAGCGATTCTCCTGCCTCAGCCTCCTGAGTAGCTGGGACTACAGGTGCATGCCATCACACCCAGCTAATTTTTGTATTTTTAGTAGAGACAGTGTTTCACCATGTTGGCCAGGCTGGTCTCTCTTGACCTTGTGATCTGCCCACCTCAGTCTCCCAAAGTGCTGGGATTACAGGCATGAGCCACTGCACCTGGCCCATAAGTTTTTTTGTTGTTGTTTTTTGTCCAGGCTAGAGTGCAGTGGCGCGATCTTAGTTCACTGCAACCTCCACCTCCTGGGTTCAAGCGATTCTCCTGCCTCAGTCTCCTGAGTAGCTGGGATAACAGGCACCTATCATCATGCCCGGCTAATTTTTCTATTTTTAGTAAAGATGGGGTTTTGCCATGTTGGCTAGGCTGATCTCGAACTCCTAACCTCAGGTGATCCACTCACCTCAACCTTCCAAAGTGTTGGGATTACAGGTATGGGCCACTGTACCTGACCCAAGTTTCTTATCTATAAATACAGAATGATATTAACTATCTCATAAATTGTAATTTGGAAAAGTGAGATAATACATGTAGATTACTTAACACAGAGCCTGAAACAAAGCAAGCACTGATTATATGCTATATATGACTATTTAAAATTACTCTAGAAGTGGATGGGGAGGAAAAATGGCAAATGTGCTTGGTTGAAAGCTCCTAAAAAGGCAGCTTGCCAGCCCTCCGTGGAGCCCAAATCTCTTATCCAATCATCCAGTCCACTGCCTTAGCTGACTTTGGACACTTCAAATCTGGCCTCCCACTCTGTAATTAAGGGCCATGAAAACCCACAAGGTCATAGTGGCAAAACTGGGCCAGCTCTTCCCTCTCCCAGGACCTCCTCACCACTTGTTGGCAACGATCACCATAGCTCACTGTCAACCAGTTGCCACCACTATGTTTTGAAAGACTCAAAACCCCCATGATTCCATTTCCAGTGCCAGACTCAGGGCTCAAAAAGAAAACATGCTTCTGAATTTTTTGAATACTTTCCAGAAGCCCCTTTGGAAAGATCCAGGCTTTTGCTTTGAAAAATACCTTTGAACAGAGGCTGCTCTAGTGAAACTTGATCAATGGTATCTTAAAATGTATAGTAGATACTCAATAAATAAGAACTACTACTATGAGTAATTTCTTTAGTCACTATACTATTTAAAGTAAGTCTTTATATTCATTTTTATAAAATTTCAAATATTCTGACAATACTAGTTTTGTGTTTTGCCCAAATTCCATGAGGTTTTAAATTTTTAATACTAAGGAGATTTATGAGTCACTGACTGGCAGGATCTGCAGCATTTAACATCTCTGGTGTTAGAAAAGGGATCCATACAAGATACAAAATTGAAAAGGAAAAAGTGATCAGTTTCAGAAGAAGCTACAGAAGTAGAGCAAACAGGGGAAACAGAATTTCTGATTATATCAAAAACAATTTGGAGAAATAAGACATTAAGAATTTTATTTCTTACGTCTAAGTAGATATCCTTTTCAATATTTATCCTGTGGCTTTGCTTGGCCTCTGTTTTTCCACTGGGTGGTCTTGGCTTAACAGAGGACACGATTTCCCATACAAGTTTCATTATTCTCGTCTCTCGTGGGCAAGTCCACCATGCTAGAGAATGTGGAAAAGCAGAGTTGTAAACTGATCTCTGGATTGACAGAGGAACCTGACCCTCGTCTTCCCATTTTTTTTTCCCATTAAGTCAATCACAAGTATAAACATTTGCCCACATTATTTGGAGCTGAAAGACAAGGGGGCAAGCCAGAGGAAAATGAGACATTGGCCTAAGGAAGATTTTTTTAAAATTTCCCTTTCTGGTCTCTAAGTTTTGAGTGTGAACTGCAGAAATAGATGGATTATTTTCACTCTAATCCCTGAAGGAAGGGCAGTGGATAGGGTGTGGCAGATACTGCATTGGTTAGTACTGGAAGGCCCTTTTCCAAAAAGGTATGCGGTTATAAGAAAAAAACTACCAAAGCATCTTTCCCATTGTTTTATTCAGTAATCAATACAGAGCACTTTTGTGACTAAATGTGTGGGGTTATTTTCCCATACCCCAGGCAATCAACTAAGTCTGCAGCAGACACCAACTGAGTGTCCTCTAATTCAATTCAATGCTGACACTACCTGGAGATAGCATCACCTCCTATCGGTTGAGGGCTCAGTCCCACAAGACTGCCCTCAATCCCTCACTTCAGATGCTGATCACAAGCCCCAGATTGTTTTACCTGTGTTTCTGACTGGCTGGCTATACGTTGGGGTTCCCATGATCCCTTCCTTGGGTTCAATTACTTTACTAGAGCAGCTTGCAGAACTCAGAGAAACACGTACTTACATTTACGAATCTATTGTAAAGAATATTACAGAGGATATAGATGAAGAGATGTATAGGGCAAGGCATGAGGGAAGGAGTGCAGAGCCTCCATGCCCTCTCCAGGCACACCACCCTCTGGAAACCACTCATTCAGCCAGCTATCCAGAAGCTCTCTGAACCCAGTATTTTGGGTTTTTATGAAAACTTCATTAGGTAAGCATGATTAATTAAATCATTGGCCATTGATGATCAACTCAACACTTAGCCACCTTTTTCTCTCCCAAGGCTGGGAGTGAAGCTTAAAGTCCCAACCCTCGAATCATGCCTTGGTCTTTCCAGTGACCAGCTTCCACCATGAAGCTACCTGGGGCAGCCAGCAATCAATCAACACATTAGTATACACAAAGACACATCACTCTGGGCTGGGCATGGTAGCTCATGCCTGCTGTCCCAGCACTTTGGGAGGCCGAGGTGGGTGGATCGCTTGAGGCCAGGAGTTTGAGACCAGCCTGGAGAATCGCTTGAATCTGGGAGGGGGAGGCTGCAGTGAGCTGAGATCATGCCACTGCACTCCAGCTTGGGTGACAGAGCAAGACCCTATCTAAGGAAAAAAAAAAAAAAAAAAAGACACATTGCTTTGAAGATTACTAGGATTTTAAGAGTTGTATGCCAGGAAATTGGAGGAAGACCAAATATATATTTCACAATATCACAGTAAGCTGAACTCCTGTCCAATGGTTCACACAAAATTTTAGGGTTTGTTACCAGCCTCACATCAACCAACCTCTCAACTTGATGGTAAGTCAGCTGAGCTCAGAGTGACTTGCCCAAAGTTCTACAAAAATAGGAAATTCAGTTTTACTGATTAGCGATCTAACCTACTGAGAAATTATTGTCCTAAAACATGCCACATTAACATCTTGATATGTCAAGATTAACATCATTATAAGTCTTAACATGACTTGATAGTATAGAACAATTATGCATTGCTTAACAATGGGAATATGTTCTCAGAAATGCATTGTAGGGTGATTTAGTCATTGTGCAAACATCATAGAGTGTACTTATACAAACCTAGATGGTATAGCCTACTACACACCTAGGCTATATGGTACAGCCTATTGCTCCTAGGCTATAAACCTACACAGCATGTTGCTACACCGAATACTGTAGGCAATTGCAATACAATAGTAAGTGTATTAGTCTGTTTTCATGCTGCTGATAAAGATATACCCGAGACTGGCCAATTTCCAAAAGAAAGGGGTTTAATTGGACTTACAGTTCCACATGGCTGGGGGAAGTCTCACAATAATGGCAGAGGGTGAAAGGTACTTTTTACATGGTGGTGCCATGAGAGAATGAGAAGGAAGCAAAAGCAGAAGCCCCTGATAAATCCAACAGATCTCATGAGACTTATTCACTATCACGAGAATAGCACGGGAAAGACCAGCCCCCATGATTCAACCACTTCCCTCTGGGTCCCTCCCACAACACACGGGAATTCTCGGACACACAATTCAAGTTGAGATTTGAATGGGGACACAGCCAAACCATATCATTCCATCCCTGGCCCCTCCAAATCTCATGTCCTCACATTTTAAAACAGTCATACCTTCCCAACAGTCCCCCAAATTCTTAACTCATTTCAGTATTAACCCAAAAGTCCACAGTCCAAAGTCTCATCTTAGACAAGGCAAGTCCCTTCTCCCTAGGAGCCTGTAAAATCAAAAGCAAGCTAGTTTCTTCCTAGATACAGTGGGGGTACAGATATTCAGTAAATACAGCCATTTCAAATGGGAGAAATTGGCCAAAACAAAGAGGTTACAGGGCCCATGGAAGTCCGAAATCCAGCAGGGCAGTCAAAATTTTAAAGTTCCAAAATGATCTCCTTTGACTGCATGTCTCACATCCAGGTCATGCTGATGCAAGAGGTGGGTTCTCATAGTCTTGGGCAGCTCTGCCTCTGTGGCTTCGCAGGGTACAGCCTCCTCCCAGCTGCTTTCACGGGCTAGCATTGAGTGTCTGTGGCTTTTCCAGGTGCACGGTGCAAGCTGTCAGTGGATCTACCATTTTGGGGTCTGGAGGATTGTGGCCCGCTTCTCACAGCTCCACTAGGCAGTGCCCCAGTAGGGACTCTGTGTGGGGGCTCCTACCCCACATTTCCCTTCTGCACGGCTCTGGCAGAGGTTCTCCATGAGGGCCCCACCCCTGCAGCAAACTTTTTCCTGAGCATCCAGGCATTTCCATACATCTTCTGAAATGTAGGCGGAGGTTCCCAAACCTCAATTCTTGACTTCTGTCGTGCAGGCTCAATACCATGTGGAAGGTGCCAAGGCTTGGGGCTTCTACCCTCTGAAGCCATAGCCCAAGCTGTATGTTGGCCCTTTCAGCCATAGCTGAAGCAGCTGGGACACAAGGCACCAAGTCCCTGGCCCATGAAACCACATTTTCCTCCTGGGCCTCCAGGCCTGTGATGGGAAGGGCTGCTGTGAAGGTCTCTTACATGGCCTGGAGACATTTTCCCCACGGTCTTGAGGATTAACTTAGGTTCCTTGCTACTTATGCAAATTTCTGCAGCCAGCTTGAATTCCTTCCCCAGAAAATGGGTTTTACTTTTTTATCACATTGTCAGGCTGCAAATTTTCTGAACTTTTATGCTCTGCTTCTTTTATCAAACTGAATGCTGAACAGTACCCAAGCCACCTCTTGAATGCTCTGCTGCTTAGAAATTTCTTCTACCAGATTCCCTAAATCATCTCTCTCAAGTTCAAAGTTCCACAAGTCTCTATGGCAGGGGCAAAATGCCACCAGTCTCTTTACTAAAACGTAGCAAGAGTCACCTTTGCTCCAGTTCTCAACAAGTTCCTCATCTCCATCTGAAACCACCTCTGCCTGGACCTTAATGTCCACACCAGTATCAGCATTATGGGCAAAGCCATTCAACAAGTCTCTAGGAGGTTCCAAACTTTCCCATATTTTCCTGTCTTCTGAGCCCTCCAAACTGTTCCAACCTCTACCTGTTACCCAGTTCCAAAGTTGCCTCCACATTTTTGGGTATCTTTACAGCAATGCCCCACTCTACTGGTACCAATGTACTGCATTACTCCATTTTCACACTGATGATAAAGACATACCTAAGACTGGGCAATTTACAAAAGAAAGAGGTTTAATTGGACTTACAGTTCCACGTGGCTAGGGAAGGTCTCACAATCATGGTGGAGGGAGAAAGGCACTTCTTACATGGTGGTGGCATGAAAGAATGAGAAGGAAGCAAAATCAGAAATCCCCCATAAACCCATCAGATCTCATGAGACTTGTTCACTATCATGAGAATAGCATGGGAAAGACCAGCCCCCATGGTTCAACCACCTTCCCCTGGGTGCCTCCCACAACATGTGGGAATTCTGGGAGATACAATTCAAGTTGAGATTTGCATGGGGACACAGCCAAACCATATCAATAAGTATATATGTATCTAAACATAGAAAAGTAAATATAGCAGATTTATTATAAATTTAAATACAGTAAAATTACATATTACAATGTTGTGGGACCACCACTGTATATGTCATCTGTTGTTGACCAAAATATCATTATACAGCATGTGACTGTATTCTCCACCTATCCACATTGCTATTTGTTGTGAAACTCAGACCTCCTCTCAGTTGAAGGTCCTAGGGATTAAGAAGTTCTTCCTGTTAGCAAGGCTCAGCTAGGACTAACCTTTTCAGGTATGCTTCCAATCTGGTTATTGCTGCTGAAATGGAAACAAGGATAAGGAAATAAAACCCATCATGGATGGATGCAAAAGGCTTTCATCACATTCTTCATTCTAATGCTTTGAACAGAGATAAAGCAAGCAATGAGATCCCACACTAGGTTCCACCAACAATCCCCAACACCAGTGGCCTTGAACACTGTTTCAGTCAAGCTATCCAAAGGCCTTCCTCTCTTGTTGCATAAAGAGGCAGTTAAGAATAGCTTCACCAGAGATTTTGAAGTACATGTATTCTGAAAACACTTGGGCTTTCTTCTGTACCATCCACCCTTGGACAAAGAGTGACTAATTAAGATAAATTTCTAGCTTACATAATGTCCCTTGCACAAGAATATGTTTGCACTCTAGAGTGTTGACACTGGCAAATGGGGCCAGACTTTTGGCAGGTTTTTCAAAAAAACAATGCCAAACTGGCTAACTTCCTATATTTCTCTAGTCTTTTTTGGAAAATACCTAGAACACTTTCCAAGAAATTAGTTTAGGTCATTCAGAGTTTATTCTGGATAGTACTGTGTTTATTGTTGCATAAGACTCTAAGTCAGCATCAACTCGCCTTCCAGACTCAAGCCAGTTAATGCTGACATTAACACATGGACCTTTTTGCTCTGGGAATGAGGCAACTCAAGGTTCTAGGAGGAAACACAAATTATATTTCTGGGTGACTCGAATTGGCCATGACCTCACTACAAATACTGAGGCTTTGAAGGAACTCTGGTTGATAAGAGAACAATACTATCTAAATAATTTGAAAAGCTAAGAGTTTCTGTGTATCTTTTTTCCTGGCTGGTGGAAATAAGCATGGTAGGAAGGGAAGAGGACAAAGCATGAAGCCAGTGAGTGAGTTTGAACCTGAGCTTTCATATTCCCTAGCTAGTTACATCAGATAGTTTAGTGGGAGACAAAGTGTTCAATGGTCAAGTCTTCATATCAAATTTCAATAAATCCAAGTTCAATTTAAATATCATTTCATCATAAAATATATTTCTAGTCCAATAATAATTTAATTATGACAATTTTATTAATTTTTTAATTGACAATTTTAAAAAATTTGACCTGCTGCAGGAACAATAATTTATCAGTACTGTCAGGTAGTAGATTTCTCCTATGATTACGCTGTAAATTTGCAATACCAAATACTCACTCATCTTCCAATGCAGGTAGTTGAGGAACAACATATTTTTTGGACAATTCTGCTAGTCTCAGATACTGCTAATAATGGTGTTGGCACCCAGACATTGAGTATTCCTTTCTTCCTAGTAGTAATTTAATAAGATAAAGACTTATCTTCTCTTATCATCTACTAAATGAATTTTATTGAAACTGCTACAAATGGAAGCTTTGTTTTCTGCTTTAATAAGATGCTTTCTGAATATTTTTAGAAGCCAACTTAAAATTTTTCTATATAAAATTAACATTTTTCACAGTAATCATGTTATTGCAGAATTTTACTAACTGCTAGAATTTCAATATGTAAAGCACATAAGTAGATTTTGACTTTATGCCTGGAATCTACCCTATATTTGAAAGTGAATATTCAGTAATTAGTGATACATTCAAATAGTAAGTCCTGTTTGTTTTATTTTCATTGTACTGATTAGATTTGATTTTATCTGGTGGTTGGTATTACCATTGATCATAAGCATGCCCAGAAATGCTAAAAGCCTTGAAGACTATCCAGCCTTCCAAAGGCTAGGGATGAAGTCCAACTCAAAGAACAGAGTTCGGTCAAATCTTTAGGCTGACTCTAAGCTATATAAGGGCAGGCAGTTTGCTTAACCTTTCTAATCTTTACTTTCTTTATCTGAGAAAGCGGTCACCACTTCTTTCCACCTTTTACTAAACTGCTGTAAAGATAAGAGACAATAAACTTACACACTCCTTCTGAATGGTAAATGTTTATATATACACAAATTACTGTTCTTAGTTATTTTAGAAATGTCGGCACATCTTCTATTACACAAGCATAGGGGGAGAGACAGTGTGTCAGCATGACTGGTGTCTGCAGATACTTTGTTCCTCAAAATCTCCAGACCAGGTAGCCCATCATTAAGCTGTATTTTGCAATAATCACTGTGTCCCTCTCATCCCCCAACACAACCCACTTCAGACTCTGACTGCCTCATGTCTGGCCTGTATAATTAACCTCATTAATGCACTGTCTGTCCCCAGGACCCTCTTGACCATTCTGTCCCAAACACCAGGATCAGATTCTTTTTTTTTTTTTTTTGAGACAGAGTCTTGCTTTGTCACCCAGGATGAAGTGCAGTGGCATGATCTCGGCTCACTGTAACCTTCACCACCTGGGTTCAAGCGATCATCCTGCATCAGACTCCTGAGTAACTGGGTTACAGGTGTGCACCACCACACCTGGCTAATTTTTTGTATTTTTTAGTAGAGATGGGTCTTCACCATATTGGCCAGGCTGGTCTTGAACTCTTGGCCTCAAGTGATCAGCCCACCTTAGCCTCCCAAAGTGCTGGGATTGCAGGCATGAGCCACCATGCCCAGCCGCAGGATCAAATTCTTATCATGTCATTTTAAACTCCAATGTTGCTCCCCGCCGCTTACTGGATAAAGTCTGAACTGTCTTTGAAGCCCTTCACAGTCTGGCTGCAGCCTACATTTAGAATCTTACTCTTCTCTTTCCCGCTCCCTATGGTCCAATCAAATCACACTGCTTGTTTTCTTTCCATGTGACTTTTGGCTTTTGTGAGTTAGCATCTCAGATAGCATCTCTTTTTATGCTATGCCTTTTACACAAAATACCCTCTTCTTACCCTCTTGATTATAGAAATCTTGCCTACCATTCCAGGTTCATTTCATATCCATAGTATGTAGTAGTTTATGATATAGGTACATATGTATATCAAATATGCATGTATGTGTATGTATATGCATAATTTCATTCAATTATATAAATAATACAGGCTCTTTAAAAAAATTAATACATAAAACTATAAAGAAGAAAATAAAAATTACTTGGAATTCCAACTTCAGATAACCACCACGAACATTTTTGTGACTCTCCTTTCTTGTATTTCTTTATGTATGAATACAAAAAGATATATATTTATCCTGTTATATAAGTGGTATAAAATCATACCTATCTTTTTAAATCACATCTAGTTTTATATAGAAATAAAACCTTGGGTTTTGTTTTGTTTATTGCAAACAAACAATAACTTTTTTTGTTTATTGCAATAACAAAAAACAATAACTTTGTTTTGTTTATTGCAAACAAACAATAAACTCCTTTCTCATGCTGTTCAAACACCATTCCCTCTGACAAACTCGCCACAAGTAAGCAATATTAACAAGTCGCTGCTTATTTCCTCATGCCTTTCTTTATGCACCTATAATCAGATGTACTCTATGTTACTAGTTCACTTTCAGAGTAGACTCATAATCTAAATATGAGACTCATAAATATGGAAACTCCTCTAATTACTTAATATAGAGTTAATCCATTAAAAATTTAAAAATCTATTTCTTTGTATATATGGCCACAAATAAATGCAAATTTATAAAAATGCATACTTGTCTCATAGTATTTTTTGCCATTTTTATTTCTTTTTCTTTTTTTCTTCTTTCTGTCTCTGTCTACATCTCTGTCTCTGTCTACTGTCTCTCTGTCTCTGTCTCTCTGGCATGGCATCCTCTTCCTCTAATATATTCCTTTTAATGGCTACATAATATTACATATTCACATACCACACTTTATTATTTCCCTGTTGATGGCTATCCATTTTGTTTCCAGTTTTTTGCACTGAAACAATACTACAGTAAGTGTGTGTGTATATGTGTGTATGTGGGTGTATGCTCTTGATTTAATTTTTTGGATTACATTTTTAAGTCAAAAAGAATGTATAGTTCTATTTTTAATTGATATTAAATTGCTTTCCAAAAAGGCTGTAGTATTCATATTCCATTAACAATGCATCTATGAGAATATATCTCAACTTTATAAATTAATCTGAGTCTTATCTGAGAGTTAATATGATTCTCTCATTGACCTGTTAATTTGCATTTCCATGACTACTGGAAAAGAGGAAAGTCTCTTCATATGTAAAATGATCATTTAGATTTGCTCTTGTGTGAATTACCTATTCCTATCTTTTTGTATAAGTTGCCTATTCTTATCCTCACATTCAGGTTGGGGTATCTTTTTCCAATCAAAGCAATTTGTATACTTCTGTGGTAGACAGCCTTCTAAAATGGTTCTCTATGATTCCACATCCTGATATTTGTGCTGTTTTATAACTCCCTCCTATGAGTGTGGGCTGGATGTAGTGGTTTGCTTCTGAAGATTAGTATATGGCAAAAGTGGTGGGATATCACTTCTGCAATTAGGTTACAAAAGACTATGACTTCCATTTTGTCAGTTTTCTCTCTGTGGCTCTTCTTTATGCTTGTGTGATGGAGAGGGCCACTTGGTGAGGAACTGAGATGACCCCTATCCAATAACCTGTAAGAAACTTAGGCCCTTATCCCAACAATCCTCAAGGAAATGAATCCTTTGAACATCCACATGAGCTTGGAAGCAGATCCTTCCTCAGTCAAGCCATTAGATGAGACTATAGCCTGGTTGGCATCTTGATTGCGGCATTATGAAAGATTCTGAAGCAGAAAACTCAATAATGTGGCCTGGATTTCTGACCCACAAAAACTTTGAGATAAAAATGTACGTGGTTTTAAGCTGCTAACTTTGAGGTTATTTATTTTATAGCATTAGATAATCAATAAAACTGCATGTGTTAGATTTTTATCTGGAAAATACATTGCAGATATTTTCCCTGATCTTTCATTTGTTCAGCTTTGTTTATGACACCTGTATTAGTCCATTTTCATACTGCTATGAAGAAACACCTGAGACTGGGTAATTTATGATGAAAAAGAGGTTTAATGGACTCACAGTTCCACAGGCTGGGCAGGCCTCACAATCTTAGTGGAAGGTGAAGGAGAAGCACAGGCACATCTTACATGGTGGCAGGCAAGAGAGCATGTGCAGGGGAACTGCCCTTTATAAAACCACCAGATCTCATGAGACTTATTCACTATCATGAGAACAGCATGAGAAAACCTGCCCCCATGATTCAATTACTTCCCACCAAGTCCCTCCCATGACATGTGGGGATTACGGGAGTTCCAATTCAAGATGAAATTTGGACTGGGCATGGTGTCTCATGCCTGTAATCCTAACACTTTGGGAGGCCGAGGTGGGTGGGTCATTTGAGGTCAGGAGTTCAAAACCAGCCTGGCCAACATGGTGAAACCCCATCTCCACTAAAAATACAAAAAGATTAGCCAAGCATGGTGGTGGGCATCTGTGATCCCAGCTGCTGGGGAGGCTAAGACAAGAGAATCACTTGAACCTGGGAGGCAAAGGCTGCAGTGAGCCGAGATCACACCACTGCACTCCAGTCTGGGTGACAGAGTGAGATTATTTCTCAAAAAAAAAAAGGTGAAATTTGGGTAGGGACACAGCCAAACCATATCATTCCACCCCTGGCCCCTCGCAGATCTCATGTCCTCGCATTTCAAAACACAATCATGCATTCCCCACAGTCCCCCAAAGTCTTAACTTATTCCAATGTAAACTCAAGTCCAAAGTCTCATCTGAGACAAGGCAAGTCCCTTCTGCCTAGGAGCCTGTAAAATCAAAAGCAAGTTAGTTACTTCCTGGATACATTGGGGGTACAGGCATTGCATAAATATACACAGTCCAAAGGGGAGAAATTGAAAACAAAACAAAGGGGCCACAGGCCCCATTCAAGTTCAAAATTCAATAGTGCAGTCATTAAACCTTAAAGTTCCAAAATGATCTCCTTTGACTCCGTATCTCAAATCCAGCTCATGCTGATGCAAGAGGTGGATTCCCATGGCCCTGGGCAGCTCTACCCCTGTGGCTTTGCAGGGTACAGTCCCCCTGTAATCTGCTTCCACAGGCTGGCACTGAGTGTCTGCTGCCTTTCCAGGCATGCAGTTCAAGCTGTTGGTGGATCTACCATTCTGGGGTCTGCAGGATGGTGGCCCTCTTCTCATAGCTCCACTAGGCAGTGTCCCAGTGGGGACTCTATGTGAGGGAGGCTTCAACCCCACATTTCCCTTCCACACTGCCCTAGCAGAGGTTCTCCCTGAGGGCTCCACCTCTGCAGCAAGCTTCTGCCTGTACATCCAGGTATTTCCATACATCCTCTGAAATCTAGGTAGAGGTTCCCAAATCTCAATTATTGTCTTCTATGCACCTGCAGGACCTATACCACATGGAAGCTGCCATGGCTTGGGGCTTGAACCCTCTGAAGCAACAGCCTGAGCTGTACCTTGGCCCCTTTTAGCCATGGCTGGATGGGCTGGGATGCACGGCACCAAGTCCCTAGGCTGCACACAGCAGGGGGTCCTGGACCTGGCCCAGAAAACCATTTTTCCCTCCTAGGCCTCTGGGTCTGTGATGGGAGGGGCTGCTGTGAAGGTCTCTGACATGTCCTGGAGACATTTTCCCTATTGTCTTGGTGATTAACATTAGGCTCCTCGTTACTTACACAAATTTCTGTAGCTGGCTTGAATTTCTCCTCAGAAACTGGGTTTTTCTTTTCTATCGCATTGTCAGGCTACAAGTTTTCCAAATTTTTATGCTCTGCTTCCTCTTCAATGCTTTAATGCTTAGAAATTTCTTCTGTCAGATACCCTAAATCATCTCTCTCAAGTTCAGAGTTCCACAGATCTCTGAGGCAGGAGAAAAATGCCACCAATCTCTTTGCTAAAACATAACAAGAGTCATCTTCACTCCTGTTTCCAACAAGTTCCTCATTTCCATCTGAAACCACCTAGCCTGGACTTTATTGTCCATATCACTATCGGCTTTTCGGTCAAAGCCATTCAACAAGTCTCTGGGAAGTTTCTAACTTTCCCACATTTTCCTGTCTTCTTCTGAGCCCTCCAAACTGTTCCAACCTCTGCTTCTTACCCAGTTCCAAAGTCAATTCCACATTTTTGGGTATCTTAATAACTGTACCCCACTTTACCAGTACCAATTTACTGTATTAGTCTATTTTCATACTGCTATGAAGAAATACCCAAGACTGGGTAATTTATAAAGAAAAAGAGGTTTAATGGACTCACAGTTCCACATGGCTTGGGAGGCCTCACAATCATGGTGGAAGACAAAGGAAGAGCAAAGGTACATCTTACATAATGGCAGGCAAGAGAGCATGTGCAGGGGAACTGCCCTTCATAAAACCATCAGATCTCATGAGACTTATTCATTATCACGAGAACAGCATGAGAAAAACCTGCCCCGATGATTCAATTATCTCCCACTGGGTCCCTCCCATGACATGTGGGGATTATGTGAGCTACAAATCAAGTTGAAATTTGGGTGGGGACACAGCCAAATCACATAAACATCTTTTCCCATACAGAATTTAAAATTTTTACATAATCAAATATGTCTATTTTTTCCTTCACGGCTTTTAGATTTAATAGAGTATAAGTGTGTCTCCAGCACCTATGTAATATCTAAAATCTCTTAAATGTTTTTCTAATATTCTTAGTACTTTTTTTTTACTTAATATTATTTTTGACTTAATATTATTGGGGAAAATACATAAGAGAGTGATTCTCAGATCTTTTTCTATATCTCCATTTTTCAAATTAGAAGTAACATTGATTTCTTTTTAATACACTTTTGAAGTACATTATCTACTGACCATTGAATACACTTTTGAAGTACATTATCTACTCAGGGTACAATCCAATTTTGTTAAGCATTCATATTCTCAGATTATAAAACATTTTTCTTCTAGAAAAAAATAAGGATAATTGAAGTAATTCCAGAGCAAAGCAGTGATAAAGAAATTAAAATGATTGTAAGACTCCAGAAAGGAACGCTTAGATTCTTATTTATTTCACAAATATTTATTGGAGGCATTCTGTCTGCCAAGGACCATACTAGGTTCTGAAGTGTAAAAGGGTAAAGAAGACAGATACCTTCATGGGATCTTTGTACAGGCACTAAACCAGGTATTGCAAGTGTGGTGAATAATACAGGGGGATAGGAAACTGTTGCAGGACTTTTCTTTAGTTCAGCTAAAGACAGGGTTCTTCTCTGTCCCACAGCCATGAAAATTTGGGCTGACAGATGGCTTAAAGGGTGAGTAAAGTAGGGTTTTATTGGGTGAAAAGGGAAAAACCTGAGGAACAGGGACTCTTGCAAGGCCAGAGTCCCTCTGTTAGAGTGCTTCCCTCCTGGCAGTTTGAATCCCAGGTTCCACACAGGAAGGCGAGGGACGAGGTTCCTCCCTGCTGCAAACATTATGAACTTCCTGAGGCTCCACCTCAGTGGGCAGGCTGTTTGGAGTTTCTCCAGGGACTCCCTCCCACCTGGCTGTCTCATTCTCCCCTCTAAAGAAGTACATCTAACTGCCATTGGATTAAGGATAAGGACAAAGACCGATCTTAAATCCTTTCTGCTGACAGGGGGTGTTGTTTTGGGGAAACAGCAGTCAGAGCTCTCTCAGAGGCTGATATAAGGGTCCCCAGCAGAAGGGGCCATTGTCAGAGGTTCCAGTTGCATGACTGTTTGGAGTTTGGTGGCCTGAAGGCAAGAACCGACAAACCAGGTTATTAGAAAACATGTATCAAAACAAAACAAGGGGAGGGGTAAAGACAGCTCAAAAATTCTGAGGCCTTTTACCAGTTTTCTCAGGGAGAGGAAGGCCAAAAGCCCAACTGGCAAAAACAACTTTACCCTTTTGCTGCATATCTGGTGTCTGGGTTCACTTCCTGTGGGCCCCAGCCCTAAGCCAACCAGTTTAAGGTTTGGGGAATTAACTCTTTCCAATTCGGAGGATGCATCTGAGGGGAGTGTCTTGTAATATGGAGACATGATTACCTATTGGTGAAGAGACAACAAAAGAAGAGAAAGGAATAAAAAGAAAGTGTATTTTTCAAAGAAGTCCCAGGGGTTCAGGATGCATTCTAAAGGGGAACAGACTGAAGATGAATGGCTACCCATCTAGAAAGAGGGGAGCAGGCATCCTTGGTTCCCTTCTCTTCCTAGCAGATACCCAGGGTACATGAGGGAAAGAAGGAAGAGCATCCTCTTTCCCTCTTCCATCCTTGCATCCCCGAGTCCTGGTGACCTTGTCAGGTCCCACCATGAGTGCCAAAGCAGCTTGTACCCATGAAGCAGGGGGGCCTAGGGGGTGGGAATCATCTGCTCTTACCCACATATGCCCTATCTCCCCTGCTGTCAGTGGCCTTGGATTCCCTAGGCCTCATTTATGCCATGGATACTAACATGGCCTTTATCCATGAAATAGGAAGCTTGGGGTTGGCTTAATTGACAGGAATCAGCCCTGCTCACCTGCACTGTGCTTTTTAACCTCTGTTGTCATTTGCCTCTGGATCCCTTAGATCCAGTTTTCTTTCCTAGGGCTTTGACCTGAAGCTTGGAATTGAGTCTGGGACAAAAATGTGTCTGGGGGAGTTGGGGAATAGTGGGGAGGTGTTTGTATGGACTCCTTATCATAAACCAAATGCTAAGGTGAAACTGTGGAACTGAGTCCTCCAACAAGGGGGAGGAAAGGATGTCTTGTGACACATCCAGATAACTGGTGGCTATAGTTATGCTTGCTAGGATTTGGGTGCATGGTGCTTAGCTTTGGTTAGTTCCCTTGGTCTTCCTTTCCCAAAAAGGAAACCTTCGCATGATGTGCATCACCTGGCAGTATTTGCAGGATAATTGCTCAGAACTAGAATATTGATCCGAATTTCTATATTACCCACCCCTTTTGTTCTTTCTGAGCTGCAGCCAGGGATTGCTAGTTGATTCACAGGAGCAAGCCTAAAATGTAGGCAAAGACTTAAAAACAACTAGTGAGTTTAGAATTTAATGACAAATGTATGATAAGTTTTCAAATATGATTTCTCTCTCTCCAGTCCTCATATTTATTAAAAAACAAATCATCATAGGAACTGAGTGGTTTGCAAAACAGACTTTAGCTTTATACTTGGCCTGATTATTTGCATAAAGTGCAGCAAGAATAATTATTTCTACATAGGCCTTTTGGATTGGCTTTGATGGAATTCTGTTCCACAAGGAATCTCAGATAAGACTTTTTAAAGCCAAGCCCAACCATGGGTTTGTATCCTCAAATACCTGTGAGTTGGGTGATCCTCTCCTCTTAAGGTCCCAAGATAAACTTGAAGCTCCTAGACCTGTTAGTGACATTCTTTACTGACCACAGGTCAGTAACCCTGTACAGGGACTGTGTAGGTGATAGTATGAGGCTAGTTTCCCCACTAGGCTTTTATTGACTCTGCAAGTCTAGATTGACTCCTGAAAGGGAAGCATACCCTTCCAGTCAAAGCCTTGGTAAAATTACCAGTTTTTCCAACTGTGTCCTGTTGCAAAAGAAAAATGGAGTCTTACTGCACTGATGCAAACAACTATATTGCCATAAGAATACTCACAGTTTCCAAATTCTAGAGAAACCAGGCAGAGAGAAACAAACATGCTCCAAATCTTGATCACAGGAGTGTATACCTTACTTAATTATTAAAGGCCATAAATAGCTCAAAATAAGTTTCCTTGGCTCTGAAAAACTAAAAAAGGATCACCAATATTCCAAGCAAAAGTAAAAAGGTTTCTTCAGCTTTCTGAGTTCAGTCCATTTAGTTAACTCTGGTTTTGCTCGATATTCGTGAACATTTCAGCTCTTCATGAGTCTTGTTCATTTTCCTTTATTCCAATGTTACAATCTGCAAAGTTATCAGAAACCTGATTGTCTCAAATAAAATCAGAAATTGTATCTGAAAGCACTTATCAGAGTCTTATACCCTATTATAAACCATCTTTTGAAAAGAATTAAAACAAGACAACAATTGTCTGTGAATAGCAAAATGTCCAGGGTAGTTAAAATTAGAAACACAATTGACAAAGAAGCTTGGTTATCCCTGTGGTTTACAATAACTTAACATAAAAACCTTAATTGTGATTGATAGCATATACTCAGACATTAGAATTTTAGAAATCCCATGCAATTTTGGAACATATATTAGCATTATTCACCAAGATATAACCTAAAGAAGACTGAGCATCATTTTGGCAATCCCATGTACCTAAACATGCCAAATAATCCTGTTTAGCTCTCTTTTCTGGACACTTTAGGGGCCCTCTTAAGTATTCGAAAAGCCAGATGCCAGGGAAGACAATTTTGAAACTTTTCAAAATTTTGATTTTGAGAAGGCTGTTAAATGTTCAAGGTTTGAAACACTTGATATTACGAAAGAGAGTTCCAGATTATCATACGTGATTTCTATTGCCAAAATGATGACTTAGACATTTAAAGAAGCAAAAACCTTTTATAACCCCTTTAAATTTAGTTAATAAGTTCACACAGAGAACCTCTTCTGCAAGATTAATTTCCACAATTCTTCCGCCACTTCTTCGGCTTTTCCTATCTTACTCAAAACTGAAGTTCAAAGCTGAACCCCTTCCAGCCAGCGGGCTGTGCAGGACCCTTGGGCTATGAGTCCCAGCCTCTGCAGGAAGGGGAGGGGGAGAGAGGACTTCCTGCTCACCTGTCCTTCCCAAAAAAGGAAGGAAAGGGCCTTTCTCCTGACCCCCCTGCCCCCGGGAGCCACCAGGTTTGGGGGCATCTTTCCCCCACCCTCAGAAGTCGGAGGATGAAAATGCTTAGGAGCAACAGTGAGAAGGTTTGAGTCCCCATTTCACTCACAGCTTCTCAAGCCTCCACGTTGTGTGTCAAAAATGTTGCAGGACTTTTCCTTAGTTCAGCTAAAGATGGGGGTTCTTGTCCCTCCCACGGCCATGAAAATGAAAATTTAGGCTGGCCGATGGCTTAAAGGGTGAGTAAAGCAGGGTTTCATTGAGTGAAAAAGGAAAAACGGGGGAAACTCCCTCTGCTAGAGCACTTCCAGACCGGCAATTTGAATCCCAGGTTCCACACAGGAAGAGGAGGGGCCAGGTTCCTCCCTGCTGCAAACACAGTGAACTTCGGAGGCTGCAACTCAGTGGGCAGGCTTGTTGGAGTTTCTCCAGGGACCCCCTCCCACCTGGCTGTCTCACAAGGACAACATGTGGCAGGGAACCCTAACAAAGACCATGATGGAGAAGACACATTTAAGCTGAGACGTGAAGGGTGAGAGACCTGTAAATCCGACAAAAGAAGTCCCAGACAGAGGAAACAGTCTGAGTAACTTTCTAGGTGAGAGTGAGCATGACACAATTGAGAAACTGAACAGGGAAAGATTAATGAGCTAGAGTTCCAGGTATATGTGAGCAGCAAGAGCTGAGCTGGTGAGGTAGTAGGCACCAGGTGGTGGAGAACCTCATAAATGATGCAGTGGAATTAACACTGTATCCTTATAGGAATAGAGAGCAATAGAATGATTTCAAGATTGAGAGTGTCATGATGAAATCTATATTTTAGAAGTTGCTCAACTTACGGTTTGGAGAACGAATTGAAACAGAAATTAAATTGAGGAGACCACTTAAAGGACTGAGTAAGTCAAGTTTCAGAATTGCAAACAACCTTAGCTAATTTAAAAAGTTTGGCTAGGGCCAGGTGCGGTGGCTCATGCCTGTAATCCCAGGACTTGGGGAGGCCGAAGTGGGAGGATCCTTGAGCCCAGGAGTTCAAGAGAAGCCTGGGCAACATGGAGAAACCCTGTCTCTACAAAAAATACAAAAAATTAGGCAGGCATGGTGGCCCACGCCTGTAGTCCCAGCTACCCAGGAGGCTGAGGTGGGAGGGACACCTGAGCTGGGAGGTCGAGGTTACAGTGAGCCATGATCACACCACTGCCACTCCAGCCTGGGCAACAGAGTGACATCTTGTCTCAAACAAAGTTATATTATCTTGGTGAGATAATATAACAGTGGCTGGAGAGGACATTGGGTCAAAGGAGTTTTTTTTGTTGGATTTTTAGTTTGTTTTAACACAGGAAAGAGCTAGTTCAGAATAAATGTCTGAAGATACATGAAAGAATATAGCAAACCAAAACTGATATAGGCTATTAATTGGAACCCTCAACAAGGTGATTTTTTAAAAAAATTTGGCCAATATTTAATGGGGATGGGAAACTGACTTTTAATATAAAAGAAATGGCATACCTTATTATTAAAATTCTGATTCAAATAAGGAATCTCTAAGCACTAAACGTTATACAGCGTTTAATTTATTTGGAATTGTCTTATATTTCAGAGATTTTTTTTTTTACTCAAAACTGGATATTTACTCATTCCAAATCTCTATGGATAAAAGTAACTTAAGCATGTTAGCTACAGGTTTTGTTCAAAATATTTTAAAGTCCTTTTTTCCTAGATTCATGTTGGCAAGAAGTTTTCCAATTTTTCTGTAGTTCTTTCTGTTATAATTTTCAAAATCAGGTAATATTTTGGGTGTATTTATTAGATAAGTCACTCTCTCCTGCAAAACTATTATTCTTTATGTTACAATGTACTCTACATTACAAGGATGGCAGCTTATGTAGGGGGTAGTTGTAAAGTCAAAGTGCTAAGTGATAATAATGTTCTCTCAAATTAATCCTTGGGTATCCCTTACACTAAATATAAGTGGAGTGTCCATGGTTTGGTATATACACTGCTCTATGGTAATATGCATGTATACATGTGTAAACTAGACAGTGATGTCAAGGATATAATAGCCTGTACATATGCAAAGTATAATTCTAGAGTATTTTTAATTATGGGGTAACGAGGAGAATGAAAGCATTTTTTTAAAAGAAAAACAATAATGCTAAGTAAACTCTATACATTCTGAATATCTTTGTGTGACTCTGAGGATAATAATGGTGATTCACCACAGTGACTGATGCTGACAGTAATGATTACTCCAGTGTCTGTGTGATGAGGAATGAGATAATGAAGATGGGCCTTGTACACACTCCAGGGATTAGTTTTTCTCCTCTCTGACAGCACCATTTTGGGTCATATGAGCAGTGAGGGGACCTGCAGGCAGAATTGCTCATAATATTTAAATTGTTATTTGCTCAGCTCTCACTTTTATTCTTACTCTCTCTTTAGTGGTTCATATATAATTGATTTTATATAATCAAATACACGTTTGATGTTTCTCCACTGTGTTAGGCTTGAGGATTTCACTTGCCTCCAAACAATTGTCAGCTGGCCAACTTCATTGTTGGCAACACTGTGATTCTACTTATACATCCTTGCATCCTGCAACGGGAAAGATCACAAAAACTCATTTGTGATGGACCAGAGTCAGAGGAATATGCTTCTTTGTTTCATTTTGTTTGGTTTAAATTTCTATTCGGTAAGAAACAGGCCAATTTATGCTTTGTTTATATAGGAAAACCTAAATTAACTGTTACTGTTTTTCTCTAATTATTTCAAGGATGCTCTTCACTTCTTACAAATTGGCATGCCAGGCTGCTGCTCAGGTGATCTGCCTCTTGGACCGGCTCTGAAAATGGGACAGTGATCAGTGCAAGATCCCTGAGATGCTGAGACACGATGGGATGGAGGAAAGCTATGGGACAAGTGGCCTTTCATAGGAGGAGGAGCTCCTTGTCAAATGTGAGGAGCGAAGCAGGACAGGAGCATGAGAACAGGTAGGTGTAGAGATGTGGAGACTTCCCATTTGCTGAGACAGGTGAGAGATTCAGAAGTTTGACAGGAATTTTGACATGGAAATGGGAAGACAAACTGACCAGGGAAACAAAGATTGCCAGGCTGTTCCATTTGAGAGCCCAGCTGAAGGTGATGACCATGCTTTTATGAGGACAGCAATCTGACCAGCTGTCAATCTTGCTGTAGCAGTCTTAGCAGGCTGGGTTAAGGTAGAGGAGCTCTTCATTTGAGGAAGGACTGTATCAGAAACCTGAGGAGAGAACCAAATTACAAAAGACTAAGGAGTTAAGACATGAAGGTAAATGTCTTAGTTTATTCCTGCTGTTATAAAAAAGTACCTTAAATTGGGTAACTTATAAATAGTAGAAATTCTATTTCTCACTGTTCTGAAGCCTGGGAAGTCTAACAGATTCAGTGTCTGGGGAGGGCTTGCTCTCTGCTTCCAAGATGGCACCTTCTTCTTACTGCATCCTCACATGGCAAAAGGGCCAGTTCATCTTCTGAAGCCTTTTTTTTTTGGAGACTGAGTCTCGCACTGTCACCTGGGCTGGAGTGCAGTGGTGTGATCTCAGCTCACTGCAACCTCTGCCTCCCAGATTCAATCGATTCTCCTGCCTCAGCCTCCTGAGTAGCTGGGATTACAGGCACCTGCCACCATGCCCAGCTAATTTTTTGTATTTTTAGTAGAGAAGGGGTTTCACCATGTTGGCCAGGCTGGTCTCAAACTCCTTACCTCATGATTCGCCTGCCTTGGCCTCCCAAAGTGCTGGGATTATAGGCGTGAGCCACCGTGCCTGGCCCTGAAGCCTCTTTTATGAGGGCATTCATTCCATTCATGAGTGTTCGGCCCTCACGACTTAATCACTTCCTAAAAAGCCCACCTCTTAATACCACCACAACGGGGATTGAGTTTCAACATGAACTTTGAAGGGACGCAAACATCCAAACCCTAGCAGTAGGTTGATTAAAGAGTCCGGTAGACATTTCTAAGGCAGTGGGGCATATAGGTGTGGAGGCCCCGGAGTGCTGACATGTGGAAATGCAACAGTCATGAAGCTGCAGTCATTAACGTAACTGACAAAACCTGTACAGCATAAAAAGGCTGTTTAATTTTATGCCAAGTCCATAATTTTTGCAGCATGTAGCCCTAAGCTTGTTCCAATTGCAAATATTAGTCATAAATTTTATGATCCAAATAGTGATTTCTACTTTTTGAGCACAGGGAAGGCTAAGCATAACAGGTTGACTTGGGGAGGAAGAGTCCCATTTCCTCCTGGGAACTGAAGGGCCTCTAATAGATGGTTCACTGCCCCTCTAGACAGACCTTAAGGGATTAAGTCAGCCCTCAAGTGAGTGTCTAGGAAACACAGCCATAGCTATGTGACTCACCTGGGAAAGCACTAGTTCCAGGCATGCTGGGACAGATGTCCTACCCCAGAGCATACAGTCAGTGTACTTTTAGTCAAGACTCAGGGAAGACACAAAAAAAAGGTCCTGTTCTTTTCTTGGTCACAGAACATAGAGGTGTATAAAAATCTTTACTTTAAATAAGTGGCATGAGACAAGAGGAAACTGGGCACTAGTCCTTGTTCTGATAGTTTCTATGGAATGTAGAGGAAATTATTTCACCTAGTGGCTGAATGGTGCAAGGGTTTTGTTTCTGGACTCTGAAGCCCCACGCTGTGGGTCCAATCCCACCATCTCCATTGATTATAGTAACTGTATGACCGGGGAGTGTTATTCAAGCTCATGTATCCTGATTTACTTTTGTATACGATAGAAAAAATATTGGTTGTGGGTAGTAAATGAGATAGTATTTGCTAAGGTACAGTGCTTGGCACATAGTGAACACTTGGTAAAGTCTGATGCTTGTATGGGCCTGTTTTCTCTAAAATGAAGTTCTTGGACTACTATCTTTTTTTTTAGCTCTGAAGCTCTACGATTCAGTGATGAAAATAATTTTTTATTATTGTTCCATAGTAGGAGTCAGCAAACTTTTTCTGTAAAGATCTATAATCTCTGACATTACTACTCAATTCTGATATTGTAGTGTGAAAGC
This sequence comes from Pan paniscus, assembly GCF_029289425.2. NCBI lineage: Eukaryota > Metazoa > Chordata > Mammalia > Primates > Hominidae > Pan > Pan paniscus. The sequence goes on from NC_073253.2 coordinate 106,928,368, forward strand.
AGCCACAGACAGTACTTGAAAGAATGGGCATAGCTGTGTTACATCAAAACATTATTTACAAAACTAGGCTGTGGTTGAGAGTTGACCCATGGGAAGTTATGTGCTGACCTTTGTTGTATAGAATTTTAAAAAGTGGAGAAAAGTGAAATGCAATTTGTAATGGAAAAAGGACACAGCAAATCATGTACTGTAAAATTGTATAAGCTTATAACATATTTGTGTAGCCCAAAAAGTTTTTTTATATTGAGCATATGAAAGAAAGCAGATGCTCTACAACCAAAGTGGATAATAGAAATACAATAAACGGCATTCATAAGCTTAAATGTTTATAAACCTGGGCATAAATGTATAAAATAAGTGAAATGGAAAAGAGTAGGCCAGAAATTCATATCTGCTACAAGTTGAAAGAAGACAGGAAGGTGGAAATCATGCAAAAAGCATAAGAAACTAAAGTTGTAGCAAAGAGCTAATGTTCCTTCTGACTCCATAATTAAAGAGACATGCATTACACAGGTTCAGTGACTTGCAGAGTGATTGCTCAAACTTCAAATCACATTTGATCTGATAGGGTCATCTGAATATTACAATGACTGAACTGTGGGCTACTCTCCTTATGAAGTTAGCCCAGTGACTAGCAATCACCCAGCAATCAGGCCTTCATGGCATCTGGTACCTTGACAAACAATATCTGACTTTACAGTAGCTATACTTTCCATGAGCACAACCTGAAATTATGTTGGGAAAAGACAAAGAAGAAAAGTATAATAAGTGAAAAAGAGGCACGAAACAAGAAAGGTACAAATGAAGAAATACTAATGTAGCAATGTAAAATTAGAGTCCAAATGCCTCACTGGGGCATCACCCTGGGAGACCTGGGAAATCACACACATGCTATAGCAAAGACCCTCACCATCCTCAGGTCTGTTGCAGCCCCCCGCCGCCCCCAGCTGCTCCACAGATGTCTCTGTGCCACACTACATTTCTCCCCACTGCCAGGGATCCCCTGGGGTGGTTCTCTTAACTAGAGTTTACTCATTCTAGAAAGAGCAAACAGGATATTATTTGAGCAAATAATTTACTCTTTGTCTTTTTCCTTCCTTTTATTTCAAACATCCTAATACCTGACAGAAAACTCGATATCGACCTTTTTTATCTTGTGCCAAGGCTTAAACCCTTTAAAGAAATGGTGCCAGGTACCCCAGAGAGGAAAGAGAGAAAAGATAATGACTTTCAAGTCCAGCAGAAAAAGAAGGCAGGGATTTCCAGAGACCGTGTAAGGAGATTAACGTGAGAGGGTTTCTCTAATATTAGAGATCCACATATTGCTCCGTGGCCAACTCTGACAAAGGGAAGAGACCCCAAGGGTGGTTGCAGAGGGCACCTAAGGCTGGTCCTATAATCCAGTGCCCTCAGGTTGGCTGCTAGGGCTGATAGCCCCAACTGGACTGTAGCAACAGGCCATCTCAGTACGACCACAGCACATGACCAGAAGAACCAACCTGATGTTCTGACAATATATAAGTTTTTTGCACAGTCCTTGGAGGTGGGGAGTCCAATTGAGGACTGAAATTATATTTTCCACCAGCCTTGATGGAGGGGGAGCCAGGGCAGATTTCAACTGATTTAAATCTATGAAGAAACATAGTGATTCTTGAAAAATAGGATCTGTTGGCTGATATTCATATATCAACAAATATTTGGGAATGAGGGCTGGGAAGGAAGAGGAACTTTCCTATTCTAACTGGCACAGTCTCTGAATCTGAACCAGCAGGCTCCCTGTAGATCAGATCAGGTGTGTGGAGGCAGTGTGACCACAGTGGCTGAGAAAGAGCAGAGGGCTGCCCTGTAAATCCTTCAGGGGGTAAAAGAGGGCCCAGGAAAAAACATGGAGAGTGGGTGGAGTAACATAATTGAAAACAGCTTGGAAAAGTGGGCCTAATTTTTTTTGAACTAAAAATGAGTAAAATGTCTTTTCAAGAACTGAATATAAAAATGAAACCAAGAGATAAAGAAAACTCACTATATTTAGTTGTTCACACACACACACACACACACACAGACAGCGAGAGAGAGCGAGAGAGAGAGAGAGCGCTAATACAGTAGCCACGCAATACATTAAGAAAATCTTCTCCTCCTGTACATTTAATAAGTTATCTGGTTGTGTGATGATCCAGTGCTTGGAGATCGGGGGAGCAAGAGGCTTCCTGACCCGCTAATAGACCTTAAGCGCCTGCGGACCCATTCTACTGGAAAGCAAAACTACTGGGGGTCGGGGTAGGCAGTGTGGCCTTTTCTGTCTGCAAACACTGTGACTTCTTGAAGAAAGCACTCGGAGCAGAGGAAGGGAGAAGGACACTGTCCAAGCAGGCCAGGTTAGCTGAGTCAGCTTTGGCAATCTGGACAGCTAGTGTGGTAGGCCATTTTCACACCCACTTTCTGACCTAACTCTCATTTCCAGTGAGATCAGTGGGATCTAGGTAGCAAGTTACTTGCTTAATCCATAGATTTGGTGTAATCTTCATTGTTGTTATAAATTATACGAGTCCCCTTATGTAATGTATCTTATTTAATTATTGTAATCGCACATGATGTTAGGCTCATTGTACATATTCTGAGCAATATGCAATTCCCCAGAGTGACTAGTAGAATAATTCAAACCAGAACCCACGCACTTACTTTCTCTTTATAATGCTGCTTCTAACAACACAGCAATATTTGCTTTCACCTGCATTCCACAGAGGTGGCACCAGTTGTGGGAAGAGATCAATGTCACAAAGCCACTGAAATCTGTTAAGGACCATGCAAGGTCAATGATAATTTATTTTGAAATGTCACATAAAGAAAGAAGGAATCATGTGAAAGAGAAAAAAAGGGCCTTTTAGAAATAATTAAGAAGGGCTAATACTTAGCACCTGGAAAATATGAGTTTATTTTTGTTATGTTAATATACTCATTATTAAAGCCCAGTTCTGCACTGGGAAGTCCAATAAGTTGAACAGGCTTTGAAAAGACAAATCCAGACAAAACCACTGACTTCGTTTTATAAAATTGCATTGATTACTGTTATAATGAAAGAAAACATGCATAAGGTTAGAAGGCAGCAAAGTGAATCTTTTCTATTTGAAGAATTAAGAATCCTTAGTACACAGGGATTATCCATTATCTGCAAATATGTTATTAGATTTTCTCTTTATGCATCCACCCTTTTTTTTTCTTACAAAAACTGTCACAGATGTGGTCTTAAAATCCCTGCAGTGTTCGAAAGAAGCAATACATTTTTCTACTCCTGCAGTGTGAGCCAACCATCAACAGATGAACTAAGCCCAATCACTCCATTCCCTTTTTTATGATATTAGCATACTGGTAGATTAGCAAAATGCTGTTAATACTGTCTATCTTTGTTCATTGGTTTAGTCATTCAGTCAAAAAATATTTAATGAGCATCTAATATGTCCCAGGCACTGGAAAAACAGAGATGAATCAAATAGTGGACCCTGCCTACATGAAGCTGAATTTTGTAGTGTAGGTGCATGGAAAAACAAAGAATTGGGATGATATTTTGAAATATTATGAGAAGTCACCTTGTTTCTCGGAAAATCTTTTTACTTTGTGGTCTTTTCACCATTTAACCAGGCAGAGAAACTTAGGCTGATTGCCTCAGAGAAGAAAAGACACAAAAGAATCCAGCCAGAACAGAGTCAAATTACTGGCTGAGAATATGAAAAGAAAGCCTGGAAAGCTTTAATTTCTAAGCACCTGGCCTTTGGGGGAGAGGGAGTGGAGCTTATCTTTTGTTTTATTTATTTTATTTTATTTCATTTATTTTATTTATTTCATTTATTTTCAAATTCTAAAACCTTGGCTCTGCTTCAGTAGAGTAAAACCTGGAAGACTGACCAGTTTCTACCAAAAACCAGGGCATGGGATTGAATGTATAAAATGCTTTCCTGCCTCAGAGGAGAAAGACCCTTTCTGTGTTGAGGGAGGAGCTTTGAGAAAGTTGAGAAAGCAGAGCTAGAGTGTTCAGATGCAAATGTGGGGTCTGCTGAAACCTCTGCATGGAAGCTGAGGAGATGGAAGGGTGCCACCTAGAAACATTTAGGATCTGAGAATAGAAGGTGCCCTGCTTTCCATCTGGAGTAGCCCTGCTGGCCTTCTGTTTGGTCATTGCCTATGCCAAACTACATGTTAAATATTTTTAACATTTTCCTTACACTGGGGAGTTTCAGTGGGTTTTCATCAGAGGGTGTAATATGATGTGACTTGTGTTTTGAAAGATCACTGAGTGAAGATGAAGAGGATAGACTGGAGGAGGAATGCCCAGAGACCCACAGAAAAGCCTGGAAGCAGTGGTACAGGCTTGAGGGGATGGCAGCCCCAGTTGTGAAGTGTCAGGACTGACTCAAGTTCACTTCTCAGGGAGAGGAAGGAGAGAGACTGTGGGATTGCTCCCAGATTGCTGGCACAGTGGGCTGAATGGTGGTGCCATTAACGGGTAGATAATTCAGGAGAAGGAGGGGGCTTAGGAAGGGAGATAACGAGTTCGGTTTTCATCTAGATGTGCTATGAAATCTTAAAAGTCCTTGAGAAATTGGAGAAATATGAACTGGTTGATCATAAGGTAAGGAGGATTTGAAGCTAGTGGAACAAATAAACACACTGTGTTTATTAATGAATCGTGATGCCTCTCAAGGGAGGTCTCTGGTTCTATTGGAGGGCTCTGCCCTTGGCCTATTTTTTCAAGAACTTGGATGTAGACACAGAAGATATGCTCACCAAATTGCTGTATGATGCAAATATTGAAGAAATAGATATTACAGTAGATGACTGAATTAAAAATTCAGAAGGCTGAAGCAATTGTCTGAAAATAACAGGATGACACTTAGAATAAATATAAAGTCTTACATTTAGGTTTAAAGCAAAATAAATGGCACAGTTACAGGATCTGAAGGTCTGGCTTGGCAGCAATTTCTCCCAACAATTAAATCGGGATTTTTGTTGGCTTAAACTTTATGATGAATCAACAGTGTGATGCAGCCACTTAAAGGCAACCCCCTCTCCAGATGTGATGAAGAAGAGTTTAGAAGACACACTTCCTAGCAAAGTTCCCTCAGTTTTTCAAAACTAAGTGTTTTTTAGAATAAAAATAGTTTAAAGAAGCCACAGATTAAAAACCAAGGCTTTTGGTCATTTATTCCAAACACACAAGGCAGGGAATTGCTCTCACTTGGTGGCTTTATGTCCCTGATTGCATCAATTCATCCAGAGACAACTCGTGCCCACTGAATAGACATGTGCTTTCCTGCATTTTCCAGGTCCTTTCAGCTGGGTTGGGACCATGTGACAGAGTTCTGGCAGATAGGAATGAGAGCAGAAGTGATACGGCACTTCTGGTCCTAGGTTCCTAACTGTTGCTGTGTCTCCCGTATCCTTCTTCCTCCTGATCAGAAGAACTTAAAGTCATATGTTGTGGTGCTGGCAGACAAGATGGAGAGAGCCTTCACCCCTGAGTCACTGGATAGTAGAGAGCTCTGCTGACCCACATGACTTCACATGAGCAAGAAACAAAATTTTGCAGTTATTGAGCACCTGCAGTTTAGGGGTGTCTCTATTGTTGCCACTAGCATAACCCCCCAACCCTAAAAGCATTTATCCTTGAACATCACCTGGCAAAGGTGTAGCAATGGCTTAGCCCTTATACTTCTCTACAAGGAACTTCTGAGAAACTCTGCTTGTAGCCCCAGTTTTGAGGTTTTTGGTGGATAAATAATGTACTCACACACAAAACTGATGGAACTCAATTTTAGTAACATGCCAAAGAAAACCACTCTTCTGGTCCACAATTCCTTTATATTAAAAAAAGTACCAATTTATACTAAGGCATTAAAAACATTTATTCATAAAATGTAACACACTTTGTGAATTATCCCAGAGAATGTTCTTATATTGGCTCAGGGTTTTGACGGGCCCTAAGGTCCCTTCCAGTTCATGAAGTAGAGCAGAAATTATAATGTAAGTATAATGGAGGAAATCTTAGAAGTCATCTAATGCTACCAAATACCAGACTTTATAGAGTAGGAAATTGAGCCTACTCTATATCTCGAATTGAGAGAATTCGAGATATTTATCCCAGGTTTCTTTGATCTCCTGAATTCCATTTGCAGTGTTCTTCCCAGTACATTGTTTTAAAATTATAATATTTAAAAGCAAACAATGACAACAATAAAAAAACCCTCTTAACTCTTTTTTCCTTGCAAGGAGCTGATTCCTTTCTCCTGAACCTCTTCCATTGTTATGACTCCATGAAAGGGGACAGAGAAGTTTCCTTAGGAACAAAGAGAGGAAAGAAGATGTACAGCAGATGGGAAATCTGTGCAAGCATAGAGCCTACCTTATTCTCATACTACATAACCTTTCCTGGTCTTTCCCCTCTTCTTCTTCAAGCCTTTTTCCTATCACACACATACACACACTACAAAATCTTTCTGGAACAGATACCTTATCTTCTTTCTCATTCCAGTTTAAACTTAGTCTAGGACAGTGATATTTTTAGTTCAATGAAGTTTTTATAAACTCTAGTTTATCATTTTAACCCCAGAGCATCCTTATCTCAAGGATCTTTCCCTATTCTCCACCCCCTAGTTTTAACTCTTTGCTGCAGAGCTTAGAAAGAAGCTTATTAGAATGATGATCCCTTGGTTAAACCAAGGTCTCCTGCAGCTCATGTCATCATCTGCCAGGCTGTCACTCAGGGTAGCCAGTGGTACCTCCATCATGGACAGATGTCCAGCTTGTGCTCACCACGTTGGGAAGCCCAGTGGTCAGTGCCATTTTTTCCTTTTTCCCTTGTACCTTCCTGCCCAACTATTTGTTGCTTCAATTGGCAATCTCATGGAATGGCCAGCAGGCCCCTGTGTTTTTTCCTTCTACAGTCAGGTCTAGGTTCATGAGAATCCTAGGAGTCTCTGCCACCCTTGACTTGATTCCATGGAAAACCAGGAGAGTGATCCTTGCTCTTTGGACATTCACTAACCTTCCTTGACTTTCCCCTAGCCCCTTCTCTGTGCTCCAGGAACCCCATGGTGGGGCCACAGGCTCCTGCAATCCTCCAGGAGGAAGGAGATGCCAGTCTTCCCTTTGTACCATCTACCATGTGCCCTCATTTCACTAGAGAAGTCCTTAAAGACCTCTGCCTTTGGAAAGTCAGGAAGTCAGTTGAATTTTACCTCCTCCCACAATAGAGGTGGGAAAGAAAGGGACACTTACTACTTCAATAATAATAAAACCAACGTAGCGCTTGCTGTGTGCCAACTACTTTACAAACACTCTACATGATAACTCATTTAATCCTCATCATGACTCTAATGAGTAGGAATTCTAAAGAAAGTGACTCTTTTGTTTTTATTAATACTGAGGTAGAAGTATAGTGAATACTGCTTCATAGGTTCTACCGAAATACTCAGTATTACAGCCCCAAGAATATTATAGTCCAAGTCCTTTTGCTCTCAGTTTAGAGCTCTCTCCAAAATTACATGATCACCAGTCAGTAATCCTGAAGGAACAGGAAAAGGTGTTGTTCTGTGTATCACACTCTTATGCTACAATTACTTTGCTGCTTACAGTAGGAGAGTAATATGAATGTATGCATGTCGGTTTACATCTTTTTATTGCTTTTTAACTGTAAGAGTGATAAATGCTATAACAAATTCAAACAAGAAAGAAATGTAACAAATGAAAAATGATTTTTGGTTAGTCATTTGCCTCATCCCGTTACATTTAACCACTTTAAACAGTTTGAGTGTGTGTGTGTGTGTGTATGTTTTCTTTGTGTATACTTTCCTCAGTGTAGATACAAGTGTACATATATAGATATTTGTTTTAATTGTTGTAAAAATAGGATATGCTATACATGCTTACCTATATGCATATATATGCTATATGTACCTATGTGACACTCCTTTTTGTGCCACTTAGCCAGCCAGAAATCTCGGTGGCCATCAGTGCCTCTGCCCGGACTTCACTCAGGCCCACTGGGCTCACTCGCAGGCTGCTCTCAGCTCACACTACTGGCCCAGATCCTGTGCCCACCATGCTCTGCGCTTAGCCTGTGGCTGGTCCCGGTGTGCAGTGACAGGCTTCCTCCTTGGGCACTGGCGTCTGGACAAGGCGGGATGTGGCAGTGCCCAAAAACTTGGAGATGCCAGAGCCCCAAGGGATGTTACAGCTTTTTATTCATTTAACATAGCACCACATCAGTGCATGTAGATACATCTCATTTTTTTGGTCATTTTGTTCTATTCCTTGGTATGGATGTTACATGAATTATTGATCCATTTTCCTATTGATGGTATTTGCACTGTCTCCCATTTTTTGCTGTTATAACAGTGTTACAATGTACACATACAGACACACACGCACACACACTCACACATGTCCCTTTCCCGGTAGACCCAGTACTTTTCTAAAATAAATTCTGTAAGTGGTACTTCTGGGTTGTAGAATGTCTTTATTTTAAATTTGAAAAATTCTGCCAAATGGTCTTTCAAAAATGTCATACGAATTTACACATTACAGAAATTACACATTAACAGAATTTGAAGGGGTTTACCTCCTTATCCGCTTAAAAACACTATATGTCATCAAAATTTTATAAATTTTGCCAATTTAATAAGAAATAACTTTTGTGTATTATGGATTATGTAATTGTCAGTTTGAGCATTTTTCAAATATTTATTGACCAATTGTAATTTTCTCTCTAAAATGCCTCTTCTTATTTGTTCATTTTATTCTCCCTCCTTCTGATTTTGGTCTTTTGATGTTGTTTTATTGGAGTATTTTAGCTATAATGGATGTTAACTCTTTGTCTTTTATCTGTGTTGCAAATATTTTCCCACAGTCCTCATTTGGCTTTTAAATTTGTTCTTGTGAACTGGTTTTTGCCAAAAAGAAGTTTTGACTTTTTAATCATTCCAAACTGTCAACCTTTCCTTTATGGACTCTGGGCCTCCTGTTAGACTTAGAAGGTTCTCCCCATTCCAAGACTGTAAAAATGTGGACAGTGTATTTATTTAGAGCATTAGATGACCAAATTCAAAGAGGCCACAGTAACATAATTGATAGGATGCCAAAGAAAATAGCCCGAAGCCCTGCCGAGGAATCTGCCTAGCCCTCCTTTTCCCCTCCACTGTACTTTTCCAGCCTGTGATTATTTGTTATGCCTCTAGGCAGCCCTGACTTTCCATTAAGTCCTCCTCCCTCCTCTTTTATTCCTGTGCAGAGAGCTGTTTGCTTTTCAGTTTTTGCTTTTTGTTTTCACAGACTGTGATGGCCAATAAGTGCGACCCCTTTGACCTGTACTTCTCCCTTCCTAGGACCAAATGCAGCATTACTGACTATATGTACACCTTCCTGTTCTCCCGTCTCTCCTTTCATCCTCCCCCTTCCTGGAGTGAGCAAGCAAGGGAGCCAAAAGCAGACTTTGACACATCTGCCCTGGCTTGGCTCTATTCCAATGGGAAAGTTTGATGTTGCAAGCTTTTGAAAGTCGCTCACATTTCCCTGACTTACAATCATGCAGGCTTCCTTGACTTCCTTCTAATTCAATAAGGATAAAGAAAGCAAGCTGTTTGCTGCAGCCTGGGTCCTGAGGGAATCAGACCCAGGCAAATGGATAACCTAGAGCCATTGTCATGGGCCCCTTTTTTTGTCCCTTCTGTCTCCAACACCCTGCCCACCCGAGGCTGCCTTTTCTTTCTAGGCAGGGGCACTCTATTGGGGCATAATCTGATGCGAAGTTTCTCTCTTGGTGGGGTCAACCACAGTCCAATGTCAAGGGTTATCTTAGGAGGATTTTTGCCCCACTACAGTCTCCATCAGCCTCCAACATCTGCTGTGTATGTTTATTTAAACATACTCTCTAAATAAAAGCAGTATGCTTTCTATGTGAATGTGGTTTCCAGACATGTCCCCCAGCAACCAGGGCTGCATGTGTCTGCCAAACCTAGATCCCTCTTAAGTAGCTATTTGGCAGCCACCCCTTCTCCCCAACTTCCCAGGTATTTATGGGGGGCAGGGAAGAGTGCAGGGGATGGAGGGCTGAGGCAAAGGGCTACGATGTTAGCTTTTAGTGAGCAAGGCCGGGCAGTGGAAGGCTGACCGTTACCTCTAACTCACCCTGCATGGGAAGGCCCCTCCTCACAATTCTGTCCTGGAGGAACAAAGGTCCCACTTCCCTTGGACCTTTGCTGGGGTGCAAGATCCTGCCTCATAACGCTGCGCTTGTTGTTGTTTAAATCCTGTTAAACAGCAGAATTTCCAAGAACACCCAGGCTGTCTTGTGATCTTTGGGATTGTGCCATGGGTGCTTTTATCACTTTCTTTCGTTTTGGCTATCCGTATTTTCTGATGTTAGTAGTCTGATATAATTCTAAGTATTGCTTTTAATATTAAAACAAGGTTTCATTTTAACTTTTAAATGTTATCCTCAGGGAAGCTCTCAAAATTCCCAGGTGGGGGTTAAAGGAAGCTGTGTGGGAATATAAATGAGTAATAAGGCCCCGAGATTTAGGAAGCCCTGGCTAAATGTCGGTTATCATTATCGTCATTGCTATTACTATTACGGAGCAGAAATAAGTTTGGGGTGGAAGTAGAGAGTCAGCACTGAGTGAGGGGCAGACAGCTGATTCTAGAGTTAGATGGCACTTCAGCCACATTGATGTTTAGGAACCACACAAGGTTTTCAGCTAGTGACGTTCCCAGGGGCAGGAAGGATGGTCATATTTTGATGTTTTTGCAGTGTTTTGGGAAAAAGGGCAGAGAGAACTGAATTCCAAGGGGATCCCGAAGCAAAGAAAGATTGCTGGTCTGGAAACTCCTGAGATATGTGCTTACCATATACACAGGCTTTTCTAAGATCATTTTGATTTCAAATATTCTGTCCTTGTGCTTTGACAAATGTAGCCAAGGGTTCTGATATTTACATTAGAAAACACGACCGCCATATGTCTCCTTAAGCACAGGAAAACTCTAAATGATGCATGAGTCCCTCTGTTCAACATGCATCATGAATCCTGTATGCCCCAAATATTTTGAAATTTCCCTTCACTGAAAGGAGCGGAGAACCAGCAGCTCAGTGACACACGAGCTGCTGAAATGGGTTATTGAAAACCCATTTCAACCAGAGGGTACCGTTGCCTCTGTGGCTTCATGCCTCAAGCTCACACACAGGGCCTCTGCTGTTTAGGGTGCCAGGAACCCCTCTAGGGATCCAAGTATTCAAGGCTGATGAAGATGATTTCGAGGTGACATCTGAAAAGGCTGTATGTATGGCATAAAGGCTTCCCTGTATGAAATCCTGGCAAAGCTGTTCAGCAACTTGTGAGTGGATGGAGAGAATGGGAATTTAAGAGGGCATAGTGCCATCCATGGCACAGCTGGCCATAGACAGGAAGTTAGAGACCATAACTCTCTTTTTCGTCTGAACTAAAAAGCTCCAAAAAAAAAAAAAAACCCGCAAGACTTGGCAATTGTAGTAAAGCATGACTCTATGCCTAACTGGTGAAATTTACTTTGTAAAAAGCGAGATTTAAGATTATAGGGTTAAGAAGTGGCAACACAATTATTGGAACAAATAGCCACTGATTGCCTTCTTAATCAAATAAATTTGAACCTTGGGAGAAAAATAGGTGGCCTGTGATCTAAGACACTCCTTGTCTTCATAAAGCAACAGAAAAAACTGGATAATTCCAGGGAAGAAATTTGAGTTCATATATTCGTGGGTGTTGCCTTTATTTATTTATTTTATTATTATTTTTTTCCTGAGATGAGGTCTCACTCTGTCTCCCAGGCTGGATGGAGTGCGATGGTGCTCACTGTAACCTCAAACTCCTGGGCTCAAGTGATCCTCCTGCCTCATTCTCCTATGTACCTGGGACTACAGGCCTGTGCCACTACTCTCAGCTAATTTTTAAAATTGTTTTTGTAGAGTCAGGGTCTCCTGATCTTGCCCGGGCTGTTTGAGTCTCCTTTTATTGCCTTTAACATACATACTCATCAGCCACTGATGAACCTAGAACCTTCCAGTATAGTAAGAGCAATGACAATAGGCTGTTCTGATTCACTGGAAACAAACAAAATAAAGGCGTGTGGCCTTTCACTAGATAATCTTTGCTTTTGAACCTGACCCCTGAACCCCCTTCAGAGATGAACAAGCCCATTATAGTTCTGACATCTCAATGAGCTCAGCCCAGGGGTCTGAAATCCTGACCTAACAGTTGAACCGCTCATGCTTAATAGTTTATTTAGGTTTCTTTCTGTAGAAGGAACACACAGAGGGCTCTGTATTAGTAGGGATTGTGGCTACATATCTACCACTATTGCCCTGCCAGGCTGATTTCTAAAATGAAAGCATCTATAATTTTTCTAATGACAATATTAATGTTCTCTATGAAATTAAAACAAGAATGATCTGAACTGATTTAAACATTCAGAGAATGTCTGCTTTTACATGAAACTGTAATGACATGTTCAGGATACAAAGACAGTCACCATTTTTGGTATGGAGTAAGAGATTCACCGCATTCATTAATTAATTCCTTCAAAAACATCTTGTGAGCATCTAACAGCACAGGTACAAAACATCCTGTATTGTAAGAAACACTCAGACAAAGGAAGAATTTATTACACTTGCAGTTAGGGCCATAATTTCCTGTTACCATACATTAGTGACTTTCTAGAAAGGGACTTTTTTTCTAGATCTTTAATACAATCTAACATTTAGGAAGTGCTTTATTATGCACTATGCACTATATGTGCATTTTCTTTTCTCCTCATAAAAATTGTATGTTGTCAGTTGTATTACTATTTCGTCATTATGGATGAGATAATTAGGTATAGAGAGGCTAAGTAGCCTTTCCAAAGTCATTCCACGAGTAAATGGCAACACTAGAATGCAAATGCAGATGTGTCAGACAGTAAAGCCCATGCTCCACTGAGATTCTTTTTTGGATCTATTTACAAAGAACATTCTCACATGTAATCTCAGGTAAATCTCAAACCCCTCCCTGTATTAAATACTATTATCCTTATTTTACACACGAAACTAGTAAGGTTAACACACATATTTAGGCCCAATCAGCTTTTTAAGTAAATCATTTTTAATGCCAATTATATTAACCATTAGAAATTCCTAAATAAGATATTTCCACATGGTATATGTTAAATATTTGTCATCCAAGAAAATGTTAATGTTCAATTCAAAAAAAAATTTTTATCAACTCCTTTTCTGTATAAGGTTGCCAGGTTTAACAAATAAAACTACAGAATGCCTAGTTAAATTTGAATTTCAGATAAACAACACATGATTTGCATGGGACATATTTACACCAAAAATTATTCATTGTTGATCTGAAATTCAAATTTAACCAGGCATCCTGTATTTTATCTGGCAGCCCTATTTCTGGAAGATATATTTAATAGGTAACAAATGAGAACATTTTAAGCTATTTTCTTTTTTCTTTCTTTCTTTCTTTCTTTTTTTTTTTTGAGACAGGGTCTCACTCTGTTACCCGGGTTGGAGTGCAGTGGCACTATCATAACTCACTGCAGCTTCGACTTCCCAGGCTCAAGCAGTCCTCCTACCTCAGTCTCCTGAGTAGCTGGAACTACAGGCATGCACCACCATGACCAGCTAATTTTTAAATTTTTTCGTAGAGACGGGCTCTCCCTTTGTTGCCCAGGCTGGTCTCGAACTCCTGGCTTCTGGTGATCCTGCCACTTTGGCCTCCCAAAGTGATGGGATTACAGGCATGAGCCACAGTGCCCAGCCCTGAGCTAATTTTTTAAAATTAGAAAACTATTCCTTTATCACCATCTAAACTTGAATTGAGCATATATCTGCATATGATGTCTGTCTACCTGCTATATAAATGTGTGGTATGGTCTCTGCCTTCCAGGAGCTTACAGTACCAAACAGTCATTTGAATGTAAAAATAGTGATGAGTTGATAATTTATTGCTTCTAGTTTTTGCTACTAAAAATTAATAATAGGAATTCCCACTTGAATAATGTTTGATGACTGGCACTGGTTTAAGATTCACAAAATCTTATGTGAGCTGTAAATATTACCATTTTACAGGTGAAGACAAAGAGGCAACATAGTTTCTTGTCTAAGGAGACAAAGCTAGGAAGCGGGAGAACAGGGGTGTATGGTACTTGATTCCGGACTCACTCATTTTTTCTCTATGCTCTGCAGTGCCTTAAAGCATCTCGGAGCAACAGGCCAGTCATAGATGTGGAGCACAAGGAAGGTGCTGCCAGAGAGAATGAATATCCTGCCTTTGGGGACACCTGTATGACTGTACTACATCCCAGGTAACTGTAGAGGGCAATGATTCTCCAGGGAAGTGTCTACAGGTTGGCCTCAAGCCCCTCCGACTCTGTTAATGGAGCAGTCAGGGTTGGCTCTGGTGAACAACCTGGAAGCTAAGTTTTTTGGGAGCAAAAAGTAAGCCAGGAAAAAAATGCAGGTCTTCTAGAAATGGTCTGCTTTCCATCTAAGGTGAGATTTTTCTAGGTGGCTGTGGTTGTTAATTTTATATGTCAAGTTGACTGAGCCACAGGGTGCCCAGATATTTGGTGAAACATTAGTCTGGGTGTTTCTATGAGGTTGTTTTTGAATTTGTTTAACATTTAAGTTGATAGACTGAGTAAAATAGATTGTCTTCTGTAACGTGAGTGGTCTCACCCAATCTACTGAAGGCCTGAATAGAACAAAAGGCTGACCCTCTCCCATATGAGAGAGAGTTGCTCCTGCCTGACTGTCTTTGGCCTGGAACATCAGTTTTTTTCCCCCACTTTTGGACTTGAAGTGAATCATTGGCTCTTCCTGGGTCTCCAGCCTTCTGGCCTGCAGACTGAAACTACACTGTCAGCTCTCCTGGGTCTCTAGCTTGTCAGCTGTAGCTCTTGGGATCTGTCAACCTCCCTAATGGTGTGAGCCAATCCTCTCTCAATCTGTATTATGTATATATCTGTATCTATATCCATATCTGTATCTATATCCATATCTGTATCTATAACCCATTCATTCTGATTCTTTAGAGAACCATGACTCATACAGTAGGTTAATGCCACCTCTACATCTGACAAGGAAAGCAAATTGATCTTACCTCTTTCAAAAACCCAGAATGGCTTTCTTCCACAGCAGCTCATCCTGTCCTGTCATAACTGTGTGTTATTTATTCAGTGAACACTTATTAAGTACTTGATGTATAAGATACCATGAGAAGGTCAATGACCTCATAGGGCATTTCAGGATAGTAGGGAGTCACCTATCCATGGCTCAGGTCAGAGGTTTTCAAACATTATTTTTACCAAGTCTATTTTTTTAAGTCTTACAAAAAAAAATCATGTATAAAGTATATGGAAGGGGATCAGTTTTGATAAAACGGGCAGCGCTGGGGCAGGGTGGGGTGGCATGGAGGCCCTCTTCAGTGCTGGGAGCTCCTTACTCAGAGCCTCTGTTGGTTTTGTTTTCTCATGTAAAATGGAAGTTTATTGTATTTGCTTTTAACACCGTTTTCTTCTTGAAAGAAAATAACATTTTATTATACAAGTTACACATGCCTACTATAGAAAACATAGTTGTACTCTAGTAAAAAATTACCCATAATCTAATATTCTGCCAGAGAAAACTACTAACATTTTCATATTACTGAAACACACACACAGACACATGTTTGCATATCTATTTTCATACTATACATAGACCAAAGCCCTTCTAAAAATGACTCCTTTCAGAACAACTAACCATATAGAATTGGATTACATCCTTTAATCAGGAAGTACTAGAGTAAATTTATCTTAACTAAAGAACCCGAGTTTTGTGTACAATAAACCCTCCATATCCATGAGTTCCCTGTCTGTGGATTCAAGCAACTGCAAATTAGAAATATTTGGAAAAAAAACTACAATAAAAATTATATGAATAAAAAATGGTGTAACAACTATATACCTAGCATTTACATTGTATTATGTATTATAAATAGTCTAGAGACGATTTAAAGTATGTGGGAGGATGTGCATATGTTATATGCAAAGATTAATCCATTTTATATCAAGGACTTGAGCATCTTCAGATTTGGTATTCACAGGGGTCCTGGAAGAAATTCGCCATGGATATGGAGGCATGACTATATACATCAGAGCCTTGACATACAGATAAATGTTGTGTTCTTTACAATAGTTACCTAGCAAGGCTATACACTCCAATAATGCTGAGAATATTTTTTTTCAGATTGTCTATAGAGCCCTTAGTACCTTTCTCTGAATATCTCTAGTTATAGTAAATATTTATTCTTTAGGAGTTAATTGAATGTCTGAAAACAGTTGTATATTCAAAGAATAAAGAGAATGACTAAGTTGGATAATGTGAATAACCCGTATGGGGTTCCAAAATATTTTGATAAAGGGCAATGAATTGGATTTTCTTAATTTTTTTGAAGTCAAGCATATAGAGAAAGGTCTAAAGTATTTCCCCTCTGGCAGCATTGCTAGAATATACATATTGTCTTAGAGGTGTATTTTGGAAGAGGATCCAAGGCCTTCAACTGCCTGGCCCTGGTGCACTTCCCCGATCTTTACTCCCTCTTCTCCTATACGTATACTGTATACTCAGGTCATACCTGCTTTCCTAGTACAACCTGTCTGAGTTTTCCTTTGCAGTGCTTCTCAAACTTTACTGTATCCATAATCAGCTGAGGATCTTGTTTTAAATGCAGGCCTGATTGAGTAGCTCGGGGATGGGTCCCAAGTTTCTACTTTTCTAACAAGCTCCCAGGGACCCCACTTTGAGTAGCATGATTTCAAGGCTCAGCTCAAAATATTCCTGAATTGTTTTTGGATAAACAAGAGATCCCTTCCTCTCTCTATCAGTGGTTCCCAAACCTGTCTGCGCACTGAAATCCCCTGGGGAGCTTCAAAACCTACTGGTGCCTATGTCCCATCCCAGAGATCGTGGTTGGATTTTTAAAAGATTTTCAGGAGATTTCAACATGCAGACAAGTTTAGGAATCTAAATACTCACAGTGCCTCCCATGCCTCATTATGTTTTAATTATGGCAATTGTTAGTTTGTTGGCCTATTTTGTCTTTGCTTTTGTCTAATCTGCCCTACCAGGTCACTGACCTCATGCTGTTTTACAAACCTAGTACTTAATAGGTGTTTGCTGAATATGTAAAAAAATTAAAAATAAAAATGAAAATGAATATGTAAAAGATATTACCCTCATCATCAGCCCCAGTAGAATAGGGCCTCTCATAAAGCCTTTTACCTAAAATAACTTGTCTGACTTTTTCATATTAGACTTGTAGAAACTGCTGTTCTTTACACATTCAACCTTTTCATCTTTGCCCTGCAAATGCCATCAAGAAACTTTTCTGTTACAGTTTTTATTTTGCATGGCTGAGTTTTCTTTTGCTACTCTAGGGTTACTAAGGAATTCAGCACAGCCCAGGGATCCAGGGACACCTGCCTGCCACCCGCTAGGATTCCAAAAGAGCAAGATTAGGGACTACCTCAAGCTTGTGCCCTGGCCCTCTTCCACAGGGGGGTCATCCTGCATGAACCTAGAGCAATAGAAGGTGGCCTGTTACCCCATCTTTGAAGGGTCTATCCAGGAGCTACATATCCCTGAAAAGATTGAGTCAATTCTCTTTCCTATTATACTCTTCCCCTTGTGATTTCCCAGCAGCTGTAAACAGTGCAGAATTGGCCGAGTGTATGCAGCAAAAGCCTGGATCTCAAGGTTCTGTCTCATGACAGAGTGAGTACTTCCATGTCCTTGTGACAGCCTGCATGGCTGCTTCCAGTCCTCCTGCTTTACAGTCATACCTGGGAGGTTGAGCAAAGGTCCCACACTGCATTTATTCTTGGAGAATTATTAAGTCTTACAGTCACCCTTTGTGGTGTGGTTACTACATAAGTTTCCAGGTCCTTAGGCTGCTCCCTGATGTTTAGAACAGATTTGTGTGATGTGCTGACATTGTGTCTAACCCACAAAACAGTGCTGAGGCCCTGCAGCAATGAATGACTTAGGAGAGAAGCTACTTGCTCATAACAGAAAACCAAACCCCCATTAGCTTAAACAAGTAGGATATTTTTTCTCATCTAACAAGACACTTGTGTAATGTTGCAGCTCAAAATACCATTAGGAACAATCTTTTTCTATATTCTGCTCTACCATTCTTAGTAAGAAGACACCATCACTTCATGGTTGCAAGATAGCTGCTGAATCTATGGATTTCGCATCCTTAAATCTAGGCAGAAAGAATAAAGAAGAGTGAAGAATCATCCCTTCCAGAATTCTTAGGAACTCTGAGCTGATGTTGCAGGCTACCCTTTGCACAGGAGAGTCTGGTAAAGAGTACTTTTAGGGCCAGGCATAGTGGCTCAGGCTTGTAATCCCAGCACTTTGGGAGGCTGAGGAGGGTGGATCACAAGGTCAAGAGATCGAGATCATCATAGCCAACATCGTGAAACCTTGTCTCTACTAAAAATACAAAAATTAGCTGGGCATGGTGGCATGTGCCTGTAGTCCCAGCTACTCGGGAGGCTGAGGCAGGAGAATCGCTTGAACCTGGGAGGTGGAGGTTGCAGTGAGCCGAGATCATGCCACTGCACTCCAGCCTGGCAACAGAGTGAGACTCCATTTCAAAAAAAGAAAAAAAAAGTACTTTTAGCTGGGCACAGGGCCAACTTATCCATTAGGCATAGCAGGCGCAGTACCTAGAGCTCGCCATACTTTTAGGGACTTACAAAAATGTTTTTCATTTAATTTCTTTTAAAATCAGAAGAAAAAATGAATACAATAAATATGAGTATACAATAATAAATTGTCAGGATTGTGTTTGTTTAACAGTGCAGTTGTAAAATATAATTTTAATTTTATTATCTAAATGGAGGAAGGGCGTCCATGATGGCAAAAGCACCTAAGAACTATGGAGTTAACATGCAGCCCCAACTGGTAATGTCGATGTTTAGAACAAAGTCAGGGATGTGATTGTTTGCTTTATTTTTGGTAAAAAATAAAGTGAATTTTCATAGCTATATTTGTGATAGATCAAAATTGGAAACAACCCAAATGTCCATCTTTTGGGGAACTGATAAGTAAATGTGGTTCATCCTAACAATGAAATACTACTCTGTAATGAAAAGGAGTGAATCATTGATACATAGGAAAGCTAGACAAATCTCAAAATAGTTATGCTGAGAGAAAGAGTTCAAACAAACTACATGCCCTGTGATCCCATTTATATAAAACTCTAGAAAATGCAAACTTATCCTTAATGACTGAAAGTAAGTCAGTGGTTGCCTCCAGAGAAAGAGTTGGGTGGGAGGGAGGAATTACAAAGGGGTGGGGGGATAAATTGGGGAATGATGGATATGTTCACTCTCCTGATTGTGGTGATGGTTTCATGGGTATAGTTCAATACCCAAACTTATCAAATGGTATACTTTAAATATGTGCAGTTTATTATATGTTATTTATACTTCAGTAAAACTTTTAAAAAGTGGAGGGGTGATAGATACTGGATTGGCAATTAATATTTTTTACCCAAAGTGGTGTGATGTTATTTCATCCCTTTAATTTGGATATCAGCACATAGAAAACAATCATACTCTGTGGGGTCCTTACTCAGAAGTTGGGTACATATAAGGAGCCAGGTTCCCAACGGTCTTTATTTAGTACCTTGCACATGCCTTTAACACCCTGAAACTGGGTGTATAATTGGCATTCTTTGGAAGCTGAGCCAAGGTGTATACATTACATAAAAATTACCCATTAGATCTGTGACACGGGCCCTGCCTCTTCTCTCCTTTGGTGTACATTATAAGATACATGACATCATAGTCTCTCTCTGACTGGGCCACTGACTCCAGTTCTCCACTAGGCTCCTTGTGGCTTCATATTCTGTAATGAAGTTACTGTGGGACTGGCTGTGTCCTGAATGTTTCCTCTGCTCATGTCATCTGGTATCATTACCTGATATCGTCAGGGAGGGAGTTCTCACCGTGAGGCCTTTGGGTATGACCTTTGTAGTTTTCCTGATTCTCTAGGTCTCTTTATTTATGTTTACTTTTACTTTCTTTCTCTGCTACCTTCCTCTCCATCCTTTATTCTTTACCACTTGCATTCCCAGGAACATACTACTTCTCACTACAGAGATGAGGTTTCCTTTTCTCATCCTGCAATGTTTGCAGTTTCTGGCTTTTTGTTTCCACTATGGTTCTTGCTGGTTTAGCTACAGGAATGGTGGAGAGCTCTTGACTCAGTGTCTGCTGACTTGGCTGGGATCATCTCTCTGGCACTACGGGTGGGAAAGAAGAATGATTGTGAAGGAGACTTCCATTCTGAACTGTGGTTCCACTTCTTTTAACATATTTTAAGCCAAATATACCTTACACCATAAGAATTTATTGTCTTTTAGAGAATTCCTATTTTTTGTGATATTCCTATTTCTTCCATTTGTATAAATTTGTCTACACTTTTTTTTTTTTTGAGATGGAGTTTTGCTCTTGTTGCCCAGGCTGGAGTGCAATGGCACGATCTTAGTTCACCGCAACCTCCACCCCCTGGGTTCAAGCGATTCTCCTGCCTCAGCCTCCCGAGTAGCTGGGATTACAGGCATGTGCCACCATGCCCAGCTAATTTTTGTATTTTTAGCAGAGACAGGGCTTCTCCATGTCAGTTATGCTGGTCTCGAACTCCTGACCTCAGGTGATCTGCCTGCCTCGGCCTCCCAAAGTGCTGAGATTACACTCGTGCGCCACCGTGCCCAACCAATTTGACTACACTTCTTATTAACATGTGACGAAAGCAGTTCTCTCACATAAGCAAAAAGCCAGAGGACAAAACAAAGTATAATCTTTACCCCAGTAACCTAGGAGCCTAAAAGGGAGCAGCTCATCAGATGACTGGTGCTTGTAGATACACCCACCACCTGGCACCTACACTAGATAACCCTGTACACGGTGAGATTTCAGAAGAAGTTTTGATTGCACTAGTTAAGACTATAATCCCATATTTTCTGAATGATTTTGAGAAAGAAGAAAAATGCCAAAGGGAGGAAATAAAAAGACAGCAAGCTCTAGAAAGACATAAAGAAATGGAAGAAAGATGAAAGAGGCAGTTACAGATTTTCAAGATCACTGGATTCAAGTGCTGATGAAGTTTAAAATTTATGAGCAAGAAAGGAGGAAAGAAGGAGGGTCAGAACTGCCATCGCCCACTGACCTCTACCCCAGAGAAAGGAAAAGAGTTGCACAGGAGTTTTCACATAAAGAACACTCAAACCTCGTTCATGATCTTCTAAAGCTGCCCTTCCTCCCCCACTGGGAAGATCTCTAGTGGCCTGGAAACTCCTTTTTTGATGACAAGGGTGAAATGGTAATGCATAAAAACACACAGAACTATGGTGTTTGAGAGGGCGAAGCCTTGGGAAACAAGAACAAGGATGGAGTTCCAAGTTGTCATAGGTAAGACTAGCAAACCAGGAGGAAAGGTCAATATTAGCAACACTACATAGATGCCTCCAAAATACGTTTCCAATTAATTTGCAGAAATACTTAAGTGCCTTACTATAATGTCTTGCTAAGGACATGGCTCATGCAGAAGAGTCGGGTGAAGACTTGAAAACAGAAATTGAGAAAGAGTATGAAAACTGTGGCAAAACTGGAAAATGTGAAATGTTACGAATTCCTGGTACATGGAAGCATACCTAATGATAGGCTTTAAATTTCTATTATCAGGTATTTGGATAGCTTAAGCTATATCTCTCCTCTTACAGTGGAAATAAATCAACGTAGCA
This sequence comes from Pan paniscus, assembly GCF_029289425.2. Lineage (NCBI taxonomy): Eukaryota > Metazoa > Chordata > Mammalia > Primates > Hominidae > Pan > Pan paniscus. Next base: position 106,950,234 of record NC_073253.2, read on the forward strand.
TAGCAAATTAAAACTCAGGTTTTGGAATGACTATAGAGTAGAGTGACTTTGAACAAATAACTAAACTCTCTGAATAGCAGTGGGCTGGAAAACTAGCTCTCCACAAGAAAACAATAGGCTTAATTTGTAGTGTTTGCTTATTTCCTCGGTATAAAGACTCCAACCATGGTTGATTTCAAACTACCAACAGTTTAATAATCAGCTTTCAAAATTCTTGAAAATTTGCCTATAATCTCAGCTGAGAGAGGCTGAGGCAGGAGAATCACTTGCACCCGGGAGGCGGAGATTGCAGTGAGCTGAGATTGCGCCATTGCACTCCAGCCTGGGGGACAGAGCAATACTCCATCTCAAAAAAAAAAAAAAAAAAAAAAGGGAAAAGAAAAAAAAATTCTTGAAAATTTAACAATTGGCTGTCATGAGCTGGAATGACCCAACCCTAGCCCTCTATTGTCTCTGTTTCTTCACCTTAAAAACAGGACCAATACTGCCCCTCTTAGGGCTAGGATCAGTAAACACATCCCAGCGTTGTGCTCGGTGGATGGATATCACTCCCTAGAAGTAGCCACTGGTATTTATTAGTTTTTCTGAATGCAATACCAGAATACTTTTTCCACTGAAATAAGATGCTATTTTGCAATGCTAAATTTGTTGACATTGTTTTCCAACCCAAGAAATCTTAATAGCTTCACAACCTTTGCCTGCCCATGGTTTATCATTGCCCAATCTGCTAATTCCTTTACTCAATGTTTTGCCAGTAAGTTGAGTATTAGTCAGACTAGTGACTGCCCCAGGGTTGTGCTTTCTCATTAGCTGACTAGTCTGCAGCCTTTCACCTCAGCCCTTCCCCTAAAGGTTGTTTGGGCAGGAATCCAACTAGCAATTACTATATTTCCATTTGCGATTAGAAAAGAAGAGGTTTTTCTTATCTGCAAACATTTGGCCACCAAATGCCAGGAGTATCACTTATATGCCATTTGGAAGAGTCACTGGTCCTTTACTGTTTCTAGACGATGTTTCAAATGGATCATGTGGCTGAATTTGATTCCTATTTTCAGAGAGCAAAGGATAAGCTTAGTGCCTCATAGAATTGTACCTGAAGCACTTACAGAAAGCATGTACCATGTAACCTGTCCCCAAAGAGGAGGCTTCGGTGACAATACTAATGCAAGCTCTGTGAAGCAGGGATAGTCTCTTGCTCAACCTTGTATTCTCATAGCACAGTGTATGTACATCATGGCCTTTCTAGCCCCTCATTGACTCCTGGCCCAGTTGAATTAAATTACCAATCTGGAAGAAGCTAACTTTAAGACCATTTTATGTTTCCAAGAACAATTCAGGATATTAGGTTTTCCTGGGAGGTGGGGTTGGAGGGGAGATCTGACATTATTTATGACTCTGGCTAAGAGGAATGCCAGTACTGAATTAAATAAAATATTGTCAGCATCATGTTCTCTTAGACAAAAGAATATCCCTAGAATCAATTTAGGAAAAGAAAAGAGAGTAAAGATAAAAACAAAAACTTTCTGAGAAGTGGGATTAAGGGGCAAATTACTTCACTTTTCTACATCTAATTTCTTAATCTCTAAAATAGGAGTAATGTTACCTACTTCAGAGTAGGTTATGATGAAGATTACTCAAGATAACCTTTGTAAAGCAATAACATAGTGCCTCTCACATTTGATGACCTGAATACATGGTTTCTAAATTATTATTATTGTTATTGTTGCTGCTGTTGTTATTTTTACAGCACAGTGCAGTTACCAGTATAGGTCAGGAAATCTGTGTTGTGGTTGTCGTCACTATAGTGAAGATATTAGAAGATTAAAGTTGGAAAGAATGTGAGAAAAGTATGTACTCTTGAGTGACATGTATTCTTATCCCCAAATGTTCTTCTTTCATGGGGATTTTTTCTTCTTAGTTTACAACTTTCAACCACCATTAAGAAAATCTTTGGGAAAGCAGTAAGCTGAGATATGATTCTTTTGCTCTCTACTAAGTCAAGAAATGTCATCTCTCATGTGCCAAAGACATTTTGCAATTTTGTTAAAATTAATTTTTAATTAGCCAATGTAATAGAACAGATTATTTTGAGTGACTTTTCATGTGTTACTATTTCCATTAGTTACACAACTGTGTGCAAGACTTTGAAAATGAAACACAGAATCCTGGGATTCCCTTGCTGTGGGCAAGTACACATGCTGTGAGTGGATGTGAGGATGTCTTCTGAAGGGAGGAGAATTCTCCTCTGTCAACTTTCTATCTAGGGCAGAATATAAGCCATAGCTTGATCCTATGTTTATAAAAGAGAACACTTCTTTCTTCTTGGGACTGAGATGAGTTTGGAGACCTCAGTAATGGCTAAAAAACAAGGTCAGTCCTTCAATGCATACAGGTTAGGTGGGCCCTTCATGGTAAAATGCAGGAAGCCTAAGGAATGAGACAGCCTGTGAAAAACCCTAGGAGGAGCTTCTGGGAGATATCCTCTTTAGAAGGCAGTTTTTAATATTCTCTTTTTGCATTTTAATTGCCTACTTTTATGCCCAGTACTACAACAATCCTTTGGTAAACATTGCTGCATAGTCTTAGCTGGTACTTCAAGGAATTAGCAATGCCCATATGAGAGAATCTAATGTCCATACCTAAGGAGGAAGCAAGTTATGAGATGGTAAAAGATGAATGACTGGGAGAAAAAAAATACCAGTCCAGAGCAAGAAAGCTGGCTGGGGGTTGCAGAGATGACCGAGTAGTTTAATGGAACATAAAAGCATTCCTAAGAGAATTCTCCAAAATTTACTTAAAGATGGTAGGAGGGTAGAGAAGAATCTCGTATGACCACATTTCCACATTGCACAGAATGGGACTATTATTATGTTTGTTTATTGTCATCATTGTTTGAATTAAAAGGAAAAATTACCCAGAAAGTGGGAGAGTTTGCCGGCATTAAAGCTGAATTAACTTGCTAGGGCTACCGTAACAAATACCACAGTCTGGGTGGCTTAAACAGCAGACACTTATTTTCTTACAGTTCTGGAGGCTGAGGAGTTCAAGATCAAGGTGCTGGCAGGCTTGGCTTCCCCTGAGGCCTCTCCCTTTGGCTTGCAGAGGGCCATCTTCTCTCTGTGTCCTCACACAGGGCCTTTCCTTTGTTCATGTGCATCCCTGGTGTCTCTTTCTCTTCATAAGAACTCCAGGCATATGAGATTAGGGCCCCTCCTGATGGCCTTATAACCACCTCTTTAAAAACCTTATCTTCAGATACAGCCACAGTACTGGGGACTAGGGCTTCAACATATGAACTTGGGGGAGGGTGGGGGGCACAGTTCAGCCCGTAACAGGTGTTCATACAGTTGTTAAAATGCATTCATATTTCAGCCCTAAAGTGTTGAAAAATACAACGACATGATGGACATCGATGTCAGGGTAACAGCCTCTTTCCTCCTTACTCTGATACTCTCCCTAACCCTCTGCAAAGCGTGGCATCATCTTTAACTGACTGTCTTTCTAGAAACCCTAGGCTGTCTTCTAGATGCTAATTCTCTAGAAGATTTTAATAGAGAGACCTCCATTAAAGGTCACAGGAGTGGGAGGATGGAAAGGACTGCAGGGGTAAAATCAGGAAAGGAAGGAAGCTCCTGCCTCTAGGCCCAGCATGTAGGAGCACAGTTAAGAGATGACAAGTTGTGCTGCAGGCAAATCTGCTTCCTACACTCACTTCCCAAATACCTCTGGAGGCATCCAATCCTTCATTCAAACGCACTCAAGGCGAAGTGCTCAAACCGTCACTGAACATTTCTCTGGCAGGTTGCCAGTACTTCATTCTTCTTGTTAATGGTGACAGAGAAAATTACCCAAAGCATCCAGGATGCTGATATGCCACTTGCTTCACAGTTTACTTCAAAGTCCCCTCAGAGTTTTCCGAATTTTACTTTCTGGAACAAAGAATATTATTGGCATAAGCATCAAGTATGCAGTTAATGGTGAGCAATTTCTGAATTTTTGAGTCAGAAGCAATCTGTCAGCAAGTAATAGCCAAAGGCCCTGTAGTAATAGGCTTAGTTGGCCCAGGCTTATTTCTCTAATTCACTGATTCTCTTGCATCAAAACAGCAAAAAACAAAGTTTAAAAAATGATGATTTTTCTACCGAGTTGTCTCCCGTGGCTTTTATTCTTATACTGTAACATGACCTGGCATTACCCTGGGTTCTCCTTTAGTCTCCTTGGTTGAGGATGACATCTAGGGAGACCTATTTAACTCATCAAATCATAAAAGCTAGACAGAACCACAAGAAATTGTTCTGATAAATCTCCCTGGAAGGCTTCAATGAGGCACAACCATCAAAGTTTTCCAGGGAAGAAAGGCAGTGTTGTCTGTATATTTAGCCGTCAAAAAGGTTTTCCTGTGTCAAAGTCGCTCTCCTGCCAGTGTCTGAACTTGAATTAACTCTAAATCTTGCCAAATTCCCTGCCCCACATCCAGTCTCAGGAGGAAAGCCTGGTATTCGAATATTTTCCAACAAAATACACAAACTGAACTCTCAACATTGACCCTGGGTTGCCTGTGAAATCTTGATTTCCAATTTCTACAGCTAGAAGAGCCCTTAGCCCAGGGCTGCTTCAGAAATTCTTGCTTAATGGATGACTCATATGGTCAGTCCTTGAAATCTGAAGATTAATGTTGATCATAAACGTGAATTTTTGGGGAATACTCGGTAATTTTTTGAAGCCCAGTTTTTCTTATAATCTGTGAGAAACTTAGCTGCTTATTTAAAGCTATTTTCTTCTCAATTTACTGTGTCTCTGCATAGGTGATCAAACATACTTTGCTGTATTCCCCTCTTTCTGTGGTCTCCCTTTCTGCTTTCTTCTACTCAGTCTTCAGCAAAGATCCATGTTCTCAAGAACACCATCCACCCAACAGTGCCCCCTGCCTCCCATCTGGCAACTCAGCAGTGGTATCCATTAGTCCTGGCTCTGAACTCCTGGCTTGTGCTGTTGGACCAAATAGCCAGTAAGGTTTGCTCAGTGACTTGTTGTTTGCAAAGAAAGAAACTAAGGCATGTGATCACTTAGTGAGGAGTGGGTGAAGAGAAACTTGAGCTGTACAATGTTGCCTGTTATAAGCATCGTTGTCAGCCCAGAAACCCAGGGTTTCCAGGCCTAGAGTCACAGTGAAAATGCTTCAGGTGTCATCAGCACAGTTGAACTGCATACCCTACCCTTGCCAAACATGGTCCACCTCACACCCTTATTTCACAGGTGGGAAAACTGAGTCCCAGAGACACATGGTATTAATTTGCTTAAGTTTGCATGGTATATAGCTCATTGCTGGGAAGTTGTATATAGAACTCAAGTCCCCTGACTTCCAGTCCAGTGTTCATTACATTATACTGTATGGTCCTCAAGTACTTCTTCACCATTCTGTCCATCCCATTATGCCACCCTAGACTCAAAACCATGCAAGTCAGCTTTCTGCATGCCAAAATAACAGGTCTAAACACATGAGCTGTGCATCCAAAAAGCCCGAAGGTACGCCTGTCTTTCTGTATCAGGAATTGTCCATGTTCTTTACCAGCCAGCCCCTGGAGCAGCTAAATGGCACTTGGTAGCTTTGCACATTCATTCTTCAGAGAACAAAGGAATACAGATGACACATGATGTTGCTGGCCTCCTCAAACTCCTTCAGTGTTTTCCCTACAAAGGTTCAAACACCACGGCCCCATATTAGAGATGCTCCTTAGCCTGCCCTAAACCTCCCTGCTTGCTTTCTCCACAGTTGTTCCTTAACTTGTTCTTTCTTGTTGCTGTGCATTTGTCTCCTTGCATACAGAATGCCCCTCCCACTTCTTCACCCAATTATGCTTGAAACTCCAAGACCCACATTCTTTTTCCCAGGCATTGCTCAACAGTCACGCCCTTCACCCTCTCAAGAAAAATTTCTACTCTGTAGAGAAAAGTGGTTCTGAATAATTTACACACTTAGTGGCCACTAGAGATGGGTTCACAGCATCAGTTTGGCCACAAGCCTTGTTCCCCACCAGTTCCTCCTTCTCTATTTATCTAGTATGATGCCTGGCATATAGCAGCTTAGTGAGTGTTGGGTGAATGGGAATTAATGAATGAATAAATGTACTTTATATGCTCTGTATGTGTATGTATATGTTTGTGGGTGAGTATGTGTGGGTATATGTGTATGTTTGTTGGGGGATATATATGTGTATATGTGTATGTTTGTGTGTAGGTGACTATGTGTGTGTATTTAAAAGTATTTGAAGTTTGAAAGCCAATAAAGCTACACTTCTTTTTTGTTCCTCCTCAACAATGAAAATTAGGAGTTCAATGATTCAACAATGAAATTAGGAGTAGAACTTAAGTTTATGGTCGGCTTAAGTAAACCACAACCCTCTCCATCCCTTCCATCTTAGAAACATCAGCTTTCTGAGATTTCAGGCTTGCTGTTTCACCCATAACTTGTAAATGGGTCCAGTGTCTCTGAGTCAGAGCCCCAAACTTCGGCTCCACTGCAAAGAAGGGCTTCATTGATTTGAAAGCCAAGCCAAAGAAATGTTTGCTTTCCTTGCAGTAGCTGACTGAATTGTGCTCCGGAGCGGTTGGGCTGCACACGTGGCCCTGTGAACTCTGCAGGGCCAGGGTGTAGCTCCATATGGCATAGGTACTCATGATATGGCATCATGCCATCTGCAATGGCTTAGCACAATGCACCTATACATAGGAAGCTTAAAATATACTGGAGCCCTCACATTTGCTTTTAGTGGTTGTATAAATTAGTACAATCTTTGTGGGGGTAGTTTGGTAAAAGGTTTGAAAACTTTAATTTTGCCTATTCTTTTTCCTTACAATTTTACTTCTGGAGGCTCTAGAGGAGAAACCATTTCCTTGCCTCGCTACTGCAATGCCTACACATGGTCACAAAGATAATTTATGCAATTATTTTCATTGCAGAATTGTCTATAATAATGAGTGAGTGGAAATTACTTAAAAGTCTCTCAATATGGTACTAGTTAATTAAATTGTGGTATAGTGAACAAAACCCAGAATACTAAGCAGACATTCAAAACAAGCAAGAGATGCATAAACTGGCATGAAAAAATGTTCACAATATGTTGTTCGGTTAAAAAAAAAGTAAGTTGCATGCAGTATATCTAAAAGAACTGGACTTTTGAAATCAAAATCATGAGATACGTATAATGTGTTATATATATAAGCAGAGAGATTTGGAAAATAAAGAGGTTATCTCTTGGCTATGTGATTTGGGAATGGTTTCACCTTCTTAAAACATTTGAACTTATTTTCCCAGTTACCTTTTGCCTTTATAGTTGGAAAAAAAGGGAAAAACAAACTTACTTCTGAAAAATTTAGTAACAGATGCTATGTAAATTCTGAAAATAAGGGAGGTCAATCATAGGTATTTGGTAAGAAACCAAAACACAAGGCATTCTTCTTTCAGAGGAAATTTAAAACCAAGAAGGAGCAAGCACCCTTTTGTTAACCTTATTATAATCAACTGCTTTATATTTATTTTCATTTCCACAAAGTGACAGCAGTCACATAGAAATGTTTCTCAATGACATTAGAATGTCAAGACTCCACTGCGGTCTGTGTCTACTCTTTCCAGATGCTTCTGCAGTTTGACAATAAACTTAGGGAAATCTCCTAGAATTCCCAGGGTGAGGAGAAAAAAAAAGGTCTTTCTGTTATTGAAATGAATACAGGAATACAGTAATATTAAACAAAAGGATATTTTGAAAGTTTGGATTTAATTAGCTTGTTTATGGTTTAAATTTCTTTTTAGATGGTTCTATTTCTGAATTTAGGAAGGTTTTAAAATGATTTCTCTTTTCTCTTTAAGTCCCTGTATCCCAATTTTTGTTTTTCTATACTTCAGAACCTAATCAATTTAGAATTCTTTACACATGCCAATTCTTTCAAGTGAGTTTAGCCTACAAAATAGTAAGATGCAATCAAACTTGTTTTTGTACATATGATTTCATATGTTTGAAAGTCAACATGCAAATATATGCAAAAACTCTCAAATTTTTTTTAATGAGAAAAACATCTCCCTGAATTTGAAATCAAGCCTTATGGGTGGTTCCAGGTGCTATGAAGTTAGGTGGCTCATGTACATGTGTGGGTGATGGATGGCAGACACCAATCTCACTCTCTTCCTGAAGGTAGCTAAAAATCAAATATTCCAGGAGATCAAGAAGATGCAGTCAGTGGACTCTCAACAATACTTTTCTAATTGACAGGTTTTATAGATACTTTTTCAGTGAACATGGTTTCATTTACCTGAGTCAATAATACTCCCACAGGAATGAGAACCACAAAATTATACTTTTTTAGCTTGCCTGGCAATATGATGCTTCTATTACAGAATGATAAATCCTATTACCTGTTTATTCAGAATTTCAATTTAATTCAACATTTAGAAACACTGCTGTTTTTTTTTTCTCTGAGTCTCATTTCTGTCACTGGCCATCTTCTCTGCATACAGTGTCTTCTATAATGAGGCAAGAATTTCAGTATCTTGCAAAATTCTCTGTTTAGCATCATAATAAGAATTTACAAAAACTTTGTTCCATTTACTTCTACTTAAAATGGCTTCCTTTTCTCCAGAATCATAGAAGTCTTATCAGCATGCTAAGCAAAGACTCCAAGCTTAAGGGAGAAAAAGAAAGAAGGGATTTAAGGGGTTGGATTATAAGATATAATGGACCAGAGAATTCTAATAGGTTTGGAGTGCTACAGATATCTCCCTGGCCCTAGAAAGGCCCAACCATCCAGAGTACTACCCAAAGTCCCACCTCCTACCCCCATACCCTCTCACCTTCCACCCATGCACCCTTCTTTCTCATGAACCTTCCCACCTCCTAACCCTACTCACCCTCTTACCACCTGTCCACTCACCTATAAAGGTGAGCTGATTGTAGATGATTCAGGATATGAATTAAGCTGTCCTGGGGATAAAATCTCAACTAACTACCTCTTGGCACATTCTAAGATATAAAGTGACCTTCCTCGGGGTAGAATGCAAACATCCCCTGTTCATCCCAGGCATCAAATGGATTGAGTGATTATGTTTCTGAGGACTAAGACCTCCATACGTTGGTGAAGTAAGGCCAGTTTTTTTGATGGTGAAGATTTGGGCTCCTGTTTAAACATAGTCAAGTTTCTTACCGAAGGGCCATTAAGGTCTTTTGTGAGAGAAAATAAAGAAGATTGAGCTTTCGGATAAAGCAGAAGTTGGAATAAAGTTAGGGAGGCTGGAAAGAAAAGGAAGGGAGGGGAGAAGGGAGCTCTGAACCAGGCAGAGGGTCTACCAGGAGCAGGACAATCATCAAGGGATAACCAGGCAAGAGACCTCGAGGAGGACCTCTGTGAAGAGATAATCATTTCTGTTGTTTTTGTAAAATATGTCAATCTATACAGCTCCATGTATATGTTTGCAAATGAACCTTAATATATACTCTAGGGGTGTTAATTAGCATATGAAACACCATAATCAGAAATCCACATATGAGCAATAGCTCCAAATATTGCTATCTAAATATGCACTAGAGAGTTTTTAATTAGGGCAAAGCATATTAGCAAATACTTTTTTTCTATTGGAATTAGAGATTTTTCAAGATAGATGTTTGGTCAGGAAGATTTAGGCAGATGTTTTTCCCCTGCATTAATGAGTTGTAGGAAACCTAGCAGCCTAACATCTGTGGGGGTGGTGCCCTTGATCTGGAATGCTGTTTGGTCCTGTGTTCCCTGGACACTTAGATGCGTGATTCTACCTGAAGGCTAGCCGAGCCCCATCAACATTGTTACCTTTGACTCAGCAGAAACCTTTCTTGTATACAAGGTGTGTGTTAAGACACCAGAAAGAATGAAGAGTGAGGACTTTAGCAAGTTTAGAGAATGAATTGTCTTGCTGTTTTGGTACCTCATTGCTTACAAAGTGAGACAGCACTGAGTCTGAGACTATTAGTCACTATAATACATATAATTTTTTATTACAATATACACATAGGTAGAGAACTATTCAAAGAGGGCATATAGCTCTCACCTACTCTAGTAGTAGAAGGCTATGTTTACCAGAAAAACCTGACACCTGGAAAACATCTGCTTGGCTTAACTGAAATCTCAAAAGAGGAAACTGCTGAAGAACCCAGCAGTGAAGTGAAAGTAAAGTCCTTGTCTGTCAACTATCAGGCTGTATGTGAAAGGAAACCTCATTTCACATTGCCAGCATGCATTGGACAAATGTGAGGCAAGGTGCACAGGAGTTGCTGCACCTCGACTTGGGGAGAGCTGCAGGAACTATCTTGAGTCCTCTGCTGGCCCTTGGACACATACTATTTAGGACTGAAACTTCTTTGATCCTCAGCCGATTTTGGTGCAGACCCTCCAGCTCTTGGGTCTCCTGGATCACTCTTCCTCCAAATCTAGGAAGTGTCCGCTCAGACATCTTGGACTGGCCAGTTATGTATGAAAGGTCAGTTAAGTGTGGGGATTGGGAAAAGATAGTCTCATAAGAGGTGATGTTCTGGTGACAGTATTTTTCATAAGATAAAATGTATTTCCATTATGAATGTTTAGATTAGAATGATTGGAAAAAGAAGGTATCAAGGATAGGCAATGTGGAAAAAAAGGCCAAGTTTATGGGAATACCAAACAAAATAAGAACACAAAGAGCACAGTAGAGTCATTATCAACCATAAGTGCAGAAAGATCATTTTGTCAATGAAGTATTCAGATAAAAACCAGACAAGTTCTGTTTTATGTATCCAAGACAACTAGTATTGTTGATTGGGAGCCTAATTTGTGCATCTTTATGCTGGAATTCTCTTTGATATGGCTTTATTATTTTTAAAATATATAACTATTTGGTGTTTGTTTCCCTGGGCCTGGAAAACTTACATTCATGGGTTAGAGAAAGCTGACAATAAGATCATTAATCCACCACAGATAATTGTTGAGAAACCAACCATGAAGACCAGGGACAGTACTAGAGGATGTGGTAGAGGAGGAGGATAGCATGAAGGGAGGAAATGACCTAACTTTATAAAAGAAAATAAGGCAGATATTGAAGACTGAACACTAGTGAATGAATTTAACGTTGATCTCTGGGGATTCTCCTGAGCAAGTGGTGAGATAGGAGATGATCTTTTAGAACCTGTCTGCACTATAAGGAGAAGTAATGCCAGACTGTTATTTCCGCTAAGGCTATGGTTAATCAACAGGTGGATGGGGGTACTGTAGACCTAGTGAGTCTGGACTTATGGCACTGGATAATGTCTAAGTTCTGTCCTTGGTCAAGACAGAGAAACAGAGGCAGGAGCTTTGAAAGCTGGTCTTTGGACTGATGCCAAAACAGTTGCTTAAGAGTCACCTAGGGATGTTGTTAAATAGTTCAAGATGCCTGTGGCACAACCCTTTAGGCTAAAGAGTGAAGTCCAAAAATCGAGTTTTAGTAAGCCATCCAAATAAGTTCCATGTGCAGGCAGGTATGACATCCCTGAAGGGAGACGATTTATGGACCAAAGACAAACTGAAGAGAGTCTTCCCAAAGTGCCATATGGGGTTCTGTTTCAGTCAACATTCTTGTCGATACCTTAGATAACAATGACAAGTTTATCAAATCCAAGGATGACATGAAACTGGAGAAGAGAGCAGAGTTAGGATCCAAAATGATTTCATATTAAGTCAGATAAAAACCAAAGATTAGTTTAAAAACAAGTCTGTCAGTAAAATTTCCATATCAACTATGACTTCCAGTCACATAGGAAACATCCAAAATTCATTTTAATATTTGTTATATTAGAAAATCAATGAAAAAGAATGCAGCGATCTAGCCATGGTCAAAGATCTTTAGGCCTGGGCAGGAAGTTGATTTCATATATTGAGAGACAAAGAGTCAATCATGTGATCATTTTGGCAGGAATAAGAGAGTCACAGATTTCTGTGAATAGACTAAGGAAGAAACAGGTAATGTATATGGCTTAAATCCAAAGACGTAGGCCATGTGCCACACCTTCCTTGAATTTATGGAATCAAATATAAATGAGATTTATTGCATCCCATTTAGGGCCCAAGCCAAAAATTCTGGTCATTAGTACCTACTTTAACTAGGATGGTACTATCCCTCCTTAAGAGATAAGCATCTTTCAAACTCAGAATTGCAAATTAAGTAGAGAAATATTTTAGAAAATTAAAACCCGGCGATATTAATTCTTTTGAATTATGGAAATAATATTCAATTTTTATTGTAATGTTTAGAAATTGCACTTGAGTGATAGCATTGTAACTTCAATTTAAAATATCTAATTAAGTAATTAATTCAGACTTCTGATTTGCAGTGAAATTCTTACTATATATATAATACTGTGGCACTTAAGAGAACTCAGAGTTCACAATATTTATAAGCTTAATTTATTAGATTTATATAGATTACTTAGTCCTTGGGAAAGTTTGCCAATCAGGCAATTGAATTACTCTAAAGAGAAATAAAATGCATTAAACTTATAAATGCAGTATAAAATATGTGAAAGTGTTTAATTAACTAGTTTTTAAATGGGATCAAGTATTGTTCAAAGGCAATTAGAGTGATTGCTAAACATGCTAGGCATAACTAGAATAAGAGGATTTGTAAATTGAACTTAAAGCTGAAGGAAGAATGAGGTTATTAAAAATTGGTGACTTTAATAAAATGAAAATTAATTTTTCAAAATAAAATAAATGACTGAATAGTCTTTTCTAGATAGAAAAGCTATCTTTGGGTGAAACAAAAAAAAACTTCCAGCAGTTTGTCCAGGGTGGAGATGGAACTTCAGCAAGTATGAAAGTGTCCTGGCTGGAGGTCGAGTCCTCAAGGCTCCATTGGAGATTACAGAATGCTGAACCTGCCAAGAGCTGCTGTAATCTTAGGCTATGAGGAGAGGAGAATATGCAGAGAGGAAGCTGATTGCCTGCCTCAGTTCTACACTAATCTGATCGCTTAGTCTATTATGATCACTCCTGGAAAAAAAAACAAAAAAAACAAAAACCTGTCTTTAAGACCAGCTGTTGCTAATTGTCCTGAGCCAGCGTGATCATTCACTGACTCTGAGGTTCTTTGTTTATTTTTGTAGATAATGGTAGGTACTTTGGTAGATAATAGTTCGTGATGGGTGGGTTAGTGATATTACCCTCTCACAAAATCCCTACCAGGTTATAACAAAAGCAGGTCTCCAACCAAATTCTGCGACACATCTCCCAGACGTTTATTAAACAAACATCTATTGACAAGCAGACCCCAAAGAGTTCACACAATCTGAAATCCCAGCTCTCTGTTCTTTTATGTAATCTGACCATACTTTTTCATAAAGAAATCACTAGAAGCAGATGTGACAATATTTCAGTGGCAGAAATCTATAAGTCTTATGGAACAGCTGGCTTCTAAAACTTAACTCTCACAAGGATACAGGATTAGACTTGTAAGGCAGTTTAGCAGAACCTAACAAATTCTCAAGAGAAAAGAGCCTGAGACACAGACAGAGACACAAGTCTTGGTTCAAATAGTGGCTGTCACCATGCACTGACTGGGGAATATTACACAATCTCTTTTGCTTTCCATTTCTTTATAGGAAAGGTAAGGATAATAAAAACTACCTATTTTGAATGTTGTGGGAACTAAAAAATATAATGTACATAGAGTCACATAGTCAGAACTTTTTAAATATAAAGGTATTATTGCCATTGTTTCATGTGGTTCCAGAGGGAGAGCTATTGATAGCATTTATGAAGGAGAATAGAAATGAGTCAATTCAAAGGGAGAATTTTCTGGAAATCATAGTATTATAAAACAGATTAAGTTATCTTTTGCTGAAATAAATTTCTATCAAGGGCAGTACCCAAGGAGAAGCTATTCAAGGTCTTAACAGAAACAAATATTTCAGAAGAGATTTATGCTGAGGGCAGAGAATTAGATAGATCTCTCTACTGCTCTCCAACATAGAGATTCTAGGATATTGGCCTATTTTCATTCCTTGTAGGTATAATTTAGATCCTGTTCATCCATGTGTATTCATGGGAGGGCTCTCTAGCCTTGCAGTTTTATAGATTGAGAACTTAATGTATAGGAATCACTTTTTCTTCTTCTAACTTTATACCCTTTTTCTTAAGCACAGTCAGCATTTATTTGGCACCTTCATTCCTAAGCAGTGTAAATAATTCTCTGCTTTTATTCACCAATGAAAGTGCATACACATTCACCAGTCTCACATTTTGCATTTCCCAATCTACAACCTAGTCACAAATGCCTTCAAACAACCACAGCCCTGCTGTATTTATGTTAAAGGCTAGGTCTCTACTGAAACAATAAAACCTTGTTTCTGGAATTAAAACTGTGCCCTGGGGTGCCTCTCTAGCTTTCTGCCGTTTGTACTTTTATGTTATTTGATTCTTGCACAATTTTTGTATATTTACCTGCATCCCTGCTCCTTTTTCCACCAGAAAAGGCTACACTCAGCTCTTGGCTTACAAGATTCCCGCTATAATAACGCTATCTATAAATAAATCACTTCCTGACCATCCCCCACCAGGCCTAAATCTTGGACCCCACCTCTGAATTTGCTTTGGTGTACTGTTCATTTTTTCGACTTCTTGGTTATATTTCACCTCAGGATTCCCCTGACACTCCAACCCGTTTGTTAGTTTCATGGTAACTTTTAACAAATTATAACCAATTTTAACCAGCTCATAGTGTTTCTTGTGCCCACTGCTTCATGCATGGTGAGCCAGAGGAATCCCTTGGTCCTTGATGAATAGACTAATCATAAAATCATATAAATGATTTAAAAAACATTTAAATATTTTCAGCGTCAATAATAAATAAACACAGAGGCAAGAGGGTACTATTTTTCACCTACAAATTTAGCAGAAATTAAAAACCAGTTGTGCACTCCACACCTGATGAAGGTGTTCTGGGACAGGCATCCATGCCTACTCTATTGATAAAGAGTTTAACGTGGTATACACTTTTGGAAAAGCAGTTTGCAAAACTGTAAAAGAAAACATGACAGATGCATATAAGAAATCATGCAGTATATAACTTTGGAGATTGGCATGTTTTCACTCAGCAGAATTCTCTGGAGATTCATTCAAGTTGTTGCATGTATTGACAGTTCATTCCTTTTCATCGCTGAGTAGTATTCCATGGTATAAGTGTACCCAATTTAGCCTGTTAGAAGACATCTGGGTTGTTTCCAGTTTAGGGTTATTATGAATCAAGCTGCTATAAATATTAATGTATAGGCTTTTACATGAATGAAATACCAGGAGTACAACTGCTGGGTCATAGGTTGGTTGTACATTTAGTTTTTAAAGAAACTGCCAATCTGTTTTCCAGAGGGGCTGTCCCATTTTACATTCCCACCAGCAATGAATGAGTGATCTAGTTTTTCCTCATCCTCATCAGCAGTTGATGTTGTCACTATTTCTTACTTTAGTTATTCTGATAGGTGTGTAGTAATATCTCATTGTGGTTTTTATTTGCTTTTCCCTAACAGCTAATAATGTTGAACATCTTCTTGTACATATTTGCCATCTGCATATTATCTTTGGTGAAATCTCATTTGTCTTTTGCCAATTTAGGATTGAATTGTTTGCTTTGTTTACTATTTAACTTTTAAAAATTGATAAATAATTAGCACACCATAAAATTCTCCCTTTAAAAATATACAAGTTAGTAGTTTTAGCATATTCAAAAGGTTGTGTAACCATCACATATTCTGTAATTTCAGAACACGTTAATCAGCTCCAAAAGAAACTCCATCTCCATGAGCAATCATTTCCCATTTCTGCCTCCCTCATACCTTAACGACCTCGAAGCTACGTTTTATCTCTATAGATTTGCCTATCCTGTGCATTAAATATATATAGGATCATACACTATGTGGCCTTTTGTGACTACCTTCTCTTACCTGGCTTATATTTTCAAGATTTGTCTATGATGTAGCATGTATCAGTACTTCCTTCCTTTTTATTGCTGAATAATATTGCATTGTATAGATATGCCACATTTTGTATATCTGTTTATTGATAATTTACTTTCCACTTTGGGATTATTATAAATAATGCTGCTATGAACATTCATATATAAGTTTTTGTATGCACATATTTCATTTCTGTTGGGCATATATTCAGGAGTCGAATTTGTGTCATATGACGGCACTATGTTTAATTTTTGGAGAAATGCCAAACTGCTCACCAAAAGCTATTTCACCACTTTACATTCCTACTAGCAATGTGTGAGTGTATCGGTGAGCTTTTAGAGTCCCTTATATATTCCATATACTATTTCTTTTCAAATGTGGTTGGCAAATATTTTTACTCAGTTTTTATCTTATTTTTTCCACCTCTTAATATGGTCTTTGACAGAAGACTTTAATTTTGATGAAATCCAATTTATAATTTTTTCCTTTTACAGGCCATGCTTTTATAGTCAAGTTTTAGAACTCCTTGCCTAGCCTTAGATTTTGAATATTTCCTCTATGTGTTTTTCAAAACTTTTTAGTTTTATATTTTACATTTAAGGTTGTGATCCATTTTGAATTAATAAACATATAAGTTGTCTGACAGGTAGAGTTTCATTCTTTTTCCTTATGGATGTCCAATTGCTTCAGCACCTTTTCTTGAAAAGGCTGTCTTTCCTAGTCTATTGAAATGCCTTTCCATCTTTAGCAAACATCAGCCAGGCAAATATATGTAAGTCTCTTTGTGGTTCTCTAGTCTGTTCCATTGATCTACAAATGTATCCCCTTGTGAATACTACACAGTCTTGTAGTTGTATAAGTGAAATTTCAGAGCCTCATTCCTTCTTTATTATTTCCCAAAATTCTTTTAGCTATTCCAGTTCCTTTGCCTTAACATATAATTTTATATATATATATAAAATTTATATACATATACTCTTGTCTATATCTAAAAATAGTCTTGCTGATACTATTTGCCTATTTTTGGTAGAAGTTTTGTTAAAGCTATATATCAATTTGAAAAGAACTGACATCTTTACCATGTTGAATCATCCAATCTATGAAAATGGTGTGTCTCTAAGTTTATGATATTCTTTGATTTTTTTCCATCAGCATTTTGTAGTTTTCATTATACAAGTCTTGCACACATTTTGTTAGATTTACATCAAAATATTTTCTTTTGAGTGATTATAAATGGTATTTTACTTTTAATTTTGGGTCCATGGACTCACTGATGGTATATAAAAATAAAATTGTTTTTTGTTTATCTCGTATCTGTCAACATTGCTGAACTCGCTTATTAGCTGTAGAAATTTTTTGCGTAGATTCCTTGGAATTTTCCACATAGACCGTTGTGATATATGCAAATCAGAGCAATTTTATTTCCTCTTTTTCAGTCTGCCTTTTATTGTATCTTCTCACCTTATTGCACTGGCTAGCACTCCATTGAATTAGAAGAGTAAGAGCAAATATCCTTACTTTGTTCCTAATCTTAGGGGTACAGCATTCAGTTTTTTACTATTATATTTTTATTTTTTATTATACTTTAAGTTCTGGGGTACATGTGCAGAATGTGCAGGTTTGTTACATAGGTATATACATGTGCTATGGTGGTTTGCTGCACCCATCAACCCATCATCTACGTTAGGTATTTCTCCTAATGCTATCCTCCCCTAGCTCCCCACCCCCTGACGGGCCCTGGTGTGTGATATTCCCCTTCCCTGTGTCCATATGTTCTCACTGTTCAACTCCCACTTATGAGTGAGAACATGCAGTGTTTGGTTTTCTGTTCTTGTGTTAGTTTGCTGAGAATGATGGTTTCCAGCTTCATCTATGTCCCTGCAAAGGACATGAACTCAACCTTTTTTATGGCTGCATAGTATTCCATGGTGGATATGTGCCACGTTTTCTTTATCCAGTCTATCATTGATGGGCATTTGGGTTGGTTCCAAGTCTTTGCTATTGTGAACAGTGCTGCAATAAACATACACATGCATGTGTCTTTATAGTAGCATGATAGATAATCCTTCGGGTATATACCCAGTAATGGGATCGCTGGGTCAAATGGTATTTCTAGTTCTAGATCGTTGAGGAATCACCACACTGTCTTCCACAATGGTTGAACTAATTTACACTCCCAGCAACAGTGTAAAAGAGTTCCTATTTCTCCACATCCTCCCCAGCATCTGTTGTTTCCTGACTTTTTAATGATCTCCATTCTAACTGGCATGAGATGGTATCTCGTTGTGGTTTTGATTTACATTTCTCTAATGACCAGTGATGATGAGCTTTTTTTCATGTTTGTTGGCTGCATAAATGTCTTCTTTTGAAAAGTGTCTGTTCATATCCTTTGCCCACTTTTTGATGGAGTTGTTTGTTTTTTTCATGTTAGTTTGTTTAAGTTCTTTGTAGATTCTGGATATTAGCCCTCTGTCAGATGGATAGATTGCAAAAAGTTTTCTCCCATTCTGTAGGTTGTCTGTTCACTCTAATGATAGTTTCTTTTGCTGTGCAGAAGCTCTTTAGTCTAATTAGATCCCATTTGTCAATTTTGGCTTTTATTGCCATTGCTTTTTGTGTTTTAGTCATGAAGTCTTTCCCCATACCTTTGTAGTGAATGATATTGCCTAGGTTTTCTTCTTTGGTTTTTGTTTTAGGTCTAACATTTAAGTCTTAAATCCATCTTGAGTTAATTTTTGTATAAGGTGTAAGGAAGGGGTCCAGTTTCAGTTTTCTGCATATGGCTAGCCAGTTTTCCCAGCAATATTTATTAAATAGGGAATCCTTTCCCCATTGCTTGTTTTTGTCAGGTTTCTCAAAGGTCAGATGGTTATAGATGTGTGGTGTTATTTCTGAGGACTCTATTCTGTTCCATTGGTCAATATATCTGTTTTGGTACCAGTACCATGCTGTTTTGGTTACTATAGCCTTGTAGTATAGTTTGAAGTCAGGTAGCGTGAGGCCTCCAACTTTGTTCTTTTTGCTTAGGATTTTTTTGGCTATGTGGGCTCTTTTTTGGTTCCATATGAAATTTAAAGTATTTTTTCTAATTCTGTGAAGAAAGTCAATTGTAGCTTGATGGGAACAGCATTGAATCTATAAATTACTTTGGGCAGTATGGCCATTTTCATGATATTGATTCTTCCTATCCATGAGCATGGAATCTTTTTCCATTTGTTTCTGTCCTCTCTTATTTCCTTGAGCAGTTGTTTGTAGTTCTCCTTGAAGAGGTCCTTCACATCCCTTGTAAGTTGTATTCCTAGATATTTTATTCTCTTAGTAGCAATTGTGAATGGGAGTTCACTCATGATTTGGCTCTCTGTCTCTTATTGATATATAGGAATGCTTGTGATTTTTGCATGTTGATTTTGTATCCTGAAACTTTGCTGAAGTTGTTTATCAGCTTAAGGAGATTTTGGGCTGAGATGATGGGGTTTTCTAAATATACAATCATGTCATCTGCAAACAGAGACAATTTGACTTCCTCTCTTCCTTTTTGAATACCCTTTACTTCTTTCTCTTGCCTGATTGCCCTGGCCAGAACTTCCAATACAATGTTGAATAGGAGTGGTGAGAGAGGGCATCCTTGTCTTGTGCCAGTTTTCAAAGGGAATGCTTCCAGCTTTTGCCCATTCAGTATGATATTGGCTGCAGGTTTGTCATAAATAGCTCTTATTATTTTGAGATACATTCCATCAATACCTAGTTTATTGAGAATTTTTAGCATGAAGGGCTGTTGAATTTTGTCAAAGGCCTTTTCTGCATCTGTTGAGATAATCATGTGGTTTTTGTCATTGGTTCTGCTTATGTGATGGATTATGTTTATTGATTTGCATGTGTTGAACCAGCCTTGCATCCCAAGGATGAAGCTGATTTGGTTGTGGTAGATAAGCTTTTTGATGTGCTGCTGGATTTGGTTTGCCAGTATTTTATTGAGGATTTTTGCATAGATGTTCATCAGAGATATTGGCCTGAAATTTTCTGGTTTTGTTGTGTCTCTGTTAGGTTTTCGTATCAGGATGATGCTGGCCTCATAAAATGAGTTAGGGAGGATTCCCTCTTTTTCTATTGTTTGGAATAGTTTGAGAAGGAATGGTACCAGCTCCTCTTTGTACCTCTGGTAGAATTTGGCTGTGAATCCATCTGGTCCTGGACTTTTTTTGGTTGGTAGGCTATTAATTGCTGCCTCAATTTCAGAACTTGTTATTGTTCTATCTGGGGATTTGACTTCTTCCTGGTGTAGATTTGGAAGAGTGTATTGTTCAGGAATTTATCCATTTCTTCTAGATTTTCTAGCTTATTTGCATAGCGGTGTTTATAATATCCTCTGATAGTAGTTTGTATTTCTGTGGGATCAGTGGTGATATCCTCTTTGTCATTTTTCATTGCGTCTATTTGATTCTTCTCTCTTCTTTATTTGTCTTGCTAGTGGTCTATCTATTCTGTTGATCTTTTCAAAAAAACAGCTCCTGGATTCATTGATTTTTTGAAGGGTTTTCCGTATCTCTGTCTCCTTCAGTTCTGCTCTGATCTTTGTTATTTCTTGTCTTCTGCTAGCTTTTGAATTTGCTTGCTCTTGCTTCTCTAGTTCTTTTAATTGTGATGTTAGAGTGTCAATTTTAGATCTTTCCTGCTTTCTCTTGTGGTCATTTAATGCTATAAATTTTCCTCTATACACTGCTTCAAATGTGTCCCAGAGATTCTGGTACATTGTGTATTTGTTCTCACTGGTTTCAAATAACTTACTTATTTCTGCCTTAATTTTGTTATTTACCCAGTAGTCATTCAGGAGCAGATTGTTCAGTTTCCATGTAGTTATGTGGTTTTGAGTGAGTTTCTTAATCCTGAGTTCTAATTTGATTGCACTGTGGTCTTAGAGACTGTTTATTATGATTTCCATTCTTTTGCATTCACTGAGGAGTGTTTTACTTCCAATTATGTGGTCAATTTTAGAATAAGTGCAAGGTGGTACTGAGAAGAATGTATATTCTGTTGACTTGGGGTGGAGAGTTCTGTAGATGTCTACTAGGTCAACTTGGTCCAGAGCTGAGTTCGAATCCTGAATATCCTTGTTAATTTTCTGTCTCATTGATCTGTCTGATATTGACAGTGGGGTGTTAAAGTCTCCCATTATGATTGTGTGGGAGTCTAAGTCTCTTGGTGGGTTTCTAAGAACTTGCTTTATGAATCTGAGTGCTCCTGTATTGGGTGCATATATATTTAGGATAGTTAGCTCTTCTTGATGCATTGATCCCTTTATCATTATGTAATGCCCTTCTCTGTCTCTTTTGATCTTTGTTGGTTTAAGGGATGTTTTGTCAGAGACTAAGATTGCAACCCCTGCTTTTTTTTTTTTTTTTTTTTGCTTTCCTTTGCTTGGTAAATATTCCTCCATCCATTTATTTTGAGCCTACATGTGTCTTTGCACATGAGATGGGTCTCCTGAATACAGCACACTGATGGGTCTTGACTCTTTATCCGATTTGCCAGTCTGTGTCTTTTAATTGGGGCATTTAGCCCATTTACATTTAAGTTTACTATTGTTATGTGTGAGTTTGATCCTGTCATTATGATGCTAGCTGGTTATTTTACCTGTTAGTTGGTGCAGTTTCTTCATAGTGTCGATGATCTTTACCATTTGGTATGTTTTTGTACTGGCTGGTACCAGTTGTTCCTTTCCATGTTTAGTGCTTCCTTCAGGAGCTCTTGTAAGGCAGGCTTGCTGTTGACAAAATCTCTCCGCATTTGCGTGTCTGTAAAGGATTTTATTTCTTCTTCACTTATGAAGCTTAGTTTGGCTGGATATGAATTTCTGGGTTGAAACTTCTTTTAAGAATGTTAAATATTGGCCCCCACTCTCTTCTGGCTTGTAGGTTTTTACTGAGAGATCTGCTGTTAGTCTGATGGGCTTCCCTTTGTGGGTAACCCAACCTTTCTCTCTGGCTGCCCTTAACATTTATTCCTTCATTTCAATCTTGGTGAATCTGAAGATTATGTATCTTGGGGTTGCTCTTCTCAAGGCATATCTTTGTGGGGTTCTCTGTATTTCCTGAATTTGAATGTTGGCCTGTCATGTTAGGTTGGGGAAGTTCTCCTGGATAATATCCTGAAGAGTGTTTTCCAACTTGGTTCCTTTCTCCCCATCACTTTCAGGTACACCAATCAAACGTATATATGGTCTTTTCACATAGTCCCATATTTCTTGGAAGCTTTGTTTATTCCTTTTCATTCTTTTTTCTCTAATCTTGTCTTCATCTTTTATTTCATTAAGTTGATCTTCAGTCTCTGATATCCTTTCTTACGCTTGATTGATTTGGCTATTGATACTTGTGTATGCTTCATGAAGTTTTCGTGCTGTGTTTTTCAGCTCCATTGGGTCATTTATGTTCTTTTCTAAACTGGTTATTCTAGTTAACCTTTTGTCAAGGTTCTTAGCTTCCTTGCATTGGGTTAGAACATGCTCCTTTAGCTCAGAGGAGTTTGTTATTACCCACCTTCTGAAGCCTACTTCTGTCAATTCATCAAACTCATTCTCTGTCCAATTTTGTTCCCTTGCTGGCAAGGAGTTGTGATCCTTTGGAAGAGAAGAGGTGTTTTGGTTTTTGGAATTTTCAGCCTTTTTATGCTGGTTTCTTCCCATCTTCGTGGATTTATCTACCTTTAGTCTTTGATGTTGGTGACCTTCGGAAGGGGTCTCTGAGTCGATGTCCTTTTTGTTGATGTTGATGTTATTGCTTTCTGTTTGTTTTCCTTCTCATAGTCAGGCCCCTATGCTGCAGGTCTGCTGGAGTTTACTGGAGGTCCACTCCAGACCCTGTTTGCTTGGGTATCACCAGTGGACGCTGTAGAACAGCAAAGATTGCTGCCTGTTCCTTCCTCTGGAAGCTTCATCCCAGAGGGGCACAGCCAGATGCCAGCCAGAGCTCTCCTCTATGAGGTGTCTGTCAGCCCCTGCTGGGATATGTCTCCCAGTCAGGAGACACAGGGGTCAGGGATCCACTTAAAGAGACAGTCTGACCCTTAGCAGAGCTCAAACGCTGTGCTGGGGGATCCGCTGCTCTCTTCAGAGCTGTCAGGCAGGGACGTTTAAGTCTCCTGAAGCTGTGCCCACAGCCATCCCTTCCCCCAGGTCCTCTGTCCCAGGAAGATGGTGGTTTTATCTATAAGCCCCTGACTGGGGCTCTGCCTTTTTTCAGAGATGCCCTGCCCAGAGAGGAGGAATCTAGAGAGGCAGTCTGGCTACAGTGGCTTTGTTGAACTTCAGAGGGCTCTGCCCAGTTGGAACTTCCCAGCAGCTTTGTTTACACTGTGAGGGTAAAACCGCCTACTCAAGCCTCAGTAATGGTGGACGCCCCTCCCCACACCAAGCTCCAGTGGCCCAGGTCAACTTCAGACTTCTGTGTTGGCAGCAAGAATTTCAATCCAGTGGATCTTAGCTTGCTGGGCTCCATGGCGGTGGGATCTGCTGAGCTAGACCACTTGGGTCCCTGGCTTCAGACTCCTTTCCAGGGGAGTGAACGGTTCTGTCTTGCTGGCATTCCAGGCACCACTGGGGTATGAAAAAACAAACAAACAAACAAACAAACTCCTGCAGCTAGCTTGGTTTCTGCCCAAACGGCCACCCAGTTTTGTGCTTGAAATCCAGGGCCCTAGTGACGTAGGCACCAGAGGGAATCTCCTGGTCTGCAGTTGTGAAGACTGTGGGAAAAGCGTAGTATCTGGGCCGGAGTTCACCGTTCCTCATAGCACAGCCCCTCATCACTTCCCTTGCCTAGGGGAGGGAGTTCCCCAACCCCTTGTGCTTCCCAGGTGAGGTGACACCCCACCCTGCTTCTGCTCACCTTCCATGGCCTGTACCCACTGTCTAACCAGTCCCAATGAGATGAATGGGGTACCTGTTGGAAATGCAGAAATCACCCACCTTCTGCGTTGATCTCGCTGGGAGCTACAGACCAGAGCTGTTCCTATTCGGCCATCTTGCCAGCAATACCCTCAGTCTTTTACTATTAAGTGTAATTTTGTAGTTTTTTATAGATGCTTTTTATCCAGTTGAGAAAATTCCCCTCTATTTCTATTTTTCTTAGAATTTTTTTTTTCATAAATGGGTTTTGAATTCCATCAAATGATTTTTCTGCACTGATCAATATGATCATGTAACTTTTCCTCTGCCCTTTCTAAAGCTGAGTACAGGTTCTCATTTTCCTTTTTTCTTCCTGACATCCTCTGCCTGATATTCTACCTGCTGCAACTTCTGCTAGGGCACTTTCATCCTTTTCTACTCATTCCAGGTTGGCTTCTTCCCAGAATAAGAGCTTGGTTTACTCCCTGATATGGCTGATATTTCCCAGCTTTTTTCTTCAACAGGAGCCACCTTCTAATTATGGATTTATTGTTCATCTTCATGTGAATATTCTGTCTTTATTGAGGTTTATTTTTCTGCACACATCACCTTTACTCCTTATCTATCTCCTTCCCCCATAAGTCCTTTTAGTGCCTCTGCTTCTTTTATCATCCCAGGTAGTTTATTTGTATTCTGGGTACAGGTACTCTGCTCAGCTCCAATCCTTCTATGCCAAGTTCTTGAAAATGCCAGCCATCCCAGCTGCCCTGTTATTGTGCCATGATCTTCAACACTTGGAATAGACTCCTCATGACTGAAATTACATGAATTTTTTTTTTTTTTTTTTTTTTTTTACCAAAGACTATCTCCCAAGAAGATGCTTTATCTGTGATGATTAAAGTTTTCTGCATTCATCATCCCACTCCTGAAGCTTTGGTTTAAATAGGTTTAGTTGTTCCTTTCATAGTTTTCCCAAAAATTCTGGTCCTGTTTCTCCCGCTAATGCTCAAAGTGAACTTGGCATTTCTACTTGTGTGAGACCCTCCTCAAATTTTCTGTTTATAGGAATAAGATGGAAAACATAGCTCCCAGGGCTCATCAAATTGAGCAGTAGCAAGGCTTTCCACATCACACTTTTGTGGGCCATCATACTGACATGCACCCACTCTGGAATAGAGAAGATCTTCCTGCCATTTGCTTCCTGACTCCACACAACCCAGCCCATGGAAGCTGCCTCTGCTCTTGGCCTTCTATCTCTATTTCTCCTGTACTTACAAGAACAAAATTGGATGCAGGTTGTAGATTTGTTTTTATTTTCTCCTCTCCTCATCTCCCAAAGGACTTTCTGCAGTTGACACACAATGTCACCTGTTTGAATTTTTTTTTTCTGCCTTCTTTCCTGTTCCTGCCCCTGCCAGTTCCACCATCTTGACCTTTCCCATATTCCATCTCCTAGGCTGTCTACCTGGATGATTGCCACAGGCCTGCCACCCTTTCCCATATCCGTCCTTCATTCCTTCACCTCTCATTTAGTGGTCAAGAAAAATGCACAACCCACACACCCACCACTCTGGGAACACGCCTTCCATTCTCATAGCACACCTTTCCAATAGACAAGTAGGTATTATTCTTTCTATACAACAAATGAGAAAAAAAATCTTGTCAAGATAAAAGAGCAGCTGGTTAAGAGCAGGGCCAATGCTGCTTCTGACTTCTAGCTAAATCATGTGGGACTGCAGAAAGGGGAAAATCCCTCCCACATTAGTCTCCATTTTTCTGCTCAGGTAGTGACTTATGCCTTATCTAATCAGATACTTTCTACGTAAACATCATTGGCTGGCCCAGAGTTATCATCATTAACTTCCTTAACATAAATAATCATGGATGGAGGAAAGACTGGTAATTCTCAGAATCACTATATGTAACGCTTTCTGTTCTTGACATTTCACTATTAGAAAGAGAAGTGTCAGGAATACCCATTGGCCTGAGATTATGAAGATGACTGAGGTGGGAGTTGTAGCATTGATGCCTGTTATCAGAAGAAGGTCTTAAGTCATCCAGCAGGACAAAGTCCCTCTCCCCACTTCACCATAAGAACAAGGAAGATGCAGGCTGACTAGAGAGGATGGAGCCCAGATAACACCGTATCAGAGATGGAGTCAGGTGTGAGCTTTGAGAATAGCTGCTTCTGTCATGCCTAGAGTTTTGGGACAAAGGCTGTCTCTTTTTATGTCTTACAAAGGCATAGTATGGGACATGGAAGAACAAAAAGCTGTCACTTCAATTCCTTCCTTCAAAAAGTAAAAGGTCATTTGTTTTTGTCCACTATTAGTTTTTCAACAAAACAAGCCAGAGAAGTTTCTCTGTGTGTAGCTGATAGGTGTCCTTGACCAGGGAGTGGCCTTCTTGCTCAAATTGCCACACCACTTTGGGAGGAAGCTGTGTGGAATAGTGAGGGAGAATGGGGACAGTCACCTAACCAGCCAGATTAGTTGAATCAGCCCTGCAGATCAGCACAATGACAGATGTCCCAACCAGATGGTGCACACATCCACTTCATAAATACACCAAAGAAGTCTGGAATCTAGGGGAAAAAGCTTTTCTGCCATGAGTGCTCCTGCCCAGGAACAATTGGCTGACACCACTCTACTGAAAGTCAGGCTCAGAGAAACCACAACTTCTCTGCCATGTATGTAGTGGTAAAATCCTGCCCCATGTTTCTTAATTCCCATCTTTGTTGCCTGAAATCTCACCATTAGCACCCTATTCTTTGGTTTAAGGATTTCTGCTATACAAATACATTTATAAAAACCAAGATAAGTGTTTTCAGTTCTTATGTTGAAAGAATTACATATACTTTTTGAGAGCAAGTTTACATGTGAGGGAAGTGTGGTGGTTAATTTTATCTGTAAACTTGACTGGTCCCAGATGTCTGATTAAACATTCTTTTCAGGTGTGTCTGTGAGAGTCTTTCCGGAAGAGATTAGCATTTGAATTGGTAAACTGAATAAAGCAGATGGCCCTCCCTAGTGTGAGTGGCATTATCCTATCCATTGATAGCTGAATAGAACAAAAAAGCAGAGGAATTTGGAATCATCTTCCTTCTACCTAACTGAGCTAGGACATCAGTCTTCTGTCATTGGTACTCATGGTTCTCAGGCCTTCAGACCTGGACTGAAATCTACACCATTGGTTCTTAGGCTTTCAAACACCAACACTAGCTTTCCTGGGTCTCCAGCTTGAAGATGGCAGATCATGGGACTTCTCATCTTCCATAATTGTGTGTACCAGTACCTTATAATAAATCTTATTGGTTCTGTTTCTCTGGAGACTACTTTTCTTAGTTTCTAATGTTTCTTCTAATACCGTAAGAAAGGTCATGAAAAAAGGGGAAGTTTGAATGGCAAGGTTAGGTTTCCTAAGTGGTAGCATGGAATAGGTAAAGATTAGCTCTGCCATCCTGGATAAGATATTTCACTCTGAGCAATTAATTATCCCTCAACTGAGACAAGCATGGTGACCTCACAGTGTTGTGGAAGGCCCATACGTGAAATGATATATATGACAACCCCTCAAGTGTCCTGCACATGCAATAAAAGGAAGCAGCTATTTTTCACACCCTTCCTGGGTGCTGCTATCACACTTTTTTAATGTCCCTCTGAGCTAATTGTCCTCCTCAAGAACTCACATCAAATACCCCCTCATTATCACATCCGACAAAGCAAATCCTAGCTATTAATGACAAATTGGAATGTTCCAGTTACCTCTCTGTCCTAGAAAGCAGCACTCCTCTGCTTTGTGACGAACATTTGCTTTTCAGAAACTAGCCCTGGGATTTTAAGGAATGAGCCAGTGAGACAGCCCCTAAGTAGACCTGATGAGGTTCCTTGCCTACTCCCTTCTCCCAGATATCCAGTTACATTGTCACAAAGCCCAGGGAAAAGAGAAAACAGGAGGTGGTCTATGGCCCCCAAGAAAAGAAGTGACTGTCGCCCCTTTTTTCAGGGTGCCTGAGACCAGCACTGGGACCAGCACTACAGTTAGGAGCTGGTACAGTTTGGCTCTTTGTCTCTGCCCAAATCTCATGTGGAAATGTAATCTCAATGTGTTAAAGGTGGGGCCTGGTGGGAGCTGATTGGATCATGGGGGTAATTTGTAATGGTTTTTCACCATCACCATTGCCCTAGTGCTGTCTCGTGATAGAGTTCTCACAAGATCTGATGGTTTAAAAGTGTGTGGCACTCGCCTGCTTCACTCGTTCTCTCTTGTCACCTTTGCCTTTGCCCCTTGCCTTCTACCATAATTGTAAGTTTCCTGAGGCCTTTCAATCATGTTTCCTGTTAAGCCTGCAGAACTGTGAGTCAATTAATCCACTTTTTTTCATAAATTACCTAATCTCAGGTAGTTCCTTATTACCTGAATTAGTGTGAAAACAGACTAATATAGGACCCTACTGGAGATGTGGCTCAGGATTGGGACTACCCGAAGTGATAGGTAGAATAGAGCACCTGGGGCTCTAGAGCAGCTGTTTAGACATTACTAGGACTCATAACTCCCTTCTACTTAGTTATGTCTTAGAACCCCCTAACAACCACAGCACTATACAGTGTGTTCCTCCAGTGGATGTCTCTGTCATTGATTTCTTCCAGGCCTCAGCTATCATTTTTAAAAGGAAGCTGGGTCAGTCGCAAACAAGAGTTTGTGTAAGAGGGCAATAGTGGTGGTGAAAGTCCCAGAAAACCAGTCACAGAAAAACTGCCTAAAGGAACTGAGGTTGTTAAAAGGACAAGGGGAGCAGGATGTGAAAGGTTATTGCATTGGAGAAAGAGCCAGCTCATTCTGTGCAGCCCTGAGCTCAGCTGGGACCAATGTGTTGGTGGAAATTAATAGCAGCATTGCACTCAGAAAGGTTGCAGCTAATAAATAAAGCTGCTCAACTTGAAATCAGCAAATTAATGCATTCTTAGAATTCTCCACTACACTTGTTCTTAGCCAAAAGGCCGAGAAGCGATTAGAATTCTCTTTCTATGAGGCTTTCACATAGCCACATGGATCTCCTGGTGCTAAGCCATGCATTAATGGCACCGTGTACTGTGCAAGGGAATAGATTAATTTCATATTCCTTCTATGAAGTTATGTTCAGAAGGAAGCCTAATGGAGACATGCAATAAAAGAAAAGATGACACTCTTTTTCTGCCCTGATTCATGAGCTGCTTGCTGTTGTATAGGCTTTTCTTAGGTGTACTGGGATCTCAAGTACTACAGGGTTGCGACCTGAGGTATAATCCCACTTCTCTCACTGACTTGTGCCCCCTTCTCCTATGGGAGGAATAATTGACTCAGCCCTTTTGAATATGCTGGATAGAGATGTGATGAAGAATCTGGAGAAATAAAAAAAAAGTAGCATTAAAAAGATTTGACTGTGTCAAGGAGGAATGATGTGAAGGCTCTAAGAAGAGTTGCCAGTCTTTCTTTTATACACTCATTGAACTTGCAGCCCAGGAAAACATCTTCTCTGGGACCCTCTTTCATCACTCCCCTGTGTGGTCAGTGCCTCCAAGCCATCCAGCCTGTCCTGCTTGACCTCTGACCGGGAGTCTGGACCTTTCTTTCCCTTCTCCTTCCATCAAAATTCACTGGTGCTGTTTCCTCAGGGTCTTGGTCCCCGCGGTATAGTAAATTAATGGCCAGTGCCCTTCAGGGCTTCTATCAAAGAGAATTAATGGGACAAATTTTCAGGCATTGAGACTAGATGGGAAGTATTTCTGTCCAGGAGTGACTTCCTCAAAACATAGCACCTAGGTTTCTTTTCTAGCTCAGAGGTTTTCAAACTCTTTTGCTTTTATATCCCCTATAAGAATTGTATTAAAGTATGTACTGTCATGTAATTTTTATGAATAGTAATGTTTTTCATCATAAATTTAAACACTTTAAAGGATGTAATTTGGGGCATATTATAAATGTTTTCATGTTAAAATGAAAGTTGAATTTCTCCTATAATGTATATAGTTGAATCTAAACACCATGAAAATGGATAACCCACCATCATTCCATTTTTAAAAACAAATACTATGTTGAATAGGAGTGGTGAGAGAGGGCATCCCTGTCTTGTGCCAGTTTTCAAAGGGAATGCTTCCAGTTTTTGCCCATTCAGTATGATATTGACTGTGGGTTTGTCATAGATAGCTCTTATTATTTTGAGATATGTCCCATCAATACCTAATTTATTGAGAGTTTTTAGCATGAAGGCTGTTGAATTTTGTCAAAGGCCTTTTCTGCATCTATTGAGATAATCACGTGGTTTTTGTCTTTGGTTCTGTTTATATGCTGGATTACATTTATTGATTGGCGTATATTGAACCAGCCTTGCATCCCAGGGATGAAGCCCACTTGATCATGGTGGATAAGCTTTTTGATGTGCTGCTGGATTCTGTTTGCCAGTATTTTATTGAGGATTTTTGCATCAATGTTCATCAAGGATATTGGTCTAAAATTCTCTTTTTTGGTTGTGTCTCTGCCCAGCTTTGGTATCAGGATGATGCTGGCCTCATAAAATGAGTTAGGGAGGATTCCCTTTTTTTCTATTGATTGGAATAGTTTCAGAAAGTATAATAAAAAAAAAAGTAAACACCCCCAAAGTGTTGCATTCTTTAAAAAACAAAACAAAACAAATACTTCCATAACTTTTAGAAATCTGACTTTCTTTTTCTACTTGAACTTAAATTTTTATTCAACTTCCTCCAAAGAACTTTACCTTAATGTAACATAATTTTGTTTGAAAATACTGCTTACGCTATCACATGTATCCGCAATTGAAATATACCTAAATTCAATTTTTTACTTTTATTTTGTTACCATAAAGCTCTGAACATTAAAAAAATTTATGCAATTGAATTATTATCAATACACTACTGATTAAACATAAACATATTATTAAACACAAAAAGTAAAATTATATTGCAAATGCATCCTTTAATGAGATGATAAACTTTTTTCAGTTAGTTCCTTTATCTGTAAATGAACATTACTTACTGCTGAAATAAGGGGTCAGTATCAATTCTACTTCTATTTTTTTTTGTTTTTATAGATGTAAGTTGAAGGAATTGAGAGTGTTTTATTATAGCAATGTAATTCAGTTCTTTGAATTCCTTCTATGTTATATGTCAACATTTGTATAATGGTCTATTAGCAAAAATATTTGTAATCTTCGGGCACATGACAATTTGATAAAGTCCTTCTTCATTTCTTTTAAACAGTGAACTAGGAAGCACCTGACTAGCAAAGAGATTTGTTCTCCAGCAATTTGAATAATTTACTTTCTCAATTTCTGGGAAGTATACCAAGAGAGCTTTACTAAGATTCATCCAATTATTGTTAATTGGGCTGTAACACTTGTACTTAGGCCCACCTTTTAAAACCCATATCACCAGAAATGGCAGGAAAATCAAACAAATTTTTAGTTTTATTACATGTTTGCCAAAACAATGTTTTTTGATAAAATGCTTTGATCTTATTTCTTGTTTTAAATGTATTGCCACTAATTTGGAGTTGCAGATTTAGCTCATTTATGAAAAATATCTGTCATAAAACCTCATTGGCAGGGCCAGTCTTCACTGTCAAACCAGTCAGCCAAATCAGATACACTTTCTGTCCGAAAAAGTTTTTCATTCTTCAATTCAAATAGCTATTTTGAGGAATATTATAAAAATCAATGAGAACTAAAAGTATATCTTGTGAAACTGATCACTAAAAACAATTAAGATAAAGATCTAATATAATTGATTTTTCCATGTTTAAGTTATAAAAACAAGATGACCAATACACTATTTCTCATATAAAGCAGGAAAATGATAAAAGGCATGGTGTATCTGTAGTAAAATTATGTACGGGCATTGAATACTGCTGACTGGCTTTGGAGAATGATTAAACAAGAAATATGTTATAAGATAAAATGGTAGAAACAACTATAGTTTGAGTATGTTCCCCAAGTTTCATATGTTGAAAAATTAATCCTCAAATTCATATGTTGATGGAGTAGACCCCATGATGGGACCCAAGGCTTTATAAGAAGAGGAGGGACCTGAGTTGAAATGCACTTTTTGCCCTTCCACCCTTCTATCACAATTTGAGGCAGCAAGAAGGCCCTTACCAGATGTTGAGCAAATTCCAATGTCAGGCTCTTGGACTTCCCAATCTCCAGAACCATGAGCCGAATGTTTCTTTTTTAAAATAAATTATCCAGTCCAGTGTTTTGTTACAGCAACAGAAAATAGACTAAGACAAGAATTGAATAAAATTGAATAAATGTTTCATGTTATGGTTTGATACAATGGGTTCTGACAACTTTATTAATGAATGCACATCAAATCTGAAAGAACCATGTGAAAGTTTTTATCCTTGGGTTCTATCTGTCTACTGCATCTTATAAAAATTTGGCATTCCCAAAAGGCATTCTGGTTACATTTAAAATAATCAGCATGGCAAATCTATACTGCTTTAGCTCTTCCAAGTTACTTTTTTTCCCAGTCAAGATACATCCTAGGGAAGGATATTGACAATAATGGGAAATAATTGATTATAATTATATGTAAGAAGACATTTTTGGCATTCAGTGCCTTCTACGAATTTTCTTTGTTTCACTCTCCCATGGCTTTCCCTCAAGAGCAAGAAATTCTTTGACAAGAGTCAGGAAGAGAAAAACAAAAAGCCGTAAAAAAAAAAAAAAATTGTTACCATCACTCCACTTTATCATACATCTGAATTCTGAAAATCTATTTGTGAGTCCAAACACCCAATTTCTATGTTATCTAACATCATAATCAGCTTTAACATGTCTATAAGAGGCAAAAGCCCAAGGCTCTTATGGTTTTATGATTAATCATCAAACCTTTCCTCTGTTTGCTACATCTGAGGTTTTTGGTGTCACATTAAGAGCAATGTATTAAGATTTGGGATGGGTAGCCTATATCTTTTTTCTGTGGGAAAAGAAACAGTATGAACAAAGACTCATTCTCAGCAGATCAATTTAAGGAAAGAGTATAGTGTATATAGAGGATCTGGAAATTAATTTACTGAAAATTGTCCTGAGTATGCAATCCGTGAAAAGCCTTAGGTACACATACCGCAGTTTGAAAATTATGAATTTATCATACCTGTATATAGCTTAACCTGACCCAATCCAAGATTGTTTATCATGTGATCTCAATCCCTGGAGGAGGATAATCAAAGGATTCTAACGAGGCCCCAGGGAGGTAGAGTTGGAATTGCAGCAGAGAAGTTTTGAGTAGCATTGAGGAACCTCTGATTCCAATGTGGTGTTCATGATCCTGTAAGTGTTCCTGCTATCAAAAAATGAGTGCAAAACGTCCCCTGGCCCTTTGTTGGTGAAAATAAGTGCAGCACTGTCCTCCCCAAACCAGATGATTAGTGTTGCTAACTGCCATACCAACAGAGGCAAGCAGATGATATAAATAAATGAAGCAGACAGGATATAAGAAAAGAGGTGATGAGAGTTTGATAAAAGAGAGGACATGCCTCATCCACAGGTGGAGGCAGCTATTCACCTCCAATCCCACTGTTGCTATATTTTCCACTTTTCTACCTGGATTTTCATGTGAAATCGCCTGAGGCAATTAAATCAACATTGTTATACAACACATTGCAAAACAAATCTCCAGGTTATGTCTGCTCAATGGTTGTTAGCAGTCTCCTCCCAAAGGCAACCTGGTGATATGTTTGCCTCTGGTGAGAGAACAAAGCAGTCTTGAATCAAAATTTGGGTCTTCTGAAGTGAGCCCAGCTATCTCTCCACTTCTTATAATGCTTCACAAAACATTGCTGGATCCTCACACGAATCTTTCAAGTTTAAAGTGCAGAGTCAATCATTACTTCAAGCTTTCTGGAGGCTGAGGAATTGTCATCAGCAACCTCCACAATCCAAAGAGTTGGATGGAACTTTAAACATCATTTATTCCAGCTCCCCTGTTTTTATAGCTTCTCATAACATTCTCTAAATATTAGTATTGGGTCTAATTGAACTTGGATTAATAAATGGAGGCTATGGAATCCCAGTATTATAGTTCCTGGATGCTCTCCTCATACGCCGCTTCCAAGGACTGTAAAAAATTTTCAATAGAAAGAAGTAGCTGTGATGCTAGTTTCAGCCCTTCTTACTTCCAGACCCTGACCTATAATTACCTTGAGCTCTTCAACTTCAGATCATGTGCTATTTTTAAAATATGTCCATAAATTCTTTGGTATTCCTTTTAGGAGGTAGAAACTAATTTCCTTCATCCTTGAGTGTGGGCTATACTTAGTGACTTGCTTCTAATGAATAGAATATGATTGATAGATGATGGTGACTTCTGATAATAGGTCATGGCATTTTAGCTTGCTCCCAGCTTTCTCTTGAATTACTTGCTCTTCAGGAAGCCAGAAGTTATGGGGACACTCAAGCAGCACTAGGGAGAGGCTCATGAGTAGAAGAACTGAGGCATCCTGCAAACAGCCATGGACTAACCTGTATTGGGAGCAGATTCTCCAGCTCCACGTAAGTCTTCAGATGATGGTTTTTTTCTTTTTTTTAATAAAAAAAAATTTAAAAAGGTAATTAAATTTAAGAAGGACTTCCCTTATTATATCAAGAGGTTAATACTCAAAATGGTGGTGTGTCATTTTTAAGAATTTTCCTTCAGAATGAAATTCTAATGATCTGGTAAGCAGTTAGTTAGAATTTGGTTCTGCCCTAAGGCTCCTTTCTCTTAATAAGATTAAAAATTGAGGGTAAATAGGAAACTTAAACAAAATCTGAGATGTGCATTAATTTCAAGTTAAGCTCAATAGCCCCCAAATGTAAAAGTCCTTCCTGACATAACACACATATCAAGAACCAAGATTTCTCAGAGAGAATCTGATGCCCACTCTCTAGAGGCTAAGCTCCCACTGCAGGGGCAATGTTACCTGTTAACTTTAGCTCTTTTTTCTCTCTCTGGCTTTTGTCTCAGAGGTCTGTTCCTTAGTCTCTGTTGAGGTGAAACTCCAATATCTGAACCCACCAGCCAAATAAGCAACCTGTGTACAAGCCAAGTTAAAATTTCACTCCCGTAATGGATGAGGAGAAACCAGAAGACATTTCTCATGCACAGGGAGTGCGTGAATCCCCTGAATTGCCAGGTTTCAGGGTCACATGAGACCTCTAGAAGGCTCTGCTCATCATCACCTTATCATCTGGTAGATTCCAGGTATCTGGGTACACATGAATTAAGCCTTAATGACTTTAAATTCTGTCTCAAATGTTTATCCTCTTACAAAAGTTTAAGCTTTTTGTCTGAGGAAAAGTGCAAATATTCCATGAAGAAGGGAGGTCAGATCTCTTTTGGCAGGGAAAAAGAATACCACAGAGTGGGTCTTAAAGAATACCACAGAGTGGGTCTTAATGGCAAGGAGTGAGAAAGAGTAAGTTTTGAAGCGTATGGGAATGCCTTGGAAGGGAGAAAAAGTGTAGAAATAAAAGGATCTTGGTCTAATTCTGCTTTGTGTCCAGAGGCAGCTCTGCAAATACCATCTTAATGAGCCACTGCCTAGCCCCTAATCTCATAAAATCCTCAAAAGGGAAAACGCATGAAAGGCAGAGCTGATTCTCTCTCTTTTGATATTTGCCCTTGGGTTTGCTGGCCTGACTTCTGGGGCTCTGGAAACACATGAATTAGCAAGAACCAGAGAAGACATTCAAAACTAGGCCTCTTCAATGATGAGCCAAATCAGACAGTTACCTTACAGCTTGCGTATTTATTGAACAAATACTACTAAAATAGCTAAAATACATTGGGTACTTGTCATGAGTGCATCAGTAAAGATCACACTGTTACAAAAGCCTGCATTTTCAGCAGTACACAACTGCAACTCTACATAAATGCCACAGATGCAGAATACTGTTTTCTTGCTCTATTTACACAGCTGATATACCTATTCTAACGAAGGAGGGAGAGGAGTAATGCACAAGAAACTCAGGCCAATGGGGGAGCAAGAAGAAAACGAAGAAGTGCAGTGCATGCGTCATCGGTGTTTAACAGTCAGAAGCGAAACAGTTCAGAACAAGGCCTGCCCTGTCAAAAGAAGAGCTAAAGACAGTTATATAAAAATTAAGGTGGGCTTTCAGACTGGCTAACACAACAACATTCCATGAGTAGATGGTAATTTATTTTTGTTTATCCATTTCGTTGGGAGCAAGGACAAAAATGTAAATCTACACCTTGCTTATCAAAATTGCCGAAAAAAGAATGCTCTGCCTTTTAAAAAAAGTATCATGATTTTGTAGACATTGTTTTCCAATTTAATATTTGGAAAAGGTGTCATTTTCATATTCCTACTCAGATGCCAGTGTTTTGGGTTTTTTTCCAGGGGGAGTTTATTTAAAACGGTTTTGCTCTTTTTTTCGACAAATATCCTTTCAAACAGAAAGAACCCAAAGAGACACCTCAAAATGCCTGTAAAATTATTGCTTTTCTTTCTCTAAGTCAGGCAGGCGAGGCTACGGAAAGGAAGAGATTTGGTAAGTAAATTACAGTTTTGTGATTGCTCCCGCTACCGTGACTGCATGTCCGTGAGTGCCAGCCAACGAGACAATCGTCTCTCACACTCTGGTAGCATTCGCTCAACCTACAACACTGAGGAAGAAAGCCACACTGAAGACACAAGGAAAACAAGTCAATCCAGTCTAGAGAACAACATTCAGGGAAACAGAGTACCAACACCTTCTTAGAACATGGAAATAAAAAATAACTCCATCAGAGCTACCTCGCCAAGGAGCATGTTGAAAGTCCAAAATAGCACCATTCATCAGTGTCTCAGGTCCTGTGGCAGCATCTCGGTCACTTACCACAAGGAAACAATGAGTTTCAAACTACTTCTATACATCAAAAGAGTACATGGATAAAATATAGAGATATACAGACAATTGATGAACATAAACTACTAGGTTTGTTACATCTAAATGAAAAAAAAGGGGGGGACTCTCAGCCTCTGCAAGAAGCAGTCGGGAGCTGTGTGAGTGAAAAGGCAGGAGTGGACCGGTTGTGTGAGCGCGGTGGGAGTTTGAGTTGTGGAAGACATTGTTGTAGCGAACCAGGCCTGAAGGCCCACCTGTAAGGGTTGTAAACGTGGATTCACAGTGTGAAATTCTGAGCGTTTTCACTTGAGTCAGAATGATTAAAAACTGGTTTGATGATACCTATTTGTCCACTGTAAATTCTCTAAAGCAAGGCTCAGAGTCCCATAGTTTCTTCTTATACTTGATGATTTACACAGAAAAAAATCCCATATATGATACCATGACCTCATCAATACCCATACACCATATGTAATACAAATGGAGGTGTTACGATTAAAAAAAGTGGAGGTAACTGATTCTTGGGGAGCGGAGTTCACTGCTGCCCAGTGGAGTCAGGGAGGCAGCGTTTGTCTCATCGTTCTTCTTGCGGTTCACTTCCTTTGGGACAGGAAGTCTTCCCTGCAAAGCAGGCAGACCCACACACAGACAGACACACATAAAAGACAAAATTAGTCATGCTTCTGAAACCATTTTTTAAAATTTTGCTTTTCCTGCCCAGCCCACATTATACCCTTGAACTCTTGCTGTTTTGCAAAACAGAGTTTACATATTAAACACAGTTCACCTGAATGTAAATATTAGGTCTGTGAGGAAATAAAGTAATTAAACACTGGCCACCTTTGCTTCAGTAGAATGAAGTGCTTCTGTTACGGTGGTGCCAGCCATGTGTGAGGCAGCATTCCCCAGTGTCAGGTTTCTTGGGACAGTTTCTAGTATCACATAGGACCCAACCTTAGACTGGGTGATAGATACTCACAGGAGTGTCAGTTGATAATTTAAAAAAAAAAAAAGAGTCCAGTGGGTGTGATGAAGAAGAGTTAACAATCTAATATGTAATAAAAATATTTAAAAACGTATCTCAACTTGCATACATCTTATCTATGTATGGCTTATTCTATGTGCAATTGGCGCATGACAGAAGTGGCTACCAAAGATGGGAAGTGTCTGTCTGGGAGAGAAATAATGTGAGGGTGCCCAGACAGCGGTCGTAGGAAAGTGGGGGCTAGTGGGGAAACCAAGGCCAGAAGAGAGTGAGATTGAGCCCATCTAGACTGACTGGGGCTATTCTAAGTCTCTCCTCACAATCCTGATGAGTAAGGTTTTTGTGTTTCTGACTAGAATAACTCAATCTCAGTGTGACTACTGATCCGCCGCCACGTGGCTTCCCGGACACACTGCTGCAGCGCCAACAGTGGAGAGGAGCTCTCCATCACAACCAGACAGCAGAAGCACAGCACAGTGAAGCACACCTGCCCACATGATGCACAATAAAGGTATTAATTTACAACAGATGGATTTTATGCCCTGTACAGGTATGAACACAGTGAAGATGTGACGATGGTCTCTCTTTTAGCTGAACTCTGGAGTTTTAATTACTGACATTTTCTTGGAAGAAATTATCCTTTGTGGTTTTAAAACGTGGGCTTTTTTTTTTTTTTTTGCTCAAGTCACATGTTCTAATAAGACAGTTTTAATAAGCCAGTTTGACTAGATGTAAAGTACTTGGATTAAAGTGATAATCTTACTTTGTGGCCTATAAATTAACACATCTGAATTTCTTTTTAAGAATTCAGAAACCAGTAACTTCCAAACAACTTGAAATTGAATAAATATTTTCAGCAACCCAGGGGTGAACTAAATGCAACAGATTATTCAACTTTAAAAAGTAAGTAAGTACTTACTGTACGGTAAGTAAGTACTGTACAGATTTTCCATATTGAACATCTGGTATGCCTCAATTTTTTACTTAAAAGTCTCGGACTTTGAGAGCATACAGCATTTTTTGCACGTATATAACCATGATGTACTTCAATACTCCAATCTTAGGTTGTGATTTTAGAGGTTGTTTTGCTATCATTAAATACCAATGGGACCAAACCAGAAAATTAATAAAAATATAATTGACCACTCACACACCCTTAAGGGTCTAGATTCAATTTCCAAAAGCATAATATTGGGTAGTTACTTGCAGTTGTGAAAATAATTTCAATCTTGGAATCTTGGTACACAATCCCAAAATTTTTAAAAAAAAGGAAATCCACTGTAATCCCAGTGTCTTTAAAATAATGCTGCCAGCCCGACTCCACCTCACCCCACAGTCAACCAGTTACCATGGTTCAGGATAGGACAAACTTAGGTTTTGGACAAATGAAGAGTTCAATGGCTGTTAATTGTCACAGGCAAGAAAAGAAGGAAAACCAAAAGTTGATAAATGTTAACTCAACAATTATAGTCTTTACACAGCTTGCCTTAAAACTGCTCCAGTTCAGACTTACTCTGTTCAAAAGTGAATATACAGAACGTTAGTGTATCTCTCTATTTAAATCTCAGTCTCAGTACTAATCTTCTACCTCCATGAAACATACACAACAAAACAAAAGGAAGAGCTAGGGATTTGGGAAGAGGCACTTCCAGAAAAAAAGAAAGTGACGATTATTTCAGATTTGAATTTACCATTTTTACCATTTTTTCTGTTTCAAGGTCCCAGATAATATACATTTCTTCATTAATTATTCATTTTCTGAGTGCCTACTATGGCTGGAGTACTCTATTCGATTTTAAGCTTAGAGAGAGATTGAAACAGAAACAGAAACAGTCCCTGCCCATCTCACCCTTCATTAACTTGCTGTGTGGAAGACAAGCATACAGACTGGACCCTCATGAGGCAATGGTAGTAGGGCCCACAGGGAGGTGTGCTACTGAAGCACCCTGAGGGCCTGGAGCCCAACATGCCCGTGGAGAGAGATGCTCCTGAGGAGACAGAGTTCTGTGCGTTCTCCCTATGGAGTCCTGCATTTACTAGATTTCAATCCTCTTCCCCTGACTGATTTCAATCCACACACCCTCCCACTATTTTTTTTTTTTAAATAATAGGCTTTCTGCCCCAACTAAAGGAATTTTAGGCTTCTGCAACAAGTGGAGGAGGCATTTTGAAGATGGGACACAAAGAAGTCTTCTTTCTCCAGATCCAGAAGTCAGGCCTTGTAAGAATTCAAGCCAAAAAAAGTTCATCCATGGGAAAAACGGTTCTTCTATCATCCAGCACGTATTTGTGCCAACAGAGCTGAGGGACTTGAGTAATTCAAGAGGCTAGGGGTTGGGGGGCAGATGTGTCCAGTGGCTCCCACAGCCCCGCCGTCCTGAAAGTCACGCCAGTTAATGTGCCTCGGGGTGGATCAGCCCTCCCGACAGATGACTACTAGGAAATTAATCCCCAGTTAATAATGTGCTTTGGACCAAGTAAGTCAAGATTATTTTTCCTACAATTATACAAAGATATGCTTTTCCAGAAGGGAACTTCTGGAAAAAGAACAAATAACACTATGCTTAAAATATTATTCACATATTTAGAGAAGAAAGAACTTAAAATAGCAGAAGACCTGAATACCATGATCCACGGTGCCCACCCCTGGGAGCATGTCTTTGTGTGGGACAAGACCTAGCACAGCAGGGCTGGCTTTCTAAGGGTACGGTGAGGCACCACTGAACTCATCAAGGAACTATGCCTAGTCTTGCCCCTCTGGTTTATGTCACCAGTATCAAAGAGAGAGGACCTCTGGATGCCTGAATGAGGCAAGAACTAATGTGAAGGCTATACTTTGCTTTGTTTTCATATCTTGCCCTCAGCTGCCTTAAGAGAATTATGCCCTGATCTGGCACAGTGATGAATGTCTATGGTTATACTGCTGCTGCCGCTGGTGTGCTGCTGGTGAGGTGGTGGGGTGTGGGTGTCTTTTAAGGAAAGCGCTACTATTTTAGCTCTCTTCCACTCCAGCTCTACAAATCAGTGCAAGTCTAGTTCAGGCAGGGTCAAACCATTTTGTTCACCTACTTTCCTGCCAGTGATTTCAACCTTGACCTTCAAAAATGCTCTGCAAGATTAAAAGTGATTTAAGATTGTTTTCTTTCAGTGCAAACTGCCAGTTGATACAACCTCTTCAGTTTCTGCCTGCCAGTATAAGATAGGGAATTGTTGAGACTATTTAGTGTAAATAAAATAATTTCTTAAACATTGAAATACCAGTAACAGCTGGGGGAGGACTCACCATTAGTCAATTACACTTATGAAACTTTCAAATAGAAATTTTATTTTCAGTGGATTCTGTTTTTCTTTCTTAACTGCAAAATCAGCAAGTCATTGGTTAAAAAGTATACTCTTCCCGCTTGAAGTCAAGTAAGTATTTACCCTAAGAGGCAAAGTCCAGTATCTACAGTAAAAACTGGTAAGTAGTTGTTATTGTTTGTTTCAGAAATTATGCTAAAATCTAAAATATAAATTTTACAAATTTTCTTGAGGCAGAGAACTGCCACACCTAAGATGTCAGAACAATGAAACCACGTTTATAAAAAATGGTTTTTAGGCTGAAAAATTAATTAGAAGAAAGAAATGTAACAGTTTTTTGTTCCTCCCTTTTGCTTCATGGATAATCTTATCAGACCTTCAGACTTTATTAGCAGACAATTAATAGTCATCTTATACTTTTAAGAAATCTTTTAGTTTGATCATTGTATTTGAGTTTGTCTAACCAGAAATGGAACAGATTTAAAACCTGTACACTGTACTTTGATAAACTGATTCCATGTTTTAAATGAAAATTTTTCATTTATGAAGGAAGATAATGTGAACTTTAAGTCATAGGACTTTAGGATATTTTTTAAAAGTACATTCTTTCCAAGGTCATCATAGTATCAGATTAATGGATTGTTATAGCAGCCTATAATGGGTATTCAAATGAAAAAGCTCTGATATTTTAAAACAATTGTTTCTATATTGAAAATAGTGTTAACAAAATGGCATCTAAGGATCTTACCTTAGGAAGCCTTCCCTCCATGTCCTTGTTTGGAAATGGTTCTTGACTGACCCAGACAAAGAGTTCTGGGTAATAAACCTATAGAGACACAAAAGCATACACATTCAGATTAAAAACAGGATCCACTCTGAAACTACACGGGATAACCTTAATGAGCTCAATTCTCCTCAATGGTTACTTATTCCCGACTACAACTTAGAGCACTGGGGAAACCATTAACTCTTTCAAACTGTTAGTGTGCTTCTGAACACGCACTGCACTCAGGAGAGTTTCAGCTCGATGTCTTCCAAGATTAAGTCCAATAAAGCAGAGATATCAATCAATGTTATTTTTAGCAGGCAAAGTAGCAGCTTAATGGTATGTCTGGCTGAGTGCACTAAGTCATCGGGGAGGTCTGACTTTCAAAGGATTCTATAAGTATCCTTGCAAAACTCCATCAAACACTGTTAAGGGTTATTCTGATCATTTATTAGAAGGCCAAAGATTATGAATAAAATAAAAGAGGAAAGAAAGCAGCAGCCCAGATTCTCTCCAAGTCCATGTGGCCAGTGACAACACATTCTGCCCAGCTGCCTGAAACAGCCAAGTGTCTGAGGGAGGGGCGGGAGATAGGTGTCATCACCATGAATGATTCAGAGAATACTAGCTGATGAATTCGGTGGTGGGAGGGGGTGGAGCGAGGGAGTGGAACTGAGTAACTCTTCTTTAAATATGCAAAGGATGATTAGCATAAGGTTGCAGACCAGCTGTTCTCCATCTTCAGTAATGACAGGAGAGGGGAAAGGCCTTAAAATTACAACTAAGATTTGGGTCAGCTCTAAGGAAGAACTCAGCATAAGAATTGTCAAATTACTAAAAGAAATTAGAGAAAAACTGTGAAATCTTCTTTAAAAAATTTAGAAACAGAATCCAACAACCATCTGTCAGGGCTAATTCACATTTAATATAGTTCTGATTGAAAGCAGAGTGAAATTAGGTAAGATTCCCTCCAGATCTGATTCTCCAAATTCTGCAATAAATAAGCCTCACATTTAATAAACAACAATTAAGAGTCACACCTCATTAACAGATTAACAAACAGACTTAGATGTGTGTTTACATTTTGGTTTTGGAAGCCGTAACTGAGGTAACCTAATCATTGAGTTGACCGTAATGCTTGGTATACCCCGATCAATCCATTTTGTCAGGGAATCTAGGGTAGGAAATGTAGATAGCTAAGTGTGTTCACTCTTCGGAATAATTGAACAGTAACTATCTTTGCTCTACACCAGTGACATTTATAGCACATCCTAGCTTACAAAGCAATTTTGCATACATTACTTAATTTGTCCTGATGATAAGCCAATAATATTGGTCTTATCATTAAACAAATGAAGAAATTGAAACTCAAAAAGGTCGACTTGCCCCAAGTCACACAGGTAGTGTAGGGTAGGACTGAAACTCACACTAGGTTTCCAGATTCTAAACTTCAGTTCCTTCCACTATCCTGCTGCCCTCGCATTATCCCAGAATGCAAATCGCCTACCACCACTCCCTCAAAATTATACCAGTCCACAGCCGCCACCCACGTTTGGGTCTTAAAGAGAGCTCATTCTGCAAGAGCTAGAACTATTTTCTTTTTGGACTGGGTCTGTTTTCTGAGCCATGTGGTTCCCCTCACCCCAACCACCTTACTTTTCCACATATTCCTCTCCTGTGCCCAGCTCCTTCAGAAAGTAATCCACCATCTGCCTTGTTTGGGACAAGCAGCCACTTCTGACATTTCCTTTATCCAGGAATGGGTGAAGAAAACAAAATAATCTCAAATACACAAGCTTTTTTTCAGACTTATAACAAAGTCACAGCACACAAAAGCCCAGTTTGGGCTCAACTTTAGGGGACCCCAAGTTTGAATCTACTGTTAAATTCACTTCATATAAATGGATATAAAGTGATTACATTGCTATATTACCACTTTAAAAATCATATTTCAAGTACAGTCTTAAAATATTAGTGAGAAATTAAGTTCTGTTGGAAACCAAAAACGTTGATAAAAGTACATGTAAAAACTTTGTAGGCACAGGAAGCAATGAAAAGCAAGGTCAGGTAAGTATTGTCATTCTTGCGTTCTTGTGCTTTTCTGGGATATTCCATTTTAACGAAATGACACTGCTTTAACATTTAACTTCTAAGCATCATTACTAAAACCACCAAAGTCTAATTTGTAGGGAAAATAGCTTGCCTTTCAGAAATTATTACACCTATTCTAACAATCTGTTGTTCTAAGAACTCTCCATTTGCTAAAACAAAAACAAAAACAAAAACAAAAAAAAAGCC
The DNA here is from genome assembly GCF_029289425.2 of Pan paniscus. Taxonomy (NCBI): domain Eukaryota; kingdom Metazoa; phylum Chordata; class Mammalia; order Primates; family Hominidae; genus Pan; species Pan paniscus. The sequence continues at coordinate 106,994,328 of NC_073253.2, forward strand.
AATGACTTTTGCCAAAGAACTTGGGAACATGAATATCTGACAGCAAAACACACATGACTAAGGAAACTTTCTCCCTTACTTCATATTTGTTACATTGACCAAGGCATTTTTTTTCACTATTAGGCATTTTTAGCACATTAGGCATTTTTTAGTATTTGAATCATAAAGTAATCATTGTATACTTTTAGAAAAATGAACGTTGCTTTGGCCTTCTGGTAGTTTTCCAATCTCCTTCAAAGTCAGAACCTCAAGCCAAAAATGGCAGGGACAGAGGAGTCTCAGTTACATTCTTAAAACCTGCTTGGCTGGTATCTAAGAACTCAGCATATCCCTAGACATAGTATCTAAAGGAGATATTTAAACTTTTCATTTTTTTAAGCACAGCTAGTTTTAAGAAACCGTGGTAAATTACTGGAAACAAATATGATCTATCTGCATTACAGCATTGTTCTTTCTTATACCTGCAGTATTTTGAGACTCTAAAGTGAAGAGCTTAAGAGAAAAGATCTATTGACAATCATTAATTACCTTTGCTCTCAAATGATTCAGACCTGACCTTTGGTATTCCACAAGGGCCTGAACTTCCATTCCATTCCCAGTGCTGGATGTGGAGAATGGGTGGTCCCAAGCAACAATCATTTGCCTTTCTGTCAAAAGCTGTCTCGGTTTAAATGTACTGTATTTTCTCTGCCTCTTCTTCTCATCGGAACATGTTCTAGTCTACTCGCCAGGTGCTACTTCTGGCAGTCAGAAATAGTGCCACTTTTCAACTTCAAGTTTCTTACCAACCTTTTTTGCATTCATGCACAGCAAGAGTTCATGAAATAGCTGCAAAGTGCTGGACACTGTTAGGTTCTGGGAATTGCAAGAGAAACAGAGTTTCTGCCTTCTAGATGCTCAAGTCTGGGGGTGGGGCAGGTACAGCAGGGGTGATCAATCCACAAAAATTTACTTTTAAAAATGTGTTATGGGCTGACTTGTATCACCTCAAAATTCATATGGGGAAGTCCTAACCACCAATACCTCAGAATGTGATTGGATTTGGAAACAGGATCTTTACAGAGGCAATTAAGTTAAAATAAGGACATCAGGGTGGGCCCTAATCTCAAGTGACCCATGTCCTTCTAAGAAGAGATTAGGACACAGACACACAGAGGAAAGACCATATGAAGACACAGGGAGAAGACAGCCATCTACAAGCCGAGAAGGGAGGCCTCAGAAGAAACCAACCCTGCCAACATCTTGATCTCAGACTTCCAGCCTCCAGATTGTTAGAAAATAAATTTCTGTTGTTTAAGCTACCCAGTCTGTGGCACTTTGTTATGGCAGCCCTCGCAAACTAAACACAGTGTGCTTTTTAAGGGCAACAACAAAAAAGAAATATATAGGTTAAGTCAAATGTAATAGCTGCTGGAACATCTATCAACAGACTAAACAACAAACAAAACCAACATTTAGCATAATATCCAGTAGTGCTGTCAACAAAGGAAATGGGGGTGGCAGTGAGCACATCTGGGAGGGCATTTGATGGCTGTCAGAATCAGCCAAGGAAGATAGAAGGGTGAGGGATAAGTGCAGAATAAGCTCCATGCAGGCAAGTGGCCCTGTAGCCAGGTCTCCCTGCAGCTCCTAGGGGCCACAGCAGTAACAAGACCCACATGAACCCATGAGTTTCTGTGCCCTCAGTTTTCTAACTAGTTCAGAATATTAGGAACTGACAATGACCCTATCACTGAAGCTTTTGAGTGCTGATAATATGAGGGTCAGAAAACTGGTAAGCTGATCTAGCTATCTAGAGTCCATCTGTGCTTGCTGAACTGTAAAGCTGCCCATTCTTCTTGGTGCTCATCAACTGACACTCCAAACATGGACACGTGGCTGATACTGCATTCCATTCATTCATTGTCTGAATTCAAGTTTGTGTTTTTCATGAAGGCCAATTAAATTAACTTTCTTTTTGACACTTCATTGAATTCTCTATTCTTGTTTCGGTGGTTTGCATCTAGAAAATTTAAGCGTTCTGGGTATGGGAATACCTCAAAACTGTTGTTTCATTAAACAAACCAAAGTTTGCATTAATCTTCACAAAAAGTATGTCTGCTTTTAAAACTGTTTTTTCCATGTATACAATAAACAATTGTTTTTGCCCAAATAAAATCCTCAAAACCCTCTAGAATACTATTCTTCCAGAAGTCTATTAGAAAATCAGAAAAGCAAATCGTACCTTCAACAATTGAGAAAACAAAAACGCTAGTTTAAAAAAAAAAAGTAGGGGGAAGGAAAATTTTGTTACTGTAATTTGGAGAATATGCAACAGTTTTGTTTGAATTCTGGGTAAGTTTGAGTGTTTATACTTGTCACTGAATATATTGGTTAATGCATCTTTTTCTATGATGCTATATTTATCTCACTGACAATTAGGTTGAAAAACAACAGAACGTCATAAAGAACCACACTGGTTTAAAATATACTAATCATGACTTGTATTTAGATATCCTTGATCAATTCTTAGGAAATACCAATTTTATGCTTTTGGGTATAATTAATATACTTAAACGCACTATATATTTAAATATTACTTATAGTGAAAATGTGCTATTTCGTACTGATTCTCTTGAATGTATTGATAGTTGGGTAAGTTTCAATATTCTATCACAGCATACAAATTGGAAATAAAATACTCAGGGTTTTGTCCCTCCCTTCCTTCTTTCCTTTCTTTTGAGGCTTGTTTTACTCTTTGGACAGTGCATCATGAAAAATTACTGCATTTTTAAAGTCTATAAAGTAATTAACTCACCGGTAATTATTGCTTAGTATAAACTATTATTAATAGCTGACAACTAGTGCTCCAAATGAGAAAAATGAAATGTGGGAAAATTCAGAGACCAGTCCTCCAAGGTCCTAAAAAATATGCAAACTAGATTATTGCTTATTTTTCAAACACTTTTTAAGCTTTTCATTTCAAAATTTGCTATTTATTTTTCAATGGCGTGGTCCAAATACAGAATCAATCTAAAAGTTCTCAGACATGTTTCCTATCAATCACTTCTACTACATTGCAGGTAAAATTTGAATCATATCTACTTATTACCTGTTTCTAAATTTGTATTTTCCTCTGTTCATTTACTGTCTTTATCAATATTTCTTTGGGGAGACTGTTCTATGAGAATGATACTTAAAGGCAGGATTATATCTTTTTGCAGAGGCTAAATACACCACACACATAAATGCTGCTTACTTCATTAGTTAACATACATTTTCAGAAATCTGCCAAGAAGATATGTTGCATGGTTTGGTTGTTAATGACCGTAACTGTAATATTATTCTTTATCCCTGATGGGCTCCTATAGGGTTAAAGAATGCACACACGGGTCCTTTATAACTTAACAGGATGGGTATGGGTATCTGTCTCCTGCAATTAGGAAAGCCGACTAGGGCAGCACGGGTCCAACCTGTATAATCAATTCTTTCTGCAGCAAAGGGGTATATTTCATAATCTTTCTGCCAGTTAAATAGTATGTGTCTGTATGTGTACATGTTTTATTCTGCCTAACTAGCCAGGAGGTTGTGAAACCTAGTACTGTAATTCAAGGAGAATTCATGCGCATATACATACACTTCCTTTCTGCAAAAACCCTTTGAAGTGGTGCTATAAAGAATCTCCCTCAAAAGCCACTCTGTTCCCAGGTGTTACTGGTCATATGAGAGGGCCAAATGTAAACTGAAACCATAAATGAGCTACAAGGATCGTTTTCTCTGAACAACATTACATCAAAGATTAGATGGTGCCAAAAGATGATGCACTGTGCTGTCTCTCTAGAGACGTAGTCTTAGAGATCTGCCTAACCTTGTGAATGCTGCTTGGAGAAGAAGCACACAGTGGGGAAAACACGTTGCCACTGGAAGACAAAAAGATAAGCCTGCAGAACACTGGGCCATTCAGATGATGTACGTAACCTCTGCACATTCTGGAAAGCAGAATAAAAGTGCTGGGGCTTAGGTTGGCAAGCATTCTGGCTTGGGAGCTAAACGAAACATGCACTGACCTAATTTAAACACACAGATACACACACACACACACACACACACACACACACACACACATACATTGGAGCTGGCTGTGGTAACAAGGGTAATTACAGAGTATGCATTATGAACACCCAACTACTGCACTCTAGAGTCATAAATGCCCTCCTGCTAGAAAGGAAAGGAAGGCCTTTGTGGCACCTGCTGACACTCCTTGAGTTTCATTGCCTGGTAAGTCCTTAACATGTACAAATAGAGGTTGGGGGAGACAACTGTGTTTCAATAAGGAAGACAATGATGGCTCACTAATTGGTTAAACCCATTGGCATTAGCTTCGCTTCGGGTGCATATTCCCACTACGGGCACAGAAAACGTTCATATTTTATTAATATTATGCCACAGATGATGTTACTGTCCAACAACATTACATGTCAGGAAGGCAAAAGATTTACAATTCTTGATTTTATGAGTCGGGGTGTCTGAAACAAGCTTTGCAGACTTTACTAGTGGAATCCTCTAAATTCACTCTGCTCATTGTGAAGCCATCTTGAGAGGCCACTGATGAATATGTGGGAACCTGACAGCTGTGGAATTTTATTTCTAGACTTCTTTAACTAGGCACAGAAAGGAAAAGGAAATCTCCTTGCTGGCAACAAAATGAAAGTGTTTACATGTGAAATTAATCGTCAGCACAAAGAGCTTTCACAGTCACTCTGTTCCACAATGTAATATTCTGCTTGTTTGGCTGCTGAGTGTTTTAAAATTTTATTTCTAAGAATAATAGCAAAGACTTTCAAGGGGGGCAAGAAATCAAGTCAGGAGCCAGCCACAAAAGGTTAACAGAATTACCCGACTTTTCTTTTTCACCACGACTTAAAACCATTCATTACGTGAGTTTTCTGGGCTTTGATGGTACATGGTTCAAGGCCAGGTGCAGCAACGGCCAGCTAATTCAAGCATAGTGAACACGGAGGTCAGCTGCAAACGTTTACGTTGTGCAACATCGTGTTCCTCTCATTCCAGCCCCATTCCTTTCCAATAAGAGCACATTTAGCACAAAGCAATCCACCTAAAGACTCCATAAATCCAAAAAAGGGAGTCACTGATCGAGGAATTCTCAGATTTCTGCCAAGGCACCCTCCCTTGGACTGGAGGTCAGCCTGGTACAGTAATCGGAGCCAAACTGTGGACTGGACTCAAGGAATTAAGTTCAGCACTTCAAATCTTGACTTTTAATGGGCAATTTTTCTTTTGAGCAATGAAGAGAAAACAAAGTACAAATGGCTGGTAACAGCCCAAAGTAAACCAGGAGAAAAAGTACAAGAATAAAGCTTGGATACAAATCTTATAAGTAATATCTAAGAGCCTTTCCAAACAATGGGAAAAAAATAAAGCAGACTTTTTAAAACTTGGTTTGAGATTATGCAGTTGTGAGTGAACAATAATAAAGCAAAGGCCACAATACAAGGTAGTTGCTCTCTTTAGTGAAGAAAAAAAAAAAATCAGCCTTTGTTAGCTTGCAGCAAAAAGGCCCCTCAGGCATTTAAGCACAGCATAAGCTTTTCTTTGCCCCTGTGACCTCAAGAAATATGTTAATTCAAGAAATATGTTAATAAAATCTTTTACCTCCCTGGAGTGGAACCAGAATAAATATTTACTTAACACATCTGAGTTCTAAGTCTGGCCCACCTTATTCCATTATATAAATTGGTTTTAATTTGTAACTAAGAAATTAGGAATATGACATCTTGTGATGTTTCTCCTACTTTTAAGATATATTAAGAATTTAAAAAGAAAGAAAAAACTTGAATACTAATTCTATATTATGCCCCAGCACACCAAACTGCACTTGTGAATTTTAGAATGGTATTATTCACCACAATTGAGAGTAAAAGCTGTTGATATGCTTTCTAATACTAGACATCTGGAGTAGCAGGGCTTTTTCCAAGCACATTCCAAGGTTAATAGGAAACATCTAGACTTGCTTTTATTAGCTGGTTTGAATAATTTTAAGTTGGCTATGCCGAGTTTCACCTTCAAATAACTATATGAAGTTTAATTTCTAGTCATCAAGAATGCTATTTTTTCTTTCCTTCTGTCCAAAAATTACTGTGCTATCCACTAAAATCTTATGAAAATTTCCCCCCAACAACATGAAAGAATAATTATTCAAAAATATGATTTCTTTTGTTAAAGCCTTCAGTTAAGGGCTGATGAGGTAAGTATTTATTTAGACATAGGATTTTGGATTTTTCTTGGTCTGGGTGGATGAGATAGCTAGTTATTTTGAAGAGTCTGAAGACATTTCAAAGCATTCCTCTTGTTGACATGTGCAAGACAGAGCTTTCCAGAAAGTCTGCATTTTCTCCCGAAGTGCTCATTCCAAAAGAAACTATTCACTCTTTCCATCAATGTATCCTCTTCTACTGGTAGCTGCAAACCCTTCAGCATTTAGCTAAAGTTATTTCACAATTCAATGCTTGTCTTGCACTGTCCTGGTCATTTAAAAACTGGTATCTCTTCAATAGCAAATAGTATCATAACAGACCACTAAATTTGGAGGGAAAGTGGTTTCTATTGCAGATGGATGTAATTAAAATTGGTGTAAATCACAGGGTACAGAATTCTTATCTGGTAAGAATTCTGACTTTTTTTTAAAGAAGAAAAAATATATCCAGATCTGTATCCACATGCTATTTAAATGCTCAGGACAAAAAGAAGCCACTAAGAGGCTTCTAAGAAAACTGTCAGAAAACTAAAAGTACAAGAGGAATGGAATAGGGTTAGAATGGATATGCCCCTGCACACCACCTGGGTTTTCAACCCCTCTGGGTGGAGCCACGTCTGATTAAGTAGAGGGCTTCTCTCTGATGAGGGATTCAGTCTGGCAGTACCATGTGAGGCAGAGAAGACTGAAGGGAGGAGCTCCCAACCCAAACAGATGTGTTTCAGGGCTAGTTGTCACCCAAGAAACACAGGCTTCAAGAGTTGTGAAAATCCAAACTAGAGGCTTAAGTTCCCTAGAAAAAGAATCATCGGTAGTTTAATATGAAAAAGGTAGTAGTGGAAACTCAGGCTTTCATTCCAAATTCTGACTGTATTCTCCAACAAGAGAAGACCTCAACCACAGATTTTTCCCCTCAGTCTTTCTTCCATTGTAAACCAAACACCACAACTATACTTCTCCAAAAGAAGGGAACTATGAGCAATAAACAGTAGTTGGAACCCACAGAGACAGAGTATGTAAATTCAGGAACCCACAGTTTTCTATAGAAATGCATAGTACAATCCACTATAATGTTTTGTTAACTTTGGGCATGTTCTCCAGGTGCACTCATTTAATCTTCACAATGTTACCGCAAGGAAGAAATAAACCCATATATATATAAAGCGCTGGCAACAGGATCAGGCACATAAGTAAGCAGATCTGTGTTAGCTACTATTATCATCATCGTCACCATTTTACAGATGAGAACACTGAGGGAGAATAGTCAGGGAACCTGCCCAAGGTCTCCAGTGTTCATGTGTTGCTACAGTCCTGGAGGAAAGACCAGTCTTAGAGTAACAACTTTGGCTTGGCTACATTAAGACTTTGGATCTAATTAAACCCAAGCAATACTAGTAACCACAGGTTTTTTCTTTTTTCAATGTTCCCTGGAAGGAAATGTCCAGCACAATATAAATATGTAGCATCATTGCAGCTAATAACAAAATGCATTTGCTGAGAAACCAGATTGTTTTATATGACCCCCAAATGAACTCTCAAACAGTTCCTTCTCAGATGGCTACCAATGGACAATCTAATTCAGTATAGCTTTCTCTTTCATCAAATGCATTTGAAATCCTGTTCACTATAACTTTGCTTTTCGAAATGTTAACTCAATTTAAAAACAAACTGCTTAGTTAAAAAATATTTTATCAATGATCTGCAGACACACAAACCATATACTGCATAAAAATATGAAGTGTTTTTGTTCCTCTCAATTGAAGAATATAAACACTTTTCAGACAAGAGAGGCAGTATATAAACTACTAAGAATGATAAATTCAGGAAGAAAAATAAATTTAACCAGACTCCATCTGGAAACCTTTAATTAATGTATTAGAAATCCAGCCAGTTCTAAAGATGGACAAATGGAAAGATGCAGATGGGGCAACAAACTAATTATTAACATCCTAAAGGTATCAAATAGCAAATAATTAGGTATGCTGTATTTGATCCTCATATTGCAGGTAGAGTACTGTATTCAATCACAGTCAAAGATGTAGTGACCCTCTGACTTCATCTAAACAACATAATAACTCATCAATTTAGTAAAAATTCACAATGATTATCAGATGAATTGTTTCTATGATGCAAAGAACAAATTTAATTGGATTTCTGATTGAATTGATTGTGCCAGTGTAGACAGTCAAGCCTCATATAGTAAAATTAAAGTTCAAAAAGTGGTTATCATTTTTTTTAAAAAAAGGAAAAACAGGTTTAATAAAGATTAAATGAAAAGATGTGGAGACTTGTCTCCCAGACCTTGATAACAAGATCAAAACAATTTAAGATTCTATTATCAAGAAGTGAAAAAAATATGCAAGGCCAGGGCATTTCATGATATATATTTAGACCTAAGACTCCACAGGGCAGTAAGAAATGGAGACTCAGTTCTGGTCCACAGAATCCAGGCTTTGGAAAAGTTAAATCCAATTAATAAAGGACTAAAATTGTGAAGATAAGGGCTCAGAGATATGGACAGAATTTTTGATCCTATATTAACTAAATTGGCTAGGTATGTAATCTCAATTACCCAGTCAATAAAGAAATATTTACTAAGTACATTCTGCAGGTATTGAATATTTCATAGGCAGTTTTTAATCCTATACAATTAGCATCTTATCAACGAGTAAGTCCCATTAGTTTGGGCTGGAAATATCAAAGTAGCAAAGAAAATACTTTTTCAAAAAGATTTTTTCAAATTAAGCCACCAAATCCCTGGAAGTCTACTCAGGAAAGGGGTGGGCTAGTTAATATGATTTATCTATTCAAATTCTAATTCTGTTAACAACACAACCGAAATTCCGATATTGCATGCTTTTAAACGGTGGGTACATTCCCTGCACAGCATTCATTCTTTAAGCTACTATTAACTGGTTCCTCTGATGCAGAAGGTACTAGGTTAAGTGTTCAACCATGTGCTGCCTAGCACTGATCTACTGACACTCAACAATGTCTGGCAAATGAGCACAAGAACAGACTTTGACATCATAGTCCCAATGAGCCTTTTGGGTGGCTTTCACTAGGATGACTGAGTGGGAGGCATGAAACAGTACTTTGCGGAGGAAATAGTTAATATCAAACCCTTACTTGGGTCATGTTTATAAGCACCTTAGTCAATAAGTTTTATCCATATAAATAAATACTGACTAGTTTTCCCTTGATTGTCTGAAAGTTGGCTGCCAAAGAAGCAGTATCTTCTCCTAATTTCTACTCTTCCTGTCCAAGAATAAGTTCTATATCAGACACCAACTTTATCCAATGAAAGTGTCCTCAGAATGCCTGGACCCGTTTTAAACAAAACAACTTTTGTAGATTTCTCCTTGTTCAGCCACTGGACTGTAGTACTTTTCCCTGCTGGAATTGTATCAAACTCAATTCAGCAGGAAGGCTGTTACCTGCTCCAGTAATCAAAGGACATGGTGTGTGATGGTGATCTGAGTAAGAGCTGGGATGGAGGAGAGAAGAGCTGGAGCTGGCAGCCACAGCAAAACTTCTGTGCACATTATGAGTCTCCCTGTTGTTTTAATTACCTATTGGTGAGTCGTTGGCTTGGCATTTTTATTGGCAACAACTACTTGGCTACTCCCCCTTCCTTTTCAATCAATGGCTCTGGTTCCCAAATTTCAGTGAAAAGGGGCAGACAGACCTTCCTTTCATGCCACGTTCTCTTATGTTATTTACTCCTCCTCCTTCTTGAATATAAGTTATATTTATATTTTGCTCCATGAAAATAAGGAGGAACACTGAACCAAGCAGTCTAAAATCAGGGATTTAAAAATATCTCTAGCTAGATTATCATAACACTTTCAAGGCAAAAAGCTTAGATTAGAAACCATTCTAAGGTAATAATGGGCAACAATTTTACTTTAAAAGATTTCATTACCCTGTGAAACCAGGGCAGATTTGGTCTACTGTCATGACTGCCTCAGTCAGACTATTGAGACAAACTGTGCTGCCCGCTGGAAAAGCACCATTAATACCCTCACGCATAGTGGCGCCCCACAGCCAGTGTTGTGGATAAGATGTGTGGCACTACCCTAAAGTGATATTCCTTTTTTATCAGACCATACCAACCTAGCTTTCTGGATTCTCAGGACCTCTTCTGCCTAAAGGAGTGCAAAAGGAACACAGAATTTTAGAAGTCATTTTTGTAGTGTGCTTAGATCTCACTTAACTCTTCCCCCTTACTTCCCAAACATTTGAGCCTTCTAAAATGTTCACTGAAAGGCCCCTTTCAGTAGTAAATTGTTCATCAGTGTCTGTTCATTTCATTTCCTGGACTGCCTGACTTATAACCAAGCTATCGCAGCAGTGCAGTGTCCGGCCATAACTCATTGTATGATACCAAAGTGGGCCACCTGGTCCTGCCCAGAAATAACAGATTGTCATGTATCCATGACCACTGACTCATTCATTTATTCCGCAGACAGTTGTTGATCACTGAGGATGTGCCAGATCCTAGTTAGGTATGGGAGCACAGATCAGACTGGTTCATGGTGTGGGATCTATTCCAAGGTCTCATTAGGAAATGTCAGTGAAGGTTAGAGTTTCCTTTCACTTTGTAGAAAGAGAACACCAAACCACTTTGTAGAAAGAAAACACCAATTTCTCTACAATTTCATTACTGAAAGTTCTCTCTCAGTAATGAAACTTTTCTACATCTGAATTCACCATCCCACTGATAGAGGAAATGGAAAAAAAAGGCATCACAGCCTCAACTGCTACCAAAAAGGGAAAGGTGTTGCTCAGTTACTAAGTGGTCAATATTCTTCTATCAAGTATACAACCTCGAAGGGTAGAAAAACAAGCAGAAATAAGCCAGCCGCAAGAAGAAAGTTAAACATGTGATAAGTATACAGAGGAACATAAGAAGATTCCTACTGAATGTACTATGGTGTTTCAGAGAGAAGTTGCCATTCAAATTCAGTCTTGAAGAATGGCTTTATTTTGTCAGGAGGTGTATTCCTTCTAGAATCAAGCTAAGCAAAGGCACAGAAAGAGGGAATCCTGGGGCAGTTGAGAATAAGTAGCCTGCTCCCTCTAAGAAAATATAATCCACTATGGCTAGAAATAAAGGATTAATTCATATAGTTCCTGGCTTATCTGTCAAGCCACAGAAATAAAACTTTGGAAGTTCTAAACATAGCAGGTGAAAAAAAATTACTTGAAGGTATGAGGTGGAGAAGGCATAAAGAATTCAAGGAGCAATGCTTACCTATGTCACTGTTACTGAGAGATTTACAGACAAGTAACACCTCATCTAAAGGGGTTAAAAGAGCTACTCACATCATTTCATGTTGAAAATCTTGCAGCTGATGCATTCCAAGGTAACATTCTGTGCTGTTTATAAGAGATTGCAGGAAAAAAAAAAAATCCCTCTTGGACTTGGCTTTACTCGATTTTCGTCTATCATGTGATGAGATTCTCTTTGGTTGGTCACCAGACTACTGACTACATTAGTAACAGCATGTAGGCCTCAAATTGTAAACAATTTTATTGTGATGACATAAGTGTTGGCTTACATTTTCAATAAGTATGGTTAATCGGGAAGAAATGGAAAGAGAAAAGCAGCTGGGTACATGGGGGTGCAACTGATTAGCACATGCCAGCACCCAGTCAGCCTCACAGGAGGGAAGCATGATCTTTCTATCGGGGAGCTTGCAAGGCAGCAACATACTCTCTGGCCAAGCAGACACTGCTGAACCTGCTGGGATCTGCCAATGAAAGTGCTGCCAGTTTCTCAAGAAAAGGATAAGCATGCTCCCTTTTCCCTTCCCAGTTCCTTCTAGCTAGAGACCTTTCTTCTCTCCACCATTCCACCCCAGCCTAAGGGGAGTGAGAGGGAGCAATAAAGTAAGCTGTACCTTTAACCAGAAAGTGTAAGTGAGTGAGTGTGTGTGTTCTTTCCTGTTAAGCACAATCAAAAGGCAAAGAACCTGAGACAGGTTGGTAACCTGAGTGAGAGCCCTGGGCCATCTCTAAGATGCCTGCTCAGGGGCTTCCTATTGCTTAGCACATCAAGTCCTTGACTTCTAGGTCTAGTTTTTGAGGTCTGTCCTTGACAGCACAGAGGTCCTAAACAGGGAGGAAGATCTCCCCTATGACAGTAAAAAGGTACTATGCTTATTCTTGCAAGCCTAACTCTCTAATGCACTCCTTTTATCTGGAATACTCCTCTCTCTCATCTAAATCTACCCAAATATTCTTAAGTCTTCACTCACTCAATATAAGGACTGGTCCTAAGTCCTAGAAATAAAAAGCTTAATAAAAGCATAGTACTTACTCTCAAGGAGCAAATAGTCTACTTCTAGTTTCAAATTTTGTGCCAACTCCAATCGTTAATGGCGCCCTGGAACACTGTATTGAGGATTTTGAAATCATACTCAAGCTGAATAATAACGAGTGTCAAGGTTGATTAGCAATGTCTCCCACAGGTATAAAAGTTAGTGATGGAGATAGCCATATACTTGCTATTTCTGGCTCCAGCTTAATTTCTACCTTCTTAATATAAGTTTTCCACTATCCCCAATCCCCAGTCCTCACTAACATCACTCGTACCATTTAGCAGTAGATTATATTGTTTTACATTGTTAAGTTTGCTGCACATCACAGAATCACAGAAACAGATTCTACTGAACTAAGTGAAGGCTAGAAAGTTCCAATACTGGGAGTAAAGCTCCTCTTGGGTCCAGGCTGCAGGAAAAGCTGCTGTGAGCTTTAAATACCATAGCTGGATCCAACCCAGAGAGATGGCATCGCACCACACTGCCAGAGTGTGGCTCTGGAAGCTGGGAAAGTTTAGCCATTGCAAGTCACGTTCTTTTGGCAAGTGCCACACTTTTTGGTTTCACCGCACTTTGTTTTATCCCTTTAATAATGGAAAATAATTTTCTGTGTAAACTAAAATTGCATTCATTTCGGCTTCCCACCTCTTTTAAAAAAGAGGTTAAGGATACAAATTACTTCTAGTTCACAAAAACTAAACACGATTAAATCATTAAGAATGAATTAAAAAAATTCAACTTAATAGATGTTAATATGCACAGATGAAATATTTGTTGAGCTTCTACCATATACTTAATACTTTACCAAGCACTATATGAAGTTTATAAACCTTCTGGGGCCTATAATTTAGTTGAGCAAGGAAAGAAATGCATATGATCCAACTAACAAATAATCGCACCCTGGTTAATACCATGGTATTACTACTAATAACTGAAGTGATATTTAGAATTTAGCTGAGAGCCGTGTTAATGCTTAAGTCCCAAACCATTAGGGCTGTTAATACTTTTGCACTAACAGATCAATTTCAGGATCACTGCTATTTTTTAAACCATTGAAATGAACTATTCTTGAAGCTCTTCCTAGGTACAAAATATGTTCAGAAAAATCTATTTCAAATAAATTTACACCCAATAAATATTCTTAGCAATCATAATTTCTACAGATGTGGACTAAGAATTTATGATTAACCTGCTATCCAGTACAAAGTAGAGGAGCCTTTAAAATTGATATACTGTAATATATCTTTACCAACCAAGATGACATAATCCAAGTACATTCAATACATTTTCCTCTGGTATATTCAAATTGGATTTGCTGGTACGATTTCCTTATCCCTAGTTTTTTCTTGTATAACACGGGAATTATACAGATAATTCAGGCAAATCCTTCACTCCTACATCACTCCAGCAACATTTGGAATTACCAAGATGAATCAGACAAAATCAATTTTTTGAGCATAATTATTCAGATAATTATTTCAACCCTCCATTTCACTTTGGCTATGAGGATATGGCCTTAAAAGACTTTCCAACCAGGAACAGCACTAATTAAAAAAAATGTAGGACCAGGAAGTTACGCCAAGGATCCCCAGTCAGCCCAGTGCATCTGAATGCCACATCAGGTCTTTAACTGACCAAGTAAATTAATACTTCAAAGTATAAAATTCATTAATGGCCAAGTATAAATTTGGGTTTCACTCATTTGGTTTAGCAGAGTATTCATATTTTAGAAGTATATTTTCCTATTTTAGAAGTATTCATCTCAGGATTTAAAACAAAGTAAATTTCTTCAGTGTATTTATGATGATGATCTGATTTACATCTTTTAAAGAACTGTATCAGGTTAAAATGGAATGATACTCGGAACAGCTGTTTATTCTAAGATTGCTGCTCAAATACCTTTTCCTACCTGAACTATCTCTATAGCTCAAGAGGAAGCAGGACTGGGCTAACCCAAATAGACTATCCCAACTGTCCTAATTCCTCAAACGATTCCCAATTCTCTCCCTCACTGTTCACTGGAAACTGTGGTGAAAAAGAGAGTACCATATAAAATTATTCTCTTAGGTACTCTTCAGCATCTCCACAATCAAGAGTCACTGAGCAACTGGTATATTTACATTCTAAGCCCAATGGTACAAGCTATGAATAGGACCGCATCCCTCCCCAATCTTTGTCTTTTTCTTTAAACAAGGAAACCTTATGTTAATGGAGAGATTATTGAAAGAGTCTTCTTGTAAGCCCATGAATGCCACTTCACAAACTGTACAGAAAGCAGAGCTCTATGAATGGTACAATGGAGTCAACTCATCTGTTTTAAAAGCTCAGCATCAGTCTTAAAGAGAACTTATATTGTTCCAATTCCTAGGTCTCTGTTAAAACATAATGAACCCATGCTTATGTCACTGTGAGTCCATGTCACACACACACTGAGAGGCAAGTTTACTGTGTAGAAGGCAATCATGTTGAAAACCAGGACTTAACCTTGACATTGGATTAAATAACTTATTTTTTCAAACTATTCAATAGGATCATCTATTCATTCTGAACTGTTTTCTTCTCATTAACTTATCCAAAGCAAGTGCCTTTAAAATAGAATACCTAAATAAATAGAACTCATGTAAAATACAATCATAGCAATTAAAATTTAGCAAAAAGCCAAATGTAAATTAAAGAAATGCTGAAGACTTAATATCCTACTAATTGCAAAAAAAAACACAAAACTGTGGGGGTGGGAGAGGCATATTTACTAGAAAACAAAAAGTTGGAGAATGACTTATTGAAAAAAATGTTCTTTTCAACAAAGATACAGCAAACTATACTCAAAACTGACACTTTTAACAGTACTCTTGAGTTGCACAACCCTAGGTGCCACCATGCACAACTTTATGTAAATAGCACTCCGTGCAGTGGCGTTCAAGGAGGCCCATACACAGAACACATATAATTGGTGCCTCCTAGAGCTGCACCAGTTGATTTATATATATATATATGTGTATATATATACGTATATACGTATATATATGTGTATATATGTGTATATATGTATATATATGTAGATATATATAGATTATATATATACATTATAGATATATATAGATGATACAGAAGGCACTCGAGAATCCTTAAGTGTCTCCACATTATTGTTGTAAAACATTATCATTTTAGATATGTAAAAAGTCTAGATATTGAGTCACTGTTATGAATTCTGGAATCTACTAAATAATTTCTTACACTAAAATGAGCTGATTATAAATTTGTATTTGAAATAAGCCCTTTACTAAATAGGTAAAATATACTGAAATTAGATCCTCTTTAGCGTTTTAAATTATGTAACTGGAAATGCAAGTTTAACAGGAGAGCCATGCTTATGTATTTTCTAGAGGTGTCCAGGAGATAAATCTACTGCTTCACTAGAAGCAGTTTCTACTGTATGTGGGCTAAGTCTTCACTCTAAGTAAGCCAGTTACAGAGGTCCACAAAGTAATTCCAGTTTTAATCAAGGAAAGAAAACTAACTTGATTTTGCCAAAAGGCAGAAAGAGGAGATACAAAGACACCTCTAATATCACTTCTTAAAAAAAAAAAAAAGTGAAACCTTTTTTTACATTAATATGTGCAAAGACTTTTAAGATCTCAAGACTTTCTGGAAAAAGAGAATTGCTAGAAAGTTACTTGGAATCACCCACAGACAATAACTGTCAGTGGTTTCATTTCAGGCAATGGGCTTGTGCCAAAAGGGACTGACATCTTGATGAAAGGATCACCAAAAAGTTGTGAGAATTTTTTCATGAGTAAAAATCCTTCCAGGAGCAACAAATTGTGATTCCCCATTCTGCCACCATACATAAACGACAACTGCAAAAAAATTAACACGTAATAATAATTTGCATTTGCTTTTCTGCATTCAAATGGTTCCAACTTCCACTCTCAGCTTTGGCAGGCATGCTTACCTTCTACAAAGCTCATTCTACTTACTACTACAGAAACATGGTATCTTACTCTTTGAGCTTGATCTATAGAGTTAGTTTTGGTAGGGTCCATAGTCATATTTATGTTTAAACTGGTCACCTGACATATTGCAACATACATGAAACCTTTGTGATCTATTTATGGTCACAGAAAGTAGGTAACGTTCTCAGATAAAGAGCTTGGAGGCAAGGTGATGTGGCCAGTCACAGTAAAAAATAAGTAAACCCAAATACTTTACAGCAGTTGATTTTATTACCATCCTATTATTCTATGACAACAGCTAATTAAGAATTTAATATGAAGTTAGGAACCATTTGCACAAAATCCATGGATTAGCTTAATTTTATGTTCACTTCTTTTGTCTTTCTACCTCAAGTTCCTTAATTTGATCATTTTCAAACAAGGTCCATGTGGTGCTTTGACACCCACTTGTTGAAACGACAAGTGACGCACACATAAAAAATAAAACACTTGTTAATAAAAATCAAACTGAACTCATTTAACTGCCTGATTCATTTTTCTCCTTGGAAGCTTATACTTGGGTTGTTCTCAAAGAAAACATCAAAGATATCAGATTAAATTTTGATTCATTAAATTCCACCCTCGTTTCAAAGAAAAAAACTAAAACTAAATTTGGAAATCACACATTCTAAGTGACAAAGAGGTGTTTTAAAGAGTATAAACATCTGCAGTAGGACACGCTGTACTTCACTAAAAAGTTTTATGATATTTCTATTTTTTTTTTAGTTCATCTTATTTCCAAAGAGGAAATTTTTCGTAGATGATTAATATACTTATTCAGCTGCTTTTAATGTGTATTCCTTCTGTTTCCTTAATCAGTAATCAAACATTAAACTGCATTCTCTGTGGATCATAAGCTTTGTCAGAAATAGTTATACTTTTATTTAGAGGTTAGCATGCTTGACTTCTAAAATTGAGTACATGTCTCTCATAAATGAAATTATAAATCAAGAAAAATAACTAATTATATTTAAATAGATGGGGTACATTAATATAAAAATTCATGCTTTTCATCTATATTGCTTTAAAGGATAGCATATACAGTAGCTGTTTGATCAGCTGGACAGACTCCTCAGTTTTGGATAAGTTCGGCCTAGCTCTAAGACCCAAGGCTTTGTTTGAGCCCTACTGCTGTCACCACCTCCATGCGTGTCACAACACATCACTCTTCTTAAAGAACCGAATAGTTTCCGTTGTTCAAATTAAATAAATCCTCACTTCTGAAAGAGGAATTTTAGTCTTCTATTCAAAATAATTGCAAGTCAAAGAACTAATTTGCCACATCCAATTCACATAAATTGCTGTACTGCAACGCTTCCAGGAACTGGAGATAGAACCTTTTAAAGGTCAGATGGGGTGTAGAACAATGAAGGGTTGAGGCGGATGAAGATGGGTGGTTGATATTTATATGTAACAGACTGGTAAGAAGTACTGAGAATCTCCTCTGATGACCAAGTCTTACCATTTTGAGAATCTTAGTCTTGGGCTTCTATTCTCCCTCTCTTCAGTCCAGGGAGACCAACCTGCAAAATATGTTTAAATACAGTAGACACATCGCCTCACCACAGGTCAGCAAACGAAAAATGCCTCTTTAGAGGTTACAGACGAATAACCATTTTCTGTGGTTAAGATAAGTTACATGCAAATTATTGTTAACTACTGGGATTTCTGAAAGAGCTTTCCAAGTGGCCTATAGGCTTAACTAAGGGACAAAGGAATCCCTGGTACTTGGCTTTGCAGAGTCCTGGGCTATTCTTAGTGTTTGGTTCATCTTTAAATTGCATGAGTTCAAAAGGTTTAGCAACTTAAAAGTAGAAC
Source organism: Pan paniscus (assembly GCF_029289425.2). NCBI lineage: Eukaryota > Metazoa > Chordata > Mammalia > Primates > Hominidae > Pan > Pan paniscus. The sequence goes on from NC_073253.2 coordinate 107,012,717, forward strand.
CAAGTGATAAAAATAGATTGTTTTCTGGCTGCTCTTTGTTCCCAGACATACTACTGGCAGTATATTTGCAATCAAGACGACAGAATAGGAATCAGCCTTCCACCGTGTAGTGTAATGCCTCAGAGTGGATATTTTTGGAAATGGCACTGCATTACATAACCTTCCGTGTTTAAAAAAAAAAAAAAAACCTACACGGCGGGGGGGTGGGGGGAGTCAGGAATATACACCATTATGTCCTTCTCCCTAAACCAAATAAACATTAATGTACATACTGCTGCAGTGATTTACCCTCAACCTTTATATTATCAGAAGACCGCTCTTTTGTTAACACAGTTATGACAAAAATTAAGATGAATGGAGAAACTAAAAGTTCTCAAAAAGGGTATCATTCGCTCTTAGAGTTTTCCTATAATGTTATTATAGATACACATAAATGCACATCAGATTATTATAATCACCAAGAAAAAAACAGTCATTTATTTTAAGGCCCTCCCCGCCAAAGTTCAACTGCTTTATAAGAAAATGCAGAAAAAAGTGCTGCAAGATCGAATGCCTAAGAAGACCCTCGGAAGCAGCAGCATTGAAAGAGTAATCAAGTGTAAGGGCGGAGGGACACAAATTCATTTTATGAAAAGGGAGGAAAAGCTTGCATGCACCAAAGTGCATTTAATGCAAAGAAACAGAACAGTTTCTAACAAGGCTTTAGGAGCAAGAAGAACAAAATTAACCACACCAACAAGCACAAAACCCCACCCCTTCCCAAAAGAATTCATTTCTCCCTCTGAACTTGTGCATTTTAGAAAAAACCCAAGTTAAATTCCAGCCTGAATGCAGCACAACCAAAATGCCAGAATTTCTCCAAGGTACACGCTTCAGCTCTTTAAAATTTAGAGGGAAGAAGCATGAACTCTGCAGGGTTGAAGGGTCCAGCTAAGAGCAACGGCAAGGAATCGACACAAAAGAGAAACCAGCGCTCCCAGCCGGGGATAGGAATGGCATATACTTACAGACAAAAGCCCCGCTCCCTGTTCACTCTCTCCTCTCTACACCTGAAACACAAATGTGGTTGAAAAAGGGCAACATGCTAGAAAGACAGATTGGGGGGGGAGGGGGGATTGGGGGAGGGAGGGGGAGGGGAAAGGGGTGGAGGAAGAGGAGGGAGGAGGGGGAAGGGAAACAAAACCCAAACCGGCTTCACTTCCAAGAAGTGCAGCCTTGGAAAAAGGAGGAGGAGATCATCTCCCTGCCTCGCGCTCTCTCTCCAAGAGTGTGTGTGTCTCTCTCTTTCTCTAAGAGTCTCTCTCTCTCCCTTTCCCTCTCTCTCCCGCTAGTGTGCTAGTGAACAATGAGCTAATTCTGATGGAGCTGGCGCGGAGCCAGCGCCCCAGCCTTGCTGCCACTGTGCAGCCGCCTAGGAGCCAGACTGCTTACTCGGCAGGAATCGGCGGCTCTGGGCCCCGTCGGCGAGCGGCCAACAGGCGCGCGCGCCCCGACACCCCGCACCCGCGCCCCGGGCGCCCCGCTCGCCGCGCCGCCCCCACTGCACCGCGCGGCGCCCTGGGGAGACAAAGCGGACCCGCAGCTCTGCGCCCCGGCCCCGCCCCGGGAGCACGGCGCGCGCAAATCCCCGGCCTTCCTCCCCGTCCCCGGCCTTCCTCCCCGCCCCCGGCCAGCCTCTCCGCCTCGACGTGCGGTTGCTTTTCAGACAAATAAGGAGGTGGAGGAGGCGGTTTGGGGGCGCGCCAGGCGTGAAGGCGGCCAGGGTGCTGCAGAGCCCGGCGGCCCGCCAGGGCCGTGGGGAGAGGCGGCGCGGCCCGTACTGTAATAATAAACCTGCAGCAGAGGGCATCTGAGGAAAAGAGGACGGCGACGGGCGGCAGCCGCCTTCCTTTTATGTGCCTGTCCTGAGCGAAGCAGAAAATGGTGCCTGCGGCGGCGCGGAGCCGCGCTCAGACACACAAAGAGTCCGCGAAGCATGCATTTGCACACGGCCTCGGGCCGGACCCTGCCCCTCGGCTGGGTACGCGCGCCCCACTCCCTTCCGCGGGGAAGCCCGGGGCGGGGAGCGCCCCTGAAGGCCGGGCCCAGAGGTCCTGTGGCTGCGCGTGCACACACACACGTGCACACAGTCACACGCGCACAACCAGCCAGAGCTGCGGCCTGGCGTGATCGGCCCAAGACGTACTCCCCTGGTGCTTCCTTCTCCTTCCCTATACGCTCCCCCACTGCCTGCCCCTCTGAAATTGTACTTTTTAAAATCGAGGATTGCTTTAAAAAATAAAGTGCTTTGCCATTTCTGATTTTTGTAAACTCGTCGTTCTTATTTAAAATCTATCTTTTCATAGTAATGTAATAGCTCAAAATTTTGCAACAAACTCAAATAAACTGGTTCTGTTGCCAATAAAGCAGGATATCATTTTATGGTAACTCTCAGATGTTACAAGAGAAGATTATTTCCTAATTAAATTGCCTTTCCAAGAAAAAAAGATATAAAGGATCATAGTGTCTTCTAAATTTGCCATCCACTTTTTCCCCTAATCACTGAAAGCAATGTTTTCCATTGTAACAGAGAAAATAAGGCACATTTACAAAACTCAATTTTTAAACGTGTTTACAGAATGTCTGATGTTTTAGATTTAACATACTGGGTACAGAAATAGCAAACCTTAAAAAGCAATACTTTACACTCACAATTCTAAAAGAATGCACTGAGTTCTCTGTATGCTTGTTGCTGGGACTATAGGTCACCTTTAAAACTACAAAGCCATTGCCACAACAAATGCCTATTAGACTGCACTGGGTGTGATGTTTAAGGAGCCCACTGAAAGCTTCTCTGAATTAATCTAAAACATCACAGTAATTTTCCTGCAAAAATAAGATGATTTGGCAGCCATAGCTAGGAACAAAGGGAAGAAATATAAAACTCAACAAATTCCCTTGACCCTTTCAGGCCAGTTTACCAGCCAGGGAAGTACTGGAAGGAAGGTGTAAGGCATAGGCTGGGTGGTGGGAGAGGGGAGACGCCTGGGGGCTGATCTGCAAGTCTGGAACCCCAACACGCTGCTCAAGGGCACCTCAACATTGAGATCTTTGGCATTCACCTCAGGGTCAGGCTGGGAAAGGACCCCAAGGGCGCACCATCAAATCAGACTACCAAAAATCTATCCCAGTGATATTTGTTCAAAAGCTGCTTCTACAAGGAAACATACATATAAACACATACATACACAGGGACTTTAATGTTTATGTAAAACTTCCCTAAGATGTTCTTTCACAGAGAAATGTTAATTTTTCTTTCTTTCTTTCTTTTTTTTTTTTTTAAGAAATGGAGACTTACCATGTTACCATGTTGCCCGGTCTCAAACTCCTGGATTCAGGCAATCCTCACTACGGCCTCCCAAAGTGCTGGGATTACAGGCACAAGCCACCTCTCTTGGCCAATTTTTCTTCATTGTAATGATAGACATTCAGGTGACAGATTTTTAAGTATTAAGAACACTGGGTCAGATTCATAGCTTATTTATCTGTTGTGTTCCAGAAAACGGTTATCATCCAACTATCCAAGAAACATTCTTGAGTCTCCTCTAGGTGTAGGGGGCTGTGCTAATCACTTAAGGATATATGAGAAACTCATGCCATGTCACCTCACTCAAACTGTAGCTATAGCTGTCTCACAGTCCTCCTAGCTGCCATGTTCTGCCCTCTTCCATCTATCCTGTAGGTGTTACGGTAGACCCACTCTTCTAAAATTTCTTTTTAATCATGGTATCCCCTGCTCCATTACGGGATAAAGGCCATATTTTGCCACAGTGTGACTATAGTCTGACTTTCTAACCTTATCATCTCTCTCTCAATCATAGAATATCAGTCCTTCACTTCACTCTGATTGATCATTTAGGGCACATAATTATCCCTAAGCCATTACCAGTCAGGAAGCAAAGTCACACAAAGATTGACTTCAGCTAAGATGTCTCAACCCTTCAGTTATATTGACATTTGGGACAAGATAATTTTTTGACGGGGTGAGGATGGAGGGTGAGGCTGTCCTGTGCATAGTATAATGTTTAACAACATCTCTGGCCTCTACCCATCAGATGCCTGTAGGAAACGCCAGTTGTCACAACCAGATATGTATCCAGACACTACCAAATGTTCCAAGGGGTCAGGGAGACTCATCCTTGATTGAGAACCACTAGCTCTAACAATCAGATCCATCTCCTGAGGTGGAAAGAGGTAGCCTCCCTTGAGTTATGTGCACTGCATTGAAGAGGGACAGAGACCTGACCCAAATCAGGATTTTCGTAGGGAGGAGGAAAGGGAAGTAGGCAATGTCCTTATCTTCATGGAATTTGTCGTCTGGGGTGAAGGGGTAAAGAGACAGCCAAAGCCAAAGTGAAGGTGCAGTGTGATAAGGATGATTGTAGAGTTCTTGCACAGGTTTCACTGTGGATGCCAGGGCTCCTTTCTAAATCAGACCAGCAGTTCAAAGAAAGTTTGCTAAGGGAGGTGAGGCCTAAACTGAATTTGTGAAGAATGAGAAAGAGTCAGCAAGTTGAAGGAGGAAAGGGGCCTTCTGAGCAGAGGCAGGGGCAGATCATGAGCTAAGAAATTTGACTGATGACTGATGACATCCAGATGGTATAAGAAAATAAAAACCCTGGGTCAGAACCTGATTCTTGGGTTCTGTCCCTGGCAAGTATGCCAAAGAATAGTCCCTCACAGGATTTGCTCAGTAGAAGAGGATGTACTTTAGACACAGGATTTTTCTTCTCCCTTAGATATGTCATTCTCAAGTATTTCCTGATTATAGCTAAATGTATCTCAAATCTATATATTCCTGCAACTTTATTAATTTTTGATCAGTGTCATTGCTTGGGGTAACCAGTTCCATGAGTCTGAGTTCCAGGTGAAAGGTTAGTAGAAAAGTGGTTAGAGCCAGCTCTATGTGGCCTTGGATAAGTCATTTAACCTTTTAGTCTCAGTTTATTCATCTTTCAGTTGGAGTTCATACCATAGTGCCAAATTGTTGTATTATGTGAGACTGTGTACAGTGTTTAGCATATAAGTTAACATTACATATACAGTAGCAATAGGTATTATAGACTGCTTTATAGAACAAAACTTATATGATGTTTCCTGATGGATCCCACCTCTCCTTCTGGCCTCATCTCTTGTCCTCTCTGGTCAGATTGAATGAGGGCACTTTTGCAGTGAGTTACACTGTTGCACAACCCTTGAGCCTTTCCACATGCTATTCCTCCTGCTGGAAGGCCCCTTTCCCACTTCTTCAATTTGCTAATTCCTGCTCCTTCTTCTCACATTCAGTTTAGGCATCACCACCTTTTTAAGAAACGTTCTTTGAACTGCTGATCTCATTTAGAAAGCAGTCTTTGTGGTCACAGTGCACCAGGTACAGAACTCTACACTTGTCCTTACCACTCTACACCTGAACTTGGACTTTATTTTTCTGTCTTCACCACTAGACTATAAATTCCATGAAGGAACAGATCGCAGGATACACTGTTGATCGCATATGTAACATCCATTATCCCTTTCTTCCTTCTCAACGAAATCTTGATTTTTGTCCTGGTCTCCATCCCTCCCCATACAGCCTGCTAGATCCAGGGAAGGTGACGCCCAGGAATAGATTCTAATTATCTTAGCCAATCAGTGTACTGAATTGGATCTGATAATGGGCTAATAAGCAGGTGACCTAAGTTCAACCAATCAGACCTAAGGGAAAGAATTGTATTTCATGCTTAAGAAATTTGAATGCTATTCTTAAAGTAATGCAAAACTGTAGAAGAAATGTAATCTGAAAGTGACAAGATTTTTTTTTCCAGGGAAGGTTATTCTGAGAGTAATTTGGAGGATGGATTTGAGCACAGAGAAAGGGCAGAAATGAGGAAATGAGTTCAATTTCAGAGAATATTAGAGTAATTCACATGAGTAAATATGAATGGCCCAAATTAAGATGGAGGGCATGGGAAAGGAAAAGAGGGAAGGAGTCAAGTTGCATTATGGAGGTAGAATTGCAGGACTCATTATGGGTTCAGAAAGCACGGGAGATTAGCTGGAGAAAAGAGTCTAAGATGATTCTAGATTCTGGCTTTGTGACTGCTTGGATGATGATGGGATTTCCTAAAACAGAAAATACAGGAAGAAAAGTGTCTATGGGAGGATCAGTGGGTGACACTGAGTTCAATTTTATACCTGTTGAATGTATAACCCACATATTCAATGATGTTCCAGTAGCTATCTTTGAGTAATTTTCTTATCACCAGCTCCCTTTTCCTCATGCTTTCTTCCTGTTATGGGCTGAATTGTGTCCCCTCCCCCCACACACCACCCCCAAAATGTACATGCTAAAATCTGAACTCTCAGTACCTCAGAATGTGACTGTATTTGGAGATAGTGTCTTTAAAGAGATAATTAAGGTAAAATGAGGTCATATGGTCGGGCTCTAATCTGAAGTGACTAGTGTCTTTCTAAGAAGAGATTAGGACACAGACACATACAGAGGGAAGACCACACGAAGATGTGGGAAGAAACACATCTAACACCAGGGAAACAAACCCCAGTGACACCTTAGATCTCAGAATTCTAGTCTCCAGAACTGTAAAGAAATGAATGCCCGTTGTTTAAGCCCCCCGGTCTGTGGTACTTTGTTATCGCAACCGTGGGAAACTAATAGACCGCCCTTGCAGCAAACATGTGGAAGAGTAAAGGATTTGTAGTATTTGCATTTGTTATGAGGTTTCGGATATTCTACAATGCAAAGTCTGAGGAAGAGCCTGAAGCTAAAGAAGTTATACGTCCAGGGCTTTATCCAAACCCAGAAGGTTGCTTACATATGTGTATAAAAGTTGAAGTCAGGAGGGCTCCACTAAAATTCACGGCTCGTTTTTCTCAGAACAGCATTCCAAAACACATAAGGGAAAGGAAACCGATTTACAATTGACCCTGTCCACTTTCAAGTTTCCAGCTGTATTTACACAGCTGCTGAAGGCAGCACAGATGAGAGATTCTCCCCTTCATCACTGAGAAACCCACACCAAGAGTATGTTCAGTGTCTTCGTATTAGACGATTCAGTTAAGTCTCAGGGAGGAACACAAAATATCAAGAACTCAGCCATTGACACTGGGGATGCTGACAATGAGAGGAGGAAAAATAGATGTAAACTTAGCAAATTGTGAAATATGAATGCAAAAGCAAACACAGGAGGACTTACAACCTACATAACTCTATAAAATATGATGAACAGAGCATTTAAAAGATAAAGGACAAATGTAAGATGTGAGGAACTTTTGAAAATTATGGTGCTTTCAATCTTGTATTTTACTCAACACCTGGAAATAATTGTAAATCCCTGGAAAAGTCAAGTTTGTCCTCCTGGAGGTGAAGAACAAGGAGGTTGTTGCAGAAACAAAGAGATAAATGAAAGGAATGTCTCAAAGGAAGATTTATCCAGATTATCCTACCACGCAAAACAGACCATATGAAACACATTTTAAAATTATCCTCCTTCTTGCCTTAAAACTGATCTGCATCATGGTACAAAACTGTAAAAATAATACTGGTAGTTAATGCTGTTCTAAAACAAGAAGAAGAAATTATTTTAAAATCCCAGTACGTCTGTATATGTGTGTGTGTGTTTGTGTGTGCGCGCACGCGCATGCTTATTTGTGTTAACGAATTTGCTTTAACAAAGTAGAATGTTTGTTCCCCCTGGAAGAATTTTGAATTTTACAATTATAAATGGGTATTTTCTGTAACACTGGGAAAATGCAGAAACATGCTCTAAGAAGCTGATAACATATATACTGTCTGGTTATAGACAAGGTAGTGCTTGTCTTACCAACCAAACGGTGGATTAACAAAAAAAACCTCTATATTTACATATCCCCTGATATGATGCCATGGTTAAAACAAATTCCATACATACTAAATATAATTTTGAAGTTAACTTAAGCATCTTGACAGCTAAGCAAAATACTATCCTGTTCCATTGACCTTAGCCTCAGAACTTAGGATTCAATAGGGCCTGCAGCATCCAGGGTTATGCTTTCAGGTGCTCCATTTAGGCACCTTCTTCAGCTGACCACTAGTTGTGAAGTTGCTTCAGTTCAGAGGCAGAGATGGAAGGAGGAGGTTGGCCCAAAAAGAAAGGGCTGATTGAAGGCTGTATTATTCTGTTTTCATGTTGCTGATAAGACATACCTGAGACTGGGCAATTTACAAAAGAAAGAGAGGTTTAATGGACTTATAGTTCCACATGGTTGGAGAGGCCTCACAATCATGGCAGAAGGCAAGAAGGAGCAAGTCACATCTTACGTGGATGGCAGCAGGCAAAGAGAGAGCTTGTGCATGGAAACTCCACTTTATAAAACCATTAGATCTTGTGAGACTTATTCACTATCACGAGAGCAGCATGGGAAATACTTGCCCCCATGATTAAATTACCTCCCACCAGGTCCCTCCCACAACACGTGGGAATTCAAGACAAGATTTGGATGGGGACACAGCCAAACTATATGAAAGGTGAAAGATCTTTGCCTTTAGAATGAGGTTCTTAAAAACATAATAATAAGGAGGTTTTTCTTTTCAAATGTTAGGGTAGTATTTTTATTCTTGTAATGATACCCAAGAAGGTAAACCCCTGACAGAAACTTCAGACATTAGATGGTATGGTCCTCTGGAATTCATAGAAGTACACATATAAAGAATTATGAAGGTGCTTGCATTTAACAGTAATTTCATGTGTTTGTTGCACTTTCTAACTTGTAAAAATATTTCAGTATGTATCTCACAAGCTATGAGAACCTGATTTTATTATTCCTATTTCACAGATGAGAATCAGAGGTAGAAAAAAATGAAGGCCGTTACATAGGATCACAGCTCTAGTTAATAACACTGATTGGACTGTCTAAATCAGCATTCTCCAACCTTTTTGGCACCAGGGACTGGTTTCCTGGAAGACGGTTTTTCCATGGAAGGTTGGAGGTATGGTTTTGGGAGAAAACTGTTCCACCTCAGATCATCGGGCATTTGGTTCTTATAAGGAATGCACAAGCTAGATCCCTCATTTGTGCAGTTCACAGTAGGGTTCACACTCCTATGAGAATCTAATGCCACCAATGATCTGACAGGAGGCAGAGCTTAGGCAGTAATGCTTGCTCACCCACCACTTACCTCCCGCTGTATGGCCTGGTTCCTAATAAGCCATAGACCAGTACCAGTCTGCACCTTGGGGTTGGAGACTCCAGGTCTAAATCATGACTAGACTGCATAAGCCCTCATTTCTCATAAAGTTGCATTTAAAGCAGGCATTCTCCGTGTACAGGCACTGTTAGCTCAAGAACTATATAGCCCTTGCATCAATTCTGTGACATAGGTATCATCAGTATCCTTACTTCACAGATAAGAAACTGAGGTGGAGAAAGGTTAAGCCACCACATTACTTAACACAGTGTAAGCCGCGGAGCTGGGATGTGAACCCAAGAAGTTTGGCTCCAGAATTCGGTCTCAACAGTCATGCTCACCTTCGTTGCCATGCCTAGAAGCCTAGAAATTTGCAGATCCAATGGACATGATTAGGGCTTCATCCCTTGACATCTCTTTATTTCTTGGCTTCACTTGGTTCTCTTGGTTTCTTCTTTGACCTCTCCTTCTTGATTTTTTTTGCTGACTCATCTTCATTTTACTATCCCATAAATTCTAGCATTTTCCAGGTATGAAATGGTTCTTCAGGCAGAACGATTTGTAAAAATGGCACCTACACTTCCTAAATCAGCTTGTGATTTTTTTGAGGTGATTATTTCACAAATGGTTTTGAACCACACCATTTGCCAGTTACTCCACCACATACTGATAATGAAATATTGTCAGAAAACAGAACTAAAAAACTGAGGTTCCCTCTCCCCACTTCACAGACACATAATCATTTACATATTATTACAGTTCCTTTTAAAACTGCACTTCGTAACTTCAAGTTCATCTTGATTTCAGTGTTGCATATAGCCTTTTCATTCTAAATTACACAACTTGCTGGAGTCAAATGTGTCATAGTCATTTTTTTTTAAACATTGTAAAGTTTTACTTTGGTTGATCCTCAAAGGCAGCATAATAAAACAGTAAGAATTTGACACTGTGACTGGGAAAGCCTAAGAGAATTCTGAGACTGTTCATATTAAAAGTTGAAATCAGGACAGTTCCAAGAAAAATTGTCAGGTTTCCATTTGCATGGATTTGCCTCATTTTGCATCAAAACGTCAGTGCCTTAAAACCTCCAGCTATAATCCCTTAACTGTGAAAGGGTTGAAAAGAGTTGAAAGGGTAATGAAAGGCTTCCGCTATTCATCAGAGAAAAATCTTATGGTTAGAGAACCAAGAACACAAGCGTGAAGGGAAGTGCAATGTTATTCCCTCTTATCCACCTTCAGCTGCTTCCCACATACTGAGTCTACTTCAGGTGGATATCCAAAAATCTCTCTTCTTGGGTCCCCTGCTCCCTTTGTCAACTAGGCCATCCTAACCCTCTGTCTCTTCCCTCTTTCTCCTGCCATCCCCTAGAGTTCTGCTGCTTCCTCCCTACAACCTCAGGTTCAGATTGTCAGTTCACTGATTTCTCCTCCATGGAGCTGGGTTTCCTTCTGGTTCTGGTGAAGGAGAAGGGCCAAAGGCCCAAGAAAGGGTGGGTGAGTGAATTTTCCTCGGAAGGACTTGGCAAGGAAAGCATTTTTTCTTGGTCATAAATCATATGGGTGGTAGTGGTAATTCTTCATTGGTTGCTAAGTTCTGAAACTTCTTCATTCCTTCTGTCAAAAAATTTACTTTTTACACTTTTACAGTTTTAAATGTCCTGAATTCTTTTTGTCTACTTTTCACAAACTGCAATTTACTTTAACATTCCTCCCACCCTAAGAATTTGAATGCACACGTGAAAAAAGCCTCAATTGGTAACACATAAACACATCTTCAGGAATTTAAGCAGTCAAGAATTTTTATTTCAACTTGGGTTAGGCTGATCTGAGGTTAGATAGAATATGAAGGAAGATTTTTATGAAAGAAATTAGATAAACTGGATTTAAGCTTTTAAAAGTTTATATTTATATTTTAAAGTCTGAGCACACTTTCAGTAATTTTCACAAAATGTACCATAAATTACTCCTCCCCACCAAAAAAAAAATCTTATTAGTTTCTGAAGAATCAATGCATAGGTATAGTTCACTGGCAGCTCTCTCAAGTGGCTTTACAACCTAAACAGCAGCAGAAATCTCTCTAACACAGACATCTTTCCCTTTGTCTAAGTGTCCACAGCACATTTCTACCTGAAGGACCCACAAGCATCATAAACTCAGCTAATCCAAAACTGCTTACCATCTCCCTTGAATAGCTGGGACTATTTTCTGTTCTCTGTTTATGCAAATGGTCTCACGTCCATGTACTCCATCAAGGTGAAAACCTTCCTCAACTCCCTCTTCCACTTGTCCCCAATTTGTGTTAATGCTGTGTGTTTTTCAAAAAAAAATTATGGCTGCTTTTTGGTTGTTTGTTTTTTGTTTTGAGACAGAGTCTTGCTCTGTAACCCAGGCAAGAGTGCAGTGGCACAATCACAGCTCACTACAGACTCCACCTCCTAGTCTCAAGTGATCCTCCCACCTCAGCCTCCTGAGTAGATGGAACTACAGGCTTGTGCCACCCTGCCTGGCTAGTATTTTAATTTTTTTAAATATGGGGTCTCCCTGTTTTCTCTGGGCTGGTCTCAAACTCCTGGGCTCAAGTGATCCTCCTGCCTCGGCCTCCTAAAGTGCTGGGATTCTAAGTGTGAGCCATGGTACCTAGCCTGTAGTACATGTTTAATATGAAATATAATGCACCTATTTAAAATTCTAGTTAGAACTATATCTCTTGTCTTGAAGGATGTCCACAAGGATGTCCCTTTGTCAAAATGGAAAAGAAATCTATAGGATAATATGCATATTACAAATCAGGTTTTGTAAGATGGCATTAACAACAGTTTAAAGCAAATAAACAAAAAGAAGCTGCCCCTCTCTCTGTCTGTGATGTAGAATTGGTGGGAGAGTAGAGAGCCAGGTGGAATGACTTATACCAGGGGGTCAACAGTGGTAGCCTCAAGAAAATAGCAGCAGAAGGAGATTATGGATTTTGTGCCTTTTTGGTTTGATTGGTTTTGGAAGCACATCTTGCTTTTGTTGTTTGGCTTTTGTTGTTTGCTTTTATTATAATTTCAACTTTTATTTAGATTCAGGGGGTACATATGCATGTTTGTTACCTGGTTATATTGTGTGGTATTGAGGTTTGAGATATGAATGATCCTGCCACCCAGGTAATGAGCACAGTACCTTAAAGTTAGTGTTTCAACCCTTGCTCTCCTCTCTCTGCCCCCTCTAGTAGTCCCTAGTGTCTATTTTTGCCATCTTTATGTCTATGAGTACTGAATGTTTAGCTTCCACTTCTAAGTGAGAAGGTGTTGTATTTGAATCTCTGTTCCTGCATTAATTTGCTTAGGATAATGGCCTCCAGCTGCATCTATGTTACTGCAAAGGACATGATTTCATTTTTTATGGCTGTGTAGTATTCTGTGGTTTATATGTACCATGTTTTCTTTATTCAGTCTACCATTGATGGGCACGTAGGTTGAGTCCACGTCTTTCTACTGTGAATGGTGCTGCAATTAACATACAAGTATATATACCTGTCTGGTAGAACCATTTGTTTCCTTTCAGATGTATACCCAATAATGGGAATGCTGGGTTGAATGGTAGTTCTGTTTTAAGTTCTTTGAGAAATCTCCAAACTGTTTTCCACAGTGGCTGCACTAATTTATTTTCCCATCAACAGTGTAAAAGCATTCCCTTTTCTCTGCAGCCTTGCCAGCATCTGTTGTTTTTTGACTTTTAATAATAGGCATTCTGACTGGTGTGAGATGACATCTCATTGTGGTTTTGATTTGCATTTCTTTGATGTTAATCCTATATCTTAAATGGGATACATCAAGCATCAGTTTAAGCATTACCTTTGGTGTGAAGCTTCCCTGATGGCTGTGGTTACTCCCCACAGCACTATTCCTTCATCTTCAATAAATATTTATTGAGCATCCACTTGCTATTTGCAAGGCAAAATGCTAGGCACCAGAGTTACAGCGGTGGACAAGATAGACCCCCACACTGTCCTAATGGAACTTAATTCTATAATTACAATCACAAATCCAAGGCACGAGAAACAAATTAGTATAATCAAGGCATTTTCAGATAAAGAAAATTAACAACAACAACAAAATGACCGGGCAAAGAATGCCTCGGGGGAGGGTGAGGAAAGCGGTATTTAGGCAAGGCCTCTTTGAGGCAGCACTTGAGCTAGGACCTGAATAAGAAGCCAAGGTTGAAAGATATTGGGGGAGTGGGGTGTATTCATCTGTCTTCATACTGCTATAAAGATACACCTGAGACTGCGAAATTTATGAGGAAAACAGGTTTAATTGGCAAACAGTTCTGCAGGCTGCACAGAAAGCATGGCTGGGAGACCTCAGAAAACTTACAATTATAGCAGAAGGCGAAGGGGAAGCAAGCCCGTCTTACTATGGTGGAGCAGGAGAAAGAGAGTAAAGGGGGAAGTGCTACACGCTTTTAAACCACCAGATCTTGAGATAACTCACTTAATATCATGAGAACAACAAGGGGGAAACCTACTTCCATGATCCCATCACCTCCTACCAGGTCTCTTCCCCAACACTGAGAATTACAATTTGACTTGAGATCTGGGTGGGGACACAGAGCCAAACGCCAAACCATATCAGTGAGTATTCCTATCAGAGGCAGAAAGTAAGTGCAAAGGTACTCACGCATGAATCCCTGAAGATGTTCAAGAGATAGGGAGGCTGTGATTGAGATAATGTGACTGGACTATAGTGAGCAAGAGGAAAGAACAATCAATATAAGATCAGAAAATTAGACATTCTAGTTTAGCACTTATCATGTCTATTGTAAACCTTCTGCTGGCTTTGCTTATCACTAGACTTCAGGAATATTTTTCAATTTTTATAACCCCAATGTCTGAGACAGAGTCTGTGTACAAGTATAAAAGCATTCATGTTTTTCTTTCAAAAAGTGAGTTTATAGTGGCCAGATTTGTTCAAGATATTGAGGTTTTATTGACTATTTCATAAATTAAATCAATATTATAAAGATACATAGAATTTGTGGATTATTACAAAAGGAAACTATAATTTCTCTATGCTGCAGGGGCAAGTTCTTAACTTTAGAATTCATTTGAGGTTTTAAAATTAGTTTTCCTAATCCTTAACCATACCTAGCTCAAGCTTGATTTAGTACCAAAGTTGAAATTAAGTTGATGCTAACATGACTACAGTTTAGGAATAAAAAATATTATTTGGTAAAAAAGAATTATTTCCTTTTTTTTTTTTTTTTTTTTGAGACAGAGTCTCACTCTGTTACCCAGGCTGGATGGAGTACAGCGAAACAATCACGGCTCACTACAGCCTCCACCTCCCAGGCTGAAGCCATTCTTCGACTTAGCCTTCCGAGTACCCTGGACTACACATGCGCGCCACCATGCCCAGCTAATTTTTGTATTTTTTGTAGAGACAGGGTCTCACCGTGTTGCCCAGGCTGGTCTCTAATTTCTGGGCTCAAGCCATCCACCCACCTCAGCCTTTCAAAGTGCTGGGACTACAGGTGTGAGCCACTAAGCCAAGCTAATGAATTATTTCTAATTTCCTCTTCAGCAAGCAAGAGAAGAGGGGCTCCAGCTTAATTTGAATGAGTTCTTTCAAAACATTTTCTAAAGTTCATGCATGGAACTTTTCTCTCTTCCAGGAAACAAACAATATAGAAATTTTGTTTTTCTCTGAAGAATAAAGTGTTCAAACTTATTCTTGTCTCATGAAGAACACAACAATATTTTATAATTTTTTTTCCTACAACTATTAGGAGAATTGCATTGATACTTTATTTAGAAATAATAAAATGATGCAGAATGCTTCACGTAGTAGGTAAAGACACATGAATGATGGAAGGGAAGAATAAAAGGAGCAGCTATTGAGGAGGTACATTTTCAGAAGTAGTATGTAAAGCACATTCACCTGTGAAATCTCTCTTACACTTCACAGATTCTTTGAGTTAGGCATTCGTTAACTCATTTTAACAGATCTGAGATTACTGAGTAAATACTCTGCCTGAGATCACACACAGTTAATAAATGACAGAGACAGGATTTGAAAGCAGAACTGCCTGGTGAGAGGCTTCATAGTCTTTTACACACACACACACACACATACATATATGCACACTTGAACATTTATGTGCGGTGTCTCATGCCTGTAATCCCAGCATTTTGGTAGGCTGAGGGGGGGGCGGATAGCCTGAGGTCGGGAGTTCGAGACCAGCCTGACCAACAATGGAGAAAACTCGTCTCTACTAAAAATACAAAAATTAGCTGGGAGTGGTGGCACACGCCTGTAATCCCAGCTACTTGGGAGGCTGAGGCAGAAGAATAGCTTGAACCCGGGAGGTGGAGGTTGTGGTGAGCCAAGATCATGCCATTGCACTCCAGCCTGGGCAACAAGAGTGAAATTCCATCTCAAAAAAAAAAAAAACAAAAAAATCAATAGAATATTTAGAAGCAAGATTTTATTGTGCCATCAATATTTAGTATTTCCCTATCCTAATGAAAACCAAAAGTTATACCAAAGTCCCTAAGAACTATATTACTTCGATTTTAGCTAGAGAACTGAAGCAAAAAAACTGTGATTATAGAATGATTTTTTAAAAAATCCATTAAAAACACTTAGCTAATCAGTTGTTATAAATGCTACTGTAAGATGCTGTCATTAGGAGAACTTTTAGAGGAAATGAAGTTATTAGGAATTCCACGATCTGTAAAACAGAGGAGTTGGACTAGAAGATTCTCCAAATTCCTTCAGTACTAACATCCTAAAATCCTATAACTCTACAGCTTGAAATGTAATTACTGTGTGAAAATTTACAAGCTAGGTTTTCTGCTTAAATGCGATTCTTTAGTTGCCCTCATGCTGTGACTTGTAAAATTATCATCTCAATCACAGTATATTTGGCCAAGAGCCTTATTTTTCCACTCCTGATAAATAACCAGAGGTGAGAGAATAGAAGGTTTTTTGTTTGTTTTAAACTCTTCAGTAGTTTTGAAATACAATTCATTTGTTATTTTTGTTCATCCTTGTTTCACTAAATTTATAGAAACAATTTTGAGATTTTCATCATTAATATACAAAACTTTTGTTTAAAAAATGTGATTACATTTTGACCCAAGAAATATTCCAGTTTCTGAAAGTCTGGAGGTTCAGCTGCAATCAGCAAGTCATGGTTTGGTTTGAGGGAACATCTTTATGCACCTGAGAAGCATCATCAGCCTGGCTCTACTAAAAGGAACAGGTGTGCAGCCTCAGAGAAGCAGCAACAAGTCCTCTCATTCAGCCCCTCCCCCGAGACACCAACAGGGATGCTGCTGGTCCTTTATGGGAACTGCAATCATAGCCTTCGACCCGGGAAAGCAGCATGTTTCCCATGAAGACACAACTGGAGTCACTTCTGACTCAGCACCTGAAAGATGTTGTTTTCCTGAAGTGTATTTTTTCATTAATCTTCTTTATTATGTATTATTAATAATAGGAGTTTAATATAAACGATGCTGTGTTTCATAGCATGACAGCTTTGGATTAGGTAATGTTATCTTGTTACTAATGGTTACTGCTGCTTAGTTTCTCTTAAATAGCAAAATGATGATATTCAAATGTTCCATTTTAGGTTCCGTGTTTATCTGTTTTCAACTAAGTCAACATAGTATTGATAATTCTAGAATTTTACTATAAACATACTTGTTCATACATCATCTATATGTCTCTAGCTGTAATCCCAACAGACAATAGATTGTGCAAGTCATAGTGCATATAACTTTCATTCAATTCTCTGAGCCTTTTTTTAAAAATTTTTTTTAAACTACTGTCTTTGCAGGAGACTGAGCTTCAATTCTCTGAGGGGAAACCAAAAAAAGGAGAGAAGAAAAGGAACTATTATCTGCTCAGCAGTAAACTATGTTCTGGGAAGATATACCTTAGGAGGGAGAGAGAATCATAAACATACATAAAAACTAATAAACACCTACTTCTCTAAAGCAGATGTAACAATAAATAGTATTTGGAGGTTACTAATTGGTCCTTGGCCACTCCAAGAAAATAGTGGTCACACAGTGCTTTTATTTCACATAAACCAAGAATTAGCAGCTAATGTAATAGTCAAAATCTCTTTGCTCAAGAAATTAGAAGATGATTATTTATTCTACTGAGGATATTTAACAATGAGGATTTATCTTTAATAAAATTTGTTGGGGAGGATTGGAAATCTGTTGTTTTCAGTTGTGCAACAAAGATCTACAAGAATTTGCCCCTTGGTACATTATAATCAAAATTTTCATGCAAAAATGTCTCTATATTATCTACAAGGAAGACTCTAGGACCAAAATTAAGGTTTGAGATCATCTAAAGTTTTCCTTTACTAAAGTGGGTTATTTCTCTGTTCAAAAATATAATGCCTTCTACAGAGTGCCTAATATTCTTTCTTATTTTTTGAAAAACACTGTCAAGTCCAAATTTGGTTCTGGCACACAGAGTTTTATGTGTTCTCTCCCTGGTACCCTGCTTGTAGAGAAATCTTGCGGGGCTTAGGGCAATCCCAAGAGTGTAGCTTATACCAAAAGACCACACTCCTGGACCAGGAAGACCCTTCAATCTGGGCTCTTACCCGTGGGGGAGGTGACACAAAGCATGCTCGTCCCTAGAGTTTTCTACTCTGATCTGAGAATTTATAAACCACTTGACAAATTCTTGATTCAATATGTATTTCCAGAATTTAGACTGAAGCCTCAGGACAAAGAACTCTAGAAACATCATTGAACTAATTAGCATTGATTTAGTTCTCCTTATATTACATGTCCCGCATTATGCTAGATACTGTAGATGAGAGAGGGAAAGGAAAAAAGGGAGGGAGGGAGAAAGGAAGGAGGGAAGAAGGGAGGGAGGGAAGGAGGGAGAGAAGAAGGGAAAAAGACATATGATATTATGGTAGGCAGAATATTGGCTGCCAAAGATGTCCACATTCTATCTCTATAACCTCCAAATATATTACCTTACATGGTAAAAGAGACTTTGCTAATATAATTAAGGTTGCAGACCTTAAAATAGGATGATTATCCTGGATTATCCAGTTGTGCCCACCTAATCACACTTGGGCCTTTAAAAACATAGAACCTCCCTTCAGCTGCAGCAAGGAGAAAGGCCACAGAAAGGGGAATGCAGCGTTTCAAAGGGTGTAAACGAGTCAGTGTCCTTTTGTGGGTTTGGAGATGGAGGGGCAATATAACTGGCAGTGCAGATGGCCTTAAAGAGCTGAGAGAGGCTCCTGGCTGACAGCCAGTAAGGAAATGGGGCCCTCGGCCTTGTAACCGCAAGGAACTGAATTCTGCCAACAACCTGAATGAATTTAGAAGTGGATTAACTGCCAGAGCCTCCAGAAAGGAACGCAGCCCTGCTGACATTCTGATTTCTACCTTGTAAGGCTCTAAACAGAGGACCAGTATGGTGACCTGGACTTCTAATCTGCAGATTTATGAGATAAAGTATGGGTGTTGTCTTTATTGCTAAATTTGTGGTAATTGGTTATGGTTAAGAAGAGAAAACTGATACAAATAATAAATGTCCCTGGCTGCAAAGATTCTAATGGGGGAAAAAGTGAGTAAATGCTTTTATGATGTGAGGAGAAATTTTCCTGAAGAATCACAGTAATAGTTTGATTTTGTTGTTTTCTGTTTTTTTCTTTAAGAGATGGCGTTTTGCTATGTTGCTCAGGCTGGCTTCTAACTCCTGGGCTCAAGCAGTCCTTCTGCCTTAGCCCCGAAAGTAGCTGGGAGTACGGATGCACGCCACCATACCAGGTTTAAACTTCAATTCTTTCAAGTATCACAGAGATATTACCATTTAGAACAATTCCTTAAGTTTCTTTCTATACCAATCCTCATTTTAAGGGCATTTTATGGGATACTCCAAAATGACCAAATCTTTAGGGAGCAGTGTGAAGTGAGTGCCTGGCAATCTCCCTGTGACTTGTGGGCTGCCCTGGGGTAGCAGGAGGCAGCTGATTGCCACATATAAATACTTTTCAAAGCTGAGCACATGATCCTAATGCAGAATCTTGCTAAGAATGCAAACTGCCTTTTGCTTCCTTGAGAAAGTTTGCAACACAGCAGCCCTACTCATATTCTGTGTGCCTGCCAATTACTTTTATACATGCGGTCTTCCTTTCAATTCTCGGGAATATGCATTAGAGCAGGATTATTTTTAATAATCCAGGGAGTATATTTAGAGCATAATTTTTTTATTCATTAATAATGATTAAGATACATCTTACAGGTGGCAGAAGAAGGGTAGACGAGGGCTTTGTAAAATATGCTTTGAAAATTTGATGTGAAGAAAATATTCCAAAATATCCTCTCAATTATCAACAGAGGGAGAAGACAAACAACAATTTGGGGGAAAATACTTGTGACTCCTATCACAAAGAAAGAACTTAATTTCTTCCATTTAAAAAGTATTCTTCTAAATCAATAAAAGACCAAGAACCTAATAAGGGGTGAAGGATATTAAAAGACAGATCACAATAAAGGAATGATAAGTGCTTTTGCACTTATGAAAATATTCACTATCACTTATAATAAGAGACTTTCAAATTAAAACTATAAAAAACCATAAAAATGTAATTTATAAATATTGGATTAACAAGTTTAAAACATTTGATGATTTACTGTCAGTAAGTATGAGGTGAATAGCCTCAAACCCTGCCAGTAGCAGTATGTACCAGTTGAAACACTTTGGAGAGCAATGTGGTCATATAGACTCACATTAAAAATAAGCATATCCTTGGGTCAAGTAAATTCATGTCATAATTTTTCCTCTAGATAAACTTGTATATGTGCAAGATAATTTATGTCAAGGGGTATTATTTGGAGCATATTTTGTTCCAAGCAAATGTTTGAAAATAACTTTCATTTTTATTAAGAGTGGGCTAGTTTAAATACATGATGGGAATACTAATGTAATGCTATGCAGCTGTTAAAAAGAATGATCAAAATTGGAACATCTATCTTGGAAAACTGTTTAGCAATGTTCACTAAAGCTAAACATATACCTACCTATTGCATGACCCCAGCTGCTCCTAGGTGTATGAGAAATAAATGCATATATCCACCAAAAGACATGTGCAAGTCTGTTCATTGCAGATTTTTTCAAAATAGCCCTTAACTGGAAACATTCCATACGTCCATCAACAGGAGAATGAATAAATAGTCGTCTATTCATACAATGGAATAATAGACAACAACAAAAAGAATAAGCTGATGGAAACATCAGTTTACACTACAACGTGGAAAATCACTCTGACATGTTGAAGGAAAGAAGGAAGATACAAATGTGGTTCATTTATGTGAAGCTCCAAAACAGGCAAAACTAACTGTAGTGATAGAAGTTAGACTAGAGATTTGCCCTGGGGCATGGAAGACCATTCTAAAGTGATGGAAATATTCTATATCATGATCTGAATGGTGTTTACAAAGGTATATAAATATATAAAATTTGTCATGTGTTACCTTATGATATACTTAAGATTGGTGCACTATATACACTTTCTAATTTAGGTTATACCTCAATGAAAAAGTAAAGAAGGAAAAATAAGAAAAAGGATGAGGAGGAGGAGGAGGAGGAAGGAGGAGGAGGAGGAGGAGGAAGAGGAGAGCAGCTATATATGTACCCATATATATAATCTCCAAGCTGGATTGTTAAGTGAAAGTATTTCTCAACTAGAGTTCCTCATTTGAACCACAGCTCACAGAACCATTATTTGTAACTATTTCCTCAATTCTTCTATGGATGGTACATAATTAATATCATTCCTGATGCCTAGAAGAAAAGCCAATTTATTACATACAATGGATGACTTAGAGTATGAGAATTTAATTCTCGCAAGGAACTCTCACTGAGAATGTTTATGTATGCTACAGTGTGTGGTGTGGGTGTGTGTGTGAGTGTGTGTGTGTGTGTGTGTGTTTTAAGTACGTATTTATTATGAGAATCTAACAGTAGTTGTCTCTGGAGAGGAAACCGGGTAGCTCACTTTTCAGTGTGTGACCTACGTTACAATTTAAATTGTGTACTGCGTGCATGTAAAAACACACAAATTTCTCCCTAAATGATACATTGGGAATGTTAGAGAGGTGAGACGTCTAGGAGTAAATACGACAATGCTTCAGTGTAGTTGTACATTAACCATTATGTGTATATTTGTGGTATTCAGTAACAAGAGTGTTTTGAGCTCAATTTTTAAGTCCAAAATGCTGTTTATGTAACTTTGAGTGATCTAAGGAAGAAAAAGCAACGTTTTTGAGGGCATGGTGCATAGTTTAAGACTGGCAAAGTTCTAGAAATTATAGGTGTGGAGAAAACAAGGGAAATGTATCACAGTTATACTTTGCATAACTAAAGTATGACCAGGTCCCAATTGTATTCTCCTAGTAGGTCCCATCACTTTCCCCATCTAGTCCAATTGTGCTCTGATTGCCTGTGTGATGGCTCACATGAAATAGGTTGCTGATTGAGACAAATAGGGTATGGGAGGTCCAGGAATTTCATTGTTTTGCTGGTAATTTGAAATGTTAAACAGCAAAATATCAAAACAACTTCTCTGTTTTGCCTGTACGTAGAACAAGCTAAAGAAAGCCCAAGAAACTGATACCTGGTGGCAGAAATCATAGGATTTAGTACAGAACAATTTAATGCATACGCACAGGCACACATCAGAAGTGGGAGTGGTCCTGTCAAGCAGAGGCAAGTTGCTTGCCAATCTCCAGCCAGCACATCAAACTCTTCATATGCTAAGAGAATTGCCCTAGAATATCCAGATACATTTGTAATAATGCAGATAACAAAAATTACTGCTACAAGTGGTCTGAGATTTATTGACAACATCAATGCACGCGCCAAGTGTTTTATATGCATTATAGTGTTAAATCTTCACAACATCCCATTGAGGTAAATAATGTTGTCCTCCTCATTACGAATGAGGAAACAGAGGCTCACTGGGTTTAAGTAGTGTGCTTAACAGTTAGTGAGTGTGGGGCCTCCTTCTTGTCCTCTAAACCATGTCCTTTTTGTCTATTTCATGGCCAATTGTCAGTAGTATGAATTCCTTATATAAAGAGTTATACATGAAGCTTTACATGGAGTCAAACTCCTTATTTAATTGTGATGTAGGCTTTTCCCACACTCCATTACATTTCTTAATTTGCTAATGTATTTCACTCCATTTCTTGGAATGGGCACATATTTTTCAGTATTGCTTTACAAGTTTGTTTTTGTTTGTTTGTTTGGCTGTGAGGCCCTAAAAAGCAGAGATTTCTTCAGAAGGTTGACAAATAGCATATTCTTTAACATCTTGCAAAGCTCTCCTATGAAGCCCCCTCAAATAAAATTCACTATACAGAGGTTACTACATGTAAAATATCTTCAGAGATACTTCAACAGCATATGATGATTTTTTAAGCAAGTTCTTTGGTTACCAAGGATAAGAAGTTCACCATGACATTTCATTCAGTACTAAAGTATGTTTTATTTTTTTAATGGTCCTCGAATATCATAGAAGAACATCTTGTAGCAACCTTTACGTTGCAATCATACTTTATTGAAACTCCTTGATATATGAGTCTTCACTACTTACAACATATATACCCAAAAACGAGTACATAAACTTATTTGAAAATTTATTTCAAATATATGAAAAGAAATTAAAATACATTCCTATTTTTCTTTCTCCCATCCCATGTAGAATAATTTCTGTTCGCTTGGCTACAAACTAGCTGATGCATTAAAATAAGCTTATTGCTGTGTTGTTGAGCTATCTCAGCAAGCCAGAAAGCAAGAGGTGCATCCAGACCTCCTAAGGGGTTGGAAGCAGGAACTAGATGGCTTTCTGGAACTTCACTTCTTTTCCCAGCTCTAGACGCCAGTTTGCATCCTGTCACACAGCTCTGCACCTGCTTTGTGCTTCTGTCTCTGCCGGGAGGTTTGCTCTGCTCTGCTCAGACTATTTTAGCTACTGTCTGTTAGTCTTAGCTCATTGTCCCAGGAAAACAATCGAATTGGATTAGTCACCATGATTCATTTAGCCATAAACAGGTATGTGATGTCACATGTGCCCTCCTATTCACTGGAGCTATGAGAACCAGGAGGAGAGGCTTAGGTCAAACTCTCCAAGAAAGGGGTAAGGGCAGTAGTGAGGACATGACTGTGGAGAAACAAGTGGGAATTTGTATTATGGCTTGTCTGTGAGAACCAATATTCTTCCAGAATCTGGCTAGAGACTATTCAGAGAGTATATCTTTCATATTTAGATGTTTCTATAAAGGCTTCTCCTGGGTCAATCCATTTCTGAAAGTTTATAGGACTTAACAGTAGGCTTTGGAAAGGCAACTCAATCAGATGCTGAATTGTACAGTATGAGAGAACACAAGAACATAGCTTACCTATTAAATGGGTACTTGAGGGCTCTCTCTTGATTAAATTGTGATTTTTTATTTTTTATTTTTTTGCCTCAGAAGTTCTGTTCTTAGGCATATTCATAAAGTCTGAGGCTGAGGCTTTCCCTGAATGCTTTGGAAATCAGAGATGGAAAACTTAAGTGGATAGTGCTGGCCGTGATCCAATGCACACTAGTGCAATGCAGAGGGGGAAATTGTCATTTTAAACCACAAGTGAACGGAGTAACTTCTGCCTTCCCGTGGAGAACACGGGGGTGGGAATGGGGCATAATTTATTTAATTGGAGGAATAAATCTCTTCACTGTTCCTTTCTCTTGCAGAAAGAGATGGAGTAGGAAGAAAGAGTGACCCTCAGATTTAGATGGCATTTGGTTTAGCAGAATACATTAGTGGGACTTTGGATTTAAAAAGAGTCTATGCACTGAGTATGGTGTATGGAGATTTAGCAGAGCTAAACTGAATTATTTTGCATAAGAAAATGAAAGGTATTTAAAGTTTTTGCTACTGTGAGAGAAGAGGCAGATAAGAAAATAGAGGGAAACAGGGAGAGAGGAAAGCTCTGGAACATAGGAAAGAGTCATAGAGCTTTTTAAATTAGGGGTTTTCAATATTCTAAGTTATTTGGCTACAATGTAAATCCCACTCATTGCTGCAAACATCAGTCAAGTCAGTGTAACTGACTTGAAGGAGTATTTTTATTTGCTAGTATATGTTTGGTGGGGAGTGTATTTCATTGTGTATGTAAATCATGGAAGGAGACTGGATTTCAAATCTTGTTTTGAGTGGTAGAGAATAGGGAAATAATATGAAGCACAGTTAGACAATTCACTAATGAAACTAACAGAAAAAGCAGGAGCTAATAGTCATAGGTGATTTGGAAATCTTTTAAATCCTCACTATTGCTTTTTGCAGCAATTTTTACATTGCAAAGAAGGCTACGCCAATATATAACCCCTATCCCATATGCTCTTTTTCCAATGTGAAGTTGACACATTGCCATCAAGAAATAGACTCTATGTTCCTTCCCACATTTTTTTAACGTTTATTTTAAGTTCAGGGGTATATGTGCAGGTTTGTAATGTAGGTAAACTTGTGTCACAGGGGTTTGTTGTATAGATTATTTCATTTTTAACAAACAACATCTTTTCTTAAAAAACTTTAAGTTCAAGGGTTTGTTATATAGGTCAACTTGTGTCATAGGAATTTGTGGTATAGATTATTTTGCCATCCAGGTATTAAGCCTAGTACTCATTGGTTATTTTTCCTGATCCTCTGCCTCCTCCCACCCTCCACTTCTGATAGGCCCCAGTGTCTGTTTGAACCTTGTAGATCTTTGTAAGAGCCTTAACCAATAGAATGGGGTATAAGTGAGGCTGCATGGTTTCTGAGGCTCGGTCAAAAAGGTAACATGGCTTCTGTCTGGCTCTTTCTTGCTTCCTCTCACGATGCCTGCTCTTCGAACAGTGCCACCCCTACGTGAGGAAGTCCATGCAACATGGAAAGGCCACGTGTTTGTATTCTGACCAGCAGCCCCAGATGGGCACCCAGCCAGCATTAACCACTAAAAATGTGGGCAAGCAAAAGCCTTCTGACGATTCTAGTTCCCAGTCTTGGAGTTTTGCAGCTGAGAGCCCATACTTCAGGCAGCACAGGCAGGCCATCTCTACTGTATCCTGACTGAATTCCTGACTCAAGACAAACTGTGGGAAATGATAAATAATTATTGCTTTAAGCCTCCACAGTTTAGGATAATTTGTTATGCTACAATAAATAAATAATACATCCTCACTTCCAGGATCTTTGGAAAAAATAAGAACTTTGTGATGAAATTTGGACTAATTCTATTTAAAGCTTAAAGACTTGGGTCATATCTGTTTTCATGGCACTTTTTAGATTTCAAGTACTATTCTTTGTACTTCAAGGGTTCTTTAGCCTGAAAGACAAAGGCTATCGGGGGCCAAGGGGAGGTGGGGAAGAAATTGGTTCATCTTTCAGGAATAAAAAGTCAAACTTCAAGGATAGCCAATGAGAAAACAAGCGGCTTGACACACTGAATAATTAATTCCTCTAGATTCAGCTATTTACTAACCATGTGATTAAAAATTTACTCTGGTTTTTGCCTCAGTTTCTTCATTTGTAAAATGAGGCTAATTATGTTTATAATGATAAGGATTTACAGAGAAAATGTATGTAAAGTGTTTAGCTTTGTGTCTGGTACAAAATAAGCATTCTAGAAATGTCATTAATAATATGCTTAGCATAGCACCTAATACTAGCTAATGGCTTAATAAATGGTAGCTGTGATTATTGTAGTACTCCAAATATTTACTGTAACATATTAACCCGTATCACTAAATTCCACGTTCTCATTTCCCTGGCTAATCCACATGTTCCTGGAATATCCACATGTAGAGGACAAAAAGTTCTGCAGTATATGGAACTGGCAGCTTATCAGTGTGGCTAACAAATTCATCATAAAATTGAACCCATTCAAAATGTCCTAACCTAAAGCACTTTGTTAGTTATCCGCCTTAAAAGGCATTGATTCATCTCTGCATGTGTTGGAGTATAAATGGCAAACCTCAGAGATGTGATCATATATTCTGCCAAACTTGGAACAAATTCATAACTTGGAGAATCTGTGTTTCAAATTAGACTCTTACATTTTGGGTATTTAATTTCATTTATACTTAACTATATGAAACGTTTGACTCTTCTGTGAAATAGAGCTGAAAATAGATTCTCTGGGCATCTGATAGTTCTAAATTAACTCTAAATATAATATTTTGATGAGTAAAACAGAGAAAAACCAGAAATTTCCCATAAAATACACAATAAGTAGAAAACTCAAGTAAGTGGGTATAGAACAACAAAGAACCACATGGCTTTTTTTTTTTCTTTTTTTTTTTGACAGTCTCGCTCTGTCATCCAGGCTGGAAGGCACTGGCATGATCTCAGCTCACTGCACTTCTGCCTCCTGGGTTCAAGCAATTCTCATGCCTCAGCCTCCCGAGTAGCTGTGATTACAGTCATATGGCACCAAACCCGGCTAATTTTTGTATTTAAACAAGACAGGGTTTCGCCATGTTGGCCAGGCTGGTCTCAAACTCCTGGCCTCAAGTAATCCACCTGCCTCAGCCTCCCAAAATTCTGGGATTACAGGTGTGAGTCACTGTGCCTGGCCCCACACGACATTTTTAACAGACTTTTTTCAGGCTCTGGGTGAACTCATGGTAAGAATGTTTCATTGTTCCACAGTATCAGAAAGAAGCAACCCTCCAGACTATAGGTGACACTCTCAACAGACTTATCAACTACACAGTCACAGTATCTCTCCTTAAAATCCCTATGCAGATTCTTGTCATGAGAAAAGGAACAAAGCAGCAGGGATCATGTACTAACTCCCTGAGGTAATTTGTGTTCTGTATAAATTCCTGCTTTAGCAGATTTTGTAATTTGAAATTTTGATTTCCTTAAATGGTTAAAAATCTTCCTAAGATTACCTCATATATTCTATATGTTGGGGAAAAGATACACTAGGAGATTATTTGGCTCAAGTGTTCAATTCAAATTGTCAGTTATGCTTAACTTTATCACCCAGGTGGAATGCAACAAAATGAAAGTTAGTTAAGATGTCTGTGGGGAACAACTTTGCATTATTTCTGATCTCAAGGAGGAAACAATCAGCCTTCCAACATTTAAGCATGATATCAACTTTAGTTGTTTCATTTTGTTCTGTTTTATTGATGTCCCTTCTCCATCTGAGGAAGTTTCCTACTATTCCTAGTTTGGTGAACATGTTTTAGCTTGAATGAGTGATGAATTTTGTCAGGCATACAAACATCTACTAAAGTAATCATGTGGTTTTTCTCCTTCATTCTATTAATATAACCTCCTGAGAAATTTGCTAATTTTGTTTTGTAAATATCTGTCTACCTTTAGATAGAGACTCTGTCTTACTCACCTTTTATCCCTAAACCTGGCGTGTTTAAATGAATGAATAATGAATGTTAAATGAATGAATAAATGACCCTATGCATATAGAAAATCTGTGGCCTTATATTTCTGTTTACTAATTATAAGACCTTCCTACACAAGTAGTGATAACCTCAGTAATCTGCATGACAAACATAAGTTTGGGATAAGACTTTAAAAAATTTTGCTTTTCATTTAATCACATAAAGTTCAGTTGATATATATGTGGGGTAGAGGGGGTGGACAGTTCAGCAAGAAGAGGACTCTGCTCCACAAATAATCTGGAAATTCAAGCTGATAGAAGTTTTGCTATTTTCTACTTGGGGATTTTGATGTTATCCTCAGCAAGAAAATATAGCTAAGCAATGGGCTTACAGGAGGTATAAAGGATATTGGATTTTTTTTTAAGGCTAGGCCCATAGGTGGTATGTTTAGTTTTGTCCATATTTTACTGGCCAGAATTCTGTAGGTATGCCTGTGTAGATGCAAGGAAAGCTGGGAATGTAGTCCTAACTGGGCAGCTCTTTTCCTGTAGAAATACAGTAAAGAAAAGAAGCATGAATCTTTGGTGGGCAGCTAGTTATCTTTGCCTCATATGGGGGAAAAAGAAGCAATATTTATTAGGAACTCATTTAAGGTCAGGAAGTGGGCTACATGTATGCTACACTTTCTTTGATTTGTTATAATGCACGTTTCTCAAACTATATCCAGCAGAGCATTACTGTTTTACACCATTGATAGTTTTTGTGAAGTAGGTTAGCATGGCCAAAGATGTTGAAGAAATATTATTTTAAACATATTTTAACAAGTTTATTTTTCTTCAGGACTTCTCAAGGTCCTTGGTATATTAATATGCATTGTTGACTCTCCAAGAATGAACAGAATGTAAGGCATTTCCAAACCTTATTTGGCTGCAAATTACCTAGAGCACTATAGGACTCAGTTTGAGAGATTTTAGGAATATGGATATTTAAAAATAGCATTTAATTAAAAAGTTATACTTTTCAAGGTTCCCAATCATCATTCATTTCACTTATTTTTATAAAGAAAGTATGATGATTCTATCTGGGAAAGAAATTACTTTCTACAAAGTCAGGCTGGGTGTGCTTGAGCAGTGGGGAGCTGCTCTAGCCAAGGGAAGGCTTATGTTCCCAGGGCTCCTGTGGTGCCATCCTTAGGCCTGGAGTTATAGAGTCATTGACTATCTTGCCTAGGGAGAACATTAAAGATGTATATGAACTGCAGCCCAGAATCTGTATCCTGTTTTGCCTGGAGAGAAAGAAGAGGAAGTCTTCCAAGCACCAATCCATCACTAGCATCCCTGTTTCATTTCTTCCTTTAGCATAGATTCTTTGGACCACAAAATATCCATCATGCTTTCTTCATTAAGGGAAGCATGGCTTTGTTAAACGTAGAGATATTCTACTCAGACATGATTCATTTCTATTTTAAAATGGCTATTCTTTTTTCTTGAGATGGAGTCTCCTTCTGTCGCCCAGGCTGGAGTGCAGTGGTATGATCTGGGCTTACTGCAACCTCCACCTCCTGGGTTCAAGCAATTCTCCTGCCTCAGCCTCCGGAGTAGCTGGGAGTACAGGCGCATGCCACCATGCCAGACTAATTTTTTGTATTTTTAGTAGAGTCGGGGTTTCACCATGTTAGCCAGGATGGTCTTGATCTCCTGGCCTCATGATCTGCCTGCCTCGGCCTCCCAAAGTGCTGGGATTACAGGCATGAACCTCTGTGCCCGGCCCAAAATGACTATTCTTATTTGAAGCTTTGGAAGCTACTGTTGGTAAAAATATGTGCATACTTTGGTAACTCCAGAAATTATATATATGAGTGGTTTAGGAGTGGTGAGTTCATGGAAGGGATAAGAAAGGGGACGTGAAGCTGTATATAGTTAGTATGTTTTATTAGATTGGGGGAAATATCAATTATCCATAGCAGTGAATAAAAATGGCATGGAGGAAAGGATGAGAAAGGCAACAATGGGGCAGGAGCAAGACTTGAATCTCTTTCCTGCCTTCCTGAGTCCCCATAGTTCATATATACAAACTGTAGCAAGGAGATGGATAGGGAGAGGGAAGAGGGTTACAGAGAGAATATGAAAACAAGAGCAGGATCTGGAAAGAAAAATGAAGAGAGGTCACTCTCTTTTTATCACATAGTGTGGAGCAGGAAAAGGCTTTAAAGGCCACATTGTCCGATTTCCTCAAAAGCAGCCTCTTTCATTGATATTCATTCAGCTCCTGATCATTTGCTTCCAAAGACAGGGAACTTAGACAGTTCTCAAAGTAGCTCATTCAATTTTTAAACAACTCTAATTGCTAGAGGGTTTGAGTGAGTTCTCACAAGATCCAATGGTTTTATAAGGGGCTCTTCCCACTTTGCGCCTCACTCATCTCCCTTTTGCCGCCTTGTGAAGAAGGTGCTTGCTTCCCTTTCCTCTAGGATTGTAACTTTCATAAGGCCTCCCAGCCATGTGGAGCTGTGAGTCAATTAAACTTCTTTCCTTTATAAATTACCCAGTCTCAGGCTGTTCTTTATAGCAGCGTGAGAACAGACTAATACAGTGTTCTTATATTAGTTAAAATATCCCACAGTGCCTAGTTCTGTCTCTCTCCTGACCTCCAGAAAGATGTCCAAAAGTCTTCAACAGGACTGTCTTAAATATTTAAATAGAGTAAGCATGGATATACTATTATTTTTCTTTTTCTTCTCCAAATATGACCAAGCCTGTCACATGTTTCTCAGATGTAAAGATTTAAGAAGCCTTTCCCACTCTTGTCACTTTCCTCTGGATATGTCAGGTATTCAATGTCCTTAAAATTTAGCATGAAATAAATATGGTAAATGTACAATTTGTAATGAATGCTGTTGCATCTAAAGACAGCACTTTCAGGGAATTAGGATCTTTTGAGATTTATCAATGTTAATCTTCCTTGGGGAAGTTAAATGATCAGAATTTTGTATATTGGGGTAGGAATTTTGTATATTGAAGTGGCAGCTGTTTTTCTGTAAAACAACAGCAAAGAAGGGCATGAATCTTTGCTGGGCAGATTATTTTTGCCTTGGAAGGGAAAAGAAAGTTATATTTATTAAGTATCTATTTAAGGTCAGGTACTAGGCTACATGTATGCTACCCTTCTTAAACTATGTCCAGCAGAGCAATGATGTCTTACACTGTTGATGGTCTTTGAGAAAAAGGTTGGCATGACCAAATAAATTGAAAAAAGGAACCAGCAGTAGCCACTAGAACTCTTAACTTAGAAATGTCTCTGTCCTATATTCTCAGCCCTGCTGGATACCCCTCCCTGTGCTTCCTCCCACATCCCAACAGGTTGTATTCTCTGCTCAAGGTCCCCACAACCACTTCTCATCTGACACTGGAATTTCCCAGTGATCTCAGTAGGGAAACATTCTGAAGCCACACACACTTCAGCTCCAATGCCCAGTAGTTTGAAAGAGAGAGAGAAATATTGTTTAAAATTAAAACCAACCACTGGATAATTCTTCTTTCCAATTGTTATTCCTAACGATGAGAAAGTAAACCATCTTATTGTTCTTTTGCTCCAGGCTTTGTGGGTTGCGAAGAAAACTACAGTAAATGCATTTTTGAAATCCAAAAGCAAGCCCATGATAGAGTTGGGGATAAGTACTGGAGAAAGTTCAGTTATAATGGATGAGAGTTGGAGATATTCATAACTGACACTCATTGGCATTATTATTTTTTGCCACAGAAGGCGGAAACAAGTATTGGAGAAAGAAAAGAAAGGAGGGCTTGAAAAAAAAAAGGTGAAGAAATCAGGCATGTAGTTAAAGCCGTAATTTCCAAATGCGTTTTTTTATTCTGCATGTTAATCAGTAAAATATTTTTGAGCATGTTCTTCAAATATATGTATATTTCTTTTAAAATTCTGTAAATATACTTATTGATCTGATATTGGTAAAGCTTAACTTCTTATTTTTTACATTAAAAATAAATATCGGGCCAGGCATCGTGGCTCATGCCTGTAATCCCAGCACTTTGAAAGACTGAGGCTGGCGGATTGCTTGAGGCCAGGAGTTTGAGACCAGCCTAGGCAACATTGTGAGACCGTGTCTCTACAAAAATAAAAAGAATTAGCTGGCCAGGGTGGTGCACACCTGTGGCCCCAGCCACTTTGGAAGCTGGGAGGATTGTTTGAGCCCGGGAGGGTGAGTCTGCTGTAAACCATGATTGCGCCACTACCCTCCACCCTGGGTAACAAAGCAAGACCCTATCTCAACAACAACAACAAGAAAAATCAAAAGAAAAGAGAAAAGAAAAGAAACATCAGCAAAAGTTCTAATATTGTCTTCTTGAGCCCAGTGGATTGTAATGCATCCCCTCATGGTGTATTCACCTTACTTTTGTAGGTTCAATGGGCCAAAATGGCCAAAATATTTATGATCAAAAATGTCTAATATAAATTGTTTGCATTTCTGGTACAGGAAATCTTCCTGTATTCTCAATATCTTCATTAAATCTCTCATACATACAAATATTTTGGACGTAGTGTTGGCGTGTGTGTGTTTGTATTTGTGTGCATATATATGTGGAAATTAGGGAGAGAAACTGAGCTGTGTCTTTGCTGACACTGTGTGATGTAGAAACAAAACACACATGGAACAATGAGAAATCCATAAAAATGAAAATTCAAGCCAGAGCATGAAGTCAGAACTGACTGGGAAGAACATAATTCAGTCTCACATGCACCCAGAATTCCTGGAAAAGCCAGGGAGACAGCCAGGCGTTCACTTCACATGGAATGGAATTCGAATGAATTTGATTTGAATCTCAAAGGACAGGCATCATAGGTAATATCTGGGCTACACAATCACATTTCAAAATTACACACATGGTGATGGTTAATTTTATGTGTCAACTTGACTGGGCAATGGGGCACCAGATATTTGGTCAAACATTTTGAGTGGTTTCTGTGAGAATGTTTTTGTATGAGATTAACATCTAAATCCACGGACTGACTAAAGCAGATTGCCTTCCCTAATGTGGGTGGGCCTCATCCCATCAGTTGAAAGCCTAAAAATAACAAAAAGCTGACTATCCCCTGATTAAGAGCAAATTCTTCTGCCTAATAGTCTTTGAACTGGAGCATCAGCTCTTCCCGCCTGACATGAGCTCTTCGTCACTCTACAGCAGCTTCCGGCCTTCAGACTCCAAGTGGGACACTGGCTGGGCAGATTTTGGACTTGCCCACCTCCATAACTGTGTGAGCCTATTCCTTATTCTAAATCCCTTTTTGTGTGTATATAAATACATATATACACGTATGTGTGTGTTCATGTATATACACATATATGTGTATGACTGTGTATGCATGTGTGTGTGTGTAACATATTGTTTCTGTTTCTCTAGGGAAGCATCATACACATACCCAGTTGAAGCTTTTTATCTTTCTCTTGACAAATTTCAGAAAAAGATGTTATCAAACACATTGTGCAAAAAATTGACTTGGTTTTCTCAAACTACCACATTTAATGATGCATGCGGAAGTTTCCACTTAAACATATTTTTAATGTGTATTATTCCACCTAAATAAAGGCAGAGTAAAGGTCTACATTCATGTTTTTTCTTCAGAATAAAAATTATTAGTGCTGCATGTACATTTTATGATAGACTTATCTTTGACAAATTCCTAGCTTGATTTTCTTAAGCCCATATTTTATCAGAGAAGCTTGGTGGCTCTAGGCAGGGGTATGCCACTGTTTGCTCTTATTTATTCATTTAATAACTGGTCTATAGTTTCTCTACCATGGGTAAAGCACGTAGACCCCCATGGTTGCTCTCATGGTACTTTCAGTACAGCTGTAGATTCTCTTTCTAACCTTGAGGAGGACTCTATTAATAATATGAGATTATTAGCAGCTTTTATTGACCCTCTCTTTGTCATTAATCTTTTGGCAAGAAATAGTCTTGAGCCAAACCATATGAGCTCACATGAAATTACTCAGAGAAAAAATGGGCAAATAATTATAAGATCTTAGGGCTATAGGCAATGGAAGAGCTTCCTTGTAATGACATAAAACTCAAAACACATAAAGGACAAGATTTGTAGATTTGACATGAATAAAATAAATTTATGTAGAGGAGAAAATATAAACAAAATTGAAAGGCAAATTGCACCCTAGATAAACAACTCGCAACATATATTACAGCCATCAAGTAGTTTTCTTTATATAGAAAGAACAATTATGAGCAAATAATAAAATAAAGACCATGTTGATAGAAAAAGGAGCAAAGACCATAGTTAATTCACAAAATCAGAACTACAAATAATCAATACACATGAAAAGTTTTGAATTTTTCTTGTAAAGATATACACATATCAGATTTTTTTGAACTGACAAAAATAAAAGAGAATTATAAAATCCAGGACATCCTAAATACATGAAAAACAAGAACTACCATACCCTACTGGTGAGTCTTTAAGTCTGACTAAACTTTCTGGAGGAATTTTCACCCTATACTTCAAAAACCTTAACTTTTTTTTTTTTTTTTTTGTATTCATCTTGGTACTGCAATTCCTCTTCTAGAGATTTGTCTTAGGAAAATAATCAGAAAAAGTATACATAGGTATTTGTTCAGGAATGTTTACCTACTGGGCACAGTGGCTCACACCTGTAATCCCAGCATTTTGAGAGGCCAAGGTGGAAGGTTCACTTGAGTCCAGGACTTCAGGACCAACCTGAGCAGCAGAATTATATTCTTTCTCAAAAGTAATCATAATTTTAAAAGGTTTCTCCTATCCATGTTTAAAATTATAACAAGCTGGAAACAAATTAAATGCAGAATATAGAAAAGTAACTAAATGATTTATGGTAGAGCCATACATTGAAACACAAGGCTGTCATTAAAATGAGGATCCAGTTATTCCATTGCGTGGGAAGTTATTTAGGATATATTGTTGAGTACAATTGACACTTGAACAACACAGGTTTAAATTGTGTAGCTCCACTTATGTGCCTATCTTTGTTCAACCAAATGAGGATTGAAAATACAGTATACAACATTCACGGGATGCAAAACCACATATACAGAGGGCCAACTTTTCATATATGTGGGTTCAGCAGGGCCAATTGTGGGACTTAAATATGCACATATTTTGGAATATGTGCAGGGTGGGAGAGGGTCCTGCAACCAATCCCCCAGTATACTGAAAGAGGATTGTAATAGAAGATTATTAAACTGTTTATAGCAATTGTTTATTGCTTTTGTAATTGACAAACGAACATTATATATTTTTGGAGTGGAACATGATGATTTGATATATGTATGCACTGTGGAATCATTAAATCAAACTAATTAATGTATCCATTATCTCACATTCTTACCACTTTTTTGTGGTAAGAAAATGTAAAATCTGCTCAGCAATTTTCAAGTATACAATGCATTGTTATTAACAATAATCACCACATTGTACAAGAGATTCCTTGAACTTATTCCTCCTAACTGGAATTTTATGTCCTTTGACCAACATCTCCCCAGTCCTCACCACCATCTTCCCCCGGTAACCATCAATCAACTCTCCGCTTCTATACGTCTGATTTTTTTTTAGATTTTGACAACATTTGTGAGAAACATGACCTCATTTTGACACAAACTTTTTTTGTTTGTTTTTTGAGACAGGGTCTCCCTCTGTCACCCAGGCTGGAGTGCAGTGGTGACGTGTCAGTTCACTGCGGCCTCAACCTCCTAGGCCCAACGATCTTCCCTTCTCAGCCTCCCGAGTAGCTGGGACTATAGGTGTGTGCCACCATGCCCACCTGGCTAATTTTTGTAGAGACAGGGTTTCTCTGTGTTGCCCAGGCTAGTCTCAAACTCCTGGGCTCAAGCAATCTTCCTGCCTCCGCCTCCCAAAGTGTTGGGATTACAGGCATGAGCCATGGCACCCTGCGACTTAAATTAAATGTGCTGTTTATTCATTCTTTCAGATATACTACCATTATCTTTGTATTAATCATTTAAAAAACTGTCTAATTGGGCTATGTTTCGAACTGCCTCTTTTATTGAGTTTGCCAGGTCTGGGACTCTGTTATCTGACTTTTAAAATGAGGATAAAATAGTTCCCACTTCAAAGGATTGTTATAGGCATTAAATGAGAAAAGTCCCTAGAATTACCTGTAACAAAGGAAACACTATATAGTTATAAACTATCATCAGTGTTGTTATTATCACATAAATAATTTGCTTTAAACCTGGGTGTGAAGAAACTATCTGTTTCTCTGGAAGAACAAATATATTAGAATATGTATATTTTGACAGGCTGACAATAAGAAATTCACATATAATTGATAGCTTACAGCCCATTCTATAGCCGAGGTTTTATAATGATATAAGCTCTTGTAGCCTGCATGAATACATATTAACCTACCACCCTGACAGTCTCATTCTACTAGTCAAATTTTTTTATTTTCAAATTTGTGTTGTCTTATTTGGACTCTGATACACTGCCTTAAATAGCCTGTATAGAATGACACAGGCCATAGTTAAGAACAAATTAACCCAACTTAATAAAATGATTGGAAGAGGTTTAATATATGTTTTGTTGTCAACATATTAAAAGAAAATAATTGTAAAGATTGTGTAGCTTAAACTTGGATGCACAATAAAAAATATATGGTTTGATTTCTTACAAAAGGACATGGTTTTAACAAACCAAATAACAACTAGGATTTTCCTTTTACAGGACCCATGTGCAAAAAGAGTGAAGCCGTTTTCTCAAGACACTTTGCTTTTATAAATAGTATCTATCATACTTTGAAAAAGAAAAATGGCTAGATGCGACAGAATCTGTAGAAAAAAATGATTTTGGCAATCTTTGAGCATCCAAAAATAACAGAAAGAAGAGAGAAGAAAAGACAGAGAGATGAGAAAATAGAAAGAAATTGGTTGAATTAAATGAACAAACAAAATTTATTTCTGCTGGTGATTCAACCATGACTTAGCTTTATGTGTGTCATTTAAAATGTGGCTGGCACTTGGTTAAATTGGCACATATTAAAGCCACATCAGCATGGGAAAATTTTTTTCTGATGACGTTTCTTTTTATTTGGTGGTGCTTTGTTATTTCTAGTTTTTCTGGCTCTTGGAAGTTGAACATCACTATGCAAAGGATACAGATGGGCCTTTGGAAGGAATAGGGGACATGTCGTACTAATTAAAAATTATAACCAGGCATGACAAATGACAGAACTCTCCACAAGTCACCCAGTAAACTAGGTGCTGTAAATTCAAATGAAATATGGGCATTTCCCAACCGTATTGCCTTTTTTACATTTTGAGAATTGTTAGGTTTTAGGAACTGTGTAAGTCAGGCTTCTCAAGAGAAACAGAACCAATAGGATATACATAGATAAATAAGAGTAGATTTATTATGCAAATTGGCTTATGTGATTACGGAGGCTGAGAAGTCCCACAACACGCCATCTGCAAGCTGGAGAACGAGGAAAGCTAGCAGTGTAATTTAGTATGAGTCTGAAGGGGAAGGGGAGGAGTGATAAGGTGTGAGTCCTGGAGTCCAAAGGCCTGGGATCCAGGAGCTCCAATAACCGAAGGCAGGAGAAGATAATTGTCTCAGTTCAAGAAGAGAGAGAATTCACCCTTCCTCTGCCTTTTTCTTCTATTCAGGCTCTCAACAGATTGGATCATGTACACCCACATTGGTGAGGGTGGGCCTTCTTTACTCAGTCTACTGATTCAAATGGTAATCTATTCTGGAACACAGTCACAAACACACTCAGAGATAATGCTTTACCAGCTAACTGGGCAGACTTTAGCCCAGTTAAATTGACATATAAAATTAACCATCACAGGAGCCCTCCTCACTCCCTAGCATAATGCTTTATGCTCAATGAATGCTAAGTAAAGTTGATGGCACATATCTACTGTAAAAAATTTCTGGCTGGGCACAGTGGCTCATGTCTGTAATTCCAGCACTTTGGGAGGCCAAGGCAGGAAGATACCTTGAAGCCAGGGGTTCAGGACCAGCATGAGTAACAAAGCAAGCCCCTGTCTCTATAAAAAAATTATAGCCAGGTGTGGTGGCATATGCCTGTAGTCTCCCAGCTACTCGAGAGGCTGAGGTGGGAGTACCACTGGAGCCAAGAGGAGAAGGCTGCAGTGAGCTATGCCCATGCTTAGCCTGGGCAACACAGCAAGACCCTATGAGAAGAAATAAAGTTAATGCAGTGTTTTCATTCAGAATTCAATATAAAAGTTCAATTGAATTTAAAACAATGAGATACAACTAAACATCTGTTACAATGCCAAAATCTAAAACACTGACAACATCAAATGCTGGCAAGGATGTTGAACAACAAGAACTCTCATTCATTGCTGTTCAGAATGCAAATGCTGCAGTCATTTGGGAAGACAGTTTGACAGTTTCTTACAAAACTAAACATACTTTTGCTATACGGTCCAGCAAATGGGCTTCTTGGTATTTACCCAAAGGAGTTAAAAACTTATGTCTCCATAAGAACCTGCACAAGGATGTTCATATTAACAGCACTTTACTCATAACTGCCAAAACTTGGAAACAACCAAGACCTCCATCAGTATGTACACAGGTAAGTAAACTATGGTATATCCAGACAATGGAATATTATCCCGTGTTAATAAGAAATTAGTTCTTCAACCATGAAAAGACGCGAAGGAAACTTGCATGCATGTTAATAAGTGAAAGAAGCCAATCTGAAATGAGTACGTACAATATGATTTCAACTACATGACATTCTGGAGAAGGCAAAACTATGGAAACAATAAAAAAAATCAGTGGTTGCCAGGGGTTTGGTAAGAGGTGAGAGGGATGAATAGGTGAGTACAGAGGATGTTTAGGAC
The DNA here is from genome assembly GCF_029289425.2 of Pan paniscus. NCBI lineage: Eukaryota > Metazoa > Chordata > Mammalia > Primates > Hominidae > Pan > Pan paniscus. The sequence continues at coordinate 107,051,233 of NC_073253.2, forward strand.
TGTGAAAATACTCTGTATTAAGCTATCATGATGGATATATGCCATTACACATTTGTCTATATCCGTAGAATGTGCAGCACCAGGAGTGAACCCTAATGTAAACGATGGCCTTTTGGTGACAATGATGTGTCAGTGTAGGTTCATCAATTGTAACAAATGTATCACTCTGCTGGTTGTTTTGGGTCACAGAGGCCATTTTGCATATATGGGGGTCAGGGGATATGTGAAAAATCCCTGTAACTGCCTCTTCATTTTGCTGTGAATTTACAGCTGCCCTAAAAAAAAAAAAAAAAAAAAAAAAAAAAAGAGAAAAAGCCTGAAAAATGCAATGTGAATAAATTGTTTTGGTCTTAAAACAGTTAACCAGTTTAAGTATCTTTGATTCAAGTAGCATTATAATGACTTATACGAAGGGACATTGATATTCTTCCATATTGTGTTTCTATTTTGCTTTCTTTTAATCTTTCTGCTTCATACAAATAAATGGGGAAGCAAAGATGGATCATTACCAGATGCAAACACAAGAATAAATAAAATGAAAATGTCAGTGACTAGGGAGTGGACTGGCTGCCTCAGGTGTATATTCTACTGCAGACTGTGATTACTGTAGGAAACTTCAAGATGATTTTGCTGACTCTGCTTTACAAGGACTGCAAAGCAGAATGTAGTGGAAACTTGGCCGTCATTTGGCAAACTCAATCAATCTGAATTATTCTGAACCACTTCCCTTAACATCAAAAGTTTTCCACAGTTGCTTGAAATATTCTTTGAATTTTGGTCTCACATCACCCTAATAGTCTAGGACTTCTTTTAAAGAAAGATACTTAATTTGTCTAAACTATATGAGAGATAAATTCCTTTTACTATTCTTATTAATATTCAAATCAAATAATTTATATCTTTAATTCTGAAATCCAGTCATTTTGCATTTTTGTTTAAGAACCTATTCATGTATAATTACTTTGAAGTAAATTGTTTTGGTAAAAGTTAGCTAACTTTTCTAGGGTTAAATAGGTCAAAAGTAATCAAATAGGTCAAAAGTATATAAAAGACAGATATAGCCTACATTTTAAAATCAATGGAAAGCAGAATAGAAAGCAGAAATATGCATTTATTAATACTCAAGCATAGCTGAGCAACCATTTTATGAGGTATGTGCTTTCATTATTCCCATTGTGCAGATAGAAGCACTGAGGCAAAGCCAGGTCTTTGAACAGCAAAGCCTAATTCTTAACCACTGTATTAGTCTCATATTGCTGCTGTAACAAATTAACACAAACTTAAAACCATACAAATTTGTATCTTACAGTTCTAGAGGTCAGAAGTCTGAAATGGTTTCATTGGGCTAAAACCAAGCTGTCAGCAGCCTGCATGCCTTCTGGAGGCTCTATGGAAGAGCCTTTTTTAGCTTCTGGAAGTCAACTGCATTACTTGGCTGGTGACTCCTTCCTCCCGAGCAGTACAGTAGTTTCAAATTTCTCAGTCTCTCTTTCCTTTTGTCTCTTGCCTCTGTCCTCTAGCTCCTGTCCTCACACCTCCTGCTCTGACTCTTTTGCCTCCTTCTTTCATCTTTTAAGGACCCTCGTGATCATATTGAGCCCAGCCATGATAATCTGTCTTAAAATTCTTAGCTTTACCACATGTACAAAGTCCCTTTGCCATGTAAGGTAACATACTCACAGGTTCTAGTGATTAGAATGTGAATATCTTTAGGGGATCATTATTCTACCAATCACAACCACTATATTAATTGGCATCCCAAAGTCTCTAAGCCGAGAAGGCAGAATTAAGGCAAATCTAAGGTCATCTGCTTATTCGTGTAACTCTTATTTGCATCATATTATGAGACAGAGATTACAAGGTTAGTCACAGCAAAAGAAAAATATCTTGAAAAAATGCCTGCTTGAAGCCTACAACAGTATCATAGTCTAGCTCAGTGAATATTTGGCAATGAATAAGTGCTAATAGATAACTCATTTGACTTAGTCAATCAAACATTGATAATATAATGACCACTATAATTGCCTAATATTTTGGTCAGACCTATAGGTAATACAAAAGGGTCTGCAGCATTTTCACTGTTCTCAAGAAGCTTAAAATCACATTGCAGAGACAATGTTACCTTGTATGAAACCATTAAACAAATGAACAAATGCAAACTGGTAAATAAGAACCAAACTGTATTTAAGGGCTTGCTGTCCCTGATGTAAAATTTGATAATAAAAGGAAAATCTGAAGAACCAATGGGGCCCATACTGCTAAGAGGAATAGTGGAGTCTTGGGAATGACAAGGTTCACTAAAGAGACAAAAAAACACAAGCGCAGTGTCTACTAAGATAGATAGATAGATAGATAGATAGATGATAGATAGATGATAGATAGATGATAGATAGATAGATATTTCAAAAAACATCACTGGTAGCAAATACACATAGACTGTGGGACAGATTAGAGATGAAAACTGAGATTCATAAATTTATCCATTCAACAAATATTTGTTTATTTAGTACCCATTAAGTTCCAGGCACTATGCAAGTGTCAGAGAAAAAAATCTAAAAGCTTACAGCTTGTCCTTATAGTGCAGCATTTTATTTTCTTGCATTTGCATTTTTTGCTTACACTCCAAAATTATGATGGAGGAATACTAGTCCAATTGTTATCCTCTAAGGAGTATTAGTACATTTAGGTTTATGGCTACATATATTAGAATCTAGAGAAGAAGAAAAATTTGGAGCAAGAGCACAGACCTTACAAGTATCATGTTCTGCATGATTTGTCTTCCCTTGATTTTATGGAGTTCATCACTTAAATATATACTTTCTTTTACTAAATATAAAGCTGATAATATTGCTGGATCTCTTAGAGTGTCTGCAGCTAAACTGGGAAGGCCAGCAGGGCAGAGCTGCTAGGCTGCAGAGTCTCAGATGTCAAATGAGTACAAAATTGTGCCAGTTTCATCTTCAAATGAAATGAGCCCGCTAAACAAGATAATTGAAATGAGAGAGCTGGTAGCAGCCTCAATGAGTCAGAATAGCCTTCCAACCACTAAGGCCCTGATGAGGATGGGATTTTCAGTCTCCTTAGAAAAATCGGTTTTCTCAGAAAAAGGGAAGTAATAGCATGAGGTAGATTTTAGGCAATTCAATAGAACACATTTATGGAAGAAGGAAAGTAGAGTTTAGGTAAGGGGAGAACAAAGAAATGTATAAAAGTGCAGTAAGTGAAAACTGATAAGAAAACCCACCAAATCTGTAAGAAACAGAGAAATTATTCATTTTGTAGCTCTCAGACATAGTTATTATTGGGGACTTTACACTAAGCACAGATTACTGGGAATTAATTGGATAGTTACTCAGTTTTTTCCCTAAATTTAATGACTTAACTTGGATATTTTGACCTAACTGTTATAATAACAGTTGTTATTTGAACAACTTACTATCTTATTTTTAGCAAAGCTGAATTTTGAAAGGCAGGTCAAATTTAATTTTAACAAATAAGATTAAAGTAAATTTCTATTCATATAAGATCATAGAGAAATGAAAAATAAAATCATTTAAGTCTCATTCTAAAAATTAAGTACAAAAATCTTTGGAAATTGATTTGTTCTAATTTCATAACTTTGTCTATAATTTCCTGGAAAATTTGTTTTTTTTTAATTAGTTTTTATTTTTTTATTTCAATAGGTGTTTGGGGAACAGGTGGTATTTGGTTATGTAAGTTCTTTAGTGGTGATTTCTGAGATTTTGGTGCACCCATCACCCGAGCAGTGTACACTGTATCCAGTGCGTAGTCTTTTATTCCTTGCCACCCCCAACTCTTTCCCCCGAGTCCCCAAAGTCCAATGTTTCATTCTTATGCCTTTGCATCCTCAGTCCTCATAGTTTAGGGCCCATATATGAATGAGAACATACAATGTTTGATTTTCCATTCCTGAGTTACTTCATTTGGAATAATAGTCTTCAATTCCATCCAGGTTGCTGCAAATGACATTATTTCGTTCCTTTTTATGGCTGAGTAGTATTCCATGGTGTGTGTGTGTGTGTGTGTGTGTGTGTGTGTGTGTATGTGTGTGTGTATATATATATATCACAGTTTCTTTATCCACTCATTGATGGACGGGCATTTGAGCTGGTTCCATATTTTGCAAATGCAAATTGTGCTGCTATACACATGTGTGTGCAATATCTTTTTTGTATAATAACTTCTTTTCCTCTAGGTAGATACCTAGCAGTGGGATTGCTAGATCAAACAGTAGATCTACCTTTAGTTCTTTAAGAAATCTCCACATTATTTTCCGTAGTTGTTGTACTAGTTTGCATTCCCACCAACAGGGTAAAAGTGTTTCCTTTTCACTAACACTTGGTTGTATTTGGCTTTATTTCTGGGTTCTCTATTCTGTTCCATTGGTCTATGTGCCTATTTTTATACCAGTACCATGCTGTTTTCGTGACCATGGCCTTACAGATTAGTTTGAAGTTGGGTAATGTTATGCCTCCAGATTTGTTCTTTTTGCTTTGTCTTGCTTTGACTATGCAGGCTCTTTTTTGGTTCCATATTAATTTTAGGATTTTTTTTCTAGTTCTGTGAAGAATGATGGTGGTATTTTGATGGGAATTGCATTGAATTTGTAGACTGCTTTTAGCAGTATGGTCATTTTCACAATATTGATTCTACCCACCCATGAGCATGGGATGTGTTTGTTTCCCAGAAAATTTGACATTATCATTGTTAAATCCCATGTGTGGTTGACACATGTTGAAGAAGACCGATTGCCCTAGGATAATTAATCCCAGAATACAATTCCTTCAAATTCTCTTTTGTTTTCTCCCTTTTTTGTATTCCTGTTTCTACTGCCAAAATTTCCTATATGCTTTTAATCTGCTGTTGTATTGCATAAGCAAATGTTTGCATGAAAGTCTGAGACTGGCTTCATACTCCCACTAAGAAATAAAACCTTAGGCTTAATACCAGTTATTTCTGATTTAAGGCTGCCTAGAGGACATAGTTACTTACTTATGTGTACATAATTCTGAATCAGGCAAAGGGTGTTATTTACTTCAGAAATTATTTGTAACTAAGACATTTCTAAGGCTTAGCCAATAGTCCACTTGTCTGGAGTAAAGGTAGATATGAAATACAGTGAAAGAACGTTGCCTTTTCAGGATTTGTTGGTTTGTTGGTAGTAAAGTTTTATATTTAATGAAATGTAATTTTTGTTTTTTTGAGATGGAGTCTTGCTCCATTACCCAGGCTGGAGTGCAGTGGTGTGATCTCAGCTCACCGCAACCTCCACCTCCCAGGTTCAAGTGATTCTCCTGCCTCAGCCTCCTGAGTAGCTGGGACTATAGGTGCCCACCACCACGCCAACTACTTTTTTTTTTTGTATTTTTTAGTAGAGACGGGGTTTCACCATATTGGCCAGGCTGACCTCAAACTCCTGCCCTTGTGATTCGCCCGCCTCGGCCTCCCAAAGTGCTGGGATTACAGGTGCGGGCCACCACACATGGTTTGAAATGTAATTTTAAAAGGAATAAACTAGCAGAAAACTTATTGGCATTTTCATTATTTAAAGAATTTCATTAGGGTTCAGGGCCAAAGGTTCAGACAGTACTTGCTGTACATCGGTGATTATTAACAGGGTTTCATGTTAGAATCACTGACAGGGCCAGCTTCATGGGCATGCCACTTGTGCCATTGCACAGAAGGGTCCTGTGCTTAGTTTAATGCTCTGCTGTTGCTTTCTTGAAATTCTTCATCATTTTGTCTGTGAATTTCTTTTACAGTGGAGTCCTGTGGAATGACAGTGCATGTGTGGCATGCCATTCCAGTCATTTCTTGCCTTTCCCATTTGTATGGAACATTCATGAAGCTCCATTAGCCCAGAATTCCAGTGGAGTTCATGGGAGTTCAGCAAGATTCAAAGTGCACATTGCTGGGGAGGTAGATTTAAAAATGAAATTTTCTCCCTATCCAGAAAATCTCTCCATAAAGGTAGAAGAGGAAAACAAGTTTTATTATTGAATAAGCACTCAATCAGAACGTGATATATGTTATTAGCCAATCTGCTCAAGAAATTCCAAAAACAGAAATCTCATTTTTTTATATAACCAGGTGAATACAACCCGTTACATGCATGTTCTCAAGATAAACAATAATTAGTCCTCAAGTAAGAGGACTTGACAGCACCATTTGTCACATATAGTTCATCCTAAATTCACTTGGTAACTGGAGTGACCATCTGTGTTAGCTAATTGGCTTTAGCCAAAGGAAAAAAAAAACTTCTATATATTTATGACAGGAGGTAGTTTTGGAGCAACTCCCTGAAGAAGCTTGTCTCCTCCACTACCACAGAAACTGGGAGACAGGGGCTTGTCCTTGAGAAAGACATTCCTGGGTCATAAAGCTATCAAAGAAAGTATTTAGTTTTTAAAAGATTTACATACATATCAAAGAGAAAGAGAAAGAATTTACAATTACAAATTTTTAAAGTAAATGCTAGTAGAAAAGGGAAGGATGAGACTTCTTATTTTCAACAGGGAGAATTAAGCCTCTAAGTTGTATTTACCCTTACAATGTGATTGAGAATGTGGGGGTGCTGAGAGAGGGGGTGCAGAGAGGCCACACTTTACATTCAAACCAACACCTGCTTTAAATTCGAAAAGAAGGCAATGGCAACCAAGGGATCATATTATCCCTTCTCCCTTCTTTGCTTGTGTTCATTATCTGTATTCACCAATCACTTATGTTAAAGATGGTGACATAGAAAAAAGAGGCCTTTCATAGTTCCTTTTCTTTTCAGTCCTTCTTTTTCATCAAAGCAGAAGGTAGAGAGTGTTGGCAGAATGTGTGCATATCCAGAAATGAAATAAAAACAGTTGAGCTAGTTTTGCAGTTTTTCACTGTCCTGATAAGAAAAAAATATATACATACAAGTATGAGCTACACAGTAGCAATTATGTAATTTCAGTAATTCCACTTACAGGTTAAATATGCTTATATGTACATTGAAAACTGTCATTGTACAATACAAAGATGAACAACAAAATTTATTCTAACTTAAGTTTTATACTTCTTATAATAATGGCATTAAATAGCAAGTAAAATATACCATGACAAGTTGAGAAAGACAGATCATGGGAAAGGAGGAAAAGCTCTCTGTTCTTGTATTTTTATCGGCACATTTTCTCCTGCTTTTTGAACAAGAGGCCACACATTTTTGCTGTGCCTGGGACTCTGCAAATGACATAGGCAGCTCTGATCCCTGGTGGAGCTTTAAAAACTGAGGCTCCTACATTCTATACCTCAGGACCATAGAATAACAGCCTCCAGACAGAGGGCCCAGCCATCTGTACTTTTAAAATTTAAATTAAAATGGAGGTTTCGGCTGAATACCTCTATTTAAGAACCACTACCACAGACGGTTAGGAGAAGACTGTGCTGTTCAGAGTGATCAGAAAGGGCTTAATGAAGAATTTTAATAGAGCCATGAAGGAAAAATAAGATTTAGTTGAAAGTTTAAGTGTGATGGTATTAAGGCTAAGCACATAATGAAGAAAAATGTTAAGAAGGTGTCAAATACACTGTTTAAAAAGTATAGCAAGGACACTGTTTTAGGCAAAAAAAGTAGGTGAATGATTGGGCAGATGACTCCCAAATTGTTAAAGACTTTTAGGGTGAAGCCTAGTCTTGAAAACACTGGGGAGCACAGAATATTTCTAAGAAATGGACTTAGTACCTAATGCAGGAGAAACTGTTGAAATGAAAGATGGGAGGGAGGAAAGACAGAGTGTACATACTGCAGAGCTCCAGGCAGGAGATGAATAAGGCCTAGATCAGCATTGTATTTTTTAAAAATGCAATTTAACAAATGTAAAAAACAACAAACTGATGGTTTGAAAAATGTCACCTGAAGTGCATGCCATTATCTGAATGTTAGCCAAAACAAATCAACATGTCCTTCAGCACATGTTAAGGGTTAAAGATTATTTAAAACATAATGTATTCTTTTGAAAATTATAATTGATTTTACAGTTCAACTTTACAAAATGTATGTGGAAATAATCATTTCATAACTTTTAAATCTGAAGATGCAAAACAGCCTGCAGAATATTTAGTGGGTTGCAAGGGACTATGAGCTCCTTAGATGACTGAGCAAAACTGGACCAGATAATGGCAATGACCCAAAGAAAGAAGTTGAAAGAGCAGAAGCAAGAAAGGATATGAAAAGATAATCATAGAATTTGTTGGCTGATTGACTGCAAATAACTAAGGAATGATGAAAGAAAAAAACTGGGAGAATGGTGTTGCCAAAGACAAAAACTGGGATTTCAGAAAAGAGAATAAATTTAGTTTTAGATAAAGTGATTTTAATATAATGTTGGAGCAGGTCAGTGGAAATTCCCAAGTGCCATTGATACCAGCCATACAGTCAGAGTTCATAAAAAGAAGTTATCACTCAGGTAAAGTCTGCTAATAGGGATTCTATTTTATAAAATAAAATTTGAATAAAAGATGCTTGAAGTTATGAGAGTAGGTAAACCCTTCAAAGGAGAAGCTTTAAATAGAGAAGATCTTGGCAAAAATGAATAGAGGTGATTATCAAAGGCAGAGAAGAAAAAATTCACTGAGATTTCAATAAATCTAGTTTGATACAGAGTTGCAGGAATCAACTAAATTTTTTGTCTAAAATGCACATTCACTAGACAGCAAGTTGCTGTGTCTGAATTCTGCACACATCTTTCCAATAATTATTTTTTCTTATCCTTTCATTGCGTTCCTTTCAATTACATGCTTATTTTGATATTTCAGCATTTGGGGGTCTCCCTTTGTAGCAGAACAATAAAAGCTTATCTTTTATTGTTCAAAGCATTTATGTTAATGCAAGTAGGAAAGACAAATTTGCATTTTAAATATCTATTAATGTTTATTATTGTCACAAAGCAAGAATATTTAGCATAATTGACAGTCCTATTACCTAAAATATTCTCTTAGTTATATTTCCTGATGGAAACTTTTCATTGTCATTTTATGTTGTATATCCCTTACAGAGAGTAGTTCAAAAATTTTGAAGGTGGGAGATAAAAATTATGCAGGTACAAAAGATGAAATAACAATAAACTTAACAAGATATGTACAAGTCCTCCTCAGTGACACAAAAATGGACTTGAAAATATAGAAAGATATTCCTTATTCTTGGATTAGGAGAATAAAGTCATGAACATATCAGTTCTCCATAGATTAATTTATAACTATAATGCAACCCCAATACAACTAGTAATCCCCTTTTTCCCTGGATCTAACAAGTTGATTCCAGAGTTGCATGGAACTCTTTCTGGAGTGGTCAGGAAAAGTTTAATGAGGAATTTGAGATGAGATGACAAAGGTAAGAGAAATGAAAGAGGGATTGTCCCATTAGAAATGTAAAAAAGCCTTCAGAATTAAAATAGTGTGGTACTAGCACATGAACGTTAGAACCATAATCGAATAGAAAATTCAGAAAGAGAATATATATATGAAAATTCAGTACATGATATAAAAGTCACATTTCAAAACACTGGAGGAATAGATAGACTTTTAAATAAACGATTTGGAATAACTGAATAGCCAATTAGAGAAAGATGCCACAGTTCAGATCCTACAAAAGAATAAACTGCAAATACATCAGTGATCTAAATCTTAACATAAAATGAAACCATAAAAGGACTAGAAGAAAACAGAGATAAATTCATTATAACTTGAGTGTAGGTAAAACTTTCTAACTGTAACTCAAAATCCAGATGTGTGTATGTGTATGTATAATGGAAAAGATTGACAATTTGGACTACATTAAGCAACAATAAAATTTTTCATGCAGAAAATAATTTGTCCAAAAATCAAGGACACATGTAAATTGGGAGACATATTTGCAATATACAGTTCAGGGAAAGCGCTGCTATCCCTAATATGTAATCAAATTCTTAATTAGAGTGGAGGAGAATAAGAGAAACAACAACAACAACAACAACAACAGAGCCCGCGCAGTGGCTCACGCCTGTAGTCCCAGCACTTTGGAAGCCCGAGGCGAACGGATCACGAGGTCAGGAGAGAGAGACCATCCTGGCTAACACGGTGAAACCCCGTCTCTACTAAAAATACAAAAAATTAGCCGGGTTTGGTGGCGGGCGCCTGCAGGCCCAGCTACTGGGGAGGCTGAGGCAGGAGAATGGCGTGAACCCGGGAGGCAGAGCTTGCAGTGAGCCGAGATGGCGCCACTGCACTCCAGCCTGGGCGACAGAGCGAGACTCCGTCTCAACAACAACAACAACAAAAAAACAGAAAAGAAACTATTGGAAAAATGGGCATATGACACGAACAGCCATAAAGACGTCTACAAAAAGCTCTCAAACCTAAAAAAAGGTTCAGCTTTACTGATGATAACGTAAATAGAGCTTCAATTGAGATACAATTTTTCACCTGTCAAGTTGGTAAAACTTCAGAAGTGTGGCAACACACAGGCTATGGGCTCTTTCATTTATCACCAGTGGGAATGTAAAATTACACAACTGCTCTGAAGGGGAAAAATGCTTCACAGACATTTATTCTTCAAGCCAATAATTCCACATCTAGAATTTTACCCTAAAGTTAAGACTACAACAACCCAGAAAAAATATGTACAAGGTTATTCATTGCATATTTGTGGTAGCTAAATATTGAAAACAACCTAAATGCCCGTATACTGGAGAGAGATTGGATAAACTATGTTACAGCCACATAATGGAGTATTTTGTAGTGGCTAAAAATATTGAGGAATACCTGTATAAACTGATATGGAGTTATTATCACAATATATTGTTAACTGAATAAAGCAAGATACAAAATAGTATATGTGATGTGTGCACACGTATGTACATATATATATATGTGTGCTTATATATACATCCTATGCTGAAGTAATTGGGGGTAAAGTGATACAAGGCCTGCAACTAGCTCTCAAATACTTCAGCAAATAATTTCAGGACTGACTGAATGAATAAATAAATCAATAGGTGTTATATATGTTTACTACACAGAGATAGAGAAGAGAAAAATTGATCAAATATGGCAAAATGTTAACAATTGGTGAATCTAGATTTCAGTAAGCAGGATAAATAAATTCAGGAGATCGACTGTACCGCATGGCAATTATCATTAATAATAATGTATGGCATGCCTGAAAATTGTTGAGAGTATATTTTAAATGTTCTCATCACAAAAATGTAAACAAAGTAATGGGTATGTTAATTAGATTCCACGGTGTACATGTATGTCAGAGCATCTTATTGCACACTAAAAATATAATTTTTATTTGTCAATTAAGAAACATAATTGGTAAATCTAGATGAAAGGTATATAAGTGTTACTGTGTTATTCTTGCCTCTCTTCTGTAGGTTTGAAATTTTTCAAAATAAAAAGCTAGGGGTTAGGCTTAGAAGAACATGCATAGACTTATAAATCAAGGACAGAAATAGCTGTGTGTGTCTCTACCCTTGTCCCACCTCTTGCCCCCTTGGGTCAAAGAATACATACACCCAACTATCCCTATGAATGGGTACTGCTACCTCTGATGGCACAGGCTTGATAACAATTTAGCTACATCCTGCCCTGTCCCTGAGTATCTCCACACAAGCAGAAAACTGGAGATTCATGTGGTTTTAAAAATGTGTTACTCTTCATCCTTTCATCTCTGCCTACTGCAGAAAAGGGTAATGGATTTACGATCGTGTGTTCATATTCTGTCACAGTAAATCAGCAGCCTTAAAAAGGGGTTTGGAGAAGAATATGGAAGAGAAAAATGATTTCTCACCAGTATTTTGGGGGAGAGGTGAGTTACTCAGTGAATTTGTTACAGCCATCAGCCTTGGAAATTGATCTGATTGCAATTTAGCCTAGATTTATTGATCAAACATGAGAAAGATATTAAGCATCGAATTCAGTCCTTTCTAGCCCTGACTGTTTAGATTCTTGTATTCTGGTGCCAATCTAAGTTTCTTTTTGTTTGTTTTAAAGGAAGGATGCAGTTCTCTGTTACGATTTTGAATGGGTCCCTCTGGCCTTGTCTCGGAAATGAACTAAAGTGTGGATTAGGTGACAGGCCTGATCTAAAGTTATGTATGTGAGAGGGGTAGGTGAGTGTACTTTACTAACAGGTTCCTGGTATGGGCATTAGACTCCCAGAGATCATTCTCTGGGAGCAGAACCCTGAGACTTGCCTTGGTCCTGCCTAGACCTCCAGGGAGAGCCAGACTTGATGTGGCTCTTGGCTATAGGAAAGGGAACAGACTGTGCTGGGGAATTTGCAACTTGGAAAGTCTATTTTAAAAAAATGTGGGCTGGCAAATTTTGATGTCTTTACAAGGCTGCATGTAAGATAATTAAACCTAATTTATCTTAAAAACAAAAAAACAAACAAAAAAAAACTTCATGTTTCTATTGACTTCGTCTTAAAACTAACCCCCAAATAAAACCTTACACCTCTTAGTTGTTGACTCATTGTTAAACTGGAAAGCCAGAAATTCTTTATTTCAAGCCCAATTTTAGTTCAGTCTCTTTTATAAAATGGAAAAAATAACTAACTTTATCAAGTCCCATCAGGTTATTCCATCACTGGAGAATAACAATCCTAACCTTTCTTTCAGATGTTTCTTAAGAATAACCAATAAGCACTAAGGAATCTTGCTGGGAAGTTACCAAATTTTATGTAAATGATATTGATTAAAACAATTCAACCAATTTCATCATGTTATGATTGTTAAACTTTATAGAAATATATTCTATTTTTAAAATTTTCATTTTAAACAAGAAAATTTCTACTTTTAAGATAGCAGGTTTTAAAGACAATTTTTAGAATAACAGTAGAAGGTAAAAATCAATTTTATAAGATAGGATTGAGATACTAGAGTGAAAGGTAGTTGCTTGCTTAGAAACCCTAAAGAGACTTAGAAAAAAAAACCAGATTTCAGGGACAATTTGCAAACATTTGTAATATGCCTTATTATGCACATTTTATACATTTATAAAATTTCCACAGAAAATGTCTCAGCAGTTCCATGAATGAAATTAACCCACCAACTCTGAATATCAGAATTTATAAATGTATAAAATTTCCACAGAAAATGTCTCAAGTTTCATGAATGTTAACCCACCAGCTCTGAATATCATGTGAAGATGGTGCTTGAAAGAGGAAGAGGCTCTTCTTTATCACAACAACAATAACAACAACAACAACAAAACGCTCTCAATTCAGTTAAATAAGGCATAAATGAGGTTTTCCTTTCTGTGGGGGAAGCACAGAAATGACTTTTTCTCCTGCTTTACAATCTCTCAATAGTTCTGTAGTCTTTTGCGTCTGGTCACATACACATAGTTTTCATTCTATCTGGTGCAATAATCTTCTTTCATTTCTTTAAGCAGCTAACTTGTACTTATCTATAAGAATGCACAAAGATTTATACCCAAGAATGTGTAGGCTTCTCCTCCAATGGGCTACCATCTCAGGCCCTTCTGGTGTTCAGAAATTTCTCACACTTACTCTAATTGCTTGTCTGCCTTCCCCCACTGTCTTGGAAGTCTCTGCTGGGGAGGGGGTGTCTATCTCAGGCAGAACTGTATCTCCTGCTTCCAGCAGAATGCTGAACATTTGATGTTTAAAATCAAACCAAAGCCTGTCTTCTCTATTAGGTTGGTTAATCAGGCAAAACTGCTTAGTGTAGTCTCTTTTATAAGATGGAAAATATAACTAACTTTATCAAGTCCCATCAGGTTATTCTATCATTGGAGAATAACAATCCTAACCTTTCTTTCAAATGTTATTTAAGAATAACTAATAAGCAATAATATTGTTCTTTTTTGTTAGCAAACTATTCTTTGTCCTGGAACTGAGCCTCTTACCCTTTTCCCCTCAATCTCATCCTCTGCTGGAATCATTTCTACTTAGCTCATAGGTCTCAATTTCGATAATATTCCATTTAAGGAAGCCTTCCTTGTGCTTCCAGCCATGTTTGGGTAACCCTCTGATGTGCTACTCCAGCACTCTACACTTTTCCTATGATAACCTTTATTGTCCGGTATTGCCATTGCCTTTTCTATGTCTTCTACCAGAATGCAAGCTCCATCATAGCAGGGACCATGCCACATTGCTAACCTTTGTATTTCTAGCATGTGGTACATGCTGGTATGTAGTATGTACTTAAGAAATATTTGCTGAGTGACTAGCATTACACTATTATAATTATGTTATAATTACAAATGACCTTCTTCTTTTCAAGTTCTTGCTCTCCTCTCCATCATTTGTACATCTTCCAGGTTGGCCTTTCTTAAATTCTGCCTTCATCAACTTATTGTTTGAAATCTTTTAATGCCACTTTAACGACTACATAATAAAACTTAAACTTCTGTATCTAGATGTTAAGGCATTTTTAAAAATATGTCTCTACTAGTCTCACTTTTTGTCCTTCTACTTCTCTTTGTATCTTCCACTCAAAATAGGCCAGTTACCTTATTTTAGATTTATATGACTCTGAACCAAACCATATGTTCATTTGTGAGTCTATGATTCTACTTTCAGTCCAACCCTAAAAATGCCTGCTCCATCCATAGTTCCCTTCTCTGCAGTTTTGACCATAGTCTCCCTTTCAAGAAGTCAGCTATGGTTTGAGTGTGTCTCCTCCAAAATTCATGTTGAAATTTGATATCTAATGTGGCAGCATTGGAAGGTAGGAGTTAGTGGCAGGTATTTAGGTCATGGGGACAGATTCCTCATGAATGGCTCAATGCCATTCCCAGTAGTGAGAGAGTTCTCTCTCAGGTGAGACTGGATTAGTTCTTGTGAGAATGGATCAGTTTCTGTGAGAGTGGATTGTTATAAAGCCAGGATATTCCTTGGGTTTTGCCTCTTCTCATGTATCCACTTCCCCTCTGACCTTCTCCACCGTGTTATGATGCAGCACAGTAAGCCCTCACCAGAAGCCAAGGCCATGCCCTTGAACTTCCTAGCCTGCAGAACCATGAGCTAAATAAACCTTTTTTTAAAATAAATTACCCCGTTTCTGATATTCTGTTATAACAATACAAAATGGACAAAGACAGAGTCTTTTTCACTAAAGTTACTATGTTGATACATATAAATTTTACCACCTCACTGACTGGGACTTTGGCGTGTGTGTGTGTGTGTGTGTGTGTGTGTGTGTGTGTGTGTGTGTATTCATGGTGGAGTTATTGATAAAATAACAGCAAATCTCTAGACTAGCTAGATTCTGTGAAGTAGCCTGGGGTGCAAGTTCTGCCAAGTATAGACAGCAGTGATCCAGGAACCAATCAGACTAATCTCATAAAAAAAGACTAAATGAGATATTAGTTAGCCAAATAAATAATGAGACAGATATAGCTAGACCGAAAGAGGGGTTGGGGGAGGGAGAGAAGGAGTAAAAAATAAGTTGGAGTAGAGAGGAAACAGTTGATACACATGAGAAAAGTCGACAATGAGCTGTGTGTACAGAGCCCATGAGGCAACGGAAACTGTGAGGAAGAAGCAGAAAAATACACAGAATAGAGTGTGAGATGGTTGGTAGCAGCTCAAAAATCAGGAATTAATGACTCTCTGCTGCTGTGGAGCTATGAGATAACTGGCTCACCAGTGCCAACTAGACAATGAATAACCTTCCAGTTCCTGGGCCATGAGCCAGTCTCCACAAAATCAACTGTACTATTTGTTCCATTTCCATAATGCCCAATGTATGGCCCAGATTGGAACCGCCCTTATTTCCACTTGTACTATCATAATACTCACATATTCAATTTGAGGTATCCTGAGTGAATCTCTGTTACTGTCATCCTGAAAAGCTTCACATAGATTCGTTCTGCCTTCGTAAAGCAGTAAAGTACAATTTATTTTGGAGTAATCTCATGAAACAGAAATAACATTCAACTTTCAACCTATAGAACCACAATATAGCTTCTTGTATCATGTAGTTTCTGGAACCCAAATTTTATAAGCTGTTCCATTACTACAAAAAGTGAATGAGCATCTTGCTTTGCTAAAAAATGGTTTCCCTATTAAGTTTCATACATACTGAGTCTTTTTTTTTGGGGGGTACAAAATAGTTACTGAATTGTGTGAGTCCTATAATTACTTTTCAACATTGACAGGTAAGATTGAATGTTAAGTAAAGTAATTCTTTCAAGTGCATTACAAGTACTACATACTTATTCAAAATTACTTGGCTTATCTGGTCAATACTCTGCAAATTAATTGAGGCAATTGATTCCTGGTGCTCACTGGGAATAAAAAAAACAAGGAGCTTTACATGAAGTAATTATAGAGCCTAAAACCACATATTGTTGAGAAAAACAGTACAATAGTGTGGAACAAACACTTAGCTTGTGCTCCCAAACCTTCGCTACCCTTTCCTTCCTGAACTTAACATCACTTCTGTCTTACGCCTATGCCCCCCTTTAGACCCACTCTTGTCATCAGCCTTACTCTCTTTGTTCCTCTGTCCTTTCTACTGTTCTGCAAGACCCAGTCTCTGATGAATCCTTCTGAATTTGCCCCTTCTATTACTGGAATATTGAACACCACTGAGAAAATAAAACAATTATTAAGACATGTGTATCAGACATATACTCTTCAACCTCGGCTTGCTAAATATTTTTATGTGCTTGGTCAGCTGTCACTCTTATTCCCGTAGGAAAGAAACCAATATTGAGTTGCTCTTTTTGAGTCCCCTAACTCGGGTCCCACCTCTTTCAACGAAGACTTTGCTACACCTTTCATACACACATACACACTCAAAATATAACACCTCCTGCAAGGTACCTAAGTTTGAATCTATCTCTGACCTTCTGTTCAGTCTCTGAAGCTGGGACATATCAAAGCACAAACTCATCAAGTCCAGAAGGGAGTGCTGCCCACACAGGGTTTTGGGAGTATTCTGAGCAGGACAAATATTTTTCTGGGATATTTATTCTTCTCTTGATATTAGCAAAACTTTTGTTCAGAACTAATGTTAAACTGAAGCTCAGATGTGGTTGCAGGTTTTTTTTAAATTTTGAATTATTGAATAATCACAAAGGGTTTTTTTCTATACAGTGATAAATAAGTGGAAATGATCTGATCCTTTCTCAGCCTTATCCTCACTGGTACTGAGTCCCAGAGAAGCAAAGATCGGTTTACAAAAGGAAAATATAACTTAAAGAAATTAAAAACTAATGTTTCTCTAATTGGATGAAATTGGACTCGACTTGTTTCATCTCAATTTGGTCCCTGAAAATTTGCTGCAAAAAATATCAAACTTGGCTGGGCATAGTGGTTCACGCCTGTAATCGCAGCACTTTGGGAGGCCGAGGCAGGTGGATCACCTGAGTGCAGGAGTTTGAGACAAACCTGGGCAACACAGTGAAATCCCATCTCTAAAAAAATACAAAAATTATCTGGGCCTGGTGGCTCACACCGGTAGTCCCAGCTAATTGGGAGGCTGAGGTGGGAAGACTGCTTGAGCCCGGGAGGTGGAGGTTGCGGTGAGGGGCGATCTTGCCACTGCACTCCAGCCTGTGTGACAGAGTGAGACCCTGTCTCAAACAAACAAACAAACAAACAAACAAAAAATCAAACTTTAATTTTTAAGAAAGTAAGACACTGTGGCTTAGATAGTTTAACATTTACTTTGACCTAAGCAAAGATCATGAAGTATTATCTTTGAAAACCAAATATTTTAAGATTGTAGGTATCCAGTAATTCCTTCATGTAATGTATTAATAGCTAAAAAAAGAGAGGATGAAGGCAAATTGCTTTGGAATTATTATTAACACAAACAAGATTCAGTTCTACATTATAGTCAATATATTATTAAACAATTTAAGCAATGACTTAGAAGTAACAGATTTTTAAATTTTACCAAAAAATCTTTGCTTTTTGCCTCTTTCCTCTAAAAAGTCACACCAATATTAAGTATTTGGGACCCTTAACATTCTCTACACCTTCATTCCCAGATTGTATAACTCAAAGATGCCATTTCTATGTAACTCAGTGGTAGTCCTAATATAGTAATTACAGTCACTATACTGTTATCATTAGTTATTATATATTCTACTTATTGAATAAACATCAATTTAGAATAATAATAATATTAATCTTAGCTAGAACTTCATAAATGCATGATTTCCTAAGAGTTGTGTATGATTTATTCTTATTTTGTAGGTGAGAAACTAAAGATTTCCATTATTAAGTAGCTTGGCCATAGTCAATAGATAGTATGTTGTTCAGTCAGGTTTTAACCTACACCAGCATAACCCAAATGCCACCTTTTAATAACTACACTATACTGGATTTTATCTTATAGGTACCCTACTCTTTAAGTGTGTTCCCATGCAGTAAGTATATCATTTGGCTTTGAGCATCAGTCTACAAAGAAGACCTTATCAAGCCCATTTTATAAATTAAAATTCTGAAGTCCAGGTATATTAAGTGACTTCCCCAAAGTTATTTAGCTGGTCTGTGGCAGAGCTGGCTTCTTGATGGTGATTTCATCTATAGACTTTTCTAACAGATGGCCTCAAGGCATATGGCATATATGATTAGAGCCACAAAAAAGTCTCTGTTTTGTTGTTACAGTTTCAATAAATAATCATAATAACACTTATAATATTTTTCCAAAATGAGCTATCTTCCTGCTTTTGAGGATAAATCATTTACCAAATCCTGTGAGTTAGTAATCATGCATATAAAGGTGATGACTTATATTCTAACCTGTCTTATAGTCTAACATGCTTATATTCGTTCATGCTTATATTCCAACATGACTTTTCCATTTGATTTTCCAGATACTCCTATATATTTTTTCTTCTTTTAATCAGTAATTTGAGGATATTTCACAGTCTTCAAAAATTTTTATAAAAAATATTGTCCAAAGTGTACTTTATAGATGATCATATTAAGTAATATATGGATCATACTATTTTTAGTAATTGACCTCTCTGAAAGGAACTGGTTGTTATGGTTACCATAGAAAACAGAGAAGGGGAAAGAGGATTCACTTTTAAATTGCTGTAGAGTTTTGTTTTGAGTGATCACATTCACAATTTCCCAGCTGACTTATTTCACCATCCTCTCAGGAAACAAAGAACTAATATACATAAGCATGGAAAGTGCTATTTCTTAATTCTTTTGGTATATACTATATTCCAGATTCCAAAGATGTGGAATCTGCTATCCTTTTGTGTGCATACCCTTAAATAATTTACATAAGTGCTCTCACCTCTGAATACACAATTATTTCATAATTTTCTTATGAAAATTATTTTCTTCTTTCTCAAACATTTGTATAGTTTAGAACTATACTATACAAATGTTTGAGAAAGAAGACAGTTTTAACCTTCAGCCAGTTTTCTTTGTTGCAGAAGTATTTGTCTGGTTAGGATTCTGCTGAAGGCAGGTAGTTATGCAAAAATCAAAAGGCACTAGTTTCAGTTATGCAAATATAATGTCCTTAGATTATTTGATATATTTACTTAGGACACTGAACACCTGCAGATATGATCAGTTAAAATATGCAAAGAGAGTTAAGTCTCTGACTTATCTATTTATTTATACAAATTTTCAAATGTTTAATCAAGATACAAGGAACAGGCAAACATCTGAAAGACATTTCTTATTCATCTTTGTAGTAGGATATGTTGTGGGCCAAAATAAAGTGAACACAATTACATGCCATTCAAAGAGCTTAACATTACAGAAAGGGCAAAGGCAGAAAAACAACGATTCCCCTCCATTGCCTCCGTAACTTTCTTTTTGCTTGATTTCTGCCCCTCTTTTGAGAAATAGTAGGATTAAAGTACTCCCCAGGTCTAGAAATTTATACTGTCTGCTATTAATTGACTTGTCCAATGAACAGATCTTTGTTGAGCAACTATTATGTACCAGGTACAGTGCTGACTACTGCTGAGGACTTTTAGGGGGTATTGCTGCTAAAAAAAAAATTCCCTCACTATTTACTGGGAGAGACTGAGATTTAAAGAAATAAGCAAAGAGACTTGGGAAGGCTAAAAGAATGGGAGTATATGCAAAATATTAGAAGAACATATTGCTCTAGGAGTTAATGAGAAGAAACTGGTTGGTCTGGTAGTATTGGAATGCTATTGAATAGTTAGTAGGAACTGAGGAATATTGAGTTTGAAAGGAGTAATAAGGAAGCATTGAGGTCAGAACAGAGGATGTGGAGAATATTAAAAAAAATAAAAATAATGGGATAAGTTACCAAGAGGAAAAAAAAAAAAAAGGAATACCAAAGGAACTGGTGTAATAAAAAGGGATTTTAACCTAGCGAGGAATCTTAGAGAAGTGAATCCAACAATGCGCCGACACTTTCCCTTGAAGCATATGCCAAATCCCCAACTGTGTGGGGAAAAGTTAGGAAGAAACCTAACAGAAACCGGCTAGACTATAGACTTTCACAGTCTTACAGGCTAAAAGAGGACTTTCTGCCCTGGAGCCACCAAAAAGGATATGCCTGGTAAATATTCAGGCTTTCAGTTGATAGTTCAGAACCCAGTAGGACTATTCCTTAGGAATAAGAGAAAACTGGAAATTGGCAAGCCTGAAACTTGGCACTGAGCCATCCCCATAACTGATTGGATTGAAATGATCCTCTTTTACTTTAATTTCTCTCTAGAAGAAAAGTGAATTTTCTCTGATGAGGTATAAAACTATCTACAGCTTATGTAATTTTATTAAAAACTTCGTAATTCCAGAAAAATTACCAGGCATGTAAGGACTCAGTTGTCAAAGAAAGTTTTTTTTTTTTCAGTTATCGTAAATATATTGAAGAAAATGGATAAAAAGATAGAATTTTTCACCAGTGAGAGTATCTATAAAAAATCAACTGAAAATTATAAAACTGAAAAATACAATCACTGATATAAAGAATTAAAATAAGACTCGGCATAAGACTCGGCAAAACCGAAGGTATGATTAAGGACATGGAAGATGGATCAGTAAAAAATATTCAAACCGAAGCACAGAAAGAAAAAGAAACGGAAAATACATATCAAGCCACAGATCCAAAAAACGCCATGTAAGATACAGGTAAAAGAAAATACAAATCAAGCCACAGGTCCAAGAAACCCCATGTAAGAAAAGTTCTAAGAAAATACATGTCAATTCACAGATCCAAGACACCACACGTAAGATAAGGTCCAAGAAAACCACATCTAGTCACGCCGAAGTGAAACTGCTGAAAATTAAACATAAAGAAAATAATCTAAAACCACCCAGAATAAAAGACATATGGCTTTCAAAGGGAGCAAAGGTAATACAAACAGCTGATTTCTCAACAAGATTAATGAAAGCCAGAAGGTAATCGAACGGCACCTTTAAAGTGCTGAGAACTAAACGCTAATGAAGAATTCTGTAATCAGTAAAAATGTTAATCAAAAATGCTATTTCTGATGTTTTAAAAATATATTTCCAAAAAAAAGTTTTTGAATAAGAGATAAAGACTTTTCTAACAAACATACGCAGAGTGAATGCTTTGCCAAGAGGCCCGCCTAGAAAGAAATACCAAAGAGATTTCTTCTACCAACAGGAAAATGATCCTACATAGAGGCACAATATTGTGTGAAAAAATATATAGCTCCAGAAAGAGTAAATAAGAAGGTAAATATAAATGAATATGGATGTTTAAATCAATGATTAATAATGTCTTGTGAGGTTTAAAACATATATAAACAAAAAGTACATAGCAACAATTGTGAAAAGATGAGAGGCTGGTAAATGGATTTAAAGTATTATCAAATCATTTTATTGTCTGAGAAGTACTAAAATTACTAACTTATCTTAGAGTCTAATAAAGCTACTTGTTTTTAATAATACCTAGGGTATACTAAGGGTATATATAATACCTAGGGTAGACTAAGGATATACATAATACCTAATACTAAGGGCATAATAGAACACGAACAATCAACAAGAAAAGGAAATAGAATGATAAAATGATAAAAATAATTCATCCAAAAGAAGAAAAGAAAAAAAAAAACTGATCAAACAAAAAAAAGTAAGATGATAGTTTTAAACTGAATATATCACAATTATAATATGTAAATGGTGTAAACATTTCCAATTAATATTCTAACACTGCAGACTATATAAAAATAAAATATTCACTATAACAACCAAAAATTTGAAAGTAAAAGGATGGAAAAAGATAAATTGTAAAAACGCTAGCTGAAATAATGTTGAAGTAACTATACTAATAAGAAAAAAACGTAGCTTTATGACAAAATTATAATAGGAATTTGGAACATATTCAACCAAATGATTTATTCCTATAACTAGTTGATGTGCTTTTTAATAATATTTTAATTATGCTATTTAAACTTTCATTTTCTAAGTGCTTATCTCTAATTAGAAACACAAATGATTTCTGTATGTTGACCTAGAATCTAGCCATCTTGCTAAATTCACTTTAACAGTTTATCTGTACATTTTTTATTGTTTTCTACAATCACAATTATGTTATCTACAAATGATGACAGTTTTAGTTATTACTTCACAACTCTTTATCTTTTATTAATTTTATTGTGTTATTGCACTGGACGGAACCTCAGTGCATCATTGAATGGAAGTGGTGATGATAGACTTCCTTTTCTCATTGTCAATACCAGTGGGAAAGCTTAAATTTTTACCTTTAATTTTGATGCATGCTGTAAGATTTCTGAAGTTTTTGTCAATCAGATTAAAGAACATCCTTTCTATTATGATTTAATTTGCTATTTTCTAGATTTTTTAGATAATTGATTTTTAACTTTTTTCCTTTTAAAATATATTAGAGGCTTGGCATGGTGGCTCACACCTGTAATCCCAGCACTTTGGGAGGCCAAGGTGGGTGGATCACGAGGTCAGGAGATCGAGATCATTCTGGCTAACATGGTGAAACCTCGTCTCTACTAAAAATACAAAAAGTTAGCCGGGCGTAGTGGCGGGCGCCTGTAGTCCCAGCTACTCGGGAGGCTGAGGCAGGAGAATGGCATGAACCCAGGAGGCGGAGCTTACAGTGAGCTGAGATCCTGCCACTGCACTCCAGCCTGGGCAACAGAGCAAGACTTCATCTCAAAAAAAAAAAAAAAAAAAAGGTTATACATACACTGATATATGTGTATGTATACACACACATATATTAGAATACAAAAAATATTTCACATGTATAAGAATTGACCCTGAGTTTATCAGTTCAACACATAAACATAATATTTTCTCAATAAAAATATTACGTCACATCATCTGAAAGAGCCATTTTTTGGTAGGTGAAAGAAAGTCAAATATCAGAAATTCCACAAGTTTCAATTAATTATTATGGTATACCCAGAATTCTCAACTGAAGTTATCAGATATCTGAAATGTATTAACTGCAAAATGCAACTTTAAAGATGATTAAAGGCAATTTTGTAGAAAAACATTAAATAATTAGATCATACATTTTTAAAAATGTAATTCAGAAAATCTGCAGTGTCATATTATAATTAATTGCACATTATTCAATCTAATAGTTTGATCTGCTGTGAAGAGTTAACTGAAGGTGTCAACAATTTTAAACATAATAATTGTAAAATGCAATTTTGAAGCAACTTCCTTACAAAAAAAAACTTTAAAAAATACATTCTTCAGAAAAATGGCAGTGATGTGGTGTTATAGAGATATGGGTAAAATGAAGTCCTTGATTATGTACTGAGAATAATTATTTTGCTAATATTTTTAATAGTCACATAATCAATATAAAGCCTTTTTTTGTTTTCTGTTTTGTTCTGTGGCCAGTGACTTTCATTTGTAAACTGAGATTAAGGCTATGATTTGCTGAAAAGCATTCAGTTTACAAACTAATGTAAACAATTAGGATATCTTGCATGACTCTGAAGAAGAGATATTGGGATTAAGTTAATGATTTCTCTGAAGTATTTGAAACAACACCAACTGAAGAACTGTGGCCTTCTAGAAATGTACCAAAGAAACACTCTCATGCATATGCATGTGTAAAGTAATGTTGTGTACCATTGTTTGCCAAAAATTGAAAATAATCTAATTGTAGTGGTAAGGATAAATAAACTGTAGTATTTTTGTACAGATTTTACAGGTTAAAATGAAAGAATTAGATATGTATAAATCTCAACAGTATAGTGTGGAATGGAAAAAGGTAACAAAAGGATAGGTAGATAAACTATTTAAACCTACAATGCATAAAACAATACCATTTATTATTTGTAAGTAGAGTTGATTCCCATTATTTATGGTAGTTATACTTGTTAGATATAGTGAACTCCAAGTTTATCTTCAAAGAATCAGTATGTCAGTATGTTCAGCTCTCTTATTCTTTGATTCTCCATTTTAAAGTTTAACTTCCTGGTTCTCTTTACCTGCTTGCCTCTAGTTTCAGTAAACAACTTTCCCACCAGTTCTAATCAGTAGTTCATATCTGTTCCTCTGGTCACCTGCTTTGACCTGAGTCGCCCCTGGTCACCTGCTCTGAGCTGAATCATCCTGAGTCACCTGTTCTCTAACCACCCTTTCTGTCAAACTACCCACCCTGCCACTCTGGCTTGTACCTCTGCTCTCTTTAAAATAGCTAAACGGAATTAGCATAGACTGTGTGGTCCAACCCTAGCCAATAGGGGAATGACACAGCAGTATGGGCTACCTGCGTCAGGAATAAAAACCCCTTCCCCTCCCTTGTCCAGGTGCGCTCCCGCCATTACTCCATCTGCGAGTCATACCCTTCTATAGAAGTAAAAATTGCCTTGCTGAGAAAATTAATGTTCAAGCACTATTTCTTTGCAGCACCAAGGAACAAGCATTTTGCTTCTAACATATTCTATGAAGTTGCCATGAATACTGAATTAGCAAATAGTGAACCATTGCTCCTGGGGAAAATATGGGGTTAGGTTCCTGCAAGCCTCCGGTCATAACATTTTCATCAACAGATGAATATAACTTTGTGTTATGTGTATTTATTTTTAAAGACACCTTATTTAATATACATTGTTGATACATTACATTGAACTTACAAGCAATAGCATTATATCTCAAGCCTGAATGAAGCTTATTTAACTCATATTTCTCCAAGAGGCACATTGTGGCCTTCTTGCACTTAGGAATACTTGACAGTATTTCAGGACTACACTTGGAATAGACAGACATTAAAACTGAAGATTTTAAGAGAGCTTATTAATTGGTAAGTCTTAAAGAATGTAAATAAGCCTCACTTTCAGTAATTTAAAAAAATTGCCACAGATACTGACAAAGACTCTCTCCTTGATCAAACTTTAGTCAGATTTTTGAGCTCTCCTCTCAACTAGATCTCCACCTAGGCCCCTATTCCTTGCCTGGTCTCCATAGCTCACATTTAACAAGAATCCTGCTAAGTCCGTATAGAGAGAATCTCCCACTTTTGATATCTGATCACCCTGACCGTCGGAAGCCATTTTAAACAGCAAAATCACCAACAAACAGCTCAAAAATGTGGTACTAAATAGATCACAAAAAAAAGTGCTTGTGTACAGGATGAAAGTTGATACAAGAAGGCAGAGCGCCACCTTGCTTAATCTCAGTTAGGGATGTGCACGTTGAACAACTTAAATTTCTCACTGCTCTGTGCATGTTTGCAAATGACTACAAAAGCTTCACAAGTATTGATTTTGGAGCTACAAGTAAGTCTTAGAGAGTAGACAAATTTACAAATATGAAATCCACAAATGATTGGGATTAACTGTATATTCATATAGTATGATTACCAAACTATGTGTGGGAATGATAAGCACCAATTTCAAGATAATGATAACCTCTGGGGAGATGGGAAATGGAAAAAGATGATGCAGGGCTAGAGCTGATTTTTTTTTTTAATTGGAAAGAGACAAAACTGGGACATATATGGCTGATCATAAATATGTTACATTATTGTTAGTGCTTTTCTACACATTTAAAATATTTCATATTTAAAAATAAAAATTATAGAAGTGTGATCTGTCTGCCTTTATGGTTTCATTGGAGACTATTTACAAAGCTTAATTTGTAGCTGAATTATATTAGATAAGATATAAAGAATTTTTGTGAAAAAGTTGTCAGTGATTGAAGTGGATTATTGATAAAAGATAAGGAAAGTCTCCAATTAATGATGTTGCCTAAAAACAAGAAAAGTCTAATCCTATAAGTATATTTTAGAAACAGAGATGAGAAGTAATTTAACCAGAAGTTTCTAAAGTCAGCTGTACTGTAAAAATAACTGGGTAACTTTCAAAAATATATAGACAGTCCTCTGAATCCCCAGTCTTTCAGATTTCAGTTGGGTAGGTCTGAAGTCAGTGTTCTTGAAAAGCACACCAAGCGCATTCTGATATATAATTAGGTTAGAGAACCACCAGACTAGATGTTAGCCTTAGACCCAGGGCCACTGCTCTGCAATACTTCAGAAGATACCATGCACACAGCACTCCGCTGGTACCTCTAAGAGCTGTGCAGTGTAGCAGCCCTGTTAGATTCTCATGCTTTCTTTGTTATATTATTTTTGTATTCCTGATTAGGACTATGAGGAATTATAAGATCTAATGAATCATTTAAGACTATAGAATCTGAAATGTAGCTCCAGACACAAATATTTTTAGCTCCGTTTTATCATTCCCTTCTTTAAAAAAAAAAATCAACTCCTGTCTTTGGTTGCTTTCAAATCAAGCATGTGTACATGAAAAACAAAACTTTTCAAATGTGGTATAAATAGATATAATGGAATCCTAGTTAAAGTCATTAATGTAATCATATTTGGGGACACAATTATATTTCTAAATCTGAATCCAAACACATCAAAGGAAAAATATTTAGAACCAGTCAACATCAAAGAAATTTCTTGACCAAAAAAATGCAGACAGTTTCTCTATTAAAATGTCTGTGTTGGTATTTTTTAGCTGAGCCTGTTTTTAAAAAAACAATAAAACAAGAAGCAAGTAGAGCAGAGATGTGCGTTTAGTTTCATGTCCTTTCTTTCTCCCTTTCTCTCTTCACCAAACTCATTCAGCATCATTGTCCTTGCTTTGGTATTAGAAGCTCCTTATTTAGCTCTCTCTTGCCTTCACTTTTTGCTTGACTGTGGCTTAGAAGAACTCAGAAGAGGGCATTTATAGGAGAAGAAATATTTATATATATTTTTTTCTGGAAGACAAAAGCATCTTGTGTTGCAGTAATATTACGTAGAATATGTTGCTTTGTAAACAGTACCAACAACCTCTTCTACTATGAAAATGCTTAAAATATTTTCTGTATATATATTTTAAGTAAACTTTTTATTATTTTTAAACCACAGTTAATTTGCAAACTAGTTAATCAAATTTTGAATCAGCAAGAGCTAAAGAACACAGGCAAATTCCATTTAGTGTGGACCAGCTCATTTCAGACCAACCTTCCCATTGAAAACAACTAAAAAGTAGGAAATATGGAAATCAAGTCTTTGAAGGCATTGGAAAGTTATCAAAGCAGTGAAGACTTGAAAGTCCAAGGTCCTGGAGAGAAGGGGAATAAAGTATAATGAGCTCAAGATTTGGTGTCACTTTTCCCTGGAGGTATTTGTAAACTTAACAACAGATAACTAAAAGACTGGGAAGCTAGAAATCAGTGACAGAGACTGAGAAGCTGAGAAGACCCTTAGGCAGTTTGATATAATAGAATTAGGGCAACAAAAATTTGAGTTTAGAGCTTTCAAAAGAGGAGAGACCTCGGTAAACATCCAGGCTATCAATCGGGATTCCTGAAAGGCTACATGCTAGGAGTAAAGTCAAATGGAAATATACCAGTCCTTACAAAGACTAAACACAGCTTCATCTCTGTTCCTATTAGACTAGTGATTTGCCCTTACTGTAGCTGCCTGCATAAATCCAAAGTGAATACTCTCTAGGAAAACATCAAATCATTCAGAGTCTGAAATTTTCTCCATAACTTTCATGGACAATGTCCACCATGTAAATTAAAAAACAGTACTTGGTATACCAGTGAACAAGCTCAAATAGTCAAAAATTAACAGAAAATAATTGAAAACAGAAACAGATACACAGAAAATCCACATATTGTAGTTATGTGACACAGACTTTAAAATATTTGTCATTAGTATGCAGAAAAGTATAAATGAAAAATGGAGAACATCAACATATCACTGGAATCAATAAATAAGAATCAAGTAAAAATTATAAAACTAAAAGCCATATGTTTTAGTCCATTTATGTTGCTGTAAAGGAATACTGGAGGCTAGGTAATTCATGGAAAAAAGGTTTATTTGGCTCTGGTTCTGAATCTGGAAAAGTTTGAGATTGGGCATCTGCATCTGGCAAGGGCCACAGGCTGCTTGAACTCATGGGGGAAGACTAAGGGGATCCGGTATGTGCAGAAATCACGGCAAGAGAGGAAGCAAAAGAGTGAGAGGGTAGGGGTCAGGTTCTTTTCAATACCCAGCTCTCTCAAGAACTAATAGAGTGAGAACTCACTCACTGCCTCCTCCAAGGGAAGACATTAATCTATTCATGAGAGATCCAACCCCATGACCCAAACACCTCCCACAAGACCCACCTCCAACAATGGGGACCAAATTTCAACATGAAATTTTGATGGGTCAAATAAACCAAACTACAGCACCATATATGTTTGCATGTATCTCTATCTTCCTATCTAATCCCCAGTCTAGCTCTGTCTCCTGACAATTGGAATTAACCTGAATTTTAACTTTAATTAAAGTACTCATATATATTTATCTTTATCAATATACTTTTTCCCTAAGAAAAATGTCCAGTTGTTAAAATAGAATGATATAAAGAGTTCAATAAAAACATTACATATACCATAATTTCTAAATGTGTATTATGTTATTTAATAGACAAGTATAAAAATATTAACTAGGATTGTCTATAATTTTATTATTAATGAAGAATGTCTGAGCTGAGCGCTATAAGATTATAGTCTAAACTGTGGGTTATAGATAAAGTCTTTGGGTTTCAAAATTTCACTAAATTCTTATTGTTTTACATATCCTGGCAGAAGTCCAGAGTAATTCAATGTGTCTTCTGAGTGAAAAATCTCACGATCTTACTTATTCTAATAAAATCATCACTCTGTAAAGTCAGATGACAAACAGGAGCTTAATCACTACTTTTTAAAAGTAGATGTTTCCTAGATACAGATGTATTTTTAGGTATTTTACAAGTTTAGTTTTAGTGTAGCATGTATCTAAGTACATAAATACATGCATACAGATAAATATCTACTTTAATTGGTTCACAGATTAATGAAATTAATACTGATTTTTCTAGAAATTCTGAGGGACCAAAGGTAAGAGTGGCACTAATGGAAAATGGGAAAGAAATATGTTTTAGCCCGGCATGGTGGCTCAAGCCTGTAATCCCAGCACTTCAGGAGGCTGAGTCGGGCGGATCACGAGGTCAGGAGATCAAGGCCATCCTGGCTAACACGGTGAAACCCCGTCTCTACTAAAAATACAAAAATTAGCCTGGCGTAGTGGTGGGCACCTGTAATCCCAGCTACTCGGGAGGCTGAGGCAGGAGAACGGCATGAACCAGGGAGGCGGAGCTTCCAGTGAGCGGAAATCACGCCACTGCACTCCAGCCTGGACGACAGAGCGAGACTCCGTCTCAAAAAATAAATAAATAAATAAAAAATATGTTTTAGAGCCTAACCCCTGTAGACCAATATTATCTTTCCCATTATGCAATGACGTGCCAAGAAATTAAGTAACCTAGTCATGGGCACAAAGCTAGCAAACAGAAGCATTGGGATGGAAACACAGCTCTTTTTAAATGTTTTTTGAAAGCCCATGTTTTTTCAAACACATTGTACTTTTTTATCTATAGAAATATGTTGATGGAAGGGCACATTTAAGTTAAAATTGGTAAGGCAATAATCCCATTAGGAATTTAATGGGATTTTTAGATGAAGTCTATTACATTCCTAATTTGACTGTGGCCAGAAAGTTCATCAAAAGTAGATCTCATATTTCAAAGGTGTATAGAATTCCATACGTATTTTTGTATCTATTATTTATAATCTTTTCCAGGTGAATTTAGCACACAGTTGTTCCAGTTATGTAGCCTTGAGTGCATAGGTGTATAGCGTATACACTGGTTAAAATAAATAAATTATGTGAAGCAAAAAAGGAGTAAGACATAGGTCTTTATGTAAAGTGCTATGAATAGTTCAATAAATGCATTACATATATCGTCTATGTTGTTATGTGTGTTGTGCTTAATTCATAGTCACAGAAGAGATATACGTCTCCTCAGAACCTAAGTGTTTCCTTAGTCAGAGTTAAGAACTGTGATGTATTACAGCTAAAAAGTGTGCAGTTATGTAGACTCTACTTTCCTTTTGCATTAAACTGCTTTCATATTCTGTTATCATACATGCTCATTAATAGCAATGTTAGATCCTTTGACATTTAATGGATTAAAAATAAAACTCAAATAAATAAATAAGTAAATATAGAAAAATAAATAAATAAATAAAACTCTTCTTTATATTTTCAGAAAAGGCCTAGGCAGCAATGTTCATATCAAAGCAAAGTGCTCATTGTTTCTACCTCTAGTCTTCAGTCCAAATGGATACTAAGTATTGGGGTGGGAGAATAGGACAGGTCCACAGCTGCAAACTTCATTATCTTCCATAGTCCCTATGCTTTTTTCATTTTAACTCCACAACTGCAATGACATGTTTTTAATTTTGTTTACTGTCTCTCTCTCTTTCTAGAATACACTAACAAGCAGGGAATATGTGATTGGCACATGAAAGGCACATGCAGAATTCTTGATTACCAAGAACAGAAGACACTAGTTTATTGAAACAGAAAGGATTTTTGGTAGCTCACAAATCTCCTGGAATGCAAGAAAATCAGATGTGGATACTGCATAGTCAGGAAGGATGTAGGTAGGAAAAATGCTCAGTTCACATCATGAACTACTCTAATAAAACCACTGCAACTGCAGCCCAAAACTTAGCCCTGAGCATGCTTAGGTATAAACACAACTATCTACCATCACAGTGGTTCCAGGAGAACCAGCTTCTAACTCCATGGTGCTTGTCAGGAGGTCTATTCTCTATCCGAGGCCATAGCTTAAAGTTTCTCATTTTAATATTCAGGTCTCCCTCAGGGACATCTGATGGGTGGCACCTAGGTCACATGACTGCACTCTAACTGCAAGGGAGTGTGGAAATATAATCTTTTTGCTCGTTTGGATTTTTTTTTTTTTTTTGAGACAGTCTTGCTCTGTCACCCGAGCTGGAATGCAGTGGCACAGTCTCAGCTCACTGTAACCTCGGCCTACCGTGTTCAAGCGATTCTCCTGCTTCAGTCTCCCAGTGAGAGGTGAAGCCAGCTGGGCTTCTGGGTCACGTGGGGACTTGGAGAACTTTTATGTCTAGCTGAAGGATTGTAAATCCACCAATCAGCGCTTTGTGTCTAGCTAAAGGTTCGTAAACACACCAATCAGCACTCTGTAGAAACCGACCAATCAGCAGTCTGTAAAATGGACCAATCAGCTCTCTGTATAATGGACCAATCAGCAGGATGTGGGTGGGGCCAAATAAGGGAGTAAAAGCAGGCCACGCGTCACCACTGGCAAGAACTCAGGTCTCCTTCAGCACTGTAGAAGTTTTGTTGTTTTGCTTTTGGCAATAAATCTGGCTGCTGCTCAGTGTTTGGGTCTGCACTGCATTTATGAGCTGTAACACTGACCATGAAGGTCTGCGGCTTCACTCCTGAAGTCAGCAAGACCACCAATGCACCAGAAGGAAGAAACTCCAGACGCATCTGAACATCTGAAGGAACAAACTCAGGACACACCATCTTTAAGAACTTTAACACCGCAGGGGTCCGTGGCTTCATTCTTGAAGTCAGTGAGACAAAGAACCCACCAGAAGGAAGCAATTCTGCACACACCAGTAGCTGGGATTACAGGCACGTGCCAGCATACCTGGCTTATTTTTGTATTTTCGGTAGAGACGAGTTTTCGCCATGTTGGCCATGCTGGTCTCAAATTCCTGGCCTCAAGTGATCCACCTGTCTTGGCCTCACAAAGTGCTGGGATTATAGCCCTGAGCCACCACACCTAGCCGGAAGTATAATTTTGAGCTTTTCCCCCATTTTAGTGGAAGAAGGTAAGTTGAAAGAGGGTTGGAATGGGTATGGAATAAGCCCACATGTAATGTACATTACAATACCCAATTAATATTTGTTGGGTTGCCTTATTACAAATAATTTTTTTTTTTTTTTTTTTTTTGGCGTTCCTGAGTTTATTTGGGGCACACCCGGGCGAGGGCCCTGCACCTAGAAGAAGGTGTTGGGCCTCTTGGTGGTGAAGCGTGGCTTGTGCTGATGGCGCAGGACCCGGTGGGGCAGCGGGAACTTGATCTTGGAGTCGTGGAACTGCTTGACAGCCGGCCGGCGGCACTTGCTGGCGGCGATCTCCTCCACCTTCATGATCTGAATGGAGTGGGCTCGGGCGCGGTGCCGGGCACCCATGTCTCGGTAGCACTGGGTGACAGCGCCTGCGGTGGTCAGGTCCCGGTATTCCCGGTACATGTTGTGGGTGCCGCTCCGGGAGTCATAGCGCAGCCAGATCCCGAAGTTCTTCACCCGCAGGGGGGACTTCTCAAACACCTGCCCACAGTAGACAATCTCCCCTGAAGACTTCTTCATCTTCTTTAACTGAGATACAAAGTACCAGAAGCGGGACTTGACGACGACATGATTAGGCGCAAAGATTCGCATGCGGTAGAGGGGCGGCGTGTGGCATTTGGGGGTGGGCAGGCAGCGACCCACTACCTTGTACTCTCGTAGCGTGCCCGAGGCCTTCATGGCGTGCTCTCCGCCTTCGCCGCCACCCGCAAAAGGCTACAAATAATATTTTCTTATTTGAGAGTGTATCCTTATGCACTGGGGTAAAATTGGCAAATAGATATTTTCTTAAACACTAATTCTGATTGCTCGTTAATACTTGGCTAGATATTTTCTTAAACACTAATTTTGATTGCTTGTTAGTAGTCGGCTTTCCCATGTCCAGTGGGAAAAATGTTGAGATTGATCAGTGATGTTTTCCTTATATAGTGAAGGATTATTACTACTCTAAACGTATGTTTGATAAAACTTCACTAGTGGAATAATGGGCACTGCTGCATACCATCAGTGTAAGGGATGCACACGTTTGGTTTGCTTCCTACCTATACTTGTAGTTTAATGTCAAGGAACCAACATGTCACACCAGAAGGGTTGTTTGGGGCTACTAATATTTTCTTAGTTACACTTCAGTAATACTTGTCATGAAGACAAGGATCACTGGCAGAGTCAAAGATTTTTACAAAATGGCTACACAATGCCCAAGTTACTGAGGAACCAGGCTGCTCCTCCAAGGTTATGAGGTCATCCATTTACAGTGCTTTTCCAGAAAATGGTTATGCCAGTTGCCCTTCAGATTGAATAAAACCTGTGTGCTCTAGGCCGGGTGTGGGGGTTCACACCTGCAATTTGGGAGGCTGCAGTGGGTGGATCACTTGAGGTCAGAAATTCGAGACCAGCCTGGCCAACATGGCGAAACCTTGTCTCTACTAAAAAATACAAAAATTAGCTGGGTGTGGTGGTGTGCACCTGTAATCCCAGCTACTCAGGAAGCTGAGGCAGAAGAATTGCTTGAACCTGGAAGTTGGAGGTTGAAGTGAGCACTCCAGCCTGGGCCGCACGGGATGACTCTGTCTCAAAAAAACAAAAGAAAACAAAAAACAACAACAAAAAACCTATGTACTCTCTGGAGATCCAAGACAGTACCAAAGGCACAAGAAGTATGTTTTCCAGAGGTTCCTTCAGAAAACTATTTCAAATAATGCTTCCACAGCACCTTTTGTATTTTTAGGTAACTTGATACAAAATATATATTTCCTTTAGAATTTTTTTTTTTTTTAAGACGGAGTTTCGCTCTTGTTGCCCAGGCTGGAGTGCAATGGCACGATCTCGGCTCACCGCAACCTCCAGCTCCCAGGTTCAAGCGATTCTTCTGCCTCAGCCTCCTGAGTAGCTGGGATTACAGGCATGTGCCATCATGCCCAGCTAATTTTGTATTTTTAGTAGAGATGGGGTTTCTCTATGTTGGTCAGGCTAGTTGCGAACTCTCAACCTCAAGTGATCCACCGCCTCGGCATCCCAAAGTGTTGGGATTACAGGCGTGAGACACCGCGCCCGACCGGATATTTGTTTTCTAGGCAATAGGTGAAGAGGAACTTTGGAGTTTGGGGTGGGAGTGAGGGAGTATGGAGGGGATGTGCTACTTTGGGACCAAGTAAGAGTATTACAGAAAAAAAAATTGTTGAGTATATGTATAACCTATATGTCTCTTTGGAAAAACCACAAACAAATATTAATTCCCTAAAACAATGTTTACCTGCTGTCCCTTGGATGACTTCAGCTTAATTTCACACTTAAGAGCCTTAAAGATTAGAGCGCTTAATTACAGCAATTACCGCTGATTGCTTTGGAAATAAAAAAAATGACTATGTAATAAAAATCATTAATATTATACTTGGTGGAGTGGTGTTATTATTAATAATAATCTAGATACTTGGGTCCCTATCTGAATTTTTAGCATGATAAAAGAACTTACTGCCTCAAACAATTTGTTGTATCACTAAGATATTATTACATTCAACAAATATTGAATAAATGACTACTGTATGCCAAGGTTTGAAATAGGTAGAGGAGCTATCATAATGAATAAGACAAGTTCTCTCAGGAAGGTCACAGCCTGGTGGACAGCACAGATAATAGGCATTACACAAACACAACATCATAATCAATGTGCATGTGATACTATGGGATCACAGCCTGTAGATTAGAGAGACATTTAGAGGGGGAGACAGCTGAGCCGAAGCTAGTTGTTTTCCAAGCAGAGAAAGACAAGGTCATTCCAGGCAAGGAAATAAGGGCAAACCATCATGAAAGAGCATAGTGTATCTGGAAAAAAAAAAACAAAAACATATAATTCTATGTGGCTAGAACATTGGGTACATGTTGGGAAGACACAGAGATGAGGTTGCAAAGCAAACCGTGTTCAACTTGTGAAGGACATTAAGCGGCATGCTAAGGAGTTGAGACTTTCATTTTGCAGTGAGAGACCAAAAAAGGGTTTTCAAGCAACGTACTGACATAATCAGATTTGTATTTTGTAAATGGAACTCTGGCAGCCACATGGAGGAAGAATTGGCAGGGGGAGTCTGGAGTCAGAGAAACCAGGTAAGACTGTAATTCAGAAGACCAAATGAGAGATGATTATCATAAACATGTTCCTGCAAGATAATCTGACACCCACCGGCCCATAAAGACAATGTAATGTGCCTTGACACTTCTGGCTTCTTCCCAGTCTGCACCCACATATACCTAGTTCCCTTTAGGTTTTTGACCTTTGATTCCAGATTATGTCCCTTTACATCTGCTCTTTCTGGCTTCTAAGCTCAATTCCTCCATCAAATTTCTTTCTCTTTCTTGCCTCACAATGGATGCACTCAGAGATCAAATCCCTTGTAAATACCTGGTGTCTGACTCTCAGTCTAGACTTTACCTGAACTCAATCTTCTGAGCTGAGGGATAATAGCCCACTCACCCTGCTATTTTTCTGTGTTGGATGACAGGAGATCTAGACGTTGACTAGCTACTGAATTTATCCAACCCATTCCTAGCTTTTTAAACTCAATGACTTCACCCACATAGCATGCCATGGGCTGGAAAAGCTCCCATGGGAAACACAGATGAGGTATTGACTACTATACCAGCTCTTACAGCACTGGATTGGGTGTACAGTGCTGATGAAAGTGACTCACTCAAGAATGAAAAAATTTCCCAAAAGAATCTAGACAGATTCTTATAATTAGCACTGCCACTCAGGAAAACTTTCCTAGATCTTAGGTCAAGCTTGTCCAACCCATGGCCCACAGGCTGCATGTGGCCCAGGATGGCTTTAAATGTGGCCCAACACAACTTTGTAAACTTTCTTAAAATGTTAGGAGTTTTTTGCTGTTTTTTTTTGTTGTTGTTGTTGTTTTTGCTCATCAGCTATTGTTAATGTTAGTGTATTTCATGTGTGGCCCAAAACAATTCTTCTAATGTGGCCCCCTAAAGATTGGACACTCCTGTCTTAGGTTAAAGCCAAGTGAAGTTTAAAAGATCTTACAATGACACAGAAGGAGCTAACACCCTGGGTTAAGATGGATTTCTCAGAAACAAACAAATAAACAAAAGGTGCCACTGGAAGAGTCAATCCTAAATCGGGCAAAGGATACAAACCTCAGAGCCCCAGAGGAAAACATTGTGGCTTTCCTGAGGAATCAAGAGATAGCGAAAGCTGAAATGGGTGTTGTCAGCCATGATGATCTCATCTTCTGATATAAAGAATCAACAATTTATTTGGCTGAGTCACAAGCCACAACACTCAAACTTGAATGTGAATGCAAAGACATATTTATTGGCACAAAGCCATTCTCCCTCCAGCCTAAGCTGCTTTAAGAGAAGGTGTGATTAGGGGTGTGGCTGAGGTCCCTTTGTCTCTAATGGCTAGATATACCTGTTTGAGTATGCTGAGGAATTTCAGGGAGATGAACTCAAACTTTTATGGTTCTGTTGCATACAGGTGCCCAATTTATCATCCCATCAGTTCCATGAAGGATGGGGACACCATGATTCTACTGATAAGAGTTATACAGAACCCACAGTAATAAAGGAAAGCTAATGTGATTTTATTGGTGGGGCCTTTTGGACTAATTTAATGTACTATTATTGTTACTTCTAAACTTGAAACTACAGCAGAAATTGATCTGTTATTTACTTGTATTTCCCTGTTCCATAAGTGATGGAAGGAAT
Organism: Pan paniscus; assembly: GCF_029289425.2. Classification (NCBI taxonomy): domain Eukaryota; kingdom Metazoa; phylum Chordata; class Mammalia; order Primates; family Hominidae; genus Pan; species Pan paniscus. The sequence continues at coordinate 107,088,168 of NC_073253.2, forward strand.
TCTCCTATATGGGAAGAGCAACATGTAGAAAAACGCTAGTTTAAATCAACCATCTCTCTGGCCCATTCCAAGCAGGGCCCCCAAACCATAATGACCTCTACAAGCTACAAGTCTGTGTAACTGATGATTTTGCCTATTGGAGTCTCTGGCAAAGGGAACCTTTACTGAAAGCTTCCATCTGGAAGCACATCTGTGGTTTTACACTCATCACTTTACTGACATGGCTACTGGGTACATCCCTTTTGGAAGTACCAATTAGCTTTCTACTGGGCTTACCCTTCTCTTGGTGGCTATCAGTGGTTTCTCTCCTCCACTGACATCCTCACAGTTTCTGGTGTTAATTGCACCAGTTCCATCAGCCAACTCAGGTCATACCATTGGGCCATTGAAACTAGTCTATGACATGTCTTCAGTTTTTTAGTCAATCTGGAGTCTGAAAATGCATGGCTTTTATTACAAAAGCCACTCAACAATGGGCTGGTTGTCAACATATTTGATGGGCTTTTCGCTCTTCTCATCATCCACAGGCATCCTGTATCAGGGCATGTTGGAACATCCTTCTCAAAAAACAATGCCAAAGGATTTTTGACTCTACCACTCTTTCCTCCCACCGGTTCACCCACTTGTGCAAGACAATTTGTTCACTGTAGGTGGCTGTCCCCAGAAAGGAATCATCTTCTCTCAGCCTCTTCCTGAGTAATAACTAAAATGAAAGCAGTATGGGTATTACCCAGATCTGTTTTAAAAATTTGAGGTTCTATCCTGATCATTCCTGGACACAACACTTCTTTCTTTCTGTTAATGGCAGCCTCAGGGAAGTCTGGTTGGCACACCCTCAAGATAGCTGCCAGACAAAAAGGGCCTAGAGAATAAAAACTTATTTCTGGTGCCACTATCTGGCCCTCTTGTGGGGTTGACATCCCCCACAAGATAAAGGTCACTTGGTTGAGTACACTGCTTGCTGAGTGGCCCACGCAGGCCAAGTGTAGGACAAGGGTCTCTATGAGTGTTATAAGAATGCTTTCTACCTTCTGGATGTATTGGAACCTTCTGGACGAAAGGTCTAAGAGTGAGTAGGAAATGATTTATAACAAAGTGAAGTTACTGTTACGGGAATGGAACACAAAAACTTTGTGGCAGCGGAGGTAGAGCCACAACCCTGGCCTCTGGGGAAGGAAAACCTTAGACCTCAGTAGGTACAGAGGAAAAGAGGACATTAATGAGCTATGTCTTTCAAAACCACCCTGGGGCTGGGTGTGGTGGCTCAACCCTGTAATCCTAGCACTTTGGGAGGCCGAGGCAGGCAGATCACTAGAGCTCATGAGTTAGGGACCAGCCTGGACAATATGGCGAAACCCCACCTTTACAGAAAAACAAACAACAACAACAACAAAACATTAGCTGGGGGTGGCATGAGCCTGTAGTCCCAGCTACTTGTGGGTCTGATGAGGTGGGAGGATTGCTTAAATCTGGGAGGAGGTTGCAATGAGCGGACATAGCATCACTGCACTCCTGCCTGGGTGACAGAGTGGGACCCTGTCTCAGAACACAAACAAACAAAAGACCATCCTGGAGGCTTCCTCAGGAAGGAAAATGCCCTAGTGTGGCTCTCCCTATAACCATTGCAAGCACTTTAACTAACTTCTGTGTCTGTCATTCTCTACCAGATGGTTCTGACCCCAATACAGTTACTATTTCCCTTAATTTTACTGAGAAATCTTAGAAACAACAGGGGAAGGTCTCAGCTGCTACGCTTTCCAGGCAAAATGCCTGATAGCATCTCTGAATCTCTTTACCACTCCCATTCCCATAGCCAATACGCAGTCATTCCATGGTAGGACAAATGCCACCCAGGTGGTACCTTGGACAAACGGGGCAAGTTGGACTCTTCAGGAAGTTCCTCCAAAATCAAGGATTAGACTCAATCACTCTAAATAAGAGTAGAGCCCTAACCTGGCTTGGAGGCCACACTGGAAGCAGTGTTCACCTGTCCCTGACTAATGTAGCTCCCGCCAGGCAGGCTCCAATGATTACAAATAAGAATTACTTCCCCAGGACTGTACTACTTGTGCAGAAGTCAGAAATGGACTTGCTTCCCTCTTTAAAACACTGTTTTGTACCTTAAAGGTGTTCATAAAAGACATGAAAATGTTTAAAGAAAAACCACCTATACATCACGTAGCCCTCAGATGACTGTGAAAATCTCTCCAAAATGAGGTTACTTTTAGTTACTCAAGGAAAATCCTCAGAGGGATAACTGACTTGTTATTTATGTGCACCCTCAGGACAGTTTATCCTACAATGGCAATTATTCCATGAGAAAAGCCAATACAAAATGTTTTTCTGACTTTACCTAAACTGATCAATGATACTACTTTAGCGCCAAAAGGCATTTAGGTCAGTCTCAATTCACTTTCCAGGGTTGTTATGAATGACAGAATCATTCTAGACTTTTCTCCTTGCAGACCGAGGTAAAATCTGTTCATCACTAATAAATCATACTGTATCTGGATTAATGCCTCAGGCCAAGCAATTTAGGGAGAAAACCACTTGATTTTCTACAGTAAATACTGATGGTTTATGGGATTTGTAGAGTTAGTTGGGTTTGATACCCTGGGGACAGGATTGAGGTCAGTACTGCAGGATGGCCTCATCCTATTGTTTGAAGTTCTGATGGTGGTAACCTTAATTAAATGCTATCTAAGACTACTTGAACAGATTTGGTCCCGGCCTCTGTCAGTAAGATTGATCAGCGTGGCTGATGGAGTGGCATACTCACGGGAAAACTCATTAGAAGCCAAGGCAATATAGAAATATGCGGTGGGTATTAGTGGGAGACAATACTCCATAGGTCCCTTTTGTTTCTGCATGTCTTTGAGCAGAGGCACTGAATTCCTTTGTTTCAGACTATAGTTTTGAGATATTTGTTTATGTTTATGCAGCAAACAGTCTTGGAAGATAGAGATGGTGTCTCCCTATAGGGCAAAGGGTAGGCAGTTTTACTCCCTATTATAAAAGATTCAAATTCCCTAAGCTCAGGCTCCTCTCCTGTAACACCAGCCTACTGAATGCAGATGTCACCTGACTTTTTTTGTGTTGCCCTGTGGGAACTGGAGTAGAAAACTAGAGCAAATGCCAGGAGATTCTAGAGCAAATGCCAGGAGATTCTAGCTACTGCTATTGCCATGAGTAATTAAGTATTTGATCCCAACTCAGGAGTCTTATGTCTTCTGTCAGCATCCATGAAGTAAACTTGTAAAATTATAAGTAAGATAAAATTTCACATACTTCACAGTTCTTAACAGCTACCCTATGGCAACTAGGGAGATTCATTATCAAATACCATGGCTCTCTTTAGTTCTGTCATTGATCTCTCTGATGCTTCCAAAAGTAGAACCATACATTTTGTAGTTGAAGCGCCAAGATATGAAATAGTTATTTTCAAACTAATAATATTTTAAGTGCCAGAAAAGATCAACATCAGGCCATAGACTAATTAAGAAAATGGCAAATGCAGTAATATTTGGAAACATATCCAAACAAACTATTTTACACTATCACAATATATTCCAGCTATTGCAGCCATCCTTTCCTCTTTGGGTACTTTTAAAATTTATGCAGATAATTAGCAGAATGAAATTGAAAAAATATAGGGTGAAATATTATGAAACTTGAGTTGAAGAGCCAGTTTTGCCTATTACTGGCTGTGGAGCCTTGGACAGATTACCTCCCACTGCTTTGCATCTCAGATTATTCATCTTTAAGATGTGTATTGGAGTGGGAAAAATGAATTCATTTTGGTAGATAATTTTTTTCCCCCCAGTTCTTATTTTCAGTGAATAGTAGGAAGAATTTATAGCCAAGTGGGGAATTATGAAGTTTCTTTTCCTCCCTATGTTTGCTTTAGCAGGAGGTTCAGACCAGGAATAAAGATTTTTACAACTGTCTACTTTTCTTTGCACATGTAAGCAAGATCTGTTTTAACCTTCTTTGAATTAGGGTTCACATTCCAAGGAGGCACCTCCTATGAAATGAAATGTAAGAGAGGAACATTCCTTGCACAGAAGGTCTTTTTATTTGCTGCTCTCACCACACACATCCATCTTTCCTGTGGCCAGCATATTACACAAACAGGAAAGTTAGTTGATTTCCTATTCAATACATGACACAACTTTGCCAAGGTCATGCTGCCCTTGCCAGGGCTAGCCACAGAAGGAACACACCCATTCACGTGGACTATCATAGGATTTTTTTTCTGGGCACAGTGCAGTAGCTATAAAATAATTATTAGTCTAATTTGTTCATTCATTTGCCTATTTGAGTAAAGTTTTTAGGACCTACCACAGCCAGCCAATAGGAATAGTAATAGTATTAATAAGACCTTATACCTGCCCACAAGGATCTCGCAATCGCCTGAAGGAGGCATTATCTACCAACAGATAATTATAATACAGTCAGATACAGGCTAAAATTATAAAGGTAGGGGCATGAACAGCTCTTCTATAAAAGGCTTCTCAGGGGAGGAAATCCTTGAGCTAAGATTTAGGGGGTTCATAGGTAAAACTAAGTAGACAAAGAATGAGGATATTCAAGCAAAAGAAAGAGCATATAAAAGCAAGGGAGGTCAACCAAGATAGAAGATCAGATACTTTAATAAGGCTGGAACATAGGTTACTTGTAACCTTAAAGGAAATAAAGATAGGCAGATAGGAACATTCTGGGATAAGTGGTTTGCGGGTTTAAGACTTCAGGCTTTTGAGCCTGTTTATATGCTGAGTAGAAGAAGACAGAGGAGAGGCTGAAGATAGGGGGAAAAAGGTCATTGCTGTATAAAATTCATAGGGAAATTAGGACAAAATGATTTCTTGACCAGAAGGTGAGTAGAAAGGCTAGTCTGAGAATGAAAATGGGTCCCTTCTTCATCTTAGAAAGATATGCAAAAAGAAAATGGATGCAGATGTAAGAAACTTTAAAAGAGAAGTGAGGAAAGCCAAGAATTCAGGTTCTGGCACTAGGAGGTGAAAAAGAAATAAGGTTCCTGCAATCTGTGTGGTCAGCAATTCATATGCTTAACTCAGTCCTTCCTCCCTTCGTTCATTCATTCAAAAATATTTACTAAGCACAGGAATGTAATGATGAACTAGACACTGATTCTCCTTTCAAAGAGTTTGCAATCTAGTTCAGGTAAAAAGAACATAAACCTTGGTAGGCAATAGGTACTTAATATATGTCTATAGAAAGAATGAATGAATTAAACACTGCCCCTCGAAACAGGCAAAGATGAAGTATAATTAGAATAGAAAGGGAAAGGCATGCTTTTTAGGTCTGTATGGGATCTGAAGAACGAGTAGATCTGAATATACAGAGAGGGGTGTGGGTGAGGAAGGTCACTGTGCAAAAGCAATACATTAGCAAAATTCTGGAGGTGGGGAGAGATAGGACCTAAGTCAGGGAAGAGCAAGTCTCTTCGGAGGAATATGCAACAAAATAAAATTGGCAACATTAACAAAAATCTTTCTTTCAGTTTTCTTTGGCTCTCTACATCAGTATTAGTGGTATTTATTGCTTTGGGTGGGAGACAAAACATTTCAAAGATAAGCCAGCATTAAAGTAGACATGTGACAAATAGGAGAAAGACAGTGCCTTGAATCTCCCAGAGCCCCAGAGAAGGGAGAGCATTCTAAATTTTCTTATAGCCCAGGGAGAGCTGGCAGTGGTTGTGACATGGAAATTCCTACAGGCTGAGACAAGGAGGACTCAGGGTAGTCTGCAAAGACCTGGTAACTGAGGAGGAAAGAGAGTATGTACATTTTTTGTGTATATAACTTCAAAAGGGTGTCCCGTGTTTTAACTTGTGAAATCTGGCAAACCATACATGAATAAGACACTTCTTTCTGGGTGCTAGGACAACACAAAACACTCTTTCCACCCTAACCTCGAAGTCTGTATCATCTTGGGGAAAATGGGAAAAGAATTGAGAGGAAGAAAGAAGACTTGAATTCACTTGAATTTAATTCCAATTAAGCCTAAGAAAATCCAGAAGGTACTAAGTTTATTTTGATGGGCAAGATTTAGTTTTCTGACATCAGTGGAAATTCACTTATAGAAAAATAAAATTTTTTTTTTTGGCTTCTAAGTTTATGACTGAAATTTAGGTACTATTACAGTGAATAAAGTCTGACTCTAAACAGAAGATCCTAGTTTCTAAATACATTTCCTACAACCAAGAACCAGAGCTTCTTAGAGAAATTACTGATTCAAGATCCAGGTAGGGAAGATACAAGGTAAGTCTGGGATGTATTGCTGTTCCAGAAAGCAGAAAGTTTTTCAGGACTCATGAGGTTTGTGAAAAGGACACTGAAACCTTATTTAAGGGGCTCCCACTGTCCAAGTTGTAAAAATCCAAGCTTCAAAAAGAATAATGGTTGAAATTGATTGAAAGATATTGTATATATAAAAAAAAATCCATGAGTTGATAATGATATTCAAAAAGAGAAAACCAGAAAAAAGTATTTTGTCATCATTCATGGTAGCTATTAAGTCACTTCCTTACTCTGAAAAGTGGTAATTAAAAGAGATAAGACTTTATCTTACCTTTCTAGTAAGTATTCACAGCAACCAAATAGCCTGAGTTAAACAGGAAAGCCTCATGTTATAGAGGAATAATAATTAATTATGTGCAAAGAGTGACAAGATTGGACATTAGCTATTTTTCAGTGCTTGATGAAATGATTCAGGAAAGAATTATAAATTGCTATTGAAATCATTAGGTGAATTGTTGATGAAAAACCACACATTTCATATGGTGGCAAAGTAGCATAGTCGGATTACCTTCTGGTCACAAAGAGGAAAAACATAATTTTTTCATAGAGGAATCAGAGGGTCGTCACCTCATTCCAGTGGCCAAACCGTAAATAACTGATAGTATCAATATAATACTTTCTACTGTTATGTGAAGTCTATAACACCATCTACAATGCAATTTTGCTAATTAATCTAATTAAACCTTTAGAGTCTACTTTCTAGATTACAGAAAATACAGGGGTTAGATTAGCACTACCCAAAAGAAATATGTGTGCCATATATATATTTTAAATTTTTCTAGTAGCCACATTTAAAAAGTAAAATGAAAAAGCAAAATTAATATCAGTAATTAAAACATTTAACCCAATATATCTAAAAGGCTATTATTTCAATATGTGATATAAACTCTATTAATGAGACACTTTATATTCTTTTTATTTGCAGAATGTCTTCTAAATTTGATGTGGACTTGTGCTTACGCACACCTCAGTTTAGACTAAGTACATTTCAAGTGTTCAAAAGTTAGTGGCTGCTACACTGGTCAGCACAGGGCTACAGGGCTACAGGAATAAGCTAAATAATACCGTGATGGTTAGTTTTATGTGTCAACTTGACTAGGCTATAGTACATCCTTATTCAACCAAACACTAACGTAGGTGTTGGCTGTGGAGGTATTTTGTAAATATGGTTAACATTTACAAACACTTTAAGAAAAGGAAATTATCCTTGATAATGTGTGGGCCTTATTAAATGAATAGAAAGAATTTAAGATCAAAACTGAGATTTTCTTGAGGAAGAAGAAATTCTGCTTCAAAACTATAGCAGCATCTTCTACCGGAGGGTTTCCTGTCAGCTGGCCTCCCAACAAATTTCAGACTCGCCAGTCCCCACAATTTTATAAATTATGTCCTTGAAATTCATGATGATACATATATATGTGTGTGTTTGTATGCATATATAAATTTATAAGACATACATATAATGATATATGACTCATACGTAGAATTCATAATGATACGTGTATAATCTATAAAAAACACATATATAGAAATAGATACATATGTGTAGCTGATGTATACACAGATGAGCTGTAAAGGACATGTTGGAGACAACTGGAAAATTTTGAACATGGATTTAATTAGACAAGAAAGTATTGTCAATTTTGATAAGTGGGATAATTTAATGTTTCAATGGGGGAAAATGTCCGTATTTTTAAAAAATACCTTCTGAAATATTTCAGAATGGGATGTCATGACGTTTCTAGATTATACTCTATTGATCAAATATACATGAAATCATAACCCTGTAGTACAATGAACAAAAGATACTCAGACTTCATTGTTACAAACTACATTGTCTCTAGCATAGCAAATCATAGTTATCAAAGTTTTAGCCTAATATTTAATAAAATTTTACTGCAGGATAAATTCGCTTAAAAAATTAAACAAGAACCTAAGGCTGTGATGTGGTTGTCTCTCACTAGCTGGGGGAACACAAGGCATTCTGCTTCCAGAGCATGAAGGGCAATGACCAGAGTCATAGTTGGTGATGTGGATGGTTCAATATGTAAGTTTTTCCCATTCGGCCCATGTCTGTACATCACATCCAAGGACAGCATGCCTCAGAATGCTGACTCTGAAATCAGCTATTAAATGGATATTTTGGCTTTCTGTATTGTTTTCTTAAGAGTGCAGTTGTCCTGGTCAAATTACAGTATGTTCTTACCAAAATTCTCCTGTACAACTAAAATGACATATTTTTCTTTCCTTTCCTGTCATTAAATTATGATGAAGTGTTGGTGACCTTTCTGTTATGGTTACCGTTATTGCTATGGGGATAGTCCTATACATTCCAAAAGAAGAAAAACCACATTAGTTCAATATATAATATTATTTAAGGCCCTTTGTCAGAAGTAGGAGCAAAAGTTGTTATATTAGTATAAAGTCTTAATAAATATTTATGTACCTATAATGATTTTAGTGTTGGATAAATTATATGCACAATGTATTAATTTGCATAGTATTTTTTACAAAGCCCTTTCACATATATTTATCTTATTTGAACCTCATGAGACTCTGTAGAACTGGTAGGTTAGTTACTATTAACTCCATTTTACAGAGTAGGAGTGTGGCAGACACTTGGAAGACACCTGACATCCATTCATCCCATCAACGCCTCCAAATTGCTAACAACATCCTGATTGTGTTTGAGAGAGAAACGTGCTTTTCCTCAATTTAGTATTTGTTTTCACAAATCATTGTTTAGTGATTTAAGTATAATGACATAACTTATTTAGCGATTTAGGTATAATGACATAAGTATATATCATTATTATATGTATGTCTCATGTAATTTATACACACACACACTCACACACATATATGTCATAGCCCTGCTGTTAGGGATATTTAACACGGTTCAGGCTCATGACTCAAAAAAGAGATCGGCTAGTATTTCTGAGAAGTCTTTGTATGCTCGGGGTTTTTTTTGGTGGTGGTTATTTGTTTTGTTTGCTTTCTTAATTAAAAGAACCAACACAGCTATCTCTCTTCTTCATTCTTTTTCTTGCCTTGTATGTAAATTTAAGGACTACAGCTACCATAGCCATTATGCGACCAGGAAGGAAAGACCAAAAGAATCAGAAATATTGGCTCAGCAGTTTGCTTCTGGACTTTGTTACAGGAGAGAATAAACTCTCATTAGAGACTGTAGTTAAGTTTTCTGTTACCTGCAGTCCAGTGCATTCTCAATTGAGTCTGAGACTGAATGTTTAAGTGACATCCCCAAGGTCGTGCAACCTATAAGAGGCACAGGTAAGATTAGCTTAAGTCAGTCACTCTTCAGAAAGCTGTCTCCTATCCACTTACTGGTCAACAATATTTTATTAAATACTTATAAACTGCTACTATAAATACTAAGATGAATCAGACACAATCTTTTTCCTTAACTCCACAAGTCAAGGAGATAAACATGTAAGCAAATAGGAATAGTAAAGATGTTGACAGGAAAAACTATGAACCAAACAAAATAGGTCTAGAGGCAAATCAAGCTTATGACCTGTGGTTCAGAAGATATTTGAGCAAGGGTTTGAAAGAGAAAGAGATTTGCCTAATATAAAAGGAGAAAGGTATTTCAGCTTCAAGGAGGAGCAGCAGGAAAGGCATACAGGTGGAACTACAGTTGTTTTGTGTAGATCTGTGTGCTTAAGTTTGTTTCTTCTGAAGGTATAGTCTTAGAAAAGGGATTGCATGCATGCCATTTATTAACATGATCCCAGAGAATAAGTACAGGAGTTTTGGAAGAGTGAAACAAGGATAGGGAAGAACCAATACAAGGGTGCATTACTAAGTAGGGTCCTACTGGGTATCTGGAGCACAATTCTGCTCAGACTCTCTGAAGAACTATATAAAACATGCCTCAGAATTGTGCCCCTGAAGGCTAGAACATGGGAATATTTATCCATCGGCTCCTTTCCTCCACTGGTCAAGGGTTGCCCCATGAATTGTTAACTACTTTGTACTTTCAGCTTTGTACATGTCAAGAAAGTTCTCAACAGCATTCTTTCCATCCTTCCAGGAATGTCCCTGGACAGAAATCAAGAGGTAAGAGGTACAGCTGAAGTATTGTTAATTTATACCTTTAGAAAGCTGGTCTCTATAGCAGTAGCTGGACTAAAAGGTAGACCAATAGGATATAAGGCCAGGCACAAAAGATGGTCTGATACACTGTGATACGGTTGTAGTGGAAGACATAATGTCTACAGATGAGACTAGAAGGGTAGACAGGGACTTAATTTTTTTAAAAAGCCTTAAATTCTGGTGGTAGGGGTGTTCTTAAACCTGGGGTTCCCTCCTCCTTAGGGCACACCCTTGAATTATATGTAGGGGTTTGTTTATATAAGTACGGGCCTGTATTTTTTCTTAGTGGGAGGCCTTAGAGTTTCAGAGGACTCAGTGATTTCGAATAGGTTTAGAGACCCCTCTTCTGGTCAATAAGCAGAGTAGAGATAAGAAAATATTGGGTTAGAGTTCACATTTCAGCTTTTGCTTACTGCTAATGTTTCATGCTTTTTGAATCTTATAGATTGGAAGGCTAGAGTCCAAGATGCATTTGGTGACAAGCCTCTCTGGTCAGCATTCTGTGATTTACCCTGAGATATCTATGGGCCTACTGGATGGAAAACTCTGGTGTGATTGTATTTTTGTTATGAAACATTGCTGTTGAGTGCTATACTTTCTTGTAGACCTCTATGTATTATCTTATTTCATTCTGACATGATTCCCAACATCTACACTGAGTTTAGAGCCATATCTTTGTATAAGATGTGACTCCTTGATGCACCTGTCAACACCTAGACTCTCTACAGTAATTGTTGGCTGGAAAAAGTCTGTGATATCTCCACTCTCCAAACTTCTAGAGCCTCAATTTCAATAATAAATTTGGAGCATGGATATATTTTCCCCTGAAATATGATTTGCTATGCTAGAGACAATGTAGTTTGTAACTACATTCCTTCCAGAGGATTTTCAAGGGTAGCAGAATATTATGAGTTTAGTTAAGAAGAAACTAGCACCAAGTTCTGTGTGCTTACCATGGGATTTATATAAATATTTTAGAGTTATAACATTCTATTTTAAATTGATAAAGACCTAACTTCTACCACATCCCAGAACTCTACATTTCAACTTCTTCTGCCCCGACATTTTATGTTATTGCTGTCACAATTCACATATTTTATATTGTGCATACATTAACAAATTATTTGTTATTTTTACCATTTTTGCCTTTTAATTTTTATGCTATAAAGGTAATGTGTATACTATCATTACAATATTAGAGTGTTTTAAATTTGACTATATTTTTACATTATATATTTCCATACATTTCAAGTTGTTAATAGTGCCCTTTCATTTCAACTTGAAGAATTCCCTTTAGCATTTCTTGTTAGGCAAGTTCAATGGTAATGAACTCCCACAACTTTTGCTTTTCTGAGAAAGTCGTTATCTCTCACTCCTTCATTGCTGAAGAACAAGTTTGTTGGGTGAGATATTCCTGATTGAGTTTTCCTCTTTTAGTACTTACGATATATTATTCCACTCTTCCTGGCTAAGAAATCCACGGATAGTTTTATAGAGGTTCCATTTTGTGCAACAAGTTGCTTTTCTCTCGCTAAAATTCTCTGTCTTTGGCAAAAAAGTTTGATTACAATGTGTCGTGGTGAAGATCTTTTTTATGTTTAATCTATTTTTGATTATTTGGGATCCATGAACCTAGATGTTCATTTCCCACTGCAGATTTGGGAAGTTTCTGTTATTTCTTTAAAATGACTTTCTTCCCCTTTATTTCTCTCTGCTCCTTTTAGGACTTTCATAACACATATATTGGTTTTGTTGATGGTGTCCTAAAAGTCCCATAAGTTTTCTTCACTTTTTAAAATTTTTTGTTCTTTTTGTTCCTCTGGGTTATTTTAAATGTCCTTTCTTCAAGCTTGCTGATTGCTTCCTTCTTCTGCTTGATTAAGTTTACTGTGGAAATATTTAAGCTCTATATGGAAGTTTTCACTTGGGTCATTGTATTTTTTAGCTCCTGAATTACTGTTGGGTTCTTTTTAATGGTTTGTATTTATTTGTTTAAATTATTTGTTTTCCTGATTTTGTGTAGTTGTCTATATGTGTTCTCTTGTAGTTCACTGAGCTTCATTAAGATGATTATTTTTAATTCTTTTTCAGGCAATTTGTAGATCTCTGTTTCTTTATGGCCAGTTACCGGGGCTTTATTTTGTTCGTTTGTTGATGTCACTGTCATTCTTGAGCCTTATTATTAGTGATCATTGAGGATTTGTGTTGATGTTTGAGCATTTGAAGAGGTAGGCACCTCCTCCAGTCTTTACAGACTGGCTTTAGCTGGGAAAGCCCTTTACCAGTCAGCCCATTTAGAGATTCTGGAAGTGTTGGAAGGTGGGGTCTACAGGCAACCATGGTGCTGAAGTCCTCAGGCTGGTTGCCCTGGTTTCTGGGTCCATTGAGGCGTATCTGGAATCTGGGTCTGTAGAGATAGGCTTAGAGCCTGGGTTCACAGAGGATAGTCTAAGGCCTGGGCCACTAAACAAAATAAATCTGAACAGCCTAAGTTATTTAGTTAACAAAGATTCTCAGATTTGATTTCCTAAATGTCAACTATATGCTCTTTAACAGAGGGACAAAGGATAATGGAAGGTTGAAAGTAAAAGGACAAGTATAGGTATAATAGAAAGGTATATCAGGCAAATATGAAAATAAACCTGATGCAGCAATATTAATATTCAGTATACATATTTACATATAAAATATATGTTTAAAAAGATAGAATAAAAGAGTTATAAAGTGAAAAAAGAATGCTACTGTGGAAATCCAAAATAAGTATAAAATGTGTAAAATTAATTTCCACTGTTTTACTTTTTTAAATATGAATATTTGACATAAAATTCTATATTTAGTTAACATTACTGCTATCCTCCTAAACCTTATTCAGCAGTTTGGACCACCTGACTTTTATTTTCTTTCTCATCTTATGTTAAAGTGTTCAAAATTTTAGTTCCAATTTCCTCTTATAAACTTCAAATTAATAATTATTTTTACAGTTAATGAATATTTATATTTATGCACAATTTAAAGCATTATTTTGCTCATCATTGCTTCTTTATCTCATTTGTTCTATCTGGATAAATTTCTTACATATGGAAAGGTAATATTTAATAGGAAATACAGAGCCAAAGAGTTGTTGGTGATCCCTCTCAGTCTTCATTTATTTCAAGATTTATTTTGCAATCATTCTTGAATATTTAGTTGATATACATTATATTAATAGCTGTTTTCTCTTAGCCATTGAAAAATATATTCTATTGTTGCCTGACTCTTATTGTTACTTTTGAAATTTCTGCTCTCAAATTAACTATGTTTCTGGAGATAAAATACCCCAATTATTCCTAACAAGGGCTATGTGCACTTGTTATATGCAAATTGTGTGAATTGTGCATACTAAATTCTCGAATCTTCACAGCAACCTAGTGATTGATATATTTATTATTATGTATTTTACATGAATATAACTAATAAATATTATATATATAAAGCCTGGGTTCATGTGGGCTGGCCTGCCCCTGATGCAGAACTGGACTCTGGGACTCTGAGGGCCAGCCCAGTGCTGGGGTGGGTCTGGAGCCTGGGGCCACAGAGGTCTGCCTGTTGCCTTCGGACTGCAAGGGCCAGCTTTGAATCACGGTTCAGTAGGGCAGACCTTGTGCTAGGGTCTAAGGTGAATTTGCATGCTCACTTCACTCTCCTTCCCCTACTTGGAGGTTATCTGTCTCCATACTGCACTGTGTGGGCTTGGGGTGGAATAACAAACGTAATGTGAAACTGTCCTTTCTACCTCACTCAATGCATCTTTTTTTTTTAAATTTCTGTGCCCTACACAGGTGCTATAATCTCTCACCTGGATTCCAGAGCTCTTGTGAAAGTATGTTCGTGCATAAATTGTTCAAATTGATGTTTCTGTGAGGGGATGAGCCCTGGCAACTCCTATTCTGCCATCTTGCTGATATCACTCTCTGAAGGCATATTTGTTACTTTCATAATTGAGATTTAAATGGTTATGTTGAGAATTCACACACAGACATTTCAATCTGTACACAATTATTAACAGACATACCCAAAATGTAAAAAGTCATGCGTTATAAATCTTTTTTGAACAGTTATTCCAGTGACTTTTCAGCTTAAAATCTGGAAGCAAATTTTCCTTAAGATGATATCAAGTACTAATATATTTAAATGTTGATAAGCTGTTACATAAGTTTCAAAAAAGCACAATTTAATATCATATATACTACACACTCAAATTTTTAATCTTTCACAAAATTACTAGGAAAACAGGACTAACATGACCAAAGGTGTTACAGAGTGCATGTAATTCTGACATAGAAAGCTATGATCAAGGAGCGGTTTTCTTTAGGAAGTAATTCTACCAAAAGAAAAGAAAAGAAAAGAAACCTCATAGGAATAGAAGTAATTTTACATGTTCAAGATATGTTAAGTGCACAACTATGACTCCATATTGCCATTTAGTATGCTTTGTATTACAGGATAAAAAGTACCACCAGCTAGAATATTAAGCTGCTACCCAAGACAGTCAAAGTCTCCCATAAGTCAATATCCCACGATTTTCTGGTTACACCAAAATAATAATAATAATAATAAAAAACAGAAAATGATTTTACCTCTTAAAAAATTACACTTAAAAAATGGGAAGAGGTGGGATTTTCCCTTTCCTAAAAATGCTTGTAGAACTACTAAAAAACTTGCATTTACAAAATGGTTGATAAAAATATTCCTCTGGATTTACAAGAAGGGAGACAAGAATCACTGATAAGCCATGATATATAATATTAACCAGACTTGGCTTCTTTCATTTCACTTCATCAGAGGCTGGACTCTCCTCATTTTTAGTTTCTCTGTTTTCTGCAGGTAAATTTTATTTGGTCTCTTGGTTAGTCACTTCCCTTTGCTCCCTTTACCTTTTTGTTTGCATTTTTTTTTTTTTTTTTTGTCTAAAGGTTTATCCTTTCCTGCTGCCTTTCTTGGCTTCATTTCCACTTTTGCAGGAACAGGCTTAGCTCATTGATCTCTTGGGCTCTTCCTTTACTGCTCTTCCAGTGGAGCTGACCTTCTCTTGAGCATCTTGGTAGCAAGGAGGGCTGCCTGGATACTGCTGGTCCTCCTGAAACTTTATTTCTTTAAAAAATATTCTGTAGCTCACTTTTCAGTAATTCAAATTTACCTTCTCCTTTGAGTTTTCCTAATTAGAGATATTTTACTATGCTCTGCATCTGTCTGGCTTCACAGTTCCATGAGATAATACCAAAATCTATATTTTTCTTGGATTTGCTCCTTGTTTACCAGATTTCTTTCACTAGCTTAACCATGCCTAAGGCACATTTAATAGCTATTTGTACATAATTTAAGAGAATTTGATTAGAAACCAAAATTTGTTTATTTCATTCATGTCCATTGTTCATTCATTCACGTATTGATCAATCCAACGTTTCATTATGCATCTACTAAATGTCATAAAGTCAGTAAAAAAATCTTAGGGGACCAAACACTAATAAAGGTGACGACTGATGCCAGAGACTGCTGGGCTATGAGAAAGACCTAAGCTGCTTCAGTTCCATGAGGCTACTGACACATATTTTAAAATGAAGACATGACACACTTTTTTTTTTTACACACTGTCTTGGTTTGGATTGCTATTACAAAATACCACAGACTGGGTGGTTTAAACAGCAAATGTTTATTTCTGACAGTTCTAGAGACTGGAAGTACAAGATCAAGCTGCCGAACAGTTGGGTTCTCTGTGAGGGTCCTCTTCCTGTTATATACTTTCATGGCCTTTCCTTAGTGCATGCACAGAGAGAAAGATCTTGAGTCTCTTTTTCTTTTTGTAGGGGAATAAATCCTACTATGTGGGCTCTAACCCTCACGGCCCAATCTAACCCTAATTAGTTCCCCAAGGTCTCATTTCCAAATACCATCACATTAGGGGTTAGTGTTTCAACATATGAATTTTGGGAAGACATAAACAGTCCATAGCACATATTACATTTAATAAACTAATGGATTTTACACACACAAGTCAATGTGATATAAGTATTATCTCCATGCAATCATAGTGGGATTTATAAACTATACTAACTCATAGTGTCCTGCAAAGCAGTATGGTCCAATAATAGACCCAAGTTTAAAGTTATCTGTTAAATGCCATCTGGTCAGCCTGTGTCTATCTGTATATCTGTGTTTGGAGACAAGGTCAAATTTCTAAATTTGATGGCTTCTCTGAATGTGAGACCTGGGCCAAATGGCTCCAGCTGTTTGCTAGCAAATTAGAATAAATTATATGTACAGATACAAGACACACAGTTAACTATATACAAATATAATTCAAAGTTTTTATTCATATCCATAAGCTAGCCAAAACCACTAGTTGTATCAAGTCTGAAGGGAAATGGTACATGTCTTCTTTCTAGTTCTTCTGTTCCAAAATATTCCTGGAGGATCTTTGGTGTAGTTATTTCAACATTGCCAAAGATTCAAGACCACGCAAGACCTAGGAAAGCCTCTTGCCTCAGGTATGCATGACCCTGAGCTTCAGTAAAACTCAACTGGTGGGTCCTGAAGGTTTGGTCCTATCCAAATATCTCCATTGAAGAGAACACTACAAATACTCTAAGCTAATACATGTCAGATTTATGGTCTTGGGTATCAATTTTGTATTGTGTCCAAATACTGGTGACAAGAAGAATATAATTAAACATTCTTGATTCTTAGTTTGATATAAATTTAAAAGTTAGTAAGTTCTTTCTTTCACATCAACTATTTTTAGACACAGTTGGCAGGCCATATGGATATATTTCTAGTTCTTTATTTCTAGTAAGGTTTTATTTAAAAAGAAAAACACAGACTAATGCTAAAGCTTTCAAATTAGTGCAGATTTCAATGCTAGCCATTTAGATGCTCACAGGATGCTTTTGACACTTTCATTTGCCTACATGGAGAGAATTTTTTTCTCTCCCAGTAGCACCTTGGATACACACCTGCCTGTTTAAAATCAGGCATACAAAAGAGAAAGTGCTGATGAGTTTGGTGCTGTCTAGACAAGTATACTACAGTGCACTGTTGGGCCAGTGGTTGCCATGGTAATGCACAAATAAGCTTTTACAGCTCTGCTAAATAGTGAGTTGTGGATGCTTCCTTTACGATAGACAATTCCCCCCAACCCCCCCATCCCCTGCCACCTTGAAATGTGAATTGCCAAAGACAATCTGACTAACTGTAAGACATGGAACCATGGCATCCAACGATGTTTCAGTGCGTAAGATGAATGCCATGCTTTAATGTTCCTTGTCAAAGTAATTCATTTTCTTTGCCATTTGTCAGCAGAGTTACAAGTTCCTCATTATGTAGCAGAGCCTGAGCCTAAGAAACAGCAGTGAGTGGGCAGGAAATTTAGTGTTTTCACTTGCTTCAATAAATGATAGCTTTGGGGTCTTTTTCTCATTAGAGTTATGCCTTTCTTCCTTTGAACTAATAGTTTTGGGTCTCATACTCTTCACTGGCCCTGGGATAATCTCTGGTGTACAAATTTGGGTTTGAGATTACCTCTTTGCTCAATGAGCTGATAGTTTTGTGGGTAACACAGAGAAACGGAGCACTGCAAAGCAAATTTCGATAAGTGGTACATGTGACAAGCAGGGTGCTTCTGGAACACACAGATATGAACAAAACTCAGTCCTAGAAGGACAGTGAAAGCACCCTGGTAGACATGGTATCTAGCCTGTAGGATGATAGGAGGAATCCAAGCAAAGTGGTGAAAAGCATACCAAGAAGAGGGAACAGGGGATGCAAATTTTCAGAGGCACTAGGGAAAAAACACGGTGTTCCAGTCAGCTGAAGAAATTGAGGGAGGAATGTAGAGTGTAATAGGCTGTGTGAGGGAGGAGAGTAAAGAGAGGTGAGTCTTCAAAGGTAAGTAGGGTTATACTTATGAGATCTTAGCTATGTTTAAAGTTTGGAACTTTATCTTAAAAGCACTGAGGAGCCAATGAAAGCTTTAAGCAGAGGAGTAACACTTTTTAGAAACTTACTTCTAATTGCAGTATGGACAATGAATTGGAAGACAGCAAGATTGGAGGCAGGAAGAAGAGTTACATAGGCTTTTTTAGTAGCCAACAGCTTGTCAAATTCAGGGATCTTTTTTGAATTATTATCTTATCCATCTGTAGTGAAGACTGTTAGTGGTCCTTCCATATCATGCTTTATTATATATAGTAAGAAGTTGAAATTCATCTGGGCACATAGCTGCCCAGCTGAAATATACATTTTCTAGACTCCCTTGTAGCTAGGTGTGGCCATGGGATCTAAACTGAAATGATACATACAACTCTTAAGGCAAGCCCTTCCCATTTTCCTTTTCTTCCTTCCCGCAGTCTTGAATAAAAATGTATGCAAGAAGTGAAGGAATTACCTTAGACTATGAGATGGACGCCCAGTGCCAAGGAAGCAGAGCAATAAGGCTGAAGGGGCCTGGGACACTGATGATTGTGGACTCACCATTTTAGCCCTGAACCATCTAACACTGTCATTTTGATTTCTCAGTTACAGAAGCTAAACTAGTATCCTAATACACTGTCTTTATGTCATTTGACAGTTAATCACTTTCTCCATAAACTATACTACCTCTTCTTCATGACAAGTTCCATGTCTACCTATCTACAGCTTATAATCTATCTACCCATCCATGTCTTTGTCCTTTAGCTACTATTTAGTAGCTATAACTTCATCCTTTAGCTACTCTCTATTTAGTAGTTTTCTTGAATTCTCTTTGTCTTTTTCCCGTTGTGAGTGTGATTCAAGGCTCTGTTCTACACTTCCTGCTTTGGACTCATGACTTTATTCAATACAGCCAGCTTCCAATTTTATATTTTAGCCTGATCTTTATCTAGACTCATTTTCAAATGTCTGCAGCATATTTCCATTTATGTCTCTAACTATCATTTCCAAACCATCATATCCCAAACAAAGCTTGTCATTTTCTTCTCCTCACCCACATGATTCCACTTCTTGGGCCTGTCTTTTCTTTCCAAGGCAATATTATTTTTTTTTCTACCTTGTCAGCCCCAAAATCTTATGGTTAACCTTTACTGCCTCCCTTCCCTTCATCTCTTGTGTCTTGTTGCTTTGATTTGTTTCAAATGACAGTTATATTTGGTTCTTCCTATTATTGTTGCCAGTTTTCAATTGAGCCTGCTAGCTGAGTCTCCTTCTTCCATTCTCTTCCTTTACTACTCTTTTTGAAATATGTAAAGCTGTGACCAATTTCATAAAACACCACTTTTCTTTTTCCCTTCAAGAACTGATGGAGGGTGTCTAGGTTTGATCACACCAGTTCCCTAAGAAAGACTGTAATGCAGTAGAAAGAATGAAGGTTTTAAAGTTTGACAAAACAGGGTTTGAATTACTAATTCATTAATCACTAGGTGTGTGATCTTTAGCAAATTTTTTACCACTTGAAGCTTAAATAGTGGCATGTAAGAAATAGAGATAGTAAGAATTCACATCTGGAGGTTATTGTTAGGCTCAAATAAGATACCTTGTGGGGTCTGGCACAGTCAGTGTCATTTTCCTACTGGGTCATGACAATCTAGTACTCCTATACTCACAATGTCTAAGATATAGTTTCTTCTGCCTCAGGGTGACTATGCTCAGTTCCACCTCTGTACCTCTGCCTACATTGAGGCATAGATATGTATATGATATATGTATATCCCATAAGATATGTCTTTCCTTTTTTATTCAACAAATATTTATTAAGAGCCTTCTATGTGCCAGGCACTGTTCCAGCCACTTACTTAAATCCTGCTCATTTTTATGACGTAGTCAAGCTCCATGAAGCCTCCTGCAGATACTCTGGTGTCTACAACAGTAAAATACATATGCCCCCACAAAAGGGAAGTGGCTTTCCTAAGGTTACCAAAGTCATTAATAGAATGGAATTTTATATATACGTATGTGTGTGTACATATATAGAGAGTTCCAATATAAAGAGAGAAAGAGAGAGACAGACCGACCACGTTTTCTTTATCCATTGATCTGTTGATGGACAATTAGGTTGATTCCATATCTTGGCTTTTGTGACTATTACTGCAATTAACGTGAAAGTGCAGAGAGTAGAAGGGTGGTTATCAGAGGCTGGGGTGGTAGGGAAGTTGGAGATGTTGATCAAAGGTACAAAATTTCCCTTAGAAAGAATAAGCTAAAGAGACCTATTGTGCAACATGGTGACTATAGTTAATATATTGCATTCTTGAAAAATGCTAAGAGTAAATTTTAAGTGTTCTAATGACAAAAAATAACTGTGTGAGGTAATGTATACATTAGCTCATGTTTTCCATTCCATAATGAGCATGTATTTCAAAACACCATGTTGTACATGATAAGTATAAACACTTTTGTCAACTTAAAATAAAATGTTTTAAAAAGAGACAATGTCCTGTAAGACATGAATACTAGTATGGTTTGAATGTGTGTCCCTTCCAAAATTCATGTTGAAACTTACCCCCAATTGTGGTAGTAGTAAGAGGTGGTGCCTTTGGGGAAGTGATTAAGTCATGAAGCTCCACCCTCATGAGTGGAGTAGTGCCTTATAAAAGAGCTGGAGGGAACTAGCTTAGGTCCTTTCTGCCTTTCTATATTCCACCAGGTGAGGAGTTCTAGAGAGCACCTTAGGGGATTCAGCTGTTAACAATAAGACTTTTTCTCCAAATGGTGGTGGAAGGTAAGGAAGGATGGCAAGTGAGGGAGTGTTATGTGATTTTTCTAGCTTCACATGTATAGTCTATTTTTTTGTATCTCTTGCTGTTGCATCAGAGCCTCTAAGAGGGCCTCAGAATTTATCAGTATTACGCTGCTGCCTTACATCTTCTAGTGTATGTGAGGCCCCCTTCACACTCTGACGAGGGGCGCAGTCTCAAATACTGGCACAGCCTCAAAGCTGAACATTTGCAGCATCTTAGAGATTCTCAGGTTTACAATCACCCTGTTTATGATCATTACTCTTGATAATTTAAATATTCTTCTTGTCAAATGAAGAGACATTTATGAAGTACCTATTATGAGCAAAGCATGCTATTGAGGTTGTATTTAAAGCCGGGAGTCCTGGGTTTTAGTTCCATCCCATCAATGACCTTGGGACCTTAGGAAAGCCCTTTCCATTTTTTGTGGGGGAGGGGGTGTGTATGTATTTTACTAGCAAATTGGGAGGTAAGTCTTCCTTAGGGTAATATGTTCTATGACTCAATACAGTGTCATTGTTTTTGGAGTGTACAAGCAGGACATTAAACCATTACAAGTGGACATTGGAACATGGACTCTGGAGCCAGATCACTAAGGTTCAAATCTTGGCTCTACCACTTTAGTCCTGTGTGACCTTGAGAAAATCACTAAACCTCTCTGTGCCTAGATCCCTTAAAGTAGATAGAGTGAGAGAAGCTTCCTCAAAGGGTTGTTGGGAGGACTGAAAGAGCTTATTGAAGAACTTCATACAAAGGGACATGCATGAGAGAACTGCTTGGGGTGGTGGAAGCACTCTATATATCCTGGTTGTGGTGATGACAGTGGTGGTCATACTACTTTATACTCTTGTTAGAACTCAGAACTGTATACTTAAAAAGAGTTAATTTACCATAAGAAACCTGATTTTGAAAATAAATGTATGATTCCAACTATATAACATTCTAGGAAAGGCAAAACTATATAGACAGTAGAAAAATCAATGATTTCCAGGGGTTAGGAGGTAGGGAAGCAGGGATGAATAGGTGGAGCACAGGGAAATTTTAGGGCAGTGAAACTATTCTTTATCGTACTGCAGTGGTGGACACATTGTCATTATACATTTGTCAAAACCCATAGAATGTACAATGTTGAGTGAACCCTAATGTAAACTATAATCATTAATAACAATGTATAAATATTGGCTCACCAGTTGTTAACAAATATACCACATCAATGCAAGATGTTAATAATAAGGGGAGCTTTGGGAGGGGGGAGGGTTCTATATAAGAACCCTCTATGCTTTTCATTTAATTTTTTCATAAATCTAAAACTGTTCTAAAAAGTCAACTCAATTACAAAAAATTACAACTACCTAAAAAAGTTTTAAATAGAAGCACTCAGTAAGTTTGTTACTATTATTACTATTCCTTCCTATAAAAACAACCAAAGTGTCTCTTTTTCTTTCTTTTTTTTTTTTTTCTTAAAACCATGCTGAGATACCTAGGCTTGGGCTGGATCTCAGGGAGATAAGTGAAAGAAAAGGCAACAGAGAGTGGTTCCTCCCCATACAAACTTCTTAAATAATTATTTTTAAGGTTAATATAAGCTTATAAGTGTCTCCCTCTCTGAGCATCTGAGGTCTGAACTGCACATGGAAGCTGCTCTTTTCTCCTGAGCTGCTCTTGCGCACCATGATTCAGCCACAGATGCTCTTTCTCGTTTCATGATGTGTCTGCCGGAACTGAAGACATGGAACAGCCAATTAAATATCACATTTTCAGTGCCCTTGGGAAAACCATACAGGAAACAGACTGTGTTTATATCTCACACCTCTGGGGAGGCTGCACAAGCTGAAAGCAATGTAGGATTTTTCCTTCTCTTTATTCTCAAAGAAGAATTAAAAACAAAAATCCAAGCCACCCAGCCACCCAAAACAAACAAGAAAAATGTAGTTTCAAATATAGAAACACTCTCCTTCATGATGAATTTGCATGTGGGAGAATTGTCATAAAGTCTGTGAAAAATCTGGCCACAAGCTTTTTAATTTGAGGGGCTCAGCAGTTCTTCATGCTGAGAGTTATTAGAGCACATATCCCAAGTCCACCCAGCCTGGGGCCAACCTTTCCTTGGCTCTGTCAGGGAGCACTTTGTAGGGTTTCACCTGCTGATGGAGCCCTAGTTGACAAGCTCATAGTGAGGGTGTGAGCACTCCCAGGGTGCCAGAAGTCTAGCAGCCCAGGTTCACTGAGATGAGTAGTCTGTGTGAAGCTGTAGACAGGCTACATAATCTCCCCGAGCTTCACTGTTTACATTGGTGAAACATGTGGGTTAGACTAGAAAATCTCTAGGGTGCCTTCCAGCCCCACCATCCTGTGATTCCAAATTCCAATTCAGTGGTTTTCCAGAGCTGAAATCCTTTGTGAAAAATAGTTCTAATCAACTAATTCATGTATATGTCTGTTTCTCAATTTCTATTTTTTCATTGCATAAGTGAAACATGAAAATGAATAATAAAACATGAAAAAAACTTGACAGATAAGGCCAGAGCCCCTCTGATTACCAGCTCTGTTACCTTCCCTTCTGCCCTTTCCCAGAAATAACCACTGCTATTACTCTGCATGTATTCTTCCAGATCTTTACACACCCATATAGATCCAGAGAAAATAGGCGATATTGTTTTCAGTTTTTACATAAATCATATTAGTTGTTTTATTTTTAATAGCTATGTACTATTCCATAGTATGAATAAATTCTTGTTTGTCTACCTCCCTACCAATGTTTATTCAGGTCACTGATTTTTTTTTATTAATATGATACAATCAATGCCTCATGGTGAATGAGTGGGTACATTTTTCTAAAGTAGACACCAGTAAGTGGAACTCCTGAATTAATTACTTCATTTTAATAGGTATTAAATTGTTCCAGAAAGTGTCTATGCCAAATTGTACACCTATAAGGAATACATTTTCAAAGGGTCAGGTAGACTAATGGTTAAAAACATAGGATCTGGAAACAGACTGCCTACCAACGCTTATTGGTTTGGGACTTTGATCAAGATATTTTCCCTGTGCCTGTGTTTCCACATATATAAAATAGAAATAAAATGCTTATACATGATAATTTGTTCTAGGGATTATTAGCACAGTTGTCGGCACAGGTAATTAATCAATGTTAGCTCTAATCACTATTTTTACTAGCTTTGGTTTGAGGAGCTTCAAGCTTTTTAACCAAATAGGTCTATAATCCCACCTCCCAAATCACTCAATGAGTCAACATTTTTCCAGACCCAGAGGTTAAATGCCTGCTGGGCTCATTTAACTCACACTTCTTTATCTTTCTGTGAAGTGAAGCCAGCAGGGCCCTGACTGACAGGCCACCAGAGCCTGTTTGTACAACAATCTTTGCTAATGTAAATAGCTAAATGCAAACTGCAACATCTAAGAACCTTCAGGGGATTTGAGGACGTTCTTGGAAGGGGCTGATTTCATTCATATTTAAGAAGCAAAAGACCTCCAACACAGACCATCCTGATCCCACATGCAAAGCCACCCCTAGGGGTTGCAGGACCAGGACAAATCACACAGGGCCAACCTCCCCAATAATACTTTCATGCAGGCGAAATCAGGTGAAAATGCACACCAAAGGTAGCTTGGAGGGGGAAAAAAAAGATGAAAGAAAAATGTTTGCAGCTGAAAGGAAGTTTGTAAAGAATGAAGGTCCTGTTTTGTCTACTTTTCTTTGATGTTACTAGAGAACACCTGAGCATGGACAGACCCTGGGTGGGCCAGCTTTGGTTAACTTGCTGGGCACCAGCTGGAGAGGCCTCTCTCCATTTTGTTCCTCCCTCTTTTGCTAGTTGTATACTAGTACACCTGCCACTGAGGCAAGGGGAAGCATGGTGGGGGATCTGGGAGGTTTCCGGCGAGGATGCTGTCTGCTCACATAGAAGCTCATCCCAAAGGGTTACCAAATCTAGCTGCTTTCAAAGGGATCGTAAACACATGAACTAGATTTTATTTTAGTAAAACTTTACAGAATAATTACTGATGCCTAGAAAGGTTAATGGACTTGCTTAAGGTCATACAGATAGTGTCAGAGCCTCTAAAGGACCCAATGTGTGTTTCACAGCCTAATGCCCTTTCCACACATGACACTCACTTTTTAATATACACAATAAGTGACCTAAACAAAAAACTCATATTCTTATATTAAAGCTCCTAAGACATAAATTTATTCTCAGACATATGGCTTGGACTTTGGTGTTCTGTATAAAGTACTGTGTTCGAAGCAGTATGATGGGAGATTAAGAGGAAAGGTTGAGAGTGTCACCAAATCTCCATCTGAATTCCAGAGCCCATGTTAGTAACTAATCTGCACACTGCCTTTACTAGAGGGAATGCATTCTATCCTTAGCTCAACTACCTGACCACCTGGGACAGTGCCTACTGGTACCCTAAATAATCACCAAGTTGATTGCATTGGGGCATTCAAATTTGCCTATTTTATGATACGAAGATTGTTTTTTTTAACTTGAAAAAAACCGACTGGTTTGATGACTTGCTTCAGAGACATTGAAAGAACATTTAAACTTAAATCCTTGTCCTCTTTTCAGCTTCCTTTTGACAAAAAGTAAAGTTGTATTGATTGGTTGGCGGCTGGTTGAGTAGTCATGCTTTCAACATGCAGTTGTCGTCTACTCTGTGCTAGATTGTTTTTATAAGTTTGATGCCAGCCCCAGTATGTCTTGATTTTAAGTTGCTTTTGTTTCTGTATGTTTCAGTTTAGCCTTTTTGTAATTTTACCTCAGATTTTTATGTTTATAGAAACATGCTAAATATTGCTGCATAATGACAAAACACAGCTGTAATAGGAAATTTCCCCAGAATCCAAAGTGCTTGTGCTTGATTTACAAATGGAAGCTAGCCTGCAGGTTTCCCTGGAAAGCAGGGCTGGGAGTGCCGAGAGGAAGCGTGGGAGTCTTGTCCTAGTGTTTGTCACCCCACAGTGTGGGCCATAGCAGCACTATGTCCAGAAGTTTATCTGAGCAGGAAGTAGGTCAGGCCTTGGGGCCATGTGGTGCTGTGTAGTACAGGCTTTACTGTGAGCACAAGGTGTGCTTGTTATAGACAGGAGAGCAGAATCCAAAAGCCAATGATAGTTCTTCAGCCCACATGATGGTTGTCCTACCTCTGAACTACTGGCCTTAAAATAACTTAAGTGTCACATAACTTATCACTTAGTGAAAAAATGAAGCATTTTCCATAAATACTCCTGAAATCAAACTCTAGTAGTCTTAAGCTTCCTGAGGGTGTGGATCATATGGTAGTCTCACCCTACTGTCAGCTGTGTATCGGGGTGATGGGTGTAGAGTAGGTGATCAATAAAATATCCAACTGATCACTAAATTGTCTTCTTTGGGACACAGAAATTCCTTGAATTCTTTTCACCACTCTCTGGAATAGAAGCTCCACAGTAGATGGCTTTTTGTTGGTTTTGTTCACTGCTAGATCCCTAGCTTCTAGAAAAGTGATTACAACACAGTAAGAACTTAATAAATATTTATTAAATGAGAAAATAAATGGATGCATGTGCTGTTTTCTGTTTTCCTCAGGATGGCAGCAGAGAGAAAATGAGTAGCTGTCTACCTTCCTATAGCACATAAAAGCAATAGGAAGTGACAATAGCCACTGTCCCAAGTGGGAGTCCCTTTCAATACCAAGCCTGGAATCAACTCCAAAGGAGATTAAAAAAAAAAAAAAAGACCCATTCAGTCCTCTGCTATTTGAGTCTACTTTATAACTAACATGCTCACTTTCAGACTGCAATACCTAAAAATGAGAAAATGACAGGGAGCAATGGTTCTCTGAGTTTCCTACAACCAGCATCATCAACGTTGCTGGGAACTTGATAGAAATGCTCATTTTTATGTATTACACCAGACCTACCGAGTGTGAAACTCTGGAGGTAGAGCCAGTAGTTGGTGTTTTAACCAGCCTCCCAGGTGATTCTGATGCACACTCGTTTAAGAAACACTACTTAGAGGTCCGGGGCGCATGTTTCTACACTCCCCTCCCTCCCCTGCAGTAAGGTTTCTTTCTATTTTATTTCCTTTTACTTTTCTCTCCCTACATGATCTGGTTTTTCCACAACCCGGGTCTCTCCCACCAAGTCCAGAGCACCCACATTAACTGGTCTAGTCTCATCCTATATGTCTTGGTAGCATCTGTGTTCAGCTTTTGACTGAAAGGAGTAGGGTAGCTCTCATGAAGAAATCTAGACAAAAATATTTAGCAAACATAAGAATTTAGCCTGTAATCCCAGCACTTGGGGAGTCTGAACAGGAGCATCGCTTCAGCCCAGGAATTCAAAGTTGCTGTGAGCCATGAGAACACCACTGCACTCCTGCCTAGGCAAGAGATTGAGACCCTGACTCAAAAGAATTTGGGAGCTAGTAGGGGCTTTCTCGATCATAAGGTCTGATTCATTCACTTTAATACACAAGGAAAATGAGTCTAGGACTAAATATCTTACCCAAATCAAAGACTGTTAAAAGGCTAGAACTTGATCTGGCCATTTTTAAACAAGATTCCTCTACCATTATGCTAAAATGCTCCAAACAACCTTACGAGCATCAACCACCAACAAGAATACATAAAACATTTCTATGGTATAGTAATTATCACAAAAACCTTCAAATTCATTCCCATTTACCACCAAGAAGGCAAAGGGAAAGGTAATATATGAATAACCAGCCAAAGAACCAGTCATAAAAAATAAATGAGCCAAGAAAGTTCTTTTCCCTTCTACTCCACAGCACTGCACAGGGGTAGATCCTGCTGCCCATGTGCCTCTGGTATCCTCTACCATCAGCTGACTTACATAATGTGAATTGTTGAGACTGAAGAAGATGGTTAAAGAGGTCATTCCCAGTACTTCAAATTATAGCTTACACAGCTAGCTCCTTGTCTCTCACCCATTGAAAAGCCTTTATCTAGGAAGGAGTCATTCTGAACAAAGATTGTTGTCTTTGGCTGCTAGACACTCAGAAAGGGACTTCACAGTATGAAGTAGTTATTAGTTGTAGCTAGCCAAAAAAATCTCAGGCACAATTTAAATGGTGCAACAAAATATCCATCCAAAGAAAGGGAAATGATAAAAAGTTTAGAAAGGCAAATTGCTCTAAGAATGCAAAAAATTTTGCCAAGGAAAAAAGTCAATATTTGAATCAGAGATGAGAGTGTGCCAGGGCAGCTCTGTCCCATAAGATCTCCTCTGGCTATTTAGTGCAAATTAGGAAACCAAGGCTGGAAGCTTGTTTGAGGCCATGAGGGATGAAGGTTGAGAGACAGGTCTTAAAATGGCAATGCTAATGGGATCTGGAGTCAGGCACGACCTTGTACCCCGCTGGCTCACCCCTCTTCTACCCTACCATACCTGTAGGTATTTATTTTTCTAAAAACTGAAAGAGGTCAAGCCCGGCCATGCTGAAAACAGAATGGTTCCAGGAATCTTGCTGAGAAGTCCAAAAATATCTACCATCCCACAGGCAACTTTATCTGTCCAGTCTTTTTAAATCAGGTCATCCTCCTAACAGTGCCATGGCAATTCTGTTTCTTGGGGGGCAGTAAACATAAACCTAAACTAATTCAGGATCAAAGCACAGGTCATGTCATATATTTTATTAGCATTCTTACTCTCCATCAATTTGATTTTATAGGCTCACCCAAATTTCTTTCAGACTTCAGGTCTTTGGGCTAATTTTCAGGGCAGGCAAATACTCTGGAGCCTTCCTTATGATTCTCTTATTACATGCAAGTTGCATAATCACGTTGTGAGTGAAAAATGTTGTAATGAAATCCTTCTAGGACTTCCAGGAATAAACTTTCTTGGATGGGGTCCAAAATGAAATCACCTTATACTGAACTCAGGGATTATAGCAACAGTTGCAAGGCACCAGTGTGAGTATGTGTACTTGGGGAATAGGAAACACTTCTTTTGAGTTCTCTGTCTCCACAAATGATACCACTGTCTCCCTCAGACTACACTGAAGACCTTAGTGCCCCCTTTGATTGCCTCTTCCCGTTACCTAGAGCCAACATTTCAGCAAGATCTGTCATGTGTGTCTTTGAACTATTTCTTCCATTTATGCTTTTTTCTTCATTGTATTGCACTTTAATCCTAGATATCATCAGTTAGTGATGAGACCCAGGGTCTCATTCTTTCTCACTATTCATTCCATTTGCACTTTATCCATTCTAGCAATTTATACTTTAATCTTGAGTCCAGTCAGTTAGTGCTTAGGTTACTGCAGAAATTGCCTAGCTGGCCTCCCAGAGTCCAGTCTCTCTCTCTCTCTCCTTCAATCTGTCATAAACTCAGCTTCCAGTTGGTACCCAAAGGAAATTTCTTTGCATCTTTTTCAGAGCAATCCCTAGCAATATTCCATATTTCTAACTTTATTTCCTATTTGTCACCTGACATATAATAGACACCATTTAAAAATGACAATGTGAAAACTAGTTGTGTTAGGAAGGGATGGATAATTCATATGAAAACGCTTTATATATTCAGAAGCCATTACACCAAAGCAAAGAATCAAATAAACAAATCTTTCAAAAACACTTAGGAAACATTTGTAACATGGCTTTTATCTAAAACTAAGGTTCATGGCTCATAAAACATTTCAACAATGATTGCTCTGGAAGTGGGATAAAGATGGTGTTCTGAGAACACAAGACTGTGTCTACTTCTGCCACAAAGCTTTAGAAATGGCCAGGAAAATAATCTTAAAATTGTAAAAACAAAGAAAAACCAAAAAAGTATAAGGAATCCCTGGAAGAAATAGATGGGAAAGGAATAGTAGAGGAAGCCACAAGCTAGCGTGCATTCAGAAGTGAACTGCTCTGAAAGTAGGAAGTACCAAAGGCACCAGGAACTCAGAGACCTCAGGTACAGAGATCAGGAAGTTTCCTAGAGCACCTGCCATGAGGTGGGTTTGGGTTCTGCTTTGCAAACAGCCAGGTATGCAGCGTCCCCTCCCTAATTTCTGCTTGGGCCAAGCAGTGGCTGCCCAGGTCTTTGCCCCCAAATTAATGCATGAAATGCTTGGGCCAGAGAGGCATGGTAGTGACTCTGGTGGCTACTGATACGCCAGGGAAAAGAAGGTGCTAAAGGCAAAGAGAAGCTGATGCCATCCACCTAAAGACTCAACATCATGTTTTCAGGAAAGTCTTCCTTGATCTCCCAAGGACTAGATAGGCTCCAGTATTTCTTTCTGTGCTTATTGTACCTTCCACAGATCTCCCTTGTATCAATTATCACTTTGCATCATATTTGATAGCAGAAGGAGCCATAACAAACATTACTGTGTCATTTTATGATTAGATTTCAGAACTATGAGAATAGAGCAGCTGCTGTATTGCTATAGAGAATAACTTGAAATGCTTTTCATTAGGTTGTCTTAGACTCTAGTCTGAAATACATTTTGCTTTAGATGTAGGAATATGACCAAAAACAATAGCTTGGATATAGTAGGTATGAAATAAATATTAATGATAATCCTAATCACATTCCCCAGTAAAATTCTAAATATCCCACAAAAAGCTTCTAATAACAATGGAAAGCACAGCACAGATAGTTATTATAGTTCTGACTATGTAATATATGATATAAAAGACATTACATCATTCAAATATCAAGTAAAAAATGAAATGAAATGGTGCATCTACATATGATTTTCGTATTTACCTTTTTAACATAATGACTATATATTCTTCTAAATACTTATAAAACTTATTTTTAAGAAATGAGTATAATTTTGGGAATACATTAATTTTTATCAATACGATTTATTAAGTCACATCATACAAGCAAATAATCAAGTGCAATTCTTTGTATAAAACCTCCATTGGGAGTAGATTCACTTGGCAATTATGTTTGGCAAGATGTCTACAATTTTAGACAAGAATTAAAACTCCCTGAGTATGGTTACAATGGATTTTGATTCCAGCATTTATCCATGCACAAATCATGTACATACATTTCTCCAATAGTAGGTAGATTTAAGGTGCATGCTGGTGCAGAAAACAGACTGTCATTGAAATATTTCCAAAGACATATGTCAGATAGCAGGGAAGCCAGCTAAGTATGTGCACCCACTTCTTTATTCCAGAAAAGGAAGCTGTAACTCTTTCCAAAGAATGACAGAGTACAGCGAGGCTTGCAGGGGCAGCTTTAGTCCTACTGAGACCTACAGGACACAGAGCTCTTTCCCTCAAGGCAGCAATATTGGGAGGTTGAGGGATGTATGACTGTTGCAAAACAGTTGGCAACATTCTCGAAAAATTGCCTGCCTGGGCCATGCTGTATCTTTTTACACATTTATAAATCTTTTATAAATCATAGTCCAGAAGAAGATCAACTTTATTTATCCTTCAACTTTTATTACGTAACTCTTGTACAAAGTCCTGTGCTATGTTCTGGGAACACAGCAGTGAACATGACAGACAGGACTTAAAATATAGAGTTTACAATCTACTAAAGACGACAGACAAAACTACCCATGGCATTATTATTTGCTTATAATTGTGGTAAGTATAGCAGAAGAAAAAGTCAGGTGGAAGCATTTCGTATTTACAAAACAGGAGACAGCCAGTGTAGCTCATCTTATCCAAGAAAAAGGAGGGTGACACAAGAGGAGGTTTGCTGAGGTGAGCAGGATACTAGATCAGCTAGGGCATTAAAAGACATATGAAATATCTTGATACTGCTTCTAAGAGCAATGGCCATTAAGAGTGTTTAATTAGGGAATGGTATGATCTGATTTGCAATTTTAATGATCACTTTGACCTTAAGGTAGAAATAGATTCAAGAGGAGCAAGAATTAACCCTAGAGATCAGCTAGAAGGCTGTAGCAGTGTCCAGGTAAAAAATGGTGGTGGTTAGGCACAGAATAATGGTAGTAGAGAGAGAGAAACATGAAAAACATAGAGTAAGAGTTAAAATCAAGATGATTTGGTGATAGGTTAGACATGGAGAGTGAGTAAGAGAAGAAATGATTTCTTGGTCTCTCTTTGGGTGGTCTTCCATTCACAGATTACACTGGGTAGAAAAAAGATTTGAGTTCTATTTTATATGTGCTAAGTGGGATATACCCATAAATATCCAAATAGAGAAGTTGAGGTGAGTAGTTGGATACACAGATTTGGAAATCAGAAAAGAGGTCTGTGCTGAAAATGCACATTTGGGAATTATCTCCATAAATGGCTAAAGATTTGGGCATAGATGAGTTTGCTTCAAGATAACACAAATAAGAGAAAAGCAGGTCCAGGACCAAGCCTTAAGAAACTTTAACATTTAAAGTTTGAGGGCAGGATAATAAAACAATAACGAGTCTGAGAAATGGTGGCCAGAGAAAAAAGAGAAAAGCTATGAGAGTGTAGTATCACTGAATCAAGGTAAAGTAAGTACTTTAATAAGCAATCATAATTAATGTCAAGTAGTGATGAGAAGTTGAATAACATAAAGACCTTATTCTAATTATCTGGTCTTTCTTTCAAAGATGGCTCATACACATGGCCAGTAAATTAATGCTGGCTTTTGGATAGAAACTCAATGGGGAGCTATCACCTGGGATCCTCAGTTCTTCTCCATGTGGGACTGTTTGGACTTCCTCATACCTTGGCAATTAGATCCAACTGCAAGTGTTCCAAGATATATGGAGTCTTAATGTCTGGGCTCAGAGACAAGCACAGCATCATTACTGCTATATTCTATTTGTCAAGCAGTTACAGAGCTCACAAAGATTCAAGAGAATGAGTCATAGACCACACTTCTTGAAGGAGAACTGTCAAGAAGGAGAACTGTCAAGAACTTCTTGAAGGAGAAGATCATGGCATCTCTAATCTACCAAAGACCGCAATACTTGACATGTTCAATCCTACTCACTGCAACATGTTTTGTAAGCACAAAAGATTGGATTTAAACTAAACATCCATTACTGGGGTCCTAAATAAGTAAATTAATTAAAATTTATAAGATGAAATACTATGTACCCAATAAAAAGATGGAAATACTTTTAATGTAATGTTGTGAAAGTATTGCCATGAGATATTATTGAGTTAAGAAGGCATGCAGTGCTCTCTTTTAGCTGCATAGTATCTCATGGCAATATATGAATATGAATAAAACATCTCTAAAACATGCATTTCTAATAGGGAGATATCACCCCCCAGAAGGGCAAAAAGTAGCTATTGGGGAAGGGCAGATCCTTAATCTTTTTGTATATAATGGAAAGACATACATATAATGAAAAAGCAGATAGACAGTATATCTGTATATTAAAACTGGAGCGGGGTGAAGTAATCTGAAAATAATGTATTTTTAAAAGATCTCCTTAGGGTAGTGATAATAAAAAAAAAAGTTTGAGAAACACTGCTCTGAAAGGAACATAGAAATGAGTCCAAATGGTTGCCTGAGAGCAGAAATGGATTATCAGGAAAAAAGAGAAGAATGAGAATATTCAATGTGTACTTTTATATTTTTTGATATTAGATCCATGGAAATATCGTATCTATCAAAATTTAAATTAAAAAAGATAATTTAAAAACGTTATTGATTTTATTTAATGACATGCCATTATTGAGTAGGAACTCTTTCAGCATGTATTTTGGTGTATATAAATGTTACACTTTTAAAAGCCTAGTGTAGGCAAAGAAATACTAATTTGCTCAGTTATCTTAGCTATTCAAAGGGGAAGTTGATAAAGTAACCTTTTTTTGTGTGAAATTCTGTCTATTATTATTATTGTGTATTCAAATAAAGCAGTTTTAAAAGACAAGTTAGTGTGTGTACCTGCCTCATTCTGAAGCAATAGACAGCATGCTCCTCTCCCAGAGCTGTGAAGGACCACTACAGTTCTCCCAGTGCTCAAGTGTTTCCTCCTTCATACCCCAGGATGGGAGAAGCAAGTATAAGATGCAGAGAGGTGGATGCAATGTGAACAACAAAAGCCCTTAGTAACATCTAGATTTGCAAAAATTTTTTCTAAAGTGTATCAGTGGTATAGCTCACACAACAAGACAACATGGTCATCATAAATG
This sequence comes from Pan paniscus, assembly GCF_029289425.2. Classification (NCBI taxonomy): domain Eukaryota; kingdom Metazoa; phylum Chordata; class Mammalia; order Primates; family Hominidae; genus Pan; species Pan paniscus. The sequence goes on from NC_073253.2 coordinate 107,122,435, forward strand.
CTTGGCAATCCTCTTGCAGTACTACACAAAAAGCAAACCAAGTATGTCCTTGTTGTAATCTCCACTCGTTAACATTGAAAATCCATGGGAGGGTTGTAGCTCTTCAACTGCTAAAGCCACCAGGGATGAGCAACATTAAACTTAACTCTGGTATGTGAATGGCAACATGTAACACTGAGAGCTGGACCATACTCTACTGAATCACCTCGCCCAGTATTGCAAGCAGCAACCCATGGCATAGGCCACATGACATTATGATGGCACTAAGACTAGTAGAGAGCTGCCTGAAAAGATAAAGAGACTTGGAAGCAATAAATAGTTATGGCTTAGCCTAATACTGACCTTGCAAAATGGTAGCTATTTGTCATCAGAGTTCCTGTCTTTCTTCAGTGATCCCAGTTGATATGGGTAAAGCTGAATTCTAATTGCATGGAAACTCCACAGAGAGCACTGTGAGGTAACGTGGATACAAAGCACTGAAATTAATTTTAAAAGTTCACTTAGACCATTCATCCTTACCCAGACTTACTTCCAAGTCACATCATGAGCAACTTTGATCAAAACTACATTTTGGAGAAGACTATAAATATATGTGACACAGGTCTAGATCATAAACTGTTCAACAATGCATAAAAAGTAATGCTAAAATACACGATGGGGACACGTAGCCATTCTCTGCCAACTTTAGATGCATTCCATTGCCTTAAAATGCAGAGCTCTCTTGTGGCTTTCTCTATGGACACTCAGGTAGGACTTGTTAGAAAGACATAGGCATGGGCAAGGACTTCATGTCTAAAACACCAAAAGCAATGGCAACAAAAGCCAAAATTGACAAATGGGATCTAATTAAACTAAAGAGCTCCTGCACAGCAAAAGAAACTACCATCAGAGTGAACAGGCAACCTACAGAATGGGAGAAAATTTTTGCAACCTACTCATCTGACAAAGGGCTAATATCCACAATCTACAATGAACTCAAACAAATTTACAAGAAAAAAACAACCCCATCAAAAAGTGAGCAAAGGAGATGAAAAGACACTTCTCAAAAGAAGACATTTATGCAGGCAAAGGACACATGAAAAAATGTTCATCATCACTGGCCATCAGAGAAATGCAAATCAAAACCACAATGAGATACCATCTCACACCAGTTAGAATGGCGACCATTAAAAAGTCAGGAAACAACAGGTGCTGGAGAGGATGTGGAGAAAGAGGAACACTTTTACACTGTTGGTGGGACTGTAAACTAGTTCAACCATTGGGGAAGTCGGTGTGGCAATTCCTCAGGGATCTAGAACTAGAAATACCATTTGACCCAGCCATCCCATTACTGGGTATATACCCAAAGGATTATAAATCACGCTGCTACAAAGACACATGCACACGTATGTTTATTGCGGCACTATTCACAATAATAAAGACTAGGAACCAACCCAAATGTCCAACAATGATAGACTGGATTAAGAAAATGTGGCACATATACACCATGGAATACTATGCAGCCATAAAAAATGATGAGTTCATGTCCTTTGTAGGGACATGGATGAAGCTGGAAACCATCATTCTCAGCAAACGATCGCAAGGACAAAAAACCAAACACCGCATGTTCTCACTCATAGGTGGGAATTGAACAATGAGAACACGGACACAGGAAGGGGAACATCACACACCGGGGCCTGTTGTGGGGTGGGGGGAAGGGGGAGGGATAGCATTTGGAGATATACCTAATGTTAAATAACGAGTTACTGGGTGCAGCACACCAACATGGCACATGTATACATACGTAACTAACCTGCACGTTGTGCACATGTACCCTAAAACTTTAATTAAAAAAAAAAAAGAAAGAAGGTGATGGTTAACATTCAGCTAACCTGTTGTCTTAGCTTGGGCTGTCACAACAAAATACCATAGACTGAGTGGCTTAAACAACAGACATTGATTTTCTCATGGATCTAAAGACTGGAAGTCTGTGATCAGAGTGCCAGCAAGGTCAGGTTCTGGCAAAGGCTCTCTTCCTCACTTTGCAGACTTAATCTTCCTGCTATGTGCTCACATGGCTTTTTCTTCATGCATGCATGGGGAGGACGCATTTCCTTGCACGTGCTCACTTGCTCTCTCTCCCTCTCCCTCCCTATAAAGCCACCAATGCTATTGGATTAGGACCCCACCCTTATGGTCTTATTTAGCCTTACTTACTCCTCAAAACCTTATCTTCAAATATTGTGTGAGATCTTGGGTGTTAGTGTTTCAATATATGAATTGGGGATGGGAAACACAATTCAGTTCATAGCACCTATAAATATAGAGCAAGAAATGTTTAAATATCAGCAAGGAAATTTTTGGTTGAATATTAGGGAGATTAAGAGTCACATAGGAGTTTGAGAAACAGAGCCATCAAATAAGAAAACAAAACAGAATAAAATATGGTACCCTTATCTGATGCTGTATGCCCCCTTTAATAGTAAGTACACATCCTAGCCCTATGACAATAGTTTTTTTTTTGAGAAAATTGAGGTAAAATTTATATAACAAAAATTACCATTTTAAGCAGTTCAAACTGTATAATTTCATGACATCTAGTATATTCAAAATGATGTGCAATCATCACCTCTAATTCTAGAACACTTTTGTAATTCCAAAAAGAATCCCCGTACCTGTTAAATAGTCACTACCCATTTCCCCTATCCCTAGTCCCTGGTGTTGGTCTTATAAACTCAAGAAAGAAAGTTATAAAGGTACTCTCATTTTTAAAAATGAGGAAAAAAAGATGGCATTTTAAAAGCTAATGGAAACACTAACTCAAAGACAAACATCGCGTCTTTATCTCATTTCATTATGGAAAAGACAACTTCATGGAAACGTGGAATCAGAGATAATACAGAGGATGTCAGTCTCCAGTGTCTTTCCAAATGTGTTTTACCAAACAACTAAAAAAAGTTATAGCTAGCATGCTCTCATACACCCTTCTCAACAAGGGAACAAACAAATTTAATGTTGAAATAAGTTAGGAAATCCTAAGTTAAACTGTTAACCGATTTCTTTGCAGAGCAAAGAAAATGAATAGAACACCAGTAAGGAGGTTTTTGTTCTTTGTTTTTGTTATCACTGTAGAATACGAGTTGCAAACTAGTGATTTTTCACGGCAAATGGACCAAACTCCCAAATGGATTTTATTTTTCAAAGAAATTGAGCCATAAATTTCACACAAAATTATAGATTTCTAGCTTCAGTTAAAAATACTGTGTTAAGTGGCAATATATAGCCATTGATAACAATTAGGTGAAGATGAGAGACAATTGCTGTTTTTAGAAGAGCCATGCATGTCTGAGTTTACTACAGCACTTAGCTGGTCCATTTTCATCACCTGTCAGCTGCCTGACCACGGATGGAACTTGAACTTGCCTCTTCTATTACAGAACTGCCTCTGCAGATAGGTTGCAGAGATGTGTTCTTTCAATGACACTTGAAACACAAATTCATCTAAATGGCAGACAAATTTGAAGCATCATCCAGTTTTTCTTTTTTTTACCACAATTGTGAATTTTCCATACTCAAAATGAAGGAGGGATGCTATTCCTAAGGATTTAGCAACATGAATTGCAAGTATAGGTTTTTGAGTAGTGGGCCAATGACAACACCTTACTATTTTTAAAGGCACCCAGATATTTCTGCTTGTGTGGCTAATAGCCATTGTATTTTGGGTCTTATCATAGAACACGCACGCTCACTTAGAACCTAGTAAGAAATACGTGGGAGCCACAAGGTGGGAATAATTTGAGCAACAGCAAATATTGCTATTTGTCTGTATGCAACTGTGAGTCTGTATGCAAGTGCTTATGTCTCATACAGATATAGAAGTAGATATATAATCTCCACACTCACACTAGTTGAGGAGAAGTATATATTGCCAACATCAGAGGAAGCAAGTGAAGCCTAGAGGCTCATTAAAAATGATTCATCTGCTCAGTGGGAGAGTAATTTTTAAAATTCCGTTACGTTCCATTTGTTGAAGTTCCATTTAAGTGTTATTTCAAATATATGTAGTTATGACCAATTCATTTAAATAAAAAAGGACTTTCCAAAATTAGTTCATTTACATTTCATCTTCCCTCTAAAACCCAATCGTACAGTTGCTTTTGAATTAATAGTAGTTAATGAAGTTTTAACTACCCTGGTCTTATCAGCAGTTGCATGGTGTGCTGGACTTGTTTATAGTTGGGCTATTCTTGGTTTTAGTGTAATACAGGTGATGCAGTATAATGTCATGGCTAACTCAGGCTCTACTGTCAGACAGGTCTGGGTTCAAATGCTCATGTGGAGAGAAAGAAAACTGAATCATGAGGATTCTCCTGAGGAGAAGCAATGGATTTGCTTGGAAGGGATATATTTTGAGAAGCATTATGGAGTAAAGAATGACACCCGAAGAGCATGCTCAAAAACAACAGAAGCAGGGAGCAAGGAGAGGAATTTGTTTCTTAACTGATGAAAGAGTAGGTAAAAAGAGGAGGGACCAGCCTAAAGTTGAGCAAATGTAAGAAATGACTTGTATGAATGAATTTCTTGATGAAGAAATATGTATCTGCAGCTGAGTCAATGCAGATCAGAAGAGACATTGTACACACGTTCCATTGTCTGTGACTTACTTTAAAGAACTTCAGCATAGATAGTGTTATATTGTGTATATGCCTCTTAAACTTCAACTCTCCAGGTAGACTATTGACCTAATAATGCCCTTGCAGGGGTGGCCAGCCAGCTTGTACCTACAGCTCTTGATACCTCCATGAACAACTAAGGCTTTTTAGCATGACATGAATAATTAGCACATTAGGCTGGGTGCAGTGGCTCATGCCTGTAATCCCAGCACTTTGGGAGGCTGAGGCAGGCAGATCCCTTGAGGTCAGGAGTTTGAGACCAGCCTGGCCAACATGGCGAAACCCTGTCTCTATTAAAAATACAAAATCAGCCAGGCGTGGTGGCACACACCTGTAGTCCCAGCTACCCAGGAGGCTGAGGAAGGAGAATCACTTGAGCCCTGAGAGGCAGAGATTGCAGTGAGCCAAGATTGTGCCACTGCACTCCAGCCTGGTTAAAAGAGCAAGATTCTGACTCAAAAAGAAAAAAAGAAAATTAGCACATCAAATGAATTTTCTTGCGTGAAACTAATGGCTTAATTAGCATGATTAATTTTTAAAAATTGATTTCATTGGTAAAATTAAAAGGTCTTCGGTATGTCTGGGTTAAAATATTACATAAATACAAATTATGGATTGTATGCCAACATACCAAAAGATATGTTGATGTCCTAACCTCCAGCACCTTATTTGGACCTTATTTGGAAGAGATATAATCCGTTAAGACAAGGTGGGCCATTTCCAGTATAACTGACATCCTTACAAGAAAAGAGAGAGACACACAGGAAAAATGCCACATGAAGATGGAGGCAGAGATTGGAGATATGCAGCTGCAAGCCAAGGACTGTCAAGGATTGAAGGCCACCACTGGAAGCTAAGAAGAGACATGCAAGAATTTTACCCAGAGTTTTATAGGAAGCATAGCCCTGCTGGTCCTTCAATTTCTGACTTCTAGACTCCAGAACTAGTACAGTGTACATTTTTAAAAGTACTTTGAAACTAACACAAGGCATAAAATTCTGGAAAGGTCTATAGCCTGAACCCTTAGGGCTGGCATCTGTATTAGTAAGGGTTCTCTAGAAAAACAGAACCAATGGCGTGTGTGTGTGTGTGTGTGTGTGTAGTCATGCATTGCTTAACAGGAATATGTTGTGAGAAAGGTGTGTTAGGCAACTTCATCATTGTGCAAATATCATAGAGTGTACATACACATAGTATATAGCCCACTACCCACTGAGGTTGTATGGTAGAGCCTATTGCTCTCCTAGGCTACAAACCTGTACAACATGTTACTGCACTGAATTCTGTAGGCAATCATAGCACAATGATAAGTATTTGTATGTCTAAACATAGAAGAGGTATGGTAAAGATAAAAGATTTAAAAAATTGTATACTTGTATGGCACTTACCATGAACGGAGCTTGCAGGACTAGAAGTTGCTCTGGGTGAGTCAGTGAGTGAGTGGCAAGTGAATGTGAAGGCCTAGTACATTATACTACTGTAGATAGTAGACTTAGGCTACACCAAATATATTTTTAAAAATAGTTTTATTTCTCTAATAATACATTAATTGTAGCTTATTATAACTTACTTACTTTGTAAACCTAATTTTAACTTTTTGACTATTGTAAGCTTAAAACACAAACACATTTTACAGTTATATCCTTATTCTATAAGTTTTTTCTATTTTAAAAAAATCTTTTAAAACATTTTTAAACTTTTTTGTTCAAAACTAAGACACAAACCATCTATTAGCCCAGGCCTACGGTTGGGATCATCAAGATGTCACTAGGTGATACGAGTTTTTCAGCTCCATTATAATCTTATGGCACCACTGTCATATATGCAGTTTGACCAAAATGTTATGTGGTACAGACTATATATATATATATATATTTATATAAATATGAAAATCTCGTTCTATATAGCATAACACTGCATAATGACGTTTCAGTGTGTGTATATATATCCTATTGGTTCCATTTGCATATATGTGTGCTTACCATATATATATACACACATATGTATAATCTTTCTGCTATTGGTTCCGTTTCATATATATATATATACAATCTATATATAGCATATATAAATAAATATATATACACACACATATATTAGAGAGAGATTTATTATAAATTTGCTCAGGTGATTATGGGGGCTGCAAGTCTCAAGATCTGCAGGCTGAGCCAGCAACCTGGAGACCCAGAGAGTTGATGGTGTCGTTCCAGTCCAAAGGCCAGCATATCAGGTATCCAGGAAGAGGTAATGTTTCACTTCCTGCTCAAAGGCCATCAGACTGGAAGAATTCTCTCTTACTTGAGGGAGGGTCAGCCTTTGTTCTTCTTCAAGTCTTCAGCTGATTGGGTGAGGCCTCTCCACATTGTGGAGGGCAATCTACTTTACTCAGTCCACTAATTTAAATGTATATATCATCCAAAAACACCCTCATGGAAACACCTATAATGACATTTGACCAAATATCTGGATATCCTCATGGTCCAGTCAAGTTGCCACATAAAATTAATCATCACTATATTCAAGCTTGATCTTTAGGAAGTCCGATGTCCGGCCACTATTTTAGGAGGATTGATGGTTGTCTGTGCCAGCTGTAAGGCTAGGAGAGTGTGTTGTCTGGAATATGGTCCTATCTGCTTGAGTGAACGTTTTGTACAAGGTATGGTTAGAACACCTTAAAGGACAAAATACTGAAACTTTCTAATTTATAGGTTTACAAATTGTGTTGGCCCTGCATACTGGTAACTGCTTGTTTAATAAATATTTGTATTTGTGACAGAATTTGAAGTGAGACTTGCTTTCACTTGTATCTTGACAGCAAGTTTTGAGAGGAAGTAGTTAGCCCTAACACTTCTCAGAAGTTTTCCTGGATTACATTAGCTACCAAAAGAACATAAGAGTAGTACATGACAAAATTCCTGGAAATGGCTTTGGATTTTCACAGGCTGGGGAACCGTCAGCATTTCAGCCATTTTAACTTGGGTCTCAGGGATAAGGCATTCCCATTGTTATGCAGGTCGCATCACTTATTTAACTACAAGGTATCACTGAGCTACTAAGCCTTCATTTGGACAATGGTAAACTGGGGAAATAAAAATACCTACCTCAATTGCTGTTGTGAAAATTAAATAGTGCAAGTAATATATTTATCATAATGCCTTGCACATCTTAAATATCCATTAAAGGATGCTGTTATTATTTTTCATCTGCAAGTCAGAAGAATAACTGAGGAGAGATAAATGGGAGTGGTCATCAGAAAGGACACAGAGAAGAAGAACGGTATCAGTTTTCCATCACTACTGTAATAAATTACCATAAACTTATGGACTGAAAACCACACAAACTTATTATCTAATTGCTATATAGGCCAGAAGTCCAATGTGGGTCTCTTTGAGCTAAAATCAGGGTATCCACAAGCCATGTTCCTCTCTAGAGGATACTCCATTTTCTGCTCAAACTGTTGGAATGATTTGGTTCATTTCATTTGTAGGGGACAGAAGTCTGCAATTTCTAGCTGGCTGTAAACTGAAGGCTGTTCTCAGTTTCTGGAAGATACCTGCATTCCTTGGCTCCTGGCCCCTTCCTCCGTCTTCAAAGCAAGCAATGACTGGTCAAGTCCTTCTCATACCTCTTCTCTCTGACGCACTCTTCTGACCTCCTGTTCCATTATTCAGGACTCATATGATCAGAATGGGCCTACCCAAATAATCCAGGATAATCCCCCCATGTCAAGATTCTTAACCTTAATCACTTCTGCAAATCCTTTTTGTCATGTAATGTATTCACAGGTTCAAGATGTTCCAATGTGGATATCTTTGGTGGGGGGCATTATTTTGCCTACTACAAGGGCTGTGGGAGAGACTGCAGGCAGAACACTAGTTACTCCATCAAATCTTGCATCTTCTTCCCACTCTCTTCCCATTCCCTCTGAATTTCTTTCTACAAACAAAGGTAGTCAGAGTCTCAGGTGGAGACAGAGACAAACAACAGCTTAAAGATGAGGCCTCACTGTTAGGGTGAGTGATTGTTATTCCGAATGTTCCCAGGGACGGGAGGGTGGGGAAAGGAAGATGTTGATAGGGAGATTGGACACATAATTATCCACTTGCCCCAGAGCTAGTTCTCTGCAGGGTTCATTGGGGTATCCAATGAACAGGCCCAAGATAGGACGTGTTCATTTTCATATATGTTTTAAATATAAGCCATGTGTTTTAAAACTCTCCATATACTGTTCTCTTTATCAGTCCAGATGTTAAAATGAATCACTTGTATTAACACTGTATGTGTGCTCTATGGTAAAACTAAGAACTCAATCTGGAAAAAACTAAAAACAATTATTTCATGAGTTCAAGATGGAAAAGTATAAACTCTTTCACTTATTGAGATCAATGTGCTTTGATTCTCAAATGACTTTTTCTCTCTCCAGTAACTTGCTCCTAAGAAGATAGTTTTCCACTAGAGTTGTTCCTTGCTTTGTGCATTTCATAGTAGGCCCAAGTGAGGGTAACCCTGTCTATGAAAAAATTTGGGGAATTTAACAGGCTTTTTCTAGATTGGCTTGTTGGGACTGGCATCAGGAGAATTAGGCTAAGGTGACTAAATCTTTGAGTAAAGACAGTAATGACCTTTGGAGCCGGAAACCTTAGGATTGCTTGGGGCTGGAGTAGAGGAAGAGAGACACTTCTCCCTCCAAATCATCAGTTCTGAGAGTGAAGCATGACTAAGTTGGTACCTTATGACCCATTTTTAGGCTTTTTCGGTGTTACCTTGCTTCTGGCCACCTGTCACAGGGTGGGTGCTTCAAAGACTGCTCTCTTCTATACTCCCCATTGTAAAGTGAACTAAATAGGATGATTCAGATAGGCTTTGAAGGCCAGATCTAACACAATGATGTCCCTCTACTCTTGAGTAGGCTAGGATATCTGAAATCACATTACCAAAGATTTTTATTTTGGACTCCAAACTGTTAAGATGCAAATACCACAGATTAAGATAAACAACCTTTCCCAGTCACTCATCTTTTGAACAAGATAATTATTTTATCAGAACTTTTCCAAAGAGTAGATTTGTATAAGAAGGATCATGGAGAAAGATCAAAAATGGGGATAAGCAGTGAAATCAGAAATAACAAAGACAAGGCATACTTACCAAAATTTTACCAAAAGCGATTTTTTCCCTTATTTTGTGAATTTATTTACTATGAAGCTTCTTAGAATTTTATCTTTCTAAAAGTTCCCTTAACTATTCAGTTTTAAAATAATACATACTCTAAAAACATCTTGTAATAATAGGCCTCTGAGGCAAATAGAAAAAGAAAAAGATAGATAGAAAATGCATTTTACCAGATCTGGAGTTATCAATTAATTAAAAAAAAATAAAAACCTCTCATTATCTTTTTCTGGAAACCTGTCACTTTCCAGAAACGTATCAGGAAAAATAAAATAAAATTTGGATAACACAGAAATCTTATTGTGGTTTTCACCACTCAGAATATCACACAACAATTTATATAATGGCTCTTGGATGCAGAGCTCTGCCAGATAAAATTTCTTAGACCACCAGAAGTTTACTCCCTGTCTATGTATACTCCCAGTATATCTCATTACATTATAGATAAAACAGTATTACAATTTAAAAACATCATTCAGAAACAATCAAGCTAACCTAGCTCATCCCTTTTGGTACATTCTGCTTAACTCTCATTACACTTCTTACTAGTGGAAGTAATTTTAAATTGGTGGAAGGAGTTCCACCTTATGCTGGTGAAGCAGCCTTGTTGTCTGGGTGACAACTGAAGTTTGTTGTCTCATGGCCACAGAGATCAAGGATGTGGATACACAAAGAGTGAGGTTAAGAGCAGAAATTTAATAGGCAAAAAAAGAGATTAGCTCTCTCCTACAGAGAGGGGTCCTGGAAAAATGGATGGCCGATCTGCGGTGAAATGTAAGGGGTTTTATACATGAGCTGGTGGGGAGGCGGTGTCTGATCTGCATAGAGCACAAATAACTGGTTAGGGCCAGTTGTGCCATTTGCCTAGGGTGCAAATCTCTGGCAGTGCATACCCCCATCTTTAATTATGCAGACAGGTTTTCAGCCTGAGCTGTACTATACTGCCCATTTCTTTCTTATTGTCCCTGGTGGACATGCCTGGCCCCCAGGTAGCCCTTTTTATTGGCACAGCTGCTGGCATTCCCACATCCCCATGCAGGCTTCTAGCTTCCTTATGTATGTTTCCAGCTCAATTTTTCAGGCTGCTTTTGATTAGAAAAAAATAATTTCTAGGGCTGCTTTTGTTATAAGGCAAGTTCTGGTGAGGACTCTTTTGCCCTCACTATCCGCCTAAATAATTTCCTTCTACCTCCTGTATCACTTGTTTCTTGGTTTCACAGCCCAACTTCATTGGCCATTAGTGATGGGGCTCAGAGAAAAGAATAAAGCCTGGGTACCAATTGATCAACTCTTCCTTTTGAGCAGAATCCCAAAGCACTTCAGGGGGCAAGCCACTGGTCTCCAATGAAACACAGTTCCCACAGACAGTCACAGGAATAGGATTCTGAATTCTTGAACTGTGTGTACTGCACTCTTCAACTTCACAAAACAAAACAAAAAAGAAAATGCAATCTGCCAATGTGAGGAAAGACCATCATCATTCTCTTATTTAAAAGTTGTGAGGATGAGGCACAAAGCACAACACAGACTCTCCTGTTTGACTATGCATATCCATAACATTAATCAAATTTTATTCATAGTTTATTTATTTATCATGTAGTACTTATTCTCTGCCAGGCACTAGTCTAAGTGTTTTTATAAATATTAACTTAATCTTCATAAGAATCCTGTGAAGAAGAAATTATTACTAAATCTATTCTATAAATGAAGAAATTGGGGCACAGAAAAGTTAAATAACTTGTCCAAAGTCACAAATTCGGTTAAGTGATAGAATCAGAATGTAAACCCAGGCAGTCTGTGCTCTTGATCATACGCTAAGTTGCTTCTCATTCTCTAATAATAAAATAATAACATATTTTGTATGACTTAATATTTCAGTACTGAAATCACCTTCTTTTTCAAAACCTGCTTTTACTCTGATATTACTGATTCTGGTTACCGGTATAACAAACCTAACAAGTTACCTAAGCCAAATATTCTCATCTTAACTACTTAAAGCTAACCTGTCACTGGAACATATCAACACTATTTCCCACATATCTCTCAATCTTTCCTTCATTCTTGATTGCTGCTGCTATGGCCCTGTTACCCACTGGGTCTCTGGCAATAAACTCCATCCATGATTGCCCTGTCACTTTTCAATCCTTTGTTCATTCTTTCTCCAATAATTCTAAACCAATATCATGTTATTCACACTCATGAAAACCCTCACATAATTTTCCACCCTCTATACCTGTGATTCTTGAGGTGTTTCTCCATGGATCACCAACATCAGAATCACTCTAAGGATCTTCAAAAAATAGAGATTTGCTTGCTGTTTAGAAACAAACTTTAAGCAACTGAAAGCAGGGAGATTGGGAGTTGGTTGTGTTAGTTAATCTGCTTTTGTAACCATGTGACAGAAACCAGCTTGAACTGGGTAAATGGAAAGGAAAATCTTATGTGCAATAATACTCAAATATTTTACAAAACTCAGCCTTAAAGAAGCAACTGGACATGAGACAATTTGAACACTGTTTGGAATCTCCCATTCCTAAGCTTTGTTCCATTTATCACTCTTGCTACACATGACCAAAAACATGGTTGATATAACTCTTACGTTTTAGGTTTTACAGTTGAAGACTCTAAAGAGGCCCTAATTGAACTCTCAGGGAAGAAGCTCAGACCAAGTTGAGTTGGGTGTTCCCCCCTCACCAACTAGTGTTACCAGGTACCACACATAGGGCCACACTGGAGTATGGCATCCCCAGCTACAGCTATGTGAAAGAGAGGGACAACTGAGAGGACATGCCTTAGGCATCCACCACAATCACTTCATTGATATTGAAGCAAGGAGGACAGTTTAAACTGTGGGTAACTCAGGTTAGAGATATGGAACTGGATCATTGAACAGGAAGACTCAGACGAGGACTAGACTAGAGACAGTCCTAAAACCTCCCCTGGTGAAGGCCTTTACCAATACCCAAGAAGAACTGACCATTAAACCCAAGCTTAGCTGTATGTTATTTATCATTTTCTGTTATGTCTGCTAAAATTAAATATTCATATAATAGATGTACTAGTTCATTCTCTCATTGCTATAACTGCCCAACACTGGGTAATTTATGAAGAACAGAGATTTAATTGACTCATAGTTCTGCATGGCAGGGAAGGCCTCAGGAAACTTGTAATCATGGCTGAAGGGAAGAAGCACATCTTATATTGCGGCAGGTGAGAGAGAGCAAGAGGGTGAAGGAGGAATGGACAGGCACTTATAAAACCATCATACCTCATGAAAACTCACTCACTATCCCAAGAACAGCACGGGGGACACTGCATCCATGATTCAATCACCTCCCATCAGGTCTCTCCCTTGACATGTGGGGATTATGGGGATTACAATTCAAGATGAGATTTGGGTGGGGAACAAAGCCCAACCATATCACTAGATAAGAAGTTTGTTTCATGGCATAGTTTTAGATTTTAATAAATTTGTTTGCCGTTGTCTTAAAGGCCTTAGTAAAGGCACTGTTCAGAAGACAGCAAATGGCTACAGTGAAAATGGTAAGAGGTCGACAGTCAGATAGGCCTGTCCCCCACCCCCCTGCCACTTGAGCACTTCTCTCATCCATGGGCTTTGTAACCAAGCAAGGGCTCTGACCATCTCCAAGCTTCAGATGCTCACAAGCTTTTCTTGATCATGGCACTCCATTCATGTATTTTATGTTATTTAGCCTAAGTTGTAATTACTCATTCAGCGAATACTCCTTCAACCCCCACTATGTGCCAGACACTGTTTGATATAGTTTGGATGTTTTGTCCCCTCCAAGTCTCATGTTGAAATGTGACCACCAATGTTAGAAGTCTGGCTTAATGGAAGATGTTTGGATCATGGGGGCAAATTATCTCATGAATGGCTTTGTGCCTTCCGCACAGTAATGAGTTCACTTGAAAGCTGGTTGTTTAAAGAGCCTGGCAACTGCCCCTGCTCCCACCCCACCTCTTGCTCCCTCTCTTGCCATGTGACATGCTGGCTCCCCCCTTTTGCCTACTGCCGTGAGTATAAGCTTGCTGGGGCCTCACCAGAAACCAAACCAAATACATGAGCCAAATACATCTAGTTTCTTTGAAGGTTACCCAGTCACAAGTATTTCTTTATAGCAACAAAAATGGATGAACACAGTGTTCTAGGAAGATCAGATAAAGCACTGAGGATAAAAGATCCCTTCCCTCATGAAGCTTGCATTCTAATGGAGAAAATAGTTTAACAAAATATATAAGCAAAATTGCAGTATGTTAAGTGCTCAATGATAAGGATAAATTCAAAGCATAGAAAGGTTGGCATTTTTTGAAAATATTTGCCTGTATACTTACTGTCTGTCCTGTCTTCTAGACTGGAAATATCTTAAGTACAGGTACAGTTTATTCTCACCATATACTCAGTGCCTGATCCCATGTAGTAGATGCTAAATGAATCTTTGTTGGTGCTTATATTAGTCTGCTCAGGTTGCCGTAATGATATACCATAGACTGGACAACTTAACAAAAATTTATTTTCTCACAGCTCTGGAGGCTACAAATCCTAGATTAAGGGACCAGCATAGTTGAGTTTTGGTGAGAGTTCCTTCCTGACTTGAAGAAAGCCAACTTCTTTTTGTAGTCCCATATGGCAGGGAGAGAAAGAGAGAGAGAGAGAAAAAAAGAGAGTGTAAGTGCTCTGGTGTCTTTTCTTGTAAGGGAACCAGTCTTATCATGAGGGCCCCATCCTCTTCTAACCCTAATTATCTCCCAAAGGTCAGTCTCCAAATATCATCACCTTAAGGGCTGGGGCTTCAACATATGAATTTGGGGAGATATAAACATTCAGTTTATAACAGTGCTCGAAATTAATATTCATTTCCTTAAGTAGAGGAATCTGAGCAAATTGGATCCAAAATTCGGAGCATGTATTCTTGAGCCAGGGTGCATAGGTTTGAATTTCATCATCTACCATTTATTACCTGTGAGACACTAGGCAGATTTTTTTTTCACCTCTCTCTGTTTACTCATCTGTAAAATGGGTACCTACCTCATTGGGTTATGAGAATTAAACGTGTTAATACCTGGCACAAAACTCCATATATGATTTTTTAAAATTAAAATGTGTCTAAGTGGGTAGACTAAGTATATTCATTTTCCAGAGCTCTCATAAGAAATACCACAGACGAGGTGGCTTAAACAATAGAAATATGTTTTCTCATGATTCAGGACGCCAGAAGTCCAAGATCAAATATGTCATCAGGTTCAGTTTCTTTTGAGGCCTCTTTCCTTGGCTTGCAGATGGCATGGCTACTTCTCATTGTGTTCTTGCATGGTCGTCCTTCTGTCTGTGCATTTTTCTGGTTTCATTCCTTGTGTATCCAAATCTTCTCTTTTTATAAGAACATCAGTCATATTGGATTAGGGACCATCATAAAGACTTAAACTAAATCCTTTAAGACCATCTCTAATCGTGGACACATTCTAAGGTACTAGGGTTAGGACTTAACATATGAATGGATTACAGAGGTAGATACAATTTAGTGCATAACACTAGGAACATAAGCCTTTTTTTTTTTTTTTTTTTTGAGACAGGGTCTTACTCTATCACCCAGGCTGGAGTGCAGTGCCGTGATCATGGCTCATTACAGCCTCAACATCCCAGGCTCATAGAGGCAGCCAAGATGGCTGAATAGGAAAAGCTCCATTCTACAGCTCCCAGCGTGAGCGACGCAGAAGACGGGTGATTTCTGCATTTCCATCTGAGGTACCAGGTTCATCTCACTAGGGAGTGCCAGACAGTGGCACAGGACAGTGGGTGCAGCGCACCATGCACGAGCCGAAGCAGGGCGAGGCATTGCCTCACTCGGGAAGCGTAAGGGATCAGGGAATTCCCTTTCCTAGTCAAAGAAAGGGGTGACAGACGGCACCTGGAAAATTGGGTCACTCCCACTCTAATACTGTGCTTTTCCAACGGGCTTAAAAAACGGCACACCAGGAGATTATATCCCGCACCTGGCTCAGAGGGTCCTACACCCACGGAGTCTCCCTGATTGCTAGCACAGCAGTCTGAGATCAAACTGCAAGGCAGCAGCGAGGCTGAGGGAGGGGCGCCCGCCATTGCCCAGGCTTGCTTAGGTAAACAAAGCAGACTGGGAAGCTCCAGCTGGGTGGAGTCCACCACAGCTCAAGGAGGCCTGCCTGCCTCTGTAGGCTCCACCTCTGGGGGCAGGGCACAGACAAACAAAAAGACAGCAGTAACCGCTGCAGACTTAAATGTCCCTGTCTGACAGCTTTGAAGAGAGCAGTGCTTCTCCCAGCACGCAGCTGGAGATCTGAGAACGGGCAGACTGCCTCCTCAAATGGGTCCCTGACCCCTGACCCCCAAGCAGCCTAACTGGGAGGCACCCCCCAGTAGGGGCAGACTGACACCTCACATGGCCGGGTACTCCTCTGAGACAAAAGTTCCAGAGGAACGATCACACAGCAGCATTTACAGTTCACGAAAATCCACTGTTCTGCAATCTCTGCTGCTGATACCCAGGCAAACAGTGTCTGGAGTGGACCTCTAGCAAACTCCAACAGACCTGCAGCTGAGGGTCCTGTCTGTTAGAAGGAAAACTAACAAACAGAAAGGACATCCACACCAAAAACCCATCTGTACATCACCATCATCAAAGACCAAAAATAGATAAAACCACAAAGATGGGGAAAAAACAGAGCAGAAAAACTGGAAACTCTAAAAAGCAGAGCACCTCTCCTCCTCCAAAGGATCACAGTTCCTCACCAGTAATGGAACAAAGCTGGACGGAGAATGACTTTGACGAGTTGAGAGAAGAAGGCTTCAGATGATCAAACTACTCCGAGCTACAGGAGGAAATTCAAACCAAAGGCAAAGAAGTTAAAACTTTGAAAAAAATTTAGACGAATGTATAATTAGAATGACCAATACAGAGAAGTGCTTAAAGGAGCTGATGGAGCTGAAAGCCAAGGCTAGAGAACTACGTGAAGAATGCAGAAGCCTCAGGAGCCAATGTGATCAACTGGAAGGAAGGGTATCAGTGCTGGAAGATGAAATGACTGAAATGAAGCAAGAAGGGAAGTTTAGAGAAAAAAGAATAAAAAGAAATGAACAAAGCCTCTAAGAAATATGGGACTATGTGAAAAGACCGAATCTACGTCTGATTGGTGTACCTGAAAGTGACGGGGAGAATGAAACTAAGTTGGAAAACACTCTGCAGGATATTATCCAGGAGAACTTCCCCAATCTAGCAAGGCAGGCGACCATTTGGATGCAGGAAATACAGAGAACGCCACAAAGATACTCCTCAAGAAGAGCAACTCCAAGACACATAATTGTCAGATTCACCAAAGTTGAAATGAAGGAAAAAATGTTAAGGGCAGCCAGAGAGAAAGGCTGGGTTACCCACAAAGGGAAGCCCATCAGACTAACAGCGGATCTCTCGGCAGAAACTCTACAAGCCAGAAAAGAGTGGGGGCCAATATTCAACATGCTTAAAAGAATTTTCAACCCAGAATTTCATATCCAGCCAAACTAAGCTTCATAAGTGAAGGAGAAATAAAATACTTTACAGACAAGCAAATGCTGAGAGATTTTGTCACCACCAGGCCTGCCCTAAAAGAGCTCCTGAAGGAAGCACTAAACATGGAAAGGAACAACCGGTACCAGCCACTGCAAAATCATGCCAAATTGTAAAGACCATTGAGGCTAGGAAGAAACTGCATCAACTAATGAGCAAAATAACCAGCTAACATCATAATGACAGGATCAAATTCACACATAACAATATTAACTTTAAATGTAAATGGACTAAATGATCCAATTAAAAGACACAGACTGGCAAATTGGATGAAGAGTCAAGACCCATCAGTGTGCTGTATTCAGGAAAGCCATCTCACGTGCAGAGACACACATAGGCTCAAAATAAAAGGATGGAGGAAGATCTACCAAGCAAATGGAAAACAAAAAAAGGCAGGGGTTGCAATGCTAGTCTCTGATAAAACAGACTTTAAACCAGCAAAGATCAAAAGAGACAAAGCCATTACATAATGGTAAAGGGATCAATTCAATGAGAAGAGCTAACTATCCTAAATATATATGCACCCAATACAGGAGCACCCAGATTCATAAAGCAAGTCCTGAGTGACCTACAAAGAGACTTAGACTCCCACACAATAATAATGGGAGACTTTAACAACCCATTGTCAACATTAGACAGATCAACCAGACAGAAAGTTAACAAGGATACCCAGGAATTGAACTCAGCTCTGCACCAAGCAGACCTAATAGACATCTACAGAACTCTCCACCCCAAATCAACAGAATATACACTTTTTTCAGCACCACACCACACCTATTCCAAAATTGACCACATACTTGGAAGTAAAGCCCTCCTCAGCAAATGTAAAAGATCACACATTATAACAAACTGTCTCTCAGACCACAGTGCAATCAAACTAGAACTCAGGATTAAGAAACTCACTCAAAACCGCTCAACTACATGGAAACTGAACAACCTGCTCCTGAATGACTACTGGGTACATAACAAAATGAAGGCAGAAATAAAGATGTTCTTTGAAACCAACGAGAACAAAGACACAACATACCAGAATCTCTGGCACACATTCAGAGCAGTGTGTAGAGGGAAATTTATAGCACTAAATGCCCACAAGAGAAAGCAGGAAAGATCTAAAATTCACACCCTGACATCACAATTAAAAGAACTAGAAAAGCAAGAGCAAACACGTTCAAAAGCTAGCAGAAGGCAAGAAATAACTAATATCAGAGCAGAACTGAAGGAAATAGAGACACAAAAAACCCTTCAAAAAATTAATGAATCCAGGAGCTTGTTTTTTGAAAGGATCAACAAAACTGATAGACCACTAGGAAGAACAATAAAGAAGAAAAGAGAGAAGAATCAAATAGATGCAGTAAAAAATGATAAAGGGGATATCACCACCGATCCCACAGAAGTACAAACTACCATCAGAGAATACTACAAACACCTCTATGCAAATAAACTAGAAAATCTAGAAGAAATGGATAAATTCCTCGACACATACACCCTCCCAAGACTAAACCAGGAAGAAGTTGAATCTCTGAATAGAACAATAACAGGAGCTGAAATTGTGGTAATAATCCATAGTTTACCAACCAAAAAGAGTCCAGGACCAGACGGATTCACAGCCGGATTCTACCAGAGGTACAAGGGGGAACTGGTACCATTCCTTCTGAAACTATTCCAATCAACAGAAAAAGAGGGAATCCTCCCTAACTCATTTTATGAGGCCAGCATCATCCTGATACCAAAGCCAGGCAGAGACACAACCAAAAAAGAGAATTTTACACCAATATCCTTGGTGAACACTGATGCAAAAATCCTCAATAAAATACTGGCAAACCGAATCCAGCAGCACATCAAAAAGCTTATCCACCATGATCAAGTGGGCTTCATCCCTGGGATGCAAGGCTGGTTCAATGTACACAAATCAATAAATGTAGTCCAGCATATAAACAGAACCAAAGGTAAAAACCACATGATTATCTCAATAGATGCAGAAAAGGCCTTTGACAAAATTCAACAACTTCATGCTAAAAACTCTCAATAAATTAGGTTTTGATGGGACGTATCTCAAAATAATAAGAGCTATCTATGACAAACCCACAGCCAATATCATACTGAATGGGCAAAAAGTGGAAGCATTCCCTTTGAAAACTGGCACACGACAGGGATGCCCTCCCTTGCCACTCCTATTCAACCTAGTGTTGGAAGTTCTAGCCAGGGCAATTAGGCAGGAGAAGGAAATAAAGAGTATTCAATTAGGAAAAGAGGAAGTCAAATTGTCCCTGTTTGCAGATGACATGATTGTATATCTAGAAAACCCCATTGTCTCAGCCCAAAATCTCCTTAAGCTGATAAGCAACTTCAGCAAAGTCTCAGGATACAAAATCAATGTGCAAAAATCACAAGCATTCTTATACACCAATAACAGACAAACAGAGAGCCAAATCATGAGTGAACTCCCATTCACAATTGCTTCAAAGAGAATAAAATACCTAGGAATCCAACTTACAAGGGATGTGAAGGACCTCTTCAAGGAGAACTACAAACCACTGCTCAATGAAATAAAAGAGGATACAAACAAATGGAAGAACATTCCATGCTCATGAGTAGGAAGAATCAATATCGTGAAAATGGCCATACTGCCCAAGGTAATTTATAGATTCAATGCCATCCCCATCAAGCTACCAATGACTTTCTTCACAGAATTGAAA
Organism: Pan paniscus; assembly: GCF_029289425.2. Classification (NCBI taxonomy): domain Eukaryota; kingdom Metazoa; phylum Chordata; class Mammalia; order Primates; family Hominidae; genus Pan; species Pan paniscus. Next base: position 107,142,547 of record NC_073253.2, read on the forward strand.
AAAACTACTTTAAAGTTCATATGGAACCAAAAAAGAGCCTTCATCACCAAGTCCTAAGCCAAAAGAACAAAGCTGGAGGCATCATGCTACCTGACTTCAAACTATACTACAAGGCTACAGTAACCAAAACAGCATGGTACTGGTACCAAAACAGAGATATAGATCAATGGAACAGAACAGAGCCCTCAGAAATAATGCCGCATAGCTACAACTATCTGATCTTTGACAAACCTGACAAAAACAAGCAATGGGGAAAGGATTCCCTATTTAATAAATGGTGCTGGGAAAACTGGCTAGCCATATGTAGAAAGCTGAAACTGGATCCTTTCCTTCCACCTTATACAAAAATTAATTCAAGATGAATTAAAGACTTAAACTTTAGACCTAAAACCATAAAAACGCTAGAAGAAAACCTAGGCATTACCATTCAGGACATAGGCATGGGCAAGGACTTCATGTCTAAAACACCAAAAGCAATGGCAACCAAAGCCAAAATTGACAAATGGGATCTAATTAAACTAAAGAGCTTCTGCACGCAAAAGAAACTACCATCAGAGTGAACAGGCAACCTACAAAATGGGAGAAAATTTTCGCAACCTACTCATCTGACAAAGGGCTAATATCCAGAATCTACAATGAACTCAAACAAATTTAGAAGAAAAATCAAACAACCCCATCAAAAAGTGGGCAAAGGACATGAACAGACACTTCTCAAAAGAAGACATTTATGCAGCCAAAAAACACATGAAAAAATGCTCACCATCACTGGCCATCAGAGAAATGCAAATCAAAACCGCAATAAGATACCATCTCACACCAGTTAGAATGGCAGTCATTAAAAAGTCAGGAAACAACAGGTGCTGGACAGGATGTGGAGAAATAGGAACGCTTTTATACTGTTGGTGGGACTGTAAACTAGTTCAGCCATTGTGGAAGTCAGTGTGGTGATTCCTCAGGGATCTAGAACTAGAAATACTATTTGACCCAGCCATCCCATTACTGAGTATATACCCAAAGGACTATAAATCATGCTGCTATAAAGACACATGCACACGTATGTTTATTGCGGCATTATTCACAATAGCAAAGACTTGGAACCAACCCAAATGTCCAACAATGATAGACTGGATTAAGAAAATGTGGCACATATACACCATGGAATACTATGCAGCCATAAAAAATGATGAGTTCATGTCCTTTGTAGGGACATGGATGAAATTGGAAATCATCATTCTCAGTAAACTATTGCAAGAACAAAAAACCAAACACCGCATATTCTCGCTCATAGGTGGGAACTGAACAATGAGACCACATGGACATAGGAAGGGGAACATCACACTCTGGGGACTGTTGTGGGGTTGGGGGACGGGGGAGGGATAGCATTAGGAGATAGACCTAATGCTAAATGACGAGTTAATGGGTGCAGCACACCAGCATGGCACATGTATACATATGTAACTAACCTGCACATTGTGCACATGTACCCTAAAACTTAAAGTATATTAATAATAAAATAAAAAATAGAAAAAATAAAAAAAAACATCCCAGGCTCAAGTGATCCTCCTGCCTCACCCTCCCAAACAACTGGGACTACAGGTGCATGCCACTATGCCCAGCTACCTATTAAATTTTTTATAGAGTTGAGGTTTCACTATGTTGCATAGGCTGGTCTTGAGCTCTTGGGTTCCAGCAATCTTCCTTCCTTGGTCTCCCAAGGTGCTGAGATTACAGGTGTAAACTACCATGCTCAGTGTACATAAACCTTTTAAACCCTCAGGTACATTATTTACTTTGGTTTCTATAGCAACTTTCTAATGTGGCAGGATGACATGTATTACCATTATCCTCAGTGCACATATGAAGACAGAGGTTGGGTAAGCGTATTTCCAGGGAATTTTTTAAAAAGAAGAAAACTAAGGTTAACCATATGCAGAATTGTTACTTCAAATAAAGTACTGTATCCCCAAGATTACAATATCTCTATATGCTGTCACTTCCATGACTCTCAGTGAGATACAATTATAAGCTGCTGAAGTCCATTTGGAGAAGGCAGAGTGGGCCTGCTATGGGACAGATGCCTTGCACAATGCAGAGTAGCAGCCTATAATTTGGATACTTCAATGAATATAAAGAATGGAAAAGAGGAAGTTAAGTACCTTAAAATATAGCTGAATGTGCTGGCATCTGGGATTTGCTTGGCTATTTTTCACTGAGACTGTTCACATCCAAATGAAGATATCCCTTTACCCAGGAAACTCGAACTTTAAAAAGTGCTGACATGTCCATGGGCATTGCTGTTGAGATGTAGGCAGACTTGATAGCAACACATTCATATTTTTATAAATTTCTACTTCAGCTTTACCCAAGTACAAATTGGAAAAAGACTTCCCACAGCCACCTAGTTGACTGGCCTAGAAAACACAATTCTGATTACTTCATAGCAGTATTCCCAGAGGTACCTTGTTACAGCAATTACAAAATCTTTGGAAATTGAAGGAAAAGTCCTGTCAAATGAATTACTAAAATGATTGTATTTTACAAGACTTACATGGAACAGCTGTTGTAGTATCGAAGGAAAACAATCACCTTAGAATGGGATCCTGAAGGCTACAAGTTTGAGGTGAGGGTCAGCTAAGGCAAGGGGCTTTCGGGTCTAGAAATGCTGTCATGCTTTTAGGTTGGAAGTCAGTCTCTTATCTTTTAAATTATGAAGCATTAATGATTGCCAATAATTATCTTTAGTAAGATGCAATATTTTATTTTAGTCTGTGCATTAGTCTGTTTTCACATTGCTGTGAAGAGATACCTGAGACTGGGTAATTTGTAAAGGAAAGAGGTTTAATTGACTCACAGTTCCCCACTGCTGGGTGGGGGGGGGTCTCAGGAAACTTAAAATCATGGTGGGAGGCAAAGGAGAAGCAAGGCAACTTCTTCACAGGGTGGCAGGATGGAGTGAGTACCAAGCAAAGGGGGAAGCCCCTTATAAAACCATCAGATCTCATGAGAACTCACTCACTATCATGAGAACATCATGGGGGACACTGCCCCCATGATTCAATTACCTTCACCTAGTCCCACCTTTGACATGTGGGGATTACGGAGATTACAATTAAAGGTGAGATTTGGGTGGGGACATAGAGCCAAACCATACCAGTCTATGTCCCACTACTAGGTAATGGGTTGCAATGAAAAGTGTACAACCTTGTTGTACATAGTATAGCATTGCTAGAAAAGTCTTTTCCATGCTGTCTTTCTCTCCTACTTCTCCCTCTGTGCTTTGCCCCAAGCAAACATAATGCACTGAAAAGGAGATGGATTGAGCTCTATTTCAAATGCTGGCTTAAACCCACAGATTTGCCTTCAGTCTTTCTCGAGACCTCATTGAAATAAGAACATAGGAGTACAAAATGAGCAAATATGTAACTGCAAAGAGAACAAGAGTGGGGTTGTGATCATCAGTGGATTGATAGATTTCCATAAATATATAAAGACAGAAAATGAAATGATGTCTATGGTCTATGTCACAGCAATCACTCATAAAATGCATGTCAGAGAAATTCTCACTTAGGCTGTAGGAGCATGTACACAGATGTTCATTGTATTAGGCTCTTCTTGCATTGCTATAAAGAAATACCAGAGACTAGATAATTTATAAGAGAAGAATAACTGACTCATGGTTCTGCAGGCTGTACAGAAAGCATACTGCTGGTGTCTGCTTCTGGGGAGGCCCCAGGAAGCTTACAGTCATGACAGAAGGCAAAAGAGGAAACAGGTGTTTCACATGTTGGAAGCAGGAGCAAGAGAGAGTGGTGGAAGGTGCCACACACTTTTAAACAATCAGATCTCATGATAACTCACTCACTATACCAAAGACATTACCAAGAAGGTGGCACTAAACCACTCATGAGGTATATACCCCCATGATCCTATCACCTTTCACCAGGCCTCACCTCCAACATTGGGGATTACATATCAACACAACATTTGGAAGGGACAAATATCCAAACTACATCATACTGCCCTTACTCCCCCTAAAACTTCATGTCCTTCTCACATTGCAAAATATAATCATCCCTTCTCAATAGTACCCCAAAGTTTTAACTCATTTCAGCATTAACTCAAAAGTCCCAAGTCTCATTTGGAGATGATTTCCTTCTGCCTCTAAGTCTATGAAGTCAAAACAAGTTATTTGCTTTCAAGATATAATGGGGGTACTGGTACTGTCACATGCGTCTTTGTGAAGAGAATCCACCAACAGGCTTTGTGTGAGCAACACAGCTGTTTATTTCACTTGGGTGCAAGTGGGCTGAGTCCAAAAAGAGAGTCAGCAAAGGGAGATGGGGTGGGGCAGTTTTATAAGATTTGGGTAGGTAGTGGAAAATTACAGTTAAAGGGGGTTATTCTCTTGCGGGCAGGGGTGGGGTTTACAAGGTGCTCAGTGGGGAGGTTCTGATATTCATTGTCCAGGAGAAGGAATTTCACAAGGTCAATTGATCAGTTAGGGTGGGACAGGAACAAATCACAATGGTGGAAGGTCATCAGTTAAAGAAGGAACTGCCCATTTTCACTTCTTTTGTGGTTCTTCAGTTGCCTCAGGCCATCTGGATGTATGTGCAGGCTTGGGCTCAGAGACCTGACAGGTACAATCATTGGCAAGCATTCCCATTCCCAAAGGAAGAAATCAGTCAAAAGTAAGGGGCTACAGGCCTCAAGCAAGTTCAAAACACAGCAGGGCAGTCATTAAATCTTAAAGCTCCAAAATAATCTCCTTTCATTCCATATCTCACATCCAGGGCACACTGTTGTAAGGGGTGAATTCTCAAAGCCTTGGGCAGCTCTGCCCCTATGGCTTTGTACTGTTCAGCCCTTGCAGCTACTCTCAGAGGTTGTAGTTGAATGCCTTCAGCTTTTCCTTGCACAGGGTGCTAGCTGCCAGTGGATCTACCATTCTGGGTTCTGGAGAGTGGTGGCCCTCTTCTCACAGCTCCACTAGGCAGTGCTCTGTTGGAAACTCTGTGTGTGGCCTACAAACCCACATTTCCCTATGCACTGCCCTAATAGAGGTTCTTGTGACAGCCCCATCCAAACTCTGCCTGGGCACCCTGGCTTTTCCATACATTTTTCTAAAATCTAGGAAGAGGTTCCCAAGCCTCAATTGTTGTACTCTGTGCCCTCACAGACTTAACACTATGTGGAAGCTGCCAAGGTTTATGGCTTGCACCATCTGAAGCAGTAGCTTAAGCCGTACCTGAGTCCCTTTGAGCCAAGGCTGGAGACGGACTGGCTGGGATGTGGAGAGCAGTGTCTCAGACTGTGTAAGGTAGCAGGGTCCTGGGCCTGACCCATGAAACCATTCTTCCCTGCTAGGCCTCCAGGCCTGTGATGAGAGGGGCTGCCACAAAAGCCTCTGCAATGCCTTTGAGGCCTTTTTCCCATTGTCGTGGCTATCAGCACTTGCCTCCTTTTTAATTATGCAAATTTCTCTAGCAAGAGGTTGCACAGCAGCCTGCTTGAATTCTTCTCCTGAAAATGGGCTTTTCTTTTCTATCACATGGCCAGTCTGCAAGTTTTCCAAATTTTTATGCTCTGCTTCCCCTTTAAATATAAGTTCCAACTTTAGGTCATTTCTTTGCTCAGATATCTGAGCATAGGCTATTAGATGCAGTCATGCCATGTCTAGAACACTTGGCTGCTTAGAAATTTCTTCCACCACATACCTAAACTATCACTCTCAAGTTCAAATTCTACAAATATCTAGGGCAGAGATACAATACAGCCAAGTTCTTTGCTAAAGCATAACACACATGATCTTTGCTCCAGTTCCAAATAAGTTTCTTATGTCCATCTGAGATTTCATCAGCCTGGGTTTCACTGTCCATATTACTATGAGCATTTTAGTCACAATCATTTAACAGTCTCTAAAAAATTTCAAATATTCCCTCATCTGCCTGTCTTCTTCTGAGTCTTGAAAACTCTTCCAAACTCTGCCCATTACCCAGTTCCATTCCAAACTCATTTCCATATTTTCAGATATCTGTATAGCAATGCCCCACTCCTCAATACCAATTTTCTGTATTAGGACATTCTTGCACTGCTATAAAGAAATAGCTTAGATTGGGTAATTTATAAGAAAAGAGGTTTAATTGGCTCAAGGTTCTATGGACTGTATAGAAAGCATCATGCCAGTATCTGCTTCTGAGGAGGCCTCAGGAAGCTTGGAATCAAGTGAGAAGGCAAAGGAGGAGTAGGCATCTAACATGGTGGGAGCAGGAGCAAGGGGGGAGAGGTGGCACATTCTTTTAAACAACCAGATCTAGCGAGAATTCACTCACTATCGTGAGGACAGCACCAAGGGCATGGTGCTAAACCATTCATGAGAAATACGCCATCATGAGCCAATCACCTCCCGTCAAGCCCCACTTCCAACTCAGGATTACATTTCAGCATGAGATTCTGGTGGGGACAGATATCCAAACTATATCAGTCATTATGACAGTAAGGAGCCAGAAGAAACTTAGCAGAATGTAGAATTAGAGGAGTGAATGCATTCTATGAGACACTAGAAAGCAATAAGTAGAAAAGTAAGGAACAAAATAAGTAAATATTTAGTGAGAAAAGTAGAAAAGGAATGAAAAAACACACTCTCATTCATGAAAATTAAAGACTAACAAAAAATAGTGCATACTATAAAAGACTACCTACATCTTTTAAGGGCATATGAAGACACTACTCTGGGTACCTATGAGGGAGAAGTAGATAGGAATAAGAATGAGACTGGAGAAGAAGAGAAACAAATCATACAATAGAGGGCATCTACTTAAATTGCTAAACAATGTGCTCTGCTCATGGTATCTGGGGTTCTGTAGAAATAAAACAAAAACAAAAACAAAAAACATTAAATGGAAAATGGGTTCCATTAAACAGGAAATGAAAAGCCCTATCTCAGAATGTACTAAAAGAGAGTCACTCAGGGCACAATCCCACACATTCATATGAAGAGGTTACTTGAAGATGCACTTTCCATTATATGATCATCTAAACAATTTTATTTTTTCATTATGTTTATATGTTACTTAAATTTAAAAAACTAAAGTTAGAAATAAAGGGACGTTATGATACACTGAAAAAGTTTAACTTGTTCTATATTTTTGGAAAAAAAAACAAAAAACAAAAAAAGGGAGCGAATGCCTGAAGGAAATGTGGGTTAAAACTTTGGCATGCAGTTTGCCTACGATCTAACGTAATTAAAAGAGTGACTTTCTCTTCTGAATGTATTAACAAAACCACCCAGAAAACATGAGGAGAGGCTCTGGAGACTTAGTGCCACAGGGCAGCCATTCAAGGCACTGGTTTATGCTTCCATAAACCCTACGAAAATTTGGGTTTCTTAGGATCTGAGGGTAGTGGATCTTTCATTAACAAAAGCCAAGCCCACCAGCAATATGAACCTTCTACTATGTGAAAGGAAAACACTGATTAAGCAAACCAAGCATTAAACTAGAGAAAATCTAAAACTCCAGTGGAAAAACAACTTTATTGATTCACCATGTTTGCCATTGACATACCCACAGCAGGTCTCATGATATTACACAGGAAGTCCAGCTCAGGCAGAAAAGTTCGCTTTGTTGTATGACAGTTGCAGCCAGATCTTCCTGTCTAGATGAAGATACCATTCAAATCCCAGAAAAACAAAACAAAGGATAAAAATCCCAGCAGCTGCAAATAATTTCTGTCCAGTCATCAGGATGGCCTTTTGCTTTCATTGCAACTACCATACAAAAAGTTCAGAACTAAATAGGGAAATAACACAAAAACATTAACTTGGGCAATACTCAGTTGATAGATTCTATGTAAACTCTAAGTTAGAAAATAATTGAGGGCTTTTAAGAAAAGAAATAGTGCAGTTATTTCACCTATTAGACAAAATAGGTAAATTCTTACAGCTTTTTTTTCCCTTCTGTAGGTTCTCACTGTGCACTGTATTAGGGTGACATTCAAACATCCTTTTAAAAGGTTTCTGGTGAAACTTTTTTGTATTTTCCAAGCAAAATAAAACTATTTACAGTAAGAAAACTATACACTCAGCTTAAAATATAAAAATAGAAATTCAAGGCCAAATAAAAAGTTGCATGAAAAATACATCTATCTTAAGGGTTAAATATAACCCTTAACCAATTAACAAGTTAACCAATTAACAAGTTAAATTGGTTAAGGGTTATATTTAACCCTTAAGATAGATGCATTTTTAGGCACCTTTTTATTTGGTCTTAATTTAATTTGCTAATTGGTTAAGGGTTTTTCAATTATTTTGGGAAAACCTGAGCATTCATAATTCATTTTACCATCTTGTAACTGTATGATGTGTATAGGAATGGGAACAGAATTTTTACAGGGCGGTCTAAAAAATACAATGATGTTAAACTATGAATTGCTTTATTTTGTAAATAGTAGAAGTAATATTAATAATAATAACAGGCCGGGTGCAGTGGCTCATGCCTGTAATCCCAGCACTTTGGGAGGCCGAGGCAGGCAGATCACTTGAGGTCAGGAGTTCAAGACTAGCCTGGCAAACATGATGAAACCCCATCTGTACTAAAAATATAAAAAATTAGCCAGGCATGGTGGCAGGCACCTGTAATCCCAGCTACTCAGGAGGCTGAGGCAGGAGAATTTCCTGAACCCAGGAGGCAGAGGTTGCAGTGAGCCGAGATCACGCCATTGCACTCCAGCCTGGGAGACAGAGCAAGACTCCGTCTCAAATAAAATAAAATAATAATAATTAATAATAAATTTTTCAAACAAAAATTTGATTTATCTTAGTTCAAGTGTAGGGTATTGAAGAGAATCAATTTAAGTGGCTATATTTATAATGTACAATTTTATTGTTTTAAGGGAAAAAAACTGGCCTCTTTTAAGGACATTTCTGTGGTTAAGGCTCAGAATAAATGCATTCTAATCAGGTTTCCTGTCAGCATAATCTTGAGGGATTTTTTTTTTTTTTCAGTTAGAGGTCCTACTGTAACAAGATGTGAATATGGTGGGATTTGGAGACTCCTATCATTTTCTGTAAATTTGATCTCTCGAGTCAAACCAAATGGAAAAACAGCAGCTTTCCAAGACCACAGCCACTTCTGTGTTGAAACATGATTCTCCAGTTCCAAAGACAAATTAACCTACTGATTCAAAGCAACAAAGACCTTGGTCCAGCTCTTTACTGTACCTATGATCCAGGCTGCCCGCATGAATTTTACTTACAGGCAATGAAACCATGATTGTTGATGCACAACAGCCGATAGCCCTATGGATGTGATCCTTAGGATCATTACCAGACTCGGGTAATATCAAGACCAGAATGGGGAGGCTGTTCATGTGAGGTGAAGAGTCATTACAATATTTATATGGTGATCATGGCAAAGTGTAATCAGACCTTCTGCAACAATAACAATTATAAAACATTTAATCAACATCAGAGAACTTATCTGAAGTAGAGAATATCTAGGCAAATAGTCTGTTTAAAGAGCTCTTAGAATACCATCTGAGTAGAAGGTTCCAGAGAATAGCTTTGGTTACCATGCCTTTCAAAGCAGCTTTATGCTGCTAATACTAGGAATATTGACAAAATAGTTGTTTTAATTTAGACATAATTTGATAGAGGCTAAAAAACAAATCAATATACTTTCAATTGTGTTTGTTACAGAATGGTGTGTGAAATGAATATCCTCAACTTATCCTCAAACCTTGCTACACCCTTTAGAGATTGAGGACAGAGTGGGGCTCAGGAATTGATGGTGGTGAAAAATGAGTGAGGCTTCTAGAGGAGATGAGGAACAGGGAAGGGACAGACAAACTCTCAGCAAATATTAAGGCACTGTTTTCCATGCTGGGGAAGAGAAACATTTTCTTCTCTCCTGCAGCTGACATTCCAAGTGGGAGTGACAGTGAAGAACCAGCAAATAAAATAACAAAACAAGGTAATTTTAGGTATTTCAGTGCCATGGAAAAAAAATTAAGCAGGTTATATGATAGAGAACCCCTGGGATGGTAGTGAATTTGCCAGGCAGAGCACGAGGGCCAGTGCAACATAATGAGTGAGGGAGAGGATAGTATGGGTGAGGCAGGCAGGGATAAGAGAGTTATCTAAGGGTTAATACCTTAACTTGGGTTACTACCCAAGTTGTCTCAACTTGGATATTATTGATATCGAGACCAAATAATTCTGTGCTGCAGGGTGCTGTCCTGTATCTTGTAAGATATTTAACATTATTCCTTAGCCTCTACCCAATGAATGCGAGTAGCACGTCCCAGTCATGACAACAAAAACTATTTCCAGATATCACCAAAGTTACTCTGGGAGATTTGAAACTCTGTAACTGAGAACCACAGGCTCATGTACGACCTTAGAAGGAGGAGTGATGGGCAAAATGCTTAACTCATGGCATAGGCAGCAGCCAACTGGAACGTATGCTGTCTGAAAACGATTGATAAGACTGTTCCAGCACATCCTGAATGAACATCAACCCTGCTATAGCTCATGGTAAAGAGTTTGGATTTTATAATAATAGTGATAGAAAGTTATAGTAGTGCTTTAAGAGAGTAACATGATTCTTTTTGGTTTTCAAAAAGATCATCTTAGCTGTTAAACAGAATAGATTTCATGGCAGGGGAAGGGGCAGGGCAGCTTGAGAGGAAGCAGAGAGATTGGTAGGAGGCTATTGAAGAAATCTATGTGCAAAACGTTGACATGGACTAGGGTAGCAACCATAAAGATGAATCAAAGTGATAAGAATAGATTCTAGAGGTGGGAGGCAAATGAAGAATCAGGGATTATAACTAAGTTTTGGTTTAACAATTGAGTGGATAGTGGTCATTTTAAGATGGGAAGACTAAGAGAAAAACAGATTTTAGAGGAAAAAATCAACAATTCTGTTTCAGGTATGTTAAGTTTCAGACGCCTGTGAAACAACTAAATGAAGTTGTCTAGCAGGTACTTGGGTACTTGAGTCTAAAGGACTGTGGAGTGGTCAGAGCTCTACATACACATTTTATCATCCCTAGTATACACCATATAAAAACAACTAATATCCAGAAGCCTATGTTCACAAAAGTAATCAACACAAGAGAGGCTACCAACCATTTAAACTGGAGTATCTGTGCATTTTCCAGGGATTAACTTACATATTTCATGCCCTACCTCTTATAACTTCTTTTATCCTCCTTACATTTGGTAAAGATCAGCCTCGTTTACTCTCAATTAACAATGAGACCTCGCTGCTTAATAGTTTCCTTTTGTCTACTGAAAAATCTTGAGCAAACACCCCTGTGATCTTTACAAGATCTCCTGATAATACAAAATTGAATGTAAATCTATTAGACACTGAGGTGGGGGTAAGAACAGGGAGAAATACTAACAGAAGATATTTGAGTTACAATATGATTTATTATCCTTAGTCCCAGACAGCTCAGGAACCCTCAATTAAATACCATCTATTCTCTCAATATTCAAAACTGTTTATCATCATATGTTTCATTTGATATTATTAAATTCTTGATTATACTATTGGTTTTGGAGAACAGGGGTCACTCTATTAGATTCGAACCTGGCTTTAACAGATACCAGCATAGACTACTATTAATAAACTATAAATTATTACATTTAAATAACACCTTGTGATTTTCAAGGCACTTTTCATAGTGATACATTTTTATTTTCACCACAATTTTACAACATAGGGAAGGCAGATATTTGGATACCCATTTTTAAATTTAAAAAAATATTGTTCAACCAGATTACACAATTTTCCCAGGGCCCTACAGCTGGTAAATATTCAGAAAATAACTGGAACACAAGTACTTTAAAAACTAATCCAGCACTGAAAGAATAGAAAACACTGTGCCAGTGCATTCTACAAGGCAACTCACACTATATGTGATGCCAAATGTTAACGGCTCATTTTACTTTTTCCAGAAAATAATCTGAGCTGGTTCTCAACCCAGGCATATTTCCTATGCTCCCTCTATATAATATACTTTTCCCACACTTAATAAAATTCTTGTGACTGCCAGCTGGGTTAAACTTGTGAGCTTTCCTTCTGCTTTCTTGGCTTGTCTCTGTTCTACTTGATATTATCTTCCTGAGACTTCTTTGATGTCATCCTAACTTTTCCCTGATTATTTCAATCCTACTATGGCTAAAACACTGCACCAACTATAAAACTGGAATTACATTTTTCTTTTCCATGCTTAATGGGTTCTTCCTAACTTTGTTCTCTATTATTAATAAGTCTCTCTTTTTCAAACCCAAATTTTTCATTTTGTACTAACAAAATTTTTTTACTAATTTTAAAACATATATGATATTGTGGAAAATAACATAAAAGTAAAAAGATAAAAATATAAATTACCCATATTCTCACTAATCAAAGATGAGGTAAAATTTGATTGCTTTTTTTGTTTCCTATACTGAATGTTTAATTAATGATTTTGAATTTTTTCTTATTAATAGCAAAAGTATTCAAGTCCATAAATTTTTCTCAAAATACAACTTCAACTACATCTTGTAACCTTGGGAGAGAATGATAGGACATGAATTGAGAGAGGTAACATGTACCTGGATCATTTAGAGCGTTACAAGTGTTAGAACTTTGGCTTTTACCAGATGGAAATAGAGCCACTGGAGAGTTTTGAGCAGAGCAGTGGCGTAATCTAATTTAAAGGATCAATCTGGCTGTTATGTTGAGAACAGCTATAAAGAGGAAAGTGTAGAGGCAGGAAAATATGGAAGGAGGCAATTGCAGTAATAAAGACAAGAGATAAAGATGAATTGGAGCAGGATGGTAATTCAGAGGTGGTAAAAAAATTAAAAAGACTCTGACTATAATTTAGAGATAGAGACAAGATTTTCTTATGTATTGGCTGAGGGGTGGAAGAGAAAGAGAAGGACTGAATCTCAAAGTTTCTGGCCTAAGTAATTGTTACCAACTGAGACGGGGAAACGTAAATGTACAGCAGGTTGGGAGGAAACATATTTTTGATATGTTGCTATCAAACTATCTAATGATCTCCCAGTCAGCAGGAGTGGCTGCATTAGTTTGGAGTGTAAGAGAGAAGTTTAGACCAGAGACAGGAATTTGGGGATCAGCAAACTTTTGAGAGTGGAACATGATGGCAGAGTAGGACTCTGAAGCAACTGTTTCCCCTCAAAATTACAATTTGAACAACAAAATAATAACTAAAAACTTCCCACATCTTGCAACAGTTATAGAAATCCAGATATATGCAGCTCAAGAATTCCTAAACAGATTCAGCCCAAAGAACTCTTCTCCAAGGCATATTATCACCAAACTGTCAAAAGTCAAACACAAAGAGAATTCTGAAAACAGCAAGAGCAAATTGTTAACTCACTTATAATGGAATCCTCATCAGACTAACGGTGGATTTCTCAGCAGAAACCTTGTAGGCTGGGAGAGAATAAGATGATATATTCAAAGTGCTGCAAGAAAAAAAAAATGTCAGCCAAGAACACTATACCCAGCCAAGCTATTATTCAAAAATGAAGGAAAAATAAAGTCCTAGACAAGGAAAAACTGAGGAAATTCATCATCACTAGATCAGCACAACAAGAAATGCTTAAGGCAGTGCTATATCTGGAAGCAAAGGACAATATATAATATCATAAAAACACACAAAAGTATAAAACTAACTGGTAGAGCAAATATACAAATGAGAAAGAGAAAGGAGTCAAATTTTATTGCTACAAAATAACCACCAACTCATAAAAGCAAACAATAAAAGAAGAAGAACAAAACAAAGGATATACAGAACAATCAAGGAGGACTGCTTGTGGCCAGGAATTTGAGACTAGCCTGGGCTACATAGAAGGATCCCATCTCTACAGAACATTTAAAAATTAGTCAGGTGTAATGGTGTTTTCCTGTAGTACTAGCTACTTGGAAGGTTGAGGCAGGACAATCACGTGAGCCTAGGAATTCATGACTGCAGTGAGCTATGGCTGTGCCACTGCAGTCCAGCCTGGGCAACAGCATGAGACCCTGTCTCTAAAAAAAGAAGAAAAAATAAAATTTTAAAAAAGATGAAAAAGAAAACAACTAACAACATAACATTAGCAAGTCCTCATCTGTCAATAACAACCTATGTAAATGGTTTAAATTCTCCAATTAAAAGATATAGACTGGTTGAATTGATTTTTTTAAGACCTAACTATATGCTGCCTACAAGAAACTCACTTTAACTCTAAAGACACACATGGACTGAAAGTTTTAAAATGGGAAAAACATATTCCGTGCAAATAGAAACCAAAATATATATGCACCCAACACTAGAGCATGTAGGTGAATAAAGCAAACATTATTAGACTGAAGAGAGATTTGCATTCCAATCCAATAATAGCTGGGGACTTCAACATCCCACTTTCAGTATTGGACAGATCATCTATTCAGAAAATCAACAAAGAAACATCAGACTTAATCTGCCAAGAGACATTTACAAAATATTTTATCTAACAGCTGCAGACTACACATTTTTCTCATCAGCACATGGAGCATTCTGTAGGATAGACCATATATTAGGACACAAAACAGGTCTCAATAGATTTTAAAATTTAAAATTATATAAAGTGTCTTGTAAGACCATAATGAAATAAAACTAGAAATTAATAACAAGAGAAACTTTGGAAACTGTACAAATACATGGAAATTAAGCAACATGCTCATGGGTCAAGGAAGAAATTAAAGAGGAAATTTCAAAATATTAAAACAAGAGAAAATTAAAATACGACATATCAAAAACCTACGGGGTACAGCAAAAGCAGTGGTGAGAGAGATGATAGCAATAAATGCCTAAATTAAAAAAGTAGAAAAAATTCAAATAAATAGTCTAAAGATGCACCTCAAATAACTAGAAAAAGCAAACCCAAAATTAGTAGAAGAGAAATAATAAAGATCAAAATAGGCCTGAATGTAATAGAGGCTAGAAATAAATACAAAGGATCAAGAAAATGAAAAGTTTTTTTTAAAAAAAAAGATAAGTTGATAAACTGCTAGTTACACTGCCAAGAAAAAAAGAGTAAATGTCCAATAAATAAAATCAGAAACACAAAAGAGGCATTACAACTAATACCACAGAAATACAAAAGATCACCAGGGACTATCATGAACAACTATACACTAACAAACTGAAAAACCTAGAGAAAATTGCTAAATTCCTGGGCATACAAACCACCAACATTAAACCAGGAAGAAACAGAAATTCTGAACAGACCAATAATGAATAATGAGATGGAAACAGTAATAAAAAAAGTCTCCTAACAAGGAAAGTCCCAGGACCAAACAGCTTTACTGCTGAATTCTACCAAACTTATAAATAACTAACATCAATTCTTCTCAACTATTCCAAAAACATTGAAAAGGAGGGAATTTTTCTTAATTTATTCTATGAGGTCAGCATTATCTTGACACCAAAACCAGACTAGGCTACAACAAATAAAGAAAACTGCATGCCAATATTCCTGATGAACGTAGATGCAACAATCCTCAAGAAAATACTAGCAAACTGAATCCAACAACATATCAAAAAGACAACAAACCATGATCAAGTGGAATTTAGCCAAGGGATGCAAGAATGGTTCAACATGTGCAAACCAGTAAATGTGACACATACATCATTACAAGATGATTATAAAGTTTTGTCCTTCATTCTACTGATGTAATAATATATCATATTTATTGGTTTGCACATTATAAATGATCATAAAACAGATTTATTCACGAGGGGATGTTGAATTTAATTACTTTTCTTAGAAGAAAAAGTAATTGAATTCAACATCCCTTCATGATTAAAGCTCTCAACACATTAGGCATCAAAGGAAGCCGATATATGACAAACTCACAGCTAACATCACACAGAATGAGGAAAAGCTCAAAGCCTTTCCTCTAAGAACTGGAACATGACTAGGATGCCCACTTTCAGCACTCTTATTCAACACAGTACTGGAAGTCCTAGACACAGCCAGGCAAGAGGAAAAAATAATTGAAAAAGAGGAAGTCAAATTGTTCCTCTTGGCAGATGACATGATCTTATATATAGCAAAACCTGAAGATTCTACCCCAAAACTCTTAGAACTAGTCAAAAAATTCAGTAAAGTTTTACGATGCAAAATCAACACACAAAAATTAGTAGTGTTTCTAGACACTAATAAAGAACTAGCTGAAAAAGAAACCCCATTTACTAGAGCTACAAAAAATAAAAATAAAATGCTCAGGAATACATTTAGCCAAGAAAGTGAAAAACCTCAAAATTGAAATTATAAAATACTGATGAAAGAAACTGAAGACAAAAACAAATGAAAAGATATCCCATGATCCTGGATCAGAAGAATTAATGTTGTTAAAACGACTGTACTTCTCAAAGCAATCTACAGATTCAATGCAATTCCCATCAAAATACCAAAGACATTCCTTATAGAAACAGTAAAAGAATTCTAAAATTCATATGGAACCACAAAAGACCCCAAATAGTCACAGTAATACTGAGCAGAAAGAACAAATGTGGAGGCACCACACTGTCAGACTTCAAAATATACTACAAAGCTATTGTAACCAAAACAGCATAGTACTGGCATAAAAACAGTCACAGACCAATGGAACATAATAAAGAACCCAGAAATTAATCTATATATTTTCAGCCAACTGATTTTTCAACAAAGACACCAAGAACATACATTGGAGTAAGGACCCTCTCTTAAATAAATGGTGCTGGGAAAACTAGAGTCCATAAACAGAAAATGAAACTAGACCCCTATCTCTCGCCATCCACAAAAATCAACTCAAGATGGATTAAAGATTTAAAAGTAAAAATTAAATTTGAGTGAACATTCCACTCAACATGTGCCGTAATAGTTGAGCCCAGATCAGCTGCAAACAAGATCAGAACTTTCAATGGAAATTTTATGCAAGTAGAATCAAGATTCTGAAGTATTTTTTCAAATAATTGTAACAGGAGATGAAACGTGGTTTTACAGATATGATCCTGAAGACAAACTACAATCAAAATAACAGCTACCAAGAGGTAGAAGTGGTCCAAAGTTAAAGCAGACTGTTCAAGAGCAAAGGTCATGACAACAGATTTGGGGGATGCTGGAGGCATTTTCCTTGTTGACTTTCTGGAGGAGCAGTGAACGATGATAACATCTTATTACAAGAACGTTTTGAGAAAGTTAGCCAAAGCCTTAGCAGAAAAAATACCCAGGGAAAGCTTCACCAGAGAGTCCTCTTCCACCATGACAATGTTCCTCCTCCTTCTCATCAAACATAGCAATCTCGTGAGAGTTTCAATGGGAAATTATTAAAGAGTCCTGCTTTGGCTTCTGACTTGTTTTTGTTTCCTAATCTTAAAAAAAATCTGTAAAGGCACCGATTTTCCTTCAGTTAATAATGTAAAAACGACTTCTTTGATATGGCTAAATTCCTAGGACCTTCAGTTCTTCAGGGATAGACTACATGGGTGGTATTATTGCTTACAAAAGTGTCCTGACTTTTATGTTGAGAAGTTTATATTTTATATTTTTATCTTTTAATTCTATTTTCCATGAATTGTCTTGTCTTTTCTCTTTTTTTTTTTTTTTGAGACAGAGTCTCACTCTGTAACCCAGGCTGGTGTTCAGTGGCACAATCTTGGCTCACCGCAACCTCCACCTCCCGGGTTCAAATGATTCTTGTGCCTCAGCCTCCCAAAGTAGCTGGGACTATAGTTGTGTGCTACCATGCCTGACTAATTTTTGTATTTTTAGTAGAGACGGGGTTTCACCGTATTGGTCAGGCTGGTCTTGAGCTCCTGGCCTCAAGTGATCTGCCTGCCCTGGCCTCCCAAAGTGCTGGGATTACAGGTGTGAGCCACAGCACCCAGATCTCCATGAAATTTTGAAATTTCATCATATATGATGAGATTAGAAGAAAGAATTAAACCATTGGTAATTATAAAGTTTAATTTGAATAGAGGAGTCATACTCAAATTAGAACTGGGCTTGCTAATATCTGACTGGTAATTACATTTTTTCTACCTAACTGATTTTCATAGTTTCAGCTGGGTATGATAACCTGTTTTGTGAATATTAAGCCAGCAATTTTCATCATTTATCTCAGAAGTGGTTACATTTTAGGGTGATGGTAATTGTTCCAGAGATGCTGAGTCTTTTTTTGATGTTTCTTATGGGAAAAAACAAGGGGCAACATTTTAAATAACATGCTTATCTCTTATTAAATAAGCAGTAACACAGAGAAAAACACTCCCGATGAATGGAGACATTTCTTCTCTAGATTTTCCAGCCAAAATATTCTTCACCAAGCAAAGTTTATTCTGTCTACAAGGTCCAAGTTATTCTAATCTCTAGACCTATGATCTTATCACTGGCTGAAAGCTCACAATTCCTGGTGGTTTTACTTCTTTAGAGTCAAAAGTTTTCGGTAACCTCAATTTAGTCTACCAATTAATGAAAGTAATTTGTCTATACAAATTATTTTTACATAGAACATTAATACTTGAGAAATATCTTAAGAATATTTTTATAATTAATACACTATTTTTGGAGTAACTTTAGGCTTACAGAAAATTGAGCAGCTATTAGAGATAATTCCCATATACTCCCTGTCTCCTCCAACTCAGTTTCTCCTATTATGAATATCTTGCATTCATGTGGTATTTGTTACTATTGATGAACCAATAATGATACATTGTTTTTAACTAAAGTCCATAGTTTAGGGTTCACTTTTGGTTTAACACTGTTTGATGCGTTTTGACAAATGTATAATGTCACATATCTATCATGGTAGTATCATATCTGTATGATAAATAATTGTGTGTAAATATTTTCTGTAAATACTTAGTATTTAGTTTAACTGGCCAGAAACTGTCAAGTACTTCACCCATTCATCTTTCCTGTCTTCTTCCCAAACCCCTGACAACCACTGATCATTTTACTATCTCTACAGTTTTGCCTTTTCCAGAATGTCATATCATTGGAATTATATAGTATGTAGGCTTTTCAGGCTGTTTTCTCTCACTAAGCAATGTTCATTTAAGGTTCCTCCATGTCATTTTGTGGCTTGATAGTTCAATTTTCTTTTTATTGTTGAATCATATTTCATTGCATGTGAAAGAGCCCCAGGAACTTCATCATAAAATATGGCTCCATGGTATAATGAGTATTTTGAATTAAAGGCCCTTGGAGATTGACAGATGCTAGAAGAGCCTTTCCCTGCTATCTAAATAAAGACAGCAGGAACCCACCAAGGAGAACAATTGTTTTTCCTTCCCTTCTCTGTTATCTCATTATCTATTGCAGAAAACAAGACCAAGAATATAACCACACCTGAACAGACCCTTCACGAGACAATATCTGTCTCTCAGGCTCATTCAACTTCCAAAGAGAACCATTTCCAAGTTAACCTCTGTTTCGGGATCCATTTGTCATCCCTAGTAATCATTTATTGCTCCCAAAAGAATTACCTGTATTCCCCATATCTCTCTCTCTCTCTCCATTCTGAAATAAGGTTATGTAAGTATCTGAACCCCACTGGGATATCGGGTAATCACTCTGTAAATTCCCTTATGCACACCAATAAATTTGTATGTTATTTCTCCTATTAATATGCCTTTTGTCAGATGATTTTTCAGCAAAATTGCAGAGGGCAAAATTTTCCGTTGACCTCTACACATGGGTGTACCATAGTTTGTTTTCCATTCATTTGGGTAAGTACCTAGGAGGGCAGCTGGTAGATCATGTGGTAAGACTGTTTAACATTGTAAGAAACTACCAAACTGTCTTCCAAAGCACCATTTTGCATTCCAACCAGCAAATGAATGAGAGCTCCTCTCACTCCACATCCTTGCGGATATTTGGTGTCATCACCATTTTGGATTTTTTAAATAAGTATTGATTTTTAATTGTGCTAAAATATTGAAGCAGACTTAATAAAACAGTTAAACCAATAACTTAAGGCAACATTCTTGTATAAATAGCAGTCCATGGAAGACTGAAGAATAGACTGTGGCTTAAATTATTTCTAATTCCAAATATACAGATCATTGATTACAGCTTGAAAGTATGTTTGTTACTGCATGTATACAGCAGCATTTTTATTTCACAAGACAGCAAAGTTCAAATCGAAAGAGAACTTTATGATTCAATGTTTTAGTGCTGTTGGTAAAAAAACCAAGTGAAACAAAACACCAAAGCTAAGAGTACTATATGCATCATAGTTAGACTTAAATCAAATATACACTATTATTAATACATGCAGAGTATTTTTATATATGACTTTTTAAGGCTTTCATACAAATTGATTGGTTTAATAAAATTAAATACATCTGACCCATTCCTGTATAAATGTACACAAATAAAACATAAATCTTTGAAAAGTAACCTGGAAAAGTTTAAGACATGTCTTACATAGTAATATTTATATTGGTTTTTGAAGTGGTAAAGTTAAGATTACTAATTTATGATAAGAATTAGTAATAACAGTAAAGAATATAATCAAGAAAACAAGGATTAGAGCTCATTTAAAATTTTTGCTGACCATTTCTTAGTTTTTTTATTCTTTTAAGTATAAAACATTTATGAATTACAGAGTTCATTTGGTACCCCATCATAAGCCTTGTGATACCACTGTGCTAGTGCCTCATAATATAACCATTGTTTTATTTGGCTTTTAATATCTGTTGCACATCTAGAGTTTTTTAATTGGTATCTCTATAGAGGCAGGAATTTTGCAATGTGTTTCTTATTGTATTCTAATACATGTGGTAAAAGATCAATATTTTTATAGACGCACAAAGAAAAAAGATAAATATTTTTTGGATTTTGTCTGAATTTTATTACGAAATTGATGGCAAGTAGCTTTTTAAGAATTATGGACTATATTCAGCTGCAATTAAGCAAATGGAACACAAAATACAATTTTAAGAATATAGACAATGATGGAGTGCTTTATAATGATGTATCCAAATTACTCTATTTTAATGCAAAATTGCTATGCTTTAATGCTAGTGTACAACATTGCTTGAAAATAAACTAATTTTTACCTTAGATAACAAAGCATTTTAGTGATATCACAAATGATATGATCCCCTTTGGCAGAGTTAACTGCTCACTCTACGGGGCTCCCTAAGCTTTTTCCTGGTGCCTTTAGCATATATACAATACTTATTACAGCATTTTGGATTTTAGCTTTTCTAATAGGTGTGTAGTGAACTCACTGCTGTTTTAATTTGCATTTCTCTAAGGATATATGGTTTTTAGCATCTTTCATGTGCTTATTTGCCATCTAAGTATCTTCTTTGGTGAAGTGTCCATATCTTTTGTCCATTTTTTAAATGAAACTTTTTACTTACTATGTGATTTTAATAATTCTTTCTATAGTTTGTTTTTTATTATTTTCTTTCCTTTTACAAAAACATATTTTTAAATTTCTTATAGAGACAGGGTTTCGCGTTGTTGTCCAGACAGGGTCTCCAACTCCTGTCTTCAAGCAATCCTCCTGCCTAGGCCTCCCAAAGTGCTAAGATTATAGGCATGAGCCATCACACCCAGCCTCTCTGTATACTTTGGATTCAAGTTCCTTCTCAGATAGAAGTCTTACAAATATTTTCTCCTAGCCTGTGGCTTGTCTTTTCATTCCCTTAACAGTGTTTTTTTGCCAAGCAGTTTTTTAATTTTATGAAGTCTGGCATCAATTTTTTCTTACATAGATTATGTCTTTGATATTGTATTTAAAAACGTTATCTTCAAACCCAATGTCTCCTTGATTTTCTCCTGTTATACTCTGGTACTTTTATAGTTTAATATTTTACTTTGGTCTATGATCCATTTCGTGTTAGTATCTGTGAAATGTGTAAGGACAATGTCTAGATTTATACCTATGCATTGGATGTCCAGTTGTTCCAGCAAAATTTTTTGAAAAACTGTCCTTTCTCCATTGAATTGCCTTAGCATCTTTGCCAAAGATCAATTTGCTCTATTTGTTTGGATCCATTTCTGGGCTCTTTTCTGCTCCATTAGCCTACTCGTCTATTCCTTTGCCAATACCATATCATCTTGGTTATTATAACTTTATTGTATATCTTCGATAATAATTGTTAAATGCCCTTAATAATAGCACAAATAATCACT
Organism: Pan paniscus; assembly: GCF_029289425.2. Taxonomy (NCBI): domain Eukaryota; kingdom Metazoa; phylum Chordata; class Mammalia; order Primates; family Hominidae; genus Pan; species Pan paniscus. Next base: position 107,164,730 of record NC_073253.2, read on the forward strand.
ATTACCCTAAACTTTTACTTCTATTTCTTAGCACATACCAATTCTATTGTAAAATTCTGCTGTTCCTAACCCTCAAGACTATATTTGCTCACTTTATCTACCTTTTTTTCACCTAGAAAACTCCTACTTAATAAGATACCTCTTCCAAGAAGTCTTTTAAGTCTGTCCCATGGTGGATGAAGTGTTCCTCTCAAGGGCTTCCATGGAATTCTTTGCTTACTATACCTGTAGGAATTATTACTATTTTTTTTATATCCCTGTTACCAAGATCAGTGCTGGCACTTGGGCATTTAAACATTGGTTGAGAAAATACTAATGAGTATTTGTTTGTATATAAATATAACATAGCTGAAAACTAGGCTAAAGACAACAGTAAGCTAGGAAATTGATTTTGGAAAATGAATGATGACTAGTTGATTAAAAAGCTGGTAAAAATTAGTAAATGACTACTAAGCTTCCATGGAAAACTTCCATCTTCTGTTTGAACCAATATTTTCTTCATTGATTATTAGTGTTATTCATCTATTTATTTAATAGTTTCTTTATAATGCTGCATTCTGCACTAAATGCTAATAGAATTAAAAAATGAGTAAAATATCTGTCCTACGCCCATCACAAATAATAATTTTTAAGAAATAATTTTAACTTTTATTTTTGATTCAGGGGGTATATGTGTAGGTTTGTTACATAGACATTATGTGATGCTGAGATTTGGGGTATGACTGATCCCATCACCCAGGTAGTAAGCATAATGCTCAATAGTTTTTCAACCCTTGCCCACATCTCTTCCTCCCCACTCTGGGAGTCCCCAGTGTCTCTTAGTATCATCTTTATGTCCATGTGCGCCCAGTTTCCACTTACAAGTGAGAACAAGTGGTATTTGGTTTTCTGTTCCTGCATTAATTTGCTGAGATGGCCCCTAGCTACATCCATGTTGCTGCAAAGCACATAATTTCATTCTTTTTCATGGCTGCATAGTATTTCATGTTGTATACATACCACTTTTTTTTAATCCGATCCTCTGTTGATGGGCACCTTGGTTGACTCCATGTTTTTGCTATTGTGAGTAACACTACAATAAACATACATGTGAATGTATCTTTTAGGTAGAATGATTCATTTTCCTTTAGATATATAACCACTAATGGAATTGCTAGGTCAAATGGTAGTTCTATTTTAGTTCTTTGAGAAATCTCCATACTGCATTCCCTTTTCTCTGCAGCCTCAACAGCATCCGTTGTTTTTCTAACTTTTTAATAACAGCCATTCTGATTGGTGTGAGTTGGTATCTCATTGTGGTTTTGATTTGCATTTCTCTGATGATTCGTGATGTTGAGCATTTTTCTTATGTCTGCTGGTCACTTGCAGGTCTTCTTTTGAGAAGTGTCTGTACATGTCTTTTGGTCACTTTTTAATGGGGCTTTTTGGTTTTTGCTTGTTGAATTAAGTTCCTTATAGGGTCTGGATATTAGACCTTTGTCTGATGCATAGTTTGCAAAATATTTTCTCTCATTCTGTAGGTTGTCTGTTTACTCTGTTGATAGTTTCTTTTGCTGCCATAAGAAATAATTAAGTTGCAAAGTATTAAGTGCCAATTTAGCAATGGGAACAATGCCAGAGATATAAAAAGAAGTCTAAGATGGTGCAAGAAGATGAACTTAGAGCTTAGCATCTTCCCTTAACCAATGGTTTAAGACATGCAGAACAAAACATAATGAGTTAGGTTGCATATTTGGAGTTGGTTTGATTATAAATATGTTAAGCCTTTTAATCTATTTTTATATTAATGATTATTTAATCAAGGGATTTATTAATAGTATATGTTAAAATAAAATGCAATCAGCTTCTATATCTGTTAGTGTATTTAGCAGCTCAAGATATCATTGGGAAATAGGCTGGATGACAAACTTGCTTTCTCCACATGAAGCAGTCCAAGTGTCTTCTAAGTCTTTATGATCTAAAACCACCAAAGAGAGAACAGATACTTGAACTTAGGTTGCAGCAGGGAAGATTTTTATGTGAATTTCCATTTATCCTTTCATAATGGCTTGGACATGAAATTTATTCCACCTACATGTCAAAGTTTTCATTTTCTAACACGAATTCCTCCCAGAGCCTCAATGCCAAGCTGTGTTCTCTCAGCCTTTTCTATCAACACCAGATAACAATTCATCTGACAGTTTTGTGATGAACACGTTATGCAGAATTGGATACATTGCTCTGCTGTCACTGCATTGTCATCCTTGCAATTCTAACTATTAAATGCTTCTTTCATGGATTAAGGAGGCAATTATGATTAAATGCCTGGGCCACAGCTATACATGTGATTTCTTTCTTTTCATGTAAAAGACTGACTTGATTAGTAAGTTTTAGCAGCCACGATGTAATTTACTGTTATCATATAATGCACATTTGCAAGAGAACATATATTACTGAATTTGTTGTAGACTAAAATGTTATATTTTCCATTTCCTTAAATTTAATTATCCTCAGCAAGCCACATTTACCCTGATTATATCCTGGTTAAAACATCTGCACTTCTGATTGCCCATATACCTCCCTGAATTTTCACTCTGGATACCAAAGAAGGATAATACTCAGTTTAGTCTCTGACGTGGAAGCATTTACAATTTTTCTAAATACAGATTGAACAAAGAACTTATTGCTTACCTCTCTATAAAGGCAAGTTAAATCAACTTTTTTTTCCATAATAAGAGTTCTCAAAGGAACAGCACAGAGGGTCAATGTGTGGCGACGAATTGGCTGCTATCTTTTTTTGGGGGGACTAGTGGCAGGGTGTTCTCACAACCAAAAAGGCCTTAAGAATGGAATAACTTAGAAAGACCCACATATTTATAATGGTTTTATTCCTGAGAAGAAACTTACGGAAAATTATATATTGTATGTAAATATAAGATTCAAAAAAAGTCTGAAAGGTGCTAAGGATAAAAAATGCTTGCCGAGTATGGGTTTAGGCATGAAGATTTGGGCACTATCAAAGCACCAGGCTGTGGAGCTGAGGAACTTGGCTTCTGAGACTGGAACAAACTCAAAGCTCCCCCAGGACAGAAACCCTCTGATGCCACCAAGTTTACCTCCAAAAGGAAGCCCTGTGATAAGGGACCTCATCTATCTTGGTCACTGCCAGAAGCGAGAGTTTGCTCAGCTTATTAAAGCAAAAGTTTCAAAATATTAAGTTACTTCTGACTAGTTCATGGATAGCTGCTATTGTGACTCCTCCAAATGATCTCCTACTGCTCCAGCCCCTTCTTGGTACTAGAAGCTTCAGAGAGGCATCACCTGGCAGAAGGGTCATACCTGGCAGAGAAGAGCACCTCCAGGATACTGTTTGAGCACCACCACTGTCAGTTCTGACTAATGCTCTAGGGACACTGGTTGTCAAGTATCCTGGCTATCACCCTGTACCCAGTGATCTCAATAACACTCCTGAACACAGTGTTTTGGATATCACCTCTGCACCCAGCAATCTGGATATCACCCCTGCACCCAGTGTTCTGGATATCACCCCAGGACCCAGCAATCTGGATATCACCCCTGTACCCAATGTTCTTGATATCATATCTGCATCCAGAGTTCTGGATATTACCAGTGCATAGAACAGTGTCTGACACATAGTAGCTACTCAGTAAGTTTTTCTAAATAGACTGATGAATATATAATCTATTTACTTATTTTATATTTTTTACTTACACACTTTGCAGAAGCATTACCTATTTGTTAGTTCAACCCTACACAATTGTGTTCAATAACAAAGTATCTAGCCCATTAATTCTGCACTGCTATTATCTCTACTTCCAATGCCATTAATCAAGACAATATTGAGTAAGCACATACTAAGTGGCAGAAACCCTGGGCCTTGGAAAGACCCTCCAGGAGTGAGCTGGAGATATGTTATATGCTTGGACTTCTTCCCAAGAGCACAAATCTCATAAATAATTCACAACTAGATGAGAAAAGGAGATGTCAAAGAAATTAAATGACTCATAAGTGTGCTACTATTATTCAGGCTCAATCTGACCTCATTTTGACTTTGGTGAGAGGGTCTATTTTTTTGACCATCTAAAAGACATAAAAATAGACACCAATTATATGACAAGTTGCAAAAGCTTGAGGAGACCTCTGCATAGACATAGAATCCAAACCCAGAATAATTTATACTCATTGCCTACCTACTATGTACCTAGCACTGTGCTGAGCCATATACACACAGCATTTCAGGTAGTGCCCACCACCATCCTATAAGCAAGTACTAGTCTTCACCCCATTTTACAGATGGGGTAACTAAGTTGTGGGGAGGCTAAATAATTTGTCTAATGGTACAGGATTGATAAGTGCCAAAGACAAAATATAAATTCCTGTCTGTCTACCTTATAAAGATGTAAATTTAGGAGAACCAGCTTCTCTTGAATTGCAAATTTTATGCTAGAATATCTAATATTTAAATTAGAGCATTCCTTGAACTTTTGTTGGCCAGTTTAATTTTTCTTTCATCTTATGCACGCATTGGTATGGTAACATTCTCCAGTATTTGCCTTGCACCCTTTTTTCATCATGCTCTTCTCTCCAATTCCCTCATCCAGAATGGTGTGGCTTCCGTATGTGACTAAAACCCACCCTGGCAAAATGAGCTAGGGTCTGGCCTGCTATAATTCAGACAGATCTGAATTTACTTCTTGACCCTCCTCACTTCATCCACCCAGCACCTTGCCTGCCCTGTCCCCTGGTGCCCTTGACTACTAGTCTGTTTTCTATCTATTGTGACTGTATACACACCTTGCCACTGAAGCTTGAGTCATAATCTATTCTATCTGCATCTCTGAAAATGATCTTTACTTCAACTTTCCTAAAGGATATAGATTTCTCTCTTCTTTGGCTCCAATAATTTGTGCCCAAACTTCAGACCAGTAATTCCCCAGATGAGCCTGCTGCTACCCTACTTGCGTCTTACTTTTGCAAGCAGTTTCCATTCTTATTAGGCTAGTAACTGAAGACAGGATCAAGATATCTTTCTAACCTATCCAAAATACCTGAAGATTCTGTCACATTCAACAGTAAGTCAATACAGGATTATGTATATATCTTTGTATTCTTCATATTACCCAGTCCAGCCTTCTGCACTTAATAGGTACATGAATAAGTTAATCAATAAATGAAGGAATAGTTGGTTGTTTGATGAATAGCTGGAGAAGAACTGGCATCGTGCATAGGTAAAGTAGAATATTATTTCATAGGTACCACTTGTATTTTTTTCTTCCTACACAAAGTGTTTAAGAAATATTTGTTCATTAAGATTATTAGCATTGACCAGTAATTGATTTTGAGTCACTTATTTGGCTTACAATATTGTTTACTTATTAGCTACAATGTGTAAGACACCTACTGTATAGCAGCCAATATCTTGAGTACTTTTACAATTTTTCATTTTACAGCACAACAAAAGTTGAAGGTAAGTGTTAGTATCCATTTTTTACAGTAAACGCAGGATAGAAGGTTCAGAGAGGTTAAGTAATTTGTAGAAGATTTCTTAGGAAATGAATAGGAGTCATGGATCCCATGTCACTCTAATTTCAAATTCTAAATTCTTTTACTCTTTCTGCTATTTTGCACTACTTCATTTTAAAAGCGGTCTTATAAAATATCCTTCTAAAATTTTTCAGGTTTTTTTCAGGAGATAAGGAACTAGCACATTGCCTTTCATTAATCCATTACAGCAGACTAGGTTGCAAGATAATCTAGCTGTTTCCTAGCAGAAAAAAAAGAATGACCTTGAATAAATGGAACCCAGGGTCACTATATTTTGATGTGAGAAAAGGAAGTTGAAAAGATTCAAAGGATAGACATCTTCCCAGATTAACAGGGATGTGAGTTCATAGTTCAGGGTCCTAAGTGACTGAGGAGTAAAATGAGGAGGCTAAATGCCCAGATGAGACAGTAACAAAAGATAAAAGGAGGAACTAATCAGACAATTGGGTAAGAGGATGATAGTGAGGAATGGGTGCTGAAAACATGCTTTCCTACTTCACAAATATTTTGAGGAATAATTAAGATTTGCAGGGAGAAAAATGAATTCCCAGCTCTACCTTCTCCCCATCTCTGGATTTGATAATAGGGATGAGGCTATTACTACAAAAAACTAAGGGTATAAGAGGATAAGAGAAGTAGAAGAGAATTCCACCCTGAAATAACATCAGCTTTTAAAAGTTACCTAATGATGGATGAGGGCATTCAAGTCAAACTACAGATGTACTTTAAAAACTAAAAGCATGCCAAGCTTGATTTAGGGAATAAAGTGGAAGCAACCATCCTTATGCATCTAAATGCAAAATTATTTGGTGGCTGCTGGTACTTTTAGATATGAGTCAATTTAGTAGATAAAACTTTGTAATAGTAATGGCAGCCAGAGGCAAAAGTTGGCACCAAGCTATGGATAAATTCTTACTTTAGGTCCATAGATCACTGTAAAGATCCATCTAAGAATGTCCAGTAGGTCTTTAGCTTGTAAAAAGTGAAGTAGAGGTTCCTCTTCAAAGAGACTCCTGCCTGTCCGATTAGGAATAAACAGTAACTTCTCTTAGAAGCAAAATTTATTCAAAGACCTATGCTAACATTCTTAGATATCTGCTAGCCATAATAAAGAATCAATGTACTTTGTGTTCTTAGCTCCCACATTTTACCCTAAATATTTGCCCTCACATGCTTATACTGGTCCAAGCAAGCATTAGGTCATAGCCTGTTCCACTTCCTTATTTGAAGGTGTTCTTACCTTTCTCAGCATTCCACAAGTTACTTCCTCCTTCCTTTGTTCTCCTCTGCCTTTGCCTCTTTTGGAAAGTTCTAAGTTGCTAGCCAATCGGGACAAATACAGAATGTAAGGTCCCGTTCCAGCCAGTGGAAACCGGACACAGCAGTAGGATGGACGTGTCAGGTTATAAATGACCCTGTCTCCTTTGTTCGTTGTACTCTCATGGCAAAACTACTGGTGAGTGTACCCTTTCTGCAGAAAGTAAACTAGCCTTACTGAGAGATCCTTTGTCTCAGTGTTAATGTTTGTGACGCTGAGCACCTGTTCCCAACAAGCTGAAGTACCACAAAATGGAGTTTTTGGCCTCTCTCCACTTAAAGAATACACTTTTAAGGTTGAACGTTTGTCTTAGGTTGTTAAAAAAGCTTAAACGTGCAATTTTATCTGATATGAACTTAGGAATGTGCCCAAGAGTGCTTTCAGGAAGAGATTTTTCCATTTTTATAAAAATCTTGCTCTTCTTTTTTATTGATTAGTCTATTGAACTATGTCTATGCATTAATACAAGTCCTTTTCATTGTAGGTAAAGGTAGCCACTCAAACCAGCTACAACCAGATGCCCTCTGAATCCCTTTGACTATTTCTCTGTGTCTTTGTGCTTATTTCCTTGTGCTATTGCTTCCTGTGGCCTCATCAGGGACTTTTATTTCTAAGACTTCCCTCAGGCTACTGAGCTATGCACACAGGGAACTGGAAGTGCCTGAGAGTTTGCATTCCCCCAGGGTGGTTTTAAAACAATGATTGATGGTGAAAGACAATGAAAGTCCAGCGTTCTGGCCTCAGGTCAGGAGAGCTCTGATGTTGAAGAAATTGTCCAGGGACTTTGCCTGAAATCACACCTTACACTTCTCTCTGTAATGCTTCCTCTATTTCTTTAATAAATCACTTGCACATGAATCCTCATTGCAGAGTTAACCTCTAGGGAACCTGACCTAAGATACCAGCTCACATTATAAAAAAGGCTGGAGTCATTTTGGTGAGGCTACTACAAGAGGCAATGACAGAGAAACAGCACAGCGTACTCTTGGAAACTGGAACTCAAAAGCACTTAGGTCCTAGTGCCTCTCTTCCAACCATTCACAATCCTTCCCCTTTTCTGTTCTGCTAGGAAATATGACACATTAACCAGCAGACACAGCTACCATTTTGGCATGGCTTTCAAACATTTTTGGCCCGTAGTAATACCACAACCCAACATTCCCTCACACATGCACATACACATAAAACATATAAACATAAAACAAATATTTGTGAAATAATACTTGCTCTCCCTACCTGTGATAAACTCCATTTTCACTGTTTTCTGTTATAATTGAGTCTATTTCATTTTTTAAAAATGCTAGCAGCAATGAACTAAATTGATTTCAAGGCCTGTTAATTGGTTATAACCAGTACCTTGGGACATTAAGGGTTTGCATCTAAATGCTAATATTACGAGAAGAATTGTCCCAATAAGTCATTATCATCCACTATCGCCTTGTTGTGCAGCAGCTCATTATTCATGCCACAAATGTGTTTAGAGCATCTGCTCTATGCAGAACATTTTTGCTGGAAGCCAAAGGGATACAAACATAAGAAGGCATCAAACCTCACCTTTAAAAGCTCACTATTAGGAGCCATAGTCGCAAGCAAAAGAAGCCCATTTCAGCTGATTCATATCATATGAGATATATATTATATATAGTATATAGTGATCAATATGACTGTATATAGTTTTATAATTAGAGAGATATAGTAGATGTTGATGATAGAGAGAGAGTCATTTTCCCAGGACTACCGAGAGAGAGAGAACAAGGTAGAGAGTTGCACAGCCATAATCACAGTCATCATTGAACCCCAGAAGTGGAACTTTGCGGCCTCTGCTGAGCCCTCCAAGCTACAGCATATATGGCCAGCACTCCCAGCCCACCCTGGACCCCAGTCACTATCACTGACATCACTGCCATTGCTGCCTTAGAAAAGTCTATGTGGCAGCCACAGTAGACCTTCCCCAGTCCTAGATGGAGTACCCTATCATCACATCTCTGTAGCAACAGCTCTTGAATATAAATCTGAAGTGATTGTATCCGACTGTTTAAACCTGAGCCATGGGCCTTTGTGTGGTGACTAAGAGTTTAGACTCTGGGGTGAGATTCCTTGGCTTCAAATCTTGGCTTTCCAATTACTTGCTGTGTGATCATAAAAATGTTACTTTCTCTCTCTGTACTTCAGTTTCCTCAAATGTATCAATTAGATAGTAGTAGTACCTACTTCACAGGGTTGTTTAAGGATTAAATGAGTTACTACTTGTAAAGTGCTTAGAATCAACTGTTAGGGGTTGTGACAAATATCTGAATTACTGGCAGCAAATCCATATGGGTATGCAGCAACCTTAATTCTTGCCTCCTCAGAAGAAAGAACTCGACTGAGGGGCATGAGGCAGATAAAGAGACAGAGGCAAATTTCAGAGCAGGGATGGAAGTTAATTAAAATGCTTTAGAGCAGGAAAGAAAGGAAAGTTTCTGCCCACTTGGAAGAGACCCAAATGGGTACCGTGGAGATCCAATGTGGCATTTGACCTTTTGACTTGGGGTTTTATATGTCGGCATACTTTCAGGGTCTTGTGTCCCTTTTCCCATGATTCTTTCCTTAGGGTGGGCTTCCCGCATGCATAGTGTCCTTGCACTTTGGAGGTGAGCATGCACAGTGTGTTTAAGAAGTCGTATGCTAGACCAATAACATGTTCTGAAATTGAGGCAGTAATTAATAGCCTACCAACCAAAAAAAGGCCAGGACCAGATGGATTCACAGCCGAATTCTACCAGAGGTACAAAGAATAGCTGGTACCATTCTTTCTGAAACTATTCCAAACAATAGAAAAAGAGGGACTCCTCCCTAACTCATTTTATGAGGCCAGCATCATCCTGATGCCAAAACCTGGCAGACACACAACAAAAAAAGAAAATTTCAGGCCAATATCCCTGCTGAACCCCAATGCAAAAATCCTCAATAAAATACTGACAAACCAAATCCAGCAGCACATCAAAAAGCTTATCCACCACAATCAAGTCAGCTTCATCCCTGGGATGCAAGTCTCGTTCAACACACAGAAATCAATAAACGTAATCCATCACATAAACAGAACCAATGATAAAACCACCTGATTATCTCAATAGATGCAGAAAAGGCCTTCGATAAAATTCAGCACTCCTTCATGCTAAAAACTTTCAATAAACTAGGTACTGATGGAACATATCTCAAAATAATAAGAGCTATTTATGACAAACCCACAGCCAATATCATACTGAATGGGCAAAAGCTGGAAGCATTCTCTTTCAAAATCGGCACAAGACAAGGATGCCCTCTCTCACCACTCCTATTCAACATTGTATTGGAAGTTCTGGCCAGGGCAATCAGGCAACAAAAAGAAATAAAAGGTATTCAGTTAGGAAAAGAGGAAGTCAAATTGTCTCTGTTTGCAGATGACATGACTGTATATTTAGAAAACCCCATCATCTCAGCCCCAAAACTCCTTAGCTGATAAACAACTTAGGCAAAGTCTCAAGATACAAAATCAATATGCAAAAATCACAAGCATTCCTAGACACCAATAATAGACCAATAGAGAGCCAAATCATGAGTGAACTCCCATTCACGATTGCTACAAAATAATAAAATACCTAGGAATACAACTTACAAGGCATGTGAAGGACCTCTTCAAGGAGAACTACAAACCACTGCTCAAGGAAATAAGAGAGGACACAAACAAACAGAAAACATTCCATGCTCATGAATAGGAAGAATCAATATTGTGAAAATGGCCATACTGCCCAAAATAATTTATAGATTCAATGCTATCCCCATCAAACTACCACTGACTTTCCTCACAGAATTAGAAAAAACTACTTTAAATTTTATATGAAACCAGAAAAGCATCCGTATAGCCAAGGCAATCCTAGGCAAAAAAACAATGCTGAAGGCATCATGCTACCTGACTTCAAACTAACTATACTACATGGCTACAGTAACCAAAACAGCATGGTACTGGTTGCAAGACAGATACATAGACCAATGGAACACAACGGAGGCCTCAGAAATAACACCACACATCTACAACCATCTGATTTTTGACAAACCTGACAAAAACAGGCAATGGGGAAAGGATTCCCTATTTAATAAATGGTCTTGGGAAAACTGGCTAGCCATATGCAGAAAGATGAAACTAGACCCCTTCCTTATACCTTATACAAACATTAACTCAAGATGGATTAAAGACTTAAATGTAAAACCTAAAACCATAAAAGCCCTAGAAGAAAACCTAAGCAATTCCATTCAGGACATAGGCATGGGCAAAGACTTCATGACTAAAACACCAAAAGCAATGGCAACAAAAGCCAAAATTGACAAATGCAATCTAATTGAACTAAAGAGCTTCTGCACAGAAAACAAAACAAAACAAAACAATCATCAGAGTGAACAGGCAACCTAAAGAATGGAAGAAAAGTTTTATAGGCCCCTCATCTGACAAAGAACTAATATCCAGAATCTACAGGGACTTAAAACAAATTGACAAGAAAAAAACAGACAACCTCATCAAAAAGTGGGTGAAGGATACGAACAGACACTTCTCAAAAGAAGACATTTATACTGCCAAAAAACATATGAGAAAAAGATCACTGGTGATTAGAGAAATGCAAATCAAAACCACAATGAGATACCATCTCATGCCAGTTAGAATGGCAATCATTAGAAAGTCAGGAAACAACAGATGCTGGAGAGGATGTGCATAAATAACTCTTTTACACTATTGCTGGGAGTGTAAATTAGTTCAACCATTGTGGAAGACAGCATGGCAATTCCTCAAGGATCTAGAACCAGAAATACCATTTGACCCAGTAATCCTATTACTGGGTATATACCCAAATGATTATAAATCATTCTGGTATAAAAACACCTGCACATGTATGTTTATTGCAGCACTATTCACAACAGCAAAGACTTGGAATCAACCCAAATGCCCATCAATGATAGACTGGATAAAGAAAATGTGGCACATATACACCATGGAATAGTATGCAGCCATAAAAAAGGATGAGTTCATGTCTTTACAGGGACGTGGATGAAGCTGAAAACCATAATTCTCAGCAAACTAACCTAAGAACAGAAAACCAAACACCACATGTTCTCACTCATAAGGGGGAGCTGAACAATGAGAACACATGGACCTGGGGAGGGGAACATCACACACTGGGGCCTGTCAGGGGTTGAGAGACTAGGAGAGGGATAACATTAGGAGAAATAACTAATGTAGATGACAGGTTGATGGGTGCAGCAAACCACCATGGCGTGTGTATACCCATGTAACAAACTTGCACATTCTGCACATGTATCCCAGAACTTGAAGAGAGAGAGAGAGAGAAAGAAAGATCTGAACTGTCCATTATGTAGTAAACGAACTGAATTAATTAATAAAAAGAATACCCCACACACACACAAAGAAGTCATATGCATGCTCATATGAAGTTTTCTTCCCTTTTGCAGTGGAATACCCTTGGAAGGTCATACTCCATCATTTTTTCTCTTAATGTGCATGCCTGAGCCTACTCACCCAATTCCTGAGATTTTACTGGAAGCTGATTACCAATTTCAAGTGTTTTATCTGTTTGGAAAATTGCCTTTCCCTGGTGCCTGCAATCAATTATCACTTTAGTGTGACAACTTTGGACCATCAGGAAATTGTGTCTCCCTGGTGCTGGCTGTCAATTATCATTTTTATTTTTTTATTCCTTTATTTATTATGTTTTAATTTTACTTTAAAGTTTTAGGATACATGTGTAGAACCTGCAAATTTGTTACATATGTATACGTGTGTCATGGTGGTTTGCTGCACCTATCAGTCCATCATCTAGGTTTTAAGCCCTGCATGCATTAGCTATTTGTCTTAATGAAACCTGCCTCATTGTCTGAGGTGTCAGCCGAAGTTCTTAGTCTTGCAGCCAAGGAAATCAAGGACACAGACATTCCAAAGATGAGGTTAGAGCAGAAGTTTAATAAGCAAAAGGAAGAAAAATCTCTGAAGCAGTGAGGGGTCCCAGAAAGATGGGTTGCCATTTTACAGTGAAATGTAAGGGTTTTTATAGACAAGCTGGTGTGGAGGGGTGCTTCATTTACATAAGGCATGAATTTCTGAATCCCCACCCCACCCTTTCTAGTGCTTATATGGGCTTCTTAGCCTGAGTTACTCCATGTTCCTTATCTCTTCCTACTGCACATTTATAAAAAAGGCGGGGCAGAACACTACAAAGTGGATGTGCCTGGTTCAAGGTAGCTCTTCTAATTGGTACTGCTGAAAGCAGTTCCCACTGTGTGAGCCATCTTGTCTGAACATGTCCAAGAAAGGAGAGGACTGTGCTTACTGGGGCCCACTGTATGTTTGTACATCACACAGGAGGCCCCTTTCTGTGTTAGATGTGTTAGAGCTGTCCTTCCTTATCTGTGTTTGCAGTCTGATCTCTTAGGTTGCTCTTTGCTGAAAGAGAAATGACCTCTTGGACTGCTTTTTGTCAGAAGACAGACGCTTTTTGTTAGAAGGGAATTCTACCAAGGACCCTTGCCCTAACTATCTGCCTAGTTGATCTCCCTCTCCTCTCTCCTCTCTCTCTCTCTCTTCTCATATTCCTCCCTCAGGAGTGGAGATCCTAACAGTTGTTAGAGGGTTTAAGCAACAACTTGTCTAGCTACTTCCTGCTGGAGAGGGTCGTTGAGTGGGGAAACAGCAGCTAGCGTTCCTCCTGAGGTCGATCTAGAGGTCCTCAGGAGAATGGAGTGTCCAAGTGTGTGTCTCTGTGTGTGTGTGTGTGTGTGTGTGTGTGTGTGTGTGTGTGGCTCAATTTGTAGCACCATTTGGAGTTTGATAGCTTCTAGGTGAGAAGAGATGAAGCTGGTCAGGAGATTTAACAAACATGGTCCAAATAGTAAAGCTAGTCCAATCATTAATAGTGGTCCTGCCAAAGACAGGAGCCATGATCTCCAATTCAGCCATCTAGACCAAGAGCCCCCCATGACTCTGACAGTTGTCATATCTCAGAGGCCTGATCAGCTAATTTTTGGGTGGCATCCCTTGCTCTCCCTGATTAGTTGACATAGAAACAGCATTCTTCCTCTCAAACAAGGTGTAGGTCACACTTTTCAGCAGTTAAGAGGTCTAGTCCCCTCATATTTTGTAGAGCAACTGCTGCCAAGGAGTCTGTTTGATTTTGTATAGTATCAATGATTCGGGCAATGTCCTTTAAACTTTTTGTAAAGTCTTTGGACAAGCCTTCATAGTAGGACAGAGAGGTTGCTAGTCCTTCAGCCCTGGTCCCTACACTTGCTATGATTCCCAGCTGATATGGTTTGGCTGTGTCCCCATTCAAATCTCAACTTGAATTGTATCCCCCAGAATTCCCACATCTTGTGGGAGGGACCCGGAGGGAGGTAGGTAATTGAATAATGGGGGTCAGTCTTTCCTGTGCTATTCTCATGACAGAGAATAAGTCTCACTAGATCTGATGGGTTTATCAGGGGTTTCCACTTTTGCTTCTTCCTCATTTTTCTCTTGCTGCCATGAGGTAAGAAGTACATTTCACCCCCCGCCGTGATTCTGAGGCCTCCCCAGCCATGTGGAACTGTAAGTCCAATTAAACCTCTTTTTCTTCCCAGTCTCAGGTATGTCTTTACCAGCAGTGTGAAACAGACTAATACAATTGGTAAGAAAAGATCATACATACAACATTTCAAAAGGGCTTAAACTTAATTTTGAAGGGGTATTTCTTATCCATAGTAGGACCATGGGAAGGAGAGTAGTCCAGGGGAGGTGAGTCTCTTGAGACAACTTTCTGAGGTGTCTTTTGATAATGTCATTTTTTTCCCACCTTTCTTGAGGACTGGGGTCTCCAGGCACAATGGAAATGATATTGTATGCCTAGTGCCTTTGAGACCCCCTGAGTGACAGCTACTTTAAATGAAGAGCCATTGTCACTTTGGAGGTATTTAGGGAGTCCAAAGGGGGGAATTATTTTATTGATTAATACTGTTACTACCTTGGAGGTCCTTTATGTTTGACATGGAAATGCTTCCACCCAGTTAGTGAACGTATCCACTGACACCAGGAGGTACTGAGTGCCCCTTGATTTTGGCATATGGGTGAAGTCTATTTGCCAGTCCTCCCATGGATAACTTCCCATTCTCTGAGCTCGATGGAGAAGAAGCCATCTGTTGAGGGAGGTGTTTTTAAGGCAGATTTCACAAGCATTAACAACCTGCTTGACTGTTTTTAGTAGGTTCTCCTCTGAGAATAATCTTTGGACACATTGATAAGTTTTATTCTTCCCTAGATGAAAAGTTTGGTGAAGAGTCTTAAGGACCTTACACTGGTTGGAGGCTGGCAAATGGAGCTTGCCATCCTCTGACTGCAACCATCCTGATGGCTGGAAAGTGAATCTGCGAGAAATGGCCCATTCTGTTTCTGCAGGAGAATACTGAAGCTTTATTTCCCTGATGGAGCCTTCCCAGATTAGAGGGGCTTCAAGGGTGTTGGCACTCTGAGGCTTTCATGCTGCTGACTTGGCTGCCTGGTTGGCTAACTTATTTCCCTCAGCTATTTCATCCGTTCCTTTCTGATGTCCTTTACAATGCATTACGGCTACTTCTTCTGGAAGGAAAAGTGAAGATAAAAGCCTGTTAATTTCCTGATGGTATTTCATGGGAGACCCATTAGGAGTGAGAAAGTGTCTCTCCTTCCAATTGGTGGCATGAGCATGGAGGATAAGAAAGACATATTTGGAGTTGGTATAAATGTTAGCTGTTTTTCCTTTGCTTAATTCAAGTGCCCTTGTGAGAGCTATCAGCTCAGCTAATTGGGCGCTTGTGCCTAGTGAGAGAGACATACTTTTAAAGATTCAGGGTGACTACTGCATACCCTGCCTTACAGACTCCCTGCTCCACAAAGAGACTCCCATCTATAAAGAGGGTCCAGTCTGGATTTTCTAGGGGAATTTCCCTGAGATCCTCCCTGGCTGCATAGGTTTCTATTACAACTTTCTCACAGTCATGTTCAGGTTCCCCAGTTTCCTCTGGGAGGAAGGTGGCTGGATTCAAGTGAGAGCAAGTTTTTAGTTGGGCTGCAGATCCCTCTACTAGTAGAGTCTGGTATTTAAGGAGGTGGCTATCTGTTAGCCAAAGGCCTCCTCTAGAAGACAGCAATTCTGCCACATTATGTGGGGTATAAACAGTTAAGCTATTCTCCAGGGTTTATTTGGTGGCTTCTGGCACCAGTAGGGCCACCGCTGCAACTGCCCAGAGGCAGGCTGGCTATCCTTTAGCCACCAGGTTCAGTTCCTTACTTAGGTAACCGACTGGCTGTTGAGCTGGCTCCTAGGTCTGAGTTAAAACTCCCAGGGTCATTCCCTTTCTTTCTGACATGTAAAGACTGAATGCCTTCCCTATTGGAAGACTAAGGGTTGGTGCCTCAAGCAAAGCTTGTTTTAACTGGTTAAAGACGCTTTTTGATTCTGGATCCCAAATCAAGGTGGTTAAAGACCCTTTTTGATTCTGGATCCCAAATCAAGGAATGGGTCTTGGCTGCCTGAGTTTCCTTTATTAATTGGTATAAGGGACAGGCCATTTCCCCATTCCCAGGTATCCATAGCCTGCAAAATCCTATAATGCCCAAAAATCCTCTTAGCTGCTTTAGGGTTTTAGGGAGGGTGAAGGAACAAATGGGCTTAATTCTTTCTTCTCCCAATGCTCTGGACCCTTCAGATAACACTAAACCCGGGTACTTCACTGAGGTTTGGCAAAGCTGGGCCTTGGATTTTGAAACTTTATATCCCCTATTGGCTAAGAAATTGAGAAGGGCCTTGGTGCCTTCCAGAGAAGCTTTCTCAGTTGGAGCACAGAGAAGAATGGCATCTACATACTGTAGGACTTTACCCTGAGAATGAGAGAACTCAGAAAGGTCTTTAGACGGTGTTTGTCCATACAAGTGAGGGGTGTCCCGAAACCTTTGTGGCAACATCATCCAGGTTAACTGGGCAGTCTGGCCAGAGAGATCTTTGAAGGCAAATAGGTATTGTGAGTCAGGGTGTAGTGGTATGAGAAAAAAAAAGGCATCCTTTAGGTCTAGCACCGTGGGCCATTTCATTTCCTCAGGTATTTGGATTAGCAAAGTATAGGGATTAGGGACTACTGAATGAATTGGGACTATGGCCTCAATGAGGCAGAGGTCCTGAACTAGTCCCCATTCCCCATTGGGTTTCTGCATCCCTAATATTGGGGTCTTGCAGGGGCTACTGCAGTGTCTGAGGAGGCCTTTCTTCTTCAGATTATTAATAATGACCTCTGGCCCTTTTCTAGCCTCTGGCTTTAGGGGATATTTTCTTTGGTTAGGAAAAGAAGTGGGATCCTTAAGATGTATTTGGACCAGTATAGCGGTTATAGCCTGGCCAATTTTCTCCTGGCTTGCTCACACCTCTGGGTTAATATTGGTTTACACCAATGGAAGTCAAAGAGTCTGTCCTGGGGCCATAAGGATGCTGGCTCCCATGTGAGCTAAAATGTCTCTACGTAATAAGGGAGTGGGACTTTCAGGCATGATTAAAAAGCCATGTGTAAATAGTAGGTCCCCCCAGCTACAACTAAGGGGTTGAGAAAAATATAGGGTTAGAACCTTTCCTGAGATGCCCTTCACAATCGTGCTACGGGAAGAGGGGAAGCCTGGATTGGAGAAGAACAGAGAGACCAGCTCCAGTGTCCAGAAGAAGGTCTACCCTCCTTCCTTCAATTTCCAGAATCACCCAGGGCTCCTGGGCATAATGGCAGTTTGGGCCACTAGAGTTGAGGAATTGAGCCCTGGGACCCATCAGTTCTGCTGGAGCATTTGGGAGACCAGTTCTGGACCTTGTGACCTATGTCTCTCCGTCTCTGCAGGCAGTCCGACCTCTAGTTGTCCTTGCCACAGGCTGGACAGGGTCGAGGTGGCTTCTTACTGCCAGGACAGTCCTTCTTAAAGTGCCCTGGTTTGCCACGTGGATAGCAATTAGTGGATCCTGTACTTTACAGGCCTCTAAAGCAGCCATTAGAGCCTCCATCCTTCTCCCGTGCTTCCTCTCTTTTTCCTGGGCCTCCTCCTGATCCCTGCTGTAAAAGACCGAGGTGGCTACCCTGAGGAGGTTCTCCAGAATACTGTCTGGTCCTATTGCCTGTTTCTGTAATTTTCTTCTAATATCAGGGGTTGCCTGAATAATAAACTTGTACTTTAGGACTAGCTGTCCTTCAACTGAGTCAGGAGACAGGGAAGTATGTTTTATTAATGCCTCTTAGCCTTTCCATGAAAGCCAAGGGATTCTCATCTGGTCTTTGATCTGTTGTGGACAGCTTAGAGTAATTAAGAAGTTTGGCCCTAGTTTTTCATAGGCCCTCCAATATGCACATTAAAAAGTGTTTACCCTTCCGTTCATCTGTGGGGTCACTACGGTCCTAGCCAGGGTTTTCAGGGGGTATTGCTTCTCTCCCTGTTGGGAATGGTTGTTCTATAATTTCCTCCACTACCTTATCTCCATTCTTCTTTTTTGGTCTGCTATAAGAAACATGTTATTCGTCCCTGAATTTTTCTGCTGCCTGCAGAGCTGCCTGCCTCTCAGCAGCTGTTAGGGTTTGGTTTAACATAACATCTCTCTGTGTGAGATCATACACCTGGGCTAGATTTTGGAAAGCCTCTATATACCTGTTGGGGTCATTAGAGAACCTACCCAGGTTTCCTTTTATTTGTCTAAGGTCTTTCAATGAGAAGGGAACCTGAACCCTACTGGCACCATGTCCACTGGGCATTTCATGCAGGGGTAAAAGCGAAACTGGGGAAGTGGGGAGTTTCGGAAGTGGTGAAACTAGAGGAGCCAACAGTGCAAGAGGAGCTGAGACACGTAACAGTTGTCTCAGGATTCCCCAGAAATTTGTTTTCTTAGCTTTGGGGAATCATTCCCCATGCATGTTCCAGATATGGCTGCTAAAAGAGCTGGGTCGATTGTGCATTGCTTGCAGAGTTCTGTGTTGTCCCACAGGGCAAAGAAAGCCTGTACATAGGGACTTCAGACCATTTGCCCTCCCATCTACAGAAAAGATCTAATTGTTGGATAATATTAAAATCAAGACTTCCCTTAGAAGGTCAGGTTTGTCTGTCCCCAAGCTGGTAAGGCCACCCCCTTGTGCAAAATAATGTAAGCCACTTTTTCTTCAGAGTCTTGGGGTCAAAGGACTTCCAGTGCTTCAGAATGCACTCGAGAGGAGTGCAGGCTGAAGATGGTTTGTTACCCATCTAGAAAGAGAGGGGGAAGGAAAGACGTCCCTTAGTCTTCTCCCTCCTTTTGGAGTGACCCAGGTGTAGAGGAAGACAGTGGGGGCATCCCCACTACTATTCTCCTTCCTTTGTTCCCTGAGCCCTGGCATCCATTAAACGTGCTGCTCCTGGGTGCAAGCGTGACTATTTCTGCCTGACCCACTCCTCTAGGTCCTCCATCCATGGACCCGGAGGAGTGGGTCAGGCAGGAATAGTCACATTCACCTGTGTGAGACCCTAGTCCTCCGCTAATTCCCCTTTGATTCCTTAGATTTGTATGGCCAGCGTGTCTCCCCTACAGATGGATCTCGGGAGAGACTATGTAATAGTTGCATCTGGGCCAGGCCCCTCAATGAAGGCAGTATTCTGAATTGGGCCCTATATTCTGCTATTATGGTCTGATAACTGCCAAACCATCACCTGATGGTCACCTGACATTCCTGGCGTGTGGTGGGGGAGCCCTCTCCTGCGCCACTGAGGCCTGACTAGCTACCTACTCTAACACAATAGCTATTACTATGAAGAATTGAAACAGGAAATATCTTGAGCTTTCAAATTTTATCATGAGGGATGAGCTCAGCATCCAGTCAAGACTCAAAATGGGAAAATTTCCAAACCACATGATGAGCAATCCAAAAAAGAATGACCAATGTCCATTATCTAAGCTAGTAGAAAGGGTGAAAGGATGGGTGGCATGATAAATTCTCACCCTCTGAGATAAGCGCTCTGTGGAAATGGGACATGGTGTGAAAGGAAAGGAAAATCTTGGGAGCCCAAACCCACTATTCCTAAGGGAAAGTTAAGCTTGAGAACTAAGTGATGCAAAAACTACCTTCCTTTTGTTCCCAAACAGATAGCTGTAATTTCACATTGTGATTGTATCCTATGTAAAAATATAGATTTACTGAGCACAAGATGAATGCACAGTTCACTTTTCCCCTCCCTCCATCTTTCACATGTAAAATGTAGGTTCATAAGCTCTAATCAAGGCCTCACAAGAGTAACTACCCTGCCCACTTTTTTCCCTTTCCTCCTTTCCTTCCTATTTGCTTCTTTCCTTTTAAATATTTAAGCCCTCAAAAACCTCTTTGGGAAAGGCAGAGGCCACAGATCCTACTGTAACTTGTGTTTCTTTTTCCCAGGTGCATCCTCAACCTTGGCAATACAAACTTCTAAATCAATTGAGATCCACCTCACTCTCTTTTTGGTTTACAATAGGATGGACTGTGAAAAAGTCTGGGGCTTCATAGGCCCTGGACTGGAAAAGATTGGCAGCCAGAAATCTGTGTGAGGAAAAATCCTGGTACAAGGCAGAGTGAAGAGAAGGGAGGAGATGATTGCTAAAGACCTCTCCACTTGACAGTTGCACCATGGACCACACCTGCTCCCCGCCACCCTGAGATCATATGGCATTCTTCAGCAGTAGACTTCAAGTATTTTTGCTCATATATCCCCTAAAAGAATTTTGCAAACTATTTACATCGCATAGACTTTTAAGTTAACATCTAGAATTTTTATCATAAATTTAAATAGTTGAAAATGTGGTGATTTCTGGCATATAATAGAGATGCTTTAAATATATTTTCCTCAAAATCTTGAAGCTTCTGATTTAGTTTTTTTAATTTTTAGAAATTGTCTTTCCTTATAAGGAAAATGACAAATAAGGTTCTCAGTTTCAAATTGAGGAAAGCAGACTTAATTTATGTCAGAAAAAAATCTGACTGTATTTGAATTGAAATATATGTGTGAATCTACGTCCCTGTGCTAACCATCTGACTTCTGAATTCCAGTTTTAGAAGAGATAGAGAAGGCATGGAACTCAGCCATGAGTTTGAGGCCTGATGAAATAATGTGTTGCCCCCTCTAATATTTTTCTACTGGAGGCTCTCTTTGTTTTCCTCTCATACAATACTCCCTCATGAGCTGTGAAGTGTCAAGTTTTCCCCTGAGTACCTTAGTGGTTAAGTCCTGAGCAATGCACCATAGTCAAATTTAGGATAAGTGAAGTGGGAGGAAGTCAGCTGCAAAAGGGGAAATGGGAAGAGAGAGCCCATAGACCACAGACACATTTGTATGTTTCCAATTTAGGAAAGAATACATTTAGAAGTATGGAAGTTTATTCCTTAAAAAGATCTCAGCTAACATGCCCACTGGAAAATCTTCATATACCACCCCTTAGTGTGTATGTCCCAGTTTAAAACAAACAAAAAAACCCTAGAGTAATATTTAAATCAGTAATCTTTAAATTATTGTGTGTAGTTTTTCCATCAGGATGCATATAATAAATGTATTTGTTTTACATCTAGTGTTTTAGCCAATCAGTACTAATATGGTGGAATGGGTAACACTCTTCTCCTCCTTATCCCCTCTACAACTAAAGAAAAGGATCACTTAGCAAATGGTACTAATAGTTTAGATTATACATTGAATTCTACTGTCTTTTGCTAGAAGCTTAACTTTTTATGGGGCCCTAGAATGCCTTTAGTTCTAAATTAATCTTGGCAAAATATTTCTTTTAATTGTGATATGATATGAATATTTTATAAAGTGCTATCCTACTTAAAGCAAATATATAATTCAAGAAAAAGCAAAATTTAGTATACTAAGGAATTTTGCCGAAGTGTTTTAAAGAGGAGAGCCAATGAGTTGGGGAGCTACTGAGTCCTTGGTTCTTTACCTACCATGGTAGGAAGTCTAAGGGCCTTTGGAGCCAATACCAGCAAACCACTTCTGCAGAGGTCTGGCCTCAGGGCAAGGATCTTTCTGTACCACATGTTCTAAAGCTTGTGCTGGCCACATATATTTAGACAGTTTTTAACCTAGGTTCCACTATTATTGTCAAGTTGGTTTTAAATAGAAATCTTCCTTTCTTTCTCAAATATGTACATGATTGATGCAGAATTCTATAAGAAATGAGAAATCCACACAGTAAGGATTTTCATGGCTGGCAAAATCCTTAGGGAACTTCTGTGTTATTCAATTTGTCAAGGCAATTCCTGTGTGGCAAACCATGTTTTCCATTCTCAATCCTTTACTTGCTCTCTGAATGGTGAGAAACTGACACTCACAGATAGACTAAAAGCTAAATAAGTGATTAAGTGATTGAATGGATGAATGAAAACCTATTAAATGCAAAGCATCTAGCCAAATTCCTTTGGATTAAGCAAGTTTAGTCCTCCTCTCGAGGAGCAGATTATTCCTTCATTTCCTTTCCTTTCTATTCCCCTGAATTTGTCTGCAGGCAATTGTCCAGTAATTCTAAAAACTCCTTGAAATGACTAAAACAGTAAAGCTGAGACATGACAGACTGCTGGAGAGCTAGACTTGGGGTGAGCAATGCTGAAATCACCATGAACTGCTCTCAGGGTCTCAGGAAAAGGGCGAGGCAAGAGCAACTAGGCCTATGGCCCTCAATTGCCTGAATTATGCAATACTCTGATTTAGCAAGAGCAGAGGGGATGGTAGAAGGGGAGAGGTGAAACAGAGAGGAGATGAGATATAAGGCAACCAAGTTAACTGATTACACAGCTCAGGATTTCTCTTTAAATGTTAGGCTCCCATAGGGACAAATTCCACTCCATCTGTTACTAACACCAAATGAGAATAAATGTAGTCCCCCACCCTCAAAGATATAATGGTTTCTTTGAAAGTGGTGAATTTAGTTTAATCTCTAAACTTTCCCTTCTATCAACACTGGATATTGTTAAAAATGTATTTTATGATTATGTTTTCAGAAATTTTTTACACCTTTTAACCAGAATGAGTTTTATGTCAAGAGCTGCTAAAGGGCTCCCTAGACTTGATCTTCTGTCTAAAGTGTAAGCTTTTATACTCTACAAAGGAAATGATGTCGTCAGACCTATGCACATGACTTTGTGACTAGAAGGAGGTCAAGGATTCACAGCTAGTTAGCTGTTAATTGCAAACCCAGTAGCTATTTCCCTCTCTCCTTGTAAAGGGAACTCTAATTTGTTTTAGTGTCCTTCAGCACAGGTGACTTGACCTAGCTCAGGCATACATCTCTGGTCTAAGTCACTCACAGCACTCTCTCTCCTCTTGCCTGCTATTGGTTTTGTCATGAGCATCTGACACAGATGTGGTCAAGGAGTTAAGACAGAAGCCAGGTTAAGTCTTCCGGGAAAGGTTTCCTTACTCAAAAATAATGTCACAAGGAAGACACAATCCACTTGTCCTGCTGGATGTTGTGATGGTACATGATAGCTCTTACTTATGCAATCATTGTGCATCTATGTGGGGAACTAGCCTGAGTATACAGCTAAGACACTGAGCATGGCAGGGTAGAAGACAGAAAGAATTTGGATCTTTGACAATGGCATTGAGATGCTGAATTAAATAATCCAGGCACTGTCTTATCTTGCCCCTTCTTCTTGTGCCCTTAGTATTTAAACCTTCTGTGGTGGTTTTAAAATATGTCCACAATTCTTTGATTCTCTTTCCTGTAAGAGATGAAATCTAATTCCCCTACCTTGAGTATGATTTAGTGGATTTAGCTAGATTGAGTGACTCACTTCTCACAAGCAGAATAAAGTAGAAGTGATGGTATGTAACTGCAGAGGCTAAGCCATAAAGGCAGTGTGGCTTCCTCTTTAGTCACTTTCTCCTGGATTCCCCAGACTGGGTGAAGCTAGCTGTCATGTCATGAGGACACCCAAACAACCTAAGGCGAGGCCCACATGGTGTGGAGTTTAGTTGGTCACCTGCCAATCGATAGTAGGTCAGTCATACTGGAAGCCCACCTTCCAGCCTAAGTCAAGACTTCAGATGATTGCAGTCTCTGCCTACATTCTGACTACAACATCATAAGAGACTTAGAACAACCCAGCTAAGCCACTCCAGAATTTCTGACTTGTAGGAACTGTGAGATAATATATATTTGTTGTTTTAACTCATTAAGTTTTGGGGACATTTGTTATGCAGCAGTAGATAACTAAAACAATTTCTAAGATTGGATTCTCTGACCTTCTCAGACAAAGGCATAGTAATTGATAAAATGTTCTAAAAGATTGCATCCTAAAACCAGAGAATTACAGGTTCCTCTATGGGTCTTCTGGTTCATTCTCTCTTTTTTTGAAAGATTGCGTAATGCTCTTTGAGATAAATAGATATCTTTCTCATTAGGCCTTCCGAAAAAGGAGACAACAGTTGTTCCAGGGCATTACTTTCACAACCATCTGGTGAGAGGCTGAAATCACTCTGGTTATGATTAAACCAATTGCATCTCATTGTATCCTTAGAATAGTGTTTCCCAAACTTTCTTACAGAAAAAGTATCCTGAATGATACTAACTGATATTCTACAAAAAGAGTGGGGGAGACTTTGAGTTTTAAAATAAGCATACAGCATATTAAAGACCGTGGAGACTTTTTGCAAAAAAAAAAAAAAAAAGAAAAGAAAAAGAGAAAATCTGTTTAATTTTTGTGTAACTTAGAATTTCTCAAAGGCGGGGTAACTATAGATGGTCCCCTCCATGCTCCTTTCCTCCAATAAAAATACCTATGAGCATTTCTTGGGGCATAAATGTTGTACCAAACACATGGAAACATGGGTGTGGATGAGAAAGAGCTCATCACAATATACACTGAATGGAATGTATTAACATGAATGATCAAAATAATCCAAAACACTATACTCAAAATAACATAGCCATCCCACAGTTATACAGTCACATTCATTATCTGAGTAATCCGCAGCATCTAAGTTTAGACTTAGATCTTGAGTCAGAAATAGTACAAGAATTATCAATGTGCAGTTAGTAGCAAGTAGGACTCATGTACATTTATCCAAAAAGATCAGGACTTGTCTTCAAAACTCCAGACATACAGATTAGTTTCTTGTTTCCTATTAAACAACAACATTTTGCCCCCTCCTTTTAAAATGTTTATTTTATTACTGCAGGAAAATGTTTCATCTGAAACATTTGGTATAAATAAAAAACTTACAGAGATTTCTTAAATATTGATATCTGGTATATAAGACCCTGAATTAGCATGCCTCTGCCAACTAAAAGGTCACGTAATTCACCTATGATTCATACTGCCGCGGAAGCCAAAGCCCTCTTGACTGGTAGTGCCTTGGCAACAGAATCCCTGGATTCTATCATGTCAAGCCCCAAAGTCAAGTGAGCGAAGCCCCACACTCCTACAGTGAGTAGGAAGATCACTCACAGCAGTTGATTAGGACTTACCCTAACCAGACAAGGTCCCATAAAGGAAATGGTTCTGTCCTGGAGCTGGGCCAAGTTTCACATGCCCAGAATAAAAAGATCCTTCAGAGAGGGAGCTTTGAGGAGGTAATAATTGCCTCTAACTCCTCCTTAGCATTCTAACTTTGAAAGAATTTTTTTGACTCTTAAAATCAAACCACGTTAAACCACCCTTTAAGACTTCAGCAGAAATGTGATCTATGGGAACAAATGTATGCAATTGGATATATAAGGAACCCCAATTTCTCTCTCCATGCCTATGGTTCTCTATCTTTGATTCCTGCTGTTTTCACTTTGTCTGCCACCCGGGAAAGGAGGCTGCTTTTATAACTGTGGTTCAAATGAGGACACAGATTCTTTTCCTTAGTCAGTATCCTTAGTAGGAAGGAGACATGCTGTCATTTAGGTATTCATTCTCTTAAAAGGGATCTCCAAAAGAAAATAAATGGAATTATGGAATAATTTTTCAGTGGTCAAATTTTAGAAGATGGGATTCTAATGCTGTAACAATTGCACCTTGGCCCTAATGGCAGGTAAATCTGTTTGGACTCCTTTTTGGCTTATTAGTTCATTGCCCATACCCCTTTATTGAGAGACAGAGGAAGTATTGCCATCCAAGCCAAGGACAGAATGACTACATTTCTTCTCACTCAGACCCATCACTCCCCAAACTTTCAAATTCCAGTTTTTCCCTGATATGAGGGATTTCTTGTCTACAGCTTTCCCAATTTCCCATATCCAATTCATCAGCAAGTCTGAGAAGGGTATCACTGAGTCCCAGAATTTCTATGAGCGAAAGAATACCTGAAGAATTCTTTTTGCTCTACTTGAAAGAAAGTCTATACTGTAGACTGCATTTATAAAGAGAACCCACAGCTACTAACCCAGAAGCTAGGGAGGACTTAGATAGTCGCAGAAACCAGAAAGGGTCTGTAACCAAAATGCAGATTCAGTTGCTCACCACTTGCAGAATTCAGCTAAAAAGAGTGAGGTTTGGTATAAAGAAGATGACTTTATTCCAAAGCTTAGTTTAGGGGAAGAAGTACAGCCTCCTTCCTTTAAAGGTACCATTTTCCTTTTGGGGACAGAAAGCAGAGGCTTTTAAAGGGGGACTTTGCACAAATAGTATGCAGAGGAGGGAACGAGCAGGTGCAGGGTCTACGTGGCTTGCTTTGGTGCCTTATCTACCAGATGGTTGAGCTGGCACCATCATGGGCAGAGCTAGGTTGTAAGGTGAATGTTGTCTCAAGATACTCTCCAGGTGAGAGAGAGTTCCATTGCGGGCATACGTTGGGTTATAAATTGACTGTTGTCTCTTGGGGCAAGCTCCTGTTAGGAGAGATTTCTGGCTCTGGCGCTTCTAAGTAAGCATATAGTTGGATAGTTAGATAAGCTTACCATATAGGGAGTGTCTGGTGAAGGGAAGGTAACGGTTATCATTGCATTTCTAAAGAGCTAAGTAGGAAGTGGAAAATAGGGGAAGAGGAAGAAAGAGAAAAGAACATGAAAAGATAGTAATTAAAATAACTCATTTTCTTTCTCTTAGAAAAATGGGGATACTCAGTTACAGGTACACTGAGCGAAGCCACATAGGACCAGAAAAGAAAAATAGACTAGGCTCACTGAGTCTATTTGCTCCCTGGAGTTAAACATGAGCTGCTCAGAGAATTCTCCGTGACTCTCAGGAGGAATGTATGGCTGCAGTTCCATGTGGGGAATCAGCCTACATTACTTGCTGTCTTAAGCAATGAGTTGCTCAATACCCATTATCTGAGGCCCAACACAGGATTATCCCAGTGGGAAGCTCTGCTAATACAGGTGGCTGAGCAGCCTGGCGGCAACAAGCCTGTCCTGGAAATATGGAGAACCTCCTGGGAGAACAGGCAGCAACCTCCAGGTGAGGGAGGCAATAATTCCAGCCAGACTTACCTACACAAATTTGGAGAGCCCGCAGAGCCAGATGCTGCTTTGCCTGTGGGAGTTACTGTCATGGAAGAACACATTCTGGATCCAGATCCGAAACATAGTAGGGTGGGTGGGGCAAGTGGGTAGAAGGGGTGTGGAAGGGCCATCAGGGAAAGAAATAGTACTTTTGTAGGATTAAAAGCTTTTAGTAACTATTTTTCTAGATAAGAAATGTAGATATACAGTACTTTTGAAAACTGATAATTTCCCTCCAATATTTCCCCACTGTCTCCTT
The DNA here is from genome assembly GCF_029289425.2 of Pan paniscus. Classification (NCBI taxonomy): domain Eukaryota; kingdom Metazoa; phylum Chordata; class Mammalia; order Primates; family Hominidae; genus Pan; species Pan paniscus. The sequence goes on from NC_073253.2 coordinate 107,192,328, forward strand.
TGATACATTGCACTCAGAGCAGCCAAGCTGTGCTCATGATCACATGGGAGGGAGGTGACAATGGAAAGCAGATAAATGAACTATTGCAGCCAACTGATGAGCACAGAGAGCGGCTGTTTACTGAATGTAGGCAGATAGGACCTTACACAATATCCCAGAGATCAACTTACCCCAGCATGGCTTGGACTTAGTAGAGAGGACCAATGGACCTGAAGGGCCAGGCACAAAGAAACAGGAAATCTAAGCTTTGAACAACAGAGACCAAGGACTGAGGACTAGAGGGGAGGATGTACCCCTGCAGGGAGACATGCTACAGAACACAGAACAAATGAAGTCTTACTCCTTTCTATACTGTGGCACTTACTACACAGGTACTTTGAAATTTAGCTGTAACTCCAGGGAGAAGGCAGAGATAAAGGCAGCTTGATCAAGTTTCCACTTTTCCAATAAGAATAAAATAAAAATTAAGTTTGAATATAGACAAAAATAAGGGCATAACTGGTTTGGGATAAGATTATCCCTGCAACAATCACATTAAAATAGAGTAAAATTGTAACGTCCACTCCTCTTTCAGAAATACAAAATGCACATCTTAGAATAAAGGAATACCATCCCCTTTCTATCATTTTAATGGTATGCCCCAGGCTTTAGTACCACACCTTGATAGGAGGCTGTACTAGTTTTCTAGGGCTGCCATCACAAAGGACTACAAACCAAGCGGCTTTAAACAACAGAAATTTATTCTCCCATAGTTTTAGAGGCCAGAAGTCCAAAATTGAGGTGTTAACAGGGCCATGCTCTCTCTGAAGGCTCTAGGAGGGAATGCCTCCTTGCCTCTTCCTAGCTTCTTATGGTTGCTGGGATCCTCGGTGCCCCATGGCTTGTAGATGAGTCACTCTAATCTCTGCCTTTGTCTTCCCATGGTGTTCTCCCCTGTGTCTTTGTTTCTGTGTGGTTTTTTCCTCTTCTTATAAAGACATCAATCCTATCAGATTAAGGGCATGATATGGTTCGGCTCTGTGTTGCCACCCAAATCTCTTCTGGAATGGTAATTCCCATAATTTTGTGTTGAGGGAGAGACCTGGTGGGAGGTGGCTGGATTATGGGGGCAGTTTCCCCCATGCTGTTCTCATGATAGTGAGTTCTCACAAGATCTGATGGTTTTATAAGTATGTGACAGTTCCTCCTTCACACACTCTCTCTTTCCTGCTGCTATGTAAGACATGCCTTGCTTCCCCTTCACCTTCCACCATAATCGTCAGTTTCCTGAGACCTATCCAGCCATGTGGAATTATGAGTCAATTAAACCTCTTTTGTTTATAAATTACCCAGTCTCAGGTAGTTTCTTAATAGTAGTGTAAGAATGGACTAATACAGGGCCCATCCTATCCCAGTGTGACCTCATCTTAAATATTTACATCTGCAACAATCCTATTTCCAGATAAATTCACATTCTGAGATTCTGAGGACATGTATTTTAGTGTAACAGTATTCAACCCTGTACAAAGGCTGTCGCCACTCTCCCACACAGTTGTCCCAAATGCATGACTACAATCTCCTTGATTCCCTACAGAGAGAAGAGAAACCAAATGGAAACTTGACAATTTCTTTTTACTAAAGGTGCACAGAAAAGTAATCGTAACACAGCAAAGAAAATGAGTTAGAACTCTACTAATAATGCCTACTTTCTGAGTGGGCAGCTCTAGGCCATCTAGGTGTTTGTCTAACACAAGGTGCTATTTTCATGCACAAGAACCGAATTATTCTCACTCATGGAAGTGTTTTTGACTCTGTGTCCTTGGACAGTGGGCTCTCCTAAGGCCCCCAGAGAAGTATTTCTCCTTCACTATGGTCCAGCATCTGTCTCCCTGACTTCATTTCCTGCCCTGGGATTAATTTCTTTACAATTGACAATAGGAATGGCCACTCCCTTCAGGAGAGCAGCACCTTTCACCTTCAGAGGAGAGGGATCTTACCTAATAAATAATTCACAACATAATCAGAGAAGAGCTTAAGAGTTAAACTTCAGTACATTCTGAGGTTTTCAGTTTTAAATGATGCCAAAAGCAAAAACTGGACTTTACTGAGAAAGTGTAGCAGATAAGTGTAACACCCTAGAGTCCAGGGGTCATATCTGTCTTTCTCACTGGAATAACTTCCAAGATTAGCAGAATCCTGCCCGTAGTATTCAAGCATGATTCACTAAATGGACAAATCAAACTTGAATTGTTCAAGACTTTTGAATGCTTTTTAATGGTCTCTTTCCAAGTATGAAGTAAAGATTATTCCTGTTGTATTTTTCAAATACTAATTTTCTATATACAGCTCTCAACACTTACCTCCTCTCTTCCCTGAACTTGCAGCTATCTAACTGCATACAGAGAAAAGGAGCATTAACATCCTCCCTTCTGATAGTGCAACAAAGTTTGAAGAGACACAATCCTGGTTAAAGTATAAAACAACCATGTCAATTACAAAATAGAACCTTCAGGTAGAAAGGACCCATCTATTTTCCCCAAAGGAAGAATCTGCCCCAAGTCCCCAACTCCTTTGAACTCCTTTAAAGGGTACTTTTCCAGGCTTCTCTACTTCTCATTCTTGTACCAGATCCTTCCCTCTTCCTGCCCCACCAGGTAACTCATCATTTGAGTGGGCAGCAGCCTGTCACCCACATAATCTCACAGAGTACTGGACCCAACAGTCCATGACTCCAATTTACCTGGTCACCTGATTCAAAGTTAGGTTGGCCAAAGCTGACCTCCAACTTTTGCCTGCTCTTGACTTCTTAGTCCTCTCCAAATTCTCCTTGTGCTGACGTTTGCACCCATTTCTGCCTGCTCTGTCTTGCTCTTGTAATCTAACCTCAGTGTCTGCCTCTCTGCCTTGACTCCATTCTGGCTCAGCTTTCCCTCAGGGTTTCCTCTGGCCCTGTGTCCATCCAGTCCTTCTAGGATTACCAGTGACTCCAGCTTTGGTCTATGAGTGCTCATAGTAACACACTCTTCCTGGCCATGCTCACCCAGGGCACTGGACTTCTGCCTCCTGCTGCACTCCTCTCTGGGAGCTCCATTCCCTCACTCATAGTTTGTTTCTGTTATACAAAGGCTGATTCTTACTTTCCTTTCCCAGTTATCCTATCTCTTTAATAAAGTCATCAGATGGATCACCAAATTACTGAACACAATTTAGATAAACATTTTATAAGCCAAAACTGCCCAGATTTATTGTCAACGATTGCATCCTATTTTTATTTTATTTCATGATAAGAGTATGCTCTTCAATTTAAAATCAATCTTTGCATCCAGGCAAGTGAAACTTTAACTAAAATTTCAAGATTCATTTTCTCCTTGAGAAAAAGCAGTATGGTGTAATGGCTCATGGTATCAGAGTATGGACTCTGTAGGCAGATGACATGGCCTAGTTTCCATTTCAGATCGGTCACTTACTGTATGTGTGACCTCTAGAACAAGTTACCGAACCTATGCTGGGGATAATATCATATTGGGGATAATATCATTTCCAACCTCAAAGACCTATTGTAAACTTTAAATGCCTTCGTACGTGTAAAGTACTGGGAACAGAACTTAGGGCATAAAAAGCTGGTGAATACTAGCTACCATTATTGTTCTTGATCAACAGCTTAGTATACTGCAGTCATCAGCTCAGAGATCACCCATGAACTCTAACAACACTCTCAAAACCTTTTGACAAGCAATTAAGATAGATAATGACTACTTTGTAACAAACATAAAGTAGTTTTCTTACTGGATGAAAAGAATGTAACCCTGCCATTATGGCTTGTAGTAGCTGGAAAAGCAACCTGGATCAGTCCATCGATTACTGGAGAGACTCTGATCTTACTTAGTATCTTACTCATAATCTATCTAGGATAGACTCACAGATAGATTTTCTGTTGCTGTTAATCATGCCTAGAAATTACCGTCTCCCTTGCTCTTGGTCTTCCTTCCTTTTTCTACCCTCTCCCTACGACTAGTTTTATTCCTGACAAACAGTCCATGGAGCCTCACATCTTCCAGCATGGAACACCTCCTAGCAAATGAACCACATTCCTTTACAAGACTCATTACTTCTCACAGCAAACATCTGATGCACAAAGTAGGCTAAAGGGGCAGAGATTCTGATCCTGTCTCCTCTGGAATGATGGAGTAGGAAAAATACAAGGAGCTATCATTTCTGGCAGAGCCAGGACATCATAACCAAAGCATCAATTTCCCTTTTAAAGATACTTTAGAGCAATCAGCATTTTTTCCCAGACATTACAGTCTGGGAAATCCTCATTATTTGTGGATTCCATATTTGGGAAGTTGCCTACTCACTTAAATTTATTTGTAACCCTGAAATCAGTATTTGCAGCATGTCTGTGATCATTAGTGGTCATTAGCACAGTGTGGCAAAAAAAAATTCGAGTTGCCGCACGTGCAAGTGCACAGCTAAGGTCAAACAAGGCAATATTCTACCTCTTTGTTTCAGCTCTTACCGTAAACAAGTGTCCTTTTCATGATCTATTTAGTACCACGTTATTTGAATTTTTGTGCTTTTTGTTGGTGATTTTGCTGTTTAAAATGGTCCCCAAGTGTAATACAGAAACTCTATCTAGTGTTTCCGAGCACAAGAGGGCTGCAATGTGCCTTATGGAGAAAATGGATAAGCTTCATTCATGCTGTTGGCCATGAGTCCAAAGTTAATGAATCAATGATACATATTAAATATGTTATCTTTAAAAAGAAACGCATATAAGACAAGGTTATGTTTTGACCAGCTGACAAAAATACTGGTATCACAGGCTTATAGGAATCTGACTCTTTATTTCCTGTGGGAGTAATCATTCAATGTTCAATTAACTTAGCGTTCATGGAAACTTTACAGATTTACAGTGAAGAAGAAGAATCAAGTGTACATCCGAATCTGAATTACTGCATTCAAAGAAAAATTACCACTGCTAGCCACTCTACAAGAATAGCACAGTAAGTTGTCAAAACAAAACTATTCCTTCAATTTACTCCTTATATAAAGGGAAACACTGTGATAGCCTTTTGTGATAAATAAAGATGCCTAATATACCTTACCTGAAAAAAGACTACGAAATACCAAAAACAAAATATAGTTTAAGGATAGGGATAAAAGATAAAACAAAAACAGTTCTTGAAATACTGTTCCCTCTCTTTTCTACCTACTGATTATCAAAGTACAGTTCAGAAGACAACCAGGAAGTTGTTGCCTTCTCTCTGCTACTCCAAACTACAGCAGACATGAAGTCGTATTGGCAAGGAGATCAAAGTGTCTGTCTGTCTCCCATGTTCCAGGTCCACAGAAAGAGAATTCAGTAGACACATATCTTCCATCCCTTCCAACTGGCAAAAACTTTGGAGAGAAGAGCTAAAGTAGGCATGCCTTTCTCTACCACACACCACTCATCACCCAACTACTCTGTCCTAGTGGAGGGGAGTCACAATTATAGGGATGGGCCCTGACTCTGAAGACAGAGAAGAGAGGCAGGTGACCTCATGCAAACATTAGGAGTACCCAGGTCCACCCTCACTTCTGAAACCTAATGCAAGTTTGGAGTTGCCCAAGGCCACTCTCACTTCTGGTACTCACTGCAAGTTTGAGGGTCCCTGAGACCACACTCATGCCCCATAATTCACTAGAAGGACTCAGAGGACACAATAAAACCATTATACTTTTGGTTATAGTACAGTGAAAGGATACAGATTAAAAATCAGCCAAAGGGAGAGGCACATGGGGCAAGGTCAAGATTTCTGGGTATGTATATGTCATATAATGTCTTCAATAAGTCTTCAGTAAAATCCACAAAGTACATTTATGTTTTATAAAACACATTTCTTTTTTGGGGTATGGAGCAAACCCTGATTCTTGCTTTAAGGTTGTTGCTGGGAGAAACCACAGAATAACTATGGGATCCCAGAAATCTCTGGGTTACCAAGAAATAAATGGACATCAAACTTTTCTTTCACAAAGGAATTGTAAATAGGCATTCAATTGCAAAGGAAGAAACTGATGAAGATCATATGGGAAGTTATTAATCAGTCATTTTTCTGGTTATTGAATTATCTTGTTATAATCTAGAGTATAACACCTGGGTGAAAGCCCAACATCACACCTTTTTATATTAGTTTGCTCAAGCTGCCATTACAAAGTACCACAGACTGAGTGGCTTACACAACAGAAATTTATTTCTTATAGTTCTGGAGGCTACAATTCCAAGATCAAGGTGTCAGCAGGATTGATTTCTTCTGAGGCCTCTCACATTGGCTTGTAGATGGCTGTCTTCTCCACATCTTCACATGGTCTTTCCTCTGTACCTGTTTGTGTCCTCCTCTGCGCACTGTAAACAGTGTGCAGTAAACTGCACACACTCTGTAAACAGCCTGTCTCCAAATAGAGTCACATTCTGAAGTATTAGGGGGGTTAGGATTTTAACATATAAATTTTGGGGATGACATAGTTCTGCTCATAACACTTTTACATTTGATGAATGCAAGCCTATTATTAATATTAGCATTTCAGACAGGACATCTAGGAATGGGATTGATAATAAAAGCTTCAATGTTTCTGGACCAGAGCATGCCATATCTGTTTTAAAACCAATTTAGAGGCTGACCTAACATAATCTCACCAAAGGAATGTAAATCTACATTCTGTTATCCTCTAAATAGATTCTAGCTTATTTACAACTATGTCTTCCTTCCTAGACATGTCTATGTGTTTTATCAACACAATAATATACTCACTACTTCTTAGCCTGCATTTTTAACACCGTGTGTGGACTCTGAATTAGATTTTTGGTAAATTCAGTACAACATTTCGTAGGATAGCAGAACTAATTTTTGTTTTGTTTTGCTTTTGTGGTAAGAGTACTTGTCTCAAAGATCGATTCCATGAGACATCATTTTATTACCATAAAAATAGTTATATTAACTTAGCTTCACAAAAGATATTTTCTTATGGTAACCATCTTAGCAAACATTGTTAGCCAGGATTTAATTGCTATTTGTTAATAAAATTTCAATCCTGATGCTTACCATAAAATGTTTATATTTTTTAATATTTTTATTTTGAATGACACCAAATAACACTAAAATAAAAATGATTCATATTCTGAATTTTCTCACTTAAAAAAATCTCATGAGAGTCGCCTTTCCATCTAAAAAGTGAAAGTCATGGTCACATGTGATGCAGTCATTGCTTTGGTTCCCTGGTGCGGCTTAAAAACAGTCCCTAAAATAGGCGCTTTTGCTCTTCCTAGTGTCTTGCCTGCATCATACTAACTACATCTGCAACACTGCAGGTGTCTTTTTTTCATTGCAAAGCAGTTTGTGCTATCAAATAGCAGCAAGTGTGACTCAAGACTGAAAATCAGGGACAGGGTACAAAATAATTGCAAAGAAATCTGAAATGATATAGAAGTTGATATTCTTGTTTAAAGACTTCTAAAGCACTAGTTTAAAAAAAACAGCATCAGATAATGGTACTAAAAAACCCTTGAAAATAGAGTTTTATACTCCAGATTTGGTCAAAATATTTTACTGTCATCACCCATATAATTAAGAGGCTGTACATAAAAGAGATTAAGAACATGGACTCAAAAGTCAGAATGCCTGAGGTCAAATCCTGTATTCATCTCATAGTAGCAGTCAACACTAGGCAAGTTACTGGAACTGTCCATTTCTCAGTTTCCTTGACTGTAAAATGTGACTAAGTCTAGTAATTATATTGTAAGGCTGTTTTGAAACTGAATCAGTTAAAGCACTAAGAACAGCATCTGGCACTAGGCAGCACTCAATAAATGGGGTTAAAAGTATTATCCTCTCCCCTTTCTCCCCTTTGATCTCCTATACATATGTGGCTCCCATCTCATCACTGCTGTCTCCTGTAGTCCTCTTTCCTTTTTTCCATTTTCAGCTGTCTAGGCAGCTCTGACAACTGGCTCCTCTTTTGCATCTCCACTCTGTCCTCTGGCAAGTTCAATATTATATGAATAAAGCTGCCTGCTATTAGTCATTTCCATATTAATAGCTAACATTTTTGAGCATTCATCAGGTGCCGGTTATGCTGCCTATTGTGAAACACATTGAACTCCCTATACATCTTCTTGCCTGAACTCTCATAGGAACATACTGCCTTGATTTTCCTTGCCTTCTCTGTCTTGCTCTTAAATGCTGGGCTTCCTTGGCATTCCTTCCCCAGCCCTTTCTCATTCTATACACATTTCCCTGGGTGGTGAAGAGTCCATGTCATCAATTACAAACCAAATGATTACTCTTAAACCTATATCTCTAGCTTGAACTTCTACCCTGAGCTCCAGAACTTTGTATTATAGATGGGCACTGAAATCTCAACTTCGATGTCCCACTGCACTGCGAAGCCAGTGCAGACAAATCTGAATTCATTTTCATGCTGAAGCTATGCCTCTTTTTACATTTCTGTCTGAGGAAATACCCCTACCTCAATGGGTTAAATGCTGGATTTGCAGTGGTAAACAGCAAAAGCATAGGCTCTGCCCTCATGGAGCTTAGAGGGCATCCTCTTTCTAACTGGAGGATATAGTAGAGGAAACAAGTAAATAAGCCATACTTAATTTTCTGTTTTGTGAACTGTTTCTTTGGATTTTTCCGATTAGCTCTTTATAAAACTGACAAACTCCTGGTCATATTTTGCTGCATATACTCTGTTCAGCAACTTACGTTTTTTGCATTCAAGAAAATTGTGATTTTTATGTGATCAACTCTAATGAGCTTTCCTTTTATGAGGTTTTCTATCGCTTCAAAGCTTAGAAATGTTTCTTCTATTGAGAGAGCTGATGAATATTCAAATTTGTACCCTAGTTTAATTTGTTTATGTTTCATTCTATCCCACCTAGAATTTGTTTTGATGAGATATCAGTGAAGTTTTATTTATGAAAATTTCCAAAAGTCTTCTTAGTATATTGGATGAGGGATGCCTACATGACATTCTCTTTTATTGCTGTAACATTTGAGACCACCAATTTTTGTTTTGAAATTTAAATCTTCCTTGGTTTATCAGTACAATTGTTAGGTTTCTTCCTACTTTTTGAACTTTGACACTTCTCTCCTGTACCTATTTTCTCATTCCTCTTTGTTCTTCCTCCATTTTTTTCTTTTTTGAGACAAGGTCTTGCTCTGTCACCCAAGTTAGAGTGCAGTGGTACAATCTTGGCTTACTGCAGCCTCAACCTCCTGGGCTCAGGCAATCCCTCCACCTAAGACTCCCAGGCAGCTGGGACCATAGGCATGTACCACCATGCCTGAATAATTTTTGTATTTTTTGTAGAGATGAGGTCTTGCCATGTTGCCCAAGGTGGTCTTGAACTCCTGAGCTCAAGCAATCCGCAGCCTTGGGCTCCCAAAGTGCTGGGATTACAGGCATGGGCCATGACAATCAGCCTTCTTCTCTTTCCAATTTTATTTGTTTCCCACAGCTAAATTCTTGAATATCTGTTCTTAACTTGATTGGTTCTCTTGACTCAATTCTGGCCCACAGTATCAAAGATCACTTTGATTAGGATGACTTCCAGATTGGTATTTTCAGCAATGATGTCTGAGTTCCAAACCTGCTTCTTTGAGCCCCTGCTCAGACTCAGCAAGAACACAACTTAACCTAACCTACAGTCCCCTGCAGACTTCAGTTAGTTCATCCCCATCCTCATTTCTCTATTGATAATAAATTTTTGTTCCATCTGTGTTTTAGTCATAGGTACTTAAAACCTCAGAATCATCTTCACCTCTCCTTTATCCCTAATATTTGATTAGTTAACAATTTCTACCTATGCTTCCCTTAAAGACTATTATTATTTGCACCTGTCCCTACATCTCTACTTCTAACAGATTAACATTCTAAGGTAACAATTCTTCCTTGAAGGTTTGGACAACACCCTAACCCCTCTTCACGCACCCACTTCATTCTTCATAGTTTATTACACATGTTATCATCCTAACCCTTATCATGCTATTTCCAAAATTTAAAAAATTAGGGTATAAATGATAAAGTCTAATGCTTTTATCCTAGTTTTCAAAGCTCCATATGAGTTGATCCTATTTGCTATAGTTTCTTATTAAGACCTTTTTTTTTATTATACTTTAAGTTTTAGGGTACATGTGCACAACGTGCAGGTTTGTTACATATGTATACATGTGCCATGTTGGTGTGCTGCACCCATTAACTCGTCATTTAACATTAGGTATATCTCCTAATGCTATCCCTCGCCCCTCCCCCCACCCCACAACAGGCCCTGGTAGAACTTTTATAGTAACAGGAGAAAGGAAGAGAAGAAAGGATAAAAAGGAAAAAGAAGAAAAAGGAAAAAGAAGAAAAATGAAAAAGGAAAGAAGAAACAGAAGAAAAGAGGAAAGTCAGAAAGAATACAAGGGTTTGTTTTGTTGAAAGTGACATACTGTAATCTCAAAATAAATTAACCACAAAAATGAAATTGTTGACACAGAGAACTAGGAATGTAAGAACTGAATCTGGCTTCAGGCTAGTTGGATCCAGGGTCTTACATGATATCATTAGGACACTATGTCTCTATTTCACAGCCCTTCACAGCCCTGTTTTCCTTAGGATCTGCTTCATTCTCAATCAGAACCTTTGCAAAAAAAGAGGGAAAGGTGATCACCAATTTAGCAAGCTCCTTTAGACAGCATCAGCAAGTTTCTTACATTTATTGTAGATTGGCTCACCTTGGATCTTGTGCCCAACCCTAACCAATCACTGTAACCAAGGACAAGTTGTATATACAGTAAGCAGACCCAGGACACATTGCCATTCCCGAAGCTAAGGAGCATGTGAGCCCTACCTGAGACAAATGGACTAAGAGTGGAAAAGAGGAGACTCTCCAAAGAGATTTTGATCACACACACACACACACACACACACACATAAGAAAATTAATTTGAACGAGCTAGTGAGCAGGATAATCTAATAATGTAGAGTTGCCAATTCTGCTAATCATCCATTGGTGAGATTTTGTCAAGTTAATTCAATTTTATTTTTGCTTTAGTTTCTTTCTAAAAAAAAAAAATGGGCATAGAATTTATGCCACCAGCTGCTCCCAAAAAACAAGATCCTCAAATGAACCTTAACAAAGTACTGCCAACATCACAAATGGCAAATGTTTGGAGTTAAGTGTGGGCCCTACACTGAAGTTCTTCACAATGTTAATCTATACATGTATGAAGATTTTCATTTTAAAGCCTTTCATGTTAAATATTGTTTGATCTGAATAACAAAACCAGAAAACACAAAGTTTTTCATTTTATATATGATGCATTTGTTTTTCAGGCCACAGTAAAAGATAATCCCCTGAAAACTCCTTCTCATTTGTCACATGGGATTAGTCATTTCCTCCCCTCCTATTCTTATTCTTTCTAGTAAAGTCACATGTAAAGAAAGCCCAGGGACGTCCCTCAGTACAGCCTCTATCAGGGCCTCTTTTTAAGAGGCTGACACCTGTGTAGAAGGCATTGAATTTCCTCTTTACTTTTCTTTCCCAACAAAAAATAAATTCCTTTTGGCCCCAGGCCCACCACTACCTAAGCCTTCTAATTTGGGCAGAATTAGGCCAATCAGGAACCCTGCTAGGAGAAGATCAGGTCTATAATGTTACTGTTACAAGAGCAGCCACATCTTCCTCCAGAATTATCTCTGCTTCTTCCAGTTTTGTAGTCAACCAATTAGGAAACCAAAACCAACCAACCAAGAAAATATAATAATTCCTATAAATAATAAAAATAAGAATATACTAGTCTCCTCACAACTATTCCAATGTTTTTCTACAGCATAATTTAGTTAATGAGTTTTAACTCTCCTAGGACAATGGCTATTTGTAAGATTCCAAATCACAGTTTATACTTTTCACGTTCTTAACAAAAATAACTTTGACATTTTAAAAGGTATAAATTCAAAGAAATAATGTATAACTATAGAAGTCCCTATTTTTGTATCCACTCCTCCACAATATCTCACAGTTGTCTGTACACAGTAGCTACTTAAAAACGCTTTCTTAAGTAAAACATTGTCTTAGGAGATCCTACATACTAAACTTGCTAGAGAAAAAACCTTTTTGATTCAGATTTTATTAATTCAGATTCAATGTTCTTTCAATTAAGAACTGAACTAAATTATCTATCTTAGTACTATTAATAAGAAATATGACATAATAAATAACAGGTAATATTCAATTGCATTATATAAGGAGGGAGGGTATTTATTGACTTTGAAAAAGAGTTTATGTTTTTACATTTACATATAAATTGTATTATGCAATTATAATAGATACCATTTTTTGAGAGCTTATTGGAAGTGCAAGGAATTATGCTAATGCTAACTGCCTTAAATTTTATTAAATTATCACAACAAACCTATGAGGTAATGTAATCTGTTCTTTACAGATACAAAAACTAAATTAGAGAGATAAATCATCCACATGGTATCTATAGAGGTTCGAATACCTATAAACATTAGCCTATTAATTAATACTATACTCTTCCTCCTTCTAAGAGGTGAGTGCTCTTCAGAATGACACATGAATGCAGTGATTTTAAATTCTTGTTGTACATAAAGTAGGACATTTTCGCAAGCAATATTTGATAGCATATTTTAGTTATCTTGTACATTAGAAAGTAATTAAACATATTCCTCCTTGATCTTACAAATGTCTTCCTCTGAGTTACTGAGACTCCTAGACTTCTCTGCCCCATTTACTACCAGTTAGCAAGTTCACACGCTATATTCCATACCTGTAAACCTCACTCACATTTCTCATAATTTCTAATCCAATCGTTGCTGCCACCTCAGTTTCCAAGAACCATATTAAATTATTTGAATATCTATATTTGTTAGAAAATCCATTTGTTAATCCCAATTTTTGAATAATAAAAAGAAATTGCTGTTGAAAGAGGTAGGAAACTAATCTTCCTGATAAATCCAGACATATTTAATTTCCCACAAAAGCCTCATTCTAGTAATTTCATCTTTCCTGTAATGCTATTTCCCTGGTGGAAAGATCAGGTCAACGTGTTCCACATTTTTGGACAGTTTTGTATTTTGGATCAGAAATGTATGGCAGCGAACAGCTGTGGAGAAAATAGACTGCAGTGTGCTGGATAAATGCTAGCCAAGTCTCACTGAAATGAATTCCCACTATTTTAGAAAAACAACCATGCAAACTATATGCCTCATGTCTTCATTATAACTCAACTCTGGCCTATGCCATACATACAAGAGAAACACTTTGGCAGTATTTGGTTCTATATCAACTATCTACAGGCTAGAATCTATCCTGAATATTTCAATTCTATTGAGTTCAAAAATCATTTGTCTTATGTACCCAGTAGAGACAAAAACAAGAGCCCCTCCCTGACAACTGTGCCTAACGGCCATGCAAAATTGAGTTGGTTGTCCAAGACATGCCTTTATGGAAAAAATTTCTAAACACCAGAACAAATCCAACACTTCTCTCTCCTGCCCTATCAGTCTGTCACCTTTCTCAAGCATAGAACAGCTCACTATAAGTAGATGAAATGTTCCCAGCTGTGTCTGACTCATATCATGACTATGAGTCTTTCCAGTGTGGGAAAAATATGAACTTAATCAATTCCCCATGTATAAGGCATTTCCAATTTTTTCTCATCCTCTCTAGAGAAGAAGAAAGTCACCTAACTTGAAGACTTGGTGACCAAAACTCATTCAGCAAAGATAAATAACAAAAAACAATATTGCTGATTAATCTCCTCCTAGGATGTACAAAGAGAAAACACAAGGAAAAACAATGAAACCATGGAACCTGAGCAAGAAAACTAAAGTCATAGTAAAGTAACTAAAGACAAATAAAGGAAAAAACAAAATGAAATTCTGGAAACCCTTTCTTTCTTTGTTTCCTCAACCAGCAATTTCCCATAGCAATCTATTCCAATCACAAATAATAATCCTGCTGGCCAACCAAGGCAATTAAAGCATATTTATTGTCCAGCACAAATGCTCTCATGTTAAATATGCTATAAAATGGGCTGAAAACATGGAACATGTGGGCCACACCATTGAATGAGACAAAGAGTTGAGGTGATTGCAGCTTGCATCAACAATGGGTCAAAAACTGCAGTCCAGTACACAGGCAAAGACATTCAAAATTAAAAGCCCTAGGGACTTTTTTTTTTTAAGTAAACAACAAAACTTTATTTGGAAAATTCCTTTCCTTATACATAATGAAATCCCATCAAATGATTTTATTTATTTTATTTGTTGGTTGTTCAATGATGTTTATGCTTTTTAAAAATATATTACTTTAAGTTCTGGGATACATGTGTAGAACATGCAGGTTTGTTACATAGGTATACATGTGCCATGGTGGTTTGCTGCACCCATCAACCTGTCATCTAGGTTGCCCTGGTGTGTGATGTTCCCCTCCCTGTGTCCATGTGTTCTCATTGTCCAGTTCCTACTTATGAGTGAGAACATGTGGTGTTTCGTTTTCTGTTTCTGTGTTAGTTTGCTGAAAATGATGGGTTCTAGCTTCATCCATGTCCCTGCAAAGGACATGAACTCATTCTTTTTTATGGCGGCATAGTATTCCATGGTGTATATGTGCCACATTTTCTTAATCCAGTCTATCATTGATGGGCATTTGGGTTGGTTCCCAGTCTTTGCTATTCTAAATAGTGCTGAAATAAACATACATGTGCACGTGTCTTTATGGTAGAATGATTTATAATCGTTTGGGTGTATACCCAGTAATGGGATTGCTGGGTCAAATGGTTATTTCTGGTTCTAGATCCTTGAGGAATTGCCACACTGTCTTCCACAATGGTTGAACTAATTTACACTCCCACCAACAGTGTAAAAGAGCTCCTTTTTGTCCACAGCCTTGCCAGCATCTGTTGTTTCCTGACTTTTTAATAATCACCATTCTAACTGGTGTGAGATGGTGTCTCACTGTGGTTTTGATTTGCATTTCTCTAATGACCAGTGACAGATATATAGAAAAATGGAACAGAACAGAGACCTAAGAAATAACACCACACACCTACAACCATCTGATCTTCAACAAATCTGATAAAAACAAGCAATGGGGAAAGGATCCCCTATTTAATAAATGGTGCTGGGAAAACTAGCTAGCCATATACAGAAAACTGAAACTGGACCCCTTCCTTAAAGCTTATACAAAAATTAACTCAAAATGGATTAAAGACTTAAATGTGAAACCCAAAACCTTAAAAACCCTGGGAGAAAACCTAGGCAATACCATTCAGGACATAGGCATGGGCAAAGCCTTCATGACTAAAACACCAAAAGCAATGGCAACAAAGGCCAAAATTGACAAATGGGATTTAATCAAAGTAAAGAGCTTCTGCACACAAAAGAAACTATCATCAGAGTGAACAGGCAACCTACAGAATGGGAGAAAAGTTTTGTAAGCTGCTCATCTGACAAAGGTCTAATATCCAGTATCTATAGGGACTTAAACAAATTTACAAGAAAAAAAAAAACCAGACAACCTCATCAAAAAGTGGGCAACGGATATGAACAGACACTTCACAAAAGAAGACATTTATGTGGCCAAAAAACACATGAAAAAAAGCTCATCATCACCCTAGGGACTTTTAAATCATAAAACATTTGAGACATACAAAAAGGTCTAGGAAATAGTATGAGTACTGCTTTACTCACCATTTGTGTATCCTCCATGAGCTTAAGAAATAAAACCTTCAAAGTGCAATTGACGTCTCCTATTTGCCCTTCCCTGAGAGCACTATCCTTACTCTCTGCCATAGGTTAACACTATCCTGAATTTGGTGTTTGTCTTTCCCACAGATGTCTTTATCCTTTTATTACATATGAATATCTCTGAAGACAATATATATAATTGTTTCATATATTCTAAAACTTTAACTAAATTGTATCATGCTGTATGCATCCTTCTTGCTTTTTTACTTAACACTGTGTTTGTCACATTTATTTATAGTGCTATGGAGGGCTTCTGTTTACTCATTTATTCTGCTATAGCACTGCACTGCACATATACATAACATCTCATTTATTCATTCTTCTAGTGGACACCTAGGTTGTTTCTACTTTTTTCTATTACCAGCAATGTTGTTATGAACATTCTTATATATTTCTATTTATGTAGATGATTTACTATTTTTTTTACAGCAGGGGTAAACGAACAATGCCTGTAGCCTAAATATGGCCCACCATCGGTTTTTGTAAATAAAGTTTTATTAGAACATAGCGGTGGTCATAGTGCTGATGGCTACTTTCATACTACAGTGGCAGAGTTGAGCAGTTATGACAGAGAATGTATAGCCCACAAAACTGAAAATATTTATTATTTGATCTTTCGCAGAAAAAGTTTGTCAACTTCTCCTTTAGGGTATAAACTTAGCAGTCACATAGATGGGTTGAAGGCTCTATGAGTATTCAATTTTACCAAATGTTTCTAAATATTCTCTAAAGTAATGTACCAATTTTCATTCCCCTCAATAATATAAAAATATATTCATTCTCCTTGTTCCTCATGCTCACCAGCACTTAAAATCTCAAAAGTTTTAAAATCGTGTCCATTTATTTGTGGTTTCATTTTAAATATCCTAGAGTTGTTATAATGGTTTATATCCATGTTTGCGAGGTATGCCATATGTTTTCGGGTAATACTAGAAATAATAGAGCAATCATATAACTGTACCAAGATGAGGCTAAGGCACAAAAGTGGATACCTCCCCATTTGATTTCACTTAGAGCTCCTCTTTTCCAAACCCTATATCCTATTCTCTTTCCTGACACTCCTGTCCCAGGCAACTATCACTCAGAATCTCTGTCTGTATCATGTGGACAAAGTTCTACAGTGCTTAATTTGCTGCCTGCAATATACTGCCTTCTACTCCTTCCCTTTCCCGACGAATCATACAACTAAGTGTTTTCCCAGAAGCCTTTGTCAAGTGGAGAAAAGAAATGAGAGGAAAGAAGCCCTGCCTTTTTCAATATGGGACACCTGGTCTCCACATTGCATCACCTAAGAGCCGTCTCTACCATCTACACCTAAGGCCAGCCAGTTAGGCAAGAATGAGAATACAGTCAAAGAAATAAGGATTCATCTGTGCCTTTGGATGCTCCCAGGGTGATGTTCCCTGTCAAGGTACATCTGGGATTATCTGGTTTTCATCATGCTCTTTGATGGAAAGAAATCTGCTTTTTATTTCTGCTTTATCTTGTGTTGGAATAGCAAGTGTTGATTGACCAGTCGAGGTTATTATTATTTATTTATTTGGTTATGGTAAGAGCAGTCCTCTTCCTTGTGGATATTTCTACAACTTAGACAAGTAAATGAGGCAAGGACGTAGCTGGAGATAGCAATAGGACAAGAAGTGAAGAAAGAATCTCCTGTGTGGCAGTTATTGGAACATACCCAGAGCATTGAAATCGCAGTTTATGCCTCTGTTTTACAGTAAAGGCTGTTGATCTAAGGAAATTTAAGGCATGGGGAACAGGATGAAAAAGAAGAGGGGGAAATTGGTTGGATTGTATCAATGTCAATCTCTTGATTGTTATTGTCCTGTAGTTATGCAAGATGTTACCATTGGGGAAAGTATGTGAAGAATATATGGAATCTCTCTGTATTATAGCTTACAAAATAGATATATAAAAAATTAGAGAGTAGGAATGGGAATGTGGAAGGGAGGACTCTTCACTTTTTACTTGATACCTTGCTTGTACTGTTTTTACCACATGCATGCATTATTTTCATCATGAAGACATGAGTCCCTGCCTCATGTCCTCTAAGTCTTATCACATGTACCTGTCAAATTATGATAGTCTAACCTATACTTTGCTGCAGCTGAAATTAGGCTTTTTATGATTAGATATCTTACTAAGTAGCCCTCTTCTTCAACTTTCTCTCGTGTTGTTATTGTCTTCCTTCAGAATTATTTTCTTTCTTTTTTCTTTCAACCAATTTCCTTCAACCAATGCATCACCTTGCAGGGTGAATGATTTAGGAAGGCATAGGCTCAAAGCCCTGTCAAGCACAAACTTCTCAGATGGGCAGTGCACAAGCTGGTGCTGTGCGGCCATTGCAGCAAACATGGCAGTGGGCATGGGATATCTTGGAGCTGATTCAACAAGTTTCCTTTTGAACACTCTATGCCTGGGTTTAGAACCCTCTGAGGCTATAACTTTTTTTCCCAAAGACTTTTCTTCTGCATCACTGGCAACCTCCTCCTCTATTATCTTTCTTTTTTCTATGAGATTAGTCATCACCAAAAACTTCTTTCCAACTTTATCTGAACATTCTTTCATTCTTCAGGCATCATGAGTTCATGTACTATTTACCGCAGGCCAACTCTGTAAGTTTAAGTAGTGAGAATACAAAAAATTTTAAAAAGACATGGTCCCTGCCCTCAAAAACCTCAGACACTTAGGTTACATTATGGAATGGAAAGAACGAGGATAGGAACCAAGTGTCCAGGAAGAATAGAACAGGGAACAATGAATTCTGCTTGGGAAAGAGGAGGAAAATTTCTTAGAAAGTGATATTTAAGTTGCATATTGACAAATAACAGTGAAAGGGGAGAAGAATCATCTCGGTTGAAGGACCAGTGTAGACAAAGAAAGGCACAACAATATGGAAATATGTAATATATTTAGGGAAGTGTATTGAAATAATTACCCCTGGGGATGATACATCCCAGTCTCACATCCTCAAAGTATCACCATGTGTACCTGAGGGAGTATCAGCATGTTTAACATGGGTTAGGGCCAGAGAGTAAGGTATATGCCTGCTAAGGAATTGTAACTTTATGTTCTAGGGCTCTGCAAATCTAACTTGAAGTAAAGTGAATTGACATTTAGCTTTCAGCCAAGCACATGATTAAGTCTCTCATGATCTATCTATATCTATATCTACATCTATCTATGGCCAAGATGGAAAAATATAGGCTCTGCAGTGGCATATTTGATGTCATGTGATCATCTTCAGATATTAGGAGAACTGTCAGGTGAAAGAGGGATTTTATATTTTATGCCCATATCCAGAGGAAAAGCTGGAATCAATAAATTAAAATTACAGGGAAGCAGATTACTGCTTTGGGTTAGAGAAAAAAGAGAAATTTCTAGGCAATGGCTAATAATTATGTTAATAGGAAAAGGAAATGCTTCACTGCACACATGTTCTTGGTTTGGCAGAGGTTGTCAATGTTATCATTGGTTTTACTAGTGATATGTTTTGGTTTGATTTTTCTGAGCTCCAAAAATTGTTAAAGAGTGGTACTTTTTTAGAACTCCAAATAGATGCATTTTGATATCATTGAAGTAACTTGCATTAACAAATGATAACTTCTCTCTACTTCAAAGTGCCCACTGTTAGACTGGAAAATAACATTTTCTCCTAAGCTCAAAAAATATTGACGTCAAAGGGGAAAAGAAATAAAGAGATAAAGAAGGGTAGGGAACAGAGATACAAAGCAGGAAGTAATAAATATGTAAAACAGAGAGTGACAGGTTCCCTTCATGCTACAGTGACGACAGTGACTTAAAAGCAAAAACTATTACCATCAAGAAATGAAGAATGTAACTTCATTGAGAAGTCAACATTAAACAGTTTATTAAAAGTCTTTCTTTAAAAACAAAAATTTCCAAGCTGCTCTTTCAATGAAGATCAGCCTGAAAGGCATAAAACCCTTGTTGCACATGACTCATTGCTGGCTGCCAAGGAAGAATGCTAAAAAGAGCAGGATGGGAGTTTGTTAAATTAATAACTAAGAACAAACTAATTTTCCAATGAAAATGCATGAGGAAGAAGGCTAACTGAATTTTCTAGTGGGCCTGGTTGTTTGTTTTCACTAGAAAGAAGAATGTGTCTCCATTCATTGATATTCTCTTCTACTATCAGACTTAAGCTATGCCTGCCTGACACAGAAACAGAAAGGAGAAGAATAAGTAAAAGGTTATGGTGAGAGCCAGCTCTCAGAGTTTCCTTCTCTCAGCCAGCATTTGTTGAGTACCATCTCAATATCTGGGATTATCACAGTATGTATGTATTCAAAGAGAAATATTATTCTTATGTGCCACCTCATCCTACAAAAAATGAGAAATTTTATAAAAATTCACACAATGCAGAAGTATAAAATTAATAGTTGAGTGAGTCAGCGAAAGAATCACGTAAATGCAGGCCATCCAGGACCTTGTATCTATAGGTGTTAGATGTGAACAACAAATTTGGCCATAAACTACACAGGGGGCCAATACAGAAAAAACAAACAAACAGACAAACAAAAAAAAAAACAAAAAAACACATTCAGTTCTAAGACTTGTGATAAGAAAAACAACTTTTCCTTATACAGAGACCTGTAAGCAATTTCTTTCTGAGTCTGTGTAAGGGGAACTTTGTGGAGATTTTCAAGTCAAGATGACATATTAAATACCGATTGAAATACTCGCTTCCACTCAAATAACTAGAAATACTAAGTAAAATGTGTTAAATTACACTTGTCTTTATGTACACAGCTTGAAAGAAAAGAATAATGAGAAATATCCAGGTGCCAGAAATGTCACGATTTTGAGCTAAAGTCTAGCAACCCACGGTGTAAGAGGCAGAGCATGGGACTAGACAGAGCCAAAAGGTTTGGAGTTTCAACACTAACATAAGGGATGAGAGTTGGAACTAAAAATCTCATTCCTGTAGTGAAAAAAACAAAAACAAAAACGTTGGGCTTCCTGTTTAAGAACAGGACCTGGAAAGCAAATCATTCACCTAACCCCTGATTGGATATAGTTTCCCATGTAATTCCAAAATTTATTCTGTCATATGATTTGGAGGGCTTGTTACCCTCTCTAAATCCACAAAATCCAGAGCCGAAACACAAACCTAAGAAGTTGCCATGGAACAGTGAGAGCCTCTACAGACTGGGTAGATACCACCATGATATCCTCAAAGGGAAACCTCTACAACCCAGGACAGACACAAGGGAGCTCAGAGACAGGAGAATTCTTCAGGAAAATGGGCTCACAGACAAGAACTGCAGAACATATGAGAATGTCTGCAGCAAGAAAATAAACAACAGACATAACTCACACCAACAGAAATAACAAAACAATAAGGGGATTTTAAAAGGTGTATATTTAAAGTCTTCAAAGACATGAAAAAATACTTTTTATGAAACCGAAAGAGTTGTGAAATAGTATATTGATATTAAAAAGCTCAAAGAATTAAATACTAGATTAAAGCAATTGAAAAAATTAGTAAATTTGAAGAGACCTAAAAAAAATTTCCAAAATGAAAGACAAATTAGATTTTTTTTAAATCAAGTGACATGAAGAATATAAACTTTAAAAAATTCTAAATAAAAATCATAAATATCTAAAAGGAATTACAGAAAGAGTAAAAACAATATTTTTTAAAAAGCTAGTGGTTGACAGTTATCCAGAAGTAAAGATGTGGGTCTTCATATTTAAAATGCCAATTAAGGCTGAGCGTGGTGGTTCATGCCTATAATCCCAGCACTTTGGGAGGTGGAGGCAGGTAGATCACTGGAGGCCATGAGTTTGAGATCAGCCTGGCCAATGTGGCGAAAAGCCATCTCTACTAAAAATACAAAAGTTAGCCAGGCGTGGTGGTGTACGCCTGTAATCCCAGCTACTTGGGAGGCTGAGGCATGAGAACCGCTTGAACCTGCGAGATGGAGGTTGCAGTGAGCAGAGATTGCACCACTGCACTCCAGCCGGGATGACACAATGAGACCATGTCTCTAAATAAATAAAAAAATAAATAAAATGCCAGTTAAGTACAATGATGTACAGTAGAGTGATATTTCAGAATATTAAAGTTATAGAGAAATTTTACAATTGTCCAGAGAGGAAAGAAGAGACTGTTACTAATAAATAACAATTGCGAGGGAGGGAGGAGGGAAGGAGAGAAAGAAAAAGAAAGAAAGAGCAAAAGAGAGAGAGAGAGAATACACAAATTAAATATATCAGGAATTTAAAATGGTAATTAACATCAGTTATAATTGTGATTTGATAAAATAATAATCTTGGGCTATTTAATGGCAATAAATTTTAAAATTTGATAAAATGGGAAATTTTCTGGAAAATGTTAAATTTCATATACCTATCTATAAAATATTTTAAAAATCTCAATGGAGAGTCAATAAATATTAAACAAATTGAGCTAGTAGTTTTAAAAACCACCCCTCCCCAAAGACTCACAACCATATAGTTTTATAAAACTTAAAGGCACAAATAATACCTATCTTATATGAACTAGAAGGCATAGATAATCCCTATCTTATAACAACTCTTCCAAATAATAAAAAAGAAAATATGTTATCTATGATATTAATATAATATTTACACCAAACCAAGATAAAGAGAGTACAAGAAAAGGATTTATAATCCATTTTCACTTATGAACATGAATGCAAAATTTTTAACTAAAATATGAGCTAAGCAAGTCCAACTTCATGTGTGTGTATAAATGCACACACACACACACACATATATCTGTAATTTTATATATGTAAGGTATGTGTACAAAATACAACATAACCAGGTAAGTTAGGAAGTATAGTTCATCATTAGAAAGCCTATCAATGCAAATACATTAGGGAAAAATAGACACTTAAAAAGTCACAAGAAAAGCATTAAGGACAAGAAATATACATTTGACTACATCAAAATTTAAATGATCATCTCAATAGATTAACGATGAACTTGATAAAAATGCAACAATACGCATTCATGATTAAAAGAAAGAAAAAAGCCCAGCAAAGTAGCACCAAAGGAGAACATGCTGAAGTGAAGCTTTCGAAAGCTAACAGCAAACACCTTATGAAATAACAAACTTTAGAAGCATTCCCATGAAAGCAAGAATAAGAGACATTATTTTTCATTATATCATAAAATTTAAGTGTAAAAATAAGAAAACACTTTAACTCAAAAAAGAGTAATGTGATATATTCTATTTTATGTTTTATATCTATACTCTTAAATTGTTAAGAATTAAAACAGTTGATGAATTATAATACTATAATTTTAATTTTTCTAATTTACATAAATAAAGCTAATTGTCTTTATCCGGAAAAAAAATTGGACATAAATCCCATCTAATGCAATAAGAGAAACAAATGAGATATAAAGATGAGAAAAGAAGAAACAAAATTGTCACAATTCATAGTTGATAAAATTTACCACATAGAGAAATCCAAGGAAGGCAAAATGCAGTGTTTTAAAACTAAGAGGAAAATTCAGCAAAGTTGCTGGGCTCACAATTGATATTCATTCAAACATTTATACTTATTTTTACACTTAATAGCCAATTAAAAATTTTCATTCAAAATATTAACAACTCAGAAGCACATAGTTTAATCTAAAATACACAAGATTTTTAGCTAAAATATGCACAAAGCTATTGAAGACATAAAGAAGAATTAAATAATTAGAAAAACAAAACATGTTCATGGATAAGATTCAACATTTAAAAAAAATTCTCTAAATAATTTATGATTTTATGCAATTCCAATCAAAAATTCCTATAAGAATTTGCAAAAACACAGACAAGCTGATTATAAAATTTACTTTATAAAGCTGTATGAATATCAAGAATTTTTTTAAGGATAACATTAGAAGTTTGTGCTACCACATAGCAAGACATCAAAAATAATTTAAACCATGTTATCTTCACAAGAATGTACAAATAAAGTAATGAGACAGAATAGATAGCCTTACGGTATATCACAAATCCCTGGGGAAGGACACTGTTCAATGCAGTACATTTGGTTTTCAGAAAGAAAAAAAATTATATTTCTACCTCATACAAGAAAAAAATTAGATTGGTTAGGAAACTAAATGTGGAAATCAAAACTGCAAACCTATTAAAAGCATGAGTTAGGGTGGGAAAGGTTTTCTTAAGCAAGTTGCCAAAAAAAGCAAAAAGAAAGATAAATATATTTGACTATATAAAATGTACAATGGCTGAACATCAAAATATACTCTAACTTACTCTGTGAGTTCACTTATGTACATTTTTAAGTAAGCAAAATTAGTCTATGGTGATTGAAATCAGAATAGTGGTTAACTTTGAGGAAGGGGTAAGTGAGTAGTGATTAGAGAGGAGTATAAGGCAGCCTCTGGGGGCTGATGTTCTTTTTTCTGATCTGGGTGATTACACTTTCTGAAAATTCATCCAGCTGTATACATACATGTGTACTTTTCTATATGTACATTAGCTAAATTTAAAATTTAAGATAAACACAGATAGTCTAAACATGATTAAAAGGCAAACACAGCATTGAAGAGCATTTAGATTAGATATAAAGAAAACTTAGTATCCAGAATATATATTTTTGTAAAACTTCAGAAAATCAAATTAAAACAATATACGATTTTTGACCTATGGTCAAAATTGACATGAACTTTTAAGACCTCAAATATCAACAGTTAAAGAATTATGAAAAATGGTATTTGCATATAAAGACTGAAAAAATAACTACTTTGAACACTTTAAGAAGCAATTTATCATCATTTCTATTAAAACTGAACATTTGTATCCCTTACAAACCAGCAATTCCACTGATGTATATACACCATACAGCGTTAATTTTCAAGCTGTATACTGTGTCTCATGAAGAAGTTCATAAATCAACTTCATGTATTATATGTATTATACATTTATTATATGTATTATAACCAGGATTTTTTCATGAAATGAAAATAATAAAATAGTTGAGGTGGGAAAATACCAAAATACTGGTCCATGGACAGCTGCCGGTTTAAGACATGCTTATTACTAGCCCAAATGAAGAAATCAGAGTAAAGTTTTTCAAAAAACTAAATTTGTTAATTTAATTTTTTAAATTCTGAGATTGTCCTAACAACTTTTTAAGTATAAAAATAGCTCATTCTATTACAAATTATGTTGATTCTTAACACTGGCTGTGAGATTTTTAACATTCGCACCTAGCAAAATTAAAAATCAGAGAATCTGCAGGCATCTTCAATTGTTTTTCTGAAATCTCACTATATTCAACATCCCAAAGCCTGACTCACTACTTTATTCCATACCTCAGCTGTCCCAAGTAGGTCAAAGTCATAGATTGATCCTTTAAAATGGCATTAATCACTCACTCATTCTTTAACATATTTAATGGATTAATATGAAGGGGGTTGAGACACACTGATCAATTAGTTTGATTTAATTCCACAGAGAGGACTTGCAAAAATATGTGCCATTGTTAACAAGGGCATGCCAATAGAAATAGATGGATCTTTGTAAATCCATCATCACTGTGAAAAACAATCCAGGGGATAGGTCAAAAACCTCATCTCTGTTTGAATATAATAGTTCATGAGTACTGTATTAGGCAATCTGAGTAGGCAAGAATTTAGAAAATCAAAGGGCAGTAAAGGTCTAGAGCCCACTTGAATTGGCTCACTGGAGCAGTTGTGACAAATAGAAATGGAACAAGCTTGGTATTCTAACATGGGATTTACACTTAACTCTGACTCATTCTCATTGTATCTAAACTTAAGTTTACAGTCTAGAAATAGACGTCTATATATTGTCTAAAAGTTTAAATGCCTTGCAAGTTTTACATTAAAAATGTTAAGCAGTTAGGTATTTATAAAGCTGTAAAAGATGAAAAACTGATCCTTCAGTTATGTAAAGACTATAAAGTAATTTTAAAAAATCAATCTATGAGCCAAAATAACTTCCAACATTATGAAATATTTTTAAAACATTTATTGAGTCATAAAATGTTGACATGGTATGGCAAAAGTCCTGGCTTGGTCATATTTTAGATTTCTGCCCATTGACAAATTACTTTCCACTTCCAATGTCTGTAACATTTATCTTAACCCTTCCCACTTTGCAAGTGAAGAAGGTGAGGCCCAAAGAGGTGACAAGACTTTTCAAGGCCACATAAGTAGTTAGGCCAGAACCAAGGTTCCCTGGCTGTCAGTCCACTGATCCATGAGCTGCAGCACTTTGCTTCTCATGGATTATTTGTAAGCGGGACAGAAACTGAGCCCACTCAAGATGAGTACACCTTACCCACTCAGCCACCAGTGCCCAGTGGATTTAAGTCTGAAGAGGAAAATAAGTGTTAATAAGCAGCACAAAATGCAGTATTCTTGTCCAAAAAGAAGCAATAAGTGCCAAGTTCCATTCATCTGTGGTCCACTTAGCAGAGCTTCCTTAATTTGACAATAAAATAAAATAACATTTGATGTAAGACCGTTTTTCTCCCTGGCTTCCTTTAAATGGTAAAGACATGCTCTGAAAATATTCTAGTTTCATTTAAGACTGTTTTCTGTTCACTCAACTTCAAAGGGTTTTTATATGGTATTTTAGGATTATAAATTTTGCCATTTTTCTAAGAGGAAAAATACTTGCTTTTATTTACTCTACATTTATGGATTTCAAGTGGCCCTATAGTTCCTGCATATAATGTCTTCCTGTTGTGAATCCTACACTTCAGGAAGACTTGAATATTACTGATTCCCTAATCTCTCCTGGTTGTATGAACTAGAGCTCCAAATATAAATGCCTTTAGAGACTAAGCAACAACATAAACACATGAAGTGTCCATTTTGAGTGGTGAGGACTTAACAGGAGAGTTCACGCCATTTATTTTATTCTACCTGGATTTTGAAATCATGTAGAATTATAACAGAAGTATTGGGGAGAATGTCAGTGAGCAATTAGCTAAAAGCTTTGGAAGAAGGGAAGAAAAACTGAGATGATCATTTAAAAAGGGAAGTCCTGCTTTCTTTCAATTCAGGCTCCAGTCAAGTGTTGAGTGACAAATCCCAGAGGAGGAGGCAGGATTCGTGCTCTAGCATCCTCCACAAGAACCAAGCTCAGGTTGCCTAAATAGTTCAGTGCTGTAAATAGTTCAGTTCCAGTACCATGGCTCTTTTATCCTAGCTTTGACCAATGATGACTACATTTTGTTTTTAATCACCTATAGTTCCTTTCCTATGCTTTATTTTGCCTGAGAAAATGCCTTTATTCATTAGTTTTAGCTAAGAATAGATGATCCTAAACTTACATCATTAAAAAAAAATCACTGATGTAGATGACTGAGCCAAAAAGCAATAATAAAACTGAAGCACAAAGAGCACCCCTGGCATTCTCCAATCCCAAACCCCCATTCATCTACAAAAGGAGAGAAATCAGTATCACAGAAGAAATGTTCAAGCAGCTTTTCCTTTCTTAAATAGTTGTTTCCCTAAACTGTGCGTCTAAATACCCAATTAATTTCTCAGACAGAAAGATGGTGATAGATGTAGGAGGCAGAGAAATCCTAGGCAGACAGGAGCAGGTCCCCAGCAAAACCATATCCCTGAGCCAAAAAGCTTGAAACCCGCAGTCCAATCCCTGTTTGCCCACTCTCTCTCAGTTGATTATTTCTGAATAATGTCTTTTTGTTCATTGAATGTTGCCTTTTCCAAAATTACCTACGCCCTGCCCCATCCCCCATTCTGTGCCTATAAAGACCCAAGACTCAGTCGGTAGAGAAAGAAGTGGATTGACTGGAAAGAGATAACTTGACTTCAGAGGGACTGCTGGACTTTGGAGGAGAGATGGCTGGAGATGGCCAGACTTAAGGGAAGGTTATCTGCCTGTCTCATCCCTTCTCTAGCTCCCCTCTCCACTGACAGCCACTTCCATCACTAAATAAAATTCTCCACCTTCACCATCCTTCAAGTGTCCATGCAACTTCATCCTTTTTGGACAGCAGACAAGAGCTTGGGACCCAACATGTGTGGATACCCAAAAAAGGCTGTCACACTGGCCATTTGCCCTTGCCGGTGGAGGGCAGCTGCCCTGCGCAATGAGGCAAGGGGCCCACTGAGTGGATAACACATGGCTGTCCACAGACAGCAGAGCTAAGAGAGAAAAACCCTCTGGGGCTTCAGGAGTCACAGGCACCCCCAGCTGGGCAACGCCATGGGGCCTGCATGGAGCCTGCTCCTGCCAGCACCCAAAGCAGCCAGCCAGATCCCACACTCGCTTGCTCATGTACTCCCTCACACAAGAGGTTGAGCGTGGTGGGCCAGGTAAATGGGGCACCCCCATTGCAAGTCCAACAATGGGGTCCAGAAAAACTCCTGCATCGAGCATCTCAGAGAAACTCTCTTGACCACAAGCTACAGGCCTTAGACCAAAATATAATTCCACCAAGAAAGCACAAAAAAGATGTTTTTTAACTGGCCATTTAAACCAAGTTCAGAATGAGAAGAAATAGAGCAATTTGAGAATTGAGACAGTCAATTAAATGAGACTAAACTTCTCCCTGAAACCCTACCCAGAGATGTATTTCAGGGCTTTCTACTAGCCATGCTGTTTTCATGGTTGTATTTACTGCAGAAGTTTCTGTGGTCAATTTCACAAATTTCAAACAGTTTGTACTCAAGACCAGTAGCTTGTGAGCTTGAAAAAGGAAGAACAGACAGAATGAATTGATAACTGATTAAAAAATAGAAAGTTACAGCAAGAAGGGACTCAGTTGGTTCAATTCTTCATTTTACAGGAACAGAAACTGAGCCTTTGGTAGTGCCATGGTCAAAACAAGAAAAATGTGAGTGGTGATCTTGATTTTAATTTTTTTCTAACTTCATATCCAGTTCTTTTTCTACCACTCAACACTGCCTGTGTTGGTAAGGACTTTTTAAAAAATTCTATTGAAGTAATACCAATGTGCACATAGAAGAGCAATTAAACAGATATACATTTTAAAAGTTAATAATAATAATGCAAGCACTTGTGAAATCACCAGCCAAATAAAGAATGAGAATATTGTTAGTCCCAGGGAAACCTTCACATGCCACTCCTTTTTGTACCTCCTTCTTCCCTCTAGGGTAAATTGTTCTCTTATGTATGTAATAGCTGTTCCCTTGCTTTATAGTTTTACTACTTATTCCCCAAGAATGTATTTTCTAATTTTTGCTTATTAAATAGAATCACATCATATGTAAACTTTTTATCTGACATCTTTCATTTAACATATATTTTGAGATTTAACAAAGTTGATGTATAGAGCTATAATTTGTTCATGTCATTGCTGTATAATATCCCACATATTTCATATATGTAAATATACCATATTTTAGTCATGTATTCCACTGTTTTGGGGGGGTTTTCTTTGAGACAGAGTCTCACTCTGTCACCCAGGCTGGAGTTCAGTGGCACCATCTGGGCTCACTGCAACCTCGCCTCCGGTGTTCAAGCAATCCTCCTGCCTCAGCCACCTGAGAAGCTCGGATTACAGGTGTGTGCCACCATGCCTGGCTAAAAATTTTTGTATATTTAGTAGAGGTGGGGTTTGCCCATGTTGGCCAGGCTGGTCTAGAACTCCTGGCCTCAAGTGATCCACCTGCCTCAGCCTCCCAAAGTCCTGGGATTACAGGAGTGAGCTACCATGCTGAGCCTATTCTACTGTTGATAGACAACTGGCTGTGTCCAGTTTGGCTCTATTATAAAAAAATTATGAACATTCTTAAACATGCCTTCCAGCTTACATGTACAAGAGCTTCTTTAGGGTATATACCTGTAGAGATTACAATTTCTAGGTTGTGGAAGGTGCACATAGTCTACTTAGAATGCTTTCACCAGCAAAACAAAACAAAACAAAACAAAAAGAAACCATGTAATTCTAACTTAAAATTACTTAAACAATAAGAACATTTACTATTCCATGTAATAAGAAGTCCAGACGTAAGGAAAATCTAACATTGTTTATCTCAGTGGTTCAATAGTGTCATCAGCGATCCTGGTAATTTCCATCTTCCACTGTGCCATCCTTAGGGTCTCTCTCACTTTGCTCTCAGGCCAGGCCCCTCATAATCATGAGATAGCTGCAACAGCTCCAGATATTATATACAATCATGACCACACCCAGAGAGAGAAGAAGCCATCTCCTCTGATGTTTCTTTTTTGGTATAAGAAAACCTTTCCCTGAAGACCCCAGCAAACATTCTCCCACCTCGTAGGCAAGAATTGCATCACACACCCTACCTAAAGGAATCACTGGAAAGGGAAATAAAATTCATCTAAGCCAATTAAAATATTTAATACACACCCTCAGAGCCTGAAGAGAGGCCCCTTCCCTGAGCACCTAAATTATTGGCAGGAGGTTGTATCTTTCACCCATTTCTCTTAACTTTTGCTGTCACTAAATATGATGATGTGTATTTTTATTATGGAAAATGAAATATCTAACATATGCACACTAGAGAGAAGAGCATAATAAAATAATAAATCCCATCCCATAAGCTCACCATTGCCCAGCTCCACAGTTAACTCATGGCCCATTTCCCTCTGTCTATATCCCACCCATCTCCCCTATCTTCCCCTAGATTCATTTGAAACATATCCAGCTATAATGTCATTTCATCTGTAAACATATCACTATATATCTTAAAAGGACTCTTTTTAAAACCAAACCACAATACAGTCATGATATCTATTAAAAATAACAGTTTTCTAACATCAACAAATATACTGTCAATGTTCAAATTTCTCCAATACCTCATAAATGTGTATGTATTTAAATATTTTGTTTGTATTGGGATTCAAATAAGGCCCAAATATTGCAAGTGCTTGATATGTCTCCTAAGTAGGACCAGTTATTCTTTAAAAAAAAATCAAAGTTCAGTAAATGAAGAGGATGTACAGTTGAAGAAATGATAGCACAAGTTGAAGCCCCCAGGTTAACAGGCTGCAACCGTGATGTGAATGGCCTCCCTCTAAGATCCACAGATGATGGTCAGTGATCACACCCAGAGATGCTGTATCAGGGCAAGTTACATTATAATCTAGCAGAACTTTGTGTCCCTGAATAGGGCAAGAAATATTAAAGATTCAGATCTCTCAGGAAAAGCTTATCAAAGAGAAAAGAAGATCATTAAAAACTGAGTAGGGAAGAACATGGAATTAATCTTAATTTAATTTCAGCAAGAATTTGTCTTTAAGAAATTAGCCATTATCAAGAGATTCATACAGATTGTGAAAGACCAGAAAGTTATAGTTCCCTGGAGAATATCTATTGATTAAAATGAAATTAAAAGGTATAAAAGATAATGGCTCCAACTCAACACTTCATTATAATCAATCTGCTTTTAATCTATGCTTTGTTTTTAAAATTAGGTTATAAATACTTGAAATTATTGGTATTGGGATTTTTAAAATGTAGAATTGAGAAGAGAAACTGCTAACAGAAGGGGAAGTGATATAGAGCTAATAAGACCTCTTGCTGCTGTTTATTACTACCTTTCCTGCTTCTAAAAATGATTTGCAATAACAAATATATAGATTTGATAAGACAGGAAAAACATGAAAGCAGAGTAAAAAGGCAGGATTCAAAAAATGAGAGAAGGAGGAAAAAAGGAGAATTAAAGCAGAAAACATGGGCTTTAAAGGAAAGTATTATCAAACAGAAAATGAAGGCAAGAAATTCCTTATACTTTATATACTTAAGCATTTATTTAATATTATTTTAAACAAGTAATAAAACTAACAAAACTTTAAAAAGCTTGCTGTCCTCTTTCTCCATTTTTCCAATCTGTTTTTTGTCCACTATGTAAGGGAACCAAGATCATAAGTCAGTTGTGGTAGTTCAATGAACAGAAAATGCTGAATACCAGCACAGCTTCTCCAGGGGTTGGGCATGGAAGGATGGCTGGGCCCAAGAAAGGGTCTAGGCCAGTGCTTCTCAACAAAGAGACATCTGGCCCCCAAGAGACATCTGGCCATGTCTAAAGACATTTTTATTTGTGCTGTTGTCAAACAAAATGCCCATTTGGGGTACTTTTGTCATCTATTGGGTAGAGATCAAGACTGCTACTCAATACCCTACAATGCAATGGACAGCCCCCTAACAATAAAACTTATCCAGCCCAATATGCCAACAGTGCTAGATTGAGAAACCCTGACCTAGTGGATAGAGCTCAACAACTTCAGTGCACGAGCCCATCATGCACCATTAACATACATACAATAACTTCTCTCTCCTTTGTCCAACAAATTCTTTCTTTATATTTTTTTCTTTGTCATTGCCTTCGCCATAATCA
The DNA here is from genome assembly GCF_029289425.2 of Pan paniscus. Taxonomy (NCBI): domain Eukaryota; kingdom Metazoa; phylum Chordata; class Mammalia; order Primates; family Hominidae; genus Pan; species Pan paniscus. Next base: position 107,224,452 of record NC_073253.2, read on the forward strand.
AAATGTAAAAACTCCTTTCTAGTTTATTGCAAATGATCTCCTGGCTCACTTTAATTCGTATTACACAGCTTCCTGATTAATTTTTTTCAGACATTGTAATTCATTCTCTCTCACCTAAAGAATTGCAGTGGCTTCCATTTTGTCTACCACGGCAAAGCTAAAGTCCTCATCCTGACACCAAGCTAGTCCATCAAGATTGATTTTTCACTTTTATGATTTTACCTTCAATCACCATAGCTTCTTTGCTCCAGCCAAGGCATTAGAAGATCTTCTTCCCTCTCTATGAAGAATGCCTCTGCCCGGCCCCCGCCCTGTCTGGGAAGTGAGGAGTGCCTCTGCCCAGCTGCCGCCCCATCTGGGATGTGAGGATCGCCTCTGCCCGGCCGCTGTGCAACCTTCCAAGTGTGAAGTGACAGCCTTGTGTGTGATCTTTTCTGTCTTCCCCAAGTTGTGAACTTTTTAATTTAAAAAAAAAAAAGAAGATCTTCTTCCCTCTCTTTCCCTTCACCTGGTTCAACCTGCCTCCTGGTTGTTTTTTGCTGTTTGGTAAAGAATAATTCATGAAAAGTAAAAAAGTTTTTAAATTGCTTCTACCATGGATGAGCAGAACAATAGCAGAAACTCCTATTAGGTTGGTGCAATTACTTTTGCACCACTCTAATACAAATTAAAATAAATTAAAGGAATTTAACTAGGCTTCTCTTCATTTCCTATGTCAGGAAACTATTTTCAACATTAAAGACAAACAAAAAGGCTTTTCAAGCAAAAACATTTCAATTAATTAAACTTTCTTATTTTATAAAAGGTCTAATTAGTATAGTTTTTTTAATGAAAATGTTGCTTTAGAAACCAAGTAAATTAGGGAGATATCATTCATGCCTTTTTAAAAATCTTAAAAAAAAGGTACTTCAGGTTTAAAACACTTTCTTTACATATTAAACCCTACTGGTATAAGAAAAGATAAGTTATGAAAATTGGATTTACATTTTCCAGTAAAACCTATTGCATAAGAAAATTACTCCCCTATTTCAGATAATGGCTAAGTCAGTAACATTTCTAGTACAGAAATTGGACATGTTTAGTTTGAATAAAAGAAAAATGAGCACTGTTTTAAAATATTTAAGAAGTTGTTATACAGAAAGATGATTAGATAAGCTTTCAAAGTTGCTTACTAGGGGAGAACCAGGACAAACAGGAGGCAGTTGCAAAGGGAAGATTTTTGGCTCTGTATAAGGAGGAAGTCATGTTGCCAATCTGATTTTGAAAGAGCTTCAGGAATGTCTCAACACCATCATTTCAGTTAGGAAAATGTCCTCTGGCCAAAAACTGATGACCTTTGCTGCAGAATTCCCTCCTTAATGTGTCATGTGTGATGCATGCCCTAGCCCCACTACTTCTAGCTTCAGTTTCTCAGAACTTCTGGATCCCAGCTTCTTTCAGCATCTGGGCAGTACTACATATCACACTTGGATGCAATTATATTGCTTCTCTGCTCAACTGCAGAAGTCCCCCTGTTGTCTACAAAACAAAGTCATAACCCCTCAGCATGGTTTTCAAGGCCCTTCACAACCTGCTCATCACCACTCAACCCACTGCCTCACCCAGGTGGATGTAAAATAGGTCAAACTTCGTTTCTTTTTAGATAGAGTTAAAGAACTGACTTAGGAAAATGTTACAGACACAATGCATCCAGAGAGTATAAAGGAATTTGAAAATCTATGGTCAAGTTAGAGAAATATGAACCAGATATCAGGACATTTAGGAGGATCTGTAACTAGATGATGATCAAATACTGATTAATGGAAGATTGCCAGCCTAAAAATGTTTCTAATGGTGGAACACAGAATGTTGCCTGCTCAATGACACGGTTAAAAATATTGAACTTGTGTTCATCACATTTACAGATTTCAAGATGCTGAGAGAGAAAGCAAATACACTGAAAGGGAGAAACAGGAAATAAAAAGCTATATGACCAGGACACTGAATAAAAGCAGATAAAACCCAACAAAGGCAGGGAGACAATGACATCACAGAACCATTTGTGGGAAAGGCATAAAGATTTCATACACTTGCAAGCTTAACCTGAGTGTGACTCTCAATCAGAAAAGAAGCTAATATAATCTTGGGTTGTATTAATAGACATACAGTAGCCATAATAAAGAAGATAAACGTTCCCCCATCTTCTATAACCTAAATGAGAAAGGAATTGGTGATGGTTAGCCTGAAGAAAGAAGGTAAATTGATTGTTCTCTTTAAATATTTTTAAAAGGTGTCATGTTGAAGCAGCCCTCAAAAGTTCAATGTACAATGGGTAAAATAAAAGAGGAGATAAATTTGGGTTTTCTTTCTAGCAATGAGAACTGCCATAGAGAGAATAAGGTCTCCATTACCAGAAAGGAGCAGTTTTACATATACTGTAGGTTGGACTTAAGTCCTAGAGAGGAGATTAGAATAAATAACTTGGTATTTTAAACCTTGAGATTCTACAGCTTGAGTATCCCAGAAAGCTGAGGGTCACTGGGTAAAAATGTGGTACTGGTGGATTGAGAAGGGTGGGGACTAGTGAAGGAAAGTTGCTCCATTCTCAAGAATTGTGGAGCAAAACTCTTGCTGTCTCTGAACAAAGCTCTATTAGACATGTTGAACTGTACTTCCACACTCATTTGGTACAAAATCTAATAAGAGAATTATAGGGGAAATTCTCTTTCCATTTTATGCTTTGTAAAAACTTAAAAATGTTTCCTCTTCCTAAATACTCTGTAAGATCTCTTTTCTAAGTTGTGTACAACATAGATTTGCTAGGCATTTTCCAGGAGTAATTTTTCAACTATAATTAAGTAAAAGCCTGACAATCGACTGTAAAATAAATCTGGTACTGAGAACTACAATTTGTGGTTCTAATTTTTTTTTGAAATTATTTTGTGTCTAAGACAACTAGTAAAATAAACATATCTGCTTACATACATAGGTCTCTTCTTACATCGCTGTCAAAATGATGGCTTTGGTCTGAGTGTTTTTGCTCTTCAACAATATTACAGGCATTTGGTCAACGTTCCTACAGGATTTACCTGTGCTGGCTTTGTATCGGTGATTCATGGACACATTCACTGTCTCAAGCTCCTAAGGACTTCCAGGCCTCTAGCGTGCCTGTTTCCCTTTCCCCACCACCTCATCATGCATTTCCTTGAAGCACTAGATATGGCAAGAAGTCTTACTGGGTCGGGCGTGGTGGCTCATGCCTGTAATCCCAGCACTTTGAGGAGGCTGAGGCGAGTGGATCACCTGAGCTCAGGAGTTTGAGACCAGCCTGGCCAACATGGTGAAACCCCGTCTCCACTAAAAACACAGAAAGTAGCTGGGCATGGTGGCATGCGCCTGTAATCCTAGCAACTCCAGTGGCTAAGGCAGGAGAATCACTTGAACCCAGGAGGCGGAGGTTGCAGTGAGTCAAAATCATGCCACTGCACTCCAGCCTGGTTGACAAAGCAAGACTCTATCTCAAAAAAAAAAAAAAAAAAAAAAAGAAAGAAAGAAGAAAAAAGAAGTCTTGCTGGCCAAAGCTCTCATAACTTCATTTTTCTGCCTTTCCTTTCTCTTGCGACAGTAGTTTCCAAATTTAGTGTGCATCACAATTACCTAGGGAGCCTGTTAAAAATATGAATTCCAAGGCAGCATCCTTAGGTGTTCCGATGTGATGTTGCCAGGGAGAAACCATTTTTAACAAGTTCCCCTTCCCCTAGTCCGGGTATATATTTATTATTTACTTATTTACATAGGAAGTCAATAGATTATGCTTTAAGAAACATTCTCTAAAGGATTCAAAATTGGTATGAGGAGAGATGTACACTGTAGTACTTTTCTCATCAGACCTAATAAAATTTGTTGATGATCTACCTCTTTACACTAATGACTGATTAAAGTAAATATGTCTCCCCATCCGTATACCTGAAAGTGACCTACAGATTCAATGTAATGTCTATCAAAGTCTCAATTACACTTTTTTCACAGAAATAGAGAAAACAATTCTAAAATTTGTATGAAAGCACAGAAGACCTTGAGTAGCCAGTCAATCTGTAGCAAAAAACAAAAAACTAAACAAATAAAAAAACCACCATGAAGCTGGAGGCATCACACTACCTGACTTCAAATACACTACAAAGCTACAGTAAACAAATTCAGTATGGTTCTGGCATAAAAACAGACACATAGACCAATGGAACAGAATAGAGAGCCCAGAAATAAATCCATGCATTTATGGTCAATTGATTTTTGACAAACATTTCAAGAATACATAATGGGGAAAGAACAGCCTCTTCAGTAAACAGTGTTGGGAAAACTGGATACCCACATGTAGAAGAATGAAATTAGACCCTTATTTCATATCATAGACAAAAGTAAACTCAAGTGGATTAAAGACTTACATTTAAGACCTAAAACTGTAAAACTACTGGAAGAAAATGATGCGAAAAGTACACTAAGAAACAAAAAGCTCCTTCACATGGGACTGGACAATGATTTTTTTTAATGTGACCCCGAAAGCACGGGCAACCAAAGCAAAAATAGACAAAACAGGAGTATATCAAAATAAAAACATCTGCACAAAAAAGGAAATAATCAACAGAATAAAGAGACAGCCTATGGAATGGGAGAAAACATTTGCAAACCATACATCTGATAAGGGGTTAAATATAAAAAATGTATAAAAAACTCAAACAGCAAGAAAACAAATAACCCTATTTAAAAATGAGCAAAGGATCTGAATAGACACTTCTCAAAAGTGGACATACAAATAGCCAGCAGGCATATAAAAAATGATCAGCATCACTGATCATCAGGGAATAGCAAATTAAAACTACAATGAGATATGACCTTATACCTGTTAGAATGGTTTTAATAGAAAAGGAAAAAAATAACAAGTATGGATGAGAATGTAGTGTAAAGGGAACCACTGCATACTGTTGATGTTGAATGTGGTTGGTACAGTCATTATGAAAAACAGTACGTAGCATCCTCAAAAAGTTAAAAATTAAAATTAAAAATAGAACTATCATATTTCTAAGTCTGTGGATATTTGTTTTTCAGGATTGCAGTGGTTTTCAAACCCAAAGATTCTAAACTCTTTGAAGAATCATAATGGCTCACTGATCTGCTTTATTTGCAATGTCCATTCATATGATTTTATTTTTTAATTATTTACTGACAACATTTACTGCCTTAGTGGCAGCAGTTCCTACGTCAGAGCTCAAAGCAGAGAATTAATATTTGTGCACAAGTCAAAGGGATGGGCTCCCAAGATGAACTGCAAACTGGGGTCACAGTCCAGGTCCCAGTGCTGCCCCCACGCCATACCCACCTCTTTTTCAGGGCCAGGGATACTGCTGTCATCACCACCAATCTAGACCCGAGTCTTGACCCCCAGCTGCACCCCACCCCACTAGGGGAGCCAAGGGATCCCAGACTGCTTAAGGCATGTGCTTGCCAGGTCAGATGCTCATTGTGTGCCACTGCCTGCTGCTAGGGTGCCTGCCAGCTTGAACCCATGTGGGCTGCACCTTCAGGGGCTCCTCTGCTCATGCAGATGATCCTTATTCCATAAGCACAAAACTAAAACTATGAAGAATTCAAGAGAGCAACAGGAGAGCACTAAATCAAGTACGGGGCCCCTTCTGAGAGAAGGGTTGTGTGTAGCTGCACCAGGTTGTGCACCCATGAAACTGGCCCTGCTGGAAAGAGAAGTGATGCAGTTCCTGGGAATTAAGTAGATGTGACCATTTATGCTGTCATCTTAGGAGCACAATAGGAAGAGGGACTTCTTTCCTCTGTATTTTACTGTACTCATTTCTCAAAAATATAGCCCTCAGCATTTCTTCTGATCTTGCAGTGCCAGAAGCTGAAATCTTAATTTATAATTTTCCCTGCATAGCAAATTTGCTACCTCCTTTTTAAAAAAAAATGGTTGTAATTTATTTTTCTTATTAAGATGAAACCCAATGGATCTGTGATGCTGAGCTATCTCTTATCCACACACAACACTTGCAGGTATTAGCTTTTTTGAGAAAAAAGTATTTCTCCCACATTTCCTGAGCCATACAAAACTATTTTTAAATAATACAGATGCCAGTCATTTGACTAGAATGGAGGCTTGTCAGAATTTTCACCAGAACAGAGTTTACTTTCCAGTCAAAAGTCTTGCATCCTGTGAAAATAATATTTAGTCTGGTGACCTTCACCAGCCTGCCAAGCCCTGTGACCCAAACTTTTCTGAAATTTCTGTGTTCGTATATTCTGCTTATCATAGTCTCTCCTCTACCTTGCTGTTTTTGCTAACTAGAATAATCATCATTCCAGCTCAAGCTTATGACTACCTTGGTATTCTGACTTATGGTCTGTTATTTTTGTGATCTAGTTTTTTACATTTAAGGATCTCTCTCCTTCAATTTCTGTTCACAAGCCCAAATCAAAGCACTACATTTTGAGTCTATTTGTGTTCAGCAAAAAAGGCATATTTAGAAACATTGAATATATGTTTACAGTTAACTTCTTTTTCTGTCCAAGTTACCTGGTTTAATGCTGTTTTATCTACCCCTAATTTGTTGTAAAGCATTTTGTTTTGGAAATATTTCCCCAAAGTATGTACACATATATCAGTACACATATACACTCTATTTCAGTTCTCCAATACTGAACATTTTCTCTGTGCTCTGACTGCTACAATAAGCACTTGACTGCAAGAGTTTATACACAAGCTAAAAAACGCTCACTGCTGAGTTCTCATTTTGCCTTCCTACCGTGACTATGTTTTCCCTTTCTACAGTGAATGTGTTCTGTATAGTGTCCGTGTTCCTCAGTCTTTATTTCTGCCAATTATTTTGGGTGTGGTCAAGCACTTTAACAGCTAACAAAATGTTTGGAATTAATAGAGGTGGGCTTGCATCCAAGAATGCAAGGAAAATATCATGCTGTATTATTTATTTAAGTTGGAAGGCAGCTGGTGTTACCCTCAAAGAAATAGATGTGGAAGCAGGGTAAAGCTCAAAAGACAATTTCTTTCAGGGATTGGTGGAAGCACGATGACATTAGAACAGCATCATAAACATATCTGTAGCATGGGACAATTGACCTGCCTAGAAGACGACTGGGCCAGGAGAATGACATAATTTCAAGTCAGTTGAAGAAAATAGAAAAAGTATTCAACATCAACATAAAATGCCAGGAATGCTTGGTCTTGACAGCTGTGCTATAACAACCTTGTATGACATTAATTAAGTTAGCAATCCTATGTTCCAATATACATCCTCATTGACAAACAGGGTGTATGTATACAATACAGTAGCATCTTCCTATAAAACTCATCACTATAAGAACTACTGCTGTTCAATTTAACCTAATTCTAAAATTCTTACTCAGCTAAAATGAGTTATTATATTTAAGTTCATTTCCCATTGTACTTTCAAGATTCTTACATACCTATAAAATGATAGTTGGCAACATCATATTTATCAAAACTGAGTAGCTACAATGTTTAAGGCACTGGAGAGACAGAAAGCTAAGACATACTGTCTCAGTACTCAAGGAGTTTGGAGAAAAGGAAAGAGCCAGTGATCACATACTGAGAACAAAGACCACGTGAGTTCCAAGATTGGAGGGAATGCTGAGGGCTGAGGTGGTTGGCCAGAGGTGTACAATGGTAGAGGGACTTGGGATGGATGCTAAGTAAGGATTGCACTTCCACAGGGGATGAAGTGATGGCAGTTACAATGCAGAGATGCAGAGGAAGGCACACAAATGGGGTTCAGGAAATAAGCTGAAAAGCCTGAATTAATGGAAAGGCTTTCACGGGGCAATGGTGGGAATGACTGCACCAGTTCAGGAATCACTTGGTTGCATGTGATGGAAACCCAACTTGAACTAGCTTAACAAACACGAGCAAATCAGGATAGCAGTTTGTCTTACACAATTCAGAACAGAAATCTGGCAGTGAACCTGGAAACATTTGGAACAAGGGACTCTGCCTGTCATCCTGCTCCTCTGGGTTCGTGTTTCATCTTCTCTTCGGCTCTGCAGACAAGACACATGGTAGAAAACGTGAGCACTGACCCCCCTGAGTGCCACAACTCACAGCTCCAGCAATTCAGAGAGGAGGAGAATGGGCATTGTTCTCATTTCTAAAATGAGAAGGACACTGACTGGCCAGGGTATAGGATCAGTTTATTTCCATGAAGACTCTTTTGAGAAGCCCAGAGATTAACTCAAGGGATGTAGGGTACTTTAGAAAGGGGTGTGGTTCTAAAAAAGTTGTTTGAGAAAGAAAATGGTTATACTAAAAATGCATACATATTACATAGAAAAACAGTATCCATAAACATAGATATTCATTAAAATTTTCAAATGCCATATTTTCCATTTCTTAACCTCAATTTGAAATTACAAATGCTTAAAACCTGACATCAAAATGTCAACCTGAAATAGAATTGATTCATTCCTGTTATTCTTCCCCAAAAATAGTTAATTTCACCTGCAATTATTAGAACAAAATGCTGAAGTAGATTTATCTTAAGGACTCACTGATGCTTTGTATTCTTTGTCAGTGTCTCACTATATCCACATTTCTTCCTACTGCTTGTTTTTCTTTATTGAACTAAACCAGCATATCTAATTCTTTTACAAATTAATCTGCTCTTCTTGTTAGAGTGAAACCTTTTTATAATGATAATTGAAAGAAACCCCCAAAGTATAGATTAACTATGTTGTATCAGGATTTTATTGTGCATATTGTTTTGAGATCTAACATTTTATCAATTTCTTATAATAAACCATATTATAAGGAGTAATTACTGCCTTCATTCAGAAAAGATTATACAATAGCTTTTGACTTAAATAGGAGCTCTGCATATTTCAATGCTATAGTGAAAAACTATAGGTAGAAGCATGATAGAAAAACTAATATTTGTTCTATGGCATCTCTGACATTTTAAGAGGTATAGGTTCTACAGCCAACACTCCCCTTAAAACAATTTTGACGTTTGTTTCCTGGAACATTCCTCTTTGCCATATCCAATCCCTTCAACCCAGGTCTGTTACACCATGTACCCCAAAAGCTGAGGCTCAGCCTCCTTGGAAGCAGGAACCTCCTCTGACTCATGTGGCAGTGTATCCCACTACCTTCAGCAGTGCTGAGGCCAGAGAAGACAATCAGCAAATATTGAATAAATGAATGAATTACATAAAATATTTGTATTCATAAACAGAGTCAAAACATCCTTCAAGCAAAATGAACAAGGTTAAAATGGAGAGGTCAGTGAGGCAGAGACAAACATCCTATAATTGTTTTCTTCCTTTAAAAATGTCCCCTCATATGCATACACAGTAAGTTATTCTTCACATACCAAAGCAGAATAATTCCAAACTCCTTTCATTCCAGTCCTGTTACTGCTTGAGGATAAAGTTCAGTCTTTAAAGGACAAAGAAGCTTCTTGCCGGGAGTTGGCCAGATAGCTCAGGACACAGCTCTGCAGCCCATTCTGATTGTCCAATGTTTCTTTTGATAAATAGCATGATTGCACTGACTGGAAAAGTAATTCCTTCTAGATGCTGGCAACAGTCATTGTGAACCATAAAAACTGTACAAGGAAATGATGAGAGTGTCAGCAAACTCAATCAGTAGGATGAGATCAGCTTTTATTGGGCTCCTTGGATAACCAGACAGCTCATAGCATGCTCCATGAATCAAATCTGCCCAAGCCCCAACATCTAGTTTCATACAGCACACCACATGTCTTTCTGCTACCCCAAGACATCGGCCTAATTTGCAGAAATGAAGAGCATATGGTGGGAGGGAGGGAAAGGGCAGACTCTAGAAGTTTGAGGTATGTATGGGGCAATCCAGGGGGAGATATGCATTAGTAGATATAAAAGGCTAGAGATCAGTGATGACCTAAATCATAGCTAACATGTATTAAACACTTGCTAGGCACTGTGCTAAGAGCTTAGCCTGTGTGACTTGACTTAGCCCTTGCAACAATTCTTTGATATGCTCTGCTTTATTCTTCATTTTACACACAAGGAAAAAGAGCCTAAGTGAGATTAAGCAACTTGTTCATAACTAATAAATGACAGCATTAGAATCCGAGCCACTGTCTTTCTGAATCCAGAGTCTATACCCTTAATCCCCACATACACTGTCTTATAGAAAAAAGTTCTAAGCTGAGTCTCCTTTTTCCCTACCTCCCATCACAGCCAGCCTTCTTATGGCCATTGTTTCTCTCCTTTGAATTCAGTTTAATCAGTCTCCAATGACAGCCGTCACTTTCCATCCTCATCACTCCACTGAACCTGCTATGAGTGTACCAGTTAGGATGTTTAGGAATGCAACTAGCAGAATACCCAAACAGAGAGAAGCCTATATAAAAGGGTTGTTTTATTTTTTTCTCCCAGAATAGGAAAGCCCAAAGTTGAACAGGCCAATGGTTTGTTCAGTAGCTCAATAATGTTATCGAGGACCCAGGCTGTTTCTTTCACCCTACCCTCTTGTACACATTGGCTTCATCCTCCAGCCTGTTGCCCCGTGATTGCAAGACAGCTGCACTCCCTCAACTGCACCCAAACTGAGGAAAGAAGGAAGGAATAGGAAAATACCACTGCTTTTGCACTTTTTTCATCATATCAGGCAAGAAATCAGTCATATTTTACCTATGTCTCACTGGAAGTGTGTTTTAGGGCTGTCTCTAGCTGAAAAGGATGCTAGGAAAGAAACGTGTCTGGCATTTTTATAGTCTCAGTTGTGGGAGGCAGGTTCAAGGATCCAGCAACATTAAAGAAGAGGAAGGGCTCTTGCTCTTTAGAAGCTTTTGTTTCCTCTTGAGTAAGCAAAGAGAAGTGTCTGCCACCTCCCTGCTAATTCAGAGGACTACATATGGTAGAGATTTCTCGTGTTCACCAGCATCTGTGTCCTTTTCTTCTTCATGGGTTCTACGTTCCTCAGCCCTTTGGAATCTAGACCAACAGAATGTGATCAAGCGGCAGGATCACATAGGTTGAAAGGGTTAAAAATGGAGGTACCTTCTTCATAACTTCTCCTTTATCCAAATGCAAAACATTCCGTGGAGGATTAGGGAGTCATAGAGCTTCAAACTGGAAGTAAGCTGGATCCCTGGATGACAGCATGGAGCACAGCCCCAAATCTACTCTGCTGTGTAACATGGATAAGGAATATATTATGTTAAGCCACTCAGATGTGAGGGTAGTTTGTTACCGCAGTTAACCTGACTTGACTAAACAGAACATACATTTTTTGGAAATGAGAAATATCCTATACGTTCAACAAGCAAAAAAGCCTATCCCCTACTGCTTCATGAATTTGCATTGTCTTTCAGGTCTCTGTAGGTATCTCAACCCTAGAATAATATAAAGTGTGGAAGAAGAAAAATAGGTTATAACAATGGCAATTCAAGTAAAACTGGTTGGGGAAGCCAAGACTTGTAGAAAGAGGATGCAAGTCCCATTACTGGGTATATTCCCAAAGGATTATAAATCATGTTGCTATAAAGACACATGCACACGTATGTTTATTGTGGCACTATTCACAATAGCAAAGACTTGGAACCAACCCAAATGTCCATCAGTGATGGACTGGATTAAGAAAATGTGGCACATATACACCATGGAATACCATGCAGCCATAAAAAAGGATGAGTTCATGTCCTTTGCAGGGACATGGATGAAGCTGGAAACCATCATTCTCAGCAAACTATCACAAGGACAAAAAACCAAACACCACATGTTATCACTCATAGATGGGAATTGAACAATGAGAACACATGGACACAGGAAGGGGAACATCACACTCCGGGGACTGTTGTGGGGTGGGGGGATGGGGGAGGGATAGCATTAGGAGATATACCTAATGTAAATGACGAGTTAATGGGTGCAGCACACAAACATGGCACAAGTATACATATGTAACAAACCTGAACGTTGTGCACATGTACCCTAGAACTTCAAGTATAATGAAAAAAAGAAAGAAAGAAAGAAAGAAAGAAAGAAAGAAAGAAAGAAAGAAAGAAAGAAAGAAAGAAAGAAAGAAAGAAATGGGTGTAAATGTGTGCCTGGAGAGGATAGGAAGAGAAATGAACAGAGGAAATCTATTTCACAATTTTTCTCTTCTCCTCTACTCAGCTACCCCTCCCTCTCACATACACATTCCTCTCTCTTTTATATTCAGTCTCTGCATATCATTTGCACTTTTTTACTTATAGATCTTGAAACATTCTTTGGAGTTTTATAAATTCCCTATTAACATGAAACTTAAGATTCATGACATAGCCATTAAGAATAATGCCAACCTAGCCTCCCTAGCTAAAGAGATCTTCTATTTGGGAGAAAATGACTGAGGTCTAGAGCAGGAATTTTCACTTGGCCTGAATTAGGTTTTTGGAAAAAAACACAGACTCACTCAGGCTAAGTCAAGGTAAGGGGGATAACTATAAAAAGATACAAAAACAGAGACTTCCTAGGAATCCACAAACAGAAAAAAAAAAAAAAAACTCCACAAATACAAAAGTTGCACTGGGGACTTCAACAGCAAAATTTCCACATCTTCTCTTTAATGGCCACACTATTAAAGGATATACTATCAATTACTCTCTACATTTCCTGTTTCTGTTGGTATAGCTTCTTAATTCTCCTGTAATAATAATAAGCTGTTTCCTCAACATTTACCTCGTAGCATTTTTCTACATTAATACCTCTACTTACTTACTGCTTCTTTCTTTATAACTTCTATTTGTTCATAACCCCCCACAGCTCCTATTCTTTCTCATGACATTTATGCATGTATAATTTTATCTTCTCCTCAACTGCACCATCAGCTCCTACTGCTACTTGGCTTAGTCTAGCTCAGTCGACTATGGACAGGTGGAGGCAGACATTTGTCATACTGCAAATGTCTATCTAGGGCCCAGTGGCCATGGTCCTAACAAATACTGGGATGGACATAACCAGTATAACATTTACCGAGCTATTAATTCTCAATGGATAAACTTCACAGACCTGCGTTATGTAGTTTTATCAGTGTTCAAGCTTTCGCTTGTGTGAATAGGCAAGGCAGCTATATATGCATTCTTTGACAAATATTCATAGGCATTGGCTAACTTTAGGTTTTGAGCCCTGCTGGGGGACAATATGTATACAACTACATAAGTATACATAGTTGTACTTTGTAAGTACACATAGTTGTATACATAAAGACCTAAATGAATTTCACAGTACACCCTTCTCTTACCACTTTCATCTACTAAGGCTACCTGTTATGCACTCATCCAACAATTTTTAAAATACAGGTAAATTTCAACTTTTCTTATAAAGTAATATATGCAAATGGAAAATTTCAAATATTATACAAGAATACTAACAAACTACACGTCTCCCTGACCTCCTACCCAAGGCTCCTATTACCCCTCCCTAAAGGTAGCAACTATGCTTCCATAATTTTTATACAAACAAATTCAAATGTAAATGAGAAAAGGTAGCTGTAAAGGTGAAATAGGGAAGAAAAGCAATCATACTCAATTTATTTGGACAATTGCAGGGGCCTTATGGAGCTGAAGAGTGGGCTCCTTTTCTTCCCCTAAGAGGCCTAATGAGTCTCACTGTCTTGCTAGAAACCTCAGAGGGAAAATTCCACAATGCAGAACTGATTGCCTCCATCAGATCCGAGTGAAAGTTCTTTGTGCAAGTCAGATAGCACCTTTTAGGCTGTCGCCAAAATATACAAGAATTGGTGGGTAAAAGCTAGCTGGTGTCAAAGACCAGATTTTATGTCCCATTAAATAAGACTGCTGCAGGAAGAAAAATCTGTCCATTCAGTAGGAAACTCCCAGACGTTCAGTCTGATAAATTAGAATCCCATCTAGACCTTTTGTCCTCCCACCATCATTTAAAAATGTCAGTAAACATTTCTCTCTTCAAATAACAAACATCGAAGGTCTGAGTCAAAATAGATTTTGTTGCTTCAGGAAATCTCATAAAGTTTGCGATGATGGAGGCAATGCCCACTGCTCTGTTCTTATGATAAAAATCTCTAAAATTACTAAGGACCATCTAAAACCTCTAAGGGGACCCTGTGTAAGTTTCTTGCCTCCTCATAATTCTCTCTTACCCTTTTAGTCTAGGTAACACACTTCTGTTTGCCTCTCCTGTACTAAATTCCCAATTCTCCAGTAGTGTCCTGCATTGCCCCACAAGAGAAAGTTAATCTCTTACTTTCAAAATGTAAAAGATGTAGGGCCAGGCACGGTGGTTCACGCCTGCAGTCCCAGCACTTTGGGAGGCCAAGGCAGCCAAATTGCTTGAGATCAAGAGTTTGAGGGCAGCCTGGTCAATATGGCCAAACCTTGTCTCTACAAAAAATAAAAAAATTAGCTAGGTGTGGTGGCACGTGCCTGTAGTCCCAGCTACTTGGGAGGCTGAGGCACAAGAATTACTTGAGCCTGGGAGGCAGAGGTTTCAGTGAGCCAAGACCTTGCCACTGCACTCCACCCTGGGCAACAGAGCAAGACTCTGTCTCAAAAAAGGAAAATATTTAAAAATAAAAGATGTAGTTAACCCTGCAAAAGCTGATACCATGCCACTTCTTAATGATGATCTAGGACATGATTCACCAAACTATAACCCACCGGTAAAATCTGGTTGTGTAAATAACACTTTATTGGAAAACAGCCACATTCAATTGTTTACATATTGTCTGTGGCTGCTTTTGCACTACAATGGCAGCACTGAGTAGATCTAACAGAAACTATATGGCCCACAAAGCCCCAAATACTTACCATCTGGCCCCGTACAGAAAGAGTTTGTTTACCCTTGATGTAGGAGGTTGGATGGGGCAATCTATCTTCAATGTACTTTTAGCAAAACACATAAGATTTGACAAACAGTGGCCTTAATGTAAGACTACTGCTTATCTCACCTAAAGTCTAGAGGTAGGCAGGCCCAGTTGGTTCACAGATTGAACAATGACCTCAGAGACCCTGGATTTTTACCCTCTCCCATTCTGCCATCTTTATCAGATTGATTTACCACTTCAGAGTTTCCAGATAGCTACAATAGCCACAAGCATCCTCTTAGGACAGCAACCAAGACAGAAGAAATGGAAAGGGCAAAAGAGATATTTTCTTATGAAATTCTTTATCATGAAAAAAAAGTTTTCCCAGAAAGCCTTGGTAGAAATTCTCAAATTGTTTTGCATGCATAGCCTTGGACCAATCACAAAGGGTACTGAGGTTTGCCATGGTGGGTTTGGAGCCAGGGTTGTCATGCCTGGTTGCATATTAGAATTATCAGCAAAGTAACTAACAAATTAGAAAACATTAACATCTGTGCCCTATCTCACTCCAATCATGGCAGACTCTTTCAGGTGGTTCCTAGTAGTGGTATTTTTCTTTTCTTTAACTCTTAAGAAGATTCTAATAGGTAACCAGGAATGAGAACCACCAGTTGAACTAATCATCATTCATTTCCTGGGGCTGAACATGTTTCTACATGAAAAAAAGCAGGGTTTATTGTATGGGAAGAAAAAGGAACAACTGGGTGGCTTCTGGGTAGGCGATCAATGAAGTTTGTCACAGTCATCTACATAGATACTGAAGCAATTCATACAAATGGTGGACTTGGGGGAAAGAGACTGGGAGCCAGAATCCACCCAGAATCTTCCATGAATGAGGGGGAGCACCTAGAAAGTTTATAGGTAACCCCTTCAAGCAGGGTAAAGGTCCATGAACTTCACTGGAAAAAAAGCCTACATGTAAAGATCACAGGAGACGGAGGTGTTGAGGGAGGGTAGGAATGTAGGAAAGAAAGGAGTGCTAAGGATACAAGTAGTTCAATATTGGGCATATTGAAAGTAAAGTGTCTGTTATTTCAAGGTTGAGGTATCTAAAAGACTTACCAGTCTAGAGTTCAGAAAAGAAGTAAACTGCATTCTTTCTAGGACATTTTTTAGAACAGGCGGCTACTAAGAATTTCCCCAGGAAATTGGCTTAAACTGGAAATGTCCCAAGAAACTACTATCTATGGGGATGATGAAATCATGAATCGGAGGTTGTTCTGTGAGATGCTTAAAATACAAAGAAAAGTAAATATCTGCACCTTGAGATACAACAAACATAAATCAAACCTAATGCCAACTGTTAAGACTGTCAATTTATCCTGAACCCCTTCTAAAGATAACAGACATTTTGATATTTTACTTGACACATTTCAAGCTTTGATGGTAAAAGGAAATCACACTATTTTCAACTAATAAGAATAATAAAATTAGCAGGACAAATCCAAGCCTTCCAATTCCAAATCCCTTGGATTGAATCCTCACTTAATCCAAGCTCTGATTTGCACATGACTGGTAACTGCAAAATCTGAGTGACCTTTTCATCTCCAATGAAACACCCTGGGAAAATTGTTTTCCTTGTGCTCATTTCAAAACAGTAACTGCTCTACTTCATTTAAGATTCCCTGTCAAGGGAATTCAATTAGCATCAGCCTGAGGTTACCTCAAGACTTCTTAAAGTTTTTTATCCTATGAAGTCCCTTGGGTTTTCCATGACTCATATCTACTGTCCACACAAAATAAGTTCACATTTCATCTTACAAATTCTGAGGTATTTCTGGTCTCCCCCTCACTATCACATCAAATCTGAAAGGAGGAAGTGCCCAAGGGGAGGGAGTAGGTGGTGAACGCCAGGTCACCCATAGTTCACTGCCTTTTCCCCAAGCAGCTATCCAGAGCACAGGGGCTGCATCTCTGTGGCTTCCTGAGAATAGCCCATGATCTCCCTATGGGTCAACTCCCAGTTTAGAAAACACTGGGAAAATACTGAACGTCTGCTTTGTATAAAGACAGACTCTGAGTTAAATAGAACCCAGGAATGCTGAAACAATAACATTTGACAAATTTGCTCTACTAATAGCATAAAAATCTCAGCTTATCAATGGGAAAATATTTATTGCTTGCTATTATTAAAATTAAATAGGCCATCTTCATTGAAATATCATAAGATGAAAATTCCATTTATTCAGCCTCTAGTTCAACAAGTACTTGAGTGCCTACTATGTGCAAGATACAAGGTGACTAAAACACAATTCCTACTTTTCAGTAAACAAAAAAACTAAAAAAAAAAACCCTTGCCAAAAACATAATATGATGCTATAATATGTCACAAAGGTGTCAGGGTGTGCCTGATTATATCTATAGGATTGCTATGATAGGCCTGCCAGAAATCCAACCACATGAGGCTCTTTCTAGGAAGGCATCATGAGGACAGCATCAGGCAGGTAAGTCTGGCACTTCTGTACCTTCCTGGTCAGAGGGTAAGTGCAATTCTGACAGCCTATGGCTGTTAATTGGATGTTTGCTCTGTTCTTTGAGTAAAAACAGAAACAGCTGTTTTTACTAACATAAGTGATATTGGGCCAGATAGGAACACATCTTGGTACACTTTTCCCAAAAAGAAAGATTAATATCACCAAATTGTAAACAAATTTAGTCATTCAACAAATATTTATCAAGAGCCTACAATGTAGCGCAGTCACAAAGTTGAGGCCTAAGGAAAACAGGTAACACATGAATAATCTGCAGGCAACAGCAAGTAATCAATCTGATATATTTACAATTAATGAGATCTTATTGGAACAGAGTGTCCAACTGGTGACAAATTTTTAAAGGATGTGTGGAAACTAGAGCAGATTCAAAGTAAAATAGTAAGAATGATTAACAAAGAAAATTAGGTTACATAGGAAAAGGTTATATTAGAGTTCCTTAACTTAGAGAAGACTAAGGGCTGACTTGATTATCATCTTCATGATTGAGAGAGGCTTGATGCTGTTTTCCTTAAAGGCTCAGATGTGAGACAATGGGATAAAATTAAAGCATGTGTTTAGCCATTGATCCAATCAATAAACACACATAATAGGGGTATCTGCCTTGTTACGTAAAACAACAGAAGATTGTAGAAGCACGAAGATGAGTACAACATAGTCCCTGCTAATGAAAGGCATTTCATTTGGACATAGAACATAATTCCATAAAAAATCAGTTGATAAAACTCAAGAATTGGCTGAAGGAGAGTATGTAATATGAATAAATGCCTAGACATTGTCAAGAAGAAAATCGATTGCTACTCCAGATCATCACAATCAGGGCATAGAGCGAGATAATAACTCAAGTTTCTTTATACATTTGTGATACTAGAATCTGCACCCTAGTTTTACAGTCAACAGTTCCCTACAAAGTGACATTAAAAGTGATATATAACTATGATGTAAATAACTGGATTTATATTTGACCACTGACTAATATTATGATTTAATGTCATATATTCTTATGTCCATTTCTTTTTTTTATTTTTTATTTTTTTATTTTATTATTATTATACTTTAAGTTTTAGGGTACATGTGCACAATGTGCAGGTTAGTTACATATGTATACATGTGCCATGCTGGTGTGCTGCACCCATTAACTCGTCATTTAGCATTACGTATATCTCCTAAAGCTATCCCTCCCCGCTCCCCCCACCCCACAACAGTCCCCAGAGTGTCATGTTCCCCTTCCTGTGTCCATGTGTTCTCATTGTTCAGTTCCCACCTATGAGTGAGAATGTGCGATGTTTGGTTTTTTGTTCTTGCGATACTTTACTGAGAATGATGATTTCCAATTTCATCCATGTCCCTACAAAGGACATGAACTCATCATTTTTTATGGCTGCATAGTATTCCATGGTGTATATGTGCCACATTTTCTTAATCCAGTCTATCATTGCTGGACATTTGGGTTGGTTCCAAGTCTTTGCTATTGTGAATAGTGCCGCAATAAACACACGTGCGCATGTGTCTTTATAGCAGCATGATTTATAGTCCTTTGGGTATATACCCAGTAATGGGATGGCTGGGTCAAATGGTATTTCTAGTTCTAGATCCCTGACTTCCACACTGACTTCCACAATGGTTGAACTAGTTTACAGTCCCAACAGTGTAAAAGTGTTCCTATTTCTCCACATCCTCTCCAGCCCCTGTTGTTTCCTGACTTTTTAATGACTGCCATTCTAAATGGTGTGAGATGGTATCTCATTGTGGTTTTGATTTGCATTTCTCTGATAGCCAGTGATGGTGAGAATTTTTTCATGCGTTTTTTGGCTGCATACATAAATGTTTTCTTTTGAGAAGTGTCTGTTCATGTCCTTTGCCCACTTTTTGATGGGGTTGTTTGTTTTTTTCTTGTAAATTTGTTTGAGTTCATTGTAGATTCTGGATATTAGCCCTTTGTCAGATGAGTAGGTTGCGAAAATTTTCTCCCATTTTGTGGGTTGCCTGTTCACTCTGATGGTAGTTTCTTTTGCTGTGCAGAAGCTCTTTAGTTTAATTAGATCCCATTTGTCAATTTTGGCTTTTGTTGCCATTGCTTTTGGTGTTTTAGACATGAAGTCCTTGCCCATGCCTATGTCCTGAATGGTAATGCCTAGGTTTTCTTCTAGGGTTTTTATGATTTTAGGTCTAACGTTTAAGTCTTTAATCCATCTTGAATTAACTTTTGTATAAGGTGGAAGGAAGGGATCCAGTTTCAGCTTTCTATATATGGCTAGCCAGCTTTCCCAGCACCATTTCTTAAATAGGGAATCCTTTCCCCATTGCTTGTTTTTCTCAGGTTTGTCAAAGATCAGATAGTTGTAGATATGCGGCATTATTTCTGAGGGCTCTGTTCTGTTCCATTGATCTATATCTCTGTTTTGGTACCAGTACCATGCTGTTTTGGTTACTGTAGCCTTGTAGTATAGTTTGAAGTCAGGTAGCGTGATGCCTCCAGCTTTGTTCTTTTGGCTTAGGATTGACTTGGTGATGTGGGCTCTCTTTTGGTTCCATATGAACTTTAAAGTAGTTTTTTCCAATTCTGTGAAGAAAGTCATTGGTAGCTTGATGGGGATGGCATTGAATCTATAAATTACCTTGGGCAGTATGGCCATTTTCACGATATTGATTCTTCCTACCCATGAACATGGAATGTTCTTCCATTTGTTTGTATCCTCTTTTATTTCATTGAGCAGTGGTTTGTAGTTCTCCTTGAAGAGGTCCTTCACATCCCTTGTAAGTTTGATTCCTAGGTATTTTATTCTCTTTGAAGCAATTGTGAATGGGAGTTCACTCATGATTTGGCTCTCTGTTTGTCTCTTATTGGTGTATAAGAATGCTTGTGATTTTTGTACATTGATTTTGTATCCTGAGACTTTGCTGAAGTTGCTTATCAGCTTAAGGAGATTTTGGGCTGAGACGATGGGTTTTCTAGATATACAATCATGTCATCTGCAAAGAGGGACAATTTGACTTCCTCTTTTCCTAATTGAATACCCTTTATTTCCTTCTCCTGCCTAACTGCCCTGGCCAGAACTTCCAACACTAGGTTGAATAGGAGTGGTAAGAGAGGGCATCCCTGTCTTATGGCCAGTTTTTGCCCATTCGGTATGATATTGACTGTGGGTTTGTCATAGATAGCTCTTATTATTTTGAGATACGTCCCATCAATACCTAATTTATTGAGAGTTTTTAGCATGAAGGGTTGTTGAATTTTGTCAAAGGCCTTTTCTGCATCTATTGAGATAATCATATGGTTTTTGTCTTTGGTTCTGTTTATATGCTGGATTACATTTATTGATTTGCATATATTGAAGCAGCCTTGCATCCCAGGGATGAAGCCCACTTGATCATGGTGGATAAGCTTTTTGATGTGCTGCTGGATTTGGTTTGCCAGTATTTTATTGAGGATTTTTGCATCAATGTTCATCAAGGATATTGGTCTAAAATTCTCTTTTTTGGTTGTGTCTCTGCCAGGCTTTGGTATCGGGATGATGCTGACCTCATAAAATGAGTTAGGGAGGATTCCCTCTTCTTCTGTTGATTGGAATGGTTTCAGAAGGAATGGTATCAGTTCCTCCTTGTACCTCTGGTAGAATTCGGCTGTGAATCCATCTGGTCCTGGACTCTTTTTGGTTGGTAAGCTATTGATTATTGCCACAATTTCAGAGCCTGTTATTGGCCTATTCAGAGATTCAACTTCTTCCTGGTTTAGTCTTGGGAGGGTGTATGGGTCGAGGAATTTATCCATTTCTTCTAGATTTTCTAGTTTATTTGCATAGAGGTGTTTGTAGTATTCTCTGATGGTAGTTTGTACTTCTGTGGGATCGGTGGTGATATCCCCTTCATCATTTTTTATTGTGTCTATTTGATTTTTCTCTCTTTTCTTCTTTATTAGTCTTGCTAGAGGTCTATCAATTTTGTTGATCCTTTCAAAAAACCAGCTCCTGGATTCATTAATTTTTTGAAGGGTTTTTTGTGTCTCTATTTCCTTCAGTTCTGCTCTGATTTTAGTTATTTCTTGCCTTCTGCTAGCTTTTGAATGTGTTTGCTCTTGCTTTTCTAGTTCTTTTAATTGTGATGTTAGGGTGTCAATTTTGGATCGTTCCTGCTTTCTCTTGTGAGCATTTAGTGCTATAAATTTCCCTCTACACACTGCTTTGAATGTGTGCCAGAGATTCTGGTATGTTGTGTCTTTGTTCTCGTTGGTTTCAAAGAACATCTTTATTTCTGCCTTCATTTTGTTATGTACCCAGTAGTCATTCAGGAGCAGGTTGTTCAGTTTCCATGTAGTTGAGCGGTTTTGAGTGAGTTTCTTAATCCTGAGTTCTAGTTTGATTGCACTGTGGTCTGAGAGACAGTTTGTTATAATGTGTGATCTTTTACATTTGCTGAGGAGAGCTTTACTTCCAAGTATGTGGTCAATTTTGGAATAGGTGTGGTGTGGTGCTGAAAAAAATGTACATTCTGTTGATTTGGGGTAGAGAGTTCTGTAGATGTCTATTAGGTCTGCTTGGTGCAGAGCTGAGTTCAATTCCTGGGTATCCTTGTTAACTTTCTGTCTGGTTGATCTGTCTAGTGTTGACAGTGGGGTGTTAAAGTCTCCCATTATTATTGTGTGGGAGTCTAAGTCTCTTTGTAGGTCACTCAGGACTTGCTTTACGAATCTGGGTCCTCCTGTATTGGGTGCATATATATTTAGGATAGTTAGCTCTTCTTGTTGAATTGATCCCTTTACCATTATGTAATGGCCTTCTTTGTCTCTTTTGATCTTTGTTGGTTTAAAGTCTGTTTTATCAGAGGCTAGGATTGCAACCCCTGCCTTTTTTGTTTTCCATTTGCTTGGTAGATCTTCCTCCATCCTTTTATTTGGAGCCTATGTGTGTCTCTGCACATGAGACGGCTTTCCTGAATACAGCACACTGATGGGTCTTGACTCTTTATCCAATTTGCCAGTCTGTGTCTTTTAATTGGAGCATGTAGTCCATTTACATTTAAAGTAAATATTGTTATGTGTGAATTTGATCCTGTCATTATGATGTTAGCTGGTTATTTTGCTTGTTAGTTGATGCAGTTTCTTCCTAGCCTCGATGGTCTTTACCATTTGGCATGATTTTGCAGTGGCTGGTACCGGTTGTTCCTTTCCATGTTTAGTGCTTCCTTCAGGAGCTCTTTTAGGGCAGGCCTGGTGGTGACAAAATCTCTCAGCATTTGCTTGTCTGTAAAGTATTTTATTTCTCCTTCACTTATGAAGCTTAGTTTGGCTGGATATGAAATTCTGGGTTGAAAATTCTTTTCTTTAAGAATGTTGAATATTGGCCCCACTCTCTTCTGGCTTGTAAAGTTTCTGCCAAGAGATCCGCTGTTAGTCTGATGGGCTTCCCTTTGTGGGTAACCTGACCTTTCTCTCTGGCTGCCCTTAACATTTTTTCCTTCATTTCAACTTTGGTGAATCTGACAATTATGTGTCTTGGAGTTGCTCTTCTCAAGGAGTATCTTTGTGGTGTTCTCTGTATTTCCTGAATCTGAATGTTGGCCTGCCTTGCTAGATTGGGGAAGTTCTCCTGGATAATATCCTGCAGAGTGTTTTCCAACTTAGTTCCATTCTCCCCGTCACTTTCAGGTACACCAATCAGATGTAGATTTGGTCTTTTCACATAGTCCCATATTTCTTGGAGGCTTTGTTCATTTCTTTTTATTCTTTTTTCTCTAAACTTCCCTTCTTGCTTCATTTCAGTCATTTCATCTTCCATCACCGATACCCTTTCTTCCAGTTGATCGCATTGGCTCCTGAGGCTTCTGCCTTCTTCATGTAGTTCTCGAGCCTTGGCTTTCAGCTCCATCAGCTCCTTTAAGCACTTCTCTGTATTGGTTATTCTAATTATACATTCGTCTAAATTTTTTTCAAAGTTTTCAACTCCTTTGCCTTTGGTTTGAATTTCCTCCTGTAGCTCGGAGTAGTTTGATCATCTGAAGCCTTCTTCTCTCAACTCGTCAAAATCATTCTCCGTCCAGCTTTGTTCCGTTGCTGGTGAGTAGCTGTGTTCCTTTGGAGGAGGAGAGGTGCTCTGCTTTTTAGAGTTTCCAGTTTTTCTGCTCTGTTTTTTTCCCATCTTTGTGGTTTTATCTATTTTTGGTCTTTGATGATGGTGATGTACAGATGGGTTTTTGGTGTGGATGTCCTTTCTGTTTGTTAGTTTTCCTTCTAACAGACAGGACCCTCAGCTGCAGGTCTGTTGGAGTTTGCTAGAGGTCCACTCCAGACCCTGTTTGCCTGGGTATCAGCAGCAGAGATTGCAGAACAGTGGATTTTCGTGAACTGTAAATGCTGCTGTGTGATCGTTCCTCTGGAAGTTTTGTCTCAGAGGAGTACCCAGCCGTGTGAGGTGTCAGTCTGCCCCTACTGGGGGGTGCCTCCCAGTTAGGCTGCTCAGGGGTCAGGGGTCAGGGACCCACTTGAGGAGGCAGTCTGCCCGTTCTCAGATCTCCAGCTGCGTGCCGGGAGAAGCACTGCTCTCTTCAAAGCTGTCAGACAGGGACATTTAAGTCTGCAGAGGTTACTGCTGTCTTTTTGTTTGTCTGTGCCCTGCCCCCAGAGGTGGAGCCTACAGAGGCAGGCAGGCCTCCTTGAGCTGTGGTGGACTCCACCCAGCTGGAGCTTCCCAGGCTGCTTTGTTTACCTAAGCAAGCCTGGGCAATGGCGGGCGCCCCTCCCTCAGCCTCGCTGCCGCCTTGCAGTTTGATCTCAGACTGCTGTGCTAGCAATCAGGGAGACTCCGTGGGCATAGGATCCTCCAAGCCATGTGCGGGATATAATCTCCTGTGCGCCGTTTTTTAAGCCCGTCGGAAAAGCGCAGTATTAGGGTGGGAGTGACCTGATTTTCCAGGTGCCGTCTGTCACCCCTTTCTTTGACAAGGAAAGGGAACTCCCTGACCCCTTGCGCTTCCTGAGTGAGGCAATGCCTCGCCCTGCTTTGGCTCACGCACGGTGCGCTGCACCCACTGTCCTGTGCCCACTGTCTGGCACTCCCTAGTGAGATGAACCCAGTACCTCAGATGGAAATGCAGAAATCACCTGTCTTCTGTGTCGCTCACGCTGGGAGCTGTAGACCGGAGCTGTTCCTATTCGGCCATCTTGGCTCCACCTCTTACGTCCATTTCTAATTGCTAATTAAAAGTGACACGTAACTACTTAGATTTGAGAAAAGTCATGTGATAGTCTCCTTGGCAAAGAGATGAAAATGTAAACTCTGCATCAAGATTATTGCTACTAAACAGACTGCAGTTATAAAATGAGAAAGCTATTCAGAACATACAGTTTGTAACCTTTGGGAAATGGCTTCTTGTTGTCAGCATAATAGTCTGGAAATTCATCCAAGATAAATGCAAATGCATTTATCAATAGTTTTTTCCTTTTTATTGCTAAGTAGTATTCCATGGTATGTATTTACCACAGTTTATTCACTTGTTGAAGGACATCTGGGGTAATTCCAGTTTTTTATTATCACAATAAAGCTGCTATGAATGTCTGTGTGCAGATTTTTGTGTGAGCACACATTTTCATTTATCTGGGATTGACACCCAGGAGTACAATTTTGGGTCATATGATAGTTGAATGTTTACATTTTTTTTTTTAAAAAAGAAACTTTCAAACTGTTTCCAGGATGCCTGTACCATTTTTCATTCCTACCAGCAATGTGTGGGTGATCAAATTTTGCAGCATTCTCACCAGCATTTGGTGTTGTCACAATTTTTAATTTTAGCCTAATGGGTGTATAGTGTTGTGTGTTTAGTTTTATTTTAAAAGGATAAATACACTGCTCTGGGAGGCAAGGGAGAGAGTGACTAAGTCCAGGGAGCAATGGATGTGGGAGTGTTGGGGGCAGTAGAGATCTGGTTAGGAAAGCTTCCAAAAAAAGGTAACATTTGGGTTGGGTGTTTTTGGTTTTTTAGACAGGGTCCCACTCTGTCACCCAGGCTGGAGTGCAGTGGCACAATCATGGCTC
This sequence comes from Pan paniscus, assembly GCF_029289425.2. Lineage (NCBI taxonomy): Eukaryota > Metazoa > Chordata > Mammalia > Primates > Hominidae > Pan > Pan paniscus. The sequence goes on from NC_073253.2 coordinate 107,249,846, forward strand.
ACTGTAGCCTTGACCTTTTGGGTGCAAGCAATCCTCCCAACGCAACCCTCCCCAACCCCATAGCTGGGACTACAGGTGTAAGCCACCATGCTCAGCTGAGCTGGGCTTTTTAAAAACGAAGTAGATGTTCAGAAACTGGAGAGAAAGGATGAATACATCCAGCATAACGAATAACATATTCAAAACCAAGGAGACATGTGAGAGCATAAAGCACGGAGAGAAGGTTTACATAGGTGGAGCCCAGCATGCCATGCTTGCACGAGGAGAGTGGGAAGAAAAAGGGAAAAGAGAAAGGAATCAATGCAGGTGGAAGATGACTTGTGTGTCATACCAGGGATTCCAGCTGTGTGCTGCAAGTACAAGGAAACCCTCTGGTATGATAAGGACAATGACAGGGCTGTTTCCATGCACTATTAACTATACCTCACAATGTCACCCGTATCTGTCCCCTCCCTTTCTTTTCTCACCATCATTCTAACTCAGAGGCTCACCATACCTTGCCTGGAGAACCCTGCTTTAATTAACCCCACCTACTGATACCAAAGTCATTATCCCTAGTTTCAGAGCTCATAGTATGTTATTTCTCCTCCAGAAATCTTTGTTGGCTCTTTTCTCTGAGCAGAACAAAGTCTGAACTCCTGAGAGGGCACTTAACAGAGGTGATGTGGTGCTACTGTTTCCCTCTGAGAAGATAAGCTCCAGGTTTATGGGGCCAATTTCTATTCTCCATATGGGTAGTGCTTTTTACAGCTCCTAAGCTATAAACCCATGTTTCCTCTACCTCCTTAGCCTACAGAAGTGCTCCTGATTCTGAAAGACTCAGGCTCAATGTCACTTGTTCTGTGAGGGTTATACTAATCCCCTTCCTTCCTCCACTCCCAAATTTATGCTAATCACTCTTACTTTGGGTTTCACCACTATTTTACTCATATCACCATTAAAGTGTTTATTTCATCCTACTTTGCATTATGGTTAGCCTACAAATTTTCTCCTCAAATAGACTGTAAACTATTTGATGCCAAGCTTTGTGATATGGATGTAAAGTAGAAACTTGAGTTGTGCATTTATTTAATATCAATGCGCCTATGTGCCCAGGATTTGGTTATATCTTAGGGAAGGTATATAAACTCCAAAAGAGTGTAGAAACTAGGAAGAGGATATAATATGTTTAAAAAATAGTAACGTAAAGCAGAATATAATTTGTTTCTTAAAAAGCCAAAATTGACAAATGGGATCTAATTAAACTAAAGAGCTTCTGCACAGCAAAAGAAACTATCATCAGAGTGAACAGGCAACCTACAGAATGGGAGAAAAGTTTTGCAATCTATCCATCTGACAAAGGGCTAATATCCAGAATCTACAAAGAACTTAAACAAATTTACAAGAAAAAAACAACATCATCAAAAAGTGGGTGAAGGATATGAACAGACACTTCTCAAAAGAAGACATTTATGCGGCCAAACATATGAATAAAAGCTCATCATCACTCATCATTAGAGAAATGGAAATCAAAACCACAATGAGATACCATCTCACACCAGTTAGAATGGCGATCATTAAAAAGTCAGGAAACAACAGATGCTGGAGAAGATATGGAGAAATATAGGAATGCTTTTACACTGTTTGTGGGAGTGTAAATTAGTTCAACCATTGTGGAAGAGACAGTATGGTGATCTAGATCAAGGATCTAGAACCAGAAATACCATTTGACCCAGCAATCCCATTACTGGCTATATACCCAAAGGATTATAAATCAATCTACTATAAGACACATGCACACATATGTTTATTGCGGCACTGTTCACAATAGCAAAGACTTGGAACAAACCCAAATGCCCATCAATGATAAACTGGATAAAGAAAATGTGGCTCATATACACTGTGAAATACTATGCAGCCATAGAAAAGGATGAGTTCATGTCCTTTGCAGGGACACGGATGCAGCTGGAAACCATCATTTTCACCAAACTAACACAAGAACAGAAAACCAAACAACACATGTTCTCACTCATAAGTGGGAGCTGAACAATGAGAACACATGGACACAGGGAGGGGAACATCACACACCACGGCCTCTCAGGGTGTGGGGGGCTAGGGGAGGGATAGCATTAGGAGAACTACCTAATGTAGATGACGGGTTAATGACTGAAGCAAACCACCATGGCACATGTATACCTATGTAACAAACCTGCACCTTCTGCACATGTAGCTCAGAACTTAGAGTATAATAATAATTAAAAAAAAATTAGCCATATGTGGCAGTTCACATTTGTAATCCCAGCTACTCAGGAGGAGACTGAGGCACAATCATCACTTGAACCTGGGAAGTGGAGGTTGCAGTGAGCCGAGATGGCACCACTGCACTCCAGCCAGGACCACAGAGCAAGACTGTCTCAAATTTAAAAAAAAAAAAATTATTGACATATGATAAGAAATAAAACCAATTTTTCACCGTACAGAGTAAAAAAAAAAGAACGCAAACAAAAAGCCACATTTTCTCTGTATGCCTCTAAAATATGACTCTGTGTCTAACTTTATTTCATTTGAGGTTCTCCCGAAACATTTTCCAACAATTTAAAAAAAAAGAAAACAAAAAGCAAAAGGCCAGGTTTGCAAAAACTGTGGCAAAGTCTACTTTAAACTTTTATTTTGCACTTATTTTTATTTAAAATAAACTGTAGTGTAAACTTGCTATTTTCTCAAAATAATTAAACATAATGGAATATTAAAAACTGTTTCTACACAGTAAGGACTCTAACAATAAAAGAAACCAAAAAGAACATGGTAGTATAGTTTTTAAAATGCGTAATATTTATGCAAACCTCAAATCCACTTCTGATAAATGTATGCAGATGTAAAAGGTGAGTAGCACATCAACAGTACTGCCAGTTCCAGACACTTTTCAAACACAAGGTCTCAAATGACAACACTCCCAAGAATGAGGTCATGGTGACCGTTCATTACTTCTAAGATGTGACCAAACTATCTGTAGTAGCTTTTAACAATAAAAATATAATCAGAATTCTTAGAACAAATATATAGGACGCAATAAAAAATTTATCCCTCAGTGATGTGTCTATGAATGTGTTGATCTCACTTGAATTTTATGCGAAAGACTTGACATCTCCTGCCTTTTTTTGGTAATTTACATAAGTTATCCTCTAAATCAAGATAAAGTAAATGTCACCTTTCTCTCTAATAGAATCAGTATTCTATTTCTACAGTGTAGTTATGGTACTCAATGTGTCTTCAATTTAAAGAAAAGGAAAGAGGAATATATGTCATACTGACTTCCTAAAGTGTTTAAAATAAATATCACAAACATGTAAAGGCTAAAGTAGGATTACTGGGACCTCTTCTCCCCTGGACACACAATTATTAGGATTTGATGACTAGGACTGCATTTGGGGTTCTTACATAAACTAGGTTTTTATTGTTTCATTTTATTTCATCGGGTCAAGCAAATATTCTTTAATTATAAAAGAAATTTAGAAATATACAGGTCATGACTTTTATTATCTTCTAAAATTATAGCTAGTATCTCAACTATATCTTTGGATAAGCCTTTAATCAATTTTTAATCACATTCTCCACAAGTACCAGGCACCGCAATCAAAATTTCCTTCTAACTTATTGGACCTGAAAGGAGCATAATCTTTTGGAAATTCCAACACACTCAGTTGAACACACAGATTTCCTCGAAGCCAGATTTTATTTTAGCACTCTTCTTTTCTGATTAGAAAATGAAAATGAAACATATTTAACCATTGTGTGTATCAAAGAAATTGAATGACTGTACCTCCAAAGGGAAACTCTGCTGGCTGGACAATACCCACATAAACTAATGCTAGTGAGGTTCAGTGTAGCCAAAAGGGGAATTGCTTCTTATAAAAGTGATTTTTTAATGTTTCTTTTTTTTTCAGTTTTTCCTTTTCCTTTAAGATTGAAGACAGTCTGAAAGAGTGTTATGAGGCTGAAAGAGTGTTATGAGGCTAAACAAAGGAACAAAGGAACACACTGGAGAGAAGGATCAGGGTGAAAAAAGAGCCATGGCAGGGAAATGCCATGAAAGTTTCTGATGAATCTATTTTATTGTATTAAAGTGTAATCAGAAAATAAATTCAAACAGGAAAGAAAGGAGAGAGCCTTCAAAAGTCTGCCATTCTTTCAAAAGCAGACCAAAAGAAAAGTAACACTAAATTAATGCTTCTCATCTGATTAGTGTTTGGAAATTACATTCCACTTTCACCTACATACTTTTTCTTTCCTAATACTTCAAAAAGGTAAAAAAGTTAGTTTCACACCACCTACCACTGCAGCGTTCAACTATAGGCATGGCATACCTTCTCTTCATGTCTCTCTGCAGAGAATCTGCCTTCTCTGTCTTTAAACATGCAAAGAGTAGTGGATTCAATCATCCATGGTGTGAAGAAAGTCTGCTAAGACTGCATGGATCCGACAAGATGGTGGATAGTTGACTTCCTGAGCATAACTAACCCTGCTGGTCAGAGCTTACGTCATGTACTGTATTGTAGACGCTGCACCTTTACTTCATATAACTTCTGATTATGCAATCGGTGTAAGATATTCCCTTAATGACACATTTGACAGGATTAAAGGGCACTCTGGGGGTTTCTCTACAAATAAGATAAATCTGTAAAATGTTATTGGCGAAATCTTTCTAATTAAATCCACATGAATGGGACAGCTGCAACTTTACTGCAAAACTCTTAGTGAACCCTTAGTTCTATTTGTGAAATTTAAGCCTTCAAACAATGATTGGGGGGTCAGAAATGAAAGATAACGGCTACCAATAGAGTTGGATTTGCAAAAATATTTTACATCTTTTTATAGTTTGTCATCTAAGACATGTTTAGTCTAAAAGCAGAAGCCATGAATATAATTTCTGTGGCCTGGGTGCTGGCCATATGAGACTCATATGGCCTCAGACAGAACACACTGAGTCAGCCTTGTGGTCTAGCGTGAGGAGCTCATATCCATGGAATGGAGCCCCACGTGCACCAAACAGCTAATGGAATTGAGTCATCAGTGTCTGTGGGCTAAGTCACTTGTTTCCAAACCAAGGAGCTCTTTAGAATACAGATTCCCAGACCACACCCTGGATCTAATACACCTACATCTCTGAGAGTAGGGCCCATGGATGTGTACTTTTCAAAGGCTTCACAGGTGATTAAGATAATCAGTCAAGTTTGAACCAGAGGACCAAATTAAAATTAATCTACATGGGCATGAAGAGTGGGAGTAAGGTCTTCCATCTGCTCACAGACAAAAAAAAAGCCTCTAGAAGTCTGATTATTCATTTATTTCTCACCTACATGTTAGTGAGTTTGATTGATTAAATGATTTATTTTCTCTCTAAAAGCTCTAAAAATTTTCTCTTAATCTTGAGGTTGGAAATTTCAGTAGGATGTAGACACATAAGTGCACCCTTTTAATCTGAAGACTCAAATCTTCAGCTCAAGGGAAATTCCTCTGTTACCTCCTTTTCATCTTTTCCATTTGCTATGTTCATGTTCTCTTTTCTGGAACTCCTGTTAAGTGTTTTTTAATTAATTATTTTCCTTGCATTAGATTTTTTTCTACTTTGCCAATCTATAACCACTTTTGTCTTCTCTAATTACTCATCTTCCTAAGAGCCTTATCTTTCTCCTCCTTCTCCTCTCCCTCCTTTTTCTTCTTTCCTTTTAATAGATAATCACCACTTGATTCTCTCTAAAGATTTGTAAAAAGTGTCTTTGGTTAAGTTTTCATCTGTTCCTTGAATTATTTATTTTATAACCTTGGATCAGTGGCTCTGTTAGTTCATCCTTGTCCTCCTATTGGTTTTCATCAATCCTCTGTGGTGATATAGGTCTGATGTTCCACCAGGTCTCAACTGTGAGTGAAAAGGCTACTTTTAGGTTCTATGTAAATATTTAAGGTGGGTCTACTGGACAGTGTTAAGTTTCCTGAGGCATGGACTGGCAGGTAGGCAAGGAGCTCATGCCCTCTCCCGACTGCCAGCCTAGGAAGGTGATGAGTTCAGCAGAGAAGCACTTCAAGGTTTAACCTCCTGACAGCAGAGTGCTCCTTTTTTTTCCTGCCTTCATGCCCGTGGGCATCTCAAGTCAGTCCACAATCTGATCTTTTTCTTGCTCAGACCCGAAAGAGATTAATTTTGATAATACTTTTTCAGACTTACCCTGACATTGAGTTCTATTTGTGCTTGCCATTTAGTATAGTGGCGTAAATGATAGGACAGAACAGTTGTACTGTTCAGATTTTAGCTCCTATTTAATTACTGTGATGGCTGTCGCTTGATCTCCTTCTCTACATTAGGTCACTCTCAGCTTGGGGATTCTCAGGATTGTGTCCTTTCTAATTTGCAAAAATTCTCACAATTTTCTACCGGCTGATGACATTCTTTCTCTCTTGCCAACACTATTCTGAATTTCTCTCTTTCTCTCTCTCTCTCTCTCTCTCTCTCTCTCTGTGTGTGTGTGTGTGTGTGTGTGTGTGTGTGTGTGTGATCTTTTTTAGGTCACATAAGGAATTTAGGGCAGGAGGAGAGCTAGATGCGTGTTCAGTTCAATCTCCTCCTACAATACCCTCTCTTAGATTACTCCCATATTAAACCACTGACACATTAAACCACAAAAATACAATAACACAAACATTAAACAACATCATTCCTATAAGAAACAAGTTTTTTAAAAGCCATAAAGCTCATAAGCTAATGATATTTGTTTCTTCATGAAAGCATAAATAGATGAATTACTTTTTATTTGACCATTCTTTTTTATTTTCTTTGTCAGCAAAAGCAGTTTTATCTGACCAGATGCCTTTTTTGTAGAGGAGTATCACTAGAATTGATTAATCAAACCATTTGGCTATATATAAAAGTTTCTATCATTTTCAAAATATTTTCAGAGTAACCTAAAGCAAATCTATCATTGTAACCTACTGTGTCATATAAATGTATAATACAAATGATGCTTACAGCAGATTGTAAAATATCTACATTAATCCTCAGTCCCTTTGATAGTTATAAACCATCTGCAGTTGCTAGTTATATAAAGAAACCATCTCATGCCAAAGCAGAACCACCAGCAAGGGTTACAAATTTATCTTAATCTGTATGCATACTTGCCTTGGAGATTGAATTTTGAAATCATATTATTTGCTATTTGTAAATGTCATTTAGTCACTATCTCCCAAACACCCAGAGTGAAGAGTAAGGAATCACTCATAAGTCACAAACTAATTCTATGTGTTCACTGCGACATTAATCTTAAATATACATATAATCCAATTGGAATGTAAGTTCAAAACTAAGGGCTTCAGAGTATCCTTACCCTATTTCCAATTTACCCGCCAAGGGCAAACTGGGCATGACACTTGACCTGTGACACAAATTTGCCTATCTTGCACTCATACATTCAGGTTGGTCTTGAGGTAATGAGACAGCATTCTACATAGATAAAAGTATGAAAGGAGAAAAATAAATCTTTATAGTGAAGAGTAAGTTGTCCAGATGCCCAAAATAACAAACTATATAATTAGCCTGCGGGCCACAGGCCATGAAAGCAAGTTAAATGCATATCTAAAAATCAGGAGATGGGAATACAGCTGTTAATAATGCCAAAAAGTATGATTAGTCTTTTCTTTGTTAATTTATAGACATTTTAAAAATCAGTTATATATTAGGTCCCTTGAAATTATGAATTAATAACAAACCATCATTAAAGTAGAAAAAAATCATGAAGAAATCCAGGCATATGCGGGTGGAAGATCCTACAGTATACATGCAATGTAGGCCCCTGACAGAGAGCCAGCAATTGGATAATGTTAAAATGATACATAGGCCATAAGCAAAACAATACATTTTATATATATTAAATATATAAATACATATATTATATATTTATATATAATTTTTAAAAATATATAGCATATATATTTGATATATACTATATAGTCTATATAATATATAATATTTATATTATATACATTTTTTTAAAAATTTAAAATATTTTCCAGTGAAGACACAAAACTCATGTCATGTTGAGTTCAGGGAGAGAAACAAATAATAACCTTTTATTTAGTGTGTAGAGATGTATTTTTCAAATCTGAAGTGGTATGAGGATTTCAAGCGGGAAGTCTGAGGAATAAAGCATCCATGCAGTATAAATTTGCTAGGACCTCCACAAAAAAGAAACACTGACTGGGTGGCTTAAACAACAGGCATTTATTTTCTCACATTTCCAAAGGCTAGAAGTCCAAGGCCAAAAAGTAAACAGCATTGCTTTCTTCTGAAGGGCTGTGAGGGGAGTGTCTGTTGCAGGCACCTCTGCTGGGCTCCTAGGTGGCTGTCTTCTTCCTGTGCCTTCACATCATCTTCTCTCTGTGTCAGTGTCCAAATTTCCTCTTCTTATAAGGACATCAGTCATGTTGGATTAGGCTGGCCCTAATGACCTCATTTTAACTTAGTTATCTTTGTAAATACCCTGTCTCGAAATATGGTCACATTCTGAGGTACTGGGAGTTAGGACTTCAACATATGGATTTTTGAGGGAACATAATTCAGCCCATATATACATGCTATGTATTTTTGCTAAGTTGTTTTTTGGAGTGTTTTAGTTTGTTTAAAGAACTACAGTGAATGGAGGAGTAAAGCCTTTCCACTTAATTCAGAATATGTAAGTTCACCAGAACCCACATAACTGAATTAAATGTCAAGCAAGAGCCCAAAGTAGATGAAGGAAGAAATTCTACATGTTCTTTACTAGAAAAGAAGCAGTGACAATTTGAAGGAGACACCTTGATCCATACATTTGGCCCTTACTACCTCATAGTAACAATAATACTATCCAAAGATAGAGATTCGTCAACAAATTAGAGAAACACTTTTAATTGCAAAGTGAACAGATAAATTTAGGATTCTTTATGTTAAAATCAGAGTCAATTACGTATGAAACTTCTTTACTGGAAAACACGATAAAGTATTGTGATTATAATGATATGGGATATCAAATCAATTATATTTTTTATTCTCATTTTTTCCGTTTTCTATCTATATAGGCTGATTTTCATTATTAGAATAAGTTCGTTAACTGAAATATTTGGCTTTTTTTGTTTTTAGGTTTGTCTTTTTTAGTAAGAGGATATGAGTAGGAATATGAAAAATATGAGATTTCCTGGGCTTTTTTTTACCCTTAGTGAAAACCCAGGCAGACCTGCCTGAATACCAGTGAAGACTAGCCTATCACTTCCTGCTAACATATTCCATTTCAAAATTTTCACCATGAAACATCTATGCATTTAAAATAAGAAGCTAAAGCAAATCCATTTCAGCAGGGCTTTTGACTTTAGATTTATACTCTCCCCTCCAGATGTCATCAGCTCCCTGGAAATGCCACCAATGAGTCTAAGTTGAAAGAAGTCAAAAGCATTGATGTTTCTTGGCAAACACATATTCCTCCCTTCTGACTTTCAATCATAGCTTCAAAACACCATGGGATGATGCTAGGTTCTGCTTCACTTACCTTGGGATGTGGCCTGTTTTAGCTTTTGTGCTGGTGACTCACCAAATACATCTCTTTTATTAATTCTTATATCTATTACTATCAGTCAACACTGAGGCTGAAACAGCTTTTCCAAATGTCAGAAATAAACAGTGTTTTCCTGTAAGCTTGGAGGGGAAAAAATAGATGAGAGCATTGGATATGTAAAACCCTACACTCTATATAATTGGCTTAGAAAACTATGTTTTTAAATCTGTCTTTTGAAAGTTGGAGCCTATTCTAAAGTTTTAATTGTCCCTACTCAGATTTTGGGGCCAAGATTTGCTTGCCCTATTTTCAGTTTTCTGGTATCTACACAGAAGTTGATTTTCATTATTAAGACAAGATTACTGGTTAAGGTGTTTGTGGGTTTAGGGGTTTTGCCTATGTGTTTGTTCATTTGTTTATTTGGAAGTGTTCCATTTACCATTTACTGATTTTTCCTTAAAAGCCTTCTATCTCTGCTCCTCATAGTTCATAACTATAGTTACTGCATCTTCTCTTTAAGTGGGAAGGGATATAGGGACTTGGCCTCTCTAAACACAGAGGCAAAATGTAAACAAACTTAAAGCCTCCTTTTGGTAGAAATTCTACAGAAACCTTCACATGTGTTCAGAGACATATAAAACTATTCACTGAATTATTGTTTGAAGTAGCAACAAACAGAGAAACTATAATGTCTGTTGATGGAAGAGAAAAAATAAACCATGGGTTATCAAATCAACGGAATACTATGTGGCAGTTCAAAAAAATGAGGTGCTTCCATGGGTATGTAAGAGACATTTACCAGACATTTAGCCTAGAGACCCATTTCTTGTTTGCAGAGATGGAATAGGTGGAGGGTTTAACATGTGTAGCTTGCCCATCCCTTATATATGTTCCTATGTGAGCCCAGAAAAAATATTTTTTATAACAAGGCCCTTAGATATTTGATGGAGATACCAGCATTTAGAACATTTAGAAACAAGTATTTGAATAGTGCCTGACACATAGTAAGTGCTCAAAAAATGTTCTCTATTTATATTGTCCATCTACACAGGCACCTACAGCATTAAATGGAATAATTTTACACTGGGGAATGTGAAACACACCCTTTGTACTACTGCTTGCTGGCTTTGAGCTAACACTAATTCCTGGGGACCGGGAATAGCTCTATAGTCTACGAATCAGATTAAGGGCATATGGGATTCAGGTTTAAAATGGAATGTTAGCATCCTCATCAGTGGGCCCCGCTGGAATCAATTATGTGGTTATCTGTAATAACACACTCAGGAGCTGAAGAACTGATACCCTTAATCACAGAGCCTCCCGCCAATATAGGCTTCCTAATTCAAAGAGTAAAGAATATGGAAATAAGTAATAAATGATATACTCTGAAACATCTCTCCCTACCACAATATTTAACCAAAAGCCAAACTGCAACTCTGAGGACTGACCAGTGTCATAGCAACAATGAAGACTGGAAATGCCGGGGACACATTCCCAGACCTCCCAGTGGATGCCTAAAACTGCAAATAGTACTGCATCCTATATGCTATGTTCTTTTCCTATACATACATACCTCTGATTAAGTTAAATTTATAAATTAGGAATAGTAAGATATTAACAACAATGACTAATAACAAAATAGGACAATTATAACAATATACTATAATAAAAGTTACGTGAATGTGGTCTCACTTTCTCCCCAACCACCACCCCCCCATATCTTATTGTACTGTGTTCACCTGTTTTAGTGGGTAACTGAAACCATGGAAAGCAAAACCACAGATAAAGGGGGACTACTGTATATGCACGGTTACTTCTGTTTCATTGTCTTTTGATTCTCTACTTGGTTGATGAAAGAGCTAGACAGATCCTGGAGAGTACAGGTGGTGAACATCAGCTGTGAAGTAAACCTTTGCATAGAAGCACTCCATTATCAAATAAAAGTAGATTTAGGAATGAGGTTTGAACAAGCCTGAAAATCCAAGTAAATCAAAAAGGGAGATTGTTTATGCTTATTCTGGTCTAATTGCAAAGCTGCTGTATTGCAGAACTGGATCTTGGGAGCCATTTCCATCAGACTGTGACTACCCTGGCCCGTTCAGAAAAACCATCCCTCTCAAGAAATAGAGGCATCACATGTCCCTAGACTGGTACAATTAGACCTTTGGTTTTAAAGACCCTTTGTTCTGCATCCAAGATCACCAGGCAGCTTCTGATTCCTAAGTTGCTTGACTTTGAGGAAAGAACAGGCTAATGATACAGATTTTATTCCTGAAATCATTGTACTTTTCCCATGGTTTCTAGCCATGATGAAGTTTCTCATGGAGGTTTGTCTCCAGGGGAAAGACTGTGGTGATCATGCTCTTGCATGTACTCCCAGGCCACATAGTAGTTATATTTTCCTTTGTTAATAAATTGTCATTTTTATGTTTACCTCAGTCATGCAAGTATTTTGGTGAGCATGAGTCAGATTCTCAGGGCCTGATCACTCCTGAGAAATGCAAATCTTTAGGGCTTCAAAAGAACCACATGTAGCCAGTCTCTTTCTTAGATGACATGGCATATAGGAACACATGTCCCTTTGGACTCTTTTGGGATGTTTTCACTTCCTTCCTCTTTCCTTTGTACAATCATTCTGCACCTGATGTTCCCATTTTTATTTCTTCACCACTATTTCATAATAATTTGATTTCTAGTTATCCTTCTATTCCTAGGTCTTCACTAGAGATACCAGGAGAGTTTTCTGGGAACCCATGGTTTTGCTGACACTGCTATTGTTGCCATTAGAGATCATGGTCATATGATGAACCTAGGCCAGGACCCAGTTTTTCCTTCTCTATCCAACTGTGTCTAGGAACAATTGATACTTGATGTCTACCCAGCTAGAAAACTGGTTTCTTTATGGGTTCCTGGTATTCTGTTTCCTGAGAGATACATATGCTTATTGGTGGCTTTCCTGAGAACGCCCTGCATTTGCCTATTGCCCAAACCTGCTGCCAAAGCCAATACTCTTTATTTCCTGAATCTTACTCAAATACATTAAGCTGGATTCAATAAAGCAGTTTTCTGCTGACCTGTCAAAAAACCAACCCCAGAAATGATTAAACTTTTCTCAAGTCCTCTTCCAAACAAGTACTGGACTGCCCAGAGATTTATCTTGGCAAAACTTGAACACAGCAAACCTGGGGCATGCTGGGTAGAAATCCCATCATTAATCCTCAAAGAAGTGACTGAGTTTACTTGGCATTCACCTTTGGCCTTTGGTCAAACATGTAAGAATTTTTTCTTAGTGACAAAACAGAACTAAAGGCACTCAGAAGAGAAATGGAGAAATGGAGAGAGAAAAGAGGGAAGGAGAATGGAAACATAAATAAAAATGTTTCTTTTGGCTTATGGATCAGACTGATGTGTTATAGGCAAATCCTAAATGCAGAATGAAATTTATTTTATATTGTATTATTTTGTAATTGGCTTTCTAAGAGTAAATTCCCCCAGGGGAACTGTTACATCCTAAGATTTTACAATGGAAGAGCATAGAAGTTTTAAAAATTGTTTTAAAAATTATTATTTCTCCAATTCATGAGTTAGCATCTGAATCATAATAGAATAAATGACTCACTCCAAAAAGAAAGATGCATTAGCATTCCTACATAAGGTTAGTATTTTTTAACTATTTTAAAATCAAGTAGTTGTGTCACCTAAAAAAAAAGGTTTAGACTGGTTGCATTTTGAAAAGTCACTTTTTTCAAAGCCACAAGGCTCTTATACTAGGGCAGTTAGTAAACAATCACATTTTCTCATATATCTAGTTTAGTCTGCTTAGAAGATGTCCCATTTCAAATACATGCTTCAATTAACTAATCACTTTTATATGGGGCACCCTATAACGTCATTGCACATACATCTGAACTTGTACTAATATACATGATATAAAATTAATTAACATATAAGATTTTATTTTTCAAACCTCGTTTACAGGAAAAATTTGTCCTGCTTCAATAAAACTAGTAACTTAATACACACCCCCCCCCCACTATAGAAGTATAAAAACAATAATGATGGTAGAATTTACATCTTTAGAAGCCACTAGCTCATTTTACATATGAAGAAACTGACAGAGAGAGTTATAAGTTAGATGACATCTGATTTCAAGATAGTAAAGACATTTTTGCCCACTTCTTTTAAAAATCACTCTCAAAAGACATGGGTGACAAAAACTTTAACTTCTGTGCAACTAGGAGATCTCTATAACCCTGAGCCAAATATATGATTGCAGAAAGCATATGGGGAAATGGTAAATGACTCATCAGGAAGACTAAACCTACTGGCATGACATCAATGAGAAGCAAGCCAATCTGATCCTCAGAACCCTGGAAATTCTCAGGAAATGGAGATGGCAGTCATTATTTAAGCCAGTTTGAAAGTCCATATAAGGAGCAGTGAAAACTTCAGGTCCCTATCTCTACAGCTGGGCAACCATACCTCTCCCATCTCACCCAACTACTAACCCAGTGCCTGAATGGGACATCAAGCACAGAGGAGGCTGGGGCACAGTGCCTTACTGAAAACTGGAGATTCAATTTTATCTGCATAAAAAAACAATAAAATCCCTAAGCCCCTCTGCCTGCCCAGAGTCAATATGCTAAAAGCCATCACTGCACCCCACAGGAAGGAAGTTGGAAAATCCTTTTTCTGAGGATCGTTCCAGACTAAAAATCAACAGAAACTCATATTTGGAGGGAAAAGACTGCTAGTCATCTTGATAATATCCATCAGTCTATATGTTCCATCCAAACACACTGATTCCAATCAGTATTTTACTGCTTCTCTTTGAAATATAAATAGATAGGCAATGGTAATCAGACATTTGAGAAATGTGAAAAATGGAGATAAGATCTGCCTTGCTGGGCTTTGTAATAATTACATGAATTTATAAATTCACAGCATCTGGCAGAGTGAAGGTACCTGTAATGCATCCATGGAATTCTTATATAATATAGAATTAAAATTATATGTATTTTCCCCTCTGAAAATAAATTAATATTCATCTTCACAATATGTCTTTAAGGACAGCATCAGAGCATTTAGCTGTTTGCTGCTGCCCTTGTTGCAGTTGTTTTTTAATAAAGAGGAAGGACTTGGCAGTTTCATGAGGGAAGCTTAAAGCAATAGATGCTATAAAACCTGGAACATTTATTATCTGTAATGCACATTCATGGGTAGTTACACATTTAGCAACACAAAGAAACTAAAAGTCTTTAAAGGCACATTCTTCTTTAGAGGTGTTTCCATTATAACCCCTCCTGTCTATGTGAAGCTTCTCAAAAGAGTCCCTGGGTCAATATAAATAGGTTGCAAACCAGATAATACCTTATTATATGAATTAACAGTATATTTGCTCTGTAATACTGAAAAAAGGAACTGTCTCATAATACAATTAGAGAAAACACAGTAAACCATATTTCTAAATAGAATATCTGATCACCAATGTTCTTTTCCCTTTTACCAACTCCAGCAGTTTCTAACAGTTCTACGCCTCACACAGGGATCTTTGCTGTGGATACTTGTGAGGCTGCTCACTGGTTATTCCCTCTTCCTTGAATAACACGGCCCAGACGATACTTTTGCCAACTCTCAAACCAAGTGGTTCAGATAGAATCAACTCCATCGCTAGGTCTAGGGGTGAACATCTGATCTTTAAGAATCAATCAGAACATCATTTCCCTCTCCGCAAGCACAACAATTCATTAAGCAAAGAGCTCATGACCACATCGGAGTTGGTTCCAGACCTTTGGCCATAGACACTAAGTGAGAATTTCTTTCCTTTCTGTTGTGCTTGAATTTGGGAAGACGCAAGTCTGCGCTGCTAGGGGACAGCCCAAGGAGAAAGCTCACCTGAGAAGGAAGCCAAATTCTGAAGGGATGTAGCACCAAGATAAAAAGGGTGATTTCATTCTCATTATATCTGTCAACTGGATCTGGCAGTGCTAAAAACAAGAAATACCCTAGACTTCAGAAACATGATTCAATGAGTTTCCTTTCTTGCTTAAGCTAGTTTAGATTAGGTTTTCTTTTCTTTTCTTTTTTTTTTTTCTTTTGAGACAGAGTCTTGCTCTGTCGCCCAGGCTGGAGTGCAATGGTGTGATCTCGGCTCACTGCAACCTCTGCCTCCGGGTTCAAGTGATTCTCCTGCCTCAGCCTCCCAGGTAGCCCAGCTTTTTTTTTTTTTTTTTGTATTTTTGCTAGAGACAGTGTCACCATGTTGGCCAGGCTGGTCTTGAACTCCTGACCTCAGGTGATCCGCCCACCTCGGCCTCCCAAAGTGCTGGGATTAGGGGTGTGAGCCACTGCGCCCAGCCCTAGATTGGGTTTTCTATCAAACTACAACAACTGCATCTAATACAACCATGAATTTTTACATAAGTATATTCAAAATAAAACTTTTTAGTATAGTTTCCTCATCAAGTAGGCTAAACCTTCCCCACATATATCTCACGTCTAAATATTCTTCACATCTAAATAGTCTTTCAGCATGAATACAAATCACATTAACAGAGCTGAAAAGTTCTTTATAATCTTTGATTCCCTAACATCAAGTATAATTAATGCAAAGTAAGAAGCGCTTAATGTTTATTGAATGATTTGAAAGTGACAGGCTGAATAAGTAAACAAATCTCTCACCTTGTCTAACATCAAGCCATGCAGTATAGATTCTCTGTATAGATAATCATTAATCCTAATTTAATTATTTCCAGGAATGGATGGAAACTCTCAATCTCCTTCAATGGAAAGAAAAATATTCAATTAGCTTGCTCTAATCCTAATACCAAGTATCTACAATATTCTTAGCACTTGGTTAGAGACTGAAAAAAAACAGTTAAAACTGGCATGGCTCTTGCTACCTAGGAACTTATCAGCTAATATGGACAACATATGGGAACAGTTCTAATGGAAATACGGATATATGTATATAAATAAATATATACAAATAATATATAATATATAAATAACATACAATATATAATATATAAATAATACATATAATATATATATGAATGTGTACTCGTGGAGCAAGGAACATTATTGTCATCTGCCCAAGCCTCCCAACCTGTAAAAGCATTCTTCAGATGTATCTGTGACAGATAAGTACCCTCTGCATTTGAATACTTGCAGGCACAGAGACTTCACCTCCTCTTAAGGCAGGCCAGAGCACTATTGACAGGGTCACACATCTAGGAATTTTGTCTATATATTAAAACGGTGATTCTCTCCTTTTTGGGCATGATGATACTCCACATAAACTATAGGTCCCTTCCCTTATAAGAGCTTTTCATGTCTGAGGACACAGATCTCACTTGCTTATGAGTATTCTCTTTAAGCTAAGCAAAATTATTTACATAATACTGAATCTCTTCACAATTTTCTAAATATATATTAATTTATTATACAATAATAATGGAAATCATTTATTAAGCAATTGCTGTATGCCATGTATTGTGCTAAGTTCTTTATATACATTACACTTTCTTAAATTCCTCATAGCAACTGTTTATGGTACAACAGAAGATAATTTATCTGAGAGTTTAAATACTATAAGCAGTCGAATCACTTATTTTTCATTTTTTAAAAGAAGGCTTTTTATGATTAGACATGTTTAGTCACACCACATAATAAGAGAAGATCAGTTTGTTACAATATGCTGTGCTAAGAGATGGTGTGATCTCCAAGGCTGCAAATGACAGGCAGGTGACGACAAAATGGACAATGTGGTGCTGATTATAAAGAATCATTAGAAAATGATTCTAATGAGGCTCTTTGATGTTGTAAACTTTTTTGAATCCATGGAAATATTAGCATGTTTATATGCTTACGAATATGACACAGTAGAGAGGAAAAAACATGACTGTAAGGAATGCCGTAATTGCTGGGATGATATTCTTGTGAAAATGAGAGAAGTGGGATCCAGTATATAATGGTGGCTATGTGCTGGGTCAAAAGACAATTCATCTCTCTAAAAAATGAAGGAAGGCAAAGTATGTGGGCGCACAGGAAGTGCTGATGATGTGGAAATTCTCATCAGATTGCTTACATTACTTCAGTGAACAGGAAGAATGGTCGTCTCCTGAGAGCAAGAATGAGGAGGTGGTGATAGCATTTGGAGAGACAGGGAAAAGTCTAAAATGGCCATCTGAGTGAGTTGGTGAGAAAATGGATTAGGGATGTAGACAATGATTGCTGGCTGTGCTAGGAGCCCACTTCATGTGGGCGGTCATGAATTGAAAGTGCGGCAAGTCAGCATGGTGGTGGGCTTATCCCCAGCCATGTTTATCCATGATGTAAGTAAAGAGTTGTATTTATCCAGAGTTATACATGTGTCAAAGAAAAATCCAGAGAGGCACTAAACAGTGATTACAAGGATAAAGCATGAAATTAAGCTTGGTGAACAAGTGATGGAATAGCAAGGGGATAAGAGACAATAAAAGATGGTAGGATCAATGAAGGAGATATACTAATCTTTTTAATTGGACCCATTTTTTAAAGCACTTATTCTCTCAGAATCTTAATTTTGTTATTTGTCACGTTATATATTTTTGTGTCATGTAAAAATAATGATAAATATAGCATTAATCCACTCATCCATTCACCTATTCAACAAAATTTTACTGATGGATACTAAGTGCCAGATGCTGTGGGATATAAAGTTAAATAAAACTTGACCTCAAGGACATTATAGCCTAGCAAAGAAAACAGGTAAATGAGGAACCACAGTACAGTGTGGTAAGCACCATGAAAAACTCTCTAGGAGTACAGAGCAAAGACCTCTAAATCAGACTTGAGGGTGACAGAAGACTTCCATTAAGAGGGGACACTGGAATGGGGTTTTGAAGATCAAATAGGACTTAGTCAACAAGAGAATGAAAAAGGGCTTTCCATGGTCCATCCAAATTATGAATCAAAATGGTTACTGGGGTTGGGGTAAGACTAGAAGCTTGTGACATACCCCTAAAGACCACCTCCTAAATTATACAATTTTACTGAGTAGCTACAACTGTCCTACCAGACATGCCCATTTCACACCGATCTGTTTTTCTCCATCTTGTCCATGAAGCCATCTCAAGCAAGTACTTCAAATGCCTTGCCAGAATCAAAACGCCCTATCTAGTTTCTCAGACTTCCCAATCAGGGAACCTATTTAAAGGAGAAATTGGTTTGCCATTTGTTCCTAGAAAATTTAGGCAGACCCTCATAATTTGTCACTGAATTTTATCCTAAGTGCTAACAAACCACTTGTTTAATAATCTGGTACAGGATTTTGCCACTAACTGATATCAGACTTATGAATCTGTAACTTGCATGTTTCTAAAGGATGAAATCAGGCTGGGGATCAATATCTCTTTCTGAAAATATTTGAAGGATATGACACTGTTTGAGAATCACTTTTGTGCTAAGGGAATTGAGAGGGAGAAAGTATTGCCTAAGACAAAGGTTGAAGATAAATAGGGCAAGATAAATGGAAGAAGGAGTCAGTGCAGTGGCCTGGAGAAATGGAGTGATATTTAAGAGGTTTGCATTCAATTCACAGAGAGGAATAATCCAGGTCACCCTGGGTAAAGTCCTTAGAAATCAAAGACAATGTCTTGATTCTGACATCTGGTAAACGGCTCTCTCATAGCTTGAGATAAAAGCCAGACTTACTTGGGGAAACTTGGAAACCTTTTTTAAATAAAACAAAGGAAATTATTTTCTATGACATCACACCAACTCTGCCAACTCCCAGTTTGCCAATGCTTGTCACAATGTTTACAATTAAAAATTCAAATACACAAAGTCCTTGGTTCCACTGCAGTTTAGGAAGGCTGCCAAGAATCTGGGATAATTCCTTCAAGGGAAAAGAAAAAAAACCAAACAAACATCAAATTGATGACAAAGAATTACAGCTCAACTCATATAATAGACAATAGAGGGTTAAAGAAATTTCATTAAATGGGTCAGCCCAGGGCCTATCTGATATCAAGGAACTAATTGCCTTTTTTCTCGTAATTGTAAAAGTTTATTCCCAAGTTTTGTTTTAGTTGATTTCCTTAGTGCCTACATTAACTTTTCAATCTTAAAATCAAAATACAGACTTAATACTACTTTCATCAAGGTTAAAAGCAATGCCCAACCAAGGATGAGACATGGCCAAGAGAAAAACTACTTTTGATTATCTTTTGGTTAAATCTTATCTAAAAAAAAATTTTTTTAGGCAATGCTTGAGTAAAGTATCTCATGAACAGAAAACTCAATTCTCTGTTCAGTTTTTGCTAAAGAAGCAGGAGGTAGAAACTAGAAATCCTAAAATTGCCAAATTTAAAACAGTCTTACTGATTAAATTTCTTCTCAACTTAATATTAAGAACAATTTATTATTATGCCAACAGCAGCCAGCCCTGAAAATAAATATGTTTTCTTTAGGGAAGGCAGCTAAGGCAACTAAAACAATATGCCCATTGTTTGAGGTTAGAAATATCATTGAAATATTATCTATTTCAACATAACAATCTTTTTTTAACCAGCATTATCTATGAAACAGCAACCCAATGTCAGGACTAATTATAGAGATGGATATTTTATTCTATAAATGGGTGTTGTTCCCTATATTGTGTTATATGCCCCGAACAGACAACCAGGCACAAAAGCAAATAATTTTGAAAAATGAACAAAGGAATAGGTTATATTGAAATGAAATTAACTATATGCTAAATGAATCTGACATTTAATGATGATCATTGTTGTGGTACATAGCAATTATACCTAATTGCCGATTTACATATTTGTTGTAACTAATATTTTAACAATTTTTTTTCCTCTTTACTTCTCGGCATCTACTGTCAATGCTGCTTGACAGTTTTCCTCACTCCATGATAAATTTTAATTCTTATTACTTTACTTCTCTCATACAAGTTAAAACAAGATTCTTCACTGACACCTCAGAGTTAGGCCCAGGGCTCCTGTCTGTGCCCTGCCAGTGACTAACCCACCCTGGACCAAGACAGTAGTCCTTCAAATGCCATTTTAACTGCTGTCACTCCCTTCAGAACCATGTAAGTCCTGATGTCTGAGGCACCAAGAGAATGAAAATGTAGGTTATAGGTCTGCATAGGAGGAGCTGGGGATCTGACAAGTACATGCTGGAAGTGGAATACAGTGAAGTGCTGAGGGGAGCAGGTCAACCTAGGCTGGACAAAAAGGTGGAGAGATAAGTCTGTGAGCTTGCACTCTGATACCTTCAGAGAAAACACAAAGCTGCTTGCTTTTGGCTTTTTCCTGTTTACTTTCTCCCTGACATTTAACCTTCATACTGCATGGATGACTTACAAAGGAGGGATAGTTCAGCTCCAAGTTATTCCATAGGCATCTTTTTTATCTTATGAATTGCTTCCCACTAGGACTTACACAATGCCTCATATACTGTGGGGACTCAATAAATAATTACCAAACATATTATTTTTAATCATTTTAAAATAAATGGCTCTGTATTAGATGTATCGTGCTCACTAGAACCAGGTCACTGACTGACTTCACTGATTGAAGGTTACTGAATTGTTGATCCATAAACCCTCCAGGCATCTAGGGCATTGCAGGAAGTGCTTCCACTCGAGTTTCAGTTCCAGGTTGTTATCCAGCGTTCTAGGTCCAAAACAGGTAGAAATCTATTTTCTGCCACAAATCTACATTTTGTCTTAAATAACTGTGTGAATTTAATCCTAGCTGCTTGATCTGAGGGTAGACAATTACACTACTTCAGTTGTCTCATCTTTAAGAAGAGGGGATTATTCACTTAACTAAATTTTATTAAATGGTTTCCTCCTGGAAAGAATGTAGTAGGCACTTCTATGGAGGAGAAACATGGGAGTCTGGTGCCTCTTATTTTCCTTAGGGGCTGTGATCATCCAAAACAGGTAGTAATCTATCATAGTCTAGACATTTGCAAGGAAGGGTATTTAGAAACATCTCTTAATAAACAATGTTAACAGTCAAAGCAATTCTTCCCCTCCACTTTCCTTTCCTTAAATCTTTGCTGGGGCTTAACAAGGACACTGATAAACCACCTTACATTCCCTAGAGTTAGA
Source organism: Pan paniscus (assembly GCF_029289425.2). NCBI lineage: Eukaryota > Metazoa > Chordata > Mammalia > Primates > Hominidae > Pan > Pan paniscus. The sequence goes on from NC_073253.2 coordinate 107,271,509, forward strand.
AAGCTTTTTTTTATTTCTGATCTAAATCCAGGCTGTTATTGCTTAAATCCATTTTCTCTTATTCTATTCTCTTGGAAGACAGAGAAAAATCATTCATCCTCCTCTATATTATAGTCCTTCATGTATTAAAGATCTCGGCCTTCATTTCTCCAGGTTACATAATGCCAATTCCTTTCATTTTACTCATATATCTTATTTTCCAAGCTTTTAAATTAATTCCATTGCACTCCTCTTGGACTCTATGGATAATGAAATAGTTATGCAGCTCCTTTCAGATACTAATTGGGTAATAAACCTTCAGGGAGGGAAGTATTTTTAAATCTTAAATCAGAATCTCACATGATCTGAGATTTAAAACACTTCTGGAGAGCAGAAGGAGGTTGGAAAATGCACATAAAATTGGCACAGAAAGCATGGGAAGAAATGGGAAAGTACCATTTGGATATTATTGTTTTATAAAAAGGAAAGCTGAAGCATGTGTTACAGCAAATAAGTAAAAGATACATGATTAAAGTCACAATTAAAATAAGCAGCTGAAATTCCTGGTTCCCTACCAAATTGCTGTCAAGTGATTGTGATATCTGATCATAACAATCTTGACTGAAGCTTAAAAAATAAATCACACTATCACAGTTTAACTGGGCAGTGGAAGTTCACCATTCACTGTGTTAATATTATTTTGCTAGAAAATCTTCCAGTTCTCTTTTTTTCTGTTTCCAACTCAGCTTAATAGAACAGTCCTGCTCCACTGATGTGTTCTCCAGAGGGAATCAAACAAAACCTCTGAGATTGTTAATGTATTAGATCTCATGTGATATCTAAAATCAATTACTATGTATATAAAACATTATTTTCATAAATATCCATCAACCAACACATAGATATATCTATACAATGGAATATTATTTGGCCATGCAAACGAAGTACAGTCAACCCTCTGTATCCACAGGTTTCACATCCATAGATACAACCAACCACAGATCAAAAATATTTAGGGAAAAAATAAAAGAACAATAAAAATAATATACATTCTTAAAATACATTATAACTACTATTTGCATAGCATTTATATTGTATTAGCTATCATAAGTAATCTAGAGATGATTTAAAGTATACAGGAAGATATAAGTTATATGCAAATATTGTGCCATTGTATATAATGGACTTGAGCACACGTGAATTTTGGTATGTGGGGGTGTGTCCTGCGACCAATCCCCCACAGATACCAAGTGATGACTGTATTAATATGCTACAACATGGATAAACCTTGCAAACGTGATGCTAAATAAGCTAGACACAAAAAGCCAAATACTATATGATTCCATTTGTATGAAATGTCTGGAATGGGTAAATCCATAGAGACAGAAGCAGATTAGTGTTTGCCATGGGATTGGAGGAAGAGGGACGAGGATCAACTGCTTAATAGGGACAGGATTTCTATTTGGGGTGATGATGAACTACTGAAACTGCATAGTGGCAATCATTGTACAACAGTTGTGAATGTAATAAAAGCATGGGAATAAATGGGAAAGTACCATTTGGATATTATTGTTTTATAAAAAGGAAAGCGGAAGCATGTGTTACAGCAAATAAGTAAATAAGTAAAAACTGTTAAAACGATAAATTTTATGTTATTTGTATTTTATCACAATAAGGAAAATATTACTTGTATTCTCTGGTACTGTATGTACTAATGCAAAATGAAGCCAAGATAAAATAGGACACCACAGCGGTTGACTCTCTTGCAAGTCGGTAATCAGTCGGTTGAGTATTCACTGACAGCCTACTCAGAGCAATGTACTGGGCTAGGTCCTGAGACACAGCAGCAGAGACAGATATGGCTTCTGCCTTGGAAGAGCAGACAGTTTAACAGAGCATCCATTCTTCTACTTATTCTGTCCTACCAGGGCTATGTTTGCTCTTAGAGAAAAAATAAGAGGAATAAGTAATGCATGAGCTTTATCAATCCATCATATATATATGTATATAATATACATGATTATATATCTGTAATGAAAATAGCCAAAAACAAGTCAAATAGCTGCTTAAATACATAAGAATTCATCTCAGGATTCTAAAATAAGGATTGGCAAATTTACACTTAAATTAACACTTAACCATAATATTATTAGATGCCTAAAAAAAGAGATAGTTTACCTGCACCTTAATTCACAGAAAGGGATCCTTTCGGTATTATACAGTGTTTAACATACAGAACAAAACACACGAAATAGTTTCGATTATCCAGATTACTGTTCAGTAAATACTTACTCCTTCTACCCTTCACCACCCCTCTGTGGGAATGGCGTATTTCCCTGTCCCATGGATTTGGGGTTCTGGCACATACTGACTTTAGCCAATGGAACCTTAGAGGATGATAGGCATAGAGGCCTTAAACTTGTTTGCACAGTTAAGTTTGGCTCTTGTGTTCTCGCTCTTTACACAGGAACTGCTGAGTAGACGCACTGGTCCAAGAACAGTGAAAGACATGTAAAGCAGATGTAACCCCAACAGCTGAAGAAGAGTTGCCCAACTCCGCCAGCCTAGATCAAACTGCAGTCAAATGTACACCCTTGAGCATGGGAATAAATTCACATTTTTGTAAATCATGAAGTTTTGGAGGTTATAGAGCATTATTTTGGTAATAGCTTATTATTAATACAGCCCATACACTGAAATAAACCCCAGAATTCTTTCACAATGTATGATTTTTAAAACACACTTAGAAAGCTAACCATCAATAAATTAATTTTCCCAACTCAGTTATAGATTTAGTATTAAAAATGATTAACTATATAAAATAAAAATTTAAACTAAGTAGCCTAACTTGTATCTATTAGCAGTATAACTGGTAAAATCTGCAAGGATGTATCACTTTGATGTTAAGAAATATAAAAACTATTTGCTGAGTACATGCTAATATAATCAGGTTCCAATAAACATCTTGATGAAAGCAAATTAATCACTAATCTGACATTTTCTTTTGGCAAATTAGCAAGATTAGGTTTCACATTAAATGAAAATGTGTGTGTAAGGACTTAACAACTGAAAGAATATAATTCAATTAAATATCCTCCCAGTATTCTTCCATTTCAGACATTTCTATTCCTAATTTTCATGTTTTCAGATCTCAGGCAGGCATTGTAAAGCAGCGTCATCTTTCTTGTGAGATTTTCTTTACAGAATAGCCAAGACGTTTGTAGGGAAAGCATTTGGCACATTCAGAAACCTTATGATGTTATTCTTTTAAACTGTGTCCCTCCATTGGTCTAGGTGGAAAATTAAAAACACTACACTTGGTTCTCACAGTGAATATTAAGAAGGTGTTTATTTTTTTTAAGTGAGCCTCTTAAAGAAACATAACTCAGTTTTAATTTTTTATTGAGATCCAGGATCTTTTCCTAACAAAATGCTGGTTTATTAGATAAACAGTGTTTACAAACTATAACAGAACATCTAATGGAAGTAAATTTTACTCCCATTGGATGCTCTCTGCCACTAATAAAAAAAATATTTCAAAATAATACACAAAGAAGAAAATGAAACAGTGTTCATTAAGAAACACATTCCACAAAAAGAAATTTAATCTTTATGAGAGTTAGGAGTAATGCTTGACGATAGATGAATAATACAGGTGACCAAATAGACATAGTATTCTATTTTCTTGAGATGGCTGATAGTTAAAAATGACAGTGAAAAAACAAAATATATCCCTAAACAACAACAAAAAGAGATGTGGCAATCAAGAGAAACCCCAGAGGCAGGTCTCCAAAGTAAAGCCACTGCATGTGTCTTTTGGCTAACTTAAGGTAGAGCTATGAAAACCATTTCTTGTGTGTTCATGCATTGTAAGGCAGTAGATCTTGTGATCAGGAAGAAAATTTAGAGAAAGCAAAGAAAGACAGTATTTGTGGAAGGCTATAAATTTTCCTGTCATAAAAATTGATAAATATAGTATGTTCCTATGTTAATTCAGAATTGCAGTGGAACTCCTAAATAAATCAAAAAACTAGAAAATTTTTAATCTCTAATAACCATAAGACCAAGTAAATTTCAAGTCTAAATTATTTTAAAGTTTAAATGACTCCCAAGACACCTTAAAAGTTTTCCATCTTTGTGGTAGGCAAAATTCTAAGACAGCCCCCCAAGATTTCTGGCATCTTGTATACATACATCTTCTCCCAGTTATTCAATCAAATACTAGTGCCTCTGTGACGGAATTTTGTACTTGTATCATAATTACAGACCCAAATCAGTTGACCTTAAGTTAGCACTCAACTATAAGTGAGCCAGGCTTAATAACATAAGCCCTTTAAAAGCAGAGAATTTTCTCCCTGTGGTTTCAGGAGAGGAAGTTAAGAGAGTTTCAAGGTGCAAGTGAGATTTAATGAGGGGAAAATTCCCCATTGCAGACTATTCATTTGCTATTGAACTGTAAGCAATTATGACAAATTTGGTGGTTTAAAACAATGTAAACGTATTCTGTCACAGATCTGTAGGTCAGAAATCCACAATTAGTCTTAAGGGGCTAAAATTCAGGTGTCAGCAGGGTTGGTTCCTTCTGGAAGCAGCAGGGGACAATCTGTTCCTTGATCTTCCAGCTCCAGAAGCTTCAGCACTCCATGGCTCTTAGCTGTATTGCAGCAATCTCCGCTTTCACTGTCGTATTGCCTTCTCCCATAAAAGGACCCTTGCGGCTACATCAGCCTCATCCAGATAATCCAGGATAATCTCCCATGTCAAAAATCTTAATTATCACACCTGCAAAAATCCTCTTTGCCATATAAGTTATCACAATCACAGGTTGCAGGGATTAGGACATGGAGATCTTTTGAGTGAGGCATTATTCAGCCTACCACACTGGCTTTGAAGATGAAAGAAGTTATATGACATGATGGTGAATTTATGTGTCAACTTGACTGGGCCACCAGGTGTCTAGGTATTTGGTTAAAAATTACCCTGGGCGTGTCTGTAAGGATGTTTCTTGATGACTCCAAAGACACTTTAAAAGTTTGAATCCTTTAAATCAATAGACTGAGTAAAGCAGCCTACTGTCCTCAATGTGGGTGGGCCTGTTCCAATCCATTGGAGGTCTGAATTGAGCAGAAGGCAGAATAAAGTAGAATTCACTCTTTCTGCCAGTTTTCACTCTGGGCCATCAGTCTTCTGCACTCAGACTAGAACTTGTAACACCAGCTCTTGTGGGTATTCAGTCTCCAGCTTGCACACGGCAGATCGTGGGCCTTCTCAGCCTCTATAATCATGTGAGCCAATTCCTTATAATAAATAAATATTAACAAATATTCAAGTAATATAAATATAAATATCTTATTGGTTCTGTTCCTCTGGAGAACCCTGACTAACACATGTGGTAGAGAATGTGGGTGGCCTATAGGGGCTGAAAGCAGCATTCAGCTAACAGCCAGCACAAAGCAGACAAACCTCAGCCCTACAACTACAAAGAACTGAATTTTTCCAAAAACAAAAAAATGAATTTAGGCCAGATGCAGTGGCTCATATCTGTTATCTTAGTACTTTGGGAAGCCAAGGAGGGAGGATCACTTGAGCCCAGGAGTTCAAGAACAGCCTGGGCAACAGAGTGAGAGACCCATTTCTACAAAAAAAATCTAAAACTTAGTTGTGTATAGTGGTGGCATTCACTATGGTCTCAGATATGTGGAAGCTGAAGCAGGAGGATTGCTTGAACCCAGGAGGTTGAGGCTGCAGTGAGCAGATATTCTCACCACTACACTCCAACCTGGGCAACAGAGCAAGAACACGTCTCAAAAAAAAAATGAGTTTAGAAGCAAATTTTTCCAGAGTCTTCAGATGAGAATTCATCCAAATGAATACCCTGATTTTAGCCCTGTGATAATCTAACGAAGAACTCTGTCATGCCATGCCAGACTTCTAACCTATGAAAGGGTAAGCAAAACAACATGAATATTGTTTTAAGCTACTAAATGTGCGATCATTTGTTACTCAGCAATAGGAAACTAATACAATCTCAAAATATTTTAACTTCAAGATATTTTGAATATTTAAAAAATATTTAATATTTGTGACTGTGTTCATGATACTATGTGCTTTGAATTCTATCCTCAAGTCATGAAAAACTGTGAGTAGCATGGATATGTGCAGACATCAGTATCACCTAGTGATCCATGTTCTTTGTTGACATCAGCAAAATTATTAATAATTTAGTCAACACATACTCTAGCAACATATAAATGAAAGCTTTTGAAAAGATAATACTCGGTTACTTAGTAACAAGAGACACAAGCAAAGACTTACAAGAAGATGGCACCATGAGAACATGCCTGCATAACCATTCTTGTTGAGGTCTATTAAAATAAATAACATAAACCTGATCTAAAGACAAACGTATCATCTTTAATAATACTAGGGAACTACCACAACATAAAGATTTCCAATAATATCTACTCTTCCATATATAATTTAAACCCAACCACAGGAGAATACTGAGAGAGAAAATCTATCTCCATAATCTTGATCAGAGTGCAGATTTTCTAAAAACAGAGCTCCTTTTTTTCCATTGGCTGAATCATATTCTAATGTATTATATATAGTATGTATATGTGTATATGTGCGTTTGTGTGTATGTGTATGCCACATTTTCTTTATCCATGTGTTCATCAGATTCTAAGATTGAATCCATATCTTGGTGAATAATGCTGCAATGAACATGGAATGTATATGTCAACACAGATGAACCTGGAGGACATTATGGTAAGTGAAATAAGCCCAACACAAAAAGACAAATACTGTAAGATCTCACATACATGTGAAATTTTGAAAAGTCAAACTCATGGAAACAGAGACTAAAACACTGGTTACCAGGGACTAGGAGGTAGGAGAAATGGACAGATGTTCATCATAGGGTACAAACTTTCAGTTATAAAATAAACAAGTTCTGGGGATCTAAGGTACAGCATGTGTGGTGATGAGTATGTTAATTTGATTTTATAATTATTATACAATATATACATACATCAAATAATCATGTTGTGTACTTTGAAAGTATACATAATCTTTATTTGTCATCTAAATATCTTAACATTAACAAATAGATAAATAAATAGGCCAATATCCTTTAAGTAGCCAGGGAAAATACCAATGGTCAGGTGGAACCATGGAACGAAAAAAGAAGCACCCAACTTGAGTTAGATTTGCATACTCAGGGACAAACCATGTGGCAAAGTTGAAGAAGGTACCATGTAGCACTGCCCCCACATGCGTACATACATATGTGTACCACATACATGTACTGTGATATCTTTAGTTTGTGTGAACCTGAGATAATCCATCATTATGATATTTCAAAAAAACAAAATTATAAGACGGTCCTTTTTTCCTATATATTACCCTAAACTCACCCCTATACACACACACACATGCACACACAGTAACACATGTCTTAAGGCAGATGATTAATCAGATCTGAAGAGAAAGTGTTTAGAAACAACATACCTAAACCAAGGCTACTAGTTGCCTACTGTCCAAGCTCATCCACCACTGCCCCCACATGCATACATACATAAAATCTTCTAGCCTGCCACCTAAGTTTTAAGAAGACAGTTCAAACAATGCCCATGTCAACCTGATGGAGATCCCACCTACTCTCTGACAAATAGCAAGATCAATGGTCCCCATGTATAACCCTATTCTCAATCACCAGAAATCAATAAGGACAGTTCACAGAGACTGAGATCAGTCCTCCTCTAGGCCTTCTATACCTAGATTACCAGTGATGAAGATGCTACATAAAGTAGCATCAAGCTTCCCCAGAATTTCAACTCCAAACGTTCAAAAAAGAGCCCCTCCCTGAGCTGGGGTCCACAGTAAATCCTTGGACTGTGTCAAAGTCAGGAAAATGCCTCCCCCAGGCTTATTAACCCTATAGCATAGGGTCCAGTTGGGTTTCATCTACTGAGTCAAAGACTTGCTTCCCCATTTCTTGAGGGAGCTTCAAGCACATAACTCTTCCTGCCCATAACACTCAGCCTTGCTACCACTCACCTTGAATTAACCAAGGTGAATCTTATTGTGGCCTTTAGTCTTTTTTATCTTAAACTAAACATCCCCAGATGTCTCGTTCGACACTCATCTCCTACCCTATGATCTCCATAAGGCTCCGATAGAGCCTCTTCTATTACCTTCTCTCATCCTTCTTGAAATCCTCCTACTAGACCTTCAGATTCCCATAATCTGTCCATCGTCACCATAATCTCACCCATCCCCAGCCTCTTCTTTCATATGTTCCCTTTATCTTTTTACTTCCTTTTCACAAGGTAAACTTGGCACTGCTTCCCCACACAGTCCTTTCAAGTAAAGGCTGATTTTCTCCCTGCCCTCATATTGCTGAGCATGGGAGTGGGTGGAGATCTTCTCTGTTGCTTATTGCTACTTTCTCACTTCAGTCTACCTAAAAACTTCCAGCTTGACATTTCTTGGCATCATAGTATATCACTTCCTGTCTCTCAATGCTGCCCCATCTCTGGAACTTCCTCCAGATCACTCCCTCTTGATTCTCAAATACTTCCGCTTCTGGCTCATTGTCCGTATCCTCATAACTATTCCTTCCTTAATTTTTGGAGTTTTAATATACATGTAGATGACCCTTTAAATTCTCAGTTGCTTGAACTCTTCTCCAATGATCTTGTCTTCAACATTATTTTAGTTGTCATACCATAGACCTTATTATAACTTTTATCTCCACATAATCATAATTTCACATATCCTACTACTGAATAACTACCTCATTTTATTCCTCTCACTCCATTTAGCACCCCAACTCCAACAATCCTTTGACCCCACCAGACTCCAGCTTATTTGTCTTACCAACATTTTACTGTCCCAAACCTTCTTGATATTCTCTCTCTTACCTAGCTTTATTTCCATGGTCGATCATTATAATCCTTCCTATACCTTTAACTTACTTCCCCTTTCTCCGCATCACTGTAAAAACTTGGAAATGTCTAACCCTGGTTAAATGTAACCTTTCAACCATCCCATACTTGTACTCCTGTAGCTGGACATGGCTGAAGAAAAACACACAATTACCCTGTCTGGTGTCACTTTGAATTCATAGTTGCAAATCTAAAACCACCCTCTAATACTCCTTGACTCTCATACTACATTTCCCTAGCCTGTTCATTTGCTACTCTCCTACAAAACCATTTTACTTTTTCTCTTTTGCCTCAAATTTTCATCATCTCTTCCTGCTTCCTCATTCTTAGATGAGCTTGCTTCCAACTTCACTATGAAAATTTAAATAATCAGAAGACAACTTTTATAAACTCCTACTACCACATCTACCCAACCACCAGTGCCTGTACCTCCCACCTGTTACCATGGCAGCTTAACTGTTGCAGAGGAAGTAGCTACCATGGTATACCAGTTTTCGAGTACTGTTCTAGGAATCATTCCTGGTAGCCCAGCTTCGAACTTGTTCCTCCTGTCCTTCTGGTAATGTTGTAACACAAACTTTCCAGCTGTAAATGCTTTGCACTTAAAGTAGCTAAAGTAGCTTCCTGTATCTGCACCTTAACCATGACTGATACCTCAGTCAAAAATTAATTATATGCAGAAAAAATCTAATAAGGTTGATAGCATAAAGGAAAGAAAAAAGAATGAAACATACCCAATAAAAGGCAGGTGAAGAAAATATTTTGAAATAGATACTACAGGAAACAGAAGAAAATTTTAGACAAAATATCCTAAATCCATAATTACAGCAAAGAGAAAGATGCAAGAGAACAAATGTGAGATGCTATTTTGACTGAGGAAGATTTAAAAGTGAGCCAGGATAGCTAAGGGAAAACACCATTATAGAAAACGAAAACCAAATTGGAAACAGCGAGATGATAAACCAACCCTGGCAGAAACATGGTTGTAACATGGAAGGATAGCTCAAGAAAATAACACAGAAATGAAGAGGGTAGATTTGGAAGGCAGTCATTACATAAAAAGGAGAATAAAACGTGAAATTATTTATCAATAAACATTTGCTTTCTAAAAGAAAATGTGTATGTTCATATTGAAAGGGCTTGCTGTGTTCCATGAACAAATAACTTTAAAATCATGATATTTCCTAATGATATTACTGAATTCCAAAGACAAAGGCTCTTGTAAGTATTGAAAGAGAAGAATCAGATCCGCTACAAATGTTTAAAAAAAAAACAACGAATAAACTCAGACTTCACTTCAGAAAAACTCAAGGCCAAAAAGACAAAGGAACTACATCTCCAAAAGGATGAAAGAAAGGGGATGGAACTCAAGAACTATATATTGAGCCATGCTGACATTTACAGAGCAGGAGGAAATGTTCAATTTTGCAATACTTCTAGAATAACATCACTTAAAAGCTCTTTCTGAAAAAGAAACATGCATGAAGTCTTAATAGAGCCAGTTGGAAAATGATTCAAAACAAAAAAATCACAAGTGAAGAACACCGAATGTGAAAGAACTTGTGGCACACACTGACTCAAAATAATATAAATATTCACAATGACCTTGGTAGTAATGTTACCACTCTTGAAAAAAAGCTGTATAACTATTAGTTATAATAATACACTAAGTAATCAGTGTAAAACTTTCAAAATGGCCTAACAAAAACAAAGGAAAAAACTGAAGAAGATTCACAATCTACAACCACAGTATTACTAAATATAAAATAAAAATACTCATTAATCAAATGAAATTTAACCACAAAATAAACCTAATGGAAGTAGAATTAAATAGTAATAATTTTTAAAAGCAAGATTAATTAATTAGAAAATAGCAATGCCATACAATAGATGAATAATCCTAGAGGTAACTCCTAAAGTGAAAAATTAAGTAACTGAATTCCTAAATATTTAAAAATAACACAATCAATAAGCACAAAATTAGGAATAAGAATGAGGGGAAAACACAAATATTCCATAAAGTAAGAAAATTACAGGCATACCTCATTCTGTTGTTCTTCCCTTGATTGTACTTCACAGATATGGTGGGTTTTTTTACAAATTGTAGCTTTGTGGCAACCCTACATTAAACAAGTCTATCAGCATCATTTTCCAAACATGCTTTGCTCACTTTGTGTCTCTATGTCTCATTCTGGTACTTTTCACAGTATTGCTAACTTTTTCATTATTATTATATCTGTTATGGTGATCTGTGATCAGTGATCTTTGGTGTTCCTTTTGTAACTGTTTTGGGCACCACAACCAAAACTGCTCCACCAACCACCTGTTTCTCCATCTCTCTCTCTTTTCTCAGGCCTTCCTACTCCCTGAGACACAACAGTATTCAAATTAGGCCAATTAATCACCCTACAATAGCCTCTAAGTGTCTCAAGTGAAAGTAAGAGTCACATGTTTCTTACTTTAAATCAAAAACTAGAAAAGATTAAGCTTAGTGAGAAAAGCATTTTGAAAGCCAAGATACACTGAAAGCTAGGCCTCTTGCAGTCTTAGCCAAGTTGTGAAAGCAAAGGGGAAGTTCTTGAAGGGAATTTTTTTATCTTACTTTTGTTTGTTTTTATTAATTTGTTTAGATATAGAGAGAACTAATCCCCAAAGCATAGGAACTGTGCCTTCTGCGGGTCCAAGCACAATGTTCTACACATAGCTGGCACTCCTTAATTATTCGTTGGTTGAGATGAGGTGACCAGGACATTTAGCAAAACTCCAGCCCATAGAATCAGAATTCTAGGTTTAGAAAGCCTGTATATATATATATACACACACTTTAAGCTCTAGGGTACATGTGCACAATGTGCAGGTTTATTACATATGTATACATGTGCCATGTTGGCGTGCTGCACCCATTAACTCGTCATTTACATTAGATATATCTCCTAATGCTATCCCTCCCCCTCCCTCACCCCACAACAGGCCATGGTATGTGATGTTCCCCACCCTGTGTCCAAGTGTTCTCATTGTTCAATTCCCACCTATGAGTGAGAACATGTGGTGTTTGGTTTTCTGTCCTTGTGATAGTTTGCTCAGATAGATGGTTTCCAGTTTCATACGTGTCCCTACAAAGGACATGAACTCGTCTTTTTTATGGCTTCATAGTATTCCATGGTGTATATGTGTCACGTTCTCTTAATCCAATCTATCATTGATGGACATTTGGGTTGGTTCTAAGTCTTTGCTATTGTGAATAGTGCCGCAATAAACATACGTATGCATGTGTATTTATAGCAGCATGATTTATAATCCCTTGGGTATATACCCAGTAATGGGAATGCTGGGTCAAATGGTATTTCTAGTTCTAGATCCCTGAGGAATCGCCACACTCTCTTCCACAATGGTTGAACTAGTTTACAGTCCCACCAACAGTGTAAAAGTGTTCCTATTTCTCCACATCCTCTCCAGCACCTGTTGTTTCCTGACTTTTTAATGAGCACCATTCTAACTGGTGTGAGATGGTATCTCATTGTGGTTTTGATTTGCATTTCTCTGATGGCCAGTGATGATGAGCATTTTTTCATGTGTCTGTTGGCTGCATAAATGTCTTCTTTTGAGAAGTGTCTGTTCATATCCTTTGCCCACTTGTTGACAGGGTTGTTTGTTTTTTTCTTGTAAATTTGTTTAAGTTCTTTGTAGATTCTGGATATTAGCCCTTTGTCAGACGGGTAGATAGCAAAAATTTTTTCCCATTCTTATGTTGCCTGTTCACTCTGATGGTAGTTTCTTTTGCTGTGGAGAAGCTCTTCAGTTTAATTAGATCCCATTTGTCAATTTTGGCTTCTACTGCCATTGCTTTTGGTATTTTAGTCATGAAGTCCTTGGCCATGCCTATGTCCTGAATGGTATTGCCTAGGTTTATTTCTAGGGCTTTTATGGTTTTAGGTCTGACATTTAAATCTTAATCCATCTTGAATTAATTTTGTATAAGGTGTAAGGAAGGGATCCAGTTTCAGCTTTCTACATATGGCTAGCCAGTTTTCTCAGCACCATTTATTAAATAGGGAATCCTTTCCTCATTTCTTGCTTTTGTCTGGTTTGTCAAAGATCAGATGGTTGTAGAGGTATGGTCTTATTTCTGAGGACTCTGTTCTGTTCCATTGGTCTGTATCTCTGTTTTGGTAGTAGTACCACGCTGTTTTGGTTACTGTAGCCTTGTAGTATAGTTTGAGGTGAGGTAGCATGATGCCTCCAGCTTTGTTCTTTTGGCTTAGGATTGTCTTGGCAATGCGGGCTCTTTTTCGATTCCATATGAACTTTAAAGTAGTTTTTTTCCAATTCTGTGAATTGGTAAAATTAACATTGGTAGCTTGATGGGGATAGCATTAAATCTATAAATTACCTTGGGCAGTATGGACATTTTCACGATATTGATTCTTCCTATCCATGAGCATGGAATGTTCTTCCATTTGTGTGTGTCCTCTTTTATTTCATTGAGCAGTGGTTTGTAATTCTCCTTGATGAGGTCCTTCACATCCCTTGTAAGAAAGTAGTATTTTGGTGAATACATGAATGATAAGAAGCAAAACAGCCTTATCACTGATATGGAGAAAGTTTTAGTGATGTGGATGGACGATTTAACCAGCCACAACATTCCCTTAAGCCAAAACCTAATCCAGAGCAAGGCCCTATCTCTCTTCAATTCTATCATGGCAGAGAGAGGTGAGGAAGCTGCAGAAAAAAAGTCTGAAGCTAACAGAGGATGGTTCATAAAGTTTAACAAAAGAGGCCAACTGCATAACTTAAAAGTGTAAGGTGAAGCAGCAAGCACAGATGTAGAAGCTGCCACAAGTTATATGTGGATATAAATATCAACATTAACAGGAATTTTGAAGAAGCTGGTTTCAACCCTCTTGGATTACTTTAAGGGGTTCAAGACTTCAGTGGAAGAAGGAACTGCAGATGTGGTAGAAATAGCAAGAGAACCACAATTAAAAAGGGAGCTGGAAGATGTGACTAAATTGCTGCAATTTCACGATAAAACTTGAATGAATAAGGAATTGCTTCTTATGCATGAGCAAAGAAACAGGTTTCTAGAGACGTAATTCACTCCTGGTGAAGATGCTGTTGTTAAAATGACAAGAAGTTTTCTGAATAGTACATAAACTTAGTTGATAAAGTAGCAGCAGAGTTTGAGACAATTGACTCCAAGTTGGAAAGAAGTTCTACAATGGGTAAAATGCTATCAAAGAGCACTGCAGGCTACAGAGAAATTTTTCATGAATGAAAGAGTCCAACGATGTGACAAAGTTCCTTGTTGTATTATTTGAAGAAATTGCTACAGCCACCCCAACTTTCAGCAACTGCCACCATGATCAGACACTAGCCATCAAAATCGAGGCAGGCCAGGCACAGTGGCTTACACCTGTAATCCCAGCACTTTGAGAGGCTGAGGCGGGAGGACCACCTGAGGTCAGGAGGTCGAGACCAGCCTGGCCAACATGACAAAACCCCATCTGTACTAAAAATACAAAACATATCTGGGCATGGTGGTGTGCACCTGTAATCCCAGCTACTTGGGAGGCTGAGGCAGGAGAATCGCTTGAACATGGGAGGTGGAGGTTGCAGTGAGCTGGGATCACACCACTGTACTCCAGCCTGGCAACAAGAGTGAAACTCCGTCTTAAAAAATAAATAAATAAATACAAAAATAAATAAATAAATCGAGGCAACCCTTTCTACCAGCAAAAAGATTGATTTGTGAAGGCTCAGATGATCATTAGCTTTTTTAAACAATCAAGTATTTTTAAGTTATTTACTTTTTTTAGATATAATGCTATTGCACACTTCAGAGGCTAATGTATAGTATAAATCTAACTTTTATATGCACTGGGAAACCAAAAAATGTGAGTGAGTTTTTACTCGCTTTATTATGATATTTGCTTTATTACTGTGGTCTGGAACTAAACCTACACTATCTCCAAGGTATGCCTATGTATGGAAAGATTTGCCTAATTTTGAGCTAATAAATACTTAAACCAAAATAAAGTGGATGATTCAAATTAAAAATTTCTGGGTTTTTTTCTTTTTTTTTTTTATTATCCTTTAAGTTCTGGGATACATGCACAGAATGTGTGGGTTTGTTACATAGGTATACATGTGCCATGGTGGTTTGCTGCACCCATCAACCCATCATCTAGGTTTTAAGCCCCACATGTATTAGGTATTTGTCCTAATGCTCTTCCCTCCCCCTTTTTTAAGACAGAGCCTCACTCTGTTGCCCAGGCTGGAGTGAAGTGGAGCAGTCTCACTCAGCTCATTGCAACCTCTGCTTCCCAGGCTCAAGGGATCCTCCCACTTCAGCCTCCTGAGTAGCTGGAAGGAGGTGCACACCACCACACCTGGCTAATTGTTTTGTATTTTTGGTAGAGAGAAGGTTTCTCCATGTTGCCCGGACTGGCCTTCAACTCCTGGGATCAAGGAAGTTTGAGGAAGTAGCTCTATAAAAATTTAAACAACAATCTGGACAATATTAAATAATTGGACTATATTAATTAAATAATCCATGATTGTAGGTTATTTTAATTTTCAAAGAGCTATTTCCTCAAACTTCACCAAGTCTGACAGTTTCATAAATAAATTATTTCAGATCTCCAAGGGATAAAAATTCCATGCTATTTAAACTATACCAGAACACATGAAAAAAAAAAAAAAAAGAAATGTTTCCCAAATTATTTGTAAAGTTAGCATATCATTGCCACCATAAAAAACAAAGTTCATATTTTCAGGAAGGCAAGGATGGCTCAAAATTAAGAATTCTATTAATAATGTTCATCATATAGTCTTCCAAATAAATGGCAAAAAATGATTTTATAAAATGAATTTTATAATATAGTCATCTAAATAAATGGAAAAATTCATTTATAAAAACTACTTTATAAAAATCAGTTTAAAAAGTTATTGATTTCTGATTTAAGTCAATATAGTAAAAATGTCTAGTTACTAAATTAAGATAATAGCATATATAACCAAAAGCCAGGATCACGCTTAATCTTAAAACGCTAGAAGCATAATGATTAAAAATAAGGAGCAAGATGAGTGGATGCCCAATATTACAATCAGAGATTCACTTTGCTCTGGAAGAACTCTGAAAACAGATTATCGGAGTAAGATCTAGAAACATTTTTAAAAAGTCAATTTAATGATTTGTAGACTATATGATTGTCTATCTGGAAAACCAAAAGTAAGCCAGTAAGAAAGTACTAGAAGAAAACAAGATATTTAGCATTTACCTGGACCCAAATTCAATATACAAAAATAGCTTTGTATTTTCTTATAGAACATAGTAGGAAAATATATCAATAATTGAAACAAGAACTACAAAACATTCCGGGAGAGTTTAACAAGAAATGCATAGTTTCTATAAGAAAAAGAGTATAAAACTACTGCAGAACATAAAAGACTTGAAAAACTAGTTTAATTTTGAACAGAAAGACTCAATAGTTTAAAAGTGTTATTTTTCCTCAAATTAATCTACAAATTCGATGTTAGCCAAATCATGAGTGAACTCCCATTCACAATTGCTTCAAAGAGAATAAAATACCTAGGAATCCAACTTACAAGGGGCGTGAAGGACCTCTTCAAGGAGAACTACAAACCACTGCTCAATGAAATAAAAGAGGATACAAACAAATGGAAGAACATTCCATGCTCATGGGTAGGAAGAACCAATATCATGAAAATGGCCACACTGCCCAAGGTAATTTATAGATTCAATGCCATCTCCATCAAGCTACCAATGACTTTCTTCACAGAATTGGAAACAACTACTTTAAAGTTCATATGGAACCAAAAAAGAGCCTGCATTGCCAAGTCAATCCTAAGCCAAAAGAACAAAGCTGGAGGCATCACAATACCTGACTTCAAACTATACTACAAGGCTACAGTAACCAAAACAGCATGGTACTGGTACCAAAACAGAGATATAGATCAATGGAACAGAACAGAGCTCTCAGAAATAACGCTGCATATCTACAACTATCTGATCTTTGACAAACCTGACAAAAACAAGAAATGGGGAAAGGATTCCCTATTTAAGAAATGGTGCTGGGAAAACTGGCTAGCCATATGTAGAAAGCTGAAACTGGATCCCTTCCTTACACCTTATACAAAAATTAATTCAAGATGGAGTAAAGACTTAAACGTTAGACCTAAAACCATAAAAACCCTAGAAGAAAACCTAGGCATTACCATTCAGGACATAGGCACGGGCAAGGACTTCATGTCTAAAATACCAAAAGCAATGGCGACAAAAGCCAAAATTGACAAATGGGATCTAATTAAACTAAAGAGCTTCTGCACAGCAAAGGAAACTACCATCAGAGTGAACACACAACCTACAAAATGGGAGAAAATTTTCACAACCTACTCATCTGACAAAGGGCTAATAACCAGAATCTACAATGAACTCAAACAAATTTACAAGAAAAAAACAAACAACCCCATCAAAAAGTGGGTGAAGGACATGAACAGACACTTCCCAAAAGAAGACATTTATGCAGCCAAAAAACACATGAATAAAATGCTCACCATCACTGGCCATCAGAGAAATGCAAATCAAAACCACAATGAGATATCATCTCACACCAGTTAGAATGGCGATCATTAAAAAGTCAGGAAACAACAGGTGCTGGAGAGGATGTGGAGAAATAGGAACACTTTTACACTGTTGGTGGGACTGTAAACTAGTTCAACCATTCTGGAAGTCAGTGTGGCAATTCCTCAGGGATCTAGAACTAGAAATACCATTTGACCCAGCCATCACATTACTGGGTATATACCCAAAGTATTATAAATCATGCTGCTATAAAGACACATGCACATGTATGTTTATTGCGGCACTATTCACAATAGCAAAGACTTGGAACCAACCCAAATGTCCATCAATGATAGACTGGATTAAGAGAACGTGGCACATATACACCATGGAATACTATGCAGCCATAAAAAATGGTGAGTTCATGTCCTTTGTAGGGACATGGATGAAATTGGAAATCATCATTCTCAGTAAACTATCGCAAGAACAAAAAACCAAGCACCGCATATTCTCACTCATAGGTGGGAATTGAACAATGAGAACACATGGACACAGGAAGGGGAACATCACACTCTGGGGACTGTTGTGGGGTGGGGAAGGGGGGAGGGATAGCATTGGGAGATATACCTAATGCTATATGACGAGTTAGCGCACCAGCATGGCACATGTATACATATGTAAATAACCTGCACATTATGCACATGTACCCTAAAACTTATAGTATAATAATAATAATAAAATAAATAAATAAATAAAAGTCAATAATATCCCCACTCTACTTTTTTAAAATGGCTCTGTATTTTAGCAAAAGGAAAGTGAAAAGCCTCTTAGATATTCAAACATATTAAAGCTACAGTAAATAAAAACATCACAGTATCAGCACAGAAATAGCCAGAATTAGCAAAATAAAATAGACCCAAGTATATGGAAATACAGTCTTTGATAATGACAGTATTTTAAATCAGCAGAGGGGAAATGTAACTATTCAAAGAAGAAGGTTTTACTATCAACTAGCCACTTGGAAAAGGACAGCAATTTGGAAAATAATTACACTGAATCCATTACCTTATATTTTGTTACAAAATATATTCCAGAAAGATGAAAAATGTACACAAAGAGCTGGAAGAGTAAATTCACAAAAAACTAAATGAAACTATGGTAAATATTATAAGCTTAGAATGGAGGAGATATTTATAAGCATGACATAAGAACTAGAAGAAATTATGAAAACATATGTTCAGATAATTTGAAAGTTCTGCAAGGCAAAATACAACATAAGCAAAATAAATAGAGACAATAAGGAGAAAGTATAGACAATGCACAGAAACAGCAACACTCTTCCAAATTTTATTTTTTAGATTTTCATGGAGCAATTTCTTTTTTCTCTTTCCCCTATTCTTTTTCCTCCAGATAACAGAAAGTTGTTTATATCAAGATAATTTATGATATTTTCAATAAAACTAAGAATCAAATAACTTACTAAGGCCTACACTTTATCACTACATATCAATATACCTAAGATATTAATATATACTATATTAGCATATATGTATAAATAAGTATTGTTTAAAGGCAAACAATAAAACAATTCACAAGGCAAACCTTGTTTTGAGTTACTGGGTTATTAAAGGCAAATAGCCCAATCGGGAAAAAATGTACATGAACAGGCAACTCGTAAAAGAAATATCGTGGGCCAATAAACTTATGAAAAGAAGAAATAAATTCAAATTAAAACAAGATCGGCAAAGATTTATTTAGATCTTTATATTGATACTAGCCAGTACTGACGAGTGTCTGGAGAGGCTTAACGCAACTTTAGTTGGTAGAGCAATTACTAATACATCGACCAGCAAAATATTTATTAGGAATCTATTAAAATGTTACAAGTTAAGAATCTTTGATCCAGCAATACTGTGTGTACTAATTTAGAGTACAGAAACAGAAAGAAGAATAGGGGGAAATGAGAAATAGGGATATGAGTAAATGAAAAAAGGGGTTCTGGGAAAGAGAAATAAGAAAAGGAGAATGAAAAGTGTAGGAGATAAATAGAAAGGAAAAAGGGAAGAAGAGAAAGGAAGAGAGGAAACCAGAGGAGGAGGAAAAAGAATAGGGGAAGGAGAAGAAAGAATTGCTACATAAAAATATGAAAAATAAGTTCTGGAAAAATGTCTACAAACTGTTGGTCAAAATTGCTTCTGGAGAGTAAGATTATAGAGGAATTTCATCTTATTGTTAAATATTTGCACAGCATTTAATTTTTTATAACAAGTATATATGATTTTTGAAATGATCAAATATTTCAAAGTAAAATAAAAATGCAAGCAAGCTTAGAGAGAAAGCATTTCTTCCACATTGGTTTCACTCCTACTTTTTGCTTACCCAGTCTTTATCTTAAGCCCCCCAAAGAGACAGTTTATTACTTCCATCCCAGCTGTGGCCTCTCTCCCTCTTTGCTCAATGACTGAAAAGATAGAAGAGAATGGAATGGTCTCCATCAAAGCTTTACCTTTAACACCCAACACTGACACAATCTGTCTCTCTAAAGTGCTCAGATTG
Organism: Pan paniscus; assembly: GCF_029289425.2. Taxonomy (NCBI): domain Eukaryota; kingdom Metazoa; phylum Chordata; class Mammalia; order Primates; family Hominidae; genus Pan; species Pan paniscus. Next base: position 107,291,579 of record NC_073253.2, read on the forward strand.
TTGATTTTAAGAACCATTAGGCAAGAAAAGTTGGAAAGCTAGTGCTGAGTTATATAAATAATGATCTAAAAGAAATGGAAATTATTGTACTTTGCCAAGTCAGCAATCTAAGAACTCTGTTGGGGAAGCAGCAGAAAGTTGTTTATATCAAGATAGTTTGTGATGTTTCCAATAAAACTAAGAATCAAAGAACTTACTTGGACAGTACTACTCCTTATTAATACTTTGGAAATGTCTTATCAGCAGAAGGCCTCCTAGGAATTTTTATCCTTACTCAGCAGAGTAAAGATGAGAGTTTTTACCTTTTGAACTAAATTTTTGAATCCTTCTTTGCATTGGGTCAGTACCATAACAATTCAGTTTAGTACAGTATTGACTATTACATAATAAACAATATATTAAATTGCTTTATATATATTATTTTGTATGTTCCTACATATTTATATTTCCACAGTGTAGGCAATAATAAAAATGATGAAGGTACTTAGAGAAATATAGTTTAGTAACCAACTCTCCCAATCAACACATAAATTATTTCGAAGACAGAGAGCCAAAGTTCCCTGAGGAATTTATTTTTTGTTACACTGCTAAACATAGGGATGACTTACAGATATGGCAGTCAGCACCAACCCATCTTCTGTAACTTGGTAATAGTTTAGAGGTGTGTATATTTGACAGACACATGCACACCTTACGTGTCTCTGGGCAGCCTTCATTAAAAAAAAAAAACAGCTTGCTTCTTTATACCCTTTTTATCTTCTGGATGACAGCCCTCATAACTGCTAAATAATTGTACCTCACAGACACTTTAATTCAAATCTTATATATGCATTTAGAGCAAGATAGTCTTTTCCTTCTATAGTCTACTTCTAGATTCTTCTTCAAGGGAAACGTGTGGTCATCTTAAGACAGATCCAAAATTCAAAATGATGACTCTTTGATGAGCAAAACTCCACTGCAGCTGACCTCAGGAAGAAAGAAATCCTGGTAACAGAACTCCAAGGATTATTTATTTATTTAATCTTCTTGTAACTTGTATTTTAGGTTCAGGGGTATATGTGCAGGTTTCTTACGTGAGTACATTGCGTGTTGCTGGGGTTTGGTGTACAAATGACTTAGCCACCCAGGTAGTTAGCATAGTACCTGGCAAGTAGTTTTTAATCTTTACCCTCCTCCCACCCTCCACCACCAAGTAAGTCTTGGTGCCTATTGTTCCCTTCTTCATGTCCGTGTGTACTCAATGTTTAGTTCTCACTTATAAGTGAGAGCATACAGTATTTGGTTTTCTGTTTCTGCGTCCATGTTGCTGCCTGTGACATGATTTCACTCTTTTTTATGGCTGTGTAGCATTCCATGGTGTATATGTACTACATTTGCTTTATCCAGTCCACTGTTGATGGGCACCTAGGTTGATTCTATGTCTTTGCTGTTGTGAAAAGTACTGTGATGAACATACACATGCATGTGTCTTTATGTTAGAATAATTTATATTCCTTTGAGTATAGATCAAGTAATGGGATTGCTGGGTAGTGCTGTTCAAATAGTAGTTCTGTTGGTAGTTCTCTGAGAAATCTCCAAACTGCTTTTCACAGTGGCTGAACTAATTTACCTTCCCATCAGCAGTTTATAAGCATTCCCTTTTCTCTGCAACTTCGCCAGCATCTGTTATGTTTTTTACTTTTTAACAGCCATTCTGACTGCTATGAGATGGTATCTCATTGTGGTTTTGATTTGCATTTCTCTGATGATTAGTCATGTTGAGGATTTTTTCATATGTATGTTGGCCACTTGTACTTCTTCTTTTAAGAAGTGTCTGTTCATGTTCTTTGCTTATTTTTTAATTTTTAAAGTTCTGGGATACATGTGCAGAACATGCAGGTTTGTTACATAGGTATATGTGTTCTTTGCCTATTTTTTAATGGGGTTGTTCTTTTCTTGTAAATTTAAGTTCCTCATAGATGCTGGATATTAGACAACTGTCAGATGCATAGTTTGCAAATATTGTCTCCATTCTGTAGGTTGTCTGTTTACTCTGTTGATAGTTTCTTTTGCTGCGCAGAAGCTCTTTAGTTTAATTAGGTCCCACTTGTCAATTTATTTTGTTGTTGAAATTGCTTTTGGAGTCTTCACAAAGAAATCTTTGTGAAGGCCTATGTCCAGAATGGTATTTCCTAGATTTTCTTCCAGGGTTTTCATAGTTTTAGGTTTATGTTTAAGTGTTTAATCCATCTTAAGTTGATTTTTTAAATGTGGTGTAAGGAAAGGGTCCAGTTCCAATCTTCTGCATGTGGATAGCTAATTATCCCAGCATCATTTATTGAATTGGGAGTCCTGTCTTTCTCCTGAAAACAGCATACTAAGCTTAATAATCAAAGGAGAAATAAAATCCTTTACAGGCAAGCAAACCCTAAGGAAATCCATTACCACCATACCTGTCTTAAAAGAGGTCTTTAAGGGAGTGCTGAACATGAAAAAATAAGACTGTTATCTGCTACCACAAAAACAAACTTAAATACAACGGTTAATCAATAAACGTAATCCATCATATAACAAAAACCATGTGATTATCTCAATAGATGCAGAAAAGGCCTTCAATAAAATTCAACACCCCTTCATGCTAAAAACTCTCAATAAACTAGGTATTGATAGAATGTATCTCAAAATAATAAGATCTGTTTATGACAAATCCACAGCCAATATCATACTGAAGGGGCAAAAGCTGGAAACATTCTCTTTGAAAACCAGCACAAGACAAGGATGCCCTCTCTCACTACTCCTATTCAACACAGTATTGGAAGTTCTGGCCAGGGCAATCAGGAAAGAGAAAGAAAGCGTATTCAAATAGGGAGAGAAGGTTATATTGCCTCTTTTTGCAGATGACATGATTGTATATTTAGAAAACCCCATCATCCCAGCCCAAAAACTCCTTAAGCTAAAAAGCAACTTCAGCAAAGTCTCAGGATAGAAAATGAATGTGCAAAAATTACAAACATTCCTATACTACAATAATAGACAAACAGAGAGCCAAATCATGAGTGAACTCCCATTCACAATCGCTACAAAGAGAATAAAATATCTAGGAATCCAACTTACAAGGGATACGAAGGACCTGTTCAAGGAGAACTACAAACCACTGCTCAACGAAATAAAAGAGGACACAAACAAATGGAAGAACATTCCATGCTCATGGATAGGAAGAATCAATGTTGTGAAAATGGCCATACTGCCCAAAGTAATTTATAGATTCAATGCCATCCCCATCAAGCTACCATTGATCTTCTTTACAGAATTAGAAAAAACTACTTTAAGTTTCATGTGGAACCAAAAAAGAGCCCATATAGCCAAGACAATCCTAAGCAAAAAGAACAAAGCTGGAGCATCACATTACCTGATTTCAAACTATATTACAAGGCTACAGTAACAAAAACAGCATGGTACTGGTACCAAAATAGATATATATATATATACCAATGGAACAGAAAAGAGGCCTCAGAAATAAAGCCTCACATCTACAATCATCTGATCTTTGACAATTCTGACAAAAACAAGCACTGGGGAAAGGATTCTCTATTTAATAAATGGTGCTGGGAAAACTGGCTAGCCATATGCAGAGAACTGAAATTGGACCCCTTCCTTACACCTTATACAAAAATCAACTCAAGATGGATTAAAGACTTAAATGCAAGACCTAAAACCATGAAAACTCTAGAAGAAAACCTAGGCAACACCATTCAGGACATAGGCATGGCCAAAGACTTCATGACTAAAACACCAAAAGCAAGGGCAACAAAAGCCAAAATTGACAAATGGAATCTAATTAAACTACAGAGCTTCTGTGCAGCAAAAGAAACTATCATCAGAGTGACCAGGCAACTTACAGAATGGGAGTAAACTTTTGCAGTCTATCTGACAAAGGGCTAATATCCAGAATCTACAAAGAACTTAAACAAATTTACAAGAAAAAAACAAGGAGTGGGTGAAGGATATGAACAGACACTTCTCAAAAGAAGATATTTATGCAGCAAACAAATATATGAAAATGAAGTTCATCATCATTCGTCATTAGAGAAATGCAAATCAAAACCACAATGAGATACCATCTCACACCAGTTAGAATGGCGATCATTAAAAAATCAGGAAACAACAGGTGCTGGAGAGGATGTGGAGAAATAGGAACACTTTTACACTGTTGGTGGGAGTGTAAATTAGTTCAACCATTGTGGAAGACAGTGTGGCGATTCCTTAACAATCTAGAACCAGAAATACCATTTGACCCAGCAATCCCATTACTGGATATATACCCAAAGGATTATAAATCATTCTACTATAAAGACACATGCACATGTATGTTTATTGCAGCACTGTTCACCATAGCAAAGAGTTGGAACCACCCCAAATGCCCATCAATAATAGACTGGATAAAGAAAATGTGGCACATATACACCATGGAACACTATGCAGCCATAAAACAGGATGAGTTCATGTCCTTTGCATGGACATGGATGAAGGTGAAAACCATCATTCTCAGCAAATTAACACAGGAACAGAAAACCAAACAGCACACGTTCTCACTAATAAGTGGGAGCTGAACAGTGAGAATACATGGACATGGGGAGGGGAACATCACACACCAGGGCCTGTCACAGGATGGGAGACCAGGGCAGGGATAGCATTAGTAGATATACCTAATGTAGGTGATGGGTTGATAGGTACAGCAAACCACTATGGCACGTGTATACCTATGTAACAAACGTGTATGTTCTGCACATGTATCCCAGAACTTAAAGTATAATTTCAAAAAAGAGAGAAGAAATGGAGAAGATAATGCTAAAATAAAATAAAATAAAAACACAAAGATTAAAATTAGAGGCAGATTGTGGCTGAGTATCAAGAAAGAATATACAAAAGAGGAAGAGTATTAATTCATAAGGTGTCTTCATCTCATGCAACTAAAGACAGAAATGAACCTCATGCTGTGGTAGACATTATCAGTGTTCACCAATGTTCAGATCTTCCTCAACACAGAAAACTCTACTTCCTAGCAAATTTTTAATTCTGATCAATGTTATTAGTGGAACTGCTGGGTGCCTCTTCCAGGCAGAAACATTTAATTACTGCTGTGAGGCCCCCAGAGTTCTGCTCTGCCATGTTGATCACATAAATATGATCATATGAGTTGGCAGTATCACAAGATGGGGTACACCTTCATTCTGGGTCTCTGAGTGACTGTGAAGAGCAGAGACCTGCTGCTGGCCATCCTTGGGTGTGTTCTTGTTTCAAGCCACTGCAATTTGAGAATTATTTATTACAGCTCTATAACCCAACCTGCCTTGATTGATACAACTATTTACTTAATTACCATAATAGTGGATGAAAGATCTTTTTGATGTCATCATTATGACCAGCAAATTTAAGCTGGGAACTTAGTATTATCAGTTCAAATCTATAATAGTTCATGTACCTTAATATGTATTGTTCATTTTAAATAATATTCATATATATATAATATACAGGTAGATAAAAGAAATGTTATAGATTATTTACCTAGACTAATAATTAGGGGTGTTTTGTTTGCTTTTTGGTTCCATATACTTTATTTTTAATGAGTAATATTTTTAAAAAATAGGATAGGGATAAAAATGTAAATTCATCCTTATCTAGTTAGTAACATGTATTCAGGGAGCAAAGGTGTTTTTCCTTTCTATTAGTAGAGCGAAGAAGATATTAAGTTAGCATACCATGCTTCTAAGCCATAAGATTTGTCAGACAATGTAAGGATACATGCTTCGACTGAAACATTTAGCTATTTTCTATTTGCCCTATACAGATTCATTATGCCTCCTTTACACTCTGCTCTTACCCAAAAGGCTTCTGTGAATTTAAGCTTCTGGTTGGGTTCAGCCAATGGGGAAGCTCAAGCAAAAAAGGAAAGATGCAAGAAAATGAAGTCAGGATATTATTCCTCTGATTCCCTTCTTGGAGGGGTCACTTAAAACTGGCAGCATCCATGAAGAGAAAGTCACTGGTTCTCTCAACCTGTGTTTCCTACCATCTATTCTCTGGCTTCTAGTAGCATCTCCCTTCCCTTGTTCCTTTCAGTGTAGGGGCAGTAAAATTCCACCCCCTTAGCTCTGGATTCTTGCACTAACCTGTGGTTCTCCTATACCTACCAACATATTTGTAATTGATCCTTCATCAGATTTTCTAATTTGTATATGTCACCTATTTCTTTAGAGTTCTTTAGCTAAGAATCCTAACTGTGTCAGCTATCCTATTGCTTACTAAACTAAAAGATTAATGAAGATAAACAATTTTGCCTGAAATAGAGGCCATGTAAACAATCAATTGCAGTGAGTTTTTTCCTACATAACAAGAAATCACATGAATATTTTTAAATACATATATATACATACCTACATCACACATGTATGTACATATTATATATGCATATATACACGATATATGTATATATACAAATACATAATACACATTAACATGTGTATTATAGGCATATGTACAATATATTATATATTATGATATATTTATATGTATACTATGATGTGTATACATAAAGTTAACAACACAAATGCTGATATGAAGTCAATAAATCTTACGTCACATGATAAAGGACAAAAGGAAACAGAGATATTTTCTTAGTAGAAGTGTATACATGCACAAACCTGTTTTTAACAAAAAGAGAAGGAAATACTCATGACAATTACAATCACGTAGTCGTAGCTGGTATTAATGACTACCTTCTTCTGCTATCCATTCTGTATTCTCTGCCTTCAACAAGCACTTCAGCAGGCCATGGTTTTTTTTCCTAGAAGAGTGGACCAATTCCTGAAGGGTCTGGGCCATCTGTAGTCCTTCCTGGATTGGGCTGTTGTAGTTTCCCATTGACTTTAATCACAGGGCATGGTAATACTAAGAGACACCCTAATGGATCTCCTGTATTCCATGCATACTCTTCATAGACTGATTTCATCTCGATAATCCAGGTCAATCACCCCAGCCAACACTGTAACTGCCTTCTTAGCCTGTTGGCTTAAAGGTAGGAGGAGCCCAAAGTATACAGGTGGCAATCTTAATTTCCAGCTTAATGGAATAATCATTGTATTTCCTGGTGGCAGCATTCTCCCCTCTGGAACTAAGACCTCTAGGCCAGCAGAATGTAATGCTGAGGCAACAGAAGGCAAAAATTTTGCTAGTGGGTCACTATGGGTGAAGGTGAGTGGTGCCACTTCCACTTTCACCACTTGATTCCGGAACCCCTGAATCCTGGCTATGGGAGAAACAGTATCATATATTGGAAGCTGATTCAGAGCACACAGCCTCCTGGAGAACTTTGCCCCAGCCCTGCAAAGTATTGTCACCTAGTTGGTGTTGTAATTGTGACTTCAAAAGGCCATTCCACAATTCCATCAATCCAGCTGCTTTAGGATGATGGGGAATATGGTGAGACCAGTGAATTCCATTAGCATGAGCCCATTGCTACACTTTTTTAGCCATAAAGTGAGTGCTTTAGTCAGAGGCAATGCTGTGTGGAATAACATGACAGTGGATAAGGCATTTTGTGAGTCCACAGATGGTAGTCTTGGCAGAAGCATTGCATGCAGGATAGGTGGACCCATATCCGGAATAAGTATCTATTCCAGTGAAGACAAACTGCTGCCCTTTCCATAATAGAAGTAGTCCAATATATCAACCTGCCACCAAGTAGCTGGCTGATCACCCCGAGGAATGGTGCCATATCGAGGGCTCAGTGCTCGTCTCTGCTGCTGGCAAATTGGACACTCAGCAGTGGCCTTAGCCAGGTCAGCCTTGGTGAGTGGAAGTCCATGTTGCTGAGCACATGTGTAACCTCCATCCCTGCCACCATGGCCACTTTGATCATGGGCCTATTGGGTGATGACAAGGGTGGCTGGTGAAAGAGGCTGAGTGTTGTCCACAGAATGGGTCATCCTAACCACTTGATTATTAAAATCCTCTTCTGCTGAGGTCATACAAATATCTTCACAGTTTTGGGCCACTCAGAGAAGTCCATCCACATACCTCTTCCCCAAATTTCTTTGTCACCAATTTTTCAATCATGCTTCTTCCAAGTGCCTGACCATCCAGCCAAACCATTGGCTACAGCCCAGCAATCAGTATATAATCACATATCTGGCCATTTCTCCTTCCATGCAAAGTGCACAACCAGGTGCACTGCTCAAAGTTCTGACCACTGGGAAGATTTTCCTTCACTGCTGTCCTTCAGGGATGTCCTGTAAAGGTGCTGTGGTGCTGGAGCTGTCCACTTTGGGGTGGTGCCTGCATATTGTGCAGAACCATCTGTGAACCAGGCCCTAGTCTTCTCTTCCTCTGTCAACTGATCATAGGGAACTCCCCAGGAGACCATCAGTGCAGACTTGGGGAGAGAAGGCAGGGTGGCAGGAGAGGAGACCATGGGCATTTGAACCACTTCCTCATTAACTTATTTGTGCCTTCAGGACCTCCTCAAACCCAATCACATATACACCATTTCCATTTTATGATGAAATGCTGCTGTGCATGCCCTACTTCATGGCAAGATGGGTCAGAAACCACATAGCTCATAATAGGCAGTTCAGGATGCATGGTGACTTGATGACCTGTAGTCAAATATTCAGTTTCCATCAAAGCCCAGTAACAGGCCAAGAGTTTTGTCTCAAAAGGAGAGTAGTTATTTGCAGAAGATGGCAGGGCCTTGCTCCAAAATCCTAGAGGCCTCTGCTGTGATTCACCTATGGGGGCCTGCCAGAGGCTCCAAACAGCATCTTTATCTGCCACTGACACCTCAAGCATCATTGGATCTGCCGGGTCAAATGGCCCAAGTGGGAGAGCAGCTTGCACAGCAGCCTGGACCTGTTGCAGAGCCTTCTCCTGTTCTGGACCCCACTCAAAACTGGCAGCCTTTGAGTCACTTGATAAATGGGCCAGAATAACACACCCAAATGACAAATATGTTGCCTCCAAAATCCAAACAGGCCCACTAGGCATTGTGCCTCTTTCTTGATTGTAGAAGGGGCCAAATGCAGCAACTTATCCTTCACCTTAGAAGGAATATCTCGACAAGCCCCAAACACTGGACCACTAGAAATTTTACTGAGGTAGAAGGTCCCTGAATTTTACTCAGATTTATTTCCCATCATCTGGCATGTAAACGTCTCACCAATAAGTCCAGTTTGTTTGCTACTTCTCACTCACTGGACCCAGTTAGCATAATATGATCAATGTAATGGACCAGTGTGGTACCTTGCGGAAGTGAAAAGCGATCAAGGTCTCTCTGAATAAGATTATGACACAAAGATGGAGAGTTGATATACTCCTGAGGTAGGATGATAAAGGTATATTCCTCGTCTTGCCAGCTGAAGGCAAATTGCTTCTGGTGCACCTTATGGACAGGAATGGATAAAAAGGCATTTGCCAAATCAATAGCTGTATACAAGGTACCAGGAGATGTCTTAATTTGCTTAAGCAATAAAACCACATCTGGTACAGCAACTGCAATTGGAGTCACCCCTCGGTTAAGCTGACAACAATCCATGGTCATTCTGAAAGATCCATCTGTCTTTTGCATGGGCCAAATAGAGTTGAATGGGGATGTGGTGGGAATCCCCACCCCTGCATCTTTCAAGTCCTTGATGGTGGCACTAATCTCCGTGATTCCTCCAGGGATGCGATATTGTTTTTGATTTACTATTTTTCTAGGTAGAGGCAGCTCTAATGGCTTCCATTTGGCCTTTCCCACCATAATAGCCCTCATCCTACTAGTTGGGGAGCCAATATGGGGGTTCTACTAACTGCTAAGTATGTCTATACAAATTATGCATTATGGCACTGAGGAAATGACCACAGGATTAGTCCAGAGACCACTGGACCCACAGTAAGCCAGACCTGAGCTAAAACTCCAATTAATTACCTGACCTCTAAAAGCCCCTACTTTAACTGGAGGACCACAGTGGTGTTTTGGGTCCCCTGGAATAAACATCAGCTCAGAGCCAGTGTCCAGTAGTCCCTGAAATGTCTGATCATTTCCCTTTCCCCAGTGCACAGTTACCGTGGTAAAAGGCCGGAGGTCTCCTTGGGGAAAGATGGGACAAAGATTCACTGCATAAACTGTCAATAATGTAGTGAGGTCCTTCCTCAAGGGGACCCAGCCTCCCCTTCATTCAAGGCTTCCTGTCTGTAAACTGGCTCAAGTCTGGAAATTAATTGAGGGGCTGTGATTCTCTGTTTTTATAATTCAAATTAGTTTGTTGCCCATTCAACCTGGAAGTTTGCTGCTTATATAAATTAAATAAGAATGCAGTAGGCTTCCTATCAATTTCACTTCTAGGAAAACTGATTTATTAGCCAATGCCAGAGCTCTACATGAGAAAACTGATTTATTGTCCAATGCCAGAGCTCTACATGAGTCAGACTATTCTGATGGCTGCTTTGCCTCTGCTGTCTATTATAGTAGCTACACCCACCTTGCCTTTGAAGGTTGAGTGCCACCACTTGCCACTTGGCCCCTGGCACCTCAGGATCAGTTATTCCTATTGCATTTAAATTTTATAGTTGAGTGACTGCAGTTCCTACTGTAATATCTGGCATACAGAGAAGAGCAATCACAGAGCTCTTCAAGGATGCAGGTGCTCCCCTCACAAATCTATTTCACAAAGTATTGGTCAAGGATATATCTTTTGGACTCTCCCATCTGGGATAAGTAGGTCAAAAGTGACTAATCCACTCTAGCATCCCTATCCCTCAAGCCTTTACATCCCTTCTTCTACATTAAACAAAAAGACATTAGGCATATCCAGCTCACTCACAATGGGCCATCTTTTAATCCATATTTCAGCTAAGCAAGCAAGCAAACTATTAGAACCTTTTTTTAACTCCCCAAGCTGCAAAATTAAATGCAGAATCACTGCTTACTGGGCCCAAATCAATAAATTCAGGCTGATCCACCTCTGTTCCTCCCACCATTATTGCACACCCTTAATATTCATTCCCATGCCTGTTCTCCAGATTTATGCTTATATAAATTAGAAAATTCAAGTAGTTCTTTTTGAGTGTAGCTGACCTCCTCATGGGTTACACTCTGAACCTCACCTCTAAGGGCCTGCTGGGACGTTAGTCTAGTTATAGGTCTAGAAGAAACAGGGGTGTGGGGGTGGGTCCTGAGGAGAATCAACATTGTCTTGCCTGGCAACTGCCTCGGGGGAGGCCATCACTGTTGCCTCAGACAGTGTAGGGTTTATCTCTTCAGACAATGGTGGAAAAGCTGATGGCAGCATGGGTCAGGGAGAGGATGTTGCCACTACTGAGAATGTGGAAGCTGTTTCTTCTGGCAAAAAAAGGTTCGTTACAGTCTATAAGCTCAGTGTCCCCAGCTTCATTGGGGTCCTCTCACACATCCCCATTCCAAGTTGCTGGGTCCCATTTTTTTCTGATCAATGCCCTCACTTTAACAGTAGACACCTGGCAAGGCTGTGCACACACCTTTCATGGCAGGTCAGCCACTCTCATGATAAGAGCCTGTGTCTGATTTTCCACAATTCTAGCTCTTTCTCTACAGGAGATAAGATCCTCACTCAGAGCAATCTTGGAAGATTTGAGACTTTGAGACTCAGTATCTGCTTCTGAGGCAGGGAGTTAGAATCCCTGAGTTCATCATTTCCTTTCTTCACTTTGTCCAGTGAACTGAGGAGCAACCAACCAACTTCATTATGTTCCTTGGTTCTCCACATATGGTAAAAGGTATTATGTATAGAGTCACTAAAGTCCGTGCCTCTGATGATTAGTGAATCACAAGTGTCAAATGCATTTATTTTGCATAACTCTCTAAAGAGTTCATGCCAAGGACTATCAATGTTCTCCATACTATTAGGAGTCGAGTCCTTAGCATCTTTGGGTCTAATCACATTAAGCAGCCAACTCCAGAAACCCCAAAACCAATCAAAGAACTCCACCCTTAATATTCTGTTCCTCTAGAATCACTCCTAGTTTCAAATTCTGTATTAGTCAGAGGTCTCCATATCGACAGAACTAATGAGACAGATGTATATATATAAGGAGAGTTTATTAAGGACTATTAACTCACACAATCACAAGGTCCCACAATAGGCCATCTGCAAGCTGAGGAGCAAGGAAGCCAGTATGAGGCCAAAAGGTGAAGAACTTGTAGTCCAATGTTAGAGGGCAGGAAGCATCCAGCAAGGGAGAAAGATGTAGGCTGGGAGGCTAAGCCAGTCTAGTCTTTTCATGTTCTGCCTGCTTTTATTCTGGACTTGCTGGCAGCTGATTAGATTGTGCCCACCCAGATTAAGGGTGGATCTGCCTTTCCTAGTCCACTGACTCAAATGTTAGTCTCCTTTAGCAACATCTTCATAGACACACCCAGCAATAATACTTTGCATCCTTCAATCCAATCAAGTTGACACTCAGTATTAACCATCACACCACTACACCCATCTTATGAGAAGTGGGTCATTTCTCACCCATTTCAGATTAAAGGGAGTTTTTTAATCTGAAAGAAAAGGATGATAAAGTGCCAAAAGAAAACAATTAAGAAATAAAACTCAGTAGTAATATTAGGTAAGCAGACAAATTCAGAATACTCTAATACTGTAATCATGGTATGTAACATTTATATCTCTAGTATGAAGACTAAAAGACAAATATATCAAAAATAATAATAACCACAGCAAACTGATGAGAGACAGACAATGTAAAAATATTTAATGTAGATAATAAAAAGTCAAAATGTATGGAGGATGAAGTTAAAGTGTATAGATTTTTAGTTTTTCCTTTGTTTCTTTTATTTTGTTGTAATCAAAGTTTGATTTTCATCAGTTTAAAATAACTTATTACATCTATGAAATGGTTTGTTTGGTTTTTTTGAGATGGAGTCTCGCTCTGTCATCAGGCTGGAGTGCAGTGGTGCGATCTTCCCCTAGTACTTCCCCAGAACTAGGGGGTGACACAGCCTGGTTTACAACTGACCCAGGGTGAGAAGAGTGCTGCAGTGGGAGCAGGCACACATCCACAAATGGCAAGCACGAGCACTGCCTGCAGAGGAACCTACTCCACAAGAAATTCTGGGAGTTGGCAACAGGGGCCAGACCCAAGAGGAAGCCCAAAACCCTCAGCAAGAGAAGTATCACTTGAGGGAGAGGCCAAGATGGTTGACTAGAAGCAGCTAGTGTGCATGACTCTCATGAAGAGGAATGGAATGAGTGAGTAAATACAATACCTTCAACAGAAACATCCAGGTACTCGCATTGGGAATAATCAAGCAAACAATTTGACCCATGGAGAATGAAGAAAAGCAAGACAGCAGCCAGGCGCTGTGGCTCATGCCTGTAATCTCAGCACTTTGGGAGGCCAAAGTGGGCAGATCACTTGAGGTCAGGAGTTCAAGACCAGGCTGGCCAACATGGCAAAACCCCATCAATAATAAAAATACAAATTAGCTGGGCATGGTGGCGTGTGCCTGTGGTCACAGCTACTTGGGAGGCTGAGGCATGAGAATCACTTGAACCCAGGAGATGGAGGTTGCAGTGAATTGAGATAGCACCACTGCACTCCAACCTGGGAAACAAAGTGAGACTCTGTCAGAGGAGAGAGGAGAGGAGGGGAGGGGAGGGGAGGAGAGGCAGAACAACAGCCCATCTGGGAGCAACCCAGAGCCAGGGGAACCTCCCCCACCCAAAGAAGCAACGAGTGAACGTGTGACCCCGGGAAACCATGCTTCTCCTATGGATCTTTGCAACCCTAGGGTCAGGAGAGCTCCTTGTGAACCCACACCACAAGGGCCTTCAGTCTAACAGACAGAGCTATGTGGAGTCTCGGCAGAGCAGCTGCTCAGGCATGTTTGGAGACCCTGGAGCCTTAGATACTCAGGCTGTCCAGGAAAAGTAGCTGCAGCTCTGACTAAGTGTGAGTTTAGACCCCCATATATACCCCTAGGAAAAATGCTAAATCCAGTGGGCTGAGCTGTGACAGTCTGTAGGCCCCACTTGCATGGCACCTCACAAGATAAGACCCACTGGCTTGGAATCCCAGCCAGCCACTGGTAGCGACATTGTACCTCCCTAAGAAGGAGCTCCTAGGGGGAGGGGGGGAGGGGGCGGGCTGCCATCTTTGCTGTTTAGGTGCCTTAGCTGTTCCAGTCTTCAGGCTTTGAAGATTCTTAGCAGACCAGGGGCAGAAGGTAACTCACAGCACAGCTGCTCTATCAAAACATGGCCAGACTGCTGCTTTAAGCAGGTGCCCAATTCCATTCCTCCTCACTGGGAGGGACCTCCCAACCGGGGGTCACCTCCAGCCATGCCTGTCGGTGTTCTCCGGTCAACAAAGAGTTGAATTCTCTGTGGGACAGTGCTTCCAGAGGGAGGGGTAGGCTGCCATCTTTGTTGTTTCTGCAACTTAGCTGTTTCAGCCTTCAGGCATTGGAGAGTCTGAGCCGACTGGGGATAAAAGGGATGCCCCAGCACAGCATAGTTGCTCTATAAAAACGTGGCCAGACTGCTGCTTTAAGTAGGTCCTGGATCCCATTCTTCCTCGCTGGGCAGGACCTCCCAAGTGGGACCTCCAGCCACCCTGTCAGTGTTCTCCAGCCAACAAATATTTGTAAGCTTCCTGGGACAGAGCTGCTAGAGTAAGAGGCTGGTCATTACTTTTACTGTTTGGGTGACTCAGTCATTCCAGCCTTTGGGCTTTAGAGTGTCTGAGGTGACCAGGTGCTGAAGTGGACCCCCAGCCCAGCACAGCTGCTCTATCAAAAGGTGGCCAGACTGCTTCTTTAAGTGGGTCCCTGATCCTGTTCCTCCTCACTGGGTGGGACTTCCCAAATGGGGTCTCCAGTCTCATCCTATTGGTTCCTTTGGGCCAGCAACAGGCCTATACCTCCCTGGGAAAAAGCTCCCACAGGAAGGGGCAGGCTGGCATCTTTGCCGTTTTGTAGACTTCACTGGTGATACTTCCAGGTTCTAGAAAATCCAAGGCAACTACGGACTGGAGTGGGCCCTAAGCATTTCACAGCAGCCCTACGGAAAAGTGGCCAGATGGTTACATGGGTGTCTGTTTCCATATTTCCTCACCTGGCAGGTCCTCCAGGCCTGGGCCTCCAGCCACACCCAACCAGAGCTATTAAGCCAGTAGCAACCCAGCAATTCCCTGTACAGAGCCTCCAGGGGCAACTGAAAGCCTCTCTGCTACACCCTCTGCAGTGGAACTGCCCTTGCCATCCTTGGAATAATGAAGGAGCAAAAACCCTAAGTACCTTATCCACACCTCCAACAAGCTGCAGTTGACCCAAGGAGAGGAGGCCAGTCCATCTCCCATGGGTCCCATACATACCCCGCTGCTCATCACCAGACAGCGAACCCCTGGCTTGGGCCCACAGCACAGACCTTCCATCCTGATCTTACTGCACTAAGCAATTGCTGACCTGCATCATTCTGGTGTGGAGCCCCCAGGAGACAAGCAAACAATCCTTGGCCACAACTATTACTAAGATCTCTTTCTCTGCTGCCTACAAATCGGGGAAGGAACATAAACACTGAGATCACCCCAGAGCTGCAGTGGGTAGTCCAGGAGTGCCAAGTCATGATCTACAGCCAGCACTCGAGGGGGAGAAGAACCCACACTGTCAGAACGTTAAGAGGGAACATGGCTATAACTGTGAGAAAACATAGGGGAGCCACAGAACCAAACAAGAGTCTACCAATTGACCAATAAGCCTAAGTGCCACCTGCTGGATCACACCTCAAAGCTTCAACACCAAAAATACCTCACTAACATACCCACCTCTAAAACCAGAGACAAAAAGGCAGCTTCAAATAAACACTTTGCACAATGCCTTGGTCCAGTGAATACACCCAGAAAAAAAAAAAAAAAAAGTCTATTGACTATCCTCACTCTACACTGAAGTTAAAGCAACACCCACATGCAGAGATGAGAAAGAAGCTGTGAAAGAACTCCAGTGACTCAAGTGGACAGAGTGTTTTATGTCCTCCAAATGACTGCTACCAGATAATACAAAAACACACTTAACCACACAGACCAGTGTCACTGTAAAGCCATACAAACCATACAAAGAGGCTAACATAATCACCAGCTAACAGTACAATGACAGGACCAAATCCACACATATCAATACTAACCTTGGGTATAAAGGGGCTAAATGCCCCACTTAAAAGGCACAGAGGAAAGTGGGATAAAAAGGCAAAACCCAATGGTATGCTGTTTTCGGAGACTCATCTCACATGTAATGACACCCATAGGCCCAAAATAAATAGATGGAGGTAAATCTACCAAGCAAATGGAAAACAGAAGAAAGCAGGGTTCCAATCCTAATTTCAGAAAAAAAACCATACCTCACACCAACAAAGATAAAAAAGACAAAGACGGGCATATAATGGTAAGTGATTCAATTCAACAAGATGATCTAACAATCCTAAATATAAATGCATCCAATAGAAAAGCACCCAGATTCATAAAGCAAGTTCTTAGAAATCTAAAAAGAGATACAGGCTCCCACACAATAATTGTGGGAGACTTCAACACTCCACTGACAGTATTAGACAGATCATTGAGCCATAAAATTTACAAAGATATTAAAATTAACAAAGATACTAAAATTAACAAAGGACCAAACCTCGACCTTGGACAAAATGGATCTAATAGAATTTTAAAGAACTCTCCACCCCAAAACAATAGAATATACATTCTTCTCATCACCACAGGGCACATACTCTAAAATCGGCCACATAATTGAACATAAAACAATCCTCAACAAATGTAAAAGAACTGCAATCATACCAAACACACTCTGAGACCAGAGCACAATAAAAATAGAAGTCAGCACAATTAAAATTGTTCAAAACCATGCAATTACATGAAAATTAGACAACATGCCCTGAATGACTTTTGGGTAAATAATGAAATTAAAACAGAAGTCACCAAGTTCTTTGAAAATAATGAGAACAAAGATACAACATACCAGAATATCTTGGACACAGCTAAGGCAGTGTTAAGAAAGACACCCATAGCACTAAATAACCACATCAAAAAGTTGGAAAGATCTCAAATTAACAACACAATCTCACAACAAAGAATTAGAGAAAGAAGAACAAATCAACCTTGAAGCTAGCAGAAGACAAGAAATGCAAAAATCAGAGGTGAACTGAAGGAAATCAAGCCAAGAAAAACCATTCAAAAGATCAATGAATCCAGGAGTTGTTTTAGAAAATAAAATATATAGACCACTAGATAGATTAACAAAGAAGAAAAGAGAGAAGGTCCAAATAAACACAATTAGAAATGTTGAAGGGAATGTTACTACTGACCCCATAGAGATAAAAACAACCATTAAAAACTACTGTGAACACATCTATGCACACAAACTAAAAAATCTAGAAGAGATGGATAAGTTTCTGGACACATACAACCCCCCCAAGACTGAGCCTGGAAGAAATTGATTCCCTGAACATACCAATAATGAGCTCCGGAATTGAATCAGTAATAAATAGTCTACCAACCATGAAAAATCCAGAACCTGATAGATTCACAGCTGAACTCCACAAGATGTACAAAGAAGAGCTGGTTCCATTTCTACAAAAACTATTTCAAAAAATTCAGAAGAAGGGACTCCTCCCCAACTCATTCTATGAGGCCACTATCATCTTGATACAAAAACCTGGCAGAGACATGACCAAAAAAAGAAAACTTCAGGCCAATATCCTTGATGAACATCAGTGCAAAAATCCTCAGCAAAATACTTGCAAACCAAATCCAGCAGCACATCAAAAAGTGAATGCACCATGATCAAGTAGGCTTCATCCCTGGGAGGCAAGGTTGGTTCAACGTATGCAAATTAATAAATGTGATTCAACACATAAACAGAACTAAAGACAAAAACCACATGATTATCTCAACAGATGCAGAAAAGATACATTCAATAACCCTCCAAGAAAAGATACATTCAACAACCCTCCATGTTAAAAACTCTCAATAAGTTATCGAAAGAACATACCTCAAAATAATAAGAACCACCTATGACAAACTCACATCCAACATTATAATGAATGGGCAAAAGTTGGAAGCATTCCCATTGAAAACCAGCAAAAGACAGGATGTCCCCTCTCACCACTTCTATTCAACATAATATTGGGGTCCTAGCCAGAGTAATCAGGCAAGAGAAAGAAATAAAGGGTGATATGGTTTGGCTGTGTCCCCACCCAAATCTCATCTTAAATTATAGTTCCTATAATCTCCAGGTGTCATGGGAGGGACCTAGTGGGAGGTAACTGAATCATAGGGGTGGTTATTCCCATGCTGCTGTTCTCATTATAGTGAATGGGTTCTCAGAAGATCTGATGGATTTATAAGGGGCTTTTCCTCACTTTTGCTTGGCACTTCTCTTTCCTGCAGCAATGTGAAGAAGGATGTGTTTGCTTCCCTTTCTGCCATGATTGCAAATTTCCTGAGGCTTCCCCTGCATGCTGAACTGTGAGTCAATTAAACTTTATAAATTACCCAGTCTCAGGTATGTCTTTATTAGCAGCATGAGAATGGACTAATACAGTAAATTTGTACTGAGGGAGTGGGGCACTGCTATACAGATATCTGAAAATGTGGAAACAACTTTGGAACTGGGTATCAGGCAGAGGTTGGAGCAGTTTGGAGGCCTCAGAAGAAGACAGGAAAATGTAGGAAAGTTTAGAACTTCTTAGAGACTTGGAGGGCCCAGAATATAGGAAGATGTGGGAAAGTTTGGAACTTCTCAGAGACTTGTTGAATGACTTTGACCAAAATGCTGATAGTGTTATGGACAATAAACTGAGGTAGATTCATGGAGATAAGGAACTTTTTGGGAACTGGAGTAAAGGTCACCTTTGTCAGGCTTTAGCAAAAAGACGTGGCATTTTGCCTCTGCCCTAAAGATGTGTGGAATTTTGAACTTGAGAGATATGACTTAGAGTACCTGGCAGAAGAAGTTTTAAGAGGCAATGAGTTCAAGAGGAATCAGAGCATAAAAGTTTGGAAAATTTGCAGCCTGATGATGTGATAGAAAAGAAAAACCCATTTACTGCAGAGAAATACAAGCCTGCAGCAGAAATTTGCAGAAGTAATGAGGAACTGAATGTTAATCACCAAGAAAATGGGTGAAATGTCTCCAGGGCATGTCAGAGACCTTCAGGGAAGCCCCTTCCATCACAGGCCTGGAGGCCTAGGAGGGAAAATGGTTTTATGGACCAGACCCAGGGCTCCTCTGCTCTATGCAACCTTGGGACATGATGCCCTGCCTCCTAGCTGCATCAGTTCCAGCCATGGCTAAAAGGAGCCAACATACAGTTCAGGCCATTGCTTCAGACCCAGGATTTGGCAGCTTACACATGGTATTGGGCTTGTGGGTACACAGAAATCAAGAATTGAGGTTTAGGAACCTCTGCCTAGATTTCAAAGGATATATGGAAATGCTTGACTGTCTAGGCAGAAGTTTGCTACAGGAGTGGAGCCCTCATGGAGAATCTCTGCTAGGGTAGTGTGGAAAGGAAATGTGGGGTCAGAGCCCCCACACATAATCCCCACTGGGGCACTGCTTGGTGGAGCTGTGAGAAGAGGGCCACCATCTTCCAAATCCCAGAATGGTAGATCCACCAACTTCTTGCACCATACACCTGGAAAAGCCAGACACTCAACACCAGCCCATGAAAGCAGCCAGGAGGGGTGTTGTATCCTGCAGAGCCACAGACGCAGAGCTGCCCAAGGCCATGGAAGCCCACCTCTTGCATCAGTGTGCCTTGGATGTGAGACATGAAGTCAAAGAAGATCATCTTGAAATTTTAAGGTTTAATGACTGCCCTATTCAATTTTGGAATTGCATGGGGACTGTAGCCCCTTTTTTGGCCAATTTCTGCCTTTTGGAATGGGTGTATACTTACTGAATGTCTGTACTTCCATTGTATCTAGGAAGTAACTAAGTTGCTTTTGATTTTACATGCTCATAGGCAGATGGAACTTGCCTTGTCTCAGATGAGACTTTGGACTTGGACTTTTGAGTTAATGCTGGAATGAGCTAAGACTTTGGGGGACTGTTGGAAGGGTATGATTGTGCTTTGAAATGTGTGGACATGAGATTTGGGAGAGGCCAGGGATGCAATGATATGGTTTAGCTGTGTCCCCCCCCCCAAATCTCATCTTGAATTGTAGCTTCCATAATCCCCACATGTCAGGGAGGGACCCAGTGGGAGGTAATTGAATCATGGGGGTGGTTAATCCCATCCTGCTGTTCTTACGATAGTGAGGGAGTTCTCATGAGATCCGATGGTTTTATGAGGTGCTTTTCCCCCTTTTGCTTGGCACTTCTCTTTCTTGCTGCCATGTGAAGAAGGATATGTTTGCTTCCCCTTCTGCCATGATTATAAGTTTCCTGAGGCCTCCCCCAGCCATGCTGAACTGTGAGTTAATTAAATCTCTTTCCTTTATAAATTGCCCAGTCTCGAGTATGTCTTTATTAGCAGTGTGAGAATGGACTAATACAAAGGGCATGCAAATAGAAAGAGAGGAAGTCAAACAATCTTTATTTGCAGACAACATAATTCTGTATCTAGAAAACCTCAGTGTCTCAGCCCAAAAGCTCCTCCAGCTGATAAGCAACTTCAGCAAAGTTTCAGGATACAAAATCAATGTGCAAAAACCACTAGCATTCCTGTACACCAACAACAGCCAAACTGAGAGCCAAATAAAAAAGGCAATCCCATTCACAATTGCCACTAAACGAATAAAATATCTAGTAATACAGCTAACCAGGGAAGTAAAATATCTACAATGAGAATTACAAAATACTGCTCAAAAAAAAAAAAACAAAGACATAAACAAATGGAAAAACAGTCAATGCTCATGCATAGGAAGAATCAATATTAAAATGACTATACTGCCCATAGCGATTTATAAATTCAATGCTATTCCTATCAAACTACCAATGACATTCTTCACAGAACAAGAAAAACAAACTATTTAAAAATTTCTATCAAACCAAAATGAAACCCTGAATAGTCAGGTGCAAAAAAAACAAAGCTGAAGCCATTACATTACTTGACTTTAAACTATACTACAAGGCTACAATAATCAAAACAATATGGTACTGGTACAAAAACAGCCACATAGACCAATGGAACCAAACAGAGAGCCCAGAAATAAGGCTGCACATCTACAACCATTGATTTTCAACAAAGCTGACAAGCAATGGGGAAAAGACTCCCTATTCAATAAATGGTGCTGGGATATCTGGCTAGCCATATGCAGAAGATTAAAGCTGGACCCCTTCCTTACACCATACACAAAAATCAACTCAAGATGGATTAAAGACTTAAATGCAAGCCAAGCACAGGGGCTCATGCCTGTAATCCCAGTACTCTGGGAGGATGATGTGGGTAGATCACTTGAGGCTAGGAGTTTGACTAGCCTGGCCAATATGGCAAAACTCCACTGAAAATACAAAAAAAAAAGGCTGGACATGGTGGCACATACCTGCCTATAATCCCAGCTACTCAGGAGGCTGAGGCACAAGAATCCCTTGAACCCAGTGGGTGAAGGTTGAGAGGTTGCAGTGAGCTGAGATCACACCACTGCACTCCAGCCTGGGTGAGAGAGTGAGACTCTGTCTCGGGGGGAGGGCGGGGAGGCGGGGTGGAGACTGAATTCTAAAACCCAAAACTAAAAAACCATGGTGACAAACTAAGCAATATCATCCCGAACATAGGAATAGGCAAAGATTTCATGACAAAGACACCAGAAGCAACCACAACAAAAGCAAGAATTGGCAAGTAGGATCTAATTAAACTTCAGAGCTTATGCACAGCAAGAGAAACTATCAACATAGTAAACAGAAAATTCAAAGAATGGGAGAACATGTCTGTAAACTGTGCATCTGACAAAGGTCTAATATTCAGCATCTATAAGTAACTTAAACAAATTTACAAAAGAAAAACAACCCCACTAAAAAGTAAGCAAAGGACATGAACAGACATTTCTCAAAATAAGACATACATGTAGGCAACAATCATATGAAAAAAAGCTCAGTATCACTGATCATTAGAGAAATGTGAATCAAAACCACAATGAGATACTATCTCACACCAGTCAGAATGGATATTAATAAAAGGCAAAAAATAACCGATGGTGGTGAGGTTGCAGAGAAATGAGAACACTTATACACTGTCGGTGGGAGTGTAAATTAGTTCAACTATTGCAGAAACCAGTACGCCAATTCCTCAAAGGGCTAAAGGCAGAACTACCATTGGACCCAGCAATTCAATTACTGGGTATATACCCAAAGGAATATAAATCACTCTACCATACAGACACATGCACATGAATGTTCTTTGTAATACTATCCACAATAGCAAAGAGATGGAATCAACATAAATGACCATAAATGGCAAACTGAATAAAGAAAATGTGGTACATATACACCATGGAAAACTACACAGCCTTAAAAAAGAATAAGATTATGTCTTTTGTAGGAACATGGATGGAGCTGGAAGCTATTATCCTTAGCAAACTAATGCAAGAACAGAAAACCTAATATTGCATGTTCTCCCTTATAATTGGGAGCTAAGTGATAAAAACTTATGAACACAAAGAAGGAAAGAATAGACACTGGAATCTACTTGACGGTGGAGGGTGGAAGGAGGGAGAGGAGCAGAAAAGATAACTATTGGGTACTGAGCTTAATACCTAGGTGATGAAATAATATGTACAACAAACCCCCATGATACATGTTAACCTATGTTACAAACCTTCACATGTACCCCCAAACCTACAAGTTTTTTCAGAAAGTGGGAACCTGACACTTAAACAACTTCTCACAGGGTCTGGGGCAGAGTTGGGAGGATCACCTGGAAAGAGTTTTAGACATGCCATTATTCATCTCTTACCCCTAAACCAACTAAATGAGTATCTCTGGGGATGGGATCTGACAGTGATCTTTCAAAAAAAAGCTCTCCTAGATAATTCTAATGTAGCCAGAGATGAAAAACTCCTGCTCTAGACAAGTAGTAGTTCAAAGTGTAGTTCGTAGACCAGTATCACTTGGGTAATTGTAGAAATGCAGATTCTCAGGCCCCACCCAGCCCTGCTGAAACAGAAGCTCTGCAGGTGGGATAATTTGTGTCTTAACAAGCCCTCCAGGTGATTCTGATGCTTGCTCAAGCTGGAGAACTACTGATTTAGATAAGTCATGTCAGACAAAAAAAAATCAGGAAGGCAGGCAGGTTGAAATTGCTCAGGTTGGAAGTCCACTGTGGTTCCCTTTTGTACTTTAAAGAAGAATGAAAATTGCACATTGCTGTCCCCCATACAGCTTTTGAGAGGGGAGGGCATCTAACCTTCCACCTTTATCTCTCAAAGAGCCAGGGAAAGACATAGACCTCTTGGTTCCAACTGGATTTTAGGATTGTAAATAAAATGCAGAGACTAATAATGCAAAGTTGTCTGACCGACAGAAAGGACAGCTGACCCTTGTGCCTAAGAGGGAGGTAGGGAGAGAGGAAGGGAGGGAGGGCAAGGGCTTTCCAGACCAGAAAAGAATAACCTGAAAATAAAATGACTAAAACAAAAAAAAGAAAAATATCATCTATATCAAGAAACTGCAGATGGAAGTTTCCCTACACTGGAGCTTCCTAAGAAACCCACAAAGCAGCCTGGGAGAGGAAGAGCATTTGGGCAACTGCCATAGAGGGGCAGCAACACCAGCTCATTCAGTTTAGACTCTCATGTCCCATTCCCTCTCCTCTTTCCCTTCCCCTCCCTCACCCTGCAAGAGCCAGAAACAACTTCAAGGATAGGGATGAAGGGGTGAAAAATCCAAGAGGGATCATCAAAGGGCAAATTATGCTCCTCTTCCCTATTGTGGGTTGCCTTCCAATCCTGGGGCAGGAACAGACTGGGAAAGGGGAAAAAATTTAATTGGGTAAGAGATAGAGGTTTGTATTTAGATAAAACCAAAGTTTCTAATATCTGAAAATGAGACTTTCTCAAAGTTTCTAATATCTGAAAATGAGACTTTTTCCAATTCCTGAATATGATTAGAAAACTATGGGATCTGTCTGAAATCATTTCCCAGGATGAAGAAGGCAGAGCAGACAAAAAGAGTTCAAGAGCAAGGTAAAAATAAATAATGAAATAAAGTTTCTTCCTGCCAGCATCTTACCAATAAATAAAATAGTTACATGGAAACATTTCTAGATCCAGCCCAGAAGACACGTGTCCCCTTGTTCTCTTGAGGAAAGAAAATTAACATAGAGAAAATTAACAAAGAAAAATAACATACACTCAGTATATGCCTTGAGGAAAGATATAGGATATGGGGATGATTCATATATTCCAAATCTTACTGATAAGGAAACTGACACTCTGACCAAGGAGGCAGCTGATATTGATCATGGCGATAGCATTTGCTAAGTGCTATGCGCCAGCTGTGTGCTGAGAGTCTTGCACGCATATTTCACTGAATCCTACAATAACCCTGGGAGGTAAGTTCTATTATTATCCCCAGCACAGGAAGCCAAACTCAGGTCTTTCCTGTATCCTGCTTCACCATCCTAGGAAGCCTGGTGCTCTGGGAAGCCAAAGAGAAGCTTAAGGCAAGAAATCTCATTTTGCTTTCAATCTATAGTGAGGAAAAGGTATTATAGGCACCCCTAGAGTTAAAGAAAATGTGTTTTAGATTTAATGCCCACTTTTCTTTTCATGTCAGGAGCAGATCCTTGCAACAAAATTACAGAAGAGAGTGGATTTTACTAATTATCCATTTGTAGCCCAAAATTACTTGATTCATACCAATAGTTACTGGGCTGTTTCAAAAATACTCATTTTCTCAATTTAAAGCTGTCAGACACAAACTCTTCAGTTGCAGCATGGTATAAAATTAACCACCAAGCACATTTCTACTGCCAAGAATAAAGACTTAGAACCACAAAATGTGGATGGCTTACTGTGCTATAGTTAACTTTATAGTCAGCATTATTAGTTTCCTTCCTAAGGAGGAGCACAATATTAGGCTTGGACATATTGCTCAGTGGCAGGTAGTCTCAGAGAAATGTATTCCCAAGGAGTCATAGAAACTGTACTAGCTGAAGCAGAATAGTTATAGTATACAAGTGCACAAATTACAGAAGTAAGAAGGACAAGGATGCGGACAGCAAAACAATCATTCCAGTTTTCTCAGGGAATAGAATGTGATATTTGTAAATCTTAGCTATGATGGTACTGAAATCCACAAAGATACCTTCAGTTACCACCTCAGCCTTTTATTTTTATCTGCATGGCAAGGTTACATTCTGTTGTTTCAGTAAAGAAATGCATTTTTCAATTTTTTAGGCTATGTATTAAGAAATCTTACTGCATAGAGACTTCAGTTAATTTTTAGAAATCAGTTTTATAACCAATTCTGCATCCTCTCTATCTTTATGCTGAGCTTGTTTTGAGTAAATGTATTGCGTAGCCAATATCTTTCATTCCTTCGCTGTGTTAGGATTTGTTTTCTGGGTTCTTAACACATAAGACATAGTGTCATACACCGTTGTGGAATTGGTTTTCAAGGCGGGCGATAAGAAAATGGAGGATTTGGAAAGGACCTAAAGGAAGCAAGAAACTGTCAGATTTCTTAAATACTTTTAACCTCTCTGAGTTTGCTCATTTTATTATCCCCTTTCTTTACCCCTTTGGATGATTCGTTATTAAACAATTAAAATAAAAAGATCACGTGTTCTGTCTTTGGGTACAGAAAGCAAAAGGGAAGGACTGCATCTGAGTCCTCAGCCAGATTCATTGAGAGAGGGCACCTCCCAACCCCTTGCACCAAACACACACAAGAAGTAAGAAGTTAAGGAGTAGCATCATCTAATGAGACAAGATTCCAGGCTCAGTTAAAACAGAAGACATAAAAGGAAGAAAGCCAGAGCCCTTGGGACAACGTGGGCCATGTTGTGGGAGATGAGGGGAGGTCACAACAGAGCAGTGACAAATGCACAATCCAGAGGACTGCTGATCCTTGTTCTGCCTTCCCCTTTGGGGGCGGTAAGGATGGGGTTGTGTTTAGGCAAAGCACCGTACCACTGTAGCATATGCCAGACCAGCAGGGTCATGTTCAACAAAATGTTTTCAATTGACTTTGTCTTGAAGAAGGTATAACCAAAACACTTTTCCCCATTTAGAGAATTTGATAAAGAATGTCCAGGCATTTATTATTCTCTGGTATTGTGGGCCCATCAAGCCAAGCCAAAAACTGTCCCCTTAAACTAAAGAACTAAAGTGATTCTCCACAACTTAGTATGCTGAGCAGTTTTGAAATCAAAGTAAAACAGAATAGAAAAGTAGTTAAAAGGAGAGATTACTTGAGTCATCACATAGAAATGTTTCCTACAAGGTAGGCCTTTTTTGTTTGTTTGTTTAATTTCCCTCTCCAGAGCAAGCCCTCAAGGGGAAAGGAAAAAAAAAAGATTTGTGTACATTGCTTATATTCAGACATTCACATTTGGAATATCTACTGAAACTACAACAAAATGATCTCAGAAACTTGGACAAACACTGCAATTTAAAAAATAATGACTGCTCCTTCCAAACCAATCTCAGAGGCAACAAGGAGTATAGCACGGCAAGGAGTCATTCTGCAGTTCATAAAAACAATTCTGCTTTATGAAAATGGGTGATATAAGAAACAAGCAAACATTCTCTATTTCTGAAGCATCCACAGTTCCTATGGTGGTATGTATATTAACCTGGATTATTCCCTTTTTAATTTTAAGTAACATACTGTTACCTAAATTTGTTTCTTTTCTTCTTTGTCATATTTTTCTTATGTCACATTTGCACCACTACAGTACAGAAACACCATGCTAGTAATTACATGTTCCTTACTATGTGTTTCTTCTCTGTTATGGGTTAATTCTTCTGATATTTGTCATGAAAACCTGGAAAATCGGATTTATGTTCATGGAAATAGAAGAAGAATGTTGGAAATGTCTGTCATCAATCCCAGATGTTCTGTCTGCTGAGATTCATAAAGCTGAAAGAGAATTTCAAGAAACTATTTGGGGATTTTAAAAACAGAATTTTATGTGGTCTGATATAATTTACTAATGTTCCAGAAGGGCAGATTACCTGAACAAATAGGTAGTTTCTCTTGAGCTCCTAGAGTTATTACTAATAAGACTGAACTAACTTTTGTGTGAGAGAATACACTGTTTATACATCAAAGGAATTCTCATGTATGCCTTGTGAGTACCAGAAAACAAGTGTCACACACCACCGAACACTTCAAATAATTATTGTATCAAAAGAGAGAGATGACACCAAAATTTCAACCAATTAAAAACATTAAAATACAAAACATGTAAGAGTAGCCATTGTTGTTTCCTACATGTACTGGTGATGGAGAATGGAATATAAAATAAAATATGATGAAAGTCAGCTTTATGCATGGTGGATCTTACTACTCATGATCCTGCTCAGTTTCTCCTCAATTAGAAAAGTAAATTATTGTTTGGTCTACCAAATACTGTTTGTCTCGAGGAAACTGAAATAGTCCACAATGATTTGGTTCAGCCCCCTTCCTGTTCAGATGTCCATATTTAAATAATCCAAAATATGTAGTTGTTCATCTAATTTTTAAAGCCCTTCAGAAATAGAAATCTTATAATCTCTTCATTATAATAAGATGCTTCCTTCATATAAATTTACTCTTTCTGTTTACGATTAAACCCACTGCAGTGAAAGTGGATCTTACCATGGCAGCAGATAAGACTTTTTGTTCATTGATAAAGAATCAACAATACATGATAGGGAGCAAAGAGACAGCAGTAGGAAATAAAGAGAAATATTAAGACCATCTCATGAACACATGGCCTACAGCAGTGGTTCTCAAACTGTAGCCTATATCAGAATCACTTGGAGAACATATTAAACAGATTGTTGGCCCCACCCCCAGAGTTTCTAATTTAGTAAGTCTGATGTAATATACCATCTAAAAAGTTTGCATTTCTAAAAATTTCCCAGTGATGCTAACATTGCTAGTCCGGGGACCACATTTTGAGAACCACTGTCCTTTAATATTTGTTCCTGCCAAAAGCCCTAACCTCCTGAGACACCCCTCCAAAAAATGTGTACAGTATAAAGATATGCAATTTTTTAATTTTTCGTTTCACCTAGAAACGTTTTTTACATGCTATAGGGATTAGGTCTGTTTCCCTAACATTTGTTTCCCTCATGATGGAGCTAATTACTCTCTTCCAAAAAGATCCAAAGTGTTAAATGGTTATTTCCCAGACTGGAGCGTCATCTAGAAGATGGTATTTATATTTCAAGGAGGAATAAGCAGGCCTCAGAACTTGGAGACATTTCTTGGTGGTAAAAATCAAGACACACAGGGCATTCTGGATGCTGGAGAGATTTCACTTATAAACCAAAGAATTGGAGTAAGGATTCAGGTCCATTATGTTTTCAAAGAGACCCTTTCAAGAGGGGAAGGGACTGCTGCTACCTCCTTCCCCATTATAAGCAGATAAAAATCATTTTTCTTGTTCTTTACCTCTGCAGTCTTCAGCTACTCCAGCAGAACATTTGGCCTCGCTTTTATCACATCATCCCAGAGGTGAAGTCTGGGGCAGCAGGGGCTGACATGCTTAAGAAATCTCTCTCTGATCCAGTATGCCTTGTGTGTGCACTCAGGATAAGTTAATAAAAATTAATATTAAGAACCCAATAGCATCCCAGCCCTAAATCACCTCTGCTATGATTAGGATGCCTAACAGTTCCTGATAAGAATCAGGACTGCACCCAATTGATTCTGTAAAAAGAGTATTAAATTGTATGCAAATTATTTCTATCTGGTGGAAAAAAATTACCCCATATGTTATCATTTATTGCCTTTAAGGCCATGAACAAGTTTCCAATCTAACTTAGTAATCTCATCTTAACATTCTCTTATTGAATTTCCTATAAATACCCAGTTTCTCAAATACGCTTGGAATCAGCTTTCTATATTACTGATTACTGCACTAATTGATGAGTTGAGTGAAATCATTGACAGGTGCTTATATTTGTATGAGTTACGTTTTGACCTATTTGAAAAATACATTTACCAGACGATCCCACAGTCATCACGCCAACAGAGTGTCTAGCAGATGTAGGTGGTCTGTGCTGTGTTTGCATCTCTGCCAACTAATCATGGAAATTCTGTCTCTTCTCTTGACCAAAAAAAAAAAAAAAAAAAAAAAAGCAGACTCAGCTTACTTGAGACATCACCATCATCTCTTCTTTAATATTTATATGCACTTTACCCTGCTTGAAATAGGAGAAAAGCAACTCTTATAGCCACTCTTTGGCAAAAGATTCTCCCAGAACGTCTAGGTAACACAACTCCAGGAACTCCTGGAAGTTCTCATGAAATTCCATTTAAATGATACCCTCTGAAGTTGTGCAATGTGGGTAGCTCTGAATCAGCCCCACTGGGTCTTCGGACAGAAAGGATCATTAAAGCATATTTGTATTTTATCCATACTCTGTGGATTTTTAGTTGTATAAATAACTGCTCCTCTAGAGGATAAAGAGCCTACCTAGGTCCACATCTAGAATTATGTAATTAACGAGGAAAGGGGAAGTTATAGGCTGCTTAAATGTACATAATGAGCCTCAGTCCATTCCATTTTTCTTGCTTTTATGCAGAAAGCCACTTCCTCCTCTGTAAAAGTAGATGCACTTAGTCATTTCTTGACTCTTACGCACTAAAGAAGCACAGAGGGTCAGAAAGACATGGCAAGCCCAGCTACCTCTACTTATTCCTTTCCAGAGCACCTTTGCCTCAGAAGAAAGTTCTGGTCCTTTCATCCAGCTATATACATGGTCCATGTAACAGCTCTTGGTAGAAATAATTTTGCTCAATCGTTGTTGTGTGTGAAGCCATTGACCTATGTTGAGATGTGCACAATCAACAACGCACCACAGAAGAGCTCTGTCAAGAATGTCATTCATTATATCACACAATGCCATTTCTATTAAGACTTCAGAAAATACCTGCCTGTCCCCATCCTCAGGAATACTTCTGTATCTCCAAAGCCACAAATATGTTTGTATCTTTTGTACACCTCACCCCATACATCTCTTTTCTGAATGGCTGCTAGAATCTCATACTCAAACTTGAGGGCCTTTTGGGTCTTTGTGATTGGCATTTTTAAAAGTAAAGTCATTTCTTGCTTCATTCTAATATCCATGCCTTTGTATTGTTGTCTTTTATTTCCCTTTAACATTATGTAATTTTACTCTCATTTACATTCTCTCTCTCACACACACACACACACACACACACACACACACATCTGTAAACATTAGACCTGTCTGGAACAACGCAGACAGAAGAAAGGAATTATAAATTCTCTAAGTCCAGGATTTATTATACTAGCCATTTGTTAACTTATGCCCTAATGACTGCACATATTTTTCATCTATGATTCTTCCTCTCCTTATTTCCCAATTCCCCCCCCCCAGTTTTATCATAAACACTAATCAGTGGCTTATCCAATATTCAGTGATTTTTTTAAAGAAATGCATCTCTTTACATCTGCTAGTTATTTAAAAGTTGCCAAGCAACTGGGAAGAATTGATTAATGGCAATTGTTCATTTGGGGGAAGTGGTTTTTTGAATTAGTAGACAGTAATTTTTATATTCAAGTCTCTCTGCAGCCAAAAGCAAAATTTATTACTGCAGAACATGTTACTGATTGTGTTTTAAACTTTCACTGACCACCAGCAGCATATGAAGTACTATAAACAACAGCATTAGACATATTACAGCCCAGGGGGAATGCTGCCTAAAATGGTCATTTTCCTGCTTCAGTCTAATATAATTCTGTTCATTTGGTCTATCCTGTTAATTTAGTTTTTACTTGTCATCTCTTATTCATCATTATTTTTAAAGGCCTATATCTACCAGGAAATATTCCCAAGTGATTCTATTCATATGAAAAAAAGAAAAATCTAATTTGCGGAAAATATCTGAATCCCAACTGTGTTATAAATTCTGAGCTCTCTCTAATGTCTTGACACAATTTGAATAATAGCCTCTTTATTTGTTTTAATGTTGCAAATCTAGATTTTAAATGTTTTGCTTTACTTCTGTTACCTCCAGAAATTCAGAAATTATTCCCTTCAGGTATGTATCTTTTTAAGTGCATTATAATTTCTTGTGTATTATGATTCCTCATGTAAAAGTTAGGTCAGGGTGAAGGTTACTCTTTTCCCCAAATAGCTGAGGTACTGAATTACACACATGGTGAAGGCTACCTAAATCTTTGTTGACTGTGAAAGAAAGGCACGCTTTCCAGTGCCCACTTCCGTCATTCAGTCTCTCTCCACCGGCCTCACGATGCGTACACCGTGTTACTACAGCTCCAACTTTCCCTGACCTATGTTCCCTTGCAGCTTTCCATGATCTCTGGCACATGTGCAGACAATATAATTGAGAAGCATCATTAACATCAAACATGGGAAAAGCTGGGGAAGCAACAATTCTTCTTCCTTTGTTTAAACTGCATAAAAGCTCAAGAGACAGAGAGAAAATGATCACACAGCTCAGACAGAAAGTTGTATAATGCCCCACAGCAGAGCAATAGTGTAAAATGTGAGGTATAACCCATCCCCTCTTTCTGAAACTGGTGATTCCCCAATCCTTCCAAGTTCTAGGACTGGATAAACAATTTGTGATTGTCATTGGCTAGTTCTAACAACTCCAGATAAGTTACAATCATTTGGATGTGCTTTCTTTTTGGAGAATTCAAAAAGAGTGATGGAAATCTAGGGCCCCCCTGAGGACATCTGAGTCACCCCAAATAATCAGAAGAATTTCTATTCTGGTAAAATGTTCACTCTCCCAAACTTGCTTCACCTTTATGGCAGTTAGAAGCTCATTAAAAAGCTTCTGTTTCTACCTAGCATATAGAGGCCATATACATTTACCTGCTCTACCTTTCAAAACCTCACTGCATAACATAAAATGAAGAAAAAAAAAACCCTTTGCTTTGTATTACTTTACTGAAGCTTCTATAACATGACCACACATTTGGTGGCTTAAAACAGTAATAATTACCTCCCTCACAATTCTGGAAGCCAGAAGTCTGAAATAAATATCACTAGGAAGAAATCAAGATGCCAGCAGGGCCATGAGCCCTCTGGAAGAGGGGAAGCTGTTCCTCACCATTTCCAGCTTCTGATGGCTGCCAGTATTCCTCGGTGTGGGGGTGCATCATTCCAATCTACCTTTGTGGTCCCATTTTCTTATCCCTTTCTGCCTGCTACAAATCTCCACCTGTCTCTCTTTGATGAGGATTCTTGTTATTGCATTTGGAGCCCTGCATATCCAGGATATCCAGGATAATCTCCCATTTCAAGATCTTTAACTTGATCACATCTGCAAAGTATTTGCCACATAAGAAAACCTCATGATTTCCAGGGATTAGGACATGGCTACCTTTGAAAGGAGCCATTATTCAGCCTAGCACATACCCAAAACAATGCCAAGAGGGAAATTGCCAGAGACTAAGGAAACACAACTTTTTAGAAGATTAAGATAGATGGAGCAGTGGGGACTACTACAACAAAGTAAAGGAATAGGGGAATGGAAACAAAAATTGAACCATAGCATGGACCTAGCTTCCGCTCCTAAACTCAACAGGAGAGCAGAGGCTATTCTCTGAAGAAATAAAATCAGAAGGATCCCAGAGCTATGGCCACAAAGCAGAATGGAGGAGAGAAGTGTGACACACGACTGAAAACTAGAAAATTAACGCAAAGTCTACTCAGTGAACTAAAGGACTTGCAAACTCAAGATGCCATCATAAAGCTCCAAGTCAGGAAACTGAAGGATTGCTCTCTAGGGAGGGGAAAAAAAGGAATTTCAGAGAAATGCACCTACAAATAACAACATTTGGTCTCATCCCAATTAAAAGACTAGCTTCCTCCCTTAAGACTTATAATAGCAATTCTCAAACTTTCTCGTCTCAGAACCTCTTTACACTCATAAAAATCATTGCAGATCCCAAGAAGCTCTTGTTTATGCAGGTTATATCTACCAAGTTTTACCATATTAGAAATTAACCTGTGAATTTAAAATATATATATATTCATTTCAAAATAACAATAATCCACTACATAACATAAAAAATGTTTTCTTGAAAAATAACTATATTTTCAAAAAAAAATTTAGTAGAAGTGTGGTATTTTTGGCAACCTCTTTAATGTCTGTCTTAATAAAAGAGACCAGGATTCTCATATCTGCTTCTGTATTTAATCTATTGCAACACGTAAATTTTGTTGAAGTCTGTGAAAAAAAAAATGCACTCTCCCAGCAATATATAGTTGGAAAAGGGAAGAGTATTTTAATAGCCCTTTGAGATAATTGCAGATTGAAACTACACTCCAACTTGAAAAGGAGTAGTTTCTTGAAGGTCAATTGCAAGGCAGAATCTGAAACCACATCAATGAACTTTTTGAGTCTATTACAGTAAAGTCTGTCCTGCACTTTGAATATATTTTTACCCGTGCATGGAATTTTGTAGCATCATGCATTTATCATTTGGAAAACCTTTGTTCACAGAATTATAAAGATCTCCTAAATGTTGACAAATTTTGTTACATAATATCAAAAAATTACATTTGTTAATATTCCCACTAATCTCATCAGAAAATTTGATAATTATTGGAAAGCTCTTAAGTTCCTAGTTGCCAATACAAGTTTTCCAAATTCTGATTTTTTGAAAGCTTGCATTTTATCATTACCAGTAAGGCCACTTTATTTATTTTCAAAAAATGTCTGGCAAATATCCACATCTGCATAACCAGTTTTTCAGTCAGTCATTCTTTCAAGTAAAAATGGTTTCCATGAAGAAAAATGGTGACTTCAACTCTCAATTCAATTGCACTAGTGCTTTTCCTTGAGGCAGCCATTGTATTTCAGAATGCAGCAGAATAGTAGGCATAATTCCCATTTTCTCACACGAAAAATTAAAAGATGTATACACAATTTACAAGTTTTATGGCTTTATCAAGGCCAATATCAAGTAAAACTAGCATATTTCTTTTTTACAACAGTGTGTGGTGGTAAAGAATATACTAAAAGTATACTAAGTATACCTTCATGCCATTTCCTTCATCCATGGCAAAGGCTTCGGCAGTTTTACCCATCACTGTTTTGCACCATCAGCACAAAAGTTAATGTAGTGAAAAAGGCAAATAAAATCTTGGCATTAATATGAAAATAATACAGACCTCATGAACTCCCTACAAAGTTCTCTGGGACCTCAGGGGTCCTTGAACAACACTTTGAGAACCACTGCCCTACAGTAAAATAAACAAATACTGTCTTCATGTTCTGAGAGTCCAAGATGCATTTAGTCCCTTATGTAGAACAGGAAGAGTCAATTAAAAGTAACCCATGTGTTGAGGGTTCCCAAGAGCATCTACAGACTCAATGATTCACTAGAAGGGCACACAGGACTCAGAAAAGTGGTTACATTTATGGTTATATTTTAATACAATGAAAGGATATATACAAAAATCAGCAAAAGGAAAGGACACATGGGGCAAATTCCAAGAGAAACTAGGCACAAGCTTCCAGGTGTCTACTCCCAGTAGAGTCACAAAGGGCTGCAATTAATTTCTTAGCAATGACATGTGACACAATGAAAGTGTTGCCAACCAAGAAAGCTCACCTGAGTTTTGAGGTACAGGTTTTTATCAAGGAGTCAGTTATACAGGAAAGCAAGACAATGTATGACTAATCTGAGCTACTCACACTTCAGCCCCCATCATTCAGAGCAAAAACAGGCATTCACCATAAATCACATGGTTAGCATAAAATATCTGATCAAACTGGTATAGGGTGACCAAGGCCTCCGGGACACAAACGCCATCTTATCAGTCAGACTATGCCAAGGACTCAGGATTTATCTCCCAAGAGCCAGCCAAGAGCCAATCCTAAAGGCAGGCCTTTCTTTGAAATGTACAGGATTGGAGTAACCCAGGCCTGCTGAGTTAACCCTTTCCTGCTCAACCTACCTCCAACATGAAAGAAAAACATAACAAGAAGAAGCTGAAAGAAGAGATAGAAACAAAGTGACAGCAGAGAACAATTCAAATAAAGTATAATTAATCAACTCACTGAGAGAGAAAAGATACTGCATTCATAAAACAAAGTAAGAAAGCTACACAATGATCAGAAGATAAGAAAGAGCTCCTGGAAATTAACTATCATCATAATACATCCAAAATAGAGAAATCATTCAAATGCTAGAAAGTTAAAACAGAAATTACCAAGAAAGTAGAATAAATAGACAGAAAATATAAAAGGAAAGGTAAAAGAGATACAGAACAAAACTCTCTAGAATTGATTCAGGATAGCCAATGAATAACAGCAATACCAAAATGAGAGAATAGTTAGGAAGAATAGTTCAAAGAAATCACACAAGATATGTTTTCCAGAACTAAAAGGTAAGCATCTAGAGTTTGAAAGGGCCAATAAAGTGACTAGAACAATGAAAGCATATGTACTTTTTACAAAATTTCAGAATGCCAGAGAAAATGAGAAGATCCTAAAAGTTTCCAGAGAGAAAAAGTCTGTGAATACAAAAGTGAGACTGAGAATGGTATCAAATTTCACAACAGCAGTACTGAATGCTAGAAGACAGTGGAACAATGCTTTAAAATCTGAGGAAATATTATCTCTACTTAAAATTCTGTTTGAAGCCAAAGTATCAACCAAGTATGATGACAAACTAGAAATAGGTTAGACACAAAAGGACAATCCATGCCCCCTTTTGAAGGATATGCTCCAGCAAAAAAGGGAGTCAGTCAGGAAAGAGAAATTCATAGATTACAGGCTCCAACAAAAGAAGAGTGAGTGTCAAAGGTCTTGAGATTTGTGAGATAGGGAGAGATTTGTGAAAGGATACCAATTTACAGTTAGATGGGAAGAATAAGTTCTAGTGCTCTATAGCCTATAGGATGACTATAGTTAACAACAATGTATTAAATAGCTTTAAATAGCTAAAAGGAGGATGTTGAACATTCCAAACACAATGAAATGATAAATGTTTGAGATGATGAATATGCTAATTATCCTGGTCCAAACACTATACATTATATCTACCAAAACATCACTATGTGCCCCATGAATAGGTACAGTTATTATTTGCCAATTAAAAAAATGAAAAAATTAAGGTACAATATTTTTAATTACTTTTTTTAAAAAAGAAAGGTCCCACAACAATCTCAGGCATCACTTTGTTTTTTCATTAAAAGTGTAACAACCATACAACCTCTGGGAAAAGCGTTTAGTGTTTTTCAAGCAATATCTCATTCTAACTTCTCAAGAGGCCAGTGGGATCCTTCTTATCTTCATCTTTCCAGTGGAAAAAAAATGTGTGGTAGGAAAGTTAATACTTTCCCCCAAATTCACATGACTAGTAATTGGCAAAGTTAGGACTTGAACACATGGAGACCCCAATGCCCATTCCCTTAACCATATACTGTCTCCAAGACAACAAATATGGAAAAGAATCATAGTAGTAGAAATTTCAGCAATAGAAAATGTCTTTAATATCTAATAATCAAGCTGCAGATACATCTCAAGACATTAGTTAGAAACTCTTGTATTATTTTATGCTGAATATCTATCTACCTTTCCTTTCAAATGACCCCAGCTAGAACAGCAACTAGCCAAATGGCTGGAACATATAAAGAACTTAATAAATATTGGTTGGGTGAATTAACTCAATAATCTCAACAATGCATCTATCTGAAATATCTTAACAGCTAAAATTTTTTATAGTTAGCTTACAGAGTTAATATAGCGACTTAATTTATAGTCAACAATTTGTTACTTGTGAAAAAAATTTTGTCATAAAGATTGTATATGTATAATCACCCCAAGTTAGTAATAGTATAAATTTTAAGCATAAGGATTGTGGGGGAAAATGGTATTACCTTATTAATTGATAATAAAGTATCTAGGATTTGAAATACATTATTTCTGTTCAAGTTGCAATTAGAAAAATATATACTGGCAGTTATTAAAACAAAAATTGTTCTTGATTAGTAACCATATTTTATAGAATCAAGTTTTTTTATATTTTAATCTGTTATCAATAAGAAGATATACAATGACATACTTAAAGCATTTAAAATTTATTTCAAATATTATATATGCTCCAAATATGTAAGCCCACTTGTGTTTATTCTATAAAGGAAAATAAGGTCA
This sequence comes from Pan paniscus, assembly GCF_029289425.2. Taxonomy (NCBI): domain Eukaryota; kingdom Metazoa; phylum Chordata; class Mammalia; order Primates; family Hominidae; genus Pan; species Pan paniscus. Next base: position 107,328,906 of record NC_073253.2, read on the forward strand.
ATTTCTAATTTCACAGAATATTGGTGTGTACTTTCAAAGTACTGATTTTGCCTCTGACAGAGTTATCTCATTCCATTAGAAAATTAGGGCTTAGAGGTTATCAGAAACATAGCAGAATATTACATGTGCATGATGGCAATTTATCCCTGAGCATTCTCCATTTCATTTCCTCTAGATTTCCACTTTCCTTCTGCAGACAGCCAGACCTGCCACACTACAATGAAGTATTGATATAAAATTTTAACTTGTTAGTTGGATTAAAAGAATTTTCAGAATCATTATTCAGACCATTGGTATATTTCAACTTATATTTACATATTCTAGGAACAAAAATAAATATACCTGAAAATATTCATCTATGTTCATAAATTTATGTTTTGTGAAATTTTTATAGAATTATTCAAACTAGATTGTAGATAGTAAAATTCTTCAAAGTTTACCATGTTAGCAAGTATTAGTGTCTCTGAGCTATTTTTATTTCCCAAATTCAACTAAAGATGGAAATTTATTTTTAAAGGTAGTAGTATCCTATGACAAACATATTGCATGACATTTTCTAGAACAGGCAAGGTAGAGTAAGGAACACGAAGTCTTGGGAAACTATTTTTTATCTTTTAATCTGGAAAAAGCAAAAGAAGGGAGAAACTAAAGACATTATATGGGGTAACTCATGTACAAACATTTTTTAAACCATACAGCATTATGCAAACTAAAGGTATTGTTTATTTAGAAATTGAAGTATTTTTCTCCTTTAATTGTTCAGCATCTGAAAAGACAAAACATAAATCCTTAGAATTTTGAAACTGAACAGGCCCTAGATATTTGAGTCTCTTTTAAAAGGTTAAGTGGGTTGTATAACCAGTTGACATTAGAACAGAGGCTAAGTTTCTATCCTTTCACTCATTTTTATTGTCACTCATTTCTCTAATATTTCTGTATTGTTTCTATATTGGTTCTTATTTAATATACATACTTCTTTACTGAACATGTCAGCTGCTTCTTTGCTGATTTGAGGATTTTTATAAAAGAGCAACAATAAATCATCAAGAGTTTTAAATGGGGAAATGGCATGACTCAACTTACGTTTTGAAAAAATGTGTCCACTGTATGAAGAATGGCATAAAAGGAAGAAAGAACAGATGCCAGGAGACACACAAAGTTGAGATGACATAGCTAGGGGTAGAGTAGGGCTCTATAGATGGAGAGAAGTAGAAAGATTTAACATGTATTTGAAGGTACAGTCCACAAGACTTAAGGATAAGTTTGATGTGTGATGAGAAAGAAAAAGTAACTCTTGGTTTTAGCATTTTACCATCTAGGGTTAATTTTATTTTGGGTCTTTTTTTCTTTATATAAAAAAACTTTATTGGATTTAGACTAATTCTTGGATTGTCATTGTAGTGTAGTGAGTATACTTCACTTGTCCTATAATTTAATTTTCCTCAAACTTTATCAATCTTTCAATACGACTGATTTCAAATCATCAGTCATACCGTGCTCTTGTCGCCCCACCTCCTGATGGAGGATCTCTCACCTACCTCAAAGGAATTTTTCCAAAAGGGCTGACTCAAAGGCCTGGAGAGACAGAGGTCTCACATAATAAGCATTAAAACGCTATAGCCTTGAGTTAGGAATAAATCACACATAAACAAAAAGTGCCATCATCACCTTTCCCGGGAGACAGTTCCCTTTGGGGAATATAATAGTATGCTGACATTTGTCCATACAGACATACTTCATTTTATTGCAGTCCACTTTATTGCATCTTACAGATACTGGGTTTTTTGTTGTTGTTGTTTTTTGTTTTTTGTTTTACAAATTGAAGGTTGTGGCAATCCCGTGTTGAGCACATCTCTCAGTGCCATTTTCCCAACAGCTTGTGCTCATTTCATGTCTCTGTGACATTTTAGTAATTCTTGCAATATTTCAAACTTTTTCATTATTATCTGTTTTAATGATCTGTGTTTGGTGATCTTTTTTTATGTATGAACATGGGCATTTATTTATAATGAGAACAGAAATTACAAGAAAAAAGATCTTCAAGAGCTGATAAATACCATAACTCTCATTGCATGATACCTTTAATAAAATGAAATGTAAGAGTTATGGGCAATGGGATAAAGCTACTTAATGTGTCTTCTCCACTGATCAAAAATATTCCATATAGTCTCGGTGAGGAATTCCTCAGGATATAAATGGCTATTTACATTGTAGTGAATTATATCATATATAAGATTCACTCAGTAATGTTAATAATGAACTGGCTATAATTGGCAAGATGCAATGCTTTCCAGTTTATGACATTAACATGGTTTGAAACTAACATATTACATAGTACCAGTGTAGTCAGAGCTACCCTCAGCCATGATGAACATGTTGCCTGTTTTGCCTGGTGTTTTGGCAAATCTTGGCAATCTTGTCTGGGTCATTGTTCTGTCAATTTGTGGAAAAAATTACTTGAGTCTCATATAAATATCCAATAGGTCCATAAACCCTTCAACCCATTTCTATGGCAAAACTCACTTTTCCTTTTATACATGTCCCTCAGTCTCTTAATTTTGTCAGGTGGAGCTTGATCCTAATTTTAACCTTGGTAAAGGAGGATAAGAGTGGTGTTTCTTTTGCCCTTTCTAGTACAAATGGAGGGACACTAAGCATTAACTTAATAACTACATTTAAGACTTGAACACATGCTACACTTTTGTCATCTTCTGACATAAGTTTACCTGAGTTTCCTTGATTTTGATGATTTGTTTCATATCTCTTCCTCTGGATGTAGATTTTATTATTATTATTATTATTATTATTATTATTACTTAGATGGAGTGTTACTCTGTCACCAAGGCTGGAGTGCAGTGGCACAATCTCGACTCACTGCAACGTTCACCCCCCGGGTTCAAATGATTCTCCTGCCTCAGCCTCTTGAGTGACTGGGATTATAAGCACATGCCACCACATCCGGCTAATTTTTGTATTTTTAGTAGAGATGGGGTTTCGCTATGTTGGCCAGGCTGGCCTCAAACTCCTGACCTCAAGTGATCTGCCTGCCCTGGCCTCTCAAATTGGTAGGATTACAAGCTTGAGCCACCATGCTCGGCCTGGATGTAGATTTCAATAGTTGAACTTAATTCTGCAATGTTCTTCTTGATGGAATAACTGAGTATCTGTAAATTGTGTAACAATGATGTATACTGTTGCATTAGGTGAGCTTCTGAAGAGTGAAGTTGATACTTTGGTCAATGTTCTTTTCCCCTCAGTGTCTAGTCTGAGGCCTTTTAGAAGATTGATGTGTAGCAATTATTTAATGAATTGAATATTTAAAAATTTTTAATTGCTATATTTGGTAATTATCTCTCTGCTTGAAATCAAATGCACTATAAGTGAATACAACAAGTAAAATACATTATCTTTGAAAATAGTTTCTTTTTAAAGGAATACTCATTAATTGCAACTTATAAAACTAAAAGTTCTAATGGTTTTTAAAAACCAGTGTTGAGTGGGAAAGTGTTTTAGTTTGGAAATAGCAGTGAAGTATCCTAGTCAGGTAAAGAACCTGTTTTCTCAAAGAATGTAAGTTGCTATATCTGGAGGGGCATAGAGGACAGGGTAGTTCTAATTACTGTCTGTGAGAGTTACCACTTTGTAACTTATGGTTTCTGCTGCAGTATTGTGTCGGTTCTGTACTATAAATTGTACCTTAATATACCAAAAATATCTATGCAGCACTGATTTCCTTGAATATTGTCTGCTAATTGATATATCTTCTAGAGGCAAAAGGTTTAAAAGTATGTTAAAAATTCTTATATTGCCTCCTTTATAAACAGATTGAAGAGCTGTAAATACTACTGTAGATCTCTTCTGTTTCCCACAGCAAATATTGATTTTATAATTGTTAAGTATTTCATATTTTAATTTAAATTGGATTCAATCACAATAAAGAAAATGAGACAAAAAATACTATAAATATCACAAGCACCTAGTATTTTTAAAAATCAATTAACTGCCTGTCATCTCTCTTAATAATACTATTTTTGCCACATTATTGGAGGCATACCCTGGTCATCTTTTCACATGACAATGAATATCACTTTCTATAGAGACAAGGCAAGAAAATTCAGTCTTGCCTTTAGCATGGTTGATCAAAGTTTATTCTATTAGTGATAATTTAGAAAGTTTATTTTAGCTCCAGTTAGCTCCTTTTAGCTCATTACTGGTTATCATGTAAGTGTTCAGGATTGTTATCAACTTTGGGAGAACTTCTGGTTTCTTTTCAATATAAACTGTAAAATTTTTTTCCTGCAGGAGTTGTAAGATAAAAAGAAATTTTTGTACAATGACCAGTCATAAGTATTCCTTGAACTGACAATACTCATTAACCATTTTGTCATTGATGTTCTCATTTTAGTAGCTAAATGTGAATTTTATATTACATTCATCAAGGTCAGTATTTCATGTCAAATCAGCAGGAAATTTAAAAAGAACAATTCTGATTAATTCTATTTTGGGTGACTTCCACCAAAAAAAAATGGCATATTTATAATTGTATTTGCCTTCTTATCAATATATTTATTTTAGGAAGGAAATTTCTCTTTTGACTTGGCCTCAATGAAAACTTTATCCTTCATTCACAATTTTACAATGTCTAATGATCAGAAGAATTTTCCATAGACTAGCTTCTAGCTATGTATATTTCAAGCCTTGCTTCTCTTCTACTCCTCATATACTTTGGGGGCCAGGTGCCATAGGACACATTCATATCATGTCATGACCTTAGTTCTGCATCTTCATGCTGTGATAGCTAACAAATGAGTCAACATAATGTGCAGAAGAAACATTCCTGGAAGCCATTCTTAGATTAGAAGTAAAAGCGAAAACAATTCTGTACAAAGTGACTGTGAGCTATATAAATATTTCCCACTAAAGCAAAACTAAATGTATCCACAATTAAAATTCCCCTTATTCAGATTCCCAAAATGACTTCTACTCTAATGGTACTCAACTCTAGATATGTGATGGAAGGGAAGCCAGGGTAGAAAGAGACAAAATTCTTAACAATTTTGGTTGAAAATACTTTATTTCTGCAAACGACCTGCTTTAATGTGTGTGTGTGTGTGTGTGTGTGCACGCGAGCATGGAAATTGTTTGTATATGTGTATTTCTAAATGAACACCTTCCATAGAGCCCCTTTCAAGACTTTGAAAGGGACCTGTGCAAGCTTATGCTCCATTAACCTCAAGGTGAATCTGACTCTGTCTAGCACTCTATAATTCTATCAATTAATCCCTAATTTTGAGGATGAGAGGAGTTGGGATGGGAGCCTTCTCAAAGCCTCTAACATTACATAACACAAAGAGCTTTCTCTATTTCTTGTTTAATCTTAAATTTTCTTTTTTGAATTTTTAACTTATATTTTAGGTTCAAGTGTACATGTGGAGGTTACACAGGTAAACTCATGTCACAAGGGTTTATTGTGCAGCTTGTCACCAAGATACTAAGCCTATTGTCCAATTTTTTACTTTCTCAGATCTTCTCCCTCCTCTTACCCTCCACACTCAAGTAGGCTCCAATGACTGTTGTTCCCCTCTATGTGTTCATGTGTCCTCATCATTTAGGTCCCCCTTGTAAATGAGAACATGTGGTATTTGGTTTTCTGTTTCTGCATTAGTTTGCTAAGATTAATGGCCTCTAGCTCCATCCATGTCCCTGCAAAGGACATGTTCTCATTCTTTTTTATGACTGTGTAGTATTCCATGATGTATGTGTACACTTTCATTACCCAACCTGCCATTGATTAGCATTTACATTGATTCCATGTCTTTGCTATTGCGAATAGTGCTGCAATGGACATACACGTTCATGTGTCTTTATAACAGAGCAATTTATATTCCTTTGGGCCTACATCCAGTAATGGGATTCCTGGATCAAATGGTAGTTCTGCGTTTAGTTCAAGGAGTTGCCCTGCTGTTTTCCACAATGGTTGAACTATTTACACTCCCATCAACAGTATATAAGTGATCCCTTTTCTCCACAACCTCGCCAGCATTTATTTGTTAACATTTTAATAAAAATAGTCATTCTGACTGGTGTGAGATGGTGTCTCACTGTGGCTTTGATTAGCATTTCTCTAATGATGAGCGATACTGAGCTTTTTTCATATCCTTGTTGTCTACATGTATGTCTTTCTTTGAAAAGCGTCTGCTCATATCCTTTGCCCACTTTTGAATGCATTTTTTCTTGTAAATTTAAGTTCCTTATAGATGCTGGATGGTAGACCCTGATTAGATACATAGTTTGCAAATATTTTCTCCCATTCTGTAGGTTGTCTGTTTACTCTATGGATAGTTTATTTTGCTGTACTGAAGCTCTTTAGTTACATCCCATTTTTCAATTTTTGCTTTTGTTGCAATTGCTATTGGCATCTTCATCATGAAATCTTTGCTCATTCCTATGTCCAGGATGGTATTACCTAGGTTGTCTTCCAGGGTTTTTATAGTTTTGGGTTTTACATTTAAGTCTTTAATCCATCTTGAGTTGATTTTTGTATATGGTGTAAGGAAGGAGTCCAGTTTTAATTTCGTACATGTGGCTAGCCAGTTATCCCAGCACTATTTTTTGAATAGGAAGCCCTTTCCCCATTGCTTATTTTTATCAGCTTTGTCAAGTAGGTTTGTGGCCTTATTTCTGGGATCTCTATTCTGTTCCATTGGCCTATGTGTCTGTTTTTGTACCAGTACCAGGCTGCTTTGGTTACTACCGCCCTGTAGTATAGTTTGAAGTCAGGTAATGTGATGCTTCCAGTTTTGTTCTTTTTGCTTAGGACTGCTTTGGCTCTTTTGGCTCTTTTTTTTGTTGTTGTTCCATATGAATTTTAAAATGGTTTTTTTTAGTTCTGTGAAGCATGTCATTGGTAATTTGATAGAAATAATATTGGATCTATAAATTGCTTTGGGCAGTAAGGCCATGTTAATAGTGATTCTTCCAATCCATGAACATGGACTGTTTTTCCATTTGTTTGTCATTTCTGATTTCTTTGAGAAGTGTTTTATAATTCTCATTGTAGAGATCTTTAACCTCCCCGGCAACTGTATTCCTAGATATGTATTCTTTTTGTGGCAATTGTGAATGGGATTGCATTCCTAGCTTGGCTCTTGACTTGGCTGTTGTTGGTGTATTGAAATGCTAGTGATTTTTGGATGTTGATTTTGTATGCTGAAACTTTGCTAAAGTTGTTTATCAGCTGAAGGAGCATTTGAGCTGAGACTAGGGGTTTTCTAGGTATATAATTTTGTCATCTACAAACAGAGATAGTTTGACTTCCTCTCTTTCTATTTGGATGCCCTTTATTTCTTTCACTTGTCTAATTGCTCTGGCCAGGACTTCCAATACTATGTTGAATAGGGGTGATGAAAGAGGGCATCCTTGTTTTGTGCTGGTTTTCAAGGGAAATGCTTCCAGCTTTTGCCCATTCAGTATTATATTGGCTGTGGGCTTGTCACAGATGGCTATTATTTTGAGGTATGTTCATTCGATACCTAGTTTATTGAGAGTTTTTAACATGAAGTGGTGTTGAATGGTACTGAAAGCCTTTCTACATTGTTGTAGTCATGTGGTTTTTGTCTTTAGTTCCATCAATGATCTTTGATGTTACTATTGTACTTGTTTTGGAATGCCATGAACCATGCCCATATAAGATGGCCAAGTTAATGGGTGAATGTAGTGTGTGTTCTGACAGCTCCACCAGCTAACTGGCTGTTCCCCCATATTTCTCTCTCTCTTCAAGCCTCCCTATTCTCTGAGACACAGCAATGTTGAAAAGACTCCAAATAATAACCCTACAATGGCTTCTAAGTGTTCAAGTGAAAGGAAGAGTTGCACATCTCCACTTAAAATCAAAAGGCAGAAATTAAGCTTAGTGAGGAAGGCATGTTAGAAGTTGAGACAGGCCAAAAGCTAAGCCTCTTATAACAAACAGCCAAGTTGTGAATGCAAAGGAAGAGGCAAGGCCCTCCACTAGCAAAAAGATTATGACTCCCTGAAGTCTCAGATGATCTTTAGCATTTTTTAGCAGTAAGTATTTTTTATTTGAGGTATGTACATTTTTGAGACATAATGCTATTTAACACCGAACAGACTATAGTATAGTATAAACATAGCTTTTATATGCACCGAAAAACTAAAAAGTTGAAGAAACTCATTTTATTGCAAACTCACTTATTGCAGAGTTCTAGAACTGAACCCACAATAACTCTGAAGTGTGCCTGTATTTAGAACCCAGTTGATTCTATTTGAAACTGCTTCCTTTATAATTATGATGACTTTTTGTCTAATTGAGTCACCACTAGTTTTGATAAGATCTTTTTAGAAACCTTATAAATGCCAATCTCTAACTAGCTTTGATTATGAGTATAATAGAAATTATGTAACGGTATATAGGAGGTAATTGAAAGTAGAAATAGGCAGGGTGCAGTGGCTCATGCTTGTAAACCCAGCACTTTAGGAGTTCCAGGTGGGTGGATCATAAGGTCAGGAGTTCGAGACCAGCCTGGCCAACATGGTGAAACCCTGTCTCTACTAAAAATACAAAAATTAGTTGGGCGTGGTGGCACATGCTTGTAGTCCCAGCTACTCAGGAGGCTGAGGCAGGAAAATCACTTGAACCTGGGAGGCAGAGGTTGCAGTGAGCCAAGATCGCGCCACTGCACTCCAGCCTGGTGACCGAGCAAGACTCTGTCTCAAAAAAAAAAAAAAAAGGAGAAATAACCATTTAACACAAGGTAATCCAACTTCAGCTCAATAAAAACTCTGTATCATATAAAAAAGTAAACTGTTTCCTCTTACAAACAGAATTGAGGACTATAAGTTGCAAATAAAAAACTCCCTTTGTCATTTGTGAGTCAATTAGATCTAAGTTATTAAAATATTAAAGTTTAAATATACATGAGAGCTTCCTGAAACTTCTAGTATTACAAAGAAAATATGGTCACTGCTCACCACATTGCATGTGGTCAGCTAACAACTTCATAATGCTGTGTGAAAAGAAGTCAAAAGAAGGTCTTAAAATACTAATTCTGGTTGGTGGAATTATCAGTGATATTCATTGTTTGCTATTTTTCATATTTTACAAGTTTATACTATTATTAACATGTAAAACTTTTTAGATCAAATAAATGTTATCATAGCTAGTGTAAAAAATTACACCCCAATTAAAAAAAAAACTTAACTACAAACCTATAGTAATCAAGATAGTGTAGTACTGGCATATGGATAGACATGTGGATAAATGGAATTAAATTGAGAGTCCAGAAATAAACCCTTAAATTTACATTCAATTGGTTTTCAACAAATACACCAAGATAATTCAAGAGAGAAAGAAGTTTTCAACAAATGGTGCTGGGGCAACAAACATCCACATGTAAAAGAATGAAGTCGGACCCCTGTCACACATCACATATAAAAATTAACTCAAAAATAAATCAAAGACCTAAATGTAAGAGCTAAACCTATAAAGATATCAGAACAAAATGCCAGTATACATCTTTTGGGGACTTCAAATTAGGCAATGGTTTCTTAGGTGCAACTCGTTAGTGTCAAAGCCCAAGAAAGGAAACAAAAATAAACTGGACTTTATCAAAATTAAAAAAGGTTGTGCTTCAAAAGACACCCCAAGGAAGTGAAATGCCAACCCACAAAATGAGAGAAGGTATTTTCAAATTATATATCTTATAAGGAACTTACATGCAGAATAAAGAATTCTTACAATTCAACAATACAAAGACAGTCAAATCATAAAATGGGCAAAAGATTTTAACAGACATTTCTCCAAAGAAGATGTATGAATGACAAATAAGGACATGAAGGTCAACATAATTAGTCATTATGGAAATGCAAATCAAAATCATAATGAGATACCAGTTCATACCATGAGGATGGCTATGATCAAGAAAGCATACAATAACAAGTGTTGGCAAGGATGTAGAGATATTGGAACTCCCATATATTGCTAATAAGAATCTAAAAGTTACAGCCACTTTGTCAAACAATTTATAAGTTCCTCAAAATGTTATACACAGAGTTACAACAAAACCAAGCAATTTCACTAATAGTTATCTTCATATGAAACGTATGAAAACTTAAGTCCACACAAACACTTGTACCTGAATAGCAGCATTATTTATAACAACCAGAAAGTGGAAACAACCCAAATGTCCATCAACCTACGAAAGAATGAACAGAATGTGGTGTATCCATACAACTAAATACCATTTGTCAACAAAAAAGAATGAATTACTGACACACACAACACGTATGGACCTTGAAAACATCATGCTAAGTGAAAGAAGCCAAACTCAAAAGGCCACGTATTATATGATCCCGTTAATGTATAATATCCAGAATATGAAAATCTATACAGATGGAAAGTAGATTTGTGGTTTCCAGGTACGGGGGAAACAAGGTTGAGAAGAAGGAGTGACTGCTAATTGGTAAGGCTGATGATATGTTGTAAACTTAGATTTTGATGATAGTCGTACACCTTTGTAAAAACACTAAAAACCATTGAGCTTTATGTATGCTGTAAATTAATGAGCTTTATGGTGTGTAAATTATATATCAATACAGTGTTTTTAAAAGGATGTTCATAGCAATAGTGTTTGTAACAAAAGAAAATTGAAAATAACCTAAATATCCATCAATAGAACAGATAAATAAACTTGCATATTTATACTCTGAAATATCCACGTCAAAGAAAATGAATAAACAATATACAAAGAGCATGAATAGAGAAAAATCGCAAAAACATTGTTGAGCAGTAGGAGGCACTCACAGAAGCACACAGAATGATTCCATTTATAGAGTTCAAAAAGGTAAAACTACATGAAGTAACTCTTCTGACTTGATTATTCACTTAAAGGGAAAAAAATCAACATCATAATAATTTGCCCATTTTAGAAAATCTTTAATTTTTAAAGTTAGACTATTTTGCTATGAAAGAAGTCCTTATTTATTCTATAAAAAGACACTGTCAATCTTTATCTTCATCCTGTACTTCGTTTTACCAAATTCTTATTCAAAGAAAATTAAACAGAAAAAAAAAGATCTTGACGTCAGAGATGCCAACGTAGACCGATAAATACTGTTTAGAATTGACTCATCTAAATTAATGGATGTTTTGTACTGTTTAATACCAAAAAGTCCATTAAATATTACAAACAGAAGGATAAGTTCACATTCAATCTCAGTGAGTGGCTGGCAGTTTAAGAGAATATGCAATTGACGACAGCAGTTCTATTCTAATTAGTCATAAATGACTTCACAGAGCATCTTAATACTTCAAGATCTTCTGTGCCAAATGAAAACAAGTTGGCAAATAGAAAACCTTTAAAATTCAATTGTCTTTATTTTGAGGCTGTTTTCCCTTTTCAGAATTCTCTGATTACACATTTTAAATCTAATTAAAGATTAATAAAAAGTTAAGCTAGAATTCCCCCACACCTATCACTTTACTAAGTGGTTTGCAGATGGTTTAGATGGTATCATTTCTGAAAGAGAAGTGGCTGACAAGACCAGAGGGTTCCTGGGTTCTACTAACAGGAGGTTCTGATTCAATGAGATTGAGACAACTGTATATTTTAAAAGGTACTACAAGATATTTCAAGGAAATCAATGAATTCAAGACTTCTTAAAGTTCCAGTTCCAGTTTTGTATTTTAAAGTAGGATAATCATGTAAAGCAACTAGTTGGCAACATCAGAATGGTACTGAACCGGCTGCATCATCAAATCACAAGACTTGGGATGTAAACACACTCTGCCTTGTGATAAGCAGAGCAGCTGTGTTTTACCTAGTAGGCAAAGCTGGAATCCTATCTCACTAAGAAGGCCCAACGGGCCTTACTGAACACAAAATCAGTAAGCACACTTTGGGAGGCTGAGGTGGGCAGATCACCTGTGGTCAGGAGTTTGAGACCAGCCTGGCCAACATGGTGAAACCCCGTCTCTACTAAAAATATAAAAATTAGCGGGGCATGTTGGTACATGCCTGTAATCCCAGCTACTTGGGAGGCTGAGGCAGGAGAATCGCTTGAACCCAGGAGGCCGAGTTTGCAGTAAGCTGAGATCACGCCACTGCACTCCAGCCTGGGTGACAGAGCAAGTCTCCATCCCCCTCAAAAAAAAAGAAAAAAATCAGTAAGCAGAATTCATTATTTAAATAATATACATTCTTCAAGATATTTACAGAGAAAATGAAATTATGTTCTCCTTCTCTACGTATGTGGTAGTATTTTCCTTTTACATGTGTGTAAACAATCTCTACACTTTGGGTCTTAGATTTTATTCAAAGATTTTCATGCCTTTCTGTAAAAATGAAAATTAGAAATCAAAAGAAAATTATTAACCCCATTTCTTTATTTCTCTAGCTTTGCAATGAAGTAGTAGCACGGTATGTCAAAAAAACACTTAGAACTAAAGCAAAAATTTAATTCTTCATATTTTATTCATTTGTGGTTATTTATTTATTTAGAGACTGAGTCTCACTCTTGTCACCCAGGCTGGACTATAATGGCACGATCTCGGCTCACTGCAAACTTCACCTCCCGGGTTCAAGCAATTCTGTCTCAGCCTCCCGAGTAGGTTGGATTATAGGTACATGCCACCATGCCTGGCTAATTTTTGCATTTTCAGTAAAGACAGAGTTTCACCATGTTGGCCAGGCTGGTCTCAAACTCCTGAACTCAGGTGATTCACCCAATATTTTTTTTTCTATTTCTATAGGTTTTTGGGGGAAACAGGTGGTATTTGGTCACATAAGTTCTTTAGTGGTGCTTTGTGAGAGATTTTAGTGCACTCAACCCCTGAACAGTATATACTGAACCCAATTTGTAGTCTGTTATCCCTCACCCCCTTCCCACTCTTTCCCACTGAGTCCACAAAGTCCATTGTATCATTCTTATGCCTTTACATCCTCATAGCTTAGGTCCCACTTATGAGTGAGAACATATGATTTTTGGTTTTCCATTCCTGAGTTACTTCACTTAGAATAATAGTCTCCAATCCCACCCAGGCTGCTGCAAATGCCATTAATTTATTCCTTTTTATGGCTGAGTAGTATTCCATCACATACCTGTATATATACACACCACAGTTTCTTTACTTGTTGATTGAAGGGCATTTGGGCTGGTTCCACAATGTTGCAATTGTGAATTGTGCTGCTATAAACATGCATGTGCAAGTATGTTTTTTGTATAATGGCTTTTCCTCCGAGCAGATATCCAGTAGTGGGATTGCTGGATCAAATAGTAGTCCTTTTAGTTCTTTAAGGAATCTCCACACTGTTTTCCATAGTGGTTGTACTAGTTTATATTTCTACCAGCAGTGTAGAAGTGTTCCCTTTTCACCACGTCTATGCCAACATTTATTTTTTCTTTTATTTTTTGATAAGGGCCATCCTTGCGGGAGTAAGATGGTATCACATTGTGGTTTTGATTTGCATTTCCCTGATTATTAGTGATGTTGATAATTTTTTCATACGTTTGTTGGCCATTTGTATATCTTATTTTTGTGAATTGTCTATTCATGTCCTTAGCCCGCTTTTTGATGGGATTATTTGCTTTATTTGTGCTGATTTGTTTGAGTTCCTTGTAGATTCTGGATATTAGTCCTTTGTTGGATGTATAGATTGTGAATATTTTCTCCCTCTCTGTAGGTTGTCTGTTTACTCTGCTGACTGTTCCTTTTGCTGTGCAGAAGTTCTTTAGTTTAATTAAGTCCCACCCATTTATCTTTGTTTTTGTTGTATTTGCTTTGGGTTCTTGGTCATGAAATCTTTGCCTAAGCCAATGTCTAGAAGGTTTTTTCTGATGTGATCTTCTAGAATTTTTATAGTTTCAGGCCTTATTTAGATAATAGTCACCTCCTACAGACTTCATATACATAATATAAATCATCTGATTTTTTTAAATGGTCGTCTCATAAGGTCCTTAAATTCCTTTGAGGGGTAGATTCTTTCTTGGGATTTCCGTGGATATCACTTCCTACAGATTCATGTTGATAGAGAGCCAGAGGAATTACCAAAATAATATGGAGAAATAGCCAACCCAGTAGTTCAGGTCTGGGATTAAGTGTTATACTTTTCTGGTGTCCACCTAATCTCACCCCTAGTCCTACTAAGGTCCTCTCCAGAAGGCAGGTCTGCTCCAACAAGCCCACACATCATGAAGAGGAGGCTTCCTCTCACTCTCTTACTTCTAACCTTGGGCTGATTTATTTGCTCAACTTCTCTAGCTTTCTTTAGAAAAGAAGTTACATAAGTAAGAACTTTCTTCTGCTCAGGACACATTGACTACAACAAAGCTATTTTAGATTCCTAAAATATTTTGAGAGAGTGCTTACTAAAAGTTAAACATTAAATATCATTATGTCTTTTATTTTTCTTTCAAGGAGTGAAAAATAATATGAGGCTGAATAGCCTATCAAAATATCAATTTTTTTTGTTCTCCCATCCATAGAAATTTTCTCCCTCCATCCCAAGCAGGTTTCTAAGCTTATGTTTTCCCTTGCCTTGCCTCAAAAGTGAGGTATGTTCAAATATAAAACAGAAACTATTGAGATAATATCCCTCCCTGGCTTTTATGTTCAAATACTTAAAGACATAAAAAAGATTACTAGGTCATTCCAGATAAAGAGAAGAGGGAGATGAGGACTTGATGTAGGGGAAAAGGAAGTAGGACAGCTTCTCGTGAAGAGTGGGAGAACCATAGTTTATTGCAACAGAGATGTGCTGACGGCATTCGCTCCCCAAAAAGTGACTTGCTTTCTGACATATCTTAAAAGTGAACTGTAGAAAAGACATGAGCATAGAATATTAAGAATCATATCCCTGAGTGCCTTGGGGAAAGATTATATGCCCTGTCTTGGCACAGAAATGACAATGCTACTATGTGGCTGAGGAAAGGAGCAGTGAAGATTAAAGACCAGAGGAACATAATGTTGTAGATTGTGGTGCACCCCCAGGACATTTTGGTGATTTGGGTGGTAGGGAAAGAGCCTTATTAATAATTGAGATAGAATTTCTGTGCAATCTACTAGGATGGGAGCTTTGAGAAAATCTAACTTTAAAAAATAAGGGGGATACAACAGTTTCTTACTTTCTCATATAGAATAATAAATCTTTACAATAACAATATTTAGTAGTAAAATTCTCTGTACATATGCTTTACCTTTTCAGCCAAAGTTTAGATGACCAGACAGAACTCTTTCAGAAAACCACTAAACAATATTTTCAATGTAAAGAAATGTCATCTATAGAACCATCAGACATTTGAGGCAGTGCCCACAGAAGAAATATTCTTTGTGTATATAATAAACAGAATGAAGTATAATGAATTGCTCTAAGTTACATACAGCCAATCACTTCTCATTCACAGTGGAATAAAAATGAAAAGGAATAAAACATAAAAATGCAAGACCTCTACTTCTAAAAGTATCTTTTGGGGGCAGAGCAAGACGGTGGAATAAAAGGCTTCCACTGAGTGTCCCCCACTCTCCTGCAAGGATGCCAACAACTGTCTACACCAAACAAATCACCTTCATAAGAACCAAAAATCAGGCCAGGCACTGTGGCTCATGTCTGTAATCCCAGCACTTTCGGAGGCTGAAGCAGGCAGGTCATTTGAGTCCAGAAGTTTAAAACCAGCCTGGACAACATAACAAAACCTATTCTCCACAAAAAATACAAAAATTAGTTAGGCATGGTGGCATGTGCCTGTGTTCCCTACTACTCAGAAGACTGAGGCAGGAGGATCACTTGAGCCTGGGAGGCAGAGGTTGCAGTGAGCTGAGATCATACCACTGCCCTCCAGCCTGGGTGACAAAGTAAGACTTTATCTCAATAAATAAATAAATACATAAAGTTAACATAAATAATTTATTATTATTATACTTTAAGTTCTAGGGTACATGTGCACAATGTGCAGGTTAGTTACATATGTATACATGTGCCATGTTGGCGTGCTGCATCCATTAACTTGTCATTTACATTAGGTATATCTCCTAATGCTATCCCTCCCCCTCCCCCCAACCCCACAACAGGCCCTGGTGTGTGATGTTCCTCTTCCTGTGTCCAAGTGTTCTCATTGTTCAATTCCCACCTATGCATGAGAACATGCGGTGTTTGGTTTTTGTCCTTGTGACAGTTTGCTGAGAATGATGGCTTCCAGCTTCATCCATGTCCCTGCAAAGGACATGAACTCATCCTTTTTTATGGCTGCATAGTATTCCATGGTGTATATGTGCCACATTTTCTTAATCCAGTCTATCATTGATGGGCATTTGGGTTGGTTCCAAGTCTTTGCTATTGTGAATAGTGCCACAATAAACATACATGTGCATGTGCCTTTATAGCAGCATGGTTTATAATCCTTTGGGTATATACCCAGTAATGGGATGGCTGGGTCAAATGGTATTTCTAGTTCTAGATCCTTGAGAAATCGCCACACTGTCTTCCACAATGTCTGAACTAGTTTACGGTCCCACCAACAGTGTAAAAGTGTTTCTATTTCTCCACATCCTCTCCAGCACCTGTTGTTTCCTGACTTTTTAATGATCACCATTCTAACTGGTGTGAGGTGGTATCTCATTGTGGTTTTGATTTGCATTTCTCTGATGACCAGTGATGATGAGCATTTTTTTATGTGTCTGTTGGCTGCATAAATGTCTTCTTTTGAGAAGTGTCTGTTCATAACTTTTGCCCACTTTTTGATGGGGTTGTTTGATGTTTTCTTGTAAATTTGTTTAAGTTCTCTGTAGATTCTGGGTATTAGCCCTTTGTCAGATGGGTAGATAGTAAAAATGTTCTCCCATTCTGTAGATTGCCTGTTCACTCTGATGGTACTTTCTTTTTCTGCGCAGAAACTCTTTAGTTTAATTAGATCCCATTTCTCAGTTTTGGCTTTTGTTGCCATTGCTTTTGGAATAAAACCCAAGTTCTTTTGAATATCTGAAAAGCCTTCCAAGAAGGGCGGGTACAAACAGGCCCAGACTGAGAGGACTACAATGAATGCCTAATTCTTAAATGCCTAGACATCAAAGAACATCTACAAGCATCAACACCATCCAGGAAAACATGACCTCACCAAATGAACTAAGTAAGGCACCAGGGACCAATTTTGGACAAAGATATATGACCTTTCAGAAAAAAAAATTCAAAGTAGCTATTTTGGGGAAACACAAAGAAATTCAAGATATCTCAGAGAAGGAACTCAGAATTCTATCATAAATTTAACAAGCAGATTGAAGTAATTCAAAAGAATTAAGAAGAAATTTTGGAGGTGAAAAATGCAATTAGCAACTGAAATAATTCAAAAGAATCAACAAGAAATTTTGGAGCTGAAAAATGCAATTAGCATACTGAAGAATGCATCAGAGTCTTTTAATAGAAGTAATCAAGCAGAAGAAAGAATTAGTGAGGGTGAAGACAGGCTAGTTGAAAATACACAGTCAGAGAACACAAAAGAAAAGAGACTAAGAAACAATGAATCCCACCTATGGGATCTAGATGATAGCTTCAGAAGGGCAAATCTAAGAGTTATTGGCTTTAAAGAGGTGATAGAGATAGGGGTAGAAAGTTAATTCAAATGTATGACAGAGAACTTCCCAAACCTAGAGAAAGATATCAATACCCAAGTACAAGAAGGTTATAGAACACCAAGTAGATTTAATGCAAAGAAGACTGTCTCAAGGCATTTAATAATCAAACTCCAAAAGGTTAAGGATAAAGAAAGGATCCTAAAAGCAACTAGAGAAAAGAAATAACACACAATGGAGCTCCAATACATCTATCAACAGACTTTTCAGTGGAAACCTTACAGGCCAGGAGAGTGTGGCATGACAATATTAAAGCAATGAAGGAAAAAAAAAACTTTTATTCTAGGATAGTATATCTGGTAAAAATATCCTTCAAACATGACAGAGAAATAAAGACTTTCCACAAAAAAAGCAGAGGGATTTCATCAACACCAAACCAGTCTTACAAGAAATGCTCAAAGGAAATCTTCAACCCAGAAGAAAAGAATATTAATGAGCAACAAGGAATCATCTGAAGGTACAAAACTCACTGGTAATAGTAAGTACACAGAAAATTATAACACTGTAACTGTGGTGTGTAAACTTCTCCTAAGTAGAAAGACCAAACAATAAACCAAAAGTAATAACTACAATAACTTTTCAAGATGTAGACAGTACAATGATATAAATAGAAACAATAAAAAGTTTAAAAGTAAGGGAAAAAAGTTAAGGTATGGAGTCTTTATTAGTTTTCTTTTTGCTTGTTTGTTTATGCAAACAGCATTGTTATCAACTTAAAATACTGAGTTGTAAGACAGTATTTGCAAACATCTTGGTAACCTGAAACTAACATACAACGAATACAGAAAAAATAAAAAGCAAGAAACTAAATAATATCACCAGAGATAAAGGAAGACAAGAAAGAAAAAATAAAGGAAAAGACCACAAAACAACCAGAGAATAAATAACAAAATGGCAGGAATCAGTCTTATCAATAATGACATTCAATGTAAATGGACTAAACTCTCCAATCAAAAGACAGAGTGGATGACTGGATTAAAAAAAGACAATGACAACCCAATCATCTTTTGCCTACAAAAAACATATTTCACCTATAAAGACACACATAAACTGAAAATAAAGGAATGGAAAAAGATATTCCATGCCAATGGAAACCAAAAGAGAGCAGGAGTAGCTATACTTTTATCAGCTAAAATAGATTTTAAGACTATAAGAAGAGACCAAAAAACGGCCATTATATAATGAAAAAGGGGTTATTTCAGCAAGAGGATATGACAATTTTAAATATATATGCACCCAACACTGGAACACCCAGATATATAAGGCAAATATTATTAGAGCTAAGGAGAGAGATACCAATACAATAATAGCTGGAGACTTCAATAATCTCACTTTCATCAATAAACAGATTTTCCAGACAGAAAAACAACAAAGAAACATTGAACTTCATCTGCATTATAGAAATGGACCTAATAGATATGTATAGAATAATTCATTCAATAACTGCAGAATACACATTCCTTTCCTCAGCACATGGGTTATTCTCAAGGATAGATCAAGGGTTAGGTCACAAAACAAGTCTCAAAACTTTCAAAAAAATTGAAATAAATCAAGCATTTCCTCTGACTACATGAAATAAAACTAGAAATCAGTAACAAGGATTTTTTGAAACTATACAAATACACAGAAATTAAACAATACGCTTCTGAATGACCTGGAGATCAATGAGAAAACTAAGGAAACCGAAAATTTATTGAAACAAATGATAATGGAAACAAGAAGACAAAACCTACGGGATACAGCAAAAGGAGTACTAAGAGGGAAATTTATAGCTATAAGTGACTACATCAAAAAAGAAGACAACCTTCTTAATGATTCATCTTTAAAAAACTAGAAAAATAAGTGCAAATGAAATCCAAATTTAGCAGAAGAAATAATAAAGATCAGAGCAGAAATAAATAAATTTGAAATGAAGATAACAATACAAAAAGCAAAAAGTTGGTTTTTTGAAAAGTTAAAATTGACAAATCTTTAGCCAGACTAAGAAAAAAAGAGAGAAGATCCAAATAAATAAAATCAGAGATGGAGACATTACAACTGAAACCACGGAAATGCAAAGGATCATTTGTGGATAATATGAACAACTATATGCCAATGAATTGGAAAATCTAGAAGAAATGGACAAATTCCTAGACACATACAACCCACCAAAATTGAACCAGGAAGAAATCCAAAACCTGAACAGACCAATAACAAGTAACAAGATCAAAGTCATAATTTAAAAGTCTCCCCACAGAGAAAAGCCCAAGACCCAATGGCTTCACTGCTGAAATCTACCAAACATTTGAAGAACTAATACCAATCCTTTTCAAACTATTCTGAAAAATACAGGAGGAGAGAATACTTCCAAACTTATTCTACAAGGCCAGTATTACTCTAATACCAAAACCAGAAAAATACACATCAAAGAAAAACAAGTACAGGCCCCTATTTCTGATGAATATTGTGATACCGACCTGTATCAACAAAATACTAGCAAACCAAATTCATCAGTACGTTAAAAAGATCATTCATCACGGCCAAGTGAGATTTATCCCTGGGATGCAAGGATGGTTCAATATATGCTAATCAATCACTATAATACATATTAACAGAATGAAAGATGAAAACCATATGATCATTTCAATTGATGCTGAAAAAGCATTTGATAAAATTCAACATTCCTTCATAATAAAAACTTCCCAAAAATTGAGTATAGAAGGAACATACCTCAATATAATAAAAGCCATATACAACAGGCTCACAGTTTGTATCATATTAAATGGGGGAAAAGTGAAAGCCTTTCCTCTAAGATCTGGAACATGACAAGGATGTCCACTTTCTTTTTTTTTTTTTTTTTTTGAGACAGTCTCTCATTCTGTCACCCAGGCTGGAGCGCAGTGGCACAATCTCAGCTCACTGCAACCTCCACTTCCCAGCAGGTTCAAGCGATTCTCCTGCCTTAGCTTTCTGAGTAGCTGGGACTATAGGCATGCACCGCCACGCCTGGCTAACTTTTAGTAGAGACAGGGTTTCACCATGTTGGCCAAGCTAGTCTCAAATTCCTGACCTTGTGATCTGCATGCCTCAGCCTCCCAAAGTGCTAGGATTTTAGGTGTGAGCCACCGCACCCAGCCAAGGATGTCTACTTTCATCACTGTTATTTAGCATTGTACTAGAAGTCCTAGCTAAAGCAATCAGACAAGAGAAAGACATAAAGAGCATCCAAATTGGAAAGGAAGAAGTTAAACTGTCTTTGTTTGAAGATGATATAATCTTATATTAAAATCTAAAGACACCAACAAAATACTATTAGAACTGCCAAATTCAGTAAAGTTGAAGCATACAAAATCAACATACAAAAATCAGTAGCATTTCTATATGCTAACAGTGAAAATCTGAAAAATTTAAAAAGTAATTCCATTTACAATAGTCACAAATAAAATTACATAGGAATCAACTCGACCAAAGAAATCAAAGATCTCTGCAATAAAAACTATAAAACACTGATGAAAAAAATTGAAGAGAACACCAAAAAATGGATAGATATTCCATGTTCATGGATAAGAAGAATCGATATTGTTAAAATGTCCATACTACCCAAAGCAATCTACACACTTAATGCAATCCCTATCAAAATGTCAATGGCATTCTTCACAGAAATAGAAAAGAAAATCATAAAATTTTATGAAACCACAAAGGAGACAGAATAGCCAAGGCTACCCTAAACAAAAAGAACTGGAGAAATCACATTACCTGGCTTCAAATTATACCACAGAGCTATAGTAACCAAAACAGCATGGTACTTGCATAAAAACAGACACATAGAACAATGGAACAGAATAGAGAAACCAGAAACAAATCCACAGACAGTGAATTCATTTTCAACAAAGGTCCTAAGAATATACACCAAGGAACAGACAATCTCTTCAATAAGTTATGCTGGGAAAACTGGATATCCATGTGCAGAAGAATGAAGCTACACCCCTGTCTCTTTCCATATACAAAAATCAAATCAAAACAGATTAAAGACTTAAATCTAAGACCTCAAAGTATGAAACTACTATAAGAAAACATAGGGAAACTCTCCAGGGCATTGCTCTGGGCAAAACTTTCTTAAGCAAAATCCCATAACACAGACAACTAAACCAAAAACAGACAAATGGGATCATATCAAGTTAAAAAGCTTCTGCACAACAAAAGAAATGATCAGCCAAGCGAAGAGACAACCCACAGAATGGGAGAAAATGTCTGCATACTACTCGTCTGACAAGGGATTAATAACCAGAATATATAAGGAACTCAAACAACTATAGGAAAAAATCTAATAATTTGATTTTAAAATGGGCAAAAAATATTTAAATAGACATAACTCAAAAGAAAACATACAAATGGCAAACAGATATATGAAAAGGTGCTCAACATTATTGATTACAGAAATGCAAATCAAAACTACAATGAGCAATCATCTCACCTCAGTAAAAACGTCTTATATCCAAAAGACAGGCAATAACAAACTCTGGCAAGGATGTGAAGTAAAGGGAACCCTTGCACACTGTTTTGTAAGAATTTAAGTTAGTACAACCACTATGGAGAAAAATTTGAAGGTTCTGAAAAACTAAAAATAGAGCTGCCATATGTTCCAGCTCAAAGGAAGTTTGGTATATCTTAGAGGAAAGAAAAATAAGTATATCAAAGAGGTATCTGCACTCCTATGTTTGTTTCAGCACTGTTTACAAGAGCTAAGATTTGGAAGTAATCTATGTTTCCATCAACAGATGAATGCATAAAGAAAATGTGGTACTTATATACAAAAGAGTGCTATCCAGTCATAAAGAAAAATGAGATGCTGTCATTTGCGATAACATGGATCACTAAACTGGAAATCACTATTTTAAGTGAAATAAACCAGACATAGAAAAACAAACATCACATGTTCTCACTTATTTGCAGGATCTAAAAATCAAAACAATTGAACTCATGAAGATAGGGAGCAAAAGGGTGGTTTTCAAAGACTGGGAAGGGTATTGGGGGCGTTGGGGGCGTAAGTGAGAATGGTTCATGGGTATTAAAAAAACAGACACAGTAAGACAGTATTTGATAGCACAATGGGTGACTAATCAAGAATAGTTAATTGTACATTTCAAAATAACTAAAGTATAATTGGGTAGTTCGTAACACAAAGGATAAATACTTTAGGGATGGATACCCCATTTTACATGATGTGATTATTATGCATTGCATGCCTGTATCAAAATATCTCATGTACCCCATAAACATATACACCTACTATGTACCCACAAAAATTAAAATAAAAAAATTTCAATGTCTTGTGACTAGTACCTGTTAGAGATGTAATGTATACTTACTAAACAGAGTCACCCTAAATGAATTCAGTTAACACACAAGTCAACCATAATTTATGGATTTTTTTCCTTCTTCTTTTGAATATAGAACTTAAGAATATTTCTAAATTAATCTCACTGAAATATAATGGTGAGAGTTAATTAGATTGAAGTGTTTTAAGAGGGTTCAAGTAGTTTACACGTTTTCTTTTATAAAGAAAGCTATAAATATCCACTCTTTCTTATATCTCCTGGATCTCTCTACCACCCTTTAGCACATTATTTGCTTCCTGCTTTTAATTAAGAAGTTTCAACTCGGTAATCCTTTTTTTTTTATTATACTTTAAGTTTTAGGGTACATGTGCACAATGTGCAGGTCAGTCACACATGTATACATGTGCCATGCTGGTGTGCTGCACCCATTAACTTGTCATTTAGCATTAGGTCAACTGGGTAATCCTTAAGATCTAAATACAAGACTTTGAAAAATGTTTTCCCTTTTATACAGGAAGCCAACTTTGCCCCTGGTAGGCTGTCTAAATCTGCTCCACAGGGAGTGAAGAAATTCTTCTACAACTTTATCCTGAACTGATTCTTTATTGAAAGAGGAGTACCTGTGGATTTAAAAATCTTTTAAATTCTCTCAGAAAGGAAGCCTATGCGTCTGTGATTAATTGTATCACTCATATATGCCATTTCTTACTTCCACAGAACCACGTATCTAACTTCCTAACAAATTTCAACACCACAGGGCATGTCCTATGACTTGATACCAAGCACGACGTATAGCTTAAAATTGGAACACACAATTATGAATTAGGCCAATGAGTAACCAGAAAGTGTTCCTGGAAAGAAAGCTAAGAAACCTTCCTAACTCCATGCAGAAGACCCTAAGCTTGACAAACACTGTTGAGGTACATATCAAGAAGATGCATATAGCCTCCTAAATTTCAGGATTCAAATTTTTTTTTACAACTTTGTATACTGACTAGCCTCTGAAAGCCTCAGTGAGCTAGACTCCTTGACAAGACATTTGCAGTTACCAAAAGAAAGCGTGTAAAAGGTATTCACTGCTTAAAATGATGGGGTTGTCCCATAAAATTGCATTGTTCACAAAGCAGCAAAGACTGAAACACAAGTTGAACTAATGATCAGAAAGCATATCCTAGTAAGACTGTAACTAAAACTCTAAGGGTCTTCTCTGATTTCCTGTCTGTAAAATGGACATGATAACTTCAAATCTATTTCACGGTCACATACCAAAATAGATACACACATAGATATATAGATATAGACAAAGCTTTGTTTTTATTGGTTAACATCAATGGCCCAGGTCTAATCTTTAGTTCTTTAGTGACCGTAGGTTACAAATAGATCATTTGTTGAGTTTTTAAGTGCAGACACATCATTTGAGGGGCTCAAATTCTATTCTTGGTTAAAGGTATTTAATGGTTCATTTTACATATATTTTGCCAAACTAGAATCATAAGATCAATAAACTGCCTTTCATTTTCAACTACAATTAAATAGCAAATTGACCCTGAAACCTCTTAAGATATCATCAATCTTTTAAGAAATTATGTGAGTGTGAGTGTGTGTGTTTCTTATCTAAGTTTCTAAGAGGGCCTAGAATTTTTTTAAGTTTTATTTAAGTTGAGGGGTACATGTGTAGGTTTGTTATATAGGTAAACTTATGTCATGGGGGTTTGTGATACAGATTATTTTCTCACTCAGGTATTAAGCTTAGTACCCATTAGTTATTTTTTCTGGTCCTCTCCCTCCTCCCTCCCTCCACCTTCTGACAGAGGGCCTAGATTTAAAAACAACTCAGTAGCAACAAGCACATGTGGCTGCCGAGATCTTAAATTCTAAACACTATTCTCCACTCAAAGGAATAGGACTACCTTGGAGAAATGACTGATTCCAAGACAAGGATAGGAAAAGTACAAAATGAGCTGAGAACATCTCATTGTTTCAGAAAGTAAGAAGTGCTCAAAGTATGACCAAAACTGGGAGAGTTTGAGCATTAAAATAATGATCATAGCAGATGATAATACATTGGATAAAATAATAATCTATAAATCCATATTGAAATGAAAAAGGAAGAAAGACAAAAAATAAAGGAAGGAAGGAGGGAAGGAAAGGAAAAACTTTTGAGGTAGAATGTCAATAATAAAAAAATAAAGTTAGAAAAATCATGATTTCTCAGACATAACAGAAATACTTGATGGACGCATTTCTAAGAGAGCTCTGAGAAGCCAGCTCTCTCCCTGTCTGTCTGGATTTGGATGAGGAAGCATGTGATCCTGGGAGTAGCTGGCAGTCATAACATTTTGTAGTGTTTCAACATCCTTTTCGGCACTCCACCTTAGTATAAAAATGAAACCAAGAAAGCAGAAAAGGAAAACGGTAGGAAAATGGGCCCTTCATGCCATTTTTGAATTGGTGAATCAAACCAATCTTAAGTCTGCCCTAACTCGGGACTTCCAGTTACATAAACCGTTAAATCTCCTCTATTGCTTACCTCAGCTTTAGTGTTACCTGCAATCAAAGTACTCTTGCTGATACAGACTTGTGATCTCAAAGTTTAAGCCTGCATTTTTACAAGTTTGGTTTCTGTGACACAGTTCAATAGACGTGGCATAATTAATCTATTCATTATCACTACACAGACATTAGAATTTTTAAGCCCTCAGTATCATTATTTGTGGAAGGTTTCAATATAATAAATAATTACAACTCAATGTGCAATACAAAATGCAAATATTGAAAACCCTGTACATCTCTGAGTTGAGAAGACCTGATCAATGACAGCTATAGTGATTGTGCCAAAATATGACTCTAAGAAATGTCCCTAAATTCCAGTAAACTATCTCTAGTATAACCAGTAATTTTCTTTCCCTCCTTTTTCCCACCTCAATTTTTCCCTCAGAAATATATATAAAAGCTGTATCTAAATGTGGCTTTGAAACTGAAAGGACATTCCAGGGGTGTGTGTGTGTGTGTGTGTGTTTCTCCCTTGTGGAAGAGAAATAGGGAGGTACACAATGGCATTCTAGTTTTGCCCAATAGTTGTAATCTGCTGTACAATGACCTCCACAATTTCATCTCCCTGTATTTTTCCTTTTGTCTCTCTTCTTCTATTCCTTTTTACTGTATATTATTTACTATGGTGTTCTTTGGGTGGTCATTCAACAGTTTTCCTAATTCTCCTTGAAGATTTTGGTCCTTGGAAAATGTGGATTCTTTCAGTGCCAATTCATAAATACGTCCTCAGCACAGATTCTCTTTTCTTGGCTTAGTAATAACCAAGCAAGAGTATAGAAATGACCTAACTGGGAAGTAGGCATCATTAAAGAATACAAGTACGGGCTGGGCACGGTGGCTCACGCCTGTAATCCCAGCACTTTGGGAGGCCGAGGCGGGCGGATCACAAGGTCAGGACATCGAGACCATCCTGGCTAACATGGTGAAACCCCATCTCTACTAAAAATACAAAAAATTAGCCTGGTGCGGTGGTGGGCACCTGTAGTCCCAGCTACTCAGGAGGCTGAGGCAGAAGAATGGCGTGAACCCGGGAGGCGGAGCTTGCAGTGAGTGGAGATAGCGCCACTGCACTCCAGCCTGGGCAACAGTGCAAGACTCCCTCTCAAAAAAAAAAAAACGAAAGTACAAATATGAAAATTATTTTTATGTCCATTCTGAAATCTTGGCTCAGGTAACTTATTGTTGAAATGATGATAAATTATTTCATTTCCTAAATTCCGCTAGCAAGAGACATTTCTCCAAAAAGAATAAAAAGAAAACAGCAAGTTGGCCTTTATGTTTTAAAATTACTTTTTTCTCTCTAAACCAAAAAGTGAAAACTCTTACTCACATTATTCTAATTATCTTAATTTTGTTAAAACGAACAAATATGGCAGGCCATACTTAGAAGAACTTTAAGTGATAAACCTCCAGTTAGAGAAATGCACTCCCCCAAAACAAACATTAACTGGCTTTTACATTATTGTTTTTATTTCAGCGTTTCCCCTCTTGTCCTTAAAAGCTCTTTATTTCCAAGCTCAGCTTGAAGGAAACTAAATAATAATGAAAAACTGTTTCATTGTATGCTTAGTGGAATATGTTGAATTATGGTCAATAAGAACATAACTTCACATTTTTAATACAAACTTCATGGATTCAAGGAGCATAGAGAAATGTCTATTTGATTTGAATATGCACAATAAAAATATACAGAGCTCCTAAAATATTTCAAGTACCCTGCTACATTAAATTCCAAATGCATTCCTTATTATCAGATCTCTTTGAACATAAATTGATAAATAAACAAAGGAACCAACATGGCCTTTGGTTTCTTCATCTCTAAAACAAGGTGGTAAGATTAATACTGTTTTCATGCTACGAAAAAAGTCTGTGACTCACATTTGTATCTTCTCATTTTCAGGTAAGAAGCAATATTGCCACAGCCTGCATGATGGATGGTAAATGTCAAAAAAAAAATTTATGAATTCTGAAAAATCATGGCAATAGCAGTGACATAGTTTTTTAAACTCCCAAATGCCAGCATCAGAAAAAGAAAGGGCAACTAAATGGCAAAACCAAAAAACAAACAAGCAAACAAATAAACAAAAACCAATGGAAATGCTTAGAGCAAAAGTAGATAAGATGTTCCCAACCTCAAAATGGAAACGTGTGAGGACAAGTCACCAACATCCACCAGAGACCTGCATGGTATCAAATCTGTGTGGGAGAAAGCAGAGTAATCACAGAGCAAGTGAGGAACCTGCGAATGGGAGAGCCTCCAAATAGCCAACCAGTATTCACTGGAAAGCGTGGAGAGCGTATTTGAGAATGGAGGCAGAAACTAGCCAAGTTTCCAAATCTAAAACAGGTGAGAAAAATAAGTATTTCATAAGCTTTGAATTGAATGGAGCAGTCTATGAACTTTCAGAAGTGATCAGCTGGGGCTCTCTTCCAGAACAGAACCCCCACATTGGGATGAAACTCCTGGGGGTATATCAAATTGAGCAGGATAGTGTTAAGACAAAAGAGGAGAAGGGGCTTATGGAAAGAGGCCAGGAAATCTCAGAAAGCAAGACACTATCTTGCTTGGGTATACCTGAAAACAACAATAGGGAAAACTATGAGAAGTTAGAAATACTATCCTGGCCCATGCATTTTAAAAGTTGAGAAAAACTAATTTCTCATAAAAATTTGGAGAGACAACAATTGAGGTCAAATTTCACGCCTTAAGAAAAAAAAAAAGACTAAGAAGCAGAAAAACACTACCAATAATGAAAGCATGCCAGAAAAATGTGCCCACATATCAGACAAACTACTTCAAAATGAGCTATTAGATATTAAGAAATAGTATAAAATATGAAAGAACATCAGAATCCAAAAAAACTCATAAATGAAGTGACAGCTCAAAAAATAATTCAAAATAAATTTTTTAAAAACCATTTTAGTAATGAAGAATAAACTTGAAGGAGCAGAAAAGCAAATATACGTAGTATGTAATGTCTTATGAGAATTATAAGATGAAAAGAAGGATTATTTTCAAAATTAAAAGGGAATTAAGACAAAAATATAAAAGCAATGAAGACAGTTAAAAATGATTTAAGACAAAGTGGTAAATATTGAACATAAGCAAAGACGATTCATACTGATAAAAGGAGTCCCTGAAAAAAGAAAACCTAAGCAAGATTTGAGAACATTTACTAAAAACTATAATTTAATAAAACTTTCCTTAAAATTTTCCCAGCTGGGCACAGTGGGTCACATTTGTAAGCCCAGCACTTTGGGAGGCTGAGCTGGGAGGATTGCTTGAGCACAGGAGTTTGAGACCATCCTGGACAACACGGTGAAACCCCATCTCTACAAAAACATTTTTTTTTAGTCAAGTATGATGGTTCATTCCTGCGGTCCCAGCTGCTTGGGAGGCTAAGGCAGAAGGATTACTTGCCCAGGAGGTGGAGGTTGAAGTGAGCCATGTTCATGCCACTGCATCCCAGCCTGGGCGACAGAGCAAGACTCTGTATCAATTGAAAAAAAAAAAATCCCCTAAACTACGTATGAAGGTTCATAATTACTAACAACAAGACATATGCTAGTAGAATTTCTGGAGTTTAAAGAAGAAGTGAAATATCCATTAGGCATTTAAAAAAAAGAAGAACAAGTGACTTATAGAGGAAAGAAAACTAAATTGCCATCTCATTAATTATCATCATCAGGCATTGTTTTATACAATATTTATACATTTCCTTTTACACAGGAAAATGAGGTAACAGCCTGAGTGCGGTGGCTCACGCCTCTAATCCCAGCACTTTGGGAGGCCGAGGTGGACAGATCATAAGATCAAGAGATCGAGACCAGCCTGCCCAACATGGTGAAAACCCATCTCTACTAAAAATACAAAAAATTAGCCGGGCATGGTGGCAGGCGCCTATAATCCCAGCTACTTGGGGGATTGAAGCAGGAGAATCACTTGAACCTGAGAAGCGGAGGTTGCAGCGAGCCGAGATGGGGCCACTGCACTGCGCCCTGGGTGACAAGAACGAGACTCCGTCTCAAAAAAAAAAAAAAAAAAGGAAAGAAAAGAAAAGAAAGAAAATGAGGTAACATAGCTAAGACATTCTGAGAAAGAAACTGAGTCAAAGATGTTATTCAGCCCCATCTAACATTCAAATATTAGGGCATAGACAAATCAATATCAATGTGAAAAACAACAACAACAAAAAACAGGGAATTAGTGTTCCCATGAGCTTTTCTACTAGAATCTACTAAAGGACAAGCTTCACACAACCTGAATGGCCAGAGAGAGATTACCATAAGGCATAGTGATAAGGATTAAGTACAGTAAGGATTAAGTGGTAAGGATTAAGTTCTTGTAAAACTAAAACTGGATTACTATTAAAACAGAGGGAGAGAGTTTAGTATTGATGACTGTAAGTTCAAAATCTCTCAGCATTTGCTTGTCTGTAAAGTATTTTATTTCTCCTTCACTTATGAAACCTACTTTCGCTGGATATGAAATTCTGGGTTGAAAATTCTTTTCTTTAAGAATGTCGAATATTGGCCCCCACTCTCTTCTGGCTTGCAGAGTTTCTGCCGAGAGATCAGCTGTTAGTCTGATGGGCTTCCCTTTGTGGGTAACCCGACCTTTCTCTCTGGCTGCCCTTAACATTTTTCCCTTCCTTTCAACTTTGGTGAATCTGACAATTATGTGTCTTGGAGTTGCTCTTCTTGAGGAGTATCTTTGTGGCATTCTCTGTATTTCCTGAATTTGAATGTTGGCCTGCCTTGCTAGATTGGGGAAGTTCTCCTGGATAATATCCTGCAGAGTGTTTAACATAGATGGTGCAATCATTTTAAAGGGGGAAGAGGGGCAGGAAGGGTATGGAGAGCATATGCAGAGAAAATTTTTAATTGTTTGGAGTAGTCATGTTGGTGGTAGTAGTATTAGCATTGCTATTATGAGTTTGTTGTGGCATAATGTAGAATAAAGTTAATAATTATGGGATTCTCAGCATGGAAGAAAGAAGGTACACATGTAATTAACAAGTAAAGGATTCAGTAAAAGCCCTATAGCACTGAGGTATTCCTAGTGCTCAGATTGTGGTCTTAAAATATCATTTCTACTAGGGCATTTTACAGCATGATTCTCAGTAGGGGTGACATTGCCCCCAAAGGGGAAAAAATTGGTTTACGGGGGATGAAAAAAGTCTTACAATTGTTTGTGATCTTCCAAAGCTCAACCCAACCTGAAAAAAAATCTTATTTCTAAGTATTTAATTTAATTACTTTAACTTTAGTTATTAGATATTAATTTTAGCTTAATTAAAACATTTTAATTTTTTCTTGGGGGTGAAAATTTTTTGAGAGATTGAGATACAGTCTCAAATGGCTGATTACAGGGTTAGAACAAGAAATATATAAATAAATCTGGAATATTTTGTCATGCCAGATAAGAAGCCACTATCAAAGATTATTAGGGTTACATCAAAAAATTCAAGAACTTGGAGAGACTTCCACTGGTTAAAGATGAGCTTCAATAAAGACAATAATTGCCATGAATTGAAATCTATGAAACATATTTAAGCCATAAGTTTATAATGATACTAAAAAGTAGTCATTGGTCACCTTCAGAGATTGATAAGAAACTAATTCCTTATCTCAAATTCTACCTTTCTATTATGCCCTATACCACTGGGTAATGATTATTTTTGAACTCAATGAATTAAGAGATACAGTATGTTCACATGACAAAAATACAGACAACCAGACATTCTGTGCCTCCCATAGTTTTTGCAAACACCACCAAGTCTTGCAGAAGGCATCATATGATCAGTTGTTGTCATAAAAAACACAAGAACAGCTTGAAGGTTCTTACTGGCCAAAACTGTATCAATTTCAGCATTAAAATAAATAGCGATAATAAAGTGTTCCAATCTGTGCATCCAAGCTGATAGAAATATGTAGGAATATATATTTCTTTTTAATAAATATTAAAGAAATAAGAGAATTTAAAAATTGCAGCCATCATAGTAATAATTGAATCAGGCAAGAATCAACAATGGGTACTAAAAGTAATAGGAGATAGTTTGCTGAGAAACATTTATATAAACTCAACATTTCTCCACACAAAGTACTTAACTAATTACAAAGGGGAAGGGGAAAATATAATTATTTCACAGAAGAGAAAACTGACAGACACCACTTCAAACCAATGATTCAATTTAACATCACCAAAAATGGGACAAATTGACATTGTATATCTCCTGATATGATACATCGTGAAGAACAGAGTACTTGTGTAATATTCCTGCCAAAAATTCATAAATAGAATTTAATCGTGAAGAAATACTGAACTCCTAAATTAGGGGACATTCAACCAAAGAAAAAAATAATATGTATACCTTAAAAATGTCATAGTTACAAAAGACAAGAAAATACTAAAACTATTCTAGACCAAACAAAACTAAAGAGACATGACAATTAAATGCAACATGTAATTCTAGATTAGGTCTTGCATCCATTTGCTATAGGGTATTATTGGAACAATTAGCAAAATGTAAGTAGGGTCTCTGGATTCAAGGGCAGAATTGTGTCAATGTTAATTTTCTCTTTCACTTGGTTATACTGTGATTACCTGGGTTGTATAGTGGTTACTTTAGAAACTGCATACTGAATATTAGAGGAAATAAGGCATCTTGAGTGCAATTCACTGTAAATTTGTTCAGAAAAGAAATTGTGGGCAGTGGTTGGTGGGGTGGGAGCAGCAGGGGCGGTGCCAAAGAGCGAGACAGAATGATAAAGTAAATGTGGTAAAATGTGAACAATTGGTGAAACTGACTCAGGAGTATAGGGTGGCTCTTTGTTCTTGCAACTTATTTGAAAGTTTGATATTATTTCAAAATAAAACGTGGAAGAAAAAAACCTCTCTGTCAAACAACTTTTAGGTCAAAGAAGAAACCCAAAATCACAGAATGTCTTTAATGACATTAAAAACACTATATTACAACAAGGATTGTGCCTATTTCATAGGGCTAATCTGAGACTTAAATGAAATTTGAAAGTGCTTAGGAAGTATTTATTAAATGATGCATTCTCAACGGAGAGTATATTACCTCCCAAGAGGTGAAAATTGGTTCTTGGGAAGTGAAAAATATTAGACATTAAAATCATTTGTGGTTGACCAAAGCTCAACTCTATTCAACAAAATTTTATCCTTCACTATACAATTTTTTATTAATGATAAATTTAAATTTTTTCTTTTTAAAAGGACAATAATGAAATAAAGGTTGAAAATTATTACCAAGAAAACTCCAATATGCTACATAGCCTGTAAAGAAAATATATGGCCTCAAATACTTACATTGTTAATTTTAAAAAAAGAAAATCTAAGCATTACATTCAATAGATTAGAACAGGCAAACAAAACAATCCCATAAGAAAAAGCAATAAAATAATAAGTGTAAAACCAGAAATTAATGAATTTTAAAAACCAAAAAATGAGCAGAACTAATAAGGTCAGGTTAAAACAGTAAAAAAAACACATACAAACTGACTCAAAAAAACATGCAAGTTACAAAACAACACACAGAGTATATTCTACACATCTTACACCCTACCTCACACCCTCATGACCCACCTTTGCCAACAGCCATTGCTGTGGAAACAAAATGCATGCAGGTGTAGCATGTCCCTCATCTCTACCAGGGGTTTTCTAGAACTACGGTCAATATAAAACAGCTGTCCGAGAGCTGGCAGATTCTTGATTCACTGGCATAAGATTCAAAGCAGTAATTTGCAGTGAAGGAGATACAACAATGGACACATGTCCACAGGCTAACAGGACAATGAAATGGCCCATTAAAGGCTCAACTAAGGAGCCAGTTCTAGGAGAAGACTCTATGTGGTCAGGGCACCATCCTCCCAGATGAAGTTATATGCATGGAATCAGTGATCAATATAGCAGGCTATGTTGTTCATAGCTGGAATACTCTAGTCAGCAAAAACAGGATGCAAATAGGATTGGTTTCTCATTATCACACCCCATGACTCATTTGCAGAATTTGTGCTTCCTGTCCCCTCAACATTATCCTCTACTAGATACTTCCTTCAAGAGACCCAGCCGGGGTTCCACTCAACCTGGAGTTTTGACAACCATATGGACTTTGTCATAGCAGGCAAAGAAAAAAATCACCATGGGGGTACAGATAATTGGCCCTAAATACCATGAGGTGCTAGAGTTGCCACTATACAATGGGAACCGGAAACAGCATATTTGAAACCCAAGAAACCCACTAGGACATCTCTTGGTGTTTCCTTAGTGAACATTAAGATGAGATTAAAAACACTGTTACAACAATGATTGCCCATCTCATAGGGTTAATCTGAGGCTTAAATAACATTTGAGCTAAAAAAAAAATTATGGCCCAGTAAGGGCAAAGCATTGAAGACTCAGATCCCTCAGGAATGAAGGTCTAGATCACTATATCTGATAGAAACCTAGGCTTTCTGAAGTGCTGGCTGAAGGTGGAAGAAACCAGAACAGGTGGTAGAAATGGGAGATGATAAATACCCATTATAGGCTCAGAACAATGACAGCAGCAACAACCTGCTTGTTCTACTAACCTTCCTCTATTAAGTCTTTTGGAAATGTTGTAGCCACTTCCATAGTGAAGTTTCTGTAATGGAGTGGACTTAAAGGACGGAGATATCTCCCATTGTCTGACCCAGGGTTTCTCTGATGCTGCTGTGTGGGACACTTGCCGAACCCATGTGGTCTGTTGGATGCATGAAGGAGCCTGAATTGCAGGAAATTAATAGTCCATAGAGAAGCCCTAAGCATGGGGGTGTAAGAACCAAGGGATATAATTGCTCTCCTCTTCTGACCCTCAGGTAGATAATTCTGAGGCGCATTCCTCCCAGCTTCTCAGAGGGCCTCCAGCTGGTCCTTCAGGAGCTATTCCAGAAGGAGGCATTGTTACCATGGGAGATGACAGCTCCATGCCTGTTATTGCCCTGAAGACCTTCTAGTGGGACAAGGCGTGGAGGTGGAAGACGATAATATTGATGATCCTGACCCTGTTTAGGCCTAAGCTAATGTGTGTGCTTATGCTTGCATCTTAGCTTTTAACAAAGAGTTTTAAAAGTAAAAATAATAAATTTTAAAAATCTTCTAGAATAAGGATACAAAGAAAACATATTCTACAGCTGTCCAATGTGTTTCAAGCTAAGCATTATTATAAAAGCATCAAAAAGCTTAAAAATTTTTAAAGTTTATAAAGTAAGAAAGTTACAGTAAGCTAAGATTAATTTATCATTGAAAAAAGTTTTTAAATAAATTTGGTGTAGCCTAAGTATAGTGTTTATCAACTCTACAGTAGTGTACAGTTGTGTCCTTAGGCTTCTAGATTCACTCACCACTCACTCACTCAGAGCAATTTCCAGTCCTGCAAACTCCATTCATGCTAAGTGCCCTACATAGGTGTATTATCTGTTATTGAGCAAAAGGGACTCTGCCTGATGCATTCAAAGCCAATGCTATGACACCAGGTTTTTGAGAAAAGAAAAGCTTTATGTTGCAAGTTAACTCCCAAGGAGACAGGAGTCAAGCTCAAATCTGTCTCCCCATGCTGGCTTTAAGACAGTAATTTTATTAGAAGAGGTTTAGAGGGTGGATTTTGAGATTAGCAGATCACTGGTGGAAGGAAGGGGGAGGTCTAGAAAGCCCTTGGGCATGCACACTTATCTCTTCATGCTACCTTATGGATTGAATGTGCAAATTCAGGGTGGAATTAGTATAAAACATGTAGTGGAAATTTAGGCTGTAACATCAGCAAGCTTGTTCTGCACAAACTTCAGTCAGCCACCTTCGTTATGACAAATTTCAGCCAGTTCTTTTATCTCAGAAGGGAGAGAGTTTCAGTGTTTCGGCAAGTTGTATCTTTTCTTATCTGCCATCCTGCCTCAAGAACTTCTATCATTCATTTCTTTAACTCTTTGGCAGATGGCTTCAGGATTACCATTTTTAATCTATTATACCATATTTTTACTACACTTTTTCTATGTTTAGATATATGAATACTTATTATTGTGTTACAGTTGCCTCCAGAATTCAGTACAGGTATATGCTATACAGATTTGTGGCCTAGGAGGGACAGGCTATATACCCTATGGACTAGGTGTGTAGTAGGCTATACCATTTAGGTTTAAGTACACTTTGCAACATTTGAACAATGATGAGTCACCTACCACACGTTTCTCATATCCTCACCATTAAGTGACACATGATTGCAGTCACTTGATTGACACTTCCTCCTTCCCAGTCTCACTCTTCCTAGTCCATCACGATTGTTCCCTAAAACCACTTCCCAATATAAATTACATGCTAATAGCATTTTTGCAAAGATTTTCATGGCATACCAAACAAAAATGTATATAAAAGCAGAGAGAAAACTGAATACAGGTTATTCTTATTTTCATGGTGAATTCTGAATATTCTAAGTTTTCAACACTGAACATGCAACAACATTTTCATCCAAAAATGTTGTACAAAACTAATGCTTTCAAAATTTCTAAGGATTTGATTATAATGCCTTGAATTAGCAGCAAAGGCTCTAGAAACATGAAGATAAATTAGTATCTGAATGTGTTAACACTAGGTTTCTGGTTAAATGGAGTATATTCTCATCTAATTCACCAGTTACTTTTAAATCACAGAACTAAATTGGGAGACAAAGTAATTAAAGCTGTGTCCTTACACAAAAATTATTGTTACTTTTTACTTTTTGCTCATTTTGAAGAATTGAGTATTTCTGACCTTGAGTCTCAATGAAATTCCGAAATAGTATAAAGCCTTAATCTGGTTGAAAACAAAGATGTCTTTAAAATACTGACGTAAAAATAGCCACGAACCGTGTTTTATTATAGGAATGTTATTTCACTTTTTTTTTTTTAGGTTACTGCATGAAAACGAGAAACTTCTGAGCTTTCCTTGTCTCCATTCCCACTGTCCTGATATTCCTGTATTTTCCAAATGTCATTTGTAGAAGCCCAGTCACAGACACAACCAATATTACTCTTCAAACAAAACTCCTGGATCCAACAGAGAGATACAGTAATCAGGACCATCCCAGAGAAGGTTCAGATTGGGGCAAATTATCTTTAGGCCATCCTTCCTCTACCTCTGCCAAAACGTCCCTGTTCTGTACTGTTAAGATTAAGAGCACCATGTATTTCCAAACCACAAGCTCCTTCACAGCACTTTGTACAATTATGATCACCAAATTAATTCTTGAAAATGAGTAAATGCCTGTTGTTTCTACTAGACTAGAAATGCCACAATGACAACAGCCATGCCTCTTTGTTCATTGCTATATCTTAGATGCTAGGACACAGCCAGCACCCAGTAGGTGCCACATGTACACTAAAGGCAGCCTTGAAAGAAAGGTTTGCATAGAAATAGGAACAGAAATAGCAGGGATAGTCCCACTTCATTTTCTTGGTGAAAAGGAGATAATTAAATCTGATTGTAGGTCATCTCTGTCAGGCAGTCAGAACAATCCTCTAATCCCCTGATCTAGGTGTTTTCTGAGTGCAGTAGTTATCAACACATCCTAAATAAATTAAAAGGTCTGTTTCAAATAAAAATTCCTCTGTCAAGAGAATAAATTCTAAATATACTTCTCTTTAATTTATGAATTCCAGGTGGAATTAAAGAGTCATACCTTATAAGTGAAATTTTTCCTATGTTTACTAAAGTGGGCCCTCATTTTGTTTCTTTAGAACACTTTTTTATTACACATCTCTTGATGAATAAAATAAGGCAATAACAGGGGCTTCATTTTCAGTAAAGCTGAGAAGTCAAACTATATTTCATAAAGCCTGAAAACATAATTTATGTTTTCCATTTAATACCCAAGTCTGCAAATGTTGACCACTAGAAACACAGTAAACACAGGATTCCTTATTATAGTTTTTGTAATTCTAATACCAAAGGTACAACCAAATAAAGGTCTCAAATATTTGTGCTTAATTTTAATTTTCCTTTAGCTGTGGTACGTAATGTTTTCCTTTCTACACGAGTGGAAGGGGTGTAAACTTTTGAAGTCAGCTCTTTTATATTCACAATGAGTTTCAAGCAGTAGAAATAACCTTGGAGACAATTTACCTATATCTAATTTTAAAGTATGTATTTTAAAATGTGTTTTACTATCTTTATAGGAATAGTACAGTATAGAGAGTAGAGCTTCATAGGAAATCACAACTTACCAAGCTCGCTAACGAAGACCGGCCTCAGGAAGAGATACCTTGCTGATATGTAGTTTTTTCTTCTTGAGGGCAACAGATATTCCACATTGTGTTCCCCTTTTGCCCCAACATACTGTTTTGCACATAGTAGGCACTCAACAAATTTGTTTTCCATTGAATTTAACTCTTTCCTCAAAGTTGAGGTTTATACCCAAAGGTAAACTAACAGCAGTAGAAGTTGTTGCCCCTCTCAGATAACCTTTGTGGATAGATAAGCTCACCTCCCAGCTGCTGAAATTGCTCTAGCTAACAGCTTATACCTGTGACCATCTCTAGAGCATTGCCTCAGCTGGAGATGCCTGGAAAATCAAATCACCATTATCACCATGCCACGCCCACCCCTGAGGATGGCCAATGATTGGGTAACACAGAATACAGAGCAGGTTCCTCTTGCCTGGAGACCGGACAGCTCCAGGTGGAACCACTTACACTCCAGAGCCCTCTGCAAATCAGGCCAAGGCTGGATGTTATCCAAGACCGTATCATTGCTCAATGCCTCCCCTTTGCCAATTCTGCTGCCTTCACTCCCTTACAGATTTTTCCTGAGAAGCATTTCCTTGTTAACTCACATATACCCAAATCCCTGCCTCAGGTTCTTCTTTTAAGTAATATAATCTAAAACACACGTACTCTCTCCCCTACCCCAAATCTGCCAGTATGACTCATATCCTTGATAAGTTGAGCTTGGGTTTACTTCTGCTTAACTTTTTTTAATAAGTATTGACTATTGCCTGAGCTTCCCCAGGCAAAGACAAAGCGCTGGTTCCTAAAAAGGCAAAGTGTCCCAATCAGGCCTGAGATTAGTCAAGAGGTCATCTTTAAGTATGCTCCTGCAGTGTCAAGACTACTTGAAAACATAGTTAACAATTCTGAACATAATTGGTTGTAAGACTCAAGGGGCTAGATTCCAAGATAAAATTAGGATGGAAAAATTCACATTCAAATGATTTGCCATTAATTATTTTCACATAAGATTGTACAGTTATTAGACCACTAAGAGTCTGATAACCTAGTTATCAATAAATAACAGTATTTAATTGCGTTATTGTGCAAAAGTTCATAGCAAATGTATATGTCATATATTATAGTTACATAGAGAATCAAATTTGATATATGAGTTAATACAAGATAGAACTTTCTCATATAAACATCTAAGAAACAGAAGAGTTGAGGTATAGTTTTTACCAACAACTAGAATGAGAAAGTAAATGATCATGTTCAACAGCAAACTCAATCAGTAGCTTACATTTCCAGCCCTCTCTCAGTGTCAATAATCAGGTGACTTTAAGCTGCATCTCTGTAATTCTCTAGATCTTCATGATCTCAAGGTGGCTGCAAAAGCTCCAAATATCATGTTTCCACCAGAATTGCAAAGACAAAAAGCACAAAGGGATAGCTGTCTCTCACTGGGAGAAGAAATCTTTCCCAAGCTCCCCTAGGAAATGTACCTGGGTCAGAACCCAGCCTCTTGACCACTCCAAGCCAGAGAATAAGCCCATTTACCCGAAGACCATTTTCTCTGTCTCAAAGCTGAGCAAAATTGGAGATGGTGGAAGCAAAGTTCTGATCCAGGCAATAAATAATTCTGCTATATTCAACATTAAAAGCCAGGGAATCCCCTTCAGCAAATTTGTTTCTCAATCCCCTTCTCAAAGCTTTAAAGAGTGATTTCACCACACTAAAGGCTCTTTCCTCTTAGACAATAAGCAGTTGCACATGTATATACTGTTAGTTATAAGAGAGAGAAATATTCATTTCAATTCAAAGGTGTAAAGAGTGGTATACTGTAACTTTTCTCAAATAAATGGGGAAAAAAGACCTAAAAATAGACATTTTTGGTCTGCACATTTTACAATATTACGTAATTCTTCATATGCAACAAACACTCAATTCATGTTGTCCATTCAGAGGGGGCAATGTGTACAGACAGCCAAGGGCCAAACAGAGGTAGCTTCAATCTAGGCTCTTTTACTTACCAGCAATGTGACTGCTGTGTGCCTCAGTTTCACCATCTTTTGAGGGTGAAGATGATGTTAAAAAAAAAAAAGAGTACAGTTTCTGGGCCATGAACCATAGCAAGTACTCAACAAATGATAGCTATTATTAGTTCAGGAGTCTAAAAGCTGAAACTGACAGTCGCCTAACCAAATATTATTCTTTTCCTCAACTACAGCAAGAAAGTAAAAATGACCAGGATCAGCTTCATCTCTTTCTAACCAAGTTTCCTCTGACCTAAAAGTGCCTAAGAAGTTATGATTTACTGACAAGAATTAACAGGTCTGAATGGTCCCTTCAGAGAAATTCCTTAAAACTTGCCTCCTAGATGACTCGTGATTCATTGGACTTAGTTTCTATTTTTCACATGAGTTGTAGTAAGGAAATCCAAAAGTAGCTAAGCCAATTTCAGTCCATTTTCAATATCACTAATGGCTTTCACCTATCTATTTCTCTTTCTTGGCCTGAATGATACAGTTTTATGTGAAAATCTCTTGTTTCTAAAGGAAAATAATTGCATACTTATAATACACATAAGTTCAATCTTGTAAGCCTCCAAGATAGCATCAATTACCTATGTATAGAAGGAAGCCCAGTATTCAAAATGCCTTCTCACATTTCAGAAACACTGTCCTCTGTGGTATGAGAAATACTTTTATCCATAAAATTTCTCTAGATGATATTTTTCTCTCCAAAGTTACATCAACCACATATTAAAGTGGATGGTTTTTATAGCCATATTTATAGTTTTACAATATGGATTAAGTTTGTCTTTGCTATTCTAGTTCTTGTGCCAAGTAAACTATGTCATGAACTAACAATACTTGGGGCCTTTGGTAACTGAGGAATTATATAGGCCAATCCTTAGGTCCTAACCCACAATTGTCTTGGATTTCTTTTGTATGGGCCTACTGGTGGAAGAAATTACAACTTTCCTCATATTAGATACTTTCTTTTTGGAACACCTATATTTGGTTTGCAGAAATAAAATGCCATAAAATAAAAATAATGGTTTCCAGAAGCACTATAAAAGATATATTAAATAAGAAATTAAAATCTCTCTCTTACCAAAAAAATAGATACAATTCATATAGTTGAAACAATTATTTGACTATAGGGAACCATACAGATAAATACATTGCATGCTATAATACCTAATAAAATTTATAATGTATGTCAGTTTTTTGCTTTAGAAAAAGCAATGACAAGATTTTAGTGTCACAGGAACAATGACACTTATTTCTTACTCCTTTGTCTGCAGGTGAGGAGGCTTCAGCTGAAGTCCAGGCACGGCCAGGCTTGACACAAATCTGTGGGATGATTCCAAATCTGTTCTGGGTTCCAAATCTGTCTTTCCTCATTTTGGGCTCAACAGATTACCCAAGGCATTCTCTCATGGGGATGGCAGAGAGCATAAAAGCATGCTGAAATACCCAAACACATTTCAAATACTTGCTTGCGTCACGTCTGCTAACATCCCCTTGGCCAAGGCAAATCACAAGGTCAAGCAAGCCAAAACTCAGAGCAGGCAAGTAAATTCTGCTCTCCATGAGACCTTGGCAAGGATGTGACTGTATACTACTCCTACAGAGGAATAAAGATTTGAGTCCCATGATTCAATAAACAAAAAGAATGTAACCTAAAGTATCTCTGTCACATGTGCATAGGGAG
Organism: Pan paniscus; assembly: GCF_029289425.2. Classification (NCBI taxonomy): domain Eukaryota; kingdom Metazoa; phylum Chordata; class Mammalia; order Primates; family Hominidae; genus Pan; species Pan paniscus. The sequence continues at coordinate 107,370,357 of NC_073253.2, forward strand.
ACATATAGATGGATATGTATATAGCATTGTTTATAAATAAGCAAGGAATTATGTCTATCAGTGGGGAATGGGGAAATAAAAAATACTTCACTTATATAATAAAATTTACATGTTAGTTAATGCGATAACGTGGCAAATGTTTTTTAAAAAGCATTGTGGATCAAATAAGGTACAAAATACTACATGTAATGTGATACCATTTATGTAATTTTAAAAGAACATACAAAGTAATATCATGCATTCTTTATGGATATACATATTTGTAATCCAGAATAAAAACATGATGGAAAAGAACATACTAATTTCAATGTAGTGAAGTGGAGGGAGAAGAGATGAGACTGAAGTTTTAGCAAAAACACAAATTTAATTTAAAAAGAAAGAGCCCAGGCCAGGCGTGGTGGCTCACACCTGTAATCCCAGCACTTTGGGAGGCTGAGGTGGGTGGATCATGAGGTCAGGAGTTCAAGACCAGCCTGGCCAAGATGGTGAAATCCTGTCTCTACTAAAAATACAAAAATTTGCTGGGCGCAGTGGCAGGCGCCTGTAATCCCAGATACTCGGAAGGCTGAGGCAGGAGAATCACTTGAACCCAGGCGTCAGAGGTTGCAGTTAGCCGCAGTCGTGCCACTGCACTCCAGCTTGGGTGACAGACTGAGACTCCGTCTCAAAAAAAAAAAAAAAAAGAGCCCATAAAAATATGGCAAACTGTGACTATTTCTTAAATCTGAGTGTGTGGTGAGTAAATGGATGTCTGTTCTTTATATATTCAAAATATAACTAAGAATTATAAATATGTTTTGTTAAATAGCATAAAGACTAACCCAATTACCCATAATACTTTTGGAAAACACTGTCTCATGAGAATTAAAGATTCATTGAGCTGAAACAATGAGACGGCCTGAAGACTACACAACACTCTCAGTAATTTGTCCATATATTATCAATTCTCACTCTCTGGGACTACTTCTCTCCTTATAGCACTTAGAGGTTTTATTCAAAACACTTCCATCATCTGTGAAAAAGCCTGATGTTTGATGACAACTTTAATTGTGGAGTTGACCACCCATGCTGAGCAATCTGAGTTTTTCTGGATTTTGTCATACATAAAACTCCCTGGGAATAATTTTAATACACAGAGACCGTAAGTAGCAAATAGAATAATACCCAACTTTGGCCATCTTCTTTGTTTTAAGGAGAGCTCTTGTTGGGTTGCAAATATAGGCTTGATTAAAATCTGAATGTGTCCACAAAAAAGAACTCTCTAACTGAAAATGTGTTAGCGAGATTTGTGGGTTCTGCCAAATCTCAGCTGAGGATAGAGAGCTACAAATATTGAACACCTAGTGTATATGTCAGGCATTTGTGTCACATGTATTTTCCCACATGATCTTTTTAACAATTATAAAGTATAGGAATTATGTCCTCCACTAATAGTCAAAAATGACAGGGCAGAGAATTAAGTCCAGATCTGTCTGACACCAAAATCTGTGTTCCTAAATCACATCACTCTGCCTAAGTTAGGGCACTTGGAGAAATCCCAGAGGGTCACCCCATCATCACAAGAGGCCTGCTGGAAAAAAACCTCTATCCATGATGTTTACATTATCTACACTTGAAAAACCCTAAGCAAAACAGTAAAATCAATGTATTTGGTCTCTGAATACTCCAGCCCCTTTTTTCTCGATTGATTTAGAAACCTGCCTTTTTCAGGCTTACATTGTTCTTAGGTCACCGCTTTCTTGACCAGATATCCAGCCCAGACTTACTTCTAATTCACTGACAGTATCCCTTCCTTTATTCTCATTCTCTATTGAAATTATCAAATCCTCCCAGCTAAGCCTCATAGAGGAAAACATTTTAAAGACTGATTCATACTAACAATTGATCAATGTGTACAGTCCCAGAAACAAGTGTAAAAAATGTTATTATATAGTGACTAAGAGTGAAAACTAGCTATAATTTCCATCAAAAGACCTAAAATAGTATTACAATATAAAAGTACATATGGCAGTTCTATGTCATAAAATAAAATTCAGCCATATTGCAATTTTTAGAAAATGCTTACAATTATTTATGGATAACATTAATGAATTTGCAACTACTACATCTTAGAACAAATATAGCCAACCAGACAACTCAATGTATTCCTTGCCCTGGGGATGTCAAACAAAGATATCAGAAGAGAACAATGGCCCCACAAGAGTGCAATCTCTCTAGATGATAAAATGTTATATAAGAAGAAGAATGGGTGAAACAAATATTATTCTTTCTATTTCCTTTGCAGGAACACATCACAGCCTGGGACTAATATATTCAACCATTTTTTTACTTTAAGCCTCAGAAGGCACCAGCAACAAGTCTTTTTATCCCATAGAAGAAATTAATATTTTCCTTTCTATATAAGCTTATACCAACTACCTAAATAACACAACATACTAGAGAAGCCCTGAATAATACCATAGATTTCAAGAGCCTTCCAAGGCAAATGACCCCCTTCTGCTCAGAAAACCAAACCAAACCCTCTGAGCACTTCATGGGCACTATGCTCATGCAACAAGTATTTACTAAGCACCTACTATGTGCCAGATGCTATGCCATGTCCTCAGGATACAGTTGATGTTAGGTAGCATCTCAGCCCCCAATGTCCTCTGCCTCTTATTATTTACCCTGTAATCCCCTCTCCTTGAGTGTGGGCTAGACCTAGTGACTCTTCCAATAAACAAAATGGCAAAAGTGGTGGGATGTCACTTCCAAGATTAAATTATGAAAATACTGTGGCTTCTGTTTTGGAGGCCCTCTCACCCTGGAGAAAGCCTACTACCATACAGGGAGGCATCCCTGGCCCATGTGAATTAGCTTGAAAGCAGATCATCTAAGCCTGCAGGCATGAGCTCAAGAGCAAATCTTTCCTCCTAACTTGACTACAACCTCAGGAGAGGTCTTGTGCCAGATGAACCCAGCTAAGCCACATCCAGGTTCCTGACCCGCAGAAATTGGGAGATAATAAATCTTTGCTGTTTTAAGCTGCTAAATTTGGGGATAGTTAGACAACTATAGAAAACTAATACACAACGGTTTATAAGACAAGGTCCTTGCCTAAGTGGAGCTTACAATTGAGTAGGTACTGATGGATGATAAACATAAACATAGATAATATCATTTTACATACTTTTAAATATTATGGAGAAAGTAAAACAGGGTAATGGGAAGAAGAGTGACTACATAAGTGTATGGAAAAGGGAGACCCATCTGCACAGACCTGAGTGAAATGGACCTGAGCATTCAAGACAAAGGACATACGGGATTGCAATAAATTAAATGAAAAACTAGGTATGAGAATTCACCCAAATTCTGTTAAGCTAGACATTAAAGAAATTGACAAAAATGTAAGGCAATACTATTATTTTCAATACCTTTTTTTGAAAATTATAGTTTTTTATTAAATATGTTATGTATATTACGTTATTTTTAAGTGAATTAACAAATATTTTTAAATGTTGCTTTAATTTTTAATATAATAATTATCAATAGATATAACTCATGTAAACAAAGTATTTTGGAGAACCTCAACAATGTTTAAGAATACAAAGGGGTCCTGAAACCAAAATGAATGAGTACTGCTGGTATAGAGTATTGTGGAGCATGGCTTGGAATGTGACTCTTGTTCTAAGTTGAATGGGATAAAATTCCACTGAAATGTTTCTAATCAGAATGCTGGGATCTGACTTACATATTTAAAAGGTTACTTGGTATTCTGTAAGAAGAATGGACTGAGAGGGAGAGAAATGAGAAAATCTGTCAGCACTTGGCAAATAATAACCCAAAGAGGTTTTCACAGGGACCTGAAAAGGAACAGTTCTGAAACTGACAGTTGAATTTTTCACATTAGAAAAAAATCCCATGTGAAACCACCTATATCTCTATTATGCAACTGAAGGCTTGCTATTATCATATTAATTTAAAAGTATAGGGTGAAACAAATCCTGATGATACAGGATGCCATTTCTTTTCACTTGTTTTTCAGACCCTAGTAAATGTATCCCAAGCCTTCATGTTATATTCTGTGGACCTTCCCTGGGTACACTACATAATTTCTAAGCAAAATAGCAAAATTATACTTTGGTGACATTATCTGCAAGATGAAACAGCCAGAAAACAGGGCTACCTGCTGGCTGCATTAGGCCTTGCTTTTGCCATTATGAAATTCATGCTTCTATAAATTGGCAGTAATGGAATTTCACCTGCCTTTTAAATAGCACTTTTTGAGATGAGTACAATGTTATCTCTAACACTGATATGCCACAAAAGTAGAAAACAAACAAATCAAACCAAAAAGTGTCTAATTTTATTATATCATTTGGTGAAATGTGGTGGGGGGTTTTCCTGCCAAATATCAACCTACAGAAACAACAGGATCTACTCTGACATTCTATAACATTAAAATCTTAATAAAACTGAATTACTATAGATGTTTTAAATATATTTACTAAACTTTTCTGCCAATTCTAAGAAAAACCCAATGCTGTCACCAGCTAAGAAGTTTTAGCTTCATTTTTCCCCCATAATTAGTGTTTCAAGAAACATAGTTAAAATGCCAGGAAAAACAGAAATTATATGTTTTTTTAAATTATATGAATTTCTGACTTTGTTGATAATCCTCTTCGTGAACTAACCAAACACAGAGGTAAATGCCTACCCAACGTATCCTAAATACAATCCCACATATCACATCGTTCTCATTGCACTCAGTAATTTCCTTTACTTACCTCTAGAAATGTCAAAGAAAAAAAAAAGAAAAAACTTCCAATAATTTTTTTTCTGAGTAGAAAAGAAACTGGATGGCATTAAAGAATAAAACGTAATGGCACAAAGAGAAGTGAAAATCTGCTATGGATTTGGTATAGTGTGGCTAATTTGGGCTACAGAGTACTATTTTAACCTAAATTGCTCATCATGGCTTTCAACATAGAAAAGCAGAAGAAATATCAGATTATTACATTCTCTTTGGGCCAGCTTCAAGCTGACAGTTTTAATATTGCTATTGACCGGTGGCAGAACAGAAACTATTTTCTTGGCTTTGTGATTATGAAATCAAATGTGGAGTAAATGCAAACAAACCTGATATTAAAAGGAACAGCTTTTCTGAAATGAAAGTGTGATATTTTTTAAGCACTCCTTGCAACCTAATGGAATTTACCAGAATGAATTTTAAATACTATGTTTGAAATAGAACTTGATTTGCAAAAATTCATTTCATGCAATTTTCAAAACTATATTTAAAGCAAAGCACACAAAACTTATTAAATTATTTACACAATAGGTAGAAAAAGGAAACCCTGGCACTCGGTTTAATTTCCTTCTACTTCTCTCCATCTTCCATCCTTTGCTCTTGCCCTGATTGATAAACTCTCAAGACCTCACTGTTCCTGCTTGGTAGGGTAGCAATGGCCATACAAAGCATGAAGGTTTAAACAGAAGTAGCACGAGTGTGCTATGGCCAAGCTTACACGGGGCAGCTGCCAGCATGATGTGATTTTGAACATTCCAAAAGGCCTCCATGCCCCCCAAATTTTTCCCACTAGCTTCTACTTCAGAGCCAGAAATTTCCATAGCTTACACCCTTTGACCCAAGGAAGTGGAGACTCTTGCCTAAACACCAATATTACCTAGAAGATAATAGCATAGCAAGGATTAAGGGAAAGGTAAAAGAATGACCTTCTAAGAGTTGTGAGCCAGCACAATAGTGAGAGACCGCAAAATCCAGACTAACTAAAGTGGAAATTTCATGTACAATAAACTTGTGTGGGTGAAATGAGAAAGTACAGTGTCACTAAACTGGGACCTTTGTGCATAAGTAACACGGTCAGTAATGGGTGTTCACTGACAGGACAAAACGAATCTTCCTACTGGAGCAGAAATCCAAAGTCTTGAGATAAAAGCAAGTAAGGAGATACAGGAAAAGCATGTGCCAAGGAAGGAAATCAGATATAAGTCAGAGGAGTTTTTCTCTGGGGCATCTTTTTGCTTGTTTGTTTGTTGTTGTTTTTTAAAAGGGATCTCACTTTGTCAGTCAAGCTGGGTGCCATGGCACGATCATAGCTCACTGCAGCCTGACCCTCCTGGGCTCAAGCCATTCTTCCACTCAGCCTCCTGAGTAGCTAGAACTATAGGCATGCACCACCACACCTAACTAAATTTGTAACTTTTTTTTAGAGACGGAGATCTCGCTATGTTGCCCAGGCTGGTCTCAAACTCCTGGGCTCAAGCGATCCTCCCTCCTCAGCCTCCCAAAGTGCTGGAATTATAGGCAGGAGCTGCTACGTCCTGCCTTCTCTGGGTCATCATAAAGGTATCATGTAACCTTCCAGCAGTTGATGAAAAAGGATATGATAAGCTTTGTACTCAAATATACATTTGATATTATGGCATGGAAGTGAAGTGGAATTGTTCAGTAGGTTGGCACTAACAGTCTGTAACTTAGAAAAAACAGGACTAATGGTTTTAGATAAAAGAATTTTCCATAATGAGTTGATGGAGGAGGGTGAAGAAGTGACATTGCCAGCAAAATATATTAAAGAAAGTAGGACAGGAGCTATAGCTATGGGAACCAAGAGTAAGCACTGAGTGAGGAAAGAAGCAAGAGAAGGATTTGGGGATGAAAAAGTGGAGCAAGAAGGGTGTAGATAAATAAAGGAGGGTAAGAATTCCAAGAAAAAAAAGTGTAAACAACAGTGCCAACTGCCAAACAGAAGTAGTCAGGGTAAGGACTATTCAAATGAGCCTGGGTGGAGCAGGGAGGAGGACACCAATGACCTTCACTGAATAGGCTGAGTGGAATGGTAACGACAGACTGTGCTAGGAGAAACTAGAGGCACTAAGCATAAACCACTCAGTGGCCATTAAAGGAAATACAGAAGCAAACGATAGCTCAAGGGAGGAACAGCGTTAATCAAAGATTTTGCTCAAGGTAGAGGAGACCTAAAAGAAGAAGTAGATCTTATCTCTTCATTCTGGCTCTGAAGATGGTAAAAGCGAGTTAAGTAGACAAGAATTATTTTGACCACAAATCTCTCCAGAAAAGGAACTGGGAAAAGATTAACTCCCCCTCTAAAGTAACAGATGTTGGCTTCTCCTCCAGATACATTTGTTAAGGAATGTAGGATGTTCCTCCAAATACTCCCCACTCTATTCTACATCACCCTACTCCCATCCCTGGGACATTATTTTCTTTGTACCAGTTCCCCTCCCACTGGGTCCCAGTTCACCCATTTCTCACACCAGGCCTGGTGGTGAGACTCATTCACTTCCCTTGTTTTCAGCTGAACTATCTACTTTCCTCTAGACCAGGGTTTCTCAACTTCCACACCGTTGTCATTTTGAACCCAGTAATCTTTTGTTGGGTAGGTAGGAGGTGTAGTCCAGTGCAGTGTAGCTTAGTAGCAGCCCTGGCCTCTCCCCACCAGATGTCAGTAGCATGTCCTCCCACAGTCAAGATAATAAAAAATGCCTCTAAACATTACGGAATGTTCCTTTATGGGGAAAATCCCCCACACCCACATTGAGAATCACTATTCTCTCCCCCGATTCTCCCTATAGACTAAGATAGACACCCTGCTGCACCCCACTTCTCCCATACTACCTGTCCCTGAAACAAGCAAATGATGCTTTTCGTTTTCTTTCCAACAATTTTCACTACTGATAACTGACAAAGCTTAACAAATATCATCCTAACAAAATTCCAGTTTCAAGAATGCTCACAGAGTTACCATGCTCCTTAGATTCCAGGGAAATGTGAAGTAAGCAAGGGCTGTAGTTTCCATGCCCACTTCCTGGACTCCCTTCTTAGCCAGCATAGCGATAGGGTGTGCTGAGAATGTAACATCCTGAAATAGGGAGATACTGGCCAGCACATCCTGGGCTCTGTTCCAGTCCCCCAGAAACAGGATGCCCTTCAGTGCTTTAGCCCAGTGAGTCTAGCAACCCTGGGGTATAAAACCTAGTGAGGGCTGCTTTCCTGGGTCCCTTAGCTGCAGTGCAAATAGGGCACATGAAGCAGAGACTCCATCTTCCACAGGAAGCTTTCCTAAGCCTTGGGGGACTGACTGACTTGCAATGAATTCTACACTTCTGTTGTCCCTTCCTGCCTATCTGTAAGTAATAAACTTGCTTCATGTGGTGTGTTGTGTGTGTGTCTCGTCTCACCAGACTCAGACAAGTTGATATCTAGTTCACAATGAACCTGCTTTGCAGGTTTGCTTATTTCATTGCCAGGTATTCATAGTACTGTCACCACTTTTTGTCAAAAATCACCGTGTAGTTTTTCTGCAGTTTTTTCTTATTCTGCTATCTCCACCCTCAACATCTACTACTCAAATATTCACCCTGCCCAAGTTTTAGTTCATTCTTAACTGACTTTGCATCATACTTAGAGACTTTTATGATTCCAGTCCTGGAATGTTAATCCTTCCTGGGATGCTGGGATGAGAAATAGCATCTCCCATTTGACTCCAAGGCTCCCAACTTAGCTCTCAAGCTGACCTCATCCATCTTGTTCCCCTGACGGTCTTTACAGCTCTGACTGTGTGATTCATCCCTTTCCCCAGTCCTATTTTTGCCTGCACTTTCATTTGCCTTAAACATCTTTTTACTTGAATGTCAAGACAAGTTTCACGTATTAGACCTTATATAAATTCTTCTTTACAGTCCAAGCAACATCGTGGGTCCTTAGCTCATTTGAACAGAAGATATGATAAATATATCCTAAATTGTCAATACATTTCTGATGGATTACAGTAGCTTTGCCTACTTTTCAAAGCCTCTTTGAATTATTACTTATGTCCTTTTCCACATCTCTCTAAGGAAGTGGGTTTTTTTAACTAGGTCATTTTACATATAGAGCAATACTAATTGATACACTTGACTGGAGATACAACCCTGACCTCGTGACCAGCAAGGACATTAAAATCTCTTGCTTCTAAATTGGATTTCTTTGTGGAAACATATTTGCGTATCTCTTTGGAATCCCCTCTTTGCATGTTAATTGGTTGAAATACAAAATGATATTGATTGGTCCTATAAAAAGAAAGAATATGGCTTGTCTTCCTTATCTTTTTATCATCTTGAAGATGGTTAACATTTATCAAAAATAGTCTATGCTTAGCAGTATGCTACAATTGGCTCCTAGGCAACATGGCTGTGTTCTTGCTTTCAGCCCTCTGCCCTCACATGAGTACTAAGAAAAATAAGTGCTTATTTTTCTGACCACTTTCTGACTAATCTATTCAGTCCATGCTCCAAAAGATAAGTGGACACTTCTCCTGAGGCTTTCGTTAAAAAACCCTTTCCAAATCCTACCAATTCTCCTCTCAAATTGTGTAGCCTAACATAACCACTAACTCTAGCAAACCTTAATTTGCTTAAAAATAAAAAAAGAAAAGAAAGTCCCCAAAATGTCAATACAAGAGCCCAGGATATTCACCACTTGACCAATGACTGACAGTAAACACACACACAATGAGCCCAGTCCTTCCGCTGAACCAAGACTCTTGAGAATCTGAAGAACATACACATTGAATTGATCTACTCATGTCACAGATGAAAGTGACAGGAGAGAACATTTATATCATTCTCCTCTCTAACCTATAAGATAAAGACTTGTCATGTGTCACTATAATTGTTTCCCCATTATTAAAATGTCCATTGCAGAAAACTCAATAAATAACAGAAACTATAAGCCTTGGACTACATCCAAACTTTGTATTTTACTGACTTAGGAAGGTTGATTAAAATTCCGTTTGGTGTTGTAACTTAAAAGCAAGTGAGATGACAGCTCTAAGAATACATATACATTCACTTTTTGGAGTCCCCCCAGATTATTTCTACAATTTGGAAGAATTGTAGAAATGATGAAATGTACAACAAAAATCACAGAGGTGAGAATTAGTCCCCGTGGGTGTGCTGCGATTGAATATAAGAGAGAAAGTGATAAACTGGGAAAAGAGAAGAGGAAGCATGTCTCTTTAGGCCACAGAAAATAACATACAAACTAGGGAAGAGCGTAGGAAGCGTTTTTCTCCTACTTCTTGCCTCCCACAGGAAATCACTAATACTTTCTGAGAAAAGGGATAAGCTGTCCAGTTTCTACTTATTAATGAAACAGCAATTTCTAGACTTAAGCATATTAGTGAGCACTGTTCTTTATAATAGCTCCAGAAATTTCTGCTTAGGAACAACGACAACAAAAAACACCACCACCTGAGAGTAATCCCCATTGTTTCTAGGGTACACTCACCCTAATTTAAGTGTGACTCAAAAATGTGACTCTAAAGAACTGCAAGCAGATTAATGTAAGAAACTCCTGCTAAACCCCTGATAAAAACACTCCAATATAATGTAATCCTCCTTATCCATGACTAATTGAAGCAAAATGGGCAGCACACAGAAATGTGTGCTTTCAAGGAGCATGTTAAGCCTGAATGTGACATACAAGCCTTTTCGAGAACCTTTACTAGACACAGTTGACTGGAGGTATTGGTTCCCCCATTTCCCTTCATTTGCCCTCTTCTGAATGTGACCACTGTGTAGGAAGAAGGTCTAGCCCCTAACAGATCTTGGTCTGGCGACCTTAATCCAGAGCAGCACTTTAAGGGGCCAGGTCAATTATCAGGGAGAAAAAGGCGAGGGCCTCTTCCTTCCACTCTCTCCTCCCCCAAACTAAACCTTACTTTTGGGATTGTACCTAGAATTAACCTGGAAGCCCAATGATCACAGCAGACAGACCTACATTTGATCTGACAATAATCCCCAGGATTGACCACCAAGCTAATTTCCATCTCTAGAATTTCACCACCCACCAGCCTTCTCCTAAGTCATTTTCACTAGATAATAATGAAAAACATTCAGATCTCTAGCACAATTGCATTTTCTGATTCAGAGGAGGAAACAGTGTCACTAAAAGTCAGAAGGTATTTACAGAACTTCTAATCTCATCTGTCCCCTATTAATAGTAATACATGATTCTTTACATAGTTCTGTGTTTAATAATGACTCCAGAGAAATAGGTTCTGATCCATTTGAAAATTTTGGAATTATTGTACCATCTTTTTAAATTATTTAGGGATCTTTTCCTACATTTGAAGGCTTAAAAACAGTAGAAAAATATGTTCCCATGAAACAGCATATATTCAATATACTACCATGCAGAAATTTTGGGAAGGGTGTCGGCTTGTATATGTGTTATAACCTGAATGAAAAACATGGCTACATGATTTAAAATATCTAACTTTCATTACCACTTGGTGTGCAAGGAAGGCTCTGAAGGATCTGTTTTCCCATCTCTGTTTTCAGATCCCCACTCTCCACACATTTGCAAACTCAGCTCGCATTGTTTTCTTCAAATGGAGGAGGGGATATGTCCTCCCTGGTTAGCATTTTGACCATCAGAAGAGTAGGATCACTACATAACTGATTATCCATATGTTTCTTGCCTGATAATTACGATTTATATTTTTGCATGAAATCTCAATAACCCAGAAATGCCATGTGACATTAAATATTTCTGTGCTCTTCTTTCCTACTGTTATGAATTGTGTCCCCATCCCCTAAAATTTATATATTGAAATCCTAATCCCCAGTACCTCGGAATATTACCATATTTGGACATAGGGTCTTTTCAGGGATAATTAAGCTACAATAAGGTCATTAGAGTGGGCGCTAATCCAATATGACTGGTGTTATAAGAAGAGGAAATTTAGACACTGACAGAGAGGGAAGACAGTGTAAAGATACGAGGGAAAAACAGTCATCTACGAGCCAAGGTGAGAGGCCCGGAACAGATTCTTCCCTCGTGGCCCTCAGAAAGAACCAACCCTACAGGTACCTTATCTTGGACTTCTAACATCCAGAACTGTGAGAAAATTAATTGCTGTTGTTTGATCTACTCAGTTTGTGACTTTATTATGGCAGCCCTCACAAACTAATACACCCACCAAAGGAAGAAGAGTGCAGGAAGTTTCAAGATGCCAAAAACACAGATTGTAAAACAGTAGGAAATGGGGAAGTTCATTAAGATGACACGTGGGAGCCAACAGGTTACATAAGAGTACAACTGTTATGCATTCCCCATAAAGGAAAGGATTAATTTTAGGTCCTGCTGAACCATGTAAAAGGTGTAAATTAAAGAAAATTATCTCTCTGACCCTAGGCATAAAGGAAAAAAAAATAAGAGAACATGTAAATATAAAGTAGAAAAAGAAATCTGCCATATTGAAAGTATATAAGGGCATTGAGTTAAAATAAGTAGTCCTAACATTTAAATATGTAAGACATTTTAAGATCTTTGAAGTTTCTCAGTGGCAAATCCTAGGATCTCCTTATAATGCTGAAAAAGTCTCACTAACTGACTTACTCTTTGGAAAATGATGGTAAAAATGGTAGATGATTGTAACACTGTGAAACCTAGGCTGATAAATCCATTTCAATTCGATTTATTGAATCATTGATAATAGATTTTTCCTAACATAATTTTTTAAAAAATGAAATACCTAGCAATTCCCTTATCATTAACACTGATATAAATGACAACCTGGAACAAGTCATTGATTAATTCTGGCCCTCTGCTTCCTTATTTATAAAGTGGAAAAAATATATATATAGGTTAAAGCTACATAAATATCTGAGATATTCAGGTGGAACTTTTCATCTTCTTAGGTAAGAGTCATTAGAGGTGGCACAAGCAAGGGGCACACAACATAAGAGTTTTATTTTTGCTGTAGTCATTCTTATTGTATCATCCTGCTCACAAAAATAAAGAAACGTACCATCTAATGTTTCATACAAAAAAAATCATTTATCTGTCATTCACGTTGTAGAGAAAGTTGAATTCTCTTAATCATCCATTGTGATTTTGTCCTAAAGCATCAACCTTATCATTGGTTTTCTATCCATCAGCCAGAATATTAGGTTGATTATTATCCTCCAAGCACACTCTTTGCCAAGATCTACCATTGTTTTTCATTAGCCGAGGTTCTGGAGGGAAGGAGATAGAGCCTATATAGATGATGGATGGGGTTAAGAACCCAAGGACTAACAGGATTGTATAAGAAGCTACTGCTGGGTGATATATGCACATGTTGGAGTAATGCTCACTAAAAGTGAGGAGGCAGCATGAAGCAGTTGGCAGGACAACAGGCAGCCTAAATTACATCATTCATTTAACAGGTCTAACATATGGCAACTATTAAATCTCCAAAACAAATGCAAAGCTAACCAGCACTCTCATAGAAAAGACGCTTTCATTCTTGATTTTTCTAATAAAATGCTTCAGTCTAAGTTACTGCCAATTTCAAAACAATAATAACATATATTTCTAAATCCAATAACAATATAGGACTTGCTAAAAAACTAATAGCCATCTGATAATATATAAAATGTTAAATATTCTTGCTTTTATATCTTTCACAATTTTTTTCAGCAGCTCTGTAGGAATAATTTAATGCTTTAAAGCAACAATTAGATTCTGTAATACATAAATCAGCTCATAATTATTTTCAGAATGAAGGACCCACAAATGCTTTATATTAAAGCTGGCCTTTGCTTAAAACAAGTGAAACACATCTTCAATTCTGTCATTTTCCAGTTAATCTCACTTGTGTGATGCAAAAAGCACAGGAGAAAACTCCAGTGATCTTTTAGGGAAACTAATTTTACTCTTGTTCTACATAGTCTTCAAATAATTACCCTACACCCTGATGTGATTATTACACATTGTATGCCTGTACCAAAATACCTCATGTACCCCAGAAATATATACACCTACTATGTACCCATAAAAATTAAAAATTAAAAAATTAAATTATTTTTAAAAATAATAATTACCCTAAGCAGGAAACAAGAGAGACAATAAAAGAGAGCAAGGCACAACACACTATTACTTCACGATTAATCATTGGAAACTTCTTATTGTACTTAGGTAAAACTCTTCATCTAAATAGTATGTCTTCTGGTTAGCTACCCTCAAAAGTCTCAGGTCCTCTGTGAATACTCCAGAAGAGTGAAGGGCCTAGGACTAATGGACAAACAACTTTACACCAAGATTCAGACTCCCAGAAGTTAGTGCCTTCCTCACCGCCTACCTATTCTATGCTTTATCCATGTCACTTCCAGGCTTGACCCAAGTGTTTTTCTCCCTAGTCCTTTGGATTTAATCCCATCCAGCTCAGCCCTTTGCCCTTTGATCTGACTTTTCCTTTCATCCTACCTCCCATTTACCAATTGTCTAAAGCTTTACAATGTACTCTGTGGAATATCATTCTTCTGCCTAGAAATGTCCAACATTTTTAACTTTTTAAAGAATGTCATTTTTCAGGTGGAGTTTTGCAGCGAGCCGAGACCATGCCACTGCACTCCAGCCTGGGCAATAGAGCAAGACTCTGTCTCAAAAAAAAAAAAAAAAAAAAAAGAGAATGTCATTTTTCTACCAGTATCCATTCACCTTTTTCCAGATCACATTACCCCAGTTTTCCTCTGGGAAACTAACTTCTTCCTTATTCAGTTCAAGTGTTTATAATGGAGTTAACTTCACCTCTGTCTCCAAGGGCACACAAGCAACTAATGCAAGAACAATCAAAGAATTATATTCCAATCCCTTCCTCTGACTGGAAGGGGCCACGTAGATCACTCACTGTAAAGAATGAGTTGGTAAAGGCCCACACGAACTGAAGACCATGAGCCAAGTTGAACAAGGTAAAAGTCTGGAGATCTTAGTGTGGGAAACTGTCTGCTGCTCCCCCTCACCCCCACCCTGGTGCATGGGAATATCTGAGAGGTCGTCTGTGGCCCCACTAGTGAGGCATTCCATAAAGCCATTTCTCTAAAACCACGTCTCGGAGTGCTTCTCTGAGACCTACCAATAGCTCAGCGGGTTCTTCTCACCCTCCAGCCCAGGGGATCTTAACTCTAATCTTAGGGGAAGCCCTGTTCTCTTCCTTCTGCTTCTTTAAATATCCTGTCCCTTCCCAAAATACTCTTAGTTATCTAAGGACCTAGGGTTTTGGAACACAACTCTGGAGAGACTCTTTCTACACTGTCACTTCCCTTCCCCAAGGTGATGAGCTCAGAGCTGCCCATCTGCTCCAATTGGGAAAGAAAAGATGTGCCAAAGGAAGTAAAAAATAAATCCCAAATATGGTATTACATCATAATCTCCTGTGGAATTAAATATTTACATCCCTGCAAGGAAAACTTCCTTCACATCTGGGTGTTATCCTCACGCTCCCCAAATGACCCCTTCCAAACATACACACATTCCAGTTCCTGTTCTGAATCTGGGTCCGAATCCCAATAGGATGAGAACTGTTGTGCACAAAGCAGCCTGACTGCCAGAGTGATGTTTTCTCCAAGTTCCCCAAAGATGAGATAAGTAAGAAGAGACCTTGTGTGCATTCTTCCCCTGGTAATGCTCCTTATCTGAGATTACCCATGAAATTCACCCACTTCCCACCAATAGTGCCTTCACCATCCATCCCTCAAACTCACCCATCACTTCCACTGAACTGAGAGAAGACCTTGAGGGACCCACTTTACTTGAGAAGTGAGAAGCTGTTGTGACCTAAATAAGGTGGCAGGTGTTGTAAGCAGGCTCCCCAACCTCAATCTCCACCAGAACTTCCTCATATCCAAAAGCTACAATGTCTCCAAACTTCAGAGATCTGCAGAATAAGCCGAAGTAGGGGTTTACTGAGCCCAGACCCTTAAAGGTGCAAATGACTCCATTCTCTGGTCTTTTTCATTGTCTGAGACACTTTCCTCCTGGATGAGGGTTTCCTATAAATAAAAGTTGCCATGAAAATGTTTCTTTTTTCCTACAAACTAAACAAAATACAGGTGTGCTTGTGCTTCACTGGAGTCTTAGAAATGTCCACCTTCCCATGCAGAGCAGTGCTCTCTTGAAGCTTGTTAAGTAGTCCCATCTCCTTTCCCAAGAGAGTGTCTGACTGCGTCCCAGGCCACCATGTCAATCCACAGCACATTAAGGGAACACCCATCTGTCAGGGCACCAGGATCCTTCTACCTTAGAAGCTGCCTTACAAGCAGGGCATCCCAAAAGACCTGCTGTGATAAGTGCCCAGCTGTGCCATCTGGCAGGCCCTGAGCCACTGCTGCTGGAACCACTCTTCCCTCTTCGAAGTCCATTCTAAATTCAGAGTCTAAGAAAAATGCCTTAAAAAGAATATCTCGTGCACCTTCCTTTTTAACTACTTTCCTAGCGTGCATAGAACTCAAATCCAACCATAGACTTTGTTCAGGTTACATTTGTCCTCTCCTCCTTCTGTCCACCCTCCTCAGGTTGCCTGAAAACCTTAAGGCATTTTTGTAGAGCTCTTTTCAACTTGGCCACATTACAACCCACTGGTTTTACTGAAATCACAGAAGCCTTCTGAGCACATACTTTGTCTCTGCACAGGACCATGGCTATTGCCCTCCCAATGACCTGGCCCTAATTCTAGAGTATGTCAGTAATGCTAATTCAGAAATGTGCTACATAAGGAATCCCAGCAATTTCAGAAAGGTCTCCATTATATCAAATACGAGTCTCAGCCCACACAGCAGGTGTGCCATGTAATATTACTTTTCTATAGCAATGTAATATTACTTTTCTATAATTCAGCCTAGCTTTTATTTCAAGCTCCATTTTACTAAAAAGGCAGAAAATTTAATCTGTTGGCTTGGTGTTCTTCCTTTCTCACTCTCTCTTTCCTTGGTTGTGTCTAAGTCCCCAAGGATTTGACAGTGTCATACTGTTGGTCACCTACTAAAGCATCTGTGGCCTATCTGGTCCTCTCTCACCACAGAGACACTCACTTCTGTCCGTGGGGTCCTTGTGAGTCCAGCAACTCTCTCCAGTGCTCTGAGTCTTGCTCGAGGGACCCAGAAACTTCTGTCAGGACATCAGTGGCTGGCCTGCTAACATGCACTGCCTAGCAGTTCCTGTTCTGAATCTGGATCTTTCCCCGTGGCTTCTCCTAGAAAGTGGATCATAGGGCCCTACTCTCTCATGTCCCACAGACCTGAGACTGCACAATCTCTCAAACATTTCAAATTAAGTCTCAGAAACACTGGTCATTCTCTACTGAGTGCTTGGTCTGGAAGACTGTGTAGGGTGGCCGTTTTCCACCCATGCATGGAGAAGCAAAGAAAGCTTGTGTGAAAAGAGAAAAAGAATAAAGTGGGTTCTCCTATATAGTATTTTGGGAAGCGACAGGGCAGAGGAATAAAGAAAAAGAGCAGAAAATTGCTATCTTAGACCCTAATGATTTTCCTGGTCATGGACCCAGTCTCTTGCAAAGCTAGATGAATATTCGCTTTCTGATTCTGTGATATACTCCTGCATCTTTCCAATAAATTTTAATTTGAGTAGGTACCTGTTAAAATGGATTTACAGCTTACTTATAGGTTTGGTTTTAAAGTCTGTAAGTGAAAAAAAATCACATATAGTAAAGATTATCCTTAAAATACTTTACAGTGCTTAAAATGCATAATGTCTGTTAAAATGGAAAAGACCAGAGAATGGAGTCATTTGCACCTTTAAGGGTCTGGGCTCAGTAAACCCCCACTTTGGCTCATTCTGCAGATCTCTGAAGTTCAGAGACATTTTAACAGACATTATACTTTTTTACAACTCTGCAAGATGATTTTATTGGTTCTCCTAATTTATCATTTGTGAAAGTTTTACCATTGAATCCAATTAATACTTCACTTTCATCAAGAATGTAGGTGAATATCTCATCAGTAACTCACCTGGTCACCTGAGCAGTACATTTCTCTGTTTTCAGTGATAAAATGATTTTAAAATAAAATCATTTATACACGAATTTCCATGGTTCTTGACAAACGTGTCTTGACTATTGACTATTTCAATCCCCAGCATTATTCAAATTTTCTTACTCTTGCCTCCACTTTTTCTCTAGTTCTCTCCCTAACTGGGGCTTTATCTCACTTTTCATTTGGGGAAACTTTGAAGTTTGGTAAGTTAATGATGCATGTGATGAAATCATATTGTACTTGCAAACAAGCAATCCCAAATTAAAATAATAAAGTTAAATTAATGCAGACTAACTCAAAAATTTAGACCTGGAAAGGATATCGTCTACTCTAGGGCAACTTCCACATTTTTGCAATGAGGAAATGAAGGCCTAGAGAGACGATCTCTTCATAGTAACTTCAAAAGTACCATTGTGATTAAGAACATCAACTCTAGAATCAGCTACCAGGATTAAATCATTACTCCACTACTTAGTAGTTATGTGCCCTTGGGCAAGCTTCTTAATCCCTCTGGCTTCAGTATCCTCCTTTGTAAAATGAGTATGGTTATTTATAATAGCATCTTCCTCACAGAGTTTTTGGGAACATACATGAGAGTATAAGTGCAGGGCTTTGGGCAGCAGCTGGCACATAGTGAATGTTCAGTATATGTTATCTATTAGTTTTTATTTCTGCCAGTTAGTAGCAGAGCTGGAACAAAAATTGAGTTTTCCAAATTTCTGGCTGGTACTCTCCCCTGTGCCAGGATCCCTGTCAAGCCCATGGTGAAAGGAGAATAATGAAAACAGGAGCTTATAATGTAGGGAAGCCAAGAACCATGTCAAATTAGCCATCAGCACAGTGCCTGGCCAATAGTCAGCAGCCAATATATGTTTACTGGATGAGTCCAGAGGTGGCCACAAAGTAGAAACTCACATGCACGGAATTTCAGTGACAATCAGTGGTTAAGTTAAGAGGGTCCTTGCTAAAAGAGGGATTTACTTAAGAAAATATTCAGAATATATTTCTAGGTATTCCACAAATTTGATACAAATGTTGTTAAATATATATATATATATAAATATGTATACAGGTGTGCACACATGTATGTTAAAGATATGTATACAGAACACATGAATAAAATAATGTGGAAGCTTTTTGCATCAAAATGTTAGCACTAAAAAGTAAAAAATAAAAATAAAAATAAATGTTAACAATAAGATGTATAATCTGAGGTAGCTCTTGTGTTCTTTTGGGCTTTTCATCCTTTTTAAGTCTCCTGCAGAGAGCATGAATTAATTTTTTAATTAAAAGAAACAAATCAATGATTTTATTTAAAGGTACCTAGACCTAATTTTAAGACAAGTTGAATACAAGTGGAATTGTTAATATTTATCATCAATAGTTCTTTATAATTCGCCAGATTTTTCTTTTGCTTTGTTTTGTTTTTTATTTTATTTTATTATTTTTTATTATTATACTTTAAGTTTTAGAGTACATGTGCACAACGTGCAGGTTAGTTACCTATGTATACATGTGACATGCTGGTGCGCTGCACCCACTAACTCATCATCTAGCATTAGGTATATCTCCCAATGCTATCCCTCCCCCTCCCCCACCCCACAACAGTCCCCAGAGTGTGATGTTCCCCCTCCTGTATCCATGTGTTCCCATTGTTCAATTCCCACCTATGAGTAAGAATATGCGGTGTTTGGTTGTTTGTTCTTGCAATAGTTTACTGAGAATGATGATTTCCACTTTCATCCATGTCCCTACAAAGGACATGAACTCATCATTTTTCATGGCTGCATAGTATTCCATGGTGTATATGTGCCACATTTTCTTAATCCAGTCTATCATTGTTGGACATTTGGGTTGGTTCCAAGTCTTTGCTATTGTGAATAGTGCCGCAATAAACACAACTGTGCATGTGTCTTTATAGCAGCATGATTTATAGTCCTTTGGGTATATACCCAGTAATGGGATGGCTGGGTCAAATGGTATTTCTAGTTCTAGATCCCTGAGGAATTGCCACACTGACTTCCACAATGGTTGAACTAGTTTACAGTCCCACCAACAGTGTAAAAGCGTTCCTATTTCTCCACATCCTCTCCAGCACCTGTTGTTTCCTGACTTTTTAATGATTGCCATTCTAACTGGTGTGAGATGATATGTCATTGTGGTTTTGATTTGCATTTCTCTGATGGCCAGTGACGGTGAGCATTTTATTCATGTGTTTTTTGGCTGCATAAATGTCTTCTTTTGAGAAGTGTCTGTTCACGTCCTTTGCCCACTTTTTGATGGGGTTGTTTGTTTTTTTCTTGTAAATTTGTTTGAGTTCATTGTAGATTCTGGTTATTAGCCCTTTGTCAGATGAGTAGGTTGCGAAAATTTTCTCCCATTTTGTGGGTTGCCTGTTCACTCTGATGGTAGTTTCTTTTGCTGTGCAGAAGCTCTTTAGTTTCATTAGATCCCATTTGTCAATTTTGGCTTTGGTTGCCATTGCTTTTGGTGTTTTAGACATGAAGTCCTTGCCCATGCCTATGTCCTGAATGGTAATGCCTAGGTTTTCTTCTAGGGTTTTTATAGTTTTAGGTCTAACGTTTAAGTCTTTAATCCATCTTGAATTGATTTTTGTATAAGGTGTAAGGAAGGGATCCAGTTTCAGCTTTCTACATATGGCTAGCCAGTTTTCCCAGCACCATTTATTAAATAGGGAATCCTTTCCCCATTGCTTGTTTTTCTCAGGTTTGTCAAAGATCAGATAGTTGTAGATATGCAGTGTTAGTTCTGAGGGCTCTGTTCTGTTCCATTGATCTATATCTCTGTTTTGGTACCAGTCCCATGCTGTTTTGGTTACTGTAGCCTTGTGGTATAGTTTGAAGTCAGGTAGCGTGATGCCTCCAGCTTTGTTCTTTTGGCTTAGGATTGACTTGGCGATGCGGGCTCTTTTTTGGTTCCATATGAACTTTAAAGTAGTTTTTTTCAATTCTGTGAAGAAAGTCATTGGTAGCTTGATGGGGATGGCATTGAATCTATAAATTACCTTGGGCAGTATGGCCATTTTCACAATATTGATTCTTCCTATTCATGAGCATGGAATGTTCTTCCATTTGTTTGTATCCTCTTTCATTTCATTGAGCAGTGGTTTGTAGTTCTCCTTGAAGAGGTCCTTCACATCCCTTGTAAGGTGGATTCCTAGGTATTTTATTCTCTTTGAAGCAATTGTGAATGGGCGTTCACTCATGATTTGGCTCTCTGTATGTCTGTTATGGGTGTATAAGAATGCTCGTGATTTTTGTACATTGATTTTGTATCCTGAGACTTTGCTGAAGTTGCTTATCAGCTTAAGGAGATTTTGGGCTGAGACAATGGGGTTTTCTAGATATACAATCATGTCATCTGCAAACAGGGACAATTTGACTTCCTCTTTTCCTAAGTGAATACCCTTTATTTCCTTCTCCTGCCTAATTGCCCTGGCCAGAACTTCCAACACTATGTTGAATAGGAGTGGTGAGAAAGGGCATCCCTGTCTTGTGCCAGTTTTCAAAGGGAATGCTTCCAGTTTTTGCCTATTCAGCATGATATTGGCTGTGGGTTTGTCATAGATAGCTCTTATTATTTTGACATACGTCCCATCAATACCTAATTTATTGAGAGTTTTTAGCATGAAGCATTGTTGAATTTTGTCAAAGGCCTTTTCTGCATCTATTGAGATAATCATGTGGTTTTTGTCTTTGGTTCTGTTTATGTGCTGGATTACATTTATTGATTTGCATATACTGAACCAGCCTTGCATCCCAGGGATGAAGCCCACTTGATCATGGTGGATAAGCTTTTTGATGTGCTGCTGGATTCTGTTTGCCAGTATTTTATTGAGGATTTTTGCATCAATATTCATCAAGGATATTCGTCTAAAATTCTCTTTGTTGGTTGTGTCTCTGCCTGGCTTTGGTATCAGGATGATGCTGGCCTCATAAAATGAGTTAGGGAGGATTCCCTCTTTTTCTATTGATTGGAATAGTTTCAGAAGGAATGGTACCAGTTCCTCCTTGTACCTCTGGTAGAATTTGGCTGTGAATCCATCTGGTCCTGGACGCTTTTTGGTTGGTAAGCTATTGGTTATTGCCACAATTTCAGTTCCTGTTATTGGTCTATTCAGAGATTCAACTTCTTCCTGGTTTAGTCTTGGGAGAGTGTATGTGTCGAGGAATTTATCCATTTCTTCTAGATTTTCTAGTTTATTTGCGTATAGGTGACAATTTGTATGGAATTCAATATGAACAACTCAAAATTATGAAAGTGATTACATTTAGCTTCTGTTACAGTCACTAATTGTTCAACTTCTGCTCACATGACAACTGGTGGAAGTGATGCTCAGTTGGTTGGACCTAAATGACCTATAAGTGCAACAGGTGCTATTTATTAAAGGAAAGAAAAGGTTTTCCAAAAATCTCAGGTAGACCACACCCTGGGTTCAGCAAAGTCACATTTGGCTTGGAAGCTACATGTAATATACTCCTAAATGAATGAATAAATAAATGTACAAATTACCAATAAGAGTAAGAGGTGACATCATGAAATATGTGGCATCACATCAAAAGGTATTGCAAACAAAACATTTAATCCATCAGTGGTTTGTTTTTCAAAACCTCCTTCTTCTCCCTTTCCTCATTCTAATTAATTGAAGTGATTGAATGTAACTATAGAGTAGTGGATGTGGTGGGCAGCCTCTAAAATGACATTCAGTGATTCCCACCTCCTCATCTTCATGCTCTTTTATAATTCCCTCCCCTTGAGTGTGGGTTGAACTAGTGACACAATTGTAATAAATATAACATGGCAAAAGTGATAGAATGTCACTTCTAAGGTACGGTTACAAAAAGACTGTGGTTTCCATCTTGGGCACCCTCTTTCACTCACTCACTCTGAGAGAAGCCAGTTGCCATTTTGTGAGCTGTTCTACGCAGAAGTCTACATTGGAATGAATTGATGTCTCCATTCAACAGACAGTGAGGATCTGAGGGTTACCAGCAACCATGTGCATAAGCCTCGAACCAGATCCTCTTCAATTGAGGATCCTACTGACAACTAGATTGCAGCCTTGTGAGGGGCCAGAAGCACCCAGTTAAGCCACATCCAGATTCCTCATCCATTAAAACTATGACATGATAATGTTTATTTTTTACATCACTAAGTTTTGGAGTAATTTGTTACACAGAAATAGATAACTAATAGGCTAGGGAACAAAAAAATCTTAAGCCAGTACTATACAATTTAATTTTTTTAAAAAAATAAGTGGGAAAAATGATAGAACAATTTGGGCAACAAGATAATGTTGGACTAGATTGTAATGCAGAATTAGATTATGGACTGCATCAATATTGATATAAATGTATCAATGTTGACTAATATTGATACAAATAAACGATTAAAGAAAAGAAGTGTAGAAAGAAGGAAGAGAGAGGTGGGGAGGGAGGGAGGGAGATAGAGCGTAAGGGAGGGACGGAGGAAAAAAAGAAAGACACCTTTTTTTACAGACAAATTGTAAATAATATATGTGGATATTCTCCCCACACACCCTCTCACGAAGGACGTGTAGCTTAATCTCCTAGCTCCTACAGTATGTGCTGGGCTTAAAGACTGGCTTCCAAAGAACTGAGTATGTAAAAGGAAAATACAGGTTGAGTATCCTTTATCTGAAATGCTTCGGAATCTGAAGCGTTTCAGATTTCAGATTTTTTCAAGATTTTAGAATATTTTCATATACATAATGAAATATCTTGGGGATGGGACTTAAATCTAAACACAAATTCATTTGTGTTTTATGTGTACATTATAAACGTAGCCTGAAGGCAACTTTGTACAATATTTTTAGTATTTTCGTGCATGAAACAAAGTTTGTATACATTGAACCATCAGAAAGCGAAGGTGTCACTACCTCAGCCATCCATGTAGACAATCTGTGGTTGTTTGGCATCATTATCACCCCTGACTCTAAATTTACATGCCACCAATAAGCAAACATTTTCTCACACTTATTCACATAGTACTTAACAGTAAAAAAAGATATAACATTAATGCAGCATAAAACATAATGAGTTCACAGTAACTAAGCAGCACAGTAGCATCAACAGAATACCCATATCCTCTGTTAAACAACAGCAACAACAAACATCGGCAGGCTTTCAATCTCCACCCATGATGCTGTGTTTTGATTAAAAGGTTACTGTGCACTATTTTTTTTTTTTTTTTTTTTTTTTTTTTTTGGTGAGAAGAAACATCTGAAGTAGCTGACAGACCAGGAAGTGGGTCCTCTGGGGAGAAGGAAGCATTCTGCCAAATGGCTTTTAAAAATGTTTCCTCCAGGCCGGATGCGGGAGCTCACACCTGTAATCCCAGCACTTTGGGAGGCCAAGGCATACGGATCATGAGGTCAGGAGTTCGAGACCAGCCTGGCCGATATGGTGAAACCCTGTCTCTACTAAAAATACAAAAATTAGCTGGGCATGGTGGCAGGAGCCTGTAGGTCCAGCTACTCGGGAGGCTGAGGCAGGAGAATCGCTGGAACCTGGGAGGTGGAGCTTGCAGTGAGCTGAGATGGTGCCATTGCAATCCAGCCTGGGCAACACAGCGAGACTCTGTCTCAAAAAAAGAAAAAAAAAGAAAAAAAAAATGTTTCCTCCAAAGTCATCTGCCTCATTGACAACAGTTTTTGTCTTAAAAGTCTGTCTTTAATTTTATAAACTGACATGATTTCTTATTCTGCAATGAGTGCAGATTGCTCTAGTCCTTCAGTAAGCCCAATATGCATTTTCACCATGTCTATAGGCACTTTTCTGCAGTGTTAACAACATCATCTTCATCATCACTATTATCACAATCACTTTCATTCAGAACCATTTTGGCTATAGTCAATGAGTGAACAACTGGAGCCTCACAATCAATATTAAAAACTTCGATATCCACTTCTTCCAGCTTGCTGATGGACTCTGAAGGTATTTTTTTGCATATGTAAAGAGGTCAGAGATCATTTTTTCTTATTTGACATACAGAATTTTTCAAAGTTGTCACATTGTTCTCCACCACCACTAAATGTAGTCACAGGCCAGAGGTTGTGCCAGGCATATACAACTGTGTCTTTAGTCACTTTGTTCAAAGTGTTGGTAACAGCATATATGGACAGCATCCTTCATGCTAAACTGTTTTTGAAAACCTTCCACACACATGCCTCTGTTCACCACGCTACCATGCTGTTCAAGAAATGTATTTTTCATTGATCTAAGGATGCCCTGGTCATATGGTTGAATTAATAAATTACATTTGGAGAAAAGTACATGGCATAAACAACATTACTTTTGATGAAAATTTTAGCTGAAAGCTGAGCAGAACAGTTGTCAAGGAATAATACTGGCAGTCAACATCCAGTCCAGCTTCCCTACAGTGAGCTTCAGCCACTGGTACAAATTGTTTGTGTAACCAATGAGAAAAGATGTCCCTGATGATCCAGGCTTTTGGTTAGCATAATAATGAACTAGTAAGAAATTCACTCCTTGCAAACAGCAAGGACACAAGCTTTTGCCTACACAGCAAGTGTACATTTATGTGTGTGTGCTGCATTAACACATCCGAGCACAGATATTCTGTTCGTGGTATCTTTAATTCCTCTAGGGGCTTTCTCATCAGCTGTAGTTGTTGTCTTTCTGGGTCAATAACATCAAAACAGTGATGTTTCATCAGCATTATAGATTTGTCCTAGTATTAGATTTTCATCAGCAACAACCTTTGGAAACTCATCAATGAATTTCTCCACTGCTTCATGAGCAGCAGATGTTTTATTACCACAAATCTTTAATGCCAAGTCTTTTCTTCAATGTCTTAAATTTCTGCAACCAGCCTGTTGAATATTTACAGTTCCTTTCAACTTTCAGTTCGTTGTGATAGATCTTTGCTTGTTTCCTGATTACCATACCGCTAAGTGGCACATGTTCACTGCAATGCTGACGGATTCACTCTGTTCACACATGATCAAGATCTTCATGTTCAGCTTTATGCAGTGTTTTTCTATTTCTCATTAACTTCTGTCCATCACTTTCCACATAGATCTTCAACAGTTTATCCTTCAGTTTCTTAGGTCATATGTGGTGGTCATTGCAATACTATACTCTTCTGTAAAATGTTTCACACTTATACTGCTACCTGGTCTCTTCAACAGCTTGACTTTCTGTGCTATGGATAAGTAAAAATGCTTTCTCTTTTCCTTACCACTGTTGCCCATGGGGTATAAACAGGCCTTTTTTTTTTTTTTTTTTTTTTTTTACATTTTCAACAATATCTTCACACCACAGAGCATAGAATAAGCAAAAAAAAAAAAAAAACACAGTAAGGAATGCACATAAATCTTGGCCTTACATAGGGCACTGGGGGGAACCTGCCAATGGCATGTCTGGCCTGCACATGTGCCATTTTATTACACTTTTTTTGTGTGCTTGCATGGAGGAAACTGGGCATGTACAGAAAATATATATTGCAGCTGAAGAGGGCTCAAGTCTCTTTCTTCCCTTTGGGATGCTGAATAAACTGTGTGTGATGTGATTGCATTTTGACTGGGACCTAGCACATAAGGACAGATATGAAATTTTTCACTTGTGGCATCATATTGGCGTTCAAAAATTTCAGATATTGAAGTGTTTTGAATCTTGAATGTTTGGATTAGGGAAAGTTCAACCTATAGTCACTTTCCTGTAAGAAAAACTGGAAAACTCTACCTTATCTAAGTGGTCAAGATTAACATCACCAGTGATAAGTCATGTGGATAGGTATACTATACTCTCTAATATGATGTGATGAGAAGGGCACTTCACCTCTGTGATACTCTCTCCCATAACCCACAGCCTCGTCTAATCATGAGCAAAACAGCAGACAAACCCATAGTGAGGGATATTCTTCAAAATACCTGACCAGTACTGCTTAAGACTATCAAGATCATGGAAAACAAGGAAAGACTAGGAAACTATCATGGACCACAAGGAGACTGGAGACATGACAACTAAATGCAATGTACTACCCAGGATTGGATCCTAAAACAGAAAAGGGATATCAGTAGAAAAACTCATCTTTTCCCTTTTCTCCCTGCATTTTCTCTTCAGTGTGTCTCTTATAAGGATACTTGTCATTGGATTTAAGGCCCACAGTGGACAATCCAAAATAATCTCATATTGAGATTCTTAACCTAATTACATTTACAAAGACCTTTTATTTTCAAATAAGGCCACATTCACAGACTCTGGGAGTTAGGATATGAACATATTTTGGGGGCCACAGTACAGCCCACTACAGATGTTAACATTAGAAGGAAATTTGTAAAGCATATACAAGACCTTGCTATACACTCTGCAACTTTTCTGTACATCTGAAGTTTTTCCAAATTAAAAGGGATATTTTAAAAAATTAAAAATAAATACATATATGAGCAAAGTTGGCCTATGATATAAAAATTCAGAAACTCAAAGAGTAAAAGGAAGCCACCACAGATGGATATCTCTTTGTAGACAGCAAAATTGGAGGCAGCTGTTATCTATAAATTTGTAAAGAATAATACTTAGTAACAATAATACTCTAGAAAATACCCGAATTATATTCTGGTTTTCTACACATGTCTAAGCCACTAAAGACGAAAAACTATCCTGACCTTTCAAATATCTTCAACTAAACTTGAAGATAAAGGATGTAAAATCGTTTTAATGTTTGGTTACTATTCTTCCTTTTTTAAATTGCAGATTTGGAAGGAAGTCAACTACTGCAAAACTATATATATATATATATATATATATATATGCAGATTCAACAGCTCTTTCATTTGGAGTATGTGTCACATTACAGTAACTATATTATATATATATGTATATATATATATATATATATATGCAGATTCAACAACCCTTTCATTCTGAGTGTGTGTAACATTACAGTAAAATTCCAAACTTTACAAAATTTTCTCTAATTGATTTAGTGCTTTGAACAAATGCAAGTTAAGTGGTTCCAATGGCTGGCACTTTCTCTATATTTATCAATAAAGTAATTGCTTCAGCTCAAACCTGTAATTTAAAAGCTTAAATTGATTAAGCAGGGTTGCCCTTCCTGAACATTTTTTTGGTCACCTTTCTGAGGCACATTTGTATCTAATAGATACTGATCTGAGGGTTTCTTTTACTTTCATTGGGTTGTTTTCCTTAATATTATAAAAAGATCTATTGTCTCAAATGGTCCATATTGAAAAGTGATTTGGGTTTATATAGAATTCTTAATCTTATGGTTAGAATTCTGTACCTTTTTGATGTTAGGGAAAGAGGTCTGCAGTTAGGTGACAACCAAATACCAAATATCAAACATGGAATATAGTAATGTCAGGTACCACAGCCCTAAGATTCTGGCTTGACTCTAGACGAAACCTTGCTGACCTAGAGGCCGAATGGCCACACTCTCTTTTCAGAGTCATCCAAGGCTAGCATGCAGATGGAGGCTAACAGAACAGAGGGGAAACTGATTCTCCAAATCCAAGATTCTGTGTGGCTCTGAACACAGAATGCACACCTTGTCTTAAAACAAATCACTTAAGAAACCTGTCAGGGAAAGTGTAATCCCAGTCTGGTCCCCACTGGTGATGAGAATACACTGCACTTCTTCCCATACCCCCATCTCATCCTGACCACCAGATTCCAAAATCAGAAACTATTCTGGTGTTTAAAGTGGCACATTTACCAAAACGATAAATAAAATGTGAACATTTAAGATATTAATGATGCTTTAAAACTATACATATCACCTTTTCCCCCAGTATTCAGCTTATAACTCATAAAACAATCTGCTTTCCTTACCAACCCATAGATATCCCCCTGCTTTTCCTCCTTTAATTCCCTGTCAGTGTTTCCCTCAAACCATGTGAACACTCCCTTTTCTCATGTCTATCACCCAAAGGTGAGGTCCCAGTCATCTCGCCTCAAGCCAAACGATCTCTGAGATGTTCCAAAATGTTCAGTTCAGCTTGCCTTGTGTTACTTTCTGAAAGAAGTCCCTAGCCAGTTGCAGGAAGAAAGTTCCTGGCAGTTGTCTCCTTTTGTTTTCCACCATCTGTTTTACTCTGTACCCTCCTGATCTTGCTTTCTTCCCAGCAATTTGTGCATTTCAGTCATTGAATTTCATGAGATAAAGCTGCCTAGGTGACCACCCTCCTCCCCCAACAACACCGTGAGAACTATTCTAGAAGAATAAATGTAACACTCAGACTTCCAAGTGAGACATGAAAGGAGGATTTGAGCTGAATTATTTTTGTAGAAGCACAATGTGGGGCATTTGCTTGCAGTGCAATACCAGACTCTCTGTGCCTTGTCTCTCTTCCCCATATTTTACCCTTTTGAGTTTCTTTGGAGAAGGCTGGCTCTGGGATATGCACAGAGCCTTATACACTAGGTTCTAAGATTCCTCAACTTAAATAATAGCCACTTACCACTACTCCTCTCCTTCGAATCCCACGGGATTGAGTTCTACTGTCCTGCAGCTCTCTTTCTTCTGTCTGTCGACAGCTTTCTTTTTAGTGTATAGATCCTTTCATTCACCATCTTCTGGCTTCCCATTTGCCTGAAGTCAAGTTCCTGTAAGCACCATTTAAGAATTTCCTAGGTACTGCAAGTTATTTTAGCTAGTCTTCTAAAATAGCATCTGGTAATTCAAATGATACTGTGCTACAAGATGAAAATACGAACTTCATTTTATTGTGGATACAAATATGAGCAAAAATGCTTATGGGTGTGGATCAAGAATATATTCATGGAAAGTTAATACCTTTATTACAACAAAGAACTTTTTTATAATAACTTAGAAGTCATTCAAAAGTAATCTAAGAACAGATTTATTTTAGAAACTAATTACACTGTGACATCTGGACTGCACAGATCAATCAGCAATATTAGAAAGAAATGTTGAAAGAGAATGAGATTTTCGGTCAGAAGATTAAGGCTCAAATCCTGTCTCTGCTGCTTTCTAGCTTTATGACCTTGAGTAAGTTTCTTAACTTTTGAAGTGTATGCACATAATACCTTTCATAGTAGAATAGTGTTCCCATTGTTTCCATGCCTTTCTATATCCACTCTCCTTGACTTTTCAGTTCCTCTCATTAAGAATAGAGACTATTTCCTCATTCCTTGAACCTGGGCCAAGAAAATGCTTCAGAAGTAGTTGCGTGCCAGTGCCAAGAGTGAGCCATGAGAGGATTCACATGCCTCCACTCACTCATTTGGCACCTGCTTGAAACAAGCTAGGGTTAGCCTGCTGGAGAGGCAATATCCACTCTTGTGTGCCCAGGTGACCAAACTCTACACCTATGAATGAGGCCACCCTAGACTAGTAAGTCCTAGAAATCTGCCAACTTACCGCAGACTCATTAGCAAGCCCATTTATGATCACCTGAGCCTGGTCCAGACCACAGTTACCCAACCAAGACAAAGACTTGTGAGTTAAACAAATTATTGTTTCAAGCCACTCAGTTTCAGGGCAGTTAGTCATACAGTTATAGCAAACTGATACAGGTACTACATAGGTTGTTGTGAAGATTAAATGGAAAAAAATATGTAATGCACTTACTGCAGTGCCTAACATATAGTAGATGCTTAATGGATTGTTGCTACTTTTATTATCATCATACCAAAATGATCTGTTTTTATGTTAATGAAGTAATAGTTCATGACAGTGCTTTTTCTAATATTTCTTTTTGAAGGCTGTATTAGTCAGGATATAAATGACAAATACAAATCAACTTAAATTTTAAAAGGAGTGGGTCATTAGCACTGATGTCAGACAGACTGAGATCCAGACCTCAATATCACCATTTCTCTCCTATCTTCCCTGTCTCTCTTTGTGTTGGCCTCATTCTTACTATTGCAGACAGGCTTTCTCTACAAGAGATAAAGTCAGCCATCCTCAGCTATTCTTCTAGTGCCAGGAACATAGAAGCAACAGCAATTTTCCCTATTGACTCCAATATAGAAAAGTCCCAGACAACGGCTCCAATTGGCCCAGCTTAAGTCACGTGTTAATACCTGAACCAACCACAGCAGCCAAGGAGGTGGGGCTCTCTGTCCACATCACTTCATGTGCTGACCCTGTATAAACAGGGAGAAAGCAGAGTCTGCACTGAAGACATAGAAAAGAAGGGGGAAATGTGCTCAGTTGCCAAAGACAATACTACCAGAAGCCTGGAATAATAAATTATGCTATGGCCACCCTCCAATTCACCCCTTATTATCACTGGACTGGATCTTTGCACTTGAAGCCTATAGTCCACTAAGGCAGAAAATAAACTGCCCTCAGAAACAGAATTCAGGGCTCTGTGCCTACTTTTCTCCCTATAATCATTCCTTAAAATTATTTTAACCACCCTGATATGGAGCAGCCCTGGGAATATGAGGGAAATCAACCCAATAGATACGTACTTTTAAGGAAAAGCATTTTATTATACTTAACTTCCCATTCTTTTACCAACATACAAATATTCTTATTGCACTCTAATAGAGCTTTTGGTGTTCTGGACACTGAGATTTTATTTTATTTATTTTGAGACAGTGTCTCACCCTGTTGTCCAGACTGGAGTACAGTGGTGCAATCACGGCTCACTGCAACCTTGACCTCCCAGGGCTTAGATGATCCTCCCACCTCAGTTTCCCAAGTAGCTGGGACTACAGGTGTGTGCCACCACACTCAGCTAATTTTTTGTAGAGATGAGTTTCGCCAAGTTGCACATGCTGGTCTTGAACTCCTGGGCCCAAGCAATCTGCCAGCCTCAACTTCTTAAACTGATGGGATTACAAGTATGAGCCACCACGCCTGGCCTTGGTTGGATACAGAGATTTTAGAGGCTTTACTGGCCATGGCTGAATTTATGCCTAATCCTGAAAGATGATGTCTTTTGTGAGCTGGATCATAGGATTGTAGAGATAGAAGAAAACTTAGAGGTCATTTATATCTAAATTGGGTGAAAGTAGCAATGACATCCCAGGTGATAGACATTGGGGCCATGGGTGTTGCAATTGTTGCTACTGCTGTTATAGTTGAATGTGTGACATAAATGTCACATGTATGAATATATAATCCTGTGCCCATGCCCCACTTGAGGTTATAGCACCTAGAATTGAAAAGAGGGTAGTCCAGCCAGCAGGAGAAGAGGGAGGGGATCCCCTCACTCCTTTGCCATGCCACACTTTTTAATCAGTGAAACCTAAGTTAACATTAACTTTGTTAAAAAATGGTAAGTTAATTCTGGCTGTGCGTGGTGGTGACTCATGCTTGTAATCCCGGCACTTTGGGAGGCCGAGGTGGGCGTATCATTTGAGGTCAGGAGTTTGAGACCAGCCTGGCCAACATGGCGAAACCCTGTCCCTACTAAAAATACAAAAATCAGCCAGGCATGGTGGCACAAACCTGTAATCCCAGCTACTTGGGAGGCTGCGTGGGAGAATCACTTGAACCTGGGAGGTGGAGGTTGCAGTGAGCCAAGATCACATCGCTGCACTCCAGCCTGGGCAACAGAGTGAGGTTATATAAGGTGTGGTTCATCTTAATTTGATAACGGAGATTTTATGTAAAATCTCTTCTGCACCACCATTTTAGAGATCTTACTTGAAGTGCTGACTTGTCAATGACAGAGATACTGAAGAAACTGCTAAATGAATGCTATTTGAGATGGAGATTTTGTATTTTTATGAATCAAAATAAATAAATAAAAATAAGTTAACTCTGCTGACAGCCATTGTACACAACTGATTTATACTATCTTCACTGCCAACTACATTTCCTGTCTTCTTCAGATTTGTCACAGCTACTTATCCTGTATACATGCTATTGACTTTAGGACACATGTAGTGGCCTTTACATGTAGTCTCTTTAAAACAATTCTTGCTATACTACCAAGTTTAACCAGCCTAAGACTTTAGGATCTTGATTTGACCATTTAATTTATTCTCTTTAATTTCACATCATCCCAAATTTGATAAACGTGCATACAACATCCTCAACCAAATCACTGTAAAAAGAATTAAAGAAAAAGGCCAAGAACAACCCTAGACACATTCCTCCATTTGATATCAATCTATTAAATAGCTATTGAGACAATTATCAATATACATAATTACACTTACATCCCAGCCCCAATATCACTTCATCCAGAAGTGTATTATGAGAGACCTTCTGAAGTGCCTTGTTCAAACTCAGATTTCCAAGTTCTCTGCCCTTTCTAAGTCTGGAGGTCTGGACACCTTGTTAAAGAAAAAAGTTTGCTGTGACAAGTGTCAAAACCATTCTGGCTTCTCATGAGTAGGTGCTACTGCCTCTAGGGACTACTCACCCATTCATCTGATAGGGTCTTACAGAATCGAGACCACATTCACTATTGTAGACCAAAGTTTATTGAAATTACTACTCCCCCTTTTTAGAAATGTCAAGCATCGCAATCCTCAAACTTCTGCCTTTCAGCCATTCTTGGGCTCACCATGATTTCTGGGGAGGTTTCATATTCTCAATTTCAAGTTCAGAAATATAACTCATCCATTTGACAGACTTCAGATCTCTAATGGAACAGCTGCAATTCTCTTTCAGTGGCTAAAACCAAATACTAACATTAATACATGAACAGCCCACTCATTAGAAACCCAGGTTTTGTGTTTAGTGCTGTTTGAGTAATTCTGTGTCCCACAGGAGCAGAGGATCTTCCAACGCTGTTTGCGCTCCCCAAAGACTCTTGCACCATCAAGCTAACAGCAAGGTTACTGACGGAAACAGATTTTTCTAAAAATATCCTTGGCAATGTGTGCACATGAAACACATGCCACATATATTTAGTCATAAAAATATAAAAAATTTATTTTTATCTAGCAACTATTTATTTCCAGATGTGTGACTAAGCACAGCAACCAAATCATACCTGATTTTAAAAAAAATTAAGACCAGTCGAGCTGCCTAACCACAGAAGAAACGTCTATTAATAATTTAACCCTCATTGCTACTGGCAAGCTGGCTGCTGACTGAAGCACCAGCTTTATCCTCCTGGTTAGCTTAGAACATAGAGTCTGCAGTACAGGAATCTTACCACTCAAAGATGTTTCATACTTGTCTGAATTGGAATGCATAAGATGTAACCTTAACAGGTCTTTTCTATGTAATTAGACGAGACTTTTATTTAAAGAAAAGCCTCACCTTGGAAAAGCAAGTATGAAAAATATAAAAACCAGGTTTAAAACACCTGGAAAATGTGGTGATTCTACTCCAATATGACTATTCAGTTGTTCATTTATTCCAATTAAAGTGTAATCCTGTAATGTGTAAAGTGTAATGTGCTGCTCTAAATTAGTGTGGGTTTTGTGCTTGGCTTGTACTGCCACCTGGTGGTTTTCTACATGTAGTAACATCAGACCCATTAAGGAATGTCTTGAATTAGTATTCATTTAGCAGTCTCTTCAGTATCTCTGTCATTGACAAGTCAGCACTTCAAGTACGATCTATAAAATGGTGGTGGAGAAGAGATTTTACATAAAATCTGTGTTATCAAATTAAGACAAACCACACCTTATTTAATCACATCATTTTTATGTGAACACATTTAGCATAAAGATTAGCAAATCTGAGCCGGGTGCGGTGACTCACGCCTGTAATCCCAGCACTTTGGGAGGCCGAGGCAGGCGGATCACCTGAGGTCAGGAGTTCGAGACCAGCCTGGCCAACATAGTGAAACCCCGTCTCTACTAAAAGTACAAAAATTAGCCGGGTGTGGTGGCATGTGCCTGTGGTCTCAGCTACTTGGGAGGCTGAGGCAGTAGAATCACGAACCCGGGAGGCAAAGGCTGCAGTAAGCCAAGACTGCACCACTGCACTCCATCCTGGGCAACAGAACAAGACTCTGTCTCAAGAAAAAAAAAAAAAAGATTAGCAAATCCATAATGAAAATTCCATAAGAGAAAAAAATTTAAGGCTAATTACACCCCCAAAATAAGAAAAAAATGAATGAAAAAGACAAGGCCTTTCCAAATATAGGCCTACTTGGCTTTTGATAAAAACAGGCCTAGCATGGTGGCTCACGCCTGTAATGCCAGCATTACAGCATTTGAGACCAGCCTGGCCAACGTGGTGAAACCTTGTCTCTACTAAAAATACAAAAATTAGCTGGGCAAAATGGCACATGACTGTAGTCCCAGCTACTTGGGAAGCTGAGGCAGGAGAATTGCATGAACCCAGGAGGTGGAAGCTGCAGTGAGCCGAGATGGTGCCACTGCACTCCAGCCTGGGTGACAGAGTGAAAAAACAAAAATAAATAAAACAATAAACTCAAACACCAGAAAAACAAATTGGAAAATTGGGAGTTAAATAGTATTACTATAACATAATAGTATTACTATATAATATAATAATATAATAGTATTACTATATAATATAATAATATAATATAATAGTATTACTATATAATAATATAATAGTATTACTATATAATAATATAATAGTATTACTATATAATATAATAATATAGTATAGTAGTATTACTATACAAAAGTAGTTTCCATAGGTTTCTTTGATATGTTTTAGAATTCATGTTTCTCTTTTGTGAAATGTCTGTTTTTGACTTTGGCTCTGATGATTTCCCAGTGTTCATATGGATAAATGTGAATATTTTAAAATTAGGGTTATATTTGTTTTAATTACATTTATTATAAGAATTTTACCAATTGATACATGGAATTTCTCTTTAATTATTACTTTAGTCACAGAAGAGTTTTAGATTTTCCCAAATCAAGACTACCAATTATTTTGTTATTCCATTTGTTTATTTATTTTTTAAATACATTTTATTCTGAAAGGTAATATTTGTTTTGAAAGGTAACACTTTCTCATGGTTCAAAAGGGAAGAAAAGTCTCTATTACTTCATCATTCATTGTAACCAGTTTCTTGCCACCTCTCAGAAACAGCCATTGATTTTTATGTTTAGTAAGTTTTTTTTACAATAAAATATTTTCACTTAGCCTTTCTATCGTGATTTTTTCCATTTAATTTTTAAACTACATAGACATTATTTTGCTTTTTAATATCAAGTAAATCTCTTTTTTGTTTTTTCCAAATGGCAAATCACTGTTGCCAGCAATGTGTGTTGGATAAGTCCTCCCTCCTCTGCTGATTTGGGATATTTACTTTAAGACTAAGGTCCAACATACACTAAGAACTGTTTCTGAGTTATATCTTCCATTTCATTGACAGGGAATGCCTGTGCAATTACCATGCTAATTTAATTATCTTATAAAATTCAGAATATTTCATATCTAGTATTTTAAAAGGAGTTAATACTCCTTCACTACTATTTTTCTAAATTGTTCTGGGTGAATTTGTGCAGCAGCAATAGAAAAAGAATTGGTCTGGCTATTCTCATCATCTTATTATTTTAAACGAACTACTGAATATAATTTTGTCAGGTTCCCAAAGAATTAGATCAAGTTACTTTAAGAAAGAGACTCTGGCCAGGCACAGTGGCTTATGCCTATAATCCCAGCACTTTGGGATGCTGAGACAGGAGGATCATTTGAGGTCAGGAGTTGAGCCTGACCACATGATGAAACACTGTCTCTACTAAAAATACAAAAATATTAGCCAGGCGTGGTGGCACGTGCCTGTATTCCCAGCTACTTGGGAGGCTGAGGCAGGAGAATCGCGTGAACCTGGGAGGCAGAGGTTACAGTGAGCTGAGATCGCGCCACTGCACTCCAGCCTGGGCAACAGACCGAGACTCCATTTCAAAAAGAAAGACTTAGTGAGCACTCTAAATTATGAATTATTTTGGAAAGAATTGTTACCTTTATGCATAGCTTGTTAGTTGAAAAAGCAGGATTAGGGATAAGCCCTTCTAATGTTCTTAAACTGGATAGTTTTTCAAGGAACAAATTGAAAAAACCTCAAAAGGTGCTTTGTGCCTGCAATATGGCAGTAGAGCTACGCAGAGAAATCCTATAATTTAGAACAAATAAAAATACTGGATAAAATATTTTAAAATATTGTTCTAAATGCATGTCTGAGTTGGCTGAAAAATATGGGACGTCCTGAGAGGCCACAAATAAAAAATAACAGGAATCCAAAGCAAGTTCTGGAGCTGGGATTTGCCTGGGACATTTGCTCACCCCGGTGGCTTATTGCTTAGGCTTCATAGGGCCACATGGGAGTTAGGAGATAAGACATGAGGCCTGTGCAAAATGTGATAGGATTATGACCCATGCATAATGTCTGTTCCCTGAAAGGTAACATCCTCAGTAAGTGAATGGAAAGGAGGGAGATCACCCTACAGATGAGAAACAGTAGGGATGATTAGCCTACGTAGTATGAAAAATGATAAAACAGGGAGGAAAGTTTTCCTTGAAAATGACTAACACCAGCCCTCCCTCAGGTAGGATGGGGTAAGAATTTACACTTATGTGTAGTCTGAGTGCTCCCAAGTCAGTGGTACTCCAAGTACTCAGCAAAAACAAACATAAAGGCTTTCTAGAGGAACAGACTCAAATGGTTATCACAAATTAATTTCCAAACAACATCAGTTCACACTGAAAAAGAAAATGACAAACCCACGAGAAAATGGGCAACAAGTGACAGTCAGCTAAAACAGAGTTAGACCCTGTCAATCAGAGTATCAGAGTATTGAATAGCGTGTTTAATCTATTTCAAGACATAAAAAAGGGTGCGTAACAAAAAAGCAAAAGATATCCTAAATTACCTACATCTTTGAAAAAAAACAAAGGGAACTCCTAGAAAAATAATGTATAATAACTGACATTAAAAACTCAGTATTAACAGCTGAAAAGAGAATTAGTGAGTAGGAAGATAAAGCTGAAGAAGACAAACACCAAGTCTCTGATTCAGGAATCCCAGTTAATCATAGCTGGGTTAAATAAAAAGAAACCCACATCTACTCATATTGTAATAAAATTCAGATCATCCAAGAAAAAGAGAAGAAAAGACAGATTATTTGGCAAGGAACAACCATTAGACTGACCTCTGACTTTTTCCATAAAATGTAAGGCATATTCATTTTATATATTCACTCTTATTATAGGAAGTAATAGTTTCAAAGTGCTGAGAGAATACAACCATTAATTTAAAATCATGTACCCAGCAAAATCCCTTTCAAAAATGAGAGTGAAACAAAGACATTTTCAGACAAATAAAGGCTATGAGAGTTTAGCATGAGTAGACCCTCACTAAATGAGCCTATAAGCAGTGTTTCTCAAACATTAATTTGCATATGAATCACCTGGGGGGTTTGTTAAAATATAAATTGCTATTCATTACGTCTGGGGAGGGATCTGAGATTCTGCATTTCTAATAAGC
The DNA here is from genome assembly GCF_029289425.2 of Pan paniscus. Taxonomy (NCBI): domain Eukaryota; kingdom Metazoa; phylum Chordata; class Mammalia; order Primates; family Hominidae; genus Pan; species Pan paniscus. Next base: position 107,408,557 of record NC_073253.2, read on the forward strand.
TCTCTAAGTGATGTTGATGCTGATGGTCGAAAGATTGCAATTAGAGTAGAAATATTTTCTAAAGTATATACTTCATTAAGAAAAAAATTATCTTGAATAGATGGTCTGAGATGCAGGAGAGAATGATGATCAAAGAAGTGGTAACCCATAAAAAAGTATTTAATGACTATAAATCGATAAGAATGTCAAATTTGTGAGTTTAAAAATATACAATAATAGAATTAAAATACTGAACAATAGCCCCTAAGTGGGGTAAAGGGTAGCTAGCATCAGACATTTCTAAGGTCCTTGTTTTTTTTTTTTATTCAAGAAGAGGATAAATATATATTTATATATATTTGTATATTATTTTATTTTTATTTATTTTTGAGACAGAGTCCTGTTCTGTCGCCCCGACTGGAGTGCAGTGGTGCAGTCTTAGTTCACTGCAGCCTCAACCTCCAGGGTTCAAGTGATCCTCCTGCCTCAGTCTCCAAAGTAGCTGGGACCACAGGTGCGTGCCATCACACCCAGATAATTTTTGTATTTCTTGTAGAGATGGGGTTTCACCATGTTGCCAAGGCTGGTCTCAAAATCTTGAGCTCAGGCGATCCACCTGCCTTGGCCTCCTGAAATGCTGTGATTACAGGCATGAGCCACTGCACCCAGTCCCATATTATTTTATATATTTAGTCTTTTTTTTTTCTTTTGAGACAGAGTTTCTCTATTGTTGCTCAAACTGGAGTGCAATGGCACGATCTCAGCTCACTGCAACCTCCGCCTCCCGGATTCAAGCTATTCTCCCACCTCAGCCTCCCTAGTAGCTGGGATTACAGACACGTGTCACCACGCCTGGCTAATTTATTGTATTTTTAGTAGAGACAGGGTTTCACCATGTTGGCCAGGCTGGTCTTGAACTCCTGACCTCAAGTGATCCGCCCACCTCAGCCTTCCAAAGTGCTGGGATTACAGGCGTGAGCCACCATTCCCAGCCATATTTAGTCTTTCTTGAGTTAGATATGCAAGTTAAAATTTGAAAATTCCTGAAAAACTATAATTTGGCTACATATAACTTCCATACTATGACAGGAGAAAAATATTAAATAAAAACAATTTTTAACAAATCCAATACAAGACCAAAATATAAAAAAAGAAAAGAGAAAAAAAAACATAGAAGAAAGAGAGATGAAATGGAAGAACAAAATAAAATGGTAGAAATTAAAACAAAGGTATAATATTTACATTAAATAAAAGTGAACCAAATATTCTAAGTAAAAGACAAAGATTATAAAACAGCATCTTTTAAAAATCCAATCTTATGATATTTACATTACTGCTATGGTCTGAATGTTTATGTCCCTCCAAAATTCGTATGTTGAAATCTAACCTCCAAGGTGATGGTATCAAGAAGTGGAGCCTTTGGGTGGTGATTATGCCATGAATGGGATTAGTGCCCTTATAAAAAGGCTTGAGGGAGCCTGTTAGCCCCTTTCACATTGTAGGGATGCAGCAAGAAGGTGCCATCTGTGAGGAATGGGCCCTCACCAAACACTGCTGGCACCTTAATCTCAGATTTTCCAGCCTCCAAAACTGTAAAAAATAAATTTGTGTTGTGATAAATTACCCAGTCTAAGTTACTTTGTTATAGCAGGAATGGACTAAGATGACAATGACATAGCTATACTATAAGGACACAAAAATGGAAAGTAATAGGAGGAAAAAAGATAAAGCACACTAATACACACCAATAAAAGTTCATGTGAAATCATAAAGAAAAAAATCCTCGAAGCAAAAAAAATTACCAGATTCAAAGATTACATATTAATGGAAATTTAATTATCTAGGAAGATATATCAATTGTATGAATATGGATGCAATATAATAACATAATTTCAAATATATACAGGGCCAGGTGCAGTGGCTCATGCCTGTAATCCCAGCACTTTGGGAGGCTAAGGCGGGTGGATAGCTTCAGTTCAGGAGTTCGAGACTAGCCTGGGCAACATGGTGAAACCATGTCTCTAATAAATACACAAATATTAGCCTGGCATGGTGTTGTGGGCCTGTGGTCCCAGCTACTGAGGAGGCTGAGATGGGAGGACTGCTTGATCCTGGAAGGTGGAGGTTGCAGTGAGCTGAGATCAAACCATTGCACTCCAGCCTGAGTGAAAGAATAAGACCCTGTCTCAAAAATTTAAAAAAAAAGAAAAAGAGGCCGGGCACGGTGTCTCACACCTGTAATCCCAGCACTTTGGGAGGCCAAGGCGGGCGGATCACGAGGTCAAGAGATGGAGACCATCCTGGCCAACCAACATGGCAAAACCCCATCTCTACTAAAAATACAAAAAATTAGCCCGGCATGGTGGCATGTGCCTATAATTCCAGCTACTCAGGAGGCTGAGGCAGGAGAATTGCTTGAACCTGGGAGGCGGAGGTTGCAGTGAGCCAAGAGAGCGCCACTGCACTCCAGCCAGTGCAACAGAGCAAGACTCTGTCTCAAAAAAAAAAAAAAGAAAACAAAAAGAAAAAATATACATATATATAGAGAGAGAGAGAGAGCGCGCAAAAAATGACAGAAATACAAGGAGACATTAACAAATCCATATCATAATGGGAAACCTTAAAACACACAATAGCTGATAGATCAAGCAGATTACAAATCAGTAAGGATATAGAAGATTGGAATAATGTGGTTAATAAGCTAGATCCAAAGGACATATTATGGAACACAGCATACAAGTAGAGACCACAGAATATTTATAAAAAGTAACCACCTATTAGGACCCAAAACAAATTTCAAAAAATCAAAATCTTATAGTTTTATTACTTATTATTTATTATTAAAAATAAATAAGAAAAATATAACTTACACTCAAAAAGACTCCATACAGTGAAAATTAAAAATATATCTCTAAATAACTCAAAAGTCAAAGAAGAAAATGCAAAAATACTTAGAAACAGATATGTAGCTGGCACACACCAATATGGCCAAGTTAATTGGTAAAACATTGAAAAACATTTAAATATATTGGGAAGTACTGTAATAATAAGCATTAGAAGAGGTAAAATTAATTAATAATGTAAGTGTGGATATAAACTGGCTAATTTAAACTACATATACAATATTGCAATCCCCAGAGACAAGTGGATCTTCCGCTACTGCGGCATTAGAGAGCATTCGCAACACTATCCTCCAGTTCACCTGGCTCATAGTAAGCTTTCTAGCACCAGTGAATACACTCTGTACAATGCACTCAGGGCTTTACGATGATCATTAGGTTTTCATTTTGCTAAAATTTTATAGTTCCCACTACTTATAAATGTATTTTTTGTACTTTGGACATATGCATGTGCACTGTAATTCTTGTGTAAGCAGTAATTGTTCAGCATTTTGATATTTAACATTCAATAATTTATGCAATGATTTTAAACATTATCTTAAAATCAAATGCCCACAAAAGAGATAGTTTTTTCTTCAATACTCTTTTTACATATAATTTACATGACTCTTCTAAATCTCCAGGGAAATTTTAAAAGACATGATATTAATAATGAGGCACAGCATGAAAAAATTATATTGTGCAAAAATTGGAACAACATGGAATGTCCATTTTACACTGTGCAAGCATAAATAGCCCCCACAAAATTTTTTTAAATCTGAAATAAAATATAACTTAATTAACAAATGTGGAGTGATTCATCATTGCTAAAGTGACATAAATGCTGGACATAAATTGTGCTAACAGAAAAAGTAACATCAATACAGTTTAAAATACTAAATAATTACTAATAAAATTCACAATCCTCTGGCACACATTAAGAATGAAAAATAAACATACCTGAAAGAAAAGCAGAGATTTCAAAAGATAATCAGATACTGTAAGGAACAACTTCCTAACAACAAATTTAAAAATGTGCAGGAAATGTATACTTTTCTAGGAACTTTAACTTAACAAAACTGACCAAAGAACTAGAACACCTGAATGGTCCTATGTCCATTAAGGAAATTGAAATCAGTAGTTTAAAATTGTCCCACAAAGAAAATACTAGACTTAATCTTAAAAGTGGAATTTTTTAATTAAGAAAAAGAATGCTGACATTACACAAAAACTTTCAGGTAAGAGAAAAAGAGGAATAGTTCTTCAGATTACTTTATAAAGCTAGTACAGGCATATTCCACAGATTTATATTTTCCCAGTAAGTTACCTCTTGTATTTAGGACCACAACATCACAAAACATATGTATCTCTCAAACAACATTTCAGATGATATTTACATAGAAAAAAATTATATTTTAGATCCCAAAACTCAATGCAACATTTTTACCAACAACCAAAAAAAAAAAAAAAAGTGTATCAAATACTTTGAGATATATCACAAACACAATTAGTAATATGACAGCATCATGTGTCAGCATATCCAAAAGCATCCTGAATATCAGTGACAGGCATGTTCCACACAAATGCCACTGATGATACAAGAGGCATTACTGTATCATCCTCAGTGTGAATCATTCTCTGACACATTTCTAGAGTGACTTTCATATTTCTTCCCCACCACCACATCTTCCTCCCTAATTATAACAATGAGACTGAATAAAAGTCAAGAAAGTGTTAAAGAACTTTATAGAAAAGGAAGCAAAACAAGCAGAAAAGCAATTACAATGAAAGAAACTATATTACAGCTAACAAAGCAATTATTTGTCAACAACTATATTATTTGGGGGCCAGGAAGCAAATTTAATATAGGTTTACCTTATTTTACTTACATTTTAGGAAATTAGTTTGGGTTCACAAGTAATCCATTATAATTTTTCCATTTAAAATAAAGAGAAATGGGCTCTGTTTTTGAACAGAACGTCTGATTTTCAGAAACAAATTATTAATGTTAAGTAGATAATCTATATAATTTTAATATCAAATTTTTAAAACAGTATGAAAAAAATAACTATAGTCTCATCCATAAACAGAACTGCAGTAACTCTAAACAGAATACTTTTTGAAATGACAAGTTTTGTTTCTTCCAGAAATGCAAAATTGGTTTAATATTAGAAAATGTATTAATGCAATTCACCATAATAACAAAAAAAGAACCCATATGTTCATCTCAATAGAAGCAGAAAAAATAATAAAATTCAACATTCATTCTTAATTTAAAAAAACTATTAGCAATGTAGAAATAGAAGGAAACTTCCCTAACCCAACAAACAATAAGAAAGGCATAAAAATGTCACACACACCATACACACATGCTGAAACATTAGGAGTATTGGCTCATGCAATTATGGTAGCTCAGAAGTGCTAAGATGCTGTCTCTAAGCTAGGGGCCCAAGAAGGCCAGTGGTATAGCTAGGGGGCAGGTGGTGTAGATTCCAAAGGCCTGAGAACCAGGAGAACTGAGGGCAGAAGATTAACGTTCCAGCTGATAAGAGTCAGGCAGACAGCAAGCGAATCCTTTCTTTCTCCCCTTTTTTTGTTCTATTCAGGCTCTCAAAGGATTAAGTGATGCCACCCACATTGAGGAAGTAAATCTCCTTTACTCAGTTTATTGATTCAAATGCTAATCTCTTCTGGAAACATCCTCAAAGACACACCCAGAAATAATGCTTAGCTAGATGGCTGAGGATACTGTGATCCAGAGTTGATACATAAAATCGACTATCACACATACCATTTTCATATAGATGTCAACTCTCCTTCAGTTAATCACAGATCCAATGCAACTCCAATAAAAATCCCAACAATCTTTAGATTGTGAAGTTCAGTGAAAAGATGATGAAATATGGCTTTAGCAGTACAATCCTGAAGACAAGCGTAATCAAACAATGACTACCAAAAAGGAGAAGGAGTCCAAGTGAACCAGTTCAATTCATTGAACTTTACAATCTAATTCTAAAAACTATGTGCAAGAGAAAAGGGACAGTAATAGCCAAGACTTCCCTGAAAAAGATCATGGTTTCTGCATGGTGATATGGATGTGGGAGGGCAGGGCCCCGAAAATATCAAGACATTATAAAAAATATAGTAATTGAGACAGCGTAATATTGACACAGGAGAGACAAATAGACCAGTAGGACAGAATAGAGAGTGCAAAGGTACATCCATGCAAAAAGAAAAAAAAAAAAAAACCTGATCTATGATGATGGTGGCATGGTAGATCTGTGTAGAAAGGATGGGCTATTGATAAACCACCTTAGAACAACTGGTTATCCCTAGAACTCACTATAAGCAAAAGTCAGCTTTATATGGATTAATTATTTTAAAATGAAATGTGCACAAGTTTGTCTGCAAAATCTCGTTTCCACTCCTAATGAGAAAATCGAGATGGGACAAGAAATGGTGGAGTAACAAATAAAGCTCACTTACTCTCTACCCTTTATAGGTTATATTAGGTTTCTCTTGCTACCATAACAAATTAACACAAATTTAGTGGCTTAAAACAACATACATTCATTATCTCACAGCTCTGTAGGACAGAAATCCCTGCTCCTTTGCTGTCAGCTGAGGGTTATTCCCAGGTACTAGAGGCTGCCCATATTCTTTGGCTTGTGGCCCCTTCCTACATCTTCAAAGCCAGCAATGGAGGGTTGAGCCCCTCTCATGTCTATTTCTCCTGCCTTCCCTTCTGCCAAATCTCTAACTCTTCTGCTACCTTCTTCCATCTTTATCCCCCTATCTCAAGGTTCCTAATATTAATCACATATGCAAAGCCCCCTCTGCTATGTAATGCACCATATTCACAGGTTCTGAGAATTAGGACATGAGTATCTTTCGGGGAGAGATTATTCTTCTGCCTTCCACACAGGGAAACCCAGGTTGCTTCATGTTTGCACTACCACTGTGTGGCTTGAACATCCTTACACAGTGCTTCAGCCCAGCAGGCAAGGAGGAAGCAGAGACTAGGTAGAAAATATCCACTATCTTCTTCTCATGTCCTTTCTGCTTACCTGTACTTAATAATTGGGTTTTCTGTACCAGGATTCGGGAGGCTGAAGCAGACAGGGGAGAGGAAGGATTTTGAATTGATTTCCTAAAACCCAACACTGATCCAATAATTGGAACAAATGCCTTCCTCTGCCTAATTTTGGAAAGTTTAGGGAAGAGATACAAAGGGAAGAAAAGAGGAAAGTGGGAGCAATAATGTAAAGCCATTAGAAGAAAAACAGCATGTTTCCCCCTTTCATAAGAACTCAATACAAGAAGGTTCCATATTTGGGGTAGGGGTAAAAGAGAGGAAATGTCTAGCTCATATGAGTCATTTATTGGATGTCATTATGTACCACACACAATGCTACGTGATACCACAAACCTTTCATAATTCTTTAAACTAACCCATATAGTACATGTGTGTAGTTATTACCTTTAAATGAGGAAACTCAGGCTCACAATGATGGTCACATACCTAAGGGAACAAATATCAGAGGTAGATATAAACTAAATCTATATATGCTGGCTGCCCCAGTCCAAGAAAATTTCCTCTCTCTCACTGCATTAGTCCATTCTCATGCTGCTGCAAATCAAGACATACCCGAGACTGGATAATTTATAAAATAAAAAGGTTTAATTAACTTACAGTTTAGCATGGCTGGGGAGGCCTCAGGAAACTTACAATCATAGCGGAAGGGGAAGCAAACACATCCTTTTGCACATGGCAGCAGGAAGGTGAAGTGCCGAACAAAGATCTGGTGAGATCTCCTGAGAACTCACTCACCATCACGAAAATAGCATGAAGGTAACCAACCCTATGATTCAATTACCTCCCACCAGCTCCCTCCCACAACACCGGGGGAGTATGGGAACTACAATTCAAAATGAGATTTGGGTGAGGACACAGCCAAAACATGTCACTGACTTTCCCTAGCAAGAAGGCAAGACTAAGGCATGTTATAATCCCCACACTGTGCCTTTCGCTGTCTTTAAAGGACAATCTTCGTGGTACTGCCTTCCTTCTGCAAACTTCCTTTTGCCCCAGATGTTACAGTGACTTCCTAATGAAGTCTGGAGTTACTTACCTTCTTGTAATAATTATACATTTACTAATTCTGTACAGTCATTTTCTCCAGATTGATTTTGTTATTATTCATGCTAGTCCTTGTGTGATGACCACTGGGCTGTGAGCCTGAATTTTCTTTTTTTTTAAAACTACTTTATTGAGGTATGATTGAGATACAAAAACCTGTATTTAATGTATATAACTTGATGTGTTCAGAGATAAGCTCTTTTTCTTCTCTTTCCTTCTTTCTTTTATAGAAGTAGGCTTCAAAGAAATAATGAAAGGTGCTAAAACTGGTCTCTGGATGAATCTCTGCTAGGACTTAGAGAAACATGGAGACCTAGTTGTTATCATACAACTTGTCTTGCTGCCACTTGTCCTGTCCCTTCAAGGAGTTATGGTTATCAGGAAAAAAGCCAATTAACAAACTCTGCTTTATTTTTGTGGTGATAATTAATCAACTCTAAGATTTCAGCATAAAATCCCAGTACCTTGCCCTGTGTGACAAGGCCCTAAGTGCCTTGCTCCTGCCTGGCTCTCCAGCTGCATCTTGTCACTCTGCACTCCTTACTCTACTCCAGCCACACTGGCCAAGGCCTGCTGTCCCCAGATCTTGCATAACCGCCTTCACACATCTGCTCGGAGTTCACCTCCAGTCTTCCTATCCCTAGCCCCATGAGCTACTGAACACTTGAAATGTGTCTAGTCTGAACCGAAATGTGCTGGAAGTATAAAATATACACCGGATTTTTATGACTTAGTAGATATAAAAGAAATATTAATAATCCCATATTGATTGCCTGTTGAAATATTTAAAATATGTTGGGTTATTATTAAAATTAATTTGATCTGTTTCTTTTTACTTCTTTTTTTTTTTTTTTTTTTGAGACGGAGTTTCGCCCTTTTGTCCAGGCTGGGGTCAAGTGGCATGATCTCGGCTCACCGCAACCTCTGCCCCCACCCCGCCTGGGTTCAAGCGATTTCTCCTGCCTCAGCCTCCCAAGTAGCTGGGATTATAGGCGCCCGCCACCAAGCCCAAGTAATTTTTGTATTTTTAGTAGAGACGGGGTTTTGCCATGTTGGCCAGGCTGGTCTTGAACTCCTGACTTCAGGTGATCACCTGCCTCAGCCTGCCAAAGTGCTGGGATTACAGGCATGAGCCACCGCGCCCGGCCTTCTTTTCACATTTTATGTGGCAATTGGAAAATTTAAAATTACACTCATGGCTCACACTGTTTCCATCGGACAGCGCTACCCTATGGCATGACCCTCTTTTGCTGCCCTCCTGGCACTTACATTGTAGAATTTCAGCATCCGGGCTCACCTGGTCAGTGGCCTACTCACCCAAGCAGAGTGTACCACAGAAACCTTACCTGGCTCACCCACACCTGATTCCCAGGCACTCAGGCCAGGGCCTGGAGCATAGTAAGCGCTGACTAAATATCTTTCGAATGAATGACTCTACTCTTCCTCAGCTGGACTCATGAATTCTGTCGGGTCCCAAAACACGTGGTCTAAAGTCTTTTGGGCTCCTGCCGCTGCCAGCACTGACCATATGCTCTTGACCCTGGTCGGGTGGGGGGATGTCTGGATACCTCCTCTGTGGAAAGAACTGGCCACACATCCGCAGAGGTGACTCGGGCTGAGAACCCAGGCTCCTCCTCCCTTTGGTGACACGCCCCTCGGTCCCTCACTGGCACTTCTCCCTCCGGCCACACGGCGGCGTCTCGCCGTAGCGCAGCGGCCGATGGTACAGCCCGCTCCCCCCTCGCGCTCTCGGACAGTGGGTCCTTCCACTTGTAGAAAAGCATTGTGGGACGGAAACCTGTCCTTTCTTCCCTTTGGTGCGAGCTTGGTGTGGTTTTTGCTCTGGGTCTTCAGGTATGGCGCCTGGCTGTGGCCGCGTGGTCTCTCACGCAGGGGCGCCGGGCGGGGGAACGCGGCCACCCTGAGTCTGGTGAGTCGACTGCGGTGGCCTGTGTCCGAAGTGTCCGGGGCCGTGAACAAGGGCAGCGGCCTGGCCTCAGGCCTGCGTTCCCACGTTTGGAAACGGGGAGCTTCGTGGATTTGTGTTTACATCGTCGACTATGCCAGGGAGTTCTCCAGATAAGCCTGGTTTTATTTTCGTCAGTGAAAAGGCCTTACCGTATAACTGACTTTATGCTTGCCCTGCCCCCGTGTAAAATAACTTAAAAGCAGCGTGCCTGGTTACAGCTGTTTCCACGTGCGGTGCTCGTCGGGAGTGATCACCTACCCTACAGGTGAGTTTTCACGTTCGTGCCAGACCAGTCGCCATTTAAAACGCATCGCATTTCACTTTTCATTATTAAGTCGGATTTTAAATCGTGAGAAAATTTCTCTGAAATGTATTGTCCGTTTTTAGGCTGTAATCGGGATTACTGTCAGCCAGTCAGCAACCTTATGCCATAAAGCCGACCTCACGCAGTGTCAGCCTTTGTGTTGCCCATTCACTTTGGAAACTAGTGAATGTGGTGTCAAAAAAGGCGTAAATTAAACGCTTTGCAGCCTTTTCCTGCCCTTAAATTTGATATCTTTGGTGTAGGAGCTGCGTAAGTAACAGTTGCTGCTTTTACGTTTTACACGCGTGATCTTGACCCTGCCAGCCTTAAGTGTATGGTTTCTCTTAGCCAGTTCTAATTTTTGTTCAGGTGGAAGATGGATGCCTGAAGTGTAGACTGCTGCTAGCTGAATACCATCTGGGAGCATAAAGATGACCTGAAGGTAGGGTGATATGTCTTAAAGCACTTTGTAATGGGAATTTTTATCACCTTTTAAACTAGGGTTCCTTCTCTAGTGAGTTTTAATGTTAGTGGTACATTCGTAGTGTTGCTCTGTCTGTAGCTATTAAGGTGAGTTAATAAATGGGACAGCCTCCACAGCTTATTTTTGGGAAGGTTTTGCTGATACTTCCTGAGAAGCCCAGGGAAATAAATACGCATAGTACTGGCATTCTGCATCTCTTTAAGATTTGTTTTTATGTGTAGTAATTGAGTTTTTTAAAAGCTTGTGAAATCGCAGGCATATTACCAAGTTCTTGATTAAAATGTAATACAAAAATATTTGCTGTCGAATTGAGTACTTTATTTTTTCTCTTAGGATGTCCTTGGTGAGGATTTTGAAAATTTGATCTTCACAAGAGTTGCTTGGATCATTTGAAATTTCTGGGAGTCTGAGGAGTACTGACATAATTCCCTGCTGGAGTCTGTAAATACACATTTAAGACAGTGAGGATGTGAATAAATATATTAATGCACTTTGGCATTTGTGTTTTAAGTGATTAACTGCCAGAAATAGCTATTTCTAAAAAGTTATAAGGGAGGAGGGGTTCTTTTTTGACAGTATTCACTGCTGTCACCATAATTAATAGCCTTAAAATAGCTTGTGTTTGGCCCAAAGAGAAATGTACTTTCTTCCAGTGACTCAAAAATCGTGGCTAGAACTAGACTGATTTCTAGTGACAGGTGTGCTTTACTGCACTCAATGCGTATTTTTCCTCCAACTAAATTGTACATTTAATGTTGCCATATCTTCTGCCTTTGCTTTGCAGGAAACAACAAATAATGTATAGAGGTATTCAAAAAATTTATTGAAAGCACTGTACTAGGAGCTGAGAACACGATGATGAGCACAACACAGTTCTTCCCTTTGGAAACATAGATGAGTGGAGGGAATGTCATCACAAATGTAAAACTTCACTATGAGATGAGTTCCGTGATAGGATTTTCTTAGGGAAACCTGAGAAAGAGTTGAGACTAAAGGTATGTGTCATATTTTTCACAAGGCAAAACTGGGGGAATGACATATACAGAGGCTTGGGCTAGAAAAAAGATACCGTTAGTCCACTTACTTTTGAGACAGTTTTGGCTGCTTTCCCTCTTCAGTGCCCTGTTTTAGAACTGAGTCCTTACTGAGGCTTGTAAGATGGCTATTAGGGGAGGTGAGAGTGTTACAAAATGAGGCTGAAGAGGTAGGTAAAGAAGCCAGACCACTTCAGGCTCCCTCTGGCTTTATTAAAGCAAGATAAATCCATGGTGGAAAATCAGATTTGCAAGAAAAGGTAGTTGAACTAGGTTGCTTATTGTGGTCTAGACAAGAGACCAGCTTGGACTAGTAAAAATAGTGAAATAAGATCGTTTACAGTTGGATGACAGAGCCAACTAGACGTGGTAATAGTGGAGGTGTCCATAACTGCTAGGTGTCCAGCTTGCACACTGATGAGCATAATGACCCTAGATTCAGCTGCGGAGCAGCATTTAAACAGCTGAATTTTTAAATTACCTTTGAGAAATCCAAGTGGTCTTTTTGCAGTAGCACATTACTCAGTAGTCTAAACTACAGAAATAAACCTTAAGGCCATGGGTATAAATGAGATCTGCTGGTGGTAGAGGAAGAGGGCCTAGGGTCTGAAGTTTGAGAAACTCCACTAATTAATGGCAAGGTAAAGCATGATAAGCCAGAAAGGATGGTCAGTGGTAGGAGCAAAATAGGATTATATTAAAGAAGCAAAAGAATGTCCTAAAAATTCTCCCTGGGATTAAGTAACACAGTGATTGATATTAGTGGAGTAGAGGGAAAGATCCATGTTAGAGATAGCTTAAGATAGGGATTAGATGAATTGAGGGCAATGATTAAAGATACTGCTTGCAAGAAAACTGGCTGAGAATGAGAGGAAAATCTTAGTTGCTTGGGGGGAGGGGGTTTGTGGTTGTGAAAGATAGTTTTGTTTAATCTTAGTCTTAAATTTAAAACCAAGTAGCAAGGATCTAGCTGAGAGAATAATTGAATACATTAATATAGGAGAAGGACAGACAAAGATCCTGAAAAGGCTGGGAGAAGAGCATCCAAAGCACAGGTGGAGAGACAAAAAGGTTAGGGCTGCTGGCAGCTGTGGAGAGAACTGTACGTGGTAAGGGGGAGATATAAGATGTCCTGCATAAGTATTTTCCCTGTAGATTGCAAAGTCATCTATGGAGAGGAAAGGTCCAAAATAGTCACTGGGGAGAGCAGGTGAATTAGATGGCCAAGCAGGGTGGATGGATCATTTGAGGTTTGGGGTGACAGATCAACTGAGATCCACTTAGACTTCTGAAAACGCAAGAACACTTTAGAAATTAACAACACTTAAAGCTTTTTACATCATTTGTAAATAACTGGTGGAACTTAACACCACAAAATACAGTATTATAAAGAACTTTATATGAATAAAAATATATGCAGTCTGAAAGTGATGCCTCAGTCCTTTTGCATCTGGGCACTAGTTGAGAACCAGCCCAGCCCTGGGAAGACGTCCTCCCACTTGTACTATTGCACAGCAGGCTAGCTGCAGTTCAGAATTCCAGAATGTTCATCAGATGCATCTGGTCTTGGTTGTGGTGGACACAGACACAAGATAGAAATGAATGATTGCTATCCTGTTCCAGAAATGAAAATGTGGTATCAAGTGAATTTTTACAAAATACTTATTCTTCCAGTTAAAACAAAAAGGTCCTTCAGCACAACTGTGCTGTAGTTAAACCATGCCTATAATCCCAGCACTTTGGGAGGCTGAGGCAGGCGGATCACTTGAGGTCAGGAGTTCGAGACCAGCCTCCAACATGGCAAAGCCCTGTCTCTACTAAAAATACAAAAAGAATTAGCCGGGTGTTGTGGTGCACTCCTGTAATCCCAGCTGCTCGGTAGCCTGAGACAGGAGAATCGCTTAACCCAGTAAGTGGAGGCTGCGGTGAGCTGACATGGTGCCGCTGCACTCCAGCCTGGGCGACAGAGTGATAACATCTCAAAAAAAAAGAAGCAAAAGATAATGTATTTTCTCATGCTGAAGAAATACTTGCAGGTCTGAGATTTGAATTAAGATACCTATTTCACAGTTTCAAAAGTACCAGTGGCGCACACAACCTTCCCACCCCTACCCTTGACCCTTCATCAGGATCAAGTCTCTGTCTTGAGGCGGGAAGCTTGTATAGTTTTTATTGTTTTTGCTGTGTGTTTTCCAGCCAGGTTGTTTGTAGATGTCTGAGGTTTTTCTTCCATCAGGCTATCTTTAGACCCATTTCTTCTCTAAAATAAAATACATTTGAAAAATGTAGAAAGATTCAGAAGAAAACAGCCAAATGAAGTATCTTAATTACATCAGAAACCAAGCTGCTCTTAAATTTAAGATACTGAGTTAATTCAAAAGTTTCATAATACCAAAAGCTATTCAATAAATGTTCCCTCTAAATAGCTGTGCAAAATAAAGTTTGTATTTAAACTTTAATATACAAAGTTAGTCTGACATTTACATGCATAACGATTTTATTCATGAATATTAGGCATAATTCACCCAAATCAGTGTCATTACTTTTGTTAACAATTCCCAAACCAGGCTCTCAACCTTCTCACTCTTCCAAACAGGATAGTGATGGAGACTTGGAGGCAATTTATAATCCCCTGATTATATTTTCAGTAGTCAATGAATGGAACAATGTCTTGTGAGCCCCTATCACTTGTCTCATACGGAGAAACAGGGCAGCTGATTACCAGAGCCTGGGCACCACATCCACTAGTTTGTAAAACTTAGTTACACATCTCCCATCATTACAGGTACACATCTCCCATCATTACAGGTGGAGGCTCTGAGAATGACACTAACTCACAACTACTACTTCTTATGCAAACCCCTCCTCCTCTTACTTCCAAGGATGGTCTAACATTGTCAGTGTATCAGGCTGGCAAGCATATTTCCTTCCCCAAATGTATATTCCCACAAATAATGGGCTATACCGTCCCAATCTATTTTGAGATTTGTTTGAGCTAAAAATAAATAAATCCCTCTTAAAATGCAGCTACCTTTAATCTGTTCCTATGACTGGCTTAATTTGTTTTACTGACATTCAAAAAGCACTGATGGAATAATTATTCTGCCTATCATGGGAAGCATGAACCCATCTATTTGGGATGGAAGATTTCTAGATAGCCAGAGGTGGGAAGAGAACACCAGTGAATGTGAGAGGAGAATATAGCAGAAGAATTACCAGAAAAAAGTGCTAGGAGAGGACCTGAAATAAGTACTATGTTGTAAGTTTGTCTAGGATTGAATCTGTCCACTCTGCAGACCTTAAGAAATTAAGTTGCTATTCTTCCCCATTAGCAGCCTTTGCGTGAAAAGGCAAGGTGAGGTGTAAGGCAGGTCACTGCCAGAACTCTGGTGGCATTGTGGTGGAAATTAGAACTTAAAGTTGTACCTTAAAAATGTACCTTTCCAGTTTCCATTGGTCACTCCAGCCCCTTCTCCGCTTGGCAGCCAGATGAGTGGCTTCCTTTTAGCACTTGGAATAAAACAGTAAGATCCAAACGCTTCCCACAGCCTTTAAGTCCCTGTGTTATCTGCCTTTCCCCTCAAGCTCACTACATGTTGTTCTTTCAGCTCCTCAAATACCCAGGCCCTCTCCAGAGTCAGCATTTTCCCTATATTCCTCACTCTGATTACATCAGCCTTGCGGTCACTCACATGGCTAGCTCCTCACCTGCCAGGTCTCAGCTTTAAATGCCACTTTCTGAGATGGCCTTCTCTGACCACCCTAAACATGTAAAGTGAGGTCACTTTGTTGCTTCTCTAGCTCAGGCATTTCTTTGTAATGCATACTCCTATTGGTTTTAACTGTTTACTTTTATGCCTCCAGGTCTAGGCTAGGGTCATCAAACTTTTTTATAAAGAGCCAGACTGTAAACTACATCCTGTTTGTGTCACGTGTTACTGTTATTTTGTTTTGCTTTTAAACAACCCTTTAAAGGTGTAAAAACCATTACTGGCTTCTGGGCTGTACAAAGGCAGCAGACTAGATTTGGCCCTTAGGCCATGGTTTGCTGATTGCTCAGACCAGTGCTCAACACTCCTTAGATGGGCTCACTGGATATTTACTGAATTCAAAATCAAGAGTGTCCTGGAGACAGGCTTAGAATCAGTGCCACTGATCAGAAGATGCACGTGAGTTCTTGTATCTCAAGAATAGCAAAGTGAAAGCTATTCTTCCAACTTAGAATATGTGTAAGTTTTTTTAATTCCTGAGTGGAAATAAAAATTACTACTTGTATTGAAACCAACTAAAATTTAAGACAAAAAAGAAACACCGAAAGATAACTGCTTATTAATCATCACAATAACCCTAGGAGGTAGGTTATCTACACTGTATAAAAATTGAGGCTTAGAAGTTTAGCAGTATTAAAGTTACACAAGTAGTACACAGAGATGAAACACAAATGATTCAGGTCAGTCAGAATGCAAAGCCTAAACTTAATCATGAATATAATTTTGAAAAAGTACTGTCAACTTTAAACCAATCGTCTATTTGGACAACCTATTAGCTCTCCCAGGCTGATCTCATCAAATATTATGCAGATTATAGTAGAAGCTGTGTTTACCATGCAGATCTCCATTCTAGACCGAGGCATTCATTCTCTAGCTGCTGGGAGTGTTGCCTGCCATGTAGCTCAAAACTGAGCCCCTCCCTAGGAACTGCCTTCAGTTGAAGAGAAACCCCCCCTCCCAGAACATCCCTTACCCAGTGACTTCTATGGGGTGAATGTGAATGTGTAAAGGTTCAACCCCCTTGTCCCAAAGTAGGATGAATTTGAAGAGCCATCTCAGCTCTAGAGCTCCCTGTGCGATCAGCTCTTGCCTCTGCCCAAACCCGTCTTTGACTTTCTCCCCAACAAGTATGGATCCCATGGGCACTTTCCAACAAGCTTCCTGCATGCAGATCTCCATTTCAGAATCTATCTACGGAACCTAACCTAAATTAGCACACGCCTTGCTCCAGTCATTGATAAAAACAAAAAGGGCCACACATGATAGATACTGCTTGTGTCAGGCTTCTTACATGGTCCAAAAACTGTACATGTGCTTACATGCATTTTTATGGGATGAGAGTCAGTAGATACAACTGGCTTTTCTAAAGGATCCATGATCAAATGACACTGAAAACCACAACACGACGAACAACGGGCTGACCCTGATCCATCAGCACATCAACTTTGTTTTTAGAGTTTTACAGTGGTTGTTTAACCAGATATAAATCCATCCAACTGTCTGTTCAGCCCACATTTTTCCCATCTTATTAAAAAATACATCATGAGAGGTGGTATGAAACTCTTCCTGAACTATGTTTGCTACAATGTTCCCCTGATTATCAAATTCAGCTAAGTGTTAAAGTGATTTTGTTAAGGCAGCTAGGTGTTCTGTCTCTGAATTCCTTTTTAACTACATTTTAAAAACATTTCCAGAATTAAAGTAATTGTGATGGAGAAGACAGAAATAAAACAGGACTTAAGTAATTCTTCTGTCTGCTATCAGTTAACAAAGTGAGTCTATCACTTTCTATTTGATTCTCTGGCTCAAAATACCTGTTGTTACTATTGCTTTTTAATTAGTGAAACAATTGTTTCTTTATTCTGGCTCCAAATGGTCTTACAATCTTTGTTATCCTCAGCTTTGCCCCACTACCTCTACCTGTTATTCCTAACTCTTCCCAGATTGTGCCAGGGTTCTTGATCATGCACTTTTCCTTCCATGATTTCTACACGTTCTTTTAAAATACAGAATCTCAGAATGACATTAAGGTTTCATTGCCTGCCCTACCTCCCTAAAGAACTTTCCAAAGCACAAAATGCTTCTCAAAATTGTCATCAATACAACACCTTCTTCAAACCTTACTATTACTAACCTGATGAACTGTAGCGTCCCCAGAACCCTGAGCATCCGAAGAACGGGTCACTGGAAGTGGTGGTACAAGATCTGTTTTTGAACTGCAGAGAATGAGTTTTAGAATTAGTGACTGGAACAGTATCTAGAATCATAAATTAAGTTGGAAGAGAACTACAGTGTAGATATAAAACATTTCCATCAGCAAGTGAAGTTCTTTTAGACTGCACTGTTTTGGAGCCATGATGGTGATGTACTGTACTCTGGCCTGCCCACTTACTTCACTTCCGAGAGAACTGATCGCTCCCCATCTGAACACTGGGACCTGCGATACTGGCGGTAACTTCGTGGCGAATGAGAATGCCTGATGCGGATTGGGTCACCTTGTGTCCTGAACAAGCAACCAAGAAACATGAAAACAAACACCCAAAGTCAGAAGAGGAAAAGTAGGAGTTCTTCCTTAATATTGAAACCGCAAAAGAATAACAACTTTCAGAGTTTTAAAAAGAACTTGACTCCTCTAGGGTTTGAAAGCCTGAGTGACTTAAATTTCACAAGAAAAATGCTCCCTTGACAATATGTGAAAATGAAGCTCTTTAAAGTATTTGTGTATATACATATATATATGTATGTATGTATATTTTTTAACAACCAAATTTTAAATGAAATTATTCCTTACCGTGGAATTCTTAGTAGCGTGGAAGTAAACAAAATCTATAATGCAGACAAAATGGCATTCCTAATGGAAAAAGTTGGTCCACTGTCCTAGCTACTAACATTAAGAATTCAGTCTTTACTTGAAAATTGCTAAGAAAGTAGACCTTAAGTGTTCTCTCCATAAAAAAATGTATGTGAGGTGACAGATATATTAGCTTGATTTCAGCATTTCACAATGTATACATATATCAAAACATCAGATTGTATACTGTAAACATACACAATTTTTATTTGTCAATTATACCTTAATAATTAAAAATAAATAATTCAAATCTTTGACCTAAAGATGGGGACAGAGGGTGGCTGGGGTGTACCAACCTGCTATTTAACTGTGGTGGGAAAGCAGCATAGCTACAGAAGGGAAACAAAGCAGGCACTCAGTTTCTCTTAACCAAGTACTGGTAAGGCAGAAAACACAATCAGCAGGTACGGTTCCTCTTACACTGGTGACTAAGGACTCCTGCTGTGCTTTCACAAAGCCTGCTCAATGTGCTGCTTCTATACCAGGGATTGGACTGGGCTCATATGAGAGTTTTATGGTCAACATAATTCTCTTGGTGTAAAATAATGGATAAAAAACTTTATCAATGAGAATCTCAGAAAAGAATTTATTTTAAAACTGACATTAATCAGGAAAAGCCCCCTTGTACCTACCAAGTACAAAGAGGTGGCTAATAAGAGATGATAGTGATTATAGTGTAGAATAAGTAGCTTTAATGCACACTTTTTTTCCTCTTTCGCTACTGTCACCTAGTTTTGGTTAAAATGTAAAGACGAATTAAAGCACTGCCTGGAACACAATTGAAGAATTAGAATGGATTACTCACAAGCACTAATAAAGCTTTTGTGAGAAGATTCTGAAAGGCACTCACTCTATTTTAGTGTACGGAATCTCTTTTAATTGTTCTTCAGACAATCCGGATGGATCCACAAGTTCTTTTCTATAAAGGAATAAGCAAGAAAATGATAGTTGTGGTGCTGGTATAAATGCTAGTATCTTTCACAATCAGCAGGTGAGTTTTCCCTTTCTAATCTTGTCGCAAAACAGTGTTAGTAAAACTAATGAAAATTTATAAAAACTAAACGTGTTCAAGGAAAAATAGGAGGGGTAAAACCTTTTCTGTAGCTCTTTTGCCTTCTTTCAATTTTTCTACATTCAGACTCCAGTCATTCCCCATTTCCCTATAAAAGATCTGCTTCTCTCTCCTGTGGTAGGTGTCTGTTTTCTTCTGGATTTGTTTTCCTTGGTATTTATTTGTAAACTATTGGCCTGTCTGAGGTCCATTTAAAGGCGAGACTAAATGACCCAAGGTGAGGAGGTGTCAGGGTTGCCTGTAGATAGGCTGTTGATATGGTTAAGGCAACACCGCCATGTGCTCCACGTGCCTGCCACACACAGTGGCAATGGCTTTGGCAGGCATCACGCTGAAGCTGCCTCTCAGTATCAGGAGTCTTCCTTGCAACTGCATTAAAACTACATGGGTTTTAAAACAATGAGAAAGAAAACTATTACTCACTGAATGTGCTTCCATAACTCTTCTTTTGCTTGGATATCGGGGCTTCTCCTATAAATAGAGAAAACAACATTCATCTCTGCAAACATGCTTCATCTCACAACCTAATAACTAACTTTAATAGTTTTCAGACTGTGAAGTTCTTATTTGCCAGCTGAGAACAGACAAGGAAAGACTGGACAGGGAGAGCCATTGTGATGGTTAGTATAAAGACACCAGCAGCTAAATTGCTGCTACTGCCGCTGAAGGAAAATCATAAAACCCAGTCATAACCAGAGTTTCATTTAATGAAAGACCTCAGAACTGCAGGGTCATATGCCTCCCCATCCAGTGGTAACTGTACAACGAAGAATGATTCAGGGCGTCTGTTTCTGATCTTTCCAGATATTTGTAAGTAATGGTAAAAGAAGAACTCATCCTGATTCTAAAAAGTCCCAACATGATCTGTGATTACCTAGGAGAAGCAACCACCACAAGGAAAAAGCAACTGGTGGGATGGCCCTGATGGCAGACTGTACCAATGACCCATCTTTCATGTTACATCTGGTGTTGCATTTCTGCAACAAAACTTGGGCCAGCGAATGCTGGGACCTATCTGTGGCCTTGGCTCATGCTGCCACTGTCTTTACGCCCTTCTCCATTCCTAACTATTGACTCTGCAAATCTTTTCTCCAAGAAGTATGTGAGTAGATATTATACCACTATCTTTAACTTCCTAGAATGAAAAATTCAGTCAGCATTCAAGTGTTTGTACTCTCTGTAGTATCAACTATTTCTCCCATTGTAGCAATGAATGCAGTGA
The DNA here is from genome assembly GCF_029289425.2 of Pan paniscus. Taxonomy (NCBI): domain Eukaryota; kingdom Metazoa; phylum Chordata; class Mammalia; order Primates; family Hominidae; genus Pan; species Pan paniscus. The sequence goes on from NC_073253.2 coordinate 107,429,261, forward strand.
AATCTATTATCACTGCAATTGTTGACACAGAATGATTTTTCTTCATAGTGAGAAAATAAGCTTTCATCAGTCCCTTTAAGAGAACAGAGATCTAGTAATAGGCCAAAAGAAAGAACAAATAACAATTAAAAGCCACTGATCCTATGGAATTGTATGCGATTAATCTGTATTAGCATTTGGGGGGCTCAATAATGCTTTTAGTGTATGATATCATTAATGCTTTCATTTTTCTCGATTCATAAGGGCACCACTACGGTATTCTGGTAGGGCTTCCTGAACCTACAGAATACACTAAGCTACTTTCCAGCCACTGAGTTGACCAAATGGTTTTTCCTTTGTGCAGGGGGAAAAAAGTGATCTGTCTATAAAGAGCTTTTAATCAACTCAGGATGAGACAAAACATGAAAAGGAAAAAGGGATGAAATCTTGGTCTCAGACCAAATATGGTACTGTTAAATGTAGATGTTCTTTGTTTTAAGAATAAGATTAGGCTGGGCATAGTGGCTCAAGCCTGTAATCCCAGCACTTTGGGAGGCCAAGGTGGGTGGATCACTTGAGGTCAGGAGTTCAAGACCAGCCTGGCCAACATGGCAAAACCCCATCTCTACTAAAAATACAAAAAATTAGCTGGGCATGGTGGCATGTGCCTGTAATTCCAGCTGCTTAGGAGAGGTTGAGGCATGAGAATCACTTGAACCTGGGAGGTGGAGGTTGCAGTAAGCCGAGATCACACCACTGCACTTCAGTCTGGGCAACAGAATGAGACCCTGTGCCAAAAAAAAAAAAAAAAATTGTATGTTTCTTACAAATCATAGAAACTGCTTCCTTGGTGTCCTGTATGGATTCTGCCTTTCCTACATTTGGTTGGTCTGATTTGCTAGATAATATGTTAACCCCATTAAATGATACTGTCAGAGAAAGTGCTAATATTAAAAAGCACTAAGGTGTTATTCCATTCTGACAGAATGATGGTTCAGCTGTGATATACCCCAGGATCTACTTCTCACAGTCAACCAAGAATCTGAAGTATTACATAATATCCAGGTTAGGAAGCTATTCTACTGATCATTATTCTTATTTCAGGAAGGTATGACAGTGGGCATATCAGCTTCTTCTAGTTACAGCAGGGTTTCCCACCCTTGGCCCTACTGACATTTTCTATACTAATTCTGTGCTGCAGGAGGCTGTCCTGTGCATTGTAGCATGATCAGTAGCACCTGTGGCCTCTACCCAACTAGACGCCAGTAGCACCTCCCCAGTGTGACAGCCAAAAATGTCTGTAGACAATGTCCCCTTGGAAGCAAAACTGCCCCCAGTTGGAAAACCACTGATTAAGGGTATGACCTAGGAATTAAGTGGCTATGGTTGGGTGGTGGAAGCCAAGTTATTGTAAAGATCCATTATGTGAGTACTAGAATAGTGCTGGAGAGAGTGACAGTACAGCAGAACCTAAATCTTAAAAGAATGGGAAAATGACCGAGGGTGCAGTTGATGACAACTACCGGAAGTGGTGAGTGGTATCATGTGAGGGCATGCAATTCAAAGCTGAATGCTTTCAGGGTGGACACGGGGAGAATGAGCAAAGTTATGAGTGGCCAGGAGGACATACACCCCATGATATCAGGCCTGGTAGTGAGAGATAGTGACTATGAACAATACATTAAAAAAATGATAACATGATAACAGTGGATATGTCTGAGTGCTGGTATTGCAGGTAATTTTATTTTCTTGTTTATGCTTTTCTATATTTTCTGATCTTTTTAAGCCAGGAGAATTTCTTACCTTAGTTATCAGGAAAAAAAATAAGAGTGTTTTCATGTTTTTTTTTTTAATATACTATTATTGTAATTCCACAGGAAATGCTTTTCATTCCCATCTCAGAAGAATTAGAGAAATGTTATCTTTGTTTTTTTTTTTTTTTTTTTTGAGAGAGTCTCGCTCTGTCACCCAGGCTGGAGTGCAGTGGCCCCATCTCGGCTCACTGCAAGCTCCGCCTCCTGGATTCAAGTGATTTTCCTGCCTCAGCCTCCCGAGTAGCTGGGATTACAGGCATGTGCCACCCTGCCCAGCTAATTTTTGTATTTTTAGTAGAGATGGGGTTTCACCATGTTGGCCAGGATGGTCTCAATCTCTTGACCTCATAATCTGCCCACCTCAGCCTCCCAAAATGCTGGGATTGCAGGTGTGAGCCACCGTGCCTAGCTTGAGAAATGTTATCTTAATCTGAACGAGATCATCAGACCTTCTAGCCATTAACATTGGTCCTAAAAGATTGAAGAGTTTAGTCTTTATTTTTACATTCTATAGCACCATAAAAGTCCTATTTTTAACTAAACTAAGTTCTGACGTGGCCAATAGTTTCAAACAGTTTTAAGGCGAGGAAAAGTTCCAAAGCTTAAAAACTGCTAATTTCCTCTGATTGCTAGACCACCTGTGATTTCACAAATGTCAACACAAGCTGCATGTTAATGAGGAATGTATTATTTTTATGCTTACATCTGCACACACATTTAATCAATAATTTAGGATGAATTCATGATCTGCAGCTCAGTGTTATCTTGTGGATTTAGAAAGCTGTGGAATTCCAGCAGTCATTTTTCTTAATTTGAGGCACTTAATTATGCAGATGTTTTACTTAAACTCTCCAAATAAATTCCTAAGGAAAGGAAATAGAACCCTGAGTTGTCCATAGGTACGACATATATAGAAAATAAACATGCAGCCCAGTATTAGTCCAGTATTTTTCAAAAGCATCCCTCCTCCACATACAAATATTCCACTTTAAATTAATCAGAGAAATTAGTTTGATGACACATCATTCACAAATCACTTTCCCTTATTCCAAAACCCTGAAACAAACATATCATAAATCTACAAAGGATTTAAACTCCATCACTGCATATAATCATTTTATATATCCCCCAAACTATTCAACTATATTATCTAAAAACATAATATGGGCAATACATTATCCAGTAATATATTTACTATATTTTGTATATTATACTAAAAAATATGGCAGTATTTTACTCTTTTTTTGTCCATCTTTATACTGATCACTCCTCTGAAAGGAAATTTAGAGTGGAAAATATGTACATTTATAAAACATCTTTATTTAAGGAATTCAAAGCACCTAACAAATATCCCAGTCATTCTTTGTCACATTCCTGACTGGTCAAAATAAATCTAATTAGGAGATGTCTTACTCTTTTCCCTCCCCCTCCAAATCAAAGAAGCCTTAGGAAGCCACTGAGATGAACAACCTAGCTGCTGAAGATCGCTCAGGAGGCACTTCCGGGTTGGGGGTGGGGGTTCATGTTATATCTTCACCTAACACACCAGACTTATATGTTTTGTGTGTAACTGAGAACATCGCCCTGACGGCCTCATCTTCCACAGTATCAGTACTTTTCAATAAAAATAGTAAGATATTATCACCACCAGAGGGAGCCCGAACCTTCTCTTGCACCCAGGTTTGACCCTACCAAAACCATTGTTTACGCTTTAATACCTCTTCCAAATATCCCACTGAGTAAAGGTTCACCCATGTAGAAAAGCAGGTTCAACAAAGCTTTTTTCCTAGTGATAAACATCAACTGTAGCTGAAAAATGTACTAAATAGAACTGTACTTCCCAATGTTTTAACAGAGATCTAATCATATTTCAGCTTAACGCTTTTTAGTAGAAAACAGTTTTGTATTTTATACTACTCTACTCTATGTCTCTGGTATTTAATGAATTGATTTTCTAGCTATTTGTTGCGGATAAAATACAAAAATGAATAATGATGTATCATAACCTTCTGACCCTTAATGGATACCTAATTTACATATACTGCAGTAGGAATTTAAGAATATGGGAGTAATGGAGAGATCAGTGGTTTACTGTACATCTGAAATGCCAAATATACATAAATATTTTTATATAGTACATATATTTTAAAATATTTTCTATATTATGTATATATTATATCTGAAGATATGTGTGTGTGTGTGTATATGTATATATATATGAAGGATAATTTTGATTGCTTTCCTTGAATACTGCCCTAGCCATGTTTCCACTTTTTCTAAGGGATGTGGTCTCACTATGTTGCCCAGGCTGGTCTTGAACTCCTGGCCTCAAGCAATCATCCCTCCTCAGCCTCCCAAGTAGCTGGCACTACACATACAAGCCACCATACCCAGCTTATATTTCCACTTTTAAAGAAAGCTGTAGTGGTTCCTAAATCCTCACACAACCAAATTCAAGTCTCTAAGGACTTTTTGTGAGTTGCCTTACTCTACTCTCTTCATTTCTCACCACCTCCTCATCTCAAGGAAAAACACAAATACCTTGCAGTGTTTCTAGAGAATAACTAAGACCTGGGGGAACTTACTAATAAAGGCTGTGACACAGGCACAACCTCACTTAATGCTCAGCAAAATCCTAAGAGTGTGGTACCATCAGTGTTGTAGAGATGGAAGCTCATGGGGATCAGGTAATAAGCTGAAGATCCAGAATGCAAACAACAGCACCCAGCAGGTATTTTATTAATTGTCAATAAATCTCAGGCTTTTAACAGTCATAACTCAAATAAAGGACAGAGCTCAGTTTGAGCTATATGAAGTAATCCATCATCCTTAAGAGTTACAACATTTGTATTCAGTTGTCCACCTGACATTTCCATTAACTGCCTACTTGGCATCTCAAACCTAACAAAGAGAAATCTTGATTCTTTCCCCCCAAAACATTCCTGGCCCATACCTTCCCATCTCAGTAAAACATGATGCTACCCAATCAGTGGATCTGCTCAGAAACTCAATGTCATCCATAATACTGCTCATACTACAAATCTGTCAGCTTTACTTCCAAAATGTATATTCATCTACTCTTCATTTCACCACCACTATCTTTTCTGAGCTAAAACCATCTCACGTGGACCACTGCAAGTTTTCTAATTGCTTTCCTGCTTCCTTTCTTCCTCTTTCTCAATGTGCTTTTTACCCACCAGAGCAACTTTTTTTTTTTTTTTTTTTTTTTTTTTTTTGAGATGGAGTTTCGCTCCTGTTGCCCAGGCTGAAGAGCAATGGCGCGATCTCGGCTTACTGCAACCTCCGCGTCCCAGCTTCAAGCAATTCTCCTGACCCAGCCTCCCAAGTAGCTGGGATTACAGGCACCCACCACCACACCCAGCTAATTTTTGTATTTTTAGTAGAGACGAGGTTTTACCACGTTGGCCAGGCTTGTCTTGAACTCCTGAACTCAGGTGATCGGCCTGCCTTGGCCTCCCAAAGTGCTGGGATTACAGGCATGAGCCACCGTCCCCGGCCAGCAACTTCTAAATGAACTACTATCCACACAAATATATATAAATATAAATATATATATATATATATAATTTTTTTTTCTACTTTAACTGCACTTTGGCCGTATCAGCTGAGAAATCCGACACAGGTCCTACTGGACTAGAATCAAGGTGTTGGCATGGCTGCATTCCTTTCTGGAGACTCAAGGGAAAATGCATTTTCTTGTGTTTTCCAACTTCTGGAGCTGCCCACATTTATTCATTCAAGGCCTTTTCCTCTATTTTCAAAGCCAGCAACAGCAGGTTGAGTCCGTTTCAAACTGAAACACTCTTCCTCTTCTGTCACCTCTTCCACTTTTAAGAAACTTATGATTACTTTGGGCCTACTTGGATAATCCAGGATAATATCTCTGGGTGAGGGTCAACTGATTAACAACAGCCTTAATTCCATCTGCAATCTTAACTCCTCTCTGCCATCTAGGGTCACGTATTCACACATTATGGAGATTAAGCCATGGACATATTTCAGGGGTCATTATTCTTCCCACCACAGTAACTAAGGTTTTTCCTCCTCGTAATTTCTTTATATAAAAACTCACTGTTTAAGCAAAGATACATTAACATTTTAATACAAGGCTTCTAACAGGCAAAAATAAAATATATGACAATAGCACAAAGCACAAGTGGAGCTATATTTTTCCAACGTTTCTAAATTTTAAATGTTACAATATTAATCTTAGGGTGTGATAAGGAACCACACTGATAAGAATCACACTTACAGAGAGAAAGCAATAAATAAAAAAATAATAAAAGTATAGGTAAGATATCAGTAGAGAAAATAAAATGGAGTATCAAAAAATATTCAATTCACACAAAATAAAGTAGGAAGGGAGCAACAAACCAACAAAAAACAGGCATAATAAACCAGAAAAAAGAACAAGATGGCAGACTTATATTCCAAAATACAAATAATTATGTTAACTGCTAGCAGGCTAAACATTGAACTTAAAAGACAGGGATTGTCAGGCTAGAATTAAAAAAAAACAAAACAAAAAGACCAACTGTACACTGTTTACAAGAGGTGGACTTTAAATATAAAGACATAACAAGGCTTAAAGTAACAGATTAAAAGGATATACCATGCAAACAGTAAACATGAAGAAGGTATGGTAGAATTTACATGTGTGCATGTGTAGTGGACACAGAGAAAGGAGTACTGCCAGAATAAAGGGTCATCAGTTCATCAGGAAGGAAAAAACCATATATATGCATACCCCTAACACCAGAGCTTCAAAATAACTTGAAGTAAAAACCGACAGAATTAAAGGAAAAAACAGACAAATTCACAATCACTGTTGGAGATTTTAACATCCCTCTCTCAATGACTACTTGAAAAGTAGATGAAGAAATTTAAAAAAGACACAATCTGAACACTATCAACTAACTGCATCTATTCGACACCCAGTAACTGAGACTTCTCATTCTTCTTGAGTCCACAGATTATTCATCATTAAAAACCATATGCTAGGCCTTAAAACAAGTCTCAATAAATTTCAAGGGATTAAAACCGTTCAGAATTTTTTTTTAACCACAATGGAATTAAATTAGAATAATAAGATTTGTAGAAAATCCTGAAATATTTGGAAATTAAACACACAACTAAAAATGCCAGCATCAAAAAAATGACAAGATAAATTAAAAATTATTTTGAACTGTATGATAATAAAAACAATGTCAAAAACATGTGAGATATAGTTAAAGCATGGCTGAAAGGGAAATTTATAAATTTATGCTTATATTGGAAAAGTAGAAAGGTTTAAAATAAATGTTATCCTAAGAAGATGAAAAAAGAAGAGCAGGTAAAAGACAAAATAAAAAGAATAAAAAGTAAAGTCAATGAAACAGACAACAGATAGCAAAGAAAAAGCAACAAAATCTAAAATTGGTTCTCTGAAAAAAAATAAATTAAAAAAAAATGAAGAGAAAACACAAATCACCAACATCAGGAATTAAAGTGGTGATATCACAACAGATTTCACAGATATTAAAAGCATATGAAGAATTATAAGCAAATTTTTGCTGAAAGATTTGACAACTTAGATAAAAATGAAATTATTTTAAAAGCATAAATTATCAAAACTTACACATAAGTATAAAATATGAATATCTCAATATCTGTCAAAGAAATTGAATTTGTAATTTAAAACCTTCCACAAAGAAAATTCCAGGCAGAGATTGTTTCACTGGTGAATTCTATATTTAAGGAAGAAAAAAATGCTTTTATATTAACTCATTCAGAAAACAGAGGAAGAAGGAATATTTCTCAAATTATTTTAAATGACCAATATAATATTTTTACCAAAAACCTGACATTACAGGAAAATTACAGATCAATTTTTCACAAAAACAAAGAAAAAAATCTTAACAAGGTAATGCCAAATAGAATCCAGCTACATACAAAAAGGAAAATACAACATGACCACAAGGGGCTTATGCTAGGAATGCAAGGATGTGTCATTCAAAATTGAATCCATTTAATTCCTCCACGAACACAATAAACCCATATAACAATTATCTCAACAGATGCAGAAAAAGTTTATAACAAAACTCAAGACCCATTCATGATCAAAACTCTTCACTAACTCTTAGCAAACTGGAAATAGAAGGGATCTTCCTAAACTGTGCAGCTAGCATCATATATAATGTGACATATTGAATGCTCTCCCTTTATGAAAAAGAGCAGCCAAGGATGTCTGCTTTCTTACCACTTGTATTCAACATTGTAACTCAACACTGTACTACATGATCTAGCCAGTGTAAGGGAAGGAACAGAAATAAAAGAAAGACTAGAAATCAAGGAAAACTGTTCACAAATATGATTGTAACCATAGAAAATCCTAAGAAACTTCCCCCCCCGCAAAAGCTTCTAGAGCTAGTAAGTGAATTTAACAAGGCTTATGGGGTGGCAGGATGTAGCATCAGTATTTTTAAAAATCCTTTGTTCTTCTATATACTAAAAAACAACTGAAAAATAAATTTTCTGAAATATAACAAAATAAATTACTCCGTACTGAGAACTATAAAACATTGCTGCAAGAAGATAAAAACAAATGGATGAATAAGATATTTATTTTCTCAAAATTGATCTATACATTCAACATATTCCTAGTCAAAAGTCTTTGGCAGAAGGCAGTAAAAACTGACAAGTTGATTCAAAAATTTACACAGAAATGCAAAGCTCCTAATAAAATAGCTAAAACAATCTTGCATAAAGGGGGAGAGGGAAAGCCAAAGTTGGAGAATTTACACTGCTTTATTCAAGTCTTACTATAAAGCTACAGTAACCGAGACAACATGATGGCTTAGGGATAGACAAATAGATCAATGAAACAAAATTGGCCCACATGTGAGCAGTCAATTCATTTTCAACAAAGGCCACAAGGCATTTCAATGAAAAGTCTTTTCAAAAATGGTGGTGGAACTGGATAGACTACAGGAAAAACACCTCTCAATCTCTACTCATCCATATACAACAACTAATTCTAAATGGAACACAAACCTAAGTATAAAAGCAAAATCGATAAAGCTGCTAGAAAAAGATATAAGACTATCTTTGTGACCATGAGGTAGGCAAATACTCCTTAAGATTAAAAAAAAAAAAAGCCTTAACTAGAAATGAAAAAAACTGATACACTGGTCTTCATCAAAATTAAAAAGTCTGCTCATCAAAAAGCAATGTTAAGAACATGAAAATGCAAACCACAGCCTGGGAGAAAGTATTCATTCATAACGTGCATATCTGAAATTGAACTTTTATCCAGAATACATAAATAACCTACAAATGAATAAGAAAAAGGACAAACAACCCAATTAAACTGGACAAAAAATTTTAACACTTTAAAAATGAAGATATATGAATAACCAATAAGCACAAAAAAATGTGGTTAATATCATTAGCCATGAAAGAAATGATCACTAAAACTACAATGGAATCTCTACTTCACGCCTAGTAGAATGGCGAAAATTAACGCAGCAACAAACTCAAATACTAACAAGAACTGGGGCAGAACAAGACCCTCTCATACCTTGTTAGTGGAGTATGAAATGACCCAACCTTTCTGGAAATCATTTTGGTAATTCCTTATAAAATTAAACATGTGGCCGGGCGTGGTGGCTCATGCCTGTAACCCCAGCACTTTGGGAGGCTGAGGCGGGTGGATCATGAGGTCAGCAGATCGAGACCATCCTGGCTAACACGGTGAAACCCCGTCTCTACTAAATATATAAAAAATTAGCCGGGCGTGGTGGCGGGCGCCTCTTGTCCCAGCTATTCGGGAGGCTGAGACAGCAGAATGGCGTGGAACCTGGGAGGCGGAGCTTGCAGTGAGCCGAGACTGGCCACTGCACTCCAGCCTGGGCGACAGAGTGAGACTCTGTCTCAAAAAAATAAAATAAAATAAACACACAAATTCCCTCTAATCCAGCAATTCTACTCCTAGGTATTTGCCCAAGCAAAAGAAAACAAATTCCACACACATACTTGTAGAGAATGTCTATAACACAATGGCAAAAACTGGAAACAATTCAACTGTCCATCAAGAAGAGAATGAATAAAAATATTGCAGTATATACAAAAATTTAAATGACCACTGATACCATGGATGAAGCTCAAAAACATGTTGAGTGAAAGAAGCAATATTTTAAAGGAGTATATATTGTGTTATTACATTTATATGAAGTTCAACAAGAGAGAAAAACTAATCATAGATATCAGAACAGTGGACCAGGCGCAGTGGTGCACACCTGTAATCTCAGTACTTTGGGAGGCTGAGCCTGGTGGATCACTGGAGGTCAGGAGTTTGAGACCAGCCTGGCCAACATGGTGAAACCCCATCTCTACTGAAAATAGAAAAATTAGTTGGGTGTTATGGCAGGTGCCTGTAATCCCAGCTACTCAGGAGGCTGAGGCAGGAGAATGGCTTGAACCCGGGAGGCAGAGGTTGCAGTGAGCCAGGATTGGGCCACTGTACTCCAGCCTGGGTGACAGAGAAAAAAAAAAAAGAAAAAGAAATCAGAACAGTGGTTGGTTGTGGGGGTGGGCACTGACTAGAAGGAGCATGAAGGAACTTTCCGGTTAATGGAAATATTCTATATCCTGACTGGCAGGATGGATAGATTATGGATACATTTGTCAAAATTCATTAAACTGTACATATAAGATGAGAGGATCTGACTGTATGTAAATTTCACCTCAAATTGCCTCAATTTTAAAGGCTGTTAAATGAACCTCCGACCACTTGACTAAAAAATTATTAAATTCCCAGGCCCACTACAAATAATTACTCCATAATATAACTGAATTATAGTAATAACAATTTTAAATTATTCTATTTCCCAATTTTTATTTACAAATGAATGGTTCCATTTATTTACTATTGCCTCCAGGAATGTTTTTTGACTTCTTCAAAACTTATATATAGGATTTTTTCTAATTTTATTTTACTTTCCCCTTTTTAAATAAATTAAATGTACTACTGGCATTTAATTGAACTCAGAATGCTTTAGAAATAGTTAGAAAAACTGAATGCTGTTTTAAGATTTAATATCAAGTTGCCAAACCTTGTGTATAACAAGTCCTTCATAGAAAACTATTCCACATGGAAAGGTAAAAATATGGTGGCAAAAGATTTACCCGTGACTACGCTGTATCTAATCTTGGGTTCTGCACCTTTTGGGTGAAGTTCTTCAGTGAGGTCTGATTCTTTCATATCTAAACTTCCTTTTTTTTTTAAATGGAGTTGGGGGAAGGTGCTATCACAACAAAGGAAATTTTCATTAACTTCAGCTTTAAATTGACTACTAGTTTAATTAGGTTGCTAAAAAAAAATTACAGAGTAATTAATACATCTGTAAGGGTATACATGGTGTAGTGACTATTTGCAGGTTTTCTATTACAAAAGAAAGTCATCACTCATAATGATGCATTACTGATAAAATACACACATATACACGGGGTTAATTTCTAATTGAAAGGTAAACATCTAAGACTGAGAAGTGTCCCTTAGTGACCCACAGTACAAAGGGTCCTGGTGTGAACCCCCCGGTACACTCCGGAGTTCTTTCCTAATCTCTTTTAACCTGATGTGGCACTCACAGCTGTCCTCTTGTCACCCTCCTGCCTGGCTCCCTCAGAGCTCCCTACCTACCTACCCAGTCTCTACCTCCACTACCCAACATCCTTTCATTTCCTTATCATACACGACTGGACTTAATCCCTTCTCCTGTGAGTAATCAACATCAGACATCTAACCACCCACGATCACAAAAGGATCTGTACTTAGTCTTGGCTCACTTTAAAAAGGTGAGCCATGGTTTGGCAAGTGGAGTGGGAGTGAGGCGTCTAAATCTTGATAATGTATAGATTTAAAACACACACGAACAGAAACTTTACCAGCTCAAAGACAATTAATTTGGGGGACTGGCAATCACACCATTATGGTGTAATTGTGCTCACACATGGCGTTGCCTAGCAACAGGAGGAGCAGGCAAATTCCAACACTGAGGTGTAATGAATCACTCACTGACTACTGTTCACAAATTGTATTTTGATGGGAAGATATTTACATCTGGTTCAGTCTGGAACAAGACTTCAGAGAATTGTGCAGACTCAAACTGAGAAGCAGCAGGTATTTCACCAACAGCCTAGCTCTACAACAAAGGAGACTATTCCTATTTATTCAGGTGAATGTATACTTTGGTTAAAAACAACACAAAACAAAAATATGGCTTTGAGGGCCTTGTTTTCATGACATTTTGTTTTGACTGTGCTTCAACTTCTATGGCTTCAAACATGGTTAATAAATGTCACAAATATTAGAAGGTAAATATGCCAAATAAACAATGAAATAATCCTAGTTGAACTAAAACACTTTAGAAGACCTGAATATCCACATGCTACTTCAAATTCAGTGTTTTTGAATCAAGGTATAAAAAGAGTCCACATACGAACGAGATCTGTGTCTGGATCGCCTGTTGTTGGGGTCGGCTTGGTTTTTTTCCTTTTGTCTCCTTAATACAGCTTCCCACTGAGGCGCTGAATCAACCATATCATTCTCCTGCCGTATTCTGAAAGGAAAGCCATGCATCTGAAGTTAACATCTACATGGATGGCGCGTTTTAGGTTCATCCTAAACTTGCTTTTAAATGTTATTTAAGCAGCAGAAATTTTATTATGATCATTTATAGCTAAAGATGCATATTAACTGAATTAATATATCCATATGTAGGTAAGTATATATAAACACTCAGAAGTAAATAATACTCATGATATATGTAAACACGTTATTTGCAGACTTCTGATTTTAATTTTCTAGGAAAAAGACATGTATCAAAAACTTATTTTAAACATTTCTAAGTTTCGACTAAAGAAACTTTGGTGTCTGCTATAGAGCCAATCTTAACCGATGCTACAAAATCATTATTTTAAATGTGCTAGTCATAATAGTAATAAATAGTTTTACTTTGAAATACTCTTAAAAAGTCAAGCTAATTGTCAAAGTTTTCATTAAAAATAGGTGCCAAATATAATTCCCATTTTTTAAGAGAGAAATCTAGAAGTACAAAAAGTTAAATATGGTGGCATAATGCATTAGCTGAATAAGACACACCATTCCCATCATGGCTGCTCACATGTTTAAGATGGAATGACAGTTGGATGCTGGATGTGGGCAGGGAAGGAATGAAAATGAGGAAAAGAGAAAGGTGGGAAAGACTTGGAAGCACAGGCACTTGACATGTAAGATCACAAGACAGTGTTACCAAATCCTCTCATTTTTTAAAAAAAAGATAATCCCCAAATCTGGATTCTTAAAGTGAACTCTTCTAATTTTTAAGTCTTGCAACCAATTCTAAAGCATGATATAGACTTAACAAAACCCATGGACCACACTCAACCTGCAGAAATTTTGGACTTCCGAGGTATCAAGTCTTTCAAATAATGAGGTGCACTATTAGGGGGAGAGAAGAAGTACTTAATTTATGTGAAATACTGTCTTGAATGCACCACAATGATGCTGTGAAGCCTTTTTTTTTTTTTTTTTTTTTTGGCAAAACTGAACAACTGTTATTTGAATATTTAACTTCTAATTTATGTAAGCTCTTCAGAAAACTGCTCCAGAGTGTTCATCTCCCAGGGTACAGAGAGCAGCATGGAATTGCCAGGCACTCACCCCAGTACTGCAACTGCATGAGCATAACTGCTTCGAGACAAAAGTAAAAAGAACAGGCAGGCTTGGAGGCATTTCCTTCTCTGAACAGATGTCTTTTGGTTCCTCTGTTATTGCACTTAGTATAGACTGTGGGCTGGATATCTGGATTTGCTTGCAGGTGCAAATCAGTGGATGGGTGACAAATATTCATTTCACATATAACTTAGACATAATGTAAAGCAAATTCAAGTTGAAAAGAACAGCACTTTGTGAGGAAGAAACTGTTTAAATCTCTCTAGATTAAAGAAGAATTGTGCTAAGTAGAAAACCATCTGTAACATACTCCAAGCCTTTGAAGTGTATGTATTTCCTCACTAAAGTTTTCATTTTTAATAGGCTATTATTTGAAGATTAACAGGATACTGTCATGGTATTTTTCGCAGATCAAAGAGCATAATTCTTTCTCTCATTGCATGTACAGAGTAAATTTAAATTGAACATATACCGCTATGGACCTTAATATTAGAAATATCTGAAGAAAACTATGAGAAGGTATACTACTTGAGGTCATAATTATTAATCATTCTTTGAAACAAACACTCCCATTTGAAAATGGCATGTTGGTACCTGTGTGTGCTGTAAACACACACACATTTTTGTAGCCAGAACCTACATCTAAAAGCCATTCTGTGTTCATGTGACAGTCAGAAACCCACAAGGCTTGCTGGCAGGGGAGCAGTCCTGGACACCCCCAGGACTGAGGGGTCAGGGTTAGGAAGAGACAATCACGGGGAAGGTGCTGCGTTGGCAAGGTGGCATCTCCCTTCCTACAGGAACCCACACCTGGATTGCTGGGCCCAGGATTGGACACAAAACTCAGGTCTCCTAACTCCTAACCCTGGAGTCTTTTAGGATGCAGCTTTCATTCTGAACCAAATCACTGTCCAGTTGATAGGCAGAACTAAATTTTACAATGTGAAATATTTGTGTCAGGAAGTCGGGGATCTAAATATTTTTGAGAGGTCAAACCTGCTAACAAAGCTGAGGCCTAATTTGGGCAAACACATACTTTTCCTAGAGTAATAGACACTGAAAAGGAAGCACAGTTACTGTATGTTCATTCTCATCTATTGTGGAATTCAGCTGGCTACCCTCATACTCAGACTTCACTCTGATGATAAAAAATTAAAACTCCTGAGACATAAGCATGCGTATTTCCTGTATCCTGCTATAATAGTAATAAGGACCAAATCAGAAAGAATTCAAGATTATACATGCACCTTTACCTTTTTTTCTAACTGAAAAGTCTAAAGTGAGGGCAGTGAAACCCTGTCAGTTAATATCCTTGTGATCCACATGTTTCAAAGACAGATGCCCTCTACTGGCGATGCTGTTTCATAAATATTCTAACAAGATGCATTAAAAATGTAAGAGCCTTTGGAGAGTCACAACAGAAGCACATTTTCCTGAGTAATGGGTAGTGTGGCGGCCTTGGCCTGTAATGAAGTTTGAAGTTACATCCTTACAAAAGACCTCTGGTTAATGGTGCCTCATTACAAGAATGAAAGTGTCATTTCTTCCACTGCTGAACCGCTCCAAAAAACACAGGTGCTACTTGGAAAGAAAAAAATCCTAGCCCTAGAAGCAAGAATATTGTAGCACTTTGTCCTTAAGAGGCAGGAGTAACTATTTTGTTTATGCATGAGTGAATAAAGAAATCTTTAAATGAAAAAGATATGTTTACTGTGATAATTCTGACTTTTTAAGTCTCATTTATTCTCAGGTATGGGGGATCCAAATAGTTTTTTGCTCCTTTCCTGCTCTATTTTAATCTCGATGTATAGATTTACATCATGAAGAATAAAATACCACAAACATTGTTTTCACATAGTACCTTTTAAAAAGTCAAAATGTGCTCTTACATCATAGTCATCAAAGTCTCAAAAAGGAAAAAGAGTCCATTGTCATTTATGTTGTGGATCTATTAATTTTCAAATGTTGCATCTAAAGGTGAACCTCAATAAACTAACAAACATTTATTTCCAGTACTAATTGATCCAATAAGTCTACATTTATCCTATTTTGTCAATTTCTCCATCTGTAACTATGGAGGGTCAACAACTGTGGTAGGAAGTATATCATAACAAGGTTTTTGTTTTTCAGTTAATGTATAAGGGAGAGGGTTGCTTTAGAATACAGCAAATTCTAACCATGTTTCAGAACAGAATTCTAATGTATTTCTTCCATCTCTTACCAAACTTCAACATTCTACTTTTCCAGACTATCCATACAATTTAATTTTAACTGGATTCGACATTTAATTAAGGTCTGCAAAGGTTTTGAAGATGAAATGCCATATAATCATTTGATAACAATGAAGAAAATGACTATTCCTAGCCTCTTCTTTCCTGTCTTACCAATTACAGTCCTGCCTCTTTTGCAAAATTCTTCACATTACCAAATGAATTCTTACACAAATCCCCGAGTTTTATTGTGTCCTCTCCCTTTAGCAGTTTTGCTCCTAACAGAACCTTCCTTTACATAAGTTCTTAATTCACTTCTAATTCACTGAGATAAACACCGTGCTTAATGCTGAATCTAAGAAGTCTTTCAGAGAGAATGTAAAATGAAGCTTCAAGATGATACAAGCCATAAACATTGCTCCTGAGTTTTCTCCATTCCCAGCTCTGCCATTATCTGACTCAGAGACCTTGGACAAACTGCTTATCTTTTTTGGTCAAGTCTCAGGTTGTTCATATATAAAATTATGGCAAAGATCCTTTCTAGCTTTAAAACTTGATGTTTCTCTATTTGTATTTTATTTCCAAACCAGACAGACACACTGAAAGAAACTTACACTCTTCAACTATAGCATAACATTCCAGACAATTGCTTCACATGGCCCCTCCATTGCCAAAATTAAATCTGCAGGTCCCAACTGATTGTGAACTTGTGTTTCTCATCAACTGTACTCATTTTTTTTGGATCACCTGCTATAAAGCAATCTTTTTTTTTTTCTAGTTTTTCTTCCCTAGGGAAATTTATGTTGGTTCCAGGCATGTGTCGACATACTCCCTTAAGACCAGCAAGCAAAAAGTTCATTTGCTTTTCCCATTGTCTCTACCATCAATAAATTATTCTTATTTGCTCTTAAAGGTACTTCTGTCTCTTCCACTTATTCCTTATGCGCCCACTACTACAATGGGCTACCTCTGGCGCAATTTCCCTTTCAAACTCTCCTGTTTTCATGAATTTCTAACCTATTTTGCCCTCACTCAGTAATGTAACAGCATTCCTCAGTTGCTGCGGCTTTGTCCTTCCACAGTCATCTCTGCCAACCTTGATTATACTCTGGAAGCCCTAAATCAACCATATCCAATGTCTAAATCTTGATATATCCTATTAAAGTAGAAATCAGAAACCCTTGCATCTGCAGTACGGTGAACACTGTTTCCACTAGCTTTGTATGATCTCTTCTCTCCGTACCCAAAATTTTTACCTCGTTTGCAGCCCCTAAATCAGGGGCAGGACAGTAGGCAGTTCCTGGCAAGGAAGCGGTTACCTATTTTCAAGCAACACGGAAGAAATGCCCATCAGTTTAAGTTTGCTAACATCCCAAATATATTTTTTCCCTAGGGTACAGGGACAATAAAGTTCTTCTTTGCCACTCCCAAAACAAAATCCTACCAAAATTGTGATCTTCTAGATTTGCCCTAGTCAGATATATTGTCCCTCTTACAGTGCCAAATTTCTCACACAGAAATGTGCTTCCTCATTTTAGAAAAACAATATAAAAGACCTTATGGAACATAATTAAAATATTTACATCTGTCTTAATCTACTATTTAGATACTATAGACATCTGGTAGACCCTAAAAGACATCTAAAAGACCCCAATGTTGTTAGGGAGAAACTAGCAACATTCATGCCAGAACAAATTCATGTTAGAAAACACTGACTTATTTTTTGTTCAAGGGAGCTGGTCCCCATTTTACAGATCCTGCAGGAACTTCAGAAAATACTGAGCAGTGCTGGATGTTATCAATTTAACAGAACTTGCCTGTGCAGGGCACTTTCTTCTTTTCAAAGCACATCTATTATCTCGGGAACTTCACAAACCTCTAGTGAGGTCGGCAGGTCAGGTATTATTCCACTTTGCATGCGAGAAATGAAGATTCACAGGATAAAGTAACCAGCTCAAAGCCACAGAATTCTTCAAAGTGGGTTCAATTTCATAGTACAGGCTCCCAGATTTGCATGTACATATATATGTACACAAACATGCAGCCTGACACTGACGTACATGACTCATGTTTATGATGCAAACATCCTAGAATAAAATTAGGGAAACGTTCAAATAGTCCCCTGTTGTCAATTTCCTCTAGTTCTACTATTACCCTAAGCTGCTCTCGTTTCTCTGTTTTAATACTTGGTAGGCTCCCAAGTTATCTCTACTTTTATGCTGATGGAAAAAAACGCACCAGACTATCTCATGTCACCCACTCCTCCACATCTCCCACTTCCAAAATTCTAAGAGCCTAGAAACACATCAAAGGTAATGAATGACTGAGTAATTCAAAGATTCTCCTCAGTGAATGCTCAAAGGACTGCTGATTTTCATCAATAGCACAAAGGATATTTTGTAGAACCTTTTCCTTGAATGTCAAGGATATTTTATTAAGCTTAAGACATATCCAGGTAAAGCTAGTTCATCAAAGGTTTCACTCTCATAAGTCCACTTGCGAGGTCCTCCTTCATCCTACACCCTGGGCAAGTCCAGCACATGGCCCATGGTCTCAAACCTACAGCAATAAGCGAGCTGCTGGCCCTTCTGATCTCAGGGACGAGATTCAAAATTCTAACTAATAGAATCTAATATTCATGTAGATTAACTTTATAGTGCCTTGTACTAGGTAGGTTCCCAACTTCAAGAATTCAATAGAATCAACTGTTTCACAAATTAGTATAGCAAAGTAATCTCTAAAGAAAGTTTAGGCATTTTAGTTTTTAATCCTACCAGTGAATTGAAACACCAATTTCATTTCCCAGTAACAATGTAATCCTTCACTATTTAGATCATAAAACTTTGTAAGTTTTAAGGGGGGGGTGTTACATAAACACCCCCTTATGAGTCTGGTAAAAACTACAGACCCTATCTTTAGAAAACTACGCACTTGACGCCCACATACAATTTTACATACAATTTCATGGGGTTATGAAACCCCCAGCACCTACCCATGAATCAGAAGTTAAGAATCCTGGTGTAAAAATAACCAAAGGTATAAAGTTAGGAAAGGTGGGAAAATGAAACATAGGACCAAAAGAAAAGTTGGAAGAGGATGGAGGAGAGGACAGGAGATGCCACAGCAGTGAGTAACTCTGGAAGTGGGTATAGGACTACGTGGCTCTGTACTTCAAAGTGCTCTCACTTCTTACATTTCATTTGATCTTTACAGTAACTCATTCAACAAAATGGATCAGTTGTTATAGCATACCTCCCCCCCACTCCCTGCCAACTTTAAAGAGAAAAAAACTAATACTTGAATTGGTTATACAAGTTGCCCAAGGTCAAATATCAGCACACAGCAGAACCAAGACCCAGTCCCAAGTCCTCAGGTTATTCTGTGTCATACCATTGGCTCCTAGGGAGAGAGGGAATTCAAAGGAAACAGAAGAAAGAAAAAAGACTGGAAAGGAAGCCCAGGAAACAGAAAGGAACTGGGTGAGAATAATATGATATAAAAAGTGAAAAGTGAAGCAAGAGAATGGAGAGGGAGATGAGGATATAGTAGAGAAACTAAAAGGAGAAATAAGAACTTTCTGTCATCTTAAATATTATTAAAAAAAACTGTGCCTCCAACTTCTATCTGGTTATAAAAAGAGAGTGAAAAATTATCATCTCAAATCTCAAAACCTAGAAAGCTGTAGGATACCCAACCGGATTATGAGAACAGTAAAGAAAGAATAAAGTGGAAAGGGGTAAGGGAAAACATAAACGATGTCCCAAATAAAGAAGCAGGGTGAATTGCTCTGGTGTTCTAGGAAACACGGTAGGATGAAGCCCTACAGTTAGGGCACAATTAACACAAGGGCCCTTACACACGGAGCCTTGTTAGCTCTGGACCCAAAGGGGACAGACAGATGGGGTGGTTATTTACAGTTACATTTTCCTAAAATTGAAACTAAACAACAATCTTTGCTTCTAACATTAGCCTTCCAGAGCTGGTGTGGATTATTATTTTTAAAAATTTAATGGTTGTCAAAAGCCTGTTTTGGGTAAAGTTGATTCATAAACGTTGTTTTATTAACCTTTCTTTCTCTTCACACAAAATGAGAAATGTTTAAATGGTTATCCATGGAAACAGTAAAGCAGCTTATGCTCCAATGGGTCGACTTCGTGGAAAAAAGAAAACAATATTTCCATGGAGTGGCCTCATGCCTAACAGAAAAGACCTCATTTATGTTTAAAAAAAAAAAAAATCCTGCAAGAAGGAGTAGCAGAGGGAGCAACATCCCAAAGACCACATGCAACTTCCAGAAAGTAAAAGTGACTCTGTCCGGAGTTCCAATGGACACATCACAGGCTCCAAAAGAGGTTCTAAAAAGCAAATTTGCCCGGTAGTTGTCCCTCTCCATAGGCTACAGTTTCCTAGAGACAGGAAAGCAGGGTGCATCGGGGTGCAGGCTTTTCTTGGAAAGTAACGAAGCAACCTGGGGCTGAGTTTAGAGACCTTATGGGCAAGAGGTAGAACATCAGCATGTACAAGATTCTGTTTGCCCCATTATAGGGTTACCAGAGTGCTGTAGTAAAAGCACAAAGGACAGTGCTGAGAACTGGCTGGATCACACTGTCCGCCAAGAAAAGGAAGGACGAATGAGGCTGAAGAGACTGCAGGGCTGCAGATGAAATATCCAGACCTATGCATCCTCATGTGGGATGAGTGGGTTCCGGCAAAATTTAAGAGGCTAATGATGGGATGGAGGGGTTGGCAGCAGCACAGCGTAGTAGGTAAGTGGCACCAAGAGACACACAGCACAATGAGTTTCCACCCTCTTTCTCTGTACAGTCACCTGTTGTGCCAGAATTTGCAGTGGTGGGGATCAGAACTGAAAGCTATATTTCTTCTTCCTCTGCCCACTTTTTGCTATGCTACTGACAGGCAGACTTTATACCACATCTTCTACAGCCATAGGCAACTTAGGTATTCCTAGAGCAATATTTCTATACGTAGCATAAATGATTGTGAAGGCCTGTTGGATTTTTTGCATGAAATGTGTTGGAATGTGTTTTGAAAGCTATTTCTCATTACTAGCCTTACAAAGTGCATTAAACATTCAGAATCACCGTTATTCTAAAATATACTTTTTACACAGTACAAAGAAAGCCAGTCTAATCTGTCCAGGAAAAAGGGGGAAGAAACTCTTAAGGGAGAAAATACCTACAAGAAATATTAAAGCCAGTGCAACCAGATCAGGATGAGCAATTTAATTATTTGATGGCAACCTTTCACTAGCGTTTCATTTTCAGTAGCGAATGGTACTGTGAGCAATTTTGGCTCCCCCAAAAATGTTTTTAAATGGGCCACCTTCTGAACAGTTGAGAACAGAACACTTATGGGCACAATTTAGAATATATTAGGTAAAACAGAAACAGACTTAAAATACTGGCTTGATCAATAAAAAGTGTTAAATAAGAAAATAAGTGGGTATTTTTGCTTTGTTTTGTGCTGTTTGTGCAGAAATACTGAATTTTTTTATCAGAAAGAGGGTACTTAAGAAGGAGCTACCTCCCACATATGGGTTTTCAAAGAAGAAACTGAAATCATTTCTTTGAGAAAGGTGTCGTAACACATTGAGATCTCCCATCTGTCTAGTGTAATTCCAGCCTCAGAAGGCTCCACATAGAATGCTTTCCTAAAAAAATGTCCACTCTTACAATGCTGTCTGGGCTATTATTACACAGGCTTTGTAGTTAGAGGATCACTGATTCAATTTGTGCCAAGCGCAAGGGTTCTAAGCATTAAAGAAAGACCTTGGAGATTATCCAATCCAACTTCCTCATTTTTCTTTCTTTCTTTCTTTCTTTCTTTTTTTTTTTTTTTCTATATGAGATGAAGTTTCTCTCTTGTTGCCCAGGCTGGAGTGCAATAGCACAGTCTCGGCTCACTGCAACCTTCACCTCCCGGGTTCAAGCGATTCTCCTGCCTCTGCCTCCTGAGTAGCTGGGATTACAGGCATGTGCCACCACGCCCAGCTAATTTTGTATTTTTAGTAGAGATGGGGTTTCTCCATGTTGGTCAGGCTGGTCTCGAACTCCCAACCTCAGGTGATCTGCCTGCCTTGGCCTCCCAAAGTGCTGGGATTACAGGCGTGAGCCACTGCACCTGGCCTTCCTCATGTTTCAGAAGAGAAAAAAATTACCCAGAAAAGTAAAGCAACCAAGCCAGAGGTCCACATTAGGTGAAAACAGGTTTCTCAACAGTGGCACTACTGATATGTTTTTGTACTAGGTACTTATTTGTTGCCAGGTCCTGTCCTGTGCATCGTACGATGTTTAGCAGCATCCCTGGCCAGTTGCAATCCCCCTACCCAATTGTCACAATAAAAAATGACTCTGGACATTGCCACATGTCCTTGGGGAGAAGGCAGGGAGGACAAAACTCCCCCAGTTGAGAACCACTGGGTTAACAACTGGCATGACTGGCAACCAAATCCCTCTGACTCCCAAGGTGCTCTTTTCATTAATGACACAAATACTTCTTGTTTTCGAGTGCATATTTTGGAACCAGGGATAACTGATTAATGCATTAAGCCACCACTAATACTGACTACATGTCAAATGATGTGATTAAAAATATCTTAAAAATCTATCTTACATATATGGAATGTCAGGCACACACAGATGAGTAAATGCACATATTATTAGCATATATATATACATAAGCCTGAAACCACAGAATCTAAGAAACAATGAGTTATTTTTGGTTGGGTAAAATATAGTAATGCCATTGAAAAGATAGTTCAGGGAGAAATCTATCTACGAATGGTAAACTTTCTTACCAGCCTTAGAGAAATTCACTACACATTGTAGCTATATACAGAATCATCTTTTAAAACACACACACACACACACACACACACACACACACACACACACACACAAGAAGGGACCTCATTGTCAAGTTGTTTAATCATCTTATTGTGAAGATAAGAAAACTCCACTCAAAGAGCTAAAGTTTCCTAAACTAAGTGCTTCAAAATAGTGCCAGATTGCTTCTCAGACTCAGATGGAAAAATAAGACTTACAAAGGACACTCAGTTTCTACCACCAAGGGCAGCCTCTGATTTCAGAGTGCCAGTTAATTATAATATTGAGATATTACCTGTTTCTCTTTTTCCGGTGTTCTCTATTAGAATTTTCTGATTCACTACCACTGCTGGTGTTACAGCGTGAACGTGACCTGCAGACAAAAAGGTAAGAACAAAAGAAAAAACACACATTTATAACTCAAGAACAATTTCAGAAAGGTTTATATGGGTCTTCTGGAATTCATTTTGCAGTAAAATTATCAATCCAAACATCAAGAGCTGTATTATCCCTCTCCAAGTCAGTGTTTCTGAACTCAGTAAGACATCTGACTGAGTCTGTAGCTCAGGGAAATGGCAATGCAGGGGAAATATAAAAACCGATTAAGGTGAATGTCATTATGTTCCCAGAACGGACCGCAAAATCAATCACTTCCAACAGAACTCTGACATGGCAAAGCCGTAAGTCGGTGGTGGACTAAATATGGACACAAAATCTTGTAACCCTCCCATCCGCCCCACTGAGAGAGGTAGAGTTTATTTCCCTAGCCTCTGAATTTACACTGGTCTTGTGACTGATTTTACCAATAGAATGAGATGGAAGGGATACTATGTCAGTTCCAGGACTAGCCCCTTAACAGACTGGTAGCTTCTGCTTCCTCCCAGCCTAAAGAAGTGTAAAAGAAGTGTCTACAGAAGTGTAAGCTAGCCAGGTGGAGAAACTATGCAGAGAGGTCCCAGGCCTCCAGCCTTTCTGCCAAGATGCCAACACGAAAGAGAAAGGCCCCCTGGATAACACAACCTCAGCTGTCATCTGACCACAGCCTCATGAAATCGTGAACAAGACGAGCTAAAAAGCTGCCTGTTCAATGGACAGAATTATACTAGATAAATAGAGTTGTTGCTGCTTTAAGCCACTGAGTTCTGCAGTGGTTTATAATATGGCAACAGATAAATAAGACAGCTCCTCTGAGACACAAAGGAGCAGGAAAAAGCACAGTCTTAGGATGCAACAGAATGGAAGACTGGGAATCAGCTGAACACAAACTGGCTTTTGAAAGTAAAAAAAATAAAAAAATAATAATGCCCCCACTCTTTCCTTAACTCTGAGCATTTCTAAATCTGCTAACCCTTCTTCCCTCTGACTGTCCTTCCATTTTTGTTTTTTTACCTCCTCCTTTGCTTAAGATCTGAATCTTCACCACTGTTATGGGCTTTCCTGTGAAAACAAATAAAGACATTTAAGAAAACAAGAGATTATCAATTGGCTAAGGAAAGCACACCAAAATGAGTTTCACTTCAGTTAACACATATTTGTCATACATTCATTCATTTGCCAAACATTTAAGTCATATGTATATGCCTAACCCTACATACAACACGTCCCAGAAATATAATGTTAATAACATCACCTGGCCTCACTCTAGTGGAACCTGCAAACCGTCCGAATTCCATTAATCCAATGATGAGGTTAGTCTGCAGTTTCAGAACTGCAATCCTCCAAGCTGATTTCTGCCATAGTGGAACTGACATCATCTCACTTGGATGCCCTTTCCCATACCCTGAGGCTCCAAATTCTCTTTATCTCTTCTCTCATAATCTCCTCCACTTCAACTCAGCAACCTACCTCATACTT
Source organism: Pan paniscus (assembly GCF_029289425.2). Lineage (NCBI taxonomy): Eukaryota > Metazoa > Chordata > Mammalia > Primates > Hominidae > Pan > Pan paniscus. The sequence continues at coordinate 107,453,697 of NC_073253.2, forward strand.
AGGACTTTATCATCTGTAACCACCTCCAAACACTTTGCTCTCTTACCACAATCTCCTCTTCCTCCTGTTTACCACTCCCCATTTACTTTCAAACAGCTTCAATGGGGCATCCTGGTTAAAGGTGCTGGCTCTAGAGCCAGACAACGTGAATGTGAATCCCATCTTCTCCACTGATGAGTTATGTGATTTAAATAAGTTACTTTTCTACTCAGTGACTCACTTTTAATAGAATCTCCTTTAAAGTCTCCTCTAAAGGATAAAATGAATTAATATATTTAAAATGCATACATTAGGACCTGGGCCATTGTTAGCACTCAACCAAGATAAGCTGTTATTGCTTATTCAACTATTTCCATTCTTCCTTTTCTTTGACCCCAATAAGACTATCTATTGACCTGGCTACTCTCCACCAGCTCTTCACTTCTCTTCACTGTCTTCTGTACTCAGCTTAGATTTCCTAATCCATCATTTCAATAACATGCATGCTGATACTCAACATGTTCCTCAACTCTGTTTTTCATTCCATCTTTTTGGCAAAATCCCAGGCATGGGTGAATCCAACTATGCAAGTTTTCTGGATCAGTCCTAAACAGCTGGCTGAGCAGTGCTGGAAGGAATCACACAAAAGGGGTGTATTACACTACAAATCCACGTTCATAAACTTCAAGTGGGGCCACACCACGGTTCAGCAATCCTGCCACTTTTCACAGATCTAAGTACAAAGTGGTTTCAAACTCTCCACCCTGCAACCCTCTGACCCACAGTACTCCTGTTTCAGCAAATGATTTTGTTTTCTCCTTCCGAAGGAAAAAGTAGCCTCCAGATGTAACTCTTTCATCTTCCTGCTACCAAAAATAAAAACTTACCAACATCTTCCTCTCTGTTATTTATGGATTTATCCTTACTACCAAGGTTAGTCCCTCCACCAGTGCTTTGTGGTCCCATCACCCTGTGTCTTTTCAATGACTTTCATTAACTACCCTCCCACCTCTCACACATAGTCACCTTGCCCGTCTAGCAGACTCTTTTTACAAGCTATTAACTTTTTCAAGTCTCTACTGTTTAAACAAACATAGACCTACTTTGAGTCCACATCCCCCCTCATCTGCCCAGTCTCTCCTCTCTCCTTCAAAGCCAAACTTTTGGAGAGTGGTGTCTATGCCCCATGCTCCATTTCCTTACAATCTGTAATCTAGCACCTTCCCATTCTGATCTCTTTAACGTATGGCTTACGTTACTCCATTTCCTCCAACACACTTATATCAAATAACATGAACAGCAATATGTGGTCTCTGTTCTTACATCAAATTTTGGGGTCACTATTTAGCATAAACACAATTATACCGAAATTGGTCACAGACGATCTAAACAGTGTTCCAGGAATATGATTCCATTCTTTTGTAGGTTTTAAATTTTCTAAGAGAAGATACTTGCCTAAGTTTTCCATGTACATATCACTTGCTTAGGGTTCTTTTGCTTATCACTAATTCTTCAAACTCTGAGAGAACTGCAAAACTCCTGCTATGGATGGATACTCAGGTAATCTGCAAGTTCCATTTATATCCCTCCTGGAGCCCTCTGCCCTCCTGCTCATACCTGGACCTTTGACTAACTCCCCTTTACCATGATCCAAGGAACTCCTTTTGCTTCTTGGTATGATGGACCCTACGTCTCCAGGTCTTTTGGCTACTTGTCTGGGTTTTGGTAAAGTGTATCTTTTAGTTGCTAACAGAAAAATCTGCATGACAGATACACTTTTTTGGAACCCAAAATTTCCGAAAATGTCTTTATTCTATACAAATAATTATGGTTATCTGGGCATAGACTCCTAAACTGAAAATAATCTTTCAGACTTCTGAAGGCAATACTTCTTTGCCTTCTTCCTCTGATATTACTGTTAAGCAGCCCAATTTTTTTTTCTTTTTTTTTGAGACGGAGTTTCACTCTTGTGGCCCAACCTGGAATACAGTGGTGCGATCTCAGCTCACTGCAATCTCCGCCTTCCGGGTTCAAGTGATTTTCCTGCCTCAGCCTCCACCAGTAGCTGGGATTACAGGCATGCACCACCACGCCTGGCTAGTTTGTATTTTTAGTACAGACAGGGTTTCACCATGTTGGGTAGGCTAGTCTTGAACTCCTGACCTCAGGTGATCGGCCCACCTCGGCCTCCCAAAGTGCTGGGATTACAGGCATGAGCCACCGTACATGGCTCCCAATGTCATTTTGATTTGTCACCATTTGTACATGGATATTTTTTTCTCTCCCATATTCCCATGCCCCCTCCAAATCTTTAGAATTCTTTGTTAATCTATAATGTTTTGAAATTTAGTTATAATGAACCTTCGAATGAATCTAACTTTTCAACCGATTATGTCAAATGCTTAGTGGGTTCTTCTCTATAATGTCACATCCTTCAGTTCTGGAATATTCGCTTTGCTGTTTCTTTAATAGTTTCCTCTCCTATGTTTTCTCTGTTCTTTTTTCTTAGAAATTGTATTAGTTGAATGTTTGATATCTAGGTTTGATAATTTTATTATTCTTATTTCCATACATTTGTTTTATTGTGGGTTTTTTGGTTCCGTTTTGGGGAAGATTTTCTTAATCTTACCTTCCAAATATTTTACTCATTTTAAATTCTGCCACACTAATTTTAAGCCTAATAACTCTTATTTATTAGTTCTTACCTTTGTATTGATAGAAATTCATGGTTATATTTTTTCATCTTTCTAAATAATTAGTTTTTTAGAAATTTTTATTTCTTATATTGTCTGTTTCCTGTGAGAATGCCCCCAACCCCACCCTACACCCCATTTGTTTGTTTTAGTCTCTGCCTTTCTAGACAGAAGCAATGCTCAAATGCAGGCGTTCATGGCTCTCTCTTCCTATTCAAGCAGTAAGTGTTAAAATGACTGGAGCCCTTTGGATGGTGCAGTGCACCTTAATTAATGGCCTCACAGTAATATGAGGGCAGCCTCAATCATTTCATTGGATGATCCTTTGAAAGTAAGTATATGTAAGTCTTTTCTCTTGTACCTAGTCCATTTCCTGCAGTGGGATTCTCTAGTCTCATGCCTAGGAGATATAACTATTTCAATGGAAGATGCTTTGAAAGCTAGTATCCGTAGTCTTTTCTCTTGTCCCTGTCCATTTCTTACAAAGGGATTCTCTAATTTTCTGCCTAGGTAATATAAGCCTGGATTTTAGTATTCTGGGAATGAAGAGAGAAGGGAGACATTTGGTATGCAAATTTTCACTCTCTTGATTTTTCCATGGCCACAATCTCTCTTTCTCCTTTACCAGTTAATCTTCAATTAAGCCAAATGCTGGAGCTTCTTACAACTCTGTCATTGACTTTGTCTTTTTGCATTCTATCTATACTATCCACCTAAACAACCTAATCTCTATATTTCAAGTAACATACTTAAGATTATATTTCGGTCCATAAAGCAAATCTAGCTCCTGACTTACATTCACAACCCATGTGAATCCCGCACTTGGACTTCTCAGAAGTACCATAAATTCAGGATATCAGAATCTAAACTGGCAATTGTCCCTTTCAAGCCTGTAAAGTCCTGATGATTCTACTTCTACGCAACACATCGAATTCAAAAAACTGAACAAGCCTGGGTTTCATTCTGGACAGCTCCCTCTCCTCCACCCCTCATACTGATTCTCCTACCAATTTTACCTCTCACTGGCTACTGAAACCATCTACTTCCTTATATTTCCACATCACCACCTTGGTCCATGCTCCCATTCTCTGTTGCTAGGACTCGGACAATAGCCTGCTGCCTGGTCTTCTGCTACTACCCACTTTCACCATTTCTCCACAGGACAGTGAGGGTCATCTATACAAACACAAATGTGATGTTATTGTACTTCCTGTAAAAAACCACTGGTCTAAGGACCAAAATCCTGAACAAAGTCCAGGTGGGCTGTAAGGTCTGATCCCATCTTTCTCTCTATGCTCATTTCTAACACATTTTTATTCACTCTCAGAGTCTGATAAACACTGGCCTTTTTCGTTTTCATGAAAGTTTCCTGCTTCTTTCCATTCCCTATGCTTTTGCACATGCTAGCCCCTCTATCTGGTATGACCGCTCCTTTCTTTTAGCCTGTTTGTATCTCAGATCCTGGCGCAAGCACCCAACCTCAGGAAACCAACCCCAACCTCTTTGGCTCAGTGATTCAGCAAACTTCCCCTGACAGTGCTCATTACACAGGCATCTATTTATAAAAATTTATCATGCATTACACTTATGACACGTGTACTTTTCTGTATGCATGCTAGGTTTCAATAAAAAGTTTTTAAAATTCCCTTAAGTACCACATAGCTTACCTTCATATTATGTATTAAAGTCATAATGGCACATATATTCCTATGACTCATGTATTTATCCCTTAACAGCATCTAAGCTTCCAAAGGACAACAACTTTGTCTAATGGCAGCAGCACACTGCACGGCATACAACAGGCACCCAAACATTTTTTAATGTAAAATTGAAAGCTGAGGAGTGAAATATATTGTACTACCAGGAAATATGCTGACTTTCTTTTTCTAGAATAGGAATGTTTAAACAAGCAGGCTTCAGGGTCTCCATAAATTTTGAAAATTATATGCAGATGTTTATATGTATTTAAATATGAACCTACCTTTCCCTAAGGAATGAATCCAGCATTTCACCAGATCTCAGAGGGTAGTACCACCCAAAAAGGTTAAGGATCACTATTCTGGACTCGGCCAGAATTTGATAGCTTGTATCCACCTCATGATAAACAACTGACAAAATAGGAAATTTTGACATCTATTGCAAAACGTATTATCCTGGTATCCAAAGCAAAATATAATTTCCTATTATTAAATTTAAGTCCTTGAGATTCTTCCATGCTGATGACATGTCTTGATTTTAAATGCCAGTGTTAATCCAGCAATGTAGGGATTTGTGCTGAGTGCAAGGTAAATATGTGTGAAGATAAAAAAGACTGACAAGGACAACGACACTTATAGGGCATTTATACTGGGAAGAAACAGAGAAGAATGTGCTTTAGTCCTTTTATGTCAACATGCAGCAATGGCTCATTGCCTCAAAACACACGTCCCCAAAAGAGACCTGTAAGTGCATCAGGCAAAAGGCTCTATGGATGCTCAGGGAAAAGATCCTCTTCCCAGCAAATTTAAATAGCCTTCCCCCGGAATACGCCAATGAAAGGATCCTGTATCCACTCTCCACAATTACTTCTCTGTGTTTCACAGGAAGCCAGCGGAAAATGAACCTCAGTGCAGAAGTCAAGTCTGGATTTGGGAGTGTATATGCTGCAAACTATTACAAGCAATTATTTTGTATGAAAATATGCAAATTTAGCCATATTTTAGCAAAATGTAATTAAGTTCATTTTCAAATGTATTAAAATGACTATCTGCTCAACATGTGTAATTATTTTATATAGGGAGTGCTGACAAATTGCACTAATTAATTAAGGGTAGAAAACTATAAAACTCTATCTACAAATAATATATGCTAAATTCTAATCATCCCTGCCACCTATGTCGCCTCAACACACAATATACACAAATGCACTTTAAAGTATTTCCCAGTGGTGTTGCTTTGGTTTTAAGTATTGTCCAAATTGAACCAACTCTTGGTGTTCCCAAGGAGAAAGCTGAGTAAGGGCTGAAGTACAGTTTATTTAAATGAGGGCTATCACTATCTCCACCTTTTTCAGACGTACAGGCTGGGATTCCAATCCCATGTGTGCCACAGAGGACAAGCTACCATCATCTCCCTGAGCCTCAGTTTTCTCATCTGTAAAACTGAGATGGTGATGGTGGGCTGAATATTTTTCATTGGTACTCAGCCTCTACTGACTCATCTATAATCTGCTCTCTACTGCAGAGATAGAAAGCCTGAAAATTTTATATTCCTGGACACTTTGCCAGCTGGGTTCTAGTTAAGAGAGACTCCAGTAAGATCTGAAGGCAGAGAACAAGAGAAGTTATTTTGCTTCTAGTAGTACCTGTGGCATCAACTCTTGCACTCCTGAGAAGTGGGAGGTTCTTTGTTCGGCTACAGTGGTGGTACCTCCAGCAATGTCAGCAAGAGTGGTCCCTGTCTAGCATCCATCACAGTGCCTGCAGCAATGTCAGCAGCAAGCACAGGCTCAGGATTGCCTGCTCAAAGGTGGAAGCGGCTTCTGGTCTCCAAGTAACACCCACTTCTCTCTTTGCATTCCTTCAGTCCAGAGGCAGTAAAAGCAGCTAGATCTCTTGAGTTACACCACTCTCTGCTTTTTGCACCTTCAATCCTACTTATACCTTTGCACCAATTCCCTACTTAATCCCCCTCTGCTAGAATCACATCATGCCTGAATACAAATGCCATTTCCCAAAGGGTTATTATTGGGATTACATGAGATAATATAGAGCAAGCACTTTGCTCAGTACTTGGAATATGGCAATACCAAACAAATGCCTACTATTACCCTATTATTCTGTGTAATCATTGTTGGACCTGATCTAGCCCCCTCATGTCAGTCCTACTACATGAAGGTAATATAGACCCTTCTCTTCTTAACCATCAAAGGATTTCAGTGAAGTTGAACTTGGTTTCAGAAAGCTGGGGGCAAAGCTCTGGGAAACTAGCAGAAGCAAAAGGGATCAAGCAGGAAAAGGCCAGCAAGTGTGTATTAACTAGGGCATAGGTGAAAGAAGGGCTTGGCTTCCAAACCTGCAGTGTGCACAAAAAGAGTCTTGATGGTTACCTGACATCATGAACTGAACTTCTTGTAATTATAAAAGTCATTTAGGCTGAGTGCAGTGACTCATGCCTGTAATCCCAGCAATTTGGGAGACTGAGGTGGGAGGACTGCTTGAGGCTAGGAATTCAAGACCAGCCTGGGCAACATAACAAGCGAGACCCCATCTCTACTTTAATTTATACATTTTTATTTTTTTAAAAAAGGAAAAAGAGGCCGGGCACGGTGACTCATGCCTGTAATCCCAGCATCTTGGGAGGCTGAGGCAGAGGGATCACGAGGTCAGGAGTTCGAGACCAACATGGAGAAACCCTATCCCTACTAAAAATAAAAAAATTAGCCGGGCCTGATGGTGCATGCCTGTAATCCCAGCTACTCAGGAGGCTGAGGCAGGAGAATCGCTCGAACCCAGGGGGCAGAGTTTGCAGTGAGCCAAGATCATGCCACTGCACTCCAGTCTGGGCATCAGAGCGAGACTCCATCTCAAAAACAAAAACAAAAACCACAAAAACCAAAAAAAGGAAAAAGTCTACAATGCCAATTATGTAGGTACTCAAAATAAAACACAGTCCCTGCCATGTAGGAGTGAAAAGAATTTCACTGATGAGTCGTTTCTACATCTTCCTCTCTTGTACCTGTCACACTGCCCAGCCTGCTTTGCCGAGAGGTCCAAAACTTCCAGCTAAGAACTTTTTAAATTAAGCATACACACACACATATTATCCCTTCAAACACTCTACCCGTATAGGTAAAATGTAACAGGATTCATTTTTTTCTGTGCTTTAAAAGGCGTTTTTCAGCTAAAAAGGCTTATCTTTAAGTGTAGTTTTGTCTTCTCAGGTAGAAACACTTAATATGTTTTATATATTAACATATACTATCTCGTCTGGGCGCAGTGGCTTACACCTGTAATCCCAGCACTTTGGGAGGCCGAGGCGGGCGGATCACCTGAGGTTGGGAGTTCGAGACCAGCCTGACCAACATGGAAAAACCCCTACTAAAAACACAAAAAAATCAGCCGGGCGTGGCAGCACATGCCTGTAATCCCAGCCACTGGGGAGGCTGAGGCAGGAGAATCGCTTGAACCCAGGAGGCGGAGGTTGCAGTGAGCTGAGATCGTGCCACTGCACTCCAGCCTAGGCAACAAGAGTGAAACTCCGTCTCAAAAAAAAAAAGATATACTGTCTCTACTTTGTAATATACTATATATAATATATATTTTTATTATATATTATATACTATTTTTAGACACATTACTCATAAATAGAATACAGAAAGCAAGTTCCTGCCAATATTTTATGAAATTATTCTCTAAAACTCTGGCTGTTTAAGATAAATACTTCAGGATTCCTAACTTATTTTATGTCAAAAAGAGTAAGCTTCCTGTTATCTTGGAGAGAAACAGTAATGTCGGTATAAGAATCACCTATTATAAAGTCAGGCCTGGGACAAAATGCTTCTGTTGAAAGCTGCTAACAGAGCGATTGTGTTCTGCTTACCTCCTCCTCACAGGCTGTACAGAATCATTGTCACTTCCACAGGAGGGGTTTCGGCGACGCGTGTAAGGGAACTTTGGCGACTTAGTGCGATCACTGGGAGAATTGTAGAGTCCACTGGAGAGGAAGAAAAATGGTCAAAAAGAGCCCAGAGAGTTCCTGGGGGAAAACACACCGCAGCCCAGACCTAGAGTTATTCATAACTGCACAGCTGGTACTTCCAGAGGCACATGCACCAGGGGCACGTGGTTCTCTTTGCTGACAAGATTTATTAAAAGAAAAGAGGTAAGATCTGGCAAATCAAATCATAAAGGTCATTATTTTGCAGGGATGCCATTTGTCTCACTAGCCTTCAGTAGTAAAAAATGAACACACACAAATAACAATAACAATTCATACATATGATGAATTTAGCCCTTTCTAAACACTGACTCAGCTAAAGACTTTACATTCATTATCTCAGCTAATCTTCATATCGGCCTTCAGCACTGAGGTACAATTATTAAACCTATTAAACAGAAAAAAAATTGAAATATAGACTACTTAATTAAGTGGCCCAAATAAAGTAGCTAGGAAGTGGCAGGGCTAGAATTTGAACTATAAGTTACAACACAGGTCTGTCGCTGGTTTGGTAGTTGTGACTAGAGATAAACTAGACATATCCATATTTTTAGGAATAAAGGTCTTCCAGCATCACTATTCATCAGCTATAGTTTTTGACTTAAGTTTTTAACCAAAACTATGAAATGGGGCAAATTATTAATATGCCATTTAGAGTTTTCAGAAATATATTACCTTACAGGCAATTTCATAATATTTCCTAGGTTTCCCTTTTGCCTTTCCAAGAAAAAGTTTCATGTTATAAAACATACTGTTGATTTCCACTTCAGAAATCCCAGCCCCTCTCCCCCTGGGTCACACTGATTTAGAGTCTGCCCACTTTATCCACAGCTAGCTGTGATCAGCCACCCAGCAGCTGGATTCCTTTATTCAATGAGCTGCAAGTACTAACCCCTTTTCTACTGTCTCCTTTATAAAAACAACGATTCCCTTTACCTCTGGGGGCCATTTTCTTCCCACGGTGCATGAGATTTGCTTCTTTGGGTATCAGGGCTATTTTCATTCTTTGCTTTCTTAAAGCTTTAATTTTAAAAAAAAGTATGAGAAATAAATTAAGTAGAAAATAAAAGTAAACTCACATACTTATTTGTTAAGTAAAACTTTTTAACAAATGTTAAGATGTGCACACTTATTTGCTTGTTTATACCTGTGACTCTAAAAAGAACATGAAGTCGCTGCCTATAAAATCTGTCTCCAGCAAGTACCTTTGGGTCTTTCCCCCCTCTTTCTTTCTAGTTTTACTGCTTTAGTCAACAGATGCCAGGTCCATCAATTGTTAATAAACTCTAGAGTCCACCTGCAGGAGAGGCAGCAAGGGGAACCACAGAGCCAAGAAAATAAGAAAGCCAAGGAGGAAGGACCTGGGCTACCCAGGATCTTCAGCCTGGCTCCCTTTTTACAACAGTGATCAGAGAAGCCCTGACTCCAGGCATGGGTCTGAATCCACACAGGTCGGTCAGCCCCGGGCAGGTTCAGGCTATTCAAACTGACCTTTTCCCGGCTTCCGCCTTATCTTGGCTTCATCCCTCCAGATGAGAATGACTTTCAAATGCTATTTCCTGACCTAGTATCATCTTTCAGTCCTAAGAATGTAAATGTAACTGAGTTGTTCTACCCTCAACAAATTGTTTTAGAAACCCCTGGGGAGACACGGAGGAAGGGACTAATCAGAAGCCTCCAGGAGACACGGAGGAAGGGACTAATCAGAAGCCTCCAGGCACCAGTGGGGAGGGGTGTGTCACCTCTCACATCCTCAGGAGTCTTAGCTTAAGATAAAGATAGAGCTATTTAACTCCAAATCCACTTTTAACCCTGGCTTTTTGAGGAATCCTCTGTATAACTGTCCTAGGATAGCGTCATAGCGGAGTACTTTGTAACAGCCAACAAAGAGGAGAGAGGAAAGATGACGAGGTATTCAAAAAAAAAAAAAAAAGACTTGCACCCTAGTATACTATCCATGATGGAATTAAAGTAAGCCTATAAAATTATGTATCTGACAGAGGCATATAACCCATAGTATTAGTAGATAGCAGCTTAGTTTATTATTTTTATAAAGGCTAAAAACCTCTACAGATTCAATTCCCAAAGTAAAAGCTTACCTTTTGAAATGATGAAAATTAACAAATATGGTAGATATTTAATACGATAGTAGAAAGTGTATGTGATCAATAAATCAGAAAAAGCAAAGAGAAGGGAGAAGGGAGACTGGAAAAGAAATAGGGAGATAAAAGAGGAACTGAGAGAGTATACAAAAGTTAAAGAATAATAAAATCCTGGGTGACAAGTTAATTGCATTCACACCCTAAGGTATTTCTCATCTGAAGCTTGAGAGGAAAACTTTGGTGGTGCTTCAAGTACCAGTATCATCACAGGAATGTGGTTGCAAAGGGGATTGAAAAATATTGTTAAAATGGCCATACAGCCCAAAGCAATATACAGATGCAATGCTATTCCTATCAAACTACCAACATCATTTTTTCACAGGAAAGAACTATTCTAAAATGGACCCTCCCTCCAAAAAAGCCCAAACAGCCAAAGCAATTCTAAGCAGAAAGAACAAAGCTGGAGGCATCACACTACCTGACTTCAAACTGTACTACAAGGCTACAGTAACAAAAACAGCATGGTATGGTACAAAAACTGACAAAAAGACCAATGCAATAGGATAGAGAACCCAGAAACAAAGTCATACACCTACAACCATCTGATCTTCAACAAAAGCAACTAGAACAAGCAATGGGGAAAGGACTCCCTAAATGGTGCTGGGATGGCCAGTCATATGCAGAAGAGTGAAACTGGACCTCTTCCTTTGACTATATTCAAAAATCCACTCAAGATAGATTAAGAACTTAAATGTAAGACCTCAAACTATGAAAATACATCTTAGAAGAAAACCTAGGAAATATCATTCTGGACATCAGCCTTGGTGAAGAATTTATAACTAAGTCCCCAAAAGCAATTGCAACAAAACCAAAAATTGACAAGTGAGACTTTAAAGAGCTTCTGCACAACAAAAGAAACTATCAACAGAGTAAACAGACAATCTACAGAAAAGGAGAAAATATTCACAAACTATGTATCTGACAAAGGTCTAATATCCAGAATCTATAAGGAACTTCAACAATTCAACAAGATGAAACAAACAATGCCATTAAAAAATGGGCAAAGGACATCAACAGGCACTTTTCCAAAGAAGACATACATGCAACCAACAAATACATGAAAAAATGCTCAACATCATTAATCATTCGAAAAAAGCAAATTAAAATCACAATAAGTCACCATCTCCCCAGTCAGAATACCTATTATTAAAAAGACAAAAAATAAAGATGTTGGCAAGATTGTGGAAAAAAGGGAACACTTTTACACTGTTGGGGGAAATATAAATTAGCTCAGCCATTGTGGAAAGCAGTTTGGAGATTTCTCAAAGAACTTAAAACAGAACCACCATTTGATCCAACAATTCCACTACTGGATATATACTCAAAGGGAAACAAATCATTCTACAAAAAAAGACATATGGCTGGGCGCAATGGCTCACACCTGTAATCCCAGCACTTTGGGATGCCGAGGCAGGCGGATCCTGAGGTCAAGGGATGCAGACCATCCTGGCCAACATGGTAAAACCCCATCTCTACCAAACCTACAAAAATTAGCTGGGAGTGGTGGCACACGCCTGTAGTCCCAGCTACTTGGGAGGCTGAGGCAGGAGAATCGCTTGAACCCAGGATGTGGAGGTTGCAGTGAGTCAAGATGGTGCCACTCCACTCCATCCTGGCAACAGAGGGAGACTCCATCTCAAAAAAAAAAAAAAAAAGACACATAAACTTACATGCTCATTGCAGCACTATTCACAATAGCAAGGACATAGAATCAGCCTAGATGACCATGAACAGTGGACTGGATAAAGCAAATATGGAACATATACACCATGGAATACTACACAGACATAAAAAAGAATGAAACCATGTCCTTTGCGGCAACACGGACGCAACTGGAGGCTATTATCCTAAGTGAATTAACACAGAAACAGAAAACTAGATACTGCATGTTCTCACTTATAAGTGGGAACTAAACACTGAGTACACATGGACATAAAGATAGGAACAATAGACACTGGGGACCACTAGAGGAGGAGAGGGGGCAAGGGTTGAAAACTACCTATCACGTACTGTGCTCACTACCTGAGTGATGGGATCATGCATACACCAAACCTCAGTGATAAACAATTTACCCATGTGACAAACCTACTGGCACATGTACTCCTGGACCTAAAATAAAAGTTGAAAAAATAAATTTTTAAAAGGAGGATTGTACTCCTTCTGCACATTCTAAAAAAGCGTGGGATCTGAATCTCATGGAAGATTCCTGTTCTCATGCTGAACATACCACAAGCATACCCTGTACATACAGATGAAGCTGAATCTCTATCCACAGCTATGAGGGTGACTAAGGGAAATACAGTAAACTAAAGTTATGCAATGATAAAGAACTTGTCATCCTAAAAGGAGAACCGGTAAATGTCTTAGAACCAAACAAAACATAGGCAAATCCCTGCATAAAATATTAAAACTCTGAGAATCTTCAGATCTTAAAGTTATCTTGCTGAGAAATTATGAACTATACTCCTCGAAGTAGCCACAATACAGCTGAATGAAGGCACTATTATTTACCAAAAAAAGATCAAGTAGATGATCTAAGAAGTCTTTGCAGGTCACATATCTCTGATTGCTGGGATTTCCCCATGATGTATGGGGGGGCAACCCCTACAGAGAAAGTGAGCTCATGAAAGCTGCTCATTGTTGTTTATAATGCTGTTCCGTGAACATAACTGGAGAGAAGAAAAAATGACTCTGCAACAGTGTCTTAACAGAAAACAAGGCTGAGCTCTCAGGGAAACAATCCATGTAATATATTAAGAGAAGGCTTTTCCACTGGGGAATGCCCCCTGGGAAAACAGATGCAGAGGACCATGACAAGTCTTCATACATATGCAATCACTGACTTCTGAGGATCTGATGCCTCTAAATACCATAAACCCTCTTTCCAGGGCTACAGTTCAGTGCACCACTATAATGAACACAGTACATTAAACATGAATATCATCTACTTTATTTTACAAGTCCCTCTGAGTTAGTCCATTATATCATGCCATTTTCAAAATCACAAGAAATTTTCAATTTTCTGCGGAGAATGCAGACCACAGACAATCTGTGAGTTCACCTTGTGACAAAAAGAGCACTTTCTTCAAATAAGAGAGTCAGGTCCTGATGTTTTATATTTCATTGGTGTTTTAATGTATTATTTGGCCCAGAGATTTATTGGATCCCATGGATCAAAAGTATTCATTAATCATCAAAGTTAAAAGATTTTTAACCTTGTCTACAGAAAAAAAGCATTTTTACAACAGCATATAATTGTACGTTTCTTCAGTTAACTTCACTGACCTTTTTACTGGTGAAGGTGCAATAATTTTAGTTGTTCCTTCATTTTCTCCATTTTCCATGTTTGCAGTTATCCTACTGATGCTGTTTGATTCTAGCAGAGGAGAAGAAGGAAAGATGGAAGAGAGAGGAAACAGTGATAAGGAAATGAAAGAAACAGAAGACTTATTTTAAAATGCAATTTTAGGGACACTGTGGCACATTTTATTGATAAATTATAACCCCAAATAATGAATCACCCAATAAATTGGAGGTACTATTTTCTAACGTGTACTAAACCCTCAACATAACAATGTCCTGCGAGTCTAGGCTATTTTTTTCAGACTTTAAAACTAAGTCTCCACATCTTTAGATGTTAAAATAACATTCACTTTAGACTATTAAAATGATATTCTGAGATATTTAGTACCATATGTTAGAATATAAAACATAATGATCAGGTTTTGATGACTAGTTGTGAAGAAGTCAGCATATCATGACAGTCCCCATTCGAAATCAAACCAAACAAAAAACTTCAAACCTGAAAATATCCCAACTCATAATGCAGCTGTCAAAAAAAGAGTAATATACATGTGATCTGTATCACTCACATATAAAAAAAGACATTTTCAAATGTGTTCTTCATGCAAACATTCCTAAAAATCTGAAACTGAATTTTTAAAAGTTGTTATTCCATAGATTTGCATACATGCTAGAGGAACCAGCAGAGGGAGCCCATGGCAGACACAATGTTGGAAGTCATGATCGAAATAAAGATAACTGAAGGGTCTGGGCCCATCTAGGAGGTCAGGCTTCCACTCTCAGGGCAGAGGTAGATAAGCCTGCAGGAGTGAGGTGTGTGGGCTCTGGGAACAACTCTTCTCCAGTGTGCATGTACCTCACTCAAGGAGGAGGCAGTTTAGATGAGCAGGGGAAATCAGCATGCACAGATGCCCACAGGCCCTGTTCAATTAGGTCTATGTGCCATGCAGGTGTGTCTTCCTCGGAGCTACTCCTGCAGGGGTAATACTTACGGTCCTTCAATCCAATGCATAACGGTCACTAACCACCGAGAATGTCATGAAGATGAGTTTGTCACATTAATAAGCACTAATATTTATTGAGTACTTACTATGTGTCAGGTGCTATTACAAGCGCTTCACATCTATTTACTCATGTATCCTCAAAATAATCCTATGAAGTAGATATCAATGTTATCTCATTTTAAAAGATTAAAAAAAAAATGGGCCTTTCTCAAGGTCCCACAGCTCCTGAGTGGTGGGGCAAGCTTTGAAGTTGGGCAGTCTGGCTCCAGAGACTTAGCTCTGAACCACACACTACTTCCACCTGTGGCCCCACAAGCCGCTCAAGAGTCAGTCTAGATTAGGAGTCAACTGGGAGAGACAGACTCTTAAAAGGGCAAGTGGGCCAGGCGCAGTGGCTCACGCCTGTCATCCTAGCACTTGGGAAGCCGAGGCGGGTGGATCACGAGGTCAGGAGTTCAAGACCACTCTGGCCAACAAGGCAAAACCCCATCTCTACTAAAAATATAAAAATTAGCTGGGCATGGTGGCACATGCCTGTAATCCCAGATACTCAGGAGGCTGAGGCAGGAGAATTGCTTGAACTGGGACCCGGGAGGTGGAGGTTGTAGTGAGCTGAGATTGCGCCACTACACTCCATCCCTGGCTACAGAGCGAGACTCCGTCTCAAAAAAAAAAAAACAAAAAACAAAAAACAAACCACACAGCAAGTGAAAGGGATGTTCAATGAGAACACTTCAGAGCAAGGCAAGAGCACAAGACAAGAGAAACACCTGAGCACCCTCAAAGTTGGCAAGTTTCCTCCAGAGCAGTTGGGAAGTATGTCTGGCTTACCCATCAGGAAAGATAAACATTAATAAATACACTTTAGACAGAGAAAACAAAGGGTGGTTTCAGATAAGAGTTCCAAAAACTGTTACTCTAAGGCATTTGACATGGATTCCGTATCTGAATTGTGTTCCTATTTTGGAATCTTGAAATGAAAAGGTGAGCCTGAAGACACCTGCGGCACAAAAGGTAAGCTCATGCTGGAGCCACTACCAATAACTGAGCAACATCCAGAAGCCAGGAATAAGAAAAGACTAATGTTAGGGTAAATTCTGCCTGGTGTGATAAATGGAACACAACCAATTAATTCCCTGGAACTACTCCACGTGCCATCAAACATCAGCAGTGGCCAGTCACCATCTTAGTCAATTTTGCCATAACCATGTGACCATTAACAAAATCACAAGGGCAGATTCTCAAAATTGCAGGCAAAGATTTGGGATGAAGCTGCTTCTCACAGGTAGAACTCCATGCGGTACACGTCTGGGGCAGTGGCAGAAGGGATTAATTCATTTAGGTCCTAGACAGTAGGTGTGCCCTACCATTAGTTTTTTTTTTTTTTTCTCCTGAGACAGAGTCTTGCTTTGTCGCCCATGCTGGAGTGCAGTGACATGATCTCAGCTCACTGCAACCTCTGCCTCCTCGGTTCAAGCAATTCTCCTACCTCAGACTCCCAAGTAGCTGGGATTACAGGCGCATGACACTGAGTCCAGCTAATTTTCGTATAATTTTAGTAGAGACAGGGTTTCACCATCTTGGCCAGGCTGGTCTGGAACTCCTGACCTCAAGTGATCCACCCACCTTGGCCCCCCAAAGTGCTGGGATTACAGGTGTGAGCCACCGTGCCCAGCCCCCTAACATTAGTATTTTTAATTGTTCTTAATAACCTTTATTTAAATGTGGTGGTATTCTTAGCAGATATTACTAATATTTAATATAAATGAAAAGGAGCTTCATGTCCTAGGGCTGTTTTCCTAGGCTGGGAGAGGGGGCCACAGCAGAGAGACCAATACCCACTGTCAATAACACCAACTGAAAAAAGCTGAGTAAAGGTGAACATCCTGTTAACCAAGGCCCTGAGTAACTAGCTTAAGAAAAGATCTAGGTTTGCTCCGACCCTCATTCTCTTTAGACTGACTACTTTTTTCTTAGTCTAACAATCAATTACCTTAGGAAAAGTGCCTAATCACCTTCATCTGTTTCCCTTCCATCCAAAAATTAACAGAGAGAAAAACAAAATATTTTTAAAAAGAAAAATTGCAAACTATGTTTATATATTTGCTTAAAGAAAGCAATATTTGGTTTTTCACAATGTCTGAATCATAATTTTTAAGATGAAGCATTATTTGGATGGTTTTCCAAAAGAATTTCAGGAAAAAAAAAATCATGTGAGTGCTCTTTGTCACAAACACTCACAACCAGCATAGCCAAACTTTTTCAAAATAAATTGTTCTACTGTCAGGACTAATTTACTAATGTGACAGTGCTATAACTCTCATATACCCACTGTAGATGAGATAAGGTATAATCAGTAATATGACTTAATTCATGGTTCCTTTATATTCAAAATGGTAAACTACTGTTCACTGTTAACATGTACAGTTTTTTTTTTGTTTGTTTGTTTTTTTTAAGATAGAGTCTTGCTCTGTCACCCAGGCTGGAGTGCAGTGGCACGATCTCGGCTCACTGCAACCTCTGCCTCCTGGGTTCAAGTGATTCCCTTGCCTCAGCCTCATGAGTAGCTGGGATTATAGGCGTGCACCACCACGCCCGGCTAATTTTTGTATTTTTAGTAGAGATGGGGTTTCACCATGTTGGACAGGCTGGTCTCAAACTCCTGGCCTCAGGTTATCTGCCCGCATCACCTCAGCCTCCCAAAGTGCTGGGATAACAGGCATGAGCCACCGAACCCAGCCAACAGGTACAGTCTTTTTATATGAACTAAATATCTCTTCATCTGTACTCCCCTACTCTATAACAAATGTGAACTAGACAAGCCTGGGTTTTAAAAGCCTTATTAGGAAGACTACATGGGGAAAAACCACTTAGAAGCATTAACTTACTGGGAGCACTTCTGAAGTATCCATTCATATAATAGTCACATGCCTTCATTAGGCAATATGTTTTAGTTTTATGTCACTAAATACGTAACCTAAAAGCAGTAAATATACTTTCGGAATAATATATTTTAACCACTGTCCAAATTAGTAAGATTTTACCATACCACCATTTGAGATAGCTAATCAATTCAGTAAAGCTAGGTTATGTGTTGGTGATTGAAATCTGCAGAGGTGAGAAATTCAGGTTATGCATTATTTAGGTTTAGTGACTTTCCATTTTGTTAACATGGACCACTAAATTTTCCTTTCCTTCCCCTCATCATACCACCTTCCAGAATCCCTCCTACATCAGCTCAGACTCGGGCTACAGAGAAAAGTGACCTGACAAATCCATCCCACTAATGGGCTTATGTCTTCATGTATTACCTACCACACAACAGTTCCATTTTGAAGACGAGTAAAAGGAAAGGCCAAATATTAACTAAAATAATTAACCAATAACAAGGGAATTTCAGGCACTGTTCCAGAAAATATTTGGAGGTTAGATAAATCTTTCCCCACCACCACTGCTTTTTCAATTAAATATCAGACATAAGAAAAGGGTATAACATACACATATAAACACCTTAACAAATAATCATACAGTAAACCACCACCCACTTCAAGAATTAAAACACAGAGGGCAGCCGGGCGCGGTGGCTCATGCCTGTAATCCCAGCACTTTGGGAGGCCAAGGTGGGCGGATCAGGAGGTCAGGAGATCGAGACCATCCTGGCTAACACGGTGAAACCCCATCTCTACTAAAAATACAAAAAAATTTAGCCAGGTGTGGTGGTGGGCACCTGTAGTCCCAGCTACTCGGGAGGCTGAGGCAGAAGAATGGCGTGAACTCAGGAGGCGGAGCTTGCAGTGAGTGGAGATCGCGCCACTACACTCCAGCCCAGGCGACAGAGCAAGACTCCATCTCAAAAGGCAAAAACAAAAGAAAAAAAAAACACAGAGGGCAATTTTCCTGCACTTCACAAATCAACTCATTTGGGGCAATTCTTTACTTTCTAGATAAAGTTAAACAGTTGCTTTCTGCCTAAAATATCTGGAAACACAGATTATTCTGTGTTTCATTTCATAAAATATTTGACATATAAAATAAAATTGTTTTTAAATTAAAAACTTAATGAGGCCTCAAAATCTTAATAAAATGAAGGGCACATCATTGTGCACCCACATGGCTGCCAGAACAGTGCACCACCCATGGTAGGTACTCAATGAATGTCTATTATTAGAAAGGATGTATTTCTGTTTCTACCATTTTTGCCACTAGAGAGGAAAATTCAGGATAATGATCTTTATTTAATAAGTGTCAAAAGTAAAACAAAAACTATTAATAAATGTGGTGGTACCTGAGATGCATGTCAAAAGGACATGCGGCAATATACCTTGCAGGACTGGGCTGCTTCTTAGAATTTTAAAAGGCAGTCTTCCGCAGTAGCACACTGCTGTTTCAATTCACAGCCACAGGTGATCTGTAATCAAGATCAGTTACTGACATATGGCTCTTAAGGCTTTGAAGTAAATCTGTATTTTACTTCAAGTAAAAATAATATTAACTCTAGTGAGGCCACTTAGAATTAATCAAGAGTATCCAATTCATTTTGCGTATTGTTCACATTAAAAAGACAAAGCTTGGCCGGGCGCGGTGGCTCACGCCTGTAATCCCAGCACTTTGGCAGGCCGAGGCGGGCGGATCACGAGGTCTGGAGATCGAGACCATCCTGGTTAACATGGTGAAACCCCGTCTCTACTAAAATAGAAAAAATTAGCCAGGCGTGGTGGCAGGCGCCTGTGGTCCCAGCTACTCGGGAGGCTGAGGCAGGAGAATGGCGTGAACCTGAAGGCGGAGCTTGCAGTGAGCAGATCGCGCCACTGCATTCCAGCCTGGGCGACAGAGTGAGACTCCGTCTCAAAACAAAAACAAAAACAAAAACAGACAAAGCTTAATTCCAAAAGGCTGCTCGTATTTTGAAGAGTATGTCAGTCGGGGAGTGCTATCATTTATTAATGAGCCAAATCTAGCTCATGGCCTGTGATATTTGTTTCTGGGCTGTTAGACACCACAGCTTAATATTTGCACACACAATTCCCTGTGGTTTATACAGTACTGAAATGCCAGTGTGCAAAGCTCCAGGGTTTCATTTGTTCGTTTTTAATACACTATATCTAAATACTTCCATCCTGGTGCATCAGACCACTACCAGTCCTTTGAGTTGTTAGATTCTGTTCACATTTGAGTACCTCCATCTTAAGTGATCCTTGCCTTCAGTTCAGGAAGTGTGACTGTCAGAAACAGAATGAACTTTCCCAGGATCTATTTAGCTGCTTGATTTGGGGGCAATTCTTAAAAGTCATCCCTGTGATGTCAAGATTTGGTGATGAATATACACGTATTTTCAATTACAAAAATACTTTGCAATTAAATAGGATTACGAGTCTCACAAAATTCATAACTCAATTTGACACCTGTCAACATAAATCAAATCTTTGATGTTACTTAAATGTTGCCATTCCTTTTAATTTTTAGAGTGAGGGTGAAGGCTGAATGTGTGAAATTAAAATGAAAAAAATGTATTTGGCAAGCGAGAATACCTTATTCTGATATGTGGGGAAAATAACATACAGCTAAACAAGTAAAACAAGGTTGTGACATACAATTTCTTTTAAAAATTCTCAAATATAAATTTATAAACCTTCAGGTTAAATCTTATCCTACTTAACAATCACATTTTCTTCCCTTAACATAAAAAAAAACTGTATAAAATGCTTAAGACAAATAATAAGATTATAGCTATTCTCAACACAGTGAGTTATTAGGTTTCAGTTAACACAATCTGATTTGCATGACCTAACCCAGTTCAACTTATCAAAAGACATGATATTTATGAATTAAGAATTGACCAATAATTGAAAATATATTTTAGCTCTATTTCTCACATTGACAGCTCAAAGTGACTTTGCCTTAATTTCACCAACTTTAGACTAGGTACTATGGAAAAAATGGCAGTATAGCAAATTAGCAAAATAAAACATTCTTTTTCTATACCACAAATTATGGCCAAATAGCTAAATATTCAAGAAAACCTTATATAATTTTCCTATCATCATGGAATTTTTTTTTTTTTTAAGACAGAGTCTCGCTCAGCCACCCACTCACTGCAACCACAGTCTCCCGGGTTCAAGCGATTCTACCATCTCAGCCTCCCGAGTAGCTGAGATTACAGGCACCCACCATCATGCCCAGCTAATTTTTGTATTTTAGTAGAGATGGGGTTTCACCATGTTGCCCAGGCTGGTCTTGAACTCCTGAGCTCAGGTGATCCACCCGCCTCAGCCTCCCAAAATGCTAGAATTACAGGCGTGAGCCACCGCATCCAGCTGGAAAATTTTATATTTGGAAAAACAGATGCTCATTAAATTCTATAAAGCAAAAATAAATATTAAAACACATAATTTGGAAAATAAAGATGTTTCTGCATCCAATGGCTAATTGTTTAAAGTTCAAACACCTGGCTCATCTCCAAAAGGCAGCCAGATTCCTGCTTAAGAATTCCTGGGCTGAATACAGTGGCTCACTCCTGTAACCCCAGCACTTTGGGAAGACAATGCAGGAGGTTCGCTTGAGGCTAGGAGTTTGAGATCAGCCTGGGCAACATAGTGAGACCTATCTCTACAAAAAAAGTTTTTTTAATTAGCCAGGCATGGTGGCCCATGCTTGTCATCCCAGTTATTGAGACTGAGGCAGGAGGATTGTTTGAATTCGAGAGTTTGAGGTTACAATAAGCCATGATCACATCACTGTACTCCAGCCTGGTGACAGAGTGAGACTCCATTTCTTAAAACACAAAAAAATGTTTCTGCCTTCTAAAGTTCCAAGAGTGATATTTAAGCAGTTGCCTTTTTACTAGATATACATAGACTTTTTAGACACCAATTTTGCTACTGCAAGATCAAAGAAGGCATTCTACTGAAAAGCTGGAGGGTAGATTATAAGGAATGGGTGTGGAGGAGAAAGATGCTAGGAAAACATGTCTATGCATGAAAGATCCCCTCCTGAGTTGTTCTGCTTCCAATTTCCTCTTCCCAGACCCAGTACTCTCCTGGATCCCTCTGCTTTCGTCATTACCAAAATGATAATTTGGGACTGTGAGTGCACATAAAGGCACTTCCTCCTCTGCCCTTCCCCCAGTGCTACAGAGTGTGTGGAGGAGCTACAGGGTGTGGAGGTACTCACAGACAGTCCTCCTTGTGGGTCAGAATGCCAGGTTCAAAAACAAGAAAGGGATTTGTGAGGCTAGGAAGGCATCTGCTCATTCCCTTAGAACTTCAAAGGAGTAGGATGAGAGACTTCTATCTGAAGATTTGTAATCTACACCAGCGTGGAAAGACTGCCAGATGTGGTAACAGGAGAGGGTGCACATTGTTCCTTCAAGCCCTCTTGGACCCAAAGATAACACCTATCTATGAATGGTCAGCTAGAATCAAGAGGTGTCACGAGTCACTTGGATATCAAGTTTTTTTTCCTGTGATACGAGTTTGAGGGAAGAGAGTTGAGTGATCACTCACATCCTTCCTAGTGGTACTCCTGGTGCCCTCTCCTCCAATCCTCTATCAGGGCTACACAGCCGACTGACACACACCAAACATTCTCCAGCCATCTCTCAAGCCCCACAATTTATGCTTGCTTGGTCTATGGCAGGTGGATAGTTCCATACCTAACCTAAAGCTGGTTCTGTCTCAGAGGAGAGTGCTAGAATACTACTTTTGAGGTTTTTATTTGATGCAATTTTAATAGTAAATAAAGTAAATGCAGATATAAACTAAGTATACCTGTATATGAAGATTGTTTTTAAAATGCTTATTTAGCTAAGGCAAAATTGGGAAGTTATTTGTCTGCTTCCACGTTTGAGCTCATCTCAAGGACTCTGTAGTGTTTTATTTTACGCAAGCACTCACTAAAAGAATTTTGAAAAACAATGTACCTTGTGCTTGTTTCAAAATGATACCTAAAATTTTTCATCAAAAGTTTAAATAGTACCAAAGGATATAATTTGAAGTATAAATATGACATTAAAAACTAGCACTGTTTCATGACTCCCTTAAATGTATCCAATGTGATAAAATACTATACCAATTCGTTGTGTCATGCATTTTAAAAACATATTAAATGAGTTGTTTAGCAGTTAATAAATTTCATCACATTCTTTTTTCTCTTTGTGTTTGCATTTCAATTCTACTTCACCTACAAAATGTATCCCTAATATGTTTTGAATTTGAAAGTTGATATGGTTTGGCTGTGTCCCCAACTCAAATCTCATCTTGAATTGTAATCCCCATAATCCCCACGTCGTCGTGGGAGGGAGCCAGTGGGAGGTAACTTAATCATGGGGGTGGTTCCCCCATGCTATTCTCGTGATAGTGAGTGAACTCTCACAAGATCTGATGGTTTTATAAGCGTCTGGCATTTCCCCTGCTGGCACTCATTCTCTCTCCTGCCGCCCTGTGAAGACGTGCCTTCTGCCATGATTCCAAGTTTCCTGAGGCCTCCCCAGCCAAGTGGAACTGTGAGTCTTTTAAACCTCTTTTTTTAATAAATTTCCCAGTCTCAGGTATTTCTTCATAGCAATGTGAGAACAAACTAATAAAAAAGTTTTTATTATCACCTTATCATACTTCTCTATGACAAAATATAAAGTGTTTACTTCCCATGACCATAAAGCTCTAAATGTTAAAAATTTCTTCTGAACTAAGTTATTATAATTAGTAGCAGTATATTAGTACACCATACTAATGCTGATAAATTATTAAATATAAAAAGTAAATTTTTTATTGGAAAGCAATTTTTTTTGAGACAGAGTCTCATTCTGTTGCCTACGCTGGAGTGCAATAGAGCAATCTTGGCTCACTGCAACTTCCATCTTCTGAGTTCAAGTGATTCTCCTGTCTCAGCCTCCCAAGAAGCTGGGACTACAGATGCCCACCACCACACCCAGCTAATTTTTGTATTTTTAGTAGAGATAGGGTTTCACCATGTTGGCCAGGCTGGTCTTGAACTCCTGACCTCAAGTGATCCACCCACCTTGGCCTCCCAAAGTGCTGGGATTACAGGCATCAGCCACTGTGCCCTGCCAGAAAGCAATTTTTAATGAGGTAAACAGAGGTGGTTTTATTTCCCTAATGATTACATGTATCAAATCCATTTAGGAATGTTATTTTTTGCTAGAATGAAACAGTTTAGCAACAAGTCTATTCCTACTTTTATTTTGATTTTCGATGCTGTGAATCTATGTTCCAAATAAGTAGAGGTGTATGTAATGTATTCTGTTATAAAGACATCACCACTGTGTCAAAGAACTTGTAAGGAGTTAGATATCTAACAGTGATATATTATCCAAAATTATTCTGAATGTTCTATCAAGTGACAAATCCGCTGGGTCCTCCTTCAATTTTGTTGCAAGTAAAAATGAGAAAATGACTTAGAAAAGGATATGTCACTTGATAATTAGAGTCATTTACCTTCCCAATACCAACCCCAGGAGGTTCAAAGTTTATGGACAAAGCAGTCTAACAGATTCCAGATGGAGGAAAGGGCTCTTTTCTTTTGCAAAATGGAAGAAGGTCCATTGCAAAAGGGCAGGCTGGAGAGAAGAACCAGTATGTATACTACCACAGGAATATGACTTTTAGAAAAGAGAATCTAGAAAGTGATTCAATGAAAACTACCTGGGCCCAAGTACATCTTAGAAAGCCTCTGTGTGTTGCCCTCCCCACCAGACTCAGATCAGGACATACTACCCCAAACTATAACACCTTGGCATTTGAGAAAACAGCAGAAGCAAGAAAGCCCCTCTCATCTCCCAATCCTCTGTCATTTTCTCCTGAAACAGGTCTAAAACCTAGAAGGTAACTCTCTGACCTTCCTCCTTTTTCCCCTGGAATCCCTCATGTGATAGATATCCTGCTTTTCCCAGAGGGAGGGGATACTATACAGGTAAACCAAGAAGAATCCAAACAACCAACCTTTGCTAAGCCCCCCTCCAGGTTATTACCATTAGAATACACCCTTTTGTCCTCTAGTCATACTTCTGCATGACTGTCCATGAAAATACACATATCTCATTTCTTTGGGTCTTCATTTCTAAAGGCTCTCATGTACATAAAACTTATATTAAACAAAGTTGTACACTTTTCTCTTGTTAATCTTTTGTTATAGGGACCTCAGCCATGAACCTAGTGATAAGTGAGGAAGCTACTACTTTTTCTCCCCTATACAACCCACCCTAGCAGTTGCATACACCAGCCTGAAATCTACTGCCTTAATTCACCTGTCCATTAAAACCCTCTTCTTTCGCAATAGGATCATGGACTGCCTCTAGCCATAAGCAAATTATCCTTCCGGACACTTAGAACTCTGTCAGTGCTCCACTCTATGCCACTTGATATGTCCTGCCTGCATTCCAGCATTGCTTCTCTAGTCTTGCAAAGCAGCTGGTTAAGTGTACAAGGTTGAAAGTCCAACAAACTTAGATTTATTTCTCAGCTCTGCCAGTTTACCCATTGTAAATTGATCCTGTGATCTTGGACAAGTTATTAAACTACTCTGGGCCACAGTTTTCTCATGTGTAAAATGGGAACACCACTAACTACTTATATAGTGCACAGCTGGATTAAATTAGACAATTTATATAAAGCCTTTAGCACTGTGTTTGGAATTTAGTAAGTGCTAAATAACTGACGGCTGTGTTATTTGCATATGACTTAGTTCCTATAGATTAGGGGCCAAGCTTTATTCCATTTTCTGTGCTCTATAAAATAGGGTCTTATCCAAAGAGGTGCCCAATAAATTCTTGTTGAATAAGAAGGAAAAGAAAAAAGGTGTCATTTATGGTAACTCACTAAAGCTGTGATTTTAACTTGAATATATAATAGCCCTTTCATTTTGCTTGCTTTTCTAATTTTCGTAGCTATGTTTGGAATGCTAAACACTCCCAAGAAGACTGAAAACATTAACTTTTCAGAGAAAATCTAACCAGACTCGCCATACATTAATAAATCTTTTACAGATGGAAAATAAGCCTAAGTTTCAAGGCAGAATAGAAAAGGATGCCAACAAAGGCTAACAGCCTGGAACAAACATACACCTGACTATATGGTCTACCTAATGCTCCTTGCAATTAACAGTTACTGCCTTTCCCCCTCTCTCTTGGCTAGGTAAGATGCCCCAAAGAACTTATACATTTTCTTCTAAAAATGGCTTAAAGTAAAAGTAGGCTGACTCTGACTATAAATGAGCAGAATGTATGGTCTTCTCAAGAATATTTGTTGAAAACAAGTTAGAGCTACTGAAGAAATCACACATGGGGAAAAAACAGAAGTTGTATATTTTCAAATCATTCTAGACCTTTCACCTTTCTTAACTTCCATTTACTTTCCAAGCATGTACCATAGTATCCCAAAGACCTGGGTTAGGATCCTGGCTTTGCGCTTACTGCCTGTGTAATCTCAAACAAGTACTTAATGTTTCCATGCCTCAGTTTCCTCATCAGTAAGATGAGACTACCACCCATCTTTCTCATGGGGATACTGAAAGGGTTATACCCAGTAATGTTATCCCACTGTTTTCATGCAAGGAAATCAGCTCAAATTAGAAAGGAATTCATGGTGAATGCACAACAGGATCTCACAGACTTCAATTCACAGCTACTAAGCCTCCCTTCCCCTCTCTTCTCAAAGCTGTGTGATTCTCACAGTGAGCCAACTCCATTCTTCTTTCTCTGCAAACCAGCTTCTCTGTTCAAAGCTGTACCTGGTACCTGGACCATAAAGCAGCCCCAAAAGGCTTGGTTGTCCCCAGCTAACTGACTTATCTTCTGGACTGCACATCATCTTTTCTGGAGAAGGAATCTGGGTGGTTTCCTCAGAGGCCCCACTCTTACCCCAGGAGAGAAGAGAGGAGCAAGTCCACTGTTACAGAGGGCTCTTCCTCCACCCCTTCTGGACTCCTGCTCCAGAGACCAGCGCAGTGCCAGTGTCCCAAGGGCCAAGCAGGGCACCTGCTCCACAAGTGAAAGTAGTTTTTGTTTTTGTTTTTGTTTTTTAAGACGGAGTCTGGCTCTGTCGCGCAGGCTGGAGTGCAGTGGCGCAATCCCTGCTTGCAACCTCTGCCACCCGGGTTCAAGCAATTCTTGTGCCTCAGCCTTCCAAGTAGCTCGGACTACAGGTACACACCAACCATGTCCAGCTAGCTTTTGTATTTTTAGTAGAGACAGGGTTTCGTCATGTTGGCCAAGCTGGTCTTGAACTCCTGACCTCAGGTGATCTGCCCGCCTCGGCCTCCCAAAGTGCTGGAATTACAGGATTGAGCCACCGTGCCCGACCGAAAGTAGTTTCTTTCTTCTTTACCTCACCTATCACTCCCTATAACCTACCAAAATAACCCTGAACTCTGAGAACCCCCAAAATCTTTAACATTGATATTAATAAGTAATGAGTAATTTATGGCCAAACAGAGCCAATAAAAAAATGAATCCCAGAGTTTTCAAAGTCTGAAGAAAATACTGGCATAGAAACCATCACCTCAGAACAATGAATTTTGATAGTAAAGCAAAGGTGTGGAATCCTCAGATGCCATCTACTCAGGAATATCTATCCCCAAAACAGAATCCCAAACCGCTGACAGACATACCCTCCAGCCCCCACCTGTCAAGAACAGGAGGGGTAAAAAAACAGGTAAATTTGCCCAATGCATTAGTAAAATCAAGAATTGCAACAACAAACAACTGCCGAGATAGAGCCAATTCCCACTGCTGACTTCCAAAAGAACAAGGAGGTTCAAGAAACGACTAGTCTAAGGTTGTGTTCACACACAACTCAAGGGCAGAGACAAAGCTATGCAAAAACTTTCTAAGAAGGAATGTCTTCTTTTTATTTTTACCCAGAAAGACAGCACTTTTTAACTATGAGTTAACCAAACAGGCAAAATCTCATATTCATCTCGTCAATTTGGACTAAAAGAATAATTTTTAAACTGTATTAGAGCCATGGTTAAAGTTAATTTTATTCAATTTGTCAATAAGAGTTTCATTTGAACTTTAGCCTTTTTTCTTTTGAGACGGAGTCTTACTCTGTCACCCATACTGGAGTGCAGTGGCGCAATCTCGGCTCATTGCAACCTCCGCCCCCCTGGTTCAAGCAATTCTTCTGCCTCAGCCTCCTGAGTAGCTGGGATTACAGGCGCCTGCCACTGCGTCCAGCTAATTTTTGTATTTTTAGTAGAGACAGGGTTTCACCATGTTGGCCAGGCTGGTCTTACACTCCTGACCTTGTGATCCACCCACCTCAGCCTCCCAAAGTGCTGGGATTACAGGTGTAAGCCACCGCATCCAGCCTAAGATGTTTTAAAGAATTGGCTAGAAGGTTTTTCCAAACACAAAAAGTACTGTGTATTTCCAATGGCAAAACTACATTTTATAATCTGGGAAGATCTATTTCACAACTTTGCAAGACTTTTGAAATGGTAAAAACCCATATACTTTAAAAAAAAAAAAACTTTCTAAAATCCATTGTATCTATTTTTCATATTTGGTCCTTCCAACTCTGTGGACAGGTAAGTCAGACAGAATAAAGGAATTTTAGAAAGAAGAGGAATCTTTAAAGCTTACATACCCAATTATTATATTTTATGGATAAAGGGATGAAAGCTGAGAATCCTGAATGACAAGTTACAGGTCACAACCAAGGCAGACCAGGAATTCAGGGCTACTCAAATCAGGTACAACTTTCACACTCTTTTTTTTAAGCTCCCCTACCACCCCACTGAGTCGCTTCTCAATTAAATGGCTTAAATAATCAGTCAAGAGGTAACTTAAACATCCCTCAGAGCAGAGGTTCTTACAAAGGAGAGAGGGAGGGACCACAGACTTGGACCATAACTCAGTCAATGGTCTAATTCTGATCCGTGCTCTTGGAAAAGAAGAGCCACAATCACGCTTTTGCCAAAACAAAGTTACTCCACTATATTTTCAGAAATCATCTCCATAGCCACCCATATAACAATTCTAGGTCAGAATGTCTTGTTCTAACCCTTTTGTATGAAAATTTATACTAACTTCTTCCTTTTCCGACCCAGAAGGAATAAACAAAAACTTCACAATACCCGTCAAAGGCCGGATAGATGTGAGAGCTATTATTATGTTACTGTCTTTTCCCAGTTTCTTTACCCTTTCTTTTCCCAAACATTCCTCCTTGCTAAGTGATTCTCATCCACATACCCTCCACATTCTAGAACTTGCTACACTTGCAAATCATCACTTCTCTGGGTGAAAAACACAAAGCATCCTCTACTTCATTTAATCCAAAGACTTCTATACCATGAGTCTTCCTCATGAAATGGAGCACCCTCTGGCTTGAGGACTTATATGCCATCTTATGTACTTTAATCCTGGACTTATGCCCCTCTCCTTGAAGACTCTGGTTGTGTCTGCTATAACACAGGAGAAATTCCTAATTTGAGTTTTGTACAATTGATCTTATATTGTTCTTTCTCTGTAAATCACAATATTCTAGGGTAAGAACAATGTCTCAGCTCTGAGCTTATTGAGAATGTCTCTATTGGAAACCTGGATGAGCATCTGTGAACTTCATGCATTCATGACAGTAATCTGTAGGGCTTTTGAAAAGTGCTTGGTAAAAATTCAAATGAAAATAAATCTCTCTCCCACTGCCAATCCCCATTCTCTCAGAAACCCTTCCCAAAGGCCACTACTGTTACTAGTTTCTAATGTATCCTGCCTGCAAGTATTATCTGCATGCATACTTTCCCACCCAATTTGTCTTTGTATATAATGGTAACACATTAAATACTACCGGGCCCCTCTGCTTCTCTGCCCCCATCATTTATATACTATATCCTGGAGATCATTTCATATCTGTACATACAAATGTACCACATTCTTTCTTAGTCTTTCGTCTCTATATTGTGTACTGTAACTGACCTGTGTTCATATCTCAGCTTTGTGACTCTGTACAAGTCTCAGCCTCTGCTTTCTCACCTAAACATTGAGAATTACAGCATCTTCTAAAAGAGTAAGCTACTATCTGCAGAGTGTCTAGCACAGTGCCAAGCACATGGTAACGCCCAGCGATCATTAGTCCTGACATTCCTCTCCTTTGGTGGGCTCCTCATGGGGCCTGGCCTTTCATAGCAGATACTGTGGGACTATGGAATCAGACCGACACAAGCTCCAATCCTGCTCTCAGATTTCTTGTAACAGAGACATGGTATTTCATGTGGGGCAGAGGCTGGGGAACATATATTACTTTATTAGGCCAGTTTCTTTCTAATGGATATTTAGGTAGTTTCCAGTCTCTGTGATGACAAACAACACAGGAGTAGTTCCGCTGATATTACAGAAGTGACGTATTTGATCTAATATCTTCCTGGACAAACTCAGAGATTGGGGACTTGCTTTTGAATTCCCTGATCCAGAGCCACAGCTTCTGTGTGCTCCTCATTCAACAATTTTGCTTCCCCTCTGAGAGCCCTTTCAGCTTTGCCTTTTCTTTGTCTTCTCTGTTCCTATTGTCTGCTTAACATGAAAAATGCACTCAGGTAGGCCTGGCAGCTAATTACTTCAAATAGGGGAAACCACCTTACACAGAAGATGGAATAACTGCGTGAACTTTAAAATTATCGCACAATGTCATCACTGTTAATGAACACACTGTAAGAAGTTTGTTCTTTCCAATTCACAGTCATAGAAAATCCCAAGAGGGCTGGAGAGCAGTGAAGATCTGAGGTGGGGAGGTAAGGAGGGTAGAGATGTTGGTGTAAAAAAAAAAAAATCAGAGAAGAAAAATGGCTTGAACAAATACTAGATGATTCCATTTATATGAAGCACTAAAGTAGTCAAAATCATAGAAACAAAGTTGAAAGACGATTACCAAGAGCTGGGGGGAGCAGGAAGGGGTAATCGGTGTTTAGGGGGTATAGTTTCAGAGTCATAAGATGAAAACACTCTAGAGATTGGTTGTACAACAATGTGAATATATTTAATACTACTGAACTTACTCTTAAAATGCTTAAGATGGTAAATTTAATGTTATGGTTTTACCACAATGAAAAAAAAAAGGCTTGGACTAAATGCTACTCTGAAGAGTAGAAACATAGTAAGAAAGACACTTCCTAATTCTGTGATCCTGATACTGCTCCCAACAGCTGCCCTGGGGTGCTAAAATCTGTAGGCAGGCAGGACAGAAGAAACCTTCATATAGTATGCTCTGACTGGCCCAGTTCTTCACACTCGATTTATACTGAATGTTCTAGATTTAAGTGAGAGTGTCCAATTTCCTTTCCAAGCCCCTCTCACTGTACTTGAATGGCCTCTCCTTATACCTCACTCTCAAAAGCCCACAGCACCTCAACATAATAACATCATCTTTGCATATGAAGTTGATGCCATTACAGCGAATATACCTCAGACATTGACAGATGGATTCACAGTGGTCCACACTGTGAACAGAAAGACATCCTTTTGGTTTAGGAGAAGGAAACGAAAGTGTACCAAGCCTCTACAAGTTCTGACAAGATACTCAGCCCATTTCAGACACATCCCCATGACAGCAACCCATCTGACAGATGAAGAAATCAAGGCTCAGGCTGGCTAAGTGACTTTATAATATTATATGTCTAGTACATGGATTACTGAAGCTGAACCAGCAAGTACCAGGATCCAGCTTACTGGATCGCACTGATACATCCGTCTCTATTCAGATAACTCACCTTTCCTCTGCCTTCAAAACACAGATTTGACTGCCACAAGCCACACTGAGGTTCTGCTGACTTGCATCTGACACAATGTGCCAATCAGAGGAAGTGTTCAATAAATAATTATTGTTTTGACATTGCTATTTCTTAGCAGCCCAGAGCTATACTTCATCAAATGAAACTGTACTTCATTATATTGAATAATTTCTCTGTCTTCCCTGCTTTGACTGCACCCACCTTGGGTCAACAATAGATGCTGGTCAGCTACCCTCAGGCGAATCATTCACTATGGGGGGTCCAGAGCTGTGTGGCACTATCATCCCCTGGAGTTGGCCCACTGACCTACTAACTACAAAGTGCTCACGTCTGGAGTAATAGAGTGTTTGAATCAAACATAGTCATGATCGCTGAGGATGCTGCAGAAACACAGTGTGAGCCCCAGGGCAGATGGAGTCACCTGTCACATGGTAGATCAACCACTCACACCAGCTCTGTCAAGGGACAGAGTTTCCAGGGAAGCAGCCCTCAAGCCAAATCTGTCCATCAGAAATGTTTAACTTAGCACACAAAGTCTTCTTATAATAAAATTAATTGCGAGTATTTCAAACTCTAGGAAGTTCACATAAACATCCAGATTTTGTACTTCTCTTGAAACACTGGAAGATACGTCAACACTAGGTCCTCTCCGCTGCACAGAAACAACTGGCTTGGTCCAAGCGGTAAGTAGCTGTCCTCTTGCACACTGTGCACAAACCATCCTCTCAGAAATCATTTTCACAACCCCTTATGCACTCTGTTTGCAGCCCCTTCCACAGAGGCAGAATGGGAATGCCAAAAATGTCATCTTATCTTGCTTTGCAATAGTTCAAAGATTATGCTGCAAGTATTTGTGTGTTCAGTGAGATATTTTTAAGAACTTAAAATGCTGCATCAGATAATCAAAGCCTTGTGTATCCATCGCAAATGGCTTCACCCATTACTTTTCTTATAGCTAATTATGAATTATATCCAAATATTCTGTCTTCATTGCCTACTTACAGCAGAGACAATCTCCTTTGACAGGAATCCAACTGTGTGAGTTGCCAAGAACTTGTCAGAGAGAGGGTTGTACCAGCAGGGCACTTTTTCCTCCTGCCGTCCCTTTTCTGGCTTTACCCAAGCTCCTCTGAGGCAGTTTAGACTTGCAGGAATGCTCTGGCTGCCTGCCCTGATGCTGACCTCCTCTGGGTGGGGAAGCAGGCAGCTGGGTGCAGGGCACTTGATTCTGGAATGTACTTCCTCATAAAGGTGCCAGGGCCTGCACTTGGCAAATTCTAAACACAATGGCTTTTTAGCTGCCAGGGCATTTATTACTCCTGATTGAGAGGTGAATAAACATGCTTTTTAAACTTACAGACAACTGGGATGCAAGTTAAGGGGATCAGTCATCTAGTTTGATTGAATTACTTTAACTTCGGAATTAAAAAGAAAGGTCTTCTAAAGTAAAAACTCATTTAGTATAAATTAATGATACAAACTAACAAAAAGTAATAACCCCCATCATGACTTTTTAAAAAATTATATACAAATGTTTTGTGTTTTTTTTGAAACACATCACATTTATTCAATTCCATATTTTCGGTGACGCTATTGTACTACAAATGGCAGAGGTGAATAGTTACATCAGAAACCACATGGCCTGCAAAGTCTAAAATATTCATTATCTGGCCCTTCGTGAAAAACGTTTGCCTATTCCTACTCCACTAAATAACTCTTGTGGGGTATTTTTATTTATTTATTTATTATTTTTATTTCAATAGTTTTAGGGGAACAGGTGGTTCTTGGTTACATGAGTAAGTTCTTTAGTGGTGACTTCTGAGATTTTGGTGCCCTCATCACCCAAGCAGTGTACACTGTACCCAATGTGTAGTCTTTTATCCCTCACCCCCTCCTACCCTTCCCCCAAATCCCCACAGTCAATTATATCATTCTTATGCCTTTGTGTCCTCACAGCTTAGCTCCCACTTAAAAATGAGATCATATAATATTTGGTTTTCCATTCCTGAGTTACTTCACTTAGAATAACGGTCCCCAGGCCAGGCACGGTGGCTCACACCTGTAATCCCAGCACTTTCGGAGGCCAAAGCAGATGGATCACGAGGCCAGGAGATCAAGACCATCCTGGCTAACATGGTGAAACGCTGTCTCTAATGAAAATACAAAAAGTTAGCCAGGCATGGTGGTGGTCGCCTGTAGTCCCAGCTACTTGGGAGGCTGAGGCAGGAGAATGGCGTGAACCCAGGAGGCAGAGCTTGCAGTGAGCCGAGATCACGCCAGTGTACTCCAGCCTGGGAGGCAGAGTGAGACTCTGTCTCAAAAAAAAAAAAAAAAAAAGAATAATGGTCTCCAACCTGATCCAGGTTGCCACAAATGCCATTATTTTGTTCCTTTTTATGGCTGAGTAGTATTCTATAGTGTACATAGTAATATAAACACCACTTTTCTTTATCCACTTGTTGGTTGATGGGCATTTAGGCTGGTTCCATACTTTTGCAAATACAAATTGTGCTGTTATAAATATCGTGTGCAAGTGTCTTTCTTATACAATGACTTCTTTTCCTCTGGGCAGATACCCAATAATGGGATTGCTGGATCAAATGGTAGCTCTACTTTTAGTTCTTTAAGGAATCTCCATACTATTTTCCACAGTGGTTATTCTAGTTTACATTCCAACCA
The DNA here is from genome assembly GCF_029289425.2 of Pan paniscus. Taxonomy (NCBI): domain Eukaryota; kingdom Metazoa; phylum Chordata; class Mammalia; order Primates; family Hominidae; genus Pan; species Pan paniscus. Next base: position 107,487,951 of record NC_073253.2, read on the forward strand.
GCAGTGTAAAAGTGTTACTTTTCACCACATCCACACCAACATCTATTTTTTTTTTATTTTTTAATTATGGTCATTCTTGCAGGAGGAAAGCGGTATCTCATTGTGGTTTTGATTTGCAATTCCCTGATCATTAGTGATGTTGAGCATGTTTTCACATGCTTGTTGGCCATTTGTACATCTCCTTTTGAGAACTGTCTATTCATGTCCTTTGCACACTTTTTGACGGGTTATTCATTTTTTTCCTGCTGATTTCAGTTCCTCGTAGATTCTGGATATTAGTCCTTTGCTGGATGCATAGTTTGCGAATATTTTCTCCCAGTCTATGGGTTGACTGTTTACTTTGATCATTTCCTTTGCTGTGCAGAAGCTTTTCAGTTTAATTAGGTCTTATCTATTTATTTTTGTTTTTGTTGCATTTGTTTTTGGGTTCTTGGCTATGAACAGCTTTGCCTAAGCCAATGTCTAGAAGAGTTTTACCGATGTTATCTTCTAGAGTTTTTATGGTTTCAGGTTGCAGTTAACCAAGATTGGACCACTGCACTCCGGCCTGGGTGGCACAGTGAGACTCTGTCTCAAGAAAAAAACTCAGGATAAAAGCAATTCAAAAATCAGACTGAAAGGTGGTCTCAGCAAAGTCTTAAATTTTAACACAGCATTGTTTAATCCTCTTCTTAGAATAAAAATCATGAATATACACCATTGTTTAAAATATATAAATAGTCATGAATGCTTAAAGATATCACTACAAGAATATTCACTTTAGAGCTATTTATGGTTTTCAAATTTTGAAACAGCTTAAATATCCAAGAATTAAAGATTGGTTGAATTGTCACATCTCTATACCTATACAGCAGAAAATCATACAGATATTAAAATGGCATTGTTTAGGAACATTTAAAGAGTTAGAACATATCCATGAGGTATTATTAAGTAAGAAAAGCAAGTTGAAAACCCATGATTGTACCACTTGTGTGAAAAAGATATACAATTGACCAAAAGGCTGTATAATACAGTGCTACCACAAGTAGAATGGAGTTGAATATAAAAGGTTTTTTCTTTCTTTTTGGGAGGGAAGATTCTAAGTTTTCTAAATTTTATAAAATAAGCATGTGTTTTTATAATAATAAAAGCATAATACATTCCACATTTTAAAAAGATCCACCTGCCAGGCACAGTGGCTCACACCTGTAATCCTAACACTTCTGGAGGTCAAGATGTAAGGATTGCTTGAGGCTGGGAGTCTCAGACCAGCCTAAACACAGCAAGACCCCATCTCTACAAAAAATAGAAGATTAGAAAAACATTAGCCGGGCGTGGTGGCGTATGCCTGTAATCCCAGCTACACAGAAGGCTGAGGTGGGAGGATTGCTTGAGCCATAAGTTCAAAGCTACAGTGAGCTATGGCCACAACACTGCATTCCAGACTGGGTGACAAGGTGAAACCTTGTCTCAAAAAAAAAAAAAAAAAGAGAGAGAGAGAGATCCACCTGATGCTGGGAGGCTGTCCTCCAAAAAGGCTGGGCTGTGCATTAGGGGGACCAGCTTACAACAAATCCTAGACATCCTTTGTCCTCTGATGCCCATGTGTAAGTAATACATAAGCTTCATGTAACTTGTTGCATATGAGCGTGTTCTCTCTCAATGGACTCAAACAAGTCAGTAACCAATGCCCAGTAAACCTACTCCACAGTAGTTTTAGCCAAACTGCCTTTCTTGTCTTAGTTTCCTCATTACCTGAAGGGAGGCAAAATAATAGTGATGTGGCAAGGTAATCTATTGCAAATTTAGTCACGTTTTATTCTTGTCAGTGTAGAACCACCAGAAAGAACTTTATTTCCTCCCAGCCCAACAAGAGGAGGGGAACTAGAGTGAGACTTAATTTGACTTTAGAAGCAGTAAGTCAGGTGACATTCTCACACACAGGAATGGTAAAATAAACTCATACACTTTTCTTCACAGGCTTGACAAAAGGATTAAATGAAATGATAGATGTCATAATGCTATGTCAATTTTCACACAATGTTCCAATGTTAATATTGTTACTAAAAATTTCATTTACTTCCTATAATGTGCTAGACCCAGGAGACCTGGGCTCCTGTCCCAGCCACACCTCTGAATAACTGCTAGAAGCACATCTTCCTCATCTGTAAAATGGGATGTACTCTTTCCCTTGCCCCACCTCACAGGGTGAGGCTCAAACAAGATAATATCTGTGAAAGGACACTGGAGAGTGTTAGACAAGGGTGATCAATAAGCAAGCCACAAACTAACGTCAGCAATATTACTTCACAGTAAAATTCTGTGAGCAATGAGCACTGAACATGGATTAAAGCTGATTGATTAGGTGGTTTTATTAAAGACACAGTGTCTTCATTAAAAAAAAAATCTGAATAACCCAAATGTCCATCAACAGTAGAATGAATAAATTGTCAAACACAAGAATACTCACAGCAAGAAAAAGGAATGTGCTTTAGTACACACTGTATATAATGTTGGCAGGAAGAATCAAGACACAAAAAAAGACATACTATGATCCATTCATCTAATGTTAAAAACAGGCAAAATAAACTAATTTGTTCAGGAAACTGACAAATTATAATGGAAAGAAAGGAATGAAATTACCACAAAGTCAAACAGAAGTTTCCTCTAACTGAGGGGAGGAAATGATGAGAACACTTATCAGAGAAATGCCCATGTGGCACTTTTGAGATGCGGGCTAGATTAAACTTTGTATGTGTCTACACACACATGTATACATGTATGTATATGTCCATAAGTATGGATATTTTATTTATATACTTCCTATATGTATATTATGTTACACAATAAAAGACCAATAATAACAAAAAACCAACTGGATTCTGTACAAATGAAGCTCAAATTAAGTTACCTCAATAGTGCTCCTTTTTTTTAATTTGTATTTTTAATAGATATGGGCCTCACTTTGTTGCTCAGGCTATACTCAAACTCCCAGGCTCAAGCGATACTTCTGCCCTAGCCTCTTGAGTAGCTAGGACAACAGCCTTACCATCATGCCCATAAGTGCTGTTTTTTGTTGTTTGTTTTTTTTTTCAAGACTCTTGCTAAGAGTTTTTTCAATTTCAACTCAAACACATCAAATTAAGAAATTACTCAGTTTAGCATTTTGTCTTGTGTGGTTTTTGTTGTTTGTTTTAAGAAACAGGGTCTCAGTCTATCACCCAGACTGGAGTGTGGTGGCATGATCATAGCTCACTGTAACCCTGAATTCCTGGGCTCCAGCCATCCTCCTGCTTCAGCCTCCCAAAGCACTGACATTACAGGTATGAGCCATTGTGCCCAGCCAAGATTTTATTTAAAATAAAACCCCTTCAAAAAGAACGTATGGGGCCAGGCATGGTGGTTCATGCCTGTAATCCTAGCACTTTGGGAGGCTGAAGAGAGATGATCACTTGAGCCCAAGAGTTTGAGACCAGCCTGGGCAACATAGTGAGACCCTATCTCAATAAAATAAAATAATATAAAATAAATAAAATTAAAATAAAATTAAATAAAATTAAATATAAATAAAATAAAATAAAATAAAATTAAATTAAATTAAATTAAATTAAAATAAAATAACCAGGCATGGTAGTATGTGCCTATAGTCTCAGCTATCTGAGGTCGGAACATCACTTGGGCCCAGGAGGTCAAGGCAGCAGTGAGCTATAATCATGCCACTGCAGTCCAGCCTGGTGACAGAGTAAGATCCTAACTCAAAAAAGAAAAAAAAAGAAAGTACAGTCATTAAGCAGGCCATGGTGATTCAAGATGACTATATGTCTTCTTAATAATTACTGTCTGCTTGAACATTTCCAAGATCAAATTAAAATTTCTAATATTAGAAAATTTTAATATTGGAAATTTCAATAGAAAGACTGTAGAGTTATAGACATCACCTGAGTATATCTTACACTACCAGCCTAAAGGAAAACAAGGTTACATAGATAACTCAGGGGAACCATGACTTACCAGCTGGCTGTGTTTGTGCTATTCGCTTAGGGTAAGTCTTGCTTCGACTTCTTGTCACATTCTGATCAGGCCGGGGAAGCTGAATAGAAAGATCTCGGCTCATTTGCAAAGCTGTCCTGCCACTTGAGAGCGCAACATTTTGATTAGCAAAGGTAAAACCACACAGCCACAAAATTAAACAACAGGTCATTCAGAACATCTGCCAAATATGGAGAGAAGAAAAAACACACAGACTCCCTGGTTTTTAATTGATTCTCACTGCAATATTGATCAAGGGAGTGGTTATTAAATTCTAGGAGGAGATTTACATTAGATAGAAGGAAAATCTTTCAGAGGAGGAAACAGGAAGAAAGAATTTATTAAAGGAGGAAGTAGATTTCAGTAGAATGATGGGCTAGAAATAAAGGTTGCTGACAGTCTTTAAGGTCACTAAATAATAAAGAAATTAAGTTGGGCTAAACTGTGGGAAGGCAATGATTCCACATGAGCTCCATGTTGTACTCACACAGCAGGTTGTAAACCATCCCCCACAGGACCACTCGGTATGATTTTATTCTGGACTCTGTCATGGCACAATTAGCCATTTACTATGCCCACCTTGCCTGGGCCAGATCAAGTGTCCAGGAAGACTGAAGGCAGGCCTAGAACCCCATGCAAAGCACTGCTGCTCTATACATTCCATGCAGATTCCAGGGCAGGTTTCCCTGGGGCTGGGCCAAACTTCTCAAGTAATTTTCCCAAGGAATCATGTGATTTAGTTTGCTGGATTTCAGTGAACATTCACCTTACTAACAATTTATTCCACAACTGCTGAATTTGAGCAACTGAATGACCCTGGCTTTCATGCAGGTAAATATCATTTAGGTACAGGAAAAACGCATTTCTACAAGTCTAGTTTGATTCACCACAAGTACAGCCATCTATGGGAAGAAAAAAGTCTTTTAATGGCCCCAAATCCTATTCATCTTACATTTACAGGATAAACACAGGTGAGTGTTTCCCCCAAAAAACAGATTAAACAGACTTAAAATTCATCTTTCACATGCTTCTGTGGAAGTTTCTCCTCCTTACTACTTCCTCTACCTTTATTAAAAATGAAGATGCCTACAAAACTTATAAAAATGACTCTGCATCAGGCTAAGTTGGGACGTGTGGTATCAGCTACCAGGGGAATAAAGATGCCAGGGCGCATCCATGATTGTTCTTCATGTTCAGTAACAGTTCATGGAAATTCAGGAAGGGAGAGGAGCAAACTGACAGATTTTCTTTTGCTTAAAATGTAACTTCTTCTAAAAAGGTACACAGGATAACACAGATTTCCAAAAAGCTAAAAATCCCCATAAAGTGAAAAGTTTCATTATTATAAATGGTCTGGAGTATGAAGATAAGGCCTACTTTCAACAGACTATTAACAGAAAGACCTGGGCACTGCACACTTCAACTCACAGAGGAAAAAATGTTCCCCCTAAAAATATAACCCAATATGTGAACCACTGAGGCATTTCACAGTCAGATTTTTTTTATTATTCAAATTTTTCTCATGGTTTCTCTCTAGGAACAAAGGAGAAATGAGAAAATCATATCATAAGATTAATAAGACTAAGGACCAGAAGCGTAAAGTGATCTGCCATAGGCTATACAGCACCCAGCACTAGAACAAGCTTTCTGACCTCCTGCTGGTCAGTATGGCATAGGCTGGTGGCATGGGAGAAGAAACAGCACATGTAGCTGCTGGGTTTGAAGTTGCAAGCCCTGTTCAAAGCAAAGCTCTGCCTTTCCCCAGCTAAGTGGTCTTCAGAAAGTTATTTGTAAAAATCCTTGCAGCCTCATTTTCCTCATTTACATTTCTACTTGTTCTTACAATTTCCTGGCAGAAGTATTCTTATATAGCATCCTATTTCCTTGTAGCAGAAAGTAATTGACAAGTATGGAGATTTACAGTGTAAGGTGATGAAAGTCCCTGCGCATGTTTGGTGGCTCTCTGTTACGACAGGACACAGTTTTATTTCTGTGATCACCCACTTCCCTGCTGCCTCTGGCATAAATACATCCCTTTGCATGCTGAGTGGCACTGCCAGCAGCCCCTTCAGCCTCTAAGTGAGACAGAAAGAAAAGAACAAGAGTAGAAATACTCAGGTTCAAAACCCCAGCTTTGCCACTTACTGATTAGGGACGCTTACTTTACTTCTGGAGGCTCCAATTTCTCATCTATATAAAGGGGGATATGAAACCTCTTTGGCAGGTCATTGTGTGGATTAAATAAAGCTGCACATGTGAAAGCAACTGACACAACGGAGGTTCTTAGGAGAACTTGGTCTCTCTTCCATGCTTCATAGAATGTGAAATCTCATGACAGCTCCTGTGAGTTAAGTCCTACAGTGAGGATCTGGGTTCCCAGGGGAGTTTCTAAGCCCTCCTTCTCAATTCTCAAGTGTAAATTCTACACAACTCATTAATCAAAACTAGGAGCACCCCACAACTTAATGACAGGTAAAGGCAAGGTTAATTTGTAAGGGGCTCAGAGAAGATAGCAATGTATAACAAAATGTTTAATCAAAGATTTCTATTTCAGATTATTGGTCTCTGGTAATAAAACAACAGTAACAACAACAACAAAAAGTACCGGAACATCAGATTTCAGCTCAGTCTTTCCTCACAAATATAATTTTTAATCTTCATTTTCCCATATCACTAAAAAAATGTCCGATTTTTCCCTTAAGTAAGCACTAGTTTTCCCAAAAAGTGCTACTGTCCTTGGCATTTTGCAAGCCTTAAAATGCAAGACAGAGTAAAGACTAGAACTCTTGTCTTCCTCCATCACATATATGTATGTGCACAACCACAGACACTAACACATCACTATAAACACATACACAATTACACACACAAACACACCCAGATACCTGCATTCATACACTGCAGCCACTTGTTAAGCTGTTCTTTATACCCTATTCTTTAAAAGCCTGCAGGGTGAAAGGAGAAGAATGTGTTTCCAGAGCTCTGCTTTCATTCCAGGATATCTCCGGAATGTCTCAAGAAAGGGGCAGGCATATTGTGCTGGTTAAAGTCTGGTTGCTTGCCCTCTTTTGACAATAAACAGTCTGTGTGCTAATGAACCCCCAGCAATCAGAGACCCATCCCTGCCTAACCTCTGGGCATCGTCTTTCTTCCAAGGATGGTGTAATGTTAGTGTCTCCTACATATAGACATGTAGATTTAAGATTCATTAAGACTTACTAGGCAGTTAACATCAGCCACAAAATTAGAACAGATTTAGCATGGCCTCCAATTTTGCAAAGGTTACTTTTAATCACTTCCTTGGAAGAAATGATACTTAATATGCAAAATCCAATAACTTCCTAATAATAATTCCCAGTAGCCACAACATTTGCATTTCAATAAATTTGAGAAATAAAGTATGGCTAAATTTGTGGAAGCCAACAACAGCGTATGTTAAAGAGGATAATTACAATTTTAATAGTATGAACATTGAGACAGATGTCTTTCTACCAGCTCCTTTTCAGGGACAAGGAGACATTCTCTCTATAATCCTGGTGATGTTTTATGCCACAACTGGAAGAACAGTCCAAGTACTGACTATTACCTGCTCTTCTCAATATAAATGTAAACAATACTTCCTTAAATTCTTCATAATTGTATCACTGTCTACAGAAGAACAGTGAAAACCTAAAGGTTAAACATTAACATATCAATGAATACCTTCATGTAAATTCCAAGAATATCTATAATACAATGACACTTAAGTATTTTTATTCATGAAATGAGCAAATTTTCAACTAAATAATATACAAAGATGAATGCACTGAACATTTAATATTCATTACTCTTTTACTGATAATCTTTAATCTCAAATTCAAGACCCAAAAAGTGCATTATAAAAGAGAAGAATTAAAATCTAGCATAGAGGACTATTGTCCTGAAAATGCTTGCCTTGGCTTTTTTTGTACCTCTTAAGGAAGCATTTCATTCAGTGATGTCTCCAATGGAACTGACAGAAGTGTCCCATCTCTGTGACACTAGGTGGCATTTCCCCACCCTGCTTGGGTTTTACAAGGCCTGGGGACCTCCCTCACTGTTTGAATAATACTATAGCTCTTTGAAGGCAGAAGTGGGTAGATCTGATTCTTTGTATCTCTAGGTACCTAATACTATGCCTTGCACATCACAGGCTCTCTCCATTGAACAGAATGAATTGAAACAAGACAAATTCTTTTTCAAAATATAGAACCCACTCTCATTTTTAATGCTGGTATCAGAAAAAGACATAAGCGCCTGCCTAGCTGCATGACAATCAGGCTTTTTCCACAACAGGCTAACAGTTTGCCTAATGGTTATAAACATGAGCTCTGCAGTTAGAGCGCCAGGGGATGGATCCCACTTCCCTGCTTCCCAGCTGGATTACCTGGAGAAGGGACTTGACCTCTTTGAGCCTTAGGGTCCTCATACATTAATGGGGCTAATATTACAGAAGATTGATAATTAAATGAAGCAATGAATGGAAAACATGTATCACAGTACACAGCACTTAGTAACTGCTCAATAAAGTTGAGATATAATTGCTAGCATTACTACATGCAGGCTTCATGTTGCAGAAAAAACAAGGTTTGATGCACAATATAAAAAGTATAGATTGTATTAAAATAGGGGATTAACTGAATGTCTTAAAAACACAATTAGTTACTATTCAGAATCTACATTGTTTCATAATCACAAAACACACATAATTAAAAATAAGTGATAACTGTGTCAAAATGAATTTCTGAAGATAATAAACTTTACTATGATCTAAAAGCCCACAACATAGCTAATGCAGACACTAAATATAATTAAATCTGGAAAATCATGTTTGTTGAGAAAGTTTTAATAAACTGTTATGCTTACAAAACACATTGGCAATGCAAGAAAAAAGAAAAAATAAATAAAAAACTTCACTGAGCATGTATGACAGCTGAATTAAGTATTTATTTACAAACACATCCCCCCAAGGAAAAAAATGTCATTTACCTGTAGCGGTGCTTATAACGTATGGATCCAAACTTGCTGAGTTTTCTTGACAGTGAATTAGATTCATTTTCTGGCATTCTAATCAATTTTTAAAAGAAAATCAGACAAAGACTCAATGTTATAGGCATTCTGGGCCACCCCCTTCTCCTAACACAAACTTTATAAAGGACTCCAGCCACTTTATAAGAATACTTCTCCAACATCATGCAATTCATACTCCATGAGGATGAAACAGGGAAGAACTCAATTTTGTTTCCATTTAAAAAACAAAACCAAAAAATAAAGCTTAATGTATCACCAGCTAAATTTTTGTTTTATCTTTACAACATAAAGATGTGAAACAAAGAAAAAAGTATCCCCACAATCCAAAGGTCAGTTCTCTAGTTTCATCTGACCGGACCTCCCAGGAGGACTGCATGCAGTTGCCAGCACCTTATTCATCAAGACATTCCCTTTCCTCGTTTCCCAGGATACAACACACTCTTCTGACTGCTCCTTCTCATACTCTAGACTGGCTCATCCTGCCCTCTAATGTCGGGAGGGCCACCAAGCTCATTCCTTGGAGTTCTGCTTCTCTCTCCACTGTTTCCACTGGTGACCTCATCCAGCCACTTCTGTAAATAACTACTTAAGTGACTTCATCAACTTTGGTCTTTCCAGTGAGCCTTGTACACCTAACTGACTTACCACATTTCTACCTAGATGGCTGATAGGCTTTTCAAATTAATTATGCACAGAACACTCCGTTTCCACCAATACTACATAGGTGCTAGCAATGGCTGCATGTTTTACATAAACCTAAAAAATATTACCTCGATCCTTTCTTGTAGTATCAAAGATATAACTGTATCTATGTGTATAAGTGCCTATGTGTATATATATCTACACATACATGAATGTGTGCATGTTTGTATTAATGTAATCCAGAGAATTAGGAATTGAGAAAATTAATAAAAGGGAAACAATTCCAAATTTCTGTTTTAGACAGAATTCTTTTTATAAAAATAAATGCCATTTTCATTTATTAAGACAACAAACAAAATTTTTACATCAATTTACCTAAAAAATGTATGATGTTCCACACTGCACTTCCAGAGGTGTTTGCAAGCAGTTTTACTCCGAGCTTCAAAAAAGAATGAGGTTTCGTTACACTAAGACAGAAAGAGAGACAGAATATGAATAATGACCAGGGAAGGAAGATAGCATTCTTCAAATAACAGCCCCCTTTAAGTAACAAAAATTCAAGCAGAGAGATTATTGATAATATATAAAGAATAACTGTCTCTTGGTAACTATTTTTGGAGAGGTGCATTAAAATCACCTTCCATCAATTAAAATTTTATAAATTCCACTTAAATCTTAAAGCACCTTTATTACCTACTTTTACATTGCCCCATGACAATAGATAGTTTGGACGACAGAAGTGAAATACTACAAAATCTCCCTCATAAATGGCCACTAATACAGGAAAAGCACGGACCATGTGAAAATCAACTCCCAGTAAAAAAAAAGATGCCCACAAATCCAGTCCTTAAGTGTATTACTTTCAGGGATGAACAAGTCACACATAAAGCAATGAGTAAAGAATCTCAAGCCAAGAACCACCAGGAGTGACCACCCCAGCAGCATAATCTGGGAAAATTAAATAATGCCTCTGATGCCATGTCTCTCCATTCTGCATCAAGTCACTGAGTGGATCAAATTCAACAATATGCATACATAAAATATCATATAATAGGTGTATAATACATGCTAATTATTTTAATCCAGTAGTTACTTGATTCTCTATATTTAATAAGTAAGAAATAAAACAACATTGAAGGTACAAATCAGCCCTCTATATCCACAGGTTCCACATACACAAGTTAGCCAAACTTGAATCAAAAATATTCAGAAAAAATAATACAAATTTAAAAAGCAATAGAGCATAACAACTATTTACGTAGCACTTATATTAGGAATCATAAGTAATCTAGAAATGACTTAAAGTATATGGGAGAATGTGTGTAGGTTATATGCAAATACCATGCCATTTATATAAGGAATTTGAGCATTCTCGGATTTGGGAGGAAGGTTTCTGAAACCAATACCCTGTGGATGCTGAGGAACAACTGTACAAGCATACCTTGGAGATACTATAGGTTCAGCTCCAGACTACTGCAATAAAGTGAATATTGCAATAAAGTGAGTTGCACATATTTTTTGGCTTCCTAGAGCAGGTAAAAGTTGCTTATACTACACTGTAGTCTATTAAGTATATAACAGCATTATGTCTTAAAAAAACATATAATTTAAAAATACTTTATTGGTGAAAAATGGTAAAAGTCATCTGAGCCTTCAGGAAGTCATAATCTTTTGGTTGGTGGAAGGTACTGCCTCAATGTTGATGGCTACTGACTGACCAGGGTGGTAGTTGCTGAAGGTTAGAGTGGCTATATCAATTTCTTAAAATGAGACAACAATGAAGCTTTCTGTGTTAATGGACTCTTCCATTCAAGAAAGATTTCTCTGCAGCACGTGATACTGTTTGATAGCATTTGACCCACAGTAGAACTTCTTTCAAACTTGGAGTTAATCTTCTCAAACCCTACCACTACTTTATCAATTAAGTTTGTGTAATATTTTAAATCCTTTGTTGTCATTTTAAAAATGTTCACAGCATCTTCACCAGGAGTAGATTCCAACTCAAGAACCACTTTTGTTCATTCATAAGAAGCAACTCCTTATTCCTTCAAGTTTTATCATGGGATTGCAGCAATTAAGTTATACCATCAGGCTTCACTTCTAATTCTAGTTTTCTTGCTATTTCTACTGCATCTGCAGTTACTTCCTTCACTGAAGTCTTGGACCCCTCAAAGTCATCGTGGGGGTAGAAATCAACTTCTTTCAAACTCCTGCTAATCAGAATAATTTGACCTCCTGCCATAAATCATAAATTATCTTAGGGGCATCCAGAATGGTGAATATTTTCCAGAAGTTTTTCACTTTGTTTGTCCAGATCCATTAGAGAAATCATTATCTATCGCATCTATAGTTTGTAGAATGTATTTCTTAATGCTTGAAAATTGAAGTTACCTCTTGATCCATGGGTTGCAGAACAGATACTGTGATAGCAGGCATGAAAGCAACATTAATCTCCTTGTACATCTCCATGAGAGCTCTAGAGTAACTAGGTGCACTGTCAATGAATAGTAATATTTTGAAAGGAATCCTTTTTTTTCTGAGCAGTAGATATCAACATTGGGCTTAATATATTCACTAAGCTGGCCCGGGAGTGGTGGCTCACGCCTGTAATCCCAGCACTTTGGGGAGCTGAGGCAGGCGGATCACCTGAGGTCAGGAGTTCAAGACCAGCCTGGCCAACACGGTGAAACCACATCTCTACTAAAAATACAGAAATTAGCTGGGCATGGTGGCAGGCGCCTGTAATCCCAGCTATTTGAGAGGCTGAGACAGGAGAATGGCTTGAATCCGGGAGGCAGAGGTTGCAGTGAGCCGAGATCATGCCACTGCACTCCAGCCTGGGTGATAAGAATGAGACTCTGTCTCGAAAAAATAAAAATAAATAAATAAATATATATATATATACACACACACACATACACATATATATATGTGTGTGTATATATATATATTTTTTGTTTGTTTGTTTCCTAAGCCATGCTGTAAATAGGTGTGCTGTCATCCAGGCTTTGTTTTTCCATTTATAGAGCACAGAGTACAGTTAGCATCATTTGTATGGACCCCAGAATTTTCTGAATGGTAAATGAATATTGGCTTCAACTTAAAGTCACCAGCTGCAGTAGCACCTAAAGAGACAGTCACCCTGTCCTTGGAAGCTTTAATGCAGGCATTGACCTCTCGTTATAGCTATGAAAGTCCTAGATGGCATCTTCTTCCAATAGAAGAAGGTTGTTTGTCTCCACCGAAAATCTGTTGTTTAGTGTAGCCACTTTCATCAATAATCTTAGCTAGATCTTCTGGATTACTTGCTGCAGCTTCTAAATCAGCACTTGCTGCTTCACGTTGTACTTTTTATGTTATCGAGATGGCTACTGTCCTTCAACCTAATGAACCAACCTCTGCTAGCTTCCTACTTTTATTCTGCAGTTTCCTCACCTCTCTTAGACTTCACAGAATTGAAGAGAGTTAGAGCCTTTCTCTGGATTACAGACTTTGGTTTAAGGAAATGCTGCAGCTTGTTGGATCTTCTATCCAGACCATTCGAACTTTCTCCAAATCATCAATAAGACTGTTTTGTTTCTTATTATTTTTGTGTTCACTACAGTAGCTCTCCAAATTTCCTTCAAGAATTTTTTCTTTGCATTCACAACTTGGCTAACTGGCACAAGAGGCCTAGCTTTCAGCCTATCTCACCCTTTAAGATGACTTCCTCACTAAGCTTAATCATTTCTAGCATTTGATTTCAAATCACAGATGCACAACTATTCCTTTCAGTTGAACTCTTAGAGGTTATTGTAGGGTTATTAACTGACCTAGTTTCAATATTACTGTTTCTTGGAAACTAGGGAGGCCTAAGGACAGGGAGAGAGACAGGGAATGGCCAGTCTGTGGAGCAGTCAGAACACATGCATCATTTATCAATTAAGATCGCTATCTTACATAGATGCAGTTTGTGGCACCCCAAATCAATTGCAACAGTAACATCAAAGATCACTGATCACAGATCACTATTGAAGTGGCTACACTGTCTGGGGTATATACCTTGGGGTTCATTGTCATGCACTGAGAAAGAATTCAGGTGGGTTAAGGGGTGGAAAGTTTAATAGAGAGAAGAAAGGAGGGAGGAGGGCAGCTCCCTGAGAAAGAGAAAGAGACGTCTGAAAAAGGCTGGGAGGCCATGGACCACAGCAGATTTTATAGGCAGGCTGCAGAAGGCGGTGTCTGATTTATATAGGGCTCACAGATTGGTTTCATCAGATATGATGTCTACATAGTGTGCGGGGAAGGCTGGTCACCCTACCGTAATCTTCTTATGCAAATAGGCTTTCCAGTTGATCTGCGCCATCTTGTCTGCTCCTTTATAGTATGTGTGGCTGGCAGAGAAGGGAAGATGGACCCGCCATTTTGAAAATGTCTAGTCCTTAGTTCCTGCTGGCACCCACCTGTGCAAGCTCCTAGCTTGCAGGGTGCTCTTTGTTAGAAAATGATTCAGGACTGCTTTTCATTAGAAAGTAGAGCCTTATCAAGGACACCCGTGCCCTTGTTATCTACCTAAGTAATTCCTTCTTAGCTCCTGTATCATTATAACATATGTAATAATAATGAAAAAGTTTGAAATACTATTGCAAGAATTACCAAAATGTGACACAGTGACACAAAGTGAGCACGTGCTTTTGGAAAAATGCTACCAACAGATTGACAGGGTTGCCACAAATCTTCAATTTGTAAAAAAAACACAGTATCTGCAAAGCACAATAAAGTGAAGTGCAAAAAAAAAAAAAAAGATATGCCTGTAATTCTAATTTTGCAAAAAATACTATTTATATTTTAAGTAACTGAACAGAAAACTAAGCAAAACACAATATGAATGCTAACACAATAAACCACAAGCTCTGTGAAGTTATATACTTGCTAATTTAATTTCAAAGCTACAAACCAAACTCAAGTCTCCAATGCAGCAAATGCCTCTGAAATGAGGTTTCTACGGACTCATAAACATAAAACAATCAATGCAAAAGAATAATTGAAATGATTTGTCTCCTACTTTCAATAAGGACAGAACATTTATATGTATAAAATTTCTCCCAAGTCCAACTTGAATGATGCTGCCCAACTTAGCAGTTTATTTGTAAGATGAAGAGATGTGATGGAAACAAAGCCAACATGCACACATTACAGCAAGGCTAGCTGTAATTCCAAAACCTTGTCTGGTAAAAAAAGAAAGTTAGGAACATTTTCAGGTTTCTGGCTTGGGTGCTACTAAAATATAGCAAGTGGAAAAAATGGGCATTTGGATGACAAGGGAATAGACAATAAGTTCAGGTTGAAATATTCTGATTTTGAGGTCCCATGGGACACCTAGAGGGCCAAAGGATGCAGGTCAGAGAGCCAGAGAGAGGGCACATCTACTCACACAGGTGATCTCACCAAGTGAACAAGACTGCTCAGGGAGAGTGCGCAGAATGGATGAAGGTGGAATCACTGCAAAGACGCTCCTGAAGGTGGAGTGAGAGAGGTCCAAACATACCAGGAAAGAGTGTCAGAGAAGCTGGGAAGAGAGAGTGCAACTCTCAAGTGACCCAGAAAAGTCAAATCGAGTTTGAAAGGAGGTTACCACATTTCACGGTAAGAAATCTTCCGAGGCCTTTGTGAAAGGGATAGGGATTATACAATTAGAGGTGAGGAAGAAAAGTCAATGAATTCAGAAAGTGTTTTCCTTAGCAGCCAAAGAAACTGGTGGCAGAGCTGGGAAAGGGGACACACAGGAAATCACAGAAGCTCCTCCGGGCAGGGAGGGAAAGCCCAGGCTTTTGTCAGAAGATAGGAGCCCTTAGAGAGAAATTTTTTTTTCTTTTAGTTTTCTTTTTTTAAATATCCAGTCATGCGTTGTATAAGGATGTCTTGGTCAATGATGGATCGCATATACAACAGTGGTTCCTTAAGATTATAAAACATATTTTAACTGTGCCTTTTCTGTGTTTAGATGTGTTTGGATACATAAATACTTACCATAGTGTTCCAATTGCCTGCAGTATTCAGTACAGTAA
The DNA here is from genome assembly GCF_029289425.2 of Pan paniscus. NCBI lineage: Eukaryota > Metazoa > Chordata > Mammalia > Primates > Hominidae > Pan > Pan paniscus. The sequence continues at coordinate 107,503,697 of NC_073253.2, forward strand.
CATGCTGTACAGGTTGGCAGCCTGGGAGCAATAGGCTATACCGTATAGCCTAGGTATTGTGAAAGGAAATTAAATTTGGGGACCCCAAACTCATTTAGCTAAAGGGAAAATTCAAGCTGGGAACTGGGTCACGCAAACCTGCCTCTCCTTTTTGGTTCCTAAATAAGATTGCTACAAGATGAAAAGCTACATGCCTCCCCCATATTTTTCCCATAAGGAAATTCCTAGTGAGCTGTTAAAACTTTACCATGGCAATGCAAATTGATAGCTTTATCTTTACAGGTAGAGTCACCCCAGACACAAACGCATATCTGACTCTTCCCTTACCCTATTTTGTCTGTGTTATCTGATGTAAAATACAGATTCTCCACATTTTTCCTCTGCCCCTTTTGTGTCATCCTATGTTAAAAAAATGTAGATTCACTGAGGCAGACAAAGGCATGAATGACTATTTTTCCCTACCCCCCTCTTACATGAAAACAGTGTGCTTCTCAACTCCCATCTTTTGCCCTTTAAATGTAGAGCTCTCAAAATCATCTTTGGAGAAAGGCATAGACCTGTCTCCCTGGCATGTCCTTAACTTTAGCAAATAAATCTCCTAAAATGATTGAGACTTGTCTCGTTATTTTCCTCGACTGACAATGTGTAGTAGGCTAGACCAGCCAGGTTTGTGTAAAAATATTCTATGATGTATACACAATGACAAAATCGCCTAACGACTTGTTTCTCAGAACATATCCCTGTCATTGACACATGATTGTATAACATGCACATGGTATAAATGCCCAAGTTTTCAAAGTGGGTATACAATGACAACTCAATCTCCCTCCCACCACTGTCTCCAATTACCTTCCCCAGAGGCAATCACTACTGTTAAGGGGTGGGTGTTTTTAAGGGCACTGAATTATTCCAAAATAGAATGTACAAGTTATTCATTTAAAATAAGTCTGCTTGTGACTGCATTCTATCAAGATAAATTGTGAAGGTAAAGATCAGACCAGGACAGGCTACCCCTGCCCCTCTACCACTACGTCCTTCCTCACTACGTGGACCCGCCATTTCCCTGTGCCTTTCAACAATGGAAGTACTGTGTGTGGCAGGACATACTGAGAATTACCACCTACTAGAAATGATGGCTGAGAATGACTTCTCTGTGACATAGACATTTTTACATTTTTAGCAAAATCATCCAAAATGAGGTATAATTTAAGTACTTAAATAAAAATATCAAAACTTATTTAATTACATGCTTCCAAAGACTTCCAAGACTTTTGGAATTCGCTGATACAATACAGGTCCTGAATTCTTACAAATGATGGAACTGGGGGTTTGAGTCAGGTTTACCATGGGTCTTCCAAAAGTCTTGGAAGGAGAAACAAAGTATTCCGTCTTAAAATAAAACATAGTCTCCTCTAAATCTCAAACTTTTCTTAGTCTGGTTTTCAACTTATTTCTTCAGGTATGTGACTGTATCCTTTTACTTTTCAAGTACAGATCTGATCACAGGATACCTAATTTTTAATACTTTTTTAAAAAAACTACCATCACTTAAGGAAAGGATAAAAGATATTTCAAATCCAACCAGAATTGGGTTTTTCTCAAGTTTCCTTGAGTACAAATATATTAAAGGATCAAAAGCGCCTCCCCACTGGCTTCCTAATTATTTCTGCCAAGTACAAATGACAAGTATGAACTCACTCTCCACTTATAGTGAGCTTTAGGACAAGCTGCCTATTTTTTATCCTGTTCCTGGCAGAATGATCCAAATACTAAAAGGAGGCTTAACATAATTGAAACAGGAGCCAGGTATTCTGAATAAATTCTGTGTACTTTTGCCATGTACAGTAACTGCTGGCATGAATTCCACTGCCATGGCATTTCAAATATCTCTTTCTACCACTCTCACTTACCAAACCTTTTCCAGATAAACATGGCCAATTAGCACATTTCTACTCATTCACACAGATGAACAACTGCTTAATTAAAGAAGTTCATTCCAATCTCCTACTAAAATACTTTATCCAAGAATCCAATGCTTGCTTTTTGTAAAATTACTCAAACACCTTTACAGCTTTGGTCATTTCATACCAGAAGCAAAGCTATTCTCTGAATCTATTTCTTTTTACTTCATAAACGAATCAAGATTGAGTCACTTGTAAGTCCAATATCATGTGGATATTACTGCTCCATGGGTCTCTAGAGTAAACCTGACTCAAACCCCCAATTCCATCATTTGTAAGAATTCAGGACCTGTATTATATCAGCAAATTTCCAACCTAACTCCCTCTGGTCTTCCCAGTTTCTTTTCCCATTTTGGCTGGCTATGTCTCTCTTGGCAAGCTTAAAGAAAGAAATCTACTTTCGCCTAGCTTCTTCTAAGGGTACTGGGATTACTGACAGGATCAGTGAAGGGCTCACGTTGCCAGCAGCACACCCACTTTTTCTGCCTGGGCCTAGTCCCATTTCAGTGCCTCTCCCAAGCCTGTATTCTTGACACAAGAATGCAATCCTGTACTCTGACAGGTTCCTCCCTGTTTTTGTTTTGGGAAACAGCCACAACTGGACAGTCTACCTTCCCCAGGCTCCCTAAAATTATGGGTATGAATACCTTTCTTAATCCCATTATACACCTGGCTCACATCCAAGGTCACATTAGAAGTAACCCAAGATACACGGTGTAGGTCATCACTGAAGAGCAAAAGAGATGAGTACTTCTAAGAAAAGTAAAATGCAATCATTATATAAGTACCTGAAGGTATACAGCAGAGAGGTTTCCTACTGATGCTCCATAGAGGTGGGGAAGAGGCTAAAAAGAAGTGTGACGATTACAAGTCTAAAGTACTGTGAGATTTTTGCTTTTTTCTTTCTATCCAATCCACACAAGATTTACATTAACTCGCAATCATTAACTCAGTTTAGGTTCCAGGGAGAGAAACAAAAATAGTCAGACGGCTGGTAGCAAATGACTAAAATAACTTTCTTCTTAATTACTGATCATGCAAAGGAAGGCAAGTAGTCAAACTGAAATCTTTATTCTCCAACTGGAAATAGATACCAAAGAAAGCTTACAAAATTGTAAGTCTTTTGAAAAATTTTATCTTTCTAAATGGTGAAACTGACTATAGTTTTAAAAATTAAACTATGTTAGTACACATGATATCCTGGGCACAATATCTGTTTTAATGGCTTTCCTCATATTTTTTCATGCTCTCTTTTCTAGGCATCCTGAGTTTCCACCTGGCTAATGAATTTAGGGTGAGTCCTGCAACAAAATTCACCAATTTTGTCATTACTTGGAAAAGGAAGTCAGAAGGAAATGTTAAGACACTGAATAAAACATGATCTTATTCTTTCCAGTCTTTACACAATGCTCCCCAAAGAGCGTTTCTTACAACACTAAGGTCTTGCAATATTGGCATAGAAGGGTTCTTTGCTCAGATAAGTATGGGAAACACTGGGCTAAACACTCAGACCTTTAATTCGCTAATATGTACTGTGAATCTCCAAGAGGTGGTAAGGTTGTGGGTTGTTCTAATTTATTTGATCAAAGAACTTTCTTTCAGGGAAGTGTATGGTAAGCACATACTCTAGTTTAAAAAATATTGCACTATACATAAACAACCCTCTACATATAGATACACACACACATTTTTTTTTAAAAATTTTGAAATGTATGTAATATGGTTACGTATTTTTTAACTGAAAAATCACTGTGCATTTCAGCTCAGCCCTTGAAGAATAAAACTAATTTTCATTTCTGCATGTATACTTCACAGTGTAAAAATAAAAACAGCAAAATATTCTAGTACTCTCATCAGCTATGTGGGTTATATTTCAAAACATGATAAATGTGAAAACCATCTTACCCATTTTACGGATGAATAAGTTGATTGCTTGATAAATAATTACATACAAATACTTACATCGTATTCCAGTAAACTTTGAAAACTATCATGTTGAGCTTATTCTTATTATTTGAAGGAATTCACAGATATGAACATAGAAGTCCAAATGGATTTTTCTGTGATAGTTTTTATTCTATCTTCTCCTCATCTGTTTTGTAGTATTCCTAAAAAGTCAGTATTTCTCTCATATACTTGCAGATTGATTTAATTTTTGTTTTAATGATAACTAACTTTTATTCCCAATCTCACAGTGTTTTTAAAAAGTCTAATAAACATTATCAATCCTGTTAAAACGAAGGCTTATGTGGTAAGACCTACTGACACTCAAATTTTTTACAGGAGAATTTTCACTACTTCTGATTAAGTGGCCCATGTGTTTCAATTATGGACAAAATCAACAAAACACACCAGCAAGTGAAGCAAAGGAAAAACCATGGGCCTGAAAACCTGGGCTTCCCTTCCTGCCATAACACAAGCTATTCAGCAGCCAAGAACAAGGTGATTCCATGGTCCTTTCCTGTGCAAGACTGCAACAGCTCTAAGTGGCCCAATACAAAGGCAGTTCCAACTCAGAGACACAGACTGTGTGCCCGTTACATGCCCAACTTTGCACTAGGTGCTTGTAACCTCACAGCAGCATCATAAGGATATTATCATCCTCACTTTACAGATTACGAAATGTAGGTTAAGTGTTGTTCAGTGAACTGCCCACAGTTAGTGAGCAAGAGACCTGGACTTAAAACATTTATTTGATCACATGTCTAACAGTCCATCACGAAATCTGAAAGACTCCAAACCCAAATGTCATGTGGCATCAGGACCCAATTATTACTAACAGCCACACTTAAGAATAGTTGGGGAAAATATTAAATCTATAGTTCCAGGACTTCTATACACTGTAGTTGGAGACACAAAATGGTACAACTATGAATGAAGCCTGGGCATAAGGCAAACAAAACTACATATGTACTTACCCTATGACCTAGCAATCCCACTACTGGGAATTTAACCCATGGATATCCCTCCAAAAACACATACACACAAAATTACTGAATGAAGAAAAATGTGTGACTGTAAAATATTGAAAACTTTTCCTAAATATTCAAGCATAAGAGATTGGTTGAATAAACTGTGGTACACACACTCAATACAGTGCTACGTACAAGAGAATGAGAAAGCTCTCAATAAACTGATACAGAATGATTTCTAGGAGATATTACTAAGTGGGGAAAAAACCCCAACACAGTACAAAAACCCATACAGTATGCTACTTTTAGGAAAGAAAGAATGAAGAAAAAAAAATGCTTATCTTTACAAAAAGAAACACAGGGAGGATTAACCAGAAAACAATGAAGTTGGTTACCTACAAGGAAGCATGGCGGAACAGGGTGGAAGGAAAATGGGAGTTGAGTTTTTGAGTAATTTTGATTTTTGAAAGCAAGTTAACCTTCTACATATTAAAAAATAAAATTAAACAAGAACGTGAAGGAGAGGGAGCTAAAACCAAAAACAACCTGAAACAATAAACCTCAGTAGATTTCAAACGAATACATGAGCACAGGAATGAAGAAGGAAGACATGAATGATAAGAAGGAGAGAAGGGAGGACCAATCCAAGTAAATTTTGAACACACTATTTGACTCTTAGGCCCTCTGTCTTGGCAAAGTGGTGCATGTGGATGAAAGGACAGCAAACAATTGTCCACTTTAGTGGTCTGACCAAAGCAATTCTGAAACTATGTGATATGTGTTACAGAATTGAGCAAATGAGTAAATGTGTGGCTTTTTTGGGAAGCCAAGGTTCTCATGGCCAAAGAAAGGACATACAAATATAAAATGAGGGAGGGTAAGGAAGAACCCTGTGGCTATGGACAGAACTGGAAGTATGCTGTGAACTCCTGATTTCTAAGCTATGTATCAATATGTGCATGCTTATATGCACATGTGCACATATATTTCTATTTGTATATATGTGTATTAGGGTCTATGTGTGTATATATGAAAGCATTATTCCCTAGCTCTGTCAACTGAAAAGGCCAAGAAGCAAAGTCGCCCTAGTAGCAATGACCACACCTAGCACCCAGATCTAGATCATTTCCTAGTCAAAGGAACCAGAGCTCCTTGGAAGAATGGCTAACACTCAGGGTAGGGACAGGGTTGATACAACATGCACCTGAAATATATTACACCAAAAAAGGAAGATATTAGCCCTAAAATGATGGGGGCAGATCCCAAAGGCAGGAGTCAGATTGAAGGGGTTCCCAATGACCAAATCTGAACAGCAAAATAGTTAGGTACCTGTGTGAACTAATGCAAGAACATAAAACCAAATACCAGGTGTTCTCACTTATAAGTGGGAACGAAACACTGAATACACATGAACATGAAGATGGAAACAACAGACACTGGGGACTACTGGATGGGGGAGGCATGGGCTGAAGAACCACCGTTGGGTACTAAGCTCACTGCCTGGGTGACGGGATCATTAGGACCCCAAGCCTCACCGTCACACAATATACCCATGTAACAAACCTGCACATGTACCCTTTAATCTATAATAAAAGTTGAAAGTATTAAAAATAAATAGGTATGTAATGTATTTTAAACCATTGAAAAAATAGAAGTTAATAAATACTGACAATAAATAAAAGGGAGAGAAGGCAGTGCTCTTGTTTCAGTGGAATGCTGAGGGCTGACTCATAAATGTGGAGGGAGTAGAGAGCTAGAAAAATCAGCGTTTTGCAACCATCTTAGTAGAAGACTGGATCAGGCAAGAATCCTCAATGAATGCTAAATTTACAGAGAATTTTAAAGACGAACTGGGTATTTGCATTGATTTAAAGTATCTCCCCACAGACTACTTATTAGTTGCAAGAGAGAAGCAGGAATTATACAGCAGAGAAATCAGGCAACACTGTAATGAGTGATCAAACTTAACAGCCAACGAGGGACAGGTGATCACCATATGCCCCCAGATGAGACACCTGAGAGGGACACTATTTCACCTATGCAGCTATACAGCTAGGAATGCATAACCTTAGTCTAATCATGAGGAAACAGCTGAAAAACATGAAATAAGAAACTCTCTGTTTTAAAACAGTGGGGTATAACTGTATTCTTTTAAAATGTCAATTTTATAAAAGATAACAAAATGCTTTGAAAGTGTTCCAGATTAAAGGAGGTTATCTGAATTCTATACCATAGGGGAGAAATGCTAAAAAGGACATTATTGGGTTAACCAACAAAATTGGAATATGGAAGCTAGATGGTAAAATATTATATCATTATTAATGTATTAAGTTGTTAACCATACTGCAGTTACATCGGAATATCCCTATTCTTAGGAAATACACACTTACATATTTATAGTCTATGACATACGTAACTTACTCTCAAGCTGTTCTAAAGAGAAAGGCCTGTGTGTGTATGGAGAGAAAGAAGGCACAAATAACAAAGGAAGTGAAGTAAAATGTTAACCATAAGTGACTCTAGGTAACAGTAAATGAATATGTTCTTTGTAATATTTTAATTTTTACAACTTTTTAAATAAATTTTGAATTGTTTTCAAATAAAAATACTTTTTAAAAATCTATATTACGATGTAAAATGTGAAAGGAACCCTTGGCTTAACGTAAGTGAGACCTCTTGCGCTTGTTGACAAACAGTGATGACTCCTGGCCATCATCGCTTCCCGTGTACTCTCCTTAAAGCAAGCCCGAGAGTTCTGCCAAGTGGATCTCATTACTCACAGCCAGAGTTGCCAGGAACCTTTTGGTTCTACATCCTGTCACACGGGGTAACTTTAGCTGAGGTTAGTTTCCTGAGGTATTATATATAAAAGTAAGCACAGCAGCATTTATTCATTCTTTCATTTATTTCACAAGTGTGCTTACTACATGCCAAATTCTGGGCTTAGTCCTGTGTTAGGAATTACATCCTCCTCTTGTTGCCAAAACCAAGAAATTCCAGTATTATCCTAAATTCCTATTTTCCACAAAAACACTGAATCTGCTACCAATCAGAAACAATTTAACCTCCTAAATGCTTCCCAAATCTGCCGACTTCTTTCCATCTTTGCAGTAAGTCCCCTCTTGTCTCCCCTTGATCACATCTCCTACTCTGTCTGCCTCTGTGCTCACGTCTGTGGAATGTTCCACCCTGCAGCCAGTGTGTGCTTTCTTAAATGCACATCTGATCATGGAGGGTGAAGCCCAGAGTTAATGTAACACCCAATTTCCCCGCAAGTCCTCAATCCATTCTCAAGTGCTGAGTCTGAGCTCATGCCCACAGTTAAGAGAGGCCCTCCCCTAAGAAGAGTCAGGCTGAACCAGGCAGTGTGCTGGAACCACCCCACCTTCTTTAGGTCTTCTACCCCACATCTCCAGAGGGAATAGGCAGACATGGAAACCCAATCCTCACTCCCTTCCCAATCGACTGGACCAACTCTCATGATGCTCCTTATCTCTGTGTATCTCAGTCACCCCCCAATAATGCTCAGCACACCCCCTTGCCTGTCTCTTTCTTCATCACTACTCAACTCCTGAAACCCTTGCTTTGTGCCCTCCGGAATTCATGACCTCTAATCAGCAAACCCCCTCACTCCTCAGTCTGTTCTCTCATATGTCCTTCACCTTGCTGCACAAGGAGACCCCCGGCTCTCTCTGAAGACCCTGTTTCCACTGTAGCCCTCGAGGGATGGCTGTGTCTTCTGTCTCCACTGTTCTTCCATCTCTGAACCTAAAAGTGGGAAGGATCCTTCCTGCTCCACATTGCTGCTTTCAGACTGTTCTCTTTCCTTCCCCCTAAAACTCCCAGCTTTGGATCTCATCAGTTGATGAAATTCTGCAGTCTTTCACGGTGGGTGTCATCCTGAAAGTCACCCTCCTCATATCTTGATGCTGGCACAGTACCTACCAGCTATATTTCTGTTTATTCCCCTTGTGCCAAAACTCCTCCAAAGAGTTGTCCACACTCACCATCTCCAAATCTCCAATTCTTATCTTCCTGTTACCTCTCTTATGGGTTTTTCTTAATGAATATGCATCAATTTATTTGTTCATTCCCCTGTTAATGGAATTCTGGGTTAATTTCTTTTTCTGACTTTTACGTAAGTGCTGCACAGAACACCTCTCTAGGGTACATATACTTAACAGGGGAACTGCTGGGTTGAAGCTCACTCTTCCAATCTACTGAAACTCACCTTGTCAATGATCTCCTACATTCCTAAATTCAGTGGCCCATTCTCAGCCTTTACCCTGTATGACATATCAGCATCATTTGACACATGCTTAATACATGACTTTTACTTGGCATTCAGCATAATTACTGTTCCTTCTATCTCACTGGCTGATTCTTTTCAGCCTCCTTTGCTGGTTCTCTCTCTTCTTTTCTCATTTATACTCATTCTCCTAGTGATTTCAGGTAGTCTCGTGGCTTCAAAAAGTAGCAGATGCCAATTTTATATATTCAAATTTATATTTTCTGCTCAGACGTTGGTACTAAACTCCAGGCTCACATAGCTCACTTCTTATTTAATATCTCCCCTTAGATGTCTAAAGGACATCTCAAATTCAACATGTTCAAAATGGGACTCCTGATCTTCCTCCTCAAGTCTGCTCTATCCATAGCCTTCCCCACCTCACCTGATGATAGCTCTATACTTAGACCTCCTGCTTCTCAGGCCAAACTCGTTTCAGTGACCAGGACTCCTCTCTCTCATATCTGCCCACATTCAGGAAACCCTGGTGGTAAAATCCATAATCCAACAGCTTCTCCGCACTTTGTTGTCACCTTGATCCACTGAGATAGAGATACTATCATCTCTTGCCTGGATTTTGAAATAAGCCTAAGTTGTTGAATGAGTAAACAAGTAACAGCCTTAGTTCTCAAGGTATTCAGTGAAAATCAACCATCTGATAATAAACTTTAAAAAATTTCAGCACCTATTTCTCCACATCCTCTCCAGCACCTGTTGTTTCCTGACTTTTTAATGATTGCCATTCTAACAGGTGTGAGATGATATCTCATAGTGGTTTTGATTTGCATTTCTCTGATGGCCAGTGATGATGAGCATTTTTTCATGTGTTTTTTGGCTGCATAAATGTCTTCTTTTGAGAAGTGTCTGTTCATGTCCCTCGCCCACTTTTTGATGGGGTTGTTTGTTTTTTTTCTTGTAAATTTGTTTGAGTTCATTGTAGATTCTGGATATTAGCCCTTTGTCAGATGAGTAGGTTGCGAAAATTTTCTCCCATGCTGTAGGTTGCCTGTTCACTCTGATGGTAGTTTCTTTTGCTGTGCAGAAGCTCTTTAGTTTAATTAGATCCCATTTGTCAATTTACACTGTTGGTGGGACTGTAAACTAGTTCAACCATTGTGGAAGTCAGTGTGGCGATTCCTCAGGGATCTAGAACTAGAAATACCATTTGACCCAGCCATCCCATTACTGGGTATATACCCAAATGACTATAAATCATGCTGCTACAAAGACACATGCACACGTATGTTTATTGCGGCATTATTCACAATAGCAAAGACTTGGAACCAACCCAAATGTCCAACAATGATAGACTGGATTAAGAAAATGTGGCACATATACACCATGGAATACTATGCAGCCATAAAAAATGATGAGTTCATGTCCTTTGTAGGGACATGGATGAAACTGGAAATCATCATTCTCAGTAAACTATCGCAAGAACAAAAAACCAAACACCGCATATTCTCACTCATAGGTGGGAATTGAACAATGAGATCACATGGACACAGGAAGGGGAATATCACACTCTGGGGACTGTGGTGGGGAGGGGGGAGGGGGGAGGGATAGTATTGGGAGATATACCTAATGCTAGATGACGAGTTAGTGGGTGCAGCGCACCAGCATGGCACATGTATACATATGTAACTAACCTGCACAATGTGCACATGTACCCTAAAACTTAAAGTATAATTAAAAAAAAAAAAAAATTTCAGCACCTAGTAAAAAACACATATTCCTAAAACCAAGAACTAACACATAGTGATAAAACAGTAGTGATATTTTCATTAAAACAGAAAGCCAATCAAGGATGCCTTATACTGGTATAACACTTATACTCTTCTAGAAAGTTCGGACTAATACTATAAATGTGAAATTTACACAGTAGAATTGAAGGAATAAATTATTTTCATTTGCAAGTGATATACCTATAAAAATTTATGAGAATCAAATTAAGAACTCAGCTGGAATACAAGAATTCAGCAAAATGACTAGATCTGAGATAAATAAAATTCCACAGCTTTCAATTCTCCTATCAAAAACCAGTTAGAAGAGATAATAGAAAGAAAAGATTGCATCCACAATAGCAAGAAAAAAAGTAAAACACATAAAAAGAAAACTTATCAAACACCATGCAGGAACCTATGAATAAATTTAGCAAAAAGGGAAAATTCTTATGATACAATATAAAATACAAAAGCATGTACAAAACCACATAGGGGATAATCTACATGTATGTTTAAATATATACACATTCACACTGATAGGGTGAAATCTAGAAGCAACTGTATCAACATATTAATATTCATGACCTCTGAGTTTTAGGATAATGAATAATTTTAATTTTCTTCCTTGCAGGGTATTTTCTGGATTTTCTACAGTGAACATGTACGATCTTTATACTAAAAGTTTAGTTTTTTGTAAAAAATTATGTAAACAACAGTACTTATTTGGAAGTTTAATGCATGAAAGCATCTCTGAATTTGGCCTAAATGCAATGACCACACTAAGTCTTTCTGACCAGACCAGCAAACCAGCAGAATAAGCATTTCAACCATTCTTCATGCTGAATGTGATTACTGTTCCAAGTGATGGATTTTAAGGGGCTTTTAAATTCAATTTGTGAGTACAGTTAGGCCTCCATAATAATCAACCTAATTCAACCATTATGTAAATCACTGCCTCACAGAGAGGTACCCTGGTGGAGAAAGAGAAAAGACCACAAGCAAGAATACTCAGGAAATAGAATGCTTTGACTAAATGAATGTGATACTTAATAGCAATAAAAAAAACCCTTTAATTCAAGCCTCTGAGTTATATGACCTGCTTTGTCACCTTATTAAAGATCACTGACATTGAGCTTAATGACCTAGAAGTGTGCAGTGCCTTGGGCCTCCCCAGACATCCATTTCATCTCAAAGCTGAGGAAGGAATGAGGTGGGGGTGGGAGACACCTGAGCCGAGTACACAGGAAACAGGGTCATTCGATGGAGACTGTCATTTGAAAAATAACATGATGATATCAATTTTGTTGCTGTTGTTTTTGCCTAATCATGAAGTCCAAGAAGATGAAAGTTCAGCTTAGCTGGGACTTTGCCAAATATTTATCCTGAGACAGTAGTAGACATATCTTTTAAGGCACTGGAATAATAACATGAAAGTCATTCACCAGAGGACCTCACTCACAAAAATAACTTATAAGGAAAGAATACTTTGAATAATAGTAATGCTTCCATAAGTCTTTTGATTATCATATTCTGCTAAAAAAAACTTGAAACATTATTTTCAAATATATCTAACAGATCTTATTCCTTGCATTATTATTTAGATGAATTATTATTCATGTGAACCTAATGGCAACATAGGGAGAAACTACAAAACCCTCCTAATTAGCTACTCTACTTTTTGCATGATTTTAATTCAGTCTTACATTATAATGCACATCTTTTTAAATTGAGATGTCTAATCAGGAGCTGAAGAACACATTGGATTTCCTCCAAACTAAACCATAAGAACAACTATATGGCTTCTGTACTATCATTTCTTTAAAAATCTGGAATTTCCCTTCCTTACAAGTTGTTAAAACTCATTTCAAAATCCAATTTTAATTGTATCAGTAAATGGCAGCATGCCATATAGTTCAGGATGAGATAATGTTTTTTTCCTATTAGGAGAACAAAGAGTAGCATCAGGTTTTCTGATGTGGCAGCACACAGTGTCTCAGTGCATCAGCTCATTGATCATTCAACAGATATTTATGAAGTACCTACTACATGTGAGGCACTCTGCCAAATACCATACCCCAAATGTAGCTGCAGCTCTACTATTCCTGTGTCTCAATGTGTGCATGCATAAGCACCAATTTACTTTTCTTTAATCAAGAAAATCAATTCAACTCCACTTAGTTTTTGTTCTGCACAAAGTTAGTATCAAAGAGACAGAAGAGTAGATTCTCCTATATCATGTTTTCACTCATGTATCCCATAAATATGGATTAAACATCTTATTTTCACTCATGTATCCCATAATATGTGGTTTACAGTAGTAGCACTTCAATGAAGCATTATTTTCACAGGTAGATCAAAAGGAAGCTTTCACATCCTTGCCTTCTTTCGACCATTTTTCTCAAAGACACACATCAAGGCATGAAAGCACATCCAGGCACTGACAAGTTCTGTGCCCATTACCCAAATACTCCCAGAGGACATTGCCAAGTTGCAAAGCAAAGGCCGGCATTTTTACATTCTCCCTTGAAAGCATCCAGAATTTCCATCTGGTTTGTCTATCACACTCAATGAGGGAAAGAGCAGAAGTGAGACTCCCAAAAGGTTGTTTAATTTACATTAGAGCAAAATTAGAATGCATTTTGGCAGTCCTGAATGCAGGCTATACCCTTCTCATTATAACTCCTACCTTCTACCCTCACAGAGAGTACTGGAAAGCAAATTACACTAACAACAGTGATCACCTCCTATTCTCTCCTCTGCCTTAGAAAGGTTTTGCTTTCCTTTGCTAAATCTAAAATGCCCATTTCTCCATTACCCTCTCATTCATTTCTATTCACTTCCCTTTCCTTCCCTGAGAAGTTGTGCATGTGAGTTAATTAACCTGGTTCCATGTGGAAGCAGCTGAAGAAAACATTTCTTCACAATGTCTTTTAAGCTATAAATGAACACACAAGACACCCCTCTTCTAATTTAAGCTAAGGGTTTGGAAACTTACATCTTTTCCCAGTACTCTGAGTTCAAACTGAGTCTCCTTGAAGTGAACCTTTGTAATCCGAGGCCTAAAAAACAAAGCAGATGGTGTTGTTGCTGTTTTTAAGTATTAACCTTTCAGAAAATCAGGGAAGTGTCCAGTGGAAAAAGACTGGTGAATACTGGCTCCTTTATATACTGCTCCATACCCAGTACATACAGTGACAGAGAGAGTTCCCCATACACTCTAATGAAAACTCCATTCTCATTGTCCTATGCTTCTCCACTAAATGCACAATGACCTTAGAATCCCTAGATTGTGGCAGTGCTGCCTTCCCAAACACAGTGCAGAGCCATGGGCTTCCCAATCTCTCCAACTCATCCCCATTTGGAGCTAAAAGTCAGAATAGTCCTGGATCCACAGCCCACCAGCACATACTGAAATGGGTGAAAAATCCTACTCCACACAGCTCCCAGGGAAAAGAGTCTAGAATCACAGTGTCTGAAATTTACAGAGAAAACATATGCTGAGGTGCAACAGGAGAAAACTCACACCCAATTTCACTCATTTATTTATCAACCACTGGAAATATACCTGTTTTCTTTTCCCCAACTCTTTCACTGACACAAGAGTCCCATAAGCCCAAAACATAGAATGCCAACTCTGTTCTCAAGCCATACCTACCAGAAATACTTCCCCACTTGCTTTTTATTCTTGTAGACAACAACACCAACCGGAGTTAATCCTAAGAAATACTCAGACTTGTTTTCTCCCTGCAAAAACAAACATATGCCTATAACCACATATTCACATAAAATCTCTTTGTCAAACTATAATTGACCATACAAATATAATTTGTTACATTAATATTGGATTTAATTTTTGAAAGACATCAGCCTAGAAAGCTAGATACACTATGATAGTAGCTAACTTGTTGCTTATTTTTTTCAAAGTTTTAAAAGAAACTTTCTGTTGGCGTTCTTCATACTTGTTACTTCAGTTCATTAAAATGAGTCTGGGCTACCAGTCAGGCCAATGGGACTTACCCAACTTTCCTTACACAGTGGTGTTCAATCCTAGCAACATATTAACTGGAATCACTGTGCAGCTTAAAATGCTGATGCCTGGGCACTACCAGAAACAGTTAAATCAGAATCTCTAATGAAGAGGCCAAAGTAGCAGAAAAAACATAGGACTCCCAGGTGGTACTTCTGTACAGTTAAAGACTGAGAACCACTGGCTTCTATCAAGGGTGCTTTTGAATGGCTTGATTTATCTCCGATGCGGACAATCATGAAACCCACTTCATCCCCACCCCAACTCTCTCTAGAAAGTTTAGGCAGTCACTAGCAGACACACACTTGAATTTTCTGAAGTCTCTATCATGTTTCTTCCTACCTCCACCTATAACTTTAAGAGTGCTCAAAAATGTAAAAGTACAATCTCTTCTGGTAAAGACTAGAGAACCCTTATTTTAAGGCAATAATAAATACAAATTTTAAAAACAGGATCTTAAAATGAAAATGTCATAGAGTAGGTACCAAGGACATGCACAGCACTGTTTGTGAGGATGTTATTTCTACTCTAAGATAAATGGTAACCTGCAAAATTATATTCACAAAGAACATAAAGCAATACATTTGGAGGAATACCTGCCAATGCCCACTTTCAGTTCTTAAAATTCAAATCTTAAACGAATGCACTGAAGAGTCTAATAAATCTAGCTCATTTGCCATAAATTTCTACCATCAACAGAAGGTGATTTCTAATTAGGATAAACATTATACAAAGGTAGAAGCATTTTGCAGAAGACTCTCTTTATAAATTTCCTATGGAATGTTTTCTTTTAAAAACTGAAAACCTAACAAGATTAATGTGGCTAAAGGGAGGGAAGGTAAAACGATAATGATTCTACAGTTTTAGCAGTATTCTTAAAGGACAGTGCTATGAAGCATTAATGACCTGATGAAATTGGAATCTAATATATCAGGGAACTACTTCTTCCCCAAAATCTATAGCTTTTATTGCCACATTAAACAGGAATGCTTCTAACTGTAAAAATAATATGAGATTGTTTCTTCTTGGAGGAAATGCTAATGAGCAAAAGACATATACAAAATGAATGCATGAGTGTTATTTGCACTAGATAAAGTTTTATTAGGGTTCTTTAAAAACTGAGTTCCATAATCCAATTGATTAAAAAAAATCAGTCTATAAATACTCTCCAGCAATTCATTTCCTATAAAGAATAAAGTACCTGGCTCATTTCCTCAAATAAAATTTAACTACTGCTATCCACACTCCTCTTAATTCAAAGGCAAAGGCTTTCTAATCTCATTGACATAGAATAATCAATTGGTAGCCTAAGAGAAGTAGCTCAAAGGTTAAAACCCGGATCCAGAACATTCAGTGCAGATTCAGTGTAATTGCTCACTGATGACTATTCAGCAAGTTTTCATAAACCGCTGAAAAAAATCTGCAAAAATATTTCTATGAATGCAGTGATACCTACAGTAGGTGGTAACCCTCATATTGACAGAATCAACAGTAGTTGCACCTGGCCTATTGCCTAACACATACTTTACCTGGCAAGTGATTGTATTTATGTTTTGCTGCCATAAAATCTATTTTTTAAAAAATCCTCCTGTTTTCTGTCTAATACAGTCAATTACACACCAATTTTTTTTTTTTTTTTTTTTTGAGATGGAGTCTTGCTCTGTTGCCAGGCTGGAGTGCAGTGGCACGATCTCGGCTCACTGCAACCTCTGCCTCCCAGGTGGTTCAAGCCATTCTCCTGTCTCAGCCTCCCAAGTGGCTGGGATTACAGGCGCCCGCCACCACGTCCAGCTAATTTTTGTATTTTTAGTAGAGTCAGGGTTTCGCCATGTTGGCCAGGCTGGTCTCAAACTCCTGACCTCAGGTGATCCACCCACCTCTGCCTCCCCAAGTGCTGGGATTACTTACAGGCATGAGCCACCGCGCCTGGCCTATACATCAATTTTATATTGTTTTGATGTTTAGCTAAGCCCTTTGTATCTGTTATCCAGATTGTGTTTTCAAGCCCACTTAATTGTTTTCTACACATGGAAATATAATCACATATTTTTATGCAAAACTCATTAGGGTTTAATCCACACCAGAGCTGCTTTGTGTTAGAAAAACATAGATAAAAAAGTATCATCTGCTTGCTAAACAACAGGACTGCAGCTTTCCTTTGGGAGTCTCAGTGACTTTTTAAGAAAAATGTCATCAGCTTAAAATATTTTGTGTTAATTAAATGTTACTCACATAGACGGGATGGAGGTCAACGCCATACATCTCCAGGGATTTGGCAGTCCTCAAGTAATTCAGCTCAGCCTCAGAAGGAATCTGACCCCTACACCCAGCACAAAAACAAAGAGCCTTATTTTACAGCAGCTACTGCACTTACAGGGATGCAAACTATCTTCATTGTATTCAATGGGAAAACAAATAATACTTTTTACTAATGCAAACTTAAGTCCTTGTATTTCAAGAAGGCCTTTGCTTCTTGGTGACAAAATTTTATACTCTGAAGTGATACTTACATTAATTTCATTTACCAAATCCATTCTGGCTCATTACAGCCTATCCCCAATGTCCCAGCATATATTAAAAATTCTCAGTTTCAGAAACCCCTAAAGAGGTTATTGAGAATATAAGCACTCAAATTAAACACCATCCCCTTCACAAAGAGTAAAATGTCTCTGTGCACCAGCAGCTCTCCATCCAAAGCAAAGGGAACTAGAGCAATGGTCAGCAGGAGGAAGAGAATGGGGCCGCCACCACCCAACTGGGATCATATCGAGATCTCCTGACCACATGTGTAGTTTGAAAATACATTGATTAACGTACAGAGATTGTAAAAAATGCTTGTCATTTTCTTAACACACAGTACAGAATTCTTCCCAAAATCTTCATTGGTGGTAATATAAAGAAAACAGCATTCATTCCTGATGAGGGTGAGCATCAGCCAGAAATCTGCACAGAAGAGTTAAATATGCATGTGCAAGCGAGTGTGTGTGAGTGTGTGAGAGAGAGAGAGAGGGATTGAGATTTTAATAGACAACCAAAGGAGGTCAAATCTCAAAAATTAAGAAATCCTGCAGTGACATATTTCATTTCAGCCACAATGCACTGGAAAACCACCAACGTACCATACTTTTGAAATCCATGAAGAATGTTCATCAAATTAGACACACCACAACTTGATCAAGCTTTATTCTTAGAAATAACAGTCACAATGTCAACACTATCATCTAAAACACATGAGAACCTTTACCCAAAGCTCCTTGATAATTTCAATATATAATTGTGCTTTGAAATCCCTAGTAGAATCAGTACTCTCAGAATGTGCCAAACACATTGCCCTTCCTAACGTTATAAGAAGCACTCTCTGAGCATCTACTTCAGCAGAATCTGAAAATGAAGGACTCTACAATCAGGTTGGAGAGCCTTCTAGTGCATGCTAATACAACATAGAGGGCCTCTTTCTCTGATTGCAATTCAGCAGCTGACTTCTGCTTCTACACTCACTGAAACGGATCCTTTAGACAAACATTTTTTTGTGACCAGATTGATTCTACATTTTTTTCTTTTTTTTTTTTTTTTTGAGATGGAGTTTCGCTCTTGTTGCCCAGGCTGGAGTGCAATGGCGTGATCTCGGCTCACTGCAACCTCCACCTCCCGGGTTCAAGCGATTCTCCTGCCTCAGCCTCCCAAGTAACTGAGATTACAGGCACATGCCACCACGCCCAGCTAATTTTTGTATTTTTAGTAGAGATGGGATTTCACCATTTTGGCCAGGCTGTTCTCAAACTCCTGACCTCAGGTGATCTACCTGCCTCGGCCTCCCAAAGTGCTGGGATTGCAGGCGTGAGCCACCACGCCCAGCCATTTTTTTTTCCTTAACTATAATAGATCTGAAACCAAGTATATTCAAGAGGGAGTGTTACATAACAGGGAATAAAGCAATGTTAACCAGTGTAAAGAATTTAACCAAAATAATTATAATGAAATTAAAACTTCAGTGCTATAGGCCATGAATTGAAAATCCTACTAGGGGAGCGTGTCTACTCTCAGAAATGCATGCGGTATTAACACCATACCCTCAAAGGTTTCACACTGGCATCATCACTATTTCCAGACTCATTGCTATGGCCTGAATAGGACTTGGCTTATAACTGTGAAGAACTGGGATACTTCAGACAGAGGAAACATTGAAGAATATATTAATGCATTTATGGTTAAAAATTGTTGTGATTAAACATATTTATAGCTGAAAGATTAATTTCACAAGATACTGGTGACTGAAAAAAAAAGACTGCAAAATCTAGTATTTACAGAATGATTCCACTATGTAATATCATAAATACATGAACCTATGTACGACAAATTTTCTCTGGGAAATTGTACATACAAAGAGAGGTCTGAAAGGCCATTGACCAAAAAATGGTAACTTTACATATTGAAATTACTTTCTCCTTTACACTTTTTTAATTACTGAAGTTTTCGATGAGCATTTTAGAGTTAAAAGCAGTTAAACTATACAAAGAGAAGTATTAGAATATTAAATGCACAGGTGAAGAATTTATCATTCTAGAAACTTTTCTTGTGAATATCAGAAGATGATGACTGATGGATGATGCAATAAGACATGGTGTAATGATGACTGATGGATGATGCAATAAGACATGGTGTAATGATTCTTACATTAGAGTTTTATGAATCCTTTCTATGGCTTCTTCAAGTTCTTCCTTCTGATCAGGAACAAACCGGTACTCAGATACATATCCTGCAGTATGTTTATATGGGTCATAATCTCCAAGCTCCGCTAAAAAAGAAAGATATCATAGTTTTTTCCATTTGAGGAAAATAGTCCTTAAAACATAGAAATAAAATATTCCTAACATGCTTAAACATTTTTTCAAATGTCTTATTAAAATTCACATATAAGACAACTAAATAATTTTACCAAAACAAATCTGATGAGCATATATGGATGGTAGCAACAAATTCTGGACTTAAAAACAGAAGTTCTTTATTTTTGCATTCCCAAAGACTATAATTATATCATCGTTTTTACTTCAATTACTCTTAACAACGTATGTGAAGTAAAATGTTGTAAACAGCATTTCAAGTACAAACATTAGAAATGCTGGAAGTGAAAAACGACCACAACCTCAATATATCCTCTCAGATAATGACACCAAGAAACAGTGCATGCGATTCAATACACCTTTGCCTGAAATAATGATCATGGAAATGCAATACAATGCTGCACATATCCCATTGCAATTTACACAAAGAAGCAAAATGATACCAGAAAGCCCACGATATTACTCCTATACAAATGCTTCTTCCTATGTTAATCTACCTTGCAAGCCCCAACCCACTTCATCTATGACATTTTTCCTAGCATATTTCTTCTAGATTATTTTTAGTCTGCAAGTGCCACAAGGGCAAGGACCATGCTATCTTATTCTCCCCACATCTAGCTTGAGTCTTAGAAGGTGTCTAATCGTCACTGGAAGTAGTCTCAGCCTCAGTCTCCAAAATGACAATGCATCCTGGAGCCACTCCACACAGCCACCATATTAACATGAAGAGCTGAAGAGCACTGAGCTCAACACCCATGCCACATGCTGAACCTAGCAATAGCACCTGGCCATGCAGACTCTTCACAACAGCAATGCAGGAGCAATAGGATCTCTGACACACAGAAGCTTGGGAGAGGGTGTGGGGAGGAAAATCAATAAACTCAGATGAGATGTAGATAGAACAGATTGTTAGACCCTCCACTTAATCAAGAATCAATGCTATTCCAGTGACTAAACCTCCATACGACCTACCATAAGGGATTTGTACTTGGCTCCACTTTTACCTCTTCCGAAGGAACACTGAACAAAACTTGAATTCCAAATAAATTCAATTTCTTTTTTTTGCAAAATCTCATGGATAAGAAGAGTTTTAGTATGTAAACTCGCTTTTAAAAATGCAAATACTTTCTCCAGACATTTCTGAGGCAAATATGCTTAAGTGGCACCTACACTGGATGGCATACGCTCCCAGCTGAGCAGCAATGTTGACGGGACAGGGCAGACGGCCCTGAAGGACATCTTGCTTCACCTGCAAGAAAAACTGATATCTAAAAGAGAAACAAAAAGAGAGATTAACGATCTCTTACACTACTCAAACCTGAGGTTTCAGACCCTGATAATCAAGGTTAACAACCAATCACCTTCAATTAAAATAAAGTCACCCCCCACATTCTTGTGTGAGGGGGCTGTTGAGTGAACAGGAACTACTTAAACATACCTTACAGAGGCAATACATGGTTGTCGCTAAAAAGTGTGGCTTTCAAGTTCAACTGCTTGGCTTACTTCCCAGCCCCAGCATTCACTACCTCTGTAGCCTTAGGCTGCTGCTTAACCTCTACAACAGCCAGCCTCCCCACCTGCAAAACTGGAACAGTTGACAGCATCCACCTCACAGGGTGAATGCAAAGGATAACTCCAAGCTCTTTTAAGCTATCATTACTGCCACTGCCACCACAACATGCTCCTACTGGGAGGAAGAAATCACAAAGACCCAACCTATATTACATAACACTCTGCCTATTATCTGCTCATTCCATGTTGCCAAAAGAAAACCTGTTATAATAGTAATGTCATGCACTGTTCTAAACACTATACGGTAACTCATCCTAAGTAATCTATGTATAATAACTTAGGTTAAGACTTTAAAAATGAAGACAGTATATTATATTCTCCATTGTGCAGATGAGAAAACTGATAGACTCAGGGGTGAAATAACTTGTCCAGGACCTCACAACGAATTAAGCAGCAGAGTCAGAGCTAGAACCCAAGTAATCTGACCCTGGAACTCTATCAATCAGGATGTTATGTAACTTTGATTAGTTTTATTTTTTTTCTTATTCAGCTATTCTTGCTAGTGGACTGAGAGGGGCCAGAGGTTTATGAACCAACATAATTAACCATCCACATCATCCTCAGATGCTAGCACTTACACATATGCACACACACTCTCACACACTTCAGCCTGTCCTTTTGTGACTTCTGTTTTGTAAGGTGACTCGATGTCACTGGGAAGGGAAGAAAAAAAACAAAGGAAATGAACTATAATAATCAGCTACATTAAATATCTCTTCTCCAAATGCTCACAACCAAAGCCCTTAGTGAGGAAATGTTACATGTGTTAGATATCAGACACCACATTGATTATTTCAGGAAGATTGGCATCAACTTTTATTGCAACCATATGTTTCAGAGAAAATTTGCTCAATGTCCCATGTTTCCCCACTGCCCATTTCAGTAAATGGCACCCCCGCCTTCAGATGTCCACGTAAAATAAACCTGGGAACAACGTGTAATCATCCCTGGTACCCACATTCAATCACCAAATATGCTGTTTTTGAAATCTATACTTCTCTCCATCCCCTAGACCAGGTCACTCTCTCCTAAACTTCTAAAACCTCCTCCTAACTGTTCTGCCATCACTCATACTTACTTTCCTTCCAATCCTCCCAAGAGGTAAGCCGGATTCTTAAGATGTAAACAGGATCATGTCACTCTTTCAGTTAAAAAAAAAAAAAAAAACAACCCTCAAAAGACTTCCCTTTGCCTTTAGGATAAAGTTCAAGCTCCTTAAGATAGCTTGTAAAACTGACTTCTTACTTCTGCTTACTTCTTGGGTCACTTCTTGCCGCTGATCAGTGACCACCCTGTTCCATAATTTACTCACCTTTTTCCAACCCTATTTAACTATTTTCAATTCCCTGAATGTTCATCTGAGCATTAAATCCACTTGATAATGATCATCTGTGCTCCTCTTGGAAAGGAGAAAAGTAGAGTCAAGTAAAATTAGGAGAACTTAAAATACAAAACCTTATAAACAAGAGTGGGCATGGTGGCTCACGCCTGTAATCCCAGCACTGTGGGAGGCTGAGGCAGGTGGATCACCTGAGATCAGGAGTTCAACACCAGCCAGGCCAACACAGTGAAACCCTTTCTCTATTAAAAATACAAAAGTTAGGAGTGGTGGCGCATGCCGGTAGTCCCAGCTACTTGGGAAGTTGAGGCAGGAGAATCACTTGAACCCAGGAGGCAGAGGTTGCCATGAGCTGAGATTGCGCCACTGCACCCCAGCCTGGGTGACAGAGCAAGACCCTGTCTCAAAAAAACAAACAAAAAAAACCTTATAAACAAAAGAGACAACTGTGAGAATTATCACTGCTTGCTGCTGGAAACTTGCATTTTACTACACCCTCCTCCTTCTCTATTGGCATCTTCAAATTTCTTTTCCTGAAGTGTATTTTTTTAAGAAATGGGTCAGAGATGCAAATTTCTCTTCCTCTATTAAGACTTTGTGCACAGTAGTTCACACCTGTAACCCCAGTATTTTGGGAGGCTGTCGAAAGAGGATTGCTTGAGGCCAACAGTTTGAGACAAGCATGGACAACATAGTGATAACCCCATCTCTACAAAAAAACAAATTAGCCAGCCAGGTACATGCATGTAGTCACCGCTACCTGGGAGGCTGAGGCAGGAGGATCGTCTGAGCCCAGAAGGTTGAGGTTGCAGTGAACCATAACTGCACCACTGCACTCCAGACTGGGCAACAGAATAAGACTTTAAAAAAAAAAGACTTTAACATCTGATTAGACAATCAAATCTTTTGCCAGATACAGAAATGACAGACATCTGCTTCAAAGACAAAAGGAAAGAGGAACAGAGGAACAGAGAGATTAAAAATATGTATTAGAAAACAAAGAGCTGAAATACAGACAAACAGATACAAAGAAACAGGAGCCACATCACATTAGTAACTGCATTCCCAGTATCTAGGGCTCAGCACATAGTAGCTGCTTAATAAATACTTCTTGATTTGCAAGTTGGATACATGGATAAACAGACAAAATTCTAAAAACTGGTAACATCATTTGCTATCTCTGAGAAATTCATAAAGAAAAAAAAACATCTACTCAAACTTCCCTGGATAGCCTGCCTTTTAAAGATATCACAGATCTTTAACTCACTGCATTAAAAAAAAAAATCAAAAACTGAAGTCAAACAATTTTTAATTTAAAACTTGATTTTTATTATAGCAAGCATCTTAGTAGAGTCATAAGGCAAATTTGTGATAAAGTAAAATCATATTTTCATATGTTAAACATTTCATAGCGTCTCAGGGCCTATTTTAAAGGAACTATATATTGCTTATTTTGTATATTTTATGGGGTTTATAGTAAACTTAGTTATTTTATTTAAATTAGAACAAGTTAGAGTTGCTGAGTCTTTCCTTCTGTGTCATTCTGATTAAAGCTATGATTGAATGCTTGAGTCCTCATTTATCTCTGGTTTTAATTAGGATGAACCTATGTGCCAGTCTGCCTAGGAGAGTACTAATTTATGCCTATTATGAATATATAATTATTAATAACTCACTTCATCATTCTCTAAAGTGTCAGAGTTTGGACAATAAATTGTACTGTGACTCTAGTTACATTGTACCATACTGGGGAAAAATGCTAACTAAAAATATCTACTTAACAAGGAAGTTTCCAGAATACATTGTGGTACACAGCAGAGGCTTCATGAAGCAGTTTCTGGTTACCTCCTTATGTAAACTAACAAACTGATGTATATGCACTGCCCCTGAGATTTTGAGTTATAGGTGGGGAGGAGCATTCTGTCTTCCACTCTATCTGTACTTAACGCACTGCCACCACCACCAGCACAACACGAGAGATGGGCCTGAAATATTGGCCTCACAGTTTTCTATTTATCTAATGTATGTTGAAAAGAGCTAAATTGACACTAAGGATGTACAAGTTGTTGAGGACCATTAACAATTTAGCAATTAGAGGCAAGAAGAACAGACAAGGACTTTCTTAAAGAAGGGGCAGAGAGACAGAAGCTCAAAACAGAAGGCTGCTGTAAGATTCCTGGCCAAGAACAGTCATGAATGCTTACACCAAAGAATCCTGCAGTTCACCTTCTAATGACTTAAGACCCTGCTGAGAAAACTGAAGGATGTAGGGACAGGGAGGAGTTTGATTTTAGGTGCTAGCTGAATGTGAAACAGGAGAACCTAGAGGAGAGTACCAACCTACACAGAGGTAATAAGGAGTGTGATTGTTACCTTCATCCCACAAAGAGCAGGAACACAGCATTTTATCTAACCAGTCTTGATAAAACTTAAATATGAGAGTCAAAGGGAAACATTTAAATCATAACATGATATTAAATAATGCAGAAAAATGGCACATATGACTCAGCAGAAAAACAGTAGAGAAAATCATAACTCTTTTAACCTCTAAAGTTTAAAACCAATGATGAAAATATGGAAACAAATAGCAGTAACATCACCTTACATTTATATAGTTCTTTAAAGCTCACAAAGTCCTTTCGCTTCCATAATGAAATGTAACCCTCAACTCTGAGGTAGATGAGGACCATTACCTTCAGTGAAAGGAGGAGACAGGGACTCAGGAAGTAAGCATAGGACTGAAGGTCACACAGGAAGTGAAGAAGCTAAATAAAACAAACCCATCTTCACCAAGGGAAGATTCTGGGTTGCAAAAAGAAGACATGAACATAATATCAATCCTCAGCAAAATGCTGTGAAATATTATTTTAAAAACTAAGAAAAAAATTGAACACCTGTTTTGAGACTCTAAAAAGTATTATGAATGAGTCATCTGGAACTAACACTATTTTCTACTTTTAGAAAGAGTTTTAAGATCCTTAAAAGTTCAAGGAAATTCCAATGGCATTTCAGATAGGGCTGTCAGCAAGACAAATGACAGATTCTCTCTTCGGGCAGACTGAAACCAGATCTTGCCCTGGTCACCACTGAAACTCCTTTTACTCAGCACACTGGAACATGGTACTCCAGATAGTTACTGAATGAAGTGTAAGTGCATTCTGTCTTGACATACAAATTCAAGAAATGCAGGCTAGAGGGGATAGTAAAATGATTCATAGTTAAATCAGCACCTACAATAAGAAGGATATGATTACTGGATTGACTTAAACATGCAAGAAGACCTATCTCAGGGCTCCAAGCTGGTCTTTTCCAAATGTTTTAATCAATAGTTTGAAAATATAAAACAATAACCATTATTTCCATGTCAGCTACCTTTATCATTATTGAACACTTACATCTTTGCATTATGGTAAGTACTTTGCAAGTACACTCTTACATATTCCTCCAAGCATCTTTTTGAAGAAATACTGTAATCCCATTGCACGGATGAAAAAACTGAGACTTTACAAAAGGCTATGCAATCTTCTCAGGATTACAGAACTAGTGAATGACAAAGCAAGGATGCAGACCTCACTCAGCCTTTCTGATTCCCAAGCCTGTCTTTTAAACAAATGTATGTATTATACTTATCAAATCTGTGGAGGATATAGAGCTATGAAGGACACACAATACAGGGAAGGATGTCATGTTTTGAATCAGAACTGAAAATAAGTTTAACAGCTCTCCTGAGGACACGAATTATCTACAGTACTAATAAAGAATAGAGAGATCAGATTTATTCTGCATAGACCATCAGGGAATTATTATTTCTTATTGAATTTCTTAGTGCTTTTCAAAGGAGCTTTCCTACCTAAAAGTGCTTAATAGGAAGCTGGCTGATGTGTCAGAAATGTTCTACAAGGGTGGAGTTCAGAATATACGACCTGAAAGTCCCCCCAGTTTCATTTACTTCAGAAAACATCTTAGAACACAAGCGGGGACTCCAAGTTGATGATTCTATTAACGTACATTTTTCATAATCTGAAACTTTATTTTCCTATCACATTCATTCCAGGTATTTTTTCCTACATCAGTGTCCTTCTGAAATACTGCATATATTAATAGTATGACCATATATATGCACAAGAAGTTCCCTGTAGCATTATTTGTTTTTTTTTTTTTTTTTTTTGAGATGGAGTCTAGCTCTGTCGCCCAGGCTGGAGTGCAGTGCCGCAATCTTGGCTCACTGCAACCTCCGCCTCCCGGGTTCAAGCGATTCTCCTGCCTCAGCCTCCCAAGCAGGAGTAACTGGGAGTACAGGTGCCCGCCGCCACGCGCAGCTGATTTTTGTATTTTTTTAGTAGAGACGGGGTTTCACTGTGTTGGTCAGGCTGGTTTCAAACTCCTGACCTCGTGATCTGCCCGTAATCTGCTGGGATTACAAGCGTGAGCCACTGCACCTGGCCCTAATTTTTTTAAAAAAGGAAACAACCTGGATGGCCAAAGCATATAGTTAATTATGGAATACAATGTAGGAGTAAAAAGACTGGGTTACAGCACTTTGGGAGGCCAAGGCAGGCGGATCACCTGAGGTCAGGAGTTCAAGACCAGCCTGCCCAACATGGCAAAACCCTGAATCTACTAAAAATACAAAATATTAGCTGGGCATGGTGGTGGGCGCCTGTAATCCCAGCTACTCGGGAGGCTAAGGCAGGAGAATCACTTGAACACAGGAGGCAAAGGTTGCAGTGAGCTGAGATTGCACCACTGCACTCCAGTCTGGGTGACAAGAGCAAAACTCCGTCTCAAAAAAAAAAAAGACTGGGTTAGATGGCGAAAGAGGCCATACAATATGTATGAAATAGTAACATGTCAAAAAAAATACATAAAAGATTATGTATAAGCACGTTTATGATAGCATGATCATTCATACCAAAAAATTACAGACAACCTAACAGCCAACGCAGAGTAGGCTGGTACAATTTTCCAAAGAACTAAATTAAGATAAACACTCAACTTGAAAATGCTGGCAGACGTACGCTCTTCCTTAAATAGCATATATCTGGAGATTTTGCTTGTTGGTTTCAGTTCTTGCTTTTGCCAAAATTATCTCATGTGACTCCTCTTTTTCAGGTACATTAATGGTAATATATTCATGCAAATCAATAATAAAATGAATAATGTGCATATATCAATGTATTAAACGCACATTTAACTTACCTAAATTCAACCATATGTTTTAGGCAACAAATCATGGACACTAATTGCAAGCCAGCTATGTCATTGTGTTCTTAACTACACAAGCTGGTCTAAAACTTTCAATACAACTGGTTGTACTGAAAATATTGTGGGTTGTAAATTATACAAAAATCCATGTATTCTGTTAATGAGCCATCAGTAGATTCTGTTGGGAAATTTCTGTTCATGTGTGTGGTGAACAGAGGTGAAGTAATGCACTATAAAACAATGATCTTTTTTATCCCTTCTTAAAATTAACTCAAGTATTTTTGGACCCTAGCCCCTATTTAAGATGTAATTCCACTATACATCTAGAAAAAGGATAGAATGAAATAAGTATTAGCATTCATCAAACATAGTACGAGACACGGACAATCATAAGAGCTTTATACATATTATTCCATTTAATGCTTACAAAAACCTTGAAACAGGTATATCTCCAGTTTTACAACTGAGGACACTTAGGCACAGGCAGAGATTACTCACAACCTGAATATGAAGGACTTTCATTTTATTTTTTAAAAAATGCTGTCCCCTTGCAATTCCCTAACGAGTTGCAGATATAAGTGTATTTTTTATACCACTTGAATTCAGTTTCCCTCTGAAACTCTAATGAAAATACCATCCCTCCCCTCAACATATCCTCCCCATCCTAATGGCCCTTTACCCAGAAAGATGTGCTCTGCAAAAGCTTAAACTGGCATGTCTACTTTTCAAAGTGCTCATTAACAATGTGATAATGAACAATGTGAATGCAGACATCTGCTTGGTTCTAAAAATGAGGTCTACGCTGGCGCAGTGACTCACGCTGGTAATCCCAGCACTTTGGGAGGCCAAGGCAGGAGGACTGCTAGCAGCCAGCAGTTCAAGATCAGCCTGGCCAACATAACACGACAAAAAAAAAAAAAAGTATTAGCTAGGTGTAGTGGCACACACCTGTAGTCCCAGCTACTCCTGAGGCTGAGGCGGGAGGATTCTGTGAACCCAGGAGTTTGAGGTCACAGTGAGCTATGATTACACCACTACACTCTAGCCTGTGCGACAGAGCGAGACCCTGTGTCTTAAAAAATTAAACAAATACAGATTATGAAATATAATCTTTTCATCAATCAATCATTAGAGTTCAAAAGATTATATCTTAAGTTGAGGGATAAAATAAAACAAAGTAAAAATGAGGCCTAAATACGGCACTTCAAAGTGGGATGAAAAAGGCCCAATTAGCCTACCCTCTTCTCATTCTTCTGTGTGCAGTCCAGAATAAAGAAAGAAGAAAGTCTGAGACAGATGAAAGCATGGAATAGAAACAAAACCACAGGCTACCAAAGACATGATTTTCAACTTTTTTAAAGGAGGTATTAGGCTTTATTTTAGCCCCTAATATGGGTTCACTGGGAAAACTGACCACCTACGGTTAAGTTAGGGAATATACTTTTGTTTTTCCTACCACATGCAGCTAGGTCACCAGCGGAATAAGTTAAAATATAACTGGTCTGTTCTTTATGAGCCCTTTCAGTTGTTGACATGTACTATTTTGACAACCTAATTAATACCAATAGGAAATTCTGTCTTACTAATATCAAATATTTGGTGACAAAGGTGAAGTAATGCATTAAAACATTGGTTTCCATCCTTAATACTAAAAGCAAAATTATCTTCTCATTTCCTATAGAGATAAATGAAACACCTGGAGAGCTAATATTTAAGCTACAACCAATTAAAAAGAAATACCTGGCTGGGCAAATGTATATTTAGAAGTACAAACTGAACATCAAAATATCCTTCCTTTAGGCAGTTCAAATAACTTCTATATGAATACAAAGGCTGAATGCATGCTTAACAATAATGATACAGAAATATTTCATCACAGCAGATGCAAAATGTATCATCATGTCACCCAGGTTCACGCCATTTTCAAACACATCTATCATCAGACACTGATCAACTTCATGCATGCTAGTTTAAATTTTACCCTCTAAGGAGATGCGTTACAAAATGCAGGTAGACACACATCCAAATGTTTAGCCCAATTTTAATTTGTTTTAAATAAAGCTTTTTCTATATGCAATGCATGTATCTGTTCAAAAACAAAGTCAATACTATACCTGGTTATTTCTTCTTTAAGTTTACATGGATCTTCAGCATAGAATTTAATACCAAAATACAAAGTATATGGAGGTCCAGCTAAAATAAGAAATAGAAATTAAATTTCACTAAAATCATAAATTAGTCAAAGTTACAGTATATTATACAGCTATTCACAATTACACTCCAAGATTGTCTAAAGAAACAAGAAAACATAAGATAAAAACAGCAAGGTTCAGAACTGTGACGATAGGACCTTGACACATACACACACATAGATAAAAGACACGGCCAAATACACCAGAATGTTGCTGGTTCTTATGTCTGGTTGGTGAGGTTATGGACAATTTTTATTATATATGTTTTTCCCATTTTCTACAGTATATATGTAATTTTTCATAGTGAAGAAAGAAAAAAAAATAAATGGTTTAAAAAACCACCCACCTATCATTTCATTAAAAAAAAAATAGTTTTTAAACCTATCTGCAAAAAGCTGAAAACAACTTAAATGCTCAGCAGCATGCGGACTATTTAAGTCAGCCCCAGCCACAGGACATATACCATGCAAATGTTTAAACAGGCAGAAGGGCATCTGCATGTGCTCATGTGGAAAAGACCAACTATCTAAATTTCCGAGCACAGAAATATCATACCTTTTGTGAAAAAGTATCAGTTAATATATATTTGAGGTTTTTTTCCTGGAAGAGTACAAAAAAAATTACTAAATGGCAAACTCTGGGAAGAAGGGCTAGAAACATTCTATCCTTAAACTAATTCATTAGAATTTTCTTATGATAACTCTTACCTTTTTTTACAGGAAATAAGTCATCAGTGAGGCTACATAATAAAATTAGGGACAATATTTGTTTCATTCTTAAACATTTCTGAATCTAAAAATGTGTTCTCACGTATTTAAGAAAACCTTTCTCATCTCATTAATTTACCAAAGAAGAACTATGCCTACAAACTTTTTTTTAAAATCAGAAACAAAGCCTGGAATTGTATGTACATGGGCAAATAAAAAATAAACACTCATATTGTGCAAGAAGACACAAACCCCTTGGGTGCTGAACACATTATATTATGCTTTTACTAGAAATATTTTTATTTCTGAGGGTATCAATCTAATCTGTACTATTTCCAAAAGTGCATATTTCCAAGCTGTGCAGTAACTAGATCTAATACACTTTGTTTTTAAAAGGATTTGTTTTGTTACCTGGTATACCAATTAGTGGTTACGGGTGTTAATTTTGTTTTCCAACAAAAGCTCTCCCACAAATTAAAAAGAAAAGATGTGAAGTATGCATCTCAGTAAAAGTCTTCCATACTATCTAAACTGATAAAGTAACCCCAGTCTCGCTATTCTTAACTGAATAAATAAAGTCACAAATTTAGAAACTGGGGAAAAGAAATTAAAAAGAACAAGAATAAAGGTATCATGTATTTATAACATATGAACTATGTTACTATTTATTAATATTACATACACATACTTATGTGTGCAGCACCCCGGAACCCTGTTCCTGGCATGTGGCAGACCATCAAGATGAGGATCCTGCCCCTCCCCTCATCTGTGCCTTCCTGTGTAAAGACACTCCTTATGCTACAGCTTTTTTAAAAACTAAACTTTAAAAGAAACTGCTAGAATTTCCTATTATTGGAGTTGATTCCTTATGTTTAACTTTTATGTTTGTTTAACCACTGTGTTTGTATTTCTGACAAATACACCTCTATCCCTGAACACAGATGTCAGGGAGGAACAGACTATTAAATATTTAGAAGAGCCAGGAAGTCCACCCTCAGCTTATCCGTCTGTGTCAATCAAGCTCCATGTTCCTGAGCAGATGGGTCTGCCTGTGCCCACTGGCAGCTGTGGTTGGTACCTAGGGGGCGGGGAGGAGCACAGATGCTGCTGAGATGGTGCACAAAGGGAAGAGGCCTTCTCCAGGCCTCAGAGCTGCTTCTATTCTTTGGAACATGACAGATTACACTCTATTCACCAAGCCCACACATTTCAAATGTTCAGTATGAACAGTTAAGCAAAAATGTTAAAAGTACACAATTAAAAACATTAGGTTTTGGCTAATTTTCTCTAAGGTCTTCTGGCCCAAACTAGACCTTCATTTCCCATTCACATATAAAATGGCTGTGTTCTAAATATAAGGCATTATTACCATTTGGTTACATTTCATAATGTATGAAAACGTTTCATAAACATTTGATTCTCAACAACAAAAACTTGGGAACATATGCAAGGCACATTAAACTCCAAGGAGTTAAACAACTTGCCTAAAATCACAGGGAAGAAAAAAAAGTTTGCTATTATCTAGGGCTCAGTGCTTTGGGGTGCACCATTCTATACAGCTTCTCAGGGAAATACAAAATAATAATACCTTTAGAGTGAGGTAATACTCTCATATGCATCACTGTTTCAGAAAGCAATCAAAGGCTATAGAAATGAACATTTTGGACAAGGATATGTCTAGCCAGATATTTTTTGGCTCCCTATTCTAAGACTGACTACAAAAAAGTAAGGTGCTGATAATTCAAATTACAAAATTATTGTCTTGAATCCACATCATTCCATGGACTCAAACGTTTAAGAAACTCTTATGTAAAGTGAAGTTAATATTGCTTCACTTTAGCAAAAAATACAGAAGCCAAAAACTGGGAATCCTCTATATTTTGTGTAGACTAATTTTGAGGTCTTTGATAAGGAGTTTCTCATTAACTCAAGGAGAAATAAATCAAGATTAACTATAAGCATTCTGGTAACTAGCAAATGTTCTGTCATTTTTATAGATTCTCTTTCTGACTAATCTATTAGAGATTTGATAGCCATTTTCCTTCACTATCAAATAATTTCATAAGATAAAATGTAAGGATTCTTCAGTCACTAACGTTTCGTCAATTATAATACCAGTTGTTTTATTCTTACTATACATCAATGGTTTTTTTTTTTGAGACGGAGTCTCGCTCTGTCATCCAGGCTGGAGTGCAGTGGTGGGATCTCAGGTCACTGCAACCTCCGCCTCCTGGGTTTTAAGCCATCCTCTCTGCCTCAGCCTCCCGAATAGCTGGGATTACAGGCACTCGCCACCACATCTGGTTAATTTTTGTATTTTTAGCAGAGACGAGGCTTCACCATGTTGGCCAGGCTGGTCTTCAACTCCTGACCTCAGGTGATCCACCTGCCTCAGCCTCCCAAACTGCTGGGATTACAGGCATAGGACACCACGTGTCTTATGCAAATTTTTAATATTGCATTTTTAGAATGAAAAAGTGACTGCATTATAGACTGATACTTAAATAAAATATTTCATACCATGTAAATAAGTAGACACTTTAAATGTGCTTAGGAACACTTTAATAATGCACCTTAAAATAATTAACATTTTTTCATCACCTTGATAGAAATATCAACTTTTCCTATAAAAGAAACCTGTGAGTTTATTTTAAAATAATTGGCTGGGTGCAGTGGCTCACACCTGTAATCCCAGCACTTTTGGAAGGCTCAGGTGGGTGGATCACCTGAGGTCAGGAATTCGAGACCAGCCTGACCAACATGGCGAAACCCCATCTCTACTAAAAATACAAAAAAAAAAAAAAAAATCACCTGGGCATGGTGGTGGGCGCTTGTAATCCCAGCTACTTGTGAGGCTGAGGCAGAAGAATTGCTTGAACGCAGGAGGCAGAGATTGCAGTGAGCCAAGAGCTCGCCACTGCACTCCAGCCTGGGTGCCAGAGCAAGATACCGCCTCAAAAAAAAAAAAAAAAAAAAAAATCATTCCTGAAATTTTTCTGGTTTTCCAGCTGGTATTTTTTTAATTGGTTCAAATATGCTAGAGTTGTAACTTATAAACTCCAGTGGTTTCCACTACAGAGGTGGAAAGGCAATGAGAAACAACAATGATGCTGACATTCATAGAAACAGGACTTTCGGATGGCTTTGCAGTCCCGGTTTCCAGTTCCTTTTGGAAGCAGAGCTACATTCCTGCCCTTGGATCCATGGAGCATCGCACAACCAATACTATCACAGGAAACAAGCTGACATGCACAGAAAATACAGACTCAGAATGGGGATAATGAATGCCAGAAGAATCCACTCCGTTTTGATTAGCAATAATTCACACAGTTCAGCAAAATGCTTTAATGGGGAACAGAGTTTCAGTTTAGGGAGATTAAAATGTTTTGGAGATGGACAGTGATGACGGTTGCACAACAACGTAAATGTACCTAATGCCACTGAATTGCACACAAAAATGGTTAAAAGGATCCATTTTATATGTTATGTACCTTTTATTTCAATTGAAACAGACAATTTTTTTAAAAAGAGTATTTTTTGCACACTTAAGGAGCCTCTGTGCTCATAAATAAAAACTTGGGTTCTGGAAATTAAGATTAAGGAATATATACTTAATTATATTGCATCTCCTTATAATATTCGTACTGATAAAACCAAAAAGCTAGCTCCCAAAAATGGTCTCTCTCTGAAGACCACTTTTCAGATCACAAAGGCACCTCTTACTTACTGGCTTAGGAAACTGAGTAGTCTGAATGGCAAAACCATGCCATAACCCAAGAAACTCAAGCTCTTTAAAAGCTTGGACATTATGACCCATCCCTGCAGCCCACCTACCACCCGTTAATGTCTATTTGCCTTTTTTGTTTTAAGGTCAAATTTTAAAGACAAGCATACAGAAAAACCACAGACAAAATCAAGGGAAGGCCTGCCTCTAGGAAAAATTCCATACTAAGATCCACTCAGAAATTGATTAAATTTAATCTGACTTTGGAGAGGGCCTAGCAATGCACACAATACACACACTCCCATATTCTGGTACTCAAGTACTAGTATTCACTTCTTTCTCCAGTAGTAAAGCCCACTTCTGCACCCAACTAATCATGGACTTTGTCATCGTTTTCAAGCCACCCTTTAACAAAGTAAAAGCTAAATACCTACTGTTGATCAGTTCTTTGTGTTCAGCAAGGGTTTTTGCAGGATCCAGCCAATACTGTGTGAGGAAGAAAAGGACAATTAAAGAAATTAGTTGCTTTTCATTAGCTTTTACTTCAAGAATATTTGCAAAATGTTATTTAAACAACATTTTAAAACTTGGTAAGTTAAACACTTCTCTCATATACACACACAAACATACATAAGAGTTTTCTGCAGCAAGAACAGTAAAAGAAAAAATAGGCCAGGCACGGTGGCTCACACCTGAAATCCCAGCACTTTGGGAGGCAGGGGAAGAAGGACCGCTTGAGGCCAGAAGTTTAAGACCACCCTGGCCAATATGGCATGACCCCATCTTTTAAAAATAACATTAAATTAAAAATAAAATACAAAGAGAAAGATGATGCTGACGTTGGAAGAGAGGCAAAGAAGAGCAGCAGTACTTGCTGGGTCCCTGGTTGAATTATCATACTGATTATAATGTGACATCCAAATGCTTACAAGTGACTTCTGACTATTTTTGGCGGGAAAATAATGGCCTCAAAAAAAATGTCCTCCAAGTCTCTTTCCAAAGTCTCCATCATCCCAAGCACTGCTCCCCTTAGAGCCATGTCTCCTCCTAATACGTCCTCACCATCTTTGCTTCCAGTCTCATCCCTACAGGTATTGCTGCTAGGTGTTAGGAAGAAAGCAATCAAATCCTCATTAAGGATCTAGGAGAGCAGTTCAGCACAGTGGCTGAGGGCCTGAATCCCAGGGCAGACCCATAGAGAGTCTGTTCTGACTCTCCCCATGTCATTGCCATGTAACTTAGGACAAGTGACTGGACACCACTGGACCTTCCTCATAAGGTTGCTGTGCAGATTAAATAAGTTAATCCAGGTAAAGTCTTTAGAATAGCCCCTAGCTCAGGCTACACATGCTAAGAATGATTAGGTCACCTCTAATAACTGCCTTTGGCCAGTCTAAGATACCTACTTATTAATTCAAATTCACAGTTAATGAACAGAATTTCAAGTGGTGGCAGGAGAATTCGGGGTCCTGGGGAGAGGCCTTCCTTTAAATCTCACAATTATGAAGTAGAATTATCGAAAGAAAGAGATGAGGTAAGCCTCTAGCTTCGCCTCTCCATCTGTGGGAAGAGCAGGGCAGAAGCCAAGGAAGCACAGAGGGCACTGGAGTTCCCACAAAAGCAGAGTCAAAGGGATAAGGGCTGCCCTGGAGGGTCAGGGGAGGGCAGAGATGGAATCACTCCCACACTCTCCTAGCCAGATGCTGGGGACCCCCAGGGCCAAGCCACTCAGTTTCCATTTCCTCGTGTTCCTTAATGAAGAAGGGGCAATTCCCACCACAGCGAGGTAGGAGCTGACCCACCTTGAGCCACGTTCCATCCAGCACTCATGCACTGGTGCAGTTCCCCACTTTCCTTCCCCTCAGTTGAGGGCAGAATGCTTGTTCTGCTATGTAACGGTAGCAATAATTATAAATGGCAATTATAATGCTTTATGCAATCCCCTTACCCTTTATTCCTAATTATGAATGCAATTATTCATACTATGAATACTATGACTATGAATACAACTGTTGTAGTCATTTTACTGTAAGATTTTATAACTATACTAAACTCTATTCACGCATATATAAGCTTCATTATTTGTCACTCACAGCAGTTTCCATTTTTTGACTTTTTTTTTAAAAAAAGTAGAGTAACCAACATATCTAAGTGTAGCAACTAAAAACTAAAAATAAAAACTAAAATGTTCATTATTCTGGTTTTCATCATGTCTTATTTTTCAAAGGTCTAGAATCACTCACTTTTAAAACAGAAAGTGTATTTGAGGCAGAGGATGTGTCAGTGAAATGCTCTTGGAGCCCACAGCGACTAAAAACGAGGCTTTGGTGTTAAAATTATGATTCCCAGGGAAACTGTAGCTCATTCAAGTAGCGTAAAATCAATCCAAACGTTAAGCTGTGTGTTGGACACAACGCAGACCCATCCCTTTACATATATAAAACTGTGGGTTCTTCATGAAATGGAAACATGAGGTGAGGGGACTATTTCTTGCCATTCATGTTAAACAAAAAGGTTTTACTATCCCCTGAATTTTCCAATGAAGAGAAAACCAAGGAAAACAAACACAAATACTCATTAACACTTGCATTCGGTTTCCACTGCTGCCGTAACAAATTACCACAAGCTTAGAGGCTAAAACAACACCCGTTTATTATCTCAGAGTGCTGAAAGTTAGTGTCTTTCTTTGCTTCAAATTTCACAAGGCTAAAATCAAGATGTCAGCCTGCTGGGGTCTTGGAGAGCTGGTTGGTTAGGGGACCGTATTCCCTAGAGCACAGTAAGGGAGAGGGCTTCTGGATGCGTTATTAGAGGCTCTCCCAGTTTCTCCAGGTGTCAAGGCACATGTAACATTGGGATTTAATTTCACGCCCTACGCTACACTTACACATGAAGTGTCAATATGTGCTTGTGGCAAGAAGGGAAAAAAGGAGGCTTTGGTCTTATTACTGTCTGTCTAATCTTGTTCTGAAACTAGTAAGGGGCAGAAATCAGAGTTTTAAATTTCTTCTTCTATCATCATCATCATCATCATCATCCCAAAAGACAACCTTTGTAATTTTTTTTCAGATTTTTTGATTCATTTTGTTTTGTTTTGTCTTTGTTTTCTTGTCTCCAGAATGCTCTTCAGTCACTAAAGCCAGCTAAAGAAAATAGGAAGAAAAAATTTTAACTACATACAATGGGAAAAACTGGTTAATCTATCAAAAAATTTACATTAATGATAATCTGTTCTATTTTAAAATAAATCTCTTTCCTTGAGAGTGATTAAATTTGAGAGGTGAAAAAAGTAAAATAACAGTTTCAAGAAAAGTTAGAAATTACAATTCTGCAGCACGAAGCAGCAGCAGCAAGACTCAGTCAAAGGCTATTCAATCAACTCACTGCACGTTTGCTATGCTAAGCATCACCCTAGAGCCGGCCACGCACAAATCTCATTTGATCAAAATGGAAACCAGGGGTTACAGAGGTCAGACAATGATAAATGCCCAAGAACATAAATAATAAACACAAGTCACCAGGTTTCAGAAGCCAAGATCTTGAAATGTAAAACCCACTTACGTTCAACCAAGGGAAAGATGTGACCTTGGAACCAAAGCAGCCATGCTATGATGGCACTTGTCACCATTCATTATCAACGAGCAATCAAACACAGCACATGGAAGATCAGAGTGAAACACAGCAGCCTGTTACTCTATAGTTTAAGAGAAAAAAAGGGCACAAAAAATTGCCAATGAACACAATATCCCTGTTTTAAGGAATACATCCAGAATACTGGTCATGGAGTGCCAATATTCTGGAGGTAGACTCTAAAACTGGGATATCATTCATTCATTCATCACTTATGGATATCCACTATACATGTTCTCTACATGACATGTCAGACACTGTCCTGAGTAGTATGGGAACACAAAGTTGAATCAGACCCGTGACTAACCTCACACTCACAGCCTAGCAGGAGACACACAGCCATGTAATTACAATACAATGTGGTGAGACAATAATTACTTATATAAGATGAATACATATGAGATAATAAAATCATGTACAAGGAAAATTAACTGCAGGGTGAGTATACAATGGCTTTACTAACAAAAAATCGTTAAATAGCATGTTCAAAAAAAACTTTCTCAAAATACATAAATGGGGGATACCAGAACCTTAAATCTGTATAAAGTACATGTCTATCAGCTCAACTGCTCTTAAAGCAAGTGAGTAAATTTCCATGTAATAACACAGAATGTAATACTCTAAGTCCCTTACAATTGAACACCCTATTGAAGTCAGTGTTGCCTAACAGCTAACAAATACTCAGCTAAGCAATCAATATTCATGGAGAACTTCCAGAAAGGGAAGTAGTCCATTCAGTCTTTCCACCTGCCCCACGTGAGGGGCAAGAGGAGCAGAGAGCTGAGAACCATGCAGTGTGGTGCCCTAAGAGACTGTTCTTTTGGAGTCTCCTAGAGTTCTAATAGAATAAACCCTAAATTTTTTTAAATAAAGGACAGCATGCAATAATTGGAGCTGTGCTGCATCTTATTTCACACTGGGTCCAATGTTGATTCAGAGAATGGTTTCTCTGAATTGTACCCTGGTGTGCTGCCTCTTGCCTAGCCAGATGGTCACGAGGAGAAATAGCCCTATCTCTCATTCTCTCTCAACATTCAAGCTGTCCATTCTCTAGGATAATCACTCAAACACTTTCCCCTTCCCCACTCCCCTCTCTCTCCTATTTCAAATGTATACTATGTAGTCTGTATATGCTGACAAGCTGGATGAGATCCCATTTTGTAGGAAGGTAACAATGAACCCAAACAGACCCTGCTCTCTGATTTCGCACAGTCCACTCCTAACATACTGTATCCTAAACACTCGATCACTGAGGAGTCATGGTGACAGTCCTCTCGGACTCTGCCCCTTTGCCAGAGTAGAAGAGGTAAAGCAGCTAGACAGCCTTACCACTTCAGGCCTGTCAATCTTAATCACAGCACTGATGTAACCCGGAGAGCAATGACAGACCCTTCTTACTCTCTGACAGTCCTGGCTAAATGCCCTTGGCTGCTTTCATCCACCTTGGCTGATAACTTCTCAATTTCATCAATTTCCTTGGTAACAGTCTCAGAATTAGGTTCTGAAACTCTAATAGTGCCCAGCCAATCAATATCCTAATCTTCAAAAGATATATATTAAATTTGGGGTCCATCCTTTCATATGTCAACTGTTCTTTCAGAGTCTCCTAGAGTTCTAATAGTAGAATAAACCCTAAAAAATTTTTAAAAAGAAAGGACACCATGAAATAATGAGAGTTTGCTGCATCTTATTTCACCCAGAGTCCAATGCTGACTCTCTTTTGGAGAATTTAAGAATGTTACATTGACATTTAATAAAGTTTCCTGTAGGCCAAATAAAAGGACTTAAAAGCACACACAGTTTTCATTAATATAGCAAAACAACCTCTTGATCTAAGAGAGTAAAAACAGAGTTGGTCATGTACCATTGACAACAGAGCCACAAAGATCTCAAAAGTGATATAACAGGTCACTCCTGGGGAGTTCTAGGACTCAACATAATTCACATATATGTTTCAAGGAATCCAGGACTTAGGTTATGGCTATTTGTGCTTTTCCCACTGACCCTGTAAACAGATCTATGGCCCTCTAAGCAACATCAAGAGGACATGGCTTTAATTTGCTCCTTCATATGAGTCACAGAAGCCTTAGGACCTCAAGTAAAACCACCATAATAGAGCTATCTTGCAGTGGCGACAAAAACAAGGGCCTGTCACTGGAGTGATCTACAGGGAGGGAGAGATCATTACAACTGGCCCCATTTTTCAGCAAAAGTGAATTTCAAGAAATCTCTGATGGACCATGTGGCTTCTCATAAAGTGTCACTGGCCCTGGGAATACTCCTCATTTCTCATCCATGGACCCTGACACTACTCTAAGGTTACAGAAATGCAATAATAACAGCTAGCATTTATTAAGTTTTTGCAATGTGACAGGCACTGTTGAGGACTCTACATGTGTTTACTCTTTTAATCCTCTTAATAACTCTATGAAGAACTATTATAATTACCATTTTATAAATGAGGAAACTGAAACACTGAGTAAACAACTTGCCCAAAAGTACAGAACAGCAGCTCCAACAAACTGAAGCCATTCCATCTTATACTCGGGCCAAACTACTTTCTAGAATATTGTCTAAGAAGTAATGCACAACTTAAATTTCAAGATTCTTACTCTCAACTAATACTCTTCTCCCAACTCACTTTAATATTCTGACTCCACCAAGACACCCAATTCATTGACCCTACTACCTTTTCATTGTCCCTCGCTGATGCCCCCAACCAATGTCATTTCCCTCACTATTCATTATAATCATTCACTTGCAAGTGTCCTCAACTTCCTTGCACATCCTTGCTTCCATAATACCTACAGGAAAAAAAAAAAAAAACACCCATGGGTACCTCCAATTCCCTGCATTCTCCATGCTAGCACCCAAGGAGCTGAACATAACTGGAGGCTCAGATTGCACAACCATAGGTGGGCTTGCTTTACATTCATTAGCAATAACCCAAGGGAACCCTTGGTATCATGCAGAATCCTACTACATTTTATTCCGTCATTCTCCTTAATAATTCTTGACACTTTCTCCTCTGTCCTTAAACTTCCAACAACTCCTTTCCCTTCCTCACTCTCAGCTGAAGATCTTCATTACTTCACTGAAAATGGAAACAATCAGAAGAGAAATGCGTATGCATCCTGGCCCCGACGACCAACCTGCTTGCATCTGAGCTTTTGTTCTGCCTTCTCTCCTGTCGCTGTGGAGGAACTGTCCATGTTCCACTTAGGCTCATCCCTTTCTCATCTATTCAGGAACATGGTTCCAGCAACCTTCTGTTCTCTTTCCTGCATCATGAAGGTTTCCCTTTTGACAGAATCATTCTTGGAAGAATGGTGTCTTTATTTCTCCCATCTTCAAAACAAAACCAAAGAACTTTGACTCCCATACCTGTCCATTTCACTTCTGTGCTTTGAAATAAATCTCTGGATGAGAAAAAAAAAAAAGTTGTTCTACATTCTCTCATCTCCTCATGGTCCCATTTTAGTATTTACTGCAATTACCTCCACGTTGTTCCATCATCCATGTTCTTGAAATATGTCACACGCTTCTAGGACACTCCTCAATCTTGCTTCTCCTCCCGTCTCACTGGCCACGTCTTCAAAATCTGTTGCTGGTTGCTCATATTTCCCTGACCAGGAAAGGCTGGACTGCTTAAGCTCATACTTCACATCAAGGCTCATGGCCTTAAATGCCATCTATACACTGACAACTTCCACAGTTATAGCCAGACCAGAATTCCCTGTTAATCCAACTGCCTACTTGGCATCTCCACTTAGATGCCTGTTAGAATCTCAAACTTTAGATGTCCAAAAGAAAACTGATGATTCTACCCCCTCAAAAAAAATTGTTCTCCTGCAGTCTTCACCATCTCAGTAAATAGTACAGCACTTTTCCATTGGTTCCAGTCAAAACCTCTTTATCTTCTATCTCTTCTATCCACCTGCAAATCTTGTTGGCTCTATGTTCAAAATATAAACATAACAGGTCAAATTCTCACCACTCTCAGGTCTAAGCAGCCATCATCTTTTACTTGGATTTCTTCAACAACTCTTTTAATAGTATCCTTGTGTCTGCCCTTGCAGTTAGAGAAAATCATTTCAACACGGATCAAATCAGTTAACTCTTTTCTTCGATGTCCTCCAGTGGTTTCCTTTCGCACTCAAAGTAAAACACAAAATTATTCTAATAACCTATAAGGCCTTCCATGATCTGGCCCCACTCCCTCTACTTTCCACTGTGTGTTTTTGGGATGAAGTAGCAAGAAGGACCTTAAGGAGAGTATTGGTAGAAGCCTGAGGGCTTGCAGGGAGGCTGTCTCTAAGAGCCTCAATTAAAGCAGAGAAAGCTATTGGAAACAGAAAAAAATGTGGAATAAAAAATGTACCAAATGAACTGGATGATTCAGATAAGTAGGTTTCCAGGTAAACTGTTGAAATTGCTGATTGGCTTCATTTTGCTGCCTATAAATGAAATGTAAGAAGAGAGAGATAAGCTAAAAAGAACGAAGAACTATTAAAATATAAAGGAGCCAGGACTTTTTACTGAGTTTGAAAATAAAACTTTCGCATTTCTAGTCCTATCAGAAGGCAAACAATGCTGCAATTAAGAAATGGCTTCTGGGCAAAGAATGAATCCAGCATGCTGTCAGGTAAACATGCTATAACTGTAAAATCCTTTATTAGATGTAATACAATTTATAAGATTTAACACCATGCCTCATGGACCCTTTCAAAACAAGATCCTCTAATAATCTTAAGGGCACTGTGTCCCAACAGCCTTACAGGGAATCTAAGGTACAGAAGAGCTTATTCCAGAGCAATCTGTGGGTGCTGCCTTTGTCTAATAAAGTTAATTAAAGGTTGATTCATAAGAAATCCACAAAAACTTTTAGAAGAATTATACCAGCTTGGGCTGAAAAGGACAGAGATACTACAAACTGAAAAGAGGCCTTTGAACTCCCAATCTTCCTTAGGCAAAATCCAGGCCGAGAACACTACTCCACCGCAAATACACACTACTTTTTATTAAAAAAGCAAGCAAGCCCAGACAACAGAACCAAGAGCCGAGAAGGCAGGGCCAATCGTCATAGTGAACAACTCCTAGGCAACAGGACCAAGTCCTAATCAGAGAAATCACCACATGTGTCTGGCTGGATTTCAAAACTAGTATTATGGACTAGTAATTGTTGTGTGCCTCCTGTTTTGCCCCTTTCTAACTGGAAGCATTTATACTGGTTATCCTATGCATGTTCCACCACTGTATGTTTGGGGCAGGTAGGCAGGAAACATATCTTATCACCTTAATTCACATATCTTCAGATCAAAAGGAACTGTACTCAAGGAGTTAAACTTGAAGGAAAATGTTCGAAGAGTCTGATTTGAGGAGATGGTATATCTTTTTTTTTTTTTTTTTTTTTTAAGACGGAGTCTCGCTCTGTCGCCCAGGCTGGAGTGCAGTGGCGCAATCTCGGCTCACTGCAAGCTGGAGATGGTATATCTTAAGCTCAAGTCCCATGTCATAATAAATAAGAATATTGGGAGGCCTTGGGAGGGATAAGTGCATTTTATATGTAAAAAGAATATAAATAATTTTTGGTCAGAGGAATCTCATGTATTAAAACATGTCTTTAAATTAGTCAACACTATTCCTATCAAAAGGTATAATGTAGTATTCCTCCCCTTTAAATG
This sequence comes from Pan paniscus, assembly GCF_029289425.2. Classification (NCBI taxonomy): domain Eukaryota; kingdom Metazoa; phylum Chordata; class Mammalia; order Primates; family Hominidae; genus Pan; species Pan paniscus. The sequence continues at coordinate 107,547,503 of NC_073253.2, forward strand.
TTACCTGACCAAGAGTAAAAACAGTATATGGTGTAGTGATGGAAGAGAAGGCTAGAGAACGATCTACAGATTACAGATAGGGCCCAGATCATAAAGAGTCTCGTATGCATAATAGAATTTGAATTTAAGCAGAATACTATGGATACTCATTGAAATCTTATAAGTAGGGGAGCAACTTCATAATATTTGCATTTTAATCTGATCACCTTGACAGCAAGTAAAAGGAGAGTGGGTTAAAGTAAAGCAAACCAGGAATCCAGGAGCCTAAGTAGCCTACTCAGGTAATCCAGGAAAAACTTTGAGAGGTGCAAATTTGAGGGAATTTGAGTGGCAGGGGGTTGGGGGGAATGTTGCCTGGACTTTACTTTGAACCAATAGAATGCCACAGAAATAACATTGTGTGGTGGCAGAAGTAACTGCCTGCCTTCTGAGACTTGGTCATGCACAGTGACCATGCTCCTTCTGGTATCCTTCCCTCCCTTTTGCCCTCTGGATGTTTTCCCTTGCAAGGAACCCAGGCAACAACACGGAGAGTCCACAAGTAGGTGCTCCATCCCCAGCTGAAGCCCCAGCCAATGCCAACATAAACCAGCACACACATGACTGAGCCTTCAGATGACTCCAGCCTCCAGCCTTCATGCTGCTCCAGCAGACACTAAGTAGAACAGACATGAGCGGGCCCTCCCAAGCCCTGCCAAAGTCACAGATCCACGAGCAAAATGTGTGTCGCTGTAATTTAAAGCCCCTACATTTTGAGAGGGCTAGTTACACAACAAAGAATAACAGGAGCACTTCCCAATTTATCCAGACCTCTTTTATCTTCATTCTTGTATTCAACAAACTTGCTGTTCCTCCTGTGTTTATGCCATCTGTGAATGTGACATGCATGACCTTTATGTCTTCATCCCAGGTACTGGCATAGATGTTCTAGGCCCTGGAACATACCTAGAAACCTCCCTCCATCACATCATTCAAGAAACCAGAGATGACTGTGAAAAGCCATCCTAACTAATTATCTTTCAATTTAGCATCATTTTTCCATTTAGTCCACAAAGACATCATACAAACTTTTCTGTGTATCTTTGACTTCCAAACATACTAGTTTTATTATTAATAAAGTGGTCTGATGAAAGTTGCTTTTTTTGTTACTGAAAATACACTGGATTCTAGGGACCTACTATTATATGTCTTCAGAGCCCACCAATCATTTTTTAAACATGCCTTCCTGCCAACATATGCCTGTCTCTAGTGGAGCTGCCCTACAATTGCATCTAATAGGCTGTTTCAAATCTCTTAGGACCAGGGCACATAATAACCAATGTGTTCAGATTTCTTCCTAAAATGAAAATAAACATGGTTTTAGGGATCACAGATTCCTTGAGAAAGTCCTGAATCCTGTGAGTGGACTCTAAAATAATCAATTTGTGCTGCTTAAGAAACCTTAGATCTCTGGAAAGTTTCGACTACATTTTGGGTAAGTGAAGTTGCAACACATTTTTAAAATGTGGATAAGTGAGGCATCACTGTATACAGACTATGAGATCATTTCATCTTGAAACAAAATCCTAAATTTGCCATGTCTTGAAACTGTAGTAATTTAAAATATACAGGTGGTTAAGTTAGGGTTCATTTAAACTCTGTCCTAGAAGCTGAACATAAATGTAGTTTTAGCTAACCAAGTAATCTGGCACAAAGGAGCCAAGCCAGCCCAGGGAGCTGCGAAGTAAGCAGGGTCCAGGCGCCCTGCTCAGCACCACCCAAACAGTTACACCTACTCCAGCATGTACAATTCACATGGTTAGCACAGCTGCACACTGCAGCCTTGCCCCTTCTCATCTGCAATTACAGTCTGTTTCTCCCTAAATGACCTTATTTGGTCTCATGACTTTAAAAACCTAGAGACTCCTAGATGTGACTCCAGCCTACTCCCCTACTCCCCTAATGTCTCTGGGATGTCAAATGGATGTTTCAAACCCAACATATGCAAATCAGAACTGACTTCCCAAACTGAAAAACCAGCTCCCTATCACTCCTCATCTTGACATTTCCAATAGAAATGTACACAGAGCCTACAAAAGCCTGCTGGGCCCTATGTTATGGGGGTCCTGCCCACCTTTCCACTTCATCACCCTCTTTCTTACAACTCCAGCATCACTGGACTCCTCTCAGTTCCAGAACACCTTGCATCTGTCTCTGCCTTAAGGCCCCCATGCCAGCTGTTCCTCCTGCCTGCCATGCTCCTCCCCTTATCACTCCAGCCTCGGTGTAAATACCAAAGAGGTCTCTTCTAACCACCTGTGGTGTTTATGATATATATTGGTTTTCATCCATGGTTCCTGGTTCATACCTCCCATAGCCCTTGTTAGTCTTTTGTTGAAATGTTGGGAGTGTTAGGCCTCAGGACACAAAGTCTCTCTCCTGCCCTCCTTTCACCTGCCCCAAGCAGGACTCTAATCTTCACCCACCTTTCTGACTGTGGGTCTTAAGACCTTTCCCTGTGTTCATACAGATCATGGGGGAATGGGGAACCCTCCCCAGAGAAAGTCTAGCCCTATACACCTAGAAAAGCAATGCTGACATCATGACACTTCCACAAAAACTCAAGAGGACTTGGTCCAGGGAGCTTCTAGGTAACTGAACACATGCAGGTTCCTGGAGGGCGGCGTGCCCAGGAGGGCATGGAACTTCCATGCCCCGTTCCCCCATACCTCACCTTACACATCTCTTCATCTATATATTCTGCAGTATCCTTTATAATAAACTGGTAAATATAAGTGTTTTTCTGAGTTTTGTAAGCTGCTCTAGCAAATTAATCAAACCCAAAGAGAAGGTCGTGGGAACTCCAACTTGAAGCCAGTTGGTCAGAAGTTCCACAGGCCTCGGCCAGGAGCAGTGGCTCACACCTGCAATTACATGGTTAGAGACTTTTTCTCTACATACCACCCAATGGAAGAAGCCTTCACAAAACTCTAGCATATCATCTTATTTTCAAAGCATTCAGTACCTGATATTTGAGTATCTTTTTATGGTCTGTCTCACACCTGGAAATAAACTCCTTGAGACCAGAGACCTTGGCTCTTACCATTGTGCCATACTTCCTGAGACACAGTGGCTGCCTGGTAAGTATCTGCTGTGTGATTGAATGGAGATGAGCAATAGCAAATGCTCATCTTTCCTCACAGTCCCAGTTCAGGCTGTGCTGATATGAGTAAGGATATAACTCTAAAAAATGTTAAACAAGAAACTTCCTGAATATCCTCTATAAAATATCCTGCGGCCTCCAATACTGATGGGTATCATGAAAGAATAAACTAAGCTCCTATAGATCATCAGCTTTTAAAGGCCCACTTCTGTTAATTCATAAAGCAGCTCTCAAAACTCATAGTCCAGAAGGGAAAGTAGTAACTCCCACTTTCCCATGAACCAAAAAAGCACCTGCACAGCTTTTTAACAATTCCAAGAACATCTCTCTTATTGGAACAGGTCCTAAAATGATAGACAAACTAGTCACTTAGCTTTTAGTACATGCAACAAATTTGCAATTTTATAAAATCTAAGTAGAATAGAAAATATTCCATAAAATACATTTTATTAGTAGGCTACTGACACATCACGATTAAACTGTTTATTATATTCAAGGAGAAAATTCTCTTAAGATTCAGAATAAGGTTAAATCAAGGTTAATATATCAGAGCTTTGTGTCGAAACCCTAAATTTAAAAAAAAAACTAGTTTTCTAATGTCTAAAATCATTAACTCTAAAATCACTGTTTTCCCATTAGGCAATCAATCAACTGTCTGAAATTCCTTCCTTTATGGCTTATTCTGATTTAACCAGGGAGAAGTACAGTCTAATTTAATAAATGTTCATAGTAAAGAAATCAATATTCCTTTCACTTATGTATATAACTAAGAAGGTATGCGTCACAGAAATTTCTCAGGTACTGCATTTATTGGTAAGAACACCTAGCATACCTACATAACTGGTTGTATATACAAAAATATAAATGTATATGGATATATGGATATATATATACATGTATGTATATGTCGACATTTCTACCATTCCTGATAGTTTTGTTATTAAGTACTTTGTACCTTTATTGTTTTCAATTGTTGTTTGATGGAAGCATTTTTTTTTAACTTTTAAATTCAGGGACACAGGTACAGGTTTGTAATACAGGTAAACTCGTGTCATGAGGGTCTGCTGCACGGATTAATTTTGTGACCCAGGCATTAAGCCTGGTACCCATTAGTTATTTTTCCTCATCCTCTCCCTCCTTCCACCTCCCACCCTCCTCCTTTTAATTTAGTTTTGGTGAAGAAGGCATTCGGTGCCATTAACAAAGAAAACTTTCTCTCCAAGATAGAATTCAGCCCTTCACCTCCCTAAACCTAGAAACCGCAGGATAATATATCATACATGACCCATGGAAGAAACATTCATGCCTACTGCAATCAACCATTTGAGGGAAAGAAGGAAAAAAGAACTAAAGTTCAAAATGTGCCATGGAGGTGATCCTACACAAACCTGGGTCCTTCAAGAGCCGTTTTTGAGTCGGTGTCAAAATCAACAAACTGAAGACCAATCAATCAAAGCATGCTCTGCTTTTCCCGATGCCGCAGTGAGGAAAGCATGCAGTGCATGAAGCGACTTTGGGGGAGCCGTTTGGGAGGCTCCCCTCTCAGCACTTCCCGGGGTTATTTCAGGCATGTCAGCTGCTGAATTCTCATGGTGTTTCACACGACTGTGCTCAGAAGAGGGCACACCCACTCTAAACAGAAAATGTTCCAGAAGAACATCATCTCTTCCTTTCCTATTAAACACTGTTTAACCATGAAGAAATAGAAAAATCTACTTTTAGAAGTGCTATTTATTATACACAATTTTTTTAAATCATGGGATCCACCATCATACAGTTACACATGACATTGTTTGAACTCAAATCCTCATATAATATGCCTTCTTTTATTACATACTACACCTATACCTCTAATCAGACAAGAATATTCTAAACAGCACCCAGTAGCTGCCAGCACATTAAAAATATCCTGTACCTGTTGTTTCTTATAATCCCAATAAGAATTTTCAATCTAACTTCCTAATACCTCAGTAAAGCTTTTTCTTTTTTTTTAATATAAGTTAAATCTGGTTAAAATGAACAGCAGGAGAGGCCTTTCATAAGAGAAGGAGGGAGCATGCAGGCGTGGGAAGGGGAGGTGTGGGAATGCTCTTGTCAAGGCCCTCGCCTCCCAATGAGCTGCCCACACAGTCCAGGCGAGAGTTCTTTCACTCAGTAACATTACAGATCACTTGTTTTGAAGTGACAGAGGTGGTAAGAAAGTGGTGAATAGGATTCAATGCTTCCCTTCAAAAAGTATCTGATCAAATGATATTATTCAATAGGCACAAACAATGTTGTATTTGTAATATGTGATACGAGAAGGCCCAAAATATTTCTGGGGGGTCAGGGAAAGCTTCAGGAAGCAGGAGACATCAGAAACACCACACTCTGTGGATGGTAATGATAAACAAGATTTAAACAAGGAAAAATGACAGAAGGGAAGAGGACAAGAAGGGTGTTCAGGCAGGGGAGGCAGCACATACAACCCCCCGAGACACTATGGTACAGCTAAGGAGCTGCAGGTAGTTCAGTGGAGCTACAGCGTACCTGAAGTACACATTTGGGTAGGGAACTGAAAAGTCATGTTGCAAGAAAAGGAGCTCAAGATAACCAAGGGCCATGTATCTTAAAGGACTTTGTAAACCATGTTTAGGAGTTTGGATTTTCCCTTAGGGAGCCATTAAAGAATTTTAAGCCACAGAAGGAGACACCATCAAAGTCACCTTTCTGAAAGAAAACTGCAATTGCAGTGGGGAAAACACTGGAGGGAGTAAGACCAAAGACAGGACAGCCAGTCAAAAAAGCTTTTACAGAAACCCAGGCTTCACCGAAACTAAAATTCAGAGATGGAGACTGATTCTAGAGAGGTGAATAGGTGACCACAAGTCCTGTTTACACCAGTGGTCCCAGCTTAGTTATTAACAGTGTCCCTTTTCACTCTCAAAAGTATCCTGGATTAGTGAGTGAACTGTATGGTCAATCTAGGAATTAAGGAGTAAAGCTGCCAGGACTTGGTGACTGGCTATGAGGAGAGGTGAGATGATGTAGTTGGGAATGACACCCAAGATTCTAGCTTGAGCAATTGGGTAGATGGTGTTGCCATTCACTAAGCTATTGTAACAAAGGTGCAGGCACCTCGGGGATGCTACGTGAGGACTTCCCAAAGGATACATGGGTAAACATAGTTTTAAGAACTCAATTCCCAGATTCTCACCTTCCATATACACTCTATTCCAAAACTGATCTACCAAAGAATAGACCCAAGATTAGGACATTATGCTAATTCTCCTTTCCTACTGCACTCTCCTTTCAAAATTCTCCATTCCCAGTTTGCTGAAAGGCACCTTTCAGCCCTGTCAAGCTGCTATAGTGCATTGCCCAAGGGCACGAATAATCACAGGAGAAGCATAGGAAGACTTTAAAATACTGATGTTAACAAAGTTGTCTTTAATAAAGACACTATAAATCAGAAAAACATAGTGTTATGTCTTTTTCCATTTTATACATATTTCTGGCAAGGACTATGCAAAGTGTTAGAAGCATGATATTTTGGCCTATACTTGGGTGGTTCTAAAATCAGATACATTGTACCATAGGGCAGCACCAGGAGTGATGATTTTTGTTTAATCTTGCAACTTCCATACTCTAGCTATTGTCAGTTCCTTAAGAATAAGACAAATCAAAGTCTTGGTAAGTGAAAGCAGACCTATCTTATCTAGGTAACAAAATGCTTTGCCTTATCTGTCTTAGGAATAGAATTCCAAAATGAAATACTTTTCATGGAACTCAAGTTAACATTTTTATTTAAATTGACAAAATGACAGAAAGCAAGTTGGTTTGGCTAAGTGGCTTAATAATGACTGGCTTCGTCCAAGAGTTTTATGTTGGAGACTTTCCATAAGCCAAATGAACTAAATCTGCCATTCTAAGATTCTGATGAAAATATAAAGTATATAATTAGATAAAAGCACTTTATTAAAAATCTTACATTGGCAAACATATGTTAAAATTAATGATTTTAAAATTTTTCTAAATCCCTTCTATTTAATATTTATTTAATACTGCATTAAATCAGGTGCTTCTAAATAAAAAAGAAAAAAGCATAATTAATAACATTTTCCTAAGTGTTGACAAAGCATTTTTAATACATTTCCTAGAAATTGTGGAGTTGAATTACTATAATAATCAATTAACAAATTATAAGACAGGTGGTCTTGAATTCATTGCTTTCAACTAAAGAAAAACCCAACTGAATTGTCTGAAAAAACACTGCTCTCAGATATATAAGAAAAAGGTAGAGTTGGAATCATTCCAGGAATATATTATAATGGACTAATTGGAAAGAAAAAGTCCCACTCACCTCATTAAAAGATGCATTTCCAAAAAATACTTATATTTTATGTTTAATAATTTTTTTCCATAGGATTTTGGGGAACAGGTTAGGTATTGAGTTACATGAATAAGTTCTTTAACTGTGATTTGTGAGATTTTGGTGCAACCATCACCCAAGCAGTATACACTGAAGCCAATTTGTACTCTTTTATCCCTCACCCCCTTCCTACCCCTTCCCTCCCGAGTCTCCAAAGTCCATTGTATCATTCTTATGCCTTTGCATCCTCATAGCTTAGCCCCCACTTACGAGTGAGAACATACAATATTTGTTTTTCCATTCCTGAGTTACTTCACTTAGAATAATAGTCTCCAATATCATCAAGGTTGCTGTGAATGCCATTAATTCATTCCATTTTATGGCTGAGTAGTATTCCATCACATACATATATACATACATACACACACACACACACACACACACACCACAGTTTATCCACTCGTTGACTGATGGGCATTTGGGTTGGTTCCACATTTTTGCAATTGTGAACTGTGCTGCTATAAACATGGGTGTGCAAGTATCTTTTTCGTATGACTTCTTTTCCTCTGGGTGGATACCCAGCAGTGGGATTGCTGGATCAAATGGTAGTTATACTTTTAGTTCCTTAAGGAATCTCCACACTGTTTTCCATAGTGGCTGTACTAGTTTACATTCCCACCAGCAGTGCAGAAGTGTCCCCTTTTCATAATATCCATGCCAAAATCTATTATTTTTTTATTTTTTTGATAATGGCCATTCTTGCAGGGGTAAGGTGGTATTGCATTGTGGTTTTGATGTGCATTTCCCTGATCATTAGTGATGTTGAGCGTTTTTTCATATATTTGTTACCATTTGTATATCTTCTTTCGAGAATTGTCCACTCATGTCCTTAGTCTACTTTTTGATGGGATTGTTTCTTTCTTATTTGTTTGAGTTCCTTGTAGATTCTGGATATTAGTCCCTTGTCAGATATATAGATTGTGAAGATTTTCTCCCACTCTGTGGGCTGTCTGTTTACTCTGCTGACTGTTCCTTTTGCTATGCAAAAGCTCTTTAGTTTAATTAAGTCTCACCTATTTATCTTCATTTTTGTTGCATTTGCTTTTGGGTTCCTGGTCATGAAATCTTTGCCTAGGCCAATGTCTAGAAGGGTTTTTCCAACGTTATCTTCTAGAGTTTTTATAGTTTTAAAGTCTTAATGATTTAGGACTTAAATCTAAGTCCTTGATCCATCTTGAGTTGATTTTTGCATAAGGCAAGAGATAAGGATCCAGTTTCATTTTCCATCATGTGACTTGCCAATTATCCCAGCACCATTTCCCCACTTTGTTTTTGTTTGCTTTGTCGACGATCAGTTGGCTATAAGTATTTGGGTTAATTTCTGGGCTCTCTATTCTGTTCCATTGGTCTATGTCCCTATTTTTATACCAGTACCATGCTGTTTTGGTGACTATGGCCTTATAGTATAGTTTGAAATCAGGTAATATGATGCCTCCGGCTATGTTCTTTTTGCTTAGTCTCACTTTGGCTATGCAGGCTCTTTTTTGGTTCCATATGAACTTTAGGATTGTTTTTTCTAGTTCTGTGAAGAATGATGGTGGTATTTTGATGGAAATTATAATGAATTTATAGATTGCTTCTGGCAGTATGGTCATTTTCACATTATTGATTCTACCCATCCATGAACATGAAATGTGTTTCCATTTGCTTTCAACTTTTCCCCGTTCATATTATGTTGGCTGTGGGTTTGTCATAGATGGCTTTTATTACATTGAGGTATGTCCCCCGTATGCCAGTTTTGCTGAGGGTTTTAATCATAAAGGGATGCAGAATTTTGTTAAATGCTCTTTCTGCATCTACTAAGATGATCATGTGATTTTTGTTTTTAATTCTGTTTATGTGATGTTTCACATTTATTGACTTGTGTATGTTAAACCATCCCTGCATTCCTGGTATGAAACACACTTGATTATGGCGGATTATTTTTTGTATATGCTGTCGGATTTGGTTAGCTAGTATTTTGTTAAATATTTTTGCATCTATGTTCATCAGGGGTATTGGTCTGTAGTTTTCTTTGTTATACTGGCTTCACAGAATGATTTAGGGAGGATTTCATCTTTATCTTGAAGAATAATGTCAATATGATTGGTATTAATTCTTCTTTGAATGTCTGGTAGAATTCAACTTGAATCCATCTGGTCCTGGACTTTTTCTTGTTGGTAATTTTTTTATTACCATTTCAATCTCACTGCTTGTTAATGGTCTGTTCAGGGTTTCTAATTCTTTCTGATTTAAGCTAGGAGGGTTGTCTCTTCCCAGGAATTTATCCATAACCTCCATGTTTTCTAGTTTATGCACGTAAAGGTGTTCATAGTAGCCTTGAATGATCTTTTGTATTTCTGTGGTATCAGTTGTAATATCCCCCATTTCATTTCTAATTGAGCTTATTTGGATCTTCCCTCTTCTTTTCTTGGTTAATCTTGCTAATGGTCTATCAATTTTATTTATCTTTTCAAAGAACCAGCTGTTTGTTTCATTTATCTTTTGCATTTCTTTTTGCTTCAATTTCATTTAGTTCTGCTCTGACCTTGGTTATTTCCTTCATTCTGTTGGGTTTGGTTTGGTTTGTTCTTGTTTCTCTAGTACCTTGAGGTGTGACCATAGATTGTCTAGTTGTGCTCTTTCAGACTTTTTGATACAGGCATTTAAGGCTATGAACTTTCCTCTTAGCACTGCCTTTGCTATATCCTAGAGGTTTTGATAGTTGTGTCACTATTATCATTCAGTTTGAAGAATTTTTTCCACTATGGTCTGAGAGAGTACTTGATATAATTTCAGTTTTCTTAAATTTATTCAGACTTGTTTTGTGGCCTATCATATGGTCTATTTTGGAGAAAGTTCCATGCACTGATGAATAAAATGTATATTCTGAAGTTGTTGGGTAGAATGTTCTGTAAATGGCCAGGCGTGGTGGCTCCCGCCTGTAATCCCAGCACTCTGGAAGGCCAAGGCAGGTGGATCACTTGAGTTCAGGAGTTTGAGACCAGCCTGGCCAACATGGTGAAACCCCGTCTCTATTAAGGAATATTATGTAAATATCTGTTAAGTCCATTTGTTCCAGAGTATAGCTTAAATCCATTGTTTCTTTGCTGACTTTCTGTCTTGATGACCTGTCTAGTGCTGTCAGTGCAGTATTGAAGTCCCCCACTATTACTGTGTTGCTCTCTATCTCATTACTTATGTCTAGTAGTAACCGTTTTACAAATTTGGGAACTCCAGTGTTAAGTGCATATATATTTAGGACTGTGATATTTTCCTGTTGCACAAGGGCTTTTATCATTATATAATGTCCTACTTTGTCTTTTTTAACTACTCTTAAAGTTTGTTTTGTCTGATATACGCCTGCTTGCTTTTGGTGTCTATTTGCATGGAATATCTTTTTCCACCCCTTTATCTTAAGTTTATGTGAGTCCTTATATGTTAGGTGAGTCTCTTGAAGGCAGCAGATACCTGGTTGGTGAATTCTTATCCATTCTGCAATTCTGTATCTTTTAAGTGGAGCATTTAGGCTATTTACATTCAACATTAGTATTGAGATATGAGGTACTATTCCATTCATTGTGCTATTTGTTGCCTGTATACCTTGTTTTTTTTTAATTATATTTTTGTTTTATAGGTCCTGTGAGACTTATGCTTTAAGGAAGTTCTGTTACTGATGTGTTTCCAGGATTTGTTTCAAGATTTGGAGCTCCTTTTAGCAGTTCTTATAGCGCTGGCTTAGGACTGGCAAATTCTCTCAGCATTTGTTTGCCTGAAAAAGACTATCTTTTCTTCATTTATGAAGCTTAGTTTTGCTGGAGACAAAATTCTTGGCTGATAATTGTTTTGTTTAAGGAGGCTGCAGATAGGGACCCAATCCCTTCTAGCTTGTAGGGTTTCTGCTGAGAAATCTGCTGTTAATCTGATAGGTTTTCCTTTACAGATCACCTAATGCTTTTGCCTCACAGCTATTAAGATTCTTTCCCTCATCTTAACTTTAGCTAACCTGATGACAACGTGCCTAGGTAATGATCTTTTTGCAATTTGCCAGGTGTTCTTTGAGCTCCTTCTATTTGGATGTTTAGGTCTTTAGCAAGGCTGGGGAAGTTTTACTAGATTATTCCCCCAAATATGTTTTCCAAACTTTGAGATTCCTCTTCCTCCTCAGGAATGCCAATTATTCTTAGATTTGGTCACTTAATGTAATCTCACATTTCTTGGAGGCTTTGTTCATTTTTTTAATTCTTTTTTCTTAGTCTTTGTTGGACTGGGTTAATTTGATAACCTTATCTTCGAGATCTGAAGTTCTTTACTCTGCTTGTTTGAGTCTTATTGCTGAGAATTTCAAGAACATTTCGCATTTCTCTAAGTGTGTCCTTTATTTTCTGAAGCTGTGATTGTTTTTTATTTATGCTATCTATTTCACTGAAGATTCCTCCCCTCGTTTCTTGTATCATTTTTTTGATTTCCTTAAATTGGACTTCACCTTTCTCTGGTGCCTCCTTAATTGGTTTAATAATCAATCTTCTAAGTGCCTTTTCAGGTAAATCAGGGACTTTTTCTTGGTTTAGATCCACTGCTGATGAGAGAGTATGATTTTTTGGGTGGTGTTGAAGAACATTCTTTTATCATATTACCAGAATTGTTTTTCTGGTTCCTTCTCCTTTGAGTAAACTATGTTAGACAGAAGATCTGGCACTCAAGGCTGCTGTTCAGATTCCTTTGTCCCATGGGGTGTTCCCGTGATGTAGCACTCTCCCCTTTTTCCTAGGAATGTGGCTTCCTGAGAGCCGAGATGCAGTGACTGTTATTCCCTTCTGGATCTAGCCACCCAGCAGGGCTACCAGACTCCAGGCTGGTACTAGGGGTTGTCTGCACAGAGTCCTGTGATGTGAACCATCTTCATGTCTCTCAGCCATGGATACCAGCACAGTATTTGCAGTGTCTCCGGGTTCCTGCAGGAGCAATCTGCTTCCTTCAAAGGGTCTGTGGATTCTCTCAGCTTTCTTGGTATATTTCTGCAGTAGTTCTGGAGCAAAATTTCACAATGCAAGTCTCTACACACTGCACGATCCGTCCGAGTGGGAGCTGCAATCTAGTCCTGCCCCCCGTCTGTCAATTTCCGCAGAAAATATGTTTAATAATTATTAAAATGCATAGTATTTTGCTGTTTTAATTAATAGTATAGTGACAACCATGGTAATAACAACTACTTTTAGGGCTCAATAACAATTAGAGCCTTAACATCTTAGGAAATAAACTTTTAAAATTCCAATTTATATGTATATTATGGATATATGTTTTTTATTAATAAAAATATAATAACATTTTAGGGAGAAAGTAGAATAGGAATACAAGTTTAAAGACATAAAAGGAATAAATAAATGTTTCTGATTTTTAAAAAAGAGCTTGTTCATATATTTTTGTAAAGGTAGATGAATACAAAATTGCTATGAAATATAAATTCATAGGATACATTTAAAAGGAATATGACAATTTGATTTTACAATGTCAGTATTTATGATAAACCAAAGATCTGGATCTACTAAAACTTACAAAATTTCAATTCTCAACCTAAAATTACACACGAGTACATGGTTTTTTAAAAAAATTCGTAGACCAGGTATGGTGGCTCACACCTATAATCCTAGCACTTTGGGAGGCTGAGGCAGGAGGATCACTTGAGCTCAGGAGTTTGAAACCAGCCTAAGCAACATAGTGTGACCTCATCTCTAAAAGAAAAAAAAATCTTGAAAATCACTGATCTCAGAAACATTTTTTAAAAAGAGCAGATTTGGAGGGGAAGATGCCTTCAGTTTTGAATATGTTACCTTTGAGATACATGAGAGGCATCCAAGTAGTGAACAACAGCTAAAACATTATGTGGACCACACATGTTAAAGCACTAGTCTGTGTATTTTTTATAGATTCCTACAATCATCACTACCACCCATGAAGCTGCTACTATTACTATCTTCACTTTATAAACAGAGGAACTGAAGTATAGAAAAGTTAGGGAGACTCACTCAATGCCACACAGCTCTCCAGGTAGACTGTGGTTTGAACCCATACAGTCTGAATCCAGATTTTGTGTAGTCCCTCCTGAAACATCTGGGTTGAAGATAGGAATCTGAAGCTCAGTCTTTCAATATAATTTAAACCATGGAACAGTTACCAAGGAAAAATCACACACATTCGTCAGCAGGAAACTTAGACCTTCGGTGCTATGGGGCCCCCTATAGATGCTTCCGGCATTCCCTTCCAGGCCGTGGACTCTTGAAAAGCCAACTGCCATCACTGTTTCCCAGATACCCTTCATGTGTTGTTGTCAGCCCTCCCAGGATACTGCGCTTCTCATGATGCTCTTCATAAAGTCAAAGGGTTACCTAAGAGGAACTTTCTGCTTCTTGATCTTTCCCCTCTGTTCCTCCAACAGATGCTTGAAGACATCTCACACAGTAAGTTTCATTCTGTAATAATCCAGCATGACAATCTTCCTTTCTTTGCAACAGGATTCACATTATCACTTATACATATTTTATCAGTCATTATAGGTACTTTCCAGAACATATAATCACAGAATGTGAAACTTTACACGTTACAAAATACAGCATCAGGATGAAAGGAAGAGGGCCACTACTGACGGCAGAGAGGACACACTTAAGCATGCCTGCTAGAGCTCAATGGATGAGGATTTTTGTTCAATACTCAGAGTACTCAGGGGCAGGGAAGAGAATACAAATATTAACACATACACAGTTTAGTTTAGATGGTTAAGGAAATTATCTCAGAGATAAACAGTACTAGCAAAGGTAGCACTAAATGTGTGGGCCTGAACAGAGTTAGAGCCTAAGAGAATCAAGGACAAAATCCTGGTGAACACCAACATTTTATGGAACAGGCAGTGGAATCATGATCATAGAGAAGACTGAATAGGAATAACTAGAGAAAACATGAAGAGAGAGAAACAAAAAGAATATAGTGCCAGAAGAACAAAATGAGAAGATTTCAAGAATGGGCAAGTTGTTAGTGTCAAAGCAAAAGAAAGGTCAAGTAAGACAAGGACTCACAGAGTCTCTTGGATTTAGCAACTGGCAAGGCAGGGCCAGTTTCAGTGATGTGATTGGGATCAAAGCTGCATGGTGATATGTTTAGGAAACAATGGGATTTCAGAAGTGAATGTAAGAAAATTAGACAAGGTTTTCTGAAGTTTACGTGTGATGCAGAAGGAGCCAAAGACAGCAGCAGATAAGGCAGGGCAAAGGGGAACGGGAGGTTCTAAATGAGAAAGACTTGAACACACCCAAACACTGACTGGAAAGAGGGAGCAGGTAGGGTACAGAGACACAAAACAGAAAAAGCAAGGTGGTAAGATCCAGCTCACAGACACTGGTCACAGGAAAGGAAGGGTAAGAAGCAACTAAGTGTGTTTGGGGGTGGGGTGGTCAAGAAAGTGGGAAGTTTCTGATTGCTTTTATTGTCTTAGCAAGGGAAAAACAGAGTTCACTGGCAGAAGACAGTGTTTGCATGCTGTCTTCATCTGTGTGCTTCACACATTCCCCCTCCTTTGACTTCTGAAGTAAAAGGGCAGCAGACCCAGGACCTAATTCTCAGTGCCACGTTGATTTCCATATTCTGAGAAAAGCCCTAATTACATACAACTTCTGCCTTTCAAGGAGTAATCTGTAAAGGAGCCTCAGGTGCTAACATTAAAGTAAGACATAACTATAATTTCTGGGAATTTTCTGTAAGTCAAACCAAGGCCCTAATATGAGAGACCTACATCCCCACACACACCAGTCTGGATCAAGAACGAACCTGACTGGCACAAGCCAGAGTGGAACAGAAAATAGGCTCTATGCCCAGGCTAAGCGCTTTCCCTTTCAAAACTAATCTTAAAACCAGAAGTAGTATTGAGATATCACATTTATATTTATTACTGCTTTCAGTATCAACAAAACTCATCTTCAAAAATCTCAAAGGTATTTAAGAATCTACAGTTTATTTAATTTTTTCTTTTCTTTCTTCCAGACTTTTTCCTTCTTCCTTCATTCCACTGATATCACCAGCAATATTTTCTCCCATCCTAGTTTCAACAGGAAAGGCCTTTTACATGTTTAATGCCTTATCATCTACAAAGAGCTATCATGTGTTCTGATTTAGTCCTATATCAATCCTGACAGTTGAGGAGAAAAAGCATTTTATTGTCAATTTACAGATAAGCATATCAAGATTCAGAAAAATTAAGTGATTTCACCATTTTTTAGGAGCAGACACAGGACTCAAACCTATCTTGTGACTCCCAAGGCAGCTATCCATTCCACCAGATCACAATCCATTTATAGTAACTTCTGAAAGCCTAGAAGATGGCTCAAGTTCCTTCCAGCCTCTGATTAATTTCAAATACACCAGTTCCTTAAAGGGAAGACTGTGCTGCTGCAATTTCAATTATCTTGAAAGTCAGGATATCACAGTGTTTGAAAGGTCTTGGAGACACTCAGACTTGGGGTGGAATTCTGGTCCTAATACGTGCTGATTATGCGACCTTGGGAAAGATGCTTAACCTTCTTGGTTTGCATTTCATCATCTCCAACAGAAAGATAATAATACTTCAGAGAACTTTTCTGAGCATACAGTTTCAACAAACAAAAATATTTACAGTCGGTGGTGCACTGATGATGATGGTGGTAATAATGGAGAATGATGAGTTCCAGGGTTCTAGGTTCTCCTGGTCCTCCAGTGCAGACAACTTCTCTGCTATGTGAGGTCCCAAATGTACAGTAATTCAATCAACATTCATGAAAACCATTTGGTTTTTAAGACGAATGGTTCTAAATGGGAAACCATATTTGGTTTTTAAGACAAAGATTTTTTAACCATACCCTGTACTATTTTCACACAGGGTTTTTTTTAAAATCCTTATTTGTTTTAAGTAAATGTCAGATATGCAGGATTGCTTCTAATATACTTTTGATAAAACTGTTACCAAGATGAAGTACAAAATTTCATTACATTATTCTCAGAGCCTCCTACAATTAAAAGATAATCAGACAATACATGTGAACATGCAAAGACTAAGCAATGTTTACAAATCATCTCTATTTTAGCTGAGTTCACCATTAGAATATAACAAAAACAGGGAAAGAATACTTTTTTCATGTCATTTGCACACCTGATATTCTTATCACCTCAAAACAATATGACTTAAGAGCTTTCTCCTAAATGTGTCATTTCTCCTAAAACCTGTATTATAAACACTATCATAAATGCCAAACCTTTAGGAGTAAAAGTAAGAGGAAAAAAATGTTCTTAATTTAAACCCTACAAAACTTTCAATAAACTAGCAACACTAACTGCTACAGTAGGGGCCATTGTTTTGAAATTCTCTAGCTTTTCACATTTTTCCTTTGCAAAGTTTAAAAAAGGTAAGGGGGAAGATAGAGACCGACAAGGTCTATATAACTTTAGCAAGACAGTCAATCTTTCCAGGCAAAGTCTGACATAGTAGATAAGATCAGAAAACTGTAGTTTTCTCTGCTAGAAAAAAAATGTTATTTCAAAAATATGAATGTAGCACATGACACCTTCTTTAGCCTTCAATTTAATCTTTCTGTATAGATTTACAGTACTGCTATATTTATTCGTGGTCTGTACAAGATAGAATTCAGTGGACTTCTAAACATGTCTGTTCCCCTTTTTTGCAACATGCCATAATGACCACTAGCCTTTAGAAAGTTATTCCTTTCTATGCAAAGCTATCCAACATACCCAATTTTTCATTCCAACCTTATGAAATCCTCCTGTGAAACAGAAAAGATTAAGGAACCAGCTCAAGAAAAGTCACAAGTGATCACCATCAATAGTGGAAACACCACTCAGAAAATCATGTTCTTCACTGAATGTACCACAAATGACCCAGTGGAGGATGGGAGAACAAATGAAGGAAGAGGAGGACATCTCTATTTCAACAGCAGTTGAATAGGATGAAAAATAAAAGGCAAGTCAAATAGGGTATTTCTGAGATAAGCATGTGAGCATTCTGCATAATGAGGCTGTGCCTATCTGAAGCTAAGATCTTTACTTTCTTAGACTAAACCAAAAGTCACATTAATAAATATCCTTTCATCCTTCAAAATCTTCATATCCAAAGTTTTTCCATTGTGGTGAATTTCTTAGTAACTCTCTACTCTGGACTGGAAGACCCTCTGAATTAACCTTTGTGAACAACTGACATGAGAACTAAAAGCTAAGTTGCCTTTATTACTCTTATTTCATCAGGTTCATGAACAAAAAAACCTCTACTTATTTTATTTGTAACAGCTCATCTCACTTATAAAACTTAGGTAGTCACTTTTTTTTTGAACTGTTATTTCTTCTCTAACCATTCCCTTTCTTAAAAGGCAATTAATATCTGTCACCTCAAGAGACTAGCCACTTGCCTTCTAACACATATTAAACGACATATTCAGTCCTCCATGTTCACTCATGCTTTGCATTCACTATGATAAGGTTGCAAATCTGGAAACCACATATGCCATCTGCAAAGACGACTACACATGTACAGAAGCTGTGAATCCAGCAACTCTATAGACTTTTGGCAGAAGAGGAAAAAATTCAAAGAAATTATCAGGGGAAAACATGTTTGAGATTTTCAAAGTCTTTTTCAGTGACAAAGAACCTAACCGCCTAAAACCATATCAGGAAAAGCCAGAGATAGAGTGAAATTTATAACCAGAAAAATTTAACACAAAGTCACCTTACTCACCGTCTGATGGCTTCTGTCACAGTAACGTAGCCCAAAATAATCTATCTCCACAAGGTTTACGTGATGAAATACGTGGTCAAGGACAACGGAACCTTTCGTTGACTTCTGCAAAAATAATTCAGTTTTATATTTTTTTAACTGCCCTTTTGTTCCTAAGTAGTACACAATCACGGTTCTCATCTTTTATTAGTTTCACTCACAACAGCAGCAACTGTATTAGACCATGGTTCTTCTCTGTAAGTTGTGCCTCAATTATGAAGAAAAAAACGTGATTTAAAGCAAAATGTATTATAGAAATTGCTTTGGAAAATACTTTTTAAATCATAGTGGGTTTTAAATTAATATAAGCTTCTTTCTTCTGGGATTACAAATTATCTTCAGGACAAAATTCTTCTTTTAATAAAGATAATCTTTTATATGAAGAACATCTAATAAATGCATCAAAAAAACACTTTGTTTAAAAATCCCACCATTCTCTCATTTTAAAAAGCAATTTTCACCTATAGCATTACTCTCACAATGAATACAGAAGATATATAAAACTAACAATAGTCAAAGCTTTTATCTTCAATCCTCAAATAATAAACCCATAGATTAAAGCTGCTAAAGCTAATGTTCTGAAAAGCCCCTGTGAAGATATTTCACTTTATCTCTTTCACATAAGCACAGACACAAAACTTTTCTTTTGGCTGCTTTTTAAACACTGATAACTACCTAAAAAGCTGATCTCTTCTCTCCCCACCTACTACATACACAGATTCTTTAAATTAAGATTCTTACCATCTGACATACTAAAAATCAATTATTCACACATGTAAGAAACACTTGTATAGATACAGCCTCTTCCTTTCTCTCGCCCCATCTCTGGCTGGTATAACAAGATAATAAAAGAAATCCCACAACAAGTCTCACATTATGGTAATAAAGGAGGGCTTTTGTTCAGTTTCATCTTCCCTCAGAAAATTGCCAGGATGCGTTTATCCACGTATGGTGAGCACTTAATACTGCACTGCTTTTAGAAAATGGATTGTTAACATGAGAGAAATTTTTTTATTAAATGTATTATAAAATAGGCAATATGAGGTTATAAAAGTACACACCAGGGTGTACACACCAAGAACTTTCTTCAAATTCTTGTTACAAATTCCATAGGTATTTTGTTTTCCTCTAAATTACTTTGACTAACTTTAACTGGTTCCTTTTTCAAAATCCATTAAATAATTTATAAACAAAAAGCCCTTCCATGATGAATCTTTAGGTTATTGGACATTTTCTGCAATAATCACAATGCCACAGTGGCCTGTAAATGTCTCTGTGCTCATGTACCCATGTATTTCTCGGAGGTAAAAATCTTGAAGTGAAATTACTCATCTGAAGGATGTGTATACTCATAATTACAGTGAGCACTGCCAAAAAGACCATTACAATTCATTTGATGAGAGTATATGTTTTCCCCGCACCCTTGCCAACATTTGGATTGCAAAACTTTTTTCCAATCTGATTGAGCAAAAAAAGAGGGGAATAAAGGAATTGTTTTAATTTACATTTTCCTGACATTAATAAAAGCAAGCACTCTTTCATGTGCTTACTAGTCAATTGCATTTCCTAGCCTTTGAGTTAGGCACTCCCTAACCCAAAGTTTATGAGCAAATTCTCCTAAGTACTTCTAAATACTTGTAGAATTTTACTTATACTTAGCTCTCCATTCCATCTGAAAATTATTTTTGTTCTTGGGATAAGGGCCCAACTTTGCTTCCAAATGGACAGACAACTGCACCACCATTTACCAAAAAAAGCCATCATTTCCCTGTTGATTTGAAACAACTTTATCATCTATTAAATGAATCCCCAGTATTCTATCTCATGGGTTATTCTAGAACCAATACCCCCAAGATTTTAATGGATGTAGTTTAATTTGTTTGATATCCATCTTTCTTTTTCAAAACTATCTTTGCTAGTTCTTAAACATTTTTCTCTACTCAGGGACGTTTAGAACCAGCTACCCAATTGAATAAACGATTCTGCTGGGGATTTAACTGGAATTAAATTTAATTGACAGACCAGATGACGTGGTAGGGGGAGGTGTAGATACTAAGATATTTACAAAGTAAAACCTCTATGGTTGTCTTTTATATCCTTCAAGGAAATTTTACACTTTTGATGTGGGTCTTACAAAATTCTATTTAGGCTTTGTGGCAAGCAAATTTACCAAATGCCCTCCCTCCCCCAAAGATGTCCTGCCCTGACCTCTGGAATCTGCATGATGAGAATACCACCCCTATAATTGTGTTATGCTATATGGCACAGTTGACGTTAAGATAGGGAGATCACTGAAGTGGGCCTAATCAAATGGGCTCTAAAACGCACAGCACTTTCTACAGCAGAAGGGAAAAGGAGGGGGAAAGTCAACTATATTCAAACCATGAGAAGGGTTCCACACTTCCCTGTCACTTGAAAGATGAAGACGGCTATCTGAGAAGAATGAGAACAGCCTCAGGACCTGAGGGGAGCCCCCAGCTAACAGCCAGCAAAGAGATGGGAACCTCAGTCCTACAACCACAAAAGCGGGATTCTGCCAACAGCCAGCAAGGGTTTGGAAGTCGATTCTTCCCCATCATCCTCAGATAAGTGCTCAGCTGACTAACACCTTGATTTCATCCTTGTGGGGCCCTACAGGGAAGCCAGCCATGACATCCTGGACTTGTGGCCTACAGAACTGTGAAATAATAAATGACAGTATGTTTAAACCACTGTGCTAGTGATAATTTGTTATGCAACAATAAAAAATAATACAGGCTGGTTCTTAGCTATTTTAGTTTTATTGCTGTTATACTTTCTGACTGTCTATTGCTAATGCATTGGAAAGCCAACTAATATTCCCTATCGGTCTTATTCCCAGCCGTCTTGCTAAATTCTTCTTAGTTTGTCTATGGAGTCTTCTCAGATAATCACTTTTCAAAATGCTTTTTCAAAATGCTCCTCCACATTTATTTCTTCTTTTCTTACTGCATTGGCTGGGACCTCAATAAAAGAATAACTAGTAGTTTTGAGAACATGCACCCTGTCTTCATCCTGACTGTAATGGAATTGCTTCTAAAATTTCACCACTAAGTATAATGGCTGGTGTATGGCCCAAACGCATATCCTTAATCAAATAGATGGTTCCTTCAATTCTGCTTTGTTTGGTCTTATTCTGTTTTGGCCTTTAATCAATGACTAACAGTTTTATCAACTTCTTTTTGGGAATAAAAGATGAGTATATGATGTTTGTCCTTTCAGCTTTGAGTTACATTAAAAGAGTTTCCAATGCCAAATCTTAGAGAAATTCCCGCTTTAGTCCTTTTTGTTCTGGGTACATATCAAACCCTCTGCTAATGTGCAAACAATCCCCCTATGTGAGTCTTGGTGGAGGCAGGAATCAGGCTCCCAGAATAACTGACAGCCAGGTCACAGGCATATGATCTGTGGTTTCAGCCAAGGACTTTGACTTCTGAGCAAGAGTTTAGGATTAATTCACAGAGTGGCTCCCAAGAGTAAGGGAGTATCCAAGAGCAAAGGCATCCAAAGATGGAATCAGCTGTGACAAGCAGTAGAAATGACTGATTCCTGAGTCAGATTTTCCAGCATTCTTATCTTTTTCCTGAGACAGGGTCTCACTCTGTCACCCAGGCTGGAATGCAGTGGTGTGATCTTGGCTCACTGCAACCTCCAAGTGATCCTCCCGCCTCAGCCTCCTGAGTAGCTGGGACTACAGGCATGCACCACCAGACCCGGCTACAGCATTCTTGAGGTACAAAATAGAAACATTCAGGCAATCTACCACCTTCATTTTCTGAATATGTATGTTTGGCTCAAGAGGCAGGCCAGTATCCCAAGTAAAAATCCTGAGTAACAGTACAGCAAATTGGATCCAATTGTATACTAAAAATATCATGATGAATACAAAAAGCTTATCCTTTTTGTAAGTGCATCCTTGGTGTAAGTACATCAAGCAAGGATTCCTAAAATAAATTCTGTCCAATGTAACTATGAAAAGAATTTACTGGAAAGATACTGAGTATCTCACAGGCTCTATAGATATCACATTAATGGTTTCCCAGAGCTTTTTATGATTCCCATCTATCTACAGTCACTAAGCTTGGAATACTCAGTCCATCACTACAGCCTTTCATAGTTCTTTTGCTCATGTTTTGGGCTGTGGGAAACACCTCCTATTGTTTCCCATTTGCCTTTCAGGAATTTTTCTTATCATTTCTGGTCCACTGAGACCAGATCGCACTGCTGCACCCCAGCCTGGGCGACAGAGTGAGTGAGACTCTGTCTCTTTGATCTAAAATTTTAGATCAAACTTTCTTACTTTCCAGGTTACTGTAGAAAGTGCACACACACCTTTCCTCTTACTTCAAAATATTTCTGGAATGCTGGTATATGAAGATAGTCTTCCATTTTGATCTAATCTCACTTATGGGTCCTTTCTTCCCATCTAGGCACAGAGAGAAACAGATGGAATAACTAGAGCAGGTAGAGTCACACAACTCCACCTAATTCTTCTATCCCAAACAGGTAAACAAGAAGTGGTTCGTGAACAAAGAGGAAACAATTATGCCTGAAATTACGTATGACAATGAGAAGGTACATATTTTAAAAATATGTAAATCAAATCTGTCTTTATGCAAACTATATTTGTGCTTCTGTGTCCAGCAGAAATGTTAGGGTTTTCAAATAAAGATAATAGATTTATAAAGCATAAAAAGGATCTAATATTCTACCCACAAAGATTATACACAAAAGCAAGCTCAGAAAACCAGCTCGGGAGTTTAGAAAGTATACAGAAACTCTAAAATTTTCATGCAGAGGAAGAAATCATCAAATTTGAAAATTTTCCAAAATGATCATTCCCAAACTACCAGAACATGCCAATCTTTTGTGACAATTTTGCATTTATATAGAATCTGGTGCTGCAAATGCTTTGCAAATATTATCCTTTAGCACCTTTTGTTACCCTCTACCGAGAGGACACAAGGAAAGCATCCAGTGTTATGCAACAAATCCAGTGCTGACCATAAAAAAATATGACATCTCGTGATTCCCTCTATAGCTTTCTGTATAGTGCAGGTGTGTCTACACGGGCACCTGGAGCAGGGCCAGGAGAGTCTCAGAAATGCTGTATTTCTGTCACTACTTCAAGCAAATACACACATGAAAACCTCTTAACTTTTCATCTGTCATACTGTAATATGATAAGACTTAGAGAGCATGGATGCCAGAGGTAAATTAGCTATTGGGGTGGAGGTACATATCACCAGCTCACACTTCTGTCCATTCTGCCCTAACTGACCTCTTCCAATAACCCTTTGCCCAATCAGTATTCCATTGTTATGCCTCCTGCCCTTATACACATGGATAACTTCATTCTTCTTATGGGTACTTTGTAGAGACCACCTATGGGCCAATATTTTGCAGTTCAGGTGTAAAGTCTTCAGGTCCAGAAGAAATCATCTTTGAATAAAGAAATGAAGAACTGACAGAGAACTGACATAGAACCAAAGTGCGATTAAAGTATATTTGTCCAGGAAGGGGCCAGTCCTAGGATTTATTACAGGAAAAAAGGGTATTATGAAACACATGACTTCATTCATTGAAATATTTATTTATTTATTGCCTAATACCAGCAAATGCTTACTCTCTAGAAAATGGGAAAAGTACACTAATAAATGCCAGAAGGAGGATGATTATCTTTCAGAATTCCAGAATCTAATGCAAAGTGATGTGATGCGGGAAGTCTTTGACCAGCCTATTAGAATCCCTGAGAAGCCCTAGGGCTATGAAGCGACTAAGAAACTTCTAAAAAGTGACTAAAAACTTTATTGACAAAGTGAGACAGGGAGAGATTTGGTTATCTTCAAAAGTCCTTTTGTAGGGTGGGTGCGGTGGCTCACGCCTGTAATCCCAGCACTTCGGGAGGCCGAGGCGGGTGGATCATGAGGTCAGGAGATTGAGACCATCCTGGCTAACATGGTGAAACCCCGTCTCTACTAAAAATACAAAAACTTAGCTGGACGTAGTGGCGCACGCCTGTAATCCCAGCTTCTCGGGAGGCTGAGGCAGAAGAATCGCTTGAACCCGGGAGGTGGAGGTTGCAGTAAGCCGAGATCATGCCATTGCACTGCAGCCTGGGTGACAGAGCGAGATTCCATCTCAAAAAAAAAAAAAAAAAAAATCCTTTTGTGCCTTGGACTAGCAACCAGGCACACATATTACTTGCAATTCTTGAAAAGAAAAGGCAACCAGGCAGAAATTAGTCATTACCTTTTTTTGCTGTGGAGGCAGTTTGTTTGTCAATTTGGTTTATGCACCAAGAAGTGTTAGGTAAGGAATGCATAGAGGAATATAGTGATGAGCTGTTAATTTGTATACTATATTTACATATAAACAATTCATACTCCCCAATCGCTCCAAAAAAAAGTAACTTTCTTTTTTTTTTTTGAGACGGAGTCTCGCTGTGTCCCCTAGGCTGGAGTGCAGTGGCGCAATCTCCCCTCACTGCAAGCTCCGCCTCCCGGGTTCATGCCATTCTCCTGCCTCAGCCTCCGAAGTAGCTGGGACTACAGGTGCCCACCACCATGCCCGGCTAATTTGTATTTTTAGTAGACGGGGTTTCACCGTGTTAGCCAGGATGGTCTCAATCTCCTGACCTTGTGATCTGCCCGTCTCGGCCTCCTAAAGTGCTGGGATTACAGGCGTGAGCCACCGCGCCTGGCCACCTTGTAACTTTTTAATCTGAATTATTCCTGAGCCTTTTGAACAGGTAGACCAAACTATTACAGGCCATTATATACCAATGTGGAAGCTATGCACCCCCATTCCTTAACATGCTGAAAAGGGGCTTCATTTCTAAGTCAGATGGCTAGCTTCATTTGAAATTTAATGAAATCTTGATTCTTTTTTTTTTTTTAATTTATTTATTTTTATTGATCATTCTTGGGTGTTTCTCACAGAGGGGGATTTGGCAGGGTCATAGGACAATAGTGGAGGGAGGGTCAGCAGATAAACAAGTGAACAAACGTCTCTGGTTTTCCTATGCAGAGGACCCTGCGGCCTTCCCTAGTGTTTGTGTCCCTGGGTACTTGAGATTAGGGAGTGGTGATGACTCTTAACGAGCATGCTGCCTTCAAGCATCTGTTTAACAAAGCACATCTTGCACCACCCTTAATCCATTTAACCCTGAGTGGACACAGCACATGTTTCAGAGAGCACAGAGTTGGGGGTAAGGTCACCGATCAACAGGATCACAAGGCAGAAGAATTTTTCCTAGTACAGAACAAAATGAAAAGTCTCCCGTGTCTACCTCCCTCTACACAGACATGGCAACCAACCGATCTCTCAATCCCTTCCCCGCCTTTCCCCCGCTTCTATTCCGCAAAACCGCCATAGTCATCATGGCCCATTCCCAATGAGCTGCCGGGTACACCTCCCAGACGGGGCGGTGGCCGGGCAGAGGGGCTCCTCACTTCCCAGTAGGGGCGGCCGGGCAGAGGCGCCCCTCATCTCCCGGACCGGGCGGCTGGCCGGGGGGGGGGGGCTGACCCCCCCCACCTCCCTCCCAGACGGGGCGGCTGGCCAGGCAGAGGGGCTCCTCACTTCCCAGTAGGGGCGGCCGGGCAGAGGCGCCCCTCACCTCCCGGACGGGGCGGCTGGCCGGGCGGGGGGCTGACCCCCCCCACCTCCCTCCCGGATGGGGCGGCTGGCCGGGCAGAGGGGCTCCTCACTTCCCAGTAGGGGCGGCCGGGCAGAGGCGCCCCTCACCTCCCGGACGGGGCGGCCGGCCGGGCGGGGGGCTGACCCCCCCCACCTCCCTCCCAGACAGGGCGGCGGGCCAGGCGGGGGGCTGACCCCCCCCCACCTCCCTCCCGGACAGGGCGACTGGCCGGGCGGGGGGCTGACTCCCCCACCTCCCTCCCGGATGGGGCGGCTGGCCAGGCAGGGGGCTGACCCCCCCACCTCCCTCCCGGACAGGGTGGCTGGCCGGGCGGGGGGCTGACCCCCCCCACCTCCCTCCCGGACGGGGCGGCTGGCCTGGTGGGGGCTGACCCCCACCTCCCTCCTGGATGGGGTGGCTGCCGGGCAGAGACGCTCCTCACTTCCCAGACGGGGTGGCTGCCGGGCGGAGGGGCTCCTCACTTCTCATATGGGGTGGTTGCCAGGCGGAGGGTCTCCTCACTTCTCAGATGGGGCGGCTGGGCAGAGACGCTCCTCACCTCCCAGACGGGGTCGCGGCCGGGTAGAGGCGCTCACTTCCCAGACGGGGCGGCGGGGCAGAGGCGCTCCCCACATCTCAGACGATGGGCGGCTGGGCAGAGACGCTCCTCACTTCCTAGATGGGATGGTGGCCGGGAAGAGGTGCTCCTCACTTCCTAGATGGGATGGCGGCCGGGCAGAGACGCTCCTCACTTTCCAGACTGGGTAGCCAGGCAGAGGGGCTCCTCACGTCCCAGATGATGGGCGGCCAGGCAGAGACGCTCCTCACTTCCCAGACGGGGTGGCGGCCGGGCAGAGGCTGCAATCTCGGCACTTTGGGAGGCCAAGGCAGGCGGCATGCTTCGCCGGGTGATCAGAGCTATTCGCCCATAGTCCGTAGCCCAGAGCCGGGGCTGCTCGGCTCTCCGTCCTGGGGGGCCGGGGCCGGGCTGGAGGCGTGTGAGCCTCTCATCGCCGCCTCCCAGCGCAGCCACCTGAAATCTTGATTCTTAACCTTACTTCTTTCAATACTTTGCAAAGGAAAAGATATGGAAGTCAGCCGGGCGTGGTGGCTCATGCCTGTAATCCCAGCAATTTGGGAGGTCGAAGCAGGTGGATCACCTGAGGTCAGGAGTTCGACACCTGCCTCACCAACAACAATGTGAAACCCCATCGCTACTAAAGAAAAAAAAAAAAAATTAGCCAAGCATGATGGCAGGCGCCTGTGGTCCCAGCTACTACAAGGTCAGGAGATTGAGACCATCCTGGCTAACATGGTGAAACCCTGTCTCTATTTAAAATACAAAAACTTAGCTGGGCATAGTGGCACGCGCGTGGGGAGGCTGAGACAGGAAAATTGCCTGAAGCCAGGAGGCGGAGGTTGCAGTGAGCCGAGATTGCGATACTGCACTCCAGCCTGGGTGACGGAGCAAGACTCCATCTCAAAAAAAAAGAAAAAGATATGCAAATGATATTAATGCCATTCCAGTTTTCTTCTGACCATTTCCAGAAGAAACCTCTGCCAAAATGGGGAATTCACAAGATGCCACAAAATAAGGTACAACGATAACATGCCCAAGGACTTTCTGAAATCAATAAATAAATTAAAATTTTGTCTTCGATAATAATGGACCTCCACTAATGAGACGTTTGAGAGAATGAACTGGGTAACACCCCAAATATCGGGGAGGGATATTTGGAAACCTGAAAGAAATGCTTCCCATTTCAGGTTTCAGGAGGTCTCCCTGGGATATCTTTCCTGCTCTATGTCATGGTCAAAATCCTACTTATCCATCAAGATCCAGTTAAAATGCCACCTTCTTCATAAAGCCTGTCCAAATCCTCTCAACCTCATTATGACCTCTCCCTCCATTGAACCTACCAAGTTTCTTATTTTTGCCTGTCTCTGATACTTACACTCTTGCACTCTTAAGATGGCCATTTATTCCTTCTGTTAACTTTCCTACTTATGTTTAGACATTTGGAAAGCATGTGCTGAGTATCACACACCACTTACTTTCTATGCAGTCCAATAACTTATTCTCAGTAAGAGCTGCCTAAAAGTTCACTGAATTAATACCAAGGGCCAATAACATGGTGTCTATAAATTGAAACTTTCTTCCTGTTTCTTATGAAGATTTCCATTTTTCTTGACCAATCAGACTCATGAAATTAAAGAAAAAGCTGACCAGATCCATGTATTTTGTTGTATCACCTGATACACAGAGATTCAGTTTACTTTTAATATTAAAATATACATTTGTTTCAGTGACATATAATTCCAATAGACTCAATATATTCTAAAGGTAGCATAAGGAATAAATATCTTATATTTAAAATGGCTAAAACACCAAAAACTGAGGAAGCCATATATTACATTTTTATACCTAAAACTTGCATAGAAATTTTTATGCAATAAAATAAATCTGACAGAAATTTGATTTTCCATCATCAAAAAAATAAAGAAGACTTGATATGAGACAGTTAAGAAAATAAAAATAAAGGGAGGACCTGATTTTTTATAACTAATCAGCAAAACTTCATCTCAATGTAACAATATATTAATTTACTTTTAAAATGAGAGTAAATGCCTATTACATATTTCTGGATTGTGAATTGTATTCCACTTAACTCTTAGCAAATGAGATAGATTACTTTCATTACTGACATACTAGCAACATTCCAGAAAGAATAGAGCTACAAAAGGCTTATAATCTTAGAGAAAGACTCACTAGTAGGACAAGTTTATTTGAAAATACCATCAATGGGGCTTTCAACCGGAACAAAGAATATTTCAAATGAGTAATAACACCTTTGCAGATTAACATGACATTACAAACCAGAAAGGCAGGTTTCTGCCAGCTTCACAGAATGATAACTATTACACCTGAGACAAACAGCTTACTCCTTCACAAAGGGGAAATGAACTCTGCAAAAAATTCTTATAATGTTATGCCTTTAAAAATTCACTGTATCTTTATTTAGTATTTTGACCACAATACATTCCTAGTTCTCTGGGAAAACTTAAAATTACATTAATTTTTTTAGCTTAGGCCATTACGATAAGGCAAAGTGGGCGCATGGAGGAGACATTCTTCAGGTACCAAAGGTAACTCCTTCCCAGGGGAGGCACTGTTCACCCCCATTGTCTGGCCCCCATTGTTTCTGTCTAAGAGTTACCCTCACCCTCCAGATGAGGAAAATCCTCATTTAATCATTAAAAAATGAGTAAAATGTATTTTTATAGGTGCTATTAATATTTATATTTTTCATATATAAAATTTGTTCACACTGATAAGCTTTTCTCAGCTATCTATTGCTTTGTAACAAGTAACTTCAAAACTCAGTGGCTTAAAGCAACAAGTTGCCTATACTTCTAAAATTTAGCCAGGGCTCAGAAGAGACAGCTGGTATCAGCTCCATCTGGTGTTGGCTGGAGAGGTCTACCTGGGCTGAAGAACCCAGGATGGCTTCATTCACATATTGACACCTCACCTGAGATGGCTGGAATGGCTGGAAGCTGGCTGGGCCACTCACCCTCTAAGCAAGGTAATCTGACTTCGTGACATGGTGACTTAGGGCTCCAAGAGACAAACAGCAGAAGCTGCCAAGTTTCTGAAGGCCCAGATCTGGCACAGCATCACTCTTGCTACACTCTATTGATCAAAGCAAGTCACTGAGTCAGTGCACATGGAAAGGGAGCAAAAACAGATCCCATCTCTTGATAGGAGGAATGACATGAACATATAGTGAGTAACTGGAAGAATCACAGGTGGCCATCTTTGTTGACAACCTACCACATCTTTTTTTTCTCTCTAAACTTGTTATATGCTTTATGTTTTCCTTCACTCATCTCTAATATTTCAAATTAAAGCAAAAGAAAGAATGACAGTAAATCATCTTGATCATCTATACAAAAAGAACTACGCTAGACGACTTCTTGCACTTTGTTTCATTTAATCTCTACAAGAGCTATGCAAACTTGTCATTTTTTATTCCTGCTTTATAAATAAGCTCACAAAGGTTGGGAAAGAATAGCAGTTTGGCTAGAGTAACACTGAAAGAAAGGGAAAAGGCAGAGACTCCAACCCAGAAATATCTAACTTAAAATCCTGAGCTCCTTCTAATACAGCACTGATTCTTGAAGGCTGGAGGGCCTAGAGACCCTTTCAATGGTGCATGAAGTCAGATCTATATTCCTAATGTTATTAGTTTGTTATTTGTCATTTGCCCTTCTCTCACAATCATAGAGTTTTCTAGCGGTCACAGGGCATATCACAACAGATGATGCATAAAGTAGCTATGACAATCCAGCTACTTTCTGTTAAGCTAGATATCATAGTTGCAAAAATGTAAAAACAAGGTCATTCTTCTAAAATTGTTATGTTTTGGACAATACATCTTTTTTGTAAAAATACAAAACTATTTTTGTTGACAAGTAATTTTTTAAATGGGTTTTTGGATGATTTAAAAAATCTCTCCACTTAATGGTAAACAGATACAGAGATAACCCATATGAACAAAAGTTCTTCCAGGTCCTCAATAATTTTAGAGTGTAAGGGGCTCCTAAGACTGAAAAGCTTGAGAATTACTCTACTATACTAAAAAACAAAGGAATGTCCTTGATGACATAGATTGCAAAATAGGCAATTCTAATTCTTAGATACCTGGAAAGCCAGTCCTTCCTCATTTTATAGATGAGGAAACTCAGAGCCGAGAGATGAGTGACTTGCCCACAGGTCACAGGGCTGGCTAACTAAAAATCTAGAAATAGAATCAATGCAGCATCATTGCCACTAACCAAGCACTTGCCTTCTCTTTTTTCCTACCAATTTTCATAGGAGTTCACAAAAATCCTGTCAGCAACAAAATAAAACCTAAAGAAAAAAACAAAGCAGTCCACAAGGAAGGTCAGAGATTAAATAATGTGTAATGGCATTCTTTGGCAATAGAAATCAGAATTCCCAGAGTAGAGAGCTATTTTCAAGACTAATTTAAAGGATATTCTTTGGTTTCATCACTGTCTAGGATCCCTGAGCCACCGTGAAAGAAGTCTAACTACTCTGCTGGAGAAACCATGTGGAGAGACCTTGAGAATACATAAGAAGTAGGACTCAAGCCCAACCTTTCAGATGCCCTTTTAAGGCATCAGGCCTGTGAATGAACACATTTTTGGCCCTCCAGATCACTCCAACTGCCTAATCAATACCAACGAGTGTTCACAGTCAACACCACATGGAGAGAAGTTGCCCAGCCAAGCCTTGCTCACTGTCCTGACCAACAAGTCATAAGATATAATAGCTGCTGTTTCAAGCCACTAAATGTTGGGTAGTTTGTTACAGAGCTACACAACCACAGATAACCAGACTAAGACTCAAATGTTCTCAGCCCAGAAATATGGACTCTCACAAAGAAGAGTTAAAGCAGATACCAAACATTAGTAATTCCTGTCTTCCTACCTGTTTCAAGATAGGTAACATACGTATGTTACACAGAAAAACCTCAAGAATTTCCAGTTAAATGCTATTTCATACTCCCCTTCAATCTCCCTGTACTGCAACCCTTCCTTCAACCCTTGTTTATGGGTTACCATGAAGCACGTCCCCAGGTATTGTCACATTAGCTTGTTATAGGAAACAGAGCAACAACACCTCAATAGCAATGACCACATCTGGTACCCACATCTTTGGTTTCTAAATATCATTCTCCACTCCTTGGAAAACAGACTGATTCCAAGGCTGAGACAGGAAAGTACAAGGCCTGAAATAACTTACTGCACCAAAAATGAAAACAGTGTTCAAATAATGATGGAGGCATTTCAAAAGAACATTTCAAAAGCTAGAAGCCAGCTTGACAGGACTCTCACTAATCAAATTTGGGACAATCTGAACAACAACAACAAAAATGATAGTATCAGATTACAACCCCTATGAGAAAAATCCATGAGTCCAAGTGAATATAAATACATGTGTGAATAAATAAAAAGAAGAGAAATGTGTCCTTACAATAAAATGCCAACTAATAAATGTAGAAGGAATGACAGAATAAGAAAACTACCATCATTAAGTACAACTGATTTGGTCAAGAATCATCAGTGGATGCTAAAATGAGTGCATTAGGGTCAAAGGCAGAAAAGAATTTACACATGAAAGGATGAACCAACAACAACAAAAAATACAGAATCACTTCTAAGTTTTTCCTGCTAAAAAATAGATAAGATGAAATTAATAATGAAGAAGCATCAGACAAGCCGAAATTGAGGGACATTGTGCAAAATACCTGGCCTATTCTCTTCAAAAATAGTATGGTTATCAAAGTATCAAGTAACTGTTCTACAATGAAGGAGACTTTTAAAACATAAGAAAATGCAATAAATAATTCTAGATTGGATTATTTTGCTCAAAGGACAACCAACATTTGCCTGGGGTCTGTGGATTAGATGAGTGTGCTTTGCCTCCTTCCCTGATGTTGAATAGTTCTGCCATGATGATGTACTAGAGGATCCTTTTGGGGTATTAGGCATTAAAGCATTTAGGGGTAACCAGTCTCGTGTTTTCAATTTACTCACAAGTAGTTCAATAAGAGAAAAAAATCATAATAAAGCCTATGTGGTAAAACGTAAGCAACTGCATCTGTAAGTGAAGGATCTAAAGAGTTGTTTGTATTATTATTACAGCTCTTCTGTTAAGCTTGAAATTATTTCAAAAGTTAAATGAAATCACTTATCCTCTCCTATTCAAGGCACTTTAGAAGTTCCAGGCCTTGCTCATTCTTCCACCCAATAGAACTCTCTTGGTCACCCTGCATCTTGCTCTCTTCTTTCCATCCTGCCCAACTCTCTCAGTCCTTTCATCCTTTTTTCAGGGACCAGTGAAGGAAGAAAGCTGTGTGAGAAAAGAGGAAGGAGAAGGCTGTGATCCACTCTATAGCAGTCATCTGCATTCCATCATACAACATAATCCAGGATTCTGCTGAAAGTATGGGTTTTATGATACATTATAACTTTCCCCCTTAACACAAAAGCCCTCTAAAGTGACCCAAGAAACATTTCACTGAAGTCATTTTAACATTTATAACCATTCTTACTTTTGTTATCACTAAAGTGTTCTACAAAAGGGTAATTCTTTAAAATTGCAGTAACGGTGGGGCAGGGGATTGGCTTATGTCCTCCTGCTAACAGCCTATTTCCGATTCTACAAGAATAGCCTGGGAACTTAAGTTATCCCACATGAGAGATAAAAGCTCTGGAGATAGACAGGTTGAAGGGGAGTATGGACAAAACAAGCTACTTTCTCATTATTTATTTCCACTGACGTATTTAAGACAGAGGTCACAAACAGAAGCCCACTTTTTATTCAGTGGCCTACGTAGTGATGGGAAGATCAGGAAATGTTACATTCTGCCTCTTCCAGCAACCCAAAGCACATGGCAAAAATCAGCAGGAACATCCCTGCAGCTTCCCTGCTAAGTGGGAAATGGGCTCTCCAGCTTACAGGTGTCTTCCACTCCCTGTGGTCTAAAACTCTGCTACTTCATTCATTTAAGGGAACTCCCCAACCCATGAATGTGTCTGAGTTGGCGCCCCCACTGTGAGGGGCCAAAAGTAAATGACTTCAAGTTTCCTGAAAGGTTGAAAGAAAGGGTCGTGAGATTACAGGCCATCGAGACTTCAGGGTGTTCATATCTTGCCTGGTCAGATGACAGTATGAAGGAAATTCATAATTATGAGCCGGTTTACATCAGGATGCTAGATGGAGAGACAATTCTAAAAGCTTGGGATCACAGAGAAGAGAACGTGACAAGAGTCAGAGAAGCTACAAGAGGAGAGATGTTGCCAGATCAGGACTGGAAGACCAATGGGCATTGGGGTTGGGGTAGAAGTGAAAAGGCCACAAGAAAATGACATTCGCAAGATATATTCCTGACCTGCTTTTCTTCTCACCTTTCCTGCAGTAACACAATGACCAAGGTGAGCATTCTGTGCAAAGGATGCATTCCTTAAGACATTTCATAATCCGGTACTTATTTCCCCACAGGAATCACAGGAAAGCAGAGGGATGCTCTTTTAGGGCACACAAATCTGCAACTGCCTTAATACTGCTTTATTTGATGGAAAAACATACTGCATTACTATGTACATTATTTGGCAAAATGCTCTCTCCTAAATTAATAACAGCATAGCTTATTACCATGGCAGTTGCTGAGCTATTTTAATAATGTTTATGACATCTAACTTCTGCTTCAAGTTACTCATTTGGGGAGCATTTCTGCCCTGGTCTTAATGTACCACAACCAAAAGAATACTGAGAGAATACTTTTTTCCCAAATAAAAAGGGCTTTTTAAAATATAATAGTAAATGTTCAAATAATAGCATAGTAGGTACCAAAATTTGCTGCAAAAGTTCCAACGCATAGGTGTATTTAACCTATACTAACTGAAGATGGTGCATACTACTTTTTGCCAGGCAAAGCAGCCCCATGATGTGGCTGTGGCAGAAACACTGTTTATAACTCAGCCTCCCAACTTTAAACCTGTGTAATTTTTGAAAAAATTTCTTTAACCTGGGGGAAATTCTAAGTTTAAAAGATAAAGGGAGGCTTCATTAACATTTTTATGTCATAGTTCAACATTACATAAGTCATAATCAGATAAAATAATAAAACCAGTAACAATAACATCTATCAGCACATATTATACTTTACGTGTACTAACTCATTTAATTCTCAGAGCAGCCCCCTGAGTTAGAGATAAGAATAACAGCTAAATACTATTTGTGTGTGGCAGGCACTGTTATAATAGCACTGCATTTCTCATAAATGTGAAACTTATTTAACCATCATAGCAATTCAAGGAAGACGGTATTATTTTCCTCATTTTAGAGACAAGATCATTGGAAACCATAGGCTAACTTAGCCAAGAATATGCATACAGAGCCAGGATTAAAATCCAGACTAGCTCTAGAACCTGTGCTCTAACATGCACTCATATTTTACTGGGAGAACTAAAGTTTGAGTATGAGGCCAAAGCTCTATCAAAACTGCTACTAAGGAGAGCACTCTCAAATTCTCTGTGTCAGAGCTAAAGGACCCACCTGGGTAAACCACAGATTTTAACGTTCCCTAAAGTGCCCTAGCCAGAAATCTAAGTCGGTTCTACTTAGGAAGGCACTGGGGTTGATGCTTGGAAGAACTGTCTAATCCTACCGACCCCAGCAGACCTCAAAGGTCACTGTGCCGGTAAGCCAAACTGCCCTTGAGAACCAAGCCTCCTCCCCATACCTCAGCTGATGGGTCCCAGTTTGACGGCTTATAGCCATCCACTATGAGACACACACACACACACTCACACACACACCCCACACACACACACCTGACTTCCACTACTTGATGTTTTGCCACTGCTCCAGAGTGCTCTTAGCCTGCCTGATAAATAGGAACCCATCAAAAGACAAAGAAAAATAACAACCCATGTAAGGGGTCTCCGCAACTTGAATGAGAGAGACCAAGATGAATAACCAGAACAAATAGTGCCTATGAAAAAGACAGAAGAAGGTAAAGGGGGAAAGGTAATGGGGACTTTCAAGAAGATACAATTAGAAGACAAGAAAGGCTTTCTAAAGCTATTTGATTTCTGAAATTAAAGTTTCAATAGACAAGATGAAAAAATATAGTCGTTGCCAAGAATCCATTCAGAGTTCTGAAAGATCAAACAAACATTGTAAGTAAAAATATCAGAGACGTGGAAGATGTAACCAGAAGACAAAACATGCAGATAACAGGCTTTCCTGGAGGACAGACAACAACAAATAAGACATAACTGGAAAGGAGGGAAGAGGGAAGGAGGGACAAAATAAAAGAAAACCTCCCCGAGATGAAAGAAGGGATAATTCTCTAGACTGAAAGGGCTCCCAGCAAGCTTAGGCAGCAATAAGAAAAGACACATGCCTAGGCTTGGTAAAATATTTAAACTGAGAACCCAAATTATCTGTAACCACACATCTTACTATCTATACTAGCATGACTTTACTACTCAACTGTCTACATTAACATGACTTCACTATTTAAGGGAACTCTGACCCAAGAAGATGAAGTTACAAATAACTTTACTGTTTCTTACAGAACTTTCCAAAAACTTATTTATGTGAACAGGCAACTCAACTATTCCTTATTAAGTAAATACCCTCTACTCAGTCCCACAAATCTTACTTTATCAAAAACGTTGTCTAATTATATGTCCCTGCGTTGAACAACGTACCTTAAACCAGACCCTAAAAAGTCTCATAAATTCCCCATCTTTGCCCTCCTTCCTCTGAAATGGTCAGTGTAACAGTCTCCCTTACCACAGTAAGCAATAAACTGGGTTTTGCTTTATTTAGAGGTTATTCTGCGACCTTTTTGGGGAATCAGTAGTCACAGACTAAAGATAAAAAGGAAACTATATAGTCAAACAAACTGAACAGTGGATTTATAGAGGAAAAAGAACCAGATTAGCATTAGATTTCTCAAATGCAACACTGGAAACTAGAGCACAATTAAACTTTGACTCCTGAGAGAAAACTCCCAGCCAAGATGTTGTTCACCTGTCAGGGCAAGCAAAAGGCCTTTTTTCAACATGCAAGAACTTAGAAGCTACTTAACCAATGAACCCAATCTAAAGAAATCTTTGAGGATATGCTCTAACTAGACAGAGTTCTAAAGATATGAAAGATTAAGAGAGAGAAAAGTGGCACAGTGTATCTAAATGAGGCCAACATAAGCAGGAATTTACAATTTAACTATTGTTTTAAGGAGAAGAGACATACAGGAAGAGAAAACTTAACAGATGAGAATGAAAAATTCTAAACTATCTCAGTAAAACTAAGGGGGGATATTTATTTTTAATTTTTGTAATCAATATAGAATTTTAAATTACAGCTGCTCTGAAAGTTTCTAGTGAGAAAGTAACCACAGTAGGATTTTTTAAAAGGTAGGAAATTCTGTGTTAATGATGAAGTGATACAAAACTAAAGCAGAGGTCAGGAGTTTGAGACCAGCCTGGTCAACATGGTAAAACCCTGTCTCTACTAAAAATACAAATGGTGCCTGTAATCCTAACACTTTGGAGGCCGAGGCGGGCAGATCACGAGGTAAGGAGTTCAAGACTAGCCTGGCCAACATGGTGAAATTCCATCTCTACTAAAAATACAAAAATTAGCCAGGCGTGGTGGAACGCGTCTGTAGTCCCAGCGACTCGGGAGGCTGAGGCAGGAGAATCACTTCAACCCAGGGGCGGAAGTTGCAGTGAGCCGAGATCACACCACTGCACTCCATCCTGGGTGACAGAGTGAGAGTCTGTCTAAAAAAAAAAAAAAATTAAAGCAGTATGACTCAAAGATGTCACAAAAAATAGGGGGAGGGGACAGAGAATTGAAGAGAAATTTGACCATGCAGCAAAAGAGTAAATAATAATAAAGTATAATAAACAGTAAATTAAAAACAAATGAAAAGAATAAAATAAATAAGTATTTATGATACTAAATGTGTGGTAGATGAGCTACAACAATCTTTTTGAAAAGTAATGAAACAGTAGCTATCATCATACTTGTAACTAGCTATCTCACTTAGGAAGAATCTATTCTATGGAAATAAAAGTGCCAGGTATACATATAAGGATGGCTGTTAGTGGTAAAAATAAAATCCCCTAATTTGGATGACCATCAAAAGAAGAATTGTTGAATAAACTGTAGTCATCCAAACTGCGAGAAATTACGCAACAATTAAAAAGAGAGTCAGGGCCGGGCGCGGTGGCTCACACCTGTAATCCCAGTACTTTGGGAAGCTGAGGCGGGCAGATCACGAGGTCAGGAGATTGGGACCATCCTGGCTAACATGGTGAAACCCTGTCTCTACTAAAAATACAAAAAATTAGCCGGGCGTAGTGGCACACGCCTGTAGTCCCAGCTACTTGGGAGGCTGAGGCAGGAAAATGGCATGAACCCAAGAGGTGGAGCTTGCAGTGAGCGGAGATCGCGCCACTACACTCCAGCCTGGGTGACATTGCGAGACTCCGTCTCATAAAAAAAAAAAAAAAAAAAAGGGAGAGTCAGATAAATGTGTGTTGAACTCAAGTGATGCCCATAAAGTACTTTAGCTATAAAAGCAGAGTAGAGTTTTAAATGGGTGGTAAGAAGCTATTATTTTTCTTTATGCATCTCTGTATTATTTTTAACTTGTTAACATCATGCTTTAGTAATTTCAAAAATGTCTTAAGAAAAGGTAATGAGGAGGTCATTTCAAAGCCAAAGAACAGCACAGACCAATGTTCAGAGGTAGCTGAAGGGTGAGTTCGGGACGTAGGTTTCATCCAGCCCTACTTGCAACCTCGGCAGGCTGCTTAACCACTCAGTTTCTCAGTTTCTTCATTTGTGAAATGGGATAACTGAACTCAGTAAAGGTCATCCCCAGCTCTGGTATTCTATGAATATGTTAAGAAAACTACAGGACGGGCACAGTAGCTCATGCCTGCAATCCCAACTACAGCGACTCAGGAGGCTAAGGTGAGAGGATTGCTTGAGGCCAGGAGTTTGAGACCAGCTCGGGCAACATTGTAAGACCCATCTCTAAATAAATTTTTAAAATTAGCCAAGTGGGTGGCACACACCTGTATTTCCAGCTACTTGGGAGGTTGAGGCAGGAAGATTGCTTGAATCCAGGAGTTCAAGGCTAGAGTAAGCTATGATCATACCACTGTACTCCAGCCTGGGAGACACAGTGAGACTCTATCTCTTAAAAAAATTTTTTTTTAAATTAAACTATACACCAAACCATTCGAAATCTTCCACTGACTGCCTCTCTTTCCCAATATTAACATCCCCAGGATCAGGTGGAGGGTCCGTGCCCCCAATCTACCTCAAAGGCATGCCAAACCCCGCATCCAGAAGGAAATTCCATCACAGGGTCATAACTGCCAGACCTACACACAACCACAACACACAAATAGTTAACCAGAGCCTTTTTGTCAAACTGGGCCCTCCCAGTTTCATGGCAGAGGCAACAAACCCCCTTAAGGAATTATGGGCTAAGCAGTAATTCAAAATAATTTTAGTATAAAACACTTTTTTCCATCTGAAATTTCTATAAAATATAAAAAGGAAAGACTGCTATTAGAACAAAAGTTCTACCAATGGGCTTTTGTCTTTGTAAGCTCTCTCAACTCATCATGCCTCTGCTGTGTCTTGTTCCAGTGCGCTGCTATTTCATTTACCATTGCTTACTTCGGCACTCCTAAAAAGGATGTTATGTGTGGCAGTTCACACTGCAAAATGCCAGTACTCTCCTGAACTCGCCCACTGTCTTCTGTTTTCATTACTACTTCCTTTATTCCTTTCCCTGCTTGTCTCTACTTTTAAGAATCAATCAAATGACTATAGCCATTTACACATCTACACCATGTAACTTCTACATTCAATCAAATCTTCATAGGCAGCAGAGCAATAACAGTCATCACAGAATCCTTTAATCATTTAACAAATTGAACTCAGGATTCATTAAAAAAAATTCACTGATCACCTACCAATCACACTGTGCTAGAGACTTAACACTTCAATTAAACCTCACGACTATACTAGAGACCTTTAATACTGAGGTACTAAATCTTACAAACCTCACAATTGTGTCCCCACAAGGCAAGAGTAATCTCAATTTCACAAATAGGGAAAACAAGGCTGAGAAAACTCAGCTGAGCGAGTTGCAAAAGCCAAGAGCTAAAACCCAGATATAAGCCCTGGCCTTCTAAGTGCATGGTCTTTCCTGGACAAGACATTAAGACTCAAAATAATGAACAACATTTCTCACTAGGATGATTAGAAAAGGCTTTGTTAAAAAAAATTCAAGACATTATATACTCAAAACAAGACTTCTATAAAGAAGAAGCTCCTCGTGTTTAAATTAAATGATTCTAAGACATAAATATCCTCTAAAACTACCTTTAAGGATGTAGCAATGTCAAAACTACCTGTACCTACTCAGTAAGACATACCTGTTTCTCTTGTGATAAGAATTGCAATTTAGACTGGGTGCAGTGGCTCACACCTGTAATCCCAGCACTTT
The DNA here is from genome assembly GCF_029289425.2 of Pan paniscus. Taxonomy (NCBI): domain Eukaryota; kingdom Metazoa; phylum Chordata; class Mammalia; order Primates; family Hominidae; genus Pan; species Pan paniscus. Next base: position 107,587,625 of record NC_073253.2, read on the forward strand.
GGGACACAAAGGTGGGAGAATCACTTGAGGCAAGGAGTTCAAGACCAGCCTAGGCAACACTGCAAGATCCCATCTCTACAAAAAATTTAAAAATTAGCCAGGGATGGTGACATACACCTGTAGCCCTAACTACTCTGGAGGCTGGGTTGGGAAGATAATTTGAAAGCCCAAGAGTTTGAGGCTGCAGTGAGCTATGATCACACCATTGCACTCCAGCTTGGGTGACAGAGTGAGATCCTGTCTCAAAAAAAAGAAAAGAATTATAAACTACAAACTTTAGCTACAAATAGAAGCACTGCGCCTACAGTAAACATCTCGCAAGTAACAGAAAGGGAGAGAGGGAGGGAAGTGGGCAAGCAGAACTGGATTAGCAATGGGGTTTGGTTGTCCAGTCAAACCATTCTTCATGTTCACTGCAGTTCTACCATACATTTTCACTACATGCTGCCTCCACTATGAATTCATTTTGTTTCTGTTCATCCCTTTTCATTTTGTTCTAATATTTGGGCATTACAGTCCTTTAAAAAGATGCTATAAAATATTGGGGGAGAAGGCCGGACACGGTGGCTCACGCTCGTAATCCCAGCACTTTGCGAGGCCAAGGCAGGCAGATCACAAAGTCAGGAGATCAAGACCATCCTGGCTAACACAGTGAAACCCCATCTCTACTAAAAATATAAAAAATTAGCCGAGTGTGGTGGCACACACCTGTAGTCCCAGCTACTTTGGAACCTGAAGCAGGAGAATCACTTGAACCCAGGGGGCAGAGGTTGCAGTAGGCCAAGATTGTGCCATTGTACTCCAGCCTTGGTGACACGGCGAGACTCCGACTCAAAAAAAATAAAAAATCTTGGGGGAGAAAGATGTGAGAAGTTAAAATAATTCTAGTTGCACTTGGCTTTCCCAAAGAAAGATTATTACAAATAAAGATCTGTATTTTTGAACAGGAAGGGATGTATATCTGATAACCACTTTTCCATGGTTATATCTAAACTCATTTTTAACAAATGAAGTGATTTGGGATATTGCTATATAAATAATAAAATAGATCTAACATAAGAAATTTGCCCCAGAGTTGATTAATAACCAGAGTGGACGCTAGAACCCATTTCTCCTGACAGCTCACTCTTTATCAAGCTCACTGATTTAAAACACCATTCAGGTTAACCCTCTGTAAGTAATCAATACGCACCTAGAAGTTTTAATCAAATCAGATTTTAACGTTGACACTTTTATTCCTGAAATGGCTGGACTTAATACTCAAATAACAAAGCTTCTAGTAAAACTTCTCAATTCCTTGCATTTTTTGGTTAGTTGATACATTAGAATGAAACACAAATGTGCTAAAAGAATTATTTAAAGTCTACATAATGAATTACCTTATGTGAATCACTAACTCCTAAATCACAAGTTTTGAAAACAGGTTTTCTTGCATCATTCTTAAACCAAAGTTCATAGTTTTTCCAGTCTAAGAAGGTTTAACCAAAATGTACAGTGAAATAGTGGCAAATGCACAGTGAAATGTTTCAAAGCAACTTGAACAGTATGTGTTTAACCAGCCCTTAACCTGAGAGCTGTGCAGTCCAATACGGTAGCCACTAGCCATGTGTGGCTGCTAAGTCCTTGAAATGCAGCTGGTCCAAATTGAGATGTACTATAAATATAAAATACACACTGGATTTTGAAGACCACATAAAAACAAAATTGCTAATTTTTTATTGATTACATGTTGAAATAATATTTTAGATATATTGAATTAAATAAAACATGTTATTAAAATCATCCTTTTTACTTTTTAAATGCAACTAGCTGGAAATTTTTAAATTACAGATTTGGTTCTTATCATATTTTACTGAAGAGCACCATAGTGAAGTTTTTCTTACCAAAGGAACACAACTGCTGATAGCTGGCTGCCTGAGTTGGAGAAAGGACACTACTAGCTCTCATTACTAATTCTCTTATTACAAACCCTCCCTATTTAGTCCTGGCTCTGCTACAAACTAGCTGGGTGACCTGGAACTGCCACTTAATCTCTCTGGCCCTAAATCCTCATCTATAATCCTAGACAACATCTAATACCAAGTCATCATTTTAAACAATGAAGATGCTGAGACTCCGCATTTCCTGCCTTCCGGTTCATGGCTCGTTTCACTGCACTACTGCACCATACACCCTTTCTGATTTTATCTGTTCAGTGGCTCCACAATACAACTCTAATCCCAGGGACTGCCCTGCAAATGAAATCCATGTCACTCTCTACAGGAAAAAGGGGGTGTGAATGGATCTGAGTACACCTAAGCCATTGTGGGGGAAATACTTTCAGCACCCCACCCCCTCTTCAGTTGAAGGTAGCAAGCCATTCCCACAGTGGGTGGCCCACAGGGTTATCTGCCACATCAAAAAGAGAGGCTTTATGGTACTCTACCAAGCATCCTTACAGGTCTCCACAAGGCTATGTGACTGTCAGCAAGTCTGCTGAATCACTTTCAAACCGGATGTCCTTATTTGCAAAACAAATTAATAATATCTGCCCAACTGCACCACAGACTGGCTTGAAAGATCAAATAAAATGAACCTGGAGGCTTTAAAAGTATAAAGTATACTTTATACTTTTAAAGTATATGGTAGCAAGAATGGCTTGCTACCTTCAGCTGAAGAGGGGGTGGGGTGCTGAAAGTATTTCCCCCACAATGGCTTAGGTGTACTCAGATCCATTCACACTCCCTTTTTCCTGTAGAGAGTGACATGGATTTCATTTGCAGGGCAGTCCCTGGGATTAGAGTTGTATTGTGTATAAAGCACCATATGGATAGTTAAGGTCTCATTCCTACCATAAAATGCTAGCCTAACCCGTACACAATCAGTGTCTCGGTTTTGTGCTAACCAGGTTCTGCAGAACTGAAAGATGACAATAGGATACATTTTGGTAATTTGCTAAATTCATTTCTTTTTTAAGGGAAAAAATAAGGGTTGATGTACCTCTCACATTGTCTTAAGTTTTAAAAAAGCAGGATGCAGGGTATCAGTGGCTTGCATGCATCCTGTATTTATTAAGTAGCAGCCATTGTTCCAAGTTATTAACATTATCAGATTCAATCAGAAGAACCCATACTGCAGATGAGAAAACTGAGGAATGGGGGGTAACTAGCCCAATGCCTTAAACATGGTAAGCAGAAGAGGCAGAATTTGAACCCAGGCCAGCTGGCTGTGGAACCCATGTTTGCAACTGTGCTATCCTGCCTCTAGTGTGCAGAGTATTCTATTCTATCTTTGGTATAGGTTTTAAAAAAAAAAAAAGGATTATACTTCTGGGTCTGTGTATCAATATATGTTAATATGCATATTTTCATATAGATCTAGAAAAAAATCATCAATAGTGATTACCTTCGGAGACAGCAGTTAGGAGGATGGAGTGTGGACAGGGTGAGGAGGGGCCTGCACTCTTCATTGTATAAACTTCAGTACTGTTTCCATTTCCTGACCTTACGTATCTTGTTGAGGTCAACAGGCCATCTTCCGTAACAGAAGTCATCTTTAAATATGTGAATGAGCTACCTTTCTCTTCTTAAAAATCCTTACCCAAAATGGTAAGGAAGCCACAGATTCTGTGTCAAGCAAGCCTGAGTTCCAATCTCAGTTCCCACTTCTTAATACTCACACAAATTTGGAAAAGTTTCTTAACTCTCTGTGCCCAGCTTCCTCTTCTAATGGAGGGCATGGAGGGACAACTCCATCTTCCTCACAGGTTTGTTGTGAAGGTCAATTTGTGCCAAAAACCTGGTCCAGAACTGGTGCCCTGCTATCATTCCAACACATTACCTTCCAACCCGTCCTCTCCTACAACTACCCAGTTCTGCTGGTTTTACATATAAACAAACCAGTGGAGAAGTGTTGACCATGCTATACCAGACAAAAGGCCCCAAACTGGAGGTCAAAATTCACTTCCTGCTTTCCTTGTTTATAACACACAGTGGGCACACAGCCTCAGGGATCCCCCAACTGAGTGTTCCCTGGGGTATCAGAGGGCTGGCATGCCCTGCTTCTCACTGATACTTTGTATATAGCATTGTCTGCCATCTGAACCACAGAAATACTTGGTGCCTGGGGCCAGAGCAGCTGAGGGTACCTGGTGAAGGCTGCCCAAGCGGGGCCTTCTGGGTACTATTGCTGCACCCCAGTGAATGTCAGCAAAGTTCTCAGTCCCCACCCTGACACTGTATAAGCAGGATGCAGGATCTTCTCAAGTCCAGCTGATGGAGTTGGGAGGCAAGGGCCCTCGGCCCCCAGAAGCAAGTGGCCACCAGTCCCTTAACCAACATGGGTGACAGCAGCTGGAGGCTACCAACTCCATACGGGATATGCTGTCCATGGCCCCCACAAGGTGCCCGCTTCTGAGGGCGTATGAGAACTGCCTGGGTTTTTTCAATGCTAATCCCTGACCTTTCACCCTGCGCTGTCCAAGTGACTCCCAAGAACAGCCAGGGGTTAGAATCATAGGAGCATTTCTTGTTAAGAAACAAGACTACTCCAAAAAGCTCCCTCTCAGACCAAATGAACTGGGAACAGGAACAGAAACCGAAGGAATCTAAGGGATCTGGTGTGTGAACCAAGAAGGAAAGCAAAGGTTATCTGAACTTCCTCCTCTATCCTCAAGGAGGGAGTTCCAACACTGCTGCAGAGTCCTGCTTCTATTGTTCCAATTCCAGAATCTTAAGGATAGTGAGAAGAATAAAACACAGTCTTTTTGTTTTTAGTTCTCTATTCCTAACTATCATCCCATCTTTCTTTTGTCTACTTTTTCTCCTGTTTAAATTATTCTTGATGAAACATACACCCTTAGGTGGGTAGTACTATTTGCATTATTTGAAGTAATTATTTGGCTTGGGGACCACCCAGGACCTTGACTCCTCTTTTGTCTTTGTCACTGCCCATGTCACCATTAGTGGTATTTCAGAGTGTGAAAGGGTCTGCCATGAAATAAATGTGTATTGATTTTTATTTTTTAAAGACCATAATAAAACTCTGGCTGAAGAGAGATGCATGGCACCAATGCTCCTGAATGACACCCCAGACTCTCTCTGGAGTCAGTCTTCTACTCCCCAACCTGGACAATGATTTTTCATCCCTGATTTTCTTTCTTTTCCCTCTTTCTTTGTGCATTCTTTTTTTCCTAAGCCTTATATTTGACTGATACCAGGTTATATTTTAGTCCCCCCTGCTAATTCTCAGAATAACAGAAGTTACCAACAATACAGTTACAATTAGCAATTGAAAATATGCACAGACATGGTGGAATTTTGGCTTTTTAAAAAGTCTACCATATCTTCTAAAAAGCACATTATTCTTTTTGTAGAATTGCTTATACTTTTTGTGGCTATTTATAAATAGTAAAAGGCTTTCTTCCGTTACTGTTTTGAAAGCAACACAACATACCATCAAGACATTAGTGCCCAAGGTTTGCAGAAAGGTTCTCAGACATTCAGATCACACACAGCATGTGGTATGGAAAGAAGAGAGAAATGGTGGGTATTGATTTATAAGCATAAATTGCATTTAAGATATTATAGAGTTCCCAATGCCTCTAAAAAGTGTGAAGATACTGCAATCATTAGTAGCTACTCTGCTGCTCAATGCTGCAGGACTATTGTTTTTCTCTATCGGTTTAAAATGGAGGCACCCAAAGGGCTTAGAGCAGATCACAGTTGAGTCTCTGGCTGAGAAGCTGCACCCTGAGCAGGTTTCATTTCTTGGGGCAAGCTCCTAATTCCTTTCTGCTGGCCCTCCCCTCTAGGAAATATATTGGTGGGTGGGAGAGGGAGATGTCAAAAAGGGGGGAAGGGAAAACGGCAGGAATGTGCATGTCAACTGCATGCTGACCTTACCAGCCAATTAAGGAAATGCTCGGCTGGTCTCCACAGGAAGCTGCAGCCAGTCTCCGATGGAAGGATAATGACTGTGACACCAAGCCCCAGGAGAAGGAGTGTGTGTGAATATTAAGTAAACACACATATTGACAGACAAAGCAGAGACAATCCAGGATGCTGTGTTTGCAGCCCCTATTCTCAGAAATGGATAGGTTGGCCATGAGGAGGGAATGCTGTCTTCTCAATTGCCTGACTCTCTGGTCCTGTTTTCTCCCCACTCTCTCCCCTCCACTCACACACCGTATGAGTTGCAGTCTCTCTCTCTCTGTTACATACTGACAGCAGATCTAATGCCACTTTTCCAAGACACATGTCACCACTTCTCTTTTTGCATAAATGCTTTTCTGGCAACCCGGCTGTCTGCCAGGGCCTCTGATTAGCCAGGAGGGATATCACATTGAATTATTCTATGTTCACACTTGATACTGTTACCATCAGTTTCCCCCATAAATGTAAAGAAGCAGCTAGCTCAGCACCAACCTTAGATCATCTAAAGGACTGCAGTATACAATCAACAGCATAAACCAAAAATAAAATTCTAAGTTTCCCAAACTGACGGAATGGACCCTCCTCTCATCCAAGGGGACCCAGTGAAACCTGAAAAACTAGTTCAGGCCATGATGGGAACGGGTGGGGGGGTGGGGGCAGTCAGACAGTCAGATGTGCCTTATTATACGTTCCTCCCTTTGGAGTTCAGGCACACAACCAACCATTATTAATATTAAAATAAAGATCCTAAAACTGACAAAACAAACCCTTTTTGTAGCAACAAGATACCAACTCCAACCTGACTTTGGTATATAACATCACATACATCACATAACAAATAGCAGACCCTAAAAGGAAATCAAAGTGTTTTACCCCAAAATATATTTCTTTGACATATTTTGAAATGGCCCTGCAAAGCTGTCTCTTGTGGGGGAAATTTACATTCTGTATAGAATCTCTTTCCCAAGTGCTTTTCTGATCCTGAAGAGATTAGCTGAGAGTCTAGCACTTTTTACATATCTCAATAGGAAATATTTGCCATCTATTGCCTCTAAAGATGGCCACATATGAGACTTCATCTACATAATACAAACCTTAGTCTCCACAACCCCTTATCTTAACCCAGACACTCCTTTCTATTGATTCCAGGTCTTTACATAATAATTTATCTCTGTCTAACAACTGCCAGTCAGAAAAATCTTTAAATTCCCCTATGACATGTAACCCCATCATTCCCTTTGTGCTGTCCCACCTTTCTGGGCCAAACCAATGTATACCTTACATGTATTAATTTATGTCTTTGCCTGACTTCTGTCTCCCTAAAATGTATAAAACCAAGCTGTAACCCAACCACCTTGGGCGCATGTTCTCAGGACCTCCTGAGGCTGTGTCATGAGTCATGATCCTTAATTTTTGCAAAATAAACCCCTAAACTGATTGAGACCTGTCTGAGACATGTTTTGGATTACAACAGTGAGTATAAGAAAATAAAAACTGATATAAGGGGTCTGGGTATTTCACAGATGTCCTACCAAGCAAAGATCAAACTTTAGCAGAGAACACAACTTTAGGAAATATTTCACAAAACACTGGCCTATACTAGGGTACAACCTCACACCAAAAGTCACGTTCATTTTCGTGAAGTCAATATGGCCCAGGAATAACCACTCTGTCAAGTAGAGGAACAAAGCCTCCTGGCTTTGCACTGATTGGGCACAAAGGAGCCCTGGACACAGGATGTCTCGTCAGGTCCTGGCCAGGGCTTGGCACAGAGTATGGGAGGGCAGGGGAGAGATTTCCATTGCCAAGAGGCACAAAACCAAAAGCAACTGTGCTAGAGTCTGTATCTATTAACACCCAAGCACCAACTCACAGAGGGGATCAGTGTTAAGGACCCTCCTTCTTGAACAGTCAGACACCTGTTAAGCCTTATAAAAGGAAGATTAATCTATTTAACAGAAAAAAAGTGAACCTAATGTAGATGTATAAGCAGAAAATGTTTACCACTTTCTTTGAAATCTTACCAGATCTATATAGTTTAAGGAGATATAGAATATGAGAAAAAGCAGTCCAGTAGGTTGAATGCTTCTAGACATTCACGTCTATTAAACCAGGCCCTCAAACTGGCATTTTCCAGATGGCCATTTTACCAAATTATGCCAGTCAGACATTTTTATGACTAGAACAGGATTTCTGGGCACGAACCTGACCATGGCTCTCCACCTCCACAGTCATTGCCTGATAGGAGGCATCTCCCCTACTGCAAGTGCCTCCTAACTGGTGTCCCCATATCTACTTTTGCTCCTGTCTCCACAGAGCAGCCAGAGAGAGAGAATTTTAAGATGCAAACTTAACATCTTCTGGTTTAAAATTCTTCAATGGCACTCCAATATAATAAAAACAAAAACCAAATTATCTACACCTTGATCTCCAAGCCCTCCCTTCATGATTTCGTCATGACCCGTCACAGCTGGTGTTTCTCTCCCCTCACTCTGAGGGTCCAGCCACACTGGACTTCTTTCCACTGATGCTTCACACCTGCTATCTCCTTCGTCTAGAAACAGTACCCTCCCCCAGTCTTTTTTAATCCATCAGGCACCACCCTCACATGCCCTCAAAGTTGTGTTTCATGATTCCCTACACCAGGCAAGGAAAGGCCTCCTGGAGGAAATGAGAACTAACAAATGAGGAGGGTTTGGATAAGTGGGATGAGAAGGGTCTTCCAAGAAAGAGGGAAACACAAGTGAAGGCACAAAGGAGTATGAGAAAGCAGTCACACATTACTAGTTCAAGGAGCAGTGGCAAATCCAGAAACAAACACATTTTAAGTTAATTTTAAGACCAAAGATGGATGGGGAGGGGGTAGTGGAAATTGAACCTGCATCGACTTGTTTGAGAAAGTGCAAGTCAAAAAGCTTCAAAGTGGGCTGTTCAGAGTTAGGTGGAGTAAGGCGCTTTCCTCTGCATGTCACTGGTTGGGGGCGGGAGTTCAATTCCAGAGTATGAAATATGAGGCCTGTGGCATTATTCTTTCCTGTGTTCCAGAAGGCAGATTTCCTCATCCCGCCAACCCCTTTAAAAGGCTTCAAAGTGGGGTGATTCTTTACCCTGTACACATTATACTGTGGTGGTCATTAGAGCTGTTAGCCAAATACTTCCAGTGGTACAATAGCACTTTCCTGGTCCCCTTGTGATTGGGTGGGGCCCTGTAATTAGGGCTTACCACTGAGTGGATCCAAAATGCAAAACCAAAAAGTTAGGGTGTGAGAGGCAAAAGTACAGAAAGGAGATGATGACAACATCCAAAGGCTTGGTGGCTGTGCCACTGAGATACAAGGTCAGAAAGCTAGAAAGAGAAGATTTTTAGCTGCAGAAATAATGAGTAGGTGATAGCTTTCAGAATTGACAAATGTCCTAGAGGTATTTGGGGTCAATTACATGTCTTTCAACTTTCTCAAGGCCATGTCTTAAAACAATTTCTGATCTCTCAAGAGCAAAAGCATCTTTTCATTAGAGACTTCCCTTTTACAGTCTGTTCATATACCTTGCTCATAAGACAACAAATACAACCTGTCTGTAGTTATTTCACAGTGCCATTGAGAACCCAAACAACAACAGCTACCTGTCTGTATAGAAACAATATGCATTGTGGACATTAATCATTACCCCTCAGTGTTTACCTTTTGAGCCTGTCACGTGAAGGTTTTGTAAGATGCAAGATTTCATCATTAATACTGATAATGCATGTGTACTGGGGCTCTTCAACCATATATAAATGAAATTTTATCAGCTTTTCCTCTGTAATTAATGAGATATCTAGCTACATATAAGTTTCTCTGAAATCCCATAATTTGATCATTACAAAGCCCAAACCCATCTGTTATAGTCAGCTTTGCCACAATTCAGTCTGGTCTAACACCATCTACTATAAAATCCGGTACCACATCCCCTATGTCAAACGTTTGCTGGGTATCTACCATATATCAACCACCGTGTTAAGCACTGTTGTATCAGTAATGCTACTAATAATTGCTAACATTTATTGAACACTTAAGATGTTCAGGCTGTGTTTGAACTGTTTCCATGCAGTATCTCAGTCATCACAAGATCCCCACAGACTGGTGAAACTCCTATCTCCTTTCATAGACAAAAGGACGGAGGCTCAGAGAAGCAAAGTGATTGACCTAAGGTCACACAGTAAGTGGGAGGACAGCATAACCCCCGAGTTCATATTCCCTGCTACACCATATACAAGGATCCTAATATCAATAAAGCATCTCCTGCCCTCAAGAGTGTTACAATACATAAGAAGTGATAAGGGCATCTAAACAAAAGCCCTATCTGACCCACATTGTAAAAAAAGTACTGGGGAAAAGGTGCTAGGAAAATTGAGAGGAGAAAGTGAACTCTTCTAATACGAGTGGTCAGGGCAGGCTTCTCACAGATGGAAGTCTTTGGGCCATTCCTTGGAAGTGAAAGTCAGGAGCGGGCATCCCTGGAGGACAGAACAGCAGAAACAAAGGTACCAATGACTGCAGGAAGGCACTGGGCACATGGAAAGACAAAAGAGGACTTCATTTGTCTGAGGGTGAGGTATCTCCTAAATCGCTCGCCTTGCCTCCATCCCCTTAGGTTCAGGTCAGGCCTTCAACCTTCTTCCCATCCACATCCCTGCCTCTTACCCTCCAAAATGCCATGTGTCACCTTTTCTAAAACACAAGCAGTGTTCCTTGCCTTAAAAAATATGCCCATGAATACAGTGAAATTCCTCTGGCATGACATTTGAAGCTGACTTTACTAATCTCAGTCTTCTCACACCCCTGAGTATCCCATCTCATCTGCTCTCTAGCCAAACTAAACTGCTACCTTCCCATAGCAGATCGGCTTCTCAGACCCCTTCAAACCTTCAAAGAAGCTACTTTCTTTGTGGGGAGCCCTTTCTCCCTGTCTGCTGGTGACCCCCCCACCAACTCTTCTCTCGGCACTGTCTCAGACTGCCTGCCCACCTGCTCCGGCTCTCTCCAGCATGGCTGGCTTCCTGCTGTTAACCTGAACAAGCCCAATACATGGTCATACCAGGTCGCTGCACCTGTGCTCCCTCACCAGGAAGGCCCTTCAAACCATCAGGTGTCCTGTGATTTGTTTCCCCCACTGTCTGGAGATGGGGGAGGCTTCCTCTACCAGTGTATATAAAAAAGAACACCCCCCGCCACCACACACAAAAAGATACCTAGCTTTCCATTCTCTTCGCAGCAGTTATAACTTGACAAACACATACACACATTGTGTATTTGTTAACGGCCTCCCTCACCCTCTAGAACAGGGTTGGAAAACTACAACACATGGGCCAAATCTGAGTCACTGCCTAAGCATTTATTAGAACACGCGTCCACTATTGTTTTACACATTGTCTGTGGCAGAGTCCAAGAGGTGCAACAGAGACCTAATGGCCCACAAAGCTCAAAATATTTATTGCCTAATCATTTACAGCAAAGGTTTGCCAACTACTGCTCAAGAATGGCTATCTCCCTCTGTCTCCTGCTGTGCTCACACTTCATCTCCAGACCATTTTGGCGCCTTACCTAGCATGCAGTAGGCACTCAGAAAACATTTGTAAATAAAAGAAAGTGACAGGGTAGGGGGAGAATGAAGGGAGAAGAGCATATGAATGCAAGAGATGCTGGAGGGAAAAATCAACAGGTCTGGCGACTGGGTTTAGGTGCCAGCGAAGAGAGCAGGAATTGCACAATAGGAGCTTTTCAAATGTGGCTGTGTTCCTTGGCCAAAGGATGAGATTCTAATCATCAAACCATAAACACAAGCTGTGAATCAGGGCTGGCTATCACACCACTGATGGGTTTAAAATAACAGTGTCAGGCTCCTTGACAAGGTCAGTCAAGGCCTGACAGCACTGCCCCCATAAATAAACTGGCTCCATTATTATAGGACTGAAGTATACAGTGGAGAGTCAAAGTTTTGGTAACCACAAATAACACACATAAATCTAAGTAGCTAACAATACAGTAACAAATAAATATATTTAAACAAGGAGATATATAGCTACAGATATACATATATATATATATATATTTTTTTTTTAGACAGAGTCTCATTCTGTTGCCCAGGCTGGAGTACAGTGGCCTGATATCGGCTCACCGCAACCTCTACCTCCTGGGTTCAAGCGATTCCCCCGCCTCAGCCTCCTGAGTACCTGGGATTACAGGCGCACGTCACCATGCCCAGTTAATGTTTTTGTATTTTTAGTAGAGACGCGGTTTCACCATGTTGGCCAGGCTGGTCTCCAACTCCTGACCTCAAGTAATCCACCTGCCTTCACCTCCCAAAGTACTAGGATTATAGGCGTGAGCCACCACGCTTGGCCAAGTTTATAAATTTCAAATGCATAAATATTTAAGCAAACAATAACTTCAGACCTCATGGAAGAGACCTCTTAATTATTAATAAATATCACTCTCTGGGCTCACAGATGAGAAAACTAGGGCCTAGACTAGTTAATCACTCACATCATGTCACCCAGTTGGTTAATAAGAGAAAGTTGGAACAGAGAACCAGGACTCCCGATTAGGGCACCATGTGGTTCCCTCATATCCAATGCTCACAGCAGCATGAAAAAAGTCACGGAGGAGAGCCCATCGACCCCGCCCTTTCAACAAAGTGTTAAGGTCAGAGTCAAGTCTGCAAAAGATTGAGGGAGTGACAGAAGGAAAGGAAGATCTACCCAATTAGGAACCCCAGTGAAGATTTCTGGCTCTTATCCAACTTGACCTCTCTGTAGCATAGTGGTTCTTAAAACTTTAGGATGCATCAGAGTCAACCGATGGCCTTGTTGAAACAGACTGCTAAGCTCCACCCCCGGAGCTCCTAATTCAGCTGGTCTGGAGTGGGGCCCCAAAATGCACATGTTTAACAAGATCCCAGAGGATGCTGATGCTGCAGGTCCAGAGAACACATTTTGGGAACCACTGCTGTAGCATTTAACCATGACCCCTGCTTTGGCTTTTATCACACTTCTTATCTGCCTCTCTGGCCAACAGTTTGAGAAGGGTGGGAAGATTTACTTACATTACTTCCTTCAATAAGGAAATATTTTCTAGTTCTCATATAAAGACTGAATAGCAATAAAAACAGATCCCTGCTCTGTAGAACATCAATTTTTAAATGGATGTATAATAGCATATTAAGGTATTATTTTTACCTTTTATATTCGCTAGTTCTGATGTAACTACATGTACGTTTCTGCCAATTTTCTTTCGGTGGTATGAATTTTGTTTATAAATGATCCATTTAAAAAGGATGTATATTGTTGCTCCTATGTCAACTCCCTGGATAGAGATTCAATTTTGACAGCAAGCCCAAAACATTCACTCAGCCCTATTGTAAACATAAATATATTTCATACATAAGTATCCATTTACATATACCCTTCGACCTTTCCACCTACTGTTCACAATGCAGGGATTTTTCTTTCCCTCTATCAAACAGCCACATGGCTTAGTCCCTTACTTCATTCAGATTTCTGCTCAAATGTTACCTTCTCTGGAAGGTCCTCTGCAAGCACCACTCCATAATAGCAATCCTCCCCACACACCATCTCTCCTATCCCCATCACCTACTTTGTTTTTCTTTACATTTATTGTATATTAATGTTTTCACTGTTTAATTGGTCTCCTTCCCATGAGAATGCAAGCTTCATGGGAACAGGGACTTTTCAGTTCATTGCTCTGTCCCCTGAGCCTGGTATGCAGGACACTCAAATTTTAATTAAATTTGTTGAATGAATGCTTATCAACTTCCAAAAATCCCAAATATAACTCACTGTGTTTGATTATAATGCCTTAACCTTCCTAAAACTGATACAAATGTTTCTTACTCCTCTCACAACCAGTTCTTCAATGAATAATTTTCCAAAAACATACTGTGTATGTATTGTATTTGGTACCATTGGTCCAAAAATTATTTTAATAGCAGGGATCATCAAATGTAGCTTTAAAGTATCTGATGCTTTAACTGTCAACTGAAATATCACAGCAATAGGATCCTCTGAAACCAATTTCATAACCTCACAAATCAGCAAGGCAGATGAACCATTAAAAACATCTTTGTTGATGGTTCACATCCAACAATCTCAAAAGAAAGTAATTTTAAAAATTAAAAGCTTGGCCAGGTGCAGTTGCTCACGCCCATAATTCTGGCACTTTGGGAGGCTGAGGCAGGTGGATCACTTGAGTCTAGAAGTTCAAGACCACCCTGTGCAACATGGCAAAACCCTGTCACTATTTAAAACACACACACACACACACACACACACACACACACCCAAAAGTTGTATTGTTCATCCATAACTACGTCTTGAATAACACTCTAAACATAGAGCCCTGCATCAAAAAGAAAAATGGAAAAAATATTTTTGGACAGTAATCCCAAATTCTATATATAATCTTAGCTTATGAGAAGACAGTATAACAGTATTAAAGGTACAAATTAAATGTGGAGAAATTTCTTCAAATAACTATATTTAAAGCCAAATAAAACCATTTCCTCCTATAGAATGGATCAAGAGAATTCACGAAACATTATGCAACTAGAAACTGTAAAACTCTGTCACAGAAATATATTCTTGGGAGACACAAACTAAAACATATTAAAATCTTCCCTTTTTTAAAAAAGAAGTTAACAACCATTTTTATAAAAGACAAGATACTGGGTAATGAACAGAAATACTATACACAACATGTATGATCAGACAACCATGATTACTGGACGTGATAACATGCTATCCCAAGTGGCTCACCAATTTCCATTCCTGTCCTGTCTTTGCTCCTTTTCCCACTGAATTACAGAAACATGAAATTTATCTTATCACTGGTCTTTCCTGATAACTTTTCTAAAGCATTCATAGAATGCTTTATTCATAGAAATTGTGCTCAGCACAATCCAGTGTGGTGGGCTGGAGGTAACAGGCAGTCCTGACAAGTAGGTGTGCTGGTGGCAGATTTTACAGAGTTGCAAAAGCACCAGGCACATTTTCAAGGCCCTTTTATCAGCCAGGCCAATTTCCCCACGTGATGCATTAGTTACCAGTTTAATCCAATACATGTGAAATGCATTAGAGCTGAGGGTCTATTGTTCCTTGTCGCTCAACAGCAGTCAGCAGTCAGCAGCCAGCAGCAGGAGCAACTGCCTCCATGGCCACCTGGGTTGAAGAAGTAAGCAGATCAGACCCAAAGGGGTGGACTTCATAAGAGAGCACCACTGAGACTCTCGTAGGTCACTTTTATGCTGCCAGTTGGCAGACTGGCATACAAAGTAAGAAAATTCCATCGTGCACAGATACACAGGTTTTGTAGTAAATTGCTACACTTCTGAGGCATTCACTCCCAAGCACACATTTCAGCAGTCAATCTTGTCACCACAAACAAATCCCTTATAACCTAGAAACTATGCAAAGTACTTTGGATAGAACAGTTTCTCAACAGGTTTCTTAGAGGATTTCTATAATGTACAACTGACTTTAAATGAAAAGTGTCATATTCAGAATGTGGCCGATAGAAATGGATCCCATTTGGAAGCAACTAGCATACAAAGCACAAATAAGAATTTGGGAATAACAGACAGTTGGCTTTACAGAGAGGTATACACTTTCCATAACAGTTTTTTACATTAAGGGTTCTCAAGTGCTTTGAAGCATTAATTGATTCCATTCTCCCAACAGCCCCCAAAAAACACTCGGTCGAATTTAGGTTCATAATTTCAAACACATCCAGGTTCCTAAGAGGCAGCTAAAAATGAGTTTCTCAGTCCTTCTGCTTAAGAAGAAATATAGTATGGAGACAAGGTACTACAGTGATTAAGAATTCAGATTCTGGATCCAGACTGCCTGGGTTTGAATTTCAACTTTGGTACTTACCAGCTGTGTTATATTGGGGAAGTCATTTGTCCCATCTGTAAGATGGGAATATTAACAGCATGTACATCACAGGGCCACTGTTAGAACTGACATAATGTATGTAAAGTACTTAGTGAGTTCCCAGCACACAGCAAGTACTCAAGTTTAGCTATGCTGTTGTTGGTGTTGCCATCACCACGACCACGTTCACCTCCACTGTCTTCACCATCATCATTACCACCACCACCAAGACCACCATCATTTCAGAACAGAGCTTAGGTTCTGAAGCCAGACTTGGCTTTGAACTCAGTTTACAAAACCAAACCTTCACAAAATAATCTATCAAATGAGTAGGAGTATCTAGCAAGAATAAAAATCCAATTTTTTTCAACAAATAAATAGCAAGAGAGAGAGAAAACCACTGTTTCTGAAAACAGACTCAACCAATTACAATGCACAGCCCTCTTTTATATTCTGATTCAAACTATTAAAAATACATAACCATTTATCACACTTATGAAACAACATGGAATGTTAAAATTGACTGGATAAGCCAGGTATTGCGGAATGCACCTGAAGTCTCATATACTTGGGAGGTCAAAACAAGAAGATTGCTTGAGCCCAGGATTTCAAGTCTGTAGTATGCTACGATTGTGCCTGTGAATAGTCACTGTACTCTAGCCTGAGCAACATAGTGAGAACCAATCTCCTTTAAAAAGTTGATTTGATATTTGATAATATTATAGGAATTATTAAACGTTCCACTAGATAATAGGATTATGGTTTTTTAAAAAATAAAAAAAAGGCTAATCTAAGTTCAATATCATAATCACTACCCACATGAGGCTATCTAAACTTTAATTAAACAAGAGTAAAAATTTAGGTCCACAGTCTCACTAGTCATATTTCAAGTACTCAACATCTACATGTGGCTCAATTCCTGTCCTTACAGAAAATTCTGTAGGACATCCCTGGGCTAGAAATACACACTTACTAGAACATTAATTAATAATAAGATACAATGACCAGGATTTGCTTCAAAATAAAATAGGAATGAGAGAAGCAGATGGAGATGTGGATGAGGCAAGACTGGTTTATAGTGTTTGTTGTACATGGGGGTTCACTGACCAACTCTGATATCAGTTTTAAGTGAACTTGGTTAGGCTATGCTCCTCAGTTATTCAATCAAACACTAAGTGTTTCTGTGAAGATACTATGTAGGTGTGATTGAAGTCTATAAGCTGTTTACGAGATTATCCTAGATAATTTGGGTGGGTCAGATTCAATCCATTACAAGGCCTGAAGGGCAGAATTGAGGCTTCTGGGAGAAGAAATTCTGCCTGTGTCCGCAGCTCAGCTCCTGTCCAGGAGTCCCAGGCTGCCCTCCAGAGGTGCTGCCCTATGGAAGTCAGACTCACTGGCAAGCCCACACAATCACAGAAGCCAAGGACTTGCAATGAAACTGAATATATAGCACCTACTGGTTCTCTTTCTCTGGTAGAAGTAGACTGTACAGTACAGAAAGAGACTGGAGTGCTTGACTTTTATTTAAGAATGTCTATTTTACAAAGCCACTGTGACAAACAACTATAAATATCTTAACATAGTGCCTGCCACATAAGAAGTCTCAATAAATGGTAACTATATTATTTCCTCATTTATACCAATATAATCTTATTTTGCCAAAATTTACAATTCCTGAGACACAAGGCACTCACATATTATAATGACTTGGTATTACTCTTTTCATTTCAATCTCGCCTATCTGGCACAGCCTGACCACAGGCTCCCTTTGGGGCATGGCTGAAATGGCCCACAGCAGGTCCAGAGTTGGCCCCCAAGCATAGATTCTTGAATTAAAACTGAGTTGAATCAAATTAAATTGACACATACACAAAAAATCCACAACTGAGAAAAAAGTTTTATGCAATTACATTTGTAAGTCTTCAACCTAAATATGAAATAATAGGGAACTGACTATATAAAATTGTAGTAAATATGGATAACAGATATACAGTGGCTGTTACATACCATGTTTGAACACATATTTAATGACACTTAGATATGCTGAAGATATGTTAATTTTTTAAAGTAGGCTGCAGTATTCTGTAAGATCTCTTTAAAAAAAAGATACATTAGACTAGAAGGAAATACACAAAAATGTTAACCATGGTTGTCCCTGGGTACTGAGATTGTAGAATAATTTTTTGTTACTGGATTGCAATATATTATTTATACAATGAAATGTACAAATCTTAAGAATACAGTTTGGTGAGTTTCAATTCACCATCACCACAGAATGTCACCTAATGCCCTTTTACAGGGAGGGCATGTGTGTGTACGTGTGTGTGTTTATGTGTGCACACGCATGCAGTGTTGTAGGATGTGCACAATGCTACAGGATGCATATATATATACATATATATATAAATATACACACACACACACGCGCGCACGCGCGCACACATAAAGCCCCAGCAACCTGGGATGATTTTTATTTTCTTGTTATACTACGACATTTTCCAAATTTTCCAATATAAACACCTATGTATTTTATAATTTAGGTAGTTTTGATATTTTTTAATTTTTAAAATAGTGAGTTGAAATGGGATATAGTTAATTGATTTCACTGACAAGGACAAGGCAGATCAATGCATTAATGTAATAGTCTTAGATTACTAGAAAGACTAAGAACAAGACTGTTAGCCACACACTCCACAATTATTTTTGCTGTTTCCAAGACTGCCATTGTTGTGGGATGCCACATCATTTATTCACAAAGATATAACCATATGTTGTAATTCCACGAAACACACCTGGTAGAAAAAAATTCTTTAAAGTTAGGTACATTGCATTTTTTTTTTTTTTTTTTTTTTTTTTTGAGAAGGAGTCTCGCTCTGTCGTCTAGGCTGGAGTGCAGTGGTGTGATCTCGGCTCACTGCAACCTCCGCCTCCCGGGTTCAAGCGATTCTCCTGCCTCAGCCTCCTGTAGCTGCGATTACAGGCATGCACCACCACACCTGGCTAATTTTTGTATTTTTAGTAGAGATGGGGTTTCACCATGTTGGTCAGGATGGTCTCAAACTCCTGACTTTGTGATCCACCCACCTTAGCCTCCCAAAGTGCTGGGATTACAGGCATGAGCCACTGCGCCCAGCCTGCATGCTCTTACCTAACAAAAGAAACCAAAAGTGAAAGAACTAATAAAATGCCTAGAGGTTACAAAAAACTGACAGAAGTCAAACTGTGAGAATAGATCATTCTGGTTCTCACCAAAAACGTTAGCCCCAGTAGTTCATAAACAGAAACATGGCAACCATAGACCACACTGCAGAAATGTACAAGACTATCAACCCTTTGTAATGTTGTTTTATAGTCATAACCGAAAATAACTAAAACTAGGCTTCAGTAAAATAGAATTTGCATTTCATTATTTCCTTATTTCAGCAGTCAATACAAGTTTTAGCCACAGAAATCCCCTCAAGCTTTTTGGGCAATGGCTTTGAAAGAGGTGCTGCATGTCTACATGGTTTCTTAAGTCCCCATTGCTCATTACAGCTTTCTGAACACCCAGGAGAAGGATCTGGGAGTAGGTGCCCAATATTTAGCATTTTGACAGTTAGAGTCCAAATAGCCAGCTGTATATCTGACCCTAAAAGCCAGTAAACCAACTGTGTCCTGAACCACAACAGTGCTCAGTGTGCTAAGATCTACAAAAAATTCTGTGAGGAAACAGCAAATGTCAAAGCATCTGAAAGCTATAAGCAGTATCAGCTAACCACAAAAGTGGGCTACAATAACCAATGGATGGATGCACGCACACACACATGCACACACATGCATTTTCAGAATGTGATCCATTAGGGGATCCATGAGGTCAAAACTATGCTTGTAATAATACCAAGAAGTTATGTGCCTGTTTCACTGTGTTGACATTTGCACTGATGGTGGAAAGCAATGGTCGTTAAAAAGATAAGGAAAATGCAGTAGAATTAGGTTGAATTTTAAATAACTGAGGAACATGCTGGCAATTCCCCAGTGTTGATCATTCATATCTGCTCACTAAAATGCAGAACTTAGGCTAGTGCTCACATTTTAATTACAGGTTTTTTCACTCCCCCACAATTCCATATACTATGGGCATGACTTTCCAAGCATCTCAGAGCCACAACATGGACTCACCTAAGAACACACGGTTGCTGAGTTTGTATGAAAACATGCTTTTAGATGTTCATGCAGCTTTTAATTATTCACCCGGTAACAGAATTCTCTTCTTCCTCCCTTTCACTGTCTGAGCTTTGGGCTTCCATTTAGAACATAATTGAATATTTGTGGAATACAGCAGTGAGAAAGAATGTGAACTAGTGGAAAATTAGAGAAAAGTTTAAGTCAAGCACCTGAGCAGCCACAGTAAAGGGGCACCCCCTGTGTCTTCCAGCACTCTGAAGACAAAGCTTCAGCATTACCAATCTCCGGTCCAGCTACCCAGCCACAGGGGCCCTGTCTCGACCCCTCCAATACACCCAACCTATTGCTCACTGCCAGATCCATCTTCCCAGGACCCAATCCTCACATCCTTCCTCTATGGGAAACCTTCAAAGGCTCCCTACTGCTTACCATATCTGCACTGTTTAGGTTAGCATTTGAGCTTCTCTACTATGTGGCTCAATTCCTCAGTCTATGTTTATCTCCAACCTGCCTCCACTCCAGTCAAACTCAAATGCTCAAGATAAGCCAACATGTGCCCTACCTATTACACTTTTCTCTATGTCACTCCCTCCACCTGAATTGCCTATCCTCACTCTATAGTCTCTGCCAGTTGAAGTCCGTACCCAGCTTTCAAAGTCCTCAAGTCTTCTCCTTCATGAAACCATCTGCGACACCTCCACCTTTGTCCATTTACCACATCATGCCTGTATTAAAGTTATGCAGTATATATGATTTTTCCTAGTAGCCTATAAACTCCTCAAAAGCCATGGCTTTTTATTTCTTTGTATCTCCAAGAACACAGTCCTCAAATTTCTAAATAATCATTTTCAGATATGATAAATAATAACGTAGCCAAAACCTACTTTATGGGAAGCCATTTTGTTAGAAAGTTCGATTTTAAAACACAGTAATTCTGAATGTTTCTAGTTGCAGACAAAACCTAAAGCATCTGGGAAGTCCCCTGAATCACACTGCAGGGGAAGGGGAAACTCACACAGGGAAGCAGGTGGGGGAGGGGCGAGCTCATGGCAAATCTGCAAAGTAAGGCACTTCAGGGTGAGGAATGTGATCAGACACTAATGAAGTATTCAGGTGTTTTAAGGAGAGAGAAAACGAACCTCAACAGTAAACTCCCAAACATCTGTTAGGGATTCCATATGTCCACTCAGAACCACATATGTGCAAATCAAAACTGTGTTTCAAGGAATTCCCAAACAAGCTATTTATTTATTCCTTGTACAAAATCTCACTAGAGCCCATCCCATTCAATACTGTTACTACGCACAATGTTGACACCAAATACTAGGCTTGATGCTGAGGAGTTTCAAATGAAGAAGACATGACTAAGACAGGGTTCAAATCATCAAGGGCTCTGGGGAGACAATGTACAGAGAATTCTGGGAAATAACTGGAAGTAAAAAGGAGAATGCAGAGCACAGACTGTCATGGACCCAACAGAGAGGAAACTCCCAGGAAAGTAGGAGTAGCCACAACTTCAAATGACACCGCAGAGGACAAATCTGGCATCGGAAGGTCGGTGATGACACAGAGGGGACAGTTTCAGTAGACTGGCGGGTGTGAGTTCCAGACAGAAGACAGTTTAAAAATGTTGAAGTCTGTCAAAATGGGAAAAGGGGGAATAAGGACATCATTTTACAGGTATGCAGAGGTCAAGAAAATATACTTTTTTTTTTAGGATAGGAGACTTGAGCAAAGTCCCCTGGTACAGGAAGACAGGGCTCAGATAACCAACTGGAGAAGTGAACCTTGGAAAGGGGCAGGGCCTCTGCACTGAGACAAGGGCAAGAATAGAGGTGGAGGGAAGGAGGTGCAAAGAGTTTGTGCGGCATTGCCTGTAGATCATTTGCTGAGACCGAGGAGGAGTGGGAAGACCAGGATACCAGGGAGCTTAAAAGCCTATAACAGCTGCTATAGGGACAAACAGAGAGCTGCCTAAGAATGAGTGAGAGCACTGCCATGCAGATTTGAGTTTCGGAATGAGACTGAAAAATTATGCTGACATCTGTTAGATGATTTTCTTTAGCAGTAATGAGATCAAAGAAGCAGAGAATGTAAATGGATTCACATTCAGCACAAGAGACGCCCACCACGGGTGTGGTGAGAAAAAGAAAGACACTGAAGGAGATGTCCAGAACAACATGGGGTCCAAAATTGCATGGAAAAGATAAATGAAATCTAGAGGAAGCTGATAGTGGGAAAACAGGCAGAGAGGTTGACATTTATGGACAGGACAGAAAGTTCTGGTCAAAGAGGAATGATGAGTTAAAAAATCTTGCAAAGCAAAACAAGTTCCAGGTGATGACATGGCCCAAAGTTAGGCCATGTGAACAAACTGCTATAAAAAGTAGTGGCAAAGATCATAGGGGCGAAGACGACGACAGTGTGAAGGATGGGAGACAGCATGGTGTAGAACAGCATTGCCCAACCGAACTGTTGCCATGACAGAAATATTCTGTAATATGCAGTCCAATAGAGCAGCCGCTAGCCACACATGTCTACAGAGTACTTGAAAAGTGTCAGGTATGACTGAGGGACTCAATCTTTATATATTTTGTTTAATTTTAATTCATTTGTTTAAATACGCATATGTGGCTAGAAGCTACCATGCTAAATAGTACAGATGTAGAACAATGGTTCTCAACTTTAACTGCACAATGGAATTACCTCAGAAGGCTTAAAAAATACAGCTAAGGTCTCACTCCCCAGAAATCCTGACTTTAATTAGTTGGGCATGTCCTAGGCACAAGCATCTTTTTTTGATACATAATAGCTGTACACATGTATGGGGGACATGTGCTATTTTGCAACATGCATAAAATGTGTAATGATCAAGTCAAGGTATTTAGGATATTCATCACCTCGAGGATTTATCATTTCTGTTCTGAATATTACAACTCATCTCTTCTAGCTATTTTGAAATATACAACACAATTGTTAACTAAAGTCACCCTACTATGCTATTGAACATTAGAAGTTACTCCTTCCATCCAACTGTATGTTTGTACCCGTTAACCTATCTCTCTTCATTACCTGCAAGCTCCAAATACACCATACTGGGCCTCCAGTATCTAACATTCTACTCTCTACTTTCATGAGACCAACTTTTTTAGCTCCCACATGAGTCAGAACATGTGGTATCTTTCTGTGCCTGACTTACTTCACTCAGTGACCTCCAGCTCCATCCATGATGCTGCAATTGACAGCATTTCATTCTTTTTTATAGCTGAATAGTATTCTATTGTTTATACATACCACATTTTCTCTATCCATTCATCCATTAGTGGACACTTAGGATGATTCTCTATCTTTGCTATTGTGACTAATTCAGCGCTGCAATAAACAGAGAGATACACATATCCTTCTGGTATACTGATCGCCTTTCTTTTGGATAAATATCCAGTAGTGGGACTGCTAGATCATATGGTAGTTCTATTTTTAGTCACTTGAGAAATCTCCAAGGAAGAGAAAAATCTCCAAGGAACTAGAAAAACAAGAACAAACGAAACCCAAAATGAGTCGAAGGAAAGATATAATAAAGATCAGAGCAGAAATAAATGAAATTGAGACTAGAAAATACAAGGAGCAATGCAATGAGAAGTTGGTTTTTTAAAAAGGTAAACAAAATCAATAAACTGCTAGCTAAGCCAACCAAGAAATAATATGCAAATAAAATCAGAAACAGAAAAGGAGACATTACAACTGATAGCACAGAAATACAAAGATCATCAGAGACTATTATGAACAATAATAAGCTAACAAACTGGAAAACCTAGAGGAACTGGATAAATTCCTGGACACGTACAACCCGCCAAGACTGACGTACGAAGAAATAAGAACTTGAACAGACTAATAACAAGTAATGAGATTAGATCAGAAATAAAAAATCTTCCAACAAAGAAAAGCCCAGGCCTGGATGGTTTTACTGCCAAATTCTAATAAGCTTATGAAGAACAACTAACACCAATTCTAAAACTATTTCAAAAACCTGAAGAGGAGGGAATTCTTCCTAACTCAGTCTATGAAGCCAGCATTACGCTGATGCCAAAACCAGACAAGGACCCAGCAACAAAAAGAGAGAGACAGAGAGAGAGAAAAACTGTAGGCCTATATCCCTGATGAACATAGGTGTGAAAATCCCGAACAAAAGACTAAAAATCCAAATCCAGCAACATATCAAAAAAATAACATGTCATGATCAACTGGGGGGATTTCTCCTAGGCATGCAAGGATGAGTCAATAAATGCAAATCAATAAATGTGATACGTTCCATCAACAGAATGAAAGAAAAGAACCATAAGATCATCTTGGTAGACGCAGAGAAAGCATTTGATAAAATGTAACATTCTTTTATGATAAAAACTCTCAACAAACTAGGCATAGAAGAAAGACACCTCAACATAATAAAGGCCATGTATGACAGACCCACAGCTAACATCATACTGAATGGGGAAAAGCTGAAAGCTATCTTTTTTAAAAAAACAGTTTCTCATTTCATTGGTCCTTGTATTTTCTAGTCTCAATTTCATTTACTTCTGCTCTGATCTTTCTTTCCTTCGACTCATTTTGGGTTCGGTTTGTTCTTGCTTTTCTAGTTCCTTGAAATACATCAATAGGTTATATGAAATATTTCTACTTTTTTGATGCAGGTGTTTATTGCTATAAGCTTCCCTCTTAGCACTGCTTTTGCTGTACCCATAGGTTTTGGTATGTCAAGTTTGAAGAACTTTTTTAATTTCCTTCTTAATTTCCCCATTGACCCAATGGTCACTCAGGAGCATGTTCTTCAATTTCCATGTATTTGTAGCATTTCCAAAGCTCCTCATGTTATTGATTTCTGGCTTTATTCCATTGTGGTCTAAGAAGATATATGATATAATTGCATTTTTTAAAAAATTTGTTGAGACTTCTTTTGTTCAGGATAGACTATATGTGAAGCCACAAAAGAATCAGTCTATATCTTAAAGTGGAATAATCAATCAAGGTTATTATTAATGTGTGAGAATTTATTCCTGTTGTTTTGTTGTTTTCCGTTTTGTATATCTTTTATTCCTTTCTTCCTTTCTTATTATTATCACAGTTTGGTGGTTTTCTGTAGTGGTAGCAGCTGTAGTTGTAGTTGTTAAATCCTTTGTATTGTTGATGTGTGTTATATCTCACCAACCTTCTTCAATATCACTACATTGAATACTCTTTAAAGCATTTCATAGATTTTCATAGGAATCTGTTGTGGAGAATTCTTCTGTTCCTTTGGAGGGGTCCTGTTTCCTTGCTTTTCCATGTTAATTGTATTCTTATGTTGACATCTGCACACCTACAGTAACAGTTTCTTCTTCCAATTCTTTGGATTGGCTTTCATAGGGAAGGCTTTTTTCCTACAGATGTATCTATAGTGTTGGTTAGGTAAGGTATCATACTTTGGCTTTGATTCTGGATACATACAGCAGTGTAGTGCCCATATGTTTACTTCAGCAGTAATCAGCAGCAGTAATGTCTGATTCCTCAGTGGCTTAGGCTGTTATTAGTGAAGACTATGGTAAGGCCTTGCTGGGGACAAGGACACCAGCTAGACCAGTCCTCAGGCCTCAGCAGTGGCAGCAGTGAACCAAGCATGTCTTTGGACACCTGGGTGGCATATGCAGGCACTAGTGTTAGTGGGTCCAAGCAAGCTGATTCTTGGGCCTCCAGGCAACTTGCCTGGGTGCCGGCAGTAGCGGGCTGAGCAGGCCCTCAGGGCACTGGGCAGCGTGCATGACATGGACAATGGAAGCAGTGGTGGTAGAACAACACTTGGCTTCCAGACAGCATGTGCTGAGGTTAGTGGTGGTGGTGGTGATTAGCTGAGCAGGCCAGTCCCCAGGCAGCACAGGTAGGTGGGTAGCGTTGGTGGGGGTGGGGGTGGGGGTGGGGGTGGTAGGCTCGGTGGGCCCATTTTCAGACCTGTGGGAGGTGTGTACAAATCCCAGCAGTGGTACACATGGCAGGGTTATCCCCAGGTTTCCAAGAGGTATAATTAGGCAACAGAGAGGTCTGTTTCAGGTGGGGCAGGCCTGTCTTCAGGCCCTGATAGTTTGCATGGGTATAGGCTGTGGTGGGTGGAGTGGGGGAATCCTTGGGTCCCCAAATAGCACACTTGGGTGCTGGCAGCAGACAGGCTGGATCTTTTGTGAGGCATCCTGATGGTGCACACACATGTCTAGGACAACAGATGGGACAAGGCAATCCCGAGGCCCCTGCATAGTTGTGTTTGGGCACTGGGAGAGGTGGCACCAGGTAATGCAGGCCTGTTCTCAGGAGCCCCCAGTGATGTACATGGCAGCAGGCTGTGGGCATCAGCATTTTTTAAAGTTTCCAGACACAGGCAACTTTGAAAACCATATATGTAGTAAAGAGCATGGACTCTGAAACCAGATGAGTTCAAAACCTAGACTTGATTTTGAGTTGTCTGACTTTGAGCAAATAACCTCATCTGCAAAACAAAGATAGTAAGAGTACTAACCCCACAGGGGCTATTCTGAGCATTGATGTGTATACAAAGGTGCTTTATAATAGTGCCTGGCACGTAAGAACTCATTATACATTCCTCATCATTATTCCAAATGGATGTTGGAGAGTTGCTAAGGCTTATGACAGCTACAGGGGAAAACAATGGGTATGACTCGCCAAAGGCCTAAATCTGTGTTGAGGTGGGAGCTAGAAGTCAAAAATTAACAAAGTTGAGTGTATGGACAAAGTAAAATAATGCAATAAGTAATAAAGGGAAAATAAACAACCTGGAACAGATAGTGATAAGACAAAAAAATATAGACTCAGCTCTCTGGCAACACTGCAGATAGGCATAGAAAAATGAGGGAAGCTCTGTGGTAAGGAGAAAGTCAAAATTTAGTTAGATAAGGAAGGGTGTGGAGGAATCATTACTTCAGTTTTATACAATCCCCACCTTACCTCGCTTCCAAAATTTAACATAAGTTATCAGTCGAGTAATGTTTTTCTGCGTTTCCCCATGCCATCTAGCTCCCCATTTACAAACACCATCCAGAAAAGATTTTTCATGAATGAAAATAGCATTTTTGAATCTGGATTCCACAGTAATAGTCATTTCTCCACAGATTAACAGTATATACTTTATGATTCACAATTGATCTAGTTCAAACCTGGCTTAATTGATGTTGTAGTCTTTGCAAACCATATGCCAAGACTCTACTAGAAAACCTATTTAATTTGCATTTTAACTACATCTTTTATTAGTCTCAGAGAGCATTAATAGTATTAATAATGACAGTATGCTACATTTATGTGTAACTCTGGAAAGGAGTATTTTATCTGATTTTTTTTAAAGTTGCCAAAATAAACAAAAGGAGGAAGGAGGAAAAAAATTGAAATAGGACCAGAAAAAGGCAGGAGGAATGAAAATCTGACCAACAAATGCCTTAGGTTGCAGTTTTATTGTTTCTCTAAAATTTCACATAAAGACATGAACACAGATTTATACTCAAATTTCATTTGTCACTACCAAATATAATCTATTTCATTAACTTGCAAAATAAAATACATGATAAAGTATTCTCACTTACTTGGAACTTGTAAACCACTAGAAACCGAAAGCTATTTCAAAGATAGTTTCTATGCAACTAAAATGGTTGAAATTAAGCAATGCAGTGCATGCAGATCAAGGGTTTCAGATGAATCCACTATCTTCAGATTTTTACCAAAATAATTTTTTAAATTAAGTATGAAATTTCTTCACAGACTAAAGATCCTTCTCATGAGAAAAAGAAACACCTACAACCTCCTTTCCACAAACATGTTTCACACTTCAAAATGAGGTTTCACAGGCTTCTGGAGCGCTAAATGTGTTTATCTATCAGCACAAGTTGAGTTTCACAGTTGGAACACAATTTCCAATATGATGAGTTCATTTCTGGTTCCTCATTAGAAGTGAGGTTTGAGACCACTAAGAATGTGGAAAACAATACTCTTCCGAACCCTCTCCCGATACAACCACAAACTCTGCAGGAACTATGTTTTGCTGAAGAACACCACCCATGGAGAATTCCACTCCTTCACCTCTTCTCCCTCAGTGATCCCCCAGGGATGCTCTTCTTAGAGATATACTGAGAGATCTTAGAGCTGGAAACAAAGCCATAACAAATACACATTCTATTTGCTTTTACTGCCTCAGAGAATCCTTACTTTTCTACTTTTAAAAAGGTTGAGTTTCACTAGATCCTAGGGATCTAAAATGCCTCTATCAGTCAAAGTAAAGTTTACTGTGTTCAAGTGATTCATGAAGCTTTGGCCTCTCGCATCTCATGGATCCAGTAAGTCCACGAACCCCTCTTATGGTTATTTTGCAGTTTTTGAATGTATTATTGCAGTAAATACACTCCACTTGGGTAGCTGGATTATGTTACTTGACTGATTACTTGAGAGATAACTTATGTTAAATTTTGGAAGGGGGGTAAGGTGGGGATTGTATAAAACTTAATACTCCACTTGACAGTAAACGCACTCCACATTGTGGGTAGAAGTCCCACAATGGCTCCCTGACGATGGAATATGGGCTATTACAACAGATAGGAATGACCAACTGGGAGACTGAACTTCCCCTCCCTACCACAACAGAAAACCAAAAGAAATACTGCATCCATGGGAGAACTGTAGAGGTTAATACTATCATCAAAAACTTGATACTTAAGGGTGGTAACTCCTATTACATCACTGTCTAACTTACCACTTTGGTCTATGCAGAAAGCAGACAGATTGGAAAGTGACTGGATTATCACAAACCCATTCAGACAGTGACTCTGATGTGGCTGATTTACCAAATGAAGTACCTTTTCTAGAGCGAATCTAGCCTCTAGCACCTGATATGAAGATACTATGCTAGGAAGTGCTTTAATAATATGCAAGAAACATAAGAAAACATCAGCTTTTATTTCAAAAGATCAAAAATACACTTTTGCATTATTGCCCAGAGCTGTAACAACTCTCCCCTCTGCCATAATCTAGTCTCCAGAGACCTTAATCACCTTAACATCCTACAGACTCTCATGTGGGTCTATTGCATTGAGTACACTGTGCTGACTGCAACTGATGAAACGGAAGTAACAAATCTGACAGTGATCTCTCAGTAACACACATGCAAGCTTGATGGTGAAAAAGAAAAATCAAAGGCTGCAACCTCAGCATTTCTGGGGATGCAGTGGTCTGGAACATGTTGAAATACCACCTCCAAAGTGACATACAAGTTGTTGCATCTTGAACTGCTTACTACTAAAATAAAATAGACACAATATTTCACAGGCTGCTTTACATTTTAAAGACAATATATACCAGTCTAAGATATCCTGCTCTGACTCCTTGACTAGGTAACCTATAAGATGGCCGGTGCTGAGTAGGGCCCAGAGCGAGAGATGGTTCTGCAACAAAGATAGACTGCAGCACAAACTACTACCCCACTTGGTCTTGTGATGCAGCAGATCCAATCAGTTGAATCCAACAAGATCCAGAGAATCACAGCACAAACCTCTGAGGTTCTGAAATAAAAGCCATACCCCTTTTCTGGAAATAATAATTGTCATTTTGAGAAATGGCTCCTAGCTTGCAACCAGGCTCTGGCAAAGCCTGATTAAAGGATTTCAAATGAACATGCGACCTGAGCTGCCCATAATAATCTGAATGTTGCCTGACCCACCAAGCTATAAGGTTGGGCCTTTATAGAAATGTTCTATCAAAAGGCAATGGTATAAAGAGATTGGGCTCAAGCAAATACACAAGGCACAAGAAATTGCAAGAGCAGATGTCTCAGGTATCTCTAACACCTACTCCTAGCATACAACCACACCTATGGCTTCACAAAGATTTCCTTAAGACCAGCTGCCTGGAAAGGAAACTTGGGCCCGGTTTAGAGAAGGTTTGTATAATGTCTGGTACCAAGCAAAAGTGGACTTCTACAGCATGACATCTCCAATAATGAGCATCCCTAAAATGTGAAATCATCCCAACAGAACTGTAACTAGTACATTTGCTTGTCCTCTTTACCTACACTGAGAAATGGCCAAAATTATGGCTTTACACTGAATCATGGGGTAAAGGTTAACATTCAATGTGGATGGATGGTTAAGGACTTGGAAGAAAATAGTATAGGAACAGAGGGTACAAGAACATCTAGGGAAGAGCTATGTGGATGGACCACTGAGAATGAGCAGTATGTAAAAATTATTTTTGTCCCTTGTAAATGTACACCAAAGGCATCCACTACAGATGGGCTTGTCAATAACCAGGTGAACAAAATTACAAGGCTGTGGAGAGTTATCCTTTTTCATCAGTCACACCGGTCTTCCTCAATAGGCCAAGAACAAGTGACCATGGTGGAAAGAGTGGAGGCTACATACGGACTCAGCAAAGGACTTCT
Source organism: Pan paniscus (assembly GCF_029289425.2). Classification (NCBI taxonomy): domain Eukaryota; kingdom Metazoa; phylum Chordata; class Mammalia; order Primates; family Hominidae; genus Pan; species Pan paniscus. The sequence continues at coordinate 107,618,088 of NC_073253.2, forward strand.
CCTCATGAACGCTGACCTGGCCTTTGCCAACAATGAGTGCCTGACCTCCCAAAAGCAGAAGCCAATCCTCAGTCCAAGATGGCAACATTCCCCTGGAAGATCAGACAGCCACTTGGCAGCAGATTGATTATATTGGATCCTTTCCATCAAGGGAGAGGTAATGATTTGTCCTTACTGTATATGTCCAGCTGTGAACTTACACACATATATTACACATACACACATGAATTTATTTTTTACTCTCTTACTCCATGTTTTTCAGGGATTGGTTATGGTGGTTAACTTTATAATTTAGTTTCTATGTTACAGATTAGTCCTACAGAACTCTGGATAAACTGGAAAAGATAATTTCACAAAGACTGTAACTGTCAACCAGAAAAGAATTTCTTAATCTAAGATCCTGATACGTACCCATGGTTGATTATTAGGAAATCTAGAATCCCCTTGCAATCATAGAAAAAGGATCACCCATCAGGACAGCAAAAGTTTAACAGCTGGATGATACTGAGTAATGGCAAGGATGCAGAGCAACTAGAATTCTCACAGATTGTTAGCTGGAGTAGAAACTGGTATATCCGCTTTAAAAAATAGCTGTCAGTACCTTCTAAAGCTAAACATACACCTACCCTATGATATAGCAATTCCACTTCTAGGTATACACACAAAAGAAATGAGTGCATATGTCCAGCAAAAGATATATACAAGAATGTTCAGGGCAGCTTTATTTGTGATAGCTAAATACTGTCCACTGACAGTAGAATGGATAAATTATAGTATATTCACAAAATGAATTACCAAACAAAAGTTAAAGAAAAAAAGAACTTCTGCCACAGACAATAACATAAAAGAATCACAAACTGCAATGCTAGGTGAAAGAAAACAGACACAAAAATATATATATATTGTATTATTCCTTTTATACAATGTCAAAATAGGCAAAATTAGCCTAAAGGGCTAAAATTCAGAAGAGTAATTTACCTCTGGGTAGGTACTGTTTGAAAAGGGACCCAAGGGAACTTCCTGGAGTACTGAAAATATCCTACCTCTTGATCTGGATGGTGTTTACACAACTATATCTATATGTAAAAACTCATTCAGCTATGTATTTAAGATTTGTATACTTTATATTCTACTTCAATAAAACTGTTCCTGAAAGATATTATGTATATGTACACATGTCTTAGAAGAGAATCCAGGGGTGTGTTTTCTTTCCCAATTTCTCTAATAGGTCTGTGATCCAACAAAGGTAAAGAACACAAATAAGAAATTCACTAAATTTTCAGTTGAGTGCTTGCTTTCCAACTGAGAGAAACTGCCTAGCCAGAGGCACCCAATTATTCAATATATAGCTGATTTCAAAAGCTTTTTCTTCCTAATGCTCCCCCTAAGGTTAATATGGTTGGAATAACAACTGTTGATTGAGTTTAGAATATGAAACAACTCACTTCCTGCTTCAGATTCAAGGATACATAGAAGAAATATCCTTGAAAGTCTTCTTTTTTTTTTTTTTGAGACGGAGTCTTGCTCTGTCGCCCAGGCTAGAGTGCAGTGGCGCGATCTCAGCTCACTGCCAGCTCCGCCTCCCGGGTTCACACCATTCTCCTGCCTCAGCCTCCCGAGTAGCTGGGACTACAGGCGCCTGCCACCACGCCCAGCTACTTTTTTGTATTTTTAGTAGAGACGGGGTTTCACCGTGTTAGCCAGGATGGTCTCCATCTCCTGACCTCGTGATCCACCCGCCTCGGCCTCCCAAAGTGCTGGGATTACAGGCGTGAGCCACCATGCTCAGCCAAAAGTCTTGATGAGTTTATTTTAAAGGTAAGTTATCTATTACTTTATTCTGAATGATTATGATACAGCATTTTCACTTTCCGTCTCAACATACATGTTGCAAAACAAAATTTTCATCAGAACTCTATAATTACTAACGTGTATGTGGTTTTTTTATTTTAAAAAATATTTTATCCAGGCTAAGAGATTCAATGGAAATCCAATAATTTGTAAAAGTAACTATCAGGCCAAGCATGGTGGCTCATGCCTGTAACCCCAGCTACAGATTCAATAGAAATCCAACAATTTGTAAAAGTAATTATCAGGCCAGGCACCATAGCTCATGCCTGTCCCAGCACTTTGGGAGGCCGAGGCAGGAGGATCACTTGAGTCCAGGAGTTTGAGACCAGCCTGGGCAACACAGCAAGACCCTGTCTCTACAAATAATAAACTGACCCTCGACCCTCTCCCCTCTCCCCTCTCCCCTTTGCACAGTCTCCCTCTGATGCCGAGCCCAGGCTGGACTGTACTGCCGCCATCTCGGCTTACTGCAACCTCCCTGCCTGATTCTCCTGCCTCAGCCTGCCCAGTGCCTGGGATTGCAGGCGCACGCTGCCACACCTGACTGGTTTTTCTATTTTTTGGTGGAGACGGGGTTTCGCCGTGTTGGCCGGGCTGGTCTCCAGCTCCTGACCGCGAGTGATCTGCCAGCCTCGGCCTCCCGAGGTGCCGGGATTGCAGACGGAGTCTCGCTCACTCAGTGCTCAATGTTGCCCAGGCTGGAGTGCAGTGGCGTGATCTCGGCTCGCTACAACCTCCACCTCCCAGCCGCCTGCCTTGGCCTCCCAAAGTGCCGAGAATGCAGCCTCTTCCCGGCTGCCACCCCGTCTAAGAAGTGAGGAGCATCTCTGCCCGGCCGCCCAGTCTGGGAAGTGAGGAGTGCCTCTTCCAGGTCGTCATCCCGTCTAGGAAGTGAAGAGCGTCTCTGCCCGGCCACCCATCTTCTGGGATGTGGGGAGCGCCTCTGCCCCGCCACTCCATCTGGGATGTGAGGAGCGCCGCTGCCCTGCCGTGACCCTGTCTGGGAACTGAGGAGTGTCTCTGCCCCGCCGCCACTCCGTCTGGGAGGTGAGGAGCGTCTCTGACCGGCCACCCCGTCTGAGAAGTGAGGAGCCCCTCTGCCCGGCAGCCGCCCTGTCTGAGAGGTGTACCCAACAGCTCATTGAGAACGGGCCATGATGACGATGGCGGTTTTGTCAAATAGAAAGGGGGGAAGTGTGGGGAAAAGAAAGAAAGATCGGATTGTTACTGTGTCTGTGTGGAAAGAAGTAGACATAGGAGACTCCATTTTGTTCTGTACTAAGAAAAATTCTTCTGCCTTGGGATGCTGTTAATCTATAACCTTTCCCCCAACCCCGTGCTCTCTGAAACATGTGCTGTGTCCACTAAGGGTTAAATGGATTAAGGGCGGTGCAAGATGTGCTTTGTTAAACAGATGCTTGAAGGCAGCATGCTCGTTAAGAGTCATCACCACCCCCTAATCTCAAGTACCCAGGGACACAAACACTGCAGAAGGCGGCAGGGCCCTCTGCCTAGGAAAACCAGAGACCTTTGTTCACATGTTTATCTGCTGACCTTCCCTCCACTATTGTCCTATGACCCTGCCAAATCCCCCTCTCCGAGAAACACCCAAGAATGATCAATAAATACTTAAAAAAAAAAAAAAAGAATAAAAAGAAAAAGAGATATCATTTAAACACAGTATGTAGAAAACAATAATTATTGAATCTGTACTGGTCTTTAACTTTTACACTTTGATCTTTAATTCTGTTATTGTGATTGAGTCCAAAGAAAAATAGTATGAGTAAAATAAAAAGAACAGCAAAAATGCTAAAAAAAAAAAAATAATAAATAATAATAATAATAATAAACTGACTGGGTGTGGTGGTGTGCACCTGTGGTCACATTTACTCGGGAGGCTGAAGCAGGAGGATCAACTGAGCCTGGGAGGCAGCAGTTGCAGTGAGCCATGATCATGCCACTGCCTTCAGCCTGGTCAAAAGAGCAAGACCCTGTCTCAAATAAATAAAAATTAAAAGTAATTATCAGAGAAAATAAGAGAATCTAATTCTAAAAAGTCTTATGTTAGCCTTTTTCCTTCCTTCTTGATAAACCAAGCCATTGATATAAGCAATTTTAAATTCTTGGTCTTGTTGGCAATACCAACCAAAGGGCTAGTCTACCATTAGACAAAGGATCCCATTTTAAGTATGTAACACAATCATAGCATTAATTTTATTTAGTTTTCAGAGACAGGATCTCATTCTGTCACCCAGGCTGGAGTGCAGTGGTACAAGTACAACCATAGCTCACAGCAGCCTTGAATTCCTGGCCTCAAGCAATCCTTCCACCTTAAGCCTGGCAACTGGTTGGGACTACAGGCTCATGCCACCATGCCCAGCTTAGAGCATTAATTTTTTTTTTTTTTTTTTTGAGATGGAGTCTCACCCTGTCACCCAGGCTGCAGTGCAGTGGCACCATCTCGGCTCACTGCAACCTCCAACTCCCACATTCGAGCGATTCTCCTGCCTCAGCCTCCTGAGTAGCTGGGATTACAGGTATGCACCGCTGCGCCAAGATAATTTTTGTATTTTTAGTAGAGACGGGATTTCACCATGTTGCCCAGGCTGGTCTCGAACTCCTGACCTTAGGTGATCCGCCCACCTCAGCCTCCCAAAGTGCTGGGATTACAGGCACGACCCACTGCACCCAGACTTAGAACATTAATTTTAAAAGTCAACCAAAACATTAGCCTCACTTTATCATTAATAGCAATTCCATAAAAGTTAATGTCAACAGCACACAAAATTAAACCTTGAGGAACAACAGATAAAAGTCTTCTGTGCCAAACTGAAGTTCTCTAAAGTAATCATTAACAATACTTTACTGTTCTCTTAAATACAATGACATCCTAAAGACAAATCATTTTTTAAATAAATGCAATATAAATAATATCAAGTCTGACGATTCATCTCAAACCTGATCTGATGGCTTATGATGTTTCCTAAAAGTAGCAGGTAGCTTTATATGTATTTTTATTTGATTTTTTTTTTTTTTAAAGGCAAGATTTCAGAAACCTTTATTTTGGAAAATATTTTTGGTCAAGAAACCCTGCCCTTGAAATCTATTACTTAAGGAAGCCAATTCCTACCTGAGTCCTGACTTCTTACAATGCAATTGGCCATATCATTTCCATTAGCCACTTTCAAGGCTTGAAAATGTCCTGTACACAAGTTTCAGCTGGTCTAGTCAGAGCCCAGTGTGAGTGGGACATTCAGGGGCTAAACCCTGCAGCACCTCCTGGCCTAATCAAAGGAGGTTCTGCAGCTGGGTAATAAGAGTGGTAACTTTATTATAGAAGAATTTTATTCCTTTATGTTCCCCATATAACTTATAAAAGACAAGTTATTTCATATTATATATTTTCAATACAAACAATCCTGACTGGTGATGTAAGAAACAAAAAAATCATGCCCAACACTTTAAGAGGCTGAGGTGGAAGGATCACCAAGACCAGCCTGGGGCAAATAGTGAGACCCTTGGCTCTACAAAAAAAAAAAATCAGCCAGGCAGGATAGGTATCTTGTTTTCACCTTCCAGTTCTTCCACCTCAGTCTGTGTTATAAGGGAGATCTTTGACGTTTTTCTCAAGATCTATGAGAGTATTCATATCATCAATTTTTCCAATGATCTGGTCAGACATGGTCTGAAACTTATTTCACACATGTTGCAGGAACATCTCCACCATCAATGTGAGATCCTGCACAATCTTGGGGTCAGTCTCAGCCACCTCACCAGTTCCAGCTTCATAGTGATGTCTCAAACCATCACTTACCATTTGATGATTCTGATAGCTTAAATTTTTAAATATTAAGTTTACAGTTTAAGATTATTAACCAGTTACATAACACAGCTGCATGCACATTCAGCGGTTTCTATTAAAACTGTAGGTTAGTGTTTTCCCTACTTCAAATACTCACTTAAACAATGAAACCATTCATGCCATATTTTCATGTAAGTTTATAGAGTGTAGCATCCAAAAAATAGTCAATAATGAAGTTTACTTTCCAAAAAGCAGTAAATTCAGTATCAACTCTAGAAAAGGTAATAATGATCCTGTGCCAATATTTGCTTTCATTCATTCATTCATTCATTCATTCATTTTTAGACGGAGTCTCGCTCTGTTGCCCAGGCTGGAGTGCAGTGGTGCAACCTCAGCTCACTGCAAACTCCGCCTCCTGGGTTAAGCAATTCTTCAGCCTCAGCCTCCCGAGTAGCTGGGATTACAGGCACCCACCATCATGCCAGGCAATTTTTTGTATTTTGGTAGAGATGGGATTTCACCATGTTGGCCAGGCTGGTCTCGAACTCCTGACCTCAGGTGATCCATCTGCCTTGGCCTCCCTAAGTGCTGGGATTATAGACGTGAACCACCACACCCAGCTGCCAATATTTTCATGCAAGTATTTGTTATGTGTAAAACATTTATTGATATTCACATTAGAGTTACAATATTTAAATTTCAGTTTTATTGCCTTGATCTGTAATTGCTGTATTAATTTCTCGCCAGTAATACTGGTATTACTGCCAAATTCCTACATGATAGACACCATGACATGAGCACATTTTCACTGGAAGTAAGATAAATACTTGTATTCTAATGGAGAAACTCAGTGGGGCAAGGGGGCTTTCTTATTTCATGAGTGTTTCACTCAAAAGAAAATCATGCTATAGTTAAGCATTTTTTCCCTCCTATCAAATTAATGTCTAAAAAGTTTATCTGATTTCCTTAAAAGGCTTTCTCTAAATCCTAACAAAACATCTAAAAACTCTTTTCAGCCTTTAAGTGCTTTTGTGTACTAAGTACTGCAAATAAGTTTACAGCACAAATATTTCCCAGTTCATAATTTGAATCTCTAAGAAGAATCTCTAAATCCAACCTCATTTCTTAAATTGAACAAATACTGCAAAATAAATATGCAACATAAATATTAGGTCTAAATGTAATTTATTACATATACCCTTATATTCATAGAACCATATGTGAGTATACAGTATTATTTGATGGGGTAAAATAAATCTAAGATTAAGATAAATATCCTGGAAAATTAATAAAAGATACCTATTTCTCAGTTGCCAAGAACCTTGCCTGTCTTGTTTGACCGCTGTGTTTCCAAAGCTTAGTTCAGCTCCTGGCATAAAGCAGATACTAAATCAATGCTTGTTGAATTATGAATATTCCAGACAAAAACTGGGGATCTTAATAGGCCTGAATTATAAAGATTATAGCATCAGTTTTTATTATTTTAAGTGTTTCATTTTACAGAGAGGGTCTCGCCACATGGCCCAGGCTGGAGTGCAGTGGCTATTCACAGGCATGATCATAGCATACTACAGCCTCAAACTCCTAGACTGTAATCCTCCCACCTCAGCCTCTTGAGTAGCTGAGTCTCCAGGCACACCTAGCTTTCATGAATATTATACTTCATTTTGTATCTCTTCCTCAAATACTGGGCATAGGGAAAAAGTATGTAAAGGTTTTAATAAAATATTTCTGATTTAATATCAACTCCCCTAGACACTAAAGACTGATTTTTTTAAATCAACTTTGTTTTAGAATAGTTTTAGACTTCGAGAAAAGTTGCAGAGATAATATAGAGTTCCTATATACCTGGCACCCAGCCTCCTCTATTAATGTCTCACATTACCATGGTACATTTGTTACAACTAAGGAACCAACACTGGCACATTACGATGAAGTGAGTTCCACATTTTATTCAGATTTCACTAGTTTTCTCCTAACGTCCAAGACCCTAGCTAGGGTATCATATTACATTTCATCATCACATTTCCTTAACCTCCTCAGATCTGTGACATTTTCTTACACTTCCCTTGAGTTTGATGACCTTGATGGTTTTGAGAAGTACTGGATTGAAAGATGCCCCTCAATTTGAGTTTGTCTTAAGATTTTCTCCTAAAACTTGATTTAGAAAACATCGGATTTCAAAATGATCAGCGCAAGGATTTCTGATAAGACAAAGTACAAGGTAAGAATGTTAGCCTTTATCTCCCCATTTATTCAACAACGAAAAAAGCCCTATGCTGGGAAGAGAGTAAACTACAAGTTTAATATCAGTACTACAGAGACTCTACGCAATAGAAAACTAAACTTAGCAGAAGGACAATTCAAAAGGACCCCAGGTAAAGTGACCCAGAGACAGACTAAGGAGCTAAGGAGCAAGGCATTCTTGTCCCAGGCATCACTCAGCAGTCACTTCAACACAGAAACTGTAGTGACTACTGCCCCTGCCACCTGCAACCACAGCTCCGCTCTCCTCTCCTTTTTTATTCCCAGTTTTATTTGTTGTGGTATACTTGCCCATGTTTGTAAATTGTCTCTAATCATTTTTAGAAAAAAAGAAAGAAAGAAAGAAAAGTATATAGTCAGGTCCCAGGAGGAAACAGCATTATCAGCAAAGCAACCGAGGAGAGTTAATCTCTGAGGTTAACTATCTACAAAGGCAAAGGCAGACAGCCCAACAAGAGATGGTGGAGTACCCCGAGGCTGGCAACAACAGGGAGCTGCTCCCAACACCACACTTGGAAGAGCAAGGGGTGGGAGGTATCATCAGAATCCAGGGAGACCAGTGATTGTGAAAGGGCCATGTGATAGGAGCCGTGGCCTCTGCTGAGACACAGCCCACCTGCAGGGAGGACACCGAGAAATAAGCACCCTAACCTCACTTTTCCTCTTGCCTTCCAACCCTGCTTGTGTCTTCCATTGGCTACAACCAGAGGACTTAATGTTGTCCACAGAGGTCAATATCTCAAGGCACAGAGCAGCATGGGTTAGGATGGACAATACAACCAGGGGGACAAATGAAAGGTGCACTGCAGGAGGAAGGGCAAGCCAAACCTGTACCTTCAGCTATTTGCATTTTTATATTTGTGTGTCTTATCCTACTGTACTATGAACTCCTCAAAGGCAGCAACAGTGCTTTACAGAGTCTAAGGTCACATACTCCTAGTAAGCCCTCAAAGTATATCTGAAAGAAGACATGGAAAAGAGCCATCTCTGCCACTGGTCAGAACAGAACTTGGGTCCTTCACAATGTGGCTCTGCTGCAGGGACAACACACAGAGGACACACCTTTGAGCCTGACTCTGGCAGAGCACCAGAAACAGAGGCAGATGAGGCTAGCCCTTTCCACATTAAAGAGGGGGACAATCAATACTTGCTCCAGAACTAGAGAGAGGCTCCTCTTTCAACAGCCGGACCAATCTCTCAGCTCTGCCCCTAGAGGAAAGAGTTTGCACCTGTAGTCACAGGCAAGAACCTAACTCCTGGATCATCTTGCCCAATACTTTGTAAGCTCCAGTGCTGCACCTCACATCTGCTCTTGACAGATGGAGAATAAAATAAAACCTGACATTTCACTCCATTTCTTCAAATAAGTTATCTTAAGAGCCGATGCAACCTCTTGTCTCCAAGACCTTTAATGAAGCACTAGTGCTTCTGTTTATACAAATGCCCTATCTTCCCTTATCACTCACTGCTTACACAAACCTCCCTGGGAAATATTCAAATCATCCCTGTGGAGGCCTCATCTCCTCTCCTTCCAGGTCTTGATGCTCTTACCATCTTTATGGAATTTCCCACTCCGCATCCCCCATCTGGCAGGGCTCCATGACCAGCTCCTTCCAGGACAGGGAGGTGCCTTCCTTGATTTCCTCCCAAACCAACACCATCCTGGGCAACACAGCAAGTGCGTCACAAATTCACAAATCAAACATGCTGTGCGCAAACGCCTCTGCATTTAATAAAAACATCCATTCCTTCCTCTTCTCAGAAAGACAATGAAAATATGAAAGGTTGAAGAATCACAGGAATGACATTTACATTTCATTATGATTGTGCTGTCAATAAAGTCCTCAGTACCTGGCTGAACAAACTGAACTCAGTACCTGCCTGAACAAACTGAATTGCCTGCTCCACAAAATAAAGACCACCAAATACTATAACCCAAAATTGAATCTTTGCAGTGCTGTGGCAATGAGCTACTATGTTTACCTTACCAGGAAGATGAAGCAAATGATTTAATATTTTTATAAAAAGAAGGTGATCAACAATTGTACTGACCTTATCAAAATGGGTTTGTACAGATACTACTTGAGGGAAAAATAACTTATAAAGCTTACAATACAAAATAATCGAAATGCAGCAAAGGAAACACATTTTCTCGTAGCTTTTAGGTCTTTTATTATATTATTACTCAACTTATTATCTTTAAAGATATGGGAAGTAACACTTGAAAACAGATTGCCTTCTAATGCAAAGTCTTCATATTTACCTCATCTCTTTGCCCCTTACTTGTAAAATATTCCCTCATCACCTTACACTTGAGAGCACGAATTATCTTGTTTGAGGCCATTCTTTCCACATTATGCGTGACACCACTCCCTCCCACCTCTTCTGATACCTACCCCATCTGTTGTCCCCTCTCCCCTATTGCCACCTTGGTCCCATTAGCTTGCCCTTTCATACTAGACAATATATACCTTAGTCACTCAAATCCTTTTAAAAATAAAAGCCTCCAGGTCCCTATATAAGTCTTTCCAGCTACCACCCACTGCTTCCCTCCTCATTTGAGACTCTTGGTGTTCCAGCCTCTCTGCATCTCTAATTCCAGACGCCTCCTTTCCTTGAGCCCAGGCCCAAAACCACTGTTCTACTGTATCTGCTCTCCCAAAGCCCACCACTTTCTTGGAGCTGCCACATCCACTAGATACATTTCAGCCTGTGTCTTAGTGGATGCCTCTGCTGCATCTGGCATCATTGACCTGTCCTCCCCACAACTATTAGATGCTATTTGCTTTTCTGGTTCTTCTGGAGCTCTCTCACCTTTCCTGCTCACTCTCCTTTCTTCATTTTTTTCTGCCCACTCCTTCAATGCTGCTGTCCCTAATGGTTCTATCTTTTGTTACAGTCTTTGTCTTTCACTCTGCCTTCTCACTCCTCTGTCTCCAATTCTCGTCCACTCCCACAACCCTCCAGCCCCCGTTCTAATACTCTCCATGCTCTCCTTGGAGCAGAAAGTTGTACCTCCTTCCATGGTTCTAACTCTTACCTTTCACTAAGGGATCCAAAGTCTTCTCTCCAGCTATAGATATTATATTTAGATGGCTGTTTGGTTTCCATAGTATTATCGGCTCAACACAAAGGTCCCTTAGCCACCACAAGTCTCTTGAGCCAGCAACCTGAAGTCATCCTTAACTCATCCCCCTTTCTCATTTCCAACATCCAGTCATTACCAAACCTTACAAGTTTTACCTCCTAAATGCTTTTGACATCATTCCCTTCCTTTCCACACCAACTTCCCCAGTACTAGTTCAATTTCTTATTATCTCTTGTGTGGACCACAGCAGTCTCCTAACATAGCTTCCTGCCTCTAGTTTAAGCCCACTCATTTCACTTCCCTGACGCAATCCAGCAAGATCTATTGAAAATACAAATGTCTTTATCACTAGCCTAGTTAAACCCTTAAAAAGATCTTTCATTAATTGTGCATACAGCATGTAAAAATTCTTCCCTTCCAGGTCCCATCTACTTATCCTATCTTATATCCTATGTATTCTATTCTTGGTCTTCACTCTCTCAATTACCACTTATTTACAATAATGGAAACCATGCACTATGCTGGTTATTTTTTAAATTGACTTATTGAATATTTATAAAACTCTTAAGATAGTTGTTTTATCTCCATTGTATAACTGCAGAAATGGTGAGAATTTACCAGGTTGCCACTAGGAAGCAGGAGGAACTTGGTGAGGGAGGTGGCGTAGCTTACCACCTGGGAGCCCCTACCTTCCTGGGTGATACAAGATGACAGCTGAACACAGTCCCCTTGGCACTACTTCAGACTGGAACAAAAGCCACTGACATATGGAGAAGGCTCCCTGGCCTCCACACTCTGCATTCACTCAGATGAGCACTCCAAGGCACCAACCTGGTTCTGGTGCTTCCCACCTCTGAGGTGTAGGTCTGAAGAACTGTTTCCACCTTTATGGAAATCCTCTGCTCCCGATTTTATCCACTGGTTTCTATACACAACTGGCAACTTTTCTGTCTTCCAAAAAGTACTCAGTTGGTTTTTGGTTTGAGACAGGGTCTTACTCTGTCGCCCGGGCTAAACTGCAGTGGCATAAACAGAGCTCACTGCAGCCTCAGCCTCCCGGGCACAAGCAATCTTCTTGTCTCTGCCTCCTGAGTAACTGGGATAACAGGTACACACCACCAACCCTAATTTTTTTTTTTTTTTTTTTTTTACATTTTGTAAAGACAGGGTCTTGCCATGTTGCCCAGGCTGGTCTCAAACTCCTGGACTCCAGTAATCCTCCTACCTTAGCCTCCCAAAGTGTTGGGATTACAGGTATGAGCCACCACATATGGCCAAATTACTCACTTTTAATCTGTCGATGGTATTCTATATCTTTCTTGAATTTTAAAGAAATTTTTCTTTAAAAATATTTTTCCTGTCATTTTGATTTTTGATAGCATTTTAAGCATATGATGGTAATGTGTCCAGTTTACAATATTTACAAAACACCCTCCTAATCAAATTAGACATTTTGATTGATGATAACCAATCCAGTCATCAACTTCATCTATATTAAATAAAAATATACATGGATTTTTAGAAAAGTTCGATTTTCCAGTTACAAACCCTCAACTTAAAAGTAAGTAACGAGGCCGGACACAGTGGCTCATGCCTGTATTCCCAGCACTTTGGGAGGCCGAGGCGGGCAGATCACCTGAGGTCAGGAGTTCGAGGCCAACCTGGCCAACACGGCAAAACCCTGTCTCTACTAAAAATACAAAAATTAGCCAGGCATGGTGGCACATGCCTGTAGTCCCAGCTACTCAGGAGGCTGAGGCACAATAATCACTTGAACCCAGGAGGTGGAGGTTGCAGTAAGCTGAGACTGCACCACTGCACTCCAGCCTGGGTGACAGAATGAGACTCTGTCTCCAAAAAATAAGTAAATCATGCTACCAAAGTTTGTACGCTGTTGTTTAGAACATGGAAATAACCTCACTCATTCGTGCAATACCTTCCATGCACTAAGCACTATTTTAGGTGGTGGAGAGACTGTAGAAATAAAAGACAAGCTTCCCATATTATATAATTTCTGTAATTTAATTTAGGAAAACTGTGGTATAAACAATACATATTATGTGTGTATACCCTTGTGTGTGTATTTACATTTCAGAACTTATCAACGCCCTAGCAGCTGTTAGCTAGCATTTCTACTACTGTTATCAGGAGCCCACATTCCTGCTTAGCGTTTTAAATATCATTATTTACAAATACAAAAGATGTGTTAGTTAGCAAAGGAGCTATTAGAAATAATTTTCATCTGTGAAATGAGTGTTCTCCAAGACATCTGGTTGGTTAAAATACTGGACAGGCCCCACCATCTCTGCAAAAACAAGACCAAAACATCTGGTAGCACCAAAAATCTAAAGCTGCAGTGCAGTACTTAAGATATGGAATCCCTTGGCCCCACTTCTCTCCATTCCTCAGAGGACTCAGTTGCCTGCCTTGAGCCACATCTGGCTGGTCTTGCTGTCAGGACATCATTATTGTAACTGCACTGGAGGAACCCATTCATGCAACTCCCAGTCAGAATGTCCAAGGACAAACAGTTTGACTTGTCCAAAGTGGCAAGACTGTCTGTGGCTCTTTACTGCTCCTGCTTGCTAAAAGATGACTATAAACGTGGCAGAATTCAGACTAGAAATTGCTCTCATTGTTAATTTACCAGCTGGGAGCAAAAGACTATAAAGGAAAGGATGAAGAACACTCACCTCTTTCTAAATTCTGGAAGCTACCAAAATTGAACAAAAGAACTCAACAATGCTACAAGGCCAGATTGGGTTAAGTCAGTCTGCAACACTGCCCTCATGAACATTATATTCTAGTAGAGGAGATGGACAATACAGGGTGTGGTGGCATGCATCTGTAGTTCCAGCTACTCAGCAGGCTAAAATAGTAGGATGGCTTGAGCCCAGGAGTTTAAGACCAGCCTAGGCAACAAAGCAAGACCCCACTTCTGAATGTTTTTTTAAAAAAGACAATAAAGAAGTAAACACATATCAACAGTGATAAGTATTAGGAAGTGTATTAGTCTGTTCTCATGCTGCTATGAAGAAATACCCATGACTGGGTAATTTACAAAGAAAAGAGATTTAATTTGCTCACAATTCTGCATGGCTAGGAAGCCCTCAGGAAACTTACAATCATGGCAGAAGGCACCTTTTCACACGGTGAAAGGATAGAGAATGAGAGCCAGCAGGGGAAATGCCAGATGCTTATAAAACCATCAGATTTCGTGAAAACTCACTCATTATCATGAGAACAGCATAGGGAAAACCGCCCCCATGATCCAATCACCTCCACCTGGTCCCACCCTTGACATGGGGATTATTACGATTCAAGGTGAGATTTGGGTGGGGACAGAGAGCCAAAACAAATCAGGAAGGAAATAAGCAAACTGTTACGGAAGGCTCTTTCTGAGAAGATAGCTGAACTGAGAGCACTAATCATAAGAGAAGGAGAATCTTCCAGACACAGGTACAAAGACCTGAAAGCAGGAAAGTATAGGATACATTTCAGAAATGAAAGACCTAAGTGACTGAGGATGGTGGGTGGAGGGGAAAGTGGTCCAAAATGACAGTGGAAAGAGGAGAAAGAACCAGATAATACCTTACAGGTCTGTCTTGATAGGTGGCAGTAAGGAGTTCAGATTTTATTCACAGTGTAATGGAAGCCACTGAAGAATTTTAAGAACCTAACTCACTATGGTTACTATATAGAGAAATGAACTGTAATGGTCAAGGAAGTAGAGGAAACAGATAGGAGATTGTTACAGCAATTCAGGCAAGAGATGATGGTGCCTGACTAAAGGGTGGAAGCAGAGATAGAGAGGGGTAGACAGATATTTTGAAAGTAAAAGTGACAGGGTTCAGCAGCTCTCAATTACTTAACCCTTAAAATACGTGACATATGACACTAATAGTTCCATATATTCTTTTTAAGAGTAATCGCTATTTAGCAACCAGGAATAACTCTGTCTATTCTTAAAAATGTATTCAGATATAAATTCAGGGCCCAGGAATACAGATCCCCACACTGCAGACTGAGCAGGAACTCCTGCTGTATCCACCTGCTCAATAAAGGAAGGCAAGTGAGGATGCTCCCATTTCTAATCTCCTGGCTGTGGCTCTGCTGGCCTGGGGCAAGCCTTATGAAGGTCACCAACAGTGAGGGATGGGACAAGACCCCAGAAGGGTTAAGAGCTGACAGAACCGGAAGTTGCTACAATGTTCCCTTCAGGCCAGTCCCCTGTCAACATGGTTCTTCTTTTCTCCTCAGACTCCATGAACCAATCTATCTGCTTCCCTTCCCACTGCCAGCACTAGCTCCTCTGGTATGGTTTCCTCTCTCCCTATAGCCCAACCTGAAATTCAATTCATTTTCACATAAATGACAAAGGTACAGAAACCAGCAACCACCCATATCTTATTTCCATTAAAGCAAAAATAGCTAATTTATCAAACACTTGTTATGTGCCATGTGTTATTTTAGAGCTTTCAATGTATTAACTCATTTCATCCTCATAAAAATCCTATCCCCATTTTACGAAGAGGAAACTGAGATACAAAGAAGTTACTAAACTTGCCCA
Source organism: Pan paniscus (assembly GCF_029289425.2). Lineage (NCBI taxonomy): Eukaryota > Metazoa > Chordata > Mammalia > Primates > Hominidae > Pan > Pan paniscus. Next base: position 107,633,664 of record NC_073253.2, read on the forward strand.
GCCAGCAAGTGGCAGAGCCAGGGTTAGAACCCAGGAAGTCTGGCTGCAGTCCCCACTTTTGAGCTACACTGCCACTAGAGTCCAGCTTCAAAGTCATGTGCTTCAGGCAGACAGTGAAACAACTGCAGTCAACATCAGAAAGGTCCAAGACTCAATTTAAAGATAGTATCCAACCCATATTTTAATGGAGAAATGTTCAAGTATATATTTTTATGGTTTCCACAGTGCTGAAATTACACAAGTTTGTTTTCACCAAGTTTTGGAATACTTCCAGAAAATCAGATTAATATATGAAGAAGAGAAAACATTCATTTTTCATGAATACGTGGTAAAAGAGAGCAACTCATGTATATACTTGTCAGTTGTCAGAATGTAACCCTGCAGGGTAGGAAGCACCCATCTTCTGTGAGAACTTCCCACAAAGAGAATTATTAGTGTGGAATGAGTGCTCAATTTAGAAATAAATAGCATTCTTCAAATGTCAGAGGCATCCCCATGGAATAACTCAGGTCCCCAACAAGACTATTAAGCTGATATTACAAACCGTAGCCATGAAGAAAGGAGTTCATCTATGCTGACAGTGATTGGGAGTGGAAACAAAAAGGCTGAGAATGTTCTCATTACCCAACAGTTTCCTGGATTAATCTTCTAAGAATGAACAGAAGTTTAGAATTCAGAGCCATGGGATCACCCAAAGCTGTAGATCAAAAAGAAGAGCAAAAAGCAGCATTATAAGAAATATCTATAGTCAGGGGAATAAATACGTTGACAGTTAAAGATGATGAAAAGAAGTTAAAGTCTTCTAAATAAAAATGATTCGCACTATAAAACACTCTGGCCCAATCACCTAGGTTACATAACAATAAGAGTTATAAATATTACTCAGCAATATTTTGCCTTCCAGGTCTTCATGGTGCATCTTAATACAGTTCCAAAGTTACCCCAGCAAAAGAACTCTGTGAACGCACACTCCTAGTGCTGGAGCTCACCACAAACGTGTGCTTTCTCAAGAATCATACCTGGTTTGGGTTTTATTTTCCTTCTTTAAAAGTGCATGCAAATTTTACATTCTATTCTATAGAAGATCTGTTTTGATTTTTGCCTGGGGAAGGAGTCAGAAGGTAATTTAAAACATTATTTTTCTCAGGCAAGACTGTCACTACTAAAAGAGGGGCCAAGTCTATCCTGTGGCCTTTCACATTTCCCCACCATCACCTAGAATGGATGTAGAAAATTCTGAGTTTGACAGCAAACTTCTACGTTTTTTAAAAACCACAAGGTGATGTTCAACATTCAGGTTCTCTCTGTCTGCAGAGCAGCAGCTCTGAACTCCAGCTACACGTAACAATCACCTGGAAGGCTTTTTATGAATACCAGTGCCTAATCTCCAACCCAGATCAGCAGGATCAGAATCTCCTAGTGCAGGAAGAAACCATTCTGTTTTGTCGTTGCTACTTTTAGCTCCACTGGGTGACTTTAAAGGACAGAGTTGAGACTTACTTGCTCAGAGAATCCAAAAGAAACACTACGGTCCCAGAGTGAGCCCAGAGTGGTGCAGGAACACCAGAGTCAACCCCTGGGGATGATCACGTTGTCCCTTCCTAAACCCAACTATCTTGAAGACACTGACCCACAGACCATAACAAGGTCAGTGTCTCTCTCTCTCTCTCTCTCTCACACACACACACACATACACACACACACACACAAAACCCCTTCCTCTGTTTAAAAAAAAAAAGCTACCTAAAACAGAAAGTTTACATGAGATCCAGAGTCTCAAACATAATGCAAAAAATGTTCTGGTTTCAATGAAAAAATCACACCAAGAACCAGGAAAATCCATACTGAATGAGAAAAGGCAACAGATTCCAACACCAAGATGGCAGAGATGTTAGAATTATCTGATAAAGCTTTTAATGCAGCCATGATAAAAAATTCATAAAACAAAAATTCTTCAATGATCAGTCATAAATATGCTAAATGAACTAGGAGAAATGCCATTATGCTCCTCAGGCCCTTGAGGTAGTTTCACTGCTGGCCCAGCCAGGACTGTGAAGGTCTGGGCTGGTGAAGGTTGGGAAGTTTGTTTTGGTGGTGGGAGCTCATGGACCCTAATTACACTGTACATTGCAATGACGATGATCTGCTGGTAGGTGTTCACTGTAATTTGCCTTTGGCTTGATGGATCTAAACTGACTTCACGAATTAGAGTGGTCATGAGCCAAAGACAAGAATCCTTAGAGAGGAGCAACATCCCTGGGGAGTGAATGACTGACAATGTCTGTGCCTCCAAGGGGTTAGGGTATGAAAAAGAGGCAAGATAACTGTCCCCAGGGGTTGGCTTTAATAATACCGAAAGCATAAATAAAAACAAAAACCAATATACTGGATTTCATAAAACTTAATAACTGCTGCTAAGCAAAAACCCTAGGAAAAGGATTGAAAAGAGAAGCTACTCAGAGAAAGTTTGCAAACTACATATCCAAACAGAGGACTAACATCTAGAATATGTAAAGAACTCGCAAAACTCAACAGCAGAAAAATAATCCATTTAGAACATCAGCAAAACACGTAAGAGGATATATGACACTTCACCAAAGAGGATACAGATGGCAATTAAGCACACAAAAAGATGTTCCACATAATTAGCCATTAGGGAAATGAAATTAAAACCACAATGAAATATCACTATATATCTAACAGGATGGCTAAAAATTTTTTTAAATAGTGACGCCACCAAATTCTGCCAAGGACACAAAGAAATTGGGTAACTCATACATTGCTGGTGGGACTGTAAAATGGTATCGCCACTTTGGAAAACAGTTTGGCAGTTTCTTAAGAAATTAAACACACAACTGCCATATAACCCAGCTTTTGCTCTCTTTGGCATTTAGCTCAGAGAAATGAAATTTTATTTTTAAACATAAAACCTGTACATGAGTGATCACAGCAGCTTTATTCATAAAGTCAAAATGATAAACAACCCACACATCCTTCAGCAGGTGCATGGTTAAGTGTTAGTACATCCATACCATGGAACATTACTCATCAATAAAAAAGGAACAAACTGTGGACACGTGCTACAAACCCTAGAACTGCTGACACATGGAACAAACCGTGGAACTATGCTAAGTTAAAAAGCAACCCAAAAGGTATGATTCCATTGATATGACATTCTTGAAATAAAATTATAGAAACAGAGAATAGATTCTTGGTTGCCAGAGTTTAAGAGGTGAAAGAGGCAAGGAAGAGAGTATGTCTATAAAAGTGCAACACGTGGCTGGGTGCGGTGGCTCATTCCTCTAATCCCAGCACTTTGGGAGGCTGAAGCAGGAGGATCACTTGAACCCAGGAGTTGAAGACCAACCTAGGCAACACAGGGAGACCCCGTCTCTATAAAACATAAAAAAAATTAGCCAGGCACTGTGTCACACACCTGTGGTCCCAGCTCCTCAGGAGGCTGAGATGAGAAGATCACTCAAGCCATGGGGGTCAAGGCTGCAATGAATCATGATCATGCCACTGTACTTCAGCCTGGGTGACAGAGCAAGATACTGTTGTCTGTTTGTTTGAAAAAAAAAAAAAAAAAAAAGACAATATGTGGAATCTTTGAGATAATGGAAATGCTCTGTACCTTGAATATATCGATTATCAATATCCTACTTGTGATAGTAAATATAGTTTTGTAAGAAGTTACCATTGAGGGAAACTGGGCAAAGGGACACAGGATCTCTCTGTAAGGTTTCTTAAAACGGCATGTGAATTATCTCAAAATAAAAAGTTTAATTTAAAAGAAATGAAAGGTTATTGGCCCACTGAACCCTGACTGCAGCAAACAGCAAGTACTTGGAAGTGACCTTTAAGTGTGCTCCAGATTTTCATTTACTGGCCATTTTCAGCTCTACCATTTCATCCATGATTCATGAGGCCCAGCAACTCAACCAATTTTATTCAATAAAAAGGGGGCATCCTGTAGTTTTGCCAAGACCAATTATTTCCATGGCGACCCTCAACATAATATTAACTATCAAACCTAGAAAACACCACAGCCTGGAGTGGACCACTTTCTCTGCTGCTACTCTCTTTGTTCTCTTGCACCTCTTCAGAGAAAGGTGCTAAAATAACTCAAACCCCTCTCTGCCCAGTACCATTACCTTTCCAGAGCTGCCTTCCAGAAACTAACATCTTCATACAAATTGGGAAGAGAAAAAAAAATCACACTGCTAACCCCCCATCTTTTACATTACAACAAACCCAGTTCTCAGGGGAAACAAAAAAGGATACTACTCTACAGCATATCTAGGACAAGAAGAATCCACCTGTGACTTAATTCATATTTGGACAACTCTGAATGCATAAACACCGGGTCCAAAAACAAAACAAGATGCAACCTTCGTTTTCTACCTACAAAGTACAGTCCTTAAAACAGACATAAAGATTCATGTTTCCATCTGCATGGAGAAATTTATTTCAACATAAAAAGATGAAAATCTATCCTAAATTGAAAGCTCTCTCCAGAGATGGAAAATTCACAATCTATCCTGAAACTCCTGGTATTTCCCAGCCTCTGTCAGGCCACACTACCATCTGCATCCTACCTTGGTAAAAATTATGTCTGTTCCTCTCATGATTGTAGGAATTGGTCTATATAGCTTGCAAAATTTTAGTCACTCCTAAGAATGCAAGTTACCTAGATCAGAGAGTAGTTTCTCTAGCCCTGTAATCTACCCTTTAATTTATAAATCTTTTCTATCCATCAGAATTCAGGAGTTCCATAGTTGATATAATCTTAAAAAGCAAAAAATTCAGGATGATCAGGATATAAATTATATCTTAACAATACAGATTAACAGCCATAAGAAATATAGAGAAAGTTTCCCAGACATTGTTTCCTCGATAAATTAACAACAAAATTTGTAACACAGAGAAGACATCACACAATCATTTAACTCATGCAAATTAAGGTAGATCCACTGGGGTGGAAGGCTGTGGAGAAGACAGGGAAACTCCAGAAGTCATCCTTATTCCCTCAGTTTCCCTGATGCTTTCCTGAAATGCACTTAGAAACACTGAGTCTTCTTCTAGTTCAAGTACATTTTTTGTGCATGTCCTCTAAAACAAACTTCTTCACTGGATGCTCAACTGAACATACAGTCGTTATTCCAGGAAGGAGGAAACATGGGCTGTTTGAATGGCTGGTAGGGTGGCCTCCATAGTGGAACCTTTCTAAATGGCTTAAGTCTAGTTCTAACCCACACTATTTTTGTATCAAGGGCTGAATTTGGAAGCCATTCCACTGTGATGTGTTCTCCAGCAGTCCATGTCCACTCTCCTGTGAATTAGTTATATGCAGGTGTCTATAAGCGTGCAGGGGTGTACAGATGTGCACATACACAAACACCTTTACAAAGGTGGTGGAACACACTGAGCTAATATCAAATCAGTGCATTCTCTCAGTGGATACTCATTCCAAGAGGCGAGCACCCTGGGGGGGTCAACCTAGCCCACTGGCTTTCAGTGGGCATCAATGAAGGCAGAAGAGCACATACATGTCCCCCCATTTAGAATTTTTGCTTAAAAGTAATAACTGCAAGTTTTTTAAACGCTTCCTTTTATGTACTAAACCTATAAAACAATTAGTAGTCCCCAAAATTTTCCCCACATAGGCTGAACATCTAAAATCCCTTCATTACAAAATAAAGTCTTGTATCCCACAACAAAGCCTGAGTATAACATCAAAATACTTTTGAAAATAAGAGTAGAGGTCTGAAATCATCCTTCCTAAGGGCAGATTTTGATGAAACAAGAGGTAAGGAACACAAAGGCCAGCCTGAACATTGAAGAAATGACAGGGAAGAGGACAAAGGTTATTAGCAGGAGACCAAGTCTGTGACAGCACTCTGATCATCCTGGAGTTTGGCCATAAGGGAGAAAACACTAAAATGCTTACATGCCTAATCCCTCCTGCTTTCTCATCTGCAAAAGGAAGATGCGATCTCACCAACAGCAAACTGCATAAGAAGACGATCAACACTTAACATAAAACCTCAGCCATTCTGAGAAGTCCTGGCCAGCATTTACCAAACTCAAACTTTGATCTAAGGCTTACCCAAAGGCACAATACATTCCCTAGCAGTAACAGAGAGTTGTCAAGATAACTGCTTAATGGAACATGTCCAAATCTAGAATCAAGCACTTTTTGCCAAAATATGATTAGTTATATGTAATCCTATAAGACATAAGAAAGACACTATGAGCCACCTTTTGCTCAAAGCACTGACCTACTCAAATTTAAGACGACTATTTTAAGGAAATTAAAAGCCATACAATTTCTCTATTTTATTATCTGAGGTAGGAACTCAAAACTTAAGAGTCAAAATGGAATCTAATTTTCTGAGCAGATTAATCATTGTTACCCAAAGGAGAAGTGCTAGGTCATCAGATGTCTCCCTGCTCTTGGAGAGCTTAGCCCTACTCCCAGAGAACAGCTGCAGGAGTGAGGGACCACACAGGAGCAGTCAGAGGGTCTGACACCAAATGAAGAAACTCGTGCTACCAAATCCTGAGAAAAACTAGTCAGATTTAGAAGGAACTGAAAACAAGGATCAGAGAGAAAAGCATACAAAGGTATCAACCTATTTATAAATAACGCTTCCTCTCCCCCTGCTTGTTCAATAAAACTATTTTATTAAAATGTTTTTCATTAAAACAAAATAGTACTTAGTTGTAACTTTATTCTCTTAAATATTCTACAGAATTAACATTCTACAGAATATATGTTATATTCTACAAAATGATAAAATAACTCTAAAGATAGATAGGAATTGACCATAGATGCTACTTTTTCTCATCCATGATGCTACTGCTTAAAAATCCTTTAACCAAGAGATAAATTTGTGGGAAAATACTTGAATTTACCAGTTACAGGGGAAGATTTAGTTCTTCAAGTCCCTAGAGAATAACTTCAAAAACAGAAAAACTAAGTTTTTAATGTATACTCTTCCAAGCTTTCAAGAACAGTTAAGTCTCTGATTATATAATATATTACAAAGCACAGGGGAAAAAAATGAAATGTCCCCAATTATATGATGCTGTTATAACTTCAGTACCAAAAAGAGAAACCCATCCTCTGCACATCACACACACACACACACACACACACACACACACAATTCAGCCAACGGGAAAGGAGAGCAGCACATATCTCAGTCACCCAGAAGCCACTGATATTTAGAAACCATCCCCCACCAGACCATTCTTACATTCCTTCTGGTTGCAGGCCAGCATATGTCAACAATCCCTCACAAATCCCTTACCCAAAACTCATGGGGCCAGATGTGTTCCAATTCAAAAATTTTTAATTTCAGAAAGGCACCTTCTGGGGATATCCAATATATTTCACATGCCATCAGAGAGCGTGAGGCGGCTATGATATTCTGCTGTAAAAATGCATGAACAGTTACACTAAATGTGATCAAGACTATAATACTGCTTCACAACAGAGCCAGGTAGTTTCCTCAGATATACTCAAGTCTGGTCAGGTTTTTAAATCAAATGAGATATTAAAAAATTCAAATCAGAACTTTTGGATTGCAGAATTGTAAGGAATTATTAACCTGTTATAGATCACTCTGTAAATAATAATGATAATTGCTTATAATTCATTGACTGCCTAGTATGAGAGATTATATGTTTGGCATACGTTATCTTTAACCCTTTCTACCACTCTCTAAGGTTTTATAAATGAGGCTCAGAAAGGTTAAGTGACTCACCCAAAGCCAGTTACTGAAAGCACCAGGATTTGAACCAAGATCTGTTTATATTCCATCCAGTGTGCAATTCTAACAGGTTCTTGATTGCAAGCTACAGAAAGCACGTCTAGCAAACATAAGCAAATAAACAATTTTCTGGAAGCATATTAATATCTCACAGAATGGATGGGAAATCTAGAAAACCAAGCTCACAAAGTGAGCCAAATCCAAACAAGGCTGAGTTGCAGAAGCAACGACAAAGGTCAAGTCCTGAAGCTGGGATGCTGCCTTGACACTGCCAACAGCAGAACACACATCATCATGGCCACTGGGCTCCCACAACCAGACACAGTTGAGAAAACTTTCTGAACTCTCCCCTGTCTTCGTAAGAATCAAAGTCCCACAGCCTTCCATAATGTGAAAATGACAGTATGTCCCACCAATTCCACACTGAGGAGGGGGCTCCTCCCAAAGTGAAGGAGGATCAGAAGACTGGGTAACCTCCCCCTTTCAGGTGACAATATCTACTGCAGCCACTCTAATTCTAAAAATGTCTGCAAATCACAGTCAATGGCATGTAATAAAGTAGGATTTCTTCCAGGAATGGAAGTATTTTTTCATTTTAAGAAATTTATAATACGGTAGTTCACATCAGTTAGTCAAATTTTTATTTAAAAACTCAATTAGCACTTTTAAAAGGTACGTGATATAACTTAACATCCATTCTGGCTTTTAAAATTCTTGATAAATTAGGAAGAGAAAGCTCTTTCCTTTAATCTATTTTTTAACCACAATCTAAACATATTTTAAAGAGCAATATTTCAATTAGTCACCACCATTTCTTCACATCATTCGAAAGTTCTAACCTAAGTTTAGGCTCAAGAAAAAAAAAGTTCTAACCAATAATGGTTAGAAAAGAAAGGAAGCAAGTGTCAGAAACTAGGAGCAAACCTGCTGTTATTTGACAGATGATATGACTATACCTGCAATGACGACAAAGACTGCAGCCCAGAGTGGAGGCTCACATCTATCCTTGGGAATGGCCAATGGTAAATCCTGCATGTGTGAGTCAAGCACCTGGCTACTCTTGGGGAAATTCTGACCCAGTAGAAAAATTCAAACGTAGCTATTCAAACTGTGGTGTTAACTGTTTCATCAGTAAAAATATAGCAGGAATATCTCTTCCAGGATAATTATGACACCTTCTGATTGTTTTGGTCTTTGGAGGATTCAGCAAGGAGACAGAAGAGAGCACTGTCACTTGATGTGGGGGGGTTGGGGGAACAGTCCCAGTAACAGGACTGCAGAAGGGGAAGTAGGGAGCAGCTAAAAGATACAGTATATAGGTAGCAGGTGTGTCTGATACCCAGTTGTGGAATTTTCCTTCCTGGCTTCTAACTCTTTCCACATTCCTAGTTACTCTCCAACCTCTTACTGGGCAATCACTGCATCTATTATTTGTTATGTTTTCCTCAAACCTGAGAAATAAATCTGGTTACATTTAGCCCAGACTTGAATTGGAACTGTGTGGAAAAGGAAAAATGCTTCGGAGCAAACAAGTTGTAAGAAGTCAGCAATGACCCTTTGAGAAGCTAGAAAGGAAAGACCAAGGCAAGAGGTAATAAATGCCAATCAAGACAAGTCAAGGCTCTCCCCAGAGGATCCTCAGAAGTGCATGTGAAGGGTTAGATGAATACTCTCCAGTCATACAGGATGTGTATTCCATTTAATGTAACTTAGGCATTTAAAGAAACAATGGCTCCCAAAGGCTGGGGAACTTGGAATAGTCAAGAAATCTCAAAGGAGTCAACTAAAGATTAAGTGGAGCCAATAATGAAGTTTAGCAAAATAGAGAAATACAAGATAAACTGTTTTCTTTAGCTTTCTTATAAACTAGCAATAAACTGCTTTTTTAAAAGAATGAAATAAAAATAGCATTTAAAATGTAACCAAAAAATGTGACGTTGCAGGATAACCTTAAAAAGATATAAGATTTCAATGACAAAAGACCGTAAAACTGTACTGAAAGAAAAATTTGAACAAATGGAGAGGCAGAGCATGTTGTTGGATGCAAAAGCTAAATCTGGAGTTCTTTCAAAATGAAATGACAGGTTTAACACAATCAGATTGAAATCCCATTGGCAATTTTTATAATGGCAAAAATTAAGTCTTAATTTAAAGAAAAAGGACACAAGGGAACTACTAATAAATTAAAGAGCAATACAAACAAGTGATCAGGATGGGTGCTGGCCAAATCAAAGAATAAAAGGTTTTATAAATTAATTGTATTCAGACAACTTTTGGTACACTAACAGACAAATCAATGAAATGGGGGTGGGGGAAAAGCTGAAATAAATCCAATATATAAGACCTTAAAATTTAAACAAACAAATGGTAAATGAAAAAACAGTCAACAAACTATATTGGGACAAAAAGTTATCTGTCAATAAATAAACAATTTCCATTTGTATATATCAAGATAAATTCTAGATAGGTTAAAAGTTAAGTGTAAAAAAATAAAGATAGCCATAAAAATGAAGTACTGATACCTATTATATTAAAAACTCTGAAAATATTACGCTAAGTAAAAGAGCTCAATCACAAAAGACAACATATTATATGATTCCATTTATATGAAGTGCCCAGAATATGCAAATCTAGAGAGACAGGAAGTAGGTTAGGAGTTGCTGGTGGGGAGGATGGGGGTGATAGCTAAAGGATACAAGGTTTCTTTTCAAGGTGATAAAACAAGTTATGAATTGACTGTGGTGATGGCTGCTCAACTCCATGAATATACCAAAAAACACTAAACTGTACACCTTCAGTGGGTAGACTGATATGTGAACTCCATCTCGATAAAACTGTCAACAAAAGATGATAATATAGATGACTATTCTGAAAAGGAAGGGATTTTAACTTAAAAACATTAAGAATCCATTAAAAATCATAGATTTAACTACATTAAAATTAGAACTACTTTAACCTGAGTCCAAAGGCAAAAAGTATATAACATTCGCAATTAACAAGGCAGACCAAAGGCTAACTTCACTATTTTTTTTTTTTAATGCAAAGATGACTCTGTTGCAACCAATCATCAGTAAAATCTCCACTCAGAGCCTGAGAACTTTCTGCCGCAGCCAAACACATATTTTTCCTTCTCATGGAAACAGATGGGAGCAGAAGGTATGTACTACCCGGGAAGATAGTTTAGACATGGGCATATTCAAACTAAAGAAGATGCTTGTCAAACCTGTCAAAATCATGCTTGAAGCTTCTTTTGAGGAAGAAAGGAAGGAAGGAAGGAAGGGAGAGGGAGGGAGGGAAAGAGAAACAAAAAGAGAAAGAGAAACAAGGAAAGAGAAACGGAAGGAAGGAAGGAAGGAGAAGAAAAAAGGAAGGAAGGAAGTTAAAAGAAAAGAAATAATGGAATCATAATGGAATTTTGCCTCTGTTTTAGAGACATAATTTTTTTCCTAGGCCTCAATATCTGCTGGGAAAGATAATGCAAAGAGAGCTGAGCAGCCCCATCCATTTGCTAGGGTTGCCAGTCCTGATCACTGCACAAGCAATTCAGGCTCAGAGGCTCATGGCCCCACTTCAGGAAGACACTGGAAGTAGCCCGGGTGACCCTTGGATATGGTTTCAGCTTTATCTTTTATAAGGAGCAGGCGAAGCCCTTGCCAGCAGAAGCCTCCTGCCACCAGAGCCTGCTAAGTACTCCCTCCTCAGCCTACAGCCTGACAATGTGACCCTGATCCTGACCAAAAGGACCAGAGGGAAAGCAAGTCCAATGGGGAAGTGGTGCTTCCAGGAAAAATGCTCCCCTCTGATAAAAAGATGCACAGCTGTACCAATTGGGGACCCGGAAAGAAACACATAGATTCAACTTGGGAAGTTTGGAAAAAGTCCAATAAAAGGCATAAAAAAGTATGGGCATAGTATGGAAAACCATTACAGAGAGGGCAGAATCCCAGAGCTGGTAACAAGTTTTTAATCAACACTAGGCAACCATTTTTAAAAAGGCCAAGAAAATCACAGAAAAGCCAATCCAGAGTCCTACATTGTTAAGCCTCTGAACTGCCAGCCTTCATACTGGTTATTTTCAAAAAAAAAAAGTAAATCCCATTACCTAAAGCCAAAAGCACAATCAATTAAAAAATCCTTTAACCAGTCTGTCTTGTAATCCACTAAAATTATCTCCTTATTGAAATTAGAAGAATTGTAGTTCAAGTCAGAAGAGATAGTCTCAAATCTGGAACATGTTAAGAGAGACTCCAATAGACCAAAGGACACAAAACTCAAATGGAAACCAAAAATTGGTCAATATCCAACCTCCCCAATATATTTTTTTACATGCGTATTTGTACCTCTCAAATATTCAAATACATAGCACTAGAGATAATAAGGTTTCAGTCTCACAAGCTCCTAGTGGGTGTTCAAATCGGTAGGATGTTTCTGGAAATAATGTGGGCAACATGCACTGAATTACTTGAAACTAGGACATTACTCCTTTCTTCCTCTAAGGTTTACTGTTTCAGAAATAGTTGTGAGCTCATTGTTAGCCAAATAATTAAATTTTTAATATGGTTTAATTAGTCCATTCAACTACTCTTATTTCTAACTACTTTAAAAATTAAGCCCTAGCATTCTATCTTTTTAAAGGCATAATGGAATGAAGTGATGCACTGCATCCTTTCAGCCTGTTAGTCACATCTTTAATAAGCACAGCTGTTTGTACTGAGACATAACGAAGGCATTATCACCCACTGAGGGGCATCATATGCTGAATCCTGGAAATGTACAGTGAAGAAATAATCAGCCTCCGAAGTGCTAACCTTGTAAACCCAGCCCACAAAATGGCTCAAACCTTACATAAAATACCCTTACAGCAAATTACTCCTGTCTAATGCTAAATCATTTCCAATGGGACATCAAACCTTCATTAATAAATTTTCATTGGCTTAAAAATTAATAATGTTGATTTCCATATATTTTAAAAGGTTTCATATTTATAGTAATTATTTTAAGAAAGAAAAAAATAATTCTAATTTCCTCTACATGGCCCAATACTTATTAAAAAGGATGCTTAGGGAATGAAGTTTTCTGGGTAACAGAATATTTCAGTTTGTTTTAATTCAAAATATTATTGGATGTAACCGTCAGGCTCTGATCTGCAAAAGATGTAAGATATTGGAATGAGCACTAACTTCAGGACAGACTATAGAAGAAAGTTTTAAATGAATCGATTGTATCAACTTTCTTTTTAATCCCATATTTAGGATAATAAATACAGGACACAGCTCAAAATTTAGGTTATAGATTCAATCATTTTGACTGGATATTAGAGTAAAGAAAGATACTACATACATGACACTGGAAGACTGAATAGATGGAAAGGCACAACGGGAATAGAAAGTGATTCTCCAGCAATAAAGGCAAAAGCTATCCAGTGAAGAGGAAAACAGACCAGATGGTGATGGTCGATCCTTTCCCTTCTGCTATCCATCCCCACTCCCACCGACCTCACCACTGAGAGTGTTCCTATCTGTGGGTCCCTGCTTTAGCTGAGTTGCTGCCTTCAGCTTTGTCAGCAAGTGCTGCCACCTTTGGATACTGATTTAAGGCCTCTATTGCTTCAAAGTGAAGCTCTCTGAATCTGGGGGCCTGCACACTCCCCAGCCTCTCCAGTCAGATGGAGCCTAAGAATTCTGCTCAAAACAATTCCCAGAGGGCTACTGATGCCAGCGCCAGTTCCATCATGGCCAGATCCAGCTTCAGCCAGGATGTAAGGCAGATGCACGAACTCCTCATGTCTGAGAGACCACGTCCAATAGAGCTACCCTCCCGGACCCTGTGCAAACCACCATTCCAGCTTCCCATCAATTTAAGTATCTATAAGGTAAAGAACTGCCACTGAAGAACTGCATGGAATGGGTTGGGCGCGTTGGCTCACGCCTGAAATCCCAGCACTTTGGGAGGCCGAGGCGGGCGGATCACGAGGTCAGGAGATCGACACCATCCTGGCTAACACAGTAAAACCCTGTCTCTACTAAAAATACAAAAAAAAATTAGCCAGGCATGGTGGCAGGGGCCTGTAGTCCTAGCTACTTGGGAGGCTGAGGCAGGAGAATGGCATCAACCTGGGAGGCGGAGCTTGCAGTGAGCCGAAATCATGCCACTGCACTCCAGCCTGGGAGACAGAAAGATTTTCATATCAGGCAGCAATAATTTAAAGTAACTGTATTAAATAATTTCCAAATTTTCCTTTGAGCTGCAAAGTAATATTTACAGCTATCACAAGACCTCCAAAGTGCAGAGTTGGGAAGTTTCTACATTTTCAAATATACATTATCTGTAAAAGAGATTGTATATAAAACAGGTTTGTTAACTGTCCATTTTATTAAAATGCTAAGGCACTAGTAATACAATCATATTAAAGAGAAAAAAGCCTTACATTTATGCAGAAGTCATAACATACACTTTCTATCTTCCTCACTTAAAAAGAAATGTAAAAGTTACCCACCAAGTTTTTAATAACAATAAAAGAAAAAGGAAGTAAAGTATCTCAATTTTCTATCACTGTAGGAGGACTGACAGAAATTTTAAGGCACCAAACCCCAAAAGTTCCTCTCTAGGGGCCATGGCACAGAGAAGACTTAGAAATTCAAGTTGTTTCAGCAGAAATTCACAGATCATTAAATTAATTCAAAACCCAACAAGGCGGCAAACTAACAATTTACCCTTACAGTATCTGGTTACAGCCAGCAATTTTTCACAAAAATATGCTTATCTCCTCCCTTCTCATCATTTAAAAGGGCAAGCAGTTAAGGTCACAGTTTAAAAGTGCAATGCAAAGCTGATGCCAGCCAGAGTCAGCCTTAAATATACAGAGCTTTAAAGGAAGTGCGGTGAGGCAAGAGAGAAGGAATCTGGAAACAGATCGGCGGACCTACCCACCTGGCCCAGGTCACTTGGCTCTCAGGCTCCTCTATGCATCTGACTCAGCTAATGGAGGTTTTTAACTTTATCCAAACTCAGACCCCACCCAGACCACCTTCAATTAGAATTTATAGTTGGTCACGTTCATAGCTCCCACAGGTGACTGTAATGTGCATTCAGGGGTCAGAACCACTGAATTGAAGAGACGGAGAGAGAATGGGAGAGTCAGGATTATGGATAGACAGCCTGTGTATGAAAAACCTCAAATGCGAAGGCTGCCTTGACACAAGACACTGCTCTGTGCCCCAACTTTGCAGTGGACAGCTCTCTCAAAGATCTGGTCCAGGCTTCCCATCCACCTGCTCAACTATTACATGCAGGGATAGCTCAGGGGCTCTTTTTTCTCCCCGCACTCTACCTCTATCATTATTTGGTTTGCAGAACAAACTGTCTTTCCTTTTCAAAATGGAAACTCGGTTGGATAACTGGTCTCTGAGCCAGCCAGGCAGGAGACAGCCTCCGCACTAACAAGGGAGTTTCCAAGCCCATTAACTCTCCCCTTTAGCCCCCTGCTATGAGCTCCCAGACATAAATACACACTTAAGAGTAAATTATTGGTTTACAGGCCTCTAAAGCAGTTGGTTCTTAAATTAATTTAATGAGCTGTGAACTTATGCTAAAGTAATTTCTGATCCCAGGAGAGGAATTGTTGGACATGGAAAAAAAAAAATTCTATGGCTTAGCAGAAGATTCGGAGAACAACAACAGGAGAAAAAACAAACACATGATCATTTAAAAAGCAAATCTCTAATATTTTCAAACACAAGAAAATTATTTCATTCAAAATTTTTACTCCCCTGTATTAGATCTGTATTGGCATTTTAAATATTTTTTAATGTATTAAGGATTTTATAATCCTGACACTGTACTAATAAGCATTTAATATTGTTAAATAAAAATCACAGGAGGCCACTGTTTTGGACTAAGCTCCTACACTAGGCCCCAACAGACCAGACTGAAAAATCAAAACAGACTCATCCATGCTAAAGTTCCAGGTCACCAAACCAAACAGAGTTGTTATCTGACCTTTTCAGAAATCAGGAGAGACAGAAAACGGCCAATTTCTCAAATAGGCCAGTTTCAATCTTACACTGGCATAATAACGAAGTTCCTCTGTTTTAATCATTAACCCAAAGTAACCTGATGTTAACCAGTTATTTTTTCTATTATACTATCTCTCTGTCCCACTTTACAAGGAAAGTAACTTTGAAATGATCAACCTTTTTGTTGTTTCTGCCTTCTTTAGCTTTTTTTCCCGTCTATAAAGGCAACTTCCTCTGCCCCACTCACTGGAACACTTACTCTACTTACGGAAGGGTTGCCCAATTCCAGAATTGCAAATAAAGCTAATTGAGACCTTTAAACTAAATTTGTTATAATTTCATCTTTTGACAATGTAATATACGTTATCTCACTTGATCCTCACAACAATGCTAGAATTAGGAGATGTTACCACCACCTCTTTACAAAAGAGGAGCCTGAAGGAAACTCGGAGGCTACACAACCAGGACAGTTTCACACAATAAGGAGGGATGGCATGAAGGTATAAAGGCAGTTCTACCAATGCCAAACTTCCAAAAACTAAGCTCTAGTAAATAAATTCTGCATGTCTCAATGCCTACACAATATGAAAAATGTTAGAAAACCATTTCACACTTTAGGAAAAAGAAGTAAGATGGCTGAATAGGAAGAGCTCTGGTCTGCAGCTCCCAGCGTGATCGACACAGAAGACAGGTGACTTCTGCATTTCCAACTGAGGTACCTGGTTCATCTATTTGGGACTGGTTGGACAGTGGGTGTAGCCCACAGAGGGTGAGCCAAAGCAGGGCGGGGCATTGCCTCACCTGGGAAGCACAAGGGGTCAGGGGATTTCCCTTTCCTAGCCAAGGGAAGCCGTGACAGACTGTACCTGGAAAATGAGGACACTGCCACCCAAATACTGTGCTTTCCCAACAGTCTTAGCAAACAGAACACCAGGAGATTACATCCCGCACCTGGCTCAGCGGGTCTCACACCCACGGAGCCTTGCTCACTGCCAGCACAGCAGTCCGAGATCGAGCTGCAAGCTGACAGCCTGGGTGGGGGAGTGGCATCCGCCACTGCTAAAGCTTGAGTAGGTAAATAAAGCGGCCCAGAAACTCAAACTGGGTGGAGCTCACTGCAGCTCAACGAGGCCAGCGTGACTCTGTAGACTCCACCTCTGGGGGCACAGCATAGCTGAACAAAAGGCAGCAGTAACTTCTGCAGATTTGAACGTACCTGTCTGACAGCTCTGAAGAGAGCAGTGGTTCTCCCAGCACAGTGTTTGAGCTCTGAGAACGGACAGACTGCCTCCTCAAGTGGATCCCTGACCCCCATGTAGCCTAACTAGGAGACACCTCCCAGTAGGGGCCAACTGACACCTCATACAGCTGGGTGCCCCCCTGAGACAAAGCTTCCAGAGGAAAGATCAAGCAGCAATATTTGCTGTTCTGCAATATTTGCTGTTCTGCAGCCTCTGCTGGTGATACCCAGGCAAACAGGATCTGTAGCGGACCTCCAGCAAACTCCAACAGACCTGCAGCTGAGGGACCTGACTGTTAGAAGGAAAAGTAACAAACAGAAAGGAATAGCATCAACATCAACAAAAAGGACATCCACACCAAAGCCCCAGCTGTAGGTCACCATCATCAAAGACCAAAGGTAGATAAAACCACAAAGATGGGGAGAAACCAGAGTAAAAAAGCTGAAAATTCTAAAAACTAGAGCGCCTCTTCTCCTCCAAAGGACTGCAGCTCCTCGCCAGCAACAGAACTAAGCTGGACAGAGAATGACTTTGACGAGTTGACAGAAGTAGGCTTCAGAAGGCTGGTAATAACAAACTTCTCCGAGTTAAAGGAGAAGTTCCTTGCGAACCCATCGCAAGGAAGCTAAAAACTTTGAAAAAAGATGAGATGAATGGCTAACAAGAATAAATAGTGCAGAGAAGACCTTAAATGACCTGATGGAGCTGAAAACCATGGCACAAAAACTACATGACGCATGTACAAGCTTCAGTAGCCAATTCGATCAAGTGGAAGAAAGGGTATCAATGATGGAAGATCAAATTAATGAAATGAAACGAGAACAGAAGTGTAGAGAAAAAAGAGTAAAAAGTAACGAACAAAGCCTCCAAGAAATATGGGACTATGTGAAAAGACCAAATCTACGTCTGATTGGTATACCTGAAAGTGATGGGGAGAATGGAACCAAGGGGGAAAACACTCTTCAGGATATTATCCAGGAGAACTTTCCCAACCTAGCAAGGCAGGTCAACATTGAAATTGAGGAAATACAGAGAACACCATAGATACTCCTCAAGAAGAGCAACCCCAAGACACATAATTGTCAGATTCACCAAGGTTGAAATGAAGGAAAAAATGTTAAGGGCAGTCAGAGAGAAAGGTCGGGTTACCCACAAAGGCCCATCAGACTAACAGCAGATCTCTTGCCAGAAACTCCACAAGCGAGAAGAGAGTGGGGGCCAGTATTCAACATTCTTAAAGAAAAGAATTTTCAACCCAGAATTTCATATACAGCCAAACTAAACTTCATAAGTGATAGAGAAATAAATTGTTTACAGACAAGCAAATGCTGAGAGATTTTGTCAGCACCAGTCCTGGCTTACAAGAGCTCCTGAAGGAAGCACTACACATGGAAAGGAACAACTGGTACCAGCCACTGCAAAAACATGCCAAACTGTAAAGACCATTGATGCTAGGAAGAAACTGCATTGACTAATGGGAAAACTAACCAGCTAACATCATAATGACAGGATCAAATTCACACATAACAATATTAACCTTAAATGTAAATGAGCAAAATGCCCCAATTAAAAGACACAGACAGGCAAATTGGATAAAGAGTCAAGACCCATCAGTGTGCTGTGTTCAGGAGACACATCTCACATGCAGAGACACACATAGGCTCAAAATAAAGGGATGGAGGAAGATCTACCAAGCAAATGGAAAGCAAAAAAAAAAAAAGAAAGAAAGAAAAGCAGGGGTTGCAATCCTAGTCTCTAATAAAACAGACTTTAAACCAATAAAGATCAAAAGAAACACAGAAGGCCATTACATAATGGTAAAGGGATCAATTCAACAAGAAGAGCTAACTATCCTAAATATATATGCACTCAATACAGGAGCACCCAGATTCATAAAGCAAGTCCTTAGAGACCTATAAAGAGACTCAGACTCTCACACAATAATAATGGGAGACTTTAACACCCCACTGTCAATATTAGACAGATCAATGAGACAGAAGGTTAAAAAGGATATCCAAGAATTGAACTCACCTCTGCACCAAGCGGACCTAATAGACATCTACAGAACTCTCCACCCCAAATCAACAGAATATAGTTTCTTCTCAGCACCACATCACACTTATTCCAAAACTGACCACATAATTGGAAGTAAAGCACTCCTCAGCAAATGTAAAAGTACAGAAATCACAACAAACTGTCTCTCAGACAACAGTGCAATCAAATTAGAATTCAGGACTAAGAAACTCACTCAAAACCGCTCAACTACATGGAAACTGAACAACCTGCTCCTGAATCACTACTGGGTAAATAACAAAATGAAGGCAGAAATAAAGATGTTCCTTGAAACCAATGAGAACAAAGACACAACGTACCACATCTCTGGGACACATTTAAAGCAGTGTGTAGAGGGAATGTTATAGCACTAAATGCCCACAAGAGAAAGCAGGAAAGATCTAAAATCGACACCCTAACATCACAATTAAAAGAACTAGAGAAGCAAGAGCAAACACATTCAAAAGCTAGCAGAAAGCAAGAAATAACTAACATCAGAGCAGAACTGAAGGAGATAGAGACACAAAAAAACCATCAAAAAATTAATGAATCCAGGAGCTGGTTTTTTGAAAAGATCAACAAAATTGATAGACCGCTAGCAAGACTAATAAGGAAGAAAAGAGAGAAGAATCAAACAGACGCGATAAAAAATGATAAAGGGGATACCACCACCGATCCCGTAGAAATACAAACTACCATCAAAGAATACTATAGACACCTCTACGCAAATAAACTAGAAAATCTAGAAGAAATGAATAAATCCCTGGACACATACACCTTCCCAAGATGAAACCAGGAAGAAGTTGAATCCCTGAATAGACCAATAACAGGCTCTGAAATTGAAGCAATAATTAATAACCTACCAACCAAAAGAGTCCAGAACCAAACGGATTCACAGGTGAATTTCACCAGAGGTACAAGGAGGAGCTGGTACCATTCCTTCTGAAACTATTCCGATCAATAGAAAAAGAGGGATTCCTCCCTAACTCATTTTATGAGGCCAGCATCATCCTGATACCAAAGCCTGGCAGAGACACAACAAAAAAAGAGAATTTTAGACCAATATCCCTGATGAACATCGATGCAAAAATCCTCAATGAAATACTGGCAAACTGAATCCAGCAGCACATCAAAAGGCTTATCCACCAAGATCAAGTTGGCTTCATTCCTGGATGCAAGGCTGGTTCAACATATGCAAATCAATAAATGTAATCCATCACATAAACAAAACCAAAGACAAAAACCACATGATTATCTCAATAGATGCAGAAAAGGCCTTTGACAAAATTCAACAGCCCTTCATGCCAAAAACTCTCAATAAACTAGGTATTGATAGGATGTATCTCAAAATAATAAGAGCTATTTATGACAAACCCACAGCCAATATCATACTGAATGGGCAAAAACTGGAAGCATTCCCTTTGAAAACTGCCACAAGACAGGGATGCCCTCTCTCACCACTCTTATTCAACATAGTGTTGAAAGTTCTGGCCAGGGCAATCACGCAGGAGAGAGAAATAAAAGGTATTCAATCAGGAAAAGAGGAAGTCAAATTGTGCCAGTTTGCAGATGACATGATTGTATATTTAGAAAACACCATCATCTCGGCCCCAAATCTCCTTAAGCTGACAAGCAACTTCAGCAAAGTCTCAGAATACAAAATCAATGTGCAAAAATCAAAAGCATTCCTATACACCAATAACAAACAAACAGAGAGCCAAACCATGAGTGCACTCCCATTCACAATTGCTTCAAAGAGAATAAAATACCTAGGAATCCAACTTACAAGGGATGTGAAGGACCTCTTCAAGGAGAACTACAAACCACTGCTCAATGAAATAAAAGAGGACACAAACAAATGGAAGAACATTCCATGCTCATGGATAGGAAGAATCAATATTGTGAAAATGGCCATACTGCCCAAGGTAATTTATAGATTCAATGCCATCCCTATCAAGCTACCAATGACTTTCTTCACAGAATTGGAAAAAACTACTTTAAAGTTCATATGGAACCAAAAAAGAGCCCACATTGCCAAGACAATCCTAAGCCAAAAGAACAAAGCTGGAGGCATCATGCTAGCTACCTGACTTCAAACTATACTACAAGGCTACAGTAACCAAAACAGCATGGTGCTGGTACCAAAACAGAGATATAGATCAATGAAACAGAACAGAGCCCTCAGAAATAACACCACACATCGACAACCATCTGATCTTTGACAAACCTGACAAAAACACGAAATGGGGAAAGGATTCCCTATTTAATAAATGGTGCTGGGAAAACTGGCTAGCCATATGTAGAAAGTTGAAACTGGATCCCTTCCTTACACCTTATACAAAAATTAATTCAAGATGGATTAAAGACTTAAATGTTAGCCCTAAAACCATACGAACCCTAGAAGAAAACCTAGGCAATACCATTCAGGACATAGGCATGGGCAAGGATTTCATGTCTAAAACACCAAAAGCAATGGCAACAAAAGCCAAAATAGACAAATGGGATCTAATGAAACTAAAGAGCTTCTGCACAGCAAAAGAAACTACCATCAGAGTGAACAGGCAACCTACAGAATGGGAGAAAATTTTTGCAATCTACTCATCTCAAAGGACTAATATCCAGAATCTACAAAGAACTTAAAACAAATTTAGAAGAAAAAACAAACAACCCCATCAACAAGTGGGCAAGGATATGAACAGACACTTCTCAAAAGAAGACATTTATGCAGCCAACAGACACATGAAAAAATGCTCATCATCACTGGTCATCGGAGAAATGCAAATCAAAACCACAATGAGATACCATCTCACACCAGTTAGAATGGCGATCATTAAAAAGTCAGGAAACAACAGGTGCTGGAGAGGATGTGGAGAAATAGGAACACTTTTACACTGTTGGTGGGGAATGTAAACTAGTTCAACCATTGTGGAAAACTGTGGCAATTCCTCAAGGAATCTAGAACTAGAAATACCATTTGACCCAGCGATCCCATTACTGGGTATATACCCAAAGATTATAAATCATGCTACTATGAAGACTTATGCACACTTATGTTTATGGCGGCACTATTCACAATAGCAAAGACTTGGAACCAACCCAAATGTCCATCAATGATAGACTGGATTAAGAAAATGTGGCACATTATACACCATGGAATACTATGCAGCCATAAAAAAGGATGAGTTCATGTCCTTTGTAGGGACATAAATGAAGCTGGAAACCATCATTCTGAGCAAAATGTCACAAGGACAGAAAACCAAACACCACATGTTCTCATTCATAGGTGGGAACTGAACAATGAGAACACTTGGACACAGGGCAGGGAACATCACCCACTGGGGCCTGTCGTGGGGTTGGGGGAAGGGGGAAGGATAGCATTAGGAGAGATACCTAATGTAAATGACGAGTTAATGGGTGCGGCAAACCAACATGGCACATGTACACATATGTAACAAACCTGCACGTTGTGCACATGTACCCAAGAACTTAAAGAAGTATAATTTAAAAAATATTAAAAAAAAGAAAAAGAAAACCATTTCACTTTTATACAAAGGCTTTATCCATATTGCTTCAATATGCAGTTTCTTCCAGATACATACTCAGTTTTAGACTATGTCATATTGAGTTTTTACTTCAGTTTTAAATGAATTCACACATCTATCAGACACTGGAGGACAACTATATGGCACTACTGCTGTATAACAAATTACCCCAAAACGTAATGGTTTAAAACAACAAACATCTATCTCACACAGCATCCAAGAGTCAGAACTCCAGGAGCATCTACATCAAGCTGAGTGGTTCTGGCCCATGGTCTCTTGCGAGGTTATGGTCAGAGTATCAGCCAGGGCTGCAGTCCATTGAAGGGTCAAATTCCAAAGTAGTCCAGGTACCTGCCTATTGGCAAGAACTCTCAGTTCCTCACCACACAGGCCTCACCACAGGTCAGCTGGCTTTCCACTTAGCAAGGTGATGAGAGAGAGAGAGAGACAGACAGACAGAGACAGACAGAGACACCACCATGCCTTGTATAATCTAGTCTCCAAAGCAATAAGTCCAGCCTATACTCAAGGGCAGGTGAATTAGCTTTTACCTTCTGAAAGGAGAAGTATCAAGAAATGTATGGGTATACTTTTAAGCTGCAATGACCAACATGGTGCAAGTAATATGATTTTTCTTTTCTTTGTAAAATATTATTTTTTTTTAAATTCAGTAGGTACATGTGCATGTTTGATTCATGGGTATATTGCATACCCATGGGAACTGGGCTTCTAGTCTGCCCATTATCCAAATACTGAACATTATACCCAATAGGTAATTTATCAGGCCTCACCCCCTTTCTACACTTCCCTCTTTTGGAGTCCCCAGTGTCTGTTATTTCCATCTTTATGACTATATGTACCCATTGTTTAGCTCCCACTTATAAGTGAGAAAATGAAGTATTTGGTTTTCTGTTTCTGAGTTAGTTCACTTAAGATAACGACCTCCAGCTGATTTTTCATAAGAATTCCCAAGGAAGTAACTTTGAGAGTTTCTCTGAAAAGTAAAAATACTAATTTTATAAAGAATTCATAGACTTGATCTAAGAACAGAAACAATGATTTTTATCATAGCAAAATAGCCTTCATATTATACGTGTATTACGTCTTAAAAATGTACACAGTATCTACTGAGCACCAAACTGTGCATTCTTAGTGCTGTGTTTGATGCTGTGCAGAATATCAAGTGCATGTAAAGTGAGTGGCAGATGCAATATGAATATAAATTTAGAGAAGAGACCACTACTATAATAAAGTAGTAATTCTGAAAAAAAATTTACAAAAAATGAACATAACCCATACACATGAAAAAATACTCAACCTCAACAGTAATCAAAAAATATAAATAAAACTTTACATTTTCTTTGTCAATTTGACCAGGATATTTTATATGCTAATATTCTACACTCATGGAAATCTAGGATTATAAAATAAAATAGCAATTAGAGTACATTCTCAGTTAATCTTCATAAAAGCCCTATATGATTCTTAGTCCCCATTTTTTACATGAAGAAATGAAGGGAGTCAGGGATTAAGTAAATCCTCAATCACACGGCTAGTAAGTGGCAGGTCAAGGATTTGACCGCAGTTTTCCTAGCTCAAAAAGCTAACCATTAACCATTATTCTATAGTGCAGCCTGCCTAGAAAACATTTGGCCCCACATATCAAAAGCTTTAAAAATCTCCATGCATTTAGATCCAGAAATCTTCCTTCTATGGTACTCAGGCTGGAGACAATTGTAAGCTAAGCCACTAAGCTAAGAAATGCACACAGCATGTTCATACAATGATGCATAAAACAAGCTGGCCAAAGCACAGCATGTAGACAGGAACAGGATCACACAGCTTTCGAGATGGAAGGTAGTCTTAGAAATTACTTAGTCCAACCCATTCACTGTGTAACAATAATCATTCAATATATTAAAAAAAAATCTTTTTCCAATGTCAGAAAACACAAGGGAAATTTTTTCTTTTTAAGGATTTTCCTTTCTTTTTTCTAGGCCTACCAAATCTCTATCCTAGCAGTTAGTAAGAGTGAAGCGCTATCAGCCTCCACAATAAACAGCCCCATAATAAATGCTTCTTTAGAATGTGGGGGTTTTTTTTGTTTGTTTCTTTGTCTTTGAGACAGTCTCACTCTATCGTCCAGGCTGGAGTGCAGTGGCACCATCTCATCTCACTGCAACCTCTGCCTCCTGGGTTCAAGTGATTCTCATGCCTCAGCCTTCCGAGTAGCTGGGACTACAGGCATGCACCACCACACCCGCTAATTTTTTGTATTTTTAGTAGAGACGGTGTTTGTCATGTTGCCCAGGCTGGTCTCAAACTCCTGAGCTCAAGTGATCCGCCTGCCTCGGCCTCCCAAAGTGCTGGGATTACAGGCTTCTGAACCACCATGCCCAGCCTAGAAGGTGGGTTTTCTTTCTTTCACCTGAGGTCCTCCCAGCCTGTCTTTGCTATAGACTCAGGTATCAGATCAGCTAGCCCCTGTGAGTATTAACAAAATAAGATTGCCAATCTTATTCGAGTTCATAGGCTCTGAGTGAAATGTATATGGGCTTCAAGGTGACACGTCCAGGGCCTTAAAGACCTTTCTTTCACTGCCAGGATGTTTTCTGGAAGAAGCTAAAGGGAGTCTATCCTAGAGAAAAAAAAAAAAGTATGACATTAACATCTTAATTAGAGCCAGAGAAATGAGAAGTTAGCCCCATGTTAAAAAGAGGTATTCATCCAGTAAATGTACACTGTGAGACCAACGTGCGGAGCGGTGAATCCATCACCCTCGCCAAAACCAAACCATCTAAACCACCCACTTTCCACCAATATTCCTCTCAGTACACCCTCCCCTGCTATGATCATCACATATCACCAGCTCTTTCCTTTCTCCTCCTTATACCCCAGCCACACTTGGTTCTTTCTGTTTCTGCCTCAGAACCTTTGCTCAGGTTGCTCCCTCTGCCTTGAAGTTCTGCCTCCTGTCACCCCCATTCAGCCCAAACATCCCATTCTCACGAAGGCTCCCCTCCCATTCAATCAGATTCCCCTGTTGTATACTCTCATGTCACCACAACCATATCCTCCCAGACCTGTGTAATCACCATTCAGGTTCCCCACTAAGTTGTAAGCTCCACACTGGGAGGCAGTGTGTCAGCTGGCTTCATGGCTGCATCCAGGGCCCAGCCCACTGCCTGGCACCTGGAAGGTTCTCGAAATATATCTGTTTAAAGAATGACTATCCAAAACATCCTCACTATCTTTTTTTCTCTACTCCACTTCCATGCTGAATTCCAGCTCTCATCACCACACATAACACTTTCTCAGACTCCAGATTCCCTCCCCAAAGCTCTAATCCAGCCTGCAGGTGGTAACTGCCAGCTTAATTTCCTTAAATACCACCAGGGTTCTTCTCTGCTTTGACCTATCACACATCACGTCTTAAATCCCCTTAATGGCTTCAGGCCCTTCACCTACCTAGTAACACCAACTGTATGAAAGCTGATACTCCTCTTTGCCTCTGGGCTCAGCCAGCAGCCCACTGACCTAGGAGCTCCAGTGGGCATCCCTTCACCCCCTTTGACTAATCCTTCAAAGTCAAATTCAAGACACTTCTCCATGGGCCCACCATGTCTCCCACTGGTTCAATATCACACTACCAGCCCTAGATTACATTTATGTGTTAGGCCGTTCTTGCATTGCTATAAAGAAATACCTGAGACTGGGTGTATTAGTCCATTTTCGCACTGCTATAAAGAAGTACTTGAGACTGGGTAACTTATGAAAGAAAGAGGTTTAATTAACTCACAGTTGCACATGGCTGGGGAGACCTCAGGAAACTTACGATCATGGCCGAAGGTGAAGGAGAAGCAGGCACCTTCTATACAAGGTGGTAGGAAAGAGAGAGGGGGGTGAAGAGAACTACCAAACACTTTTAAATAATCAGATCTCGTGAGAACTCACACACTATCACGAGAACAGCATGGGGAAAACCGCCCCCATGATTCAATCACCTCCTACCAGGTCCCTCCCAAAACACGTGGGGATTACAATTCGAGGTGAGATTTGGGTAGGGACACAGAGCCAAACCATATCACTGGGTCATTTATAAAGAAAAGAGGTTGCATTAGCTTACAGTTCTACAGGCTGTACAAGCACGGCACAGCATCTGCTTGGCTTCTGGGGAGGCCTCAGAGAGCTTTTACTGATGGTGGAAGGCAAAGGGGGAGCAGGCAGGTCACATGGTGGGAACAGGAGCAAGAAAGAAAGTGTCAGAAGGAGGTGCCACACACTTTTAAATGACCAGATCTTGCAAGAACTCATTCACTAATGCAAAGACAGGACCAAGCCATGAGGGATCCAACCCCATGACCCAAACACCTCCCACCAGACCCCACCTCCAGTGTTGGGGAGTACAATTCAACATGAGATTTGTGTAAGGACAAACATCCAAACTCTATCAATTTTGTTGTTCTAATTTAATGTATGTTCATTTTGTATCCCCCACAACAGCCTGACTAGTGTCAAGAAGGCAAAGGTATTAACATTTACTGAACACCACTGGGTGTTAGACATCACATGGAGACACAAAATATCTGGGTGCAAGTACTGTTAAAACTTCCATGGAACTGACTGGCTCCCTATTCCTTCTGGATAACTTTTAACTATATATGGTCTTACTCTATGAAGTAGCCCTAATGAAGAAAATAAGAAGTTCCAAAAAATGAGTCATTAAAAAATCAAAATACTCATGAGTCCAAGAAAGAACAAACAGCTTCACTCTTCTTTCCCTACCAAACAAGCATCCACATTGTTGAAAATAGGAAATTTCACTGATTTTCCTGGCCCCTATCTGTCCCCTATCTATGAGAGGAAATGAAAAAGTCACAGTAATCTGCAGAACCTGAGTAATAAAAAGTTGACTGTGACTCCAGACTAGGTAAGCCACAGACACTACCTCCAGGCTTGAAAACTAGCCACATCCAGCAGACCTTCAGAGCTAGAAAAAAGCTTGGCCATTTATCCTAATCATCAAACACTTGCATCAAACATGCATTTAACGTATTCACTACCCAGGATCTGAGGAATTCTTTCTTCATCCTTTACTCAGTGAAGAACTAAAAGTTCCTACATAAGAGGAAACTAATTCTCAATGTTCTCTCATTAATTTTAAAGAATTTTTTAAAATGTTACCCATGTGAACTGATACACCAAAAATACCAGAATCATGTGACAGCAAATATGTAAATATGTATATGGATTGCATATGCTTTATTCTCCACCCAAATGTCTTAATTTAAGAAGAAGTATAAAATCTACTGGTAAGTATTATAAAAAATTATAGCTATTTCCAAGTAATTGTATCTTTATTGACTCTCACCCTTTTTCCTCCTACAACAGAAATCGAACACAATGTAACCCAAGAAATGCAGCTGAATTGACCCAACTAGTGTCAATGACTCTTCCATGGAGATGAGATTAGACAAAAAGAGAGCCAATGACAGGTGCATGCAGTAAAACCTCAAGATACACTAGTCAGCCTAAGCAATTTTTACTGATCATTTTTGGTTGCGTATGATTAGAAAACTAGCAACTTGGCATGTCTAATAAGCCATGAATTCCACTTAGAGCAGCAAAATGTATTAAACACAGGGGGAAATGGTGCATTTTGTTGTCACTCTGTAACCCCAACACGTTAGGTGGAAAGCAATAAATTAGCCACTTGCAGATGAAGGTAAAAACATACACCAGTGATGTGGTTTGGATTTGGGTCCCCGCCCAAATCTCATCTTGAACTGTAATCCCCAGTGTTGGAGGAGGGGCCTGGTGGGAGGTAATTGGATCTTGGCGGCAAATTTCTCCCTTGCTGTTCTCATGATAGTGAGTGAGTTCTCACTGGTTGTTTAAAAGTGTGTAGCACCTCCTCCTTTTCCTCCTGGTCTAGCCATGTAGAATGTGCCTGCTTCCCCCTCACCTTCCACCACAATTGTAAGTTTCCTGAGGTCCCCTAGCCATGCTTCCTGTACAGCCTGCAGAACTATGAGCCAATTAAACCTTTTTTTTTTTTTAATCCAGTCAGCAATGGAAGAACAGACTAATACAACTGGTAAAACCAAAACAGAGGAATGCCTGTCTTTCACTTTGTGCTGAAAACCACAGCAGCCTTTGCTAGCAACATGACTTTGGTCAACTCACCAGTTACTGCAGCAAGTAAAAAAGCACGTGAGTGCTTGCTTCAGCGGCACATATACTAAAATTGGAATATACAGAGATTAGCATGGACCTTAAAACAAAAAAAAGAAAAAGCGTGGGGAAAAGTACGTGGAAGACTCGTCACTACAGACATTTATCACATAAAATCACCACCCCTCCCCTGGGGAGAAAAAAAATCCTTGCCTCCTTTTCAACTTTTCTATGACACCAGATGGGAAGCATTTCAAAACATGAATCAGTTCACAGCAAAACTTTTCAAAAGTACATTTTTTTGGTAAAGCAAGGCACATCTTCTTGAATACATACCTGTTTTCAGTACCTCAATTTTCATACTTCAAGAAAATGTTGTTTCAATACATAAATATTGCTCATCTTTTGAGAACAATATTTAAAAGGAAGATTAAGGCTTCCTAGAAAGCAGTTAGTCGTATGTTTACTCTTAAACACAACTGACCCAAATATTAATATGGTATTTAAATGTCAGGTCACTTATTTTTCTCCCTCTAGCTCACACACACACAAAAAAACCCTCAGCATTTTTAAGTAGGAAAAAAAAAAACAAAGATTTTTAACCTGAAAACATACAAGGAGCCTCTAGTTTTTTCACCCCCATTCACAAAGAAAATCTGTGCCATAAGGGGATTGATCCACTGTCAACCTGGAGTCTGGTTTCCTTTATAGCTGTTCTCTGGGAATCTGTGTCTGTTTCTATGACACTGTCAAAACCTGCTCTCCCAATGCATGTAATGGATTAAAGGCAGTCTAGGAGAAAGCTCTTCTCGGTTTGTTGAACAAAGACTTTTAGGAAATAATGATTTATCAAGGTCCTCATAATCCTCAGCAAAAAAAAAAAAAGGCAAGTCAGAGTCTTACAAAGGCTAAATCATAATTAACTTAATGTCTTCATCATTGAAATTAACAGAAGAACTGTAAGTCTCCTTTTTGACATATAATTTACTAATCACATGTCAAATCTAAGCTTGCCTTTTTTTCTTTAGAGACAGGGTCTCACTCTGTCACCCAGCCTGGAGTGCAGTGGAGCTTACCGCAACCTCTAACTCCTGGATTCAAGCGATGCTCCCACCTCAGCCTACAGAGTAGCTAGGACTACAGGCTCACACCACCATGCTGGCTAATTACTTTTATTTTGTAGAGACGCGGGTCTCACCGTGTTGTCCAACCTGGTCTCAAACTCCT
Source organism: Pan paniscus (assembly GCF_029289425.2). Lineage (NCBI taxonomy): Eukaryota > Metazoa > Chordata > Mammalia > Primates > Hominidae > Pan > Pan paniscus. Next base: position 107,663,693 of record NC_073253.2, read on the forward strand.
GGGCTTAAATGATCCTCCCACCTCGGCCTCCCAAAGTGCTGGGATCACAGGTGTAAGGTACTGCACGAGGCCTAAGCTTCATTTTTGAAACACATCTTCATCAAGTGAACAAGGCTATGTAAATTAAATGTACCTCTTTATGCTTGGGCAGGCAAGCTGACCAGTTCATTTTTGACTATTCTACTGGAAATACAAAGGAGTTATTTTCAGTTATGACCTCCAAAAATTTGAAAAGCTGTACATGAAGGTTGACATCAAAAAAGGAGGAAGAAGAAAAAAAGAGAGAAAGCTGGTTGTTGTTTTCAAAGTAAGCTCTGTTCAATGCAATAAATCAGTTTTCTAATCAGCAAATGCAAATGTAAACATTAAGAAGCCTTCTAAGAAAAACTGCCCCTTGCTTCATTGCTTAGAACCTATGTTTAAGGACATTCTAAGTCATGATTTCACCTCCCATAAGGCACAGCACTATCTAACTATATCATCTCTCATGAGGCATGGCATTATATGACTATATAATAATGGCAGCTAACACACATTTGGCATTTACCATGTTATCATGTGCTAGGCACTATTCTAAGCCCTTACATGTACTATTTAATTCAACTCTCCCAACAATCTGTGATGCAGATAGTGTTATTCTCATTTCACTGATGACAAAACTCAGGCACAGAGTTAAATAACTTGCCAACAGTGAGTAAATGATGGAGCCACAAGATAATGATTTTTAAAAATCTATGGCACCTTAACATTTTGTAAGTTTTTTCAACCATGATCTCCCTTAAGCCTCCCAATACTTGTCATATTAATGGGATAATATTAGCATCAGTTTAATTTTATAAATGGATAAACTATGACTGCAAAACATTAAGTGACTTCTCCAAGCTAGGAAATGAAGGAGCTGGAAGCAGAATCCAAATATTCGGAGTCTGTATTCTCTCCTTCTTCCACTACATAGACTTTTTCTTTCTTATTGCAGACACTCAATGAAAAGTATTTTCATCAAGCTGATTATTTCTCAAAGCATAACTCTAGATTTAAGTTCCAGATGGTTAAAAGCGATCTAATTCACCTCTTCACGCCCTGCATCAAGTACAGTGCCTGGTGCACAGGAGGGACTGCTAGTTCAAGCATTCCCCAGATTCCCCGTCTTCCTCCACAAAACTCCCTTCTCTATGTTCATGCTACCTCTCCATCCTGCACGGCCTTCAGAGACACAGTCCATCCTCACAAGGCCTCACTTTCAGGAGGCCAAATCTCTTCTCCAAATCTAAAATCCAAAAACTCATCTGAGGACTATGTAGTCTGTCTTCCAGATGGCTTCAAGGGAGCCCTTGTTTTCATACCCTTGTTTAGTCCTCTCTCACACTGAGTGGTGTGACCAAAAAACTACAGCAGAAATGACAGGATGTTATAAAAGACTGTGGCTTCCATCTTGAGCTCGCATTCTCTCACATTCTCTCGGGTCACTTTCCATGGAGGGAGGTCAGCTGCCATATTGCAAAGTACTCAGGAGTCTATGGAGCAGCCCACATGGTGAGGGCCTATGGTTTTCTGTTGAAAGCCAGTGAGGAACTGAGGGCTGCCCATATCCACCATCTCCAGATGACTGACGCCTCAGCCACAGCTTGAGTTTGCAACCTCATGAGAGACCTGGAACCAGAATCCTCCAGCAAATGGCTCCTGGATGCCAGATCCACAGAAATTGTTGATGATAAATACTGGTTCTTTTAAAGCTGCTAAGTTTTGTCCATAATTTGCCACATAGCAATAGATAATGCAGGAGCAAAATTTGTTATAAACTAGTATAAGGCTACTTATAGTCTCTACTTTTGTGAATATCCAATTTATGTGCTTGTTTGATGAGGTGCCTCCCCAGAGCTGATTGGGGATGCTATATAATACATACACTACATTACCACCCTAGAATCTGAAATATTTTAGATCTTGAAACACAACCAGCCACGAGGGTTTCAGATAAGGCACAGTTCAACCTGTATTCACTTTTTCTAAAATACCTTTCCTGATTAACCTCACCTTGGCATATAAGAAACAATTTCTTACAAGAATTTCTGTACCTCTTAAGAATCTCCACCACATGATTCAATACTTGATTATAAATTGTCTCATATTATACTCTGTTGTTTTATAAATAAATATCTCCCCACCTAACAGTTAAACTTCTACAGGCAAGAGTCCTCCCTTTATTTCACTATCCCCACCAGAAATCCTGGATGCTACTAGGTACACAATAAGCTCCGAATATATTCTTGTAGAATTGAGTTCACAAATCCAATCCTACAATTATGGTCACATAGCATTGGTCCAGACCCCAATATACCCTCACACTCAAAACCTATTTATCTTCAAATAACTGCTGGAGAACATGATGTAAAAACAGTGTCTGAAAGAAAAAGAAGCAGGCTCCCTAAGGAATTCTGGAAAATTTGCACATCCTCCAAGCGCCCTTGTAAACAGCAGCAGAAGCACAAAATAATCATTATCAAGGGAAAAGATCTATTAGCCTCCTGATGATTGGTCCATCTGAAACCTTTCAATGAAAGAGCAATTTTACCTTTCTGCTTTCTTCTCTGCATCCTTCTTCAGGCAATAAGAAGGGTCACTAGTCAGTTTTTAATTTTATTTCCTGGAGAGATATGCAGCATGGAGCTTTAAAAACTCAGGGAAAAGGGTTTACAAAATAAAGACCAAAGAAACACTCAGCGACATAAGCTCTAATACTAAAAATTAAAATGCAATGCAATAAGTATCATTCTGAAAAAGAAATTCCACGCAAGCCATCTCTTATGTAATTTTTTTAAAGCTTCCCTCGAGCAGAAGACACTCTCTCTCACAGAACCTAACCAGGAAGAGCTCTACAAATCCAAATGCTAAGGTAATAGGAACAGACCAGAGGCCTGAGATGGCTTAATTTAAGGGCTGGGGGTGGGGAGAAGGGAAGGGTGCAGTCAGGAGTATGGGAGGTGATGGGATTGGCAGTGAAATCTACATGATGTTCGGTAAATTCTGACTTCTGCCTCTATAACCAGTTCTCAGTTCTTCCCTCCCATGCTGCAAAGACACGGAGTGAGTGAGCACCAAAAAAAGAACCAAGAGAAAAACCAGAGAGAAGAGTCTAGGCCCATGTGCTAAGTCTCTGTTCCCTCCCCTGTAGAAAGTGTGAGCTGGATTAGATGACTCCAAATGTCCGTGTCAGGCCTAACTTTCCATCATAACTGAAATCCACTCTGTTGTAATTATGTCAGCTCTTCCACACTCTTGCCCTGGCTGTCTGCTGCATTTTGGGTAGCATCGTGGGGCTGAATTAACTGAGGATATGGGACTGCATGCAGCTTTGGTGCAGAGGATCAGACAGTAGAACTACTGGGCAAAAGCATGAGTGGCTGACAGGAAAAAGCGATGACAAGCAGAAACGAGTTCGTGTGAAAGATTTTGCGAAGCTACCACATTATCTAAATTCTGAATGCTTGAGATTCTCTTGACAAAGGGAGCAGTAGGCCACACATTTATTGGGATTTTTCAAGCGTTTGAATACTATTGACTTTTAAAATGTGCCATCCAGAAAAGACTGTAAAGCTTATATTATGCCAGTTTTGATACCACTAAGATTTCCTACAATTTCCCTCAGTCATAGAGGATTGTAGTTCAATTCCACAAAGCCACAGCTGCTCCAAAGGCCTTAACCTACAATCCTGCTAGAAATCCCCAAAGTTCAAGGTTGAAAGGAAGTCATGGAGGTGGGAAGGGTATGTGTGTTCAGAAGCAGTCTTCCAGCTGTCTACATTATTTCCTGTGAGGAAAGCAGCACACATTGCACTCTAAAACCTGCTAAATATGTTTCAAGATAATAGATGAAAATCCATGTATATTTAAATGACATTAACATCTTCACCTGTCAAACCTACCAAAAAATTATTCATAAAACCTATGCAAATACCCTTTTTTCCAGTCTTCCACCAAGTGATTTACAGAAAAATCCTACAAGAACCAAAGGCAAATCCTTAACAGAACATAAATAACAACACTCAGAGCTTATAGAGAAAAGTTTTGGAAGTCTAAATATTCAAGCACAGTTTTAAGTTACAAAAGCATTAGCAGCAGCAGGACTAAAACAATCCTTCAATCAGTCTTTTGACAAATATTTACTGAGCACCACCATGTGCCTGGCATTCTTTTAGGTTCTTGAAGATTTAACAGTGAGCAAAATATACAGTGTCGCTGCTCCAGGAAGTTTACAGGAAATTTTTCTCAAAATATTAAATGTTTTTAACTCGGAATGTTTTCTCTGTTGAATTACCCACATCTACCTTACCAAGGAACTAGTAAAAATAAACAAGATGCATAAAGATAGTCATGTAAATCAATGGGATAGAATTGAAAGCCCAGAGTTAACTCCTCACATTTATTTTTAATTGATTTTTTTATAAGGGTGCCAAGACAATTCAATGGAAAAAAACAGTCTTTTTAACAAATGGTGCTGCTACATGTGCAAATGAAGAATGGGTCATAGACCTAAATGTAAGACCTAAGGCTATTAAAAATCTTAAAAGCAAACATAAGAGTAAATCTTCAGGCCTTAGGTTAGGCAATGGTTTATCAGATATGACACCAAAAGCACAAGCAACAAAGGAAAAAATATAGATAAACTGGACTTCGTCAAAATCAAAAATTTGTGGGTATATAAGGAACCCTTCAGAAAGTATAAAGATGACCCAAATGGGAGAAAATATTTGCAAATTAAACATCTGATAAGGAACTTGCATTCAGAATTTTTAAATTCTTATACTCAAAAAGACAAATCAGTTTTAAAAACTGGCAAACAATGTAAATAGACACTTCTCCAAAAAAGATATACAAATGACCAATATGGCCAGGTGCAGTGGCTCATGCCCGTAATCCCACTTTGGGAGAATCAGTTGAGGCCAGGACTTCAAACGAGCCTGGGCAACATGGTGAGACTCCATCTCAAAAAAAAAAAAAAAAAAAAAAAAAGGCCAATAAGCACAAGAAAAGATGCTCAACATCATTAGTCACCAGAGAAAAATGCAAATGAACACAATAAGATGCTACTTCACACCCAATAGGATGACAATAATAAAAAAAGATTTATAACAAGTGCTGGTGAGAATGTGGAGAACTTAGAACCCTTATACATAATGATGAAGTCATGGTGGAAAACAGTTTGGAAGCTCCTCAAACTGTTAAACTTTATGACCCATTCAATTCCACTCTTAGGTATATACACAAGAGAAATTAAAGCATTATTAAATTAAATGAGAACATACATCTATACAAAAACTTGTACATGATTGTTCATATCAATACTATGTGTAATAGCCAAACAGTGTAAAGAACCCAAAAGACCATCGACTGATGAAAGAATAAATAAAATATAGTACATCCATACAATGGAATATTATTCAGCAATAAAATGACAAAGTACTGATATGTGCTACATTGTGAATGAATCTTGAAAACACTATTCCAAGTGAAGGAAAACAGTCACAAAAGATTACATATCATATGAATCCTTTTATATGAAATGTCCCGAATACACAAAACTATAGAGACAGAAAGATTAGTGGTTACACAGTGGTGGGGGCAGGGGATGGAAGGCTGGAAGGAAGTGAAGAGTGGTTTTCAGTTTCTTTCTGCAGGGACGAAAATCTTATAAAATTGATTGTGGTGATGGCTGCACAATTCCGTAAATATATGAACAACCACTGAATTGGACAATTTAAATGGGTATGTTGTACAGTATACAATTTATATCTCAATAAAGCAGTTTTCAAAAATTAAATAAGAAATTGAGGAGTCAAGCAGTTATACCAAGAACACCTAGAAAATGGAAAGGAGATGCCTTCTCTTTCTCAGATTATGTCAACGTAAAGATACTTTTTCTTATTCAGATTAATTCAACATTTATTCATTGATGCCTACTACTCTTTAGGAACTAGGCTTGACTGGGAATCCCATAAAAAAGACCTAGTTCTCTCCCTCAAGGCTTTCCATCCCTACTAACAGCTGCTACCACTCACCGGGAAAGGAGCTAAGGGTTTCATGTATAGCATCCCATCATGAGGTGGAGAGCCTTACCCTTATTACTGATGAGAAAGCCAACTCAAAGAGGGTAAGTGATTTGGCCATGTTCACAGCACTAACCAACAGGAGGGAGACTCGAAGCCAGATTTGTCTATGACAAAAGCCTATGCCCTCTTCACCTCACTGTATTCCTCCCAGGTCAAGGTGAGCAGGAAAGTACAAAAACTACTGCAATGAAATGCAGTCTGGATTAGGGTCAGAAGAGGGCCTCTCCAGCTCCGAATCAAGGAGAAGTCTTCACAAAAAAGTGAAACCTAGGCAGAACTCTGCTTGATGAGAGCTGATACATCACTCAAACAAAAGGAGGTGGGTGGGGCTTTCTACACACAGAAAAAGGTGAGAGGGAATGTGGAAAATTCAGAGACTAGGAAGCAGCTCCATCTGGCTAGAGTATCAGACAAGTATGAGGAGATGGTGGGACAAAGAATAGAAAGGAGGTTGGGACTTGAAAATGACTGCCACTCGCAGCTAGGAATTTAACCCAAGCACAGAGGCTGACTAGACATTAAAGTATTCTAGGCAGGAGGCAAGAAAGAGCACTCTAGATGCAGGTGGTTAATGCTGGAAGCAGGGGCCTTGCAGGGATTAGGAGGCCCTGCAAATTGTCCAGCTGAGAACTGAGAAGGGCCTGAATTAGTGCAGCAGCAATGAAAACAGGGGAAAAGAAACAATTTGGAAGATGTTTAGGAGGTGGGAATTCCAAGACCTGGAAGGATGTGGAAACTTAAGGATCCTGACCCAAGAGGTAGACTGGACACTGATGGTGACAACAGCACCCACAACTCTCCTCCTTCCTTCCTGAGCCCCTCCCCCAAGTAGCCACTGGCCTCAGGGAAACTGACCCCACTCCCACCCAGCTTCAGGAAAGACCCTTTATTCTTCTACAGGTGATCCCATTGCCCTTATCGCCCAAGAATGGCCATGAGACTCATTCTAGCTAAAAGACTCAAGGGAAGTCTGCTGGAGGACTTCAGGAGAAAGCCTTTCTCCTAGAAAAGACTGTCTCTATTACTATCCTACATATTGCCATATACAAATATCACCTCTTCATCTCTAGAATTTGGCCACTGCTACCACCTGAGGATGGCACTGACTCCAAGATAGCAGAGCAAGGATGAAATGAGAGAAGCTGGGACCTTGATGTCACTGACCCGCCCTGAACCTCCTTTCCTTGCCCCTGGATTCCCTGATAGGTGAGCTAATAAACTTCCTCATGTTCAAGCAGTTTGCAATGGTATCTCCATAACTGGTGACCAAAGCATCTTTACTGATAGAGTGTGAGATCATTCATCAAACTTGGAAGCACAGGAAGATAAGCAGGTCTGGAGGAGGGTAGTGATGGCTGGCTTAGGCATCTAGTGCAGAATCTAGTAAGTGATCAGAATCCAGAAAAGAAGTTGGGACTACAGGTACGGATGTGGAGTTTCAGCATTCTAGTGGTGGTTGAGGCAATGTGAGTAGATGCACAAATGGAACATGATACTATTTCTCCTACAGACAGATCTGACAAATATATATGAATATCAAATCACCACTGCTCTCCCACTTCTAACAACCACTCATACCCCTCAGAGAACCTGTGCAACCTTAGGCAGGGGTGGCAGAGATTCGATATCCCAAACTGAAATTCAGAAATAAATGTATTTGCAAATAATATATCATACATACTAATAGCTATCATTTATTGAGCACCTTTTATCCTATGTACCTAAAATTCTTTCCTCAAATTCTCACAGTCATCCTATGAGGCAGATATCATGCCCCTCAGCTTACAGATAAGGAAACTGGGGCTGGCAAAAAAAAAAAAATCACTTGTCCAATCACAAAGCCAGTAATTACATGGCAGACGAGGATTTGATTGAACACAGGACAGGGAGCAGGGAGGGGAAAGACTGATGGTGACCATACAGCACTCCCATTAGGAGGCTGGCCCAGGTGAAAGGGCCAAACTAAGTCAGGAGCAGTGAGGATGGCAGAGAAAAACCAATTTCCACAAGTCGCAATTAAGGCAGCAGAGGTTCCAAGCCTGCTTCATAAAAACACAGGTCTGATGAAGGTCAAGGTGGGACCTGAGTGATTTAACAACTCAAATAGTCTCTCTGGGCTAGCTCAGCAACCTGACCCTCACTCACGGCCCCCACTGTTCTCTAAACAAAGCACTTTCTAACCAACCGCTGAAACACAGTCCCCCTCAAGCTGAGGACTCCTCATTACTAAATGCGCTTTCCCGAGGGCTCAGAAGGTGTCGTTCCTAAACAATACACTGCAGCACATGGTTCCCTCTGCAGTCTCGGTCCACCAATTCCTCCTTTGCCATCTGACCTTTTGGTTATTGTCTGTGTGAGCTATCTCTCAGCACTTCTCTGTTTTCCTTGCCTGTCCCCATCTCTCTTGTTCTAACTTCCTCTTGGCATGTCAATATCCTGTGCTGGAAAACAAACTTCTCACACATTTTGGAAGGGCTGCAGGCCCTTTATGTCTTCAGCGATCATTAAGACAGCCTCCGAAGGAACTATTCCAGACCTTGATGAATCTCTTTGCAAGAGTGTGTAGTGGATTCACAATAGGCAGCATTAAGACATAATGACTATTTCACTTAAAAAAGAACACAGGAAATACATGCATGGCTCAGAGGACACAGGAATGCAATCACATTTTTTAGAATGGTATAGACACTCTAAATTGTACTTACAAGGTTTTTGAGTCACAAAGTAAACTGACTGGTTCCTGAATTTAGCACACTGAGTCTATGCCCAGGACATGTGATAACAGGTGCCTGTTTAATCTTAACATATGAAACGTGGAAACAAAACTTATGGTGCAGAAACAAACAGTGGTTAGTCATCACAACCCAAAGCAGGATGACCAGGAGCAATATGCAGGAGCTTCAGATGTGATTAAAATTGTCAGAGATAAAGCTGAACCAAAGCAGTCAATCTCAGAGAGACAGGAGCCGCAGATGCAGCCAGTTTGATCTCTGACTTGTCATGTTTACAACAGGCCTGCAGACAAACACACTTTGCATCAGAATGAAAAATATAATTTTTTCATAAAAACCCAATATTTAATGTATTTACACCATCTTTTCCACTAAGCCTTAGAGCAGTGTCAGATTAGGTTTAAACAGCTTCAAGAGTAACACATAGGTGATTCAGCAAGATTAAAAATTACAGTGCTGGTTCACAATAGCATAAACCCCCACTGTGAAACCAACCAACATGGTTCTCAGTTTCAAGAATGGGAGACAGGGAAGAAAAGTCACTAAAGTATGAGGATCTATTTTCCATTTGGGAAATATGCTCTTCTTCAGAAAGACTCAGGTTGGAAGGGGAGCATTAAATTTAGAAGAGAAAGATTTGGTACTTACAAAATACAAAAACGGTGTGATTCATGTTTTCTGAAATAGCTGCTAGTCAGCTTTTCAATGTACTGCATGCATTCAGTCCACTGCACCGTCTCATTTTCTACCCATTATCAATACAAAAATTAGAGTATCTTGACAAGATTTTTCACAGTGGGATTCGCTTTATTCTAGGGTCTTTTCTAGTAAAAATAAAATGGCAAAGGAACTCCATTATCTAGAAGATTTTCAATACAGCCTATTCCAGCTGTAACACTCCACTCATTCTTCTATCAAATTATAGTTAATAAGCATCTACCACATGAAGTATACAGCTCTGACTCCTGGGGATCACAGGTAGCAGCTCACAGGCTGCTGGAGGAGACAGATGTGTCCAGAAATAATGCATGCAGTGTGACAGATGCTGTAACAGGGATGTGTGAGGCACAAATAGGCACCTACCTCTGCTTGGTCAGGCAGAAGTGAAGGCTGCCTAGCAGATGGGACACTTGATTCAAGGATGGTTCAGATAAGTATGTGTTTACGGAGAAACAAAATGGTACACCAATCAGCAGGAATCTCATGCATAAAGTCTCAAAACAATCTGGAATATTTGGGAAACCGTGAGCAGTTTCTGCATACCTAGAGGGCAAGTCACTTGGACTGGCAGGGCTAGATCAGGTAGGGTGCTAAGTCAAACAATGAAGCTTGGACTTTATCTCTAGGAAGGAATGAGCCACTACAACAAGGAGAAGAAGAGGAAAGGTGGAATAAAGTTAAAATTTGCTGGGTGCTTATCACGTGCAAGACAGCATGAATGTACAAGGTGAATACCGTACATCATTTCTCTTCATTTTACAGATGGGGAAACTGAAACTCAGAAACGACTCGGCTAGTAAGTAATTAGCGGTGCCAAAATTTAAACCCAGGTAATCTGACTTTAGAGCCTATGCTTTTAATCACTGCAGGTATTGTTTTGTGTATAAAGATATGAAGCACGTGTAAAGATACTTGAATATGAAGCAAGATAAAGATAACATATTGTTTTCACTGAATATGAGGGTAAACAACTCACCATTCCAAAAGAGGGGGAAAAAAGAAAAAATAGAAGGCATCTGAAAGTTACCCCGCATTCAATATTGAAACTGTGCAACAAAGACATAAGAACAAAGGAAGCTGCTATCCTCTATGAGAGTGGTTCTCAACGGAGGGTGATTATGCCCATCAGGGAAGATCTGGCAACATCTGGGGAGATTTTTGGTTGTCATTATTGGAAAAGAGGTGCCACACATCTGGTGAGAGGAGGCAGGGAATGCTGCTAAGTATCCTACAAGGGACAGGATAAACTCCCACAGGGAGTTCAAGATAGTTCAAGCTTACCAATACAGAATTCAAGAACACACACAGTAACTGGACTGCAAAAAGTGTAGTTCACTATCAACCAAGAATACCAGAAGCACCTAGGGAGGGACAGCCAAAAGCTGTTGGAGGTAACCAACAATGCTTTCCCCCTTAAACAGTTATTAAATCACATTCAAGTCATGGATGATAAAAGGTATTTTTAATAATTTTTTTCAAGAAAAAGACTTCTTGTAAAATTGAGGGGCTATTTATACACAGTTCATCTTATGCGGCCACAACCTGGATATCACTTTTGAATTTTAGAAAACTGGATGTAGTTATGCAGGAGAGACACTTTCTAGCCCAGTCACATCTAATTTAATACCCAATCAAGACCACAGTGAATCTTACGTTTGTGTGTGATTACTTGCTTCTACCTACGTTTATATGGTTCCTGACTCTGTACCTTAAGTGGCTGATACCAAAAGATATGAGTATTCACATATAAACTTAATATAATTTGTGAAACTATTGCTTTTCATTTTTTCCCAATCTTCTGGGATATTTTATTTATTAGTCCAAATTGAATGAAAATTGTAATTTTTGGTAAGTGAGATGCATAAAATTTAAGCCCTTGCCTTATGATTGTTTTCCTAGCTTATTAGGAAATTTCTGACCAAAAGCATCAAAACTGACTCACAGTATTCCCTCAGGAATCTCAGGATGATTGGGAAGTAACATTATTTAGTAGTTAATGGATGAACTATACACTTGAACTGGGCGAAATGTATGGTATACCTTAACAAAGCCATTTAAAAGAAGGTAATGGAATTTTCATCTTACTGCCATATTGGTTTCATTAGTTTAGTCAATACTCATAGGGAAAAATGAGCACCTAAACATTCATCATGCTACTCAGAGGATTAAAATCTTGCCAAAATGAAAATACTAATCTATTTCATATTTGTAGCAGCAATTTTGAGAATTAAATTTATAATCAAATCTTGTGACTTTTGTTTTCCTGAAAATGTTTTGCTAACCAAATGAAAACCTAGAAAAGCAGTCTGAGCCACATTCAAGTTTTGCTAAGAGAACAAAGAGAAAGTTATCTACCTCCCTCAGCACAGAGAACTAGAAAGGATACAACAAAAGTTTCCCAGAACATTACTCAAACAACTGAGACCAACCATAGCAAAAATCCTTACTTGAATAAACAACAGAGATAGCAGCAAAAGACAAACAGCTAAAAGCTATTGTAGGGCTCAACACACAACCAATAGCTCTCAGCTTATATAAACTTGAGTTTTTAAATCTCGGATAAGGTTCAAACTGTGAACTGCATGAATAAGACTTTCTGCTATCAAGGTGAGGTTGCCCCTAAAGCAAGTAAAAAAGGCAAATACCTCCGTAACATTAACAGGGATACAAAGATACTGTGTTTTATTTTTCTGGTATTTTTTTAACAGAAAATTATTTTCCATTTAAATGGAAATTAAATGGAAATAAAATTATTTTCCATTTAAATGGAAATTAAATGGAAATAAAATTATTTTCCATTTAAATGGAAATTAAATGGAAATAAAATTATTTTCCATTTAAATGATATTCATCTTACCATATAAGATGAGTAACTGTTGTCTTCAGGCTGAAACACTTTTCATGATGACACATTAATTTTTTTTCTAACATCGATGAAAAACTTTATCTAAGTTGAAGAAAAATCACTTCAAAACTAACTTTTCTATTTGTAATTTGGTGCTTAAATAAATCCAAAGAGTGTTTTTCAAAATGATACACAGAAAAAATGTTTACCAAGATTCTCTCATATTTCTTCCACCTTAACTTGCTATAATTAATCTTTTCTAATTCACAGTACATTACTGTAACAATAATACAAGCAAATTCTCAAGTAACCATTTAGGAATCAGTAAAATTATTTCTACTAAGTGATGAAATGTGTGCATAATTTTAATGTAAAATTAGCCATCTTCATCTAAGATAGAATAGGAAAAAGGATAATCACAAAATAACTGTTAGGAAATGCTTTTGAAAAATAGAGATTTTTCTAGTTAATTTCAGAGAAAAGTAGGCTAATTGATGTTGCCTGCTTAATTTTGACTTTAATTAGTGGTAATCAAAATTACTAAGTATACTATCTCAAGGAAAAACACCATAATGGTAGCTACTGGCTATTAACTTTGAAGTAACTGTTTACTTTTTCATTTACAAACTAAAGTAGGAGTTAATTTTAAGTAATTAATGCAACACACATCAATTGTACCTATGCACCATAATACACGAAGGTTAGGAAAAAGTTTTTTAAAATGTCAAGTATGTACAGAACATAAACATGTTCATCCAATGTTTGAATACCTCTACATGCAAGTTTTTTTATACACACCATTTATAAATATGCAAATATATTTAATTTAGTACACGCCAAGGGTAGGTAGGTGTTTAACACATACACTTTTAAGGTAGCATAGAAGATAATGTGATTAGCTTTAGCAGACAACATCTGCGTTACACACATGGCCATCAAAATAATTGTGGCATGCTTTTGTGAAAAGGACAGAGGCCAAGCCTGTTGTTAAATGATTATTTCCAACAATAGCCTGCTTAAATTATTGTTTAGTTATATGGCCCATATCCAAAATAACAGTATTACATAGTTGCTGTTGCCTTTGAATCACTCACCAATTTTCAGCCCATTTGTAAAACAAGATAAGCACCACTGGATTATAAAAAATAATTATGGATCAGGATTTTTGATTCATGTTTCTTTGACAAAATTATTCCATTTGATCCCAAGTCCTGGCTGCTCTCTTGACAGAATAATGTACACGCTCTACAGCTGATAGGCATGACTTTCATGATTAAATAGGAAGCTCACATTCCAGATGACTTTAGACTCCAGATAATTTAGACTTTGCACTTCAAAAAGATTTCTTTACTGTCTTAGTATCTGATCATCAGTTACCTTTTTCTAATTGTTTCTATCTCGACACAAGAATCTATATATTATCTACAATTTAGGATGTTTTTGTGATTTTTGCCTATTTTATTCATACAGTACACCAAAGAATGTTACATCATCTTGTAAGTTATAATATTTTCCTGATTTCATTGGGCGGGTGAGAGGAGAAATATTTTGGAACATAAAGAAAGGTTAAAAATACAAAATGTACACCCTCCCCCAAAAGAGTCTATTTTATTGGTCTTGAAAGGAAATACCGAATGAGAATCGAACTGAATTTTGCTCAGTATAATTACTGGGGAAACAATATTCAAAACAACCTCCTAAAGGAAAGGGTTAACAATCTTGTAGCTTTAACTGATTATTTTTGCTCCTTTCTCCCGCAAAAGAATTACACCTATGAAACTGGAATTCTGTACACTAAGAATGGCAACATTAACGCTGAAACTTTTAGCCAGGAATAGTTATCCTAGTGTGCATAAAACTATGTAAAAACTGATTCACAAAAGGAAATGCCCAGGGCCTACCCCATTATGATTAACTTCTGAGATGAAGCGACTAAGAGAGGATACTTGGCAGCCTGAACTCGATTTCTCAGAAAGCCAGCTCTATCAGAGCGGGGGCGGGGGGGCGGTTTCCCTTCACCAGACTCAGCTGCTGCCTTATCTAAAATGCCTCAGCGATTTAAAACTGAAAGAGAAAGATAAACAAAACAACAAAACGCTCCGGATTTAGATCTCCTTTAGGTAGTTAACACTGTTGCAAAAGCAAAACAAGCACGCAGGCGCGTCGGTCAGGTTGTCACTACAAACATACGTACCTTCTCATCCAATGTAAGGAAGAGGATCTCTGCGAGCTCTGCTGCCTTTTTGTTTGGGCTCTCTAGGTTAATGTAGTGATTGCATTTTAATGACCCACAAACAGGAGCAAAGTTATTACTGGGTCGCTTTGAGAGATGTTTACTTAAATGTGAGGATAAACCCAGGTCGCTGTAGAAAGGGAAAATATTTTCCGTCCAAACGTAGCATTACCCAACTACGAACCCACGCAAAACAATCACAATGACCCATTAATGCGTTTCAACGAGTGAACTAGTTCACTTCCCTAATAACACTGTCAAGGAAAACGCCTTCAACAAAGTCGAGGGAAACCATGCCTTCCACACTGGTGGGACGCAGCTGGTATAACCCATTCTGCCCCTCTTTGAGAGCTGCGGGGCACCCAGAGGCTTTTGGAGAAAACCGGTTTGGGGAAGAGTTTTGGGGTGCTGCTGGGAGCCGGTGTGCTGAGTAAACTTAGAAACGTCAAACTCAACTTTGCTTTATGAAGGAACTCAAAGTTAACTCACCCTGGCACGTCCACCCTCTCCCTGCGCGCAGGGGACAGCGGCCTCTCCTCCCCACCGCGCAGAGTCGCGGCCGCCGCCCTCGACCCACCGGTGACAGCCCTCAAAGCGATGGACCCCCGCACCCGCCCTGCCGCCAACCCCCGGAACGCGCTCCGGGCCGCACCCACCTTGATGCCCTGCTGCTGGGTGGTAAGGGTTAACTTGGATTCATCCAGGAGCAAAACTTCGCAGTAAAATTCTTCCGGAACAGCGCAGAAACAGCCCATGTCGGTTGTGGTCGTCTCCAGCCAGGAGAGAAAGCTACCACCGAGGCGCCCAGCCGCCCCCTCCACTCAAGCGCGATGCATTAATTTATTGTCCGCGCCGTGGCGAGGGTGAGAGGAGCAGCTCCCGGCGGGGTCCGGGGACCGGCCGCCGAACCGCCCGGCGGGGCGGGAGCGAGAAAGGCGGAAAAGCCCGGGAGAGTCAGCGCCCGGGAGCCGCCGGGGAAGCGCCGGCGGAACTGGGCGCGGAGGGCGGTGGCGCGTCCCCGCGCATCCTGCAGCTCGAGCTCCTCCGAAGGCGGGGGCTTGGGGCCCCTCCCGCAGTCCTGGGGACGACAAAAGTCTCCTGGCAATGGGGGCAAGAGACCAGAAAAGGGAGTGATGGGAATTCGAGACTCTCCCCGGCCTTGGAAAACCCTGGAAGCGCTGCAGCTCCCTCCTGCCGCACGGATTTGAGCGCGGCCCCGACGTCCCGGCCTCCGATCGGCCTGCGGAGTCCCCCGCGGGCGCGCACTTCCAGCCGCGACCCCGCCCCGCAGCCCCGGGTCAGATCCGCCGAGTATGGAGCGCTCGGCTTTTCTTTTGTGTGAGGAGCACCCACGACGCCCCGACCATGGGCGCAGGGGCAGAGGCGAAGGTCGTCGCTCCGTCCGCTACCCCGTCCCCCAGCCGCAGGCGCCGAGGAGCCGGAAGAGAGGCGGAAAGGGCAGCAGGCTCCTTACCCAGACCAGCGAGGGGAGGTCAGCTCGTCGCGGGGTGTGGCTCCCGTCCGGGTACCCCCGAGCTCATTACGGGTGGCCGTGTGTAGCCAAGTTCAAGCTCTCCCTCCGGGAATGCCTGCCGCGGCGGCGGAACACGGCTTCTTCAGGACATTCAGCAAAGCGGGGAGGCGGGGACCTGCGGGCGGAGGAGCGACGCCCCAGCTGGGAACGCGGCGGACGGGCGAGCGGGGGGTGTGCCCTGGGCGCGCCAGGCCGCGGAGGCTCCGGGGAAGTTCTCTTGGCCGCGCGAGTGGTGGCGCCCCGGGCGGGAGCAGCCCAGGTGCATGTGGGCCCGGTCCAGGCGTCTGCAAAAAGCCCTGGAACGAAGCGGACCCCCCAGTCCAGCGCTGGCCGCGGCAGGGGAGCCCCTTCTGGGCGGGGTATCAGCTGGGGGCGGAGGGCGGGGCAGAGACCGTGGTCCCAGCGGCGAGGTGCCGGCGAGTCCACGCTGCCAAGCCGCACGCTGCGCCCAAGCCGCGGGGCAGTCCAGCGCTCGCTGCGTCCTTCCCCCAAGAGACCTGGAGGCTGAGTGGGGAGAAGAGGACGCGGTGCTGCTCGGACCCCACCGTTCGGCGGTCCCAATCCCACGCCCTCCGCGCGGTCGGCCGCGTCCAGGACTAAGGGGCACAATAGCTCTGAAGCTGCAGTGACCCCTGGTGGGTCCCGATGTCCGTGCACAGGCAGCCGAGGTTGAGCTGCGGACGACACTGAGCCCCGCTGGGCTTCGGAGCAGGTGCAATCTGTGCTCTCCAGCTGGGAACCAGCAGCGAGTTAATGCGAGTCGCAGTTAGGGGAGACACGAGGGGAGGTGTCACAGAAAAAAAACTGTATATTGAGTTTTAGAGTTAGAGCTTTGGCATCAGACGTAGTTTTGAGTTGACTATTCTACTGCTTGTTAGCTGGGTAGCCAAAGCTCAAAAAAATTGTGTAAAACCTAGGACGTTAGCCCTTAAAACAAAACCAGGCTTCCGTAGCACAATAGAAATGAAATGAACAATTGGCGACTTTTGATGGAGTTTCCTCTCATAGTGATTTGCCACAAAGGACCTTCTGTAGGAAGCCTCGGCCTTCCCTGCTATTGTGACCCCATCCAAACACAGGATCAGCATAACCGCCAAAGTGCAATATAAATTTCTGAACTTTACCTAGGCTATGAATAAAACTATTTTATCTTCTGAATTTTCTGTGAAATTGACTCAGGTTTTGAATTTCTGATCAAATTTCGTGTCCAGCTTTGTTTTATTGTCAAAGTCTTGCCTGCCGTATGAGGTGACACCTTATTATGCTAGATTTTAGCATTTCTGCTTGTAGAGGCTTTTCTTTTCTGTAATACAGTATTCCTGACACGAGTTACCAAATGTGGTTGAAAGATGGCTTAACATTTTCATTCTTTACCTCGATATCCAACCGAGACACTTGAGGCTGCAAAAACAAAAGGTTCAAGCAATCATCTGTTCCCAGTTTTTTTGAGTTTTGCTGTCACCTGTTTTTTGGCCCTTTGATTTGGTTTTTTTGCTTTCTGATTTTTGGTTTTGCTGTTGTTTGTTTTTTGTTTTTTTACCTCCAGTGGCAGTGGGAAGGCTGAGGGTTTTGGTTGGTCAGGGATTCTGTTCCCAGCTCCTCATAAGGTAAGGTACAAAGCCATAAGATCCCATACATATGACACTCTTTCCTGAGTGAAGCATTTTCTTTTCCATTTCTTTATCGGAGACTGGAGAAAAGAACATTTAAAATCTATTTAACACAAAATTAGAGATTACTAGTGACAAGAGGATTCCACAGAGTTTCTAAGGATAGCTTTATTGCATATAATTTACATACAGTACACTGCATAATTTTTAAGTGTACAATTTGATAAGTTTTGACATAAGTGTGCACCCATGAACCCACCACCATAATCAAGCTAGTACACATATTCATCCCTCCCTAAGGTTTCCTCCTGCACTTTGTCATCTTTCTTTCTTTTTTTTTTTTTTTTTTTTTTTTTTGAGACAGAGTCGCGCTCTATCAGAGTGCAGTGGCGCGATCTCGGCTCACTACAACCTCCACCTGCCGGGTTGGAGCAATTCTCCTGCCTCAGCCTCCCAAGTAGCTGGGACTACAGGAGCGCGCCACCATGCCCTGTATTTTTAGTAGAGACAAGGTTCCACCATGCTGGCGAGGCTGGTCTCAAACTCCTGACCTCATGATCCGCCCGCCTCAGCCTCCCAAAGTGCTAGGATTACAGGTGTGAGCCACCACGCCTGGCCACTTTGTCATCTTACACTCCCATTCCTCAGTACGACTCACCTCCCAGGCAACCATAGATCTGCTTTCTGTCACCATCATTTAGCTACATTTTCTAGAGTTTAATACCAATTGAATCATACAGTGTCAACTCTCCTTTTTGTCTGGTTTGTTTCACTGGACACAATTGAGATTTAACCATGCTGTTGTGAATATAAATAGTTCATTTATTTTTATTGTTCAATAATATTCCATTGTATGTATATACCACAATTTGTTTTTCCATTCATTTAGGTGGTTTCCAGTTTTTGACTATTACAAATAAAGCTGCTATGGGGATTGTATTAGTCAGCTCAGGCTGCTATAACAAAATACAGTAGACTGGATGGCTTAAACAACAGACATTTATTTTCTCACAGTTCTGGAGCCTGGAAGTTCGAGACTACTGTGCCATCATGGTCAGTTTCTGGTGAGGCACCTTCCTGACTTGAAGGAAGGCTCCAGGTTACTGTGTGCTCACATGACATCTTTGTGTGCTTTCAGAGAGAAGGGGAAAGGGAAGAGGAATAGAAGGAGAAGACAGGGAGAAAAGGAGGGTGAGACAGAAATATTAAGGAGGGTTGGGAAGAGAAAGACACCAAGATAGCACCCTCGGGTCGATTATTACAAGGACATTAATCCTATGGTATCAGGGCTCTACTCTTAGGATCTCATTTAACCTTAATTGCCACCTTATAGACCCTATCTCTAAACAGTCACATTGGGTTAGGGCTTCAACATATGAATTTTGAGGGAACACAATTCAGCCCATAGAAAGGATCCATGTCTTTATATGTACATGTGCTTTTGTTTCTTTTGTAATACAGAGTAGAATGACTGGATCAGAAGATATACAACTGGCAAATAAACACATGGAAAGATGATCAACATCATTAGTCACTAGGAAAATGCAAATTAAAATCACCATAAGATACCACTAGAGACCTAATAGAATGGCTGCCAAGCTACCATATCACTAAGTGTGGGTGAGGATGTGGTGCAATTTTTTTTTTCTTTTTTTGAGATGGAGTCTCGCTCTGTCACCCAGGCTGCAGTGCAGTGGCACAATTTCAGCTCACTGCAACCTCCGCCTCCCGGGTTCAAGCGATTCTTCTGCCTCAGCCTCCTGAGCAGCTGGGACTACAGGCGCGTGCCACCACGCCCAGCTAATTTTTGTGCTTTTAGTAGAGACGGGGTTTCACCATATCGGCCAGGCTGGTCTCGAACTCCTGACCTCATGATCCGCCAGCCTCGGCCTCCCAAAGTGCTGGGATTATGGACGAGAGCTACTGCACCTGGCCGGATGTGGAGCAATTTAAATTCTCATAATCCTGGAGTGCATGCAAGATGGTATAACCACTTTGGATAAGTTTTGTAGTTTCTTAAAAAGCTGAACATAGACCTTCCTTAAGATTTTGGAGGAAGACTTTCTCTGCCTATCCAGAGAAACAAATTAACAAGATGCTATTCAAACACTTTTTCCCAGGAAAATCATATAGTTTTCAACATGTGCATAACATAAGATGCTCTATTTAAAGCTTTGCATCAAAGGCTTTGATCTCTTTTCAGTGATTTTTGTTTTAACATTTTGTTAAATATTAAACATTAACATTTTG
Source organism: Pan paniscus (assembly GCF_029289425.2). NCBI lineage: Eukaryota > Metazoa > Chordata > Mammalia > Primates > Hominidae > Pan > Pan paniscus. The sequence goes on from NC_073253.2 coordinate 107,683,724, forward strand.
TCATGATAAGCCTAGGTAGATGAGTCAAATGGCAAATAAATTCAGAATAAACATAATTCTACAGAAATATGCAGGGCTTCCATCTGTGAAAGACTGCAGGAGTCCTCAATCTGGAAGAAGAAATTTCATTTTACATAAAACAGGCCCCCACCCCTTGCTGAAACATGTACTTCAAAATGCAAACTCAGAATTCTTTTCAAAGCACCATATTCTTTTTAGTAAGATGTATTTAAACAATCTTCTGTGATCTTTTTATAATCTTACATTTTTCAAACTTAAGAAAGTTAACTGTAATATGTAAAAGAAAGAAGCCTGAATTTATTGACAATAGATGTATAAATAATTTAATTACTAACATACCTGAGAGCAACGCAGCAGAATCACCAGGGCTTGTTAAAACACTGATTTCTGGCCCTACCCCCAGGGTTTCTGATTTAGTAGTTATGGAATGGGACCTAAGAATTTGCATTTCTGACAAGTTCCCAGGTGATGCTAATGCTGCAGATTGGCAAGCGGACTTTGAGAATCACTGCTCTGGAGATTGTCTTTCAAAAAAAATAGTTGTTCCTCATTACCTATGAATAATTTGGGAAGAAGGTCATTCTTCACTAGTAGCCTCCCTGTTATTTTGCCTCATTCATCAAATTAATGCCTGTCAAAGAGAAAGTATTGAAGATCCTGCCAAGTGGATAACATCAGAAGGAGTAGTTGTTAAGGGAAATATCCCTAATTTGGTCTCATCATACTACTGCTTAGTTTCTTTGGACACCTTACTTATTTTTATTTCTAATATAGTATGTGCCCAGGCACATCCAGTTTTTAAGACCATTCTGCCTCCTGACTCACTTCACATATAGGTATGTCATTAACCAGCTGTCTTCTTTTCTAAGTACTGAGGCCTTAGATCCCATTTATTAGAATACCTCAAGGCTGTTACCTATGTTTCAAGGGAAACCATCTGCCAAGAATTCCCTGCAATCTAAGCTGGTTCTTCATCCTTGTGATCTTCAAATAAATGTTCTTTGGGGTTTACTGAGAATTCTTATTTTGCACAGGTATTAATCCTTGGTAGTGAATGCATTGATGTGGTTTGTATTTAGCAAAAATAGTCTGGAAATTTGAAACACCCTAGCTCCCCTTTCTTTTAAAAACACAAACGAACTTTCCTCTTGCACTATTATATAAGCTGCTGTTTTTTTTAACCTCATTGCTTACCTTTAATAACTTTCCATGCCAGTGAATATATCTCCATTTCATCTTTCCTAGGTGTTCTGTTATATGCATACGCTATAATTAATTAAACAGCTCAAATTTGGCACTTAGATTGTTATAAAAATATAAACATGCTGTAGTAAACATTTTTACATGTATTTGTCTATTATTTGATAAAGATAAATTCCTAGATATGGAACTTGTGAATCAAACTATATGCATATTTAATTTATTTATTGTCAGTATGACAGACTGCAATCCAGAAAGCCTGAATCAATTTACAGTTCCACCAACAATGTATCAAAATACCCACTTCACTCTACTCATGCCAATCTTTGGAATCTCTTTCAATCAAATTGGCAAAAGTCATTTTGTTATTTTAAAAACTAGACAAAGTCTCCTAAAAGAACAGCTTATATAATAATGCAAAGAGGAAAGTCCATTTTTGTTTGTTTTTAAAAGAAAGTTTGGAGCAAAGCTGAGTGACTCATGCCTGTAATCCCAGCACTTTGGGAGGCCGAGGCAAGAGGATTGCTTGAGCCTTGGAGGCAGAGGTTGCAGTGAGCCAAGATCGTGCCACTGCACTCCAGCCTGTGCAAAAGAATGACACCCTATCTCAAAAAAAAATTGATTTTTTACAATGAGTATGGAATAATTTAAAATGAAAATAAATTTTCATATTAAACCAAAGAATCTGTCAAATTACCGGTTAATGAAATTGGCCTTCATTTAAAATTGGACTCCTTTTTTTTTTATTCTTTTTTTTTAAATTATACTTTAAGTTTTAGGGTACATGTGCACGACGTGCAGGTTAGTTACTTATGTATACATGTGCCATGTTGGTGTGCTGCACCCAGTAACTCGTCATTTAGCATTAGGTATCTCTCCTAATGCTATCCCTCCCCCCTCCCCCCACCCCTCAACAGGCCCAAGTGTGTGATGTTCCCCTTCCTGTGTCCATGTGTTCTCATTGTTCAATTCCCAACTATGAGTGAGAACATGCGGTGTTTGGTTTTTTGTCTTTGCGATCGTTTGCTGAGAATGATGGTTTCCAGCTTCATCCATGTCCCTACAAATGACATGAACTCATCATTTTTTATGGCTGCATAGTATTCCATGGTGTATATGTGCCGCATTTTCTTAATCCAGTCTATCGTTGGACATTTGGGTTGGTTCCAAGTCCTTCCTATTGTGAATAGTGCCGCAATAAACATACGTATGCATGTGTCTTTATAGTAGTGTGATTTATGATCCTTTGGGTATATACCCAGTAATGGGATGGCTGGGTCAAATGATATTTCTAGTTCTAGATCCCTGAGGAATCGCCACACTGACTTCCACAATGGTTGAACTAGTTTACAGTCTCACCAACAGTGTAAACGTGTTCCTATTTCTCCACATCCTCTGCAGCACCTGTTGTTTCCTGACTTTTTAATGATCGCCATTCTAACTGGTGTGAGATGGTATCTCATTGTGGTTTTGATTTTCATTTCTCTGATGGCCAGTGATGATGAGCATTTTTTTATGTGTTTTTTGTCTGCATAAATGTCTTCTTTTGAGAAGTGTCTGTTCATATCCTCGCCCACTTGTTGATGGGGTTGTTTGTTTTTTCCTTGTAAATTTGTTTGAGTTCATTGTAGATTCTGGATATTAGCCCTTTGTCAGATGAGTAGATTGCAAAAATGTTCTCCCATTCTGTAGGTCGCCTGTTCACTCTGATGGTAGTTTCTTTTGCTATGCAGAAGCTCTTAAGTTTAATTAGATCCCCTTTGTCAGTTTTGGCTTTTGTTGCCATTGTTTTTGGTGTTTTAGACATGAAGTCCTTGCCCATGCCTATGTCCTGAATGGTATTGCCTAGGTTTTCTTCTACGGTTTTCATGGTTTTAGGTCTAACATTTAAGTCTTTAATCCATCTTGAATTAATTTTTGTATAAGGTATAAGGAAGGGATCCTGTTTCAGCTTTCTACATGTGGCTAGCCAGTTTTCCCAGCACCATTTATTAAATAGGGAATCCTTTCCCCATTTCTTGTTTTTGTCAGGTTTGTCAAAAATCAGATAGTTGTAGACACGGGGCATTATTTCTGAGGGCTCTGTTCTGTTCCATTGGTCTATATCTCTGTTTTGGTACCAGTACCATGCTGTTTTGGTTACTGTAGCCTTGTAGTATAGTTTGAAGTCAGGTAGCATGATGCCCCCAGCTTTGTTCTTTTGGCTCAGAATTGACTTGGCAATGAGGGCTCTTTTTTGGTTCCACATGAACTTTAAAGTAGTTCTTTCCAATTCTGTGAAGAAAGCATTGGTAGCTTGATGGGGATGGCACTGAATCTATAAATTACCTTGGGCAGTATGGCCATTTTCACGATATTCATTCTTCCTTCCCATGAGCATGGAATGTTCTTCCATTTGTTTGTATCCTCTTTTATTTCATTGAGCAGTGGTTTGTAGTTCTCCTTGAAGAGGTCCTTCACATCCCTTGTAAGTTGGATCCCTAGGTATTTTATTCTCTTTGAAGCAATTGTGAATGGGAGTTCACTCATGATTTGGCTCTCTGTTTGTCTGTTATTGGTGTATAAGGATGGTTGTAATTTTTGCACATTGATTTTGTATCCTGAGACTTTGCTGAAGTTGTCTATCCACTTAAGGAGATTTTGGGCTGAGAAGATGGAGTTTTCTAAACAATCATGTCATCTGCAAACAGGGACAATTTGACTTCCTCTTTTACTAATTGAATACCCTTTATTTCTTTCTCCTGCGTGATTGCCCTGGCCAGAACTTCCAACACTATGTTGAATAGGAGTGGTGAGAGAGGGCATCCCTGTCTTGTGGCAGTTTTCAAAGGGAATGCTTCCAGTTTTTGCCCATTCGGTATGATATTGGCTGTGGGTTTGTCATAGATAGCTCTTAATATTTTGAGATACTTCCAATCAATACCTAATTTATTGAGACGTTTTAGCATGAAGGTTGTTGAATTTTGTCAAAGGCCTTTTCTGCATCTATTGAGATAATCATATGGTTTTTGTCGTTGGTTCTGTTTATATGCTGGATTATGTTTATTGATTTGCGTATGTTGAACCAGCCTTGCATCCCAGGGATGAAGCCCACTTGATCATGGTGGATAAGCTTTTTGATGTGCTGCTGGATTTGGTTTGCCAGTATTTTATTGAGGATTTTTGCATCGATGTTCATCAAGGATATTAGTCTAAAATTATCTTTTTTTGTTGTGTCTCTGCCAGGCTTTGGTATCAGGACGATGCTGGCCTCATAAAATGAGTTAGGGAGGATTCCCTCTTTTTCTATTGATTGGAATAGTTTCAGAAGGAATGGTACCAGCTCCTCCTTCTACCTCTGGTAGAATTCGGCTGTGAATCCATCTGGTCCTGGCCTTTTTTTGGTTGGTAAGCTATTAATTATTGCCTCAATTTCAGAGCCTGTTATTGGTCTATTCAGAGATTCAACTTCTTCCTGGTTTAGTCTTGGGAAGGTGTATGTGTCGAGGAATTTATCCATTTCTTCTAGATTTTCTAGTTTATTTGTGTAGAGGTGTTTATAGTATTCTCTGATGGTAGTGTGTATTTCTGTGGGATCAGTGGTGATATCCCCTTTATCATAAAATTGGACTCCTTTTCTAAGTTCTAACCTAAGTTCCAATGTATTGACTATTTTACCTGGTTAATGTGCTCTGGTTTGATCCCTCATAGAAACTTTATTTGGTTAACACCAGCTTAGTAATAGGGGTATTAATCTACCTATAGAAATTTGAGGAAAATAATGGGGAAATTAGCTTTTATTATCTTGTAATCATTTTTATTTTAAGTCAAACTAGCTGTGTGACCTTAAAGAAGCCACATCATCTCTCTGTACCTCAGCATGCTCCTCTATAAAATAAAAAACCTGGAGTAAGTTGTGGCACCTCTACATTGTCATGCCCAGCAGGCTGATTTTCCGCTTGTTTCTTCTGGTAATGACACATTCCTTAACTGTGGTACCTAGGGAAGGAGCATCCCAGCACAACATCTGGCAAAGAACATCTGGAGATGATCTCTGAACTCATGTCTAGCCTTCTGATTAAGAAGTTGCCAAGAAAAACTAAAATGGTCATTTCCTCTGGGAAAGGGGCATGGGTGGTTTGTGGACAAGCTAGAATTGAGACTTAACATTTCCCTGTATTTCTCTTTAGAATTCTGCATCCTATTATTCCGTACATGTGTTACCTAGTCATTAGGTAAATACATATTTGGAAATCATTTTTGAAAAGACAAAGTATAGTTCATAATCTCATCTTTTTAAGGGCACTGTCTTAGTCCCTTGGTGTTGTTATAAAGGAATATCTGAGTCTGGGTAATTTATAGGTAATTTATAAAGAAAGATTTGTTTGGTCCATTTTCTGCAGATGGTACAAGAAGCATGGCACTAGCATCTGCTGAGCTTCTGGTGAGGGCCTCAGGCTCCTTCTACTCATGGTGGAAGGCAGAGGGGAGCCAGTGTGTAGAGATCACAGGAAGAGAAAGGAAGCAAGACAGAGAAGGGGGAGGTGCCAGGCTCTATTTAATGCCAGTTCTCCAGGGAAGTAATAGAATAAGAACTCACTCACACACCTCCAGCCAAGGGCATTAATCTATTCATGAGGAATCTGCCTCCATAACCCAAACACCTCCCATTAGGCCTCACATCCAATATTGGGGATCAAATTTCACCATGAGGTTTGGTGGGATCAAACACTCAAAGTATAGCAGACATGCATAAGCTGAGGACTGGAATTATATATGTTAAAATACCAACAGTGGTTATCTCTTTATGGCAGAACTGTAAGTAATTTTGTTTTCTTTTCTATGATTTTATTTATTTTTATATGTTTTTTCCCTGAACATTCCCTCCTGTGGTCAGACAAATCTTTTACATTTTAAGCATTAATCTTGTAAAATAAATATGTAAAATAAAGATCCTAATGACACCAAATACACCAAAACTAGAAGGGAAAGTGTTGCCAGGAAAATCTCTACTAGCAGCCATGTCACTACACACAGAGCAGGTGCTCAGTATATGGTCTGCGAGTCACTGACTTTTACCTCCTGAATCCTCATGTCCTTTCTCATTGAGAGCTGTTTTCCTAACATAAGAGCCTCCTCTTCCTAAAACTCTCCTCTTCTGAAAACTTCCACCTGCTGCCCCATTTTCGTCTTGGTGGGTCCTACTTGATGCTCAGGTATCCACTTTGCTCTCCCTCCTCCAAGAAGCTCTCCCAAATCACAGGTCTAGGCTGGGTCCCATGTATAATCATCTGCATAGTTGCTGCCTCCTTACTAAACTGTAGGTCCATGAAATTAGGGCCATATCTGACTTGTTCACTGTTGCATCCCAAATACTTAGCATGGTCCTTGTCAGAGAGTAGATTCTTGATAAGTATGTGTTAAATGAATGAGTGAGATTACCTCTACAAACTTCACCTCTGGCATGCTACGTGCAGATTCCTTTTGAGCACCCTCACCTGGTCTTTAGCTTAATTCCCTTCCATCAAACCCTTACTTTGCCAGCTATTCATCTTCTTAATCAAAAATAACTTTTGTTGATGGAATAATAAAGAGTTGGAGTAAGGATACAACGCATTGTTGTTGGTTGAAATATGCACTTTACCCATGAAGCTTCTCATGGCCCTATGTATTAGTGGGTTCTGTGAATGGCTCTTGGATCTCAGAAGTTTTGGGAGATATTCTCTTATTTTCTGTAAAAATTAACTCAGCTGAGCAATTGGGGCAATAGAAGTCATTCAGACCCTCCTTCTGCAAGCTTACAGAGTTCACATTCAAATTATATTGAGTAATTGCTGAATGTGATGACAGCGCTTGAGCTGATGTCCAAGATGATACTGATAAAAAGAGTTGTACTAATCCATTCCTTTAGAACAGTGATCCCTGAGCTTTTTGGCACCAGGGATGGGTTTCATGGAAGAAAATTTTTCCACAGACTTGGGGGTGGGAGGTGGTTTGGGGATGATTGAAGTGCATTATATTTATTGTGCACTGCGTTTCTATTATTACATTGTTATAGCTCATCATAATGTAGAATCAGTGGAAGCCCTGAGCTTGTTTTCCTGCAGCTGGATGGTCACATCTGGGGTGATGGAAGACAGTGACACCTGAAGTGTGTTGCTTATGTCCACTCTACCCCATAATCTCGTTTTGGTTGCTGTCACTGCAGAAAACCCTGCTTCACAAAGATAGCATGTTGGAAATGGAAGGAAGCTTTTCAGTGCTTCTGTGGTAATCTCAGGATATTCCGCCTTGACTTTAATCCAGAATGTATGGAGATGTGAAGTTGCCTCAAACATACTTTTAAGGCAACCATCATTTGCAATCTCAAGCAGCTGATCCTCTTCAAGCAGGGACAAAGTCAATTCCCTTGGCTTATTCACAAATGGGTGATGGATCCATTCCTTCCCAGTTTGGGGGTCTTTTGTGGTTGGGAAGTAATGCACAAACTCTTTTGAAAGCTGAGGTAGGTGACCATGCACCAGCTGGGAGAAAGAAGGCCCTGGCTTGGTCTCTTTCAAAATGTCTGCTAATGTTTGAAGCATGTCAGAAATCCCAGTGTTCATTCATCACCCCCATAATTCCAGTTTGGCTTTGAATGCAGCCACTTTATCTGCTGACTTGAACACAGTTGTCATTCTCCCCTGAAGTGACAGACTGAGTTCATTGAGCAGGTTGAATATGTCACACAAGTGAGCAAGTTTTGTGACCCATTCTGTGTTGCTGAAATGTGCTGGAGTGGTAAGTGCTTTTCTAAAAGAAATCTTTGGAGTGGTTCTTGTAACTCAAAAATCTCTGGCCAGTGATCTACCTTGAGAAAGCCATCTCACTTCTGTGTATGAGAGAAGACGTGTGTGGTCTGTATCCATTTCCTCATAGAGCTATGCAAAAAGACATGAGTTAAGGGCATGTAATTTAATGTTGTTGATAATTTTAACCACATCCTGCAAAACCTTAAGTTCAGGTGACATTTTTTTTTTTTGGCTAGCCAGCATTTCTCTGTGGATGACACAGTGTGTAGATTCACATTCAGAAGCAACCTCTTTGACCCAAGTAGTGAAACCGGAAAGGCATCCAGTCATGGCAGCCTCTCTGTCCATGCACATACCAATACAAAATGACCAATTCTGTTTTCCTGATATGTAATTCATATGGTTTGGCTCTGTGTCCCCACCTAAATTTCATCTTGTAGCCCCCATAATTCCTGCACATTGTGGGAGGCACCCAGTGGGAGATGACTGAATCATGGGGGCAGGTCTTTCCCATGCTGTTCTCGTGATAGTGAGTGGGTCTCACAAGATCTGATGGTTTTAAAAACAGGAGTTTCTCTGCACAAGCTCTTCTCTTGTCTGCCACCATGTAAGACATGACTTTCACGTTCCACCATGATTGTGAGGCCTCCCCAGCCATGTGGAACTGTAAGCCCATTAAATCTTTTCTTTTGTAAATTGCCCAGTCTTGGGTGTGTCTTTATCAGCAGCATGAAAACGAACTAATACAGTAATCATTCAAAGGCTTGAATAGTTCTGTACCTGTGGTGCTGGTTGGCAACAAAAGTGCACATAACATATTCTCATGCACATCCTCCCGAGAAATATATCGCACAAAAACAAGCATTGTTGCCTTGTCGTCAACATTCGTAGACTCGTCAACCTGGATTGCATGCCACAGTGACTCATTAATCTTCTCTAACAATTGTGCCTCAATATCCTCAACTATTTCATTCATCTAGTTATGGGGCTAGCCAAAAGAGGAACATATGCCACCTTTTGAACTGCAGCATCTCCTAAAAGTTCATGACTAACATCCTTAATGGTGGGCAGGATCAACTCTTCACCAATAGTAAAGGGCCTCTTAGTGTTAGTGATGTGGTTAGCCACTAAGAATGATGCTCTCAGTGCAGACACATTTGATGAAGTGGTGGCCATCAATAATTGCTTTTGTTCTTCCTGTTCATGTTTTTTTAATTTGAAAAACTCCAAAGGCTTGTCTTTTAGTGCAGGGTGTTTGGTCTCCACATGGTGAAGCAGTTTTGAAGATTTCATGGCTCCATTGAATAGCTGGTCACCACATACACAAAGCGGGCTTACAGAACGTAAATCACCTGTTGCAATCAACCTGTAAAAAGTAGGACTCTTGGTATTTTCTTTTAAATGCAGCTTTCTTTTTGTTTGCAGTCTTAGAGTCTTCTGCTGTCTTATCATTGGATCTTTCCCCCTTTTCAAAGAAGCTCTCCAGTGACATCTGTTTTTCACTCATTTTGGCTAGGGTTAGCTTGTGGGTTTAGCAAAACTGTGACTGAGACAAGTGCGCAGTACAGAAAAAAGGCATGGGTGGAAGTGGTAAATAAAATAATGAGTGGACCATGCAAAGACTGAAATAAGTGTTGGATTCTGATTTAAAGCCTGCCACCAGATGCAGCTTAATTGTCCCTTGCCACTCACTGATAGGGTTTTGATATGAGTCTGCAAGCAATTGATTTATTATGGTCTCTGCACAGTGAAACCTCTCTGCTAATGTTAATCTGTATTTGCAATTGCTCCCCCATGCTAGCATCACCACCTCAGCTCCACCTCAGATCATCAGGCATTAGATTCTCATAAGGAGCACACAACCTCGACCCCTTGAATGTGCAGTTCACAAAAGAATTCGCACTCGGATTAGAATCTAATGCCACTGCTGATCTTACAGGAGGTAGAGCTCAGGCAGTAATGTGAGCAATGAAGAGTGGCTATAAATACAGATGCAGCTTTGCTTGCTCAACCGCCACTCAACTCCTACTGTGTGGCCTGGTTCCTAACAGGGGTTGGGGACCTCTGTTTTAGAAGGCTTGGTTGAGTTGCCCAAAATAAAGGGTGATCCCTAATCATTCATTAAATCTAACTTTAGAGCATACTTTATTGATATCATGACTGCAGTTGGTGGTGGTGATATTATAAAACCATGGTAATACAATTCCGTAGGACCCATAGCATGTAAAATCTGGAGTTAACTTTAATGATCACCTAATCTCACCCTTTAATTATATTACAAATGAAATTATTGAGATACAAAAAAATAAAGCCTCTAGTTCTTGGCAGATTTGGGTTTGAACGTGGGACTTCTGTCCTTAAGTCTTTCTTTATTAAATTTTCTCATTTGTAAATCATGACTACTCATAACATAAGCCCACCAAAACTCTAGGAAAGTATGAAATTAACTGAAGCTTTGTTGTATATATATATATAGCATACATATAGAAGTGTGTATGTGAATATGCTTAGTCCACGCTGTAGATAGGATAAAGCAATACTTAAGAGGGGAAATATATCCAATCATAACTAAATTGCTATAGTTCATTGGCTCTAAGATGCTATCAATTACATTAGTAACTGTTATTTTATTTACCACACTAAGAAAAAACAACTGCCAATTAAATGAGGATACCAATTATAGGATGTGCCCCAATTTTAGAAATTTTAAAATGTAAAATAATGTCATCTTGAGAACTAAAGTACAGTGTAAAGTAATATGTTTATACTACTCATTTTTGCTAAAATAACTTGTTTACTATTACTAATGTCTCCATACTTACACCACATTCATCATGGGTAAAGGCAAGTGAAGTATACAAGCACAAATATTTTCATGTAGTTCATATATACAGGAAAAAGTTATAGTTTTTTGGAATCAAATTATGTCAGGATGCTTTTGGAAACCAGGCTCAAGCCAACATTTAAAATAAAGAGAGTTTATTGCCTCACTGACTACAAAATTCACAGTATCATCCCTGTACTGATTCCAATTTTCTGTGTCCTTTCACCTCTGCCACCTCCATGAACTCCTTGAACTCAGCCTAGCTTCCCCTGAAGCAATCAGATGCTGGAGCAGTTCCAGGGCTCACATCTGCTCTCCACACCACACAGAGCTAAGGGACCCACCCATCCTAACTTTCTTAGTCTGAAGCCCCGAGTTCATGCTGATAGACCAGCTTCAGTCACAAGCAGTTTGGTGAAGTCATTAGGAGCACAGATTCCAGAGCCAGACTGCCTGAGTTAGGATCCATCCCAGCTCACTATTTACCAGCTCTATGCCTTAGAGCAGCAAAAAGGGGATTATAATAGCACCTACCCTGAAGGGTTGTTGTGAGGACCAAATGGGCTAATGTAGTGCTTAGAATAGCACCTAGCACTAACTAATTAGAAAGTGCTATGAAAGTGATCATGATGATGATGATAATGATGCCCATTCCTAAAGTAATCACCATGGCTAGAGGGCGACTATGCTGAATGGCTTAGCCTAGATCAAAACACTCTTCGAATGCAATAGGCAAAATTGGCTTCTCTGGAACAACATGGGTCCCCAAATAGGAGCCACTGAGAATAACTTGGCAATTGAGGCATAGAAAGCAGGCAGGGGCAACCAGCAAATGTTCACTACACAAATCACAGTTTAAGCATGCAAGGTTGTTTGACAAATCATAGTCTAAAATGAAGACCATGTGTTCAAGGTAAATAATCATTCTGTGCTTTATATCTTTTACAAATACCTATTTTCAAATATCAAGTTTCCATGTTCTATCAATTACGCATTTCACAAATGCTACCCAGGCTCCCACTTTTGCTCACATACTTTCTTTCATTTTACACCTCAGTCAGTATTCATTGACTGTTGCTGTGTGCCAGGCATAGCAGTTAGCAAACTGGTCTCTACCTTCAAGGAGCTTACAGTCTTATAGAATGATAGTTCTTGGCAAGTATTGATCTTGCTTTAGCTAGATCACTATTATATAAAATAAAAGTATAGATGGTCAAATAGAAAGAGTTCTGGTAGCAGCTCCCAGCGAGACCAATGCAGAAGGCAGGTGATTTCTGCATTTCCAACTGAGGTACCTGGGTCATCTCATTGGGACTGGTTAGACAGTGGGTGCAGCCCACAGAGGGTGAGCAGAAGCAGGGTGGGGCGTCACCTCACTCGGGAACTTCAAGGGGCTGGGGACCTCCCTCCCCTAGCCAGGGAAGCCATAAGGGACTATGTTATCTGGCCCAGATACTACGCTTTTCCCATGGTTTTTGCAACCCGAAGACCAGGAGATTCCCTCGTGTGCATACACCACTAGGGCCCTGGATTGTTTCAAGAACAAAACTGAGCAGCTGTTTGGGCAGACACTGAGCCAGCTGCAGGTTTTTTCTTTCACACCCCAGTGGCACCTGGAACCTCAGGAAGACAGAACCGTTCACTCCCCTGGAAAGGAGGCTAAAGCCAGGGAGTCAAGTGATCTTGCTCAGTGGGTACCACCCCCATGGAACCCAGCAAGCTAAGATCCACTGGCTTGAAATTCTCACTGCTAGCACAGCAGTCTGAAGCTTGGTTGGGTGAGGGGTGTCTGGCATTACCGAGGCTTGTGTAGGCTGTTTTCCCCTCACAGTGTAAACAAAGCTGCCAGGAAGTTCAGCAGCTGTGGCCAGACTTCCTCTCTAGATTCCTCCTCACTGGGCAGGGTATCTCTGAAAGAAAGGCAGCAACCCCAGTCAGGGGCTTATAGATAAAACTCCCTTCTCCCTGAGACAAAGTACCTGGGGGAAGCGGTGGATGTGGGCAGAGCTTCAGCACGCTTAAACATTCCTGCCTGTGGGCTCTGAAGAGAGCAGTGGATCTCCAGGCACAGTGCTCGAGCTCCACTAAGGGACAGACTGCCTGCTCAAGTGGGTCCCTGACCCCCTTGCCTCCTGACTGGGAGACACTTCCCAGCAGGGTTAGACAGATACCTCATACAGAAGAACTCCAGCTGGCATCTGGCAGGTGCCCCTCTGGGACGAAGCTTCCAAAGGAAGGAACAGGCAGAAACTGCTGCTGTTCTGCAGCCTCTGTTGGTGATAACCATGCAAACAGGGTCTGAAGTGGACCTCCAGCAAGCTCCAGCAGACCTGCAGCAGAGGGCCCTGTTAGAAGGAAAACTAACAGAAAGCAATAACATCAACATCAACAAAAAGGGTGCCCATACAAAAACCCCATCCAAAGGTCATCAGCAACAAAGACAAAAGGTAGATATATCCACAAAGATGAGGAAAAACCAGCACAAAAATGCTGAAAATTCCAAAAACCAGACTGCCTTTTCTCCTCCAAAGGATCACAACTCTTTGCCAGCAAGGGTACAAAACTGGACAGAGAATGAGTTTGACAAGTTGACAGAAGTAGGCTTCAGAAGGTGGGTAATAACAAACTCCTCTGAGCTAAAGGAGTATGTCCTAACCCAATGCAAGGAAGCTAAGAACCTTCATCAAAGGTTACAGGAACTGCTAACAAGAATAAGCAGTTTAGAGAAGAACATAAATGACCTGATAGAGTTGAAAACACAGCACAAGAACTTCATAAAGCATACACAAATATCAATAGCTGAATCAATCAAGCAAAAGAAAGGATATCAGAGATTGAAGATCAACTTAATGAAATAAAGTGTGAAGACAATATTAGAGAAAAAAAGAATGAAAAGGAATGAACAAATCCTCTAAGAAATATGGGATTATGTGAAAAGAACAAATCTATGTTTGATTGGTGTACCTGAAAGTGATGGGGAGACTGGAACCAAGTTGGAAATCGCACTTCGGGACATTACCCAGGAGAGCTTCCCCAACCTAGCAAGATAGGCCAACATTCAAATTCAGGAAATACAGGGAACACCACTAGATACTCCTGAAGAAAAGCAACCCCAAGACACATAATCGCCAGATTCACCAAGGTTGAAATGAAGGAAAAAATGTTAAGGGCAGCCAGAGAGAAAGGTCAGGTTACCTACAAAGGGAAGCCCATCAAACTAACAGCAGATCTCTCTGCAGAAAACCTACAAGCCAGAAGAGAGTGGGAGCCAATATTCAACTTTGTTAAGGAAAAGAATTTTCAACCCAGAATTTCATATATAGCCAAACTAAGCTTCATAAGCAAAGGAGAAATAAAATCCTTTACAAACAAGCAAATGCTGAGGGATTTTGTCACTGCCATGAATGACTTACAAGAGCTCTTGAAGGAAGCACTAAATATGGAAAGGTAAAACCAGTACCAGCCACTGTAAAAACATACCAAAATATAAAGATCAACAACACATGAAGAAACTGTATCAACTAATGAGCAAAATAGCCTGCTAGCATCATGATGACAGGATCAAATTCACAAATAACAATATTAACCTTAAATGTAAATGGGCTAAATGCCACAATTAAAAGACACAGACTGGCAAATTCAATAAAGAGTCAAGACCCACTGATGTGCTATATTCAGGAGACCCATCTCACATGCAAAGATACACATAGGCTCAAAATAAAGGGATGGAGAAATGTTTACAAAACAAATGGAAAGCAAAAAAAAAAAAAAAAAAAGCAGGGGTTGCAATGGTAGTCTCTGATAAAACAGACTTTAAACCAACAAAGATCAAAAGAGACAAGGGCATTACATAATGGTAAAGGGATCAATTCAACAAGAAGAGCTAACTATCCCAAATATATATGCACCCAATACAGGAACACCCAGATTCATAATACAAGTTCTTAGAGACCTACGAAGAGACTGAGACTCCTACATAAGAATAGTGAGAGATTTTAACACCCCACTGTCAATATTAGACAGATCAACAAGACAGAAAATTAACATGGATATTCAGGATATGAACTCAGCTCTGGACCAAGCAGACCTAATAGACATCTACAGAACTCTACACCCCAAATCAACAGAATATACATTCTTCTCAGCACCACATGGCACTTATTCTAAAATGGACCACATAATTGGAAGTAAAACACTCCTCAGCAAATGCAAAAGAACAGAAGTCATAACAAACAGTCTCTCAGTCCACAGTGCAATCAAATTAGAACTCAGAATTAAGAAACTCACTCAAAACTGCAAAACTATATGGAAACTGAACAGCCTGCTCCTGAATGACTACTGGGTAAATAATGAAATTAAGGCAGAAATAAATAAGTTCTTTAAACCAATGACAACAAAGACACAATGTACCACAATCTCAGGATACAGCTAAAGCAGTGTTTAGAGGGAAATTTGTAGCACTAAATGCTCACATCAGAAAGTGGGAAAGATTTAAAATCGATACCCTAAATTCACAATTAAAAGAACTAGAGAGGCAAGAGCAAACAAATTCAAAAGCTAGCAGAAGACAAGGAATAACAAAGATCGGAGCAGAACTGAAGGAGATAGAGACAAAAAAAAAAAAAAAAAACCCTTCAAAAAATCAACAAATCCAGGAACTGGTTTTTTTAAAGATTAATGAAATAGGTAGACCAGTAGCCAGACTAATAAAGAAGAAAAGAAAGAAGAATCAAACAGACACAATAAAAAATTGTAAAGGGGATATCTCCATTGATCCCACAGAAATACAAATTACCATCAGAGAATACTGTAAACAACTCTACACAAACTAGAAAATCCAGAAGAAATTCATAAATTCCTGGATACATACACCCTCCCAAGTCTAAACCAGGAAGAGGTTGAATCCCTGAATAGACCAATAACAAGTTCTGAAATTGAGGCAGTAAGTAATAGCCTACCAAACAAAAAAGCCTCAGGACAAGATGGATTCACAGCTGAATTCTGCCAGAGGTACAAAGAGGAGCTGGTACCATTCCTTCTGAAATGATTCCAAACAATAGAAAAAGAGGGACTCCTCCCTAACTCATTTTATGAGGCCAGCATCATCCTGATACCAAAGCCTGGCACAGACACAACAAAAAAAGAAAATTTCAGGCCAATATCCCTGATGAACATTGATGCAAAAATCCTCAATAAAATACTGGCAAACCAAATCCAGCAGCACATCAAAAAGCTTATCCACCACGATCAAGTCGGCTTCATCCCTGGGATGCAAGGCTGGTTCAACACACACAAATCAATAAATGTAATCTATCACATAAACAGAACCAATGACAAAAACCACATGATTATCCCAATAGATGTATAAAAGGCCTTCAATAAAATTCAACACCCCTTCATGCTAAAAACACTCAATAAGCTATGTATTGATGGAACATATCTCAAAATAATAAGAGCTATTTATGACAAACCCATAGCCAATATCATACTGAATGAGCAAAAGCTGGAAGCATTCTCTTTGAAAACTGGCACAAGACAAGGATTCCCTCTCTCTCCACTGCTATTCAACATAGTATTGGAAGTTCTGGCCAGGACAATCAGGCAGAGAAAGAGAAAGAAATAAAGGGTATTCAAATAGGAAGAGAGGAAGTCAAATTGTCTGTGTTTGCAGATGACATGATTGTACATTTAGAAAACCACATCATCTCACCCCAAAAACTCCTTAAGCTGATAAGCATAATCAGCAAAGTCTCAGTATACAAAATGAATGGGCAAAAATCACAAGCATTCCTATACACCAATAATAAGCAAACAGAAAGCCAAGAATGAGTTAACTCCCATTCACTATTGCTACAAAGAGTATAAAACACCTAGGAATACAACTTAGAAGGGACATGAAGGACCTCTTCAAGAAGAACTACAAACCACTGCTCAAGGAAATAAGAGAGGACATAAACAAATGAAAAAAAAAATCCATGCTCCTGGATAGGAAGAATCAATATTGTGAAAATGGCCATACTGCCCAAAGTAATTGATAAATTCAATGCTATTCCCATCAAGCTACCATTGACTTTCTTCACAGAGTTAGAAAAAGCTACTTTAAATTTCCTATAGAACCAAAAAAGAGCCCATATAGC
This sequence comes from Pan paniscus, assembly GCF_029289425.2. NCBI lineage: Eukaryota > Metazoa > Chordata > Mammalia > Primates > Hominidae > Pan > Pan paniscus. The sequence goes on from NC_073253.2 coordinate 107,700,676, forward strand.
CAAGACAATTCTAAGCATAAAGAACAAAGCTGGAGGCATCATGCTACCGGACTTCAAACTATACTACAAGGCTACAGTAAACAAAACAGCATGGTGCTGGTACCAAAACAGATATATAGACCAATGGAACAGAACAGAGGCCTCAGAAATAACACCTCACATCTACAACCATCTGATCTTTGACAAACCTGACAAAAACAAGCAATGGGCAAAGGATTCCCTATTTAATAAGTAGTGTTGGGAAAACTGGCTAGCCATATGCAGAAAACTGAAACTAGACCCTTTCCTTACACCTTATACAAAAATTAACTCAAGATGGATTAAATATTTCAACATAAGACCTAAAACCATAAAAGCCTTAGAAGAAAACCTAGGCAATACCATTCAGGACATAGGCAGGGGCAAACACTTCATAGCTGAAACACCAAAAGCAATGGCAACAAAAGCCAAAATTGACAAATGGGATCTAACTAAACTAACACAGCTTCTGCACAGCAAAAGAAACTATCATCAGAATGAACAGGGAACCTACAGAATGGGAGAAAATTTTTGCAATCTATCCACCTGACAAAGGTCCAATATCCAGAATCTACAAGAAACTTAAACAAATTTATGAAAAAAAAACCCTTCAAAAATTGGGCAAAGGATATGAACAGACACTCCTCAAAAGAAGAAATTTATGCGGCCAACAGACATAGGAAAAAAAGCTCATCATCACTGGTCATTAGAGAAATGCAAATCAAAACCACAATGAGATACCATCTCATGCCAATTAGAATGGCGATCATTAAAAAGTCAGGAAACAACAGATGCTGGAGAGGATGTGGAGAAATAGGAAAGTTTTTACACTGTTGGTGGGAGTGTAAATTATTTCAACCATTGTGGAAGACGTGTGGCAATTCCTCAAGGACCTAGAACCAGAAATACCATTTGACCCAGCAATCCCATAACTGGGTATATACCCAATGGATTATAAATCATTCTGCTATAAAGAGACATGCACAGGTATGTTTATTGCAGCACTATTTACAATAACAAAGACTTGGAACCAACCCAAGTGCCCATAAATGATAGACCAAAGAAACTGTGGCATATATACACCATGGAATACTATGCAGCCATAAAAAATAATGAGTTCAGGTCCTTTTTGGGGACATGGATGAAGCTGGAAACCATCATTATCAGCAAAATAACACAGGAACGGAAAACCAAACACAACATGTTCTCACTCAGTGGGAGTTGAACAATGAGAAGACATGGACACAAGGAGGGGAACATCACACACTGCAGCCTGTTGGGGGTTGGGAGGCAAGGGGAGGGATAGCATTAGGAGAACTACATAATGCATGTGGGGCTTAAAACCTAGATGAAGGGTTGATGAGTACAGCAAACCACCATGGCACATATATACCTATGTAACAAACGTGCAAGTTCTACACATGTATCCCAGAACTTAAAGTATTTTAAAAAATAATAAAATAAAAGTGCAAATAGGACCCTAGAAAATCAAGATGTAAATTTTTCCTTGTTGAGTAAATGGTTTTGTGACTATATGGTATTGTAATTTCTAAATGTATTTTGTGTGTCTGTCTCCCCTATTGGACTGTGAGCTGCTTGAGGGCACAGGCAACTCCCTATTCAGCTATCTGTCTGTAACACCTAACATACTACCTGGCCCATGGTAGATACTCACAGATTTTAATTAATTAATTAAACTAACAGTTTAGACCAAATGCCAAAATTATGTAGTATTCATAGCTTGAGTGTGTAAAGGTGAGGAAGGACAATATCTGATTGCTTATCTAAAATATTCTCCTGGTTTTGCCATTTATGATAACTTGAGGTTAAGTTTACCTCCTCATTATCTATGTTTCAAAGCAAAATTTGGCCTATATTCTGACTTTGAAACTAAACCCCAATTTTTAGCTGGACATATTTCTCAGATTCCCTTGCAAGTAAGGATGGCTATATGACTCAGGTGTGGCCAATGAAATGTAAATGTGAAGTATTAAACGGCACTTTCTGAGTCTTTAAAAGTCTTCCTAAACATCTTTAACAAGAGAAAAGGAGAAATGCATCTCTGTGCTCCTTCCTGGTCCTGCAATTTGAATGTGATGGCTGGAGTGCAAAGAACCTCTTCAAGACAAGGCAGAACAAGAAAGAAGCCTGCACCCAAGCATAGAAGCCCTACACCAGCCTTGGGCAGCCTATCTCAGGGCTTATTCATGAGGAAAGAAGAAAGAAACTTTCACCTTGTTTAAATCTCTGTTGTTTGTTTTTTGGGCTTTGGGGTTGTGTCGTTGTTGTTGTTAAAAACTGCTAAAAATAATCCTCATTGAAACCCACATTATTTAATTAATAGTGTAAAATAGAAAGGAACCAAATTGACAACCTACATATCTTTTTTTTAAAGGACCACTTGGTTCTGTGGAATTATATGCTGTTCCTTAGAAATACATTTTCTCCATTGAATAAAAATACTTAACTTCATCTCCCTTGTCTGGACACCAGGGCTTCAAACATGTTAAATTAATTCACTAAGAATAAGGTCTCAGAGTTTTGCTAAATAAATCCTTCCAAAGACACCACAAACTACCCATCCTTAACCCACTTTCAATTTCAGCCTTGGGAAACCCATTTCAAAATCACTCTCTCTTTGGCAGACTCTGAAAAAATTTGAGGAGGCAAGACACTAGAAAGACATTGTCGAGGAAGGCTTTTCATAATCTCATTATTTTCTCCCTCTGGAGATTCACTGCTATGAAAAATGTGATTTTCTTGGTTCCTGTATAGGAATGCCACCTGAAACACACACACACCCATCTCCCCAGAGCCACTGTCTCACTTCTGGACCACTAGATCTACATAAGCAACATACTTCACTAGTCAAACTTCACACATCTGCTGTCTCAAGCAGTGAGCCTCAGAATGTCTATAGCCTCAGAATGTCTATTGAGCCTAAGTTGAAACTCAATATAGCCGAAGTTGAAACTCAGTTGTGTTGGGATTTAAATACCAAGTTCAATAATGAGAGACAGGACTAGCTGGATTTCCTAGGCCGACTAAGAATCCCTAAGCCTAGCTGGGAAGGTGACCACTTCCACCTGTAAACACGGGGCTTGCAACTTAGCTCACACCCGACCAATCAGATAGTAAGGAGAACTCACTAAAATTCTAATTAGGCAAAAACAGGAGGTAAAGAAATAGCCAATCATCTGTTGCCTGAGAGCACAGTGGGAGGGACAATGATCGGGATATAAACCCAAGCATTCAAGCCAGCAATGGCAACCCCCTTTGGGTCCCCTCCCTTTGTATGGGAGCTCTGTTTTCACTCTATTTCACTCTATTAAATCTTGCAACTGCACTCTTCTAGTCCATGTTTGTTACGTCTCGAGCTGAGCTTTTGCTTGCCATCCATCACTGCTGTTTGCCACCGTCGCAGACCCGCCGCTGACTTCCATCCATCCAGAGGATCCAGCAGGGTGTCTGCTGTGCTCCTGATCCAGTGAGGCACCCATTGCCACTTCCAATTGGGCTAAAGGCTTGCCATTGTTCCTGCATGGCTAAGTTCCTGGGTTCATCCTAATCGAGCTGAACACTAGTCACTGGGTTCCACGGTTCTCTTCCATGACCCACAGCTTCTAATAGAGCTATAACACTCACTGCATGGCCCAAGATTCCATTCCTTGGAATCCATGAGGCCAAGAACCCCAGGTCAGAAAACGCAAGGCTTGCCACCATTTTGGAAGTGGCTCACCACCATCTTGGGAGCTCTGGGGGCAAGGACCCCCTGGCAACATTTTGGCGATCACAAAGGGACATCCAATGTGGTGAGAAATATTAGACCACTTTTGCTTGCCATTCTGTCCTATCCTTCCTTAGAATTGGAGGAAAATACCAGGCACCTGTCGGCCAGTTAAAAACGATTAGTGTGGCCACCAGACTTAAGACTCAGGTGTGAGCCTATCTGGGGAAGGGCTTTCTAACAACCCCCAACCCTTCTGGGTTGGGGACATTGGTCTGCCTGGAGCCAGCTCCCACTTTCAATTTTCTTGGGGAAGCCGAGGGCTGACTAGAGGCAGAAAGCTGTCATCCCAAACTCCTGGCAGTAGCCGGATGAGATCATGGTACAGCCAGAAGTCTCTACTCAACAGTCGCCCATGCATGCGCCCCTACCTTTCCTTCTGACCCATACCTCCTGGGTCCCAACCATGACTTTCTTGAAAGCGTAGCCCCAAAATTATCCTTACCTCTGAATCTACTTCCTCTGATCCCTGCCTCCTAGGTACTAATGGTTCAGACTTTCATTTCCTCTAGCAAGTTGTATCTCCAAAGGGATCTAAGGAAGCTACGCTGTGTCCTTAGGCACCCAGGCTATAACCCAGGGAGTTTTATCCCTGGAGTCCCTCCCGATTTAGGTATACAGCTCTCAACATGGGCAGTTATGTGGGACCCGTTCCCCACCACCCTTGCCAGGGCCCCAAGCTTGTAATGGCTAAGAGAGAGACGCGGAGGGAGAGGGAGAGAGAGAGAGAGAGAGAGATGGAGAGAGAGAGAGACAGAGAGAGAGACAGAGAGGTAAAGAGGGAGTGAAAGAGTAAAAGATAAAAATAGTAAAAAAAACAGTGTGCCCTATTCCTTTAAAAGCCAGGGTAAATTTAAAACCTATAATTGATCATTGAAGGTCTTCTCCATGACCCTATAACACTCCAATGCCACTTTGTTGTCAGCGTAAATCAGGGCGTAGCCCAAAAGCACTGAGGCCACTGACAACCCATAGCCTTCCTATCAAAAATCCTTAACCAGTTACCCGCGGATGGGCCAAATGCATTCAGTCGGTAGCAGCAACTGCTTTGCTAAAAGTGGAAAAGTACTTTTAGAGGAAACCTCATTGTGAGTACACCTCACCAGTTCAGAATTATTCTAAGTCAAAAAAGCAAAAAGGTAGCTTACTAACTCAAAAATCTTAAAGTATGGGGCTACTATGTTAGAAAAAGGTAATGTAACTCCAACCACTGATAATTCCCTTAACCCAGCAGATTTCCTAACAGGTGATTTAAATCTTAATTACCATACAACAGTCCAACCAGACCTAGGAGGAACTGCCTTCAGGACAGGACGATAGATGGTGATTGAGGAAAAAAACCACAATTGGTATTCAGTAATTCATGCGGAGACTTGTGGAAGCAGAGTTACAAAAATTGCCTAATAATTGGTCTCCTCAAACGTGTGAGCTGTTTGCACTCAGCCAAGTCTTAAAGTACTTACAAAATCAAAAGACTATCTCAATCCTGACTCAAAAGATTTGCTACACCTTCTCTGAAATGAATTTGCATAAGAACTGTTGTTTATGGGAATGCCTCTTGAAGGGGCAGCTGGGTTGTTATGAAATACTCAGGAACCCATCCCAGCTCTAGGACTTACCCCTGAGCACAAAGGCAATGTTGGGCATGCTGGTAAAGGACCACTAGAATCCAGCAGCCCAAACCCCTTTCTTTGTGGTCAAGAAAGGCAGGAAAACAGATGCAGGATTGCTACATTGGTGAGTGTAACTAATCCGATAAGCAGAGGTCCATGGGTGGTTATGCACCCTGGAAAGGAATAAGCACTACAACCATAAAGGATGCTCTAGGAAATGCTCACTGGAAAATGACTAGGGGTACTGGCATCCCTATGTTCTTTTTTCAGACAGAAAACATTCCCCCCAAGGCAAAAACACCCCTAAAATGTATTCTGGAGAATTAGGACCAATTTGACCCTTAGACGCTAAGAAAGTAATGACTTACATTCTTCTGCAATACCGCCTGGCCATGATATCCTCTTCAAGGAGGAGAAAGCTGGCCTCCTGAGGGAGGTATAAATTATAACACCATCTTACAGCTAGACCCCTTTTGTAGAAAAGAAGGCAAGTGGAGTGCAGTGCCATATGTACAAACTTTCTTTTCATTAAGAGACAACTTGCAATTATGTAAAAAGTGTGATTTATGCCCTACAGGAAGCCCCCAGAGTCTACCTCCCTACCCCAACATCCCCCTGATTCCTTCCCCAACTAATAAGAACCCCCCCTTCAACCCAAACAGCCCAAAAGGAGGTAGACAAAGGGGTAAACAATGAACCAAAGAGTGCCAATATTCCCCAATTATGCCCCCTCCAAGCAGTGGGAGGAGGAGAATTCGGCCCAGCCAGAGTGCATGTACCTTTTTCTCTCTCAGACTTAAAGCAAATTAAAATAGACCTAGATAAATTCTCAGATAACCCTGATGGCTATATTAATGTTTTACAAGGGTTAGGACAATCCTTTGATCTGACATGGAGAGACATAATGTTACCGCTAAATCAGACACTAACCCCAAATGAAAAAAGTACTGCCACAACTGCAGCCTGAGAGTTTGGTGATTTCTGGTAGCTCAGTCAGGTCAATGAGAGGATGACAACAGAAGAAAGAGAATGATTCCCCACAGGCCAGCAGGCAGTTCCCAGTGTAGACTCTCACTGGGACACAGAATCAGAACATGGAGATTGGTGCCGCAGACATTTGCTAAGTTGCGTGCTAGAAGGACTAAGGAAAAGTAGGAAGAAGCCTGTGAATTATTCAATGATGTCCACTATAGCACAGGGAAAGGAAGAAAATCCTACTGCCTTTCTGGAGAGACTAAGGGAGGCACTGAGGAAGCATACCTCCCTGTCACATGACTCTATTGAAGGCCAACTAATCTTAAAGGATAAGTTTATCAGTCAGCTGCAGACATTAGGAAAAAACTTCAATAGTCTGCCTTAGGCCCAGAGCAAAACTTAGAAACCCTACTGAACTTGGCAAACTCAGTTTTTTATAATAGAGATCAGGAGGAGCAGGCGGAACGGGACAAACGGGATAAAAAAAAAGGCCACCGCTTTAGTCATGGCCCTCAGGCAAGCGGACTTTGGAGGCTCTGGAAAAGGGAAATGCTGGGCAAATCAAATGCCTAATAGGGCTTGCTTCCAGTGTGGTCTGCAAGGACACTTTAAAAAAGATTGTCCAACTAGAAGTAAGGCGCCCCCTTGTCCATACCCCTTATGTCAAGGGAATCACTGAAAGGCCCACTGCCCCAGGGGACAAAGGTCCTCTGAGTCAGAAGCCACTAACCAGATGATCCAGCAGCAGCACTGAGGGTGCCCAGGGCAAGCACCAGCCCATGCCATCACCCTCACAGAGCCCCAGGTATGCTTGACCATTGAGGGCCAGGAGGTTAACTGTCTCCTGGACACTGGTGCGGCCTTCTCAGTCTTACTCTCCTGTCCCGGACAACTGTCCTCCAGATCTGTCCCTGTCTGAGGGGTCCTAGGACAGCCAGTCACTAGATACTTCTCCCAGCCACTAAGTTGTGACGGGGGAGCTTTACTCTTTTCACATGCTTTTCTAATTATGCCTGAAAGCCCCACTCCCTTGTTAGGGAGAGAAATTCTAGCAAAAGCAGGGGCCATTATACACCTGAACATAGAAGAAGGAACACCACTTTGCTGTCCCCTGCTTGAGGAAGGAATTAATCCTGAATTCTGGGCAACAGAAGGACAATATGGATGAGCAAAGAATGCCCATCCTGTCGAAGTTAAACTAAAGGATTCCGCCTCCTTTCCCTACCAAAGGCAGTACCTCCTTAGACCTGAGGCCCAACAAGGACTCCAAAAGATTGTTAAGGACCTAAAAGCCCAAGGCCTAGTAAAACCACACAGTAGCCTCTGCAATACTCCAATTTTAAAAGTACAGAAACCCAACGGACAGTGGAGGTTAGTGCAAGATCTCAGGATTATCAATGAGGCTGTTGTTCCTCTATACCCAGCTGTACCTAGTCCTTATACTCTGCTTTCCCAAATACCAGAGGAAGCAGAGTGATTTACAGTCCTGTACCTTAAGGATGCCTTCTTATGCATCCCTGTACATCCTGACTCTCAATTCTTGTTTGCCTTTGAAGATCCTTCAAACCCAACGTCTCAACTCACCTGGACTGTTACCCCAAGGGTTCAGGGATAGTCCCCATCTATTTGGCCAGGCATTAGCCCAAGACTTGAGCCCATTCTCATACCTGGACACTCTTGTCCTTCGGTATGTGGATGATTTACTTTTAGCTGCCCGTTCAGAAACCTTGTGCCATCAAGCCACCCAAGCGCTCTTAAATTTCCTCACTACCTGTGGCTACAAGGTTTCCAAACCAAAGGCTCGGCTCTGCTCACAGCAGGTTAAATACTTAGGGCTAAAATTATCCAAAGGCACCACAGCCCTCAGTGAGATGTATCCAGCCTATACTGGCTTATCCTCACCCCAAAACCCTAAAGCAACTAAGACGGTTCCTTGGCATAACAGGTTTCTGCCGAATATGGATTCCCAGGTACAGTGAAATAGCCAGACCATTATATACACTAATTAAGGAAACTCAGAAAGCCAATACCCATTTAGTAAGATGGACACCTGAAACAGAAGCAGCTTTCCAGGCCCTAAAGAAGGCCCTAACCAAGCCCCAGTGTTAAGCTTGCCAATGGGGCAAGACTTTTCTTTATATGTCACACACAAAAAAACAGGAATAGCTCTAAGAGTCCTTACACAGGTCCAAGAGATGAGTTTGCAACCCGTGGCATACCTGAGTAAGGAAACTGATGTAATGGCAAAGGGTTGGCCTCATTGTTTACAGGTAGTGACGGCAGTAACAGTCTTAGTATCTGAAGCAGTTAAAATAATACAGGGAAGAGATTTTACTGTGTGGACATCTCATGATGTGAATGGCATACTCACTGCTAAAGGAGACTTGTGGCCATCAGACAAAAGTTTACTTAAATATCAGGCTCTATTACTTGAAGGGTCAGTGCTGCAACTGCGCACTTGTGCAACTCTTAACCCAGGCACATTTCTTTCAGACAATGAAGAAAAGATAGAACATAAATGTCAACAAGTAATTGCTCAAACCTACTCCGCTTGAGGGGACGTTTTAGAGGTTCCCTTGACTGATTCCGACTTCAACTTGTACACTGATGGCAGTTCCTTTGTAGAAAAAGGACTTTGAAAAGCGGGGTATGCAGTAGTCAGTGATAATGGAATACTTGAAAGTATTCCCCTCACTCCAGGAACTACTGCTCAGCTGGCAAAACTCACTCGGGCCCTAGAATTAGGAGAAGGAAAAAGGGTAAATATATATACAGAATCTAAGTATGCTTACCTAGTCCTCCATGCCCATGCAGCAATATGGAGAGAAAGGGAATTCCTAACTTCCGAGGGAACACCTATCAAACATCAGGAAGCCATTAGGGAATTATTATTGGCTGTACAGAAACCTAAAGAGGTGGCAGTCTTACACTGCTGGGGTCATCAGAAAGGAAAGGAAAGGGAAATAGAAAGGAACTGCCAAGCGGATATTGAAGCCAAAATAGCCACAAGGCAGGACCCTCCATTAGAAATGCTTATAGAAGGGGACTCCTAGTATGGGGTAATCCCCTCCAGGAAACCAAGCCCCAGTACCCAGAAGAAGAAATAGAACAGGGAACCTCATGAGGACATAGTTTCCTCCCCTCAGGATGGCAAGCCACCGAAGAAGGAAAAATACTTTTGCCTGCAGCTAACCAATGGAAATTACTTAAAACCCTTCACCAAACCTTTCACTTAGGCATTGATAGCACACATCAGATGGCTAAATTATTATTTACTGGACCAGACCTTTTCAAAACTATCAAGCAGATAGTCGGGGCCTGTAAAGTGTGCCAAAGAAATAATTCCCTTCACTGCAGGCCATACATTTCAATCCCTGCATCTTTAACCTCCTTGTTAAGTTTGTCTCTTCCAGAATCGAAGCTGTAAAACTACAAATTGTTCTTCAAATGGAGCCCCAGATGCAGTCCATGACTAAGATCTACTGCGGACCCCTGGACTGGCCTGCTAGCCCATGCTCCAATGTTAATGACATCGAAGGCACCCCTCCCTAGGAAATCTCAACTGCACAACCCCTGCTATGCCCCAATTCAGCAAGAAGCAGTTAGAGCAGTTGTTGGCCAACCTCCTCAACAGCACTTGGGTTTTCCTGTTGAGAGGGGGTACTGAGAGACAGGACTAGCTGGATTTCCTAGGCTGACTAAGAATCCCTAAGCCTAGCTGGGAAGGTGACCACTTCCACCTTTAAACATGGGGCTTGCAACTTAGCTCATACCCAACCAATCAGATAGTAAGAAGAACTCACTAAAATGCTAATTAGGCAAAAACAGGAGGTAAAGAAATAGCCAATCATCTGTTGCCTGAGAGCACGGTGGGAGGGACAATGATTGGGATATAAACCCAGGCATTCGAGCCAGCAATGGCAACCCCCTTTGGGTCCCTTCCCTTTGTATGGGAGCTCTATTTTCACTCTATTTCACTGTTAAATCTTGCAACTGCACTCTTCTAGTCCGTGTTTGTTACGGCTTGAGCTGTCCACCACTGCTATTTGCCACTGTCGCAGACCCGCCGCTGACTTCCATCCCTCCAGATCTGGCAGGGTGTCTGCTATGCTCCCAATCCAGCCAGGCACCCATTGCCACTTCAGATCGGGCTAAAGGCTTGCCATTGTTCCTGCATGGCTAAATTCCTGGGTTCATCCTAATCCAGCTGAACATTAGTCACTGGGTTCCATGGTTCTCTTCAGTGACTCACAGCTTCTAATAGAGCTATAACACTGACCGCATGGCCCAAGATTCCATTCCTTGGAATCCGTGAGGCCAAGAACCCCAGGTCAGAGAACACGAGGCTTGCCACCATCTTGGAAGTGGCCCGCTACCATCTTGGAATTGGCCCACCACCCTCTTGGGAGCTCTGTGAGCAAGGACCCCCAGTAACAATAATTCAGATATAAACATGTAGGTGATGGCAGACCACTGGTTTTGAGGCATCTCTCGCATTATATGAAGCAACCCTTGTAATCTGTTTTACAAGTTTGGGAATATGTTTTTCCACCACTGCATACTTACATTTGGCATTTAGCAAATTGATACAAACAAGGACAAGCAATCAGAACGTCAGTTGTGGAAGGAAACTTCCGCACCTTCCTCTTAGCCTCCATTGCATCATATAGAAGCCTCATTGTCTTCTCAAACCACCTCCACTGTCCTGATTCTTAGTGGACACTCACTCCAGATTTTGGCAAGAAATTGGTCATTGCTCTCAGTCTTCTTTTTCTTTGTTAAATGTAATATTGTTTAACTTCAAAACATTTCAGCATTTTAAACATACAAAAAAAACAGATTGTTGCAAATCATGTTTAAGTACAGAAAGTTATTGAGCCTTCATTGACGCAGCGGCTCTTCACTTTGCTGACGGTGAAGAGTTCTACAGTTTGTTTTAAAACAAAGTTTAAAAACTATTGCACTTAACTAAAAAAAAAAAACACAACAACAAAAAAAATTTCTCATGCCAGTTGACCCCACTTTGCCCACAGCTAAGAATGGCAGCAGAATTCTGTACATGTCACTATATACAGAAACAAGACAACTTGAAGCTAAATGGATGCCCACTGCAAAGTCAACAGGTCCAGCCTCACAGTGCATGCCCTGAGCTACCACCCCTCCAAAAGCCATCTTCCTCCTACAGCTTCAATGCCAAGCAAGGGGCATCAAGACTTTGTCTTGGTTGTCTTTCTCTGTTTACAAACTATAGACATATACAGTCGATAACTCAGGATTTCCAGCCAATAACCATATAGTTAATAGCACCTTACAAATTTTTTTAAATGCCAGAAACATCTTTAAATGCCTTGTCACATCAACAGCAAAGTGCACACAGAACATCGGAATGTCTTTTCATTTTAAAAATGTTTGGACATATGTACAAGTTTAATACAGCTTCAGGGTGCTCCAGACACCCATGGCCACTTTGCATAAATCACTGACAATTTCTAGATCACTTTGAGAGACTACAATATGGTTGCAATCAAATTTTGGAATTAAACTTAATGAGGGCAGTAGACACTTCTGAAATAAGAGATGTGTCAATTATGACACATGCCTACTCTAAGGTATTCACAGGGAGACAGATAAACAGTTTTTTTTTATTCAGCTTCCTTCTCTTCTTCCTCCTCATTGTCTTTGCCTTCCTCTTCCACCTCTTTCTGGGCAACTTTAGCAGGACCCTCTGCACCATCAAACTTTCCTTTAGACCTGCAGTCAGAAACATCGTTCTCCCACTTCTCCTTCAGCTTTTCCACCTTAGAGATGTAAGGCTGGTCTTCACTGTCACTTGTTATTCCACATCTCACCCAGCATTTTTGCCATGTCTCCAATAGAGATGCCAGGGTTTGTGGATTTCATCTTGGGGCAGAATTCTGAACAGAACAGAACAGCCTCATGCTAGCTGCCTCCACGAGAGCTGCCTTCTCTGTTTTCTATGCCATAAGACCTTTTGGTTTTATGCCTTGATGAATTTTAGCGGGACCAGTGTTCTAAGCGAACACTATTCTTCCAAGACGTTTTGTGTTCTCCTAAAAAATAATCACAGATAGACTGTCTTCAAGGATGAGTAAGGTTTATGGGCAAAAAGTGGTATGGCCCTAGCACCTACTCTTCCTGGGTAATCTGCTCTTATGCGACAACGTGGAAATAGTTCATAGTCACAAGCCACTCCACTGCCTCTTTTTTTGAGACGGAGTCCCACTCTGTCACCCAGGCTGGAGTGCAGTGAGGCAATCTCGGCTCACTGCAAGCTCAGCCTCCTGGGTTCATGCCATTCTCCTGCCTCAACCTCCGGAGTAGCTGGGACTACAGGCGCCCGCCACCACGCCCGACTATTTTTTTGTATTTTTAGTGGAGACGGGGTTTCACCATGTTGGCCAGGATGGTCTTGATCTCTTGACCTTGTGATCCACCTGCCTCAGCCTCCCAAAGTGCTGGGATTACAGGCGTGAGCCACCGCGCCCGGCCAACACATTTTTTCATTAGTGTATTATTGGCATGGCTATGCAGTACTTGGAGTGGAGTGATTATGGTTAAGAAACCTAAGTGTGCCCGGGAATTTGAGACAAGCCTGAGTAACACAGCAAGGCCCCACTCTAAAAAAGAAAAATAAAGAAATAAATAAAAGAAAACTAAGTGCATTCAAAAAGATGGTCTGTTCCCTGACAAAAGGCAGAGAGAAGAGCAGGTAGAATAAAGAAGGGTACACACTGTTCTTCACACCTGCACTAGATTTTAGTTCTGTGTATTTATATTTTGATCGGGCTATTTTTCCAGCCATCACATAGCCTAAGGCACCATTGAAAATCACCCATGGCACATTTTATCTTGAATGGGGCCTTTCAGGTAGGTAAGAGATAATGAAGTAAATTGTTAAAATAGTTTTGTCAGTGTTATCACTTGATATTTCCTGATATTTCCGCTACTTTAATTAAAGCAGCAGTTCCTTGTCCCTCCCTCCACCGCCTAGTACATTTGGAAATATCTAGAGAAATTTTGGTTTGTCACAGCTAGGAATTTGCTACTTATATCAAATGACTAGAGACACGGATGCTGCTTACCATACTACAATGCAGGAGACAGATCCAAAATTTCTGTAGTGCCATTAAAAAAAAAAAACAAAAAACACTAAGTTAAAGAAATGTCTCCTATTTCATGTAATGTTGTATAATAATACTTACTGTTATATATAATATGCTAAAATTTTATGCTTTTCAAATTCTAAGAAAATTTAATGGCCTTATTTTAACCAACTTAAAATTTATTTTTACATATTTAAAATTATTTTAACTTATAAATATAAATGCATTATTACATTTAATATGATTATTATAGATATATTATGTTTAACAGACTTTACTTTTTAGAGCAGTTTTAGGTTCACAGCAAAATTGGATAGAAGGTACAGATATTTCCCATGCTGCCCCTGCCCTGCATACACACAGCCTCCCCATCAATATCCCCCACCAGAGTGGTACATTTGTTACAATTGATAAACCCACATGGACACATCATTATCAACCAAAGTCCATAGTTTACATTAAGGTTCACTCTTGGGTGTACATTTCATGGATATGGACAAATATATAATGAACATGAATTCATCATTATAACAACACACAATGTAGTTTCACCACCTTAAAAATCCTCTGTAATCCATCTATTCATTTCTCTCTTCCCCTTAACCCCTGGTAACCAGTGATGTTTTTACTGTCTCCATAGTTCTGGCTTTTCTAAATATCATATAGTTGGAATCATATAGTATACAGCCTTTTCAGACTGTCTGCTTTCACTTAGTACATAATATGTGTTTAAGTTTCCTCTGTGTTTTCTCATGGCTTGATAGTTCACTTCTTTTCAGCACTGAATATTTCCTTATCTGAGTGTACTTGTTGTATATTTTATTTTACAAATTATGTTTTCATCTACTCATATCCACTTAATTTGATTATATGTTGGATTCTAAAAGATGTTGAAAAATATTGAAATAAAATTTAATTTCAAAAAAATCTTAGATTTACATTTTATGGCTTTATCTTACTATATTTTTCCTCCTATTTTAGAGTCAATTCTTGATTGGACCTTAGGTTGTATAGGTTATAACTATGGTTATGAAACAATTTTATAATCTCAGGATATTTATAATTCATTAAGATTGTTATTCTCTTAGTTTTTAAATATAAATCTCTATTTCTATAGAAGAGAAAAAGAGTTACAGAGATAATTTGCAATGGGCATCAGAAATTTAAATTCTAGATGAGTTTTTCTCATCCAGTATTCCAAGTAACTAATCATTTAAATTTATCCTCTTAAACCACACATTGTTGCATTTAACGAAAATGAAATGAAATGATTATATTAATTTTCAAACTAAAGTATTTTAAAATCTATGGACTTTGACCAAAACCTAATGGGCCAATAGACAGATTCTACCAAATCAGCTTAACATTTCAACTAATCTTTTCTTGTTATTGGCTTACTTCTATTTTATTTGTTGCTATATTTTTATTTAATTCTTTGAAAGCAAAGAGTCATTTTTCATCTTTTTTATGCAAGAAAGACCAGTGGAAGAAACTTAATTATAAGTTAAATCAGAACACTACTTCACACATCTTAGGCGTGACAAGATACTTGTTTTACTGCTTATAAAAGGAGTCAATTCTCCATTATATGTAGTAACAATTAATGGCTAATTCAACATAGCAAAAAATTACAAAATTAATTTGTTTTTGAGTTTGAAATACATTATCTGATTTTTGTGTTAAATACTTATTATTTAATATTTAGTCATGGACCAGGCACGGTGGCTCGTGTCTGTAATCCTAGCACTTTGGGAGGCCAAGTCAGGCGGATCACTTGAAGCCAGGAGTTTGAGACGTGCCTGGCCAACATGGTGATACCCCGTCTCTACTAAAAATACAAAAATTAGCCAGGCGTGGTGGTGCACACCTGTAATCCCTGCTGCTCTGGGGGCTGAGGCACAAGAATTGCTTGAACTCAGGAGGCAGAGGTTGCAGTAAGCTGAGATTGCACCACTGTACTCCAGCCTGGGCAAAAGAGTGATACTCTGTCTCAAAAATATATATATTTAATTAAGTTTTTCATGACCAATAACATATTTGCATTCCATGAGCATTATTTCAGCTGGCCCTTAGAGCTCTGCATACAATGGGTGATCTCAGGGATCACTTTATAAAAATCTATGTTTCTCATGGGTAAACAAATGTAGGAAAACCTCAAACATTTTGAAGAAACACCACTTGACTTGGCTTCAATAGAAAACTCTAGTTCTGGCCAGGCACAGTGGCTCACCTCTGTAATCCCAGCTACTTGGGAGGCTGAGGCACAAGAACTGCTTGAACCCAGGAGGCAGAAGTTGCAGTGAGCTTGATTGTGCCACTGCTCTCACCCGGACAACAAAGTGAGACTCTGTCTCAAAAAAAGAGAAAACTCTGGTTTTGTCTAATGGTCTCATTCATTTATTGCCCAGTTCTTATCCTTAAAAGGCCTAGTGCCCTGCTGCCATCACCGTCACATCACTTGATACCCTCAGCTGAAACTTTTGCCTTAATTATCTATCTTTCCTACTTATCTGTAGGCAAGTAAGTCTAGGACCATTACTAATTATCCTTAGCATCCTGTTTCTGAGCACAGGACCTAACACATACTAGGTACTCAGAAAATATTTGACAAAGGAAGGGAAGGAATGGAGGAAGGGTGAGAGGGAGGAAGGGAAACAGGGAGGGAAGCTGGGCAGTGATCTTAAAGATGGTGGTCCATGTTCCCAGTGTGCAATCCTGGATCCAGAGAAAACAGAGGAGATTTCATTCACAAATTATTATTTTTGTCTGCTCTAACTTATCTGGGCTACCTGAAGGACTGATGTGAGTCACTCATCTCTATTTTGCCAACCTCAGAATATACTAAGGGCAGAAAAGTATTAGGCATCGCTTGAAAATATTTTAAGGCAAATTAAAAACCTACAGCCACCTAAGGCAAAAGGTTATGGTTGAGATATACAATAGACAGCCTAAAATTTGGGGAAAAAAGGCTGAGGAAAGTTTCCTCGGGAAATTTGAGCATTCAACAGCACTCATGGGTACCTGGAAATTTAGAAAGCCACATGTGTGCAAAAACAGGGTAAGTGCTTAGAAAAGACCTGAGAAGACCTTAAGCTTTCAACTTTGGCTAATCTCTAGGCTCAAGGTAAGCAGGAAGTGAAGGCTAAGGTGGAGTTGTAAACAGTTTGGCAAAGTATTGAGGGAGCAAATGTGCATACAGCCAATCCAAAGATTTTTTGTGTGTGTGTTTGTTTTGTTCTTAGCTCCTGGCATTCAAGGAAACCTTTGTCAAACTGCCAGCTGAATACAAGCAAAGGAACAAATATTTCAGTGAAACACATGACAAGTAGTACAGTCTTTGCAGAAAAAAAAGTTAGGGAAAGTTATTAAACAAACAGATGATTGCAGCCTTGCATAATAAAGAACAGCAAGCCCTAGGGAAGAGGGAGAATCTAATATCTAGGGTTACCACATTATAATATTAAAATGTCAAGATTTTAATAAAAAGTCACAAGGTGTACAAACAAACAGGAAAGTGTAGCCCAAAGGAAAAATAATAATAATTGAGAGAAACTGTCCCTGAGGAAGCCCAGACATTGGGCTTACTAGACAAAAATTTTAAATCAAGTCTCTTAAATGTGTTCAAAATGCTAACAGAAACCATAGACGAAGAACTAAAGGAAACCAGAGAAATGATGTATGAACAAAATAAAGATATCGATAAAGGGATAGAATTTTTAGAAGAGAACCACATAAAAATTCCAGAGCTGAAAAATATAATTGAATGATGAATTTAGTATAGGAGTTCAATAGTATATCTAAGCAGGCAGAAGGAAGAATCAGCAAACTTGAAGACAGGATAATTGAAACAGTATAGTCTGGGGAGCATAAAGAAAAAGAAATAAAGAAAGTGAACAGAGGCAAAGGAACCCATGAGACACAATGAAGTGGACCAATATACACTTGATGGTCCACATCAAGTGGAGCAGTATAGAAGTTTCAGAAAGAGAAGAAAGAGACAGGGCAGAAAGTATATTTGAAAAATAATGGCCAAAAACTTCCCAAATTTAATAAAAAATATAAATTTAGACAAACGAGAATCGTGAAAGCATTAAGAAAGAAGTGACTCATCACATGCAAGTGATCATGCAAATGAAAATAAGATTAACAGTTGATTTCTCATCAAAAACCATGGAGGCCAAAAGGCAGGGAAATGACATATTTAAGGTACCAAAAGAAAAAACGGTCAACCAAGAATTCTATATTTGGCAAAACTATCTTCCAAAAATGAAGGAAAATTTAAGACATTACCAGATAAACCAAAGCTGACAAAGTTTATTATCAGTAGGCCTGCCCTACAAGAAATGCTAAAGGGAGTCCATGAGTTTGAAGTGAAAGGACACTAGACAGTAACTTGAAGCTGAATGGAGAACAAAAGATCTCCAGTAAAGATGACTACATGGTTAAATACAAAAGCCAGTATTATATTTTTGCTTTGTAACTCCACTTTTTTATTTCCTACATCATTTAAAAGACAAATTCATTTAAAATAATTACAAATCTCTTATTGAGTATGCATTGTATAAAGATATAATTTGTGACAACAACATAAATGAGGGAAAGGAGCTGTATAGGAGCAAAGATTCTGTATGCTACTAAGTTTTTATGAGTTCAAGCTAGATTTTTATACATTTAGGATGTTAACTGTCATCCCTATGATAACCACTGAGAAATGTCTGAAATATATATACAAACAGAAATGAGAAGGCAATCAAAATAGAACATCATAGAAAATCCACTAAACACAAAATCAGGCAGTAATGGGAGGATGTAAGGGACAAAATTGGAATAAGGCATACAGAAAAGAAAGAGCAACACTGCAGAAGTTAAGTTCTTCACTATAGTAATTAAATGTAAATGAATTAAACTCTCCCTTCAAAAGGCAGAGATTGATAGATTAAAAACATGGTCCAATTATATGCGGCATAGAAGAGACTCACTTCCGATTCAAAAACACAAATAAGTTAAAGAGATGGGGACAATTTTTTCATGCAAATAGTAACCAAAAGAGAACAAAGATAACTATACTAATATCAGACAAAATAGACTGCAAGTCAAAAGCTGCCTAAGAGACAAAGAAGGACATTGTATATTGATTAAAAGAGTCAATTAACTTGGAACTCACCTACAATGCTCATGGAAATGTAAAATTTTTCGGCTACTGTAGAAAATAGTTGATACTTCCTCAAAAATTTAAACATAAAATTGTCATATGACCCTGAAATTTCACTACTAGGTATATACCTCCCAAAATCGAAAGCAGGAACTCAAACAAATACATGTACACTCATATTTCCAGCAACACTTACCACCAATAGCCAAAAGATAGAAATACCCCGATACCTACTACTGAATGAATGGATAAGCTAATTGCATAAACTAATGGATAAAACTAACTCTTTTTTATGACTGAAGAATATTCCTTTAATATTCCTTAATTTGTAAATGTACATACAAAGGAATATTATTCAGCCATAAAAATGAATGAAGCATTGGGCCAGGCGCAGTGGCTTATGCCTATAATTCCAGCACTTTGGGAGGCTGAGGTGGGTGGATCAGGAGGTCAGGAGTTCAGGACCAGCCTGGCCAAGATAGTGAAACCCCATCTCTACTAAAAATACAAAAATTAGCCAGGCATGGTGGCAGGTGCCTGTAATCCCAGCTACTCAGGAGGCTGAGCCAGAGGATTGCTTGAACCTGGGAGGCGGAGGTTGGAGTGAACCAAGATCGTGCCACCGCACTCCAGCCTGGGTGACAGGGTGAGACTCCATCTCAAAAAAGAAAAAAAGAATGAAGCACTGATACATGCTACAGCATGAATGAACCCCCAAAAGATTATGCTACGTGAAAGAAGCCAAACACAAAAGATCAAACACCGTATTATTCCATTTATATGAAATATCCAGAATAGGTAAATCCACAGAGACTGAATACATATTGGTGATTTCCAAAATTTGTGGGGAGAGGAGATGGAGAGAAAATGTTTAATGAGTACAGATACCTTGGAGTAATGGAAATATTTTATAACAAAATAGAGATGGTGGTTGCAAGACATTGTGAATATACAAAATACCACAGAATTGTTGGTGAGTTTAAAATGGTTAATTTTACATTATGTTAATTTCATCTAAATAAATTATCTTTTAATGTAATGCATATGGTAGTATCATAGGTGATCCCTTTGAAATCTTGTGTCTGCCTTTCTTTGCTTCCCATGTAAGTCTTTATGGATCTATATTACTTTTACATCCATAAATATTAGTAACTAAAAATTACTTTTTAAAGATATATTTTAAAACTGTATATCCAAAACAAACGCAGAAATGAACAATTACTGAAGAAAGTTGAGACTACTTCAAATATCACATAACAGGTAAAAATAATAGTAACAACATAATAATAATACCTAAGTGAAAACTCCAGCATTGCAAAGTGCTATAATGATTATACAGGTCTTCCTCAATCCTTCTTATATAAATCTTTTAAAGAAATTTTTTTCATGTAATTTATTTATTTATTTATTTATTTCTATTCTTATACTTTAAGTTCTAGGGTACATGTGCACAATGTGCAGGTTTGTTACATATGTATACATGTGCCATGTTGGTGTGCTGCACCCATTAACTCATCATTTAGCATTAGGTATATCTCCTAATGCTCTCCCTCCCCCCTCCCCCCACCCCACAACAGTCCCCAGAGTGTGATGTCCCCCTTCCTGTGTCCAAGTGTTCTCATTGTTCAATTCCCACCTATAAGTGAGAACATGTGGTGTTTGGTTTTTTTGTCCTTGTGATAGTTTGCTGAGAATGATGTTTTCCAGCTTCATCCATGTCCCTACAAAGGACATGAACTCATCATTTTTATGGCTGCATAGTATTCCATGGTGTATATGTGCCACATTTTCTTAATCAAGTCTATCATTGTTGGACATTTGGGTTGGTTCCAGGTCTTTGCTATTGTGAATAGTGCCACAATAAACATATGTATGCATGTGTCTTTATAGCAGCATGATTTATAATCCTTTGGGGATATACCCAGTAATGGGATGGCTGGGTCAAATGGTATTTCTAGTTCTAGATCCCTGAGGAATCTCCACACCATCTTCCACAATGGTTGAACTACTTTACAGTCCCACCAACAGTGTGAAAGTGTTCCTATTTCTCCACATCCTCTCCAGCACCTGTAGTTTCCTGACTTTTTAATGATCGCCATTCTAACTGGTGTGAGATGGTATCTCATTGTGGTCTTGATTTGCATTTCTCTGATGGCCAGTGATGATGAGCATTTTTTCATGTGTCTGTTGGCTGCATAAATGTCTTCTTTTGAGAAGTGTCTGCTCATGTCCTTCGCCCACTTGTTGATGGGGTTGTTTGTTTTTTTCCTTGTAAATTTGTTTGAGTTCTTTGTAGATTCTGGATATTAGCCCTTTGTCAGATGAGTAGATTGCAAAAATTTTCTCCTGTTCTGTAGGTTGCCTGTTCACTCTGATGGTAGTTTCTTTTGCTGTGAAGAAGCTCTTTAGTTTAATTAGATTCCACTTGTCAATTTTGGCTTTTGTTACCGTTGCTTCTGGTGTTTTAGACATGAAGTCCTTGCCCATGCCTATGTCCTGAATGGTATTGCCTAGGTTTTCTTCTAGGGTTCTCATGGTTTTAGGTCTAACATTTAAGCCTTTAATCCATCTTCAATAAATTTTTGCATAACATCTAAGGAAGGGATCCAGTTTCAGCTTTCTACATATGGCTAGCCAGTTTTCCCAGCACCATTTATTAAATAGGGAATCCTTTCCCCATTTCTTGTTTTTGTCAGGTTTGTCAAAGATCAGATAGTTGTAGATGTGTGGTATTATTTCTGAGGGCTCTGTTCTGTTCCATTGGTCTATATCTCTGTTTTGGTACCAGTACCATGCTGTTTTGGTTACTGTAGCCTTGCAGTATAGTTTGAAGTCAGGTAGCATGATGCCTCCAGCTTTGTTCTTTTGGCTTAGGATTGTCTTGGCAATGTGGGCTCTTTTTTGGTTCCATGTGAACTTTAGAGTAGTTTTTTCCAATTCTGTGAAGAAAGTCGTTGGTAGCTTGATGGGGATGGCATTGAATCTATAAATTACCTTGGGCAGTATGGCCATTTTCACGATATTGATTCTTTCTACCCATGAGCGTGGAATGTTCTTCCATTTGTTTGTATCCTCTTTTATTTCATTGAGCAGTAGTTTGTAGTTCTCCTTGAAGAGGTCCTTCACATCCCTTGTAAGTTGGATTGCTAGGTATTTTATTCCCTTTGAAGCAATTGTGAATGGGAGTTCACTCATGATTTGGCTCTCTGTTTGTCTGTTATTGGTGTATAAGAATGCTTGTGATTTTTGTACACTGACTTTGTATCCTGAGACTTTGCTGAAGTTGCTTATCAGCTTGAGGAGATTTTGGGCTGAGATGATGGGGTTTTCTAGATATACAATCATGTCATCTGCAAACAGGGACAATTTGACTTCCTCTTTTCCTAACTGAATACCCTTTATTTCCTCCTCCTGCGTGATTGCCCTGGCCAGAACTTCCAACACTATGTTGAAAAGGAGTGGTGAGGGAGGACATCCCTGTCTTGTGCCAGTTTTCAAAGGGAATGCTTCCAGTTTTTTCTCATTCAGTATGATATTGGCTGTGGGTTTGTCACAAATAGCTCTTATTATTTTGAGATACGTCCCATGAATACCTAATTTACTAAGAGTTTTTAGCATGAAGGGTTGTTGAATATTGTCAAAGGCCTTTTCTGCATCTATTGAGATAATCGTGGTTTTTGTCTTTGGTTTTGTTTATGTGATGGATTACATTTATTGATTTGCATATGTTGAACCAGCCTTACATCCCAGGGATGAAGCCCACTTGATCATGGTGGATAAGCTTTTTGATGTGCTGCTGGATTCGGTTTGCCAGTATTTTATTGAGGATTTTTGCATCACTGTTCATCAGGAATATTGGTCTAAAATTCTCTGTTTTTGTTGTGTCTCTGTCAAGCTTTGGTATCAGGATGATGCTGGCCTCATAAAATGAGTTAGGGAGGATTCCCTCTTTTTCTATTGATTGGAATAGTTTCAGAAGGAACGGTACCAGCTCCTCCTTTTACCTCTGGTAGAATTTGGCTGTGAATCCGTCTGGTCCTGGCCTTTTTTTGGTTGGTAAGCTATTAATTATTGCCTCAATTTCAGAGCCTGTTATTGGTCTATTCAGAGATTCAACTTCTTCCTGGTTTAGTCTTGGGAGAGTGTATGTGTCGAGGAATTTATCCATTTCTCCTAGATTTTCTGGTTTATTTGCATAGAGGTGTTTATAGTATTCTCTGATGGTAGTTTGTATTTCTGTGGGATTGGTGGTGATATCCCCTTTATCATTTTTTATTGTATCTATTTGATTCTTCTCTCTTTTCTTCTTTATTAGTCTTGCTAGAGGTCTATCAATTTTGTTGATCTTTTCAAAAAACCAGCTCCTGGATTTGTTGATTTTTTGAAGGGTTTTTTTGTGTTTCTATCTCCTTCATTTCTGCTCTGATCTTAGTTATTTCTTGCCTTCTGCTAGCTTTTGAATGTGTTTGCTCTTGCTTCTCTACTTCTTTTAATTGTGATGTTAGGATGTCAGTTTTAGATCTTTCCTGCTTTCTCTTATGGACATTTAGTGCTATAAATTTCCCTCTACACACTGCTTTAAATGTGTCCCAGATATTCTGGTATGTTGTGTCTTTGTTCTCATTGGTTTCAAAGAACATCTTTATTTCTGCCTACATTTCATTATGTACCCAGTAGTCTTTCAAGAGCAGGTTGTTCAGTTTCCATGTAGTTGAGTGGTTTTGAGTGAGTTTCTTAATCCTGAGCTCTAGTTTGATGGCACTGTGGTCTGAGAGACAGTTTGTTATAACTTCTGTTCTTTTACATTTGCTGAGGAGTGCTTTACTTCCAACTATGTGGTCAATTTTGGAGTAAGTCCAGTGTGGTACTGAGAAGAATGTATATTCTGCTGATTTGGGGTGGAGAGTTCTGTAGATGTCTATTAGGTCTGCTTGGTGCAGAGCTGAGTTCAGTTCCTGGATATCCTTTTTAACTTTCTGTCTCGTTGATCTGTCTAATGTTGACAGTGGAGTGTTAAAGTCTCCCATTATTATTGTGTGGGAGTCTAAGTCTCTTTCTAGGTCTAAAAGGACTTGCTTTATCAATCTGGGTGCTCCTGTATTGGGTGCATATATATTTAAGATAGTTAGCTCTTGTTGAATTGATCCCTTTACCATTATGTAATGGCGTTCTTTGTCTCTTTTGATCTTTGTTGGTTTAAAGTCTGTTTTATCAGAGACTAGGATTGCAACCCCTGCCTTTTTTTGTTTTCCATTTGCTTGGTAGATCTTCCTCCATCCCTTTATTTTGAGCCTATGTGTGTCTCTGCACATGAGATGGGTTTCCTGAATACAGCACACTGATGGGTCTTGGCTCTTTATCCAATTTGCCAATCTGTGTCTTTTAATTGGAGCATTTAGCCCATTTACATTTAAGGTTAATATTGGTATGTGTGAATTTGATCCTGTCATTATGATGTTAGCTGGTTATTTTGCTCGTTAGTTGATGCAGTTTCTTCCTAGCATCAATGGTCTTTACAGTATGGCATGTTTTTGCAGTGGCTGGTACTGGTTGTTCCTTTCCATGTTTAGTGCTTCCTTCAGGAGCTCTTTTAGGGCAGGCCTGGTGGTGACAAAATCTCTCAGTATTTGCTTCTCTGTAAAGTATTTTATTTCTCCTTCACTTATGAAGCTGAGTTTGGCTGGATATGAAATTCTGGGTTGAAAATTCTTTTCTTTAAGAATGTTGAATATTGGCCCCCACTCTCTTCTGGCTTGTAGAGTTTCTGCCGAGAGATCTGCTGTTAGTCTGATGGGCTTCCCTTTGTGGGTAACCCGACCTTTCTCTCTGGCTGCCCTTAACATTTTTTCCTTCATTTCAACCTTGGTGAATCTGACAATTATGTGTCTTGGAGTTGCTCTTCTTGAGGAGTAGCTTTGTGGCGTTCTCTGTATTTCCTGAATTTGAATGTTGGCCTGCCTTGCTAGATTGGGGAAGTTCTCCTGGATAATATCCTGCAGAGTGTTTTCCAACTTGGTTCCATGCTCCCCACCACTTTCAGGTACACCATTCAGATGCAGATTTGGTCTTTTCACATAGTCCCATATTTTTTGGAGGCTTTGTTCATTTCTTTTTATTCTTTTTTCTCTAAACTTCTCTTCTCACTTCATTTCATTCATTCCATCTTCCATCACTGATACCCTTTCTTCCAGTTTATCAAATCGGCCACTGAAGCTTGTGCATTCATCACGTAGTTCTTATGCCGTGGTTTTCAGCTCCATCAGTTCTTTTAAGGACTTCTCTGCATTGGTTATTCTAGTTAGCCATTCGTCTAATCCTTTTTCAAGGTTTTTAACTTCTTTGCATTGGGTTCGAACTTCCTCCTTTAGCTCAGAGAAGTTTGATTGTCCGTAGCCTTCTTCTCTCAACTTGTCAAAGTCATTCTCCATCCAGCTTTGTTCTGTTGCTGGTGAGGAGCTGCATTCCTTTGGAGGAGGAGAAGCGCTCTGATTTTTAGAATTTTCAGTTTTTCTGCTCTGTTTTTTCCCCATCTTTGTGGTTTTATCTACCTTTGGTCTTTGATTATGGTGACATACAGATGGGGTTTTGGTGTGGATGTCCTTTCTCTTTGTTAGTTTTCCTTCTAACAGTCCAGACCCTCAGCTGCAGGTCTGTTGGAATTTGCTGGAGGTCCTCTCCAGACCCTGTTTGCCTGGGTATCAGCAGTGGAGGCTGCAGAACAGTGGATATTGGTGAACAGCAAATGTTGCTGCCTGATCGTTCCTCTGGAAGTTTTATCTCAGAGGGGTACCCAGCAGTGTGAGATGTCAGTCTGCCCCTACTGGGGGGTGCCTCCCAGTTAGGCTACTTGGGGGTCAGGGCCACACTTGAGGGGGCAGTCTGTCCGTTCTCAGATCTCAAGCTCTGTGCTGGGAGAACCACTACTCTCTTCCAAGCTGTCAGACAGGGACATTTAAGTCTGCAGAGGTTTCTGCTGCCTTTTGTTTGGCTATGCCCTGCCCCCAGAGGTGGAGTCTACAGAGGCAGGCAGGCCTCCTTGAGCTGTGGTGGGCTCCACCCAGTTCAGTCTTCCTGGCCACTTTGTTTGCCTACTCAAGCCTCAGCAATGGTGGGCGCCCCTCCCCCAGCCTCACTGCCACGTTGCAGTTCGACCTCAGACTGCTGTGCTAGTAATCTGCAAGGCTCTGTGGGCGTAGGATCCTCTGAGCCATGTGTGGGAATATAATCTCCTGGTGTGCCATTTGCTAAGACCATCGGAAAAGTGCAGTATTAGGATGGGAGCAACCCGATTTTCCAGGTGCCATTTGTCCCCCCTTCCCTTGGCTAGGAAAGGGAATTCCCTGACCCCTTGCACTTCCCGGGTGAGGCAATGCCTCGCCCTGCTTTGGCTCATGCTTGGTGCGCTGCACCCACTGTCCTGCACCCACTGTCTGACAATCTCCAGTGAGATGAACCCAGTACCTCAGTTGGAAATGCAGAAATCACCCATCTTCAGCATCACTCATGCTGGGAGCTGTAGACTGGAGCTGTTCCTATTCGGCCATCTTGGAACCACCCCCAGAAATTTTTTAAAGTAGAGGAAACCAGGGTAAGATATTTAGAAAGTGTTTTGGATACTGCAGTGGGTACTTGGCCTAGGAGGAGAGAAGGAATTTCTCCTTGCAGATGTCACCATTGCCGCTGACTATCCTGTCCTTGCCCCTCTGTTAGCTACTCTGGGCTTGAGAAACAAGAGCAGAAACAGAAAGCAAAGATGGGACAAGGGGATACTTGAGAGCGAGTTCTTGTTACTCAGAAGTCATTGTAATTAACTTTTTAAATATCTACAGCCCTTTACTCCAGGACTTATTATATAATTAACCTCACCTGAGCTTCTACAGTCGGTGACAAAGGCAGGACCAGTATTATTATACTCTTTCTGAGGCTGAGTAAACAAGGTGAGAGGGGTGGTAGGACTTCCCCAGCAAGTAATAAGTTGGGGATGAGGAGGTGGAGGTCTATTCCTCCACTAGGGCATGCTGGAGTTGCCCACACACTCATAGATCTGACCCAATAGAGTAATTTCTCCTTTCTTAGTTAAAGGTAAAAATAAAAAAGATATGCTTATCCTCTTCTGACTTAACAAAGATTCCTATGGGATCATCTGAGCCTAGACAATCAATACCCATTTTATTTTTCCTTTTTGGGATTTTATTTTGTGAGCTGCCTGTGGTGGAGGAATTGGGGGTTGGACAAAGATTAAGGCACAAGCAGGAGAGCCTTTTTGATATTCCTGTCTCTCCTGCTTACTGGGCTGGCAGACTCTGACTGATTGGACCTGCCAGCACACTTCAGCCAGCACCCCAGCAAACATATGGTGGCAGGGTCAATATTTACTTTCATTTAATGCATGCAGTGCTTCATCTATTTATTTATTTATTCAGCAGGCAATTAGACTTCATGGAGCAAAATCCTTTTGTTCTCCACATGGGTTACTGAATATCAGAGCTGTGGAAAACAGCTTTCAGACAAGACTATCCTACCTTCATCACCCAGTGTTTGCCTACAGTTGCTTCTCCTATGTGAAGAAAAAGAAGTGCACATATATAAACACACATATAAATATTGAGAATATATCATTATAATCATATGTAATATGTAATATATGATATGTATACAGTTGTCAATTGGTATTTGTGGGGGTTTCAAGACTCCCATGGATACCAAAATCTGCCAATGCTCAAGTCCCCTTACATAAAATGGCTTAGTGTCTGCATATAAGCTACACACACCCTCCTATACATTTTAAATCACCTCTAGATTCCCTATAATACCTAATACAATGTAAATGCTATGTGAATAGTTTTATACTATATTGTTTCAGTGAAATGAGAAGAAAAAAAGATTTTCACATTCAGTGCAGATGCAAGTTTTTTTCTGTTGTTGTTTTCTTTCTCTTTTTTTTTTTTTTTTTGAGATGGAGTCTCGCTCTGTCACTCAGGCTGGAGTGCAGTGGCACTATCTCGGCTCACTGCAACCTTCACCTCCTGGGTTCAAGGGATTCTCTCACCTCAGCCTCCCAAGTAGCCAGGATTACAGGCACCCACCATCATGGCCAGCTAATTTTTGTATTTCTATAGAGACGGAGTTTCACCAAGTTGGCCAGGCTGATTTTGAACTCCTGACTTCAGGTGATCCACCCGTCTTGGCCTCCCAAAGTGCTGGGATTACAGGCGAGGGCCACCACGCTCCGCCTGCAAGTTTTTGTAAAAGTATTTTTGAACTAAGGTTTGTTGAATCCATGGATGTGGAACCCACAGATAGAAAGAGACAACTATATTTGAGAATACATTATTAATATATATCACACATATTATTTAGAAAACATCATATAGCATTCTTTTTAATTTGGGCATACATCATATCAATGTGATTTGTTTATGCCTTTTGGGTGGCTTTTTTATAAGTAGGAAAGGTTATTCAGGAGCTTTGTTAAAAATGAAAACTCCAGGTCTTTCTTGAGCTTTTAGTTCTCTTATAAATCTTATTATTCTGTTCTCAAAACTGACACATTTTAACAATAACTTTTTTTAAATTATACTTTAAGTTCTAGGGCACATGTGCACAATGTGCAGGTTTGGTACATATGTATACATGTAAATGACGAGTTCATGGGTGCAACAATAACCTTTAAGGAAGTTTTGATTAATGTATTAAATTATATACAAAACTTAATTAATAAAAATACCTTTAAACATTTTAAACAACATTTATACATTTTTCTTCTATCACTTTCTAGCTGTCTTGGTCTGTTTGTGTTGCTATAAAGGAATACCTGAGACTGGGTAATTCATAAAGAAAATAAATTTGTTTGGCTGACAGTTCTGCAGGCTGTACAAGAAGCATGGCACCAATTTCTACTTCTGGTGAGGGCTGCTTCCACTCATGGCAGATGGTAAAGGGAAGCCAGCTTGTAGAGGTCACATGGCAAGAAAGAAAAAGAACATGTGGTGTTTGGTTTTTTGTCCTTGCGATAGTTTGCTGAGAAAAAAAAAAAAGAAAGAAAGAGAAGGGAAGTGACATACTTGTTAACAACCAGTTCTTCCGGGAACTAATAAAGCTGGAACTAATAGAGCTAGAACTCACTGATTACAGTGAGGATTGCACCAAGCCATTCATGAGGGATCTGCCTGTGTGATCCAAACACCTCCCATTAAGCCCCACCTCCAGCACTGGGGATCAAATTTTAACTTGAGACTTGATGGGGCCAAACAAACCATATCCAAATCATACCACTAGCCCTGGGACCCAGGTCAGTTAACATCTCTAATCTTTAAACAGGAATACTAATTCCTCTTGCTAGGTTGTTGTGAGAATTACAATAAAAATATACAGAGCAGTGGGAACATTACTTGACACTAAACAATAAATAATTGCTGCCATTATAATATTCTTATAGTTATTGACTACCAATGAATTTGTTTCTTCATGTGATGTAAACGAGATACAGAGAAGTTGAGTGCCTTGCAGGCCAGAGCCTAGTCTCTCTGGGACCTATCATCAACTTGTGAGCTCAGAATCTGCTCCTGCCTGTAGACACAGCTTCCCATCAACCCAGTGAGAGCACCCAGAAAGTCTTTCCCCCTTTCCATGGTTCATTCTAAATGAAATCAACAGACATTTACTGAGCTCCCACTATGCGCCAAATACAGAGGTTTGTAGAGGACATGGTAAGGAGGAAGACAGGCCTCTGCCCTCCAGAAGCTTGGCTGCAGTTCTGGCAGGGAGAAGAGCCCCTCATAACCAACATACACACAGTGCAGACACGGATGAGGGCCATCACTGGCCCCAGTGGACCTGGGAACACACAAAGGGGTGAGGAAGAAAGACAATCAGTGAAATTAGATGGGTAGTTCATCTTCCTAGGTCAAGTTTGGGTAGTAGAAAACCCAGAGCAGCTAAGGTATGAAATACTAAGACCATGGACTAAGCTAGAGGGCCCTTAATGTGTAAAATTTGCATGTTTGGGTAGCACAGATTGATGTAACTAAATCAAAGCCATCAAATACAGCTAGATTCTGCCACTCCATATGATGACTTCTATGTAGGGCAGGAATGGGATTGTTACAGAACTTGAATTTCTGCTCTACTTTACCCACTCCTAAACATTTGTATGTAGATTATTTCATTGGATTTTCATAACCAAACATGGTGCTTGGGATTTTTTCCTGCCAAGCCAGGTTGATACAGTTTAGCTAAATGTTGGCCTGTATTGTATGATTTGACAGGCTTTGAAGACAGCCTTCCAAAAGCTCTCCATCTCCCAGAAATGTCACTGTCACTAATATATTCCTTTGGGTTAACAACTGGCTCCAGGAACTTCACATGTTAAGCTGACTGTCATGTGTGAATTTTGTTGTGATCTAGTTAATTATCGTCATAATAATTAGAGAAAGTACAGAAAAAGCAACTACTTAATGAGCACCTATTATATGCAGAAGCAAGGCTAGTGGCTAGGGCACAACAATGAATAGGACAATCCCTGCCCTACAGTGGTTCCCAGCTTAATGCCTGAAAGTAGGAAACTGTTGAAACCCGCATCACTGCTGGAGGGAGGCAGGTTTGCTAAGGCCCTGTGGTAGGGCCCTGGGTGATCCAAGGTAGCATGAGGGCCCCAGCACTTAGTGACCAAAAACATAAGAAAGTGCTTAATTGAATTTTAGCTATTTTACAATCTGATCTGGAGTAGCCTTGTTTCCTAGACTTCTCAAGGCCCGTCTCACCTTGTTCTCCTAAAACATCAGCATTATACTATCCCAATCTGGAGTGTTCATTTAGGTGTCCTGTTGACTTTGCCTCCTGAGTATCTTAATATCATCCACTCCTCTCAGGCCTACCACTCCAATGTTGGGCCCCCATTTCCCTGCCTCCAGCCTCATGGCTACCCACCACTCACCCTATACCGCAGCCAGTGTGTCCTTCTGAAACACTAAATCTGATCTTTCTCACCTTCTCTAATTCTGATCACCTCACTCCCCAAGTAAAACCCTGCCACACACCTGCATATTCTAGTTCCCCAGCACATACAGAGTTCTCACTCTGTATACCTTTCCCAATAAACTCACACACACACCTGTGAGTTCTAGCCAAAATGAACCACAAACCCAAAGAGGATATGTGTACTTTTATTTTTAATAATTACCACCAGATTTCTTTTCCCAAAGCTGTGGCAACTATTTCTCCCCTTCCTCACTGACGCTTTTAATCATGCTAACCTGATGTGTGATCTTATTGCTTAAATAAGATCATTTTCCACCGACTTCTAGTGAAGCTGAGCATATTCTTACCTGTTGATTGAAAATTAGGATTTCTCCTTTATAAATTGCCTGTTCATAATCCCTGCTTAATTTTCTATCAGAGCGTTTTTCCCTTTTTATTCATTTGTAGATGCTCTTTGTGATGTTAACTTTTAAATTTTCTAGTAAACAATGGTTAACAAATATTGAGTGCTTTATGTGCCAGGCACTGCTTTCCCCAGTCAACTGTGGGTCTTTTGATTTCATTCATGTTACATTTTTCTAAATATAAATTAATAAATGCTTTATGAATAATGGATAAATGAATGAGTTAATTGAATGAATGAAGTATGTAAGTTTTATCTCCTTTGAAAGACTGACTTTTTGATTAAGGGCTACGTCGTTACATGATTTTTCTGTATTCTTTTGTAGCTCTCCATCTCTTTTTCCTGATCCTTCCAACTGTCACTCTATGCCTCTTGTTTGACCAGGAAGAGGTACACCAGATACACTTAATAAATGATTACAGAATGGGAAGAATGCCTCTCTCTCCTGTAAGTGTTGAGCTTTGGAAAGGGGCTTAGAAAACACACACCTGGAGTAACAGCAGGAAATGCTTCTTGTTTTATGAATTGTATTGGGGGAGCAGTTATTAGTTACCTTAAAATGGCATGTACAGCACTTAGGGACATAAAGGATCTTGGCAATGAGGCAACTAAAATTTTAGTATTATTTCTTTAATGTACTGTATCCTGCTGGGAGTACTTTAAAATTCTTTCAGTCTTATTTATGAAGCACCAACCAGTCTGCAGAACTCTAGGGAGATTCGCTGTCTGTTCCAACTCCCACAAAAAAAGGAGTGGAATATACAATTGAACAAAGCAGAATGGCAGAAAAATATTAAACCAGAATCAGAGAGACTTCTCTGCAAAAGCATGGATTGGATGGCTTTCTTTTAATTTTAGAAGAGTCTTACATTTGAATTTATACTACTGCATGACTGTGTGATTTAAGGGTAAGTTATCTGTCAATATTCCCACCCCATCGTTCTACTGAGGCTACAAAACAACCTCAACTCTTTTCTTACTTGCTTTTTCCCCCTAGTTTGCTTTTAATAGTCCCTTCTCTTATATGACTCTTAAATAAAGTAAGTGCATTTGGGATACTTTGTGTGTTACTTGCAGATAAAACACTTAAGTGTTTCTTTTGGAATCAAATACAGCTTCCTGAGGAAATAACTGAAATCATGCAGTTGTTGAAAAAGCCGATAAGCAAAATCGAGTCGCCAGAAAAAAAGTCATCTTTTTTTGAACAAAGCATCTAAAGCAGCTTTACAAAGAAACACATGCAAAAAGACCTAGGCCCGGAGATGGCTTTAGTTGCGCCCTGAATACCAGGCTATAGGCAATGAGAAAATCAAGGTTTTAATAAGAATGAAGAGCACGACCAGGTTCAGCAAACTCATCAGTAATGACTACAAAGCCATTTCCCTGGAGACGGATTCATGACATCTGGCTTAGACGACTGGCCTGTCCTCTGGCTGGAAGCAGAGGTCCAGGCAAGATGATCAAAACACTGGTCCATAACTTATTCTAGCCTGAGGACAATCATTGACATCAGACTTTAGTGAGTCTTAGGCAGGATCAATTCATTCATTCATTCATTCATTCATTAGTCAATGAATATTTATAGAGTGCATACATTTCTAGTAACATGCTATGTCCTTGTGCAGGGCACAAGTCTCTATTCCAAATCTAGCTGGGGCAGCTAAGTCAAGTGTCTACAGAAGACAGGCAGGTAACATAAACGGGGCAGGCAAGGTGGAAATTGGGAATGTGGTAGATGGAAGACTAGAGACTCCATCTACAAGAGGTGGCTTTTATTCAGATCCACTGATTATTTCCATAAGGGAACGCAAGTTCGGTATCGCCTCATTTTCAAAACCGAAGCCTCAAATCCAAATTTTATTATGAAATTTCTTCTTTTGAAACATTAGTAACTAATTATGATTTTTTTAAAATACTAGGTCAGCAAAGCAAAACACGACTGCAAAGCCAAATTTGACTGGAGCAGCCTGTTTACAACTTCCGGCACAGAACATTACATGATGTTTACAAACATAGGCAGTGAATTTCACAAAGTGGTGCCATTTCTCCCCCCTCCTCCCGTCAAGTTTTGAAGATATTTGAAGTATAGAACAGCTACTTATAAAATATGTTTGACCCACACAAAAAAAACCTTTTTTTAACGGTTGAGATACGGTCCTGGAAAACTCTCCATTTTTAGTGTCTGGGATTTCCTACGCAGTGACTAAAACATATTAATAGGAAACTTTCTAATCAAATGTCTTACTACCTACATGTCATGGATTCTCTTGCCGTGTGTGTGTGTGTGTGTGTGTGTGTGTGTGTGTGTGTGTGTTTTACAAGGCTGTCTCAAGATCTAGATGCTAACCCTTTGCTTATTCTGAAATCCAGGCACTCTTGGCACTGTAAATCCACAGTAATTTTTACCAAGGGGACAGTAAGCTTTTCCTTTTTCTGGAGATTGCCACATTCTCTCTCTCTACCCGCGGGAAGCTTGTCACTCTTGATCCTCAGCCCCAGCCAGAGTGTTGCATCCACCTACCACTAGCCTAGACTGCAACTGTGTGCAAATTCGGAAGGGACCCTTAAGGCTTTACTAATACTTGCCAGAAAGATGTCAGAATACACAAATCTCCCACTCCGTCAAGAATGGGTCCTGTGCCCATCTCCTCCAGGGGCACTTTCTCTCCAATTCATCCTCAAATCCCCCCGCCGCCCACTTTTTTTTTTGGCACCTCATAAACCTTGGACCTGAGTTTCCAACTCACCGTTTTCACAATTAATTAACTAGTCATAAAGAAGAACCTGAACTATGTGCTCCCATCCCCAACCCCAGGTCTAGATCTTGTAAAAGATTGATAGGCAAGGTCACCTTTACTGAGCTGTGTGACACAGATGCTTCGAACAAACTGAAACAGAGAGGACTGCGTATGTGGTATGTGGCAGCTTTCCAGTGACTCTTGAGTGCAAGCTTTAGAAAAGAGGCTGAAAGGCTGGGTGTGGTGGCTCACGCCTGTAATCCCAGCACTTTGGGAGGCCAAGGCAGGTGGATCACAAGGTCAGAAGTTTGAGACCAGCCCAGCCAATATGGTAAAACTCTGTCTCTACTAAAAATACAAAAATTAGCCAGGCATGGTGGCGGGCGCCTATAGTGCCAGCTACTTGGGAGGCTGAGGCAGAAGAATCGCTTGAACCCAGGAGGTGGAGGTTGCAGTGAGCTGAGGTTGTGCCACTGCACTCCAGCCTGGGCAACAGAGGGAGACTCTGTCTCAAAAAAAAAAAAAAGAAAAGAAAAGAGGCTGAAAATGGGGGCTGGGGTTGGGGGGCACAATGGCAAATTAGTTCAATCCACCCTAAGATATATTGTTGGTTTGATTTTGTTTTTTTCTGCACATCATTTTCTAAAGTTTGAATCTGAATGCTTTAGGACTTTAACCACTCATCTCAGTTGTCATTATACACAATTAATTAATTAAGAAATAGATTCTGCTATTAAGACGAAGACCCAAAGTACCTGTGACTTCAATAAAACAAGAGTTTGTTTTTCTGTTATGTGACTGCCCAAGCATAAGCATTACAGAACTAGAATAATGGGTCTGTGGTGTGAGGGACACAGGACCCTTCTATATTGTTACTCGACTATCTCTAAGGCATTGTGCTCATTGGAGTGGTTGAGGGTCACTCATTACCACTTACCACCAGGTATAGATTGCAGCCGCTAAGTAATAGGTAAGGGGAAGCGGGGTGGGGTGGTGGTGGTGGTGGGGGGGTATGTCCATTCCTTATCATGGTACATTCCAGAAGTTACACACATCATTTCTGCAAATATCTCATGGGCCAGAACTGTGCTTCGCCTGGTTGCAGGAAAGCCTGAGAAGCATGGTGTGTATTCTGAGCAGGACTCCATCACTAATATTGGAAGTGCACCGGTAGCCTCTGCCAACCTTTTACCTGCTCAGAGTTTCCTGAGAGAACAACATAAGTGACTTTTCTTATTGCCCATCACAGGCCTACCCAGTACAGGTATCCCCAGGTGAATGTTGATTTAGTTTCTCGGGAACAAAAGTGGCTAGTTAACTAATGCTAATCATATACAGCAGTTTTAATGTACTAAAACTATAAAAAAAAACAAAGGAAAGCAGTGCCACCTTTTGTTTGTCTGCTAGTGACTGGCTCAGATTTGGCTTCATAGCCTTGTAACTGAACAGAGCAGAGGCAGTGCTCACACTCCTTGCTCGACTCAGAAGCCAACTCCAGTCTGCAAAATCTGGTTTTCAAAATATGCAAATTAAGGTCAAACAACACTACATCTGAGATTTAATGGCTAATCTGTTCAGACAGCTGCTTCTTAGCCATTAAATTACAAGGTGACTGAGTTCATTAAGATTTTCACACACAACTAACTCCTCAAATTGTATCTCATACTTTTCTAAGACTTTCATGGGCAAAGCTAGTCAGATGAGCTATGGTTATTGCAGAAAGAGGCAATATGTCGCCATTTGTTTTCCAATAGACAAAGAGGCATTATTTTCAGGTTGATTAAAACTGGTCACTCAAGCCAAATTCCAGGATGAGGTCATGAAGATCAGTCACTGTGAGGTTTATTGCCAAAGGCAACTGGGGAAAAAAAGAGTCCAGTTTTCTTTGCTGAAAGACATATTGCCAAAAATTCAAATTAAACTTTAAAATTATACTACCTTTCTCCTTGTTATCCCATATATATTAAAAATAACAAAGCCAAGCACAGGTCCTTAAACGTTAGCCTTATGTGTGGACATTGTTTAGTATTTACATTGGGTTAAATACTAAACATTGGGTTAGTATCATTGGGTTAAACCAGTCATTGTTTATTATTTCTGCTGTTCTCTTTCTCTTCTCTGAAAATGGAAACCTATTTATTTTATAAAACTACACTTATAAGCAAAATATTTTGGAACATGTTTCATTCTGCTCATATAACATACTTAACATTATTATTAAATATTAGAGAATTTTAATAAATGATAACTTCACCACTCATATTTTCTGATATTTAGTATAAACTACTTTATTTCCACCAAAATGTCTTACCAATGAATTAAAATTACTGTGAATTCTTAAAACACCTCTGACTCTGGTAATATAAGCATGTTATAAGCAAATTTCACAAGCTAAAAACAATAACAAAATAGCTCTTCTACCAAGCAAGAATTTGGAATCGACAAAGAGTTTTAGCACTTTGGGAGGCCCAAATGGGAGGATTGCTTGAGGCCAGAAGTTCAAGACCAGCCTGGGCAACATAGCAAGAC
Source organism: Pan paniscus (assembly GCF_029289425.2). NCBI lineage: Eukaryota > Metazoa > Chordata > Mammalia > Primates > Hominidae > Pan > Pan paniscus. Next base: position 107,736,994 of record NC_073253.2, read on the forward strand.
TCCATTTGTACAAAAAAAAATTTTAATTAGCTAGGCATGGTGGTGTGTGCCTGTAGTCCCAGCTACTTAGGAGGCTGAGATGGGAGCATCACTTGAGCCCAGGAGGTTGAGGCTGCAGTGAGCCATGATTGTGCCACTGTACTCCAGCCTGGGTGACAGAGTGAGACCGTATCTCCAATTGCCTTTAACACTTTTTGTTAAGAGACAAGCTCCTGCTCTGTTGTCCAGGCTGTTGTGCAGTGCAGTGGTACCATCAGAGCTCATAGCTCAGTGCAGTCTTGAACTCCTGGCCTCAAGAGATCCTCGTGCCTCAACCTCCCAACTAGCTGGGACTACAGGTGCTTGCCACCACACCCAGCTAATTTTTCAAAATTTATTTTAAGTTTTTTTAGAGATAGGGATCACTCTATGTTGCCCAGGCTGGTCTCAAGCTTCTGGCCTCAAGAAATCATTGTGCCTCAACCCCCTGAGTAGCTGAAATTACAGGTGCAAGTCACAGCACCTGGTTCAATTTACTCCTAATGTAGCATATATAGTACAAATTTAAGGAGCAAAATGAACTAGCATTGTTTGAACATAAACACAAGTCATTCAAGGTGAAATAATTTATTGCTAAAACCATGAATTGTTAATTTATGAGCTCATGATTTTTTAAAAAAGTGATCAGCGTTGGACTAAAACTGTCTTTTCTAACTAGTATGACCTTGAAATTCACAGGGCAAAAAAATGACTTTAAGTTGTAATTAATAAAAACCAATTATACAATGAATTATCGTGAATTCAAAAGGAAATAATTATGAGGCTTTAAAAAGTTCAATTGGTTCTTAGAATATAACAAAAAAAGCTTGAAAACATTTGAAAAAGTTCTATCTACTTGCTTCATTATTTATAAGTGAGAAAAACTGTCAGTAACGTAAATATCTTTTTATATGGTATGCTTAAAATGTCATTAAATGCTGCACTCAAAAGAATATGAAATATTAATAACATGGAAAATTATTACAATAGAATTCTAACTATAAAAAATAAGTAATCAGGTGTTTTTCCCTCAAAGGAATAAATCACTGATCTGGGAAAATAATTTTGGTTGTCATCGATAGAAACTGCGAAACACCCACATTTGATGCCCGTGGCCCTGTGCTGTAATTTTAATAGTGAAATGCAGCAATGTAAACGTCGATTGAAATTTTCTTGGGTGGCATTTACTTGAAATCCATGCACGTTAACAACTTCTCCTCCCAGTGGGTCCCCAGGATCCTAGATATGACAGGTTTGGTGAATGAGCTGGACTCTGTGGGATGCAGACAAGAAGCACCTTCATTTTTCTTCTCTTTGATCATTAGGTATCTTCTGTCAGATCTCACTGCTCTGCCTCTGGCTGACAGCTTAGGCATCTCTTCTAGATTTCCAGTCCCTTTCAGATGTTAAAAGGTTTTCTTTTCAGGCAAAGTATTAAGAAGTCCAGTGTGATAAAAATGAAAACTTTGATCTCTCTGGAGTCTCTCCCCGGCCCTCCACAGACCAGGAGTGGGGAAGGGGGTGGTCTCCTCCGTATCTTCACAACGCCTCCATGTGGCTCCTCCACTTTTCTTCTCTCACTCACTGTGCACCCTTTGGCTCCTCCAGGGTTGGAGGAGGTTGGCAGGGAGAGGACAGGTAAGGGGGTAAATAGGTTTGACTCAATGGGTGCTGTTGTAACCTGGTGTTACTGACCCCTGCATGGCAGATGTGCCAAAGCTGGCTTTCTCTTTTGAGGGTTCTTTGAGGATTCTGCCCTCAGATACATGCCTCACTCTATGTGCTTGATATGCTCCCCCAATAGCTGCTTACTCCCACTGCCCCAATCATGTTTCTGGTGGGATATTCCACAGGCTCTTTGAGCAAAGGTGGCCACACTGGCCTCACCTCGAGGGAGGTACAGCCACCATCACCTCCACTGCAATCCCTCACTTCCCTCTGCTTCAGGAGCAAGTCCAGAGGACCTCACACCTTAGAAGTTTCTAGGCAGAAGTCAGGCCCCAGATCCTCCAAACTCTGGAAGTCATGTGTCAAACTCTTCTGTGAACTCTCTCAAGAGACTCCACTCCCGTGCCAATGCCTCCTAAGGGTTTATGGACCCCCCTCACGCAGCTTGAGGTGGGAGAGGGCAGCATTCTTCTCTCTCCCACTGGAGGGATAGGGGCCACACCACAGAGCTCAGCATCTATCAGACTTTTAAGAAATCCTCATTCTCAATTCTTCACTAAGCATAGAAGAAGTAACAGAGGCAGTGTGGAGTCACCTCTTAGCAAGTACTATAGAGATGATCTAGCACCTCTTTTCAGAATATGGGGGTACATGCCATCTACTGTTCTCAACTTTGCAGCCTCAATTGAAATAAAGAAAAATCATGTTTTCCTTTTATGGATGATACCTCTTACTCATTAATAAATAAATTTTCTCTACCACCTCTGCTCAAAGCCAACGGATTATTCTAAAAATTAAATGGTAAGTCAGTTTCAAGTACTTTGGCTTTTCTGCTCAATCACTCCAAGACCCTTGAGGCTTTCTTAAATAGAATATAGGAATGCTTACATCAGTTTATTTTCTGCAATGACTCATAACTGGGCTTCAGACAGGACCAGGCTTGTCTGCTGAACTGGTAAGGCAGGCCTGCCAGGAGGGTTTGCTTTGTTTTGTTGACTGAAAAAGAAGAGAGGCAGGGTGCCCAAGACGCAGAGGCCAGGAGAAGCTGTGAGGGAACATGGCAGAGTCTCAGTGATGTTCCCCTTGGCCAGCCCCATAAATTTGGGCTTGAGACCTATGGAGAAAGTGGCTACTGGCACACATGAAAGGAACTGTCTTCATAAGGGATTCTGAGACACTGTGAGACATGAGGATGCAGGCAGGGTGAGGAGGAGGGGTCTCCTGTCCAGTTAGGCATAGGGCACAGCATGCCTTCAGAACACTAAGAACTCAGAAGAGGGCAGCACGCTGGTGCGTGCAGCTTTGGGGTGGTGTCAAGAGTCAGCATCTGTGGCCAGAACATCAGTCGAATCTCAGTGGTCTCCCATGACAGTGGCAGTGGATATTAATTAGCTAGATCCTAGAAAACTCCTCAAGGAGAGTTAATCCAAGTATCTTCTATGTATTCAACCAGCTCCAAGTGTAGGTTGTCTGGGTAATATTCAGTCCCCCTCCAAATGTAGCTCTTCCCATTTAACCAAGTCATACAACTTGATATAAAATACTGGCAAGAGAACAGCATAGCTTCAATATCAACTCCCATTTGAGAAAAGAGAGAACACAATAGTTCCTGGACTGTGACATATATTTTTTCCTGCTGGACAGGAACAGCAGGGACTCCATGCCTTGGCAGTCCTTGGTCTACCTGTCAGCTGCACCAGCTTCTGCTCTTAGGGGAAAAATCTCCTTTGCTCATGGATTTCCTTCATCACTCATTCTGCTTTCTGAAGCTCTCCCTCAAGACCTCCAAGAATCACAGTGGAGATTGGGACTGGTCTTCCAGTGGCTGTATCTCTTTTGAGACTATTTTCAATTGGTATGAATTCTGGGGGCTAAAGGAGGTTGAACAGTTGAAACTGTTGGGACACATGCTTAAAAGCTCTGTGACCATATAACTCCTTAACAAACTTGGTAGGCTTCAATTCCATAGGCTATTAACTCATGCTTTAGAACCATTTGAGTCATCAACCTTGAGCATGGAATCTGGCCTTCGAAATTCTTTATTCTCTCAACAGGCCTGGGTGCCTGTGCTGGTTTTTATACACTCCCTTGGTCTCTACCTCAGGACAATTTGAAACAATAGACTTAGCTGGGCACAATGGCTCACACCTGTGCTTTGGGAGGCTGAGGTGGGAGGATTGCTTGAAGTCAGGAATTCAAGACCAGCCTGGCCAACATGGTGAAACCCTGTCTCTACAAAAAATACAAAAATTAGCTGGGCGTAGTGGCACACACCTGTAATCACAGCTACTCGGGAGGCTGAGGTACGAGAATGAGAATCGCTTGAGCCTGGTGGCTGAGGTTGCAGGTGAGCTGAGATTGTGCCACTGCACTCCAGCCTGGGTGGCAGTGCAAGACTCTCTGTCTCAGAAAAAATAAAATAAAATAGACTGAGGTAGGGCAGCAACCATTAATCTGCTCCTTCCCTGCAGCCACATCCAAACTGGCATTCACAGTGAGAGTCATTGTCCCTGTTGCACAGGACGAGAGGTACTTGGGGAGGGCTCAAGGGGTCATGTGTCTCCTGGATGCCATAGTGTCTCCAACTATGGCTCTTGCTTGCATCAACATTAGGTTAGGGAGATAATTTGTTTTGTTTTCTTTTTTCCAGATATTACAAAATGTGGATCTTCAGCTATGTTTACACTATAGCTAGAAGAGGCTCTTTTAGCAAAGTTGTGTTTTCTTCTCCCTCTATCAAAGAGCCATTTATTGGGATATTATTATTAATTGAATGTCTAATTAGTACTTATTATAGCTCTTTGATAGTTACTGCTTATACGCTATGTGTAAATGCACATTATGTTCAGGGCCCCTAAATAATTTGCAGAGTTTAGTACAAAATAATAATGCAAGGTTCCTTGTTCAGAAAAAAAATGCTGTTAGTTATATTTACTAAAATATAAAACTCCTTTCTTTCCCAGTCTCTCTCTCAACTTGTCCTGTGTTTATAATTTTCTAATTAATGTCATTCTAAGTAAAAAGAAGTAAAATTTTAAATTAATACTATGAATTTTAGCATTTGCTTTTATATTGTACAATGCCAGTTTTAAATGTAAATAAATAAGCATTTAACTTCTATGTGGACTCACTGAAATTACACAATTTGCCTTTTGTAGCTTATACATTAATATGTATTTTGCTCTTACCAGAACAGTGGAAATCTTGTGCAAAATTAATTCAACTGTTTTTGTCTTGCTTCTTGATACATGGATATTCTACCAACACTCTCTACCTGTGCTTTATGGCTGAGGGAAGAATGACTGAAAGAAAAATGAACTATAGGTTGCCATATCTTTGCCTTTCCTTCTGTGTTATAATTTTCAACATAAATGGTTGGCTAATATAGGAAAATAACATGAATTTTTAAAGATGTGGGTCAAGCGCAGTGGCTCACGCCTGTAATCCCAGCACTTTGGGAGGCTGAGGCAGGTGGATCATGAAGTCAGGAGTTCGAGACCAGCCTGGCTAATATGGTGAAACCCCATCTCTACTGAAAATATAAAAATTAGCCAGGCATGGTAGCACACATGTGTAGTCCCAGCTACTCAGGAGGCTGAGGCAGGAGAATTGCTTGAACCCGGGAAGTGGAGGTTCCAGTGAGCCGAGGTCACGCCACTGCACTCCAGCCTGGTCAACAGAGTGAGACTCTGTCTCAGAAAAAAAAAAAAAAAAAGATGTCATGGGATTCCTTGGTTGTTAATATTTCTCAGAATGTCATTGCCTTCTTTCTGCATTGCTTCTGCAAAGCAAGTTTTGGTTCAAACAGAAAGCATGGCCTCCAGGGGAGGTCAATACCATCATATTGTAGTGTAGACATAACATATTTGTAGTTGTAGATATAACATATTTGTTTTGTTCTTACTTTGAGTCTTTCTGAAATCCCATGTAGAGTTAAGTCCACCAGAATTCTGTGCTCATGCGCATCTCAGACAACACAGTATATGCAAAAAAGGCAGCAAGAAATAGAGGGCACACATATTGCACGTGTCTCCTCTGCTCGTGTGCATGCTCTATTTTTCCATCAGAGTTTACATACACACATTTAAAGATAAAATTTTTAAGAAATCCAGATGGCAGCAGCAGAGCATTAAACCAAGCATGGAACCCTTCTAAGCACTGGGCCCTCTGTGACTCCACAGGCTGCATACCCATGAAGCTGGACTTGCCTTTGTCATTATGTAGTAGGCACTATTCTAAATGCTTTATATTTTCATGAATTTAATCCTTTCAATACAGCGAACAATTCATATTTGGACTATATAATGTTCTCTGACTAACAGCGGTTTGGTCAGGATTTATCTGAGTGTGACTTTGCCTGAAACTGTAATGTCAAAATGTCACTTCTTACGGTATTTCTGCTTAGTATGTTTTGAGGTGAAAAAGTCATAAGGACAACAAAAGGAGACATTGCTGAAGAAATGGTATAACTTTTAAAGATTTGCTACAGCAGAGAGTTGTCAACCAAATGGTCATTATATGAGGTAAGTCTGTATTAATTATGATTACATGGCTGAAGAACATGCTAAGTAAGATTCTGGAAACCAGGTTTCATCTATTTTTGTTCTACTATCTTTAGTATACAGAATTCATCGCCATGATGATTGCTCAGAAGATGACTGCTCCAATGTAGGCACCGCATTTACAGTCTAAGGAGAAAGAAGGAAAGTAACCCATCCTTGAAGACTTCTTTCAACATTTCAGCATCCACAACTGTGTTCTCTTTAGCTGCAAGGGAGTCTGGGGAGGTGTGTCTTTTAGCTTTTCAGTCTGTTTAGTAGAGAAAGGCAAGGGAAAGGGTTTGTGAGAGGCTCTTGGATAGGCTGTCTACAGTGTCCACCTCAGTCTGCCCCTTTGGCTCCACAACATTCATGCCTTTCCTTATTTCCATATATTCATTTCATATGGAATATGTTTATCCCTTCCCCCAAGAAACACAACCCTCAACTCTCATTTAGTTACTATATCCAGATCCAAGTCCAGAATCTCTCTGTGGTATCCAATTCTTTCCAACAGTTCTGATTATGGTTCCATGGGACCTTATAAACTTAGCCTTAAAACTAAAGATATCCAGTCTAAACACACCCAGTATACAATGGTTGGGGAAGAAACAAGATAACTACAGTCAAAACTCCCATTTGGAAAGGTGTGGTTAGGAAACAAACATCCCTTATTACATCCTGCTGGACAGGAAGAATGAGGCTCTTGCCTAAGACCCTGGCTCTGCCCTCCAGAGAAATCTTCGTCATTTATTTTCCTTTGCCTCCTGGTTATCCATTTTGAAGGAGACATTCCCTGTGAACTGCCATAGCTACGTCTGAAATTAAAATTTAGAAGGATTTTCTTCCAGCATGCTTCTCAGCTTTTGCAGACATTTTTTCAGTCTTAGAGGTCAGTTAGTGACAAGGTGTCAAACAGTCTTGAGTTTGTTTTTGTTTCATCGTGTTTTTTTGTTGTTGTTGCTTTGCGGTTGTTTTGCCGTAGAATCTCCCTATAAAATAAACTAGGTTTCTCTATTGGTTTTCTTTCATTTGCCCCTTCAGAACTACTCTCTACCCATCTCAACCCTGCTGTGTTCTGGGAAGCTGACCTGGATGCCTGGCCTCAATGTTTCTGCTGCTCTCTGACTTTCTGTTGGGTTTGGCCAATAAAGGGAACCTGAAGGTCATCCCAGGGAGAGAGGAGCGGGAGATCAGGGTATCTTTTTCACCAGATTTCTTTCTGCTGGGTTGCCATGGTCCTACCAAAGACAGCAGCTCCTATCAAGCAGCCTTCTCTGAATTCTGATAACTGCTCCCTCCCATGCCCCTCAGGTCCAAGAATGGAAATGACTCCCTGCTAGCACTCACCCCGGGGTGCTGCACTTACTGTGGTTCCCCTACATCCTCTTCACATCTTTGTCAACTGTTCCTTTTCAAAACTCTCCTCAAACCACCCAAATTCGGCACGCTACCTATTTCCTGCCAGGATTCTAATGCTACAACATTCAGTTTATTTGTTTATGTAGGTATATGTATTCTGGAAAATTACATGATGTCATGAAAAGTTGCATGAGCTATTTCAGAGACTTGAAATTTATTCTTATTCAACAGATGGGGAATCAAACCGATCGTGCATTATAATACAGCCAAATATATATTATTGTTACTGTATAGCCAAAAGTCATATAAGTGTTTGAAAGTAATAGACTAATGATGCAATAAGATGAATATGCCATTCAAATTCATGGATGGTTTTAAAAATTAGTGACAGATAGGTATATTATTATTTCTTCTATTTTACGATAAGTGAAGTCACAGAAGTAACTTGGCCATGGTCATATGATAAATAGGCAAGCTGGGATTTGACCCCAAGGAGTTTGGCTCCAAAACCTGGGCTCTTAACTCCACCCACTGTTTCTCTGGGCAGTACCTGGAAATAGTTGGACTTCAGGCAGGTTGGTCAGGTATGGCACAAATATTGGAAACCTCAGATCTGAAATTTTAAAACCAACATGGTGCCATGTAATTTCTTACAGTTAAATAAAGAGACAGTTTGGGACCTGAGAAACTGAGATCTTTTGAAAACCATGGGATTCTATGACTTTTAGAAACTAACCACCATGTTCAGGTTGAGTTAGTTTCCCCTTTCTCTATGTTTCCATGACTTTGTGAACACACCCTATTTTAGCTTGTATTACAGTGTTGTAATTGGTTTTATATATCTGTTGTCTTCTGGTTTGTGAGCTCTTCAAGGAAAAAAAATATGTCTTATTCATCTTCACTAATGTTCTATAATATGTGTCATTTAATGAAGGGCCAATTAATATCTGGTCTATAAATATTCATCTAATCATATCTTAATTTAGCATCCATAAAGCTAATTACAACGTAGGTGAACTTCTATGGGTTTATTGTCATTGGCCACTACATATTTTAGGAGGCAATTAGTATTTTTATTCTTATCAGTATTGAGACAGATATTAAGATTTAATATAGACATATATTAAAAACTAATAGCTAGGCAACAAGACATTAAAAATAACAAAACAACAACAAGAATAAACAAAAACCTGGTTTCCCTAAATTAGGCTTAAAAAACATGAATCAAAAAAAGGGATTTTATTAATTATATCCTAAAAATGTTCTGGTTTATATCCAGCTCAGTTAGCCCCTTTAAGGATCTGCTCCCAGACCAGGGAAGCACACAGAGTCCATGATCACTTTCTTTGGAAGCTGCACAGACAGTACAGTAAGAGATAACACCATGCTTCCTACTCTGTTGCTCTCTGCTTCAAGTTAGAAAGTTGAGTTTACATAAACTTTCTTACTGCTTTATTTCATGTGTCAAGTTCCTTCTCTGCTTCTCCAAGCAAGAAAAATATTATTGAGATATTTACCCTATCTCATTTCCTCTTCCTTCAACATTCCAGTGGGGTGGGGAGAGCGTTGGAAGGTGGTTTGTCTGGGCATGACTATTGTGACTGCTCTGTGTTGCTGAATCTTATCCTTGGGAAAAACAGCATGGACTTTGGGCAGATTCTACCTGGTTTGACAAATAAGCTCAAGCCATATGCTTATTTACATCTATCTCTCCTAGGAACAGAGAATTCATTCAACAATATTCACTCAGTAAATGCTTTCTGAATGTTTACTTTGTGCCAAACACCATTCTAAGGACAAGACTAGAGAGACAGTTTCTACTCTGGAGTAGTTTAAAACCTATTAAGGAGATAAGATGATCTCACATGGAATAAACTGTGAAAAATATAGAAGATAATTATGATATATGATATGATATATAATACAAGCCATGGTATAATAAGTTATCTAACTTACCATAAGTTTTGGGCAGGGGGGTTTGAGACAGAGTGTCACTCTGTTGCCCGGGCTAGAGTGCAGTGGTACAATCCTAGCTCACTGCATCCCTGAACTCCTGGGCTCAAGCAATCCTACCACCTTATCCTCTCAGACTACAGAAACACGTCACAATGCCTGGCTAATTTTTAAAATTTTTTTTAGCGACAAGGTCTCACTATGTTGCTCAGGCTGGTCTCAAACTCCTGGCCTGAAGCAATCCTTTTAACTTAGCCTTCCAAATAATTTTTTAAAAAATTAACCTTTTTATTTTGAAATAGTTATGTGTTGCTTAATGATGGGGTTACATTCCAAGAAATGCATCGTTATGTGATTTTGTCATTGCGTGAGCATCGTAGACTGTACTTACACAAACCCAGATGGTACAGTCTTCTATACACCTAGACTGTATGGTATTGGCTATTGCTGCTAGGCTACAAACCATGTTACCGTACTGAATACTGTAGGCAATGGTAAGTATTTGTGCATCTAAACATACAAAAGGTAGAGTAAAAATATGGTATTATAATCTTATGGGACCACTGTTGTATACACAATCTGTTGTTGACTGAAATATCATTATGTGGTACAAGACTGTAACTGTAGATTCATGTGCAGTTGTAAGAAGTACCTTTTAACCAGTTTCATCCCAAGGGTAACATCTTACCAAACTATAGCATAATATTGCAGCCAGGATATTGACATTAATACAGTCAAAATACAGAATATTTCCATTGTTTCTGTGAGTATGAGGATGCCTCAAGTTGTGCTTTTATAGACATACCCATTTTCCTCTTGATACCACCCCCTCCTTAACTCCTGGCAAAAACTAATCTCTCCTCCATTTCTATAAATATATTATTCTAGTTGAATCGTAAGTATTTAACATCTTGGGATTGGCTTTTTTCACTCATCACAATTATCTGGGGATTCCTTCAGGTTATTATTGGTATCAGTAGTTCATTCTTTTCATTGTTGAGTAGTATTCTATAGTATGGATATACCATGTAGTTTGTTTAACCATTCACCTATTGAAGGATCTCTGTGTTGTTTCCAGTTTGGGACATTACAAATGAAGTTGTTATAAATGTTCATAAACCTGTATTTTGTGAACTTACTTTTCATTTTTCTGTGATAAAGTCCCAGGAGTTCAATTACTTGGTGATACAGTAGCTGTAGGTTTAGTTTCTTAAGAAACTCCCAAACTGTTTTCCAGAGAAGCTGTACCATTTTACATTCCCACCAACAACATATGAGTGATCCAGCATTTGGTCTTGTCACTGTTTTTAACATTGGCCGTTCTAATATGTGTATAGTAATATCTCATGATTTTAATAGACTTTTTTAAGATAAGTTTTAGGTTCACAGCAAAATTGAGTGAAAGGTACAGAGATTTCCCGTACATCCTCTACTCCCACACATGCACAGCCTCCCCCATTACCAACATCCCTCTGGCTCCAAAGCCTGGGCTCTTAACTACATTGAGCCCATGCAGTTGAACCTACATTGACACGTCATTGTCACTTAAATAACACAGTTTACATTAGGATTCACTCTTGGTGTGGTACAATCTGTGGGTTTGGACAAATTCATATGATATGCATTCACCATTATAGTATCATACAGAGGAGTTTCACTGCCCTAAAAATCCTCTGTGTAGGGGATGTCGATAATGGGGAAGCTATGCGTGTGTGGAGGCAGGAAGTATATGGGATATCTCTCTAGCTTTTCCTCAACTTTGCTGTGAACCTAATACTGCTCTAAAATAAAGTCTTGGCCAGGCATGGTGGCTCAAGCCTGTAATTCCAGCTCTTTGGGAGGCCGAGGTGGGTGGATCACTTGAGGTCAGGAGTTCGAGACCAGCCTGGCCAACATGATGAAACCTTGTCTCTACTAAAAATACAAAAAATTAGCTGGGCATGGTGGTGCACGTCTGTAATCCCAGCTACTCTGGTGGCTAAGGCATGAGAATCGCTTGAATCTGGGAGGTGGAGTTTGCAGTGAGCCAAGATCAAGCCACTGCACTCTATCCTGGATGACAGAGTGAGACTGTGTCTGAAAAATAAAGTAAAGTCTTTAAAATAAAAAGCATCCGTGTCCCAACTATTCATCCCTTCCCTCTAGTTCCTTGCAACCATTCAATGTGCTTTTAATTTGTGATTCTCTAATGGCTAATGATGTTGATACTCATTTTGTTTATTTGCAATCTGTACATCTTTGGTGAAAATCCTCTTCATGTATTTGCCAATGTTCTAAACGGACTGTTCACTTTTTTACTTCTGAGTTTTGAGAGTTCTTTCCCTGTTCTCAATACTAGTGCTTTGTTTGGATATGTGGCTTGAAAATATTAATATTTCCTCTCTGTGTCTATCTTGTCCTTTATTTTTTTACCAGATCTTTCACAGAAAAAAATTTTAATTTTGATGATGTCAATTTATCAACTTTTAATCAATCATACTTTTAGTGTCAAGTCTAAGAACTCTTTGCCAAAATATAAAAAAACTAAAAGTTTATATATTTTTTCTAAAAGTTTTATAGTTTTACACTGAAGTCCATGATCCATTTCAAGTTACTTTTTGTATAGGGTGTAAGATTTATGTTGGGGTTCTTTTTTTTTGGCAAATGGATATCAACTTGCTCCAGCACCATTTCTTGGCAATATTTGCTTAATTTTTTTTGTAAAAGATGCAAATGTTGGGCATATTTTTGTGGGTTTGTTTCTAAGTTCTCTATTCTGCCTCGTTGATCTATGTGTTTATCCCTTCTCCATTGTCACACAGTCTTGGTTACTGTAGTTATATATAAGAAGTTTTTTTATTGAGTAGATTTATTCCTCTTACTGTGTTCTTTTTCAAAAACAATTTCTAGCTACTGTAGTTACTTTTCTGTCTAAATAATTTTGGAATAATTTTGTGTATCTCTACAGAAAGTCTTGCTGGGATTTTGACAGGAATTGTTACACCTCTATATCAATAGGGGAGAACTGACAATTTTATTATATTGAGTCTTCAAATTCATGAACATGGTATGTCTGCACATGTTTTGTTAGAGTTACACCTAAGTATGTATATCATTTGGGGTGACAACTGTAAATGGTGGTTTATTTTTAATTTTGATTTCCGAGTATTCACTGCAGCGAGAGTGGCCTCATTATTGTTGCGCAATGGTGCAAGGCCTGACTCTCTCCTAAGCCTCCTCTGAGACCACTCTGGGAAAAGGAAGTGGGCTGGAAAACAGGCTTTCTACTTGGCCATCTCTAACATCACCACAGTTGGACTGTTGTGTGCCTCATTACAGCCTCACAAGTGTGGAGACCTAGTAAAAGTATAATGTAATGTATCCAATGTCACATATATAGTAAATAGTGAATTCTGGAATAAACTCAGGTATCTGTGATGCCATAGACCATTTTTTTAACCACTAGATCTTACTATGTGATAAGAGAGAGAGCTCAGATTATGACCTACTAAAATCTAAGCAACTAATCAATGCCTTGGAAGATGAATAAAATGATAAAATCTATGTTAAAGGAAGATTGACCTGTTAGTGGAAGGAAGAATATACAAAATATAGGAAAATAAAATCAGTGCCTGGCTACAGTAGGCTTGATTGTTCTGTTCTTTTTTTTTTTTTAAGATGAGTTTTGCTCTTGTTGCTCAGGCTGGAGTGCAGTGGTACGATCTCGGCTCACTGCAACCTCTGCCTCCTGGGTTCAAGTGATTCTCCTGCCTCAGTCTCCCAAGTAGCTGGGACTACAGGCACCCGCCACCATATCCAGCTAATTTTTTATATTTTTAGTAGAGATGGGGTTTCACCACATTGGGCAGGCTGGTCTCAAACTCCTGACCTCAGATGACCCACCCGCCTCGGCCCCCACAAAGTGCTGGGATTACAGGCGTGAGCCACTGCACCAGGCTGATTGTTCATTTTGATATTCAGTTCATTCATTCAACCAATGTTTATTGCATGCTATGTTAGTCAGGGTTCTACTAGAGAAACAGAACCAGTCGGATATATATGTATACATACATACATACATACAACCCACTGGCCATGTTGATATTGAATCTTGGTTCCTGGGTATCTGAGCTTGATGGGGTTTGCCTTCCCAAGAAGATCAAGAGTAGAAGGCCAGAGTGTGAGTCTAAGACAAAGCCATTGCTTGTCAAGGACCACATGAGGGAATAGTGTTGAATACTGCCCTGTGTTGAATAGTGTCTCCTGTAACATCATGTCCACCAAGAACCTCTAATTGTGATCTTTAGTTGGAAATAAGGTCTTTGCGGATGTAATAAAGATAATGTCATACTGGATTAGACTGGGCCCTAAATCTAATGATTAGTATCCTTATAAGAAGAGGGAAATTTGCACATACATAGAGACACAGAGGGAAGAAGGCCATGTGAAGACAGCAGATATTCCAAGGATGCGTTTAACAGCCAATGAATGCCAAAGACTGCTGGAAACCACATGAGGATAGAAGTAGCAAGGAAGAATTCTTCCCAAGAGCCTTTAAAGGGAGTGTGGCCCTACTGACACCTGGGTTTTGGACTTCTGGCCTCCAGAACTGTGAGATAATAAATTTCTATTGTTTTAAGCTACCCAGTTGGTGGTAATTTGTTACAGCAGCCCTAGGAAACTAACACAGAAACCAAGTTCAGTGAGCATTGTAAAGATGGGAGAAGATCAAAAATGGAGACAAAACTAAGAAGTGGGAATGAGGTGGAAATGCCCAGAGCAGGTTAAGGTAGAATTGAGGAATATTCTTGGTGGAGAAATAAAATGACAGTGTCTGTGCCTTGTATTATTGGCCTGGCATGTGGCGTGACAGAATGGTTTAAGGCCACAGGGCTGGAGTCATCACGGGCATAAGCGTTTTTGAAGACCTATGTTTTGTGGCCACTAGGGGAGCAATCGGGAAAAATGTAAGGACAGAAAGATGACAATTCTTAGGACTCATTTAAAATGCAAAAAGGAAGAGGAGTCATCAAAGGAGACAGAGAAAGAATGGTGAGAGAGATGGGTAAATCGTATAGTAATAATTACTAACAGGAAAGAAGGATGAGGGCACCCCTTAACTAGACCACAGCATCCTGAGTTTAAGGTCTTTATATTTTCAGTGCCCATGAGAGTGCTTGGTCCACAATAAATACTTAATAAATGTTTTTCAAATTAATAAAGAGCCATTTTCTAATACAACAGATACTAGTGAGAATGAAGATAGAAAAGGGGGTCTCTGACTTAAGCAAATAGGAGATCCTGAAATTCTAATAATAAACTTCTATAATGGACTGATTCTTGAACTCAGAACATATTAGAAGTGAGAGAAACCTAAAAAAGTGTGTAGTATACCTCCACTTTATATACGAGGAAACTGGGATGTAGAGATATTGCTTTTGTGACCTGGGCTGTTTGAACTGAAGGTATCTTACATTACTATGACAGGTGATTTTGTGTGTTACAGCTGACAACAATCTCCCTTGAGTCATCAGGTTTCTAATTAATTTTTTTCAACCCTTAAAGGACAGTATCATTAAAGCTTAGTTGTTAAAAATAAAACTAATAATTGTTGGACTACAGCGCTAAAATGGGAAAGCTCTGATTAGAAAAAGGAAGAGAAGTGATAAAGAATACATTTCATAATAATTTGGGGTCACCATCTATAACCCAAACTCCCTTTGAAGGACAGAGAGGTTTGCATAGAGAGAATTTAATGTAACGCTTAGAGCTTGAGGACAAGGACAGCAGGTCTGGTACTGCTCTTGAGTTTCCAATCAGAAAATGATCACTGTAACGGTACGTCAATTTAATAACCATTAGATTTACTCCAAATTAGATATTTTCGTGACTCATATCTGACATCCTTGCTGAGAGTTTGGCAGCAAACGACTGTGGCAGAGCCCCCAAGTGGACGATGAAAGAGCAGCATCTGTAGCAGCAGTGAGAGGGCGCAAACCCCCAAGTCTACCAGAGGAGAGAGCTCCGGGCTGAGGAAACCCTGCCAACACGGTGGAGCTTCCAGAGCCCAACACCAGAGCCTGTTTATTACACAGCTAAGAAAGAATAAAAGTGATCCTTTGAAATGTTGGTCATCCCTCAAGATATGTTTTTTAATCTCCTAAGACTCTGACTGATCTCTCTACTATGGTTTTTTGCTTTTTTAACATCCAAGAGGATAAGATATTCTGCCCTAATACAAACCTGAGGGATCTGACACCTCAGACATCTGGCAGAGATTCTGCTTAGAAAGTAGCTCTAGATTGAAGGCTATTATCCCAACGTCACTTCAGTCAAGTTGTCCTGATTTGCTTTGAATTTAATTTCCTTTGATTGGAATTTTTGAAAAAAAGAACAAGAATATAAAGTAATAGCCTTGTGGAAGTGGAAGGCATGCCAGGTTTCTGCATCTGGTAGCTCAAAGAAGGTGAGACTTTGAGGCCTTGGGAAGGAAAAGAAGGCGGGGAGGTTGCTAAGACAACTGATTAAATGACAACCTGATGAAGCAGAAAATTCTCTAAATCCAAGGTGAAGAATTGCCTCAAGAAGCACCAAAATTTCCATCAGACACACATTGCAAAAACAAAGGTCACATCCTATCCAATTTTTAATTTTTTGTTTTTGCAGTGTGAAGCAGGCAATTATCAAGATCACTTATACAATACCAATCCTGTGCCAATACATCATTGCTCTTGCTTTATGCTTTTGTGGATTCCTCAAGATTATAACCAGCTTAAATCCCATTTACTACTTGTGCTCAAAAATAACATTCATGTACTTAAAAGTAACTTCTTACTGGGATATGTTAGAGAGGAAAAATTAAAACTATGGTTATTTTTACTGAAAGTTACGAATAACTATCTTAATGATTCAATGGAAAAGATGGAAACAAGAAATCTGACTGATTTAACAAAATTTGCTCTCTCCTACCTAAAGTAAAAAGCAGAATGAGACACATTCAACTTAGTCAGACCCCTGACAGAAACTGAATACATTTTACTGACCCAGAGGCAGCTGCCACATTCATCACAGCCTGATTCTTTAATATAATAGAAGGTGATTTATGGTTACCAGTTAGAAATATTGCATGAAATAATGGAATAGTAAGGCTATTCAGAGGAAATTAAAATTGACCGATAGATTTACAATAGCTACCAGGCTTAACTTTTAATATATACATATAAGGAGACCACTAATGTTTGTCATTTAAATGGGAAACTAAATTATATTTAATGTGGTATATTTTCCAGTACCTTGCTTGATTTACCTTAACCCATACAATCACAGTATTTGTCATGTATTTTACAGAAAGTATTAATTCATTTTTTGTTGTTGTTGAGAAAAGATGTAAATGTACAACAGCCTAGAGCTGAAGAGGCTAATCAGTTTTACAGATCAAAAGAATACCTTGTAAAGCTAAATAGCATGTACATCCGTAGTTGAATTGTATCAGATTCTACAGCACAAGAGACAGAATGTTACTGGGCTACTGGGTACTTCATTTGACCTTTAGGCAAATCACTTCCACTATGGTTCTTCATAAGAAAGACAAATCAAGCTGAGACAAAGAGGAATGCATGTCTCAAGAACATGCCTCTGGCCTTTAATCCATTAAATTATCCCATAGTTTTTCTTTGCTCTTTTAAGTAGATGCTTCTAGGATGCATCAGTATGATTTGTGGGTACTTGGAGCAATTCAGGAAATGACAAAAAGTGCCCTGATTACCTACAGATAATTTACTTGCTTCTGAAGTGAAAGAGCTTATACTCATCAAAATAAGATTTGTCAGATAAATTTAAATAAATAACGAGAGAACTGGGTTCATGACCTTCCCTGTCCCAAGTCATCTCTCTAAACAGCTTCTAGAAGGATCCTTCCCTTTCTCCTGCTCTGATATTCCCACTACTTGGACATCTGAGATTTTCAAAGCCAAAGATAGTCAACTGTTTATTTTATGTCTTCATTTTATTGTTTTCTGGGGGGAAGAGACAGGGTCTCATTCTGTTACTCAGACTGGAGTGCAGTGGTGCAATCTCGGCTCGCTGCAACCTCCGCCTCGTGTATTCAAGCAATTCTCCTGACTCAGCCTCCCGAGCAGCTGGGACTATAGGCGTGAGCCACCACACCCAGCTAATTTTTGTACTTTTAGTAGAGATGGGGTTTCACCGTGTCGACCAGGCTGGTCTTGAACTCCTGACCTCAAGTGATCCACTCACCTTGGACTCCCAAAGTGCTGAGATTACAGGTGTGAGCCACCACGCCCAGCCTATATCCTTCATTTCTGTCCTGGATCTCCATTCATACTGCCACCAATTGATTTTAAGAACTTTTCCAGTATTGGGGAATCTATATTTTTTTAAAATACCCTGTTGGAGTTACCTTGGCTCTCTCTGCGTGGAGAAGCCTAGTTGTGTGAATACCCCAGACACTTCACTAACCTCATGCTGGCATCTTTCAGCAAAGTAGCTTTTCAAAGCCATTTTGAAAAGTACCATCTGACCCTCACAACCTTAGGGAAACACTATCATCCCTATTTGCAGCTAAGAAAAAGTAAGAGTGAGAGAAGAAAAATTATGTTGTAACAATCTAATGAGACGATAAATTTTCCCTATTTGCAGCTAAGAAAAAGTAAGAGTGAGAGAAGAAAAATTATGTTGTAACAATCTAATGAGACGATAAATTTTTTCTCCTGTCCTGCTACCTGAGGACCATTCAGCATGCTGCCAGCAAAGAAGAAAGACTCTTCCAGGCGGCTGTTAATACGTAGTATGCAAAAGATGATCTACTTGCTGTTTGGTAAAAGAAATGTATGGGTCCTTTCATTCTAAGGAAAACTATGGCCTTTAGCTAAGTCTTAAACTATCATATAACGGGTATTATCAGAGGGAGTAGATGAAAACATACAATGACTTTATTCCATTTTGGCTTGCTCAGCTCAGCAAACGTAGCAGGAGGTAAATCCATTTTGTCCTTGTGTGTCTGTGCTATCAGCTACACTACAATCAAAATTTTTCTGCAGGACCATAACCACTGAGGAAGTAAATGGGCACCTTATTCAACAGGTGATCGTCATGGCACTTATTACGTGTTGAGAGTGGTAGGAAACTGCCCCTCTACTAGGACTGCTCCCCAATATCTAAGCATCTAAACATCCATGATTCTTATGACTCTTGAATAAAGGCTTGCACGATAATATTGCTTTTTATAATTTTATTCCAAGAAAGAAGAGTCTCTTAAGGATAGTTGACATTTTACTGGCTAATAAGAATTATGTAGCCCCTAACATAAAACTTTTCACCTTGAACTTCAATTTAATGCTCATTTGCAGTAACTAGCCTAGGTTTGGGGATATATTTATTTCTGTCTTCTAGTAACAGGGCTTTTAATTTATGAATCAGCTGGGAAATATGCCTGCAAATAACAGAATACCCAAATAGGAGTTTTTATTTCACACACCAAGAGGTCCAGAAGTAGGCAGGTTTACTGTTGATTAATACAACAGCTTAACAGAGATAGCCCTAACTGGTTTCTCCTAGCTCCTCTTGGCTTTCTCCTCATTGTCACAAAATGGCTGCTGCAATATCAACTATAAATTCCTCATATTACAACAGCCAAGACAGGCTTCTGATAATAAAAGTAACTTCTACTAGAATTGTCCACCTTCCATAAACAACTAGAAAACTAGACAAAATAGATGAAACGCTGGACAATACATGGCTCAGTACTGTGATCCCTGAGAGCAGGGTAACAAACAAGGTAAGCCCTGTGAAAATCGCAGCTTTCTGCCTGGAGCCACCTTCTGGACTATAGTGCTGGGATGGGGAACCCAAGCAAAGCACCACAACCTCACTAAGTTAATGGGACAGTGATTGGAGTTTGGGGAAATTAAGGTAGGTGGAACTTGCAAGGAAGAATACCAGAGAGGAAGGAACTACACAAAAAGAGATCTCAAAATCTGCATGGGGTCCCTTTGAAACTTTGGCTAAGTGCTGAGCTGTGCATCTATGGGGTGAAATTTCATAAGACTGTGCAAAGAACAAGTCTTAGGCTACTTAACAACTTCCAGAGCTCACACAGAACTGAGAGACAATCCAATTTACTTACTAATGGTAAAATAATGGCTACTCTTGACTTGCCCTAATAAGGCTTAACTATTAGATCAAACAAAATAGACATCAAGACAAGCAACAAAGAGAGAAATTTCATAATGATAAAAGGGCTAATTCAGCAAGAAGATATAATAATCCTAAATGTTTATGCCTCTAATAATAGAGATCCAAAATATATAGGACAAAAACTAGTATCACTGAAAGGGAAAATAAGTGAATACAAAATTATAATTGAAGATTTTGGGCCGGGTATGGTGGCTCATGCCTGTAATCCCAGCACTTTGGGAGGCCAAGGCGGCCAGATCACCTGACGTCAGGAGTTCGAGACCAGCCTGGCCAACATGGTAAAACCCCCATTTCTACTAAAAATACAAAAATTAGCCGGGTGCTGTGGCGGGCACCTGAAATCCCAGCTACTCCAGAGGCTGAGGCAAGAAAATCGCTTGAGCCCAGGAGGCAGAGGTTGCAGTGAGCCAAGATAGCACCATTGCCCTCTAGCCTGGGCAACAAGAGCAAAACTCCATCTCAAAAAAAAAAAAGAAGAGGAAGAGTATTTTGGCATTCCTCTTTTAGTAACTGATGGAATAAGCAGACAGAAAAATCAGTAAGGACTTAGAAGATCTCAATGATATTATTAGCATGTCAATGACCTAATTGACATTTGTAGGACACTCCACCCAACTGCAGAATAGAGTCCCCATGTTCATGACCAGAACTAGGCCAATTATTTTATTTCTTACTTTGTAAGAGACAAAATTATGTCCTATAATCCTGATTACATGGAGATTTCAATTACAACCCAGTGGCTGCCCAACAAATCACTTCTATGAAACTCAGAATGTGTTGCCACTGAGCAAAAGCAAGTTTGTCATCTTCAAGAACTTCATTACAACTTTGCTCGATGGTTTCATGTATTATTTTAAAATCTTTGTTATTTCTGCAAATAAGGTACTTTAAAATTGGAATAGTTATTTTAAAATCACCCTATACTTGTCTTTACAATGAAAGCAGTAAGAATTTTTTATTTTAGATCAAATTGCTAGTATTAGAGTTGTCTTTCAAGTTCAGGATTCATGCATAAAAACATCAATGTATAATGGTTAAACAATTAACTGACACCTATTTCTTTTGAATTTATATTTGTTTGTTTGTTCATGATTTGTCATGTTTTTCATCTATCCAAACAGCATTCTGGAGGATTGGTTTACCCTAAAAAAAAAAAAAAAAAAAAAAAAACCAGAAATACAGCAAATTTATTCAAAGAAACTAGAATATTATAGAGGACACTGTTTTAGTTGACTCAATAGTTTCTCCTCCCTTCCTTCCTACCTCCGTCTCTCTCTTTTCCTTGCTTCCTTCCTTCTCCCCTTTCTTCTGTTCTTGCTAATAATACTTACTTTTATTTTGCCAAGAAAGATTAATATACTCAGAGAGGATGGGTCTATTTTTAAACCAAGACATGAGCAATGATTGCTGTAAGCCAGTCACCATAATCTCATTGTCCTTTGCCAGCTAATCTTAGGAATGGGATGGGAACTCATTCTTGTCCATGAGAAAGAGTGTAAAGATGTGAGGTGCTTCTGGGTGTAATCTCCCTCACAGAAGAAAAGAGACATGGGAGGAAAAGTCTTTTGCCTCCTGCCTCAACATCAGTGCTATGTCCTTTCCTAGTGTTTTGGGATTTTTCAGATATCTTTTCCTTGTTGATTTCTAACTTAATTATCTTGTAGTCAGAGAACATACTCTGTATAGTTTCAATCCTTTTTCTACTTGTTGGGACTTATTTCATGGTCTAGTATGGGAGCTTCAGTAAGGCAAAACTGGCTTCATATACATTTGGATTCAAGGATCTGTCCTTCTCTTTTTGTTACCTTTACTTTCTTTCTTCTATTCATTCTTGGACAAGTGCTTGCTTGTCTGCTGGTAAAAATACTCCCAGAAAGTTATAGAGTCACATAATCCTTAAGCTCATGTTCACAAGGAAAAAAGACCCTTTCCCTTTAATTCAAGGATTCTGTTTGGCAAGAACTTAGATCATGAACTAACTCCTATTAAGGGTAGGGGATAAGGTTCTGCACAAGAAACAGAAGTTTTGCTGTGAGGAAAAGGGAGATAGAAGTTTGCCATGCAGTTACCACTGTTTATACAATAGTGATCTCCAAATGCTTTTTTTTCAAATGTTTTTGACTGCACACTCTATTAATTTTAAAACTGTATATGAATCCCCATATATGTAAATTATTTTAAAATAAGTATATATAAATATACAAATTATTTATTTATAAAGAAATTTAAATTTATTTGTCAGTAAATAAATATAAATAAGATTACTGGCATTTATTTCTTGCTATTCAAAGAAAAAAAGAAAGGCTGGGCTTGGTGGCTTAGAACTGTAATACCAACACTTTGGGAGGCTGAGGTGGGAGAATCATTTGAGGCCAGGAGTTTTGAGACTAGCCTGGGCCACATTATGAGATCTCCATCTCTACAAAAAATTTTTTAAATTAGCTGGGCATAGTGGCGTATGGCTGTAGGCCTAGCTACTCAACAGACTGAGACATAAGGATTGCTTGAGCCTAAGAGTTTGAGGCTGCAGTGAGCTATGTTGGTGCCACTGCATCCCACCATGGGTGACAGAGGGAGATCTTGTCTCAAGAAAAAAAAAAAAGAAGAAGAAGAAAGACGGAAGAAGGAAGAAGAAGAGCAGCAACAACAACAAGAAGAGAGAAATCATTGTGTGTATTTCTGGCATATGCCAAACAACCTTTGAAGACCATGGCTCTCCATTGGTTTTATTTCCATAGGGCCAGCAGACTCCCAGTCCCAGATCTCCTTGACTACTGCTGGAAGGCACCTGGGACTTTGATTCCCTGTCCCATCCTATCAAGGAGAGGACAGACCAACTCCCATGGAGAGGGAGATGGCTTCTGGGCCATTTAGACCTTCCTCTACCTTCTCAACTGCTGTACCCTGTGGCCTCCAAACTACCTGCCCCTACCTTAGTTTTGTGCTTATATCACTCCAGCTTGGGCATCAAATTACCTGTGCTGTTTTTCTCTCTAGATCACTTCTCTGCAAATACTGGTGGATGCCTGGAACTTACTTTAAAAGGCCAGTAAGTAAGTGGAATAAAAGTACCCCAGGATGACTAAAACTATCAGACCAGTGCTATGAGCATGATCCTGTTTCCTCACACTCTGGTTTAAGCCAGTCTCCCTTTCTAGAATGAGAGTGGCAAGACAACTGGGCTAAAGAAGCAAGTCCCAGACCTCTGTCCCATCAGGTTTCCTGAGGACACTACCATGTTGCCATAGCTTCCTGGCATGGCTTTTAGACAGCACTTATTTTTTAATAGTTGTATTGATACATAATCAATGTCCAAGAAATTACACATATTTAAACTACAGGATTCAATATGTATACATATTCAATTTGTATGACATATGTATACACCTGTGAAACCATCACGGTAATCATGATCACAAACATATTCATCATCACCTCCTGCCCCTTAGCCCCACATTCCTGCACAGGCCACCACTGATCTTCTTTATGTCACTATAGATTAGTTTGCATTTTCTAGGATTTTAGATAAATGGAATTATACAGTAATGTACTCTTTTTTCCTGGCTTATTTCACTAAGCATAATTATTTTGAGACTCATCCACATTGTAGTATATATCGATAGTTCATTTCTTCATATTTTTTAGCAGTAATCCATTTTATGGATATATGACTATTTGGTTTTGCATTCACCCCTTGAAAAATATTTCCAGTTTAACTATATGCTGTGAATATTCATGTACAAGTCTTTTTATGAACATATTCTTTCATTTTTCTTGGGTAAATGTGTAGGATTGAGATGGCTGAATCATCTGATAGATATTATGTTTAACTTTTTAAGAAACTACCCTTACTTTCCCAAGTGGTCATACCACTTTATTTTGTATTTCTGTCAGCAGGATATGAGAGTACCAATTCCTTCACCTTCTTGCTAACATTTGGGGTGGTCCATGTGTTAGCTCCTATGGATGGTGTAACAAACTACCATGAATTTAGTGGCTTAAAAGAATAGAAATATATTCCCTCACAGTTCTGGAGACCCGAGGTCCAAAATCAGTATCTGAAATCAAAGCATGAGTGGGGCCACACTCCCTCTGGCAGTTCTAAGGGAGAATCTGTTCCTTGGCTCTTCTGACTTCTGGTGGTTGCCATATTCCTTGGTTTGTGGCTGCATCACTCCAATCTCTGCTTCTGTAGTCACGTTGCCTCTTCTGCAGGTGAAATCTGCCTCTTCCTCTCTCTTGAAAACACTTGTTGATATAGACAGGAGGCAGCCAAGGATTCCCTGGCAAAACCCTGCCTTCAAGTCTAAAACAGCCTGAAGGCTGAAAAACCGGACTGCTAACCCTGGAGAATCTCCCACTGACCTGCGCACTGGGAGGACAGAGTGGGGCTTTGGGAAGTTCCTGCCATTTGCAATGGGGAGGACTCTGGCCCCTGCTGTTCCTGTGTGGTAACCTGGAATTTAGTCTATGAGATGGGGCCCTATTAACAGGAACTCCTATCGCTTTGTTGAGAGTCTTTTTCCTTTTTGCCCAATAAATTACATAACACCTCACCCCTCAAAGTGTCTGTGTCCCTGTTCTTTCCTGGTTGTGTGACAAGAACCCAGTTTTTCTTACAACATTATGGTAGCATTTCAGGTCCATCCAGGTAATCTCACACTTAATCACATCTCCAAAGACCTTCCCCTCCTATTTTTTTGGGGAGAGGGGGGCATATAAGATAATAGTCAGAATCTGTGAATTAGGACTTGGCTATCTTTGGGCAGAAGCCATTCTTCAGTCTACCATAGCCAGTCTTTTTAATTTTAGCCACTCTAACAGGTTTGTAGTGGTATCACATTGCTTTTAATTTGCATTTCCTCAGTGATGCTAACAAAGTTAACCTCTTTTTATGGGCTTATTTACCATCTGTATATCTTCTTTGTTGAAGTATGTGTTCAAATCTTTTGTCCATTTTTAAATTGGGTTGTTTGTTTTCTTATTTTTGAATTTTGAGAGTTCTTTATCTATCCTGCATTTAAGTTCTTTATCAGGTACATCATTTGTAATATTTCTTCTAGATTGTGTCTTGTCTTTTCATTCATTTAACAGTGCCTTCTTTGACAGCATTTCTTGATTTGTATCATCATTCATCCTTTTCACACTTTCTAGATTGAGCCCCTTAAGGGCAAGGGCTACAAATTATTTCCTCTACACCTTCAGCACCCAGCATAATACCTGACACATAGGAGATACTCACTGAATGCTATTTTTTTCTTCTCACTTTACTGCTCTTCCCTTTCATAGGGTCATATTTAAAAACCAAATTTTTTTATATTAATAGTAAGATATTTCAGTGTGCTCTAGTCTGCAGCTTATTTTATTTTACATTTATGGAGATATGATTCGCAAACCACAAAATTTACCCTTTTAAAGTATAAAATGTAGAGGTCGTTCCTATGTTTATAAAGTTGTGCCGCCATCACCACTATCAGAACATTTCATCATCCCCCCAAAAAATGCCATACCTAGAATTCATGCCCCATTCTTTTCTCCCCCATCTCTCCCACCAATTTGTTTTCTGTCTCTTATGGATTTGCCTATTTTGGACATTTCATATGAATGTAATTATACAATATATGGCATTTTTGTGTCTGGTTTAATTCTTTTAGAATAATATTTTCAAAGTTCATTCATGTTGTATCATGTATTAGTATTTCATTCCTTTTTATAGCTAAGTAATATTCTATTATATAGTTATACAGTCATGCATCACTTAACAGTGGGGACACATTCTGAGAAATGCATCGCTAGGCAATTTCACCACCATAGGAACATCAGAGTGTACTTATACTAACCTAGATGGGACAGTCTACTACACACCTAAGCTACATGGTATAGCCTATTGTTCCTAGGCTACAAACTGTATAGCATGTTACATTACTGAATACTGTAGGCAATTGTAACAAAATGGTAAATATCCATGTCAGGGTTCTGAGCCTAAGCTAAGCCATCATATTGCCTGTGACCTGCACTTATACATCCAGATGGCCCAAAGTAACTGAAGAATCACAAAAGAAGTGAAAATGGCCAGTTCCTGCCTTAACTGATGACATTCCACCATTGTAATTTGTTTCTGCTCCACCTTAACTGAGCAATTAACCTTGTGAAATTCCTTCTCCTGGCTCAGAAGCTCCCCCACTGAGCACCTTGTGACCCCTGCCCCTGCCTGCAAGAGAACAACCCCCTTTGACTATAATCTTCCACTACTTACCCAAATTCTATAAAACGGCCCCACCCCATCTCCCTTTGCTGACTCTCTTTTCAGACTCAGCCCACCTGCACTCCAGTGAAATAAAAAGCCTTTTTGCTCACACAAAGCCTGTTTGGTGGTCTCTTCACACGGACATGCATGATAATTAGTATACCTAAACATGTTCAAATATAGAAAAGGTGCAGTTAAAATTTGGAATAAAAGATTTAAAAAGGGTACACCTGGGAGATTGCTGGCAAGATGGCCAAATACGAGCAGCTCCAGTCTACAACTCCCAGCGAGATCAATAAAGAAGGCAGGTAATTTCTGCATTTCCAACAGAGGTACCTGGTTCATCTCATTGGGACTGGTTAGACAGTCGGTGCAGCCCACAGAGGGCAAGCCAAAGGAGGGAGGGGCATCACCTCACCCGGGAAGCACAAGGGGTCGGGGAGCTCCCTCCCCTAGCCAAGGGAAGCCATGAGGGACTGTGCCATGAGGAACAGTGGACTCCAGCCCAGATACTACGCTTTTCCCACAGTCTTCACAACTGCAGACCAGCAGATTCCCTTGGATGCCTACATCACCAGGGCCCTGGATTTCAAGCACAAAACTCGGTGGTCATTTGGGCAGACACGAAGCTAGCTGCAAGAGGTTTTTTTTTTTTCACACCGCAGTGGCGCCTGGAACACCAGCGAGACAGAACCGTTCACTCCCCTGAAAGGGGCTGAAGCCATTGAGCCAAGTGGTCTAGCTCAGCGGATCCCACCCCGACAGAGCCCAGCAAGCTAAGATCTGTTGACTTGAAATTCTTGCTGCCAGCACAGCAGTCTGAAGTTGACCTGAGATGCTTGAGCTTAGTTGGGGGAGGGGTGTCCACCATTACTGAGACTTGAGTAGCCAGTTTTCCCATCACAGTGTAAACAAAGCCACCAGGAAGTTCAAACTGGGCGGAGCCCACTGCAGCTCAGTAAAGCTGATGTAGCTAGACTGCCTCTCTAGATTCCTCCTCTCTGGGCAGGGCATCTCTGAAAAAAAGGCAGCAGCCCCAGTCAGGGACTTATACCCCCGTCTCCCTGGAACAGAGCACCTAGGGGAAGGGGTGGCTGTGGGCGCAGCTTCAGCAGACTTAAACGTCCCTTCCTGATGGCTCTGAAGAGAGCAGTAGATCTCTCAGCATAAAGTTCCAGCTCTGCTAATGGTCAGACTGCCTCTTCAAGTGGGTCCCTGACCCCCGTGTCTCCTGACGGAAAGACACATCCCAGCAGGGGGCAACAGACACCTCATATAGAAGAGCTCCAGCTGACATCTGGGGGGTGCACCTCTGAGATGAAGTTTCCAGAGGAAGGAACAGGCAGCAATCTTTGCTGTTCTGCAGCCTCTGCTGGTGATACCCAGGCAAACAGGGTCTGGAGTAGACCTCCAGCAAACCTGCAGCAGATGGCCCTGACTGGTAGAAGGAAAACTAACAAACAGAAAGGAGTAACATCAACATCAACAAAAAAGGACGTCCACTCAGAGACCCCATCCAAACATCACTAACATCAAAGACCAAAGGTAGATAAATCCACAAAGATAGGGAGAAACCAGCACAAAAAGGCGGAAATTCCAAAAACCAGAATGCCTCTTCTCTTCCAAAGGATCACAATTCCATACCAGCAAGGGAACAAAACTGGAAGGGGAATGAGTTTGATGAATTGACAGGAGTAGGCTTCAGAAGGTGGGTAATAACAAACTCTTCCGAGCTAAAGGAGCATGTTCTAACCCAATGCAAGGAAGATAAGAACCTTAAGAAAAGGTTAGAGGAATTGCTAACTAGAAAAGCCAATTTAGAGAAGAACATAAATGACCTGATGGAACTGAAAAATACAACACGAGAACTTCATGAAGCATACACGAGTATAAATAGCCAAATCAATCATGCTGAAGAAACAATATCAGAAATTGAATAACAACTTAGTGAAATAAAGCATGAAGACAAGAATAGAGAAAAAAGAATAAAAATGAATGAACAAAGCCTCTAAGAAATATGGGACTATGTGAAAAGACCAAATCCACCTATGACTGGTGTACCTGAAAGTGATGGGGAGAATGGAAACAAGTTGGAAAACACACTTCAGAATATTATCCAGGAGAACTTCTCCAACCTAGCAAGACAGGCCAACATTCAAATTCAGGAAATACTGAGAACACCATTAAGATACTCCTTGAGAAGAGCAAGCCCAAGACACATAATCATCAGATTCACCGAGGTTGAAATGAAGGAAAAAATGTTAAGGGTAGCAAGAGAGAAAGGTTGGGTTACCCACAAAGGGAAGCCGATCAGACTAACAGCAGATCTCTCTGCAGAAACCCTACAAGCCAGAAGACAGTGGGCCAATATTCAACATTCTTAAGGAAAAGAATTTTCAACCCAGAATTTCATGTCCAGTCAAAATAAGTTTCATAAGTGAAGGAGAAATAACATCCTTTAGAGACAAACAAACACTGAGGAATTTTTGTCACAACCAAACCTGCCTTATAAGAGCTCCTGAAGGAAGCACTAAATATGAAAAGGAACAACCAGTACCAGCCACTGCAAAAACATACCAAAATGTAAAGACCATTGACACTATGAAGAGACTGCATCAACTAACAGGCAAAATAACCAGCTAGCATCATAATGACAGGATCAAATTCACACATAACAATATTAACCTTAAATATAAACAAGCTAAATACCCCAATTAAAAAACACAGACTGGCAAATTTGATAGAGTCAAGACCCATTGGTGTGCTATGTTCAGTAGACCCATCTCATGTGCAAAGACACAAATAGGCTCAAAATAAAGGGATGGAGGAATATTTACCAAGCAAATGGAAAGCAAAAAAAAGCAGGGGTTGCAATCCTAGTCTCTGATAAAACAGACTTTAAACCAACAAAGATCAAAGAGACAAAGAAGGGCATTATATAATGATAAAGGGATCAATGCAACAAGAAGAGCACCCAGATTCCTAAAGCAAGTTCTTAGAGACCTACAAAGAGACTTAGATTCCCACACAATAATAGTGGGAGATTTTAACACCCCACTGTCAATATCAGACACATCAACGGGACAGAAAATTAACAAGGATATTCAGGACTTAAACTCAGCTCTGGACCAAGCAGACCTAATAGACATCTACAGAACTCTCCACCCCAAATCAACAGAATATACATTCTTCTCAGCACCACATAGCACTTCTAAAATGGACCACATAATTGGAAGTAAAACACTCCTCAGGAAATGCAAAACAATGGAAATCATAACAGTTTCTCAGACCGCAGTGCAATCAAATGAGAATTCAGGATTATGAAACTCACTCAAAACTGCACAACTACATGGAATCTGAACAACCTGCTCATGAAGGATTACTGGCTAAATAACAAAATTAAGGCAGAAAGAAATAAGTATTTTGAAACCAATGAGAACAAAGACACAACACACCAGAATCTCTGGGACACAGCTAAAGCGGTGTTTAGAGGGAAATTTATAGCACTAAATGCCCACAAGAGAAAGCAAAAAGATCTAAAATTTACACCCTAACATCACAATTAAAAGAACTAGAGAAGCAAGAGGAAACAAATTCAAAAGCTAGCAGAAGACAAGAGATAACAAAGATCAGAGCAGAACTGAAGGAGATAGAGACATGAAAAACCCTTCAAAAAATCAACAAATCCAGGAGCTATTTTTTTAAAGATCAACAAAATAGATACACAGCTAGACAGATTAATAAAGAAGAAAAGAGAGAGGAGTCAAATTGATGCAATAAAAAATGATGAAGGGGATATCACCACTGATCCCACAGAAATACAAACTACCATCAGAGAATACTGTAAACAACTCTACACAAGAAATGGATAAATTCCTGGATCCATACACCCTCCCAAATCTAAACCAGGAAGAGGTTGAATCCCTGAATAGACCAATAACAAGTTCTGAAATTGAGGCAGTAAATAATAGCTTACCAACCAAAAAAAGCCCAGGATCAGATGGATTCACAGCCGAATTCATGGTGAAATGGTACCAGAGGAGCTGGTACCATTTCTTCTGAAACTATTCCAAACAATAAAAAAAGAGGAACTCCTCCCTAATTCATTTTATGAGGCCAGGATCATCCTGATACCAAAACCTGGCAGAGGCACAACAAAAAAAGACATTTACAGGCCAATATCCCTGATTAACATCGATGCAAAAATCCTCAGTAAAATACTGGCAAAAAGAATTCAGCAGCACATCAAAAAGCTTATCCACCACAATCAATTTGGCTTCATTTCTGAGATGCAAGGCTGGTTCAACATACACAAATCAATAAACATAATCCATCACATACACAGAACCAAAGACAAAAACCACATGATTATATCAACATAAAAGGCTTTCCACAAAATTCAACACACCTTAATGCTAAAAACTCTCAATAAGCTAGGTGTTGATGGAACATATGTCAAATAATAACAGCTATTTATGAGAAACCCACAGCCAATATCATACTGAATGGGCAAAAACTGGAAGCCTTCCCTTTGAAAACTGGCACAAGACAACGATGCCCTTTCTCACCACTCCTATTCAACACAGTATTGGAAGTTCTGCCCCAGGCAATCAGGCAAGAGAAAGAAATAAAGCGTATTCAAATAGGAAGAGAGGAAGTCAAATTGTCTCTGTTTGCAGATGACATGATTGTATATTTAGAAAACCCCATCGTCTCAGCCCAAAATCTCCTTAAGCTGATAAGCAACTTCAGCAAAGTCTCAAGATACAAAATCAATGTGCAAAAATCACAAGCATTCTTATACACCAATAATAGACAAACAGAAAGCCAAATCATGAGTGAACTCCCATTCACAATTGCAACAAAGAGAATAAAACACCTAGGAATACAACTTACAAGGGATGTGAAGGACTTCTTCAAGGAGAACTACAAACCCCTGTTCAAGGAAATAACAGAGGACACAAATAAATGGAAAAACATTCCTTGCTCATGGATAGGAAGAATCAATATCGTGAAAATGGCCGTAATCCCCAAAGTAATTTATAGATTCCATACTATTCCCATCAAGCTACCATTGACTTTCTTCACAGAATTGGAAAAAACTACTTTGAATTTCTTATGGAACCAAAAAAGAGCCTGCATAGCCAAGATAATGCTAAGCAAAAAGAACAAAGCTGGAGTCCTCCCGCTACCTGACTTCAAACTATACTACAAGGCTACAGCAATCAAAGCAATATGGTACTGGTACCAAAACAGATATATAGATCAATGGAACAGAACAGAGGCCTCAGAAATAACAGCACACATCTACAACCAAGTGATCTTTGACAAACCTGACAGACCCAAACAATGGGGAAAGGATTCCCTATTTAATGGTGTTGGGAAAACTGGCAAGCCATATGCAGAAAACTGAAACTAGACCACTTCTTTACGCCTTATACAAAAATTAACTCAAGATGGATTAAAGACTTAAACGTAAGACCTAAAACCATAAAAACCCTAGAAGAAAAGCTAGGCAATACCATTCAAGATATAGGCATGGGCAAAGACTTCATGACGAAAATACCAAAAGCAATGACAACTAAAGCCAAAATTGACAAATGGGATCTAATTAAACTAAGCAGCTTCTGCACAGCAAAAGAAACTATCATCAGAGTGAACAGGCAACCTACAGAATGGGAGAAAATTTTGGCAATCTATCCATCTCACAAAGGGCTAATATCCAGAATCTACAAAGAACTTAAACAAATTTACAAGAAAAAAAAACCTATCAAAAAGTGGGCAAAGGATATGAACAGACACTTCTTAAAAGAAGACATTTACGCAGCCAGCAAACATATGAAAATAACCTCATCATCACTGGTCATTAGAGAAATGCAAATCAAACCACAATGAGATACCATCTCACACCAGTTAGAATGGTGATCATTAAAAAGTCAGGAAACAACAGATGCTGGAGAGGATGTGGAGAAATAGGAGTGCTTTTACATTGTTGGTGGGAGTGTATATTAGTTCAATCATTGTGGAAGACAGTGTGGCAATCCAGTAATCCCATTACTAAGTATATATCCAAAGAATTATAAATCAGTCTACTATAAAGACACATGCATGCATATGTTTTTGTGGCATTGTTCACAATAGCAAAGACTTGGAACCAACAGAAATGCCCATCAACGATAGGCTGGATAAAGAAAATATGGCACATATACACCATGGAACACTATGCAGCCATAAAAAAGGATGAGTTCATGTTCTTTGCAAGGACATGGATGAAGCAGGAAACCATCGTTCTCAGCAAACTAACACAAGAACAGAAAACCAAACACCACATGTTCTGACTCATAAGTGGGAGTTGAACAATGAGAACACATAGACACAGGGAGGGGAACATCAGACACAAGGGCCTGTCATGGGGTGGGGGACTAGGGGAGGGATAGCATTAGGAGAAATACCTAATGTAGATGACAGGTTGATCGGTGCAGGAAACTACCATGGCACGTGTATACCTATGTAACACACCTGCACGTTCTGCACATGTACCCCAGAACTTAAAGTATAATAATAAATAAATAAATAAAAATGGTATGCCTGTATAGTACAATACAGCTTACTCAATTGGAAATTGTTCTGGGTAAGTCAGTGAGTGAGTGATCAGTGAATGTGAAGACCTAGGATATTACACTATTGTAGCCTGTATAAATACTGTACACCTGGGCTATACTAAATTTATTTTTAAAAATTTTCTCACTTTGATAATAAATTAACCTTGGCTTAATGTAATTTTTTACCTTATAAACATTTTGTTTTTTCTATTTTATGACTTTTTTGTGGAAACACTTAGCTTAAAACACAAACGCATTTCACAGCTGCACAAAAATATTTTCTTTCTTTATATACTTATGCTAAATATATGTATTTTTCTACTAAAACTATTTTTTTCCTTTTACACATTTTTGTTAAAAAGTAAGACATGAATACACACATTAGCCTAGGCCTACACAGGGTCAGGATAATCAATATTACATCTTCCACCTCCACATCTTGTCACACTAGAAGATCTTCAGGGACAATGACATGCATGGAACTGCCATCTCTTATGATAACAATGTCTTCTGAAACATCTCCTGAAGGACCTGCCTGAAGCTCTTCTTGAGGAAGTGTCATTCTTTTCAGAAATATATTTATGGTGGATTTTTTTTTCCAATCACAGGTTTGCTTGTAAGCAGATAGTGTACCATGAACATTCCTCTGTATTAATGCAAACCTTTCAGTGTGGGAGTCCATGTGGCACGATCTCAGCTCACTACAACCTCCACCATCCAGGCTGAAGTGATCCTCCTGCTTCAGCCTCCTGAGTAGGTAGGACTATGGCATGCACCCTTGGGCCCAGCTATTTTTTTAATTTTTTTGTAGAGATGAGGTCTCACTATATCACCCAGGCTGTTCTTGACCTCCTGAGCTCAAGCAATCCATCCACCATGACCTCCCAAAGTGCTGGGATTACATGCGTAAGCCACCACCCCTGGCCCCTCAAACTTTTTACAGTCTGCAAAAGCTACTGCTAAACACTTCACTGTTAATTTTTGGGGGGATTCACTAGGTGATACGAATTTTCCAGGTTCATAATAATCTTATGGAACTACTCTTCTATGTATGATCAGTAATTGACTGAATGTCATTATGTGGTGCATGGCTTTA
This sequence comes from Pan paniscus, assembly GCF_029289425.2. Lineage (NCBI taxonomy): Eukaryota > Metazoa > Chordata > Mammalia > Primates > Hominidae > Pan > Pan paniscus. The sequence goes on from NC_073253.2 coordinate 107,770,672, forward strand.
CCACATTTTGTTTATGTATTCATCAATTGATGAACATTGGGGTTGTTTCCACATTTTGGGTACTACGAATAATGCTGCCATTAACATTTACATAAAAGTTTTTGCATTTACATATGTTTTCAGTCCTCTTGGGCATATACCAAGTAGTGGAATTGTTGGGTTATATGGTAACTATGTTAAACGCTTTTAGGAATTTTCAACTGTTTTCCAAAGCAGCTGCATCATTTTGCTTTCCCACCAACAATGTATGAGGGTTCAAATTTCTCCACATTCTCATCAACATTTGTTATTATTTGTCTTTCTTCTTGTGGCCACTCAAGTAGGCATGAAGTGTATCTCATTTTGGTTTTGGTCTGCATTTCCCTAATCACTAATGATGTTGAGCATCTTTTCATGGGTTTATTGGCCAATAGCTGATATAAAGTCTTTGTCTAGTAATTCCAACATCTATACCTTGTGAAACTAAGGAATTCAAAGTCAAAGTTGTTGGAACTTTAAAATATTTGAGACCTCAGTCACATAAACAGGCAGCTGTAACCTAGAAAGCTGTAACCTGTCTCTCTGATTATAAACTAGTCTCTTTCCTTGCCTTCTTTGTGTTGTAAAATATTATAAATGGCTAAAGGGTACCAAGAAAGACCCCTTCCCTCTTAACCATTGATGTTCATTGTCGATTAACTTTCTCCTTTCCTCTTTCACATGACTTCATGGCTATTACCTTGTCTGGGATAAAATTTTAAATATAGTCTTAAAATAGACAGGAAATGAAAATAATTTATAAAGAAAACAAACTGAAAAGAAAAGAAAAATTGTAACTAAATTGTTATAACTCATAAACCAGCCCTGTATTAAATAATGTTATAATCCTACTGAATGTCTTTGTTTTCTGTGTAATATATAGGCAAGACCTTAACTTTTAACTTTGGAATGCTGACCCCATTTCTCTGAAGTCTGTTTCCTGGATGGCATTCTCAACTTTTCACTTGAGCAAAGCTTTTTAAGTTGGATTCCAATTCTTTCAATTATTTCAGGTTGACAGCACCCTCAGATTAGGGTTAGGGTTAGGGACAGATCCTATGGAATGCATCCTCCACCCTCAACTCCCACTCATGGACCTACTTTCTTGTTTCTTTGCATGTCTTGTAATTTTTTGTAGAAAACTGGACATTTAAATAAAATATTGTGGCAATTCTGGAAGTTGGATTCTCCTCTCTTCCCAGGGCTTGCTGCTGTTGCTATTTGTTTGTTTAGTGACTTTTCTCAAATCCTTTGGTTAAGTCTGTATTCTTTGGCATGTGTGGCCACTGAAGTCTCTGCTCTGTTGGGTTAGTGGTCAGATAATGATTAACAGAGATTTCCCTAATGCCTGGGATTAATAGGCCTCCCAGTCTTTGCCAAGGGCCCCATGTGTGTTGGCACATGCCTTCAACACTCAGCCAGGTAGTTTAAAACTCTGTCTTAGCCTTCATTTCTTGTTTGCACAGATTTTCAAGATCATCTAAAGGTGACAGCTTAGGGCTCTCTAAGGTATTTTCTGAGTATGCAGAGTCCTGTGTATACTTAGTGCTAAGCATGTGCATTACCTTCCAGATTCCTAGGCATATAACAGAACTTTTCAAAATCCCCATGGACATCTTATTCCATATCTTTTCATTGTAAGCTTTTAGTTTTTCTATTGTTTATCCCAATAGTTATCCACCACCTCTGGCAGCCACAAAATTAAATGATTGCCTCTAATTGTTTTGACAAATCTGGAAAAATGGCTTTTTCCACTAGATGAGCTCCATGTTGAATCACATCAAATAAAGAAAAACTTGCAGGTGGGGTCCTCCAGGGAGCAATTAGGTAGGTTAAATAATGTCATTTCTATGGTAATGAGTCTCTGAAAGAGATCTGAGCCTATTTAGTTTCTTCTGGTGGTTACCGGGAGTAGGGGGGGGCTGCTGCTTTTCAGCCATGGTTGAGGCTGTCAGTTTTCAAGCCTACCACCCAGCTAGAGAGGAAGGATATAAACAGGGCAAAGTTAAAATGCTACAAATTTCACTGTTTTTACTGAGATTCAGCTGTCTTTCTTGAATAAACACATTCCAGATTACTGAAAGCCTTTGATTAATTTCTAGAGTTCTGAAAAAGTTGACTGAAAATTTTTTCCTGTTTTTATGAAGAATTTTTGGAGATCATTACTCTGCCATTCCCTCTGACATTTCTCCTCTGTAGCTTATTTAAGGCCACATATTTTGCCACTCAAATGGTTGTGTCTTTATCATATTTTTGCACAGTTAACTTCTACTGATCCTTAAGGCTCAACCAAAAGGTCACTTCCTTGAGCAATAAAACACTTTCTGCAAATTAAATTCAGTGCAGAAGCTCACTAAATGAATCAAATGCTATTCCAGCTGTTTTTGTTCAATGAGTGAATAGGGAGAACTTGATCCATGCCAGATTGTTATGAACCTTTCCCACTCTTCCCCATCTCCTCCCAACAGTAGCCCTTGAAGCAGGGCCTCTGAGCACCTGAGGCTCTGCAGATTATAGCAAGAAACTCTGAGCTAGGAGAATGCTTGGTGAGAATTTTAAAAAGCAATATATTCAAGCAATAGGCAGTCAGTTGGGCTGGATAGCATTTATTCTAACCATTCTAACCAGAAATTATATCTTTTCCTGACTAGAGAGGAGAATTACTCTGATGATTTACCAACAAAGCCATAATGCTTTTTAGAAAATTATAGAACATACGTACATTATTAATACAGCCCCCGTCCCCAAAAGTAGCCACTTCATATTAGAAACATAAATACAAGAAACTTTTCTTAATCGATTGTGAAGATTATTGTGGAGAAATACTGCCTGAAGGAATTTTGAAGACCATTGGCACAGGCATGTTGATACTACTACTGTTTTGGATCACATCTTGGTTTTTCAAATTTAAATAATTTGAAAGAATCAAGCTGAACATCCCCTGGGATATATGAACCCTACTTTGGAGACCACAACATTAAATTTGTTTTAAAAGAAGTAGTCTGCAATGTTAACTCTAGGTGAATGTATAGCATTTTCAAAGTCCAGAATTAAGAAAGTCGGGCATTAATTGATTTTATATAACTTATTGAAGTGGCCTCATTGTCTGGGGTGACACCTGAGGTTTGTTGTTTCATGGCCACAGAGATCAAGGGCACCAGACACACAAAGAGTGAGGTTAAGAGTGGAAATTTAATAGGCAAAAGAAAGAGAATAGCTCTCTGCCACAGAGAGGGGTCCCAGAAAAATGGGTTGCCAATCTGTGGTGAAATGCAGGGAATTTCATAGATGAGATAGTGGGGAGGTGGTGTCTGATCTACATAGGGTGTGAAGAACTGGTTAGGACCAGCTGTGCCATCTGCATAGGGTGCAAATCTCTGGCAGCCTCCACCACAACCTTTTGTTATGCAGGTGGGTTTTCTGCCTGAGCTTCTCCATGTTGCCCATTTCTTTCTGAGCACGTGCTAACAAAAAAGGGAAGATGGAGCTTCCATGGTGGATATGCCTAGCCCCAGGTAGCCCTTTTCTATTGGTGCAGCTGCCAGCATTCCTCTGTGCAAGCTTCCAGCTTCCTTATCTATGTTTGCAGCTTGATCTTTCAGGCTGCTCTTTGTTAAAAAAGAAATGATTTCTAGAACTGCTTTTTGTTAGAAGGAGTTCTCCCAAGGACTCTTTTGCCCTCACTATCTGCCTAAATAATTTCTTTGTATTTCCTGTATCATTATATATAACATAACATTTATAGACTAGCATAACATGTTGGGGAGAGAAAAAAATTATCAGCAATGTAGTACCAATAAGTAATTGTTGATTATGGTAATATCACTATTTCAAACAATTTTTTTCATACACTGCTCAAAGGAACAAAAAATGTAGACTTATGGGATTAATATAAAAGACATTCATTTATGCCTAGAGTCTAAAGCAAAGCAAAGCAAAATTGAGGTTGACCAATTATCCTGTGAAGTTTATCACTGAAGAAATCTACCCTAGGTAACTCAAGAAATAATTAAATCCTTTCTTCCTAATAGTAGATATTTTTGTCTGAATAACTCAGACAACTGCATCAATATTTCAATCAGCATTATCCATAGAATCACTTGATTTATTTTTTTCATTACTAAAGAAATTTATGAAAGCTTAATTTTATCCATATCATCATCAATATTTGGTGTTAAGTTTCAGCCATATTAATGGATGGTGCTATCTCAGTTTTAATTTGCATTTATAAGACGGCTAATGATACTGAGTGCCATTTCACCCATTTATTGGCTATATGTTTACCTTTTGTGAAAATTCTAAGTCCTTTCTCCAGTTTTTTTCCCATAAGTTATTGGGGTGCAGGTGGCATTTGGCTGCATGAGTAAATTCTTTAGTGGTGATTGGTGAGATTTTGGTGCACCTATCACCTGAGCAGTATACACTGCACCATATTTGTAGTCTTCTATCCCTCGCCCCCCTCCCACTCTTCCTCATAAGTCCCCAAAGTCTACTTCATCATTCTTTTTTTTTTTTTTTTTGAGACAGAGTCTCGCTCTGTCGCCCAGTCTGGAGTGCAGTGGCGCGATCTCTGCTCACTGCAAGCTCTGCCTCCTGGGTTCATGCCACTCTCCTGCCTCAGCCTCCCGAGTAGCTGGGACTACAGGCACCCGCCACCACGCCTGGCTAATTTTTTGTATTTTTAGTAGAGACGGGGTTTCACCATGTTAGCCAGCATGGTCTTGATCTCCTGACTTCGTGATCCACCCGTGTCAGCCTCCCAAAGTGTTGGGATTACAGGCGTGAGCCACCGCGCCTGGCCTATTGCATCATTCTTATGCCTTTGCATCCTCATAGCTTAGCTCCTACATGTCAGTGAGAATATATGATGATTGGTTTTCCGTTCCTGAGTTACTTCACCTAGAATAACAGTCTGCAATCTCATCCAGGTCACTGCAAATGCTGTTAACTCATTCCTTTCTGTGGCTGTGTAGTATTTTATTACATATATATATACACATATATATATATATACACACACACACACACACACACACGTCAGTCACAGTTTCTTTATCCACTCATTCTTTGATGGGCATTTGGGTTGGTTCCACGATTTTGCAATTGTGAATTGTAAATTCACAATTTACAGCAGAGCTTGCAGTGAGCAGAGATCGCGCCACTGCACTCCAGCCTGGGTGACAGAGCGAGACTCGGTCTCAAAAAAAAAAAGAAAAGAAAGATGAAGTAGATTTTGGGGACTTGTGAGGAAGAGTGGGAGGGGGGTGAGGGATAGAAGACTACAAATATGGTGCAGTTGTAAATATGTGTGTGCAAGTATCCTTTTCAAATAATGACTTCTTTTCCTCTGGGTAGATACCCAGTAGTGGGATTGCTGGATGAAATGGTAGTTCTACTTTTAGCTCTTTAAGGAATCTCCATAATGTTTTCCATAGCAGCTGTACTAGCTTACATTCCCACCAGCAGTGTAGAAGTGTTCCCTGTTTACCACATCCATGCCAGCATCTACAGTTTTTTAATTTTTTTATCATGGCCTTTCTTGCAGGAGTGAAGTGGTATCACACTGTGGTTTTGATTTGCATTTCCCTGATCATTAGTGATGTTGAGCATTTCTTCATATGTTTGTTGGCCATTTGTACATCTTCTTTTGAGAATTATCTATTCATGTCCTTAACCCACTTTTTAATGGGATTGTTTGTTTTTTCTTTTATATGTATATATATTTATTATACTATAAGTTCTAGGGTACATGTGCACAATGTGCAGGTTTGGTACATGTGTATACATGTGCCATGTTGGTGTGCTGCACCCACTAACTCATCTTTTACATTAGGTATATCACCTAATGCTATCCCTCCCCCATCCCCCCACCCCACAAGAGGCCCCGGTGTGTGACGTTACCCTTCCTATGTCCAAGTGTTCTCATTGTTCAATTCCCATCTATGAGTGAGAACATGCAGTGTTTGGTTTTTTGTCCTTGTGAGAGTTTGCTGAGAATGATGGTTTCCAGCTTCATCCATGTCCCTACAAAGGACATGAACTCATCATTTTTTATGGCTGCATAGTATTCCTTGGTGTATATGTGCCACATTTTCTTAATCCAGTCTATCATTTGGGTTGGTTTCAAGTCTTTGCTATTGTGAATAGTGCCACAATAAACATATGTGTGCATGTGTCTTTATAGCAGCATGATTTATAATCCTTTGGGTATATACCCAGTAATGGGATGGCTGGGTCAAATGGTATTTCTAGTTCTAGATCCCTGATGAATCGCCACACTGACTTCCACAATGGTTGAACTAGTTTACAGTCCCACCAACAGTGTAAAAGTGTTCCTATTTCTCCACATCCTCTCCAGCACCTGTAGTTTCCTGACTTTTTAATGATCACCATTCTAACTGGTGTGAGATGGTATCTCATTGTGGTTTTGATTTGCATTTGTCTGATGGCCAGTGATGCTGAGCACTTTTTCACGTGTCTGTTGGCTGCATAAATGTCTTCTTTTGAGAAGTGTCTATTCATATCCTTCACCCACTTTGTGATGGGGTTTTTTGTTTTTTTCTTGTAAATTTGTTTGAGTTCTTTGTAGATTCTGGATATTAGCCCTTTGTCAGATGAGTAGATTGCAAAAATGTTCTCCCATTCTGTGGGTTGCCTGTTCACTCTGATGGTAGTTTCTTTTGCTGTGCAGAAGCTCTTTAGTTTAATTAGATCCCATTTGTCTATTTTGGCTTTTGTTGCCACTGCTTTTGGTGTTTTAGACATGAAGTTCTTGCCCATGCCTATGTCCTGAATAGTATTGCCTAGGTTTTCTTCTAGAGTTTTTATGGTTTTAGGTCTAACATTTAAGTCTTTAATCCATCTCGAATTAATTTTTATATAAGGTGTAAGAAAGGGATCCAGTTTCAGCTTTCTACATATGGCTAGCCAGTTTTCCCAGCACCATTTATTAAATAGGGAATCCTTTCCCCATTTCTTGTTTTTGTCAGGTTTGTCAAAGATCAGATGGTTGTAGATGTGTGGTATTATTTTTGAGGGCTCTGTTCTGTTCTATTGATCTATATCTCTGTTTTGGTAGCAGTACCATGCTGTTTTGGTTACTGTAGCCTTGTAGTATAGTTTGAAGTCAGGCAGCATGATGCCTCCAGCTTTGTTCTTTTGGCTTAGGATTGTCTTGGCAATGTGGGCTCTTTTTTGGTTCTATATGAACTTTAAAGTAGTTTTTTCCAATTCTGTGAAGAAAGTCATTGGTAGCTTGATGGAGATGGCATTTAATCTGTAAATTACCTTGGGCAGTATGGCCATTTTCATGATATTGATTCTTCCTATCCATGAGCATGGAATGTTCTTCCATTTGTGTCCTGTTTCATTTCATTAAGCAGTGGTTTGTAGTTCTCCTTGAAAAGGTCCTTCCCATCCCTTGTAAATTGGATTCCTACGTATTCTATTCTCTTTGAAGCAATTGTGAATGGGAGTTAACTCATGATTTGGCTCTCTGTTTGTCTGTTATTGGTGTATAAGAATGCTTGCAATTTTTGCACTTTGATTTTGTATCCTGAGACTTTGTTGAAGTTGCTTATCAGCTTAAGGAGATTTTGGGCTGAGATGATGGGGTTTCCTAGGTTTACAATCATGTCATCTGCAAACAGGGACAATTTGACTTCCTCTTTTCCTAATTGAATACCCTTTATTTCTTTCTCCTGCCTGAGTTTTTCTTACTGATTTGTTTGAGTTAGTTGTGGATTCTGGATATTAGTCCTTTGTCAGATGTATAGATTGTGAAGATTTTCTCCCACTCTGTGGGTTATCTGTTTACTCTGCTGACTGTTCTTTTTGCCATGCAAAAGCTCTTTAGTTTAATTAGGCCCCAGCTATTTATCTTTGTATTTATTGCATTTGTTCTTGGGTTCTTGGTCATGAAATCCTTGCCTAAGCCAATGTCGAGAAGGATTTTTTCAATGTTATCATCTAGAATTTTTATAGCTTCAGGTCTTAGGTTTAAGTCCTTAATCCATCTTGAATTGATTTTTGTATAAGGTGAGAGATGAGGATCCAGTTTCATTCTCCTACATGTGACTACCCAATTATCCCAGCACCATTTGTTGAAAAGGGTGTCCTTTCCCCACTTAATGTTTTTGTTTGCTTTGTCGAAGATCAGTTGGCTATAAGTATTTAGGTTTATTTCTGGATTCTCTATTCTGTTCCATTGGTCTATGTGCCTATTTCTGTACAAGTTCCATGCTGTTCTGGTGACTATGGCCTTATAGCATAGTTTGAAATCAGGTAGTGTAATGTCTCCAGATTTGTTCTTTTTGCTTAGTCTTGCTTTGGCTATGCAGGCTCTTTTTTTGGTTCCATATTAATTTTAGAATTGTTTTTTCTAATTCTGTGAAGAATGATGGTGGTATTTTGATGGGGATTATATTAAATGTGTAGATTACTTTTGGCAGTATGGCCATTTTCACAATATTGATTCTACCCATGCATGAGCATGGGATGTGTTTCCATTTGTTCGTGTTATCTATGATTTCTTTCAGCAGTGTTTTTAGTTTCCTTGTAGAGGTCTTTCAACTCCTTGGTTGGGTATATTCCTAAGTTCTTTTTTTTTTTGTTTTTGCTGCTATTGTAAAAGGGGTTGAATTCTGTCACTGTTGGTGTATAGAAGAGCTACTGATTCGTGTACATTAATCTTGTATCTGGAAACTTTGCTGAATTCTTTTGTCAGTTCTAGGAGCTTTCTGGAGGAGTCCTTCGAGTTTTCAAGGTAAACAATTATATCGTCAGCAAACAGTGACAGTTTGACTTCCTCTTTACCAATTTGGATGTCCTTTATTTCTTTCTCTTGTCTGATTGCTCTGGCTAGAACTTCCAGTACTATGTTGAAGAGGAGCGGCGAGAGTGGGCATCCTTGTCTTGCTCTCAGAGGGAATACTTTCAACTTTTCCCCATTCAGTATTATGTTGGTTGTGGGTTTGCCATAGATGGCCTTTATTACATTAAAGTATGTCCCTTATATGCCAATTTTGCTGAGGGTTTTAATGATAAAGGGATGCTGGATTTTGTCAAATGCTTTTCCTGCATCTATTGAAATGATGTGATTTTTGTTTTTAATTCTGCTTATGTGGTGTATCACATTTATTGACTTGTGTATGTCAAACCATCCCTGCATCTCTGTTATGAAATCCACTTGATCATGGTGAATTATCTTTTTGGTATGCTGTTGTATTCAGTTAGCAAGTATTTTGTTAAGGATTTTAGCATCTTTGTTCATCAAGGATATCGGTCTGTAGTTTTCTTTTTTGGTTATAGTTTTCTGTTTTGGTTATGTCCTTTCCTGGTTTTGGTATTATGGTGATGATAACTTCATAGAATGAATTAGGGAGGGTTCCTTCTTCTCTATCTTGTAAGATAGGGTCAAAAGGATTAGTACTAATTCTTTGAATGTCTGGTAGAATTCTACTGTGAATCCGTCTGGTCCTGGACTTTTTTCTGTTGGTAATTTTTAAATTACCATTTCTATCCCACTGCTTGTCATTGGTCTGTTCAGGGTATCTAATTCTTCCTGATTTAACCTGGGAGGGTTGTATTTTTCCAGGAATTTATACATCTCTTCTAGGTTTTCAAGTTTATGTGTGTAAAGGTGTTCATGGTAGCCTTGAATGATCTTCTGTATTTCAGTGGTGTCAGTTGTAATATCTCCTGTTTCATTTCTTAGTGAGGTTATTTGGATTTTCTCTCTTCTTTTCTTGGTTAATCTTGCCAGTGGTCTATCAATTTGATTTATCTTTTTGAAGAACCAGCTTTTTGTTTCATTTACCTTTTGTATTTTTGTTTGTTTGTCTCAGTTTCATTTAGTTTTGCTCTGATCTTCGTTATTTCCCTTTTTCTGCTGGGTTTGGGTTTGGTTTGTTCTTGTTTCTCTACTTCCTTGAGGTGTGACCTTAGAGTGTCAGTTTATGCTCTTTCAGTCTTTTGTTGTAAGCATTTAGGGCTATGAAATTCCCTCTTAGCATCACCTTTGCTATATTTCAGATGTTTTGATAGGTTGTGTCATTATTGTCATTCAGTTAGAAGAATTTTTTAATTTCCATCTTGATTTCGTTTTTCACCCAGTGCTCATTCAGAAGCAAGTCATTTAATTTCCATGTATTTGCACAGTTTTGAAGGTCCCTTTTGAGGTTGATTTCCAGTTTTATTCCACTGTGGTCTGAGAGAGTGCCTGATATACTTTCAATTTTCTTAAAATTTTTGAGGCTCCTTTTATGGCCTATCATATCATCTATCTTGAAGAAAGTTCCATGTGCTGTTGAATAGAATGTATATTCTGCAGTTGTTAGATGAAATGTTCTGTATATATTTGTTAAGTCCATTTATTCCAAGGTATAGTTTAAAACCATTTTTTCGTTATTGACTTTCTGTCTTGATGACCTGTCTAGTGCTGTCAGTGGAGTATTGAAGTGCCCCACTATTATTGTGTTGCTGTCTATATCATTTCCTAGGTCTATTAGTAATTGTTTTATAAATTTTGGAGCTCCAGTGTTAGGTGCATTTATGTTTAGAATTGTGATATTTTTCTGTTGGACAAGCCCATTTATCACTATATAATGTCCTTCTTTGTCTTTAACTGCTCTTGCTTTAAGGTTTGTTTTGCCTGATATAAGAATAGCTACCCCTGCTTGCTGTTGGTGTCCATTTGCATGAAATGCCTTTTTCCACTACTTTATGTGAGACCTTATGTGCTAGAGAAGTCTCCTGAAGGCAGCAGATGGTTGGTAAGTTCTTATCCATTCTGTAGTTCTGTATCTTTTAAGTGGAGCATTTAGGCCATTTACATTCAATGTTTGTATCGAAATGTGAGGTACCATTGCATTCATTGTGGTCTCTGTTGCCTGTGTACTTTGGGGTTTTTTTTCTTTACTTTTGCTTCTTAACATATTTTTGTTTTATAGGTCCTGTGAGATTTATGCTTTAAAGAGGTTCTGTTTGGATGTGTTTCCAGGATTTGTTTCAAGATTTAGAGCTCCTTTTAGCAGTTCTTGTAGTGGTGGCTTGGTAATGGCAAATTCTCTCACCATTTGTTTGTCTGAAAAAGACTGTATCTTTCTTTCATATATGATGCTTAGTTTCACTGGATACAAAGTTCTTGGCTGATAATTGTTTTGTTTGAGAAGGCTGAAGATAGGGCCCCAATCCCTTCTAGCCTGTAGGGTTTATGCTGAGAAATCTGCTGTTAATCTGATAGGTGCTTCCATCTCACAGCTGTTAGGATTCTTTCCTTTGTCTTAACATTGGACAACCTGAGGACACTGTGTCTAGGCAAAGATCTTTTTGAGATGAATTTCCTGGGTGTTCTTTGTGCTTCTCACATTTGGATATCTAGGTCTCTAGCAAAGCCAGGGAAGTCTTCCTCAATTATTCCCCCAAATATGTTTTCCAAGCTTTTAGAATTCTCTTCTTCCTCAGGAACACCAATTATTCTTAGGTTTGGTCATTTAACATACTCCCAGACTTCTTGGAGGCTTTGTTCATATTTTCTTATTCTTTTTTCTTTGTCATTATTGTATTGGGTTCATTTGAAGACCTTGTCTTCGTGCTCTGAACTTCTTACTTCTACTTGTTCAATTCTATTGCTGAGACTTTCCAGAGCATTTCACATCTCTAAAAGTGTGTCCACAGTTTCCTGAATTTTTTATTGCTTTTTCTTTAAACTATCTGTTTCCTTGAATATTTCTCCCTTCACTTCTTGTATCACATTTTGGATTTCCTTGTACTGGGCTTTGCCTTTCTCTGGTCCCTCCCTAATTAGCTTAATAACTAACCTCCTGAATTCTTTTTCAGGTAAATCAGGGATTTCTTCTTGGCTTGGATCCATTGCTGGTGGACTAGTGTGATTTTGGGGGGCTGTTGAAGAGCCTTGTTTTGTCATATTACCAGGGTTGGTTTTCTGGTTCCTTCTCATTTGAGTAGACTCTGTCAGAGGGAAGGTCTAGAGCTATAGGCTGTTGTTCAGATTCTTTTGTCCCATAGGATATTCCCTTGATGTAGTTCTCTTCATCTTTTCCTATGGATGTGGCTTCCTGTGAGCCAAACCACAATGATTGCTGTCTCTCTTCTGGGTCTAGCCACCTATTGAGTCTACCTGGCTCTGGGCTCATACTGGGGATTGTCTGCACAGAGTCCTGTGATGTGAACTGTCTATGAGTCTCTCAGCTGTCGATGCTAGTGGCTGTTCAGGTGGAGGTGGCTGGGGGTGGGGGGTGCAATGGACTCTGTGAGGGTTCTTAGCCTTGGTGGTTTAATGTTCTATTTTTGTGCTGGTTGACCTCCTGCCAGGAGGTGGTGCTTTCCAGAGAGCATCAGCTGTGGTATTATGGGGAGGAACTGGTGGTGGGTGGGGCCTTAGAACTCCCAAGATTATATGCCCTTTGTCTTCCACTACCAGGGTGGGTAGGGAAGGATCATCAGGTGGGGTGGGGCTAGGTGTGTCTGAGCTCATACTCTCCTCAGGCGGGCCTTGCTACAGCTGCTGTGGCGGATGGGGGTGAGATTCTCAGGTCACTGGAGTTGTGTGCCTAGGAGGATTATGGCTGCCTCTGCTGAGCCATGCAGGTTGTCAGGGAAGTGCAGGAAAGCCAGCAGTCACAGGCCTCACCCAGCTCCCACACAAACTGAAGGGTCAATCTCACTCCCATCGTTCCCCCCATAACAGCCCCCAGACCGTTTCCAGGCAGAGAGTGATAGGGGCTTGAAAACCAGCCCCGGGGCTATCCACCTCCCAGCTGTGAAAATAGGGGCTTGGTTCTTCCCCTGCCAGTGGAGTCCGCACACTGGATTTGCGCCTGCCCCTGAGTTCTGGCCAGGAGGCTTCTCACCCCGTTCAAATTGTTACAGAGTTCAACCAGAGATTTCATTCTCTCTGTGGAGTTTTACCCCCTGCTCCTCTGGCCACCCTTCCAATGGATCCCTGTGGTGTCATGCAGGAATGGCCTGCTAGGGGACCCAGCAAGCTCCCCGGGCCTTTCTGCTGCTTTCTCTACCCCTGTATTTCTCTCTACTCTCCAAATTGACTTAGCTCCAGGTAAAGTCAGAAATTTCTCCCACAAACAGACCTTCAGCTTCTCTAGTGATAAGGGAGGAGACCACCCCTCATATTGTCTTATGCCCAATTACTGCCTCCAAAGAAAGAAGAAGTAAAAACTAAAAGGCAGAAGTGAAATCCACAAGCAGACAGCCCGGTGCCACACCCTGGGCCTGGTAGTTAAAGATCGACCCCTGACCTAATCAGTTACTTGCATAAAAAGGCACTGTGAAGATCCGTGTCCTGTTCAGTTCCTTTCTAATTACCGGTGTATGCAGCCCCTAGTCACATACCCCCTGCTTACTCAATTGATCACGACCCTCTCATGTGGACCCCCTTAGAGTTGTGAGCCCTTAAAAGGGACAGGAATTGCTCACTTGGGGAGCTCTGTTGTTGGAGATGTGAGTCTTGCCAAAGCTCCTGGCCAAATAAAGCCCTTCCTTCTTTAACTCGGTGTCTGAGGGGCTTTGTCTGCAGCTTGTCCTGCTACATTTCTTGGTTCCCTGACCAGGAAGCAATGTGATTAATGGATGGTCGAGGCAGCCCCTTAGGCGGCTTAGGCCTGCCCAGTGGAGCATCCCTGCGGGGGACTCCAGCCAGCTTGAGTGATGCAGATCCTGAGAGCGCTTCCAGGTAGGCAATTGCCCCAGTGGAACACCTCACCAGAGCAGTGTGTGGCAGGCCCCCATGGAGGATCAACACAGTGACTAACAATGGTAAGGAACTGGCACTTGGAGTCCGGACATCTGAAACTTGGTAAGACTAGTCTTTGGAACTTGCCTACTCCATTTGAGTGGAAGCATGGCCTGATCACCCATGGCATGCCCATACCGGCACTTTGTTTTTTTGTTTTTGACTTGACTTGGATTGCTTGATACTTTGGTTTTGGTCTTGACCTGGCTTGGATTTCTCAATACTCTGATTTTGGTTCTGATTCTGGTTTGGTGTAAACTGAAAAAGTCTATGTGTGCCCTTTTTACCCGTTCTTTGTTTTGTGGTGTGCGTGTGGTGTGAGCGTGGTGTTTTGTCTCGAGGAAACATGGGTCAGGCACAAAGTAAGTCCACCCCACTAGGAACTATGTTGAAAATTTTCAAAAAGGGATTTAAGGGATACTATGGAATTACTATGACACCAGGAAAACTTAGGACTTTGTGTGAGATAGACTGGCCAGCATTAGAGGTGGGTTGGCCATCAGAAGGAAGCCTGCACAGGTCCCTTGTCTCGAAGGTATGGCACAGGGTAACCTGTAAGCCAGGGCACCCAGATCAGTTGCCATATATAGATTCTTGGTTACAGCTAGATTTGAACCCCCCACAGTGGTTAAGAGGACAGGCAGCAACAGTACTAGTAGCAAAGGGACAGTTAGTTAAGGAAGGTTCTCGCTCCACCCGCTGAGGGAAGTCGGTACCAGAAGTCCTGTCCAACCCAACACCAGAAGAATCGTGGCAGGAATTGGTACCAGCAGTACCCACCCTCCCTTACTGAGAGGAAGGGCTCCCCACTCCTGAGCCCATAGCATGTCCACCTCCACCAGATAACCACACTCCTAGACCACCCAGAGTAGACAAAAGAGGAAGTGAAGCCACAGGAGAAAATCCTCCATTGGCAGCTCCATTATGGCCCAAGACTGGAGTCCAAATGCCCCTGAGAGAGCAGTGATATACTGGGGTAGATGAGGATGGACACATGGTGGAAAAGCGTGCCTTTGTGTATCAACCTTTCTTCTCTGCTGACCTCATCAATTGGAAAAATAATACACCATCTTACATCGAAAACCCTTAAGCTTTAATTGACTTGCTCCAAACTATTATACAAACTCATAATCCTACTTGGTCTGATTGCCACCAGCTGCTCATCGACCTCTTTAATACAGATGAAAGGCAAAGGGTGCTCCAGGTGGCAACTAAGTGGCTAGAGGGGCACGTCCCAGCTGATTATCAAAACCTCCAAGAATATATAAGAATTCAGCTGCCAGGAGCAGACCCCCATTGGGACCCGAATGAGGGACCAGACATGGAGAGGCTAAGACGGTACTGTGAGGCATTAATAGAAGGTCTAAAGAAAGGGGCTCAAAAGGCTACAAATGTAAATAAGGTTTCTGAGGTCATCCAAGGAAAAGAGGATAGTCCAGTGCAATTCTATGAAAGACTGTGTGAGGCTTACCGTATGTATACTCCTTTTGAGCCACATAGCCCTGAAAATCAGTGCATGATTAACATGGCCTTAGTTAGTCAAAGTGCAGAAGATATCAGGAGAAAATTGCAGAAACAGGTTGGGTTTGCGGGTATGAATATCTCACAGTTACTGGAAATAGCCAATCAAGTGTTTGTAAATAGAGATGCAATAAGGCACAGAGAAAGCCGTAAGGAAGGCGAATGCCAGGCCAGGTGAAACGCCAACTTACTGGCTGTGGCCATTAGGGGAATTTCCTCGAAAGGAGAGGGAAAGGGGGGTTCTGGGAAGAATATGCAGTCTAATCACCCATGCTTGCAATGTAACCAATGCACCTATTGTAAGGAAATAGGAAATTGGAAAGATAAGTGTACCCAACTGAAGGAAAAGCAAGGTAATTTGGAACAAAAGACCTCAGATAAAGATGAGGGAACTTTGTTCAATCTGGCTGAAGGGCTATTGGACTGAAGGGGACCAGGCTTAAGTGCCCCCGAGGATCCCATGGTCAGGATTACAATTAGGGGCAAGGACATTAAGTTTTTGGTCGATACTGGTGCTGAACATTCAGTAGTGACCACCCCAGTTGCCCCCTTATCCAAGAAAACCATTGATATAATCAGAGCAACAGGAGTTTCCACTAAGTAGGCTTTCTATCTACCATGGACCTGCTCAGTGGGTGGACAAGAAATAGTTCACCAGTTCTTGTACATGCCTGACTGTCCCTTGCCCTTGCTGGGAAGAGACTTGCTTAGCAAGCTGACAGCCACTGTCTCCTTTACAAAACAGGGCTCTTTACAGCAAAAGTTGCCCAGAACAGGAGTTATCATGGCCCTTACAGTCCCCCAGGAAGAAGAATGGAGACTTTTTTTTTAACCGAGCCAGGCCAAGGGATAAAACCAGCTCTAGCTAAGCAATGGCCTTGAATATGGGCAGAGGATAATCCTCCAGGACTGGTGGTCAACCAAGCCCCCGTACTCATAGAAGTTAAGCCTGGGGACCAACCAATTAGACAAAAGCAGTATCCGGTTCCCAGGGAAGCTCTTGAAGGAATCCAGGCTCATCTCAGGCACTTGAAAGCCTATGGAATTATAGTTCCTTGCCAGTCTCCGTGGAACACTCCCCTCCTGCCTGTCCCTAAGCCAGGGACCAAGGACTACTGACCAGTACAAGACTTGCATTTGGTCAACCAAGCTACAGTGACTCTGCACCCAACAGTTCCTAACCCTTACACATTGTTAGGGCTGCTGCTGGCTGAGGATAGCTGCTTTACCTGTCTAGACTTAAAAGATGCCATCTTTAGCATCAGAATATCTCCTGAGAGCCAGAAGCTGTTTGCCTTTCAGTGGGAAGATCCGGAGTCAGGTGTCACTACTCAGTACACTTGGACCCAGCTTACCCAAGGGTTTGAGAACTCCCCTACTATCTTTGGGGAGGCCCTGGCTCGAGACCTGCAAAAGTTTCCTGCTAAAGACCTAGGCTGCATCTTGCGCCTGTACATGGATGACCTTCTGCTGGGACACTCCACGGCAGTCGGGTGAGCAAAAGGGATGGATGCCCTGCTTCAGCACCTGGAGGACTGTGGGTATAAGGTGTCCAAGAAGAAAGCTCAGATCTGCAGACAGCAGGTATGCTACCTGGGATTCACTATTCAGAAAGGGGAGTGCAGCCTGGGGTCATAAAGAAAGCAGGTCATCTGCAGCCTACCGGAACCTAAAACCAGGAGGCAAGTAAGGGAATTCCTAGGAGCTGTAGGGTTTTGCAGATTAGGGATTTCAAACTTTGCAATGCTAGCAAAACCTTTGTACAGGGTTACAAAGTGGGGTGGTTGGGAGCGCTTTGAATGGGAACCTCTACAACAGCAAGACTTTTGTAAGTTAAAGGAAAAATTTATGTCGGCCCCAGCCCTAGGACCATCAGATTTGACAAAGCCCTTTACACTCTATGTGTCAGAAAGAGAAAAAACGGCAGTTGGAGTTTTAATCCAGACTGTGGGGCCCTGGCCTACACCAGTGGCCTATCTCTCAAAACAACTAGATGGGGTTTCCAAAGGCTGGCCACCATGTCTAAGGGCCCTGGCAGCAACAACCCTGTTAGCACAAGAAGCAGATAAACTAACCCTTGTGCAAAACCTGAATATAAAGGCCCCCCATGCTGTGGTAACTTTGATGAATACCAAAGGACATCATTGGCTACCAAATGCTAGTTTAATCAAGTACCAAAACTTGCTATGTGAAAATCCCCGCATAACCACTGAAGTCTGTAACACCCTAAATCCCGCCACCTGCTCCCAGTATCAGAGAGCCCGGTCAAGCATAACTGTGTAGAGGTGTTGGACTCAGTTTATTCTAGCAGACCTGACTTTTGGGACCAGCCATGGGCATCAGTAGACTGGGAGTTATACGTGGATGGGAGTAGCTTCATCAACCCATAAGGAGAAAGATGTGCAGGATATGCAGTGGTAACTTTGGATGCTGCCATTGAAGCCAAACCGTTGCCACAGGGCACTTCAGCCCAGAAGCCTGAGCTCATTGCTTTAACTCAGGCTCTAGAACTCAGTGAAGGTAAGAGTAAACATCTACACTGACTCTCGATATGCTTTTCTAACCCTCCAAGTGCATGGAGCATTATATAAGGAAAAGGTCCTGTTAAACTCTGGGGGAAAGGACATAAAATATCAACAAGAAATTCCACAATTACTAGAGGCAGTGTGGAAACCTCAGAAGGCAGCAGTCATGCACTGCAGGGGACACCAGCAAGCCTCCACCTCAGTGGCCTTAGGAAACTCTTGAGCTGATTCAGAAGCTCAAAATATAGCATCTACCCCTTACTGGGCATCAGTAGCAGCCCCCTTACTCCCTCAAACACCTGACCTGGTACCTACCTATTCTAAGGAAGAAAAAGACTTCTTCCATGCAGAAGGGGGGCAAGTAATAAAAGGAGGATGGATCAGACTGCCAGATGGGAGAGTAGCTATGGCACAATTGCTGGGAGCCACAATCATATTGGCCATGCACGAAACCACTCATCTAGGTCAAGAGTCACATGAAAAATTGTTAGGCTGCTACTTCTACATCTCACACTTGCCAGCCCTTGCCAAAGCTGTAGCACAGCAGTGCATTATTTGCCAACAGCACAATGCAAGGTAAGGCCCCACTGTTCCACCCGGCATACAAGCTTATGGAGCGGCTCCTTTTGAGGATTTTGAGGTGGATTTCACAGAAATGCCGAAATGTGGAGGTAACAAGTATTTGCTGGTTCTTGTGTGTACTTACTCTGAGTGGGTGGAGGCGTATCCAACACAAACTGAAAAGGCCTACGAGGTAACCCATGTGTTTCTCTGAGATTTTATTCCTAGGTTTGGACTGCCTTTATGAATTGGCTCAGATAATGGGCGGGCATTTGTGGCTGACTTGGTACAGAAGACAGCAAAGGCATTAGGAATCACTTGGAAGCTACGTGCCACCTACTGACCTCAGAGTTCCGGAAAAGATGGAGTGAATGAATCGGACTATCAAAAATAGTTTAGGGAAAGTATGTCAGGAAATAGGATTAAAGCAGATACAGTCTCTTCCTATGATATTGTTTAAAATTAGATGCACTCCTTCTAAGAAAACAGGACACTCCCCTTAGGAAATACAGTATCATAGGCCTCCTCCCATACTACTGGGGCTTTCAGGCACTCCCCAAGTGTCAGGCGAAATTGAATTACAGCGACAGCTACAGGCTTTAGGAAAAATTACACAAACAATCTCAACTTGGGTAAATGAGAGGTATCCCATCAGCTTACTCTCCCCAGTTCACCCTTTCTCTCCAGGTGATCGCGTGTGGATCAAGGATTGGAACATAGCCCCTTTGTGGCCATGGTGGAAAGGACCTCAGACCATCATCCTGACCGCCCCCAAGGCTGTAAAGGTAGAAGGAATCCCAGCCTGGGTCCACCACAGCCATGTGAATCCTGCAGCCGCTGAAACCTGGGAGGCAAAACAGAGCCTGGACAACCCCTGCAAAGTGACTCTGAGGAGGATGACAAGCCCTGCTCCAGTCACACCCGGAAGCTGACTGGTCTACGCACAGCCAAAACATGAGGAGGATCATTGTGGGACTCACTTTCCTTATAATTTGGACTTGTATAGTAAAAACTTCCACTGATTTTCCTCGCATGGAGGACTGCTCTCAGTGTATACATCAGGTTACCGAGGTAGGACAACAAGTTAAAACAATCTTTCTGTTCTATAGTTACTATGAATGCCCAGGAAATTTAAAAGGAATATGTTTATATAACGACACTCAGTATAAGGTATGTAGCCCAGGAAATGACTGGCCAGATGTGTGTTATGACCCTTTTGAGCCTCCCATGTCCACAGTTTTTGAAATAAAATTAAGGACTGAAGACTGGTGGGGACTCATAAATGATACAAGTAAAGTATTAGCCAGCACAGAAGAAAAAGGGGTGCCCAAACGCATAATCTTGAAATTTGATACCTGTGGTGTCATTAATAGCAATAAGTTAGGAAGGGGATATAGCTCTTTTAGTTGGGAAAAAGGCTATGTGACCAAAAATAAGTACATTTGTCATGAATTAGGACTGCGTAGAAATGAATGTGGATACTGGTCTTGTGTCATTTGGGCCACTTGGAAAAAAAATGAAAAGGATCCAGTCCACCTTCAGAAAGGAAAAAATGGCCCTTCCTGTACTAAGGGACAAGGTAACCCCTTAGAGCTAGGAATAACCAATCCCCTTGATCCACGCTGGAGAAAAGGGGAGAATGTGACCTTAGGAATCAATGGGGCCAGACTGGATCCTCGAGTAAATTTCTTAGTTTGAGGAGAAGTTTACAAACACTCTCCTGAGCCAGTGTTTCAAACTTTCTATGATGAACTAAATGTGCCAGTACCAGAAATTCCAGGAAAAACAAGAAATTTGTTTTTGCAATTAGCCAAGCATGTAGCCCAGTCTCTCAATGTCACTTCATGTTATGTCTGTGGAGGAACTGCACTGGGAGATCAATGGCCATGGGAAGCCTGAAAATTAGTACATACAGACCCAGCTCCTGATGAATTCCTGGCTCAAAAGAATCACCCTAATAATTTCTGGGTCCTAAAAGCCTCAATTATTGGACAATATTGCATAGCTAGAGAAGGAAAAGAATTCACTTACCCCGTAGGATGACTTAGTTGTCTGGAACAGAAACTGTATAACGGCACCACAAAAACAGTCACTTGGTGGAGTTCAAATCACACAGAGAGGAATCCACTTAGTAAATTCCCAAAGTTGCAAACTGTGTGGACCCACCCGGAGTCCCACCGGGACTGGACAGCCCCCACTGGATTATACTGGATATGTGGGCATAGAGCTTATGCCAAATTATCCGACCAGTGGGCAGGTAGTTGTGTTATTGTCACTATTAAACCATCTTTCTTTCTACTGCCCATAAAGACAGGTGAACTCCTGGGCTTCCCTGTCTATGCTTCCAGTGAAAAGAGAAGCAAAGCTATAGGAAATTGGAAAGATGATGAATAGTCCCCTGAGAGAATCATACAATATTATGGGCCTGCTACTTGGGCACAAGACAGCTCGTGGGGATGCCGGACCCCCATTTACATGATGAACCAAATCATACGGTTACAAGCTGTCTTAGAAATAACCACTGATACAACCAGCAGAGCCTTGACTATTCTGGCCTGGCAAGAAACTCAGATGAGAAATGCTATCTATCAAAGTAGATTGGCTCTCGACTACTTGCTAGCAGTTGAAGGAGGGGTCTGTGGGAAATTTAACCTTACTAATTGCTGTCTACACATAGATGATCAAGGGCGAGTGGTTGAAGACATAGTTAGAGATATGACAAAACTGGCACACGTGTCCATGCAAGTGTGGCATGGATTTGATCCTGAAGCCATGTTTGGAAAATGGCTCCCAGTGCTAGGAGGATTTAAAACTCTTATAATAGGAGTTATAATAGTAATAAAAAACTGCTTACTGCTCCCTTGTTTGCTACCTGTACTTCTTCAAATGATAAAAAAGCTTCATCACTACCTTAGCTCACCAAAATACTCCAGCACAAGTGTACTATATGAATCACCATCGATCTGTCTTGCAAGAAGACATGGGTAGTGAGGATGAAAGTGAGAACTCCCACTATTGAGTGAGATTCTCAAATGGGGGGAATAAGGGAGGAGACCACCCCTTATATTGTCTTATGCCCAATTTCTGCCTCCAAAGAAAGAAGAAGTAAAAACTAAAAGGCAGAAATGAAATCCACAAGCAGACAACCCGGTGCCACACCCTGGGCCTGGTAGTTAAAGATCGACCCCCGATCTAATCAGTTATTTGCATTAAAAAGGCACTGTGAAGATCTGTGTCCTGTTCAGTTTCTTTCTAATTACCGATGTATGCAGCCCCCAGTCATGTACCCCTGCTTGCTCAATCGATCACGACCCTCTCACGCGGACCCCCTTAGAGTTGTGAACCCTTAAAAGGGACAGGAATTGCTCACTTGGGGAGCTCGGTCGTTGGAGACGTGAGTCTTGCTAAAGCTTTTGGCTAAATAAAGCCCTTCCTTCTTTAACTCGGTGTCTGAGGGGTTTTGACTGCAGCTTGTCCTGCTACAGTATGGGTGTGTGTTTGGGAGAGGAGGGTCTCCCTTTCTCACTTCCACAGTTGGGGCACTCACAGTTTTGGGAGGGTCTCTTGGATCCTCTAGGAGCAGTCCACTTCCTTCGGAGGGTCTGTGGGTCTTCTTGGGATTGCTGGTTTGTTCTTGCAGTCTATCTGGAGCTAAAATTCACAATGTGAGCTGCCCTCCACTGCTTTGTCCAGAGCTGCAATCTAGTCCCGCCCCCATCCTGTCGGCCATGATCTCACACTACTTAAGATTTTAAATTAGAACTTCTGACATCAAAACACAAAAGAGACAACATTTCAAACTTGATCCACTGAAAACAGGGTAAGTCTAATTCCAAATCCAAATCCAACATTCTAAAACAAGATGCTATCCAAAAATGAAAATTGGTTGCATGACCATTTTTAAAATAACTGTACATATTGAAATAGCTTAAGATTCATAAGAAGTGACAAAAATAGTACAGAGGTTTTCACACACCCTTCACCCACATTCACCCAACGTTAATATCTTGCATAACCATGATGCATGTCAAAACCAGAGTTGCACAGCTCTTAAATCCGTCATCCACATTGAGCATATAAAAGCATCTGGCTACTGGAAATGAAAATAAGGGATTTTTGAAAAGTGATATGTCTTCTGAAAACTCTGCATGTGCTGTGGGTTTCTCTACCACCTAATTCGCAAAAGAATAGGATGTGAATTGCTTGTTTTTTCATCTCAACTTAGAAGAAGAAGCATCAAAGGGAATTCTCAGAGAGCTTAATGTGTATTTCCTGAAGTCTGGGAGTGGGGACACACTGCACTTGAGTGTGACTCCCCTCTGAGCACTCAAGGGTGAGAGACAGGCTGGATAGCAGCTGACTGGTAAGCCAAGGGAATGATGGCTGGGTTGACATAGGCCTGCATACACAGAATTTGTCAGAGCAAGAGATGCATGGATTTTACATAACAGAAATGTGAACCACACACAAGAAAGCTGGCATGAGGTCACCTTATATCCTGTCCAATAGGGCTACCTAGGAGGGCAAAGTCCTCAGTAGAGAGAAGCTGATGGCATTGTCTGACTCATAGGGATTGGAGAGGGAATAAGCAACACACTGAATGAGAGGGCACCATTCACATGAACAGAGTTGCAGAGAGATCCTTGAAGATGGTGTGGAAGCGGAGAGGGGACAAGGAGTGAAATCTCCAAAGAATACATGATGGCCTCTATGAAATCATTACCTTTAAACTCATGCCAGTGCCAGAGAATATTTGAAAATTGTTGTGGGTTTTTTTTTTTAAATAAAAAAACAATCTCAAACTTACAGAAGCATGCATGTACAGTACTAAAAACTTTTTCCTGAATTATTTGAAAGCAAGTTGCCAATATCATGCCTCACTGTGTGGAGTGACATCTTCCTCACCCTGTCCATGCTCTGATACCCTACACAAGACCACCCTCCTCCTTGGGTTCCAACTCTGCACCAGGCTGCCACCCCATGTGTGGCAAGGCATGAACTTTCTTCACCTTGCACAGGCTCTGGCTTCCTTAGGCAGCCCATACTCCCATGCAAATACCCACCTCAACTCATTTGACTCCAGTGTCTGGCCCTGGACAGCCTTCTTGGTGCAGATGCCCTCCTCAGCCTGCTTGGTGTCTGACATGCCACACCAATGCACCCCTCTGAGGCAAGGCCCTCCTCACCCAACTTGGGCTCTGACACCCCATTCTGGGCACCATAGCCAACTGTAATAGTTAATATTGAATGGACTGAAGGAGGCAAAGTGTTGTTTCTGGGTGTGTCTGTGAGGGTGCTGCCAAAGGAGATTAACATTTGAGTCAGTGGACTGGGAGAGGCAGACCCACCCTCAATCTGGGTGGGCATCAGCTAATCAGCTCAGGACCGAATTGTTCAGAATGGGAAAAGACAAGAACTTGGGAAAAGAGCTGCAAAGCCACCTTGTAGTAGCAGCAGTCAAGTAAAACCTCTCCTGGTTATTTTAATTCTTCTCTTTCTTTGCTTTCAGATCTGGAAGGTTAAGAAAGCACAATTATCAGGCTGGGGGAGGAAGGGCTTAGGAAGGGAAAAGGAACCAACTACACCCCTCCTCCAGTTGAAGGCTTCCTGGTAGGGGAGGGAAGATTTATATTTGCTTCAGGTTCAGAGTTTTGCCTTATATGGGATGAGAAATTTTGACTTCCGAATTGAGACTGTGCTTGGTGACTAAGAGTGGCAATCGTTTTATTAGTTAAGTGTGTTAAGGAAAGCCATAGGACTGCTGATGTTTTTTATCCAAGAGCCAAGGGAAAACTTTCCCCATTGAATAAACATAAAAGGAAAGTGAGGGACAAATTATACCACCTTACCATTCCGCTCCATGAGGCCTGCTTGCTCCGTGCCTTCATTACATACATTTGCAGCGGCTGCCAATCAAGAACAAACAGGGGTTTTCTATAATTTCCAAGAGGCCCCAACTGTCTGAAAATCTACAGAGGAAATAAAAGTCCTTATGGTAACCCTTTTTCGGTTCTTCATTTCTTTAAAGATTGACAGGGTTTTGTTTGTTTTGTTTCTTGTTTTGTTTTGTTTATCATTCTGTAATTAGGGATAGTGTTCCAACAACAAAAATATATTATTTCTAGGTAACTGAGGTATAACTCAGAAGACCTCAAGGGCAAAATTCTGCTTTCTCTTTAAATCTCTCGCAAGCACATCTCTAATTTTATTTCTGCCTTTGTTGCTGTCTCATCTTAACTTCATCTTAGTAAAATTGTCATCAAAATCTTCTTGGGAGAGAAGAAGACTCACAGTCCGTGCCCATGGTGGTTTTTATCTGCCTGAACACAAGCCAAACATCTTGGGGCCAGTATCCTCAGAGGTCTTCCTTTATCACTGAGCTCTCCCTTGTACTCACCTCAGCCTCACTGCTGGGTGGGTCTATCTCCTGCCATCTCTGCACCACCCAGGTCCTCCACTCTGCTGAAACTTCTTTTGAGCTATTAGGTTTGGATCATTCCTGGGACTTTTGTAATCTCTCACATTTTAGACGTGGTCCACTGAAAATAGGGTAAGTTTAATTCCAAATCCAACACCTTCATCTCTTTTGAGGGAGGCAAAAATTGATCACCTCTTTCCTAGGTAATGTTTTTGATCTTGTTTTTAGTTTATCTCTGTAATTCCCACTTTGTCTAGCACAGTGCTTTGAACATAATCAGAACTCAGTAAATATCTACTGAATGGATGAATTCATTCCATGAAGAAAGAACATGAAAGGATGATTAATGGAGGCAATTAGCCAGATAATTAAAAAGTATTTTTCCTCTAATATTCGGACATTTCAACAAGAGGATTTTTTGTTAACTACACAGATAATTACTTTAATATACCACATCACTCTTTATACATGTATGGGACCCAATATTTGTATACGCATATGGCCTGACAAAAAATAGGTAACAATTGTTGGATAAAGAATTATATTTGCAGAAATAGAATGGAAAAGATACTGTTAACAGTATTATTTCTGGGAAAAGAGGAAAGGGAATTGTTGGATCAACAAGGTCACTGGTCTTGTAGTTTTTACTATACATACTTCTATATTTATACAGTGTTTTAATTTTTGTGAGCATGTATTTTCAATATTAATTTCTTAAAATTGTATTAACTAAGCAGAAAACTAAGCAGAGATATTGCGGACCTGAACTTTTGAGCTTTTATCTTCATGGGTTCCTATTACGGGATACAATGCCTGTGGGGTAGCAAATGCCTCCAGCGAACAGGCAAGTAAAATACATAAGCAAAGTGGACTGCAATATGGATTGCAGCAAGTGGGGGCAAGGCAAGCCCTGTGCACAGTGGCCAGGTGCTGCCAAGTCCAGCCAATTACTGTTACACAGAAACATGGGACCAATATTGTCAGATCACCCAGTTTTCAAAAGAAGTTCAAAATCTAGAATATTTTCAGAGAAGTTTCCTGATTTTTAAATGAAAGCAATTGATTGAAAAGGTTTCAAGTTTAAGATGCAGGCAAAACAAAATGTCTGTGGCCTAAATTCAACCTGTTTGCACACTCTGACTTAGGTAATAGCCTAGGGTAGATTGTTTGTTTGTTTGTTTGTTTTTAAACAGATGTAGAGGTTTCATGAAATTTTCTCATCCTTTGGCTATTTTTCTCTTATGCAAATTGTCAGTTAATATTCCAGAGTCTACAAAGGGCTGCAGGGATTTCCATGATGACTGAGCAGCAGGGCCCAGAAACCATCAATCCTCTGTAGGTTTATAAACTGATTCCCAGTTGGCACAGCATTCTGGGGTGGTCATAAAGAATAAGGTGTGGGGAGTAGTAGCATGCTTCCTGAGGGCTGCGAGGGCCAATAACTGAAATTAGGTTTATAGAAAATAATCACAATAATGGCAGGGAGTGGCCTTCAAATCCTAGAGCTATGGCCAATTGGAGTATGAAACTCTAAAGGAGCCATGAAGGCCACAAGGTCAGTAATGTGACATTTCAGTAGAAACAGATGTCAAGACAAATAAAAAGCATTTCTTCTCACATTAAAAACATTGAGATGGCAGATATATATGTAAGGAGATAAAGTCCATCCCAAATTCAGGCTTCATAATGAAGATTGAGCCTTAAGGAAAGAATAATCCAGAACAGCCCAATGGAGTCTTATTTTCCATTTAAATCATCTGTAACACTATTCAGTAAAGACCATGAAGACACTGCACTGAAGCAGGTGAATGAATTCTGTCAAGCCACTTGCTGAATTACAGTGTCATGCCAAGTACTTTCTCCTTACATATAATAATATCTACCATGCCACTTACCAGTGCTCACTACTGAAAATTTAGCTGAAAGCCAAGAAATAAACGTTAACACACAAAAGCCCTCAAGGCATCTAAAACCAATCTCACAAGGCCAGGCAATAAGGATCACAAGGCTGATGAATGGGGCACCTTTTCATATAGCACATATTAACAATACTTAACACACAAAGCTAAAATAATGGGCTCTCTGATTCTTCCATTAAAGTAATTTGGAAGCGGCAAGTAAGGACAATACCTGGCACATAGTAGGCACTCCACAAATTTATTGAGAAACAAATTAGAAACAAAACAGCTAGAATTATCAGCCAACTACCTGACAGGGAGAGAGGACATGTCCTGAAAAGTGGACACAGACCTAAAGTAATCTATTATTCTGAAGCTATTAGGGGTACAAATAAAGCTCCTGAGAGCAGCACTCTGCACTGCACAACACAAAGCTCCTCTTACACCCTGGTTAAGAGGCTCAGCTTTGTAGCCAGAATGCCTGGATCCAATTGCTACCTTCCAGCTGGGTGAACTTGGTTAAGTACCTTAATCTCACTTAACATTGGTTTCCTCATCTGTAAACTCTGCCTCATAGGGTTGTGAGAATTCAATTAGTTAATACATGCAAAACTCATAGAATGGTGCAGGTACATAAAAAACATTCAATAAAGACTAGCTATGGACAAAAATACCATCATCATGAAAAAGACTACCTTATGTTCAGGATGATCTAATTAATAAGGCAGGAAAGTAAATAACAAAGGTATGGAAGATCTTCATCCAAAATTATTAAAACAAAATGTTTTGGTTTTGTAGAGAGCTGTTTTTAATTATCTGGAAAATTCATGTGAAATACTCCATTGAAAAGCAAATCTGCAGAGCTGAGGACAGTGTTCTGTGAAACACTGGAATTAGAGTGCCTGGACACGAGTTTCAGCTCTGCCAATTGCCAGCTGTGTAGCACTGGGCAAGACACTTAAGCATGCTTCAGTTTTCTCATCCATAAAATTAAGATCATAGAAAAGTTGTTATCAGAACTATATTATGTCTTCCATGGGCCCTGGGTACATTTGCCTTTATGAGTTGCTTCCTCCCTAAAATAATATTAAAAGTTGTTTGTACCACTGACTGAACTGCTGTAAAGACAAATATAATCTAGGCTGGTGATGTGATTTGATTGTCTCCCCAAAATCTGATGTTGAAATGTAATCTCAAAGATGGCTGAATAGGAGCAGCTCCGGTCTGCAGCTCCCAGTGAGACCAACATAGAAGGTGAGTGATTTCTGCAATTCCAACTGAGGTACCAAGCTCATCTCACTGGGACTGGTTAGACAGTGGGTGCAGCCCACAGAGGGTGAACAGAAGCAGAGTGGGGCATTGCCTCACCCAGAAAGTGCAAGGGGTTGGGGAACTGCCTCCTCTAGCCAAGGGAAGCCTTGACGGACTGTGCCATGAGGGACAGTGCTGTCTGGCCCAGACACTAGGCTTTTCCCATGGTTTTCACAACCTGCAGGCCAGGAGATTCCCTCGGGTGCCTACACCACCAGGACACTGGGTTTCAAGTACAAAACTGGGTGGCCGTTTGGGCAGACACTGTGCTAGCAGCAGGAGTTTTTTCTTTTTCATACCCCAGTGGTGCCTGGAATGCCAGCAAGGCAAAACTGTTCACTCCTCTGGAAAGGGGGCTGAAGCCAGGGAGCCAAGTGGTCTAGCTCAGTGGATCCCACCCCCATGAAGCCCAGCAGGCTACGATCACTGGCTTGAAATGCAGTCTGAAGTCGATCTGGGATGCTCAAGCTTGGTGGGGGGAGGGGCATCCACCATTACCGAGGCTTGAGTAGCAGTTTTCCCCTCACAGTGTAAACAAAGCCACTGGGAAGTTCAAACTGGGCAGAGCCCACTGCAGCACAGCAAAGCTGCTGTAGCCAGACTGCCTCTCTAGATTCCTTCTCTCTGGGCAGCACATCTCTGAAACAAAGGCAGCAACCCCAGTCAGGGGATTATAGATAAAACTCCCATCTCCCTGGGACAGAGCACCTGGGGGAAGGGGGGCTGTGGGCGCAGCTTCGGCAGACTTAAACGTTCTTGCCTGCTGGCTCTGAAGAGAGAGCAGATCTCCCAGCACCGTGCTCAAGCTCTGCTAAGGGACAGCCTTCCTCCTCAAGTGGGTCCCTGACCCCCCGTGCCACCTGACTGAGACATTTCCCTACAGGGGTCGACAGACACCTCATACAGGAGAGCTCTGGCTGGCATCTGGCAGGTGCCCTTCTGGCACAGAGCTTCCAGAGGAAGGAGAAGGCAGCAATCTTTGCTGTTCTGCAGCCTTCACTGGTGATACCCAGGGAAATAGAATCTGAAGTAGACCTCCAGCAAACTCCAGCAGACCTGCAGAAGAGGGGGCCTGACTGTTAGAAGGAAACCTAACAAACAGAAAAAAATAACATCAACATCAATAGAAAGGACACCCACATAAATACCCTATGCAAAGGTCATCATCATCAAAGATCAAAGGTAGATAAATCCATGAAGATGGGGAAAAACAAGTGCAAAAATGCTGAAAATTCCAAAAACCAGAATGCCTCTTCTCCTACAAAGGATCACAACTCCTCACCAGCAAGGGAACAGAACGGATGGAGAATGAGTTTGACCAACTGACAGAAGGAGGCTTCAGAAAGTAGGTGATAACAAATTCCTCTGAGCTAAAGAAGCACGTTCTAACCCAGTGCAAGGAAGCTAAGAACATTCATAAAATGTTACAGGAACTGCTAACTACAGTAACCTGGTATGAGAAGAACATAAATAACCTGATGGAGCTGAGAAACACAGCAAAAGAACTTCATGAAGCATACATAAGTATCGATAGCCGAATTGATCAAGGGGAAGAAAGGGTATCAGAGATTGAAGATCAACTTAATGAAATAAAGTGTGAAGACAAGATTAGAGAAAAAGAATGAAAATGAATGAACAAAGCCTCCAAGAAATATGGGATGATGTGAAAAGACCAAATCTATGTTTGATTGGTGTACCTGAAAGTGACGGGGAGAATGGAATCAAGTTGGAAAACACACTTCAGGATATTATCCAGGAGAACTTCCCCAACCTAGCAAGACAGGCCAACATTCAAATTCAGGAAATACAGAGAATATCCCTAAGATACTCCTCGAGAAGAGCAAGCCCAAGACACATAATTGTCAGATTCACCAAGGTTGAAATAAAGGAAAAAATGTTAAGGGCTGCCAGAGAGAAAAGTCAGGTTACCTACAAAGGGAAGTGTATCAGACAAACAGCAGATCTCTCTGCAGAAACCCTGTAAGCCAGGAGAGAGTGAGGGCCAATATTCAACATTCTTAAGGAAAAGAATTTTCAACCCAGAATTTCATATACAGCCAAACTAAGCTTCAAAAGTGAAGGAGAAATAAAATCCTTTAGGGACAAACAAATGCTGAGGGATTTTGTCATCACCAGGCCTGCCTTATAAGAGCTCCTGAAGGAAGCACTAAATATGGAAAGGAAAAACCAGTACCAGTCACTGCAAAAACATAGCAAAATGTAAAGACCATCGACACTATGAGGAAACTGCATCAACTAATGTACAAAATAACCAGCTAGCATCATAATGACAGGATCAAATTCACACATAACAATATTAATTTTAAATGTAAATGGGCTAAATGCCCCAATTAAAAAACACAGACTGGCAAATTGGATAAAGAGTCAAGACCCATTGGTGTGCTGTATTCAGTAGACCCATCTCATGTGCAAAAACACACATAGGTTCAAAATAAAGGGATGGAGGAATATTTACAAAGCAAATGGAAAGCAAAAATAAGCAGGGGTTTCAATCCTAGTCTCTGATAAAACAAACTTAAAAGCAACAATGATCAAAAGAGACAAAGAAGGCCATTACATAATGGTAAAGGGATCAATTCAACAAGAAGAGCTAACTATTCTAAATATATATGCACCCAGTATAGGAGAACCCAGATTCATAAAGCAAGTCCTTAGAGACCTACAAAGAGACTTAGACTCCCACACAATAATAGTGGAAGACTTTAATACCCCACTGTCAATATTAGACAGATCAGTGAGACAGAAAATTAACAAGGATATTCAGGACTTGAACTTAGCTCTGGACGAAGTGGGCTTAATAGACATCTACAGAACTCTCCATCACAAATCAACAGAATATACATTCTTCTCACCACCACATAGCACTTATTCTAAAATGGACCACATAATTGGAAGTAAAACACTCCTCAGCAAATGCAAAACAACAGAAATCATAAGAAACAGTCTCTCAGACCACAGTGGAATCAAATTAAAACTCACGATTAAGAAACTCACTCAAAACTGCACAACCTCATGGAACCTGAACAACCTGCTCCTGAATGACTACTGGGTAAATAACGGAATTAAGGCAGAAATAATTAAGTTCTTTGAAACCAATGAGAACAAAGACACATCATATCAGAATCTCTGGGACACAGCTAAAGAAGTGTTTAGAGGGAAATTTATAGAACTAAATGCCCACAAGAGAAAGCAGGAAAGGTCTAAAATTGACACCCTAACACCACAATTAAAAGAACTAGAAAGCAGAGCAAACAAATTCAAAAGGTAACAGAAGACAAGAAATAACTAAGATCAGAGCAGAACTAAAGGAGATAGAGACACAAAAACCCCTTCAAAAAAAATCAGTGAATCCAGGAGCTGGTTTTTTGAAAAGATTAACAAAATAGCTAGACCACTGGCCAGACTAATAAAGAAGAAAAGAGAGAAGAGTCAAATAGACACAACAAAAAAATGATAAAGGGTATATCACCACTGATCCCACAGAAATAAAAACTACCATCAGAGAATTCTATAAACACTTCTATGCAAATAAACTAGAAAATCTAGAAGAAATGAATAAATTCCTGGACACATACACCCTCCTGAGACTAAAGCAGGAAGAAGTTGAATCCCTGAATAGACCAATAACAAGTTACAAAATTGAGGCAGTAATTAATAACCTACCAACCAGAAAAAGACCAGGACCAGACGGATTCACAGCCAAATTCTACCAGAGGTACAAAGAGGAACTGGTACCATTCCTTCTGAAACTATTCCAAACAATAAAAAACAGGGACTTCTCCCTAACTCGTTTTATAAGGCCCACATCATCCTGATAACAAAACCTGGCAGAGACACAACACGGAAAGAAAATTTCAGGCCAATATCCCTGATGAACATTGATGTGAAAAAACTCAATAAAATACTGGCAAACCAAATCCAGCAGCACATCAAAAAGCTTACCCAACATGATCAAGTTGGCTTCATCCCTGGGATGCAAGGCTGGTCCAACATATGCAAATCAATAAATGTAATCCATTACATAAACGGAAGCAATGATAAAACCCACATGATTATCTCAATAGATGCAGAAAAGTCCTTCAACAAAATTCAATACCTCTTCATGCTAAAAACACTCAATAAACTAGGTATTGATGGAACATATCTCAAATAATAAGAGCTATTTATGAGAAACCCATAGCCAATATCATACTGAATGGGAAAAAGCTGGAAACATTCCATTTGAAAACTGGAATAAGAAAAGGATGCCCTCTCTCACCACTCCTGTTCAACATAGTATTGGAAGTTCTGGCCAGGGCAATCAGGCAAGAGAAAGAAATAAAGCGTATTCAATAGGAAGAGAGGAAGCCAAATTGTCTCTGTTTGCAGATGGCATGATTGTATATTTAGAAAACCCCATCGTCTCAGCCCAAAATCTCCTTAAGCTGATAAGCAACTTCAGCAAAGTCTCAGGATATACAATCAATGTGCAAAAATCACAAGCATTCTTATACACCAATAACAGACAAACAGAAAGCCAAATCATGAGTGAACTCCCATTCACAATTGCTACAAAGAGAATAAAACACCTAGGAATACAACTTACAAGGGATGCAAAGGACTTCTTAAACTACAAACCCCTGTTCAAGGAAATAAGAGAGGACACAAATAAATGGAAAAACATTCCATGCTCATGGATAGGAAGAATCAATATCGTGTAAATGGCCATACTGCCCAAAGTAATTTATAGATTCAATGCTATTTCCATCAAGCTACCATTGACTTTCTTCACAGAATTAGAAAAAACTGCTTTAAATTTCATGTGGAACCAAAAAAAAGCCAGTATAGCAATGACAATCCTAAGCAAAAAGACCAAAGCTAAAGGCATCGCAGTACCAGACTTCAAACTATACTGCAAGGCTACAGTAACCAAAACAACATGATACTGGTACCAAAACAGATATATAGACCAATGGAACAGATCAGAGGCCTCAGAAATAACATCGCACCTCTACAACCATCTGATCTTTGACAAACCTGACACAAACAAGCAATGGGGAAAGGATTCCCTATCTAATTAATGGTATTGGGAAAACTGGCTAGCCATATGCAGAAAACTGAATGTGGACCCCTTCCTTAAACCATATATAAAAATTAACTCAAGATAGATTAAAGACTTAAACATAAGACCTAAGACCATAAAAATCCTAGAAGAAAACCTAGGCAATACCATTCAGGACATAGGCATGGGCAAAGACTTCGTGAATAAAACATCAAAAGCAATGGCAGCAAAAGCCAAAATTGACAAATGGGATTTAATTAAACTAAAGAGTTTCTGCACAGCAAAAGAAAGTATCATTAGGGTGGACAGGCAACCTACAAAATGGGATAAAATCTTAGCAATCTATCCATCTCACAAAGGGCTAATATCCAGAATCTACAAGGAACTTAAACAAATTTTTGAGAAGAAAACAACCCCATCAAAAAGTGGGCAAAGGATATGAACAGACACTTCTCAAAACAAGGCATTCATGCGGCCAACAGACATATGAAAAAAAGCTCATCATTACTGGTGGATGACACTGGAAAATCAAAACCACAATGAGATACCATCTCACACCAGTTAGAATGGTGATCATTAAAAAGTCAGGAAACAATAGATGCTAGAGAAGATGTGGAGAAATAGCAATGCTTTTACGTTGCTGTTGGAGTGTAAATTAATTCAACCATTGTGGAAGACAGTGTGGTGATTCCTCAAGGATCTAGAACCAGAAATATTATTTGAGCCAGCAATCCCATTATTGGTTATATACCCAAAGGATTCTAAGTCATTCTACCCTAAAGACACATGCACACATATATTTATTGTAGCACTATTTACAATAGCAAAGAGTTGGAATCTACCCAAATGCCCACCAATGATAGACTGGATAAAGAAAACGTGGCACATATACACCATGGAATACTATGCAGCCATAAAAAAGAATGAGTTCATACCCTTTGCAGGGACATGGATGAAGCTAGAAACCATCATTCTCAGCAAACTAACACAGGAACAGAAAACTAAACACTGCATGTTCTCACTCATAAGTGGGAGTTGAACAATGAGAACACATGGACACAGGGAGGGGAACATCACAAAACGGGGCCTGTTGGGGGGGTGGGGGGTAAGGGGAAGAGTAGCATTAGGAGAAATACCTAATGTAGATGACAGGTTGATGGGTGCAGCAAACCACCATGGCACATGTATACCTATGTAACAAACCTGCACATTCTGCACATGTATCCCAGAACTTAAAGTATAATAAAAATAAATCAAACTCACAAACAAAAAAGAAAGAAATATAATCTCCAGTGTTGGAGGTAGAGCCTAGTGGGAGATGACTGGATCATATGGATAGATTTTGTGTGAATGGTTTAGCACCATTTTCCTTGGTGCAGTGATGCAATCACAGCTCACTACAGGCTTAACATCTTGGGCTCAAGCATTCCTCTGTCCTCAGCCTCCCAAGAGGCTGGGACTACAGGTGCATGCTGCCATGCACAGCTAATTATTTTTTATTTGGAAAGACAAGGTCTTGCTATGTTGCCCAGGCTAGTCTTGAACTCCTGGTCTCAAGCGATCCTCTTGCACTGGCTTGACAACCACCTTTGAATTCTTCATTCATGCGCAGGGGCTCAAAATCCATTCCCCTCTCAAGCCCCTTGGCCAGCCTCTGGTCCTCCAGAGAGCAGTCTCTCAGACACTGTCCTCACTACCAATGTAAACTCATAAGCACAATTTAGTCAAGTTACTTCTTGTGCCTGTGTGTCTGCTTTCCCTTGAACCATGCACTGTACATGAGCAAGTAGCTCAAGACAAGAAATGGATGAGCTTTACTTTCCTCATTCTCATCTCTGCTTCCCGATGTGGAAGCATTTCCAAGTGTCTGAACTCCTAAGACGAGTGTTGGGCCAGATCCCAACACACGCATAAAACTAAAAGGATACCCTTCATCCAACAGCTTTTTTTTTCTTTTCCTTCTTTACCTGTCTCTAGCTGCATCTTCTTATTTGTGTTTTAAGTTAGACAGTGTTGAGAGCAGGAAGTCACCATTTAGTATTCAAAGAGGCATTCTGATCTGGCCATGACAAGGTAGAGAATAAAATAAAACCCATTGTAAAACCCTTCAAAGTAATCTGAGTAAGCTGTGCTGATTTCATAGTGACCAGCCACAAGCTTCTGGCTGCCAGCACCTAGATTGAATTTCTCTGCTACCAATAAATATGGGAGAAATCTTTTGCCAATTCTCTGGAGAAATAAAAACAAGATATACGAAGATCAGATATTCCATATTTATTTTGTAGGAATTGATAATTGCTTTATCTTGAGAATTTAGGCTGAGAAGAGTTTGAATTTACATGTGAAAGTTATGGTCATCTTCAGCTAATTCAGTCCCTACCTCATCCTTTTATTGGTCACATTATACAAAATCATAAGATAGTTATCATTTTATATCATTCTCTTAAAGTAAAAACAACCTGGAAATCATCTCGTTTACTCACTTCATTTTACAGATGAGGAAACTGAGACCCAGAGGAGCAAAGCTCAGGGTCACACACCACATATTAGGTAGTGTTAGGAGCACAGATGGAACTGGCTTCTGGCTCCCTGTTAGCCCTGCCCCAATTTTACAGCACAAAGAATCAAAGAAAAGAAATGTTATCTTAGTATTTGTGAAGTTTTTTTTGATTCAATGCCAAATAAATTAGCTTCAGATTCAAAACTCCTTTATATAATAATTCAAAGACCTAAAACGCATCGGGAAAACTTATTCAAAATTTGCAACATACAAACATTATTGTTCTTATTAAATTTAAAAATATTTGTGTACTTGCACACATACAGACTTACAAGTCAATAAGCCC
Organism: Pan paniscus; assembly: GCF_029289425.2. Classification (NCBI taxonomy): domain Eukaryota; kingdom Metazoa; phylum Chordata; class Mammalia; order Primates; family Hominidae; genus Pan; species Pan paniscus. Next base: position 107,806,603 of record NC_073253.2, read on the forward strand.
TAGAATTTGAGCTTATCCAGAAACTTGCTTGTTTATTTTCTTCCAGGAACCCATTTAATGACAGTTCGAGGACAATGAAACCTTAGCGTTACAGGGTTCATAATTGATACTGGTGTTCCAGTAATAATCATATACTGGAATTACTTTCACCAAGTATGGCCTTAGTGGAAATAACCAAAATAAGGTTTGATTTAATTCATGTCAACGATATTGCATTAAGTGTTAAAGAAGGGTGTAGGCAACGGTGGTAGAGCTGGACATAGCTGACCTGAAACATGGCCTGGGGTCCAGGCATACTAGACTAGCCTTGCCCTGATATAGTCGCTGTGCCCAAGAGAAAGAAGTGACTCGTTTTCCAGGCCCACAATTCCTGCTGTGGCTGAGTGACTATGGAGAATTATGCCAATTATGATGCAGCTGTCATAAAGTCTGGAGGGGTCTAGAAAGCCTCTGCCCATGCTGTTCAGCAGGAAGAAGTCTCTCTGTGGCTTGGAAGTCTCCCAGGTTCCAGCAGAGGAGCTTTCTGGGCTGAAAAGCCTTTGACACCAGCGATGACAGGCCCAGGAGGAGAGTATCCATGAGAGGACCATTTCCAGAAAAAAAAAAAAAAAGCAAGAAGCACAAAGAACACCCAGATGGGGCTGGAGATTGAGAGTACCTGCTGGATGTCTGGCTGAGCTGGTCTCCTTCAGTTGCCTGAGGAGATAGTGCATGCCCCTGATTTGGAGGAATGCCTGGTCTGTCACTGGCACTGATACACTTTGGACCAGGTTGTATGGAAGGCACTATATGCCAGATGCCTGTCTGTCTGACCATGTTTCCGTCACCCAGAAGCAGCTGGCCTGAAAGAATGGTGGACTGATTCATTGAAAAGTAGGTTACAGTGCCGGTTAAAAGACAATATCCTCAAAGGACCGTGTTCTGTCTTATAGGACACAGTATATGTTAGAATTAATGACCAGTATTTGGTGCTGTCTCATCCACAGCCAGAATACATGGGTCCAGGAATCAAGGATGGATGGCAGAGTGGTTCCTCCCACTAATACACTTGATAAGCTTCTTACAGAATTTACGCCCCCCATTCCTGCAATGGCAATCTGCACTGGTTTGAAGCACTTATTCTAAAGGAAAGAATGCTTCCTTTCAGGAACACAGCAATGATTCCATTGAATTGGAAAAGTAGGCTGTCAAGTGGTCATTTGGGGGTACTCATGCTCCTGAACCCACAGGCAAAGAGGAGGATTACTCTACTGGCTGGGATGATTGATCCTGAATACCAAGAACAAATTGTGTTGTGTAAACTAAAAATAAAATCCTACCCTGCCCCCGCCAACCCTGGCCTCTCTACTGAGAACAGACTCTCTTGTAGCTGAGGGGACCCCAGAAAAAGCTTAAAACTGAGTTCCTGACCATCATGGGACAGCAGGTCAGACTACCTCATTAGACCTCCTTTTATGGCTTAGACAGAACAAGTGACCAGCCTAAATGTTAAAATAAAGATCATAAGTTTAACACAACAGACTCTTGGTGACAATAAGATACCAACATATAAAAAGGACCTAAGGCCATGTCAGGCAAGAGTTAAGTCACGCACCCCTACACTTGAAGAATAATCTATGTTCTAACTGTCACAAAATTTTTCTTTTTCTCTAGCAACTAAACAAGCACTGGCCTCAAGATAAGCACGATTAAAACAGTCACAACTCATCCAGCTCTCAGACGCTGACTCACTGGACTGTTCCACCAGCCATAACTACAGTTTTCACTGGACAAGAGACTGACTTCAATAACTTTCCCCAGATAAGAAAACCACCAACGCTGGACTGGTCCTGGCCAGTTTACAAAGATTATGCACTTGCATCCCTTCATGTCTTGAAAAGATCTTTTGAAGTACAGGGCCTCATTATAATACACTTAAATGTTACATCTCCACCCCAAAGTGAACATGGGTTTTATGTTACTTGCATGTTTGTTCAAGACGTATGCATCAGGGCCACCTTCATGAATATTCACAGCTCCTCCTGTAACCTGTTGAATATATATGTTTAGTCAACCTGTTCAGTATAAAACTTATACCCCAACCCCTCCTCCTTCCAAGTGCCTGTTTCTGGGCTTCAGTCAGAGGCTGTACTTCCCAGTCTGAAGGATGGCCATCTTATAGGCTGTAACACTTTAGATGAAATAGTCTCCTCTCCCGTTCTAAATTTATACATCTTGTGATTTTTAAGTTAACAGTTGCTACTGCAAAATGAAGGTAGGGAGGACCATGTATCAGATGCTGGGGATTTTCTGGGATGTATCTTAGTACTTCCATGAGTAATAAAGTTAATGGAAAATTCCAGCAATTAAAACAAGAGAGAACCACTGAGGTCTCAGACACTTAGGAATTCATTCCAACATTTATTCAGGAATTGATATTTGCATTACCCCTAAATACTGGGGCATGATAAACTAGCATCATCACTCCCCTTAGAACCAGCATCATCACACCCCCTAGAGACCCCAGTACCAACCAGTTAGCACCTCTCCTTGAAGGTCACGGTCCTACCTATTCACTACCAGGGGCCACCTTCAAAATCCTGAGGCAATAGTACAATGCAATGACCCTCAACCCGGTCTCAGAAGTTTCAGTTTCAGCTCTGCGGGGCACCCCCTCCTTCAAGTTTCTAAACTTTAACGACTCCAAACTCTTTCATGTATTCACCCAGTTCTAGAGCAGTAACTGCTTCTACGATTTCTGCCTTCTCAGGGTTTCCTTTCTGCCTTTTCATTTCTTGAGTACTTGATTTAAAAATCTTTATATGAAATCTCCCTGTTCAAATAATCAGTGTGATTTCTGTCTCTTGACTGTACAGTTGATCTTCCATAAACCCTATGAGATTATATCCATTTTTCAGATGAGAAAACAGACACATAGAACAGATGAGTAACTGGACCAAGGCCACACAACCAGTACAACACAGGAATAGGACTTAAACCCGGGTCTTTCTCATTGCAAAGCCCTTGTTCTTTTAAACACTGCACAGTTCTGCAAGATGAAGGCAGATCTTTTACATTGTTCTCTGGCCTCTTCTAGCAATGATACTGGTATTCAAATTAGACTGGGTGGAAACAAGGTAGGTCATGTAAATGCAAGAGCGAGTGCACCTGGCAGCTTTAAGAGAATATATGACACAGGGTCCAAGTGAATTATCTTCCAAAACACTCAAGTAGCCTGCAGACATGATTGGAGATACTGTAGTAATCTCCAAGAAAACATGAGGAGCTTCTGGAACACTGAGATAGTTAAATATTTTTGCCTTTAGAAAATAGATATAGAGATATTTAGTCTTGACATTAAACCCCAGGAAAAACCTAGGATGACCCCATGTGTACTTTTAACAAAAACTGCCTGATCTCTGGTTGGACACATTGGATACATTCTGGAGGGACATCAAGAAGTGCTGCTGCCACCTCCAGCCAAGGGCTGGGCATGGGACTCAAGCCAATCGGATACTCTCTCCTTAAAATGTGATTCTTGATCAGAGAAACAAAAGACTAAAACTATTGTTGCTGAAACAGTAGCAGTACCATGAAAATACTGTTCATTAGTTTCAATTGCACATATTCACCTGAAAGTTACAAGGAGAAGACTATAACTTCTTTATGTTCAGGGACTTAATGCTCAGAGTTCATATTGTTAACCATTAGATCCAAAGTGCCCAGCACAGTGCCTGGCATAGAGTAGGTGCTAAATAAATATCAGCTGTGTGAATAAATAAAAATAATAAAGAATTTCCAACAATTTAACAATGCAATTGTTATATCATGAAGTAGTGAGTTCCTTGTCACTGAAGAAATTAAAATAGAGCCCATCTCTCAGCATGACAAAAAAAATTCCTGCATTGAGTAGGTGGTCTCCAAAAAGCATTCTACTTCTGGCTTTGTAATTCCACAACTATTTCTTATTTACTCTTAAAAAACATATTTTAAAGTAAAAATAGAACACCATATTCACACAATATACAGAACACAAACTAGGTGGTCGGGACAAAAGATATATGACATTTTTTCAAAAGTAGGGTAGCATTTCTTCACATGCTCACAAAAAAGGCCAGCAAAAGCTGTTGCAGGAGATGTAAACCATCACTGGACTTGTTTGCAGTGACCTACACTTGATCTATTTCTAGTCTCAAGGAAAGCGAAATAAGAAAATGGATAGTTTGGTTGCCATGGTTATTCCCAGCCACCAGCTCACCTTACCACCCATTTTCCATCATTTCTAATAAGCTAGTTTCCCAGAGTGATATTGTAGGAGCCAATAACCCAGGCTCTTTATTAAATGGTTTCCCCTGGTGCCACCCTCATCCAGCCACTTTTTACAGCTTTCCTTTGTCTCACCAGTCTTCAGCATGGCTCAGGAATGAAAAATACTCACCTAAAACTACCAAGATTTTTCAGTGCAGGGAAATCTTGTGCTTGGTTGCATCCACTTAAGATTCTGAATGGTTTATGTGTTCCTGAACTTTAAGGATAAATTCCTCTGTGGCCAAGGGGAAAAAAGTTGAGATGGTGGGTTGCTATTTTCTTTAACATTGATTTTACTTACTTTATAATCAGCGTACTTTGCCTGGGAAAGGAAGGTGACATTTAAGAAAACAGTCTGGAGAATGTGCTGTCTGGTGAAACTCAGCTAGATTTCAGATTTCTTTAGTAGCTAACAAAGACAGTAGCTCAACTTTTGGCAGAAGCCCATGAGAATGGAAAGTATCCATTTGGAGTCTCTTAGGAGATACTTTGTGGGAAATTGTGCTTCCTTGGTAAATTCTGGGCTATATTACAGCAGGCTGTGGAAGTGTGGCTTTCTATACACACACAGTTTTTTAAAAGGTATTGCTAGTGACACAGATCTACACATCTAAACACTAGGTGGCAACCTTGCCTTTTGTGTCACCAATCAAAGCCATTTTACAGAACCATAATATTTAAGGAAATATATGGAACCATCAAATCTCAGCCTTCTTCTTCACCAGTTTTATTTTAATATTGGCATCCAGATATTACAAACGGCCAAAGGCCATTCTTAAAAGCAGATCCAAATTAGGGGAGGATTAAATGTATATAGACTTGAGTTTTCATAGCATTCACCGGAAGGAACATCAGCAGCCTCACAACTGTTAGAATTCCCTCCCGCTCTGGGTGTGGACATTCATTGATTAAACGTTTATTTCAGGCAGTGGGGATTCTCTGGTGAACAAGAGACAAGGTCCTTGCTTTTGTGGAGCTTGCACTGAAGTAGAGGAGACAGATACTAACCAAGTAAATGAAAATAATTTTAGGTAATAATTTCAATGAAAAATAACACCGTAATGGAATAGAAATAGGGCATGAGGGGAAGAGAACAGTGCCAGGAAAGGCCTTAGAGAAGCTGGCATGTGACCTGAAGCCCAGATGAGAAGGAGCCAGCCAGACCAAGGGCTGGGGGAAGAGTGGTCCAGGCAGAGCGAAGAGCAAGTGCAGCAGCCCTGGGTAAGGACAAGCTTTGGGTGTTTCAGAATAGAAAGAAGCCAGTGTAGCCAGAGCATGGAGAGGGGAGGGAAAGGTGGGATAAAATGAGGCTGGAAGACCATCCGGGTTCAGACCACATAAGGACTGGTTGGCCAAGGAAGGAGATGAATTGTATTCTAAGTTCGATAGAAAGCAGTGGAGGAAGAGTCCAAAGGGCGAAGGGACTCGAGTTCACCTTCGCTGTTATCGCCAAGGATGTATTCTGCTCCGGACAACATTCACATTGCTCCAACCTAGGACCTCTCAGCCCAGAACAGAGCTCAGAGGCCCAGCACACCCCAACGAAGGCATCCTTTAGAGCGTGGATCCCTGCAAGGAAAAGGTAGAGGCAGAGGCAACATTTTGGAAACACTGAACCCTGTGGCCAGTACCCATTTTCCTCTGAGAAAGTATTTCAATCCACAAACCTCCTTTAGGCCAGAAAGGAAAAACAAAAGAGGTAGAATTTCCCACTGTGATATGCACAGATCAAATTTAGGCTCTAGGACACCTGAGTTCTGTGTGGCTCTCTTTTTTGCCTGGCACCAAACAATGAAGCTTTATGATAAACAATGATGGTGACAATTTGACAGGAGACTTGGTCTATCTCTTGCACTAACTAAGGCATTTTAGTCAGAGGGCAAACATTCCGTAGTAAATGAAGGCTGGCTCAGTTAGCCTGAAGCAAGACTTTCCTGTCCACGCAGTCATACCCAGAGTTGTTTATGAGCTGCTCTGCTTACTTAGCTTTGTGGTGGGGCACTGACTGGCATCTCAGCAGGCTGGAGTAGAAGGGAAGAGGAGGCCTTGCCACCTGACTACACAAAACAAAGGTGTAGGACTGCATTTTCCCACATAAGTGCATGTGGGCACGCAAGTGCTCACAGACCGATAAGCTGCTTTTTTGTGACTTTTCCCCTTTTTGAGGTTGTTCTGGATGAATGTCATTACCTGAGAAACTGGCCCATACAAGTGACATAAGTGAAGAATGTATATGTTGCAGGGTCTGCATCCAAGAGGAGAGGATGTGCCCCATCGAAAGGGAACAGCTGCCACCCAGCTCCAGTCAACTGTTTCCATGCAGGGATGTGGGGCCAATGCTGTAAGATCTCCTGATTTGTCTACAGAAACCGGAAATCCAGATTTTTTTTGTGCAATCTCCTCTTTAAATGTTTGCAAATGATTTAATAAAAAATATCGCTGAGCTGCCAAGTAAATTGTGTCTGTGGGCTTTACACGGTCTGTGGGTCTCTCATGTATGAACTCTGCTTTAGTCAATTTTCTAACATTTATGAAAATTTCAAGTGTATAGAGAAGGTGAAATAACTACAGTGCACAGCTCTAGATGCCTATCACCTAGATTCCACTTGCTTTCTCACCTATCTTTTCATTTATTTATTTTAACTGTATGGGAATTTGAAGGGGCAGGAAAGAAGGAAGGAGAGGGGAAAGTCCTGTAGAGGTGACTCTCGTATCAACTCATCTCTGAAAGTTCAATTGCATCCATTCACCTGGTTTTCTATTTGGCCTTGATGTAAAACTGGACCCCCAAAATGAGGGACTTCAAAGCCCTTTTCAGCTGGGTGCCTTGAGCAGATCCAATCTGCCTCACAAAATGAGATTCCAGGGCTAAGCCCCTTGATGCTGGAGGGTTTTGTGAATTAGGGAGAACACATCTTCTCCCATCTCCCTGGACATGGTCAGACCTCACACACTCCAGAAGTGAGGCCTACAAGATCTGGGCAGTGCTATGGGTCATGGATTGCCTTCCACTGACCACAGTTTAGTCAGAAAGGGCCAGGTGCAAACCGTGGGATCTTGACCAGGAGGAAAAGCGTGCATTTAGAGGTGTCACTCACTCTGAGTATGTGTGAGCAGGCCTCTTTGCACAAGGGATGCTCATTTTGTGTGAAAAGTTAGAGACGAAAGCTTTGACTGTGCAAACTGATTATTTTAATTAAGTCCCATGAGACTTGATGCAGAATGCTTTGCAGAGGTTGAAAATAGCCTGTATCTGGGTTCCCACATGTGCACCAAGACCCAGGAAAGATATTTAAATCCTGGCAGCAGCTCTCATGTTGGCTTGTCTAGAGAGACTGATCGGCAGCCTGACTTGTCCTTTGTGGCGACTGAGAAGCACCTGAGGCATAGAGCAGGAGAGAAAGCTTTTATACCTACTACTGTTCCCCCACTGCCTCCACTGCACCAAAAGAAAATTATATTCCCCGTGCGGTAGCAGCGTATCATTAAGGGATGGTAATCACCATGGTAACCAAGGATAATCTGCTATGAGCAAATGGAAAAAGAAAGAAAAGCATTGGGTCAGGGCTTGCTACAACCACATCAGCTCAAAATGCTCCCGATTTAAAGTAATATGGAAAAGAAATATATTTTCTAGACTGGCAGCTGGACCAAATTTTAGAATCATTACATCCTAAAAGTGAAAGGAATCTTACAGAATGACTAAGGGCCACAACTAAATGCCTGCAAGGTCAGCAGATCGGGTAAATATTCAGGCCAGAGACACCACTGTGGTGGTGGAGGGAATGGGTGCAGGGGTGGGTGTGGAAGTGGGGCCGGGCTCTGAAAGACAGGGCAGCAGCATCTGCAGCTGCAGCTGATTGGAGCCACAGGAGAGGCTGGCCCTCTGATGTCAGATCATGTGCCTTCTCAAAGAGAGCTGAGAATGCAGATTTTTTATAGGAAGTATCTCAATTTTGACTACTAATTAAAGCTAATTTAAAGCATGTTAACTAAAACACATCTGTGAACTCCCAATTTACAACATTTGATTAAATACACATGCCCATTCTTTTTTTTTTTAAACTTTGATACTGAGGTCCAGAAAAGTTGTGATGCATGTCACACAGTCAATTCATGAGCAAGTCAGGCCTCTGGGTTCTGGACTCCCAGTGCTGTGCTCCTTCCCTCCTAGAATGTGATGGTGACACTCCACCTTAGCTCCAAGGGCCTCATTTCCACTTTAATTGGGACCTAAACTCCATTAGATAATTAGGCTTTCCTATGGGCTAAAAATTTAGAAACCATAAAGAGGAAAGAGATGTGTTTATTTCATTAGAGATCATACAAAGAAGTGAGCTGTGTGGGGTCAGCACCAAGAGCTCAATAGTGCCAGAGCCAGCACTGTGGCTGGACTCAGCCTGGTCTCTCGGTGAGATCTCAGCTTCACATTCTCCTCATCTGCAAAGGAAGGAGGGTTGTACCCGTGCAGACCTGAGTAGTACATTGTGCTGTCTTCTGTAGACAACAGTAACTGCCCTGCATGAGGACAGGCAGTCTGTGCCACTTGGCCATCATGGCAGGAGGCTGCTGGCAGAGCTTCACCTGGTTTCCACTGCCAGTCCCTTATGCCCAGTGGCATTGATTTTGCAAGACAGGATGGTGGGCTGGCATCAGCCCTCTGTGGGCCAGAGGAAGGGGTTCTAAACATTGTAGATGGAAAAGAACTAAATATTCACAGAAGTCAAGTAGCCATCAGGAGGGTTGGTGTGGGCCATAATGCTATGAACAGCTGCCAGTGTTTTCTCCTGAAGTCCCCTGCCCTACCATGACCCCAAGACCACAAAAGCTCTGGAACCTGAGTGTGCCTCATTCACATATTAGATGACTCAAGGGCTAGACCATGCAAACGGATGCATCAGTGCCTCTTCCAAATGGTTGGAAGAGTCTATATTTCCATTCTTGCTCCTTTTTTGTGAAGCCATATCTGGATCCAGCATGCTCCTCTGCTGAAATGGCCTTTCTTTCCTGCAGTCCTGCAACATTCTCCCAGGTTCACAGGAACCAGAGTAAGGTAACAAGAAGCACAGTACGCTACCTTGTTCGCTGTCAACATTTATTTTTCTTTTTTAAATCACCAAATTAATTTAAATGGTTTTACTTTTAATAGGGAAAAACACAGAAAAAAAAATCCACACAATTTTAAAGGGCATGTGGTAGATAAAAAAAGCCAGCTCCCCTTCTACTCTTCTACTCCTGGCCTCCCACACTCCCATTTCCTTCCTCCCAGACATACATAGCAATCAGTTTCTTGTTATGTCCTTCTAGAGATATTCAACACATATTTTCATATCATTGCTTTTGTTGTTTTCACCACAAATTGCAATATGCTATATGCTGTTCCAAACCTTACTTTTTCACTTACTACACCTTGAAGATAGTGCCATATTATTACATGCAGCTCTGTCTTTTTTTTTTAAACATAAAACATGCTGTTATTCCATTGTACGGATAATAGTAATTTATATGAACAGTCCCATATTGATAGACAATTAGGTTTCTAATCTCTTGCAATTTTGATAATGAAATAAATTCTATGTGCAGGTAAAATATATCTACTGGTAAGTTTCTAAAAGTAGGATTACTAGATCAAAGGATTTGGGCATTTTTAATTTTGAAAAATAATCTCAAAATGCTCTCCACTGAGATTATACCAATTCATAGTCCCATCAACTCTACATGAGTACTCATTTCTCTCCAACATTGCCAACACCAAATAATTTCAAAATCTTTGATCTTTGATAATCTGATAGGTGAAAACTGATGCTTATATTCTTACTTTACATTTCACTTACAATGACAAAATTGAGTTTCATATGTTTAAAAGCCATTTATTCTATATTTCCTTTTATGTGCATTGTCTGCTTATATTTTTTGTTGTCAATTTTTCTAATAGGGTTTGTAGGAATTTTTTTTTTTTTTTTTGAGACAGGGTCTCACACTGTCACTGAGGCTGGAGTGTGGTGGCACAATCACGGCTTACTATACCCTCAACCTTGCAGGCTCAGGTGATACTCCCACCTCAGCCTCCCAGGTAGCTGGAACTACAAGCAGGTACCACTACACCCAGCTAATTTCTTGTTTGTTTGTTTGTTTGTTTGTTTTTTGGGTTTTTTTGTAGAGACAGAGTTTTGCCATGTTGCTCAGGCTGGTCTCAAGCTCCTGGGCTCAAGTAATTTGCTCACCTCAGCCTTCCAAAGTGCTGGGATTGCTGGCATAAGCCACTGCATGGAGCCTAGAAATTCCTTTTTAAAATTTTTTTTTAGAGACAGTCTTGCTCTGTTACCCAGGCTGGAGTGCAGTGACACAATCATAGCTCTTACTGCAGCCTTGAACTCCTGGGCTCAAGTGATCTTCCTAACTCAGCCTTCCAAATAGTTAGGACTACAGGCATGTGCTATGACATCCAGCTAATTAAAAAAAAATGTAGGAGATGGGGTCTTGCTTTGTTGCCCAGGCTAGTCTCGAACTCCCGGCCTCAACCAATCCTCCCACTGTGGGAAATTCTGTACATATTCTTTGTCAAGTGTTTTTTTTTGTTTGTTTGCTTTTTGTTTTTTTAACATTTCATTTCCTTGGGTTGGAAAGAACAAACCTGAGGGCCAGGCTTGCCATTAGAATAAAGGCTTAGAGCGGACTGTGTGTAACTCTCTTTGAGCTCCTGCTGGTTTCCTGTGAGAAGATAGGAGAGGGCCAATGGAAAATTAACTTCTTGATAGCCACTTGGGGGTTCCCAGATACAGGAAGAGGACATAATAAATTATTATTTTAATGCACCTCAAAGTCTATATGCAGCTTTCTGCATTGAAGACCTTTAAAGTTATGATGATACTTATTAAGACTCACACCTTTACATGTGAAGGAAGTAAGTAATTAAGGTATTAAGGTAATTAGAAGACCCTTGTGACTGATTCCTCAGGATCTGGGCCACACTAATGAATAGGCAGTCATAGAGCCCCAAAGCACTAAGAGACTAGGCCAGCTCAAGCAACGGTGGCAATTACAGTAGCAAATGCTTTGGAGAAGGCTGTTGTTGGTACTTTTGTATATGACATCTTTGCTACACAGAAAAAAAATTTTGTATGCAACACGTTAATGTTTGGGGGCTTTGTTAGGTTTTTGCTTTCACAGCCAAGCTTAGAGTCATTTTCCCTGTAATGAAATCATTAAGGTATTTCTCTTATGTTTTCTTCAATTAAATTTATAGTTCTATTTATTATATCCAAATTTTTGGCCCATGTAGAATTTACTCTGGTGTAAGGTAAGAGATACAGGAATCCAAAAACCTTTCTTCTAGTTGGCTTACCAATTATCCCAGTGCTTTCTCCACTTCCTTCATCATGTGTGAAATTATTCTTTTTTTTTTTTTTTTTTTGAGTGGGGTCTTGCTCTATCACCCAGGCTGGAGTGCGGTGGCGCCATCGTGGCTCAACACAGCCTTGACCTCCTGGATTCAAGCAATTCTCCTACCTCAGGCTTCAGAGTAGCTGGGTCCGCAGGAATGTGCCACCACATCCAGCTAATTTTATTACTTTTATTTGTAGAGACAGTGGTATGGTTTGGCTGTGTCCCCACCCAAATCTTGTCTTGAATTGTAGCTCCCATACTTCCCACATGTTGTGGGAGGGACCCAGTGGGAAACAACTGAATCATGGGGGCGTTTCCCATATACTGTTCTCATGGTAATGAATAAGATAAAAAACATTTTATCACGAAGCTTGTATTGATACATGGTTTGTAGTTCCCTTTTGTGATATTTCTGACAGGTTTTGTCATCAATGCTATTCCATATGTGCAAAATAATTTGGAGGTTTTGCTTCTTTCCTCTACACTTCTGGATGCTTTAAACAGCATGAAGATTTTGAAAACTTTGTTGACTTAAACTGAAAATTTCTGGTCTGGTGGTTTTTTTAGAATGAATTATTTAATAATTTTTTTTCAATTTGTATCTGTAGTTGATCTGTTGAAATTTTGCTATCTCTTTTAGGGTCATTATTGGTCATTCATATTTGCCCAGAAATTGTCCCTTTCATACAGGGTTTCAATTCATTTTTCACAGAGAAGAGAGAAATAATAAATTTCCTCTGGGTATTTGTCTATTTCCTCCACACTCTTTCTGATTTTGTGTATTTGTGTTTTGTTCTCATAGTTATTTGAATAGCTAGAGGGTCATCTTTTTTAAAAAAATTAAAATGGGCTCAAAAATTTATTACTTCTCAACCACTTTTCTATTTTCCAAAGTATTCATTTCACTTTATTTTTAAAGTAAATTTTTCTTGTTAATACTGGATTAGGTATGGCAGAAGCAGGCCTCCACCAAATTTGCCAACTCTTTCTCTGCAGTGACTAGTCTCTATTTTATCCCCATGGCCCAATCTAGTCCAGATTCTTATTTCATTAGTATTGTTAGCAGTGGCAAATCCATACAGGTCTGCAGCAACAATTTTTGCCTCCTCAGAAGAACAAATTCAACCAAAAGGGCATAAGGCAGAGTGAGAAACTGAGGCAAGTTTTAGAGCAGGAGTGAAAGTTTATTAAAAAGCTTTAGAGCCGGAATGAAAGGAAGTAAAGTACACTTGGAAGAGGACCAACGGGGTGACTTGAGAGTCAAGTGTGCGGTCTGACATTTGACTTGAGGTTTTACATGTTGGCATGATTCCCGGGTCTTGCATTACTTCTCCCCTGATTCTATCCTTGGGGTGGGCTGTCCACATGTGCAGTGGCCTGCTAGCACTTGAGAGGGGCCACATGCACTGTGTGTTTAGTGGAGTTGTATGCATGCTCACTTGAGGCCTTCTTCCCTTACCAGTCAAGTGTTTCCAGAAGAAGGTCATATACCTGTTAAACTCCGCCATTTTGCCTCTAGTGTGCATACTCAAGCCCACTTGCCCAACTCCTGAGATTGTATCAGAAAGCCACTGATCACCAGTTTCAGGTTTTTTCTATCTATTGGTAGATTGCCTTTCCCTGGTGCTGGCTGCAACCAATTATTATTTTAGAGAAGCAGTGTAACAACTGCCTGACCATCACTGATGGTTGTCTGGCATTCCTGGTGGGGTGGGGGTGGAGCACTCTCCTGTCCTGCTCATATCTAACTAGCTACCAACTTTAACAGTATAAATTAGCCACTGCCTGCAAACTCTGCCTTAGGATAGTAAAGAGTATTTTAGCAAAAATATGCCTCCTGAAAACACTTGGGGGTTAAGATCAACCCACCTAGCCGGGGAATTAAATGGACTAAGTGATGGATGTGATAATATTGGCCTATAAGAAGTCTATAAGACCCAGAAGTTCAGGATGATGTTCATACTACTGCTGAGTCAGGCAGGAGGTTGTTCACAAGACTTTGGAGCCTTGACATAGGGAGGATTTTAGAGTATAAGGGCCCCCTTACTTTAATCCAGTGCTCACAACTTTGGCTACACATTAGAATCACCTGGGGAGTTTAGAAAAATCCTGATGCTGAGGCTATACCACAATCCAATTAATCAGAATCTCTAGTGGTGGGACCCAGACACCAGTCTATTTTTATAGCTCCCCAGGTGATTACAGTGTTCAGCCAAGAGTGAGGATAATTACTTTCGTCTGCTTCATTACTGGTAGGTACACCTGAGCTGGTTCTGCCTTCTTCAACTCACACCTGCTGTGCTGTGCACCCCATTCCACCCCACCTCCACCCCAACCCATGTAGCTCAAGATTTTTTGTCAAAGACCCAAGTAAAAATATTTTTATGTGACCCAGGACATTCAAATGCAAATAAATTTATATTTATAACTGGAACAAAAGTTAAAGAGAAAATCAACCTTACTTTGTATAAAGCATTCTGGTGTTTTTTAATTCTACTCTATTTCATTCCAATAAAGATAGTAATAATAATCTGGACACAAGCCACTATACAGGTTCCTTGACCACTAACTGGTCGTGACCAACAGTTTGAAAACACAGCTCTAGACTATCTTTTAGGTTACATTCTCCTCCTGTGTTAGCCCTCTTTATTGGACACTTCTCCACTGAAGTTTTTGACATCTAACTCTTAGTAATCACAGTAGCCCATTGTTACAAAGGACTTGTTATGCACCAAGTACCTAGTCAACCCACTGTAAGGGAGAAAAAGTAGTGTCTTCTTCTTCCCCATTGCTAGGTTCGTGGCTGAGACCCTGTAAACCAAAAATAAAATTTGAAGTCCCTCAACTTACTGAATGGACCCCCTCTCAGCCCAGAGGACCCAACTAAACCTGAAAAACTAGTTCAGACCATGCTGGAAAAGTGAGAGACAGACATGCCTCATACTCTCTTTCCTTTGGAGTGCAGACACACAACTGACCAGCATTAACATTAAAATAGAGATCCTAAGACTGACAGAACATACTCTTTGTGGCAGTAAGATATTAAATTCCAACCTGACTCTAGTGTACCATCACATGACAGATAGCAGTGCCATAAAAGAAACCAAAGTATTTTACCCCAAAATATATTTATCTGATATCATTTGAAAAGGCTCTACAATGCCATCTCTTGTGGGGGAAATTTCCATTCTATAGAGAATTCCCTTTTCTTTGCATATCTTTTTCTGATCCTTTTTCAGCCAATCAAGAGCTGAGAGTCTAGCACCTTTTAAGGGTATGAATAGGAAACATTTGCCATCTATTGCCTCTCGGGGGAGCCACCTGTAAGATGGTCATCTACATAATAAGAACTTTGGTCTCCACACCCCTGACCCTAACCCAGACACTTCTTTCTATTGATCCCAGGTCTTTAGATAATAACTTAACTGTTTCAACCAATTGGCAATCAGAAAATCTTTGAATCCACCCATAACCTGTAAGGCCCTACCTACCTTCCAATTGTCCTGCCTTTCCAGACAACACCAATGTATGCTTCACCTGTACTGATTGATGTCTTATCTCTCCCTAAAATATATAAAACCAAGCTGTAACCCAACCACCTTGGGCACATGTTCTCAGGATCTCCTGAGACTGTGTCATGGATCATCATCTATAACCTTGGCAAAATAAACTTCTAAATTGAGACCTGTCTCAGATACTTTTTGGTTTATATATCCTTAGGAAAAAATACAAATTAGCAAGAGAAAAGCATAACAAATTTATTTTATATAAGCTTTATGTACCACAGGAGCCTTCAGAAATAAAAACCCAGAGACTCAGGAAAAACTGTGTATCCTCATGGACAGTTGTACAGAAGTATGACTGGAGTACAAAAAGGTATGATCTAATGGTAACAAACTGAGAGGAACTCTAGGCCTGTGATATGGTTTGGCCAGGGATATGGTAGCCAGGGATATGTGTCCCTGGCTAATGTTGAATTGTAATCCCGAGTGTTGGAGGTGGGGCCTTATGGGAGGTGATTGGATCATGACGGTGGTTTCTAATGGTTTAGGAGCATCCTCCTAGTGCTGTCCCATGATACAGTTCTCACAAGATCTGATTGTTTAAAAGTGTGTAGCACCTCCCACTTCACTCTCTTCCTCCTGCTCCAGCCATATAGGACTTCCCAGATTCCCCTTCCCCTTCTACCATAATTGTAAGTTTCCAGAGGCCTCTCCAGCCATGCTTCCTGTACAGTCTGAGGAACTTTGAGCCAATTAAAACTATTCTCTTTATAAATTACCCAGTCTCAGGTAGTTCTTTATAGCAATACAGAATACCTGAAATTGGAATTGGCAGATACCTGAAAATTTGGAAGCGACTTTGGAACTGGGTAATGGACAGAGGTTGGAACAGTTTGGAGGGCTCAAAAGAAGACAGAAAGTTTGGAACTTCCTAGAGACTTGTTAAATTGTTGTGACCCAAATGCTGGTAGTGATATGGACAATGAAGTTCAAGCTGAGGAGGTCTCAGATTGAGATGAGGAACTTATCAGGAACAGGAGCAAAGGTCACTCTTGCTATACTTTAGCAAAGAGACAGGCAACATCTCCTGCTCTAGGGATATGTGAAACTTTGAACTTAAGAGAGATGATTTAGGGTATCTGGCAGAAAAAATTTCTAAGCAGCAAAGCATTCAAGAGGTGGCCTGTCTACTTCTAACAGCATATGCTTATATTTGTGAGGAAAGAGGTTATCTGAAACTGAAACTTGTATTTAAAAAGGAAGCAGAGCATAAAAGTTTGGAAAATTTGCAGCCAGGCCATGTGGTAGAAAGGAAAAATCCATTTTCTGAGGAGGAATTCAAGTTGGTTGCATAAATTCACACAAGTAAAGAGGAGCTGAATGTTAGCAGCCAAGACAATGGAGCAAATGCGTCCAAGGCATTTCAGAGACCTTTGTGGCAGCCCCTCCCATCACAGGCCCAGAGGCCTAGGAGGGAAGAATGGTTTCATGGGCTTGGCCCAGGGCCCTGCTGCTCTGCCCAACCTCAGGACACTGCTCTGTATGTCCCAGCCACATAACCTCCAGTTGTAGCTAAAAGAGCCCCACATGTGTCAGGCCGCTGCTCCAGAGGGCATGACCCATAAGCCTTGGCAGCTTTCACATGACGTTAAGCCTGCTGGTGCACAGAGGGCAAGAGTTGAGGCAGGGAGCCTCTGCCTAGATTTCAGAGGATGTATGGAAATGCCTGTATGTCCAGGCAGAAGTCTGCTGCAGGGGCGCAGCCCTCATGAAGAACTTCAGCAGGGGCAGTACAGACAGGAAATGTGGGGTTGGAGCCCCCACACAGAGTCCACACTGGGACGCTGCCTCGTGGAGCTATGAGAAGAGGGCCACAGCCCTCCAGACCCCAGAATGGTAGATCCACCAACAGCTTACACTGTGTGCCTGGAGAAGCCACAGGCCCTCAATGCCAGGCTGTGAAAGCAGCCAATGACTCTGTATCCTGCAGAGCCACAGCAGCAGAGATGCCCAAGGCCTTGGGAGCCCAGCCCTTGCATCAGTGTTGCTTGGAAGTGAGATATGGAGTCAAAGAAGATTATTTTAGAGCTTTAAGATTTAATTACTACCCTGCTGGGTTTCAGACTTGCATGGGGCCTGTAGCCCTTTTGTTTTGGATGATTTCTCCCTTTTGGAATGGGAACATTTAGCCAATGCCTGTACCCCATTGTTTCTTGCAAATAACTAACTGGTTTTGATTTTACAGGCTCATAGGCAGAAGGGACTTGCTTTATCTCAGATGAGACTTTGGACTGTGGACTTTTGAGTTAATGCTGGAATGAGTTAAGATTTTGGAAGACTGTTGGGAAGGCATGATTATCTTTTGAAATGTGAGAAAGCCATGAGATTTGCGAGGGGCCAGGGGCAGAATGATATAGTTTTGTTCTGTGTCCCCACTCATATTTCATGTTGAATGGTAATCCCCAATGTTGGGGAAAGGACCTGGTAGAAGGTGATTGGATCATAGGGGTGGATTTCCCCCTTGCTGTTCTTGTGAGAGTGAGTGAGCTCTCACGAGATTTGGTTGTTTGAAAATGTATAGCACTTCACCCTTCTCTCTCTCTCTCTCTCTCTCCCGCCAGCCATGTGAAGACATGCTTGCTTCCCCTTTGCCTTCCACCACGACTGTAAGTTTCCTGAGTCCTCCACAGTTATGCCTCCTGCACAGCCTGTGGAACTGTGAGCCAATTAAACCTCTTTTCTTTATAAACTACCCAGTCTTAATTGGTTATTTATAGCAGTGTGAGAGTGGACTAATACAGGGGAGTGTTAGGGAGACATGATTGTGTTTTGAAATGTCAGAAGGACAAGAGATTTGGGAGGGGCAGGGGCAGAATAATATGGTTTGGATTTGTGTCCCTGTCCAAATATTATGTCACATTGTAATCCCCAATGTTGGAGGAAGACCTGGTGGGAGGTAATTGGATCACGGCGATGGATATTTCCCTTGCTGACTAATACACATTGTGAATTCATTCTCTTCCCAGGGGACACCATGGAAATAGAAACAAGCAAAGTATAACAGTTTTTTATCCTGGGATGGAGACTACATCTTGGAGGAAACAAAAGACCAGAATGAGATTTTCAGATGCTGGGAGAGGACACTGATGTTTACATCACAGAATTTGATGTGATGTAAACACACATACATCACAGGGTGTGATGTCAACATACATACATCATAGAGTGTGATGTAAACACATATACATACATACATCATAGGGCACAGGGTATAATGTAAACATACATACATACATACATCATAGAGCTGCCATAGGGATTAGTGCCTCTTCAGTAGAAATGAGGCTGCTTCCAAAAAAAAAAAATCCACAAGTTCTTTCATCTTTCTCTCTTCTCTCATTCTCTCCCTCTCACTCTCTCTCTCTAAAAGATGGGGTCTTGCTCTGTTACCTAGGTTGGAGTGCAGTGGTGTGATCATAGCTCATTGCAGCCTGAAACTCCTGGGCTCCAGCAATCCTCTCACCTTGGTTTCCCAAAGAGCTTGGACTGTAGGTGTGCACAACCATGTCTGGCTCTAATCTCTTCACTGGATTTACCAAAGAAAGTGGCTGGATGTGCACTCTCCAAAGCCTTCTTCCAGCTCTAAAGCAAAGTATTCTATGAGAAACATGGTGTTCTAAAGGCTGATCATAAAGCAGTTTGGAATGATGGAAAAATAGACAAAGGGAACTCAGAAATGTAGGTATTTGTTGAGCATTAACTATGTGCCAGACATGCTGCCTCCTGAAAATAGTTAATTTTTAATTTAATAGGTAATAAATAGATATAGATATTTCCCTCAAGGATGTCTGGAAGAATGGAAGAATGGTTAAGAGTATGGGCTCTGCTTACCTTCAGCTCCCTGCTATCAGCTTCATGACTTTAAGCAAATTACTTAGTCTCTCTGTTTATAGACTGCCTCAATATTCTAGTCTGTAAAGTGGGAAAAGTCATATTCTACTCTCTGGGGTTAGAGTGAGGGCTAGATAAGGTAATTCATATAAAGCAAATGCAGTGTCAGGGCTCAGAACATGATACTTCAAAATATGGCACCTTGGTCTACTGAGCATTGTAAGCTGAAGGAACCTGAGAAAACAACAGAAGCAGGAAGGTTACTCTTTGACCTTCTTCTGCATTTCTTCCCTGAAGGCCATAAAAGAATTTTCTCACTAATGTCACCTGAACGTAGTTTGTTAGACCTTCACTCCAGAGGTATACTGCTCTATACCCAGAGATCAAAAAGAATATGTACAAACAGGCTGTATTGGTCTGTTCTCAAATTTCTATAAAGAACTACCTGAAAGAAGGTAGTTTATATATAGGAAAGAGATTTAATTGGCTCATGGTTCTGCAGGTTGTAGAGGAAGCATGGCTAATGATCCCCCAGGAAACTTATAGTCACGGCAGAAGGTGAAGAAGAAGCCAGCACATCCTACATGGCTAGAGCAGGAGGAAGAGAGCAAAGGGGGAGGTGCTACATACTTTTAAACAATCAGATCTTGTGAGAACTCTTATCACAAGAAAGCACTAGGGGGATGGTGCTAAACCAATAGGAACCACCCCCATGATCCAATCACCCTCCACCAGGTCCTTTCCCTAATACTGGGGATTACAATTCAACATGAAATATGAGTGGGGACACAGAAAAAAACCATATCATTCTGCCCCTGGCCCCTCCTAAATCTCATGTGTTTCTCACATTTCAAAAGACAATCATGCCTTCCCAATAGTCTCCCAAAATCTTAACTCATTCCAACATTAACTCAAAAGTCTACAGTCCAAAGTCTCATCTGAGACAAAGCAAGTCCCATCTGTCTAGGAGCCTGTAAAATCAAAACCAGTTAGTTACTTCCAAGATATTTACAATTTCCAAGTTTTGAAAAAACCTTACAATTATGGTAGAAGGGGAAGGGGAACCTGGCAAATCCTACATGGCTGGAGCAGGAGGAAGAGAGTGAAGGAGGAGGTGCTACACTCTTAAACAACTAGGTCTTGTGAGAACTCTATCATGGGACGGCACTACGGGGATGGCTAAACCATTAGAAACCACCTTATGATCCAATCACTTCCACCAGACCCCTCTTCCAACACTGGGGATACAATTCTATGTGAGATTCAAGCAGGGACACAGAGCCAAACCATATCATTTGTGACTGTGAAGTCACAAACCCCATTCTAGGCATGGATGTTCGAGCCCGCATCTTAAAATTCCACCTGTTAGCTTCCCTTTTTTTTTTTTTTTTTTTTTTTTTTTTTGCCTAAACTGTGACTTTTGTTTAAACCTTGAGAGTTGATATCAGCCATTTACACATATGGCTGGATAAAGGACACAAGAGCGAAGTTTGATTTAAGAAGAGATTTAGAGATAAAACAGTATCACTAAGGTAGGTGAAAGGAAATACAACATAACACAAGGACATGCCATGTTTAGAAACCAACTTACCCAGGGTATATTCTGCCTTCAGACACTTGCCCTGTTTAAATCATCCTGCTCTGTTTCAGGCTCACTCACACATAGGTAGGTGCTGCAGGAGAAATCCTCTGATTCTGTGTGGCTACTATATATCCCTGCTAGTATTCTGCAGTGTGTCCATCCAGGTTCTAGGTAAATGTCCTTTGTTTTTCTTTTTTGTGCTGTCTCAGTGACAGCAAGGGGCAGTATGCAGAAGCTGCCTCCATTTTACGTCACAGCAGATGTTTCTTTAACACCTACTATGATTAGATCATGGTGCTCGGGCAGAGAGGATAAATCATGATCTAGGCCTGGCATCACCTTTAGGATCCAATCCATGGATCAGCTCACTGCGAAGTCTAAATATTGCTAATCTATAGACTAATATCAGAAACATAGGAAGAGATTTTTATCTGTAAAGATATTTATACTTTCTGCTGGTAATTTTCATGGTATGAAATACAGAAATAATCATTTTACAAAGGCCATGGTGTCTTTTATATTTCTCTCCCATGTCTCAAGACTGAGAAGATTTAGTCTTTAACATGAAATAAATATCAGAATCAGTTAAATAAACATAAAACAGTAATCAAATGAATACATTTTGTTAACTGGAAAAATCCATTGAATATGACTTATTAAAATCCCTTTATGATACTTGAAAAATGCTGAATGAAAATTACTATTTTTGAATAAAGACTTTCTAGTGTAAAGAGATCGAAAAAAATGAAATGTGAGATTCCATGAGAATGTTTGCACATTCACACTCACTGTGAAGTGCACTGGGCTTTTTTGCTCTTTGGTTTCTTAGCTCTTTGGGGCTGTTTTTAACCACCAGCTCTTTTCTTTTCCTTTTCCTATCAAATCAAAGGGTGAAAAGAATGTCAAGGCAGGTTTTATTGCCTCTCTCCTAGTGGATTTGCTGCTCTGAGAATAATATCCTCACCTGGCTGAAGGAAGACAGACCTAGGCTGGACAAGAACGGGTCCCCTAAGACTCCTCCCAACTGACCAGGGATTGCTCCTGGCCTGGACCATTCGTAGTCTTTCTTTGGAATCAGCTAAACCCATTGGGCAGGTCAGGGGTGCAGAACACTCCAGATAAAGGTAAGAGAGGAAGAGGGAAGGGACTCAAGTGATTGGAGTCAGTGTTTCTATTTCCCAAACTAGTCCAGTGAATATCCAGAAGGCAGGGACCGTGTTCGTTGATTCCCCAGTGAACACCACAGTGTCTAATGCATAGTAGGTGGATGTCTAATGCATAGATATTGAATGACTGCTTAATTAAATGAAATAATTAGTACACCATGTGGTTATGTTGCTCAGGGCATAGATTTCATTTTTGTGTGTGTGTATCTAAAGGGCATAAACTTTCCTTCTATTTATATTAATTAAGAACAATTTTATGAATAAATCCTTTTATAGGTAAACTATTTTGCTAGGAGAGAGGGAAGGGGGCAAAGGCTGATAAACTTCCTATTGGGTACTATGTTCACTATCTGGGTGATGGGATCAACGGAAACCCAAACCTCAGCATCACACAATATGCCCTTGTAAAAAACCTGCATATGTAACCCAAATCTAAAATTAAAATAAGTAAAAAGAAACAAGTGAGAAAAAATTAAAGTACTTTGTAGATGACATGATGCTGTGGGAGGAAATTTTACATATTGAGAGTTTTTTGACATTGACAAAATAAAATAAATTAAATATAAATTTACCAGCCAATGGCAAAAAAGAAACCAATGACAATCAAAGAGATATTTGCCTCAGGGTTCTCTCAGTTTGTCTTATCCTGAACTCCAACCCCATCAACCTCCTGGTGAATGGCCCTCCCCTTAGTGCAAAATCTAGAGGATAAAACCCAGTTTCCTCTCCTTTCTGTGATACTCCAGGGGCATTTCTGAGCCCCAAATAAGTCTTTGATGTCTTCCTAGCAGCCCTCTAAGCAGACAGAGAATGGTATTAACAATGACCACTGCCTTGAACCAGCAGCTAACCCTCCTCCAACAAGAACATACATGGGCTTCTCCAGTGTGGCAGCAGCTATATCCACGGCTGATCAATACCCCACCACTGTCAGTCCCACTCAGGGTGGGCTTGTCTACCTAATAATTGCTATCTCCTGTCCCTTTGTTCTTGCTATCACGACTCCACTTTTATTGGATAGGATTCACTCTACCATGTGTTCAAGGTGACTCTGGGGTGGCTGTTAATTAGTCTAAGCCAAAGTTTGGCAAACTTTTTTAAAAATAAATTTTATTATAATATTAAAATATTCTGGAAATATTTCCAGTTTTGTGGTCCAGATAGTCTTTGTCACAATTATTCAACTCTATGCTGTTGTAGTATAAAATTAGCTGTAGACAATATGTAGACAATTGAGTGTGGTTGTGTCCCAATAAAACTTTATTTACAAACATAGGCAGCTGGGCAGGCACAGTGGCTCATGCCTGTAATCTCAATGCTTTGGGAGGCAGAGGTGGGAGGATCACTTGAGCCCAGAAGTGAAAGCCAGCCTGGGCAACATAGTGAGACCTCATCTCTACTGAAAAAAAAAAAAAATTGCCAGGTGTGGTCACATGTACCTGAAGTCCCAGCTACTCAGGAGGCTGAGGTGGGAGCATCACATGAGCATGGGAAGTTGAGGCTGCAGTGAGCCATGTTCACACTACTGCACCCCATTCAGCCTGAGCAACAGAGTGAGACTCTGTCTAAAAAACAAAACAAAAACAGGCAGCAGGATAGATATGACCCAGATGTTGTAATTAGTTTACTCATGGTCTAAGCCAATCATGGAATTGTCCTCTCCCCTACCAGTGATTGTTATAGACAATGGGCAATACCATGCAATAGGGGCCAATGAGACACAGGAGACAGTCTGCTGGGAGTCTTCTCTCTGATAAAAAGAAGAGCCTGCCTTTCCTGACTTGAAAGGGATTGTATAAGGATGTGATACCTGGAGGTGGGCTAGCCGTTTTCAGCCATGGGAGACAAGCCTGAGAATGAAGACCCATTCTATGCATGGCAGATTCCCATTCTATGGAATAAGAAAGCCACATACTTCCTTCACGATGTCATTGTGCAACTGAATTAACTAACTTTTATTATTATTATTATTATTTTGAGATGAAGTCTTACTCTGTCGCCTGGACTAGAGTGCAGTGGTATGATCTCGACTCACTGCAACCTCTGCCTCCCGAGTTCAAGTGATTCTACTGCCTCAGCCTCCTGAGTAGCTGGGACTACAGGCACACACCACCATGCCTGGCTAATTTTTGTATTTTTAGTAGAGATGGGGTTTCACCATGTTGGCCAGGCTAGTCTCGAGCTCCTGACCTCAGGTGATCTGCCCATCTCAGCCTCCCAAAGTGTTGAGATTACAGACATGAGCCACCGCGCCCGGTCTGAATTAACTAACTTTAGAACTGCCTGCCTCTTGGCTTTTTGTTGTATAAATAGCCACTTATTGGTTAAGATATTTTTAGTACAATTTCTATTTTATTTGCAGCCAAAAGCACTGACCAGTAGCATGGCTCCTCTGTGGTCACCACAGGCTGTTTCTGCTGCTGCTATCACAGAAGCTGATCCACTCCCTGGCCCCACTATTGCCCACTCTGACTCTTCTGCACCTATTCTTGCTTCTCTGCCTCATGATGAGACCATAGCACCACTGTAGACTCTCATCTCCACAGAGCTACCTAGCAATAGTCCTCCTGCCCCAGTGGACAGGAAGTTTCCCCCACATGTCTATCAGTCAGGACGCTTGCAGATACAAATGACAGAAAATCCAATTCAAAATGAATAAAGCATTTTTTAAAGGAAGGGGGTAGAGTTATCAGCTCATAGCACAACTGTGCAGATTCACACCCAGCTTATCTATGGGCTCAAACATAATCATGAGTACTCAGTCTCCCTTTTCCACCACTGCTTTTCTCTTTGTTGACTCTTCTCTCAGGCATACTTTCTCCTCACATTCTATTTTCTTGGGAAACATAGTTATAAAGACTCTCTTATCTTAACAATTTCCACAAGTGTTCCAGATTCAGACCTATTGACTATGATTGGGTCACTTGATCATGTTACTGGAGCCAGGAGATGCAATGCTCTGTCCAGTTTCAGCCATTTGCCTATTTGCCCCTGTGGCTGGGAGTAGAGTCAGCTCCAACTGAGCTATAAGAAAGTGTGCATCAGTCAGGTTCTAGCAGAACATAGATAGTGGTTTCAAACTGGCTAATTTGAGGAGAATTTAATAAAGAAACTATTTTTAATGGCATGGTATAGTTAGAGAAAACAATGGCAATAGTGCAGTATGCTAGGGTTAGCAACAGTGCAGGAGCTGTTACCATCCCAAAGCCTAAAAGAACAAGGGAAGGGTGTGGTCATAGAAGCCAGAGAGGCTAAGTGTAGAGTGTGAGCCATCTGACAGGAGTGATGGTCTTGCATAGGTGCACAGAACCAACCTCAAATGCCATGGAAGGAAAGGAGCCAAGATGGGATGGAGATGTAGGGGGGTAAATTCTCTGATCTCACTTTTCTCCAAGGCTCTTCAGAGCACATTTCACTAGTCATATCCAACTGGAAACCAACGAGCAAGGGGGCTCACTGATACAGTCCATACAGGTATATCCAGCATTGAGTTCAGAAGCAGTTCCCCAAGGAAAACAAAGGCTCTCGAACAAATGAAGGGGATTGGCAGGCATTACAAAAACCAGATCTTCACTACAATAACATTTTGCTTTTTCAACACAAAACTGATGGCCTACTAGATGAAGAGAAATATTGCATCTAGAGCTCAATGTCCCTGAGGTTCTTCCTTCTAAACCAACTTTTGACTTACCAACACCTCATTCTGTCTCTTGTGGCTTGATTCGGTCTCATCCACCCTCACAGTTGCTGTTTCTCCAGCTTATAATATCTACTCATCACATGACATTTCCAATTCCTTTTCCACTTTTCACACTTCCCCCTTCTCCCAAACAGTGTTCAGTTCTAGCTAAATTCCTAACCAATCTCCTCCACTTGGCCTAGGAATTTCAGTCCATTTTTCAGATCTTGTCTCAGCAGCAGCCCGGTTGGGCAGGGCCTAGGCTTCCACACTGGAGGGCTAACTCTTAGCCATTGGCCTTTGTGACACATATTGTTTGGTCCACAAAATGCCTTGCTCTGGATTTCCTATATTATTCCTGCACCAGCCTTTGGACAAACCCAACTTTTGGCTGACTACAAGTAGAGAGAGTGCAGTCTAAACAGCAGGCAGCCTGGATTGCTCCAATTATAGGTTAACTTACACAGGATGTCAGGAGAGGGAGCATCTTCTATTTCTTTCTTCCAGGCAATGCTGATGATAGAGAAGGAGTGACAAAGTAAGTATGCAACTCTACAATTTGTTTCTTACTAAATTGAACAAAATCCATTGGAAAAACAAGTTTCTAACCCAGAATCTTTTTCTTTGTGATCTATTTATTTTTATCTCTTAATTTACTAACTTTATTTTTTTCAACTCATTTTATTTCTACTAACTAGGTTTGTGATTTTCCTTCCTTCTATAGAACCTATGTTTCCCTCTGATCAAGAATGAACTTTCAACAGTTGCTTTCAGATTTAAAGTTTGCTTATAAAGAAGCTATGCTAAGTCTCCATGTCCCTGAACAAGTCCAGCCCCAACTCTTCTCCAATGACAAATTCTCTCTTCTGAAAAAGGGCCCCTGTCTTTTATGTCCTCTACCCCAGAGTATGTTCCCTGCTTCCTTTTCCAGGAACAGCTTTTACCTTCCCTCCTTTAATCCAGTTTCTTAATCCTGATTGCTAAAAACCTCATGTTCCCTTCAGGGTGTCTCCCAAGTGGCCTAGTAGTCTTCAAAGAAACTAGGACCTTTCTGCGAAAGCTCAAGGTGGCTGACCTATAAATGTAGATCAGATTCATTTAGCCTACCTCTTTCTTTCTGCTTAGAAAAAGTGCCAGATCCAAGGTTCTTGTTGCATTTAATCTCACTGTTCTTCAGCATTTCATTTTTTTTTTTTTTTTAGACAGGGTCTCGCTCTGTTACCCAGGCTACAGTGCAGTGGCATGATCATGGCTCACTGCAGCCTCAGTCTCCTGGGCTCAAACAATGCTCCTGCCTCAGCCTCCCAGTAGCTAGGACTACAGGCCTACACCACCATGCCTGTCAATTTTTTAATTTTTTGTCGAGATAGAGTCTTGCTATGTTGCCTAGGCCTGTCTGAAATTCCTGGGCTCAAGCAATCCTCCTGCCTCAGCTTCACAAAATGTTGGAATTACAGGTGTGAGCCACCACACCCAGCCTCTTCAACATTATTTAGAGCCCTCTGTATGGCCCTAAGTGTGGCTCTACCAGTCTAGCCTGCAAGTGTCTCTTTTTCCTCTTTTACTTTGTTCAATCTCTTTTCTATTCCCTTCCTCCTGCTAAACACAATGGCAGAGGAATGCATGAATTAGATTGCAATAGCAGGAGACATGCTGGTCTATCTTTGTTTAGCTCATATCCTGGATTCTAGCTTTATACTATTTTCATTATAATACAACCAAAACCATTCCGCAGTGTCCCCTAGTCACCCCAAATGAATCATATTGGCGATGAAACCTAAAAAATTTCCTTTTTTACCATCCTTCACATAGATGAAACCTCTATTGGAATTTATTAAAGCTGGATACAGGAGATATTCTGTTCCAAATACCCAGTTTCCTCATGAGAGTGCTCTTAAACAAACTCGCAAGCCCAAGAATTTTGTTCACTCCATGGACACTTGTGATGATATGGTCCAGAGAAGGAAAGTTCCAGGGGTTGTCCACATGCATGTTACAGTGACCAAATTGAATATCCCATGTCCCAAAGATGAGAACCAATAGTTGCTTTACCTAGAGATCTTATTGTCAAGAGGAAGAAAGTATACAGGCTCGTGGGGGCTGATCCTTTCCAGGTCAGGAAAAGCTGCGCTACACTTATGTCCTGAGGTCTTGGTGCCCAACACTATGCTCTTTCTGAAGCCAGTTATCTTAAATGAGGTTTGGGCAAGATTACAATGGAAGAAAGAAATCTGCTGGTGGCAGGAAAATGGTTCTCATGCTAATAAATATGAACAGGTGGTTGAGCAGCAGGTTCTTAAATACTGTGCCACTACAGGGAAGGGAAGACAGAAGACGTTTGCACTTGCAAAAATATCCTGCCTTTAATAACACCTTTACACTGCAAATGCAAATGGTGTGTTAAACTCAGTGGGAGAATGGCATGATATTGCCATCATTATTTAGTAGAACAATAAAACAATGTTAGTGGAGCCCTGCTGGGCACTTGTATGGCACTTCACATTTTCAAAGGCTGTGACAGGCAGCAATTCATTGTGAGGCTTTCCACATGCTTTCTCGGTCTAACAGTGCTTCAGAGGCATGTACTGTAAATAACTCTTTTCAACACGTATACCGTAATGCAGTCACAAGACTGTTCTTTATCCTCAACTGACAGTTTTTAAAGGTGCTGTGACCATGTAGGAAGTCAAATTATGGACTGGTTAGGGAACTAGAGGTTAGCAGTCTTTAGCTTGAGATACTAACTTCCAGTCATGGAGAATAAATAATATTAAATTCTCTTTCTGGTTTTCACTTTTCTGTGTGTGTGTGTTTCTTTTCAACATACTCCATTAATGAAGCCTCAGGGTCTTTAATCAGATTTTGTAAATGGACATGGACCAAGTTTGTCAATATTAACAAAAACTTCATCGGCCAAAAAACCACTTCGAGCTATGCCCTCTTCTCACAGACTTTGCAGTCTAAACTACTATCCAAATATGTGGAAGCAACCTATCCCATAAATGATTTATGGTACATTTTCATTGGCTCAAGGCACATATTTCTTTTGAAGATGATGCTCCAACTCTCTTGGATTATTTTTCATAATTTATTGTGGTCTTTCTCTGGGTTGAACAAGTACACTAACACTTACTGTCCACATCTAGGAAAATTGCTCTAATTAAATATGAATGCTGTGGACAAGTTAGAAGAAATAGACTTTCAAATTGGCTTTATGCTGAAAAACTGCATTAAAAACAAATATTTAAATCAGTGCACTTCAATTCAGCATCTGTGAGGTTCTGCTACACACTAAACATGTGCTAGGCATAAAGATACCATGGTGAATAAAACGGGACTCCCGCCTTGAAAGGTTTCACAGCTTGTCTGGGTAAGGAAAAAATTATGTGCAGAATAAAGCATAAAAGTGTTTAAGAAAGAGATGTGCACAGTATTTTATATTACGTATTATGATATATACATATTATATGGAGACACAAAGGGGGAAAATTCATATGTTTGGGATCATGGAGTGGTCAGAGAAAGCTAGAGAAAGGAGACAGCAGTTCACTTAACTATGAAGGTGAAGTCAGCAGTCACCAGGTGGACAAGGAGTAGGTAGTTGTAAGCAGAGAATAGAAAAACAGCAAGAGCAAAGGTGGAGAAGTAAGAAGATGCAGGTCACTGCCCTTCTCCCTCTGTCCCTCACCCACCACCCTGGAGCCCGAGGATTCCAGCACAGTATGAAGTCAACACACAGTGAGCACTTGCTGAATGCACACATGCATGTATGAACGAAGGGGTCCAGGCAGGAAACCACTGATCTCAAAATTGGGCCTATCCTGAGAAGCTGATCTAGCTAAAAGCATGACATCTGACAGAGGGCCGTTGCTGGACTACTGGGAAAGGCAGATGATAAGTCTTAGAACTACAATTGCATTTCTCACTGGGATGAAGCTCTTGCCCATGAGAAAATTTTCAGTAGAAAAACGTCAGAATCTGGAAAGGACATTAGAGGGCATCTAACCCAGCCCTGAGAGATTAAAATGAAGGGTTCAAGTCTACATAAGACCCTAGATTTTGTGTCTAGCAGTGGTCACCCCACAGTTATGGCTGAATGACCCATCACAGCCAAAGCCTCTGACCACCGAGAAGGCAGGCCTATTTGGAAGGAAAGCAGGCAAGCCGGAAGGCAAGCCAGGAGGCTGCTGGCCTATGCATCTGGACTTTAACGGAGATTTGGCAGTCATTTTGTTTTTTCCTCTGCTCCTTGCTGGAAGGGAAACTCTCTTGAGCCTAGTTCCCATCACAGTAAAGGAATAGCTTTTCACAGCCTGATACACAGAGACAAGCCAGCCTTCAGTCCCTCTGGGAGAAGAAGGGCTTTTGTGGGACTTGAGCAGCCCTGTTGGTCCTTCTCCCCCTGCTTCACCAGGGCAATTGGTTGCTAGTTTCCAACGCAGCCCTTCCAACTCTTACAGGAAATTCCTAGAGACTAATTAATCTGGCTGCAAAGTCTTTGGCAGCTGAGCTCTGAAGTCCTCCTTTGAATTCTAAAGGAACCAGCAGGGGCACCTGGCCCTCTGTTCCAGAACTTTCTTCTCAGCCTTGGTCAGGAGACCTGGGTTGAATTTGCGTCTCATTTCTCCACATGAGATACAAATTGACCCTTGATTTCCTTACCCCAGCATTCTCCTCCACCAGGTATCTTGAATCAGATATTCTTGCTACAAAAGAGGCAGCTTTAACCCAGTGGTTCTTAAATGTTAGTACGCATCAGAATCACCTGTAGGGTTTGCTAAACTACGGATTGCTGGACTCCACCCCCAGTTTCGGTTCAGCAAGTCCAAGATGGAGCCTGAGAATTTGCATTTCCAACAAGGCCTCAGGTAATGCTAATGCTTGTGTGCCATGGCCCACACTTTGGGGAGCACTAAATGCTGATGGTGGTGGTGGTTGCTGTTATTGTTGTTGTTCTACAAACTAGTTTTCTTGCCCACCTATGCTTCAAAATTGCCAGGAATTCCTGAGTCAGGAATCAGGCCTTATATTTTTGGTCTGCAAACAATTTCTTCTCTGCCCTCCTACATCTCAATATCGTGTTCTGTCCCTCTCCTTGGGAAGAAAATCATTTCACTAATTACTTACTGTTCAGTCTACTTACAGCTACAACAATTTTGCTCCTGGCATCATGAGGCTTTACTAATAAAGATTATTTTATTTCCTGCCCCTTTTATCTAGACCAGAATATTAGTTATAACCCCCAGGCCCAAATACATGTGTAATAAAAACAATAAAACAAAACAGCTCAGAGAACAAAGGCAGTTTTCTCTTCTAAGAAAAAGGTACTTCATTTGAAAGCTTATGCAAGCTTTAGATACAAAATGGAGTTACATGAGTATGGAGTGATGGCAAATTGCCTGCTAGCATTCAAACAGGCTCCGTTACTGAAGAGAGCTTTACCCTGGAGAAGGTTAGAAATTAGTGCCAAAATTAATTAAGGAATAAAGGTAAGTGGATCTTTTTCTCTGTTGAATAGAGTCTATTTCATGCGGCCTTTCTTGCTATAGTAACACCAAGCTAGGTATGATGTGTTTCTCCACTTGTACCCTGAGCCCTCCTTGGGGGGATGCCAGGAGAAGACAACTCTGCTAGTAGTGGGATTAGGTAAATCCACAGACCCCTACTCATAATGATTTTCACACTTCAGACTACCAGAGGGGAAAATGATCCATAGGAAATATTTCACAACTCAGAGGACACAATTATAAGCCAGTTTAGGAAGTGGTTATTGGTCACCTCAAGTGGATGGTCTGGGGTGGAAATAGAGAGGGATGTGATGCACTTTGCATGTTACCAGTACCAAAAGCTCCAGTTACCTGCAGATGCCATGGGCTGGGGTGGGAACAACAGAGCAGATGCTAGAGGGAGTTTGCAATGTAGATTGAACATGGAAGAGAATGTCTCCAAGAGAAAGAAATGACAGAGTTGAGGATGTGTGATGGCTCCAATAAAAATAGGTTTAAGAGTGAGCACCCCCTGAGAACAGCATGGTTGGAGGATCCCTAAACCCCACCAAGAGATCCCAGGGAGCTAACGGTTCTCTTTGGTGAGGACATGCCCTCTTTGATACCAATATGAAGAGAAAATACATCTGAAGATGAGTGGCACCTTCCTAGCAAATCACCCCTTAGCACCCAAAACAAGCTGGAATGCTGGGATGGGCTAGGGAAATGATTTAGATTAAGGTTAGAGCCAGACATTCTCTTCAAGGAATGGTGTTGTCTAGGCACAGGACCACAGTGGCAGGGCGTCAGTTCAGCATGCTATGGTCTGAATGTTTGTGTCCCCCCAAAATTAATATGTTGGAACCTAATCTCTAATGCAATAGTATTAAGAGGCCTTTAGGAGGTGATTAGGTAGTGAGGGCAGAACTCTCATGAAGGGGATTAGTCCCTTATAAAAGATGCCCAAGGGAGCTTATTTGCCTCTTCCACCTTGTGAGGACACAGCTAGGAGGCATCATCCATGAGGAAAAGGTCTTACCAGACAATGAATCTTCCAGTGCCTTGATCTTGGACTTCCCAGCCTGCAGAACTGTGAAAAATAAATTTCTGATTCATAAGCTATCTAGTTCATGGTATTTTGTTGTAGCAGACTGAATGAACTAAGCATTCTTTTTGCTAGGGCTGGACTAATCATGAATGCTGAAATTATAATCATCCAGAGTTGACAACTATCCAACTTAGCTCTGACAAGTACAAAGATTAAGGATCTGTTAAATGCCCACACTTAAAATGGTATTGCATACACATATTCCTTATCTGTATCTGTGATATATTAATTGGTGCTAGAAATTCTAATTTATAAAAGTGGATTGGAGGCCAGGCATGGTGGCTCACACCTATAATCCCAGCACTTTGGGAGGCCGAGGCAGGGGGATCACTTGAGGTCAGGAGTTCGAGACCAGCCTGGGCAACATGATAAAATCCCATCTCTACTAAAAATATAAAAATTAGCTGGGCGTGGTGGCACTCACATGTAATCCCAGCTACTCAGGAGGCTGAGGCAGGCAAATCACTTGAACCTGAAAGGTGGAGGTTGCAATGAGCCAAGATCATGCCACTGCACTCCAGCCTGAGTGACAGAGTGAGACTCCATCTCAGAAAAAAAAAAAAAAAAAAAGTGGATTGGGGCTCTTTGTCAAATAGCCTTTGACTGACTATCAAATATAAAAGTAATCTTCTCTCTGGAGTTCCCTGGATATACCACCACCCTCAAGCCCTCCAACTGAAATCAGTGGATAATTTGAAAAACCTCTGGGATCAGCAAAAGACAATTAAGGCACATTAGCACATTGTCTACTAGAGTTGGTCACTCTTTTAGCAGGGATTGAAAGGTTTATTATTATTATTATTAGCAGGGATTGAAAGGTTTAGGACTGCTCCCTTTCATCCCTAGGAGAGATCCAAATCCCTAGAGAGTTTATAGAACTTTGTTAAACATGCTACTAAATATAGCCTTAAAAGCTGAGAAAATGTTCAGGGGCTGGTATATAGGAAGACAAGGTTGATGGCTTCTAATTGTTCTGTAAAGGAAGAGTATGAGGGAACATAGTTGCATACAGGAGCGGAAGAGTTTGGGGGAAGAATGGAGATGGTCAAAATCACCATTACAGAGAGTAGGAGAGTAAGCAGATCACAAAATAGAATAAGTACCCTGAGAATTACCCTATGGTCTAAGAAGAATGCATGTTTAGAGTTCCAAGCTAAGGAATCTGGGAGTGGCCAATCCAGAGATATATTCCTTATCTATAAGGAACATCTGAATTCCTGGTCCATCCTATGGAACACAGGCCATACAGGAGATTGAGGCCCTTTGTTCTGGGTTAAATGAAGATTGCCAGGTAGAGGTTGCTAGGGGAAGGGTACTAAGTGAAGAAGCTATGTAAGCTGCATGCTTTTTACAAGTGGTTGTGGTTCTCCCGTCCAGCTTACTGCCACTGAACTGCCCTGTACATAAGTCCCCTCAATAAACCCCGTGTCTCGTTTGCACACTCCACGTCTCTTTTTTGGCCTCTCAAACACGGTGCCATCCCTACTGAAATCAATGGGGGTCCAGCATGACCATCAGCAATCCAGCCAGGAGGTCAGAGAAAACCCCATGAGCACCAAGAGGATGGGACTGGGAAAGGGGAAATCCATGGGGGAAATCCCAGTCTGGCCATCCATGCCTATATAGAGCCTGATAGCCACTATCATTGATGCATGGGGCCCACCACGTGAGTACAGGGACACCCTGAGAATGCTGAAGGGTCTGGAAGAGCTGTTGCAGGGGTTGGATCTAACTAAGCAAAAATCAGTTGCCTGTAGCAGCCACAATTGGCTGGCTGCTCCCCACCACTTTGAGCAGCCGCTGAGGCTGAGCTCACAGCACAAGTAGGAGTTCCTCAGGTACAGGATGAGTTACAACTAGAAACCAATGCAAGGTTAGCTCAAACTGAAATGCTGGAGTCCTTACTGTCCCACTTTCAGGCACAGGATGACAAAATGGAGACCCTGGCGTATCACGTAGCCCATTTGAAGGGTTATTGGCTGCCATGGTAGGGCTATCATGGACTAAATTGTCCTGGAACCCTAAGTCCTAGGACCTAATGGAGAACTCTAGTGAGGAGGAGAACGAGGACTGGGACAAGCTCACAGAGGTTCCCATCCTCTCTGCCCATCCCATAGCCACTACTAAGATGGACAGACCAGCTGCACCCACAGGGAGGTGACCCACAAAACCTGCCCTCACTTGAAAGATGGCAGCACAGCACAATGTAGGACTGCACTGCTGTGCTGTTCAAGCAAGAACAGCGTGTCACTAAGGAGCCTCTGACTCAGCCCACCACCGCTCCTGCAGAGGGCTGGCAGGCACCAACCCCTTTAGTCTAGAATAAAAGCCAAGGTCCCAGAATCCCAATGAGAGCAATGGTGGCCAGGGTGTCTGGGGACCAGAGGCCACATGTAGAACTAACTATATATTCATCACCTAAAAATAAACAGACTGTTTCTGCCCTGGCGGATACTGGAGTGAAATGCACTTACATGGTAACATTCGTGGGTTCCAAGGCCTTATACAACAATAGATGGTTATGAAGAGGGGGCCGTGAAAGTCAAGCAGCCAAAGCCCTGCCACCAAAACCCTACTCAGTAAACACAGCTCTCATCTCAGAATACCTCTTGTGAATGGTTATCTTATCAGGCTTTACCCTCTAAACAACTGGCAGGGAATTCCAGCTGAGAGGGTGGTGAAGCACATGATCAGCAGGATCGCAAAATGGACCCCAATACAGCTGCCAGCCCTGCAGCAGGCAGTAGCACTGAAGCAATATGGCCTGCTGGGGGTGCATGATGAGATCATGGGACTGCTAAGGAGTTAGCCCAGGTAGGCATTATAAGGCCATTGTGCAGCCCATACAATGGCACTGTATGGTCCATGAGGAAGCCTGATGGGATATGGAGAATGACCATAGATTACCAGGAATTAAATAAGGTGGTCTCCCCAATATATGCAGCTGTTCCCAATATTGCCTCCCTTCTGATGAGGGTAGGATCCATGCTTGGCACATACCACTTTGTCATAGATTTAGCCAGTGCCTTTTTCAGCATCTTCACTGCCCCAGAGTCAAGAATAATTTGCATTCACCTGGGAAAGAGAAGAATGGACCTTTACCATCTTGCCCCAGGGATATTTACATAGCTCCGCTGTCTGTCATGTACTGGTGGCTGCAAACCTCGGATGGACCACCCGGGAGTGGGTGCATGTTTTCCGTTACATTGATCATAAATGCCAACTTCTGAGTCTTTTTCCAGCTCACCAACTGCAGCCTCCAGCTTGTTGTCTCACTTGGTGAACAGAGGATGGGCAGTCAATGCAGACAAAGTCCGAGGTCTGGGCTTGCCAGTCACATTCTTGGATGTCATCTGGTTGGGTGAGACTAAAGTGCTTCCGTCTGCTGTCATGGATAAGGTGCAGGCCTACCCACGTCCTACCACATCAAAGCAGCTGCAAACATTCTTAGTTCTCTTAGGGTATTGGCGTCCTTTGACTCCCCATTAGCCCCAACTCCTTAGGCCCCCCATAAGAAGGAAGGGGGCCCACTGGGACTGGTCCACAAAGGAGGATGAGGCCTTTGAACAAGCTGAAGTCCTAGTGAGACGAAAAAAAGCCTTGAGGGTTCTAGTGCTGGGACAGCCTTGTGAATTGAATGTGGTCTGGTCCCCGAGGGGTTTGGGTGTGGCCTGTGGCAAAGGCAAAGATGTAAACATGTGCCTTTAGGATTCTGGTCCCAACTACAGAAAGGGCTGAAGTTAGGTTTACTGTCATGGAGAAACGATTCTGCACCACACATTAGGCCTTACAAATGGAGGACATTACAAAGGGGGTCCCAGTGCTAGTATGCACCCAGTACGCCACAGCAGACTGACTAAAGGATATCTTCCAGAAACCAAAGTCTGAGAATGCTCAGTTACAGACTATGGCCAATTGCCCTGCATACCTGCAACAGACGAGCACATTAACTAATAGCCCCTTGAGCAGAGCTCCATTCCATGCTTGGCCCTGTCCCCTGTGTGACAACTGAAAGTCAGTCTTTGACAGAGGCCACTAAACCTCCATAGTCTCTCCTTCCTACAGGAGGAACAGAGCACAATTCCTGACCAAGCCTGGTATGTAGACAGCTCATCATGAGGCAGTCCTTGCATTGGGATAACCGTCGCCACCAAGCTGTCCACTGATAGTACCTGGCTTGATACAGGCAAAGGACATAGTAGTCAAGGGGCTGAGCCACAAACCGCCTGGATGGTCCTTCTCTATAAGCCAGAGCCCAGCACAATGGTGGCAGGTAGACCACAGAAAACCTTTGCCTCTATCTGATGGCTGCCACTGTGCCTTGACTTGTACAAACACCTGCTCAGGGCTACTGCAGGTAAATCCCAGCAATCGTGCCACCAAGAAAACCACCAAAATAGCACTAGAGCAGCTGTTTGCAGCCTACAGCATCCCCGCTGATATTGGTGGTGACCAGGGCTTGCACTTTACCAGACGTTAAGTGCAGGAATGGGTGGAGGCCCTGTATATCCACAGGCATTTTCACCTGCCATACAACCCTACAGCAGCAGGGCTGATTGAACAGATGAATAGACTCTTGAAGCCACAACTCTGGCAGGTGCTATCTGGCTCTGTGGACACACAGCTTACCAGCAGCTGTCCACACACAGAACAAACATGCCCATTCCCATCGCCCCAGCACATACATTCTTCTGATGCAAGGAACTGATATGACCATCAGGATCCAGGTGGACAGTGTAAAGGATGGCACACTTTTGCCCCAACCTGGGACTCAAAGTAACCTGATATTGCCCTGGCCACCGGACCTATGCACCGGAAAACACATGGCCCTGGGAATGTCAAACCAGCCCCTGGTTGGTTCAGTTTTTCTGCTCCATGGAGTAGGGGTCTAGAACAGAATATAACAGGTAACACCTATTTTACACTCTACTCTTCATACTTCTAAAATAATGAATCCTAGTGCTCCCTTGTTCAAGGGGACAATAATCCTCTCATTACAGAACATTATGATACTCCATTGTCTAACTCTGGCCTCCTGCAATGAGTTACACACGGGGCCAGTCCATTTGTGTCTTGTTAAATGGCCATGACTTGCCCTTTTTTTTTTTTAACAGAGTCTTGCTCTATTGTCCAGGCTGGAGTGCAGCGGAACCATCGTCCTTGGCTCACGGCAACCTCTTGCTCTGTGGTTCAAGTGATTCTCTGGCCCCAGCCTCCTGAGGAGTAGCTGGGATTATAGGCACCCACCACCACGCCTGGCTAATTCTTGTATTTTTAGTAGAGATGGGATTTCACTTGTTGGCCAGGCTGGTTTCAAACTCCTGACCTCTAGCAACCCACCCACCACAGCCTCCCAAAAAGATTACAGGCGTGCACCACCACGCTCAGCCAGCTTGCCCTTTCTTATACGCACCAAACATCTCACCTTCCACCTATAGATAGTCTGCAGCAAACCTCTTCACTGACTGGGCATAGACAGTAGTCTCCCTCCAGAATAAAATAAACCATTGGGTCTGTGGAGAGCTGCCACTCTCCACCACAATGGAACTGCCATGGTGCATCCAAGCAGCTAATCTGAGTATACCTGGAGCCACTTCTGTACTTGGTATAATGACCTTCATCCATTTCCCTTTAGTGACAACAGCACCTCATGCAGCAGGTTTCCCACCATCAATGAGATGAGATGACGTATTTTCTACTTACTATGAAAGGAAGTTAATGTTACCCTCACTGTGGAGTACATTGTATACAATGGTCTAGGGTGGATGACAGGAGTGCAGAAACAGGTGGTGGGGTATGCACCCTTCCTTGCAAAATCGCATGGCTATGGACACCTTAATTGCTGCCCAGGGCAGAACCTATGCATTAATTAAAACTGAATGTTGTGGATACATCCTTGATTACTCTCACAACGTAAGCCAGGCCACACAGCTCCTAGACACTCGCATGTCCACTCTAGAATCTCTGTCTTACAATCCAATAACTGCGTGCTTCAATCAACTCCCAAGTGCTTAGAAAAACTTTCTATACAGTATGATTGTTATATTAATTATTCTTTTGTGTTGTGGTAGTTTGTATTGCTGCTGTGGATGTCTGGCCACAATGCTCCTCCACATGCCTGGCCCCAGGGAAATGCAGGAGAATGGCATGATAAGAATGTGAGGGCCACTCAAGGGTGTGCTGGTGAGGAGTGTATAACTGATGCACCTGACAACAGTAACTTAAGAATAACCTGAGAATGATCCTATGGTCTAAGGAGAATGTGTGTTTGGAGTTCCAAGCTAAGGAATCTAGGAGTACCCAACCAGGAGATTCTTTCCTTATCTATGAGGAACATCTGAACTCTTGACCCAACTTGTAGAATGCAGGCCCTATAGGGGATCAAGACCCTTTATTTTGGGTTATATGAAGGTTACCAGGTTGAGGTTGCTGGGGGAGGGTGCTAAGTGAAAACACTATGTAAACTGTATGCTTTTTATAAGCAGTTATCGTTCTTCCATCCAGCCCTCTGCCTCTGGACTGCCCTGTATGTAAGTCCCCTCCATAAACCCCATGTCTTGGTAGCTGGCTCTGGGTCTCTTTTTCAGCTTCTCAAACATGGTGCCATTTGTACTGAAGTCAATAGGAGTCCAGCACAACACAAGCTCATAACTAAATTGTCTGAACAGTTTTCTTTAATGAATAGATGGTGCTGATGAATTTGGAGGATAGTTGTAGTAAAAATTGTTGAATAAACAAGCTTGAAGAGAGGATTCTGTGCAAGAGAAGACAGCTAGAAGTGGAGTTTTGAAGGTAGAATAGGTAGGGTTATGAAGGGCTTAGAACAAATGCTAAGAAAGAAGAAACTCTGCCACCCAAGTATGGGTCTATAAACTGTGAGTGTGTGAACTACAATTAGAGATTGAATACTGACAGAATAGGCATGAATAGCAAAAGCCCCCAAAGGTGTAGTAGTCCTTATTTAACGGAGGAAAGGTAGGATTACTGCAAGATTATAAAACGCAGGTGGAGACTGGGGCCAGGTCTCCCTTGGTGACATAGTGCAATAATTTTCCACCCACTGGGGAACTGGTCAGGCAGAAATCTTCCCTACTTAGGGACCCTAACAATAATTTCCAAGATAGAATTAACAGGGAGTGTTCTGGAAAGACAGCGCCCAAGTCCCCCTTTGTCAAAGTGGAGGTGAGTGGGGATTGGTATTCCACAGAGACAGTGAGGGATTGCTGGCGAGATGGTCGAATAGCAACAGCTCTGGTCTGCAGCTCCCAATGAGATTGACACAGAAGGCGGGTGATTTCTGCATTTCCAAATGAGGTACCTGGGTCATCTCATTGGGACTGGTTGGACAGTGGCTACAGCCCAAGGAGGGTAAGCTGAAGCAGGGAAGGGCAATGCCTCACCTGGGAAGTGCAAGGGGTCAGGGAACTCCCTCTCCTAGCCAAGAGAACACATTAGGGACTGTACCGTGCACTCCAGCCGAAATACTGTGCTTTTCCCATGGTCTTTGCAACCCACAGACCAGGAGATTCCCTCCGGTGCCCATGCCACCTGGGCCCTGCGTTTCCAGCACAAAACTGGGCGGCCGTTTGGGCAGACACCGAGATAGCCACAGGAGTTGTTTTCTCATACCCCAGTGGTGCCTGCAACACCAGTGAGAACCTGGAACACAAAACCGTTAACTCCCCTGGAAAGGGGACTGAAGCCAGGGAGCCAAGTGGTCTGGCTTGGCGGGTCCCACCCCCACAGAGCCCAGCAAGCTCAGATCCACTGGCTTGAAATTCTCCCTGCTAGCACAGCAGTCTGAGCTCGACCTGGGACACTGGAGCAGGGTGGGAGGAGGGGAGTCCGCCATAGCTGAGGCTTGGGTAGGTGGTTTTACCCTCACAGTGTAAACAAAGCCTATGGGAAGTTTGAACTGGGCGGGGCCTACTGCTGCTCAGCAAGACCACTGCGGCCAGACTGCCTCTTTTTTTTCAAACACAGCAGCCTCAGTCAGGGACTTATAGATAAAACCCCCAATCCCCTGGGACAAAGCACCCCGGGGAAATGGAGGTTGTGGGCGCAGCTTCAGCACACTTACACTTCCCTGCCTGGCAGCTCTGAAGAGAACAGCGGGCCTCCCAGCACAGTGTTTGAGCTCTGATAAGGGACAGACTGCCTCCTCAAGTGAGTCCCTGACCCGCATATATCACCACTGGGAGACACCTTTCAGTAGGGGCCGACAGACACCTCATACAGGAAAGCTCTGGCTGGCATCAGGTGGCTGCCCCTCTGAGACGAAGTTTCTTGAGGAAGGAACAGGCAGCAACCTTTGCTGTTCTGTAGCCTCCACAGGTGATCCCCAAGCAAACAGAATCTGGAGTGGACCTCCAGCAAACTCCAGCAGACCTGCAGCTGAGGGACCTGACTTGTAGAAGGAAAACTAGGAAACAGAAAGGAATACCATCAACATCAACAGAAAGGATGTCCTCTCCAAGAACCCAGCTGAAGGTCACCAACTTCAAAGACCAAAGGTAGATAAATCCATGAAGATGGGAAGAAACCAGCACAAAAAGGCTGAAAATTCCAAAAAACGGAACACCTCTTCTCCTCCAAAGCATCACAACTCCTAGCCAGCAGGGAAACAAAACTAGATGGAGCATGAGTTCAACAAATTGACAGAAGTAGGCTTCAGAAGGTGAGTAATAACAAACTCCTCCAAACTAAAGGAGCATGTTCTAACCCAATGCAAGGAGCTAAGAACCATGAAAAAAGTTAGAAAAATTGCAAACTAGAATAATCAGTTTAAAGAAGAACATAAATGACCTGATGGAGCTGAAAAACACAGCACAAGAACTTCATGAAGCACACACAAGTATCAATAGCCAAATTGATTAAGCAGAAGAAAGGATATCAGAGACTGAGGATCAACTCAATGAAATAAAGTGAGAGACAAGATTAGAGAAAAAAGAATGAAAAGAAATGAACTAAGCTGCCAAGAAATATGGGACTATGTGAAAAGACCAAATCTACGTTTGACTGGTGTACCTGAAAGTGACGGGGAGAATGGAACCAAGTTGGAAAACACTCTTCAGGATATTATCCAGGAGAACTTCCCCAACCTAGCGAGGCAGTCCAACATGCAAATTCAGGAAATACAGAGACCACCACAAAGACACTCCTCAAGAAGAGAACCCCAAAACACATAATCATCAGATCCCCCAAGGTTGAAATGAAGGAAAAAATATTAAGGGCAGCCAGAGAGAAAGGTCAGGTTACCCACAAAGAGAAGCCCATCAAACTAACAGCAGATCTCTCTGCAGAAACCCTACAAGACAGAAGAGAGTGGGGGCCAATATTCAACATTCTTAAAGAAAAGAATTTTCAACCCAGAATTTAATATCCAGCCAAACTAAGCTTCATAAGCGAAAGAGAAATAAAATCCTTTACGGACAAGCAAATGCCGAGAGATTTTGTCACCACCAGGCCTGCCTTACAAGACCTCCTGAAAGAAGCACTAAACACGGAAATGAACAACTGGTACCAGCCACTGCAAAAACATACCAAATTGTAAAGACCATCGACACTATGAAGAAACTGCATCAACTAATGGGCAACATAACCAGCTAGCATCATAATGGCAAGATCAAATTCACACATAATAATATTAATCTTAAATTTAAACGGGCTAAATGTCCCAATTAAAAGACACAGACTGGCAAATTAGATAAAGAGTCAAGACCCATTGGTGTGCTGTATTCAGGAGACCCATCTCATGTGCAAAGACACACATAGGCTCAAAATAAAGGGATGAAAAAATATTTACCAAGAAAATGGACAGCAAAAAAAAAGCAAGGGTTTCAATCCTAGTCTCTGACAAAAAAGACTTTAAACCAACAAAGATCAAAAGAGACAAAGAAGGCCATCACATAATGGTAAAGGGATCAATGCAACAAGAAGAGCTAACTATCCTAAATATATATGCACCCAAAGCAGGAGCACCCTGATTCATAAAGCAGGTTCTTAGAGACCTACAAAGAGACTTAGATTCTAACACAATAATAGTGTAAGTAGTGGGGAGTTAACACCCCACTGTCAATATTAGATCAACGAGACAGAAAATTAACAAGGATATCCAGGAATTGAACTCAGCTCTGGACCAAGTGGACCTAATAGACATCTACAGAACTCTCCACCCCGAATCAACAGAATATACATTCTTCTCAGCACTACATTGTGCTTATTCTGAAATGGACCACATAATTGAAAGTAAAACACTCCTCACCAAATGCAAAAGAATGGAAATCATAACAATCTCTCAGACCACAGTGCAATCAAATTAGAACCCAGGATTGAGAAACTCACTCAAAACCAAACAACTACATGGAAACTGAACAACCTGCTCCTGAATGACTACTGGGTACATAATGAAATGAAGGCAGAAATAATTAAGTTCTTTGAAACCAATGAGAACAAAGACAGAATGTACCAGAATCTCTGGGACACATTTAAAGCAGTGTGTATGGGGAAATTTATAGCACTAAATGCCCACAAGAGAAAACAGGAAAGATCTAAAGTTGACACCCTAACACCACAATTAAAAGAACTAGAGAAGCAAGAGCAAACACATTCAAAAGCTAGCAGAAGTCAAGAAATAACTAAGATCAGAGCAGAACTGAAGGAGGACGAGACACGAAAAATCCTTCAAAAAATCAATGAATCCGGACCTGTTTTTTTGAAAAGATCAACAAAATTGATAGACCACTAGCAAGACTAACAAAGAAGAACAGAGAGAAGAATCAAATAGATGCAATAAAAAATGATAAAGGGGATGTCACCACCAATCGTACAGAAATACAAACTACCATCAGAGAATACTATAAACACCTCTATGCAAATAAAATAAAAAATCTAGAAGAAATGGATAAGTTCCTGGACACATATACCCTCCCAAGACTAAATCAGGAATAAGTTGAATCCCTGAATAGACCAATAACAAGTTCTGAAATTGAGGCAACTATTAATAGCCTACCATCCAAAAAAGTCCAGGACCAGATGGATTCACAGCCGAATTCTACCAGAGGTACAAAGAGGAGCTGGTACCATTCCTTCTAAAACTATTCCAAACAATACAAAAAGAGAGAATCTTCCCTAACTGATTTTATGAGGTCAGCATCATCCTGATACCAAAACCTAGCAGAGACACAACAAAAAAAGAAAATTTCAGGCCAATATCCTCAGTAAAATACTGGCAAACCAAATCCAGCAGCACATCAAAAAGCTTATCTACCACGATCAAGTCAGCTTCATCCCTGGGATGCGAGGCTGGTTCAACATACGCAAATCAATAAATGCAATCTATCACATAAACAGAACCAATGACAAAAACCACATGAATATCTTAATAGATGCCAAAAGGCCTTTGACAAAATTCAACAGTGCTTCATGCTAAAAATTCTCAATAAACTAGGTATTGATGGAATGTATCTCAAAATAATAAGAGCTATTTATGACAAACCCGTGGCCAATATCATACTGAATGGGCAAAAGCTGGAAGCATTCCCTTTGAAAACCGGCACAAGACAAGGATGCCCTCTGTCACCACTCCTATTCAACATAATATTGGAAGTTCTGGCCAGGGCAATCAGGCAAGAGAAAGAAATAAAGGGTATTCAATTAGGAAAAGAGGAAGTCAAATTGTCTCTGTTGCAGATGACATGATTGTATATTTAGAAAAGGATATGAACAGACACTTCTCAAAAGAAGACATTTACGTGGCCAAAAAACGTATGAAAAAAAGCTCATCATCGCTGGTCATCAGAGAAATGCAAATCAAAACCACAATGAGATACCATCTCATGCCAGTTAGAATGGTGATCATTAAAAAGTCAGGAAACAACAAATGCTGGAAAGGA
Organism: Pan paniscus; assembly: GCF_029289425.2. Classification (NCBI taxonomy): domain Eukaryota; kingdom Metazoa; phylum Chordata; class Mammalia; order Primates; family Hominidae; genus Pan; species Pan paniscus. The sequence continues at coordinate 107,850,585 of NC_073253.2, forward strand.
TGTGGAGAAATAGGAATGCTTTTACATTGTCAGTGGAGTGTAAATTAGTTCAACCATTGTGGAAGACAGTGTGGTGATTCCTCAAGGATCTAGAACCAGAAATACCATTTGACCCAGCAATCTCATTGCTAGGTATACATCCAACGGATTATAAATAATTCTACTATAAAGATGCATGCACACGTATGTTTATTGTGGTACTGTTCACAATAGCAAAGACTTGGAACCAACACAAATGCCCATCAATGATAGAATGGATAAAGAAAATGTGGCACATATACACCATGGAATACTATGCAGCCATAAAAAATGATGAGTTCATGTCCTTTGCAGGGACATGGATGAAGCTGGAAACCATCAGTCTCAGCAAACTAACACAAGAACAGAAAATCAAACACTGTATGTTCTCACTCGTAAGTGGGAGTTGAACAATGAGAACACATGGACACAGGCAGGGGAACATCACACACTGGGGCATGTCAGGGTGTGGGGGACTAGGAGAGACATAGCATTAGGAGAAATACCTAATGTAGATGACATATTGATGGGTGCAACAAACCACCATGGCATGTGTATACCTACGTAACACACCTGCACTTTCTGTACATGTATCCCAGAACTTAAAGTATAATTTTAAAAAAGAGACAGAGAGAAGAAATAGATAATGAGGTACTGCTTTTTTGTGTAAAGGGTTAATTACCCTGAAAAATCCCACCCATTATTTACTCTGAAAAATAGCCCCCCTGTGGCAAGGTTGTGGAGTGCTTAGAGTAGTAGTGACTAGAGCTCCCTATACTCTTGCCTGCCTCTGACACCACCATTATAAGTACAAACAAAACGTCTGCATGGTTTCAAACAAACGCCCAAATTTCCCCTTCCAACCAAATGGCTGTCTAAATCCCTCCTGCAATAGAAACTCTGATCTCATATTAATGTAAACTGGGAGTGGGGAAGGGGATTATGGGACCAAGGAAATCACTGGGAATTAGGAAAGTGATCAAAAAGGAAAGAGGGCCTGTATTAGTTTCCCAGGGCTGCCATAACAAATTTTCCCAAATGTGGCAGCTTAAAACACCAGAAATTTATTCTCTGTCACTTCTGGAGGCCACAAGTCCAAAACCAAGGTGTTGGTAGGGCCATATTCTCTCTGGAACCTCTATGGGAAACATGTCTTTGCTTATTCCAGCTTCTCATGGCTCCTGGTGTTCCTTGGCTGGTAGCAGCATCATCAATCTCTGCCTCTGTCTGTCTATGGCCTTCTCTGCTGTCTGTATGTGTCCTTTTCTGTCTCCTATAGGGAACTTCTAATTGGATTTAGGGCCTATCCTAAGCCAGGATGATCTCACCTCAGTCCTTACCTTGACTATATTTGCAGCAACCCTATTTCCAAATAAGGCCACATTCTGAGGTTCCATGAATTCTGAAATGTATGGAGACACTATAACTGATTAGGAGAGTACCCTGTGGACTAGGTGAGGAGACATGGGGACACAGTGAACAGACTCATTAGGCCACTGCTTAATCTCTACCAGCCTGGAGACTCGGTATGGGTTGGAATATTTCACCTGAGCCCTGTACATTCCCTAAGATTCCATGATATGTTTTCCTGGCTGACAGCCATGCCATTTTGTTACAAACTGTACTCCTCCTTTCCACAGTGAGGTGCTTGGTGCTGGGTTTACACCAAAATGACCAAAATTAAATTATTAAGGAGAAGTGAAAAGTGTAACACTGTCCAACCTTGGAATCAATATTTGATTAGACGATCTCTCTCTTTTATTTGTGCCTTTGGTTTTCCTTGCCCAGGTATATCAGCTCATACCTAATTCTACTCTATTTCTTACCACCTCCTTGTAGAAATGCAGGCTTTGACCTAGAAAGTAAGTTCCACGAGGACAGGAAATCAGTAAGTGCTCGATAAACATTTGTTGGATGAATAAAGAGAAGGGGATGATGTGGGGCAGAGAACAAAAAGGAAGGGGAAAAGAATGTTTCTGAACAGCGAATCTGGGCTGGAGTTCCCTTAACTAGTGCCACCACGTTTGATGATGTGCCTTAAATCCTCAAGACTACATCTTCCTGATTTATGAAAGAGGAATAATTATGTACATCTTGCAGGGCTGTTGTGAGGATTAGAGGAACATGTACAAAATATTCAGCACTGAGTCTTATACAGAGGAGCTCAGTAAGTGACAGTTAAGATTATTATTGGCTTGTTTATTCTATGTATACAATTCTTCTGCTGCTGTTTTAACTACTGCCAAGGACATTCTGAGAAAATTAAGCCCATGCTAACCTATGTCATTTGCAAATTGATGTTTTTTAACTCAGCAATATCCTAAATTATTGTTAGTATATCCTTTTCTCTCAATTGAAAAGATGCCCAGAAGCAAGTAACTAGCCACATATAGGTTAGGCAAAAATTTTCACCCAGCACACAAACACTCTGATAGTACTTTCAACATGCAAGTCAATGGCACATTGAATTTTCCAAGCTGACTTTCAGCTTTCCATATCATGAGGATTATATTTGCCATCTACTCTCCCTGGCTTTACTGTAGTGAGGATTACTGATTTGATATGTATTAAGTACTTTGAGCTTCAGGGAGGAAAATGTGTCATAGGAGCACAAAGAAGTATTAATAATAAATGCCAGATGAATTGCTTTAACTCAATGGCATGTTAAAGGCTTTACCCAGAAAATCATGAGGAAACAGTAAATCATGATTTCTACAAATAATTCAATTCCCGTATGGTTTTTCATGCATGTGTGCACTAATGCATAAAATAGACAGTAATTCTAAAATTTATGAATTTGCTGTTTAAACTTTAAACATCTCAAAGCTAATGAGTTGTTTAGTTTTCTTAAATTCTAATGAAAGCACTTCATACATATATGTTGGGTCCTCACAGCACAGTCAAGATTCATCAAATATTTTATGTGATAGCATTTATGATCAAGGCAGAATGCCTTAATTAAACAAATAATTAGCCTTGAGGAGAGTAGTGAACACAACAGTCTAATTAGTGAATTTGTTAACTGTTCCTCTCAGTGACTGAACCAATAGCCAATAGCGAATACACAGTCAGATACTGTAGTTACTTTGGTTATGGGAATTACATGTTATCTCTGCAATGCACAATGGCAAAAACAAAACATTACGTGAATTAATGAACTTGAATATGTTGTAACAGAATAAAGATTAGACTAGGAGCTAAGAAATGCCGGTTTTAGTTCAGGCTGCCACTCATAAGCCATGTGACCTAGGATAACTAACTTAACCTTCCTGGCCTCAGTTTCCTCAATTATAAATTATGAGAGCTGGACTAGATGATTTCTAGAGCCCTGTCCAGTACTAGCATTTCACACGCTTGTTGTGAGGAATCCCTCCCTTTCATTTCTTATTTTTGAAGCCACTTACTTCCTAGCACTGTGTCTGTCAAATAACACTGCTGCCAGCAATTTACAAGGTAGGTCTGTGGGTGCGGGAGAGAGGCTTCTGCCTGATCTAGTTTTGTTTACAGTGGCAACATTTCAGCACATCCTCTGTGCTTTCAGCAGGAAGCAGTCAGGCAGCAAAATTGCTCTAGCATAAAACAAATCCAGCTGCAGGGCGTCTTCAAAATGCTCCCTATGTGTTTTTCGATTTAGCCTGCTATTAAAATTTTAAGGCACAATTTAGAGCTACAGTGTGCAGTCTTCTGTTACAAAATGAATCCAGGTTTCTCATTACTGGCTTTGGAGTGTCAGGGCAGGGTAAAAGGAAAATGAGATGTGCAGAGAAAGAAGACATTTTGGAATGTGGAGCACGATTTGCCTTTGGCTCCCTCCTTTCCAAGCATTCATCATCTGTACCTCACGCAGGGCTTCAACCCATTCTGCCCACAAGCCAGCCAGTCAGTTCAGAGCTGCAGGATGAGAGAGGAAATTGGAGCAGGGCCAACCTACTCTGCAGGACTGGGTGGTTTGAATGAGACATGTGATCCAAGGAGCTGTGGGTCCAGGATTGGCATAAGGGGTGCAAGCAGTGGGCAGAGGACATCCAAGCCGGAGATGCGGCATGCACAAAGCAGTCAGGAGGAAGAGCATGATGGGTTTGGACAATAACAACCACTTCTCAGTGGATTTGCCTTTAATGGAAGAAAAAGCAAGCCATGAGATGGAGAGAATGGCAGTGGCCACTGATGTAAAGTCTTGCAGGACTGTGTTGCACTGCCCAGGTCCCCTGCAGGGCTGAAGAACTTATTCCAGAGCTGCTACTGCCCAGGAATTGCCCTCAGCTGCAGAAAGCTATCTTTCCCAAGGCCACACGCCCCCTTCCCAGGGGCAACCTACCTCCTATAACTAGTCAATGCTGGAGGGCTGAGATATATAAAGACTCTAAATAATACTCCCTAATGCTTTTTCTACTTGATAATCTGCACCTCAGGGTGCTCCTTAAGAAACCCAACCTGCAACTCGATGCTGGAGAGATTGATGTACCCTCATGGCAATGGTGAGTGGCTGAGAGGTTTGAAACAGGGGGTTAACCCTGGTCATATCTGCAATTTTAAAAGATCACTCTCATGGCAGTGTGTGGAGGGTGCATTGAAGTGGGCAAACACAAAGGAATAGTGTCGTGTGGAAAATGACTTTGATGCAATGCAGCCTCCAAGTACACAACTATCCCAGAAACAGAGCTATGCCACGCAACAGAAAATGCACAGAGCAAATGAACTCTTTGTAAATTAATATTCAAGCTACACAGTTCATTAAATCTGTTCAAAACACACAGTGAGAAGCAAGGTGAAGTAAACAGAGTGTTAAAACACTTAGGATAGGGTGTGAGCAGGTGAAAGGACTTTTTTTTTTTTTTGAACAGAGTCCTGCTCTGTCACCCAGGCTGGAGTGCAGTGGTGCTATCTTGGCTCACTACAACCTCCCTTTCCCAGGTTCAAGCAATTCTCGTGCCTCCGCCTCCCAAGAAGCTGGGATTACAAGTGCCCGCCACCACACCCAGATAATTTTTTGTATTTTTTGTAGAGATGGGGTTTTGCCATGTGGGCCAGGTGGTTTCAAACTCCTGGCCTCAAGCAACCCATCTGCCTTGGCCTCCCAAAGTGCTGGGATTATAGGCATAAGCCACTGTGCCTGGCCAAGACCATGCTCCTTAGGTCTTGTTCATATGTACTCTCTCTCTCCCAACTCCCCAATCCCTGCCCTGCCCCATCATCCTTCTCCACTGATGGTGATGTGGTTATCTGGACTAGAGTTGAGATCTGAGCAAGGGGCTCACTGACAGAAGATGCCCAAGCCAAAGACACACAATCACTCTGCTGAAAGAATGCAGAGCAAGTACACCTGGCCACAGCTATAGTTTTCCAAATAGCTCACTGAACAGCTACAGTTTTTATCTACAATTATTGGACAAAGCACATGTAGGACCAGAAAGGAATCCTAATCATACTGGGTGTCAGCACTGGGTGGCTGATTTAGAGATAGCATAACTGTCAGCCCAGTGAGAGCATAATCCTCTCTATCTGTAAGCAACTCTCTTGGTTGGTACACCATATTTTTTATTTATTCTGTGTACTCTTGGCAAGTCTTACAACTAACAACTTGCTATCTATATTTAACACATCTTACAAATTATGTCTCACATGGTACTTAATTAATCATTAATTATACTTTACACATCCTATGAGTTTTGCCTATATCTCATAAGCTCTTTACTTACTGAGCAATGCTTCATACTTCTTATGAGTTGCATCCATCCTTCATTTGTCTTTTACAGTAGAATTAAATATTCTCAAATACTTCGGCAAATGTACATGACACACTGAGACCTCTTTGGAGATTTTTTTGCAAAAAAGGAGGCTATAGATGATGTGGTTTTGAATTAGGAAAGTGGTTGTGGGGATTCAAAAGCTACTCTACAAAGGGAAATGAGCAGGAATGATGATAGATTAGACACAGGTGAATATGATGGACAATGTTGACTGGGTGACCGTCTATAGCAGACGCATTTGACAGAATAACTTAAGCATACTCTGAGAATGACCCTGTAGGGCAGATGCACCTGAATGCATGTTTGCAGATCTGTGCTAAGAAATCTGGGAGCAGCCAACTGGGAGATTCATTCCTTATCTACAAGGAACATCTGAAGCCCTGTCCCATCCTGTGGAAAGTGATGAGGGGGGTTGAGGCCCTTTATTTTGGGTTAAATGAAGGTTGCCAGGTGGAGGTTGCTGGGGGCAGGGTTCTATGTGAAAATGCTATATAAACTGCTTGCTTTTTACAAGTCGTTGCAGTTCTCCTGTCCAGCCCACCGCCACCGGGCCATGCCATTCTTCTGTCCAGCCTGCTGCCACTGGACCATCCCTTTGTGTGAGCTACACTCAATAAACCCCATGTCTCGTTTGCTGGCTCTGGGTCTCTTCCTTGGCCTCTTGAACCTGATGCCATCCTATTGAAGTTGATAGGAGTCTGGCACAGCAGACCTAACATCCATTCCCATTCCCTTTTCCCTTGGCTGTTTCCAGTGTAGAGGCCAGAAAACCTAAATATTCATTTGCAGCATCTTTTGTGGCTGAGGGTGGCCAAAACACATGGCTCTACCCAATGAGATATATGTGAAAGTCTGCTAGGAGGATTCTATGGCAGCTTCTGCTTTTCTTAATAATGAAATGGACAGATACAGTTGTATCCAGCCCTCTGGTCTTCTTCCAGTCTTAAGCAAGAACATGAGGCTTTGAACTGTAACAACCATTTTGTTAAGTACCATGAGGCAAGGAGCCACTGTGCTAAGAACGGCAGCATGCTAGTATAGGAAGAGCCTGGGACTTGATGACATCTTTGAGCTGCTGCCTCAGCCCTGGACTGCCAGCCTCCAGGACTATTGTTATGGAAGAAGAATGAACCCCTGTTGTTGAACCATCATGAGCCAGATTTTCTGCTACTCGTAGCCAAATATACCCTAAATTCTCAGTGAAAAAGCAGTGGAGACAGGATAAATTAATCAAATGGCCAGACCTCATTGCAAAAGGCACTGGGAAATAAAGCTTTTATTTTAGTTGGTCATGCACCCAACTAAAAATTAGAAGGTCTCTTACTAATATAAAAGGACAACTAGCAGTGTATTCCATAGGAAGATGCAAGCTGCACAGAAATACAAAGTCAACTTTCCTATCTTCTCTGGCTCTCTAGTGTCCCACAATTGCAAATCAATTCAGAATGATTAAACTAGAGCCTTAGAGATGATGTAGGATGGTGGGGAGTGTGAGGCTTAACATTTTTAAAAGCTCCTCAGATGATTCTGAATGAGCAGCCAGAACTGAGAACTTCTGCTTTTAAGAAATATACCTATTTTGGCATACACATGTGGTCAATCCTTCTCTCTAAACTTTATGTATTGTTGAGCTTAGTTATCTGCATCTGAACAGAGATGGGGACACCAGAACATTAGGAATGTACAGATACCTATTTCTCCTGTAGACTCACTGTATTGCTATGAATCTGGGATGCAAACTGCAGGCTGTGCTTTCTAAAGCATGAAGATAGTCTATTGAGTGACATATTGTCATTCTGCTACATTTTTCTGTCAACAGCTGCAAGTGTCACCAAAATTTTCATCTACATGGCAAAGAGAAAATAATCCCACTGCTCTCTTTTTCTGTCTGCAAATTTTTCTATAGAATCCCTTTTTAAGATGAGCCTTTTTCTCACCCCAGAGTGAAAACATTTCTGGCCATGCTTTCAGTAAAGTTCTTTTCTTGTGTCTCAATTCAGCCTTACCTTTGCAGTGATCATACATTTCTGGCAAAAGCTCGGGTATGCAAAAATGTAAAAATCTCTATTTTTCATGACTAAGTTCTATCATATCTTGAGCCCCCATTGTACTTGATGGAATAACTGGAAGCAAGTTAATTCCCGGTAAACTCTGCTCAGTCAGGGTTTTTCTCCCTCCCCACTTGCCCTGGGAGGTGGGGAGAGACTGATAGAACATCTGGACATGGAGGGGGCTCATCTGGTCCTGGGCTGTCATCTGTCCATGCTGGCATCCTCTGCCATGTCCTTGTTCCCAGGAGTCACCAATTGTCAGCATCTATCCCTGCTGGCATCTCCGAAGGCAACTGAGTTCCCATCTGGCCTTTGATGCAAGGACAGTGCTGACATCTGCTCTTGGGCCACCCCTTCCCAATACGAAGCATCTCCTAATCTGCCAGACCTCTCTGTGATACTTCTGTGCCATCTTGAACAAGGGTGGATGCGCTCCTGGCCACTCTAGGTTATAGGAGACTCACAGAATTCTCTTATGCCCTTTCCGCCCTCATCTGCCACGCTAAGATGCTTCTTCTCGACTCTCACACTAGAGCAAAGAGACTCTCAGACATTCAGCACTTTTCTGGGACCCTTTAGGAGAAAAGGCAGACCCTGTGTTCCCTGAGTTTTCTCTTGCCCCAGTCCCCCATCCCCATCAGGCCAGAAAAGAGCCAGCTCGGGCCTCCCCTTAGAGACTCATAGCAGCATCTCCCCTCTTCTCCATCATTCCCAGCTACAGCATCTTTATCTAGTCAGGGAAGCAGGAAAAATGCAGTTTCTATGACTGGGAACAGAGTAGGGGCAAAAATATGCATCCTTTAATGTACAGTAATTAAATTAATGAGTATATCAAATCTATTTATCATTCATACTTCAAAAATATCCTACCACAGCCATAAAGAAGAATAAGATCATGTCTGTTGCAGCAGCACAGATGCAGCTGGAGGCCATAATCCTACTCAATTAACACAGAAACAGAAAACCAAATACGGCATGTTCTCACTTATAAGTGGGAGCTAAACGTTGGGTACTCATGGACATAAATATGGCAACGATAGACACTGTGGACTAACAGAGGGCGAAAGGGGATGTGGGCTGAAAAACTAACTGCTGAGTACTCTGCCCACTTCCTGGGTGACGGGTTCAATCACACCCCAAATCTCAGCATCACACAACATACCCTTGTATGCACATGTACCTCCGAATCTAAAATAAAAGTTGAAAATATTTTTTTAAAATTCTACTGCACCTCCTTGTCAACCTGGAAAATACATCTCCAAATTGCTCATTATTATCAGGGCTAGAAAAATTGCATGAAAAACTGGGCACAATAAAACAGACCTTTTCTTCTAATAGTAGGAATATCAGTGCTAATTTTTTTATATCACCTTTTCTACGCTTTTCAAATTTCCACTGTGAAGTTTTTGTGTTGTTTCTATAATAAAAACTACTGCCGAATGCCCACAAATCTCTGCTGAAAAAGAGAAGACATAAGAGAAAAGACTGATGAATCTGACCATATAATAATATAAAATCTAAGTAAATTTAAAAATATCATAAACAAAATAAAAAGACAAATGACAAAGAAAAAAATCTTTCACATTTTTCACACAGGTGACAGAAAAAGTACTTATGAAAAAGATCAAAACAATGGAAGTATAGGCAAACTATATAAATAGCCTATTAATAAAAAAAGCAAATTGCCAAAGACATAAGAATCTTACTCAAAATTACAGAAATGCACATTAAAACAAAGCTGAGATACCATTTTCATGTATATTTGTGAAATGAAAATTTTATACAACTTAGTATTTAGTGAGGGTACAGAAAAGGCAGATCCTGTGTTCCCTGAGTTTTCTCTTGCCCCAATCCCCCATCCCCATCAGGCCAGAAAGAGGCTGGCTCGGGGCCGCCCCTTAGAGACCCATAGCAGCGTCTCGCCTCTTCCCCATCATTCCCAGCCACAGCATCTTTATCTAATCAGGGAAGCAGGAAAAATGCTGTTTCTATGGCTGGGAACACAGTAGGGGCAAAAATATGAATCCTTTAACATACAGTAATTAAATTAATGAATATATCAAATCTATCATTCATACTTCAAAAGTATCCTACCACAGCCATAAAGAAGAATAAGATCATGTCCTTTGCAGCAGCATGGATGCAGCTGGAGGCCATAATCCTACTCAATTAACACAGAAACAGAAAACCAAATACCACATGTTCTCACTTATAAGTGGGAGCTAAACGTTGGGTTCTCATGGACATAAAGATGGCAACGATAGACACTGTGGACTAACAGAGGGGGAAAGGGGATGTATGTACATGCAGGGAAAAGGTATTATAATGCTGGTGAGTATATAATTTAGTCACTTTTTTGGATAAATTTGGTAAATCGGCCAAAACTAAAAAAGTGTAATTCTAGGAGCCCCTTGCAAAAGTGAACCAACTGAACAAGGATGTGAGCCAGGTTAATCATGGCAGTAGTGTCTACAGCAACAACAGCAAAAAGTGGAGACAACTTAAATGACCATCAAAAGGAGATGGGTTACATAAGTTATAAATTATAGTAAATTAATATAATTAAATATCATGTAATAGTTTAAAACAAACATGAAGTGATGTGTTATATTCTAACATGGAAAATTCTCCAAGACATATTATTAACTGAAAAAATCATGTGTAGGGCAGTGTGACAAGTATAACGGCCCTTTCCATGTAAATAAACAACTATATTATACAGATATTGGTACTCATTAATTCACAGAAAATATTTCCTGGGAGTAAGCAGAAAATTGTTCATTTCTCTATAGTTCTGATTTTCTAACCAAGTCCATGTTTACTTGTTATTATTTTTAATGTCAGCCACAATTATCTGCCTATGGAATTACAGAAAATTATTTTTTCATGTAGAATTAATTTTAAAATCAGTATTAACAAAAAATAAATAAGATATGTAAAATACACACTGGATTCTGAAGACTTAATACAAAAAAGGAATGTAAATGATCTTAATTCTGTATATTGATTGCATGTTGAAATTATAATATTTGGATATATAAGGTATATGAAATTAATTTCTTCTGTTTCTTTTTACTTTTTTTTTTTTTTTCGAGATGGAGTCTCGCTCTGTCACCCAGGCTGGAGTGTAATGGCCTGATCTCAGCTCACTGCAACCTCCACCTCCTGGGTTCAAGCGATTCTCCCACCTCAGGCTCCTGAGTAGCTGGAACTACAGGTGCGCGCCACCACACCCGGCTAATTTTTTATATTTTTAGTAGAGACGAGGTTTCACCATATTGGCCAGGCTGGTCTCGAACTCCTGACCTCAAGTGATCCACCCACCTCGGCCTCCCAAAGTGTTGGGATTACAGGCATGAGCCACCGCACCCGGCCTCTTTTTACTTTTTTAAAGGTAAGATATGACTGTTAAAATTTGCTGTTAAAAATCACAATTCTGCAAATTTTAAAATTACAAATGCAGTTAGCATCATATTCGTCACATTACTATTAGCACTATTGTGGATTTGCTCCACATGCTCAATGCAAAATGTCATTTGCAGGTTCAGGTCCAGTCATGGACCCCAAGTGAAGCACCCTCCTCCAGGTACGGATGAAGCAAAACCAACAGAGAGCCATGTATTTGGATTGGGCTATATTGAGTCACCATAAAAATGTATTTCCTGAGCTTTATTTAGGGTGATGTTAATCTTGGTTCAGGATCACTGTTATGAACATCCCTATGAATGGCTGGAAAGCAGTGGCTCACACCTGTAATCCCAACACTCTGAGAGCCAAGGACGGAGCCCATGAGTTTGAAACCAGCCTGAGAAACAAAGGGAGATGCTATCTCTAAAAAAAAAAAATTAAAATAACACACAAAAAAACAGGTATAGTGGTATGCACCTGTGGTTCCAGATACTCGGGAGGCTGAGGTGGGAGGATTGCTGGAGCCTACGAGGTTGAGGCCGTGCGGAGCAGTGATCATACCACTTCACTCCAGCCTTAGTGACAGAGGGAGACCCTGACTCAAAAAACAAACAAAAAGCATCCCTATGAATCTTCTGTTTTAGCTGAAAATGTATATTTTTTATTACTTTTATCACAGACTCTTCATAGAGAACCTTTATAAAGAAAGTAGTGTAGACAGAATTGTGCTTCTACTGATTAATTTGTCACTGGAATATCCAGCATTTACTGAGCCCTTGCTACACATTGTACACAGCTTTAAGTTCTTTACATTGATAACCTTCCTTAATCCTCAAAACTTAGTGAGGTAGGTACCATGATTATTCCCATTTTACAGGTGGGGAAATGGAGAGTAATTGCTTACAGGACTGAGTCCATAAGTGGTGGAACAGACCCTGAAGCCTAGGTTCTAAATCTCTACAGTACCTTACAGATCCTGTGAGTTATAGACCCCACCAGGTTTCCTTTTGGAAATGGCTGCTGGGAAGCCTGACTCAGTGAAAAGTATCTAACTGTGGTATAGTCTTAAAATATTCTCATTCCTGGCTATACTGTGTATCCCTACATCTGTGTTCCTTATTCTTCTTTTCAATCTCCTAATTTAATCTCCTTTCCATATGTATTTATCCAGGTGAGCTGCCACACAGCCTTTGCAGAAGATGGCATTGTATGCACCTCCTCCGATCCTCATGGCCTTGCCAGCCTCTCGGATGTTGGCAGCTTCCTCTGCCTATGTCACTACTGTGATGATGGCTCTGTGCAGGTCCATGCAGACTGCAGCCTAACATCCACACTTCACGTCGTTACCTCCTCTCACTGTTTTTGCATTCAGATGAAGTGGCAAAGGGACCCCATGATGCAACCAGGAAATGTGGGACAGTTATCCTTTAACCAATGGGCAAGAGGGATGGCAGGAAGACACCAGGTAAGTATTCTCTCTGTTTCTATGTTCAGTAGAACGTTCCAAGGCACAGGTTTTCTGAACAGACTCCCTGGAGATCAGCCATGTGGCCAAGCTATTCACAGTGTCTCTTCAAATCTTGTAAAGAAGTAGCCCACTTGGTATTTGCTTCTTACCCTTCCCTGTTTTAATTCTCCTTTCCTCACTTTCACTGCCCTGGGATTACACCTCCCAATAAAGCATTTCCTCTCAACCTTGCCGTAGACACTTGGGTCCTAGAAAACCAAATTAAGGCTGTATGGTACAAATTAATTAATCTTAAAAATAAACTGGCCAGGTTGTAACTATTATACTATTGTAGTGGGGTGGCTGTGGCAGTGCTATGACAGTGATACCAGAATTTTTAATTGTAGTTACCAACCTAGTACAATTTTAAAACTTGTGTCATTTTTGTCATTACCACAATCACCTTTCCCCCTGGATAATATAATGGGTTACTAAGAGAATGTAAAACCACAGAAGGATGTCTTCCTCTGAGCAAATCCTCAGTAAATATTTGGTAGATGAATAGATAGATAGATAGATAATCTGGATAAGGGATACTGAATGGATTGATAAATTTTGTGGGCTTTTGATGATGAAGAGTAAACTTCCTCTGTCTCTTCCATCTGGATCCCTGCTTGTTCAGACCACAGTCTTAGGAACCAGCAAAGACAAAGCTCAGTGAAGGAGATAGATCGCCATGAAACTAATGTTCCATATTCTCATCTTCTCCAGTCTCCAACCTTTTGGCTCTGCACCATTACTCCTAATCCCTGCCTCAGGCTTTCATTGCTTTGTCACCCAATCATAACTGCTTAGCTAGCTTTAACTCTTGGCCCTTTATATCTATTATATGCCTGGCTCTCTGGCTTGTTCCCTTCACTGTTGTGGATATAGATTGTTTTTTACTTTCTATTAACCCCAGACCACTAGGACCCAAGCCTCCCCACCAGAGGGAAATCTGTTAGTACATGAGTTCTACAGTTCTGCCCTTGAAACTCATGTAGAGTATTTTCCCAGGCGCATCTCCCAGCACCACAGTCCCTGGAGGAATGGGGCATTGCTGTGAATGGTGGATCAATTTCTTTTTTGCCCAACATCTGCCACTGCCCAATCAGAAGCAGCTTATTTGCTCTACTTTTGAAGTAGTACAAAGAGAGAGAAAGAATGTTGGTGGCAGATTGTCCTCAGAAGAATCTGGGAGTAGAGCAAGAAAAGCCTATTTTTTGTGCACATATTTCTTTTTATTGTAGTATGAAAATATCTTTCTACATAGATTTTTCTTATTTATTTCCCCTATTGCATCAGTTAGGGAATAAGTTCAGCTGCAAATAGTAAAACCCCAAAGAACAGTGACTTACATAATTCACCTTAGAGGGAGTTCACTTCCCCACATTTCCTGGTTGCATCATGGGGTTCCTTTGGCACTTCATCTGAATTCAGAAATGGTGGAGGGAGGTGGAGACATGAGGTGTGTACCTCAGGCTGCAGTCTGCATGGACCTACACAGAGCCATCATCACAGCAGTGACAGAGGCAGAGCAATTTTATTTTTCTCAGTGAGTAATGAGAAATCTGGAGGGAGACAGTTGGCAGCAGTGAATTCATTGTTCAAGGATGTCAAGGCCAAAGTGTTTATGATTCTCATGGTCTGTCCTTCATCGTCACTGCATATTCTATCTTTACTATAGTGTCTACATTGCAGGCAGGAAAAAAATAGAAAGGGCAAAGTACAAAAGGGCACATGTCAGCTCAGTCCCTAGAGCTCCCCCCAGTGTCTTCTGATTGCATCCTGCTGGGTAGTGTAAGTCACAGGGCCGTCCCTATCTTCAAAGGAAGGGTATGTAATTGTGCATCTATGCGCATGCCTAACCCCCTCCCCACCCCATCAGAAAATTAGAGTTGTACAAAAAAAAAAAAAAAAAAAAAGGAAGTAGAGACTGATATTGATTGGACAGGCAAGGAGCAGTGTCAGTTTCTGAAACTGGGCAAGGAAACAAAGGATGCTAAGAGCATCCAAGAAAATCTGAAAGTATGGCTATGAGGAAATGTGTTTATTGCATAAACATTTATTTTTATTGTCAGGAACAGATGTCTTCCCATATAGCTTTCTTTACTGATTTCTGCTAACATAGTGATATAAAATTAGTCGATCCCAGCCAGGCATGGTGGCTCAGCACTGTAATCCCAGCAGTTTGCGGGGCCAAGGCAAGTGGATCACGAGGTCAGGAGTTTGAGACCAGCCTGACCAACATGGTAAAACCCTGTCTCTACTAAAAATACAAAAATTAGCCAGGCGTGGTGGCACGCGCCTGTAATCCCAGCTACTCAGGAGGCTGAGGCAGGAGAATCGCTTGAACCTCGGAGGTGGAGGTTGTAGTGAGCCGAGATCACGCCACTTCACTCCAGCCTGGGTGACAGAGCAAGACTCGGTCTCAAAAAAAAAAAAAAAAACCAAAAAAACCAGTTAGTTGATCCCCTGTAGCATGACCTACTGTGTGGTAACACCCATCTGGGCCCACCTGCATTGCCGCCATAGGACAAGGAGTCCTGATACATACAGGCTGATACTCATGATGTTTGCTGTGCTATGAGTAAAAATGTTTTTCTTCCCTGACCCAGGAATCTTGTGTCTTTGGCCAGCATCTGTGGCAGGCTAACTCGTCAACTTGCAAGTTGGGTAAAAATCTCAGACCCTTCACAATTCTCAACAGTTTTCCTAGATAGGATAGTTAAAGAAGGCTTTTGTTAGAAGATGAGATTCCATGTGAGACTTACAGGGTAAAAAGGAGCTGGCCATGGGAAGAGACTGGAAAAATAAAAGAAGAAATGGGATCTGCAGAGGCCCTGAGACCTTTGAAAAACTAAAAGACCAGTGTAGCTGGAGTGAGGTGAAAAAGTAGGAACAAGGCAAAGTAAATCTTGAGGGATGAACTGGCGTACAGTTATGCAGGGTTTTAGTGACAATGCAAAGAGTTTGGGATTTTATTCTCAAAGCAATGGTAAGCCACTGAAACTAATGACATGATCCCATTTCTGTTTTATAAAGATCACATTGACCATTAAGCTAGGTGTGTCTTAAATGTGAAAAGAGAAGAATAGGAAAACTAATTAGGAGATTCCAATAGTAATCTACTTAAGAAAGTTGGGAGGGCACAGTGGCTTATGCCTGTATTCCCAGCACTTGGAGAGTCCAAGGTGGGTGGATCACTTGAGGTCAGGAGTTCAAGACTAGCCTGGCCAACATGGTAAAACCCCACCTCTACTAGAAGTACAAAAAAATTAGCTGGGCATGGTGGTGCATGCCTGTAGTCCCAGTTACTCTGGAGGCTGAGACACAAGAATCACTTGAACCCAGAAGGCGGAGGTTGCAGCTAGCTGAAATTGCACCACTGCACTCCAGCCTGGGCTGCAGAGTAAGATTCCATCTCAAAAAAGAAAGTGACTGTTTTCCTCATATAAAAGATCTCCCATAAATCAGTAAGAAAAAGACCAAACACCTAATGATAAAATGGACAAAGTATATAATGGATTGATTACAGAAAAGGCTGTTAAAATGGAAAAATATGCTTAATCTCACAATAAAAGAAATAAAAATAAAATCATACTGGGATAATAATTTTTTGCCTATCAGATTGCCAATGATTGATAAGTTTTATATATATTTCAGTGGCAACACTCTGGGAAATAGGCACCGCCCTCAGGTATTCCCAGGAGTAGTATAAGTCAATGCAATGCTGTGGAGGGTAATTGGCACTACAATCAAGATTAACATATTCATACAGTATGACCTAGCAATGCTACTTCCAATTGTTCTTAACGTTGACTGAAAAACACAAGATCTATAAATTTGGAAACAAGAGTTCTATTTCTTATAGAAGTTACAGCCTGCAGGCTGAGAAGTATAGCTTCCAGTAGGAACCAAAACAGGCACTTCAAAGGAGGAAAGGTGAGACAGGAATTTATGCTGAATAGGTTGGCTAACTATACATATTCAACAAATTATAGAAGAAGCTATGAATATTCACGAAGGGGTGCTACACACATGCGTAGTAAGCAAATATACATGTTATATATGTTTTATGTTCACTTTGGAGTGGAGACTTTTTTTTTAATTGCTCTGTCACCTAGGCTGGAGTACAGTGGCGTGAGCACAGCTCGTTGCAGCCTCAACCTCCCAAGCTCAAGTGATCCTCCCACCTTAGCCTCCTGAGTAGCTGGGACCACAGGTGTGCACCAGCATACCTGGCTACTTCTTTTTTAAAATTTTTTGAAAAGACAGTCTTGCCATGTTGCCCAGGCTGGTCTTGAACTCCTGGGCTCAAGTGACCCTCCCTCCTCAGCCTCCCAAATTGCCGGGATTATAGGTATAACCCACCACAATAGCTAAACTCAACATTTAAAAGTAATAAAATTAGGCCATATGTCAAAAGATAAAACAGAGGACACAGAGGTGCTCCATATGCAGTTTCCATGGACCAGCCAGAACCAATCTATATTCAGTGATCTTTTATCAGGACGAAATGCTGGTCAGTTGTTATGCCAAAACTGCAAAAAAGGAATGGGAGTCCAGTTCCAGTGTCAGTTAGTTGGTTGAAATCAGTGGTGGCTGCTTTACAAGCTCTCCGGCCCCCTTCAGGTTGCCCTAAGGACACTCCTTCAGGTAACTGACATTGGTGTGGAAAGCCAGGCCACTGGAATACAAACTGTCCCGAAGAGATAAATGGGGAAAAGCCCCACACAGCTTGTCCCCTCTACCACAAGCTCTACAGCTGGTAATGGGAATTCCCTGAGGGTCAAAGGGGCCCCAGGACAGAATCTCAACCTATCCATCCTGATGGCCTTGAGCTGAAGGGCCTCTCTGTTCTGGCTGGCTTCCAAATCAGACATCATCATCAGTAAGACAAAGCCAAGGGCAACTCTGGAGGCTGAAAGTAAAATAAGTTTCCCTTTTGGGTTAAAGAGCTGCCCACTCTGTGCTAATCTCCTTCTCTGAGCAACTCTCCTCCAAATCCTGCTTTCATAATGAGGCAAATGACACCTCCTCCCTCTAAAAGAAAGGATTCACACCGCTTTTGGGCAAAAATATACTTTCCAAGATGGGTGTCTGCTTAATATTTACCCAACCTCTGAATTCATCTTTCTCTCTAGTAGCTTTCTTTCTCCTGGGAAGACTACCTAAATCTTTAACCAGTAACTTAGACCTTGAAGGTTCTAACTAAGGGGCTTAGAAATAGCCCACACTTATTCAAACAAGCTCTAAAAAAAATCTAACTAAGCAATCTCCTGAGTGGGGAATAACATCTACAGTATGTAGATAACCTCCTTATCTGCTCCTCCTTCACCGGACTTGTGAAGCATCATGCAGTACATACCATAACTTCCTAACAAAGGAAACTGATTTTTGTCTAATTCAAAGGTTATAAAGCTAAAGAGGTATGTTTGGTAAGGAGCATTATAGAGAAAAGAGATTTTGTGTTAAAAGAATCATGTATGGGAAATTCTTGTCCTAAAGTAAAATAACTGGTTGTTTAAAAACAGGGATGTTTAGGACAAGTCAGAAGTTCCAAGCATATTGTAGTTGGTCTGTGTAAGTCATGAGAAAATAAAAGGGAATTTATGAGAGAAACATTCTCAAGTTGTTTTTGAGTTTTTGTCTGCAATTTAAACAACGCTGCTTATTCCTGCAAACCAACCAGTGATCTATGACTGCAGCTCACAAGAAACAAGAGGGATGGGTAATGTAAAAATCTGTATCAGTATTCTAATTCTGGGCACATATTGGAGTCAGCTAGCAACCACATGCACCCAAGTCTTAGCAGGCATAACTACAGCCACCAGCTACCTGGGCTGTCAGCAGCCTTAGGGTATTTTGGAGCTGTCTTCACCCCTTATTTTATTTTGACATTCATCTAAATATAATAACCTTATTTGTCCTCTCTTGTCTTAAGGCCATCAAGCTCCAGATGATCCTCAGTAAGGGATACCATCCTGTCAATGTTCAAGGGTCACCCTTCTACAAGGGACCTTTAGATTGCCCATCAGTGAAAAATTACAGAGGCAAAATCCTGCCCCTGTCTCTCTTAGACCTGGCTGGATACTCCTTCCACAAACCCACAGAGCCAACCCTGCCCTGACAGCCAGCAAGAGGCCAAAACCCACAGACCCACAACTACCACTCCTCTAGCAGGAAGCAGCAGTTACAGAAGACTGACCTTCATCCATTTTCCCCAAAGATTTGGGTCTTGAATTCGTGAGGGTGGAAATGTTACAGTCAGGCATGAGCAGGGCAGGAGAGGGCTTCCCCCAACACAGACACACCGGGAGTGTTGGGCAACCATCAGGTGATGGTCAGGCGATTGTTAACTATCTCTCTGAAGTGGTAATTGGTCACAGCTGCACCAGGAAAAGGCAGTCTCCTACTAGACAGAAAACACCTGAACTGATCAGCTACTTCCTGATAAGATCTCAGGAGTTGGGAGAAGACCCCAGAAGTATGCCAACATGTAAACCCCCAAATCAAAAGATCAAACCACACACTTGTCTTTCAAGTCACCTGCTTGGCCTTCTTCCAAGTGTACTTTCCTTCTATTCATTCTTGTTCTAAAGCTTTTTTTTATTTTATTTTTATTTTTGAGATGGAGTCTCACTCTGTCACCCAGGCTGAAGTGCAGTGGCACCATCTCAGCTCACTGCAAGCTCTACCTCCCAGGTTCATACCATTCTCCTGCCTCAGCCTCCCAAGTAGCTGGGACTACAGGCACCCGCCACCATGCTCAGCTACTTTTTTGTATTTTTTTACTAGAGATGGGGTTTCACCGTGTTAGCCAGGATGGTCTCAATCTCCTGACCTCGTGATCCGCCCGCCTCGGCCTCCCAAAGTGCTGGGATTACAGGTGTGAGCCACCACGCCTGGCCTCTAAAGCTTTTTAATAAACTTTCACTCCTGCTCTGAAACTTGACTCAGTCTTTCCTTCTGCCTTATGCCCCTCAGTTGAATTCTTTCTTCTAAGGAGGCAAGAACTGAGGTTGCTGCTGACCCATATGGATTCACTGCTGGTAATAATACTGGCAGCCTGGGGACCCTGGAATTGCTACTGGTATCTTAGTGGGACAGTCCTGTGAGACTGAACCCTTAACCTGTGGAGTCTGCACTAACTGTAGATGTTAGTGTCAAAACGGAATTGAATTATTGAACATCCAGTTAGTGTAGAAATTGGAGAATTGGGGTGAAAAAATAGCATGTATTTGGTGCCAGGAAAAAATCACACAACAGAGAAGAGCATTGGTTGCCTCTGAAGAAAGAAAATGACTGGATTGAAAACAGCTGGCTTTTGCTATATGCTATTTTGCAGCTTTAAAAATTTTAACCATGAATGTGTATCAATTCAAAAATATAAATAAATAAAATATTAAATGAGTGACATACATGTTAGTGGCCTTTTCAGGATTTGACAGGGGAGCTGGAAAGAAGTCTATGGATTCGAGACATATTTAAGGTAGACTCAATAGAATTTCCTGATGGAACAGATAGGGTGGATAAGGAAAGAGGAGCAGTCAAGGATGACTCCCAAGTTTCCAGTCTGTAAAATAGGCAAGTGGAGATAACATCAACTGAGATTGGGAAGACTAGGGAGGACAGAGGTGAGTGTCTTAGATTCAATTCCCTACAAGTGAAGCCTTTGGGTATGTGTAGTTTTTTGAGGGAGTGCTCTACAGGAAAAGCATGAAGTGGACGAGGGAAACAGGATAGGGAAGGAGAAGAACAAAACAAGAGAAGGCTAATGCTCCACATAAACCTCCCATAGAGTTGTCTGTGCCCTATTAAGACAAGAAGGCCAGTATCAATCTATCATTGGCTGTAAAAATAACTTCCAGCACAAGGTGGGTCATTTCAGCTGAAGGTGATTCTCCAGAGCAGAGGGCAGCTGTGCACCATTAGCAGCCAATATTCACAGCCACTGAGGAAGGGGTGCTCCAGCCCAGTAATGGGGATTGGGCAGGCCAGGAGGATAGCATCCACCACAGGAAGCAAAAACAAGAGTTTCATCTTGTGCTTGGAAAGCCTGAGATATCTTGGAGATATCAAGAGTGAAGAGGGAAGTCAGAAAATCTGGAGCTCAGAGAGTAGGTCTGTAACAGACATACAAATATGGTAGTGTTCAACAGATAGATGGTGTTTTAAAAATTATGTGGGTATCTCTGTACTGATGCAGAAAGAGCTTTAACATATACAGGAGAGTGAAAAAAAGCAAGATGCAGAATGGTGTTTATAATACTGTTTTTTGTGCAAGAAAGGGAAAGAATAGGAATTAACACATGAGCTCACACATATAAACATACATAGCCACACATGTTCATTTACAAAAGGAAGCACTGGAAGAGTAAACTGATAAAAGTGCTTACCTGAGGGGTAAACACGTAGGGGTGGATGAGAATAGGTGTAAACCTGAGACTTCTCAAAGTATTTTTATATGTATTCAACTTTTTAAGTGATTGCCTATTGCAAATATAATTTTTAAGGGAAAGAAAGGCACGTGGATAGTTGAGATCAATGAGAAAAGAAAGAAAAAAAACAAGGTTCAGATCCAAGTCCCAAGGATCAACATTTAGAATTTTGCTAATGGAGGAAGGACCAACAAAAAGATCAAGAAGAAACAGGTCAGGTACCAGGTGAAAGGAGAAAAGCAGCATCCTGGTGTTACAGCTCCAGCCATGGCTGCAGTGGCCACTATTGGTAACTTGATATTGGCCACGATG
Source organism: Pan paniscus (assembly GCF_029289425.2). Classification (NCBI taxonomy): domain Eukaryota; kingdom Metazoa; phylum Chordata; class Mammalia; order Primates; family Hominidae; genus Pan; species Pan paniscus. The sequence continues at coordinate 107,872,054 of NC_073253.2, forward strand.
GAAGGATTTACAATATGGAAAGTGGAAAATGCCACCATTCAGGGCTCTTCCCCCACCCCAAGCCAGTTTACCTGCACATCACTGCAGAGAAGTGAGGAGAGACAAAGTTCTGAGAAGGCAGAAGAGTGTTTGACAATGTGAAATGTGACTGAGAGGGCAATGGGACAAAGACAGAAAGATGTCTGTCATTTGTGGAGTTATCAATGTGGAGGCCATTGGTGATTTAGCAGCAGTTTCAGTGGAGAGGTGGGAATGGAAGCCTGCCTAGAGAGAAGAGCAACAAGAGGTGAAGAAGATGCTAAGTGTAGACTACTCTTCCAAGCTTTGCTATGAAGGGGAGAAATAAAAGCAGAAAGTTGCTGATTTGGGATCAAGGGAGGGATATGTATGTGTTTTAAGAAGAATACTATTAGAAGCAATATGTATACTGATAGAGAAGAGAGAGGACATTGAAAAGAGATCTCCACGGCCCACATGAAAGGACTCACATTTGATGGAAGGGACACCCTGTCCATTAGAGGAAGAAGTTTATGAATCTCCAAGCAGTGTTTGTGATGGGAGGTGCTCAGATACACAAGGCCCTGCAACCTCCCTGCCTGTGAAATTTCATTACCAACACCGTGACATTGTTCTTAAGACAGGGTGCACACGTACGCCTTTCTCTAAGACATGTAATCGGTAAGTAAATACATTTCTAAGAGCCCTCTACATCTCAAAGAAAGCTGGGATACGTACCTAAGAACCCAGCACTCCAGCTGCAGGGAGAAGGGAACCTGCTGAAATGTGTAAATATTCCAGGCAAATGAGTTCCAAAAAGAAGATAGAGGTAATTATATCTCAGGTTTTCACTGTCTGCCACTTCTAGAGTATACTTGACTTCAAAAAGTGTTAATGTTTAATTAATACATTCTTGCTTTTAGTAGCTCAGCTAAAAGTGTTGCTTCTAGTGAACAGGAGGTACATTAAATTGAAACATAAAAGAGACTTAAAGTGCTTGGAATGAAGCAAAAGACCTTAAGAAGGTGGAAATGATGATTACCTTCACTGTTTTGAAAAGGAAAGGACTGATCTTTCACTCAAGAGGGAGGAGTTCCAGCCATTGTACCATCGTCTTTTAACCTGACTTCCATCATCTTTTAACCCGATTTCGTAGCTATGAAGAGCAATACCTTTGACAAATCACACTTGAATGGGGTCCTTGCTCTGCTAACTGGGTAACCATAGAGTTGTGTAGTGAAAACCCATGGAATAAAATGCGTAGCACTCTGCCTGTGATGAATAATAAGCAGCAATTATTATTATGCTATTCATCTCTGAGAATTCTGCTATTGCTAGGTTATTACCTAAATGTATGTGCATGACACTAGACTCACATTCTTTCCCAACCTGCTATCACAGATGAATTATCCAGTGGCTAATAACTGTGACTTTTCCATGAAGGATGAGTTCCTGTTTGCAACTCTGCTGGATTTTAAGACATTTCTATTCCAATAAAGACCTCTGTCTGTGAACAGTGTGTCCACATTGATGTCTGTAGTAACTGCTGACCAATTGACAGATTAGTATGTTTCAGGTGGAGTTGGAGGCATATTAAGAGTTTCAAACTAGTGTTTGGGACTTAACCACTTTGTTCTCAAAGGCAAGTCATTATATTGTTGGGGAAGATTTCTCCCATTCTATTTGGAAATATACCTTAGGACAAGTTCCTTGGACGCAAAACCAGAGATGGAGATTCTTGTGCAGGCAATTGACTGACACAATGAGACAGAAAAAACCTGTAAGGGAGTGAAAAGCAGAATAGGGGAATGGAAGTTAAGAAAAGATGTGGTTTAAGGAAAAGTTTAGCCTTAGCCTGATGTCATGGGGAACTCTGCAGCATGAATTGTACTAGTTTGTTCTACTGTGAGGCAAGGGAGCTAGGCTTTTATACCACCCCCTATCAGTTAGTGATTGGCCACAGGCCACCCTTCAGGGCAGAGGGGATCATAACCTCCCTGGCTTCTGTGGACGAAATGGTTACTATGGACTATGGGCAGTTTCCCTAAGACAGGTGCAGCTGCCCACCATTACTAGCAGCAAACACCCATAGTGAATGGGGGTTGCAAGCTCCAGCCCAGAAATAGGGGATCCAGGTGGGGCGTTGTATTAGTCAGGGTTCTTCAGAAAAACAGAACCAGTAGGATACATAGAGAGATATATGAAGAGATTTATTATAGGAATTGGCTCATGTGATTATGAAAGCCAAGAAGTGCCACGGCCTGCCATCTACAAGCAGGAGAACCAGGAAAACCAGTGGTGAAATTCAGTCTGCATGTGAGAGTCTAAGTGGTTGATGGGGTTAGTCCTGGTCCCCATCTGAAAGCTTAAGAACCAGGAGCGCTGATGTACAAGAATAGGAGATGGATGTCTCAGCTCAAGCAGAGGGATTGAATTTGCCCTTCCTCCACCTTTTTCTTCTATTCTGAACCACAATGAATTGGATGCCCACCCGCATGGGGGAGGGTCATCTGCTTTACTCAGTGATTAATCTGGATATTTGTCCCCACCCCCATCCCATGTTGAAATGTAATCCCCAATGTTGGAGGTGGAGCCTGGTAGAAGGTGTTTGGATCATGGGGGCTGATATGGTGAGGCTTTGTGTCCCCACCCAAATTTTATCTTGAATTGTAATCCTCATAATCCCCATAATCCCCATGTGTCAAAAGAGAGACCAGGTGGAGGAAATTGGTCATAGCTCTTTGCCTTGATGAAGTAACCCAAACCTTCATTCCTGAAGAATTTAGGCCATTAGTAGTCCTGCCTGGATTGGGTTTGTTATAGTTTCCCATGGACCTTAATCACAGGGGCATGGTAATACTGAGATACACTCTAAGGAATCTCCTGTATTCCAGACACACTCTACCTTACCTCCATTGTGGAGTAGTAGTGCAATTTCCCCTTGGTAGTCAGGATTAATCACCCCAGCTAACACTACAACTCACAACTCCCTTCTTTTCCTGTTGATTCAGAGGCATGAAGAGTCAAAGTCATCAAGTGGCAGTCTTAGGTTACACTTTAGTTGAATCGTTGCTAATGTCTCCTAGTGGAAGCAATTCTCCCTCAGGAACTAAGACTTCTATGCCAGCAGAGCATAAAGTCTTGGTAGCAGAAAGTAAAACTTTTGTTAGTGAGTCACTAATGAGTGTTAGGAGTAATAGTGAGAGGTACCACTCCCATTTCCACCCCTTGATTCCTGGACCCATGAATCTTGGCTGTCTAAGAAACAGCACCACATATTGAATGTTGATTCAGAGCATATACAGCCTTCTGGAGAACCCTGCCCAGCCCTGCAAGGTATTGCCACCTGCCTGGCACTACGAGTCTTCAAAAAGGCCATCCACTGTTCCATCAAGCCAGCTCCTTCAGGATGGTGCGGAACAAGGTAAAACTAGTGAATTCCATGAGCATGAGCCCATTACTGCACTTCTTTGGTTGTGAAGTGAGTTCCTTGGTCAGAAGCAATGCTGCATGGAATATCATGATGGTGGATAAGGCATTCTGTAAATCCATGAATTGTAGTTTTGACAAAAGCATTGTGTTTTTCAGAGGAGACAAATCCAGAGTATCTACTCCAGCAAGGAAAAAGCACTGCTCCTTCCAAGTGGTCCGATGCAATCAATCTGCCACCAGGTAGCTGGTTGATCATGGGGAATGATGCCATATCGGGGCCTCAGTGTTGCTCTCTGCTGCTGGCTAATTGGTCTCTCAGCAGTGGATATAGCCAGGTCAGCCTTGGTGAGTAGAAGTCTGGGTTACTGAGCTCATGTATAACCTTCATCCCTGTCACCATAACTGCTTTGCTCATGAGCCCATCAGGCACTGACAGGGAGAGCTGGGGTAAGAGGCTGACTGGTAGTCACAGAATGGGTCAATCTATCCACTTAATTACTAAAATCACCCTTTGCTGAGGTCACCATTTGGTGAGCACTCACATGGGACACAAACATTTTTGTGGGTTTTCTGTTTTTGTTTTTTTGCCCACTCAGAGAGGTCTATCCACATACTTCTTGCACAAATTTCTTTGTCATCAATTTTCCTCCCAATTCTACTACGTCACATAGCTTTGGTCAATAGCCACTCTCAATATAATCTTGGGCATCATGCACAATTTCTGAACCTTCTAACATAGTCTTGGGAGCATCAAAACGAGATAAACAACAGCAAAAAGCAAATCATCACAAGGTCCCTGCATTTGTTTGTTTTCCCAAGGAAAGAAAGATAATTTTGAACCATAATACTGGAATTATATTTATGTGAAATGGAAAATGACTATTCTTCGCAGAACCTGAAATCACTTTTTTGGCACCTGAATACACACATATACAACATGTATCAATTCTGTTGCCTGCAGTCAAGCAAAAGTTCTCTGTTTTTAAAATAAGAGCATTACATTCTCTTCCATTATACTAATTTATGTAGGTTAATATCACCTTAAATACTATATAAAGTATAATTTCTATCTGATCGTTTCACTTCATTTATTTAAATATGTAACACTGTCTTTTTAACCCCATATGTTGGAAAAATTTTATACTGAACACATTGGTTTTTCAGTATAAAATAAAGTGCAAGTTTAGCACACTGCAACGAACCAGCAGAGCCGCAAGAAGAATACCTTGGGCTGGATTTGGTCCATGATGTGAGCATTCTTGGTGGCTTCTTCTCTACAGCAGGGTGTTTAGGAAGTCCTAGCAAATCTGGCTCTGTACCAAGTAATTCATGGGCACATTTTTTTGCCTGTGAATCAAATGAAACACCCCTTGGCAGACCCACCCATGGAAGGCCCCAGGAACAGCTGGGTGAAATTAAATGGCATTTATTCCTGTATTGGTTATGGCTAGGAGCCAGGAGTTCTACGCCCAAGACGCAGCCTGCAGTGTACATGAGCAGCAGTATTGATTGTGGCTGCAGCTCCACTTTCATTTTGGACAGGACGTGAAGCATTAATTTTTCTACTTAAAATATTACTGAAGGATATGGACGGACTGTTCATTTTTTGCTCTTGGCCCAATTTTTCTGATACCCAGGTAATTCTCACATGTCTACACAATAAAGGGGAGAATTGCACAATTTTGTCATAGAGTCAGATGACTTGTGCAACTAATCCAGTCAGAAATGTCCACAACGATCTGGTCTCATATTCACTAAGTAACTGTCTAGTAATTTCGTGTGACATTTTGAGCACTGGACTTAGGAGTCACAAAGACTCAATATTATAAAACATCATTTCCCTCAAATTAATCTGTTAGTTCATCTGGGAGATTAAATGTGCTGAAAAAGCCTAGAATCTTTCGGGGAAGGGGTGAAAGACTTCTGAGATGGCGACCCACCTTATCAGATGAAAAACTTGCTGTCAAGCTATAGTAACTTCAGCGGTGTGGTAGTAGGTGAGAAGAGCTATTCAGGCGGATGGGACCAAACACAGAGCCCAGAACAAGACTCATATGCCTATGGAAATTTAGTATGTAATACATTTTGTGATTCAAATCTGTGAAGAAGGTATAGATTATTAGGGAAGTTGTGTTGAGACTTGGAAAAAATTTAAATTACAATGTTACCATTCAGGATATACTACCACTCTCCTCAATCCAGATGAATTAAAGATTTAAACACTTTAAAATCTATAATTGATGAGAAGAAAATATCGAATTTGTGTGTGTCTGTCATGTGGAAATAGAAAAAAGCCTTTCTAAACACAAGCCTAAGCCAGGTGCAGTGGCTCACACCTGTAATTCCAGTGCTTTGGGAGGCCAAGGAGGGAGGAGCACTTGAAGCCAGGAGTTCAAGACCAGCCTAGGCAATATAGTGAGACCCCATCTATACAAAAAATTACAAAACAAATTAGCCAGGCATAGTAGTGCATGCCTGTAGTCCCAGCTACTTGGGAGGATGAGGCAGGAGGACCACTTAAGCCCAAGAATTCAAGGCTGCAGTGAGCCTAGGATCATGCCAATACACTCCAGCCTCGGCAGTAGAGGAAGATTCTGTCTCTAAAAAAATTTATTAAATAAAATAAATAAACACAACCCTAAACCCTGGAGTCATAACAGAAAAGATGACTTCATTTGATTCTACATAACTAAAATAAACAGTTTAGGGAAAAAGAAATACAAATTCCTATTTACATGTAAAAAAGATGTTCACTCTTATAATTAAGGAAATACAAACTAAGCATTAAAAAAATTTTGCCCATCAGGCAATTTTTTAAAGTTTCAGAATCAATATTAGTGAGAAAATGAGGAAAGGAGTACTTTCAGAGAAAAGAGTGTTTGTATTACTTTTATAAAAGCAAGTTGACAATATCAATAAAAATTTTAAATGCACATAGTTTCCTGACAATTCCATATTGACATGGCAAAAATATGTCAAGAAATTTATTGCAGCATTGCATATATCAACAAAAACTATAATAGAAACAACTTAACCAGTCCACTATTGCTGGCTATTTTGATTGTCTCCATTAACTGTACAACCAGAAAAATAAGTAAATTATGATATATCCAGGTGATAGAATATTATTTAGTCACTAAAAAATCCTGATATATAAAATCACAAGACATATAAATAAATGGAAAAAAATTTATAATACAGAAAATTCTTTATATTTTTTTGGAGATGGAGTCTCGCTCTGTGGCCCAGGCTGGAGTGCAGTGGTGCAATCTCAGCTCACTGCAAGCTCCCCCTCCTGGGTTCACACCATTCTCCTGCCTCAGCCTGCCGAGTAGCTGGGACTACAGGCACCCGCCACCACGCCCGCCTAATTTTTTGTATTTTTAGTAGAGACGGGGTTTCACCGTGTTAGCCAGGATGGTCTCGATCTCCTGACCTCATGATCCGCCCGCCTCGGCCTCCCAAAGTGCTGGGATTACAGGTGTGAGCCACCGTGCCCGGCAGAAAATTCTTATAGAAAATTCTTATAGATACGTAATAAATGAAAAATGATACAATGTGTACTTTTTTCTTTCGTTTTTGAGACAGAGTCTCGCTCTGTCACCCAGGCTGGAGTGCAGTGGCACAATCTCGGCTCACTGCAACCTCTGCCTCCCAGGTTCAAGGGATTCTACTGCCTCAGCCTCCCAAGTAGCAGGGACTATAGGCGTACACCACCATGCCTGGCTAATTTTTTGTCTTTTTAGTAAAGATGGGGTTTCACCATATTGGCCAGGCTGGTCTCAAATGCCTGACCTCAGGGGATCCACCTACCTCAGCCTCCCAAAGTGCTGGGATTACAGGCATGAGCCACTGTGCCCAGCCTATGTGTACATTTTTTCAAAATGATATATGTATATAATAGAAACATAGGCATATGCATATCACTTTTTTCTAAAGTTAACATTGTTCATAGTGATTACCTTTAGGGAGATGTTCTAGGGATGGCAGTGGGGGGGCAGGAAGGGAGGAGCAATAGCAGGAATCAGCTGTGGAAAGGTTGATTTGTGCTAAATTGTGATTTGAATTGAATGCCAAGCTCAGGATTTGGAATCTGAAGGTAGGCAACAGTAAACCATTGTATAATTTTTTTTTTTTTGTGAAACAGAGTCTCACTCTGTCGCCAGGCTGGAGTGCAGTGGTGCGATCTCAGCTCACTGCAACCTCTGACTCTCTGGTTCAAGCGATTCTCCTGCCTCAGTCTCCCACGTAGCTGGGATTACAGGCATGCGCCACCACGCCCAGCTAATTTTTGTATTTTTTAGTAGAGATGGGGTTTCACAATGTTGGCCAGGATGGTCTGGATCTCCTGACCTCATGATCCGCCCACCTCGGCCTCCCAAAGTGCTGGGATTACAGACATAAGCCACCACGCCCAGCCTATTTTTAATAAATACATTAAAAAACCAAAAGACAAATAAATGATATATAGTGAAAATGATATGCAATGATGGTAACAGAAGGTGTGACATTTGGGAAGAGATTAGGTCAGAGGAGCAGAGCCCTCATGAATGAGATTCATGCCCTCATACAAGAAGCCATGAGAGACCCCACACTCCTTCCACCATATGAGGTTGGAAGGAGAGAGCTGCCTATGAGGAAGCAGGCCCTCACCAGACACCGACATCTGCTGGCAACTTGATCATGGACTTCCCAGCCTCCAGAACAGTGAGAAACAAATTTCTGATGTTTACAAGCCACCAAGTTAATGGTATTTCTTACAGCAGTCAGAACAGAATGAGATGTCATTCCTTTGTGTGGCTGCATATTATTCAATTTTAAGGACCACCATAATTTATTTAACTAGTCCACTATTGCTGGCTATTTGGATTATTTCCATTATTTTTCTACAAAAAAAAAAATATACTCCTACATACCTACAGGGGTAATATTTAAAGTTTTCCCATTTAAGTATACCATGGTCATCAATCTTTTAGGGGAGTACCAGGCATGAACCAACCAGTTGGGTGTTGTCTTAGTCCATTTGCACTGCTGTAAAGGAATACCTGAGGCTGGGTAATTTGTAAAGAAATTTACAAATTTCTTTACGATTTACAAAAATAGTTCTGCAGGCTGTACAAGAAGTGTGGCACCAATATCTGCTTCTGGTGAGGGCCTCAGGAAACTTCCACTCATGACAGAAGGGGAGAGGAGCTGGAATCACTTGGCAAAGAGGAGGAAAGAGAGAGGGGAGGGAGGTGCCAGACTCTTAACTCGCATAGCTCATGGGAACTAAGAGTGAGAATTCACTCAATCCCATGAGAATAGCACCAAATCATTCACGAGGGATCTGCCCTCCTGACTCAAACACTTCCCACTGGACCCTGCCTCCAACATTGAGGATGACATTTTAATATGTGATTTGGAGGGGACAAATATCCAAACTATATCAGGTCTTATGTGCTTCAGTTAAATACTAGTCCTGAAAAATCTTTTGGCATGTAATGAAATACATCTGTAAAATGTAGAATCTATAGAATCCACAACTGCATTTTCAGAAACAGAACTGCTGGACCAAAGGGTATAGGCATCTAACATATATTGCCAAATTGCCCTCCATAGGAGTTATATTCTCTCTGGCTCTTGATGATAGTGACTGCTTCTCTAAAACCACCAACAGAGTATGATATCAAATTTTGGCATTTTTGCCCATCTAATAGCTGGCAATGATATCTTAGGATAGTTTTAATGTTCATTTCTCTTTATATAAATGAAGCACAGTTGAACAAGTTTTCATATGTTTAAGAAATCTTTGTGGTCTTTTTTGCAAGTTGGATGTTCATATCCTTTGTTTTTTCTATGTTATTCTGTATATTGATGGTTTTTTTTCTTACTAATTTCTAGGAGTTCTTATACAATCAGGAGATTAGCTGATTATCTATGATATGAATTACAATTTCTTCCTCAGTTAATCAATTATCTTGTGGCTTTGCTCCTGGTGTTCTCCAGTGTGTTCATTTAATAGCAGTTAAGTTTTCACATTTAGTTCTATGATCTATTTGGAATTTATCCTGCTGCCAGCTGGCAGGTATGGACCTAACTATATTGTTTCATTGAAGATTTTTGCAATTTGTCTTACATAACACCATGGCCATTTCCTGTGCTGATAAATGATGAACCTGATACAGAGATTAGTGATATATTTTCCACCCAATGCCTGACAACCCATAATTGACATTGTAGCAGATGCTGCAGGCTTCCCAGCTGACAGCGATTTCTTCCATCTTCCTCACTGCCAAGCCCTAACTTTGCTTGGGTGACTATCTCTCCTTTGTATAACTTAGGGTAAATCTTGGTTAACTTAAGCCTCCCATCATCATTCCATTCTTCTCTCAGTGATTGGTTTCATGGTGGTCTGTGATCTAGTTCTAGCCAATGAGATGTGGAAATGTGGAAAAGTTCTGCTGGAAGGCTTCTTCAAAAAAGTTTTTTTTTTTTTTTTTTTTTGGACACAGGGTCTCACCTTGTCACCCAGGCTGGAGTGCAGTGGCACAATCACAGCTCACTGCAGCCTCGACATCCTGGGCTCAAGTGATCCTCTCACCTCAGCATCCCCGAATAGCTGGAGCTACAGGTGCACACCACCACACTTGGCTAATTTTGCTGTTGTTGTTCTTTTTTTTTTCCAATGCTAGCCCAAAATATTACCAGCTAATTTTTGAATTTTTGTAGAGATGGGATTTCACCATATTGCCCAGTCTTCACTCTTATGAGAATAAAAAGGGGGGGGGAAATCCCCTCGTTTCCTTTTGAGAGGCATTTTTAGATTTGCACGGGCCTCCAGGAACCAAGGCAGCCTTCTAACTGTGAGAGAAGGCAATCAAAGATGAAGCCAACTGCTGCACTTGACAGTGCAGGAAGATGCATCCTAAAACCTTGTGGGTATCATTGACTTGTTGAATTAACCATCCTGCAGCCACCTCCTTCTGGACTTCTGTTTAAATGAGAATACATTTTCTTCACTGTTAAGCAAGGTAGATTATCTGTCAAGGTTTTTGGAAGTTGTATGATATTTTAGTTTATATCACATTGACCTGTATTTAGCATTTATAGATGCTGGGAAAAGTTGTCATTTTGAGGGTGGTCATGTGCCCATCAAAAAGTCAGCATCCTCTTTCTGAGAAAAAATGAGAATAAACATTAGATGACAAAAATCTGTCTTTGCCAGAATAACTAACTCTGCCTTTTTTCCTACCTCCCAAATTCTTATTATGTGAGATAATAAGTATCATTATTATTTGAACCCCTTGGTTTGCTATCCTAAGTGATGTACCTTATTCCATTAGCTTTTCTACTGTATGAATGATGGCAAAATTTCACCATATGGCTGAACTATGATTTAGTTATTGCTTCCCCTAATTTTGAATATGTAATATGTGTCCACTTTTGCTCTTGAAAATACTACAATAATGAGCACTTAGGCTCATTGCATTCGTGATATATTGCATTTCTGATGATCACTTTAAAATATAGATTCCTAGATAGGTTAAAGAACAGAAACTTTAAAAGTATTTATTTTTTTCATTGACCAACAAACATTTTATATATTTACAGTATATAGCATGTTGTTTGAAAATATGTATACATTGTGGAATGGCTAAATTGAGCTAAGTAATATATGTATTACTTCATATACTTATCTCTTTTTTGTGGTAAGGACACTTAAAATCTACTTTTAATCATTTTCAGGAATATAGCACATTATTATTTACTGTAGTCACCACGTAGTACAATAGAACTCTTGAAATTATCCCTCTTATCTAACTGAAATTTTGTATCCTTTGACCAATATCTCCCCAGTCCCTGGCAATTACCTTTCTATTCTCTATTTCTATGAGTTCAACTTTTTAAGATTCCACACATAAGTGAGATCATGCAATATTTGTCTTTCTGTGCCTGGCTTGTTTTATTTAATGTCCTCTAGGTTCATCCATGTTGTCACAAATATCGGCATTTCTTTCTATTTTCAAGGCTGAATAGAATTTCACTGTGCATATATACCACATTTTCTTTTTTTCCTTTTTCTTTTTTTGGAAACAGGGTCTCTCTCTGTTGCCCAGGCTGGAGTGCAGTGTTGGGATAATAGCTCACTGCATCCTCAAACTCCTGGGCTCAAGGGATCCTCCTGCCTCAGGCTCCTGAGTATCTAGGACTAGAGGCATGTGCCACCATGCCCAGCTAATTAAAAAAAAAAATTGTTTGTAGAGATGGAGTCTTGCTGTGTTGCCCAGACTGGTCTCAGACTCCTGGCCTCGAGGGATCCTTCTTGGCTCAGCCTCCTAAAGTGTTGGAATTATATGTATGAGCCACTGCACCCAATGAATACTACAATTTTTTTATCCATTCATCTGTTGAGGGACACCACGGTTGATTCCATTTCTTGGCTATTGTGAATAATGCTGCAATGAACACGAAAGTGCAGATGTCTCTTTGAGATACTGATTTCATTTCCTATGGATGCATATCCAGTAGTAAGATTGTTGGATCATATGGTAGTTCTATTTTTAAGTTTTGATTAACCTCCATACTGTTCTCTGTAATGGCTGTACTAATATACATTCCCACCAACAGTGCGCGAGAGTTCCATTTTGTCTTTCTGACAAAAGCCATACTAACAAGTGTGAGATGATATCTCATTGTGTTTTTAATTTAAATTTCTCTGATGATTAGTAATGTTGACCTTTTTTTCATATACCTGTTGGCTATTTGTAAGTTTCCTTTGAGAATTATCTATTCAGTAAAGTTGCAGAATGAAAAATCAGTATACAAAAATCAGTAACATTTCTATACACTGACAATGAAGTATCTGAAAAAAAAATCAGGAAAAAATATTATTTACAATAGCTACAAAAAAAAATACTTAGGAATAAATTCAGCCAAGGAAGTGAAAGAGCTATACTCTGAAAACTATAAAACATTGATGAAAGAAAGAGAAAAAGACACAAATAAATGAAAGATATCTCATGTTCTTAGATTAAAAGAATTAACATTGTTAAAATGTCCATATTGCCCAAAACAATCGACAGATTCAATACAATCCCTATCAAAATTCCAATGATATTTTCACAGAAATAGAAAAACAAATCCTAACTTTCGTATAGAAAAACAAAAGACCCCGAACTGCCAAAGAAATCTGAGCAAAAAGAACAGAGATGGAGACATCACACTATCTGACTTTTGCATTAATTTTAATTTTTTAAAATATTGCATAAAATTAGTATGATCTTGATTCTTAGGATTTTTAGTACCACCTTACATTTTGCACCTGAGGTAAGCACCTCACTGGCCTCATTTGAGCCCCAGCCACCACATCCCCGGGGCACATAACAGCATGGGTGCAGGGTTTCTAGATGATATGACCCTAGCTTCTGCTTTTTAACTTTTGGGACCTAAGTCTCCTCAATTCTAAAAATGACTACATTTCCAGAGACTCTCTGGGTTGCTCACCCAACTTTTCTCTTTACGTTACTTAGCTTCTTTATGATAGGAAAAATGCCAAAAAAAAAAAAAATCCCAGCTGAATAAGCCCTAACAACAAATCTGTGTGGGGAACTTTGAAATATGATTTAGAACCACAAAAGCCAGTTGTTTATTTTGAATCAAGTCAGCAGATTGTCATGCTTAAGGCAATATATGTAAAAAGCTCTTTGGAAGTTAAATTTGTTTTATTATAATAGCAAGTGTTTTTATCTTTTCTAACCCATAGGCAACTGATGTATTTTTCTGCAGTCAGGTTGGGACAGGAGGCAATTTCAGATAAATTACCTCTTACTACACTCTTGAGACACTGTTCAAGCTGCTGCATAGGAACTTGCAAGAAAGGGTATCTGGTGGATTTTTAAAGGGGACAGAAAAAGAAAATTTAAAGAGTCGTTCCAGTACAGTAGCCATTCAAAGAAAAGGGTTGGGTGAAGTGGTTTTTATATTCAGCCCCTATGTATCTTCTTCAACATGGGATTCAAATAGATTAGTAAGTACTATGATAGAAATAAAAAATTGAAATCAGTGGGAAAATGTCAATTTTTCGCCAAACAGCATTTTGAAATGTCTGTTCAGCAGGAGGCTGAAAATGTGGCTGTTCTACTGTACAGCTTGTGTAGATATAAGACAACCCGCAGCCCAGCTGAGTTTCTATGCTCTTGTGTCTTCCCTCTGCTGTCAGACTACCAGCTCATTAGTATTTAAATTAGCTCATAAATATTTCCTGGAAATCCACAGTTGCTTAAGCTTCACCTCTATTCATCTCTTCACTCTCCTTCTTTAGTCTTACTTACGCCTTTGTTTCTTAGGCTGATACATTGCAGGAGGGTGGATCTCATTACATATTAATCTTACTGATATATGGTGTTGAAAAAGGAAAGGAGGAAGCCCTGTTGGGAGATAAAGATGAGAAATAGAGAAAGGATGTAGAAGGAAATTTTATTCCATTTCCTTTGTACAAATGAAATTATCTAATGATGGAGCAAGAAGTCTGTATAAAATAAGAACAGCCCAAAAGCGTATGCCAAGGCAATTCGACCTGAATGAATGTTTCTTTCACATACTCCTTAAAAGCTTTGAAACACAGACGAAACATTTCACTGGGGGCAGGCCCTGGATGTTCCCACTGGGGAAATGGTTGCATAGTTACAAAACCTCTTCTGTTCAACATGAGAGCTGTAATTCTAATTATAAAATAATGATGACAGAGAGGGGCCAGTTCCATCATGATATTCTGTATGTTCCTTAGCACTCTGCAAGAGTTCAACACTAATACCTACATACAATGCCAACAGCCAGTTCTTTTAAATGAGTGTGAATAAAATTTAACCAATGACAATGAAAGAAAACAAATATATTTCATCGAATTTAAAGTTCCATTGATCAAAAGTGCCATTATTTTATATAAAACATTTGTAAGTGCTACCAATAAAACTTGGGCACATTATTGGTCATAAGTACGTCCTGATTTCAGAGATGTGAAAAAAATGTGAATCAGTGAAATATGTTAATTTTTAAAACAGGGTATCCAGGAAAGAATAAAGATTATTTGGTGGCTGTATGATTTGAAAGGATGTGAAAATAGTGTTAATCTCTTTAGCAGGAGCATGCGCTCTAAGAAGCAATCACTTTTCTAATATCATATACTTGAGAGATATAAGAAGCATAGAGAAGCAAAACTTTTGGGAACGATCCTGACTGTTTGCACAGGCTGGGGACAATAAGGGCCTTGTCATTAGCTGTCTCATGTCATTTGATCACGTGCTCCAAAGGTCTTCTAGAAATAAACTTCAGAATAAACATGGAGACCTGCCAGGCCCAGTCAATGAAGATATAATTTTAGGCTAAGAGGTATCCAGTCCTATTAAGTGCAGTCTAGACAACCTAGGCTGGCATTCAAGGCCCCACAAAATCTGATTTAAAGCTTTTTTTTTTAGTTTTTTCGTCTTTTGTTTTTCTATATATAATCGATACTTCTACCAAATTGAATTACTGAACTTTCTAAAACCTATAGTGTGTTACCTCAATCCCTTGTCTTTGTTTATACCAGAGTTTCTCAACCTTGGCACTGTTGACATTTTGGGCTGGATAATTTTTTTTTGTGGGGATGTCCTGTGCATTGTAGGATTTTTGGCAACGTCTCTGGCCTCTATCCGCTAGATGCCAGTAGCACCTCCTCCCAGTTGTAACAACCAAATATACCTCCAGACATTGTCAAATGTCCCTGGGGGTAAAGGGAGAAAATTACCACTGGTTGAGAACCACTGTATACAACCATGCTGGCATAGTGAAAGGATGCAAACTTTGGCATCAAATGTACATGAGTTGAACTCTAGCTTTCTGGGGTGAACATCTGAATTTGGGGGGCACTCTGTGCCCATTCCCTCTTTCTGACAGTAACTCATTTTCCTTTGGTGGAACAATCTTTTTTGTTCCACTGTATGTAGACTCGATGAAACTCTAAGTCTTGGAAACCATGTCTTGCCCACCCTTCTCCAAAGTGGAAATGAGCTCAGTCCATCTCATACTTTCTCCCAGCACTTCTACCATCTTGAGCAGAATGATAGCAAGAATGGGAAAAAACTTTGGCATGAATTGACTGCTAGATGGGATGGTTGTATCTGTATCTATGCAATACTCTATGCTTGTATCTATCCTAACACCTGTCCCTTTTCTGATTTGGGTTTCTAGATTCCCATTCTCTCTGTATCCCAGTATCTCTCCAATTAATGACCTTTTTGGCTAAATATGCCAGAGTTGTTTTCTGTTGCTTATCTGCAAAGATACCTCTATTTACTAGCTTTGTATTTTGAACCAGTCTCTTCATATCTCCAAACCTGTGTTCCCTTTCTGCAAATTGAAAATAAAACTATTTACCTTTCAAATGCAAAAGATGCTCTCCCCATAATCTCTTTAAAATCTGCCTTCATTAGTCTAGGTTCTGTGCTAAATCCTGGAGATGAATAAGACAAAACCTATGTTTTTATGAGACTCATTTTCTTCCTGTGACAAAAGTAACAGCAGGACTCAGACAAAAAAAACAAAGCAAAAAAAAAAAAGCAAAAACAGTACCAGCAGGTCAAACAGCATTGGCTGAAATTGGCCTTTATCCTCAGCACGGCTCCAAACCACTTCATTTTGCGCTTACTCCTTGCTAATGGCCTCTCTCCCTCCTTTTCAGCACAGAATGCAGTGTTGGGAGGGGAGAGAAGGTTCCTGTCAAGGAGCTTTATGCATTCATTATTCTATACCCCCAGCCTGGCCAAAGCTGCTGAAGTGTCTGAGATTCTGCAGTACTGCTCTGTTAGCAGCAGGAGCAAATGAAAGAATTCAGTGTCAGCATTTTCTGTTTCTCATCTGACAAACAAGGTCAGGTACTTCTTTGAACAACCCAGTTCCAATAGCTGTGAAACATAAAGAGACAAGTAGGGGAAGATTTTCCAGAAAGGCTGGTGGCTAGGCACAAGGTGGGTTTAAGTTTACAGCTTTTGTTGTGGAAGAGGAAAGTTCCCCACATCCCAGGCATCCCTTTTTCAGAATGGGGAAAAAGAATCCGGGGTGAAAGGCTCTTTTGTACTTCTTTGCTTCTTGCACTGAAGTGCCAGGTGCAGACCTTGGTTCCCAGGGGAATCAGAATGTCATTGCCATCAAGGTTTATGGCCATTAGTCCTGATTCCTACTGTTTGTCAATGCCGCTGAAAACTCTGAGCATTGAAGCAGATGAAAGAGAAAGTTCTACAAGCGGTTGGAAGAAATGGGTGCTCTGGAGGTCAGGGCTGAAGTGAGGAGTTTTGAGAGTTGAGGTTCAGGCTGTGAGGATTGTATCTCTCCCCCAGCAATCCTCTGCCAAGTGAGCCCTTTATATGCAAGGCAATTTATATCTCACACACCTCTCTGTGCACCTTCTGTTTTTAACTCCCCAGGAGTAAATTTTTCAGCCTCTTTCTTTATAGCAAATTACACCATTAATGTCATCCTGGTGAATGAAACAAGAGAATAGTATTTATCAGAGAAAGTCTGGTGAGTTGAAGTCCAAGACCCCAGGAAAAAACTAGCCCTGCTGGGCTGCCCCTCCTTCGGTAAGTAACTAAGCACTACATACTCTGTTTTCTGTGGATTAGTTTCTTTTTTAAATGTTTGGGGGTTTTTTTGTTGTAGCTATTTGTTGGTTTTTGAGACAGAGTCTTTGCTCTGGAGTGCAGTGGTGCAATCTCAGCTGACTTCAACCTCTGCCTCCCAGGTTCAAGCGATTCTCCTGCCTCAGCCTTCCGAGTAGTTGGGACTACAGGCATGTACAACCATGCCTGACTAATTTTTGCATTTTTAGTAGAGACAGGGTTTCACCATGTTGGCCAGGCTGGTCTTGAACTCCTGACCTCAAGTGACCCGCCTGCCTCTGCCTCCCAAAGTGCGGGGATTATAGGCATGAGCCACTGTGCCCACCCTCTTTTTAAAATGTTTAATGAAACATTGAAAGCTTTTTCTGGGCAGAGAAAAGTGTGACATCAGTAGAGACCCCAGATTTTCTGTTGGATATCTTTACCTGGATGCCCCACAATACCCTCAAAACTAACATGTCTTCAGACAATCTCATAACCTTCATCCATAAACTTATCTTTTTCCTGTTCCCCCTCTCTTAGTGAGTGGCACCACCATCCACATAATGCCTATCCAGACAGCTGGGAGTCACCTTAACCACTCCCTCTCCCACACATCCTGCCTGTGCTAACATTCCATAGGTCAACAAAGCCTGCATCCTCTCAAAACTATCATCTGCTGTTTATCCCCACTGCCACTCTCTTATTCCAGGACTGTATTGTCTCGGGAATTCCAGTAAGGAGAAAGACAGTCAGCCCCAAACAATATAAGTAAACTCAAAGTCACTTTCTATAATACCTCATCCCCAATTGTAGTCCCCTCCTCAAGGTGAGTACTGGCTATTGCTAGGAGTTTGATGTGTAAGCCTTCTATTATGTTTACATGCCTTTTCAGATATATTCCTGTACATACAAAAATATATGACTGAATCACATAAATGTTCTGTATAAAATATCTGCATTTAAAAATTTTACCCAGCAACTATCTTGAAGGTATTTCCAAATAAGTATAAATAAATATGTTTAAATCTGTATAGTATTCCAGGGTGGAGGACATCTGTCCTTTTGCCAGAACCTTGATTTTCCCTTGGGAAATCGCCTCCTACACTGTTTGTTCATGTGACTCACCACGTTACCTCTTCCCTTCAGGAGTGGGACTATGATCCTCATCAGGCCAATCCACGTCACAGAATGGTCTAGGCATTGGATGAGTGCCTCAATCTGAGCCAATGAAGGTCATTGCTGAGACATTTTACTGGTTGCCAGGCTGCAGGCATCCCAGGCTTCCTGCTGCCCTCATGTCTACAACCTGTCGTCTGGAACATTCCAGGAGCCACTTTTATCACTTGCAGCAATCTTCTTCAGTGAGTTCCCCAGGACTTGATTTCATCTTACAATCTGATTCCATGTGTCTCCCATATTTTAAGGATTCTTTATTATTTCTGGCTTACAGAGAACAAACATTATTTTTTGCTTTCCTGGTCTGCTCTAGATTTTCAAAAATAACTCTGTCACTTCTGTTATATGGTATCATTGCTTGTAATTATCTATTTACTTATCTGTCTCTGGACTGGACTCTTTACAGACAGGCAATAACTAATTATCTGTCTGTCTGGCATTTGGTAGTCACTCATAAATCGTTTATTGCATTACTAACTAAATAAAAAAGTTGACCTTGCATTCACCTCCTCTGGATGTTTCAAGAGACTCTAATGCTTTTTAAAGTAAAACTTTTTATACTAGTTTATAGTGGATTATTGTTCAGAAAATATTTACTTCCCCCATCAGAATTCTATGAAAGAAATACATTTCTTCTTCCTTGATGTTAACCTTGGCCATGGGACACTCTTGGGCCAGTGGGATGTTAGTGGACAAGATGTGAGTGAAGACTCAGCATGTGCATGAGGGTCAGGTTTGCCATCTCACACAACTGTTTTTCTCAGTGAGAAGAACTTTCCTCAGACAGATGCTGGTTCAGGGAGGATGAGAGACACATGGAACAGATTTGGACCCAACCAATAGCTGAAAGCCAAGTTCAGGCTAGATAAACTGAACTAAACTTTATCTCCATGTGGGTGAGTGAGAAGAAGATGCTTATTTTCTGCCACTGAGATTTGGGGGGTGAGGGGGACATCATGACACAATATTGCTATGGCAATACCAGCTGAAGCACACCTACATCGGAATCACCTAGAGTGCTTGTTGTAAATGAGGTTTCTGAGCCCCAATCTAGACCTAGTAAGTGATCATCTCTGGAGTGTTTTTAGAACTTTGTATTTTAGCAAGACCCTCAGAAAATTTTTACACTCACTACTGGGCTACAGACAATATTTATCAGCATGCTACTTTCAGTGGCAAGGAAAGAGCAGTAGGTTAGCACCCAGAGAGCTACTACATTTACCTACATAAAACTTCTGAGGGATGTAGCACTGTAAAAAGGACAGGAAACGAGGTTTTCTTACCAAATCATTTAATTAAAGGAGTAGAAATTGAGAAACATAAAGGCACCTTGAGGTGATTTATAAACACAGTGTTGCTCAAAAAGCTATCCTTTCACGCAGGTATACAGTTGACATCATTTACTTAAATTTAAGGAAATTAAAACTAATCAGTCTGAGAACATCAATGGCAACACAATATTCATTATTTGAACATGTATTTAATAAGGGCTTACTAAATACTAGGAATTCTGGAGAACACTGAAAAAATCAAATATGCCTAAGATAGTATTTGTCTGTCTGTTTTACTTTGCTATAACAGAATACCACAGACTGGGCAGTTTATAAATGATGGAAGTTTATTTGGCTCATGGTTCTGGAGACTGGGAAGTCCAAGAACATGGCACTGTCATCTGGTGAGTTATCTCATGGCCTAAGAGTAAAAGAGCAAATGAGTGCAAGAGACACAGAAAAATTTGTGGTCAAACTTATCTTTTTATCACAAGCACACTCCTATGAAAACTAACCCACTCCCATGATAACAATATTAATCCATTCATAAAGGCAGAGCCCTAGTGACCTAATAACCTCTTAAAGGCCCCACCTCCCAATACTGTTATATTGGCAGTTAAATTTCAGCATGAGTTTTGGAGGGGACATTCAAGCCATAGTCATATTTTTACCCAAAGAAT
Source organism: Pan paniscus (assembly GCF_029289425.2). Taxonomy (NCBI): domain Eukaryota; kingdom Metazoa; phylum Chordata; class Mammalia; order Primates; family Hominidae; genus Pan; species Pan paniscus. Next base: position 107,892,229 of record NC_073253.2, read on the forward strand.
TTCCAGTCTACCTAGTCATGATCCCTCTGTGTGCAGGTGTGGGTGTTTGGGAGTTTCAAAGAAAATAGGTTATGCCATTCTTGCCTTCTAAATGCTTGCATGGAATGACTTGATCACCTTTCTGATCATTTTTTCTCTTTGGAACCTACCTTGACTCTTGTCTCATGGAGGAATTATTTAAAGTAGATGACAAGACCAAATTCTTTCTCCCTTTAGCTCTGAATTCACCTAAGCACTCTTCTCCCAGAATGCCTCCTAAGTGTACTGCATCCTGCCAGGAAATTTTACCGCTCAGCTCCCATGTAGGAGGCCAGGGCTCCTGAACTCAGGCTCCACAGTTTTATTCTGGGCACAAGCATAGCTAATGAACAAGAAACATTGCAGTGGAGCACTATTATAATCACCCTTTCAGTTCATAGAATTCGTGTCTTGAGAAAGCATTTTCAGTAGCAGATGAAATAAGAAGATTGAAATTTGTAGGGAGTCTTACTCTGTGATTAATATGTTGTAGAAACAAATATTGATTTGTTGTTTGTTCATCTGAAGTTTATCTGCTAACCTCAGAAGATAGTTTACTGAAGCAACCTTTGGTCACTGACAATAGAGAACACCTGATGTACTTACATTTTTTCTAATAATATAACATCATGTACCTAGTGATAGAGGCAGGAGGCACACAAATGCCTAGGCAGATAGGGGCAGATCTCCAGTAAAACCCCACCTCCAAGCCAAAGACATTTTAAATCCTGAAAGCCAAGCTACAAGTCAAATCCACCAACTGGGTTGAGACCCTGTCTTCCCGTTTGGTGTGCTTTCCTCTGATTGATCCCCACCCTTCACCTATTTTACAGATAGCTACCGTTCCCTAATTGGTTTTTTACACTGTCATGTCCACCTTTGAGTGGTGTCTTTGTTTTAACCTTTTTTTGCATACTCACAAACCAATCAACATGCATGCCCCTATTCTGAGCCCATAAAAGCCCTGGACTCAGCCACACTAGGGGAGAAAAACCTCCTGACTCTAGGTAGTTGACCACCCTCACAACCCCTCTCCACTGAGAGCTCTTTTCTCACTCAATAAAATTATTCTCTGCCTCCTCACACTTCAATTGTCAGCATATCCTCCTTCTTCTTAGACAAAGGACAAGAGCTCAGGACCCACCGAACATGGGTACAAAGAAGGCTGTAACAGTGGTGGGGCAGAGCCAGCCTCAGAGCCACAGGCCAGAACAGGGCTGAGAGGGCTGTTAACGTGCCACCATCCACCTGGGCAGGGTTGTCACCAGCCAGGGGTCTCCAGCTGGCAGAATGACCAAGAAGAATCCTGTGTCACTAGCAAATTGCCCTGTGATGTATTTCACATTACTCTTCCAAACCAAGGCTTTGTCCTGTGGGGCTTAACTTCTAAAAAAAATCTAGACTCATATCATAATGATGTCATCCTTATATAAAATTATAGAAGAGCCCTTGCTTTCTGAGCTCTCAGAGACAGTACTTCCTAACATACAAATTGCCTTCTAGCAAGGTATGAAGCAGACATTCTTTTCCCAACTACACATGTTTTGCAATGATATTTTTAAAAAAATGAATCCCACAATAACCAGAGATTGTATTGTTTTATATTTTCTTTATAGTACAGTAATACTACTAGAGTTATCTCTCTTTTGAATATTATCATTAATTCCATTTTTTTCAAGTCATGTTGAAATAATCAATACAGTTAAACATTCCCAGATAGACCTCAGTATAGTTTGATTTTTTAATGTGATTTAAATTCAGTTACAAAGCGTTTCACTGAAATGCCACTTATTGATTTGTGGCTTAAAAAGTTCCTTCTTGGTGACAGCTTAGAAGCCAACTTCACTGAAAACAACAGATTGTACTGGTTTCCTTTAGATATTTACAATACTTCATCAAACCAGAGAATTTAATTGCTGCGAAGGGTGCTCTAGAGATTACCCAATCCAGCCCCATCATTTTGCAAATGAGGAGAATGAGGTTTACAAGAGAGAAATGGCAGCTGAACTACAGTTACACAAGTAGTTAAGAGGCAGAAGTGAGACCAGCAACCACTTTCCTGACTCCTGATCCATTCACAATTTTATTTATAAATACTCTTATGACACTTTCATTGCTTCCAGTGTGAGTCAATTTTTTATAGTGGATAATCTGGAGAATATAAACTTTAAATACTCATGTTATTGTTTTACTCTTTCTCCCTTTGAAGTACTAATAAATTCAAGACCTCTTCCTTGATGACCCCAACTTTTCCCCCTTAGTAGTCATTATTTAAAATGGAACCACTAATGACTTAGCAAAACTTGCATGGATCTCTGCATTGTTGGCCTTATCCAGACAAAGCTTCCATTCAAATAAAAATAATCTTGTGGCGGTGGTCTGAGAGGGACCTGGAGCACTAATCTCACTGTGTTTGAACACGCTATTGAGTACATGATATCCAGCCATGACCCAAAATCCTCTGTGCCTAAGCCACTATGAAATAGTTGCACATAATTTACTCGAGTGAAATTCTTTTAACACTTGTTAGGGCAGGAAACTCAACACCCCACAATAGTGACAACAGAGGTGGTGGTATAACAGCTGGGGGTCACAGGCTTACTGTGGTGCAGGTCCAGCTCTCAAGTTACAATCTGTTCTGGGTCCAGCAGCAAAGGCCTAGAACAGTAAACACCCGATTCAGTGTGAAACTGTGAAACATCCTTCCCCCAGTCTAGATAGTATTAATAGAACCAAATGATTCCTGAGGTCTTCCTGTTTGTTAGATTTTTCTGGTCTGGATGTCTTTCCCGTGCCAGTGAAGAATCAAGAGCAAGAGCACTACTGACAAGCAGGGCGTTGGATTGCACATAGCAAGTGGGTATGGGAAGTGGGGAAGAGGTTGGTAGAGAACAGAGAAGGGAAACTTCTGGGTAGGGAAAGTGTGGGGTCCAGGTGCTAAAGCCAGTCCCATTTTACCCCTGTCCTGATGACATCAGGCTTCTAATGCAGCCATTCAGGACTTCTGGTTGCAGCTTCAACGTGTAAAGGAACCCTACTTGGAGATTATCTTGACATGGGGCAGAGCAGGAAATTGAAGGGGGAGAGAGGGCTCTTATTGTGCCTTTTGGCACCAGGCCTGACGAGTCAGAGGTAGAGGTAGTAATTTTGTGGGAAAGGCTTAAGATAAGTGTTATGTGTTTTCACATGTCTTTTACAAATTTTCAGTTCAGGCATGTGAAAAGTTGGGTTGGCCCTTACATTTACTGTGGCCTTGAATTCCATAGTCTTGTTCGGTTACATCTCACTGGAAAATTAATTCAATGTCTTTTTCTTCTATCATAACACAGATTTTCTTAGGCACAATGTATTCATTCACTTATTTATTTATTTTAACAAATAATTATTGCTATGTACCGGCACTTCCTGGGTGCTGGGGATGTGGTAGTGATTATAGCTGCCTTTGTAAAGTTTACAATCCCATGGGGGAAGTGCACAATTAAACAAGTCGTGACAATAAAGTGTATTAAGTGTTATGATAAGCAAAGTAAAGGAATGAAAAGCTGAAACACCAATCTTGTCTACTTATTCACTTTGTAAATTGGGAATGATTAACAAAAACCTACTTTGTGGGGCTGGCATGAGAACCAGCTGAAATCATGTGGTTAAAATGCTTTGTAAAGTGTAGTGATTCTTAGTTGTACCTCCTAGTCAAATGCCTTATCTAAATAATTCAAATGTTGCAGAGAAAGACTCAGAAGAACACCCCTCTTATTTTGAGAGCCCAGACTCTGATTCCACAGATATCAGAGGCCACCCAGGGACCAACCACCAAGTGCTGAACAAAGACACTGTACTGTGAATGGGTTACTCCCCATGAAAGCCCTGCCCCACTAGGTATCTGTGTTTCAGAGCAGACCATAAGGCCACAGGCAGGAGACAGCCAAGTACAAGAGACAAAAAGGGCAATGCCCTACAGGTCTCAGCTCACCATGAACCTGCCAGGCTCACCTGCACCCTCCCGGCTTCCTACCTTGCTTTACTCAGCACTTCTTACAGTTGTAATCACTTATTTGTGTAGTCATTTTCACCAGTCCCTCTCTCCCTTAGTAGATAGCATGCTCCACTAGGACAGGGCCCAGCGCTATTTGCTCACCACTGTACACTCCAGCCCCAGCCCAGGACTGTCAAATAATGCTGCTCAACTGATACTGCCTGAATGAATGACAAAATGCATGCTACTTACTTTGACTTACACCATTTGGGAAGTACAATTTTCTCTCTGAGCAATAGTTTCCACTTGACCTCTCTCAGTAATGAAATTACTACAAACCTATTCCTAGGAGACAGGACAAGCAGGCTGAGGCAGTCACCTGGAAATGAAAGCTCAGGTCAAAAGGTGTCAGGGTAGTTACCTGGGGTCCCTTTCAAGTGCCTATAGCAGAAGCTTCTAGAATCTTGCAGCCCACCTCAGGCTAGGAAACATTCTCAGAAATGAGGGAGACACAGCCTTTTAAAAATTAGGCAGCCTGAGGAGGCAGCTGGGCTCAACTCCCTGAGATGGTGAGGTCCTTTCTCTCAGGGCATCTTGCCAAAATCTCTGGTATGTCTTGCAAGGAAATAGTAAATACTGTCTCTTGACTTCCAGTGTCTGTTTTTATGCCCTGGTTGTGGGCAGTAGTTTGTTTTGTTTTGTTTTGTTTTCTTGAGACAGGGTCTCACTCTGTGGCCCAGGCTGGAGTGCTATAGAACAATCTCAGCTCACTGCAGCCTCCACCTCCTGAGCTCAAGCAATCCTCCCACCTCAGCCTCCTGAGTAGTTGGGACTACAGGCGCATGCTACCACACCTGGATAATTTTTAAATTTTTTGTAGAAACAAGATCTTACTATATTGCCCAGGCTGGTCTTGAACTCCTGGGCTCAAGCAATCTTCCTGCCTCAGCATCCCAAAGTGTTGGGATGACAGGCATGATAAGCCACAACACCTGGCCTGCGGACAGTAGTTTTAATTGGAAGGGAGAAAATGGCAATATGTTTCAAGTATGTGTGTTTTTACCCTGCTGTCTACTGACTTCCACAGAGGCTGTAAATTTTGAAATCTAAGCACAAGAAGCCTCTGTCAAGAGGCAATGACCTAACATTTTGGGCATCACTCCATGTCCACATGAAGAACATCCTTGGCAAAGAGCAGCTGTAGCATATTAGTGGTAAAAATAACAACCATTCTCCTAATTTTCAACTAAATATAACTCCTAATGGCTAAAGCACTGTAAGCTAATCAGATTTTTTTGACCTTCAAAAATATCAGTATGAAAAGCAGTATTACCCATAACATACAAAGTCAGTATTAACTATGACATAAGATATTCTGGACTGCTGTACAATTACTTGTTTTATCATTATCTTAGAATTCTGAGCGTTCCAATCTTTCCCATCGTGGAGTGAAGGGAGAATAAAAGAAATGGGATTTACTTTATGCATTTTTCTATATAACACATTATACATTGCATATGTGGTGAAAAAAATAATGCCAAAATAGTCTTCAATCTAGAGACAGAGCCAGGACTGGTGGCTCACACCTGTTATCCTAGCACTTTGGGAAGCCGAGGTGGGTGGATCACTTAAGCCTAGGACTTCGAAACCAGCCAAGGCAACGTGGCAAAACTTCTTCTCCTAAAAAAAAAAAAAAAAAAAAAAAAAAAAAAAGGTTGGGCATGGTGGCATTCACCTGCAGCCCCAGCTACTCAGGAATCTGAGGTGGGAGAATCACCTGAGCCCGGGAAGGTCGAGCCCGGGAAGGTGATGGCACTCCAGCCTGGGCAGCAGAGTGAGACCCTGTCTCAAAAAATAAAATAAAATAAAATGAGACTCAGAGAATGAGTCTAATAAGCAATGGAGAATATTGCAGCCTTTTGGTTCAGGTAAACCTTCTAGGGGTACACAGAAGGATGGAGGGAAATTTAGGTTAGGCAACTGGTTCCTAAATGTTTTTGCCAAGCTGAGGCATGAGAGTGGACTTGTTGACAAATGAACCCTTCAGTAGACAATTGCCCAGTGAAAAACTGTTACTGATGAGGAAATGACAGTGGCTTAGGAGGTACAGTGTAGAGAAAGGGACACTGGGCTGGAAGAAATAGGTTAAAATTTAAACAAGTAAGGGAAGGAGAGGAGAGTTTAAAGGCAAAAATCATGCCCATTATGGTTCCTTGTCAAACTTTTTCTAATGAAACACTAAGATGACCATCTTGTCTGCAAATTTTATTCACTCAAGAATATCAGAATCAACTTCACTTTCCCCTAAGAGAGGCAATTCATCAAATCTCTCTCCTACACATCTTAACCAGGAGGCAGACTAGGTCAGGCCCCTATTGTGCTATTTTAAGCCCCATGAATTTTTCCTTCATAGCACTAAATAGGGGTTATAATTTGAAATTTATGTATGAGGCTATTTGATGAAGGTTACCCACCCCTCCCCCTCCCCTGTAAACTACAGTTTAAGTATCTCCTATCTGTAATGCTTAGGACCAGAAGGGTTTCAGATTTCAGGGATTTTTGGATTTTGGAACATTTCCATATATATAATGAGATATCTTAGAGATGGGACCCAAGTCTAAAGAAAATTCATTTAAGTTTCACATGCACCTTATACACATAACCTGAAGGTAATTTTATACAATATTTTAAGTAATTTTGTACATGATGCAAAGTTTTGACTGTGTTTTGAGTATGACCCATCACATGAGGTCAGGTGTGACATTTTCTACTTGTGGCTCACGTTGGTGCTTTAAAAATTTCAGATTTGGAAGCAGTTTGGATTTTGGATTTTCAGATTAGGGATGTTCAACCTGTAAAAGTTCCCCAGAGGCAAAAGTGTGTCTTCTTTTTTTGTCAGCCGTTAGTTTCCAGTGTCTAGCACAAGGCTCAACACGTTGCCTGGCATGTAAGAGACACTCATTTAGTAACTAAATGAATAAATGTAGTTTCACTATCCTTCCCTTTTATCTCTTCTTTTCATCTTCCTTCCCTAGTCAATATTTTCTGGTTTTCCTCTACTTTATTTTATTTCATTTCATTTTCAGATCAAAATTATAATTCATCTCAACTCTTCTACGCAATGGGTTCTTTTCGTCAACAGCCCTGCATAACACTAGGAGTAGCCTCCTATGCCTCCAAATTTCTTGTGTCTCTAACCCATAAAACAAAGATTGGGAACCTTAGAGGTCGTTAAACTAACAATCCCCTGGAAAGGTCAGAGTATAGGGCTGTGATTAAAAGTGCAGACACCAGAACAGGATTTGAACTGTACTCAGGTAACTTACTAATTGTGTGCTCTTACACGAGTTGCTTAACCTCTCCAAGTTTTAGTTTCCTCAACTGTAAAATGAGGATAATAATAAAATCAATCACCTCAGCCAGATAGAGTGGCTCCCACCTGTAATCCCAATACTTTTAGGAGGCCAAGGCCAGACGATGGCTTAAGGCCAGAAGTTTGAGACCATCCTGGGCAACATAGCCAGACCCTGTCTCTACAAAACATAAAATAAAATAAAAATTAGCCAGGCATGGTGGTGTACACCTGTAGTCCTAACTACTGGGGAGGCTGAGATAGAAGGATTGCTTGAGGCCAGGAGTTTAAGACCAGCCTGGGTAACATAGCAAGATCCCGTCTCTACAAAAAAAAAATAGAATAAAATAAAATTATCTTGGCATGGTAGTGCACACTTGTAGTCTCAGCTACTTAGGAGGCTGAGGCAGGCAGGCCACTTGAGCCCATGAGTTCAAGGCTGCAGTGAGCTATGACCCTGCCACTACACTTGCCTGGGCAACAGAGTGAGACCCTGTCTCCAAAGAAAAGAAGAGAAAAGAAAGGAAAGTAAGAGGAAGCACTTCAAAGATTTATTATAATGATAAAATAATTTCTATAAGTGAAGCACTTCATACAGTGTCTCTTACATGGAAACATTATAAAGTATCAGCTATTATTATCTCAGTGACCACAAATCCCAAATGTGTATTCTGTTACACATTCCTGCAACTGGTCCACAATTTATACCCCCAAAATGGGCAAATGGACTCAACTTTAGACCCCCTGTCACTGCTCATTGGCAGTCTCTTTCCCCGGCTATCCATGCTACCAGAGTGTCTGGTCTGGATTAGGGGATGGGGAAGCAGTGGAGGGCAGTAGAGTAGAAGGGGGAACAACCCAGTCAAAATCACAGCTCAATAACCAATTGTTATTCCAGGGCAGAAATTTCTTCTTGGCCTCCAGGCTATTATGACCTAAGGCATTCCCTTGAATCTCCAGGGAGGCAATCTGTGTCTACAAAACACAGCATTCTTCTTAGAGCTCTACTCTATAAGAGCTGCCTCTCCCAAAACTAGCAAGAGTTGAATGTGGTTGAATGCTGTGTCACTAGGAAACAGGAATGCTTTATAACCTTTCTTCAAGCATTTAAATCCTTCTCTCCAAATAGGAGAGATGGGATTTCTGCAACATGCAGCCCACAACAGAACTGATGGAGCCTAAGTAGCGAGAAGAGGTCAGAAGCTGCCCAAAGCAGCTCTGAGGCTGGGGTCACTGCACCCACCAGCTGCTGCCTGGAAGAGAAACGGGAAAGGGTGGACGCACTGTTTTGCATTTTTTCTCCAGACAACCAAAGAAATCGGGATGACAGACAGAGTTCCCTGCCTGGGGAAAACAGCTCTTTCCAACCCAACTTATAGGATTGGGAGTGTTGGGGAGGGTGGAGGAGTCATCCTCGACACACTTATGTCTGTGCAAGATGTGGAGAAAAGTAGGAAAGAAGCAGAACTCCAGCACATCTTCAAATGGATGGCCCCTGAAACTGAACAGACAGTACACAAAGGCACACTACAACTTTCTGGGCAAGTCTGTGGCTGCAAAGATGGAAACTGATTTGTCGAGGACCCTAGGAGGTGAACTGAAACCAGAAAGCAGAAATGCTGGGAGAGGGTGAATGAGGCTGGAGATGGCCTATACACATAATTGTACAGGGATGAGAAAGCCCACTGGGATGTAGTACTTTTTTGCCTTTTAGGCCACATTCAGGGGCTGCTGCAGACAGGGCTGTGCCCAGTAAGCAAGAATGAGAGGGGCAGGGGCAACCTGAAGCTGTGTGCTTAGGCTCACAAACCTGTCTCCAAAGACAGTTTTCCAGATCATTCTTTTATATGCTGTATGGAATCAAACAAAATTACAGTACCTCCTTTTTCATGACTGAGCCTCTCGGTGAGAACTCGATATTTCCTTACAGTCAACTCAAAATTTCCCACTTTGTGGGAAATGAGTAATGGGGTTGAGGACATGCTGCCCCCAAATACGGCACCTTGGCGTTTGAGAAAAAGCAGAAGCAGTAAAGTCTCTCTGAACTTCTCCCACCCTTTTCTCCTGCAGCTGTTCATAAAACCTAGGGGAGATTTTCTGACCTCACCCTGAAGCAGTTCCTAAGATCCTCACTTTAGAGATGCCCTCACTATATCCAGAAGAAAGAAGCATCCTTATCTCCGAACACAAAACGTCACAGAGAAGAATCTGAACAAACAGGCCTTGCTAAGTTTCCCTTGGTTTTTTACCATCAGATCACACTGTTTTGCCCAATCATATTTCTCCACAACTGTCCACTCTTCACTAAACCTAAGAGAGATATATATATATTTCACTGTTTCTTTGGGTTTTCATTTCCTTATGAAGACTCATGTCACATAAAACCTACATTAACTAAATGTGTCTAATTTTCTCTGTTAATCTGTCTTAGGTAAAAGGGACTTCCGCCACGAACCTAGGAATGGGGAGATAAAGATGTTTTTCCTCCCCTACATGGTGAAGAGAAGAGGGTTTGCTATCACTCTCCTCCCTACCACGTTTCTCTTTTGGAGGCCTGAGTTCAAAACACTTATATAGTCATCACCTTTGAAATTAATTTGAATTTAATTTCTTACTGATTTAAATTTTTTGGAAGTTTCCATTTAGATAAATCTTTTTCACTGGTGGAATATCTAGTGAAGGTTGCAGGGGGATCTAATTGAGAACATTTTCTTAATGATTGTACCACTTCAGAAGAAAGAGAATATACTTAAAATACTAAAAAATTAAATACTGGATTTGTTTTTCCAATGCTGCAAAATAATTAGGACTGCAAAGAAAAAGAAATCTTGAGGAGGACCCTTTCCTCTTTATTTAAAAGGAAAAATAAGTCAATTTCCCAAAGAAACAGAAGCTTAGATTTTTATGGGACCCCAGGGTGCTACTAATACTACCCCAACACTATTGTTATACTCCAATACAACTTACGCCAATACTTGACACTAATGTCAATACAATAGTCAAAATTACTATTATTTGTATTCACATATTTTAAGCCACACATATTTATTTCAGCATCAATGTGTGTTTAGGGCTTCTGTATCTTCTAGGCCAACACTCTCTCAAGCACAGACTTGAATCCAGACAGTCTGGCTCCAGGACCCAGGCTCTTAATAAATGTACTGTACTGTCTCTCTGTGTCTTCTATGAACAATTAAATCTGAAAAGTCAGGTAACACTTTACAACTAGAGAAACTGAGAGCAGAGGCATTTTTCCCTGTGTCTGCACAGCAGGTAGTGGCTGAGTGGAACTGGAAACCAAGTCTCCCAATTCCTGGGCCTTACTCATTCCACTATCCCTTGGTGACATGCCAATGCTTTCAGAATGTTATCTCTGAATTCCTGGGAAGTTCTGAACACTTAGACATGAATGGAGAGTCTACATTGAGCAGCAGTTTAGGAAACTCAGAGACATGGGGCAATGAATAAATTTATTTCTTAGAGTCTTTCTAACACTCAGATTCTGCATTAGTAGATACTGTAGTTAAAGCAGATGCTACCACAGAACATATTTAATGTAAAAATTTACTTTTCGAGTTGCAAGTTAAGAGATAAATTACACAAATTTTATTCAATGTTACCATTCATTTTTGGCTATTACTACAGAGAAAAATGTATCAAGTCATGAGCTGAAAGTTTAGAGTAAAGAAAGCATATCAGACTTAATCCTACCTAGCTACTCACTTACCATAGAGAAAGTGGCACAGAACCAATGTCTTCCCCAGCTTGGGAACTGCACAGCTGTGCTCTATATCTGAAAACATCATCCAAAGTGCTGGGCAGCTCTTGAGAGCTGTGAGCAAAACTATTTTCAAGCACCCCCTTAGTTTAAATAGTTCAAGAATCTCCCTCAGATCTCAACACACTTATCCTCCCTGCCCCACTTGATAACAAATGCCTTAGATTAAAAGCCAGAAGGCTCCTTAGAACTATCTAGCCCAACCTTTCTTTTTTTTTTTTTTTTTTTTTGAGACGGAGTTTCACTCTTGTTGCCCAAGGAGTGCAGTGGCTCAATCTTGGCTCACTGTAACCTCTGCCTCCTGGGTTCCAGCGAGTCTCCTGCCTCACCCTCCTGAGTGGCTGGGATTACAGGCATGAGCCACTGTGCCCAGCCTAGCCCAAACTTTCACCATCAAAAGGCCTCACATTGCCTAGTGCTTTACAGTCTTCCAATCACTTTGCCACTTGTAAGTTCCTTTGATTCCCATGACCACTCTATGAGAACAGGTACTGGGTCTTCACAATTTTTCTATCCCCTTCACCTAGACAGGGTCTGACCCACAGTGAAAGCCCCACAAACACTTGTCAAATCCTCCCCTGCTGATATGGTGTCCTAAAACTTCTCCCACTGTTGTCCCAGTTATTGCCCAGAAAACCTGAGCTCTCTCAACAGCTAGGCAGGCTTGATGGAGAACAAGGCCCCCTGCCTGTGTTGCCAAAAGATGGACATGAAACAGGTTTCTGGGCTACATATTTAGGCTTATAGCTTTTTCTCTTTCATGCATTAGTTGTGGACCTACTATTTGCCAGATATAATGCCAGGCACTGGATGTTCAGAGACGAACAAAAGAGAGAGTTACAGACTCATGCGGACGACAAACATAACATGTAACACAAAAATATATAATCATAAATCCTGGCAGATGCCCTGAAGGTACTGTGACGGAGACCACCAACAGAGATATAATTTAGATTGGCAGAACAGGGAAGGTGTCTCTGAGGAAATGATATTTAAGCTGAGATCTAAAGGATGGAAGGACTCCAGCTACTCACAGAGTTGGGAGGAAGAGAAGTCCATGGAGGCCAAGGGAACAGCATGTAAGAAGCTACTAACACAAAAAAGAGCTTGGAGTAGCCTCTCAGCGTAGCCCCTCAGCCTTCCTGTTTTCAGCCACAGCTGTGATGAATAGTTCCCTGAAAGCCCAAACTCACCTCCAGCTGACAGCCACCCACCTCAAGCTTCTGAGCTTCTTTCTACTTTCTCTGATAGTGCCACAGGGCAGCTTGTGCTAATGACCCTCAGACAATCCTCAATTGTCAGGGACAGGAGCTGGTAGACAATGTCCCAGTCTCCTGTCCTTTAGGTTCACATCTCTGGAAGGCATTCTGTATACCTTTTGGGAGATCTCAGCAGAATAGAGCCTTATTGCCCAAAACAGCAGTCTCAAAAAATGCACTTGTTTTGGTCTTTTCCTTTTCTTTCCACTCTCTTCATGCCCTCACTCCTTCCAGATCACCCCCTACCTTGCCCCTAAACCATTTCCAGGGAACTCAATCAAGGACGTGCACATATTAGAGAAAATGAAAAAAAGATTTGAAAGGGGGTGAGCAAGGAGGAAAATAAAGCAAGATGGGTTTGAACTTGTAGGAATGGGCAGACAATGCAGACTTGCAGGCCACAATGGGAATGTTATGCTACGTGCTTCTTAGTGAAGCCTGGGTAGACATGCAAAGCAGGAGTCCAGGCCACAGAAGATGGAGGCTTGTACTGTGACATTAACAGAGGTGATGAAATGGGCAGGTTGGGATGTATTTTAAAAGCAGAATGGGGCCGGGCGCAGTGGCTCATGCCTGTATTCCTAGCACTTTAGGAAGCCGAGGCGGGTGGATCACCTGAGGTCAGAAGCTCAAGACCAGCCTGACCAACATGGTGAAACCCTGTCTCTATTAAAAATACAAAAATTAGCTGGGTGTGGTAGCAGGCACCTGTAATCCCAATCCCAGCTACTTGGGAGGCAGAAGCAGGAGAATTGCTTGAACCTGGGAGGCAGAGGTTGCAGTGAGCCGAGATCACGTCACTTCACTCCACCCTGGGCAACAGAGCAAAACTCCATCTCAAAAAAAAAAAAGTAGAATGGTCTATACTTGCTAATGGATTGGGTGAAGCAAAGGAAGCGATCATGGATGATCTTGCTTGAGCAACTGAGTGGATGGTGATAACATTTAACTGAGATAAAAGAAACAAGATTAAGCAGAAAAATGAAAAGTGTAATTTTAAACTCATAAAATCTGAAATGTCTGTGTGACATCCAAGTGGAAACATCAAGTACACATTTAGATACATGAGTCAGGAACTCTAGGGAGTGGCCGGAACTGTAGACATGGGGATCATCTGGGTATATATATATATATATATATATATATATATATATATAATGTTTAAACTGGGAGACTGGATGAGCTTACCTGCCGAGATTGGATAGCTGGAGAAGAGAAGAGGCCCTGTGATGGAACTCCAATATTTGGAAGTTAGGTAGAGGACAAAGAGGCAGCAAATGAAATTTAAAAATAGCCACCAGGCCAGACATGGTGGCTTATGCCTGTAATTCCAGCACTTTGGGAGGCCAAGGCAGGAAGATCACTTGAACCCAGGAGTTTGACACTAGCCTGGGCAACATAGGGAGACCCTGTATCTATAAAAAAAACTTTACAAATTAGCCAGGAGTGGTAGTGCACAACTGTAGTCCCAGGTATTTAAGAGGCTGAGGTGGGGAGGCTGAGGTGGGAGGATCACTTGAGCCTGGGAGGTCAAGGCTGCAGTGAGCCATGATTGTGCCACTGCACTTCAGCCTGGGTGACTAAGTAGTGAGACCTTGTCTTTAAAAAAAAAAAAAGAAAAAAAAAAGTCACCAGAACAGGAAGTTTATGGTATCACACAATAAAGACAGGACAAAAATTTAAGGAGGGGGAAACTGTTTTAAATGATGCTCAGAAGTGGAATAATTTGAGGACGTAGAAACACCATCATCTCTCATACCTTTCATCAGCATTAAATCATACACGTCACATACCCTCAGGCCAGACACCCTGAGTGCAACAAAGCTACTCCTAAAGACAAGCCGATGACTTGAAGCAGTAACTAAATACATGGTCGGCATAGGAGATATTTTACTTAGAGATCCTTAGATCTGTGTTCCTCCATCTGCCCAGGTCTCTCTCCTCTTATTTCTCTAGTAAGTGTGTCTTCCTTTTCTATTCCACTATACTTCTGGCTGTGCTCCAAGTCTTTGAGCTGTTCTAGCCCCATTGAAGCAGATAAGGGGAAGTGTATACTATTCCTTCCTCAGGTCCAAGCCATGATTTAAGAATCCTACCACCATAGGCCTATCATTCCTGAGTGTCCAGGTCACAGATGTATACAGTTACTCAATTTCTAAACTCTTTCTTGCTTGGCTGTCTCTCTTTTACTCATTGCATTCTCCTTCCATGTGTCTTTGGGCTTCCCTTGTTTCGCTATTGAGCCCATGGGAGTGCCTCAGCACAATAACTTGGGTTTAAAGCTGCCACATAGTAATTCATCAGGGATACCCAGACTGGTCCCAGGAAAATTCACTGAGATATATGCGATTTTTCTTCACCAAAGCTAAAAAAACGGTGGCCCCTGCAAGCCTGCCCAGTGCCCTAATGCCACAGAAAGTTAGCTTTCTAGGAATACTCCGTTTCTTTCAACAATTCTATGGCTTAGATTAGCCAGTGATAGCTAATACTATAAGACTATAACTGAGTGGTAGGAAAAAATTGTTTATTTCATTGCCATTCCTTAAAAAAAAAAAAACGATGATATAATTAGAGAACTTGAAAGGCTCCACAGTTTGAAGCCAGATTTTTCAGGATAAGCAGACATACTCTCCATCTCCTAAAACAGCCCAAATACCTGCAACTAAACTAAAATACCCTGAGTCATGTCATTTTATGAAACTCTGTTCAAAAGTTTCCAGTGAGTTTCTGGTTTATTTCATTTAGTCTTACTCCTATCAAAGTCTTCTATAAGCCAGCCTACCATACGGCCATTCATATGATAATACAAGCTTTCCACCAATCCAGCCCTTTCTCCTCACAGCCATGGAATTTGGCCTTGCCTCACCCAACCTGTTCTGTGGTGCTTCCCCAGAATTCTTCTTCCCACCTGCCCTGTGGTGCAATGCCTCTCCCCTCCTGCCCTGTGGTGCTTACACAGAATGCCTCCCCCCACCTCCCTGTGGTGTTTGCCTAGAATGCCTCTCCCCTCCTGCCTTGTAGTGCTTACCCAGAATGCCCTCTTCATGCAAGCCATACCCCATTCAGGGAACCCTGCCTGGCATCATGCTCCAGGCTTCATGTTTTTCTCTCTTAAAATCCCACAGCCCTTGGTACAAACCCATAGTTTAGCCACTGGCTTTTTTTTCTTTGGAGATGGAGTCTCATTCTGTCGCCCAGGCTGAAGTGCAGTGGCACAGTCTCAGCTCACTGCAGCCTCCGCCTCCCGGGTTCAAGCGATTCTCCTGCCTCAGCCTCCCAAGTAGCTGGGATTACAAGTGCCTACCACCACAACTTTGTATTTTTAGTAGAGACAGGGTTTCACCATGTTGGCTGGGCTGGTCTCGAACTCCTGACTTTAGGCAATCCACCTGCCTCGGCCTCCCGAAGGGCTGGGATTACAGGCGTGAGCCACCAAGCCTGGCCACGCTGACTTTGTCTTGATTTTTAATTCCACTCTGCGTTAGTCTGAACTCTCCATCCAAATTAGAGTTTTTTTCTAGTCTCATGGCCTGCCACTGACCTAGGTCAAGCTCTTACTAGAAATAGAACTATTTTAACAGAACTTAACCTGTCTAACAGAGTGCCTTTTCTACTTAGAAACCCTTTACAAGCTCTCAGGTTGAAGTTTATTCTCTTAACTAGCACATAAAACTACTCATGCTCTAGGCTCACTGGCCTTTCTGGCTTCATCTCCTATCCTTTGTCCTCCACCCACCACTACACACAGCTGTGACCCGTCACATGGAGCTGCTTGTTCCCTGAACCTCTCATGCTAGTTCTTACCTTTCAAGTGTCATTACCTAGAATGCACTTCTGTGCCTTACTCATCTAACCAATCTCTATTCATTTTCCATCTTAGCTACAGTAAAAAGCCTCCTCCAAGAAGTCTTCCCTGATTTGGATACCCCTAGTCTGTGCCTCCAAAGCATCCTACTCCTACTACTCCTAACACTTCTCGGCATATTCATAAGCACGGGTTACTCTGGAAGCAGGGGATGTGTCTTTTTTGTATTGTATTGGTATTTTGTATTAAAACAGTTATCTTATGTCTTCCCTACCCAGAAGCCAGTAACGGCTTATCACAGCTAACAAAATCCAACCTCTTCAATTTAGAATTTAAAATCCTTGGCAATCTGATCTCTATTCTGTGAACAACCCAGTTCTACTTGCTGTTTTGTAAGAGTGTTTCCTTTGCTTTCCAATCCCTAGGTATTGATGCAAACCAGAACTCTACCCAGGATGACATCCCTGTGGTCCCCCTTCCCATGTTCTCTTATACATGTCCAACCCATTCCCAAAGCCTCAGCTCAAATCCCATCTCCTCTGTAAAAATATACCCAGACTTCCCTTCTGCCTGAGTCATAATTAATCTCTTCCCCTCCTCTTCTTTTTTGACATCTTGACATCTAATTATAGTATTCACTGCTGTTTGCTTTGTACTTTTTTTGGGGGGGTGGTCCCTAGTAGATTATGGGCTCTTAGATGATGTCTCCCACAGTGCATATGACATTGTTCATACTCAATAATTGTACTAAACTGAGACCCTTTCATTAGAAGAAGTGCTGAGCTCCAAATCAGCTTCTCTTCCAGGCTTGGCTGCTTATAACCTTGGGCAGGTCTCTTAACTTCTGTTGGCTTCCCTTGCCTCATCTCTAAAATAAGATTAATCATATTAAGGATGCTTGAAAAAAATTAATTATTTATTATTTTGAAAGTGTCTTGGGATCTTAGAGATTGGCATTTCTATTTTTGTGGTATCTTTCTTGCTAGAGCTTGCAGTTTTCTTAAAAAGAAACATGCAAAGGAAAGGCATGGTTTATTCAAAGAACGGTTTTTTTCAGAATCTGAAATAATTACATCCTATATTTCAGACAAGGTCATCTTTTACCTTTTATAGCACATGGTGGAGTCTTGAAGAAACCTGCTTTTCCTACCAGTGACTTTAAAGTGATTACGGTATTTATGTTGAATTATAAAAAGATGAGTAAGTATTCTATCATGCAAAGAACAAGGATTTCCCTGAGGGGAGAAATAAATGAAGAAAATGTTTGAAGCATACCTAAATGTAAATGACCTTTAAAGAAACAGGTTTCCTATTTATCTGTCCTGGTCAAGGCTAGTAGCAGAAACACTTACTTGAGTGATTAATTCATTTTAAGACACTCAAAGCATATCCAAAGTCAAGGACAAAGACACCGAAGTCACTGGCAATAATAACTCATGTTTCATATACATTGACTCACTCAATCCTCACAATACTCCCACGAGATACTCAGGGCAGGTATTATTAAACCTGTTTTATGGTTGAGGAAATTGCAGTCAAGTGTGTTTATGCAACTTGCCCAAGGCCGCTCTGTAAGCAGTGAAGTCAGGACTCACATCGATCCTTTGAATCAAATCCAGGGCTCCTCCTACTCACATCACTACCTCTTGGCCCTGGTGCCCTGAGCGCCGTAGACAGGAAGGCAAAGAGAATCAGGTACCTTAGAAAACTTCCTATGCAGCTTCAAGTTCCTCCTCTCAGTGAGGTCCCTGAACCCCTCCACAGAGGAATTCTTGATCCCCCTTTACCCTAATGCTTGTGCTCTCTCAATGTTTAGGTGAGCTTTATTTATCTGTCCCCTTCAGCTCAGCCAGAGTGCCCTTCTCCTCCCAGGCTTCCATCGGCTGCCTGCTGCATGGCAGTAACTTGAATGCATTGGGCAGGAAGACACACTAAGCGCAGGGATGGTGGCATCTCAGGGGATCTCCAGTCTGCATTCACAGCAGTTTACCCTGCAGTTCTCTGAAGAGAGAACTCAAAACCCAAAGATTGCAGCTCCTACAGTCAGAGGAGTGGCTCTTTAAAAAATGTCGCTGGTCTGGACACGAACCCCCTGACTTTGGTCCCCTCTGTTCAAACCCCTCCACTCTCTCCTGTGTTCCCACAACACCTGTATGTAGCTTGCACCATTCTTCACCTTGGGCCTTGAGCTATAGTTCTCTGCGGACATGTCAGATGTGTCTTATCTCCCCTGTCAGATAATAAGCTTATTGAGGGCAGGGGAAATGTTGATTATTGTGATAACAATAATAGGAAGCAGTATTTATCTATTGAATACTTTTTGAGTGTTAGGTATGGTGCTAAGCATTACACCTAATGGTGTAATCAATCTTCACAACAGCCTGGTGAGGCAGGTATTATGTTCATCCAAATTTTATAGCTGAGTAAATGTAGAACTGGAGCAATTATTTGTTCAAGATGTCACATCTAATAATCATCAAAGCCAGGACCAAGAGTGAGGTTTGTCATTATCTTTCACTGTAACCCCAAATGGCCTGGCGGGGACAACGTAACATTCATCGAATGACAGGACGACCTAGAATCACACTTAGTAGAATGTCATGAACATTTATTTGATTTCGGTAAACTGTTGTATAGTTTAATTTGGACAGCACATAATATAAATAGCTAAAACTTTAAATTAACGTAGTGTTAAATGTACTATGTGCTCAGGTTCGCTCTCTCTGCCGTCCTCTTTCTCTCTTCCCCTCCTCCAGAGCGAAACATCTTTATTTTCTTTTCAATTTATTTATCGAAGAAACTGAAACAGTCATCTTGTAGTGTTTCGTCCACTTTGGATTTTGTAGATTGTATTACATAATCCTCATAACAGTCATATGATTAATCTTATGAGGTAGGTGCTATTATCATCCCTATTTTGCAGGTCAGAAAAAAAAGGCTCAGAATGGTGAAAAATTGGTTTCAGATGACAAAGGACCTGCCCCCTCACTTTTCTCTCCTGGCCTCGCTTCTCACTCTTCCCCTGGTCCCATCCCTTACTTCTCACCACCTTCCCATCCTCTCTTGCTTTCCTCTTTCTCCTCCCACCTGCTTCCTTACTTCATCCTCTTGGTCCCTCCCACCCGCTTCTCCCCCACCTCCAACCTCTCTTTTGCTACCTCCCTTCCATTTGCCCCCTTGCTTCTCTCCTCCTGCCCCCACACACCCGTTTCTCAACACCTCCATGCAAAAAAAAAAAAAAAGTGACGTAAGAAGTGATAAGTGAGGACACAAACCCAGCTCACACTGACTCCAGGTCACATGCTCTTAACCAGGACAGCCAGCCTCTGGCGTAGCCACACCCAGCAAACATCTGCTAAATGGACATTAGTGGCTTTGCTATAAATCATTTTACTACTTACCACAGAGACAAAAAATTAAAGGAGAATAGCGCTTAGATGTTTCATATTCATTTGCAAGTTTTATGAGAATCATAACTAATAGTCAATGTTTGACTAAAGAAGAACAATTCTCTAAAATGACAAACTTAGATATTTGTCTTTAATAAATCAAAGACCTCACTACTTCATCATGAGTGGCAATTTACAATGCTCTTGAACTCATAAGTTAAAACGGTAAAATACATAACTTCAAAAAGGATTTCGATAAAATAATAGAGCCATAGTGGTTTATGAAAGGAAGCAAAGGCTACTCATGATATATATCTCATCTTTTAAAATTGTAAATTAAAGTAAAAAATGTTTATTATTGAACATTTGGAAAAAATTTTTAGAGTACAAAGAAAATGAAAGCCACTTACGATGGTCTTACCCCCAAATCCCTCATCTTTTGAGTTGACATAAGAAAAGCAGCTAGTCTCTTCTGCCATATGTGAGTGCAGGGATGAAGTCTGTCCTGCCAATAGCAAAGATCTGACCTAGTGTAGAATCTCTAGAGAACTTTTCAGAAGAGGTAGAGAGTATGTCCACAGACAATAAAGCAGGAAGACATTTGAGATAAGAAATAAAGAAGAAATCTGTGATAATAAGGTAAGGATCATAAAACCTAGAATTTAAAGCTAAGGAAAAAAAAGATATGAATAAAAAAATAGATACTGATACTTACAAGGAAAAAATGAAAAATGAAGACTGGAAAGTGAAAAGGGATGTGGATTTCTGTTTTAGGCAAATTCCAGAAGTTTTGACACTAAAATCACTTAGGGAAACCACGTGCATTTCGAAGACATCTATTTTGACCCATGTAGCATGAGGTCAGGTCACAGGATGAAATGGAACATAAGAAATGAGCTGCAGTTCTTTTTTTTTTTTTTTTTTCTTTTTTAGATGGAGTCTCACTCATCACCCAGGCTGGAATCAGTGGTGCGATCTCAGCTCACTGCAACCTCTGCCTCCCAGGTTCAAGCGATTCTCCGGCCTCAGCCTCCCGAGTAGCTGGGACTACAGGTGTGCACCACCACGCACAGCTAATTTTTGTATTTTTAGGAGAGACTGGGTTTCACCATTTTGGCCAGGCTGGTCTCAAACTCCTGACCTCTTGATCTGCCCGCCTTGGCCTCCCAAAGTGCTGGGATTACAGGTGTGAGCCACCATGCACACCCTGAGCTGCAGTTCATTTATAAAAAGATAGAAGACCTCAGCTCTCCCAAAGATGCCAAGCCAGGGATTAACTGCCACAGCAGGGCTGTATAGTACTTTACAAGCTTGCCATTACAGACGCATCCCTGCCAGGACTTCCCATTTGTTACAGTGTACCCAGATTCCTGAACACACCCACCTGGCCTTCAGCAAGGTCACCTCTACCCAGCCATCATCTCATAGCTAGATTAGTCTCTGTAGAGATTTACCACCTCTGGCCTGATGTATACCTCCACTGCCCTCTTTTTTTTTTGCCCGGGGAAGAAAACGGCCTTGCTGACCCTGACATAAATGATCAGTGTTCAGCAGTCCACAGGGCAGATGGAAACAGTTTGACATTACACTGCAACTGGCCCTTCCTCAAACGGAATTCCTTCTGGAGACAGCCGCATTTTTAAAGTTAACCACATGCACATCTGTAATGTGACCTGTGGTGCTTATTATGTTCTTTAATAGATGAGGCATAACAGATCATAAATAGTTTTATAGGGAGACCTAATAAGCAGGCCTACTTATTTCTTCCAATTGTATGGCCTTTGCTCCCTCCCTTAGGTTATTTCCACACTCAGAGGGCTGAAAACACACGTAGAAGACTGAGGCAGGCTGTTGGTTGTTTCTTAGAAGCCAAAGGTGACAGCATGCTCAGCTCTTGAGACACAACCTTGTTGGTCTGATTTTTAAATGGAAACTTACCATACTTCAGTTTTTGGAAGTTTTATTATCATTATTTTTGTTCAGGCAAAATAATCAGTCATACAGTAATTTGGAGATTTTCTATCAAGAGAGGAGAAGAAAAACAGACCACAGCAAAAGGGGGCCAAGTGGGAGAGGGAAAGAAGCACAGAAAAGTTTTAAAACAGATACAAGGGAAGTCTTATCTCACAAACTCACTTCAGCCAGAAGGAAAGAATGCTCTCTTTCTCTCTCCTTCATAAACCCAGCCCAATTTACCCTTTGTTTTTTGAGACTGAGTTTTGCTCTGTTGCCCAGGCTGGAGTGCAGTGGCACGATCTCGGCTCACTGCAACCTCCACCTCCCAGGTTCAAGTGATTCTCTGCCTCAGCCTCCCAAGTAGCTGGGATTACAGGTATGCACCGCCACACCCAGCTAATTTTTGTATTTTTAATAGAGACAGGGTTTCACCATGTTGGCCAGGCTGGTCTCAAACACCTGACTTCAAGTGATCGATCCACCCGCCTCAGCCTCCCAAAGTGCTGGGATTACAGGTGTGAGTCACCGCACCCAGCCCCAATTTAGTTTTAAAAATTCTTCATTGCAGTATGTTTACAGAAATCCACCCAGGCACATGTAGTTGTATATCTTCCTTCCAGAAAGGTTTTGCTTTTATGGTTTCAAAAAGTGTACCTGTGGTGTCTAGGCCTAAATAAAATAACTATTTACATTTCTTTAGTTCCAAATCTATATCCATGTATACCCATCCTTTTTACATGATTTTTATCATAGAATATGTACTATTTTGTACTCTACATTTTTAAGTGTGTATTTCTACAAGAGTTTTTTTTTTCACATCATCGAGTATGTCTTGAAACTGTTCTCCCATGCTTACATTTCAACATAATTTTTTTATTTTAAAGTGATTTAAATTATTATAATATGGAGGTGCAAGAATTGCTTCAAAGGGAATACCAGCTTTCTCTAGTTTCTAGGTTAAGAGACTCTGCTTTAACTTCACGAGGTCATAATCTCCCCACTCATCAGATTCTGCCCTTTATTCTATGTCCTTCATGCAATAGTTCTAAAAATAAAATGCAAATGTGAAATTTATAGGAAAAAAATACTTCTTAAGAGATTCCGAACTGAGAAAATTGAGGTTATGAATATGGTGATGCAGAGGAACAGCCACTTCTAATCAGTATGAACCAGAAGGAGAGAGCAGTAGTGGTGTCAGTGACTGAAGTTATTAAGAATCCAGAGAATCCAAGAGGATTGTTAGAAGTAGGTGGGAAAAAACCCACAAAAGTTGAAGAGGTTTTTGGAGGCTACATTAAAGCTTTCTTTTGTCTAGAACTTGTAAGTGTCTCTATGAATTAAGAGCATTAACCTCTCCACATTGTTCTCTTTATAGGTAAAATGTGAGGGGGAAGGACACACTGAATAAATTACCTCTTCACTGTTGTCACAGAAATAAAATGACGAAAGTTGCCCCAGATCCCCAATGACTACGTATAATAAAAAGGAATGGCCAGGTGCAGTAGCTGTCACCTATAATCCTAGCACTTTGGGAGACCAAGGCAGATCGATCGCTTGAGTCCAGGAGTTCACGACCAGCCTGGCAAAACACCATCTCTATATTAAAAAAAAAAAAAAATACAAAAGTTAGCTAGGCGTGATGGTGTGCACTCGAAGTCCCAGCTACTCAAGAGGCTGAAATGGGAGGACTGCTTGAGCCCAGGAGGCGGAGGTTGCAGTGAACTGAGGATGCATCACTGCACTCCAGCCTGGGTGACACAGCAAGACCCTGTTTCAAAAAAAAGAAAGTGAAAAGCAAAGGTTAGGCCAGGCGCAGTGGCTCACACCTGTAATCCCAGCACTTTGGAGGCCGAGGCGGGTGGATCACGAGGTCAGGAGATCGAGACCATCCTGGCTAGCACGGTGAAACCCCGTCTCTACTAAAAATACAAAAAATTAGCCAGGCGTGGTGGTGGGCACCTGTAGTCCCAGCTACTCGGGAGGCTGAGGCAGGAGAATGGCATGAACCTGGGAGGCGGAGCTTGCAGTGAGCCAAGATCGCACCACTGCACTCCAGCCTGGGTAACAGAGCAAGACTCCATCTCAAAAAAAAAAGAAAGAAAGAAAGAAAGAAAAGCAAAGGTTAACATAGTATGCCATATTCGAGGCAAAGAGTTAGTATCAAAGTTCTTGTTTAACATGGTGAAAAACTACGCACTTTAAAAGGAGAGCAAAAAATATTTTTTAAAGTCAGCCTTAAATTTACCAAAAAGAACCAAACTAGGAGATAGAAAAATCTAATACAATTTTATTATTAATAGTTATCTACTGCCACTTAACAAATTACCCCAAAACTCAATGGCTTAAAAGAACAAACATTTCTTTTCACAGCTTTTGTGAGCCAAGAACCTGGGAGAAGCTTAGCTGGGTGGTTCTGGCTCAGGTTTTGCCGTCTAGAGACTTGACAGGGGCTAGAGGGTCCTCTTTCTAACTGTCTCATGTGGCTGTTGTCTGGAGGCTTTCATTCCTTGTGACAGCTCACAGAATCATCTTGTGGATCTCACTTCAGAGCTGGTGTGTAGCTTCACAATAGGGTAGTTGGCTTCCCTCAGAGTCAGTGATCCAAGAGTCTAAGCTGGGGGGAATCGGGATGCTTTTGATCTGACAGTCACATACCCTTACTTACACTGTATTTTATTCATTAGAAGAGAATCATCAAGGCCAGGCATGGTGGCTCACACCTGTAATCCTAGCACTTTGGAAGGCCAAGGCAGGAGGATTGTTTGAGGCCAGGAGTTCAAGACCAACCTGGCCAACATAGTGAGACCTCATCTCTATAAATAATTTAATTAATTAAAAAGAAGAGAATCATCAAGTCCAGCCCACACTCAGGAGGAAGGGAATTAGCCTCTGCCCTTTGGAGGAAGAATGTCAAAGAATTTGTGGACACATTTTTAAATCATCATATGATAACTTAAAAAACTGTGAGAGGTAACTGGCAGGAAGGGCTTGGGGGGAGCACCAACTTCTAGAACAGAACAGAGAAGCCAGATACACAGGAAGGCTCAGCTCCTACCTTTACTGCTGCCCCCAGTGCAGGTGGCATGATCTTGGTTCACTGCAACCTCCACCTCCCAGATTCAAGGGATTCTCCTGCCTCAGCCTCCCAAGTAGCTGGGACTACAGGCACGTGCTACTACATCCAGCTAATTTTTTGTATTTTTAGTAGATACGGGGTTTCACCATGTTGGCCAGGCTTGTCTTGAACTCCTGACCTTGAGTGATCCGCCTGCCTTGGTCCCTCAAAGTGCTGGGATTACAGGCGTGAGCCACCACACCTAGCCTCTGAGGGTTCTTTTGATCAGCAGAGCCCATTTGGCCTCTTGAGGGGCAGGCAGAAAGTGCTGGGAAGTTAATGCCTCCTCCCAGCAATGCTCAACCAATGACTGACAACAGGTGGGATAAATATCCAATTTCTCCACTCTCAATTGCAGTAACTCTGATATGTGTTCTGCACTGCCTCCCAGAGATCCCTGGTGGGATTGAGCTGCTCCTATGGCCCACAAAAGTAACCTTTTACTGGCTCACCCTTTACTGGCTTTCTTCCCTTCCCTTCCTCACTTTTTCACTCACCTACCAGTGCTTCCTGGGACTTTCTCCCAAATAAACTGCTTCCACTCACTTTCTTGTCTCAGGTTCTGCTTCTGAGATAACCCAACCTAAGAACCAATGAAAAGAACAGAATACATGCTCAAATGGGAAGTATGAACCTTGATATAGAACAATTAACAAAATCCCAGAAGACAGAGTAGAGCCCAGGTAATATAAAAGATAGCATACCCATGATTATCTGTAGTATGTTTCCACTTTTATAAAAGTGTCAACCTAAATAACAGAGACAGAGTCTCTAAAAGAAAATTATACCTATTCAGGAATAAAGCATTGCAATGGGAATATGTGTGCCATGTAAACTATACGCATATTCAAGGGGGTAAAGGAAGACGAAGGCTTTTAAATGAAAAATGAGGAGGATTACATAATTGTTTTGAGATAATTTTCCTTGGGTTACAAGGATCAATAACAAGGGTGACACCAGTCCAAGTTTGGACAGGCAGTTGGGGGTAGATATTCTCGCAGAAGTATTTTTTGTGTAAGGTTGTGATGGCCTTTGTGCAAGGTTGTGGTTTTTGCAGTCTTTTGTGACAGTTTTTGTCACCAAGTATTTATGTATGTGAACCCTTCTCTCCATGGCCTTCCTTGGCTCTATTTGTCAGAGTTTTAGTTGTTTTTTTTTAAACACAAGTGACTATTTTTATACTGATAACTTTTACAGAAGTACTCCACTCCTGTTCTTCAACAAGCCAGCCAGCCATCTATTTGTCTATCTTTTATTCATCCACCTATAGACATGCATAGAAATATGTGTAGGCACACGCACTATGCCATGCTGCCATGGCTGCTGGCACCCCCTGTGAAGCACTTTGGCTGGCACCACTCATTGGAGTGTTGTGGCCAGTAGACCAAGAACACCGTGGCTCCTCCAGTGCAGCAGGTTCCTAATTTCAAAGGGCCAGAGAACAAAGGCAGGGACCTGGTACCAGCCCCACAAAGCTAGAACATGCAAACCAGAGGTGCTGACCTGGGCCTTGGTTCCCTAAAATCTTCCAGAAATGAACTCAGTTGACTGAACCCACCTTTTACCACAATCAAACCCCCAAGGGCATCAAAGAAGATAAAAAGAAAAAAAAAACATTCAAAGGACAGCAACTTAAAACATTGAAGGATCACCAGCCCAGCCTACAGAGATGAGAAAGAACCAGCTCAAGAACTCTGTCAACTCAAAGAGTCAGAGTGTTTTCTTACCTCCAAATAATCACACTAGTCCCCCTGTTCTTAACCTATCTGAAGTGACTGAAATGACAGACATAAATATTATTCAGATTATGGATAGGAATGAAGATCATTGACATTCAGGAGAAAGTCAAAACCCCGTCCAAAAAAAATCTAAGGAACACAATAAAATGACATAGGGCCATAAAGATGAAATGGCCATTTTAAGAAAGAACCAAACAGATCTGATAGAACTGAAAAACTCACTTCAAGAATTTCATAATACAATCACAAGTATTAACAGCAGAATCAACGAAACTGCAGAAAGAATCTTAGAGCTCAAAGACCAGTTCTCTGAAATAAATCAGACAAAAATAAATAAAAAATAATAAAGAAGAATGAAGAAAATTTCTGAAAAATATGGGATTATGTAAAGAGACCAAATGTATGATTCATTGGCATACCTGAAATAGAGGAAGAGAAAGCAAGCAACTTGGAAAACTATTTGAGAATATCATCCATGAGAATGTCCCCAAGTGCACCAGAGAGGCCAACATTCAAATTCAGGAAATGCAGAGAACCCCTGCAAGATACTATTCAAGATGATCATCCACAAGACACGTAGTCATCAGATTCTCCAAGATCAAAATTAAAGACGAATGTTAAAGGCAGCTAGAGAGAAGGGTCAGGTCACCTGCAAAGGGAACCCCATCAAGCTAAAAACAGACCTTTCAGCAGAAATGCTACAAGCCAGAAGAAATTGGGGGCCTATATTTAATATTCATAAAGAAAAGAAATTCCAACCAAGAATTTCACATCCAGCCAAACTAAGCTTCATACGTAAAAGAGAAATAAAATCCTTTTCAGACAAGTAAATGCTAGGGGGATTGGTTACCATTAGTCTTATTTTACAAGAGGTCCTTAAGGGAGTGCTAAATGTCAAAAGGAAAGACCATTACTGGCTACCACAAAAATACACTTAAGTATATAGACCACTGACACTACAAAGCAGCCACACAATTAAGTCTGCATAACAACCAGCTAAACAACATGATGATGGGATCAAATCTGTACATGTCAATATTAACCTTGAATGTAAACAGGCTAAATGCCCCCAATTTAAAGGCAGAATGGCAAGTTGGATAAAGAAGCAAGACCCAACTGTATGCTGTCTTCAAGAGACCCATCTCACATGCAATGACAGCCATAGCCTCAAAGTAAAGGGATGGAGAAAAAATTACCAAGCAAAGAAAAAACAGAAAAAAAGCAGAGGTTTCCATTGTAATTTCGGACAAAACAGACAATAAACCAACAATGGTCAAAAAGACAAGAAGGGCATTACAACAATGGTCAAAAAAGACAAAGAAGGGCATTACATAATGGTAAAAGGTTCAATTCAACAAGAAGACCTAATTATCCTAAATACATATGCACTCAACACAGGATGACCCAGATTCATAAAGCAAGTTATTAGAGACCTATGAAGAGACTTAGAACCCATACACACAATAAATAGAGACATCAACACCCCACTGACAGTATTAGACAGATCATCAAGACAGAAAACTAACAAAGATATTCAGGACCTGAGCTTGACACTTGACCAACTGGGCCTAACAGACATCTACAGAACTCTCTACCCCAAAACAATAGAATATACATTCTTCTCTTCGCCATATGGCACATACTCTAAAATTGACAAACAATCAAACATAAAACAATCCTCAGCAAATGCAAAATAACCAAAATCATACCAAACACACTCTCAGACAACAGCATAATAAAAATAGAAATCAAGACTTTAAAAAAAATCACTCAAAACCATGCAATTACAAGGGAATTAAGCAACCTGCTCCTGAATGACTTTTGAGTAAATAATGAAATTAGGCAGAAATTAAGAAGTTCTATGATACTAATGAGAACAAACAAACAACATACCAGAATATCTGGGACACAGCTAAAGTGGTGTTAAGAGGGAAATTTATAGCACTGAATGCCCACATCAAAAAGTTAGAAAGATCTCACATTAACAACCTAACATCACAACTAAAAGAACTAGAGAAGCCAGAGCAAACCAACCCCAAAGCTAGAAGAAGACAAGAAATAACCAAAATCGAAGCTGAACTGAAGGAAATTGAGATGTGGAAAAACCATACAAAAGGTAAGTGAATCCAGGAGTTGGATTCTTTGAAAGAATAAATAAGACTGATAGATTGCTAGCTGGACTAACAAAGAAAACATAAGAGAAGAGCCAAATAAAAACAATGAGAAATGACAAAGGGGACATTACCACTAACCCAACAGAAATACAAAAAAAAATTCTGAGAGACTACTATGAACACCTCTATGCACACAAACTAGAAAACCTAGAAGAAATTGATAATTCGTGGAAATATGCCAAGATTGAACCAGGAAGAAATTGAATCCCTGAACCAAACAATAATGAGTTCTAAAATTGAATCAGTAAAAACAAAAAGGCTACCAACATAAAAAACCCAAGACTAGACAGAATCACGGACAAATTCTACCAGACATATAAAGAAGAGCTGGTACCATTCCTTCTAAAACTGTTCCCAAAACATAAGGAGAAAGGACTTTTCCCTAACTCATCCTATGGGGCCAGCATCATACTGATACCAAAACCTGGCAGAAACACACAGACACATACAAAAACATCAGGCAAAAGATGAACACAGATGCAAAAATCCTCAACAAAATACTACAAAAACAAATCTAGGAGCACATCAGAAAGCTACTCCACCACGATCAAGTGTGCTTTATCCCTGGGATGCCAGGTTTCAACATATGCAGATCAATAAAATTCAATTCGAACCCAAAAAGAGCCGGAATAGCCAAGGCAATCCTAAGAAAAAAAAAGCCAGTGTCATTTCACTATTTACATTTCAAACTATGCTACAAGGCTACAGTAACCAAAACATCATGGTACTGCTACAAAAATAGATACATGAATCAATGGAACAGAATAGAGAGCCCAGAAACTATGTCACACACCTACAATCATCTGATATTCCACAAAATCAACAAAAACAAGCAATGGGGAAAGGACTCCCTATTCAGTAAATCATGCTAGGATAACTGGCTAGCCATATGCAGAGGACTGAAACCGGACCCCTTTCTTACACCATATACAAAAATCAACTCAAGATGGATTAAAGATTTAAATGCAAAACCTAAAACTATAAAAACCTTGGGCAACAACCTAGGAAATACCATTCTGGACATAGGCCCCAGCAAAGATTTCATGATGAAGATGCCAAAAGCAATTGCAACAAAAACAAAAATTGACAAATGGGACTTAATTAAACTAAAGAGTAACTATCAACAGAGTAAACAGCCTACAGAATGGAAGAAAATATTTGCAAACTGTATATCTGACAAAGATCTAATATCCAGAATCTATAAGGAACTTGAACAAATTAACAGGAAAAAACAAACAATCCCATTAAAAAGTGGGATGAACAGACACTTTTCAAAAGAAGGCATACATGTGGTCAAAGGGCATATGAGAAGATGCTCAACATTACTAATCATTAGAGAAATACAAATCAAACCCACAAGGATACCATCTTGCACTAGTTAGAATGGCTATTATTAAAAAGTCAAAAAATAACAGATGCTGCAGAGGTTGCAGAGAAAAGAGAACACTTATACCTGCTGTTGGAGATGTAAATTAGTTCAGCCACTGTGGCAAGCAGTGTGATGATTTCTCAAAGAACTTAAAACAGAATTACCATTTGATCCAGCAACCTCATTAATGGGTATATACCTGATATGGTTTTGCTATCTCCTCACCCAAATCTCAACTTGAATTATATCTCCCAGTATTCCCACATGTTGTGGGAGGGACCCAGGAGGCGGTAATAGAATCATGGAGGCCGTTCTTCCCCATGCTGTTCTCATGATACTGAATAAGTCTCACAAGGTCTGATGGGTTTATCAGGGATTTCTGCTTTTGCTTCTTCCTCATTTTCTCTTGCCGCTGCCATGTAAGAGTGCCTTTTTCCTCCCATCATGATTCTGAGGCCTCCCCAGCCATGTGGAACTATAAGTCCAATTAAATCTCTTTTTCTTCCCAGTCTCAGATATGTCTTTATCAATAGCATGAAAACAGACTAATACAATACCCAAAGGAATATAAATAGCTCTATTATACCATGAAGACTTGTGCATGCATATGATTATTGCAGCACTATTCACAATAGCAAAAACATGGAATCAACCTAAATGACCATCAGTGATAGACTGAATAATTAAAATGTGGTACATATACACTATAGAATACCGCACAGCCATAAAAAAAAATGAGATCATGTTCTTTGCGGCAACATGGATGGAGCTGGAGGTCATTATCCTAAGTGAACTAACACAGGAACAGAATATCACATGTTCTCACTTATAAGTGGGAGTTAAACATTGAATATACATGGACACAAAGAAGGGAACAACAGATACTGGGGCCTACTTGAGGATGTAGGGTGGGAGGAGGGAGAGATGGAAAAACTACCCATCAGGATCTGTGCTTATTACCTGCGTGACAAAATTATCTGTACACCAAAGCTCCATGACACACAATTTACCTCTATAATAAACCTGCACCTGTACCCCTGAACCCAAAAGTTTTAAAAAATTAAAACTAAAAAAGTAAATAAAAGAAAGAAGAGAAAGAAAGATGTCTAAAGTCATTTCTTATATTAAGTCTAATTATGTCTACGTGGTGCAATCTGGGCTGTTTTTAACCTTCGTATTTGTTCTTTTTCATTATACACATTCTCTATAATAAGCATGTACCATTTTTAAAACAACAATAATGATTGTTTTCTTTTAAAAGCAAGAATTGAGGGAGTGGAAAAAGTAGATATTGATCAAAGGGAACAAACTTGCAGTTATAAGATGAATAATTTCTGGGGACCTAATGTATAGCATGGTAGCTATAGTTAATAATAATGTACTGTGTACTTGAAATTTACTGAGTTGATCTTAAGTATTTTCACCACAAGAAAAGGTAACTATGTGAGGTGGCAGCTATGTTAATCAGCTTAGTTGTGGCAATCATTTCACAGTGTATATGTATATCAAATCATCACTTCGTACACCTTGAATATATACAATTTGTATTTGTCAACTATGCCTCAATAAAGCAGAAGAAAAAAAGGTTAGAAAGAATTATGCCAAGAGGTAAGAGTAATTCATTCCAGATGGTGTGAATTTAGATGATTGTGACTTTCTTTTATGACTTTCTGTATCATTAATGAGAAGCTGTTTATTTTTTCTTCCTTGTTCCTATCAAATCAGTCATGATTTTTAAAATCAATAATACACAGTGTTGATGAAAGACCATGAAATAGGCAATTTTACATGTCACAAGGTAGAAGGAGGTTGCTTTAAAGTAGTAAGTTGGCAAAACTTTTCAGGAAGGTAAATTAACAATATAAATCAGAGGTCTTCAAAACCTTGATGCTTTTGATCCAGTAATTCTTCCATGTATTTAGCTTAAGGCAGTGTTTCCCAAAGGTTGGTCCCAGTATCAGAATCACTCTGGCCCCACCAAAGACATCTGAATCAATATCTCTGGGGCTGAGATCTTGGAATTGTGCATTAACAAGTTCTCCTGATAATACTTATATATACTAAGGCTTAAGCCCTACTGGCCTGGGGAAATGAGATTCATTCATTAATGTTTATTCTTTACAAAGAATCAGGCTCTGTCCCCTGCACTGGGGACATAGCTGTAAATAACACAGAAAAAGTCCTTTGATTCATCTATGTTTTTAGTTTGTTTGTTTTTGAAGCAGAGTCTCCCTCTGTTGCCCAGGCTGGAGTGCAGTGGAGTGATCTTGGCTCACTGCAACCCCCGCCTCCCGGGTTCAAGCGATTCTCCTGCCTCAGTCTCCTGAGTAGCTGGAACTGTAGGCACACACTGCCACGCCTAGCTAATTTTTTGTATTTTAGTAGAGACGGGGTTTCACCGTGTTGCCCAGGCTGGTCTCAAGCTCCTGAGCTCAGGCAATCGCCCACCTCGGCCTCCCAAAATGCTTAGGATTACAGGCATGAGCCACCACGCCCAGCCTGTGTCTAATTTTTTTAATAAAAAATTTAACATAAATATATGGATTATAGTAATATTTATTACAAAAATAAGAAGTAATGGTAATATTCAATGCTATTCCAAAGAATGGCAAGGGGACACCTTCATTATGTGTTGTCAGATGAAAATAGTTATGAACCCTTTTTTAAAAATATACATATGTGTTAATTAAAAGACTAAAGGGTAATATATATACACAAAAATATTAATATTAATTTTGGTTATCTCTGAAAAACATGATTATAGGTTATTTCTGTTTCCATCTTTGTTCTTTTTGGTATTTTCCAAATTCTTGGAATAAACATGAATTACTGACATAATCAGAAAAATATATAATGTTTAAAGAGGTTGATTTAAACACTAGAGAAAATAGGAAATTTCCAGTGCTGGGTGTATCTTTTAAAATATGTTTTGATTTAACAATATTAGCCCATAGTTACTTTTCTTACTGACCTGAAGCTTAGAACATTCTATTCCCATTTTTGTAGCTATTCATTTTCAATTTCAGTCTTAAGGAGGTAAGCTTTTAAATTCTCTATAAAAGGAGAGCTCAAGAAGATTCTTAACATTTAATTTTTCTTTTTTAGATTTTTAGTATTCATTGCTTTCTTTGGCTTTTTGTGTGTTTGTTTTTGAGACAGAGTCTAGCTCTGCCACCCAGGCTGGAGTACAGTGGCGCTATCACACCTCACTGCAGCCTCGCTCTCCCAGGCTCAAGCGATTCTCCGTCCTCATCCTCCTGAGTAGCTGGGACCACAGGCATGCATCACCTTGCCTGGATAATTTCTTTTTTTTAAGACACTAGGACTCCCTATGTCACCCAGGCTGGTCTTGAACTCCTGGGCTCAAGCAATCCTCCTGCCTTGGCCTCCCAAAGTGTTGGGATTACAAATGTGAGCCACTGCACTTGGTCTCTTCCTTGGATTTCAAATATAATACATAATTGTCATGTAAAAATATTAGAGAAATATAGACTAAAGAAAGAGAAAGCCATAATTCTAGCTCTTCTCCACCCCTAAGGAAACCACTTTACAGGGATGGGTTATGTTCTTCCAGATTCTTTTCCAGATACATATGTATGTATTATGTATACTTTATATCCAGTCATGTGTCACTTAACAACAGGGATAGTTCTCAGAAATGAATGTATCCCTGCTGAAGGAATACATTTTTCATTCTGAGAAATTAAGCAATTTCATCATTGTGTGAACATAATGGAGCATACTTACACAAACTGAGATGGTATAGCCTACTGCACACCTAGACTACAAATATATAATCTAATTCTCCTAGGCTATATATAGCTGTATATATAGATATAGTCTATTGTTCCTAGGCTACAAATCTGTACAGTATGTTACTGTGCTGAATACTGTAGGCAACTGTAGCACAATGGTAAGTATTAGTGTATTTAAACATAGAAAAGATACAATAAAAACGCAGCATAAAAGATTTTTAAAAAATGGTGCACTCGTGTAAGGCACTTACCACAGATGGAGCTTACAGGACCAGAAGTTGCTCTGGGTAAGTCAGTGAGTGAGTGGTGAGTGACTGTGAAGGCCTAGGACATTACTGTGTGCTACTGTAGACTTTATAAACACTGTATACTTAGGCTACACTCAATGTATTTTAAAATTTGTTCTTGCTTTAATAATAAATTAGCCTTAGTTTACTGTAACATTTTTACTTTATAAATGTTTAAATTTGTAAACTTTTTGACTCTTTTATAGTAACACTTAGCTTAAAACACTGCTGGACATGGTGGCTCACACCTGTAATCCCAGCACTTTGGGAAGCTGAGGCGGGAAGATCACTTGAGCCCAGGAGTTCTAGACCAGCCTGGGAAACATAGTAAAACCCTGTCTCTAAAAAATAAAATTAAAAAACCCACACATACACACAAAAACATTGCACAGCTATACAAAAATATTTTCTTTCTATCCTTATTTTATAAGCTTTTTTCCTTTTTTTTTTTTTTTAACTTTTTAAGCTTTTGTTAAAAACCAAGACACAAACATACACATCAGCCTAGGTCTAAGCAGGGTCAGGATAATCAATATCACTGTCTTCCTCCTACACATCTTGTCCCACTGGAAGGTCTTCAGAGGCAATAACACACATAGAGTTGTCATCTCCTGTGACAACAATGCCTTCTTCTGGAATACCTTGTGAAGGACCTGTCTGAGGCTGTTTTACAGTTAATTTTTTTATCTTTTTATTTATTTATTTATTTATTTTGAGACGGAGTCTCTCTCTGGTGCCCAGGCTGGAGTGCAGTGGCACGATCTCGGCTCACTGCAACCTCCACCTTCCAGGTGCAAGCGATTCTCCTGCCTCAGCCTCCTGAGTAACTGGGATTACAGGTGCGTGCCACCATGTTCGGCTAATTTTTGTATTTTTAGTAGAGACGGGGTTTAACCATGTTAGCCAGGCTGGTCTCGAACTCCTGACCTCAAGTGATCCACCTGCCTTGGCCTCCCGAAGTGCTGGGAATACAGGCATGAGCCACTGCGCCCTGCCTACAATCAACCTTTTAATATACATAAGTAGAAGGAGTATGCTCTAAAATAATGATAAAAAGTGTAATACAGTAAACACATAAACCAGTAACAGTTGTTTATTATCATTATCAAGTATGATATAGTACATAATTGTATTGCTATACTTTGTATATGACTCATAGTGCAGTAGGTTTGTTTACACCAGCATCACCACAAACAGATGAGCAATGCCTTGTGCGAAGACACTATGATGGCTACCACATTACTAGGCAATAGGAATTTTTCAGCTCCATCATAATATTTTTGGATCTCCGTCTTATATGTGGTTCACCATTGACCAAACATATTATGTGGCACATGAGTGTATAAACACGTACACACACCCATATGCACATACATGTATACATATATAATTTTATTTACTTTGATACTTTACACACTGTTTGGACTTTGCTATTTCCTTTTACCAAATGTTTTAGATCTCTTTCCATGTCATGTTATAGAGATGTATACCATCTTTGTAATGACTGTAGTATACAGTTACATTGAATGCAAATATCTTGATTTAATTAAATAATTCCTCTCACTTACACATCATATTTTATAATATTATTGCTGATGTGTAAGAAACCTATTGATTTTGGCACTTTTATAGCCATTCCTGACTTTCTTACTGATATCTCTCATTAAACCTCATTGTTTTTCTTTGTCTTAAATTTTCTAGAAAGACAATCATATCATTTAAAGATCATGACATTTTTTATTATTTCTTCTCAATATCTCCTATCCTATTTCTTCCTATTGTCTTATGCTTTGGGTAAGACCTCCAGAAAAGCGAGTGATAAATGTCACCAAGCATGACCATCTGTATAATTTAGGTAAAAGTTGATATTTTGGGTTCTAGAATTATCGAGAGAGCTAAGTGATCTAATTAACTTGTGCAGACCTGGCCTGAATGTGCTTGTTCCCAAACACCACCTGCTTTCACATAACCTTATAATACACTTTGCAGATAGAGGGTTAGAATGAACCTGTTCAATTGCAGACTGCAAAGTCAGAATGAGGAGGTGGTTGGGTGCACTATTGTAGGTGGATCTAATTTTCAGTTTTCCATCTTACACATAATCTTGTTCTATACCCAATTTCCTTTTTCTGCCACCTTCAATCATGAAGTAAAAGAATTAGGAATCCTCCTTTTCTACTGTTTTCATATCTGTCCTATCCCCAGACAGCTCTACTTGCAACTGGATGGTGATAACTTAGGAAGGTAGAGCTGATTCATCAAGTAGCGAAGGGCTTACGTGACTACCTAATACCTTTCTAAGTCTTGGTGACAGGGATAACTATTCGGTAGGATTACTGATATTATTAAGTCCATCTAGAAAGTTGCTTTAAACTGAGTGAGGGGAGGGCAGTTTCATTGTTAAAAATTATTTCCACTTGATCTAAAAATCAGGCTAGCAAGCTGGACTTATTATGGCTTTCGGTGGGTTGCAGGGAGGAAGCAAAGACTGTTTGAGGTCAGCACAA
Source organism: Pan paniscus (assembly GCF_029289425.2). NCBI lineage: Eukaryota > Metazoa > Chordata > Mammalia > Primates > Hominidae > Pan > Pan paniscus. The sequence goes on from NC_073253.2 coordinate 107,928,705, forward strand.
TACTGTCAATACCCAAGTTGGAAAGTTATGCTGTTTTTACTTAGTCTCGTCTTGTTCTTAGTAATTGCTTCCTTTCAACCATAAAGTTGTTTAGTGTAGGAGATATATTCCCAGGCTTCTCTTTATATTCACTGCTGCAAGATCCCTTTTTAGCATAATTACAGTCTTGGAATTGAAGAGACAGGCTCACTCTATCTAGCTATGCAGCTGGCTTTCTCAAATGACAATACGATGCTCACCAGCTTAGCAGCATCCAAGGCTGTGAGCCAGGGGGAGGCCCTTATGCTGAAATTTTGCCCTTGCTTTGTCTGTATTTCCTCTGTGAAAATGGAGAAATGGTTTAGAATTTTTAAAAGCACAGAGTTTTTAATTCCCTGAGAGCTTTTAAAGGGACACGCTGAGTTCCAAATGCAGATTTCCAAATCCCAAATCAGAGATTATTCATCTTTACATCTCAAATAGGTATTACTGAGGAAAAAAAGATTTTGCAGTGCTTTTCTCCTTTTTCTTACAATCTTTTCTTTCTGAGAGAAGACTAATAAAATCTAAGCCAGACAAGGTGGCTTACACCTGTAATCCCGCACTTTGAGATGCCGAGGACGGTGGATCACTTGAAGTCAGGAGTTCAAGACCAGCCTAGCCAACATGGTAAAACCCCGTCTCTACTAAAAATACAAAAATTAGCCAGGCATGATGGTGGGTGCCTGTAATCCCAGCTACTCGAGAGGCTGAGGCAGGAGAATCGCTTGAACCCAGGAGGCAGAGGTTTCAGTGAGCTGAGATCGTGCCATTGCACTCCAGCCTGGGCAACAAGAGCGAAACTCCATCTCAAAAAAAAAAAAAAAAAAAAGACTAAATAAAGTCTAAATTTGCCTACCTTCTTTACCTATAGTTGATTCCACATTCAACTTGACTTGAAGTTATTTTCATGATTTGAAATAATTAATAACTTGTTCACAAAAAGTTGTTCACATTCAACCCTCAGTTACCAAGAGACTTAAGTTTACATCTACACTGATTTATCTTCTCAAGAAGACCCGGGCCTCTCTTTTCTTCTACTCAGCTTGCCCAGATGTATTGCCTCCTGCCCCAAGTTCTGTTTGTCCTTCCTTCACACAAATTCATGCACCCTTCCCCTTTCTATCCCAATTATCACAACCTCGGTTTAGGTCTTTATATCTATTTTCCGAACTATTAAAAAAGCTTCCTAAATGATCCTTCTACTTCTAGGCTCTCCCTATCCACACTCTTTTAAAGGTAGGATCAGCCTGTGTATAGCACCATTTAAACAGTAATGAACAAAAGACTTAAAAACTATCCATACATAACAGGTGCCAAAATGAGCACTTGGAATACACAGATTTTGAAAGACACTCTCAGGAATGGACTTTCTGCCCTGTTCAAACTGATGTTTCCCTGAGACAGGTTCCATATAGCAGCAGTTTTCAAATTTGGGGTGGGGAGGGGGAGCTTTTTTTTTTTTTTTTTTTTTTTTTTTTTGCCCTCCAGGAAAGATTTGAAGTGTTCGGAGACATTTTTGATTGTTAAAATTGGGGTGAAGGAGGGAGTTACTGGTATCTAGTATGTAGAGGCCAGGGAAGATGGTAAGCATACTAAAATGTACAGGAAAGCTCCCACAATAAAAAGTGTACAGTACAAAATCTCAATGGTGCTAAAGTTAAAAAAGTCTGCACATGTTCATAAATAACTGACACATTTTCTCTGAGTTCAATGCTTCCCATCTCCATATAATCAAATCCTACCATTCTCCAAAGCTTGTTTCAACCTCATCTCTCCCAGTTCTCTCTCAAAGTTCCCAAAGCAGTTCTAATCCAAATTACTCACAGTGGGTCGATCAAGCATTATCTTCCTTTGGAGGTATTGTCTGTGTCCCATGTGCCCTATCTTCCAATACCCTATCTTGTCAGAGCATAGCTGCAAGTCATTGGGCCCATATTCCACCATATTGCCCACAGCACTGACACACATTACACAATTATTTAATACTTGTTATTCAAAGATGAATCCATCAGCATAGAAACTGACAACTGAAGTGGTCAGAAAAGAAAATGCTGCAGGGCTCAGATTGGGGCAATTAATCTACAGCAATCTTATTGAGAGCAGAGATAAGGGAAATGGGAATATAGAGAAAGATAGGAATGAGGACTCCAGGATGTACTACCTAGAATAAGAGAATTAGAATGTGTATTTACTCTGATATGATTTCTTTTACAGGAAAAAAAAAAGAATGTGCATTTAATCAGATTTTTTTTATTGTGGTGAAATACACTCAACCTAAAATTTATCACCTTAACCATTTTTAAGTGTACAGTTGTATGGCATTAAGTACATTTATATTGTTGTGCAATCATCACCACCATTCATTTCCAGAACTTTTCAATCTTCCACATTAAAATTCTGTATGCACTCAACACAAACTCTGCATTTCCTCCTTCCCCCAACCCCTGGCAACTACTATTCTACTTTCTGCCTCTATGATTTTGTCTCCTCTAGGAACCTCATCAAAGAGGAATCCCATACAATATTCGTCCATTTATGATTGACTTATTTCACTTAGCATGTCTTAAATTTTCATTCATGTTATAGCATGTCAGAATTTTCTTCCTTTTTAAGGCTGAATAATATTTTATTATATGTATATATCACACTTCATTTATCCGTTCTTCTGTTGATGGACATTTGGGTTACTTCTATATTTTGACTATTGCTGAAATGCTTGTTGTGAACATGAATGTATAAATATCTGTTCAAGTCCCTACTTTCACTTCTTTTGAGTATATATCCAGAGGTGGAATTACTGGGTCTTGTGGTAATTCTGTTTTTAATTTTTCGAAGAATTTCCGTACCATTTTACATTCCCAGAAGCAATGCACAAGGGTTCCAGTTTCTCCACATCCTCACCAACACTTGTTATTTTCTGCGTGATTTTTTTTTAATAATAGCCCTTCGAATGGCTGTAAAGTGGTGTTTCATTGTTGCTTGATTTGCATTTTCCTAATGACTAGTGAGGTTAAGCATCTTTTTACCTGCTTATGGATCATTTATATATATTCCTTGGAGAAATGTCTACTCAAGTCCAACTTTTAATCAATTTTTTTGCTGTTGTTGTTCAGTTGTAGAAGTTCTTTATGTATTCTGGATATTGGTCCATTATCAAATACATGATTTGCCAATATTTTCTTCCCTTCTGTGGGTTGTTTTTTCATTCTGTTAATAGCGTCCTTTGATGCACGCAAGCTTTTAATTTTGATGAAGTCCAACTTAAATAATTTTTTCTTTCATTGCCTGTGCTTTTAATGTCATAGCCAATAAGTTATTGCCAAATCCAATATCATGGAGCTTTTCCCCTATGTTTTCTTCTAAGAGTTTTATGCTTTCAGCTTATACATTTAGGTTATTGATCCATTTTGAGTTAATTTTTGAATATGATATAAGGTAAAGGTCCAACTTCATTCTTTTGCTTGTGGTTATCCAGTGTTCCCAACAGCACTGGTTGAAAAGACTGTCCTTTACCCCATTGAATGGTCGTGGCACCCTTGTCAAAAATCATTTGACCTTGTATGAGAGAAATTGATTCTGAATTCTCTATTCGACTCCATCGGTCTATACGTCAGTCTTTACGCTGGTACCACATGGGTTTGATTACTGTATTTTGTAGCAAGTTTGAAAATCAGGAAGTAGGAGACCTCCCACTTTGGTTTTCTTTTTCAAGATTGGTTTGGCTATTCAGACTCCTTTGAAATTCCATATGAATTCTAGGATGATTTTTCTGTCTCTGCAAAAACTGTTGTTGGAGTAGGGATTGCATTGCATCTATAGAGCACTTTAGGTAGTATTGACATCTTAATATTTCGTCTTTCAATCCATGAGCACTGAATATCTTTTCATTTATGGTGTCTTCTTTAACTTCTTTCACAAGCATTTTATAGTTTTCAGTGTACTAGTCAATCAAATTTTTTTTTATTATTACACTTTAAGTTCTAGGGTACATGTGCACAACATGCAGGTTTGAAACATAGGTATATGTGTGCCATGTTGGTTTGCTGCACCCATCAACTTATCATTTACATGAGGTATTTCTCCTAATGCTATCCCTCCCCAAGCCCCCTACCCCCTGACAGGCCCTGGGGTGTGATGTTCCCTGCCCTGTGTCCAAGTTATCTCATTGTTCAGTTCCCACCTAGGAGTGAGAACATGCAGTGTTTGGTTTTCTGTCCTTGCGATAGTTTGCTGCAAATGATGGTTTCCAGCTTCATCCATGTTCCTGCAAAGGACATGAACTCATCCTTTTTTATGCTGCATAGTATTCCATAGCGTATATGTGCCACATTTTCTTAATCCAGTCTATCATTGGTGGACATTTGGACTGGTTCCAAGTCTTTGCTATTGTGAATAGTGCCGCAATAAACATACGTGTGCATGTGTCTTTATAGTAGCATGATTTATACCCCTTTGGGTATGTACCCAGTAATGGGATTGCTGGGTCAAACAGTAATTCTAGTTCTAGATCCTTGAGGAATCACCACACTGTCTTCCACAATGGTTGAACCAATTTATCCTCTCACCAATAGTGTAAAAGTGTTCCTATTTCTCCACATCCTCTCCAGCATCTGTTGTTTCCTGACTTTTTAATGACTGCCATTCTATCTGGCATGAGATGATATCTCATTGTGGTTTTGATTTGCGTTTCTCTGATGACCCGTGATGATGAGCATTTTTTCATGTGTCTGTTGGCTGCATAGATGTCTTCTTTTGAGAAGTGTCTGTTCATATCCTTTGCCCACCTTTTGATGGGGTTGTTTGGTTTTTTCTTGTAAATTTGTTAAAGTTCTTTGTAGATTCTGGATATTAGCCCTTTGTCAGATGGGTACATTGTAAAAATTTTCTCCCATTCTGTAGGTTGCCTGTTCAATCTGATGGCAGTTTCTTTTGCTGTGCAGAAGCTCTTTAGTTTAATTAGATCCCATTTGTCTATTTTGGCTTTTGTTGCCATTGCTTTCAGTGTTTTAGTCATGAAGTCTTTGCCCATGCCTATGTCCTGAATGGTATTGGCTAGGTTTTCTTCTAGGGTTTTTATGGTTTTAGGTCTAACATTTAAGTCTTTAATCCATCTTGAATTAATTTTTGTATAAGGTGTAAGGAAGGGATCAAGTTTTAACTTTCTACATATGGCTAGCCAGTTTTCCCAGCACCATTTCTTAAATAGGAAATCCTTTCCCCATTTCTTGTTCTTGTCCAATTTGTCAAAGATCAGATAGTTGTAGGTGGGTGGTGTTATTTCTGAGGCCTCTGTTCTGTTCCATTGGTCTATATATCTGTTTTGGTACCAGTACCATGTTGTTTTGGTTACTGTAGCCGTGTAATATAGTTTGAAATCAGGTGGCATGATGCCTCCAACTTTGATTTTTTGTTTAGGATTGTCTTGGCAATGCAGGCTCTTTTTTACTTCCATATGAACTTTAAAGTAGTTTTTTCCAATTCTGTGAAGAAAGTCATTGGTAGCTTGATGGGGATGGCATTGAATCTATAAATTACCTTGGGCAGTATGGCCATTTTCACAATATTGATTCTTCCTACCCATGAGCATGGAATGTTCTTCCATTTGTTTGTGTCCTCTTTTATTTCATTGAGCAGTGGTTTGTAGCTCTCCTTGAAGAGGTCCTTCACATTGCTTGTAAGTTTGATTCCTAGGCATTTTATTCTCTTTGAAGCAATTGTGAATGGGAGTTCACTCATGGTTTTGCTGTTTGTCTGTTAATGGTGTATAGGAATGCTTGTGATTTTTCACATTGATTTTGTATCCTGAGATTTTGCTGAACTTGCTTATCAGCTTAAGGAGATTTTGGGCTGAGACGATGGGGTTTTCTAGATATACAATCATGTCATCTGCAAGCAGGGACAATTTGACTTCCTCATTTCCTAATTGAATACCCTTTATTTCTTTCTCTTGCCTGATTGCCCTGGCCAGAACTTCCAACACTATGTTGAATAGGAGTCATGAGAGAGGGCATCCTTGTCTTGTGCCAGTTTTCAAAGGGAATGCTTGCAGCTTTTGCCCATTCAGTATGATATTGGCTGTGGGTTTGTCATAAATAGCTCTTATTATTTTGAGATATATTCCATCAATACCTAGTTTATTGAGAGTTTTTAGTATGAAAGACTGTTGAATTTTGTCAAAGGCCTATTCTGCATCTGTTGAGATAATCATGTGGTTTTTGTTGTTGGTTTGGTTTATGTGATAGATTATGTTTATTGATTTGCACATGTTGAACCAGCCTTGCATCCCAAGGATGAAGCCCACTTGATCATGGTGGATAAGACTTTTGATGTGCTGCTGGATTCAGTTCGCCAGTATTTTATTGAGGATTTTCGCATCAATGTTCATCAGGGATATTGGTCTAAAATTCTCTTTTTTTTGTTGTGTCTCTGCCAGGCTTTAGTTTCAGGATGATGTTGGCCTCATAAAATGAGTTAGGGAGGATTCCCTCTTTTCCTATTGACTGGAGTAATTTCAGAAGGAATGGTACCAGCTTCTCTTTGTACCTCTGGTAGAATTTGGCTGTGAATCCCTCTGGTCCTGGACTGTTTTTGGTTGGTAGGCTATTAATTATTGCCTCAATTTCAGAGCCTGTTATTGGTCTATTCAGAGATTCAACTTCTTCCTGGTTTAGTCTTGGGAGGGTGTATGTGTCGAGGAATTTATCCATTTCTTCTAGATTTTCTAGTTTATTTGCATAGAGGAGTTTATAATATTCTCTGATGGTACTTTGTATTTCTATGGGATCAGTGGTGATATCCCCTTTATCATTTTTATTGTGTCTATTTGATTCTTCTTTCTTTTCTTCTTTATTAGTCTTGCTAGTTATCAATTTTGTTGATCTTTTAAAAAAACCAGGTCCTGGATTCATTGATTTTTTGAAGGATTTTTTGTGTGTCTATCTCTTTCAGTTCTGCTCTGATCTTAGTTATTTCTTGCCTTCTGCTAGCTTTTGAATTTGTTTGTTCTTGCTTCTCTAGTTCTTTTAATTGTGATGTTAAGGTGTCAATTTTAGATCTTTCCTGCTTTCTCTTGTGAGCATTTAGCGCTATAAATTTTCCTCTACACTCTGCTATAAATGTTTCCCAGAGATTCTGGTATGTTGTGTCTTTGTTCTCATTAGTTTCAGAGAACATCTTTATTTCTGCCTTCATTTCGTTATGTACCCAGTAGTCATTCGGCAGCAAGTTGTTCAGTTTCCATGTAGTTGTGCGGTTTTGAGTGAGTTTCTTAATCCTGAGTTCTAGTTTGATTGCACTGTGGTCTGAGAGACAGTTTTTTTTATCATTTCTGTTCTTTTACATTTGCTGAGGAGTGCTTTACTTCCAATTATGTGGTCAATTTTAGAATAAGTGCGATGTGGTGCTGAAAAGAATGTATATTCAGTTGATTTGGGGCGGAGAGTTCTGTAGATGTCTATTAGGTCTGCTTGGTGCAGAGCTGAGTTCAGCTCCTGGATATCCTTGTTAACCTTCTGTCTCATTGATCTGTCTAATATTGACAGTGGGGTGTTAAAGTCTCCCATTATTATTGTGTGGGAGTCTAAGTCTCTGTGTTGGTCTCTAAGGACTTGCTTTATGAATCTGGGTGCTCCTGTACTGGGTGCATATATATTTAGGATAGTTAGCTCTTCTTGTTGAATTGATCCCTTTACCATTATGTAATGGCCTTCTTTGTCTCTTTTGATCTTTGTTGATTTAAAGTCTGTTTTATCAGAGAGTAGGATTGCAACCCCTGCTTTTTTTTTTTTTTTTTTCTGTCCATTTGCTTGGTAGATATTCCTCCATCCCTTTATTTTGAGCCTATGTGTGTCTTTGCAGGTGAGATGGGTCTCCTGAATACAGCACATTGATGGGTATTGACTCTTTGTCCAATTTGCCTGTCGTGTCTTTTAACTGGGGCATTTAGCCCATTTACATTTAAGATTAATATTGTTATGTGTGAATTTGATCCTGTCATTATGATGTTCACTGGTTATTTTGCCCATTGATTTATGCAGTTTCTTCATAGCATTGATGGTCTTTACAATTTGGTAGGTTTTTGCAGTGGCTGGTTCCAGTTGTTCCTTTACATGATGAGTGCTTCCTTCAGGAGCTTTTGTAAGGCAGGCCTGATGATGGCAAATTCTCTCAGCATTTGTTTGTTTGTAAAGGATTTTATTTCTCTTTCATTTATGAAGCTTAGTTTGGCTGGGTAGGAAATTATGGGTTGAAAATTGTTTTCCTTAAGAATGCTGAATATTGGCCCCCACTCTCTTCTGGCTTGTAGGGTTTCTGCCGAGTGATCCACTGTTAGTCTGATGGGCTTCCCTTTGTGGTTAACTCGACCTTTCTCTCTGGCTGCCCTTAACACTTTTTCCTTTATTTCAACCTTGGTGAATTTGACAATTATGTGTCTTGGTGTTGCACGTCTCCAGAGTATCTTTGTGGTGTTCTCTGTGTTTCCTGAATTTGAATGTTGGCCTGCCATGCTAGGTTGGGGAAGTTCTCCTGGATAATATCCTGAAGAGTGTTTTCCAGCTTGGTTCCATTCTCCCCATCACCTTCAGGTACACCAGTCAAACATAGATTTGTTCTTTTCACATAGTCCATATTTCTCAGAGGCTTTGTTTGTCTCTTTTTACTCTTTTTTTCTCTAACCTTCTCACTTCATTTCATTAATTTGATCTTCAGTCACTGATACCCTTTCTTCCACTTGATCGAATCAGCTATTGCAGCTTGTGCAGGCATCACGAAATTCTCATTCCATGGTTTTCAACTCCACCAGGTCATTTAAGGTCTTCTCTACACTGTTTATTCTAGTTAGCCATTCATCTAATCTTTTTTCAAGGTTTTTAGCTTCCTTGCAATGGGTTTGAACATCCTCCTTTAGCTCAGAGAAGTTTCTTATTACCGACCTTCTGAAGCCTGCTTCTGTCAACTTGTCAAATTCATTCTCCGTCCAGCTTTGTTCCATTGCTGGCGAGGAGCTGCGATCCTTTGGAGGAGAAGGGGGCACTCTGATTTTTAGAATTTTCAGCTTTTCTGCTCTGGTTTCTCCCATCTTTGTGGTTTTATCTACCTTTGGTCTTTGATGTTGGTGACCTATGGATGGGCTTTTGGTGTAGATGACCTTTTTGTTGATGTTGGTGCTATTCCTTTCCGTTTGTTAGTTTTCCTTGTAATAGTCAGGTCCCTTAGCTGCAGGTCTGTTGGAGTTTGCTGGAATTCCACTCCAGACCCTGTTTGCCTGGGTATCATCAGCAGAAGCTGTAGAACAGCAAATATTGCACAGCAGCAAATATTGCTGCCTGATCCTTCCTCTGGAAGCTTCGTCCCAGAGGGCAGCTGCCTGTATAAGGTGTCCATTGGCCCGTACTGGGAGGTGTCCCAGTTAGGCTACATGGGGGTCAGGGACCCACTTGAGGAGATACTATGTCCGTTCTCAGAGCACAAACGCCATGCTGGGAGAACAACTGCTCTCTTCAGAGCTGTCAGGCAGGGGCATTTAAGTCTGCAGAAGTTGTGTGCTGCCTTTTGTTCAGCTATGCCCTGCCCACAGAGGTGGTGTCCAGAGGCAGTAGGCCTTGTTGAGCTGCGGTGGGCTCCACCCAGTTCAAGCTTCCCAGCCGCTTTGTTTACCTACTAAAGCCTCAGCAATGGCAGACGCCCTTCCCCAGCCAGGCTGCCGCCTCGAAGATCAACCTCAGACTGCTGCGCTAGCAGTGAGCAAGGCTCCTGCTGAGCCAGGCACGGGAGAGAATCACCTTGTCTTCTGGTTGCTAAGACCTTGGGAAAAGCACAGTATTTGGGTGGGAAGTGTCCCATTTTTCCAGGTAGTCTGTCATGGCTTCCCTTGGCCAGGAAAGGGAAATCCCCCAACCCCTTGTGCATCCCAGGTGAGGTGATGCCCTGCCCTTCTTCAGCTCGCCCTCCATGGGCTGCACCCACTGTCCAACCGGTCCCGTTGAGATGATCCAAGTACCTCAGTTGGAAATGCAGAAATCATCCATCTTCTCTGTCCATCACGCTGGGAGCTGCAGACTGGAGCTGTTGCTATTCGGCCATCTGGGCAACTCCGAGCATCAGTCAGAGTTTTTAAAGAATGTTATTTTTTTGCAAGCAACATAATAACTGTATAGAAAATTTAGAATAAAAATTATTCATCCCAAATCTCACTTTCCAACAAATCATTTGGCCTCATTTTCCACATGTCTCCTTTAAGTTTTAGCTGCATATATAGATAATTTCAACATAGTAATAATCATGTCATGAATCCAATTTTAAACCTGGGTTTCTTCTTTTTTTTTTTTTTGGCAGGATCTCACTCTATTGCCCAGGCTGCAGTGCAGTGGCACAATCATAACTCACTCATTAAAGCCTCAAATTCCTGAGCTCAAGCAATCTTTTAACCTCAGCCTTCTGAGTAGCTGAGACTACAGGCATGCAACACCAATGCCTGGCTAATTTTTCAAATTTCTTCATGGAGACAGAGTCTCTCAATGTTGCCCAGGCTGGCCTTGAACTCCTGGGCTCAAGAAATCCTCCCATCTCAGCCTCCCAAAGCACTGGGATTACAGATATGAATTACCACATCCAGCCAGAACCTGAGTTTCTTTAACTTATTATTATATCCTACCCATTTTTCCACATTTTCATATAGTCACTTTAAGAGATTTTTAGTGTGCTGGACCAATAGCGGACTCTGATAGGGGTAAGGACAGCCAGTTCTTTTCTACCCCTTTGGGAAGGGGTAGAAATAAAAAAATCCTCTTTTTTTTTTTCTCTTTGAGTAGTGAAAATAAATACTTCCTAAGCAAAAATGAAAACAAGAGATTCAAGGACTGCCCCCAGGGAATTCCTTTTGGTTCTTGGATGAGAACAGTCACAATTCAAAATATATTGACTGGCTTTAGCTATGTCTCCTCTGATTCCTCTCGAAGCTTAACTCTAAAACATAACATGTAATATTTGCAACCCATCTTAAAAGACAAGAATCCCAGTGCATAAACAACACGTATTTGCTGCACTTTTCACAGTGGATGATGGATATGTTTATATCCATCTGCAACTCTTGATTACTCTGAGTCTACTCAGAGTTTTCCATAGATGTTCAGAACTGTGAAACTGGATCAAATCCAAATAGGTTTTCACATGAAGAGCCCATCTTAACAATATTTGATTTTTATCACCTTTCTTGTAATGAAAAACTAGGCTGACAGTGTTGGGTGTTCAATTGGGAGGTATGAATTAGTAAAGACAGGTTTTGGAAACTTTGCCATGCCAAGCTTTTTAATCAGAGTAGTGAACGTGCCCCTACAGTGAAAGCAGCCTGTCCCCTAGAATTATCTCTCTTCACGTAGTTAGAAGGAGCCTGTACGTACTTGACTGCACCCATGAAAACCCACAGCTTCACCTTTCCTTTCCAAGATTTGTAACATTTCTTAGATAAATTTGAGGACTGATGAAATGTAAGTAGAGGTTCTGGATTCCGCCTTTCTTTAACTGTTCCCTACCTTTTTAATTTTTTTTTCTTAATTTGAAGACCATGTATGTCTAATGAGACTTTCTTAAGATGTTATGAACCAAAAAATTTTGACCAATTCTTTTTCTTCTTATTATTCTTCATCATCATTATCATCATCATCATCATAGACTCTTATTCTAATTTTAAAGCTGTTTATATAAATGTCTCAATAAGTCACATTTTTCTACTATCACTACTTTCTCAGGGTTCAGGAATTAAAACATGGTTACAGCACATACAGTATTCCTTTTAATTAACTTCTGTTTCCCTTCACACTCAGTTTAAAATGAAATATTTTTTTAACTGGAATATATTTTGATAGGCTTAAATTAAAACTTTTTTTAATGCCCAGAGTCCAGCCCTAAAAGATCTGAGACCTTACTCAGATCTCAGAGGTTAAAATAACGAACAACTTACTGAACAGCTACTAGAGAACTCATTAGTTTCACTTTTCAGGCTGGGTGCCAAAGGTGGGCTGCTTCCATCTGTGGGACACACACATGCCTTATTGTAGACTGCAAAATGCACATATTTTAGCCAGTCACTTTCAGCATGTTCCAGGAAAGTAGATAGCTCCATTAGGTAATGTCAGAGAAGATAAATGTGTTTCAATTACTTGCCAAAAATGCTTAGTGAGCATCAGAGAGATGCATTCTGCTTTCCAAATTACTAAGCAGACTATGCAGAAGTACTGAAACATTCATTTTTCATTGCAGATTCTTGACCAGAAGCCAAGGACAGCTTTCTTCCTCTAACACCCTAAGGTGATGCCCACAGGAACTCTCTCCTTTCAGGGTTCAACCCACTAAAAGGTGTGAAAGGATGTGCATTTAGCAGCCCTGACATCTACGATTTGACTGAAGGATTTTAAGCACAGAAACCCATGGATCCCGGAAGGGCCATGATCTACCTTTAGATGCATTGTCTCAGTAATAGCAATGTGTCTGGGTTTCTCCGCATAAATATACTGAAATAAACAATCACAGTCTGTATATTATTTGTATGTATAAATATATAAATGTATGAATAGGTATTATGCATCTTTCTGGAAAGTAGGACCTGAATCTAAGTCATGATATAATTAAAATGTGGCATTTCGCTCAATGTATACAAGTGGTACAGTGAAAACATCAACCATTTCTGAAAAACTGTTTTTGAAAATCAACTTCTAGGACTATCTGCATCAGAATTATCTGACTTTCAAAAACTGCAGATTTCTGTGTTTCCCTGCAGGTAGTGTCTTGGAACTTGCTTTTTAACAAACACTCTAGGAAATGGCCTCTTTCTTAAACATCTTTTATCCAAGGAGGACTCCCTGAAAGTCCCCCTGAGAGGGACTAAGTTCTTTTTTCCCCCTTGGTAGAAGGAAAGAATTAAGCATTCACATTGCTGATTTGGTTTAGACAAAACTACCCATTAAAATAAGGAGCAGTTAGTAGCATTATTATGATGTCTGTCGAGTAAGTCATCTTTTCTCATTCTGGCTTTTCCTCCATTTTTCTCCATTATGCTGCAGCTGTGGGCCCTCAGTTATTCTCACTGATCTTTATCTAGCTCACTAAATGGCAGAGACTAGCCACCATGGCCACTCCATTTAGGGCATGACTAAGTTATCAAATGACCATTGCTTTTTAGTAACTCATACTCGGTGACTAGAATCCTAGCTAGATTTTTCCTTCTGACCACTAGGCTGCTTGGGTTGCTATAACAAAATACCACAGACTGGATGACTTAAACAACAGAAATTTATTTACTTACAGCTCTGGAGACTGGAAGTTCAAGATTAAGGTGCCAGTCGATTTGATTTATGGCGAGGGCTCTTTTCCTGGCTTGCAGAGAGCTGCCTTCTCATTGCGTGCTCCTGTAACCTCTCCTTACTTAGTCTGTGTGCTTGCAGAGAGACCTGATGTGTCTTCCTCTTCTTATAAGGGCTCCAACCTTATTGGGTTAGGGCCCCACCTTTATGACCTCATTTAACCTTTATTGCCTCTTAAAGGACCTATGCAAATCCAATCACATTGGGAGTTAGGGTTTCAACATGTGAATCTGCGGGGGACAGAAGTCATTCCATAGCAGTCCCTTAACTGGGGAATGAATAAATAAATTCTGGTGCATCCCTACAATGACATAATAATCAGCAGTAAAAAATGGAGCAACTGTTAAAACACAAAAGAACATGGATAGATTTCAAATATGTTATGCTACGTGAAAAAAACCAGATTAAAAGGGCTACATATTGTATGAGCCTATTTATATGACATTGCCTGAAAAAGGTAACCCTAGGGGAACAGAAAACAGATCAGTTGTTGCTAGGGATTGGGGAAGGGTTTAACCAGAAGGGATATGGATAATACCTGATATTATCCTGATATAAGTAAAAATGTTTTGATGTGATGAAAACTGCTCCATATCTTGACTGTGGTGGTGGTTACATGACTACACATGTTTGTCAACACTTGCAAGACTGTACACTAAAAGGGTAAAATTTACTATACCTAAATTATATTTCATATTTAAAATAGGAAAGAACCCACCTGTTCCGTGTCCTATATTCTATTGGCTAGTCATCACATTATAATGTCTGGTAATGATATAACCGTTCTTCCCTACCAAGGTTTTTTCTTTTCTTCTTTCCAAATTAAACAGAGCCTTCCAGGAAAAGTTAATGTCTTAATAAAGTAGTGAATCTCAATGAAAGTTTGGGGAAAGATTTTTTCCATTGGTTTGGGATGTCCTTTGTATAATCCCACAAACCAATGTCACTTACTAAGTCTCCAAGCCCATGGACTAATAATATTGCTAAAAAGGGTAAAATAGAAATCTTTAGAAACAGAGCCCTGAGCTTTCTTCCTTTGAGCCAGCTTTTTAAAAGAATGGACAAAGACATCAAAGGGATCCACAGAGCATGAACCCAACCTTCTCTGTCCTATAGCAACACTTGCTCAGGGCAGGAGAGCTAGGTTTCCTTTCCTCTGCTGATGTCCTCCTCCAGGTCTCCTCTACTCTCTTCATTTTCCTGCCATCTCCCTGGTGTCCACACAGCAGCCAAATATCATTTCTACCATGTTTTGTCATTGACTAAAAGAAAAATGAGCAAAGCCCTTTGTTATAACAACATCAGAAATTTTTTAAAATCCCACCAAGCAAATAAAAGCCACAATCCGTATTAGAACCTGTCTCAGAGGAAACAAGTAGCACAGCATTGATAGGCTGTCAGTTAGAGGATGTGGGAAATGGGCAGGCAAATTTTCTAACACATTATTCCCTAGGGAGTTTCTCCATTTATTTGATAAGCTGTAAACTTTGCTTAAAATAGTTTTGCGGAATCTTGAAAACAAAAAGTTTTGCAGAGGTCAACTTGTCCAGGATGACAACAAACACAACTTTGCTTCAAAATAAAATCATCCACCCTTTTTTCACCTGTTAGATTTCTCTCCCCACAGTATGCAAATAGTCAGCTTTGCACACTGTGGAATGATGGGTGGGAGTCTGTTACCCAAACAGTTTCCAAGCTGGGGAATTCATTTGAAAATTAGATGGGGCTGGAAGAGGGGATGTGCATATGGGCACAGTTGTTGGAGGAACTGTGGACCTCTGTTCTGCCCCAAGAACCCAAGCCTCAAGACTTTACTGTGAGTCTGAGGACTCCGTGTGTTGGGGCTGGCCTGCACTGGAAGAAAGCTAGGCTATTATTAAGAATAGCTCTGCAAGATAGTTGGGATTCAGACTTGTCTGTCCACGCTTGCTGCTCAATCTCTGCAGCTGCAGAAAGCAGCTCTGCATTGTCTTTGTCAGATCCGGGCGCCCAATGAAACCCAGGAAACCATCCATTCCTCCCCACCCCTCTCAGCTAGTCACTCATGCCCTATTTTTAGGATTCCTTAGCAACTGAGCGGCCTGTTATTCCATAACTAATATTCTGCATTCCTGATCCCATTACTACGCTTACCACCCCACCAAATATATGCTGTATCATCATCTGCAAATTCTTTCAGGGACAGGAAAAGCACAATCATCAGGAGCTGTTCTTTGCCTCATCACTCCTGGATGCAGGAAATTCTTCCTAGCTCACCCTAAACTCCTTCTGATGAAGTCGAATCCTATTACTATCTCTCCATCTTTACTAGAGATGAGAATAGCCAAGCAACATTCTTTTTATAAAAAGCTTTCACTTTATTTATTAAAAACAAGAAGGGTGAGCTGAGTGTGATAGCTCACACCTGTAATCCCAGCACTTTGGGAGGCTGAGGCAGGAGGATCGCTGGAGCCAAGGAGTTCAAGACCAGCCTGGGAAACATAGCCAGACTGCCCCTCTCAAAAATAAATAAATAAAAATTAAAATTAATTATCTGTATTTGAAAAAGCCAGAGGACAAGAGAGCTGCATCTTTCCCACTATGGCCCCAGTATGGAAAGTAGGGGGAGAATTTATATTCTGAGTCCCTTGGCCTAAGGAATTCTGCCATTTTCATTGTAAACCACAGAAGCATTTGTGCTACTGTTGTAAGATGTTGTAACATAAGGAGGTGGGGGAAAATACTCTGCTTTTTTCAACTCTGGATCATTTTTAATTATTCAGTCTTGGCAGGTCTACTTCTCACCATTATTCCTCTTACTAACAGCTTGTTTCTAGTCTTAGCTTGGTGGGAATGTTTGACTGTGTGATATATTTTGGGAAAATCAGCTAGAGTCATTGAATGTACAAATGAAGAAGCTCATTTTATAGATATATAAATTAATTTAACTTAGTGCTATCCTTTAAAAAACTAGTCTATTTTCCACAAGAAAATACAAGTTTAAATGTATCATATTTATTACAAACGCTCTTTTCTGACAAAAAGGATACTATTTTTCTTTTACCATGAGAACTTGATCATAGCCAATGATGCTACAATGAGCTTTCAACAAACACCAACGTACTTTCAAGTTGGAGCAGTATGGGTTCTAGAATCACTGACATAACTTTGCTTCTGTTTTCCTATGGCAGCTGATATGCTCCACTGAAGAATTTGTCTTTGGTAGAGCCTGAAGCAGAGCATTCTTTTGGGACAGGCCCTTCATTTTCTTGCCAACTATTGGCAGCTTTGGCTGTTCAGTGCAGAGCTCATATCACTCTGGTATTAAATGGAATGATGTAAGTAATTTGCATTACTATGAGCTCTAAACTCTTGGGCCCATGGGTTCTAAACTCTTTTGATATACATTAGAATATATCTTGTCTTAACATTAACTTCAGCCAAATAAACCAAAAAAGAAAATAAAGAAAGTTATCATGGGATTCTGGGAAGGTTAGACACACTGGTTGGCTCAAAGAATCTCCTTCCTTTTACCTAGAATATTACATATGTCCTAACAACCCAGTGAAGTAGGTCACTATTATGACTACTGCCCCTGAAGTTAAGGTATGTACAGATTTCACACTGCACTCTACAATTTTGCCATAAGAATCTGTCTTTTAGACATTGTCATCTGCTCTGGAGAAATACTATGGGTAAATGTATTCCAATAGTTTCATCTACATTAATATACTTTTTCAAAAAAATGTGTATTTTAATTCTCATCTAAACCTACCAAATGATGTAAATAATTTTCATTGTTGTCTAAGATAAGCCAAAAGGACCACTTTTGCCTCAGCCATCTATGTGTTTGAACAAAAGTACAATTTTGGTAGAATTATTTAGACGATTTGCCTCAATTTTCAGAATCATTTTGACCCTTCTGATGTTTTGGTAGTTTTAGCCATATGCTACACTGGATGACTTGCACTGTGGGGACCAAGTGGTTCTCTGGGGACCTTAAGGACCCAGAGGTCTTTGTTCCTCTAAAGGCAAAGAAAAAGCTTTCAGCTAAGGAGCTAGAGGCAGAACGGAAAGACTAAACCACTCCAATGCTGCTGTCCTTGCAGCTGCTCTCCCTTCTTCAAGCTTTTCAGCCCAGAACAAGAATCCATCCAAGGTCTGGTTAGATGTCTTTGTTTCAGGAAGCACAGAGAGGCTGATTAATGGAAACAAATATACAGTTTGATAGAGGAAATAGATCTGGTATTTGATAGATCAGTAGGGTGACTATAGTTAACAATAATCTATTGTACATTTCAAAATAGCTAGAGGAGAATAATTTGAATGTTTCTAGCATAAAGAAAAGACAAATATTTAAGGTGAGGACATTCCAGTTACACTGATTTGATCTTTTGAAATTACATAAATGTATTAAATTATCACATGTACCCCAAGATATGTACATTTATTATATACCAATTTTTTAAAGGAAAAAGAAAAGGAAAAAAACACAGAGAAAGAGAAATTCCAGGCTCTCTATGGATGCTTCTCCTAAATTCCCAGCATCAGAATTTGATGTTTCTAAGTAATGTAGCCCTTGTCTCTTCTCCCCTCCCCTGGTCCTTTCTGCCTCTGGCCAGCAGGAGCAAATGATGGGCATCACATGTCTCCAACCACAGCCTTTTGTTTTCTTACAAAAGGCAGATCCAATGTCCTCTTTGTTTAGCACCTGAAACAAAGCACCTGAAAAGCAGGTCCATAATTGAGATTTGGGGCACTGGACCCAGAAACAATACATCAGGGTAGTTCCTTATGGTGGAATTTTGCTAAAAGGTTCTGTTTCATCTTTATATAAGTACTGTAGACTAATTTGTGAGATAATATTTTGGCCGTAAGCACATTTTCTGCAAGTAAATAAGAAATCAGGTATTACACAAGTGACTTTGAAGCTACTGCTCTGTGTTCTCTTTGCTATCAGTTTTAATAACTGTTTTTGACACCATGTTTTGAAAAGAGCTTTGTTTTCTCAGCTCTTTCTCTCATCTGCTACATTTTGTAAGAAAGCCATAATCTCATATTTATGATATTAATTATTGTGGATGTTAATGTTATGTTATCAATGCTGTACTGAGACAGTACGGGTCAATAAAAGGATTTGAAATATGAGTATTAAACTACAGTAAGCATTTTTAAAAAGTAAAATGTCTCATAAATAGAATCAGTTTTAGAATTGATACATACTCACCTTTGTACTCACTTATTGTTTAGCTGTAGGTACATTTTAAAGAATTAGGCCAAAGCAAACTCTATTTGAAAACACCTATTATTTGGAAAATGAAATTATATACATATGATAAGATTATTATATTTTAAAGTAACCTCCATTGCATGTCTCAGCATAAAGTATTTTTTTATGAAAGTAATTGACCTCTCTTCCTCCTCAGAATACTAGATAAGTAACACAGGTTGTGGGGGTGTGTGTGTGTTTAATTAATATGAGAGGAAAGACAGAGCCCTGTAATAGAAGACTCTTCTGCCTTAAATAATAATTTTCTTAAAGCCTTTTATTCCTGCCACTTGAATGAAAGGAAATAATGCCTTTCTTTCTTATCATCTCCTTGCTTTCCTGGTTCCTCAATTACCAGCTCCCAGCTCCTACTTCTTCTGCCATAGCAGACTATATTGACATGGCTCCATTACCAGCAGACCACTCCCTCCCACAATGCACCACGGTGCTTTCGATCCACTGGATTTCCCACAGGTCAAATTAGAAAGGACTTGGATCAGAGAAGGGCACTTCTCATGGGCCATAATGTGAATTTTGACTAATGGTAAATGAAGGATGAAACTAGTTTGAGAAGAAACATGTCAGGCAAGTTTTCCTCAGATGGCAAGCTAATGTTTTTACAGCATTTTTTCCGTCATTACAGTTCTCTCATTCCTGTTTTGATACCACCAACTTGACTTATTGCCTTATTCTTGTCCATGGTTTTGCCTCTTTGTTGCTCTTTTTCACTCTGTCCTCTCAGTCATCAAAGGAGAGGGAAAAGCAGTCTATTATTTGAGAGATTTCACCTAGATTATTCAGCAAATGCTTTCATTAGGCTGTATTTGTCAGTCCACTCTCTTATCTTATTTCCCTCAGTGAGCTCCTTGAAGTTCCCTCAGTGAGCTCCTTGAAGGAAACTCCTATTTTTCAACATATGACTGGCTGTAATTTTTCAACATTACAGACTGGCACTTAGCATATCATCAGTGCTTAATAATTTTTTTTTTTGGTCATACAAACTTAATTAATAGGATGTGTAATGTGTCCTGGCCTCTGAAAAAACTGTCATCATTGGGCTATTGTCAGCTGGGAGAAGTTGAGAAGTCCTATGGACTCTGAGGCAAAGGCACCTCCCACTTGCTTGGGAATGATGGGTTGGAGGTGGTGAAATTATCAGTGATCAAAGACATGTCTATTGCTTCCCATTTGCCCATCAAAAATAAGCCAAGGCCAGCAAAAATGAAGAGTTGCATGAGTCATCAGATGCTGGTGAAAATGATAGAATTTGAAGCTTCAAAGTAATCCATAAGCTTAATCAACAAAATACTAAATTTTGCTAGTGATAATGCTAAAATTTAGCTTTTTGCTATTATTATTAAGAAAAAGAATAGTATTTTGAAATGAGGCACTTGATTGCACCTAGGTCTTATGTTTTCTTTGTAAGATTGCCTAAAACCTATCTGCTGCCTGTATTTAAAGGAGTAGTTACAACGTCCCTCCAGTCTCTCTGTAGGAGGCAGAGACAGGAAATCTGCCCCAGGTCTATGTGTGGGCTCCACAGACACTGCCAATACAGGAGTGCTGAACTCACAGCTGAGTCACATTGCTGTCCACACTACATAAATTATTTAAGACTTCAAAGGGAGAATATGATAGTGTAATGAATTTAAAATTCACAATGTACAACTGAAGTGAGAAGAAATGTATTTTAGTTTACTTCTCCATAGTGGAATTCAATTTAACTTTAAAGTTTCCATTTTCAACGACGGAGGTAAACTCAGCCTTGTCACTCTCAAGGTAACTGTGTCATTGCAGTTTCAAGGTTAGTCTCTTGGAGTAAATATTCAGTCAAATTAAAGATTTAAGCTCAGTAAGTTGGAGCTCAAATTCAATACATGAGCTGCTATCCACTCTCAAGGATTCTCGTCTTCTCTTTCCCCTCAGGATATATCTGTGTACAGGGGTTCGTCTGGCTGTGCCCCAGATGCTTGTGTCCTTGCTGCAGCTGAAGGTTTTACAGCTGGTAACTTGTAGCCTGTTGTCTAACTGTGATAAAGGCCCACCATGGCCACCCCCATTCAGCCCCTTCTGGCTCAAATGAAGCTTGGAGACTCAACCTCACATTGATCTTTTCGGCTTCCCACCCTAGAGCCTGGGCTATAGGTCACCATGCTCCAAGGCAAGATGGCCCGTCATGCCTATTGCTGGACCTATTGGAAAGCTCAGTGTGCTTCCGCCATGTTCAGGCTGTGGGCACTGTGTCCAGCCTTCTCTCTACTTAACCTTCCATTTCTACTCAGTTTGGCAAGGAGCACGCTGTCGGGTGATTTCCTCCCAGGGTTCCAGGGAAGAGAGTCAAAGGTTCCCCCGGCTCTAGGCTTTCCAAGTTCATCTAGGGGTCTCTATCTCCTACAGCGAGGCTGCGGAAAGGTTGTAACTACTTCAAATACAGACAGCAGATAGGTTTTAGTGCAATCTTACACAGAAAGCAAAGATCTAGGTGCAATCAAGTCTTTTATTTTAAAATACTACTCTTTTTCTTAATAACAGCAAAAAATCTAAATTTTGGCATTATTCCTGGCAAAATTTAGTATTTTCTTGATTGAGATTATGGATTACTTTGGAGCTTCAAATTCTGTCATTTTCACCAGCATCTGATGACTCATGCAATGCTTTGCTCTTACTGGCCTCAGCTTATTTTCAATGGACTAAAAGGCAGCAATAGAATCTCTTTGATCGCTGATAATTTTATCACCTCTAAGCCATCATTCCCAAGCAAGTGGGAGGTGCTCTTGAAAGAAAGTTGTGACTGGGAACTAGGCCAGGACGCTTTGGAAATGGGGTGGTTGTAGGGGGATGGTAGGGCACATTGAGGCCAGAAAGATACTTTTTCCTCAACAGTGAATGAATTGGCTACATTGTCTGGAAGACCCTCAAGTGTCACCAGGAGCTGTGTTTCTTGAGAGCAGTGTCCTGAGGCAGCCAGCTTGAGTCACCTTGAAATTCTATGGAGACCTGGAAGTATCTTTGGTTTCCATGGCCAGAGGCACAGAACACCTGGAGCTTCCCCCTTCTCCACTTCCTGCCTCCTAATCCCCACCCCCTGTGCTGAGTGATGTTATGAGGATGGCCCTGACAGTCTGCTTTACACTGGTTCACTACCACTGTCATGTTTGTAGTGTTCGGCATCATGAGACATGCCTGAAAGAGATTATTATGGCAAAGATAAGGACAGGCAGCAGACTACTACATGTGTAGTTCCAAAGTGAAATCGTCAACCTCCATCTGGCTGACCAAGTTCGTTACATACAAGGAGAACTAGAGTGGTTGCCTACCTCTAACCAGACACAGAAGACTTTGGTCTGCAGATGGCAACAGAGTCCACACCGGAATCCAACTTCCACCCAAAGCCTGGGCAACATCTAGTGATGCTGCTGCTGCTCTCCTGGTTTTAGCAGGAGGATTTTCTTTGTTGTCCCCAGTCCCATGACACAGCTCCCCTGTGGCTTGGAGCAGGGGTCTCCTGCAGTGTGTACCCCACAATGGGGCTTGGAGCTTAAAAAGTCCCCATATCCAGGCAGATTGACTTCAGATGAGAATGAGAAGGAAGCCTAAGCATTTCAGGCATGAGATGCTGTGCCAATTATCAATTTATTACCTGTCCATTCTGAACTCACCCTTCACTGCCTGCTCTGCAATAATGGAGTTAGACTCAGTATTTCTCTTCTGCCAGCTAGCATGATGTTCGTCGGTAGAGGGTGCTAGAAGGTCACTGGAGGAAGAAGGGATTTCTTGTCCTATTTCTGGTGTGCACCTCTCAGCAAGCTCCTGCAGTACCCACTGGCTTACACAGCATCAGCTCCCGCAGTGCACAGGGGATAGCAGTGTCCAGCAGCCAGCAGTAAGTGGTACCTCCCCAGGGGCATCGTTCCCTATCACCTTCTCAGGCTGCTTTGCAATGGAGTACCCTAAGCTCAGCACTTCCCCAGAAATGTCTCCCCAGAAATCCTCTCACAGAGCTTTGCAATGAGATCCAAGGCATGGCACCTCCCCATGGGGAGCTTCCCCTGGTAATCTAGAGGGTGGATTCCCAGGTAGTCCCACCAGCAGAGGACCTCAGCAAACCTCTTCTCCATCCAGTGAGCCATGGTTGCACCCTCTACCAATGAGGTCTGGATCTGGATCTCAGCCCAGGATGGAGGAGTCTCTTCCTTGGATGCTCTAGCTCAGCCCTGAGTTGTAGCTGCTCTCCATTAGGTTGCTTTCGGCCTTAAAGTTATTTTTACCTTTGACTAGCCAATCTCCTCTTACTCTAATCTTTTCTTAAAGTTAATAGTTCTCTATTTCAATTTCTGATGTTCAAATTACTATGTGGTGTCTGTCTTCTGATTGAACTCCGAACTAACACCAATGCCAAAATGCAAACATACCCAGCTACACCTGCTCCTAAGCCCCCTGAAGATATATACACACACACACACACACTTTGAAATAGGGCAGAAGAGACTTAGGAGACTCATGTGAGCTCAGCTTTACTAACAAAAGATATTTTCCAAAAGGAAGTGAAAAGCACCTCAGAAGGCAGAGTGAAACTTAGACCACACACACACACACACACACACACACACACAAAAGAAAGAAAGAAACTGCCCAGCCCTCTTCAGGAACATAGAGATAGGCACTAAGTTGCCATCCATGGAGACATAAATGAAGAGCTACTCACTCACTGTTTTGCACTTTATAAGGATGTTGGAAGGTCTTCAAGTCAGAGGGCAGAAATAAAGCCCAGGTCTCACCAGTGAGCCCTCAAAATATGAGTTCTATTCTACTGATGGGGGATATTGGTGAGCCCCTTAATCCTGAATCCAGTTCTGCCTCATTAGACAAGGAGGAAACCCCGGGTCTCTGGTGTCTAGGACCCCAGACTGCCATCACCCTGCTGCCAATAGTGCTTCACCCAACTCCCACTGCCCACTCTCTTGACCCACAAGGCATACCTGGGAGTTGACCCAACCCTTTTATCAATCCGGCCTTCCCATTTTTCTTTGGCACCATCCCTGTACTTCGGGTTTTAGGGGTTTTAGTGCCTTCCTTTCCTCTTTTCTCTTATCTCATCCTCCTTGATGGGGAGACTGGAAGAGGCACAATACAATTTCTAAATATATTTGTTTTAAAAAAACACTATAAATAATTATGAGGTAGAAATCATAAAAGCATGGGTTCAAAATGAATAAAAATGCCACCTCCCACAATGTTATGTAAATAGGTACTTGTGGCTTATGATAAAATTGCTGAAGACAGCTTCATGCTGGGATTCAAAAAGTGCTGTATTTCAAATAACAGATCGAATGAAACAAAGCTGATGTGCTTGGAAAAAACCGGGGTAAGATGACACCAGCGTGGTTCTAGTGTTGGCAAAGATTATAATGCTGAAGATACATGCAAGGAACTTAAGTAAAACTAGGTCATAATATGTGAGAGAGAAAAACTCTAGAACATTCTTAAATGCACATGTCATTTTATATGATATGGGATTTTAATAAATAATAGTTAATTATAACAAAGTTTTTAGAAAGAGACGTTTGACTGTTTTGACTATATCCTTAGAAGTGTGTATTGTTTCCAAGTTGGCCTACCATTTTTTAGTCGCTTTTTTGGAAAAAAAAAAAAGAAAAAAAGGAAGGTCTCCTCATATTCAGGATTGCCTAGTGTTCAGGCACATGAGGACTACCATGAGCCTGGTAGCTAGTAGTCAGACAATAACCTGTCTCTTTCAGTTCAAGGTACAGCAAGCCTATGCTTGAGCCTCCCTCAAAGCTTCCTGCTTTAGGAATTTACTCATCTCTCAGAACTGGTGAGAACAGTGTCTGGCTCTCTGAGATACTAGTTTTCCTCCCTAGAAAAGTAGTTGGTAGCCCCTAGCATTGAAGTCTCTTTTAAAAATTCTAACACAACCCATATACATACATACGGTTAATTGGTTTTCAACAAAGGTGCAAAATCAACTCAATGGAGAAAGAAGATTCTTAAATGGTAATCACAAATGATTATGGAACAATTGGACATCTATATACTAAAAAAGAGAGAACCTTAGCCCTTATCTTGTACCATACACAAAAATTAAGGTAAAAATAGATCATTAACCTAAATGTACAACCTGTAACATGTCTAGAAAAAGTCACAGGAGAAAAATTTTGTGACCTTGGGTTTGGCAAATATTCATTAGATACAACACCTATAACATGATCCACAAAAGAAATAAAAGCTGATAACCTGGACTTCATTAAAACTTAAAACTTCTACTCTTGAAAAGACACTGTTAAAAATATAAGCTACAGACTGTGAGAAAATATTTATAAAATACATATTCATTAAAAGACATATTTCCAAAATACATAAAGAGCTCTCTCAACTCAGTAGGTTTTTAAAATCCCATTTAGAAATAGGCAAAAATTTGAACAGACACTTCAACAAATTAAATACATAGATGGCAAATAAGTACATGAAAAGATGCTCATCATTTAAGATATGTGATTGGCAGTTTCTTATAAAGTTAAATATACACTTACCATATGACCCAAAAATCCCATTCCAAGGTATTTACTCAAGAGAAATGAAAACATATACCCACTCAAAAAACTGTACACAAATATTTATAATGGATTTATTAATAATCACCCCAAACTGAAAACACCCAAATATTTTTCAACCAGTGAATGGGTAACAAACAATCGTACATCCGTATAATGCAGTAAATAGACAGGAAATACTAAACATGCAACAACACGGGGGAATCTCCAATACATTATGCTAAGTGAAAGAAGCTGGACTCATAAGGTATAGGACAGTCTGCAAAAAAACAAAATAAGAGGGATAGAGAAGTAATCAGTGGTTGCCACCAGCTGGAAATGGGGAGGGGTTGACCACGAATAGGCTCAAGTGAACATTTGGGTATGACAAAAAAGTTCTATATCTTGATTGTGGTGGTGGTTACATGACTGTCTGTATTTGTCAAAGCTTATTAAACTATACTTTTAAATGGTGAATTTTGCTGTGTATAAATTACAGCTCAATTTAAAAAAACAAAAACAAAAACAAAAAACTCTGACCCAGATCACTGTGGTCATTGTTGGTGGAGACTGCTGGCCTCTTAGCTCTCTTATGAGTGGGGTTACCAGCTAATCCCTGACATATTTGTGGTTCCAGGACTCCTAAAGGGTTGTGCAATGGTTTGTCTCCTTTCTCAAAGACAGCTGCTGGCTGATGGTAAAAGATAAAGAGAAAGAAAGATGTACACAGGCAAGTCAGAGAGAACTTTATCTTTCTTTTCCTTCCTGTCTTTCTTTTATATTCTTCCTCCCTCTTCTATTTCCTGCAGCCCTTATTTTTCTTTCACTTACTTTTCCTATTTATTCATCAGCTGAAACCTTGCTGAAAGGGATTAGCTGGGGGCTAAGTCGAGTAGGGCAAAAGGAAGCATTTGCTTCTAATCAGTAGTACACTGGTAAATGATTAGTAATCAGCTCTCTGAAACACCCACACACACACACAAACACACACACACACAAACTAAAGTTTCTTTTAAATTTTACTGATATGAAGAGTATATAGCACAGGCTGGGTGCAGTGGCTCACGCCTATAATTCCCAGCAATTTGAGAGGCTGAGGCAGGTAGATCACTTGAAGTCAGGAGTTCAAGACCAGCCAAGGCAACATGGCAAAACCCCATCTCTAATAAAAAAAAAAAAAAATACAAAAATTAACTGGACATGGTGGCACACGCCTGTAATCCCAGCTACTCAGGAGGCTGAGACAGGAGAATCGCTTGCACCCGCAGGCAGAGGTTGCAATGACCCGAGATCATGCCATTGCACTCCAGCCTGGGCAACAGAGCAAGATTCCATCTCAAAAAAAAAAAAAAAACAAACACAAACAAAAAGAAAAAAAAGAGAAAAAAGAGTATATAGCACATAGTGTATAAATATTAGCAAAACAGAAAATGTTCTTTAATGTGACTTTCATATAGCCAATAATTCTCCTGATTTTTGCCCATGATTGTTTCATTGATTTTTGCTGAACTTTTGTATCTGTAGCCAACCTATCATTATAAATAACAAACAAGTGTAGTTTTGACAAGAATCCTGGCTGATATTTTCTTAGTCATTAATGAGTAAGATGAAAATGAAACAACAAAGATATATGTTAGAACTTTATTTATTTGTCTGTAATGTGAGCGACTTGGAAGAATTTGATAATGGTTTTTAAATACCGGAATAATATTTCCTCAATCTGTGTGCTATTCGCAAAGTAAGAGCAATAGACGTGACACGCTTTTAACTTTAATGTACAGCATTAACATTTTCTCCATCACTAGACTATCAACAAAACAATAAGTCAAGCCCAGATTTTGAGCATTTCTTGAGTTCCCTGGTGTAAATGCTCTCGCTCTGGCCAATTTCAAACTACCAATGTGACATCATTGAACTTAGTGTTTTGAGTAGATGTGCCCTAGAACATTATACAGTTTTTCCACCATTTAGATACAAGAGATGGAATGGCATCAGGAGCATAGGAAATGGTTAAATGTGAGAAAATGATTTGAAAGTGATGAGTTTTGAGTGCTTATTACCTTTGTTTTCAATATAATTTATTGAATTGCAATTTTATATTATTTAATTTTTAATAATAGCTGTGTGTAATTGCCAACTCATAAAATCTCTAAACTGACTTTCTCTCAGTTCTTTAAGCTGGTTCCAGTCTACTAAAGATCTTGGTGCAAGTCTCTGGATCCCTCCCCAACCCCAAATGACAGGGGAGCTGTAGCAGCATGAAGGGAGAGCGGATGCAAACATATGTTGTTTCTCTTGAGCCCCACCGCTCTCAACGTGCTGCTGGGGCTGCTTTGGTCTTGTGGGATGTTCCCCTGAGCTACTCAGACTGGTTGTTAGGGCTGATTATCAATGTCATCAGCCAAACCATAAACTGTGTCAAGATATTGATGTGAATTTCAGTGAAATAAATGATTTGGTTTTCTTTGTTAAATTTTATTCATTAAAATATGCTTTTACAAAATGAGGATTTATTGTAGAGGGCAATATTGTTATTCTGAAATGCCTTTCATTTTAAAGTAAACCTGGAAAGAGCACCACCAAAATGGTGACAATTCTTATCTTGAATGGTGAGATTTTTTTCTTTCTTCTTGAGATTTTCTGGAGTTTCCAAATTTTCTATGATAAATAGCTAACATTTTGGTAGTATGAAAAACAATTGAGACAAATCTTTAGTAACTTGATATTCAAGTTACATTGGTGCTGTCCCTTTAAATACTAGAAGAATACGTAGCACTTTCAGTAAAATAATGCCGAGGGAGCAGACATTGCTATGCTCAGTTTCATTTAAAAGCCAGATGTCCAGGAATTGGATATGGCTAATTATCAATTTCTACCCACATGGAGAGTTTTCCTTTTTTTTTTTTTTTTGTCATTAGACAGAAAAGCACAGAGTCTCTGGCTGATTATTGCATTCAGCCACTTTAATTGGAAAGTTTTAAGAAATAGGTGGAGCTTAAAAGAAGGGAAGTTTAGTGTATCATGAGTGAAATGTTGATACAGGCACAAGAGAAACAAAAAAAGAAGAAACATGTATAATTGGTGTCATAAAGATTTTCAAACTTGCTCTATGACCAATTCAATTACTGCTGGAAATGGAATTCATACCTTCTCAGGTCTGCCTTCCAAATTATACCAAGATTTAGCAGCTTATAACAAGAAGTATTTTTTTTTCACAGTTTCTATTGGTCAGGAATTTGAGCATGGTTTACCTAGGTACCCGTGCTTCAAGGTCTCTCATAAAGCTTTCAGCCAAGTCTGTGCTATCATCTGCAGCCTTGACTGGGAGAGTCACTTCCAAGCTCTCTCACATGATTGATGGCAGGGAGTTCCTCATGAACTGTTGGACTAAGAACCTCAGTTCTTCACTAGCTTTTGGGCAGAGGCCTCCCTCAATTCCACGTCAGGCGGGCCTCTCCATAAGGCAGTTTATGTTCTGGATTGGAGCATGTCTTCCACCTTGGTTCATCCATCATTTCTTGTCTTCTAGCCACTTGCCAAATCTCTCATCAGCTGATGGAACATTCTTCATTCTCAATAGTCACAAATTTATTCCCTTTTATGCAGTTATTGGGCAGGGAACAGACCCAGGTTTTATCATGAAAGGGTGTTGCATTTTGTCAAATGCTTTTTCGGTATCAAATGATGTGATTACACATGAATTTTCTTCTGTAGCCTGTTGTATGTAGATAATGTAGATCACATTGATTTTCGAATATTGAACTAGCCATGCATACCTGGGAGAAATCCTACTTGCCATGTCATATTTTTTTTAAATATGTTATTGGGTTTGATTTTCTAGTACACTCAAAATCCTCCATATCTGTGGGTTCTGCATCCATAAATTCAACCAACTGCAGATCACAAATATTTAGAAAAAGAACAATAAAAATAACAATATAACAATGAAAATAATAAAAATAAAAACCAATATAGTATAACAACTATTTACATAGCATCTATCCTGTATTAGGTATTACAATCATGAAGTGCATAACAATATTTTAGTCAATAACAGACCACATATACAATGATGATTTCCTAAAATTATCATTCTATATTTTTGCTGTAACTTTTCTATGTTTAAATATACACACACCTACCATTGTGTTACCATTGCCTACGGTATTCAGTGCAGTAACATGTTGTATAAGTATGTAGCCTAGGAGCAATAAGCTAGATCATATAGCCTATGTGTGTCCTAGGCTATACCATCTAGGCTTGTGTAAGTACATGCTATGATGTTTGCACAATAACAAAATCACCAAACGCATTTCTCAGAATGTATTCCTGTCGTTAGGCAGAGCATGTCTATAAAGTCATCTAGAGGTGATTTAACATATACAGAGGATATGCCTGGATTATATGCAAATACTGTGCCATTTTATATAAGAAACTTAAGTATCTGTGGAATTTGGTATTCTCAGGAGCTTGAAACCAATTCCCCATGGATTCCAAGAAAAAACAATGTTTCGTTGAGGATTTCTGTGTCTAAGTTTATGATAAATATTGGTCTGTAATTTCCTTTTATTCTACTGTTTTTGTCTAGTTTGGGTATCAAAGTAATACTGGCCTCATAAAGTGAATAGAGAAGTAGTCCCTCTTCTTCTATTCTCTAGGATAGAATGTTTAAAATCAGAGCTTATTCTTCTCAGAATGTTTGGTAGAGTTCTCCAGTGAAACCATCTGGGTTTGGAGATTTCTTTTTCCAGAGCGTTTTAGTGGCAGTTCAATTTATTTCACGGTTATAGGACTATTCTGTTTCATCTTGTTTGAGCTTTGGTCATTTATGGTTTTCAAGAATTGGTCCATTTCTTCTAAAGTTGTTTAATTTATAAGTGTACATGTGTCCATGGTATTCCCTTTTATTCTTTTAATAGCTGCAAGAATTATAATTATATCCTGTTTCATGACTGATATTGGTAATTTGTGTCCCCTCTCTTTTTATTTTGTCAGGCTTGCTAGAGGTTTATCAACCAGCTTCATGTTCTATTGATTTCCCTATTGCTATTCTTTTCAATTTCATTGATTTCTGCTTTTATCTTTATTATTTCCTTCCTTTTGCTTTTTTTGGGTTTATTTTGCTCTTCGTTTTTCTTGAGGTAGAAACTTAGGTGATTAATTTGGGATCTTTTCTAAGGTAATCATTTTATTTTTTTGAATGTAGTCATTTAGTGCTATGAATTTCCCTCTCAGCACCACCTTAGCTTCATTCCACCAATTTTGATATGTTGTATTTACATTTCCATTCAGTTCTGTATATTTTCTAAAACTTTCCTTTGAGACTTCCTCTTTGCTGAGGTATTATTTAGAATTGTGTCATTTAGCCCAGGCACAGTGGCTTAAGCCTGTAATCCCAGCACTTTGGGAGGCCAAGGTGGGCAGATCACTTGAGGTCAGGAGTTCGAGACAAGCCTGGCCAACATGGTGAAACCTTGTCACTACTGAAAATACAAAAATCAGCCGGGTGTGGTGGTGGGCGCTTGTAATCCCAGCTACTCGAGAGGCTGAGGCAGGAGAATCGCTTGAACCCGAGAGGCGGAGGTTGCAGTGAGCCGAGATCGTGCCACTGCACTCCAGCCTGGGCGACAAGAGCAAAACTCCGTCTCAAAAAAAAAAAAAGAAGAAGTGTGTCGTTTAATTTTCAAGTGTATCGAGATTCTCCCATTGCCTTTCTCTCATTGATTACTAATTAAATTTCATTATGCTCAGAGGACATATTCTGCATAGTTTTGTTTTCTGGCCAAAGATGTGGTGTGTCATGGATGCTTTAAAAAAAAAAAAAGTGTATTCTACTGAGTGTTTTATTAATGTCAGTTAGATCCTATTGATTAATTCTGTTGTTCAAGTCTTCTATGTATTTGCTGATTTTCTGCCTAGTAGTTCTATCAATTACTGAGAGAGGGATGTTGATGTCTCTAACTGTAATTGCAGAGGTCCATGATAAGGCATTGAATTTGAAAAAAAAATTCAACGTTTGAATATAAATTTAGGTGAAAAAGTAAATATTTCTTTAGAATGAAAAAATAAATCTAGAATGCTGACACAAAATCCACAAGCATCACAAAACCTGGAAAAATAACACAAGTGCATTATTTTACTGCCTGACATACCTCTGTAGTTTTGTCCTAAATTTTTTTCTAGATGCTCTTTAAGTGGTGATTTTGTTTTATTATAATTTAATAGATTGAATAGAAATATAATTCAGTCTTTCTTCTAACATGGTTAATCACAAAATTTTTATTATTGATAGTTTAGATTTTTTTCAGCTTGACAACTTGTTATTAGTAATGGCTTGTGATTTCTTAAGATTGTTATCTCATTGGGGAAAATTTCCATCATGTCTTTTCTTTTTCCGTGTTATCCACACGTTCCTTTTCCATATGTGCTATAAAGTTTGGAAGAATTTTCTATAGACTAACTTCTGGCTGGATACATACTTCGGGTTCAGGTGCCACAGAACATGTTCATGTTACAACACAAACTCTGGTCCTGCCCCATTGTGTTAGAATGCAGACAGAGTCAGGCACTGGACTATAGAAGTACTCCTGGAAGCTATTCCTCCACTAAGATAGTTATCAATAAGATACTAGACACAGACATAACTACAAATCACATAAATATCCTCTGACCAAATTTTTAAAAATGTCTCTTACACTCAACTTCCCCTTAGCTGGAACCCAAAGTTATTACAGCTACTCTAATACCACCTGACAAAACAGACCTGTGACAGACAGTAAGTCAAAGTGGAAAGAGAAATGCCCTTAACCAATTGTGATTAAGAGATACTACTTTTGCAGATTTTACAAAAACTTATGAACATATTGCTAAGGCATTTTCCAGGACCTTGAAAAGGGCCCACGCAAGTGAAGAGCCTTGAAGCTTAACATTCATTAGTTTCATCAAAAATTAAGTCCTGCTACTGATATTTTAGTGGAATATACAGAGGAGAAGGAAGTAAACACTGGTACTTAGCCCCCCATCTAGCAGCAGAAGTTTCTTGGATGTCTTTTTAAAAGTACTTTTTATTATGAAAAATTCCAAGCATACACAAAAGTAGTAAGAATAATATAATGAATACTCATGGTACTCATCATCCAGCTTCTGTTTCTTTGGACACTTTCAATTCAAGAAATTGTAGGAGATAAATACAAATATGAATAAGATATGGCCTATGCCCTCATGTATGTATCTATTATAGTAAAGAAGACAAGACATGAGGCCAACACATGGCAATGTAATACTACCTAAAGGAGAACAATAAGCCATGGAAGCAGAGATGGCCTCTGGCCAGGGATGACCAGTAAGGGCTTCAAGGAAGACATGGTCTAGGCAAAAAACAAGTACACATTTTAACTTGTCCACGCTGAGACAGAATTGAGATATCTAAAATACATATTTTCTGGGTTTTTCCCCTGGAGCTCCTCTTGACATTTAGGAAATAATCCAACCTCCTTACTATCTATCTAGACCTCTAACTAGATACTCAGATTCATTCAGATTTAAGTATCATGTATTGAGTGCTTGCCAAGTGTGACGGCTAATTTTATGTGTCAACTTGACTGGGCTAAGGGACGCCCAAATAAGTGATAAAATATTATGTCTGGGTGTGTCTGTGAGGGTGTCTCGGAAAGAGAGTAGCATTTGAATTCATAGACTGAATAAAGAAGATCTCCCTCACCAATGTGGGTGAGCATCTTCTCCTGCCTTGGACATTAACTCTCCTGTTTTTTCGAGCTTTCAGACTCAAACCGGCATTCATACTGTCAGCACCCTGATTATCAGGCCTTCAGACTCAGACTGAATTACACCACTAGCTTTTCTGGTTCTCCAGCTTATGGATGGCAGATTGTGGGATTTCTTGGCTTCTATAACCACATGAGCCAATTTTTATAATAAATCTCATATATATTCTAGTGGTTCTGTTTCTTTGGAGAACCCTAAATAATGCAACAGGTGCTGGTCATTTTCATATGTACCATTTCATTTAATCCTCACAACACAACAAGCCTGAGATAGATATTATAAGCACCATGTCTGAAGATGAGAAGAAAAATCCAGAGAGGCAACTTGTATAATGCTGCACAGATTAAAAAAAAAAAACATAACTAAGCCCAGAAATTCTAACTTCAAGTGTTTTTTATCACCTACCCCTTCATGGTACTTTTATTAAATTTTCAAAATACTTCCCCATTTCACAAACCTTTAGTGGCTCTCAGTCACTACATGATGAAATTAAATGTCCTTAGTTTACCATTTTCCATTCTCTACAATCCAGTTTGGTTTTCCTTCAACTTTATTTTCCGTTTGTAAGACTATGTCTTAATTCTCTTACTGTGTTTAGGAGATTGCCCTCCTCATGAAGCAGAAATCCCCTCTCACTATCGAAATTAAAAGTTCATATGCTCATTTTCCTGGCCTTCCTATCAATTAGCGCTGTGCTGTCAAACATGGTAGCCACTGGCCACATGTGGCTACTGAGCACTTGACGTATGTCTAGTGCCACATGTTGAAATATTTTGGATATATTGGGTTAAATAAAATATATTATTAAAATTGGTTTCACCTGGTTTTTCTTTTGCTTTAGAGTCAGGGTCTCCCCCCTGTCACCCAGGCTGGAGTGCAGTGTCACAATCATAGCTCACCGCAGCCTGGAACTCCTGGGCTCAAGTGATCCTCCCGCCTCAGCTTCCTGAGTAACTAGGACTACAGGCATGCACCACCATGCCCAGCTAATATTTTTTTTGTAGAGACAATGTCTTACTATATTACCCAGGCTGGTCTCAAATTCCTGGTCTAAAGCAATCTTCCCATCCCAGCCTCCCAAACTGCTGGGATTAGAGGCTGGTTTTTTGTTTTTGTTTTTGTTTTTTTAAACTGTCTTATGTGGCTATTAGAAAATTTAAAATTATGTATGTGGCTTGCATTATATTTCTATCGGACAGCATGTAGCTAGAGTGTTAATGTGTTACTAGGTTATAACCATGATTTGCCCCCATTCTAGGCTTGAGGTTGAAAGCTAATGTTGTGAATATGAAGTGACCCTCCATTCTGTTGAGAGTAGTGGCAGTGATAGTAACTGTATCTATCTTCCAGAAGCAGCAGAGGCATCATCCACTCTGGGTCAAGTGGTACTGGCAGTCTCAGTTTTGGTATTTGCATCCAGTAGTGGCTACAGTGATGGCTTCTTGGGACCAGTTCCGGGCATAATGTTGCGTGTTGTTCCTGAAGATCCTGTAGATGTCAAATATCCTTCTAATAAATTCCTTTTCTGCTAAGGCCCTTCATGAAGTCTCCCTCTCCACCCCAGTCCACAGGATCCTTCCCTTTTTCAGCATCAATAGTGATTAAGATCCAAACCACGCACTTGGCACTTTGCCCATACTATTTATCTTATCATAGGAAAGTGTCTAGTTTTCTCAGCCAGACTGTAAAATTCCCTGTGGCAGGAACCCTGTCTTTACATAATTGTTTCTTAGTATCTGTCAGACCTTGGTCACAGCATCACTGGAGGAATACTTGTTAGTTACCACTGCAGATCTTTGAAGTAGGCAGGGTGGCTGTCATTATCTCTGTTTGTACAGATGAGGAAACTGTTGTTCAGTGACTGGCTTGAGGTTGTGCAGCTGGCTTGCTGACATACTGGAGCGGTAGCTCAAGCCTTCTCACTGCCTGCCAACATCTCTTTCCTCTATTTCAGGCCCTGCCAGATAAAATGGTGTATTAATTTCATAGAGCTGTTATAACAAAGTACCACAGATTGGGTGGCTTAAAACAAGAGACATTTATTGACTCAGAGTTCTGAAAGTTATAAATCCAAAGTCAAGGTGTCCACAGGGCCATGTTCCCTCTGAAACCTGTAGGAAAGTCCATGCATGCCTCTTCCTAGCTTCTGATGGTTTGTTGGCAGTCTTTGGCATTCCTTGGCTTGTAGCTGCATAACTCCAATCTGCCTTTGTCCCCATCTGGCATCCTCACGTTCTGTCTATGTCTTCACACGGTCATCTTCTTAAAGGGACAGTAGTCATGGTGGGTTATCCTACCCTATTGCAGTATGACCTCATTTTATCTTAATTATATCTGCAATAATTTTATTTCAAAATAAGGGTACATTATTTGGTACTGAAAGTCAGAACTTCAACACACCTTTTTTCGGAGTAGTACAATTCAGTCTCTAACAGATGGTAACCATAAGAGAAGTAAATACCATAGAAACTGAAGACTTTGTCTTGTTTCTAGGATTTATTCCAAGGATTACATTGTAGTGAGGTAGAAGGCGGGGAAGTGTTTTCAAGTATATATTCCTACCTACTACTTGATTTGCATATGGACTGATAGGGCCTGGTTGAAGAGCATATGTTATGAGTTCAGTGAATGTCTTCTCTCATATAAGGACTAAATGGCCCCCACAGATAAGATGCCAGCCCCATCCTTTCTGGCAGGTCTCCCCAGCCATCCTGAGGCAGCTATCTCATTTAGAGGGGAAATGATGGTGTGTAATTCTGATAAGTCAATGGAAGAAGAGGTTGTTGCAGTGAGCCTATAACTCTTTTCCAGAAGGGTCTTTGGGGGTGTAAGGTATCAGCTGGGTCCTAGATGGGACAACTAGTCCCATATAGGCACATTGAGAAGCCTAACCAATAGATGCAGCTAGCATTTAGACTATGTATCCATTTTGCTGGTATTTCTTCTTTTCCTTTAAAGAAAATATATATGTTATTAATAAAAATAAATACAGAATTTAAAAAACATTAAAAGGAAAATGCTAAAATGAGTTCTGCTCTAGTTCAAAAGAAAAGAACGACAGTAGTTCCCAGGCAGGCCCTTTGAGGTCCTACACAGGGATAGTAATACGACTGGGACTCTTAAGTGGGGGTAACTGAATGAAATCTCTAATGAAAGCCTGCTAATGACACAGAATCAAATCTCTGAGTAAGCCTGTCTCCAAATCCAATTTCTCTAGATGGGAAGGGCATGGGCTTTATGGTCAGCGCTATCCCTTAATGTGAGACCTTGGGCAAGGGACTTAATCTCTCTGAATTTGCCCATGTATAAAAGTGAGTATAATTATCTAGCAGGGCTGTGGTGAGGATTTCATATCTAACATAGTTCACAGCACATATAATAGGGATTGCATTAACTTGAAGCCTTCCTTCTCTCCATACTACAACATATGTAATATAAACCCTGCCCACTGCCCCACAATCACCCACCCTTCTCCATCCCATCTGCTCTCTCTCCAACCTTCCTATTTATATTCTAGCTGAGGAGACATAGAAATAAGAAGTGACTTGCATTTCATTTTAAAAACCAAGTGAAACCAATATAGTACACCACCAACTACTTAGATGCTGACAAACTTCCACACTTATTAAATCAACAAACACTGAGTGACAGACCACTCATGCTAGGTATGGTGCTATGCACTGTGTATTCATTGGTAAACAAAATGTATTCCCTGTCTTATGGAGTCGACTGTTTAGTGTGGAGGCAGTGAAGAAACAAAACATAGATCATTTAAAAACATATTGAGTACCATGGAAGAAATGATAAGGTGCAATGATTGAGAATAATGAGGAAGGCAGGGGAAAATTTATTATTCTTAGGAAGGACGGTCTTTCTGAGGTGATATTTAAACTGAAACTTGAAAGATAAGAAGTTAGACATTTAAAGAACAAGAAGAAGTGTCCTCTAGGTAGTCAAGGGGGCATATACAAACCAGAAAGGCAGTCAGGAGCTAGAAGTGTTTGAAGAGGAGTAGTGGGGGCTAGGGGAGACAGCGTCAACAACATACAAGGGCCATTTTGAATAAAATCCAACTTCTTACCATGACCCGGAGGCCCTACCTGATTTGGCCTCTGCCTACCCCGACCACATCTCCTTCCCACTGTCCATGCCACCTATTCTTTCTGTCCCTCTTTCATGTCAGACTTGCTACCACCTCAGGATCTGTTCTGTTGTTCCCTCTGTCTGAAAGCTTTTGCCCCAGATCTTCCAGTGGCTCCTGGGCCCCCGTGGTCAGTCAGGCTTCAGATTAAATGTCAACTCTGGAGAAAGATCACTAATCACCACCTCTCACTGTCCATCATCTTTCTGTGTGGTTTGCTCTCTTCCTATCCCTTATCACCATCAAACATTCTTTTGTTGACTGTCTTTTATTGTCTATTCTTTCACACTAGAATGTAAGTTCCATGAGTTTATTGTATTTCCTATTGCTGTAAATCTAGAGCCTGAAACAGTATCTAGTATATATCGGAAACCCAAATGATATTGTTTAATTAATGTTGAATGAAATGAAACTGAAGAGGTAATCCAAGGTAAAGAACTTATCAAACTGTGTGAGACAAACAAGGATTTCCCGGAAGAGGTGTTTTTAAATTAAAACTACAGGGTGGTAGTGAGAGGTGGTAGGGAAGCAGAGGTCGCAGCTACAAAATAATAACTTGCTCATCTCCGTTTCTCCGCTATCTTATGAGCCCCTGTGGGGCTGGGACAGAATTTTATTCATCTCTCTATCATCAGCGTCTAGTACGGGGAGTAGCAAATAGTGAGCACTCGATAGATGTTTGCGGAATAATGGACTAGTGTGTGCAGAAGGATCTATTAACTGGGCTGCAGCACAATTCAGAGAAGGCCAGTAAGTACTGCGACTGAGACTCGGCTGCCTAGGCAGCAATGGCTCACGGGACAGAACAACGAAGCCGTGCCCGGCAAGCGGAGCGCAGCACCCATTGCGCCTGCGCATAACAGGCTCTAGTCTCCGGGCTGTGGGAAGCCAGCGACACCTCTCACGCATGCGCATTGTAGTCTTCCCACCTCCCACAAGATGGCGGAGGGCAAGTAGCAAGGGGGCGGGGTGTGGCCGCCGGAAGCCTAGTCGCTGCTGGGGGTGACCTGCGGGCTCAGGCCCGGGAGCAGCGGACCGAGGTTGGCTCGATGCTGTTCCCAGGAACTGTTGTTGGCTGTTGGTGAGGAAGGTGAAGCACGCAGTTGCCTTCTCCGGCCCCGGCGCCCCCTATGTACGCCTCCCTGGGCTCGGGTCCGGTCGCCGCTTTGCCCGCTTCTGTACCACCCTCAGTTCTCGGGTCCTGGAGCACCGGCGGCAGCAGGAGCTGCGTCCGGCAGGAGACGAAGAGCCCGGGCGGCGCTCGTACTTCTGGCCACTGGGCGAGCGTCTGGCAGGTGAGTGAGGCTGCAGACATTGACGTCTCCTCCCGGCAAAGCTTCCTCGGCTTTGCCTCGCCGCTGCTCGGGACCCTACGGTGCTCGGCCCGACTCTGTGGCTCTCTTCTCTCCATGTCCCACCCTCTCCCCTCCCCGCACTCCCCATTCAGGCCTCCAGTTGGCCCCTGGCTTTGCAGGTCCTCCATTCTCACGCAGTGGATGGGGGTCGCGACGCCCGCCGTCCTCCACCTTTCCTGGCTGCTGCTGGAGCTTCGCCCCTGCAAGTGGTGCCCCATTCGCGTTAGGTGGGTGGGTCGTCCGCCCCTCCCATTTTAGTCGCTTCCCCATCTTCCTCGTTTCGACCCTCTTGCTTCCTCTAAAAGTTTTAAACTCTCTGCCTGGGAAAATACCTGATAGCCCGGCATGTGGAGTTACAAAGAAAGGGCTGTTATCCAAAGGCCGGTGAATTTTGTTCACTTTGATGAGAGAATCAAGTCCCCAGGAGCCTTGGATGGTTAGGTCAGAGTCTGACTCCTTGACCCACCAAGTAGAGAAATGGTGCCTCTGTTGGCAAATGATTGTTCATCTAAATCATTCATTTTTTTCGGCTGTAGGAAATCTTTGGTCTCTGAACTGTTGAGGTGGGGGCGTGAGCTTTCTAGATCTAGTGAAAGAATTGGAAACTGTTATATTCGTTTTAAAAAGAAGACCTTATGCAGTACATGTAAGACATCACTTAATGGTACAAGCAAGGATAAGTGATTTATTATTTTATTCAGTGTTAGCTTAAATTGCCTACTGACGTCTTAGAATTCCATGTTGTACAAGCCCTTTGTTTCTATTTAGAAAGGACTAAAATGGAGAAAAGCTTTTTAAGTTCAAAACTTCTTAAATTGCTTGTATTCTCGATTGTTGTTACTGTTCAACCCTCCTTAGGGGTACTTGATATTTTCTATATGATTTAGGCTTGTGCCAGTCTCAGTACTCCCTCCTTTATTAGTGGAGCAAGGGTAGTCAGAATTACTGGTGTAAAAAACTGTCCTAAATAACGTAGTACCTTGTCAGAGTCTAAGTGCAAAATGTGGGATCAAAGCGGTAGTGGAGGAAGTTGCCATGGCTAATTTTTCCATCTTTCCCTGGATGGAAGGGTTGGATAACGTGTCAAGAGCCCCAAAATTGTAGAAGTGAGATTAAAAATATAAATGATAGCTTGCCCTTTGAAATTGCAAATGGGTGGACCTTTTTTATTAACATTAAATTGAGCAATATCGTTTTCTTGAAGTTATGCTAGATGTTCTCCAAAGTTGTTAAGCACAAACTATGCCTGCTGTATTAGAATTGTATGCTAAAAATTTTTAACGTGTGGGTTATAAATAGCCTGACAGATTTGTTTACTTTTCATTCTATCTCATAACACATAATCTATTTTTCCCTTTGCTGTGGACTTTTGACCTTTTAATGCATTTTTAAAATTTAGAGATAGAATTGTTCAGCTTAAAAGAAGGAGGAATATTTTTATGTTTGCTTCTTGTATGGGCTAGTTCATTCGTTGCTAGCCTTCACTTTTCTAGAACCAGAGCCTGTGTGTTTTTAGAGCTGGTTGTCTCTGAATTCTCTGCATACAGTTTGGAGGGACAGTAGCAAAGCAGGGGTTGCTGAGCCCCAATCAGTGGCTCACTGCTTCTGGCAAAATGATTTGAAGCTCTGTATCAAAAAACATCTGACCACAAACTCTTTAAAACCTCTCACTTTGGCAGGGTGTGGTGGTTCATGCCTATAATTCCAGCACTTTGGGAGAGGCCAAAGCACATGGATCGCATGAGTCCAGGAGTTCGAGACCAGCCTAGGCAACATGGCAAAACCTCATCTGTACAAAAAAAAAAAATACAAAAATAAGCCAGGCATGGTGGTGCATGCCTGTGATTCCAGCTACTTGGGAGGCTGAGGCAGGAGGATCGTTGGAGCCCGGGATGTGGAGGTTGCAGTGAGCCAAGATTGTGCCATTGCACTCCAGTCTGGGTGACAGTGAGACCCTGTCTCCTAACAAACAAACAAACCCTCTCACTCTTCCACTCTTATGGAATTTGGTATTTTTTCCTTTCTCTCTCTCTTTCTCTTTGTGAACCTTCTTTGTCTCCCTGTTCTTCCAACCCATTACCCTAATGCTGATTCATTTGCCTCCCTGTGTAACCAGGATCCCATGATCATCAGCTTTTACTAAGCTCCTATTGATGGCCTAGAATGCTTCACTTTCTGTAGACTTACCTTTCCAGTCCCCAATCCTAAATAAGCCTCACTAGCTTTACCTGAAATTCTGAGGGACGTCAGA
This sequence comes from Pan paniscus, assembly GCF_029289425.2. Taxonomy (NCBI): domain Eukaryota; kingdom Metazoa; phylum Chordata; class Mammalia; order Primates; family Hominidae; genus Pan; species Pan paniscus. The sequence goes on from NC_073253.2 coordinate 107,969,415, forward strand.
GACAGCTATGTGAGGATATTGGTCAGTTTTTATGCCAGTTGGTGCTCTCTGCTGGGTCTCTAGTGTTGTGTTCCTTTTCTTCTCATTTCCTCAGGTTTTTATAGCAAATAACTTAATCTCTTCCTTTGCTGAGAAAAATCTCAACCATCTGAGGTATACTTCCACTTCACTTTTTTCACCTCAGTGTCATCTCTTTATATATATATATCTCAGAGGAAGAAATGACCTTCCTTCTTTTCAAGAGCAACCCCCTCCCTCCAGATGTGTCCATGTATCCTTTCCCATATTTCTTTCTCTAGAAACTGTCCATTTTCACTTCCTGTCCACCTTCTTCAGCCTCTCCCTCTCTAGCCTACATAGATGCTTGTATCTTCTGCCATATAAGTGTGTGTGCTGTTCAACTCTAGGAGGACGTTCTAAAGCTTGAGTCTGCTATGCCACTGTATTTCTATTCTTTTCTTTAAAGACTTATTCTTTCATCCCAGGAAGCTGTTACAGTAGGAAGAACATTGACTTTTGAGCAAGATAGAACTTTTGATCTTGGTTTTTGAAGTCTTTTAAAACCACTTTAGTAGCTGTGTAACTGTGGGTATGTTACTATTCAGATTTCATTCTGTATCTATAAAATATGTTATACTTAGCTCACAGGGTGGTAGTTAAAGAAATTAACACATGTTAAATGTCCATCCAAGTGTTTGGTACATTGTAGAGTTCTTACTAAATGCTTCTATGCTTTGCACTCGTACTGCCTTTACCATTTCGCCACTGAAACTACTGTTTTAAAAGTTATCTGTGACCTCCGAATCACCAAATCCAATGACGTTTCCTCTGTCATCCTTGGTTTCCTTAGACCCAGGGGTCCCCAAACCCCAGGCTGCAGACAGGTATCGGTCCTTGGCTTGTTTGGTGTTAGGAACTGGGCAGCATAGCAGGAGGTGAGCAGCAGGGGAGCAAGCATTACCACCTGAGCTCCACCTCCTGGCAGATCAGTGGCGGCATTAGATTCTCATAGTAGTGCCAACCTTGTTTTGAACTGCACATGCAAGGGATCAGGGTTGCATGTTCTTTTTGAGAATCTAACTAATGCCTGATGATCTGAGGTGGAACAGTTTCATCCTGAAACCATCCCCCACCCAACTCCTGTCCCATGGAAAAATTGTCTTCCACAAAACCATTCCCTGGTGCCAAAAAGGTTGGGGACTGCTGCCTTAGATCAGTTGTGAAATATACTGTCTTCTGTAGTCATAAAACGATCTAGATTTCTTGGCTTTTCTGCATTATACTTCCTGATTCTCTATTTCTCAGGAAGTTTCTTCACATTTTCCTTTTATCAGTTATGCTGCAAATGGGATTTAAAAACGAAAGATAGGCTGGGCCGTGGTATCTCACACCTGTAATCCCAGCAGTTTCGGGAGGCCCAAGTGGGAGGATTGCTTGAGGGGCGGAGTTCAAGGCTGCAGTGAGCTATAATTGGGCCACTGCACTTCCGTCTGGGTGACAGAACGAGACCCCATCTCAAAAAAACAAAAAAACCCAAAGAGATGTTTTGGCTCTTGTAATTGGCAAGTACATAGATAGAAGTGGCTTGAAGAGTGCTTTGTCATGTCATCAGGGCTAAGCTCCCATTTATCTGCTGTTCTCTCAACATTGTCCTCCTGTTTGGGCTTTAGACTTCCCTTCTAATAAAAAAAAAATTGCCACCAATGATGTTCATATTATAGCCCCTTCATTTATTTCCAAAGAAAGAGAGAAGGCCACTTCTCCTAGCCTTTTCCCAAGAATCCTAAGCTCTAGTTTGATTAAACAAACATTGATCATGCTGCCAAACCTGTAACAATATCTTTGTCTAGAGGGATGGAATTATCCTAAGTGGCCTAGCCAGTGGAGTGAATCTTACCTGAAAATAGAGACTGCAACACAATACGGGGAAGGGGTGGATCCTGGGGAAGTAACCAGTGTCCTCAAGGTTCCGTATGCTTTTCACTGTGTTCTCTTGGTGATCATATCCTTTATGATATAAACCATCATTTCTGTGGGGCTGTTTCTTGGTTCTGTAACTCCCTACTTCCATTTCCTCCTGTATATGTCTATCTTATATATACTACCCTAAGTTTAGCTCATACTAAACTGAGTCAGTTTGATCTCTTCACCAACCCTCACCTAGTGTGTATGTGCACATATATGTTTTGTTGTTTGTGAGACCGACGGGGTTTCACTCTGCCACCCAGACTGGCATGTAGTGGCGTAATCACAACTCACTGTAACCTAGACCTCTCAGGCTCAAGCAGTCCTCCCATCTCAGCCCTTAGCCTCCTGAGTAACTAGGACTACGGGTGTGCATCACCACACCCAGCCCTTTTTTTTTTTTTTTTTTAAGCGACCGGGGCTTGCTGTATTCCCCAGGCTGGTGTCAAACTGCTGGGCTCAAGTGATCCACCTGGGATTCTCAAAGTGCTGGGACTGCAGGCATGAGCCACTGCACCCAGCAGCATGTGTGTGTTTGTATTCCTCCTCCCCCGATTTCTCTTTTCTAACTACCTCTCTCTCAACCACCCAGTCTTGAAATCTTTCAGAAATCTTGGTTCTTCTCCCACTGTCAATCACTTGTCAGATCTTGAATACATCTTGTTTAGTTAGGCCCCCAAGTTGTATAATACCCAATTAACATTGATTTAAACAGTATCTCGGGCCAGGCACTGTGGCTCACGCCTGTAATCCCAGCACTTCGGGAGGCTGAGGCGGGCGGATCACTTGAGGTCAGGAGTTTGAGACCAGCCTGGCTAACATAGTGAAACCCCGTCTCTACTAAAAATACAAAAATTAGCCGGGTGTGGTGGCAGGCGCCTGTAATCCCCACTACTCAGGAGGCTGAGGCAGGAGAATCACTTGAACCCAGGAAGTGGAGGTTGCAGTGAGCCGGGATTGTGTCACTGCACTCCAGCCTGGGTGACAGAGCGAGACTCCATCGCAAAAAAAAAAAAAGCCAGTATCTCACATAAAAAGTCCAGAAATGGAGTATTCCATGGTTAGTTTAGCTGTGCTATGATTTCATCAAGGATTCAGGTGCTTTCCATCTTCATGCTTGGCTGTCCTTAGCATGCTTAACTTTGGGCTCAGACTTTGCCATCGTGGTTGCAGATGGCTCTGCTCCAGGCATCACATTCTCACACAGTTACCAAAGACAGGTGGAAGTTTGTCCTTTCATCTCTTAATTAGGCAACTAAACCTTTCACAGAAGCCCTCTTTCCGATGTCCATCCTGGCGTGCCCCTGCCTTAATTACGAGGAGGCTGGGAAAATGAATATGTGGCATTTCAGTCTAGGAAGAGGGTAAGCAAATGGCTGATTAGAAGAAAACAGATGGTGTCAATGACAGTATTGTATGGAGAAATTTAAATAAATAAGAATTTTCAGATAATAGTGGCAAATTTAAAACACTGTTTACACCAAGAGTTAATATAAGCTGTACATAGGATTTCGGTGTTTATTTTCTGAGAGAGAGTCTCGTTCAGTCACTCAGGCTGGAGTGCAGTGGCTTGATCTCAGCTCAGTGCAACCTCTACCTCCTGGGTTCAGCGATTCTCCTGCCTCAGCCTCCCAAGTAGCTGGCGCCTGCCACCCCACCCAGCTAATTTTTGTATTTTTAGTAGAGACAGGGTTTCGCAATGTTGGCCAGGCTGGTCTTGAACTCCTGACCTCAAGTGATCCGCCCACCTCGGCCTCCCAAAGTGCTGGGATTATAGGCGTTAGCCACCGTGCCGAGCCTATACGTAAGATTTTGACTGAACATTTAAATAGTCATAGGTGACTGGTTAAAAATGAACTATTATGTAAAATTAGAATATTTCAGTGGTATATCCCAGTTTGTTTAAGACTGTGTTAAGTACATTTAAGCATATCTGTTGGAGCTACTGCAAGAAACAGTATATTATATGTAGCAACTATTGAAATAGAGTTGTGGTTCCCCTTGGGGATGGGAGATGTTTGGAAATACTATATGGGGACATTTTTGGTTGTCACAGTGACTGCGGGGTACTACTCATAATTATTAAGTAGAGGCCAGATACACTAATGTCCTGTGATGTTTGGAATGGTCCCACAAAACAGAATTGTCCTTTCAAAAATACCAGTAGTGCCCCTGCACATGTATACACTGAAGTTAGCAAATGCTTTGCCTTTTGAAAGAATTCAGAGATTGATCTATATTCTTACATTGCAAGTGACAGAAAACACAAAACTGGCTTAAACAAAAAAAGGGACTCAGTAGATCTTCTAGTAAACTTTAGCTAAGACTTCATCCAGTGGCTCACATGAAAACATCAAGGACTTAATTTCTGTTATTCATTTTGCTCCATTATTCACCATGATTTGGTTTTATTCTTGGGCTAGCTTATCTTAATGGTGGTAAATTACTGTAGTACTTTCAGACTTCATATCCTCATTTCACGTATAGTAAAATGAAAAATATTTTGTATTTGATTTTACAAGTATTTATTTAGTATCACCATTACTGAAACTTTCCCTAAACATCTACCCCTAAAAAGTTTATTATCTCTTCTATCATGCTTCAGCTTTACAATCTATATATCACACTCTATGGGTATTATTTTTCTGTCCCATGCATTACTCTACCTTGTCTTAATTATTGTATTCTTAATGTCTAAATGTCTGGAATACTGCCTGGCATAGTAGTGTATGATAACTGTTTATGGAATTAGTGAATGATTTTGTGCTTACTACAGAAAGGAAGAAACAAGTATATATAACAACTATTGAAATAGAGTTGTGGTACCCCTTGGGGATGGGAGATGTTTAGAAATTTAAGAACGCCTCATTCCTTCATCAGTTATTTTTGAATCCTGAATTATGTGCATTGTGCTCCTACTACTAAAGCTTGTATATGATGCTCTTGCAGTTGTTATAATAGAGTATGAATTCGTTTGAAAGCGTTACTGAATTCTGCTTGTGTTTTTGTCATTTTCTCAACAAAACCAAAACCAATTATTAATTGAACAAATATTTTTGAAGCCTGCTGTAGGCAGATAGTGTGGCAACATTGAGTGGGAACAAAACAGAGCCTGTGTTGTCTGAGCTTAAATTTTAGTGGGGGACATAGTCAATAAATATTATATATGTACACATACACACACACAAATAACATCAGGTAGTATATAGGTCTTGAAATAGAATAAAATAGGTTCAGGTAGTATATAGGTCTTGAAATAGAATAAAATAGAATAAAACAAGGGATACTACTTCAGTTTGGTAAGAGAAGAAGGGCTTTTTGAGAAGCCCTTTGTGCTAAGAGACCTGAGTGTTCATGAGTGAGGTGGCCTGTACCATTCTTGTCGAGATGTGAAATAGAATAAAATGAGGTGCCCATCATTTTTGGTTTGGGAAGAGTTTGTGTATAGTTGGAATGAATTCTTCCTTAAATATTTGTTATAACATGTCAGAGAAACCACCTGGGCTGGGAGTTTTCCTGTGGACATGTTTTTTAAAATTTGGTATTTATTTGTACATATTTATGGGGTACATGTTATATTTTGATACATGTATAAAATGTGTAATGATCAAGTCGGGGTATTTAGAGTACCTGTCATCTTGAGTGTTTATCATTTCTTTGTGTTGCGAGGAAAGGTTTTTAATTATTAATTCAATGTATTGTTTTTAAGCCTATTCAAGTATTCTATCTTGTGATTATTTTTTATAATTTTTCCCCTAAGAATTCTTTTATCTAAAATTTTAAATTTACTGGCATGAAATTGTTTATAATAAATATTCTGTGGTCCTTTTAATGGCTGCAGGAAAAGATTCCCTTTTCATATCCGACGTAGGTTATTTGTACCTTTTCCTTTTCCTTTATTAGTTTCACCAGAGATCAGTAGTCTTTCCAGAGAACCGTATTTTGAATTTTGCTAGTCTGTTGTATGTTTATTTTCTGTTGCGTTAATTTCTGCTTCTTATTTCCTTCCCTCCTACTTTTTGGGGTTCTTCCGTGAAGTTCTTGAATTTTCAGCATTTCTTGTTTTTAAATATGTTCATAAAGTTAAACATTTCCCTCGAAGCGCCATTTTAGCTAGTTCTATTACTAGTTTTGATACATAGTATTTTTTGGTACATAGTATTTTTATAATTCACTTAAGATGTTTTCAGATTTCTATTATGATTTATACTTTGACTTTTGGATTATTTGGAAGTATTATATTTTTATTTCTAAACATATGGAGATTTTCCAGTTATTTTGTTTTTAATTTGTAAAATTACAATGTAATCCAAGAACATACTCTGTTTCAAAGGCCTGTTATTTCAGACTTAAAATTTGAGATCTGTATATGGCCCAGTATATTGTCTTTTTTTTTCCTCTCCATTTATTGAGTGCAGGTCTCTGTATTTTTTTTATTAGGTCATATTTGTTAATCCTGCATTTCAAATCTTAAGTATCGTAGGTGATCTTTTGTTTGCTCATCAGTTACTAAAAGTGTACGTTAAGATACTCCATTATGATTGTGGATTTGAGTATTTCCCTTGTAGTTCTCTAATCTTTTATAAATTTGAGGCTATGCTATTAGATGCATAGAAATGTGTAATAGCTATATCTTCTCAGTGACTCAAAATTATCAAGTTTCCTCTTTTATTCTGGTAGTACTTGCACATTAAAGTCTAGTTTGAGATGAATATAACAACACTAGCTTTCTCTTTATTATAGTTTGATCTTCTTTTACTAGTTATTCTAGAAATTGCTATCTATCTTATAAAATCTAATGTTAATCAATACCTTTATCCTATTCTCAGATGATGCACTTTAATTCTACTTACTTGCAGCCCTTCTCATATAGTTATTTTTGTTTGTTTGTTTGTTGTTGTTGTTGTTTTGAGATAGGGTCTTGCTGTGTTGCCCAGGCTGGAGTGCAGTAGCGTGATCTTGGCTCGCTGCAACCTCTGCCTTCCGGGTTAAAGCAATTCTCGTGCCTCAGCCTCCTGAGTAGCTGGGATTACAGGCATGTGCCACCACGCCTGCCTAATTTTTTTGTACTTTGAGTAGATGCGGGGTTTCACCATGTTGGCTAGGCTGGTCTTGAAGTCCCGGCCTCCCAGAATGCTGGGATTACAGGTATGAGCCACCGTGCCCAGCCCCTACTCATACAGTTTTGTTGTGCATTTTAATTCGTTCTTATTTTTTCTCTTTCTTCCTCATTATTGTTGTTGTTACTGTTTCATACTGCCAATATTTTATTTAAGTTAATGCATGTCTTTACCATCTTTTTACTTTCCCTATGATCTTGCACTTAAGATTGCTTTCTTTGATTTTGAAGGATCTGAAACACACCCTTTAGAATGTCCTTTAGTCTGCTTGAAAATGTCTTTATTTTATCTCAGTCTTAAAGGATATTTTTGCTAGGTACAGAATTCTAGGTTAGCAGTGGTTACTTTATTTCAGCACATTTCATTGTTATTGAGACCTCAACTCTTTGTGTCTCAACTTTTAAGATAAAGTGATTTTGTTTGGCTGCTTTTAAGATTTTTATCTTTGGCTTTGGCTTTCTGTTTTACTATGCTGTGATTAGGCATCGGATTCTTTGGGCTGTGTGAATATATGGATTGGTGTCTTATCAGTCCTGGAAGTTTCTTAGCCATTATTTTTTCAAATACTGTCTTTGCTTCATATTCTCTCTCCTGTCATTTTGGGACTAGTTTAGTATGTTAGGCCTTTTTATCCTGTCTCTTACCTTTTTTCTTTTTCTTTTCTTTTTTTTTTTTTTTTGCTTCTTTTTGACCCCAAGGCATTGTTCCGGATATTGCTTCAGACTTATCTTCAAAGTTCACTTTTTTTTTTTTTCACCTATGCCTAATCTGTTATTAACTCATTCAGTAAATTCCTAATTTAGGTTATTTTTTAGTATAGAATTGTTATTTGGTTCTTTTCAAAACTGTATCACTTTTTATAGTTTTCAATTTTAAGCAAAAATATTTAAGTGTGGCCTTTATCCCCTTGAATGTAGTAAGCATAGTTATTTTTCAGTTTGTGTCTGATAATTCCAATGTTGGGAAATCTCTAGGAAGCTGATTCAGTTGTGTTGTAGAAATAAATTGATGTATATAATGTAAGATGAAGTTAATCTTTCTCTAAAGAAGATTTTCATTTGCTGTCACCAAGTGCCTGGGGGTATGAGAACATCTTAATCAAATTTCAAATCTTTAACTTTTCTGGGCCACCTAGATGAGTTGAAACTGACTTCAGTCCATGGTTTCCTTCTGGTTCCTTCTTTATTTCTAGGTTGCAGCCCTTTAGAGTCTCAGCCGGAAGCCAATGCTGTTTTCACTGCAGTCCTCACCCTTGGTGGGTCTCAGACTCTGGCTTTGGTCCCCTGTGCCTGCAATGCAGGCAACAAACAACAAAGCTCAGCCTCTTAATGCTTCTTTGTTGGCAAACTCACAAAAGGCAAAAGCTGAGGTCACCTCTTTCTGGGTTCCTGACTTCTAGTGGATTTGAGCTTCTTACTCATTCCTAGTTATTTTGCTGGTTATTTGGTGCTGTTAAGATCATTTTACTATCTTATCTAGCTTTTTAAATTGTGTTTGTAAGGATACTTGGTCTGAATAACCTGGTCTGCTGTTTCTACGAGTGTAAGTCCAAATATTTCTTTGACTAACTTGTTCAGAAAGACTTGAAATTTCTACATTAGCCATTCCTTTGTGTTAGGGCTCCTCTGATGGTGCAAATGAGATACCTGGAAAAGGTAGACTTTAAGCTATGGTTGCCTTTTAATTCTTTAAAAGTTAGTTAGGTTAGTTCCTAGTACTTTGCAAAGCCCTAAGGGAAGGAGACAGAGGATATTTTGTATGACTGGAGAAGCAAAAAATACTTGTATGTGAGTAGTGCCTTAGGGTAGGAATTATGTAAGCAAATAGAATGTAATGTGAACATTTTTGAAGTGGGACTGTATGGAGGAGGGAGAATGTACTAAACTGAGGAGGGACTGCAGACAAATTTGTCGTTTAGTATTTTTGTTGGAAGTAGGTTCATTTTCATTCTTTCCTTCTTTACTTCTTTCTTTTCTTTCTTTGGACAGAGTCTTGCTCTGTTGCCCAGGCTGGAGTACAGTGGCACGATCTTGGCTCACTGCAACCTCTGCTTTCTAGGTTCAAGCAATTCTCCTGCCTCAGCCCTCCGAGTAGCTGGGATTACAGGTGTGCACCATCACGCCCGGCTAATTTTTTTTTAAATTTTTAGTAGAGGTGGGGTTTTACCATGTTGGCCAGGCTTGTCTGGAACTCCTGACCTCAAATGATCCACCCACCTTGGCCTCCCAGAGTGCTGGGATTACAGGTGTGAGCCACTGCACCCAGCCTCATTTTCAATAATAATTCTTTTTTTTTTTTTTTTTTTTTTGAGACAGAGTCTTACTGTGTCGCCCAGGCTGGAGTGGCGTGATCTCCACTCATTGCAACCTCCGCCTCCCAGGTTCAGGCAATTCTCCTGCCTCAGCCTCCTGAGTAGCTGGAATGACAGGTGCGCACCATCACACCCGGCTAATTTTTGTATTTTTAGTAGAGATGGAGTTTCAGTATGTTGTCCAGGCTGGTCTTGAACTCCTGAATTCCTGACCTCAGGTGATCCTCCCATCTCAGCCTCCCAAAGTTCTGGGATTACAGTTGTGTGCCACTGCGCCCAGCCAATTTTCAATAAAAATTCTGACAAATCTCTCTATGCCATGTAGGTGTCATGATTTTTATTTTTTATTTAATTTAAACTTTTTTTACATCTCAAGGACAAAATACAATTTCAAAAATCTTACCCACATCTATTTAAAATATAGGTACAATTTGCATTTGAATTCTGAGATTAAATCTATTAAATATGGAAGCCAAACAGATACGTTAGAAATTCTTCTAGGCAAACTAAGCTATGGTAGTCTACATAAATTGGTGTTCTTCTGTGATGGAGGAGTGTTAAAAATTTAGTATAACATACCAATATATTTTTCCTGTATAGATACTTGATTTGATATTAGTCACAGCCATTAATATGAAATGCCATCCATTTCTTTGTGATTAAATTGATGTGTCTATAAAGAACAAAACCAGCTCTCTTGTATGAAAACCTAGAATTCTTATGTGTTTACTGTTTACTTATTTTTTTCTCTTTGCTAGAAGAAAATACTAAGTCGAAGATTCCTATTATAGTTCCTTCTCTTCCCTGCTATGTTAGATCAAATAGCTTTTTGTTTTAGATTTGCTCACTTGCCTTTAAAAAACTGAAGGATAAAATGAGGTGGACAGAGAATTTTAGAACTGGAAGAGACCCTAAATATCATTAAGTCTCTCATGAACCCTCCTGTCCTACCCATCTCCTATTTTAAACGTGAAAACAGAGGCCCAAGGAAGATGGGTGACTTGACTTGCCTAAAAATATGAGGGAATTTCTCTCCAATAGCTTTTATATTCTCCATGAAGTAGGTCGTCAGCAAAGAGTGGCATAGGTAGAAAAATAGGTCTGTTACAGATTTGAGGAGACAAAAAAGACACTTAGAGTGTGGGAAGGCAAACTTTCCAGGAAACATAGTAGCCCTGCTAGGCAGTATTGGATATCCTTTGATGTTTATAGTTGTGAATTTAAAGTGAAACCAGCTAGCTTTGTTAGCTGGTTTTCCCCCTTTCCTCTATAATAAGCTGCTCTGGTACAGGCACGTAAAAGTGGAATGGAATTGTTCAGCTAGAGTTGAGATTTTACCAGGTAACAGAGGGAGAGAAGAGTAAGGGGTTTGAGAGTTTGAAAGAGGCTGGTTATTGTTGCATCTAAAGAGAACAGTAAAGATGAAAGTAACGGATGGTGAAAAATGATGAGAGCATTTTTTATTGGATTGGAGAACACAGTAAGTAAGGTGAGGGAATGTTGAATTTGGAGATAGTATAATGAACTAGAGGGGCAGGAGATACATTTTGAAGACCGGAAATTTGGGGCTGGGTGCAGTGGTTCACACCTGTAATCTCAGCACTTTGGGAAGCCGAGGTGGGTGGATCACTTGAGGTCAGGAGTTCGAGACCAGCCTGGCCAACATGGTGAAACTCCATCTCTAGTAAAAATACAAAAATTAGCCAGGCATGGTGGCGTGTGCCTGTAATCCCAGCTACTCGAGAGGCTGAGGCACGAGAATCACTTGAACCCGGAAGACGGAGATTGTAGTGAGCAGAGATTGCACCACTACACTCCAGCCTTGGCAACAGTGAGACTCCACCTCAAAAAATAAAAATAAAATAAAAAAATAAAGACTGAAAATTTGATTTTTGAGATTTTTGGTTAAGAATTTGGAGATGACGCAGTTATTGATGATGACAAGGTCCTGCGTGGATCATGGAAGTTGGTATTTGGAGGTGAAGAAGTTAAGGAGCTAAGAAGCCAGAGTGTTAGGTGGGTAATCCACATAGACTTTGAAGTCACTGAGAGTGATGGTGGGGGTAAGAGTGGAGAAGAGTGCTGGAGGCAATAGAGGGTACACAGTTGGGTATCATGTCAGAAGATCTTGGGTGTTTAAGAAAGGAGGAGAAATGGTTTGGAAGTGATAATTGGATGCAAGGAGCATATCTTTTGCCTCCCTCTAGACCAGGCTTGTCCAATCTTTTGGCTTCCTTGGGCCTCGTTGGCAAATTTTATGTCTTGGGCCACACATAAAATACACTAACACTAACAATAGCTGATGAGCTTGAAAAAAAATGGCAGGAAAAAAAAATCTCGTAATGTTTTAAGAAAGTTTACGAATTTGCGTTGGGCTGCATTCAAAGCCATCCTGGGCCATGCAGCCCTGGGGACAAATTTGCTCTAGACCCTTCAGTATCCTATTCCTATCTCCTGGCCTAAAGTACATAGGATGTGAGAGAAAAAAGACCCCCCCATTGAGAAAGCTGCACAGAAAGTGGTGTCATCTGATTTCAACTAAGATAAATCGGTGAAGACGACATTTATTGAAGAGTTTGAAGTTACAGGGGAGTTCGTTGATTAATTTATTGTACATTCATCTATTGTATTTTAGTACAGTAGTACTAAAGTAATACACTGGTTTTGTGAGTTACATAAATTTCCATACTATTATGGCATTTTAAACACTGTGTGTTTCAGAAAAACTCTAAACCCTTGTTTTTCCGCTGCTCTTGCACCACCACAACAATCATTAACATAGTAAAAGACATCTGTGTCTCATCTTGGGCAATTTACCAATTAAATGAATTAAAAAACAGACACCTGTGACCAAAGACGTGGGGCTTTTTCCCCACACACCAATAGTGGATGCTAGTTGGGTGTCCTCCAATTCAGTTCCCACACTGTCTATCCAGAAATACCATCAGATCCCACAGGTTGAGGGCTCAGGCCCCAAGACCACCCCCTCCTTCCCCCCAGTCCCAAGTCCTAGCCTCTGGAACTTCTGATTGGCTTCAAGTTGGGTTTCCCACTACCCCCTCTTTGGAGTCGATTAATTTGCTGGAGCACCTCACAGAACTCAGGGAAACACTTGCTTATATTTACTGGTTTACTATAAAGGATATTACAAGGGATGCAGAAGAAGAGATGCACAGAGTGAGATATAGGGGCAGGGGCGCGGAGCTTCCATGCCTTCTCTGGGTGTACCAACCTCGAGGAACCTCCACGTGTTCAGCTATATGGAAGCTGTCTGAACCCTGTCCTCTTGGCTTTTTATGGAGGCCTCATTGCATAGGTATGATTGACAACCATGTAGAAATGTGATTGGACAAAAAGTGCGTGATCTAAGCCCAGCAAGGCCTGTCTGTTCTGACTTTCCTTGGCCTCTCTGTGTAGCATTTCTTCTTTGATATGGGGACAGGACCCTCTCTGGAATGAGGGTTTTTGACCCAAAACCAGATTAGAGTCATGCCTTGGGTAGGTAAAAGGAGGACAGGAGAAGGCTAGAGAGAGAGATTCTGTTCCTGAGGCCTGAAGTGCCTCAACATTATTAAAAAAAAAGAGGACTATAATAAGCATTATAGTAGTGAAGAGCCAGGAACTGGCTGGGCGTGGTGGCTCACGCCTGTAATCCCAGCACTTTGGGATCGCTTGAGCTCAGGAGTTTGAGACCAGCCTGGGCAACATGGAGAGGCCCTGCCTCTACAAAAAATAAAAAAATTAGTTGGGCATGGTGGTGCAGCCTTGTGGTGCCAGCTACTCAGAAGGCTGAGATGGGAGAATTGCTTGAGCCTGTGAGGCGGAGGTTGCAGTGAGCCAAGATTATGCCACTGCACTCCAGCCTGGGGTGACAGAGTCAGACCCCATCTCAAAAAAAAAGAAAAAGATCCAGGAGCTGTGGATGAAAACATATACATATGTATTTCACACTGTGCTAAACCTGTTGTGGTATTCAGGTTTTCTTTTGTGGGAGGGGAAAACATGAAGAGAATAGTAGTTCAAAAACTTAAACATCTGTCATGGTCCCATAGGAATAATGTGTTGACCGGAATGATGATGTCCCAGCCCTGCCCACAAAAAACCATTTAATTTATATGCTGTATTAACTGCCATTACTACCATGTGTAACATTGAATAATGCTATTTCTAGAGGAAAATGAATTCAAAGTTTGAAATTGGGATGTCAGGAACATTTCATCTCCTTTTATTGCTCTAGTATAAGAGTTTTCTTCCTTACCTTACCATTACTGCCCCCACTGCTACTCTTTGCCAAGCAATTAAAGTGGGAATTCCCTGCTTCTAAGCTACTGGGAGGGCCTCTAATTTTGGGGGGGTCCAGGGTTTAATGATTAGAAATGAGAACAAAATTCAGATGAAAAAAAGAGCAGAGTTTCAGGAAGTCAGAGGATAAGGAGCTATCTGGGGAATAGTCTGATCTTTTAACGGCTCCCTTTCCCTAATCCTAAAGCAAGCACAAAATATTTTTAGAGCTTTATGATCTCTTATTGTTAGTAAAGATGAAAAAATAAATCAGAAGTGAGCAGGCTATCCTATGCTTGTTATTTTTTCACATGTATTTTTAACAGTATACGTACTCTTCATCCACTCAACAAATAATTAATTGCTACTAGATACCTGGGACAGTGCTTGTATAGTTATGAAGAAGAAAAAGCTTGTTGTTCAGAAGCTCATAGTCTAATGGAGAGAAATAGATATTAGTTGAGTTGGTACTTTGGGAGCATGGAGAAAAAAGCACCTGGCTGCTTAGGATAGGTATAGACAGCTTCACAGAATTGGGCCTTGAAGTATGAGAGGTAGTTCATTCATATTCTGCAGCTATTTGTGTACCTACTTTGGACCAGGCGCAATACTGGAATACATTTGAGAATACAATTATGACATACAAGAGTCTTGTCCTCAAACAGCTTTTAGTGAGAAAGAGCAATATATACGTAATCCCAAGTGTGTGGTAAATGAGATAGTTGGTAAGCACAGGGATCTATGGAAGCATTGGGGTGGGGGTGGGGGCAGATCTAACTCTGGAAGGAGGACTTAGGGAAGGCTTTTGGGAGAGGTCATCTAAATTGGGTCCTGTAAAATGGGTCCACATTATCTAGGTGAAAAAGCAGATGTAAGAACCTTCCAGTAAATGAAATGGTGTAGTGATTTGGTGGTGAGTGCACAGAATTCCAAATGGTTGGAGTGTAGCTAGAGTAGGTGAGTGGCGGTGGGTAAGGATGGAGGAGTGTGAAGGGCCAAGGCCATAAAGGACCTTACATATAGTGCTAATGAGCTTAGACTTTTACTTTATCACTGTTTGGGTGCTTTGAAAGGTAGAAAATACTAATCTTGGAGGGTCTTTCTAACAGCTGGCAATTAACAGATTTTTATTTTATTTTTTTTTATTTTGAGACAGAGCTTGCTCTGTCACCCCAGGCTGAAGTGCAGTGGCACAGTCTTGGCTCACCGCAACCTCTGCCTCCTGGATTCAAGCCATTCTCGTGGCCTAGCCTCCCCAGTTACAGACACGTGCCACCACACCCAGCTAATTTGTATTTTTAGTAGAGACAGAGTTTCACTATGTTGGCCAGGCTGTTCTCAAACTCCTGACCTCAGGTGGTCCACCTGCCTTGGTCCCCAAAAGTGCTAGGATTACAGGCGTGAGCCACTGCACCCAACCAGATTATTTTCTGTAAGTATAACTTACAGCAATTTTTTTTAAAGGTATTCCAGGCGGTTGTTAAAGATTTAAACAGTAAAAGAGTGCCACTCGGTTCTGTTCCCCAGAGGAAGTCACTGTTGTTTCTTGAGTATTCAAGCAGCATATTCTTAATATCAGAATAGTGTTAGAAACAAAACAGTTTCAAAAGGAGAAGGAGGGGCCAGGCACGGTGGCTCACGCCTGTAATCCCAGCACTTTGGGAGGCTGAGGTGGATGGATCCCTTGAGTCCAGGAGTTTGAGACCAGCCGGGGCAACATGGTGAAACCCCATCTCTACAAAAACATACAAAAAAAAAATAGCTGGGCTCGGTAGTGCAGGCCTGTAGTCCCAGGTACTTGGGAGGCTGAGTTGGGAGGATCACCTGAGCCCAGGAGGTTGAGTCTGCAGCAAGGTGTGATCATGCCACTGCATTCCAGCCTGGGCAACAGTGAGACCCTATCTCAAAAAAACCCAAAGCACCACATATCAAAAAAATTCCTTTACTGTGGAATTCCCAAGTGTTTTGTTGAGAAAATCTAAGTATTTGAATTAAATAGCAGACCTTCTTCAGAAAAAGATTAGGAAAAAGCCCTTACCATAGTATATGAGGTACAGACTCGTTCAGGATCAAGATCCTTATTAATAGCCTGTGTCTGTTTGAAATGGGAGAGTTCCCTGACCCCTGTTGCAGGATGTGCAACAGGGGAGTGGCTCATCTGTTCAGGCCACCGTCCATGCTCAAACCCCTTATGGGAGGGGGAGCACACAGATGGGCAGGTGCAGAAGCCGGGGCAAGTGCCCCTGGGCTCCGGCCCCCTGGCAGCATCCAGGGGTGGGAGCCTGCAGCTCCTGAAGCCCAGGTGGGCATGTGTTACAGTGAGCCCCTTTAGCCTTGCAGACGACTTAAGTGTTAACCAGCTAAGTACCCTCCTGGTACCCAGGTCCTTGTCTGGCATCCAGGAAGATTCAGGTTGTACACGGACTTGAAGGATGAATGCATGGGTTTTATCGAGTTGTGGAGGTGGCTCTCAGTGAGATGGATGGGTAGCTTGAAGGGGGATGGAGTGGGAAGATGATCTTCCCCTGGAGTTTGGCTGTCCAGTAGCCAATTTCCTCTCTGACCATCCCCAGCCAAACTCCTCTCGGCGTTCAAACGTTCCTTTTCTTTTCTCTGCTGTGCTGTTTTGCTGTTCTTCTGCTTCTCCATTTGTCTCCTTGTGGAGCAGGGGGTTTGGGGTTTTTATGGGCACAGGATAAGGGGACATGGCAGACCAGAAGGCATCTTTTGGATGCAAAAAAAGGAATGCCTCTTCCTATTTAGGGCTGCAGGTTTCCAGGCTTGGAGGTGGGGCCTTTGCTGGAGAGCTACCCTCTTCTACCCAGTATTTCCCTGTTTCCTGTCCGTATCATGTTGAGAGGGTATTTGAATGTGGAATGAAATTTATTCCAATTCTTAAACCTTTCTGCTTGTATAAAAGGTGTATGACACTTAAGATAATTCACCTGACCTTGGAGTACTTGGGAGAGAAAGTTTAAAAAGACTTATAAAGTAAATATGAAGTTTCAGTTTTAAAACATTGATCTATTTTGAAAAAGGGAATTACATTTATTAGATTGTCCTGATTTTCTTTTCTCTCTTCTCTCTGAGAACATAATATTAAATAGGCATTATGAACGCCTTTATTAGGTGACTCATTCTCCTAATGGTTTAAATGGGTCTATAATATATATTAGATACTATTAGGTTGGTGCAAAAATAATTGCGGTTTTTGCCATTGAAAGTAATGGTGAAAACGCAATTACTTTTGCACCAACCTACTCTTAGGGGTAGTCAGGTGATCAAGAGGTTTCCAATTTGATTGACATAGTCCAGTAATGCTAGATAGATTTTTTTTTTTCATTTTACTTAATAGTAAGTTGGGACCCTTGCAAACACTTATCTTCGGACATTCAGAGTGAAATAATTTTATAGTCTATACTTTTAAAAAATTCGGCATGTAGCAAGACCAAGGAAAGACATTCAAAAAGGAAGAAAATGGTATAGCATTAGGCAATGCCATCTGCAGTTGTTAAATATGATATTTTAAAAGCTTATATTTTCTCTTTCAAGGTAAGAATTTGGTAATATTGGTATAAGAACAAAAGTCTTTTGACCCAAGGCTTTGGTTTCAAGTTCTAAATGCCATTACTATGCCCTATATTTATTCTTTCATAAACACCCAATTTTGTTTTTAACATCAGTATTGAGATTTTTCTTATCAATTATGATGTATTTTCAGGGCTGATTTGTGTGTTATAAACTGATTTATCAGGTAATCTGGGCATTTTAGGACATTTTAAATATTAAATGAATGATCATTTTAATCTTGTTTTCTTGGGAAAAAGACTTTAAAAAAATCATCCTATGTGCTACTCTTTCTTGAATCCACATGCATAAGCATTTGGTGCTGTTTTGGTGACCTTCAGTCACTAAGCTTCTCAGTGGTAAAATGATATCTTTATGAATACAGTTTGTATTGTAAAATTGTACTTTTGGGGGCGGTCTTGTAGCTGTTTTAGGTTTTAAGTAGAGGTCAAAGTATTAAAAAAAAATTGAAGAAGACATACTTAAATATACAGGCAAGCATAAAACCTTGTTTTAAACATTTAACTTAAAAAAAAAAATCAGAATTTTATCCCCCCATAGGAAAGGATAGTTTAAAATGAGCATGTCCAACCCACAGCTTTGAATGCGGCCCAACACAAATTCATAAACTGTCTTAAAACATTATGAGATTTTTTTGCAATTTTTTTTTTTAAGCTCATCAGCTGTCGATAGTGTTATTGTGTTTTTTGTTGTTGTTTTGAGACAGAGTCTCTCTCTGTTGCTCAGGCTGGAGTGCAGTGTTGTGATCTCAGCTCACTGCAGCCTCCACCTCCTGGGTTCAAGTGATTCCCCTGCCTCAACCTCCTGAGTAGCTGGGATTACAGGCGCCCACCACCATGCCTGCCTATTGTTTTTTTGTATTTTTAGTAGAGACGGGGTTTCACCATGTTGGCCAGGCTGCTCTTGAACTCCTGACCTCAAGTGATCCGCCCACCTCAGCCTCCCAAAGTGCTGGGAATACAGGCGTGAGCCACCGTGCCCGACCAGTGTATTTTATATGTGGCTCAAGACAATTCTTCTTCCAGTGTTGCTCAGGGAAGCCAAAGTATTGGACATCCCTGGAAAACACTGCATACCCTGAAATTGAAGTTTTAACCGATTAGGACATGTTAAGAATTTAGAAAAATAAAGTTCTTACGCACAGTTTTTTCTAAATCTTTTGTTAATTGGGTAAAATGGTTGCCAGAGGTGATTGTGTTTTTTTTTGTTTTGTCAACATCATAGAATTTATAAACTTTTTTATAGAGAATATGACTTAGTTTTTTTTTTCCTGCAATCATATTTTCCAGTTGAAAAAGCTTTCGGCCATTACATTCAGCTATAAATTAGTAATAGTGTGCATATGATTTCTGATTATTTTTCCTCTTGAGCCAGAACTAGAAACTGGTCCTGTAATATCTGTGGATCTTGTTCTAATTATATATCCCTTTTTATTTGAAATACTTAGTATTTTCATTGCCTATATGGTGAATTCTGAGTTTTTAAACCTAACACACAATATTGAAATCTCTGCCCTGAAAAATTCCTAAACATCCTTGAAGTCTAGTTCTGTTACTACTTTCTCTCTGAAATCTTTTTTGATTACCTAGCTGGAAACGATCTAATCTCCCATTCTTTAACAGTACATTCCCTTGTATTAAAACTTCTGCTGTAAATGTCTTAGTCCTCTTCTAGATTATAAATTCTCTTACTCATTATTGTATCATCTACATTCATACATTGAACAAAAAGCACCAAGCCCTGTTATAGATGCGAGGGAAAGAGCAGTGCAGGAGAATCTTGGTTCTTGTCTTCATGGGATTTATATTCCACTTTGGAAAACAACGATGAGAGAGACAGAAAATTAAATAAATACATAGATAGAGCTTTTCAGATCTCAAATGCTTAGAATGTGAAACTCCATGATGTGGTAGAAAGTTTGAGGATAGCACCAGTGCGTTGATAAGGTGATCATGGAAGGTGTGATCTTTGAAAATTTGACATTTATGCCAAAACCTGAATGACATGAAGGACTAGTCATTTGAAGATTTGGAAGCAGAATTTTTGAGGCTGAACGAAAGGTAGTTCTAAGGCATAAGAAAGAGGTAGGTGAGGAAGGACAGGAGAAGTGATAAGAATCAGATCTAGATTATGCAGAGTTGTAAACCAAGGTAAAGAATTTAAAATTTATTCTGATTACACTGGGAAGCCAATGAACAGTTTGAAGTTTTTAAGGGCTCATGTCATTACATTGGGTCTACCCAGGATAATCTCATGATTTTAAGGTCAGCTAACTAATAAACTTAATTTTATCTGCCAAGTTCCTTTTACCATATAATGTAGTATATTCACTAGAGTAACACCAGAGGGCAAGTCTTGAGGGCCTAAATGCTGCCACATTTTGCATGCATAAGTTTTATTTAATCTAATATATATTTAGTATCTTACAAAGGCAGTGAAACAGAACTAACTTAGGGTAGCTGAGTTGTTGAGTCATCACAGTTTTTCTGATTTATTTTGCCTTTACTAATATGCCCACTCCTTGGCATTACCTCTTATTTGCCAATGCCCATACGATAACCCCAAACTCTGTTTCTCTTTAGTTATTTAACTAAATTAACATAAAGATGTCTCCTGCATTTAAAGAAATTTTGTTCCAGATATTTTCCAGAGAGATCTGTATTTTCTCATGGATAAAAATTTATGGGTGGATTCATTGTAGATTCTAAAAGGACATTTTCAAATGTTTGAGTTTTCTTATTTTTACCTATTCTGATTATAATAAATCCATTCATTCAATAAATATTTATCAAGTACCTACTGCTGCAGAGCCAGCTACTATATAGTAAGCATCAGAATGATAACAGTTGAACAAGTAACTTCTTATGAGGGATGAAGCTTGAAAAAGTACAAGCTGCTCTGAAAGGTACCTTAGTGAAGGAAATTGCTGCTGAGACATGGAGGATGAGGCAATATAGTCAGCATTGGCTTTGAAGGCAGACTGCCATTTCACTGTTGGGTGAATTTGGATACTTTTTAAAATTTCTTTGAGCCTCAATTTTCTATGCATGTGAATAGTGATTCCTTTATCTCTATAGAAGTTTTGTTAGGGTTAGATTAGATTGAATATATGAAAATGCCTAACGTAATGTTTGCCACTGGTTTAGAAGCATATTTATCATGAAACTGATGAAGTTTAGTGAACCTAATTGCATGGCCCTTTCTAAGGCCCTTGCAGGAGCAGCCCTAGCAATCTTGAATTAATTTGTGTTTTTCTTAAGGACCCTCCCACCCACCTGCCCCTTTATTATAGGCTGCTGGTCACCACAAAATCTGAATCTGCCTTTGGCCACAGGTTAAGTGAGAAACAAATGTTAATTTCTCTCTCCTCTAATGTTGTGACTTCAGTTAGTGTCCAACCTAGAAGTACTTAACTTAAAAAAAATGGAAAGAAATTATATATATTAGGTTGTAGGAATTTTATAAAATTCAGAAAAACCGAAATTCTTGTAATTCCTAGGGAGGAAACATGATATTTTATCTCTCTCTGCTTTTCTCTGTGTACATACGCAATTTATTTTTTAAAAGCTAGTTTATATCATATTAAACAGACAATATTCTGCATTTTCACATAATATATGGATTATATAATTATATATCATATAATTATATTTTACAACGTAATTTTAATCATCTTATAAATGTGCCAAAAGTATAATTAACCAAGCTGTTGTTAGTAATTGTTGAGGTTTTTTCTAACATTTCAGTAGTATAAGTAATGCCGAATTACAAATCTTTGTAGAGGTATCTGTACATAGGATAATTTCTTTTAATTGGGCTTGCTTGAGTATAAGAATTGCCTTTGTCCATTTTCTGCTACTGTAACAAAATACCTGAGACTGGGTAATTTATAATGAACAGAAATTTATTGGTTCATAGTTATAGGAGCTGAGACGTCCAAGAGCATGGCACCAGCATCTGGTGAGGGCCTTCTTATTGTGTCATCCCAAGGTGGAAGGAGGAAGGACAGGAGACGGCCAGAGCAAGCAAGGGATCAAATTTGTAGCCTCAGGCTTTTTAATAAAACACATTAATCCATTACTGAGGGTGGAACGTGAATACCTCCCATTAGGCTGCAGCTCCCAACACTGTTGCATTGGGGATTAAATTTCCGACACAGGCTTTTGGGGGACATACTCAAATCATGGTAAACATTTTAAAGACTTATGTGTCCTCACTGACCCTACAATATTATTTTAAAATATCATTGCCTATTTTTATAGTACTCTTGTGTTTATTTCTATTTCTTTGATCATTTGATATACTAAAACATTCTTCTGGGTTTTTTTGGTTTTGTTTTGTTTTGTTTTGTTTTGTTTTGTTTTAGACAGAGTCTTGCTCTGTTGCCCAGGCTGCAGTGCAGTGGCGCGATCTCTGTTCACTGCAGCCTCTGCCTCCCAGGCTCAAGTGATTCTTGTGCCTCAGCATCCCGAGTATCTGGGACTACAGGCATGTGCCACCTCGCCTGGCTAAGTTTTTTATTTTTAGTAGAGACAGGGTTTCGCCATGTTGGCCAGGCTGGTCTCAAACTCCTGGCCTCAAGTGATCTGCCCACCTTGGCCTCCCAAAGTGCTGGGATTACAGGCATGAGCCATTGCACATGACCAGAACATTTTTCTATGTATTTATTAGTCCTTCATATTTTTTCTCATGTTAATTGCCAGTACTTAAGCAAGATACCGGGAAAGCTTTTTGACAGGAAGAAGTAAGTTTCTTTCTCCTGTAAGCAAGTCCTGAGGCTGTATAACACTCCAAATTAAAAGGCTATTTCAAAATGGTTTCCCTACTGTAGTGCAGTGGGAACTTCGAGAGCAGAATCTAAAGGAGTGCTTGGTGTTTCTCATCCCTGGCAGCACATACCAAAGCTTGGGCACTACCCACAGATTCTTTCTTGGTGTTTTAAAAGCTCCTCGGAGTACTAAAGGGATTCTGCAGTGTAACAACTAAGCTCAGAAACTTAGTCCCGTGGCTGCATCACAACATTTGTTTTTCCATATACAGGGGCCAGAGTTTTAACTTAGAATATTCCGTTTCCTCAGTAGAAGGTTATATTTTACAATAATATTATTTAACAATTGCTCTACTATTATTCCATGAGGGCATCTTAATTGAATGCCCTTTGCAGGTTAATTTAAAATCACTTTTTAAAATAATGTTTAATGAACACCTATGTAGAAAACATCGTGATATACACCATGAGATATGAGACAAAATCAGGTGAGGGCTCTTCCCTTGGGATTTTAATAGTCAGGAATGGGATAAGAGGTGTATACACACAGGTACAAAATGTGTTTGTGCCATAAAAGATGTAGGAACAATGAAGGGAAAAGGAGATGAATTGATTCTAGGTGGGTTGCTGGATTACTTCATGGGAATTTATGTTTAAGCCAAACCATGATTTGGGCCAGTAGAGCAATTAATCATCCTTTACTTTAAAAAATTGTTTCAGTTTATAAAGCTTGTTCATAATACATAATGATCCTTATTACAGCTCTGCAAGATAAGTCAGTTATTCCCATTTTATAGATGAAGGAGTAGTCAAGCCTTAGAAAAGTTAAATGACTTTTCCAGCGTTATCAAGCTACAAAGTGAAAGATTCAGAACTTGAACCTAAGTCTTCAATCTCCATATGCTGGAGCCTTCTAAAGTATCTCAGTAGAGTATCAAAGAGCTATATGAGTAAGAAACTGTAAGTTTTAGAAAGGGCTGATAGTTAATTTTATTATTAGGATGCAAGTTCTGAAATAGTTGGAGATAAAGCTATAGTATGGTCAGCAGAATAATGGCTCCCTACAAATGTCTGCTTCCTAGTCCCCAGAATCTATGAATATGTTAGGTTATGTGACAAAAGGGAATTAAAATGGCTAATGAGGTAACTTTAAAATAGGAAGATCATCCTGGATTATTGACGTGGGCCAAATGTAAGGGTCTTTAAAGAGGTTACTTAAGAGTGGAAGAGGGAGGCAGAAAAATGAGAGTCAGAGAAGGACATTTGAGAAGGGGCAAGGTCAGTCCTGCAGAATGAGAAAGACTCAGTCCACCATTGCTTGCTCTGAAGATGGAAGTGAAGTGCTATGAACCATAAAATACAGTGGATCTGTAGAAGCCAGAAAGGATAAGGAAACAGATTCCCCCTTAGAGCCTCTAGAAAGAAGTGCAGCCCTGCAGACACCTTGGTTTTAGCCTAGTGAGACCCATTTTAGACTTCTGACCTACAAAACTGTAAGTTATCAAATGTGTGTTTTAAGACACTAAATTTGTGGTAATTTGTTTTGGCAGCCATAGGACATTTAATACGCCTAGGAACTATTTTATTGTAGGAAGACTAATTAACATGACTTCAGGGCACTCCATGACTAAACTCCAAACTGTCTCTGTTCCACTGTCAGCAGTAGAAAGACATGGAATGTTCTTGAGCAATAATGTGAAGAACTATTTTGGTGTTTGCTGATTAGAGAGGATATTGGTGAGAGGAAAATTAATTAAGATTCTATTAGATGCTAGGAACACTTCTTTTGAGACTTACTCCTTGAGGTAACATAGAACATACTGGTAAGTCTTGCCCGTAGAAGACTATGAATATATCTCCCAGTCCTGTGTGGCTGCTCACGTCTGTAATCACGGCACCTTGCGAGGCCAAGGCAGGAGGATCACCTGAGGTCAGGAGTTCGAGGTTACAGGGAGCTGTGCTTATGCCACTGCACTCCAGCCTGGGTGACAGAGCAAGACCTCATCCCTGAAAAAATGGGAGATGGTTAGGTGGATGGATAGACAGACAGACATATAGATAAAGATAGACACGTGGGTCAAGATCTCCCACTTAGTTTATACATCACTGAAAATCTCATTGCCATTGTAACGTTTCACCTCGTTCTCGTATCCCATGAAAAATACAGAACCAGTTAGGCACACATCTAACTTATCTCTTCTTAGGCTTTTCCATCGTACCACAACTAACTATAGGATCCGAACACTGAAAGGTTTCTAAATCTGAGCTTTATTTGATGCCTTAGTACCTGTAGAAGTTAAATTTATACTAGTAACTGTTTTTTCAATGCATAATTATTATTTTGAAAGAAAAAAAAGCTTGTTGATGTCTGTAGGCATAACTCTATTCTATGTCTAAGGTCTTCGGTAAAGAGAGACGATTAAGTTTATCAGTAAAGCACCAGAGTCAATTAAGGTGACTGAAAGGAGCACTAATTTTAATTCATTTTACACTAGTTAATATTGTCAATATTCTTCTTGTCAGTTTTTTAAACCAAAAGTCTTAAATTAGGCCAAAAGTGCCTAGGTAAAAATGGAATGGAAAGGGTTTTCTTGTGTGTGTTTTTGTTTTTGTTTTTGTTTTTTTTGAGATAGAGTCTTGCTTTGTCACTGAGGCTGGAGTGCAGTGGTGTGATCTCGGCTCACTGCAGCCCCCACCTCCCAGGTCCAAGAGATTCTCATGCCTCAGCCTCCCAAGTAGCTGGGGAATGTAATATTTAAGACATTAAGAATCCTATTAATCCTATTTAGTCATTTTTTTTTGTAGCTGCAGAAGGTTCAGAAGGGTTTTTTAAGTTGAATTATATGTTCATATTTACAACATTTACATATGAAACCATTTACTAAAAGCAATGAAGCTGGTTATAACAAACACTGATACTGAAAATAAGAGATATGTTTGTCAGTGCGGTCTTTAAACAGTGTTACACAATTTATTTCTGTTTCATTTTGATCAGAAAAAATATATATATCTTTTGAGACATGGTCTCTGTTGCACAGGCTGGAGTACAATGGCAAGATCTCGGCTCACTGCAACCTCTGCCTCCTGGGTTCAAGTGATCCTCCCACCTCAGCCTCTTGAGTAGCTAGGACCACAGGCGCGTGCCACCACAGCTGGCTAATTTTTTTGTATTCTTGGTAGAAATGAGGTTTCGCCATGTTGCCCATGCTGGTCTCCAACTCCTGAGCTCAAGTGAACTGGCCACCTCGGCCTCCCAAATTCCTGGGATTATAGGCATGAGCCACTGCACCCTGCCCAGAAAATATTTTTAATGCATATATATATATATATATATGTATATGTAGTGTAAATAACATCTTCAATCAAATAGAGATGGCAGGAGCTTTATTCTGAGCTATGTGCAAACTTGATAACACAAGGTAATGCTTCAGTAATTTTCCATGTTGAAATTTGGCCCAATATACTTTGATTATATATCTATATTTAATTATAGTTTTAAAATAGCTAAGCAGTTTTAAAAATTCAAATTAAACTTTTGTGGAATCTCTAAAAATAAGAAAAATATTACTGAGTAATTGGCAACATAAAATACAAAATGTTTAACTTGGCTTTCTTTTAGATTTGAAGCATAGTGACTAATGAACATATAATGGTCGTAGCTTTCTTTACAACTCTGTCATTTAAGTCACTGATGAATATCTATGATACATGCAGTAAAAATTTAGACAAACATTTTGGCTACAAACTGGTTTACTAAATAATAGCTTGAATCATAGTCTGAGTCAAGAGTAATAGGCTTACAATTGTGTCTTAGGGTACTAAGAAGTTCTTTTGAGGACCTTTTAAAAGGTATTCTTTGTTTTGAAAGACTGTTTTCCTTCTGGAAGTTCTAGGCCTTATGAGAAATTACCTATTCTGAATTTGTCACAAAAAATGACTTGTAAATAAGTCCTGTGCAGTGAATCATGTGCTTTCAGTAAGAGGATTTTGAAAGCCTTTTGTAAAATGAAGTCATTCTCATAAGAGAGTTATTTAGGATATAATCAAATTGATTTACATGCTTTTATTTATTTCAAATATGAAGGGAAATTGTTTCTAAATATATTTAAACTTTTAATAGAACAGTAGTATGCCATCAGTGTGGAAATAACTCACTTGTTAAATAAATATTTGGGGTGTATTTGCTGTATATCAGGCATTGTAACACAGGGACTAATGAAAGAGAAAAAAAACAAAGTACGAAAGGACAGCAGAAATAGCTCCATAATCTCACTTTCCAGGGATAACCTCTACGGACATTTTGTTGTGTGTCTATTGCTTTTCTAATATATACATTTTTTAATCAAATGGAATTGCCTCAAATATGCTATTTAATAGCTTGCTTCTTTTCATACTATTTGAAAATTAAGAAACGATTATAATATGCTTCATTTAAAAACTTTAAGTTTAGGCCGGGCACAGTGGCTCACGCATGTAATCCCAGTACTTGGAGGGACCGAGGTGGGCGGATCACAAGGTCAGGAGATTGAGACCATCCTGGCCAGCATGGTGAAACCCCATCTCTACTAAAAATACAAAATTTAGCTGGGCATGATGGCACGTGCCTGTAGTCCCAGCTACTTGGGAGGCTGAGGCAGGAGAATCGCTTGAACCCGGGAGGTGGAGGTTGCAGTGAGCGGAGATTGCACCACTGCACTCCAGCCTGGTGACAGAGCAAGACTCTATCTGGAAAAACAAACAAACAAAGAAAACTTGAAGTATAGTATCCTTTTAAATTTTAAATAGATAATAGAAACTGGTTTCCCCCCATTTAAACCAGAATTTAAGTTTAACTTTATATATTCTTGACAGTTTGGATTTTGTCCTTCAACCTCATAAAATTGGGAATTTAAGCATCACCTGGTTCGATTTAAATGCAATGTAGAATTTGCATTAAAATACTACATTAAAGCCTCAGATTTGTAGTAGCTAACAGCACTTCTATGTATGTGTCAGGGACTGCTCTAAATACTTCATATATATTAACTCCTCTATTCTGTACTTCTGTTACCGTTTTATACAGCAGGAAATTGAAACACTGAGAGGTTAAGTAACTAAAGTTACAGAGCTAGAGTGACAGGAGTAAAGCTTCAACTCAGGCAACCCAGACTTCCAGAGTTCTGATCTCCACTACTAAGCTGCTAGCATAGCTTTTCTGGTAACTATTTTTAATTCAAATATAATTCGAGTGATCTATCTAACAAGTCATCACTCTGACAACTCAGTGACTTGTAATGTAAAATTATTCATTGTAATTCATTTAATATTATTGTTTCTCTGTGCTGCAAAAATCATAGCAATCGAGATGTAATTTATTACTCTCCCTCCCACCTCCGGCATCTTGTGCTAATCCCTCTGCCCTGCGGACCTCCCCCGACTCTTTACTATGCGTGTCAACTGCCATCAACTTCCTTGCTTGCTGGGGACTGGGGCCGCGAGGGCATACCCCCGAGGGGTACGGGGCTAGGGCTAGGCAGGCTGTGCGGTTGGGCGGGGCCCTGTGCCCCTCTGCGGAGTGCGGGTCGGGAAGCGGAGAGAGAAGCAGCTGTGTAATCCGCTGGATGCGGACCAGGGCGCTCCCCATTCCCGTCGGGAGCCCGCCGATTGGCTGGGTGTGGGCGCACGTGACCGACATGTGGCTGTATTGGTGCAGCCCGCCAGGGTGTCACTGGAGACAGAATGGAGGTGCTGCCGGACTCGGAAATGGGGTAGGTGCTGGAGCCACCATGGCCAGGCTTGCTGCGGGGGGAGGGGGAAGGCGGTTTTCCCTCGCACTGTCTTAAACCGATGGCCTTTCCTTGGCACAGGGTCCACTGCAGCATGCCAAACGAGGAGGCAGGGGCGTCGTCCCCCCGCCCCCCACTGCAGCACTGGAGATGGATTTCCTGTACTTCGGATCCAGGGTTTTTGACAGAAGAGGAAGAAGGGGGAGGGGTAGAAGTGTTAAGGGGAGTCTGCTGAGAAAAGCTGTTTTTGAAGCTAGAAGGGGTTTTTGTTTTTATAATGCCATTTGACAGAGTGGAATAACAGTATCTAAGGAAACGGGTAGAGGACAACAAAGAATGGAGCATATTCATGGCGAGGAGCAAAAGCTCTACCCCACTGAAAGGCTTCTTTTCCTCCCTGGCGACAAGGACACATGCATTGGTGGCCAAAAGAGAGAGGAGACAAAACCGCTGCAGATGGCTGATGTGAATCTAGTGGAAAGAGCTACTGGGGATGAGAGAAAGAGGAGGAGGCAGGTACTGCAGAGCGTGAGTGGTGGTGTTGGTTGGTGAAATACTGGTCACCAGTAGTGTGCCTGCTTTTGTAAAACATCTAAGTAAACTCCCTGTGAACAGGGTGGCAAACAGATACCAGTGTCTTTGTTAGTTACAAAATGCAGTGGTAGTGGCTTTTTGCGGACGACTGCAGCAGTGCTTTTTCTCCCTCTGTTAGGCTGAAAAGACAACTGCAGAGGAATAAGAAACCTTGCAGCAAATGCTGGGGTAGAAGCCCATTTACAAGAAGCCATAGTTTATAAATGCAGCCTGAACAGCAGAAAAAAAATTACTGTTTTTTAAAGTAGGAAAAATGTCAGGCTATGAATGTTTTGTCATTGGAATGTATTGGACACTTTGATTCTACATCACGAAAGTGATGCTCAAATTCTTTGATTTAACATAAATCCTATAGGAAATCTTAATAAATTATGTATGAAACAGTGGATCTTTTCCTTTGTTAGTGAAGCTTTTATGCCATTAATTAGGTCATTCAAGAGCAAACCACTTTACAATGTAAATTACTTTGTCAAAAATTATGGTGAACAAATTTTTGTAGGCCTAATATTTAAGACCTATAGTTAAGTAATTTTATATTTCTCTTTGGTTGCTTTTAGATTACACTGAATAAATATTTAAGATATTTATTCAGTGTGCAAATATTTTAAATTAAAGCAACATGGCTTTTCTTCTAGATGTATTTCTGTTTAGTGAGTACTCATGAGATATACTCTTGATATAAAGTGTTTTTCATTGAGCTTTTTTTTCCTTTACCTAAATGTAAAAGCCTATCTTTATGCATATTTATAGTAGCCAGCCTGCCACAGCTCCCCACTCCCTGAACAAGGATGGCAGTGGCTTTGTAAAGCCCTCCAGGGTCAGTGACAGTGTCTCTTAAATAATGTTTATGTAATAGAAAGTCTTAAGATGACCTATTATATTGTTTCAGTAATATTTTCAAGATAATGCGGAATTGGGCTGGCTTCGATAAATAAGACTACATAAGTTTTTCACTGATAAATTTAAATAGTTCTTTAAAAAATTATTTCTGCTTTAAGAATTACTTGATCATGGATATCAGGGTTAATAGTACTTAGGAGCCGGGCGTGGTGGCCCATGCCTGTAATACCAGCTAAACAGGAGGCTGAGGGAAGCTGAGGCAGGAGGATCACTTGAGCCTTGGCATTCAAGACCAGCCTGGGCAACCAAGCAAGACCCTATCTCAAAAAAAAGTACTTAGAGTCTCTTTTTTAAAATCTGATGGAAACTATGGCTAGAACTAAAGATGTCACATTAAAATTCCAAATGACATTTAACAGCTAATATTACTCAGTTCTTTGAATTCCATTAGCATAGTGTTTGAGAGTCTATAAAACTATTATTTTTACATAAATTACCTTCTTTTACCATTTTAACAGCTCATTGTAGCATTATTTTTATTTTAAATGTTAGAGACTCCTATTCAAATATGTTGTGACTTTATCCAAGGTCAAATATTGTATAACAATGTAAAGAACTTAAGTCTTCTATTTTATTCTAATTCTATAAAACTATAATGCCTTTTATTACATACATACAAAATAATATATAACAGGTAATTTGAAAAACAGTGTAAGTCACTGACAAATTATTCAAAAAATGAAAAGGCAATCCTACTTGGTTGTGGATTTTTATCTACAATATAAGAATGCTTTAAAAAATACCTGGTGACTAAGCAAATGGAGAAGCAGCAGTTTTCATAATGACATTCATAAACGACTTTTTAAAGATCGTCTTATTAATCATATGAACACATTTAAGTAGAACAGTGTTAGATTGAGATGTTTTTCTGAATTAAATAAGAAATAAAGAACTAAAGTTTATTTCATTCCTCTTGTAGTATATCTAATCTATGACTGACCTATTGGCTTTAGTGGTCTTTGAAATTATTCACTGCTCTGATATGGCCTGAATTGTGCTGTTTAAGGAATTTAAAATTAAATATTCATAAATGTTTTATGAACTGAATTTAAGCTATTGAAGTTTTTTGTTGTTGTTGTTGTTTTTTCTTTTTTTTTTTTTTTGAGATAGGTTCTCACTTTGTCAACCCAGGCTGGCGTGCAGTAGCAAACATGGCTCACTTGCAGCTTCAACCTCCCAGGCTCAAGTGATGCTCCCACTTCCGCCCTCCAGGTAGCAGGGACTACAGGCGCATACCACCGTGCACAGCTAATTTTTATATTTTTTGTAGAGATGGGGTTTCGCCATGTTGCCCAGGGTGGTCTCGAACTCCTGAGCTCAAATGATCCTCCCACCTCAGCCTCCCAAAGTGCTGGGATTTACAGGTGTGAGCCACCATGAAGTTTTTCCATTTGCATTAATTGCTCTGTAGATTTTACCATTTTTGTCTGTTTTATAAACTGTTACTCATTTTATGAAATTTAACCAATCTTTTATACTTGTATATGTTTAAATGTTCTCTTCAATTTTGATCTCCCTTCTCCCCCTTTTCTTGTATTAGAATCTGAAACCTACCTATGCAGCACATAAAATGGGATAGAGTATTATGGTTCAGAAAAGATGGGTAATAGTTTAGGAAATATATTCACTACATATTTATTAGGATACCTTCTAAATATCATCTTTGAAAGATGCTGGAGTCAAATAAGACACGTGAACTAATCTCTAAGAAAACTCATGGTAGAATTATGTGAAATTTCATTACAAGTTAAACACTGCTTTGGCTACTCCTAGGATATTTAAAGATTTATATAATCTAAGATATCCTCTAATTTAGAAGAATATGGTGGATTGCTCTTTGAAACACTGCTTTTTCATAAAATCTGCTTAGAGTCACAGAGAATTTTTGAAAACTAAATTACTTTTGAAGTACTAAGTATCTTGAATGTACAATGAGAACATTAGGTGAATAGGTATGTTCTCAAAAGTTGACTTTGTAAATCAAATCATACATCATCAGTTGATACAAGGTAAGCCTTCTCCCCTTTATTCTCACACCCTGCTCCCACTCTTCTTGTGTGTTTAATATGCATAAATTCCTGAGAAATAGCATCATTTTGTGAGTCTGTTTTTTACAGTTAATGAGATTTTTTTTAAAATTTTATTGTGATAAATATACATAAAATTTACCATCTTAAGCACTTTTAATTGTACAGTTCTGTGGCATTAAGTTCATTCACATTGTTGTGCAACCATCACCACCACCCATCTCTAGAAATTTTTAATCTTCCCTAATTAAAACTCTGTGCACATTAAACACTAACATGCCATTTTCCCCTCCCCTCAACCCTTGGCAACCACCACTCCACTTTTTGTCTCAAAGAATTTGACTATTCTAGGAACCTCTAATAAGAAAAACCATTTAATATTTATTCTTTTGCACCTGGCTTATTTCACTTAGCATAATGTCTCGAAGGTTCATCCATACTGTAGCCATGTGTCAGAATTTCTTTCCTTTTTAGGTCTAAATGATGTTCCATTGCATGTATATGCCACATTTTGTTCATTCATCTGCCA
Organism: Pan paniscus; assembly: GCF_029289425.2. Lineage (NCBI taxonomy): Eukaryota > Metazoa > Chordata > Mammalia > Primates > Hominidae > Pan > Pan paniscus. The sequence goes on from NC_073253.2 coordinate 108,001,263, forward strand.
GTGGACACTTCAGGTTGTTTCCACCTTTTGTCTATCATGAATAATGCTGCTGTGAACGTGGGTGTGCAAGTGTCTGCTTGGGTTTTACTTTTTTTGTGTGTACTCAAACTTGTGTTTTTAATTTACATAATTTTTGAACATTATTAACTCAATACTGTTTTTAAGATCTATCCATTTTACTTTATGTCCATCTAGTTTGTGATGCTAACTCTGCTCTATAGTATTCTATAGTACCTATCACTGTTCCTCCAGTGAAGGCCGTAAGTTTTCTCCAAATCCTGTTAACCACAAACACTTTTATGATATACATTCTTATACATATCTCCTTAGGGACTATGTTATTTATGTATTTCTGTATAACAAATTGTACCAAAACTTAGTGGCTTAAACAGTTTCTGTGGGGCAGGAATTCAGGAATGTCTTAGTTGGATGGTCTGACTCAGGCAGGATCTCTTATGAAGTTGCAGTCACGATGTCAGTCACAGATACAGTCATCTGAAGGGCTTGACTAGACTGACGGATCTTCTTCCAAGATGGCTAACTCAGATAGTCTCAGTTTTTCATTGGCTATTGGCAAGAGACCTCAGTTCCTTGTCACGTGGGCCTCTCCATGGGGCTGCTTGAATGTCTTCATGACATAGCAGCTGGCTTCCCTCAATGATTCTAACAGAAAGGCCATTTATGACCTAGACTCAGAAGCCACACACCATTGCTTCTGCTGTATTCTCTTTATTAGATGTGAGTCACTAAGTCCAGCCCACCAAAGAGAGGCATTAGGATCCACCTCTTAAAGGAGTAGGGTCAAAGAATTTATGATATATTTTAAGATCATTACATCGACCAGTGAAACAGTTTCACTGGATTTATCCCTAGGAGAGGGATCACTGGATAATAGGGCATTGTTTCCTATTGCTGTTGTAACAAATTAACACAAACTTAGTGGTTTAAGAGAACACAAATGTATTATCTTGCAGTCCTGGAGGTCAGACACGGTTTTCACTGGACCAAAATCAAGATATCAGTGGCTCTGCATTTCCTCTAGAGATTCTATTGAAGAATCCATTTTCTTGCTTTTCTTCAGCTTCTTGCATTCCTTGTCTCATGGCCTCTTTCTCCATCTTCAGTGCCAGCAGCATTCTAAATCTCTCTCTGAATCTGACCCTCTGCTGCTCTTGTCACATATTCTTCTCTGACCCTTCTGCATCCTTCTTAAAAGAACCTTTGTGATTACATTGGGTCCACCCAGATAATCCAGGAAAATCAGCTTCAAGATCTTTAACTTAATCACATCTGCAAAGTTCCTTTAGCCACATAAGGTAACACATTCATAAGTTTTGGGGACTAGGATTTGGCCATCTTTGTGGGGCCATACACAGGCATACTCATCTGGTTCTCCATTTTTTTAAGCTGAAGGATTTTTTAGTTATTTTTACTTTTGTGAATGCATGTTACTTTCTTTTGGTAAATTCAGATTTTCATTTACCAAGTTTATTTAAAGCATAGTATAATATATAATGATCACCAAGTTGGTAAGCAGATATTCATTGTTCAATTAGATTCTTGATTTTATCATCACTTAATTTATATCAGTGTATCAGCTACTTCTGACATAGTCTGTAATAGAAACTGAGAAACGTTAAAGCAACACAGCCTTATTAAATTTCTCTTTGTATCTTTTAGACTCGTTATAACACCAGTTCTGTGGGCGCTTTGTTGAAACTTGATCTGTCATTGTCTTACCAGTCATTGAACTTAGGGCCCACTCTAATCCAGTATGACCTCGTCTCAAACTTGATCCATTTATGAAGACTGTCCTCACATAAGGTCACATTTGACATGACATTTTTTGGTGTTTTTTTGTTTGTTGGTTTTTTTCCCTCTGTTGCGCAGGCTAGAGTAGCTTCTGGCCTCAAGCAGTCCTCCCAACTGAGCCTCCCAAGTAGCTAGGATTACAAACATGTGCCACCACAGCTGGCTAATTTTTAATTTTTTTTTCATAAGGAGAGAGTCTCACTATATTGCACAGGCTGGTCTCGAACTCCTGTCTACAAGTGATCCTCCCACCTCAGCCTCCCAGAGTGCTGGGATTACAGGTGTGAGCCACTGTGCTCACACCTGTAACATATCTTTTTATGAAACACAGTTCAACCCATAACACTCCCTTAATACTTGGTACCTTGTGAATAATAAGATACCTAAATACGGTACCTTGTGGATAACAAGGCATATTGTCTTACTTTTTTTATGGAAAAGTCATCTTGGACATTCTCTGAACTTGTGCCCTCTCTTTCTGTTGTCTGCCCTCTGTGGCTGATAATGCACCCTTTCTGTTCATTCTTACATGTATATTTGTCTTTTATGTGGCTGTCGCTGAGTAAAGCATTTTGGGAATTACAAAAGCTAAGTATTAGATATAGACCTTGTCTTCAAGATATTTATGCTCCAGCTGGGAAGACAAAACACCCCAAGGTAAAATGGAATAATTTGAGAAGTTAGGCCAAATTGTATAGTATTTACTGTTCAGCCAGCAGGAAGATTCATTATTGGCTAGAGACGTCAGGAAGGTTTTGTGTAAGAAACTGAGCTGGGCCTTAAAGGATGAGGATATATTATAACAGCAGAGGAAAAAAGGATGTGGTATTCAGAAAGGGGAGGAGGTATAAACAAAAATATAAAGGTGAGAAATAGTTTGTAGAGGAAAGTGAGGAGAGACTTACTTGAGGAAGGTTATCTTGGAACTTAATAGGAAATAAGTTTTGAAGGTAGACTATTATCAGATATAATAGATTGTGAACACCAGACAGAAGTTATACAGTCTTTGAGAGCATGAGCATTAAAAACAAATACAGATTTGAATTCTGGCATAGGCTCTTGATATGTGTTCTTAGGGAAGTTATCTACTGTTTTGGAGTTCCATTTTTCTTAACTCAAAAATGAGTAACACCTACCTCATAGGTGGTTGTGAGGATTAAATGAGTTAATATATAGAAAGCATTTACATTACGTGAGATATTGTAAGTACTAAATAGATATCAGGCTTTCTGAATTTCACATATCAAATACATAAAAAATAAGGGCATATATAGGATTTAAATAATATGCTGTAGTCAAACAGTTATAGAACTTTATATACTTTTCCTTTTAAAACATTTTTAGTAAAATTTTTATGAAAATTAGTCATGTTCTTGACTACAAGGCAAACCTTTAATAATTTTCAGATGGTAACAATTTTATAAGCAGTAGTCTTCCATTAATCTAATAAACAATGTATCAATGACAATAAAAAGATGACTCAAAAAGCCTTATATACCTAACAGTTGAAACAGATCTTTGAAGTATCCCCTAGATCAAAGAGGAAATCAAGATGGAAGTCATGAGTTATCTGGAAATAAAGAGGGGAACACTTCATACTAAAACTTGTGGAATGTAGATAAGGCTGTACTAAGAGAAAAATTGATGTCCTTAAAATTTATATTATTAAGGATGAAACGAATAAGTGAATGTTTAAGTAAAGTAAGGAAATAAATGAATTAATATTCACTGTATTATTATTATTATTATTATTATTATTATTATTATTATTTTTTGAGACAGAGTCTCACTCTGTCGCCCAGGCTGGAGTGCAGTGTTGCAATCTCGGCTCACGGCAACCTCCACCTCAAGCGATTCTCCTGTCTTAGCGACCCCCCCACACCCCACACCATAGCTGGGACTACAGGCGGGTGCCACCACGCCCAGCTAATTTTTGTATTGTTAGTAGAGACAGGATTTCACCATGTTGGCCAGGCTGGTCTCAAACTCCTGACCTGCCTCCCAAAGTGTGGGGATTACACGCGTGAGCCACCACGCCAGCCTTTCACTTTAAATAACTATTAAAAATAACAAAGTAAACCAAAGGAAAATAAGAGGATATAATTAGTAAAGATAAAGAAATTGATAAAATAGAAAATAAAGTAGTGGAAAGGATATGTTGATGTTTTTGTTTGTTTTGGTAAACACCAATAAAATAAATGAAACCCTAAAAAGTTTAAAGGAATAAAAGGCAAACAGAACATCAGTGAGAAAAGATACCTTCAGATAAAGAATTTTTAAATGACAGAATATATACAACTCTGACAATACATTTGAAAAACTAGAGGAAAGAAATAGTTTACTAGTGAACTATTAATGAATAAACTTAATACAAGATGGAGAAAGTATGAAAAGAGTAAACCACAGAAGAAACTTTAAAATACTTTAAAAAAATCTTAGCTCTAAAATGGCACCTCTTTTGAGTATCCGTCACTTTGATAAGAAAAAAGAAAAAAGTCACCTTCTGATTTGAATTCTAGCTGACTTTCAAAGAATAGACACTATTCAAACTATTCCAGACCATATAAAAAGATGAGATAGCATAAGCTTAATTGAAAACCTATTTCAAAATACTATAAAAATTTAAAACTATACATTTCCTCCACCTCCCAGGTTCAAGCTAGTCTCTCACCTCAGCCTCCCAAGTAGCTGAGATTACAGGCATATGCCACCACACCTGGCTAATTTTTGTATTTTTAGTAGAGATGGGGTTTCACCATGTTGGCCAGGCTGGTCTTGAACTCCTGACCTCAAGTGATCTGCCCGCTTCAGCCTCCCAAAGTGCATGGGATTACAAGCATGAGCCACCGCCACCTGGCCAATGCTTTGCTTTTCAAACTCTTCAAAGGGTATGTAATAAAAAGGAAGGCTTACCACCAGACACCATACCTTGATTCTATCAGCAGTGACTGTATTTTTGTATGTTCTTTAAGTGATATTTTTTATCCTTATGCACTCCTTTATTTTTACTGGAAGAGGAGGGACCACATGAGGCATTAGTGATGAGCATTCTTTTTTTTTTTCTTGGCTTTTGCCTGTTTTTTATGTTTGTTTGTTTTGTTTTTCATCAACCTCATTTTTACATCAGCCTCATTCTTCTTAATACCAATGTAGTATTTCACTGTACAGATGTGCATTATTTATTTTAACATAGTTGTGCTTTTATAGCAAATTGAAACTTTCCCATTTGTTTGAAGTACCCTAAGAATCTCCTTTATTACTCCTAGTCTAGTAACGGACATCATTACTTTAGAGAACTCTACTTGGCCCTCTGTGTGTCTTACACCCGTTAAACAAATTAAAATTAAAATGTTCCATACCATCCTTTGAAGAGGGTGTACACCATTTAAATATCTTTACTTAAAAAAATAAAAGTCTGCTCTCATAAGCAATGAAATGTTTTTCAAACATTTAAATCTCTGTTCCTTTTTGCAAGTTATCCTAGTGTGTTGTATGAGGAATAGATGCAGTTTTTTCTTTTTCCTCATGGCTGTCCTATTTCCCAGCACCACTTTAAATTCCATCTTTTTACAAGTATTGAGATGCTACTTTAATCATATACTGAATTTATATATATTTACTTCTGGATTTTAAACATTGTGTTCTCGTGGTTGATCTATTTATGTACTGGTATTGTAGCTTTTTAAAAAACTTTTAATTTTAAATAACTTTGGACTTACAGAAGAGTTGGAAAAATAGTACAGAGAGTTTCTATATACCTTTTACAGATTCCCCAGATGATTAACATCTTATATATCTGTACTACAATTATCAAAACAAAAAAACTAATCTATTGGTACAATATAGTTAACTACATTTATATGGTTTTAATTATAAAGGCTTTGTACAATATTTTAATATGTTGTTGGTTTACTCCCTGCTCTTCTTTCATATTTTCAATTTTTTAAATGTCTAGCTGCAGAAAATAAACAAAAGCTTTATATAGTATTTTTACTGGGACTGTAAAATTTATAAGTTAGCTTAGGGAGAAATGGCATTTTTATGTTGCTGAATCTTGGTATACCAGAATAAGAAACGTCTTTCCATTTGTTGAAGTCTACTTTTCTATCTTTCTCATATATGTTTTGGACTCTTTTTGTAGTTTATGCCCAGATATTTGCATTTTTTATTGTAAATGGGATCTTTTCTTTCATTTATCTTCTGTCTGGTTTCTCTCCCCTATGAAGGAATGATTTCTGTATATTTTGTACTATACTGTATTACCAAATTATATTATTATAATAATATTTCATCGATGCTTTTGTATATTCCAGGTGTATAATTGTGTTATCTGTGAATAATGTTCCGTTTCTAATTTTTTTCTAATTTTATTCATTAATTTGTGTTGACTAATATTATGACTAATAGAATGGTACCCTGACTGTAGGACTATATCCAGTGTTTCCACATTAAGTATGCTGTTGGCCTTGGGGCTGATAGATCATGTTAAAGAAATGTTCTTTTTTATTCAGTATTTTCAACAAGAATGGGTATTAAATTTGTAAAGTGTCTTTTCCTCATCTTTGGCATGAACATATGATTTTTTCCCATATCTATTATGTTAAATGATATAATTAATTTTCTAAGAGTGACTTTTTCATTGTAAATTATATTTTTCATCTCTTTTGGGATCAGTTCTGATAGATTATATCTTCTAGTAAATTATTTCGGGTTTTCAAATTTGTTTGCATAGAGTTGAGCAGAGTCATCTTTTATGATTCTTTTGCTTTCCTGCCTTCTTATTCATATTTTCCTCATTTCATCTAAAAATGCTGGAAAATATATCTTTGTTTTTCCATGAAAACAAAACAATAAAAGCAGCTCCATTAATGTAAAAAAGAAGTGATCTCAAACTTCTGAAAATAATAATCCTCCACATTTAATTCTGATTATCTTTTGCCAGCCTGAAATTTTTTGCTTCCTTGCTTTAATTTCTTACATTACTTGTAAATTTATTTTCTAATGAACATTTGAATAAAAGTCTAGATAATAGTCCTTGTGCTTTCTTCTCCCCTACCCCACACTTACAAGGTGCAGCAGTGTCTTTAGTGGTCATCTTAACTGCAGAAAAACAAATTGAGAGGTTTGCATGCTCTCAGTAAAGTGAAAGATTGGGAGGTTTTCCCCATTTCATGGTGTGTGGCAGCTGTAATGTGATCACACAAGTTTCAAATGTGAAAAATGTTTTAAAGATATATTTGGTATGCAATTCTTGTAATTGCAAAAAAGGCATTCCAAAGTAAATTTATGACTTCACAAATTTTGTATGACTTCACAAGTTTTGGATTAGGGAGGTATGGCTGCAGCATCCTAAAACAATATAAGGTTGGGTATTCTTCCATGAAACTTGTTATTTTTTCCATAAAATTAGATTCTTTCTAGAGCAGAAAGAACTTTAATGATTGGGATTCTGGAGTTAAGGGAAGAAAAGATGATTAAAAGTTTAATTGTTCATCTGAAGAGTTGATTTTTTTATTCCTGTAATAAAGGGTACTTTTAGCAGTCTCTGCTCATCTTGCCCATCCGGCTCTTTTTGTGGTTGTGTAAGGTTATAACTTCTGTGTCTCAGTAAACTTGTGCGTGCCCATTTTTTCTCTGTTACTACCTTTTCTCTTATTTTGTTTTATTATTTTGATGTAAAATTACCTGTTAATTTTATTTGAAATGAGAAATTTTAAGGTTCACATTATTCAAATTCTGTCAGATCCCTACCTCTGTCATATGGTTTATAATGTGCTGGGTATTTTCAGACCTGCTTATTAATAAGATGTAAAACAAAATAATGATCACTCCTGTGGATTTTTCCTTTATTTTTGAGATGTCTCCTTTGGCTGCATTACTTCTTCACCCCTTGTCCATTGATCAGAGGAGGGGTCTTAACTATGGGTGAACCCTATATCTTACTGAAGAGGTTATGTTACATGTATATTTTCATAATATAACTTACATTTACATAGTACTTTTATTTTTTAGCATACTTTTTTTATTAATCCTAATAATATCACTGTAAGTTATGTTAAAGCAGATTGTAAGTGTTCATTTACAAATTGTGAAATGAATTAAAATGAAAGGGCAAAGATTAAATCATGACCAGGCCTGAAATTAACACACAAGACTCAATTTTTTTCAACTAAAGACTTTTGTAGGTGATCCCTGCCTGCAGGACTCCCCTTCCTCCTCAGATGTCATTGGATTGTACCAGGTTTACTGTAGATTCTAGCCGTTGTAGAACTAACTAGATCTAAGATGAGTCCCCTGATTTCCTTTGGTAGAGTCTTCCAATTGCTGAACTCCAATATTGTCGTGACTAGCCAGTGTTACAACCTGTCTGCTTTATTCTGTGTAATGGATTTCATATTACAGAGGCATTTTTTTAATGTCAAGATGTTTAAGTATTGCTTAAGTGCAAACTACTTAATACTTTTTAGCTATTAAATAATTAAGATAGGCAGGATTTTATTTGTTCCAAAATGATTTGACCTAAACTAAAAAGAGAATGTGGATCTCCTGAATCTTACTTGGTTAATCTTAATATAACTCCTAGCATTCTATAATTGTTCCTAAAGTCCTCTTACCTGGCTATCTTTTGTATCTTCTTTGTCTCTCCTCTTCTTTCCGAGTCATAATAACTGCCAGACTCTGCTTCATTTCTCTTTGACAGTCTCTACTCCTAAGGTCATCCATTCTCTTTAGGTATCTTTTGGCCTCAGTTTGAGCACAGCAGATCCCAAGACCACATATGCCATAGCATAGGCTATTATAGTCAACCTTTTGAATAAATGTGATTGAACTTTATGTTAGTAATTCTTATTTACCATCTTCCTATCAAAAAGGCTTAAAGTCTTCATTTAATGCTCTCCTTCATGTCCATTTTGTTAAATGATTGCCTTTTAATGACATCTTAGAACTTCAGAACTATTTCACCATGGAGGATGTGTAAGATTAGCCTTTTATCAAATGAAAAGTGTGAAATGGAATATGTAATCTCATTAATCCATTCTGGCTCTAAAATTCTGTGACTATCAGATAAAATTCAGAAATAAAATAGTATTACTAATATAAATAATTTTTTTATCATAATTATATTTCCTAAGTTTTGCCTGTAAGAATGGGTAAAATATCTTTAAAACCTTGAAGAAATTATTACTTGATAGAAAGTTTAATCCATCTGTGAGAAGGCAAATGTATTCAGACACAACTAAAGTTCTCTCTTCTATTTTAATTTCATTTGTCTTGAACTAAGACTCCACTGTTTCATCCTCTTAGATGCTGCTACTTGAACAATATTGTTTTGAGACCAAAAACTAGCATATTAACACAATTCTTCTTAAACGTCTTAAGAGTTTTGTTTCCTTTACCCCTTTCTTTAAAAACAAGCAGCCACTAAATTTTTTAGTAGTGAATTTCAAAATCCTTTTTAACCTTATAGGTCCAAGGGTAGCCAAGGATGGCTGCAGCTTCATATGATCAGTTGTTAAAGCAAGTTGAGGCACTGAAGATGGAGAACTCAAATCTTCGACAAGAGCTAGAAGATAATTCCAATCATCTTACAAAACTGGAAACTGAGGCATCTAATATGAAGGTATCAAGACTGTGACTTTTAATTGTAGTTTATCCATTTTTATTCAGTATTCCCTCTTGTAAACTTGAGGTAAGACACTACTTAAAAGTGTATTTTACATTAAGCAATAATATGTAAACTCTTTCTTGCAAAAGTTAGCATTTATATTTTTAAATAAGATATATTGAATTCATTCAGTGAATCATATAAAGAAAATAAGTGTAAAACTCCAATGGCTAGTTAGTTCTTAGTTCTTTTTAAGATGAAAGAGAAGAGACCAAATATAGCATCACTATACTGAGGCAAGGTTTTCTGTGTAGTTCATAGAAACTAGCCTCATGATTTTAGAATATGCCTTGAATATTAAGTGTAGCCTTCCTCCCCAACTCCCTCAGATCTTGCCACCCCTTAAGTACTGCAATGATAGGTGATCAAGAAAATCAGGATACCCTACTGGGAAGAGCCATGAACTGAAAGTCAGTACCTGGTTCTATCCCTGGCTTTCCCACAAACTGAGCTATATGACCTCTGTATATTCTTCAGAATTTAAGTTGTCTTATTTGGCAAGTACAGGCATCACGCTAGTCTAGATGATTTCCATGGCACCTTCAAGCCCTAAAATTGGCTTGCCAAATAGTACTGAAAAGTTCTGATCACCTCCAAGACAAGTTAGAAAATCGTCTATAGTGGGGAAAATGTTCTGGTTTCAAAATAATTGAGGTTAAAACTTTAGCCATTTTAATTCCCACTTAGGCAGATTCTCTTCTGACTGAATTTAATAACTTCATAGAATTGGACATCATCAACAAAAATATTACTTCCACTGGGTGTGATGGCTCAGGCCTGTAATCCCAGCTCTTAGTGAGGCAGAGGCAGGAGGATAGCTTGAGCCAAGGAGCTCGAGACCTGCCTGGGCAATATATAGCAAGACCCCGTTCTCAAAAAAAAAAAAAAATTACTTCCTTTATAAAAAAAAAAATCTTCCTGCTTTGTGTTGTTTCTGCCTCTTGGCTATTTTAACATTTGAGTTCCTGGTCCAGTTCTTCCTGTCTGTTCACTACTCTTATTCCTTACTAATTTCCTATTCTATCCTAGTTTTTTTCCTATGCATTTCAAGGTTTCCCTTATTCTCCAGACTTTTGTGTGTCACTGAGGTAACTGTTTCTGCTTCTCTTTTACCCTTTATATTCAGTATCATCACAGCTCAACCTTTGCTCATGTGTCCTATTCTCTTTTTCCATCTCTCTATCAATCTTTTCTACTCTTAATTAGCCTCTTCTGTGGTAAAACTGTCCCCAGCAATGACAGACATCCAATATACCTACTTCAAATCCCTTGGGAAATAAGGTAGACTATAAACAAACATTTTATTCTTTCCACAAACTATGGGTGACCTAAAAAGACTTGCATTAGTTGCCTAACAGGTTAAAAAAGAGTAGTTTGGTATTTTAACATTGATCAACACATTACATTTCAAATCATTATACTTGGCATGTGTTTTTAAAAGTTTTAAAATACAGAATTAAAATATTCTTTCATCTACTTTAGTATGGTATATTTCGCAGAGAACTCCTCCTGGCAGGCCTATTTAGATAGTACATGTCTGTTTTGTAGTGTAGAACTCTGAGATCTCTTTTTTAAAGTTTGTTTAATTCCTTAAGCAATTCAAAACTCATATTTGAGAGACAATGTAACTTACCCTTAGATCCATCTCCACACTGAAGTGTAATGTCTCTCAGAGTGACAATAGAAGTCACACCCTCAAATTTCTACAGTGGAATATCTAGTTGATCATTTATATGTGTGGTATAATACAAGTTGAGTATCCCTTACCCAAAATTGCTTCAGGCCAGAAGTGTTTTGGATTTTATATTTTTTCAGATTTTTAAATACTTGTATTATACTTCTTGAGCATTCCTAATTCGAAAATCCAAAATCTGAAATGCTCCATTGAGCATTTCGTTTGAGTGTCATGTTGGTGCTCAGAAAGCTCAAGACTTTGGAGCATTTCAGACTTCAAATTTTCGGATTTAGAATGCTCAACCTATATACATCAGGAATAGTGGCACTTCAGATATACCTGAAACCAACCATAAATTTTATTTTACTCAGCATGTGCTTCAACAGACATCTTGTGAATCCATTAACATATTTCCTTAGAATTGGACATGTGGTACCATAACAATTATAGCCCTATAATGAAATTATATCTCTTTTTAAGGTTTTATGCTGTGAAAGAGCATAAACCATGAGCTATTTATTTTGTCTTAGAATATTGTTTTGTGTAGACACTTTTGAAACCATTGGCACTTCCTACTGTGGATTAAAATTAATCCACACAATGGTTATTTCTCCCAAAATCACTTGCTAGACTTTGTAATACCTTATATAAACTCGAATCACGTTTCCTGTTCATTAATCTCTTTACCCCCAAAAAAGGCAAAAGGAGGCTGGGCACCGTGGCTCATACCTATAATCCTAGCACTTTGGGAGGCCAAGCAGAAAGATTGTTTGAGCTCAGAAATTTGAGACCAGCCTGGGCAACATGGCAAGACTCTGTTTCTACAAAAAAATACAAAAATTAGCCAGGTGTGGCGTATATCTGTGGTCCCAGCTACTTGGAAGGCTGAGGTGGGAAGATTGTACTCCAGCCTGGGCAAAAGAGCCAGACCTGGTCTGTCTGAAAAACAAAAACAAAAACAAAACAAAAAACAGCAAAAAGTAGGTCTCCTCCAACCGGATTACTTAAAGTCTAAAATTTATGTAGTAGTACCATCTAGTGGCAAAAGAGGACACTGCTTTGCTATTTGATTATATGTGTCTTTGTAGCAGCCAGGGAAATAAGTGTTTATGGGTTAGGGAAATGTGAACACTGTATATTAAGGAAATATTTATTTTTAAGTATAATGATATTATTGTGTTTGTGTTTAGAAAGAATCCTTGTTTAAATATACATATTGAAATATTTACAAAGAAGTTGTATGATGCCTGAGCTTTATTTTCAAAATAAGTCTGGGGCAGAGGGGTGGAAATAGAGGAAGTGGATATGGGTGTAGATGAGATAAAACTGACCATGAATTGATAATTATTGATGTGGGATATGAAGGTACATGGGGGTTTGTTATAATTTTCTGCATACTTAGGTATATGTTTGAAATTTTTTGTAATGAAAATAAAATAGAGATTACATGGAATTTAGATGATATGAAATCAGATAAATGCAGAATTATAGCTAATCTTAAAAAAAGTTGTGTGGTGTATTTTTTACTCCATGGCTAGAGCCCTCCCCCCAACTTGTTTTTTGTTTTGTTTTGTTTTTTTGTTTTTTGTTTTTTGTTTTTTGAGACGAAGTCTCACACTGTCGCCTGGGCTCTGGTGTGCAGTGGGGCAATCTTGGCTTGCTGCAGCCTCCGGAGGCCTCCCGGGTTCAAGTGGTTCTCCTGCCTCAGCTTCCCAAGTAGCTGGGACTACGGGTGTGCACCACCACGCCCGGCTAATTTTTATATTTTTAGTACAGACGGGGTTTCACTATGTTTGCTAGGCTGGTCTCGAACTCCTGACCTCGTGATCCACCGCCTCGGCCTCCCAAAGTGCTGGGATTACAGGCATGAGCCACCACGCCTGGCCCCCTCCCCACAACTTTTTTTTAGATGGAGTTTCGTTCTTGTTGCCCAGGCTGGAGTGCAGTGGCACAATTTTGGCTCACTGCAACCTCCACCTCCTGGGCTCCCAGAGTAGCTGGGATTACAGGTCCCTACCGCCACGCCCGGCTAATTTTTGTATTTTAGTAGAGACGGAGTTTCGCCATGTTGGCCAGGCTGGTCTCAAACTCCTGACCTCAGGTGATCCACCCGCCTCGGCCTCTCAAAGTACTGGAATTACAGGCATGAGTCACCGCACCCAGCCTACCTAGAGCTCTTTAATTGACTTTAAAATGCTGAGTATAGCAACAAGGTAAATATGGCATTATAGAGATAAAAAGCTGAAAGATGGCATGGTGTAGGAAGAATTATCTATAGGCAAGTTATTGAAGCATTTACATCTTTGTTGTAGTTTGACAAAATTTAATATTTATAAATTGGTCTATAAACTGTAAAACAATATACATGTAAAGTATATCTTTTCAGAAAGTAAGAAAAAACCGAGATCAACATTTCAGAATGTATTTTGAAGATGTAATTATCAAGTGTACTTATATCTGGTAATGAAAAGCATCTTTAATTATGATATACTGAAATAAATAAAAGTGGGTCAAGTAGCAGCCTCCCTGAAATAACACAGTTGCTCATAGATAAATATCACTGGTATAACCACAGCACATTTCATCTCTAATGAATAATTTTCTTTCTTTCTTTCTTTCTTTCTTTTTTTTTTTTTTTTTTTTTTGAGACCGAGTCTTGCTCTGTCACCAGGCTGGAGTGCAGTGACATGATCTTGGCTGTCTGCAACCTCCGCCTCCCGGGTTCAAGCTAATCTCCTGCCTCAGCCTCCCGAGTAGCTGGGACTACAGGCGTGCACCACCACGCCCAGCTAATTTTTGTATTTTTAGTAGAGATGGGGTTTCGCCATGTTAGCCAGGATGTTCTCAATTTCTTGATCTTGTGATCCTCCTGCCTCGGCCTCCAAAGTGCTGGGATTACAGGCGTGAGCCACCGTGCCCAGCCTAATGAATAATTTTCTAATGTTTCTAAAATGTTAAAATACTTCTAAGACAATGTGTGATTATATAGTGTAATTAATCTTTTAAAACTGAGCTTCCAGAATTTTAAAATACAAATGAATATTCTCTCCTTCAAAATTACATATGTATTTAAAAGCTGCCACTTCTCAAAGAACTTTTTGAAACATTTTTTTTTGGAACTGCTTTGCAATTGTATTCCATTTTCTTTTAAAAACTCTTCAAAATCAAGGGCCTCTTCTAGGTTGTATGCAGTATGCAGCCCCCAAGAAATCTGTCCCACTCAAAAACTAGAAAACACTGGATAAAATACAAAAATCATACTTTTAAGGACATTGGAGGACTGTGGAATCATCAAGCTCTTTATTAACTATAATTCTTAAGAAGAAAGAACCCTTTCTAGATAAGCTGAGATTACTGGTAGTTTTCTTCCTGGGGTATATTGATTCTGGGTACAGATTGAGATTCATCACTGGCACAAGCAGGAGGACTTCACTGGGAGAAAGAAACTCTTGAGGACTTTCTGCAGGACTAGGTATGAAAGAAAATGAAATCGTTGGCAGCCTTGACAAACATGAGGGCAGATGTAGAGATACTAGCATTTAGAGGAGCTCTAAATGCATGGCTCATTTTTACCATGAGATATTGGCCGAGTCTTGTAGTGCAGGAGACTTGGGATAGACTAGAAACGCAGAATGTTAGCAGGCGAAGTCCTGCTAGAGGGAGAGACATGTTACTTTCATACCACAGGTCTCCTCAAGTCATTTGCCAGATTTTAAATTTTGTAGAGCAGGAGATTAAAGACCTGAGTTTACAACCTCCAAGAGAAACAACATTTAAGGCTAGAGAGGTAAGTGCTACCAGAGAATAAGGCTGAACTGGAAAGGCAAAGTGAAATATCCCATATTCCTGCAATGTTTAGGAAAGACCTATTAGAGGGAGACCTACCTAGTATATCAAACATGACTGGTTTTCCATTCAAGATAAATGTCAGATTTTGATACTGTATAGGGTAAGAAGTTAACTGCTGAGGAGATGGAGAACTTTCATATTTTCTATCTGAATATAGAGAGACACACTCAAGGAACTGAGAAAACCAAACCAGTTAGTTGTGAACTTAAAATTGCAACTAGGTCTCAGTCCATTTTTTTTTTTTTCCAAGACAGAGTCTCGCTCTGTCGCCCAGTCTGGAGTGCAGTGGCACAGTCTTGGCTCACTACAAGTTCCACCTCCCAGGTTCACACCATTCTTCTGCCTCAGCCTCCCAAGTAGCTGGGACTACAGGCACCTGCCACCATGCCTGGCTAATTTTTTGTATTTTTAGTAGAGATGGGGTTTCACCGTGTTAGCCAGGATGGTCTTGATCTCCTGACCTCGTGATCCACCCGACTCGGCCTCCCAAAGTGCTGAGATTACAGGTGTGAGCCACCACCCCCAGCGGGTCCCAATCCATTTTTAGTTGCTAATTGGATTGAGGAGATCAGACCCCAACAATGGAAAAGGCAAACTCTCTAGAGGAAAATACTATCAATCATCTTAAGTCTCTTTTGTTCTTGTATACACAGTTGGCATACAGTCAAACGTTATATGAAATGCAGAGAAACTGGAAGATTACTGATAATCAAGGGAACAAATAGGTAATAGGAGCAAACTCAGATGATCCACATGTTGCAGTTAGTAGTCAAGGATTTTAACATAAGTATTATAAATGTCTTGAAAAAAAGAAAAATGAACAGATAGAAAATTTTGACAGAAAATTGGAGTCTATAATTAAAAGGAATCAAATAGATATTCTAGAACTGAAAAATATATTTGAAATTAACATTGGATGGGCTTAACAGCAGGCTGAACACTGAATTAGTGAACTAGTGAGAAGACAGAATTAGTGAACTTGAAAAAAGATCAGTAGAAAATATTCAAACTGAAGCACAGAGAAAAAAATGGAAAAAACAAAAAAGACAAAACAATGGCTTCTAGAAGAAAACATAGGTAATAGCTTCTTGTCCTGGGAGTAGGCAAAGATGTCTTAAACAGAATGCCAAAGCATCATATATAGAAAGAAATTTGATAGACCTCATTAAAACTAAGAACTCTTGTTCATCAAAAGACTCAAGTGTGCTTCTAGAAGAAAACATAGGATAATCTTATCTATGTGGCCTTGGGTGGGCAAAATTTCTTAGGACACACAAAAGACTAAACATAAAAATGTATAAGATAAACTTCATCAAAATTAAAAACCTGTGCTTTTCAGAAGACTTCATTAAGAAAATGAAAAAGTAAGCCATAGAGGAGAAAATATTTGCAATACATATATCTGACCAAAGGCTCAGTTCAGAATATATAAGTAATTCCTTCAGAATATATAAATAATTCCCACAAACCAGTAACAAAAAGACAATCCAGTTTTTAAAATGTGACCCAGGGACTTGAAAAGACAATTCAAAAAGAAAGATAAATGGCAGATAAGTCCATGAAAAGGGATTCAGCATCATTTGGCATCAGGGAAATGCAAAGACTATTTCACTCCTACTCAAATGACTGATGTTTAAAAGACTGATCACACCAAATGTGGAGCATTGGAATGCTCAGGCATTGCTGAGAGAAGTATTAAAAACCATTTTGGCAGTTTCCTTTAAAATTAAACCCTATGACTCAGTGTTTGCACTCCTAGAAATGTACTCAAGAGAAGTGAGGGCAAGTGTCCACTAAACGGTACAAGAATGTTCATAGTGACATTCTAAATAATAGCCTGCAGACTGGTAACAGCCCAGATGCCCCTTTAAGAGGAGAAAGGATAGATAAATTGGGCTGTATTTATACAGTGGACTGCTACATACTATACAACATTTAAAAATAATGAACTGATAAGGCAACAGCATGGACAGATTTCACAGATACTATGTTGAACAAAAAAAGTGAGACACAAAATACTTATGTACTGTGTGATTCCATTTATATGAAGGTCAAGAGCATGCCAAACTCTTCTGATAAAGAAGCCAGAATAGTGGTTACCTCTAGGGAATGAAGATTGGTAAAAGGAGCTTGAGGGAACCCTCTGGGGTGCTAGAAATGTATTTTCACCTAGATAGTGATTACATGGGTGTGAAAATTCACTGGATATTTAGGATTAGTGTATTTTACATATGTGTGTTGTGCCTCAATAAAACAGGAAAAAAATTACTTGAGGTCAGTTTTTATTGTGGAATAGCCATAAACTGTTCACAGCAAACTAGTAAATAATGTAGGTCATATTGGATGGTATCATCTTAAGGCAAAGTAACTGGATGTGACTGTAAATGTACACAGATTTTGTTGATGAGGTTCATAACTCAAAGCACTTACAAAAGTAATTTAACACATCATTGGAGTAAGTTAGTAGCTTTCCAAGGTGACTACTTTGGGAATCTTTTTAAAAATTGTTTGACCTTAAATCTTATTTACCTTTATGCTTATAGCTATCAATAGATTTCTAACAATGTGTACAGAAATTTTTAAAAATAGAACTTTATTACTAGTTGAGTATATTCACTATTTTATTAAATTAGGAAATGTGGACAAAAAAATATCAAAATCAACTATTTTTTTTTTAATTTAAATCCCATCACCAGAGGTAAAAGTAACCTTTGATAGTATATATATATATTCTTTTCTCTATACATTTATGCAAACTTGTATTTGATGACATCATATTTTGCAGGATATTTTTTTCTGTGTAATTTATTGTCATCTTACGTCAGATTATGTATTTTACAGTTGCATAGTATTCCATTGTAGGTACAGCTAAAAAATGCTATGGTTTATTTAATACTTATTGTTGGACATCTGAATTTATATGGCTTTTTAATTTCTTTTTTTAATATTTTAAGTTTTTATTATTTCTTTTTAAAAAGACCATTAATGTACCATTAGTTTTGAAAAAATTAGATGTATGTCCAATGATGTACGAAGGATTTTTTATTTTTAAACTTTTAAATCTTTGTAACTTTTCTAAAAACAAGTAGGATTTTTTCTAATACATATTGTTTAAAAAGTATGACACAACAAGTAAAAAAGAAATTGCTTGTAATTTCAGTCTCCATAGAATAACACTGTTAACATTTTAATGATTCTGCTTTCAGCATCAGCTTCACCTGAGAACTTGTTCAAAATGCAGATTTTCAGCCTCTACCCCAGGCTTACTGAATCGACAGTCTATGTTTTAACAAGGTCTTCAGGTGATTCTGATCCATGCTGACGCTTGAGAACACTACTGTAGGCTTTGGAGAAGAATCTTACAAAGAGAGACCTGATCGGCCGGGCGCGGTGGCTCACGCCTGTAATCCCAGCACTTTGGGAGGCTGACGCGGGCGGATGGTGATGTCAGGAGATCGAGACCATCCTGGCTAACACGGTGAAACCCCGTCTCTACTATACTAAAAAAAAAAAAAAAAAATTAGCCGGGCGTGGTGGCGGGCGCCTGTAGTCCCAGCTACTCGGGAGGCTGAGGCAGGAGAATGGCGTGAACTTGGGAGGCGGAGCTTTCAGTGAGCCGAGATTGCGCCACTGCACTCCAGCCTGGGCGACAGAGCGAGACTCCGTCCCAAAAAAAAAAAAAAAGAGACCTGATCAAAGCTGTGCCTTAAAAAGGTTGCTCTGACAGCTCTGTGCAAGGTTGAGCCACTTAGGAAATTATTTTCATAGTTTAGGTAGGGTTAATAACAAGATAGTGGCAGTAAGAATATGAAAGAGATAGCTGTAAGAGAGCTAATAGAGGTAGAATCACCAGAAATCCATAACTGGGAATGTGAAGGAGGAGGTGCTAAGGATTTGAGCTGGAGGAGAAAGAGAAGGCTAATGCCATTTAACTGAGAGAATACAAGGCAAAGAACAGGCTTTATTGGTACAAAATGTTAGTTCAGTTCTGGACATTTAGATGTATGGTACCTGTCATACAGATGTAAAGCATCCATCAGTTGGTTGGAAAAGTGAGTCTGAAGTTTGCAAGTGAGGTTAGGATTCGAGACATGTCATTGGAAATTAACTGCTCAAGGGTAGTTGTTGAATTGTGAGACCAGAAGCCTGAGAAATAAGGATAAGATTAAAAAAGGATTATTGAAGGACTAAAACAGTAGCAATGGATGGAAAGAGAATTGGAATCCTGGAAAAATCACAGGTAGTCTCCAATGAGAGTTCTTAAATGGAAGAGATGGTGCCCTAAAGTTTATAGTAGACATTTTGATGGGCATATTCACATTCAGTAAAGGAAGTTATCACTGAGCAAATTTGTTTTCTATTCCACAAATGTAAAACACTGTGGAATATTTTGAAAATAATACAGTCACCTTGATGCCCCCACATCTACTTACCAAAGCCTTTCAAACTCCAACATAGTCTATTATTTTGAAGGTCAGATACTAAGGCTATTTATTAACAGGAATTCTGGGGCTTGGGGGCGATTTCTTTGTTTCTGTTTTTTTAGCTGAGGTCTCACTCTGTCCCCCAGGCTGGAGTGCAGTGGTGAGACTGTGGCTCACTGCAGCCTCAAACTTCTGGGCTCAAGTGATTCTCCTGCCTCAGCCTCCCAAGTAGCTGGGACTACAGGCACATGCCACCACTCATGGTTTTTGTTTGTTTGTTTTTTAATTTTGTAGGGACAGAGTCTCGCTATGTTGTTCAGGCTGGTCTCAAACTCCTGGACTCAAGTGACCTTCCTGCCTTAGCCTCCCAAAGCGTTGAGGTTACAGGCATGAGCCACCATGAATGCTTACAATGTCACTGTCAAGATAAATCAGTGAAACCGTCTTTGCTCCAGTCACTCACTTTTTGACAGGTTTTCCTTTTAATGTATTTACAGATTACTTTTCTTATAGGGGAACGTTCCATTTAGTTACAAAGTTGCAAATGTTCAAATATTTTGTCTTGCATTCAGGAAACCTGATTGGCCAAAGAACTATGCTAGGAGCTAGAATGGAATGCCTCAGTAAATGGAAAATAATATAAATTATTATTAAGTAGCATGCAATAAGAGCCAAAGTTCACAAATGTAATGGCAGAAAAACTGGTAGAAAATGAAAATTTCCAACATTCTTTGAGAAAAAATGATCAAGAAAGGGATTACATGGGAAAGAAGAAAAGCATCAAAAGTCAAGAAATAGTGAACATACAGTCATTTGAATGTATGCTAATTGTAAATTAGTATACTAGCAGAATATACTTAAATGTGGTATATAAAAGCTTGAATGTTGAAGTTGTTAAATAGATTATGTGTTAATTTGGTGTTTTTTATGGTCATGTTGGTGCACGCTTAAGAGACATGGATTCTAAACACATAAGTAGCTTTTGTAACTTGAGCAAGTCTCTGGGTCTCACTTGTTCTATCTGAAAAATGAGAATAATTTGCATTGTTGGTTTTTAGGTTTGAAATAATGAATGTATCTTAAGTGTGTTTATAATACCTTGCACGGAGACTCCCCATAATCACCATTATCACAAAATATCACTATTATTATTTGGCCATGATTTATTTATTAATAATGAATAATAGGTAATATATATAAGGTGCATGCTTTGAGAGTGATCTGAATTTTTTTCTCAGCATACTTAAATGTCAAGAAATACAGAATCATGTCTTGAAGTTATTTAGAATTTCATGTTAATATATTGTGTTCTTTTTAACAGGAAGTACTTAAACAACTACAAGGAAGTATTGAAGATGAAGCTATGGCTTCTTCTGGACAGATTGATTTATTAGAGCGTCTTAAAGGTAGATTTTAAAAAGGTGTTTTAAAATAATTTTTTAAGCTCAAATTGTCATCTTTAGGTGTGTAGATCCAAGTACAGCTTCTCTCGATTTGGGTGTCGGTATCGGTTTTCTTGGTATGTTAGCCTTACCCTCAGGATGTAATTGTTAAAGTACAAATAAATAAAAAATGTATTTGTGTGTCATTTCTTCAGTTAAACATTTAACTGGCTTTGAATTAACTATTTTAAATCCCTTCCTTAAATAATTTTCAACTCTTTTTAAAGCTTGTTGCTATTCTGCCAGTCACTAAATAGGGCTTTAGTATTCTATATGCCATAGACTTGAGCCTACTGTTTCATTGGAGGAAGTATTGTCTTCTTCATTCAGGATAGAAATATTTAAACCTTTTCACATATATAAGTTGATTATAATTCATTTTTAGCAGTTTTAAAAGGATATCTTTCTCATTCTGTTGCTTGAAAATTCCAGTGTCAGAACAGAGAAAGTGCTTGATAATAATTGAAGCCAGACAGAGAAATTACTTTTGGATTCTAAAATATTATTTAGAGGAAGTCTAAGGAAGTACATTTTATCTAATTTTCCTTTAACACACTCCTTATTTTTACCCTGACCCAAGTGGACTTTGCAAGGAAAGTTGTAAATAATTTTTGTTTTCAGTCATGTATATTTGTGGCTAAAATGTAAACCTAATATTTCACTTTAAAATAATATAACATTAAGAATATTTTAGACTGCTTAAAGCAATTGTTGTATAAAAACTTGTTTCTATTTTATTTAGAGCTTAACTTAGATAGCAGTAATTTCCCTGGAGTAAAACTGCGGTCAAAAATGTCCCTCCGTTCTTATGGAAGCCGGGAAGGATCTGTATCAAGCCGTTCTGGAGAGTGCAGTCCTGTTCCTATGGGTTCATTTCCAAGAAGAGGGTTTGTAAATGGAAGCAGAGAAAGTACTGGATATTTAGAAGAACTTGAGAAAGAGAGGTAACTTTTCTTCATATAGTAAACATTGCCTTGTGTACTCCAGTTTATTGTTATTTTGTAATATAATATTTAAATTGTGAATTTATAGTAGGTGATAGCTAACACTTAGAGCATTTTGCATTTTTAAACTCAAAGATAGCATGTTATTGATTGCACTTACATTAAATCTAAAAATATAAACAAGGCCGTTTCCTGGGATTCTGAAGACCTATTTTGTCACTTATTTTGTTTTTTTGTTTGTTTTTTGGGGTTTATTTTGAGACAGGGTGTCACTGTGTCTCCCAGGCTGGAGTGGAGTGGCATGATCTCGGCTCACTGCAACCTCCACCTCCTGGGTTCAAGCGGTTCTTGTGCCTCAGCCACCCAAGTAGCTGAAACTATAGACGCCTACCACCACGCCTGGCTAATTTTTGTATTTTTGGTAGCGACGGGGTTTCTTCATGTTGGCCAAGCTGTTTATCACTTAAATACTTTGACTACTCTGTACATTGAGTAATACACATAATTATTATATTTATACGTAGTTAAAATGTGTAACTTGCCAGATACTTTGGCCCACACCTGTAATCCCAGCTACTCTGGAGGCTGAGACGGTAGGATTGCTTGAGGCCGGGAGTTCAGGACTAGCCTGGGTGACATAGTAAGACTCTTTCTTTTTTTTTTTTTTTGAGATGCAGTTTCACTTTTGTTGCCCAGGCTGGATTGCAATGGCACAATCTCGGCTCACTGCAACCTCTGCCTCCCAGGTTCAAGCGATTCTTCTGCTTCAGCCTCCCAAGTAGCTGGGATTACAGGCATGTGCCACCACGCCTGGCTAATTTTATATTTTGAGTAGAGACAGTGTTTCACCATGTTGGTCAGGCTAGTCTCAAACTCACGACCTCAGGTGATTCCCCCCTGCCTCGGCCTTCTAAAGTGCTGGGGTTACAGGCATGAGGCACCACACTTGGCCAAGACTCTGTCTCTTTACCAAAAAAAAAAAAAAAAAAAGTAGTAACTGATTTTTATTGAATTTCTGATTATCTACTGAAGTATATTCAGTAACTACTAGATTCAGTTAAAGATGACTCTTTTCATTATGGAAGGCCCACTACAAGTGGCCACAAATGAAATACGTCTTTTTTTTTTTTTTTTTAACTTTATAAATAATAATTGTACATTTCATGGGGTACATAGTGATGTTTCTACACATATAATTTATTGCAATCAGATTAGCATATCTGTCATCTCAGACATTTATTATTTCTTCGTGTTAGGAACATTCACTGTCTACCATCTAGCTATTTGAAACTATGTAATATTGTTAACTATGCTCATCCTGTGGTAGCGTAGAACACAGTCCTGTACAGTAGCGTAGAACACAGTCCTGTACAGTAGCGTAGAACACAGTCCTGTACAGTAGCGTAGAACACAGTCCTGTACAGTAGCGTAGAACACAGTCTTATACAGTAGTGTAGAACACAGTCCTATACAGTAGTGTAGAACACTAGAACTTATTCCTCCTATCTAGCTGTAATTTTATATTCTTTAACAAATCTCTCTTTATCTCTTCTTTCCCTCTGTGTTTCCTAGCCTCTAGTATTTACTTTTTACTTCTGTTAGTAAAAAGTAAAGTTTTCTTTTTTTTCTTCTTCTTCTTTTTTTTTTTTTTTTTTGAGATAAGAGTCTTGCTGTCGCCCAGGCTAGAGTGCAGTGGCGCAATCTTGGCTCCTGCAACCTCCACCTCCTAGGTTCAAGCAATTCTCGTGTCTCAGCCTCCCGGGTAGCTGGGATTACAGGCACGCCCCACCGCGTCCGGCTAATTTTTGTATTTTTAGTAGAGATGGGATTTCATCATGTTGGCCAGGCTGGTCTCGATCTCCTGACCTCAGGTGATCTGCCTGCCTTGGCCTCCCAAAGTTTTGGGATTACAGGCATGAGCCACTGCGCCTGGCCAACAAAACATTTCTTAATGTATAAGTTTTAATACCTGAAAAAAAATTGCTTGATGTATGGAATGAGTTCTGATTTTTCACAGCTAGTGTATTAATTCTTCTCTTCCTAAAGTTAACATTATCTCACTGCAGATACCAAAATATAGATCATTATCAGGAACTTCGTCAAATGTTTTATGTCCCCTAAAAGATTCCTTAATGCACATATTAAGGAATATCTTTATTATCTTTATATTTCTAAAAGTTCTATTAGACATTCAGAAAATGGTAAAATATATAAAAGCTTCATATTATCTCTGTGACCTTGGTTAAGTCATTAAATTTTTGTACCATTTTCTTCTGTAAGATAAAGATATGGCTCTACTTTGTGGCATTGTTTTGAAAATTGAATATTAGTATATAGGAAATGCCCAGCATATCTCCCTGAGAGGCAGAAGACCTTTTATAACTTTCTCTCCAGTTTCATATATGCCCATTTATAAAAATAGGGATAATTATCTGGACGAGAAATGATGTTTCACTGTCTTTTATTTCTTAAGTTTACATAAGTCTCTGTTTCATACATTGATCCTAGACTATTGAAACACCATCTTGAAAAATAAGGAGTGAACTTGGGTCCATAATCTTCCATCTCTTTTTCCCCTGTGAGCTCTATTAAGAGGCAGAGGGCATGCATACTAACCTTTCCTTACTTGCTTTCTTTTCCTTACTTTGCTTTATGTAGGCAAAGTCCTGATTTTATTAGCAGAGAGAGGGAATTTCAGAGAAAAATATTAATTTTTGAAATAAGTTTTACTGCAAATACTAGTAAACCTAACAAATACAGCTGTAAGTGGTAAGGAATACTTGTAATAAAAATGTTCTTAGCTTCTGTCTTGACATTATTTCTTGCTAGTCTTCCAGAGTTCTTTGCATCTAAATCTAGGAAAAGCTTATTTCTCTGTTCAAAGACTTAAATGCAATGATCTCCATGTTTTATTTATTATATAATACCACTGTAAGTAACTTTAAGCTAGTATTCTGACTTTTAACTTCAAGTGGAAAATACATTTCTTTTTAAAAATATTTCAAGGTGCTTTAGCCTTTTCTGTTGTTACTGTAGAAAAGACGTCTTGTTTTTGTTTTCGTTTTTCTCCCAAAATATGGCCCAACTTCTAATTCAGGCTTTATTACACTCTATAAAAAGTCGCTTTATCTGGAGAGAAAGAGGTATCAACATGGTGTTGTTAGAAGGTTCTCAACTCTCACTGATCATTAGTATCACTAGTTTAGCTTTATAAAGCATCATAAATGAAAAGTATCAGTATTCCTTTGCTATGTTCAGTCTCATTTCCCATGAGATAGTTACTTCTATAACTCTAAATAATATGTTTATATTGCTAGTATTGGACATGACTTACTGACTCACCACTCTGAAAGATGAAGATTTGTTAAATTCACTCAATTATCCATCCAGTTTTTAATTCTGTACCAATTCTTTGGTCGAATTTGTATACATATACACATAAGCAAATACACATACATATATATAAGTTCTATTTCTTGTTCTTTCCTGTGAGTGACTGTGTCTATTGAAGCCCCGCTGTATAAGATTTGGCAACTGTGTGTTTACCTTTATTTTGTTAAGACTGTTAACAGTTACATCATACTATATATATTTAAGTCTTCATGTTTTTTTATTCTGTAAATTAAGCATAATGTTGATGTGAAATAAGTGGGTTTTTTTAGGACTCTGTAGTCGTTGGACACTGAGTCAGTAGTATGCCAGAATTAATTTTTGCTCCCTATTGATAGAGTATCATACTCTTTGTGCTGTTTAAAGGAAGATGATGCTATTTGGACTGTGTCTTTCTTATATAGCTCTTTGTTTTTGTCTCAAGTTTCTAATTGCCTTTCTTTTATGTTTTCGGGAGCAGAAACTTGTGCCTTTATGATAATATGAGGATCTAGTTTCATTTTATTCATAAATAAATTTTTATTGGAGCCAATGAATTTTTCTGATCTAATTTGTACCATTTGCTTCCTGAGCCTGCTACAAGACTGTCATACCACTGTTGTCATTATGCTTCCCATTTAGGTCTAATATGTTTGGGTGTTCTTGACTTGCTGTGTTGGAGAGAGATAAATTGATTTCTTGCTTGTGTGATAGTATACTTATTTTGCTGTCACACTTGATTGATAGTTCAGGTAGGTTTAGGTTCAAACTCATTTTTCTTCATTATCAAGGTACCAATGAGAAATTTGATACCAGTCTGAATCTTATTCCTTTGTAGATGGCCATTTTTCCTCTTTGGAAGCTTTTGAATGTTTTGGTATGCATATTTTCCTCATTCATCATGCTGAATATTTACTCTACCCTTTTGATCTGGAAATTTATTTATTCAGCTTTTTTCTGTTATATTACTTCTTTGATGATTTTCCCCTTTCGTTTTTTCTGTTCTTTCTTTCTAGACCTTCCTAAAGTCATAGTTTATATCTTTTTCCTTTATCTGTACTCCTCAAGATAAATGCTAGAAGTTGGTTAAGCCAGGACTTAAACCCAGCTTGTAGCTTTATAAGCTGGGTTTTGAACCTCAGTTTTCTAGTTAGTAAAGTGATCATGAGAATAACGACCTCAAAGGATATCATGAGGATTAAATTAGATTTTTTAAAAGTCTTAGCACTATGCCCAGTACATACAGCATTCAATAATGTTAGGAATTGTTGCTGTCATGTTCACTATTAATTTATTTAACAAATATTTATTGAATGCTAATACAAATGTGCCATGCTCTTCTAGGTGACCCCCAGTAAGGTAGAGGACTAAGAAGACATGAGATTTATGTGAAAAAGCATTTTTAAAGAAGACCATTGGCAATCACAAAATAGGCCTTTAGTACACTAAACCCTAATGACTCTACCTGTTCTGAGTCTAGCCTTAGTTTCAGTTCTGAGCCTTATGAACTGCTGTTGTGTGAGTCACAAGGTCAACTACCATAATTTAATCACTTGCTATCATTTTAGCTGAAGACACTATAACCTTGGCTTCCCCAGAGTATTTTACTGCAGGTTAATCTTAAACTTGATAGTAGCAAATTGTCCCTAGTGTCCCTAACCTCCCCCTTACTTCAACACTGCCACTGACATTGGCCTGTCAATTTAAGCACTTTTAATGCCCAGCTCTTTTTTTTTTTTTTTTAAGACGAAATCTCACTCTGTCACCTAGGCTGGAGTGCAATGGCACGATCTTGGCTCACTGCAACCTCCACCTCCCTGATTCAAGAGATTCTCATGCCTCAGCCTCCCAAGCAGCTAGGACTATGAGTATCTGCCACAACGCCCAGCTAATTTCTGTATTTTTAGTAGAGACGGGGTTTCACCATGTTGGCCAGGCTGGTCTCGAACTCCTGACTTCAAGTGATCCACCTGCCTCAGCCTCCCAAAGTACTGGGATTACAGGCGTGACCCGCCGTGCCTGGCCCCAACTCTTATTTCATAAGTTCATTTATTAGGAAGTAATGGAGGAAATAGTAGCATCACTATCTATTTTATTCTTTTTCCCACCTTGGACCTGGTAGGTCCTGCAGGTCCTCACTAGGGAAAACTGAAAAATAGAATTAAATCTCATCTTTATGGGAGTTGTGGTACCCAGCTGTGAATGGAGTTCAGGCTTTCTGCAGTGCTTTCTCCTGTTCCTATTGTCAGAAATCGGAGGGAGAGAGCAGCTTGTCTTTAGTGTGCCTTTTCTGAGGGATGCTACATCATAAGCAGGGGCTTCCTTTCTTCCCAATCAGTCCGTCACTATTAAGATTGCCACATAAGAACAAAAGCTTATTTCTTATTTTTTAAGTTGCTTCTCAGTAAAGGAAAATACATTTTAGCAAGAACAGAACCTTCCACATACTCACTACTAAGATTCATTCCCATATTTCCTAAGAAACAATAATCAAGCAGAACTTTTAAAGTAATAGTATCAGAGTGGGGAACGTCTCTCTGTATGACCAAACTCCAGAATCTGTAATAGAAAATATCTACAAATCGGACTGCATGGAAATCAAAATTTTCTACATGGCAAAACGTTACAGTTGACCCTTGAACAATTCAGGGATTGGCGTACCCACCCACTACGTGCAGTCAAAAATATATATATAACTTTTGACTCCCCGAAAACTTTACTGATTGCCTGTCTATTGACCTGAAGCCTTACTGATAACATAAACAGTCAAGTAACAAATATTTTGTATGTTATATGTATTATATACTATGTTAGAGAAAACATGTTATTAAGAAAATCATAATGAAGTGGAAGGGAATTCTTGTATAAGTGGACCCATGCAGTTCACACCCATATTCAAGGGTCAACTGAGTAAAAAATGTGAAAAAGACAAGTGTCAAGTTCAGAAAATTATATGCAGCCCAACAACTGACAAAGCACTATCATTTTTAATATTGAAAAGGTCCTACAAATAAGAAAAATCACAGAAAAGGAAATACAAATGGTTTATAAACTTGAACAAAATGTTTAATCTCACTCATAGTAAGAGAAATCAAATTAAAACCAGTGATACACCATTTAAAAAAACTAGACATGAGAAAGCAAAAAGTTGAATTAAACACTTAAATTGGTGGTGATGGTAGCATACATTGGTATAACATCTCACAAGGGCAGTAAGTTAAAATTTTATATATTCTAGGAATTTCTTTTATATAAATGAGTGTATATGTATTAAATGAGGTATAGCTATAAGGCTATTCAATGCAGCATTGTTTATAATAACAAAAGATTAGAAAGGCCTTAAGTACCCACCAACTAAAAGTTGGTTGTAGTGTATCCTTACATAGATTTATGAATACTAGGGAATTCTTGGAATATTATGTAGCTAACCAAAAAAATACCTAGTATAGATTGAGCATCCCAAATCTGGAAATAGAAAATTCTCCAAAATCCTAAAGTTTTTGAGTAACATGATGCTCAAAGGAAATGCTAATTAGAGCATTTTTGGATTTGAGATGCCCAACTGGTAAGTATAATAGAAATATTCCAAAATCCAAAAACACTTCTAGTCACAATCATTTTGAATAAGGGATACTCAACCTGTGCCTATTTGTGTTCTGCAAGATCGATTTTTTTTTTTTTTTGGAAAGGAGTCCGTTGCCCAGGCTGGAATGCAGTGGTATGATCTCAGCTCACTGCAGCCTTGGCCTCCTGGGCTCAAGTGATTGTCCCAGCTCAGCCTCCCAAGTAGCTGGGACTACAGGTATGCACCACCACACCTGGCTAGTTTTTGTATTTTTTTGTAGAGATGGGATTTTGGGGTTTGGGTTTTCATCATGTTGCCCAGGCTGGTATTGAACTCCTGAGCTCAAGTGATCCACCTGCCTCGGCTTCCCTAAGTATTGGCATTACAGGCATGTGCCACCACACCTGGCCCCCAGGATCAATTTTTAAGTGAAAAAAAGTTGCAGGACAACATACACTATAATAATATGCTACAATTTATATTTAAAATGTACATATAAGTATGCACATATGTCCTTGTATTTTTATAGAATAGCTCTAGAAATATACATAAGAAAATTATAACAGTGGTAGCTCTGGCAAAGAGCCACGTGAAAAGAGATAGATTATATACTTTTTGTACCTCTTGAGTTTTATCCCTGTAACACTCTTACTGTGCATTTATGTTTATAATGCTCAGGTATACAGTTTCTTAGTACAGATTGCTATGGAGAACACCATCATTTGGTGTTCAGATTCCAAACTAAGAAGTTTTTCTCCATCATAACTTCCTCTTATTTCAAAATGACAGTATATTTCTTATTATTTTGGCTGCTGTGAAGCTGAAAGCCACATCAGTGTCCAAAGTAATAGCTTCTTATATTCTGGTTTTGTTTTCTGGGCATCATTGCTGCTTTTCTTATTTCCTTTACTATACTTTTTATTCTTATACTAATTTTGAGTTTTGTTATATGTGTATCTTTTACCTATCATTATATTCTTAGACTATAAATATGAAGAAAGCCTTTAGTGAAGTGTAAGTATTCTTTTAAGGATGATTACCAGTTTATTTAGAAAAAAAGTTCTTTTTAATACTCTAATTTTAATGACTGTAATATTCTAAGTCCTACCTTTAAAAATTGAAATCAATGTAAATTTTTTGAGTAATTCATTATTAGCACTTTAGGTAGAGAAGTTTGCAATAACAACTGATGTAAGTATTGCTTTTCTGCAGTCTTTATTAGCATTGTTTAAACGTACCTTTTTTTAAAAAAAAAAAATAGGTCATTGCTTCTTGCTGATCTTGACAAAGAAGAAAAGGAAAAAGACTGGTATTACGCTCAACTTCAGAATCTCACTAAAAGAATAGATAGTCTTCCTTTAACTGAAAATGTAAGTAACTTGGCAGTACAACTTATTTGAAACTTTAATAACTTGATATTTTAAAGTACCTAGGTAATCCATTAAAATTCAGGATAACTGAATTTATAGTTATTTGTAAATTGCAATATGTTTTACCCAACTTTAGGCCTGAATATATAATAGTTAATGAATTTTTGTTTGTAAAGATGATAAAACTTTATTGTGCTCAAATGTTTTATTTAAAGCTCTTATTTAGAAACTCTATAAAGTTTGAATTCTAGAGGACCTCAGGGTTCAACTAGGCAACTAGTTTTTTAACTCCGTGTATTGAATTGCCAAACATACTCTATAGAAATATTTATCACCATCTGCCTATTTTTTGTACTGTGTTGCAGGAATCATGCCAAATAGTTTTTGCAATAAAAATATCTCTGAAAATATTCTAGATATAAATGCCAATAGCTATAGCACGGATATTAGCATTTTTGCAAGCACTAAAGCTGGTTTCTTTTGTCCACCAGTATTCACAATAAATTAACAGTATGCAGTTGAATAACATTCTGATTTACTACAAAGGGTTATTTTTCTTGGCCTGTGCTGAACCAGTAAAACATATACTGAAAAGATCGAACCTACATATAATGAATGTGTTGGAGTAAAGAAAAAACATGCAAGTCAATAGTTTAGATTACAGAAGTTTGTTCACCGATTTATGACAGCAGATCCTAAACTGCCAACATCTCTAACCATCTGATTAGGTTTCCATGAGCCAAGTCTTAGATATTCCATGAATCATAACCTTTTAGTCAGTGTAACACAGGGATTTCAACTTTTTGTTAAGAAATGACTCGACATGGCGGAGGCTTACGCCTGTAACCCCAGCACTTTGGGAGGCTGAGAAAGGTGGATCACTTAAGGCCAGGAGTTCGAGACCAGCCTCTTCAACATGGTGAAACTCTGTCTCTACTAAAGTAAATACAAAAATTAGCCAGACATGGTGGTGCATGCCTGTAATCTCAGCTACTTGGGAGGCTGAGGCAGGAAAAGCACTTGAACCTGGGAGGCAGAGGTTGCAGTGATCCAAGTTCATGCCACTGCACTCCATCCAGCCTGGGCGACAGAGCAAGACTCCATCTCAAAACAAAAAGAAAAAATAAAAAAAAAAGAAATGACTCACTAGAGGAATCTTTAAGTGTCCATTTAACTGTCTGGTTTAGCTAATTAAAATACACTAGGATTTGTCTGGTTTCCTCATCTGGATGTTGCTAGCAATGGTAAAATTTTTCATTTTAGAAATTTTGCAAACCATTGCATTTATAGATATGAATTCTGATATGGCTGCTTTAAAATTATCCAATTTAAATTGTCCAATTAAAATCATTCATTTAACTTGAAATGTATGACTTAAGGAAATTTTTCAATTTTACTTGAAGTGATTTATTTTTCTTAGATTGTTCAGAATGATGGCATTTCAGAAACATTGGATTACCTGTGATTTTTGTTTTGGTAAATGTTTAAAAACAATAAAAAAGGAAAACATTTACGTGTGCATTTTCTTTATACACACACACACATGAAAAAAAAACAAGTAAGAAACCCAGAATGGTCCTTAGGCATATGAGAACAGAAGTTCTGATTGAGTAATGGCTATGGAAATTTCCCCTAATATGTTTAGAAAAGCTGTTCTCTCATGCAGTGGATATAATATACCATGGTATCTAATTTTTCTTTCTGATGAAGGAAGCAACTACAGAAAGCTTTTATTTATTTGTTCAAAGTGACCAGTGCTATTAATGCAAAAGAAAATCCACAGCAACTCTCCCAATACTACTTTCAAAACAAACATACCAAACTTGATTTTCATTAAAATGTAGTTATTTCTTCACACTAGTAAATCAAAAACCAAGACCCATAAAAAACAGGGCGAACAATTACTGTGCTTCATCTTCTGGACAAGAATGCCAAGTTAGTTTCTCTTTTATAAGCAATTACATTTTGAGGACCCTTCATATTTGCCTCTTTTGCCAGCAGCAACTCTGCCTAATCTGAATCCTTCCATTTCATGAGAAACAGCAGTTCTCCACTGCTGTCTGTGGCACCAATTACTCCTTCAGGATCAAGACATCTGGCAAAGCCTTTTAGTTTGTCAGCAGCATCCCTTCTCTTCTTTGATTTACTGTCATCAGATTCACTGTCAGATAAAGATTTTCTGTTTGTGCCATCTTTTTCTTGACTAGTTTTTTGAGAATTAAGAAATGCTTCAATTAACCCTGAACAATCTAAATTTTCTTTAGGTTCCCAAGTGTTATCAACATCTGTAAATCCCTTCCACTTAAGGAAATATTCCACTTTCCCATTCACTACACGTCAGTCTAGTACATTTTCCACCACAGATTCTTCCGGCTCTGCCTCTTCATCTTTTTTACTCTTTCCATTCTGTTTGTTTCCTATTTTTTGCAATGTAGTTTTATTGGAGGCCATTTTTTATTGCAGACTTGAGGAGCTGATATTCACCACCTCCAAGCTGCTCTGGGTTATAGGTCTGCAGTGTTCTGTTAAAAAAAAAATTCTAATCCTGTCAGCCTCTCCCTCTCCATGTCAATGATTTTATTCATGGGATGGCACATATAAGAATATTTCTCAAATACATTTATAGTGGCTGTGTCAGCAGCACATATCCTAGAACTGGAATGAGGCAGAGGAGATTAGCATGGCCCTTGCTCAAGGATGACATGGAAATTCATGAAGTATTCTATATTTAAAAAAAAATAAAGAAAACATATATATATAATCTCAAACAAGACTACATATTTTAGCTATTATCCATAAATATTTCACGTAACTTATTTTTTTTTTTTTTTTTTGAGATGGAGTCTCCCTCCATCACCCAGGCTGGAATGCAGTGGCGCAATCTCAGCTCACTGCAACCTCTGACTCCCAGGTTCAAGCGATTCTCCTGCCTCAGCCTCCCAAGTAGCTGGGACTACAGGCGCATGCCACCATGTCCAGCTAATTTTTTGTACTTTTAGTAGAGACAAGGTTTTGATGTGTTAGCCAGGATGTTCTTGATATCCTGACCTCGTGATCCACCCACCTTGGTCTCCCAAAGTGTTGGGATTACAGGTGTGAGCCACTGCGCCCGGCCACATGTAATTTTTTAAAAGAAAATAGACTAATTAAAATATAACGTACTCTCTTAGCTTAGATTTTTCATTTTCTAGTACTACTTTGAGAGACCAAAATAGACAAAAAGGTAAAAACTGAAAGAGAGAAAACCGTTTTGAAAACATGTAGCTAGCCAGGTTTCCTGAGTGGACATTGGCTGACAGGAGGTGGAACTGGAAGCTTAAGTGCTCATTCTCCTAGAATAATCATTCAGGGTTTTGAGAGAGAAAGGATCCCTTTTTCTGAGAGGGCCCTTAACATGTTAACACTTAACAGTGCTCCTGGGAATTAAGGAGCACAGATAATGAGAGAACAGTTATTGTTAGCCTGTGAGGATGAGGAATTTTCGGGGATTTGTTGGGACTATAACTTATGAAGAAAAATACCAAAGTGTAGTTTTGCTTACCGTTAATTTTGGTCATTAGAGAATATACAAAAATCCAGAATCCCACTGTCTACATGAAGTCAGGTTCAGGAAAGAGCTTAAATGTACATGACAACTCAAGAGTATTTGGTTACTATCTGAAACAAAGATCAGTTGTCAAGTTAATTATTCTCTACTAATTTATTAAGTAGATCACATTTATTTAATATGATATATAAGACATTATCAGGCACCATTGGCAACATCAGCAAATTTAAACTCTGCTTGTATTTTATAAGTATTTTTTAATTTCACAAATTTTGCATTTATGTTGGGAAGCCAAGCTAATGAACACTTTATGTGGAAATACCTACTTATCAAAACATTACTGAAAACATCAGATCTAAACCACATTATTGCAACATACTGTGTCATGTTCAATTTTTTTTTTTTGCAGAGAGGGTTTGGGAAGTGGAGGACTAATAAGTGGAGTTACAACTGGCTCAGTAGGAATAAGAAATAACATGCAGACTATTTCATCTCTATTGCAACCCATAATTTGGGTATGCCTAAGGGAATGCATTCTGCATATGAATGTCATCTGTATGTTGCAAAGGGAAAAGGGTGAGAACTAATCTAACTACAACTGACAACACAATTTGGAGTTCTTGGACCAGAATGCTATTCTGAGTCAGATATATGTCATATACAGTTTTCTAAGGGCACACAGAAAATCTATAACATTTCCTGATTCCCTTCATGGCCCATTATAAGTCTGTTACCTATCATTTTATTTAATCAGTTTTTATTACCTTTTGGGCATGGGTTTATATGTTTCATTACCTTGTCCTTTTAAAATCCTGTTGCATGCTTGGCAGTTATCACAGTCCTTGGAATTTTAATTAAAGGGCTAATAAATTTTTGAATGAGTTATTACCCATTCTGAAGAAGTACCTCTTTTTGTTTCAACTTTGCTTTACTTTTGAATTTTTACCAAAGTCTGTGTTGACTTTATCCACTCTATGATTATCTTTCTTACATGTAGGCTTTTTCTTATCCCATATTCCTCATTTGATTAATGGAAAAGTTCTCTCAATTTAATCTGTATGTATATGGTAATCCTTACCTTAAGTTGAAGTATAAGCTTAAGAATGATGGACTTGTTTCTTGATATTTCTATGTTGTCCACATTAATATGCTAGTATTTAATAATTAAAAGTAGTGCCTCTTCAGTAGAGAAGAGTCATAAGGCAACTGAATTTAGCCTCACTCTAACTGGACCAATTATATATTTTAAGTGAAATAGGCCAATCTAATTAAAGCCACTTGTGACTTTGGCAAATAAGTGTTTGAATTCCACGTCACATCAGGGATCCAGATTGAGTCTGACACCTATAATCAAATTTAAACACTCCTTGGAGTAAAAAATAATTTTCTCATGCACCATGACTGACGTATTTGCTTATTCATTTTCTTTATTGGTACTTATGTGCTTTTTTGCTTTTACTGATTAACATAAATACAAGATATTGATACTTTTTTATTTTTTGTGGTTTTAGTTTTCCTTACAAACAGATATGACCAGAAGGCAATTGGAATATGAAGCAAGGCAAATCAGAGTTGCGATGGAAGAACAACTAGGTACCTGCCAGGATATGGAAAAACGAGCACAGGTAAGTTACTTGTTTCTAAGTGATAAAACAGCAAAGAGCTATTAGGAATAAAATGAATTACAGCTCTGTTAATATTGATTAAATTTTATTAAAGACATTTATAAGGCTGTGTTTATTTTGGCTCTATTTCAAAATAAGATTTATCATGGCTGCTGAGCAACATAATCAATATTCACATAGTTGTGTCTTTACCATATTCATTTCCCCTGTTACTGTTCTGTTCTGCCTTGGAATTATAAGGGAGAGAGAGTTAAATGGTGGTCTTCTGGTAGCTAATAACTAGCTTCAGTTCTCCTTTGAAATTTTTACTTCTTGTAATCTTAGACTGTATAAAGGCATTCAGAACATGTCACTGCTCTTCAAATTGTGCACTTAACCCTCATTCAAGGATAATAGGAAGGAAACAAAGAGAATTTTAGGAGAGATGAAGTAAGTTGTATGGAGAACATTCCCATATTTCTACCTTCAATGTCAAGAAAGAGTATTAGCTAGCTTTGCTATTAAGTATTTTTATATATTATTGAATATAGCCTTTTTATATTCAAACAAGTTTATGACTGACTAATGTTTTAAAGCCCTGAAGAGGCCTTGCCAATTGCCTACTGTTTCAAAACTAGCGTGGGTTGTTGTTTTCTTTTTTAACTTTTGGGACAAATTGGGAGGAAAACATTTAAAGATTTTCTTTAAGTAAATATAGCAAATAAAAGCAGAGACCAACACATTTACATGGTAGTGATACACATACATTTTGTATTCTATAAAACATATTAAATAGTTTTAAAATGGCTACTGTAGGATATTTTACATTCCTTGAAGTATAGTCTTTATTTTTTTTGTGACACTTCCTAAACATAATG
Organism: Pan paniscus; assembly: GCF_029289425.2. Lineage (NCBI taxonomy): Eukaryota > Metazoa > Chordata > Mammalia > Primates > Hominidae > Pan > Pan paniscus. The sequence continues at coordinate 108,037,408 of NC_073253.2, forward strand.
ATTTTTTTTTTTTTTTTCTTGAGTCTCACCCTGTTGTCTAGGCTGAAGTGCAATGGCATGATCTCACCTGCAACTTCCGCCTCCTGGGCTCAAGCAATCCTCCTGCCTCAGCCACCTGAGTAGCTGGGATTACAGGCGTGCGCCACCATGCCCAGCTAATTTTTGTATTTTTAGTAGAGATGGGGTTTCGCCATGTTTGCCAGGCTGGTCTTGAACTGCTGACCTCAAGTGATCCACCTGCCTCAGCCTCCCAAAGTGCTAGGATTTAGAGTCATCATGCCCAGTGTATTAGTTTGTGTTCAGGCTTCTGATAAATACATACCCGAGACTGGGCAGTTTACAAAAGAAAGAGGTTTAAGGGACTTAACAGTTCCACGTGGCTGGGGAATCCTCACAATCATGGTGGAAGGCAAGGAGGAACAAGTCATGTCTTACATGGGTGGCAGCAGGCAAAGAGAGAGAGACTGACAGGGAAACTCCCATTTTTAAAACCATCAGATCTCGTGAGAATTATTTACTATCACAAGAACAGCACAGGAAAGACCCACCCCCATAATTTAATTATCTCCCACTGGGTCCCTCCCACAACACATGGGAGCTGCAAGATGAGATTTGGGTGGGGACACAGCCAAACCATATCACCCAGCCTAAACATAATGTATATTCTATCTGTTTTGGAGTATGGTGGTAGGCTAAGGTGCTACTAAAACACCAGTACCATACTACATTTCATAGTCCATACATGTTAGTTTCATAATGAAGGTTAAGGTCATAATGAGGTTGGGGGCTTAACTAGTGTTTGTGTGCATGTGCATGTATGTGTACATGTTAGTTATAATACGTGTATGTAATATATCATTTTTTCTTACCTTCCCTCTTGCCCCTATCCCAGTCAGAAAGATTCATGACTTAAATGTCAAAAGTAAAACTTTAAACCTTTCAGTAGAAAATATACATAAGTATGTTTCTGATATTAGAGTAGGAAAGTATTTCTTAAGAAAGACTTAAAACGCTAATGATAAAAGACCAATAAGTTTACTGTATTAAAATTAAAAATTTATCTTCAACAGGTACCTGAAAGAAAGTGAAAAGATAAGTTACAAATTGGGAGAAGATATTTATTACCATATAACTGGCAAAGAACTAAAATCAAGAATATATAAATAACTTCTAAAAATACATTGCATTTTACATTTAGATTTAAATTTTAGATTTTCATGGAATTATTTTAAAATGTTAGGTTTATTTGTTTCAAAAAAACAACTAATACTTTGGTTTATATGAATTTGCATTTTTAGAACATGAATATATGGGATACTGTAGACATAAGTTAGTTTTTCTGTGTCTGTTAATATAAGCTTTTTTTTTAGAGAGAGAGATCCTTAAAGAACAAGATGTGATGGTAGTTGTAAAAATTCTTGTGCTATATAAATATAAGTAGGTGTATTCCAGACATTTTATATCCCTGAGGAGAGGTTAACTTGAGTTCTTTCTTGGCCATTTTGTTCACATAAGCGCTGATACAGTCATTCTTATTTTATTCTGGAATGCAGTATCCTTCATTTTGGTAGTTAATATTCTAAGGAAATTTTATTCTGTATTTTGAGAAACATACGTGTTCATTTATTCTGGAAATAGTTATATGAAGGTTAAGGTTAAAGAAATTGTAAACAAGATAAAAAGGCAAATAATGGAAATGTTGGTAGAATATATAAGAGATTTAATATCCCTACTCTACAAGGATCACCTACAAATCAATTGAAAATGGTCAAACATGCCAGGCATGGTGATTCACACCTGTAATTCTAGCACTTTGAGAGTCTGAGGCAGAAGGATCACTTGAGCCCAGGAGTTCGAGACCAGCCTGAGCAAGATAGCAAGACCCTGCCTCTACCAAAAAAAAAAAAAGCTGAGTATGATGGTGCACATCTGTAGACCTAGTTACTTGGGAGGCTGAGGCTGAGGAGGATCCCTTGAGCCCAGGATTTCAAGGCTGCAGTGAGCTACAATCTCACCACTGCACTCAAAAAAAAAAAAAAAAAAAAAAAAGAGAGAGAAAGAAAGGAAAGAAAACAGATAACCAAATAGCAAAATAGTCAGAAGATGTGAATAGTTCCATCAGAAAATTAAGTTCAAATGTCTAATAAACAATTGTGAAAAGATGCTTAAACATCACTACACATCAGGGAAATGTAATATAAAGTAAGGTACTATTTTTTTTTGCCTATCAGGCTGCCCGAAACTTTATAATTTGATGACATGCAGTATTAGCAAGGGTGTGAAAGTAAAAACATCACCTACCTTTAAATCTTTTTTGTTTGTTTTGTTTTTTCTTTTTGAGACGCAGTCTTGCTCTGTCACACAGGCTGGAGTGCAGTGGTTTGATTTCGCCTTACTGCAACCCCCACCTCCTGGCTTCAAGCGATTCTCATGCCTGAGCCTCCTGAGTAGCTGGGACTATAGTTGTGTGCCACCACGCCCAGCTAAATTTTGTATTTTTAGTAGAAACAGGGTTTCACCATATTGGTCAGGCTGGTCTTGAACTCTTGGCCTCAAGTGATCTGCCTGCCTTGACCTCCCAAAGTGCTGGGATTACAGGCATGAGCCACTGCACCCAGCCAACATTGTCTACCCTGTTCTTTTAAGAATAAATTGATACATTTTTGGAGGACAGTTTGGCATTATTTGCCAAAATTAAAATGCCTATGCTCTATGACCCTGTGTTTCTATAGGACATCTAGGAATATGTTGTGTACAGAAATACTTACTTTAGGGCAGAATATAGATACATATTTTAAATTATTAAATGAATAGTATGCAAGCTATTATAAAATACCATACTGAGAATAGTGGGAATATGGTAGCCAAAGCACTCCTTTCCCTCCTAACTCCCTGCTTGGGTGATTCAACAAGTGAAACAACAACGGTCCTGGAAGAGGAGATCTCAGGAGGGTCTGAGGCTATGAGAAAAAATATGGGATCTCATTTGCAAGGGGAAGGAGTAAATAAGAATTCCAAATAAAATAAGAATAGAATGAAAGTTTTTAAACATAAGTATTACCACAAACCAGAAGCAAACCTTATATTAAGAAAATAGTGACTGAGTGAAATAGCTCAGGCCTGTAATCCCAGCACTTTGGGAGGCTGACTCAAGAGGGTCGCAAGTTAGCAGTAGTGTTGGCACACAACTGTAATCCCAGCTGCCTTAAGGAATGCTGAGGTGGTAGGATTGCTTGAGCTTAGGAATTAGAGGTTGCAGTGAGCTATGATCATGCCACTGCACTCCAACCTGGGTGACGGAGCAAGACCTTGTCTTGAAAAAGAAAACAGAAATAATGAGGTAATCATTGTTGCTATCATTAATATGTTTGAGTAGCTTGCCGTCATCACTATTATTTAACTTTGTTTGACAGGCTTGACTAATGCAAGTAGAAAAAACAAAATAAGTGTTATGAATCCTACACTATTTTTGAACTAGAAAGGAAGAGATTAAATAATTATTTGTAAATGATGTGGTGGTTTGCCTAGAAAAGCTATACAAAATGAACTAAAAAGTATTTAAACTAGTAAGAGAATTTAGTAAGGTATCTCAAGTTAAGATACATACAAAAATCAGCAATAACTACCAGTTAAAAGTGGAAATGGGGGTAGGAGGACCTGTTCACAATAACAGGAAACTTTAAAGTAACTAGAAAAAGCCTGCATAAAGAAAAACATAAAATTGTTGAAGGACACTAAATTTTTTGGAACCTAGAAAAATGATTATAAAGTTTATAATGCAAGAATTTCCAAAAACATTTATGAAAGAACGCATAATTGAAGATTTACCTTAGCATTTGTTAAAATTTACTGTGAAGATGTTGGAATAATCACAGTATGATAATAGCACAGGAATAAATTTAGGCAAATGATAGAGACTAGAAAGAGGTACAGGAATATTTACAACCTTTATATGACAGAAGTTACATTATAAATTTTGGAGAAATTGGTAAATTACTCAATAAATTATATAGGTACAACCAATGACCTGTTCAGAAGATGAGAAATTAAACCCTTACCTCACATCTTTAGAAAAGTTATAGGTTGATTAGCTATTCAAATGTGAAAAATAAATCTAAAATTAATAGAATAAAATACAGGCAAGAGATCTTCTTAAATATGAATGGAGACTCAAAAGCAGTAAAGAGGAAGGAAAGTTGGGATTTATCTCATAACATTTTAAATCATTCATTGCACAAAAGATAAATTAGAAAAATACTTATAACACATAAAGGGGAAAATGTTAATATCTCTAAAATATAAGAATTCCTACAAATGAATAAGAAAAAGACAACCCTGTGTTTTTGTTTTGTTCAGAGAGGGGGTCTTGCTGGTTGCCCAGGCTGGAGCGCAGTGGCCATTCACAGGAGCAATCATAATACACTACAGCCTCAAACGGCTCTAGCAACCCTCCTTCCTCAGCCTCCCACATAGTTGGGACTTTAGGCGTGTACATCGCACCTGCCTAACCCATGTTTTTTAATGGACAGAGGATGTAATAAGGCAATTCATTAAAAAGATGGCAAACGACCAGTAAAACACAGATGACTAGTAAATAATTTAGGAAAACTCAAAATCCACTTTTGCCTACCTATGTGAGATTGTTAGTCTCCAGGTACCTCTTAACTGCATGGTTATTTACTCTTACTTGTTCAGTGTGTATTTGGTCACCTAGTATGGTGGTACTTACCCTTCCATAGGCATGTAAGCAAAGGTTGGAAAAGTGCACATCAGTTTGTTAATAGAGCTTACTACTGGGATGTGGGAATTGGTGGGGTGAAGGTGTAAGTACACCTCTATATTGCCATAATTGATGATACTGTTTAATATAGTTTATCTCCTCCCTAGTTGATGGACACTTAAGTTGATTCTAATTTTTCAGTTAAAAACAGCACATGTACCCTAAAACTTAAAGTATTAAAAAAAAAAACAGCTCTGATAAACATACTTATTCATGTCTTGTAAACAAACATGCAAGAGTTTCTCTAGGTGAGGAGTCAGCAATCTTTTTCTTAGAAGGCCACATAGTAAATATTTAGGTTTTGTGGACCATATGGTCTCTTTTGCAACTACTCAACCCTGCCTTTTTCTTTTTCTTTTTTTTTTTTTGAGTCAGAGTCTTACTCTGTCACCTAGGCTGGAGTACAGTCGTGCAATTTTGTCTCACTGCAACCTCCGCCTCTAAGGTTCAAATGATTCTTGTGCCTCAGGCTCCCAAGTAGCTGGAATTACAGGCGTGTGCCACCACGCCTGGCTAATTTTTGTATTTTTAGTAGAGACGGGGTTTCACTATGTTGCCCAGTCTGGCCTCGAACTCCTGACCTCAGGTGATCCACCCGCCTCAGCCTCCCAAAATGTTGAGATTACAGGCGTGAGCCACCACTCTCGGCCTCAACCGTGCCTTTTAACAAGAAAGCAACCATAGATAATTTATGAACACAAATGGGCATGGCTGTGTTTCAGTAAAACTTAATTTACAAAAACAGATGGCTTAGTAGGCCCTAGTTTGCTGACTGTTGCCCTAGCATATATATCTAAAAGCATAATTACTGGTCATAAGGTATGAGTGTTTTGAATTAGTGTTTGCCAAATTGCTCTTAAAGTAATCTTTTTAGTTTACATTCCTAATAGTAGTATGTGACATTTCTTGTTTCTGTATGTCTTCTCCATCACTTGTGAGTCAGAATTTATCATTAACAATCAGTGGGTAGTGAAACATTTTGTCATCTTAAACTTTGTATTTTCCTGAGCTACTGAAGTTGAATCTCGAATATATTTATTAGATTTTGGGGTTTTCTTTCTAAGTTACTTCTTCATATCCCTTGCTCATTCCCTATTGTTAAATGTCTTGTTTTCATTTGTTTGAGAGATGTTTTAATGTCCTCTTGATACCAATCCTTTGTAGATAATATACATCTCAATTCCTCCCCACCAAATCTGTTATCTGTATTAGCCTCATAACAAAAATAAACTTTTATGATAGAGCTAAATTAGTTATATTGCCAGATTTATACATCTTTTCCTGTACTGAAGTCGTAAAGGTAATCTTCTATTAACTCCTTAATTCATCTTGAGTTTGCTATTATGTATTTTGTGGAGGCAGGAATCTAACTTATATGTATATTACTTATATATGTGTGTATGTGTATTATACATGCACATGATTTATACATGTGTGTATATACAGTTATGTATAGTCATACATACATATATTTATATTGTTAACTGAATTTCTCATTATCATGTATTGGATACCGCACTAGTTCCTCATCGATGAGTAATGTCATCTCTTATCACATACCAAGTTTATATATGCTGGATATTTCTGGACTTTCTTCTGTTAGTCCACTTTAGCTTCTCCATGCCTGCACTGATACCACATTTTTCATTTGCTGCAGTTTTATAAATCTTGATATCCAGTTGAGTGAATCCTTCTTTGTTTTTAAAAATGTAGTATTCTGCCTTATTACTCTGTCATTTAAACTTTAATGTCAGCTTCTAATTCAGATAAAAGCTTCATGGACTTTTGATTAGAATTACATTAAATTTATAGATTAAGGAGAAGTCAGACCTTCATAATATTTAGTCTTGGTTGAAAGGATGGACTCTGGAACCAGACCTTCTATATTCAAATCCCAGACCTGCCACTTAGCAACACCGTGATCCTAGGTAAATTCTCTGCCTCAGTTTTCTTGTCAATACAATACAGATAGTGATAAACTGTAAAATGTGAGGATTAAATGAGTTGATATATGTAAAAGCACTCAGAACCTGGCACATAGTAAGCAAATTATTAGGTATTCTAACTAATTTTATATCTCTCTATTCATTTAGGCTTTATTTTATATCCTTCAATAAGGTTTTGTCAAATTCTCCACAGAGGTCTTAATATCATTTTAAAAAGTTATTCCTAGATATGTTACAGTTTTTATTGCTATTATAAGTGAGAATTTCTTTAATTATATTACTAAATTACGTTTAAGTGAAAAGTATCCAGCAGTCTTCCTGAAATATTTTATTATATCATCGCCGGTTTAAGATTCTATACACTGTCATATTGTTCGCAAATAATGACAATTTGGTTATCCTTTCCAGTCCTTACAGCGTTTTTTCTTTTGTTGTATTGTGTAAGAACTCTAATATATCTTTGAATAGAAACAATGATAGTGGTCTTCTTTTTCTTGTCTTGACTTTAAAGGGAATTCTTCTAAAATTTCACAGTTAAGTGTGTTGTTTACACAGTTAAGTGTACCCTTTATCAAGTTAAGGGATTTACCTTCTATTCTAATTTGTGGAGAGTTATCCTGAATCTGTATTACTACTGCAGTTTTTAAAAATCACTTTTTTCTAAAGTCATATCAAGTCCATACTCCTGAACAGTTTGTTATTAAATATAATTTCACAAATATTCTTGTCATATAGAAAAAGGAAAGAAATACTTAGTGGTTAAGCATCCTAATCCAAAAATCCAAATTGTGAAGTGCTGCAGTGAGCATTTCCTTTGAGCACCATGTGGGTGCTCCAAAAGTTTCCTGTTTTGGAGCATTTTGGGTTTTGGATTTTTGTATTAGGTATAGGGATTAGGAATACTCAAGGTGTAGTGGCTTCTTCTATTTTCATATTAGAAACAGAAGCACAAGGAATGTCATGTCAGAAACCATCCACCTCACTGGACATCAAGACATAGACATGACCTCAGTATTTAGTGAGATACTGGCAATATGGAAATGTAGTGTAAAATGGAGAGGAGTGGGAGATATAATTTCCTATTTTCATCCTCTAAATATTAAAAATTTTTATTTAGGACTATATTGATGGAAGGGAGCTAATTATATAGAAACTGATTATATAGAAAAGGAGGAAACAATCAAATTTAGAAATCCAGTAATTTTATGTAGCTTGGCTATTTCTCTAAAGCTAGGAAGTATTTGCCACCTGGTTATGGAAATGATCACTCATCTTTGCAATATCTTTAGAAAACTACCAAAAGTACAGGTACTTCTTCAGATGGTTTTCATACTGTGAATTGGACATGGTAAGATTTGTTAGTTAAAGAATATTCTTTTTTTTTTTTTTTTTCTATTTTTTTGAGACAGTCTGGCTCTGTCTCCCAGGCTGGAGGGCAGTGGCACGATATCGGCTCACTGCAACCTCCGCCTCCCAGGCTCAAGCCATCCTCCCTCCTCAGCTTCCCAAGTCACTGGGTCTACAGGCGTATGCCCTCATGCCTGGCTAATTTTTGTATTTTTTGTAGAGACGGGGTTTCACCATGTTCCCTAGGCTGGTCTCAAACTCCTGAGCTTAAGCAGTCTGCCCACCTTGGCCTCCCAGTGTGCCGGGATTACAGGCCTGAGCCACGGTGCCTGGCCTGAGAATATTTTTTTACCTTAAGTTTACTACTTTCAGAATCATGATAGAGAATCAGCTTAGTTATATTGTTAAAAAGAAAGAAAAGAGGGAGAAAATTAAGATAGATTAATTTGGGACTGTGAGCACAGCTTCTTGTTTTATTTGGGTTTTTTTTGGGGGGTGGGGGTTGTTTTTGTTTTTGTTTTTGTTTTGAGACGGAGTCTCACTCTCGCCCAGGCTGGAGTGCTGTGGCACGATCTCGGCTCACTGCAACCTCTGCCTCCTGGGTTCGAGCGATTCTCCTGCCTTAGCCTCCCGAGTAGCTGGGATTACAGGCACGCGTCACCCATGCCTGGCTAATTTCTTTTTGTATTTTTAGTAGAGACGGGGTTTCACTGTGTTGGCCAGAGTGGTCTCAATCTTCTGACCTAGTGATCCATCTGCCTCGGCCTCCTGAAGTGCTGGGATTGCAGGCGTGAACCACCATGCCTGGCAGCGAACACAACTTGAGTTTTTCTGTTCTTTGTTTATCATAAGACTGGATGATAGCAGTAAACATTTTTACTATGGTAGTAAGAAAAGCATGAAGGCATTGTATTTAAGTAAAACTAGATGTGATCAAAGAGTAAGTTTTATAACTGCATGTATTTAAAGCTAATTGCTATAGTACTTTTATTATTTATCTGTTGGGGGTGATATTTGTTCCGAAATATTTTATTGATGGAGAACATAACTGAAAAATGTTTGGAAACTACTCCATCTAGCTTCTAACACACACACACCCCTTACTGAAACAGTTTACTTTTATAATATAATTTTTGATTTCTCAATATTAGGATGTCAATAACTATAGAATTATTACAGAAAATGGTACAGCATTGTCAGTACTTGTTTTTAAAACATATGTGTTTGATTTGTCATAAACTAGCTTTATGAGAGATTTGCAAAGTCTTTATTCATAAGTGAGTTGTTTTTTCCACTTCCACTAGTATTCATAAAAGTTAAAATGAAGTCTAGCTTAAAAAACACACACACACACACAACATATTCCCCACATTGTTTCCATTCCATGTGGTTCAATCTGTAGTTACTGCTTTGTGACCAGTTGATGGTCTCCATGTAGTGGAAAAGCAAAAGCTCTATCCTCTTTATGATCCTAGTGTTGGAGAAAAAATAATGTTTAGCCACAGTTAGGTACTTGGAAAGGCTGAAAAATACTACTAACTTATGACAGAAGTAACTTTGGGGAAGAGTTGGGCCTACTGTTTAAACCAGGGGTCCCCAGCCCCCAGGCCACGAGCAAGCATTACCACCTGAGCCCTGCCTCCTGCCACCATCAGTGGCTGCATTAGGAGCATGAACCCGCTTGTGAACTGCACATGTGAGGGATCTAGGTTGCGGGCTCCTTATGAGAATCTTATCTAATGCCTGAGGACCTGAGGTGGAGCAGTTTTATCCTGAGACTTCCCCTGCCCCAGTCAGTAGACAAATTTCTTCCACGAAACCAGTCCCTGGTGCCAAAAAGGTTGGGGACCCTGATATTTATTAAAACAAATCAGATGTTCTTTCCCTTTACTGGTATACTATGTTTATATAAATTTATTATATTGTATTAATGTCTCGATTAATATAAAAGATTAAATGCAGGTGTAATTTTCTCTTTGTTGAAATATTTTTTGAGAATAAATTTTCACAATGTGTATTGTGTCAATTTTCATAATTCATGCAACATACAATTTGATATATGACTTGTATTTCCAGTTTTACTAAGCAGATCTAGACATCTGTTGAATAAAGTCCAGTGTATTACAAAAAATTGAACTGACCCAGGGCCGGGCACAGTGGCTCACGCCTGTAAGCCCACAGCACTTTGGGAAGCCGAGGCAGGCGGATCACAAGGTCAGGAGTTCGAGACCAGCCTGGCCAATATGGTGAAACCCCATCGCTACTAAAAATACAAAAATTAGCTGGGCGTGGTGGTGCGCACCTGTAGTCCCAGCTACTCGGGAGCCTGAGGCAAAAGAATCACTTGAACCCGGAAGGCGGAGGTTGCGGTGAGCTGAGATTATGCCACTGCACTCCAGCCAGGGCAACAGAGCGAGACTCTGTCTCGAAAAAAAAAGAAAAAAAGAAAAGAAAAATTGAACTGACCCCAATTTGTTATTAAAGGGTGAATATATTTATATGTCTAGCTTTTTAAATAAGAATGATTTGACATAACCCTGAGCTTTTAAGTGGAAGCCATAGTATGATTATTTCTATTAATATTATTAATAAAAACATAACTAATTAGGTTTCTTGTTTTATTTTAGCGAAGAATAGCCAGAATTCAGCAAATCGAAAAGGACATACTTCGTATACGACAGCTTTTACAGTCCCAAGCAACAGAAGCAGAGGTTAGTAAATTGCCTTTCTTGTTTGTGGGTATAAAAATAGGTAGTTATTCTGAGAAAAGAAAACATGTATAATTTAATGTGACACCATTGAAATATGGATGTTCTTTCAGAGAATTTAAATACCGTAATTTTTTTCGTGAAATTAAATTATCAAAAATTTGGACTATTTTGATTTTATCTAACTTTTAGGCAGTTAAAATTTATAAAACTGTAAATATAGATACCTTACTTTAGCTGTCAGCTTACATATAATCAAATAGTTAACTTAATTTGGCTACTATCCAGTAAGTAAACTTTTTTATAGATAATCCATAGTAAGAATTGATAATACACATTTACCTGTGTTTACTCCAGAAACCCCATTAAAGTGATAGTAAAAGTATACAATGAAAGAGGCATTAAGACCAGGGAAGGTGACCACAGTAAAATCCGTGGAGCTGGAAAGCAGGTAAACAAGTGATAACATTCTAGCATATCAGAGAGGGTTGACCCATAAGGCAGCAATAGGAATGAAAAGTCATGAAGCAACTAGATACCTCTGGATGTGAGAATAAAAAAGGGTTAAAAGCAGGAAGATATTTGAAAATCTGTTAAGAAGCAGATGGACTTTCCAGAACCTCCCTACAACCCTGTACAGCTAGGTGACTGCTCCTTTCCAATCCCAGCAAAAGATGAGAGCTTTCTCCTCTGAAGAGGTGGAGAGGGTAAACGAAGGGTCTTTGGTTAGGTGTCAACCTTGTTTAATTGAACGTGAGGGTATCATACGAAACACTGAATTACATGAAAATTTACCTACTGAATGCTGAAACCCCCACTGGCATCCAGGCTTATAATCTCCAGGCAAGTTTCTGGAAGGAACTTCTATAAGGAATGTGACTAACCCTGATTCTGCTGAGAGAACATTAAAAAGGGAGAAAAAAAATCAGAAGAATGTGACTAACCCAAGAAAAAAAACTTAAAGAGACTTACATGGAAAAATTCACCCAACAAAACAACCCACCTAGATCACCCTGTAGGGTAATATAGTTGACAAAATCCATTCTTCAGGCATAGAGCTTCATTTAACTTTTTCATAGATAGCCCGCTCTTAAATATGAGTGGACACTAACTACCAGACAGTATAGCTCATTCTAGGAAGGTTCAATATCCAAATAAAAGGAGTTCCAAAAAGAAAATGGAGAAACTGGAGACAGGAAATTAGAGAAATAAATCAAAATTTCCCAGAAATTTTAACAAGGGGCTTAGTTTTCCAAAAAAATGGTCTCTCCAGTATCTAACATCATGTATAAGAATAATCCTACACTAAGACACATCATGAGGAAATTTCAAATCACTGGGGATAAAAAGAATATTCTAACAACCTTCTGGAGAAGGAAGAGAAAACAAATTTCACATAAAGGAACAGGAATGCAAATGCCTTTACATTTGTAAATAACAGCACTGGAAACTGGGAAGTAGGGTAGGCATTTCTTAAAACTTTTCTTTTTTTAAGAGACGTGGAACTAAGTCTCTTAAAAAAAAAAAAAAAAGTAGGATGATCTAGCTGGGTTGTTTTGTTGGTGAATCCTGCCATGTAAGTAAGTCTCTTTAAAAAGTTTCTGTCACCCAGGCTGGAGTGCAGTGGCGCAATCTCGGCTCACTGCAACCTCTGCTTCCTGGGTTCAAGTGATCTTCCCACCTCAGCCCCTGAGTAGCTCATGTGCCACCATGCCTGACTAATTTTTGTATTTTTTGTAGAGACGAGGTTTTGCCATGTTGCCCAGGCTGGTCTCGAACTCCTGAGCTCAAGCAATCTGCCTGTCTTGGCCTCCCAAAGTGTGGGATTACAGGCGTGAGCCACTGCGCCTGACCCCTCTTAAAACTTTTGAAAGAAAATATGTGCAGCTATGTTTTGACCCCAGTTCTTTGACACCACTGTATATCCTCCAGTTGGGTTCAATTTTGATCCTAACTACCCAGAGTTAGAGTCAGCTCCACAAGTAAAAGACAAAGTCAATCACAAGACTGTCCACTTCAAACGCTAGCCACAAGTTTTGGGTGTCCCTAAGCCACCAGGACTGCTGCCAAGCTGTCTATAAATTCCACCCCTGTGTGCGTGTGCTGTGGTACCATTCCATTCTCACACTAACTACCCAGAGTTAGCACAGCCCCAACAGGTTAAGAGCCAACTCCTTCGCAAGACTGCTCCCGCCTCAGATGCCAGCCAGAAATGTTGAGTTTCTCCAGGCCACTCACATTTCTGCCCAGTGTGTTACAAATTCCAGGCTTCCACATCCCCTTCACGTTCAGTAATTCATTAGAATGGCTCACAACTCACTGAAAGTGCTATACTTAGGATTAACAGTTTTATTATAAGGATACAGATCAAGAATGGCCAAATGAAGAGACATATGGGGCAAGGTCTAAGGAAGGGGGTAGGGATGGGGATGGGGTTGCAGAGATTTCATGCTTTCTCCTAGTGGAATCTAGGCATGTCACTCTTCTAGCACTTCATTGTTTTGTTTTTGTTTTTGTTTGAGACAGAGTCTCGCTCTGTAGCCCAGGCTGGAGTGCAGTGGCGTGATCTTGGCACACTGCAACCTCCGCCTCCTGGGTTCAAGCGATTCTCCTGCCTCAGCCTCCCTAGTAGCTGGGATTGTAGGTGTCTGCCACCATGCCTGGCTAATATTTTGTATTTTTAGTAGAGATGGGGTTTCACCATATTGGCCAGGCTGGGCTTGAACTCCTGACCTCATGATCTGCCCGCCTCGGCCTCCCAAAGTGTTAGGATTACAGGCGTAAGCCACCGTTCCCAGCCTTTTCCAGCACTTCAGTGTATTCACCAATCCGAAAGCTGCACTGAGTTTTGGTATCCATAATTTTTATTAGAATTTTATTCTGTAGGCATGATTAATTAAATAATTGGCCACATGAGGATTAAACTCAATTTCCAGCCTCCTTCTCTTCCTGGAGGTCAGTCTGGCCCAAAGTTCTAACTCTCTTATCACATGGTGACAGCCACCCATCTTTTTGCTATCTGGTGGCCTACCCTGAGTTGCCTCATTAGCATAACACACACCCCTATCACTCGAGAAATTCCAAGGGTATTTGAAGCTCTCTCAGGTACAAATGAACAAAGACCAGCTATATTTTTTATTATACCATTCTAGCCTTTAATCAAAGTGTTAAATTTGAGAGTGGAATAAAGACACTTTTAGATAGGCAAAGTCTCAAATACGTTTTTCTCATGCACCCTTTTCTGGAACCTATTAAAGGATATTCTCAAGTGAAATCGAAATGTAAAGCAAGAAAAATGAATTTTTGGAGCTCAAGACCCAGGGGATATAATACAAGAGAAAGAGATGAGTGAAACTACAGAGTAAAGATGAAGGGACATCCTGAGATAAATGGTAAAGAAAGCAGCCAGTCCATATTGAAACTATTGAGAGGATTCCAGGAGAGATTAAGTCCAAGAAGATGAAATCAGCAGAATACCTGCGGTTTCTGAATGTATTGAAGGGAAAGGAAATTTACACAGTAGGAGAGAAGCTGAGCATCAGTCATATGTACCCAGAAACCCAAATGAACAAAAAATAAAGATAACCTTTAACTCCATGGACAACAGGAAGTTGTAAAGGAAGGTGATCATAGTATACCACCTGCCAGCTATGATTAGAATTTAATAGTCAAAGTAATGTAAATAGTGGAAAATTTGTGTAACAATAAAGTGGAACTGAAATAAAGCATTCAACTGAAAAATGCAGAACTAGCCATTGAAGCAGGTTATTTGGAGATCGGAGGGGGTGAGTATCCCCCCTTCCCCAAAAACTCAGCTGAAAGAGATTAGAAAGAAAGAGTTCTTTCAAAAAACATTTTCATCCATGTCTGGCTTTTTTAATATCTGAGGAACTTTGGATTTAGTACGTCTGAATCTGAAATATGTAGAAACGTATTTGCTAAGTAGACAGTTTAAGTACAATGTGATAGTCATAATCCTAAAAGCAGTTTAACATGACTGTCTTAAGCAAATATAAGTCAAATATTTGCAGTTTAAAGAATGTGTTCATTTTTGCAATGGACTCTTTTTTTTACCTGGCCCTTAAGGGCCAGGAAAAAAAGCAGTATTTTTTTGCTCCTTTTCAGTTCTGTTGGTATTGATGTATGTAGCATTCTACTTATTATGACCTTTTTGGCTTTCTACTGAAGTTTTTATGTGTCTTTCATCCTTAAGCAAATTCGTTTTGGTCTGTTTTTTAAATTATTTTTAAATAGGCAGTGTTTTGTTTTTAATTGAATAGCTTTAGTTACAGTTAGTTCTTTCCCCCCCATCTTTCTTGTATTCTGATTATTACTGTTTTGCTGCATCTAACAGGTTTTGATATTTCTAAATCAATAGTCACATTTTTTTCTAGCTGATTGAATCTTTTATTTGTATAATATAAAATAGCCCTCTATTTTATTTAATGCTGTTCACCTTCAATTTCACTGTAGTACCATTTATTAATAGTAATCCTCATTTTCCAGTACTGTTACAAGTTTCAGGTTGGAAACTTGTTTGTGTTTCTTGTATCTGTTCAAAACTTTTTATTCATATTATTGGATTTAGGGCAGACTGTCTGCTACTATGATCCAACCTCTTATTGCTTCCTTTTGTTATGATAATAGTTACATCAGTTGCATTATTCTGATAGTTTGTAAATGTAAACCAAAGGAAGGTGCTATTTCACATTTAAGAAAGAACAAAACCACTTTTTACAATTTTGCCATTTGTGGTTTGTTTATTGCATTATTTTATTCTTCTAATGTAAGTTAGAGGGAGAAGCTAGAAGATGGAGAAAATTGGGGATTGGACACTTGCAAATTAGTTCATAGAGCAGTAGATATGAGAAAGGGAAAAGCTTCTGCCAAATAATTTCTCTATCATGAAGCATATT
Source organism: Pan paniscus (assembly GCF_029289425.2). Classification (NCBI taxonomy): domain Eukaryota; kingdom Metazoa; phylum Chordata; class Mammalia; order Primates; family Hominidae; genus Pan; species Pan paniscus. The sequence continues at coordinate 108,053,105 of NC_073253.2, forward strand.
TCTTATAGCATTTTCTTTGGCTACCTGTATTATAACTCTGGTTTAAGGTCTAGATGCTGGACGTGATTTAAGTCTACTAATTATTACACATGATTCAAAACTCAGAAGTTACATAAAGGTATGTGAGGCAACCAGTGCTGTGACTTTCTTGTGTGTTCTTCCAGACATAGTTTATTTATTAACAAGCAAGTACATTGGGTGGCATGGGAGCTGTGAGGACAGTGCAGTGTGTCTTAAAAGATAATAGCAAATGAAGAATACTTACTAAAGTCACAGTATTCTTGCAACTCATTAATAAAGATAAATACAACTCAACTTTTAAGTGGGCAAAAGATTTAAATAGGCATTTCACCACAGAAGGTATATATAGGAATGGCAAATAAGTACATGAAAATATGCTCAATCATTAAGGAAATGCAAATCAAAGCCCAAGTGAGATACTGCTTCACACCCATTATGATGACTTTAATCATAAAGGCAATAATAAGCATTGACGAAGATGTGGAGAAGCAGGATCCCTCATTGCTGGTGGGAATTTAAATAGTACAGCCACCATTTTAAAACAGTTGAGTGATTCCTCAAAATATTAAACATATAGTTATGTGACTCAGCAATCTTACTCCTAGGTATCTGGCCAAGAGAAATGAAAATATATGTGTACACAAAGACTTAGACTTGTATGTTCATTCACTAGCAGCATTTTTTCATAATAGCCTCAAAGGAGAAGCAGTGCAAATGTGTATCAACTAGTGAATAAATAAACAAAATTTGTTATATCCCTTCAGTGGAATATTATTCAGCAATTAAAAGTAAGTTACTGATGCAGAATTTATAACATGGATGAACCTCCAGAACATGCTAAGTAAAATAAGCCAGAGATATAAGTCCATTTATATCAAATGTCCAGAAAAGGCAAAATTTCTAAAGACAAAAAGTACATTAGTGGTTGTTTGACTGTAAGTGGAAATGAGGATTAACTGTAAATGGACAGCAGGAATTTTATTGGAATGATGAAAATGTTCAAAAACTGGATTACAGCTGTGCTTGATAAATCTAAAAGTCATTTAATTGAACACTTGAAATGGATGGATTTTGTGATATTTAAATACCTCACCAAAATTTTTTTTCAAGTTCTATCACCTAGAGTAGAAAACCTTGGAGAAGTTGTAAAGCAACTATGGAAATGAGGAAACTAGTTAGAATTAATCTTTCATAATAGTGAGCAACCACTTCTTTTGTCTTCAGTGTATCAAAGAGTGCAGGCAGGCCTGTAGCCTAGGATCAGTGAAAGAATAAAAAGAAGTAATTAGGAAAGAGGAGGGAGGAAAGAAAATGAAGATAGTAAATGTTAAATGGTAGTCTGGGTTGGAATTGCCTGGGTTGGAATTCCAGCTCTGACTCTGCCATTTACTAGATATGTGACTGAAAACAAGTTACTTATGTTCTCTGTGCCTCCATCTCTTTATCTATAAAATGGGAATAATGGCCGGGCACTGTGGCTCATGCCTATAATCCCAGCACTTTGGGAAACTGAGGTGGGCAGATCACCTGAGGTCAGGAGTTCAAGACCAACCTAACCAACATGATGAAACCCTGTCTCTACTAAAAATACAAAACATAACCAGCATGGTGGTGGGAGCCTGTAATCCCAGCTACTCGGGAGGCTGAGGCACAAGAATTGCTTGAACCCGAGAGGTGGATGTTGCAGTGAGCTGAGATTGTGCCACTGCCCTCCAGCCTGGGCAACAAAGCAAGACTCCATCTCAAAAAATAAATAAATAAAATGGGGATAATAATACTTCATAGGGTTAGTTTGAGGATTAAATAATAAGTGCTAAGTGATTAGTGCATAGTAAACATTGGGTTTTTTTAAATGTTACCATATGCATCATCCATCACCATCATCAGTCACATTTCTGGTTTCTCCCGCTTGTCTGGCTTTTTTTTTTTTTTTGAGACAGGGTCTCAGTCTCACCCAGGCTGGAATGCAGTGGCACTGTCATAGCTCACTGTAATCTCAAACTCCTAGGCTCGAAATCCTCCCGCCTCAGCCTCCCTAAGGACTAGGATTACAGGCCTGAGCCACTGTGCCCAGCCTCTCTGGCCTTTATAGACTCATCTTCCTTTCTCTGTACATTAATTAAGGGTATTTCCTAAGGCATATTTTTCTTTTCTCTGTATCTTCTCTTCCTAAACAGTCTCATTTATGCTTAGGGTTTCACTGACCATATATATGCTGATGGCTGTCAAGTTTATTTTTCTAGCCCTAAGCTCTGTACTAAATCTCTGTGTCAGCTCTACATCTCCACTGAGTCATGTCAGAGGCACTTTAATACTGGGTGCAGTGGCTCATGCCTGTAATCCCAGCACTTTGGAAGGCCTACGGAGGTGGATCAGGAGGTCAGGAGTTCGATACCAGCCTAGCCAACACAGCGAAACCCCATCTCTACTAAAAATACAAAAATTAGCTGGGCATGGTGGTGGGCACCTGTAATCCCAGCTACTCGGGAGGCTGAGGCAGGAGAATCGTTTGAGCCGAGATCGCGCCATTGCACTCCAGCCTGGGTGACAGGGCGAGACTCGGTCTCAAAAAAAAAAAAAAAAAAGGCACTTTAATATTACTCAACATATTCAAAACATAATTAATTATCTGTTCCTCCTAAGCCCTCTTTACTACCCCACCTTGCAGCAAAAAACCTTCATCCTCCCTCAGTATTACCTATCTCTGTGAGGAGTAGCACCATCATTATTGAATTGTGTGAGCTAAGGAACGTAGGAGTAATACTCGACACCAGACCTCTTCCTCCACTCCCCATATCCTGTCCGCGAACCCGATCAGATTTACCTCTATGTCTCCACTTCTTTTATCTCTGTCACTGCTCCCCTAGTGCATAGTGCCACTGTCTCACACTTATATTAATACATTAGCCTCCTAACTGGTCTTTCCTATGTTTCCTCCCTACTTAGACCGTTTAAAATTTGACTTAAAAAATAAAATTTACTTGCAACTTTATCCATTAATATATTAATATTAATTATGTGGGGGCAATCATGCAGTGGCCTCACTGTAACTTGCAAGTAGAAAAGGCAAGAATGCCATCTAAGAATTGCAGAAAAAGGCATTAAAATTTAGATTTTTTTTTATCATATTCTTTTTGTTCTACTTTCCTCCTTATTTTTGGTGCTTCATCCACACCATGATTCGTTGACATGCTAAAACAAGCCACACTCCCTCCTACCCTGGGTCCTCTGCATGTGATCTGTTTTACCCAGAACACTCATCCTCTACTCCTCCCCTTTGCCTAGTTAACTCCTATTTACTCTTCAAGTCTTTACTCAAACAGCACTTCCCAAGAGAGCTCTTCCAAACCTCCAGAGTATATCATATCTCTCTGTTATATATATTTACAGCACCTTGTACCCTTCTTTCATGGCATTTGTCAATTTTACCTTTATTATTTCTGTCATTATTTGACAGTGTCCCTGACTAAACTGTAAGGTCCAAGAGAGCATAGAACAATGTCTAGTTTTGCTAGCACTGTATTCCCCAGCATCTAATGCAAGTAACTAACATAGTAGATGGTCAGTAATTTTCTTTAAATATGTTGACATCTTCACTTACGTTAGTGTCAAATCTTTGTGGTCTTAGATTCATTTTGTCTCTAGGTTGACTTTATATATGTATATCTATTCTTGTGGATTCCATTAAATTCTATAGCGTGATTTTCAGATGGTACTAATTATTCTTATTTCTGGATTACTGAGTGCTACCTCACTTTTGCCAGCATATAACTGATACTAGTTTATTGATGGAAATGTTGCATATAAATTAATTTTTTAAGTCACATTTTTTAAATGATGTAGGAAAGCTTGATGTTTAAAGAAATTACGTTAGGAATCATTTTGTAATTTAATTATCCACTGTTAGGTCAGATTTTTAATGTATAATTTTTATTTTAGGTATTGTTTTCCTAGAACAAGCATATAGCTGTTTCTATAAATGACCGTGAGAAATTCTTTTATTTCTTTAATTTTGTGGTGGTATTTTTATAAAGTGACTGCTTTGTGCTAGGGATAATCTATCTTGAAATGACTGCTTTTACTGGATGTAATCTGTCATTTTAATTTCCTGTTAACAGATGGTGGTTGCATTAGAAAAGGCTTTGGGTTTTATTCATATCAGAAGCTAAGAGCCTATCATTTTATTTCACCTAACTTTTATTAGAAGATATACATATATATATATTCTATGTGAAAATATACCTAAGTAGAAGATATTTGTAAGCTTAGGTAATAGTTTAACTGTTGTATTTGCAGCTCCATTAAATGTCAGAATCATGTGACCTTGCAGAAAAGATAGTTATTTGTTCTACTTGGGTTATGTTCCTGATAGTAATGTGAGCGCAGCTGGTAGAGGATGGCATTCCTGTGAGTCTCAGAAAATCCTTTGTCTCGTGCAGCTCTAATGCTCAAGGGACACACTTCACTTTCCCCTTACCGAGATAGTCGACCGCCAATCGTACTGGAGGTTATGAAGTGTAATACACAGTTCCATGCCTTTATCAGTCTGTATAATTGATGCATTCAGAGCTTTAAAACAAAAAAAGAAAAAAAGCCTTGGGCTAAGAAAGCCTACACCATTTTTGCATGTACTGATGTTAACTCCATCTTAACAGAGGTCATCTCAGAACAAGCATGAAACCGGCTCACATGATGCTGAGCGGCAGAATGAAGGTCAAGGAGTGGGAGAAATCAACATGGCAACTTCTGGTAATGGTCAGGTAAATAAATTATTTTATCATATTTTTAAAAATTATTTAAATATCAGAAAAGTATGAAGCAAGATGGTTCTAAGAATGATCTATAAATCTTACCTATTTTCTTAGTCCTGAATGCATATTTCCAGAAGCATTCAGTACCAATGTGCTGTCATTTCTCTTTATTATATCAGCAATAATGCTGTAAGGATTTTCTAGATCTATTTCTATAGCTATAGATTGTGTGTCTATGTTTTAGTCTAAAATGATTGTGAGTAGTTTTTTTAAATAACTCTAAGCTGCATTTTGATTATATATATGATTTGACCTAGTTATTTTTGCTTACCTTGAATAGGTTTGCTCTTTCACTAAGACCTTCAATGTAAAGACATTTTTATGTTTTTTTTAAAGTTATAAAGGCTTTATTTCCTGTTGTACTTAAAGATTATATAAATCTAGAAATCCAAGTCTTACTGAAAAAGATAATTGTAATGCACACAAAAAAGTAAGGCAACATGGCCTAATTATGCTTAATATTACATCATTTTCAGCAAAATTATGAAAGTAAACTTTTTCTTTTTACATACAGAACTATTATCTTGTTATGCTACCATCAGTTGTCTTATTAGATTTTTATTGAAATACAGTGCAATAGGACAGAATTTTTCTTTAGGGTGTTCTGTATTCTCCAAATTTTCTTCAATGAATATTTTTAGAGTGTAAATGTTTTAAAAACAGAATTTCACTAAATTGTTCTTAAAGGTAATTTTTCTACTGTTGATACAGAAAATTTTCTTAGTCTCTCTAGGTTACTTTTGATAGTATTGTTTTTAAGAATATGCTTCTATTAGTTCATTAAAATGTAAAGCTTAAAATGTCTTATTAAGTATTTAAATTTATTTTACTGAGTTAAAACAAACATACTTCATTCAGTATTACTAGTTAGCATTATATTGGAAAACAAGTGGTAAATTAGGACCAAGGCAATCATGTTTAAACAGCACATTTGAGTTATTTATCTGTCTTTTGTTTAGGGAATTACTTGCAACATTTATATATTCCTACACATATGTAGAAGGAAGAAAAATTTAATCTTATATGACAGAAAAAATATTTACATAGGAATAGATCTACTTGTAGTGCTTTGGGTCATCTTCCAATTATTATGTACTTTGGAAACCTTACCTATCCAGTAAGCTGGCTATGATAAATTGGATCCATATTACACTTACTACATCAAAATAAATTCTAAGTAGATTAGATTTAATGTCAAAATGAAAATCATTAAAAATATAAAAAGATTAGAAGAAAATGTGGGTAGCATTTTTATAATCATGATGTAGGTGGGAGACCCATAAAGAAAGGATTGATAGATTTCACATTACAGCATGAGACTTCAGTATGCCAGGAAATCATAGCGAGATTCCAAAACAAACAACCAAGATCACATTATTTGCAAACATTTATGACGTGTAAAAAGTTAAAATTCAAGATGCAAAAAACAGTATTTATATACCAACTATTTAAAGAGTATCTTAAAATGGTTCCAAGCCATCGTAGAAGTAAAAAAATAAATAATAATTTTAAAAATAAAATTAAAATGGGCAAAGGATATGAACAGGAAATAAAAGAAGAAATTAAAATGACTTGTAAACATGGAAAGATGATCAACTTTACTAAGCATGATATATAAATACAAATTAAAACTAAAGTCAGATTTCGTGGGGGGGCCATTTAGTTGGCAAAAATCAATAACACTCAGTAATGGTGAGCAAACAGGCATTCTCATATGTTGCTTTTAATTGTATGACATGAAACAGCCTTTCTGGAGAGCAATTTTGTCAAATGCATCTAGCATTATTTATAATGTGCCTGTTGTGAAGCTCATCACTACAACATCTAAGATTTTTTGCTAATGAGATAATCAGTCAAGAGTGATCAGACATGTTTGAAGAGATTCATCATAATATTAACAATAGCAAGAAGTTAGAAATAACCTAAATGGACATTGATCGTAAATTGGTTAAATTATTAGTCAGCTGTAGATTAGTTAAGTGGCTCTGGAGTCAACAAACCTGGGAAATCACACTCCCTCACTAACTAGCTTAGTAACAAAAAGTCTCTGAGCTTTAGTGTTTCCTCTTTAGTAAAATAAGATGATGATAAAACCTCTACCTCATAGAACAGTTGGGAGAGTTAAATGCAAGATACCCTTAACACAGTCCCTGGCATATTGTCAGAGCTTAGTAAAAGGTAACAGATTCTGTTGTTAACAAGTGTTAGTAATTATCTTTAAATTAACAAATATGCCAGATACTGTGTTGGACTCTAGAATTGATAATTGAAAAGGACAGACAGTCCTTGGCCTCATGGAACCTATATGGTACATCCATGCAAATATTAAAAATGATAAATTACGTCTCTATTTATGTAAAGATCTAATTTTTAGCCTTCAGTGTTGCCTTTTCTAGTATATCCTTCATATTATAATCAGTTATTCTTCTAAAACATGAATCTGATTATATCACTTATTTGTTTAAACCTTTCAGTGGCTACTCACTTCCCATATATTAGAATCCAGATTCTTCATGTTGCTTACTCTTCCAAGAGTATCTCACAATATTTGCCCACATTTCTCACCACTCCCTCAACTTCAACTTCTTCAGTTCCTTGAGTATGTCCAGGCCTTCCACAGGACATTCCTTTGGTCTAAAACTGTCTTCTGCTTCAGTTCATATTATATGTTTTACTCATCCTTCCCCACCGTTTAAATGTCACTTCTTCCTGGACATTTTCCTTGTCTCCACCTACCTGGAATAAATAAAGTACTCTTTGATACGCTGTATTCCTGCTCTCATAGTGCTTAGCACAATTTATCATTGGTTTAATTGTCTTCCTTCCTTCTTAAAGTCCTTTAAGCCACACCTGCTCCTCACTGTATGCCAGCCAACTAATATGTACCTGGCAGAGAGCATTTATGTTGAATATTAATAAATATTATTGACTTAGGTAATTATAACTTTTTTTTTGGAGACAGAGTCTCGCTCTGTCAGCAGGCTGGAGTGCAATGGTGGGATCTCAGCTCACTATAACCTCCACCTCCTAGGTTCAAGCAATTCTGCCTCAGCCTCCCGAGTAGCTGGGACTACAGGTGTGTGCCACCACACCAAGCTAATTTTTGTATTTTTAGTAGATACGGGGTCTCATTGTGTTGGCCAGGATAGTCTCAATCTCTTGACCTCGTGATCCTCCCGCCTCGGCCTCCCAAATTGCTGGGATTACAGGCGTGAGCCACTGCGCCCGGCCAATTACAACTTTTTTAATTTAAAAATAGCAAGTATGCTGGGCATGGTGGCTCACACCTATAATCCCAACACTTAGGGAGGCCAAGCGGGAAGGATTGCTTCAGGGTAGAAGTTCGAGTTCAACCTGGGCAACATAGGGAGACTTTGCCTCTGCAAAAAAAAATAAAAATTAGCCATGTGTGGTAGTCCCAGCTACTTGGGAGGCCGTGTGGGAGGATCACTTGAGCCTGGGAGGTCAAGGCTGCAGTGGGCTATGATCATGCCACTGCATTCCAGCCTGGGTAACAAGGCAAAAAATATTTTTTTTAATTTTTATTTTTTGTCTAAAAAAAAAAAAAAAACTTAAAAGCAAGTAAGTATGATCTCATTATACATATGTATAATGTGTGTATATGCATAGAGAAATGTGTGGGAGAATGTTCTTTAAAATGTTATCAATAGTTATCTCTGAGTGTTGGGATTTTTGTGGGTTTTACTTATTCTTTGTGTATCGTTTTATTTTTTGTAATGAACATGTATTACTATAATTTATAACACCCAAAACCCATTTTCATTTTGGGAAAATAGAAGAAAGCACTGTCTTGATTTCCGTTGTGTGGTAGTTTAGGTTGTCGTACTTCAGAGTCCTACCATGACATACATCATGTCATTTATGTCAGTATAGGGATGGCAGAGGAAAAGATCTATTGAAAATAGTAAATCAGGGCCCGGTATTCATTCCTCCTTTAAGCCATGAACTCTGATAGTGCTGTGAATTCAGAGGTAAACATAAGTATGTTTGTTTAGCAGTAGCAATCATAGACTTGCCCACCATATTGGTGTTTGTATGACACTAATGCTGCTAATACTATCTGGTTACTTTCAGTCACTGTTTTAAAACAATATTGCAGCTATTCCCAGATCCTGATGTAGATGTGTGACCTGTATCTGTGGGACTGTGATTTGTTATTCCAAAAGTCCTTTCATCTAAATAGGATCTATACACATGACCGCCTCTTGGGGTTTATTAGTTTGTTTTGTTTTATTATTTGCTCAAAAGACAAAAGCCACCAACACTAGTTGAAAATGAAAATCAGTCTCTGACTTCCTCAGGATCACAGTAGAGTAATTCTCTTCACCACCACGTGGGAATGTATTCTACCCCTTCTCTCACCTGGTTTCCTGCCCACAATCATTCTCTTTGAAAAATCCTTCATTGGCTTCCCTTGATTCTTAGAAAAATGATAACCATTTATTGTGACCCAGGTAACCTGGCCCCTACCTATCTTGTCAGCTTTATGTCACATCTTGCTCTCACACCTCCACACTGGCCTTCTCTCAGTACCTCATATTTACTGGGCCTTCTCCTACCACAGCCTGTGCACATCTATACCTGTTCCATGTAGTGTTTGTTTCATCCCATTTTGCTCAGTTAACACCAGTTCATGTGTGTCTGAGCTTAAGCACCAGTTTCTCAGAGAGGCTTGAACAGATCAAATCTCACTACCATAGGCTGTCACAGCATGTTCCTCTCGTTTGAAGACTACTACATTTGCAGTTTTACATTAATTTGTGTGATGACTTGATTAATATTTGTGTTTCCCCCACTAGACTGTAAGCTCCAGAAAGGCAGGGATTCTATCTAGTTTTGTTATTTTCATACCCTCACAGTCCCTGATAAATAGTAGATAACAATAAATATGTGGTGTGTGGAAGACCAACTAATATCCCTGCTAAAGAAAGGGTTTCTTGATCTGTTTTTAATCTCTCATGGAAGTTAAATGGAAGGAAAAGCTTAGGAGTAAATTATACAGGCCAGATACCTGCTTGCTTAGCATATAACTATGTGTATAATTTATTTATTAGTTGGTTCTCAACTTTATTTATTTATTTATCTATTTATTTATTTATTGAGATAGGGTCTCACTCTGTCACTGTACACCACTGCACAGTGGTGCAATCTCGGCTCATTGCAACCTCTGCCTCCCAGGCTCAAGCCATTCTTCCACTGTCATTCTTGGATAGTTGGGACCACAGGTGCACACCACTGTGCCTGGCTAATTTTTTAATTTTTTTATAGAGATAGGATCTCACTATATTGTCCAGGATGGTTTTGAATTCCCAAGCTCAAGCAATCCTCCAGCATTGGCCTCCCAAAGTGCTACGATTGGCTGGGCATGGTGCTCACACATGTAATCCCAGCACTTTGGGAGGCTGAGATGAGTGGATCACTTGAGGTCAGGAGTTCGAGACCAGCCTGGCCAACATGGTGAAACCCCATCTCTACTAAAAATACAAAAATTAGCCAGGCATGGTGGCGTGCATCTGTAATCCCAGCTACTTGGGAGGCTGAGGCAGGAAAATCTCTTGAACCTAGGAGGCTGAGGTTGCAGTGAGTTGAGATTGTGCCACTGCATTCTAGCCTGGGTGACAGAGCAAGACTCTATCTCAAGGAAAAAAAAAAAAAAAAAAACGTAAAACCAAAGTGCTGGAACTGCAGGCGTGCACCACCATGCCCAGCCCGTGGAAAGTTTTGACCAAATATCTTCTGTATATCAGAGTGTTTCTATGGCAATTACAGTTTGACAGTTTACTGTGGTAATTGTATTTTAGGGAGTTCTGGGTTTTTGTAATTTGTTATTTGGGGAATTTAAGAAATTAGTTTTTCCAGTACCCTTTATTCTTTTTATAAGTTACATTGTTACTTTTGAATCAGCCATATATAATTTTTATATAAACAATATTTTTATACTATACAACTTACTCTTGTCATTTAATAATACTTTTGAGATATCTTTTCCTATCTATATGTGGTTTATAGATATGGAAGTTTTTAATCCATTTTTCTTTCACTATTTTTTCTTTTTTTCAAGCAACCTAAGCTTTTCTATTTGAAATTTAGAACCAGGTCTCTGATAATAGCCAGTATATAATAATAAAGCTCAATTAAAAGTGGGAAAAAGATGGAATGATAGAAAAACCCACTCTACTGCCACTGGTTTTTAAAACTTTTTCTTATGTAAAATTTTAAACATTTACAAAGACAATAATATAGTGATTCATATCCACATGTAACCTATTCACCTTAACCTCCCATTTTATTTTTTAAGAAGATTCCAGGCATCATCATCACTTCTTCCCTGTTTCACTGTGTATTTACAAAAGATAAAAGTACTTATTAAAAATACATAACTGGCCTGGTGTGGTGGCTCACACCTGTAATCTCAGCATTTCCGGAGGCCGGGGTGAGCAGATCACTTGAGGTCAGGAGTTCGAGACCAGCCTGGCCAACATGGTGAAACCCTGTCTCTACTGAAAATACAAAAATTAGCCAGATGTGGTGGCGTGCACGTGTAGTCCCAGCTACTCGGGAAGCTGAGGCAGGAGAATCACTTGAATCCAGGAGGCAGAGGTTGCAGGGAGCCGAGATCGCACCACTGCACTCCAGCCTGGGCAAGAGAGCAAGACTCTGTCTCAAAAAAATAAAAAAATTAAAAAATAAATAACTGCAGTGGCATTATTACATCTCCAAAGACTCTAACAGTAATTGTTTAATAGCATCATTTATCCAGTTAGTATTCAAACTTGCAGTTGTTTCATAAATGTCTTTTTCACAGTTTATTTGCCTCAGGGTCCAGATAAGGTCCGTGAATAGGAATTAGTATATCTCTGATATCTGTTCTAATCTGTATGTTCCTTCTTTTTGTTTTACGGCCATTTAGTTGTTGAAGAACTAAAGTTGTTTTTCTTTTTTCTTTATGGTTTTCTGGGGTTTTGTTTTTGTTTTTGTTTTTTTAGTCAGGATCTCACTCTCGCCTGGACTAGAGTGCAGTGGCAAAGCTCACTGCAGCCTTGAACTCCTGGGCTTCAGCGATCCTCTCAAGTAGCTGGTGCTATAGGCACTCACCACCATGCCCTAGGCCTCCCTCTGTTCCCCAGGCTGGTCTTGAACTCAAACTGATCTCAAGCAGTCCTCCTGCCTCAGCCTCCTGAGTTGCTGGGATTGCAGTTGTGAGCCATCATGCCTGGCTTCCAAAGGTTTTTTTTATAGAGTGTCCCATACTCTAGATTTTGCTGATGACTCCCCATGATATACTTCAACATGTTTCTTTATCATCTGTATGTCCTATAAATTGGTAGATTTCAGTATCTGAGAATATTCAAGAAGTAGAATCAGTCAAGCTTAGGGATTGGATATGAGTGTTTAGGGGGAAGGAGAAGTCGAGAATTACTCGCAGGTTTCTATTAGGCATCACTAGAAGGGTAGTGACGCAATTTAGTAATAATGCTAGATGAGAAGGAGGTTTGTGAGAGAAAATAATGAGTCTAGTTTTGGAAAAATGTTAAGTTTAACTTTAAAGATGTTAGGTCTGAGACATCAAAGCAAAAATGCACCTGGGTGCAGTAGCTCATGCCTGTAATCCCAGCACTTTGGGAAGCAAAGGCAGGTGGATCACTTGAACCCAAGAGTTTGAGACCAGTCTCAGCAACATAAGGAGACCCTGTCTCTACAAAAAATACAAAAAAAAAAAAAAAATTAGGCGTGGTGGCATGTGCCTGCAGTCCCAGCTACTTGGGAGGCTGAGGTGGCTGACCCTGGAAGGTCAAGACTGCAGTAAGCTGAGATCATGCCACTGTACTCCAGCCTAGGCAACAGAGTGAGACCCTGTCTCAAAAAAATAAAATAAACACACAAAGTAGAAATGTGAGGTAGGCTATTAGATTTGGAATTGAGAGGAAAGGTAAAGAATTGGTAATTAAAGGTATTAAAGATTTTTACATCCCCAATGAGTATACAGTGAGAAGATGAATACCTAGCCTAAAATTCCAAAGCAGTAGAATAATATTGTTACAACAAAGAGGGAACAGTTAACAGTTTCCACCATTGCCATGAGGACTAAAAAATCACCTTGGGTTTCACCAAAAAAAAAATAAAAATAAAAAAGTTCATTGCTGATCTTGTCAAATGCAATTCCTTGGGCCTTCCTTCCTACTATATTATACTGGAGTGAGTTGAAGTTAAATGGAAGGTTAAAAAGTAGAAGAGAGCAGTCAGGCGTGATGGCTCACGCCTGTAATCCAGCACTTTGGGAGGCCGAGATGGGCAGATCACGAGGTCAGGAGCACAAGACCATCCTGGCCTTGGTGAAACCCTGTCTCTACTAAAAATACAAAAATCAGCTGGGCGTGGCAGCGCGTGCCTGTAATCCCAGCTACTCGGGAGGCTGAGGCAGGAGAATCGCTTGAACCCGGGAGGGAGAGGTTGCAGTGAGCTGAGATCCTGCCACTGCACTCCAGCCTGGCGACAGAGCAAGACTCCATCTCAAAAAAAAAAGTAGAAGAGAGCAATTTTAGCTAACTGTAAAGATGTCTAGATGTGAACTGCCCAAGAGAGAAAAGATCGTTAACTGATACAGACTATAAGTTTGAGAGAAAATTTATTTCTGTTTTTAAGGTAGAAAAGATGAGGATGTTTGAATGCTGATGGGAAGGAGCCAGTAGAGAAGAGAGTTGAAGATCCCTAAGATCAAAGAGAAATGGGGAGAGAAAGGATCCAGAGCACATCTAAAGGGATGGACCTTAGATAGGAGGAGGGGAACTCTGATGTCACAGCAAAAGGTGGCGATGGATATATATGCAGGTAATTTTAAGGTTCTGGTTAGCAAGAAGTTGAGGAAATTTTGTCTGTTGGCTATTTTTTCTATAAAGTAGAAGGTAAAGTTATATGCAGTAAGAGAAGAGGAGCCACAGTTTTATATGATACAAAATGAGGCATATCAAAAATAGCCAAAGAAAGGAGAGCTGCCAAGGGAAACAAAAAGATGGCAGTTATAGCACGGAGAGTCTAGGTGTATTGGTGACCATAAATGTATATCGACAGCATCCTAAAGAGTTACGTAAGTTTCTCACATGCTCAAATTTCTCGAATGCTGCCTGGCACTTCATGTCAGGGTGTAGAGAAAACAGACAGTTGGATTCATCTGTGATTGCAATGTTTCCAGACAAATGGGGTGGAATAAGTGCAGGGCAAAGCTGTTAAAAACTAGCAAGAGAATTATGAAAGTGATAACCACAAGAAATCCAACCTGAAATACGTGCTGGATTTGCTAGTCATTTCAAGGAAGCAGTATCTTACTTGCGGTCAGGAGTTTGAGACCAGCCTGGCCAACATGGTGAAACCCTGTCTCTACTAAAAATACAAAACTTAGCCAGGAGTGGTGGCACATGCCTGTAATCCCAGCTACTCTGGAGGCTGAAGCAGGAGAATCACTTGAACCTGGGAGCCGGAGTTGGTAGTGAGCTGAGATCACGCCACTGCACTCCAGCCTGGGCAACACAGCAAAACTCCATCTCACACACACATACAAAAAAAGAACCAACATCTTAGAGAAAGTTGAAGACCAGGAAATAAAAGGAGCATGAAGTAAAATGTGGAGGATGTATGGGTATTTATAAAGCATTGAATGTGGATGGTACAGGAAAGTTGGATAGGAAAAAGGACAGTGGGAAATAGGGTCTCACACATTTGGACACTGAGAGTCAGGAATGATAACAGCGAGTGCTTCTATCTTTGGACAATGAGCAAAGCTGATTCAAGGGATGTGCAATCATGACTGACTTAGCAGGTCTTGAGGTTGTGAGAAAGTTCATCACACTCAAGTTTATTCAGAATTTAGTTTTGAGTTGGGTGGGAAACAATTCTTAGGAAGTTATTAATCATTTCTTGTTGATAGGGAGACTCTAGTCCCTCCGAAAGAAGTTGGCTCAGGTCTAGCCTTAATAAAACGCCCAAGAAAGACTCTCATGGACCAAGTTCTAGGCTCATAGAGAATACGAGTATGTGTACCTCTTGGTATCTCCTAATAATAAATACATCTAAATTTCTACTGAGACAGATTGGGGAATGAAGAGTGTCTCAAAATCCAGGAGCTATATAGGAAGATAACTAAGACTGAAGCTTAGAAAAGATCTGTTGTCTACACTGAAATGAATGTCAGAAACATGTTTTATTGTGGAAACAGGTTTTCCCTTGTTTCATAATTAAACCTCCTGTTTTCTTTTGTTTCGAGTAGTACATTAGTTAGCTATTGCTGCATAACAAATTGCCCCCAAAACTTAACAGCATTAGTAGACATTTATATTTGCTTCTATGGATCAGAAATCCTGGTGCAGCTGAGCTGCCTGTCTCTGGTTCAGGGTCTCCCACAAGACTTCAGGGTATTGGCTGGGGTTGCAGTCATCTCCATGCATAACCAGGGGAGGATCTGCTTCTAAGTTCACTTATGGCTATTGAAGGCCTCAGATCCTCATTGGATGTCAGCCAGAGAGACATCAATTCCTTGTTACATGGGCCTCACCACAGGGCAGTTCACAGCATAGTAACGCTTCCCTCAGAGGGAACAAGAGAGGTGCCCAAGATGGAAGACACGTCTTTGTAACCTTATCTTGAGAGTGCTTCTCATCACCTCTATAGCATTTTATTCACTAGAAGCAAGTCACTAAATCTAGCCAAGACTAAAGGGGAAGGGATTACAAAAACGCGTGAATACCAGGAGGCGAAGATCTATCTTAGAGGCTACCTACAAACAGTAAAAATATTTAGACATCTTCCAAGATTGTGTGTTTGCTTCAGGGTAAAGAGTCATTTCCCTTCTATAGACCAAGAAAAAGGTTCCTTGTCTGAATTTACTAAAAAAGCCCCAACTATCCTCCTTAGCCTGAGTCTCAGTCCCTCAGATCTATCCTTTATTAGTTAGAACCAGAGTGAGCTCCTTATGTTCAGATTTATTTGTAGTTCTGCCTCCCTTTCCTCTCCACACACACACAAACACAACTATACCATATTCTTCTGACCCTTGCTTATGCCTCTGCCTTTGCCTGGGCTGCCCTGTGGCTAATCCCCCTCATTCTTTTTATTAACTAAATTACTCCTCATGGTTCAAGTCCAAATTCAGATGCCACTTTTTCAGGAACCAAGACTGAATTGTGTATCTTCCTGTGTGTTCATATAGTTTCTGTCAAAGCACTTACCCACACGTATTTTCATGTTCAGCTCCTCATCTAGATTGTGTGTGTAGTGTGGGTGAGAATGTCTTATTCATTTATATTCCTGGTGACTAGTATACTACCTGGAAAGTAGCAGGGGCTCAGGCAATATTTGTTGCTTGGTTGCATGTGGATTTAAAGACCATTCCAGAAGCAGTCAATAGCTGGTGGCAGTGGAAAGAGATGTAAGATGAGTCTTTCCTTGATGCCTCTTTTCCCTTCCCTAAGGAGGATTACTAATTAGTTTTGTCCTAGAAGTGTCCCTAGTCAGCATAAAGAGTCCAGACCCACAAAGGAAGTAGAGACTGGAAAGGGGAGCCACTTTGGACTCTGAACTAGTATTCTCAGTCCAACCCCAGACTTCCCTATGCGAGTATGAATAAGTGGATTATCTTGCCTTTATATGGGGACACATTTTTTAAAACCTCTCAAGTTAGGATTTTTTAAAGATCACTTTTATTGAAGAAAGATTAGTATGTGATAAAATGTACCCATTTTAAGTGTACAGTTGAATGAGTTTTGACAAATGTAGTTTTCTCTTTAAAATGCTGATCTAAAATAGCTAATTATTGTGAACGATGATCTAAAATAGTTTTGTGCACTAGTCAGGAAAACCTCATCTTGGCTTATAACATGACTTATACAGAAGTTCTAAGCAGCCCTCATAAAAATTAACTTTGGAGTATTACCTATTTAAGGACTTTATGAAACAAATTTATAACAAATTTGAACAAGGAATTTATTACGAATTCAGAAATCTCTGTATGAGCCCTTAATTATTGCTTGATTAAAATCCTGACGAATCACTTAGGAATACATTGTTAACAGTTTTCTATGTTGTCTACCAAAGTGGAAGTTATCTGGCAAACAGTTTACATTGCTAGCTAACAGGGAAGAAAAGTTTCTAATACGTCACCATAGCTAGGCTCATTGGCTCCTGCCTGTAGTCCCAGCTACTCTGGAGGCTGAGGTGAGAGGATCACTTGAGCCAAAGAATTCAGAGCCAGCCTGGGCAACATAGTGAAACCTCGTCTCTAAAAAAAAAAAAGAAAACAGAAAAAAAAAATCACCAAAAGTGAAATTTATGCACAAAAGGAAGTTATAAGGTATGTTGGTTCCAAAATTCTCCCCTTGTACCCGCTAGAGTAGGAGGTGCCATCTCACAGTCCTCAAAACCTATTACTCCCATTGTGGTTTTCTCTTTCCCTTCTTCAATTAGCCAGAGCCTGTATATCTGAAAGACAATTCGAATGATGTCCTGCATCTTGACATTCTTACAGATTTTACTAATAGCTCCTCATTTATTTATAATTCAACAAATATTTTGTGGATACCTACTAAGCCTAAGACCACCCTTGGTACTAAGAATGCAGCAGTGAACAGAATAAAGTTTCTGTCCTCAAATAACTTACATTTTAGCTTTCCATTCTGCAAGGTTGAGAACTGCAGAAGAATGCCTGCAAATATTGCTGACACTATTCTTACAGTCATTTCCTTAATTATTAATGAATGGATTTAGCTGTGGCCTATATTTTGATAGGTCCCAGTTATTTATCTGCAACCCCACCTCCTGTCCAGAGTTGCATCCTTTGTTTTCAGGTGCCCATTGGGCATTCTTACTGGATGTCAGATTCAAAGTGAGCTCAGTTCCCCCAGTGAAAGCCATCATTTATTTCTGGGTTTCCGATATCCATTACGAGCATCATTACTTACCCATTTATCCAAGCTTGACACCTCCAAGTTGTCCTCGACTCCCAGCCCCTCTTTACTCACATCCAGTCAAGTTACTCAAGCCAGTTAATTTGACCTTCAGTTCAAGCCAATTAATTTGAATATCCTTCAAGAGCATCCCCACTTCTCTATTCTCACTGCCTTAGTTTGTGCCCTCAGAACCACTCAACTACTGAAAATACCCTCTCCCTCATTTCCTACCTGTGATCTCTCCGTGCTGTTGTTAAGACATAATTCTGATTGTACCATTCTCCTGCCTGAAGTCCAGTGACTCCACAGCTTGACAGCAACATCTTTGAAATGACATGAGATACTTAATGATTTAACCCAACCTTTATCTCTAACCATACACCTTGTGTTCTGTCCACATTACATTGGAACACTCCACGCTCTCCGTATTTGTACCTTTGCACAGTCTCCTCCGTCAGTCTCCTGTCACAAAATGCCTACCTTAAATGTTACTGATTTTATACAGCCTCTAATAGTCCCTACGCAGTAATTTCTTTCTTCCTGTTTTCCCTCAGTATTTTGTTCATTCTTCTACTGCGGTGTTTATATTATATTGCACTGCAGTCATTTATTTTTTCATGTCTTTCTCCAGTAAAAGTTTTAAACAGCCCTTTCTAAACTGTGAGATCTTAGAGAACTTGGACTGTAGCAAATTCATACTTAGTTTTCTGGCAATTTGGAGCATTTCAGAATTTGAACATTCCTTCAATGCTTTTCATCAGTGAACTTATCTGAATGTGGTTTTATTTATTTAGATCTATGAAAAATTACTACCCTAGAATTTCTTCAGTCTTTGGTTAAGTCCATTCTGCAGTTTAATACTCATATGCAAGAAACTCTCTTTTCTTTAGTTTTTCTCTAAAATATACTTAGTAAGCGTATAGGTAAGAAATATTTTGAACAGTTATAATGGTCATACTTTTTATGATGTATTTAATTGTTTATCATAAAGACACTTCATTTGGAGTACCTTAACATGATGTTATCTGTATTTACCTATAGTCTAAATTATACCATCTATAATGTGCTTAATTTTTAGGGTTCAACTACACGAATGGACCATGAAACAGCCAGTGTTTTGAGTTCTAGTAGCACACACTCTGCACCTCGAAGGCTGACAAGTCATCTGGGAACCAAGGTAACAGAAGATTACAAACCCTGGTCACTAATGCCATGACTACTTTGCTAAGACATTCTTGGCCGGTGCAGTGGCTCACACCTGTAATCCCAGCATTTTGGGAGGCCAAGGCAGGTGGATCACTTGAGGCCAGGAGTTCAAGACCAGCCTGGGCAACATGGCAAAACCCCATCTCTACTAAAAATACAAAAATTTAGCCAGTGTGGTGGCACACACCTGTGGTCCCAGCTACTCAGGAGGCTGAGGCATGAGAATAGTTTGAACCCAGGAGGCAGAGGTTGCAGTGAGCTGAGATTACACCGCTTTCTAGTGGAGAATTCTGATTCACAGTCTCTTGAAGAAATTACATATTTTTATACAACGAAGCATAAACAAAGGAAAAATCAGGTTTATAAAAAGTGCCAGATTAGCTAATTTTTAATTCTTTTTCAGTCTTTACATCCACTTTTCTGCAAGAATACTGAGTTCCAGCCAAACTGGCTCACTTCCTGCTTCCTGAACATTCCCTGTGACTTTCCCCCTCCCTTCCTTGCCTGCATTGGTGGGGACCACCATAAATGTCTGTCAGAATCCTAGCCAGCCTTCAAAACTCTTCTTGGGCTTTGCTTTTTTACAAAACATTTTCTGATTCCCAAGGTCCTCTTACCTCCCCATGTGATCCATCTGCCTCATTTGAATCACTAACAATTTGCATGAACCTGTCTTTTGGAAATCAAGAAATGTTTTTTTACTTATCTTTTGCTGTGTCTAACACAGTGCCTGCACATGAGTAAATATGTATTGAGGTGAATGGAAAAATTGTTGAAGTTGAGTGTTATTTCATGCTGATAAGTGAGCTTTCTTAGAGTATCTTTCTTAGATGTTAGCAAATATTTTAGGATTTGGGAATAATGTTTGAAAAGAAAATAGTTACTTTAGGCCGGATGTGGTGGCTCACACCTGTAATCCCAGAAATTTGGGAGGCTGAGGTGGGTGGATCACTTGAGGCCAGGAGTTCGAAACCAGCCTGACTAACATGGTGAAACCCCGTCTCTACTAAAAATACAAAATTAGCCAGGCGTGGTGGCACATGGCTGTAATCCCAGCTACTCGGGAGGCTGAGGCAGGAGAATTGTTTGAACCTGGGAGGCGGAGGTTGCAGTGAGCTGAGATTGTGCCATTGCACTCCAGCCTGGGCAACAAGAGCAAAACTCCATTTCAAAAGAAAAAAAAAAAGAGGAAAATATAGTTACTTTATTATTTTAAAGTCAGAGATTTGATTTTATTTTTATTTTATTTATTTATTTATTTTTTGAGATGGAGTCTTGCTCTGTTGCCCAGGCTGTAGTGCAGTGGCACGATCTTGGCTCACTGCAACCTCCACCTCCAGGGTTCAAGTGATTCTCCTGCCTCAGCCTCCGAAGTAGCTGGGATTACAGGTGCGTGCCACCATGCCCGGCTAATTTTTTGTATTTTTAGTAGAGATGGGGTTTTGCCATGTTGGCCAGGCTGGTCTCGAACTCCTGACCTCAGGTGATGCGCTCATCTCTGCCTCCCAAAGTGCTGGGATTAGAGGCATGAGTGACCACACCCGGCCCATCAGAGATTTTAATATTCACTAAGATGAAATGAAATTCTAATATTACTAAACGATGTATTTTCGATTAACTCGAATTCCATTAATTGTTTTCACAGCATACTCTGTATACTCTTTCTTTACTGTAAATAATATAATAGCTCTTGGGAAAGGTATTACTGAAATAACTAATGTTGATTTAAGTAATGATTTTAGAATAATCAATGATATTCTCACTATGAGGCTTAATCCTGTTTATACTTCTTGGGACCTCTTATATGCCATTCACTGTGCCAGGAGTTGTGTGTACCTTATCTCTGGTCCTCTCCAAAATTCTATGAAGTATCCATATTTCTCTAAATGAGAAAACTGAAGCAAAAAAAGTTTTAGGCATGGAAATTTAATTCCAGATCTGTCTAACCTCAACATGTAGTTTTTACTATAAAGAAAATCTTGAATATTCAAGAGTACTATTGTGTGAAAACTGGCAATTAGAATACTGTTTCTTTTTGAAGTAATTTATGCATGATAATATTAAGACCCTAGTATGTATTTTGAATGCTAGCTACTGTCCTATACATGTATTATTTTATTTCACCTTAATGGAGAAAATCTTGTTAGGTAGGTAAATTTCTCCATTTTGCAGCTCAGAAAACTGAGGCTCAGAGAAATCAAATAGCTTAACTATAATAGTATCACAGCTTGCTCCTAAGAGGTGGAGCCAAAATTTGAACCTAGCTCCGATGAAAACCCATTTATCCACAGTCCTATACTGCCTTCCTAAAACTTTCATATCTAAAGGTGTATGTGTATTTACGCATTTAAAGCAGCATTTCTAAACCTCAGCACTATTGGCTGGATAATTCTTTGTTGCATTCTAGAATGTATAGTAACGTCCCTGGTCTCTCCCCACTAGATTCCCCTAAAATACCCATCCTACAATTGTGACAACCAAAAATGTCTCCAAGATGTTGTCAAATGTGTCCCGATGGGGGCAAAATTGCCCCCAGTTGAGAACCATTGACTTATAGAGAATGATGCATTCTTTATATAATAGCCTCTACTTTTATATAATACCCTCTAGCGTTAAAATGAGTGGACCATGGCCCAGGATAACTGGGTGCCACTTTCCGGTTTCTAATCTGCTTCTAAGTAAATACGTAGAATTTATTGTCAGAGAGTAATTAGTACTTACCAGTTGCTTTTTAAAAAACTGACTACAAATCCTGGCTCTCACTCTGTATGATCATGGCATTTTCCTTTTTATGACAAAATGTTTTTAAATTTATAATCATATAATTTTAATATTATCATCTGACGAGAATTAATGATTGCTGAGAATTAGTACTTAAAATTGTTGCAGAAATGTTTTCTGTTTATTGCTTATAGGTATAGATTAAAAGAAATAAGATAAAGTTTTAAATTATGTAAAGATTTAGATAAACTACATTCTCTATGTGTGTGAAATCCGTTATTTTTCACTGATTATAGTCAGTGGATTAGCACCAACTTATCTAGGCAAACAGCACTAACAGTTTGTTAGTGAGTATGCAAAAACCTACTTTTGCTTTTAATACTGTATATTACCACTCATACTATTTACTCACATAAACAAATTGGTGATGATACATAGATTTTGAAATAACACTGATTACTTCATCCTGGAAAGGTTTTCGGGTTTTTTTTTTTTTTTTTTTTTTGGCGGTGGGGGGGTTGTTTTGTTTTTTTAGAGTTATAGTAAATATCCCATTCATCACTTAATTGGTTTTTGGCTTTTGGATATTAAAGTCATAATTTTGTTTCTAAACTCATTTGGCCCACAGGTGGAAATGGTGTATTCATTGTTGTCAATGCTTGGTACTCATGATAAGGATGATATGTCGCGAACTTTGCTAGCTATGTCTAGCTCCCAAGACAGCTGTATATCCATGCGACAGTCTGGATGTCTTCCTCTCCTCATCCAGCTTTTACATGGCAATGACAAAGACTCTGTATTGTTGGGAAATTCCCGGGGCAGTAAAGAGGCTCGGGCCAGGGCCAGTGCAGCACTCCACAACATCATTCACTCACAGCCTGATGACAAGAGAGGCAGGCGTGAAATCCGAGTCCTTCATCTTTTGGAACAGATACGCGCTTACTGTGAAACCTGTTGGGAGTGGCAGGAAGCTCATGAACAAGGCATGGACCAGGACAAAAATCCAAGTATGTTCTCTATAGTGTACATCGTAGTGCATGTTTCAAAGCAAATGTGAAATTTTTAAACAGAAAACATGTTTAGTTAATATGCTGTCTTTATGACTAAGAGGAGAAAATTCATATCAGCCATTTGTGCTACTCATATTTAAAAGATTAAGTCTGTATTTCCCTAGAAAAATTTAGCAAAGGAAAATGTTATGTGCACTACCATAAGAACAGTAAGTCAAGAGAAATTTATACAATCATAGCATAGTAGGGCCTTAGTAGAGCTAGAAAGAACTTGAGCAGTTATGTTGCCCATCTTTCACTTCATAGCTGAAGCTCATTTCATAGATGAAAGTGACTTTACATAAGTTCCTTTAGCCATTAGTGTCCAAACCATAATCTTTTACATTTGCATATCATTATATTCAGGGGATACAGAGCAGCGTTACATCTGTTATGTTATTTGCTCCTCACATCAACCTAGTGAAGTAGGAAGGGAAGGTATTATCATCTCCATTTTACAGATGAAAAAACTGAGGCTCAGAAGAGCTAAAGGACTTAACCATGGCCTCACACCTAGTAAGTAGTAGACCCAGGAACAGAGCCCAGATCTCCTGACTCTCAGCTCGGTGCTCTTCCTACTGTACCATCCAGCTGTAGACAGTGGGCCTCAGTTGCTGGGAGTGATAATCCACCCAGCTCTTCACTCAGGAAGGGACCCTTAGACCTCAGCCCCACTCCCGCAGGAGCAGCATGGGAGTTAGGACCTATGGGGATATAACTTATTTCATTCCTGTAGCCAAGAACCAAAAGCAGTAAGTATGTAAGGTAAGACCTTCCTTTCACCTGATAAGAACTGACACACACACACACACACACACACACACACACACACACACACGTGCACTACAAGTAGATGATTCTACTGTATCAGCCTATTGATGTGAAGAGGAGATGATACAAACATGACTTATGAACCTATAGCAGATTTTTTTAAGCTTAGGTATGAAGGTGAATTTATTTGAAATCTAAAAATGTTCAAGGATAAGAAAGGCCAGGTGTGGTGGTTCATGCCTGTAATGGCAGCACTTTGGGAGGCTGAGACAGGAGGATTGCTTAAGCCCAGGAGTTTAAGACCAGCTGGGCAGCATAGTGAGACACTATCTCATTTTTAAAAAATTTAAAAAGCGTAAGAAAAAAGGGATCGCCTTTCATATCTATTTGTCCTGGGGTGAGGGGAACTAGTAAGATTTTACTGGGAGAACATTGCCTTCCTGGATTGTTTCTTTGGCTATCCACAGTTATGTAATGACCCACATTTTGTACTCCTGATATTTGTTCTCAAAAAATTAAATAGAATAAAATGATACTTCTTTTGAAAAGTTTTTAAAAAACTTACGTCAAATGAGTTTTGAAACCTCGTGCGTAGTATTGAATGTGGAGGTACATTTTCTTAGTCACCCTTTTAAAAAATATCTGTTTACTGTCTAGTATATCTGTGTAACTTTTTGTATTAGAGATCACATTTGTACATAGCCACATGCTTTTTTTTTCTGTTTGTATTGAGATAGGGTCTCACACAAGCGCCCAGACTGTAATGCAGTGGTGCGATCACAGTTCACTGCAGCCTCAACCTCCCAGGCTCAAGCACTTCTCCTACCTCAGCCTCCTGAGAGTATCTGGGACTACAAGCATGTGCCACCACAACTGACTATTTTTTTTTTTTTTTTTTTGAGAGACGGGGTTTTGCCATGTTTCCCAGGCTGGTCTTGAACTGCTTGGGCTCAAGGATCTGCTCACTTCAGCCTCCCAAAGTGCTGGGATTACTGGTGTGAGCCACTGCACCTAGCACCATGTGCTTTTAACCCACACTCATGATAGTAGTTTAAATAGAAATTATAAACTGGGCTAAGCACGGTGGCTCGTGCCTATAATTCTAGCACTATGGGAGGCCTGGGCAGGAGCGGCACTTGAGGCCAGGAGTTTGAGACTACCCTGGGCAACATAGCAAGACCCTATCTCTACAAAAAATTTTAAAAATTAGCTAGGGATTGTGGGGTATGCCTGTAGTCCTAGCTGCTCCGGAAGCTGAGGCAGGAAGGTCACTTGAGCCCAGGAATACAAGGCTGCGGTGAAAGCTATGATCATTCCACTCGAGCCTGGGCAACAGAGCAAGACCCTGTTTTGTTTTTTTTTGTTATTGTTTTTTTAAAGAAAGGAAGAAATTATAAACAAAATTAAACCATTTTATACCAAAATATTTTTATTATTTTGTATACTCAACATAATTTTAAGTTATTAGCTATATGAGTAATAGCATAAACCTCCTAGACTTATTCTAAGAGACTTAGTCAAGGGCAGATGAGTGGTAAACATTTTTATGGAAACAAATTCCTTTATTCCTATTTTTTGTTCCACATTTGTAGTATTTATTCATCCTTTCAGCAAATATTTGTTGATCCACTAAAATTCCGTGAATTAGGGTTATATTAGTGATCCTTGCATATTTTTAAAGTACAATAAACATCATTGCTCTTCAAATAACAAAGCATTATGGTTTATGTTGATTTTATTTTTCAGTGCCAGCTCCTGTTGAACATCAGATCTGTCCTGCTGTGTGTGTTCTAATGAAACTTTCATTTGATGAAGAGCATAGACATGCAATGAATGAACTAGGTAAGACAAAAATGTTTTTTAATGACATAGACAATTACTGGTGGATTTTTAAATCATGGTAGAAATTCAGTATAGTAAATAAAGATTTTTAATCATTGATGAATTAGGATATAAGGCCACCAACTTCTGTTATCAGCTGCTTCCTCTGTGTAGCAAAAAATTGTACCCTGGTTTCCAGCATAGAAAGGATCCTGAATCACAGAAACTGCTACCCTGTCATAAGCTTAACTTTTTCAAAATCGAAGCCAGAGATTGAAAAAAAATGACAAAATGGGTCACTCTTTGTCCCTTTTGCCAAAGTAGACTCTATATGTGCCAGCTGATGAGGATGGTAATTTGAATTATTTTGAAATGTGGAGCTGCTGTATTGTGATTGAACTCAGTCACTTTTGATGAGCATCAGAGGGAATTATTATTAAGATTGTCATTTATCTTCATGGTTATTGGTACTTTACAGGATTTTCATCATAAGCAGCCTGGTATCTTTGAAATTGGTTAATATAGAAAAGTATTATGCTTTAAGTCAGAAACATTTCATTATAACTTTGGAATGATTACTTCTTTAGGTATGTATTTTCACACACTAAGCCTTATATAACCAGCAGTGCACTCCATTTTTTATGTAATGGTTTTTCTTTGATTTCTAGGTTCACTTTGTACATGTGGTATTTATAAATTGCATCATGCTGAACCATCTCATGTGAACTGGATCTCTCTAGTCATGCCACAAGCAAGAACCATACACTTAATTCCCATTTTAGTGTAATTGTGCCCTTGCTTTTTGTGCCGTTTATGTTACGTTATGTTCCAGCCACCACTTTATATTCCTACCCCCTCATCGTTTCATTCGTCATTTATCTTAAAAGTGATGAAGTCATGAGACTCTTACACAGAGAACCTGAACAGCCAAAAGTATTGTCTCCTTCAGAGTCATCACTTTGGGAGGCTCTGCACCTTAAGATTTCAGGCCTGCCCTCTGGCCATGCTTTCCTTCCTAGTGGTGTAGCAATTGGCCTACCTGATTCTCTTTCCTCCCCCTGGTCTCCTGTGGATTCTCAGTTAATCTTATGAATTCTCCCCTCCTTAATACAATCTCAGCATTTGTGAACATTTTAAATTTTTTAAAATGCTAATCATAACAGGAAGGGGATAAAAAATAATGAATAAACAGGAAAACATTCAGTTTTAAGATACCTCAAAAGTTATTCTATAAATGTTCCTGTATTCCAATGGATTGTAGACTAGGACTGAGACATTAATCATCTGGATTTCAAAATAAAACCTAGACTCAGTATTTGTTCCTCTTCCTTCTTCAGGTAGGAAGGCTACCCGGGGCATTTCATCACAGGAGCTAGGGCAGGGGCTTTCAGGTGAGGAGCAGGATGGGGCCTCTGGGGGTGTGACTGCTGGGGACATAGCCACAGGGGATTACCTTCTTCTCACTCCTCACCTCCAGATTTGCACTGGGGCAAAAGGAGGATTAGGGTGTGTGGATTGCGGGGAGATAATAGTATAAGACAGCACAAGGTTTTGGCAGTAAGGGATAAGGAGAAAAGAAACCCCAAATAGGTGAAGGGGAATTCCTTAGTTCAGTCAGCTGGGATGGTCATTTGTACATATATGAAGATTCTACAGCTATCAGTCATTTAAGTTTGCACTTATTACTATTAGAAGTTTTAGAATATAATTTCCATGACGTATGTTTATTGATTCCCTAATCTACCCCAGAAACTGTGCTAGGCACTAGATTTTTATAATGATTAAGACCTGGTCCTGGCTTTCAGGGAACTCACAGTTTATTTGCATTAGTGTTTCACAAAATACCTAAATCATAATGATCACCCAGAGGCACTCGTCAAACTGGATTTTCTGGCCCTGTAGCAAACAGAATCTCCAGGGGAAGGGCCTAGGAATCAATGTGATAAGTGGCCTGGCTGATTCTTATGTTCGGGAAATTTTGTGAAACACCAGTAGAATATTCTTGTTGAGCCTGTGATATTTATTTTAGAACAAGGCATTTCATGCTAATGGTGACTATCTAAACCAAATAAAACAAAAGCAATATACTTTTTAAAATTATCAGTCTTTCTTTTGTTCATAAGAGTCTAAATTAAGGATTCTGTTGAATGTCACCTGAGTCTGTTGGTGCTCTACTATCGGTAGTTTTACCCTATTGGGCAATAGTTTGGTCTATTTAGACCACTGTTTTCTAACAGGCACCAAGAAAATTGTAGAAGGACATGTTCATCATCTTTGCATTACCATGAAACATCCTGATTTTTCTTAGAGCAACCAGTTTTTAATTGTATCAATCCAGTCATGAATTTGCATATTTTAGCAAATCCATTTATAGGTTTAACCTATGAATTCTATTCTGTGCCTCAAAATTCTCTGAAATCTTTTCATTTGCCTGAAATCAAAAAGCACTTCCTCTTTTATCTGATAGTCTAAATTTTTTTGAATGTTCTTTTTTTATTAGCCATGTTCTTCCTGAATCTGTTGATATCTGCCACATTCTTATTTAATCTTTATTTTCAGTATCAAGTACTAAGATTTTTAGTTTTTCCATGCAAGAGTACTCAACTCTTTGATCATGTAGTGCCTTCTTGGCATCTTCTTTAGGTGCATTTTATCTTTGTTAAGAAAGTATCCCAGTTATTGTCACACCAGGCAAGATTTTATACAGACGAAAGGCATAGTTTGTTTTGTTTTGGTATTGATCCTCTGCTTTAAAATACTCGACATCTTGGGGATCTCATTAGTATACCAGGCCAAGTCTTAAGGTCTTCCCTGTCAATTTCATGGGTCAAAATTCTCAGTTCTTTTACAGGCTCCTTTTCTTTTACCCAAGTGTAAAATGGTGGAATTCCTTGAAGCTCTGCCCTAGGCTCTTTTCCTTTCTCTCTATGCTTCTGTTATAGTTTTTGTTTTTGTTTTCAAATTTACAGCTCAATTTGAGTTCTTTCCCTGAGTTTTAGACACATTATTGAACTGACTATGTGACATCTTCCCTTAGGTGGTATTTTAGACACTTCTAACTCAACTGTCACAAACTGAATTCGTAATCTTTCCCATCCCTGAATCTCTTATCTTTTCCCAGTTTCCTTTTCTCAGAAATTCCAATCCAGTTGCTCAAATTTCAAAATCTTGGAAATCATTCACGATGCCATCCTTATCCCCTGCAAATAGCAACTGACTGCTTTAATTCTGCTACTTAAAAGTATCTTATGTCATCACTCTTCTCTTCATCCCCAGTCCAAGCCACCATCGTCTCTCCTGTTCTACAGTACTTTGTCTTACTTCTCTTCCCATTTCCACTCATAGTCGATTTTGTTCACTGAAACCATAGTAATCTGTTGAGAGTGTGCATCTAATTATTCCTTTTTCTGCATAAAATCTTTAATGTGGCACATAAAGTCTTATGTGATCCGGCATCTACCCATGTTTATAGCCTCATTTTGTGGCCCTCTCCTTGCTGTTAAATATTTCAGGCCCAGGGGCCCTTTCACATGCTGTTTCCTTTGCTTAGAATGCATCTTTCTTCTTCCTGCCCCACCCTTGTTAGATACGCGTTCATCTGGCCAGACCTGATGGCTCATGCCTGTAATCCCGGCACTTTGGGAGGCCGAGGCAGGAGAATCACTTGAACCTAGGAGTTCGCAACCAGCTTGGGCAACATAGTGGCACCCTGTCTCTACCAAAATAAAAATAAAAGGAAAGATATACATTCATCCTTTATGTTTCAACTTAAACATTAAAAGATTATTTCCTCAGCCTTTTTCTTATGGAGCCTAATCCCAGGTCTAAGTTAAGTCCACCTATTATATCACCCTGTGGTTCTACATAGTTCATCTATCTTTGCTCCAATCTGTACGCTCTTCATAAAGACAGTGACTGATTTTTGTTCACTGTCTCTGTATTTTGCCACTGTTGCAGGTGAATGGAGGAAAATTTTCCTAAATATGATTTGGATTTTCTTTAACCAAATTAATTTTCACTTACCTACATTCAAATATGTCTGTCATTCCTGCTAGTCATAAAGTTTTGCATAAATCTTCCTACATTTAAATCCCTTGGCTTGGAATTCTTGACCCAAGACAGAACTTTGTTTTACAAACTTGCAGATTCTTCTGCATATTGAACTTTCCAGATCACTTATTAAAAATATTAACGTACTGGCTGTCTTGCAGATGAATGACCTAATTAGACTTGTAGTATCCAAGAATTGCCTGTTTATATTCATCTTTTTCTTTCTGAGTCCCGTGATGATTAATATTTGATGAATTATATTTTGAATAGCCTCCACATGCATTTTTCTCTTTTGTTCACTTCCTCACCATTTTGCTTCACTTTTTTTTTAACTGCTTCCTTTGTGTCTTTCCCATTCCTTTACCTTTGTTTTCTCCTTGACTTCCTATTGTTGGCCATTGTGGGCATTGTTTAGCATTTTCAGTGGAAAGAATCAGGGGAAAGAAAATACTAAATCTTAGTATAGTTAATATTTGATATTATCAATGAGAAGTAAGAAATGTTTTGAAAAACACAAATCAGTAGTTTTATATAACTTAATAAATTGAACAGATGATCATTTTTTGTAAAAAAAAAAAAAAAAAAACTTTTTAGTTTTTCTTCATGCACAGTTTCATTTAGAGGCATCCGTATTCCTAAGGGTAATTATTTGCCAAAAAAAAAAAAAAATTAAAGTAGTTAGGCCACAGTGTATGACAATAAAGAGTGTTTATAAAGCCCTAATAATAATAATAAGTTACCTTTTTCTGCTTATGTTCAGGAAGAACTAGTGTTAGAAAATAGCCTTCTTCACTGTTGGCAAGGTGCAGTGTATATGCAGTAAATAGAAAATAATTATTTCGCTCAGCAAGATAAGGGGCTAGGGGGTGGAGAAACTGGCATAAAATGGAATAATTGTCAGTTGTACTTTATAAATATATTATACAAAAGTTCTTTATAACAGTTTTTGTAGCTTATAAGTCTAAAGGCAAATTTAAACCATATATTCTCATTGATTGAGTTTTTTTTCCTAGTATTTAAGTTACCAACTTGGTACCAGTTTGTTTTATTTTAGATGATTGTCTTTTTCCTCTTGCCCTTTTTAAATTAGGGGGACTACAGGCCATTGCAGAATTATTGCAAGTGGACTGTGAAATGTATGGGCTTACTAATGACCACTACAGTATTACACTAAGACGATATGCTGGAATGGCTTTGACAAACTTGACTTTTGGAGATGTAGCCAACAAGGTATGTTTTTATAACATGTATTTCTTAAGATAGCTCAGGTATGAGTTAATTTACTTTCATACAAACACATTTTACTGATTTTCTTTTTTTTCACTCTCCTCATTAAACAATGACTGATAAAAACCTGTGCTTCACATTCGCTTATCTTTACTCATTTGTTTGTCTTATGCCTAAACAAAGGCAAAGGTACATCTACAGATGGAACACAGTAGTGAATTTATGTAATTGCATTAAAAACACCATTCATAAGAATATACTTGTAGGGATCATTTCTGTGATCCATTACTAGAGAAGTTTGGCTGTGTAGAATTAAAAAATAAAAGATAAAACACTTCCTAGGAATGGGATTAAAAATCTAAAAATTCTTAAGACCAAGGCAAGTGTTACACACACATTGATTCCATCCAAATAAGAGGCTTTACTCTAAAACCTGTTGCTTATCATTTCTCACCACTTATTCACTTTATTTCTCTAGTTTGACAAAGGAAGAACAGATAGCAAAGAATTAGGAGAATATTTGTCTTTTATTTAGGTAATCTTATTCTAGATTTTTTATGAGTGAAGTATCAGTTATGATTAAAACAAAATAATGAAAACTGAATTAGACATTTAGTAGCCAAAAATAAAGCTTGGCTTCAAGTTGTCTTTTTAATGATCCTCTATTCTGTATTTAATTTACAGGCTACGCTATGCTCTATGAAAGGCTGCATGAGAGCACTTGTGGCCCAACTAAAATCTGAAAGTGAAGACTTACAGCAGGTACTATTTAGAATTTCACCTGTTTTTCTTTTTTCTCTTTTTCTTTGAGGCAGGGTCTCACTCTGTCACCCAGGCTTAGAGGGCAGTTGTGCAATCTCAGCTCACTGCAACCTCTGCCTCCAGGGTTCAAGCAATCCTCCCACTTCAGCTTCTCGAGGCTGGGCCTACAGGTGCACACCACCATGCCAAACGAATTTTTGTATTTTTTATAGAGACGGGGTTTCACCACACCTGGGCTCAAGCAATCTGCCCACCTCAGCATCTCAAAATGCTGGGATTACAGGCGTGTGCCACCACACCCAGCTAATATCCTGATTTAGATTGTTGCTCAGTATTTAGTATCTCATGTATAAAAGATAGTTCCATTAACACTAGAAAAAGAAAAATAATTATATTGTGGTTAGACTGTAGGAAATCTTTTTGGCACTGTAGTAGCATTTAGGAGGAATTTAAAAAAAAAAAAAAAAAAAACAGGATCTCCCTCTCTTGCCCAGGCTGGAGTGCAGTGGTGCGATTATGGCTCACAGTAACCTCAAGCTCCTGGGATCCTCCTGCTTCAGCCTCCCAAGTAGCTAGAACTACTGCAGGTGCATGCCACCATGCCCAGCTAATTTTTAAAAAGTTTTCATAGAGACAGGGTCTCACTGTGTTACCCAGAAGGTCTTGAACTCCTGGTCTCAGGAGATCCTCCTGCCTCAGCCTCCCAAAGTGATAGGATTACAGGCGTGAGTCACCACGGCTAGCCAGAATTTCTTTCTTAATAGATTTCTATTCTTACTGCTAGCATTAAAAACAAAAAAGCAACTAGTATGATTTTATGTATAAATTAATCTAAAATTGATTAATTTGCAGGTTATTGCAAGTGTTTTGAGGAATTTGTCTTGGCGAGCAGATGTAAATAGTAAAAAGACGTTGCGAGAAGTTGGAAGTGTGAAAGCATTGATGGAATGTGCTTTAGAAGTTAAAAAGGTACCTTTGAAAACATTTAGTACTATAATATGAATTTCATGTTTGGCTTTTTTTTGCTGCCTTCTTTTAGCCATGAGATTCCCTAATTTCTTTTTTGAGATGGGGTCTCTTTCTCTCGCCCAGGCTGGAGTGCAGTGGCCTGATCTTGGCTCACTGCAACCTCCGTCTCCCATGTTCAAGTGATTCTCCTGCCTCAGCCTCCTGAGTAGCTGGGATTACAGTGCACGCTACCACTCCCGGCTATTTGTATTTTTAGTAGAGATGGGGTTTCACCATGTTGGTAAGGCTGGTCTCGAACTACTCCTGACTTTGTGATCTGCCCAACTCGGCCTCCTAAAGTGCTGGGATTATAGGCGCAAGCCATCACGCCCAACCTAGATTCCCTAATTTCTTACCTGTTTATCTCACCAGTCCATAGTTTTAGAGTACTGCAAACTCCTGAAGTACTAAGGTAGAAAAGATTATATAGGGGATTTAATGTATATCAGGGTTTCTCTGCCTCAGCACTATAGACATTTTTGACCAGATAATTCTTCGTTTTGCTGGGGCTGACCTGTGCATTGTAGATTGTTTAGCAGCATCCCTGGCCTTTGCCAGCTGGCTGCCAGTATACCCTCCCCCTAGTTATGCTGATCAAAATTGTCTCCAGATATTGTCAGATGTCTGTGGGAGGGAGGAAGGACAACGTCACCACCAATTAAGAATCACTGGTATAAGTGTACCTTTGTGCTCTCCAAATCTCAATCCCCTCAAATTTTGATGGTCAACTTATCAAGAGGTGATCAGAGCCAAGGGTGAGGAATCATCAAATAATAATTTGTTTACAGAAGGAAATATCTCCAGGCAGTCCATCTGCTTCAGAAACTAGGCTAAATTTAAAAAGAAAAAAAAAAGTAAACTTGAAATCTGAGAGGGACCAAGCAAGTTGTCTTAGCTAGTCTAGGTTTCCTTTCACCCAGCTAGTCCTCCTACACCCACAGCCTACATGTTCTTCTTCAAAACTTTCCTCTTCAGAGAAGGCAAAAGGTTTGTTTTTTGTTGGTTTAGTTATGCATTTTTGGTAAAGTATATTATTTTGTTCTTGGAAAACCCTTGAAAATTTATTAGATAGAAAAGCATTCAGCTAAATTATTAGTTATAAAGATAATATTCAAATATACTTAGCTTCTGCATAAAAATACCTGTATCACTGTTGAATGGAGAGAAGACATTTCAGAAAAGAACATGGCCAATAAGCCCTTGAAAAGATACTTAATATCATTAATCATCAGGGAATACAAATTAAAACTACAATGAGATACCATTATGCATATCATATTGGTTAAAATTTAAAAGATTGACCATGCATTTTCAAGGATGTTGAGCAGCTGGAAATCATGTATTCTGCTAGTGGGAATATAAAATGGTATAATCACTTTGGACAACATTTGGCAGTGTTTTTAAGTTAAACATACACCTACCATATGACCCAACCATTCCACTTCTAAGTATTTACCCAAGAGGAGCAAAGGTGCTGACACAAAGACTTACACACAAACATCCACAATAATTTATGATAGTCAAAAACTAGAAATAACTATGTCTGTCAGCAGGTGAATGGTAAGCAAATTGTGGAATATTTGTACAAAGTAATAGGATTTGGCTGTGAAAAAGAATGACTATTGATACATGCAGTAATCTGTAATGACAGAAAACAGATTAGTGGTGGCCTGGGGTTGGGAGTAGAAGAGAAGGGGAGGATTATTAGAGGGTAGGAAACTTTTGGGGATGATATAAATGTTTGTTATCTTGATTCGACTGGCAGTTTTATGGGTGTATACATGTATGAAAAATTATCAAATTGTAAACTTGAAATGTGTGCAGTTTACTGTTCTTCAATTATATTTCAATAAAGTTCAAAAAAATTAGTGCTTGCACACTTAAGTACTCCTACTCTAATAACCCTGTGTAGTTTCAGAAGGATTTAATGTGTGTATGTATTATGAGAATTTGCACTGCTGCTAACTGGTTCATGACTTAATTCTCTCTCAAGGACCTAAACTCTTCTATAAATTTTTTTTTTTTTTTTTTTGAGATGGAGTCTCGCTCTGCTGCCAGGCTGGAGTGCAGTGGCAGGATCTCGGCTAACTGCAACCTCCGACTCCCTGGTTCAAGCGATTATCCTGCCTCAGCCTCCCAAGTAGCTGGGATTATAGGCATGCGCCACCATGCCCAGCTAGTTTTTGTATTTTTAGTAGAGACGGGGTTTCACCATGTTGGCCAGGATGGTCTTCATCTCCTGACCTCATGACCCGCCTGCCTTGGCCTTCCAAACTGCTGGGATTACAGGCATGATATAATGCATGGTCAATCTTGGAAAAACTAGCCGTCAGAAATTTATAATATCCAGTTCTGATTTGGGCCTAATTCTGGTTAGCAGTATTAGAATTTATTTTTTCCCTCTTTTTCTACATTTAGTGCAGCAGTCATGAACATTCTTCTTCTCTTTTTCATTCAATTCCCTCTCAACTTCAGCTACTAATGAGCAAGAGAATCAGAACTACCTTCTAGCTCCCCTGCGTGTTCCACATCACTTTAACTCACTCAGAGCTCTTACTCTAGAGCTTTCCTTTACCAGCACTCTGTACTCCGTTCACTTAAAGCTGTTGGTCCCTTACTCTTGTCTTCTACATATTCTCTACTGGATCCTTCTTTTTTATGTTTCAGTTCTCTAGAAGAAGCCCAATGTTTTGAAAAACAAAAATTTTCTGTGGCTTCTATTACAGTGTTTCTCTTTTCCAGTAACAACCAAAACCCTGAACAATGGTTTTGACCAAATACCTTTGTGTATCAGAGTGTTTCTGGGGCAGTTACAATTTGACAGTTGACTTTGACTTGCTTCATTTCTAAACTGGCTGTACTATCTTGAGTTCCTCCTAATTTTGCTTCTGACACAACCCTTCTCCTTGATCATAGAATCTAGATTTGTAGATTTATTTAAGTTTTTCTATTCTACCTTCACCTGTATTTTATACTTTTTGGTCACTCACTTTTGCTGTTATTACTTGTATTAATAACCTCTAATTATTTATTTTGTGTCTTCTAATTTGAACTATAAAAACATTTTTGAAACAAAACCTCTGGCCCTTGACATGTAGCCCCACAGAGAGGAACTTTTGTATTTTTCTACCTTCAACTCTCAACTCTGGGCCAGTTGCATCTTAATTCAGTCCTTTAAATTCTTGCTTTTTTTGTTCTCAGGATACTTGGAGTGCCCCACCTTTATCTCAGTCACAATGTAATTAAAATTGGGCTCATCTTGATTGATGTGAGAAGGACAAAGGCACTTCTTGCATAAAAGCACTCTATCTGCCTCCTACCACTTATCTGACAAATTATGTCTAAACCTGCTCCTAGATTGTTTTGTTCACTTAATTTCTTGATGAAGAGAATAAAGTAGCTATTTATTGGGTTAGACCCAAAATGTTTGCTGTGACATTCAAGGCCTGGCTTTTGTCTCTCTGGACTTATTTTCCACTGTTCCCCATCATGGACTGTGATCTCCTTTGCATCTTCTTTCTGGGTCATCAGTGCTCCCGCGCTGATTCCCACTTCCCTGCTTTTCCTCATTCTACTTCCCCTGCCAGCAGCAACTGGATTCTCTTCTCTGGGAATGTACAGGTCTAATCCTCCTAAAGAGCTGTTCTCCTCCATGAAATATTTGATTGATTTGATTAAATTCAGGGTGTAATAATTTTTCCTTTGGAGCACTTTGTTTCATGTATATTTTTGTATCTTTTTTTCCCCCCAAAGCAAATTGCTAACACCTTCAATCACTGGTATCAGTTTGCTGTGTTTGCATCCTCTAGAGTGCCTCTCATTGCAATAGGCACAGAGTTGATTTCTAATTAATGTTTGTTTCCTGATGGATATATAGTAAGAAGACAGATTGACATCACCATCATGCCAAGTTTTGGGTTTGGGTTTTTTTTTTTTTTGCTTTTGCTTTTGCTTTTGCTTTTTTGAGACAGGGTCTCACTCTGCCACACAGCCTTGACCTCCTGCGCTCAAGCTAGCCTCCTGCCTCAGCTTCTCAAGTAGCTGGACCTATAGGTGTGCACCACCATGCCTGGCTAATTTTTTTTTTTTTTTTTTGAGACCGAGTCTCGCTCTGTCACCTAGGCTGGAGTATAGTGGCGCAATCTCGGCTCACTGCAACCTCTTCCTCCCTGGTTCAAGCGATTCCCCTGCCTCAGCC
Source organism: Pan paniscus (assembly GCF_029289425.2). Lineage (NCBI taxonomy): Eukaryota > Metazoa > Chordata > Mammalia > Primates > Hominidae > Pan > Pan paniscus. Next base: position 108,089,706 of record NC_073253.2, read on the forward strand.
TCCCAAGTAGCTAGGATTACAGGTGCCCACCACCACACCGGGCTAATTTTTTGTATTTTAGTAGAGACAGGGTTTCACCATGTTGATCAGATGGTCTCGATCTCCTGACCTCGTGATCCGTGCACCTTGGCCCCCCAAAGTGCTGGGATTACAGGCATGAGCCATTGCGCCTGGCTACTTTTTATATTTTTTGTAGAGATTGGGTATTGCTATGTTGCCCAGGCTGGTTTTTAACTCCTAGGCTTAAGCGATCCACCCACCTCAGCCTCCCAAAGTGCTGGGCCTGAAGGCATGAGCCACCGCACCCAGCACATGGCAAGTTTTGACCAAATACCTTTAATTGTGTATCAGAGTGTTTCTGTGGCCATTACAATTTGACAGTTGACTTTGATAATTGTATGTTAGGGAGTTCCAGGTTTTCATAATTTGTTATGTGGGGAATTTTAAGAAATTATAGCTTTTCTAGTACCCTTTATTGTTTTTATAAATTACATTGTTAATTTTGAATCAACCACATGTATATAATGCTTTTTATATAAACAGAATATTGTATATACTACACTGCAACTTGCTCTTGTCATTTAATAATACTTCCAAGATATCTTTCCATATCTATGTATGGTTTACAGAATTTTAAAAATCTACTTTCTTTTTTTTTTTGAGACAGGGTCTCACTGTCAACCAGGCTTGAGTGCAGTGGCGCGATCATGGCTTACTGCAGCCTTGACCTCCCAGGCGCAAGTGATCCTCCCAAGCAGCTGTGACTGCAGGCGTGTGCCACCATACCCAGCTCATTTTTTTTTATTTTTTTGTACAGACGGGATTTCACCATGTTGTCCAGGCTGGTCTCAAATTCCTAAACTCCCAGTCACGCCAGTCAGCCTTCCAAAGTGCTGGGATTACAGGCATGAGCCACCACGTTGCGCCTTTTTTTTTTTTTTTAAAGAGTTTCGCTCTGTCAGCCAGGCTAGAATGCAGTGTTGCAGTCTCGGCTCACTGCGACCTCTGCCTCCCAGGTTCAAGCGATTCTCCCACCTCAGCCTCCCAAGTAGCTGGGATTACAGGCACCTACCATCAAGCCCGGCTAATTTTTTTTTGTATTTTTGTAGAGACGGGGTTTTACCACATTGGCGAGGCTGGTCTTGAACTCCTGACCTCAGATGATCCACCCGTCAGCCTCCCAAAGTGCTGGGATTACAGGCATGAGCCACTGTGCCCGGCCACATGCCGGGCCTTAATCCACTTCCTATTCATGTTTTTTTTTCTTTTTTCAAGCAACCCCAGCCTGAGAATAACCCACATTCTATTCTGAAAATGTTTTCTTTTCATAATGCACATCAATTGTGCCTCATATTCTAAGATGTGTGTACTATCTAAACACTTAGAATAAAGTTTGTAAAAGTCATTAGTTAAATATTGTGTTCTGCTTGTTTTATAGAGATATCACTGATATAAATACTATTTGGTATTTTATGAACATTTTTCTAAATGGAAAGTTCTTAATTTACCAGTGAGGGACGGGCAATAGGATAGATTAAAAAATAGCTTTTATTCAATATCAGTAACATAGAAGTTAATGAGAGACAAATTCCAACTCTAATTAGATGACCCATATTCTGTTTCTTACTAGGAATCAACCCTCAAAAGCGTATTGAGTGCCTTATGGAATTTGTCAGCACATTGCACTGAGAATAAAGCTGATATATGTGCTGTAGATGGTGCACTTGCATTTTTGGTTGGCACTCTTACTTACCGGAGCCAGACAAACACTTTAGCCATTATTGAAAGTGGAGGTGGGATATTACGGAATGTGTCCAGCTTGATAGCTACAAATGAGGACCACAGGTATATATAGAGTTTTATATTACTTTTAAAGTACAGAATTCATACTCTCAAAAAGACCTAATTGTAAGCAATGTTTTACATAATCATGAAAGTTTTAAGCCAAAATATATTTATTAATGTGAAAAGATAACTACTAACTCTTAGTTTAACTCATTAGTGTACTTAATGTAATAAGAGTTTATAGTATTATAGAGGAGACTAAATTAAGCAAATTATAGTTGAGAGGTGTAGCCCATAGGTGGAGGAAAAACTAGTCACAAATATTGTAACAAAATAATCCATTTCTATTAGTATAGTATAAAAGAGTATGAAAACAAAATTTAGAACAAGACAAAAACTATGAGCGTGATCCAGAGAATATAAAGGTTCACATTTTTCTAATGATGTCTTAGTATCCATAATAATAATTTTTTTTTTTTTTTTTTTTTTGAGACGGGGTCTCACTCTGTCTCCCAGACTGGAGGGCAGTGTTGTGATCTTGGCTCACTGCAACCTCCACCTCCTGGGTTCAAGCGATTCTCCCACCTCAGCTTCCCAACAAGCTGGGACTACAGATGCACGCCACAACACCCGGCTAATTTTTCTATTTTTTGGTAGAGATGGGGTTTCACAATGTTGTCCAGCTGCTCTTGAACTCCTGGCCTCCAGTGACCCACCTGTCTCAGCCTCCCTAAGTGCTGGGATTACAGGTGTGAGCCACTGCGCCCGGCCAATAATCATAATATTATTTAGCTAACAGCCATTCATCCAATCTGCTAGAGTTGTAAAACCCAAGAGAGTGCTTCAGATACAGGGCACACATTTTCAGAACTCGGATGCTGTATTATATCAACAAAAATACAACTGTCTTTTTTTTTTTTTTTTTTTTTTTGAGATGGAGTCTTGCACTCTTGCCCAGGCTGGAGTACAGTGGCACAATCTCTGCTCACTGCAACCTCTGCCTTTGGGGTTCAAGCGATTCTCCTGCCTCAGCCTCCCGAGTAGCTGGGATTACAGGTACCCCCCGCCACCGTGCCCGGCTAATTTTTATATTTTTAGTAGAGACGGGGCTTCACCATGTTGGCCAGGCTGGCCTTGAACTCCTGACCTTAGGTGATCCGCCCGCCTCGGCCTCCCAAAGTGCTAGGATTATAGGCATGGGCTACCGCGCCTAGCCAAAAATATGGTTGTTTTTTATATCTTATTCATTTTTTAAGTCTGTGATGCAGAAACTACAAGCCTAGTCTCCCTTTCTGCTATACAGAGAAGATTTCTTAAGTCCAGTAACTACTAGACTGCTAAGAGAAGACGACCATGTTAAAGCTCATTATGTACCCTTGCCATTCAGTTTTAAAGCCCACTAAAGCTGAATATGCTGTCATTAATCTTCAGTTTGCCTGCATTAAACAAGCTGTTGCTCTTTCATGTCCAGAGTTCATTATGCTGATTCTCACTCCTTGTTTTTATATGCCTTAAATGTTTCGAAAACTTTAATTTACTTGATTTTTTAAAAATAATAAGTCTGCCAAAGAGCAGTTTTTCTTTTCGTTTTTTTCTTTTTTTTTGAGATGGAGTCTCACTCTGTTGTCCAGGTTGGAGTGCAGTGGTGTGATCTCGGCTCACTGCAACCTCTGCCTCCCAAGTGATTCTCCTGGCTCAGCCTCCTGAGTAGCTGGGACTACAGGCATGCACTACCATGCCCGGCTAATTTTTGTATTTTTGGTAGAGACAGGGTTTCACCATGTTGGCCAGGCTGGTCTTGATCTCCTAATCTCAGGTGATCCGCCTGCCTCAGCCTCCTAAAGTGCTGGGATTACAGGCATGAGCCACTGTGTCTGGCCAAGAGCACTCGTAAGAAGGATGGCAGTATCACAAAATCAAGCCAGAGATACAGAGATTACTCTAAAAAGTAAGTGTGCTAATCTAAGAGCTTATAATGTGCACTGACTGCAGAAAAATCTTCAATCAATTCTATCTACCTCTTCCAAGATAACTCAATATCAATATCAGAGTGGCACCCAACCATAGATTAAATTACCACAAAGTTCCTATTCAACATAGGATTTCATGATATAGAATTGGGAAACTGTTATATGAATAGAGTAAATGTATGTGCCCCACCCCCTGCAAATGTTTTAAGCTATTGGGTCAGAATAGGAAATGTAGAATTGACAAAAAATAACACCTTTACTTTTTTTAGTGTGACAGATTAGTACTTTAAAACATTAAACATTACATGAAATTAGAAAGAACAAAAGGAGATGTGGAATACTTGGAATTTATAGGATAATTGGTACAATCATATTATGCCTTTTGTCTTCTATCCTTTTATTTGTTGTTACTGCATACACATTGTGACCTTAATTTTGTGATCTCTTGATTTTATTTCAGGCAAATCCTAAGAGAGAACAACTGTCTACAAACTTTATTACAACACTTAAAATCTCATAGTTTGACAATAGTCAGTAATGCATGTGGAACTTTGTGGAATCTCTCAGCAAGAAATCCTAAAGACCAGGAAGCATTATGGGACATGGGGGCAGTTAGCATGCTCAAGAACCTCATTCATTCAAAGCACAAAATGATTGCTATGGGAAGTGCTGCAGCTTTAAGGAATCTCATGGCAAATAGGCCTGCGAAGTACAAGGATGCCAATATTATGTCTCCTGGCTCAAGCTTGCCATCTCTTCATGTTAGGAAACAAAAAGCCCTAGAAGCAGAATTAGATGCTCAGCACTTATCAGAAACTTTTGACAATATAGACAATTTAAGTCCCAAGGCATCTCATCGTAGTAAGCAGAGACACAAGCAAAGTCTCTATGGTGATTATGTTTTTGACACCAATCGACATGATGATAATAGGTCAGACAATTTTAATACTGGCAACATGACTGTCCTTTCACCATATTTGAATACTACAGTGTTACCCAGCTCCTCTTCATCAAGAGGAAGCTTAGATAGTTCTCGTTCTGAAAAAGATAGAAGTTTGGAGAGAGAACGCGGAATTGGTCTAGGCAACTACCATCCAGCAACAGAAAATCCAGGAACCTCTTCAAAGCGAGGTTTGCAGATCTCCACCACTGCAGCCCAGATTGCCAAAGTCATGGAAGAAGTGTCAGCCATTCATACCTCTCAGGAAGACAGAAGTTCTGGGTCTACCACTGAATTACATTGTGTGACAGATGAGAGAAATGCACTTAGAAGAAGCTCTGCTGCCCATACACATTCAAACACTTACAATTTCACTAAGTCAGAAAATTCAAATAGGACATGTTCTATGCCTTATGCCAAATTAGAATACAAGAGATCTTCAAATGATAGTTTAAATAGTGTCAGTAGTAGTGATGGTTATGGTAAAAGAGGTCAAATGAAACCCTCGATTGAATCCTATTCTGAAGATGATGAAAGTAAGTTTTGCAGTTATGGTCAATACCCAGCCGACCTAGCCCATAAAATACATAGTGCAAATCATATGGATGATAATGATGGAGAACTAGATACACCAATAAATTATAGTCTTAAATATTCAGATGAGCAGTTGAACTCTGGAAGGCAAAGTCCTTCACAGAATGAAAGATGGGCAAGACCCAAACACATAATAGAAGATGAAATAAAACAAAGTGAGCAAAGACAATCAAGGAATCAAAGTACAACTTATCCTGTTTATACTGAGAGCACTGATGATAAACACCTCAAGTTCCAACCACATTTTGGACAGCAGGAATGTGTTTCTCCATACAGGTCACGGGGAGCCAATGGTTCAGAAACAAATCGAGTGGGTTCTAATCATGGAATTAATCAAAATGTAAGCCAGTCTTTGTGTCAAGAAGATGACTATGAAGATGATAAGCCTACCAATTATAGTGAACGTTACTCTGAAGAAGAACAGCATGAAGAAGAAGAGAGACCAACAAATTATAGCATAAAATATAATGAAGAGAAACATCATGTGGATCAGCCTATTGATTATAGTTTAAAATATGCCACAGATATTCCTTCATCACAGAAACAGTCATTTTCATTCTCAAAGAGTTCATCTGGACAAAGCAGTAAAACCGAACATATGTCGTCAAGCAGTGAGAATACGTCCACACCTTCATCTAATGCCAAGAGGCAGAATCAGCTCCATCCAAGTTCTGCACAGAGTAGAAGTGGTCAGACTCAAAAGGCTGCCACTTGCAAAGTTTCTTCTATTAACCAAGAAACAATACAGACTTACTGTGTAGAAGATACTCCAATATGTTTTTCAAGATGTAGTTCATTATCATCTTTGTCATCAGCTGAAGATGAAATAGGATGTCATCAGACGACACAGGAAGCAGATTCTGCTAATACCCTGCAAATAGCAGAAATAAAAGAAAAGATTGGAACTAGGTCAGCTGAAGATCCTGTGAGCGAAGTTCCAGCAGTGTCACAGCACACTAGAACCAAATCCAGCAGACTGCAGGGTTCTAGTTTATCTTCAGAATCAGCCAGGCACAAAGCTGTTGAATTTTCTTCAGGAGCGAAATCTCCCTCCAAAAGTGGTGCTCAGACACCCAAAAGTCCACCTGAACACTATGTTCAGGAGACCCCACTCATGTTTAGCAGATGTACTTCTGTCAGTTCACTTGATAGTTTTGAGAGTCGTTCGATTGCCAGCTCCGTTCAGAGTGAACCATGCAGTGGAATGGTAAGTGGCATTATAAGCCCCAGTGATCTTCCAGATAGCCCTGGACAAACCATGCCACCAAGCAGAAGTAAAACACCTCCACCACCTCCTCAAACAGCTCAAACCAAGCGAGAAGTACCTAAAAATAAAGCACCTACTGCTGAAAAGAGAGAGAGTGGACCTAAGCAAGCTGCAGTAAATGCTGCAGTTCAGAGGGTCCAGGTTCTTCCAGATGCTGATACTTTATTACATTTTGCCACGGAAAGTACTCCAGATGGATTTTCTTGTTCATCCAGCCTGAGTGCTCTGAGCCTCGATGAGCCATTTATACAGAAAGATGTGGAATTAAGAATAATGCCTCCAGTTCAGGAAAATGACAATGGGAATGAAACAGAATCAGAGCAGCCTAAAGAATCAAATGAAAACCAAGAGAAAGAGGCAGAAAAAACTATTGATTCTGAAAAGGACCTATTAGATGATTCAGATGGTGATGATATTGAAATACTAGAAGAATGTATTATTTCTGCCATGCCAACAAAGTCATCACGTAAAGCAAAAAAGCCAGCCCAGACTGCTTCAAAATTACCTCCACCTGTGGCAAGGAAACCAAGTCAGCTGCCTGTGTACAAACTTCTACCATCACAAAACAGGTTGCAACCCCAAAAGCATGTTAGTTTTACACCGGGGGATGATATGCCACGGGTGTATTGTGTTGAAGGGACACCTATAAACTTTTCCACAGCTACATCTCTAAGTGATCTAACAATCGAATCCCCTCCAAATGAGTTAGCTGCTGGAGAAGGAGTTAGAGGAGGTGCACAGTCAGGTGAATTTGAAAAACGAGATACCATTCCTACAGAAGGCAGAAGTACAGATGAGGCTCAAGGAGGAAAAACCTCATCTGTAACCATACCTGAATTGGATGACAATAAAGCAGAGGAAGGTGATATTCTTGCAGAATGCATTAATTCTGCTATGCCCAAAGGGAAAAGTCACAAGCCTTTCCGTGTGAAAAAGATAATGGACCAGGTCCAGCAAGCATCTGCGTCGTCTTCTGCACCCAATAAAAATCAGTTAGATGGTAAGAAAAAGAAACCAACTTCACCAGTAAAACCTATACCACAAAATACTGAATATAGGACACGTGTAAGAAAAAATGCAGACTCAAAAAATAATTTAAATGCTGAGAGAGTTTTCTCAGACAACAAAGATTCAAAGAAACAGAATTTGAAAAATAATTCCAAGGACTTCAATGATAAGCTCCCAAATAATGAAGATAGAGTCAGAGGAAGTTTTGCTTTTGATTCACCTCATCATTACACGCCTATTGAAGGAACTCCTTACTGTTTTTCACGAAATGATTCTTTGAGTTCTCTAGATTTTGATGATGATGATGTTGACCTTTCCAGGGAAAAGGCTGAATTAAGAAAGGCAAAAGAAAATAAGGAATCAGAGGCTAAAGTTACCAGCCACACAGAACTAACCTCCAACCAACAATCAGCTAATAAGACACAAGCTATTGCAAAGCAGCCAATAAATCGAGGTCAGCCTAAACCCATACTTCAGAAACAATCCACTTTCCCCCAGTCATCCAAAGACATACCAGACAGAGGGGCAGCAACTGATGAAAAGTTACAGAATTTTGCTATTGAAAATACTCCAGTTTGCTTTTCTCATAATTCCTCTCTGAGTTCTCTCAGTGACATTGACCAAGAAAACAACAACAATAAAGAAAATGAACCTATCAAAGAGACTGAGCCCCCTGACTCACAGGGAGAACCAAGTAAACCTCAAGCATCAGGCTATGCTCCTAAATCATTTCATGTTGAAGATACCCCAGTTTGTTTCTCAAGAAACAGTTCTCTCAGTTCTCTTAGTATTGACTCTGAAGATGACCTGTTGCAGGAATGTATAAGCTCCGCAATGCCAAAAAAGAAAAAGCCTTCAAGACTCAAGGGTGATCATGAAAAACATAGTCCCAGAAATATGGGTGGCATATTAGCTGAAGATCTGACACTTGATTTGAAAGATATACAGAGACCAGATTCAGAACATGGTCTATCCCCTGATTCAGAAAATTTTGATTGGAAAGCTATTCAGGAAGGTGCAAATTCCATAGTAAGTAGTTTACATCAAGCTGCTGCTGCTGCATGTTTATCTAGACAAGCTTCGTCTGATTCAGATTCCATCCTTTCCCTGAAATCAGGAATCTCTCTGGGATCACCATTTCATCTTACACCTGATCAAGAAGAAAAACCCTTTACAAGTAATAAAGGCCCACGAATTCTAAAACCAGGGGAGAAAAGTACATTGGAAACTAAAAAGATAGAATCTGAAAGTAAAGGAATCAAAGGAGGAAAAAAAGTTTATAAAAGTTTGATTACTGGAAAAGTTCGATCTAATTCAGAAATTTCAGGCCAAATGAAACAGCCCCTTCAAGCAAACATGCCTTCAATCTCTCGAGGCAGGACAATGATTCATATTCCAGGAGTTCGAAATAGCTCCTCAAGTACAAGTCCTGTTTCTAAAAAAGGCCCACCCCTTAAGACTCCAGCCTCCAAAAGCCCTAGTGAAGGTCAAACAGCCACCACTTCTCCTAGAGGAGCCAAGCCATCTGTGAAATCAGAATTAAGCCCTGTTGCCAGGCAGACATCCCAAATAGGTGGGACAAGTAAAGCACCTTCTAGATCAGGATCTAGAGATTCGACCCCTTCAAGACCTGCCCAGCAACCATTAAGTAGACCTATACAGTCTCCTGGCCGAAACTCAATTTCCCCTGGTAGAAATGGAATAAGTCCTCCTAACAAATTATCTCAACTTCCAAGGACATCATCCCCTAGTACTGCTTCAACTAAGTCCTCAGGTTCTGGAAAAATGTCATATACATCTCCAGGTAGACAGATGAGCCAACAGAACCTTACCAAACAAACAGGTTTATCCAAGAATGCCAGTAGTATTCCAAGAAGTGAGTCTGCCTCCAAAGGACTAAATCAGATGAATAATGGTAATGGAGCCAATAAAAAGGTAGAACTTTCTAGAATGTCTTCAACTAAATCAAGTGGAAGTGAATCTGATAGATCAGAAAGACCTGTATTAGTACGCCAGTCAACTTTCATCAAAGAAGCTCCAAGCCCAACATTAAGAAGAAAATTGGAGGAATCTGCTTCATTTGAATCTCTTTCTCCATCGTCTAGACCAGCTTCTCCCACTAGGTCCCAGGCACAAACTCCAGTTTTAAGTCCTTCCCTTCCTGATATGTCTCTATCCACACATTCGTCTGTTCAGGCTGGTGGATGGCGAAAACTCCCACCTAATCTCAGTCCCACTATAGAGTATAATGATGGAAGACCAGCAAAGCGCCATGATATTGCACGGTCTCATTCTGAAAGTCCTTCTAGACTTCCAATCAATAGGTCAGGAACCTGGAAACGTGAGCACAGCAAACATTCATCATCCCTTCCTCGAGTAAGCACTTGGAGAAGAACTGGAAGTTCATCTTCAATTCTTTCTGCTTCATCAGAATCCAGTGAAAAAGCAAAAAGTGAGGATGAAAAACATGTGAACTCTATTTCAGGAACCAAACAAAGTAAAGAAAACCAAGTATCCGCAAAAGGAACATGGAGAAAAATAAAAGAAAATGAAATTTCTCCCACAAATAGTACTTCTCAGACCGTTTCCTCAGGTGCTACAAATGGTGCTGAATCAAAGACTCTAATTTATCAAATGGCACCTGCTGTTTCTAAAACAGAGGATGTTTGGGTGAGAATTGAGGACTGTCCCATTAACAATCCTAGATCTGGAAGATCTCCCACAGGTAATACTCCCCCGGTGATTGACAGTGTTTCAGAAAAGGGAAATCCAAACATTAAAGATTCAAAAGATAATCAGGCAAAACAAAATGTGGGTAATGGCAGTGTTCCCATGCGTACCGTGGGTTTGGAAAATCGCCTGAACTCCTTTATTCAGGTGGATGCCCCTGACCAAAAAGGAACTGAGATAAAACCAGGACAAAATAATCCTGTCCCTGTATCGGAGACTAATGAAAGTTCTATAGTGGAACGTACCCCATTCAGTTCTAGCAGCTCAAGCAAACACAGTTCACCTAGTGGGACTGTTGCTGCCAGAGTGACTCCTTTTAATTACAACCCAAGCCCTAGGAAAAGCAGCGCAGATAGCACTTCAGCTCGGCCATCTCAGATCCCAACTCCAGTGAATAACAACACAAAGAAGCGAGATTCCAAAACTGACAGCACAGAATCCAGTGGAACCCAAAGTCCTAAGCGCCATTCTGGGTCTTACCTTGTGACATCTGTTTAAAAGAGAGGAAGAATGAAACTAAGAAAATTCTATGTTAATTACAACTGCTATATAGACATTTTGTTTCAAAGGAAACTTTAAAAGACTGAAAAATTTTGTAAATAGGTTTGATTCTTGTTAGAGGGTTTTTGTTCTGGAAGCCATATTTGATAGTATACTTTGTCTTCACTGGTCTTATTTTGGGAGGCACTCTTGATGGTTAGGAAAAAAATAGTAAAGCCAAGTATGTTTGTACAGTATGTTTTACATGTATTTAAAGTAGCATCCCATCCCAACTTCCTTTAATTATTGCTTGTCTTAAAATAATGAACACTACAGATAGAAAATATGATATATTGCTGTTATCAATCATTTCTAGATTATAAACTGACTAAACTTACATCAGGGAAAAATTGGTATTTATGCAAAAAAAAAGTTTTTGTCCTTGTGAGTCCATCTAACATCATAATTAATCATGTGGCTGTGAAATTCACAGTAATATGGTTCCCGATGAACAAGTTTACCCAGCCTGCTTTGCTTTACTGCATGAATGAAACTGATGGTTCAATTTCAGAAGTAATGATTAACAGTTATGTGGTCACATGATGTGCATAGAGATAGCTACAGTGTAATAATTTACACTATTTTGTGCTCCAAACAAAACAAAAATCTGTGTAACTGTAAAACATTGAATGAAACTATTTTACCTGAACTAGATTTTATCTGAAAGTAGGTAGAATTTTTGCTATGCTGTAATTTGTTGTATATTCTGGTATTTGAGGTGAGATGGCTGCTCTTTTATTAATGAGACATGAATTGTGTCTCAACAGAAACTAAATGAACATTTCAGAATAAATTATTGCTGTATGTAAACTATTACTGAAATTGGTATTTGTTTGAAGGGTCTTGTTTCACATTTGTATTAATAATTGTTTAAAAGGCCTCTTTTAAAAGCTTATATAAATTTTTTTCTTCAGCTTCTATGCATTAAGAGTAAAATTCCTCTTACTGTAATAAAAACAGTTGAAGAAGACTGTTGCCACTTAACCATTCCATGCGTTGGCACTTATCTATTCCTGAAATTTCTTTTATGTGATTAGCTCATCTTGATTTTTAATATTTTTCCACTTAAACTTTTTTTTCTTACTCCACTGGAGCTCAGTAAAAGTAAATTCATGTAATAGCAATGTAAGCAGCCTAGCACAGACTAAGCATTGAGCATAATAGGCCCACATAATTTCCTCTTTCTTAATATTATAGAATTCTGTACTTGAAATTGATTCTTAGACATTGCAGTCTCTTCGAGGCTTTACAGTGTAAACTGTCTTGCCCCTTCATCTTCTTGTTGCAACTGGGTCTGACATGAACACTTTTTATCACCCTGTATGTTAGGGCAAAATCTCAGCAGTGAAGTATAATCAGCACTTTGCCATGCTCAGAAAATTCAAATCACATGGAACTTTAGAGGTAGATTTAATACGATTAAGATATTCAGAAGTATATTTTAGAATCCCTGCCTGTTAAGGAAACTTTATTTGTGGTAGGTACAGTTCTGGGGTACATGTTAACTGTCCCCTTATACAGTGGAGGGAAGTCTTCCTTCCTGAAGGAAAATAAACTGTCACTTATTAACTAAGATAATTTACTTAATATATCTTCCCTGATTTGTTCTAAAAGATCAGAGGGTGACTGATGATACATGCATACATATTTGTTGAATAAATGAAAATTTATTTTTAGTGATAAGATTCATACACTCTGTATTTGGGGAGGGAAAACCTTTTTAAGCATGGTGGGGCACTCAGATAAGAGAGGAGTGAATACACCTAACTGGTGCCTTGAAAATCACATCAAGTAGTTAATTATCTACCCCTTACCTGTGTTTATAACTTCCAGGTAATGAGAATGATTTTTTTTTAAAGCTAAAATGCCAGTAAATAAAAGTGCTATGACTTGAGCTAAGGTATTTGACTCCAATGCCTGTACTGTGTCTACTGCACCACTTTGTAAACACTTCAATTTACTATCTTTGAAATGATTGACCTTTAAATTTTTGCCAAATGTTACCTGAAATTGTCTATGAATACGATCTACTTCTGTTGTTCTCCAAGGCTTCCATAAACAATGGAGATACATGCATATAGGTCATACTGGTTTCCTTTCATTTTTTGATTTTCTATTTCTAATTTTCTGAATTACTGCATGCCAGTTTTTGCAAACCACTTCAAGTACTTCTATGGAAAGAGATGGATGTTAGTCAATTAGATAAACTTGCCTTTTAATTCAAATAAGGAAGAAAATATAAATGCTGAAAATGAAGAGTTCATTCCACATGCCAGAAAAGTGGAATTTTTGTAGGCAACACTTGAGTGGGGGGAGAAGGGCCAGTCTATACTACCCATTGAAGTAAAGACTGCTGGATGAGGCCCTCTATTAGAGATAGTGGTTCTGAATTAGTAAAGGGGCAAATCTCAATTCTAATTATAGATGTTCACAGGGTGCTGCTATAATCGATAGCAGGCCAAATATTCCCAGTTTATGTTTGTTAACAAATGGCATACTAAGCCCAGCGTTGGGAATTAGTCAAGAGTTACGATGCCAGTTTAGAGAGGAGTGGGGGAGGGAGAGTTACCTATCGTAAGGCACTTCAAAGGAGTGCGTTGGGATCACCAGGAGTGCTTACCAAGACATAGCTGGGCCATACCCCCAGTTTGATTCAGGAGGTTTGGAATGGGGCCTAAGAACTTGCATATCTAACAAGTTCAAAGGTGAGGCTAATGCTGCTGGTCTGGAGACCACACTTTTTGAGAATTACTGCCCTAAGATCACAGTGAAGCTCCTTGAGTGGTTGCCTTCAGCTCTAGCGATTCCTCCCAACAACTGGACCCTTAATCTGACAAAGTATAGCAACAGATAAAAGACTTCCCCTAGGCATAAAAGATTTCAATATTAAGCCATCCAATTTGATAATGCTCATCTCAACTCCTGACAGCAGACAAACTTAGCCAGACATGAACAAACAAGTAATTCTAAAGACAATGATTATATTTGAAGGATCAGTTAATGTTCCTTTTGAGACTGTCATTATAAAAAGCAGTAACTTCAGCAAAGATCTAATTTGAATTTTCAATAAGATTAAAAGACTATGAAAAGGAAACTTTGAGATGAGAGAAGGTTGATTTCAGATGAAAATATCCAGTTTTTTAATATACAGTGGAAGTGATCAATAATTAGCAAATAAGATATTTGAGGACAACTTTACAGATTACCAGGGTAATGAAAAGGAAGTAATCAAAGATAAGCCCCATAAGGATCAAATAGCACTGTAAGTACAGTAAAATGTTTCTTGATTAAAATATGGATCGTGTTGCCACAGGTTAATTACATGAAAGAATGAATCTCTTGCAGAGGATGGGAGCCAGTTGCACAATATCTGAATATATGTTATCCCAGGGTTTCTTGGAATCTAAGGAAAAAAGCAGAGCACCAGAAATGCAAAAAGTAAATTGCCCATAGTTAAAGGAACATCTGAGTAGTCAGATCATTAAAATTTATGAAACAATTATTTTTCAAAGGTCATGGTGGCTGAAATAGAGTGTATAATTTTTTTCCTTTCAAATAAGCGTATTTTCCTCATATTACACTGACTTAAAATTTTAAAATTACTTTGTAATGTTGAAACCTGTAGACTGTGGCTCCTGTAAACCCCAGGTCATTTTCCTGCCATTCTTACAGCTCTGTCTAAGATCTATAAAAGTATATTCTGCTTTTTGTTAGGCCATTGATGCTTTTTTCAACCTGTACGTTCTATGTATATAATATTGTTCTTGGTGCTAAATACACTTTCTTTTATCTGATATTCAGGATAATTCTTTCTCTACATTTGTGACTATCCACTTATTTTCTCGAATAATTAAAAATATTCAACATAATGTATGTTAGTGAAGGTGACCATTGAATATAAAGCAGCATTAGTGAAAAATAACTATTGAAAAAAATGCCAAACATTAACTTCCCTACCTACACCACCTTTTGGAATCCAGACCCTTAGCCTCATTCACTGGTCACTGAACTACGTACCCAGTCTTTCTCCCTGACCTTGGCTATTTGTATCAGAGTTGTATCTGACCTAGAGGAGACTCATCATCAGCTGGTCAGTGACCAGAGACTTGTATAGCACTGCTTGGAAATAAAAAAATGATTAGGCCAATCAATTTGAAATAGTCACAAAGGAAATTTCTGGCCGGGTCTTGAGTGCTGGAACTGAAAGAGCACGCACACAGTTAAGGCTCAAATTACTATGACTGGCATCATGAAGCTTAAACTAAGAGGAAGCCACCTAGTGGAGAAAGAGGAAAAGGGAACAGATACTGGGAGGACACATAGCGAGAGACAAGAATCACAAGCTCAAGACCAGCCTGGGCAACAAAGCGAGACCCTGTCTCTACAAAAAAAAAAAAAAAAAAAAAAAATAGGGCCTGATGGTGCATACCTGTAGTCCCAGCTACACAGAGTCTGAGGCGGAAGGATCGCTTGAGGCTGTCAGTTCAAGACTGCAGTGAGCTGTAAGCCCTCCAGCCTGGATGACAAAGCAAGACCCTGTCTTAAAAAAAAGAAAAAAATATCCTAGGGGTAACATAGTGAGACCTCGTCTCTACAAAAAATTAGCTGGGCATGGGGCTACACACCTGTAGTCCCAGCTACTCAGGAGGCTGAGGTGAGAGGATCGTTCTCGCCACTGCACTCCAGCCTTGGTGACAAAATAAGACCCTGTCTCAAAAAAAGAGTCCCTAGCTCCTGGAGTCACTCAGTTCCTGCCATTTTTGAGACTTTGTTTTACTTTTCCCGGTTTGGGGAGCACTTGTGAACCTCTCACCCCTCTTTGGTCCTGAAGTAACTTTAACAGAAAACCATATTTAGACATACAGTAAGTTTTAAAATTTCCAAGATAAGACTATAAAAACATCATTGGGGCCGGGAGCGGTGGCTCACGCCTGTAATCCCAACTCTTCGGGAGGCCGAGGCAGGTGGATAAGGAGATCAAGAGATCAAGACCATCCTGGCCAGCATGGTGAAACCCTGTCTCTACTGAAAATAAAAAAATTAGTCGGGTGTGGTGGCGCGCGCCTGTAGTCCCACCTACTCAGAAGGCTGAGGCAGGAGAATCACTTGAACCCGGGAGGCGGCGGAGGTTGCAGTGAGCCAAGATCTCACCACTGCGCTGCAGCCTGGGTGACAGAGCGAGGGAAAAAATAAATAAATAATAATAAAAAATAAAAAAAAAAACAATAGGAAGAGAAGAATAGGTTGCCTTAAAAAAAAAAGTTGGCATCAAATATCTCTGTAATACTAAATGTCAAAGAACAAAACACCACAAGAAATTGGAACACAATGCATGTGGCATTTGGAGGGAATAGAAATATTACCTAAGAATTCTGAAACCAACCATACTAACATTTCATTTATCAACCTTTGGGATTCTTGTTATAGTTAAAAACAAGACCTCTAAATGACAAGATGTTTATTTAAAGAATATGAGGTAGCCCACAGGATCTGTATGAGGACTAGAAAATCAGCCTTAGAAACTACACAGTGGAAACAATATCCAAACCATACTGTGAGACTGCAGTAAAGACTTAGATGCTACCCCTAAATGCTGGAATCCTCTGACACCATCGCCATAAAATAAGATTACATATGGCACTCACTTCACGCTGCTTGCTTCTGAATTGAAGTCTTGCTTGGGTGGACGTGATTGGCAGAGGATGTGTTGACATGCCTGTAGCACCTGGGAAAGTTCACTTTTTTGTTTCTCCATTGAGGCTGGATTCATAAAAATGAATTTCTCAAATCTATGAGTGACACTGCAAAAGTGCTTGGGAGCTAGAAACCATGACGTATTTCTACTACAGTATTCCAGCTGCCCCAGTAATTAAGATAAATGGAAAGGTATTAAGATTGAGCAATGAAATATTTAAACTTGAATAAATGTATAAATAATGTTGTTAACCTGATAATGAATCTCAATGTGAATGTTTAAATAACTCAAAAGAGAAACAATGAAATGCTTAGTAATTTAAATCATCTTAAATTCAAGATTATTCAACCCAAACTGGGAAATAAGGGTTAGAAGGAAAGGAAGAGGTTAAAACACACTGTTTTGAATTTTATGTAGGCAGTGTCAATAGATACTACTTTATTTTTAACTTAGAAAAAATACAAATTCAATTTTTAAGTTTAGTGGTAATGTCAATGTTTAAAAAAAGTATACTACTTTTTCCGGTTTGGGGAACACTTGTGAACTTCTAACCCCTCTTTGTTCCTAAAGTAACTTGAAACTAACAGAAAATCTTATTTAAGTAAAATTTTCCCTCCAAATCACTAGCTGAAAGATAACAGCTAAATTAGCCACAGTGAAGCATAAAATGACGGAATAAGAGTAATAAATGTATTAAACACATAAAATAGCCACTATCAGATTGGATAAAATGAAATCTCCCAACTATATGCCACTAACAAAACAGTCTAAATGATTCAGAATGGATACAATAAAAAGTACAACCACCTTGCACAGGCAAATGCAAAGAAAACAGTAAAGGCAAATTTATGACAGTATAGTTCTCGATAAAAGGCATCAAACATGAAACATGATGACAACATTTGGTACTATAAATAATAACTTTTCCTTTTGTTTTGCACAGACTAATTCATCTGTAAAACACTGGCAGCCTCACTGTTACCATGGTTTTTGTTAATTTCTCTTTGCATTTGTAATTTGTTGTTGTTGCCCAAACAACAGTCTCACTCTGTTGCCCAGGCTAGAGTGCAGTGGTGGGATCTCAGCTCACTGCAACCTCTGTCTCCCAGGTTCAAGTGATTCTCCTGCCTCAGCCTCCTGAGTAGCTGGGATTACAGGCATCCACCAACACACCCAGCTAATTTTTTGTATTTTTAGTAGAGACAGGGTTTTACCATTTTGGTCAGGCTGGTCTCAAACTCCTGAGCTTAGGTGATCCGCCCACCTTGGCCTCCCAAAGTGCTGGGATTACAGGTGTGAGCCACTGCGCCCGGCCTGTAATTTTGTTTCATACATTTGCTACCAAGGAGCAGTTATTATTTAAAACTACAACTTCCCAGCTGGGCATGGTGGCTCATGCCTGTAATCCTAGCATTTAGGGAGGCCAAGGCAGGAGGATTGCTTGAGCCGAGGAGTTCAAGACCAGCTTGGGCAACATAGTGAGACCCCTGTCTCTATTTTAAAAATAATAGCCAGGCGCAGTGACTCACACCTGTAATCCCAGCACTTTGGGAGGCCGAGGGGGACAGATCACCTGAGGTCGGGAGTTCGAGGCCAGCCTGACCAACACGGAGAAACCCCGTCTCTCCTAAAAATACAAAATTAGCTGGGCGTGGTGGCCTATGCCTGTAATCCCAGCTACTCGGGAGGCTGAGGCAGGAGAATCACTTGAACCCAGGAGGTGGAGGTTGCAGTGAGCCGAGATCACATCATTGCACTCCAGCCTGGGCAACAAGAGTGACATTCGGTCTCAAAAAAGTAAAATAAAATAAAAATAATAAAACCACAACTTCCTTTTAAAAAGGTGGATTGTGTGAAAGGAAGTTTCTCAGAGGATCCTTTTCTTTAGCTGAGGACCTTTATGAGTTTGAAATCTGTAAAGCCAAGCCTGGAGTGAGTTGGGAGGAGAGTTAGAGAAAATTTAATAGGTTTGCTTAAGAGAGGTGAGAATCTGGAATTCTTGGGGTAGTCCAGGAATGGGAGGCTGAGGAGGAGAGATGGGAGAGAACAAAGGGAAAGAGGAGAAAGCAAAATATGGAGAGGTCAAGGTCCTAGGTGAAGTAATATGCCCATGATGTAGTGGCTAAAATGATTCAAGAAAGAGATGTACATTATTTTAGTTGGAACCCTAGGTTCTTTGCAAAATCTCTATTCCAGTGTTAACGTATTCACTCGTTTTTAATTTTCAGGGTCTTTTCTTTACAATTGTAATTAGCTTCACCATCATAGTAACTATAATTATTTAAATCTAAGTATAAATTAGATTTCAGTATTCAGCACTGTTCTATATTACATGACTTTGATTTTCTTCAATTCTGTATGTTAATTTGGCTTAGCTGGAGTATTTCCTCAAATGATTATTATCTTTTCAGAAAAGCTAAATTAGGGTACTGTCTAAATCCATACTCGTTTTCAAATTGTTTTATTTTGCCCTCACACAAGGATAATTTGGGTCACAATTTTGGTCACAATTCTTTTTCCTCAGAACTTTTAGATTTTAGCATTTACTACTGCTAAGAAGTTCCAGTATCATTCTGGGTTTCTTCCAATATAGATAACTTTTATTTCCTACTTGAGTGTTTATAGGGTTTTATTTTAAGCCCTTCAATAAAGAAATTTTACTAGCGTTAAGTCCAGCTGTTTGTCTTTTTCCCCATAACTCTTTTAATCCTGAATCTTTTCAATCTTGAGCCTTCAAGCAAATGTTCACATGTTCTTTCTTTTACTGTTACTTCCCCTCCATCACTTCTTTTCTCTCACCTTGCTGCATAAGAAATCAAGCCATAATATAAGGAATTTGGACCAGGCGTGAGGGGTCACGCCTGTAATCCCAGCACTTTAGTAGGCCGAGGCAGGTGGAACACGAGGTCAGGAGATCAAGACCATCCTGGCCAACATGGTGAAACCCTGTCTCTACTAAAAATACAAAAATTAGCTGGGTGTGGTGGCATATGCCTGTAGTCCCAGCTACTTGGGAGGCTGCGGCAGGAGAATTGCTTGAACTGGAGAGACAGAGGCTGCAGTGAGCTGAGATCATGCCACTGCCCTGCAGCCTGGATGACAGAGCGAGACTCTGTCTCAAAAAAAAAAAAATGTAGTGGATACTGGGTCCAAATCAACTGTATCCACCAAAATGGCCCTTGTCATCAGAAACTGGGCGGTGCCTAAGTGGGGACTCTACTCTCAGGAGTTCTTGATGTCCAGAAGTTGCACTGCATTCCCCTAGATGTGGCAAGAACACCTGTCCTCCACTTTGGTATTAACATTTTCCCATAAGATTACCAAACCAGTACTGTTTGTGTTCAAATGCCTTAAGGTATTTTTAATGAAATAGTTTCATTAAAACAGATTTTAATGATAGCCTATTCTCCTAACTCAAAATATAGATATGAATCCTCCAGGGTCTGGATATGGAACACATACAAATCTTAGTGACAAGCACCATGTTGTGCTCTGACAGTTTTCCCCCAGATGGTGACAGTTTTGTCATTGGGTCAAGCTGGTCTTCATAACTCTTAGTTGTTCTAGGGTAAATTCTGTGTTCTGTGGAATTGACTTCTGACAGAATGGTAGAACATATTTCCAAAAATGGCACACTATCTCCCATTCCACATGCTTTTTTTACAGTACAAATCTATTGCCCCTCCTTTGAATCTGAGTTGGTCCTGTGATTGCTTTGACCAATAGGATGTGGAGAAAATTATCTTCTGGGACTTCCAAGACCAGGCATTAAAAAAGCCTAGCAGCTTCTACTTTGCCATCTGCAGGAAACTTGTTAAAACTGTAATGAAGACTTTTCTCAAGACTTTGGCAATTGGGGTATTGCAATAGGGGAAAGGGATTAGCAGCTAGAGATTTATAGCCAAAGGGGTAAGTGGATGGAAAATTGCTAAGGGAAGACATCAAGGATAGGGTGATCCTTGCTAACCTGACTTAACAGGTTCTTGCTGTAAGCAGGCCAAAGGCTTTTACATTAAAGGTGGGGGATGAGAAATCTGATTAGATTTCAAGGGTAGGGAAATTCTCACTAAACTTAGCAGGATTCTTGCTAAAACTAGGTTGGGCTAGACAGGTCAAAGAGAAGACTGGGGCCAAGGTCAAGACCTAGTTGAGAAGAGGATTCAGAGGAGACTGTTTAATGTTTGGTCAAGGAGAGAGTCTTTATCAAAGCCCAATCTAATCATATGGAGATGCCACACCACATGGAGATAGAGATATCCAACCAGCCTTCAGCTGTTCAAGCCATCCCAACTGAGGCAGACATAAACATAAAGTCATTGTGGACTTTCTAGCCCCAGCAGATGCCACATAAAACAGAGACAAGCTGGTCCTGTTTATCTACCCTACCCAAACTGCACTTTCATGAGCAAATAAATTGTTGTTGTTTTAAAGCAGTAAGTTTTAGAGTGCTTTGTTACACAGCAACAGACAAGTGAGACAGGCAGCCATCCCCATTAGCTAACCAAATATGCCCAAGCGTGCCATGAATTTCCCAATAGACTCAACTCAAGCTCAGGCTGGGGTGATCCTGCTATGGCTGTATGCATATGAGTCTCACTCTTAGACCTGTGAGCAACTTGAATGTTAGGCTTTTGAAAGTTTAATTATAATGTGTCTTAATGTGGGTTTTTTTTTTAGTTAATCTTACTTGGAGTTCACTGAGCTTCCTGGATGTTTATATTAATGTCTTTCAACAAATTTGAGAATTTTTCAGCCATTATTTCTTCAAATATTCTTGCTGTCCTTTCTGTCTCTCTTCTCCTTCTAAAACTCCCACAATGTGTATATTGGTCCACTTGATGGTGTTCCAACAGGTCCCTTAGAATTTGTTTGCTTTTCTTATTTTTTTTTCTTTTGGTTCCTCAGACTCAGTAATTTCCATTATCTTCAAGTTTGCTCATTCTTCTGTCTGTTCAAAACTGCCTCTGACTCCCTCTAGTGAATTTTTCATTTTAGTTACTGTATTTTTTCACCTTCAGAATTTCTTTTTGTCTTCTTTTTAGATTTTCTGTCTCTTTATTGTTATTTCCATTTTGTAAATACATGGTTTCCTCAACTTTCTCCACATCCTCCTTTAGTTCTTTGAGCATCCTTAAGACAGTTGTTTTAAAGTCTCTATCTAGTAGATCTACCATCAGATCTTTTTCAGAAATAGTTTCTGTTGATATCTTTTATTTACTTTTTCTCTTTTCACCCCTACTCTGAGATTTACCAAGATTTTTTCTCTTTGAATGAGCCTAATTTTCCTGTTTCTTTGTATGCCTTGTGATTTTTTGTTGAAAACTGGACATTTGAATCCAATGGCACTTGTTTTCAAACCTTATTTTTTATAAAACCATCTTCCTTTTCTTCAAACACATGTGCCACTAAATCCAACATATTAACCTTGGTTGAGGCTGCTGGCTGGAGATGGGGTTCACAAAGACAGAGAAGATCAAGGTAAGCAGGAGATGTGGTAACTCTGGAAATCAAATTCTCCCCTTCCCTGGGTTTTTTGTTTGTTTGTTTAATTGTTATAGGCTCTCTCTGTGCCAAGGTTCAACGTGAGGTATACACTTGAGGTCTTCTCAGGTTTTTCTGATCCTAGTCTTTTCCTCGGAATGCATAGTTACTTTCTAATTTTCCTCATATATGCCATTGTTTTTGGATGTCCTAGTCTTTAATGCCTGCCTCCCAAAAGAAAAAAAAGAGAGAGAGAGAAAAATTAAGGAGGAGGGGCACCAGTCCTTTAAATCCCCTGGAAGTCACTTCAGCTGGAGAGAAGGGGTTTGAACCAATGAGGGGAGGTGCAAAATCCATGACCATCTGCCTCTTTGTCTGCACTTATATGATCAGAAGCAGCAATCAATGACCAGTGTACAGATGCCCAGTACTTGGAAGATAGGGTGCTTTTTGCCCACTCTGGGTCCCATAGGCTGTTCCTGGAATGCGTATACAGCTGACTATCACAGGGCTGGGGATGGGCATGGGTAACTGCTACTGTATTAAGAACTGACACTGACCAAAAATAACTCCAATTTACTTTTAAATTCTTCCCCTGGAAGTTGCAAGCCTTCAATAGGCTCCATAGTTTCTAAATAGTTACATGTCACAGATTCTGCTAATGTAATCATTGTTGTGGTGGGAAGATGGATTCCTGGTTCTTTCTACTCCACAATCTTCTCAGAATACTCTCTCAATTTCTACTCAACTAAGGAAAATTTCTCTTGTTTACCTTGATCTTCTCTTTCTACCTTTGTGAACCCTACCTCCAGCCAGCAGCCTCAATCAAGGTTGATAGGTTGAATTTAGTGGCACATTTGTATGAAGAAAAGGAAGATAGTTTGATAAAAATAAGATTTGAAAACAAGCGCCATAATTCTATAAAGCCCTTTCATCATCTCCACAATTTTTCCATGTCCATTTTCATCCTCCTTTAATTCAGTCTGCCTTTCCACAAGCATAAGCATTTAAAAACTTCATATTTGGCTGAAACTTTCATTGTCAGTGTGGTAACAATATTGCATTCTTTCTCTCTTCCTCACCCCTCCTCTCTGTAGTTGTACAATATCTCAGCAATGGTGTGGAGTTTAATAGGAGTGTGGAGTTTAATAGGAGTGTGGATTTGGCATTGAATGACACTAAAAAATACTAGCTCTGTCATTAATTCTCTTAATTCTCTTAGTATATATGAACCAGGACATGTTACTAGCAATTATAATATTAACCTTTTTGTCTCCAATTACTTAGATGGCTCTACAAAAGCAATTCCATGGTAAGTAGGCTACTTGCATGTATTAAGCCTCAGACTACCTCATTCATTTTCTACTTTTTAATATGTGTATGCATACCCTAAGGCAAGAAAATTATGTATTTTAAAGTTTGGATTCATTTCATCTCTAAATGTACTCCTCAATTTTAGGTCATTGCATGACACTGTTTTAACAGGAATCATATACACTTTAGAAAGAAGTAAACGTTATTTATTTACATCAGGAGCAAACTTAATTTTGTGCTAAAAAAAAAAAAAACAAGGAAGATTGAGAGACATAAGTGAGAACATGAAGGAAAGTCAGGGGCTTCCAGTCAGACTAGCTGACAGGAGCATCTATGCTCAGCCATTATTAGCATAAATGGGCTAATTATTTAACCTCACTGAGACTCAAACTTTCATGAAGATTTTTGTTGGTTGAGTTTGGTTTTTCAGTTTGTCTGCTTTTTTATCTGTAAAAGAGAAAACCTATCTCACTTTGCCTGGCTTTTTGAAGCATGTCTTTGTAGGTGTGGAATAAACATCCATTATTAAAACAGGAATGAAGGTAGGTTTAGTTGAATGGAGATGCTGAAATACTACTTTGTAATCAATCTAAGTTATGCAAAAAATATATAGGCATACCTCAGAGATGTTGCAGGTTTGGTTCCAGACCACCACAATAAAGCAAATATCATAATAATGCAAGTCATACAATTTTTTTGATTTCTCAGTGCATATAAAAGTTATGTTTACATTATACTGTAGTCTGTTAAGTGTGAAATAGCATTATATCCAGAAAAATAATGTACATACCTTATTTAAAATACTTTATTGCTAAAAATGCTAACAACCATCTGGGCCTTCAGAAAATCATAATCTTTTTGCTGGTGGAAGGTCTTGCCTCAGTGTTGATGTCTGCTGACTGATCAGGATGATGGTTGCTGAAGGTTGGAGTGGTTGTGGTAATTTCTTAAAATGAGACAACAGCGAATTTTGCGACATCAACTGACTCTTCCTTTCACGATAGATTTCTCTGTAGCGTGTAATGCTGTTTGGTAGTATTTTACCTATAGTAGAACTTCTTTAAAAACTGGAGTCAGTCCTCTCACACCCTGCCACTGCTGTATCAACTAAGTTTATGCTATTCTAAACCCTTTGATGTCATTTCAACAATGATCACAGCATATTCACCAGTTGTTTTCATCTCAAGAAACCACTTTCTTTGCCCATTCATAAGAAGCAACTCCTCATCATTCAAGTTTTATCATAATTGTAACAATTCAATCCCATCTTCAGTTTCTACTTCTAATTCTAGTTTTCTTGCTATTTCCACCACATCTGCAGTTATTGCCTCCACTAATGTCTTAAAGTCCTCAAAATGATCCCAGAGTGTTGAAATCAACTTCTTCCAAATTCCTGTTCATGCTGATATTTTAACCTCCAGTGAATCACAAATGCTCTTAATGCCATCTAGAATAGTGAATCTTTTTTAGAAGGTTTTCAATTTATCTTGCCCAGATCCGTCAGAGGAATCACTATTTGGCAGCTATAGTTTTACAAAATGTATTTCTTAATAAGTGATGAAAATAAAAATTACTATTTGATCTATAAACTGCAGAATGGATGATGTGTTATCAGACATGAAAACATTAATCTCCTTCTAGATCTCCATCAGAACCTTAGATGTCTAGAGGTCTAGGTGCATTGTCAATGAGCAGTAATATTTTGAAAGGAATCTCTTTTTTTTTTCTCTGAGTAATTGTTTTCAACAGTGGGCTTAAAAATATTCAGTAAAGGCTGGGTGCGGTGGCTCACGCCTGTAATCCCAGTACTTTGGGAGGCTGAGGCAAGAGGATTGCTTGACCCTATGAGTTGAAGACCAGCCCGGGCAACATAGCAAGACCTTGTCTCCACTAAAAATAAAAATAAAAATCAGCCAGGCATGGTGGCATGAGCCCATAGTCCCAGCTACTCAGGAGGCTTGTGTAGGAGGATTGCTTGAGTGTGGGAGGTCAAGGCTGCAGTGAGATGTGATAGGGCCACTGCATGCCAGCCTGGGTGACAGAGCGAGACTGTCTCAAAAAAATAGTTCAGTAAAGCATGCTGTAAACAGATGTACTGTCATCCAGGCTTTGTTGTTCCATTTAGAGAACACAGGCAGAGTTGATTTAGCATCATTCTAGGGTCTCTAGGATTTTCTGCATGGTAAATGTCCATTGGCTTTAACTTAAAATCACCAACTGCATTGTTCCCTAACAAGATAATTAGCCTGTCCTTGGCAGCTTTGAAGCCAGGCATTGACTTCTTCTCTCAAAGAGACAAGGATTTTGGGTGCTACGTCCTAGATGGCATCTTTTTCCAATAGAAGGCTGTTTTGTCTACATTGAAAAACCTGTTGTTTAGTGTAGCCACTAAATGGGGCAGCTCTGAAGCCAGACATTGACTTCTCTCAAAGGGACAAGGATTTGGGGTGCTACATCCTAGATGGTATCTTTTTCTAATAGAAGACTGTTTTGTCTACATTGAAAAATCTGTTGTTTAGTGTAGCCACTAAATGATATTAGCTAATCATTGATCATCGTCAATGATATTAGCTACATTTTCTGGATAACTTGCTGCAGCTTCTCTATCAGCACTTGCTGCTTCACCTTGCACTTTTATGTTATATGTTATGGAGATGGATTCTTTCTTAAACCTCCTGAACCACCCTCTACTAGCTTCCCACTTCTGAAGCTTCCTCACCTTTCTCAGCCTTCACAGAATTGAAGGGAGTTAGGGCCTTGCTTGGATTAGGCTTTGGGTTAAAGGAATGTTGTGACTGGTTTGAGCTTCTATCCAAACCCCTAAAACTTTCTCCATATCAGCAATAAGGTTGTTTTGCTTTCTGATCATTTGTGTGTTTATTGAAGTAATTTCCTTTTAATTCCTTCAAGAATTTTGTCTTTGTATTTACAACTTGGCTGTTAGGTGCCAAGAGGCCTAGCTTTCAGCCTATCTTGACTTACACATGCCTTCCTCACTAAGCTTAATCATTTCCATCTTTTGACATGGGAGACGTGTGACTCTTCCTTTCACTTGAATACTTAGAGGCCATTGTAGGGTTACTAACTGGCCTAATTTCAACATTGTTGTGTTTCAGGGAATTGGGACTCCAGAAGAGGGAGAGAGATGGGAAATGGCCAGTTGGTCGAACAGTTAAAACATACACAACATTTATCCATTAAGTTCCCCATCTTATCTGGGCATGGTTCATGGTGCCCCAAAACATTATTATTATTTGAGACGGAGTCTTGCACTGTCGCCAGGCTGGAGTGCAGTGGTATGATCTTGGCTCACTGCAACCTCCACCTCCTGGGTTCAAGAGATTCCCCTGCCTCCCGAGTACCTGGGACTAAAGGCCTGTGCCACCATGCCCGGCTTATTTTTTATATTTTAGTAGAGATGGGGTTTCACCATGTTGGCCAAGATGGTGTCTATCTCCTGACCTCGTGATCCACCTGCCTCGGCCTCCCAAAGTGCTGGGATTACAGGCGTGAGCCACCGCACCCGGCCTTAAAACTATTACAATAGTAACAGCAAACATCACTGATCACCGATCACCATAACAGAAATAATGAAAAGGTTCGAAATATTGCAAGAATTACCAAATGTGACACAAAGTATACGCTGCCGGAAAAATGGCACCAAGCAACTTCTTTCAGGCGGATTTGCCAAAAACCTTCCATTTGTAAAAAGGCAGTATCTACTCGCAGCAGCAAGTGAAGGGCAATAATGAAGTATGCCTGTAGTGATGGCACATGGTATCCTTCAGAAGTTTTAAAAGGTGAATAGTTTTGTTTCGTTTTTCCTAGACGGAGTCTTGCTCTGTTACCCAGGCTGGAGTGCAGTGGTGTGATCTCAGCTCACTGCAACCTCCACCTCCTGGGTTCAAGTGATTCTCCTGTCTCAGCCTCCGAGTAGCTGCGATTACAGGCTTGTGCCATCACACTCGGCTAATTTTTGTATTTTTAGGACAGACGGGGTTTCAGCATGTTGGCCAGGCTGCTCTCCAACTCCTGACCTCATGATCCACCTGCCTCAGTCTCCCAAAGTGCTGGGATACAAGCGTGAGCCACCGCACCCGGCCTAAAAGGTGAATAGCTAAGTTTCTAACGCAGAGCACACTGAAACACAACGTCTATAACTTTGCTAGTTCTACCACTACAAAAATCCATTTTACCAAACTGAAAGCAAGCTCTAGGGCCCAGGAACGGAGAAAAATTAAACGTAAGGAGTATTTCCTTCCCTGCTCTAACATATATTTGCATCCTGAACCACACAGATTCCCCTCGTTGCACAGTCTTCGCCCCTTAATAGAGAGTAGCTAGTACCACCCATACTCGCTGAGAAACTGGAAACGAGGGAGGGTCGAAGTTAAACCCTTTTTAGTGGCGGTGCACGCGCCCCACATGGCCTTCCCGGCTTGGGAAAGGAATGAGAAGCTTTCATGATTCTCTCGCGAGAAGGGAAGTCTTCATGCCACGTCAGAGACTAGAGATCCTGGCGCCGAGCGACAGGTGCCGGAACAAACAGGCGGTGAGAAATCGCGGACGCGGAACCATTTCTTGGGCAGGACTTCCGGCGGAAAAGCGGGCTGTCTCGGAAACTCAGAGCCGGGTTCCTCCCGGGTTTCTGCCGGGTTTCTCCCTGCGGCTCCTGGGCTGTTGAGGCTCTTGTGAAGATGGCTTGCGCTGCCGCGCGGTCCCCTGCCGACCAGGACAGGTGGGTTCTGAGGAGGTGGGTCCTCAGAAAGGAAGGGGCTTGCTGTGGTGCCGCAGGTGCTACACCGCGCTTCTCCGCTCCGCGGCCTCCAGAATGGCCTAGCTGACCCAACTCGCCCTGTACGGGCCCCGCGCCTCTCCCTGGCAGCTCGTTTTTCTGAATCCTGCAGCAGCCACCAGGCTCTTCTCAGGGCTCCTGAAATTCCGACCGTAGGTAGCCTAGTGTTTATCTGTACGCGAGACAAGGATTTTGGGTGCTATGTGGACATGATATCAAGTAATATAATCACAGTGTGAGAAATGTGTTCTTTTTAAGTATTGTTGCGTTCAGAAAGGCTCATTTGTGAAATTTTAAGGTTTTTAATACCTCGGACACTTTATATAAGAGGGCAGGCCCATTCTCAGGAACTTTTGACGGGCTGCTGTGTCTAATGTAACAGTTACCCAAGTCGTTTTGTTTCTATTCGTGTGGTTTTTTTCCATCCAAGGTAGTGGATAAAGTTTATTTTTAAATAAGTTAAAGGGAGGTAATTTAAAGAAATAACATTAAGCAAATAATAGCATAGGTGTACCAGCAATGATGACGACTACCACGGACCGAAAGAATGTATTTTTGAAAATACTTGTTATCTGTTGAGTGTAGTTGTCCAGGTTCTTGGCGTTTTGAATAAGGAATTGAACAAAACACACAAAGCAAGGCAGCGAAAGCAGATTTATTTTAAACAAAAGTACACTCCACAGGGTGGGAGCCGGCTCCAGCAAGCTACCCAAGAGCTGTTGGTTACAGAATTTTCTAGGGTTTAAATACCCTCTAGACGTTTCCCATTGACCAGTGCCAGTCTGACTGGTTGAGGGAGGGGGATCAATCAGAATGAGGAGTAGGCCCGCGGCCAGTCTGATTGGTTGCTCGAGGGGACCACTCCGAGGTACTTTGATTTTTCAACTGCCACGCAGAAAAAGGAGGGGTTGAAAAGGGAGTACCCATCTGATATCTAGGCAGCATGAATTGGCCTTCGGTTCCCTGCTACCCGACCCTTTTCTCCTGCCTCTTACTGCTCTAGTGATACCACTTATGCTATTGTCTATGGCAGGTTTATTTGTATCTATCCTGCTTATTTAAATAATAAGAAGACCATCGCAGAGGGAAGGCGAATCCCCATAAGTAAGGTAAGCAAGATGGCTGGCACCTTGATCCTCGAGGGAATGGGGGGTGTCATCCTGGTCGGGCCACGTAATCTTGTTAGAGCCGCAGGGGGTTCTCTTCACTGCATTTATTTAGGGCTTGAGAACACAGCCAAGAATTGGGGTGCGTTCCTCAGTGTTGGTGAAACCAGAAAGGCATTAATTCATAGCTGAAGGGATATTTTTTTAACATCTCTTAATGAGCCTTTGTTTGTAAAGGAGTGGGGGCAGAGTCTGTAGAGTTCACATGTTTTTAAAACAAAGTATGTGACGGTGTTTCCCTTGATATAGGAAATCAAAATTATGACATTGTACGATACATTAATAATGTTCAGAATGTAGTTGAGATTTTTTTAAGTGTGTGAAGAAGACATGCAGAAAGTTCAGCCCTGTTGAGTTTTATTAAAGTGTCGTTTGTATTTTGTAATATGACAGATTTAAGACACCTAGGTTTGATGCAGTGAATTCTCACATGATGAGTACATCTGGGTGGTAACAAGCACTCAAAAAAGAAAACACTACAAGCATCCAGGAAGATTGCTTTATGTTCCCTCTCAGTCACTGTCGCCTCCGCATATGCTCAAAAATACCAGGATGACCACCGTTATGACTTCAACACCATAGATTACTTTTGCTTCTTTTTCAGTTTTCTGTAAATGGAATTACACACTATGTAATTTTGTATCTTTTTTTCACTGAACTTTAAGCTTTTGAGATTTACCTACATATTTGAATGTAGTTGAATTTTCATTGCTCTATAACAGGGTTTGTCAATAGCAGCACCATTGCCAATTTGAGCTAGATAATTGTTGTTGGGGGTTGTTCTGTGCATTTTAAGATGTTCAGCAGTATCCCTGGCCTCTACCCACTAGATGACAGGTCAGCCCCCTCCACCCCCCCATCCCCTAGTTGTGACAATCAAAAATGTCTCCAAGCATTGCTAGATGTCTTTTGTGTGTGGGTAGGGGTAGGGAGGCTGAGGACAGAATTTCCCTGCTCAAAACTACTGCCCTGTCTCCTCTATAGTATTGCATGGTGTGAGTATGCCAAAGTCTTTTCTACCTTCTTTTTTGTTTGTTTTTTTAAGAGACAGGGTCTGGCTCTGTCACCCAGGCTGGAGTGGGGCAGTGTAGTCTCAGCGCACTGCAGGCTCCACCTCCTGGACTCAAGCCATCCTCCAACCTCAGCCTTCTGAGTAGCTGGGACTACAGGCACATGCCACCATGTCCGGCTACTTTGGTATTTTTTTGTAGCAATGAGATTTCTCCATGTTGTCCAGGCTTGTCTCAAACTCCTGAGCTGAAGTGATCTGCTGGGATTACAGGTGTGAGCCACCACACCTGGCCCTTTCTACTCTGGATGGAAAATTGGATTATTTCTATTAATAGTTTGAGGCTATTATAAATAGATGTTTTTTAGTGAACATATTTTTGCTTTTTTGTAGAACGCATCTGGGAATGGAATTGCAGGGCCATAGAGAATGCATATATTCAGCTTCAGTAGATACTAGCAGTTTTCTAAAGTGTTTGTATGTGTAATTGTTTAAGCAGTCAATAATCATTGAGCACCTACTATGTTGAGAGTACCATGCTAGGTGCTGGGGAATACACTGGTTAACAAAACAAAGCCCCTGCCCTCAGAAGTTTATGTTCTGTTGGAGGGGAGATGGGCACACAGTTATGCATTAGTGTTATTCCTAGGAATTTTTAAAATTACAATAGAAGCATCTGTACTTAATGAAAAAGGAAACCTAGGGTTTTGGTACTTGTTTGATTATAGTATTTGAAATTATTTACCCAACACTATGGCAGTGTCCACTTAAAGCACATATATTTAGTGTTTATGTTTTTAACTGTTCAGGCTGTTGAAAATCCTACAGCTACAGAGATTCAAGATGTATGTTCAGCAGTTGGACTTAACGTATTTCTTGAGGTATGACGTGGTTCTTCACTATTTTCCATACTCATCTAATTGATGTAATAACTTTCTTAAGTCCTGTTTTTCTTTTGTTTCGTTTATGTTAGAAAAATAAAATGTACTCTAGAGAATGGAATCGTGATGTCCAATACAGAGGCAGAGTCCGGGTCCAGCTCAAACAGGAAGATGGGAGCCTCTGCCTTGTACAGTTCCCATCACGTAAGCTTGTTTAAATGAATCAGTGGGGCTCAGGGATAGGTTTCTCCTACACAACACAAAAAAGCTTCTAAAACTGAAAGGTAAAAGTCAGAATTTGCATTCTGAAGATTAATTTAAAGACAGGACTACTGCTCATGGAGAGAAGCAGTAGTTGTAATTTCTTTGAGGTGAATGACCTCTTTGAAAATGTAATGAGACCCACTAAACATTTTTCAAAAAAATTGTTGTGTGAACATTTTATAAACCTCTGGAAAAGTCTGTCATTGCTCCCAGGTTAAGAATATGAAATTATTAAATCGTTGGATGTTAATTGCCATTTCAGATCCTAGAGGTCCTTGAGGTCTGTTAATATCCATAATATCTAATGATTCTATCATTAATAAATCTGAAAAGCAATATTGACTGAAAAAAGCAAGAGATATACATAGTGTGGTACCACTTAGGTAAATTTAAATACAAAATATTACTATTTATTGATAGATGCATATGTAATGTTGCTTATTGGCATTTTTTTGAAATGCTCTGTAAGGAAACACTCATTCTTAAGAGAGTAGTCACCTAATGGTGAGCGGGGTAGAGAGTAGAGACACGGGTTGATGGTCATAGAAGACTGTTGCATCATCTCTAGTGTTTTATTTTATGAAAAACAATAGCAAAACGGCATCAATATAACAGAATGTTCTGAATATTAGGAAGATAAGTTTTTGTTTGCATGTTGTTTATTTTTCTGAATTTTCATCTCTGAAAATTTTAATTTTTTAAAACAGAGCTATTAATTTTTTCTTTCAGTTTAATAACCCCCTCAGTTTAATTAAACTCTGTCATTAAATTTACTTAAAAATAATGAAATCGTCAGACGAACTGACAGCTTGTTTGATTTTTTTTTTTTTTGAGATGGAGTCTCGCTCTGGCTGGAGTACAGTGGCGTGATCTCAGCTCACTGCAACCTCCAACTCCCTGGTTCAAGCGATTCTCCTGTCTCAGCCTCCCAAGTAGCTGGGACTACAGGCATGTGCCATCACACCCAGCTAACTTTCGTATTTTTGATAGAGACGGGGTTTCGCCATGTTGGCCAGAATGGTCTCGATCTCTTGACCTCGTGATCCACCCACCTCGGCCTCCCAAAGTGCTGGGATTACAGGCATAAGCCACTGCCCCCGGCCTGATTTTTTTAAAATAGAGAGACAAGGGTCTCACTCTGTTGCCCAGGCTAGTCTCAAACTCAAGCAATCTTCCCATCTGGGGGAGATCCCAAAATGCTGAGATTACAGGCGTTCGCCACCATGCCCAGCCTGCATGTTTGAACTTTTATTTTTAAAGACAAGGTCTCACTCTGTCATCCAGGTTGAGTGCAGTGGCACGATTATGGCACACTGCAGTCTTTTTTCTTTTTTTTTTTTCTGAGACAGAGTTTTGCTCTTGTTGCCCAGGCTGCAGTGCAATGGCGTGATCTTGGCTCACCGCAACCTCCGCCTCCCGGGTTCAAGTGATTCTTCTGCCTCAGCCTCCTGAGTAGCTGGGATTTCAGGCATGAGCCACCAGACCCGGCTAATTTTGTATTTTTAGGAGAGATGGAGTTTCTCCATCTTGGTCAGGCTGGTCTCGAACTCCCGACCTCAGGTGATCCGCCCACCTTGGCCTCCCAGAGTGTTGGGATTATAGGCGTGAGCCACTGCGCCCGGCCAACACACTGCAGTCTTGACCTCTTGAGCTCAAGCAACCCTCCTGCCTCAGCCTCCCAAGTAGCTGGGAATATCGGCACATGATTTTTTATTTTTTCTAGAGATGGGGTTTTGCTATGTTTCCTAAGCCGGTCTCAAACTCGTGGACACAAGTGATCCTCCTGCCTCAGCCTCCCAAAGAGCTGAGATTACAGACATGACCCACTGGGCTCAGCCTAAAATAGATTGTTTTTTATATACTAAAACCCATCAGGATTGGTAGGTATTGCTAGATGCTTCAGGTTGTGACTAAGGAGTGACATCATATTCTGATATGTTTTTTCTCCTTAACATATTCCTATATTATATCTCAAAAGACCAAAAACAAACAAAAACTTGTAATTAACTAGTAGATAAAATAGGGGTAGAAGTTGTGGTGAGAACATGTCACTTCTTATTTCCAGTAAGACCCAAGTAAGATAGTAAAAAGAAAGCAGAGCTGAGGAACTTGGTCTGCTGGGGGTGAAGGTAGCTGGTTGTAGGTGTGCAGAGCAGGAATGCATGTAAGTGTAGATCATCTGATCTTACCCATCGGATCGCTTGTAACTTGATGATACTGTTTTTTTGTTGTAAGACTGAGAAAACCCTGTATTTCAGTGTCTTAAGATACAGTGATATTCTGACTCTGTTTCTACCTGAGGTATATTTGGATACATACTCCTTAGATCTTCAAGCTGATTACTAGGACCAAACCAAAATTTTTGTTTCATACTTAGTGTTTTGCCTTTTGATTTTATTCATTTAAATATTTTCAGCATTATTCTCACTCTCGGTACATTTCCCCCGACTTGAGCTAGTCAGTGTCTTCAGTCATTTGATTTTTGATTTTTTAAAAAAATTATTTTCCATTTTCTTGATGTGATAGTTTCTTACACTTTGTGATATTCAATTTGATGACTTTTTATGTCTTATTTCTCAGATTATACACTAAGCCTAACTTCTGGTTCCTAGGTAAGTCAGTAATGTTGTATGCAGCAGAAATGATACCTAAACTAAAAACAAGGACACAAAAAACAGGAGGTGCTGACCAAAGTCTTCAACAAGGAGAGGGAAGTAAAAAAGGGAAAGGAAAGAAAAAGAAGTAACCTAGTATCAGCATCAAGTATGTGGTACTACTGTAAGAGACATGAATGGAGACTTCTAATTTGTATCGGAGGGAAACAGAAGCTTTTTGTTTGCATCATTTAACTGAACTGTGAACCCTTGTGCCTCTCATCTTTATCATCGGAGTTGACAGTGAAACAAATTTACATCAGAAGTTTGCATCTCGCTTATATGCCATATAAAAGAATTTTTTTGTCTTTCAATGCAGTTTTTTGGAAGAAAATATTTTTAAATGGACAATGGACTGTACAATAAGTTACTTGAAATAAGTTGTTTCAGATAAATTTCAATTAGATTTAAAATAAACATTTTGTCCACCTTTTAAGTTAATGAAATAAAATTTGAAACTGACTTTTGAAGCTTTTGCTTATATACTAATGCTAGGAGAGGAGGGATAATTAAGAATAAAATATGTAGTGAAAGTTTCCATAGTGTGAGCCTGAAACTAGAAGAAACTGTGGTAGGTCCTTTTGTGGGTGGGGGACAGGGGAGTCTGTAAAAAGCCAGTCTGTAGATCATATTTTAATATATTACTGTAATCGAATCGTTCAGTTGTTTTTTGACATGGAAAGTCCTGGATTTTAAGCTTTAAATTTGCTTATTTTGTAGGTTTAAGAACATGATTTTCATGGGAGTTGTAAAATTAACTGTGCTTTAGCACCTTGAGGTACACTTTCCTTCAACAAATGAAATTGGATTGGTGCTCCAGAATTTCAGAGCGGTTTCTGAAAGTAGTGATTTTGAGCTATCCCAATTCCTGTTCTTCCTGAGGCCTGGTTTAGCTCTTCCTTGAATTCTGCAAGCTATCTCATATTTTCAGTAAATTCCATTTTTTTTAAGTTTGTTTGTTTGTTTGTTTTTGAGATGGAGTTTCACTCTTGTTGCCTAGGCTGGAGTGCAATGGCACGATATCGGCGTACCACAACCTCTGCATCCCAGGTTCAAGAGATTCTTCTGCCTCAGCCTCCCTAGTAGCTGGGATTACAGGCATGTGCCACCACACCCGGCTAATTTTGTATTTTTAGTAGAGACAGGGTTTTTCCATGTTGGTCAGGCTGGTCTCGAACTCCCGACCTCAGGTGATCTGCCCACCTCAGCCTCCCAAAGTGCTGGGATTACAGGCATGAGCCACCGTGCCCGGCCTTCTTTACGTTTTTATTGCTCACAGTCAAACATTCCTATTGATTGTCAAACAAGCAAACCTAGAGTTGTGGAGATTTATATGTATTTATTTATTTGAATTGAGACAGGGTCTTAAACTCCCAGGCTCAAGTGATCCTCCTGCCTCAACCTCCCAAAGTGCTGGGATTACAGGCATGAGCTAGCTGGCCTGTTGACTTTTTTTTTTAACTCTTAACAATTTCTGTTTTATAGTGAACATAATAGTATAAGACTTAGTTTATATATTTGACTTACAAATAAATCCTGGGGAGAGGGGAGTATGTGTAAAACATAATTCAGAGCAGCCTTCTTTGAGAAAGTGGGTGTGTTTGGCTGTGTAACAAAACAATAAGGGGATGTGTTTGCTGTGAAACAAAACAATGAAGGATTTAAGCAGGATATTTTTGCCTCATATGTTAAATCCAAGTGAGGTTGCTGTGGTGGTTGGTTTAGCTCTCAGTGATGCCTTTTTTTGTATTTTTCCGCTCTGCTGTCCATGACATATTTCTAACACCTTTATGATTATTGTTCCTGCTTGTAAAAGGGCTGATATTTATGTGAGTGCAAGGCAGGAAGAAAAGGTGGCTGTGCCAGCCACTTCTGGCAAGCAGTTCTCCCACCTTAGCCTCCCAAGTAGCTGAGACCATAGGCATGAGATTTCTCAAAATTCCTCCCAGCAGGCTTTCACTTAGTTTCATTGCTGAGAACTGTGACAGGTCCATCTGTAGCTGCACAGGAGGCTGAGAAAGTGAACACAGCAGTCCTCCTTATCCTTGGGGAATACATTCCAAAAGTGGATCCCTGAAACAGCAGATAGTACTGAACCCTATATATACTATGTTTTTGCCTATGTATATATACTTGATATGGTTTGGCTGCTACCCCACCCAAAATCTCATCTTGAATTATAATCCCCAAATCCCTATGTGTTAAGGGTGGGACCAGGTGGAAATAATTGGATCATGGGGGCAATTTCCCCTGTGCTGTTCTTGAGATAACGAGTGACTCTCACGAGATCTGTTGGTTTTATAAGTGCCTGGCGTTTCCCCTGCTTGCAGTCACTCCATCTTGCTGCCCTGTGAAGGTGCCTGCTTCTCCTTTGCCTTCTGCCATGATTATAAGTTTCCTGAGGCCTTCCCAGCAATGCGGAACTGTGAGTCAGTTAAACCTGTTTCCTTTATAATTGCTCAGTTTTGGATATTTCTTCATAGCAGTGTGAGAATGGATTAATACATACCTATGATAAAGTTTATAAATTGGACACAGTAACAGATTAACAATAAAATAGAACAATTATAATATACTATAATAAAATGTATGTGGAAATTGTCAGTCTCTCTCAAAATATTGTGCTATACTCACCTGTTTTGGGACCAAGGTAACTGAAACCACAGAAGTGAAACCACAGATGAGGGATGACTGCATAGCTTTTTCAGTCCTGACAGCCAAGGCAGCTAAGGAAGAAAGTAGTTGAGAATGCGTACTGGGTCAGGTACAGTGGCTCACACCTATAATCCCGGCACATTGGGAGGCTGAGGCAGGAGGATCACTGAAGTCCAGGAAGTCGGGACCAACCTGGGCAACATAGTGAGACTGTCTCTACAAAAAAAAGAATTAGCTGGGCATGGTGGCACATGCCTATAGTCTTAGCTACTTGGGAGGCTGAGGTGGGAGGATTGCTTGAGCCCTGGAGGTGAGGCTGCAGTGAGCCGTGATCGTGCTATTCCACTCACCTCAGCAGAGCTGGACCCTGTCTCAAAAAAAAAAAAACGTACTGTGGTAGCCAACTGAAAAGATTTGTCACAGAAAGATGGTTGAAATCTGGAAATGGTTTACTTTTGGGGCAATAAGGATTGTCAGTGCTATATTTTGGATGTCCCCTCCAAAATGCATGTTGAAATTTAATTGCCATTGTGATGTTATTGAGAGGTGGAACCTTTGGGAGGTGATTGGGCCATGGGGGCTGTGCCCTCAGGAATGGATTAATGTTACTATCTCAGGAGTGGGTTTGTTATAAAATGGAGTTCAGCCAAATTTTTCTTTTGCTCTCCTCAGCACACCCTCTTTGTCCTCTCACCTTCCACCATGGGATCACACAGCATCAAAGACCCTTGCCATATACAGGTGCCATGCTTTTGGATTTCCCAGCTCCTAATCATGAGCCAAATACACATTGCCCAGGCTGGTGTGCAGCGGTGCGATCTCAGCTCACTGCAATATCTGCCGCCTGGTTTCAAGTGATTCTCCTGCCTTAGCCTCCCGAGTAGCTGGGATTACAAGTGCCTGCCACTGTACCCGGCTAATTTATGTAGTTTTTAGTAAAGATGGGGTTTCACCATGTTGGCCAGGCTGGTCTTGAACTCCTGACCTCATGATACACCACGCCCAGCCAATTTCTATTCATTTTTTTAAGTTACCCAGTCTGTGGTGTTCTGTTGCAACAACATAAAACACTAAGATTTCAGAACTACTGCTGTAACAATATATTGCTGTTTCTTCACATTATTGCAATTGGTGCAATCAGTGAATTTTTTTTTTTTTTTTTTGCCAGTTGTTAAGTGAAAACTGTAATCTTTTTAAAACAGCCAAAAAAATGTTTTTTTGAGACAGGTCTCTCTTTTTCACCCAGGCTAAAGTGCAGTGGCACAATCACGGCTCAGTGCAGCCTCAACCTCCCAGCCTCAAGTGATCCTCCCATCTCAGCCTCCTGAGTATAAAAGTTTGTAATTAAAAAAAATTTTTTTTAGAGGCCAGGTGTGGTGTGGCTCATGCCTGTAATCTCAGCACTTTGGGAGGCCGAGGCGGGCAGATCACTTGCAGTCAGGAGTTCGAGACCAGCCTGGCCAACATGGTGAAACCCTGTCTCTACTAAAAATACAAAAACTAGCCAGGCGTGGTGGTGGGCGCCTGTAATCCCAGCTACTCGGGAGGCTGAGGCAGGAGAATCACTTGAACCCTGGGAAATGGAGGTTGCAGTGAGCCAAAATTGTGCCACTGCACTCCAGCCTAGGTGACAGAGTGAAACTCCGTCTCAAAAAAAATTTTTCTAAGAGATGAGATCTCACTCAGGCTGTTCTTATACTCCTGGGTTCAAGCAATTCTCTCAAGTGGTTGGGACTAGAGGTACATGGCACCACACCTAGCTGAAAAAGGGAATCTTAATGAGACAGTTGAGTATTTATGTAGATGTTGAAGTGCTTTTCGTATTTATGAACTGAGTTCACATCCTCTACTCACTTCTTAAGGAATCTGTTATCAGAATTATATATAATTTTAAAAGCCAGCTAGTTTTAATAGTGTGTTTCTGTTTTAGGCATTAACTTCCATTTGCAGAAGAAGAGGATTTAGTTTTTCTTCTCTACCATATGCTTGCATATTTCCTATCTTCCTAGCCTACCAATATATTTCATAATTTAACCACTATTCAGAGTTTACATTATACATTCTGTTCACAGCTCAGCCGTGTAGTACATTTGCTACTAAAAGTATGGTT
This sequence comes from Pan paniscus, assembly GCF_029289425.2. Classification (NCBI taxonomy): domain Eukaryota; kingdom Metazoa; phylum Chordata; class Mammalia; order Primates; family Hominidae; genus Pan; species Pan paniscus. The sequence continues at coordinate 108,128,564 of NC_073253.2, forward strand.
GAAGGACCAGCAGCACTGGCCTCTGGTGAAAGATTGTGAAAAATGCAGTATCTCTGGCCCCAGCCCAGAATTCAGATGTGTTTAATGTGATCCCCAAATGATTCTTTTTTTTTTTTTTTTTTTTTTGAGACAGAGTCTTATTCTTGTTGCCCAGGCTGGAGTGCAGTGGCACAATCTCAGCCCACTGCAACCTCTGCCTCCCGGGTTCAAGGGATTCTTCTGCCTCAGCCTCCCCAGTGGCTGGGATTACAGCCATGTGTTACCATGCCTAGCTAATTTTTGTATTTTTAGTAGAGATGGGGTTTCGCTGTGTTGGCCAGGCTGGTCTCAAACCCCTGGCCTCAAGTGATCCGCACACCTTGGCCTCCCAAAGTGCTGGGATTAGGTGTGAGCCATTGTGCCCGGCCTCATCATTTTAAAATCTTTTCTGTAGTCCTTTGCCTGGCTCTGATCTCTTACCCTTTAGACCTAGTGCACAACTTCACTCTGGGTTCTCACCATTGTCTGGAGTGACTCAAGCCACTGCTTTGCTGTTTTGGGCATCATCTGTTGTGTATCCCGTGTATTCCTCTTTTTTATGTTACTGCTTTGTTTTGTATATCTTGTTCTCAGGATCTTCCCCAGAAAAGTGCAAGAGAGGTAAATGTTCTTAGACCTTGCATATTTGAAAATTTCATCATTCTACCCTTACATTGTTTGGCTGGATATAGAATTACCTTTGGAAGTCATTTTGTTTAAGGAATTCAAGGGAATTGCTTTTTGGTCTTCTGACCTCTTGTAGCTGAAGGGAAGTTGTAGCCATTCTAGTTTATTATCATGATCCTGGTTCCAGTATTCTGAAATATCACAGTTGTGTGCTTTGTGTGGGTCTTTTTTTTTTTTTTTTTTTTTTTTTTTTTTTTTTTTTTTTTTTTTTGCCCATCGTGCTGGGCAGCTAAGTGGGTTTTCAGTCTGGGAATTTGTGTTTTCAGCTCTGGGAAGGTTTTCTGAAAATTTCATTGATAATTTTTCTCCTCATTCTGACCTTTCTTGGTACTCTTTTATTTGACTATTAGACCTGCTGGTCTGATCCTCAGGTTTTCTTTTTTTTTTTTTTTTTCTTTTTTGCCTTTATTTAGATTTGCTCAGCTTTATTTTCCAACCTTTCCTATTCTTTTTTTTTTTTTTTTAGATGGTGTTTCACACCGTCACCCAGACTGGAGTGCAGTGGCCCGATCTCGGCTCACCGCAACCTCTGCCTCCTGGGTTCAAGCGATTCTTCTGCCTCAGCCTCCCGAGTAGCTGGGATTACAGGCATGCGGCATCAAGCCTGGCTAATTTTTGTATTTTTAGTAGAGACGGGGTTTCTCCATGTTGGTCAGGCAGGTCTCAAACTCCTGACCTCAGGTGATCCACCTGCCTGGGCCTCCCAAAGTGCTGGGATTACGGGCATGAGCCACTGCGCCCGGCTTTCTTTCTAACTTCTTTAAGCTCTTGTCATCTGCATGTTCCCTTTTTCTAGCATTCTATTCTCAGTTCATGGATGTAATTTATTTCTCAGAAGGTGAGATTTATAGTCTTATTGTTTCCAAGTTCTTTTTTTTCCTTCTGTTTTTATTTTGATCCCTATCACGTTAAGTAGCTTTGTTTCGGTTGCTGGTTTTTAAGATAGAAGGACCAAAAGGTTGATTATAAGTTGAGATCTGGCCTGGGTGCTGTGGCTCACACCTGTAATCTCAGCACTTTAGGAGGCTGAGGCAAGAAGATCACTTGAGCCCAGGACTTCAAGACCAGCCTGGGCAACATAGGGAGACTCCCTCTCTACAAAAAAAATAAAAAATTAGATGTGCCTGGTGGCACATACCTGTAGTTCTAGCTACTCTGGAGGCTGAGGCGGGAGAATAGCTTGAGCCCAGGAAATTGAGGCTGCAGAGAGTTGTGATCATGCCACTGCACTCCAGCCTGGGTGACAGAGTGAGTCCTTGTCTCAAAAAACAAAAAACCACAAAAGTTGAGAGTGGCAGGATATGGTGGCTCATGCTTGTAATCCCAGCACTTTGGGAGGCCAAGGCAGTGGATCACTTGAAAGCCCAGGAGTTTGAGACCAGCCTGGCTAACAAAGGAAGAGTCTTGTCCTCATTACTAGTTTCTACCAGTGGGTCTCAACCCTGGCTCCATACTAGGATCCATACTAGTATCATTACTAGTCTCTACCAGTGGGTCTCAACCCTGGCTCCATACTAGGATCACCTACAGAGTTGTTAAAGCATACTGGCACCTGGGTACCATGGTAGACTAATTAAATCAGCACTTTGTTAGTGAAGGCAGAGATCAATATTTTTGAAAAGGTCCTCAGATGATTCCGTTGTGCAGCCAGGTCCGAAAACCTCTGTGTATTAAGATACAAAGATAGCATTTACCTAACCCAGTGGTTTTATCTCAAAGTGCAGTTCCTGGACCCAACACTGCCTGGGCTGTTTAAAAATGCAGAACTTTCAGCCCCACCCCAGACTTCCTGAATCAGAATCTGAGAGGACAGTAATCTTTTTAACAACACTCCTCTCCATCCCCATCCTCCATCAGTTCTGATGTGCACCAATTTTTTTTTTTTTGAGACTGAGTTTCGCTCGTTTCCCAGGCTAGAGTGCAAATGGTGTGATCTCGGCTCACTGCAACCTCTGCCTCCTGGGTTCAAGCCATTCTCCTGCCTCAGCCTCCCAAGTAGCTGGGATTACAGGAATGCACCACCACACCCGGCTAATTTTTTTGTATTTAGGAGAGACAGGGTTTCACCATGTTGGCCAGGCTGGTCTCGAACTTCTGACCTCAGGTGATCCACCCACCTTGGCCTCCCAAAGTGCTGGGATTACAGGTGTGAACCACCGTGCCCGGCCCACACCAAAGTTTTTGGGAAGCATCGATCTAACCAAGGAAACTCTTAAATGTGTATGTTGTAAGATTTTAAGAGTTAATGTTCTAGCAGTGAGCCAGGAAAACTTTTAATATCCTCAAATATGTTTACTTTCCAGCCATGCTATATAGAACTGTAATCTTTGATGGGTAAAGATCTGAATTGTACCTGTGTTATTCTAAACACCACAATTCTAGACATGCAGACATCAAAAAGCAGATGTAGGTGACCGTGCGGACCAACGCATACCTTCAGAAGTACGTTTTGTTTTTGTTTTTGTTTTTTTTTTGAGACAGGGTCTGGCCCTGTCGCCCAGGCTGGAGTGCACTGGCACCGTCTTGGCTCACGGCAGCCTTGACCTCCCAGGCTCAAGTACTCCCACCTTAGCCTCCTGAGTAGCTGGGACTACAGGTACGTTCCACCACACCTAGCTAATTTTTTGGTATTTTTTGTAGAGGCAGGGTCTCACCATGTGGCCCAGGCTAGTCTTGAACTCATGCACTCAATCAATCCGCCCACCTCGGCTTCCCAAAGTGCTGGGATTACAGGTCCGCTAGGCCAGAAGTGGGTATTTTTATCAAAATTCTCAAGTACTCCTTTTCTTGATCTCTTCTGAAAACAAGTACAGCATAATTTGGAGGCACATGTAAAAAGTTTACTACATCAAAGCCAGGCGCGGTGGCTCATGCCTGTAATCCCAGCTCTTTGGGAGGCCGAGGCGGGTGGATCATGAGGTCAGGAGATCGAGACCATCCTGGCTAACATGGTGAAACCCCGTCTCTACTAAAAAATACAAAACAGTAGCCAGGCATGGCGGCGGGTGTGTGTAGTCCCAGCTACTCGGGAGGCTGAGGCAGGAGAATGGTGTGAACCCGGGAGGCGGCTGAGATTGCGCCACTGCACTCCAGCCTGGGTGACAGAGCAAGACTCCATCTCAAAAAAAAAAAAAGTTTATTACATCAAGATGCATGCAATACACTATCTTAAGTCATAGGAGACTTCTTTGTGTGTAATGCAATACACAGGTTAAAAAAAAACAGTGGATTCAGTTTCCTTTAAATGTAGTGCTAATTATTGGTAGAAACTTTTTGAGTTGGTATGTTTTCTTTAGGACAAATCTTTTCCTCTGGTAGGCAAGAACCACCAGGAGAAAACTACAAGCCATGTGAGGAATAGAGTTAATAAAGAGCAGTGTTCATGGCTCATTTATCTGTATTTACTTAAAACTTTGCTTAAATAATTCTGGGTTAGGAAAAAAGCCCCACAAAATAAAATGAAATATAACAGTTAAGTGAGAACTCAATTTTATTTACATCTATTTCCATTCAGTGTATCACATCTTCAGGATGGGTGATAACAGTGTGAAGGGTGTGCTCATTTTCTTCAGCTGTGAGTAGAGGAGTCTTCCCCAGAGTAGCAGTTGTTGATCCAAATGATTGAAGCCTTCAGGTAAGGGAATAACTGCTGCAGGAATTCTTTCTTGAAGAATTTAAGCTGTTTGGTAGGAATTCTGTAACTACATACCTTTGAAACACTATTCACATTCAAATAAACGCTTGTTTTCTAGCCAGGCACAGGCTCAATTAGTTTTTCAAACTCTAGCCAAGGCAGTATTTCATTTGGGAAATCATGCAACAGAACTGCTCAATTCTTAACTTCTCCTGCTGTTAACATTTACACTTAGACTGCCAGCAACAGTTAACTTAAATTTTGGTCTCAAGGGAACAAAAAAAATTGCATTCAGAATTTAATATAGTATTTTAAAACTAATTTTAGCCTGTAAGTCGTTATGAGCAATAGTAACTTTTATACCTCCTCATCTTGTCTGATAATATATTCTATATGCTATCAATCTGATTATATAGTCTATATGCTAGAAGTTGCTAATTTTCATTCTGCCACCAAGAAAACTGTACTTTTATTTATGGGAAAAGGATTTAAATACTCCTAGATACTTAAAATTTTTTTAATCTAAAAGTTGATTTTCTCCCAAGAACAATTTTGTTTGTTTGCTTTCTACAAAGTTTTAAGTTTAATAAAATGCCAGTAATCACCACTGTTTTCCTCCCCAAAATAAATGCTCTGATCCATATTATATTAGAGTGATACTGTCACTTAGTATTGATATCTTTAATATTTTTTACATCATGAGACATTGTTATGATCTTACCTGATTGTTATCTCAAGGTGAGCTAATCATCTTTATTTGCCTTAAAAAATACTGTACTGGCTGGATATTTAATCTTGTTAGTTTAGTTATACACTTGTTTTAGTCTAGTTTAATTCAAAAGGACTCTTAACAGTATGGTGTAAAACTCAGATTTTCTAGTCCAGACAAATTGCTCTCTATAACGATTTGGCAGATCAATGGAGACATCCATTTTAACTTTACTGTTCTGTACTTACTATGTAGTCATGTGCAGTTTATCAACACAAAGAATACGGATGAGGGCATTTAAATGGACTACAAGTGACTCTGACTTGTAAACTAGGGAAGCCTCTTGTGTTTGACCTTAAAGGCCAGAGAAAAACTGAAGATAGATTGACTTAACTATTGCCAAGCAGATTATGGGTTACTTTATACTTCCTTTCATTCTCCCAGAATTGCTCTTAGAGCTAGGTGTCGTCATTAGCATGTTGTTGCTAATGATACAAACAAGAACATACATGTAGAGGTGGACAAATCTTCAGAAGTTCCTTAAATTGGTTTAAAAAAGAAGATTGGGAAAGAAGACTAAATCAACATGTTTCTCCGCTTTGAAGATAAAACCAGAAATGGTTTCCATTGTAGCATCTTGACAATAGACAAATATGTAAAGTTTATAGCAGATAAGACAGTATTACTAGTTTTTCAGGGAATTAAAAGTTACAGGTTACTCGTGTGTGTGTGTGTGTGTGTAAATTTCCCGATTTATCACTAGAGTGACTAACTGCTTTATAAAGCTATCCTGGTATTCATATGCCATATACTAGGGAAACAACCAGGCCAATCTCCATTCGATTTCATTATTTCTCACTTTGTTCACTTGCATATTAATCACGTATTTCCTAAAGTATTATTTAGTAGACCACACCAGCACAATGGTTCCTCCAGCTTTTGGCAGGTGGTCTTACTGTACAGAAGTTATAAATGACACATACAACCTTCCCCTGCTCCCTCCCCATGAGCATGATGCATGTTGTAGTCAGACAGTAACATTTCCATATGTACATGTGCACAAATACATTAAAAACATTTCAGAATTATATAAAATTGTACATTACAGGAAGTAGAACCATAAAGATTATCCTAAATGTAACTACAGAGAAAATGCATGCAGGGAGAGTCCAGTAAAGTACACAGCCTGTGGGGTATATAATTTTATTTTAAGTTTATATTTCCTGCAGGATAGTAACATACATCTTTTCCTACCCAGAGGCAAAATACATTTTCCAAAAACTTGGACACTGCCCACTGCATTAAGTTTAAAGTGCTCCCTACGTATATAGACAGTAAAAGTAAGCAAAGAAACTTACAACACATTCCAATCTTTAATATATCAAAAATGTTTCCAAGGCAACATTATTAAAATAATTATACCACAGTCCCTAATATAACATCAAGCTCTAGTAGGAAGGTACAGAGAGGGCAGGAAGTTTCCATCCAGTCTGGTTTAGGTGCTCTTCTTTTCTTCACCCAGTAAATTCACGGTAGCTTTCTTGGCTGTTTGTTTGTTAGGAGGGAAAGAAAAATATATCAAAGCTCTTCCTTTGGAATGCAAGCTTGCAAGCTTTGTGCCTAATGTAGCTACTAGATAACAAAACTTGGATGACTCATGTTCAGGTGCGATCATGTTGGGGTTTGTGGTCTGGGCTAAGAGGGTTTCCAGGAAATGGAGAAGGTACCTCTTAGAGCACAAATCCTAAATACTTGAGCAAAATACTTGAAGGTCATCTAGCCTAGCCCCTTGTTGTGACAGTGTCACCTAAACTGTCTGCCCTCTATTCTCCTTTAAGCATTGAAAGAAGCAGAGATTCCTTAAGAGTAGTGTTCAAATTCTATTTGTATCTGTGTGCTTGCCGGTAAGATTTCACTTATCAATATATTATCAATCTGATGACAACTAGGTCATCATATTTATCCCATGGCGACAAATCAGAGAAGTCCTCATTCCCAGCACTAGAAATACAGTCATCCCTTGATACATGTGTTTGGGGGGTGGTGGGGGAGAGGAGATTAGTTCCAGGAACCCTACAGATACCAAAATCTGTGAGTGCTCAAGCCCTTAAATAGAATGGCATACATAGTATTTCCATATAACCTATGTGCTTTCATATACTTTATTTATTTACTTATTTATTTTTTGAGACGGAGTCTCGCTCTGTCACCCAGCCTGGAGTGCAGTGGCGCGATCTCGGCTCACTGCAGGCTCTGCCTCCCGGGTTCATGCCATTCTCCTGCCTCAGCCTCCCGATTAGCTGGGACTACACGCACTCACCACCACGCCCAGCTAATTTTTTTTTGTATTTTTAGTAGAGATGGGGTTTCACTGTGTTAGCCAGGATGGTCTAAATTTCCTGACCTCGTGATCTGCCCGCCTTGGCCTCCCAAAGTGCTGGGATTACAGACGTGAGCCACCATGCCCGGCCTCTTCCATATACTTTAAATTCGGCCAGGCATAATGACTCATGCCTGTAATCGCAGCACTTTGGGAGGCTGAGGTGGGAAGATCACTTGAAGCCAGGAATTTGAGACCAGCCTGGCTAATATGAATGGTGAGACCCCCACCCCCCACCTCTATTTTAAAAAAATTTTAAAAGCCCATCTCTAGTTAAAGTACCTAATGCAACATGAATGCTATATAAATTGTTGTTATACTAAATTGTTTTTAAAATCTGTATTTATACTTTTATTGTGCCACCATTCTCTTCTATGAGAAGAGTTTGCTCTAAGTCTTTGAGTTGGTGACAAGACACTACATTCATCAAGAAAACATTCTGTCCAGGTGTGGTGGCTCATGTCTATAATCCCAGAGCTTTGAGAGGCTGAGGTAGGAGTATTCCTTGAAGCCAGGAGTTTGAGATCACCCTGGCCAAAACACAGTGAGAGCCCATCTCTATAGAAAAAAAAGAAAAATATATTTTCTTACTTCTGCAGGAGACCAAGCCTTCCACTTTCTAATTACCAAGTGGCAGGGAATGTGCTATAAGAACCAGTACAGTGTGTGAGATGGAGGGGAAAGGGGTTGTCTAGAAGCCTCCAGGGCCCACTGTGAGATTTTACAATCTGCAGCTGTTCTTGATGGAGCCCAGAGCCTTAGTGATGAGAGCCAAGGAGTCCCTTCTTGTCCACCAGCTGCCTGACAGCTGCTCTCCCTTTGCTCAGTTAAAATTACTGAACCAAGTTCACAGCAAAGGAGAAAATGTAGTCCTTCCCTTAACTAACCCTTTGTAGAAATTCCTAGTTAATCCAAAAGCTTTGAGAAAAGTCTAAAATGTGGCAGCATGTAAATTCCTCCTAACTTATTTTAATTTTCTTGCCCCTATTTAGTAATGTGTCATAACAAAGTAAGATTGGATTTTAAGTATTGATATCTAAGAGAACCAAGAGGCTAAGAAATGTGGGTGAAGTAGACAGAAATGACATCACCACAGGTTGCTGATTAGGCTAAGGGAAGGGAGAAGAAAAGAAAGCTCTTAAAAATAAGCTGGTAATCCTGGCTGGGCATGGTGGCTCATGCCTGTAATCCCAGCATTTTGAGAGGCCGAGGTGGGTGGATCACTTGAGGCCAGGAGTTTGAAACCAGCCTGGCCAACATGGCATAACGGTGTCTCTACTAAAAATACAAATATCAGCTGGGCGTGGTGGCCCACACCTGTAATCACAGCTACTTGGGAGGCTGAGGCAGCAGAATCCCTTGAACCTGGAAGGTGGAGGCTGCAGTGAGCTGAGATCATGCTACTGCACTCCAGCCTGGGCAACAGAGTGAGACTCTGTTTCAAAAAAAAAAAAAAAAAAAAAAGCTGGCAATCCTGAAGTGGGAGGAGGTTAAGGCTACAAGTTAAAAAATACCTAAAACATATTCAAGTAGACTGGATTTGTATGCCCAAAAATAGGAGTCCAGAGAAGAGAGGTCTGTGAGGGAGAAATGGGGAACATACCACCTCTGGGGCATCAGTGCTGCTGGAGAACTGTCTTGGGATTTTACTTCCCCATGGTCAGGCTACCTCACAACTCCCATGTCTAACTACCACAGAGCTCTAAAACACAAAAACCTTTCTCCAATTTCTAAAATCCTTGAGTCCCTCTGGAACTCAAGACCCATCATTGGCAAAATCTATATCCTCATCCATTCCTCCGAATGTTTCCTTTACCTTCTTGCTCTTAGAGAAAGCTGGCTGTGCCCTGAGGACACTGCTTTCTCAAGTGGTGGCTGTTTCTTTCCTCTCATGACTCTAGTACAAATGGATCTGGTAGGTGTTGTTTTTGTTCTTCATTGCCACTTTCAGAATCTCATGTCATCAGATTCTATCACTGAGTAGCCTTCCCTTTCCCTGTCATCCCTGACTCTTGGGCTACTTTGCCTTAGTTCTTGAAGATTTTAGCTCCTAACTTAATGTTCCTTTCTAACACTACTCCTATTATTTATTTATTTAGAGACAGGGTCTCACTCTGTCACCCAGGCTGGAATGCAGTGATGCCATCTCAGCTCACTGCAGCCTGAACCTCCAGGCTCAGGTGATCCTCCCATCTCAGCCTCCTGAGTAGCTGGGACTACTGGTACGCATCACCACATCTGGCTAATTTTTGTGTTTTTTTTTTTTTTTTTGTAGAGACTGGGTTTCACCATGTTACTCAGGCTGGTCTCTAACACCTGAGCTCAAGCAATCCACCCACCTTGACCTCTGGAAGTGCTGGGATTACAGGTGTGAGCACTGCACCTGACCTACTACTCCTATTTTAATTATTGATGATTTTAATATCCATGTAGACATGTGATGATCTTCTAATATCCTGACCTCTTAGTTCCTCCCCTCCAATAACCCTTATATTCCACCCTACATATGGCACTGACTCCCAGGATCCCTGTTAGTACCAATACTGCAGTCCCTCCATAATCTTGTATCAAGCCTCCCACTCACCCACCATCACCTTTTATCTTTGTAGTGCACTCCCCACCCTGCTTTTTTGCTCATTGTAGATGATGATGGAGTATTCCCGCTATTATCCTGATTCAGAGTTCTTCCACCACCACTTCCCACCTTACTCAGGTTAAATTCCATTGTCAAGCATTAACCACTCCACAGTCCCACCCTCACTTCATAGTTCTTGCTGGAAATCACAACCTTGACACAACTCTCCACCTACTCTGTAGCTATACCCATGTAGCTGAGTATGGCTGGAGAAAAACATAAACAAGAACTGGTTTCACTATAAATTCATGAACACAAATCTCAAGCATGCCTTTAACACTGCCTGACAGTCCATTTACTCTCCAACTGTCCTAGAGGGGCCAGCACACTGCAGCCAAACTCGCTTATGTAGTGTCCATGGCTGTTTTCACACTACAATGGCAGAGGAGAGTAGCTGCAACAGAGACATGATAGCCCACGAAATTTAAAACATTTGTTATCTGGCCCTTTACAGAAAAAGTTGAGCAGTCCCTCTCCTTCGCAACTATTTCATACCTTCTCTTTCCATTGTCTCCTTCCCCATCCTCTCTCAATTGGCCTTCCTACTTTACTGAGAAATATGAAACAATTAGAAAGTCACTTCTGTAGGCTCCCGTAGTCACATGTGCTCACAGCATACCATAAAACCTGATATCCCTGCTGTTACCATAAACTTCCAGCTCTTCGACCAATCCCTCTACTGTATACTGGATCCTTCACTGGTCAAGGACAGAGCTCCAACAATTCACCCTCTCACTCCTATCATCATTTTTTGCTCTGTTGAATTATTCCCATTAATTTTCAAACAGGCTTTGTTTCTCCTACCTTAAGAAAAAAATTAAAATTTCAGGACCATAATTCCTTCTTCCAGTTATAGCCCCATTCTTCTGCTCTCCTTTGCAGGAAATTTCTCAAAAGAAAGATCTATATTCTCTCATCCCTTTTCTCTCATTCTCTCAAATCCATTGCAATCAGGAGTTTGATACCACTCCACAAAATCTGTGTTATCAAAATCACTAGTACCTTCCTCATTGCTAAATCTGCTCAGTTCTCAGTCCTTATCTTACTTGACCTGTCGACAGCATATAACATGACAGATCACTTCTCCTCTTTGAAAGAAAAACTTTCTGTTCTTGGCCCCAAGGATACCACACGCTCATGGTTTTCTTGCTACCTCAATTGGCCACTCCTTATCAGTCTGCTTTGCTGGTTGCTTCTCATTTCTCCAGTCTCTAAACCTTAGACTCCCCAGCGTTCAGTCTTTGGACCTCCTGTTTCCTAACTACACTACCTTCGTGATCTCATCTAGTCTCATGCTTAATATTGATAAGCTTGTGGCCCCCAAATTTATATCTCCAGTCCAGACCTGTTTCTTGAACTCTTGACACCTGTATCCAACTAGCTATTTGACTAATCCTTGTAGGTATCTAACAAACAGACACCTCAAACAAATGTCCAGGACTGAATTCCATATCCTCCCACCCACCACAACCTCCCACCCCAACAAAACCTGTTCTACCCAGTCTTCTCCAGCTCAGTGGCAATTTTATCCTTCCATTTGTTCAGGCTAAAAAGCTCGTCCTTGTCCTTAACCCCTCTGACCCATGCCCAATCCATAAGCCAATCCATAAGCAAATCCCATTACTTCTACCTTTGAAATATATCAAGAATCTGATACTTCTTACCCCCTACTGCTACACAAGGAACCAAGCCACCATCATCACCTCCAGCCAGATCACTGCAAGAACCTTTTAACTGTTCTCCCAATTTCCTGCCTTACCCCTTCAGTCTGTTCCTAATACAGTGGCCACAGGCATCTTATTAAAACACAAGACAGATCATTTTGCTTCTGTGGTTAAAAGTCCCCAGTACCTCCACATCTCACATAGAGTAGAAGCCAAACCTTTACAATGGCCTATAAGGCATTATGTGATACGTCTTCCAGCCTCCACTCGCAACTTCTCCCACCTCATCTCCTCCTGCACCCCTCTAGATCACTTCTTTTGTTGCTCCCACCTCCGGACTTCTGTATATGCAGCTCATTCTAAAGTATGATTCCCCATGGTTCCTCCTTTTACCATTTTCTTTTTTTTTTTTTTTTTTTTTTTTTTTAGGGGGATAGGGTTTTGCTTTGTAACCCAGGCTAGAGTGGCACAGCTCACTTGCAGCCTTGATTACCTGGGCCCAAGTGATCCTCCTGCCTCAGCCTCCTGAGTAGCTGGCACCACAGGCTTACATCACAATGTCCAGCTAATTTTTTAATTTTTGTAGAGAGCGGGTCTCCATAGGAGACCCTGTCACAAACAAGCTGGTCTCAAACTTCTGGCCTCAAGTGATCTCCTGCCTTAGCCTCCCAAAATGTTGGGATTACAGGCTGAGTCACTGTTCCTGATTCCTTTACTACTATTGAGTCTGATTCAGTAGAGCCTTCTGGTATAGATTTCCTAAACGTCTCTATTTAAAATCATAACCATCCCTCCAGTCCTTGGCCCCCCCATCTTTCTACTTGCTTTATTTTTTCCCTATATTATCTGGTAAACATACCATCTAATTTTCAATTTTACTGCCTATCTCTCAACTAGACTGTAAGCTTCATGAATTCAAGGAGTATGGTCTCTTCGGTTTGCTGGTTCACTGCCAGTGTTATGAACATGCTTGGCACATATTAAACACCTCAATAAATAAATATTTATTGAGTGAATTAATCAGAGCTGAGAGTGGACATTCTTTTGTACCCATAACAAAAACTGAACAGCATACTGAACCGATCAATCTGAACTGAATCAGGCTGGCCATCAGGGCCTCCAAAGTACTGCTTCTGTCTGGTCAGCCTGCTGCTACAGCCTTGGCCAGCTAGGCCCTGGTGCTCATGGTGCCAGCCCAGAGAGGAGCCAGCCAGGAGATGGTGAGTGCTGTGGGGGTGGGGAGCCCCAAGGAGAAGGCACTGAGGAGGAAAAACAGGGTTAGCAGCTCAAACTGCCAGAGACAGAAAGCAAGCTCAAATGAGTGACCTGAAACAGCAAGTGGTAGATTTAGAACAGAACCAAAAACTTCTGCTAGAAAATCAGCTTTTACAAGAGAAAATGCATGGACTCGTAGTTGAGAACCATGAGTGAAGACAGCACTTGGGGATGGATGCTCTGGTTACTGAAGAGGAGGCGAAAGCCAAGATAATTCCATCTATTTGATGCTTGACATCCCTAACTAGGCAGATGAGAGTAGAAGTTAGTTGTGGTGGGGTTGGAAGTAAACATCAACTACCTTCCCAGTATGACATCCTGTTGGGCATTCTGGACAACTTAGACCCACTAGTGTTCTTCAAATGTCCTTCCCCAGGGTCTGCCAGCCTGGAGCAGCTCCCAGAGGTCTACTCAGAAGGACCCAATTCCTAACCAGCCTCCCTTTCTCTGTCAGTGGGGACATTATCAGCCAAGCTTGAAGCTATTAATGAACTAATTAATTTTGACTACATATATGCCAAGCCCGTAGTCTGAGACAGAGAGCCAAGCTAATGTGGTAGTGAAAATCAAGGAAGCACCTCTCAGCCTTTTAGAGAATGATCACCCAGAATTCGTGGTCTCAGTGAAGGAAGACTTTGTGGAAGATGACTTCATTCCAGACCTGGGTATCTCCAATCTACTTCCATCCAGCCACTGCCCGAAGCCATCTTCCTGTCTACTGGATGTTTATAGTGACTGTGGGTATGAGGGCTCCCCTTTCCCCTTCAGCGACATGGCCTCTCCACTTGGTGCAAACCATTCTAAGGAGGAGACTGGCCAATGAACTCTTTCACCAGCTGGTTAGTGTCTAAGGAGTGATCCAATACTGTTGCCCTTTTCCTTGACTATTACACTGCCTGGAGGATAGCAGAGAAGCCTGCCTGCGCTTCATTCAAAACGTCACAGAGTGTACAGTCCTAGAGAATTCCCCTATTTACCTGTTTAAACGTCATAGATAACCCCAAGTATTGTCTTTTGGCATCCAGCAGTCCAAGGTATTCGATATGTTACAATTCAGAACTATAGGTTTTGAGGTTGTACTTTTTCTAAAGAGTGGTAGTTTGCCCTAAATATTTATTATGTGAGGGTGATTAGACAAGTGTCTTAGAGTAGACATGGAATTCATGAATGGCTCTTTATCATTTCTCCTCCCGCTTTTTGGCATCCCAGGCTTGTCTCTAGTTTTAGGTCCTTTAGTTTTCTTCTGCAAGTGGAGAGAACACATACCTGAGGGGGCTCTTTTCCCCTCATGTACAGTTCAAGTAAAGATCAAGAATTTTTTGTAAAATTATAGAAATTTACTATGTAAATGCTTGATGGAATTTTTCCTGCTAGTATAGCTTTTGAAAGGTGCTTTCTCCATTTATTTAAAACTACCTATGTAATTAAGTATAATACAAAAAAATTAAATAAACAATTAGAAGAGATGGACTTGCATATCAATATAGATGATTCTCTAAAATCGCTGCCTACCAAGGAAAGTCATTTTTCCTAATGTTCTGACTGAAGGCTACATTAAATGTGGCATGGAGGAAGAGTCTTGGGAAAAGTCGAGAACTGTAAGTGTTCTCAATAGGCATAGACTTTGTAAAGAAATCCCAGAGTAATGTTGGCATTTGGCTGAGGGGTGGTGATAAGACAAGAAGGCCAGGAAGCCTGTTATTTGAGCCCAGTGTGTCACATCTCCTCTCACATGTGGGGCCATGAGTCTTACCTTCTTTAGTGATGGCATCTGCAGTCTCTTTGGCCTTGTCTTTAAGGTCCTTGACCACACTGTCCATCTGGGACTCGTGCTTCAGGAAGAAAGGACGGATGATGCGCTTGTAGAGCAGTTCAGCCCCATTAGAAGGGCTCGGGGCCATGCACCACAACAGGAAGCCACACTGCACAGAATAAGAGCCAGCATGGGTAACAGGAGGGTGGAGGGGGCACATTCTGAGAATACACACTGTCTTTCACTACTCTGGGGATGGGAGATGCCTCTGTTATTTTCCCCAAAGGCATTACCAGTGTTTTCTGCAGGTTAAAGGTGGGCTTTCTTTAGATGGAAAAAACATGATGAGTAATGAGCTGGTAAGGAAAAGCTGAGACTAAAAAACAAAGGGTAAAACACACCAGGTCCAGGAGCTTAACTATCTTCCTAACTTGGACCACGTTTTAGTATATAGCTGTAAGAGGCTTTTATTAATCATAACTCTTAGAAATCAATTTAAGAAAATATAGTACTTATCTGCATGTATAAAGCCCTGTACAGATAAGCCTAATATCTAGGAGGCCTGTGCTTGGTAGGCTTATCTTGGTAAGTTTATCACATTTATTCATCCTATTATGGAAAAAATACCTTGTCCATTCTTGAATTCTTCCTTTGGTGGACCTCCGTTTTGGGTAGATCTTAGCCTTCAAGGAATCTTTACAGTTGTTCTTCATCTTTCATCTTGAATGTAGTTATTATTCCTAACTCCTTCTTTACAGCTCTACTTTGCCATTGAGATTTTTTTTAATTGACAAGAATTCTGCCCTAATTACTTAAATAAGGATTTTCACACTATGTCCAAAAAATTTTCACTGCTGATTCAAATAATAAATACCAACTCACCACTTCAAGTCATCCATGCAATTTACTCCTTTTTAAGATAAAAAGAAAAGCAGAAGGAAAGGGAATATTCAGAGTAATCTGCCCATTTCCCTAGAAAGTTTAATAAACAATATACTGAGTTATTTTAGTTTAAAAGATTCTAACCACATTGTATTCCACACAGCCTAGGTGACTCTACAAAAAAACAGAAGTCACTTACAGAGATTCCAAATCAGTACTTTTTACAACTTCTCCTTAGTGTAAAAACATCTTAATTTCTCATGCTTTAAATTTAAAAGTCTTAGTCCTTATGATTCCAAACCAAGGGATGTACTCTAATAATCAACAAGCTATGATGCTTTTCTAAGACAGTCTTTCAAGTGTTTTAGAGATACAAAGCTGATAAAGGGCTAACACTAATGACAAGAGTTTCAGTTTAAAATGCACAAATAGCTCACTCCATCAGCACCATGTTGGCTCTGAGAAATTTATACTAGACTTTGAACTTGTATAACACTCAAAATAAAAAACAAAACCCAAGTTCTCAACAATATCTCCAGATTATTCTTTCTGAGAGTCTTGCTGTGTCACCCAGGCTGGAGTGCAGTGGCATGAACATGGCTTACTGCAGCCTTGAACTCCTGGGTTCAAACAATCTTCCCACAGCCTCCCAAGTAGCTGGGAATGACTGCAGGCATGAACCACCAGGCCTGGCTAATTTTTTATAACTTTTTTTTTGTAGAGACAAGTGTCACAATGTTGCCCAGACTCCCCTTATCTCAACTACAGTAAAAAGTAACTCTTGAAATGTAACCTTTGTGAATTAAAATTTGTTACACATGCACAAGAGTTTTTAAGACAGAGACTTGCTAGGCATGGTGGCATGCACCTGTAGTCCCAGTGACTTGGGAGGCCAAGGTGCAAGGATTGCTTGGGCCCAGGAGTTGGAGACTGACATGGTTTAGCTGTGTCCCCACCCAAATCTCATCTTGAACTGTAGCTCCCATAATTCTCATGTGTTGTGGAAAGGACAGGGTGAGAGATAACTGAATCATGGGGGTGGTTTCCTGCCATACTGTTCTCATGGTAGTGAATAAGTCTCACGAGATGTGATAGTTTTATAAGGAGTTTCCCCTTTCGCTTGGGCTCTCATTCTTTCTTGCCTGCCGCCGCCATGTAAGACATCCCTTTGCTTTTCCTTCATCTTCCACCACGATTGTGAGGTCTCCACAACCATGTGGAACTGTGAGTCAATTAAACCTCTTTCCTTTATAAATTGCCCAGTCTCGGCTATGTCTTTATTAGCATGAGAACAGACAAATGCAGAGACCATCCTGGGCAACAGAGCAAGAGCTCATCTCAAAAACAAAACAAAACCCAGACACTATAGGACTAAATTTTTTATAAAACCCCAAAACTATAGCTGTATGCTTAAGAAACATACCTACAACAAAACCAAATAGGAACACTGAAAATAAAGTTATGGGAAAGATATATCAGACAAACACCAACTCCCAAAATAGCTCATTAGCAATATTAATACATACAAATTACTTAAGGCAAAATAAGTAAATAGAATGATAAAGAAGGAAAGCAATTCACCAAGAATATTAAAATTCCTGAACTTGTATATACCTTTGAAATACGTAAATTATATCTAACTTTGCATATGTTTGCAATAGAATTATTTTTATAATTATATATTTTATATATAGCTATAGCTAGCTTTCAAATATGGCTTTGAAATATTTAAATGTAAGTCAGAATTATATAGACAAATGGACAAAATCTGCAATCATAGATTTTAACATTTCCATCAGAAATTGATATACTAGCCAGGCTTACACCTGTAATCCCAGCACTTTGGGAGGCTGAGGTTGGAGGATCACATGAGCCCAAGAGTTTTGAGACTAGCCTGTGTAACATAGGGAGACCACATCTCTAGGAAAAAAAAAATTTTTTTTTTTTGAGACTGATTCTTGCTCTCTTACCCAGGCTGGAGTGCTGTGGCACAATATCAGCTCACTGCAACCTCCGCCTCCCGGATTCAAGCGATTCTCCTGTCTCAGCCTCCCAAGTAGCTGGGACTGCAGGCAAACACCACCATGCCCAGCTAATTTTTGTATTTTTAGTAGAGACGGGGTTTCACCATGTTGGCCAGGCTGGTCTTGAACTCCTGACCTCAAATGATCCGCCCCCATCGGCCTCCCAAAGTGCTGGGATTACAGGCGTGAGCCAACGCACCCGGCCACAAAAAATAAATTTAAAATTAGCCAGGCTTGGTGATGTGTGCCTGTGGTCCTCCTGGGAGGTTGAGGTGGGAGGGTGGCTTGACCTTGGGAGGTCGAGACTGCAGTGAGCTGTGATACCATCACTGCAATCCAGGCTTGGTGAGACAGCAAGACCCTGTCTCAAAAAGACAAAAAAAAAGTTGATATATAAAACAACCTAGAAATTAGTAAGAATACAGAATAAAGAACACAAAATTTAAGTCTTTTTTTTTTTTTTTTAATAAAAAAGGGTTTCACTTTGTCCCCCAGGCAGGAGTGCATTGGCACAAATACAGAACACTATAGCCTCAACTTCCTGGGCTCAAGTGATTCTCCCGCCTCAGCCCCCCAAGTAGCTGAAGACCACAGGCATGCAGGCACGCACCATCACGTCTGGCTAATTTTTGTACTTTTTGTAGAGATGGGGTTTCGCCATGTTGGCCAGGCTGGTCTCGAACTCCTGACCTCAAGTGATCCACCCATCTCAGCCTCCTAAAGTGCTGGGATTACAGGTGTGAGCCACTGCACCTGGCCTAAAATCTCACTCTAAAGATATATACAGATCTCTCAACCCAACAAACAGGGATTCAAAGAGTTAATATAGTATATAGACAGTAACAGGATGGACTCAAAGAAACTAACTTCCAATCCTGGTTCTGCCATTTACTAGCTAAGCAAACCTTATACAAGTTACTTAATCACTTAAGTCTGGTTTTTCCTCTATAAAATAGGTATTAATTGAAAATTTTAAAATTTACCCCTATAATTTTGTAAGAAAATAAAATTACTAAGCATAGCAAGGACTTTCTCTGACCCAAGAATACTGTGTTTTCTAACAACATCTATGAAACATTACTAACAGGAGAACATGTTAGCTTTCAGTAGGGGAAAGCAAATCCTAGAACCAAAAATATTTAAGCAAATATTTATTTTTATTTTTTATTTTTGAGACAGAGTCTCACTCTGTCACCCAGGCTGGAGTGTAGTGGCGCAATCGTGGCTCACTGCAACCTCTGCCTCCTGGGTTCAAGCAATTCTCCTGCCTCAGCCTCCCAAGTAGCTGGGATTATAGGCACGTGCTACCATGCCTGGCTAATTTTTTTATTTTTAGTAGAGATGAGTTTTTGCCATGTTGGCCAGGCTGGTCTCAAACTCCTGGCCTCAGGTGATCCGCCCATTTCGGCCTCCTAAAGTGCTGGGATTACAGGAGTGAGCCACCGCACCTGGCCATAAGTAAATATTTTAGAACTCTCCTTTTAGTACATGAAATGAAATTCAAATTTATGATATACTTAATTACAAAAAAAGTCTAACTGCAATATAAAGGAGAAACAAAATGAAAGTAATTTGTAATATATATAAGTATGCAAACAAAACAATACTAGAAAACATAAAATATTCATAAGTAGAATCACTGACAGTGGCAGCTATGAACAAAATCTTCCATATATTCCCATAGGTTAAGAATGTCTGAGGGGCCAGGCGGTGCTGGCAAGATGGCTGCACTTGAGAAGATGACGTTTCCCAAGAAGATGACATTTCCAGAGAAACCAAGCCACAAAAAGTACAGGGCCGCCCTGAAGAAGGAGAAACGAAAGAAACGTCGGCAGGAACTTGCTCGACTGAGAGACTCAGGACTCTCACAGGAGGAGGAAGAGGACACTTTTATTGAAGAACAACAACTAGAAGAAGAGAAGCTATTGGAAAGAGAGAGGGAAAGATTACATGAGGAGTGGTTGCTGAGAGAGCAGAAGGCACAAGAAGAATTCAGAATAAAGAAGGAAAAGGAAGAGGTGGCTAAAAAATGGCAAGAAGAACAAGAGAGAAAGTTAAAGGAACAATGGAAAGAACAGCAGAGGAAAGAGAGAGAAGAGGAGGAGCAGAAACAACAGGAGAAGAAAGAAAAAGAGGAAGCTGTGCAGAAGATGCTGGATCAGGCTGAAAATGATTTAGAAAATGGTACCACATGGCAAAACCCAGAACCACCCGTGGATTTCAGAGTAATGGAGAAGGATCGAGCTAATTGTCCCTTCTACAGTAAAACAGGAGCTTGCAGATTTGGAGACAGATGTTCACGTAAACATAATTTCCCAACATCCAGTCCTACCCTTCTTATTAAGAGCATGTTTACAACGTTTGGAATGGAGCAGTGCAGGAGGGATGACTATGACCCTGACGCAAGCCTGGAGTTCAGCGAGGAAGAAACCTACCAACAGTTCCTAGATTTCTATGAGGATGTGTTGCCCGAGTTCAAGAACGTGGGGAAAGTGATTCAGTTCAAGGTCAGCTGCAATTTGGAACCTCACCTGAGGGGCAATGTATATGTTCAGTACCAGTCGGAAGAAGAATGCCAAGCAGCCCTTTCTCTGTTTAACGGACGATGGTATGCAGGACGACAGCTGCAATGTGAATTCTGCCCAGTGACGCGGTGGAAAATGGCGATTTGTGGTTTATTTGAAATACAACAATGTCCAAGAGGAAAACACTGCAACTTTCTTCATGTGTTCAGAAATCCCAACAATGAATTCTGGGAAGCTAATAGAGACATCTACTTGTCTCCAGATCAGACTGGCTCCTCCTTTGGCAAGAACTCCGAGAGGAGGGAGAAGATGGGCCACCACGACCACTACTACAGCAGGCAGCGGGGAAGGAGAAACCCTAGTCCAGACCACACCTACAAAAGAAATGGGGAATCCGAGAGAAAAAAGAGTAGTCATAGGGGGAAGAAATCTCACAAACGCACATCCAAGAGTCGGGAGAGGCACAATTCACCAAGCAGAGGAAGAAATAGGCACCGCAGCTGGGACCAGGGCCGCCGGAGCCAGAGCCGCAGGAGCCACCGCAGCCGGAGCCAAAGTTCCTCTAGGTGCCGAAGTCGTGGCAGGAGGAGGTCGGGTAATAGAGACAGAACTGTTCAGAGTCCCAAATCCAAATAAACTAGTTTTGTTCTTAAAAAAAAAAAAAAAAAAGAATGGACCAGGCCAGGTATAGTGGCTCACACCTGTAATCCCAGCAGTTTAGGAGGCTGAGGTGGGTGGATCACTTGAGGTCAGCAGTTTGAGGCCAGCCTGGCCAACATGGCAAAACCCCATTTCTACTAAAAATACAAAAATTAGCCAGGTGTGGTGGCAGGCGTCTGTAATCCAAGCTACTTGGGAGGCTGAGGCAGGAGAATCGCTTGAATCTGGAAGGCGGAGGTTGCAGTGAGTCGACATCATGCCACTTCACTCCAACCTGGGTGACAGAGCGAGACTGTGTCTCAAAAAATAGAATTTTTGGACTAGTGGAACTACACAGCCTGCTTTCCATATCAGACCATTCAACCCAATGCGATTCACTGCCATAATCTCCATGTTATGATTTTAAGCCAGTCCTCTCTTCACCTTTCCTATTCCTTACATTTAAAGACTCCAAAGCTTGTTTACTAAGCACAGATCTTGGAAAACAGGATCTTCAGACTTGGGAAGGCATGACAATAGATGATGGAAGGGTAAAGACTCAGACTAGCATCTAGTAGTCTCACTACACATGGATAGTAATGCTACGTGCATGAATGTGCAATCATGCAAAAACTCAAACCAGCCTTCTGCACACACACAATGGTAGACTAAGACCTTCTGTTAAAGGTCCAAGCACTCCAAGGAAGCCAGCGCCTTGAGGTACCCTCAGTATGTGCAAGTAGTTCCATGTTACTCTTAGTTTTCCCAGCAACTCTGCTCTAGCATGCCCTAGGTTTAGCCAGCAGCAGATCTTACTGAATTATAAGATGTTGCCAGAGGTTCAGAACCTTGGTTTTTTTGAGATACGCATTTGCATTGACCCAAAATGGAGAATTAAATGACTGTATTTTTCACTGGCATTAGCTTTGTTTCCTTGGCATAGTGCCAGTTAATTACAGCAGACCCTGCAAGACCACCTCTCTAGTTATTTCCCTGTGGAAGCCTTTTGGTTTGTTTTGTTTTTTTTGTTTTTTTTTTTTGGTTTTTTTTTTTTTTTGAGACAGAGTCTTGCTCTGTTGCCAGGCGGGAGTGCAGTGGCGTGATCAGCTCACTGCAACCTCTGCCTCCCAGATTCAAGTGATTCCCCTGCCTCAACCTCTCGAGTAGCTGGTACTACAGGCACATGCCACCGTGCCCAGCTAATTTTTTGTATTTTAGTAGAGACAGGGTTTCACCATGTTGGCCAGGATGGTCTTGATCTGACCTCGTGATCTGCCCACCTTGGCCTCCCAATGTGCTTAGGATTATAGGCGTGAGCCACTGTGCCCTGCTGCCTTTTGGTTTTTAATATCCAAAATTCATATAATGTTTTACTGTAGTTGCTTATATAGGAAAAGCTATACATCCCCAAAATGCAATACAACATTATGATATGCAGGAAATGTCTTGAGTAACATTTTTGACAGAATATCAGAATCCTTGGTGGACATTTTGAAGAATATGCAGAGCATCACAGGGGATGTGCTATGTATTCCTGCACACAGAGCAATTGTTACTTACTATATTAACTATTTGGAGAGCAGCAAGTGTTTTTAGCATCTAACATCCTAACATGATATTTGTTATATATAGGTATTTTGCTGTATTTTATTAATACTTAGTGAATTCGTTGAGTTTTACATTGACATGTAATACATTAAAATTTTTCCCACTTAAAATAGTGGAAAATAAGCTTCTGCATAGAATGTATTCCTACATAGAATATCTGATTTTCAGAAATGGATTATCAAGAGAGAGACAGATGTCCATATTAAAACCAGAGCATTAAGGTGAAGTGAAAATGACTCATTGGATTAAGAATCAGGAGAGGTGGGGCTGGACGCAGTGGCTTACGCCTGTAATCCCAGCACTTTAGGAGGCTGAGGCAGGTGGATCACGAGGTCAGGAGTTCGAGACCATCCTGGCCAACATGGTGAAACCCTGTCTCTACTAAAATTAGAAAAAAAAATAGCCGGGCATTGTGGTGGGCACCTGTAGTCCCAGCCACTCAGGAGGCTGAGGCAGGAGAATCACTGGAACCCAGGAGGCGGAGGTTACAGTGAGCTGAGATTGCGCCACTGCACTCCAGCCTGGCGACAGAGCGAGACTCTGTCTCAAAAAAAAAAAAAAAAAAAAAATCAGGAAAGGTGGGGTGTGTTTTATGACTTTAGGCAAATCAACCTAAGAGACAGTTTTCTCTTCTGCAGAGTTTTAGGAAAGTCACAAATAAATGTACTTGAAGAAAGTATACAATAGAATAGTAGTATTACCAAATCCTAAAGTTCTTATTGTGGAAAATCTCTGAAATATTACCTGCCTATGTAGATGCCAACCCTTCAGCAATCCAGACAAGCTTATTATCTTTTCTGGATGAATTAAGTCAAGTGTCCACAGTTTTGTACCTCTTCAATGTGATTACTTTGTAGGCTAGACTGCAGACTGTTAATTGACTTCTTTCTGGTACCCTCTAGCTATTGTCTTGAGACAGTAAAATAATTACTGCTCTCTAGCTACATCCTTAGCATTTTCCAGTTCTGAAATGAAATCATTTTCTTATGTTAAAAATAAAGTTAATTACTGTTCAACTCCCAAGGTGATATTCAGCTGCCACCTCTTACAACCCTCTCTTCTTAATCTATGTAACTATTCTACAGCCCAGGAATAGCCTGAGTTTATTAAAGTCACCCACACAGATCTGGCTCTTTTCAATCAAGCTGCCCTCAAAGTGCCAGCTGATGATACTCCCAAGGAGACTCACAAGCCCACTGCTGCCTGCAGTTCAGACAGAGTCCATGCTATTTTAACTGGACTCTTGGCAGTATTAGCACTGACACAGTGACTCCTTAAATTACGAATTACAACAGGCCATTCTATTCCGTCTGTGCTTCTAATGCTGTCACCATGTGATTTTCCCCCAGAAGAGATATTTCCCAGGTAGGGGTATGCTTAACATGCAGTTACGGAACTGAGAGTTAATGTCAGAAGAAAATGTACTTCAACACTGACTTCCTGATAGGCTACAATGACTTGAACAGAAACAGAAGTCTAAGAAAGCCTTTGCAGTGTAGCCACAGAATAGTTACAGGCTACATTGCTCAGCATACACAAATAAAAGCTTAAAAGAACGTGTTAAAGGAAAGATTTCCCTGTCTTTTTAGCCTCCTACGAAGATTAAGAAGAAAAATGTTGCGAGGCACAGTGGCTTACGCCTGTAATCCTAGCACTTTGGGAGGCCGAGGTGGCCAAGAGGATCACCTGAGGTCAGGAGTTTGAGACCAGCCTGGCCAACATGGTGAAACCCCATCTCTACTAAAAATACAAAAATTTGCCTAGCGTGGTGGTGGGCACCTGTAATCCCAGCTACTTGGGAGGCTGAGGCAGGAGAATTGCTTGAATGCGGGAGGTACAGGTTGCAGTGAGCAGAGATCACGCCACTTCACTCCACTCCAGCCTGAGTGAAATAGCGAAACTCCATCTCAAAAAAAAGAAAAAAGAAAAGAAAAATGTTATATTCTCTGTCAATGGGTGAAATAGCACAGGTGACAATTCAGGTCAGGACCTAACCTTGCCAGAGTTTACTCAACCTTGTTCTAAAAATAAATCTAGCCAGACCTGGTGGCTCATGCCTGTAATTGCAGCACTTCAGGAGGCTGAGTTGGGTGGATCACAAGGTCAGGAGTTGAGACCAGCCTGGCCAACATGGTGAAACCCCGTCTCTACTAAAAATACAAAAATTAGCCGGGCGTGGTTGTGCACCTGTAGTCCCAGCTACTCGGGAGGCTGAGACAGGAGAATCACTTGAACCTGGGAAAGAGGTTGCAGTGAGCAGAGGTCACGCCACTGCACTCCAGCCTGGGCGACAGAGCAAGACTCCGTCTCAAAAAAAGTAAAGTAAATCTAGAAAATGATTTAAATGAAGGTAAACAGAGGATACAAAGATATTAATTGCAGCATTATGTATAATCGCATGACAAATGTCCTCAATGTCTTTCAATTGGGAAGTAGGTAAATTATCAATAACAGATAGCTATGTCAAAAAATACTGAATAACATGAGAAAATACTCATAATACTGTGTTAATTGAAAAAAGCAAGACACAGAATTATATATCAAATGTGATCTAAGCCACACATATGTTAAGACAGCAATACATACATATATATATACACATACACACACACAGAGTTCTGTTTTTATTTATATACATAGACCAATATATTTGCACATTTTAAAAAATAGGAAGACTACTCTAAGATGTAGGATTACAAATGTTATTTTCCTCCCTACATAAAACACATCCCAACACACACACACACACACACACACACACACACACAAATGTAAACAGTAGGACAACAAGGACTTTGTTTTATTCGCCAAAATATCTCCCAGATGTAGAACAGAATCTGGCACATGGAGGTTCTAAATAAATCTGCTGAATAAAGGAATGAGCATATGTAAATTTCATAATCAAGAAAAAAAGCTTTTAAATTTATTTTTAAACCCTGTTGCTCAAGGCCAGATGTCAGAGCAAAGCTCAGAATATGCACGATCCAATTTCTACCTAAATACATCATATATTATCTTCTCAACTAAGCTTTGATGCCAAGCCATTGGCTCTTTTCATTTTCCTCCAATCTTATAAGCTGCTTTAGAAAAATGAAAATAAAGCCAATAATATTAACTCTGCAAAAAATAAAATATTAAACATGTCCTTGGGCTGGGAGCAGTGGCTCACACCTGTAATCCCAGCATTTTGAGAGGCTGAGGCAGGCAGATCACTTGAGGTCAGGAGTTTGAGACCAGCCTGGCAAACATGGTGAAACCCCATCTCTACTAAAAATACAAAAATTAGCTGGGTGTGGTGGTGCGTGCCTGTAATCCCAGCTACTTGGGAGGCTGTGGCAGGCGAATCGCTGGAACTGGAGAGGCAGTGGTTGCAGTGAGCCAAGATGGCACCACTGCACTCCAGCCTGGGTGACAGAGCAACACTCCATCCCAAAAAACAAAAAACAAAACAAACCCATGTCCTTACTTGTAAGTCTCTTTCCCACACTTCCAGTCAGCATGCGATTGCAACAGCATAGGTAAGATGGATTCTAGTCCCTAAAATTCAATACTCTCCTGAACCTTCTCCTACAGACTCTGCAATTCAGAGGCCTCTTCTCAGTCTGTTCACTAAGTCATTCAGAGTATGCCACTAATGTAGGAAGAAAGTATTTTGATTGACAGCATCATGAATTTTTAATCCTTTCAAGTATGTTATCTATTTGGAATGTATGCAATAAATTCACTCTCATGAACACTATGATGCCATGCAGCTGGAGACTACTAATGGATGCACATTCATTTTACCATTAGGGAAGAAAGTCTGCTACAAAGCAATATTTTAAATGAACTTCAAAACCAAATATAAATGATTCAGTGACTACCATTTATTTTGGATCTTCTCTCTACCTCTCTGTGAACTCCATTAGCAGAGGTGATTAGGAGTAGGCTAGAAGTCAAGCTTGCTCACATTTGGAAGTCTGAGGTCAGAACTACTGCAAGTAGTTCTGCTGACAAGATAGTGTTCACTGCCACAAGCAAGTGGGCCCAAAGCAAAAGCCAATTTCTTTCCACTAAAGACTGTACTGTGAGGTCCCTATGATTAGATGGATCTTATTAAGGGCTTTAAAATTATCTGAAGTTTAAATTATGTCATGTCCAAGTTAAAGATTGTAAGAATATTTTTATAAATGTTAAATGAATTTGAATAATAAAAACAAAAAAATCCAATCTTTGAAATCAACTCTTTCCACAGACCAATTTTTATTTTCTTCCATCAGTTTTGAAAGGAAAATTCTTAATTGCCTTACAAGGCATTCTGTGGTGAAGTCATTCAAAAATATAAAAGAATCTATACTGAGCATGTTTTCATTTAATTTTTTAAACTTTAAAAGACACCCACTTCATATAGTGTCTTGTCTTTTTTCTTTTTTAACCATAAATGGTGTGATACTGTATTTAATGTTCTATTACTTTTTTTCTTTTTCGAGACAGGGTCTCACTCTGTCACCCAGGCTAGAGTGCAGTGGGGTGATCATTGCTTATTGTAGCCTTGAACTCCTGGGCTCAAACCATCCTCCCACCTCAGCCTCCTGAGCAGATGGGACCACAGGCATGCACCACCATGCCTGGCATTTGTTTTTTTGTTTTTTGGTTTTTTTTTTTTTGGTCAACATGCTGTGATCTGGGAGCCTGGTTAATTTTTAAATTTGTGTGTGTGGAGACAGGGTCTCACCATGTTGCCCAGGATGGTGTCAAACTCCTGGCATCAAGCAGTCCTTCTGCCTTGGCCTCCGAGTATGCTGGGATTATAGGCAAAAGCTAGCACAACTGTCCTGTATAACTTTTCATAATTACTAAATTATGCAAAAATTTCTGGGTCTGTACATATGGATCTATTTCATTCCATTTAACTGTATGGATATACTATTAATTGAATGAACCATTTACCTGCTGATGGACATTTCTGTTTATAATGTTTACATTATGCAGTTCATATTATATACAGTTGACAACAAAAAATGCTGCCATGAATATCTTTGTGCAGCTCTTTAATGCACAGTGACTATTTCCTTAGAATTGTTAAGAGTATCATTTTTCAATTCAACAAGAAATGGTTAAAAGGTCCCTTAAAAAGGTTATTCAAGTTTATACCACTACGCTGTTAAGTATCCCTTATCTGAAATGCTTGGGACTAAAAGTGTTTAGGGTTTCACATTTATTCAGATTTTGGAATATGTACATTATACCAGCTGAGCATACCAAATCAGAAACTCTAAAATCTAAATGCTCCAATGAGCATTTCCTTTGATCATCATGTGGGCACTCAAAAAGTTTGGGGTTTTAAAGCATTTAGGATTTCCAATTTCAGATGTTCAGCCTGTACCATTACATGTCCATTTCCCTATACATTCACCAATACCAGATATTTTCAATCTTTAAAATATCTGCCAGTTTAATGAACAAAATATGGGATTTCACTATTTTAACTCACACTTCCCAGATCACTGGTGAGCTGTTTACTAGCCATTCTATATTTTTTCTCTTCCGTGAAATACTTAACTTAGAACCTTTTCCCATTTTCTTTTTCTTTTTACTTATGGAAATTGTTATGTATTCTGGATATTCCTTATTTGGTGTGTGTGTTGTAAATCTATCTTCCTAGTCTGTCATTATTTTAACTTTGTTTATGCTGCCCACTGTCATATAGAAATTTAATTTTTAGAAATTTTTAGTTGAATTTATCAAATCTTTTTCTTTGAAACTTTTGTATTTTGTCTTGCTTCTATACCTCAAAGTTAAAAAATATTGTCCTCTACTTTTTTCTAAAACAGAGGTTTTGGCATAAAAGTCCTGTCTTTGCAAATCACTCAGGAAAACAGGTGGACACTAATTAAAGGCAGTTACTTCCCTACCCCTCCTGCTCCAACTCCTAGAGCTGTGAACTATAACCCAGGATCACTTCCTTTTGATGCTGCTTTGCTGGGGTAGAGGGGGACTGTACAGTGAAGCTTTGACCTGAGGAGCTCTTCTGTAGATGAAGAGTGGTTAACTATGGTTCCTGTGTGCCTGGGGCCCCCAACTCCTAGGACTCATCCACCCCCTACCCAGAACTTACTAGTACTAGCATGGACTGGGGCCCCCTCCATTCCAGTGCCTGATGGGATAGCTGATACTCATGGATGAAAAGCAGTTTGTAGGCTAAAATAAAAAGATATTTTAAGAATATATTTCTTTTTTTTTTTTAGAGATGGAGTCTGGCTCTGTTGCCTAGGCTGGAGTGCAGTAGTGTGATCTCGGTTCACTGCAACCTCTGCGTCCCAGATTCAAGCAGTTCTCCTGCCTCACCTCCTGAGTAGCTGGGACTACAGGTGCACTCTGCCACACCCAGCTAATTTCGTTTGTATTTTAGTAGAGACAGGGTTTCACCGTGTTGCCCAGGCTGGTCTCAAACTCCTGAGCTCAGGCCATCTGCCCGCCTCGGCCTCCCAAAGTGCTAGAATTGCAGGCATGAGCCACCACGCCTGGCCAAGAGTACATTTCAAAAGAAAAACAACACAATCAACTACAGGTTTTGGTCAGGAGCAAAAATATTAGAACTGCTGACCAAGAATTTTAAACTGGGGAGCGGTAACCATACTAAAAGAAATGAGAAAATATTAGCAATATGAAACAAGAACAAGAAAACAGAAAAGAGCCAAGCAAAAACATTAGGTGTGAACAATATAATAGCTGAAATGAAGAACACGGTATATAGCAGGAATAACAGAATGGTTATAATGTAGTCATGGAATACAGTTGAAAATTAGATGGTCAGATTGAGTCCGGGCACGGTGGCTCACGCCTGTAATCCCAGCACTTTGGGAGGCCGAGGTGGGTGGATTGCTTAAGGTCAGGAGTTCGAGAGCACCCTGGCCAACATGGTGAAACTCTTTCTCTACCAAAAAAAAATACAAAAATTGACCAGGCGTGGTGGCACATGCCTGTAATCCCAGCTACTCGGGAGGCTGAGGCAGGACAATCACTTGAACCCAGGATGCGGAGGTTGCAGTGAGCGGAGATTGTACCATGGCACTCTAGCCTGGGCAACAGAGCAAGAGCCCATCTCAGAAAAAAAAAAAAAAGGAGGTCAGATTGAGAAATCTCCCAGAAGAAGTACAAATAAATAGATTTTTAAAAAAACCAACCCTGTCTCTACTAAAAATACAAAAATTAGCCAAGCATGGTGGTGGGCGCCTGTAATCCCTGCTACTCAGGAGGCTGAGGCAGGAGAATTGCTTGAACCTGGGGGGTGGAGGTTGCAGTGAGCGAAGATCATGCCACTGCACTCTAGCCTGGGCGACGGAGCAAGACTCCATCTCAAAAAAAAGAAAAAAAAAAAAAAGGCTAAGACCAAAGACAAAAAGAAATATATATCCATAATTACCCAGAACTAAAACTCAAGATACTACCATTTATGATGGTGGTTGGAGTGATGGAGCTTCCTATATTTAATTTCCTATATCTAAATTTCTTTAGATAAAATTGCTTAAAAGAGTAGCCAGGTGCAGTGGTGTGCGCCTATGGTCCCAGCTACTCGGGAGGCTGAGGCAAGTGGCTTGCTTGAGCATTTTTTTTTTGTTTTTTTTTGAGACAGAGTCTCGCTCTGTTGCCCAGGCCTGTCTTCTTGTTTATAATCTGAGACAGAGCCACAGATGTACAACATTCAAGCATTTATTCCTACTTCTTCTATACAGGTCCTGAGATGGAGTTTTAGTGGTAGCAAGACCAACATACCTTCAGCATGTAGTAGAAGGGGAACCATGACAGGAAGATATCAGAGAAGAATTCAGCAATGCTGAACACACCATACACTACCCAGTAGGTCAGCCACTGGGTATCATCTTCTTTGTTGGGACTCTCTATAGCTTTAATTCTGAAAGGCAGTACAAAAGAAAGTATATCATTTGGTAAGATATCAATGAAAGATTTTCAAATACACTTTCATAACCTGTCCTCTGATACCACTGAGAAACTTAGGCACATGTAGGCACTGTGTCACTAGATGCAAGAGTACAGCTTAAAGACTGGAAGCAATGTGGATATCGGGACAAGCCATTATAACCACTTGTTTCTAGTCTCCTGGTCACCAGAGAAAGCAGCACCAGCTGTTACTGCCCTGGATCTCCACCCTGCCAAAGCCTCCCCACAAGTCCTAGAATATACCACTAATGACTGGGAGCTAGAGCAATTTCCACTCCCAAGCTGGGTCCTGCCACCAGGGATATATCAGGAAGAATTCTCTCATGATAACCAGGTTCTTATGTACTTTTAATGATTGAGATATATCATGGGTGAATAAGAATTTCCCATAAAGCAACATTTGGAACATAGGTTAGGTACTGCCCAAAATCCACAGCATATTTTATAGTAAATGGGTGAAAACAAACCTCATGGTGTCTATTTAGTTCAGAATGTCTTTATCTGATCCACAGGCTATGGACTTTCCTCCTCTCCTCAGTTAATAACAGGACTTTCCCAACCCTAGCTATTGCTTAAACAAAATTCATTCTGCAAATGGATGGAAATACATTTAAAATAATTTTCTAAATCACAGAAATTTCCTTCAGTCCTAGGAATCTCATTATTCTAAACCTGAAGCTCCACAATTTCTTATCCTAACAGATCTAGATATTTATCATAACTGAGCTGGACTGAAACAGTAAAATAAAAGAACTCTGAATCTTGTTTAGCCTATGAAACAGGTTAACTACTGAAAATACATTGACAGGGAGCTAAGCTATGAGGATGCAAAGGCATAAGATACAATGGACTATGGGGACTTTGGGGAAAGGGCTGGGGGGAGTGAGGGATAAAAGACTACACATTGGGTACAGTGTACCCTGCTCAGTTGATGGGTGCACCGAAATCTCAGAAATTGCCACTAAAAACTTATCCATGTAACCAAACGCCACCTGTTACCCAAAAACCTATTGAAATAAAAAATTTTCAAAAAGCAAATACATTGGCTACTCCATAACATCAGCTCCCCAAAGAGACAGTCAGGCTGCTAAATCATGCTCAGTCACTCACTAAGAAAGCCCTTGTACAGTTAATGAGAAGCAGCTATGTGTGTGAGTTTTAGAAAATAACCAAAAGGGGAAAAATTATAGCTCAATGAGATGATTACTGATGAGGAAGACAGAGAGAGGAACAAGTAATAAGGTGAATGTTGCTTTGAACTTCAAGACTAGGCAAAATTTTTATTTTTTTTGAGACAGGGTCTCTGCACAGGCTGGAGTGCAGTTGCACAATAATAGCTCACTGCAACCTCAAACTTCTGGGCTCATGTAATTCCCTTCACTTCAGCCTCCCAAGTAGCTGGGACTACAGGTACACACCACCACACCTAGCTACTTGCTAAATTTTTAGTAGAGACAAGGTCTCACTGTGTTGCCCAGGCTGGTATCGAACTCCTGGCCTCAAGCAATCCTCCTGCCTTGGCCTCCCAAAGTGCAGTCTGGCGGCTCCCACACCCAGCCCCAAATATTTCAAAGTACAAGAATCATATAAAATGAATTTAAGAGAGCTGATTATTAAAAAATGGCTTGTAATGTATGCACAAAGTCTGTATTTTTTTAGCTTCCTTCAGATAGAAGCTGGCGAATGTAATAGAAGGCCAAAGGAAAAGTGTAGACAAGCATGTTAACCAAAGAACACAGTATATCCTTTATGTGTAAGATTTCTTCTCCCGCTGTGTTTCATTTGGTATAGTATGGCTTATCCATATTTAATTGGATTTATTTAATTATTAGTATAATAAAAATTTGTTTCCTGTACATTCATTCTGGGCAGAGGAGATACGTAATTACATTTCACTTAAGGTCTTAGTTTTGTGAACGCAATAGCTCACAACTATGTACTTTCAAAAGAAGCAACTCTCAGGACACAACTGGGAATTAAACAGTCTTTTCTAGAATATGACGTAAAAACCTCAAAATGTGATGGGACTGTCATTATTAATCCAGTGGCTTTTAAATTCTTTTGGCCACAACCCTCGGTAAGCATACATTTTACATCATGATCCAGTAAACAGACATCTTCACATAAAAATATAAACTTAAATAGATATTTCCTGAAACCATTCTGATATTTTAAATTCCATTCTATTTCATTATTTTTTAAATGTTAGTCAAGTTCCACAGATTGAAAAACAGGAAGCCTAACAGTTCAGCTCTTCTAGGAAAAAAAAATTTTTTTTTAATTCATATCTACAATATGAATTCTAAAGTCCCCATGTTAATATACTAGAACACTATATAGTAACATTGAAAAGTAGAAATAAAAGAACTCCAAATTGAATACATACACTGATCACAACTTTGCAGAAAACCAAGGCATATGAAAGAAGCCAGGAAAAGGCCAATGAGTCTATTAAGCTAAAGAGATTTTTTAATAGATCTTCTCATATTATTGAAGCATTTAATTGTTTTAATTTAAAATAGCACAATGTTCAATTTAAAAAATGTCTTTATGTGTCATAACAATCACAAACTACCCAAAACAAGAAAAAAGGGAAGAGATGGTCTAGCTCACTCAGGAACGTGAGGTTCAAAAAGGTGAAGTGCCCCATGTAGTCATGGTGAGAGAAGAAAAAAGCTTAAAACTGAGGTTTTTGGCCAGGCACAATGGCTCACACCTGTAGTCCCAGCACTTTGGGAGGCCGAGGTGGGCAGATCACCTGAGGTCAGAAGTTCAAGACCAGCCTGGCCAACATGGTGAAACCCCACCTCTACTAAAAATACAAAAATTAGCCGGGCATGGTGGCACATGCCTGTAATCCCAGCTGCTTGGGAGGCTGAGGCAGGAGACTCACTTGAACCTGGGAGGCGGGGGTTGCAGTGAGCCGAGATTCCACCACTGCACTCCAGCCTGGGTGACAGAGCAAGACTCGGTCTCAAAAAAAAAAAAAGCAAAAAAAAAAAACAAACTTGAGGTTTTCTGAATGCTATTTACTTATATATCTTCTTTTTAAAAAGATTGATTGATTGATTGATTGATTGAGACAGGGTCTTGCTCTGTCACCCAGGCTGGAGTGCAGTGGCATGATCACAGCTCACTGCGGCCTCAACCTCCTGGACTCAAGTGATCCTCCCACCTCAGCCTCTCCAGTAGCTGGGACTACAGATTCACATCATCATGCTTGGCTACCTTCTGTACTTTTTTATAAAGACGGGGTTTTGCCTTGTTCCCCAGGCTGGTCTCAAACTCATGGGGCTCAAGTGATCCTCCTGCCTCAGCCTCCCAAAATACTAGGATTACAGGCATGAGCCACCATGCCCAGGCTACTTATATACCTTCTGATTAGACTTCCTTGTCCAAATTCAGTAGATAAAAGTGATTCTCCAACAAAACACTCTCTGCCTTGTACAAATATGACTCATATTCCAACTTGGTGTATCAGAATAAAGAGGTAGCAATTTAGGCAACATAGAGGATTCATGAAACCATAAGATATGCTCTATGCTCTTAGGTCCCTTGCAGTCTAGCCAAAATGGCCAAGCCATAGAATGGAGGGGTAGAAACCTATTATTTAATTTAACCTTCATAATAGCCATGTAGGATAGGTATTGTTCCTGTATTTGAGCAGAAGAAGCCGAGGCTTAGTGTAGAGAAATAACATGTGCAGGGCACCCAGCTACAAGTAGCAAGGATTGGTCTTACACTTAAAATTAACTCCAAAGCCTGTGCTTTGTTCACTATCCTATGCTGTTTTACTAATTAAGAAAACAATTCAGTGGCAAGCTGGATAGCACTCAGCAAAATGTCCGGTACAAAGTAGGCATTTAATATTTATTGAATTAATATACATACAATAGGAGGTCACAATCTTACTTTTGGAGGGGACCCCAGAGAAAGGTTAAACTGGCCACAGAGCAGAAAAATAGGAGGCAGGGTCATAGTCTCAGTGTCCAGATCCCTGGAGGTCCATTCTACCCTCCACTCTACTCACCTGGATTTGCAGGGGGGAACTATCAGAAGTGAACAGGATAGTGTTCTGAGTTGGTGTCCTAGTCCACTGGTCCTCAAACTTAGATGATCATCCACATCCATCTACAGAACTTATTAAAAATATACACGCCTGGGTCCTTCTTCAGACCTAGTGATTCAGCTGCTCTTACAAGGCTGTGCAGGTGATCATAATGCAGAACTGTGTTTGGAAACCACCTCAAAGTTCCAGTCTTCACAGCACCTGCCCTACGTGTTCTAAGAAAGGAAATCCAAATGGCCAGTTTGGGTATAATCAGCTGTAGCCAGAGGGCAGGCTACCCCTTTCCAGTAATGAGTGAGAGGCCAAAAGAGAAGAAAAGTTGGACGTAGAAGGCAAACTGAATAATGTCTCTACTAAAATTAGAATAAGTCAACTCTAATATGATCTAGAACCCTCACCTGAATATTCTGAAATTTGTAAAAGGATTCAAGATAACAACACTGAAATAAAACTGTTCACTAAGATTTCAAGAACTGCATCTAAAAGCCCTGTATCTGTCTAGCTGGAACTTCAGCCTGCACAGCTAACCCCTAGAGGAGTTCTGGAATGACCCCATGGCAACAGGCAACAATTCCTACCACTCTCTCCACAGGCCTGGTCCACTCTTTTACAGGCTCCTCTGTCTCTAGTACCGCCTCATCCTCTGGCAGTCACACTGATCCTGGGCTCAGAACTAACACACCCACATACAGCTTCTGTGGACAGACACCACAGTCTTACTGCTCTCTGCACACCTTACTGTCATATTCTCACCACTGTTCTAAAGCCTGGCCGCCTAGGCTCAGTGCTGTGGCTTCCTTATTCTCTCTCCTGAGCCACCTACCATGTTCTGGGGCAGCATTTTGCTTCCCCAAAGCAGATATCAAGAGAAGCCAGGGCTGGGTGAGCAGCAGAGGCACGACTACAAGGCAGAGGATAGTTGGCAAAACTGTGGGAGCAGCTGGCAGCTCTAAAATTAATCGAGCAGAATTAGGAATCACCATGTGTGGAGTTGGAAGACATCTCAGAGATGAACTAGTTCAAATTCTACATTTTATATAGACAAAATGAAATTTAAAGAGAAACGAGTTATATTAAAATGAATTTTAATTTATTAAACTAGAAGGTTACAGAGCATGTGTATGTAAAGGGCAGTAGACTGTTTACATTTTGGCACATCCATACAATGAAATATTCTGAAGCCTTTAAAAAGGGTATTGACAGGGAAAGATGTCCAAGATACAGTGTTGAGTGTAAAAAGTGAATTCTAATTTTTTGTTTAAAAAAAGATGTGTTTTTATATGTTTACAGACCAAGAATGATATCCAGAAAGATATGCAATACATTTCAAATTGTATAAAGTTAATCCTGAATAACAGAATTTTACTTAAGGTCTTTCCAATGAGTATGTACTAAAATTGATTTAAAAAAGAAGGGGGCGGGGGAGATTTCCATTTGGAAAAGAATGAGCATCAGAGACTTTCTTTGTTTTTTTTTTTTTTTTTTTTTTTGATGGAGTCTTGCTCTTGTGGCCCAGGCTGGAGTGCAGTGGCACAATCTCGGCTCACTGCAACCTCTGCCTCCCCAGTTCAAGCAATTCTCCTGCCTCAGCCTCCTGAGTAGCTGGGATTACAGGCACCTGCCACCACGCCCCGCTAGTTTTTTTGTATTTTTAGTAGAGACAGGGTTTCACCATGTTGGCCAGGTTGGTCTCAAACTCCTGACCTCAGGTGATCTACCCACCTTGGCCTCCCAATGTGCTAAGATTACAAGCATAAGCCCCCGTGCCTGGCTGAGCATCAGACTTTCTATAATGATTTTCTCCTATGAGACTAGTTTTCTCTATGAGGCTTTGTTAAAAATAAACACTAAAGTGAACATCAGCTATATTCATTTAATTTCTCTTTGAGAAAACAGCTAATAATTTTTTTTTTAAGACAGAGTCTCACTCTGTTGCCCAGGCTGGAGTGCAGTGGCGCGATCTCGGCTTACTGCAAGCTCTGCCTCCCAGGTTCATGCCATTCTCCTGCCTCAACCTCCCAAGTAGCTGGGACTACAGGCGCCCACGACAGCGCCCACGACCACGCCAGCTAATTTTTTGTATTTTTTAGTAGAGACGGGGTTTCACCTTGTTAGCCAGGATTGTCTCGATCTCCTGACCTCGTGATCCGCCCACCTCGGCCTCCCAAAGTGCTGGGATTACAGGCGTGAGCCACCATGTCCAGCCCAGCTAATGATTTTTTTTTTTTTTACAAATTTCTCTAACAATGGTCAGATATAATCTGTTTTGTTTTAGAGCATTAAAAGGCCTTCAACACACACACCCACAAAGAGACACACAAAGAGAAAAGAGAGCCACACAGCCCATCACATGAAATTGACTCATTTTAACTTTCTACTTAAATAATACAAACTATCATAAGTTACTGATTACACTGAACTATGGAATGGCCAGGGCTTTCCCTTCATTTCTTCTCAGTGCTTTTCTGGCTTTGCAGCATTTCACCACCCTTAGTTTGTAGCTCTGTATTCTAGCTCTACTACTTACTAGATATATGACCCTGGGCAAGTTATCCAATCTCTCTGAGCCTTAGTTTGTTCACCTATCTAGTATGGATAAGCCTCATTGTGTTGTTGTGAAGACTAAAGTAGTTAATATATGTAAAGCACTAACAAAGTCTCAGTAAATACTCCCTTAACAGGTATTAATTATAGTACAGTAATAACATTATTATAGGCAGATAAGAGATTAAGAAGAAAAGAGAGAGATAAGAAGACTCTAGTTTGTTTAAGTAGCTGTCAGAGGGTTTATATTGCTAATAAGGCTAAAAGGAGATTAGAGTTACCCATCAATTTTAATTATACCCTACTCCAAATCCCATATGCTACAGGTAGTAAGAAGTTAGCTGAAATCCCCAAATTCATGTTTGCAGGTAGTGGGAAGAAATTTGAACATTGCTGAAAACATTTTTCAGGCCCACTCTGCAATGGTAGAATGGCAGAAATTCTTTACATTGGCATTGGACTGGTACATATATGAACACAACTCACTGGCCATCCCTCATCCAGTACACTGGGCCCCAGTAACTGGTACCAGTTCACTCCACCCTTGCTGGCCCATCTACTTGTTCACACCTTGGCTGCTATTTTCTGAAAGCAAAGGCAAGAACCAAGGATGGCCAAAGAATAGCATTAACATGTGAAGAAAACAAGGTTGAGCAGAGATGATTCTGGGCTGGAATCTCCTTGCCAAATTAAGTGTCATCTTTTAGAAAACCTAAGATATTCCCTGACCCATGACACAAGTAAGCTGTACATTCTCTAAGGACTTTAGGTGACAATGATGTGTCAATGTATGTTCACCAATTATAAAAAACAGCACCCTGACCAGGCACGATGGCTCACGCCTGTAATCGCAGCATTTTGGGAGGCCAAGGAGGGTGGATCACTTGAGGTCAGGAGTTCAAGGCCAGACTGGCCAACATGGTGAAACCCCGTCTCTACTAAAAATACAAAAGTTAGCCAGGCATAATGGTATGCACCTGTAGTCCCAGCTACTCGGGAGGGTGAAGCAGGAGAATTACTTGAACCCGGGAGGTGGAGTTGCAGTGAGCTGAGATCGTGCCACTGCACTCCAGCCTGGGCGACAGAGCAAGACTCCATCTCAAAAAAAAACAAAGACAAAAACATACCCCTCTTGTAGGTGATGCTGATGGTAGAGGAGGCTGTGTATGTGTAGGCGTACTGGGTACATGGGAAATCTTTGTATCTTCTGCTCAATTTCACTGTGAACCTAAAATTGCTCTAAAAAATAAAATCCATTTAAAAACAAAAAAGAGAAAAAAAAACTTCACTTACCACCTAGGCATTCTATAATACCAGATTTTTAAAACTATTTTATTACCATCATGCCATTTTGGTTGTTTTGATCTGGAGAGAGTATCTGTCCCCATAAATCTAGATATCATATATATGCTAATAACTTCCAAATTTATATCTGCAGCTCAATCTCTCCATTGTACACTGCCTGGCAGTTAACTATTCACTGCTGAATGATGGTCACCAGCATGATCAGATTGTCATGGTAACACTGCTGCTTCAAAAATCCTATGACAGCAACCGGTCACTATCATTGCTCAAGGAAATAGCAGACACTGTTCCTTGCCTATCAATTAGCCAGTCCTTCCTACTCACCCACAGAGCCCTGATTTTATATACATGTACCTGGCAAATCTGTCTTGACTCAGGGAAGCTAGGCTCCTGCCCCAGGCCTAGGGGATAAATCAAAGTTAGTACAAATCCACCATGGTAATCCCATTGCTTTTTGCTAGATACTGACTTTCTTAGCCCCCTTGGAGTTAAGGGTATCCATGTGACACAGTTCTGACCAATGAAACACAAAAGGAAATATGGTAGAAGGCTTTGGGACAAAATTTTCCTCTGCTGATAAAATATGAGAGGCGCACAAATAAAAGGTCTTCCAGCTTCCTGCTCTTGAAAGCCTTAGCGCTATATGGCAACAATCTTGTTATATATTAAGGAAACAGGCGTGGGCGAGGAAGATTATACTCCAAAGTCGCTGGGAAAGAGCATGGATTTCTGCTGTAGCGCCTTGAAATTTCAACCTCCAGACTTCTTACGTGAGGTAATTCAAGGTCATTATTCTTTAGGCCACTGTAAATGGCTGCAGCTCACTGAACTGACATAAAAGGTGTGCATCATCACCAAAAGCTTTCTAAGCTAAGCTTAAGTTAGTTATCTCGGTATTGGTCAAAATGTGCTCTTCTTCTTTTGCTGAGGTTTCATCTATCAATCAATATTTCAAAACACTTACAGCTAATGCTTACTTGGAGGGAGACAGGAAAGAGACAACCTTCCATACTATTTTTCAAATTATTTCAGACACAATAAATCCATCTGGAAAAACATCCACTTTTACAAGTTCTTAATTCAGATCTATTTTGTTCTTACTATGCAAAATAGATCAAATGCTTTTTTATATGTGAACTGTACAACCTTTTTATATTTCTGTTTTGAGTTCTTGC
Organism: Pan paniscus; assembly: GCF_029289425.2. Lineage (NCBI taxonomy): Eukaryota > Metazoa > Chordata > Mammalia > Primates > Hominidae > Pan > Pan paniscus. The sequence goes on from NC_073253.2 coordinate 108,168,031, forward strand.
TTTTAGGACCAAGTTCACATTTCTTATGCATAACATAAGATTTAATATTAAAAAATTGTTAGTCCAAATTATACTCAATGCTTAGGAACAAATACACCATTGTACCAGTACAGAAGAAAACCACTAGCCATATCACAGATTTTTAACTTGGAAGAACAAAACTTTACTGTGTTTTATTCTTTGAATAATGATGTCTTAAGCTGATTTAAGTACAGGAAAAAAATAATAAGACAAGGAACAAAAAATGAAAGTGAAAAAATAAATGAAAGAAAATACTCTTAGGAAGGTTTTTCCTTAAATCAATGAAAAGCTTAATGACACAAAGTTAAAGAACTATGACTATGATTAAGTCAATTTTCCTCTTTATATGTTAATGAAACTAACTCCCCTTAATTGAGCACTTACAGAATGCCTGATTTGTCCTAAACGTTTGACATGTATTATCCCAACTCCCCCCAACCCTATCCCCACCTTTTACATATGAGAAAACTGAATTTTATAAAAGTTAAGCTCTTTGCTCAAGAGGTAATAATCAGCTCCATATACACATGCTTTTGGCTACTCACACCTAAGACACATAGGTACATACTATGTGTTCTGTGCATGGTTCATAAGTAACTCAGTTGCTACAATTCAAACTAGCCAAATGACATAAAATTAAGTAATAGTATGTCTTCACAGCATTGGCTTTATTATTCAAACCAGTTGTACCAATATCAACTATTTACCAGAGACTGACAGTGTGAAAAAAAAAGCAGTTCATTAAAATATATCTATATATCCATTTATACCCATATAAATTTATACCCATTTATACCCATATCTCCCACTTCAGCTTCTGGAGTAGCTGGGACTACAGGCGTGTACTAATTTTTTGTATTTTTTGTAGAGATGGGGTTTTGCCATGTTGTCCAGGCTGGTCTCAAACTCAAGCAATCCACCCATCTCAGCCTCCCTGCCTGTCCCCCCAAAAAAAACTGTTTGAATGATTGATGGTAAAAAAGATTAATGCCAGGAGCAATAAAAGAGCAGATGCAAATCCCACTGGGACAACCCTTTGTCAATAAAACCAGTGGTTCTATAAGTATCTGTGTCAGATTGGTATCATAAAGTTTAACTTAATCTCAAGTACCCTCACAACTTAGATGGGGAACAACCTAAGCTGCCTTTTCCTAGGTAAAGGAGGGCCACCTTAGATGCGGACTGCAGTCTAGACAAGTAAGTGATCCCTTAACTAGATCACTTGGTCTATCAGAGGCTGCAGGATATATATAGTAGCCACATGACTCAGAGTGACTGATAAGCTCCACTCCCTGGAATCAGGAAAGTGTGCAAGTGACAGAATGAAGTCAGGGTACGTTTCTATAGCCCCCACTTATATTTCAGCTGCTACAAAAAGTAATTTCATTCACAATTTTGAAATTGTTTTAAAACTTCTGCCATATTAATTCATATTTCCCCAAAATTAATTGTTAATGTTATGAATCACCACTAAATACCTTAACATGTTATATTTGTATTTATACTTGTTTTAAATGCCATGTGAAAAAATTAAGTTGAAAACTGAGTCCTCATTCAAAGTCAGTCCTGAAAAAGAGAAGTCCAGGTCAGAAGGAGATGAGGGAGGCTATGACAGAAAGAAGGACAAATAGACTAAATCTCCAGGGCCTTCATAAAGAGAAAAAAAAAAGCTCATAAGGAACATTCCAGAATAGAGTATTAGAAATGAGATCCTCCTCCACAACTGCTTTAGAGCCCAGAAACTCTGATCATGAATAAATAATTTAAATCATTCATCTTATTTCCTTTTTAAAACTTTACTTTCTTTATGACACAGGCAAGCGGGCGAACCTTAACTGAAACGCTGGCTGTCATTATTTTACAAAATAGTCACAAGTTGTTATAAGGATATTTTTATTACTTTTTCATTTCTCCACAACACTTTCATCTTAAAAGAGTCCAGCACTCTTAGCAGTAATGTTAAGTGAAACAAGGACAGTAAAAAAGTTGAGGAAGGTTAAATGTTTAAATGCTTAAGATTTCAGATTTAAATTAAGTAAATTAAAGATTTAAATGTTTAAGCAAATTGCTTAAGTCACAGTTTGCAGAATGCCTGTTATATTTTTTATCCAAGTGCACATCGGCCAGAAGGCCACATTGGCTTGTGCTTCATACTACCCCAGAAGGCAAAGCGCAGGCATGCATTGCTCTGCTCTTCAACACTTTAACAAAGCACATATAGATCCAGAGAGAAAAGCTAGTGTAATGGGAACATAGGCAGCTCAGTAGAAAATACATCTGCTCTGAAGTTCTCATGAGTAAAAAAGAACAAAACATAATTACAAGTTTTCAAAAAAAAAAAAAACCCACAAGAAAACAAATACACCCCCTACTAATGAGTCCAAGAAGAGAACTACAAATACACATCCTCCAGTACTGTTAAGGAAACAGCTCTGCTTCCAGTGACTAGCTGCAAAACAGAAAGTGTCTGTTCACAACTGTCATTCACACCACGGTGACTTTCTCAAAGTCTCCTCTGGGTAATAAACCTCTTTAGGAGTCTGTCAATGCACACCTTAAGCAAGTAGACTGCAACTCTTTTTAACTTGTGTTCCCCAGAATGTGTCCTCCCTTTGTGTGCTGAGCATCATTTAGCTAAGAGGATGCTGTTGCTTTTACTTGTGGTTAACTGTGTTACAACTCTTGTAGATATTTTCATTTTTTTTTTTTTCAAATTAACCTTCTTGCCATCCCTTTCTGATCTGACCTCGATAGGGGTCATCCCCAAACATCTCCCCTTGAGATACTTGTCTCTTGAAACAGAACTAAAGGCAACGCTGCATCCCCTTAGGAAATCCAGTTCAGTGTGCCATTTTCAGGTGGCCTTGTGCTAGTAAAACAGAGCAAGCCTCTGCTGTCATAAGTCAAAGCTACATAACAGATAAGAAAAGTTGTTAGTAACATATTCTAACTAATGTCTACAAAACACAGTCAATGCCTATGTGTGCAGATATATGATTTGGGATGGCAGTACCTTATTTGAGAGGAAAAATACACTGCACAAAGGTAATGTATTGACAGGGCCAACTGTTTTTTTGAAAGGCCTACATTTTTTAATTTTCATCTCTACATAAGGTGATGTTGTGTTTGTGGGACATTCAAAGAGCCACAAGGGAGGTAGCATAACGTAATCATTAAAAGCATGAAATTTGGAGCCAGATTCTTTGGATTTAAATACCAGTTTCATCACCTGCTAGTTGTGAGACCTTGGTCAAGTTATTCAAATTCTCTTTCTGTGTTTCCTCATCTGTAAAAATGGGAATAATCATAGCACTTACATAATAGGGTTGTTCTGAGGATTAAATGAGCTATATTTGCAAAGCACTTAGACAGAGATATGTACGTATCTGTTAAATAAAATGCTACACAGATTTCAGGAGCCATACAAAGAGCTAAATGCAATATAACTCTTTACACCAGCAGCAAAAGTTTAAAATGGGCTTGTGAGGACACACAGAAACTAAAATGACACATTACTGAACTGGGTATGAGATTTCAAAAGTGTTGTTAAAGATTAAATATATAGTGCTGGACTCTCGTCTTGAACTCCTGGCCTCAAGCAATCCCTCTGCCTCAGCACCCCAAAGTGCTGAGATTACAGATGTGGGCCATCATGCCCAGCCCCCTAAACATATTTAATCTTTCTAACATTGGCACTAAAATATGCCTAAATGTGCTTTACATTCTTGTGTAGTTCCAGACCAAGCCTGGCCTCTGTGTGACCTTGGGAAACACACTCCACCTTTCTCTGTCCCTGAATTGTCATTTTAAAACTAAAGGAACTGGACTACCTGTTTGATCTTTAAGGCCCAACTCTGATAGTCCCAGGAAGGTGGCAGCCCGAGTCTTAAGGAAAATATGAAATAAAAAGAGGAAAAGTAATAGACATTTTTATAGAATTTTAAACAAAAAAGTTACTGGGTAGGACAGAAAGCAAACCTTCCCCTTTCCTTAAATAGAAGATAAAGTCTGAGTTTGCCTCACAATTCCATTTGTACAAAGGAGCAAGTACAGGACTAGGGCCCTGGCTCACTAGCGCCCACCCTGGAGGGACTGCACCAGGAGGACTTACTCACATATGAGGGTGCAGCACAGCATACACCCTCCAGAGGACTCTTATTTGTGCAATCCCATTAGAAGCAGGGCTGCACCAGACATTAAAGGCCATATATTGTATGATTCCGTCTACATGAAATGCTCAGAATAGGCAAACTCATAGAAACAGAATGCAGATTAGTGGTTTCCAGGGGCTGGGTAGGAGGAATAGGGAGTGATTGGTGATGGTTTCCCTTTGGGGTGATAAAAATGTTTTGGAATTAGACAGTGGTGATGGTTACACAACTCTGAACATACTAGCCACTGAACTGCATACTTTAAAAGTGTACAATTTATAAGTATCTAAATTATATCTTAGCAATGGGGGGAGGTCTATCTTTATAATAAACATTTCCAGTAGTCTGCCTCCTGTTATCAGTAAAAGAGGGAAGTAAGGAGATTAAGGTAATTATGTCAACAGTTCTTGATGAAAGGAAGGCTGGAATTAGATTCCGAATTGCCTATATAAGACGGCCAAAAATTCTAGAAACTAGAAGTCAGAGATGAAAGACCCCGTTCTCAAAGAGCTCAAAGGGAAATTATGCACACGGAAAGAACCAGTAGGAAGAGGGGTATACAATAAGGTACTGGTTGCTCCCCAGTGAGCACTGGGCAAGTCTTCAACCATCTACATGCTCCGACGTGCAGCAGACCCTGACCAGGAGCCAGGTGCACCTGAGCTTCACTCACAGACTTCCAAAGGGAGTCCAAAGGGAGAAAAGCTAGGAAGCCAAGTGAGCTTTTCCCAATTTCATCTTTGCATCCTGCAGTCTCTTGACCCAATACTGACACTACTCCCCTTCCTGTGATGGCCCAAGGAGAGGAAACAGCAAGAGAAAAGCTGAAAGGTAAGAAAGGAAGGAAATAAATTACTGGCAATAGTTTGGCAAGATCGCGAACTCCTTACAGAGGTCACAGCAGCCAAAGTGACCTTAAAATATAAATCGTAGCATGTCACCCCCTATTTAAAACCCATCCAAGGCAATCAAAAAATGCGAACTCCCTACCACCATCTGGAATGAAATGCACACTTCCACCACTGACCCTACCTGCTGGCACCTGCACCTCTCTGGTGCCTCCCCCACCACTCTTTGCTCACACAGAGCTAAGCTGTGTGCTGCCTCAGGGCCTGACACACTCTTCTCCCTCTCCCTGGCTCTGCTCTTGGCTGGCCCCTTCTCATTCCTCAGGTCTTCTCTACCAGAACTGTTTATTTACTTTAGAGGGCTTACCACACGGTCACTACTTTGCCTATTTCTTGCCTGGGTAGACTGCTCATTCAACAAGGACAGAGAGTATGACTACCTTATTTCTTGCCATATCTAAAGTGCTACCACAGTGCCACACATGTGACTGGCATTTGATTTTTGCTAAATAGATGAATATTTTAAAAAATAACTCTGGCTAGGGAGCATAAGAGTTACAAGAGGTATGGAGAGTAGTTAAAATGAAGGTGACTGCTATGGTCTGAATGTTGTGTTCCCCCAACATCCATATGTTGGGACCTAATACCCAATGTATTAGTATTAAATAGTGGTGCCTTTAGGAGGCAATTAAGACATGAGGGCTTGGCCAGGTGTGGTAGCTCACGCCTGTAATCCCAGTACTTTGGGAGGCTGAGACAGGTGGATCACCTGAGGTCAGGAGTTCAAGATCAGCCCGGCTAACATGGCAAAACTGCATCTCTACTAAAAATACTAAAATTACCCAGGCATGGTAGCACATGCCTGTAATCCCAGCTACTAGGGAGGCTGAGGCAGGAGAATTGCTTGAATTTGGCGGGGTGTGGGCGGCCGGGGATGGGGGTTGCAGTGAACTGAGATTACGACACTGCACTCCAGCCTGGGCAATATAGAGCGAGACTCTGTCTCAAAAGAAAAGAAAAAGGCATGAGAGCTCTGCCCTCATGAATGGTATTAGTGTCCTTATAAAAGAGGCTTGAGGGAGCCAGTTGACCCTTCCACCATGTGAGGAAGCAGTGAGAAGATGCCATCTTTGAAGCAGGGAGCAAGCCCTCACCGGACACCAAATCTGCTGGTGCCTTGGTCCTGGATTTCCCAGCCTCCAGAACTGTGAGCAATACATTTCTATTGTTTATAAATTATCCAGTCTAAGGTATTTTGTTATAGCAGCCCAAGCAGACTAAGACAATGTTCACAGGTCACACTTTAAGCAACATGGATTTTGATGCTACTAAAGACCACCATTTTCAAACACTTTTTCTTTCTTTTGGACAATTATACAATCATATTGGTTACGCAATGAACAGACTTGATTAGACTAATGTAACACCGACCGCCTGAATATTTGCTCACGGGGGTCTGTATGCTTTATTCTGTGCACACAATCCCGTTTTTCCTTGAGTCTCCTCCAAAAAGCAGAGCCCGGGGTAGGCCTCAGGGCTATATGTAGCTAGACTTTCTGGAGTATGACTAAGTGTCTGTACCGGACTAACACAGTAACAACTACTAGGTAACTGCAATTTAATTGCTCAAATCAGAACTAACTTCTAAAACATGTTTCTTCCCTTATAGTCATAGACTAAATTCTAGCCTAACTAGTGACAGATACAAGCTGTAATAATGTGTTATCTGTGTCTTAGCCTCCTAGTTGAAAATTTTTTCTTCCTTTATTTTTATCCCTATGGTTGAAGAAAGTAGCAGAGACCAACTGAATGAAGGTAAAAACCACTGGCTTTCTTGGGAAGAACTGTAGAGCAAAACAAAATTCATTTCTGGAGAGGAATAATTCCTACTTGAACGAATGGAAAAATAAAATCGTAGAATTAAAAAAAATAAACACATTGTAGAATAAAAACAACTTTGGTAATAAATTCAGATCCTAATGGTAAAAATTCATTTTTTAAGTAGCTCAATTATATAAATGACTCACTTATATAACCAAGGAGCTATATCATGGAGCATTTTTAAAGGTTTTTGTTTTTACACTAGGGTAAGCATTTCCCAAGTTTGTCTGTAACATGTGGCTTTTTCAAAATAAAAGAAAAAGACAAAATTCTCCCTACTGTCTCAATTAACATAATTATGAATTAAGGAAGACCTAATTGATAGGGTTTTACTCTCTAGGTGCATAAATATATGGTGAAATACCCATTAAAATAATTACTAGACAAAAGTGCTCAGCTCCCTCTACCTTCTGAGATCCTCCCACCAGTAAAGGCAGGACGACAGAGTGGTAGCGCTTTCCTGTTAGTGTGCCAAAGAGAGGGGACACTGGTCACCAGGATAATCTAATGAAAATACCTCTGGGCTAATCGTCAAGAGATAGGGATTAAGTTAAGGTTCCAAAATGGTGAATACTATCCCCACCCCTTATGTCCAACCCCATCCCTCCCCGCCGAGCTTTCACTTTTCTCCCGGGAAATGCGGATGTGCAGTCTACTGCAGCAGCCCTGCGGGGGGGAATGGAGGAAGGGAAGGGGACGGCTGCAGGGTGTGTCACTTACGAGATGTAGGCTGGGTAGCCAAATCCTATCAGGTTGCAGAGGAGAGAGGCTCCATAACCGAACACCAGGTACAAGGCCACCAGTCCGATGACACCTGGAGACCACAAGGAGAGAAGTGGGTCGGGCAGCATGAGAGCCGTTCACGCGGGACAGCCGCCGCCCACACCGCGAGGCTGGGCCTGTTGTAGGAGTTTTCCTCTCGACTCGATTAAAGGAGCGAGAAAAACAAACCACACGAAAGCTGGGCCTGCGCGTCCGCGGGGCTATGCCTTGAAGTCTGGGGATACCAGGCAGCCCCACCATTGTGCCTCTCCTACCTCCCGCAGGGGGCCCCGGCGCTTTGCGTAGCAACCCCCGGCGCCCGGGACGGTCCGGGGCACCCCCTTCCGCCCTCTCGCAGGGCCTGCTGGGCAGCGCTCCAGCCTGGGAAGCTACGTTCAGCGGGGAGCGTCCCGAGAGGCCCGGACTCCCGCACACGCTGCAGCAGCAGCCCCCGCCCACCCGAGGGGCGCCCTCCCCGGGCGGAGCTCCACGGAGGGTCGGGTAGGACCGGGTACCTCCGTCAACGCGCCCACCGCGCAGGACAGCAGGAATAGGGCGCCGGGCCGCGGGGCAGACACGTCAGCGCTGGCCCTTCCAGCTGCCAGCGCCCGGCGCCGCAGCTGCCCTCCAGCCCCGCGACCCTCAGCCTGGGCAGCCCCGGCGGGGTCCTCCGATGCCCACGCTTCCCGGGAGGCCAGCCTGATCCCTGAGGATGCTGCTTGTCCCGTCTGTCTCCGACTCCACCTTTCCCGAGTCCTCTCCCTGCTTCCTTCCCCAGCAGCTGGGGCAGCGGCGGATCCCGTGGCCCTACCAGCGGCGGCGACCCCCGGCCACCCACCAAGAGCGATGAAGCTCCTGTTCACGCCGGTTTTGGCCTCGAGCTTGGCCAGAAGGTCAGTCATGCAGTTCTTCTCGTGCAGGAACCGGTCGAACCTCTCCCTCATGGCCGCAGACATGGCGGGGACCGTCTCGCCGCCCGGGGCTGTTCCTAGTGCCGGATAGACTGGAGCGGCGACTGCGGCGGGGCAGCGGCAGGCGGGGACCGCGGCGCGTCTACGCGTCCTCCACTCGCCTCCGCTCGCCCCGCCCGGCCGCCGCGCGCCCCTCCTCCCCCGCCCCGCGCCTGGGGGACAGCGCCACACCCTGGCGGGGGCGGGCCTGCAACTCCGCGGACGCTGCGAGGTGGCCTGCCTGTTGACAGTCTTAACCCATTGCGGGGTAAAAAGGATGTGGCGTGGGTCCCCTTCTCAAATCGGACTATTGCAAAAAGCAGGCAGAAAGGAGGCAGGCGTCCTTGTTGCTCCCGCCTGCAATTTAGTGCGATGAGTTTGGCACCTACATTGCTGTGCTAAACCTGCTAAGGCATTTTTGACCTAAAAAAATGAAATGTTTGAGCATCGTGAAAGAACTCTTTGGAAGCAGGCCTGCTTTCTCCCTCTTTGCCTTAACTTGGCAGTTTTTCTCACCTACAGACAATCGTTGCCTTGTAAAGACCCTTGAAGAAATCTAACACATCCTCCCTGGGGTACACCTTTTCCAAGAAAAAACTGCATTAAATCTTTTCATGGTGGGCTTGCGTTGTCTTGGTGTCTGATACCGTGGCAAGTGTCCAAATTCTCTCTGTGGAGCCGATATACTCTGCACTTCGTACACTCAAAATACTCTGAAGAAGACGGAGATTCTAAGGTCCAAGCCTTAGGGCAGGAGCTCGTTTTTGCTTCATTCAGAATGAGTTGGCCATGCTCTTCCTCCACCTAAACCTAGGCTCCTCTTATCTCACCCATATGACTTCCAGACACTCCTAAAATTACTGTTGCTGACTCCTATTCTGCACACTGCTGCAGAATTTTTGTCCGAAGCTCCGTATTATTATCCTAACAGACTAGAGCTCCCATTCCTTAGCAGAGCATTCAATGCCCTGCCCACAACTGGCCCCCAACATTCTGTCTTGGTCCTACACAACCCCTCTGTGCTTTCAAATCTACTTAATTACCCTACTGCCTTCCACTTCTGCAAAAAGTTATCTTGCCCACGCCTAGCTTTTTCCTTTTATGCTAATTCTCCTTCCTCCTTTCTTCCTCAGAGCTTCTTAGCTCAGCTTTCTCAGCTGCTCCTACCACCACCCAGCCAAATCAGTGAACAAATGAAACAACCTGCTGTCTACTTCTGTCTTTTCACCTACAGTTAATTCTCAATGTGGCAGACAGTAGAATCTGTTTTAAAATGTGCGTCAACTTGTGCTATGTTTTTGTTCTCAACCCTCCAGCAGCTTCCTATCTGCCTGAAGGAGGGCATCAGGGTCACAGGTGACATGGTTCATCCCTCCCCTTTCTGATGTCTTCCCTTACTGCCTGCCTCCTTGCTGTGCCTCAGACAAGGTAAGCCTCTGGGCGTTCGTTCACTTTTCTTCTATTTCAGTGGTTCTCAACCAGGAGCACTTCCTCTCCCCTTCTTCCTCCTGGGGGGAGGAGTAGCAATGTCTAGAGATACTTTGGTTGTGAAACAGATTGTCACACAAGGAGAGCAGGAGGTGGCAAGTGCAACTAGCATCTAGTGGTTAGAGACTAGGGGTGCTGCTAAACATCCTGTAACACACAGGACAGCCCCCACAACAAAGAATTATCCAGCCCCAAATGTCAATAATGTGACAGTCCAGAAACCCTCCTCTATCTGAAAGTGTCTTTCCCCAGTTAACCATTTAACTGTGCCCTTCCATTATTCAGATATTTGTTCAAATGGTACCCCTAACCTCAAATTGCAAACCCCAGTGGTCTCTAGCTTGATTTTTCTCCATAGAATTTATTACTGTCTGGCATTATGTTCTACTTTTTTTTTTTTTTGAGACTGTCTCACTCTGTCACCCAGGCTGGAGTACAGAGGCGTGGTCACAGCTCACCGCAGCCTCGACCTCCTGCTGTGCTCAAGCCATCCTCCCACCTCAACCTCCCAAGTAGCTGGGACCATAGCCGTGTGCCACCATGTCTGGCTAATTTTTTTTGTTTTTAGTATAGATGGGGTTTCACCATGTTACCCAGGCCAGTCTTGAACTCCATGATCTGCCCACCTTGGCCTCCCAAAGTTCTGGGATTACAGGCATGAGCCACCACCATGCCAGACCATGTTCTATTTTTAAATTATCTTTCTTTCCTCACTAGATTATGAGCTCCATGAGGGTAGACATTTTTGCTTATTTTATTTGCTTCAATATTTTAAGCACATTGAACAGTGCCTGGCACTTAGTAGTTGTTCAGTAACTATTTGTTGAATTAATGAATGAATGAATATCTAACATGTGTTGTACCACCCAGTATTCCAAGTGTTACGTGGACTAGTTCATTTCATCCTCACAGCTGCATGAGGAAGATGCTACCTGTTTCATCCTCATTTAAGGAAAAAAAAAATGAGATATAGTGAGTTCCCATATCACAATAAGTGGCAGAGCTAGAATTCAGAATCAGGCTCTTACCCCTATATTACACTGCTGTTATGGGTTGAATTGTATTCTACCTCCCTAAAGAAGACATGTTGGAATCCTAACCTACAGTACCTCAGAGTGTGATCTTATTTGGAGATAGGGTCTTCAAAGAGGTAGTCAAATTCAAATGAACTCATTAGGGTGGACCTCAATCCAGTGTGACTGTTGTCCTTATAAAATGGGAAATTTGGCCAGGCGCGGTGGCTCACACCTGTAATCCTAGCACTTTGGGAGGCCGAGGCAGGTGGATTACGAGGTCAGGAGATCGAGACTATCCTTGCTAACATGGTGAAACCCCATTTCTACTAAAAATACAAAAAATTAGCCGGGCGTGGTGGCTTGCACCTGTAGTCCCAGATACTCAAGAGGCTGAGGCAGGAGAATGGTGTGAACCCAGGAGGCAGAGCTTGCAGTGAGCCGAGATCAAGCCAATGCACTCCGGCCTGGGCAACAGAGCGAGACTCTGTCTCAAAAAAAAAAGGGGGGTGAAATTTGGACGGAGACAGATACATATAAAGGGAAGACTGTGAAGAAACACAGGGAGAAGATGGCCATCTACAAGCCAAGAAGAAAATCCTGGATCAGATCATTCCCTCACAGCCCTCACAAGGAACCAAACCTGCTGAGACCTTGATCTTGGACTTCCAGCCTCCAGAGCTGTGAGATAATAAATTTATGTTTTATTTATTTATTTAGAGACAGGGTCTCACTGGGTCACCCAGGCTGGACTGCAGTGACACAATCTCCACTCACTGCAACCTCCACCTCCCAGGTTCAGGCGATTCTTCCACCTCAGCCTCCCAAGTAGCTGGGACTACAGGTGTGTGCCACCATGCCAAGCTAATTTTTTTTTTTTTTTTGTAGAGATGGGGTTTCACCACATTGGCCAAACTGGTCTCAAACTCCTGACCTCAAGTGATCTCCCCATCTTGGCCTCCCAAAGTGCTGGGACTGCAGGCATGAGCCACTGCACCCAGCCTCAATTTCTATTATTTAAGCTACCCAGTTTGTGAGACTGTTACAGCAGCCCTAGGAAACTAGTACAGCTGCTTAGCAGAATAACTCAACTGTAAACTTCAAACAAGTTGTGAGTTTGTATAATTTCCTACTGAGTACAGTATGTATATTAAGTTGGGGTTGTTTTTGAATACTTAAAGTGATTCATAATTTGATTTTTTTTCTTTTTTTGAGATGGAGTCTGCCTCTGTCACCCAGACTGGAGTCCAGTGGCATGATCTTGGCTCACCGCAACCTCAGCCTCCCAGGTTCAAATGATTCTCATGCATCAGCCTCCTGAGTAACTGGGACTACAGGTGCATACCACCACGCCTAGCTAATTTTTGTATTTTTTTGTAGAGATGGGGTTTCACCATGTTGGCCAGGCTGGTCTTGAACTCCTGACCTCAAGTGATCTGCCTGCCTCAGCCTCCCAAAGTGCTGGGATTACAGGTGTGAGCCACAGTGCCGGTCCTGATTTTTTTTTTTTTTTTTTTTTTTTTTAGACAAGGTTTGACTATCACCCAGGCTGAAGTGCAGTGCACAATGTTGGCTCACTGCAACCTCCACCTCCTGGGCTTACACCATCCTCCCATCTCAGCCTTCCAAGTAGCTGGGACTACAGGTGTGCACCACCACACCCAGCTAATTCTTGTACTTTTTTGTAGAGATGGAGTTTTGCCATGTTGCCCAGGCTGGCCTCAAACTTGTGAGCTCAAGTGATCCGCCCATCTCAGCCTCCCAAAGTGCTGGGATTACAGGCATGAGCCGCTACACCCAGCGTCACAATTTGATTGTTTTATTTATTATTTATTTATTTTAGCAAAGGAGCAAAATCCTTTTAAGTTAGGTATCCAAATCAACCTAGGTTTTTGTCACTACATTTCATGCAGTGGCAACATTTGTACTACATTAACTATGCATGGAATATCTAGAAACATACTGTTCATTTGGATTTCTTCCTTTCTTCCTTTTTTTTAAATTTTTTTATTTTTCAAGACAGGATCTTACTCTGTTGTCCTGGCTGGAGTGCAGCGGCACCATCATGGCTCACTGGGGCCCTGACCTCTTGGGCTCAAGCAATCCTCCCACCTTGACCCCACAAAGTGCTGGGATTACAGATGCAAGCCACTGTGCCCAGCCCTTGGCTTTCTTTCTGTAAATATTGCTCTCTTTTCAATTTTCTCTTGACATAGATTCCAAATTTCTTCTTTCCTCAAGCATTCAACCAATGGTGAGGCAAAGCAGTATAGTGAGGCATAGTGTGGAGTTCTATCTCTGGATTCAGTCTGTATGAGCTAAATCCCAGCTCTACCATTTAGCTATGTGACTTTGGGCAAGTTGCATAAGCTCTCTGTGCTTCTGGTCTCTCATCTGTAAAACAAGGATAAAAATAGTACCTATTTCACAGAGTTCTCATCATGGTTAGGTGAGTTACTATTTGTAATGTTTTTAGAACAGTACTTGATGCAAAATAAGTGTTTAAATAATTTAAGAAAGAAAAAAAACACAGCTAGGTGTAATTTTTTTTTTTTTTTTTTTTTTTGAGACAAGGTCTAGCTCTGTCACGCAGACTGGGGTGCAGTGGTGTAATCTCAGCTCACTGCAACCTTTGCCTCCTAGGCTCAAGCCATCCTCTCACCTCAGCCTCCCAAGTAGCTGGGACTACATGCACATGCCTCCAAGCCTGGCTAATTTTTGTATTTTTTGTAGAGATGGCATTTCACCATGTTGCTCAGGCTGATCTTGAACTCCTGAGCTCAAGCAATCCTCCCCCCTCAGGCTGCCAAGGTGCTGGGATTACAGGAGTGAGCCATCATGCCCAGCCTCTAAAATTGAGATGGAGAAATATTACATTATTCTTGCCTTTAGTAAATTACAATCAGATTCGGGGAGTATGGGATCATAGTTTATCCCATCAGCACTGTAAACCTTAGATTCTTTCATAGCAGAGGAAAGAGATGCAGAAAATAAGAACCCAGAACCCTGCCTAAGGTCTCAAACTATTCACTTACTCATATTTACTAAATATATCCTGTGTGCCAGATGCTGTTAGATCTGGGAACTAGATAGATGAGATCTGTTTTGGAGGCTGTGAAGAAGGTTGGCCTGGAACCGGTTGACACTGGCAATTTCTTTTTTTTTTTTTTTTTTTGTCCCCCAGGCTGGAGTGCAGTGGCGCGATCTTGGCTCACTGAAAGCTCTGCCACCTGGGTTCACGCCATTCTTCTGCCTCAGCCTACTGAGTAGCTGGGACTACAGGCACCCACTACCACACCCGGCTAATTTTTTTTTTTTTTTTTTGTATTTTTAGTAGAGATGGGGTTTCGCCGTGTTAGACGGGATGGTCTCGATCTCCTGACCTTGTGATCCGCCCGCCTCAGCCTGCCAAAGTGCTGGGATTACAGGCATGAGCCACTGCGCCTGGCCAACTTTGGCAGTTTCTAAGGAGGAAGTTGAACTGACTTGGGATGAGGCAAATACTATTATTATACCCTCTGTGAGCTAGAGAAGAAAATTCTGCTGGAGAACTCAGATCAGGTCACTTTTGTTCTACACAAACTGTTTCTTCAGGGTAAGAAAACAAGTTGAAGTCATCAAACACATTTGTTCTTACTCATGTTAGGAAGAAGAGGTACAGCATAATTTGTCAGGTAATCTCTTCCTTCCTTTCCCCCACCCCTGCATTTGCAGGGTACCCTGGTATGGCACCAATGAGACAGGCAGGAGACCCTCAGCCCCTGCAGACACAGCCCTGTTGGCACATACACCCTCCCTCTGCTGCAGGAGGCTTATGATGACATGACATCAGAATAAAAAGGGAAAAAGACAGAGTAAACAAAACCTGAGACACGGACTTGCCAGACGATGGGAGGAAAATGTAGAGTCTGAATGTAATTTAAGAAAGAGCATTGAAGGAAACAAAATGTGAAAATCACCATGTTTCATTGAATATATTTGAATTACATTTTCTTTACCTCATTTGTCCTATTCTTAAACATTTTCTACTGAAAATATGGACAAAGCATTTTAATGTATTTCTCCCCTTATCAAACAGGAAGTTGATTTTTAGAAAATTAGTGCTCACAGTTGAGAATAAACCAACATGGAAATATCCTTTAGTTTAGCAAAAGTATTTTTATGTGAAATTACTAATATGTCATTGGTATTGCACACAAATCTAGAGATTTCTCACCAGGTTTAAAAATGTCCTTTATGCCAGGTGCGGTGGCTCACGCCTGTAATCCCAGCACTTCAGGAGGCCGAGGCGGGCGGATCACGAGGTCAGGAGATCGAGACCATCCTGGCTAACATGGTGAAACCCCGTCTCTACTAAAAATACCAAAAAATTATCTGGGCCTCGGGGCGGGCACCTGTAGTACCAGATACTCGGGAGGCTGAGGCAGGAGAATGGTGTGAACCCAGGAGGCGGAGCTTGCAGTGAGCCGAGATTGCGCCACTGCACTCCAGCCTGGGCGACAGAGCAAGACTCCATCTTACCAAAAAAAAAAAAAAAAAAAAAAAAAGTGTCCTTTATTTCTCCTTGACGTTTCTCTAATGGTATCTGCACAGTGGACTAATAGGAGAAAACAAGTCACTAATAGGTTGTTTGTCTATGCTCAAGACCAGTTAGTCCAGTTCCAGATAAAGCCTGGGGTTTGGATTCCATACCAGGATAATACGGCGTTCACTCACCCTGGGGTATGGGTCCAACTACAGAGAACAATCCGCATCTGCCTCCTAGCCTACAGGGTGGCAAGAAGTTTTGCTTTTCTTTTCATGTGAGAGAAGGACCAGAAGGAGTCAAACAATTTTGCCCACTTCCTTTCGTGATAAGACATCAGGTAAATATAGTTAACATAAATAAAGAAACTGACCGGGCCAGGTGCTGTGGCTCATGCCTGTAATCCCAGTACTTTGGGAAGCCAAGGCAGGAGGATCTCTTAAGCCCAGGAGTTTGTGATCTCCTCTCTATAAGAAAAATTTTAGAATTAGCCAGGCAAGATGGCATGGTCCTGCAGTTTCAGCTACTGAGGAGACTAAGGCAGGAGAATGGCTTGAATCAGCGAGGTCCAGAGTGCAGTGAGCTATGATCACACCAGAGTGAGACCCTGTCTCAGAAAAAACAAATAAAAATAGAAAAGAAAAAGAAACTAAGCAGTTGTATTAAGTTTATATTGCTACTGTAACAAATTATCCCAAACTTGATGGCTTAAAACAACACAAATTTTTTATGTTGCAGTGCTCTGTGTCAATCTTACTGGGTTAAAATCAAGGTGCTGTCAGCAGGGCTTTGTTCCTTTTTGGAGGCTTAAAGAAAGATTCATGTTTTTTTGCTAATTGGGTTGTGGCAGAATTCAGTTTCTTGTGGTTATAGGACTCAAGTCCCCATTTCCTTCCTCATCTTCAAAGCCACTGCCAGCAGCAGTCAAATCCCTCTCATACTTCAAATCTCTGTTCCTTTTCTTTCATCTCATCTCTCTCACTCATCTGCCTTCTGCTTCTACTTTTAAGAACTCATGTGATTAGATCGGGCCCACCCAGGTACCAGGATAATCTCCCAGATCTTTTTTTTTTTTTTTTTTTTGAGACGAAATCTTACTCTGTCACCCAGGCTGGAGTGGAGTGGCGTGATCTCGGCTCACTGCAACCTCTGCCTCCTGGGTTCAAGCAATTCTCCTGCCTCAGCCTCCTGAGTAGCTGGGATTACAGGCGTGCGCCACCACGCCCGGCTATATTTTTTTTTGTATTTTTAGTAGAAACAGGGTTTCACCATGTTGGTCAGGCTGGTCTCGAACTCCTGACTTCGTGATCTACCCACCTCAGCCTCCCAAAGTGCTGGGATTACAGGTGTGAGCCACCGCACCCAGTCAATCTCCCTGATTAGTCTACATAACTTTAATCCCATCTGTAAAGTCCCTTTTGCCATGCAAAGTAACATCTTCACAGGCTTGGATATTAGGGCACGGATATCTTTGGGTGGAGATGGAAGTCATTATTCTGCCTACTACACTAGCCTTACATGGGGGACCCATAACCAGCATCAAGTTCCCTGGAAAGAATGAACATATTGAGATCAGACAACTGGTGTAAGTCCTTTCACTCACATCAAGCGCCATCCCAGGACATGGCACAGGGTCAAAGCACAGGCCCTGGAGCAGATACCCTGGATCCCTTACTTACTAGCTGTGCACTCGTGGGAAAGTTCTCAACCTCCAAAAGCCCCACTGTTCTCAGCCTGTAAAACAAAGATAATGCTAGTATCTACCTCATATTATTGTTGGAATAAATGAGATACTCCACGTAAAGCACTTCACAGAGTGCCTATCTGAAGGGCACATACATCAATGAAGTAGACACTAACAAGAGTTTATGCCCAAAATTATACTATCTTCTCTTATTCTTTTGATTCAAGGATTTGGTATCTGTGAAAATCAAAATACTCTGGCAAAAATAAGAGCACATTTTCATCAACAATTTGACTATGGGAAAGAAGGAGGAAAAGAAAATGTATACTGAGCACCTATTTTGTGTTAGACAATTTGTATGAAGATGCTGACAGCATATTTTGTTGGAGTCAGGGGTCACTAAGTACCTGAGGATTAAAGGAGTAGTGTTTTCCAAGGTACAAAGTAGTGAAACAAAATTGCTTATTTTTCAGTTTTGTCTAGGATCCTTGGATTAACCCTTGGCCAAGTGAAAGGGACCCTCCAGGCCTTCACAGATGTGACCAAGGAATTGACCTACAAACAAATGTCAGGTCAAAGTCAAGCTGTTCTCTGACATGCAGCAAGCTGATTTATGCAGCTCTTTATCACTTAGCAGTCTCTTAATGCTTCCTGTCTCTCCTCAGTCTCTGACTTTCAGCCTATTTTGGATGAGTTTTGGCCCATGTTCCTCTAGCTCTTGGACATCAATCATGCTGTGACCACACTGGTTGACTCAAGGACGTGCGTCTTCCTTTCATTACATAAATAACTTTTGCTTTATGATGAGCTCTGTCATGCAGTTAGGAGAGAATTGATTGACCACATAGCCTTTTGCATTTTACCCAGTCTAGTCTCCCTAAAGTCCATGCTGATGGAGATTTATAACTAGTTAGTGTTGGGGGATTTGGAATAAGGTTTGGGAGGACAGGCTTGTTTTTGTTTTTTTCACACCATTGTTCCCAGCACATCTTTATCTGTTCACAGCCATAACAAAAACACCCTACTAAAAGTGAGAATTCATTAGTCTAAAAAAATTACAATATATACTCTTTCCAAACAGCACCAACTATTATATGCATCATCTTAACCACCTTTATAGAGTTTACTGAAAGTCATTGCTTCTCCGCCTTTTGGCTAAGATCAAGGGTAGAATTTACTGAAAGTCACAAGTGAGACTCTAATTTTATACTTTTGATGGTTTGTTGTTGTTGTTGTTGTTGTTGTTTTTTGAGATGGAATCTCGCTCTGTTGCCCAGGCTGGAGTGCAATGGCGTGATCTCGGTTCACTGCAACCTCCAATCTCCTGGGTTCAAGCGATTCTTCTACCTCAGCCTCCTGAGTAGCTGGGATTACACACACATGCCACCACGCCCACCTAAATTTTGTAATTTTAGTACAGATGAGGTTTCACCTTGTTCCTAGACTGGTCTCGAACTCCTGACCTCAGGTGATCCACTTGCCTCAGCCTCCCAAAGTGCTGGGATTGCAGATGTGAGCCACTATGCCTGGCCTGATAGTCATTCTTATGCAAATAGTTTGGACTGGAAACATCAATAGTGATAACTGTAACTTCTAATTTTGTACAATAGTAACTGAGTTAGTGTTTAATACAATATACCCAGTCTATATCACATGTGTATTTGGTATGTTTATAACCCAACACACTGGCATATGAAATGGATTAAAGGGAGAGTCTCCATTTCTGGATTCTTTGGAAATGTGATTACTTACAACCCGTCTTTAACATGTAGGAAAACCGTTTTACTTCGATTATTTCATATCAAGTTCGCAACTTGCAAAATTAAGTGGAGGATAGGCAGTTTTCTTAATAAACTAATACAGAAAACAACATTGGCTTAATTTCAGAGTAATCTTTTTAAATACATTATTTTTATAGTTAACTGAAACCACTTTTCCAATTTGTATTTATTCAGAGGAAAAATTTTTAAAAGTCACCTTGGACTGAAGACCAGCATCAGTTTATATGGTGTGAGTTCTTACCATTTGCCTTAGATTGCACCTACACTGACAGAAGAAAGTAAAAAGGTAAGCAATTATCTTAGGATTGTACTAGTAAAAATTATACCAATTATATCTACTTGGTGTAGACAGCCCAGGCTGTCTTTCAGCATAGGAAAATTGGTCATGGGTAGATTTTTCAGGGTGACTTAGTTTGAGACCAAGAAATAGTCATTGCTGTTTTTGTCAAGTATAAAATAGATTCCAGAATGCATTCCTTCATCCTCGAAGGCCCTTCTCATTAGCATTGGACCTAATTATCTAGATATAATTTGTTAAAGGTTTTACACTTCTTTAAAGAAGGCTACTGAGTCACCAGCATTTAATATTCATTCATTCATTCATTCATTCATTTAACAACTATTCACTGAGCACCTACTATCTGCTAGGCACTGAAGATACACCAGGAACCAATATAGATTAGGTCCAAGCTCTATGGATCTCACAGATTATAACCACAGCAACATTTGCTATGTGTCATTAAGAGTTTGAAACTTTAATATCTTAACCTAATATTTATATTTTTCTTATCACTAAAGAAAAAACTATTATCAATAAATTTGATAACTGATAAACTCAATGTGACTATGTTTTTATCATATATCCTTTGTTCTCTCTTTACCTGTGACTTTGCTAGCAGTAAATTCTTTTTAACTTCATTAGCTTTTCTTTTCCCTTTCCCACAGATCCAGCAGTTGAGGGAGCACTGGCTTCATGGTTGAGTCATCATTTTGCTAAATTATGTAATAAATTCATAAATACTAACAGTGGAAAAACTAAGCAGTGGAGGGAAAATCCACTGTTTATCTTCATCTCCCAGTCTCCCAGTATTTCACCAGTGGTATCAATTATGAAATGTCAGACTCATAGGGAATGGGAGACAGAGCTGGTCAATGATCTGACCAAGCATCTGATGATGATAATGTTTTTATTATATAAGGAGACACTTAAAACTGTATAAATAGACATTTTATTGTTTTCCTCTAAATGTGTTTAACTCTAAAAATGTTTTAGTGCAAAATGTGTTAGCAGTTAGCAATTGTTTGTTATACTAGTGATCCAACATCTGTTAACAATGAGGTTCTGGCATACCATCTGTATTAGTCCATTCTCATGCTGCTATAAAGAACTGCCTGAGACTGGGTAATTTACAAAGAAAGGAGGTTTAATTGACTCACAGTTCTGTGGGGCTGGGGACACCTAGAACATTTACAAGTATGGCAGAAGGGGAAGCAAACACATCCTTCTTCACATGCTGGCAGGAGAGAGAATGAGAACCAAGTGAAGCGGGGAGTCCCTTATAAAACCATCAAATCTTGTGAAAACTTACTCATTATCATGAGAATAGCATGAGGGTAATCACCCCCATGATTCAATTATCTCCCACTGGGTCCCACCCATGACACTTGGGGATTATGGAAACTACAATTCAAGATGAGATTTGGGTGGGGACACAGCCAAACCATATCACCATCCCACATGAGTAATTCTGAAGAAAAGGAAGCCAGAGTAGCAGGATAGCAGTCACCCCAAAATAACCCTGAGACTACAGCTTTGGGCAGAGCAACCCCTAGGCAAAAGCTATGAAGTGAGCAGAGCTGTTTATCCATTAACTCATCTGTTCTATACCCATCTATACTGGCTATGATATTCCAACATTATGCACAAGGATAAACAAGATTTACTTCCTGCCCAAAGAAATTTACACATTTTAGCTTCCTTCCTAAAGTCAGCTTCCTGAATTTTCCACACTTACACACCCATAAGGCCAGTATCCTACTGTTCTTTGGCCTCTTGATTTCCTCCTCTTATCAAAAACTCTTCTTAATTAGCTACAAGTTGGGAATAAACTAATAGTTAATTCATACTAAGGTGTAAAAGACTATATGGCTGAACACATTGTATTCTACTATCTTTCTCAGAGGTGTTTGCATTTTTAGAGAAAGGAAGCCTTAAATTTGAAGCAGTGAAACTAATGGTGGAACTCCAGGTATTAGTAAAGCAATAGCAGAGACTTTTTTTTTTTTTGAGACGGAGTCTCACTCTGTCATCCAGGCAGGAGTGCAGTGGCATGATCTTGGCTCACTGCAACCTCTGCCTCCTGGGTTCAAGTGATTCTCCTGCCTCAGCCTCCTAAGTAGCTGGGATTACAGGCACACGCCACCACATTGGGCTAATTTTTTGTATTTTTAGTAGAGATAGCATTTCACTATGTTACCCAGGCTGGTCTCGAACTCCTGACCTCGTGATCTGCCCACTTTGGCCTCCCAGAGTGCTGTGATTACGGGCGTAAGCGACTGCACCTGGCCAATAGCAGAGACTTTTTCCCCGAGTGTATATAGTTTCCCAAGATCCACCATTCACAGATAAGGCCAGGCTTGATTTTGAGTCTTGAATGCTCAGTTGACTTTTAGATATGAACCCTAGATAGGAAACCAGGCTGACTACCTTTTTTTTTTTTTTTTTTTTTCTGTCCTAGCGTAATTAGACCAAAATCCTTTAGGCATAAGGGCACATTTCCTTTTTAGTCTCCAACTAAAGAAAAGTTTTCATGGCTTTTTAAAGTTTATTATCCACTTATTTGTCCAACAAATGCTTGTTGAGTGCCTGTAAAATGCCGGTCATAGTGTTAAGCAAAAATAAACTTTTTTTTTTTTTTTTCTCATTCACTCTGTCACCTAGGCTGGAGTACAGTGGCTCAATCTTAGCTCACTACAACTTCTGCCTCCTGGGTTCATGCGATTCTCACGTCTCAGCCTCCTGAGTAGCTGGGAATACAGGTGTGAGCCACCATGCCTGGAGAATTTTTGTGCTTTTTGTAGAGTCTGGTTTTCACCATATTGGCCAGGCTGGTCTCGACCTCAAGTGATCTGCCTGCCTTGGCTTTCCAAAGTGCTGGGATTACAGGCATGAGTCACCAGACCCAGCCAAAAAACTAAACATTTCTATTGGCATTAATAACACAAAACATAAAATGGATAAGTTTACATTTGACATGAATATGTGGTATACTTATTTATTTATTTATTTTGAGACAGAGTCTCACTCTCACTGTTGCCTAGGCTGCAATGCAGTGGCATGATCTTGGCTCACTGCAACCTCCGCCTCCCGGGTTCAAGTGATTCTCCTGCCTCATCCTCCGAAGTAGCTGGGATTACAGGCATGTGTCACCACACTGGGCTAATTTTTTCGTATTTTTAGTAGAGATAGTGTTTCACCATGTTAGCCAGGCTGGTCTCAAACTCCTGGCCTCAAGTGATCCTCCTGTCTCAGCCTCCCAAAGTGCTGGGATTACAGGCATCAGCCATGGCACCCAGCCTGTGATGTACATATTTAAAGAAAACTGTGTAACCTGACTTGGGAACATAATAGTCCAAGGACATATTCATATTATAAATAATTTTCCTCAAATGTATATGTTAGTTTAACACAGTCTTAACATTTGGGATTTGACAAAATGATTCTAATTACCAGTAAGAATAAACAAACATGTGAAAGGAACTAGTAACATTTCAAAATAGAAAAGTCTGAGCAAAGCATGCCTTACCACATATATAGCTACAGTAATTAAAACTATGGGTCCTGGTGCAGGGATGGACAAACCACAGAAATAAAATAGCACATGGACAGTCCAATATATACAGGAAATTAGCGTGTGATATGGTTTGAATTTTCCCCTCCACAATTCAGGTGTTGCCAATGTGGCAGTATTAAAAGGTGGGGCCGGCCAGGCACGGTGGCTCACGCCTGTAATCCCAGCACTTTTGGAAGGCCGAGGCAGGCGGATCACCTGAGGTTGGGAGTTTGAGACCAGCCTGACCAACATGGAGAAACCCCATCTCTTCTAAAAATACAAAATTAGCCAGGCATGGTGGCACATGCCTGTAATCCCAGCTGCTCAGGAGGCTGAGGCAGGAGAATTGCTTGAACCCGGGGAGCGGAAGTTGTGGTGAGCCGAAATCGCGCCATTGCACTCCAGCCTGGGCAATAAGAGTGACACTCCATCTCAAAAAATAAAAATAAAAATAAAATTTAAAAAAGTGGGGCCTTTGAGAGGTGATTGGGCCATCATGAGGCTCCTTCCTTGTGAATAGGATTAAGTACCCTTATAAAGCGGCTTGATGAGGGAGTCAGACCTGTTTTTTGCCCTCCCACCTTCTGCCATGTGGGGACACAGCATTCCTCCCCTCTGGAGCATGCAGTTTTCAAGGAATCATCTTGGAAGCAGAGACTGGACCCTCAGTAGACAACAAACCTGCCAGCACCTTGATCTTGAACTTCCCAGCCATCAGGACTGTGGGAAAATAAATTTCTATTCTTTATAAATTACCCAATATCAGGTATTTTGTTATAGCAGCACAAATAGACTAGGACAGCAAGTGAGTAAAAGCGGAGGAGAATGGCAAAAAAAGAGAAAAAAAAAGGCAAAAGAGACATGAATCTAAAAATGGAAAAGCAAACTGGAAAAATACTTTATATATGTGTACTGCAGATGGGATTAATAACTTTATATATAAGCAGTTATCTAAGAAAAACATAAAAATTCCAAGAACAGTGGACAAATTATATGAATAGGAAAATCCACAAAATAAACAAAAATAAAAAATAAAGAGATAACATGCATGGGAAATATGTTCAATTCACTTGTCATTAAAAACTGTTGATTAAAATAAGAACTTATTTTTGGCTGATGGGTGAAAATATAGTAAAATTGGTAATACTCAGGACTGATGAGAGAGCACAGAAAACATATGCAAAGCTATCCTATCAACATTGTTTATAATACCAAAAGATTGGAAACATCCTAAAGCTGTTAAGTAGACAATTCATTAAACACTATACTGTAGCCAAACGAGATAGTAGAGAATGATTAAAAATGATAACAAATAATGTTGATATAAAGAGCTGTTTTTTATGTGTACTTTGATTACTTTCTGAAATAGTATGTGTATTTTTTTTAGAATAGATATCGCAGATATATATAAACAAAAATTTGAAGTTTCCCCTACTTACCTGCCCTTCCCTTCCGTCTCATTCCCTGTTGTTAAAAATCTGAGCCTGGGCAACATGGCAAAACCCTGTCTCTACAAAAAAAATACAAACATTAGCCAGGCATGGTAGCATGCATCTGTAGCCCCACCTACTCAGGAGGCTGAGGTGGGCAGGTCACTTGAGCCTGGGAGGTCTAGGCTGCAGTGAGCGGTGTTTACACCACTGCACACCAGCCTGGAAGGCAGACCAAGATGCTGTCTCAAAAAAAAAAAAACTGGTTTGTATCCTGTCAGATATTTTTTTTTGAGATGGAGTTTCACTCGTTGCCCAGGCTGGAGTGCCATGGCGCGATCTTGGATTACTACAACCTCCACCTCCCAGGTTCAAGCGATTCTCCTGCCTCAGCCTCCCGAGTAGCTGGGATTACAGGCATGTTCCACCACGCCTGGCTAATTTTGTATTTTTAGTAGATGGGGTTTCTCCATGTTGGTCAGGCTGGTCTCAAACTCCTGACCTTAGGGAATCCACCCACCTCAGTCTCCCAAAGTGCTGGGATTACAGGTGTGAGCCACCGCGCCCGGCCCCTGTCAGATAATTTTCTGTACAAATAAAATCATATATCCATGTGTCTACATAGGGATTTTTATTTGTGTCTACATATAAACATACAGGATTTTGTTGTTGCTGTTGTTGAGACAGAGTCTCACTCTGTCGCCCAGGCTGGAGTGCAGTGGCGCGATCTCGGCTCACTGCAAACTCTGTCTCCCAGGTTCATGCAATTCTCTGCCTCAGCCTCCCAAGTAGCTGGGATTACAGGCACCCACAACCACACCTGGCTAATTTTTGTATTTTTAGTTAGCCTCCCAACGTGCTGGGATTACAGGCGTGAGCCACCACACCCTGCAGACTTTTTTTGTCTGCAGGTGCGCACACGCACACACACACACACACACACGCCCCTCCCTCTACCCCCACTTATGTGTGTTTTTTTGTTTGTTTGTTTTTTGAGTCAGAGTCTCACTCTGTCACCCAGGCTGGAGTGCAGTGGTTCTATCTTGGCTCACTGCAGCCTCTGTCTCCCGGGTTCACGCAATTCTCTGCCTCAGCCTCCCAAGTAGCTGGGATTACAGGCACCCACAACGATGCCCGGCTAATTTTTGTTTTTCAGTTAGCCTCCCAAAGTGCTGGGATTACAGGCGTGAGCCACCATGCCCGGCCAACATACAGGAATTTTAAATGAAATATGGGTCATACTATATATATATATAATTAAATAACTTGCTTTTTCATCTACAATATATCAAGAATATCTATGATATATTAAATTAAAAAAATAAGTGAGGCCGAAGTGGGTGGATCATGAGGTCAGGAGATCAAGACCATCCTGGCTAACACAGTGAAACCCTGTCTCTACTAAAAATACAAAAAATTAGCCAGGCGTGGTGGCGGGCACCTGTAGTCCCAGCTACTCGGGAGGCTGAGGCAGGAGAATGGCATGAACCTGGGAGGCGGAGCTTGCAGTGAGCTGAGATCATGCCACTGCACTCCAGCCTGGGTGACAGAGCAAGACTCTGACTCAAAAAACAAACAAACAAAAAAACACACTTAAGTGGGGGTAGAGGGAAGGGCGTGTATGTGTGTGTGCATGCGCGTGTGCACCTGCAGACAAAAAAAGTCTGGGCAAATAGATTCCTTAGTGGAGAGAATACTGATTTTTTTGGGGGGGGGGGGTGGTCAGGGTCTCGCTCTGTTGCCCAGGCTGGAGTGCAGTGACATGATTGTGGCTTACTGCAGCCTCAACCTCCCAGGCTCAGGTGATTCTCCTACTTCAGCCTCCCTAGTAGCTGGGACTACAGGTACATAATACCACGCCTCGCTAATTTTTGTATTTTTTGTAGAGATGGGGTTTCACCATGTTGCCCAGGCTGGTCTTGAACTCCTGAGCTCAAGTGATCTTCCTGCCTTGGCCTCCCAAAGTGCTGGGATTACAGGCATGAACCACCACACCTGGCCAACTTTTATGTTTTTGATATATATTAATATATTCCTGTTGTTTAACTTTTGAAAATAATGAATATATATTACTTTTTAATATTACTTTTACAACCATAATCAAATCTGTTTTCATTACAAAGGGAAAAAATAACCACAACTCTACTGGAAAACCTGTAAGCCAGCATTTGGTTGAGATCTCACTGATAAATGGTTATTACCCTTATGACCTCCTGCCATCTCATAGTCTGCAAGTTAATGTTAATATTCTATATTGTTGTAAATGAAAATGTGAACTACATAAACTATATATATTTAAAGTGAATTGTGACTTCATTTAGGATTTCTGGATGAGATGGAGCTTGCATTTTTCTGGTTTATTGACTTGGATAGTTATTACTAATAAATCCAGCAATAACAGGATGAATGAAAGCTACCACAACAGGAAGGAATTAAAAACCGCAATCATTTTGTTGCCATTTTTGTTATTGCCATAGGTGGTAAGATTGATTTCCTTTTTGAATCCAAGGAACTGAGCTATAAATGACCCTTCCAAGGTGAACACGGTGAGAAAGCCTTCTATGCACAGTCAGCATTCTCTACCATCCATTTTGTTAGTCTGCAGGGCTGCAAGAAAAAGGGCCTTCATGGTGTGTAGACTGAGTCGTGGCTAAACTGGAGCATTTACTTGGGCACCTCTACAGCCCCTTCAGTGTCCTTTTTCCTCTGAGGATGAATACTCTTCTACTCCCACACTCATTTTCTTTATAATATCTGCTTTCAGAAAAAGTCTGAAATGTACTTATAATGTGCCACCACCTAAATAGGGAACAAACCTAGGGAAGTGTTGGGGCTGGAATGATCAAGTCTGGCACAGTCTCTAGACCTTGACTAAATATCTGAAGATGAGAGCTCCAAGACAACCTGCCCCTATATCTATATAGAGTGATGAGTTTGTAGCTATAATAAAATATTTTACCCATAAAGTTCTGGCCCTATGGATGTGGGTGTTTTTATGCCTTTGTGGGTGTCTTTCTATGTTTGGCCTTGCTTTTTATGCCCCTATTTCTTTTTCTCTCTTCATTTCTTTTCTTTTCTCTTTACTTTTTCCTCTTAATTGGCCATAATATATTGCGAAAGCTGATTTCTTATTGACCTTATCAAGTAATTATATTTTCTATGTACTCTGTGTTAAGAATGAAACTTGGCTGGCACTTATTTGGAGGCTAGGGGTCAACTATGTTTTATATTCCATTATCACTAATTGACATTGCATTATTCATTTATTGGTTTATTTCTCCTAATATTGTGTAAACACCCTGAGAGCTGGGCCTTGGTCTCATTCTCTGCTGTATCCCAATGGGGTCCACTCTGCAGCCACAGGAGAGGTCCTTCATTTACCCTGTCCCAATCCCAATCCTTTCCTTTTCCCCTGAAAGTAACTACATCTTGAGTTTTATGTTCATTGCTTTCTTGCTTTCTTTATAGTTCTGTCGCCCATGATGCACCTCTAAACTCTGAAGCTTAATTTGCCTTCTAACTATATACATCTTTTAAGTCTCTTTTACCTACCCCTTCAATCCCCTTTGCCCCACCTTTTTCAACTTACTTCTGAAAGAAACTGGGTTGTTTTATCTGACTTGTAGAGTTTCCCACATCTGTATTTTGCTGATTGCATTCCCATGTAATTTACACTTGTCTGTCTTCTGTATTTTCTATAAATTGGTAGTGAGATTATGGCCTTGATCAGATTCAGGTACAATTTTCAGGCTAGACTCCTTTGTAGGTGACTTGTAGAAAATATGTAATAACTGATTGTCTCTCTCTGTGTGATGTTGGCAACCACTGATCCATTAATTCATCAGAAATTGAAAACTTCTCTACTTCTACTTGCTTACTTCGTATAGAAAAACAGAATAAATGCTTAATGAAAGTGCATCTTTAGGTGTACAATATATAAAACAAATATATACAAATAAGAGAACTTACTAACCATAGACCTACAGTGAAAGATCTACTAAAAAGACATACTTCAGTTAGAAGAACAGTAAACCCAGGAAGAAAAAATTAGATGTAAGCAAACATGAAAAGCATAGAAATTGATAAGTTGGTAAGTACAATTAACTATCAATATAAAAAATAATTTGAGGGTTAAAAATAATATGGGGGCCAGGTGCAGTGGCTCACGCCTGTAATCGCAGCACTTAGGGAGGCCAAGGTGGGCAGATCATCTGAGGCCAGGAGTTCAAGACTAGTCTGGCAGACATGGCAAAACCCCGTCTCTACTAAAAATATATAAATTAGCTGGGCGTGATGGCATATGCCTGTAATTCCAGATACTCAGGAGGCTGAGGCAGGAGAATTGCTTGAACCGGGAGGTGGAGGTTGCAGTGAGCTGAGATTGCGCCATTGCACTCCAGCCTGGGCGACAAGAGTGAAACTCCATCTCAAAAAAATAAATTAAAAATAAAAACAATAATGTGGAAGTACTTACTAGGTAATTAAAGCTTGTTTAGCTTTGTGTCTTGTTCAGGAGAAGGAAAAAACACTGTGTATGTAATTGGAGACTTTATAGGAAAAATGTAGAGATATTCATGTTAAAAAAATAGAAATGCTATGCATAGCCTTAAAACCAACAAAGAAGGAAAGAAGAATATAGAAAATTTCATCAGTCCCAAAGAAGCAACAGGAATAAAAAGAGAAAAAGAAAAAAAGAAAAAGGGTAGTAAAGCAAAGACCTAAATTAGGTGGTAAAAATAAATTTAAATATACCAGGATGACTGACTATATAAGTTTATTAGATAGAATTCATTTACTAATAGATAAAAATCATCTCATTTGATTAACAAGCAAGCAAACAATAGTGTAAATAGTTCAAGGAGCCCACTTAAAACCATCCAGAAATTTCAAGATAAAAGTAAAGAAAAATACAACAATCAAATACTAATAAAAAAAAAGAGTATGCAGAAATGCTAATAACATAATGGAATTAACAGCAAATGAATAGAATTATTATTATTATTATTATTTTGAGACAGAGTCTCGCTCTGTCACCCAGGCTGGAGTGCAGTGGCACAATCTCGGCTCACTGCAACGTCTGCCTCCCAGGCTAAAGCGATTCTCATGCCTCAGCCTCCAAAGTAGTTGGGATTACAGGCACCCGCCATCACACCTGGCTAATTTTTGTATTTTTAGTAGAGATGGGTTTTTGCCATGTTGGCCAGGCTGGTCTCAAACTCATGACCTCAAGTGATCCCCCCAACTCAGCCTCCCAAAGTGCTGGGATTACAGGCATGAGTCACGAATAAAATTTAAGATGAAAAGCTTCATTTGGGGTAAAAATGAAAACTTTTTAATGATAGAATAATTTAAGTCAGGCGTGGTGGCTCATACCTGTAATCCCAGCACTTTGGAAGGCCGAGGTGATCGGATTGCTAGAGTTCAGGAGTTCGAGACCAGCCTGGGCAACATGACAAAACCCCATCTCTACAAAAAGTACAAAAATTAGCCAGACGTGGTGGCGGGTGCCTGTAATCCCAGCTACTTTAGAGGCTGAAGTGGGAGGATTGTTTGAGCCCAGGATGCAGAGGTTGCAGTGAGCTGTGATCAAGCCACTGCACTCCAGCCTAGGGGACAAAGTGAGAGTTTGTCTCAAAAAAAAAAAAAAAAAAAAGAAAAGAGAAAGAAAGAAAGAATAACTTAGTATGAACCAGCACATCCCCAGCTGTGGTGGCTACAGGAAGAAACTCCTGTTTGAGAAAAGCAGAGGGAAAAGTAAAGGGGACTTTGTCTTGCACCTTAGGTACGATCTTGGCCACAGTGGGTGTAGAGCAAATAAGAAGGCTCTTAGAGTCCCTGAGTCCAGGCCTAGGCTCTTGGACTGCATTTCTGGACCCACCCTGGGCTAGAGGGGAGCCTACTGCCCTGAAGGCTGTTTTGTTTGTTTGTTTGTTTTGTTTTGTTTTGAGATGGAGTCTGGAGTGCAGTGGCGGATCTCAGCTCACTGCAAGCTCCGCCTCCCAGGTTCACACCATTCTCCTGCCTTAGCCTCCTGAGCAGCTGGGACTACAGGCGCCCGCCACCACGCCTGGCTAATTTTTTGTGTTTTTAGTAGAGACGGGATTTAACCGTGTTAGCCAGGATGGTCTCGATCTCCTGACCTTGTGATCCGCCCGCCTTGGCCTCCCAAAGTGCTGGGATTACAGGCTTGAGCCACAGCGCCCGGCCTTGAAGTCTGTTTTTGTTTGCTTGTTTGTTTTGTTTGTTTGTTTTGAGATGGTGTCTCACTCTGTCGCCCAGGCTGGAGTGCAGTAGCACAATCTCTGTTCACCGCAACCTCCACCTCCTGGGTTTAAGCCATTCCCCTGCCTCAGCCTCCTGAGTAGCTTGGATTACAGGTGCCCACCACCACAGCCAGCTAATTTTTGTATTTTTAGCAGAGATGGGATTTCATCATGTTGGCCAGATTGATCTTCAACTCCTGACCTCAAGTGATTCTCCCGCCTCAGCCTCCCAAAGTGCTGGGATTGCAGGCATAAGCCACCACGCCCGGCCTGAAGTCTGTATTTTTAGTAGAGTCAGGGTTTCACCATGTTGGTCAGGCTGGTTTTGAGCTCCTGGCCTCAAATGATCTGCCTGCCTCAGCCTCCCAAAGTTCTGGGATTATAGGCATGAGCCACCGCACCTGGCCTAATCATTTCAATTGATTCTGAAAAAGCATTTTATAAAATTCAACATCCCTTCATGATAAAACCCTCAAAAAACTCGGTATAGAAAGAACATACTTCAACACAATAAAAGCCATGTATGATGGACCCACAGCTAGTATCATACTGAACAGGGCAAAATGAAAAGCCTTTCCTCTAATATCTGGAACAAGACAAGGATCTCCACTTTCACTACTGTTATTCAGCATAATACTAGAAGTTCTAGCTAGAGCAATAAAACAAGAGAAAGAAATAAAGGTCATCCAAACTGGAAAGGAAGAATTCAAATTATACTTATTTCCAGATAATCTGAGCTTATATTTGTAAAAGCCTTAAAAAATGCACCAAAAAAGTATTACAATTGACAGACAAATTCAGTAAAGTTGCAGAATAAAAAAATCAATATACAACAATCAGCATTTCTATATGCCAACAGTGAACAGTCTGAAAAAGAAATAAAAAAGTAATCCCATGTACAATGGCCACAAACAGAATTAAGTACCAAGGAATTAACCAAAGAAATGAAAGGTCTCTATTATGAAAACTATAAAATGCTCATGAAAGAAACTGAAGAGGATACCAAAAAATGAAAAGATATTTCATGTTCATGGATTAGGAGAGTCAGTAGTGTTAAAGTGTTCACACTACTCAGAGCAATCTACAGTTTCAATGCAATCCCTATCAAAATACCAGTGACATTTTTCAAAAAAACAGAAAAAGGAATCCTAAAATGTATATGAAACCGCAAAAGACCTAGAATAGCCAAAGCAATCCTGAGCAAAAAGAATAAAACTGGAGGAATCACATTATCTGGCTTCAAATTATACTGGATAGTAACCAAAACAGCATGGTATTTGCATAAAAACAGACAGACCACTCGAACAAAGTAAAAAACCCAGAAGCAAATCCACACGCCTACAGTGAAGTCATTTTTGACAAAGGTGCCAAGAACATACACTGGAGAAAAGGCAGTCTCTTCAATAAATGGTGCTGGGAAAACTGGATGTCTATACATGGAAGAACAAAACTAAACGCCCATCTTTTGCCATATACAAAAATCAAATAAAAATGGATTAAAGAAAAATCTGAGATCTCAAACTATGAAACTACTGCAAGAAAACATTGGGAAAACTCTCCAGGATATTGGTATGGGCAAAAATTTCTTGAGTAATACCTCACAAGCACAGGCAACCAAAGCGAAAATGGACAAATGGGATCACATCAAGTTAAAATGCTTCTGCACAGCAAAGGAAACAATCAACAAAGTGAAGAGCCAACCTACAAAATGGGAGAAAATATTTGCCAACTACCCATGTGACATGGGGTTAATAACCAGAATATAGAAGAAGCTCAAACAACTCTGTAGGGAAAAATCTAATAATTCTGTTTATAAATGGGCAAAATATTTGAACAGATATTTCTCCTAAGAAGACATACAAATGGCAAATAAGTATGTGTAAAGGTGCTCAACATCACTGATCATCAGAGAAATGCAAATCGAAACTACAATGAGATATTATCTCACCTATGTTAAAATGGCTTTTATCCAAAAGAGAGGCAATAACCAAATGCTGGAGAGGATGTAAAGAAAAGGAAAACCTTGTACACTGTTAGTGGGAATGTAAATTAGTAGCCCCGCTATGGAGGTTCCTCAAAAAACTAAAAATAGAGCTACCATATGATCTAGCAATCCCACTGCTGGGTATATAACCAAAGGAAAGGAAATCAGTATATCAAAGAGATAACTGCATTCCCATGTTTGTTGCAGCTCTGTTCACAATAGCCAAGATTTGGAAGCAACCTAAGTGTCCATCAACAGATGAATGGATAAAGAAAATGTGGTACATATACACAATGGAGTACTATTCAGCTATAAAAAGGAATGAGATCCTGTATTTGCAACAACATAGATGGAACTGGAGGATGTTATGTTAAGAGAAATAAGCCAGGCACAGAAAGACAAATGTCACATGTTCTCACTTATCTGTGGGATCTAAAAATCAAAACAATTGGACCAGGCGCGGTGGTTCACACCTGTAATCCCAGCACCTTGGGAGGCTGAGGTGGGCCGATCACTTGAGGTCAGGAGTTCAAGACCAGCCTGGCCAACATGGTGAAGCCCCATCTCTACTAAAAATACAAAAATTAGCCAGGCATTGTGGCAGGTGCCTGTAGTCCCAGTTGCTCAGGAGGCTGAGGCAGGAGAATCACTTGAACCTGGAAGGCAGAGGTTGCAGTGAGCTGAGATTATGCCACTGCACTCCAGCCTGGGTGACAATGAGACTCCGTCACACACACACACAAAAATAAATACGTAAAAATAAAAATAAAAACAATTGAATTCATGGAGAAAGAGGGTAGAAGAATGGTTACCATAGGCTGGGAAGGTAGTTGGTTGGGAGGAGGTGGGGATAGCTAATGGGTCAAAAAAATAGAAAGAATGAATAAGACTTAGTATTTGATAGCACAACCAGGTGACTATAGTCAATAATAAATTAATTGTACATTTAAAAATTTAATAACTAAAAGAGTATAACTGGATTGTTTATAACACAAAGGATAAATACTTGAGGGGATGGATACCCCATTCTCCATGATGTGATGATTACACATTGCGTGTTTGTATCAAAATATCTCATGTATACCATAAATATGTACATCTACTATATAACCACAAGAATTAAATATAAAAAAATTTAAAAGAATTTATCAGAAGAGATAGGAATAAAGAACCATAGTTGTAAAATAAATAAAAGGGAAAATGATAGAATTAGAAGGATGATGAACCAAATCTCAATCAAAGAAGAAGATGTTAACCCTCCTCTAACGAATAGATCAAGCTGGCTGAAAGAAATAAAATTAGTAAGCTAGATTGAATTGATATAAAAGAAATAGAACAGAGCTTGCCACCTGATGGGCCACAAGATATTGATCCCCATAAGCAATACAGTGGGCAGGGCAGGATCTGGGTTGCTGAAGCCTCTGCACAGTGACAGACTATATTAACATTAATCAAGCAAGGACATGGGGAGATGGAACTCTCATGTATTACTTGTGGAAGTCTAAATTGTTATAACTGTTTTTGGAGAGCTCTTTGGCATTATCAAAGTTGGAGATATGCGTTCTCAGCAATTCTACTTGTAAGTCTATACCCTAGAGAAACTTGCATGTGTGTGCATAAGTAGATATGAACAGGAACATTCCTTGCAGCGTTATTTTCAAACCTGGGAAACAACTGGAAGTAACTAACATGTCCATCAACAGGAAAGTGGATTTACTAAAATGAAATTCTAAATAGCAGTTAAATGATGTAGAGTAATGTATAAATATGAGATAAACTACAAATATATACTGTGATGAGAAAAGAGAGACTGCAGAATGTAATGATAACACTAAAAATTTTTTTAATGTGCTGTATTTTATTACATAAAATTACAATCAGTAAAATAATATACTAAATTAATTTTAATTTAATTTTAACTAAATTTAAAAATGGTTTTCTTTTATGATAATGCAGAAAATTACTCTGAACACTTAACTCATGCGTCACTCAATATTATAAGTTAAACACTTATAAACATTATGCAGCTTACATTTTAATGTCCTTACTGTTCTAAAGGTCATAAATAATGCTGACCTAATAAAATATTTCATATCTCTGATGTAGCAACAATTGATGCTATCACATGTGAATACAATAGAAATGAAAAAAACAGCTTGAAGTAATTTGTGAGTTCAATTACATCATTTACTTTTCAAAAAAATCTGTTATTTTTTTCAAGAAAAAAAGTGTACTTTGAATGTGATTATAACTCTCCAAACAACCTTCTACTCCTTTTAAAGTTATATACAAATAGGCCAGGCATGGTGGCTCCTGCCTGTAATCCCAGCAGTTTGGGAGGCTGAGGCCGGTGGACCACCTGAGGTCAGGAGTTTGAGACCAGCCTGGCCAACATGGCAAAACCCTGTCTCTACTAAAAATACAAAAATTAGTTGGGCATGGTGGCATGTGCCTGTAATCCCAGCTACTCGGGAGGCTGAGACAGGAGAATTGCTTGAACCCAGGAGGCTGAGGTTGCATTGAGCCGAGATTGTGCCACCACACTCCAGCCTGGGTGACAGCAAGACTCTGTCTCAAAACAAAACAATAAATAAAGTTATATACAAATAATTGATCTAACAGCTTTAGATTTGGGTTATTTTCTATACTGAACACTCTGATTTAGTGTAATAGCTGAAGTGTCAGGACCACATGTTGATTTTAGCTGAATTGTCCTTCACTTTATTTTTCATTTATAAATACATTCAAGTCAAGCCAGGTTTACATGACTTAGGTAGAATTAATCAGTCAACAATTGCACCTTTATTGAATATTATCTCTGCAAGGTACTGTAGGAAATTCAAAATAAATATAAGACATTTTCCTTATTCTCAAAGAATTTAAAATCTAATCCCACGCTGGGCATGGTGGCTCATGCCTGCAATCCCAGCACTTTGGGAGGCTGAGGCAGGAGGACTGCTTGAGCTCAGGAGTTTGAGACCAGCCTGGGCAACATGGCAAAACCTCATCTCTATAAAAAATACAAAAATTAGCTGGACATGGTGACACATACCTGTAGTCCCAGCTACTCGGGAGGCTAAGATGGGAGGATTGCTTGAGGCTGCAGTGAGCCGTGATTGCGCCACTGCACTCCAATCCTAGAGGTGAGACCAACAGAGAACAATAAAACCATGTGTGGTCTACCTTGTATGCTATGTGTTATGAGAATTTAGAAAAGTTGGAGATCAGGGTGGGCTCTGGTAGCAGTTGATAAAGGATCATGAAGTGAGTGAAATCCGAGCTGGGTTTTTAAAAATAAGAATTTACCCTGGTGCAGAGATGGAATTTAAAAGTAAGACTTTCCTTGAGTTATGTTCTTGTTTCATATCTGAGGAATATGCACTTTTGTCAACCATTGTACTGGATTTAAAAGCAACTCAACCCATTAAATATTGGTCCAGTGGGGAACCTTGGGATTGGGTAACTCAGTGCTTGGTTCTTTCTCTGCCCCAACTCTTTACTAGGTTGGAAACCTAAATTGGAGTAAAGATCATTCCATCCTTCTTTCTCTCCCCTCAGAATCTGATATAACTTATGGCAAGGAGCTATACCCATTCAGATGTACAAAAGTGAAAACAAGAATTTACTAAACACATGTTGAGGTTTAGTAGACATGGACAGTCAGGATTCAGAGGGTCCGTAAAATGGAACGTCAGGCTTGAAGTCTGTTCTCTCTGGCTTTCCCATCTCTTTCTTCCCTTTCTTTTTCTGTGTCAATTCCTTGTCTTTGTTGTGTGGCTTCCTCTGTTCACTTGAAGATAACCGAAAATGTCAGCCTTGATCTATCTAAACTTTATTGATTGATTTTTTTTTTTTTTAATAGAGACAGAGTCTCCCTATGTTGCCCAGGCTGGTCTCGAACTCCTGGGCTCAAGGGATCCTTCGGCCCTGGCCTCCCAAAGTGCTAGGATTACAGGGGTAAGCCACCACACCCAGCCAGATCTATCTAAAGTTTAGATGCACATTTCTTTTGCTTTTGCAAGTTCACGTCTTGGAATTTGTACTGTAGATGCTCATACAAATGTGCAAAAGCTAAATGTATCAGTATCTTTGGGAAAAAAACTGAAAGCAGCCTAAATGTCCATTACTGAAGGACTATGTAAATAAATTATGGTATACATATTTTTTTTTTTTTTCTGAGATGGAGTCTCGTTCTGTCTCCCAGGCTGGAGTGCAGTGGTGTGATCTCGGCTCACTGCAAGCTCCGCCTCCCGGGTTCACGCCATTCTCCTGCCTCAGCCTCGCGAGTAGCTGGGACTACAGGCGCCTGCCACCACGCCTGGCTACTTTTTTCTATTTTTAGTAGAGACCGGGTCTCACCGTGTTAGCCAAGATGGTCTGGATCTCCTGACCTCGTGATGCGCCCGCCTCGGCCTCCCAAAGTGCTGGGATTACAGGCATGAGCCACCACACCCAGCCTTTTTTCTTTTTCCTTTTCTTTCTTTTTTTTTTTTTTTTTTTGAGATGGAATCTCGTTCTGTCGCCCAGGCTGGAGTGCAGCGGCGCGATCTCAGCTCACTGCAACCTCCATCTCCTGGGTTCAAACGATCCTCCCAAGTAGCTGGGATTATAAGCATGTGCAACCACGCCAGCTGCTTTTTTTTTTTTTTTTTTTTTTTTTTTTTTTTTTTTTTAGCAGAGATGGGGTTTCACCATGTTAGTCAGACTGGTCTCAAACTCCTGACCTCAAGTGATCTGCCAACCTCGGCTCCGAAAGTGTTGGGATTACAGGTGTGAGCCACCGCGTCCAGTCAAATTATGGTACAGTCATTCAGTACATTTCTAGTGGTCACCAATATTTCTTTTCTTTTTCTTTCTTCTTTCTTTTCTTTTTATTTTGAGACAGGGTCTTGCTCTTTCACCCAGACTGAAGTACAGTGGTGCGATCACAGCTCACTGCAGGCTCCGCCTCTCAGGTTCAAATGATCCTCCCACCTCAGCCTTCCGAGTAGCTGGGACTACAGCCATGAGTCACCAGGCATGGCTAAATTTTTTTTTGTATTTTTTGTAGAGATGGGGTTTTGCCATGTCGCCCAGGATGGTCTTGAACTTCTGGATTGAAGCGATCCTCCTGTCTCAGCCTCCCAAGGTGCTGAGATTGTAAGGCGAGCAGCACTGTGCCAGGGCACTGGTCACCAATATTTCTCGATTACCTCTTCTGAGTACATGGGGGGAATATACATGTCTTCCCCTTTGAGGTTTAGCTGCCAATGTGATTTGCTTTGGCCCCTGAAATTTGAGAAGCGTTTTAGCAGCCCATTGAGATTCTCCATGCTCTCTTCTGCTGCAGCAATTGTAGAAACACATATTGGGATGGAGGCCCATGAGATGCTAAGCATCCCAGACCACTGATAGAGGACAGCAGATTTCACATGCACAAGAAATAAACTTGTATTCTGTTAAGCCACTGAGATTTTGGTAGTGTTTATCACAGCATAACCTACATCATTTTGATTGACACTGTATACTGTGCAGTCAGTAAAATAAGTGTGTGAGATATATATGTATATATATATATATGTTGTATATAATATATAATATAGAGATATATTTATATATTATATATGTTATATATAATATATATTAATATAGATATATATTTATATATTATATATGTTATATATAATATATATTAATATAGATATATATTTATATATAATATATATTAATATAGATATATATTTACATATAATATGTATATATAATGAAATGGAAAATGTCCAAGGTATTTTAAGTAATAAAAAACAAGGGACATAGCTATATAGAATTATTCTATTTGTAATTTTTTTCAAAAAAGTTATCTATAGAAAAAGAAAGACTGAGGAACTCTTGCAAATCAAAGGGACCTAAAGAGGCTGACAAATAAATGGAGTATATATCTTGGATTGGATCCTGGACCAAAAAAAGTTCTTTCTCTTTTACTGTAAAATATGCTAGTAGAGGCTACGTGCAGTGGCTCATGTCTGTAATCCCAGCACTTTGGGAGGCCGAGGTGGGCAGATCACAAGGTCAAGAGATGGAGACCATCCTGGCCAACATGGTGAAACCCCATCTCTACTAAAAATACAAAAATTAGCTGGGTGTAGTGGCACGTGCCTGTAGTCCCAGCTGCTTGGGAGGCTGAGACAGGAGAATCGCTTGCACCTGGGAGGCGGAGGTTGCGGTGAGCCGAGATCATGCCACTGCACTCCAGTCTGGCAACAGAGTGAGATGCCATCTCAAAGAAAAAAAAAATGCTAGTAGAGTAGTGAAATTTGAATAAGGTCTGTAGATTAGGTAATATTACATTGACGTTAATTTCTCGATTTTTATACTTGTGCTGTGGGAATAAAGGAAAATGTCTTTGTTTTTAGGAAACACACTGATGTATTTAGTGGTAAAGTGGCATCATATTTGCAATTCAATCTCAAATTGTTCAGAAAAAATATATATAGAGAAAGGATAATGAAACTAAAATAGTAAAATGCTAATATTTGAGGAGTCTGGGTGAAGGGTATGTTTTTTGTGCAATTTTTGTCATTTTTCTATAAGTCTGAAATTATTTCAAAACAAAATCCAAAAATATCTCTCTACATACATATATGTGCTTATGTATGCTTAGAATTTGTTTTAAACTATAGAATATGGTTATCTTTGGATAGGTAAATGGGTAGATGAAACTGAAGTCATGGGGCTGAAAGTAGACTTTTACTTTTCTTCGGGTTCTCTTGTATTCCACTTGAATTCCCTAGAGATAATAAACGTTTATTGTGTTCAAGCATGAAGTTTTGAGGTGATTTCTTTTGTAGTAGTAGATAACTAATATACCAGATGACTCCTTGCAAATTATAAACTGTTGTCAGAGAAAGACAACAACCTAAACCACAGCCAAAAGAGTAAGAGAATTTATGAAGATTCAATTATAGCAAAAAACAGAATTTCTGGAAACATTAAGCAAAAACAAAATTAGTTTTCTAATTTTATAATTTAGTAGATAAATTTTAAAGAAAGGCTGGTAATGGTGAAAACTGAATTAGTGGTCTAGAAAATTAAATGGAAGTAAGATTTCAAAACACAGGGTAAAATAGTAGAAGAAAGATTTTAAAATACAGAGAGGAAATAAGCAATGGAAGTGGTGAAAAAATGTAAAAGACTTGGATGATAGATAGTGAAGCTGCAACATGTAAATATGGTTATCAGAGGCAGAAAATAAATGGAGGAGAGGCAATAATTAAACAAAAAAAAAAGAAGAAAATGTATCTGAGTTAACGAACAATTTGAATTAAAAGATTAAAGGTTTAACTGAGTTTCAGTTAGTTGTTTTTGTTTGTTTGTTTGTTTGTAGACAAGCTCTTACTCTATCAACCAGGCTGGAGTGCAGTGGCTTGAATATGGATCACTGCAGCCTCAACCTTCTGGTCTCAAGGGATCCTCCTGTCTCAGCCTCCCCTACAGCTGGGACCATAGGTTTGTGCTACCACACCTGGCTAATCTTTTTTATTTTCTGCAGAGATGGAGTCTTATTATGTTACCCAGGCTGGTCTCAAACCCCTGGGCTCAAGTGATCCTCCCACCTCAGCCTCACAAAGTGCTGGGAATACAGGCATTAGCCACTGTGCCCAGCTTTCAGTCAGAGTGATTAAAAAATAATGGCAACAGTGACAACAATGTATACCTCCATAGAGGCATATTCTGGTAAAAATCTAGAACTCCAAGAATCAAAAGTAATAACCTTAGAGTCTGTTGGATATAGAGATAACATTAGTCTAAAAGGAAAAATATCAGCCCGGCTTCACATTTCTCATCAAAAAC
Organism: Pan paniscus; assembly: GCF_029289425.2. Lineage (NCBI taxonomy): Eukaryota > Metazoa > Chordata > Mammalia > Primates > Hominidae > Pan > Pan paniscus. The sequence continues at coordinate 108,208,475 of NC_073253.2, forward strand.
CTGAAGCTAGAGAAAATAAAGTAAAATTCACAGACTACGGAAAGAACAAACAGTGCTACCCAAGTATCTTTACCCAGTTGATCTATTGTTTGTCTATCAGAGTAAAAGAAAGGTCTATGAGGATCTACAAAGATTCAGAGATCACAGAAGTGCCACCTTGATGATACAGACAACAACTGAATCAGAACTGCAGTAAGGAGGGCCAGCACACTAATTTACTGTTAGGTAAAAATGAATCTGACTGTGTTCCAGAACCCCTTGTGTGTGCATTCAAGATAAAATTAGTAAAGATGAATACATAAAAATGAATTGATAAAGATTAATACCATGAATAGAGATAAAACCCAATTATTGCATCTTTTATCAAGATGCAATAACTAAAAAGAATAGTAACTCCAATGACTGGGGGCAATAGAGGTGACTACAAGAGTGGACATGCTCATCTGTTAAGTTTGGATCTAGAAGTTCAATACAGTCCATTGGGAACACAATCTGGCAGTACCTATTAAAAAGTATTTATTTGTTTCTATTTTCTTTTATTTTTGAGATAGGGTCTTGCTCTGTCGCCCAGGCTGGAGTGCAGTGGCATGATCTCGGCTCACTGAAACCTCTGCCTCCCAGATTCAAGAAATTCTCATGCCTCAGCCTCCCGCATAGCTGGAATTACAGGCATGCACCACCATGCCCAGCTAATTTTTGTATTTTTATTAGAGTTGGGGCTTTGCCATGTTGACCAGGCTAGTCTTGAACTCCTGGCCGGAAGTGATCCACCCACCTTGGCCTCCCAAAGTGCTGACATTACAGGCCTGAGCCATGGCATCCAGCCTAAAATTTAAAGTCTGCATTCCTTTGCTCCTCTAATCTCACTGCTGCTAGTTCTTGGAAATAAGGGCACCAGTACATAGGAACTTGCATACAAGGATTTTTACTGCAGCACTTTTTGTAGAGACAAAAAACTAAAAGTATATACCTTTCAAGAAGAAACTATTGACTAAGTTATGGTATTTCCACCTCATTGAATATTAAGCAACACAGAATATTAGCTACTTAATAGAATGAGTGAACTCTCTATCAATTGACTTGGAGAGATGTCCACTGTGTGTTTTTACGAAGAAAGGGAAATGCAGATAAATTTATAGTATTTTATTTGGTAAAACAGTGAGGAGAAAATCCCTATGTATATATGTTTGTTTAGAGAGTAGGGAGAAGGTATGTGAAGATACACACTGGGTTTGTTAACATTTCTAGGAGTAGGGGAATGGGGTTAGAAGGAAGAGGACAGGAGAGGTAAGTAAGATTGGGGACATAAGCAGGGCAGGGGAAATGAGCAGTAATCCAGTATTCTTCATAAGCAAAGCACCTGTTAGAGTGGGCTGATGCTTTGCAAATAAAACTTTAAATTTGTGAAAACTAGCATTTTTTAAATAGTTTTTATGGTTGTTTTCTAATTATAGAGCTCTGGCAGAATGGATGTTTTACCTAAATTAGGGATGCATGCTGTATTATTCAAGTTTAGCAATGCAAATTTTCTTCTGTAGGAAATTTAACGAACAGAATATTTTAATATGGGTACTGAAACAATGCCAAACCAGCAGTTCTTTTGCAACCTGGCAGTCTGCCTGTTGGTCATTATTTGCCATTCTTTCCCAAACAAATATCTCTGAAGAAATGGCATTCCAAAGCCAGAGGTAGATAATCTTTAAGATTTATATACTTTTGGTTCACATAAGCTCACTATCGTGAAAATAATGGTATATGTGGGCAAATGTATGGAAATTGACAGTCCACTTTTACATATTAGTAATATAAAGGCTTGGACTTTTTAAGCATAAAAATTGCCTACATTTCAGAGCTTGCAGTGAGCCGAGATCGTGCCACTGCGCTCCAGCCTGGGAGACAGAGCGAGACTCCATGTCAAAAAAAAAAAAAAATTGCGTATATTCTTTATTTCCAGCGGAGTCCTTTCACTGATTTGTATTAATTTTTCATATTCAAAGTTAGGAAAATTAACTTTTAGAAAGTCATTTACTACTAAAAATAATGAAACTCTTTTAAGTAGTAAAATAGAGTATACTGATTTTTGCTTAAAAAAGAAATTTCTTGGCCCTGTTGCTGGCCACCTGGCTCTCTGTCCTTAAACCAAATCCATCCCTCAGAGGCCACTAGCCAGCAAAGGCCAGATGCAGACCCTCCCAGTTTAATCAGAACAGTTGCCAAAATCTTGTTCATTTCCAACCTGATCTTTTATTTCTCTGTCTCTGACTTGGAGAGTGTGGTCTCCTTACCCCACACTTCCATTCCAATTCCGCATCCCTTCCCAAAATTCTGATTCTGCTTAAGACCATCTACATGTGCTGTTTGTACTTGGCTTCCAGGGTGCAGTTTGACTTTCCAGTCTCTGAAATATTTTTGATCTGGACTGTTTCCATCTCTTTTGCAGGGTGCTTAGTCGTGCTGACAGAAAGTTACATGGGATGTAAAAATGTAATCTCAGGGTTGCTTGAAAAGTGTTGAATTGAAATGAAGCCTAAGCTGAGTGATTTTCAAGGTTAAAGGTCCTATTAGAGCCATTATATGGAAGTACTGCCAAGCAGATGGTTAAGTTGGTTACTCAGTGTTTCTTTATTCTGTGGGACTTGAGGCGCAGTGCCAAACCCTGCAGCTCAGATCTCTTTCAGGCTTTCCCTGTGTACCCTGGTGACTCACTGTTTTTTTAAAGATGCAAATAATGTTAGCGAACTGTCTAATTCAACTCTTCCCCCTTGGACCCATGAGACAGTTTTCTGCAGATAGCATATTTTACTCATGATATATCAATTTTATTATTGTAAATCAGAGTGTTCTCAACTTCTCTAAGTGTTGGTGGCCATTCTTGTTTGTGCCAAATTAGCAGGGTCTAAGCTTCTGTCTCTATTTCCAAGGTTACTGTCCTGCCAATCATCTTTTGCTCTCATCACTTTTTTTTAATGCTTCTTTGCTTTCCTAATAACCATGTATTCCAAATGTAGGTACAGACCTCTCCCTTGATTCCCCCAAAACATAGTGAGAGCAGACTTAGTGTGTTAGTCAGGACTCTTGGTTGCAAGAGACAAAAATTCTATTCAAACTGGTTTTAAAGAACAACAACAATGACAAAAAAGAGAATGTATTGGCTAAGGTAATGAAAGATCCAGGGAATATATGTAGTTTGAGGCTCGGTTGGATTCTAGGGCTCAAACAGTAAGATAAGAAATTACTCCATTACTCAGAGTAATGGAGTTTGAAAAAGAAAATAGAAGAGAAACAGAAAGTGGCTTCTCTTCATCTCTTTCTCCTGCTTTCTTCTGTTTTGGCTTCATTCTTATGCAGGCTTTCCTGAGTGGTAGCAGAGAAAGCACTGGAATCCCCAGGCTTATGTTCCCAGCACTTTGGCAAGCCCAACAGAAAGAAGAAGCATTTCTTTTCCAATCAGTTAAGAAGACATCCTCATGTTGGGTCTTTGGCAATTTGGCTTGGGTTCCTAGCTTTTTTTTTTTTTTTTTTTTTTAATGGAGTCTCACTCTGTCACCCAGGCTGGAGTGCAGCAGTGTGATCTCTATAGAATGAATAAGACTTAGTATTTGTTTTTTGTTTTGTTTTGTTTTGTTTTTTTGAGACGGAGTCTTGCTCTGTCGCCCAGGCTGGAGTGCAATGGCACGATCTCGGCTCACTGCAACCTCCGCCTCCTGGGTTCAAGTGATTCTCCAGCCTCAGCCTCCTGAGTAGCTGGGATTACAGGTGTGTGCCACCACGCCCAGCTAATGTTTGTTTGTTTGTTTAATAGAGACGGGGTTTTGCCACGTTGGCCAGGCTGGTCTCGAACTATAATTTTTTGTTGTTTGTTTGCTTGAGACAGAGTCTCACCCTGCCACCAAGCTGGAGTGCAGTGGCAGGATCTCGGCTTACCGCAACTTCCAACTCCCTGGTTCAAGTGATTCTCCAGCCTCAGCCTCCCGAGTAGCTGGGATTACAGACACGTGCCACCATGCCCAGCTAATTTTTGTTAGAGACGGGGTTTCGCCATGTTGGCCAGGCTGGTCTTGAACTCCTGACCTCCGGTGATTCACCTGCCTTGGCCTCCTAAAGTGCTAGGATTACAGGCGTGAGTCATCATGCCTGGCCTCCTGGCTTATTTCTTAAATAATCATGGTGACAAGTGCTCTTGGAGGTTGGAGTGAGGGTGGAGGGGTTAGAAAAGAGGAATCAAACCCACTCAGAGTACATGAATGAGAATGGGGGAGGAGATGCTCCTGAAGGAAAAACAGCTTTATGCTTCCAGAGAGAAAATGAATGCTGAGAAGTTTTTTTGTTTGTTTGTTTTTTGTTTTTTGTTTTTTAAAGAGGCAGATGCTCACTGCACTTGGACTTTAGCAAAGAAAATTACCTTTCAGAATAGGAAAAAGAATCCCCCTTAAAATGAAAGCATGTTGATATTCTGGCTCCTAGATCCATCTGTGCAGGGGCCTGCTCTTCCAGCTGTCACCCTCCTTAGGCCTCTGGTGCTAGGAGCATCTTTGAAATCATAGGTGACAGATGGGGATTCTCTGACCTGGAGCCCTACCCAGGCTGCAGGCCCTCAACTATAGCCTTTTTTTTTTTTTTTTCCTAAAAAGAGGAAATCCTTCCTGCCTGCTTCTTCTCTCTTCTTCCAACATCATAATCCTCTTTCTGCAGAGCCTCAACTCTGCTCAGAGGAAGATAAAGCTTCGCATCATTCTTCAGAGCTGTTTACCTTCAATTGTCTCAAACTCTTCTGTCTGTAAGAGTTTTGGAGCTTTAATTTTGTATGCTAAAAGGGCCTATTAAAATGTTTTTATCCAAAGAAAAGTGCACTCTCAAGCCTTAACTGAGAACTACCTTTGCCTCTACATGAGGAGAGGATTGCTTATGTCAGTTTGGACTACTGTCTACATATAACAGAAAAAAACCAGTATCATCGCTTAAACAAGGTAGACATTTATTTCTCTCTCTTGCTCAGTAAAAGAATTCTAGAAATAGGCACTCCAGAGCTGGTTTAGTGGCTCCAAGGTCATCAGGGACCAGAGAGTTCTATTTTGCTACTCTGCTCAGGTTACCGATTGCTGGCGACAGGAAGGGACAAAGAGGAAGGGGTGGCAAAGAGGCTTCTGCTTTCTTTTAAAAACTTCCCAAGGGTTCTAGACCACTGTTATGCTTGTATCTCCTTGGCCAAATGCAGTTTCACATCTAGCAGCATATGGCCGTGAGACAGACAAGGACATGTAGGCTTTTAAATGAGGCCTTTAACTGAGAGGAGGGAGGAGATTGGACATTGGAGAGGGCAGCTCCCAGTGATGGTGTCTGTCACATTGTTGACTTGCCAGTCAAGGGCTCTGTAATACTGACTGCCCTAGAACCCACTGTGCTGCTTTGATCTTGGAGGACCAGGATGCCTTTTCACTACCCTCTTTGCTGCTCTCAAGCCCTTATTTCAGCTGATATTTTGGTAGTCTATCTATGGCTCCTAAGATTTAGTCAATATAATTTTAGGATCATATCAGAAAATAGATTCAGGCAGTATGTATGAGAGCTCTGAAAAAACAGGTTTCAGTAATTTTAAGCAGTTGCTCATAGCTCCTATGTAAAGCTAAGAGGAAGGCATGTAAAAGTCATAGAAAAGTTTTCACTTGGAATATACTATAAATATTGAACACCCAGTCAGAAAATGGTTATAAAAGGGCAACATGAAGGAACCTGTGGTAATTAAATGTTCTGTGTCTTGACTGCATTGATTTCAATATCTTGGTTGTGATACTGTTTTGCAAGATGTTACCATTGCGGAAAACTGGGTAAAGTATATACCAAGTTTCTATTTTGAGAAAATTCATATCCAGTTGTAGGAAGATCTCTCTTCTACAATTTTCTCAAAATAGAAAGTTTAATTTTACAAAAAGTGAATGGCATATATTTTTTAAATATATGAGTCTGCTGTGTTGCCAGGCTGGAATGCAGTGGCTATTCACAGGCTGGACCATAGCTCACTGAAGCCTTGGACTCCTGGGCTCAAGTGATTCCCCTGAGTAGCTGGGACAGGAGTGTGCCACTCCATCAGCTAACAGCATTTTATTGTATTTAAATTATATCTCAATGAAGTTTTTTTTTTATTTTAATTTTTTTTGAAGATGAAACCTTGGCCAGGCGTGGTGGCTCACGTATGTAATCCCAGCACTTTGGGAGGCCAAGGCGGGTGGATCACCTGAGGTCAGGAGTTCGAGACCAGCCTGGCCAACATGGTGAAACCCTGTTTCTCCTAAAACTACAAAAACTAGCTGGGCATGGTGGTGGGTGCCTGTAAGCCTGTAATCCCAGCTACTTGGGAGGCGGAGGCATGAGAATTGCTTGAACCCAGGAGGCAGAGGTTTCAGTGAGCTAAGATCATGCCACTGCTTTCCAGCCTGGGCGACAGAGCGAGACTCTGTCTCAAAAAAAAAAAAAAAAAAAGATGAAATATTGCCGTCCCCCAGGCTAAAGTGCAGGGGTACAGTCATAGTGTAAGTGCTCAGTCTCGGACTACAATCATGTGCCATCACTCCCAGCTAATCAAGTTTTTTAAAAAGTCAATTGCATTTTGAATTGGGGCATTTAATAATGGTATTTTGCTTTGCAGTTTCAACTGTTATCATCAATTGTTTTTCTCTCAACTACTCAAGAAACAAGAAGAGGAAAAGTCCATTGACTTCTCAATAGGGTCTAGATTTTTTTAAAAACTTTTTATTCTAACTACTTGAAACTGCACCCAACTTCAATAATTACCACCCTTTTGCCTTATTTTATCTATTTGCCCTGTAATTCCCCCCAACGGATCATTTTAAAGCAAATCCCAGATATCCTGTTATTTTACCAACAAATAAGGATAATTTTTAAACTGGGTAATCCCATGCAAGAGGAACAAAAAAGATACAATTCCATAAATTCAAGTTAATGAAACTAGCAATTACCAAATGATAAAAATTTATGTCAGTGATTCCTGGAGATAGGAAAGTAAGGAGATGGGTAGACACAGAGAAGGGGCTACTAAACAAGGACACAGAGAGTATGGCAGGCAGAATAATGTCCTCCAAAGATGTCCACGTCCTAATCCCTGGAATCTCTGAATGTGTTAATAGCAAAGGGGAATTAAGATTGAAGATGGAATTAAAGTTGCTAATCAGCTGATTTTAAGATAGGGAGAGGATCATGGGATCATGAATTATCCAGGAGGGCCCAATATAATCACAGGGGTTCTTAAAAGTGAAAGAAGACCAGAAGGAGTGAATCAGAGGGAGGTGGAATGATGGAAAAGCTCAGAGATACAACGTCAGAAGGAATCACTTGTCATTGCTGCTTGGAAGATGGGGGAAGAGGAGCACGAGCTGAGGAAGTAGACGGCCTCTGAAAGCTGGAAAAAACAAGGATACTGATTGTTCCTTATAGCCTTCACTAGGGAGCACAGCCTTGCCAACACCTTGATTTTAGCCCAGTGAGATCTGTGTTGGGCTGCTAACCTACAGAACTGTGAGAACTTGTTTGTTTGTTTTTTGAGAGAGTCTCACTGTGTTGCCCAGGGTGGAGTGCAGTGGTGCAATCTTGGCTCACTGCAACCTCTGCCTCCCAGGTTCAAGCGATTCTCCTACCTCAGCCTCCCAAGTAGCAGGGATTACAGGTATGTGCCACCATGCCCGGCTAATTTTTTATATTTTTTGTAGAGATGGGATTTTGCCATGTTGGCCAGGCTGGTCTCGAACTCCTGACCTCAAGTAATCTGTCTGCCTTGGCCTCCCAAAGTGCTGGGATTACAGGCATGAGCCACTGCACTTGGCCATACGTTTGTATTGTTTAAGCCATCAAGTCTGTGGTAATTTGTTATAACAGCAATAGAAAACTAATTACAGAGTGAGATTGTATCACTGTTTGGCAGTGCTGTGATGACTAAAAGAAGTAACTCTAAGGGGGAGGTTTCATTGTGTGAGAAAGGGTTTCTTCAGAGTTCTGAGTCATTTAACCAGAAAACACTGCCATTTCCCTAACTCCTAAGAAGTGGAGTCCTATGTATGTCAAAAGCTGCAGTTTTAAAGTCATGTTCTTGTACTAAAAATATTACTCAGCAGTATGATGCAAAATTTAAAAATGGAAAAAAGGAATGAACACCCTCTGCTGGTAGCAGATAAAACATACTTGGCTTCCTTGTGTATTCTGGAAGTAGTTAGGTCTACCCAGGTGGGGCCTCTGGAGAGTGCCACACAACTGGGGATTTAGGAGGTACATGAAGAGCATGCAGCACAGAGTTATGGGGCCAAACTTAGCTGATGAGTTTACCAGTGAGTGATTGGAGAGGTGCTTCTTTGTATTTCTTTGGGTTGGTTTGTTCATCATTGTTTTTAACAAAACAACTTCTTTTAAAGAATTCATTGTAAGAGGTGCTATAAGACAAACTCCTTTTTCCAGTTAAGATGCTTACAAGGTCATTAAGAAAATAAACACCAGTCTTGGCCAGCCATGATGGCTCACGCCTGTAATCCCAGCACTTTGAGAGGCCGAGGCGGGTGGATCACCCTAGGTCAGGAGTTTGAGACCAGCCTGACCAATATGGTGAAACCCTATCTCTACTAAGAATACAAAAATTAGCCTGGTATGGTGGCATGTGCCTGTAGTCCCAGCTACTCAGGAGGCTGAGACAGGAGAATCACTTGAACCCGGGAGGAGGAGGTTGCAGTGAGCCGAGATCGCGCCACCACACTCCAGCCTGGGTGACAGTGAGACACCATCTCAAAAAAAAAAAAAAAAGAAAAGAAAGAAAAGCCAGCCTTTAGGATACTTACTCAACAACAAAATTTATTCAAAGATTCAACATAATAATTAGTGTGTATTAATAACTTAGTTTTGAAATTTTATTCAATGACAGGAAATTAATAAGCAGATTCTTAACTGTTATAGAAATTGTAGTTCTGATTTTTAAAGTTAAGATTTTTTTTTAAAGTTCAAAAATAATTTTACTTTTTCTAATTTGTTCCTCATGCAAAAGAAGGTTGTTAATCACTAGCTTAGAGCTTTTTTTGTTTTTTTTTTCGAGATGGAGTCTTGCTCTGTCACCCAGGCTAGAGTGCAGTGGCGCGATCTCGGCTCACTGCAACCTCCGACTCCCAAGTTGAGGCTATTCTCATGCCTCAGCCTCCTGAGTAGCTGGGATTACAGGCATGTGCCACCACGCCTGGCTAATTTTTATGTTTTTAGTAGAGTCGGGGTTTCACCATGTTGGTAAGGCTGGTCTCGAACTCTTGACCTCGTGATCCGCCTGCCTCGGCCTCCCAAAGTGCTGGGATTACAGGTGTGAGCCACCGTGCTCGGCTGCTTAGAGCTTTTTTACTTGGGTCTGACAATTCCATTTGTCCCCCTTCAACTGCTTCCTCCCATTCTGGGCAAATACATCAGTGCGTGGGAGTTAGACATGACAGGGAACAGGAAGGGGAGGGCAAAAGAAAAGAGGCATAGTCTAGAGTTCAAGAGTTGTTTTATGTGCAGTGTACATTTATACTTACTATGTTTATATTTCACATACATTTATATATTATTATACACATATTATATTTGTATTTGTTATAATATTTTATATCACATATATTTGTTTAATATATACACATAGGGCAAGCGAGCTCTGTATTAGGACTCTGGTGAAAGTAACAAAAACCTAACTGAGCTAGAATGAGTTCATCTTTTCCGACATGTTAGGAAGATGAGATTCACTCTTAGAAAGCAGAGATTCACTCTGATTTCATTTTATTTTGAGCCATGGTCTTGCTTTGTTGTCCAGGCTGGAGTACAGTGTCACTATCATGGCCCCCTGCATCCTTGACCTCCCAGGCTCAAGCAGTCCTCTCTCCTCAGCCTTTCAAGTAGCTGGGACCACAGGCGCCACCATGCCTAGCTAATCTTTTTGGGTTTTTGTAGAGATGGGGTCTCCCTATGTTGCTCGGGCTGGTCTCGAACTCATAGTTACAAGCAATCCCCCTGCCTCGTCCTCTCAAAGAGCAGGGATAACAGGCGTGAGCCACCACGTCTGGCCTCTTTCTGTTTTTTAAAAAGTGATTCTCTCTTACTCATTTTGAGATTTTGCGTCTCATCACCTCCTTCCTAGTCACCTCAGCACATATTTGGTGATAACTCATTCATTTTCCTATTCTTTGGTTAACAAATGTTTATAGAGGTCATAGATATGACTGAGGTATTCTAAGCACTGGGGGATTAGTGGATAAATTAGAAAAGATCCCTGCTTTTTTGTAACATATAGTATAATGGGGGAGAGGCATTGAAAATGTTTCAAATTGAAGAAGCATAGTATGAAGGAAACAAAGACATGTGATAGGTAATGACAGTAGAAACTATTTATTTATTTATTTATTTAGAGACTGAGTCTCATTCTGTCACCCAGGCTGGAGTGCGGTGATGCAATCTCAGCTCAGTGCAACCTCTGCCTCCTGGGTTCCAGTGAGTCTCCTGCCTCAGCCTCCCGAGTATCTGGGACTATACGCACGTGCCACCACACCCGGCTAATTTTTTTTTTTTTTTTTTTTTTTTTAGTAGAGACAGGGTTTCACCATGTTGGCCATGAACTCCTGACCTCAGGTGATCCACCTGCCTCGGCCTCCTAAAGTGCTGGCATTACATGTGTGAGCCACCACACCCAGTCGAGACTATTTAAATAGAGCGGCCAGGGAAGGTTTTTTGAAGAGGTGACATTTAACCCATACATAAAGGTGAAAAGGAGGGGATCATGGAAGGTAGGTGCAGCATTCCAGGCAGAGGGAGTGGTATTTGGAAAGAGCTTGGGGTATTTGACGAATTTCAAAAAGACTAATATGGCTAGAGTGTAGCAGAGACAGATGAAGATGGGACATAGGATGAAGCTAAAGTGACATTTAGTGCTCCATCGTGTAAGTTCTCTTAGATAGCAAACTAGAGTTTACTCTGAGGGTCATGAAAAATTTTAAGGAGGAGAGTGATGATTAAATTTATGTCATTTTTTCCTTTATTTCTGTAGAGACAGGGTCTTGTAAAGATGAGGTCTTGCTATGTTGCTCAGGCCAGACTGGGCTCAAGGGACTTCCTGACTAGCTGGGACTAGAGGCACATGCCACCATGCCCAGCATTCAAATTTGGGTTTTAAGATGATCACAGGCCAGCTGCAGTGGCTCGTGTCTGTAATCCCAGCACTTTGGGAGGCCAAGGCAGGAGGATTGCTTGAGCCCAGGAGTTTGAGACAAGTCTAGGCAACATAGTAAGACTGTCTCTACAAAAAATATGAAAATTAGGATGGGTGTGGTGGCTCATGCCTGTAATCCCAGCACTTTGGGAGGCCAAGGTGGGCAGATCACCAGAGGTCAGGAGTTCAAGATGAGCCTGGCTAACATGGTGAAAACCCATTTCTGCTAAAAATATAAATTATTAATTTTAATACAGATTAAAATTAGCTGGGCGTGGTGGTGCATGCCTGTAATCCCAGCTACTTGGGAGGCTAAAACAGGAGAACTGCTTGAACTCGGGAGGCGGAGGTTACAGTGAGCGGAGATCAGGCCATTGCACTCCAGCTTGGGCGACAAGAACGAAGCTCCATCTCAAAACAAAACGAATAAACAAACAAAAACAAAAATTAGCAAGGCATGGTGGCACACGCCTGTAGTCCAAACTACTTGAGAGGCTGAGGCAGGAGGATCACTTGAGCTCAAGGGTGTGAGGCTGCTGTGAGCTATGATCACACCACTGCACTTTAGCCTGGGCAAGAGAGTGGGAACTTGACTCTAAAAAAATTATAATAAGTAAATAAATAAAAGATTATTACTCTTTTTTGCTCAGGCTGGAGTGCAGTGATGCAATCATAGCTCACTGTAACCTTGAACTCCTGGGCTCAAGGGATCCTCCTGCCTCAGCCTCTGGAGTAGCTGGGAGTATGAGTGTACACCACTATGCATGGGGTTTTTTTGTTTTTTCTTTTTTACTTTTGTAGATACGGGATCTTACTATATTGCTCAGGCTGGTTTCTAACTCCTTCCTGGCCAGGAGCGATCCCCCAACCTCAGCTTCCTTAAATGTGGGGATTATAGGAGTAAGCCACCATCCCCAGCCTGATCATTCTTGCTGCTCTGTGGAGGACAGATTAAAACGGAGCATGGGTGCAAGACAGGAGACCAGTTAGAAGCCAGTTGAAGTAGTCTAAGTGAGAAGTGCTGTGGCCTGGACTAAGGTGGGGAAAGTTGAGGTGGAGGAAATGGGGATGGATCTTAGATATGTTTTGGTGGTAGACTAGTTAGGAATTGCTGATGTATTGGGCATAGTGATATATGAGAAAAACAGGAATCAAGATTCACTCTTAGGTTTTCTGATTTGAGTTACTGGATGGATAGAGGAACATATAAATTAAAATGATTTAGGCTCAAATAACAGCTTCGGCTTAAGAAATATTTGGTTCATGTAAGTTCAGAGGTAGGATAGGCTTTGGGTTTCACTTAGTTCTTGAGGAGTCCAGCTCCTGGTTAAAAACCTACGTGTGGTTTTTCAGGTCTGTCTGATTGCAGGTGATTACAAAGCCTCTACCTGGCAGCCCTCATGGAGGAAAGCTGCCCTCCCTTCCACAGACTTGGTGCACAGCTAGTGTGCTGCAGGCTCTGATACAGTCACGGGCCACATAACAGCATTTCAACCAACAACATATTCGAAGGTGTTGGTTCCATAAGATTATTATACCATATTTTGACTGTGCCTTTTTTGTGTTTAGATATTTTTAGATCTATAAAGCCTTACCATTGTGTTACAATTGCCTATAGTATTCAGTATAGTAACATACTGTACAAGTTTGTAGCCTGGGAGCAATAGGCTGTACTATATAGCCTAGGTAGGTTATGCCATCTATGTTTGTACCAGTATACTCTATAATGTTCACACAATGACAAAATCACCCAACAATGCATTTCTCAGAATGTATCCTGTTCTGAAACAACTCATGACTGTAAATATTTGCATTCCTATCCCTGGTGCCTCCTTCATTCCTAGGTTTCTTTATCTGAGGCCTTGTGCAGAGGATTTTTTTTTTTTTCTTTTGAGAGACGGTCTGGCTCTGTCACCCAGGCTGGAGTACAGTGGTACAATCTCAGCTCACTGCAGCCTTGGCTTCCCGGGCTCAAGCACTCCTTCCACCTCAGCCTCCTGAATAGCTGGGACTACAGGTGGATGCCACCATGCCAGGCTAATTTTTTTGTAGTTTTTGTAGAGACAAGGTTTTGCCATGTTGCCTAGGCTGGTCTCGAACTCAGTAGCTCAAGCAAACTGCCAGCCTTGGCCTCCCAAAGTGTTGGGATTCCAGGCGTGAGCCACTGTGCCTGGCTGGGGAGAGGGTTCTTTAGGCTTCTCTGCTGAGGCCTCCTTATGGGGAGGGGAGGGGAAACCTTGACATTCTTTTCCCGGTTGCCTAGGTACTCAGTACTTTTCCACTCTTAGCCTTTCCCCCTTGCCTTCCCCTACTCCACCTCAGAGTCCATAAAACTGCTGGAGCTTTTTCTTCAGGGATCCCTTAACAGTGATATGACTCCATGACCCCCTACATCCGTGCTGACTCATGTGACCTGCAGCTAGTGCACAATTCCATGGGGGAAATGGAACAGAAACAGTGGGTACTTTCTCTGTTTCTTGTTTGTATCATTGCAGTAAACGCTACTCTCATTTTTGGCTCGTTGGTCTAATTGGCTACTCTGATACCTATTAGCTCAGCTAGTGCTCTCTGTCTCTCTCCCAGCCCGTTTCCTGACAATTCTAGGTCCATTTTCCCACAGATCTTTCAGCTTTGCCCCATTCCACACATTAGCTTCAACCTCAAAGTGATAGTCAGTAGTAGTATATCAGTCACTGAGTACTGGCTGTAGAAGTTCCAGACATCATATCCTGACCTGATGACATCCAATGAAAGAAGAGAGACTTTTTCATCACGAGGTTTTAAGCAAGAGTTCTATGGTATACACTGACTGGACTATGTAGGTATGTACCTGTCCAGAGAATGGGTACATTTCCAGGGAATGGAGTGTGGTGTTTGACTTACCAACCAGATCTTGGCCTTTGAGCCAAAAGTGTTTCTGGCTTCCCCAGAGTCACATGTGCTGTGTGAGGGAAGCTAAGGGATACATGTCTTAATCAGGGTTCTGTTAGGAAAGAATAAGGGGTGAATTCAGGGCCTGCTATTAATACATAATTTGCAGAGCCTGTTCCTCTCATGAAAATATACAGCTCCTTATTCAAAAGGCAGGAAAAAAGTGTCACTAAAGGTGCTAGAAAGCCAGGTGAGGTGGCATACACTTATAGTATCAGTTACGCAGGAGGATTGCTGAGCCCAGGAGTTTAAGTCTGGCCTGGGCAACAAACTGAGACCTCATCTCTTAACTACAACAACAACAAAAATACTAGAATATAAAGGCTTTTTCTTTCTTTCACAGTTTCTCTCTTGACTTATGGTGTTTTTGATATTTAATGTCATTCTAAATAAAGATTAAAATTAAAATTAAGTAAAATTAAATTCATTCTAAGTAAAATTAAAATCATTACAAAGACTTTTTACCGTCTTTATATTATGCAATGCTGACTTTTTTTTTTTTTTTTGCTTTTTTATTTTTATTTTTTTTGAGATGGAGTCTCGCTATGTCGCCAGGCTGAAGTGCAGGATGCTATCTCAGCTCACTGCAATCTTTCCTCCCGGATTCAAGTGATTCTCCTGCCTCAGCCTCCCGAGTAGCTGAGATTACAGGCATGCACCACCACACCCAGCTAATTTTTGTATTTTTAGTAGAGACGGGGTTTCACCATATTGGCCAGGATGGTCTCGATTTCCTGACCTCATGATCTGCCCACCTCAGCCTCCCAAAGTGCTGGGATTACAGGTGTGAGCCACTGCGCCCAACCACAATTTTGGTTTTAAATGCAAATATAAGAAAATTTAACTTGTACGTGGAATCACTGAAATTACGTAATTCTTACTTCATACTTTGTACATGTATGATATATTTCATTGTTACCAGAACAGTCAAAATGCTGTACGAAAGTCAACTGTTTTTACGTCACTTCTTGATATGCACATACATATTCTACCACACTCTCTACCTTCTTATTGATGAGGAAAAAACTAAAAAGAAAAGGAAAAGATGGGTTGCTCTATCTTCCCCTTTCCTTCTATGTCATCATTTTCAGCATAAGGGGTTGGCTAAATCAGGAAAGCAATAGAAAAAGAATATGATAGAGTTTCTTGGTTCTTTGTGTTTTTAGACTGCCATTGTCTTCTTGCATTAGAACAAGTTCTGATACACAGGAAGCTTGACCTCCTAGGGCTGACAGCGACCCCACCTACTCAGTTGTAATGTGCCTATGTTGTTCTTACTCTGAATCTTGCTGAACTTTCATGCATTGTGAGTTCAGTGAAATTCTATTTAAATAGGACAATGCAAATGCTATATGCAAATGGCATGGCAAGGAGTGAGTGGACATGCATATTGCACATCTCAGCTCTGCTCATGCTCTATTGTCCCTCCAATTTTACTTACAAAACACAAGTTCAAAAACAAAATTGAGAATTTCAAGATGGTAACAGCAGAGCATTAAACCAAACATGGGGCCTTTCTGAGTGTAGGGTTCTGTGCAACTATACGGTTTATACATACACACACATGCAGCTGGCCCTGGGTAAATGAGTGCTGGGCATGCAAACAAGAATGACCACTACAACCTGCATTTACTGATTATGGAAAAGGGTTTGTGTGTAAAAAGAAAAAAAAACCCAACAACAAAAAAACAAGATACTTTATGCAGCAAAAGTTTATTTTTTGCTCATGCAGAATCTGGAGCAAATGCTCCAGGGTAGCTCTCCTCCAAGCAGTACACTCAAGGGTCTGTGCTTTTTCCAGTGTGACTCCACTATCTAAAGAGTTCTTTGCTTTCAGCTGGGAAGAGAAAAGGGAGAAATAAAAATTATGTGAAAATTACATAGAGCATTTCAGGAGCTGTGCTTTGAAGTTGGGTATATCACGTTTATCTTCATTCCACTGGTCAGAACTCAATTGCGTTTTTCCATCTAAATGCAAGGAGGCCTGTGAATCCAGGAAGAGGAAACGGGATTGGTGAGTGACATGGTTTGGCTGTGTCCCCACCCAAATCTCATCTTGAATTGTAGCTTCCATAATTCCCATGTGTCATGGGAGGCACCCGGTGGGAGGTAATTGAATAATGGGGGTGGGTCTTTCCTGTGCTGTTCTCATGACAGTGAATAAATCTCACAAGACCTGATGGTTTTATATAGGGGAGTTCCCCTGCACATGCTCTTTTTGCCTGCTGCCATGTAAAATATGACTTTGCTCTTCCTTTGCCTTCTGCCATGATGTGAGGCCTCCCCAGCCATGTGGAACTGAGTCAATTAAACCTCTTTCCTTTATAAATTACCCAGTCTCGGGTATGTCTTTATTAGGAGTGTGAGAACGGACTAATACAGTCAGCATCTAGTAAGACTGCCATAGAGATCAAGGGAGATTTTTGTTTCTTGGTAGATGTTACTAAAACATATTATATGCTGTGGGAGATATTATACTAGAAGGAGTGCGGGACTAACAGAAGGGGCAATTATGTGTTACTCTGTAAACATTGAGTTGAACCATAAGAACTTTGTAGGGATGTGAAGAAGCTTTGACAGACTTAATTTAACTTCACTCTATTTAATTATTTATTTATTTTTATTTTTTATTTTTTTGAGTCAGAGCTTCGCTCTGTCGCCCAGGCTGGAATGCAGTGGTGTGATCTCTGCTCACTGCAAGCTCCGCCTCCTGGGTTCACGCCATTCTTCTGCCTCAGCCTCCCAAGTACCTGGGACCAAAGGCGTCTGCCACCACACCTGGCTAATTTTTTGTATTTTCAGTAGAGACAGGGTTTCACCGTGTTAGCCAAGATGGTCTCGATCTCCCGACCTCATGATCCACCCGCCCTGGCCTCCCAAAGTGCTGGGATTACAGGCGACCTCACTCAATTTAAAAGGCCAATAAGCAAGTTAAATATTTTTTAGGATTCAGTGACAGCTTATTTTGTTGTGAGATTATTATATTTGAATATTATACTATAATATGCTGTACAGGCATAAACAATAGTTTTTGTGTCATTCTCCCTAAGGCAGAATTCCTGCTATGAGTTTAGAACTGAATGCTAGTCCTGACTCAATTACATACTGTTGCTTAATCATTAATCTTTGAGTCATTTAATCTTTATAAGCCTCATTAATCTTTGTCTGTTTCATGCAGTAATAAAGACTAAATGAGGCCAGGCACGGTGGCTCATGCCTGTAATCCCAGTGCTTTGGGAAGTTGAGGCAGGAGGATTGCTTGAGGCCAGTAGTTTAGGACTAACATAGGCAACCTAGTGAGACCCCTGTCTCTACAAAGTTTTTAAAAAAATAATTAGCCAGGCCTGGTGGTGCCCACTTGTATTCCTAGCTACTTGGGAGGGTGAGGTGGGAGATTGAGCCCAGGAGTGAGCTATGCCACTGCACTCCAGCCTGGGCAACAGAGTGGGATCTTGTTCCAAAAAAAAGACTAAATGAAATAGCATATTTTAAAACTATAAAGGTTTTAATCAACCTAATTATTTAAAAATCAAATCAGTATTATAATTTAAGAACCCTAGCATCTCCTGTTCTCCTGTTCCCTCAACTCTAAGCTCCCCTTTGTCATTCTCAGCTGGGTCCTGTGAACAATTAGATGGAATTGAGGCCTTGGTGTCCCTATTCACTTTAACAGGGATGGCACTAGGTTCAAGAGGCTGAAGAAGAGACACAGAGCTAGCAAATGAGGCATATGGTTTATTGAGGGGAACTTACATACAGAGCGGTCCACTAGAGGTGAGCTGGACATGAGAACAACATCACCTGCAGAAAGCATGCAGTTTATATAGCATTTTCATTTTGCACCCTCTCCCTAACAGCTTCCACCTGACAACTTTCATTTAGCCCAAAACAAAGGGCCTAGCCCTCCTGTGCAGCCTGCATTCCACAGGGCTCAGATGTTCCTCATAGATAAGGAATGAATCTTGGTTGTAACTGCAAACTCATTCAGGTTGTCTGCCACACAGGGTCATTCCCCTGGGTCTGCTTACGTTACTGCTGTCAGGTGCCTCTACCGTACACTTGGCTTCTTTGGAAGTCATGGCTTGGGGGGCTGCTATAAGGGTTGCACTAGTCCAGCTCCTGGAAATCTGTGAGGAGGCAGTGGAGGGATGGGGCATGGGCAAGATAATATCTTGGACCACAGACATCTCAGAAACTCTTAATAAGGCAGATTGGTTTAACACCATGTGAGAGTTTGGGGACTTCCTGGCCTCTAAGAGCCCAAAAGGAGTTGTATAGCTGCCCCTAAACTGGGAGACTAGAAAGGTAGTAAGAAGAATTCCTCCAGGTGCTTTAGCAAGTGCTTGGTAACCTGCTTGTTTCTATTAATATACCATTGGCCCATGTGGGTAAGCACCACTTTGCCTTGAACTGTTGTTCCACTGCCATCATTTAGAATACTCTAAAAACTAGACTTGAGCTCTAAGTGAGACAACTAAGAAAACCACTATGGTGACCCCCAGTCAGAGAAAAGACATTCAGTCAGAACAGGTAGAATGCACACCCAGCAAAATAGAACTGAAGGGGCTCACTCTTACCCTTACCAATCCATCCACTACACTGGCTGGAGGTCCAACTGCTAGTATCTGCATTTCTTTGCCGTAGGACTTTTTCTGGCCACCAGAGCCCATCTTGCTGCCCATGTAGCAGACTAGAGTGCAGACCCCAGGAGCTGCCTTCAACCAATGAAGGAAGTTGGTATATAAATCCCCATCTCCCTCACCCCTTGAGTGGGATAACTCTGAGGTATATGTTTTATACTGGCCACCAGAGTTCTCCAGTGACAGTAAGCTCCAGTTAACCACAGTGCTAATTTCCTTGATAATAAACCTTTTGGCTTTCTTCCCCTCCTTGACTCACTTTCCTGCTCTGCTACCAATGTTTCCCAGGATCACCTCCCTCACAGGCTATCTGCACTCAAAACCTTGTCTCAGTGCCTGCTTCTTAGGAAATCTAAAATAAGACTTGGACTGTGCTGGGAGTACTGAATAAAGCAAATGGAATACTGCAGCCTGTGCTTCTGTACTGGACTCCCAGAATACATGAAGCTGTGCCTGGAAGCATTTTCTCTTTAGGGAATTTCATCAGCAGAAAGAATTACGTACAGATACTGATACTATGTGTTTCCAACCAACAGCTCAGCCAGATCATCCTACAGTGAAGCTCTCAGGAAACAAGTACCATCTACAAGGTGAGAGCTTCCAATTAGCTTTCAAGGCACTTGACTCCAGGTCAAGGCCTTACTCTTAAGTGTGAGTGAATAGTCAAGGACTACAGAGGCTTCTAATAGGATAGATGAGATCAAGATAATAGCAAAAAGCAGCTGAGAGGAATAAGACTACTCAGGGAGAAGAAAACGTCAAAATCTACTATTAATATCCTCAGAAGGATAAAATAAAATATACAAAGCAAGAATATGACACCACAAGAAAGGGGCATTTGAAGAACAAAATAGAACTCTAAATAAGTAAAAACTCTGTAGTTGTCGGGAAGATAAATTTGAGGAATTCTCCAAGAAAGAGGGGAAAAAAAGGATGGAAAACGGGAGCAAAATAGATGGTGACGGGCCTCTTATGCCAAAGGAACTTGGGCTTGATCATACAGCAACTGAAAAGATAACTTGTTCCTATCTGAGTAAAACAAAACAAAATGTAGGCAGTTGCACAGGCCAAGAATGGAGGCA
This sequence comes from Pan paniscus, assembly GCF_029289425.2. Classification (NCBI taxonomy): domain Eukaryota; kingdom Metazoa; phylum Chordata; class Mammalia; order Primates; family Hominidae; genus Pan; species Pan paniscus. Next base: position 108,228,340 of record NC_073253.2, read on the forward strand.
GAGTCAGTGGTTAGGCAGCTCTTGCTGTAGTATGGAGAAATGATGCAAAACTGAAGTACACAGTGGCATGTGACAAATTTAGACAAAAGATGGGAGATTAAATGGTAGAACAGACTAAACTTGTGACGGAGCAGGTGTGTGTGGGCCTGTGGGTCTGATGTAAGAGGAAGAACAGATGGATCTAGTTTCTCCAAAGATCCCAAATGGATTGGACTCCATTAAGCAAGACGAGGAATGAATAAGGACGAGCAGGTGGGGATTGCTTTGTGCAGAGGGTGGAATACAGATCAGAGTTCAGCTTAAATCAGTATTTTCTAAGATTTTGCTAGATGCCAGATACTGAGATAAAGTCCTTGTCTTCATATTTGGAACCAGGTGCCTAAGGAAGCACAGAGGAGAGCCACCTCCAAAATGGATACCCTCTCCAAGGGTTTGTAGTGAAAGAGGCACAGCTCTTGGCCTGGAGTTGGTGGGGGCTGCGGTAAGTGCAAGATACTTGGTGACAGGAATCGCGAGCGTACTCTTGTGTTGTACGGATTCTCAGGGTCGGCCCTGCAGAGGAAAGAGCTCAGTCACCGCGAGGTCCTGCACAACATGCCAAAGTCCCGGATATGTGTCTCGGGGTCTACACCTAAGCCCCGACCCCTCTAAACTTCCCAGAAGCGCGCAGGAGGCATGGTGCGCATGCGTGTAGCCACCCCAAAGGCGGCGGGAAGTTGGTTTTCTGAGTAGCAACTGAGCAGCTTGAAGACGGATTGGAAGTAGCAGACCAATAAACAAACGTCTCATTGGCTTAGAGTGCTTAGAGTCCCAATTCTTCAGCTTCCCATTGGGCCTTTCAAGCGAGCAGGGGCGTGACTCCGGGGGCTCCGCCCCGAGCCTTGGCCCAGTCTTGGGGTCCAAGGCTGAGGGAGCGGGACGGAAGTGAGCGGGTCCCGCCCCTTCCTCTTCTCGTCTCCGTTGGAGTCGTCTCTGCCGCGGCTTCCTCGGCTGCCAGCTCTCCGGCGAGCCGGAGTCCTAGTGCCGTACTGTCAGTCCCCGGCCGCGCGGAGCCGGGATGCACTGTTCCTGCTGTGGGTCCTCATCATGGAGACCAAACGGGTGGAGATTCCCGGCAGCGTCCTGGACGATCTCTGCAGGTACCGCGCTACCCGACCCCCTTTCGCCCCCGTCGGGTTTTCTCAGTTTCGCCGACCCCCAGAGGCCTGTGGGTCTTCTTCCCCGCCCACGTCCATGTCCTCGCTTTCCGCTCCCGCCGCTGCTCGCTTTCCATCGTCCACCCTGCTCTCCGACGACACCGCCCCTCTTTCCGCCGCAGCCTCCCTGTTTCTCAAGGCCCTCCGTCCTTCCCCGCAGAACACCCGGAATTTCCTCATTTTTTAAGTTACTCAACTATTTTGCTTTCCCGCAGGCGTAGCCGCTTCGCCGGAGCCTGGGTCTTAGCGTTTTGCCGCCGCCGCCGCCTCCCTCTCCCATTGTTTTTTCTGCCTCTGTGACTTTTCCACGCCGTGCACCCCCTCCTCCCTGTGTCTCATTCCCCGATTCTGAAGGAAGACCCCCAGGGTAGTAATTTAAGGCTTAGGATCCCAGGTACGCGGACCTGCGCAAGGAGCAAATTTTCGGACTTATTCTGACGCCTGCGTGTTATTTGTCCGTGGCGTTCTCTGTAAATTCCTGTAAGGAATTACTTTTTTTTCTCATCCCTGGACTTGTCTTTGGGGGAGAGAGGGAAAAAGTGTAGCGCTGCTTTTCTTTTTATCCTTAATTATCCTATTTTAAAGGAAATTCTCAACCGCGGGGTTTTAACTCAGGATGTATACTTCACATGAGAAATTTTCTGCATTCTTCCCCCTTGTCAACTCTGATTTCAGATAGCCAAACACGTGTAGGATACTTAAAAATACTTATTTTCCGAAGGTAAAATTTGGGGTGCAGTGATACCCGGAGTTGTCGCCAAGTGTGTGTGGATTGTGATTACAAGTGATAACACCTTTTCGTTCACAGTTACTGTGTTTATGTTTTAAAAGGCAGGCTTTTAGTAGTTGTATTTCCTTCATGCAGTTTTTTTAAATGGAAAGTAAAGAACTGGTGTTTGTGGAGTTTTTGGTTTTTTGTTTTTTTGTTTTTTTTTTTGAGACGGAGCCTCTTTCTTTTGCCCAGGCTGGTGTGCAGTGGTGCGGTCTTGGCTCACTGCAACCTCTGCCTTCCGGATTCAAACGAGTCTCTGCCTCAGCCTCCCTAGCAGCTGGGATTACAGGCACCCGCCACCACACCCGGCTAATTTTTGTATTTTTGGTAGAGACGGGATTTCACCATCTTGGCCGTGCTGGTCTCGAACTTCTGACCTCGTGATCCACCCGCCTCGGCCTCCCAAAGTGCTGGGATTACAGGCGTGAGCCACCGCGCCCGGCCTGGAGTTTCTGCTGTGCACCAGGCACTACCTTTACATGTATTGTTTTATTTAATCCTCAGTCAGCCGTGTTTGGTAGGTGCAGTTAGTATATTTCCATTTTCATCTGCGCAAACAGATTCAGGAACTTTGTAATTTACATAAGGTCACATTCATCCTAATTCACAAAATCAAGATTTCACACCTATTCCTTTTTCTTTCCAGTGCCTGTGCTTTTTCTCTCATACCAAGGAGAAGTAATAAGCCTAACGTTTTAAACCTCACGAAAGTACATACAGAAAAGTAAATAGCCTAATTTTGCAACTAATACAAATGGCGTTGTACTTCTTTGGTGATGGTAGATTTATAATTTTTGAAGTATGGTAGATTCAAATGAACCACTGAAAAGGCACTTAGTTTCTTGTCCCAAATAAAAAAAAAAAAAAGGAAAAAGAAACTGAATTTGATATGTGTATGTGGGTAAATGACTAGACGCACATCAACCAATAGTGGGATTATGAGATTGTGATCTTTATTTTTTGTTTCCAATATTTTTTATGCATTTTATAGTTAGAAAAAAATTGAAGATAAGTATTTAGAAAGGTGATCAGTAACTAGCTGTGTGTTAATAGGGTTAAGAGTTGATTTAGAAAAAGATGTGGTAATCTTAAACATTTTACAGACATCAGAGCTAGTCTTCCTTCTAGTATTGGGGTTAATTTGCATATTATCTAGGATTACATCATTTAAATAAGTGATGTCAGCTGTTAACGATTTTATGTATGGAACCTATTCACAAAATAATTACGTTGTATTTTGTAAACAATGTTAAGCACCTGTCAAGTGTTAAAGATAGTTGGTTTTCCAGTGAGTGTATTTAAGCTGTTAAACAAATATTTTTGAGTGGAGTAACATTTTTTTCCTTTCAAGAAATTTCTTTTTGCAGTTACTGTTTTTGGCTGTATAAATAAGGATATGATATATTTAAAAATTAGGGCTGGCTGTAATAATGAAACCAAATAAACATTTCTCAAAACTTCAGATTTTAAAATAAATGCCATTTTCAAGTTAATATTTATAGCTTTGATTAATTGAAAGATTTTTAATGTTACTGATTCAAGCTTTTCATTGTAGACTAAAACTTTTTTTTTACACTTAGAATTTGGTAAACTTCTGTAAAAATAAAGCTTAATTTGAGGTTAATTTTTCTGAACTTCTTTGCTCTCTTTTATGTACGTCTTGATTTATGAATTCAATCTAGGTGCTTGTTTTTACTCCCTTCATTTTTTGCCCCAAGTCTGTTGCTTATTATTAGTGTATATAGGAAGTTTTCTTTTGTGTTACTTTGTTTTTTGATAAATTACATGTTTCTGTTAAATCTTGCCTTTTGATGTGGAGAGCAGCAGACTTAAATTTTCAAAATGTGACTTTGTAACCTTTAGACTGCTCATAACCTAAGGCTGATGCTTTAGTATGTAACATTCTATTTATTGGAATATTGTGCAGCCATTCTAAGTTCCTCAGGCAATTAGCACACAGTAAACTGAGGGAAAATATTTGTGTGTTGAAAAGATGTACACAGTATACTGAGTGAAATACTTATTTAGTCCCTTGGTGCCTTTTGTGAAAACAAATTTTTAAGTGTGTGTGTGGGTGGGGAAGGGGTATATGTATTCGTATGCCGAAAGAATATGCGCCAAACTAATAACACTGGTTACTTTCTGAGTGGAGTAGAATTAGAGGAGAGGAAGGGAAGAGTTTGGTCTTAAAATATTCTAGTGAACAAAAAATGCTTTATAATTTAAAATGTATGTGTAAAGGTGAATCTGCAGCATTTTATGGTGATACTTGTTTTTGATGAACCATGATTTTTGATATTAAAACTCAAATACAGAGTTTTTCAATACTGTTTAAACTAGCTTATTAAAGAATTGAAAAGCAAGGTTTTAAAGTAGAAACTGAAAAGTTGGTTGATTCAAATCTTAGAATTTTTTTAAAGCCCTTTTTAAGAGTTGGGTATAGTAAGGCCACACTAGTGTTAAAAGGAGAAAGGTATTTTCTGGCAACTAGTGTTGCTGCTATTTTGGTGATAGCATAGGTTAATTAAATAATTTGTGCTCATCTTCAGCTAGCCATGTTAGTGTTGAATTCAACCGGAACATTTTTCTACTAATTGCAATCCTTGTGCTAATGTCCTGTTTGTAGGAACACTGAGAAAATAACATTTCGTGTGATGCAGTTTTTTCCGTAACAAATTGTAATGGAAAGCATTTTATTTCAGCTATTACTATATACGCATACATACACATATGTACACGTACTTTTGAACCTTTAAAACAGATCAAAAGCATTCACAGAATGAACGCATTAACTGTTTAATTTTCGTACATCAGCTCTTATAAACTTGTCAACTTTTTACTATTAAAAATATGTAATCATGTACATGGTTTTGAAAATTAGAGTACAGACATATTTATAAATGACAGGCAACAGTCTTAGTTTCTTACCCTACCCTTTTCTATTCCTGTTGAGGCATTGACTTTTACTTGTTTTGTTTTGAGTTCTTCTGGTGGATACCTCATATTTTAAAATATACTTGTGCCAGTTTTTTGTTTTATCAACTTTCTATATTGAATTGAGGATTTGGTTCAATTTCGTAGATACTAGAGTTCAGTTTACCACACCCACTATTGCCCCCATCCTACTTCCAGTATGTCTCTATCAGTATTTTAAATTGTTCCATTGTTTACCTTTGTGACTTTATTTTTTTTTTAGAGACAGGGTCTTGCACCATTGCCCAGGCATGATCATAGCTCACTGCAACTTCCAACTCCTGGACTCAAGCTATCCACTTGGCTCAGCCTCCTGAGTAGCTAGGACTATAGGCATGTACTACCATGCCCAGGTATTAAATACATTTTTTTTTGGTAGAGATGGGATCTTTGCCCAGCCTGGTCTCAAATGTACTTGTAGCCTCAAGCAATCCTGCTGCCTCAACCTCCCAAAGTGTTGAGATTACAGGTGTGAACTACCATGCTGGCCCCTTTGTGACTTTAATATACTTAAAATTATATTTGTTTTACGAACTTACAGTATTTCTTGAGTCTCTGATATGGTGAGATGATTAGTGCCTCATTTTTTCTTGCCCATTCCCTCAGCTTCTATGCAGATTAACTTGAAAAAAATTAGGATTGATAATATTTATATTCTATTTTGTAAATTTACGTCTGTTATATTTTGTGCTATTTGTTGATTGTAAAAGCTGAACAATAATGATACAGTGTAAATAGATATGTAGTTTTTACAGTAGAGGCAAGTCTTCAGTGGCTAGTTTCTTTTCCATCGGGGCATAGTCAGGAGCCCTTTGTAAGTGTCTTGCAGAATATCTGAATGAATTCTCCGTTCTTATATCCTACAAATTGGTCAAAATGATGGTACCATTTAGTTTTTTCTTTGGGGAAAGAAATATATGCTTTTGTTACTATTGCTTGATTCCTTCTAGCCTTTTTGTTTATTTGTTTTTGAGACAGAGTCTTGCTCGTTTGCCCAGGCTGGAGGCAATGATGTGGTCTCAGCTCACTGCAACCCGTGTCTCCTGGGTTCAAGCGATTCTCCTGCCTCATCCTCCCGAGTAGCTGGGATTACAGGCACCCTCCACCACACCATTTTTTATATTTTTAGTGGAGACGGGGTTTCACCATGTGTTAGCCAGGCTGGTCTTGAACTCCTGACCTCAGGTGATCTGCCTGCCTTGGCCTCCCAAAGTGCTGGGATTACAGGCGGGAGCCACCATGCCAGGCCCCTTCTGGCTATTCTTGAAATCCATTTTTTTGAGCGGAGGGGACAGTTGGCTTTCTGTTCTAACTTTGGTGTTTTTGCTTCACATTTGCACTATGATTCTGTTGTACATGTACTCCTCTCTAATATGTCCAAAGTTTCTAGCTGCTTTTTTCAACCCTTCTCATCCGCTTCCTTATTTTATCCTCAATCATACTTTCGACAGAATCCTTTTTTCCCTTTAGACTGCGCTCTTGGGGACCTCCATCCTCCTAATCCAGTCTGGACTCGTTCCTCCTCAGACTTGCCTAGCAACTAGAATACTAGAATTCACTTTCACAACTCTCTGAGATGGTACTTAATCTTTCTTGAATATCATGTTTTATCCTTTCTTGGTTTTCATTCTTGTTTTGCTTGTGTGCATTTTAAGTTAATTTCTTTGAGGGGGTTCATTAGGAAGTAAACTGAGTCCTTTAATGTCTAAAATACCTGTTTCTGTTTTCACACTTAGTTCCCACATGGTCTAGCGTCCATATTTTGAGTACCAGTGTCTAGGTGATATCCTTAATACTGCCTTCCACTGCTTCTGTTGGTTATAGTAATAATAGTTTTTTTCCCCCCGAGGGCTCTTACTTAGTTACTGTACATTTAAAGAAAAATACAGTTGCTCTGAAAAAGGAATACTCTTTTAAATTTCTTTTAGGATAATAATTCCATCTTTCAACCCTCACTCCTGTTTTCTTCTGGTTCCTCAATTATGTTTTCTTCAGCATCAGTTAAAAAACTTTCTTGTCATGCTTCACATTTTCCTTAGATGGTAGGTGATTTTTGGATGCCTTTTTATATTAATAATGAGACATTTGGGAGGTTTATTCATTAATACGCTTCTCCTTTATGTGAGTAGATAGGAAGCTGGCTCTTACACTTGAGGGTTTTTCATTTTTTAAAATACAGATAAAGCAGACTTTAAAGGATAAAGGTGGTGGTTGTCAGTGTTGATTAATCAAGTTGGGCTCAAGGATTTCACAGGTCTTAAATGCCATCACACAGACTGCCATGTCAAGGGCATTCTGAATGCCAATTACAGATTGAAGTTCCTTCAGAAACCAAGATGTTATCAAAAACTGATGAAGTCTGGGTTTCTCTTCAAGTAAGACAAACACATTTCTTACATAGAGAAAATAGATTACTTGGTTCTGAAAGTTAAAACACTACGCTGAATAATTCCCCTCCCCTTCCCCACAAGTCCCTAAGGCAATATTACGGTTGCCTCTGACAGTTAAAATTTCAGCATTTCAACAGAGCGGGCTGAGGAGAACTGGGAAAAATGAAAAGCAAAATTAATGTAATTGATATGGGGGGTATTTTTTAAAAAAAATAGAGACGGGGTCTCACATTGTTGACCAGGCTGAATTTGAACTCCTTGGCTTTAGTAGCTGGAATTTCAGGCATGTACTACCATGCCTGGCAAGGCAGTATAGAAACATAAAGACTCACAGTAGGATTGACTTACGAGACCTTTCAGCACTGAAGGATATGAGTTTCCAAGTACGTATAGTCTATGGAATGACAGTGTAGTGGATCAAAAATAGACACTGCAAAATTTCACAACACTGGGGATGGAAGGAAGATATTAGAAGCATCCAGACTGGGGAAAAAAAAAGATCATATACAAAACATTAAGAATCTGAATGGCTTTTGTCCTTGGCACAAATTAGAAGTAAAAAGAAAAAAATCTGAATGGCTTCAATCTTCTCAATATCAAAATTGCAAGTTGGAATGAGAGAACACTTTTGAAAATTCTGAAAGAAAATCATTTCCAACTTAGAATTCTTTACCCAAATTATCAAGCATGAGGATAAAGACATTTTAGATGTGTAGTATCTTAAAATATAGTATTTACCTCCCCTTTGCATCCTTCCTTCACAGGATATGTGAGGATTACTTCATGAAAACAAGGAAGTGAATTAAGGAGGGTGAAAACAAAAAGACAAGACACATGACCTCTGTGGGATAAAGGCACAGGGAACTATAGGATGCTTGTGAAAGGGCAGTGTAGAGTTGACAGATGTGTACCAGGTGTAGAGGACAGCTGATCCAGACTAGAACAGATCAGAAGACTAGAAGTCTTAAAGATGAAACTGGTGAATCTGAATTGTGGGGAAAAAAAATCCAAAATGAAACTGATGGATCTGAATTGTGAAAAGAAAATTCACAATGGAGATGATTATGTCAGAATATCCAAAAAGGAGCCAGGAGGGCATAAGGAGTTGGATCCTAGTCACATACACATCTAGATGGAGTTTCACCTGCTGAACTGGGCCAAAGTGTAAAACTAGCTGCATTTGACTTGAGTTGTATATACTGGGCCTATCAACCGCCTGGAGAGATAACCATACCCAACTATATTGATCATTGACTAGAGACATCCTGAGCTGACAACCAGCCATCATTTATCATGGACTGTGCTAAAACCTTCCAGATACGTAAATTTACAGTAGCCCTTAAAAGCTCTGCCTAACCTTGCCTGAATGCAACATGATTTAGCTGCTTGCTAGACTTGTGTCTCCCAAATTGCAATCTCTAAAAACCTGATTAAAATGCCTTTTGCTACTCCAGTGTTGCAGTGTTGTTTTTATTTCTTAATTAAAAAAAAAATATATATATATATATATATATATATATATATATATTTGAGACAGTGTCTCGTCCCCCATGCTGGAGTGTAGTGACATGATCATAGCCCACTGCAGCCTTGAACACCTTGGCTGAAGTGATCCTCCTGCCTTAGCCTCCCAAGTAGCTAGGACTACAGATGCATGCCACCATATCTGGCTAATTTTTAAATTCCTTTGTTGAGAAGGTCCTCTTGTAATTGGAGAAGAGTATTCTTATGCTTATTTGAAACTTGGAAACAGCCAAGAATTATTTACTATGATAGTGATTAAACAAGTGATCAAACTGGGTGGTACTATTTTTAATTTTTAAAAATGACTCTAAAAACCAGTGGACTTGAATCTGTCTCTAATGGTTACTGGGAAAAAGGATTACCAAAAATGCTTAACATTGGAAAAAATAAGTGATAGCTGCTTAATGACTGCTCTGAATTACAACATTCACTTAGATTGATGAATTTTAACTTGTATGTTTCATAATAAAGGGGTTCATTATCCTAATTACATATGTGTACATGCAATATTAGTGTATATTAATATAAATGTATATTTATATGTAAAAGAAATATGTCTTTCCTTTCCCCAATGTACATGGAAAAGACAATTTAGGGTTTTGAAAAGTGAGTATATTTGAAAGTTTGAACTGAGGCTGTGCAGGTGAGGCTCTTTGGGAAGTCTAGTATATTAATCAGCAACAGAATATTGGTTTCCAATATTTCTTGGTAATATTTTGTATGTGAAGATTATGTAATAGCAAACATTTTAAAATTGTATGAATATATTTACCTGTATTCTTGGAAATGTTGCCAGACATGGGAGGAAGTGGAGGTTTTCTTGCTCACTTTTGTTGTTAGTGAGCTCTTAAGCTGATCTCTGTACTTGTGAACAGAGGGTACACAGGCTCAGAACAAACTGTATTAAAAGTGAGATACATGTGGTGTCTCCTCTCTAAGACTCATCTTCCCTATAGTATTTCTCTCAAATATTAATTGCTTCCTTGAACAGTACTGCTCTTGGTCCCTTTTCTCAGTTGGTGGGTCAGGTATGAAGCACTTAAATAGCTTAAGATAAATCGTTATAGTTTGTAAATGTAATTTTTGTATGTGTTTTGTTTTTGACAGCCGATTTATTTTGCATATTCCCAGCGAGGAAAGAGACAATGCAATCCGAGTGTGTTTTCAGATTGAACTTGCCCATTGGTTTTACTTGGATTTCTACATGCAGAACACACCAGGATTACCTCAGTGTGGGATAAGAGACTTTGCTAAAGCTGATATCCTTTTTATTACTATAATGACTGACTTTCTTGTTAGCAATATATTTTAGCACAAATTTCTTTTTGCTTGTCTTTTCAGATTTTAAAACTCTTAGAGAAAAACATACTTGATTGCTAAAATTTGTCAAACATAAGTAGTAGACAATTTAGTAATAATCATATTAATAATCATAATCATTAATACTCATAATAATCATACAGAGGACGCCCTAAAATGTACACTGATTAAATTTTATTTTTTCCCCATGCATAGCTAGCCTGTTTGTACAACTTTACTCTTGCTGCTGCATGTAACCAGATGATCTTTTAATCAGATTACTGCCTTTCTGATTTATTTAGAATTTTTTTTCTTTTTTTTTTTAAGAGACAGGATCTTATTCTGTCGCTCAGGCTGAAGTGCAGTAATCCTAGCTTACTGTATTCTCGAGCTCCTGCTTAAGCAATCCTCCTCCCTAGCCTCTCGAGTGGCTGTGACTACAGGCATGCGCTACCATTCCTGCTAATTTTTTTTTTATGTTTTCTAAAAATGGGGGTCTCTCTTTGTTGCCGAGGCTGATCTTGAACTCCTGGCCTCAAGTGATCCTCCTACCTTGGCCTCCTAAAGTGCTGGGATTAGAGGTGTGAGCCGCTGTGCCCAGTGACATTTATTAAATAATTATTGAATGTTTACTATGTTTGAAGAAGTGTTTTCAGTTGTGTGGCAAATACAAAGAAGCCCTTGGTGGGTGCAGTGGCTCACACCTATAATCCCAGTACTTTTGAGAGGCCGAGACTGGTGGATTGCCAGAACTCAGGAGTTTGAGACCGGCCTGGGCATCATGGCGAAACCTCATCTCTACCAAAAGTACAAAAACAGTTACCTGGGCATGGTGGCACTCACCTATGGTCCCATCTACTCGGGAGGCTGAGGCAGGAGGGTCTCTTGAGCCTGGGAGGTACAGGTTACAGTGAGTTGAGATGGCACCACTGCACTCCAGCCTGGGCGGCAGAGTGAGATTCCGTCTCAAAGAGAAAAAAGTCATCTTTGCCTTCAGAGAAGCTTCTTTCCCCATGTACATATCAGGCAGAAACTTGTCGTGATTTATTAGTTATAAAAGATTCACATGAATATTTAACATTATAAAAGAAGCTATGTCATAAGGCAAATAATTGAGTAATTGCTAATGGTCCTGATAGTACATGTTTCTAGAATTTGGAAAAAAAAGTGGAAATATTTTAGGGAAAGCTATATTTTTGAGGGAATATAGGATTTTCTCAGTAGAAGTGGGGAATGTGTTTTAGGTAAAGAAAAATTGGAGATTTGAAAAAGGATATCTCAATAAATAAATTAGTTTGAATTGAACAGCGTCCTCTCATGGGGCCATAATAGCAGATATAGTTGGAAAGTCATATGAGGTGATGATGGCATCGTATGGGTTCTTAAATCTTGAGCCAAAGCACTTTGATTTTTATTCCCCCCGCCCGCCCAACAAACCGAGACAGCCTCACTTTGTTGACCAGGCTGGAGTGTGGTGGTGTGATCTTGGCTCACTGCAGCCTCCACCTGCAGGGAGGGTTCAAGTGATTTTCATGCCTCAGCCTCCTAAGTAGCTGGGACTACAGGTGCAAGCCACCACACCTAGCTGCCTTTTTTTTTTTTTTGTATTTTTAGTAGAGATGGGGTTTTGCCATGCTGGCCAGGCTGGTCTCAAACTCCTGCCCTCAAGTGATCCACCTGCCTTGGCCTCCCAAAGTGCTGGGATTACAGGTGTGAGCAACTGTGCCCAAACTGATTTTATTCCATAGGTCTTTTTTTTTCCTCTCCTTTTTTGAGATAAGGTCTTGCCTTGTTGCCCAGTCTGGCTTGAATTTCTGGGCTTAAGCAGTCTTCCCGCATTTTTCCCAAGTAGCTGGGATTATAGGTGCTACCACACCTGGCCAGGTTATTGTTTTTGACCATGACGTGTATGTTTAATGGATTTGTACCCGCAAGTTCGTGTACTAGAACTAGAGTTGGAGTAGGGATAGGTGAGCTGAAATACCCTCATTCTCAGCTGCCTATCACTTTCCTTTAGCCTCATGAAGTATGGAATCCTTTGGGCTCTGTAGAAAATGGATGAAACAGTGATTGTTCTGTAACAGTTAACTGTTAACCATAGCACATTTTTGAGCAACGGTAAAGAATATTACTCTGATCATTTGAAAATGGTATCCAAGGCCGGGTGCGGTGGCTCATGCCTGTAATCCCAGCACTTTGGGAGGCCGAGGGGGGCGGATCACTAAGTCAGGAGATCGAGACCATCCTGGCCAACACAGTAAAACCCCGTCTCTACTAAAAAAAAAAAAAAAAAAAATACAAAAAATTAGCCGGGCGTGGTGGCGGGCGCTTGTAGTCCCAGCTACTCTGGAGGCTGAGGCAGGAGAATGGTGTGAACCCGGGAGGCAGAGCTTGCAGTGAGCCGAGTTCACGCCACTGCACTCCAGCCTGGGTGACACAGCGAGACTGTGTCTTAATAAAAAAAAAAAAAAAAAAAAGGTATCCAAGATTTATTGGTTGGTCTGTTACATCACTTGACGTTCAGGGCAATAAATCCCTGAGCCATGGTAGTGGGACTACAAAGAAAACACTGATGGGAGACAGATTTCAAAGGAAGAAATGATCAAACCGTTTGATTAAATGTGTAGAAGTTAATGAGAAATCAGAGAGAAATAGAAATATATTGAGCACTATCTTTGTTAAAGGCCTTGGTGATAGGTTCTCTGGAGAAATCTTAGTAGCCTGGTTTTCAGGAGTTACAATCTAGTTAAGGAAACATAACTAAGATAACCAAGTCCTCTTTTGCTTTGGTCATTTTGTATGGACTTACAGTCCTACTAGGGCAACTTTACATACTTTAGGGTTTCGGATAACATTTTGTGTGTGTTTGCACATGAGTTTTACACTTTGCCTGCTATTACAAAACACCAACAACCTTTGTTTTAGGTATGTTTCATTTAGTTAACTAAGAACAGCTACATGGAGAAGGAATGTTTAATGTGGTACACTTCATTAAGTAACTTCATGGTTACTCTGTGCCAGGCCTTAAGAAGTGAAGAGAGTAGACTCAGTATCTTCAAGAAGATGAGAAAAGACAGGAAAGGAAATGATTACAGTGCAGTGTGGTAGGATGTGATACAGAAGCACAGTGTTCAGTGGGAACAGAAGAGGGATACCCACTTACGATTTGGAGGCTGTGAGTTTGATTCCCATCTTGGCCACTCGAAAATCTTGGGTAGGTTATTTAATTCGTCTTAGATGAGGATCCCAGTTTCTTCCTGACAAAGTTATTAATAGTGCCTAATTCAAAGGGTAAGTTTAAGAAGCACATATATTTGTACATGTAAGTCGTTTACTTGGCACAGTGATCAATAAATGTTAATAAGTAATAAATGTTAACTATTATTCCAAAAAAAAAAGATTTGGGAGCTAAATAGAAGCCTTCTCTGAGATAGTGATTTATGTGAGGAAAATCGGAGGAAATGAAAAAAGTTACTGTATTTTAGACTAAATGGGAAAGATAAGAGATGATGCTACAGAGTAATTCAGAGGCTAAAACATGTAAGGGTCTTGTGGGCCATATTTCTTTAAAAAACAGATTAAAAAAACTTATTTTGGGAAAAAACTTTCGGAGATGGCCAAAGAACATGACAACTGCCATCATACCCTTCATCTGTATTCATTCATTATTAACGTTTTCCCACATTTGCTTATTTCTCCATATAGGGGTATTTTTCAAGACTGCTGTGAAATAGTGTGAACATAGAATTGGGGGAAGGCAAGATTGGATTCTGAGAATCTAGTTAACATGCTATTTTATTAATTTACTAGAGAGAGAAAACCTGTGGTAGTAGAAATGAATAGAAGAGATCAAATTTGAGAGCTATTTAGGAGGTAAGATTGGTGATGATTTGGATATCTGAGGAGAAGTAGAAGAAAGGATGGTACCCAGGTTTCTAGTATGAGCAGTTGAGGATCCCAGTTTCTTCCTGAAAAATAAGGTTACTAATAGTGCCTAATTCAAAGGGTAAGTTTGAGAAGCACATATATTTGTACATGTAAATCGTTTACTTGGCCATCTCATTGACAAGAAAATGAGAAATGTAGGGAATTGATGGGTTCTGTTATGGGCTAGTTGAGTTGATGGTACATGTGGGATATTGCAGTAGAGAAGACTGCATACTTTGATAAGAGCATACGTTCTCGAGCCACATCCTTTGAGTTAGCATCCTTTCTCTGCCACTTACTAGCTATGTATCCTTGGGTAAATTGTGGAACTTGTCTATGCCTCTGTTTTCTCTTTTGTAAATTATGCATAGTCTTTGATTTTTTTTCCTTCAGTAAGCACTCAGCAACGTGGATACAGACAAGAGTATCCCACATTTGCTCCTTGGCTGAAGTTCTGCTAGGGATTTTACTAAACATGTAAAGCCAGAATTTTAATACCTTTTAGAATCTTACCAGGCCCTTATAGAACCATAGAGCTTCATGGAATGGTTAATGTTGTATCCAAGCTTTCATCTTTTTTTTCCCCTCCCCAAATGAAGGCATGCACTAATTATATTGAGATTAACTTTGCGCTTGTCTTAAAAAAAAAATTGTAGGGACAGGGTCTTACTATGTTGCCCAGGCTGGTCCTGAACTCCTGGGCTCAAGCATTCCTCCTGCTTTGGCCTCCCAAAGTGCTAGGATTACAGGCATGAGCCACCACACCTGGCCAAATTACAGTGTTGTTATATATGGCTGACTTGACTTGGGCTCTGAGGACCTATTTTATTTGTACTACAACTATGAAACAAATTTTAAATTACAGAATTGTAGAACATGTAAAATTCAAATTAATAAAATGAATTTGATGTGATTTTTTTTTTTTAAACCAGACTTTTCATCACAATGTGAATGAATATAATGCCGACTTCTTTGAGGGTGTTTTGAGTTCGGTGTACCTGTACTAACACCACCTTTCTCTGCTCTCTGTTATGAAACATTCCTTTCTATATTATGTCGTATGTCATTTGATTGTAATGCATCATTTGTAGATTAGCTTTATTTCTGTTTTTAATAGCCTGTAGCAATTAAAGTAGTACTAGTACCAATATGGTCTCTGAAATCAAGTGGTAGTATTTGATACATATGGTCATCTAGATAATTGAATATATGCTCAGATTGTATGTTAGAGTAATATCAAAATGAAAAAGTATACAAATTTTTATTGAAGAATTGAGAACCCTTCAAAGTATAACCTCATTTTGAGAGATACTATCATAAATTATCATTTTCTCTATGCTTTTTTAAAATTAACAGTATTATAGTGATGGGGCATTCGATAGCATGGAGTGTTGGAAGTCTGAGCATATAATTTCAGGGTTTGGATTTTACTTACTTTACTATTAATATTTTACACTGCCCAGTTTTGGGGGGAGGCATGCCTAGTTTCTTTGAAACTGGCTATGTTTTCCTTAATACCTGATTTGCCTTTCTCTGTAATCCTTAAAATAAAATTTGTTGAAAGTGTTCTTCATTATGGAAACAATATATATGTGGTAAACAGTATAGAATGGCATACCTCATTCATACTTCTCCTTCCCAGAATTAAGCACTTTATTCTTTTTCTGATGTGATAGTTTCTTTCTCTTAGCAATATATTTTCTTCTGTTTCTTGCTATCACTTTATATATGTAATTCTATTTCTTGTTATTACGCTAATATCTATAATTCCTGGCATTATGAATTTGACTCACTTAACGAGAAATGTTCTAGGTGTTTACATGGTCCAGAATTAGTTTGTGTTAGGGATCCAGGACTGTGAGTACTAAAAACTTGATTTGTGTGTAGGCTACAAATGAAAAAGTTAACAATGACTTTTTAAGAGAAAACAAATGTAGAAAAAACAAAAACACAGTCTGCCTTGGCCTCCCAAAGTGCTGGGGTTACAGGTGTGAGCCATGGTGCCTGGCCAAAATGCTACACTTAAATGAGGGAAGATTTGAATAATTTCACATGAAATACACTATTGATTTAAATGGGTCTCTTTCTGTATATAATTTCTCAAGCCATATTAAAGGAGAAAGTAACTTCCTTGACACTATTTATACTCTTCAGTCATTGTCCGTTTTTGCTGCCTCAAGGTGAAGATGTGGAAAAAGTTTTGGATGAATGGAAGGAATATAAAATGGGAGTACCAACATATGGTGCAATTATTCTTGATGAGACACTTGAAAATGTGAGTGTAATGAAATAAAGATTTTTAGTGAAATGGTGATCGTTAGTCTGTTAACAAAATTTGTTATTGATGTAGTGTTTCTAAATTGAGGTTTTAAAATATACTTAGATTTTTAGTGCTAAAAGGCCAAGCTTTGTATATTTTATCCGCATGCTATGTCTGCAGATTTTTTACTTGTTGCAGTTACGGTGTGGTACAAAAAAGTGTCGCTTAATTGTTGAAGACTTTTTTTTTTTAAATGGGCAGAATGCTTTCACACTGGTGGTGATGTATTCAGACTCACTGAAGATACTTTAAGAAAATACTCTGTAAAATTATTGGCGGTAACAGTTACCTCAAGTAAGGAGAAAAATGCCTTTGATTTTTAGAAAGGAGCATGGAAAAGGAGGGCAAGTTTGATATTTACTTTTGCTTGTTTTGTAGGTACTACTGGTTCAGGGGTACCTAGCAAAATCAGGCTGGGGATTTCCAAAAGGAAAAGTAAATAAAGAAGAAGCTCCTCATGATTGTGCTGCTAGAGAGGTAAGTTATTCCATTTTGATACACAGTAAATTTGGCTATTAGGGTCTGAATGTATTTTTTTTAGCCATATAGACTACTTCTTTGGACTGTCTTAACCCTTTCCAGAACTTGAGTGCACGAAGTAACTTACTTTTTTTTTTTTTAACATCACTGTTGATTCTTTTATCCACATCTCTTTTCATTTATTCTTATCTGTTCCCATTTTTTTTAATGGTCCATTTTGTATTATCTCTTGTTCCTTTCTTTGATGATATTTTTCCCACCTTTCCCTTTAGAATTAGATTTCCTATTGGTAAAACATTTTGGCTGTTATAATCCTTGTTTTATGTTTATAGCCTTGGCTTCCTGACAAGTGCACAATTTGGGCTTTTCTAAGAAGTTGACATTTGTTGCTGAAAACCCACTAAGGCTTTCCACTGCCTATAGGATAAAGTTTAATTCTTTAAGTATTTAAACTCTGTCCCCTCTCCCCACACAAATCTTAACCATTTCTGAATTTATCGTATTTTCAGTCAAAACAATTTATTCTCTCTCTCTTGAACTTGATTGGTTTGTTTCGGCCTTTAAATTTTTGCTGTTATGGCCAGGCACGGTGGCTCATGCCTGAATATGGGAGGCCGAGTCAGGCGGATCACCTGAGGTCAGGAGTTCGAGACCAGCCTGACCAACATGGAGAAACCCCGTCTCTGCTAAAAATACGAAAAATTAGCTGGGCGTGGTGGCACATTCCTGTAATCCCAGCTACTTGAGAGACTGAGGCAGGAGAATCTCTTGAACTCGGGAGGCAGAGGTTGCGGTGAGCCGAGATCACCATTGCACTCTAGCCTGGGCAACAAGAGTGAAACACTGTCTCAAAAAAAAAAAAAACCAAAAAAAAAAAACCCAAAATTTTTTTACTGTTATTTTCCTACCTGGAATGTCCTCTCTTGTTCCTTCTGTTCAGCTCCTATCTAGATATGTTTCTAAACCCAGCTTAAATCCCTTTTCCCTGAAGGACTGCCACTGCCACCGCCACCAACTAACTCTGTGTATAGGGCTTAAGTTTCTTTTCTGTCTCTCTCTTATGTGTGTGTGTGTATGTGTATCTATGTGTGTGTGTTTATAAATATGCACACATACACATACAATTATTTTTGGTGTAGGATCTCGCTTTGTTGTCCAGTGGCAACATCATAGTTTTAATTTTTATTTATTTATTTATTTACTTACTTATAGAGGCAAAGTCTATGTTGCCCAGGCTGGGTTTGAACTTCTGAGGTCAAGTGATCTCTCCTCCTCGGCCTCCCAAAGTGCTGGGATTAGAGACACGAGCCACCGTGCTTGACTGGGCCTTAGTTTCTTAAAATGAAGTTTAGAATGGATGTTCTTTGAAGTTCGTTCCTTTTTTTCTTTCTTTCTTTTTTTTTTTTTTTTTTTTAAAGACAGGGTCTTGCTCTGTTACTGAGGCTGGAGTACAGTGACATGATCATAGTGCACTGCAGCCTCGACCGCCTGGGCTCAAGCAATCCTCCTGCCTCAGCCTCCCAAGTAGTTGGGACCACAGTTGCATGCCACCGTGCCCAGCTAATTTTTTTTTTTTTTTAATGGTGGGGTCTCACTGTGTTGCCCAGGCTGGTCTTGAACTTCTAGGCTTAAGTGATCTTCCTGCCTCAGCTTCCCAAAGTGCTGGGATTACAGGCGTGAGCCACTGTGCCCAGCCTTCATTCTTACTTAAAATTCTATTTTAAAATCTTACCAGTTAGCTCTAGCAAACAGTAGTGTTAGTCTCTGAACTTCAATAGCAGTTATTGTCTTTACTGTTCACTATTATATAATACCTTGCGATGGATTGTTTGCCGTATTCTTATTTCTTACCATTTATCACACAATTTATCATGTATCACACAATTATTCTTGAGATTTGAGAAGTTGAACTAATAGGAAGTATGATATAAGGGAAAGCAGATTGGCCTAGGAGTTGAAAGATTTTTGTTCTAGCATACATTTTGTTACCCAGTACCCTAGAGACTTTAGTCACTTAACCTCTGTAAGACATAAAGACCTTTAAGGAGATTCACTCAAGTCCATTAGAAGTAATATCTTTAAGGAAAAAATTCTAAGGTGGTAGTGATTTGATGAATTTAAGACTGTTTGAAATGGTAGTATGGATTTTGTGGCATATTTCATTAGAATTCATTGCCTTGTATATGTTTGACTCGATTTCCTGCAACAGTGTTTACTGCCTACTTTAAGTTTGGGTGTAACTATTAATGAGGGATAATAGTTAAAATTTTTACAAACTGCTGGTGGTGGTTTATTATAGAAAAACCATTAGTGGTTATTCACTTTGTAATAGAATCAAAAAATGATTGAAAATGCTGTATTTTAAATTTGATATGGAACAGCTTGCCCAAGCTATTATTTACAACAGCCTATAGACAAAGCTGTTGTGTATGAGTAAATGAAGGTTAATACACAACTCTTAAAATTGGAAGCAGTTTGGTGAGAATGTGAGGAATTGCCATATCACCTAAGAGCTTAGCTTTTCTTTCTGTAGATGGTAGGAAATGAGACGGACCATTTGTAAAAGTCCTCCCTTTTATTTCCTCAAACTTTGTAGTTCTCTTGCTTATAAGGAAGGACAAAATAGAAAGCAGTATCCTGCTTAGAGGAATTGATTGTAGCTCTGTACATGGGATTAGACTGGTCTTACGGCAGTAAGGTGGTTGTCCAGGTCAGGAAGAGGATATTACATTGGTTGGAATAACAAAACAGTTCCATTTTAGGTTTTTGTCTTGGTTTGAGGGAAGCACAGGCATCCTGAAGAGCCGTAGTCTCTTAATTTCAGGGAGAATTTTTTCGTTTTCATAGTAAAAATTCTAACCTCTAAACATTCTTTTTGATCTCTATGATGTCCTTTTATAGCTGACTAAGGAACTTTAATTTCAGTAAATTTTTGGATTAGGATTTTTAAAGGCAAGTTTGACTTTTGATTTTTAAATGACCGACTTTGTCATAAAGTTTGGGATTAGGGTGAAGTGTTGCTGTTTTAGTCTGTGAGGGCTACCATAACAAAATATCACAGATGGAGTGGCTTAAACAACAAATTTATTTTGCAACGGTTCTGGACGCTGGGAAGTCCAAGAGCAAGGTGACTTATAGATTAACACCTTGCTGAGCACACTTATGCCCTTCTTGTGTACATACAGAGAGAGCTCTGGTGTCTCTTCCTCTTGTAAAAATGGCACCAGCCCTGTCAGATTAGGGCCCTGCCCTTATGGATCTCATTTGACCTTTATTACTTCCTCACAGCCCTATCTCCAAATACAGTTACATGGGGGGTTGAGCTTCAACATATGAATTTTTTTGGTGAGGGGACATAATTTAGTCCATAGCAGTGGCCTTTTTTGAATGATGAAAGTATTCAGCTAGAATTGCAGTTTGTCCTTCTGCCACTTGGTGGTGCTGCGGTATAAAAGAAGCTGCACGGCTTGACCGAGTGACATTACCAGTTGTAAACCAGATGGTTATTCCATTCTTCATAGTTGATTAATGCCTCGTTTTTCCTTTTCATTTCCACTTGTATTAACAGATGAGGAGAGATTTTGTTCTAATTTTCTAGCTACTGATTAGACTTAGGCTGATGTTTTGAGCACTTTTTTTTTCTTGCATTTAAGTTACATACATTTAAGTTCTACCATGGGTGCTTACAATTTTAAGTTGCTAATAGCATTTTTATTTAGCTTATTATGGTATTCATACAGTTATATTAATGTTGTTATTTTAGTATAATTGGCATTCCAGAGGTGTTTTGTTACACTGTAGCAGAATTTGACACATCCTCAAACAGGGAATGGTCTGTGGGCTAAGCCTAAAGCAGCAGTGGCAGACAAGCTACTTAGGGAGAAGGTGTAAGTAATTATCAATAGAGAGCTAAGAACAGACCTTTTTTTAGCAGGCCTTTTTTTTGGGGGCAATCTTAATTAGTAATTTCCAATCTTCTATTTGACCTTTTGGCTCACCTTTGTTAATTTGACTATTTCTGAATAGTTTATTCAGTGAAATAGATTTAGGACTGTCAAAAGACAAAATCACAACAAATTTAAAGATTGCAATGGGTTTATTTGCAATTTTAGAATTACGCAACATTTTATTCCATAAAATAAAATGAGCATTCCAATGGCTGAGCAAAGGAGGTTGGCTTTAAAGACAGAAAAGAGCTGAGGAAAGCAGGACCAAAAACCAAATGTACATTGGCGTTTCAAAGTTAGTTTTCTTCTAAAGGTTAAAGCAGAGGGGACTTCCTTATCATGCCAACTGAAACTGGTCTGTTTTGGGATTTGGCTATTAGCTCTTTTTCTCCACATATCTTGAAGGTTAGGAGAACAACTTAGTTTTGGTTTGGTGACATGGAATGTTAGCATGAGTAATTCCATTTTGTTTAGGTCTGTTGGGGCCTAGTGTGGGAATGCAGTCCATACCGTGGCCTCCTATAAGTTCTATTTAACAGGACAAAGATGTTTTCTAGATATTGTCGAAGGCATAATAATCTCAATTGTATTTTTGTTGTGATTTGTGGTGAAACATCAACTTTCTTGAGAATAAGCGAATAATACTTAGCTGTTCACTTGTGGTTTCAAGATTTAATATATCGTTCCTTATTATTTGGCAAAGCAGTGTTTTAGTGTAATGAAACTGACTTTCATGTGCACTTATATAATTTAATAGAATTAATACAAAGCAACTATGGGTAAGTTTATTCTGCCTCTTCCTGTAGGCTTATAGGATGAAGATTATAGACAGGATTTCATTGTCTTTGTACACTGCTGCTCTTTGGGTTACACTTTTTCTTTTTCTTTTTTTTTGAGACGGAGTCTTGTTCTGTCACCCAGGCTGGAGTGCAGTGGTGCGATCTCAGTTCACTGCACCCCAACCTCCGCCTCCCGGGTTCAAGTGATTCTCCTGTCTCAGCCTCCCGAGTACCTGGGATTACAGGCGCACGCCACCATGTTTGGCTAATTTTTGTATTTTTAGTAGAGATGGGGTTTCACTATGTTGGCCAGGCTGGTCTTGAACTCCTGACCTCGTGATCCACCAGCCTTGGCCTCCCAAAGTGCTGGGGTTACAGGTGTGAGCCACCGCGCCTGGCCCTTTGGGTAACACTTTAAAAAAAATTTTATTTGTGGATTTTTATCTGCTAACATTTGAGAAGTTGATACTCATTTTGCTAGGAGAATTAAACGCTATATTATAATACAGCAATAGATTTGATTCACAGGAGGTGTGGTATAAAAATTTTTGTCTTTGGTGTCTGTTTATATATTTCAACTATTATAACTTTTTCCTGGCAAATATTTGATGAGAATACTTGCCTAATTTTACAGGCAAATCTGTTTTATTGCTTTTAGAATTGATTGGACAGTTTGAATCTACCTCTTTTAGTGCTGGTGGCCCTTGCTGTTTTGCCTCATATTGTCCTACTTCCTCCCATGTAATTCTTAAGCTGTAGCCATTCCTGGCTATCTAAACAGAAGGCCTTTTTTCTTCTTGTTGGTTTGGCAAACTCCTATTTATCTTTTAAGTCCTAGCTCCAGTTTATCCAGCAGAATAGGCTGCTGTCCATAACCAAAGATGACCATCCCCCAACTCTCAAAGACGTCTGCTAAAGGCTGAGTTAGGCACCCTCCTCCTACCTCATAATACTTACATCATA
The DNA here is from genome assembly GCF_029289425.2 of Pan paniscus. NCBI lineage: Eukaryota > Metazoa > Chordata > Mammalia > Primates > Hominidae > Pan > Pan paniscus. Next base: position 108,250,910 of record NC_073253.2, read on the forward strand.
TTAAAATTTTTTCTGTTGTAGACTGAACTCCTTAAAGGGTGCTGCTTGCGTTATTCATTACTAAATTCACTGCCTAGAACAGTCCCTGTCATTTACTAAGCACAAAGTACGTAGTTGAGTGAAAGCACTAAGAACTAAACATAGCTACGTGACCCCATAAAAATTACATTGAGGATGAGATAGTGTCATATGTAGAGAAGAATAGATTAATTCAAAGAATAGACTTTAGTTAATGTTACACCATAGTTGCTATATTACTTTGGATAAATGTGTGTGCAGAGTTTTTTATTATTGCTGAATTATTTAAGAGTAAATTGCAAATGTAATGCCCCTTTGTCCTTAATTGCTTCTGCATGTATGTTTTAAGAACGAGGAGTTCTTTTAGGGCAATCACAGTGAAATTCTCAAATTCAGGAATGTAACATTGATATGGTGCTGTTTGTTATCTAATGGACAGTTCATATTCACATTCACTAATTGCCCATTATGATTCAGCAGTTCCCACCCATTTGCCTACCCAGGATCCAATCCATGCTTACTTGCTGCATTTGCATTTAATTGACACGTCTCTTCAGTCTCCTTTAATCTGAAACTGTTCCTTACTTTTTCTTCAGTACTTTCTTTTATTAAGCATCTAGTTAGATACTGTTGGTAACACAAAGATAACAGGCTCTGCCCACGAGGAATTTAGATTATACAATTTACTTTTAGCATAATTTCCAATTATGCAGATTCACATGACTAGCTATGTATACTTATTTCTGATTTTTGAGGCATTATTCAAAGAGCAGAGCTAAAGAAAATAACTATAAAACTAGAATTAAGAAACATATAAAAATTACTTTTTAAACCTTTTTCTGTTCTTTTTTTTGAGATGGAGTTTCGCTCTTGTTGCCCAGGCTGGAGTGCAATAGCATGATCTCGTCTCACTGCAACCTCCATTTCCTGGGGTTCAAGTGATTCTCCTGTCTCAGCCTTCCGAGTAGCTGGGATTACAGGCATGCGCCACCCTGCCTGGCTAATTTTGTATTTTTAGTAGAGACGGAGTTTCTCCATGTTGGTCAGGCTGGTCTCTAACTCCTGACCTGGTGATTAGCCTGCCTTGGCCTCCCCTTAGTGCTGGGATTACAGGCGTGAGCCATCGCACCCAGCCTGTTTTTTTTTTTTTTTAAAAGACAGGGTCTTGCTCTGTCATCTAGACTGGAGTGCACTGGGATGGTGATCACGGTTCACTGTAGCCTGGAACTCCTTGGATCAAGTGATCCTCTCACCCCAGCCTACTGAGTAACTAGAAAAACAGGCATGCGGCCGGGCATGGTGGCTCATACCTATAATCCTAGCACTTTGGGAGGCCAAGGCGGGTGGATCACCTGAGGTCAGAAGTTTGAGACCAGCCTGGCCAACATGGTGAAACCCCGTCTCTACTAAAAATACAAAAATTAGCTGGGCATGGTGACAGGCAGCTGTAATCCCAGCTGCTCAGGAGGCTGAGGCAGGAGAATTGCTTGAAACTGGGAGGCAGAGGTTACACTGAGCCAAGAGCCCACCATTGCACTCCAGCCCGGGCAACAAGAGCGAAACTCCGTCTCAAAAAAAAAAAAAAAAAGAAGAAGAAAAACAGGGGTGTACCACCATGCCAGGCTAATTTTTATCTACATTTTTTTGTATAGATGGAGTCTCACTGTTGCCTAGAATGGTCTCGAACACCTGGGCTCAAGTGATCCTCCCTCTTTGGCCTCCCAAAGTACTGAGATTGCAGGTGTGAGCCACTGTGCCCAGTCCTATTTTTTTGAAGTGCAATTACTTGTCTAATACACACACACACACACACACACACACACACACACACCACCTGAGTTTTTAATATGTTCTTGATCTTAATGGTGTCTTTGAAGACAGTTGCACATATTGATAGGTAAACTTTTAAGTAAACCAGCCTTAATTGTTAAAATTTTAAATCCAAGCCATCAAGATTAATTTATTAATCAAAAACATTATTAAGCTCTATCTCAAGCAGTAGATTAGACCTTAGTTTCGAAGGAAAGGAAAACCAAAGCATCGGGACTTTTACTCTGATTGGAATGCTCAGACAGCTTGCATGAGTCAATTCCACATCATTGATGATTTAATTACCTTACCTTCTATATATAAATGTTAAGATTTGGAAAGTGGGAAATCTTGAAACCTCTATCACTAGCCTTCAGAATTTTATTCTGGGAAAGATACATAGTTTGGGTGTGTTTGAATGTCAGCAATCAGGTCTACAGTGGACTGGTTCTCTATATACCATACCGCCTGTGGATACAGTATTAGAAACAATAGGACACAAGAACTTTTTTTACATCTCATATGCATTTCTGTACCAGCCTGTCATTTCTAGAAATAGTAAATACAAGTCATGTCCCTTTTTTCTGAGTTTTTGTCTTGGGAATAAATTTTAATGAACTAGAGGCCTAAGAACTAAAATGAAAATTTCATCCAAATTTGTTGTTTCCAGGTCTTTGAAGAAACTGGTTTTGATATCAAAGACTATATTTGTAAGGATGATTACATTGAACTTCGAATCAATGACCAGCTTGCTCGTTTGTACATCATTCCAGGAATTCCAAAAGACACAAAATTTAACCCAAAAACTAGAAGAGAAATTCGGGTATGTAACAAGAGTATTTTCAGGTTACTGGACAGTATCCCAAATGAATAAGTAGGGAAATCCTTTTATAAGCTCGTTGATAAAAATTAACTAAATGAATTATTTTCTTCTGTGTTTCAGAACATTGAGTGGTTCTCTATTGAGAAATTGCCTTGTCATAGAAATGATATGACCCCCAAATCCAAACTTGGTTTGGCACCTAACAAATTTTTTATGGCCATTCCCTTTATCAGGTGTGTTCATATTTCTTGAAATGTAACTTTCATGATTGGGATAGTCATCTTCTGTCTGTAGCCATATTTTGAAAGTGAATTCTTAATGTTTCTGCAGACCATTAAGGGACTGGCTTTCTCGAAGATTTGGCGATTCCTCAGACAGTGACAATGGATTTTCCTCAACTGGTAGCACGCCGGCTAAACCCACTGTGGAAAAATTGAGGTAAAGAAATACATTCATGGAATCCTGATTTTCTGATAGTTTTTAAAAGTAGAATAATAGTATTTTGCTTCTAAAATTTGCAGAGGGTGTAAGATTTCTTTTTATAGATACTCTTTGTTATTGGTCTCACAGATAATAGAAGATTTTTAAAAAGGGTTTCTGATGAGATGAAAAAGGTTAATTGGAGTTGGAAAGGAGCTTCAGGCACCTTTTAAAATAGTATACTCAAGAGGATACCAACTTTTTAGATAGAACACTAGGAAAAGAAAAAAAATCTTGTGTCGTGTGTTCTTAGTGTTACTTCTCTGTTGTCATATCCTACTTTTAAGATAATTGAGTTTCTAAAGACGTTTGGATGGAGGATATGTTGAGGTTTGTTTTCTTGTAGGGGAGAGGAAGGATGCTAATGTAGTTTGTTAAATTGGAGATAGAACAGTGAAGACTTGGGCTTTTAAAAAAATTTCCCAGCAAGGAACAGTGGCTCACGCCTGTAATTCCAGCACTTTGGGAGGCCAAGGCAGGTGGATCACCTGAGATCATGAGTTCAAGACCAGCCTGGTCAGCATGGTGAAACCCCATCTCTACTAAAAGTACAAAAATTAGCTGGGCGTGGTGGCAGGCACCTGTAATCCCAGCTTCTCGGGAGGCTGAGGCAGGAGAATAGCTTAAACCTGGGAGGCGGAGGTTTCAGTGGGCCAAGATCATGCCACTGTACTCCAGCCTGGGTGACAGAGTGAGACTCGGTCTCAGAAAAAAAAAAAAAAAAAAAAATTGTGTCAGAGATTGTGTATTATCAAGAGTGACTACTACCTGGACATAAACCGTGAAGAACATTTTCTTGCTTGGAACTTTTTGTTTGTTTTTTGTTTTTGAGGCAGGGTCTCTCTCTGTTGCCCAGGCTGGAGTACGTGGCATGATCACAGCTCACCGCAGCCTTGACCTCCTGGACTCAAGTAATCATCCCACTTAGTTTCCTGAGTCACTGGGAACACAGGCAGATGCCACTAAGCCTGGCTAATTTTTTCTTATTTTTTGTAGAGATGGGGCTCTCCCTATGCTGCCCAGGCTGCTGTTGAACTCTTGGGCTCCAGTGATCCTCCTGCCTCAGCTTCCCAAAGTTTTGAGATTACGGGCGTGAGCCACCATGCCTGGCCTCTGGCTTACAACTTAATTGCATCCAAGTCAGTTACAGAGTAGGCTGGGAAAGTAACTTTGTTAAATAAGCTTGTATTTTTAAACATAATATATATTTTAAGCATAATCACCTTGTTTACAAAGTTGCCTATGTTAGATTCAGAGAGAGTTGATTTTTACATTTTCTGTAATTTGGATTTGCTTTTATGACAGAGCTTCAGAAATTAAATAGGAGTAAACCACCTCTATAGTAAGCATTTCTTAAATCGGTAGCATTCCATTTTAGATGGATATTCTGAGGACAGGAGCTTGGACTAAATGCCCTGATGTCTTTCAGAATCTGTTATTGTAATATTAGTCAAAAGCTGGTCTCGAATTCCTGACCTTGAGTGATCTACCCTCCTTGGCCTCCCAAAGTGCTGGGAGTATAGGTGTGAGCTACTGCGCTCAGCCTGCATTAGTACAACATTTTAATAGATTCTTTTGCAGAAGAATTCGAGACTGGATCTTTACTTAATTTGCTCATTCATTATCTTGTGCCCTTTAATTTTATACTTTAGAGGGTAGCTTACTTTCTCAGATCATCTTTCAGCTAGGATGTGGTCTGTAACTGACTTGTGCAGGGTCAAAAAATTAGCAGGGCATGGTGGCGTGTGCCTGTAGTCTCAGCAACTTGGGAGGCTGAGGTGAGAGGATGGCTCGAGCCTGAGAGGTTGAGGCCACGGTGAGCTGTGATCCTGCCACTGCACTCCAGCCTGGATGACAGAGGGAAACCCAGTCTCAAAAAACAGGAAAATGTACATTCATTTGTTTCATCTAAATTTAGATTTATAGTCTGCATATTTTTTAAGAGTACACTATAATCACTTATAGGGAGGAGATGGCCTGGATAATTTTTTTAAGTCTAGGATGAAAAAAAATAATAGTGTATTAATTCATTCAAGAAATATTTATTGAATACCAGGCACTCATCTGGGTGATGAGGATAAAGCAGTGCAGATTAAAATCTCTGCTCTCATAGAACTTACATTCCAGTGGGGAAGATAGACAGTAAATAAGAAAATATGTAGTCTATAAATTTAACTATTAAGTTGTTAAAAGAACTATAAGTGAACATTTTCTGATTTGATTATTTTTTAAATCTTGGTGCAGTCGAACCAAATTCCGCCACAGTCAGCAGTTATTTCCTGACGGTTCTCCTGGTGACCAGTGGGTAAAGCACAGGCAACCACTGCAGCAAAAGCCATATAATAATCATTCTGAAATGTCTGACCTTTTAAAAGGAAAGGTGAGTGATACGCAATTACAGTCTTCTCAGAAATTTAGATCATTTGGCTTTGAAATTTTTCTCAATTGGAGAATTATATCTTAATAGTTACAGAGAGCTCTGAGTTACTGATCAAAGCCTGTATGTTCCTTACTTATGATTTGAAGCAGGGCTGAGGCTTCTTAATGTTTACAGTTCCGGTGTAAATCCAGTTAATAATAAGAATTAGCATCTGACTTTTGTGTATATGCTGCCAATGAAAGGTTCATTTAAAAATAAGTCATAAGGAAAATATTTTCCAAATTAACACAAGTGGGATCTATTGGCTTTTGTTCAGGAAGAAAAAGTAACAGCGTATTGTAAACTTTGATTTTCATTGTTGTATTCGAGTGTATAATTACACTGCTATTAATACTTGTTTTCCTTTTTCCACATGTTCTAAGCACCACAGTTTATTTTTTCATAACACTGTTAATGCACATTTTGGTTGTTTCCAGTTTGGGGCTTTAACAAACAGTGCTACTATGAACATTCCTATACCTGTCTTTTGATGAATATACACAGTTCTGTGTAACTAAAAGGAAAGAAAAGTAGAATTGTTGGATCACTGGATATGCCTGTGTTATTGAGTATCTATTTGCTAATTTACTCAAGTTATTTATATCCTCAGCAAAATACATGGGAGTTCTAATCGTTGCACATCTTTACTAATACTTGATGTTATCTTTTTAATTTCAGGTTTCAATGTTACTTTTTTTTTTTTTAATTTTAAAAATATACTGGGCTTGGCCGGGCGTGGTGGCTCATGGCTGTAATCCCAGCACTTTGGGAGGCGAGGCGGGTGAATCACCTAAGGTCAGGAGTTCGAGATCAGCCTGACCGACATGGTGAAACCCCGTCTTTACTAAAAATACAAAAAATTAGCCGGGCGTGGTGGCGGGGTCCTGTAATCCCAGCTACTCTAGAGCCCGAGGCAGGAGAATTGCTTGAACTCGGGAAGCAGAGGCTGCAGTGAGCCAAGATCGCGCCATTGCACTCCAGCCTGGGCAATAAGAACAAAACTCTGTCTCAAAAAAATGTGCGTGTGTGTGTGTGTGTATACTGGGCTTGTCAAAATTAAACTTTTGTGCTTCAGAAGACATTTTCAAAATAGTGAAAAAGTAGCCCACAAAATAGGAGAAAATATTTGCAAATTATATATATAAGGGGTTAATATCCAGAATATGTAAAGAATTCTTAGAACTCAACAACAACACAACAACCTAATTTAAAACTGGACAAATGACTTGAATAGACAGTTCTCCAAAGAAGATATGCAAATGGCTCAACATTATTAATCATTAGAGAACATTGTTAATAATTAGTGGTATCTCCACAGTGAGATATCACTTCTTACCCATTAGGATGGCTATAATAAAAAACAAAAAAACAGAAAACAAGTATTGGTGAGGATGTGGAGAAACTGGAGACCTTGTGCATTGCTGATGGGAGTGTAAAATGGTGCAACCGCTGTGGAAAAGTTTGGCAATTTCTCAAACAGTTAAACAGAGTTACCATGTGACTCAGCAATTCCATTCCTAGGTAATATCCAAAAGAATTGAAAGCAGGAACTTAAACAGATAACTTGTGTACCAATGTTCATAGCAGCATTATTCACAGTAGCCAAAAGGTGGAAACAACTCATATGCCTGTCAACAGATGAATGGATAAACAACGTGGTGTATACACATAATGGAATATCATTCAGCTTTAAAGGAATGAAATTAAGAAATGAAATTCTGCCCAGGCATGGGGGCTCATACCTGTAATCCCATCTCTGAGGCAGGCGGATTATTTGAGCCCAGTAGTTGGAGACCCACCTGGGCAGCATGTCTCTACTACTAAAAACATAAAAAATGAGCCAGGCATGGTGGTGCACACCTGTAGTTCCAGCTGCTCAGGAGGCTGAGGTGGGAAAATCACCTGAGCCTGGGAAGTCAAGGCTGTGGTGGCGCCATTGCACTCCAGCCTGGGCAACGGGAGTGGGACCCTATCTCCAAAAAAAAAAAAAAATTTCGAAGCATGCTACAATATGGGTGAACCTCAAGGACATTATGCCAAGTGAAATAAGCCAGACACAAGAGGATAAATATCGTATTAATGTTATTCCATTCCTAAATAGGCAAATTCATAGAGACACAAAGTAGAGATTACCAAGGCTAGAGGGAGGGGAGAATAGGGAGTTACTGTTTATTGGTTGCAAAGTTTTTGTTTGGGATGATAAAAGTTGGGGAAGTGGGTAGTGCTGACTATACTAAATGCCACTGAATTATACATTCACAAGTGGTTGATGTGGTAAATTGTATGTATTTTGTACCACAATTAAAAAACATGCTGGGAAGAGTGGAATGAAACTAAATTAAAAGTGCGTAGTAACATGAGTCGTTCAAAGCCATACTTCCTTCACATCACTTACTTAGGTTATTGTTTTCCAGCTATTTTAGCAACTGGTTATTTTTCCCTATAGGTTGGAATGTAAATTAACATTCTTATTTTATATATATATATTTTAGAAGTTCCTCCTATTTATTCTATTTTAGCCAGTCCTCAAATAGCTATCTTTTCAATATCTCAAACAACAAATTAATGTTTAAAATGTTCGTTTTAATTTAAACTTAATAATTTTTTGGTAGGAAAATTATCTTAAAGCAATTTAATAGCAAGATTCAAACTATTGCATGTCTAAGTTTAGGAATAATGGCCCACATTTTAAAACATAAATCTTAGCCGGGAACGTTGGCTCACACCTGTAATTCTAGCTCTTCGGGAGGCCAAGGTGGGTGGATCACTTGAGGTCAGGAGTTTGAAACCAGCTTGGCCAACAGGGTGAAAACCTTCACCGTCCCTATTAAAAATACAAAAATTAGCCGGGCATGGTGGCATGTGCTTGTAATCCCAGCTGCTTGGGAGGCTGAGGCAGGAGAATCGCTTGAACTTGGGAGGTGGAGGTTGCAGAGAGCCAAGCACTGCGCTCCGGCCTGGGCAACAAAGTGAGACTCCATTTTAAAAAAAATAATAGTAATCTTTGTTATTTTGTAAAAATATAGTAAAAACTTTGTAAAAATTAATACTGCTTATTAATAATTTAAAGCAGATTTCTAGGGTAACAATTGATTACTACATCTACCCATTTTCTGCTTTAAGAACTGTAGCCAATGTCCCTCGGCATTCCTTTACAGAGAGGTTCCATTTATGCATTAGAAACGAGATCTATAAGCAGACATGGGATAAGGCAAGAGGTGTGGAAAGATTTCTTTCTTTCTTTTTTTTTTTTTTTTGAAAAAGAGAGAGTCTCCCTCTGTTGCCCAGGCTGTATGCAGTCGTGCCATCTTGGCTGACTGCAACCTCCACCTCCTGGGTTCGGGTGATTCTTCTGCCTCTGCCTCCAGAGTAGCTGGGACTATAGGCGTGTGCCACTACACCCGGATAAGTTTTTGTATTTTTAGTAGAGACGGGGTTTTGCTGTGTTAGCCAGGATGGTCTCATCTCGACCTCGTGGTCCGCCTGCCTCAGCCTCCCAAAATGCTGGGATTACAGGCATGAGCCACTGCGCCTGGTGGAGGTGTGGAAAGATTTCTAGGGGCAAGTATATTTGCTATTTCATACCTTTAGAGAACTCTTGCTTTGGGAAGCACTGACTTCTATAAGAAAATACATTGATAGGGTGATTAATGAAAATTTGGGTAGGAGAAGCTTTGCTAAAAACTTGATTCAACCAGCTAAACATATTCATGGAGTATTTTTTTGTGCTATTATATTATACTATAGATTCATATTATATTTCTTTTTGGGAAAACAGAATCAAAGTATGAGGGGAAATGGCAGAAAACAGTATCAAGATTCACCTAATCAAAAGAAAAGAACAAATGGGCTTCAGCCAGCAAAGCAGCAGAATTCTTTGATGGTAAGAGTTATAGCTGTCACACTAAGTAGGCAGTTCATCCTCTGAAGAGTGAAACAAGGGCATTGCCAAAGCACAGGAATGTTACTTGTTTTGTTCTTATTTTAATTGATATACTAGTAGGATTTTTGTGTAGCTGAATTGTGCACTATTCACACTAAAAATCTCTGGCTGCTCTTAATTACAAATGTATAATGTTGATGCAATTGTACATCTAATTTTTTATGTGGCTGTTTATTTTAATATCAATGTGTACTCAAACCTGTTCTCTAGAGCAATTATTTGGCTATTGCTCCATGTTTTTCTAAATATTATTTCAGTGAGGGTAAAAGTTTGGGGGGATTTAACTATTTTTTTCTTCAAGTTGATAGAGTTTAGAAAATAAAAAAAACACAGCCAGTGCTATTGTCATTAGATTTTGCTTGATGACAACTGAATAAAGCAATTTTCTTTCATTCTTTTGTTTAGTCAGTCCAAAAGTTAATTCATAACTAACAGTCTCTGCGTTATCTTTTCTGTAAGTTCTGATATTTGTATATTAGGTTTTCTTATTGTAGCTTCATCTGTTTTTCATTTATTGGTGAGTAATAATAGTAATTTCAAATTTTTAGCAAAAATATTTTACCTGAATTCCCTGGGTATTTACTTAATTTGGGTTCTAATGACTCATTTGACTACTTTACCTTTATTATTTCTCTTCTGTCTGATAAAAGTGACAAGAACAGAGAAGACAATCTTAGTAGATGATTAAAAGGCTTTTAATAAAATTCAACAGCTGTTTTTAACAAAAACTAGACAGATAACTTTTTTTTTTTTTTTTTTTGAGATTGAGTCTCACTCTGTCACCAAGCTGGATTGCAGTGACACGATCTCGGCTCACTGCAACCTCCACCTCCCGGGTTCAAGTGATTCCCCTGTCTCAGCCTCCTGAGTAGCTGGGACTAGAGGTGTGCGCCACCACCCCTGGCTAATTTTTTTTTGTATTTTAGTACAGACAGGGTTTCACCATGTTGGCCAGGATGGTCTCGATCTCCAGACCTCGTGATCCACCTGCCTCTGCCTCCCAAAGTGCTGGGATTACAGGCGTGAGCCACCGCTCCCGGCCGACAGATAACTTATTGATAATATTGTACAAGTGTTAATTGTCCTCAAATTAATGTGTACATTTAATATGATACCAATAAAATTCTTTGTAGATTTTTTGGGAGAACTTCACAAAATACTCTCAAATTTGTCTAGAAGAACTTTGAATAGATTTTTAAAAGTTGTTTAAGACGAAAGTTAATGACAGAGAGCAAGTATATGAGCAGTTTTTAAGAGAAGAAATAAAAGGGACTGATAAACATATAACATTGTTAAACTGTATATGTGGTCAAAGAATGTAAATTGAAATGAGATACATTTCTCCAATCAGATTGGCAAAGATGAAAAGAAGTAACCCAGTTGTATATTGAGTGTATTGGTAACACATAAGAATTACTAATTGGTACAACCTTCTAGAGAGGACTTCGCTGTATCAAAACCCTACAAAAGTGTTCACCTTTTCCCTAGAAGAGGAATCTAAAGAATGTTCACCCCCTTTATGATGAAAACGTGGAAAACAAATATTGAAGAAGATGATATTACATACAGTATCGTAGATCTGTGCAGTGGGTTACCATGAAGTTGCTAAAAATGACAATGTACATTTATTGAAAAAGGAATTTCTTAACAATATATTCTATTTTTAAAGACTATCAGACACTAGTACGTATGATATAATTCCATTTTAAGTTTGCAATTTTATGAAAAGATGTTAACACACATCTTCATAGGAAATCAGCTAGAAAAATATAATACTAATTAGCTCTGGGTTGAGAAATGTAATGAATAATCTTTTTTTCCTTTTTTTTTTTTTTTTTTTGAGACAGGGTCTCGCTCTGTCGTCTAGAGTACAATGGCACGTACATTGTTTACTGTAGCCTTGAACTTCTGGGCTCAAGCCATTTTCTTGCCTCAGCTCTTTTTTTTTTTTTGAGACAGGGTTTTGCTCTGTCACCCAGGCTGAAATGTGGTGGTGCGATCTTGGCTCACTGCAACCTCCACCTCCTTGGTTCAAGCAGTCCTCCCATCTCAGCCTCCAGAGTAGCTGGGACTATAGGTGCGTGGCACCACACCCTACTAATTCTTGTATTTTTTTTTTTTTTTTTTTTTGGTAGAAATAGGTCTCACCATGTTACCCAGACTGGTCTTGAACTGCTGGGCTCAAGTGATCCTCATGCTTTGGCTTCCCAAAGTGCTGGGATTACAGCTGTGAGCCACTGTCCCTGGCCACCTCAGCTAAATTAATTAGCCCTGGCTGATTTTTATGTTTTAGAAATAAAGTATGTTGGGAGGTGATTTTGCTGGTCTCAGACTCTTGGCCTCAAGTGATCCGTTTGCTTCAGCCTCTCAAAGTGCTAGGATTACAGGCGTGAGCCACCACACCTAGCCAATACTTGTCTATTTTTTTGATGTCTTTATAATGTGTATGTATGTAATCAAGAACTAAAAAAAATTTTAGGTGTGAAAAGTAAATACAAAATACAAAAATACTGGTGAGAGAATGGGATGATGATTATATTCCTGGTTCAGTTTTTCTTCCTGAGAAATTTGATAATACATCTTTTGATTTTTAATAAGTGAAATAACTGGTGACTGTGTTGTGTGTGTGTGTGTGTGTTTTTTTAAATAGAAGTGTGAAAAGAAACTTCATCCACGGAAACTTCAGGATAATTTTGAAACAGGCAAGTCATTTCCTATCTTTTTATAATCTGCCTTGTGGGATTTGGTTTGGTTTACCTAACTTTGATTTTAGTGGGAGTATGTGATCTGTGATAGTTAAGCAGGAAGAGTTGCATATGTTCTGTAGAAAGAGTTCATGTATGTAGAGTTCTCTAAGAAACTGGCTGAAACAAATTCATTTAGATAAAATTACTTGCCTTCAGACTGTGCCGTTTCTTTTATGAATGTTAAGCCTTAGTGCTATGCGTGAATATTTTAAATACGTAAATAATTGCATAAGGATTTGGGGAGAGTAGAAAGAATCCAGTATTGTAAAGGCTAGGAAACCTCACTCTCAGATCTATATAAGGGGTGCACTGACTTTAGAAGGGGAACATTTTTGGGAGGTAATCACTGTGGTTCTTCCCATACACACGTTAGTAAATTTGTATGCCTTTTTTCCAATTAAAAGGAACATTTTTCCCTCTTTTGGAGGCAGTGTTCAACTTTTTAAGGTGATACTAAGTATGAGTTTTATTAAAGATACTTGCAATTTCTCCTTCCTCGGTTATGAAAACTAGGTGTGTTGTCTGATTTGGAAAGTAATCCTGGTGAATGTAGAAAGCTCTTTGTTAAATACTGATTTAGTAGATGATACTTGGAAGTGCAGTAGACTTTTTTCTTAGGTGCTATTTTGAATTGTATGAAATTTCCTGTGCAGTAGATACTCATTTATTCACCATCTAAATTTAAGGCTTTCATATAGAAAAGCCTAAGAAATGAAAAGCATTATCATATTCTTTTTCTGTAATACTGTCTGTGATTTAAGCAAGATAATGCTATTTTGAAAGAGATGCCTTAACCCTATTATGGAAAGTTACTGTTAACTATGAAGAAAGGAACTATCATTAGAATTTAGTTTGATACAGTCCCACTTGTTTATTTTTGTTTTTGTTACCTGTGCTTTTGCAGTCATATCCAAAAAAAAAATCATTGTGAAGATCGGCATCAGAGAGCTTTTTTCCCTGTTTTCTTCTAGGAATGCTACAGTTTCGGGTCTTACATTTAAGTCTTTCATCCATTTCAGTCTTTCATCCATTTCAAGTTCATTTTTATGTCTGGTATATGATAAGGATCCAGTTCTTTTCCATGTGGATATCCAGTTTTCCCAGCACCATTTATTGAAGGGTCTATTATTTCTCCTCATTAGAGTTAGTATAGAAAAGTTATGGGGGTATAAGTCCTCTTAATAGGATTTTTTTCTGGCCACCTTGGGTGGTGGGGACATGTTAGGTGGATAGTGAAATCTAGTTAACATATATTCAGAAATTAGTTATTTCACAGAATCTTTTAAAAGCCGTATATTCAGGGACATTAAAAAAGGTACACCATGCCAGCCTGGGCAACATAGCAAGACTCTTGTCTCTACAAAAATTAAAAATGAGCCAGGTGTGGTGGCACATACCTGTAGTCCCAGCTACTTAAGAGGCTGAGGCAAAAAGGTCACTTGCGCCCAGGAGGTTGAGGCTGAAGTGAGCTGTGATTATCACTGTATTCCAGTTTGGGCAACAGAATGAGACCATCTCGAAAAAAGGGGCAGCATACTATAACTTGGTATATCGATCTTAGTTGGGCATTATATGGATATATAAAATTTTGAGTTGTCTTGAGAAGTATAAAAGGATTCATGTCCTGGGAAGCCTCATCCTCATTTCAGACTTTCTTTCTACCCCAGCTTCTTGATGTCTATTCCAAACCTACTTTCTGGTCAAGTCCCTGATCTGTTTAAAAGGAGGGGGGAAAAATCCCAGATAAATTGGAGTTTTGTTGTACTATGATTTGGAAAATTTGGATTTTTCTTTTTTTTCTTATTATTTTCTTTTGTTTTTTGAGACAGAGTGTTGCTGTGTCACCCAGACTGGAGTGCAACAGCACGATCTCAGCTCACTGCAGCCTCCGCCTCCTGGGTACAAGTCATTCTCCTGCCTCAGCCTTCTGAGTAGCTGGGATTACAGGCGTGTGCCACCATGCCTGGCTAATTTTTGTATTTTTAGTAGAGACGGGGTTTCACCATCTTGGCCAGGCTGGTCTCGAACTCCTGACCTTGTGATCTGCCCTCCTTGGCCTCCCAAAGTGCTGGGATTACAGGTGTGAGCCACCATGCCTGGCCAGATTTTTCTTTATGGTGATAAATTCTGGAAATCTTGGTAAACCCCAGCTTTATTTTTCTGTAACAGAATGCACATAAAATAGGTAAAGCACATACAGGAGGTAAAGTTACTCTCATTTTGAAAGCAAAGGAATGTCAAGGGTCATAATGGCTGAGATTAAGATTTTGAATATGTGGAAATAATAATAGATTGAAAATGCAGTTGACCACCAGTTTATGGAAAGGAAAATACATATTTTGGTGGTTCTGTTTAGGGTTAGAGTCTGGGAAGATAAATATATACTCAAAACTAATTGTTTTGTAACAAAAGGCAAAGGGCAGTATTTGATTTCTTACTAAGGTTACTGAGCTTATTTATTTTGTTTTTTCTTTAAACAGATGCTGTATATGACTTGCCTAGCTCCAATGAAGACCAGTTGCTAGAACATGCCGAGGGACAGCCCGTGGCATGTAATGGACATTGCAAGTTCCCCTTTTCATCCAGAGCCTTTTTGAGTTTCAAGTTTGACCATAATGCTATAATGAAAATCTTGGACCTTTGATAGCAGCACATGTATTGTAAATGTTCCAGGATCAGAGACCTGTTGAATTTGAGTGGGTGTCTCCTCAAGCCTTACCTTTCTCAGGTGTTTTAAAGAAATGCAGGGAGGCAATGTTTCTGAAGACATTTTCTGTTTATAAGAGAGTAGAAAGAAACACGAGTTTGCACTGTAAATGCAGTTATAACCTTTTATACAGATTTACCTTTTCAGTGTTTAGTACAAGTTTAAGTTGCTTTCTTTGAGGGCATTTATTCTGTGTGACTGTGGGTTTTATTTTGTATTCTGGTTAAGAAAATAATGTATTGAGTTACTGTCAAGTAGCCAAGTTAATGGGAATGCTCCATCTACCTGTTACAGTGATTGCAATAATAGTATATTGGAATTTTTCAAAGAAACTTAAAGTAATGCCCAATTATTAAATGAACACAAGAGCTGAGATGTCACATTCGTCAGGATTACAGGTGATCTATTTTGGTGGCATTTTGTACTTCTCTCTGCTTCTAACCACTGAGGCTCTCTAATCTTCCTCTGGAGTTTTAGTGAAGGGATTTATTGAGCAGCTTCTGGAATATAATGTGCATGTCCAAAATGAACTCAGCGCTTCAAAAGGACAAAGTCTGTAGCCTGGAGGGGCTTGAGTGGATGGGAGCTGATGCTGTGATTTTGAGCTGTGGTTACATGCAGTCAGTAAACCTGTGAGACTGCTGGAGGAAATGTAGCAGACAGCATGGAGGCTGGGACCCAGCAGCTACTTTGGGTCATGTCTTTACTGTCCTGCCTCCAACCCTTTAGTCTCGTAGACTTTTGTTCTTGTGGAAATTTCTTCTATATTCCAGTTGTGTAAATATGTATGGAAAACTGATATTACTAGGTTTTACGTTGCATCTCCAGTATTGATCTTTGGAAACTGATGTTATATTAGGTTCCAATTCGCAATAGTAGCAGAGACTGACATGCTTTTATTGACCTGCTAAGCCCCTGGATGATGGAGCGAGAAGGGAAGGGGTATGCAGTTTACCCAAGTCCAAATAAAGCATTTCACTAGGTTACACGTTATGTATATGTGTTACATAACAGTAACATACATAACTCACTCCTAGGAATGTATTTTGCTTCAGGATTTTTAAATTCAAATAAGGATGGCAGTGCCCATTTTAAGGAGGATTTCAGCTATAACTGAGGACAATCACCAGGGCGTTAAGGGGGCTTTAGTGTTTTGGCTGCATCTGACCTCATTGAAGGAATTTCTTGGGAGTCGGGGGTGTTTGAGTATATGTGTGTGTGTGTATCTATCATGTGGGTTTTAAAAATCCTTTTTTACAGTGGTATCCACAAAATACTTCTCTGCTTATAAATGTTATTGTAGAAATCTTTATTCTGTGTAGGTAGCCTATTTAATTGGGTTCCACTGAACCTCATGGGACTTTTAAAAGAAGGGCTATTTAAGGAATTCACTTGGTAGTACTTTGCTTTAGCTTTTAAATGGCTTGATTTTAAAGGAGAAATTCTATTTATTAATGAAAGTGTCACCCTTTTGGTGCTAAGCAGGAGAATTCACAAAGCTGTGTGTATAGAATTATGATATTCAGAATCCTGCATCTTTTAATGTGACAAATTTTTGAATCCTGTGACTTTTGCTTTTTAATGCATTATATAATTGTGTTTGGAAGCTTTTACTGTTCTTTTCAGAAATACGGCTGCTTTGCTTGGGTCTCTTCGAGCCATATTTATAGTTGGTCCCAGCATTCCAGACTTCTGGTAAATTGTTAAAGGAGTGAAAATGTAGTTTGCCTGGCAGATGAATAATTTTCACACATTTATTGTCTTCTGGAAACCATTTAACTTTTACTGTTTTTTATTTTTTTGGTATGTGTTTTTTTTTTTCTCTTTTTAAGTTCATACTTTGGCCAGTCTTCCTGGTGCCTGTAGAGTTGGATTTTTCAGCTCTCAATACTGAAGCAAAAGAGATTAGAGTTAGTTACCAGAAGTATGGCCTCTAATGGTGTTGAGCCTTTTCAAGAACCAACAAATTATCTTTGTGATTACAGTAGTTTAACTATGGTTAAATGTTATTGCTGTTGCGCTGCTTTATTTAATGCACTGTGGAACAAAATATAAGGGTACTGTTGGGGTGTGATTATGATAACTTCAGGCTTTTAGCTCTCCTCAAAGTTTGAGGTTAAAAAAATGTTAAAAGATGTGAGTTAAAGTTTATGTGTGTGATGTGACTTAACTATGCAGAAAATATTTAAGTTGAATGTACTTGTTTTAGGTACATCTACTATACTTATTCTCTCAAACCTGGGTAATAGTTTCTCAGTGTTCAGGTTACCTTGAGAAAGGCCATGCTTAGCGAACTGGATTTCTCCTTTGAGAAATTTTAGTATGGTTTGAGGAAATCAAGTGATAAAGGAGTATGCTGAATATGCAATAATTTACTTCTACTGAGTGCTGCATTTTAAGATGCTAGATGAGAAGAGTAGTTGGTTTTGCTTCATTATGTTTTATGTCTTTGAGAGAGATACAGGTCTTGGAATTCACTTTTTAAATGTTATGTTCCAACCTTATATGTTCCAAGGTGCAGTGCACTGTGAATCTTTTATTTTTAAAAAAATTTGTAGGTGCTTTTATGTATAACTTAAATGATTTATAAGATGCTAAATGAATTGTTTTTGTACCTAACCATTGTAATCCAAAAGATAAGGGTGTGGTTTACATGCTTTTCAAAAATTTTTGTTAAGAAGTAGCAAATGAATGGTTTAGGATTTCAAATAGTGATACCCTCCTGAGACATGAGCATTTGGAGAGGACTGAGAACCTAATAGAACTCATATAGTGTGAGTGAAATTTGATTAAAGATGTTGGAAAATGAAGTTGGATTTTTGTATTCATGTATAAAGGAAAGTCTCCCAGTGCTGTCAAAGGAATTGTGGTTACTACTTGCTGTTCTGAGCTTTGAATATCCTTATTTTTCTATTAAATATCAATTAGTAAGTATAGCTAATGAAGACATATAATGAAAGTAATTTTATGCTGTAAGATTGAATTGGTACTTTTCCTTTTGAAGGCTTTAGTAATTTGTATGTAATGTCAAATAAAAGGAATTCAAATCTGAGTAAATAACAGCCTCCTACTATAGGAATTAGATTCTTCTATAAAAGTCACCATATTGTGTCCTATAGAAAAGTTAAGGTCTGAGTGCATGTGTGCATTAAAAACATTTCACTACCTATTCTCTCATGGACTTCTCATTCTTTCTTTTTTCATCTCCAACAGTTAAATGGTAAGGAGAGCAAAGTTAATTATAAAAATTAGACATTTTGCCAAGTTAGTTTTCTTAGCACAATACCCTCTTGGCTTTTTTTTTTTTTTTTTTTTTGAGATGGAGTTTCACTCTTGTTGCCCAGGCTGGAGTGCAATGGTGCAATTTCGGCTCACTGCAACCTACGCCTCCCGGGTTCAAGTGATTCTCCTGCCTCAGCCTCCCAAGTAGCTGGGATTACAGGCATGCGCCACCACGCCCTGCTAATTCTGTCTTTTTAGTAGAGACGGGGTTTCACCATGTTGGTCAGGGTGGTCTCTCTTGGCTTTTTATCTTTATTTTTGTACCAGTGGACCTTCCTGCTCCCTGAGACTTGTTTTGATTGACATCTTTTGTGTTTCTATATTTTCCGAGGCAGTATTTTCTTTGTATGTTAATCATAGTTATAGTAAAGTCAGACTCATTAACTTTTCTTCCTAGTAATTTTGACTTGGATTATTTTCTAGCCTGGGGGATGGGGTTCATATGTGTTGTTGTAACTTTAGATTACTAAACAAAACAAACTATTTTTTTGTTTGAAGGTATCCTTTATATACCTGTCTGTAGGTAAGCAAGTGTTAGTAAAAACAATTTTGTCAAACAGTACTCCTGACAGCTTGGTAAAGTCTAGGTAGAGTTTCTGATTTTGTATTATGTCCTAAGACTTTAAAGTGCATTTGTCTAGTTGCCAAAAGTTCTAAAAATGAGATTATGATGGGCTTTCTCAGCATCTTTTTGCTTCCTAGAATTGAGTTGCTCTTGAAGTCTGTACTCCTGTGTCAGAAAGATGGCAGATTGCAAATGGGCAGTACAGGCTTTGCCCCATGCTTTCAAAGTAGGATTCTGGATTGCAGTTTCAAAAAAATATGATAGATTATTGTTATAGAATCAAAGTGTCCTGAAGGGAGAAGAATAGCTATAGTTGCTGGGCAAAGAGTATAAGAAAGAAACTTTAGAGTATTTATCAATACTTGAGTGCTTTATTATGTTCCAGGCTAGAAATGTGATCATTGCATGGCCTAAGTGTAGTCATTCATATATATATGAATATCTATATCTATATCTATAAATATATATGTATCGCCATTATCGAGTGTTTTCTAGCCCTGGATAAAGTTAATTTTTTTGAAGTATGATTGCCAAGCAATCCAGTGAATCTAAAGTAATTTTTCTCACTTTAAAGACCAGTGATGAGGAGTCTGGTCCTTCCTGTACTGATACTGTAGAACTCCAGTCAAACTTGAGTGCACCGCTTTCTTACAGGAAGACAACTCAGAACACACAGCCATAATCTGCTTTGGTGTCAGTCACATCACAGTGGTTATACATTTGTCCTGAATGGTGATTCATTCCTTTCCATCTAACTTCCTTGTGACAAATAGCATTTACTATTGAAATAGTCTTAAAATAGGGAAAAGAGTGAAAGTTACTCTTATGCATGGGAGTGGGCTTAAAGGGTTGACTTCCACCAGCTGAGTACAAACAAGTGTAAAGAAAAACTATGATAAAGTATGGAGGTCTTGAGAATTGTTCATAATGAAATCTTTAATCTGGGTTATCAGAGTAATGAAATCACCAATAAAAACATTCCATTTATCTTGGATCTTCTGTGGTTAGCAGAGGAGTATGGTCTAGCTATGTTAGCAGCTTGAAGGCACAACCTAAAAGGAATGAGCTTTCACAAGGTGCTTACGTTAGCTGGGTAGTATTGGTCAAAGGTACTCCGAAGAGTGAATGCAGAAATCAGTTGGCTGTGTTTGTAATCTTGTCCCACATGGACCCTAACCTTTAGTAGACTTCAGTCTTTTAGTCCAGTAGAAGACAATGGCCCTGAATATGTGTTTTCTGCTTTTTGGTGGAAGGTTTCCTGCAGGTGGTTGGGTGGTTTTTGGGTTATTGGCTACTGTTCGTTCAGTGCCATTTGAAGACCTGTTGTTTCTTAATCCTTTTTCTTGGTGTGACTGGCCAGGAAAAAGTCCATTGAGTCCTTTTTTTCTCCCTGGTGTCTTACCCCTTCTGTAGAATAATCCATCTTTTAAAATTTGTTTTACATCTCTATAGCAAACCTGCCACAGACTTGCAAGCAGTGATTTTATCTTTCCTTCCTGAGAAGGTGATCTCACTTTTGATGTTTGGGTCACCTGTGGACACCTGTGCTCTTTTGAGTCTCAAGGCTTATAGCTTTCACATTGGCTTGGGAACAACAGACTTGTGTGTGGTTCTAGAGTGAAATGGGCAGTGTTCTGCTGGACCTCAGTCTTTGAGAGGTCTTAGGCAACATCCTTAGTATAGTGGAATTTCTGAGGTCAAATTTAACATTTTAATGTATTCTCCTTTTAGTTCATTGAATCTGAGGTTCTAAATCTGTAGCTTCATTTTGAGCACAAGTCTGCATTGTCATTTTTTAAGAGATGGGCAGGCATATGCTTTTGTGATACTTAGGAAAAGACTATGGATGGCAGCAAATGAAAGTAAAGGTTCTCAACTGTGAATGAAATTTAGAAAGATAATTCTTCGGCAGTTGGTTGATTAGATGGGTTAGTGCTTTTGGAACATATAACAGTAGACTTGTATTCTTTATGCACTATACATATGATATGCACTGACAGAAAACACAGAAGACATACTGCTAAGAGTTTCTTTGTGCATTTCGCTACTGTTCTAGGGGACTGCTGTCTCTTTGGTTCCTTTTAGGTTTGTGTTAGGATGTTGCACAAGTAATCATTTAATGTTAAATGCAAGTGTCCAAAGAAATGAGTCTTAAAGTTCTTTGGTCATATTTCACTTTAGAGTTAGGACAGGAGACAGCTAACCTGACTTCCATTTTATAAATATTAGAAACTTTTTCTTCAGTAACAAAAACAGGGAAGGACAATAAAACCATGAACTATTTTGCTTTATGTCTGTTTTTAAAAAATAATTGTTTTGAAGTTTGCTTATTAGCTTAATACCTTATAGTACTTTTTAAAAATCATCCTTGGTAATTATTGACTTATCCTACATCCATGTACAATTCAGACTTTTATCTGTTAGCTTTAATAAAAATTTAAAACAATCTCATTTCAGAATAAAATATACGGAATTACAGTTCATGTATTAGCATTTTTAAGTGAAGTTCTCTTAATAAGATTGCCTTTTGTCTAACCAAAATAGGGCATACAGATTAGTTTGGATGGGAAAGTGGTAAGACTTGACTTTTTAATACTGTGCCTATTTCCAAAACAAGACTTGATGTGGCTTTTTACATTATGCTTTAAAGATGTTAATGGAGGATACATAGTCTTAAAACAATTTGGGAGTAAGTTTTAGTCGGAAAAAGGTGAAGATATTTATGCTGAGTTATGTTAAGCAAATTATTTTGAGACCTTTTGCTGGTAGACAAAAACTGAGGTAATGTTTCACTAAATATATTATGGTCAATGAGAAAACCGGACTTTAGAGTAAATGTGATAACCAAGTAGATTTGTGAACTTTATTTCTTTAGTAATTATTTTTATCTTATGTGAAATGATTCAACCTTTAATTTTTGCCTAGATTATAGCAGTGTTTTATTTTACCTTATAGGGCATTTTAATGCTTGGAGAAAGACTATAAGTGAATCTACTTCAAGGGATTCTGTTCATGGTAGTATACAGTTCTTGGTGCTCTTTTGGAAATTGTCAAACATTTACTGATAGCAGAAAAGGAACCCCAAAACACCTGTAGTGTTCACCTTGTTATAAGAACAGAAACATTTAGAACAGGTTTCATTTTGTTTCTAGATTTATGTTGTTGTAGTTGAACAGCACCTGTTTTTTTCCCTCAGTGTTAATGAAAGGATAAAGACTACCTGTATTGTTTGGTATGACTATCAAAGGATTTCCGGTGATTCATGTTTGCGAATTGGAGTTTAAATGTTTGCAGGATTACTGTACTTCCAAAGACCCACTAGAATGTCAGCTGTACTCTGTACTCTCCACTGAGAAAATGAACAAAATCCTATGTCTTAACAGTTATGCTCTAACTTTTTGAAAGCTTTTTGATGTAAATAATAGGTTAGAAACTAAAAGCCTTTTAATCTTACAAAATACAATTTGAATGATGGAAGGTTGTTCAGATACTGGCTTTCTGTAAAAACATCATTGTGTTAGATTGTTTGTAATGTACTATCAATAAAATTGGCTGCTTGGGCGGTTTTAGTTACCACCTTAGCCTGGTTTTCTGCTACTGTTACTTATCATCGTAGGTTCTCAGTTGCTCATTGTGGTTGCTCTTTGGACCAATAAAAATGGCAAGTATGAGATGAACATGATAAAAGTATGTTTATATAACAGGAAGAAGCTGGGCGCGGTGCTCATACCTGTAATCCCAGCACTTTGGGAGGCTGAGTTGGGTGGATCACGAGGTCAGGAGTTCGAGACCAGCCTGACCAACATGGTGAAACTAAAAATACAAAAATTAGCCGGGCGTGGTGGTGCGTGTCTGTAGTCCCAGCTACTTGGGAGGCTGAGGCAGGAGAATCTCTTGACCCCGGGAGGCAGAGGTCGCAGTGAGCTGAGATCACACCACTGCACTCCAGCCTGGGTGAACAGAGCAAGACTCTGTCTGGAAAAAAACAAAAAACAACCAAAAAAAAAAAAAAAAAAACCCCAGGAAGAAATATTGTGGAGAGTCTCTGCAAAAATGAAAATACCTCAAACAATTAAGTTTGTTGCTTTAAAGCAAGATTATAGTGTAGGGCTTGAGATGTGAATTCATTAGATATTTAAAATCCAGCAATTCTTAAGTTTGTGCTAGAATCAGGTTTTGCAATAGGAATACTTAACTTTGGATCTCAAGGGGGAAAGAAAGACATTCTTTTCCATTAGAGACCTCAGCTATATGATAGTAACTAACTTTTATTTTAAATTTTCAAAAGGAGAGTGACTAAGGTGTTATACTTACTGTCAAAGTTACTTTGCTTCCATAGTGAAAACTTGAGAACATTGTAATGTTTCTCTAACAGACGTGTTGCAAAGCTGCTTGCCATCTTGTTGTCCTATATGACTTCCTTGCATTTCCAGTCCTTGATTACATTCCGTTTTAATGATCTTTAAGAGGGGAAAAGACTCTCTTCAATAGATAACTTCCTATTTATGCCAAATTTTTAAAAGCCAACTAAAAATGGGCTATAAATGAGGGTTCTTTGGCCATTTTGATCTAATAATAGTCTTACTTCTAGCCCCCCTGCTTTGACTAGGGCTCTTGATTTCATGTAAGCATCATGGATTTGATATTTGCCTGCATGTATATCACAGTTCTACAGAAGGATAGCCTTACCCTTTAAATAACACAGTTAAGGTACACTGTGGAATTAGAAATATTTATTCAGAATATAAGAATGTTTGTAAAATATTATAAATGTCTCTGTATAAATAAATGGAGTTTTTAAAAAACAATTCTATATCAAATAACGCAAAGTAGCTATTTTACAGCAGCTAAAACTAAAGGCATCTGGAAACATTTAAAGAATACAAGTGGAGAATCTAAAAAATTACAAGGTATAGTACAGTGTTAAGTAGCAATTTTAAAATGAGACTTTCAGTACAAACAGTAGAACAATACTGACAAATGCAAACTTAGTCACATGTGCTTTAACTGACAATACATTCAAGCAGGTTTTTCTAATTCAAGTGTATAGCACATATTCAAATAATAGGAAACAAATCTCATGCAAAGTAAATAAATCTTGATAAGATGTCTAAAAACTGATTAGAACTAGAAAAGAAGTGGACATATTTTATTATCTTTGCATTACGTTCAAACAAAAGCAGATTATCAGGGGCTCTTACTCACTTGCCATTCCTGACATGAGCACTATAAGTGAATACTATGAGTTCTACAAACAGAACATTTTTCCACATGAATTTGACTTGCAAAAAGTGCAAAAGGGAATGGTAGAGCCAGAATTACTAAGTACGGCATCAGTGTGAATGTGGGGGAAATTTGTATATAACTTGCTTTGTTCTGCTGAGCTGATATTTCACCTGATTAGCAGATGAATGACTGTGGAAAGATGAAGTACTAGTCAAGGATGTGGTTTTTCATAGCAGTTGCTATTTCCGGGACTGAATGATTTCTTCCTCTTGGTCACATGCAAAATCTCACCCAGATGTAATGTGATAAACAGTTTACCCAGTGTAACCTTTAAGCAAAAATGTATGGTGATCTGCATGTGAAATTGTCTTTCTCTACACAGGTATTAGCAAAACAAGAATACATGAACAGCTGCTATCAACTTGTATACTTTTTTTCCACTTGTTTATATTTTAACTGCCACTGAGAGATCAGTGATGCTGTGGTGACAGCAGTCAGCATTATTTCTTAGAGAATACAAATGTATTAAGTTAGAGTAATTTCAGGTGTGTTAAACAGGAGATACTTCTGAAGGCCACAAGTTTGGAGCTTACTTTAACCTGACCTACATAAACATAAGATTTGCAGGATGTGGATAAACTTTAAGAACTGGATAGTGAAGGCGTAATTTTTGTTCTGTTACCAGTTACTCCTCTTCTATAAACTCTTATAGAGTGCTCAAAGGTGAATCAAACTTGTATCATTCCTTGTCAAATAGGCTGTTCCCACTGGATAAGAAAATTTGCTGTATGTTTTCCTGAAAAATTTTATAGTGTTCTACAAAGCCATCACCTTCTGCAGAAAAAAAATGTTACTTATGCTCCACCTCCCCAGCCCTCACTAAAAACTTTGGTAGCCCTATGGCAGTACCCTAATTAAGGTCAGTGCAGAAATCTCAACCATTACAGAAGTCTCTTACTATTTTGGCTGTCAAAATACTCTTAACTAGTAGCTCTGTTTGCTGAATCTAGAAGTAGGTGGAGCTGTAAATAGTTTAGTTTAATAGAATGATTGGGACATACTCCCAATTAAGAATTTGCAAATTGTTTAAAGCCTTATGGAGGAAAGGACACTTTCAGAAATGTTTATTTTTTTATAGTCATCTTGATATCTTATCACTTTAAAGCTTGATAATCCAAACTCTTGAGAGCTATTAAGGTTGACTGATAGACTTAAAAAGTGATTGCTGGATAATTCTCGTGGGCCATAGGAACACCTTCAGAAGGGAACAAGCAACTATGGAGGTTCTTTAATTCATGCCAGGGACACAGGCAGTCCAATCTTGATTGGGTAACTGCGGTGCACTTTTTTCTCATTTAAAATAATCTAATCTGTATCCAGTTAGGAACCAGAAGACTTTCAGATAGTTTCATGTTTTCCTTAGAGTGGTAACTTTCTTACTACTCCTTAACAGCTTTTAAGAAAAAGCCTATGGGCTCTAATTTGGACTTCCTTTTGGAGTAGAATGTCAAGGCTCTGACTTAGAAGAGGTCCCTCTAAAATATTGCTGCAGGCTCAGAGAAGACTTGCATCTGAAAGGAGAATTAAGCAATTTTAAAAGTTAAGTGCTAGTTAAACATAACATTTGTTTCAGGTAGCATGGATATTAACTTCAGAACGCTGACAAGCCAGCCGATGAGAATGATGAAAGTTTCAATAAGGAATCATACTGTTCCCCAGTCCATGACAGGTTTTGTAGCTGGTAAGCTCACACTGATGGCACTCCAACTATGGACAGAAGTCTCTTTTGCTTGTGATTTGCACAGTTGGTTTTGTTTGCCTCAGTCCAACAATGGGAAATGTATTCCAAGGGAACTGTGAAATGGGTCCTTTTGCTCTGTGCCCATTTCTTCAAAAGCCAAAGACTGAATTCTGAACAGAGATGGTTACTGACTAAAAGGGGGTAACCACTGAGGAAACTAGGGAGAACAATTCAAAATACGAAATCTGAAGGTTTTTAACCTCATATAAATTAGAATCAAGATCATTGTTTACCCTCATTGGAGATGTTAGAGAAAAATTCAGGTAGAGCCAGGTTATTCACAAAGGAAAATTACCCAGGCACCTGCAAGCATTTAATTTAATCAGTATAGTTCAGTAGCGCCCACAATTAGCATAATCAAGTGCCACCTAGTTCACCTTCAAGGATTGTGTCTTGGGGAGTATTTGAA
Organism: Pan paniscus; assembly: GCF_029289425.2. Lineage (NCBI taxonomy): Eukaryota > Metazoa > Chordata > Mammalia > Primates > Hominidae > Pan > Pan paniscus. The sequence goes on from NC_073253.2 coordinate 108,277,139, forward strand.
AAATACAAGAAAAGGAAAAACTTTTATAGCTTTATTATACATATTTATAAAATTAACACTTTTGCCTGCAAAATAGTTTTTACCCAAATCACATTTTAAACTACTAAACTCAAACTAAGGTCAGGTAGCATGAGTAAAACTGGGGCCCTTAACAGGAGCTGGAGCCGCCTCTGCCTGGGGGAATTAAAGGGCCAAGAAGGGGAGGTTCTCTGATTTTACCTGGAGCAAGAATGGAGACAGAAGTCAGTAGGCAGGATTTTATTCCTGCTTCAGCCACATGTTTCTGTGTCAGTGAAAATGAAAACTGCCCATTTGATGCCTGCTTAATCACAAAAGAGCCATGCACATCCCACTTTGCTCAGGGGAGGACGTTTCCCTAGGCAAGCTGGAAAAATAGTGAAAACTGTTTTTTTTTTTTGGGGGGGGGGGCATATGTTTTTCAGCCAAAACATTTTCCTCATGATAAAATGCAACTTTATATGAAAAGTGAAAAATTCTAAAAAATCACAGGAATGGCCAGGCACATTGGCTCATGCCTGTAATCCCAGCACTTTGGGAGGCCGAGGTGGGTGGATCAGTGGTCAGGAGTTCGAGACCAGCCTGGCCAACATGGTGAAACCCTGTCTCTACTAAAAATACCAAAAATTAGCTGGGTATGGTGGTGGGCACCTGTAATTCCAGCTACTCAGGAGGCTGAGGCAGAAGAATCACTTGAACTCAGGAGGCAGACGTTGCAGTGAGCCAAGATCACGCCACTGCACTTCAGCCTGGGTAACAAGAGCAAAACTCCATCTCAAAAAAAAATCACAGGAACTAACTTTGACGAAATGATTGACAGAAACCAGTGAACATTTTCATAGTGATCAAAGCACCCCAAAGCTGGTCCTTCTAGACTGATACCAGTTGATCTGTTGTTTCGTTTTGGAGATGGGCAGCCTCACTGCTGGCCTCCCAGTGGTTGCTTTTAGGATACAACTGTCTGCCCTCCGAATTGGTGGCTGGAGTATCCTCCAGCGAACAGAAGGCTGTGGAATTTGTATCATGCTCTGAAAATAGACCTACCCGTAGCTCATGGACATAAAGACTCTATGCAGAAACCTCCTCAACTTTAATTTGTAGTCAGCTATGGCAATGGAACACATTTTTCATAGGGAACTTTGGATGGATTCTCTGGTGCTACAGAAAAAAACAGTAAATGGTCCTTCAAGTGTATCAGTGTAGAACTGAGAGAGAAGAGGTAAAACTGAAAAAGAATAATCAATTTGTTTTAAGATGGAAGACCTTCCTGAACTAATTCAGTTACTTTGGTACTGCCTAGCCCTGTGAGCATTTTGCTTGAAATTTAACCTTTTAAGCACCATATGCTAACCATCACCATGTATCTGGGGGCAAAAAAGAAGCCTTAACTACCATTCCCTCACTGTCCCCGTCATGACAACAGGAGCTAAGTCTTGAACTGGGGGTTACACAGCACTCTTAAGTAGGCATGATAAGTTTTGCAAAATGTTCAATATCTCCTCAGTGTCTTGTCCTTAGGTAGAGACAGGTCCAGAGCTACAAATGCACCCATGTGGAAGAGATTTGATTCAGCAGAACAGCAATTATGTAGTGCCCTGGGGCAGGAAGTGCTAATAATGTTTCTCAGCTCTTGAAGAAACCCCTGACAGAATTTCAGTTCCACTACAGGTATCAAAAAGATTCTCAGCTCTAAGTCTTGGATATTAATAAGGCTCCACTGAGAAGGAGAAATCCCAGAATCAAGAGAGCGCTCCCTTCCCAGCCCTGCCTCCAAAATGAAGGCTGAAGGAAGTTTTTATTCTCTCAATACAAAATTATTCAGGCACAGTCCTGGTGGTGGTCTGTTTGTAACTTTAGTGTATCTGGGACTGTAAGTAACACCTGTCTACGCTCTTCCCATGACCTATAACTCCCAGAGATCACCTCTTATGGCCGCCTCTGTCTTAAAGTTGAGACCCAGGACTTGGAAACCAAAGCCTTGCTGTAGTAAACAAATCAGCAGTCCTTTTAAATGCTGGAGGCACACACAGGTCTGTTTTCCCATGAAGCAGGAGGAAAGAGGAGAAACGAGATCCTAGAAGATGAGCCCAGCATCTACCAAAAAGAGGATACAATGGAAAATCTTACAGAAACAAATGCCTGGGATCCCACTGATGCACAGCCGCCAGACCAGAAGAGGAGGGGGAGAGTGAGTGCTGAAAGCAGAAACGAGGCTCTGCTGAACAGGCACAGAACATGTGTTTACACGCTGTTGTGGGCCCAGGAGGGAAGAGCGGGCACCTCTGGATACAGTCCACAGTGTCACCATGGCCAGTCACCCCAAGGGTTGAGTTGGGGCACTCCATTGTCCAAGTGCCGACCTACCTGCCAGCCTTCCCTTTCCTCCTCCTCCCAACAAGTACATGGGCCCTTCTGTCCTCAGTGGCCTGCTGCAGTTTACTTCCCATGGGCAGAACTCCGGTGCGTGAGTGCTGATTAAAGCGAAGTTTCATTGGTGTGTGGCCTGGAGTTCTCCTCTTCCAGCAGAGCTATTCTTTGCTTGAGCATCCTCACTTGGGTCTCATGTCTCTCCACCATGGCCATCATCTGCGACTCTAACTTCTTCAGTTTGTTTTGATGCTTTTTCTTTGCTTTCTCATAGGCAGCCACCAGGTTGCTAGGTGAGAATGAAGGGAAATTGGTATGAAGATTCATCCTAAGTAGCATCGTGACACACCGTCCTGTCCACTGGATAACCAGATCTAGTGAGCACTGCTCTGAAGAAAGATCACTCATCCTCTTCAGTAAGAATCTGAAATCTAGTGGTCAGAGGAGGGACAGCACCAGGATGTCAACACTCAAAGGCCAGTCACCTACTGGCTTAACCCTGATGAATCCAGCCAGATTGCTAGAGGCTGGTCACTCTCACATATTAGAAGGGGTTCTAAGAGTCAAACCAGCAATCCAAATTGGCCAAGTCCAAAATGGATAAATACAAATAGTGGGTCTATTTGTTGCTCCATGGTTGCTTGCAACATAGTCAAGTGTATCTTACAGGAGAGTATTCCTAAGGCACTGCAATCAAAGTGACCATACCTGGGATGAGAGCAGAGAGGTTGTTCTTGTTCCACCTTCCCTTTATGCTTTGGGCTGGTGGGACTCGGAATATTAAATTAGGCCATAAGCCAATGCTGCAAAGCCAAACATGGAATATACAGGCCTTTGAACTGTTCCCACCAGAGCCTGGTGGTGGGGTATACAGTGAGCCCAGGTAGGTCCATTCCATGTACAGTCATTACCCTTACAGCTGCAGTTCTCCCAGATAGTCTGAGGACTCACCCCAGGGATTTGTAAAACCTATTCAGGAGGTCTGTGAGGTCTTGAGCTTTTATTTCCAACTATACAGCTGGATGATGCCAGGTGTTCTCAATATACATCCACATAATGTTGACTGCAGAAGCAAATGTGAGAACCTAGCTGTCTTCTATTAAGCCAGACATTAAAGATTTGCAGAATTGTAAGACCAGTGCCACTTTTCTAATTATTTCTTGGAAAATAGTTTTTCATAAAAATGCCATTTTTTTTTTGTAAATGAAATAATAAAAACTTTAAAGAATTTATCTTGGTTTTAGTTCTAACATGAGAAGTATCAGTAAATACAACTTACAGGAACAAAAGCTCTCTGAGGTCCTCCGTTTTTTATAGAGAAGAGTCCTGAACCCAGTCTTAGAGCAGTATTTCCTGAAGTATTCCAGTGGATATTGTGTTGCTCAAATAAATTCCATGGCTAATTTTGTTTGGAAAATACTGGCTTAAACAGATTTTTTATTATATGACTTCTCAGAACCTTTAAGATACATAGTATCAGGAGGCATATACCACAGTATGCTACATTTGGCCAAAGGATGTTGTCACTGAGCATTTCTTAGTTTCCACAGAACATCTTGGGAGATGCCACTCTAAGGAAGACCAGGCTCTTAGAGAGCCAGGTAGGGACTCACCCACTTTCTACAGTTAGTTCTCAAGAGTTAGGGAAATGTCCTTCCCTGGTGCTGTGTCTACATGCGGGGTGTCAGTCCAAGTACCACAGGTGGAGGGCGGTGGGGGCTGGGTATAGGGAGATTTTTACCTGTTGGCCCGCTTTAGATCATTCACAAACTCTGCAGATTGCTGATGTCGGATTTCACTGCTCTTCGTGAGTCTCTCCAAGGCACTCACCAGCTCTTGAACTCTGGCCTTCAACTTCTTTTCTCTATATTAAAGGAGACAAAATATGCCAGGAGTAGTTTGAGATGATGCTGGAGGTGCCCACTACCTGGGAAGTGGTGACAGAAAGAGGAAGGTTTAGCTTGCAAAGCCTAAAGGCAAGGGAGAGAAAAGATACTAAAGGGCCCAGCAGCGCTACTGTCACCTGAATGAATTCATTCTCAAATGCAGATTTAAGCCCATTTCTTCAATGACAAAGGCTTTTTAAAGATCTTATGTGTCAAAGAAACAAGACAGGAATTTCTGTTTCTAGTCTTCTAGCTAATCTAGAAGTTCCTTTCTACTATTGGCATACCAGATCCTCAGCAATGAGTGCAGCCTGACCACAAACCCCCGTCTGTCTCCATCCCCTTCTTTTTCAAGTGTCCTAAGTATCTCCTGAACCACTCAGATTTAGCAACCTACCTTGAACAGGTCCCCACTCATTGAGACCAACATGATCCCACCTTGCCAAAAACCAAAAAATTGGTAGAGGGAGTAGATACGATACTCTCCTCATTGTAAGAGTCCTTATTTCCCATGAAATTACATTTGCACTTTTGACTACCTGCCCTCCACAGGCAAAGCAGCTTCAAGTTCTGTGGATCCTCTACTACTTTGGTAACCCAAGCTATTAGAGTCAGTTCAGGGAGGTTTCCAGTATCCAGTCAGCTCATTGCCTTCCTCTAATTCCCACGAGACCCAGCAGGGAAACACTAATCAAAGCCTTCCCAGCTACTCTGACTCCCTTCCAAGATCCTTCTATCACATGCACAGTGTTACTCCACTTAGTAGCACACTCAGCACTACATCACCGTATTACATGCTGGAGCCACGAGGCTCCCCCATGGTCGTGTTGGGTTCTAGAGTGGCAAGGACTTTACTTGGTTTGGTTCCCCAATGCACCCCCAGTGCTGAGCACCATGCCTGGGTGACAGCTTCTAGTGACTGTTAAAACAGCTTTAGAACAACTTACTGAAGGTAATGTATTTGATTCTTTGGGACATATTAAGAAACCAGGATTTAGGGAAGGAATTCCTTTAAAAAGGACTCACTGTATGTAGAATGTAAATTTGCATGATTAATTTATAAGACAGTTGGGTAGGATCTAGCAAAATAATTAATGAACATGCCCCTTGACTAAGCAACTTCACTTCTAGGAATTGATTTTACAGAGATATCAGGAGCACAGGTTCCTAAAGATACATCACTTATATTTGGATTCACTTAGGCATTGGTTACAATAATGCCTAATAAAGGGAGACAAGCAGGGAACTGGTTAATCACGGCCTACCCATGCTACTGAAATGCTCTGCTTGAAAAATATTTTTAAAATGCAGATGGAGGGCTGGGGGCAGTGATTTATGCCTGTAATCTCAGCACTTTAGGAGGCCAAGGAATGTGGATTACTTGAGCTCAGAAATTCAAGACCAGCCTCGGCAACATGGTGAAACCCCATCTCTACAAAAAAATATAAAACTTAGCCAGATATGGTGGGTCATGCCTGTAGTCCAAGCTACTCAGGAGGCTAAGTTGGGAGGATCCCTTGAGTCCAGGAGGTCAAGACCAGTGAGCCATGATCTTGCCACTGCACTCCAGCTTGGGTGACAGAGTGAGACCATCTCAAAACAAACAGACAAACAAATCAGATGGCCATGCACTGGCATGGGAGGATATCTGATACATTTAAGCAAAAAGGGTGAGTTCTAAAGATGCCATTTTTGTAAAAACTGAAAAGCTGAGTGTGAATATCTGACACTGTAATAAGAGACTAGAAGGTGAAACAAACTCAACAATGCTTAACTCATGAAGGGGGTTGATGGGAGGCTTTCATTTTCTACTTCACTCACTTTTGCATTGCCAGATATTTTTACAATTTTGTATATTTTCTGTAAAGTGCAAGTTAGAGTCATGTAGGAACGGCATGGGAATGTGACGTCGGGGTAGAAGGCTCCTTTCTGGTGCCCAAATGGTTCAGACCCTGGTTCTCCTTTCCTAGCTTTTCATATATCTAATCTTTTACATTTCTGCCTTTAGCTACTATGAGGGTAAGTCAAGCTCTCCAAACTGATCAATGAAGAAAGGAATTACAACATAAAATCCAGACCTGCTTTTGGGAGAGAGGATGGAAGGGGCAGGATCTTTAAGGGAAGTCTAGCAACCAGCCCTCAGCCCAGAACTCATTTTTCAGTAAGTTCTCCTACCCGCCTCTGCTAAGCTGGAAGGAGCATGTGTTTTTCCTGGGCCCTAGCAGCCTCCAGGACATCTCGGATCTGGCTGCATTTCCTCCCGGCATTGGAGAGTGGCAGCATTTCCTACCAGCAGTGAGGATGGTGTTGCAGGAGGGGAGCTCCTTTCCTCCCCACCCACCCCCCAACACCTCCTCAGCCTTCCCAGCAGTCCTCCTCCAGCGGAGGGAAGCCAGGGACTCCTGCTTCCCTCCAGCTAAAAACAGCAGGGAAAGGTTTTTTGCCCTACATTTTATTACCATTTAGAGCCCTTTATCTTTCATTCTAATGTTGATTAATAGTGTAAAACGAAAAAAAAAAAACTGAAGAGTTAAAAATGTAACCACAAACTCAATAAGAAATTCACAACAAAAAACTCTGGGATGCTACCTAGAGCAGTCAAATCCGCTCCCTCCCCCACTCCTATCCACACTCAGCGAACAGGGAGACTGGAAATCGCAGCCCTTCCACAAGACAAAACGCTTCCTTCCCCAGCACCCAGGCCCTCAGGGGACCAGAGGGAACTTTCTGGATCTGGCAGGCTCCAAAGGAGGATAGAACCCCAGAAGGGCAGGAGAGAGTCTCTCAGACCCAGGCCAACCCCAGCTTAGGGTTGTGGCGCAGGGGTGGGGAGTAGCCATTGCTGGGAGCTCAGAACTGCCTGGCCTTCAGAAGGGAATGGGAGTGAACCACTGGGAGAAACCCCAGGAAAGAACTATGATGCTCATTTATTTAAAGATGCAAAGACGAGGCCAACTGTAAACTTAAACCTAAAATTTGGGTTGATCTGTTTTCATGACAACACAAAAAAATGTAAAATATCTATTTAGTTTAAAATATACTGATGACGGGCCGGGCGCTGTGGCTCACGCCTATAATCCCAGCACTTTGGGAGGCCGGGGCTGGAGGATCACCTGATGTCGGGAGTTCAAGACCAGCCTGACCAACATGGAGAAACCCTGTCTCTACTAAATACAAAATTAGCTGGGTGTGGTGGCACATGCCTGTAATCTCAGCTACTTGGGAGACTGAGGCAGGAGAATCACTTGAACCTGGGAGGTGGAGGTTGCAGTGAGCCGAGATCGTGCCACTGCACTCCAACCTGGGCAACAAGAATGAAACAATGTCTCAAAAAAAAAAAAAAAAAAAAGGATACTGATTACATGTTGAGATATTTTGGACATACTGGGTTACATTGTTATTAAAATTAATTTCATGTGTGTCTCTACTTTTTTCATGGGGCTACTAGAAAATTTAAAATTACATACATGCCTTTCATTTGTGGATCATATTATATCACTAGTGGACAGTGCTGCTCTAGAGCAATTGTTTAATGCTGTCAGAGGCATGTGAACCAGAGCAACTCCATCTTAAATAGGAGTTAGGTAAAAATGAGGCTAAGACCTACTGGGCTGCATTCCCAGATGGTGAAGGCATTCTAAGTCACAGGATGAGATAGGAGGTCAGCACAAAATACAGGTCATAAGGACCTTGCTGATAAAACATTGCAGTAAAGAAGCCAGCCAAAACAGCAAACCCAAGATGGCCACAAGAATGACCTCTAATCGTCCTCACTGCTACACTCTCACCAGCGCCACAACAGTTTACAAATGCCATGGCAACATCAGGAAGTCACCCTATAACGTCTAAAAAGGGGAGGTATGAATAATCCACCCTTTGTTTAGCATATTATCAAGAAGTAACCATAAAAATGGGCAACCAGCAGCCCCCAAGGCTGCTCTATGGAGTAGCCATTCTTTTCCTTTACTTTCCTAATAAACTTGCTTTCATTTTACTCTGTGGACTTGCCCTGAATTCTTTCTTGCACAAGATCCAAGAACCCTCTCTTGGGGTCTGGATCGGTAATATTTTCCAGTAACAGCATTACCAGATATTTTCCCTGGCTTCTGACTCAGTAGGTTTGGGTTGAGACCCAGGAATTGACTCTTGTTATCAGGCAAGCTTGAGGGACTAGCGTAAGGCAGAAGAGTTCCTCACCTGGACCTGAGGATGAGCTTCAGTTACTCCTGGAACTGACTTTCTGAATTTATATGCAAAATTGCAAGCACGGGGCTCACTTTATCAAGTCTACAGTTTTCCTCAGATTTTCAAACGATGACGTGGAAAATGCAAAGAAACATAGCTTACTAATTCAAGTCACATTGAAACCTCAACCATTCTTGTTCCTTTCTACTTCTAATTTAAATTTGCTTAGCCTTTAGTTAAGATTTTATATGGTTTGGGTACATAAGTTAGGCCAAAACAAGCTTTCTTGGCTTCACACAAATGAGAAAGCAAAAATTAAACACTACACGTTCCATATGCACCTTCAATAGTAATGTATTCATACAGTGTTTCCTGGAATGGCCAGAAATATATAATCCATTCCTTTTTTATGCCCAGTAGTATCGGCACTCACAAATATACCCCATACCATCAAGCAAAAACAATGGTGGATTGTAATGACTGTGACAACTGAAGTCCCCCAGTACACACATGGATTTTAGTTCCACGTCTTCCCACTTCAGCTTTTGGGCTTCTTATTCCTGGTGATAAAAGGTCGTATGACTCTAACCGCAGAGCCAGGGTGGGACTTTTAAGAGATAGGGTCTTGATCTGTCATCCAGGCTGGAGTACAGTGGCACAAATCACAGCTCACTGCAGCCTCGACCTCCCAGGCTCAAGCAATCCCCTCACCTCAGCCTCCTGAGTGGCTGGGACTACAGGTGTGTGCCGCCATGCTGGGCTAATTTTTAAAACTTTTTTTTTTTTTTTGTAGAGATAGGGTCTTAACTATGTTGCCCAGGCTGGTTGCAAACTACTGGGCTCTAGTGGTCCTCCCACCTTGCCCTCCCAAAATGCTGAGATTACAGGCCCGAGCAACTCCACCTGGTGGATTCTTTTTAATTGAAACATAATGTGGTACGTTTCAAGGCAGTGGAATATACACAGGGAATTAAGAGGCAGACTCGTGGTGTGAATTTAAAGGTAATATGAAAACCAAGGTGGCTTGCCAGTACGCTGGGCAGAGCGAAGCAAGCCTCGGAAGTGGTGCTTGTTGGTGTACCTGGGTAGCCTGGCAGTGCCGCTTCGTGAGCAATCAGGAGGTTATATTCTCCCTAAAATAAAAAGGCCAGCAGCGGTACTCTGTGATTAGAGTCCAAATGAGGAGCTGCAGGAGTCATCGGGCGAGAGCCCAGTCTCAATGAGGCTGTGAGTGGCTTCACAGCTGGCCAGGAAACCTTTCAGAGGAGCTGTAATCACACCAAACCACAGGGAGTCACAGCCATGTAGCCACAAGGCCTGGAATTTCTTAGTAATTGCTGATTATATGGAATTAGTCACTAAGAGAATTGTCTGCATATGTGATTTCTCTCATCCTCACCTTCCATTTACTTTTAACCCGTCAGGCTCTGTCTCCACTGACGTGGATCACTGAGCTCACCAGTGAGCTCCAAGTTGTTGCATCCAGCGGTCTGGTCCCTTCTGTCCTTTTCTTACCTGCCCGCATCACCTGCAGGGCTGACCGCCTCTTTGCTCATGGCTTGCACAAGGCCTCCAGAGCCTGATTTCGTTCTGCTTCATTGGCTGCTCCCTTTCTATACTCCATGCCAAAATACTGGGTGTTGTTTAGGACTTGGGCCTGGCCTGTATTTTATCTTATCCTTTTCTCTAATGGACTCCCTCCATTCCCTTTTCCTAAAAACTTCCACACTCTTATCTTCAGGCCTTTCCTTGGATCTCTGGACTTGGCTGTTTGCGGCCTCTTAACTGGCATCTGCGATTTCACACGTCCAGAGGACTACTTCCCAGATGACCTCCGACAGCCACTCTCTCTCCTGTGTTGGCTAATGGCACCACCTTTCACCCAGTCACTCACTGGGCTCAGATCTCTCTGTCAAGAGTTTTCTCACTGATAAAATTCTTGCTAAGGCAGTTTAAGTTACTTGGAGTCAGCCTTAACTCCTCCTCCCCTCATCCTCGACATCTGTTCAACAGCAAACTCTATCTACCAAGTCTCATCCTGCCATTTGTCACCACACCCAGGTCCAAGTGGTCATCACTTCTCACCCGGACAACCACAACAGCCTGCTAACTGGTTTCTCTGTCTCCTCCCCTGCATCCCTCTGCCCTGGTTTTCACACAGCAGCCCAGGTAACATTTCACATGACAGATCTGATCATGTTACTGCCCTTCACTGCCTTTCACCTACACGTGGAATAAACCCTGTGGTCTTGCCTGGACCTCTAAGGCCCTGCTTGACCTGAGTGCTACTTGCTGGGCCTTTGGGCTGCTGGAATCACCCTTGCCCTGATGGAATCCTGTAGGTCCTCAACACACCCCTGCACAGCCAGGGCCTCTTCCGGATATGATTCTGCCTCTCTCCTCCTCATCTCAGCTTCAGTGTCACCTCCCAGAGAGGCCTAGACTGACCACCCATCTAAACTCATGTCCCAGAGCTATGACATCACCACACCTTGCCATTTCCTTCATATTATTCATTGCAAACTAAAGTTACTTTATTGGAAAAAAAAATCTCCACAGTGACTGTATCACATCATCCCGTTTCCTTCATGGTAATCACCACAATGTTTACTTATTTTTTAGAAAATCCAGGCAGCAGATAACAGCTGTCTCTAAGTCCTTTATAAGGATAACATCATTTCATTCCCACATAACCTTTGAAGTCAGTACTATCATGATTCTCATTTTTAAGGATGAGGAACTTTTTTTTTTTTTTTTTTTTTTTTTTTTTTGAGATGGAGTCTCACTCTTTCGCCCGGTCTGAAGTGCAGTGGTGTGATCTTGGGCTCAACACAACCTCCAACCCCTAGGGTTCAAGTGATTCTCCTGCCTCAGCCTCCTGAGTAGCTGGGATTATAGGCACCTGCCACCATGCCCAGCTAATTTTTGTATTTTTAGTAGGGACAGGGTTTCACCATGTTGGCCAGGCCAGTCTTGAATTCCTAATTTCAGGTGATCCACCTGCCTCGGCCTCCGAAAGTACTAGGATTACAGGCGTGAGCCACCGCGCCTGGCCTATAGATGAGGAACTTAAGATTAGTCCCTGCAGAACTGGGACTCCCACCTGGGATTCTGTCTGCAGAGCCTGTGCCCTTACGCATCTCACTGGGTAGTAGCCTGTGATTCACAAAGGGAATACAGTAGAGTGCAAGATAAACAAGACCTCTGCTTAACAGTGCAGCCCTGCAGAACTAAGGCTCAAGTGTCCCCAGATAATGAGGTTCTGCAGGTATGTCGGTGGCTGTGTTTTGCCAGGAGTAGCAGCACAAGGACAACAGCAGTCTAACTTTTTTTTGCCCAGACTTTGCTATGAACATGTTTCTTGTCCAGGAAATCCATCTGGAGTTTTCACAGGCCTTGCCAGTGGCTGCTGGGTGTTCCAGTGCCCTCTACCACTCTGCCTTTATGAGGTCCCAGGCAAGGCCTTCTTCTCTTTGAGCTTTGGGGATGCTGGAGGGATGGCAGAAAAGTAAAATAAATCTCAATTACTCAAGCAACAACCCCTCAATCCCTTGAGTGAGCCTCAGTCTTCACCCTCTGTGCTTCTAGGCACTTGGCTCTGGGGCTCAGCAGTTTATTTGCGTGCTAATGAAGCCACAGGCACACTTTGTATTCCATTAATGTCCTGCAGACCCATGTGCTTTTACGGAATTCTAAGCACAACTTCCATTGCTTGATTGCTTTTATACATCAACCAGATATGAAGAATCAGCAAGTTTAAATAAAACAGCACCTTTTACAATAATGGTCCTCCTCATGAACCAGTGAAGATTCTGCTGCTTATTTGTTCAGTGGGGGCTCCCTTTTAAAAAGCACCCCACCCACTTCCCTTTTCATTTTATCCCACTCTTTGTGTGGCTCAAAAACAGTATTCATCCACAGCTGCTGAAATAGGGGTCAACTAGTGTCATCCTTTTTCCATTCAGGGACAAATGTTGGTTCCTACAAGTCTGGAAGTTTTCTACAGTTGGGTGGATGGTTTATGAACTTGGACATGGATTTGAACTCTGAGGAGTCTTGCTGGCTTTTTCGAAGGCACTGGTAACAGTCAAGGGCTCTGTGGGCCACTGATGGGTAAAGAGTAGTCAGGGCCGGGCACAGTGGCTCATGCCCGTAATCCCAGCACTTTTGTGAGGTTGAGGCGGGCGGATCAGTTGAGCCTAGGAATTTGAGATCAGCCTGGGCAACATGGTGAAATCCTGTCTCTACTAAAAATACAAAAATTAGCCAGGCGTGGTGGTGTGCGCCTGTAGTCCAAGCTACTTGGGAGGCTTAGGTGGGAGGACTGCTTGAGCCTGGGGAGGTTGAGGCTGCACAGAGCTGTGATTGTGCCACTATACTCCGGCCTGGATGACAGAGTGAGACCCTGTCTCAAAAAAGTACCATAGAAGACTCAGAGAATAGCGGGAAGATACGTGATGGAGGTGACTGAAGGAAGCTTCAAGATGGTAAGCATTCTGATTGGAAAGGATGAGGGAGAATCAGGGATAAAGCAAAGGGTGTGCTCTTGGAAAGATGAATTTTCCAGAGGGGCTGGACTACAGATCAAGCATGGGGAAACATTTGAAATATGGGCTAGGAAGTTAAGTTAGGGACCTACGGACAATCTTGAGTGCCAAGGCACTGAAGGTGCTTATGCAGAGCACCCTAATCCGAAGTATGCTTTAAGGTATTTTGGCGGCAGAATCAAACTACAGAATGACCCATTACGACACTACTCTCTGGGTTCTGAGGGTCAGTGCAATGGAAAGGAATGGAAGGGATTTTAAGGAATTATGACCTGCTGACGAGAGGTAGGGAGGGGAGACTTACAAGTTATAATCCTGGATCATTAGGAGAAGGGGATTTTTAACATAAATAGGAATTCATCAAAGGGCAGGAAGAAACAGAATTGTATTGGATGTGCTGTTTTGAGGCTTTAGCATATTTGGGTGGAGATGTCCAGTGGGCATGAGGTTGAGATAATTTAGGGACCATTTAGAAGGAACAGCTGAAGACATGAGAGTTGGAGTCATGTACTTGGCTGAGTAAACCACAATCCCTGGCCCTAAAAGGACTCTTTTTCTGTGGGGGGACTGAGGGTTAAGGAGAGGAGTTGGGGGTAGAACCAGGCATATTAAGAAATGAGCAATGAAATGTTCCATGAGAGAAGGAAATTCATGGCGCTAGGAACCAAAAAAGAAGTGGGAGAGGGTGTCATTTCTGCTGGGAGGTAGAGGATGGGAACATCCGGATCCATTTTACAGATAGCTTTAAGTCACCTGATGTGAATGTTTGGGGAATGGGATTGGGTGGGGCCAGGACAAAAGCAGATGCAAGACTGAAGCCCCAGAGGCGCAGAAGAGGAAGAGCAGTCTCACGGCAGGTGTGATCACACTGACCAGACGAGGCCCTCCTGCCACTGGATGTATCCTTACAGGGCTCTGGCACACAACCCTGTCTTCCAGCAGTGGCAGCTTGCCTACTTCTTATTCAGCAGAGAGGGGAAAGGAAGCCCTCTTCTGGTGCATGAGTCAGGGGCATCCTGTCCCTGGACAGAACGGCCACTGTGATTTGTCGATTGCCTTAACGTGGCATTTTACAGAACCATCTGGCAAACACGCAGACACAGATGGCATATTCCAGTTCCCTGGAGGGCTGGGCACAGCCCCTGGATGGTCAGTGACTAAATGACCGCAGCCTCCTGGAGGGCAGGGCGCTGACTCCCGCAGGTAGTATGTGAGGCTCGCCCCACCCTGCTCCTGGGTAGAGTGAAAGGCGAGTGCCTGTGAGGCAGCACCATGCTCTGCTCCTCACCATGGCTCAGGCGATGTATCATGGTGAGGAGCAGCGCACCTACTTCCTGCCTCCCAGCACGGAGGAAGCACAGATCCTTACTTTAAAAAGATATTTTTTACTTATTTATTTTTTAAAGACGGGATCTCGCTATGTTGCCCAGGCTGGATTTGAACTGGCCTCCAGGGATGCTCCTGCCTTGGCCTCCCCAGTAGCTGGAACTCCAGGTGTATGCAACAGCACCTGGCTCACTCAGATCCTTACCTTTTTATCAGCATGACTTAGGCTGACATATGCCATTGCTTCACAGCTCTGTGTGTTTAAGGAAGTCCGCCTCCCGCCATGGCACCTCATTTGCCTTTCGCACTGACAGACTAAGACATGGCTGTTTACTGGAGGCATAGAGGTTTCTCACTGCCCAGACCAGCCACACAGCAGGTAGTCTTCAGATAAACGAGTGGGCTCACTCATCTGCAAGCAAGCCCAATGCTGCCAGCACATGTGGGGCACAAGGGGTCCCCATAGAGAATGTAGAAACATGCAGACTTCCCCACTGCCTCACTGTGTGACCTTGAGAGATCACTCAGCCTTGCTGTCCCACTCCGCGCCCCCCAGCCCCCACCCCAGGATCACATGGAGAGCAGCACCTGCTCCCGGCTGCCTCCCAAGAATATGACGGAGATGAACTAGTCTGCTCCTCTCAGCTGTGCTTGGGTCCCGAGGGCAGGCTGCACAAACACCATGTGAGTACAAAAAAAGAGTCATTTCTGAAAATTCCCTTATTTAGCTGCCTTTTTATAGATCACTTACTTGGTGGAAAGATCAGTCAAATTTTACTAGGACCAAGGGTGAGAGACAGATCTGAGATGGAGAAGGTTTTTACAGCACACAGGCTGGATGGACAAGAGTGAAAACAAGATACCCTGTTAAGAAAACATCTCGTGTGCCAGACTGGAAACCTGGTCATCCAGATGGGGTTTTATGGCAATACCACAGCCAACAAACTGCAATAAATGTTCACCGAAGTAGGGGGAACGAAATCAGACCAGATGGGAGTTATACATACAGTAAATGCGGGGTGGCATGTAGCCCTGGTTTTGTTCCAAACAGAAGAAAGTTAGGAGAAGATACACTGAGAGAGCCAGGGCTGAGTGACAAGGGCTGGCCAGGTAAGGGGAGGTTGGGTTGGGGACAGTGTCATGACCCAGAACCAGTGACTGAAATGTCACAGGGCACCTTCCCTGGGATGGCTGGTTCTCCTTAAGGACAGCCCATGGCTTAGCCTCTTCCTCTTCCCTTAGCGACACCTGATCTTTTCAGTCTGGATGCCTGCGCCTACAGTTTTGGTGTCTGGCACCATCCTTTTTTCAAGGGAGAAATATTGCTGAAAATGCTGGTAAGATTCCCCCAGCTGACCTCAACCATAAGCTCGGCTGTGATTTAATACCTTCAAAAAAGGTGTTCGTTTCCATTTGATTTTTTAAAATAAAAACCTCAGGAATCATTTCATCAAGGTATATAATACAAACCCAAACTGCAGCTCTGAGGTGTGTATATTGTATCCCCTCATGAAGTGATGACCCCAGTTTCTAAGCTATATTTACAGTATCATTATGTTATTTTCCTTTTTCCTTTACCTCGGTAAGTTTGTTCTTGGCTCCATCCACCTGGGTCTTGATTAGAAATCCATGCTAACCAACTTAAGGCTGGTTATTGGAAATCCATTGTGACTGACAGAACAAATGAAGTCTCTTTATGTTTAGTCAGCACAATCTGCATCTTCCTTGTGCCAGCAAAGGCCTCTGAGGTTTGGGGAATTTGAAAAACTTAAGGGCTTAGCTTACAGATACAATATCCAAATGGCTCCCACTGGAAATAGCGAGTGGGATTTCCATCCCGTGTTTCTGGCACAGTTAAGTCATTAGGATTTGTTGAGGGCATTTTTCTGCGCAGCTTTTCTCTTCCCGCCCCAAGCAGAGCAACTGCCATTTAACTGCACGGCCAGAGACTCTGGCAAAGTACAAACAGAGCTATTACAACTTGGAAGGAAAGACAAAAAGTGACAATAAATCAGGAAGGTAGTGAAGTTCCCCACAAGGCAACCTTCCATCCACCATCAGCTTGGAGGCCATCCTATAAACAGGCCCGCTGGATCAAGTTAGCTGACTGAAAATACACTGTAGCCTTCCCCTCCAACCCTAAATCCCCAGAAATGGCAGGAAAGACATTTTTTAAAACCCCTGAGCGTCTTAGAAAGGAGTGCTCTTTGTATATCAGAAACCATGCTCAATCATAAAAAATGAAAGGCAGATGTTTTCTTCTTCCTGAAGAGAAAACCACAATGCAAAATGAATGCAGAAAAATATTCTGCAAAAGGAAGAAGGGGATTCAGAGGTGCTCCAAGCAGAGGTGTTGGCTACCAGAACAGGAGGGGACCAAATGCTTGGGTCAGATACGCAGACTAGAGGGCTGTTATTAGCCAGGAGACACAGAAAGCCCAGGAGACAGCTTCTGATATGACCCAGCTGACAGCACTTTGAAGGACCTGGCTACATTTTCTAGGTGGCAGACTGTAATAAGTAGAAGAAGCACTCTCAAATGGGATGGCCGGGTGCAGTGGCTCATGCCTGTAATCAGAGCACACTGTGAGGCCAAGGCGGGTGGATCACCTGAGGTCAGGAGTTCAAGACCAGCCTGGCCAACATGGTGAAATCCCATCTCTACTAAAAATACAAAAAATTAGCCAGGTGTGGTGGCGTGTGCCTGTAGTGCCAGCCAACTTGGGAGGCTGAGGCAGGAGAATTGCTTGAACCTGGGAGACAGAGATTGCAGTGAGCCGAGATCGCACCACTGCACTCCAGCCTGGGCAACAGAGCGAGACTCTGTCTCAAAAAACAAAAAACAAAACCTCTCGAACAGGTGACCTAGGAATTTAAAATACAAGAATGAACACACAAACAAGAACCACTGAATATTTAAAGAAAGCAAACACCAAGAAAGAGTCACAAAACTCAACTATGAAAAGAATTACATGTGAAGAAACAGAATTAATATAGCAGACAAAAAAGATGAAGGAATTTAAGGGCCGGGCAGGGTACTGCATGCCTGTAATCCCAACATTTTGGGAGGCCAAGATGGGAAGATCACTTGAGCCCAGGAGTTTGAGACCAGCCTGGGCAACATAGGGAGACCCTGTCTCAAAAAAAAAAAAAAAAAAAAATTAGCCAGGTGTGGGGGCATGCACCTGTGGTCCTAGCTACTTGGGAGGCTGGGGTGGGAGGATCACTTGAGCCTGGGAGATTGAGGCTGCAGTGAGCTGTGATTGTGTCACTGCACTCCAGCCTGGGCAACAGAATGAGACCCTCTCTCAAAAAAAAAAAAAAATTTAAGCATTATAAAAATCCTCAAAGAGATGCATATCACTAAAAAAGAGATGACAGATTTAATCACCAAAATAAAAAGACTCAACATATAGGTCAAACATCACAATGAACCTAACTAAAGAATAAATTAGTGAGCTGGAAAATTGAGCCAAAAAATCTGTCTCTCCAGAACTGCAGCTATCTGATAGGGCAGCCACAAGCCACGTGTGGCTCTTGAGAACTTGAAATGTCTGAATTTGAGATAAGCTGAGGTGTAAAATGCATACCAGGTTTTGAAAACTTAGTTAAAAAAAATTTCATTAATAGTTTGAGAAAATATTGACTATATGTTAAAATAATGTAGACATTGTGTTAAATAAAATGTTAAATAAAAAGGGAATTTCAGCTGTCTTTGTTCTTTTTAATGTGGCTACTAGAAAATTTAAAATTACTTATGTGGTTCACATTACATTTCTGCTGGACAATGCTGCTGTAGAACCCGGGGAAAAAGCAGTGATGGAAAGAAGGTATGAAAAGTGGAGATACGGAAGACAGAGCTAGATGAATCAGCATCTGTTTCTCCTTGCAGGAGGAGATAAAGAACTGGGGGGCGGTGAGGGGAAAGAAACACTGAAATAATAAGAGGAAAATTTCCCAGAACTGAATAAATACACAAAGCTTTTTCATACTACCAACGCTGAAGGAAAGTATTCCTGCTGAAGTTGGAAACAAGGTAAGAGTGCCTGTTTTCACCTCACTAGTTAACACTGTCCCGGAAGTTTCTAGCCAATGCAACAACATAACAGAAAAGAAAAGGAAGAGGAATTTTCCTATTCACTGATGAATCAATGACTGCCTAAGTGCTGTCTCTTAAGTGCTCTCTCTTCTCACTGTTTTGAAAGGCCTGGCACCAACAGGCCTTCTCCATTTCTGGCTTCCAAGACATGGGTAAAGTGGAACACATCAGCACCTTCTCCTTTTGGGAGCAGCAAAGAGAACTCAGAACAAAGTCTCCATGCCCAGGATAAACACCAGCTGGGGTGGGGAAAGGGTGCTTACCGACGAATGGCGTTGGTGAACTCCGCAGCCAGCTCATTCTCGCTGCACGTTGTCCTGAGTTCGGCTAGGGACAGAGCTGGGGAGGCAGCATCAGCACACTCCTGACAACAGCAAACACATTCCAGTTAGGCCTGAATCCAAGCCGGCAGCACCCTGGAAGCCTGCAGCAGAGCGCGGTAGGTGGCTCGTGCAGTGATGGCAGCAGTGTGGGCACCGGGTGGCGCCCTCAGGTCATGCCAAAGGGGAAAGCCTGGCAGCAAGCCAAAGAGGCCCCTCTACTCCCAGACCGCTGGCTCCTTTTGCAGGCTGGCCATTGCGGTGGGGATGACACCCAGTATGCTCTGAGCAGACACTGATGCCAGGCACTGGTCTAAGCATGCCATATGCATTCAATCATTTAATCTCCACAAATACTCTCTGAGGCAGGAACTATCATTATCTCCATTTTACCAAGGAGGGAATGAAGGCACAGAGAAGTTATGCCGCCCAGTAACCAGCTAGGAAATGGGGGAACCAGGATTCAAACCCAAGCTGTGTGGCTGCAGATCAATCTCTTGACCGCTAGGTAAAGCCTCTTGTAATCATACAAGACAAGTGAGAAATACCCGTGAATATCCTTGGTGCCCCATCCCACGTCTCCTTGGGAGAAAAGCAAACTCCTTTAGATTTAGGAGCTTTGCTGGGTTCAGTGTAATCATCAAGAAAACCCAGCAGAGGAGGAGGAAAACAGAAGTGCACCCCACCCCCTGGCTTAGCATTAGACAGGGACCTTGACATCATCTAAAGCAAATCATCCCACCCTGCAGATGAGGAAACTTAAGAGCCAGTGGTCCAAATCCTACAGTTAAGACTATTCAAAGCAGTGACCATGCCTGAGCGCTCTACATTCCATGCACAGAGAGGACAGCAGCCACACTACATAGTACCATGGCCGGGGGAAGGCATTCATCGGATGATCTCTCAACGGACATGAGTGCTACCGAGCTGCAGGCCTGAGAATAAAAAGCTTGTGATCTGTTGCAGGAGATGGAATGTAAACAGATTTTTGTTTGTTTGTTTTTTGAGATGGAGTTTTGCTCTCGTTGCCCAGGCTGGAGTGCAATGGCGTGATCTTGGCTCACTACAACTTCTGCCTCCTGGGTTCAAGCGATTCTCCCGCCTCAGCCTCCCGAGTAGCTGGGATTACAGGCATGTGCCACCACGTCTGGCTAATTTTGTATTTTTAGTAGAGACGGGGTTTCTCCATGTTGGTCAGGCTGGTCTCAAACTCCTGACCTCAGGTAATCCACCCGCCTCGGCCTCCCAAAGTGCTGGGATCACAGGCGTGAGCCACCGCACCTGGCCATAAACAGAAAATTTTATAAGATGTGAGCTACAGAGAGGCACGGATTCAGTGCTGCAAGTCCAGGCACGTGGTCTCCCGAGGCAGTTCCTTGGCAGTGGTGCTGCCAACACCTGAGTGCTCTTCCCTCTGCCATGCCCTCCACCTGGGTCGCCTTCCACCTCCTCTCCACCTACCTGTGCTCAGAGATCCAAGTCCCCTGTCCACCCTTGGAATCTGTTGAGATTCCCACAATACCCTCACTTTTTGTATATCCATTCCCATTTGATGTTAACATTTCGTGAGACTCCTTAAAGACAGGGACTGCTCTGTCTCATTCATGGTGCCTCTCACTGAATATACTTGGCAGTATCTGGTGCACACAGACAAGAATTTCAAAACCTAACGCAACTTGGCTAAGATTTGGAATCCAGCTGTGCTAGTTGGAGGGAAGCTTTTTAAAGAAGCATAAGCACCCACCCAGTGGAGCAAGAAAAAATGTTCAAGACTCAAATGTGGCCCGCCAGCTGCTTTTTATGACCCACAGGATAAGAATGGTTTTCCTATTTTTAAAATCATTTTAAAAAGTCAAAAGAAGAGTATTCTGTGACAGGTAGAAATTAAATGAAATTTAAATGTCAGCATCCATACATAAAGTATTACTAGAGGCCAGGCACAGTGGCTCACGCCTGTAATCTCAGCACTTAGGGAGGCCAAGGCAGGTAGATCACTTGAGGTCAGGAGTTTGAGACCAGCCTGACCAACATGGTGAAAACCCATCTCTACTAAAAATACAAAATTAACCACGCATGGTGGCGCACACCTGTAGTCCCAGATACTTGGGAGGCTGAGGCAGGAGAATCACTTGAACCTGGTAGGTGGAGGCTGCTGTGAGCTGAGATCGCACCACTGCACTCCAGCCTGGGCAACAAGAGTGAAACTCCATCTCAAAAAAAAAAAAAATTAATTAAATAAAGTGCTACTAGAACACAGCCATGGCCACTGGTCTCCCTGTTGCCTCTGCTTTTGCGCTAGCATTGGACAACAGCAAAGCTGAGTGGCTGCAGCTGCACCCAAACGAACCACAAGCCCTACAACATTCACTGTGTGACCCTTCACAGAAAAGTGCCGACCCCTTCTCTAGACGCTCGCCTCATCCAGCAACAGCTAAGACCAGATGAACAGCCCAGATGGGAGATTTTATTCCAACAGTAAATGGATCTAGTATTTGAAAGGCAAGATAATCAGCTTATTTCATTACCTGAAAAACACAACATACTCTTATAAAGGTTCTTACTGTAGTGTTAAAAAAAAATCATCTGGCCTTTTCCATAGGAGAAATTTTCTTACTTTTTTTTTTTTTTGAGACAGAGTCTGACTCTGTCGCCCAGGCTGTGGTGCAGCTGCACGACCCTGGGTCACTGCAACTTCCGCCTCCCAGGTTCAAGCAGTTCTTGTGCCGCAGCCTCCCAAGTAGCTGGGATTACAGGCGCCACCACCATGCCCAGCTAATTTTTGTATTTTTAGTAGAGATGGGGTTTCACCATGTTGGTGATGCTGGTCTTGAACTCCTGACCTCAAGTGATCCACCCGCCTCGGGCTCCCAAAGTACTGGGATTATAGGTATCAGCTACCACGTCCAGCCAAATTTTCTTACTTTGAAGCCACTCCACATAACAGTGTTTCACCCAGTCAGAATAAATACCAGGAACTAGGGGAAAATGCTCAGTTCATGGGCCTTCTGGCAAGAACCTGGTAACTCCATTTCTACCACACCCCAAGAACACACACAAACACTAGCGCTCTGTCTCTTAGGCTCTGTCCCTAACTGACTGCTAACAAACTCAAAAGGCAAAACAAAAAAAAGAGAGATTTTGAAGGTGTTTGTATGGAACCTCATCTTCCCGAGCCCCAGATACTTCCATGTGAACCCAGATACAGCACCGCATGGCTGGTGCCCACCTGCACAGCCTGACTCACCTCCCCCAGCCTTGGGCAGATGGCTTCATAGTGCACTTGGCATAGTGATTTCTCTAAAGCCCAAACTGTATCACATCATCTCTTGCTGATGACCCTTCCATGATTCTGCACGGCCCTCAAGATAACTCCAGCCAGTGCATCAACTCCACACCCCTCCGGGCCATTGCACGTGCTGTCCCATCAGCCTAAGGGCACCTCTTCTCTCCCCTGGCCCTCCACCTGCCCCTCTTCAACAGGCTACCTCCCACTTTCCACTGGGGCTCAGCTCGGAAGTTCATTTCTTCCAGAAAACCTGTCCTGAATCTCCCAAGTGGACATTTGTGTCTGGCTTCTGTCCTCCCATGGTGCTAAGAATTCAGCCTCGCACTGGGGACATTCTCTCACTGCTCTGCGATCACCCATTTGCCCACCAGTCTCCTCCTAAAAATGTAAATTCCTGGAGGACAGACTTTGCCTGTCTACCACAGAGCTGCCTCTAGCACCCTGCCTTGGTTCTGGCACGCTGTGAGTGCCAAATCACATTTATCAGCTGAATGGATGAATAAAAAGCAGCCAGGGTCTTGGGAGGGCTGGCCTGGCTGGGTGCCACAGCTGTGTCTTGTCTTGGCTCCTCAGCAAGTGGGAGGTGGAGAAGGGTGTAGCTGTGGCCATTTGTGAATCATGCTTCAGAGTTCTTAACTATGTAGGGAGTGACAATTCACTGTCACATGACATCACAGTACTGTTCCTTCTTTCCCAGGTATATGGCTCTCCTGGAGACGATCCTGCACTTATGCTATGAGAAGCGGCTTATTAGACTAGCAAGTTGGCATATGTCTGCGAGTCCTGGGTCTGAAACAAATGGGGGTCAAGAGAAGCTTGCATTTATTAAGAACAGAAAAATATGATGCACAGAATATAGATGACCCTTGGACAAGGGATATAATTCTTTAGAGTCCACAGTTGTTTTTTTCCCAATACAGTATTTGGAAAATTCTGAGATACAGGATAATGGAATGAACTTGGATTCCAGAAAAAAAAAAAAAACACCTGGGGGCTGATAAGAGAGTGAGTTTGCAAAATTCTATCACCAGACAGCCCGCTTTCAGATGATGTGGACTTCGTAACCCAAGGCTTCCCTCCTCCTCCTCTGCCGGCAGGCTGCTTCCTGCTTACCACGCTGTGACGGTAGCAACGCCAGCAGGAAGGAGTCAAGGAGGAAATGCAGTGGAGAGAAGAGAGCCCGTTAGTGGATCTGGGCTAAATCCCAATTCTACCATTTATCAGCAGCGAGACTCCTCACTTCTTTGAGCCTCATTTTTCTCATGTAAATGGGGATAACTATTCTTTCCTCAGACCTGTGAGACTTAAGGGCGATAATAAATGCAGTCATCGGTACAGAAGTACTGTAGCTCCCCCTTAACTGCAGTTTTGCTTTCTGTGCTTTCGGTTCCTCAAGGTCAACCATGGTCTGAAAATATTAAATGGGAAACTGTAGAAATAAACAGTAAGTTTTAAATTGTGCACCATTCTGAGCAGCGTGATGAAACCTTGCACTGACCTGCGCCATCCCACCTGAGTTGCGAATCATTCCTTAGTCCAGCATAGCCGCAGTGTAGACACTCCCCACCCATCTGTCATTTAGTAGCTGTCTCCATTATCAGATCAACTATCAGTGTCACACTGCTTGTGTTCAAGTAACCCTTATGGCATGTAATAACAGCCCCAAAGTGCAACATTAATGATGCTGACCTATTGTTATAATTGTTCTATTAATATTTTACTGTTAATCTTTTACTGTGCCTAATTTATAAATTAAACTTCATCACAGGTATGTATGTATAGGGGAAAACGTAGAATATATAAGGGTTCAGTATTACCTGTGGTTTCAGGCATCTATGGGGGATTTTGGATCATATCACCTGTGGATAAAGGGGGCCCTATTATACCAATAAACCAACAAATGAGGGCTGCCGTGTGACAGAGGATTAGACGAAGGAGGTGAGAACAGTATCAGTGGACAACTGCAGAGATCACCCCTCTGATGTGACTGTGATATGTGAAAAGGTTCAACTATTACATAAAGTGAGATTTGGTATTTCTAAAATGTAGACCTGGTTTCATTACACTCAAAATGTCACCTTCTTAGATACCTACGAATGGCCTGCATTTCCTATGCAAATACAAGAACTGAGGCAGCAGGGCGGTGAGGTGTGGCCAGTGGTCACTGGGCAGTCAGGGAGGCCTGAGCCTAAGGGTGTCCCCAAGCCACTCCGGCCCTACCTTGCCGGGTTTGTCTTTGCTGCCACTGCTGGTGGAGCTGAGGGATCGCATCCGCTGCTCCTTCTGCTCCTCCACCTCGGACTTCAGGTGCTCAATGTGCACCAGGTAGGCCTGCTCCTGGGCCTCCCGCGTGCTCAGCTTCAGCTCCAGGGCCTTCTTCTCTTTCTCCAGTAGGTAGAGCTGGGCCTTCAGCTCGGCCATCTCCTCCTACAGAGCAAGGAGCACAGAGCACATGAGGCACGCCCGATCTGAGAGCAGGGCTGGCTGCTGCCAAGTGGGTGGGTGGGGGGTCCCCGGCTATGACCCACAGGCCCGTGGTAGAGTTATCACTTTGAAGTTGGCAGTAGGATGAGTGGGAGGAGACGTGGCACCTGTCACCACACTTCTAAAGGAATGACGTATAGACAAGGCCATGCACTTTGTCAGTCTATGGACTAGACCTGAGACAGAAGGGCAGAAGTTACAGGCAAGATTGTGGTTCAATATAGGGAAAACCTTTCTAACAAATAGAGCCCCCACTCAGGCACATGGGCCTCGATGGAAACCCATTCTCTGGTCTGCAGAGGCTGAGCTGCACCCGCCAGAGGCTGTAAAGTCACCTATCCATGGAAGGCCTCTTCTGGCCAAGCCCCTTCCAATTCCCATTTTGGTTTCCATAGCACCAACCACATGTTTAATCACACCCATGGCACCTCTGTTGCCCTGTAGCTGGGCCAGGCATGCGGCGAATGCCTGCAGCAGCATCAACCTCCAGCTCTTGCCTACTTCTCAGGGCCCAAATGAAATCAATAGAAACAGCATCCTTCACAGGTGACTGCTCATCAGACAACTTCTAAAAGTATCCTAAGAACTCAAATGAGAGCGATGAGTGGAGAATAAGAAGTGAATCCAAAATAGGACAGTGCCATCCTGGGACCAGGAGCCAATAACAATGACAGCCAGTAGCCTTTACTGAGCACGTGGCACTGTGCTAAGTGTTCACATGACGTGGCTCATTTCATCTTCCCAACCTGGGTTAGGTATTGCAACTATCTCCATTGACAGATGGGAAACTGAGGCACACAGAAGGAAATCCCCCTGCTCATGGCTACTGGGTAAGCTGTGGAGCCACAGATTGTAGCCAAGCTGTCTGATTCAGAGCTATACTGCCTCCCTCCCTTTCAAGGTGAGCCCACGCATGACTCTTGTCCCCGCACTTCTGCTGGAGAGTAACTCCACCAGCCCATGGCCACCAGGTCCAGCCTTCCCAGCCCACCGTGAGATGGACTCACCTGAGGTTAGTTCAGATTCTCACCACCCCCGAAGTGACCCTTCTGAGGTAATAAACCACAGGCCTGGTGCACTCTCCTGGGTAAGTTGGACTAGGGGGTAGATGTTTTCACTCTCAAATGTGGGGAAATAGCTAGAGGACACCCCTCGAGAGGGACGTTAGTCAATATGCTCAGTAAACTACTCAGAACATGCCAACCTTCTTTACCCTAAATATCAGACACAAAAGCCAGAATGAAAGGTGTGCCACGCCCAGAGCCTTCGGATCTTTTGCCATTGGAAGCAGGATTCTGAAGGTTCTGGCAACACTGCATACTGAGCTAATGTGATGGTCGCTTCCAGAACAAACATATAAGCGCAGGTTTGAAAGAAGGAAAGAGAAACCTATGGGTGCCAGAAATGAAGAGGGAACTCTGCCAGAGAGAACGGCAAGGAGGGCAGGTGCTGGCCAGCAAGGCGTCAGACTGTCCTCAGGCCCTCCACCCGGGGGCTTAACATTACCCAAGGCCAGGGCCGTGGCCTCTGAGGCAGAGAGCCACAGCTCAGACCCCTACGGGAGCAGGATTCTCATCAGGCTGCCCATAAGACACTAGGAAACTTCCTTTCTGGAGATGTGACAAATAAACTTGTCATCTCTCAGGCTCTGTGTGGGAAAAGAAAGAAAAATCTCTTTCCAGGAATTAAACCTCAAGCTTGTGTCATGTGTAGGTGTGGTACAGGAATCCGGAGCCAAGAACTTAACAAGAACTAGTCCTAAACCTCAGAAACTGATGAGTCCCAACAGATCTAAACATAGAACCACTCTGTAGGGACATCTGCAACCCAGGATCCTCAGGGCCCCACGGAAGACAGTTTCCACAGAGGATGAGCTGGTGCTTGCATTCTCTCCCCCACCCCCACCACCGAGGAAATGAGAATGAATCAGCACTGACGTAGAATGAGCGGATGCAAAAAGTAAGAGTCAGCATTTACAAGAAGCAGAAATAACAATGTGGAAAACTAGAAAATAAAGCTTTAAAACAAAGTGATATAGGAGTCATAATGAAGGGATAAGACGTTCAAAAAGGAAGAGAAGGCCAGGCCTGGTGCCTCACATCTGTAATCCCAGCACTTTGGGAGGTTGACGTGGGTGGATGACTTGAGCCCAGGAGTTTGAGACTGGCCTGGGCAACAAAGTGAGACCCTGTTTCTACAAAAAAATAAACTTAAAAAGTCAGCTGGGTAGGGCAGTGCATTCCTGTAGTCCCGGCTACTCGGGAGGCTGAGGCAGGAGGATCACTTCCAGCCCAAGGGCGAGGCTATAGTGAGCCATGACTGTGTCACTGCACTCCAGCCTGGGCAACACAGTGAGACCCTGTTTCAAAACAACAAACAAACAAACAACAACAAAAAGAAGAATGGATGTGAAAAGGAACCAAGCAGATCATCTAGAAATGAAAAGGTATTACAAAAACAGAAACTTGAATTTCTCAGCAGTTGGATCCCAGAAACTGGTGAAAATCCAACGTAACCTGCTGGATAATGGATTTGGTATGGGTGAGCACACATCCCCAAGCAGACTGGGAGGGACTCAGAGGAAAAGGGGACGGCTCTGATGTTTAGCCTTCAAGAAAGTCATAGGGAACCAAGCCAGAATGCTAGCAATGGCTGCCCTGGATCATGATATTATGGATTGTTCTCCTCCCAGCTTTTCTACTTTTTTAGAAAATTTCTAAGATCAGTACACATTTTATTTTCAAGTGGCAAAGGGAGTATTAGAACTTTTATTCCAACAAAAATGTCTTTCTTGGCTACAATACCAGTAAATTTATCACCCCACGCTGGCCAATTTTAAGAAGGAAATCCTTAGTCTTTGCCCAAAAGAAACACAATGTTTGGAACAAATGATGGAAGGGTGGCCTCATGGCTCGTGCCACAGGCTGCAAGCATCTGCAAACAGGGCTCCCAGTTGGGGGAAAAGTCACTACGATGATGGACCCAAGTCTAGCTCATAAGCAATGAGAGGTGGAATCAGCCAAAGCCGCATAAGGATTCTCTAGAGAGAGGCCAGGATGGGAGCTGCGTGGCTTGATGAAGATGAGCCAGTTTGGAAATCATGGGGGTGGGGGTGGGAGGTGAGATTCCTGTATCTGTTACCACTGCCTAGTGTCTTCCCAAACTTCACCCAGATTCTAGCTCAAGAAGCTCCCAAGGACAGGGCTGTGCTGAATGAGTCACCCCCGAGGGTGTCAGGATGGCTGCTGTTGCCAGCTCCCCTCCACTCTCCAGAGATGGTGCGACCAGGGGGGTTGTTTTTCTCCCTGCTGCGGACAGTACTGATCCCAATAGGAGCCATTAACTCTGCACTGCCACAACCCGCTCTGGCTTGCTAGACTCCAGTTCCTGACCGGTCCTAAACTCAATCTCTGGCTCTCTTCCCCTCCCCGGAGGTCAGGTGGCTGAAAGTCCCAATCCTCCAACACACGCCTGGTCCTTCTGGTGACCAGCCCACATTCTGAAGCTGTCTAGGGCCCACCATAAGTCACCTCATCAGCATCACAAAGACACCCCTAGCTCAGCAAGAAACTCCAAGGGTTTCTCAAACTCTGTCCCAAAACCAAGGACAAATATCAGATATGGTCTTACTTATACCACAGCTGCCTTCTGAGAGCAGGTACCAGGTGAAGGGCTGGCGCCTGGCATTCCACACCAGAAACAGGCAAAGTGATGTCTTGTTGTAGGTATGGCGATTTAACTACTTCCCAGTAGGGGACACCAGCTTTCCAAGAAAGCTCCCTTCTGTAGAAATGCCAGCAGGTAGATATCTCCACTAGCAGCTGAAGGGCCCAGTGTTTCAGATCCACTGAAACACTGACCTCAACAGCACTGTACACCTTCACTGGAGGGCACTATGGTCTGAGCAGGCTCGACATTGCACCACAGGTACAGGGTGTCAGGAAACTAGGGCTCTCGGCCAAACTCTACAACTGGCCTCACCCTGTTCTCCCCCTGCCGGAGTTAACATCAGCATCAGCAACCCAAGACATATTTCCAAGCATTCCTGAGATTAGGGGTCAATTTAGATGGACAGAGGCTCCACCCTGCAGAGGTCTGACCTGGCTTCTCTTAGAGGATGAAGGGCTCCAAAGTTGGGCTGGGACACCCTGAGAAATCCCTTAGAATTCAACTCCCCTGTCCAGAAACACCCAGCCCAAGTGACCCCCAGACATAGTGAAACCAGCTCTGTCTACAAACAAGGCTCTAGCTCTTCTCTGGGCAGGAGGGGTTGATTCCTCCTTATCTGCTGGACCTGCTTTCAGAGGTTGTTTAGATTTCCTCCTGGTGGCAGCCTAGCGCACGGGACCCACCCACCACATACCTTCATGGCCATGAGCTCCTGCATAAGCACTGCGTTTTCCAGATCCAGCCTCTGGCTGTCTCCCCGGGGCTTGACGTCATAGCTGAGAGGATCGATGTGGATGCTTTCCAGCTCCAGCATGGTCAGCTTGACCGCAGCCCTGTCATTCTTGAGCTGCTGGATATAATCCTTCAGCCTCTGCTCGTCTTCTTTAGTGAACTCGGTGTCGCAACTACTGGCTGTGGAGCTGGTTGTGCTGAGAAAGAAGAAAAACAAAGACCCACCACCCTGTGTTATTCCAAGTCATGGCAAATAGATCTTTCCTCCTCACTCTTCTCCACATTCCCTCTCCCCAGTGTTATTTAGATGGTAATCCAAAAATCAGTTTTCTTCACAGCATAGGAAAATGATACCACCTTTTAGGAAATAATTAAGTATGAAGAATAACAAATGCTTACACTCCTTGACGCAACACTGTGGACTCTAGAAATGAATTTCTAAGGAAATAATTCCACAGAAGCAAAAAGATACACATACAAAGGAACATAATCTAAAATACAGTTTAGTGATTTATCACACCTATCAAAAGGAGGGAAATCATGTGGACATTACAGTGATAATTGTAATATGTGAAATTATAGTGATATCGACAATGGTGGTGATATTTTGAGGACATAGGTTAAAAGATATTATATATGTAATAAAAAAGATACTCTTGTGGTCAGAACTTAAAAAAGGTATATTTAAGGCAACAAAAGTTGAAGCACAAAACTCCTATGGCATGATCCACAGATGCGTGTCACACCCTCACACGTGTGCGCAGGTGTCCCAGGCTGTGGCAGCCGTCCCTGCGGAGCAGCACCGAAGGGGGCTGTTTTGCTGTGTTTACTTCTGTTGTTTGCAACATGTACCATGAAAAACACAGGGGTGCACAACACAGCAATAACCACTTTGGGAGTGGGGTACCCCCTGGCCTTCACAGGATAGTCTGATAGCCTTCACAGGATAGTGTTCACTATAGGGACTCGGGCTGGCCCAAGGGCCCTTGGCAGCCCAAGGTGAATGGTGACCGGGCAGGGAGCCCCCAGCTGAACCCCAGGCCTGTGGCAGCCCGGGAAGGTTTCTAGGGGACCAAACCACCATGAAAGGGGGAGCACCACTGGAAAACGGAGGCCACGGCTTTCAAGTGGGCTCTGGCCTTTTCCAGCAGTGGGCAGGCTGCTCCCCGTGCCTCCGAATAAGGCCCACTCCACTCGGTTGAGGACTCTGAGGCCAGTGTGCACCGACAGCAGTTTCTCTGCACTTGCACTGGGCCTCCCTAGGGGTGACTCGCCCCTCATGGAACTGGTCTGAAGATGGCAGAGGAAAAAGCAGAGGCCTACTGACCTTGCATCAAAACAGGCCAGGCTGTGTTGTCATGTCTGTTGCTACAGATTTGGAAAGTGAAGCTCAGAGACATCAAGTGGTCAGCCGAGTCATGCGACTGCAAAGAGGTGCAACTAGACTTGGGCCGCAGCCTCGTCCCACAGCCCTGTCCTTGTCCCCAGAATCCTGTAGCTAGAAGCTATACCAGGGGCCACGAGTGATCGCCACAGGCCGCCAGATGCCACAAACCCAGGCCTGCCCTCCTCATCTCACACTGCAAAAGGGTAAGAGCCAGGACCCCAGCTCAGTTGCTGTAGTCCCCACAGCCTAGACATGAGTGAGGGCAGGCCCACTCTTGTACATGACACATTGCTACGAAGACAAGGCTTCCGGGGAGAGAAAAGCTGAAGAGAGATGGTGGCTGGAGCTTTGTTGTTCACAGGAGGAAGAGGCTACCCTAGGGCTTGGGGTGGTCTTCAAGTCAGAGAACCCCTTCTAGAATGGGAAACTCCTGAGCACCAGAAACCCTTTGGGGCTGCATCTCACTCCCTCTGTACCATCAGGACGGGTGGGGAGTCCCTTGGAGATAAGGTGAGCAAGATCAGCCTGACCATTAAACACCATCTCTTCAGAGGCTATGCCCAGTAAGTTCCCATGTCAGCTGGGCTGGGCTATGTGCGCAGTTGCTTGGTCAACCACCAGATTAGGCATTGCTGCGAAGGTGTTTGTTACATGTGATTACCATTAAAATCAAAAGACTACAGGGAGACTGTTTCCATACAGTGAGTGAACCTCATCTAATCAGAGAGGCCTTAAGGGGAAAGACAGGTCCCCCAAAAGGGAAAAAATTCTTCCTCCAGATAGCTTTCAGACTCAGGATTGCAACATCAACTCTTCCCTGGGTCTCCAGCCTGACCTGCAGACTTCAGATTTGCCAGCTCCATTATCAAATGGGCCAATTCCTTAAAATAAATCACTGTTTGCGATTTACTAGAATCTATATCAAGAGATTGATCTTGATCTTTCTATCTAGGTATAGATGTCTCCATGTAGACCCACCTCCTATTGGTTCTGATTCTCTGCACTGCCCTAACAGCAAAGTGCTACCTTTACGTGTGACCCAAGCGTCTTACGTACTTTGAATATTCCCTGTCTTCTCATCTCTAAAATGAAGGTAATCATAGTACATGCTTCATAAAGTCAGGGTAACGAATAAATGAGGTAAAATTAGAAGTGTTTGTAATAGCAAAGACATGGAATCAACCTAAATGCCCATCAGTGGTAGACTAGATAGAGAAAATGTGGCACATATATACCACGAATACTATGTAGCCATAAAAAAAGAATGAGGTCATGTCATTTGCAGAAACATGGATGAAGCGGGAGGCCATTATCCTTAGCAAACTAATGTGGGAACAGAAAACCAAATACCACATGTTCTTACTTATAAGTTGGAGCTAAATGATGAGAACACATGAACACAAAGAGGGGAATAACAAACAATGGGCCTACTTGAGGGTACAGAATAGGAGAAGGGAGAGGATCGGAAAAAATGACTAATGCATACTAGGCTTAATACCTGGGTGACAAAATAATTTATACAACAAACCTCCATGACATGAGTTTACCTATGTAACAACCCTCCACATGTACCCCTGAACTTAAACTAAAAGTAAAAAAAAAATAGAAATCTTTACAACAGTGCCCAGCACATAGTAAGCACTCAATAAATGCAGAAGTTATCATTCATTTATTCAAGAAATATTGGAGTGCCTACTATGGGGTCCTGGAAAAATCCCTGCCCTCACGGAACTCATATTCTAATAGAGGAGGCCAGGAAGTGAAATACACAGTCCATGAGATGGTGAAAAATGAAGCAGGGAAGAGGCGTGGGGAATGCAGAGTGGGCATGAGGTTATTATTTGTGATTGAGCTGCAGGGAAGACCTGTGTGATCCAGTGACATTATGGTGGACCTAAGGGAGGCGAGAGAGGGAGCTACGTGGATGTTTGCAGGACACAGTAAATGCAATCTAGGCAGGGAGTGCGGCCAGCAGAACGAGATGGTGACTGAAGCAGTCAGGCAGGGGAGAGAAAGGAGGAGAAGTGGTCAGAGAGGGAGTGCGTGGGAGGGGCTGGGTGCCAGGTCATGCAGCATTTTATAAGGGCTGTGTCTTTTTCTCTAGGATTAGGATGGAGGCCATTGGGGGTTTTAACAGGGAGGGATGTGGTCTGCTTTATTGTTATAACAGGATCCATCTGGCCTCTAGGATGAGTAGAGATGCAGGGAGGCCAGGGCAGAGGCAGGGGTGCACCTTGGGAGCTACAGCAACAATTCCAGGGAGAGATGGTAGCGGCTTGGAGCAAGGTGGGAGCAGGGAAGGCAGGGAGAAAGATAAAAATGACTACTGATCATCAGCATTATGTTTTCTCAAGCTGTATTTTAAAAAGGATGAGAGGGGAGAAGCAGCAACATCCTGCAGCTGGAACACCACGGGCTATTCCACAGTGAAATGAGGCAGCTCAAGGGAACTGCAAAGAGAGCAAAGCGCGCCCACAGCAGAGGGCACTGAGGAGCCCGCCTGTGCATCAGAGGACGCATCCAAAGGACCCTCAGCATCTCAGCGAAGGCCTGTCTGCCTGCAACCTGCTCAGCG
Organism: Pan paniscus; assembly: GCF_029289425.2. Taxonomy (NCBI): domain Eukaryota; kingdom Metazoa; phylum Chordata; class Mammalia; order Primates; family Hominidae; genus Pan; species Pan paniscus. Next base: position 108,310,020 of record NC_073253.2, read on the forward strand.
GCAGGCATGCCTCATACAAAACCCCCAAGTAGAGCTCGGGAGCTCACCTTCACAGATCATCAACACTGATGTGGAGGGACAGACATCTAATGTTCCACAGGCGAACGCGCGACAAAATTAGAGCAAACTCAAGTACTGGCACTGTTTGCAAAGCATTCTACAGACAGGGCTGAGGTTGGAGATGTGCTCATAGCCTCGGCATGTTTAGACAGCGTGGCGCTGGCAGACAGCAGCACTTCTCTTCCAGTTACTTGGGAGGTTTCAGGAATGAAATCCTTCCTTGTAAAGCTGGGACACAGGGTGTGGGGTTTACTTACACCTCTAGTCTTTCCTTTCATTAAAAATTATTTTGAAAACTTTCAAACCTATAGAAAAACAAAGAATAACCAACAGCTGTGCGTCTACCACCCACAAGACACTGAGGTATATTTTCTTCAGACTACTTTTTGGGAAATATAAATTTAAACTTGAAACACTTTTTGTTGACTTTCATTTAAAATAAAAATCACAAAATTCAAAGAGTGGTAAAAGCTAGCATTCTCTAATTACCCTGCAGGAACTGAAGTGATACTATTTTGGCAGATTTTCCATTTAGCAGGACTGGTCCACCCCAGCAGTTTTCCAAGAGGGGTCCCGGGCTGGCCGTATCAGCAGCACCTGGGGACTTGTTAGAAATGCACATTCCGGGGCCTGCTGTCAAGACCTCCACAGTCAGGAACTCTGGAGGTGGAGCCCAGCAATCAGTGTTTTAATATACCCTCTAGGTGACTCTGATGCACGCTTAGGTGTGAGAAGCACTGGTCTCCCCCTCAGGCTAAGTGCGCATTTGCTCAGTAGCCTGTGAGGTGACTGGATGCTCCCAGGTTTTCTAGGTAGAGGCCACAATGCTCCTGGCTGCCCTGGTGGGTGTCAGGGTCTATGAGCAGGTCTCTGATGTCAGTCAAACCTGGATAAATGTTCCTCCTCTGCCACTTCCTTGCTTTATGGCCCAGAGTAAATTACCCAATGTTTCTGGGCTGCAGGAAATAGGAATACTAAGGGTTCCTGCCTCACTAAGTTGTGGAAAGGATACGGCAGGCCCTGAAGCAGGCAGCTGGTGCTGCCACACAGCACCTGTCCTGTGGGAGGAAGAGAGACAGGTGGCCACTTTCCTGATGGCTTTGCCAACAGCCCCACAACACCTAACACCAGACTCAGAGATCCCCTGAGCTACTGGCCACCAGCAGGTCATCCAGAATCCCTCCATCCCAGGGAGAACAAAAGCCGCCAGTGGTTGAATGGACTTGAGAAATCACCTAGCCCTAACACGAACGCAGGCAGGCAGAGACTGACAGGCGCTGCCACCCTTAGGGCCCGGAGCCTCATCCATGGCAGGCAGGGAAGGCTTTTGTTTCACCCACTTTGCTATGAGTATAGTTTTCAAAGAGGAAGGAAATAAGAAAAAAAAAATAACAAAAGATCTCAGTCCACAGATCTTACCCTGTTGGAAGCACAGAGCTTTAAAATGCTTTTAGTGGAGAAAGTTTAATTTCAAGATAAACCTCACAGCCCCTCCGGCTTCCCTTCTCCTGCTTCCAGGACAGCAGCGGGGAACAGATCAGGCAAGGTTAATTACAATTCTGCTTTGAGCTCTTAACGTTTCACTGCGGAATATGATTATGACAATGGTAGGGGAGGGGAAGCCACTGGCCTTTTCTCTGGCCTCACAGACAAAGGCGCTGGCGGTCTCCCAAGGGCCTGCTGCTGGCTGCTGGGCAAGGGTTAAGTCATCCATTAATTCTCCCAGCTTGGAATGCTGGATGATCTCAGTTGTCAAGGGGGAATCAATCACTTTCTGTGGCTGCATTATTCCTCCTCTCCAGAACAGGAGCCTGTCTGTGTTCTCTGAGAGCGACTGTGGGGGAAGGCTAATGACAAAAACCCTCGCCACACATGTGTGTCTTGCTCTGGCTTCTTGAGGAGCTAGTCTAGGATGTGTGGGTTTCTCCTTTCCGTGATGCTCTGCTGGAGCACCCGTCACGCTGGCTTTCCTCTGCATCTGTTCATTGCCAGCAGCTCTTCCAGCACAAAGCATACACAGCAGGCCTGTAGCCTGGTGGGAATGCGGGGCTGGCTGGTTCGGGACGGTTCGGGCCGACCCACTCTCCACCTACCCTGTCCACTACAGGACAAGCTGTTCAAACCAGCTATCGACGTCAAATATCCTCTCTTCTATCCCTCTCCACCATGCCTCACCTCTGTCCTCAAGACAGCTCCCCAGCCTGCTCATTAGAAGAAAAATTCATTTTTCATAGCCTCCTCAGCTTGCCTTGGTGGAAGGCTAGAAGGACATTTCATTTCTTTTGCCTTGAAAATCCGTGATGGCATTTTCCTGAAGTTTTCATCAACATCTTACCTGGCCCCAGCTGAGATCTGATTTCCATCAAGGAGCAGCTCTTTTTGTTTGTTTGTTTTTGTTTTTTTTTTGAGACAGAGTCTCACTCTGTTGCCCACGCTGGAATGCAATAGCATGATTTGGCTCACCACAGCCTCCGTCTCCTGGGTTCAAGCAATTCTCCTGCCTCAGCCTCCTGAGTAGCTGGGACTACAGGCATGTACCACCATGCCTGGCTAAATTTTGTAATTTTAATAGTGACAGGATTTCACTATGTTGTCCAGGGTGGTCTCAAACCCTGACCTCATGATCTGCCTGCCTCAGCCTCCCAAAGTGCTGGGATTACAGGTGTGAGTCACTGCACCCGGCCCAGCAGCTCATTTTTAGAAGGAAAGTACCCTGGGGGTGGACATCTGTTTTGCTGAGCATTTGAAATTTATCTGAATGAGCGGGGTCAGTCCAGGTGACATTTGGCATTTAAGTCATTCCTAAGTGGCCCCATTACTTTAAGCAGAAGCTCGAGCCTTGGCAGCTTGCCTGTATCTTTTACTGTTGTGCTGTGGGTATACCCCCATCCCTTCTTTTTTGGGTTTGTAGCAAAGGACTACAAACACTAAACAAACTCTAAACCTCTTAGGTTTATATGCTCTTGAATGGTTATCACAATTCTCCAGGAGGAGAAACTGAGATTAAATGAGGGTAGATTACATAAAAAATAGTCCTATGACTGTCTAGCAAAATATGGGCATGGGAAAATCTGCTGTCAGTAACTAAAGTCCTCAAAAACTGCTTGAGTCCACAAAGCTCCTAAAAATTTAGCTGATAGTGGAAGTCAAAATAAGAGACAGAAATATTTAGAAGAGAAATTATATATTCAGCAATTTTTAAAGGTGCCATCATAATGGTGTTGCATCTCTAAAACAAATATAAATCCACTCCTGATGTGGTTACTCATAACACATCAAGATAGACACTACCCAGGCCTGACAACTATATTGCTGGTAACAATTTCCCAGGTGTTAGAAAAATTAAGCATTACAAATGACTTTAAATGTCACTAAAAATAAAGAGGTACAAGTTGAAATATTAACTTTTTTTTTTTTGCTTACGTACAGATTGGCCAAATTGAAAAAAGATGTACTACCCAGTATTACCAAGGATTTGGAGGAAGAGCCTGGCTGGAGCACCCATGGCTGTAGGAGAATAACTGGATTATGTGTGGAGGGCTGGTCTCACAGAAACGGCACAAGAGGAATAGCCATTAAGGAAAGGACAGTGGCTGCAGCAATGTTATAATAGTGGAAAACTGGATACAAATGTCCCAGGGAAAAGTGTTCAAATACACAACAGTACTGTCATCCAATGGAAAACTATCCAACTCCTGGAAAGAATGACACATATAGAAAGATGTGTAAGAGCATAACACTAAGGGGAAAATGCATGTTTCAGGAGTCCACATCACAGGATCCTCATTAGGTTAAAAATGAGATGCAGTCGGCCAGGCATGGTGGCTCACAGCTGTAATCCCAGCACTCTGGGAGGCCGAGGTGGGCCGATCACAAGGTCAGGAGATTGAGACCATCCTGGCCAAGATGGTGAAACCCCGTCTCTACAAAAAATACAAAAATTAGCTGGGTGTGGTGGCGGGCACCTGTAGTCCCAGCTACTCCAGAGACTGAGGCAAGAGAATTGCTTGAACCTGGGAGACGGAGGTTGCAGTGAGCTGAGATCACACCATTGTACTCCAGCCTGGGCAACAGAGTGAGGCTACGTCTCAAAAAAAAGAGAAGAAAAAGAGATGTACTCATGTTTTTAAAGATGTCATGTTTTGGTGCACCAAGTACCTGCCTTCCAGGCTCTTCTGCTGAGACTTATCCCTTTTCTTCTCCATCCCCAAGCTCCTGTGGAAACTGCCTTGGCCTCGTGCTTCCACGGCCACAGAGGATCAGGATAGCCATCACAGCCCAGCTGGGCAAGATGTCCCTTTCCAGGATTTTCTTACTTGACACCAGGGAAACCAGCCAGCTTTGTGTACAAATGCAGGTGGTAAGCTGGTTGTCTGTCACCTGGGGAAGGCTGCCCCCGAGAACAGGAAAGAGAACAAAGGCTGCATGCAAGGGCCACACAGACCAGACCTGGAGCCTGGTTCTGCTGCTGCTTTGTCTTAGGCAGCCCTCTGCTCGGGTAGGCAGCTCGTGGGTGCGAGATCTGATATCCTTCCAATAAGACCCCCTTCCATTTAAGCTATTTGAGCATGTTTCTGTTCTTTGCAACCATGCATCCTAATAAAAAATGCAGTTAAATCTGTGGGAATATACCCCAAACGGTTCCCAATGTCCTTTCCAGTGAGAGTCCTAGAATGGAGAACTTAACCATCCTATGCATTTTGCAATGCTGGCATTTTAATTGCTTAGTTTTACAACAAACATACAGTTCTTTTGAAATCAAGAAGTTAGATCTCACTAGAAAAAAACCATAAAAAGCATTCCATGTCTATACCTTGTTCTCATAGAACCTAAAAGGTAAGTGATGAGGACATTTGAGCAGGAGGACTGATCATAATGCTGTCATGTCAAGGATGTGTCGGGGCTGGTCTCTAGAGCTCACTAACACCAGTAAGCGTTTGTCCCAAGGACTTTGGATAGACTCTCCTGACACACAGATGGAAAAGCACCTCTCCTCAGTAAAGATGACTGTTTCAGCCAGATCTAGTCTGACTCTCATTCCCTGAAGCTTACTGATGCCTGTTCTAACTAGGTGGCTGTTTCAAAAAATTCACCCTTTCAGTGGACATGATTTCACTCTCCTCAACCATTTTTTCTGCCCCAATGAAACTTTATCTTAATCCAGACTAGTTCAAAGAGTGAGAGCTAGGCATCTCTTGAGCTCTGCTGCTGTCCAGTCCAACTTGGGGATTACACCCCAGAGTGAGTGGCCACACAGGCAGCACCCTGGCTACCTGGAGGTACCTAGAGGCTCACGGCAAGGCCGCAACCACCATTCTCACAGCTCTCCAGGGTCACCATCTGTTGCTGAGACAAGGGACTCAATTTCAGTCTCTGAGAGTACAGACTTGCTGTGGCTGATCCTGTCTTGGCCACAGTTCCTTTGTGGATTGAGATCGATGACTACGCTGCACAGAAGGAGCTGAACTGTGAGACCTGCCACAGAGGGTGGGCTTGACCAAGGATTCCTATTTCCACTTCCTAACATTTTAGTCCTTGTGCCTCTTTGTCATGATATGTTGATAAAGCCATCCAGGCAATCAACCTAGTCACTCTGTCCATAAGACTATTATACTTTCTGATGAGGCCATGGCTATATTTTTCAAAAATGAAGTGGCACCGACCCTGGGCACCTGCCAACAGTCAACTGAGGGTTGGCTATCACTTTTATTCTCCTTGCTGGTTAACTACCCCTCTGCTGCTCCTCTCTAAAACCATTAACCCTCCTGTCGTTAGGAGCTGCCTATGGGCTGCCAGAAATGCCGCTGGAGGCACAATACTCAGCGTTTCTTTCCTGAACCCTTGAGGGGCAGTTGATGGACACTCTGATTAGACCTCTTGAAGCTGGGTGGTTACAGTGGGGGGAAAGGGGATTTGCTGGGCCACATAAAGCTCCAACTCAGAAAGATCCTTTTCTTTATTTTCATAAACTTGACAAGGGGGAATGTCTGAGCCAGAATGGCAAGATTTACAAACAAAATTACTATAATTATCATAATTATGAAAGGGGTCTGGTGGTTTGGGACTTTATTCTAAACCCACGTTTAACATAAAGCAGTCTAATTGCATCAGGTTCTAAGAATGTGGAGTGACAAATGAATGCCTCGTGTGTGGTTCTTCTATACTCGGAGCTGCTCTGATTTGGGCGGGAGGGTAAAAGTGATTTTTTAAGGAGAATTGGGTGACATTGGAGCTAAAGACCTCTGTACTTTGATGGGAAGATCCATTTGAGACTGAAATTAATTTAAGAACCATTCTTTGGTGAGGTTATCCTTGGAAACAATGACTCTGTGTTTTGAATTTATCTCAATCTGCAGAAAAACAGGATCCCAAATTAAATTTCTCTAAGAAAACAGTCTCAAAATCAAGGCTAACCTGTAAGTTCAAGTACTTCTAACAAATATTCAAAAGCTAAATAGATGGTGATAAAATTGTTCTCCCTCCTGACTGGTTCTAAATTTGTCTCTGATTGAGAATAAAACCACAACATTCTTTTTGGGGGTAGGGAGGTTTGAGCAAATGATCTGTAGCACAAACCTCATAAGCTACTGAAACAGCACACATTTCCTGTCAAGCAAACTCTTATGTTCACTAATAAAACAACACAGCATCACTGACAACATGAGAACTACATTTCTATACTAAATAAACACACAAATTATAGATTATACACATCTGGAAGAGTCATTAAGAAGAGCATCTGCTTTCTGTGTTTACACAGTAGAATATAGTTTTATGAAAAAAATTATAATCTGTGCTTCACTGAATGAGACAATTGTTGTTAAAGTAAAGAAGAATCAAGTCCCTTTTGTTTGTGGGCACCTGGCTGAGTGCATTACTGGCCATGTTCCCTCTCCTGGGACACCTGGGCCAGTACAGGTAAATGGAAGCACTAAGGTAGATGGCGGGTCCCACCAGGGGAGAAAGAGAGAGGGGAACATTAAGTTGCTTTCCAGCACCAAGAAAGCATCAGTATTTCTCCTCTGGCTCTCAACAGTCAATCTATCTTTATGCAGTTCTGGTCACTTAGTCTGCAAGTAGACACTGTTTTGTTATGTCATGAGATCCAATGTGGGAAGAACAATATGCTCGGTGCTAAGATCCCGGGTTCCCATCCAGGTTTCCCTCTTATCACCAGGCAGGTCACTGACATTATCTCTGAGCCAAGGTTTCCTAACCTGTGAAAATGGAGTAAGTTACCCTTCCAAGTCTTTCACGATTTGGCAATTATGTAAGAATCTCTAACAAAGTGTCTTCTAAACTGAGGACTGGTAAATAAAGGGAAGGCATTCATGTTTTTAGGGCTTTGGTGGCAAGAAATGAGAAGGTAAGTAGAAAGGGTTTCATTCTGACTCTCCACTCCCATCCAAAGAATGAAATGACTTCAGCAAATTATGCTCTGCAAGGTCTTCGCCGCTCTCTTCCTAGCTTCCTTTTTCAAGCACCCACTTTAATTTCCTAGATTCACAGACAGTGAACTTGACCTCAGGTTCATGACTGAGTGCCTGTAAGCACGTGCTGTGAATGTGGCATCATTCCATGAGGCAAAAGAGAAGAGAGGAGAGGCTCTTGCCTGAGAAGAGCTTATAGAGGATGGAGGCACAAGAAGACAGGAGAGTGATGTCTGGAACTAGGATGAGCTGGGCTGGGCCTTGGGACCAGAGGGACCATTTGGAGCAAACGGCTCTTGGCTACCCTAAGTGCTTCCTGGAAATGAAGACTTATAAAGAAATGGAGAACAGAACAATGCAGAGAAAATGGATCTGACAGAAAGGTAGGTTTGCATTCCATCTCTACCACTTTCCACAGCAAATCTCTCCAATCTCGACTGCAGTTTCCACATTGGCAAAGTGAGAGGGCCACTGATCTTCTGACTCCTTTTTGGATGGAGCAGGCTGCATGCCAGAAGCCATGTCTGCCTTTTCCCAAGCCACGCAGTCCCCAAGAGCTGGGTCACTGCACACCAAGTCCAGTGAACAGATGCCATGTGGACACACGCCCACCCCAGAGCAGAAGGCTAAGCATTACCTGGTGTGGCTGTTGGAGGAAAGGCTCTCCCAGGGCTGCACGCTGCAGCCGGCCACGGCAAAGGCTCCCCCACAGCTGCCGTCCAGCTTCATGAGCAGGGCCTTGGCAGCGTTCTCAGCTGTCTTCCGGCAGTCATGAGCTCGCTTGAGCATCTGAGTGATGTTTTCATCCCCCGACTGGTCTCCTATGTGGCAGAGAAGCCAACGGATTAATCAACATAGGCCTGGACAAGGCACGCCTGGGAGGGACTATGCATAATTAACTCTGTTACTTAGGGCAGAGGTGGCACTGTGGAAGGGAATTGGCAGTGCCCAGCCGAAGAGAAGATCTGTGTTCTGGGCCTGGCACTGTCACTTAGAAGCTACATGTGGGAAGGTATTTCTCTGCTCTTTCTCTGGGCTCCACTGGCCTCAGGGACAAGTGTAGGAGTTAACCAACGGGATCACCACATTTCTGTTTCCAGCTCTAACACGCTCTGATTTTTCTAATGATCCAGGCTCCTGGCTTCTCCTCCCATTCAGCCACAAGTCTACCATTTGGCCATTCCTCTGTGCATTGGCACTTCCCTGTGAATGAGGGAGGGAGAAACTAGGGCAAAACTGTGCCATCTTTCCACATGTCTACAGCTTTGGTTAGAGCCCTGTGTGGGGGCAAGAGAGACAAAACTAATGGTTCAGACGAGAGCTTTAGATTGGCTCTGTATTATAGGTACCGATGCCACCCCTGACCCTTCTCTTGGCTTGGTAATCGGCGTGAACTCAAATGCCTCCAGGAGCCAGGTAAGTGGGCTAGTGCAGAACATCAGGGTGTGGTGGGCACTCGCACAGACCAGGCAGTGAAGTCCCTGCCCAAAATGTTCACATTCCTATTGTGTTTAAAGACTGTGCTGGAAAAGACAGAACTATAGAGATATTGAAAAGATCATGGGTGGCTGAGCTGAGGTGGGAGGACTGCTTGAACTTAGGAGTTCAAATACAGCTTGGGTAACAGAGCAAGACCCTGTCTCCAAAACAACAACAAGAACAACAGCAACAGCAATGGTTGCCAGGGGATGGGGTTGGGGGAGGAATGAATAGGTGGAGCCAGAGAACTTTTGGGGCAGTGAAGCTACTCTGTATGATACTGTAACCGTGGACTCAAGTTGTTATACATTGGCCCAAACCCATAGAACGTACAGCACCAAGAATGAACTCTGATGTAAACTATGGGCTCTGGGTGATGATGTGTCACTGTAGGTTCATCACTTGTAACTAATATACTACCCTGGTGGGGGACGCTGAAAACGGGGGAGGCCGTGCATGTTGAGGTTGGAGGCATATGGGAAATCTCTGTGCCTTCCTCTCAGTTTTGCTGTGAACCTAAAACTGCTCTAAAAAAACAAAGCCTTAAAAAAATAAAACAAAAGAAAACAGAAACTGTGCTGGCTGAACAAATCACTGGTTTGCTACCTGTACAGCATAGATCCATGCTTTTCCAAATATTTTTAAATGAAATCTTACACCAAATCATACAAAATGCTATCCTAACATACAAAAAAGGTAAATGCGGAATTGCATGAAGTGGGCAGAAGTGGGAGACACACTCAGAGTCCCACCCTCCAACCCCACTGCCGAGGCCCAGAGAAACTCCTCCAGCTTCCCAGACCAGTTTGAAAACCACTAGCCTAAAGCACCTGTGAATGAAAGAATGAACAGAATGAATGCCTGTGACATCAACAAGAAACAAAGAAAAGACCCACAATCATAGAGACTGTGGATGCATGTCACAAATGAGTTCCTGCTTTGCTGTGCAACAGCTCTAAGGCATGATGGGTGGCATGATGGGACAGTATGATGGGCCAGCCACTCCTGTCAGTGGAATGCAAGGGCGAGGCTTAATGGGGAACTGCTAAAAATCAAGCCTGCCCTCAGTACTATGGAGAGTGGGCAGGAAATGGGGTGGACCCATTCTGCAGGCCAAAAATCCCTGGAACTCCCTCCTGTCATTTCTCTGACAAACTTCATGCCTCTCTTCTCTCCACAAATAAGACATTTTACATACATCTCACCAATGACTGCTATTTGGAATTAGGCATGACATTACTTACTGGCTCGTATTATAAATGTATACATGAACTTCCCAGTATTAGGTAAATACAAAGCATTTCATTATTGATTTTGAATATTTAAAAGGCAGATTTATTTAAGCTCTTTCAGCTCCTACACCAAATAACTGCACTGAGTAGGTACATGCCTAATGAAAGGTACCTTGTGAAGCCTGAACAGGTTAAGACACTCCTCTGATACCAACTGGAAATATGATTGACTTTTTCCTGTAATTTGTCATTTTTCTTAATACGTATATTAATTTTAAAAAATCCTGACAGCAGGCCAAGATCATTTTAGGATCTGTTTCATATGAGGAATAAAGTTTTATGGTTCAGTTAAAAGACCCTGAAAAATGAGGTTTCTAATGGAAATGCTGGCAGAGTTTCTACTTCTGGGCTGGGCTGGTAATACTATTTAAAAAAAACCAGAGGGAGGATCAGAGCATCACTCTCCATACAAATGAAGGTGCGCTCCTTTGTTGGATCACTTGGATATGAAGCAGGAAATTAACACCCAGGATACCTTCCTTCCTTCACTTTTGCTTCAGATTCCTGCGCAAGTCGAAACTGAAGGAGGAAACACATGTGAGTGTTCAGTGCAAAAGTGAGCCCCCAGACAAGGGGGGAGGAGCAGGGAAGAAGGACAGGAAGGTGCATTCAGAAGGTGCCTGGATGGTGACTTTCTTTGAAGGGTGTGTCCTGGATGGACAAGTCCTAATGGAAGCTCACAGCAGAAAGCCAGTCCATGACAGAGGCCTGGCTACCACACATGGGAATGCCTGGCCTGCCCACACCACCCATCTTTGGCTCTGGAGAGACCTGGTCACCTTGGCTTTCTGTTTACTTGCTATTGCCTCTCCGAAGGCTAAGGGGTTGTCCGGGGCTTAGTTCTGCATGGAGAGACGGCCACCTTTCTCCTTGGGTCTCTCTTTCCTCTTAGCACTGTTTCTACTGCAGTCCTCCCCACATCACTGCAGGCTCGGAGCCACAATCACTGGCCACGTTTTAGCAAATGCTGCCGCTTCCTAGAATGACATGCTTGTGTCTGTTCCAATTAGATACTCCTTCCACCTTACTCAAAATTGAGGGACAGAAGTGAGTAGGCAGTGCAGATCTCAAGGTACAGGTCAGGCCAACAGGGCACAGGATCCCCGGGCTGGGGGAAGGACAGGCACAGGAAAGCGAGGTGGGCGAGCATTCTGTGATGCTGACACGAGCAGGGGGTGAAACTACTTCTTCTTTGTTCGTAAGACACCTGGAGACCTGGCAGGGGAAACCCATGTTTCAAAACTACTCAAAAGCTGGGCGCAGTGGCTCACGCATGTAATCCCAGCACTTTGAGGCAGGTGGATCACCTGAGGTCAGGAGTTCGAGACCAGGCTGACCAACATGGTGAAACTGTCTCCACTAAAAATACAAAATTAGCCAGGCGTGGTGGCATGTGCCTGTAATCCCAGCTACTTGGGAGGCTGAGGCAGGAGGATGCTTGAACCTAGGATGTGGAGGTTGCAGTGAGCCAAGATTGCACCATTGCACTCCAGCCTGGGCAACAAGAGCAAAACTCCATCTCAAAACAAACAAACAAAAAAAACAACTACTACTCAAAGAGGTAAACTTGGAGAAGCTCAGCCAATGAAACGAGATGAAGTGAAGGCCATGTGGCAGCAGCATGTGCCTTGACAACAGGCATCAGAGAGACAGCTGCAGAAACGCTGGCCCCTTTCATCGCTGATGCGGCCTCAGCTCCATCTGGCCCCACTGTCAGCCCAGGAGAATGCAGCTCCTAAGAAGTCTTGTTTTAACTTGTCTGTTATTCTGTTTCCACTCCAGTTCTTGCTGCATTCAACATAAACAATTTACCCATTCAGTCATGAGGAAAAACGAAAAACACACTTGACAACCAAATTTTGTGTTGTCGGGAGATGATTCAATGCCAGTTGCTGAGACAGGGGCAGAAGCAAAGGAGGCAGGGAGACAAGAGGAGGAAGAGGGACTCTGGAGACACTTACCAGGGGAGGACCCCACGCCCGCCGCTCGGAACTGCCCCAGGATGAGGCTCTGCTCACTCTCTGCCAGCGCCAGGAGGAGTTCGTAGGCTTCGATGCACTGCTCGCTGAAACAAAGCACATGGGGCCTCAGCCCTTGCAAAGAACAGCGGACACCTTCAATGTGGCGCCGGTTTCTGTGCAGGAGGCAGCTCAGGTGCTGTCTCGGCCTCACTCTCCACACAGGCAAGGAAACCACCCATGAATATTCCCAGGACAGGGCCAGTGGCTTGCTCTTTCATTTGGCCTTTTTATTTTTAAACCTTTAACTTGGTTCTGGAAAAATACAAGAGAAACAATAAAGGTGGTAGAGGCAAATGTGTCGTCCCTTCAGTGACCACCTGAAAGGACCATGTGATTCCCTTGTGGTAGGCCACTCCAGGTAGTCCCGCTGAGCCGGCACCCTGGTGTCCACACCCTTGTGCTGTCCCCCATCCGCACTGTACCAGGGTTGGTCTATGTGACAGAAGTGACAGTAGGTCATTTCCAAAATTAGCTTACTAAAAAACCCTGACTTCCATCTTGGTCACTCTCTCTCACTTCACTATCTTGGACCATCCTCCCCGGAGCAGGCCAGCTGTCGTGTCTTCAAGATTCTCAGGTAGCCCTATGGAGAGGTCCACATGGTGAGTAATGACTAAGGCCTCCAGCCAACAGCCAAGTGAGTGAGCCTTCTTAGAGCAGATCCTCCAATCCCCCACTGAGGTCTCAGATGATACAGCCCTGGCTGACAGCTTGACCAGAATCTCACAAGAGACCCTGAACCAGAACCACCTAATAAGCCACCCCCAGGTTCCTGATCCTTGAAACTGTGATGCAGTAAGTGATTAGTCATACAATAGGTAGCTGATATAACATCCCACAAGGAGATGATTTTGACCTAGACCTGCACTATTCAATACAGTATCTACTAGCCACAAATAGCTACTTAAATAGAAAATATTCTGAGTTAAATAAAATGAAAAAGTCCATTCCTCCATTGCAGTAGCCATACTTCATATGTTCAATAGCCATACATGGCCAGTGGTTACCATATTGGGCAGTGCATGTAGAGAACAGTTCCACCATCACAGAAAAGTTCTATTAGATTCTCATAAAACTAAGTGCTTAAAATGTCTCATGAAACATTCTTAGGCCTTCACAAAAGCTCTGACAAGAGTTTGAGTTTGGATTTCTAGGAGGAGGAAACATAGTCACTCTTCTTTGTGCCCAACATTCATTGGGCAAACAAGGTAAAATATCAAACAACAGTCCCTTTCCTGTAGCCTGAGACCCAAGTGGCCCACGTCCACACAAGAGGAGGTGGAACATGTGTACAGCATCCTCAGGGTCCCAGATAATATGCCTGCAGTAGGAACATTTCCTCTTTAAGAAAGTAACTGTCTAGCTTCTTCAAGCTGAACAGGGGATATGTTGCTTCATTTAGTCAACAGACAATTTGCTTTGATTGCCTTTCTTTTTTTTTTTTTCTTTGAGACGGAGTCTCGCTCTGTCGCCCAGGCTGGAGTGCAGTGGCACGATCTCGGCTCACTGCAAGCTCCGCCTCCCAGGTTCACGCCATTATCCTGCCTCAGCCTCCCCACCTCAGCCTCCTGAGTAGCTGGGACTACAGGCGTCCACCACCATGCCTGGCTAATTTTTTTTTTTTGTATTTTTAGTAGCGACGGGGTTTCACTGTGTTAGCCAGGATGATCTTGATCTCCTGACCTCGTGATCCGCCCGCCTCGGCCTCCTAAAATGCTGGGATTCCAGGCGTGAGCCACCGCGCCCAGCGTCAATTGACTTTATTTTCATTGTCCTTTACTAAGAGTTAAGACAAAGGGCTGAAATGCTAGCCCTAGGTGATACCAGCTCCTTGTTTCAAAGGCAGTTCATATTCCAGAGATGTGAGGACATTTCCTTATCCATGAGGTTGTACTAATGTGGAGAAAGACCTTTCTGCTCAAAGGCAGATTGTGGGTGGACAGCAACCAGCTTCAAGGGTTATCACAGATGGATTATCTGCTTGCTTTGCTGTCTGTAAACCAGAATGATTGCTCTCTAGCTTTGGTCTCATTCATTTTGCTTTGATAATTTCCTGAATAAACAAGAATGTTTCTTAAACAATACCGAACTTCTTAGAGGATGCTAAGTGTACGATACAGTCAACTACTCTGAGGCCTTGGCAAATACGCTTAAGTGGTGACACTAATAAAAGAAACCTATGATGATAATAATAAGGCATAGTTTTGCAGCTTTAAACAAGCAGTAATTTAAAAACAGATAAATTTCAAAGTGATGAGGCAGAAAAAAAAAAGTGGCCCATTCAAATTACCACTTGCTCACCAATGAGTGAACTGTAGTTATTTAAATTGACTTGTTTTCATGACAAAAAATCAGCAGCATGCCTGAAAAGCCAGGAAAATATTCATATCCTTTGACCTACAATTCCTGCTTCGGGATTTTATCCAGAGGAAAATATTCAAAAGAATGAAGATCTTATCTGCATTAAATTATTCATCATAGAATTATTTTTAATATCAAAAGTCTAAATGTCTTTTAGAAAAGTGAATAAATTAACAATATAAAAACTTGATGGAGGGGTTACAGCCATTCAGAATAGGGACTATTAAAAGCAACATTTTAAGACTACGACAAAATGAAGAACTAGAATGCACTAGATTTATAACAACGTAAATTACATATGAACATGAATAAAAATCTGCAAGAACAAATGAATATGTAACATGCCAAAAAAATCGATATTTTGAGTGATAGTACCTAAATGAAATAATATTTAAGATGAATATGCTAGGAGAAATATACCTGTTTACTAACATCATATTCATTACTCTTAGCTATTTGCTGTCCAAACCGCCAGATATGCCTTGGTCCAAACTGCCAGATATGCCTTCTAAAAGCCTATTTCCTGCTTTTATTCTGAAGGTTACTCTGGATGCACTTCTACCCTGAAGTAGCTCCAAACATCCCAGTGTGTGCCTCGCGCTGTTTTCCTACCTGTACTGCAAGGCCAGCCTCAGCGCTGTGGCATTGGATTCGTATTTTCCCACCAGCATGCTCATCCTCTCGGCATTGCTTTTACATTCCTCCAGGGTTATGGTCAGGAGGTCATTTTGGGATTTGAGGTGCTCAATCCGGCTACAAAGGAACAAAAATCAGTTTCACACTAGGGTTACAGTTAATTTGCCAACATTTCAGTTGTCTCATTTATATTCAGGGCAGAAAAGCATGTGAGGATGTGGGCCTGTCAGATTAGTAGCTGACACAGTATTTTGTCAAAGAAGCAAGTCTACATAAAAGTATCACCAAACTCTGTGTGAACTACAAATAAAAAATAAGCCCCCTGGTTAAAAATAAGCCCCCCAGCCATTGCCACACTCACTCCATGTCTATCATGAGCAGGGCACAGTGCTAGGCTCTGGAGATATTCCAAGGAAAGGAGACAGTTGTGCAACCTCCAGGCCGCCGTCATGTGGAACGTCTGGTGGGCTTAGATAAGTCACCCTCCACATGCAGGGATGAAAAGCAGCATGACAGCAGTCATGGCTATTTGTTAAGCCTTTGCTTTAGTGATTCTTCTAGCAGCCCTTTGAATTAAGTGTCGTTACTCCCATTTCAGATGAGGAAATGGAGGTCCAGAAACATTAAGTATCTTGCCCTGGGATTTGAACCAGGAAGTGTGACCCCAAATCCCATCCTCATAATCACAAACTACAGAGAGAACCAAAGGAAGAATCAGTGAGTGAACAGGAAACTTCCCCTGGTGGCCTTTAAGTGGGAAATGGACCAGGAGCTATGGATTGTACCCAAAGCTGCTTTTGGGTTACATAGTCTAGCAGCTCTAACTAGTGGTAGGATAAGCATTGGGAACTTGAAGTTTTACAAGATTCAGAACTGTAGATTCAGGGCAAATGAGTCTGTGGCAAAGTTAGCAAACAAATGAATAATATGATCCTTCAGCTTCTCCGTTTTCCATCTCAGGGTACAGATGCTCTTGATGCCACAAGTCATTTTCCATGGACACATCTATTTGTAGTACTCTGACCACTAACTCTTAAAGAGAAAGCTTCACACAAACAAACTGGAAG
The DNA here is from genome assembly GCF_029289425.2 of Pan paniscus. NCBI lineage: Eukaryota > Metazoa > Chordata > Mammalia > Primates > Hominidae > Pan > Pan paniscus. The sequence goes on from NC_073253.2 coordinate 108,326,366, forward strand.
TGACTTGAAATGTTAAGGGGTTTGGAAGCCATTAGCTTCAAGGAAAAATCTTAGACTCAAGCCTTAGAGCAGAATATGGAGACACTTGCCAACATGGGAGACATCTGGTGAGTGTAGAAGAACTAAGATCACTGCCAGGCTCTGGCCATTCCAAGGTCATTTCAAGGTAAGGTGCTACAAGAATGCTTTTCTGCCCCTGTTCACATTAACACTTCTTGAAAAGAGTCACCATTCTCTCACTTTTCAACTTGCTCCAGTCTACAGTCTGTCCCGGCTAATTAGATAAAGCCTTTACCCAACTCATAGACCTCCATGTAGCCAAGCCCATCTCAGGGCCCTTCTCAGGCAACACCCCACTGATCTGTTACTCTTTCCTTCTTAAAGAGCTCCCCTCACTTAAGCCATGGTGGGTCTCTGCTGGTTTTCTTCCTGCCCTAGCGGCTATTTCCTCTCAGTCTCCTTTGCTAGATGCTCATTCTCTATAAAATTAGTAAGGCTTGCCATTCTCTTGGGGCTGTCCCGGGGTCCCCTCTGCTATCAACACTCCCACCCTAGGGGTGATTTCTATCCAGTCCCATGACTTTATTAGGCAGGTATGCTCCGCTGGCTCACAACTTTCTCTAGCCCAGCGCTTTCTTCTGAGGGCCAGGCTCACATATCCAGCTGCCTTCCTGACATTTCCTTTTGCTGTCACATTGCCACCTCTAGTTTAACATTCCAAAGTGGGATTCTTGATTTCCCCTGAACCTCATCCTCCCTTATCTTCTCCATCTCAGTAAATGCCACCACCATCTACCCAACACTACATGCTAGACCAAGCTTGCCCAACCTGTGAGCTGCATGGGGCCCAACACAAATTTGTAAACTTTCTTAAAACATTACGAGATATTTTTGCAATTTTTTTTTTTTTCAGTTCATCAGCTGTCATTTGTGTTAGTGTATTTTATGTTTGGCCCGAGACATTCCTCTTCTTCCAGTGTGGCCCAGGAAGCCAAAAGATTGGACACCCCTGCACTAGACCCCTGAGGATCTTTTTTGAGACCATTCCTTTCTCTTATTCAAGTGCAACCCAACTGCAGTTTCCACCGCTTTCAGCACCACACATGGCGTGCGTGAGGCCCCTGGCCCCATCCTGCCAGAGCTGCCCTGGCATACCACAAAGATCGTGCTGCTTCCACTCTTATCCCATCCTTCCCATTCTCCACACCCAGGTAAGCTTCCATACTGTCAATCAGATCTTGTTCTTCCACATTCGAAAACCCTTTAATGACTTCTAATTACATTTCGAATAAAGAGTAAAATTTGTCCGTGGCATCAAAATCCACAGCGGAGCCAGCCCCTGCTCTGCCACCTCGTCTCATGTAGCTTCTTCCCCTTACTCCATTTCAGTTCCACTGGCCTTTGGACAATTCCTCTTTCAGGCCTCATGGTTGTTAAGTGGCCATAAGAATATCAGTTTGCCATATGGCTGCTTTTTTTTCTTTTTTTCTTTTAAATCCATCTCAATGTAAGCCTCCCATCTTCAGATGCCTGCCCTGACTACCCACCAAAAAATTAACCTTCTCTGCGGTACCACGCCCACGGAGCTTCACTCACTGCTAGCACAGCAGTCTGAGATCGAACTGCAAGGCCACAGCGAGGTTGGGGGACGGGCGTCCGCCACTGCTGAGGGTTGAGTAGGTAAACAAAGTGGCTGGGAAGCTCAAACTGGGTGGAGCCCACCGCAGCTCAAGGAGACCTGCCTGCCTCTGTAGACTCCACCGCTGGGGGCAGGGCATAGCTGAACAAAAGGCAGCAGACAACTTCTGCAGACTTAAAAGTCCCTGTCTGACAGCTTTGAAGAGAGCAGTGGTTCTCCCAGCATGCAGTTTGAGCTCTGAGAACGGATAGACTGCCTCCTCAAGTGGGTCCCTGACCCCTGAGTAGCCTAACTGGGAGACACCTCCCAGTAGGGGCCGACTGACACCTCATACAGCTGGGTGCCCCTTTGAGACGAAGCTTCCAGAGGAAGGATCAGGCAGCAACATCTGCCGTTCTGCAGTATTTGCTGTTCTGCAGCCTCCTCTGGTGATACCCAGACAAACAGGGTCTGGAGTGGACCTCCAGCAAACTCCAACAGACCTGCAGCTGAGGGTCCTGACTATTAGAAGGAAAACTAACAAACAGAAAGGACATCCACACCAAAACCCCGTCTGTACATCACCATCATCAATGACCAAAGGTAGATAAAACCACAAAGATGGGGAGAAACCAGAGCAGAAAAGCTGAAAATTCTAAAAATCAGAGTGCCTCTTCTCCTCCAAATGAAGACAGCTCCTCGCCAGCAATGGAACAAAGCTGGACAGAGAATGACTTTGATAAGTTGATAGAAGAAGGCTTCAGATGATAGATAATAACAAACTTCTCCAAGCTAAAGGAGGATGTTCGAGCCCATTGCAAAGAAGCTAAAAACCTTGAAAAAAGATTAGACAAATGGCTAACTAGAATAAACAGTGTAGACAAGTCCTTAAATGACCTGAAGGAGCTGAAAACCATGGCACAAGAACTACATGATGCGCGCAAAAGCTTCAGTAGCTGATTTGATCAAGTGGAAGAAAGTGTATCAGGGATTGAAGATCATATGAATGAAATGAAGTGAGAAGAGAAGTTTAGAGAAAAATGAGTAAAAAGAAACGAACAAAGCCTCCAAGAAATATGGGACTGAGAGGTGACAAAGTGCTAGCAGCCCTTGCTTGCTCTTGGCACCTCGTCGACCTCGGCGTCTGCTCTGGCTATGCTCAAGGAGCGCTTCAGCCCACCACTGCACTGTGGGGATCCCTCTCTGGGGTGGCTGAGGCCGGAGCCAGCTCCCTCTGCTTGCTGGGAAGTGTGGAGGGAGAGGTGCGTGGCACTCGTGGGCCAGCACGAGTTCTGGCTCGGCATGGGCTCACCAGGCCCCGCACTTGGAGCAGCCGGCTGGTGCCTCCGGCCCTGGGCAGTGAGGGGCTTAGCACCCGGGCCAGCAGCTGTGGAGGGTGCACCGGGTACCACAGCACTGCCGGCCTACTCGCGCCACGCTCGAATTCTCGCTGGGCCTCAGCTGCCTCCCCGCGGAGCAGGGCTTGGGACCTGCAGCCTACCATGCCCGAGCCCCCCTCACCCCCTGTGGGTTCCCGTGCATCCCAAGCCTCCCCGATGGGTGCCGCCCCCTGCTCTGAGGTGCCCAGTCCCATCGACTGCCCAAGGGCTGAGGAGTGTGGGTGCATGGCACGGGACTGGCGGGCAGCTCTGCCAGCGGTCCCAGCGCGGGATCCACTAGGTGAAGCCAGCTGGGCTCCTGAGTCGGGTGGGGTGTTGGAGAACTTTTATGTCTAGCTGGAGGATTGTAATTGCACCAATCAGCACTCTGTGTCTAGCTCAAGGTTTGTAAATGCACCAGTCAGCACCCTGTCAAAACAGACCAATCACCTCTCTGTAAAATAGACCAATCAGCTCTCTGTAAAATGGACCAATCAGCAGGATGTGGGTGGGGCGAGATAAGGGAATAAAAGCAGGCTGCCCGAGCCAGCAGCAGCAACCCGCTCGGGTGCCCTTCCATGCTGTGGAAGCTTTGTTCTCTTGCTCTTCACAATAAATCTTGCTGCTGCTCACTCTTTGGGTCCACGCCACCTTTAAGAGCTGTAACACTCACCGTGAAGGTCTGCAGCTTCACTCCTGAAGCCAGCGAGTCCACGACCCCACCAGAAGGAACCAACAACTCCAGACGTGCCCCCTTTAAGAGCTGTAACTCACTGTGAAGGTCTGCAGCTTCAGTCTTGAAGCCAGCGAGACCACAAACCCACCAGAAGGAAGAAACTCCAGACAAGTATGAATATCAGAAGGAACAAACTCCAGACACACCATCTTTAAGAACTGTAACACTCACCGCGAGGGTCCATGGCTTCATTCTTGAAGTCAGCAAGACCAAGAACCCACCAATTCTGGACACAGGACTATGTGAAAAGACCAAATCTACATCTGATTGGTGTACCTGAAAGTGATGGGGAGAATGGAACCAAGCTGGAAAGCACTCTGCAGGATATTATCCAGGAGAACGTCCCCAACCTAGCAAGGCAGACCAACATTCACATTCAGGAAATACAGAGAACACCACAAAGATACTCCCTGAGAAGAGCATCTCCAAGACACATAATTGTCAGATTCACCAAAGTTGAAATGAAGGAAAAAAATGTTAAGGGCAGCCAGAGAGAAAGGTCGGGTTACCCTCGAAGGGAAGCCCATCAGAGTAGTAGCTGATTTCTTGGGAGAAACTCTAAAAGCCAGAAGAGAGTGGGGGCCAATATTAAATACTCTTAAAGAAAAGCATTTTCAACCCAGAATTTCATATCCAGCCAAACTAAGCTTCATAAGTGAAGAATAAATAAAATCCTTTACAGACGAACAAATGCTGAGAGATTTTGTCACCACCAGGCCTGCCTTACAAGAGCTCCTAAAGGAAGCACTAAACATGGAAAGGAACAACCGGTACCAGCCACTACAAAAACATGCCAAATTGTAAAGACCATCAAGGCTAGGAAGAAACTGCATCAACTAACGAGCAAAATCACCAGCTAACATCATAATGACAGGATCAAATTCACACATAATATTAACCTTAAATGTAAATGGGCTAAATGTTTCAATTAAAAGACACAGACTGGCAAATTGGATAAAGAGTCAAGACCCATCAGTGTGCTGTATTCAAGAAACCCATCTCACGAGCAGAGACACACATGGGCTCAAAATGAAGGCATGGAGGAAGATCTACCAAGCAAATGGAAAACAAAAAGAAGCAGGGGTTGCAATTCTAGTCTCTGATAAAACAGACTTTAAACCAACAAAGATCAAAAGAGACAAAGAAGGCCATTACATAATGGTAAAGTGATCAATTCAACAAGAAGAGCTAACTATCCTAAATATATATGCACCCAATACAGGAGCACCCAGATTCATAAAGCAAGTCCTTAGAGACCTACAAAGAGACTTAGACTCCCACACAATAATAATGGAGACTTTAACACCCTACTGTCAACATTAGACAGATCAATGAGACAGAAAGTTAACAAGGATATCCAGGAATTGAACTCAGCTCTCCACCAAGCAGACCAAACAGACATCTACAGAACTCTCCACCCCAAATCAACAGAATATACATTCTTCTCAGCACATCACACTTATTCCAAAATTGACCGTGTAGTTAGAAGGAAAGCACTCCTCAGCAAATGGAAAAGAATAGAAATTATAACAAACTGTCTCTCAGACCACAGTGCAATCAAACTAGAACTCAGGATTAAGAAACTCACTCAAAACCGCATAACTACATGGAAACTGAACAACCTGCTCCTGAATGACTACTGGGTACATAACGAAATGAAGGCAGAAATAAAAGATGTTCTTTGAAACCAATGAGAACAAAGACAAAACATACAAGAATCTCTGGGACACATTTAAAGCAGTGTGTAGAGGGAAACTTATAGCACTAAATGCCTACAAGAGAAAGCAGGAAAGATCTAAAATTGACACCCTAACATCACAATGAAAAGAATTAGACAAGCAAGAGCCAACACATTCAAAAGCTAGCAGAAGGCAAGAAATAACTAAGATCAGAGCAGAACTGAAGGAGATAGAGACACAAAAAAACCCTTCAAAAAAATCAATGAATCCAGGAGCTGGTTTTTTGAAAAGAATCAACAAAATTGATAGACTGCTAGCAAGACTAATAAAGAAGAAAAGAGAGATGAATCAAATAGACGCAATAAAAAATAATAAAGGGGATATCACCACTGATCCCACAAAAATACAAACTACCATCAGAGAATACCATAAACACCTCTACAAAAATAAACTAGAAAATGTAGAAGAAATGGATAAATTCCTGGACACATACACCTTCCCAACACTAAACCGGGAAGGAGTTGAATCCCTGAATAGACCAATAACAGGTTCCGAAATTGAGGCAATAATTAATAGCCTATCAACCAAAAGAAGTCCAGGACCAGACAGATTCACAGCCGAATTCTACCAGAGGTACAAGGAGAAGCTGGTATCATTCCTTCTGAAACTATTCCAATCAATAGAAAAAGAGGGAATCCTCCCTCATTCATTTTATGAGGCCAGCATAATCCTGATACCAAAAACTGGCAGACACAACAACAAAAAAAAGAATTCCAGACCAATATCCCTGATGAACATTGATGCAAAGACCTCAATAAAATACTGGCAAACCAAATCCAGCAGCACATCAAAAAGCTTATCCACCATGATCAAGTGGGCTTCATCCCTGGGATGCAAGGCTGGTTCAACATACGCAAATCAATAAACGTTAATCCATCATATAAACAGAACCAAAGACAAAAACCACATGATTATCTCAATAGATGCAGAAAAGGCCTTTGACAAAATTCAACAGCTCTTCATGCTAAAAACTCTCAATAATCTAGGTATTGATGGGACGTATCTCAAAATAATAAGAGCTATCTATGACAAACCCACAGCCAATATCATACTGAATGGGCAAAAACTGGAAGCATTCCCTTTGAAAACTGGCACAAGACAGGGATGCCCTCTCTCACCACTCCTATTCAACACAGTGTTGGAAGTTCTGGCCAGGGCAATGAGGCAGGAGAAAGAAATAAAGGGTATTCAATTAGGAAAAGAGGAAGTCAAACTGTCCCTGTTTGCAGATGACATGATTGTATATTTAGAAATCCCCATCATCTCAGCCCAAAATCTCCTTAAGCTGATAAGCAACTTCAGAAAAGTCTCAGGATACAAAATCAACCTGCAAAAATCACAAGCATTCCTGTACACCAATAACAGACAAACAGAGAGCCAAATCATGAGTGGACTCCCATTCACAACTGATTCAAAGAGAATAAAATACCTAGGAATCCAACTTACAAGGGATGTGAAGGACCTCTTCAAGGAGAACTACAAACCACTGCTCAACGAAATAAAAGAAGAAACAAACAAATGGAACATTCCATGCTCATGGATAGGAAGAATCAATATTGTGAAAATGGCCATACTGCCCAAGGCAATTTATAGATTCAATGCCATCCCCATCAAGCTATCAATGACATTCTTCACAGAATTGGAAAAAAACTACTTTAAAGTTCATATGGAACCAAAAAAGAGCCCACATTGCTAAGACAATCCTAAGCCAAAAGAACAAAGCTGGAGGCATCATGCTACCTGACTTCAAACTATACTACAAGGCCACAGTAACCAAAACAGCATGGTACTGGTACCAGAACAGAGATATAGACCAATGGAACAGAATAGAGCCCTCAGAAATAATACCGCACATCTACAACCATCTGATCTTTGACAAACCTGAGAAAAACAAGAAATGGGGAAAGGATTCCCTAGTTAATAAATGGTGCTGGGAAAACTGGCTAGCCATATGTAGAAAGCTGAAACTGGATCCCTTCCTTACACCTTAAACAAAAATTAATTCAAGATGGATTAAAGATTTAAATGTTAGACCTAAAACCATAAAACCTCTAGAAGAAAACCTAGGCAATACCATTCAGGACATAGGCATGGGCAAGGACTTCATGACTAAAACACCAAAAAGCAACGGCACCAAAGGCAAAATAGACAAATGGGATCTAATTAAACTAAAGAGCTTCTGCACAGCAAAAGAAACTACCATCAGAGTGAACAGGCAACCTACAGAATGGGAGAACATTTTTACAATCTACCCATCTGACAAAGGGCTAATATCCAGAATCTATAAACAACTTAAACAAATTTACAAGACAAAATCAAACAACCCCATCAAAAAGTGGGCAAAGGATATGAACAGACACTTCTCAAAAGAAGACATTTATGCAGCCAACAGACACATGAAAAAATGCTCAGCATCACTGGCCATCACAGAAATGCAAATCAAAACCACAATGAGATACCATCTCACACCAGTTAGACTGGCGATCATTAAAAAGTCAGGAAACAACAGGTGCTGGAAAGGATGTGGAGAAACAGGAACACTTTTACACTGTTGGTGGGACTGTAAACTAGTTCAACCATTGTGGAAGACAGTGTGGTGATTCCTCAAGGATCTAGAACTAGAAATATCATTTGACCCAGCCATCCCATTACTGAGCATATGCCTAAAGGATTATAAATTATGCTGCTATAAAGACACATGCACATGTATGTTTATTATGGCACTATTCACAAAGCAAAGACTTGGAACCAACCCAAATGTCCATCAATGATAGACTGGATTAAGAAAATGTGGCACACATACACCATGGAATACTACTCAGCCATAAAAAAGGATGAGTTCATGTCCTCTGGAGGGACATGGATGAAGCTGGAAACCATCATTCTGAGCAAATTATCGCAAGGACAGAAAACCAAACACCACATGTTCTCACTCATAGGTGGGAATTGAACAATGAGAACACCTGGACACACGGTGTGGAACATCACAGACCGGGGCCTGTCGTGGGGTGGAGGGAGCGGGGAGGGATAGCATTAGGAGATATACCTAATGTAAATGACGAGTTGATGGGTGCAGCACACCAACATGGCACATGTATACCTATGTAAAAAACCTGCACGTTGTGCACATATACCCTAGAACTTAAAGTATAATTAACAACAACAACAAAAAAAAGAAAAAAAAAAAGAAAAAGAAAAATCACCCCTCCCAGAGCTTCTGTTGGTGTCCTATTTATTTCCTTCTTGGATCTTTCTTATCATCTTATTTGTTTTCTCTTTGGTCTGTTTTCCCTAACAGAATATAAGCTCCATGAGAGCAGGGACCCTTTCTGTTTTACTTTGCTTTGCATGCCACATAGCCTAGCATATAGCAGATGCTTAACACAGATTTGCTAAAGAAGGAAAACATTTTGGTGGGTAGGGATGACCCCCCCCCCCCCCCGCCAATCATGAAGTTAAAGGCTAACATACTTTGAGAGTAATAGGCCTCCAACTTTGAGGTAGTTAAAATAGCAGACATCAGGATATACTGGTAGCTTATTTCTAAGAACCCCCAGGTTCCCGCAGCAGCTAGGATCACAGAGATGACAATGGAGGTGAGGTCAAAGGGTAGGGGTTGGAATTCTGTCTCAGCTACTTAATAGCTCTGGATTTAAGGCAAGTCACTCAACTTGGGACTTCAAAGCCTTTGTTTTCTCATTTGCAAAACAGGACTACTCTACCCTCACAAGTTGAGGATTAAGTGGCTGTCTGCGAGAGCCCTTTGTAAGCTGTTAAACACCATAATAACATCAGCTACCAGCAAAATATTTCCCCCTTCTTTGGTCTCTCCTGGGTGTATATAACGGAGTAGAAAGCAACTCCCCTATTCAAGTTCAGCCACAGATCCAACTTGTTAAAGCCCAGAATCTGTAGAGAGGAGATCCTCACTAAATCGAGGTCCCCCTGAAGGCATCTGACTTCATTAAATTGCAAAGGGCATATCTGATTCAATTTTTAAGCACTCCCAGGGCAGTGATACCGAAAAGACTGCTTCTTTACTGCCACTAAGTAATCACCAGGATTATCACTCTTAAGTATTCTGGATTTAATAAGGAAACCATTTAATTTCAAGATTTAAAATGACCTAGATTGCCAATTACCTTAGTTCTCAAGAACTATATTAAACAGCTTCAATCAGGCAGGACTAACATGATAATTCAATTTATTCTGGTTTGCCATACACAAGAGGAATGGAATTAAGCAACAGCGGATGGGGAACGGTATCCCTATTTCTTCCTGGTTAGCTCATAAGTCTTTCAAATTCTTACAATGCTCTCCCACTAAAGATTGGTAGGTCAAGGCAGCCACACCACACTCGGATGTGACTCAACAGTCCATTCTGCCACTGCAGAACCAATTCTGAGGCCAAGTGGTTTCCATGGTTTGGCCCTGGTCGTTCTCCTTTGCTTTGTTAGCAACTCCCTCATCACTGGCATGACACATGAGAGAGTCTTTGCCAACAGGCAAAAGGGCAAACTGAAACTACCTCTTTTGTAAGACTTGAAAAGAATCCATAAAATGGGGTATATGGTAAAATTACTCTAGGTAGGACAGTTAGGATAGGATGTAGGGACCCAAGACTGAGCACATTTGCGAAGAACATAAATAAAACTAGGCAACCATCAGGAAGATGATCTAGATCAGCATGCCTGGTCGATGCCAGGAATGGCTCTACCAGATTGCCTGTGCTGTTTCCGGTAGCTCCAAGTACCTCTAGGATGCTGACTCAACATTCCAGAACTCCCTTCTGTGGTTCTCTGCAGCACAGGCCTGCATGCTTGGCAGCCACCTGTGACCTACTTGCCATTCTGTAGGGACTGCTCCCAGGACTCACTATGTAATTTGCAAGGTCCAGTGTGAAACGAAAAAGTGGGGTCCGTTGTTTAACAATATTAAGAATTTAAAACGTTGACAGCACAGCAGTGAAGCAAGTATGGCACCTTTCTAAGCATAAGGCCCATGTGAATGCCAGGTCACAGCCATGATGGCAGCTCAGACTGTTGTGAGCACTCCTCTGATGACCAAGGTGGTAGGAACTTCCAACCCCACCAGCCTGACGGTACTGCTCTATGTCACAATACATAAGCCACCTTGAACAGATCTTTGGAAAGAGAAGTGAGGAGTAGCACCTCCTCCCTGCCCCACAATCAAATCGATAGGATCTCTCCTCACCTATTCAGCCGTTCTGTTTCCACCTCAAACTCTCTAATCTTGCTTTCTGAGATGGCAGATCCGTGTGAGTAGAGTGTTTGGAAAATCTCTTGGATATTGGAGCAGTCCTGAAGTGAGTGGGCCAGGTGTTCAGCCACACTGCTGGATACCTGCAAAAAGAAGCATTAATTCCCCTTTGGAACAGATCATTTCAGAGATGCATGTTTTGCATGCAAAAGAATTTAAAGCTGATATTCCGTGAGAATCGGGGACTGGGAGGATGGTTACCCTGAAGGTTCTCAGTTTGTAGGATAGAATCCTAGTATGAAAAGCTAACTATTAAATACTATAAAAGCAGTAGAAAAAAAAACCAGGATCAAAATATGGCTCCTTCCCCAAGCACGTGGTGCTGGGCTGCCAGGATGGGGAGATCATGCCTTCTTGGAGTTCCTTAAATTCTGAATGTGGAACAGAGTCAGGATTTCTGTCCCCTATCCTGAATTCCCTGCCACTCCAGGCCACTGTTTTTGGTTTCTGTAGCCCAGGAGAGGGGCTGACTCCTTCATTTTCACAATTTGGCTTTGGCACAGAATCTGAATGCATGCATTTTTGCTCAGTGTAAAATCCTAAATTAGGGCCTTAAAATGCTATTCAGGCTCTCTCTGCCTCTGAGGATCAAATAGCTGGCTCTCTAAGCCTCATCCCCAATCCTAAAAGATCCCTTAAAGAAATGAAACTACTCCTTTTCACCATCCATCAGCTCTTACAGTCCCAGGGGGTTTCCAGACTCCACAAATGAAAACTCTGGAACTAAAGTGAATGTTCTGGTCTTTCCTACCACTGGGCTAGGCTTCAAAGACAACATTCCTCCTCCGTGGAAAGCACATCCCCTTTCAAGATGGATGTGCAAAAGACGAAGTTATTTTAGAGCTCTTGGTCTCTGGGGTAGCAGGGTGATATAAGACAGATACTTCAAGACTTTCATCTATATCACCAAGAACTGGACCTAAATCATTTGTTTCTGAATGGTTTCAAGGAAAGGAAAAAAAATCTCCCTTATAGCTGAAGAAGTAATTCACCATATGGATGGAAATCATCATACATTTTAATTTAATCCTTTGGAAGGAAATCAGGTATGATTTACTATTATAACTAACTGGTTTATTGGAGATAGACTTTGGAAGTTTTTCTGTCATCTACAATCCATTGTCTGTGTAGCTCTGCCGGGTACTTTCTTGCCTTGCTTCTCATGAACACTCACCCCTATGCTACTGATTTCTGAGCCCAGGACTGGCCGATCAGATGATGATGATTCGGACCTTGTCTTTGATAGCTTCACCCTCTCAGCAATCTTAAAAAAGAAAACAAAACATTACAGAAAACTACACACCACTCCTCAGATAAACTGTTGGGACTACGTTTATACAGGGCTACTTTTTAGCCATGTCAACTAAATGATTAAAGAACTTAAGAACAGCTCACGTCCAATTTTTCTACCACCAGCTTAAGCCAGGGCCTTTCAACTTCAGCACTGCTGATATTTTGGCTTGGATAATTCTTTTTATGGGGGTCTGTCCTGTGCATTGTAAGACATTTGTCAGCATCTCTGGCCTCTAGCCACAAGATGCCAGTAGCACTCCAATTGTGACCATCAAAAATGTCTCCAGACATTGCCAAATGTCCCCTGGAGGATGAAATCACTTCTGGTTAGAAAACACTGGTTTAACCTAACTTATTAAACTTGATAGTTAAGAATCAATCTTACTGTGGTGGCTAGCAGAGCTACCAGGCAAGCCAACAGGCATAATTTTAATCATCTGAGACAGACTCAACATAGGTACTGGGGGGCTGTGGCAGCGAATGAGTGGGGCTACTTCTCACAGCTGCCACAGCCTGTCCATCATAATCTATTTTTCTTTTTTTGTGGCAGAGCTGTCAGTCTTGTGAGTGGGGAGATCATTGGTTCATTACTCAAGGTCCCTGACTGGGTTGAACCTTAGTCTTTGAGAGCAACTCTGTCCACTGTGAAGTATTGGAGCACTTGACAAAACGTCTCACTCTCCATAATGACTTGTCAGCTGTGACATTCTCCAGCTGGCTGATTAATGAGAGCTGGCGTCCAGGTTGCAGCTGAGAGAGACTTAAAACTATTAGTGGGTTATCTCTCCTTGCAGCTCCTGCATAGAAGGCCTGCATAAGGTCCCAGGGGAAGCCCCTTGTGCTGTCTCAGCTAAGGGCATGCCTGTACAGTGGCTAGGATGAGCCTGGTGCTTCCAGATAACAGGAGGTGTTCCCGCTCATCGGGTCCATCCCCAGGAACTCACCTTGGCGATGGGAATGTCATTGCTGCTGCTGCTTGTGCTCAGCTCCCCAGTGCTGGGGTTAATCGGGCGGTTGGTGGAAGTGAGGCGGCCAGGGCTGGAGGGACCTGTGGCCTGCACGCTCTGTAGTCGAGTTTGAAGCTCTCTGACCTGAAATCATAATGCTTTTAGACATAGTTGGTGCTTTCCCTGGCTAAAGAGCAAAACAGCCAGATGGGTAGGTGGTGGGGCTTTCATTTACATTGAGGGATCAGCCCACTGAAAAGCTAGGTTGGTTGAGTCCACATAAAAGTCATTATATTCCTTTTTTTGGACTAATGCTTTTTTTTTAATGAATCAGTTTCTTAAATCACATGTAATACAAAAAGTAGAGTTATAAACCAAAGTGATGATATTACTAGTTTTTATATTTGCCTAAGAGTCACCATATTCTTAACAGAATCTGCCACAGACCATCATCTATTCTTCACAAGCATGAGGTGAACATTATTATGTAAGGCACTGGAAGCTTCCAGGATGGATGACCATCTTTTTTTATTTTTATTTTTTTGAGACAGGGTCTTGCTCTGTTGCCCAGGCTGGAATGCAGTGGTGCAACCATGGCTCACTGCAGCCTTAATCTCCTGGGATCAAGGGATCCTCCTGCCTCAGCCTCCTGAGCAGCTGGGACTAGGTGCACACACCACACCTGGCTAATTTTTAAATTCCTTTGTAAAGATAGAGTCTCGCTATGTTGCCAGGGCTCGTCTTGAACTCCTGCACTCAAGCAATTCTCCCACCTCAGCCTCCCAAAGTGCTGGGATTACCGGCATGAGCCACTGTGCCCAGCCACTGGATAACTACCTTTAAGGAATGTTTATTCTTTCAGCCCCACTTGCCTGACTGTGCTGGGGACTGCAGACGAGGACCCAGGATGATATCACCTCTCATGGAATCATCATTTCAGAGCCCAGAGGAGACAGGAATGATTTCAACACAAGTGCACTTGAGTGTTATAAATTTCTATCTCAAGTGTTACGGGAAGCAGAAAAAGGGAAGAATGTAACTCCAGCTGAAGTCATCCAGAGAAAGCTGAACGAAGACAGTAGTACTTGAGCAATCTTAAAGGAGAGCAAGTGAGGAGATGGCTTTAGTGGTGATATGCCTGGGGGGTGAGAGTCGGGGGTTGAACAGGTGCTAGAATGATATGCTATGTTTGAAGAGGTGCAAGTTATTCAATATGTGTGTTTTAGCAGAAGTGTCTGTATTGGGGAAAATATTAGGCTAAGAGAAGAGACATTGATGGAGCCAGCACCTTTTCCCCAAGTTACCTACAGATGAGATTTTCCCTGGAATAGTAGGTAGGAACGTCTAAATAGTCCTTCTATATAAAAAAGAAACAATGGACCCTCTAAGTTACATTTAAAACGTGCATTTACCTGCACAGAAATTAAATGTCCAAATCCTGCTCCTCTATAGTTACAACTCTGTGACTTCCAAAGAGAGAAGTATTCCAAGTAGCTGAAGAGAGTTGCTAGAGATTGGTCTTTTATAACCTTGGTCGCAGTTTCAGCATGAGAGTGCAGTGTCTACCTCAAAGAGCAAACTAACTACAACACCCAGCGGTCCTTACAAGTGGACATCAGACTTTGTCGGGCTGGGAAGAGTTAGCACTAGGAAATTTAAGACAGGGCTTTCTAAACAGAATGTGTACTAGAATCCCCCAGAGGGCTTGCTAAAACAGATTCCAGGGCCCTACCCCAGGGATTCTGATTTAGCAGGGTCTGGATGAAGCCCAAGATCTGCATGTCTAGTAAGCTCGCAAAAGATGCTGATGCTGCCGGTCGGGGACCATACCTTGAACAGCACTGACCTAAGGGACTTCCAAGGCCACAAAGCACTTTAATCCCATAGACAGGAAGAGTGGAGCCATGCCCCGGTGCCAGCCCTGCCGCCAAAAGCCTTCTAGACAGGGCAGAGAACAGGCACATGGCCCCTTCTCTAAAAGGCACTGGAAAGCTTTTCATATTAAATGTCTAGGATGTCTCCATCCTGCTAACTTGGGAACCAAAAGTAATTGAAATTTCAATAATTCATCAACATATTAGAAGCTAAAATAGGAAAATTCCCTCAAAGCAAATTGCATTCAATAGTGGAACAGCTCAAAAGTGCCTAATGCTCTGCCACGGTTCCAGTAACGGAGGATCGATGGAAATGCTTGCTGTCCTCAAAACAGACCAGACAGAGGGCTAAACTCAAAATAGCCTAAAGAATAGGAAAATATATCCCTGTAGAAGCCAAATGGTACTGCTGATGAAGGATTACAGGACTTGTTCTGAAATGGTCCCTGACAAACCAAAAATGGGTACAGGGGTGGATACCTCATTATGCCACAAAGAGAGACTGGGCAAAGAGACAGGGCTCATTCATTTCCTCAGGGACTGGGGGAAACCTCTCGGTGGAGACGGTGAATTTCAGTTTTTACTGCTGATGAGTCTGATAAGGTCCTGAATAATTAACAATGTTAACACCACTCCAAAACCTAAATGGTGTCTGAATTGCACTCAAGACAATCAGTGGTCTGTTCTTAGAATCCCTACTGGCCTACTCATCTTGTTTTTTTTTTTTTTTGTATCTCTATTTAAAAAAAAATACAGATAAAAAAAATCCTGGGCAATTTATAAAGACTTCATTAAAACTATCCGTGTTTTAAAAACATTTCTTCTTCTAATCACAAAAGTAAAACACGCTCATTGTGGAAAATGTAGATGACACTAAAATATAAAAACAGTCAAAGTGCTTATGTTCTTTCTTACTCTACAGAGGCAATTAACTCTAATCATTTTCCTTGCTGTGTATGTGCACACATGTGCTTAAAATAATTTCTAAATCTAAATAACTACTTTCACTTTAAAAACTTCGGACCCAGAGAATGTCTTTGAAAACTAAAGATGATAAACATGTTTATTTTGGGCTATGCTTTATTATTTAATGATAATTGCTAGCCAGTGGAAACAAACCCAGCTGAAGGGAGTGCAGTGTGCCTGTCAGGGAAAGAAAGACAGCTGGTTAAGTGGCCTTCTCCCCCGTCTTTTGATTTGAGAGTGAGAATCTTAATTTACAGGAATAAATGCAAGAAGCAAAGGCTAAAGCCAATATCCTGAGTCAGCTTAGGCATGGCTTCGGAAAGAGGCAGAAACATAGTTAATAGAGTCCTCGCTTTTATTCTCACCCATTGTAGTGGGTTGGATTATGTCTCCCTCAAAAGATATGTCCAAATTTGAATTCTCAGTACCCGTGAATGTGACCTCATCTCAAAATAGGGTCTTTGTAGATATAACTAAATTAACGATCTCAAGGCAAGATAATCTGATTTGGGTGGGCCCTATGTGCAATGACTGGTGTTCTTTTAACAGAAAAGGAAGGGATATTTAACACAAAGACAGAGAGACACAGGGAAGAAGGTCCTGTGAAGATGAAAGCAGAGATTGGACACAAGTCAAAGAGCACCAAGAGCTATCAGAAGTTCGAAGAGGCAAGGAAGGATTCTCTTTCAAAGCCCTTTGAGGGAGTGTGGCTCTGCTAACACCTTGAGTTTGGACTCCTAGACTCCAGAACTATGAGAGTTTGTAGTAATCCAAATACTCCTTCTTCACTGAAGACTTATTTTTTTGAGACAGGGTCTCACTATGTTGTGTTGCCCAAGCTGGCCTCAATCTCATGGGCTCAAGAGATTTTCCCGTTTTAGCCTCCCAAGTGGCTGGGACTACAGGGGCATGCCACTGCACACGGCTATTTTTATTGAAGGAATTATGTTGCTCTCTACAGAATATATATTTTGGAGTCAAGAGATAGCCAAGAACCAGGGCTAACCTGAGGCAGGGACTGACACTTGCGGGAACATCATTCAGCACCCTTCACAGCCTTTCTCAACTGGGGTTCCTCAACACCAGAACATAACCTGAGAGGCTGTTTTTTCACTTCTCCTGAAGTTACTGCGTGTCTGGTAAACATTATGATGGGAAACATGCTCTGAAAGAGGGGTATCAACAAGGAGTGTCAAAGTGCAGAAGAAGAAACCTGGCTGGCCTCTGCCTTCCTAGAGCAGGCAACGCTAGAACTCAATCTTGAAGGCTGAACTGTTCAACAAGCAAATAAAGAGGAAAAGATAATGGGGAGACTCTGGAAGGTTCAAGTAGGGAAATGATATTAAAAGGTTGCAGTTGTTACCCTCTGGTATTTCTTCAAGGGTTTTGCAAAAATCATTTGATTAGAGGAGAAAATGGACTGAAGTAAGGAAGAAAAAGTTGGTGAGCCAAGAGCTCTACTGATGGTTCAGATAGGAAATTATGAGGGCTCAAATACAGTCAGCGAAGTGGGAATAAGGATGGCAAAATACACCCTAGACCAGTACTATCCAACAGAACTCCCTGTACAGACAGAAATGTTCTAGAGTGGTGCTATCTGCTATGGTAGCCTGGTGCCACACATGGCTGTAAGCACTTGCAATGTGCCTGGTGTACTCAAGGAACTGAATTTTTAATTGTATTGTATTTTACTTTATTTAAATTCAAATCTAAATGGTTGTATGTGGCTAGTAGCTACTGTACCCATCAGTGCAGTTCTAAAAATATTCAAGGAGGTGAAAAAACAAACAAAACACCCAAACTTGTAGCTGGGGTGACTCAGTGGATCATGGAGTTACTTAGCAATGAGAAAGAAAAACATAAAGAGAAGCTGATCTTTTCAGAAAGAAATGACCAGAGCTGACAATGTCCGGAGCTGACAATGATGTCAGCTTTGGACATGCTGAATTTGAGAAAACAACTGGGTATGTAAGGGAGGGCTTATCAGTTAACAATTAGAGATGTAAGTCTGAAGGAAAGCAATTAGAACTGGATAGATAGATTTAGGAATGCTGGGCATGGATAAGGTCCAGGAAGGAGGTGTGGCAGTGTGGTGGGCAGAGTGCCTGTGTGGAGCTGGCAGGAGTGGAGGGTCAGTGGAGGACAGGGAGATGGGGACACCTTTTTCTCGGGGAGAAAAGGAAAGGAGGTGAGGACGGGCAATAACAAACGTGATTTGCAGACTGTCAGGGGAAGATGCGAAACAGGGACTCCCATCTGATGGCTTCTATTTTCTCTGCTAGGCATGAGGGGGGAATGTCAGAAATGAGAAAGGAGGCTGACCTAGGACCATAAAAGAAAAAAAAAAAGGGAGCTTACACAGCAGCACTGACAGCTCAGTTGAGCTCTCTTTGAAGATAGTAGACTGAGGAACACATTGTTTTCTTCCAACTCTAGAGACCTCATTAAAATAATAGTACAAAATAAAAAAGGATTAAAACCACAACGGAGATAAGAATGTGCTTGGGGCATTGGCCGAAACAAAATTTGGACACGTTCCTCAATGGCCAAGTGAAAAGAAGAGCACTGATGAAAGACACAGAATAAAAAAAGTCTATAATGTATACAAAGAGAGGCAGCCAGTCTACCCAGAAGGACGATGGCAGACTCTAATTCAGCTTTGGCGAGAGCAGGAAGGACAAGAATGAGAACAGAGGCTTTCAGAGGTTAACAGAGGTTGCAGCTATGTAACCGTATACAACAATTGAAACTTCCCAGCATATGACAGCTTCAGCTAAAGTCAACAGGTGCTCCTCCTATTAAAAATGCATAGAAATCCTGCATTAAAAAAGGAACAATGAGAAATAAATTCATTGCCAAGGTCAAAAGACAGCAAAATCTCCAGATGCCAGCAATGAGAAAGAAGGCTGAAGGAGTTGCCAGGAGGTGGTGCCACTGCAAGCCCAGGGGCTGTGAGCAGGGCACAGAATGAGAGCGTGGGAGGGAGGAGATGGAAGGCGCCTGCTAGTCTAGCTGCTTGAGCTGATCCCTCTGCCTCACGCCTGGAGCCTCTCTGCCTGACCCATAGGTGAAAAGCTGAAAGTGCTGTCCACAGAAGGAATCCTGAGGCTATGCAGCGGAGTCAACCTTCAGAAACCAAAACCCCAGACCAGTGGCACCTTTGGGTGTGAGGTCCAAATTTATACTATCTGCATACTGTGGGACTCCAAACTTGACATGAACAATGGAAACTGGTTTGGATTTTGCCAGGCCACCCACTGCCTCAGAAACTGCCTAATTTGTAAATTGCCCAGTATCAAGAGAGAACAGGAGACTTAGGCTTCCCATGACTGGGAGCCCAGGTCCACAAAGCTGCCAGACACAGAGTGACGACAACTACAGAGAGCAAAAGATAAAACAAGAGAGCCAGCAGTCTGAATCAGGAGCTGAATTCACCTTAGGGGAAATGAAAATAAAGCAACTGGTAAACCACATCACAATAGGTACACTGAGGAACCTTAAAGAGATAAGGGGAATAATTTCCTTAAGATTAAGAAATAATGAAACAAAAATAGATACCAAATCTTAAAAGCCTTCTTGTGGGGCTAGGCACGGTGGCTTTGGTGGTAATCCCAACACTTTGGGAGGCCAAGGTGGGAAGGTTGCTTGACCCCAGGAGTTTGAGACCAGCCTGGGCAATATCGCAAGACCCTGTCTCTACAACAACAACAACAAAAAATTAGCCAGGAGTGGTGCATGAGCCAGTAGTCCCAGCTACTCAGGAGGCTGAGGTGGGAGGATTGCTTGAGCCTGGGAGGTCGAGGCCATGGTGAGCTAGGAGGATCACACCACTGGACTCCAGCCTGGGTGATGCAATGAGACTCAGATACACACACACACACACACACACACACACACCACACAAACACACACACACACTGCCTTCTCATGGGATAGAGGCATCTCAGGTTCTGTGGGTCTGTGGGTGTTGTTCTGTTTCATTCACTACTGCATTGCCAACACCTTCAACAGGGACTGACACAGTCTCAATAAAATCTATTGAATGCCACTAAAAAACCTATCACCTTAAAATCTAATGCCTACTTAGAATATTGTGGTAGGCTGAATGATGGCCCCCAAAGGCATCCACGCCCTAAACCCCGAGAACTGTGAATGTAGCCTTGTATGGCAAAAGGGAATTGAGATGGGTAGAGTATCATGGATCATCTAGGTGGACTCAGAAGTCACAAGACCCCTGTAAGAGGGAAGCAGGAGTGCCAGAGTTAGAGCTCTAAAGATGCTACGCTGCTGGCTTGGGAGATGAAGGAAGGGGCGTAGTCAAAGGATGCAGGCTCCCTCTAGATGCTGGAAGCGACAAGGAAGTATATTCTCCCCTCCAGCCTCCAGAGAGATGCAGCCTTGCCGATACTTTCATTTTAGTGAATGAGATGCATTTTGGACTTCTGACCCCCTAGGACTGTAAGATGATAAATTTGTGTTGTCTTAAGTCACTAAGTTCATGATAATTTGTTACAGCAGCCACAGGAGATTATACAGCTATTATCAAGAGTGTGGGCAAAAATAAAGACCCTCTCAAAGATTAAGTATCTATCACCTATAGATCTTTGCTGAAAGAATTTCCTAAGAATACATGATTTTCAGTACCAAAAAAATTAAACCTGAGAAAAAGAATGGGATGAAAGAAACAATGGAAGTACAAGAGCTGACACGGATGTAGGTGGTGAAATACTCCTTTGCTGCTGTTGGGCGGATGGGCTGGCCAGCTTTCCCAAAAGCTGCCCTGGGGTACTTGGTCAAAGCAAGACTATACATACTCTGAGACTCAGCAGTTTCACTCCTGGACATGTGATCCTGAGTAATTCCCACCAGGCCGGAGGAGACATGTGCAAGGGACTATGCCCCGGAGCATTGTTTGTGGTCATGGGAAATGGGAAGCAATTTGATTGCCAGCTGCTGTAAATGCAATAGGTGGGTCACTATAGAATGCTAGATGTCCTTAGACACACAGGACCAGATGTACACACAGCCATATGGACAAACCTTAAAATCAGAGTGCTGAGGAGAAAAACATAAGAGAAGGCGACAGCACAATAACATTTAAATAAATTAAAAGTAATGCAAAACACTATCTTAGGACATGCACAAAATGGGGGGAAGGGGATGGGATATTATATGGGATAAATTATTTGCAAGGAATAAATTAAAAGAGGGACCAGTGAATGTGACTAGTGAATATAATTATCTTCTCTCTCTGTCCTGAGTGCCAAATTACAACAAAAGCCAGGCATGGTGGTGCGCACCTGTAGTCCCAGCTACTCAGGCAGCCTGCTACGCAGGAGGATCGCTTAGCTTAGAATTCAAGGGTCGAGCGCACTGTGATTACACCTGTCAATAGCCACTGCATTCCAGCCTGGGCAACATAGCCAGATCCCATATCTATCTTATCTATCTATCTATTGATCTCTCTCTCTCTCTCTCTCAATCAATCCAAAAGAAAGTAAATGATG
This sequence comes from Pan paniscus, assembly GCF_029289425.2. NCBI lineage: Eukaryota > Metazoa > Chordata > Mammalia > Primates > Hominidae > Pan > Pan paniscus. The sequence continues at coordinate 108,347,705 of NC_073253.2, forward strand.
CAAGCCAAGAGCATGAGGGATTAGGCAGAGTGGGAAAGTGAGATATTGGGGGGATTTGGCCCTAGAGCTGTCAAACACAAAGAGTGTGCACAGAAGCAGGTTTCCAAAGTGGTAGGAAATTCCTTGGAAACGTGAGGCTAGGCAAGTATGAGACAGGTCAGCTATGCGGATGCTTCAATCTCTGAGTACAATTGTGGGAGCACAGACAAGAGTCAGCTGATGAAGTCATCTGTGAATGTGGCTCACAGATGAGTGACAAGCAGGAAGGCAAGGTGGCACCAGAGTCCTGAGCAGGATCAGAAACATTTTTATTAGCCATAAAAGAAAGAGCCTGTTCTGCTGATGATACGTAGCAGTGCTCACTGGGTAGTTGTAATTTCAGGCAATTAGGTTGTAATTCATAATTTCACTGTGTAATGGAGCTGGTTGAGATGAGATGATTCCCACACTATAGAATGGTGAGAATCACTAGGCTGGGAAAGCTCTACTTAATGAGCTTCATGCAGTTAGTCCCTGTGTAGTTTTTGGAAAGCTGCTATCTCGAAGTCCAGGGTTTGTAGATATTTTGCCGAGAACCACACCTCTTATTGGAGATTTTATATGATTTTTCTTAGAGCCCTCAAATAATCAGAATCTATTTACAGCAAATATTTATTTCTTTCTGTAAATCAAATTTACATGGTGTTTCAGGATAGTGGTATTTTATTGTTAATGGCAATTTTGGCTAGATGGAAACAGAAGAGAGAGATCACAAAATAGAAGGAGAAAACATCCAACAGCATTTCCATCTCTCGGAAAGTTTGATATGTGTGCTATTTTCTGTTTTGTTTTATAGCCCACTAAAGTACCTGGATGTGTTATAAAAATGGTTGCCTCGGAAAAGGCCAGCATTTTGGCAATCTTCCTTTTTTTTTTTTTTTTTTTGAGACAGAATCTCACACGTCGCCTAGGCTGGTGTGCAGTGGCGCGATCACGGCTTGCTGCAACCTCTGCCTCCCGGGTTCAAGCGATTTTCCTGCCTCAGCCTCCCAAGCAGCTAGAATTACAGGCGTCCACCACCACGCCTGGCTAATTTTTTGTATTTTTAGTAGAGATGGGGTTTCACTATGTTGGCCAGGCTGGTCTCGAACTCCTGACCTTGTGATCCACCCGCCTCAGCCTCCCAAAGTGCTGGGATTACAGGCATGAGCCACCGCTCCCAGCCAATCTTCCTAATTTCTTACCAGCTTTTTGACAAATTGAGTCAGCTTCTTTCATGACAGCCAAGAGCTAGCCTTGAAGCAGCCTGGCCTCCTCATAGGTACATGAGGCTGGGGTGAGTAAGCAAATACTGGTGCCCACAGCAGGAGTTGCCTCACAATCTCCGTGGCTCAAGTGTGTGTAAGGCCCTCATGAAGTAACTGGGAGCTGTGTCCATGGAAGAGGTCAAATGAACCAGGGTTCTGGGGATTCTCTGCCTTGGATTCCCCCTAAAACTCCCTCAGTCTACAGAGAGGAGGGGAACACAACACTGGACTCAGGTCAAGGTAAAAGCATGCATACCACCAGCTTCCTATTTTCTGCAACAAGCTCAGTGTGCCTTCATGTAGCATTAGAATGCCAGGAGAGTGGGTCTGTGAAACCCTAAGGAATCTGGCCCCCATGTTGCTGTAACAGAGGACATTTTACCCACTGTTGGTCTGCATGGGAGTGGGGCTAGGATGAGGACAAGGGTGGACAGAAGGCTACAGGAAAGTGGTCTAAACAAGAGAACAATGACAACTGCCTCCCCTAATAAGGCCACCAGATCCCAAATTTTGGTACCAAGAGTTAACATCAATGTAGACTTGGGCAAGATTGTTAAAGCTTTTGTGGGCCTCTGTTTTCCCATCTCTAAAAAGGGTATAATAATAGTACCTATCAGCTAGGATTCTGGAGCAGATTAAACAAAATGTGCATAAATCATCACCCATCACAAATAAGTGTTTGAAATATGTTCTGGGCTATTATCATAATTTAGGTTTTCAAAATTATTTATTTTTAGAGACAGGGCCTTGCTATTATTACCCAGGCTGGAGTACAATGGTGTGATCACAGCTCACTGCAGACTTGATCACCTGGGCTCAAGCCATCTTCCCACCTCAGCCCCCGAGTAGCTGGGACTATGGGTGCACACCATCACACTTGGCTAATTAAAAAAAAAAAAAATTTTTTTTTTTGGTAGAACAGAGGTCTTGCTATGTTACCCAGGCTGGTGATTTAGGCTTTGAGTAAGTCCTGCTTTGCCTTTAGAGGTATCTGATTTTAATCTGGGGGGTGTCTAGTCTGAGAGGAGTTCAGTCTGCAAATATTCACAGAATGTCAATACTATCAATATTAGTAACAGAGCCTTTCTTAAAAATAAGCCCTACTGAGCTTGCACTGGTAAGTGGCTCCCTGTGGAAGTGATTTCCTTCATGGGGTGAGCTGGGGGACTTGGCACCGGGCCAGGCAGTGCCTCCAGGCCTTGGTAACCCCGGGGTGCCTGTACCCTGGTGGACTCCACCCTCCCTCCACTTCTAGCTCAGATGACCCTGGTGAAGGGACAGTGCAGGGCAGGCTCCACATAGCAGGCAGCTTCCCCAGCAGACGCATGGGCTTATCACTGCTACACGGTGGGCCCAGGAGGAGCAGGCCGGGCATGAGGAGAAGGCAGAAAGCCTGTAGCTCTTTCTCTCAGTTCACCTGCAGAGGGGAAGTAGAGGACACTTGGAGAAGCTCTTGGCCCATGTCCAGTGGGTGACCAAAGGACACTGCCTCTCCCTTCCTTGTCTCCAAGTGCTGACCACAATCATGATGTGGGGGAGTGTGCCAGGGTGCTACACCCCATTTACTGACTCTGGCTCATGGAAAGGCCTGGGCACACATCCTCTCAAAGAGCTTCCCAGTGATTCTGACACACACGTGTGGGGTCACAAGATGGATGAGTGAAACTGCCTGTTTCTCTGCAACTCTGATTCACGGCCAAGTCCGGCTGGTATCATGGTCAAAGCATATAAATCAGCTGCATCAGAAACTTGTACTGTTGAATATCCACATGTTCCTAAGCCCCTTTATGGTTAGGTAAAGCCATCTGCCTAGTTCTGGTCAACAGGCAGGGCGCAGAAGCATTTAAATGCTGTGGTGGGAGCCTTTAAGTGGGCTCTTAGGTGGTGGACGGCCAACAGTCTGAGTTTCTGAGTGAATGTATGGATCAGAGACGTGCACCTGTCCCCTAACCTGCATTGAATATATGGTGCAGGCAAGAAACAACGTGCCATGCCACTGAGATTTGGGGAGTGAACCTGTTATTGCAGAAAAATCTAGCCTCATACTGACTAATATACCAGCCATACAAAAGAAGAGCCACCTGAGCCTCCCATGTGGAAGGAGCACACTGAAGCCAGACCTGGCTCCTCTCAGCTCCCTCCCATGCAGCTAGATGACAGCTGGGGAGAGCTGAGAGGAGCGGTGTTGAGACAGGACTTGTTTTTACAAAACTTTTATGAATTTAAACTCAGCTAATATTGGCATCCTCTTCCTTATCCTGAAAAGAAATTCCCATGAAGAAATGGAACAAATAAGAAATGAACAAAGTTCCATAAAGGACAAAAAAGAAGACTCAGCTTATATGTGAATATCAAACCATTAAAAGCTGTGAGATACAGATCATTCTCCATAATCCATACTTTTTTGTTTTTGCTTAATTTGAAAATTAAAGAGGACAAAGAAGAAAAAAAGCAATCGTATACTTCCACTGCCCAGATTTAACCTGTTAATATTTTAGCATATCAGTGTTCTATTTCTATGTATATACTTCTGCATATTAAAAATTATACAATGATATGAATACATTCATTAAAAACATAAATTAGAACATTATAGAGAAGTTTAAGGTCCCTTTGAGGCCAATACAACATATTACCATTATGATGTTGGTTTATATTTTTCTGGTCTATTTTCAATATTTTTATATACACACATATGAATATCTATGAAATGGAAATTTATACAGCTATAAATTCATAATAAATATAAAGTACTATTTTGCAGTCTGCATTTTCTCTATATAGCCCTGTCTCAAGAAAAGCAACACCGAGGAGAGGTAGAGTGGGACCAGCTCAGATGGGACTATGGCCAAATGAGGCTAAAAGAGATGTGAGGGAAAACACAGATGTCTCTTTATTTAACCTCTGTAAGATCACAACACTTACACTTCCAGGCTGGTCTCAAACTCCTGGGCTCAAGCAATCCTCCTACCTCGGCCTCCCAGAGTGCTAGAAGTATAAACGTGAGCCACCGCACCTGGCCGAGGGTGACTTTTATTTGGTTCAAAATAGCATGTCTACTTGTCTCTTGAATTTACTGTGGCAATGAAACCAGAAGCCAGACCCCCAGGATGAGACAGGCCCAGGAGAGACATATGGAACTCATTCCAAGACATGCAGAAAATACCCAGGTAGAGCACAGTGTGTAAAGAAGAAATTGTTAACATCTTATGACATGAACATGCAGAAGAATTCTGTAAATCTGAAGAATTTCTAGAAAATCTCAGAAGGAACTTATGTGGCCGATTTGTGTTCAAGTCTATGGTTCAGCGGGACACAGTTTCATGTGCCTGTGGTCATATCAAGTTTGCTTCGCCAAACACACTGGGGAAAGTGCTGATTATTTTTGCCACATTATGGCTGACTTAAACAATGTAGCTAAAAAAATGGGAACAATGTGGAGAAAGTGGATCCTGCCATCACACGACTCTCTGGGGAGCTCTCAGGGCACTCTCTGTGTTTACCTGTCCCCACCACTTGACATATACCTTGCAATGATCTGTTTACTTGCCTGTCTCCCCGACATCCTTGAAGCCAGGGACTGTGTCCTGTTCATCACGGTAACCCCTCTGTCTGGCACAGAGATGACCAATCACGTTTGTGAAATGAATGAATGAAGAATAAAGTAATTCCTTTATAGAGTAATTCTCCCTTGCCTACATTAAGCCCAATTCTTTATGTGTGAGGAAATACATGGTTATATCACAGAGCAAACAGAAATAAATGATTGCCTCATTCAATAATGAACTAGGACCAATAATAAAATTGCCTGTTGTTCCTTAGGTACTGCTCTGCCACTAGCCCAATTTGTTAACTGACTACATTAAAGATCTAATTTAATTAAATCTTGAACAAAGCTCAGAAGACCTACAGAGAGCACTTTGCTTAATTACAGGCACGGTTCAAGCATCAATCCTATTGATCTGGTCAGTTAAAATTCTATACAATGAATGTGGGCAAAGAAAAAAAGAAAAAGAAAGTGGCCCCAATTGCTCGTCAAGGAACTTTGATGAACTATGGATTCAGAGCTGCTACAAAGACAGCAAAGGCAAACCAGCCTTGTACTCTGTACTGTCACAGGATAAAAATAAAATGGTACCTCAGTCACTCTGCAGAGCTACACATCGTCAAGAACAGACGACAATGACAACCACGAAGGACAGATCCCTCCTGAGGGAAATAAAGCACACTAGGTGGGTGGGTGAGTGATGGCTGGAAGAAGACTTTTGGCACTTAAAGTCTAGTAAAAAGGCATTCAAATGCATCTAGGACACTTTTTGAGATCTACACTCATCTTGAAATAAAAAGCAATAAATCCAATTCATGGTATGTATATAAATTCCTGAGAATATCTCTAGTTGAGGAAGAGATAAAAGTTAACATTATTTGAAGGTAACTGATATAAAAATTATACAAAACTATACCAGTTGCACAAACTTATAAAAGGTAACAGATGTGACTGGAAGAAAGGCTTTGACTAAAATGTGTCTATGTGTGCAGGCCTGTATGTGTGTGTGTGTAATTATCCAATGTCCATGTTGGAGTTCTTCAAACATCTAAGGATTCCTATTTAAAAAAATGACAGGATGGTATTCAATTTTCCATATCACTCAACAGGTAACTATAGATTTTACTCCAAAGAACTACTACTGATTTTTTGAGCATTTACTACGTGCCAGACATCGCCTAACCACTTTACGAGTATTATCTAATTTTTGCTTTGGGTGCTATTACTGTCCCACTTCGTGGCAGAGTAAACTGAGGCACAGAGAGGTTAGGCAACCTGCCAAAGACTCGTGGTGACTTGGCAGGTCAGGCTGTGCATGACCCAGGCAATCTGGCTCCAGAGCCCTGGTACCTAGTGTAGTGCCTCCGCACTGTGCTATTCTTAATACTGACCTCCAGAGTTGGAGAAAAGACTGGAAAGTGGGGAAGGGGACTTTTTATTTTTTGCTAGTCCACCATGAAGGGCTGGCAAGTGAGAGAAGAAAATTCATTCTAAACCACAATATGTAATTACACCAAAGACCAACAATTTCCCTCACAAAACATGCACCATCAGAATGCACACACTAAGAGCAAGTACATACCTAATTAGGACATCAGTGATAATCATCGGGGAGTGTAACCCAGGAAATTACAGGTGGCGTGGGCTTTAGTGCTAAGCAAATTTCATCATGCTTCCCAGATAAAGCCTTTGCTGACTGGGATGATTTACACCTGCTGATGCAACTATGGAGACTGGCATCCGATATAGCTGCATACTGAAAATATGCTTATGCACGTGAGTTAAGACAAAATGATGTTCAGATATGAGAGGTAGTAGTGCCAGCCTTTTAATTATGACATTAGCACAAATGAAGAAGAGTTGATAACATTCAAAAATAGTAATTTCTTCCATATTTTTCAAATGAGGAAGAGTTGATAACATTCAAAAATAGTAATTTCTTCCGTTTTATATAATGGCAACTAAGAATACTTACAAATGGATTAAAAACCAAATGATGTACACATCCTGAGCTCGTTGAAGGATAGAAGAGCAAGTTATTTACAAGGTCTTTTTTATGGCTAAGGGAGCAAGAGCAATGGTGAAGGATGAGGAGACCCACTAGATGTATTTTTCCCTTTTTTTTTTTTTTTTTTTTTTTTTTTTTTGAGACGGAGTCTCCTTCTGTCGCCCAGGCTGGAGTGCAGTGGTGCAATCTTGGCCCACTGCAACCCCCGCCTCCCAGGTTCAAGCGATTCTCCTGCCTCAGCCTCTCAAGTAGCTGGGACTACAGGCACACAGCACCATGTCTGGCTAATTTTTGTACTTCTAGTGGAGACGGGAGTTTCATCATATTGGCCAGGCTGGTCTTGAACTCCTGACCTTGTGATCTGCCTGCCTCGGCCTCCCAAAGTGCTTGGATTACAGGCGTGAGCCACCGTGCCTGGCCATTATTTTTCCCCTTCTAAGTCAACTTTATCTGTGTACAAAATTAGCAGTCAGAGCACAACTAGAAAACAAGCTTCTAATATTGCCAAGACCAAGAAAGAGAGTCAAGTAAGTCTAGTAATTCAAAGTGAAGTTCAGAGGGAAGTGTTTGATTGAGGAATTCATTGCTTCACCCCCAGTCCAATCACAGATCAAACTCACAGCCAAACACAGAAGTGCTTGTGGGTTCCTGGGATTAAACACTTCATCTTGGAAAAACTGAGGCTTTAACAATTCTGCCGAACATTTCTATCCTGAAACATTGGCTCCTTCAGTAATGGATACATGTCCTAAACAAAATGGTACTCACACTAGGTCAGGCCCTAGGGTGAATAGCAGGAGTCACACATACACATCTGTAAACAGAGACACACACATAACATGCACACTTAAACAGATGCACATACACACATACATATATGCACACAATGTACAAGATATGGCTATTTTAACTTCAATAAGTCTGCACCAGGAGAGATGACATTCTATACTAAATTCAGTATAAGTAAATGAGAGCAGGTACAATAAAGCTAAATAAAATTTTATAGAAAAAAATTAAAAGCGTAAAATTCCATTTTTTTTTTCAAATTCTAAAGCTATTAGTTTATCCTAAAGAACATTTTAATTGAGCTTAGAAAAGATGTGCTTACCCTGGAAAGTTTAGAATCACTGCCCCGACGTAATTTTATCAACCAGTCAGATTTAAGATTCCAGAGAAAAGTGTTTGTTTTTTTTTTTTTAATCTTACCTCTATACCTTAGCAATTTCGAACTACTTTCAAGAAGGACTTCATAACAGGAAAGAGACAGTGATTCCCAAGATTACAAATACCACAAAATTCTCACGGTGCCCCTGGTGCTATACACCAGCCTCTCTCAGCCCCATGCCCAGGAAGGGCCTGACCATTATGGATGCAGCATGCTCACCCTCCTCCGGAGCCGGTCCCGCTCTTCCCGGATGGCATTCATGGTGGCCTTAGTCCGGTTCAGTTCTTCCTCTTTGCTACACAGCATGGCAGTCAGGCTCTCATTCTCTTCCCTCAGCCCAGCCAGCTCCTTCTCCCACCGAGACCTCTCTTCAGCCAGGTTGGGATACAGGTCCCGGCCAAGCACCCCCTCAATCTCCTCGACTGTCTGTAAAATACAGCCCCAAAGAAAAGTCAAGTAAGTTACCTTGGAGAAAGGGGATAGGAAGAAAATAGGCTGAACAGGAATAAATGTCCATAGAGGAGTGTGTTCTAGAACCACTTTGTTATAAATAGTGATCATGACTACAGACACCCCAAAGTTATCCTGTCTCCAATTTCAGATAAGGCTCTGTCACTTGCCTGGGGTACAGTCTGTGTTACCCGGCAACCTTCAGAGTAAGAAAAACAGTGAGTCCTCTCCTGGCAGCTGAGTCTGTCTGTGGCGCTAGCTGACACATCCACACAATGCTTATTTCCTTCACTTGAGTTCCAGAGTTGGTGGATACACACAACCAGGCAGAAGGCCATTTAGTGATCCTGGTAATGTGAGGACAAACATGAGGTTGTAAACTGCATACAAAATCTAACTTGAAGTTTCCTAAATTATAGGCCTCCCACGTGCCAACTCAGCGATAAGATAGGTCACATTACCATTTCCAGCTTTTAGTGCCACATCCAAATTCAGATGGTGCAAATGAGGTTCAGTCTCAAGATGTGAAAGACAAAAATAAACCTCATTGACACAGAAAAGAGGAAGCTCATTGTGGAGATTTCTAAGACAGCAGGGATTAAATTAATAATACAGCTTCAAAATTTAAAGGAAAATCTTAGTAGCACATAGTTTTAAAAAATTCATTTAAAAACATTTAATGAAGAAGAAACATGCATATTAGGAAAAAAAGGAAGAAGTCATTCTGCTTACTCTTATAAACTGTTCATTCACATTTACTGTCCTTTGAAAAAGGAAGCACAAGCCAGTGGATAATGAAACAAGAGGGAGAATTACTATGAAGAGGTAGAAGGCAGTGAAGAGATGGAATAAGAAACAGAAGGCTGGCCGGGTGCAGTGGCTCACGCCTGTAATCCCAGCACTTGGGAGGCCCAGGCGGGTGGATCACCTGAGGTCAGGAGTTCAAGACCAGACTGACCTCAGGTGAAACCCTGTCTCTACTAAAAATACAAAATTTAGCCGGGCGTGGTGGCGCGCGCCTGTAATCCCAGCTACTTGGGAGGCTGAGGCAGGAGAATCGCTTGAATCTGGGAGGTGGAGGTTGCAGTGAGCTGAGATCATGCCACTGCACTCCAGCCTGGGCGACAGAGCAAGACTCCGTCTAAAAAATAATAATAAAAAGAATAAAGAAAAGAAAAGTACATCACTCTTGGATGCTCATGTTGGTTCTCAAATCTTGCTGCCCCTTTTCCCATGTGCTGCTTTGTCCTTCCTTTAAATCTGGAGACTCTCATCCTACTGGGTTCTGCTCCAGACCCTGTGGCTTTGTCCCTAGCTGGTTGGTAGAGGCCCTTGGCCTCCTCCTTCCCTCTCAACTCCGAGGTTGGGGCTAGACCCAAGTTGACATTACAATCAAATATAGGGCCCAGGAGATTCCAGAGAAAGAAACACCAGCAATTGCTTCTCCCTGCCCTGAACCACATCAACTACATATTTGCAATTGAGATGAAGAAAGATGGAAAACCAGCAGTGTTACAAACATGCATCATGGTTTACCTTGTGACACCACAGTTCTTTTGTGCAATCCAGGATTCCTACTTATAGAAACTTGGGCCTGCATTTTCTCTTTATGGGCTCCTCCTAGACTTTTAAATTTGAATTGCTATGCCCAGGTCACTAAGTTACGTTGAAGGAATATAAAGATACCAGAGGCCTAGTATCAGTAAGCCTTGACTTTCCCATCATTCACAATGAGTTTGTGCAGATGCAACAAATTCCTGTCACCATCTCAAACAGCAAGAGGAATTGATGAATGGACTCCTGAAATCATATTCTAGAGGCCTTAGAGCTTTAACAAAACTTCCAAGCTAAACTTACAGCTTACGAGTGGCCCTATGATGAACCACTCTTAAATGACGTGGTTCAATACTAGCAGTCGAATGGTTTCCAAGTAAATTGTCCTTTTTACCGCAAAGCCAGTGAACCTGACTGCTGACATCATGACTTTTTCTGAAATAATTCAGCCCAACCAAAATTTCTAGAGCCCCCGCTTCTACACCGTGGCCCAATCTATTGTATGGCTCTCATGGAAACATTCATCCCTAGTAAGTATTTAAGAAAACTGCACTTCAAGAGAAGGATTGGACCATTTCCCTTTCAGAACCTCAAAGGGCCTCACAGAGGGTGAGGAAGGTCTACCTTAATAGCCAGGTCACAGTGCTCGCTGGCCGTGGTGAGCTGCTCAATGTGCCTGTCCACCTCGGCCACGGAGAGGCTGCAGCTGCTCTTCTTCCTGCCGCAGACGACATTCTCCAGCCCTGTCAGCACCCTCTGCAGTTCTGAGTTCAGGTCACTGCAGTTGTCTGTGAGTGAATGAAGACAAAATGTGTTACACAGGGCAACAAATGCTGTTTTGCTTACCATGAGGGACTCATTCAGGTAATGGGATGGCAATGGAGCCTGACATTTCAAAGTTCAACACCAGCCAGCCTAACCTCACAGGCACTGCCTCTGAGGCTTGGAGCCAATGCAAAGCTCTTTTTATTAAGGAGTTTCAGATGATGGTCATTTTCTGAATTCTCTTGTCTTTCACTCAAAGCAGCCACATCTTGAGTTTCTTTAGTAAGAACAAAGAAATGCCCAGAAGAGGCTGCTGGCACTTCCAGAGCCTCTGGTCAACCTGTCTGCTCAGTCATTCAGACAAGCACTAACTGCAGAAAGATCCCATAACTTTACTAAATGTAACAAAAAGTCTCAGAATGAGCAGAGATGCTAGGTATTTTGAAAAACAGAAACTGTGTAAGAGATAGTCCTTGCCCTCAATGAGCCTAAAACCAAGAACTTTTCCATGATAGAACCAATCAATATGCTCCACTGTTGCAATTTAATCCATGTTCTTTCATCAGGGGGAAAAATAAACTGTTCCAACAAATTCCTTATTGTTCTCCACATAAGGCAACCAATTCTAATAATTTGATTTTGACTTAAAAACTTGGGTTGCTTTGAATCGCTGGACATCCAGGGCCTGGTCAGAGAAATAAAAAATAATTATAATGTGACTCAGATGTATCTTAGAAGACAATTTTGTTGGGAAAAAAACTCCCCTTAAAGTCAAATACAAATTTTGTAACCTGCTGTTTTGGATTCTGTCTATCGCCATGCCATTCAATTATTGTTGCAGGGCAGATGCTGACTGATTATATGTAATCTTTCAGAGTACATTCTTCACCTACGTCCAGCCTAACCCTGCATGAAAATTGCTCAGTGTCTTCCATTTTCTTCTTCTCTTCTGCATGCTTCTCACCACAGGTTCCATGTACTAAAATGGTTGACTGCTTTTGGGACTTACCTTTGGAAGACTTCAAGAAAACTCTTGGCACAACAGGAACAGGACTTCTCAGAATGTTTTAGTCAACCTCATCTGGTTGCCTCTATTTGTAAATTACCTAAATCTAGAGAGATCAGCCTAAGGCTTTCACTCCAACCAATACACACAACTACTCTACCTACTTCTCAAACCTGTTCCTCCCCGATCTCTCCCATCTCCATGAATGGCATCCCTATCCACCCAGTTACTCAGGTGAGCTCTGAGGCAATATTCTATGCCTTTGTCTGACATACTAAATCCAATTCATCTTGTGACCACAAACTCCAAAACTTATCCTCAAACTGACCTCTTATTACCATCTCTACTGACACCATCCTGCTCTAAACCATCATCATCTCTCAACTGGACCACTGTAACAATCTCCTGCCTCTACTCTCCACGCGGTCACCAAAGTGAGCCTGCTAAAAGCGCAGATCGGAACAAGTTATTTTCCTAGTTCAAACAGTCTAATGGCTTCCCATCAACATTCATATAAAGTCCCAACTCCTTACCAGAGCCTGTAAAACTCTGCATGATCAAGACTGATGTGCTCAGTTCAGGCTGCACCATGTCCCTGGGGAGCTTTTATAAACTACGGATGCCCAGGCCCCACCCCAGACCAATTAAATCACAATCTCTGGGGGTGGGGCTTGCATAATGGCAACTTTAGGTTCCTCAGGTAATTCTAACATGCAGTCAGAGTGAGAACCACTGATCTGATCTTGCCTCACCCATCCACCTTCCCCTGTTCACTATGCTCCATTCACACTCCTTCCCCTCATTCACTATGCCCCATTCACACTCCTTCCCCTCATTCACTATGCCCCATTCACACTCCTTCCCCTCATTCACTATGCTCCATTCACACTCCTGGCCTTCTTTTTTTCCCCTGGAATATGCCAAACTCCTGTCTGCTCCACAGGTTCCTTTTCCTTTGCTGTTTCCTTTGTCTAGGCTGATTTTTTAAAATTTTAATTAAAAAAAAATACAACCTTTTTAGAGACAGGGTCTTGCTCTGTTGCACAGGCTGGAGTACAATCCTGTGGAGTACAGGCAGGGGTACAATCCTAGCTCACTAAAGCTTTAAACTCTTGGGTTCAACCTATCGTCCCACCTCAGCCTCCCAAGTAGCTGGGACTACAGGTACACATGACCACAATCAGCTCATATTTTTATTTTTGTGTAGAGACAGGGTCTATGTTGCCTGTCTCAAACTTTTGGCCATAAGCGATCCTCCTGCCACAGGCTTCCAAAGTCCTGAGATAACTGACATGAGCCACCATGCCTGGCCAACCGAATTTCTACATATTGTTCAGCTCTCAGCTCAAATGCTATCTCCCCAACAACCTCTTCCCTATCTGAAGCATGGAGTTTCACCTCCTCCCTTGCCCATTCCCTATCTTCTTATCCTATTTTTTTCATGGCAATTATCACTATCTGATCTGACTTACATGTTTGTTTTCTCTCCTCTACTAAACGTAAGTTCCAGGAAAGAAGGGACTTTGATCTTCCTCACCATTTGTATCTCCAACAGAGAATAGGGTAGGCGGTCAAACATTATTTTTTAAATGGGCAAAGAGAAACACCACATCATCATTTATTTAATAGACAGGAAGGCTATAAACAGACTCAATAGCAGCATGTTTTTCTTTTTTCTTTTCTTTTTTTTTTTTTTTTTTTGAGCTCTGTCTCCCAGGCTGGAGTGCAGTGGTGCAATCTCAGCTCACTGCAACCTCCACCTCCCGGGTTCAAGTGATTCTCCTATCTCAGCCTCCCGAGTAGCTTGGATTACAGGCATGCGCCACCACACCTAGCTGATTTTTATATTTTTAGTGGAGACGGGGTTTCACCATGTTGGCCAGGCTAGTCTCGAACTCCTGACCTCAGTGTTTTTGTTCCTTGTTATGGACCTCGACCTGAGCTGCTAAGAACTAGGATGCTCATCACTGCAGAGGCCCTCTGGAGATGGAGGCAGGTGGACACCAACTGGAGGCAAAGGACCCAAGTGAGGAGCAGAACAACTCAGAGACCACACCAACCAGCCTCTGAATGACCACGTACCCTCTGGTGCAGGTCTCCTGGTATCCAGGGCTGGTGCGATCCACTGTCCTGAGTTATGTGCATTAAGTGCTCATGAGTGAGATGTTCATGAAATATTCAGACATTCTGTGCTGACTTCCCTAGCGCAGGTCCACCTGATGCAATAATGACACTGGACATGTCTGCTGAGGGGCTCTCACAGCAGAGCTGGAGTGGTGGCAACAGGCTGCTTCCAGAGGGTGCTGAGTTACAGGCAGCAGGAAGATGGGCTAGGCATGTGACCAGTATTTCCTTCTCATACTTAAATTGGGCAGTTGCCGAGCCCTGACTCAGGCCAGAGCAGAGTGCAAAGATGAATAAGAGACTGACCTTAACTGTGAGAGACCCCCAGAAGTACAAGGCCACTGCCCCACCTCTCTGCTGCCCACCACTACTGTAAGGAAAGTAGCCATAGAGGCCAGGTGCAGTGGCTCACTCCTGTAATCACAGCACTTTGGGAGGCCAAGGTGGGTGGATCACCTGAGATCAGGAGTTCAAGATTGGCCTGGCCAATATTGTGAAACCCTGTCTCTACTAAAAATATAAAAATTAGCCAGGTGTGGTGGCGCACGCCTGTAATGGAGGCTGAGGCAGGAGAATCACTTGAACCCAGGAGGTGGAGGTTGCAATGAGCTGAGATTGCACTCCAGCCTAGGCAACAGAGCAAGACGCAACACTCTATCTTAAAAAAAAAAAAAGAAAAAAGAAAGGAAAGTGGCCAGGTGTGGTGGCTCATGCCTATAATCCCAGCACTTTGGGAGGCTGAGGCGGGCGGATCACGAGGTCAGGAGTTTGAGACCAGCCTGACCAACATGGTGAAACCCTGTCTCTACTAAAAATACAAACATTAGCAGGGCATAGTGGTGCGCGCCTGTAATCCCAGCTACTCAGGAGGCTGAGGCAGGAGAATCGCCTGAATCCGGGAGGTGGAGGTCGCAGTGAGCTGAGATCGAGCCATTGCACTCCAGCCTGGGCAACAGAGCGAGACTCCATTTCAAAAAAAAAAAAAAAAAAAAAAAAAAAAAAGGGAAGTAACCATAGATAACACAGTGCAGACACAAGGCAGAGAGGTGGCAAGATGTGAGGTCATTTACACTGATGCACAGACTCTAAAGAATATCTACCCTTCAAACCAAGGAGGGCTACACATACTTTCTTTGGTCACAGGAAGCTGAATGTATAAAAACACAGGTGAGGTGATGAACCCCACAAACTCCAGTTTGTGCTGCAGAGCTCTGCACTGTGGCTTCACACAGGCCCATCAGTGACCAGTTGGCACTTGGCTGTCCATTGCTATTTTTCCCTGTTTGGAGCCTCACAGGAGGACGAGGAGACTGGGCCGCCTGGAGCAGCTATTCTGTGTCCCCTGTCAAGGTACTACGTCAAGGTATCAAGCACTTATCACCACTCACTGCCAGCATCTACATGGCTCCAGACAGAACTGTCTTTCAGAGTCTGTGGCATAAGGTGCCACAGTAGGTCCTAAGTATAGGAGTAGAGTTGCTGGATCATATGGTAATTCTATGTTTAACAAAAACAACGAAAAGCAGTGACTCAAATAATCGTACCCCGATGTTCATAGCGGCATTATTCACAGTAGCCAAAAGGTGGAAGTAGCCCAGGGGTACACTGACAGATGAAGGAACAAAATGTGGTCTCTTAATACAATGTAATTTTATTCAGCCTTAAAAAAGAAATAAAATTCTTTTACATGCTACAACATGAACCTTGAAAACATTATACTAATTAGAATAAATCAGACACAACATGACAAATATTTCCACTAATACAAGGTATCTAGAAGATGCAAATGCAGAGACAGGAGATAAAGTTTACCAGGGGTGGGGGTGATGCGAGAATAGGGAGTTATTGCTTAACGGGTACAGAGTTTATGTTGGCATGAAAATGTCCTGGAAATGGGTGGTGGTGATGGTCACACTAACTCTGTGAATGCCACTGAACTGTACACTTAGAAATGATTACCATGGTAAATTTCATGTTTGTTACCACAATAAATATAATAAATGTATATGAGTGAGTAAAATGAGGAGATATAAGCAAATAGGCAGATATGAAACAGAAAACGGTAACCTTCAAGAATGGTAGCACATTCAGAAAGGATTTGAAGTACTGTAATTTAATTTAAAAAAATTTTCCCCTGTGGGTTGGAGAGCAAGAGAAGGAAGAAAGAGATATGGGAAGTCTAAGGACAAGGGGGAGTAATGTACTTTTTAGAAAAACCCTGGCCCCCACTGCCATGCAACTCCATGAAGGGCAGCTGAGGCAGGCCCACTGGCTTTCTCCCTCAGCCTCTGCTGTACTTTATTTTTTTATTTTAAAAATCTTTTTTTTTTTTTTCTCCAGAGACAGGATCTCATTACATTGCCCAGGCTAGGACCGAACTCCTGGGCTCAATGAATCCGCCCACCTCAGCTCCCCAAGTAGCTGGGATTACAGGCGTGAGCTACCTGTGCTGTGCTTTATGCATCAAAGGAAACTGTTCTACATCCAGGAGACATAGAGGAGGCCTTTGGTAGCAAATACACATTCCTTTAAGTTTATCTGTACTGTGCCCCTTTCTAAAGAAGAATTTGAGGTTGCTTATCACAAGCAGCCACAAATAAGGGGAAAACACGGTGACTGGATCAGGGAAAGGCTGGGAGCAAACGGAGGCTGACACAGCTGAGGGCTGACTCCTCCAGCTAGCCTTGAGCATCCTGGCATCCTGAGCAAATATGAATTATCTCCTGACAGAAAGGAGGAAGCATTCCGGTTTCACAAGGGAGACAAGGTGTTTTTGGCAACAGACGCTAGAAGGATTTAGGTACACGGTACTTCATACGTGGTGTGAAGTGATGTGATGCCAGTCTCCTCAGCCAGTTTCACACATATGTGGATTTCATATGGTTTCTTCTTATGTTAACCTTCAGTTAAAATTAAAGTTGTAGACCATTTAAAGCACAAGGTAAAGGGAACTCTGGGGAGCGCTAAGCTCACGTAATCTTGGCACTCAGTCTTCAAAGCTGTCTGATAAGACTGAACAGGACCCAGAAGACTGGATGGAATGGACCTCTCCCTTTGGCCAGCAGATGCAAACCAGCCACCTGCAGCCAAAGATGTGCTTGCATATGGGATAGGGCTATGGTGTCTGGCATGGCCTTTTTTTTTAATTTTTAAAACAGTTTTTGAGTTAACTGTCAACATTTTAAAAATTGTTAAAATTTATGGCTATCCTTGTAAAATGAGAAGATCTGGCAATGCGGGGCCCAGCTTCTCAACCACAGCCATGTGCAGAGGGGCCAGCCGCAGACCCCAGGACTCAGCACGCCCAACCCACGGTGCTCCTCTGCTCTGCCCGCCTCCACCCAAGTCCATGGCTCCTCCTGCCCTTTTCCTCTTTTCTAAATGCAATTTTCCTCAGTTGGCCTCCTGATAAGAGCTCAATAATACACAGCTCAGGTTATATTTTTCTAAGGAGAACCAGAGCCTTAGGTTTTTATGTTGCTGTTTGGGGAAAGATCCACATATGGCAGGTCCTCAAATAACATTTTGTTCAACATCGTCTCATTATAACATAGACGAGGAGGGAAACAGGGATTCCCAGCTGGGGCCACTGTCTGTGTGGAGTTTGTACATTGTCCCCTCCCCATGGCTGTGTGGTTTACCTTTGGGTATTCCAGTTTCCCCTACACCCCAAAGCTCAGCACGTTAGGTTCATTGGTGTGTCTAAATAGTCCCAGTCAGAGAGAGACAGAGACAGAGACAATGAATGTGTGTGCCCTGCGATGGGATGGCACCTGGCCAGGGTGGGTTCCCATCCAGCACCCTGAGCTCCCGGGATAGGCCTCAGCTACCTGCGACACTGACCTGGAATAAGGGGTTAAATAATTATCTCCCTTATTTTTATTAATCTGCCTTAAATGTACATATAGCTCAAGTTTATTCCCACATTTAATATTAGAAGTGCTTTGTGTCTCTATTTAGAAATTCACTAACGTTTCAGTGACCACAAATACACTACAGGAACTTAACTCTTGATTATATCAATTAACCATAAAACTGGTATCGTTACACGTCATTTCATTTAAAGTTGCATTTTCCAGGAACCTATCAACGACGTTGAGGACTTACTATACTTTGGAAATCTGCAAAGGAGGTAAGAGGACATTCATGGCTGTGAAAACTAAGAATCCTAATGAGCCTTCTGGCTTAGTTAAACACACACCAGTGGACAAAGCTGGTTTTCTTCTTTCTTACTCAGGATCAGCTATGCCTATGCCCAGAGTTGACACCATTAACTACGGCAGAGTTGGTTCATTTTGAATCAGGTGTTAAAAGTTGCTTTTTTAAACAAACAAGCCCTGTAAAAATCCTAACTCAAATAAAGGGCAGCTCCAACAGGTGAGATGTTACAAACATCTCCCCTGGTCCACCTGATTCCAACCAAGCAGTCCCCTCTTTACCAGAATGACTTTGCTCCAAAGTATGGTCCCAGATTCCAAAACCACGTGTTCCTGGGGATCGGTACTTGCTTCACACTAGTGGTTAGGTATTTGCCTAGTTTGGAAGCCTTCCATGCTGCGTCTTTATTAAGCTTTGCCTTTGATAGGGCTTGGGTTTGTGTCCCTGCCCAAAAACCATCCTGAATTGTAATTGCCAATGTTGGAGGAGGGGCTTGTTGGGAGGTGACTGGATCATGGGGGCAGACTTCTCCCGTGTTGTTCTCATGATAGTGAGTTCTCATGAGACCTGGTTGTTTAAAAGTGTGTAGCACCTCCCCTTTCTCTCTTTTTCCTCCTTCTCTGGCCATGTAAGATGTGCTTGCTTCCCCTTCACCTTCTGCCGTAATTGTAAGTTTCCTGAGGCCTCCCCAGTCATGCTTCCTGTGCAGCCTGTGGAACTGTGAATCAATTAAACCTCTTTTTTAAATAAATTACCCAATATCAGGTAGTTCTTTATAGCAGTGTGAAAACGGACTAATACAGCCTTGAAATCTCATTTTCCAGGAAGCCTTCCCAGCCCTTTGGCACTCAGCCCTAAAAGTTGATGATTTCATTCATTCAACAGTGTGTTCCCAGAGACTCACAGTGCTGGGCATGTCCCAGAGACTCACAGTGCTGGGCATGGAACATGTGCTCTACAGACACTGGATGAGATTAACATGTAAAATAAATGGAAGACTTTTTATAAGCCAACTTTTTAAAGTCCCAAGTTTTTGTTAATTTACTTGTTAATCCAGTGTCAAATTTAAAACATATCAAATGACATTATCACAGCCTGCTAATAAGGCAGAAAGCTTTCAATTAAGATCCCCAAGATAGAAAGCTGTCAGTGAAGTTAGAGACATAAGTCACAGAGAATTTTAGCCAGGCTAAGAAACAGAAGCAGCTGTAGGCCTGCTATGATGTGGGCTGTAGCAGGACTGGCCATTCACCATATCCCTGCCACCTTCTGAGGGCCAGTGCACACCACCCACCCTTCTTTTCTGACTGGGCACACACCATGCCTGGTAAAGCAATTCAAAGTGGGAGAAAGACCTACAGATTCTTTCAGCATCAACACAGACTTTCTGTAAAGGCAAGATGTTATATCCCAGGGATGTAATAGTTCAGATCTTGTAGCTCTACGGCTGAAACCAGGAGGGCTGTTGCTTTCTTTTGAGCATTCCTCTGTACTCTGCATACAGCAAGGCCCTCTTTAATTCCATCGAGGAACAAACACAAACTGAACAAAGTAACACAGAAAATTAGAAAACAGAATAGTCAACTTTTAGGGTTGAACACCAAAGAGAAGACTGAAGGGTCTGGGAGGAAGGGAGAAAGAGTATCCACAGAGGTTACCCCTTGCTTTGTGTCCCACGTTGCCTCTGTCTACCTAAGACAAGAGGACTTATGAGAACAATGTTGTGGTAGTTTAAAAACTCCTCAGTATCACCTATAATGGACAAACTGACATTAGGAACCTCCCGCTGCAACAGGGTAATGAGGACCATAACCCACATATGTTCTTGCAAAAAAAAAACAAAAAAAAAGCTAACCTCAAGTCTTGTAAGAAAACAATCAGATCATCAGATTGAGGGACATTCTATGATACCACTAACCTGATAACACTAACCTGACGTCCTCAAAATGGCAATGTCACAAGAGACAAAACAGCAGGAGGGAGGATCTGTTCTAGATTAAAGGAGAGTCAAAAGACATGAAAACTAAATATAATGTGTGAGCCTTGACTGGATCTGGGACTAAACAAAAGCAACCAAGGACATTAATAGGACAATTGGGGAAATTTGAATATGGATTGTTGACTGTCAATGCTTCATCAGTGGTAAAATTCTCAGGGGTGATGAAGGTACTGTGTTTATTATAGGAGAAGGTTCCTTCTTAAGAGGTTTACACATATGCCTTTAGGGGGTGAAGCATCATGGCATCTGCAACTTTTAAATGGCTTAGAAAAAAACGTATACACAAACACAAATGGGAGCAAGAGAGAGAAAAAAATCAAAATGTGGCAAAATGTTAACAATTGGTTGATTAAGATGAGTGGTTTATGGAGGTTTGTTTTACCTTTTCTGTAAGTTTGAAGATTTTTAAAATAAAAAGTTGAGAAAACACATACTTCAACATTCTAGGCAAGAAGGTCTCACATGGTCTGGATATGCTGCAGTGGAGATTTAACACGGAGAGCGCA
This sequence comes from Pan paniscus, assembly GCF_029289425.2. NCBI lineage: Eukaryota > Metazoa > Chordata > Mammalia > Primates > Hominidae > Pan > Pan paniscus. Next base: position 108,368,273 of record NC_073253.2, read on the forward strand.
AGATGACTGATTCTCAGTGCAGCCACCAGAACTGGAGAGCTCTCCTGTAAGTGTGTCTTCCACATCCAAATGATCACCAAGTACACAGGCACAAGCTGACAGGGACAGGAGGCAGAGAAATTCTAGGCAGAAAAGGGCAGGGTCCCTGGCGAAGCCCCACCCTGAAGCCTATAACCATGGCCCAAAGTGAGAACATGCAACCTTTTTTCCCCACTGAAATGCTGCCTTTTCAAAAATCACCCATGGCCTACCCCGCCCCCCATCCTATACCCATAAAAACTCTGACCCGACTGGCAGAGAGCAGAGAAGGGAAGAAGAGGAGAAGCAGCTGGATGTCAGAGACTGTGGTTTGATGTCAGAGAGCAGCAGCTTGACTTCAGAGCGATGGCTTGACACCGTTGCTTCGGAGACGAGTCTGGCTGGGGACAGCCAGAATCCAGGGGAAGATTACCTTCCCGTTCCATCCCCCTTCCAGCTCCCCTTCCTGCTGAGAGCCACTTTTATTGGCAATAAAATCCTCTGTATTCACCACCCTTCAATTCTTCATACGACCTGATTTTTCCTGGATGCCAAACAAGAGTTTGGGTGCCAAGGGCACAGATGCTAAAGGATGCCACACTGACCCTCTGCCTTCAGTGGTGGAGAGCAACTGCCTCACATGAAAAGGCAGAGGGCCCACTGAGCTGCTTAATACTTAAGCTGTCCACGAACAGCAAAGCAAAAAGAGCACTGTAACACATGCCCTCTGGGGCTTTGGGGGTCACAGATCCTCCCCCTCGAGACGCTACTGTGGGGCCATCACGGAGTTTTGCTCCTGCTGGTGCTCAAAAGCACTTGTTCCGGCCCCTGCACACACTCACCTGTGTGCTCCTCCTCCCTTGAGGGGTTGAGAGCTGCAGGCTGAGTAAGCGAGGCACCCCTGTCACGAGGCCTGAGAAGGGGTCAAGGAAAATTTCCTATTTCAAAGTCAGGGTGGGGGACCTGAGAAGCGGAAGACGCCACCCCACCACATTCTGACTATAGATCTCTGTTTCTTTTCTCAAAGCAATCGAGGCTGCATTTTCAGGACTTCTATTTTAGTAAAATCTTACCAGCTGGGGATTTGTTTTCATTTTCACTGTTGTCACTTTAGATTTCTGACACAGTTTGTTTCTGTGAAACAACAAACTTGGTCATAAATATGAAGGGATAAGGAAGATAACCTAACATCAACTCCAGGAAGCTGTCCTCCAGGACTGCGAGCCTCTACTGACCTTGGTGCCCATCTAGGATCCCCTGCTCTGCTCTGTTATGCACCCCCACATAACTCCTAGCCATCCACCTCCAGCCTCGGTGGCAGAAAAGTTCTGTCAGTGGTTTCTGCCAGAACTTTTCTGCCAGAAAAGTTCTGTTTCACACATATGTGAAAAAAAGTTCAAATCTACATATAATCATTTTACTTATTTGACTATTGATCACCTGAATTGGCACAGCTTTAAAATAAGAATGATACTCAGTTTTGCAGAGGATGAGAGGAAATCTTTGGGGTAGAGAAGGGACAGCAACTGACAATATACAAGAAAAGACTTAATCATTCAATACCTTTGAGAAGTAATCTTGAAGAAATAGTTACAAGTATGTTTAGAGGATCAATTCCAACCCCTTCACTGTGCCTCCATGGCTCTCTATCATCACTGACCACAGCCCAGCTCTCAGGCCTCACTTCTGCCCACTCTCCCCCAGGCTCACTAACCTCCAGTCCAAATGGCCCTTTCTTAGTGCCTGGGTCACCTGCGGCAGCTCCAGATCCCCTTTAGATAGGCTGTCTCCTGCCCTTGACAGCAAACAGTGGATCCTCCATTAGCACTCATCCCAGGCCCTGTGGCCCTCATGCTAACATGAGTGAGAGGATTTCCACGCCACCAGGAGGAGGGGGAAGATGTGGTTCTGGCAACCAAATGTGATCTGCAAATTATTTTCTCATAGCAGCAATGTTCACAATGATGGCTGGGGATGCGGTAACAGCACTAGCAAGGTCCCGAAGTTATTTCCATGACAGATTACACAGGCTTTCCAAGGCTGGTTTCAGGAGCTAACACTCCTTTATTATAATGCTGGTTTTAAGAAAAATTATGTCATGAATTTCAAATAACCAAAACCAAATCAACCTTAAAAGACATGGTCTATTTAGAAAATAAAGACTGTTTATGTTATTAATAGAAGAGGAGTTCATGAATCCCAAGAATTGTGGGAGCTCATTTTGAGTAAATGCTGTAGATTAATGCCTTTCCATTTCCATCTTATACCCCAAGTCTCTTTTGGGGACTGAAAAGTTATGGAACAGCAGAATTTGGGGAAAATATTCCAAAGTAACACAAAATGAAGTAGAACAATAACCTTTCCTGCTCTCAATCCTGGTTACTCTAAGGAAGATTCTGGAATGACTTCAGGGGGTTCTCCTCAGTCACTTAGCTCTGCTACCATTTGCAGACAGGTCTTATTTGACCAGGCTCAGATCCCTAGGAGAAAACACACAGTCACCCTAGAGAGTGCTCCAGTGAATCAATGTTCAAACTGTTAACTGGTTCTCAGGGATGATCCCTATTGTGACCCTCTCCAAAGAAATTAAGTTGCCCACATAAAGAAAAGAAAAAGGTAACAAAGGGCTTGGCCTGTTACATGAACCAGTTAGAGTACAACTTTCAGTCCGGTCTAACCTTTTCAGTCTGTGGACTAGAGGATCACTGACTATCTAGCCACCTCATTCCTAGCAAAAAGTGAGTATTCGCCAGACAGCCTGCCTTACCTGTGTAAACACATTTCTCCAGGTCTGCAAAAACTGTTTTTGGCAGAGGCAGGGCTGCCTTTCCCTGCCCCGACCCTCTCTCCTCACTCTGAGTGGCTGCTTGACACTTGTAAACATTTTTTCCTGAAGCCATTAAGCCTCATCAGCCAGTAAGCCAGGAAAATCTGGCTTTAGCATCGAACATATTTCACAGTCACAACCGCACCAAAAAACCAGGTTTCATGTGGAAAATCTTCCTTGGTTGTCCTCCAAAACCTATTCATACAGAGGAAAAATCTAAGTGATCACACCAGAAAGCAAGGTATTCTATGCATAGGACACCTTGCGGGTATAAGAGTAGATTTCAACCCTAAGGGTATAAACCTCAACCCTCAGGGTATAATGGTTTGATATTTCAACCTTGAGGGTATAATAGTCTGATATTGCTAAATTCCAGAAAAATAAAAATTTCTCACCCAAAATCAGAAGAGATCTCAAAATAACAGAATGCTTCACTGGCTGTGCAAAGGCCCATACAATCAGGGATTTTGTTTGTTTTGGAAACAGTTGCTCCAGAAAAGCACTGCTGTTGCATTAACAGAGGTGGGGAAAATGGTCCACAGGAAAGGACAGCAAACATGCTGTAACATGCAGGATGCAATGAGCCTGTGTGCACACATCTGTGCTCTGCTCTCTTGCAATACCCAGAATCACTGGGTCCAAGAGTGTTGTTTCTATTTTAATATGAAGGGCTGCAAAATCTGATTGCAAATGCTTCACTATTAAGCCAGGTGCTTGTGATCACACAGCTGCTCCCTAATTCCCCCATCAGCCCTAGAGACCTCAAAGGACTGCAGTAAGCAAATGACATCAACCACTGGCATGTCTTCCTGTTTAAACCGAGGAGTATCAAAGGAAAGCCATCTATAGAAACACAGGCGGCAACAACAAAAACAACTTCTTGGCTGTGTGGCCTTGGACAAGTGACTTACCCTCTCCAAACTTCATTATCCTGATTTTACAGATGAAGAGCCCTCCAGGGCATCCTTCCAGGTTGGGGATTAAACATGAAGGATGCATGTAAATGCTTGACACAGGGTAAGTGAGCAAAGCATGTTAGTTGGTATACCCACCCTCTCTTTTAACGGTGAGCCTTTGCCAGATGGAGGACATAAAAATTCTAAGCAATAACTCCTACCTTGGCTTTGTCCACTTAATTACCTTTATTTTCTGAACAATGTGTGACCAGGTTTGATAAGAGGTAATTTTTTTTAAAAAAACATGCAATGTGACAGAGGCTGGCACCTTTCTCTTTTATTTGACTGCTTAGTAAGTCAAAGCACTTTTTAATTGGATCGTTTATTCCTCCAGGCTTGGAAGACTGTCCAGGAACCAGCCTACTGAAGGGGCAGCTGGACTCTGATGGGTGGGTATGAAAACAAAAGAAAAGTGCTTTTTGATGAAGCGGATAGGCTGGACTTAGTCCTGTTATCTTTGGAGATCGGCAAATACACTGCAGCAAATTCTGCAGCTCAAGAAAACCTCTGGGTTGCTAATGCAGGTTTGCAAATATAGCAACTATAATGAAATGGCTACTTTTAAATGATTTCCTATAATGGTGCTTACATATGGAAGCTTTTTTCCTGTTGAAAAAATTTAATTGGAAAATGGCGAAGGAATAAGAAGAGGGAGACAGCCAGTTCCGATGAACAAACACACTGACGGCACTGTGTGAGCAGCTTTAATGAACTCCTCCTTGTTGTGCCCAAGTGTTTGTCCTCCTGGGGGATCTGGCAGAGCTGCCCCTGCCCAGTGCACCCTCCTCCTCATGGGCTCCGACCCCACTCAGTTCCCAGATTCCTGCTCGGCTGTGACCTCTGGCAAGCATTCTTCCATGCTCCTCCCCGAGGTTATCACCAGGGCCACTGCAGGCCTGCTATGGAGTCCTAACTGCACTGTGAGGTCTTCCCTGTGGACCTGTCTGCATCCTCCAAACAACTGTGAGCTTTGGGATGGGGTTCTTTCACTGCTGCTCAAGTATTTGAGTATCTCCTACGTGCAGGAACTGCTATGCTGGTAAATTAGGCAGGTGAAGTCCCTGCCCGCGTGGAGCCTGCACTCTGGCATGACAGCCAGATAAAGCTTGGTAACACACAAGGAAATGAGTACAAACACAATCCATCCTCAGGGAGTGCTCCATGCTATGAAAGAAAATGAAGCAGGGAAAGGGAAGCAAGTGGCTGCCTGAGAGTGAGGGATGAGGCATGACTCTAGAGGGGAGGGCGGGGGGCCTTTGTGGAGACAGCTGCTGAGGAAGCAGGGCTCCAGGCGGAAGGAATAGCCAGCACAGAGCCCCGGGCAGGAGAAGCAGCTCAGGCTGGAGGAACGGCAAGCCAGGAGGCCAGAGTGGCTGCAGCTGGAAGAAAAACAGGACAAATGGCCAAGGAGGCGGCCAGAAGCAGGGACCGCCCTGTTGGCTGCGTGCTGAGGAAGCTAGAAGTCACTCTAGGCTTGAAGGATTTGAGGGTGGGAGCACATTGACCTGACAGCAGATTCTGTCTTTCATCCCCAGTACCTAGCACAGCCCCAAGTGAGTTTGCTGACTAAATGAAAAAAAAAAAAGCTTCTATGTGTGGGCAGAGAACATGTGTCAACACTGGGCAGAGAAGGTCACTCCCCTCCAGGAACTCAGTCTTCTCAGGAAAGAGGCTACCACCAGTTATAATTAACCCATGTATTTTTAAATGAGGGACGGAATGAAAAGAATGGTTTGGGAAAATGAGGATGCCCCATGGCGCAGATAGGTGGACACTGCCTTCTGTGTGAGGACCAGTGCAACAGACGCCACCTCATGTCAGGAGGTCCAAGAAGCCCCACAGGAAAGACATCCATGTAAATGTGTTTATCCTTGCACTTCCCAAACTTATTTAATTATGGAACTTTGTTGGAGTACAGGTCATTTATTAATTCCATAAGGTACAATTTGAGAGAAGTGAATGGCGGGATCAGTATAGGGCTCACACTCTACAATGATAAGCAATTTCTAGGCTGTTTAAATCTGTCTGGCTATCTAAGGCGGAAGACAGAGTCCTGAAGCTTGGGGCTGCCAGGGTTAGAGATTTATGATGCCCATATGAACTTAGCATGTTGGTATGAACTTAGCATGCTGGTATGAACTTGGCACATGCATGGTCTGGTTGCAGGGAGTTGTGTGTATTGTAACATAAAGCCCGGGGTCTGGGTTCAGTTTAGTTGGGAGAAGTGTCTTCACTCCTCAACATACTTCTGCCTGGCTTAAGCTGTACCAACATACAGCTCTCAATGGCTTTGATGTATTTTATTTGGCCTTAGATGCAATCCAGACGACTGATCGCTCCTTCCTTATTAGAGCCTCCTCTGCCCCACTGGCTTCCAGAATACCACTCTCCTCATTTTATTCCTTCATCTTTGGCTGGCTGACTGGTGGATTGGTTGATTACCTCATTCATTCATTCCCACTAATATCTTTAAACACATGTTATGTGCCAGGCCCTGTGATAATCTCTGAAGATATACTAGGAGATGAAACAAACATGCTTCCGCCTAGTGGAATTTAGTGGGAGAATCAGTCAAGCAAATAAATACTATTACATAATTTAAAACGTCAACGTGATAGTAAGATACAAATGGGGCAATGACAGAGTCAACAGTTATCATCTGCAAACACCCTGATGTCTCCCAGCTGCTTTTCTTCAGCCCAGGTCTCTCCTCTTGGTGTTTTATCTGAATGCCTACTGCCTTCTGAAGCACCTCCGCTCAAATACTTCAAGACACTATAAACCCATGGGCAAACAAAACACGATCTCCACCTATCATATAGTTCCTGCCCCAAGCAAAACAAAACTCAAAGCAAAACCACCTGGTCCTACTTCCTATGTGCCCTATTGGCGAGTGGCCCTGTTGTCCATCTGTTGTACAAACGAACTCTTATGGGGCATACACACCCCCCACCTTCAATCGGTTTCCAATCCTTCAGCAAATCTTGCCAATTTTACATCTTTATTAAATCTCAGCTGCCACCACCCTAATCTGAGCAACAATTTTGCGCATCTAGAGTTCTGCAATAGTTTCCAAGCTAGCCTCCCCAACTCATTCTTCATCTATGGATTCTTTCTCCACACTACAGTGATTGATTCAAAATGCAAATCTGATTATCTCATTCTCTTCCCCCACTATTAAAAAATCTTTCAGTAGCTTCTTGTGGATCTTTGGGTAAAGGCCAAACATGGTCTCTGTCATGGCCTGTAAGACTCTGCATGGCCTAGTTCCTGCCTACCTCTCCAGTCCCCCTCTCACACCTCTGTGTCCTCCATCCATGAGGATCTTCAGTCACCTCCTTAAATGCATTCCTCTCCCTCACTGGATGCTATTCTCTTCCTTGACCTGCTTAATTCCTACTGATCCTCCAGCTCTGAGGTCAAACGCCTTCCTAGAGGGAGCCTTCTTGTAACCCTAGACTGAATCAAATTTCTTTGGATACACTCTCATAGTACTGTGTTCCATAATGTTGTAGCACTTATAGGATTTTAATTAAACCCAAATATGTAATATTTGATTAAAATCCCTCCCCCCAACAAAATTTTAACTTCCAAGAAAAACTCATTATAAAACTCAAGAAAACTGACTATATGCAACTCTTCTTTCTCCTGGTTCTTCTTCCATCTCTCCCATACATGTAAACATGTCTGTCCTAAGATATGCTGCTCCTCCCTCTTTTGACTCCACACCCTTCAACCACAGGGATCACCTTAGCTCAGATAACTTCAAAGCCTCTTCCCTCAACCTCGATCTCTTTCCAAATATCCAGGTAGGCAAGACCAGTAGTTTTGTAACATTTTGACTGCAACCCAGTTAGAACATTCATTTGGCAACTTACTGCCTACAAAGATGCAAGAAACAAATTTCATGAAACAATACTGTCACTTGCTTTCCTATTAGCTTTCATTTAAAAATACTTTTTCATGTAATTTCAAGACCCAATAGTAGGTCACACCCTGCAGTTTAAAATACATCATACCAGATATTTACACATGGATATTTCTCTACAACCTCAAGCATAATATGACTATTTCCCAACTCACTTCTCAACACAACTTCCTAAGGAATATATGATCATTCTCTTAGTCACTTAGGAACAACACATTGGAGTCATTTTGGATTCCTCCTTCTTGCCCAATCCAAGTAGTTGTTAAAACCTATTGGGATTCTTCCACTGCAATGTGTTGGCCCCCATCCCATCCCTTCCCTTCCCACCATCATAGTTCAGATATTACTGTAATTTGGAATACTGCAATAGCCTTTTAAACTGGTTCCCTACTTCCAGAATTTTCAAATAGAAGTGACTTATGTTTGAATCACAATTGTATCAGAGCAGAAAGCTTCAGTTCCATTTTGACCAACAAAGTAATGTGTAAGGGACTGAAATACATGTGACTTCATCCACTCAGCAAACCCCCTGAAAAATTAAATTTTAATTCAGGCTGCCTCACATTTCTAAAATTTCTATTACAATCCAGAAACCAAACTCTGGCTTGGTGGCAAGGGCAGGCAGACTCACCCATGTCAGCAGTAACCATGGTAGACTGGTTTTCGGGGATAGAGACAGAGGTCTGGTCTTGGTCCATGCTTCGAGAGTCCTCGTTGACCTCGTGTTGGCTCTGGCTGAGTTCTGATCGCAGTTCTGAGTACTCATCTTCCTCCCTGAGAAAAAAGGAGAATTGGCTACCACTAACAGAGGATATAAGACAACCCCCTAGAGAATATGTCTTTTAAGGACAAGAAAAAGACATTGAGAGAGAAAACAGATTTCTCCCCCAGGCCACAGGGACCAGGATTTCTCCCAGGCGAAATAGATAGTCACATCTATGCTCAGTGAGTGAAGCTGAAAGGTTGCCTCTGTGTCCACAAAACATACCCATGTACCAAACAAGATTCATCTATCAGCCTGCAGAAACTCTTCCCCTTTAAAGATTCCTGAAGAAACTAGATTTCTTCACCTCCTCAAATTCCGAGGAGAATAAGAACTAAGGCTACTAGCACTGAGGCTACTGTGAACCAAATAACTAAGAGTCTAGCGCACAGCAACAGCATGCCCTACAACCTGGAGGGGCCCACAGGGGCTTCCTTCTTGAAGGAGGCTGGAGGTTGGAGATGGGGTTAGAGCTACTGGGAAACCAGCACCTCATCTGTGCAGATCAAACTAGACTTTTTTGAAAGGTATATGGATCAGCATGTATAAGAAAGACTAGGCTAACTTCCCAAAGAAAGTAGGTAGAACTAGGGGGTAGGAAGAGACGATGCAATGAGGAGAAAACAGAACACTGAATGAGAGAACACCATTCAATGATCTATTTCCTTTAATTTGCACTTGCTAACAGGAAGACAACATTTAAACCCCACTGTGTTTTATTTGTATACACACATCTACCTCTTCTCAGCCCTTCAGAGGTCCCTCAACCTCTGGTCTCTTCACTGTACTATTAGCAAGCTGAGAAACTTAGAATTGCAGTGTGTATTTCAGAGCACGTGTACTGTCCCCTTCCCACACCACCACCATCACCACACATACACTGGACACAGGTATGGAGACAGCAAAATGAACCGTCTTTGAAGGATCTATTTTGCAAGTGAACCAGTAGGGGGAACTGTCAGGGGATTTAACTGGGAGTGGAATGCCCACTTGGGTCTGCTCAGCTTCAAGGGCAGGTTGTCTGTGAAGAAAGCTAGGAATCAGAGAAACCTCAGCCTGGCATTCATTTTAAGTTGTCAACAACCAGAGGAGAAGAAAGTCTACAGTGTTGGATTCTGGGTGGACCAAGATGATGAGTGGCGATCATTAGGGTTTAGGGAGGCAAGCGGGAGACACATCTATAAATCAGAGAAATGTGAAGAACAGAAATCTTGGTTCTCTTAAGATATCAAATTTCTCCCAGGAAAGGGATTCAGCTGAGCCCGTGCTTTATAAGGTATTGTTAATAAAACCTACCCAGAAAACTGGGAAAGCTTTATGTAGATATAAAGCCCCATGACATGGAAAATATGAATTAGAGAGTGGTGAAGACAAAAAATACAGGCTAATGTTCTATGAATAAGTTAATTATTAGACATCTGCAAAAGTCAACAATAATTAGGTTTAGGAAAGAAAATGATTAAAAAGCACTCTTAAGTGCCTTTTTGGTCTACAGGATGATTGTGCACTGATAGATACATTAGCTCTCCTTTCAGTCAGCACTTAAAATTCTGATTTTAGTTAAGGGAGATTTTGTGTATGATGAATAAATTACCTTTGTTGCATGGCCAACGTAATCAGCTTTGGCTCAGCTGAGACTTTTTTGCAGCCAAGAAAGCAAGTGATAAATGCTGCTGCTGTTTCTTTGGTATAAATGACATTTGTAAAATCTTTAATAGCCACCTTAAACCTGGCTTGGCAGATTCGAAAACATATTTCCTGCCAAATCTCCTGCTTTGTACAAAATTACTTCTAGAGATTACTAGGATGAACTTTATAAAGCAGTGAATTGGGAAAGTATGGGAAAGGGAAGCTGTTATTGCAGAAACATTCCCTACTGAGGTCAGAGCACAGTCTGAAGGAGAACCATACATTAAGCAGTAGGTTTTCTGTGTCACAAAATGCAAACTAAAAATTCCCATTCAATGTATTTGAGCACTAAAACAAAGATAGGAACACAAAGACTGCACAGATTCTGTCTTCAAGGAGACAAAGATGTTCACAAGAAGGATGCTGTGGGTGAACACAGGTGGAATATCTGGGGCTGCCAGTGGGGAGTGACCAGAGAAGACCTCCTGGGTGGAGCAGTGCTCAAGATCAGTTAGGACCTAATTTCAGTTAGGTCACAAGTGTGGAATAGCAAAGGCAAAGGCTCAGAGGAGCTGGGAACGTGCAGAACTTGGAGGGGAGCAAGTGGTTCACTATGACTAAAACCAAAATATGGCACAGGATGGAAACATGAGGCTGGAGAGGCACTCATACTACTTGTTGACTAGGCAGTGTGAGCAAAAGGAAAATATATTGCACCGGAGGATGCAAATAATCAGGGTTAGATGGAAGAAATAAAAATACAATGTGGAAAGTCTAGGAATTCAGAGGAAGGAGTAAATGTTGCCAAGATCTTGTGTGGAAACAGATAAAATGAGAAGAAGAGAAATGCATTCCAGCTATGGTAATCATTATAAGTATTCTAGAACAAAAACGACACATGCCAACAAAGTAAATAGTCATCAGAGGTGGAAAGCTACCTTGCGAGAACAGGGAAGATTTTGTGCCACAAAGAGTGAGGTACAAAAATGTTAAACTGAGCTTAAATATTAGAAAGTTCATGCACCCTGTTGTGTCTCCCACTGACTTTGGTAAAAAATCATGGAGCTGCATATCCTTATCTCTCATTGGCATCATTCCTGAAAGGGGGCTGGAACCTGGGACCGGGAAATGACAAAAGCAATTCTCAGAGGGTCCTCTGTAAACTAACTCGATTTATGATTGCAGTATGCGTGGCAGACTGCATCAGGAGCATTGTTCCATCAAGAGCTATGGAATAAGTAAAAAACACCAAGAGTCCCTGGCAGTTTTATAAAGACAAGATTTTGAGTTGTGCTTCTGCAGTGGCTCTGCACAGCCTAGAGGATGCCTGGTGAGGCTAATGACACAGCACAACAGCATCTCAAGATGACTTGTTTGTTGTATATACAGGCATTCTTCTCAAGCAATAACTTATTTCTTTGGGGAAAAAATGCCTCCCAAAAAAACACCAACTGCTATTGCTGGTGATGAAGAAGAGGAAAATGTAAAAACATGGAAAAAAAGTGTCCATTTAAAACCAGAAAAATAGCACCTCTGATAAACTGATAAATGTTGAAAGTGACACTCTGTAGTGGTAGGTTTATAATAATGGAATGACAAAGTTCTCAGGTGTTTCTCCTTGGAACATAAAGGGTCAACTCACAGGATTCCAAATGCATATTCTTTCATTCATGTAGAAGCATCTGCGAAGTGCTTCCAAGTTGCTTTAAGAGATGCAACCATTAATGTTTGCTCCTAGCTTAAACAACAACATAACAAATGCTCCTCAGGAGACAGGCATTAGATTGCACACTTGCCTATGTAATGACCAGCAGTGGCAGAAAAATCACAGGCTGGCAGACTGGAAGGGATTTTAAAGACTGTTTTAGCCAGGACCACTACCTTTATTTTACAAACAAGATAAATGGGGCTTCGAGAGGCAACTTATTACCTAAGATTATGCAACCACTAGCACAGCCTAATTCCTAAATTTCATACCAATGAGACAATATGTACTTGACCTTTGAACAACATGTATTTGAGCTGCATGAATCCATTTATATGCAAATTTTCTTTCCATAAATATATTTGAAAATTTTCTGGAAATTTGTGACAACTTGAAAAAAACTCAGAAGAATCGTATAGCCTAGAAATACAAAAACAAACTTTAAGGTATGTCATAAATGCATGAAATATATACATTAGGTTGATGCAAAAGTAATTGCAGTTTTGCTTTTGAAAGTAATGGAAAAAACCGCAACTGCTTTCACACAACCTAATAGATACTAGTCTATGTGTTAATTGACTGCTTATGTTATCTGTAAGGCTTCAAGTCAACAGTAGACTTTTAGTAGTTAAGTTTTTGGTGAGTCATGAGCTATGTGTGGATTTTTAACTGCACAGTGTAGCAGTTGGTGCCACTATCCCTCATATTGTTGGGTTTTTTTAAACCCTTATTTTAGGTTCATGAGTACATGTGAGGGTTTGTTACGCAGGTAAACTCGTGTCTTGGGGAGTTTGTTGTACAGATTATTTCATCACCCAGCCCAATACACAATGGTTATATTTTCTGCTCCTCTCCCTCCTCCCACCCTCCACCCGCAAGTAGGCCCCAATGTCTGTTGTTCCCCTCTTTGTGTCCATTTGTTATCATTTAGCTCCCACACACAGTATTCAGTTTTCTATTCCTGCATTAGTTTGCTAAGGTTAATAGCCTCTGGCTCCATCCATCTTCCCACAAGACATGAGCTTGTATTTTTTAGGGCTGCATAGTATTCCATGGTATATATGTACCACATTTTCTTTATCTAATCTGTCACTGATGGGCATTTAGGTTGATTCCATGTCTTTGCTATTGTGAACAGTGCTGCAATGAACGTTTGCATGCATGTGTCTTTATAGTAGAATGCTTTATATTCCTCTTGGTATATACCCAGTAATGTGATTGCTGGGCTGAATGCTAGTTCTGCTTTTAGCTCTTTGAGGAATTGCCATACTGTTTCCCACAATGACTGAACTCATTTACACTCCCACCAACAGTGTGTAAGTATTCCCTTTTCTCTGCAACCTCACCAGCATCTGTTATTTTTTGACTTTTTAATAGTAGCCATTCTGACTGGTGTGAGATGGTGTCTCACTGTGGTTTTGATTTGCATTTCTCTAATGAGCAGCAATATTGAGCTTTTTTTCATATGCTTGTTGGCTGCATGTTTATCTTTTGAAAAATGTCTGTTCATGTCCTTTGCCCACTTTTTAATGGAGTTGTTTTTCTCTTGTAAATTTGTTTAAGTTCCTTATAGATGCTGGATAGACCTTTGTTTGATGCATAGTTTGCAAATATTTTCTCCCATCGTGTAAGTTGTCTGTTTACTCTGTTGATAGTTTCTTTTGCTATGCAGAAGCTCTTAAGCTTCATTAGAACCCATTTGTCAATTTTTGCTTTGTTGCTATTGCTTTTGGTGTCTTTGTCATGAAATCCTTGCCCTTGCCTCCATGCAGAATGAAATTGCCTAGGTTGTCTCCCACAATCCTCACATTGTTTGAGGGTCAACTATAATGTCATGACTGAAGGAAAAGATATTTCATTGTTTATTAAAGATTCCTTCTCATTATTGGTTAGGGGTAAAATAATTTAATCAGAAGAGGGAAAAGTCAGTGGAAGTATAATTCTTAATATGCTATCTAGACTTCAAGCTGAAAGTACTATGGAGTCAACAGCATTTGATAGACTGTCATGTCACTAACTATCCACATTATCTATCTCATTTTGGGTGCACATTCATGCCTTCCATTGGAATGGAATGATTTGTGGAGAAGAGCCAGATGGTCATCTGCCTGCTTTGACAGCTGTCAAGCTGTCAGTCAGCTGTGGCCAACTAATCCACCCTACTTGACCTGGTGTTTTTTGGGCGAACTGCATTCTTTCTTAAATTAAGAGTAGACTTGCCTTTAAATGGCTGGCTTTCCTTTAAAGAACAAAGTTTTTTGTTTTTTGTTTTTTTTTTAAAGCTATTGGAAGGAAATGTATTCCTTTTAGTTCTCTGAAAGAATCTATTACATACAGGAAATAAGTGATGAATAAAGTCCTCGTTCTTTCTTCAATACTATCTCCTCTTATTTTTTCAGATAGCATAGAGAAGATCAGACTCATCTATGAATCTTTTGGTGAATAATTGAACAAATGGGATTTTGAAATGCTCTCCTATGAATATAACAATCCATTTTTGTCTTAACAAGAGCTCATATAAGATCCATATTCAAGAACTTCCAAATATTAAAAAAGAGATTGATATAGACCACACAGGAAAACAGGGAGAGAGAAACACTCTTCTTTCTGGGTTTTATTTTTATTTCATTGCATTATACTTTTTAGACTGTAAATTAATCAGAACAACATGTTTTGCTGGCAGACAAGGAGGTTTTGGTTACAGTTTTTGAAATGCAACAACATGAAGATGAACAGATGCCTGTGTGTTTTGTTGGCTGCATGTATATCAAGATGTACGTGATACCAACAACACACAGGTAACTGTGTGCCCAAAGATCAGGAGAAACATCAAGCTCCTGGTGCAGGCCTGAAATCTTAGTGGTCAGATTATATTACAGTAGATAGAGACTCTGGGATGTTTTCTCTCTGTGTCCTCAAATGAGGGGGCATTTTGTAGCAGACCCAGTAAGCAGAAGGGTTGAGTGCCAATCCTGAGATCACAGAGATAGGAGGGGTCTGTGCCTTGGGGCTGCTGCTGTATGAGGTTAAAGGTGTGAGAGAGAGAGTTTAGGATAGGAGCCTAGGCTGAGGACAAACTTGGTGGAGGGAAGAGAAGATCAACCGTCTGCAGGGTCCTAGAGGTTTAAGAAGAGTGCCGTCAGGAAGGAATGAGGGCCTAGGGTCAAATGCCATAGAAAGAGACCAATGACAAAAAAAGTCACTGGATTTTTCATTTAAGAAATCATTGGTGATTTTCAAGAAAGGTGTTTCAGTCAGCTCAGGCTGCCATGAAAAGATACCATAGACAGGGTGGCTTAAACAATAGAAATTTCTTTTCTCACAGTTCTGGAGCCTAGATCCTCCAAGATCAAGGTCCAGCATGGCTGCTTTCTGGTGAGGGCTCTTCCTGGCTTCCAGATGGCTGACTTTTCCCTGTGTCCCCATATGGCTGGGAGGAAGAGAATATACATGCAAGCCGTCTTATGTCTCTTCTTAAAAGGCAATACACCAAAAAACAACCCCATCAAAAAGTGGGCAAAGGATATGAACAGACACTTTTCAAAAGAAGACATTTATGCAGCCAACAAACATTTGAAAGAAAGCTCATCATCACTGATCATTAAAGAAATGCAAATCAAAAACACAACAAGATACTATCTCACACCAGTTAGAATGGCGATCATTAAAAAGGCAGGAAACAACAGATGCTGGAGAGGATGTGGAGAAATAGGAATACTTTTACACTGTTGGTGGGAGTCTAAATTAGTTCAACCATTGTGGAAGACAGTGTGCCAATTCCTCAAGGATCTAGAACCAGAAATACCATTTGACCCAGCAATCCCATTACTGGGTATATACCCAAAGGATTATAAATCATTCTGCTATAAAGACACATGCACATGTATGTTTATTGTGGCACTATTCAGAATAGCAAACACTTAGAACCAACCCAAATACCCATCAAGGATAGACTGGATAAAAAAAATGTGGCACATATATACCATGGAATACTATGCATCCATAAAAAAGAATTGAGTTCATGTCCTTTGCAGGGACATGGATGAAGCTGGAAACCATCATTCTCAGCAAACTAATACAGGAACAGAAAACCAAGCACCACATGTTCTCACTCATAAGTGGAAGTTAAACAATCAGAACATATGGGCACAGGGAGGGGAACATCACACACTGGGGCCTGTCGGGGGATGGGGGCAAGGTGAAAGACAGCATTAGGAGAAATACCTAATGTAGATAATGGGTACAGCAAACCACCATGGCACATGCATACCTATTTAACAAACCTGCACGCTCTGCAGATGTATCCCAGAACTTAGGTATAATTTAAAAAAATGAAAAAAAGGCAATATACCTTCTTGAGAGCCTGCTATGGTTTGAATGATTGTCCCCTCCAACTCTCATGTAGAAATTTCACCCCCAATATTGGAGATGGAGTCTAGTGGGAGGTGTCTGGGTCATGAGAGTGGATCCCTCAAGAGATTATTGCCCTTCCTTGTGGGTGAGTGAGTTCTCACTCTATTAGTTCCTTGGAGAGCGAGTTGTTGAAAGAGCCTGGCACATCATCCCTCTCAGGCCATGTGATCTCTGCACAGCCGGCTCCCCTTCCCCTTCTGCCATGAGTAGAAGCAGCCTGAAGCCCTCACCAGAAGCAGATGCCAGTGCCATGCTTCTTGTACAGCCTGCAGAACTGTGAGCCAAATAAACCTCTTCTATTTATAAATTACCCAGCCTCAGATTCCTTTCTAGTAACACAAAGGGACTAAGACAGGGCCCCACTCTTCTGACTTCATCTAACCCTGATTCTCTCCCAAAGGCCTCATCTCCAAATACCATCACAATACGGGCTAGGGCTTCAATATATGAATTTGGGTAGGGGGAACCACAGTTCAGTTCATAGCAAGAGGGTTTTGGTAAACTGTTGGAGTCAGATGCCACACAGCAGCAGTGAGCTAACGAGCAAAGGGGAGATGAAGCAGAGAACATGAACAACTCATGAGACTTGGTAGTGAGAGGCTGATGTTATGAGAGTAGCTTATAGAAAAGAAAATAACCTCCTTGGGAAAGAAAAGATCTCATGTTTAATTTGCTTAGAAATCCTTTTTTATTTTCTTTTCACATCCAGTGAGCTACTGATATATTTTTCCATTTCCCCCATCCCACTATATAATCTTCCCAAGTCAGGTGAACATTTAAAAAAAAAGCCACCCATAACAGTTAAGAGAAAGAGCACATATTACAAAACAGTGCATGTTATATGATCAGATTTGTTTAAAATATTCATGAATACAATTTTTCAGAAGGCCTTATGTATAAAGTGTTTAGTGTTTAATCCTAGGAGATAGGATTTAGGATACATTAGGCAGGGTTCAGTTAGGAAAACAAACTGCACTGCATGTTTCAAGTAGAAAGGATTTAACTTAGTTCCATGCCTGCAAAATTGCTGAAAGGGCTGCAGAAAAGAGAGGTGAGTAAAGGCCACCAAGAGCTGTCAGATTTGCCATCGTGGCTGTGATCCCCTCAGAGATCAGGAACTGCTACTGACTTTGCACCACCACGGCCTGAGGGAGAAAGGCTCCCACCTCCCTCTGCCTTCCAAACCCATGTGAGTGCATTTCATCGTCAGAGTTAAAACTCTATCCAGACCCCAGCTGGTAAGAGAATCTGAGAGGTAGTTCCCAGGCCCTCTTTGATTCTGGGGAGAATAAAGAGAGGGGTGGGAATGGTATCAAGTGCCAGACAACAGCTATCATAGTCTCCACCCTCTTTAGCTACTCAGTGACCAACCATATGCACCCTCTTATCCATACCACAATTTCTAAATCGCAATAGCAATGATACTAACCTTCTCTGCAGTCATTCCTTGATTCAATTTAAATAGGCTCAACTTTTGAAAATGAGAGATCCAAAGTACCATGATTTATAGTGTGGGATATAAGGGTTTTTTTAAATAACGATTAATTTTTTATTTTCTAATTTATAATTTTTTTCTTTTGAGTTTTCTATTAACTGGAACTTTACAAGGATTCAATTTCCTTAAAATTTTAAACATTATTCCTAACAATAGTATTGTAAAGTGATCTTCATTCTTCCAGTTCAATGACAAACCCACCTAGATATCATGTAACCTACCTATTAAATTATGAGTTTCACCAGTACCAACTCACCCTATATGAAATAATAGGAGAAAATAAGAGGAAAAAGAAAAGTGCATATGTGTGTGTGCGCGTGTGTGTGTGTGTGTGTGTATATATATATATATATATATATATATATATATATATACAAGCAAGAAAATATGCACAGCCTAGCCATCTTTTCTGCAACTGGTCATGAGGCTATAGTTGATATTTATAACTTCCCTCCACTGGGAAATCCATATTTTATTTGTTTGGCTAGCATCTCAGCTGGTTAGAATTAGTTCTTTACTTAATGAAGTAATCCAAAATCTTTATTCCTCAAGGGCCTAGCCCTTAGTGGACTGACTTGTATTTGGCCTGACTTGTATTCGGTTGTTCTAATCTACTAACTTTTACCACTGGATAATTACTAGAAGGTATCCTAGGGATTCCCATGTGTTTCAGACATAGTACTCAGTGTCCCAATTTCCTCTTGATAGTTACTCCAGCCAGTAGAGTAACTCCCTTCTTTGCTTGTTGGCTCAGTGGCATGGGGTGTCCCAAAGGGCCAAACAGGTGGCAGTCAATGGAATCATTTTTGTATTCTCTGATGGAGAACTCTCTAAGATTTCAAACTAGCAGAGCTCAAAGTTGCAAAAATAAGAATCTATAACTTTCTTTTTTTTGTTTTTACTGATACTGGATAGATACGTATTTTCAGGGTACCTGTGACATTTTCATACATTTATAATGTGTAATAAGTCAGGATAACTGGGATATCCATCACCTTCAACATGTATCTTTTCTTTATGCTGGGAACATTCAAATTATTCTCTAGTAGCTACTTTGAATTATAAAATATTATAGTCACTCTATTGAATTATCAAACACTAGGTCTTACTTCTTCTATCTACCTAAATTTTTGTACCCATTATTCAACCTCTCTTCATCCCCCTCTCCTCCCTACCCTTCCCAGCCTCTAATAACCACCAAAATACTCTCTATCTTCATGAGATCCACTTCCTTAGCTCCCACATGAGTAAGAACATGTGATATTTGTCTTTTTGTGCTTTCTGGATTTTTTCATGTAACATAGCAACCTCCAGTTCCATTCATGTTGCTGTGACAGGATTTCATTCTTTTTTTTTTATAGCTGATAATATTCTATTGTGTGTATCTTCATCTATTCATCTGTTGATAGGCACTGATATTGATTTCAAATTTTGGCCGTTGTGAAGTGCTGCAATAAACAAGGGAATGCAGGCATCTCTTCAATATATTGATGTCCTTTCTTTTGGATATATACCCAGTAAGGGAATTACTGGATCATATGGTAGTTCTATTTTGAGTTTTTTGAGGAATTTTCATACTGTCTTACATAGCAGTTGTAGTAATATACATTTCTGCCAAGAGTGTATGAGACTTCCTCTTTCTTACATATCCTTGCCAGCATCCATTATTCCCTATGCTTTGGTAGAAGCCATTTTAACTGGGGAGAGAGAATATCTCATTGTGATTTTGAATACTTTTTCATTTACCTGTTGGCCATTTGTACGTCTTCTTTTGAGCAATGTCTATTCAGATCTTTTGCTAATCTTTTGCTAAAAAAAATCAGATTTGTTTTTTGTGCTACTGAGTTCCTTATATTCCTTGCCAAGGGACAGTGTGCAAATATTGTCTCCCATTCTGTAGTTTGTCTTTTCACTTTCATTATTTCCATTGCTGTGTGGAAGCTTTTTAGTTTGATGTAATCCCATTTGTATAGTTTTGCTATCATTGCCTATGCTTTTGAGGTCTTACTAAAAATTCTTTGCCCAGACTCAATGTCCTAGTGCATTTCCTTAATGTTTTCTCTGAGTAGTTTGATAGTTCAGGTCTTATGTCTAGGTTTTAATCTGCTCTGATTTTTGTATATGGCGAGAGATTGGTGTCTGGTTTCATTCTTCTGCATATGGATATCCACTTTTCCCAGCACCATTTATTGAAGAGACTGTTCTTTCCCCCACTGTATGTTCTTGGTACCTCTGTCAAAAATGAGATGACTGTAGATGAGTGGATTTATTTCTGGATTCTCTATTATGTTTCATTGCTCTATGTGTCTGCTTTTGTGCCAGTACTATGCTGTTTTGGTTGCCACAGCTTTGTAGCATAATTTGAACTCAAGTAGTGTGATCCCTCCAGCTTTGTTCTTTTTGCTCAGGATTGGCTTTGGCTATTTGGGCTTTTTTTTTTTTTTTTTTGTAGTTCTATAAACATTGTAGGATTTTTTTTTTCTATTTCTGTGAAGCATGACATTGGTATTTTGATAGGGATTACATTGACTCTATAGATCACTTTGGGTAGTACTAACATTTTAACCCATTTGTGCTGGAGCCTGAAATTTTTTTGTGTGTGAAAAATCAGACGTTGGTGATGACCTTGAGCAGTAGGATATAAATAACTCCCACAAGCTTAGCGTTCCAGTAATGGAACACTAGGCATAAATGGATTAACAATATTAATTCTTCCAATCCATGAGCATGGGGATCTTTCCATTTGTTTGCATCCTCTCCAGTTTCTTTAGAGAGAATTTTGTAATTTTCCTTGTAGAGAACTTTTACTTTTTTTTTTTAAACAGAGTCTCGCTCTGTCTCCCAGCCTGGAGTGCAGTGGCCCGATCTCAGCTCACTACAACCTCCGCCTCCCGAGTTCAAGCAATTCTCCTGCCTCAGCCTCCTGAGTAGCTGACTACAGGCGTCTGCCACCACACCTGGCTAATTTTTGTATTTTTAGTGGAGACGGGGTTTCACCATATTGCCCAGGCTGGTCTTGAACTCCTGACCTTATGATCCGCCCACCTCGGCCTCCCAAGTTACTGGGATTACAGGCGTGAGCCACTGTGCCCAGTCGGTCTTTTACTTCTTTGGTTAAATTTATTCTTAGGGGCCGGGCACAGTGGCTCACACCTGTAATCCCAGCACTTTGGGAGGCCGAGGCAGGTGGATCACAAGGTCAGGAGATCGAGACCAGCCTGGCTAACATGGTGAAACCCCGTCTCTACTAAAAATACAAAAAAAAAATTAGCCGGGTGTGGTGGTGGGAGCCTGTAGTCCCAGCTACTCGGGAGGCTGAGGCAGGAGAATGGCGTGAACCTGGGAGGTGGAGCTTGCAGTGAACCGAGATCATGCCACTGCACTCCAGCCTGGGCGACAGAGCGAGACTCTGTCTCAAAAAAAAAAAAAATTATCCTTAGGTATTTCATAATTTTTGTAGCTATTGTAAATAGGATTGCTTTCTTGATTTTGTGTTCAGATTCTTCACTGTTGGCATATATAAATGCTATTAAAACCCACCTAGATACGTAACCTACCTACTAAATTATGAGTTTCACCAATACCAACTCATCCTATATAAAATGATAGGAGAGGCTGGACGTGGTGGCTCACACCTGTAATCCCAGCACTTTGGGAGGCCAAGGTGAGCAGATCACCTGAGGCCAGGAGTTCGAGAACATCCTGGCCAATATGGTGAAACCCCATCTCTACTAAAAACACAAAAAATTAGGCGGGCATGGTGGTGCATACCTGTAATCCTAGCTACTCAGGAGGGGGAGGCACGAGAATCGCTTGAACCCAGGAGGCAGAGGTTGCAGTGAGCCCAGATTGCGCCACTGCACTCCAGCCCAGGCAACAAAGCAACACTCTGTCTCAAAAATAAATAAATAAATAAAAATTAAGTAGGAGAAAGTAAGAGGAAAAAGGGACATGCATATATACATAAAAGCAAGAATATATGCATAGCGTAGCCATTGCTTCTGATTACAGGCTATAGCTGGTTACAGGCTACAGTTGATATTTACTCCTTCCTTCTCCTACTAGGAAATCCTTATTTTCTTTAGCTAGCATCTCAGCTGGTTAGAACTCTTTATTTAATGAAGTAATCAACAATCTCTACTCCTGAAGAAGTCTGCTTTTAGACCTAGTGATGTAAACAGAGATCTGAAATAAGAAAATATAAATAAAAATAGACCTACTGATGGTACAGCTCATGGGTGCAAGACATCTTCTGATAAGATTCATACATGCATTGATATTCCTATAGGTAGAATTACTTGGTTGAGGACTTTGAGTAATCGTAGCTCTCCTGGTTTAGGAGCTGCTGTAAGAATTATATAAGAATCAAAATTTATTTATTTATTTATTTTTTACCTGCTAGGAGTGCAAGCAAGGAATCAAAATTTAGACCTTTTTAGATCTAAAATTTAGATTTTTGTAGCTATTGTAAATGGAATTGACTTATTTGATTCTCTGATTGTTACTGGTGCATAGAGATGCTAAAATGATTTTAACATGTTGATTTTGTATCCTGTAACTTTACTGAATGTATCAGTTCTAGAAGTTTTTTGTTGGAGTATTTAGGGGTTTCTATATATAAGATCATATCATCTGTGAACAGGATAATTCTGCGAACAAGGTGAATTTGACTTCTTCCTTTCCAATTTGGATGCCCTTTATTTCTTTCTTTCCTAATTGCTCTAGCCAGGACTTCCTGTATTATGTTGGGTAACAGTGATGAAAGTGGGCATCCTTGTCTTATTCCAGTCTTTAGAGGAAAGGCCTTCAGTTTTTCCCCCTTCACTATGATATTAGCCATGGGTTTGTCATAGGTTGCCTTTATTTTGAGATATGTGTATTAGTCTGTTCTCACACTGCTATAAAGAATTCCCTGAGACTGGGTAACTTATAAAGGAAAGAGGTTTAATTGATTCACAGTTCAGCATGGCTGGAGAGGCCTCAGAAAACTTATAATCATGGTGGAAGGGGAAGCAGGCACCTTCTCAAGGCAGCAGGAGAGAGTGTAAGCATGTGAAGGAGGAACTGTCAACCACATAGAAAACCATCAGATCTTGTCAGAATTCGTTCTTATGCTATCATAAGAATAGAATGGAAGAAACCACCCGCATGATCCAGTCACCTCCCTCCCTCAATATGTGGGGATTACAATTCAAGATGAGATTTGGGTGGGACACAGAGCCAAACCATATCAATATGTTCCTTTTGTATCCATTTTAGGGTTTTTATCATAAAGGGATGGTTATCAAATGCTTTTCTGTCATCTATTGAAATAATCATGTTTTTTCCTTGATTCTGTTAATGTGGTATATTGTGTTTATTTATTTGCATATGTTGAATGGTATTTGCATCCCTATGATGAATCCCACTCGATCATGGTGAATGACCTTTTTATTGTGCTGTTGCATTTGGTTTGCTAGTATTTTGTTGAGGATTTTTACCTATATTTTCATTAGTGATATTAGCCTGAAATTGGTGCTTTTGTTGTTGTTGTTGTTATGCCCCTGTCTGCATTTGGTATCAGGGTAACAGAAGCAACAACTTTTTAAGTGGATTTTTAGGTGTATGCATAAGAAGGGCCACTTCCATTCTCTCAATCCACAAAACACAGCACCATATACTGTTGCTAGTTCGGAGCATTTACCACATCTCTAGGGCAATGAAAAAGGTTACCTCTCAGATGGTGCCATCACTAGGTCCACTATGATTTGGATTGAGTCCATAATGCGACTTACCACCTGACTTTCAGCAACCTGCATTGTCTGATTCTTGGCTACATTAGCCCTGTAGCTATAAGGAATGGGAGAGTCTTCTAGGGTAGTCACAGAAGGTCCCAGGCACTAAATTGTGTCCCAAAATTCTTTTTTTTTTCTCTGTTACCCAGGCTGGAGTGCAGTGGCGCGACCTTGGCTCACTGCAACCTCCACCTCCTGGGTTCAAGTGATTCTCCTGCCTCAGCCTCCCAAGTAGTTGGGACTATAGGCACGCACCACCACGCCCAGCTAACTTTTGTATTTTTTGGTAGAGAGGGGTGTGTTGGCTAGGCTGATCTCAAACTCCTGTCCTCAAGTGATCTGCCTGCCTCAGCCTCCCAAAGTGCTGGGATTATAGGCATGAGCCACCACGCCTGGCCCACGCCAAAATTCTGATGTTGAAGCCTTAACATCCAATGTGATGGTGTTTGGAGACAGGGCCTTTGGGGGGTAATTAGGTTTAGATGAGGTCATGAGGGTGGGGTCCTCATGATGGGACTGGTGCCCTCATATGAAGATACAGCAGAGAGCTTGCTTCCTCTTTCTCTCTTCCCTCCATGTGAGGACACAGTGAGAAGGTGGCCATCTGCAAGCCAGGAACAGAGCCTCAATGGGGAAATAATTAGCTTGTGTCTTAATCTTAGACTTCCCAGCCCCCAGAACTGTGAGAAATACATTTCTGTTGTGTGAGCCACCTTGTCTATGATATTTTGTTATGGCAGCCCAAGCTGACTGATATGCCTTCCTAAGTCCCTACTCTGACTTGTGAACCACAAATATTTTGAAGCTCCATGGGTTATCATCAGTTTAGATTCAATGTCTAGTAATCTACCTAAGAATATGGTTCTCTCTTTTCCCCACTGCACACTCTCCCTTATAAGTACCTGCCATTCTCTTTGAAGGGGTAAAAGGAAAGTTTACTGTACTCACTTGTGGCATGATTGATACATCTTCCCCTTCATCCAGGGGACTCTGGTTCTATAACTGGCCTGTTATCCAGGTAAGGGAATTGGATGAGGCCATGATTATTCATTGTGATGACAAGTAAAGTCTCTGTTCACCAGACCAGAGTTTGACTATAATGATCAAGTAAAACTTTAGTAGGCTGCCCATTTATATCAGTTCTAAAGATCTCATGCTTAGCCACTACAACAATCCCTAGCAGGTCAAACTTTTTTGATTACTATTGTGCCCTTGTTGACCAATATAGTAACCAAGCCCACTTCGACTCTATTTGTTCAGTGGTACCAAGGACCCCATTTTAAGGACATTATCTCCCAGTCAACATCGCTGATTCCTCAGGCTTCTAAACTTTTTCTAGATTATACTAGGAAAGTTCTGGCATTTCAACATAATTTAATGCAGAGTCCTTTGTTGAGCCTAGTTTTCAGTTATTCAAACTGGTGAATACTAGTTTGATTAGTATAACATAGTAACATACTGAATCCAGAATCTCTTACAGGAAAAGTCCTATCAATAAAGTCGTCATCGGTCCAACTGAGTTCCTCCCTCCCTGGTCTAGAACCCTTAGTTCCTCATCTCACACATGAATTAATATGAACATATGAAAAAAAGCTCATCATCACTGGTCATTAGAGAAATGCAAATCAAAAACACAACAAAATACCATCTCACACCAGTTAGAATGGCAATCATTAAAAAGTCAGGAAACAACAGATGCTGGAGAGGATGTGGAGAAATAGGAATACTTTTACACTGTTGGTGGGAGTGTAAATTAGTTCAACCATTGTGGAAGACAGTGTGGTGATTCCTCAAAGATCTAGAACTAGACATACCATTTGACCTAGCAATCCCATTACTGGGTATATACCCAAAGGATTATAAATCATTCTACTATAAAGACACATGCAACCTTCACCTCCCGGGTTCAAGCGATTCTCCTGCCTCAGCCTCCTGAGTAGTTGGGACTATAGGTGTGCACCACCATACAAAGACACCAAAAGCAACAGCAAAAAAGCAAAAATTGACAAGTGGGATCTAATGAAGCTTAAGAGCTTCTGCATAGCAAAAGAAACTATCAACAGAGTAAACAGACAACTTACAGAATGGGAGAAAATATTTGCAAACTATGCATCAAAGGTCTATCCAGCATCTCTAAGGAACATACAATAAAACTTCCCCGAGTTTTATTAAATGTAAATTAATGGAATCTTACAAATCTTCTGGTGCTTTACTTGTATCTTTCCAAGTTGGATTTTCTACTTATCTCTTTGGGACATGATGATATTTGACCACTTTTAGGCCTAAAGATAAAGATGAATGAAGTAGGAATGGGACATGATTATATTTGCCACCTCCTACCTGGGATGAAATAGTTATAGAGTCTCCAAGCAAAATAGGACTTGCTTTATTAGATGAGGAGGGAGAATTGTTTCTGTAGGAGGGAGAGCTCAGTGGAATTTGTAGTTTCTAGGTATTTGAATTTATTTGAATCTACCCAAATGTCCCTGTTCAAATTCTCACGATTTCACCTTTTCCTACCAATGCTTAATCTTCACTTGAGAGATCTGACGTGGCTATGAATTCAACTCACATTAGCATCTGCAACCTGCAGTATCTGATTTTTGGCTACATTAGCACTGTGACTGTAAGGGATGGGAGTCTTTTAGGGCAGTCACAGAAGGTGCCTGGTGCTTTGATTGTGACCTGAGATAGAAAACTATGAGATTGTCATTTTCTTTCCTTAAGCAGTTCAGGATAGCTTAAGTGTGGATATATCATAGCTTATATAAACTATGCCCTTAATAATGATTTTTAGCTTCTCCAATAAATTCTTAACTGAGGCCAGATTTAAGTGACACCAAAGTCTACAATGGTACCACCACTGTGTCTGTCCAGTATGACAAGCAATTCTGTAGACCCTGGGTATGCTAGGGCAGTTAGAGTTCATCCACGGTGCCTAGTTCCTACTGCATTTGGCCCATCACAGCATATTAAGAGCTGAGACTGTGATGGTTAATTTTAGGTGTCAACTTGACTGGATTAAGGAATATCTGAGAGAAATGTTAAAGCGTTGTTTCTAGATGTGTGTGTGAGGGTGCTTCCAGAGGAGACTGGTGTGTGAGTTGTTGGACTCGGGGAAGATCCACCCTTAGTGTGTGTGGGCACCATCCAACTGGCTGGGGGTCTGGATAGAACAAAAAAGGAAGAGAAAAGACAAATTCACTCTCCCTCTTCCTGGAGGTAGAATACTTTTCTCCTGCCCTTGGACATCAGAACTCTTCCTGCCCTTGGACATCAGAACTCCTGGCTCCGTAGCCTTTGGACTCCAGGACCTGCACTTGCATTCCCCCAGGTTTTCAAGCCTTTGGCTTGGACTGAGATTTACACCATCAGCTTCTCTGTTCTGAGCTTTTCAAACTTGGACTGAGTCATGCTGCCAGCATCCCAGGATCTCAAGCTTGCAGTCAGCCTGTTGTGAAACTTCTCAGACTCCATAATCACATGAGCCAATCTTCCTAATAAATCCCCTTTCATATCTTTATAGATGTATATCTGTCTCTACGTTCTATTGGTTTCTGTCTCTCTGGAGAACCCTGAATAATTCAGAGGCCAAACCAATTTGCTGGAGTGCTGAGGGCTGGGGAGATGCCTAAGCCTCAGGAGCTCAGAGGACAAGGAGAGCCTTTGTCTCATTGGCCTACATGTCTAAGTGCCTTCCAGCCTTACAGGGAATCCCCTCGAGGAGGGGCCAGCTCATTTACATAACAAAAACTGGCAGAATTTAATATGACATCTCCACAGATGTAGTCTTCCTTTAAATTAAAGGCACCAATAAATGTTTGTAGTCAAGAAGCTCACTGCATTTCAAAGTGAAGCAGTTTGGTCGTTACATTCAATTTAAACATCTTGAAATTGAGATTTCTAGGTGATGTGTATTTTTTCACATTTTGTATTTTTCACAACTTACTGAGCCCATTTGCTTTCACTTTCTCAAGTGTTTAAAAGTGCAACATGTATTAATAAAAATCACAAATTTGCCAGTGTCCTATGCCAGGTTCCTTTACATCTACTATAATCATTCTTTTGGGCTAAAAATTCTTCTCTGCTCATGTACTTCTAACCTACAATCACTCTGAAGACCAATATACAATTTAAAAGCCTTGAGGTTCTAAATTAGAATATGCAGTTTATTGTGTGGCTCCAGCTCAGTGCAAACTTTTCCACAATTTTGCCCAGAAAACAGATGCCCATTAGTAGCCTCATCAAGAAGCCCCGCCATTACTGTGACTCTTGGTGTTGGAACAAAATGCATCCAAAGTTTCCTCTGACTTCTAGAAGGAGAGTTTAAAGTAGCTGCCTCTGAAACTGTTTTAAAATTGTGGCTTGTGTAAGCATTTGGTGAACAAAGCACTCTTTCTCCAAAAAGGTAGGTGCCAGCCACTTGCTGTCCTCAGGCTGTTCCCGGAGCATCGCCAGGAACATGAAAATGCTCTCATCCACGGCTTAGTGTCATTTAAAGCAAACCTCTCCTCTGAGGAACAGGGCAGATACAACCAACTAATCACTGTGGCAGGAGACTTAGAGGCCAAGTGATTAATAAGTAAGGAAGGCAGAATCCCTACCAGTTATTGTTATGAAAAGAAAATTCAGTAAAAGCAGAGATATTCTGGGTTCTGACCCACCTCTATCCTCTCCTAATTTTAACTACAAGGCAGTCACTCTCTTTAAGCCCCAGCTTTTTCACCAGTAAAATGATGGGTCAAATCTTGCCCCCTGCCTTATGAGTCCGGTAAGAGGATAAATCCATGTTGGTAGAGCAATTTGAGGTAAGCTCAAAATATAATCAGATTATCTAGAAGCCTATATAATAATGCTTAGTTATAAGCTACATTCATAAATCTCTCAAAATCTCCAAGGGAGGGACACAGTTTGCATATTTAGCATCAACCCAGTGAATAAAAGCAGCAGCAGGGATGCTCGTCTCTAAGACGGAAGGGGCTCCATTTAGAACTCATGACTAAAGCATTTCACTCAACTTCTGATTTCATACCCTTATCAACAAACTGAGGACCACAACCTCCACCTTGTCTACTTTCCAGGGTTACTGTAAGGACCCAAATCAGAACAGAATAAGGGAGGTAAAAGCACATGATTAACAAAGCAAAGAGAAATATACACTTCAAAAGCCTTAGATACAAAGAAAACATCATTATAATCTAGTTTATAATCTACAAACTAGAACTTCGGTCTTGGAGTTAAAATAGTTGGGGCTACTTCAGCTCCAAGATGGAGGGTTTAGCAGAAGGGGCAGAGTAAAAGCCGACTGGAGCCATGTACCTGATGGTGGTGCCTTGCAGACGGTCTATCTTCTTGTTGAGCTCTGCAATGACGCTGTGGAGCTCTGTGATGCGTTCCTCATAGCGAAGCGTCGTTCGCTCCTGGACATCCTCATGCTCTCTCATGAGGTGGGACTGCTCGCACTGGGAATAAGGGAAAAGGACAGAAGTGCTGATGAATTCATGCACCTACAGGTGGATGATTCCAAGCTTTGTGGCCTTAAACCATTACAACTGCCAACACTGAGTATGCCCCAAATAAAATGTATGTCAGCTCATCGGCTGGCAATCCCAGGAAACATATCAATGGCTAAATTTTATAATTCCCCCAGTGGATACTGGAGTCTTTGCCTTTCTAGCACTCCATCTCTCTTTGGGAAACAGTCCCTTTGCCATTGCACACTGTCCAAGTGGGGCTATTCAAGTCCCCCACTTTCCCGTAGCCAAGAAACAGGCAAGTGGTCCAAGCTAGATCCATCATATACCTTCTGCAGGGGATTTCAATCTTGAGCCAATGGATGTAAGGTTGCATGGAGTTGATTCAGAAAGCCTTGAAGAGCATCTCTCTTAGTTCCTGCTACCTACAGCTCCTTTCCCAAGTTCCTTTATGGCTGTTCAGTTTCCCTTTTTACCAATTCACTCCTCCTTTGCTGAAGTTTGTCAGGGTTTGTTTCAGCTATTTTTCAACCAAATAATCCTAAATGGTATAATACCACTTCTTATCTGGATGGATTATCTGCAAATTTAATGCTTTCCAATATCATTATCTCCCAGACTACAAGCTCCTGGAAGGCAGGGACTAGGTTTCTCATTATTTAGCCTAGCACCGGCAAATGGCCTGGTTTACTGTGGGTGATCTAGGAGTGTTATGGAATGAATGGATGACGATATATCATCGTCATGAAAACTGCTTAGCAGAAATAGTGATAAAAGAGGCAGAGGAGCTTCCCTTGCTCAGCATTTGATGGACTAAGAGGCAGCAGAGTTACAGAAACATTTCTGTAGCCAGAATTTAAATCCTGAGGAACCTGTTCACCTCTCACTTCTCTCCACTGCTCTCAATCCCTTCCAGTCACTGTGCATTTAATCTCATTTACATAATAATAAAATACTCCTCAGTGATGGAACAAGTAGCCTAGCTTGCGTCCTTGTCTACTACATTCAGCTTCGATTAATTTCCTGTCAGCAGAGGAACTTTAATTTCATCTTCAACAAGGTTTTCTTAGTGCCAAGAGCCATATGTGCTTTCCAGCGTTGCAGGTTTGCATCTCCAGTGAGAGCAGGACTTCTCACCCGCTACCTCCCCTGTCCCTCCCTAAATCAGCTAAGCTTCCAATGGCATAACCCAGGGCAGGGACAAAAGGCTTTCAACGATAAACTGAACATTGTACTAAGCCTAACTCCATACTGAAACAGAAGTACTCAACAAAGAAGTCTGACAAATAATCTGGTATCAATCATGGTAGGGCCTGCACCTCAACAACAGCTGGATCAGTATTTACGTAACTTCCTGGGGGTTACCTTGGAGCTCCAGAAACAAGATTGGAGGCAACAAGGTTGTTGAATGCTTTATCACAGCCTTAGAGGGATACTTTCAGGAAAATACTCCTGTGAACTACTATTCTTAGTGACAACCTGAAACATCAAATAACCTCCACTCCAGGTCAAGCACACAAAAAATAAGCGGGAACAAAGGCAAGGATCAAGGTTGAATGAGGGGCACATCTAGTGGAAGCTTTCCTAAACAAAGATGCTGTAACCAGCCACAGACACTCTTTCCATGAAGTTAGGCCTTTCTCATCCATGATCCTACATACTTAAGGAAAAGGAGAAGTCCACAAAAATTACAGGATCTCAAAGGCATTTCTATCAATAAATGAAAGAGCTTCATATTTCTCTGGAACAAACCAAGAACAGAACACTGTTCCTCTCAGACCTGCAGCACATCTACAAACTCTTGCTGTTAGCCTCTGTTCCCAACCTCAGAGAGTGTGTGCGTGTGTTCATGTTGTATGAACATGTACAGATGTAGTGGACATGCTCATGCAGGTCACCAGTTCCAGATCTTAGTGTGACTGTAGGATAAAATTCTGTCTCTGACCTGGATCTCATCAATGCTGTGACTCCTATGTTCCCATGTTGCTTGTTCCTCCTCTTTTGTTTTCCATATTCCGTTCTCTAGGGCTACAAATTACTGTGAAACATTTCCACTTACACACTCAATGAGCTCTCACTTTCCCTTATTCCTCTACTCCTTCTTTCTTCTTTGATGTCCTTACAGGTCAACAGGCCACTACCACCACCTGGGCTGACAAGAAACTACAAAGTCCAATGAACAATGAAGATGTTCAAGGGTTTATATAGAGAAAGGCACACCATCAATAAAAACCACCAAAAGACCACCCTTCAGCATCCCTACTGACTGATATCAACTGCCTAAAAGATGTAATCCTGGCCAACCAGCAGCCCTCGCTGCTGCTCTGCCTATGGAATGGCCATTCTTTTGTTTCTCTAATAAACGTGCTTACACACACACACACACACACACACACACACACGACCCTGTGGGGCTGCCCAGGATACCAGATGGAGAGGGAGAGCTTGCTCTCTGGTATTGCACCATCCTTCCCCTGCCTCTAACTGAGAAGCCTGCCTGGAGGATACCTGCATGAACAAGAGGCAACATGAAGCCTGGTGATTCAGTCAGATGGAATAGAGCTTGTAGCTAAAGGAAAAAAAGACTCGATGTATATTTGGAGCTCAAGCACTGATTTAGGAGAAGTAACAAGAATATATTAGAGGAAAAAAACCTCTTTTAGCTAAGGGCAAAGGTATTTAGTTTACATTCCTATATTTTTCCGTAAGTTTTAAAAAAATAGCATACAATGTAGTACTATAATGTAACACTTCCTCTACACATATCAGACATTTCTTAAATGAGACTCTGCTGGGTGCTATAGGGGAGGTGATTACAACACATTTTGAAGGTAACTGCGGTCACAGCTTCCAGTGGACTGAAAGAATCCCAGACTTCTCTTCTGGAGAACAAGAAACAGGGATACAAGTGGGAAGGTAGGGAGAAGAAGAGATACTAGGATGGCATCCTGGGGATTCTTTCCCCAGTGAAAAGAGAATACCAGAAAATAATTACCAAAACAGACTCCTAGCCGGTGGATGTATCAATGACGGAGAAGCCGCTGCTCAAGGTTCATCTCTACAAATCAACATCCTCTCATTAAACATACTTCACTCATTTGTGCACACTCATTGTATCCAGCCAAAGAGGCTGAAACACTGATCTCAAAGCTTAGTGAAAATCCACTGAGCATTTCCAAGCTGCGGCGCAGGGAAAAGCAGAGCAAATCCCACAGGGCAACAACACAGGAGGAAACAAGCCATCACCTGCAAAAGCCGAAAGAACCAACACAGCACCCTTGTTTTTTTTTTTTTTTTTTTTTTTTTGAGACGAAGCCTTGCTCTGTCACCCAGGCTGGAGTGCAGTGGTGTGATCTCTGCTCACTGCAAGCTCCGCCTCCTGGGTTCCCGCCATTCTCCTGCCTCAGCCTCCTGAGTAGCTGGGACTACAGGTGCCCACCACCACACCCGGCTCATTTTTTTGTATTTTTTTTAGTAGAGACGGTGTTTCACCATGTTAGCCAGGATGGTCTCAATCTCCTGACCTTGTGATCCGCCTGCCTCGGCCTCCCAAAGTGCTGGGATTACAGGCGTGAGCCACCGCGCCCGGCCAACACCCTTGTTCAACAGCACCCATCCAACTGCTCATGAGTCAACCCTGGGAATGTGGCACTTTAGTGCAGGGAATGTGGCACTTTAGTGCGGGGAATGTGGCACTTTAGTGCAGGAAAAGTGGAAGATGAGCAGGTGGCGCCCAGGGCAGACAAAGCCATTCTGTGCACCATTGCTGGCCTTCCTGTCCTGGTGACCTCCCACACAGGCAGGAGCAGCTTGTTAAAGTGAGGCCCACTTCTGTCACCACACTCTAGTTCTTTACTGACCTGTTGCCTCTCATCACCTTGAGTTTTCATGACCTGGGACAACACTTTTTTTTTTTTTCCTTTGAGATGGAGTCTCGCTCTGTCACCCAGGCTGGAGTGTGGTGGGGTGATCTCAGCTCACTACAACCTCTGCCTCCCGGGTTCAACTGATTCTCATGCCTCAGCCTCCCAAGTAGCTGGGATTACAGGGGTGTGCCACCATGCTCAGCTAATTTTTTTATTTTTAGTAAAGATGGGGTTTCACCATGTTGGCCAGGCCAGTCTCGAACCCCTGACCTCAAATGATTCGCCTGCCTCAGCCTCCCAAAGTGCTGGATTACAGGCATGAGGCACTGCGCCCAGCCCTGGGAGAGCACTTTTTAACCCAGGATGGTGTGTGGTTTCAGGTGTTCTGTTTAATAAGGACACAGGCTAGGCCAAGCTCAACACTGCACCTCTACGTACAAGTCACCTAGGAGTACGTGTTCCTGTAAGGCCCCATTCAGGAAGGTAACACAATGACAACAACCAAACAGGGAAAAGAGGTTCTCTTCTATAATTACTACTTAACATTTGCATAAGTTTTCCAATTTTTAAGTTAAAAATTTAAGTACGGTATAGACTTTCAAAAAATTGATACAAGACCCACCCATTTTTTTGTAATTTCCCTAACACATTTTTTTTTCTGAATACTGTTAATTTCTCCCCATTATTTTCTTATATACATGATGCTCCATCCACCAGGACCACCATGTGGTATAACAAATACTCCTGTGGCACCAAGCCTCTGGTTTGCCTCCATCCATGCACATGGTAGGATTATGCTCCTCCTGCTTGAAGCTAAATATGGCCATGCCACTTATTTTGGCCAATAAGATATAAATGAATATACACCATTTTGCCTAGAAGCCTTTAAGAGCTCCTGTTGGGCTTGCCACATTCCCTTTCCCAGGCCATGGCCACTAACGACATTCCAGATGGTAGAGGCCCTCGGCTTGGAAGCCTGGGTAGGGACAATATAGCACAGTCTCCTGCCAGGCCCAGTGAGCTCCCAATAGAAAATAAGAAATCAATCTTTGATATCTTAGGCCACTGAAAATTTGAAACTATTTGTTTTCACTGCATAGCTTGACACCATCATTTTGTAGATAAGAAAACAGACTCAATGTGAAGCAACTGATTTATTTCCTGTAACCCAGGTAACAAATACCCCTCTGATTCCTGTTCTTGCCATCAAGGCATTGAAGCTGTTGCAGCCGCAATCTTCTCTCCTCTATGTCTTCCTCCCCCAGCTCCCTGACCTGTGAGTTTATATCCTCTTCACCATTTACCTAAGGATCTTGGGTGGTGCCTTGGTCTCAGACCCTGAAACGCCTCTGTGAACTCTAGGAAGCATGAATGTTAGGCCTTCTGATACCAAAGAGAGCTAGGAAAGCCCAAAGAGCTCTCTCTTCAACCCCCAGAGAGGATAAAAACAGAAAAAGAGACACAAGGGGGTGTAAAACAGGGAATTCAAAGTCTCTCTAGCTTCCAACAAGCCAGCTTTAGCTTCCAAAGTCAATTATTCAGTGATAATTTACTTAGCAGCCTCTGGGACCAAAGGCAGTTTCTTCTACTACAACTTGTAAGTTAGAGACTATTTTCTTCTCTCTACTGGACAGAGACACCCCATACAATTTCAGCTGAACAAAATAAAAATTGGTCTCAAATAATACGGTACTGCTTTTTTTTCTGTCATTACAGGTAATTGCATCCAAGGTTCTTCCTCCTCCCAGCCCATATTCAATTTTTGACTGAAGGTACAGTACCACAAAGCCAGAAAGCCTGGGGTTGCAGTGTCTTGCCTGCCATAAATTTCTGGAGGCCATTATCATTAGGAGTCTAGATTTGTCTCACAACTACAGACTTTCAGTTTGAAAGGAAAAGAAAAAAATGATTGACATTGGATATGACGAAATTTTGTTTTTCCCAAATTTCATCTGGTGCTAAATACATACCCGGAGTTTCTTCTTGAGATCTTAGCTTTCCTATCATGATGATGAAGCAAATTAAACATTCATATAAATACTTGTGTCTAGTCACATAAATTGGTGAAATTGCCTATATGCAAAAATGTGTAATAAAAACAAGCAACATCGTCATTTCAACCACTGAGAATAAAATCCTTTAGGCTCATCCCTGCTATGGTGCAATCCAGGGATAAAGCCCTGAGTCAGCCTTGAGACAGTCTGGCCTGAGAACTTGAGCCCCTGTTGGAAAAACCCTGTGCAATGTGGTGATGCTAAGCAGCTTTATGGTTTTGTTAATGTTCTTCACCGGGTTTTATCTTACTCCACCGAGACCACTGATCTTTAATCATCGCATTAGTGTCAGCTGTCAAACCTAAGAGCATTATGAACTAGGTTCTTGGAAAATGCAATGCCATCATTAATTTGTTAACCCTCTCAACCATCCTGTGAAGGGGGTTAGTACCACTCTCTTTTAAAATATGCTAACAAGAGATGTTACCCTTTCAAGGTCACACAGGATTTGTCACAACTAACACTGTTCGGGGTATTTCCACCCTCACTCTAAGTTCTTGCCCAGGTTCGCTCGCTAAGGGGAAAGTGGACCAGCTAAACAAAGAGGCACCAGCACAAAAGGAAATGCCATTAAGGAGCAAAGGAGCTAGAGGAGTTTACCAAAGAGAAGCATAAACGAATAGGAGAGGAATGGAATGAGGCGCCCCTAACAAAAATACATGCCGACTACATCTCAGAAAAGTTATCTCAGAAAACAAGAGAAAAAGAAAAAACTCTTTCCATTTCACTTAAGGAAAACTGTGTGTGTTCTCTTCCTGAATGCCAAGAGGTAGAAAATTCAGGAGACTTGTTTTCCAAAGATAAAGAGCTTACGAAGTATTCCACATTACCGCTCACCTATTTTAAAGGGGTTCATAAGCTTGTTTGACATATCTCCTTCTGAAGTACTTAAAAATGCAGTTAATTTAAAATAATTGTTGGTACTAAATAAATAGCATATATGCTGAAAGCATCAAATCAGGACTATATCTGATCTTAGCCAGTTTCCCACAGGCTCAGTCCCCACTGGGCTGTAGAATATTGATGCATGTCTGTGCCCGTATTCAATTTGGGAAGATAGGGGTGTGCTGTTTTCAGCCAGTAAGTTTATGGCAATTTATTATACAGCAATAGAAAATTAATACAGAAGCACTTTGTCTTCCCCATCACATTGGTATTGGGCTCTTCCCTTCATATCACTATTTTCAAAACTCTACCTACAGGTTGATGTCATGAGCATAAATAAGACACCTTCTTTTATTCAACCAGTTATAGTGTCACCATTAATAATTATTCAACAGATGTTGCAGCTCTCTTGGTAATGTCTGTTGAACATAACCACCATTTACATTTTACATTTTAATCATGGCACTATAATATTTAGAGAGCTGGTAAAACTTAATAGAGCCACACAGCATAAGTTTACACATGAATTTGCTCTTCTACAATCTGGTAAAGCCTCAAACATGAATCTTTTACCAAGGCATATAACACCAAAAGTGCAGCACAGTCATTTCATTGTTCTTATATTTTTCTTGCATAAATTTCATGTTTTTAAAGATATAAGTCTGACTTTTTTTTCACATTCTCTTTCCTAGGTTCCAGTATATGAACTGGGAAGAAAACTCCAGTGAGAAGAGCAGAGAGTAATTTTTAAATCTATTTTACATAAGAATGCAAATAAGAGAGTCAATAAATGGTTGATGTGACCATTATCATCAAGGGTAAAATCAGTCATCAAAAGCTATTACATGAGGATGGCTTGACCACAGGTAAGTAAAAAAAGAGCTGAATCAATCCTTGACTTAGAGAAAAAATTTTCCATTATCCTCTTACCATCCTCTGTAAAAGCTGTCTTTGTAGGCTTAAATTTTAATAAATACCTTCCTGGTCACTTTTTAAAATCCAAGACTACTGTACATGCCAGCTTCCAATTAAATGCATTCACAATTTTCTTTTTTAAAACAAATTCTCATCAATAAGAATTGCTAATGATGGCTGGCTTTGGGTGGGTATAAATTAGAAAACATAGTCACCACCATTTTGTTGTTGTTTTTAAATATAAAAATAACTATTTTCTCTTAAAAAAAAAAACACTGTAAAACAAAAAAAGCGCTGAAAAAGTTTCAGTTTGGAGACCACCACTGAAACATTCTAATGCTTTCCAGTTTTTTCTATCACTATTTTATTACTTTTATAATCAGAAGGAAAATATTTTAAGTAACATTTTCATCTAAGTAAAAACTGAAGATTTTTTTATTTCAGTATGAGATAAATACTATGAAAATAGTATTAACATCCTATAGTGGGAAAAGGCACTGGTGGCCTTGCTGAGCTACTCATTTATCTTTGGGTAATCAAGTTAATCTCCTTCAGATGCCCATCAAATGTGAAAGTGGATGATCTTAAATACAGAGAATCCTTTCCCTCTACTCAAGCAGTCTTTGATTATGAGACATGAAAGTTTCCAAAAATTTTCCATAGGTCATTCTGGAAAGATGGCTATAGCAGCCATCTTTCCAGATATTAATTTAATACCAGCCTGGTATTAAAATTTCTCTGAATTCCCACATAAAAATAAACAAAGCACTTACACAGTAAAGCCCAAAGCTTGGAGACAAGGTGTGCTATTGAACAACAAAATACAAGCAGGTAAGAACAAACCAACATCATCCATAAGATCTGAGTGGCAACAGCTTGGGGAGAATCAGAGGAAAACAAGGCTGATGTATCTGAGAACTGGAAAACCCCTAAAAAACCAAAAGGAATTCACAGGAAAGTAAGGATGCCAAATTGGAGAATAGTAGCTAAAACTAGGAGGGGTTTTGCCTGACCAAAGAGTCAGTGCAAGGGGCCCACAGCAAGATTTGAAGAGGCTAACCTAGGCTAGTCCCTGTGAACTTTGGAGACTGCCCTCAGGGCTGCCTTCCAGGAAGAGAAACTGCTGGGAGTGGAAACAAAATTGAACAGGATGGGAATAATAGAGACAAAGGAAAGAAAAGGTCCAGATAAAAGCAGGTAAAAGGAACAGAGCCAGACAGTGACAGAAAGCAGGCTGCCATTTTTGACAAGAAAACAACAGAAGGCTAGGTTCTAAACACTTTAGAAAGCCATTTTAAACCCTGCCTCCTGAAAGTTCAAGGAAATTATTTTTCACATGAAAATGAAAAACAGAAAAATACTGACGTCAAATCCCATACAAAGTTATACAAAACAAGGGCAGAACATCCTTATAAACCATAAAAGCATGCCACAACACAGAACAAAAACAAAATCCCCCAAACAAAAACACTCCAGATAATAGCCTACTATTTCAAAATAAACTAAAAGACATGAGACAGAAAAGAACGTTAGGAATTAGAAAAATTCAGAAGTGAGAAGAGTTAGAAATAAAATGAAAATGCATTTCAGTAATGATGACTACACTGGAAGGCAAAAAAGAAAGGCTAAAAACAACACATAATACTCCAAGAGAAAAGGAAAAGAAAAAATTAAATTAAAAAAGATTTAAAATATTTAAGATAGTAACAGATAAAGATAGGCAAAGATGATGTAACATACAAATGATAGAAGTCCTTGAAAAATCAAAGCAAAGGAAGAAAATTAATATTAACAAGATAATTAAAAGGCCAGGCACAAGGGCTCATGCCTGTAATCCCAGCACTTTAGAAGGCCAAGGCAAGAGGATCACTTGAGCTCAGGAGTTCAAGATCAGCCTGGACAACATGGCGAAACCCCATCTCTACAGAAAATACAAAAAATTAACTGGTAGTCCCAGCTACTTGGGAGGCTGCGGTGTGAGGAATGCTTGAGCCTGGGAAGTTGAGGCTGCAGTGAGTCATGATCGTGCCACCGCACTCCAGCTTGGGTGACAGAGCAAGACTCTGCCTCAAGAAAAACAAAAAGGTAGCCATTCGGAAGGAATCCCTCGGTAGGCACCTTGGACTTCGTAGCTTCTGAAACTGGGAGAAATAAGTGTTGTTTAAGCCACAAATCTATGGCATTTGTTACAGCAGCCAGAGCAGACCAAGACAGAGTATTTGCTGATAAAGCTGTAATTTGTTTTGTGGGAATTTCTGTACTCATGTTTTATCTTAAGATTAAATATTTAAAACAAAAAACAAAAGCAAACTAAAAACCTTTCCAGATCCCTTACCTGTGCCTTGGCCAATTTCTTTTCCAGAAGGTCCCGTTCCCTCTCTGTTTGCTGGAGACGTTTATTAAGTTCCACTATATCTCCCTTTAGTGATGCCAGGGCTGCCGAATGGAGCTGTGGTGACAGAAAGGAGGAGATTAGAGTATTGTAGCAGAGATGTATTTCCTTCCCTTCATTCCCGCAACTAGTATAACCAAATAAAAAGCCTATCATCCAAAAAGCAACACTTTTGAGAATGAAGGTAAGTGTTATGAGTTTTGGGGACAACAGGCATAAGTCAGGTGTGCTACCAGCAAGCTGGGTTATATGGTCACCCTAAATATTATGTGTGGGACATGGGACCTAATTTTGCATGGTATAATCAGGCCAGAGAACAAAACTTCTCTTTCCAATGGCTTTCCCCAAGCTACTCAGTGAGGATGAGCCTGACAGCTGAAGTGGAGCTGCCTGATTCTAATTATGAGAGTCAAGAAAATGCAGAACCATATTAATTTTCACCTTTGGAAAATATGAAAGCTGAATAGGGCAATTTGGATTTTTGGAATCCAGTCATCTAAATTGCTGCATATATGACAGGCAGACAGGCACTGAGCATTAAGGGGAAAAAAGCAGCAGAGCTCATTTTTTAGATGGTCTCCTTGTACAGTTGACCCATTTATTTTCTTGTTGGGTCTTCCCTCCTCTTTGCCTCCCCACTTCCCCCGAAAGGCTGTACTGGCCAGACAGATGCTTATGTGCTAGCAGGCCCTCTTTCAGGAGCAGCACCAGAACTCTGACAAATGACGCTGTGAAAAGACAAACCAAGGATCAACTGAGGTATCTTTCTGCAGCCATTTCTCTGGGTTAACTGGAGTTAGAAAGAATGTTCTTCAAAAGATTAACAGGAGGCCCCACGTACATCCAGAATCTCAATCTGTTCAACTTCCAAGTTCTAAAGACTGGACTTTGGCTGCACACACACCTACCACACACGTGCCTTCTGTGATTTTCAGGCCGACGGATGGAACTATTTTTAAGACCCGTTCAACACCCTGGTCCCAAAGCAACACCCTGAAACGTCCTTTGAAACCTTGAAACTTTCCATTCCAGGTGGAGCTCAGACCATCCCCTCACTGAATTCCATACTACATTTGGGTGAACAACTAGAATTAGAACAAACCATCCCCTGGCTTTCTAGGCTTTTTGTAGTCTTTGCCAAGAAGGATTTCAAGTAAGAAGTGAGCAAATACATTTGATCTTTAAAGATGGACACAGGACGATGGTACATAACTCAACTTTGAAGATTCTCATTTGAGGCTCAGAAAAATGTGCTTTTCTGCAACCTGCCCTCCACACACAGCATGTTGGCTGGCAGGCTTCAGGGTGAGGGTGGGATGGGTGTTGAGTGAGGGAGAAGCAGATATAAGGCAGAGTGTGGGGTTTCAAAGCAGTTGTTTTTGTTAGACTCTAATAGCAGTAAATGTGACTTCACTTAATCGCATCGGAGCAGCAAACCAACAGATCAATAGCCGATTTGAAATCAGGAATGCTTAAAATTAAAAAAAGAAAATGTCAGGCAATCTGGCAGTATTTGACTTCTGATGTAGGGCTAGGGTGGCTTGGAAAAGGTCACTGTGGGTTTCAGATACAATGTTTTGTGTGACGACTTCTCAGTACAAATACCACAGTGTTCCCGTTGTATAGTCTTGTTGAGATTGTTTTGTTTGGTGGAAGGGGAACGAATTCAACTCCCTTTGACGGTTGGTTGCCCCCTCAGCCTTTGAACTGTCAGTCTGAGGATTTTTCTTCAGCATCTGACACTGTGGCATGTTACACTATTATACCAACTCTTGAGAAAGGATTTGCCACCTCACCTCCGGCGAGAAGGATAAAATACGTGAGAGCTGACATGTTCTTGAAGAAATTGAGGAGTGGGGATAAGGATCCCAGCTCTGTTAGCCTAGACTTGCTTCCTTCCTCATTATATCTCCCTTCCTACTTCTGGGGAAAAGGGCTGCTTGAAGGGGTTGGGGGAGGCCTGGAGGGAAAAGCTGAGAGAATGCTGCATGCTCCCCCACAGACTCCATGAACTGGGCCAGATGGAGACACACACAGAGTACTTACTTCCATCACAGACTTGGAAGAGGGGTCCAGGATGGGTCACTATCATGAGGGAGAGCACCGGGCTTAGAGTGATAATACCTTCTGGCCTACCAGCTCTCCAGATTTCCAGGAAGAGCTGTCAGATGCCCAAGGGGGCAGGTCCCTTCACTTCTCTGGATGGAAGGTGCCTATGTATGAGGTGAGAACAGATTCCTTGAGAATCTCATGAATGCAATGGGCCGTTCTACTAGGGCAGAGATGAGTTTGGGATGCATGCATATTTCCCACCCAATTATGGTGATGACACACTCTGGAATCTATCTATGGGCCACTCAATAAGAAACATCTGGACTTGATGTCAGCTCTGTGACCCCACATCAGTTTCAGAGACTGTCTCATGTGTCATCATCACAGATGTCTGAGTGGGGAAAAGAACCTTGGTACTGATGTCCCCCACTCCATAACTGCAGGTTAGGATCTGGAATCCAGAGACTGACTTGCTTACTCAAGGTCTCACAGTCAGCTGAGCACCAGGGCCAAGGCCACAGCACTCTTTTCTGGCTCTATGGTATTGTACATGACAGAGTTTTCAGTTTGTTACTTGGATGAAAATTTTACTTAACATATCTTCTCTGATTATAAAAGTAATAAAATTGCAACAGAAAAATAAACCAGAAAGAGCATTCTCATGTTTTAGTGATGGGCTTTGGGTGGTTTTAAGCTTTTTTTTGTTTGGGTACTTTTTGTTTAATGAGCATTTTTTCCTGAGTTATTTCTGTATTAAAGACACAATAAAATAAAGTGACTGTTTTCTGCATATGCAGGCTATAGCGTAAATATTGTACAGGGTTATTTTGCTTCCTTGCTGCAGTCTGTCCACCAACTCTTCTGACAGAAGGAAAACCTGTAACAATGAGGTAGAATAAAATATGTCTTTTACTGTTACTGACAATTACTCCGCAGAGGCTACAACTAGAGAGAGCAGAAGTTGGAGTGGGGGAAGCCACCAACCAGCCATAAGCCACACTGCCTAGAATTGGCTGACAGACCACTCCTTGACCTCCTGGACGGAGTAGGTGAGGAGAGGAGTGGACTTCCCACCACAAGTTTGAGTGCTGGACACTCAATCTCTGTGCGTTTGAGTTCAATGGCACTCCCTGTCCCACTGCATCATCAACTCAAGTCATCAAAAGCTGACATAACCTCCCTTCTTTTGGGGTTTCACCAGTCTCTGGCTTATTGGTGGCATTCCTGCAAATTCAAAAGCTAGAGTGTTTGTGAGTGATGCTACACGAAGGAATTTGTGTAGTTGTGTGTCGGCAAGCATGAAAAAATTAGTTTAGAGGTCCTTCTAGGCAGTTAAAACTTTTTTACTGAAATATAATATTTATACATATTTATGGGGTACATGTGATATTTTGATGCATGCATACAATGTGTAATGATCAAATCAGGATATTTAAAATAACCATCACCACAAACATTTTTCATTTCTTTGTGCTAGGAACATTTCAAATCTCTTCTAGCTATTCTGAAATATACATTATTGCCAGCTATAGTAACCCTACTGTGCTACAGTAGGAGTTATTTCTTCTAACTGCATGTTTTTACCCATTAACCAACCTCTCTCTTCATCCCTCCCCCACTATCCTCACATTCTTCCCCACCTCTGGTATCTATCATTCTATTCTCTATCTCTGTGAGATCAACTTTTTTAGCTCCCAGTATGAGTAAGATCATGTGATATTTGTCTTTCTGTGCCTGGCTTATTTCACTTAACATAATGACCTCCAGTTCTGTCCACATTGCTGCAAATGACAGGATTTCATTCTTTATTATGGCTGAATAATATTCCACTGTGCATATGTACCACACTCTCTATATCCATTCATCTGCTGATGCACACTTAGGTCGATTCCGTATCTTGGCTATTGTAAACAGTGCTGCAATAAACATGGGGATACAGGTGTTCCTGGAATAAGCCAATTTTCTTTCCTTTGAACAAATACCCAAGTAGTGGGATTGGATCATATGGTAGTTCTATTTTAAGGGTTTTTTTAGGAACCTCCACACTGTTTTCCATAATGGTTGTCCTAATTTACATTCCCACCAACAGTGTATAAGAGTGCCTCCGGGTGATTTTTAAAAGGACTACCAGTGGGTTTAAATCTTGGAAAGATAAATGTACTAAAGCAACCAAAATTGTCAAGTATGTATAAATGGGAAATTATATTTATGCCAATTTTGGGGATCCCTTTAATCATATTCTGGTTTCTGAAATGGCCTCTAACTTGAGTGAGAGATTCAGACATATGAACTATGAAGTATGATGAAAAGAAAATGTTCCATGAACCAAAGAGAAAGAAAATACATGCTGTTTAGAGTCTGTGCTAGTGTCTTCCTCAACACATATTTCTCTTCACACTCAGGAGTCAGATGCTGATTTTTAGCTGGTCATATTGCTGCTCAGCGAAAATATTCCAGTTCCCATCCTTCAGTGTAGTTTGCGCTAGGTATAGCCATGTGACAAAGCTCTGGCCAGTGCGATGTAAGCAGAAATACTGTGTGAGAGGTATGGGAAAATCTTTTTGAGAGGCCACATCCTTTTTCCTTTCATCCATCCTTGCTGTTTGGTATCTTATGTGATGGATGGAGCTCTTGCAGCCATCTTGTGCTACAAAGCTGAGACTCTAGGGAGCAGAAAGGTGCCTCGGTCCCTAGCAACTTTGTGGAGCCACCCTACCAGTTTT
This sequence comes from Pan paniscus, assembly GCF_029289425.2. NCBI lineage: Eukaryota > Metazoa > Chordata > Mammalia > Primates > Hominidae > Pan > Pan paniscus. Next base: position 108,412,142 of record NC_073253.2, read on the forward strand.
GGACCACCTAACCCCAGACTTCTGTTACAGAACTCCAAGAAATAAACCTCTGTTATACAAAGCGCTATGAAGTTGAGAGTTTCTGGCAAATGAAGCTGATCTAATCCTAATTCACAGAATCAGATAAGGCTGGGTTCAAATCTTATCTATGCCACTTGTTGGTGGACTGTCTTTGCATAATTTAATCCCTTTTGTTGTAGGGCTGTGTCAAGACAAATGATGGCATCCAGAAAGTGACTAGCATGGTGGCTGGAACCAGGTAAGCACCCAACAAATGGGTTTGTTTGAAGTCAACAACCTTCTCAGGCAGACCAAGCCCCATCAGAGGTGCTAGGGACACTCAGACTAGGAAAACAGTCCTGTCCTGGAGAAGCGTATCACCTGGTGGATAGCACAGGACTAAGAAGCCAATAGCTGCGTTGCCAGATTCTGCTGAAATCCTAAGGCTTAAGGAGCTGACAGCCAGGGCTCTTAGTTCTCTGTGAAATTTTAACATGAGGCCTAAACGAGGTTGGATAGAACCCTGACACTTTGTATACAAATCTGGATCTAGTGCATGAAGGATATAGATCCACACATTCCTCACATTTCTGGAGATAAAAGGCCCTAATTCCCTAGGCTGTTTTGAGCCCTGCTTCACATTCATTTTACAGTGTGTATCCAAACGAAACTAAACCACCTGGACATTTGGCTGCAAGCTAACTGTCAAAATGGTTATTTTTGGATAAAACATAACTTGAGTAAAATAATTTCACTGTTCAACTGACTCTAAGGACAAGCCCTCTTAGCCTCTGAGAGGAAAGGTGTCCAGCCCCGCTGAGCCCAGGTAAGAAGTGAGCAGTGCCCTCATGACAGACTCTCCCAGGGGTATCTCCTTTGCTAAGTGAATAGATGTTTATTCCGTTACATATCTGCTGTGTGACAAAAGGCTTCACACTTCATAAGGTGCCCTTGAACTCTGCAGTCCAATGACTCTGATGAGAGCCCCTCCAGGAGTGTCACTGCGTATTTCTGGTTATTAGGTGCTTCTGCATTTTGTTAACCCTGGCAATAAACACAGGAGACATGCCTACACTACCCAGTGCACACACCACTCTCCAGGCACCATCTCCTCTGACCTTCATCACGCCAGGACTCTGTGGCCTAAGGGCAAGCTATGCTTCCCAATTTGCTGAGGGACAATTATTTTTCCCATGAAACACAGTTGGTAAAAAGGAATATGATTTGAATAAAATGGTGGAGAGCCTAGATTCATCTTTGTGGGACTTCAGTCTGTGCTTTGAACAGCACGGTCTTCAAAGGGCCCAAAGGCACCTGCAACCACAGCTGAGGCAGAGGAATGAGTTCATCCCCACAGGCCCTATCTAGATACAGGCACCTCATGCTGCTGAGGCACCTCATGGTGCTGAGGGCTGGGCCAGTCTTCCCGGCTTTGTTGGGAAGTGAGTTCATCTCGGGTAAACTGTGCTTGTTCTCTTTCTCCTTAACTTGGTCTGGCTACTTGAAGTGCTAGTTTAACACTCACTGCCAGCGTGCATCTATTGCCTTCCCACTGAGTAATGACAGGAGCTACAGTGGTCCCCCACTTAATGGAGGGAGGTCTGCTCCAAGACCTGCAGTGGACGCCTGAAACCTCAGTTGGTACTGAACTCTATATACACTATGTTTTTTCCTATACATACAAAGCTATGATAAAGTTTAATTCATAGTCAGAGATTCAAAATAATTAATAGAACAGACCAATTATTAACAATATGCCAGCATTGCTACTCTTATGCTTCGGGCCATTATGATGTAAAATAAGGATGACTTGAACACAAGCACTGTGATGCCATGGCATTTGATGTGATAACCCAGCTGGCTAATGGGTGGGGAGCACAGACAGTGCAGATATGCTGGACAAAGGAAGGAGCCCTTCCCCAGGTCGGACAAAGCAGCCCAGCACGCAAATGCATCAGCCTACTCAAAACAGCTTGCAATTTCAAACCTGCCAATTGTTTATTTTTGGAATTTTCCACTTAACATTTTCAGACTGCAGTTGACTGCAAGTAAATGACACTATGGGTAAGGGGGGACTACTGTACTATTCTGTCTTTCTAGCTGAGCCACTTGCTTTCCAGATACAAAGTATGCACAATTTTTGCTTATGTTTTAGTGATGACGATGGGTAGTGCCAACTTCTCTCATCCAGTGACAATGGGTAGTGCCAACTTCTCTCATTAAAGGACACTTAATTTCACTGAATACATATTTTTGGCAGGTTCCACACTGCATGCTTCATACACTTTACCTGTTCCATCAGCTGCAGAGGAAAGGCAGTGTCAAATCCCAATGCCTAAATCTGGGAATATTCTTGAGAATTCCAGGCCACCAGGCAGTAATAATGAAAGTAATAATATTAATAGTTACCGTTTGCTGAATATATTTATTGGTATCAGGGGCTTGGGCTAGGCACATTACATGCCATATCTTATTTAACCATCACCACAATGCTGTGAGATATATGTTATTACCTCCTTCTGGCAAACGAGGAAACCAAGGCACAGAAGAGGGGTAGAAAATCAGCCGAAGTGAAGAAAACTAATAAATATTAGGTTGGTGCAAAAGTAATTGCAATGGCAAAAACTGCAATTACTTTTGCGCCAACCTAACAGTACCGGAGATAATAACACACAAGGACCCTATGCTCAAATCTTCTCCACTATGTGCATCACTGGCACCTCCAACTCAACATACCACGGCTCTCCCTTGCCCGAGGGATGCGTAAACCTGCTTGTGTCCATGTATGTGTGTGTGGAGGGGTGGATGTGGGGCGGGGGTGAGGTGTGTGCACAGGCAGGGCTGGAGACATGGGAGAAGCAGGGTCAGGGTTTTCGTGATGGCAGCACCCATGTGATTTTGGGTGGGAGCAAGAAGGGTGGCAGGGCAAGTCCTCCAATGCTGTGATGAAGCTTGGGGCTCAGCTTGGTATAAATGTGGGTGATTCTCTTTGTCCTTTCTGTGCTTTTTTGTCCTCTGTAGAAGGGTTTGTATCGGATTACCTCTAAGATTCTTCTGGTTTTAAACTTGTAAGCATGCTTGCCTGGCATGTTCACCTGTCCAGGCACCTGAGTTCTGCACTATGGGCTTTGTATACTTTATTTGCCCACTGGTCCCAGAAAAATCTGCTGAAGCTCAAATATTTAAGGAAGCTTCACTCTATACAGAACTGTTCACCCAAGATCTTTTCCCTAAAAATGGAATGAGTTTTCAGAATCACACATCGTCTTACCACTGGCAAGGGAATTTGAGAACATCTAGTCCAATTCCTTCATTGTAGAGAAATGAAACTGAGACTCAGAGAGGTTCAAGGTTCATCAAATTCAGATTTCCTGGTTCCCTGTCCAGAGGCTACCTCTCTCCCAATGGCAATCCAAGAGCTCGTGGGTAGTCAATAAAATATGTATGTCCCAGCTATCCTTGGAGACGGCAAGAAACATCTGCACATGAAAAAGCCTCATTCAGCTTCCCATCCAAGACTCCACACCCAGGTGTTCTAATTCAGATACATACAGAACAAAATGCCTGGCAAAAGGGTAGCGTTCCCTGCTAGATGGATACCATCAGGCCTGTTCAGTGACTTCTAGGACTGGAACATTCCTCTTTACTACCGGAATTCCAGCTAGGGGCACCTGCTATGTAGTATTTCAAGAAATGCTGCTCATAGTCTTGAAAGTTAAAACTCATTAAATATAATCTAAATTATAAATTAAAGATGTCTCACTGCATGGAAATCACTTTTGTGTGCCCTAGATCAACTCAGAAAGCAGCAGCTTTTCATCTTTCCTTTTACCTGATAATTTCATTGAGAGGTCAGTGGCCCCTGAATTATTTCTTAAACCTCAGCTGAAATTCAGTTGCTCAAAACAGCATTCAAAGGCTCCTTCAACACCGCAGCAGTGGGACACCATTTATACAAGAAAGATTAACCCTACCCAAGGATGACTGATATAGGGAACAGTGCCAGATCACAAAGCAGGCCCAGGTACTCACTGTGAAAGCTGTCATACTGGTCCCTAGGACCCACTTAAAGCCACACCTCCCCTTCTTCAAATAAATGGTTAGGAAATGGTTCCCAAGGGGGAGAGGTGTCTGAGACTGACAATCAGCTTTAAAGATGACCCACAATCCCATCCCATCTGTAAACATATGCTCCCCTGAAAATATGTCCCATCATAATTTTTACTGGCTAACACAACTGCTTGCTATGTGCTAGATCGCTATACTCAGCACATAACATGCATTTTTCTCAACTATTCTTCACATAGCTTTATGAGATGGGTAGTGCTGTTATCTCCAATTTAAAGAGGTAGGAATTGAGACTTAGAGGTTAAGTAACTTGTCAAGCTAGTAAGTAACACAGCCAGAATGAAAGCCCAGGTCTGTCTAACCCCAGGGTCTTGTTCATAACTACCAAGTCCCCTGCTTTGCAACAGAATATCATAGCACTTCTGAGATCCTTGCAAATACCCATGAAACTGTTGAGAAGAAAGATCTCAGAGGGTTATTCTGTTAAGAGAAGAAAGCAGAATTAGCACAATTAGCATGGGGGATAGACAGGTATTCATTCTTTAAAACTTTAAACATTTTGAGAAATAGAAGACCATTCAGCTGGTATCAGACCCAGGAAGGAATCCGTGAAAAATTAATCTCCAGCTATTCCTACATTCTATGTGGGAAAGTTAAAGAGGACAAAATTGTAGTATAGGTAAAACAAGCCCTTACAAACACCTAACTTTGCTGCTTAAAGACTACAGAAAAGGAAAGGTTATTACCTTCAACTGTTGTGATCTTTAAAAATTAAAAATCTAAACAGAAGAATATTTTATATATTTTGTAAAAATTTCCTATACAAATATTGTAAGACAACAGTAGCTATTAAAAATAAGTTAGTATTTTCCACTAAAAAATCCTAACGTGTAGTAATATTTATTTTCAAGGGAAACGAAAATTATGTGGTTATACAAGGGTTTTTGGAAAGAAACACAGACAAAATAAAGACACTGCACTAAGCTGGCTGCACCAACTTAAATTTCAAGGGGGCTGCATCCTAATGACACATCATGGAGGAGATGAAGATGTAACAATTAAATCCAGCTAATCAGGGGACATGAATATTTCAGTGCACGCTAAATACTGATGTGATCCCCCAGGCGGAAACTCCCACAGAGAATTCTATGAACATGAATAAAAGGGTTCTCTGACAAGGTCTGCATTGTTCATAAATTTTTATATTGATCCAATTTAGCAGGTATTGAATTCCCCATTCTAGAGAAACCAAGTACCTTTAATGGTGAAACAGTCAATAAACTCCACAGATCAGGAAAGGCCAAAGTATTTTTACAGCAATGGTTGAAGTGCTTTGAAGAGACCCTAGATTTTAATGGATTAAGGACAATACTTTTTGTTTGGGAAAGCAAATGGAGGTTTAGATTTATATGTGTGTGTGTGTGTGTGTGTGTGTGTGTGTGTGTGTCTACACATACCCATACACACAGACATGCAATTACCAACATATACACATACAGAGTATATATAAAACTCAAGGCACATGCTTCCAGACTTCTAATTAAAGTGTAAGAGTTATCCAAGATGTCAGCTATTTAGATATTCAATACAATCATTTTTAAATGCATTCCCATCTTTTAAAAGATACTTTAATATGCATTATTTCATTTAAAGAAAATCAGTTTTAAAATGCTTGATGCCATGGCATACTCCGTTTCAGGGAAGGCCCAGGCAGGCCCTGGCTTGTCTTGCCTCACCACAGGGCTGCTGACGGATGGGCCATTTACCGCTTGCTGGTACATCTAATCCAAAGCACCAGGAGAGGAGAGAGGAGACACATTTCAAATCTGCTTCGTGTTCCCTCTCTGATGGGGCCCTGCTGACTGCTTCAGAGAACAGTGTGTTTAGATAGAAAGAAGGAATGGCTTTTAGGTCTGAATCTTCTTTCCTTTCCAATCACTCTAACCCAGCCAACAATAGTCCCAACTCGGATCACTTTGTTCCCAGAAAATGAAGAAAATGGGAAAGAGATTAGGTAGAAAGAAAACAACATGAAAAAAAGTTTCATGGTTAAGGACATAGGCTTTGTCAAAATGCAAAAACAAAATACCCTGGACTTGAGTATTAGTTCAGCTTTGGGTAACTCATTTAACTTTTCTAAGCCTCAGTCTACTCATCTTTAAAATGGGAACAACACCCACTCATTCTAGTTGAGAAGATTAGATGAAATATTTCAGGCAAATCACTTAACCACAACATCAGCTGGCAGACTGTTAGCCACAAGGGTTGTTGCAATCTTTTTTTTTTTTTTTCCCCTGAGACATGGTCTCACTCTGTCACCCAGGTTAGAATGCAGTAGCAAGAACACAACTCACTGCAGCCTCGAACTCCCAGGCTCAAGTCATCTTCCCACCTCAGCCTCTCCAGTGGTTGGGACCACAGTCGGGCACCACCACGTCCAACTAATTTTGTTGTTGTTGTTGTAGAGATGGGGTATCACCATGTTGCCCAGGCTGGTCTCAAACTCCTGGGCTCAAGTGATTCTCCCACCTTAGCCTCTCAAAGTGCTGGGATTACAAGCTAGAGCCACTGTGCCTTGGTCCACTGCCACCTTACTGACCACAATTATCATATGCCACCCCTTCTGCCTGCTAAAAAGTGTCAAAATAAAATCAGGCTTTGAAAACAGTGGTACGTTACTATCCTATCTCATTTTCACAAGTCCTGATTAAGCAATCAGAACGATTCAACACATTGGAGCCTAGATCACATTAATCAGAGTAATCTAGACTCTGCCTTTCAACATGTGTAATTGAATCAGCTGCTCCCTGCACCCGGGCTGGGCCAGCAGGTAAGCAGGCAAACACATTCATCCTAAACAGCCTGGAAACTGGAGTAGCCTCATGCCCGCTTTGCACCCTCTGCCTCCTGGGTCCTCATATCATTCAGGTAAGAGACAGTCGAGAACCAAGCGGGACATACATAATGACCCCAAAATCAATTTCCATAAAAACGCATCTCAATAGTACAAAAGAGAGGACCAAGGAAGTTATTGTAAGCAAGGACACACACAAAGGTCATTTATTCATGATAGAAAAATAATCAAAAATAATAAGTTTTTGAATAAAATGTGTGGCAGGAATAGAATAATCCTAAGTTGTCACCAAAACAGAGAAATATATAATTAACTTAGCAATCATTATTTCCCACATGTATGACTCATTTCCTAAGTTCTATCATGTTGATTTCCAATTGTCCCCCACAGATCACCTATTCTCCCCCATCCACTTTCTCTTTCCTCCTTTTTTTTTCCGTAACCCTTAGTATGACCTGACATCATATCCTAACATTTTTTTTTTTATTGACTCACTGCCCCCATAAAATTATGAGTTCCAAGAAGGCAGGGATGTCAAGAGGGTGGGGAAATAGCTCATGAACAAGAAGAACTGTAGCTGGCACATGGTAGAATTTCACGCAGTATTTGTTGAATGGGTAAAGTTAGCAAATTAGAAAATACAGATAAAGGAACATTATCCTTACCTCTTCCCACCACCACTATGAGATGATATCACCTGCAAATATCTGTCAGACATTTCTGTACGTGTAACTACACTTAAGATAGTTTATGCAAAACAATTTTTAAAATAGTACTATTTTTCGCCAAAATATCTAACTAGAAAGAAGTCCAAAAATACATGTACCAAAATGTTAACAGCATCCCCAGGTAATCTCTGTGTAGTGTGATTACAGATGATTTTCTTTCTTAGGTTTATTGTATTTTTTCTATAATAAACATATATTAGTATTATACAACTTTTAAGTGTTTTCTTGACCCTATTTACAAAGTCTTATGAAGAATACAAATAAATAGGTAATCCTTGCTCTCAACAAGCTCCCAGTGTATTCAGAGAGATAAACCAAGGATTTTCCAAATCTAGGAGTTGGAAAGATCATTAACTGTCCTCTTATCCAACAGTCCAGCCAGTGCCAGAATCCTGGCTACAGTGTTGCCTGCAGGTGGTCACTATGTCTATGTGCTAAAAAGCTCAGCAACTCCTCAGACAGCCAAGCCTGCTCACTGTTGGATAGCTACTGGCATTTGCAAATTTTACCTTACATAGCAACTCTGAAATTGCCTCCTTGCAACTTGTCCCATTGGTCTAGTTCCATAAGTAGGATAAAATTAGCTCTCTTTTATACTCCAAACTCTCCAAGTAATTCACTCTATCAGTAAGATCCTTCCTAAATCATCAAACCTCCAGAACAATCCTTGATCGCCCAGGGGCCCCTAGGATGTCAATGTTCCTTTTGGTAAATGGTAGCCAGGACCAAGCACAGTACTCCAGATGAATTCTGCCTAGCTCATTCTTATGTGTCGATCACTTTACAAGAGTTTTCATAGAATTCTCACAGTAAACCGAGATAGGTGCTACAATGAACTCATTTCACAGATAAGGAAACTGAGGCACAGTCAGTTTTCTAGTACTTGAAACCATAAACTTCCAAGCTGACCTGTCACATTTACCACGGGTATCCAGGGTCACACATTTTGAGATCCCATATCTGGTGTGGGCTAAGGGAGAGAGCCTGAGGACTCAAGACTGCAGACTTGGATGCTGCTCAGCACCAGATGGTTTATAGCAGTGCTGCTCAAATTGGAAAGGCCATTGTTACCAGAGGGAGTTTCAGTGGGATCCCCATGCTTGCTCTGACAGTGCCTGGCACCAGAGGTAAGAAGCTCCCCTGTATAGGTAAAGGGCAGGCTGAACTCTGTAGCCAAAAAGGCGCTGTTCTATCCAAAAAGACCTTGTTCCTGCAAGTAAGCCATGAACCTACCAAAGCTGGTGCACCTCCTGCACCCCACCCCATCTGCCAACACTAGCCTGGCCAGGGCCTGTGAGTGTTTTGCAATCCCTTGCCAAATCAAAGATGTCAGAATTGCAGATAAAAGCTACAACACAGTGCAAGTCAACCACAGACCAGAATGAAATCTGGTGGTTTGAGTCTAGCTTGACAGCGCTCCAGCTCTTTTCCTGTAAGGAGCTGCTTCTCCCTCAAAAGCAGCCTGTCCTCCTACTTTGTCTCTAGAAACCACAACATACTAGTAATTCGGACAGGTATGCAACAGCTCAACATTATCTTAATATAAAAAGCCTCCCTGTTTCTTCCCCCTACCTACAAGAAACACCAACGTTTTATCACATATTGTCTTGCCAGTTCTCTTACAAACTGACTTATTCCTTTTTTGTCCCCTTAATTTCATGGGCTAATTCTGAAATTAATAAAGTATGGCAGGGGTAGTGGCATTACTGGCTGCAGATGGGATAGCTAAGGACAATGCAAGGTCTCCTACATCGGCACTCACCTCTACCCTTCTGCCGTTACAGGGACTCTGTGACACCCTTGAAAGAGAAAGCAGCAGGAAGAATAAAGAGGAGGCCACCGTGATGGGCTGATGAAAGAAATGTTTCCTTGGGGTTTACGTTTATTGGTTGTTTCTGACTTTCTCTGGATGGTAGGAGCCCCCAACCCAACGGCACCGTCTTCCAACCTGTAACCACCCAAAAAATCCATATTAGGTTCCAGACCTAATGGTAATAGAAACAGCTTGGTTGCTGAGAGAGGTGGCGAGCTTTTGGGTAATCACAAATAGCACACAGCTTCCTAGAAGTAAGGCTTCTTTCATCATACATTTTTGGGAATGACATTGCTTTCTGCCCCCAAAATATACATTCATTTGCAAGCTAAATTTCTCCTGTGCTTATTAAGAGGGGTGGGAGGGGGCGGGGAATGAAGGCTGCATATTTTCCCAAGCTCATGAAGCCCAGCCTAATCATTACTTCAAACATGCACAGCAAAAGAAGTGACATCTAATCCTGATTTTCTTGTCATGTCTACCATTCCCCCACCTCCTTGTAGACATAGCACTAGGATGCAAACAGAAAAATTCCCTAAAGCTGCCTTATTTTGTTTCCTGAAAGCAGAAAGGCAGTGAGCAAAGAAACTATGAAAGACTCCTAGGCTGTTTAGGAATGACACATTTCCAACCTAGATAAAAATATCAAAAGAAAGTCTAAGTCTGGCAGTGACTAGAAATACTTCCATTTTTACAATACAAAAACTAAAATTTACCCAAACTCTTAAAGTTAAGCCCCACTACTAAAGAAGTTTACACTGACCATCATTAGGCATGGGACCAAGTACAGCGGTAGAAAAAATGTTGAGTAAGCTTTTGCCTGATATTCAGATGGAGTGTCCTAAGAGTCCTGCATGAGCTACCCTGTGAGGTCAAAATTCTGAAATGCTAATCTTGGAACAGCATGGGTGATAATACAGTTTAAATGCAAACATCACTCTGAGATGGATAAACAGGACTATAAGATCCGAAGACTCTGAGTCTTCATAATAGAGTTTAAATGCAAACATCACTTGAGATGGATAAACAGGACTATAAGATCCCAAGACTCTGTGAGTCTTCCCATTACCCTCAATACAGGGCATCATTTATTTAAAAAAAAAAAACCAAAAAACCAAAAAAACAAAGCTTAGTTTTGGGCTCTCAGAAAAATATCACAAATTTGAAATGGGATGATTTTGCTCAGAGGTAAGGAGAACAGAGGCAAATTAGCACTAGCTGCCAAGCATATGATGAACTCTTAGACTGCAGGGACTCAACAGGGTATGCAGCAAGAGATAATGGGTTTACATTTCAGCATGAGGGATTCAGGCTTGCTCTAAATGTCTTTCCTGACAGTGAAGCTTGTTATGTCTTACAAGGTACAGCGATGGCTGTGGAATTACTCTCCCGGAAAACCTTTCCAGACAGGGGTGAGTCTCATCTCTCTGGGATAATGTGGGTGCAGCCCTGCCTGGGAGTTTGGTCGGCAGCCTCTCAAGGTTCATTCCAGTCTGATGATTCTCTCATTTTACACCAATAGATGCGCTGGGGCAAAAAAGGTGAGTCAACACACACAGAACAATTATGGAGGGCATTTCTTTTCATGTGGCAAAGAAAAACAGTGGTTATTCCAAAGGAAGCACAGGAACCTCAAAGCTAGCTTTTTGTTTTATTTTCTTAAATCCTGGCAATTGTGACTCATAACACAGAGCAACATTTACAGAAGTGTGAAATTTGCGCACTTCATTCCCTGATGTGCTTCAGCCTGGGAGCTATGGCATTTACACACCTGCAGGGCTGAGGGCTACCCGGAAAAGTGACTTAAATAGAACTGGAAATTTATTTAAAGTGATTGATACATAAAGGAACAGCTTCCTCATCCCCAAAATAACAGGCTAGAGTGAAAAAGGGAAAGAGAATCACCACTTTAAATTTTAACTTCAACAGACTGAAACTCTCTAGACTTTTAAAACAGTTTTTTTCTGGGGCAGAGAAACATGACCTACAACCACCACCTTCCCCTTTCAATAACCATCTTTATTTTATTTTTGAGACAGGGTCTCTCTGTCACCCACGCTGGAGTGCAGTGGCATCATCAAGGCTCACTGCAGCCTTGACCTTATAGGCTCAAGCAATTCTCCCACCTCAGCTTCCCAAGTAGCAGGGACTACAGGTGTGTGCCACCATGCCCGACTAATTTTTAAATTTTTGCAGAGTTAAGGTCTTGTTATGTTGCCCAGACTGGTCCTGAACTCCTAGGCTTAAGCAATCCTCCTACCACAGCCTCTCAAAGTGCTGGGATTACAGGAATGACCCACCGCACCCAGTCAATACCATCCTTAAAAGAAACCAAAATTATTCAAAAATTGCCTGCAGTCTCATGATTTTAAACATTAACAACTGAACCTATCTCATTTCAGATATCACATTTTTGGGAGGCAACAGTTTTATGTCCGTGAAGAAAAAGTGCAAACATGGCAAATCATTTCCTAGGGAAACACACAGGCTTTGAGTATCCTTATAAAGCAACAAAGTTATGCTGGATTTTCTTATATACCTAGTGCAATACTAAACCAAGGGCATGCCACAACAAGCCTATTTGGAGCTTTATATACACGGTACATGCTTGTGGAAACATGGCAACTAGAGAGCCATAAAGAATTCCTAACTTACATATGGAATATTAAAATTTTGATGAAAATGTGCCATTTTCCAGATAAATGCCAGATGTTAAGAGTACTTTCATATCCATTCAGACAAGTGCTTTAACATGATTCAGTTCTTTGAAACTTTCTGAAAAAATATACTTGCACTTCTTTCCCCCATTACATTTATGGAAAAAGATTTTCACATACTTTTTATTAAAAACTTGACTAAGAAAAGATGAGCTGTGCTGCATAAGTTAAATGATTTCCATAGAAATACATTATTAGAGTATACAAAAGGATAAATCTATGCCATGAAAGAATAATACAAAGCAGGCTCTTTCTATGGTGAGTTCAAATTCCAGAATATACCACAGGCACAAAACCCTTGTGGTTTACAGAATTCTGAATCTCGTAGTTCAAATAATGGGTGCAGGCCATAGCAACTGTGCTTTTTTGCCATGTCTGTTTTTTTAATTAAGCCCTCCTAGTGGGTGGTGTTGGGGGGAAAAGAGGGGCAACAGATCTGAGATAGGTAGCAGAGAACGGGGCAGGGGCAACAGACTAGTCCACAAGGCTAATTCTATATTACCCCTAAAGTCTATAAAGCACAAAGACTCTAAATTCAGGCTTGACTAGTAGCAAGCAATAGCTTAGGCAGGCATCAGCCCCCATGATATCCACCAACTCTCTTGCAGGCATCCAACAGACATAATCGGTGGATGTAAAGATTGTGTTAGCTAAGCAAACAGCTTTAAGACAAGCCCTCTGTGCCTCCCCATCACCAATCCCCAGCCCCAGAGCAGCCTGAATGCCTCCCTTAAAGAAATCTTGGAACTCCCACCGTCCCAGACTCCCTGCCCTCTGTCCTAGGAAGACAGAAAGAAGGGACACTGATTTGCATTGCTCTTGCTGTTTTATAGGTAAGATGGGAGGAGAAAAAGGGGAAAAGAATCCAAAGAGTAGGGGGAAGAGGGAAATAGAATGGATAGGCTGTATACATGGAGATAACCATTAATTCTAAAGGAAGCCAAGAAACCCAGAAGGAGAAAGGAAAATAATAATAAGCAAATTAACATTATAGGTCTTTTTAAAAGTCTTTTTGAAAGACTTTCCTCTGCAGGACCATTCCTGCACCCAAATGTGTCAAAGCCTTAATCTTGCATAGTCTCCTATAATGCCACCCCACACCCTATAACCAGCATGGACCAGCAAGGCCAAGCACACCAAGGAATGCTGATGTTTAGATAATTGGGTGGAGATGAGGTGTGGACTGAGAAACGAGTAAAGGTTGTTCTTGAAAAAATGTTCTCTCATTAAGACCCAGTCAAACTGCTCAGGTGTGGTGCCAAGGGGGTTAATGTACAAATTCAGAAGCTCTATATGGGGTCACATTCGGGCCATGGGGAGACACAAGGGTAGGTTTCTTAAAATGCATTGACTTGACCTCTTCCCCAAGAGCAGTCACCTTTTGAACTGCTGTGGGATGACCTGGGAAAAAAACAGAAAGCTCTGCAATCAGGCACTCTGTGTGAGTGTTTGTAGTCAACAATCAGAGGGCTGTCTAGAAAACAAAATGCCTCATTTCTTTAATAGTAGCTATTCAGGCAGCAAGAGGCAATTTAAAGACTGGCCAGCAAAGTGCACTGTTTGGGAGATCGGCATAAATGATAACATTTCTATTCTACTCCAGCTTTTATGCATTGCTCAACTTCACATTGCTTAAATAAAGTACTTCCTTCTGGGGATGGCAAGTACATGATACCTCAGCTACAGCTACTATGGTAGAATTAGATGGATATACCCCACACATCTAAGCTCCAATACAAAATTCTTAGGGATTTTTAGTAAGATGCACAAATGAGTATTTTTAAGCACAAAGTCATGGGCAGGTCTGGTCTTCATAGAAAGCAGCTTGACCATTGATGGTAGTGTCTTAATCTAAATTTCTTTTTTCTTCTTTACAGCACCTACTTCTTTTAAACAAGGACAGATGGAGCCATAGGGTGCTAACTGGTCCCTTTACTCCTTTCACTTTTTTGTCCTTTTCTTCAATGGACTTTACTTCTAATCCATGGCAGAATCATCCTCTCCTTGTAGAATTGGGCAATATACCATATTCCTACCTCCTTAGGCAAGAAGGGACATTTCCAAAATTTTCTGATAAACCACAACTGCATGAATGGTGAGAAGCTTGGATGCTTTTTATTTCTGTGGCGTCATTAAAGTACCACAGTACCCAGCCTTTGCTATGCACACCCACCCATGTCCCTATCTGCTTGTGGGAAGCTAATATTTACTCTACCCGCTTCCTAGGGATACCGGGATCTCGGGGCATTCCTATAAGTGTTGTTTGTTAAAAGCACTACAAAAATGTTACAGTTCAAGGTAGTATTTACTGACTTTTATATATAACTCTCCTTACTGGTGTTCTTAAAATTCATCTCTAACATACTTTATTATGTTTGCCTCTGTTTACAAAATTTGACAAGAAGTTATAGACTTTTCGTGATGTGGTCAGTAGTTACAGTATAAGCAAGCAACTCATATGTTTTGCTCCCAGAAAAGAGCCCTTGGGAATACTTATCTCTAAGGACAAGACTTGAAATCTGAGAGTCAGATCCAAATATTGCCAGATGGCTGGCAATACCTTTAAGCTGAAGAGTGGGTGTTTGGCTCCCACACTGGGCGTTCTGCATCCAGAACTGAGACTCTGTGGAAGCACCGAGTACGTGCGTCCCTAAAGCTTTGGCTTCAGTGGCTCTCCTGAACCATTTCTGTTTGTCAAAGGCATGTGACCGTGTCCTGGCAGTTCACTCAGATATCTGCCCTCCACACAAAACTTTTGATCACAACTGCCTACATCCACAAGAAAGCTCCTGAGTCAAGTTTAGCAGAGTGCTATCACAGCATGGTGCAAGATAATTTCCCATCAGACAGGCAGCCATTCTCCTGAACCTAAAGACAAAAGGAGGAAGCATAGAAAATAGAGCTGTTTCATCACTTGGGTACTTATGAGTTTACATCTCTGCCCCAAAATGTATTAAGCTTCAGTCCGGCAATTACCTAACAAGGGCAAAAATGCACAGAGACAAGCTGAAGGCGGAAACCTCTTATTTTTTAATTTTTGAGACAGAGTGTCATTCTGTTGCCTAGGCTAGAGTGTAGTGCCACGACTCGGCTAACTGCAAACTCTGTCTCCTGGGTTCAAGCTATTCTGGTGCCTCAGCCTCCTGAGTAGCTAGGACTACAGGCATGCGCTATTACACCTGGCTCATTTTTGTATTTTTAATAGAGACAGGGTTTCACCATGTTGCCCAGGCTGGTCTTGAACTCCTGGCCTCAAGTGATCAGCCCATCTTGGCCTCCCGAAATGCTGAGATTAGGGGCATGAGCCACCGCGCCTGGCCATGGAAAGTGGAAACCTCTTTAACCCAGAACATCTAATTGGTGGCTCTGTGGCCTGTATCATTTCACAGGTGGTTACTGGGCAGCCTCCAAGAACGGAAGCAGCTGTGGCAAGGGAATTCTCCAGAATCTGTGAGGTTTCTAGCTACAAAGAGCTTCAGTGATATCTGCTTGTCACCAGCAAGTCCTGGAACTCATCAGTAACTGACACTACTACATAAGCCCCTACATAAGGAAGGCTCTCCCTTCGCACCCTCATGATCCATCTCCCACGGTTCTTAGCAAACCATCAGTGCCATGTTTTGACCAAGAAAAAGTAAAATGGAAAGCTATCCAAATGTTGACTGACTTCAGGTACTATGGGAGCACTGAGGGGGAAAAGAACTATTATGTAGGGGAAGGATTCTATAAGAGAACAGGTAGGACCCTTTTCTCCAAATGTAGCAGTGGAAGAGAAAAGAGACACATACCAATGGACAGTTCATACCCATTAGACACAGTTCAGCTCACACAATCCAGGCACCTGACTTAATATTGATCAAGTCTCACTGGATCACTTAAGACAGGATTCAGAGGTGACAGCAATGTTTTTGTCTGTCTGAACACAAAACAACTCAAAAAAGGGTCTCAGGCATCAAACTCTCACCTCTTTAAGGTTATTTAACAGCCTAGGCAAAATTTTGGAGGTTAGAACAACTATTCAGCTGCTTTAGCACTTCATTTGCATAGAGAACAAGCTTCATTTTCCCTTCTCACTGTACCTGGTCAGCCTCAAGTTGCTATTTCCTATAGCTTTACAGCTGAAAACTCTACTCTGCCATGCACATCCTCTTCTTTTAAGTAACCTCGTTTGACTAAAAAGGCTTTGGGGAGGCAAATGTGAAATGTTCTTTCCCCACCTCTTACACACTTTGACATAACACAGAACAAATCAGGTGACGAGAAAGACTCCACCCATGGCCATCTGTCCATCTTAACACAATTACCTATGTGCTGGGCGTACCATAACTTAGCCAACAGCCAATTATAAAATGTGTAACCAATTTTCCTTGTTGTATATTGCTACAATGAAGAAACTTAGAACAAATTCGTGGAAATAGAGTTAATTATCTGGCCAAGGCTTCTGACTGTGAAATTGCCTTCTACCGAAAGCTATTGCAATATATATTTCTCCCAGCTCTATCTATTTCACTTTACTCCTAACATGTGTAGATATATCACATATTTTTTTTTTTGCCAATTTGATTCCAAAATAGTCTTCATTTTCTTGATTATTTCAGGATAAACTTTTTGTCGTAAATCTACTGGACACATGAATTTGTTTTTTAATTGCCTGTTTATGTTCTTTGCCTGTTTTGACAGGATGATTTTTTAGAGTTTGATGTGTATAACAGATATTAACTTTTCACCAGATACATTGCAAATACTCTTTCCCAGTGAACTGTTCGTCTTTTAATTTATAGAGCATTTTATCACATCTGTATGTTTCATATTTTTATGTAGCTTCCATAAACCTTTTCCTTAACAGATCCTCTCTCTGCTTTTTGTTTAGAAAGACATCCTCCACCCCACTCAGATTCCATAGCTACCAACATTTTCTTCAGTGTGGTTTTCTTTTATGTGGTCATTTTTTAAACTTTTTATTCATCTGGAATTTCATGGCATACATGAATTAGAAATCAACTTTGTTCTTTTCATTTATTGTTTGTCCTATTACTACTGAATAATTATAGCTACATCTTTATGTTACTCTAAATGACAATATTATGTTTAATGTTGCATAGTGTAATATCTCCCCCTTTGTTTTATTAAAAATAATATTTTAGCTATTTGTTTATTCTTCCTGATAAATATAAGGTCACTGTAAAGATTTGTTTTGAAATCCCATGAGGCTCTGGATCACAACACCACTAAACTTCTATTCTCCCCCAATCAGTGTAATCATGTGCATGACTGAATCCCATCTAATAACATGAGCACTCCATTTATCAAATTGTATTTTTCTTTGCAGAGGCTCTCTTTAACCTAGACATAAATTCCCTGAGGACAAACTTTATTTCTGTTTTCTCAGTATATTCTATTCCTAGTAGCTAGTACAGTGTACTAGAATGAATGAAATCAAAGTGACCTAGAACATTTGTCTTTAACATCTTATTTAGTATTTCAAACCCCAAATAGCTAAAACAGCACCACAACCCTGAATGCACTTGGTGTGTGTAACTCAGCAAAGGTCTAAGTGCAGGGATTTACAGCCCACCACACCACTCTAACAGCATAACCAACTCCAAAGACAGAGACCTTTCTACATTACTGCAACAGCAACACAAAGGGGAAATGAACATGGAGGGTAACACTGGGTAGATTAAGATGAACCCAAATCAACAGAACTGGAACTCATGCTTGAGAACTACAGAAATGTGTCTAGAATGAGGTATATCACTGCCATGGTGAAGTAAAGAAGTCAGAACACTGCTTTAAAAAGTCCTAGACCCAATGCTAAGAGAGATTTAGGACATTGAGACAGCAAAGATCCAAGGTAGGGGTGGGTAGACACAGAAATATCCTAGGTAAAAAAGACCTGAATCAATGTTCCCAACCTGTCTTCTTCCTGGCTCCTTGGTAAAGGGACTCAGCTAACAAAAACCAATTCACTGGTGGAGGCTGGACGGAGTCATTGTGAATCGTACCTACACTGCTGGTACGGATCACCTGCACTGTTTGGCACCTAAGGAGCACCTCTTTTGATCTAATGATTTACTAGTTTTAAGATGCATTTACAAAGATATTTATTATAGCAGTATAATAACAAAAACTAAACAAACACATTAATGCCCATCTACAGGGGAGTAAATAAATACACTGACATAACCATACTTTGCAGCTGTAAAAAAGAATGGTATATTGAAGACCTTGGAGAAAAAACCCACGACATATAGTTAAAAAATATTTTTTTCTTAAGACTTTTTTTTTTTTTTGAGGGTGTTTCTCTGTCATCCAGGTTAGAGTCCAATGGTCCAATCACAGCTCACTGCAGCTTCAAACTCCCAGGATCAAGCAATACTCCTAACTCAACCTCCCAAGCATCTGGGACTACAGGTGTGAGTTTTGTAGTTTTTGTAGAGACGAGGGTCTCCCTATGTTGTCCAGGCTGGTCTCAAACTCCTGGGCTCAGATGATCCTCCTGCCTTGTCCTCCCAAAGTGCTGGGATTACAGGAGTGAGCCAATGTGCCCAGATGACAGATTTTTTTTTTAAATGTTAAGAAGAGAATTAACATAGTGTGATCTCATTTTTATGAGAAAATGTTCACCACATTTATAAATATTTGTGTATTTTATATGAGCTTAGATGGGTATTGAAGAATAAACACCAAATTGTTAATGCTGGTTAAGGAGGAAGACAGAAATTTAAGAGGAGAAGGGCCTGAGTTAGCTCTTCCGTGATATATTTCTGTGTTGTTTGACTTGTTCTGGTGGCCATGTGTAGCTTTTGTGCTTTGAAAGGAGAGGCTAATAAGTTACTATTCTTGAAAATAAATAGACATGTCAACAAATTTTGAAAAATGGATATTAACAATGCAAATGTAAAAGTATCTCAGATGTAGAACAAACAAAATAATGAACCCCATTAGAACATACTTGAGACGGTCAAACTTTGATGACTTAAAGCTGGAAAGAGGTACTACAATTAGTTTTCCTTTGATTTCAGGGACGTATTTATTCTGCTTATCTTAAGACAGCACAGACCAAATGGTTTTGAAAGGTCCTAGATGGTTCTCAACATTTGGGTATATTCCAGGAAGACTAAGTTAATTTAGCTATTCACAGAGTGGCACATTTGACAGGGAAAATGCAAATTTGATCACTGTAGTTAGTGTTCAATTAGCCACTCAAACTGGAGGGGAAGTAGTGACAGATAAATAGATATGATGCTATAGGTACTGCAATGTATTTCACTTTTGAAAGCCTTGTTTGACTTTCTCAGGAACCTATCTAGGAGGTCGTATGAAATTTGTATTAGATTGTAAATATTGTTTTGGTGTACCCCCAGGGAATTAAATAGCAACCACATAATATTCCTTATAATCTACTCTAAAATACATTCAATTTTAAGGAAGAGATACAGTCATCCCCAATCATCCCTAGAGTACTTTTCATGAATATTTTTCAACATGTGGGTCATGATCCATAAATGAGTCTGGAGACAAATTTAGTGTGTTGTGATCAGCATAGATCTAGATAAAAAAAAAAAAAAAGTTTGAAAACTACTGCCTTAAATATTCCCTTCTTTTCTGCATCCTACCCCCTATGTACTGTACCAACCAGCAGGAAAAAAACACTTTCTCTCAAGTCTGGATAGCCATATCCTAGGCTGATTTTCAAGGAGCTGATTTTGTCATTAAGAAAAACGTTAAGTTTAAGTATACATTTGAAAATTCAGGAGCTAATTCTATTTTCTCTACTTCCCAGCAAGGCATTTGTTATAATGGGTAAATGGCTTTGCCTTAGGATTTCTTGCTGAGAAATAGCTCCTAAATGCCCATTTCTTGTACTGTATATTAAAACATGACATAAGAACAAGGGGGATCACAACAATAAGGTCATAACGCTGCAATCAGGCCAGGCCCCTAAGGACTGTATTAACAGCCCAGCACTAGCAGTGGATGTACAGAGAGGAGATGTGTGCACCCTGAGTACAACAGCTAGTAAACCTTTAATTGAAAAGTTATCTCTTGCAGCTGTGCTGCCAACACTCAGACATCTGAAGACAATTGTCAACAGAATTCTCAGGAAAAGACATCTACTATTGAAGCTCTAGCATGTTCCTCAACACACAGAGCAAGACACTGATCTCAAAGTCCAACAGCTAAGGGTGACGGCTCCCTTGTGCTCCAGGCTTGTACCACCAGCTGCTGACCACACTGCTGCACCCAGAGGGTCACACTTGATGTGGCCCAAACTCAACTTCCCTTCTTTCCCTGCAAACTAACCCACCCCGTGCATCCAGCTTGCTAGGCAATTGAACTGTCACCCAGTTCAATTAAATGAACAAATATGGGCCATGAGCCAAGTTCTACAGGCCCATTTACCCAAACCAGAGACTTGGGTATCCTTTTTGAATTCTTCCTCCACGTCCCTCTTATCGATTTCTGTTGATCTTGCCTCACAAATCTTTCTGGAAACCATCCACTCCTCCCCGTGCCAGCATCACCATTCTAGCTCAGGGTCCACTGCTTGTCTAGATTGCAGGAACAGTGTCTTCACTGGTTCCCTACATCCAGCCTTCTCTCTAAACTGTTCTCCAAAGGAAGCATAGACACTCTGAGGTGCATATCTGATGACATCATTTCTCTTGCTAAAAGAGAAATATAAACAATAACAACTCTTCAGTGGCTGCCCTTCGCCCTCAGGTAGGTCCAAATTCTTTTAAATGGACCTACCTGCTCCCACCCGCACACCATCTTCAGGTGGCCTCTGGAAAGACTTCTTGAGTCCTAATGGGCCCCTCTCCTATGTACCCTCCTAGTTCCCATAAAGCTTCTAACACACTCTTTTGGTGGCCTTGTTTCTTTGGTCTCCTCTAGTAGTCTGTAAACTCCTGGAGGACTAGCATTTTGTCTGACTGGTTTCCAACAGCTAGCACTGTGCCTGGCACAAAGAAGGCACTGAATAACCACATGTTAAAGACTAACATTGACCAGTTCCTCTAACATGGGAACTATGATAAAAGCTAAACCAGGCGTTGGAGGTCATTGTGTGCCTTGTGCAATGACACAATGTGGACTTTCAGCAATGGTTAGGAAACCATCCCAACAAATCTCTCAGGTACATAACCATGGAAAATCTAGGGCTAGACAGTCCAATGACTTCAGCCACACAATCTGAAAACAAAAAGGAGCACTAAAATCAATGATATAAGTCTGCTTATGATGATAAACAATGTTAACATTAAGTACATTTTGCCATTAAAGCCATTTCACATAAAGACATTATACCAAAAAAAACCCAATTGTTATAGCAATTAGATTTCTTCATGATCCTTTCCATTTTTTAAAATCCATGTTTGCATTTTTCTTTAAAAAGTTGTAATCCTAACATACATATATGGCGAATTTTGTGTTATTTTGTATAGGTTTTCTCAAGTGGGTACACAGTCTTCATATTTGTAGTTTTAATGCCTGAGTAAATGCCATCAAGTTAATGTATCATACTTAATCATATTTAGGTAGTTTCTAATCTTTACTAATTTAAAATAATGCTGTAACAAACATAAAATGATTTCCTTCTTTTCGAATTAGGAAAGAATTTTTTCTCCTTATCTTAGAAGACTATTTCACTATGTTAAACCTGCAAGAACACATACTTGGAACACCATCTGCAAAACAATACCCAAAACAGTGGCTAATGTAAGAATGGACCAAAACAGGGCTTGCAAATCAGAACACATGCAGGAAAGTGGGGTATGAGTGGCAGCGGAAGGGAAGAGAAGCTGCAGAAATGGAATTTAGAATGCGTTCCTGAATGACACGGGAGGAGCATTTCTGGAGTCACTCTTGCCACTTAGACAGTTAACAAAGACACTACCTGCAGCAGTCCCTGTTATGGAACCAGATAAGGCAGTGGCGAGTGGACCATCTCAGTAGCTCTGAGCATGCAGCAGCTTTCCTAGCAAGGTGGCTAGGGGTCAGATTTAGACATAAAGTGTAGATGGCATTGGGGCA
The DNA here is from genome assembly GCF_029289425.2 of Pan paniscus. Classification (NCBI taxonomy): domain Eukaryota; kingdom Metazoa; phylum Chordata; class Mammalia; order Primates; family Hominidae; genus Pan; species Pan paniscus. The sequence goes on from NC_073253.2 coordinate 108,434,360, forward strand.
GCAAAGGATTCTGGCCTGTTTCCAGTAGTTGAGGTACTAGAAAACAAGAGAAAGAGCAAACAAGGGTAGATGGGGGATTGCCAGGGCAGAAGATTTATTTATGAGGGATATATTGGGAAGGGTTAGCCAGAGAAATAATAGAATCCCAACCCACTCTGCCTATGACAAGTGGCCACTCAACCACATTTCCTCCTCACCCCCAAGTCTGGCCCTTGCAGAGATAGCTAAACTTCTGCCAACAACCGGATTCCTTTCTATAATTAAATTTAATTCAGCACTCATGTAAATATTATTTCTCACACTACTGTCTTCTATCATTGTTGCGTTAACCTCAACAATTTTACCATTCCACTTCCACTGTCAAAGAATAATAAAATCCTCAAAAATACCCACTCTTAATTAACATGTTCTATTTTCTTTTCCTCCTATCCTACCCTCCTGCCTTTTACCAGAAGGCAAAGGGGATCTAAAGTCTTCCTGCAAACACAGAGCTGTGGTCTCAAGTGATTACAGTCCCATTTCTATCTCTCTCATTTATCTTATCAAAAAAATCTTATAACAATATTTACACATACTCTAAGAAGCCAGGTAACTGTTAAGACTTAAATTCAGCAGAGCTTAAACAAAAGAAGAGCAAAAATGATCCAGAAGTCATAATTTACTGTTAAAATGCTACTATCTCATGTACCATCCCCCATACCACACTCTTCCATGTCTCATTCAATACCTTACAGAGACCCTTTAAGAACACAGGCTGCGCTTTCAGCAATAACTGACATCCCTGTAAATCCATGTAATGTTCAGAATATAAATCCAGTGCTCTCTGCTGTCCATATAGCACCATTAATCTTATGAACAGTACCACAGAACACCCTCCCCCAGCCCCCTCCATCTGCTTTAAGTAGGGCAAGTGTTTTACTCATGTTAATTGTTCTGACAGATGAGGATCAACACTGCTTTAATCCATTTGCAGCCTAGCACAGGGAACATTTGTCTTCTCAAATGCTGTTAGGGGCAAGTACACTGGCTGTTAGTAACACGAGAAGTACTTCAGGCAGTGCTCAGTACTCTGAAGTGACTGGCTCTGCTTTCCTCATAGAGGGAATGCAAAGGAAATTCTTCCCAAAATGGGTTCAAGATGTTCTGGCTGCCATTGTGGTTGTGTGTTGATCCTTTAAAAACAGCAGATAGTAGAATTTTATTAAACTAAGACACACTGAATCAATTTCTATTGATTTCTTTTAAAATGCCAGTGTATCTTCTCATTTACCAATTAATAACATGCAAGTTCTCGAAAAGACAAAAATGAATGCAGTTGAATTTTTCAAAAGGATTTGCTGTAAAATGCAACAGCCCAATTAGGAACCACACACATTTTGCAATGATATACCTAGCACCAATTTATAACACACACAGGGAACATTAGAGCCAAGGCCTGCTGTGTTTACAAGAGCATGGGCCTTAGATACAGGCACACACCTGTGTCCAAATTTCAGCTTCACCATCTTTTGTCTTCTCAACCAGCTGCTATGGGTATTGCAGGAATCCCTGGTCAAGAGACATACATACCTAAACATATACATACCTACATCTTGGTTCTGAATTACCTGAAGATGTAGCTTCAGACGATGTGCTAAATACGCCCTAGAGATTTCTATTCTCACCCCAGAAGTACAAAGAGGATTTCCATGGAGAATGAATACAGTGGCCCGACAGCCTCCTCCCCCGATTTTAGGAAGGGGTCGTCTGCCTGGTCTCCATGAGAAGTACTTCTTTATCAGCATCTGGACTTCACGGGCCCATCTCTACTACTTATCGTCACGTGTTTTTTTATTTGCCATGTTCTCATTTCTACTCCCTTTGTTTTATTGCTATTTCTTCTTCAATTCCACCCTGTCTCCCGTGCTTCCAATTTATAATAATAATCTTATACATTTCAAGACTTCAGTACAGCGCTTCAATCTCAGAAATCTAATGAAGAAAAACAAATATGGCATGACTCAGATTGATGGAATATATTGTACAGAGAACCCACCAGAAAAACCCACTTGTTACCCCTTATAGGCAGGATTACTGATTTCTTCCTTCTGCCCCTCCTAGGCTTTCAATGCTGTTCAGGGTGCCTCGATGAGATGAGAGTAGATGGAGACTATTCTTCTAGTTTGGGGGCTCTTTCTTCTTCAACTTCTGGGTAAAAGCACGTCCCAAGATTGACCACTTAACAAAAATGCTTACTGACATGAGAGAAGTTTATGTTATAATGCCAGCCATTTTCTGGCAAGCCATTTTTGCCCAAGAAGAGTATACATTTACGTATATGTTAGATCTCAGCAGTGTAAAAGAGATCAATTTTTCCTCTATACAATAGAGAATATTAAAACATTAATGGCATGTCTATCTGGATGTGGGATTTAAGGTAATTTTTAATATTTTTCTGACTTTCTACATTTTATATAATAGTTAACAATTACATTTTAATCAGAAAAACAAAATAATTATGTAAGATACTTATGTCCTTCTAACTCCATTCAGCACCCTACTTTGAAAGTCATCATTTATGTGTTTACAGTTTAATCTAAAATCATCCAAAAGTCAACTCTAATTTTGAAGAATCAAAGATTCCAACCTCCCAACTTGATTAAATTAGATCAATGCTGCAGTGCCCTAAAAACCTATATTCTTATATTGAGACCAATATATCTCTATGTGAACGATGATGCTTATTAAAGACAACCTAGTCTAAACTCCCAGAAACAGGCAATTTAGACTATTCCTAAACATGAATTTTGACGGGAAGCTTTGATTTTCAAAAAGGAGTTTTCCTCATTCTGCTGCTTACAGAAAGCCTGGATGTGCACAGGCCTCTTTAAGACCATTATCAGGCAAATTTTAGACCAGCACTATCGGTCAGAACACCATTACCAGCCTTGAAATGTACTGATTAGAATTTAGAAAAGGATTCTGAAGAGATTCACTTTTACTGGGACTCAAAGAAATTTGGCTAGGCTGTTTTATTGTTTATAATCATAGAGGTAAATATTTAGGAAAATAAAAGACAACATGTTATGAACTCCAAAGAGTTATCTAAATGAGTAGGATCCAACAAAAGTACCTTGCCATCTATAACTGTAGAATACTATAGAAAGGAGAGATAATGCACAATAATCTTAGCTACCTTCTGACTGTGCACCTGCTGTCAGAAAAGTGGGGTCAAATCTGACTCTGCTTCTCTGGGTTTGTTTTCTCAGCTACAGGATGAGGTAACTAGTCCCCAGAGAGGAATAAGTGAGATGTGTAAGAACAAATGAAAATGTAACAAAAGGCAAACCTCAAACCAAAATGAAGATCATCTGCCTGGAGAGTTCCCTTCTTCACATATAAAACTCACAATTACAAAACCAAAAATAGAAAAAAAGAAAGAAAACAAGCTCTCAGACACTGTGCTGAAGTATGAGTGAGTCTCCTTACCTATGACTGCAGCTCACTGTAAATTCTGAGGCCCAGGGGGGTTTATAACAGTTGCCACACAGATATGTTGCTCTCCGAGGACCCCATTCCCTATCAGGTGCATTATCTGCTCATCAGCATCACTTGTTCCTTCCCACAGCTGAGCCAGGCCCTCATGTGCTAACATGGAGGAGAGGTGTCCTGCTCCCTCTGTCAGCTCCGTGGGTTTAGCTGGAAGCATCCTGTGTGTAAGGTAAAGCCACAACTCTCTTCTTCACCAGAGTTGTTCCTTACCTGTCAATTTTGTTTCTATTTAAGGGTGATTTCACCCCCACCAATGAAATGCTTTTAAGGGGGTTTTTATAGTAGAGAAGGGACTGAACTGCATTTACACACATTATACAGATTCTCTTCATTCAGTTAGTATTTACCGGATGGCCTCTGCAGCTTGGTATCTGTTCTTCCATTACTACAGTCAAGCCAGACCCAGTGTTCTAATGTGGTTAAGTGGGCACATACCCTTTTTCCTCAGAGCACAATAACGAGATGGTAAGTGACTCACTCAAAACACACATATTGGGTGTCCACTATGCACCAGGCATTCTGTTAGGTATGGGAGTAAAAGATTAAGATATTCTCCTAACTTCAAAAGGCAAGGCTTTCAGGAGGCTGAGGTAGGAGAATAGCTTGAACCTGGGAGGCGGAGGTTGCACTGAGCCAATATCGTACCACTGCACTCTAGCCTGACAACAGAGCCATACTCTATCTCAAAGAAAAAAAAAAAGAGCAAGCCTTCAAAAGCTACATGAAGATACTCACAGGGAAATACTAATGCACTTGATACTTCCTTTCACATACAACATATGTCACAGTGAGTTTTGCATTTACATGCCAGTCTTCATACCTGTTGGTGAACTTCTGTATTTATCTACTTCCGGTGCCTCGCACAAGGCCTGGCACACAGGGGCACTCAATGCATGCGCATCCAATGAGGAACTGACAATCCAGATGGCGGGAAGGTATAAACACCCAATAGCCACACTGTCACAGGAGGCTTGTGACAAGGCCATAGTGAAGGTCTCAGTAATGTGCCACAGACAGCACAGGAGAGTTCAGTGCAGTTCCCATTTGAGATAATTCGGGAAGATTTTCTTGGAGAGAAGACATTTGAGCTAAGTTTGGGAGAAGGATTTCAACAGGGAGGAAGAATGAGAGCTGGGGAGGGTGTCCAGGTGGGCAGAGCACCTTAAATGGAAACATGATAGGATTTATACCAGGTCCGTGGCTGCCAGATGATACGCCTCACGCAGTGGGGGCTCCAGATCTCTCAGCGGCCCCATCTGCTCCTCAGTGTAATTGATTTAAAAGGTCAGCTCCCTTATACTCCTGAGACAAGAGCTCTGATTCACACCAGAGAGGTCTGGAAAATCTAAGCTGTGTGTGCGTGTGTGTGTGTGTGTGTGGAGGGGAAGGAGACAGAGAAATGTCTTTTAATAAGCTTCTCTAAATTTTAGCTTTTTCAGTATGTGCAACTTAATTCAAATCTATCTTTTCTTCCTTCAGGTACCAGGTCAGAGAAAATTTGTCAGACTACTCTTAAAAACATTCTTTCTTGTCTCAGAAGAAAGGAGTGTGGATTGGTATTATGGCCTCTAATGGAAACATGGTGACAAAGTCGGCTACCTCCCTCCCCCAAACATCCCCCTCCCAAGGGTTTTGGTTCCAAATAAGCCTGGAAGGGGACATTCATTGGCTGCGTCAAATTACAATCCCCCCTCAGCTGCATTAATTGGAATACTGTATCTAGCACACAGCAGGATGAGAGTCTCATACGCAGAGAGAGTTGGGCATCTGGAGAAGTGTGCAGACCCAAACAGCCCATTTCAAGAGCACCAGGGGCAAATGGGACCAGTCCAGAGGGATGGGAACTAGCTGGAAAACATGACTAGCAAGGGCAAATGGTCAGAATTCTCTAGGTTCTCTCTGAAGCAAAACTTGTGGGGAGAAAGGGGGCCAAAGGAATAGAGGGCTGACACCCATTAGCCCTTTCCACATGACTGCTGCTCTCCTCCCTCCTCTGCCCACCCCCACCCATCTTCACAATTCCCCATGCAATTTTTCGGTTGTGCAAACTGAAGCCCAAAGAGCTTAGAGTATCCAAAATCACAATGCTGGTAAGTAGAATGAAATGTCTGATGCCAAAATCAATTTTTATTCCCCTCTAAAGCTCATTAGGGGAGACAGCTGGCATTTAATTTTTAAAGTGATCTCAAAAGAACTGTAATCTCTTAACATTAGAATTTGCTCTTATAAGATTGTTTTCCCACTTATTAGCACCATGCATTTGTTGAGACGGATTTGGATAATATCGATATTCTGACAGAACATAATGGGATAACTCAGGTCCTTAACCCAAAGCTCTCTTTCTATTTAAGGTAGTCTAAAAGAGCTACATCAGCATCTGATTCTTCACCACCTACCCTCCCTGAAACTCAACTGGTTTTCCATATGCTAAGCATAACTTATTTTTTCTGGTTTGGATGGGCTAGAAAGATGTTGGAAGAAAAATTAGACCAACTTGTAAAACTTTACTTTGCTGATCTATGGAATAGCACACTTTTCCCACATATCAGTTTAGTTTCTTTTTTCGGTTTTTTTTTTTTTTTTTTTTTTGGAGACAGAGTCTTGTTCTGGTGCTCAGTGCTGAGATCATGGCTCACTGCAGTCTCCTGGGATCAAGCAATCCTCCTGCCTCAGCCTCTCAAAGTGCTAGGATTATAGGTGTGCACCACCACGCCCAGCTTATAGCAGTTTGGTTTCTATAACCCTATAGGAACAGAGGTCAACAAGGATTATTTTTATTAAAAATATCAAAAGAAGAGATGGACAGGTATAAGTAAAGTGGTTAAGTCTGAAACTGTAGAACATAGAACTTCTGGGTAAAATCCTTAGAGTCCACTGATGGAGGTGTGTTAGAAGGCTAACAGCTTCAACTTCACATCTCCAATTCTATAATTACCAACTGAAATAGATGGGCAAACCACCTTAACTTTGTATAAAGTACTCATGACACACACTGTGCAGTGGGAGAAGGAAAGAAAATGTTAGCCTGAGAGTAACTTTGTATTTGACTACAAACCCAAATCTTATCTCCTCCACCTTTTTAACTGAAAGGGTCAAGAGAGAAAAGGCTGCAAAGGCACCAGGGAAGCTGGGGAAAGCCTGAAGGATAATGCACAACCACACCACGTTAGGCCACTCCACGTGGAGACAGCCTCTGCACGATGGTTCAAACATCAACTTAATGAAGAGAGAGTGGGCATAAGGGGTTGAATTCATCCAACTTTGAATCCTGACTATCTAAGCTGTCTCTAACATGAGGTCCCAATTCTCTAGTAATCAGAGGGGTTGAGAGGGTGAGGAAGGAGAGTTGTAAATGGGAGTGGACTTACTTTATGCAGTCAAATCTTAACAAGACACAAGCCCTAGAGGAAACAACTCTATGGACCTGAAAACTGCAAACACACACACACACCACACAAATTGTTCTGACCAGCAAAGAAGGCATGAACACTTGACTTCCTAACAAGGGTCCACAGGCAGAGACCATCTATCTTGTTTGAAATTCTTAAAATCCTGGTTACATGATTCTAAAATTCCTGGACACATGATGTTCCAACCCACAGGAGATTAGAAGTAGCAGACTGAAAGGCTAGAGAAAGCTACACAGATATCAGCAAGAACTGACAGCTGACAAAAAGGTAAGAAAGAGAATCATTATTCTCAAAAGTGAGCATATTTTAAAACTCAGCAGTCTAGGGAGCATTGAGAGGAACTAACAGCTTTACAAACTTCAACCTCTCTTGAGTCATTGCCATCCCCAGGCATGTGAAAAATAATTACAAGTGTAGGAAAGAAATACAGCATAGTAGCGTAACATATTAAAGAGATTTAGGAATTCTAGTTCACATTAAATTCATTGAGAATGAAGCGTGCTGTAGCATGACACTCTGCAATCTTAGGGTATAGTAACAGAGGCCATATAAGGAAATGAAGGAGGAGGTCACCCCTCCTTCAGTAAGTTGAATTCTGGATTCCTTAATTTGAGAAGGAAGAGCAATTAAGTGTATATTCAGATGAGAGCCACCAAGACCCTGAGGAGATCTGAAAACAAGGACTGTACGATTTTTTTTTTTAAGTGCAATGACAGTGGCATTGAGGGGCAACAATGCATAAACCTAGTTTGTGGGACTGACTGAGAGCTGCTGCTGAGGCAGGATAGAGGTCCCTGGGATTTCCGGGGTATTAACATGCCTGTGCGGCAATGGATCCTTGCAACTACTACAGGTGATCTGACCACATCTACACAGTATCCCTGGCTCAGTCTTTCAGCCCTGCTTCTCACACAGGGAAATCCAGAGCGTGGGTGGCAGGGGACGTGCCAGCAGGAACTTGAAAACACAGTAAGTGCAGCTCCAGGGGCTATAGACACATTTTGTTTGATTTGCAGTCTCTCTTCCACCCCCTCATTTGGGCCTGTTTTAAATATGAATGGGTTTGATATAAAAATGTGTTTCTGAATTTCCCAAGGCCCGCAGCAGCCATGGCGACAATGAACTAGAAATGCGGTCAGCCTCCCTGTTTGGCTACTGCCTTCCAAAATTAACACCACTTATTTTTCAACAAAAACAAATCAAACCTCCTAGTCTACTTCATCTATTTAACCTGCCCTGCCTGGCACTTGAGTGTGTAAAGCCTGCCCTACAGCAACACTTGATGTAAATGCAACTTAAAATATTTTTATATTTAAGATCAACACATATATTAGAGAATAAAGCAAAACACATACTAGAGAAAACATCTACCTATTAGCCCTGGGATGTCGAAAAAGCTTCAAGCCTATGTACCTTTTCAAGGGTCACCATGGGCACTTTGCTTACTGAGGGGTAGAGGTTTCCTATCTTGCTTTATTTCAGAGCAGTGGTTCTCAACCACATGCAAGTTTGTTCCCAAAGGACATTTGGGAACAATGTCTGGAGACATTTCTGGTTTTCACAACGGGAGGAGGATAGGGGGAGCTACTAGCATCTACTGGGTAGAGCCCAGGGATACTGCTAAACATCCTACAATAAACAGGACAGCCCCCACAACAATAATTATGTGGCAGAAATCCTACTTTAGCAGAAATCCTACTTTAGGAAAGTTTTCAGGAAGTGCTGGCCTATAAGATACAGGATACTTTGAGGCTCCTCAACATCTGCCCCAACCAAACCATTCCAAACTCATTTAAACTTTCACCTCCTATAGTTTATCCTCCACTCCTCATATGCCCCATCACTACTAGCAGTTTTTTTCAACTTTCACCTCCCAGGTTCAAGCAATTTTTGTGCCCCAGCCTCCTGAGCAGTTGGGATTACAAGCATGCACCACCATGCCCAGCTCATTTTTGCATTTTTCGTAGAGATGGGGTTTTGCCATGTTGGCCAGGCTCATTTTGAATTCTCGCCTCAAGCAATCCGCCTGCCTCGGCTTCCCAAAGTGCTGGGATTACAAGTGTGAGCCACAGCACCCGGCCTCCTCTGTTTCTTTTTAAGAAGATGAGGATAAAAGCACTGTCAACTCACTGGGTTCTTCTGAGGATCAGAGGAACCCAGGATATTTCAGGGCTTAGTCAAGAGTTTTCCATGTTCTGGGGCTCCCAAACTTACCCTAGAAAAGAAAGCTGTAATAAAACATACCGTGAAACCCCGTCTCTACTAAAAATACAAAAAATTAGCCGGGCGTGGTGGTGGGTGCCTGTAGTCCCAGCTACTTGGGAGGCTGAGGTGAGAGAATGGCGTGAACCCAGGAGGCGGAGCTTGCAGTGAGCCTAGATCACGCCACTGCACTCCGGCCTGGGCGACTGAGTGAGACTCCAACTCAAAAAAATAAAAAAGAAAGAAAGAAAGAAAACATACCAACAAAAGCAAACACATGCACCTGTGGCCAAAATAGAAAATCAAAGACTCTCTCACATCACAAATGTGAGCCATACTTTAGACAGAACCCACGTTACAAACAAGGCCCCTTATAGTTCTAGTGCATGCTCAGAACAAATTGAGGGGCAAAGACCTAACAAGAGGGGCATCAACAAATCTGGTATGTGGCCCTGCTCAAGCATGATCCTGTTATCATTCTAGAAAGGGGAAAGCAGAAGTAAACCAAGCCACAAATGAGCCTCTCTCACTCCCGGGGTTTTTGAAAAGGGGATGTAAAAGAGGCCATGTATTATTTACAGCTGAGGAAGCAAGGACCTCAGATGGTACTGAAACAACGAATATAGCCTATATCAATGCCAGCTTGTCCACATTACATGCAAGCCTTGTGGTTGTCTCTGGATGCCCCATTTTCTATTACAAATTCATCACAACCATGATTGGATACTGTCAAGCTTCACAAAAAGACAAGAGCCAGCTGTCAAACTAAATTCTTCTCATTGTTTACCAAAAGGAGGCAAAAAAGATTCTAATTATTCTAGCCCCACGAAACAGGTAAATCAGAAACACAGAGTCACATGTTCTGCCATACAACAACTCACAGTTAGAATTTACTCTGCTTCCAAGGACAGCCACAGTGACTGCAGGGGTATGGCTGCAAAGTTCATATTATTTAATAAGCAAACTGGATCAAGAGGCTGAAGGCTTTATGTTTTCATATTTATTAAGTAAAGATGTATTCGAAACACAAAAGCAGAGAGGGGAAGGGAAAATCATGGTTGAGGGCACACATGCTTTTCAGAGGAGTATGGTATAAAGAGACCAGCCCACATCTAACCTGAATGTCACTTGTGATGTAGTATGCACACATCACCCTGTTTAATCATGATGTAGGCCTTTAAAGTAGATGCTGTTGATTCTTCTCATCTTACAAGTGTGATATAACTGAGTCTCAGAGGAAGAATAATGTGCCCAGGGCCACACAGCTGGTCAGTGGCAGAGCCAGGAATTGAGATGTCTACCTGACTCCATAGTTTTTAATTTAGATAAACTCTAAGCTTATCTAACTATAAAAACAGAGCAAAGAGTATTAGGAAGCCAGTATTAGCTAACATAAATGAGAAATGGATACTAAGCAAGAGAAAGTAAATGTGAGAAGGGGAACCCTTGTTACTCTGTGAGACACAGCTGACCTTGGTGCAGCAAGTTTTCTGAATGCAAAGCCCAGAGACAGCTTCACCTCGGAGGAGTGAGGCCATCTACCAAGCCCTGGGAAAAGGAGCACCTGAACAGAACCGAGACAACCTCAGGCTTGCTTCAAGCCCGTGTTCACAAAATAATCCAATGTGTGCACTGAGCCCAGTGACAGCTGCTGCCCTCACCTTGCCCTACATGTCCTCTTTGGAAGAGCTGGCATCTTATATCACAACTCGACAGTCAGCTGCCCCTTAAACAGTGAGACTCTCAGTTATGGCTCTGAGGGAAGGACTTACTAGAGACCATCTCCATAGTTTCATAGGTCAGAAGAAAGCACCTTTGAAGTGTTAGCCCAATTTTACATTTAAACAGAAGAGAATGCTTCTTGAAGGATCAGATGATCAAAGCAGAGATTGACCATGCTGGTCTGTAAAAGTATGCCCTTTAGGTGTAAGCCCATTTTACAGACAGCAAAACTGAGTCTGAGAATTTAACTGGATAGGCCATCCAGGTTCACTATGACTTGCTTAAAAGCAGTGTTGGACTCAGGTGACTCTAAGCCTCACAGTCTATCACTAGGTTGCACTATCTTACCCCTTTATAGTCACACAATACAGAATAAATAAAAGTGAATCAACTGAGTGGATCAAAATAAAAATAGAAGTAAATAACTTGAGCAAGCAGGAGGCTGGCTCCAAGTGCTCAGAGTCTAGTGGAATCACTGTTTAACCTTTGAAAAAGGAAGTAGGTTAAATTTAAGGACATGGATGGATACTACCAAATTTAAATTAAATAGGCAAGTCACTCACTTTTAATTAGCCACAATCTTAATTAAGCAGCCACCTATAAAAAGCCCAGTAACCACCATTACCAGTGAAGCTATATAACATTCCTGCAGGAGAAGATCCAGGCTTGGCTCTTGGATGTAGGTTATCTAGAGAGCCTCATTAGTCCACTGAGATCCCACTGGCTAATGGACCACTCAGGGGCCTGTGTCTGCCTGAAGTACCCAGCCTCAGTCTCAGCCTAGCCACTTGTAGCCCAACACCCCTCAACCTACAGTCTTCTGTTAGCATCTGATTAGGTGTTAAGGTGTCTATAAGGTCCCCTTATTTCCTGCCTGGGCAGCTGCTATAACAGTCTTGGCCAAACTGCAGTTGTAAAGTGAACTAAGTCCATAGCTAATACGTCAGGTGATAAGATGTGAGAGAACTAGCTGTCTTTTGCTTGTGTTCACAGCCTGCTCTAAACTGGTAGGGCTCTAACAAGCCACTTGATCTATTTCCCCAAGGAACTAAAAGGTCTACTGGAAAGGATGATAACAACAAATAGTGGTGGCAGGCAATCGTGCTTCCCTAGATCCAGGCTCTCTGGCCTACATAGCAAAGGCAAAATCACATGCGGAAGGAGGGGCTATAAGGATTCTCCAAGTGTTAGGAAGCTTTAAATGATGCACACCAAAGGAGGAGCTTAAAATACCAAGGAGAAAGTCTCCAGATTAAAACAAAGAAAAGCCCTCATTCTAAGGGGGAAAACTTGTTCCTGAATCACAGCTAAAGAATGTAGAGCTATTCAGTATTAGTGTCCCTTCTGCTGAAAAAACCAAACAGACAAAACAACTACAAAACTTAGAATGGGGTGGGGTGAAGAGCAGGAGCTAGCACAACAATGCAGAGATATCTGAATGGTTTCAAAATCTCAGCATGTCGAGCTGCAAAAAGGTGGTGCCAGGAGAACCCAGGGCAGGGGCAAGAGGAAGTGTATGAAACATCCTCTGAGTGGATTCCCTTACTGGGTGTGGGGAACAAGGGATTGTCTAAATCTGAGAGGCAGACAAAAATAAATGTCTCTCAAGCTTACCATCTCTTGAACACAGCCCCATTACCATGTGCATGGCCATCTGCAGGACCAAGGCAAGTACTCTGAAGTGGGCAAGGAAGATGGAGTGGAGGGCAGAGCATGGTGCCTGGCACGAAGCAGGCATGACCCTGATAGCTGGATCTCAGCAGCAGGCTGGAAGGGCCCATCCTCTCTGGATTATATAGATGACTTAAAATGAACAGAAATCGTCAAATCCAAAAACGATAATCACCTCCTTTTAGCATTCTCCATTACATTCAAGTTCTCAAGCATCACCGAGCAGAAGGTAGGAGGCTGCTTATCTGCCTTTGCTCCTGGTCTCTTCCCATCCAATGTTAGAAGTGGGAAAGGCTGGTCTCCCCCATCTGCCTCCGCACCAGTACTCCACATTTTTCTGACCCTTCTTCTTCCTCTTGGGTTTGTGAGCCTGGGCTTTCCTTCTGTCATTCTCTTCTTCTATCTCTTCATAGGAATAAGAGGAGGTCCCCTCACTTTTTAACATCTCTCCTTCTGGCCACAGCCTAACCAGGAACATCGTTGGTCATTGTGGGGAAACTGGCCCTGGAGGCCCATCCTAGGCATGGCCCTACCGAATCCAGAGGGCACCTAGAAGCCTTCCTGCTGGGCCATGTTCCTTTAGACAGGTGGAAGCCCTCAGCTGAGCAAAGGGGAGAAACAGGAGTGCAAGGGAACTGAAGATGATAATCATGGGGCTCTCTGACCTCACAGTGATGCAGGCAGAGGTTTCCTCGCCACATCTCTGTACATCAGAGAACAGAAGGAAGCCAGGTCATGGGGCTGAGGATGGGCGACTTGATTTTTAAGACAGCAGGATGCAACAGTTTCTTTTTTCTAGGACAGTTAAAGTGACGCAATTGATTATAGAACAGCGATGAGAAAGAGCAGCCCCCAGTGGGCCACCACTCCCCATGAAGGCCAAAGGCTTTAACACCTTGATTTAGGTGTAGTGTCAAGTTGTTGTTTTTCTCTCTTCTATGGGACAATGTTGGACTTTAACTGATTCAACAGAAATTTCTCAAGAATGTCTGCATGTACTAAGTACTGTACAAGCCCTGGATAAGTTAGGTTACCACCATGCACACCTACCTGCTGGATGCCTGGATTTCTTTATGACGTATGGAAGACAGATTCAGTCATTTGTCAAATATGACCATTTTTTGTTTTCCCCCCACCACAGAACTAGAAGATGATGTTTATGTCACTTTTTGAGCTTAGATCTCATTCCAATGTGCTGGGGCTAGTGCCACATGCCCCTTCCTTCACCATGGCACCCACCCACCAGGCTCTAAGGAAGCACCCACACCTGAGAGTAACCAAAGACAATACCTGAAATGTTTTGGTAAGGCCAAGCTATTAGATCAAGGTCACTCTTTGAAAACACCTTTGAGATGTGCAGTCTAGAAGGCTTTCCCTTCAGAAAAGAACATTCTCTGGACAACCTTGTTGTCAATGTTGATAAACTGTGAAACACAAGGTACTGTTCTTTCACTAAGAAATTTTCCCTCTTCTCAACATGGGATTACATATTGTCTGTGGGAAATTTGTGAGTTATGAAAAAGCATATGCAGAAAATAGCACCTATACCCCCTACCTATTTACAATTAGCATATGTCTTCGTGTGTACTTGTATATGTGGATTAAAGACACACATGCATGGGCTTTGGATCAGGTGTGCCAGAAAGAATCCTAGCTCTGAAACTAACAGTGTGATGTGCAATTTAACAAGCTTCACAGTTCGCTTATTATTAAAATGGGAGTTACACCTCCTTTTCCATAAGTTTGTAAGGACTAAGAGATGATACATGCAAAGCACACAACACAGTCCAAACAAGGAAGAACCTGCTAAGCCTCCTTATACCTCCTTCTCCATAGGTTTATCAACTAAGAGATGACACATGCAAAGCATACAACACAGTTCAAACAAGCAAGAACCTACTAAGTAGTAGATGTCAGTATGAAAGTTTTTCCATTAGGCCTTGGGATTGTTTTCTATGGCTGCTGTAACAAATACATGAACTTAGTGGCTTAAACCAACACATGTTTATTGTCTACAGCTCTGGAGGTCAGAAGTCTAAAACTGTTTCGTTAGGCCTAAATCAAGGTGTTATCAGGGCCAGGCTTCCCGGGAAGGCTCTGGGGTAGAATTTATTTCCTCAGCTCTTCCTATTCTAGCTTCTGGTAGCTGCCAGCATTCCTTGGCTCATGGCCCCTTCATATTCAAGGCCAGCAGCACAGAATCTTCCAGTCTCTCTCAGACTCTGACTCTTTGCTTCCATTATGACATCTCTTTCTTCTGACTCTCATTTTCCTCCCTCCCTCTTATGAAGACCCTTTTGATTACACTGGGCCTACCTGGATAATACAGGATAACAGCCTCATCTCAAGATTCTTAATCACATATGCAAAGACCCTTTTACCATGTAAGGTAAAATATTCACAAATTCTGGGGATTAGGACATGGACCTCTTGGGGTGGGGGTGGGCAGGCATTCAACCCAAGAGATGTTCTTACTATATTAAGCTATTTGAGAATGGTAACATGGGGTTGCTGGAAATATTTTCTCCTGTTTGTCTACATTCTTTCCATAAAAGTAACATGTTTGTTGTCAAATTCTCTTATCTACCCTTTTGTCATTTCTCCCACTAACGTTAAGCCTAGGAATTCTCCCCGTATCTTGTCAGGATAGTGTTTGTGTATGCGTGGGTGTGGGTGTATGTACTTCACTCATTGTTACAAATTCAAACGATAGAGAAATACATAAAGTAGGAATAAAATTTGTTCCCCACCTCCAATTCTGTTTCTCCTAGGAAACCGCTTCATAGCCTGAGATCCACTCATCCAGAGTTTATGCTATTCATTCACACACTGCACTTCCATTTGTTTATGGGGTCAATTTGTACACCTAAGTCTATAGTCCAGCTGGGATTTACTTTAGTGAATGCTACATATACACCTAGGAATTCCTCCTCTCATTTGTTTTTTTTCTAAGGAATGATTAACTGAAGCACAATTTGGGTAATAGTTGTTATTTTTCTATGAAAGTGTATTTTGTGACCTATTCCTGTTTTTGTCCAGTACCACACCTGGGGATCATCTACCTGCCAGTTCTACCTCATGTTTACAGGAACCACTATTCACATGGTGGCAGCTGCACAAACTGAAGAAACAGCACTTGGGAAAAATTACGCAGGCTCCAGAGGACTCCTATAGATCTAAGCTTATAAAGTAACATAAACATCATCGTCTAGTCCTGTGATTGGCGGAAAACAAAAAATGGTCATATCTGACAAATTACTGAATCTGTCTTGGATATGTCATAAAGAAATCCAGGCATCCAGCAGGGGGGCATGGTGATAACCTAACTTATCCAGGGCTTGTACAATACTTAGTACATGCAAAACACTCTTGAGAAACGTCTGTTGAATCAGTTAAAGTCCAACATTGCCCCATAGAAGAGAGAAAAACAACAACTTGACACTGCTCAAAAGGCCTCCTGGTCTGCGTGGGGGCTCACTCCCCGAATACCGACAACTTAGGAGGCCCAGGCAGGAGGACTGCCTTAAGTCAGGAGTTCAATATCAGCCTGGGCAACAAAGTAAGAATCTGTCGGTACAAAAAAATAAAAACTAACCGAGCATGCACGTGTGTAGTCCCAGCTACTCGGGAAGCTGATGCAAGAGGATCACTTGAGCCCAAGAGTTGGAGGCTGCAGCGAACCAAGATTACACCACTGCACTTCATCCTGGGTGACAAAGGAAGACCCTGCCTCAAAAAAGAAAAGAAGAAAGGGGAAGAAAAAGAAGAAAGGGGAAGGGAAAGGGAAAGGGGAAGAGAAGAGGCCTCCTGATGCCTTATGATGAGTGATGAATGCTGCTCCGTAGAAAGATTTTGGCAATCTTGAATTCCTTCATCTATAGTCATTCCTCGAGGACTCATTGTGAAAATGAATCTAGATGTAGTGTACAAAGCAAACACAATAAACCAAGGCCAAAATAGCCATAAAATCAACAAGAGAACATGGCCCCCACAGCAGGCCTCACTTCTGTTGTCAGTGACAACATCACAGCCAGGCTGGTGGTTCCACTGTTGGGAGCAGTGATGTTTAACTCTGAATAGAACCAGGCTGCCCCAGAAGCATCCATGCCCATTTCAGATAGTGATTGTGCCCTAGGCTTTCCCAGTGCACAGTGTGGACTAAACATACCAAAGCGTTTGTTGAAGGGAACATTAAAGGAAGCCAGCTCCAAGACCACACACAGATCACACTTGGTGTGAAGACAGCAATGGACCTCGTGAGGGTGTCGATCAATATTCATGCTGCAACAGCAGCATTCTCAACAGAGTGTGCTCGGAAGGGGTGACCAGTGCTCCTTAATGGCACCCAGCATCAGGAATGTAGAACCTCTGCCAGCACATACAGGCAGAAAGCAAATTATAACAACCAGGACACAGTGAGTTTCACTAATAGAATTAGACCTACAATCTGGTATCAACCAGATACAAACTGTCTGCTTAGGTCTGGTGTAATTTACAACAGCCTCAAACATGTTTCTCATCTCTTCATATGACAGGCAGGTTAAACTTTCTCAGTGTCACCACTCCCCTTTAATGCATTTCCAATTGCATGTGAAATTTATCACCCATCTGTGGGCTCTGGGCCTCCTGAGATCACCAGGACTCTGCAAACTGACACAGCCATGGGCCTGAGAAAGAAAGGTAATCTTAAGCACCCTTAGAAGAAATGGGCTGGAAGAAAAAGCCAGATGGAGGGTGCAGAGGACATCCTGGCAAACAGGTCAGTAAGCCATCTCTGGCTCTGGGATGTTTGCTAACAGTTGAAGATATTTTCACTTCTCAAACTCCTTTGACCACAATATTCCCCTTCTCAAAAATCTTTGGTGGCAGTGCCCTTCTGCCTGTGTTCCAAATACCAACATCTGGCTTTCAGGGTCTCTCATCTGGCGCCTCCTCTCTCTCAGCTCCCTCTACTCTTCTACATGTGGGTCATGGTGGTCAAGTCACAGCTGGCTTCTTTTGCATCTGTCACCCCCTCAGGGAGAAGGATCATTTCTCTTCCAACTACTGAAATCCTATCATCCTTAAAGAGCTAGTGCCAAATGACCTCATGCATGAAACCCCACAGGCAGCTCAGGCAGCAGTAGACTTCATTCTTTTCGATTGTTTACTTGTGCCTCGGTTGGCACATAGTGTCTTTCACTGGAGTCATGCTGGGAGTCACTTCTATTGGTGATATACCTATGGATGAGATACTGTAAGTAATGGCAAATATCTTCACTCCCATCTCCCTTGCTTGTGCCAACACCTAGTGCTGGGTTTTAGAAGCATTGGTGGATGGATGAATGACCCTCTTTCCTGACATCAGGCTCTCACGACCTGGGTCACAGTCGGGTGCCCAGGAGGTTAGCAGGTGAGCCCTGATGGAAGTGGGTGAAGTGAGCAGGAGGGAGTAGTAGGGCCCATAGCAACCTGGAGAGGTCATGTCTCATTTACTACCAGGCATCTGCTTCTCAACTCCAGCATTTGTTACCAGGTGGGAATATGGGCCCCATGTTGCTAGATACTATGATTTTGTAAGAAAATCCAGAAATAGGGATTTTTAAGTGAAATATTTTGATGTATAAGGGCTACTTACCAATGTTAATTTAAAAAATACTTGGTCGGGCGCAGTGGCTCACGCCTATAATCCCAGCACTTTGGGAGGCCAAGGTGGGCAGATAATGAGGTCAGGAGATCGAGACCATCCTGGCTAACACGGTGAAACCCCATCTCTATTAAAAATACAAAAAATTAGCCGACCATGGTGGCACATGCCTGTAATCCCAGCTACTCAGGAGGCTGAGGCAGGAGAATCGCTTGAACCGGGGAGGCAGAAGTTTCAGTGAGCCAAGATCACTCCAGCTTGGGTGACAGAACAAGACTCTATCTCAAAAATCAATCAATCAATTAATCAATCTGTGGGCAAACAGAAGCACGTCTGCAGGTTCTGGCTGAGTTTGGGCCCTGTGATCTGGAACCTCCACTAATGGTCTTTGGAACAATTAATTAAGGGTGCCATCCTACATGTAACATTGAAAATAAAAGATGCAGTGTCTGCCCTCATGGAGCTTAAAACCTGGTTCTGGAAATGTAAGATGTATACATGGAAATCTGAGCAAGAAATGGTGGCATATGTTGATATTGTGGAATTAGGACTTCAGACTTTTTGGAGCCAGGGAGCTGTGGTGGGCTGGGGGGTCCACTCCACTGTCACGGGCTTCTTTCTTAAATACATTCTGGGGAGATGGGGAGATGTTGGTCAAAGGAGATATAATTACAATTCAAAAGGGGGATTTTTTTTTTCCTAAACCAGTTTTCAGACCCCCAATTTTTTTTTAAGCCCAAATAGGCAAACAAAGAGAGAGGAGATAGGTGACTGCTTGGGCTAGGGGAGAGGATAGGTAGGTAGCAGGGAAAGAAGTGAAGAATGGCTACTTATGGTTATGGGGTTTCTTTTTTAGGCAGTGAAAAGGCTGTTTGTGGTGATGGACACACAACTCTGAACACACTAAAAACCACTGGATTGTACATTTGAAGAGGGTGAATTGTATGATATGTGAATTATATCTCAAAGCTGTTGAAATCATAAAGTAAAATAAGCTCCCTAGCACACAGGAAGCCTGATGACAGCCAATCTCTTTAATTTTCACCTCCCACTATTTCTTGGGTCATGGGAGGCCAAAACAACAACTAATGATGGCATCAAATATTGAAAACTTACTATGTAGGGGGCCCTATGTATTAAGCACTTTATTCCATTCAAACCTCACAGCAACCCCACAAGGGTGAATTACTATCCTCACTTTATAGTTGAGAAGAAAAGGAAGCAGGGCATTAAGTAATCTGCTCAAGGTCACAGGGGAACTGTGAAGCCAGGACTCGAGCCCAAGGTGGCCAACTCCAGAGCCTGTGCTCTGTGCACCAGGCTATGCTGCGTTCCATAAACCCAGGCAGGAGAGGCGGAGGAAAGCACAGAGGTGACACTCGTGTCATGTGACTACAAGAGTGAAAGTGTGTCTGATAAGCATCTCAGTCCAGCTAAGTGCAAGCTATGGAATGGTGCAGATTAGAAAGGGGGTTAAGAACTGGCGGCCAGCCACGCTGTGCACCTATATAATTCAGTTAACAGGAAAGCTGGTGCACTGCAGGCCTTCTTCGTCATACTATGTATAAGTCTAGCATAAAGCAAGTCTCGTGCCACCCATATAAGGCAGTTCAGCTTGTTCATGTCTTTGCTGGTGTCACTATTTGAGTTTAAAGGGTTTTGGTATCTTCTTTCTGAGCTACTTGATAGCAGGGGTTGTCATTTGAGTCCTTCTTCCCCTGCCACCTCAGCAACTAACACCTAGCAGGTGTTCAAATATTTTAAAGTAAATGAGCCTGGGATAACTTATGTATTTCAAGAGAGAAGGCAGGAACTAAATAATATCTAACCTTTTAGAAATGTACAGATGTGGGGCCAGGCATAGTGGCACACACCTGTAATCCCAGCACTTTGGGAGATTGAGGCAGGAGAATGGCTGGAGCCCAGGAGTTCAAGACAAGCCTGGGTAACATAGTGAGACTCTGTCCCTACAAATAATTTTTTAAAAAAAATAGCCGGGCATGATGGCCTGCACCTGTGGTCCCAGCTACTCAGCAGGTTGAGGCAGGAGGATCTCTTGAGCCTGGGAGGATGAGGCTGTAGAGAGCAGTGATCATGGGCCACTGCACTCCAGCCTGGGTGACACAGCAAGACCCCCACCTCAAGAAAAAAAAAAAAAAAGAATTAACAGACAATATAGATGTAACAAAACTACCTCTGAGGAACACAACAAACAGCTGGCACAAGATTCAGGAGAGAGGCTGGGCTGGGTTGGGAGGCGGGACCACGTAGGCTGAGGTGCATGCAGTGACCTTCAAGTTTCTGAGTTGGGGGTGGGCTCACAAGGGTTGGATGTTATATAGAAATGAAATCAATAGGCCAGGGGCAGTGGCTCAAGTCTGTAATCTCAGCACTTTGGGAGGCCGAGGTGGGCGGATCACCTGGGTAAAACCCCATGTCTACTAAAAATACAAAAATTAGCCAGGCATGGTGGTGTGCACCTGTAGTCCCAGCTACTCTGGAGGCTGAGGCAGGAGAATTGCTTGAACCTGGGAGGTGGAGGTTGCAGTGAGCCAAGCTTGCGCCACTGCACTCCATCCAGCCTAGGTGACAGAGCGAGACTCCGTCTCCAAAGAAAAAAAAAGAAAGAAATGAAATCAATAGAAGAGCATCCTGCAAGGACAGGTGTTAAGTGTGAACCAAGGACTATGACTAATCTAGTGCCGTGTTATCTGAGGTCCGAGTGTAAATAATATATAAAACCACAAGACACACAGAACAGGAGTAAGGCCCTCTTTGTGGGATCAATAATAGAAACCACATGTAGTAAGCTAAATTGCCAAATCTAAAAACAATGTGGGTAGTTTATATAAGGGGTCCTGAACCTGGAGTCCACTTACTTTGAATAGACAAGATGTGCTAATCCCTGAAACTGGACACAAAATTGTATGAGTGTATTTTTTCTGGGAGGAAAGTTTGCTGCTTCCAGATTCTCAAAAGGATTATCTAAAAAGAGTTAAAATTAGGGTTGGAGAGTGAAAGAATCTGAAGCAGTAGCATTGCAGCAGACACTGTGTGCCATGGGCCATAGAGTAAAGTCTCAGGACGCTCTGGTAGAATGGTGAATGGGGTGAAGGCAGTTGGATTGCATCCCCACGTGAATGAGATCATTATTACCCAATGATTGCCAGCTTGCTGAAGTAAATGAGGCCAAGGAGAGAGAACAATGTAACAGACCACCAAGGTTAATACCATCCTCTCCTCTCCATGCCTGACTTTCACAGGAATGAGTGACACCACTCCAAACATCCTGAACTTTCTGAAGACAACCCTGAAACCCAAGGGGGATATTTTTCTGGCTTCTTCCCGGTGAAGGCTATTGATTTTGAAAGATAAAAGTGGCCAAGCAACACATATGGGTATCTGAAACAGAATTTTTATTTTTAGGAACCGTGTGTGAGACACTAGAATGATGGCTCCTAGCTGGGGAGAAAGGGCATTTCATGAGCACAGGTGGAAAGAGTTTTGCCATGGATGAAGTGACAAGGTAAGTTTTAATGTGGAATTTGGAAAGTGGAGGAAGACATGTAAAATTTATATCCTAGCTACAGTGGAAGACAGTAAATATGACAGGTTACCACAGAAGGAAGGGATTTCAAACCTAATAGGAAAAAATAAAAGGGAGCTGGAATCTCATTATAAATGCATAGTCTGTGAGTAGTAAACATCATGAATTTGAAATTATAAAGGAAAAGTGATCTCATGCAAATATAGCAACGGGCAGGTATAGTTTGTTCAATGAAAGCCATTCAGATGGAGGGCTCAGGACAGCAGCTCTGTGGGTCAAGATCACTTGACAGTGAACCACGAGTTGCTGTGAGGATACATCACTGCCTGCCTGCAGATCCCCTTCCTGTTAGAAAGCACAAGACTATACAAGAAACAGTGGTGGTAGGGGTTCCTTCTAACACCAAGACTATCTGGTTCAACTTAAAAAAACATTCTCCCATATTGAACTTCCCTGTTCCACTTAGTTAGGCTAGACCTCAGGTCTGCACAGCAGACTGAGCTGACACAGGAAGCCCCTTCTCCACTGAGAAACATATGGAAATGTCGGATACAACTTAAGTTAAAAAGCAAACAAAGAAAAGCCTAGCCAACGTTATAAGCAAAAGGATCTATCCCCAGAAATAAAGAGAAATTTCAAAGAGCAAATAGGGGGATTTGAAACCAGATGGTGCCCAGGTGGCTACCTAGGTGAGGCCAGCAGTGAGGCCTGAAGACACCTCATCTTGCAGGAAACTGGTGCTGTGCCAGAAGCAGGGAAGGGATTTCATTAGGCAAAAAATCTTTCAATGCATTTGGCTTTTCTTGAACACTAACTTGACCATGTAGTAGATAAAGGGTTAACATTCTGCCATAGGTGATCTGCAGGTTATTTGGAGTATGATGGATGAAGACCAAACAGTTAAATTCTTATATGGAACCCCTTACACAGGGGGAAAAAGCCTCGGATGTATCCATCTATATGCTTGGAACTGGAAATAAGAAACTACTGGCCTGGCTGGGCACAGGGGCTCAGGCCTGCAATCCCAGCACTTTGGGAGGCCGAGATGGGAGGATCACCTGAGGTCGGGAATTTGGGACCAGTCTGACCAACACGGAGAAACCCCGTCTCTACTAAAAATACAAAATTAGCTAGGTGTGGTGGCACGTGCCTGTAATCCCAGCTACTCGGGAGGCTGAAGCAGGAGAATTGCTTGAACCCAGGAGGCAGAGGTTGCAGTGAGCTGAGATTACGCCATTGCACTCCAGCCTGGGCAACAAGAGCAAAACTCCATCTCCAAAAAAAGAAAAACAAAGAAGAAACTACTGGACCACAGCACAGTGTGGTATCCCACCCTCCATAAATCTAGGGCCCCAAGTCAGATGAAGTCCTAATCCATGGCTCCTTCTTGGTGACTTTAAAAACCCGAGAACCGACTAGCTTTTGCTTTTCTCCCCAGCTATAGGTTTTGCTTAACATATTTCTTGCATTTCAGAGTCAATGCTTTTGACATGCTCATTTTCCAAACTTTTATGAAAACTTGAAAAAAATATTAAAAATATGCTCTAGATTTTATGTCAAGCCTTGATTTTTAGGTGCTCCTATAACTTCAAAGTAATTTAATTATGCAGGAAGGTTGGTTTAGTAAAGGTTCATTAATGCCCAAGACAACATTCCTTTCTCCTTAAAGGGGAAAAGTCTTATTCTGCTAGAGGGCTAGATTAAAATCAGCAAGTTTTTACACTTAAGCTAATTGAGACCAGGGGAGCCAGGAATGAAGTGGTTTCCTGTCCGGCCATCCAAGTAACACGCTGTCAGGCAGGCTACACTCACTCCAGCCAATAAAGGGGCAACGGCAGCAAGGAACGACCCCACAACCCCATTTTCATCGCTCCTCTTTCCCTCCCAGTTTTTACTGGCTGCCAGCACAACCCAGTCAACAGCAAGCTTTCCTTTACCACACAGGCTTTCCTCCTTCCCTGGACCTGCTCAACCCCAGACTCCATTACAAATTTCCCCGTTAACCGAAGCCACCAAAATCTGCTGTCTGCCTTCCTTGCCTTAGACACTTCTGAATGAATTGTGATTAACTGATTCGATGTTCAGTTTTGCAAAAGGGGGAAAAAAAAAAGGAAGGATGGGGAAGAAGCTCAAAACAAATAAAGCAATCCCGGGGTTCTGCTGGAGTGCACACGGAGCTTCTATAGGAAATGACTTTTTACTAGTCCCTTAAAAAACTTGCTTAGGCCAAGCAGCCACTCTTTATCTAGATTTGCCAAAATCTGTTCTCCAGGACTGATAACCTACACTGGGGTAGCTCCGACACTGGGTTTACTTTGAAAGATTTTCTCCAGTTACCGCCAGCTGCCTGTTTTGACAATACGTACATAGTTAGCCTACAGGATCATCACTGTCATTCTTTTGGACATGTTCATTTATTAGCAGTCATTCAGATACGCCGACAGTGTATTTGCAGGGGACACAAAAACACACACGCTTATACACACATGGTATGTTAGATGTTTAAGACTGGGAAAAAACTTAAGTCAAACAACACATAATTAGCCTCTGCTTGCAGAGATGAGACAGTTTATCAGACTTTATGACTTCTGTTCCCATTCCCCAGCCCCCCCATATACCTTCTACTTTCCCCTCAGCCCCAATGCAGATGAAAGTTTGCCCTTTATTAAAAAAAAAAAAAAAAAAAAACTTTTTCTAGGGGTATAGAAGCTTCAGACTTTTGAACTTTATGGCGTCCGTGTTAGAACAGTGACTTGACATATTCTCAACCCTGTTTTTCATCAACAATGCCTGCTCACTGCCAAGTTTAGATGTGACTTTAAATTGCACCCAATCCGGCAAAATAATATTTCACTGCTGGCTACCAGTAAAGCGCATACAATTTTCCCTTTCAGAACTTCTGAGCCACCAAGCCAGGAAATCTTTTGGTGACCACTCCCCTTCCCATTTGTAGAGAGAAGCCAATACTCAGGACCAGGGGCTGGACTTGGGGAATACAAGGGTTCCTGAATTTCAGCCAGGGCTCCCTCTTGCCCCACCGGGAAACTACCCAGGGGCCTGAACCTGCAAGAGGTAGACAGGCACTGTGAGCTGGGCCAGTTGCCCGGCTTGTGCTCCTACCTTGACATGTGCTCTGGTCCTCCTTGCCCAAGAGGTGTGGGGATGGGTGTGGTGGAGGCACAGTCCGGGGTTGGTCTCGCCTGCCGCACGCCTGTTCAGTAGCCTTTTAATGAACTCAGTGACTCAGCGCTGTCCCTCCCCCACCGGCCTCGGATCTCACTCCTCTCAATCGCACTGATGCCCATGTGACAGCACGTTGTCTCCACCGAGACTAATCCCATATCAATAAGAGCTTTCAGCACGGCCCAGACCAGATTACTCTGTCTCACAACCACTTTGCTGACCTGCCCAGGGGGCCACCGAATACTCCCCGAGCGCATACTATTTACAGAAGAGTCAAGATAAGCCGGATCACTTGGCGTGATTATTTCGCTTCCAAAGTTTGTGGCTTTAACAAAGCAAACCCACATTCAACCACTCAACCAGGCGCCGTGCAAGCCACCAGAATGAAAAAAAACAACGCTGGATCTTACACACATGCAGTAATCAAAATATTACAAATAAAGGCTACATGTGAAATGATAGGTTAAGATGCGCTCTAGACACCAGATGTATGGAGTTTGCTATTAGATTTCTTTGCCATAGATCCAGCGCAAGGCAACATGGCATTTCATTGTCAGATTAATGTGGACATAATAATTTATAAGAAGGCTTTAAAAAAAGTCACCAAGATTGGTCCTTAACTTTGCCCATTCAGATTCTTAAGAGCAAACCAAATTTGAGGAGAGATGCCGGACGCCAAACTGAGTACAGGCTCAATATCCCCTACTTTTCCATCCTTCCTTTTCCGGCAATTTTTATCCCACTCATCTCTATCCACAGCCTTTCTGGGCAGCTGAGATGAATAAGAGGAATGAGTATAAAGCCTACAAACACGGTCAAGGAGATGACTGGGAGTAACTACATCTGTGCCTAGAGAATGGTCTTGACGGTTTGCAAGAACCGTTTCATCAGCATTATGGGCAAGAACAAGAAGGCCAAGGCATACTTAAAATCATCACAAAGCCTCTTTCTAGCACTAAATGTGAAGTAATGAAGCCATCACACAGCAGATGAAGGCCTTTGCACACAAAGCTCTCTTCCTCAGAAAAGCTCTATTGATTGATCTTGAAATACAGATGTTTAGTTCTAAAACTGTGTGGATAGCTAGTTAAAATTCACTCTCTTTCCCTCCGAAATGCATTAAAATTCTAAAACATGCACCAAATTCTAAAAATTAAGAATTCTAAAATTCTAAAATATACACCATATAAAATTTATTTTTAGTGTTAAAATACCTGATGCTCATTTCATCAAGTCTCTGTTCTCTCGTCTCTGTTCAACGCAGTTAGGTAGATCTGAGGGTGCTGCGGAGAGTATCTGAGGAGAAATGCCAGGGAGAGAGCGAGCAGGCCCTGAGCTGCAGAGACAATGCTCCAGGCAGAAAACCATGGCTGGCAGGAAACCAGGAGAAATTGTGCAAGGGAAGAGCCATTCCAAAGCTGTTCTCTGTCCCACGGTTATGATCACAGGGGAGGGTAATTGCAACTACTTCTGATCATATTACCTTTTGCCATTTGTCAGATAGCAGACCTCAAATTCAAGGTGGATTAGTCTGGAAAACTAAACAATCAGTTTTGAAGTCTTACTTTTATATCCATCAACTGATCAATGCAAATATGAATAGTACAGAAAACAGCCAAACACCTAATGAAAAGTGGAACCCTGCAGTAACTCCCCCGTATTCAACAGATGACAGGGCTAATGCAGGGAGTCTGGGGCTATGGACTGGTTTTATAGCCAAAGCCACAGATAATTCCATCACCAAAGACTGCTTCCTACTTTTGGTGAAGGAAGCAGGTAATTTACATGCCAGTCTCAGTCTTTTCCTCCTTTCCCTCTCCCTCACCCCCTGCCTTACTGTTATTTTTCTCTATGAGTTCCCTTGATGTATTTTATGTTGGAGGACCCAGCCTGCAGCTTTCACAGGAAGGGCTGATGCAGTGAGAAGAGCAGGATCTAAGAATCAGAGGAGGTGGGTTTGAGATCTAGAATAAACAGTTAAAGGCCTAGAGGCAAGGAGCTTCACTTTTGAGCCTTAATTTCCTCAGCTTTAATGAGAACATTACCTGCCCTGCTTGCTTACTAAACAGGACTGACCTGGTGGTCAGGTATGGAATGTGGGCTTGTATCATAGAGAAGGTGGACAAAACAGGATGGAGAAAACAAAGTCTGAGCCCCTGCTCTGCCATGTCCCTTGCGGGGCTTCCCTTCCTCTTCTAGGCTGCATTTGTAAAATGCAGACAGTCATATCTGCTCTGTGTATCTACCAGGGTCAACAGGAAACTTAAGCAATGCATTTGAAGATAAATATTACAAAACTGACGATGCTATCAGAGGGCATGTTCTTACCAGTCTGTCCAAAGACTATGTTTTAAAAGCATGAATAGCTCTAAAGTTGAAAGAAAGTCTTAAAGAGTATTTTTATATTACACTATAGAAAAATATCTTATTTGCTTTAAATAACGGGAATCTAAGTTTCAAGTCAGCAGATGAGAGGTGAGCGGGTAGCGAAACCATGAGGGGTGGCATGGGTAGACAGAGCATTCTCCCAAGTAAGATGACTGAAGCCAGAGCTGATGGGGCTAACAATGACATTCAGTCAACGCAGTGCATAGACCAGCTTTGGAGGCCAGGGCATTTCTATAGAAGGCTCCTGAAGCCATGCCACAGAGATGGGTCCTTTCCTGTTGCTTCACTGCCTAGCCCCTTTGTGAGCATGGTGAGAAGCCTGAAGGTGGCAGCAAGCACTGCGTGCTGGCATCTGCAGTGAGCAGTGACAGCTACACCACTGGACAACTCAATCCTGCAGGACTGCTCCAAGACTGAAGTTCAGAATGACAGGTCACTGTGGCTTGCAGTCATTGACTCCCAACACCTCATTTTACATATAGGAAAACCGAGGCCTGGCAGCAAGGTGGAGGCACTTTCCCAAGAAAGGCAGCATCCAAGCTCTACTGAGTGCCCTGGTCCTCGGATGCCCCACCCAGTGTATACTCACTACCTTGGGATGTTTCCCCCTAACTGGAATCCTATTTTCACCCATTTGCTCATATGTGTAATATATACCATAGAACCTTAAAAATTATCTTTTACAATTTTCTCCTCTTGGCTTTATAAAAATCTGTCCTTTCCTTATGCAAATTATTTTCCAAATATTTAAATTTTTCGGGCCAGGCCCAGTAGCTCACGCCTGTAATCCCAGCACTTTGGGAGGCTGAGGCAGGCCTCCCACTTGAGGCCAGAAGTTCGAGACCAGCCTGGGCAACATAACAAAACCCTATTTCTACTAAAAAAATTAGCCAGGCATGGTGGTTCACGCCTGTAATCCCAGCTACTTGGGATGCTGAGGCACAAGAATCTCTTGAACCTGGGAGGCAGAGATTGCAGTGAGCTAAGATTGCACCACTGCATTCCAGCCTGTGCGACAGAGCGAGACTGTCTCAAAAAAATAAATAAAAATAAAATTTTCAGGCACTTTGAGGAACCCTAGTCTTGAATCATCTTGTACTTAAAAAGTAAATTAGGTAATTTATTTTGTGAATCCTTCGTAATATTTGTATAGCCCCTTACAGTTCTCGTAAGCTTTCCCTCATTTGATCATGACAATAGCTCTGTGATGTAAGCAAGACAGGGGTCATTACCCTTAATTTTGGTGGTATTACAGAGCGATGAAATGATTCATCTAGCACCAGAACTAAAGTAGAACCCAGTTCTTCCCAACACCATCTTGGTCCTCCTTACTCCATTAATTCAAATGAGAGCCTTTGTGTAGTGGGCACTGTAGTTGGAACCAAGGGGGCAAAGATACGTAAAACAGAGTTCAGTTTTTTCCAAAGAGCTGGCATCTAGGAGACACACATACACACAAAAAGGTTACACATGAATTTGGGGGTTAGAGACTTTGGAATCAGACAGATTTGTATTTGAGACCAGACCTCACTGTTTACTAGTTATGCAACGGTGGGCAAATCATTCTGCCCCTTTAAACCACAGTGGTCTTACCTCACAGGATTGTCACGAGAATTGAATGAGATGGCAGAGGAAAGATGTTTAGCACAGAGTCTGGTTCATGGTAAGCATCCAGTATGTATTAGCTATTTTTATTAGCATTAATACAAGGCAATGACAGAGACACACGAAGGCTATTAAGAGAGCAAGGTCTGGGGACACCTATCCTCCATCGTGGCGGGTTGGGGGTGGGGTGGGCGGGGGCAGTTTATCTGGAAGAACTGAATCTTAGAGAATGGCTTTAATGATTGTTCTTACAAAACAATACTTATCTTTGTTCTTTTGTTCTTTTCATCTGTCCATCCCTGTAGTTATCCAACGCCTACAGTGAGCCCAGCACTTTACAAAATGATTCTCAGCAGGGCTCCCTTGAATAAAGGATTTTCCTAGGGCACTTAAAATATGAGCACATTTACAAAAATTATACTCACACACCTTTTCAGAGTTATACCTACTGAGTGAAATGAGGTATATCAATGGTCTATTCTGATCCTAGCTAGAGGTAACAGCTTAAGAGAAACACACCTATAAACAGAACCTTAACAAGATGTCCTTTGGTAACAAAGTGAAAAGTCCTTCCCCTGGAAGCCACGTTAAAGTGGTCTGCTGAATGAGAACCCTACTCTCATCAGCAGAGGTGGGGCCTGAGCTACTGGGGACTTCAATCGTGTCTGCCTTCACCATTCACTTAAAAGAGGGAAATTATCCAGCTAAATGCTTACTCATATGCAATATCTGCTAGTCAAAGGTAGCACAGATAATAATCCCATACTTTCCACTTTGTATGATGATTACAACTTCCTCTCCATTCATCCTCTCAACTGACCTGGTAGCCAAATGAGCCAATCTGGATAAAGCAGAGATATAGCCAAGGTGGGCTGGCCTGTGAACTTTCTTTTGAAAATGGGTTCTGCTACTGAAGATATGTATCTTTAAAACCTATCATAGTGACATATCACAGTCACCAGATATGATACTTTGTAAGCTGGAAAATTAGTTCAAGTCAATTCCTTACATGGCACACTTTGTGAGAAGAAGTTGGAACCTATCTGTTCACCTGATGGACAAGACTGATTCCTTTCTACAGAGTGCCTTGAACTACTGCAGAAGAAAACCACCACCCTTCAAGAGCACCCAGAAGCTGTGTGCAGCTGGACTCCTGGAAGGCTCTCCTTGCCTCGGGATGCTGCCCCGTATAAAAAAATGTAGGACCAGGTCCTCTGGGTAATGGTATTTGTGACTTTCTTTCTCAAAGAACTAGGTTCTTCGAGATGGGATTAGACTTCCATTACTATCTGAAATGTGAGGTGAAGAAACTGAAAAAAAAGCAAGCCTTTCAATCATGAGACGATGCAGTTGCTATGATGCCAAAATAGAACACTGTGTTTTTAAGTTTTCTAGAAACTGAGGCAAAGAGGAGTCACAGAAAATTCAGCTAGCAAGAGTATCATGAAAAAAACAAACATCTTTGTTTCTTAAATGCTTTAGAGGGACACTCTTACCTGAGGAATTACAGTTCCTCACTGTATTACTCAAAAGCAATGTCCCCAACATCATGGCCACAAAAACATAGATGTGGATTTCGTATGCTCCCAATATATTACAATTCGCTAGAAAATTCAGAGGCCTAACACCAAGGTCAGATCCTGAAGCCATTCTCTGAGGGGCTAAGGGTTGTGGTATATATTGCTATCATATAGTAGTCTAATATCATCCAAGGATTGATCCTAAAACACTTCAAAAAGGAAATTGATACAGGCTATCTCTTAAATTACCTTCTATGTACATCATCTCTCACAACCAGAGTCTTAACAGAAGCTGTATGTCCAACAGAGTGAGATTATATTCTGTATCAAAGGTCTGGGTTCTCCCAAGAGGCTCTTACATTCCAAGATTGATGCTCTAAGCAATTCATTAATTCAAGCGTAAAAAACTCCTCTGATTTTAGGGAACAGTTGACATGTTTACCTAAAGTTGTAAAAACCAGACTTATTAAAATGCCTCAGAAGACGGCTTCAAAAATTATTTCCATTCTCAAAATGTTATTGCTCCCAATTGTCATATATCAATGGCTCCCCAGTCAGTCATGCTCTGCCTAAGCAACATTACAAAACATCAGACGGTGCCGATGGCAATTCCACTGGGTTCCTCCAAACCCAGCCCATAAAGCCTACAGAGGAAATAGAAAGATGACAGAATGCATACACTTTATTTTTGACCTATCCTGATTTCCGGCAGGCTTTGGATACGGGATGACTTTTATGGCTGCAATAATTTTATTGTAAAGACCCAGTATAGGAATTTCTTCTGGGAAAATATTTTATATCAAGTTGTCAAGCAAAAAGCAAGGTATGTTTGTTCTCACTCCAAGACACCACTGAACTCAGAGCAGGAACACAGCTGTTTTCAAACATTAGACTGCAGCTCCTAGTGTCAGTGGGTCAGGAGCCTTCCATGGCCATTCCTACAGGGAATCGTGTACTTCCTGGGATGTCATGTTTATGGTCGGGCTCCCATTGCATTCATCTTATTTACTCTTTAAAAAGAAAAACACCAAGTCTGACCAAAACAAACAAACAAAAGCAAAACAAAAAGGGGGGAAAGAAATTACTTAAATTTATAAATGATGTGTCTAGAGCGCTATTTCATTTTTGCTTATAAAAATGGCATTCATGCTTAAAACCGTCTATCGGAGTGATAAGATTGGTATGATATGGTCTCCACCTGACTTAAAGGACCTATGTTTGAGTGTTGTTTTTCTCTTCTCACTGCAGCCATAATGTGATATACCCTATGACATTCATTAGGCTCTTGTAGCACACATTTGACATTAGCACAGGGATAAAGTAGGGCAGGGAGTGTGGTGATAGAGCTGTGGGTGGGAAGAGTGAAGCTTTAAACCCTCAACAGTACAAGTTTTCCCCTCCCAGAGAAGTGACTCTAACCAGGAATTACAGGGCCTCTAAATATACCTTCCCATAATTTATCCATATTCTCTCTTCCTTCCCAATTCTCTCTCTTAAATATTTATTCTGTGTTAATACAAGTGTGGTGTTCTGCTAAACTGGGTGGTAGTTTAGAAAATGCGTATGAAGCCCATATCTTAAACCTTCTGTTTTAGTCTGGAATATAAGGAATATAAGCTTAACAACATCTTCCCCCAACACATACATAAAACCATAATCAATATGGGACAGCTAGTGTATTAGATAAATGTGTATCCCCAGACTCAGTGCAATTGGGATTGAGAAAGGGACTGAGAATGGTCAAGTACAGGTGTGATGAGAAATCTAGGTCGAATTTGCAGAGGTGGAAGGAAAGAGGATGTCTGGGGGAAACATGAACCCAGGTACTCAGGCAAACATGACACGAATGAATATAGGAAGAAGGAGAATCCAAGGTTCATGATACCAGGGAAGCTCCCTAAAGTTAGAAAGTTAATATCTAGTAAAGATAGAATTACATGAACAATAATTTACTTTGAAAGAGTGTTGCATAGGCAACAGTATATGGCTGTCAGTTTTAACCTATTTTCCAGGAGCTAAGATCGACCCTAACCCTACCTTACCCTACTTACGTACTCCAAAGATGTCCTGCTGTCACTTGAAAGATGCTTATCAGAAGGCATCATCATTCTAGAAACAGCCACTTCAAGCTCTTGACCTTCCCTCAACTCTAAAGGCTTTGTAAATTAGCTCAATGGAGGTTAGAAAAGACTTCTCACTGGTGTAATTAGTGGTGTTAGAGATATGTGGATTGCCTATTAACATGATGCTATCAATTGACTGAGTCTCTTCCAAATTCATGTTAAAATCCTCATCCCCAATGTGATGGTTTCAAAAGGTGGGCCTTAGGAAGGTGCTTAGGTCATGATGGTAGAACCCTCACGAATGGGATTAGTGCCCTTACAAAAGAGACCCCAGAGAGCTCGCTTGTCCCTTCTACTATGTGAGGACACAGTGAGAAGGTGGCTGTCTATAAACCAGGAAGCAGGGCCCTACCAGATGCTGAATTTGCTCTCGCCTTGATCTTGGACTTCCCAGACTTCAGAACTGTGAGAAATGTCTATTGTTTATAAGCCACCCAGCTTATGGCATGTTGTTATAGTAGACCAAACAGACTAAGACATGTAGCATTGGACACTTCATCTGTTGATGACAGAGATATGAAAGAACCTGAAAGACCCAGCCTTACTCTGTGCAATGGTGCCCACAGCTTGATTCTAAAACAATCTTCTACATAGTCACTGGCTTGGAAGGTTCTTGTTGCCTAATGCTGACAAAGTTAAAGGAATCCTGCTCCATGTTAACTTTTCATGTAAGGTACTGTCAGCATATCTAAAGATCAGAAAACAGGCTCAGTGACTGCTTTTTATGTAGCTCATGTTTATATAAATAGCAGAATTTGGTAAATGTGTACTTTTGTATGGGGGAACACAATTGAAGGAGACCTTTAACTCATTATCTCAACTATTGGAGGTTATCCTAAAACTCCCCTTAATTAAAAATAAACAAATTGGCTTAGAGGTTAGTTTTTAGCACACTTGAATGAAGACATTTATTAGAAACAAACATGAAAACTCTAACATTTTTAGAAGCATGAAAAATTGGAGTAGTTATGTGTGACACATGCCTAATAGCAAACTTTTAAAACAATGCATTTTTATTAAATCAGAACCTAAATACACACACAGTAAAGTACCTCTAATTTTCAAACACATGGAATACATGGCTTCCCTGAGAGAATATCTCTAAGATGCAGTAAGATCCCAGACAATTATAGAAAGATTATGTATTTGCAGCTTAGTCAAGGGCATTTTACTAAGGTCTGGCATTTAAAAACTAATGGCTGTTTGATAACTAACATTCCACTAGTTCTCTCAATAATAACAAATTAGTAAATAAAATTATGTTGGTACATACATATATAACCAATCTTTATCAATTCATATATAGACAATACACACCTATCTAATACTCAAAGGCAAGAAAAAGCCATTCCCCTTTCTCTACACCAAGCAGTATGATACACATTTCTTGCTCACTAATGTTGAATCCCTAGATATTTGAACATGGACATTTGTTGCTGACAGCCACCGCCAGACAAAGCTCCATGACCTGGCTCCACTCCAGGAGAGGCCACAGAGAGGGCTTCATACCATTCTTGGAAAGCATTCAACTACCACATGCAGCCTCATCTCACACCGAAAAAAAAAGATCTCACGTTGCAGACAGCTTCACTATAATGTTAACATTCTTGGTTGTTACACATACATTTGACAAAAAATGCAAGCCTCTAGATATAGCCACGTTTATTGTACAATGCCAATATTGTGTTCAAACACAAAATTCTCTATCATTTTAGGCAACACCACCTGCAGTTTTATTCTCTCACTTCCCAACCTCTTAAGCCAAAGAAATGAGAAGGTGCTCTTCCCTCTATTCACTCCCCAACACCTAAATACAACACTGGGTAAGACTCAGTTCCTGCCCACAGGGAGCTCAGAGGGAGGCATTCCTGTACTTTCTAAATTGCACAAGATGTCACTCCCCCTCTAACTATGGCTAAAAGGACGAAAAACAGACAAAAACAAAACCCACCTTGCTCCAGCTCTTTAAGCTGCCCTCCTGCCTACTAATACCTTTCATTCTCATCCAGTTCTGATGTTTCTTTACCTGTCATTTACTTTAATTACTTCAAACACATGTTCTTTCTGGTTCCAGCGTTCCTTCTTTCCCAAGTGTACTTGTTTTTTGTGTGTGCGTTTTAAAATTCTATTCTGCAAGGCTTGCTTTCCCATGAAACCCAGAATGTTTTCTACAGGATTTTGATAAGCCAAAGTGTTGCTGTCACACGCAATGCCATTGCTGCTCTTATTTGCCTCTTTCCTAGGGTCTCTGCAACTTTCTGCGAACCCTCTACACACCTCTCTAACTTTCCGCTGAAAAAGTATGCTCATAGAACTAGGAATAAACATTAAAGCAATCAGAGGCCTCAAGGAACTAAGTTTAGCGGGCTAATAAGAAATACCACAAGGGGTTAAAATATTAAGCAGAATGTGAACACTGCCCTAAGAGTTACAAGTGCCATGCAGGCTTGGAAGTGGAGATAAAGAAATCTGTTTTTTAGATGCCATGTGAAATGCAAGGCATGGTGGTCTCACAGTGTTCATGGCTTTCAGTAAAGGCTCATAACCACCATGACCCTTCAGGCAGTTCACAGCAAGCAGTGTCCTAATAAAAATATTTAGTCATAAAAGAGAACAACGACATAACCTGAAGACTGCTTGGACCCTTAATGATGAAAGGCTGACTGGCTACACTGACAAGCGGCTTTGACAACCTCACGTCAAAGCACGGGGGTAAGAGAGAAAAGGCAAGCTCGGGGCTCTTTTCAGTACTGAGAGTGGTGGGCACAGTAGCTCTACTTCCCTGTTTCTGAAGCTGCCTGCCTAAAAAGTAAGGTTGGTTTCTAATTCCTGACACGTGTTCTCTTTCATACCCACTCACAGTGAATGACAACTTCCCTTTGTTGCCTCTGTCACTCAGAATTCTGTAATTCACTTACCCAAAGCTACTTTGTCCGAAAGAGGACAGACAAATCAGCTAATCCTTAAGTCCTTTTCAGCACTAAAGAATTTCCCTGCAGGGTGCATCATTTATTTTTTTTCTCCACTTCCTAAGTCCTCCTCATTCCTAATGCAAAGAACACAACATGAGGGACCCAATCAGCCAAGTCCAGAATTTGTAGGACTGATGTTTTTTGCAATAGTATTATTGTCTCTCTCATTTCCCTCCTCCCACCCCTGTTCCCATATTCCGGACTTAAAATACAAGGTCACGCACAATGGTGTGAATTAACAAAAATCCAAGGCCACACACTGAGCAGCTCCAACTTCAGCCATGAAAAGCATCCTGGGCTACGGCCAATGCCCTCCTCTCATTTCCCTGGTGCTGCTTTCAAAGCCACAAAGAACGACAGAGCTGAGAAACAGCCCCACTCAACCACCAGGCCACATCCCAGTGGGGAGACACTACCACATGCTCAGTCCTCTGCCCAGAGATCCTTTCTCCACCACATCCACAGAACTCTGTTTAATCAAACTCCATGAACTGAGTTGCCTTGCGTGTTCATTTGCTGCGCTCCTATACTGGGTGCCATGGAACAATGGTAGATCCTTGAGTAGCTTATAGGCAAACTTGAGAATCTAAGAGATAAATATTTAAAATGTAAAGTGATGTGTACTAGATCATAGGAGGGCATGAGATCCTATAGCAGGCTAGGTTTGTTTCTTGACTCCTTCTCCTTCTTCATCCAAGCCCCAGCCTTATCAGTATCAGTGCCTAAAGGCTTCTGCAACTCTACACCACTCCAACTTTACTCACTCAGTTCAAGTCATCAGCATCCTCCTCCCAGATCACTTGGGTCTGCTAATTGTTCTTACCACTTCTAATCTCAACACCCTCCAAGCCATTTTCCACACTGTAGCCAAGCGCACCTTCTAAAGCTCAAGTTTCATGTGGTGGCCTGCCCATTCTCCATGTAAAAAATATCAGACAATGGCTCCTCATTGCCATCAGGATAAAGCCCACATTGCAATGCCATTTGTAACCCCTTCTACCTTCCCCATGCTCTACTGGCACCTGGTTCAGCCTTACTGGAAAACCTGCAGTGAGGCTGAACCTCCAAATCCCCATGCTCGACCCTGCCCTTGGGGCTTTGCACACAAACCATTTCCCTTACTTGGAACACAATCCCCATTTCCCTTACCTGGAACACAATCCTCATCTCTCCCACCACCCCCTTTACCCTTTACTTGGCTGGCTACTGCCAGCCCTTTAAGTTTGGGCTCAGCTATCACTTCCTCCAGAAGCCTTTGCTGACAACCCTAGGCAGAGGTGAATGCATCCTCTTTAGGTCTCTGCTGTCAGACTTCCATGTTCAACTACACTATATTTTAGTTGCTTGTTATAATAGCTTGTCTATTTCCTCTACTAGACTTCAGACAACTTGGTGGGGGGAGGAAGGGGAGATTAGAATGGAACCTTAAGAGATGTTTCTTAATATCTGTTGAAAAAAGGATCTGAAGTATGACTTGTTTACCTGTGTATCTTTGTCCTTAGCATAGTGCTGGCTATGGTTTGAATACTGCACCCTTCAAAATTGAGGTATTGAAACTCAGTGGCCAACGTGATAGTGGTTAAGGGTGGGGGTTGGTCTTTGGGAAGTGATTAGGTTATGAGGGCTTCTGCCCTCATGAATGGATTAAGGCTCTTATAAAAGACGGTTCATGGGCTGGCGGGGGAGGGCGGTTCGGCTGACTTGCCCTTCTGCCTGCCATCAAGTGAGGACACAGTGTTCCTCCCCTCCAATGGATGCAGCATCCAAGCCCTCTTAGAAGCAGAGATCAGAACCTCAGCAGACAATAAGCCTGCCGGAACATTGATCTTGGACGTTCCCAGCTTCCAGAAATAATAAATAACTTTCTGTTCTTTATTAGTTGACTAGTTTCTGGTATCCCATTACCTCTCCCTTCACTACGAGAGAGCCTCAGTTACTATCTCCAGGCCAAGCTGAAGCCATTAGTTAGTCATTCTACAAATATTTAGTAAATGCCTACACTTAGTAGGGGCTGGAATGACCACACTCTGATCTCTCAAAGAAACCACCAATCGCTTTGTTGTTCAATCAAAACTGTTGTTTCTCAGTTATATCTTGTTTGATGGCAAGCCCTTCTCCTTTCCCTGTTCCAGAGGTCAGGAAACTATGGCCCATGAGCAAAATCTGACTTTCTACCTGTTTTTGTGAATAAAGTTTTATTGGAACATAGGTATGCCCCCTTTATTTACATAGTGCCTATGGTTGCTTTTGCTGCAAAAATGGCAGAATTAAGAAATTGCATCAGAGACCATATACCCTGCAAAAACTGTAATATTTTCTGCCTGGTCCATTACAGAAAATGTCTGCCAACCCTTGCCCTACCTATTATAACTTATGGGTTTCCTTCCTACCTTTGTGACTGTGACTGGACAGGCTCTTGTTATTCTGCTGCCCAATGAAGGTATAAGCAGTCCTAGGAACACTAGCTCCCCAGGATTCTGTCGTCTGCTTTTTAACCTGACACGTTCTTTGTCTTTCTAAGATGGTTCCCATGGCCCCTGAACATCCCTCCATCAGTGACCTATAGTATAAATAATCTGTAAGCATTTTTGTCTTCCCCAACAGACGTGGCTCCTTGAGGACAAGGCCCATGTCTTACAGACATAATTCAGCACAGTGACAGGCACACAGTAGCCATCAAAAAATGTTAACTAGGTAGATGAGTGTTTACAAGGTATTTTTAAAATAACTATATTTAAAGGCTCCTGACAAAATGACTATATTTAAAGGCTCAGCCATAGTCCCTTGGTGAGAACACAGTCATTCAACTGATGAAATTTCTATTCTTTTATATCAGTTTTGACTTGTCTATAGATGGGTGACAAAGTAGAAACCCCGAATAGGGGATTTCCCACTAGGATAAGGGTTGAAAGTCTGACTCCCGTTCACTAGCTGTAGGATCTTAGTTAAGGTGCTCACTCTCAGTTGCCTCCTCTGCAAAACGAAGACAATGAAATAATTCCTCTATCTCACAGGGTGGCTATGAAACCAATAATATGTGTAAAATGCCCATTACCTTTGTCAAGCAATTTTGGTGCTCAATAAGTAGAAACAATTATTATTATGGACAAAGTCTTCTGCCTTAAGGCTCCAAAGTACACTGACAGTGAACATGGCTAGGGTCGTCTCGGCTATGTTATAGCATCACACTTGATCTTTTCATAGCAGGAGCCCTGATTCAGGTAGTAGTTTCATATTTTAAATTATGAAAACAAGCAGCTAGGTCTTATATTAATACTAATCCTTCAAGATAAAAGACCAAACTCCAAAGGAGGAGCTTCTGTCTCTCTCTCCCATAAAGATTCATTGGTTAAAAAGCACTAGTGGTGATACTAAATTGAAGCATCAACAAACTGTTCTGTAAACTGTCTTTTCCTGATAGAATTTACCATAATTTGTTTTTTCAGCTATAGCACATAACTTGGAATGTAATGCACACATTTTGAAGAGTAGACATTTTGATAATCAAAAGGACAATATTAAGTTGATTTTTTATAGCCTTATTACTGCAAAGATATTATTTTCTAAGCTAATGTACATACAAAACTTCATCTTTCTTTAAAGGTAAGTACATGGGGGCTAGAACAGAGATACTTGAGTTTTGTATGCATCAAAACAAAAACAGGGAGTAATACCAACACATTTAGCAAAAAGTAAAAAACAGATCCCACTCGTGTATGAAAATTTTTGGAGGAGCTGGGAATCAAGGAGGAAAGTGGGGCTCCAAGCTAATCAGGGCAAACTCTGCCTTCCACCTGTGCCCCTAATCTGATGCTCCGGTTGCATGACTATGACCGATGGCCGGGGCGCTGTCGTTTATCTGTTGGAGTGAAATCGGAGAATTCAGGCAGAGCCCAGTGAGCACTTCTCATGAAAATGCTGTCCTATCTAATCCCAGGAGACAAGAGAAACACTGAGAGGTCAGAAAGGACATGAGCACATGAGTGTGCACACCATACCTGTATGTTCCTTTCCTCTTCCAACACATTTTCGGGGGCTGAGGAAGTGTGCCGCACATATCCCAAACAGAATTTCTCAGTATTTTCTGCAGTTTGATCTGTCCCATGCTGACCAGACACTGTAAATAGTTTAGTTTGAAAAAAGAAGCCAGAAATCCTAAGTGAGCATCTGGCTCTTAAGAAGCCAGAAGGATGGTTGCAGGGGGGTGGGGGTGAGGTGGGAAACTGGGGGGAGTATGGAGAGTGGGGGGGTGGGGGAGCCCTTTACCCAGCTTCTCTTACTCACGAGCACTGGCGACAAGCGACATTGGCTTATTGCCTCAGCTAGGATAAATAACTCTAAATGTGTGCTGGGTAGGAGCTTTCATGCCCTGGCCTTCAATAGTTTTATTCTTTCACATCTCTAACGTCTGCAGCTTCCTGAGATTGGCTGGTATTTTTGTCACTGGGCTTTCGGGCTGGGGGCTGGGCAGAGCTGAATGTCAGGCAAGGGTAAAGGGCACCTGTGATCTGCTGAGTGCCTCCGCTTTCTCCTCCTTGTTCCTGACATTACCGCCCGCTCAACCAGGAGGGCAGAAGGTGGGTCAGAATAATCAGTTAAGTGTATTAGGGTTTTCTCCTCCTTCACTACAAATCCCACAAGTGCAACTAATGAGACAATGCCCAGAGGTAGAAATGAACTTCATAACACCAAAGTACGGGTGTATTTCAATTTATGCGAGTTAAGAAATGTTAAACAAGAAAAGCAAATAAGTCTCAGAGCTGTTTTTTCACATTACAAATGGAACTCAATACAGATTTTAGAATATAAATATCCTCTCAGGCATTTAAAATAATGTGTTCACAAGGCTTTGATTTGCACATGATGTTGGCAATATCTTTTGTGCAAGATAGACTTGGGGAAAAAAATCCTCAGTTTTAGATTTTTAGTTACTTTCAAAATAAAAGATGTAAATTAAT
Source organism: Pan paniscus (assembly GCF_029289425.2). Taxonomy (NCBI): domain Eukaryota; kingdom Metazoa; phylum Chordata; class Mammalia; order Primates; family Hominidae; genus Pan; species Pan paniscus. Next base: position 108,474,818 of record NC_073253.2, read on the forward strand.
AACTATTCTTCCGAATAGAAGGGGACGTTATAAGAATAGCTTTTGAAATAATGTAGAAGAATATCCACAGAAATTCTCAACATCGTATGGATAATATGAAATCCATGTTTTGTTTTGGTTTTGAACGGGAGTAAAGGTGAAGAGTCTAAAAAAAGAAATTTTTTAAATTCCTGATAGAGAAATGCAGTAAAACAGCAGGTTTCAAACTGTCCTCTGGCTCTTGAGAGTGTTTCCACGTTTCTACAAACAATAAAATATTGGTTGTTAAACCCAGAATAAAACACCCGAGAAGATAATAACAAGTTCGCTGCTTTTCCTTTTGGGTTGTTTTAAATGTTGGGGTGCTGAAGATTTCATTTGAACAAAGAGTTCTGTTACCAAATAAGTTTGGAAGCTATTGTTTGGGAGGTGCCGTGCAGTCTCTGTACACAGGAAGGTTAAAGGAAACGGCCCTTGGCAATGAATTCTGGAGGCCCTTCCTGGGGGGCCCTTAACTCCTGTGAGGAATTCCAATAAAAAGTCAGTAGCATTAAGAATCAGCAATTAAAATTCAATCATCAGCTGCTATGTTTAACCACAAATGTATCTAAAAAGCTGGTGTTAACATGTTTTTATTTTCCTAATAGCTTATTTGAAAAAAGGTGATGTTAAAACAGGATCTCAAGAATAGATGATTTTGTATTATGTTAGTAATAGCATATTATTGATAGTCTATAATCATTGCTTTAAAATTTCAATAATAGGTCCCAGTTGGAGGACCGTATAATGAATTCCCTTATACCGATTTTCTCTACTTTTGTATATGGCTGAAACTTTCCATAATAAAGTGAGGTTTGTTTTCTTAAAGTCCCAGCAGGCCAGAAACTATGTTAAAGGCTAAATTTCATGTCCCTCAACCACAGTGGAGAAGGTTTAGAGGAGTGCTATAAGGAGAATATTGATTCCTCTTCATCCAGTCCAACCTGGCCTTCAGAATGACTCCCACTAATGTTTTTCCTATGCCATTTTCTACTGCATACCACACACCCAACCAACTTGGTACAAATAAATGTGACTCACAACATCCTCCCGGTCAGTGCCAACCCCTTATTGAAATTAGATAGTATACGTCCTCCGGGTTCATTCTTTTTCTAAGTTAATTTGGCTAATAAAAGTCCTTTACATTTCCATGTTAACTTTGGAATCTGCATGTCAATTTCTTTTTCTTTTTTTTTTTTTTGAGACGGAGTCTCGCTCTGTCACCCCGGCTGGAGTGCAGTGGCGCAATCTCGGCTCACTGCAAGCTCCACCTCCCGGGTTCACGCCGTTTTCCTGCCGCAGCCTCCTCAGTAGCTGGGATTACAGGCGCCCGCCACCACGCCCAGCTAATTTTTTTGTATTTTTTAGTAGAGACGGGGTTTCACCGTGTTAGCCAGGATGGTCTCGATCTCCTGACCTCATGATCCACCCACCTCGGCCTCCTAAAGTGCTGGGATTACAGGCGTGAGCCACTGCGCCCGGCTAGCATGTCAATTTCTACTGAAATGTCTGCTGAGATTTTAATTGAGATCTATAGATCAATTGAGAGAATTTATATCATAGCAACATTGAGTATTCTGATCTATGAATACAGCAGCTTGCTCCATTTATTTAGATCATTTCTTTTATTAATGTTTGTATTTTTTAGTGCACGATCTTGCACATCTGTTGTCAAATTTATCTCTAAGTATTTCATATTTTTGACAGATTATGATACTGTTTTAGAATTTCAATTTCTGATTGTTCATTACTAGAATACAGAAATATAATGGATTTTTCTGTATTTCCTTGGTATCTTGTAACCATGTAAAATTCACTTATTAGTCCTAACAGAACAGTTTTCTTTGTAGATACTGTAGGATTTTCTACATAGACTATGTTATCTTTGAATAAAGAAATTTTTACATTTCCCTCTTAAGATCTGGAAGCCTTTTATTGTTTTTCCTTGCCTTACTGCACTGGCTAGAACATCTAGTGCAATGTTGAATAGACGTGGTGAACGCTTTTAGTTGGCACCTAATACTAAAAAAAAAGAAGCAGTGAGGCCGGGCATGGTGGCTCATGCCTATAATCCCAGCACTTTTGGAGAGCAAGGCGGGTGGATTGCTTGAGCCCAGGAATTCAAGACCAGCCTGGGCAGCATGGCAAAACCATGTCTCTACCAAAAATACAAAAAGTTAGCCAGGTATGGTGGTACATGCCTGTGGTCCCAGCTACTCAGGAGACTGAGGTGGGAGAATCACCTGAGCTGGGGAAGTCAAGGCTGCAGTGAGCCGTGATCGTGCCACTGCACTCCAGTCTGGGTGACACAGTGAGACGCTGTCATAAAAGAAAATAAGAGAAAAGAAGTGGTGAACACAGATGTGCTTGCATTTATCCCAGTCTGGGTGAAACCACGTTTGCAAAAATTGTAACTGAGACAGTGAAGGAGACCTGAACTAACCAACTCCATCTGCTTCTAACCTTCAAGCTGCCTTTGTCCATTCCTGGGCACAGGACAAACTAACTTTGGGAGGAACTTAGTTTATGGTTTAGCTTTGAAACGAAGATGATAACAGCCCTTTCCCAAAACAATTCCCCTTCCTGCCTGGGGACTGGACTGCCTTTGCAGGACTAACAAATTAGTCATAAGATTAGAAATTATGGTTTAGGAGACATGCAACTGGAGGCTATGAGATTTTAAACCTCTCCAAATTGCTTCTGGCAATAATATTACTATTGTAAAACCTAAGATCAGTGGTTGAGATATTTTGCAGACCCTGCACTCCATGGATCAGCTGGCACCACCCAGGTGGATACACTGGCTCATCTGGTCTTGTGGACCTGACTGAGGAACTGACTCAGTGCAAGAGGTTAGCTTCAACTCCCTATGATTTCGTCTCTGGCTTGACCAATCAGAACTCCCGATTCACTGCCCCCCGCCCCCACCACTAAATTATCCTTTAAAACTGTGATCCTCGAACATTTGGGAAGACTGATTTGAGTAATAATAAAACTCCAGTCTCCCACACAGCTGACTCTGCATGAATTACTCTTTCTCTATTGCAATTCCCCTGTCTTGATAAATTTGTCTAGGCAGCAGGCAAAGTAAGCCCGTTGGGTGGTTACATTAGGCAGGGGGAGATACTTTTGGTCTTTGTTATGTATATTAAGATGCTGGCTGTAGGTTTTTTCATAGCTTTCTGGTGTCAGGTTGAGAAAGTTCCCTCTATTCTTAAATTCCTGAGAGTTTTGAGGGTTTTAATTTTAAATCATGAATGCATGTTACATTTTGTCAATTCCTTTTCTATATTTATTAAGATTCTTGTATCACTCTTCTTTAGTCTGTTAATATGGTGATTTACACTGATTTTTGAATACTGAACTAGCTTTGCGTTGCCAGGATTAACCCCACTTTGTCATGATGTATTATCATTTTTAATATATTATAGGGTCTGATTTGCTAAAATTGTCTCTTTTTACATCCATGTTCATATAGATATTGTATTGCTCTGTACTTTTCTTTCATTGTAATACATTTTCTGATTTTGGCATTAAGGTAATCTTGGCCTCATAAAGTTCCTAAGTATTCCCTCTACTTCAATTTTTTTGGAAAGAATTTATGTAGAGTTGGTATTATTTCTTTCTTAAATGAATTCACCAGTGAATCTAGGTCCTATCTTTAGTAATATCCAAAGTCACAAAGCCAACTACAACTCATTTGTCAGATATTAAATGTATTAACAGGATAAAAATACATTTGTAATGGAATGTATAAGAAGAAGAGATTAATTCTCACTGGGGGAGAAACGAAGAGAATATTCAAATCACATTTTGAAATGGCACATATTTCTGTTGTTTGACTTATGGGGCAATGATACAGTGTCAAACACTCTGCTAGGAGCTGGGAATGCAAAGGTGACCAAGATACAACCCCTGTCCTCAAGGGGACCACTGCACCCAGTGCACTGTCAGGGGAAGGAGATATGGTAAAAAGAACACACAACCCTGGGGTAGGATGTAGGAGTCTTCAAGGAAGGCTCTCCTGTGGGTATGATACCTGAGCCAATCAGAGATTATAAAGGCGAAGAAGGCAAGGACTATTCCACCCATCACTGCAACTCAGCACCTAGGGCTCAGATATTTTTCTGCAGGTGAGTTTTGCCAGACTACTGTGAGGAAGTCAAAATGTGTATCCCAGGCAGCCAGGACTTCATCGATAGGGACGGTGACACACGTATAAAAATGGGACACAAACGAGGCTGTCAGGGCGGCTTCAAGTGTGATACAGGGAGTGCAAGAAGATGAGGCTGAGAGGCAGGCAGGAGATTTATCATGCAACGTCTCATGTGCCTAGGGCAGGGCACTGAGAGCAGAAGTTGCTGATGGCCCATAAGCATGTTCTGTTTGTGAAATACTTGAATTAATTACCAAAGTTTAAAACTCTGGGACTTCACAAACAAAGTTGGGTTTTTGGCTTCTCTTAAGAACATCTGGCCATACAAAATCCATGATCCCTAGAGTTGAAAAGTACCTGTTCCCCTTGGAGCTCTTCTAGTTATCCAAGGTCTCAACATATTCTGGCCCTGGGGATGCGTTTGAATTTCTGAAACTGCTATTAGATAACATCACTCTGGTGATACTGCCAAGCCTGTAACAGGAAGACTGGTGGCAAAGACAGGGCAGGAGATCCAACAAGTCTATATTAAGGCAGTGGAAGTAGGAACTGGAAAGGAAGAGAGGCTACTTGAGAATTTTTTTTAAAGCAGGGATTAAATGGTAATTCGATAAAGGGAAAGGGAGAGGGAGAAGTCAAAGTTCCTAGCCTAGACCACAGAATGACCGATCTACAAAGAAGGGCAGAAATTGGTAAGCTGGTCAGGGCAAGAGGGGCACAAGGGCAGAGAAAATGATGCATCATTTGTTCATAGGTTTGTTTCTGTTACCTGGCTACAGATTTGACATTTAACCAACAAATAAGTACTTCATTTTCAGTACATCTAGCCCAAAACTGGCACTCCCCATAAACCTTCTGTCCCACATACTGGCATTTTCTCCCTGCTTGCAGGCCAAGGACTCCTAGACCTTCCCCATGTGAATCACAAACTCCTTGCTCTGCTGCTACACCAACCAGCAACACTTCCTGGGACTCACCATTTCAGATCTTTTACAAACAATAACTCAAGGAATGCTCATACCAATTCTTGGAGGAGTAGGTATTGTTATATAGTTTTTGTTTTGTTTTGTATGAGACAGAGTCTCACTCACTCACTCTGTCACCCAGGCTGGAGTGCAGTGGTGTGATTTCGGCTCACTGCAACCTCCGCCTCCCAGGTTCAAGTGATTCTCCCGCCTCAGCCTTCAGAGTAGCAGGGATCAGGCACGCGCGACCACATCCAGCTAATTTTTGTGTTTTTAGTAGAGATGGGGTTTCACCATGTTGGCCAGACTGGTCTGGAACTCCTGGCCTCAAGTGATCAGCCCGTCTCGGCCTCCCAAAGTGCTAGGATTACAGGCGTGAGCCACTGCCTCCGGCCAAGTATTGTTATATAGTTTTTATAGTGAATGCATGCCAACTATTTTTCTTTATTCAAAGTCTGAATTGGAGGGGCCTGAAACAAAAACGCCTGTTTTCCTCAGAGGAACTGCCCTCGTCCTTAAGCATTTTCTTTTTTTTTTTTTTTTTTTTTGAGACGGAGTCTTGCTCTGTCTCCCAGGTTGGAGTGCAGTGGCGCGATCTCGGCTCACTGCAAGCTCCGCCTCCCGGGTTCACGCCATTCTCCTGCCTCAGCCTCCCAAGTAGCTGGGACTACAGGCGCCCGCCAACACGCCCGGCTAATTTTTTGTATTTTTAGTAGAAACGGGGTTTCACCGTGTTAGCCAAGATGGTCTCGATCTCCTGACCTCGTGATCCGCCCGTCTCGGCCTCCCAAAGTGCTGGGATTACAGGCGTGAGCCACCGCGCCCGGCCCTTAAGCATTTTCTAATGGTGGCATAACCACTGCATCTTTTAACAGCACTGTGGGAAGATCAGAAGACTTTAAAGGCTCCCAGACTTGGTAAACTGTATGTTTTCCTCTGTGTAAATTCCAAAAGTATCACCACTAATCCAAACAACAGCTCTTCAAGCAGGAGTAAATAGAGGAAAAACCTCAACTGAAAGGTCAGGAAAAGGACTTTCCTGAAGTACAAATAATGGCCATGTGTGGTTGTTACTAAGTTCAAATCTTTTACAGATGCAACAAGATAAGTCTAAGTTCACACTCCTGTTCGCAAAAACAATCCAACCAGGGAATATGAAAATGACTCCTTAGGGAAAGATTTGCCACATCATCAATTACATAGGGCAGACAGGCTGAAAATTGAACAGAAGGTGGTATGTGGACCATGGTCTGAGAGGTACCCAGACAGGATATAAGAAATGTAGGAGTGGTGACCCTGTTACTAGTTGATCTTATACTCGGTTAAAAATAAAAAGAAGCTGAAGAATGAGGCCACATCCAGAAGAGCCAAGCGACTGATATGTCTGTGTAATACTTTATTTATCATCCAAAGCCTTATATACATTGCTTTACTTGGTGATAACCTCTGAGCTGAGCACTTCCAGATTCTTACATAGAGTCAAAGATGTCAACATTATAACACTAGTTCCGATCTGACTTCACGTATGACACTTATGTGTTTTCCTGTATATTCCGTTGAACTAATTTTATTGATGAATTTTCTTCTAAAATTACCCTCAACGTATTCTGACAGCCACCAACCTAAAGATCTCAGTTCCAATCCACCCAGGCAGTCATCACTTGAATTCTGCCACCATTTAGAATTGCTCTACCTCTAAGAGCTCAATGTCAAGATTCTCTTCTTCAACAAAAACTTCTCAACCACCCTTCCACTTTCCCCACCTCACTCTTACTAAACTTTCTCTGGGCCTCCTGAGTTACCTTCTGGAATTTACTGAAAGCTGGTGACACTGACGACATTCTCCTAGTCACTCCCTCTGAATACTCACACCCTCATACAGCCTGAACTTAAAGAGTACTTCATGAATATATGCTCCATGGAGTCCTTCACCTCCTTGATCTTCTAACACAATTACAGTAAGAGGATAGGAATCACTACCCAGGAAACCTATACCAGGCACCTCCTCTGTTCCTGGTTCACTGACATGTGCTGCATAGTCACAAACACAGGCTCACAGGCATCCCAGGAAGCAGTGAGAACAATGGAATGTCAGAACCAGAAAGGATATTAGGTGATTACATCTGATGTCTTAACTTTAGCGATGAAAAAACCAAGGTTAAAGTGAGAGAGCTGGCAGGTGGTAGAGGTAACACAAGAAATGTCTTGGGCCAGGCGTGGTGGCTCATGACTATAATCCCAGCACTTTGGAAGGCCAAGGCAGGCGGATCACTTGAGGCCAGGGGTTCCAGACCAGCCTGGCCAGCATGGCAAAACCCTGTCTCTATTAAAAATACAAAACAAATTAGCCAGGTGCGGTGGCAGGTGCCTGTAATTCCAGCTACACAGGGGGCTGAGGCTGGAGAATTGCTTGAACCCGCAAGGCGAAGGTTGCAGTGAGCCACAATTGTGCCACCATACTCCAGCCTGGGCTCTGTCTCTAAACAAACAAACAAACATTTTCTTCCCCCACCCCCAGAAAGGTAACACAAGAAACCTTTCTGGAGAGGAAAAAAAGTTTTATTGGGATAAATTTATTCTATTCCATGGAATGGAATTGAGGGGCCAGGATGGGACCAAAAACAATGACTCACAAGGGATGAATGTAACTGGAAAGGCAGGAGCCATGATGGAGAAAAATGAGATGTGCTCAAATTTTAGTTTGCAGTCAATAGGAAATCCATGAACATATCTGCACAGGAGTGCAACAAGGTGAAAAGATTCCTGGAGAAGTGTTGTGGCACCCACGCAAAGAACAAAATCAGGCTTTCAAATGACAGCTTTTATTTTCAAATTAAATTATGTGTGTGTTTAAATGCCACAACATTTGGAAGTAACTAACAATTTAGTTTGAGGGGCTAGGGTCATTAACTACCATTTTAGAAGAAAACATGTTACAATTTAAATGATTTCCATATGCTTTTCAGGAGCTTAAATTAAGCTAATTGAACACTTTCATAAACCAATAAGGAACAATATCCCTTAAAAATGTTAAAAGTATTTATCTCTAGGATATAAAGTTATGGGTAATTTTAGTGTTTAAAATTCTAACTTTACAATGTTTTATCTGTGGTATTATTTATCACTGGGTGAAGAGGCCTTATAAGATAGTCTTGACTCAGGCCTGAGTTCAAACTCTGTTTCTGCTATTAACCAGTTGAATGATTTCAACTTGGTTATTTTAATTACCTTAACAGTTTTGACATCTGAAAATAGGGATAACTATACCTGACTTGTATATTACTGTGAACAATTAAGAATGTATATTTTGTTATTTGCTAAGGATAAGGCAATGCAGTTATGACAGGGATATTTAACAGTAGCAGAGACACCCAGGCTCAGTTTTTCTTTTACTTTTTCGATGTGATATGACAACTTATTTCTAAAAGGGACAATTAAGTGACTTTGTTTACCATTAGAGCATTACAAAGCCTTAAATGGTTAACAAAAATTGCCCATAATATTTCTCTAGACACATTTGAGACTCTTGAAGTTATCTCTACCTATTATCCTGTCTCTAGAGCAACTTCTATCAATGGTATCCCAACACCATCTTCAAAGAATACGTTTCACAGTATCTTCATTGCACCAGAAAATATAAGTCTGTTCAAGTCTGCCAAATAATCTGGTGTTAGGCACTATAAGAAGTATATAGCCATACCTTAGATAACTCAAACACCCATTTTCTACATATTTCATTCCTGAAGTAGACCATAATTTATAGTAACTCGAATTATTTACATGGTGCCTTCCAGCTAGAGAACATGGTTCTCAAATTTGAATTCAGCTCCTATCCTATAGCTGTGGTGCTTATTCATTCATGTAACTAATATTTGTACTCTAATGATTTATAGAATAATATCCCTTCCATTTTAAAAAATCTTTAAAGAAAATCATATGTTTCCATAGACAGTAGAATATAAGCATGTCTAGAACAAACAATACGGGGATGGCTTATAAATTTTTCACAAGCAAGATCCAAATCTTAAAACTACTGTATAACTATAATACTATAAAGTAGGAGATGGATGCCAAACACATTCCATTCCCATAATAAAAGTAAAAAGTAGTCTCTTTTCCCCTACAAGATCTATCATTTTCCATTATTCCGCATTTTTTAGACCTGCCATGGAAATCCTACCGTAAAGAGAATCTGTAAAGGAAGACTGCTCATCAGCTGTCAGTCTGATCTTTCATTCTTGGACCAATGCATCCTTCTAGTTAACGGCTGGTCTAATTTAGTCAAACCCAGGTATTACATAACAACAGATGATGCTACTTTCAACGAAATCACAAGGTATATGCTTTAGCCCCAATGAGCCTGGGCTCAATTAAACTTAATAGATCAGAGAATTTGCCTACTTAAGTAGGTGTTGAATGAACAAATTTGCTTCCAAGACCACAGGAGAAAACCCTTAAACATTCTGAATAGGTACAGGGCCTGCTATGGCTTGAATATGGTTTGTTCCCACCAAAATTCGTGTTGAGGCATGGTTTCTAATGTAATGGTGTTGAGTGGTGGTGGGAACTTTAAGAGGTGTTTGGGTCCTGAGGGACCCATGCTGTCCCGTGAGAATGAGTTCTTACACACACACACCTACCATACACACACACACACCACCCCCCCAATGGTGCTGGAGGATTCAGGCAGTGGAGGGAGTGGTAAGAAGGGTATTGCCAGACTTATAGAAAGCTCCAAATGGCCTCAATGTTAAGGTGACATTTGAGCAGACCTATAGGAAGTGAGCAACAAGCCTGGGGAGAGTGTGGCTCTGAGAAGTTGTTGTTGAAATGCTAGAGGAACAGCAAGGTGACCAACGTATCTGGGGCAGCAAAAACAAGAAGGAAGGTGGAGGTGGTGGTAGGGGTAGGGTATAGATCATACAGGGCCCACTTTCAGGACTTAAGAGGCTTTTATACTGAGTGCAAGAGAAAAGGGGTTTTGAGCAGAGGAATAACATGAATTGACTTATATTTTAAAAGAATCACTCAGCTGCTGTGGTGAGAACAGACTGTAGAGGGTAAGGATGGATGCAGAGACCAGTTACAAAAACAAGAAACAGGGAGCAAATAAGCCATCAAAAACAGGTGACACACACGCTCATAGCTTAGCTGTGGGTTTGGTGACAGATTACTGTGGGGTAAGAAGAAGAAGAATCAAGAAACACGTCAATGTTTTTGGCCGGAAAAATGGAAGGATTGGGTTGCCATTTACATATATGGGAAAGAATGTGGAGTCCAGAGTTTGATTTTATCATGTTTAGTTTTAAATACCTATTAAACATTGAAGAAAAGATGAAGAGGCAGCTGAATATGAGTCTGGAATTATGGCCTGGGCTGGCAGTATGGACTTAGAGGTCAGTGTTTGGATGGTTTTTTACAGCCCTGGCACTGGGTGAGAAGAGGTGGGAGGACAGGGCTTTAGGACATCCCAACATGGTGGATGGGGAGGGGCTGAAGAATCGGCGGAGACAAAGAAGGGATAGCCAGTGATGTGAGAAAACAGCCAAGAGACAGCTGTGTTCTGGCCACACTGTTACACCTAAACTAAATGGCTATTTAAAATGTTCAGAATCTGAAAAAATACTGCTGTTTCTTTAAAGAAGTATAAGGTTAAATATCCTGTAAGTAAATACTTAATGATAACTAATAGCAACCAGAAACTGCAATCAGATGTTTTTCCAAACACCTAGTATTGTGAAATATTAGTGATTTCAATTAACACGCAAATGGAGGATTTAGCTTAAAAAGAAAAGATGAAAAGTTTTCAGGTCAGCAAAAGTGATCCTCCTGAGGATTACTGGCCCAAACTTTTCTAGTGCCCTCTGCATGGGTTTAGGATACAATCACTCCGGCAAGTGTTTTTAGTCATCTAGAGAACTATTTTGCAATTACAGTCATGTGCTGCATAACAACATTTTAGTCAAAGACAGGCCACATATACAACGGTGGTCCTGTAAGATTGTAATACCACATTTTTACTATACCTTTTCTATATTTAGATATGCTTAGATACGCAAATACTTACCACTGTGCTACTATTGGCTACAGTACTCAGTACTCAGTACAGTAACATGCTGTACAGGTCTGTAGCATAGGAGCAACAGGCTACACCATATGGCCTAGATGTGTAGTAAGTAGACTGTGCCATCTAAATTTGTGTAAGGACACTATGAAGTTTGAAGAACTGATCCCCTAACAACACATTTCTCAAAATGTATCCCAGTTGTTAAGGGAAGCATCACTACCATATATGCCGCATTTCTGCTCCACTACAATCTTCTCTCTAGCTAATGTGTAGTCAAAGGATGGAAGCAAATTGAAATCTTCATATGATTCTCAGTCCCCAGTCAAGAAGATGTTAAATAGTGGATTCTAAAAATGGCCATTGTAGAGTTAAATTGCCTAATCCTTTTTCCTACAAAATTAGGGCAGCAATAAGTTTTGTTTTGTTTTTTTGTTTTGGTTTTTTACTTTTACTGTTACTGGATGTTAACAGTTGCTTTCATCATTTAAAAATATCTTCATTAAGAATTCAATTTGAAGACTCTCTTAAGACAGCTAACACATCAATGTCCTTGAAATATGACTTTTAGGTCGTACAATTTTAGATAACAGAGGGAGAGGGAGAATTTATATCTCATACATAAACAACACAGAACATCAATGTGTTTCCAGAAACTAATCAATGTGATATCACAAATGTTAATAAGAGGGCCCTAATCAAATTCTTATATGCAACATTGCCCATCTTATCATTCCTTCTAGCATAATGAGCTGAAAGCTATAATACCTTGACATTTCTTCCTTTAACAGAGAGAATTTTTCACACTGACTTTTCAATTCAGCAAAGCTATACTGATCCAACAAGAATTAAGGATCTAGTCCATCTAAAGCAGTAAAAATATATTAACATAGTCTAATTTGGAAAAAGGTTTACTCTTCCTATATTTGGAGGATACAAGTTAATGTACTATTTTGCAGATATAAATATGTGGTGCAATGAGGAAAGAACCCCAGTGTCCATTTTCACCTCAGTTATGTGAACCTAGCTACATGACTACCTTCACATATTGTGATTTCTCTAAAATGAAAACTACCATTCCATTCACTTTCTCTTCAATCAGTTGAGCTGTATTACTACAGAGGATTGAAAAACAGACCATTATCTCAATTCTTATTATCATGCTCCTACGTGCTCCCCATACGTTAAAGGAATTTTCTGATTCTAAAGAGATGAGCCTGACAAACACTTCCCCAGCTACAGGAATTTCTTGGATTGTAGAACTGATATATTGCAGTCAAAAATTTTAAAGACTTCATTCTGAAAAGCAAATCCTCTTCTCCAAAACTCTAATTCCAGAAACGTTTCCTAAGGGGGAAAAAAAATCTCAAGAGCTTGACCTTAAATCACTGGTGAGAAATGCAGAGTAAGCCTTTTTTGTTTTGTTTTTTACTGAGGATTGAGGTACTAAAACATTTCCCTATTTCAGTGCTTCTCACTCCCTGCGAGTCTCTCCCTTTTACCATAAGAAGAGAGTTTCCCAGTTTTAGAAATTTCTTAATGTCACACTTCCAACTCTTTAATTTAGGAGTTCAGTTTGTATTACATTCTCACACATCACCAGTAAATATATGCTTCCATCTAAAATCTGTCTTAGGACACAAATCCTTACAAAGTGGTGTCCTTTTGTTTCAGTTTTGTAAATTAGATATTCTTACCAAGTTACAATGAAAGAGACCTGCTATTTAGCCAGATCACAACTCAGAATATTCATATGACCACAGGACATGGGTGATGTTTCACCCATTAGTCATGGCTGTCTCCCATGTTCACTTTGTTCCTACAGCCAAATATGTTAATGAGCTTTCTCATTAATCCTCTTTCCCCCATATCATCTCTAAAATGGAATTTCCTCCTAGGAAGAAAATGCCAACAAATTTTCTTGACAGCTATGAAAGTTACAAGTAATGTCTCTAAGATAGTCGTGATTACCAATTTGCCAATGTGTCTGAAAGAAATAGCAAAAATATGTATTGAACTTTGAGATAAATATCATGGTTTTGCTGATATCCAGTGGGTTTTGCAAGCTGTCATATTTATTATAAGGCTATTTCACATAGTCAGTGTTGCCAATGAACATCCAAATCATTGTCTACCTTAGTAGACTTCAACTCTATTAATCCCCAGTAATCTCTAGTTTTTACTATATATCTGACAACTTATTGACACTAAGTTGTACAGGACCTATATAATTTTGAATTTAAACAACCTCCTGGTTTTATAATGTAGACTCAAACTATGAAATACAATTGCCTAAATAGTTTATCACCACCTCAAGCACAAAGATACTATGTTATTTGTTAACTAGCTTTCACCTTAAAGCAAACTCTAAAATAAAAGCAAAAATAAAATGTATCACTTTCAACATTGAATTTTCTAAACTCCAGGGGAAAAAAGAACAAGCATGAAAGTCACATCCATCCACAGTCAAGTAGGAAAACAACATATCCAGCATCCTTTTCAGATTTGCATTTCTGCTTAATCCATCTAATATAGTATGGTTGTATTCTATCTTCCAATGCTGGGATACTGGGTCTCAGTGGATTTCAGTGGGGGAATGAGGAGTCCAGTTATATAACTTTTGGAATCAATCTTCCAGAATTAGATGCCTAAACACTGGCACATAATAGCAACAGGCCATGTGAGTCAACATGTCCACACCCTTGCCCAAGTCTATCAGCTTTCAGGCATCTCCAAACACTCCCTTTGCCTTCCTATTCTGAATTCGCATGCCCAAAAAGCTGAGATCAGAGACTCTGTCAGTTTACTTGGTAGTTTTTTCACATTAACTTTCAGATTCAGATTAATGCATAATTATACACACATCAATGTACCAACACTTCAAAAAACCTTTAATGAAAAGTACTTTGAAAATTTATTAAAGCAAGAAAGGACCCATTTGAACACAAGAATACAGAATTGCAAATTAAGTATAATTAATATAATATTTATATGAGGCAGAACTTTCATACGGATCTTTAGAAAAACCCAGACTCTTCACCATGTGCAGAGTGCTTTAAGGAGGCTTGGAGCCAGATGGTCTGGGCTTAAAGCCAGGCTCTACCAGTTACTATGTGACCTGGGGCAGGTTCCTTAAATTCTGTCTTCTCAACTATAAAATGGAGATGATTTAAAGTATCTACCCAGGAGCAGAACCAGGATTGGAGAAATCTGAAGCATATGGAGCAGGCAGTTATTTTCAAAGACTTATAATCTTTTATAAGTCTTGTTACAGGGCTAAATGAAATACCTGTAAAGCACTTAGCAAAGCAGCCAGCAGGCAGGCAGTGCTCTATAAACCTGACTATCGCTAATATTAGTGAAGAGAGGAAATGAGTGTTATAGGCCCATCCACTTTATCTGAGGCTATCAGAGGAGAGGAAACAAGCTTCTTTGAAACAAACTGTTTTGGAACCACATGGAATATTTATTTACATGGCAAGTTATATCGGCAAATGTATGTAACACCTACCATGAATTGCAAAAGCTGAAAATACCCATATTAAGGGGGGAAAGTTGCCAAAAGGTTTGATGTTTTCCTATAATTATCTTAGATAACTAAATGTGCATCTCAAATGTCTACCCCAAATGCCTCTCAATGTCTCAGACTAGAATGCACGAATTTAAGAAAAGGTGACCAAGGTATTCATACTACCTGCTCCAAACACAAATATGAATGCAATGAAGTTTCCTTAAAACTTGACAGATTCTCTGAAACCCTGGGTATCTTAAGCCCTCATTCCAAGGAACAATCTAATGATTGAGAAAAGGAATAAAATGGCTATTTCTTTGTGATTTATAGTTTTGGGGTGATACTAACTGGCACATATGTGACTTCTCTCTCCTCTCTCTCACTGTCCCTTTGTCTCCCTCCACCCCAACTCCAGCCAGATGGCAACAGCATGTCAGAAACATTTAGTATTAAATCAACATTTCCTTGAGAATTAGATTCAAATCCATCCTGAGTCACCTAAGATATATTTGGCTGCCCCAAATCCCTAGATTACAAATAACATTTAATCCTAACAACTATGAAATTTTGTCAGTCTAACAGATGGTCTAGGATGACTCTGTCAGAAGCAACTCTGTTCATCTGATCATTCTCTGCTCTTAAATGGAAAAGAACTCATAGGATGGGGAGACAATGGAGGAAAAAGAACAGGGAGATACAGTGTATATGCAAAAGAGTAAGTCCTACCACTCTCTACCGCAAACAGTGGAAGGGAATGTTCTGAGCCACTTGTCATTAACACAGAGTTTAAACTTAAAGCTCTATTCTGACTAGCAAATAAAAGAATCACAGGTGCTCAATATTTGTTGACTAACTAAATTTGGTGGTGCTTGTTTTCATGAACTGATAGTTTGTGAAAATGAAATGGCCTAATCATTACTTTGATGATAAAAGACATTAAAATATATCAAGAAACCTATTTATTATATAATACACCATCATGATACTGAAAATTACCTTTAAATGCTCCATGGTCACTTTCAATATTTAGCATATATGAGATGGATTCTTCACATTACTATAAGTCTTAAATCTTATATAAAAATATATATATTTTAATAAAATCAAGGGTCATGATCCTAGCAAGCCAAGGAAAGCTCTGAGAGCAACACTTCAATAAGAAAATGCATTCAGCCTTACCACGTTCTTCCTTTGTGGAGTGTGACTAGAAGTGGCAACTCTGCATCAGATCACAGTAGAGGAGCACACTGCAGCATCCTCCTATGCTTCAGCATGCCAGGGAAGCCCCCCTAGACGGGCTTTTTACTAAACCCAAATCCCTTAAAAAAGGTCTCTATCTCTACCCATAGTTTCCAATTTCCCTTTAAAAATACAGAAAAACAGAGAATATCTGTTGAGTGCAGATATTATATATAGAAAACAACTAGAGTTAAAACAGGACTCTTCTTCCTGCCCATTTCCTCAAGGAAACTCAATGCTCCACCCAGCCTTGTGCATAATACTATACTTCTTCACAGGCCCCAGATATGCAGATGACAAATAGAACACAAGCTACTAAAAGCAGTGGCAGGTTCCTTGTTAAATTATGAACTCTTGGGTTCTAGCAATTCAGTCCAAAGGTACATGAAAGAGACATAAATATCTTATGAAAGGAGGTAAAACCAAGGCTTGATCCAATTAGGATTCCTGAGTTCACTGCCAGAAATTCAGGTGGTAACCTCAGTCTTCTGGCAAACTTCCAAGAGCATGCGATTACCAGCGATGCTCCTAAAATGTTCCTTGTAAGTTCTGCTTTTCCTAGGCTGTGCCCAGCAGATTTTCTGGAATTGTTTCAGTGAGCTGCTTCTGTTCCTAAAGCTGCCTGAGGTGAAAGGTGCCATATAAAACTTTAAACTGCTCCACAATAAAAATGGGCTTTTTAAAAAATCAATTGAGAGAACACCACAAAACTCTCCTCATCCTTTTTCACTTCATATTCTGGGTTCTTCAAAAGTCTGACTTCAATGCACTTGAGAAATGAATCAAAGAGGAATTTTTCTCTAAATAAAAACACTAGCCTCTTTGTTAACTTAGATTCCAATTATCAAACACACATACATTCCATATTACTTCCCCAAAGGAATCTCCAAATAATTTTTACATCTGATTAGACTATGTTAGTGCATTAGTTTCTTCATTCCACTAAACAAGAGAGAGGTAAATAACCCTCAGAGGAAAACATCAATTTAAGTGGAATTTAGCACTTGGGAATGAAAAAGATCCAACTCTATCATGCATACAGGAACTGAGTGGGGAAACACAAATAAAACGGTGAATGTGGATTTAACAATCCTGCCATTTGAGGGCACAGTGCTGGGCGACTCTCTCCTGGCCCATGTCCCTTCATGGTAAAACTACACAAGGAGATTCAGTGCTTGGAGAAGTATTCCTTCACTTAAGGTGTAAAGAAGATTTCTGGACTGGGCACCATTTCTCCTGCAGAGAAACCATTTCGGTTAAGAGACTTTCCCACTTTACATTCCTCCAGGAAACAAATCATTTTGAGGGGGTATTCTTTCATTTCAATGTTATGCCCAGTTCTGCAGCTTCAACTCTGCAGAACACAAAGAACTGGAGTCTGAACATACATCTATTCTGCCTCCTTGACCTGATTTTGGTAGCCGTTAAAATTCGGTCAGTGTCTGCTAAAGTTTTAGAGAGTTTAGAAGATTGAGGCAGCTTTGGTGATGTTCCCACTACCATTTCCTTGGTCTTCTAACCTAGGTAGGTGGGATTTCCTCATGTTCAGGTTGGGCCCCTTGGGTGCCTTTGAAGAGTAAATTCTATGACAGGTAAAAATGCTGGCTGCAAGATCCTCTTTTAAAGGCTCTCCGATCTGCAGAATGAGCCACACTCCCATGACAATATGAGATGGCAGCTGAGAGAGGTGAGGTATGCTTGAGCCTAGGTTTGAAATAATATTGCTGCATTTGCAGCATAAACCAATATGCCTGAGCCTAGGTTTGAAATAATATTGCTGCATTTGCTGCATAAACCAAGAAGGACACCAATAATCTGGAATGCAAATTTCAATAAATTCTAGATATGCTGGTGGCAGAAAAGCTTTCCGGGACCAGAGAAAGGCAGTATCGAGGATAAGAGCATGGGCTCTGGGAACCACACTCCCATGACTAAATCTCAGTTGTATTACTTACTAGCTATTTGACTTTGGACATGTTACTTAAATTTTTTCTGTGTCTCCACTTCCTCATCTGAAAAATGGGGATAATTATGTCTAGGGTTGTTGAGGTAGTTGAAGATTCATTAGATTATGAATTATAAAATACTTACAATGAGTCCAGGCATATAATTGAGTGCCATTATAATGTTTATCTTCACTGTTAGTGTTGCCAACGATTAATATTACAATTTCCAAGTGAGTCACTCTGAGGTACAATAAATGATTAAGCTGAACACCTAGGTTAGGGCAGAGCAGATAAAAAGCCAGAAGAATACACAGAGAGGAGAACTAAGGCCCCTCCCTCCCTCCTCAAACTGATCGGATGTTTGTTCAGGGGGACGTGGGACAGGCGGGGTGGCTACACTTGGTGGGTGGCTTCTCTGGGAGGCTGGACCAGGAGTGCATTCCCACTCCTTTCTTCCTCGACTGAATTTATCATGAAGTCTTAAAAACATAAAGCTGCAATGAATATACTGAAAGAAATTAGACTCTGAATGTCAGTTGTTTTCACTCTGTCAAGTTGAAAAAATTGAGAAGGAAAGTGGCAACGGGGCTCCTGATCCACTGGAAGTCCTTGGGGAATTCATTAACTACTTGCTAATTGACTGAACTTGCCTGTTCAAAGGAAACTTGGAAATGTATACGCCTTCAGGGAATAAATCATGGCGTATACAATCCACTAAGTATCTTGCTTCTCAAGAGTAACCACAGAATATGGTTTATATGTAAATTAAATATTTAATTGGTATAAATATACTACTGAGATCACTGAGGCAAAAACGTGAACATTTTATTTCTACTTTTTAATGACTACATTTTGGGCCATTATGCTTAAAGCTAATACCACAAAAATTTCTGAATTTTGTAGCACAAAAATATTTTAATATGACTTGGTTATTTTCATTGATATGTGGAAATAAATGTGTTCCATGAAAAGCAAATACCAACTGCTTCCACTACCCATTTAATGTTCAAAAATATTTTTATGGAAAAACCTAAAACCAAAATGGCAAGCCAGGAGAATTGGTGCCTCTGGGATTAGAAGGTCAGAAAATTACCTAATCTTATTTCTGCCAAGAAGGGTTACTTGCATTAAAATGACAGCAGTCACCAAGGCACTGGGAGGAAACATGGGCCAGGGGAAAATGGGCCGGCTGTATTTTAGAGAAATCACAAGCACACACATGGGCTACAAGAGAAATTATATTTGAAAAATAAAATGGAACTTCCTCATTGATTAGTCTCAGCTCCGCGATAATTTCTGACTGATTCAGAAACTTGCAAGGCTCTCACAGAACCCAGACAAGAGCTTTGATGTTGGCTGGATGCGACACACTGCTGGTGATTTAATTTTGTCTAAGGCAAGAACACTGAAAAACAATCAGAGTCATCTAATGCCTGAAGTATCAGAATTGTATTATTTTCCAGTGACAGCAGAAAAATAATTTCCATGAATGAGTATGGTTTCGGGAGCTGGGGAGGGAAAAAACTGAAGTAGGGAAACAGAGGTAGAGGAAGCGTGCTTTGTGGATTTTTTCTCCTTTACCAAAGAGAGCTCAAAAATTTCTGGCTGCAAGACTGATATCAGACAGACATCAAGAATGCAGCTATATCTGGCTTCCCTCATGGCATAAGTAGCACTCACAGCAAAATGCATGCAACCACACAGTCACTTAAACTCAGATGCAAAAATTACCAGGCTTTGGGGGTAGAGGCACCACTGTTGAAATAGACATTAAAACAAACTGATGAGCTTCTGGCACTTTTCAGAAAGGCAGTAATATTTGGAAACATTTTTTCCTGTTTTTTTAAACAAAGCAATTATTTCACTAAAAACTGAGAAATGAAGGGAAAATGCCACCAAAAAAAAATCACTATCCATAACTAATGGTAGAATTTTGTATATTTCATTCCAGTCTTTTCTCCTATTTCCTATTTGGCCATTATACATGACAGATGACCCATAAGAAAACAAGTCCTGCATTTCACTCTCTCTCCTAAAAAGACTCTTCAATAAAGCTTTTAAAACAAACTAACAAAAAAATCTTGGTGCTTTACGACAGACCCAATTTTGCTTACAGATTTTCCCCAAATTTAAGGTTTTGTTATTGGTTGTATACAATTCAAAAATGAAGGCTGTTAATGCTGAGTTCATAGTATAAACAAAGAGACCAGAGATTAGAAAAAAATGTTAGCACATTTGATTAGTTTCATCCTCCCACATGCCAATGGGTATGGGATGTGGAAAGACTGCAATTCCATTCTTACCATGGTTTGCCTCGACTATCAAGGTGATCCAATATGGCAAGAGAAAAAGACTAATGGTCTCAAATTTTTAACAAAATGGCATTTCCAATTTTTGTAAAATGGTTGTTTAGAACTTAAAACATATTTTCCAAAGAAGCAGTTACAAGAAGGGGTACATATTTCCAACTTACTCTGCAACATCTATTTAATTCCTGGGTTTAAACAGAGGTAACAAAGGGTTTAAAAGATGAGGTAACTATGACAATTCATTGAAATGTGAAGAGAATATTCATGCATATGTTTTTTTCAATCTTATCCTTTAACGTCTAGTTTATTTCTGCTTTTTAGGATATATAACATTAATACAGTACTAAAGGTATTTAATTTGTAAATATACATAAATTGGAGATACAAGCTGTTAAAGCTCTAACTTTATTTAAACAGAGAAGTTTGGACACCATTAGTTGAAACAATAACATCAGCATTACTTTCATTTGCTGCCATACTGATGACAAGATCTCTTTAGAAAAACATGTTCCATGTTTCAGTGGGGATGGCCTCAGGAATAAATCTGCCATGGAAACATCCAGTATACTGTGGGTCTCTTTCGGAGATAAATTGGGTAATAGGAGTTTGGAATCCCAAAAGGGCAGCTCTGAGAGGAAGCAGGGTACTCCCTTTCTCCAGGGGGTGTTCGCATGCAGCAGAGTTCTCAAACACCTTTAGTTTAGGCCCCTCTTAACCTGGTAAGTGGAACAGACCTTGTCCTCATACATTTTTAAAGGATTTCAGTCACACACTTGCTGAAATCCATTTGTGGATTTCTGGGACCATGATCCCAGAGAAGAGGATGTGGGCTCAGCCATAACTAAGAAGGATCTCCGTAGTAATGTCCAGATGGGGAAGAGGACTCGAGTTCTGAGACTTCAAAGTGCAGCCCATTTGTGGCAAACACTTCATTGAGAAATGGCTTCTGTGGATGCAGTCTAAGCCTGGGGTGCTTATTTTAGGCAACTATGGTATATAGACTCACTTTTATATACACATTTCTCATTTGTCAGATTTCCCACGGTGAACTGGCAACTCCTCTCTGGGTGAAATCCAAACGTGGTGGAAGACAGATTCCTGGTTCTGGGCCAGGTCCTGTCAGTTTCTGATCATTACCTGGTTTTCTATTTCCAACTCCATTTAGGTGACTGAGTCTCCACACAGAGCTCAGGTTGAGCTTTAGACACAAATCTCATCTGGTCACTCATTATATGATTTGTATCCTCCAGTGGCTTCTGCCTTTTTGAAAAGTCCAAATTACCTACTCTTTTCTGGTCTCCTATTCTGCAAATTAAATCTTCATAAGTGATTATACTTTCCACATATGGAATGGAGGGTGGTAGAAAGCTGTCATGTCGGTCTCTCCCATTCCGCCACTCCTCTGCCTTCTGTGTGACTGCATAGGGAAGGACAGTCAGGATACCCTTCTCCCCAGCAGAGTAGTTGGCCTGGTGTTGAGAACTTGACCCAATTAAAAGCTAGTGAGAGAGCAAGGCCTAAATATACCCAGGCCTCAGGATCTAGCCATGGGTAAGTCACTCCTGGACTTATATGAGCTCATATTATTATTATTTAAACTAATTTGAAGTCCGTTTCTAAACTTTTCACTGAAATAAACCTAGAACTCAGACCATATTGAACTAACCTGCTTATGATAGGTGTGGAATCTGTTTATAAGGCTTTGAGACTAACTATGTTTACGTCTTTCAACTGAACAGGACATAAGTCGATGGCATGATTCATGATATCCACTCTAGCATACGTAGCTTGACTCCACTGAATCCACTCCCCTTCCTCTGATACGTCTTCTTTAATACATCAGTGGCACTATTTACAGCGAGGATGGTTTCAATGGAGGTTGCTCTAATATTACATTTCCCTTCCTCCAAGAGTCTAATGCCAACTGTAACAGGATTTCTCATCTTTTTTCCTATACTCAGAGAGCAAACTGGGCCATTTAAATCACCCAGTTAATGTACCAGTTGCTGTTGAGGAGCAGATGGAGGTCTGCATTAGAGTCCACCAGAATCTGTGCTCCAGAAGGCACAGCCTCAGGACCAGAGGAGCTGAGAACACCTTGAGGACCAGACCCTTATTCACAAAATAAGGAGCTGGGTACTAGGCGAGGAAGTTATTTGACTCAGAGCATCACGGAGTCAGGTGAAGAAGACACCTTTGCCCCATTCCACAACACTGCTCCTCCAGGACATCATGCAGCTCCCACACAAGGAACAACAGCCAGATCCTCTGGATGTCCTATAAATTAGTTGAATCAGAAACTGAGTAATATCAATGTGTCATTATAGGTCATTTAGAAATAGCTTTAGTTTCATAGTAATAATAAGCTCTGAGCTATATGACATATTGCTCTAAACTGTACAGAAACTCAACTAACTTGCAGTCTTTTCTTAGGAGTATAATGTAGGCTTCTGGTTAAATGTAGCAGATTGACTACACACTTCTCACCTTTCCTTTCCAACAATGACTAAAATGATAGCAAATAAAATAAAAATTAAAGAAATAGCTAAGGGCAAGAGACTAGGAGGGAAGATAGCAGAGGAGTGATTTCAACAAATTTTGGAAAGACAAAATAGACAGAATGATGCCCAATTTAACTTCCTCAACTCTGCGATAGCCTAAAGAACCTACGGAGGAGATACCAAGAAAAATAATTTACTCTCATAGAAACCCAGAGAGGCTCAGGTTTGGAGCGACTGTATACCACAAAAAACAGGAGTGAGACATGAGGCTGTAAACTTTAGAAACTAGTTGTAAGTTTATTTAGAGAGAGATTGGACCTCCAGGTCTCTGCCTTAACCCTTCACACATACAGGACTACTGTCTCTCACCTTGACCACCTTCCCTAAAGAACAGAGAACTCTGTGATATGAAGACCACAGACCTCAGTTACTACAGGCTTTGACTGAAATCAAAAAAGGTATTACATGAAAGCATGTAATCTGAGCCAGGGGCCTCCACTGTTCCTTTCCTTCTCCAAAGTTTCATTCTGCCAAGTGTTGGAGGCCAGGCCAGCATCTCCAAAGTAGACTAGACAAGTCTTCTCTGGAAAAACTGCACAGACATTCAGATTGACAACCACTTGGCTCCAAAGCCCACCTGTTGGCTAATCCAGCTATTCCCATAGAGCTTCAAATCAGATTTTTTACATTCTTTTAGGAAAAAAACAGGTGGCCATATATTCAAGGAACTAATCCAGCAGAATAGAGAACAACCAAATCAAACAACAGTATAAAATGAACACCCTCCTTCTCATAAACTACACTGTTTTTCATTGCTTCTAACTCCTTACTTGTGCTAACCTAATCCCACATCATAGCCATCTTTGGCAGTAGACCAATACTGCAAGGTATACCCAGATTCATTCGAAATATTCTGGACTGAAGCAAGATATTAAATTCTTTCAGAATACCATTTGAGTTCATGTGTGTCAGGAGAGTAATAGCTAGGCTGAAAGACTAAACTTGGAGAAAAAGCCTTCAGTGATACGTTACAAGGCATTCATTCTAGTATATTCACATCATTGGTAAGTATGTCAATGGTATAATTCTCAAACTTCTGGATGACACCACTTTAGGAGGAGGAACAGCCAATATAGAAGCTGAGAGAACCAGAACCCCATCCAAAGAGAATCTGAAGAGATTCAGATAATAAAGGACAAAATTAACTGGAACAAAAATTAAGTCTTACATTCACATTTAAAAACAACTATGCAAAACAGAGATATGAATTATTAAGAGTTAATTATTAGTTTTTTTTTAATCCCTCAAGAGTCTGGGTTTCCTATACATTCAGTGACTCATCAATGAAGCAGCTGCCCAAAAAACTAATGCCTTCTTAGACAACAGCAGGAGAGGCAGAGTGCCCAGGGCATTGCACTTCAAGAGGGTAATGAACAAGGAACATGACCACACGGGGGTAACCAGATGGACACAGTTCAAGACCATGCACCACAGAGAAATGTGCTTCCCATCTCGGGTACTTCAGAGAGCCATTCCCTTCCATCTCACCAAAAGGAACAGAAAACTGGGTACTGTGGAAATCGAGAAAGCAAAGCTGTGACTTTACCAAAAGTAACAGGAGTCAGTCAGGCAAGACCCGGACAAGCTGGGTGACAGGAGCCAGTGGTGGTGAGAGTTTCCTCTCCTCAGTGAGAGCGAGATCATCAGGCAAATGCAATTCACAATGAGATACCATGGAGGGAAAGTCTGTTTCTCTTGAACTACTTACTTTAAAAAGTTTAAACCAAAATATCCAGTGTAGTGGTCTAATGAATTCTGAAATGAACAACTATGCTTTCTGCCTATTATCTTACAATCAACATTTTTAGCTTTTTAGCCCAGGTCTAAAAATGGCTGTTACCAAGCATGTGTTTTTGTTTTTTTTGTTTTGTTTTGGTTTTTAATGGAATGGTATCATGTACTGGCATGATCTAGAAGTAGCTACATCAGCCCTCTTCTGGTAATGAATCATCAGCACATAAAAATGGAAGGTAAAGACAAGATTATTTTATTAAAAGAAACAATTACTAACTCACAGGGCAACAAAGCTTCGGCAGCTATAGGATACTACTTGAGAGTATCCTATACTCCTATACTCCAGGTCTCTGCCTTAACCCTTCACACGTACAGGACTACTGTCTCTCACCTTGACCACATTCCCTAAAAGAACAGAGAACTCTGTGGTATGAATACCACAGACCTCAGTTACTACAGGCTTTGACTGAAAGAATAAAAGGTATTAAATGAAAGCACATAATCTGAGCCATGGGCCTCCACTGTTCCTTTCCTTCTCCAAAGTTTCATTCTGCCAAATGTTGGAAGCCAGGCCAAACCTCGGTTTCTGGAAAACAATTCAAAGGTGCTGGCCATGCCTAGTGTGTTTATCCTTCTTTCTGTTTAAAACCTGTCATTGGCTCCCTTTGCCTCCTGAACGAAGTTAGCAACTCCCAGCCAGGAGCTCAGGCCTTGAGGACGGGCTCATGGCTCTGGGACACACCTCTCAGGACTGCCCTCCGTTTGCCCAATGCTCTAGCCAAGCAACAACATGGCAGTTCTTAGCACACCTAGCATTTCCTTCTCTCTTTCCTTGCTTCAGCTCTACTAACACCCTTCCTCTGCTTCTGCCACCCATCCAACACCCGGCTTGAGCCAGATTCAAATTTTGTTCATGGAGCCATGCAATGGATTGGAACATCAATATAGTCCAATACCCACCAACAGTAAACAGATGACAGGATCCACTTCTACACTGCAGGCAAAGTCAACACACACAAATCTGGTTAAGATGTGTCTTTGGATAGCATACATGGAAATATCAAAATTATCTAAACCTACATAATTGATTCTAATAGATCTGGCTTCTCTAATAAATTTGTAAATGGGAACATGCCTCTCTCACCCCCAAATAGCATATGTAATGTGGATGTAATTGTTGGCCTCAGCTAATGATATACTTTTAACAACACAAGGAATGATCATCCATATTTTTATGAAATGTAGATCTGTAAAATAAATACAGTTAAATAATCTACAAGTAGGTTTACAACTTAAAGCCTACAGGGACAAATATATTTTGATCTTCCAATAGCTAACACTTTGAGCAAATGGAGGAAATACTCCAAATTATGTAATACTCTATATAATCTCTAGAGTTAGAATGAGAATGTGTTTAACATGTGCTCTGAAGTTAAGCCTATACATTATGAAACTTTAGACATTCCAGCTTTAAAAATAAAAAATAACAGCTTTAAATAACATTTCTAAATACAACATTTGGTTACTAGGAGTCTCTCATGATTGAAATTTACTTAGCCTGAAAGATGAAATGTCAAACTCCAAATGGAAGGAAACAAAATTAGTGCAAGTCTGTATCTACTCTTCCACTAGAAAAATGGTTTCACTAAGTGAGTTTACTGATTTCCACTCTTGGAGGCTAGAAGTAAAGATAGCTAAACAATAGGAAGAGGTGCTTCCCTAAAGTAATTAAGAAAACAATGTTTCACTTTACTACTATCCTCCAAGCACCAGATCTATATATTTGTATAAGCACAGCACTACCCAAATATATATAAAATGAAAATCTACTATAACAAATTTGTCAAATAAAATCTGAGCTTCTCCACTGTTGTTCAGGCAGCAATACTGCCCACAAATATGAGAAACTTAATATTGATTAGCCATTGTGGGTTAAAAATTCCACAGAAGTGCCATATTAAATCATTTGGGTAGCTTTTGCTTCTGGAAAGCACATTCCGGCACTTTGGGAGGCTGAGGCAGGCAGATCACCTGAGGTCAGGAGTTTGAGACCAGCCCGACCAATATGATGAAACCCCGTCTCTACTAAAAATAAAATTAGCCGGGCGTGGTGGCATGTGCCTGTAATCCCAGCTATTCATCAGGAGGCCGAGGCAGGAGAACGGCTTGAACCAGGGAGGCAGAAGTTGCAGTAAGCCAAGATCGCACCACTGCATTCCAGCCTAGGCAACGAGAGAAACTCCATCTCAAAAAAAAAAAAAAAAGTAATACTTTTTTCCCACTAAGGTTCAACCCAACCTTGAGGGACAAACCAAAGAAATATCTTATGTCCTCTCTCTTGTGTTCTCCAAGTCATCTGTTTTTTTTTAACCCAATGAAATATTTTAAAATCTCCACAAGCCATAAACAACCTAACTGGTAAGGGAAAAAGGTAAGCAAAGTAGAATTTAGTCCTTGCCACAACCAAGCCTTATGTCCTTGAAGCAACCAAGGACATAAGGCCAAGAAGAGGTGTGCCACCAGGATAATAGCAGGTTTGGAATCCACTGTGAGAAACAAAACTCCTGGTGATCAATTTTGAAACTGTGCTACTACCCTGTAACCTTCCTAGAGAATATAAGGCTTCTCAGTTTCAGCTTCTCAGTTTCAGTAATAAATGTCTGACAAAGCCTCATACTTTTATTTTCTCCGTTATTCATCCCTTCCCCCCACAAATGATGGAAAATCCAAAGGAATCCTAGCCATAAAGAACGCATACTGTGACAATTTAAAACCCATTCAATCACAGCAACTGCCACTTTGAAAGGAAAAAAGTCACCAGGAGTAGGGGCCAACAATGTAATCAACATCTAATGGGATCAGAAAGTGTCTGGAAGTCTGGGCTTCTCATGACACCGAGGCCAAGGAGAACAGTATTACTTCAGAGGTTTCAGAAAAAGATCTTGTTATAAAGGCTTTTGAGATAAGGTCCCTGCCAAAAATATTTCCCGAGGGGAAGATGGGGAACAAAAAAGAATAAACTCTTGGTAGAAAAGAGAGACATTTAGATTTAGTTATAAAAGATGGCTTACTAGCAGAGAATTTGATAAACCATGGAAGGACAAGAGAGCCTTTAGCCAGAATTTCAGGACTCCAAAACAAGTCACATTCTAGACATTTTAGGGTTCTGGAGGCAGTTAAAACATGTTTCCACTTGCTTGTGGAATAATCTCTAATCAGAGGTTCAATACAATGAGATCCCTACCCACTGAAATATTTACTTTTTAAATTGATAAGCTGAAAAGTTCATCTTTTTTAAAGCAATTTCTCGTGAAGTCTCATCTTGATTTAGAGGAAGAGGGAAGTAAAGGGGAAAAGCCTACCCCACAGAAAGAGGGGAAGTGACGTTACATTGTGAAACTTAAGGGAGGAATTTCAGCCACGGCTCTAGGGCGAGGGGTTGTGTAGGAGAGAAGGAATGGCTTAATTTTTAGGAAAACAGGAAAGCCAAGTGACTACTTTGGTGAATGCTGGAGGAATGGAAAGCAGCAGCGAATCCTATTTTGGATACAGACAGAGGCTGAGAGCCAAGTAAATG
This sequence comes from Pan paniscus, assembly GCF_029289425.2. Lineage (NCBI taxonomy): Eukaryota > Metazoa > Chordata > Mammalia > Primates > Hominidae > Pan > Pan paniscus. The sequence goes on from NC_073253.2 coordinate 108,502,898, forward strand.
AATCCCAGGAGGAGATACTGTCTTTTGTCTCCAGCTGTCAGCTTTTTTCCTGAAAGTTGTCTCATCACTTTCTGTGATTGTGGTTAGGAAAAAATCCTACTTTATCTTGTGAACTTTTTATTGTCTTAAGTTATGTGTTACTTCTGTAAACCACTCTACTCTCCTTGTTTAATCATCACAACAGGGAAGGGGAGAGGCTTGCAATGCAGTGTTTCCAAATCCAATCACTGGAGTCATTCACATAACATTAGGTTTAGGACCTGAGAAATAGATTCTGAGGTCACAGACCAGACCCCTTTATATTTAAGCAGGAGGCAAAAACTGAAGCTAGGAGAGATCCGGAGTCTTGGCAAGGCTCTCTGCGACTTCCAGAGGCTTTCTTCACTCAGTCCACTGTTTGGTCCATTTCAGAGTCTGCTCTTTCACCTTTGTCCTCAAATGGTTTACGACAAAGGAAGGTGCTGGACACTGGAAAGGTAACGTCTTAAGACACGACCCCTGCCCTGGAGTAGTTTACACATATGGAGGAAGGTAGGGCGTATACTTGAAAACATAAGTGATAATATGATTAGCAAAAAATCCTACAGGAATCCAGAAGGGGGGGTTTCATCAAGGGGCAACTGACAAAAGCTTTGTGAAGGCAGGTGCATTCAGTGGAAAGAGTAGACAACTAAGGTAAAGACCACGTTAAGAAAGGGAGGGAGATGGGAGAACCGTAGCACCCCCAGCACACAAAGGTAGACCTTGGAATGATGGCTCATGATACATTTAAGTCAACAGAAAACTAAGTGAAGAGTAAAAAGAACAAAGCAGGAAAACTACAGAATGCTTTCAATGGCAAGCTAAGGAATTGAGGCTATTTTCTAGATAGTTACTAAAGATTTCTACTGGTAGAAATTTCTTCACATGGAAGTTTTAGTAGAAATAAAAGTGGTATATACAAGGCAGCATCTTAAGGATCACTCCGGAAATACAGTACAAGGTGGACTGAAGAAGGGCTGGAGGCAGGGAAACTGAGAGGAGACTCAGCAGTTTAGGAATGAGGTGATGGGGACCGGTCCACAGAGGGACAGATGGATGTAACAAAGGACGTCCTAGAGGAAAAGTAAATGGGATTTGGCCATCTACTGGATGTGGAGCAATCAAGGCTCTCAATCTTCAAGTAGAGATGTATGGGAGAATGGTGTCACCATAACCAGAGGGAGGGATGATAGACGGCAGCAGGGGAGTGTATGGTCACCTATGAAGATATATCCAACAGCCATTTACAAGTCAGATGCTGAACTAAAGCCCTGGAAAGCCATCAGGAAGCATAGCATTGAGAGTTGCCCAAAACCAAGAGCCTAACCTTGAGGATGAATGAGATATCCAAGGAGTCCCAGATCTCAGCCTGGGGCACACTTCATAGTTAGGGGGCTGGAAGAAGCAGAAGTCAGGGAAGGGGGCAGAGAAGGAAAAGCCTCAAAAGGAAGCTAAGAATAAAGAAAGCATATATCCTGGTTACTCCAGGCTGAGGTGGGAGGATTACTTGAGCCCAAGAGTTCCAGGTTAGAGTGAGCTATAATTGTGACACTGCACTCCAGCCTCGGTGTCAGAGTGAGACCTTGTATCTATTAAAAAAAAAAAAAAAGATCACACATAAAAGAAAGGCAGGAGGGAGCTTTACAACTCAGTAGTACAGTATTAAATGCCCAAGGAATCAAAGTAACAGAACACAGAAAAACACACTGGATGGGGTTATTAGATCATGGGCATCAAAGCAGGTACTATGCTCAGTTTTATGTTACTGTCACTTCATTGCCTCAGTAAATATAAAAATAAATTTTATATCTGAGTAAAGTCGATACAGGTTGAGCATCCCAACTTTGAAAATCCAAATCCAAAATCCAAAACACCTCTGGCCCCAGGCATTTTAGATAAGGAATTCTCAACCTGTATATGAAGAGTATATGAAATTGGCTGCTTCCCAAATTTCCCTAGTGTTGAAACCCCGGTTGACCCTCTAAATGCCAAGAGACATAGTTCAAGTCTGGTTCGTCCAACATATTCACCAAGAAGGGTCTTGAATAGCAAAGCTATTTCCACCTTCCTATCCCATGTTAACGGTAGGGTTTTGATATAAGATACCCCTCAGCAGAAACAGGACAGAACAATGTTCTCTGGTTCTCAGTGCACATGCTGCATGTGCTCTCATTCTCTCTCTCTTCTTTTTTTTTTTTTTTTTTTGAGATGGAGTCTCACTGTGTCACCCAGGCTAGAGTGCAGTGGCATGATCTCAGCTCACTGCAGCCTCTGCTCATTGCTGCCTCCGCCTCCTGGGTTCAAGCGATTTTCCTGCCTCAGCCTCCCGAGTAGCTGGGATTACAGGTGTGCATCACCATGCCTGGCTAATTTTTGTATTTTTAGTAGAGATGGGGTTTCACCATGTTGGTCAGGCTGGTCTCGAACTCCTGACCTCGTGATCTGCCCGCCTCGGCCTCCCAAAGTGCTGGGATTACAGGCGTGAGCCACCGCACCCAGCTCTCTCTCTCTCTCTCTCTCTCTCTCTAAACGATTGATTGGACACCACACTGTCTGTGGATCCAGAAACAGAAGGGTGAGCTGATATGGAAGAAAACAGAGTCCCTGTTGTTTACTCTATAAAAACCATTCTCCTTGAAAGATGCCAATCACAACAGTATCAAGATCTGCTCAGAACCAAATAAAACACAGAAAGCTCAGGGGGTCAGCAGAGGGATGAGGACAGTGAGACTTACCAACTTTACTGAGATGAAGTCAGAAGAAAAACAATTCCTTATATCTCTGCATTGTGCAAGCTACATGCTACTCACTGTTTTCCTTCACAGCTTTCTGTGGAGACAAGATTTCCTTTTACGTCTGCCAAACATATGCCCTCTACCTATGTTGTGATCCCATTCATTCCAGCCTCTGCTCAGCTGCTGTTCCATTAGTTAATATTTTCTCTTCTGTGCCTCTTCTCTCCTTTCCTCTTGGCTCACCCCCTAAAAATAAGCAGGTAAATCTGGCTGTCTCTGTATATCTGTGTGTTTGGGGTGTATAAAACTCCACCTGCCACTGTTGGGTTTCAGGGCAGAGAGCAGAGCTAGTCAGAGCAGCATGCTTCATCTCCCTTTCAAACCTGCTCACCCAGGACCAGGGCAGGACAAATGTATCAGACAGATGAAGTTGGCCTTCAGGCCCCCTTATCCACTGCTCCTTACTCTGGTATCACCCTCTACCCCCACGCCTTTGGTTTTACCATCTACTTAACTAATTCTCTGTGACTCTAAGATTTGCCATGTTAATAGCCTCTTCAGACTCCAATGCACAGTTTCCAAGAAGCCAAAAAAGTGGCGGAGGGAAAGTAAAAAATATAATGCAGTATTTCAGGAACCACCACCAAATAAGAAGAAACATCTGAAAGGAAAAAAAACTTCCTTGGCATGCTGAAACCCAAATGGAAAAGACTGTCTCCCCATAAAGCCAGCTTTGCTTCCCATAGTGTCTGAGGTGTACTGCAAACAGCAGGAGTTGAAGATGGTCAGTGAAGACCCACCAATGACATAAGTCACACAGGGCACTCTGTCATTATCTCAGGGAAGGGGAGGCCAACCATTATGTCTGAGGACAGAGTCACCAAGGAGCATCTTCCTTAGGATTCTCACTCTGTAAAGCAAAGATAATGAGAACAAGTGACTGCTCAAATGTCCAACGTGGGAAAACTGGAAGACTGTTTAGTCCAACCTCCTCAGTTTACACAAGAAGAAAAGGAGATGTAGGAAAAACTTGCTCAAAGGTCACGTAACATGACGGAGGCAGAGCTGGGGTTAGAACCTCTGTTTCTTGAGTCATCATCCCAGTGCAGCCTGCTCCCACAGCATGCTGCCTCCCAACATCTGTTCCTTCACACAGACATGTGCCTTTATAAATAATTGTTTTTAAAAAGTTACTCAGGTTACCAGACCTTTTCTGTGATCCTGTGTTCTTGTTATTGGAATCCTAACATCAATCACAAAATTATGTCACACGCTTCCTGAGGAGTGCATGGAACTGTTTGTGTAAGTGGTGTGGGGAATTCAGATCAAATATTCAGGGACTCAAAACTGAAGACAAAGACGGCCAATGCTGGAAAACGCATGTGGCTTTTTCTAAGGGGCTGAGTTCCAAGCATGTGTAATTCCACTCCCTCTACTTCCTACATTCTGATGACTGGAAATCTTGGGGTCAGTCCAAGGTCGACCTACACAAAGGGAACTCCCTAGGATAGCCTTAGAAAAACACAGCCCCTGCAACAGGTAAATTTAGGGTACATCATTCCAATAAACTGTCTTGCCTGACAAGGTTCTCTGTAACAGGTCAGACAAAGGATTTATACCTTTTCCTTACTGACTTAAGAGGTAGAGAATTTATCCAGAGGGGTTTCTTAAGGTCCTATTTTAACAATACAATCAAAAGTGTTCTATTTGGCCTCACTTTTCCACACATCGTAACTGTTCACAGGAAAATAAAGTCATCCAGTCTTTTAGCTTACAAACCTCAGGCAAATTCTACTTCTCACACCACCACCTTTGCAAATGCCATATGTACTAACTATATTGTCAGAAATATTTACATCAATCTGGCCAAGCCAAAAGGTATTTTCTTCCATAACTTTAATTAGCACTGTCTGAGTTTTTTTAAGTTGGTATTGCCTACATTTGATTTCAACTGTTAGAATTCATGTTTCCATTTCTCCCATTCATTTGTGCTTGGAAAAGGAATACCACCATAACGTGTACTATGATAAACTTTAAGATACAGACAGCTCTTCTGATAGTTGGAAATCTCTTGCAGTGTGATCTCTATAGCCAGGGTGACAAACACGGGACTAAGGGGCCTGGCAGGTAACTAAATGATCCAGGAGGGCAGCAGTAAGTTCACATATAGATCTGGACTGAGGGATAGGGGCTGTGGCCTCGTGGAGAAGGTACAACCCTTCAAAGCTTCTCATACTTACCCCATTACCACAGTGAGGAAGACTGTTCTAGTTTTGCCAGATCTTCTGACTTCTCAAAAAAGGCGATAAATTCAGAGTTTGGGGAAGTCTCAGTTTTTAAAAATGTTAACTCAAGTTGAAAACAAAACAAAACAAAATACTGAGCCCAAACATGCCTATGGGCTGCTGTACTTGGCTGCTGAGTTTCCAGTTTGCTATCTCTCCTCTATAGGAAGTGGGAATGATGCATATTCAGCGACGCCTACAAAAATTACTTTAGATTGTTAGTCTCAGAAACCCACTGGTGGCCTGAGGGGACATGCAAAAAGAAGAGGAACAGGAGCAGAGATGGCAAATTATTAAGGTTTCAAGACCTTAAAAGAGACAATCAAAGTACTCAGATTCTCAGTAAAATTACCAGATTAAATCAAATAAAACCCCACCCTTTCTCCACAAAAATCAACAGAGAAGCCTGCTTTCTTTTCACCACAACCCTATTCCTCCATTTATCCCTGACGTCCTGCCAACACCTAACCAGTGGCTAGATCCTGTTTACTTCTTAGTGGAATTATCTTGATCAAGCATGTCGGCCCTTCATTCCCATCCCATTATCTTAGTGTAGAGCCTCCCCATTGCCTAGACCACAAGGGTCCCCAACCCCCGGGCCCACAGATCTGGTACGAGGCCGCAAAGCAGGAGGTGAGTGGTGGGTGGGCGAGTGAGAGAAGCTTCATCTGTATTTACAGCTGTTCCCCATCACTCACTAACTGAGCTCTGCCTTCCATCAGATCAGTGGTGGCATTGCATTAGATCTTCATTAGAGCATGAACTCTACTGTAAACTGAGCATGTGAGGGATCTAGGTTGCAAGCTCCCTGTGAGAATCTAATGCCTTATGATCTGTCGCTGTCTCCCATCACCCCCAGATGGGACAGTCTAGTTGCAGGAAAACAAGCTCAGGATTTCCACTGATTCTGTATTACAGTGAGTTGTATAATTATTTCATTATATATTACAATGTAATAATAATAGAAATAAAGGGCACAATAAATGTAATGCACTTGAATCATCCTGAAACAATCCCCCACCCACTCCACCACCCAGGTCCATGGAAAAATTGTCTTCCAGGAAACTGGTCCCTGGTGCCAAAAGATTAGGGACTGCTGGTCTAGACCACTGTAGTTGCTATGGCACCCCCAGACTCCAGTTTCTATCTCCTCCCACCTCACTCCAAACCTAGTCCATACTATAACACAACAACCAAAATGATTTTTCTTAAATGTACATGTCATAACCTCTCTGCAAATATGCAGGAAACTGCTAAGAGCATTTGCTTCTTGCAAGGGAACTGGCGAACATGGAGAGTGGGTTCAAGAAAGCCTTATTTTCCCCTGCATGTCCTTCTGTACTTCTTGAATTTTTATTATGTGAGAATTAATTTCTCAAAAATGTAATTTTAAAATATGTAATACCCCAGGGCTTCTAGATTAAGAAGCAAGACATCTCCCTACCCCAACCCACTGGGGCACATAAACGGACTAAAGATTTGTATAGGTCAGATGAGAGCATACTGAGAAATAAACCACAGCAGAGCTTGGGACACACGCAGGTGGAAGGCAAGAATGGAGGTGGAAGTTGGCAGCATCTGAGATTAGACGTACAGAAACTGAAAGGAGGGTACATCTGCAAAACTGCCTGCAGGATGGTAGCTTAGCATGGCCTCCTTTTCCCCAGCCTATCAGGGTGGTGGCAGGGTTGGCCCCTAGTCTGAAGTCAAACATCTACTCTCCAAAGGGAGCAACTGATCTGCCAGGAGGGACTGGCAGACCCTGGTGGGGATCTCTCCTCTGGCATTGTGGGAACCTCTCCCCATCCTGCTTGCTTCACCTTGACACACCCTAAAGTGAAACCTGCTCTTTGACATACTATGCCCTCAATTTCAGAGCTCACAACCCATACTCCTAGTGAAAGAAAAGGCCAAGAGGGGCAGCAGATGAGCACAAGGAGGAGGGAAGCTAAGTCAGCTGCTACACATCCTTCATGCATCCATATGGATAGGTAAGCAAGGATGACCACATATGAAGAAAGCTGGGGAAAAAAGATAAATACGGAAAAAATGAAACCGATCCCAGAGAAGACAGAGATCATAACTCATGGAGCTAAAGCAGAACAGAATTTTAGGGGGAAAAACATCTGAGTGTGGTCAAAGATATTAGAAAACACAAAATACATATATGAAACAAAAACATCAATATGGAAAAGATTGCATATTGAAGTTAAAAATTCATTAGAAAGGATGAAATGATAAAAGAATGATGAAATCCCCAGAAAACTGGGTGAGTGGAAGGAGGAAAACAAAAAAGTTTGGTAAGACAATTTAAGAGTAAATCCAGGAAGCCTAACCTCAATCTACTGAACCCAAGTCTTCAGATTGGAAGAGCCCACAGGTGCTGAGCAGAATAAAGGAAAAAAGATTCTCATAAAATGTCACAATATCTTGATATTGAGAAAACAGAGTCTCCAAAGAAAGGTCCATCAAAGGTACGAGGGTCAGTAGCATTGATTGCTAGAGAGAAATTCTTTCAAATGCTAAGGGAAGATTATTTTAAACTCAGAATTTCATATCCAGCCAAATTACCAATTAAGCATGAGGACAGATAAGCAGAGGCTCAAAGTATATTTGCCATGTACTCTTTCTGAAAACTTACTTTATAATATACTCCAGGAAAATTAAAAATATGTCTCAGAAAAAGGAAAATAGAGTCCAAGAAAAGTAGAATTAAGCCAAGAATAAAAGGAAAATAAATGTCAGCTGTTAAGCAAGTCCTGAAAGCAGTTAGTTCATAACACATTCAAAAAGGTTGTATAATCAAGAAAATAAATTATAGTTTTGAGAGAATGAAGACAAATATTACTTCTGTAAATGAGAAAACAGGCAATTAGAAAGTCCAGTAAGAACAAGGCTATATAAGAACATCACAGCCCATACATAAAGCAAACAAAAGTATGCCATGATTCTAAGCCACTAATCAAATGTAAAGAGGATTTGACCTAGATGCCCAGAACACCTCTGTTCAAGTGGCCTATGCTTGGCTAATAACCTAGGATTCCATCTTTATGGTGCATTCATATTTTTGATACCACTTTGAGGGAGTGGTATTGGAGCCTCTGGATCCAGCCAACAAAAGCAAACCATCTCCTTGGATTTTCCCAATCTAAGAGTGTGAAAGACACTGTTAGTTGCCTGAGTAAACCTCCATTTCCAACCCTTCTCCCTTGCCTGCCTCTAAGATGTACCTTAAAAACATAAGAGTGGGCCGGGCAATTGCAGCACTTTGGGAGGCCGAGGTGGGTGGATCACCTGAGGTCAGGAGTTCGAGACCAGCCTGACGAACATGGTGAAACCCCGTCTCTACTAAAAATACAAAAATTAGCTGGGCATGGTGGCAGACGCCTGTAATCCCAGCTACTCGGGAGGCTGAGGCAGAAAAATTGATTAAACCCAGGAGGTGGAGGTTGCAGTGAGCCGAGATTGCACCACTGCACTCCAGCCTAGGTGACAAGAGCAAAACTCCATCTCAAAACAAACAAACAAACAAAAACATAAGAGCTATTATTCCCCCACCGCTTTTGCAATCTGCTCACAGTGAGAGCCGACATGTGAGCCAAAGTCCTCGAGGAGGTTTCCTTTATAAATAAAAAGGCCAAGTCTTGCTAAGAAGAAAGTTTTGCAATTTTTCCTTCCCTGTTTTTCCTATGAAAGCCACATATTAAGAATGATGGGACAGAAGGGTAAAAGGTCCAAAATGAATTCCATGAGTGCCTGTAGCAGCCTTTGGGATCAGAAAACTAACCCCCATATCTACTTAAGACTTCGGTTGCATATTTTTTTGTTGTTGATGGGGAACACATTCCTTAACTGAAACAAGGAATTGGTTTCCTATTCTGAATGAAGCCCAGTTTGATTTGGGTTTCTGTCATCTGCAAGTGAGAAAGATCTAACTAATATATATCTCCTTCTTTACACTCTGCTCCAGAGGAGAAATATTAATAGCCTGTCAAAGACCAAATCTTTTACCTTCAGCCTTAGGAGGAATATGCTGGGTAGGTTTCCCACAGAGCTTTCACTTAAATATTTATGTGGCCCCAACCACAGGCTAATCCCTGTGGTTACATGGGACACTAGGCTAAACAAGCCACCACATTTGCCCTCCTGGACCCCAGTAAAACAAGGGCAGAGAGTTTACAAATGCATAAAATGCTGCTTGGAGTGTAGGACTACGTTATGCAAGCACAGCAAAGGGAGTAATTTAGATCCATCTGGTAGTATTTCCAAACCTAGCAAATCCTAAAATCCAAAAGCGCTTATTTGATCTGATTCAGCCACATCAACATTTTTATCCACCAACAAACTCTTATTCACTGAACAATGGCACAGATGAGCCAAAATAATATTTGCTTTGAATGCATTTATATTTTAAATTGGGTGTGTCCCTTGTTCCGAGAATTCACCACACCCCAAACAAATTGAATCCAAATGGAAGGTTCTAATTCAGAAGAAACCAGCACATAGTTTAGCTGCACCAACCCTATCTCTTTAGTAGAGTGATTCCTGGTTCTGTTTCTATCCAAGAGGAGAAGTAGGTAACACCACTACTCTAACTGAATTAAAGCCTATCCTCATCCCAGCACTGCTTATTTCATTCATTGAACAATATTAAATGAGTATCTACCATATCAGATACTCTGCCAGGTGTTGTGGATATGCCAGAAAAAAGAAAATACCTGCCCTCGAAGGGTTTATGTCTACTGGGGCCAGCAGGCATAAGTAGAGGGTTCAGACAGGAAAGAGTCACCAAGCTATTACAACATATTATACTGAGTTTTAGAAAAAATAAAACATAGCTGGAGTGGATTCTCTAAACAGAGGGAACAGTGTATGCAAAGGTCTAGAAGCAAGATAAAACATGGCATATTCAAGAAACGTCAAGTTCAATATACTTGCCTACCTATATATTAGGTAGACAGCTGTAGCATTTACTTGAAATAGCATTTACTTGAAATGTGTATGTTTGATGAGGAATATAATGAGTCCACTTCTGGACATGTTGACCTTGGGAAGCCTGAGAGACATCCAAACTTAAGAGCTGTCTGGCCGCTGCAGACACTGCTACCTACCTGCCAACCTGATACAGATACTTGGCATAGCCTCAAATCTGAGAAGAGTCACTGTGGCCTTCAAACCTGGGTTAATGCCAATTTTTGCTTTATTTCCACACCATATCAGATTTTTGCTTACTCTGCAGAAAGTGCTAGTAAAGCAAAACCCATAAACCATTCTGAGGGCCAGATTAAAACTCTCCTTGAGTTCTCCAAGGTGACTAATTTCAATTCTTATCTTTATAGGAAAAGAATCCGGCAGGAGGTCTGGATGGTTACTAATCAGTTACCACCCTTCCATTACATCTCGTTGCACCAAGTGGTTGTCACAAATTTGTCTCCTTTTGTGTTTTCCCCTCTAACTTATCAGTGAAGATTAGCAGAAGTTCGTGGTATTGAAATTTGTAGGCAACTGAGGATTTCTGGGGCTGAGCGTGTTCATTTTTAAGGTCCATGGGCTTTTGGCATATACTCCAGGTACCACTTCTGGTCATCCTGGCCCAGTCTGGTGTGTGGGTCCAGAGTTCAGGCTGGTGACAGATTTGGGCATCATTACTAAGGTTGTCATGAGGCTGTGCAAACCTCTAGAGAGTACAAGGAAATCAGGAGAGAGAGGTCAAAGGGAGAACTCCAAGGAACCCAGGAATAATGGGGCAGATGGAGCAAGAAGAGACAGGAAGGAAAAACTAAGAGGACAGAAGGACTCCAGGCAATGAAAGCCAAGGTGAAGAAGAGGGAGCAATCATTCGACAGAATCTGATAAGGAACAGAGAGTTTAAGTGAGAAAGAGAGTGAGAAGCCTATTAAATAAGGGGTCTTTGTTGACCTTGGAGAGAGAAGTGGGTTGAGAAGGGAAAGAAAACTGAGGACTCAGACAGGAGGTACAGAAAACCCTTCAGAAAGGCTGGCAATAAATAAGCTACGGATAAGAGGAAGAAAGCAGTAGCTAGGGCCGCAAGTGCACAAATGGATATGCATGGGGGTGTGGGTGCTGGGATGTGGGTGTGTGAAAGAAGAGTTTTAAATACATTTAAAGGCTGTTGGGAAAACGTCATTAAAGAGGGAAAGCCTGGAGACTATGGAGGAGAAGTGATCATCAATACCCCATGTTCCCGAGGGAGGGGAAAGGGTTCTATCTAGAGCACAGGTATAGAAACCAAACCTCTTCCATTACGGGAGGGAGGACAGATGGATAGATAGTAGCAGTGCAGAAACTTGCAGGTCTGGTGACAAGCTGAGGAAGCCACAACTCAATGGCTCTCCATAAAGCAGGAGGCCAGAGCATCTGCTAAAATTGAGAGAAGTGAGCAGAATTGAGAGAAGTTGAATGAGGGTAGAGAAGATATCAAATAAACATTGTGAATGAGAGAGAGCTTCCCAAGGCAGTTTTTCAGTGAGCACACTGCAAGGGGTCCTGAAATCAATACTTTTTAAAGAAAGGAATTAAAAAACCAAAGTACATTGCTTATAGGAAAGACAAACATTGTATATAATAACATTAATATAACATATGCTTATGTGTATACTGAATTGTGATGTAAAAATGTTCTTTCTGTGGGTGGCACTCAACATATTTGAATGCCAACACACTAGAACAAATAAATCACTTATAACAGGGGGTCCCCAACCCCTGGTCTATGGACCAGACTGGTACTGGTCTATGGCCTGTTAGGAACCAGAGCACACAGCAGGAGGTGAGCTGCAGTCAGCCAGCATTAAGGCCTGGGCTCCGCCTCCTGTCGGATTAACCACAGCATTAGATTCTCATAGGAGGGGGAACCCTATTGTAAACTGCACTGCAAGGAATCTAGGTTGCATGCTCCTTAAGAGAATCTAATGCCTGATGATCTGAGGTAGAACAGTTTCATCCCAATACCATCCCCCACCCTGCCACTGTCTGTGGAAAAATTGTCTTCTGCGAAAGCAGTCCCTGCTAAAAAGGTTGGGGGTCACTCACTTAGGAGAACTGAGGTGAGGGTGGAAATGATTTTAATTTGTGGTGGCACTAACCATCATTATGGCTTATGCTTTACACCTACCCTAAGTTAGAAGAGGTAATTAAGTTTAAATGCTCCTGTTAAATGCTGTGACTCAAGAAGAACACATAAAATATATAAAGTAATGTATCTTATCACTTACTTTACTTAACTATGCTAATTAAAACTTTTAAAGTAATTTTACAGTAAATTAACAGGCTATACAAGAACAAGGTCTGTACTACTCCGACCACATAATTATGCTTTTTGCTATCCATTAAAATTCTTACATCAAAAGCTCTTTAAGTGATCTATTTAACTTGTAGATACGTGTAAAAATGTTAAAAGGTGTTTTATTTTAAATCCACCCATATTTTTATAATTTACAATAGCAAAATGCAAGACAAAAAACACATAACCCTATTATTGTTAAATACTCTCTCATAATTGAAGGCAAATCCCTTCTCTTAGAAAGGTACTTCTCCACCTTCTACAGGAACCAAAGTGACTCCATTAGAGAGGAATGCATTTATTTGCCATTCTCAGTCATTTGTGAGATGCCCCATTGTTACAGATGAATCCCAATTGAAACAGTCAAAAAATGAACATTGCCATATTCCTCATTTAGCCAAATACCAATTATTATTCAGAGACCAAGATTATCCCTCAAAGTCATTCAGCCCTAAATTCTAATCCCATAAATCTGCTTTATGGGTTAGAAGAAAGCCTTTGAAAATACAGTAAGTCAGGTAATAGAGTCTACCACACCCCTAAGTCATTTAACAGACCCATTATCATTTACTAAAGAAAAAAAAATTAATTGGAAAGTATTTTGCTCTTAATATGCTTCAAAAATTATTTGCAAATATAGCTGTGAAGTCTACTTTGTTTATTTCCAGTAATTAAACTTGGTTGCAGCAGAGTGGGGCCAGGAGAAGCATGTGGCCATTATTTTTCCCTTTAGGGTGATTCGAACTCCTAGAACATGTTAACCTATTTATGCCTAGTGTTCCATTATTGGAACGCTAAGCTTGTGGGAGTTATTTATATACTACTGCTCAAGGTCATCACCAAGATCTGATTTATCACACACACAAAAAATTTGCAACCTCCAGCATAAATGGGTTAATTTTCATCATAACAAAAATGAAGCTATTTTATATGTGTCACACTGTACTAGGTACCACAGAATGCAATATTTTTCTCAGGTAAGTGTTTATTTCTTAAAAAAAGTCAAGTCAACCAAAATGTATAAATAAGCTCAAACTACAAAATGACTCTAGAAAAGATGAACAAATTTGTTGATTAACAAATATTACCTTTCCATGTGGCCTGCATTCATTATAAATTCAAGAGAATCAATGACATTCAACTCTGGAAAAAAAAAACTCCTTAAACGCAGAAGTTCATCTAACTCAGCAGTATTCAACTTTTTGTTTTCAGGATCCGTTTACACCCTTAAATTACCAAGGACCCTAAAGAGTTCTTGTTATGTGGGTTATATCCATTGTTATTTATCATATTCAAAATTAAGAAATTTTTAAAATACTTTTTAAAATAATCTTTAAAACCACATATTAACCTAGATACTTTTTATGTATCTTCCAAAAGAAAATTTACTAAGAATGGTATTGATTTGCGCTTTTGCAAATCTCTTCAATGTCCTGCTTAATGGAAAATAGTAGAGCTTCATGCCTGCTTCTGCATGCAATTTGTTGCAATACGGTGTTTAGGTTGAAGGACATAAAGAAAAATCTGGCCTCATACAGATAAACAGTTGGAAAATGAAGGGTGTCTTGCAATCATCTTTTGAGATAGCTGTGGGTATTCTTTCGTACTTTCCCCAAATTCAACAAGTGGTGCTTTTTAGTAGTTAATTACAATATGGAATATGAAATCTGACAAACTTTCTGTACTCTGTTCCATTAAAATCCAGTGGTCTATTTGCGACTTGAAAGGGTCTTTTACCCATGTATGATTTTGGAAAATACTGGTTCACTGAGTTATGTAGCTTTTTTTTTTTGAAATGCCTACACATTTTTTTTTAGAAAATATCCCCCGAAAAGTACATTATTAATATTACTATCAATCTTACCATACACATCTTCAGTACTGGGAAGCTGTCAAGCACAGGGTTGCAAATATGAGTTTTCCAAAATTTCAGTTTTCACTTTCACCTGACAGCTCTAATTTTATCATTGGCAAATACCATCAGGTGTTTTTCTTGAAGTAATAGCTCCATTTCTGGGAAAATATCAAATGGTTTAAGTGTTCAAAAAAGGATTGTTAGGATATACCTTTGTGATGAATTATGTGGCCAACATACCGTTTACAAATAATATACAGAAAGTTGTTGACTTACGATGGGGTCACATCCTGAACAACCCATCCTAAGTTCAAAATACTGTGAATCAAATATGCATTTAATACACCTAACTTGCTAAACATAATAGCTTGGCCTAGCCTACTTTAAACGTGCTCAAAACACTTGCACTAGCCTACAGTTGTGCAATATCATCTAACACAAAGCTTATTTTATGCTTAAGTATTGAATATCTCATGTTATTTATTGAATACTGTATTAGAAGTGAAAAACAGAATAGCTAAATGGGTACTCAAAATATGATTTCTACTGTATTTGCTTTAGCACTATCCCATCATAAATCTGTAAAATGCTCATAATATAATGTTAACTGGAAAATACAAACAAAACATGTTTATATTACTATGGTATCAGCTGTACTTCAAGAAGTTTGCCCATCTTTTCCTGAACTTCTTCTGTATTAGACAAAATAGCCATAAAACCAAACCCAAAACTCATACCCAGAGGGCAGGTATTTACGCCTTTAGGAGAAGAATTTACAAATACAGTCATAAATACCAAATATTAACAGTTATGGGAAAAACTGACAAATATTATCATATTTAAGTTAGATTTACAATTTTTTAAGCATTCAATTTAACTGACACAAACAAAAATAAATTAAATACACATCCTATTTGATTACAATCAACATGGAAGAAATGAAACCCAGTCTTTTGGCAGACAGGGTATAAAGAAGCATGAATTTACAGGTTCTTCCTAAAAGCACTCTCCTTTTGAGATGCTGACAGAATGGGCTTTGTCCAAAATTCAAGACATTTTTGCTAATCACTTTCTTATATTACTAAGTGTCCACATGATGCTGTATTAACTCCTAAAAGCTATTTTCATTAACATGAATGCAGTACACAAAAAACTACATTATTAATAAAAAAATTCCAATAGTCTATGTGTCTATCTACCCCTCTGATAATTAAAAATTGGAGAGACTGATTAACCACTCACAAATTCAAAAAAAGACATTAACTTTTTCATGAATGTCCTAAGAGCTTTTTTTTAATTTTTTTTTTTTTTTTTAAGTACGAGGTCCGTGCAAAACAAAGGGCCTATTCTCCCAAGGTTCCCCGAAACAAATGCATCCTCTAGGATGTCCTGCACTTTCAGGCTCCTCTCTTTAGCACATGCCTAAGCATACAAGCTCCACAGATTGCTAGCAAAAGTAATGTCAATCCCATGATTCTAGCCATATTAGTGTCTGCTTTCAACTATCACATTTGCTGTCACGTTGAAAGCAAAAAAAACAAGCGAAGCCATCCTTGGCTTGGGTTTTATGAGAAAAGTTACCATTTTTCTGGTCTAATAATTATTTATATGTAAGCCACCTCTACTTGATTGCAAACCTGTTAGGGCTGGGCCCACCTTTTACGCCTTTATCTTCTCACTGTCTACCACCATGGCTTTTAAAAGATGGTACCAAATACCAGCAGTTATTGTTCACCAAGCACTTATGTGCAAACGTTTATACATGTCACCTTAATTCCCCATCATGACCTTAATAGGTAGAGAGGGTTGTCCTCTTTCTATAGAAATAAAGAGGCCAAAGATAAAGTAACTAGTCCCCAGTTAGCTTGTAAGTAATGCAAATGGGATCCAAACACAGGTTTGGGACTAAACAAGTGATTCTCAAACTTTGTTGAGCATCAGAGTCATCTGGAGGGCCTACTAAAGGAAATTCCTGGGCCCTGCACCCTGATTTTCTGATTCAGGAGATCTAGAAATGGGCTTCATAATTTGCATTTCTAACAAGTTCTCAGGTGATGCTGATACTGCTGGTTCACGGACCACTGAGAACAGTTGCTCTAACCACATTAGCCTCAGCAATGTGGAGGTTTCAACGTGTTGAAAAGACAATGATGGCTAACAAGGCCATCAAATTCATACAGGGTAAAAAGGATGGAATCCTGACACATTTTTCAAAATTCAATTTGAGAAATGTTTTTTCCTACTTGTATATTTTTCTACCCTACCATCCTGGCAGAGAAAGGCTGGTAAGAAACCAAAAAGTCCTCAGTCCTCTACCTTATAGAGAGGGAACATTCAAGACTGGCCCTAATAAGCAGGAGAGTGCTGTTGTCTCTTCTAAGACAATCAACAGCTCAGTGGCATCTGCTGGAATTAGAGAAGGTAGACAGCTTTCAAACTTGACTAGCTATTTGGAGAAGATTGCAGCTAAATCTATGCGACTGTGATAGAGAGGACCCTTAATGGGAATGGAAGCCGAAGGAAGAAGGAGGAAATGGAATCTACAAGAGGAGACATCTACTCAGAACATTAATTCTGGATCAGATATTGGCTACCATGCCAAAGAATCATAGCTATGTTACTATTGATTTATCAATAGTGGCCCTGATTCACTTGGACAGCTGAAGAGTTCAATGTAACAAACTTCTGCCTAGGAAGCTGCAAAATTGGTACCATTAAAACATGGCTCTTTCAAATTGTTTAAAACTCTCCTACTGAAATGTACACATTTTCAGCAACATTTCATTTCTCAGAGTAACATGACTTTCAAGGACAAGGCAAAAAGACTGCAATAATTTTACTGCAGGAATCTACTCTGAAAAGTAAAAGCTATAACACAAGATTGCAGTAATTTTATTGCAGGGAATCCACTCGGAAAAGTAAAAGCTGTCATATAGCTATTACCTACGGGGGTTATCTCCAGGAGCATCTTAATTTTCCTGAAACGTTTATGGTGTGGCAGAAAACAGCCGGACTCTTGCATTCCACACAGATCAAGACACAAGCCTCACACTTCATCATGGCAATAGCAAAATAACTGAAGGGAATAAAAAAGGAAAGAAGGAAATAAAACCAGTGGCCTTATATCTAAAGAGAAGAAGAAAAAAAGAAAAAACACGTGGTCAGATTGGAAACCAAACCACCTGATTTTGCCTAAGTCATGCATCTCATCTGGTTCTTTAATTCCTCATTTTACAACAATGTTCTGGGAATGAAAAGAGGCACTTTGCTCTTTAGAAACAAAAATTAAGTGATTCCGAAAGATATGATTTTTCAGTTGTAAGACTTTGTGAGGTAAATATCCACTAAAAACTGCTTCCTAAAGCCAGCACACTTCACCGCTGCAATGCTTTTTGAATGCAGTTTGTCCCTGCCAAAACTTGCATTGACGTTTACATACAAAGCATTACACAATCTTCCAGGAGACTTGGTTTCTCTATATAAATATGAAAACGGCACCTGCCTCCCTCCCCAGTGATACAATGAGCAGAGGGCCTTAGTCACGGGTCAAACACCTAAAGTCTGGCCTGGTAATTATTAGCTCCCAGCTTGAAAACTAGCTCACTGAACTTAAAATCTTTTCTTCCTCTCAAAGGTTAGTTAGGATGCTGGCCAACTATCTTCCAGAGGTCTTGTGGGATTAATGAAAAGGTTAAAATATTAAGGACTTACACTCAATGAGAGCTATTCTCACCCATCTCAGCTATTATAAAAGTAAACACTCCCCCTTACTTCCCTGTGATACTCTAGGGGGCTGCAAACCACAGCCCATGGGCCAAATTCACGTGCCATATGTTTTTGCAGAGCCTACAAGGTAAAAAGAATTTTCCCACTTTTAAATGGTTAAAAAAAATCAAAAGAAGAATATCTTACGATGTAAAAATTATATGAAATTCACATTTCAGTGTCTGTAATTAAAGTTGCACTGGGCCAGGCATGGTGGCTCAGGCCTGTAATCCCAGCACTTTGGGAAGTCGAAGTGGGCAGATCACCTGAGGTTAGGAGTTTGAGACCAACCTGGCCACATGGTGAAACCCCATCTCTACTAAAAATACAAAAATTAGCCAGGTGTGGTGGCACATGCCTGTAGTCCCAGCTACTTGGGAGGCTGTGGCAGGAGAATCGCTTAACTTGGGAGGCGGAAGTTGCAGTGAGCCAAGATCACGCCACTGCTCTCTAGCCTGGAGGCAGAGCAAGACTGTCTCAAAAAAAAAAAGTTGCACTGGAACACAGCTATGTCCATTTTGTTTACATATTGTCTGTGACTTTTATCTTACCATGGGACAGTTGAGTAGTAATGTCAGAGACCATAGGACCTGCAAAGCTTAAAATATTTACTAAGTAGCCCTTAACAGAAAAGTTTTGCCTATCCCTGTGCTCTGGGCCCAAGTCTGCTATGCCTCTGAGTATCCTGAGACCCTTAGAGAATTAGCCCTGGAAACAGGCAGCTGTACTGAGAAGCAACATTCTGTTTGTTTTATCCCAACACAACCTGGTATCTAACAAATGCTTCTCCTTCTAGTTCAAAGCAAGGCTATGATGTCACAGAATGAACCCCAACCTCAATGTCTGCACTAAGGGAAGGGTAGAGCAGCTTTCTCTATGGGGCCACATTTTCAGTAACTTAGTCCCGTACTTAGAATCTTATACTCCGCCTTCTAATAGGTCTTCACAGCAGCTCTAAAAATCTCAGGCTTCTTTTTTACCACTATATTAGGGTACCTGTGGTTGAACGTTCCCAAAATCCCTTGAGAAAATTTAAGGAAAATATGAACACACCCCCTTTTCATTTGTTGTAAGTACATCAGGGTCTCTGGGAACTGGAGGGCTACACAGAGGAACTTGAGCATATCTCTTGATTTTTTTCCCTTCTCCACCCACCCATCTCCTTCATGCTTCCCTCACTGCAGGCCAACCCCTCTAGTTCATATGTCACCAGGATTGACACCTCCCCTGCTTCAGAGACAGACTAGGAGTAGAATCATACCCCGTTTCCAAATGCCCGGGAGACAGGTCAAATTCACAGGTCTAAGTTTAACAGTGTAAATGGAATGCAGGGCAATCCCTAGAAAATGAGAAGGGAGAAATCTGAATAGACAATACCTTAAATATCCACTCTGCCTGCCATAATATAGGTAGGGAAAACAAGCCATTTAAATTTAGGAAGAGAGACAGTAAGTCTCCTTCCAAAGACAAGGCTAATAAGACCCTCACAGTATGGGGCAGTCTCAGGCATTTGAATTTCAACTTTCATTAAAATCCTAGGTCTTATGCCAAATGCTAGGAAAAACTGTTGTTCTTTTTATAGTTCCCCTAAAAAATAACTATATTATTTTGGTCCTGGCTTGAGTCAACCTCTACCTTCAATCTACATTTCTTTTGTGCTTGCTTCCCCTTCACCCCTTCTACACACACACACACACACAAACACACACACACACACACACACACACAAAACCATTATCACCAGCAATTCTGAAAAAACCTATACAGGAAAAAATTCAGACTAGATATTCACTCCCCCAAAGCGGGACTCTTGTTCACCCAGCAACGATCAGTGATGCCACTTACAAACACATTACACAACCCCGCAGGGCTTCTTACACATACAGCCAGAGTCAGTCCTTGGGAGTTGGCAGTTCTTGGGAAATTCCCAATATCTCACATAGGGCTTTATTTGTATTTATCTGGGAGAGGGATAGGCAGAAGATGGGATAGCACTACTCCCTTACTTTTTTTCTTTTGAGATGAGGTGTCGCTCTGTCACCCAGTCTAGAATGCAGTGGTGGGGAGAACTCCTACGCTCAACTAATCCTCCAGCCTCAGCCTCAGAGTAACTGGGATTATAGGTGTGAGCCACCACATCCCAGCCACTTCCTTACATTTAAAGGCACCTCAGCACTTACAAAGCTTTTTTGCATACCTTGTTGTATACAAAGTGATCTTCAACATCCCAGCAAGGGAACTACCTCCCTCCATACAGACAAAAAAAAAACACAAAAAAACCTATAAAAGATTAGGTATCAGGCTCAAGTGAACACAATGGGTCATAAAATCAGGGATCCAGGTCACATTTCAAGCCTAGGGTATTTATGGTTTTGTTTCATTTTCTTTTTAAAATAAGAGCTTAAGTTACTGACCAGTTAGCATGTGGCCTCGGGCCAATAATAAATTGGGTCAGAGAATCATGCACAGACATGACTTGGCCAAGAGTTGACTAATTATGAGAATTTAGCAATGATTGCATTATTAAACTATTTCAGCAGAACAGGTTTCACACTCCCCTGTATCCCAGGGCACGTTCTCTGCAGCTCTTTCCTTCCTATCGTCCCTGTAGCAGGCCCTCAGTGCTCAACCCTCTGCTCCCTTTCTTTAAAGGCTGCCCTGGAAATCCTCATCAGCTCTCATAGAGGCAACCACTGGCACACCAAAAGTGACTTCCCAAGAGACTCTTGGGTCTGGCAATTCACTCCTCTGCTACTATCAACCCAAATGTAATTATGTCTAAATTTTATCCCCTCACCCCTAGAACTCATCTTCTCTTCAGTGAGTTATGTTGTAAAACCTTCACGTGTATATAAAATCCACCCATCAATGTTCATATACATTATCTCATCTTCACGGTAACTCTAGGAAGTAAAGAGGGCAGCACTATCATTCCCATTTAATAGGTGAGGTATGCCACTCAACCTCTGAGCTTATTCTGTCAGGGGCAACATTTCTCAGCCACCTTATGGCCAAACCAAAATCCAGCAACATACTGAGATATGCTACAGCATGATGAGCCATGAAAACATGCCAAGTGAAAGAAGCCATTCACAAAACCATATCCTGTACAATTTCCAGAACAGGCACAACCACAGTGACAGAAGCAGATAAGGGAGGCAACGGGAGGCAGGGGTGACTGCTAATAGCCTTTCTTTTGGGAGTAATGAAAATGTTTTAAACGTAGTAATGGTTGCACAGTCCTGGGAATATATTAAAACCACGGAATTGTATACCTTAAATGGATAAGTTGTATGGTATATGAATTACATTTCAAAGCTATTAAACCTAACTTCTGTATTTATATGTCTTATAAAAAAGGTATGTCTGCTAAAACATGATCTTAAATTAGAATGAAATAAAGTGGAATGGAAGATGGATAAAAACCCAAACCACCTATATCTTCAACTCCTTTCTGTTCCCTTCCTTCAAAATGTCTCTCTCACTTAGCAAATTCTGTCACTATTGTAGCCAACGAATCTTCTATCTTAATCCAGGCCTCAACTCTACAAACCTGGGTTACTGAAACAACTCCTCCCTGATTACCACATCTCTAGTCTCTTCCCTATCCCAACAATCCTAAAGACGTCCGAAACTCTTCTTCCACAAAGCACCATCTTCCTATACCACTTCCCATACCACTTCCCTGCTAAAACATTAGTACCTAACTCAGCATGGAACTGAGGTCCCTCAAGGGTCCAAATGAACTCTACCTTTTCCCAGTTCATTCTAGCGGTCTCACCTAGTCCTCTGTGACTAACACACGTGCACAGCACCACCACTCCTAGAAATCCTTTCTTCTGCTTACAGAAAGGCCCTTAGGATGTACCACTGTCATCAATTTCCCTTGAACATTCCAGACCATAATGTTTGTCTACCTACCATTAGTAGTCTGACTCACTTGATACTTAGACAACAAGAAAAATTTTGTATGCTGTCTCCCAGTAAGGGTCAAAAGGTAGCTAAGGTAGCTAGATGATAGGACATCTTCTGTGCCCTGCCCCTCCATCCACTAGGCCTAGGATACTGCTATATACAAAGCGTCTCTCAATTTAGTGACCATTAAAGAACATGAGCTCCCAGAAATTTACTATCTAATTTAACACCGCAGAAGCTGCTGGCAAAACAAACATTTTTTAGTTTGGGAGGTGGATTTCTTTAAAATCATCCCTTAGCAAATCCTTGGTTACCTGGGAACTAGTTTTAACAAGCATCTAGAATGTCCAAGCACTGAGTTTAAGGGGAAAAATACATTAGCTAAAACACACCACCTTGGAGGAGCCAACAGTTTTACTCAATGGTATCCTGACTGGTTAGTGCAGGACACAGGACAGGAATATTAACGGTGACTGATGTTATCTATAAAAGCTAGGCTTTTTTTTCTTAAAGGTGAGAATGCAGTAGAGAAGCAAAAGGTATCAAAGGAACAAAAGAAGAATGGCAGCAAAAGTTAGAAACTAAGAAGGCAGCAGCACAAATAGATGGGTGGGTGAATATTTGATGGAGAAGACAGGGATGAAGGAAATAAAAGTCAGACCAGCCTTGCAACCTGGAGGGAGACAAGGCAGAATAATTCTCTGCTTACGAAACCCATGGAACACCAGCAGGCAAGTTCCCTCCCTGGCGTCAGGGCCCCACAATCTCTCTCCAGGTGGGGACTGGGCCTTTTGACTTCAACAGACTCTACTGCAGGGAACCAGAGGCCAATGAACGCTTTATAATAAGCTTTTTCAATGATACCTTAACTGATAAAGAATGCTTATGTGGCTAAATTCCTGTCTCTTGAATTAAGCTACTGCAATGAGGACACATCAAAAAAACACTTCCTTCATATCTCTAGAATAATGTGGGTTTTATCTCCCCCAAGGTGACACCAAAACAAATGATTAAATTGTGGTAGCCTTCTAAATCTGATTAATGTTATTCAGACTCTCCCACAAACTGTTTGCCATTATTACACTTGCTAATTAGGAGCTGTAAGGTCTTTATCTTCCCCAACCTACAGTCACATGCTCAGGATGGAGCTTTGCTAAAAGCAGGACTCCTGGCTAATACTGTTAATGAGTTTAGCACTGCCAAAATGTCAGTTTTTTATTTGGTCAGAAAGGGCCTAATTTACCTAGTTCAGCTGCCCTTGGTAATGTTCATGGAAATGTCAGAGCAGCAATCAGGGGAAACAAATGGCAATAAAGATGATTACTAGAAGGGTGACAGCGAAAACCCCACTGACAGACTGCTTTTATTTTTCTCTCACCACTGCAAGATTTCATTCAGAGATAAGGCAACAGAGTACACTGAGTTCAGCACCCAACATAACTATATATTTTTTCTAAAGTATAATTACATTTCTGCAATTTTGAAATGGACATAATACAAGAAGCTTAACTGTAAACTTTCCCAAAGAAGGAAGAGAGAATAAGAAAATGTTTCAGGGAAAGAGGTGGGAAGAGCTGAACTGTTTAACATTACTTTCTTTCATTTACAACAGGGTGTAGGATGCTAAAGAAAAGGGTACCTACAGGAGGTAGATCTAGATCTAACTCTTTTACCACTTTTGGACTAGGAAAAATGTTTATGACTTATTCGAGACAAAATAAAGATTCCTTCTTTAGCATTTTCAACTTATCCTTTCTTAGGTGGTTAGGAATGTAATAGTTCTAAGTCAGTAATGAATAATACGGCTGTTCATCTTTAGGTCATCCATGCCAGGGTGTCCAAACATGGGCTATATTCACTAAAGCGTGCAACAGAATGTGGGGGAATACCCATGTACTTGTGCTGACGTCAGTGGCTGGACTAAGCCTTTCACTGATAGAATTCCAAAGTTTACTGGGGCACACATCAAATTCATTCAAGTTTTTAGGAAAAAAGAGAACCATACAAAATAAAGAAAAATAAAGCACTCAGCCTAGTCCCCAAGGGCTAACGTCCTTTAGAATAAAAAACCCAGGTACCCAAGATAACAATGTGTCATCCCCTTTGCACCCACTGCATGCCCTAACTCCCTGTATCCCACACAATGGGACACAGAAATGCTTCATGTTTTCTGATGTGAGGCCCATTTAACTTTTTTAGCATACTAGATGAAGCAAAGAATAAGATAACTTTTCCACTTAGAAAGTTGAGAAACAAAAATTCCAATGCCAAATTCCATGTGACCTGAGTTATATCCCTAACTTCCATGCATGTTACCTTCCTTCCAGGTAATTCATAGATCCGTGCTTTTTAAATCAAAGGGCCCACACACTACCAACACTGGTGCTAAGAAAAGCCTTTGACAGAAAGCTAACTGCTTCACTTTACTTCTTAAATTGCCCTGCAAAAAATATATATATATACAAACAAAAAGCTGACATATAGGAGCCTAATTCAATCTCTCCTTGGGGAAATTTAACATTTTGCTAAGACAAGGATAAAAATATTTGCTTCATTTTTCTATCAATTTACCTAGATTAAGCATTTAACCACGCCATTGATTACAGCTGTATCACTCAAAATGGGACCCTTAGTGAGCAAGTATGTTCATGTTAAGACAATAGCAGGAAATATACTTATCTAAGAGGCCTTTGTTTACATTTCTAAGCACAGAATTGCAAGGATATAATGCAGCTGACTCAGCTGCCTGTGGATTCCTATGGGCTTAAGAAATGTCTTGCTTTTCCTTGACTCAGTTTCCCATCATTAACAATGGCACAGTTATCTCTTCTACCACCTACCTAGAACACTAGATTCACAAATGGTTGGGTAAGGATTAAGCATTGTGTACACAGTGAGGATCCCTTGGCTCAAGTCTGGAACCAGAAAACAGATGAAACCCATAGACAAGAGGCCTACTTATAATGAAGAAAAAGAACAAGGTTCCTTATGATCAGTCATCCTTACTTTAGTAAAGAATTTCCTAGTGTGAAATTTCAAAGAAAACCTGATATCAAGATCTGAAATAAAGGGAGTAACCATCCAGGATTGCCAGGACTAGCATAGTTTTTGCACTGAAATTCCTGGGCAAACAGAAATAGTTGGTGCTATGGTTTGAATGTGTTCCCCACATTGGGAATGTGTTCTGGGGAAAACTTAATCCCCAGCGCAACAGTGTTAAGAGGTGGAAAGTTTTAAGAGGTAATTAGGCCATAAGCGCTCTGCCCTTACAAATGGATTAATGACATTTATCAGGGGAGTAGGGTCCTCAGAAAAGGATGAGTCTGTCCCCCATTCCCCTCTTGCCATGTGATGCTGTCCATGATGTTATGAAGCAGCAAGAAGGCCCCTGACAGATGACAGTCCCTCAATCTTGAACATCTCAACTTCTACAACGAGCCAAATAAATTCCTATTAATAAATTACTCAGTCTGTGGCATTCTGCTCTAGGAGCACAAAATGAACTGAGACAGTTGACCATCCTTAACAGAGACTCAAACAAGTAAGAATATTTGCATAATCAAAGATAACTGATTAACTTAAATATAGTTACTTTAAACTCAATTCTCTGCATTAAAAATTGGAGACTGTTTAGCTTTAGCTTGTTTATATATTATCTTTTTCTGGATTTTGCTTGCACCAAAAGGGAAATGGGTAAGGTTTAATTATCTGAGGTTCTGCCACTTACTGTGGGACTCCAGGCAAGTTATTTAACTTCTCTGTCTCAAGTTCCTCATCATGTCAGGCACACAGGAAGCACTCAACTATGAGCCAGAATTATTATCTCTAATATTGTAAGTCTAGTGGAATGGCCGTATTTGTTCTGCTGGTGATTTTCAAATACCACTCATCTGAATAAATACTATGAATTTTTTCTTTTAATCTCAGAGGAGCCTGCAAGTATAATCAGGTTGATAGGCTCTCCTTTAATTCTTCTCTCTTTCCCTGACAGATCTAAATAAAAAAATAAGCAATTTAATTTCCTTCTTCAATTTAAAATTGGGCTCTACTGTGCTCATTTTAGCATAACCAAGTGATAGAAAATTCTTTTAATGATAAAATATCATTATTTCTTTCTCAGTAATTTCTAATTATCAGGATACACTTGTCCATGTTAGGATATGTTTCCGCTTCCAACAGCTAACCTAGAAATAGGAATAAGCTCATCAGAATTCTAGCAACACCAGTAACAAAGCATAATTAGCTTCTTGGAATTTATGAGCCCATTCTTTCAACAAAATACAGTAATTATTCTTTTAAAAATGAATATGATAATGCTTGGATTGCAAGGAAATGAATTATGGGACATTACTCTGCTATCGTATCTGGCAAGGTTCCCTTTACTTTGCTGTCCTTCAGTCATTTAAATTTTCAATGGCAAGCAAATATAACCACTGATTATCACGTGGGTAGGCAGCACAGAATCACAAAAACGTAATAATGTTGACTAAGTAGCTGCTGTTTCTTGGGGCTGCCAGCAACCAGAGATTGTAGAAATGGGACAAGAAAGAGTTTAAAGAAGTTACTGTTACTTATTACTATTTCACTATTGTGAAAACATTAATGAACTAAGGAGAGAGAACCATTAGTTCCATAATACTAGAAAGAAAAATAAAAGAATATCTTAATCTGTATTTATCAGAACAGTACTGAGGGGCTGAAGGTGACAATGAACAAACTTTTGGAATAGAAAGATGAAAGCAAAGTTTCCTCCAAAGCAGAAAATTCATTCATTACCAGTTACAGAAGGAATGCCATGAGTATGTGTCCTTTCCCTTTTCTAACAAAATATTCTAAAGGGGGTCAGAGGTTTCCCACTTGCTCAGGGTTTTCTAAGAACTGCCCCCAGGGAATGTACTGTGGATCAGCAATGAGATCTTAGGAAAGTTGATATAAAGCTGGAAATCAGGGATTGTATACTTCATTCTGAGTTATGCCTACAACATTGCAGGGTCTTTCTCACTTGGGTCTTTGACTTTTTTGGTATTGGGTTAAGTATGACACAGAAATCTAATAGGACATAAAGTAGCAGACACTCCCAGCCACTGAACATACATACAAACTTGTAGGGGAAGCAAAACATGAGAAACAGGATCAGGCCACATTTTAAAGAATTTAGATGTGTGTGTAGAGACTAAATGCAATACAACTGTTAGGAAAGAGGGGTTAAAGTAGGTATGGGGTGGTGCCAAGGAGAATCAGCTGTACTAAATAAGGGTATTTTCCTGATTAATTGTATTAAGCAAATGAATGCAATTAACACTATGCAAATGGTCACAATAATAAAGATCAGGAATCTTCTCATCCATATTAGACGGGATGAGAAAAAAAAACAGTGAGCAATATCAAGTCTGGATAGGTTAAAAAGCATTATGCTCTGTTCCTGTCTCCTTCCTTCATCTCCCAAGTCTGCCCACTATGTTACACCCCTAATTGCACTCCTAATTATGGGCTCCTCTCAGGATTTATGTGTATGACTGACATTCAGGGAAAGAGAGGGCTTCGCCTCTGCACAGAAAAATGCTGGCTTCTCCAGCACATACAAACAGGTAAACATTGTATACCCAACATGTGTATGAAGCAGGATAGGGGACCTCCAGAAGCTCACCAAGAGTGCCACACAGCGGATTTACTTCAGTCACGCCATCAGACAGTACCACTTCCTGTGATAGCTTCAATGCTTGTAATAATGTGTGGTAGCAATTACAGTGGAGCATAAATCAGATCTGGGTGTTAGAAACTTCTTGGTCCCTTCTTCTAAATGATGTGTTTTAGCAAACCAACTTCCCCCTAGGAAAGGGGGAAACCAATAGGGAAGCATTTGTACTAAGGTGAGATCATTTAATTTTGACTAAAGATACTTTTGTTTTGTTTTGTTTTGTTTGAGATGGAGTTTCGTTCTTGTTGCCCAGGCTGGAGTGCAGAGGCACAATCTTGGCTCACTGCAACCACTGCCTCCCGGGTTCAAATGATTCTCCTGCCACAGCCTCCCGAGTAGCTGGGATTACAGGCGCATGCCACCAACCCGGCTAATTTTTGTATTTTTTAGTGGAGATGGGGTTTCACCATGTTGGCCAGGCTGGTCTTGAACTCCTGACCTTTAGTGGTCCGACCGCCTTAGTCTCCCAAAGTGCCAGGATTACAGGTGTGAGCCACCACCCCCATCCTAAAGATATTTTGAAGGTTAACAGAATTGAGGCCAGACTAGCATTTTGGAAGCTATTTCCCATCATTCAAAGGGACAAGTTTCTATTACAATCCTTTGGTGGGTCTAATACTGGGTGGGCTATGGAATCACTAAGTATAAATGTTTTCATCATCCAAGTTCCCACAATCAACTCTTTCTATTTTCATAAATACTCATTTCTGAATGAATGTTATACCTTATGCTTGAGAAAATGTTTGCACAGAATGACATTTCTGGCTAGGAAGCCAGGCTCTGACACCTCCTGCACCATGCCTAGATTCCCAGCTTGGCTTTCAGCATGCCAGTGAAGTGGGGGCAGAGAAAAACAAGGCCAGCTTGCAAATGCTTCACTCACACAGCTTGTGGCCTTCCCTTTACTTCCTGAAAGCCACAAAAACCTAAGACCATCCTAGCAACCAAAGCCTCCAGCCAGTCCATCGCGCAAGTGGGCCACTGGATTAATGAGCTCCTTAAAGGAAAAAACAAAAACACCCTGAAGCTACAAGCAGCCCCTCCTCCATTGTGCTACAAAAATAGTAACTCTGACTCTAAGAGCTAAATTGATTATATGACACAGTTTGCCAAACCAGTAGGTAAAATGTTGCTCTAGATTAGCATTTTGGTCAGATACAGTTTAAACAAAAATTAAACTTTTAACAGTACACCTGTAGTTAGCAACACAGTTCAATTTAGGAACTTCTCAGTAATAATTTTGTCATTATTTATAGGAAGTCACCATTAAAACACAGAAACACTAGCAATGCGTAATTGTAGCAATTTTGGGCCAGAAAATAAAATTCAGCTACCTCTGTGATTAAAAAGGACTCCACTAGGCCCCAGGGATTAAGCTTCCTACATTAGATTGGTTCACAGACTTTGCAAAACAGATTAATACTAGGCTCATGCAGAGACAGGTATAGCCCACCCTCCATATCCGTGGATTCTACCAACCATAGATCAAAAATTTCAGGAAAAATAAGAATACAAATAAAGAAACAAGACAGTATAACAACTATTTACATAGCATTCACACTGTATTAGCTATTATAAGTAACTAGAGATGATTTGAAGTATACAGGAGGATGCGCCTAACTTATATGCAAATACTACACCCTTTTATATATATAAAGGACTTTAACATCTACAGATTTTGGTGTAGCGGGAGGTCCTGGAACCAATTCCCCCTGAACACCAAGGGAGGCTGTATATGTAAAAGAGTCATAGGTTATTAAATGTTCAAGTGAAATTCCCTTTTTACAAAACATTCTAAAATTGGTTTCACTTGGTTTTTTTTTTGTTTTTTTTTTTTTAAGCAGGCCAACCCCGACTCCCATCCCATACCCATGGATGGGCTGTCAAAGGCCACAGGTGGCAAGAATCTCAAGGCCACAGTGGCCACATTGATTCTGGCCCCAAAGGGTAACCAGTGTGGGAACTGCACAGCAGCCCATGCTGGCTCCCCAAGCTGCTGCCTTCCTCCTTGTCCCACACGCCTCCCCTGACTCCCTCCAGACACCCTGGCAGCACTCCTTCACCATTGTAAAGGCATTCTTAAATAAGCAACAGGCTGGAGACTGAGTACGCAGGCCTGGGTAGAACAACAGATGGTCCTAATTTATTATAGCTATGTGTTTGGTTTTTTTAAACTGAACTTTATAGTCTTTGGATTATTTTACAAAGACCACCCTGGGGCATCAAGGTACCCTTGTTTTTTCTTCTTTAACGTCAGACACCAATTCTGCACAATACACTGCTCAGTTTCTTCATTTACTCTATTTTCCCTCTCTTCTCCCCCACTTTACTTCCTTTGATCTGCCCTAAAGATATTAGAAAACACAAAGTTATGTAGGTGTGCTTATAACGAACACAGATTGAAAACCTACATACTTATTCAGTCGTTAACTATATATTATGATATATAAGATGGACTATCAGAGTTATTAAAAATCAAGTTGTTTGTTTTTTGAGACAGGGTCTGGCTCTGTTGCCCAGGCTGGAGTGCAGTGGTGCAATCTCGGCTCACTGGGGCCTCGACTTTCCAGGCTCAAGTGATCCTCCCACTTCAGCTTCCCGAGTGGCTGGGCCTATGTGTACTCGTCACCACACCCAACTAATTTTTCTTCTTATTTTTTTTTTTTGTAGAGATGGTCTCACTGTGTTACCGAGGCTGGTCTACACTCCTAGGCTCAAGTGATTCCCCCCACCTCAGGCTTCCAAATTGCTGGAATTACAGGTGTGAGCCATTGCACCTGGCCAAAAGGAATCAAGTTTTTAAAAAGAAGCTATATCAAGGAAGACTTGAAAAAAATGCAGAATATGATTCTTTAAAACTCAAGTATGATCCCTTTAAAGAAATCTTTATAACTAAAAACATACCGGCCAGGCATGGTGGCTCACACCTGTAATCCCAGCACTTTGGGAGGCCTAGGCAGGCGGATCACCTGAGGTCAGGAGTTCAAGACCAGCCTGGCCAACATGGTGAAACCCCATCTCTACTAAAAAAAAAACAAAAAACAAAAACACAAACAAAAAAAAACAGACAGACATCATGGCGGGCACCTGTAATCCCAGCTACTCGGGAGGCTGAGGCAGGAGAATCGCTTGAACCCAGGAGGCAGAGGTTGCAGTGAGCCGAGATTGTGCCACTGCACTCCAGCCTGGGTGACAGAGTGAGACTCCATCTCAAAAAAAAAAAAAAAATCACCAAAATGTTACCTGATAGTAAAATACAAAATTTTTTGTTTACTCATTTACTTCCCAAGTTTTGTATGAATATGCACTATTTTTATGATCATGCCTGCATACTCCTTACTCTTTACCCTGCCCTTTCTGTAAGGAGTCCAAGGTGGAAATGCTCATGTGATGTGAACTAATTAAATTTTTCTTAAAAACAATTTTAAAAACCATGACTTAAAAAGCACGGTCTGCTTTAGTTATAATGGCAGATTCTGAACTATACACACGTGTATTATATATACATAAAATGCTAGAAGACAGACTATGGTCCTTTCATCTGCATTTGAGTACAAACAGTACCAAATGGTTACTTCATACCACTCTTTATTTATGTGGTATATGCGATATTGGCATCTACTGTGGAGAGACTGGAATAAACTATATGTCTACATCACCCATCAGCCATCTGCATTGTGAATGAACAGCCATGAAGACCAAAGATGCCCAAATCCTGACCTGTCTCTGAGCCTTATTATCCAACAGTCTACTGCACATTTCCACTTAGATGACCAGCAGGCATCTCAAACTCAGAATGCCCAAATCTAGACTCATCATTCCTCACAAACTGGATTTTACTATGAGATCTCCAGTCTCACCTATCAGCAGAATCCCCTCAGAAACCTGGGCATTATTCCCAATGCCTGTCCTTCCCTGCAACCTACCAAGCCATCTTCCAGCTCCAACAGCCATGACTACATGGTCTGAGAAAGGAGTAGCATTATGCAAACAGCAGGGACTTCAGGAATCAAACCCTAATTGAAACCTGGCCCTGCCGTCTACCAGACCTGTGACCTTGGACAAGATCCTTAACCTGTCTGAGCTTCTGTTCTCTCACATCAAACGCCCCTAAAGACAGGATCTGTCTCATGGGACCATGGCATACTTTAAATGAAGGCCATTCACTAGAAAGTGAATGCTGAGGGTCAGGCACTATTAGGCACTATACAGGTACTAGGGTCAATGGTGAGTAACAGCCATTGTGGTACGAAATACCAAGTCCTCAGGCCTTTACAGTGTATTAACTGCTACACTGCGAACTACCCAATGCAATGGGGAACACAGGAGAGGAGATGGAACCTAGACCGGGGTGGCAACATCAGAAACAGTTTTCCAAGGTAACTAACATTTAAACTAAGTCCTGTATGATGAGCAGGAGGTAGACAAGCAAAGTTTAAGGATGTGGATAGTATACCAGTGGAGGAATAGCAAATGTGAAATTGTGAAGTCCAGAGACAACCAGGCACCTTGAAGGTGCTGAAATCAGCGGTGTTGGCTGGAGGATAGAATGTGAGCGACGTGGCCAGAGATATAGGTGGAGTGATCAACAGGGTATATGGGGCTGGGTACCTCGAAATGAAGGGTTCTGGGCAGGGAAATGACCAAACAAATGCTTTCAAAGTGCTTAGCACAGCTGAATGCTCTTCTTGAAACCTTTAATAACTGCCTTCGTTCTCACCACCATATAGTCTGGTTTATGCTGTCCAGAAATTTACAAATCAAGTGTCTCTTTTTGTAAGCTGGCCTTTTCCAATTATTAACATGTTAGAGTATTTTTAAAAAGCAATTTTAAAATTTTTCTATGTCGTTGGTATATTAAAGGCAAGAATATAAAGGGAAAAGCCCATGAGTCTTTAGCTGGGGTTTTTGATAGTCAGATGTGCAATGAAAAGGTTAACTTCTTTTCTGAGTCATAAACCTCAGAACTCTCCACACAACTGATCTCAGTAACTTCCCAATTCCAATTGCTGTGTTAAGTAGCACTTATAAGACACTACATCAGCCTCATCATTTCACGACATGGTGTGCTCCAGTTTCCCACCCAACCCACATAAGCACCAATGTTCAATGCTCAGAGTCACCCGAAGCATTGCAGGCTGATTGCTTTGATGAAAACTTAATTCTACCACTGAGGAATATTACAGTGTCATATTGTGAATGAAATTCATCCAGTAACCCAGACCTCATTGGAATACCTTATTAACTCTATATAGTAATCTATGAACACTGACATTAAAAAAAAATTAGTAAAATGAATTTAAAACTCTTTCATTTCTACTGGATTAAGAATCATTCACCCCAGAAAAGCAAGTAACATATTTGTCTCTTGCAAATGAATATCGGAGCTTAACTGCATGGACTTCCTATCTTTGTAAGAAAGGATGTCTTTTTGCATGTAGAACACAATTATAGATAAAATTATCCCCCAAGCCCCATCTTCTAATACTATTCATTTTTAATTTGGAAAGAAACCTTGACAAATCCAGATGCATTAGGTTACCATTCTCACAAGCTCTTATGAATTTTTAGAATAATCAGAGTATCAATGGACAATATACATTTAACAATACTAATTTGTAACAGGATGCTTTGAATATCAGAATTATTACTGTGCATCACTAAACAGTTTTGTTGTATTAAAGGCAATATGTTTTAAAAAGTATAGATGTAGCTTTTGAAATGCATAAAGGGAATACTTGCAAAATGAAATTGAAGTAATTCTGTACCATATTGCTTCACTAGAAGTATTTCAACAAAATAATATGGTATTGCCGTTCTTCACATTTATCATTTCTTAACACAATCTGCAACAATTCCAGCTCCTGGAGCTACTCCCATCATCCCAGGACTACAACTTGCTTCCATTCGGCCTCCACACTGATCTCTTCTCTTCCTGAGAGAGGACACCCAGAGCCAAGTTCAGATACTCTCATGTAATCTGGCTGGAAACAAAGCTCTCCAACCCCAGTTGTACTGGGTGGGCCCCTGGGGCTCAGTGTTTGCCTTCAGAAGTAGATAGAGGCGAGCAGTAGCCCAGATCCTTTTTCATGGAAAGGGAACCTGGGAGTGGTGGGTTCCAGGGGCTCACAACGCTGGTTGACATAAAAGTAGTTGCCCTATGTGTACCTTTTCTATCTATCTCCAAGTACTATTTCACTTATTTTCATTATTCTTTATTATCATGTATTCTGTCAAGCACACTGCAAGAATGTAGGGTATGTTCTGATAAGAAAGCATTTCTCCAGCCACCAGCCACTCTCACCAGCTAAGGTGCTGAGACAGAGACATAGGTGAACACACTGTATTATAGAATTCTAAGTCGTAAGTCAGAGAGGTGAGGAGTGTTGCCAGACTTCATGGGGTACTTGGCACTCACCAGGAGTTGAGAAAGGCCTTCCAGAGAAGGTGACATGTTGAGTCTAGAAGATGAGTTGGTGTCACCAGATGGAGAAACGTCATCACAGGAAGAAGGGGCAGTATGAGCTTTGTTTTGAGAGGGCAGGAGGGAGGAGGAGGAAGAATACTGACTACAAGAAGATTTTGTAT
Source organism: Pan paniscus (assembly GCF_029289425.2). Lineage (NCBI taxonomy): Eukaryota > Metazoa > Chordata > Mammalia > Primates > Hominidae > Pan > Pan paniscus. Next base: position 108,537,060 of record NC_073253.2, read on the forward strand.
TGCACAAGACCTGTGCTTCTCCTTTTACCTGTTGGATATTCAGACCAACCTAGGTTGGAGGCAACAGCTTAGAGGTGGCAGTCAAAGCCATGGGAATGGAAACCACCACCATAAGAGAGTCCATGGAGATGACCCAGCCATGGAAGTCCAAGGGGTCCAAAGCTCCACAACCAAGTGGGAGGTGGAAGAGCCTAGAGCTTAGGTTTAGGGCTTCTTCAGTTCCCTTCCCATTGCCCTCATGGTATATGCTGGTCAGCAAATGACCAAACTGCTTAACAACTTCAAAACACTGGCAGGAATATTCTACCACTTCCTCCTTTTGACCATTAGCCAAAACCTCAATAAAGTATCAGAGGCTTTAAAAAACTTCTTGCAAATAAAAAAGGTAGCTATAAATGAAACACGTGGCCTTCGTTGCTATGGGGGATATTCCAAATCCTCTCAAACCTCCAGCCATCATTGCTGCTTCAAAGCAATGCTCTCACCAGTGCTTCTGTAACCTTCTTCCAGTTAACCAATTGCAACTCGTACAGTAATTCACAAAGTGTGCATCACTGATAAAACTTCTACAGTAATTCACAAAGTGTGCATCACTGATAAAATCTTTACAGTAATTCACAAAGTGTGCATCACTGATAAAACCTTATCTCCAGGAAAGAATGGTCATGCACCACATGAACATGGTCTGTTTCTCTGCAGTGCATCCTTATTCTGGACACAGGCAGTGACCACAATGCCACCTCTCTCCCATGACCTCAATCATGATGGTCATCCAAAGGTTACTGGGCACAAGAGGGATTGAAAACAATAAACCTGGGACAAAATTATGGCAAAAGTAATAAAAATTTAAAAGGAATTAGTATTGCCACTTGTTAGCTTATTAACATTCTGGCTCCGTGAATCCAGAAAAGAAAATACCCAGTATTCTGACTTGACACTATTTGGATAAACATTTTCCCAGGCAATGAGCTTTTGGCATTAAGGTAGAGAAAGAAAAAAACAACAGCAGGCAGTGAGACTCTCAGCATTCCTGCATATTGTTTTCATGACATATTGGTCTACACTTAAGAATTTCTCTTAAATTATTTGAGTGCTCACAAATATAGCTACTAATGCTTCTAAGGAACTTCTACTCTACTTGGCATCTTCAGCAAGTAGGCCCTATAGTAGCAAAATATAATAATAATATAGCAGCAAGAACTGGCAATTACTATGTATTTACTAGGCACTGTGATAATCACTATATGGGTTATGTCACTGGCCTTCACAACATTTATCTAGGGAAAATACTTTTATTATCACTACTTTATAACAGGGAATGTGCAGCCCAGAAAAGCAATCTTCCCTGCATCACCTAGCTAGGAAGTGTTAGGGCTATGATTTCAGAGTCTATAACTTTAGAAAAAAATAGTTTTACAGACAAAGAAACTGAAGTGACTTGACCCAGTGAAGTTAGCAGAGAAGGTGCCAAAAAACAGAGGCCTTTCCTAGTCATTCAACTTAGTATCCTGACCCCAATATGTCATCACTGCTAGCTGGGGATGTTTTAATGCCAAATAAAGAAGACGCTCCATCTTTGACACTCAGGGAATTAAAGGGTTTGAAGGCAGCTTTATCAGCATCAGACACTTTCTTCAGCAGTAATTACATGTGTGTCCAGACAGCATTTTCATAAGCAGTTCAGATGCCCAAAATGAGAAACAGTTTTGGAAGTCGCTCTATCAATCCTACCAAAAGGCATACTGACTTCTGCTCCCTGCTTCCATCAGATTATGCCAAAAGAGAGACAGAGACAGAGAGAGGATACCAAATTTGATTTTAAATCTACCTATTCTAAGCTGGAGATAAAAACTCTTCCTGTCCTGGAGTCCAATGCACTCATTTTTCCCTCTCCTCAATCTTAACACCCTGTTAATAATCAGCCCAGGCCCAACAGCCTCTGAACCACTACATTTCCTACAGTAGTCCCATATGGCGCTTACTCTTATTCAAATACTTCATCAAAAGTGCTCCCAATCAAGCATGAAAATAAATTAGATTTTGGTTTAACCACGATTAGAGTCACATCACCAAGAAATAAAGTAACAGAGTTACCTAATCTAACAGACCAGCCTGACTTCCTGGCTACTTTCCACAAGCCCCTCTTGCTAAAGCCCTCTCCTAAAACTCCTCTTTGAAGACTGTGAAATCACATGTTGGTGGAAAACTGTTACTCTTCAAATGTCACAGACATAATTCTTAACTCTGTGCCTGCCTGACATTGCTAGTCAGGCCACAAGTAGAGTTGCTGGGTGTCGGCCTGTGAAAAGTAGCCCGGCCCGACAAAGCATCAGAATGCTTCTTATTCTTGGGAACTCTGGAGGAGCCTTCCTGGGCTTGGGCAGAGCCCATTTATTTTCTGTGGAGAGGCTATTCACTCTTGGGCTGTATTTTATACTCACTTTCACTCCCACTGAAAATACCAAGGCGTGAGTACTGTGCAAAGCCCCAATATGGAGAAAATAAAAAATGGACAAAGGAGAAGAGGACTAAGGGGTTGATAATCCAGAATATGCAAAGAAACTCTGTAACTCAACATCAACAAAAGCCAAACCAGATTTAAAAATAGGTTAAGGACTTGAACAGATATTTTTCCAAAGAAAATGTATAAATAGCCAATAAACATGTGAAGAGATGCTCAACATCACTAACCATTAGGGAAATGCAAATCAAAACCACAATGAGATACCACTTCACAGCCATTAGGATAGCTACAATCAAAAATATAAAAATTTTTAAAAAGAAACGGAAAAGAACAAGTGTTATCAAGGATGCTGAGAAATTTTAAAGAAAGGAGAGGCTTGACCAATCACTCCCTGTCAACATACAGCAGCTAGCAAACCAGCCGAAGAGTAAGCTCATCTCATTATTCCCCCCCAAAAAAGAAAGGCGTATTGTCCCTGCTAGGCTCCAACAATCTTTGTCAATAAAAGCCTGTTGAGAGCAATTACAACACACCCTAAAACCACAGTTAAAGCTAAAAATAAATTCTTATTACTAATTGCAGTTGATCATTGAACAACACTGGTTTGAACTGCTAATGTCTGATCCACTTACATGTGTAAACTTAGCTTCTGCCACCTGGGACAGCAAGACCAAACCTCCCTCTTCCTCCTCTTCAGCCTACTCTACATGAAGACGATGAGGATGAAGACCTTTATGATGATCCACTGCATGAATAATCAATATATTTTCTCTTCCTTATGATTTTCTTAATAACATTTTCTTTCCTCCAGCTTACTTTTGGACTATGGTATATAATACATGTATCATATAAAATGTGTTAATTGACTTATGTTATCAGTAAGTCTTCTGGTCAACAGTAGGCTATCAGCAATTATGTTTTTGAGGAGTCTAAAGTTATGCACAGCCTGGGTGACTGGCAAAATCCCATCTCTACAGAAAATACAAAAAGTAGCCGGATGTCTTGGCATGTGCCTCTAGTCCCAGCTACTTGGGAGGCTGAGGTGGGATGATCACTTGAGCCCAGTGGGTAGAGGCTGCAGACTGCATTACTGTACTCCAGCCTGCAAAATGGAATTCTACTGCAGGGGTGGCAGGTTGGTGTTTCTATGCCAGCATGGTTTAAGGGTCAACTGTATTTTGATAGTGTGATCTGTAATAATGTTGTATCTAGATATGATTTACTGAAGAATTAAACTTTCTCCTTTTAAAATAATTACAGAATATTCCAAAACACATACCTTAATGTAAATATCCTGTAATATAGAAATAGAGGAAGTTGAGGTAGAGGAGAAAAAAATATCCCTGGGAATTAGAAAAATAAAATCTCAGTACTACATTTCCCCTTTTGCCACTAGCAAGCCTTCTTCAGGCCTCAGTTTCTTTATCAGTCATGCAAATGGTTAGGACAAGTTATCACTTAAGTCAAATATATGCTTAATAGCACCACCCAATAGAAGCACTTCCTTTGTCTGATTCCATGTTTGCCAGGCAATTTTCTGGTCATAATCTGACTGCCAAGTAGTTTTTCAATAGGAAATAAGTGTCAGCATTCCAGTCTCCTTGCAGTTATATTTGTTATAAATCAATAAATTGATATTAAAGTTCATAAAAATAAAGTCTGATTCTAAATAGTTGAAGGAAATGGGTCCATGTGACAGTGGAAGGTAGTTTTCAATTTTTCTAATTCAAAACCCACCTATATTATACAACATCAGCATCCATCAATACTGAACCATCAATCAAGGGAAAGCAATTTTCAAATCATTCCTGGCCAGTGTCCATGCCACTCATTTTTTTAAACCATTCCTTTTTAGGGGAAAATGAATTCACATACTCTGAAGATGTCAAAAAAATAATTACAGTGTATTTTTATGGTACATAATAATTACTTTTGACGACAGAAAATGATACAGTTTGAAAGTTTGGGAATATACACAGGCTCTCAAAGGCGGGAAGCCAAAGGAGAGGCATCTGACGATGGATCACTCTGCCCTCTTCTGAAAATACCTTCTTTAACTGGCTTTCAGAACACAACTTTCCAGGCCTTTTCTTTGCTAATTCCTCCTCTTCCCTACATCTCCCCCTGCCTACCCCGCCCCCCACCCCCACAAAATATGAAAAGAATAAGAAAGTAAAACAAATTCAGGCCTGCGTTCGAAACTCTCCAGGGAGATCCAGACACTCTTCCAGGGCTTATGAAGCCCTAGGTGATCTGGCCAGAACTGTTTTCTTGGACCTCATCTCCTTCCACTCTCCTCCTGCTCACTCTGCTCCCAGTCATTGCTGCCTTGCCACTCCTGAAGCATAGCAAGAGTGCCCTGGGCTCTGCACCTTGGCCCTCACTCTTCCTTTCTGCCTGAAATGATTGTCCCCCATCTTCACATGACTGTGTCCCTCATTTCACAGACTCCCACAGTGAAGTCTTCCCTGATCACTCAAACAGCATCCCTCCCCATTTCCTTCCCTGAGAGTTTTTCCTTCACAGCACATATCACCACTGAACATTTGTGTACTGTCTATGTATCTGTGTAGGATGCATAGAACAGGGACTACATCAGTTTTGTTTGTTGCTGTATCCCCAGTCTTACAATAGCATCTGACATGTAGAAGGCACACAATATTTGTTGACTGAATATGTGAACGGTTACAAGATAATAAATTACAGTCAAAATGACCAAACTAAATTCCATCGAATGGGTACTTTAACCAAAATAGAAAAGGAGTTAATCCAACACATCTGTCACAGTAAAATGGCAACTGGGATTTGGTCCAAACAGCAACTTCAAAGACTGTTGATATCCTATCTACCACATATTGACTAGGTGCTGGCAATATAGTGATCAACTTTACTCTGTCTCTGCCTTCAAAGACCTCATGGTCTCCCCAAGGAGGCCAACTTGTAAGTATTCTGAACACACATAAGGGAAGGAACAACTAACCTGGAGACACCGGGGGCCGCTGGGAGAAGAGCAAGAAGACTCTAAGAGTGCTGTGTGTTCTATGGACAAGTTCACACAACCCACAGGAAAACAGGAACAAGGAATTACTCCCACTCTCACCACATAACCAGTCAGAGGCCTCCATTCCTTTTCTAACTGCAAGGCAATCTTTTCCCTAGTTGGCATTCTTCCTTTGACAACTGCTTCAGTATTTCTCATAACCCCAGCTGAAGTTAACTGACATGCGCACACACATTGAGGTTTCATGAAACTTTCTGTTCTCAAATAATCACACACCATAGACTTTGGTTTAAGATGCATTTCCACCTCTGGCCCCATAAGTCCTATGCGCGTTCCAGGCACTGATCAAATCTCATGACAAGGGATCTGCTCAAAATATTCCACCAACCAAAACATCAGGCAGCCTTCACCACACAAATTTCCCAGTTCAATGGGCTTTTTTATTGCTTATTTACAAAGTTAACAAACTCAACATATGGTTTTTGGTATGGCAATTGGAATTAATAGCTGCTAACTACAGAATTTTTTTCCCTAAAAGACTTTCTCAAGGTTTAAGGTCTTTGCTGAATTTAAGAAATATCTTGAAAGATTCATACATGCAAAGTGCTTTACAACCTTATTCACTCCTGTGGCAATGAAAACCCTTGAAAAGGTTTCCTCTTTCCTCTCTGTACCAATTTTGGCTGTTTCTAGTCAACAAGAGAAAAAGGACATTCGCTAGAAAGACAGGGTATCTCTGTAGTTCCAGTAAATATTTACTCTATAAATTGAACTTCTGTTTATCTGTGTAATCCACATTACTTGCTTTTTTCTTTTTTTCACCCCCAAGAGTGAAAGATATCACTGTTGGGAATCCGGGCAGATATATGGGGGAGGAAAGAGGGTTCAAAAAAATAATTACATACAATTTATCTCTGCTATGACATCCTCTCACCAATGTAAATAATCCAAGTCCTAACTAATATCTATCAATTCTTGCTGTCTTCTTTGGCTTGTCTGATTTTATAACCTTGCCAACACAAACCCCTCTCTCAGAATCTAGAGATGGCTTAAAATATAATTTTCATTTTCGGTAATTTGATTCCCTGGATCAAAAACTAACTTTGAAATCTTCATCAACAACTTCTTTTTTTTGAGACAGAGTCTCGCTCTGTCGCCCAGGCTGGAGTGCTGTGGTGCGATCTCGGCTCACTACAACCTCCACCTCCTGGGTTCAAGCGATTCTCTGCTCAGCCTCCCGAGTAGCTGGGATTACAAGTGCCCACCACCATGCCCGGCTAACTTTTGTATTTTTAGTAGAGACAGAGTTTCACCATCTTGGCCAGGCTGGTCTTGAACTCCTGACCTCGTGATCCACCTGCCTCAGCCTCCCAAAGTGCTGGGATTACAGGCATGAGCCACCACGCCGAGCCCATCAACAGCTTCTTAATTTTGCTATAAATGCAGGTTTGATCTTCCAATTGCAGCCCCACCTGGGAGAAAGCCTTCCTCATGACTTGCATTGGGTAAATCAGCTAGGCAGCTATTACAACTGCACACTTGACTTTATTTCCTGAGTATCACCATGACATTCCCTACTCTACATAAGTGTGCCCACTCACTCAGGGTTCTGGCATCTCCAATTGGTAGCAACTACCTCTAAGGTGCTTCCTTAAGATAAGAAGTCTTGGGACTTAAAAGCTTCCCAATTGGTCAAAGCACTTCCTCAGAATAAAGCTTCTCTCCCTGCTTCCAGGTCTGTGGCCATCCCAGTTCTGATCACCTACCTGGTCTTTGAGTAACTTCTCTGTTCATATCACATGTTCTCCTTTTTCTTGTCTTCCACCTGGTTCCAGCCAAACGAACCATCTCTGTGGCTGGATCTACTGCACCTTATCCACCACGTTTGACTCAGGACCTCAATGTCATGTTCAGCATGTGCTTCTGCAAGACCTGGCTGTCAGCCGCTGCCTTGCCATGCAGCCGTGGCCACTAACTTCACTGGGCCCCTTTGGCTTTCTCCCCAAGCCTCGGCACTCTGCAGCCCCACAGTGATTTGGCCAACTGTAGAAGGAACTTAAAGCCCTGCCTGCAGGGGTGGGAAAGCCCTAATTCTTAAGATATTTAACGCTTTATTCTTCTCTTTCTGGCACCTCAAGTATTGTAACATCAATCTCTGAGATGCCTCTGAATACACAGGTAGTGGGTCACAGGTTGTAATATTCCACCTTCCTTGCAGTGAAAAAAAATAGAAGTCTCTCTCCCAACCCCCACTGAATGAGGATCACAACTATTCCTTATCGACGAATCTGCTTTTAGGGCTCTGGAAAGTCAATGCTTTGAATTCCTCCACCACTTGGAGGCTATGGCAGTGACTATATCCCTTTACTCTAATCATATCATTTCATTTTTATCAAAATATCTGGGTATTGCATAGGGATTACAATACAAATCAAGTTAAACAGGCTTATTAAAATAGAATACTCCCTCCTTGGAACATGTGATCAAAAGCTGAGGGCAGTAACAGAAGCTAATGAAAGCAATTAATGTACACATGGATTCCTCTGAGTGTGCTCTGGAGAAAGACTACCTGGGCACAAATCTTGACTCCACCTTTTACAGTCTGTGTAGTTTCGATATGCTTTTCCCCCTTCTTATGCCGTAATTTCTAAACCTGTAACATGGGAATAACAGAAGGCACCTCAGAGTTTTAGACAAGCATGTCAATATCTGGGAAGTGCTTAGAAAATGTGATTCAGAGTTATTATAAACCACAAAATGAATAGCTATAAAGCAAAACAAAACAAAAAACTAAAAACCATTGCCAGGCATTGGGAATTAAGAAGTCAGGGTTTTAAGGTAGGTGCGGTGGTTCACGCCTACAATCCCAACACTTTTGGAGGCTGAGGTAGATGGATCACAAGGTCAGGAGCTCAAGACCAGCCTGACCAACACGGTGAAACTCTGTCTCTACTAAAAATACAAAAATTAGCTGGGAGTGGCGGCACGTGCCTGTAATCCCAGCTACTCAGGAGGCTGAGGGAGGAGAATTGCTTGAACCCGGGAGGCAGGTTGCAGTGAGCCGAGATTGCGCCACTGCACTCTAGCCTGGGTAACACAGCGAGGCTCCATCTCAAAAAAAAAAAAAGAAAAGAAAAGAAAAAAGAAAGAAGTCAGAGTTTTGAACAAGGCTCTGTCATTTTGTGGCTTCTGGAGTGGGTTTAAATTGGTTGCAAATTCTTTGTGACACCCCTCTTGGAGAGGTGTTTTCTACTTACTTCTTTAACCTTAATCTAGGCTGGGAAAACAGCTGTTTTGACCAACAGAACACACAGAAATGATCCTGTGCCCGTTTCACTTCCATATTTTAAGAGAACAGGCACCTTTACCTCCTCTTTCTCGGAACCCAGCTGCCATGCTGAGAGGAAGCCCAAGCCACATAGGGATGCCCATGTTGAAGAGAATTGAGCTGATCTCCCAATTCACAGGCAACATTAGTTTGCCATTCATATGATTAAGCCATCTTGGAAGTAGATCCTCTTGCTCTAGTCACTGACACAAGTCTTCCCCCTGAACTCTGCCCAAACTGCAAATCCATGAGTAAATAAGATGGTTATTTTCAGCCTCTAAATTTTGGAGCAGTTTGTTGGATTCTGCACCAGGTCTTGACCCTGCTCTTCTTACGCTTATGCTAATGCTATGGCTAAGACAGACATTCAACAGCTCATTACAACGACGTGTGATTTTCTAAAGGCAGAGGAGTATAAAGAGGCAAAAAAGGGTGTGTGAATACTAGGTGATCTTTCAGGCCCCTTCCAATGCTGATATTTTATAATTAATTTGATGATGAAGAACAGCACAGCTGCGAGATGGCCACTTGGAGAGAGTCACACAAGATAATCTAGGTAGAGAACAACTTTCTTCTATACAATTCTCCTTCTTAATTAGAGCATCAACGAAGAGGTGGCATTTCAGGAGTTACTCAACACGCAAATGGTGAAAGCATGGAGAGTTGCCTCTATGGCCTAATTCAGAAGTGGAATGATCTGATACAAAATGATTTGAATGAAGATCTAAGAAGAAAGTAAGGGAAATATGATTTCCAGGGGCATCCAATGTTTCCAAGTAAATAGTGATGCAGAATTTTGTCTGTCCATTGTTTAAATGATGTTTAAAAGGCAAAGAGTTTAAGTTGATTGCTTTGTACAAATTCTTTGAGTAAGAATATTTTTTCATCTCCAGAGGTTATGATTGCCAAGGGAGAAATTTTTTAAAAATAAATTTTTATTTTTGTACATAAATAGGCAACTGTCTACCAGACAACCAGATCAAGCAGACAACTACTCTCCAAGAATAAGTAAAGTCAAGTTTTACCCTAATATTGCTAAACCTTAAGATATCTTCCTTCCAGATACCTGGGATTATTTAACAAGATTAAACTACATACTGGCCCCACAAATTTAACCAAGACCAATAGAGCTAACTGCTGATCTAAAAGTCACGACCACGAAGAATATGCCAGAGCTGTCCCTTGGCAGATTTCGGGAGAATTTAATGCTGCTTAAAGTGTGGCCATTCGGCTCCTTGATCATGGGGGAGAGAGGTTGAATTCAAACATTTAGTTTTTGCAATGCTTTTGATTTGCCTGATGTTGAAGTCCTTCCTTAATCTCAATTTAAAAAAAAAATCCCTTCAAATCTTTATGACAGGAACAGCTATAGCCAAGAAAAAAGAACAAATCACTAGTTTATCCGTCTACATTTTCCTTTTGTATTTCTGTTGTTACTGCTATGAATTCCTTTGCTTTCAAAAAAACGTTCAGACTTGACATAAGCCATTTATGGTCAATAAATACATAAAAATATGTTTGAATGTTCATAGAGGCAATTTTACTATCTGCTGTAATCAACTCAGGATCTTAAATGGCTATTGTTCAAACTAAACATACAAAAGGAACACACTCATGAATTTCCTGTTTTCCATTTTGAAGTACACATGCAAAACACCTCATGCCCAACACCCATCCCTAGGTCTCCTAATTGTGTATCCCTCGCACACAAATCCCTCCTATCTCCCTAGTATCCAAGCATTCCTGGAGTACTAGGTGCAGAGGCCAACACCTCAGTGGTTGACCAAAGCTTGCTGCTGTCACTAACAGGATCAGCAGATTACAACCAGAAATTGATTAAACTCACTCTCTAGTTCAGGATGTTACAGAGTCAGTGTCAACATTACTGTCAAAGAGTCAATGACTTCTGTGGCTAGGGGACCCTTACAGAAGGAGTAAGCCCGCAAGTCAACACCAATGAGAGCCATTTTGTTTATGATACCCAGGATAATGGCAGGTCTTTTCAGAGTTCTTCCTGCCCCTGAAATGCCTAGTAAACATCAGGCTGAAACTGACCCCACAGTGACCTCTAGACAGCATTGAGGCTCCTGGGCAATCACAGAGATGGCACTAAAGGGGCCCTGAGGGGTTTTATTAGCTCTGCTTCCAGGTGAGGAGGAGGACTCAACCATCAAAAGTGAATGGCAACTTTGCCCTACAAGATATTAAGCGAAAACTCGTGTTTAAGAGAAAAATGACAGGGAATAGAAACACCAAAGATCTAATGTGAAGAATACAAACGAATTGTATTTGAATCTATGGATACTGCTCTGTGGATATTAGAAAAATGGTAAATACTAAAGTTATTGCCCATGTTAAATTGAACTGAGATTTAGGGTCCACAAGGTATGAAGCACACACTCTCTTGCCTTACAAATTATCTTTACACATATTCTAATTTAAAATATGTACAAGCCGAGGCAGGCGGATCTCTTTAGGCCAGGAGTTTGAGACCAGCCTGGCCAACATAGCGAAACCTCTTCTCTACTAAAACTATAAAAAAATTAGCTGGGCGTAGTGGCACGTGCCTGTAATTCCAGCTACTCGGGAGACTGAGGTAAGAGAATCGCTTGAACCCGGGAGGCAGAGGTTGCAGTGAGCCGAGATTGCACCACTGCACTCCAGCATGGGTGACAGAGTGAGACTCTGTCTCCAAAAAATAAATAAATAAATAAAAATTAAAAAAATTAGTGCAAAAAGTAAAAATAACTACCATTCAACCTGCAGGATAACTAACATTGATTGGAAAGAGGTACAACTAAATCATGGAACCTAAAACTGGCTCGAAAGCAAGCAAAAAATGAATGAGCAGACACCGATGAGAAGAAAAGAACATCTGGTAAAGGATATAGCTGAGGAAGGAACTTATTTCCTTAGGAACAATATTATGTCATATACTGCTCAAATAGTTTTCCAGCCAATGCAGGGACTACAAAGCACTCTCAACTCTTTCATTTGCCTACAAGCTTTATAGGGATTACTTAGGGAGTGGATACAACTAGGCAAAAAAAATGGGTAATTTTATGTGGCACCTGAGTGTCACATTCTCTGCTCACCCAATGTGCTCAAGGACGTGCCAATAGGACTAAAGTCAATTCACATCTCTTCCTTCACTCAGGGTTCTAGACCCCCTCCTCCTAAGTCTGCGATTCATTTAAACAAAGGTTACTGGACAGCACTCTGCTGCATAGAAACATCGTGAAGGGCCTGGCAAAGAGTCTCTGCAAAAGAAATGCCTTCAGTTTTGGGGTTTTCAATTACCTTAGAAGATCACCAAAGGCTTCTCCTGAAACAGGGTTAGTGATGGAGCAGGGCCCTGGGTTCTAGTTCAGATTTGAGACCGTTAATTATAAAATTGGCAAAAGTCACTTAAATCCTCATGCCTCCTCCCTCACCTCCATGTTTAAGTTCTCACTCTCAGCATTTCTTGAGTCTTCTACATCACAGGGGCAACAGCCGTTAAGGATTAGCAAATGCTCTACTTCATTCAGCCAGCACCTCAAAATGCTATTTCAAACCGGAGCAGGAACAGCACAGCAGCAGCATGACACTTAAGAACACCAGGCAGGGCCCAATAGCATTCACCAGCCCGACGGCAGACCTCCTAGGTTTCCCCCAACCCCATTTAATCCCCCCTCTTTCCCATCACCAGGTGTTCCCTCACACACACCCCCCCAGGGGCTCCATCCCTCCATTTTTCCCTTCACCATTGGTAGTCTGACATCACCATTATCTGCCTTCCGGCTGCTTTTACACTGTTTTCCTTTTCTTCCTCTTTCCTCTCTTCAGCCATACTCAAGAAACACGGACTACTTATGCTACTTTTGCCCCCATAAATGGCTCAGTGATGGTACCAAGAGGGAAACCGACAGACACCAAGCCTCTAGCTGTAGACACTAAGCACACAGACTTCCTCTTCTTTTCAGCACCCAGTTCTACGGGCTTCTCATCACTTTTCAGGTATTCAAAGCTTTGAGGGATGTGCCCGAAGCATCCCTAAAGTCATGAAAAAAGATGGCTTTGGGCATCTTACCGCTCACATATTTGCATAGTGTTTGATGTAGCTTTAATTTCAAAGCTGGTCTCAAACACTCAAGTGAATAGGTTACAGTGGGAGCCCAGGAATTGCAAATGCGCTTGCCTCAAAGACTCAGGAGTCCAGACCCGGGCAGGAAATAAAGTTCTAAAGCGGCTTTGAAGTGCTTTGTCCCCAGACCCCTCCCCAGCGCGGGTCATTCATCTCAGCCTAGGGAAGAGACCACCTTGCCTGAACGTAGCCAAACGCATCGCACGTGGGAGCCAAGTGGGAGATGAAATAATCCAATGCGTCCCCCTCACCACCACCACCCCCACCAAATTAGTTACCGTCGGCTTAAACTCATCGGGAATGTCCGTGTATTTTACCGATCAGGGAAATAAAATGGTGTATATAAATTAGTGGAAGCGGGTGGGAAGGAACAAGGGATGCAGACTGTCGTGAGTAAAACGCCTCGCGGCTTGGTGAGAGGTTGTTTCTTTTTTAAGCCACTCATTTCAGACTGAAATATCAAGCCAGTTCAGGTCATTTCCTGAGTAGCACTACAAGTTAAAACAAGATCCAGAAAATCTATTAATCTTCAATTGCGCTGCCTCCAGACTGGGAGCACAGGGGGATAGGGTGTAGGGCTGTCGGGAGGTCGAGGGGAGGGGGATTTGTGGAAAAGCAAACGCCCGAGAAACCCTAGCTCCCGACCTCAGCTGTTTCTTACCTCACTCAGCTCGGCCGAGGAGTCGTTTCCATATTTCATGGCAACTCCAGAATTCATGATGCACTTTTCAGAGCTGGGCTCTCAGTCCCCCAGGTCTCGGAGCTTAAGAGTTGGACTTCACAGGCTCAATATCCACTGCTTGGTCCCTTCTGCCACATTTTAGTCTAGACAGCCATTTTCACCCAGGACAGTTGCGAAGCGCAAACGGAGGATGCAGGCACGGACGAGCGCGTTTCACGGACGAGCCATTGCTGCAGGAGGCTCGGTGGCGCGGCGCGCTCGCAGCTGCGGCAGCGGCGGAGCCCGCGCGGGGACCCTCCCGCGCGCACCCAGCGCCCCGTTCCGGGGCAGTGCCACCCTGGGCGCCGCCTCGCCACTCCTACGGTGCCTCGCCGCCCCCCATTACCAGGATGGAGGGCACCTCCCAGCACGAGCCGACACCCTAGAGGGCACCGGCGAGCTCCCGAAAAAACTAGGGCGGTGGGGCGAGGAAGATCCGCGCCTCGGATTCCAGAGAAGGAAAGAAAGCTAGAGGGAGCCGGAGCGGAGCTGCACTTCACGCCGAAGTTTCCCCTTCGAATCGTCTGGAGTTGTAAGTGGTTTCTGATTGAACACAGCTGTCTAGCTGCTGGCCACGGGGTGCGCGGAGGAGGCGGGGCTAGAGGGAGAAAAGGGTGGGGGCGAGTAGCCTGGAGGCCGAGCAGAGGAGACCGTGCTGGGAGAGCAGAGCAGGCATCCTTCCAGTTCTCTGCAATAGTAATTAAGGACCCGAGTCCAGGAGGGGGAGAAGAAACAGGAAAAGCCACCTGAATAATCGTGCAGGAAATTAAAAAAAAAGAAAAAGAAAAAGAAAAAAAAACTTCCCTCATAGGAGCCGCTTTCCATGATTTAATAAGGTCAAGACAAACCTAAACACTGTACATCAGACAGCACGGTGCACTTCTCACGGAACATTAAGATTTTACAAGGGTGCAGGGCAGTCATTTTCCCTAATCAGTCTAAAGTCAACGCTACGGGTGTAAATTCAATGTCAAACTCCCTCTGTCTGTCACTGGGGCAGAGTACATTTTCTGCATGTCCATAATGAAGATAGAGGCCCCATCCCTTGAAAGATGTCGATAGGCTCCCCAACCCCCATCCCTTGAAAGATGTCAGATAGGCTCCCCAACCCCCAGACCTTCCTTAATTGAGCGGAGGTAGAGTTGTATTTATGGAGTGTGGAGTATGATTCAGAAAAGATTCAAGGGGCTGTTATACCCAGTACACCCCTGGGATCTGAGCTCCCCTTCAACTTTGAGTTCCCGAGGTAAAACATCCTGTGTCTATTGGGAGAGAGATGAGATGGGGGAAGAGGGGAACTAGGATTTTTCTCTCCACAAAGTTAAAGTTCCAATGAATTTGAGATGCACAGAAAAATGTTCTGATGCTTCAAAACAGTAGGTCTGCGAGATTGCTTAAGAGACCTCATCAGTCTCTTTCTACACAATGGGGACAAAATGTCTCCATCCCCAATAACAGAACTTGGCATATCCTGAAGCTTTCTGTGAAAAAGCCATTGTATTGTCAACTTCCATGGTCTTTTTAAAAAATCATGTTTATTTTGCTCTTTAAGAAGGGGCAGAGTGCAACTATTTGCATATAACGTTTTACCCATCCCCCTTCTTGTTGAGTTCATTCATTGCCTGATGGAGGTGCTGTTGGGATTAGGAAGAGTTTGCTGCTCTTTCTAGAGCACTGGGTCCCAAGTTCTTGGGCACTGCCAAACTAGAGCACATTCTGCATGGGGAGGAGATGGGAAGCTACATTATTTAATTTATCTTTTCATTGAAATCTGTTGAAAACTGCATGCTTGAAGCTGGAAATGGTGGTGTATACATAACTATGAAGAAGATTCAAGCACTGCCCCTGCCCTGAAGGTGTTTATAGTCTTGTAAAACATGAACAGAAATTACAATTCTAGATAGAAAATGATACTTGCCATAAACACAGTACAAATGAGGAGCGACTGCAGTTCAGAGGAGGGAAATATGATTTTGGCTGGACAGGGTCTGGAGAGAAGATTCTGTGAAAGAATCTTAGAAGAGGCAGCATGTGAGTTGACCTGTGAAGAATGGCTGAGCCCAGCAGAGATGGGAAGTAAGGGGAAAGCGTTCCAGGCCACTATGAGAGAAAGTATGGATGGAGACTGGAATGTGCAGAGCGGGCATGGGGATCACAGGCATTCCATTCTGGAGCATAAGCTGGGTGAGAAAGGGGGGCTGGTGTCAGAGAGTGAACAGTTTTAAGTGCCATGTTAAAGAAATGGGCCTTCTCAATAGGCAATGGAGAGCCACTAAAGGTTTTTTAGCATAGAAATAATGGAGATCAGAGCTGTGCTTTTAGATATTCCAGTAGATTTAAATCACACTCATGAGTAACTAATATGAACTCAAATAGGCTAGTGTTGAATGTGATTCTGGTGTTTAAAGATACATATTTTTCATACGACTCTACCCCTAAAACCAAGCAGATGACTTCATCTGGTGTTCAACCAAAAGAAAAGTAATCTGTTCCAAAAGTGGAGGAAAAACTAGCAGTGTTGAACTTACTGAGAAGCAGTGTCTGTAGATTCTACTTTATAGACAATATAAGGCATTTTCAAGGGTAATGTTGATTGTATGAGATTTTCTTCATAAACAATGACTTGAATACTTCAATACTTATACTTCACATAAGATTCAACTCCACCACAATCTGGCAGCAGCAGATGTAGTAGGTTGAAAGTGGGAAATGAACATGCCGATTGTACTATCAAGACAGTTCAGCAAGAGGTTAAAAGGGCCTGAATTAAGAAGGGACGGCTGGCATGGTGGCTCATGCCTGTAATCCCAGCATTTGGGAGGCTGAGGCGGGCAGATCACTTGAGGTCAGGAATTCAAGATCCAGTCTAGCCAACATGGTAAAACCCTGTCTCTACTAGGATCATGAGGTCAAGTGTTTGAGACCAGGCTGGCCAACATGGTGATACCCTGTCTCTAATAAAAATACAAAAAATTAGCTGGGCGTGGTGGCAGGTGCCTGTAATCCCAGCTACTCGGGAGGCTGAGAAGGAGAATCGCTTGAACCTGGGAGATGGAGGTTGCAGTAAGCCAAGACCGCACCACCGCACTCCAGCCTGGGCAACAGAGTGAGACACCATCTCAAAAAATAATAATAATAATACTAAACTTAGCCAGGCATGGTGGTGTGCACCATGTAGTCCCAGCTGTAGTCCCAGCTACTCAGGAGGCTGAGGCACGAGAACCACTTGAACCAGGAGGCAGATGTTGCAGTGCGTCAAGATCGTGCCACTGCACTCCAGCCTGGGTGACAGAGTGACTCTGTCTCAAAAAAAAAAAAAAAAAAAGAAGGGACAATGGAAATAGGAGGGGACAGGCAGAAAGAAAGTAGATGGAAATTGTGGAGAAAACAGGAGAGCTTAAAAACGACTTGTAGATCTAGAACTTGGCTGATTGGGGTTAAGGTAATATCCTCAACAAAATTAGGAATTCCAGAGAATAAATAGCTTTGGGAGGAAATTAGGTTTGTGGTATCATGAGTTTGAGGTGGCATCAGGATATTCAAATGGAGATGTTCAGCAGGAGCTTGAAATGGAATTATGGAGATAAGTCAGGGTTGAGCTGGAGATGGAGGTTCGAGGTTATCTCTGTTAGAATAATAAAGAAAACCGTGAAATCAGGTAAATTTGCCTAGGAAGAGAGGACAGTGAAAAGAAAAGTGGTCTAAGGATACTACCTTAAGGAAGGCTGTTTTGTTTTGTTTTTATGGAGGCCAAAGAATAAAAGAGGAAATGATACAGAAGGTCAATTAGGGAAATGGGAAGATAACCAGGAGACCTCTGCATCTGGGAGTCTAAGGAAGATGCCAAGGCAGAAGGAGGAGCAGCATCAATATTATATGCTACAGAGGGTAGAGAAGCCTACTGACTGATAAGGTCATTTCAAAGACATTACTGTCCTTCAAAGATAGATTCCTATAAAGCTAAGGAGACAGAAGGCAGATAAATTACCATAGGGAGTAAGGAGAAACTGGGGGTAGTGACCATGCACAATTCTTTCCATAAATTTGATGGTGACAGGAAAATGGGAGATGAGACTATCTTTTGGAGTAGATAAGCAATGTTGAATAGAGAGTAGAATGGGTGTATTTGTAAGCTGGAGCTAAGGGAAACCAGGAGATGGAGCAAAGTTCCTAAAAAGGGAGAAAAGGGGAGCAGGTGTCAAGGACAAAAACTATGAGATTAGCTTTGGAGTAGGCTTGGATAGGAGGGGATGCTGATACTTCTTCCTAGGAGAACAGAAACAAGAGAACTAGAGAGTGTACACAGTAGGGAAGACAAGAATTCAGAGATATAATAACTAATACTTATTTGACGAGTAAACTAACTTCCTCTTTGTAATTGTGAAGGGGAAACGAAGACTAATGATAATTTGTAATCAGATTCTGACTCAAGGAAAGTTAGACAGAGAAATGCCTGTCAATGCAAGGGAATAAGTAGTTGTGATCCCCACTCCTGAAATTGTTCAAGTATAGGTGGGACATGCTGAACCCCATTGCATGTAAAGAGTAGGGCTTCCAGGCCGGATGCAGTGGCTCACACCTGTAATCCCAGCTCTTTGGGAGGCTGACACAGGCGGATCACGAGGTCACCAGTTCGAGAGCAGCCTGACCAACATAGTGAAACCCCCGTCTCTACTAAAAATACAAAAATTAGCTGGGCGTGGTGGCACACATCTATAATCCCAGATACTCAGGAGGCTGAGGCAGGAGAATTGCTTGAACCCAGGAGGTGGAGGTTGCAGTGAACCGAGCCGAGATTACGCTACTGCACTCCAGCCTGGGCAACAGAGTGAGACTCCGTCTCAAAAAAAAAAAAAAAAAAAAAGAGTAGGGCTTCTTGCATTGAGGGAGTCTAGACTGGTTTTCTTATAATGTAACATTCCATGAAATGATTTTTGTTGGTGGTAATTTAAATGTCTTACGATTTTTTTTCACCTCATTGTCTTGGATCTCTGCTATCAAGAAAGCTAAGATACTGCTTTGAACAAGAATGCAACTGGGTCAATATTATAAGAACGTTAGAAACATATGGACCAACTCATCATGTCTTCTCAACACACCAAAGAATAAAGCCCCAAGTAGGTTTCAGGCTATAAGTAAAAGGTTTCACAATTAGAGCTTGCCAGCGTTTACCAAGTGTATAACTCTACATGACTACAAATCCTGTTATACTGTGGCTGCCTTAACATGATCTCTCCAAGAAAGCTTCTCCAAGTCCTCCTGCTTCAGCAGGGATTAAGCTCCTATGGAGAGGTGTGGGCAGGAGGTGGCAGGGGAATTTATCAAGATGAGGGAGCAGGTCTGGGAGAAGGAGGAAAACCTGCTTTGCAATCAGGCAATAGCCTGGTGCTTGGGTTCCTCTCCTTCCTGAGGCCTTGTCTTCTCTAAAGCCCAGTCTCTTCTCATCTGGTCCCTGGGATGAGAAGAGGCAGCAGCAGTCTTGGGAACATTTCTAGGTAAGTGGAAGCTGCCCTGGGCATGACTGGATGAGGCTGTGCACCAACACCATGCTGTGGGCACACTGGCATCACCTTTCTGCTGTTAGAGCAGTCTGGCCTCTCTGTGTATGGCTGCCGACTTCAGTGAATCTCTACACGGCAGAAACTCTATTCTGGGTCTGGTCTGTACCCTCTACTGGTGATAAACATCAGGTTAATTGAAGCAATCCTGAGAAAAAACCCTGAACCTCTAGCACTAGGGAAACTGAAAACCTTGGAACTAGTTGGCCTGGTCCACTGTCTCTACCCCTGGGGTGCCCCAGCCATCCTTGCCTACCCCAGCAGTCCACTGTGCTGAGGAAGCCTGTCCTCCAGCCCACAAGAGTACCCAAACTCTAAAATTGTCCCCTTCTCCATTGACTCTCTCAAGCTAAACAAAACGCTGATACCTCAGATTTTAGGTTGAAAGCAGTCTGGTTAAACTAATTCACACACACGTGAATAATCTTCTCAACCATGCCCAGAGTGTTTACATTGTAAAGGGAGAATGCTTTGAAATAATTCTTAAATTGGTGGGATTTCCTGAAGAAAGTGAATTTTGAGGGCATAGGGGGATTTCAGAACCCTATGGAGACTCAGGAAGTCTCAGTCCTTTGAGTCCTTGAGGATCATAAAAATTAGGGAGCCCTCAAAGTACATACTCCAAAGAATTTCCTGCCCTAAATCTATAAGCTCACCCCACTCTCCCACCGCTGTGACTCCAGAAATGCTCTCCCTATCCAAACTCCTGTGGCCTTCTGATCAATTACCGGACCAGCTCCTCTCTCAGGTCCTGGTTTGGGAGCCTCTCACCAGCCTCAAGGGCCTGCCCCATAACGGACATCATTTGCTCAAGGAACTACAACATGAAGAACTCAGGAAGCATTGCAATGAATGATCTGTATCCTCATCTCTATATCCTCAGAGAAAAACATGGACAACCTGCAAGGAATTCTGTAGTTACCTAGCTCATCCCTGCATCCCATTCATATAGATGAGGATATGTAGGGTCGGCGAGTTTGTGGTGTTCATTCAGAAAAAGTAAAGCACCCACTGTGTGCTAGATATTGTCCTGCATGTGCCCTGGGATTCAGTGGTGTATGGGATGGAAAAGATCCCTGCTTTCACAGAGCTAGCACTCTTGATGGGAAATGATTAATAAGTACCTTTAAAGAGATAGTTACAGGCCGGGCATGGTGGCTCATGCCTGTAATCCCAGCACTTTGGGAGGCCAAGGCGGGTGGGTCACCCGAGGTCGGCAGTTCAAGACCAGCCTGACCAACATGGAGAAACCCCATCTCTACTAAAAATACAAAATTAGCCAGGTGTGGTGGTGCATGCCTGTAATCCCAGCTACTTGGGAGGCTGAGGGAGGAGAATCGCTTGAACACAGGAGGCAGAGGTTGCGGCGAGCCGAGATCACGCCATTACACCCCAGCCTGGGCAACAAGAGCAAAACTCCATCTCAAACAAAAGAAAAAAAAAAGATAGTTATAGGGCAACAAGAGCGAAACTCCATCTCAAAGAAAAGAAAAAAAGATAGTTGTAGTTTGTGTTGGATGCTATAAAGGAATTAAACAGGAGCTATGATAGGGGAGAGTAGGCCCCTTAAGTGAACAGGTCAGAGAAGGCCTCTATGCAGAGATGACATTTCAGCATGTAGGTAAAGAAGGAGCCAACTAGGCAAAAAGTGAGGGAAGGGTGGACAGGCAGAGGGAAAAGTAAGGGCAAAAATCCTAGGGAAACAAAGGGCTTCACCTTTTTAATACATTTTAATAAACTTCAAGTTTTTATTTAATTGAAATTTAAGCTCATTCTAATAGTTTACTAGCAGTGATGGAACATGATGAAAAAGATCATGTCAGAGCCAAATCGTGCAGAATATGTATAGACTACACATTTCACTGTGTGCATGAAGATGCCACAGGAAGACTTTCTGCAGGGCAAAGACATGATCCAGTTTACATTTTTAAAAGGTAAATCTATGTCTTCACAAGCTTTACCACTAGGTAACCTAAAAAGTAAAAACCAAGGACAGTTCCTCCCTCATACAAGTATCGCTGCTAATAAATTAAGAATTGACAAAATATCCCTGTTTTGCAACCCGTAATGAATTAACAGATTTAAGTATTAGCATAATGGCTACGAACATTACAAAAGGACATGGAGTCAGACACATGATTTCTGATGGAAGAAAACATTACCACCTACAGAGCCACCTTAGCAGTTTTTACATGAAGAAATGTTACATTAACCACAAAAAAAACCCTATATAACTCTACTAGACAAAACAATGTGGTTTCTTCATCAAATAAAATGCAAAGGGAAAAAGGGAAGTAAGCAAATGAGAAACCACCAAAAGAAAAACTCTGCATATTAAAAGAGACTCAAAGACATATCGACCAATGGCAATATGTGGACTTTGTTGAGATCCTGATTCAAACAAAGTAACTATAAAAAATTATGAATTGTGAAAATTACATATTATACAGTATTCAGAAATATACTTTTTGGATATTTCATGATGTTAAGAAATTATTAATATTTTTAGATGTGTTAATGGTCTTGTGGTTACATTTAAAGAAAAAGAATCCTGTATTTTAGAGATATATTAAAATATTTAGGGGTAAAATGACATGATGTCTGGGATTCATGTCAAAGTACTAGAGGAGGTGGGAAGACAGGGTTATTGATGAAACAAACTGTAATGATGAATTGATAACTACTATAGCTCAGTGATAGGTATGTGGGAATTCATGCTACTCGCTGTCCAATTGTATGTGTACAAATCTTCAAAATCAACAAGTTAAATCAAGATAATTATTCCTTCTGTGTAAAAACTGGGTTGAAGTGCCATAAAAGTAAGGCAAGGAAACCTGTTAAAGGCTATTGCAGTGGTCCAGGTAAGAGGATGTTTGTGGCTTAGAACTCGGTGAAATCAATGGAGAAGGTAAGAAATGGACTTGAGATGTATTTTTTAGGTAAAACTGACCAGGATCCAGTGAATGATTGGATACAGGTAATGAGAGAAAGATAGGAATCAAGGATGACTACCAGTTTTTGGGTTGGTGTGGGGAAGGACCAAGTTTCGCAGAGGAAATCAAGTGTTCCATGTTGGATGTGTTAAATCTGAGATTCCTATTTGACATCTAAGGGGATGTCAATAGCAGTTGCATATATGCATCTTGGGTTCATGAGAGACTCCAGCAAATGGTGATGATTTGGAACTTATTGGCATATAGATTATAGTTGATGTTGAAGGTCATGAGAACATATGAGGTCACCAAGGGAGAGAGTGAGTAATAATGCAGTCCCAGGACTTATCCTTGAGATCCTTAATTCTTTCAGGTTGGATAGAAATTACCTTCCCCCAAAACCAACTTTAATTGCAGCTTACAGATTTCTGTAAATAGAATCATAAGAAAGAACATCCAGAGAAGAACAGAAAAACTGAAAACTGTATCATGTTTTAAGAAGGACAGTGGTAACCTGTGTGGGATGCTGCTGAGAGTTTAAGAAAGCTGACAATGAAGAAGTGTCATCTGGCTTTGGAGATTACTAGGGACCTTGAGAGAATCAATGTCATTAAGTGGTGGTGATAGAAATTAGACGAGTGTGGATTGAATGGTGTGTAGGAAGTGAAAACACTGAGAGAGCATATGGAGATAACTTTTTTTTTTGAGACAGAGTCTCACTCTGTCGCCCAGGCAATGGCGCAATCTCAGCTCACTGCAACCTCCACCTCCCAGGTTCAAGTGATTCCCCTGCCTCAGCCTCCCAAGTAGCTGGGATTACAGTCGCCAGCCACTATGCCCAGCTAATTTGTTTGTATTTTTAGTAGAGACGGGGTTTCACCATGTTGGCCAGGCTGGTCTCGAACTCCTGACTTCAGGTGATCCACCCGCCTCGGCCTCCCAAAGTGCTAGGTTTTCAGGCTTGAGCCACCACGCTGGCCTGGAGGTAACTTTTGGGAAGTATGTTGCCCAAAGCCTTACTACTAGTAAACTATGAGAATGAGATCTTGAACCAAAGTCTCTACTTGTACTTCTGAGCTTTTCTTCCTTTACTATGTCCCTTCAGTCAAGCTAGTAGAAGTACCTCGGCAAGGATTAGAGAATCTGGGCTGTTAGCATGGTTGACCCCTCCTAAAACTGCTCACTGAAGTCTGTCCCATCATGGCCAGGTCTTCACCTTATTGTTCATGAAGTCAGCTACACTGCTTTAGACCCAGTGACTTACCACTGAAAAATAGTTGGGATGCAGTAGGTAATTTGGTTATTCTATGTTTAAAACTGGCTAAGAAAAGAACTACTTGAAGACTATTTCCAGATTACATCTCACGTGCAGAAAAAACAAACAAAAACCGAACCTTCTCCAACTGCAAATATAACTCAAGCAAAGAAAGCACCCCCGTGGTGTTTGTCTGTCTCATTAGTTACATTTACAGACTGCTTCACACCCAGCCTAGGCATCCTAATAACCCACAGTCATTTGGCATCAACATCTCCGACATTATCAGTGGGGATTTGATAATGATTTGAGATTCACTACTTTATGCAAGCATTATGTGATGCATCAAATACCCCTTCACTGTCTGATTAGATATTTTCGAACCTAAAACTTAGTATCTGTGTCATTGTCAATATTCAGAGTATCTGTCAAAAATTTTTGCTCATTTGTTCTCCAAATTTCTTTAAATATATCACATTTTCTATGGAAAGGAAAATTAATCAGTGGAGATTAGAGATTTGGAAATCCAAGGAAGTTAAAAAAAAAAAAAGTTTTAAGTCCTCCCAGGAGTACCTGCATATGGTCAATTTCCTGGAGAGGAAAACAAAAAAAGTATTTTAAATAGATGCATAAAAATAGATCTAGTAAAATTTGGAGAACATGCTTAAATTAAATGAATTCCAAATGCCTGCCACTGTTATTTCTGGAGCTGTTTGGGCTAAAACAGCATCATTCCATTACTGTCTCTTAGCTAGAATGTTACGGCAGCTACCCAAAAGGGGCAAAAAAAAAAAAAAATCAGTATGATATGATGCCTCATATACTTAATAATAAAGGAGTCAGTTAACCTGGTATTGTATCAAGCTGAGGGGTGAAGGAAGGTCTGAGGCACAGGCTGGGAAAGCCACCTTCCTAGCCTTTGAGTTCATGAAGTGCCCATGGATGGACTGCTATGGTAGGGATTTCCTACAGGGACAGGCTGAGGCATGAAGAATGGGCTCCTGCCTACTTTGATAAGACAGCTTCCCTCTCCCAGCCATCCTCAGTTGTTTCGCATGATTATCACATGAGCTCAAACTTCCCCTTCTAAGCAAATCCTTTCAAATTGGCATCTCCAGCTACTCTTACCTGTGCTCCAGTTAATATTCTTTATGTGACAACCAGACACTCTTGCTAAGTTCTGTCATCACTATAAAACCATGTTTAAAACAGAATTTGTCACCTTCCACCAAAAACCAACTTTAATTGCAGCTTACAAATTTGTGTAAATGGAATCATAGTTTCCAGTCTAATAAGTTTGGAGTCATTTTCAGTTCCCCTTCCTTCATCTTCTCTTCCAGTCATGTAGTCCTTTCGTTCCCACTTGCTCTCCACTTTTACCGCTTAGCAGCACCTTTCCCAGGCCTTGTCACCTTACATTTTGGTTACTATAGCTCAATGATATGACTCCAAAGCATTCCATATACTCTAGCCCAGCGATTTTTCTCCAAAGTACAGTTTTCCATAATGTCATTCTACAAGTTATATTTTATGTTTTATTAATGGATAATGCACATATCATAAAATTTACCTTTTAACATAATTTAGTGGTTTTTAGTATATTCACAGAGTTGTGCAACCATCACCACTATCTTATTTAGAACATTTTCATCACCCCCAAACGAAATTCATACTCATTAGCAGTCACTCTGTATGTATCCCTCCTCCAGCCCTGGCAAACACAAGTCTACTTTGTGTCTCTGGATTTACCTATTCTGGACACGCCATATAAACAGAGTAAGACAATATGTGGCTCTTTGTATACGGCTTCTTTCACTTAGCCTGTTTTCAAGTTTTATCCATGTTGTATATGTATTAATGGTTTATTCCTTTTTATTGCCAAATAATATTCCATTGTATGGGTTTACCATATTTTGTTTATCCATTCATCAATTGATGAATATTTTTGTTGTTTCCATTTTTCAACTATTATGAATAATGTTGCTATGAACATTTGTGAGCAAGTTTTTAATATGGACATATGTTTTCAATTCTCTCGGGTATATACCTAAGAATGGAATTGCTTGGTAATAGGGCAATTTTATCTTTAAGATTTTAAGGAACTACCAAATTACTATAATTTCCAAGATGGCTGCACCATTTCACATTCCCACTAGCCACGTATGAGGGTTTCAATTTCTCTACATCTTTGCCAACACTTACTGTCTTTATTCTTGCTATGTGGCTTTGATTTGCATTACCCTAAAGATTGATAATGTTGAACATCTTTTCATGTGTTTGTAGGCCATTTGTATATCTTCTCTGGAGAAATGTTTATTCAAATCCTTTGCCCATTTTTAAATTGGGTTGTCTTTTTATTGTTTAATTTTAAGAGTTCTTTATATACTCTGGAGATTAGACCTTTAGCAGATATAAATTTGCAAATATTCTCTCCCATTTTGTGAGCTGTCTTTTCCCTTTCTTGGTAGAGTCCTTTGAAACATCAAAATTTTAATTTAATGAAGTCCAATTTATTTTTTTCTTTTATTGCTTATGCTTTTGGTGCCATATTTAATAAATGATTGCCTAATGCAAGGTCACAAAGATTTACTGCTATTGTTTTCCTCTAATAATTTTTTTAGTTTTAGCCCTTATGTTGAGGTCAATGATCCATTTTTTGTTAACTTATTATTGAAAAAAAAAGTATTCTTTCCTCCCATTGAATAATTTTTGTACCCTTGTCAAAAACCAATTAGCCATAAATATAAAGATTTATTTCTGGACTCTCAATTCTATTCCACTTATTTGTATGTCCATCCTTATGCTAATACTACACATCTTGGTTATTGGAGTTTCATACAAAGATTTAAAATCAGAACGTGTGTTGAGTCCTCCAACTTCGTTCTTCTTCAGGTTGCTTGGGCTCTTCTGAGTCCCTTGCATTTCAAAGAATTTTAGGATCAGCTTGTTATTGTGCCAAGTAGACAGATGAAATTTTGATAGGCATGCACTGAGTCTGTAGATCAGTTTGGGAATATCGACATTTTAATAATATTAGGTCTTCCAATCCATGAACATAGGTGTCTTTTCATTTACTTAAGTTTGCTTTGATTCTTTTCAATGGCATTTTGTAGTTTTCCATGTATAAATCTTGTACTTCTCTTGTTAAATTTATTCCTAAGTATTTTATTCTTTTTTAATCTATTGTAAATGAAATGTTTTTCTTAATTACATTTTTAGATTGTTTATGAATGTACAGAATTGCAATTGATTTTTGCACATTGATCTTGTATCTTGCAATCTTGCTGAACTCATTTATTAGTTCTAACCTTTTGGTGTATTTCTTGGAATTTTCTATACACAAGATAATGTCATCTGCAAATAGAGATTTTTTTACTTCTTCTTTTACAATCTGGATGTTTTTATTTCTTTTTCTTATTTAGCTGTCCTAGCTAGCATCTCTAGTATAATGCTGAATAGAAATGGAAAGAGTAGACAACTTTGTCTTGTGCTGCTCTTGGCAGGGTGGTGGGGAGGCATTCAGTCTTTTACCATTAAAAATGATGTTAGCTGTAGGTTTTTTGTAGATTCCCCTTTTTCTTCAATAAATTTTTATCCCTGACCACTTGAATGGAAAACACTTCTTCCATTTAAATGCAAGTCAAGGTGTCTTCTTACTATCTTTCCCAAGCTCATTCCCACATTAATGTATCTTCCTGTTGCTCTTTCTCCTGCGTGGAGTGTCAGCTCCATTTGCCTGTCTAAATCCTTTTTTTTTTTTTTCTAAAGACAGAGTGTTGCTCTGTCACCTAGGCTGGAGTGCAGTGGCACGATCATGGCTCACTGCAGCCTCAACTTTTCAGGCTCAAGCAATCCTCCCACCTGAGCCTCCCCAATAGCTGAGACTACAGACGTGCACCACCATGCCTAGCTAATTTTTTATATATATTGTAGAGACAAGGTCTTGCAATGTTGCCCAGGGTGGTGCCTGTCTAAATCTTAACAATTCTTTGGTGCCTGTCTAAATCTTAACAACTTTTTAACTCTTGTCCTGACATTAACCTTTCTGTTCTCTGAAGTCCTTCAGCACTCTCACCTTGATAGCTCCATTAAAAGGTGAGCTGTATGATGCTCAGTTCAATTAATTAAAGAGAAAAACAGGGCTGGTATGACTGTATCAGTATTAGAAAATATTAGGAAACAATTCTTACCGAGTTGGTACATGACTACTGCCCCAAACCAGAGAGTGCCCACTCCCTCCTCAGGTTGCCCCATCCCCATCTCTAAAAACCTCCAGACCTTTCCACAGTTTAGCAGCCATAAGACTAACACTTTGGGCTAGGCACGGTGGCTCATGCCAATAATCCCACCACTTTGGGAGGCTAAGGCAGGAGGATTGCTTGAGCCCAGGAGTTCCAGACCAGTCTGGGCAACATAGGGAGACCTTCGTCTCTACAGAAAATCTAACAAAAATTATCCAGGCCTGGTCCCAGCTACTCAGGAGGCTGAAGTGGGAGGATTGCTTGAGTCCAAGGCCGCCTTGAGCCATGATTTTGCCATGGTACTCCAGCCTGGGAGACAGAGCAAGACCCTAAGACCCTGCAAAAAAAAAGAAAGAAAGAAAGAGAGAGACAGAAAAAAAGAGAGAAAGATAAAGGAAAAGAAGGAAAGGAAGGAAGGAAGGAAAAGAAAGAGAGGGACTAACATTTTGATTTTGCACAACCAAGGTTTCTAAAATCTTCCTCCATTGCTATGGCTAGTCCCCATTGACAAGTATTTTGAATATTATTCCTGGAGAAAAGAGGCCATATTTTTAAAATGAAGCCAGAGTCAAATAATAAATCTCTTTATCAAAGATACTCAATTACATTGTCCAATTAAACTATCATCATGCTCTTACAGAATTTCCTAACAGAATTTGAATCAACATCCCCCAACTCCTTTACCACTCTCTGAATATGAAACCCATTTACTGTTATACATTCTTTTTTAAATTTCAGTAGCTTTAGAGGTACAAGTGATTTTTGGTTACATCGATAAACTGTATAATGTGGAGTCTGGACTTTTTAGTGTAGCCATCACCCAAATAGTGTACACTGTAGCCAATAGGTAATTTTTTACCCCGTGTTCTTCTCCCACCCTCCCCCACTGAGTCTCCCATGTCCACTCTGCATGCCTCTGCATACCCATGCATGCAGCACTTTGCTGGCGTCCCCACAGCTTATCTCCCATTTATAAGTGAGAATATGTGGTATTTGGCTTTCTATTCCCAGGTTACTTCCCTTAGGATAATAGACTCCAGTTCCATCCAAGTTGCTGCAAAGACAGTATTTCATTGTTTGTTTCCAATGGCTCAGTAGTATTCCATTATATCTACACATATATACACACACACCATGTTTTCTTTACCCACTCATCTGTTGATGCGCACTTAGGTTTATTCCATATCTTCATGATTGTGAATTGTGCTGTGACAAACATATGAATGCAGGTGTCTTATTTATATAATGACTTCTTTTTCTTTGAGTAGATATCCAGTATCTGGGTATTGCTGTATCAAATGGTCTGTTACACATTCTTAACAATACATTTCATTTCTTTCCTTTCACCTTCTTTCTTTCATTCCTTCTTCCTCCCTCCCTCTCGCCCTTCTCCCCTTCCTTTCTTCCTTCCTTCTTTCCTTCCTTCCTTCCTTCTTCCCTCCCTCCCTCCCTCTCTTCCTCTCTCTTTCTTCTGTGTTTCATACCATTATCAATATTTTAGAATTTCATATTCTAGAACTAACCAGGCTCTGAAATACTTGGCTTATTTTCCCAGTTATAAGGAATACACAATTTGAAGGCACCAGCAGCCTACTCTTGGCCCTTCAGAGCCTGTTATGTGGAAGCCTGCTATGGTTTGAATGAGGGTGTCCCCTTCACAATTCATATTGAAACTTAATCCCCAATGGAACAGCATTAAGAGGTGTGGCCTTTGGGAAGGCTCCACTCTCATAAATGAGATTAATACCCTTACAAAAGGGCTTGAGGTTGAATGGAGTGCTCTTTTGCTCTTCTGCTTTTTCCACCATGTGAGGATACAGTGTTCCTCCCCTCCAGAGGAGATAGCAACAGGAGTGCCAACTTGGAAGCAGAGAGCAGCCCTTACCAGCTACCAATCCTTCTAGCACCTTGCTTTTGAACTTCCCAGTCTCCAGAACGCTAAGAAATAAAGTTCTGTTCTTTATAAATCACCTCGTCTGTGGTATCCTGTTACAGCAGCACAAATGAATGAAGATAAAGCCTATGACATATGAGAAAGCTTGCCCAAACCTTTGTCCAAACTAATGAAAACTACTTTTTTTCATATCTAAATTATTAAGTTTTTGTTCTGTTTCTTCACATAGTTCATATCTCACCTTTTTCATTTGAAATTATTTTTCAAACACCTTCCACTACTGTCACTAGTGATGGAGAGGGAAATGT
This sequence comes from Pan paniscus, assembly GCF_029289425.2. Classification (NCBI taxonomy): domain Eukaryota; kingdom Metazoa; phylum Chordata; class Mammalia; order Primates; family Hominidae; genus Pan; species Pan paniscus. Next base: position 108,566,889 of record NC_073253.2, read on the forward strand.
ATCACATGGGAAATAAAAGCTAACCCTGAAATGCAAAGAGCTACTATTTGGGAGAATTTGGGAATTTGAAAAAACACAAAATGGATAACAATATTGGACTAATTTATTTTATCTTTCTTAAGGTGGGAACCTCCTTCAAAAGTGGACATTTCTCTGGATCCTTGAGACAACTGCATTAAATTAATGGTTTTTCATATTCCATCCTTCCTTCATTAAAAAAATATTTATCACCCACTATGTGCCAAGTATCTTGTTGGGTACTAGAGATATAATAGCAATTAAAAAGAAGTCCACCAGCTGGGCACAGTGGCTCATGCCTGTAAATCTCAGTACTTTGAGAGACAGAGAAGTGAGGATCACTTGGATGCAGGAGTTCATGGTTACAGTGAGCTGTGATCAAGCCACTGCACTTCAGTCTGGGTGACAGAGCAAGACCTGTCTCTAAAAAATTAAAGAGGTACACCATCATTGCCTTCAGTTAAACTTAGAGTCAGTTTGTGGTAGAATGCAAAGATGGCCCCATACTTTACCCATGCCTGTAAACATGTCCTTTGCCTATAACTTTGTAGTACCCTCCCACTCTGACTCTGGACTTGTCCATGTGACTAACTTTGGCCAACAGAATAAGATGGAATTAATGGTATGCCCATGTCTCCTCCTTAGGAGTCTGTCATGTTTCCTCTTACATATCTGCCGCTAACGTGAGTGCATGTCTAGGCCAGCCTTCTGGAGGATAAGAGACAGGTTCAGCAGTTGCTCTAGTCACCCAAACCAAGGTCTGGCCAGATCAGCCATCAAGCCAGCTTATCCTCAGATATATGAGTGAGTCCAGGCTTTACAGTCAAGAACAGCAGTTGCCCTGCCGACCTGCAACTGACCCCAAATACATGAGCAATAAACACTTATTGGTGAATGTCACTGATATTTTATAGTCTTTTAAAATTACACAACATTGTTGTGGCAACAGATAACTGACACATTGCTTAATCATTAAAAAAAAATAATAGCTGGCCGGGCATGGTGGCTCACGCCTGTAATCCCAGCATTTTGGGAGGCTGAGGCGGGTGGATCACTGAAGTCAGGAGTTCAAGACCAGCTTGGGCAACATGGTAAAACCCCGTCTCTACTAAAAATACAAAAATTAGGCTGGGCGCGGTGGCTCATGCCTATAATCCCAGCACTTTGGGAGGCTGAGGCGGGCAGATCACAAGGTCAGGAGTTAGAGAACAGCCTGGCCAATATGGTGAAACGTTGTCTCTACTAAAAATACAAAAATTAGCTGGGTGTGATGGTGGGCACCTGTAATCCCAGCTACTCAGGAGGCTGAGGCAGGAGAATCGCTTGAAACCAGGTGGCAGAGTTTGCAGTGAGCCGAGGTCGCGCCACTGCACTCCAGCCTGGCTGACAGAGCAAGACTCCATCTCAAAAAAACAAACAAACAAAAAATTAGCTGGGTGTGGTAGCATACACCTGTGGTCCCAGCTACTGGGGAGGCTGAGGCAGGAGAATCACTTGAACCTGGGAGGCAGAGGTTGCAGTGAGCTGAGATCACACCACTGCACTCTAGTCTGGGCAACAAAGCAGAACTCTGTCTGAAAAAAAAAAAACCTATAAAACTGCAATGTCTTCTCTGAAGGACAGGGAATACAGAAATATGAATACATATAACAGAGTTGACATAGACTGGTGGGGAGTGAGGTTAAGGAACATTTCTTTAAGGAAGAGATGTCTGACCTAAGATCTGGAAGACATGCAGAAGTTAACCAGGTGAAGGGTAGGGGAAAGAGGTGTTCAAGTCACAGCAACTTCAAGTACAAAGGCCCTGTAGGGAAGGAGTACAGATGCTGAGTTACTTATAAGGTCAATGCAGCTGGAGAATGGAGATAAAGAAGAGAATGCAAAGAAATGAGGCTGGGATGATAGGCAGTGATTGGAACAAATGAAAGGCTTTGTAGATGATGTGAAGGGTTTAAGACTTGATCCAAAGAACTATGAGAACTACTGAATGGTTTTAAGATGGATACAAGTTATTCTTCTCACATGCTTACTTTGCTATGAAATGGGTAGGGAGTTTCTCATATATATACCTTGAAATTTGCCCATAAAATTCATAATCTAGTCCTGAAAAAAATATTTATTTATCCATCTATTTAGTCAATGAACATTTATTGAGAGGTTTCAGTTGGGAATAAATAAATGATTGAGAGATTAAATGAATGAATGAGCCTGTGTCAAGCAATCTGATTGGCACTGGAGAGACACAAACACAAGATTCCTCCTCTTGATAAGCTCACAGTCTAGTGGGGAAGATAGACACACAAAAAAGAGACTTCCTTGTTAACCCAGAGAAATATGAGCAATGTGCTTTAAAAGTGTAGAGAAGGGGCCAGGCATGGTGACTCATGCCTGTAATCCCAGCACTTTGGGAGGCCGAGGCGGGTGAATTGTGAGGTCAGGAGTTCATGACCAGCCTGGCCAACATGGTGAAACCCCATCTCTACTAAAAATACCAAAAAATTAGCTGGCTGTGGTGGTGCGCACCTATAATCCTAGCTACTCGGGAGGCTGAGGCAGGAGAATCGCTTGAACCCAGGAGGCGGAGGTTGCAGGGAGCCAAGATGGCGCCACTGCACTCCAGCGTGGTGACAGCAAAACTCCGTCTCAAAAACAACAAACAAACAAACAAACAACAAAAACGTGTAGAGAAGGAACATCGAGTTCTGTGAAGGCCAAATTGCACTCACTGAAAGCAAAATGAGCTTGAGGAAATTATGGCTCCTATTCTGGCCTGAGAGTTCCTGTCATATCTGATAGCGGTGGTTGGGGAGGAAGGAGGGTTGGAGATATGGTGGCAATGGCGAGCAACTAAAGAAAAGAGATCTGGGGCACTTTCTACTCTGGAAGTCCATCTCCTAATGCAGGAGTCACAGATCAGTATTGGCCTTCAGCTATTTTCTTGGGTTCCTATTTACTAGGGATGTTCTTTATGCATCATCTGGTGGAATACTCCAGAGAGTCTGGAAAGATACTTATATTTCTAAATAGATATTCCACATTCTCTCAAAGCTCCCAGGGAGACCTGTATAATAATCTGCCATTTTCTTTCTCCCTCTGTTTTTTGTTTTGTTTGTTTGTTTGTTTGTTTGTTTTTTTCAGACAGAGTCTTGCTCTGTTGCCCACGCTGGAGTGCAGTGGTGTGATCACAGCTCACTGCAGCTTTGGCCTCCTGGGCTCAAGTGATCCTCCCTCTTCGGCCTCCCAAGTAGCTGGGACCACAGGTGCAGGCCACCATGCCTGGCTAATTGTTATTTTTTGCAGAGACATGATCTCACTATGTTGCCCAGGTTGGTCTTAAACTCCTAGGCCTAAGCAATCCTCCTGCCTCAGCCTCCCAAAGTGCTGGGATTACAGGTGTGAGCCACTGCACTTGGCAGGTATCTATAATTCTAAACAGATATTCCAGATTCTCTCAAACCTCCCAGGGAGGCCTGTATAAAATCTGTCATTTTCTAGGCAAAATGATAGGGTATAATTTAAAAATCATGGGGCTTCATTTTGCCTTTAATTGGAGTTTTAAAATGATAGAATAGACAAATAAGAGCTCATTTTTCTAATTACAATTTGGATGGACTTGGGAGTGAAGGTTGGATGACTGTGTCCTTCAGTTTTAAAGATTTTTATGGGAATTCCATTTCCCTGCAGGTCCTGAGTTGTTCAAAATCAGAAAAGGGCATGTAAATGCTGTTAGTGTCAGCAGCTTCACCTGAAAGAACTGTTTTTGCTCAACTCCACACAGTATAGAGCCGGATATTATGAGTACTGCTGAGTGCTCATGGTGACATGGTCCAAGAAGGAGTTTCAGGGGAACCCTGAACTCTCCACCTTTGACCCCACTTGGTCATTTTTATTTTTATTTTTCTGAGATGGAGTCTTGTTCTGTCACCCAGGCTGGAGTGCAATGGCGCGATCTCGGCCTACTGCAACCTCTGCCTCCTGGGTTCAAGCGATTCTCCTGCCTCAGCTTCCCGAGTAGCCGGGACTACAGGCATGCACCACCATGCCCAGCTAATTTTTGTATTTTTAGTAGAGACAGGGTTTCACCATGTTGGCCAGGCTGGTCTCGAACTCCTGACCTCAGTTGACCCACCTGCCTCGACCTCCCAAAGTGCTGGGATTACTGGTGTGAGCCACCACACCCAGCCTCCATTGGGTCATAACCTTCACTTTGGGAAGTCAGTTCAAAAGTCCAGCAGGACTGGTCTTAGTGCTCTTCCAAGAGTTTTGCTCATTATCCTGGATTCTGGCCTTTGATTCTCATATTCTCTTGATTTGTAGAGTTAATCTGCCAAGAGCTTTGCTCTCCATCAGTAAATAAGAAACTGTTTTATAATGAAATACATTATAAACTCTATTCAGTATTCACGTTCTTTGCAAATAAAGTTTGTGATCCTTACTATTGGCTGAGGTGCTTTTAAGGTAAAGATTAGAAGATGTTAAATATAAATCCCAAATTTATCTCTGGTCCTCAATTCTTTTCATCCCTTCATGCCTGCTAGGGAACCCCCAAATTCCTAACAGTATCCATAGCTCTTCTTCAACAGCAGTTGCCAAAGGTACTGCCTGTTTTATTATTAGAAATTGAATATTCTTTACGTACTAAATATAGTTATGTATCTAGTGGGTGCTCAATAAGTTATAGGTATTAGATTAAATCATATGAAATTGCTTTTAATAGAACAAAAAGAGAAGACGTTGACAATTTTAAATAGTTCAACTTAATACTAAGTTATGCTGCATACAGCCAACATAGAAAGTCATTTGAATTATATTAAGTAATTTCAGCAGCATCCAAAAGGGTCAAATGCCCTTCATGTGCTCCTTTTTAAAAAAAATGACAGCAGGCCAGACGCAGTGGCTCACATCTGTAATCCTGGCACTTCAGGAAGCTGAAGGAGGAGGATTGCTTGAGCCCAGGAGTTCAATATCAGCCTGGGCAAGATGGCAAAACCCCATCTCTACAAAAAAAAAAAAAAAATAGCAAGGCATTGTGGTGTGCATCTGTAGTCCCAGCTACTGAAGAGGCTGAGGTGGGAGGATCACCTGAGCCTCAGGAGGTCGAGGCTGCAGTGAGCCATGATCACACCACTGCGCTCCAGCCCGGGTGACAGAGTGAGACCCTGTCTCAAAAAAAAGACAGCAGAAGATTGGGATGATTAGGCCATTTCTTCTTTCGAAGTGCCCAAAACAACTAGGTACAAAGTAGACCTTCAAGAGATACACGTTGGCCGGGCATGGTGGCTCACACCTGTAATCCAGCACTTTGGGAGGCTGAGGTGGGCAGATCATGAGGTCAGGAGTTTGAGACCAGCCTGACCAACAAGGTGAAACCCGGTGTCTACTAAAAATACAAAACTTAGCTGGGCGTATTGGCACACGCCTGTTATCCCAGCTACTCAGGAGGCTGAGGCAGGAGAATCGCTTGAACCCAGGAGGCAGAGGTTGCAGTGAGCTGAGATCATGCCACTGCACTCCAGCCTGGGCGACAGAGAGAGACTCTGTCTCAAAAAAAAAAAAAAAAAGAAAGAGATATGTTATATTAAGTAGTCTACTTATCATAAGTCATATTCACGATTGAAAGGCTATAACTTGATAATATTGCTTAAGACCCTTTGCACTGCTAACTGAATTAAAATACCAATAACAAATACCAAGAAAAAGAGAACGAAGTTTGCAGGCCTCATCTGCTAGCACAGCCACTACCCATGTCTTGACAGAAATGAATTCTCATAAGGATTGAATATTCTCCTAGAGCTCATTTATATTTCTGTCATGATCCAATAAGTTCCAAGAGTGAGAGAAACTACATTTCACATAGCCCACATGAGCCCTGGCACATCTAATCTGCAATCTCTACCTTTAATTTCTATCTGAAAAATGAATGAATGAACATCTACAGGGATATAAAAGTCAGGGTCTCATAAACACAATGCGTAATTCTATTACACCTGATGCCCAGCTCTGAACATATGCTAGCTTTGTATCAAAGAGGGTAAACCAAACTGCTCCCCCACCACCAGGAGACATGCAAATCTGTCAAATAACATAGCATTCAGCCCAACCCACTGATTTGCTCATATATGTTTGTGTGTGTGTGTGTATTTTTAAAACCAAGTTTTAATTTTAATAGCATTCCTTTTTAATTTAAGCAAAGCAAAATGGAAATGACACTGAAACAGATGCAAAAGTATGGTGAAAAATGTCTACTTGGACAAAGCTATTTTAATGAAAGCAACACTATGCAGGCTTCCTGATTCCTTTTAGTTATTCAACCACCCAAATTAGATTCACTTCACTGGCTGTCTTCATCAGATTTCACAAAACTGGGGACTATCGAAAAGAAATAAAAGGTGAGGGTTTTCCTTAAAGCGGGATACCAGGTTTTGAACACAAACATTCAGATTAAGTGAAGGAACTTGATTAAACCCACAGTTCAAAATAATGATGAACTGAATGCTGGAACTCAGCTGCCTGACACACTTTAGCATATGAATTAAATTTTCTGTTCGCTAACCCACTTAAAAAAACTATATTCAAACATCTCCTTTCAGGGAATTGGCCATATGTGAAATGAACAGACCCTTGGGTCCACATGGGGCTTGGCTTGCAATTTCTGAGTTTGCTAGAAAAGTGAGTTTATTGCATTATATTACAATGGACACTGGTAGATTTATTTGAGTATATGACACTATAATAGCCATGCCTATTTAATCAAATGGGTCATCACTAAAATTCATACAGGTGTACCAGCAGTTGTTTCATGACTGATAGTATCATAAAGGGATGTTTATGGCCAGGTGCTAAAGAAGGTACTTCAAACAAGGAGGTGAGTACATGTGATGACAGGGAAAGAGCTGTCATGATGTATGACACGGATATTCCTAAGCACATTCACAATTCTGGAGCAAAATGTTTTCCATAAAACCTTCGTTCCGCAAATAGAATTTAAAAATGGCATTGTAGCATATGGCCACGTAAATTGTAAATGCAATCCACATGTCTTCAACAATGCCAGTGTGGATGGGCTAATGAAGATGCAAATGGAAAAAGGTATACTACTAAGTTGGCTACTTCAGAACACCCAGATGGCCCAGAAATTCCAGACCATTTTGTGAATACCAAAAGGAAAAATGTGATCAGGATATAATTACAGCCGTCATAATTACAGTCTTACAGATTTAAGATTTCACATAGTTTAAATATCACAAGATGCAGAGGGAGACCTAAATGCTTTATGAATCATATAAGAAGGAAAAAAGGAAGCAAATCAATTATGAAGAGGTGGAGGTCAGAGGATTTCCAATTATTGATATTGCACTGTAGGGAGATGGATTGAGTTTTGTGGTGTAGATTAGATATAACTAAGTCTTGAAGAGTTTAGTTAGCTGGGAAGGAGCTACAGTTTGAGTACATTCATTTTTTAAAGCACTGTACTTTACAAACATGACATCACTGTTATTGCCATTTTGAGATGAAGACAACTAAAGCTCAGAGAGACGAAACAATTTCCCCAAAGTCACAAAGCTAGTAAGTGCCCACAGAGATGCAAATTCCAAGTCTAACTAACTCCAAAGCCTACATAAGAGCTAACCAAGGCAGTCTTTCATATATCACCTTTACAACTTTTGCCAGACTATGTACCATCTGGGCTTTAATCTACTTAACATGATTCTCTAAATTGATGGATTTATACTTCAAAATGTTTATTTAAAATGGTACATATACACCATGGAATACTATGTAGCCATAAAAAAGAATGAGATCATGTCCTTTGCAGGGTCATGGTTGGAGCTGGAGGCCATTACCCTTAGCAAACTAACGCAGGAACAGAAAAACAAATACTGCACGTTCTTACGTATAAGTGGGAGCTAAGTGAAGAGAACATATGAATACATAGAGGGGAACAACACACACTGAGGCCTATGGGAGGGTGGAGGGTGGGAGGAGGGAGAGGATCAGGAAAAACAACTAATGAGTACTAGGCTTAATACCTGATGAAATAATCTGTACAACTAAGTGCCATGACACAAGTTTGCCTATGTAACACACCTCCACGTGTGCCCCGGAACTTAAAATAAAAGTTAAAAAAAATGAAAATTTTATAATGCTATTTTATTTTAATTATTTTTTTGAAACAGGGTCTCGTTCTGTTGCCCAGGCTGGAGTGCAGTGGTGTGATCTCAGCTTACTGCAACCTCCACCTCCTGGGCTCAAGTGATCCTCCTACCTCAGCCTTCTGAGTAGCTGGAACTACAAGACACACGCCACCACATCTGGCTAATTTCTTATACATTTTATAGAGACGGAGTTTTGCCATGTTGCCAGGCTGGTCTCAAACTCCTGGGCTCAAGCAATTCACCCACCTCAGCCACACAAAGTGCTGAAACTATAGGCGTGAACCTCTGTGCCAAGCCTTCTAACACTATTATTAATGGAAAATAACTGTAAGTGGCATAAGCAGAACGCAACTGTAAAAGTAAAAGTAAATTTAGTCTAGCTAAATACTGTTGCTTACCAAAGCTTTGATCCTGGGGCCGGCCTTTTCCTTGTAAAGAGAGCTCTGAGAAGCAGGGAGGTATTAGTGAACTTCTTGCACCCAAATGAGGCTTTTCTCTTGATGTAAACATAAGGACTGGAAGAGAACTATAAAGGGAATTCTATTCTTGTCGTATGATACTGTCCTATTTGATGCCATGTGGTGTGCCACCTGTATTCACTGTGTCTTCCACCTGTGGCATGCTGGCCTTGTTTTGGGAAAGCATGTTCCCATTGGCTGAGCATTTTCTGTGAGCTGGATCAAGGGAAGATGGAAGGGAGTGATTGGATCTAATCATTTTTTTCAAACCAAAATTCAACTTGAAGGAAACTAGATGCCTGTTTCCATGCATGGCTCAATTAAATTTTATATATAACAAATATGAGATCAAACTCAAAATTAAGCATAGAGCTAAAAATCTTACACGATGTTGATGTGTAACAGCATTCAAACATGTTGGCTCTAGGAACTACTGGATATTGTTTACCAGGCTTCCTGGATAAACTATGGGATATCATTGTACAAGCCACAGCAGGCCTCTCCCTCTTGCAAAACTTTGCCTTGGAGAAGACCGGCTGGAAGTTCTTAGTGCCTTGCCTACTCCTGGGCAAACCCCAATGACCATATGAGGCCCCAAAGTTATTTCTTAGCATAATTTTATCCTGGGCTTCTCCTTACTTCTATTTAAAAACACAGCACAACAGCATGGCTATTACAGTACCAAGATCATCACCATAAAATACTAAAACCCAACTCCATGTGTCAAACAGAATGATCAAAAGATATTTGTGCATTCTTATTTCAAAGATATTTTATTTCCTAATCTTCTATAATTTGACTCACTAGTATGCTTATTAGCGTATATAAACTTTTGCAAAAATTCAACCAGTATCCTGGCTTTTTTTATAGCATGTACTCTGTCTGCCCAGAAAAAACCCACATTCATACATTCAAGCCTACTATGTAGTACACACACACACACACACACACACACACACACACACACACATTAGTTGTTTGTTTTTAAAAAACTGAATTTCAGTAGCAGAGAGGGTAAGGGATCCTAAGTGGCAAATATATAGAAACTGAAAGAAATGCAAGTTCAGATTCATGTCAGGAAACAGATTTTCAAATGGTGATAACATTGTACACAAGACTGTTTAAGAAAATGCACCAGACTCATTGCAAAAAAAAAAAAAAAAGGCTGTTTAAATGTCATCTTGGGAGGAACACAGTATTAACTGGCAAAGCAGGGTGATAACCTACAGGCCCTCTACATGTTCCAAATATTTAGACTTCTGAGGAAATACATGTTTATTTTAGAATTAGGAAAGCATACTACTTATCTCTTAAAATTTTCAGGAACCAGCAACTGGTTTAATTATTAGCAGAGTTCCTTGGCCAAACTATTGCTTCCAAAAAAGGTGATATCCTCACATATTAAACATTCCTTTTTGCAATCCTAAGGCCTGGCACAGTGACTGGCACAAAAACATTGCTAGATGAAACCCATGATGGGTAAATTAGTATATAGGTGAGATCTTGCTCTTAAATACAATATAATGTGGCCAGATTTTGGAAATGTGAAGAGAGAGTTGATGTGAATGCCAATTGTTTCACCTTCCTCTAGCAGAGCACCAATGTAACACTCATGATACTTTCTCAAATATTTCCAATAGCATAGCCTACACTTTCTTAGTTGACACAATTGTTTGTTCTAATTTTCTAAAGGTACATTTTTATGTAAAAGGAAAAGCATAGGCATGAAACAATATTCCACTACACACTTGTGGTTCAGTAATCATTTTGCTGTTTTAGTGAAATATCCTCAGAGCAACTGAAAATGCTAAATATAAAGGAATGAAAACAGAAACAAGGATAATAAGCAATTTCTATTTCTACTGAAATCTGAAAATATAGAATTTCTATTTTTAATTTGAAGTCTAGAAATAAAACCAAAATATATCTTTTCTATAGCTGAGTCTAAAAACCAAGTTTTCTTTGTAAAATAAATAGGAAAACTTTTTTTTTTTAATAAGGAAAAGCATTATTTTCCAGGTTATACCATTTTAATACATCTGACCCCAGTTTTTAGATCTTGGTTTCTGGAACCTGAAGCGACTGGTTCTCTGCTGATTGCTAATTTGAGGGAGGAAAGCGATCAGGAAGGAGGTAAACTCTAAGTCAGAGCTCGGCCTTCTGGATCTGAGAGGAACTGCATAAACCAGGCAAGTGCGGAGCCCACATTAGGAAACTCCCAAGGGGGATGGTGATGTTCTGTAGTTAAAACTTAAAGTCTTCTCAATTAGAGAATTGAGAGATAGCTTCTCAATTAGAAACACCTCAGTTCTAAGAAGATGCTGTCTTTTATTCCTGAACTTGACTGCATAAAAGCAAATGCTCCCTATTTCTCCAGTTCACAAGCCTTCTTCAAATGCAAAGCCCGGGTTAAGCACCAAAGAGCAATGTTTCTCAAACTTTAGAGTGAATACAAATCCCAGAGAGCTGGTTCAAATGCAGATTTTGATTCACTAGGTCCTGGGTGATGCCCATGATTTGTATTTCTTTATTTTTATTTTTTATTTTTGAGATGAAGTCTCGCTCTGTTGCCCAGGCTGGAGTGCAATGGTGCCATCTTGGCTCACTGCAACCTCCACCTCCCGGGTTCAAGCAATTCTCCTGCCTCAGCCTCCCAAGTAGCTAGGATTACAGATGCACACCACCATGCCTGGCTAGTTTTTCTATTTTTACTAGAGACGGAGTTTCACCTTATTGGTCAGGCTGGTCTCAAACTCCTGACCTCAGGTGATCCACATGCCTCGGGCTCCCAAAATGCTGGGATTACAGGCGTGAGCCACCGCACCTGGCCCATGATGTGTAGTTCTAACAAGCTCCAAGGTGGTGTGGATGCTACTGATTTGTGGACCACACTTAGTACAAGGACATAGAGAATACACACCTGTGGCTTCCTTGACTTTACCATCTGGTGGGGAAAGTCTATAAGTAAATATGTAACCATTGCAGTTTGACTGCACACTTTTCCTACCTACTGATTATCTAATATGGCTGTACTATAATTTTATTTTATTTCTGCATGAAAACTTCTTTTCATGAATATATTGAAACATGATTGTATAAAATCATACAGAAAAAGAAGAAAAGACATATCTGTTATGAAGTTTTACTTTAAAAAAGAAATCAATTATGAGAAAACAAAAATTACACATTACAATTTCTTGACTGAAATAAATGAAAGTGTTTCATTAAAGAGAAAATCAGCTCCCCCTACAAACATCCAATTATTCAATTAAACTTTCTTGGGTAAAGTCAACATCAACCAGTAATGTTGATTTTATACCTATTTCTACCTCCTGTTTTAAAGAATCAGCTATCAAAAGATAAGAGTTTCCTACTTATTCCATAAATATTTACTGAGCATCAACTATATATTAGGCACTGGGCTGGGTACAGAGGATAGCAAGTTAATGAATGAGGGGAGCCAAACAAGAAACAAGTAAGCAATGAATTGGTAATAGTTAGAAAACTAAGTGATCAAGATGAAGAACCAGCCTCCAAGATAGCCTACAATGATCCCCATCTCCCAGTATTCATTTCCTTGTACAGACCTCTTCCAAGCTAAATAGGACTGACCTGTGTAACCAACAGGATACTGCATAAATGACAGTGCGTGACTTCTGAGTCTAGGTCATAAAAGACATTGTAGCTCTGCCTTGCTCTCTTGGCTCTTTTGCTCTGAGGGAAGCCAGCTGCCCTGTCATGACGGTATGCATGCAGCCCCATGGAGAGGCCCATATCATGAGGAACTAACCAAGCACTAACTTGCCTGGTGTTTCAATAGGCCACTTTGGAGGCAGATTCTCCAGCCTTGGTCAGGCCTTCAGATGACTGCAGCCCTGGCTGATGACTTGACTGCCACCTCATGAGAGACCTTGAGCCAGAACCACCCAGCCAAGCCACTCCTGGATTCCTGATCCACAGAAACTAGGTGAGACAATAAATGTTTATTGTTTAAAGCCACTAAGGTTTGGGGTAATTTGCTGTGCTGTAATAGGTAACTAATACAGAAGAGAGGTGGGTGAGAAGGTGAGAACATACCTACTTAAACAGGTGGTCAGGAAAGGCTTCTTTGAGAAAAAGACATTTAAGCTGAGAATGGATAAAATGGAGCCAGCTCTGGGGTGGAAGGTGGTGGCAGTGGTGGTAGGAAGAACAGCATTCCCAAACAAGAAAGCTGAATGGCAGAGGGAAGATCCGGAGTTGTATATGGGACAGTGTGGCCAGAGCAAATTCCGGCAGGGAAATGGGAAAGATGAGGTCACAGAGGTGGTCTTAGCCATATCAGGTAGAACTTCTTGTGAAAAGTTTAAATTATATTCTTAACACATTGGGAATCCTTTCATGAATCTTTAGAAGACTAACGCAATTCTCTCTGTTTCAAAAATCTCACGTGGGCCTGGAGCAGTAATGCACACCTGCAGTCTCAGCTACTCAGGAGGCTGAAGCAGGAGGATTACTCAAGCTCAGGAGTTCAAGGTTGTACTGCACTATGATCATACCTCTGAATAGCCAGTGCACTCCATCCTGGGCACCATATCGAGACAATGTCTCTAATAAATAATCTCACTTGGGCCGTAGTGTGGAAAGGACCACTAATGCCTGGCTTACTATCTACTTTTCAGTTATTTAGAGGCTCAGAGAAGAATGACCAGGAAAGATTTGAAAGTATTAGGAGTTACATAAATATCTAATTGTTACTAGTATTACTTTTGCTATTATTCCAAACTCAGGCCTGGTATGGCCTCTGCAGTGTTGCAAGGGAGGAAACAAATGGACAGGAGAGAGCAATGAGGATTTTGCTGGTTTCTATAGAACCCCAGAATCCTTTCTAAGGCAGCCTCTGAACCTCACCAAATCCAATTCCAAATTTAGGAAAGAGTTTCTACTTGCTAGGCAAGTAGAACAACATCAAAATGTTGATGAATAACAAACACAAATGCATAGTACAAATATTTACTTTTGGTGTGGGCATGATTTTTAAAAATATATAATTTTTAATTATACAGATAATATTCACTGTAGAAAAATCCTTGTTTATTACACACATAATATTCATTGCAAAAAATTAAGAAATGTAAATGTGCAAAAGAGAAAAAACTACCAATCACCCAAATTACACAAGATAAACATTGTTTTCATGTTGGTGAGTATCCTTCCAGTATCCCTATGCCCATATGTAAAATATACTGGCTAAACCTAAGATTTTAAAGACTTTTCCTTCTCTATTATAAAAACCATAAATTCTGATGTTAGGCAATTTGAAAGATACAGAAAATATAAAGAAGAAAATAGATGGCATGAATAACACTACCTCTATTTCTTTCTGAGAATCTAAAGGTAGCACTGGCAATCTATCCAAGCCTGCAGCTGTTACTCTGAGCTGACATTTTCTACAAACATTCATTTCCTTAATTTCAGCCTACCTTCTTACCTCATTAGAAAAGGAAAATAAAAGTTGAAGACTGTTCACTTTGTAGGAAGTTTTGGAACTTTTTTTTTTTTTTTGGAGACAGGGTCCCCCTCTGTCACCCAGGCTAGAGTGCAGTGGTGCAGTCATAGCTCACTGCAGCCTCAAACTCTTGGGCTTAAGGGATCCTCCCACCCCAGCCTCCCAAGTAGCTGGGACTACAGGCACATGTCACCATGCCCAGCTAATTAAAAAAAAAAAATCTCAGTAAAGGCAGGGTCTCACTATGTTGCCCAGGCTGGTCTCAAACTCCTGGGCTCAAGCGATCCTCCTGCCTTGGCCTCTCAAAGTGTCTATATTACAGGCATGAGCCACTGCTTCCAGCCCTGGAACCATTTTTATAACTCACAATGAGATAAATAAGTTAGAGGGGTGGGAAGGAAAGGTGTTGTGTGATAACATTGGGAAAGAATTCCCAGTGTTTCCTTCTTACCACAAACTCTAACCAATCCTAACCCTTTGAAAGATATTATAGGGGCAGCGCTTGAAAAGACAAACTGAATGTTAATGATTCACACAGTAAGAGTGCTCAAACTGAATTTTCAACCTCAAAACAAAACCCGTCTGGAGAAGTGTACTACATTCTGATTGTTTTCATTACTTGGGCTTCTCGCAGCATTTTTTTTTTTTTTTTTACTGACTTAAATCTAACTTTGAAATAGAAATTCTTCTCATGGACAGTAGCCACTCTTACTTTCATATGGCTTCCTAGACTTCCCTGCAAAGTCTTTTGCTGCTGTTAAGCAATCACGCAGAATCACAAGTGCTGTGGGCTCAGAGAAACTTCAGTCTCGGTGGTAATCTTGACTACTTTATTGAACAACGGAAACTCATTTGCTAAATGGAAAGTATTATAGCATATGGTGCCATTCCAATCAAGGTTTAATCCATTTGAAAGCAGACTTTCAAGAACATAAACCTATATTTTCCTTCTAAAAAGAGTCACTTCACAGTTGAATTTCACAGAAATTTTAAACCCTTGATCCACAGCCAACACTGACATGGTTTTACTCCTCTAATACAACAGTTACCTTTCTGAATTCACTGGAAACATTTTTAGTCAACAAGGTTTAACAGACACATGATCTTAATGTATCTGAACTCTGGAAAACTGAAAGCTGTGAATGTGGACCATACTGTAAAAAGTAATCTGAGATGCCAGTGAGTGTGGAGTAAGGGGCAGAGAGGCATTAAGCAAACACATGAATTAGGGTTTTATTTATATCTTTGATTATAAATTAGATGTTTTGTCTAGATTAAAGCCATTAATATGCACAGGTATGAAAAATGTGTTTGAATGTGATGTGGTCTGAATTTTTCACATTTAAGTATGAATCAAGACAACACAAGAATAATATGGGATACACAGAAGAACCAAGACAGAACCAAGGCTACCTGGTTAAAGGTTATTTCTGGTTCCACAGCAAAAGAAAAGTTAGGACACATAACAGAAATCATTACATACTATTTATGTATCATTTGGGTGCTGTCTTAGTCCACTTGTGCTACTATAACAAAATACCTGAGACTGGATAATTTATAAAGAACAGAATTTTACTCTCACAGTTCTGGAGGCTGGAAAGTCCAAGTTCAAGGTGCCAAGATCTTCCAGATGGTGCCCTCTTGCTGTATACTCTGGAGAGGCCAAATGCTGTGTCTTCATATAGCAGAAGAGATGGAAGGCCAAAAGGCCTAAGCTAGTTCCCTTTAGCTCATTTATAAGGAATCCTCATTACTTTATCACTTACCAAAAGGCCCTACCTCTTAATTAGCACCACGATGGGGGTTAAGTTTCAATGTGAATTTTGGAGGGGACATATTCAACCCATAGCAAGTGCTATATGAAGTTTATAATGAATTTTCAATAGTTCTCACTACACTATATGGATTCAGTCATTCTTAACACTCTGTGTTATCTTCATAATCTTCTATGGTAATGAATCTATTCCAGTATTATGTTAAACATAAAATGGCTGAATTAAGGTAGATTATATTCAACTATTTAGAATCAAGATTCTGTACATGATCCCTTATTTCAGATTCTGTCAATAAGGTCTTTTTCTATAATGAAATAAAAATTTTATTCCCCCAAAATATCTCTTAAAGAGAGTGCAGCATTTCCTTGCAAGGAATGCTTTTATAATTCACATATGGTAAAAGCGTAAGATGCTAATGTCATGTTTAGCAACAAAAATGGTTCCTAAATTTCAACATATAATATTAGGAGAGAAATTTGCATCCCTCCAACAAAAAAGAAGGAAGCAGACAAGAGTAAGTAAGCAGCGGCATTGCTTGGGAGAGGGGTGGAAAGGTATGGAGAAAAGCTTCAGATCTGGGATAAAGGAGGATCTCTAGAGGACAGAAGTATCAAATAGAAACTCTTAAGCTGTTTGCTTGAAAAGAAAGGTATGTGTGTGTTGTGGGGTGGGATTTACATTTAACATAAATCTCAGCTGGGCGCAGTGGCTCACGTCTGTAATCCCAGCACTTTGGGAGGCCGAGGCAGGCAGATCACCTGAGGTCAGGAATTCGAGAGCAGACTGACCAACATGGTGAAACACTGTCTCTACTAAAAATAAACAATTTGCCAGGTGTGGTGGTGTGAGCTTGTAGTCCCAGCTACTCGGGAGGCTGAGGCAGAAGAATCGCTTGAACCCAGGAGGCAGAGGTTGCAGTGAGCCGAGGTCGTGCTACTGTACTCCAGCCTGGGTGACAGAGTAAGACTCAGTCTCAAAAAAAAAAAAAAAAAATATATATATATATATATATAAATCTCATCCTCTATGTACTCTTTCCTTACTAAGATATTGCCTACCAATTCTTTTGTGATCATAGATTCATCACTAAGTTCCAAGTCTGGGTTGCAATGAGGAGAAAACAGAGCTGGAATGAACAGAAACGAAAACTGAAGGACAAAGAGCAGCTGACATTTGGGTTTTTTAAGTAATAATTATTAGGTTGGTGCAAAAGCAATCGTAGTTTTTGCCATTAAAAGTAATGGCAAAAAGCACAATTACTTTTGCACCAACCTAACATTATTATACCTCAGTGTGGAAAATATGAGGAATATTTAGGAAAAACATTAGGAATACCTAATAGTATTATTCCTCAATATGAAAAATAAATCTGACATATATAAACATGAAATAAGATGTTAACAACTAACAAATGATTCTTATTCTCAATACAAGTATAATTGACACCATAATTCACAGATCTACTAATCCTTTTCTGCCTTTGTACCTGGCAACATTCACTTCTTGAGCTAATGTAAATGCCAGTCTTATAAATACGACTTACCTCTCCCCTGAGAGAAATAAATGACACAGTAAGTGTTAGATTAGAAAGGAAGGGGTGGAGAGGGTTAGCTTTGAAGAGGGACTGGCCATCTGAGAATTAAATGAGATGATGCTGGCAAAGCGCTTCTACCGATATCCTACATGTACTAAACACTTAGCAAACGTGACCAGTTATTCATAGGAATAATCGTAGGAACACATTAATTCCTTCTGCCTGCTTCTGTCTCTAGGGAAAGGTTTTGCCCTGATCCATGACAGAGACTATTACCTAAAAGATACAAGTGGGACAGGGCTAGGGAAGAGATTATCCCTCTGCCCCAGAAGAATCTGCTGAGAAGTTAATGTGGGATCCACCTCTCTTACTACTAATGGTTTTCCTCTTCACTTTTACGTCTAGCTGAAAACAGCCTCCAGCATTCTCGGCAATTAGGATGAAGTCTCTGGGTTCCAAATGCATCTTTGATAGATGCCTCTAACTGCATCAACGTGGCAGATGCATTTCTCTCAGCATTTAATGCTAATCCTCCTTGTTGTCTAAGGATAAATAACTGCACAATCGTGTTAGGAGGCCCCAACATAAATTCACCAGGGGTTTTAATTACTCTCCAGTGACAATATCTCATACAAAATCAGAGAAGTGAAAATCCAGTCAGTGTGTGTGCATGTGTGTTTATGTCCCAGGCTATCCCCAGAACAGTCAGGTCATCATTTCTGTTCCAATAGAGGAATAAGACCAGGAACCCATGTCCAGTTCAGATGTGTGAGACAGCATTGCACCCTGTCGAATGGGTCGGAAGAACAAATGATTTCCCAATGACACTGCCTGCAGCATCCCTCCTTCCCTTGGGGGCACATAAATGAGTAGCTACAAACTCAAGCTGTGGAGTCAAACAAACCTGGGTTCACATCTCAGCCTGCTACATGCTCACTTTTTCATGCCAGGCAACCTCTGTAATCCTCAAATTTCTCACGGGTAAATGGGGATCATACCTATATATGCAGCATAAAGTTGTGAGGATTAAGCAAGATAATCTACGCAAAACAAGTGACACAATATGTAGTGTACGGTAAATCTCCAATGAATATTAGCAACACCAAAAGAAATGCAGAGTTCCTGTCCCTTTGTTGCAGAGGACATATTGCTATAAGGGTCCAGGTGTTCTTCCTCCCACCCAGGCCTCTAGTTGGGTGAATTGGAAGAAGAGCATCTTATCTCCCACCTGGGCCTAAGAGTAAAGATGGTGAATAAACTATACACACACACACACACACACACACACACACAGAAACATATATCCACACATACATATATCCACACATACATATATACATATATGTATACACACATGCATATATACGTATACACACATATATAAACACAACTGCTGTAGATCTCACAAATGAAAATGCTAATGTCTGCAAGTTCATTCTATACATAACTTTTATAAATCCAGAAAGCCATACAAACTAGTTTCAGAGGATTATCTCTTTCAAAGAAACAGTCCAACAACCAAAAGTAATTAATAATAGATACAATTCTTTATTTAAGGTCTCATATTTCATCAAATAATCTACTGGCATACTTTTTAATGTCTCTTTGCTTTCTCCTCTTGAAATCCATTATACTATCCAACTGCAATGGAACTTCTCTCCTCCCTACCCCATCCAATCACCTCCAGTCCATCCCTTTAGTGTATATAGATCAGCTTAGCCTCTCCTCCAGAAAGCAGGGCTCCCTTCTACTTAGAAGAGGGGCAGGAGAGGAAAACTGAGTGATCTAAAACATAATTGTCCTTGGTGATCATGAAGAAGGGGGCAGCAGTGCAGTCATCTAAGTGACTTTTGCCTCTGTCAAACTAAATTTGGCCTGAATTACATAAGGACAGTTGAGTCCTCATGTAATTAATTGCAATCTAAATTAGCACATAAACTAACTGAAAGCCTAACTTAGGAGTATAGTTTTGTAACAAATAGCTGAGTCTCAGTCAATCACAGGCAGCCAGCTGATCAGACCATATTCAAATAAGGCAAATGCCAAGCTGTAATCAATCAAGTTTCTGTACCTGACTTTTGTCCTGTCCATAAATGCTGCCGCCCATGTAATGGAGCAGAGCTCTCTGAACCACTTCTGGTTCTGAGAGCTGAGTGATTCCTGAATCATTCTTTGCTCAGTTAAACTCTGTGAAATTTAATTTGTCTAAACTTATTCTTTTAATACCTCTGCACATACAAAATACAAGAATACATTCCTGTACCTTTTTTCTCCCTCATTCTTAATTCATGACTTTATTTTCAAATACAAAGATGCAAAGATAGAAAACCTTACTACCCCAAAGTAGGAAAGTATGTTTCCTATCTCTCCTTCGCCTTTTCTTCAAAAACGCAAAAAGTCATTAAGATGTTAATGCTGAGATAAGTCATTGGAAGAAGGATGGAAAAGAAACTACAAGAAATGATAGACAGGGTGCTGCCAAGCAGCTACTCTGTTTTTATAAAATACTTCAGACATAAATGGCATTTGTATTCTGTGACGAAAACCCCTCTTCCCCTCCCCTACACGAAAGGAAAGGCAAAGAAATGCAAAGGAAGTGGTAATTGCCAGGTGTCTAGATATGGGACCACTGCCCTCTAGTGTACTTGAAATTTTTCTAAATCCCTTTATCAGAGATCTTTACTTGAAAGATAGTAGGAAACAGAATAAAACATGAACCTCTGTTGAACTATCCAATAGAATCATTTTAAAAAATACTGTCAATTATTAGGAGAGTGATATGACGGCTTCCTACACCTCACTATCTGTTGGTGCCAACACTTTCTTCAGGTCCTACACATGGACCTGAACAAGGTTTCAGTCCAACAGATTGCCAAAGGGCAGAAGAAATATTAAAAGTATTTCACAACTAGTGTGGCATACGCACTAGCTAACCAGAACAGATGCCCGGAAGATGCCAGCTGGTAGCAATTCTGCCTCTTCCCTTTGCAGGGCCAGCATTAACCCCTTAGATGCTGAACTGTGGAGAGGTTCTGGGTTCCTGGCAGAGGGACTAGGTAGCCAAGAGAGTGGGGGGTCTGGGACAAAAGCATGTCAATATTTCAACAATCTGTACAGTGGTGTTCTGGCTGAACATTCACTCTGCTAAGAGGATTAGAAGACATCAGAAAAATAAGCCAGTACTGCTGAGCAGAGCAGAAGAGTGACTCAGCGTCCACTAGCAAAGATCTGAAGTAGCTCTTCCTCCCAGCAGCTGTTCCTTCTCTTGCCAATAACCAGGGACATCCTCTAGACCAGGACAGGGATATAGTAGTGTTAGTAGCAGATGTCAGGAAATCTACCCTACAGTCTTGGTTCTACTACTTTTGTGTGTCCTTAGGTGGATATTTTGATCTGGGCCTCCATATCCCTGTTTTTAAAATAAAAAGGTTAGACTGAAGTTTTTCAAGGATCCTTCTCTCTGTAGGTAGAAATTATTATTTTTTTCATGATCTGCTTTTTTGTTTGTTTTGTTTTGTTTTGTTTTTGAGATGGAGTTTCACTCTATTGCCCAGGCTGGAGTACAGTGGTGCCATCTTGGCTCACTGCAACCTCTGCCTCCTGGGTTCAAGCGATTCTCCTTGCCTCAGCTTCCCGAGTAGCTTGGAGTACAGGCACCCGCCACCACACCCGGCTAATTTTTGTATTATTAGTAGAGACGGGGTTTCACCATGTTAACCAGGCCAGTCTTGAACTCCTGACCTCAGGTGATCCGCCCACCTCGGCCTCCCAAAGTGTGGGATTACAGGTGTGAGCCACTGCCTCTGACTATGATCTGGTATTTCCAAGTGAATTCTACATACAAGATCATTCAGCATAATTTTTAATGACAATACCACCTTGAGAACTCCTGATGACAACAACGTCATCTTGAGACAGCTCTTAGACTATAAAAAAGTGATCAGTAAATATCTTGAAATCTCCTTGAAAGATCTCATTTCTTTAGAATTTTTTTAGTTTCTATTTCCAAATACTACCCCAAATGTAGCCACTTGTAAGTAACTTTCTTTTTTGATGTTTCCTTTATTTTTTGAGACAATGTCTTGCTATGTTGCCCAGGCTAGGGTGCAGGCATGATCATAGCGCACTGCAGCCTCCAACTTCTGGCCTTAAGCAATCCTCCCACCTCAGCCGCCCAAGCAGTTGGAACTAGAGGTGTGTGCCACCATCCCTGGCTATAAATAAGTATTTTCCTAAGATTTACTTAATTCTTTGAGTTAACTGGCAGGATAATAAAGGTGATTTAAAGAAGGATAGAAGAGGCCAGGCACAGTGACTTACGCCTATAATCCCAGCACTTTGGGAGTCTGAGGTGGGAAGACTGCTTGAGCCCAAGAGGTCAAGACTGCAGTAAGCCAGTGCATTCCAGCCTGGGTGACAGAATGAGAACCTGTCTCCAAAAAAAAAAAAAAAAAAAAAAAAAAAAAAAGGAATAGAAGAAACTAGTAAATATAAATCCAGTAGAAAAAAATAATGCTGGCATAGGACTGCAAAGTTAGTTACAAAATGGTTGCCGTTTTACTAGGGCCAATAAAATATAACATTTGGGGTTACCTTCAATGCTGGGCAAAAGTAGTTTGTATCTCTACCAAACAAAAGTCATCAGTAACTTACCGATCTTCTGCAAATTAACATCCAAATTTTACAGGTTCTAGACTTCAATTAATAGCAAATAGCCAAACAAAGCTACATCTCCTGAAATATCAGCTGATTCTTAGAGGATCTAATACGACTTTGAAAGAGCACCCAGTAATCTTTTTGCTTTATTTCAAAATTTCTGAAAACTCTTCTTAAGAATTTTCAAATCCCTTGACCCTGAAACATCAAGGTAGCAGATCTCAATAAGAGGGAGAATAATAAGGACTGTGGGAACTGAAAAGTGTAAAAACAAACAAAAAAACTCCTCGGTATTTTATGGTTGATATGAAAAAAGGGGGAAACAAACCAAAAACTAATGTGAAACACAAGAAGCTGATCAAGTGGTTAAACCAAAAAGAAGACCTCTGTCTCTCTCACCACTACTACACCAACTCTTATTCACACACCTTTTAAAGATGTTTCTGTATTGGATGAAACGTGTGGATGTGCAGTATTCTCCAAAGTAACCAATAATGTTGTATCAAGTTTCAGTTAATAATGACTATATTAATAATTTTGATCATATAGCAAATGAGCATAATACACAGTTTTAATTCGATTTTCAATTCACAGGTGTTAAACCAGCCTAAAGTAAAAAGGCTGCTTGGAGTTTTTGACTGTTGGATACACAGAGGAGCAAAACTTGCTATGTCAGTTTTTTAATTCGCATGATTTTATTTGCACAACTCATGACTTTTTTTCTCCTTTAAAAATGTAAATTACTTTTGCAAAAAAGCATTAAACACAAAATTAAGTCTTAAAATGGGCAAAGTTGAAGCCAAGTCATCCAAAGGAAAAGACAGCCTTGAGCAGCAGGGTGCAGAATACAGACATTACCATCTTCATCTGCATAGAAATGAGTCTGACTGTGTTTACAGCTTCATCATTTGAAATGTTACAGAAAAACTCATGAAACAGTGCACTTCCCCACAGATAGTTGGTATGTTAGATAACTAAACGCACAAAAACAAAATGTCTTTGCTTCATATATATTTATATATATGTATATATGTACATATATGTATATATGTATTCACATATACATGTATTTATATATCTACATAAATACATTATAAATTTATATATCTATTTGAGGGAAGACAAGGAGACAAATGATTACTTTTACTTTTCATCAACTTTCTGTTATGCACATGGCTTCTTTTATAGTATAATTAATTTTAGTGTACATCAATTAATACTTTTATTAATAAAAATAAAGCTAATAATACTTTAAAAACCAAGTAGTATAGCTGACAGAATCTATCTAGACATTGCTATTTCATTCAGAAATTTATCTCTGCTGTATATAGAAAGTGAAACTTCTGTTATGTTTTATGTTTTAGAATATTTATATATATTATATATATATTATACACACTTTTTGGGGGGATAGGGTCTAGTTCTGTTGCCCAGGCTGGAATGCAGTGGCATGATCTTGGCTCACTGTAACTTTCACCTCCAGAGCTCAAGTGATCCTCCCACTTCAGCCTCCCAAGTAGCTGGGACCACAGATATGTGCCACCACGCCCAGCTAATATTTGTATTTTTTGTAGAGACATGGTTTCACCATGTTGCCCAGGATGGTCAGACTCCTGGGTTCACGCGATCTGCCCACCTTGGCCTCCCAAAGTGTTGGGATTACAGGCGTGAGCCACCATGCCCGGCTGTATTACATATATATTTACAATACATATTTTTTAAAAATCAGTCTCAATCACTTGGAAGTGACAATTCAAGGTTCTGATTTCTGATTTTTTTTTTTTTTTTTTTTTTGAGATGCAGTCTCGCTCTGTCGCCCAGGCTGGAGTGCAGTGGCGTGATCTCAGCTCACTGCAACCTCCGCCTCCCGGGTTCAAGTAATTCTCTGGTCTCATCCTCCTGAGTAGCTGGGATTACAGGCACTCACCACCACACCCAGCTAATTTTTGTATTTTTAGTAGAGATGTGGTTTTACCATGTTGGCCAGGCTGGTCTTGAACTCCTGACTTTAGGTGATCTGCCTGTCTCGGCCTCCCAAAGTGCTGGCATTACAGGCGTGAGCCACCGTGCCCAGCCAATGTTCTGAATTTTAAAAAAATCAACCCTATATTCTAGGCCATTCCTTAGCCCTTTTCTCAAAATTCCAATATTTTATTTGTCCTATCCCAATTCCCTGCAAATCTAAAGGGTGACAAGCATGCTGTATGCTGAAGAATTTTTTGTTCTTTGACTCTGAACAATGCCTAGAAGAGGGTGCTCATAGAACAATCAGCCTTGCTTTAACCACGAAGCTAGCACACATCCTCTAGATCAAAGTTTGGTAACCCCAAATTTGGCAAGTACCATAATGATTGTAGTGTGTTAAGACTGCAGAAGGAGAAATGAAAAGTTCCCTATATTAAAAGCAATTCAAGAATACATTTTAAAAAGTTGGTGAAGACCTTTTAAATGAGGGAAGACAGAGACAAATGATTACTTTTACTTCTCATCAACTTTCTGTTGTCCACATGGCTTCTCTTCTAGTATAATTAATTTTAATGTACATCAATTAATACTTTTATTAATAAAAAATAAAACCTATAATTAATACTTTAAAAACCAAGTAGTATAGCTCACAGAATTTATCTAGACATTGCTATTTCATTCAGGAATTTATCTCTGCTGTATCTAGAAAATGAAACTTCTGTTATGTTTTATGTTTTAGAATACTTACATATGTTACTACTCAGAATCCATAACATTATAATTTATACTAGCATTATTTCCTGGTAATACAAATCTTTGTAGAAAAAAAATCTATCAGAAAACAGGCAGTACATCTTTCCCACTGCATACCCTCTTTACCAGACTCTTAAAATATCTCATATTGCTTTACCCATAGTTTTATGAATAGGGCTTAGATTACACTGAGTTTTGCTGCTGCTTTGTGGTGACTTGGTACTAAATTCAGCTAAGCTGGAACCATATTCCCCAGAGTTCTCTTTCTTGTATGGTTCTGTATGGCCATGAGAGACATTCTGTGTGAAATCCAGAAGGAAGAAGTAAAGAAGTCATACTTTTTATGCTCTGAAACTTGGTACAGAGTACTGTCGTAGTCTGTTTTGTGCTGCTATCACAGAATATCTGAAACCGGGTAATTTATAATGAATAGAAATTTATTGGCTTATAGTTCTGGAGGCTGGGAAGCCCAATATTAAGGTGCTGGCATCTGTCAGGTGACTTCTTACTGTGTTATCACATGGTGAAAGAGTGCAAGGGCAAGGAGAAGGTGAGAGAAAAAGAAAGAGAGAGAGAGAGGGAGTGGGAGAGAGAGAGAGGAACCTGTCCTTTTAAAATGGCACCAATCCCACCCATGAGGGTGGAGCCATCATGGCCTAATCACCTCTTAACTGTCCCACCTCTTAATACTGTTATAATGGCAAAAAAATTTCCATATGAATTTTGGAGGGGAAAACAAACCATAGCAGGCACTATGCACCTTGTCCACTTGCACACATTGTTGCTAATCTGCTGCTTAACTACTTGGTGTACCAGGCTTGCAGTAATTCTAATTCACTAAATCTCCTCCTTCAGCTTCTCTGAGTCCTGGGCCAAGTGTGTGTGCAGGAGACACACTGCAGGAGATAGTGCCAGTTTCTCCTGCAGGTCACCCACAGCATCAAGGTTGGACATGGTAAGACACAGAAGAGGGTTCCAGTTTGTCCTCAATGGTCCCATTGGTCCTCATGAGTTCTGGTTTGTCCCTACTCTCCTATACATCTAGCTTTCCCTCTTAACAGCTGATCTGACAAACCTATAGTAACTTCAGGCTCAGTACTAGATACAGAACCAATAGTCTTCATAGATTGCATCACCAGCTCTCACATTTGTGTAAGGTCTAGCCCTTAGGATAATAAATCTCTTATTCTGTATAATGTGTGGCCATTTTGCTACTTCGATAAAACCATGGCTGCTGTAAGTCCCTGTGTACAACACTGTCTTGTTGCCTTTGCATTGTGAACAGTATGTTAAGCCTCATAGTATCCACTGTCTTAGGTAGAAGGAGAAGACTGGTGATTGGTGGTAGAAGAAAAGGAAGAGATGCTTAGAAAGGTAAAAAGCTTATGTAGGAATCTCCCAGGAAATCCTCAATGCTAAAAAATGTCTGTGCTAGTTATCATTTGTTGCTTCTCATCTCCAAATCCAGCTTTCTTTGTCCTGTTTTGTGGTCTTGGAGCTGGACCCTGTAAACATTTCTCCTTTGTCAATAGAGGGTGCTAGAGGGACACTGTAGGAAGAAGGGAACTCAGCTTGACTCTCGTGGCTTGACTGCTGTGCTCTCCCCTGCTAGCTCTTGTGGTGGGTAGGCGCCAGCAGCATAGGACATCTAGTGACTCACCCTATTAAGTTTTAGTGGCAGTATTTGGGGGACTTTTCAGTGGGTTTGCCACCACTCCAGCAGGCAGCTTCCCAGTGAATCCCTCTGGCACCTCGGAGGACACCTCAGTGATACCTGATGAGTCTTGCAGATGCCCCAATGGGTGGTATCCCAGGAGGCTGGATGAATGTTCAGAAGTTTGGTTTCCTGCTTGCCAGCCCTGGCCTGCAACATCTCAGGGAAATTCTCTGCAATTCAGTGGGCTGCAGACTTTCTTTGAAAGGGGTCTGAATCAGCCCTGGGTGAGGGGAGGGCCCTCTTCCAAATTTGTTCCTTCTTTGGTACTCTTTCCTTGGGAACAGCCTTAGGGGTAGTGGCTGTTCTTCGTATGTGCTATTCCTGTGTTCAGTACGGTTTTCTTTACCCTTAGTAGGTAACCCTCTGCTACTAGTTAATAATCATTTATATTAAACTTTCCCTGTGTGAATTACTGTGTGCTTTCTGTCTCCTAACTAGACACTGATAAAATGCCTTTTGCTCTTAGTAGCTATTTAAAAGAAAAATAATAAAACTTAATTTTATTAGTTCAAGATTTTTCCTTAGAAGGGACATAAATTACTTTTAATGTGATTATATAAACAAAGGGATTGCCCAAATGTGCAGTTTCAAGAGACTATTTGCTTTCTTTGGCCACCTGGGAAGGGTATTTCTCAAATCGGGCTCTACAGACCCTTCTGAGTAGACCCTGAGTCACTATGGCTAAGAAACAAACTACCGCAAACACAATGGTTAAAACAACCATCATATATCACTCTCACGTGTCTGACAGAAGGACTCTAGAGTTGCATGACAAATGGTGAAGACACAGGACAGGATGAAGAACTGGGGCCCAAAATGTACTCTACCACAGGGTCCAAGGGCATTAAAAATGGGTCTGTGAATTCAAATGGTATTTTTAAAGTTTTACTTTTCCATTTGGTGAGGAAATAAATAGTGTAATCATAGTCATAGGACTTCAGTGCCTGCATTTGCATTCATGGTTCAGTTCTTGCCAAGGGATCGCCTTAAGTGAGTGTGCAGAGGAAATGTTAGGCAGTGTTCCCTCATTTCTAAAGCTTAACCAGTAAAGTAAAAAGAGGGTATGTATATGACTGTGGGGTATGTGAGAGCTCTCTGTGCCTTGACTCCCCTGAAGAGCCAACTTAGAGAACCTGGCTGTGGGAACCCCAAGGGCTGAACTGGCCTCCAATCAGGAGAGACAGGAGAACAGAAATCAGTCCAGGAGGTTACTGGAGAAGCTGGGAACCACAGAGTCACACAGAGATAGGAAACAGCTAACTCCCACAGTTTTCAATAGCAGATTTGCTGCAGAAAACTGGTCGGCCATGAACCTGGAACCCTCCAGAGAAGGTACCATCAAATTTTGATCTCTGTTTAACACTGGTTTCTGCTATAACCCATCCTGTTATGGCAATGTCTGTCTTGAGAAAAGGCTGAGCTGATATAGTACAGAGGAGGGTTCAACTTGCTGCAAATTATTTGAAGCAGGCATAGCCTAAGTCCAGGCCTATGCCAGAGAAAGATGACATATTCACTGATAATCGCCTAATCTCCTGAGCACATAGGAGGGCAAGATTAGGATAGTTAGAGTTCTACTCAAACTGTGCAAGAATGTCCTTGAAGTGTGGCCAAGTGACAAACAGTGCAATAACTATGAATGTTTTTACAGATTTTATGAGACATTATCATACCCTAGCAGTGACTGTGCATGTTTATATGTTTTTAATATATTTTTTATTTTATAATAGTTTTAGGCTAAGGCAGGTGGATCACTTGAGGTCAGGAGTTCGAGACCAGCCTGGCCAACATGGTGAAAACCCTGTCTCTACTAAAAAAAAATTACAAAAATTAGCCAGGCATGGCAGGTACCTGTAATCCCAGCTACTTGGGAGGCTCAGACAGGAGAATTGCTTGAACCCGGAAGGCAGAGGTTGCAGTGAGCCAAGATTGCGCAATTGCACTCCAGCCTGGGCAACAAGAGCGAAACTCCATCTCAAAAAAAAAAAAAATAGTTTTAGACAAAATTTGCAAAGATAGGAGAGAGAGTAATCATATACCCCACAAATAGTTTTTCCTACTTATTAACATTTTACATTATTTTGGTATACTAGTCATAATAAACTGATGTTGACACACTATTATTAACTAAAGTCCATATTTTATCTAGGCTTCCTTAGTGTGTGTGTGTGTGTGTGTGTGTGTGCGCGCGCGTGCATGTGTGTTTTACTGTAATGTCCTTTTTTTCTAATCCAGGATCCCATTGAGGGTATGCATTACATTTAGTTGTCGTATTTTCTTAGGCTTCTCTTAGCTGGACAGTTTCTCTTTCTTAGACTTTCCTTGTTTTTGATAACCTTGACAGTTTTGAGGAGTTTTGGTTACGTATTTTGTAGACTGTCATTTAATTGGGATTTTTCTGATGATTGTATTTTAATTATTGTTGCCATATTTACAATTGCTTGTTCCTTCAAACATCCCACCAAAAGTGTCAGAATTAGAAAGTGTGCCTCAAACACAGAGTTTGAAAACCACTGGTCTACATCAAAGCAGACTGTAAATATGCATAAGTCAAGGTTATTGAGATGCTTAGTCTACCATTTGAACTTCAGTTTCAAAAAGCCAGGTAGGCTTTTAGACCTTTCCCACAGTGGCTGCATAGCAATCTCAATTTGTACTGTCTGCATGTCACCCAAAATGGCCAGGCCATCGGCCACCCACCTCATTTGGCAGCCCTGACTTAGAAGAGAAGACAACAGCTCTTTGCCCAAAGGTCGCTTTGTAGTGACTCACCTTGAAGGAAAAAGGAAGGTAAATTACACATAATGACATTCTAAGTTGTCCCACAGTTTTCAACAGAAAATACTCTTAAAGTATAACCAGAAACAAGAAACCTTCAATGCAATATTTTCCTTTTTGTTTTCCAAATAAGTAAAGTCCAAATTAGGAAACAGAAGCAAGTATATCCTATTAATTTGTAATGTCTAGAACCATAGAAGTAGTCTAGTTATGGAAGAGCTGTTGTGCATCTTCTAGTAATTAAACCTGTGCAAGTTACAGCCTTAATTAAAACACCTTTTAGGAGTCTACTCTGGTCTCGATGAGAGTGAAGTCCCTAAGTGCTGGCAACTTTGGAACACTAAACATTACTGGCAATGCTGGAAATGGTACAATATTTACCGCAATAAAGAAGACAATACCCGATATGTCCCCTGGAGCACAAAATTAAAATATTTGTATTGGAATACAGACAGGCCGAAATATGTGTTCCATGAACCAAAAAGTACTCACTGTGTTGGCCAGCTCTAGATAGCTTCCTCCTACAGAGTTGCCAATGTGCGGGGACTGTGTGAGCAGTTTGTGGAGAGCAGCCTGCTGATGCAAAGAGCTTCCGCCATACTCGAGCAGCTTCTGGAGGGCTGACTGGCTCTGCACATCCGGGCTCTGGAGGTCCCTGGCACCAGAGTCGTATTCCCAGCTCTCCCTGGCTGCTGATAAGACACCTAAGTCCGAGAGAAGCAGAGAAAATGAAAAGACATTTCCTTCATTAGCCTGTGGGTGGCCAATAGGCAATGATTTGGAACCTCCTAAGCCTTCCATGTGCCAGCATCTCAGAACACATGTGGTGCCCAGGCTGCATGCTAAGCGCTTTCTCTTTCAAACTGACACATGGGGAGCCTGGAGATAAAAGCAATTTCAGGCAAAGCATTCAAAAACAACTGTCCCATGAATATGTGCCCCCTAAACAGAAATGCTTAGCAAAAAAAGCACTGGAGAGCCAAGTAAAGGGAATCCAGATCAGAGTCACATCTGTGATTTGCACAGGGCTACTACATTAGCCTTAGCACTGGTCATTCTTTCTCCCAACTGAGGAAAAAGGAAGCAAGAAGAATGACAGGAAGTTAACATATGGCACTTTATCATGACTCTCTTTTTCTCCTTCCTTCCTTCCTTCCTTCTTTCCTTCTTTCCTTTCCTTCCTTCCTTCCTTCCTTCCTTTCCTTCCTTCCTTCCTCTCTGTCTCTCTTTCTTTCTCTGTTTCTTTCTTTCTCTTTTTGAGGCAGGGTCTTGTTCTGTCATCCAGGTGGGAGTGCAGTGTCGTGATCACAGCTCATTGTAGCCTCAACCTCCTGGGTCAAGTGATCCTCCTGCCTCGTTAAAAAAATTTTTTTTTGTAGACCTCATTTCTATACTATGTTGCCCAGGCTGGTCTTGAACTCCTGGGTTCAAGAAATCCTCCTGCCTTGGCCTCCCAAAATGCTAGGATTACAGGTGTGAGCCACTGCAACCGACAGTATCATGACTTTCTACTGTTGATGTACTCTTACCTGAAGGAAGCTAGACTGTATTTTCCAGTTAGGGATAGCAATGAAGCTGAGTTCTGGGCAATAGAATATGAACAGAAATGATAAGCATCACTGCTGGACCTTGCTTATAAACCCCCACAGTGTGTGATTCTCCATGCCCTTTACCTTCTGGCCTGGTTCAGATGGGAATGGTACCCTTGGAAACCATGTGGTACAGAAGGTGGAGCCACAAGGTAGATGGAAGATGCCTGGATTCCAGAATCATCACTTGCAGAAGAGGTGTCTGCTCATCCTGAGTACCCTATTTTGCCCTAACATGATTAGAAAAGAAACCTTTTTTTACATGTTTTTTATTTCATAGGTTTTTGGGGAACAGGTGGTGTTTGGTTACATGAATAAGTTCTTTAGTGGTGATTTCTAAGACTTTGGTGCACCCATCACCCGAGCAGTGTACACTGTGCCCAATGTGTAGTCTTTTATCCCTCACCCCCCGACTCACACTTTCCCCCAAGTCCCCAAAGTCCACTGTGTCACTCTTATGCCTTTGAGTCATCATAGCTTAGCTCCCACTTATGAGTGAGAACATATGATGTTTGGTTTTCCATTCCTGAGTTACTTCACTTAGAATAATGGTCTCCAATTCCATCCAGGTTGCTGTGAATGCCATTATTTTGTTCCTTTTTATGGCTGAATAGTATTTCATGATGTATATATACCACATTTTCTTTATCCAGTTATTGATTGATGGGCATTTGGTCTGGTTCCATATTTTTGCAATAGCAAATTGTGCTGGTATAAACATGTATGTGCAAGTATCTTTTTC
Source organism: Pan paniscus (assembly GCF_029289425.2). Taxonomy (NCBI): domain Eukaryota; kingdom Metazoa; phylum Chordata; class Mammalia; order Primates; family Hominidae; genus Pan; species Pan paniscus. The sequence continues at coordinate 108,598,518 of NC_073253.2, forward strand.
ATATAATGACACTTCCCTCTGGGTAGATAACCAGGAGTGGGATTGCTGGATCAAGTGGTAGATCTACTCCTAGTTCTTTAAGGAACTTCCATTGTGTTTGATTCACTACATACTTTCGGTTTGTTGATTAGAGCAGCTAGTATTACCTTAATTATTACAGACGATTAGAAGGTAATAAAATATGCTAATAGTTATAATACAAATGGGAAAGTGCAATGAAAAAGTAGAACTAAAGGAAGGATATCTAACTCAGTCCATCCGGAGATGAATGGGGAATGTTCAGGGAAAGCTTCCTGGAGGAGAAAGCCTGATGCTTGAGTTGTTACTCTTTCCAGAAAAAAATAGATTTGAGGTAAACCTGTTTCCTTGTGTTGTTCACTTCAGAATGGAAATGTCTTGTGGGTGCATCTGGTTGGTGAAGCCTAGGCTGGATGCCTCTAGCTGCAAGGAAAGCTGGGTAAATGTGTTTTCTGGTTTTACTTTAGAGAGGTAGTATTGATAAGGTGAGACATTTCCTAAACAGAAGGGTGCTCAAAAGGCCTAGGCAGCCACAACACAAACAACGGTCTATGCACAGGATGTGTACTGGGTCCTGGGGATATAGCAGTAAGCATGAGAAATTGTAGTCCCTGCCTGCAAAGATCTCATTCTGGTAGGTCTTTAATACATGGCTTTTAATGACAAAAAAAAGGACACAAAATGATCCAGTTTGTACTATGAAATGAGAACATATACAGATTACTCTATAATTTACTTGAGAATAATTACATACAGCAAACTGCAGTTTGTGTACAGTGAGTTCTGATATGAATGTCCAGTCTCCTCTTATCAGGTATTGATGAATTTAATCAATGTGAATAGGAAAACTGTCTTCAGATGGTTTCCCCTTACTGTTCTGGCTCTACTGATCCTCTCCAGTCGGTCTAACCCAACATTCTTTTTATACAGTGCCTTTATAGCTGGGATGCATCAACTGTTTTGTATCAAAGCAGGCAATTCTGTCACTATGTTGCAATTGCTCCAAGTTTACTTTAATGTTAAAGTCCATTGATTGTATTGCAAGGCAGGTTCTTCTTTCCTTAACATAGACTGCCAAATGCCTGCTCTCCCTCCCCTTGTTCCTCTGAACACTGTCTGTTATCTGCCTAAATGCCTCAGGGCCTCTGTTCTGGCTCCAGCAACATGTGGCAAGAAGACTAACAGAGGTCAGCGTTGAAAAGTGGAGTCCCCACATTGGACTGAGTCACAGACGGACTTATATCTCATACATAAGACAAACAGACAGAGGGCTGGGCCTTGCCTTATATGTTCACCACAGTACTCTCAGCAACATGCACATGGCCTGTGACATAGCTAGCATTTAATAAACATTTATTGAATGGATTGCTGAATTATCCATGGTTGTAGTACCCTACAGTTTCACTTTTTAACCTAGAAATACAACATGTGAATTAAGTCAAAATAAATTATACACTTAAACTTTTTCTTTATGCAAACATGAAGCCTCATTCTCAAACAGGAAAATATAACAGTTCTGAGGTGGAGCAAGATGGCTGAATAGAAGCCTCCACCGATCATCCCCCTGTGCAGGAATACCACATTTTAACAACTACCTACACATAAAAAAGCACCATCGTAAGAACTAACCATCAGGTAAGCAATCACAGTACCTGGTTTTGACTTCCTCTCACTGAAAGAGGCACTCAAGAGGGTAGGAAAGACAGTCTTGAATCACCAACACCACTCCTCCCGTACTCTCCAGCAGTGGTTATGTACCATGGAGAATCTGTGCTTATGGGAGAGGGAAAGCACAGCAAGTGGGGGACTTGGCATTGAACTCAGTGCTGCCCTGTCACAGCAGGGAGCCAAACTGTGAAGACCTCAGTCATTGCCCACCCATGGAGGGAGCATTTGGATCAGCCCTAGCCAGAGGGGAATTGCCCATCCCAGCAGTCGGAACTTGAGTTTCTCAGCAAGCCTTGCCACTGTGGGCTAAAGTGCTCTGGGGTTCTAGGTAAACTTGAAAGGCAGTCTAGGACACAAAGACTGCAATTCTTCCTAGGCAGATCCTAGTGCTGGGCTGGGCTTAGGTGGACTAGGGCAGCACATGACCTGTGAGACATCACCCGGGTTGGCTAAGAGAGGGCTTGCATTACCCCACCTCAGTAACCCAGGCATCACAGCTTGCAGCAAAGAAAGTGACTTGTTCCTTCTGCTTGAGGAGAGGAGAGAGAAGAGTAAAGAGGATTTGGTTTTGCATCTTGGAAACCAGCTCAGCCATAACAGGACAGGGCACCGGGCAGAGTCATGAGGCCCCCCATTCTAAGCTCTAGCTTCCAGACATTTGTAGACATACCCTGGGCCAGAAAGGAACCTTCTGCCTTGAAGGAAAAGACCCATTTCTGGCAGGATTCATCACCTGCTGACTAAAGAGTCATTGGGCCCCGAATAATCAGTAGTAGTAGCCAGGCTGTACTTGCCGTGGGCCTTAGGTGAGACTCAGAGCTATGCTGGTTTCAGGTGAGTCCTAGAACATTCCTACCTGTGGTGTCTACAGTGAAAGACTCCTTATATTTGAGAAAAGCAGAGAGGAAAGTAAAGAGGACTCTGTCTTGCACCGCAGGTACCAGCTCAGCCACAGTTGGGTAGAGCAACAAGCAGGCTCTTGGACAGCATTTCTGGACCTGCGCCGGGCCAGAAGGAAGCCCACTGCCCTGAAAGTGAGTCCCAGGCCTCACAGCATTCACCAAAAGCTGACTGAAGAGCCTTTGCCCTTTAAGGGAACATTGACAATGGCCTGGCAGAACTCACCATGGGTCAGTGGTGGTGGCCGCTGAGAGAGGCTCCTCTGCCTATGGAAAGGGGAAGAAAGAGCAGGAAGAACTTTGTCTTGTGGTTTGAGGGCCAGCATAGCCATATTAGAATAGAGCACCAGGTAGATTTTAAGTATTTTTTTACTCCAATCCCTGGCTCCCAGACAGCATTTCTGACCTGCCCAGAGCCTGGGGGAACTCACTGCCCTGAAGGCGAGCACATAATCCTGGCTGGTTTCCCAAACTGCTGACTGTAAAGCCCTAGGGCCTTGAGTGAACATAGGCAGTAGCCACATAGTGGTTACAGTGGGCCTTGGGTGAGATCCAGTGCTGTGCTGACTTCAGGTCCGACTCAGTGTAGTCCTAGTGGTGGGAACCACAGGGGTGGCTGCATCACCACACTCCCAGTTCTATGTGTCTCAGCACAGGGAAAGAGAGGCTTCGTATGTTTGGGAGAAAGTAAGGGAAAAGAACAAGAGTCTCTGCCTCGTAATCTGGAGAATTCTTCCAGATCTTATCCAAGACCACAAAGGTGGTACCTCTAAGAGTCTGAAAAATACACAGTATTATTGGGCTTGGTGCCCAAGTCCCTTTGGATACTGGAAGGCCTTCCCAAGAAGGACAGGCACAGACAAGCCCAGACTGTGAAGACTACAATAAATACCTAACTCTTCAATGCCCAGACACTGAATAACATGTACAAGCATTAACACCATCCAGGAAAACATGACTTCACCCAAAGAACTAAATAAGCCATCAGGGACTAATCCTGGAGAAACAGAGATATATGACCTTCCAGACAGAGAATTCAAAATAACTGTTTTGAGGAAACTCAAAGAAATTCAAGGTAACACAGAGACGGAATTTAGAATTCTATCAGATAAAGTTAACAAAGAGTCTGAAATAATTAAAAGGAATCAAGCAGAAATTCTAGAGTTAAAAAATGCAATTGACCTACTGAAGAATGTATCAAACAGATCTCTCTCCCTGTGCTGAGCCACCTGGAGCTTGGAGAAGGGTGACACAAGCACAGTCAGAGGAGACAAAAGAAAAAAGAATAAAAAAACAATGAAGCACGCCTACAAGATCTAGAAAATAGCCTCAAAAGGGTAAATCTAAGAGGTATTGGCCTTAAAGAGGAGATAGAGACAGAGATAGGGGTAGAAAGTTTATTGAAAGGAGGTGGAGCACAGTGGCTTATGCCTGTAATCCCAGCACTTTGGGAGACCGAGGCAGGTGGATCACCTGAGGTCAGAAGTTCAAGACCAGCCTGGACAACATGGTGAAACCCCATCTCTACTAAAAATACCAAAAAAATTAGCCAGGCGTAGTGGTGGGCACCTGTAATCCCAGCTACTTGGGAGGCTGAGGCAGGAGAATTGCTTGAACCTGGGAGGTGGAAGTTGCAGTGAGCCAAGATCATGCCATTGTACTCCAGCCTGGGCAACAAGAGTGAAACTCTGTCTAAAAAAACAAACAAACAACAACAACAACAACAACAAAAAACCAAAAAGTTTATTGAAAGGGATAATATCAGAGAACTTCTCAAACCTAGAGAAAGATATCAACATTCAAGTATAAGAAGGTTATAGAACACCAAGCAGATTTAACCCACAGAAGACTACCTCAAGGGATCTAATAATCAAACTCCCAAAGGTCAAGGATAAAGAAAGTATCATAAAAGCAGCAAGAGAAAAGAAACAAATAACATACAATGGAGTTCCAATACGTCTGGAAGCAGACTTCTCAGTGTAAACCTTACAGGCCAGGAGAGAGTGGCATGACATATTTAAAGTGCTGAAGGAAAAAAAAAAAACCCTTTTACACTAGAATAGTATATCTGGTGAAAATATCCTTCAAACATGAAGGAGAAATAAAGACCTTCACAGACAAACAGAATCTGAGGGATTTCATCAACATCAGACCTGTCCTGTAAGAAATGCTAAAGGATATTCTTTAATCTGAAAGAAAAGGATATTAATGAGCAACAAGTGCTCATCTGAAGACATAAAACTCACTTTCAATAGTAAGCACACAGGAAAAGACAGAATATTATAATACTGCAATTGTGGTATGTAAACTACTCTTATAAGTAGAAAGACTAAATGATGAACCAATAAAAAATAATGACTACAACAACTTTTAAAGACATAAACAGTAAAATAAGACAGAGAGAAAGAACAAAAAGTTAAAAACTGGGGGGAAGATGTTAAAGTGTGGAATTTTTATTAGTTTTCGTGTTTTTTTGTTTATGCAATCAGTGTTGTTATCAGTTAAAAATAATGGGTTATGTATACATATGTAACAAACCTGCACATTGTGCACATGTACCCTAAAACTTAAAGTATAATAAAACAAAACAAAACAAAACAAAAATAATGGGTTATATTACTTGCAAGCCTTGCGGTAACATCAAATCAAAAAACATACACTGAATACACAAAAAATAAAAAGCAAGAAATTAAACCACACCACCAGAGAAAATTACCTTCACCAAAAGGAAGACAGAAAGGAAGCAAAATAGGAAGAGAAGGCCACAAAATAATCAGAAAACAAATAATAAAATGGCAAGAGTAAGTCCTTACTTACCAATAACAACATTAAATGTAAATGAACTAAACTCTATAATGAAAAGACAGAGTGCCTAAATGGATAAAAAAGCAAGACCAAATGACCAAATGACCTGTTGCCTACAAGAAACACGCTTTACCTATAAAGATACACACAGACTGAAAATAAAGGGATGAAAAAAGATATTCCATGCCAATGGAAGCCAAATAGTAGCTCTACTTGTATCAGACAAAATAGATTTCAAGAAAAAACTATAAAAAGAGACAAATAAGCTCATTATATAATGATAAAGGGGTCAATTCAGCAAGAGGATATAACAATTGTAATTATGCACCCAACAATGAAGCACCCAGATATATAAAGTAAATATTATTAGAGCTAAAGAGAGAGAGAGAGAGAGAGATCTCAATGCCATAATTGCTTGAGACTTTAACACCCCATTTTCAGTGTTGGACAGATCTTCCAGATAGAAAATCAGCAAAGAAACATTGGACTTAATCTGCGTAATAGAACAAATGGACCTAACAGATATTTACAGAACATTTCTTCAAGGTCTTTAGGATACACATTCTTCTCCTCAGCACACGGATCATTCTCAAGGATAGAATATATTTTAGGTCACAAAGCAAAAGTATTAAAACATTCAAAAAACTGAAATAATATCAAGCATCTTCTTTGACCACAAAGGAATAAAACTGGAAATCAATAACAAGAGGAATTTTGAAAATCGTACAAACACATGGAAATTAAACAATATGCTCCTAAATAAGCAGTGGGTCAATGAAGAAAATAAGAAAGAAATGGATAAATTTCTCAAAACAAATGATAATGGACACGCAACATTCCAAAATCTATGGGATACAGTGAAAGCAGTACTGAGGGAAGTTTATACCTACAAATGCCTACATCAAAAAGTAGAAAAACAAATAAACAACCTAATGGTGCATCTAAAGAACTAGAAAAGTAAGAGCAAATCAAACCCAAAATTAGTAGGAAAAAATAATTATAAAGATCAGAGCAGAAATAAATAAAATTGAAATAAATGAAACAATACAAAAGATCAATAAAGCAGAAAGTTGGCTTTTTGAAAAGATAAATAAAATTGACAAACCTTTAGCCAGACTAAGAATAAAAAAAGAGAAGACTCAAAGAAATGATATCAGAGGTGAAAAAGGAAACATTACAACTGATACCGCAGAAATTCAAAGGGTCATTAGGTGGCTACTATGAGCAACTATGCCAATAACTTGGAAAACCTAGAGGAAATGGATAAATTCCTAGACACATACAACTTACCAAGATTGAACCATGAAGCCATCCAGAACCTGAACAGACCAATAAAAAATCATGAGCGTGAAGCCATAATGAAAGTCTTCCAGTAAAGAAATGCTGGGACCCAATGGCTTCACTGCTGAATTCTACCAAACATTTAAAGAACTAATGCCAATCCTACTCAAAGTGTTCAAAAAAATAGAGGAGGACAGAACACTTCCATACTCATTCTATGAGGCCAGTATTATCCCGATACCAAAACCAGAAAAAGACACATCAAAAAAACCTACAGGCCAATATCCCTGATGAACACTGATGCAAAAATCCTCAACAAAATACTAGCAAATTGAATTCAACAACACATGATGAACTTCATTCATCATGACAAAGTGGGATTTATCCTATGGAAGCAAGGATGGTTCAACATATACAAATCAATCAATGTGATACTCATATCAACTGAATGAAGCACAAAAACCATATGATCACTTCAATTGATGCCAAAAGGTGTTTGGTAAAATTCAATATCCCTTCATGATAAAAATCCTCAAAAAACTGAGTATAGAAGGGATATACCTAAACATAATAAAAGCTAAATGTGGCAGACCCACAGCTAGTATCATACTAAATGGGGAAAAATTGAAAGTCTTTTCTCGAAAATCTGGAACATGACAAGGATGCCCAGTTTCACCACTGTTATTCAGCATAGTACTGGAAGTCCTAGCTACAGCAATCAGACAAGAGAAAGATATAAAGGGCATCCAAACTGGAAAAGAAGTCAAATTATCCTAGTTTACATAGGATATTATCTTATATTTGGAAAAACCTAAAGACTCCACCAAAAAGTTATTAGAACTGATAGACAAATTCAGTAAAGTTGCAGGATACAAAATCAACATACAAAAATCAGTAGCATTTCTATATGCCAATAGTGAACAATCTGAATAAAAATTTAAAAAGTAATCCCACATATAATAGTTACAAATAAAATTAAATATCTAGAAAGAAATTTAACTGAAGAAGTAAAAGATATCTATAATGAAAACTATAAAACACTGATGAAAGAAATTGAAGAGAACCCCCCCAAAATGGAAAGATAATCCATGTTCACGGACTGGAAGAACGAATATTGTTAAACTGTCCATACTACCCAAAGCAATCTACAGATTCAATGCAATCTCTTTCAAACTACTAATGACATTCCTCACAGAAATAGAAAAAACAATCCTAAAATGTACGTGAAACCACAAAAGACCCAGAACAGCCAAAGCTATCCTGAGGAGCAAAGAGAACAAAACTGGAGGAATCACAATACCTGACTTCCAATTACACTACGGAGCTAAGTAGCCAAACAGCATGCTACTGACATAAAAATAGACATATAGGCCAGTGGAACAGAATAGAGAACCCAGAAACGAGTCCACACACTTACAGTGAATTCATTTTTGACAAAGGTGTCAAGAACATACATTAAGGAAGAGAGTCTCTTCAAGAAACTGTGTTGGGAAAACTGGTATCTTATTCAGAAGAATAAAACTAGACCCCTATCTCTCACCATATACAAAAATCTAAATAGATTAAAGAGTTAAATCTAAGATTTCAAACTATGAAACTATAACAAGAAAACTTTGAGGAAACTCTCCAGAACATTGGTCTGGGCAAAAATTTCTTGAGTAATACCCCATAAGCACAGGCAACAAAAGCAAAACTGGACAAATGAGATTACATCAAGTTAAAGAGCTTCTGCACAGCAAAGAAACAATCAACAAAGTGAAGAGACAACCCACAGAATGGAGAAAATATTTGCAAACTACCCATTTGACAAGAGAATAGTAACCAGAATCTATAAGGACCTCAAACAAATCTAAAGGGAAAAAAATCCAATAATCTGATTTTAAAAATGGGCAAAAAATACGAACAGAGATTTCTTAAAAGAAGACATAAATAGCTAACAGGCATATGAAAAGGTGCTCAACATCACTGATTATCAGAGCAATGCAAATCAAAACTACAATGAGATATCATCTCATCCCAGTTAAAGTGGATTTTATCCAAAAGACAGGCAGTAATAAACACTAGTGGGGATATAGAGAAAAGGGAACCCTCATACACTGTTGGTGGGAATGTAAATTTGTACAACCACTATGGAGAACCATTTGGAGGTTTTTCAAAAACCTTAAAATAGAACAATCATAGGATCCTGCAGTCCCACTGCTGGATATATATCCAAAAGAAAGGAAATCAGTATATTGAAAGGATATCTACACTCCCATGTTCATTGCAGCACTATTCACAATAACCAAGGTTTACAAGCAACTTATGTGTTTATCAATAGATGAATGGATGAAGAGAACATGGTACATAAATACAATGTACATTTTTTATTCAGCCATAAAAAAGAATGAGATCCTGTTATTTGCAACAACATGGATGGAACTGGAAGTCATTATGTTAAATGAAATAAGCCAGGCACAGAAAGACAAATTTCACATGTTCTCACTTATTTGTAGGAGCTAAAAATTAAAACAATTGGAACTCATGGAGATAGAGAGTAAGGATGGTTACCAGAAGCTGGAAAGGGTAGTGGGGGAAGTAGAGGGGAAGTGGGGATGGTTAATGCGTACAAAAAAATAGTTAGAAAGAATGAGTAAGACCTACTATTTGCTAGCAGAACAGGGGGACTGTACTCAATAATTTAATTGTGCATTTAAAAATGATGAAAAGAGTATAACTGGATTGTTTGCGACACAAAGGATAAATGCTTGAGGGGATGGATACCCCTTTTACCATGATGTGATTATTATGTACTGCATGCCTGTATCAAAGTATCTCATGTACCCCATAAATATATATACCTAAATGTACCCACAATATTTTTTAAAAATACAACTGTTCTGGGGTAAGACAGTCAAAGGAAGCTTCATTTGAAATTTATTATGCCATATTAACAGACCTAAACCCAGTTTCTGGCAGAATCACTTAATTAGGTTAGCCAAGCTCTATATTAATCAGCAAGATTTAAAGGCCTTCATATTATTACCATAACAATTTTTGCTGAAGTGATGCTGAAAATCTCAGATCTTCTGCTATGGAGCCAAAATCAGTCATAATAGCTTCCACATAAATGGACCATATAAAGGGAAGTGGACTTTTAAAAAAACTGTAGTAGACTGTTCCCATTACTCTCTTTTAATCTGTCTTCATGTTAAATTTTCTCTCAATAAAAACCAACATTCATGAGACAAAAACTAGTCATTTAATTGTGATGATCTCACTGAAAAACTTTGAAAATGCAGGTCTGGTAACCATCTTCCTTTTGCCCTTTGAAGCATGATGGTACCTGATGGCTCATATGCAGCCTCTTGACAGCCTGTGTTCACCTCCTTGTGAACCTCAAATTGGTTCCTGTGCTCCAGGCAAAAATAAATAAATAAATAAAAGGCTTACTATCTTCCCATATTTTTTCCTCTTCCCTCTCTTTCTCCTGTCTTCCCATCCTTTCTGCTTGCCTGCCCTCCAACAGATTTTGAGAACTCACTAAGTAATAGATTCTACAAGAAATACTAGAAATATTAATTCAAAGCTAAGACAAAAATCTTTGCTGTAAAGAGCTCACCATCTGGTGGAAGGGTAGAAAGTTCTATGACTTTTCTGAAGCATTCAAATTATTTCCTTTTTTTCCCCCTGCATCAGCACAGGGGGCAGTGGGAGAAAGGGTTCATGAATGCACTCTCTCAAATTTCACTTTTATCAGATCTATAGTGAGAGATGAGGAAGGGGCTCCTTTTTCTTCTCAACATTTGAATCGGTATTTGTGTGTTAACATGAATGTTCTTTCCTTAATGTTCAAGTGATTCTTCATCAGAAGAAATTTTGTAAATACATCATCAGGTTACAACCCTCAACTCCTGCTTAATATTGAGTACTGTAAGTGAAAGAAAAAATAAGAATGTAATTTTAATATGATTTGGGTTTTGTCTGACATCTGCACGTTAGGTCAAGGGTCTCATGAGCCCTCTTGTAACATGGCTTTTCATATGCCTGTTCCCCACAGGGTTATGGCTCTGCTTTCTTCTCCTTGACATGGACACCACTGTGTCAATGTCTCCTGGCTCACGAGGTTCCAGCCAGGCTGACCTTCTGTATCTTCTGACATGATGGGTGCTTTCAAGGCACAGGCCTTTCACGTGCTGTTTTTGTGCTGGAAATGCTGCTCCTCACATTCTTTGCTGGGCTCAGGTCTCAGACTTACTGAGTTCTCGAACAAATGACAAGGCCATTGTTAGGAGCACTCCTAGCACTCTCTCCACTCTCAGGCCAGACACAGGAGGGTCTGGGGGTTCATGAGCACTAGCTTTGGCTTTGGGCTTTCTGCATTTGAGTCCCAGCCATGTCCTTAGCAACAGTCATGAGAAGGTAATGAGAAGGATGACAGTGTTTATCACTGTCATTTTATGTCATTTTATTTGTTTATGAAAAAAATGAAGATTATACATTTAAACCTCTCTCTTTATGGTCTCTCAATACTACTTAAATGTCAGTTCCCTTTTTGTTAGCAGGCTTACACACATAAATTGCCTACTAATAAGCAAACATAAGTGGTCCCACAGATATACGTAAACATTTAAACCAATATAGAATTGATAACCTGTGAAAGCCTCCTTAAATATTCAATCTGGTCTAGAGGGTCACCCATAGGATTCTAAACATTGATCAGTCTACACATGGTTAGGCTCCCTATACCAGTCTATACTGGTCAGTTAGCAAAGTGCATGAGGCACTTTAGACATGTTGTGATATTTTTATTTTTAGCTGACCGTATGAAGATAGATACCTATCAACTGACATAGCCACATGCACAGGACTATTTTCTACAATAGCTAGAGTGGACAATGGAGAATTCTTTAATCATTTTTCTTTTCAGGAATGGTATGAAGACAACTGACAAAGGTCACTTCTAGGAACTAATTTCTTCAAAAGCTTACCACTGTTCCATTGTCCACTGAGAGTCAATATCAGCAATTTGCCAATATAATTCTATTGATTAGGGCAAGCTAGATTATGCTGCAGTAATGAAAAGACCCCTTCCCTCCCCATCAAATCTCAGTGGCTTAAACATAAAAGACTTATTTCTCTGCACACTGCCATCCAAGGGTCAGCAAGGCCTCTGCTCATTGTAATCACTCAGCACTATCTGTCACTGTCTAGCAGACAGAGAGTATTCTAGAGGGTCTGACACTGGCAATTGAATGCTCTGTTGCACAAGTGACTCACATGGCTCATAACCCACTGGCCAGATATAGTCATATAGCCCAACCCTACCCTGAAGGGATCCCAGTCACGTAATCTTACTAAGTGTCCAGAAGGGGCAAAACTGGAAACATCTGGTGAATTACAAGAACAGAGTTTAATATTGATTGGATTTTTATATTATCTCAAATATGATAACATCTGAGGGATTCTTTTTCTTTCTCTTTTTTTTTTTTTTTTCTGAGACAGAGTCTTGCTCTGTCGGACAGGCTGGAGTGCAGTGGCACGATCTCGGCTCACTGCAATCTCCACCTCCTGGGATCAAGCGATTGTCCTGTTTCAGCCTCCAGAGTAGCTGGGATTACAGGCATGCACCACCACACCCAGCTAATTTTTGTGTTTTTAGGAGAGACGGGGTTTCACCATGTTGACCAGGCTGGTCTTGAACTCCTGACCTCAGGTGATCCGCCCGCCTCGGCCTCCCAAATGCTGGGATTACAGGCATGAGCCACCGTGCCTGGCCCCTTTTTCTTTTAGACTTTTTATTGTACTATGATCAACCATATACCCTGTATTATTATTATTATTATTATTATTATTATTATTCAACATCCAGAATTAATGGCCTTATTAAGACCTTATCCTTGGCCTGTTAATGCAAGAATGTGGCAATAGCACTTTGTTCTTACGTAGAAAAATATTTAGAAAAAAAGATAGTCTTTTTTTCTGTCTCAATATTCTTATTGAGAAATCTCTGTACATGTATATATGTATGTATACACACATATATGATATAGATATGTGTATGCAGATGCATATATTCCAGCTTTTATATTAATGACTGAAGAAGGAAATACTATGTTAAAAAATATGGCATAAGAAAAAAATCCTAATTTGCATTTTGCTTGTATTTTGACAATCAAAAAAGAACTATAAAAATAAATGCTGACCAACCTCACCTTAGTTAAAGCATCCAGAGAAAGATCAGGTGGGTTGGTCAAAGGAAGTGCAAGACATGCCAACCTCAAAGGGCACCAACAAGGACCTTTTACCAAAGCTAGAGGATACTCTTGGGTTTGGGAATTTGCCTTCTTTCAACATTATTTCTATTACCTTTTAAAACTGTAATTTCATCTCACCCCTATTGTGCATTTCATAGGTCATCTCCTAAAGAGCTAAAACAAAGAGTCAAACAGAGTACTAATAGGTAGGCAGGGCTCACTCATACCAGCACTCTCTTCTTATGCTGGTTTTGCTTAAAGGCTCCTCAACGAAGAGATAACCACTATATTAGTCTGCTTGGGCTGTCATAACAAAATACCAAAACTTATGTGGCTGATGCAACAGAAACGTATTTTCTTACAGTTCTGGAGGCTAGAAGTCCAAAATGGGGTGCCAGCATGGTAGGGTTCTGGTGGGGTTCTGGCGAGGGCTGTATTCCTGGCTTGTAAGCAGCTACTTCTTGCTGTGTCCTCACATGGTAAGAAGAGAGGGCAAGGTCAAGCTCTGCAGTGTCTCTACTTATAAGGGCCCTAATCCCATCATAAGGCTCCACCCCATGATCTCATCTAACCTTAATTACCTTCCAAAGGCCCTATCTCCAAATGCCATCACACTGGGGGTTAGGGTTTCCACATACAAATTTGGGCACTGGGACACAAGCATTCAGTTCATAACAGCCACTAAGCAGTTTCTCTCCAGGCCAGTAAGGAAGCTGCATGGCATCTGGCATCCCTGTAAGTAGACATCCAAAGCACTCCCTGGGCCCAGAGGTGGTCTCTGCACAAACAGAAGCAAAGGAGGCCATCATATCTGCCACTGCAACAACTATTGGGTCCTTTGAAGTGACAGGCAAGGTGTATTTTTTTTTTTTTTTAGAGACAGGGTCTTGTTCTGTCACCCAGGCTAGAATGCAGTGGTACAATCATAGCTCACTGTAGCATCCAACTCCTGAGCTCGAGTCCAGGTGTGATCCTCCTGCCTCAACCTCTCGAGTAGCCTGGCTACGTTTTTTATAGAGACTGGGTCTCACTATGTTGTCCCAGTTGGTCTCGAACTCCTGGCTTCAGGTGATCCTCGTGCCTCGACCTCCCAAAGTGCTAGGAGATATATATAGCATTTATATATGCATTTATATATAATATTCCAGCAAAATATATATTCTAATATATAATATTATATATTTTATATAAATGTATATATCAAGTTTTAAACTATATGTATATATATATATTTTTTAACTGGAATATTTAGTGTTTGAAGGTAGCAGACCACAAATTCTAAATGTTTCTTTCACTTATCCAAATAGCACAGGAAACAAGTGGCAATTTGACATATTTGTAAAACATACCACTGGGAAAATCCTGCTCTCAGAGAGAATGCTAGCTGCCCTGCTGGGTACTTGGCAGCTACAAGTTAGTACTTTAATCCCATCTTCAAAGTGCCACCCAGGTTTGGCTTCAAGGCCTACAATTACAGAGCTTATTTACCAAAGGCACTATGCAACCTTCCCAGCAGGCCAAGACTCCTGTGAGAATGAGACAAGCCAAAGCATCTGGAACACCTAAAATTTACCTTAAGGTTGGTAACAATTCTGACAGCTAACAGCTATTCAAAGTCCACCACACTAAGGACCAGATACTGTACTAAGCATTTCACATATATTATCTTTGGTCCTACCAATAGCCTATGAATTGCCACAACATTTTTCCCATTTTTAGAAGAGGACATTTTCTCTCTTTCAGCTTAATTTCATAGACATTGCTCATTTGCATAGAATAGTGGTTAAGAGCTGGGGTTTTGTAGACATGCTGCTTAGTATCAGGTTTAAAGACACCATAACCAGCTATGTGACATCAAGCAAGTTATTTAGCCTCAATTTCTTAATGTTTAAAATAGGGATAATAACGTGTACTTTCATGAGGGTGTTGTGAGAATTAAAGTTAAAATATGTACAGCATTTAAGACAATCCCTGGAATATGGTAAACTGATCAACAAATGTTAGCCATTATCTGATCACACTTCATAATTACTTATTTGGAATCCATTTTAGATAATAGAAAGCAAATATATAGGGAAAATGTACACTCAGCTTCTGAAAGGTAACAATTATGATTACCAATTTAAAAATACAAAACCATTGACACCCAACCAGTGCCTAAAATTTTAAACAATAGTTTTGTTACAGTAGGTAGTCAGGCATGAGCAGGGCAGAAGAGGGCCCCCCACCTACCAGGAATGTCCGGTGACCATCAGATGATGGTCAGGCAGTTGTTAAAACTGTCTCTTTAAAATAATAATTGGTCACAGCAA
This sequence comes from Pan paniscus, assembly GCF_029289425.2. Classification (NCBI taxonomy): domain Eukaryota; kingdom Metazoa; phylum Chordata; class Mammalia; order Primates; family Hominidae; genus Pan; species Pan paniscus. The sequence continues at coordinate 108,613,737 of NC_073253.2, forward strand.
GTACCAGGGAAAGGCAGTCTCCCAATAGACAGAAAAAACCTGAAACTGCAGATCAGCAGCTTCCCGATAAGATCTCAGGAGTTGGGGCAAGTGGGCTCAAGCATGTGCACTAAGGCAAAATGGTGGAGCTTAACTCATATATGACCTTCCAGGAACACTACTGGTAACGGAAGAACGCCTGAAGTGAGCATGTGTACAACGTCAGTAAACACACTATGCTTGCAGCCCCTCCCAAGTGCTAGCAGGCCACTGAGCATGTGGATAACCCAACCAAAGGCAAGACTCAGGGGAGAAGTAATGCAACCACAGAAGCATGCCATTGTTTAAGACCCAAAGTCAGAGGTCAAACCGCACACTTGAATCTCTCAAGTTGCCCACTGGCCTTCTTCCAAGTGCACTTTACTTCCTTTTGTTCCTGCCCTACAATTTTTTAAAAACTTTCTAAAAAACTTTCATTCCTGCTCTAAAACTTGCCTTCATTTCTCACTCTGCCTTATGCCCTTTGGTCAAATTCTTTCTTCTTAGGAGGCAAGAACTGACATTGCTGCAGACCCATATAGATTCACCCACTGCTAACAGTTTTATTCCAGCATTATTGTAAAGAAAATGAAAATAGCCAATCACGTCAGAGCCAAAGTTACATTTCTCTGAGTATGGAATATTCCATTAGTAAGTCAGTCTTTGGTTACTGGGTTTGACAGACTTAACTTCCCTATTCTACTTGGCCAGCTCTAATCTTGAGAGGACATTGGCCCTCCCAAAACTTGTGGCCAGCACCATGAGGAAATCTGCACTTCCTGGCAGCAATAATGACTTAAAAGCAGAGTAGGCATGATTTATTAATTAGATCTGTGCTCTGGCCACCCCTCTGTTTTCTACCTTTAGCTTCTTTTCCATCCTTCATTTGAGCACTGGGCTCTTTCATCACAACAAAGGCAGATGAAAATGCAGAGTGTTTAGGGGATCCTGAGACCTGTATTAACAGTATCTTATGATATTGTCTATGTTTAGTGGCCCTGTATCTTTCAGTTATGTTGGTTCTTTAGAGTACATTGCCTAACTTATTACCCTCCATGTCAAGAAGGAAAATAATCCTTTCAATATACCAGAAGCAGCTACCTTTATGAATTTAAAGCTACCACATTGCCACAAGAAGCATGGGATAATTTTAACAAATTGGCTGCCAGGCGTCAGCTGTCCCTGTCACAGCATATTTACTATTTCTAGATAATACTGACATCAACAGAAGCAGCAGTAAATCGCTTAGTCCACAACAGAATCACCATGAGTCTTTAGTCATTTATTAATGTCAATGCTTGGTATGAAATTCAGGAACCTGATCCCCATGAGGGCCCCTAGCATCCTCCACTACAAATTACATTACTAACACAGGCCAATTGTCTTAAAATCTGTGCCTGTGGTCACAAGGAGAACTGGGTGGGAATGTACAGATAAATAGAGTCTATCTATCCTTCTCCTAAGGAAAAATAAAGAGCAATTCAAAGGACATGTCTACTAAGTGGTGGTAAATAATATTATCTCTCAGGTAGTTCTTTGCCCTTTGTCTGTCTTCAGGAAGTGAGCTTATTAGTGTCTTATTTAGAACATATATATGTTACACATATCCTATCTAGAGCCAATGCACTGAATTTCAATGTAACATTGGGAATACAGTGGAAGATATATTTTGAAATGCAACTCCCTCTCCCCTTCCCCCACCCCAAGACTGTTGACAGGTGCTCAGAAAGAAAGAAATGAGGAAATTTTTCCTACCGAAGCATGCTTATCAACACCATCACCATTAGTGGATATTTCTAATGTCCCACTGTGCCCAAGTGAGTTCAGCAATCCTTGATGTCTTTAAGCACAGGCCTGAGAACACTTAATGGGAGATATTTTAGAGACAACTAACCCAAGGAGAAGCTGCAATAAACAGACTTTAAAATTCTCCTCCAGCTCTAGCTTCTGTTGTTCTGTTCTTCATTAAGTTTAATATAAAAGGCAAAGTGTCTGCCCTTGGGCAGTTAATAATCTGGTTATGAAAGCACAGCTGAGGCAAGCCTCTTTAACCTTTTTTAAAAAAACAATTAAAAATAATATTTGGCAGCTCATTATCTTGGTTTGTCTAAACTATGTATATTGAAGGAGATAAGCAAGAAGGTTGATTCAGGGCTGAAGAATTCAAAGGAGAGTTTGGGGAAGGAGCATTAAAATGAAGAGGTATTAAAGCAAAGAAATTGACTTTCACTTCATAGAAGATAAATAGAATGTTTGGTCCTTTAGGCCCCTGAAGCGGGCTGGGGAGTAGGGGTAACATCCATGGTCCATATGAGTTTAAGATTTTTTTCTTTAAGATTTGTCTCTCTTGGTTAGAAGGCAGAGATTGCATTTTGGATCAATTTATCTTTCTCTTACAAGGCATATTAATGGAAGCCATGTATTCAGTAAGCCCTTGGTAGTCACTAATTTTTAAGTGTCATAAATGGGAGACTGTGAATGGGGATGATGCTAATCTGAGCCTGCTCCCTGCCATGAAAAGCATCACATACAACCTCTCGTATGGCATGCCCATGACATTGTCATACCTCTTGGCTGAAAATCAGCCTAATCAAAATGGAAAATGCCAGGGGAAAAAATACACCAAGGGGAATACAAAAAAAAATGATTTCGATTCCAGCTTCTTCACAAAAAACAAAATATTATCCTTTATTCATGAAAAGTTGACATTTTTCACTTAAGTTTTCTTAATGTGGTGGATTACATTGATTTTCTAATGTTAAACCAAGTTTGCATTCCAGAGACAAACTCTATATACTCTAAATCTTGTTTATATATTACTGATTTTGGTTTGCTAGTATTTTGTTTAGGATTTTTGCAGCTCTTTTCCAAAGTAAAATTGGCCCATAATTTTTATTCCTCACATTGTCCTTGTTATGTTTCCATCTTAGGTTATGTGTGAGTCTGTCTGTTTTTGAATGTTAGGTAGACCTCACCAGTGAAGCTGTCTGGGCCTGGAATTTTCTTTGTGGAAAGATTTTTTAAATTACTGTTTTAATTTCACTCACAGTTATGGAACCATTCAGACTTTATACTCCTTAATGAATCAGTTTTAGTAAATTATGTTTTTCTGGAAATTCATCTATTTTATCTAAAATTTTGCAAATATTGACAGAAATCTGTTCATAATCTTTTCTTTTCAAACGTGTCTGCAGCATCTGTAGCAGTCTCCTTTTTACTCCTGATATTAGTTATAATAAACCCTGACTTGGCCACCTTGCCTGCCAATGTCATTGTAGAGTTGGCTGGATGACCCAATCTTGACTCAGTTGCTACCTGTGCAAAGCAGAGGCCCCTGGATGTCCTACTCCTGCTATGTATGTATCATACTTACACAGGACATGCCCTTAGCTAGCCCAGTATGTATGGACTCAACAAGCCCGGATACTGCCAGATAATTAACAATGTCTAGGGGCTTTGCATTTCTCATTTGGGACAAGACAATTTGTGGTCCTTTCTTTTCTCCTCCAAACCTCAACCAGCAGAGCCTTCCTAGACTCCATGCTTTATTGGATTGCCTGTTTAGCAGTAAAACTCTTCTACTCAGCAATCAATCCTGGCTTTCTAATGGTCTTTTTTTTTTCTTTGACGGTTATTAGTGCCTTATCTTTTTTTAACTTAACATTCTTGCGAGGAAGTTATCAATTTCATAAATTTTTTAAAAAAAACCCATCTTCAGTCTTTATTGTATCTCTATAGTGCTTTTCTATTTTATTAATTTTTGTTCTCATCTTTATTATATTCTTTTCTATTTTGTTTTGCTGTTCTCTTTCAAAATTCTTAGAATGGATGCTCAACTCAGCCTTTTTATTTTGTTTTCTAATATATGCATAAAAGCTATCAAATTTCTCTAAGTACTGCTTGAGTTGCATTTCAATTGATATTTACATAATCTTTCAATTCAAATTATTTTTGAATTTTCATAATTTCATCTTTGACCCATGGGCTGTTTAAGAGTATATTTGTGATGGTTAATTTTAGGTGTCAATTTGACTGGTTAAGGGATACCCAGATAGCTGGTAAAACATTATTTCCAGGTACGCCTGTGAGGGTATTTCCAGAAGAGATTGGCATTTGAATCACTGGACTGAGTAAGGAAGATCTGCCTTCACCCAATGTGTGCAGGCACCATCCAATCAGTTGAGGGACCAGATGGAACAAAGAGAAAAGCTATATTCACTCTCTTCTGGAGCTTGTATATCCATCTTCTCCCCTGCCCTTGCACATCAAAATTCTAGGTTCTTTGGCCTTGGGACTCTTGGACTTCCACCAGCAACCCCTCTGGATCTCAGGCCTTTGGACTTGGACTGAGAGTTACACCATAGGCTCCTCTGGCTCTCAGACCTTTGGAGTCAGACTGAGCCACACCAGCAGTCTTCCTGGTTCCCCAGCTTATAGATGGCATATTGTGGGGCTTCTCAGACTCCATGAGCACAGGAGCCAATTCTCATATTAAATCCACCTTCATATATCTATGTCTATATATCCTATTATTTCTGTTTCTCTGGAAAGCCCTGACTAATACAATGTTCCTGAATTTCCTATCATATGGGGTTTATATTTTATTTATTTATTTTTGAAATGGAGTCTTGTTCTGTTACCCAGCTGGAGTGCTGTGGCGGGATCTCGGCTCACTGCAACTTCCACCTCCTGGGTTCAAACGATGTTCCTGCCTCAGCCTCCCGAGTAGCTGAGATTACAGACATGCACCACCGTGCCCAGCTAATTTTTGTATTTTTAGTAGAGATGGGGTTTCACCATATTGGCCAGGCTGGTCTCGAACTCCTGACCTCAAGTATCTGCCTGCCTCAGATTCCCAAAGTGCTGGGATTACAGGCATGAGCCACTGCACCCGGCTGTCTGTGTTACTTTACTTGTAAATTTGTCGAGACTTGTTTTATGGCCTATACATGATAAAACTTTATAAATGTTCCATATACATTTGAAAAGAAAGCATATCTTGCAGTTGGGTGGAATGGAATTTATATGTGAATTATCTCAAGCTAATTAATTGAGTTGTTCAACTCTTGCAGATCCTTACTTTCTTTTTTTTTTTTTTTTTTGGTCCACCTTGTTCTAGCAGTTAACAAGAAACATGCTAATATCTCTCATAATGATTGGGGATTGGTGTATTTTTTTATAGGTGTCAATTTTTTGCTTTTGTATTTTGAGGCTATATAATTAGGTTGAGACAAATTTTAAATTGTTACATCTTTCTAACAAATTTAATACTTCACCATTTAAAAATTAGCCTATTTCTAATAATGCTTTTGTGGTATAGTAAAATATATATATTTAGATTTTGTTCCTGGTTACTGGCACAGAGCTTCAAAAATCTTTGAAATTTCCTGAAACATAATTGTCTTTTTTTACACTAATGAGATGACTCCAGGGTGGAGGGAGGGAGCTTCTGCTTCATTCTTTCCTCTGCTTCTGGAAATCTAATTTTATGTTATGTCAAAAACTTCCTGACTATAGCCTCTTGTGTTAGTCCATTCTTGCACTGCTATTAAAAAAACACCTGGCCAGGTGCAGTGGCTCACGCCTGTAATCCCAGCACTTTGGGAGACAGAGGCGGGCGGATCACAAGGTCAGGAGATCAAGGCCAGCCTGGCCAACACGGCAAAACCCTATCTCTACTAAAAATACAAAAATTAGCTGGTGTGGTGGCACGTGCCTGTAATCCCAGCTACTCAGGAGGCTGAGGCAGGAGAATTGCTTGAACCAGGGAGTTGGAGGTTGCAGTGAGCCGAGATCACACCACAGCATTCTAGCCTGGTGACAGAGCGAGACTCCGTCTCAAAAAACAAAAACAAAAAAACAAACAAAAAAAAACCCTGGGAGCAGGTAATTTATAAAGAAGAAATTTAATTGGCTCACAGTTCCACCGGCTGTACAGGGAGCATGATGCCAGTAACCACTTGGCTTCTGGGGAGGCCTCAGTAAACTTACAATTATGGCAGAAGGCAAAGGGGGAGCCAGCACTTCACATAGCCGCAGCAAAAGGAAGAGAGAGAAGGGGGAGGTTCTACACACTTTGAACCAAATCTCATGAGAACTCACTCACTAAATAGTACCAAAGGGGGATGGTGCTAGACCATTCATAAGAACTCTGCCCCATGATCCAGTCATCTCCCACCAGGCCCCAACTCCAACACTTGGGATTACAATTTGACATGAGATTTGGTGGGGATACAGATCCAAACCCTATCGTTCCACCTCTGGACCCTCCAAATCTCATGTCCTTCTCACATTGCAAAATACAATCATGCCTTCCCAATAGTCCCCAAAAGTCTTATTTCAGCATTAACTCAAAAGTCCAAAGTCCAAAATCTCATCTGTGACAAGACTAGGCCTTATGCCTATAATCCCGTAGAATCAAAACAAGTTAGTTACATCCAAGATACAATGGTAGTACAAGCACTAGGTAAATAGTCCCCTTCCAAAACGAATAAATAGGCCAAAAGAAAGAAACTATAGCCAGGCACAGTGGCTCAAGCCTGTAATCCCAGCACTTTGGGAGACCAAGGCAGGCAGATCACAAGGTCAGGAGTTCAAGACCAGCCTGGCCAATATGGTGAAACCTCGTCTCTACTAAAATGCAAAAATTAGCTGAGCATGGTGGTGGGTGTCTGTAATCCCAGCTACTCAGGAGGCTGAAGCAGGAGAACTGCTTGAACCTGGGAGGCAGAGATTGCAGTGAGCCGAGATTGCGTCACTGCACTCCAGCCTGGATGACAGAGTGAGACTCTTTCTCAAAAACAGAAAAAAAAAAAACAGGAAAAAAAAGAAAGGAACTCTAGGCCCCATGCAAGTCCAAAACCCAGCAGGGCAGTTATTAAATCTTAAAGCTCCAAAATAATCTCCTTTGACTTAATTTCTCACATCCAGGGTATACAAATGCAAGTGGTGGGCTCCCAAGGCCTTGGGCAGCTCTGCCCCTACAGCTTTGCGGGGTTCAGCCCCTGTGGCTACTTTCATGGGCTGGCACTGAGTGCTGATGGCTTTTCCAACTACAGGGTGCAAACTGCCAGTGGCTCTACCATTCCAGGGTCTGGAGGATGATGGCCCTCTTCTCCCAGCTCCACTAGACAGTGCCCCAGTGGGGACTTGTGTGGGGGCTCCAATCCCACATTTCCCCTTCACATTGTCCTAGTACAGGTTTTCCATGAGGGCTCTGCCTCAGCAGCAGTCTTCTGCCTGGACATCCAGGCTTTTCCATACATCCTTTGAAATCTAGGTGGAGGCTCACATGCTTCAACTCTTGCACTCTGCATACCTGCAGGCTTAACACCATGTAGAAGCCACCAAGGCATATGGCTTGCACCTTCTGGAGCAGTGGACTGAGCTCTATCTGAGGCCCTTTGAGCCAAGGCTGGAGCTGGAGTAGTTGGGATGCAGGGAGCAGTGTCCCAAGCCCGCACAGGGTGGCAGGTCTCTGGGCATGACCATGAAACCCTCCTATGTCTCCAGACCTGTGATGAGAGGGGCTGCTGTGCAGGTTTCTGAAATGCCTTTGAGGTCTTTTCCCCATTGTCTTGGCTATTTGCACTTGGCTCTTCTACTTACACAAATTTATGTGGCCTAACTGAATTCTTCCCCTGAAAACAGGCTTTTCTTTTCTACCACATGGCCAGGCTGCAAATTTTCCAAACTTTTACACCCTCCTTCCTTTTTAAATTCCAGTTTTATGTCATTTTTCTGCTCACACATATGAGCATAGGCTGTTAGAAGCAACCAGGCCACATCTTGAATGCCTTGTTGCTTAGAAATTTCTTCTACCAGATATCTTAAATCATCACTCTCAAGTTCAAAGTTCCACAGATCCCTAGAGCAGAAGCACAATGCAGCCAGGGTCTTTGCTAAACCGTAGCACAAGTGACCTTTACTCTAGTTCCAAAAGTTCTTTATTTCTGTCTGAGACCTTATTACCCTGGACTTGATTATCAACATCACTGTCAGCATTGTCATAACCATTCAACAAGTCTCTAGGAAGTTCCAAACTTTCTCTTAACTTCCTATCTTCTTCTGAGCCCTCCACACTCTTCCAACCTCTGCCCATTACCCAGTTCGAAAGCTACTTCCACATTTTCAGGTATCTTTATAGCAACACCCCACTACTTGGTACCAATTTTCTGTATTAGTTCATTCTTGCATTGCTATAAAGAAATACCTGAGACTGGGTAATTTATAAAGAAAAGAGGTTTAACTGGCTCATGGTTCCACAAGCTGTAGAGGAAACATGATGCTGGCATCTGCTCAGCTTCTGGGGAGGCCTCAGGAAACTTAGAATCATGGCAGAAGGCAAAGGAGGAGCCAGCACTTCATATCCAGAAGGAAGAGAGAGAGCAGGGAGGTGTTACATGCTTTTAAACAACTATATCTTGTGAGAACTCACTCACTATACACTACCAAGTTGGGGATGGTGCTAAATCACTCATGAGAACTCGACCCTGTGATCTAATCACTTCCTACCAGGCCCCACCTCCAACACTTGGGATTACAATTCAACATGAGATTTGATGGTGACATAGATCCAAACCATATCACCTCTCTTTCATATTTTACATCTCTTTCTTCTTTTGTGCTTTCAAAACTAATGTCCTCAAACCCCTCTTTCAGTTCACGAATTCTCTCTTCATTTCTAATTAGTTAATTTTAATCAGATTTTAATTTCAATTATAACATTTCTCATTCCTAGATGTTCATTTGGTTCCTTTTTTGAATCTGCTTTGTCTTTTTGGTTTTCTTTTTTTCTAGCTTAGATTTTCTTTCTGGACATAGCAAGTGTAATTATATTCTGAATTTGATAATTTCAATAAATGAAATCTTAGTAGTTTTTTTATGTTAATTCTTGCTCATGTGTGTAGTCTCTTTATATACTAAGTAATTGTAGAAACTGAATTGCCCATATTCTCTGGAGAATTATTTGTGGATATTCTTTTAGAACTGCTTTAATCACCTCCAAGGCAATTTTCCTTTTAATATTTCGAGGGTAATATATGGGTAGAATACTTCTGTTCAACCTTAGCCAGAATATATAGCCCTCTAGGCTTCTAGATTTTTTAAAAAACGATTTGTCTTATTTGATTTCCTACCTGAGAAGACGCTGAAATTTGTCTTCTGTTCCCAGGGTCCATAAGGTCATGTAATTTTTATGAGGTTCAGACAATAAGTAAGAGTGGCTTGGTGTGCAAGGTTTCCTCATTTACTTAGATTTTAGACTCATACATCTTTACTCTTTTGCTGGATATTCAGCATGTTTAAAGGAGAAGGTTAAAAATATAGTTATTTCAGCTTTTTAAAATTATTTATTTATTTACTTATTTTTTGAGACAGGATCTTACTCTATCACCCAGGCTGGAGTGCAGTGGTGCGATCATACTCATTGCAGTCTTGACCTCCTGGGCTCAAGTGATCCTACCACCCCAGCTTCCCAAGTAGCTGGGACCACAGGTATGCACCACCATGTCTGGCTAATTTTTAAAATTTTTTGTAGATACAGGGTCTCCCTATGTTGCCCAGACTGGTCTCGAAATCATGGGCTCAAGATCCTCACTCCTCAACCTCCCAAAGTGTTGGGATTACAGGTGTGAGCTGCTGTACCTAGCTTTATTTCAGCTTTTAAAGTTATTTTCAGCTGAACAATATATTCTGATATTTAATCATGTTAATTGATATGGAAATCAATATTCATTATGTAAATTATGAATATGCAAATTATTATAATGAAAATACATATTTACAGATAATCCGAGTTTTTTTTTCTTGAACAATTTTTTTATTTCCTTGGGACTAATTTTTTTTGTATTTTCATTTGTTTAGTTTTCTAAGCATCATGAGTTCAGCCTCAAATTCTTAGCCAATTATCTAAGTCTTTTCTCAATAATTTAAGATGTACATATATTCCATCAAATTTAGTGTGAAGGCTTTCTCCTGGAGCTTTTTTTACCTACTCTTCTGGACTTGCTCCAATGTCCATTATGTTTCACTTCTCATCTGTTTTCATTCTCTTTCATGTTTCTGTTACTGACTAGAGGTTCTTGATTTCTCATTGCAATAGAAATTGACATGAGGCCAAAAGAATTTTCCCAGACAAGGCTTCATTAAAACTTATGCTTGGGCATAAGGAAGGCGGGGGGCGGGGGGAAGAGAGAGAGAAAGAGAGAGAGAGAGAGCGAGAGAGAGAATCCCCTGACTGACTCTGAAAAGAGCCAGTAGGGCTTTTTTATTAGACTAAGCAAAGGAAATGACATCAGGGTAGGGTATGCTGGCTGAGGGGTAGGGCATGTAGGTCAGCATTATCTGGTCATTAGAGTTATCTTGAGTAATGGGCCACCTGGTGGTCTGGCCAGTGGCAACAAGACTATAAATCAATTGTCCAACATTCCTTACTGAGGGGGGACACTGCAACCCTGCTTATCTCCTAAGGCCAGTTCCTAGAATTATTTAAGTAAAAGGACTATAGCAGTGAGGTAGTAGTGTGGGTTTTATGATCAGTGGTAATACATGAAAGAATGCTCTAGTAGGGGTAAGCTGAAGCCAAGCCCCATCTCTACTCAGTCTCATTTCCAAATACAGAAAATATTTATATTCTATTCTAACATTTCATTAATAATTTGATTGGTAAGGGATTCTAGGTTGGAAATAATTTTTCTTCACAATTTTGCGTTGCTCACTTAACATCCAGCATTTGTGAGATGTCTGAAGCTATTCTGATACTGAATATTTTGAATTTGTCCTGTTTTGATTTCCTCTCTGAAAATTTGAAGAATCTTTTCTTTGTCCCTGGTGTTATAAAATTTCATAATTGGTCAGAGTTTATCTTTTATGCTAGGATACTTCCCAGGCACTTTTATCAATAAACACATACTTCTCTTTGAAGGAAAATTTCATAGACTATTTTGTTGATGATGTTTTTCCCTTTGTTTTCTTTGTTTACTCTTTCTAGAATGCCTATTATCTGAACGGTGAACATCCTGCATCAGCACTCTAATTTTCTTACCTTTTCTTTCCTATGTTCTATTTCCTTGTCTTTTCCCTCCTTTCTCTGGAAGATATTCTAATCTTTATTTCTTATTTTTTCCCACTGAATTTATCATTTATGATATTCTCAGTATAGGAGAAAAAGCGTTTTTTTTTTCCTATTCTTTCACTCAACAACAAGCAACATGGAAGATTTCTGTGACCAAATATGTGGCGATGTTTCCCCACCAACAAGCAAGGAATCAGTTCTGCAGTGGATGCCAACTGAGTGTCCTCTAATTCAATTCAATTCTTATACTATCTACCTAGAGATAGCATCAGCTCCCACAGGCTGAGGGTTCAGTCCCTCAAGATGCCCACCCTGCCACCCTGCCTTAGATGCCAACCACAAGCTCCAGGTTGTTTTACCTGTACTTCTAATCAACTGGGTATAAAAGTGGGTTCCCACAATCTTTTCCTTGGATTTGATTAATTTGCTAGAGTGGCTCACAGAACTCAGGGAAACATGTTTACCAGTTTATTAAAAAGGATATTATAAGGGAAACAGATGAAGAGATGCATGGTAAGGCATGTGGGAGGGGACGTAGAGCTTCCATGCCCTGTGTTCAGCTATCCAGAAACTCTCTGAATCCAGTCCTTTTTTTTTTTAATGGACACTTCATTACATAGACATGATTGATTATCACTGACCATTGGTGATCAACTTAACCTTGAGCCCCTCTTCCCTCCCCAGAGGTTGGGGGCTGGGGCTTAAAGTCCCAACTCTATAATCCTGCCTTGGTCTTTTCAGTGACCAGCCTCATCCTGAAGCTACCTAGGGGCTGCCAACCATCAGTCAACTCATTAGCACATAAAAATACCTCACGTTTGGAGATTTTAAGGATATGAAGTGTTGTATGCCAGAAAATAAGGACAAAGACCAAATATATATTTTATAATATCACAAATATATTTTTCCAGAGTTTAAAAAAATGCCTCTTTTACCCCATTCTTTTTTCACGGATACAACATTTTCTTCTCTTTTTCAGAGTATATTAATGGTAGATTTTTTGAGTGTTCTCTCTGCAGAGTCTCTGTTCCCTTTAAGTTACTTTTTCTATTGATTTGGTCTCTATCTTTTATTTTAGAGGAATTCTTCAGATGTTTGTTGCTCTTTGGTTGTTTCCACCTTTGGGCTACATAACCTATTTAAGCTCTGAGATCTCAGCTCACCATTCTTAAAACTATGGTAGTCTGTTGGGCCCAATTTAGGAAACGCTGATCTATGTCATACTAAATGAACTTTATCAGACCAGGCATAGACAAAAGTGAAACAGACAAAATGTGCTTTTCATAAGCAAGCCCTACCTCCCTCTCCCTTCCTTAGGTTTCTTCCATAACTCTAATTCTCCCTCACCCTACTTCTTTCCTTCAAAATCTCTCTCTTGTCTGTTTCCCTCATTAAAACTGATTCAAGTAAAAAATCTATCATTTTATTCATACACAGTATGAATGACTGATAAGACTAAACATATTCTCTGGTATTTGGTTGTTAAAACAAGAACAAAAGTATTTCTTGGGGATAAACCAAAGGAATAAACTCTGAGGATATAACTTAGTCAACATCAATGCAAATCAGCAGAAAGGTGTTAGAAACAGACAACTCCCTAAATAAAAGCAAACCTGTTATTCTACACAGCTGGCAATGGAGGGAGAATCTCCACAGTGGATGATGTAGCAGAACCCTCATAATCCCAACTGTTGTCTTCACCTTCCCCTTCAGGATTTTCCTCTAATTATCCCTGTAACCATTCCCAGGCCATGAAGAGGCAAAGGTTTTTCCCTTTGGACATTGAGGCCCAAAAATGGAAGCCTGTTCTTCTTTGACATCCCAAACAGGGCAAAGTGACACCATTATAGAAGATTTTATTAAGGTCTAAAGAGAAATTAACAGAAACGTCACAAAACTAGATAATAAGGAGTATCAGAAGTGACCGTGGGTACTAGCCCAATCCTATCCTCATTTCTGTTCGCAGCATTCAGAAACATAGACTAGATAGTCTGATTCCTCTTTTTCTAAAAGCAAGAGATGAAGGCTCAGAAAGAAGCCATCTCCTCCTCTACTGAGTTAAGGTCTTTCTTCTGACAGAAGCTGCAGACTGGTAGAATATGGACTGATCCATAGATATATTTTGTTAGTTCTGTTCTACTTAAAAATCACTTAAAATTTAGTCATCAGCACTGAAATTTTTGAGATTGTATTTCAAAAAAGCAAAACCATTTTCCAGCATTGAACATATATGCATACACAGACACCCCCTCCCCTTCAACACACAGTCTGCAGATTCTAAACATCTATACAGAAATTTCTAACAAGAAAAACCATCTTAGAGACCTAAATTCTAAGATTTTATTAATATAGCACAAGAAAACAGGAGAAATAATACAGCAGTGTGAATTAGCTGAAAGACAGTTGAGGCTGGGCATGGTGGCTCACGCTTGCATATCCCAGCACTTTGGGAGGCAGAGGCAGGTGGATCACTTGAGGTCAGGAGTTCGAGACCAGCCTGGCCAACATGATGAAACCCTATCTCTACTAAAAAGACAAAAAAAAATTAGCCAGGTGTGGTGGTGCATGCCTGGAATCCCAGCTACTTGGGTGGCTGAGACAGGAGAATCACTTGAACCTGGTAGGCGGAGGTTGCAGTGAGCCCAGGTTGTGCCACTGCACTCCAGCCTGGGTGACAGACTAAGACTCCGTCTCAAAAAACAGAAAGTAAAAAAAGACAGTTGAATCAGAAGCCAGGAGAGTTCCATTCTAGTCCCAGCCATGACACAATTAGTTTTGTGACCTCAGCAATATCATTTAATCCTCTAGGTCTCCATTTCCTCATCTATCCTATACAGAGAATGAAATTAAATTATATTTAACAGACATTCTTGGCTATAATCTTGTAATTCAAGGGCAAAATTTTATCAAAGTACTCAAGTCAGATAAATCAAAGAAAACACTATAATTATACAAAGAAATAAATCTGACATGGTAATATTTTTGTGTTAAAATTTATCTAGAACTGACAAATATGCATGCAAAAAATGAGAGCCAAACAAATATATGAAGTACCAGATTAAATTCTGCTTCACCTAGGAGAAAAATGTTTTTCTTGTAGATAGCAAACTTAAATGGATCAACTGGAAACCATACACAATTCTTCCAAAACAACCATATAAATTTAACGGATTTAAACTTATACACAAAACATTAGTTAAAACATTAATCATTTACTAATGCCCTCTCATTTATGTTCTCCAATGAATTTGCATTAGTCTTACAAGAGATAAAACAGGAAGCAAAATAAGCCTTCCTGAGCTTTCTGTGATTATAATGTTGAGTGACAGATTCTGTAGAATGAACAATGGACAATGGAATAGTCTGGCCAAATTAAACACTTTCTGTAAGCAGACTGAGCCTTTATCTCAGCCAAGTAATCATTTTCTTCCATGAAAAATAACTAAAATCATGCCAAGTTGTATCACTGCCACAGAAATTGGAATGGCTTCAACATCCCATAAAAACAGTGACACTTAATGAATTGCTTCAGTTAAATCATGCTGGAGAGAGAAAATAGATGAACAATTTCATTGTGTTATGTGTGGTCCAAAAAATATGATCAACACAGGTAATCACTGACTCCCTTCATGCCAGAATTACCACCTGAGATAAACACACCTGGATTCCCATGAACTTTTTTGGTTTATGCTGACTAAAATGAAGTGATTAATGCCATTAAGAAGCAAGCTAAAATAATAGGTTCAAAAAGAGCAGCACCAAATAGTGTGAAACACACAGATAAAAGACAAAATCAGCAAGTAAGACTGAACCAGTTTGTATTACTTGAGACATCATCTTAAAAGAATTTAGATCACCACAAAACAACATACTGAATTACACAAGGTACTGATCTACAAAAGAAATCTAAAATATTTAATACCTCAGAAATATTTGTGAATCCAGTGACCTTGTACATGTTTTCTTAGAAGTTTAAAAAATATATATATTATATTTTTTCTTTGTATTGCTCTTTAGTTTTTCCTTCTGTCTGCAGTGAATACAGAATGAAGAGATAATGTCCAATGTACCACATCATAACATCATAAGTACAGAATTTCAAGTTTACACTAAGAACGAATGTATGAATGTGATCACTATATTGTTCTGCATGTAAAACACTGTTAATCTTTTTCAGAGACTGGGTCTCGCTTTGTCACCCAGGCTGGAGCGCAGTGGTGCAATCACAGCTCACTGTGGCCTTTAACTCCCCGGGCTCAAGCAGTCACCTACCTTGGCCTCCCAAAGTGCTGGGATTACAAGCATGAGCCACTGAGCCCAGCCTAAAACACTGTTTAAAGACACATGTATAAAAGATGTTTCTGGCCGGGCGCGGTGGCTCAAGCCTGTAATCCCAGCACTTTGGGAGGCCGAGGCGGGCGGTTCACGTGGTCAGGAGATCGAGACCATCCTGGCTAACACCGTGAAACCCCGTCTTTACTAAAAATACAAAAAAATTAGCCGGGCATGGTGGCGGGCGCCTGTAGTCTCAGCTACTCGGGAGGCTGAGGCAGGAGAATGGCGTGAACCCGAGAGGCGGAGCTTGCAGTGAGCCGAGATCGCACCACTGCACTCCAGCCTGGGGGATAGAGCAAGACACCCTCTCAAAAAAATAAATAAATAAAATAAATAAAAGATGTTTCTAAGAGTGCAACTTGGGTGTCTGATTGAGAAGAGAGTTGTTTCAATGAATGAAGGTGTCCACAACACAATTCTGCATGTGACATACTTTGAAAAGACACACATATAAAATATGTTTCTAAAATATTCTAAAAAATAATAAAGTTTGCACTAAAAAAAAATTAAATACAAAGAACTGAAGTTCAAATATACCTAATACAGAAATATTTTCATTCTGATAGATAAATAACATAAATCTGACTATTGATTACTCTGTCTTAGATGTCAAAGTCATTTATTATCTTTGGTTTCATCATCTGTTTTGTGCTTACATTTTAATATATGGGTTCAGTTGTCTGAGAATGGGGTGGGGGAAGGTTTACAGTTTCCTCTTTCATTCCCTTGTTCAGAAGAACTCTTGTTTGCTCCTCATAGCAGATGACATGACCTCTCAAGATAAATTTAAACAGATTCTTTCTCTATTTCTTTGTTTCATATTTTCCATGGGTTGGAAAAAAATGGTTAGTTTTAAAGCTGTGAAATATATAAAGGATACTGTCATGTAATATCCTTAATTATGTTCATAATTTTAAAACAAGATTTGCCACATAAAAGCTACCCGTGCATAATCAAGATTTTCCTGTGTTAACACATTTTCACTGCAGGATTGCTTCCCTATACACGCTAAGTTGAGAAGCTGAGGTTTTTTGTTTTTGTTTTTGTTTTTTTGAGACAGGGTCTCACTCTGTCACCCATGCTGGAATGCAGTGGTGTGATCTCAGCTCACTGCAACCTCCACCTCCCAGGTTCAAGCAATCCTTCCACTTCAGCCTCCTGAGTAGCTGGGACCACAGGCCCACAGGCGCATGCCACCACGCCTGGCTAATTTTAGAGATGGGGTTTCACCATATTGCCCAGGCTGGTCTTGAACCCCTGAGCTCAAGTAATCTGACCACCTCGGCCTCCCAAAGGCTGCGGTTACAGGAGTGAGCCACGGTGCCCAGCCTGGGGCTTCTACTTTTTTTTTTTTTTTTTAATAGCAAAGCCATTGCAATAGTCACTCCAGAAAATGTCTTTGCTATGATCTTAACAGTGTTTGACAGCCTTAAACCTTCTTTGCTCCTTGATCCTGATGGACTCTGTAAATCATTGTCTGGTATTAAAACAATTGTCAGCTCAAATGTCAGGAGCCCTAAACAACCCAAAGAGACAAACTAAAAGAGAAGTAAGTTCTGAGGTTTATATTTTTAAAGGAATCCTTTAATGAAGCATTTCTCAGTCTCTTCCACCAGAGTATGCTGAAGGCAGAGGATAGTCAAAAGAGTCTAGGGGACAGACCCACTTACGCCCGAGCCAGAGATTTCTTTGAAGTCACATGTTTCATCTTAAAAATTCATTTGAATGGTTAATTCTATGCCATATTTGTATTAATACAAATTTTAAGCAATTTACCAAGTTATATAACTTTTCCTCCAAATAGTCAACTAAATTGATGCTTGAGAAGATGCACCATGTTTGCTGGGCACAATGACTCAGCTGTAAATCCCAGCACTTTGGGAGGCTGAGGCAGGTGGATCATTTGAGCCCAGAAGTTCAAGACTAGCCTGGGCAACATGGTGAAATCCCATCTCTACAAAAAATACAAAAATTAGCTGGGGCATGGTGGTGCACGCCTGTGGTCTCAGCTACTCAGGAGGCTGAGGTGGGAGGATGGCTTGAGTCCAGGAGGTCAAGGCTGCAGTGAGCCGTGACTGTGCTACAGCACTCCAGCCTGGGTGACAGAGTGAGACCCTGTCTCAAAAAAAAAAAAAAAAAAAAAGATGCACCATGTTTGTCTTGGAGCTTTTAGTACTTCCCACACCCAACCACAGCTATGTACTCCCTGGATGTTCATATAACTCGGCATGATGCACAGGGACATTGAATTTAATTACAGGTTGAATACTTTCTATTGAGCTCTTCTCCAACTTATCATGACCTGGGTGTGTTTCCTTATTTCAACATTGTTCCATTTTTTTTTCCCAGTTTTCCAAGATCAGCTTGGACTTAATTTCTTCCAAGAGTCTTCTCTGGTTTCTGACAATGATTCTCCTTTCTCATCTCCTATAGCACAACTTGTTTGCTTCACACATTTTTCACTTGATCATATATGATCCTGTACTAGTTCTATTTATATGTTTTGTCTTGATTCACAATAATTTCACAAATTTCTTAAGGATAATTCTCTATGTGTTTCATGTTTACTGCTACATAAAAAACCACCACAAAACTTAGTGACTTAAAACAGCAACAATTTACTGTTTCTCGTGATTCTGTGGGTCAACAATTCTCAGCTGGGCTGGGCTTAGCTGAGCAGTACTTTGGCTTGTCCCATCTGGGGTCACTGATGTGACTATAGTCATCTGGTAGCTTGACAGGGGCTGGAGGGACTAAGATATCCACACTTAGTCCATGTCTGGGGCTTGGTGCTGGCTGTTGGCTGGGCCTCCCTGTGTGGTCTTTCAACTTTTGTTAGTCTAGTCCAGATGTTCTTTCATGGTGGCAGGGGTGTTCCAAGACATGAATGAAGAAGCTGCAAGGGATTTGAGGCCTTGGCTCCAGAACTTGCACAATTTCATTCCTGTGACATTTTATTGTTCAAAGCAAACCACAAGGCCACCCTAGATTTAAGGGGTGGGGAAAAATACTCCACCTCTTGATGGGAAAAGCTGCAAAATACTGTGGCCATGTTTTTCAATCAGCCACATCACACATTCTCTTTCTTCTGTCAATTTAGCAGCAAGTGTCATAGCGAAGGCACGTACTAGATATTAGCTGATGTGAACTCAGTGTTCTGGTGTTTTCATTTCATCCAGCTTGAGACTATATCCTCAGGATAAGAGTAGATTTAAAATAAAAAAATTAATCTTGGTAATATTGATCTTTAACTCATTACTTGGACTGATTTTCTCTTTAAAAGTTGCTCAGATCCAAGCACACATTTCTTATTTCAAAGGAATAACTGTACCTTGAACAAACAGGTTCATGCTTTGAAGACTGACAATAAATTGAAAATAGTCGTTGTCCATGGGATTAGGTGCTATGGGTATCAGAGAGCTTTGTTCACTGGTATATTTGTTTATTGGCCAAATACTCACCCAATGCATGCCCTGTGTCAGTCTCTGTACTATTTGCCCAACATGCATAATTGAGTAGAGAAGATGGATATACAGTGGATGATTATAACACAATTTGGCTGATAATTGCAATGACAGATAAATGCACAAGATATAATGAAAACACATTAAGAGACATAAAATAAAATGTTTACCAATTCATTTAGAAACTTACAATTGGGTTGTGTATAAGACACACATGAATCTCCTAGTTGCCATATTTTATATATATATATATATATATACACACACACACACACACACACACACACACATATCAGTATTATGTAGCATTATTAAAGCCTTTTGAGGATGGTGAAAATACACATAAAAAGAAAACTTCCATTATAAAACCATGGAATGGGCATCTGTTATTTTTCCCTGCCCGGCACTCATTCGCCTTTCTGGTAGTGACAGCACCTTGATTCCCTACCTGCTCTTTCCTCAGCTCTTAGTCCACAAGATGAGGATAGAGCCAACTCTACCCTAATTTCTCAAGCTGAGCATGTAATCCAGGTCTGGCCAATCAGATCACTGCATTCTTATAGTCTGAGTGACTTGTTCAGGAATAGATATATGACCCAAGAAGAGCTAGTGAGACCAATTCCCAGGACTTCTGTGAAGCCACCATTAGAGAAGAATCCCTCTTTTCTCTGTGGCTACCCGACAGAATGGCTGTAAGACTTGGGCTGCTGGAAGCCATGACCAGGAGCCTGAGAATAAAGCCAATTCTAAAGGAAAGGGCTGAGGCACAGCAGAAGGAAGGCTGATGACATTTGAGCCTTTGAATCCATCCATGCTGGATCTAACTGCCTAGGCTTCTCCAATATGGTCACATTTGCATTCTCTCTCACCACCTCCCAGTTCTTCTTCAAAGCATTAGAGTTGGGTGTTTGCTGCTTGTCACCAAAAAGCCCTAATATATAGTACAGAAGGAACAAAACTCAAGAAGTAGGTTTGAGGGGTTGTATAGGGGTCATAAGAAGGCCAGCATTACTGAAGCTAAGGGCCCATGTGGGAAGCAGTGGGAAACATGATGTGATACAGTAGAATGAGCCCACTAGATGGTTAGGAGTCTTGACATCCAAAAGCATCCAGAGGTGACAGCATAGTCAATTAAGTAGATAAAAGAGAGCTGTATCATGAGTACCTAGCAAAAATATTAGGAAGCCATAGCAGCACTGACTGAAATCAACAGCTTGCAGGCAGAAAGAACAACTAGGAGGAAACTCCAGTAATCAAGAGATGAGGGAGGATCCATACCTAGACCATGGTACTGCCAATCTGAGAAGTATGAAGAGAAGAATCAATAGGAATTAGGGACTCCTCAAGGACAGGAAGGACAATGATTAATAAAAAGAGACAAAAATTAACTGCTAATCAAAGACTTGGCTAAATTTACCCAAATTTAATCTACAGATAGTTGCTTCACAGCATTCTCAGTATGCAACAATAGAATGTAAAATGGTACCCATTACTTAAAGACTTTAAAGGCCTTTATAACTCCCAATTAAGTATTGGAATAAATTAAATTGTTTACCCTTTGACAGAGGGCTTAGAGTATGTAAAATAAAACAAAACTACAACAAAAATGAAAAAAAAAACCCCTTATACCTTCAAATGGGGCTGAAGGCTATCGTGTGTGACTTGAGTCCGGTTTTATGCTCACTGGGCAGTATTTTTAAAAATGAAATCTAATAGTAGCATTCATTCTGGAAAACTGGGATGTGTCAGGGCTGAATAGATTTTGTATATATTAATTAAAACTGTAGTTTTAACTTTTTTAAACAAGATATCAAACCCAAATTCAGGAGGCTGCTTATTGTTTCTTTAAATCTGCCAAGGAATCAGGATATCTCCTCATACTTCCTCCCTTGGGCTTGTGGGTTTGAGGTCCTTCCTGTCTCAACCACATATTCTTTGATCTCACTTTTTGAGTTCCTATTAGAGAAAACTTTTTTTTACTGTTAGTTTTTCTGAGAAACTTCAGTACTTTATTTTTTCCTTAGACCATGGGGCACCATCAGAGCGGCAATGAAGGCTGACACATCCGGTGAGAATCTACCTCAAGGAAAGGGCAATAAAGAGCCTTTGGAGATATAGGTTATTGGAAATTGTGCCTGGTGTTCTAATCTTAGTATAAATTAAAGGTAATTGTACTAATTAGCAGGTTGTTATGTCTACTATCTTAAACAATGTTTTACAACTATGGAATTTGATTGAAATAAGTTTTGGGGCTCTCTGAGACCTGACCAAAGGAAGAAAAACAAGTGCCCCCAAAGCTCTGAGAAGCACAGACAGGTGACAGCCTCATTAGGTCAGCTCAAAGGGCTGCATCAGCTCTCGTCAGGCAATCCCTGCCCCTTCAGTGGCCATCAGCCTGAAGCACTGCCCCTTTCACATAATTCACATGTTTGACACAAGTACATGGAATCCATGTGTAAGGTTTACAGCTTGGCTGAAGTAAAAAAGAAAAACTATTTATTCAAAAGGGCATGTTTAAATAAAGGCTCTGTTGGAATTGCTAACATATGTAAATATCTAATGCTAGAATTTCTTTTTTAACTCCAGTCTTTCCCAATCACAAAGAAAAGCACACTTTTCAAAATGAAATCTACAAGTAATTATAATGAACCTAGATTATTTGTTTTTCATGGGAAAATTAGGTAGCATATAGAATACCTCACAACTGTTCTGGTATAATGTATGCATCCCTTTGCTGCCAACAAGATGGGCTTTCACTAACACGAATTGCCCTCAGACCCTGCCTCAAGTCCCTGAGGACCATATGTCTGTCATTTCTGGGAGTGGCCTCTGGGTGGCAGTGTTATTTTCAGTTTGCACTTTGCTCATCACGTCAGTTTTCTAAGTTAAAGTTGCAAGAGACTCAATCAACTCTTTCAACAGACTGAGTGTTCTCTATTCCTTACTTGCTCTGTGGCTTACAGCCTCGGTTTCCTCCTGTATAGAAGGAGCATTCTATTCTAGATGAGGAAAGTAGTTGCGAGGATTAGAGATGATAATGGTAACAACACGATTATATACTGAAAACCTGTGATATTTTAAGCTCTATGTAGGAACTTTACATGTACTATCTCACTAAATCTTTCCAACTTCCCTATAATGTTTGTGTTACTGCTTTATCTTTAGACATAAAAAACTTAAAGCTCAGAACAATCAGGAACTTAGCCTAAGTTCCATGGCAACTCAGTGGTGAAATTGGGATCTATCTTTCTAGCATTATAATACAAGTAAAGTGCCTAGCAAATTGTCTCATGCTAATAAATACTAGTAATTTTAAAACATTGTATTATTGCTACAAGTATTAAATTGTATAGCTGATGTCTAAAACACATAAAAATTTAAAAATATTGTTTCTGGGATGGCTTAAAACCGATATAAAAATCTGTTATGACGTGGTTGTTCAGGTGCCTTAATTTTCACCCAAAGAACTTTTGAGCAGAGAATGCATGGCCTAAGAGAAGCTTTGTGAGTAAAAGTTTATAGTCAATTAAGTGTGGAAAATGCTTATATTTTATTCTTCTTCTGGAGACTCTCAAGAAACAATAGCATATTAAAGGCTCCGAGATGTCTTGCCATAAAGAAAACTATAATCTAGTTTAACCCAAAGTTTTCACATGTACTTAACAAAGAAATTCTTTCCTCACATAATATTTATAACCATCTCTTTAAATCAGTGTTCTGCAGAAAACACTTGGGAGGAATGAATCTATGGAAATTCCTCTTCCGAGCTGAGCATGTAATGTTTTGACAAGTCTTTTTCTGCCAACCCAGCTCCCTGCTGTAGATGTGCTGTGAAATGTCGAGGCTGACAATAAACTTCTGGCACTTAACTATTAAACCGAAGTTTTTCTTAGGCTTTTCTCACAACAGCACAACATTCTTTCTACTTCTCTCCATCCTACAGTCACAGGTAACCATTTCCTGAAACTCCTGTTCACAGTATTTCTTAGCTCCTCTTATAGAGCAGACCATAACTTCTGTACCATTCGATGGCTTCCAAACTTTTGTTAACTCTACTTTAAAGCTTATTGTCACTTAATTTGTCATGTGCTTATGCCTCCACAATCACATTATAAGTTATTTAGTGTCTGACTGTGCACTGCACTTCCCTGTGTCCCTAAAGTAGCATGACAGTGCATTGCTCATTCATTCATTCATTCATTCATTCAACAAACATGCACCGAGCATCTTCCCTGTGCCAGGCACTGTTCTAAGTGCTGGAGTATAGCAGTAAACATGACAATCAACGTCATTAGTAATCCAGTGGAAATTTATTTGTATGGGGAAAGATAGATAAGTAAATATTCAAGAAGGTACATAACTCATGTCAGATAAGGGTGAGTGGTATGAAGCAGTTAAGGGCATGTGAATGAGGAAAGGAGGAGAGGCTGCTTGAGCTTGGAAAGGCCTCTCTGAAGAGGAAATATTTAAGCCTGGTTAAGCGCCTAGTAAAGGCTCGGAGACAGGCTGAGTTTGCTAAATTAGAGGAAAAGCAGGAAGGCCAGTGTGACTGTGGCAAACATGGTAAGTCAGGGGAGCAAGATGAGATCAACTCAGAGTGGGTGGTGTGCACCACATTGTGGTAAGGAATTTGGACTTTATTTTAAGATGATACAGAAGCCACAGAATGTTTTAGACATGGGATTGAACTAAGCATGATTTTATAACTTTAAAAGACAATTCTGACTACAGGGTAGAAAATAAAACGTCAGGAGCCAAGGAAGGGGCCAGGGAGGACAGTTAAAGGTTATTTTAGTAGGCAAGGCAAGATATGATGGTGATTTGGACATGGTGATGGCAGGAGAGCAAAGGAAGTGGGCAGATTCTGGCTATACTTTTGCACGCGAGACAGTGGGACTTGCCAGCTTGAGCAAACAGATGAACAGAAATATTTCCGAGATGCAGATATTTACTAAATGCAGATATTTCCTAGGTAAAGGTTATCTGGGAGACTAGTAAGCCTGGGAGAAAAAGTAGGGGACAGAATCAAAAGTTCTTTTTCACTGCATTAAGGTTGGAAGTCTGTAAGATATCTAGGAATACATGTCAATTTAACCTGATTCTGGAGATCACAGGAAAGGGCAGGGATATATATAATTATATTTGGGAGTTACTGGTACAAAACTAGTATTTAAAACCATACGACCAAGCTCGGCATGGTGGTGCTTGCCTGTAATCTCAGCACTCTGGGAGGCTGAGGCAGGAAGATGGCTTGAGTCCAAGAGTTGAGACTATCCTGGACAACATAGTGAAACCCATCTCCACAAAAAAATACAAAATATTAGCTGGGCCTGGTGGTGCATGCCTGTAGTTCCAGCTACTTGGGAAGCTGAGACAGGAGGATCACTTGAGTCCAGGAGGTTGAGGCTGTAGTGAGCCATGATTGCACCACTGCACTCCAGCCTGGGTGACAGAGTGAGATCCTGACTCAAATAAATAAATAAATAAACCCATGGGACCACAAGAAATCATCTAAGGAGAGAATGTAACCCCAAGGCACCTCCAAATTTGGAAGTAGTATAGGCTGAGAAAGGGAAGCTAAAATGGTAAACAGGAGAACATGGTGTCAAGAAGTCCAAGAGAATAAAGTATAGCTAGCATGAAGGAGTGGTCAGCTGGGTCAAATTCCAAAGATTTAGATGTGGGCAGAAAAGGAATCTTTGGATTGCCAACATGGAGGCAGCAAGAGCAGGGCCAGCAGAGTGGTGAGGACTGAAGACGGTAAGAGTTCACTGAAGAAAGGGTCAGAGAAATAAGGCAGTACTAATGGGGACACAAAGTCAAGAGAGGGTTTCCCTCCACCCCCAGAAGGGAGATCCTGGAGTTTACCTAAATAGAGTCAGAAGGAGAGGTTAATAGTATAGAAAAGAGAAGGACTAATTGAACATGTATATCTTTATCTAATTATTGTCCTTTTTTTTTTTTTTTTTTTTGGATACAGGGTCTTACTCTATCACCCCGGCTGGAGTGCAGTGGTGTAATCATAGCTCACTGCAACCTCTAACTCTTGGGCTCAGGTAACTCCTCCATATCAGCCTCCTGAGTAGCTAGGACAACAGGCATGCACCACTGCACCTGGCTAACTTTTAAATTTTTTGTACGTTGCCCAGGCTAGTTTCAAACTTGTGACCTCAAGTGATCCTCCCGCCTCGGCCTCCTAAAGTGCTGGGATTACAGGTGTGAGCCATGGTGCCCAGCCTAATTAGTGTCAATTTTTGGATGTATTTGATTTACGTTAGGCTGGATAGGGAGTTGTTTTCCCAATCCCCAGGACTTAAAACCGGGTGGTAATAATAATAACAATATTAGTTTAACATGTATTTAGTGATTATGTGCGGGGCATTGCTTTATGGACTTTACATATATATTAGCTCCTTTATTCCCCCAAATAACAACTGCCCCCATTCTACATTTGAGGAAAATGAGACACAGAGAGGTTAAATAATTTGTCTAGTGTCATGTAGACAGTAAGCATCAGAAACAGGATTCTCACTCAAATAGTCTGACTCTGAACTCTTAACTACCAGGAGAAAGTGGTAGGAGGTTTCACAGCCGCTGGCACTTCCTCAGTTCAGGACATGTTTTATGAATCACCTCCTGTCAGTTACCACCTCTTTTCCCAAGGGCATAAGGTTATATAAAAGGATGAAAGGGTATTGTTTTTCAATCCTTTCTCTGGTCAGGACAGTCTTCCAAGCTGGTCAAACCAATTAGATGTGTGCAGCAATTCTTTCAAACCAGTTCCTTTTAGGATTTTTATAAATATCTACTACACATAAACAATTTTTTTCACAAAAAATTTCCTTCTGTGTACATATTTTGATACACATTTACACATTATTTTAATGCTATATAGTATGCAATTATTGGTTGGGGTGTTCCACAATGTACTTAACACTTCAACTATGTATGTGTGTACACTTATGTGTTTATAGAAGAAATCCATGTTCTTGGCAGAAAAATCTGAAAATACAGCTTAGCAGAAAAAATTCCTTCATTTCATCATTTAATAAATATTTACTGAGTGTCTATTTTGTGTCATGCAAACTTACGAATCATGCTTTCAAATACCATTAAAAGCATGAAGAAAATGCAAAAGAAAAACTGCAAGATACAAAATATGCAGAAGATATGTGGAAAAATTAGTAAAACACAAATCACACACATGACGAGAGAGACAGAGGGAGAGGAAAAGATTCTAGAAGTAAGTATATCAAATGTAGGCAGTACATTCCAGGTGGTAGGATTAGGATGATTTTTATTTTCTTCTGCTTGCCTTTTTTCCCCGTGTTTTTTTATAATGAACATATATTACTTGAATACTCAGAAAGTTTGTATTTCAATATTAAGTATTTCTACATATTATGTTAAGAGCACATGCATTACCAGACATCTGATTTGCTGCTAAAGTAGAATATATGAAGGTAGTAACGCATGGAGTATATGTGGACATTTTTATTGTTTCCATTACTCAGTAATAAGAAGCATTGTTTAAAGATGTGTGTGTATGTGGCACTACACAATTATCTATGCTCATTTGGACAGGGACAACTAACATGACCCTTTACTTCTTGCCAATAGATCTACCTAGCAGAGAAACAATGAGATCAAAGACACATTTTCAAGGAAAAACAAACCCTGAAAATTCAGATACTTTCTTCTGTCTCTTTGTCAAGGCTACCCTTTAAGATGTCTCCTTTCTTTCCTTTTTAACTTTTTATTATGTAAAATCTCAAACATACTAAAAAATATGTATAACTGAGTATTCAAAAATATATACAAGAAACCCCATGTTCCCATCACCCAATTTCAATAATTATCAACAGTATTAAGAACTTTCTTTCCAACTGCTTATCTTGCACCAGTAAGAAATATAAACTTATGAACAGAAAAACCATCTTTATAGAAAACGATTTTAATATTAAATTTAAAAAATTGCTTTTAGGCCAGGCGCAGTGGCTCACACCTGTAATCCCAGCACTTTGGGAGGCCGAGGCAGGTGGATCACGAGGTCAGGAGATCAAGACCATCCTGGCTAATACGGTGAAACCCCCGTCTCTACTAAAAATACAAAAAATTAGCTGGGCGTGGTAGCAGGTGCCTGTAGTCCCAGCTACTCAGGAGACTGAGGCAGGAGAAAGGTGGGAACCCGGGAGGCAGAGGTTGCAGTGAGCTGAGATCCCGCCACTGCACGCCAGCCTGGGCAACAGAGCAAGAGTCCGTCCCCCGCCCCCCAAAAAAATTGCTTTTAAAAGCCTCTGCATGTAACCTTGAAACTTCCTCCCCAAAGAGCTTCTGAGGCCTGCTGATGCAGTTACTACCTTTCTTATGCATTTGCCCTTCTTCCATAATAGCTACTTGAATGCATTATTATACTTGGAAAATGGAAGAAGCAAAATAAAGAAAGCAGCAAGCTGGGAAGTGTGAAGCCATCAGACAGAACTGGGGGAAACAGTGAGCACTCCCCCAGGGAAAGTGTGGCCAGGAGGGCAGCCTCAGTATGAGCTGAGGCTGTGGCCCCATGATGGGGAGGCTACTCTCATTTAATGAGAGATCACAGGCAAGGCCAGTGGAGTGCCATAAAACTGCCACCTGGTTATACCTACCCAAACTGTTGTCACTGCTCGTGGGCCAGGAAGCAATTCTATCCCTCAGCTTCTTTGGACAGGAGTTGTCTGACTTTGCAGAAAGATCTACTTCCTCCTTCCTAATTTCTCGAACAAGCTGCATGCGGCATCTTGTGAAATCCTGAAAGGAAATCTTCCCATTTTCATCTGCTCCCAATTGGTTCATGATCTCAGCCACAGACTCTTCCATATTCAGCTGGCGACAGACCATTAGCAAGTCATTTCTGCAGAAGGGGTTGAACAGAAGAAAATGTGTTATGAGTGACATTTAAGCTAGAGAAACCGGTTAATGAAAAAAAAAGGTATTTCTTAAATATATTCACATACTAGACCTATTTTCAACTTTCTCATTGTTTCTAGAAAAGTGATAAGTGTATGAAAAAAACATGTTTCATTTGGGTTATTCTAAACAAAAACTCTATTATTTGGAATGGTGAGGCAACTTTTAATCTTTTGTTCTCTTTTTCTTCCTGTCTCCACACCCTTCTCTCCCTTTCTTTGTTTTGAAATTGAGGATTATAAAGTTCTTTCTTTACACCTGAAGAGCATAGCACTGTAATCTCACTGTAAGATAAAGTTTCAGAACATAGAACAGACATTATTTCTACTCTTGGCAGAGTCCAAAATCTAGTCAAGTTATAAAAGAACCAACAGAGATTTTAACAAGCTTGATTTTCAGCTTTCTGGACCAATCAGCTAACTTTAGTACTTGTTTAAAACATCATTTAATCTTGACTTTCGTGGTTCAATGCTTAGCTACCTTTGGTTTTTCCTGCTTTTGAGTATTTTCCACCTTCCCACAAGCAATCAGTGAGCCCTAAGACTAAGAGCAGGGATCAAAATCTCAATGTCTTCCAGGACTAGATTTAATGTAAATGTGTGAAGTGGATAGATCTAAGATAAGAGGGCTTGGTGGGGTCTGTGGCTGGACTAGAGAAGTGTACCCAGCCTACAGAGTCTCAAATTTAAAAAAAGAAAAATAAAAAAGAATTTCAAAAAGAATAACAAGAACAATAGCCCTATGCTGACCAAGAACATTTATGTGGAGGACATCGGTTTGATCCCTGACATACAAGTCTTGTTCTTTTCTCTCTACCTAACCTCCTTTAGCAAATATTTTGCTCATATTCCTCCAACTGCAGGTTTCAACAAAGGTCAAAGGACTGTAGAATTTAAGTGCTGGAAGAGACATTAGAAATTTGTTCATTGTCACAAACAAAGCTAATTAGTGTGCCTGTCTCAACATACTACCAAAGTTCAGTTATCTGGAGAATATAACCAGTTTGATGTTTGCTGATACCTGAAACCTAATCATGCTAAGACCACTCTTCAAGTCACCCTTCACAAATTCTGTCTCCTGGTCAATGTCACTATGGTCTCTCTTAAATTCCCTAGGCTCACAAAATTGTGGGCATTTTTAATATCTTCTCATTCACTCCTCCTTAACCCTAATTCTGTGCCTTGCACTCCCCTCCCCCACCTCTGCCCTTGTCCCCTTCCCCAAGTTTCCAGGGTCTGAGTTATCATCAAATTTAGGTTAGTCTTCTCCCTGAAATGCTTTTATACTTGCTCTTTATGGTGTTTCTAAATAAATGTAAAAGACTCCAAGACCTTTCAATTTAGGCCAGGCCTATGCCACCAGCCTTTTCAGCTCATCACCCTGCTTCCATATGCTATCCCATTTTCATGTTTTATAAAGAATTTTTACACATAGCTACATGTTTTATCTTCTGTGTACATGTGTGTCTGTGTCCATATGTATATCATATATATATATATGCCTCTGCATCTGTGTATACACACATACACATATACACATACACATACACACACATATATTTGTAAAGTAGATGCATGAGGATAGGAATAAATACATACATGGAAGTGGGTATGGCAGGTTAAATTATTAATATTAGTCCTAATATTTCATTATCCCACAGTAGTGTTATAAAAGTATACCCTTGCCTTGGTCTCAGGGCCAAGGACATTCATGGTAGGTGTGTCCTTTCCCATCCCTTAACTTCAGGCTTCACATCTAACTTGCTTTGGCCCCTCGGATATTACTGGACAAGTGCCTATACTGTTGAGCTTGTCCCCTTTTGCTTCAGTCATCATTAGGAGAAAAACATACCATGGTAGCCATTATCCCTGTATCTAGCCTGGGTCTCAAAATAAGCCACCCCAATCTATCTGAAGACTCATAGCTTAAGAAAAGTCATTCCTGCTGACCCCAAAATGTGTGATCAAAAGTAAGTTCTTATTGTTCATGCAAATTAAAGTTCATTCTTAAGCTCAGATTTTGTGATTTTTCTTCCATCAGTAGCTAATCGATAAACTGGAAAAATGTTTGTTTGGTTTTTAAAGTAATATTTTCATATAATATTTTCATATAAGACCTACCTGATATCCAGCCAGATTCATCCAAGAGTTAGGGATGATTAGGATTGCTAAAGCAGGAATACCAACAGAAAGAAAGGATCCTGCTTTTACTCTGAGTTCAGGGTTCAGATTATACTTTCTAAAATAAGGATTTCTTTTTTAGATATTTAGAGAATAGTCTTAAATTTAGGCTTAGCAAAAAATAAAGAGGTTTTCCAAATTCCAGAAGTTCATGTAATGTTAACATTAATATTCTCTGATTGGTAAAAATATGGTGTATTCATTTTTCCTGTTTGTGTATTTTCACTTTTCACAGTGTATTATACTACTTTCATAAATTGATATGTCATTGAAGGTTTTAGAATGGGGATAGTAGTAGTACCTACCTCATAGGACTGCTCTGAAAAGAAATGAAATAATACATAGAAAGCACTTAACATAGTTCCTGGCACATATTAACTACTCAATAAACAGTAGCCATTATTATGGTTGGTTTATAATTGTTGATCATAGATCTTTCATAATACCCCAGTTTCATGATTAGGGCTTTAAAAATGAATTGTGATCTGCTCAGGGGAAAAGAATACTGAACGGAACTGACTACCTCACTAAGTGGTACAATCTGTCCACAGAGGCCCACCCTTCCTCGCTGCTGGCAGCCCACTTACATATATTGGGCACCCTGGTGAGAAACTCAGCTCTATCCAGGCTTGAGAAGCCCCATTCTACAAGAAACAGCTGCAAAGAAGTAACTGTGGTCTAGAAATACCAACTCAGAGTAGAATGTGTAACACTGAATTTTAATTTTAAACGTGTAGGCTGTTGAGAGGCTGATATAAAAGATCAAAGCCAAAGTACATTCATTGCACTCTACCAAATTAAGTCAAATTGTAAGTTTTAAATAGAAGTACTAGTTTTTAAAAACTAAATTCAAGCTAAATTCTTTCAGTATAGAAATACAAAATTAACAATAATAACTAACAAGCCTGCAGGGGAATTACAATTATCCCCTGATATGGTGTGGATGTTCATCCTCTCCAAATTCCATGTTGAAATGTAATCTACAATGTTGGAGGTGGGGCCTGGTAGGAAGTGTTTGGGTCATGGGGGTTAACCCCTCATGAATGGTCTAGCACCATCCCCTTGGTGATGAGTGAGTTCTCTCCCTGTTAGTTCACACAAGAGCTGGTTGTTTAAAGAGGCCTGACACCTCCTCCCCTACCTTGCTCCCTCTCTTGCTATGTGACATGCTGGTTCCCCTTTGCCTTCCGCCATGATTGGAAGTGTCCTGAGGCCTTCACCAGAAGCAGATGCCAACATCATACTTCCTATACAGCTTGCAGAACAGTGAGCCAAAATAAACCTTTTTTCCTTATAAATTACCCAGCCTCAGGTGTTTCTTTACAGCCACGCAAGAATAGACTAACATGTCCCCATTTTACAGATTATGATATGACAGTTGAAAGAGTCAGAGACAGTATGAGGCACAGCCTGGAAATCTAAACCAAATCGGTCTGATTCTAGAGCTCTTGCCCTTTCCATGCTATCATCTAGCATCTCGGACATTAATAACAGGTACATTGTGGCATGAGAAAACAATTAGGGACAGCACTAACATGAGCAGCTTGATTATCAAAGGTCATGAATTAACAATGCTTTTATATCAAACCAGAAAATTACATTCATCTATACATGTGTTATCCTTCTGTGTTACACACGAATGAGAATATAAAGTTACATTTTGTTACCAACAAGATGAGAAAACAAAGTTACAGGAGTGGAAGAAAATTATAAAAGCTCTCCTTTATATCAAGAGCTAAGTCTGGAGAACTTGAATCGCAGGGTATTTCCATACGCCACCTTGCCAGGTTGTTACAAATGGCCTTCAATGACGTACAGTCCCCTGTGACTATGCCTCTTTACAGCATGCCTTTGCCATTCCTTCCATCAATAGGTGGAGGCTATTTCCCTGCCCTTGAATCTGGGCTGGCCTTGAGACTGGCTTTGACCAACAGAATGTGGTGGAAATAAAATTCTAGGATTCTGAACACACAGGCCTAAAGACACCTTCTAGCTTCCAATTTCAACTCAATGCCTCCCACTTCCATGCAGTCCTGGCAGCCTGCTCAGCCCCATGGTGGTCTTTTCCTTCTGATAACATTTAGTACCTGCACCAGTCATTTGGTGATTATTTACAGTTTTATGACAGCTTTTGGACTGTACTTAACTTTGATTTCTTTCTCTCTTTCTCTTTTTAAAAATTGTTTTCACATATTCAATCCTTATCTTCCCAATATGACCATGAGCTCCTGGCAGCCAGTGTTGATGCTACGTCAATTCCCTTTGAGATGTGTGCAGCACCCAGCACACCACCACGTGCACAGCAGACCCCATCACATTTGTTTTGATGGAATGATACATAAACTCTCAGAAGTTGAAAATGATCTTTCTTTTAAAGAGGGTCCCCACTTTGGATATTTTCCACTATATACCTGTCTTTGTATTTTCCCACAGAATGCAGCACACGGGATGCTCAGTAAGTATGAATGACCAATGGCCTCCATAAAACACTAATAACCCTGTAGCCTTTGTGACAGAACAGCAGGACATTTCTCTGCCCTAGGCAAGGAAAGTTTTTCAGAGGAAGAGATACTAAATTGAGACTGTCCAAAACTAAGATAGTCCAGCAGAGAACTACGTCAGTAGCAATAACAACATCATGTAAGTGTTCTGCCTTGAAAAAAAATAAAACTTTTGTATATTAGTTCAGAAAACACATATTAATTGTAGAAAATGTAGACAAGCAGAAAGAAAATACAGCTTACATGCAATCCCTTTACCTAGCAATAACCACAGTGAATATCTGGTGAATTACACAAAATTGTACTGAACATTTTTTCCTCTAAGTTGTTATTGTTACAAATGCTTTAAAAGGTGTTTCATACTCATATTCATGCATATATATCTTATCTTCAGATGATATCATCATAACATGAGAAAGAAAAAGACCTCAGTTTGTATCAGAGGAGCTGGCCAAGTCAGGCAATATTTAGCTCTTAGAGAACACCAATCACCAGACAGCAGAACTAAAATGACTTCAGTCATTTCAAGATTGATGCTTCTCACTCAAAACTGCATGGTTTCACAATGAACAGCTATTATTTTCTATATATAAAAGTCTTCTTTTTCTCTTGGCTATTCTTCCTTTAACTTATAAAGAAATTGAGTATAAAGTGAAAATTCAGTAAAACTATTTGTCATTCAAGTAAATTCGCAGCCTAACCTTGGGGATGTATAATGGGAAAGATGGGCTTTGGTCTCTCAGGCTCAGGGGCAGAGAAAAACACTATTCTTCCCCACAATGATAATAAATCCCAAACCCAGTTGGAATGAGGGCTATACAGAGGCAATTTAAGTAGTAGGTTGCATGCTTTTGTTCGAAATTCTCAACTAACAGAGACTCCTGGACCTAGTAGGTAGTCCAGAAATAGTTGCTCATGAAAGACTACAAAAAACATCTAAAAACTTATTTTGCCCCAAATCTTCAATTTGAGTCACACAAAAAATGTAATTTAGAAGTCTCTAATTTCAGTTCTACAAATATTGAAAGTATGAAAAATTATAATTAGGTCATAAAAAGTAACAGGTTTCCGGGCTATAGTTGGTAATTTCTGTGTATAGCTGTTGAACGGAATAAATGCATTTGCCTTTCTTTCATCATTGCTTCTTACGAAATAAGTAGAGTGAAGTACAAAACAATAAGCAAATAAGCAAACAAAACCATATTTAAGAAAAAAGGAGAAGAAGTTATTAAATATAGGAAATTTCAACAAATTTCAGAGAGATACAAAAGAGATGGGAGCATGATGATGGATGATACAGGCGCTAGAAATCCTTGCCTAGAATATGCAGCAGGGGAGCTGCTGGGTGGTACTAAAACGCTGAAGGTTCTGGGTTTATAGCCAGCCAGTGTGATGAATTGTGAGAATGAGAAGTGGGGCTGAAAACAGTGGCTGTACTTCCTTTTCCTAGCATGGAATAAGGAGATATTGTCTAAAGTTGGTAATCAGGGTTGGGCATAGTGGTTCATGCCTGTAATCCCAGCACTTTTAAAGGCCAAGGCAGGAGGATCACTTGAAGCCAGGAGTTCGAAACTAGCCCAGGCAACAAAGTGAGACATTGATCTTCACAAAAAAAATTGAAAAAATTAGCCAGGCATGGTGGTGCACACTGTAGTCTCAGCTACTTGGAAGGCTAAGGCAGGAAGGTCACTTGAGTCCAGGAGTTTGGAGGCTGCAGCGAGCTATGATTGTACTACTGCACTCCAGCCTGGGTAACACAGCGAGACCTTGTCTCTGGGGAAAAAAAAAAAAGCTGGTCATCAGGATACAGAAGTATTAGCATATTTTTCCGTGTTATGGAAGAAATGATCAGGAGAACTAGAAGCACAAATGGTACCAAGACTTTGCCTCTGGGGACTGGGCATGGGTGTGGAGAGGGAGGTAGGGCAGGAGGGTTGTGTTTTGTCACAAACTCTTCTGTACAATTTTATTTTGTTGTTTCCCATATGCATGAATAGTTTTTATTAAAGTAATGTTTTCTAATTTTAAAAAACCAAATAGATTATTAATGTAATTTGAGATGTGACAAAGATTGTATTTAGATAAAGAATTCCACAATGCAATAAGGAAAATATAACAACCCAGTAGAAAAATAGGTAAGGCTAGGCATGGTGGCATGTGCCTGTAATCCCAGCTACTTGGGAGGACGAGAAGGGAGGATGCCTTGAGGCCAGGAGTTCAAGGCCATAGTGAGCTACGATTGCCTATGAATAGCAACTGCACTCCAGCCTGGGCAACAAAGTGAGACCCCGTCTTTAAAAATAAAGAAAAAGTAAGAAAAATGGGCAAATGACGTGAACAGTCAACAGAAAAGAAAACCCCAATGGCCAATGAAGATATAAAAAGATTCCTAACCTCACTAAGTGTAAGGAAAACGTAATTTTAGAAACTGGATGCCATTTTAGTATCTAATGGATTGCCAAAAACATTAGTCTTACAATACCAAGTGCTGACAAGGAAACAGAAACTTACACATGGTATTGGTGGAAGAAGAGCTGGTACCACCTCTTGAGAGGACTTTGGCAACATCTAAAAAAAAAAAATAGACTCAAGCATACCCTTCAACCAGAAATTCAACTTTTAGTTACATGTGCTCAAGAAATTTATGCATAAATGGAGGAGACATGAACAATATCTGTAACAGCAAAGAATTGAGAAGAGGTTAACAATAATATTAATAGTCATATTTATAATAATAGCTAATATACACTGGATGTTTATTGTATGCCAGGGCTTGAGCTAGTCCTTTATATATATTAATTAATTTAATGCTCAGCACCACTCCATGAGGTTGATACCATTATTATCTCCATTTATAAGTGAGGAAATTGAGGAACAGAGATGTTAAATAACTAGTCCAGATGCCTATCAACAGAAAATACGTATATATACAAATTGAAGTGGCATCACATAATGAAATACAGTAGAATGTAGGTTTGAAAGAAATGCATCTACAATGTATCATCATAAAAAATCTCAAAAACAGTAGTGAGTAAAGACATCAAGTTGAAGAATGACATAAACAATATGACAGTATTAATCAAAGGTTTAAAAATATACAAACAATGCTATAAACTGTGTATAGATTTACACATAGGCAAGTAATAAAAACAAGGTCAAGAAGCATAAATCTCAACTGTAAAGAGGTGAGAGAGGGAGAAGAACAGGATTAGGGAAAGGCACAAAGGGGGCTTGACATGCATTTGTAATGTTGTTTTTAAGAGCTGTGGACAAATATAATAACTTCTCTGCAATCTGGGTATGGTACATATGTGTTAATTACATACTCTGTAACTTTCAATATTTAAAATGTCTCTTAATTTAAAAATCTAACATATATATAAAGCTGATTCAAAATAAGTTTGGTCTGAGGCTATAGTTGGTGGGGAAAATGTTTAAAATAATGTCATTCATATCAATAAGTGTTTACAGGACATGACCCTTGGAGTTAATCAAATTAGATGAATGATCCAAAATGTCATTTTGGAACTTTTGTTCATCCTTACAGACTAGAGAGCATCTGGTTATTTTCCTGGTATGATTTTTTAGGAGTGGAATTACTCATTGTTAAAAGGTTCGATCTCTCAATATAGTTTTCTCAACATCCTTCGAGAAACATCAAATTTATAGTCCCACTAGCAGTGTCTAAGCTGCTCATGCTTTGGCTATGTTTCTAGAGACAGTGGTCTAATTCCCTACATAGAGAGTATTCCCTATGTCCTCATTTTCTTTTCTGCAAAGGCATTCATAACATATAATCCCAGAGACACATTTCTTTCTTTCTCTTCAGTGCTTAATGCCGACTGCTACCGTCTTGAAACTCTTCCTTCAGTCTGTTAAACTCTGTCTTCTGGTTTCTCCCATCTCTGTATGAAAGGTCCATATCAGAATTCTTGTCCTTAAATACATGCTATCTTAGAGTCATATCCTTGGCCCCCTGTTTTTTCACTCTAAAACTCTCTACAGATAATCTAATCTAAATCTGTGGCTTTAATCTACCACTATGTATGGCTGACTACCAAATTTCTATCTTCAATTAAGTAGCAATCCATTTTCTACCGGGTAGATACAATTGACTGTCATATATTTATCTTGAACTCAAAGTCCTGTGCTTAATTCATCATCTCGTACCCTTTCCCAAATTTTCTCCTTCTACCTACATAAATTATACCATCCAGTCACCCATGCTGGAAATCTAGAAGTTATCTAGGATGTTTCTTTCTTGGTTATCCCCATACTCAATTACCAAGGACTGGAGCTTTTATTGTCTAAATAGCTCTCACATCCATTCTGTCCTGATCATCCCTACCTCTCAACATTTTCCACCTGGTTTACTGCATTGGTCTCCTAATTGGTCTCACTCTTTCCAACAGGCAGCCAACAAATTCTGTTACTCTTTCCTGCTTAAAATCCTTTATTTGCTCCCCACAAGACTTTTAGCTTCATACCCAAGTTTCTCACTTCATAGCCAAGGCCCATCAGAACATAGCTGGGCCTACCTCTCTAGTCTCATCTTCTTGCTGAAGTAGGTAGCCTTCATTTCAGCCACCAAATTTCTTTTAGCTTCTATAAACGGTCACTGTTATTTTACATGCTCCTGCTTTGCACATGTTTGTCCCTCTGCTCAGAACATCCTTTTCTTTCCCTTTCTTCAAACTCCAGCGCATGTTTCATAAGTCACTTGAACAGCGTCTCCTTCAGAAATCTTCTGTATCTCACATAACTCCCAGTCTAATTTGATAGCTCTTCATTATCTTATCAAAGTAATTGCTCAAGCTTTGATCACTTACCCCACTCTATAGTAATGACTGATTTATTTTATCTCACTTCTAGTAAACCAGAGGTTGGCAAGTAAGACCTGCAGCCAAATCTAGATCATTTCCTGTTTCTGTAAATCTAGTTTATTGGAACAGAGCATGCCCATTTATCTATGTAATATCTATGACTACTTTTTTGCTATAATAGCAGAGTTGAATCATTGTGACAGAGACCATATGGCCCACAAAACCAAAAATATATACTATATGACCCTTTACAGAAAAAGTTTGCAAATCTGTACTAGGCTGTAAATTCCTAGAGGACAAAGTTCATTCCTTGTTCATTATCTTTGAGTCTGTAATACCTGGTATACAGTAAGTGCTAAATAAATGCATAACAAATAAATGAATACGTGGGTAAATATAATGTTAGACTTGAGGTAAAAGAGGTGAAAAGAGAACCTAAAACATGAAAACTTTAATGCCATTTCTCCTGTACTTTTTGCACACTTCATTTTGTAATCACAAATTAAAACAAAACAAGTTGATATCATTAGGTTTTTAAATATCTTCTAGTATATATGTATGAAAGGAAAATAAAAACTTGGGACCCTAAATTCACTATGCCAAAAGAAAAAAAAATTAAGCTGAAAGCTGAGTCATGCAAGAAGCTGCCTTTCCTTTTGTTCCAAAGCAGATAGCTACAGATAAAAAGTTAAATATCTCCACAGGTAGCTACTCTATGTTCACCTTATCTTATTTAAAGTGCCAATTTACTGAGCACCAGGCGTATATGTAATTGACTATTCCCCTACCTGCTCCTTTTCTCTTGCAATATATGGATTCAGTAAGGTGACCATACCCTCCCTCTTTCCCCCCAGGCTGCTGTTTCCCTTTAAATACTGAAGCCTTCAAAATCCATGCACCCTTAACCTTGGCAAAATAAACTTCTAAATTGATTGAGACCTGTCTCAGATACTTTTTGGTTTATATATGCTAGGCTCCATACCATTCAAGTCAGTAATCTAAACTTTCTATATAAATAGATATTAATTATGATGCTCAACTCTTCATAATTGCCTGGGGTGATTAATTAAAATATTTTGATGCTTATGCTCCATGGCCCATGAAACTACATCAGAATGGTGGGGGTGGGGGACTGGGAAATGGGAGAGGGGAAGGCAGCATCAGTATTTGTTAAAAGGCTTCCTAAGTAGTTCAGAGAACTTCTGTCCTATATCAACAGTCCTAAGGAATGACGGTTTTCAGGACACTCAGGAGTCTTAGTGATCAAAAACAAACAAGGCTGGGTGCAGTGGCTCATGCCTGTTATTCCAGCATTTTGGGAGGCCGAGGCAGGAGGATTGCTTGAGCTCAGGAGTTTGAGACCAGCCTGGGCAACATGGCAAGACCCCATCTCCACAAAAAACACAAACATTAGCTGGGTATGGTGGCATATGCCTGTAGTCCCGGCTACTTGGGAGGCTGAGGTGAGAGGATCATTTGAGCCCAGGAGGTGGAAGCTGCAGTGAGCCCTCATTGTGCCATTGCACTCCAACCTGGGCGAAAGAATGAGACTGTCTCAAAAACCAACAAACAAAAAAACCGAGCCATGCACAGTGGCTCATGCCTATAATCACAGCAGTTTGGGAGCCCAAGGCGGGCAGATCATTTGAGGCCAGAATTCAAGACCAGCCTGGCCAACACGGTGAAACCCCATCTCTACTAACAATACAAAAAAAAAAAATAGCCAGATGTGGTGGCACACACCTGCAACCCCAGCTACTCGGGAGGCTGAGGCAGTGGATTGCTTGAACCTAAGATGCAGAGGGTGCAGTGAGTTGAGATCGCACCTCTGCACTCCAGCCTGGGTGACAAACCATATTGTGGTCATTTATGTACTTGCAAGATAAAATAAAATAGATTATTTTGAAAAAATCCTCTATAGAAGTAGGAAAACAAAAGGATTCCTCTGGAATTTAAGCTCCCCAAGGATGGAGAATTTTGTCTATTTTCTTCACTGTTGTATTCCCAATACCAAGAATGATACCTGGCATATAATAGGTACTTGATAAATAAATAATAAATGAATAGCAATTTCTTCTTTTGCTTTTGATCAACCAGAAGCCCATGATTCCAAATATTCCACTTAACTGAAATTTTACAAAAGAAGAAGGCAACCTGGCAGATACAGTATTCAGTGAATCAACAGATAACTTTCTTTAGGGGCATAAAAATTATATTCTACAATTTAAAATGGAGTTTTAATGTTAAAAAGGGAAACCAGAGAGACACTGCTATGGATAAATGCACCTCAGCCCCTTTTTAAAATTCAGCTTTTAATTAAAAAAAGGTCAGCTGTAGTCTGGAAACACATGTGATAATAACATGAAGAGTTATAAAGGAAAGGGAAAATCAATTCCAACATTACCTAAACAAACAAACAAAATGCCATATGACATGCATCTGAAGGAATTAACTGAATTCATCTTGGCTCCTCCCACTGTCTTAAAGCACTCACCAAGTCTGCCAAAGTAATTAACATCCTACACTGGCATGACGTTGAGCCCATGCATTCGTTCTCTCTCTTACTCTGTCACTCTGCGTTTCTAATAAAACATTCTGCTAGAAATGATGAAACTATTGGTCTAATTCTCATATCTGAAAAAACGCTTTTGGTTGTGGTTACCAACTTGAAAAAAATACAGAAAAATAGGAAAGACAAAACAAAAATCAAGATTGAAAGAAAGAATAAACATTTTAAGTCACCTAATTTATATTATAAAGATTATTTTCGAAATGTCAAGCCTAATGGAATATTGAAATATAAGCTTTTTCAATGGGGAAAAGACTCCCTGGTCAATAAATGATGCTGAGATAAGTGGCTAGCTATAAGTAGAAGAATGAAACTATCCCCTTACTTATCACCATACACAAAAATTAACTCAAGATGGATTGAAGACTTAAGTAGAAGACCCACAGCTATAAAAATCCTAGTAGAAAACCTAGGAAATACTCTTCTGAACATTGGCCTTGGAAAAGAATACATGACTAAGTCCTCAAAAGCAATTGCAACAAAAATAAAAATTGACAAGTGGGACCTAATTAAACAAAAGAGCTGCTGCACAGCAAAAGAAACTATCAACTGAGTAAACAGACAGCCTACAGAATGGGAGAAAATATTCACAAACTATGCATCCAACAATGGTGTAATATCCACAATCTATAAGGAGCTTAAATCAGTGAGCAAAAAACAAATAACTTCATTAAATAATGGGCAAAGGACATGAACAGACACTTCTCAAAAGAAGACATGCAAGTGGCCAGCAAACATGAAAAAATGCTCAACATCACTAATCATCAGAGAAATGCAAATCAAAACCACAGTGAGGTACCATCTCACACTAGTCAGAATGGTTATTGTTAAAACGTCAAAAAATAACATTTGTCAGTGAGGCTGTGGAGAAAGGGGAATGCTTGTGCACTGTTGGTGGGAATGTAAATTAGTTCAGCCACTGTGGAAAGCAGTTTGGAGATTTCTCAAAGAACTAAACATGGAACTATTTGACCCAGCAATCCTATTACTGGGTATATACCCAAAGGAATATAAATCATTCTACCAAAAAGACACGTGCACTTGTATGCTAATCACAGCACTATTCACAATAGCAAAGACATGGAATCAACATAGGTACTCATCAGTGATGGATTGGATAAAGAAAATGTACATATATACCATGGAATACCATGCAGCCATAAAACAGAATGAAATCATGTCCTTTGCAGCAACATGAATATAGCCGGAGGCCATTAACCCAAGTGAATTAACACAAGAACAGAAAACCAAATACCACATGTTCTCACTTATAAGTAGGAGCTAAACAATGGGTACACATGCACATAAAGATGGCAACGATAGACACTTGGGAGCTACTACATGGGAGAGGGAGGAAGGAGATCAAAGGTTGAAAAATTATTGGGTACTATGTTCACTATCTGGGTCATGGGTTCAATTGTATCCCAAAACTCAGCATCACGCAATATACCCATGTAAGCTTTTTTGTAAAACTAGGATTTCCAATAAGCAACTTTCTCAATATTCTTTATTTTGAAACCTATTTCAATTTATTTTGAAGTCTATTTTAACCCTGGGAATTAGTATTTGTAGTCTTGAACTGTACTGTTCAATATGGCAGCCAGTAGTCACAGGTGGCTGTTTAAGTTTACATTTAAATTAATTAAAATGAAATATAATTAAAAATTCAGTTCCTCAGTTGTACTAGATCAACAGCCACATTTCAGATGCTCAGGAGCCACACTGGACAGCACAAGTATAGAATATGTTTTGTTCATCACAGAAAGTTCTAACACTGGAAAAAATAAAATAGTCTACAATATCTTCAAATAGCTTCAGGCAATAGTATCAGTTAAGGAAGGAGATTATTTAAAATGTCAGTTATTGGCCAGGTGCGGTGGCTCACGCCTGTAATCCCAGCACTTTGGGAGGCCGAGGCAGGCGGATCACGAGATCAGGAGATTGAGACCATCCTGGCTAACAAGGTGAAACCCTGTCTCTACTAAAAATACAAAAAATTAGCCGGGCGTGGTGGCAGGCACCTGTAGTCCCAGCTACTTGGGAGGCTGAGGCAGAAGAATGGCGTGAACCCGGGAGGTGGAGCTTGCAGTGAGCAGAGATTGTGCCACTGCACTCCAGCCTGGCCGACAGAGCAAGACTCTGTCTCAAAAAAATAAATAAATAAATAAAAGTCAGTTATTATTAAGGTTATTTACTAAGTTATTATTCTAAGTAAATAAGGAAAATAGAAGCTTTTTTTCCCTCAGAACATAAAAACACTATTATAAATTTGTTAGTATTTTGCAGCTGATTTTCTAATTTTGGATTCATTTCTACTTATGGAACATATAAAAACTACTCACTTTTTGATTAAGGAAATCAGATTCAAATTCATGTCCAAATCACCATCCCCTTATGAAAACATTTTGGTTGAAAGATTTATAGGACTTCTGGGGCAAGCAGAAGGGTAAGGATGTTTCCTAGAGAAAGCACCAGCTTTGCCTTCTTAGATTTGAGTTACTGCAGTACTAATTCCTTCTGATGTTTGGCCTGAACTTTCTAAGAGGTCACAGAAATAATGAATAGCTAAGATCATTCACTGACATGATAGTTTCCCCTTTCCAGGTGAAACGTCAAGAATGACTAAAAGCCAACATTCAAGAAGACAGCATCTGCAAACAAGTGAAGTATTATGTTTACATGTTTTTTAACAGCTTTTTATTCTATAGTTCTTTTACATGTGACTGTTTCCTAATATTCTTACTCTTTATTGTTTTGGCCCTCTCCTTTTTTTCGTTTTTTTTTTTTTTTTTGAGATGGAGTCTTACTGTGTCGCCCAGGCTGGAGTGCAGTGGTGCGATCTTGGCTTACTGAAACCTTCCCCTCCCAGGTTCAAGTGATTCTCCCGCCTCAGCCTCCCGAGTAGCTGGAATTGCAGGCGCCCGCCACTATGCCCAGCTAATTTTTGTACTTTTAGTAGAGACAGGGTTTCACCATAATGGCCAGGCTGGTCTCAAACTTCTGACCTCAGGTCATCTGCCTTCCTCGGCCTCCCAAAGTGCTGGGATTACAAGCGTGAGTC
The DNA here is from genome assembly GCF_029289425.2 of Pan paniscus. Classification (NCBI taxonomy): domain Eukaryota; kingdom Metazoa; phylum Chordata; class Mammalia; order Primates; family Hominidae; genus Pan; species Pan paniscus. The sequence continues at coordinate 108,656,708 of NC_073253.2, forward strand.
ACCGCGCATGGCCTGTTTTGGCTCTCTCTTAATTTGATGTTTCCTATTGACACTGTAGTGAAAGAAAATACTTTAATGTATTTCCCCCTTGGATTATTTCTTTAAATCAGTAAATTAACATTTGGTATTAAGCAAGACTCAGCCTATCTTCACAATGATTTGTAAAAACTTCTCAAAAGCAGTCTCTGCCATTCTTGGGGAAAAATACTCATTCAGAGGCTATACAAAGTATTTTAGATATATTTTTTCATTTAATTCTCACAATAGCAGATCTTATTTTCATTTTACAGGGTCTATCAGTGCCTTGTAAAAGGAAATCTGTCCCAAATTCCTGGCACCATACTTGGTACACAGCAGGTACTTAAACAGCTTGGTGGGTGAATGAATGAACAAAGAGCACCTTTTTGTTAATCTCAGTGACAGATGTAGAATCTTACAGTGAGCACTCAGTAAATCCTCACTAATTGAATATTCTAGCAATAATGGTCAGTATGACAAATGAGTAAGTGGCTCTTAATATATCAGTGTCCTTCCAAAAATCCCACTAAAGCTAAGCAATGGACTCCAGATCCAAACATTATGTAAGGCAGTCATGTCTGAAAGATATAGAAAGAGGGAATACTTGGAAGAGGCCTAATACATAGGTTTTGGGGCAATAAAAGTATTTGGGAAGTGAACCACTTTTTAAAAATTTATTTCTAAGTGTATTTTAATAATACTTCCAGAATAGTTATTCCTTCAGATCATTTTAGGTCACACTTTTTATGGGAAAATTACACACTTAACACCATTATTATAAAAAGACAATTGCACCCAATTTCTTTCACCAGGGTAAAAAGATGTATATTACAACATGTATTTAATATATAAAAGATTCACAGTGTACTGTGAATGATAAACTTACAATTATGTTCATTTTTTCCATTGTAGAAAAGGAGTAAAGGTAGAACATAAAGCAAAATTTTTCATTAAGTACTACTCAATAGAATAACCAAGTCTAAGCAATGTTTTAGGCTAGGATCCAAAGGTGTACTTGACCCCTGGCTCTTTAAATTGAAGTGGCCCATCCACAGAGCCTGCTACCAGCCTTCTCAATCCTCTGTCCCTTGGTCTCATTGTCTTTCTCATTTAGCAGCCTTCTCAGTATTTCTTGCTTCCCACATCATTTGAACCTGTATGTCTGACCTCCGAACCTCCAGACTCTGCTCACACAGTTAGGGACTGTTGCATTCATACTGAGAATAGATGTTCCCAATGTTTATTTTGGCTCCTTGGGTCTTACCTTGGCCTGGACAGAAACCTAAACCTTTCCCTGAGGCTGAGACTGTGACATGTGCAAATTTCCCCAGGTTTTCTTATTTATATATATATATATTCTCCTCTAGAAGTTAAAAACTTTATTTTTGTATTTTTAAAATTTTACATATTTTTAAAATTATTATTACTATTTTTTTGAGACAGGGTCTTCCTCTGTCACCCAGGTTGGAATGCAGTGGTGTGATCATAGTTCACTGTAACCTCAAACTCCTGGGCTCAAGCGATCCTCCTGCCTCAGCCTCCCAAGTAGGTAGGACTATGGGGGCACAAAAACATTCTCAGCTAATTTTTTTAATTCTGTGTAAAGATGGGGTCTTGCTATGACGGCCAGGCTGGTCTTGAACTCCTGGCCTCAAGTGATCCTCTCGGCCTCCCAAAGAGGTGGGAATACAGGTGTGAGCCACTGCACCTGGCCTACCAAAAAATTTTTAAAACACTCAGCACATGGAGGATTTTTTCTAATTTCAAAGTGACCGCAATAAAGTTCTCCTAAATATCTTCCAAACTACTTTAGTTTTAGAAAATGGCATTAACGCAAAAATAATATGGGTGAAATGCTACTTTACACTTTTTTAAGGGTTAAAAAATGCAAATTTTTTTCATGTATAATATTCTGTCTTATTCTACTCACTCTCTCAGATTATAATCAAAATATTATAGCACAAGAAGCAAATGAGGGCTTGTAGTCTGATTACAGAAAGGAGAAGGAGGAGATTTAATGCAGCATAGGCAGCAGCCTCAGGCAAGAAATGTTGTCATTGTGTCTCACATCCTCAAGTATTACATGAAGATATCGCCCAGGCTGGAGGGCAGTGGTGCGATCATAGTTCACTGCAGCCTTGAACTCCAGGGTTCAAGTGATCCTTCTGCCTCAGCCTTCACACCCAGATAATTTGTTTAAAAATTTATTGTAGAGAGAGGTCAATTTTTAATATTAGATTCAATGCTGCCAAATTGCTATAAAAGATTTGAACACTTTTATGCTTTCAGTGTTCAAAGACTTTCATAGCAATTTGGCAGCATCTTGTACTTACCTTGCTGCAGATTGGCAAGAAAAGACTAGTCTGTGGCCCACTCTGAGTAGCACTGTTCTAGATGTCATGAATATGGCTAAAACTATCCCTTACCTTATAGATTAGAGACCAGTGTGGGAAGGAATGGCACAGAACAGCAACAATGCCAGTATTAGCCATGGTAGCTTGCCATCATTGTTTACTTTGACGTACCATTCTAAGGAAAGTAAGTGCACACTGTAAGAACATTTAAGTCTATTTCAGTATTCGTAAACACTGTATTGGGGAAACAACTCATAGTAATGCCATCAACGTTTTATATTTAAAATATACCTAAGTTAAAGTTAAATCCCAGAAATAAAAAATCCTTCAACTAACCACAATCGCATATTTAAATGAGTACTGTGAACTAGGTGTTCTACGTAATTAAACAAAAGGGGCTCTTCATGTTTCAGAAATTTGTAGTACAAATCATATCACAGATTATAAAGCATTCATCACAAGGAAGGAGCTTCTTCTGGTTTGGCCTGGATCTGTAGTGTTACAATAGTGGCTGAGAGAGAGGTGGTAAAGTTCCAGCCGGAGTAATAACAAGCTGTTTGGACAAGAAGGAGAGAAGAGGAAGGTGGGAAATGAAGGAGGAAAGGAAGCAGCAGAGGGAGCGAGCTGTAAGCCCCCAGCGGGATTGCCATCAGGGAGCCAAATCCAGGGGTGAGAATGTGAGGTCCAGTTAGTAGAGCGGCTCAATGGTAAAGTGATAGCTACATGACACCACCACCACTTTGGTTTTAAAAATGTCAAAACTTCAGTTTGTTTCTTTTTTTCTTTTTTTGAGACAGAGTTTCACTGTTGTCACCCAGGCTGGAGTGCACTGGTGTGATCTCAGCTTACTGCAACCTCCGCCTCCCGGGTTCAACCGATTCTCCTGCCTCAGCCTCCTGAGTAGCTGGGATTACAGGCACGGGTCAACATGCCCAGCTAATTTTTGTATTTTTAGTAGAGATGGCATTTCACCACATTGGCCAGGCTAGTCTTGAACTCCTGACCTCAGGTGATCTGCCCGCCTCAGACTCCCAAAGTGCTGGGATTACAGTTGTGAGCCACCACACCCGGCCCAGTTTGTTTCTTTATTTGAGGGTGAGAAGATGCCCTCCTATAATTTTGAAGTCAAGGAAACCTCTCTAATGTTTCTTTGCACTGCCAAAATTCACAGCTCTGAAACATCAACACTTCCCTTATTTCCCTCATCTATGAGGAAACACATAGAGAAATAAGTCTGTTTTCTTAAAAGCAATGCCCTCAAATGGCTGTAAAAGAATACAGTGGCCAGGATTGTGGGAAAATGAGTCCTGGTCACAGACAGAAAGTCACCAATGTAACACTGTGGCCAAGTTCAGAAAAAACGCCCACCAGTGACAAAGGCCAGATCTAGGGTATAAAAGCAAAGGTCACTCTCACAGCCTGCTGCAACATTCACTGCAGTTTGGCAGTCTTTGTCAAAATAAAAATTGTACTTGCTTTTCTTTTGGTTCAGCGATTCCATTTCTAGAAATGTATCCTAGAGATATGTTGATGACTGAACAGAGTTATTCAATGCAGCACTATTTATATTAGCAGAAGATTGGAAATCATCTAAATATCCACTGATGGAGGTCTGGTAAATAAATTATGCTCCATCTATACAACGCCATGAATACTAAACAGTCTTCCAAAATAACAAAGCAGCTCTGTATAATGGTGGCACAATATCCAAAATGAATCAAGTTAAAAAAAAAGGCAGGTGCAGATCAGTGCATGTCATACAATGATACATACAAAAGTAGTAGTAAAATATGTATCTGCAGGACTTGATGTGCACAGACTACATCTGGAAGGAGACCTACGGAGCTGCTACCAGTGACTGACTGTAAAAAGAGGACCATGTCTGGAGGACAGAGATGGGACAGAAGCTTACTCTGCCATTAACCTTTTTGAACACATTTGAATTTTTATTCATATGTATGTTTAAGGCATTTTTTAAAAAGCTACATACCAGCTCTATAGTGGCAGTCAGCATCCTGATATCTAAAAAGCAATGTTAGAGAAAAATAAGCCAAGGAACTTAGCTTTGGCATCCAGTGCCCTGCCAAGAAGAAAACCAAATGCCTCCTTACAGTGGATCAGCTTACAGGTTATTCCAGTTATTATCCTGTCAAGATATTTTAGTAGCTTGCAATTTACACTTGGCCTTGACAGTAGTTCACTTCAGTTGTCCAAAGTGTATCAGTTAATCTTCTGCAGGTGACTTATGTAATAAGAGCATCAGTATATAAGATATTTAAGCAGGATTTAATTACCTGGTAGTTGGAGAGAATTTGAATTCTTTTCACTCTCCAAATTTTGTAAAGATAAAAAAGGTATTAAAATCTGCCAGGCAAGGTGGTTTGGTAGGAAAAAACAGATAAAATATGCTGTGGGCCAGGTGTGGTGGCTTATGCCTGTAATCCCAGCACTTTGGGAGGCAGAGGCAGGAGGATTTCTTGATGCCAGGAGTTCAAGACTATCCTGGGCAACATAGGGAGACATCCACCCCCCAACCCCGATCTCTACAATTTTCTTTTTAAAAATTAGCCAGGCGTGGTGGCATGTGCCTGTAGTCCTAGCTACTTAGAAAGCTAAGGTGGGAAGATCCTTTGAGCTCAGGAATGCGAGCCTGCAGTGAGCCATGATGGCACCACTGCACTCCAGCCTGGGTGATGAGCGAGACCCTATCTCAAAAAAAAAAGAAAAAAGAAAAAAAAAGTTGTAGTTTTGTACCGTAAAAATACTTACTAATATTATTTCAAGTATTTAGCATATGTTTACATGACTACATTTTCCTTTTGAGCATCACTCTAAGATTTTCAATGCAAAGCATTATTTTTCTCCTGATGATCAGAAAATCAAAATGCTCTCTCTACTCCATCCCCCTTCTAAATAATTATGTCTCAAAAGCTACACAATTCAAGGGCTAATTACTTCCAACCAATATATAAATTAAAAGTTCACAGGTTCATCTTAGAAATAACAACTGAGAAAGAACATTCAAACTTGTTAAAAGCCTTACTTCTTGCCTGCACTATTGAATGTGCAATTTGTTCATCCTGAGAAATTATGATGAAGTTAAACACAAACAGCACTAAGTTAATTACAAACAAATCTTCTTCTCTGTAATTTACATTTTAGAATCCAGCTTTACACCATTTTATTTCCTTCCAGCTGAAGGAAAGACATTGCTAGCTTAAGATTGTCTTGGATGAGATCTCTGATTTTAATAAAAAATTAAGGCAGTCACAAATTCACTTATGCCATCGAATAATAATTCTAGTCCCATTGGAGAGTTATCTAAAATGACCCAAATCAGCCACATTTCTGTTGGCATATAATTAACTCCTGCCCATATAAATGTAACGCAGATTCTCCTCCAGCTGAAACTGTCCTGGTCCTCTGCCCTCTCCACTGAACCAGCAATAAAAAGAGTTCTCTATAATCCTATTTTTAGTCTACATCTATACTCACTAATGAAAGTATAATTAAGCCATCTTTTTTTTTCAAATCGATCTAAATATAGCTGGCTATTCATTCAGAATAATATTTGAAAAACACTTTTCACTTATAGAAAAGCAAATGAGGAACAAACTAAGAAGTAAAAGATAATGTTTACATTTGAGGCTTTAAAGTTACACGCATCTTACAAAGAGAATTTAGAGTCACTGATATCCTACCAGTAGGTTCAACCAGAAGTCCTGCATGCAGAGAACCTCAGTGAGGTTTGCGTGGATCTCCAAGAAGAGATATCAAAGGTGGGAGCAAGTGCCGTCCTTAGGCCTGCCTTAAAGGTTCTACACCCCTTGAGCCTGGCCCATCTGGCTCAATATCAGTTGTAGCAGAATAGATAAGTAAATAACTATTTATATACTTAGTGAGAACAGATGCAGCCCCTAAATATAAATTTGGAAATCCTGGGCAACATAAGAAGTGCTTATAATAAACTGCTTAAGATAAAAAGGCAGAAAAAAATTTGTTATCTACAGTGCTTATAACTCTAGAGTAAGTTAAAATAATTATTATTTATTGGACACATACTTTGTGCTCAGCAATTGACATAATCCTCTTAATAAACATGCAAAGAGGTTAAGTAACTTGCCAGCTATAAAGCAGTTGAGCTGAGACTGAGTCCAAAATCTACCTGATCTCAAAGGACCGACAGGAAATGTTAAAAAATGAAAACACTTTAAGGAGAAACTGGGTGGTAAGTGTATTATGGCATTAGGCAGAGTGGAAAGCATTCTTTATGCTCAGATAGGGTGAAATCCTACCTTTGCTATTTTCTAGATGTATGACTGAACCTCTCTCAGTCTCTACAACTGCATCTGCAAAAACTGCAAAAACTGGGACCATTTCCTATTCAGGATAATATCTGAGCAAGTGGTGAGCCAGTGCCTCCCCTGCAGCAGGCTCCACAGTACTGCTCCTGTACTCACTCCACCAAGCATCACCTGCAGGTTAAATAATTTTAGACTTGCAAGTTATCTCTGCATTCATTTGGTTAAACTCCCTCATTTTTAAAAATTTTTATTTTGCTTTGAGTCCTGGAATACATGTGCAGAATGTGCAGGTTTGTTACATAGGTATACGTGTGCCATGGGGGTTTGCTGCACCTATCAACCTGTCACCTATATTTTAAGCCCCGCATACATTAGCTATTTGTCCTGATGCTCTCCCTTCCCTCACACCCCTCCCACCCCAGAAGCCCCTGTGTGTGTTGTTCCCCTCTCTGTGTCCACGTATTTGCATTGTTCAACTCCCACTTACGTAAACTCCCTCGTTTTTAAGAGTAAGAATCTTGAAATGAAAACTTAGCCCAGACACTAAGTTACTGGCTAGTTAGTGCCAAAGCTAGGACTAGAATTTAGGTCTCCTAACTTCTTTCCACCTCATTAACAGGCCTAGTTAGAAGGGAACAGAGGAAAAGCAAAGGGAGATATATTAACACAATCTCCTGATATAACCCCAGCAAACAACCTCAAATCATCTGAAAGGTAGATATCTTTCATACAACCTGGACAGATAAGGTTCCTCATCTCACTTCAAACACTTTAATTAGTTGGTTTCTCAAAGTACAAGTTGTACCTTAGGTCTAAGATAGAGGAAGGCAAACTTCTGGAGCAACAAAAATAAACTTAACATATATAGTTTTGCCCTGTGTCTCAGTTTTTCTGAATTCTATCTCTGGCATACACACGATACTAATTTCCATATTTGTTCTATTTTCAAAAGAAAAAAGAGGGAAGGGAAAGATGTTCTGGGATCAAATACAAGATCGTTTTCTTGGAGATACAACATGTACTGTATTATACTAAACACTACAAACTTTAAAGGAAACGTGTTAAATTCTTTTTAGCCCAACCTTTACCTGACAATGAATTATCCTCACTGGCCCGTTGAGTGTGAAACAAATGCTCCACAGAATATACCTAGGGCTGAGGTTCTTAAAATGTAGTCGTGAGACCAGCAGCATCAGCATGACCTGGGAACTGGTTGGAAATATGAGCTCTCAGGTCCAAACCCAGACCTACTGAATGAGACTCTTGAAGTGTTTCCCAAGTTCTCCAAGGTTTCGATTAGAGCTAAAGGTTGATAACCACAAATGTAGACAAATCATCAAGGTGGTTTTATCATGAATATTGGTTGTTTTGGGGGTTCTCCTAGGGGTAGTGCCTTCAAACTGCTCCTTAGGACTTAGTAGAGCAAGGGAGCAGGAGATAGATCAACATGTACCAGGCTTCAGGGCAGATGGCCTAGCCTGTCCCTACCATGTTTGTCTGTTTCATATATAAGGCTACAGACTAAGTAAGGCTTTATTTGAATGAAGTTTTCACAGCTTAAACAAAAGTTTGAAACTCACTGTTTAGAGATTTTAAGCAGCTTAGGACATGGATCAATTTTAGTGCCTGCTAAAGAGTAATAAATGCCAATTTATCAGTCAGAGGGTCCTTTGGTGCCTTTAGGCTGGAATAGAAGGACCAGGGGCCCTGAAGCAACACAGAGATTGAGATTCCCACTGCATTACCCTATATTTGTCTTTCTCCTCTGCACTTAAAAATGTAAAATGCATATTAGCACTTGTCTGGAATGTGGCTAACTATAAAAGACATTTCAGGAAATGTGCTCTGATTTTCATTTCCAGACCTTCTTAACATAAATTGAAGTCTTATCACAAAAGCCCCATTCTCACAAACAACAAAAATGCAACATCCACAGATTCTATTAATAACACTGTTAAATACTTTTTTTTTTTTAGACAGGGTCTTGCTCTGTTGTCCAGCCTGGAGTGCAGTGGTGTGATCACGGCTCACTGCAGCCTCGATCTCCTTGGATCAAGAAATCCTCCTGCCTTAGCCTCCCAATTCTGGAACCACATGCGTGCACCAACACACCTGGCTAATTTTTAAATTTCTTGTAAAGATGGGGTCTCACTATGTAGCCCAGGCTGCTCTTGAACTCCTGAGCTCAAGCAAACCTCCTGCCTTGGCCTCCCAAAGTGGTGGGATTACAGGCATGAGCCAGTGTGCCTGCCTTAAATATTTGAATGTTACACATAAACCATTAGGATAATTCTTACCAATTAAGATTTAGGAATTTTAAAGAAAAATAAGAATCATGTACTCTCTCATTCCCACCCCACTCCAATACTAAGGGCAATTTATGTATCAGATAGTGAGGATAAGGATATTTAGTCTCTGTCCCTTCCTATACTCGAGACTACAGTCTCACATTTTGTGGTCAAAAATAAAACATATGCTCACTATAAAATTTTATTTTAATATGGAAAATAGGAAAAGCAAAGAAAAATTATCTATAATCATATTTTCCATTAAAAACTTGTATATTCTTAAAGACACTGTTCCAGGGAAATATCTATATATTGATAGATACAGAAATATAGTTCTACACTTATGTGTGTGGATCTGTCTATGTAACGGAATTTATTTCTCAAATGACATACCCATGTCTCTGTCTCCATATAACTTCCCCCAACGGGACCTTGCTGAACATACTGTTTTATAACTAGTGTACTCCATGTAGCAAAAAATCATAAAAACCTTTCCATGTTAAGAAATATGGTTCTGCGTATGGATATGCTATACCTATACAAGGGATACCTTGTGGATATCCATTATGGATTTTTATATCCATTTAACATCATATTATGTTGTATCTATACAATGGATACAATGGATATCCACAAGGTATCCACTATATAGATATAACATAATATGATTTTAAAATTTATTTAATTGGTAACTTCCATCATGTATTTCTTATAAAAGTGCTGTGATAAACATTGTTGAACACTTGTCTGATCAATTCGGTAGGTTAAATTCTTAGAGTTAGAGTTCACGAGTCAAAAAAATTATTCTTGGCTGGGCGTGGTGGGTCATGCCTGTGATTCCAGGGCTTTGGAAGGCTGAGGTTTAAATATCTGACACTGCGGGATAGTAAAATGAATTGTGCTACATCTGCATAATGAATTATTATGCAACTCTTATTTTTAAATTATACTTTAAGTTATGAGGTACATGTGCACAACGTGCAGGTTACATAGGTATACTTGTGCCATGTCGGATTGCTGCACCCATTGAGACGTCATTTACATTAGGTATTTCTCCCAGTGCTATCCCTCCCCCAACGCTCCACCCTACAACAGGCCCTGGTGTGCGATGTTCCCTGCCCTGTGTCCATGTGTTCTCGTTGTTCAATTCCCACCTATGAGTGAGAACACGTGGTGTTTGGTTTTCTGTCCGTGTGATAGTTTGCTCAGAATGATGGTTTCCAGCTTCATCCATGTCCCTGCATAGGACATGAACTCATCCTTTTTTATGGCTGCATATATTCCATGGTGTATATGTGCCACATTTTCTTAATCCAGTCTATCATTGATGGACATATAGGTTGGTTCCAAGTCTTTGCTATTGTGAATAGTGCCACAATAAACATACACGTGCATGTGTCTTTATAGCAGCATGATTTATCATCCTTTCGGTATATAACCAGTAATGGGATTGCTGGGTCAAATGGTATTTCTAGCTCTAGATCCTTGAGGAATTGCCACACTGTCTTCCACAATGGTTGAACTATTTTACACTCCCACCAACAGAGTAAAAATGTTTCAATTTCTCCATATCCTCTCCAGCATCTGTTGTTTCCTGCCTTTTTAATGATTGCCATTCTAACTGGTGTGAGATGGTATCTCATTGTGATTTTGATTTGCATTTCTCTGATGACCAGTGATGATGAGCATTTTTTCATGTGTCTGTTGGCTGCATACACGTCTTCTTTTGAGAAGTGTCTGTTCATATCCTTTGCCCACTTGTTGATGGGGTTATTTGTTTTTTTCTTGTAAATTTGTGTAAGTTCTTTGTAGATTCTGGATATTAGACCTTTGTCAGATAAGGTAAAAAGCATGCATTCTCTCTAAGTTTCAGGAGCGATTTTTTTTTTCAGGAGTAATTCTTAACTCCAACCACCTACAATGTCACCCACAATCTATAATCAGAGATTTTTACACTTTAATTAAAAGATTCATAAAAACAGCTAACCTTAAAAAAAAAAGCAAAACAAAAAAAATTTTCTCCCATTCTGTAGGTTGCCTGTTCACTCTGATGGTAGTTTCTTTTGCTGTGCAGAAGCTCTTTAGTTTAATTAGATCCCATTTGTCTATTTTGGCTTTTGTTGCCATTGCTTTCGGTGTTTCAGTCATGAAGTCCTTGCCTATGCCTATGTCCTGAATGGTATTCCCTGGGTTTTCTTCTAGGGTTTTTACAGTTTTTGGTCTAACATTTAAGTCTTTAATCCATCTTGAATTAATTTTTGTATAAGATGTAAGGCAGGGATCCAGTTTCAGCTTTCTACATATGGCTAGCCAGTTTTCCCAGCACCATTCATTAAATACAAAATCCTTTCCCCATTTCTTGTTTTTGTCAGGTTTATCAAAGATCAGATAGTTGTAGATGTGTGGTGTTATTTCTGAGGCCTCTGGTCTGTTCCATTGATCTATATCTCTGTTTTGGTAGCAGTACCATGCTGTTTTGATTACTGTAGCCTTATAGTATAGTTTGAAGTCAGGTAGCGTCATGTCTCTAGCTTTGTTCTTTTTGCTTAGGATTGTCCTGGCAATGCAGGCTCTTTTTTGGTTCCATATGAACTTTAAAGTAGTTTTTTCCAGTTCTGTGAAGAAAGTCATTGGTAGCTTGATGGGGATGGCATTGAATCTATAAATTACCTTGGGCAGTATGGTCATTTTCACAATATTGATTCTTCCTATCCATGAGCATGGAATGTTTTTCCATTTGTTTGTTTCCTCCTTTATTTCGTTCAGCATGGTTTGTAGTTCTCCTTGAAGAGGTCCTTCACATTCCTTTTAAGTTGGATTCCTAGATATTTTATTCCCTTTGTAGCAATTGTGAATGGGAGTTCACTCATAATTTGGCTCTCTGTTTGTCTGTTATTGGTGTAAAGGAATGCTTGTGATTTTTGCACACTGATTTTGTATACTGAGACGTTGCTGAAGTTGCTTATCAGCTAAAGGAGATTTTGGGCTGAGATGATGGGGTTTTCTAAATATGCAATCATGTCATCTGTAAACAGGGACAATTTGACTTCCTCTTTTCCTAATTGAATATCATTTATTTCTTTCTCTTGCCTGACTGCCCTGGCCAGAACTTCAAACACTATGTTGAATAGGAGTGGTGAGAGAGGACATCACAGTGTTGTGCCAGTTTTCAAAGGGAATGCTTCCAGGTTTGTCCATTCAGTACGATATTGGCTGTGGGTTTGTCATAAATAGCTCTTATTATTTTGAGATATGTCCCATCAATACCTAGCTTATTGAGAGTTTTTAGCATGAAGGGCTGTTGAATTTTGTCAAAGGCCTTTTCTGCATCTATTCTTTTTTCTCTAACCTTCTCTTCTTGCTTTATTTCATTAATTTGATCTTCAATCACTGATACCCTTTCTTCCACTTGATCGAATTGGCTGTTAAATCTTGTGCATGCGTCACGTAGTTCTCGTGCCATGGTTTTCAGCTCCATCAGGTCATTTAAGGTCTCCTCTACACTGTTTATTCTAGTTAGCCATTGGTCTAATCTTTTTTCAAGGCTTTTAGCTTCCTTGTGATGGGTTCGAACATCCTCCTTTAGCTTGGAGAAGTTTGTTATTACCGATCTTCTGAAGCCTACTTCTGTCAGCTTGTCAAAGTCATTCTCCGTCCAGCTTTGTTCCATTGCTGGCGAGGAGCTGTGATCCTTTGGAGGAGAAAAGGCGCTCTGGTTTTTAGAATTTTCAGCTTTTCTGCTCTGGTTTCTCCCCATCTTTGTGGTTTTATCTACCTTTGGTCTTTGATGTTGGTGACCTACAGATGGGGTTTTGGTGAGGCTGTCCTTTTTGTTGATGTTGATGCTATTCCCTGTTGTTTGTTAGTTTCCTTCTAACAGTCAGGTCCCTAAGCTGCAGGTCTGTTGGTGTTTGCTGGAGGTCTACTCCAGACCCTGTTTGCCTGGGTATCACCAGCAGAGGCTCAGTTGGAAATGCAGAAATCACGTGTCTTCTGCGTTGATCACGCTGGGAGGTGCAGACTAGAGCTGTTCCTATTCGGCCATCTTGGAATGGAACTATGCAACTCTTAAAAAGAATAAGGTCCCGGCTTTTCTGTATGCTTAAAAATGTTCATTTAAACAATGTTAGAGAGCTGGGTGTGCTGGCACACACCTGTAGTCTCATCTACTCAGGAGACTGAAACAGGAGGATTGCTTGAGCACAGGAGTTTGAGGTTGTAGTGTGCTATGATCACACCTGTGAATAGCCCCTGCACTCCAGCCTGGGCAACAAGAGATCCCATCTCTTAAAAAAAAAGTGGCAGGGGGAGCAGGTGGCTAAAGAACATGGCAGCTATATATGTATTGATATGGAAAAGTTTCTAGTAATAATTGTTATGTAAAAATGCAAGGTACAGAGTGTTTACAGTATATTCTACATACATATATATCTATACATAAATGCATGTATATGTATACACATAAGCATGTTCATGGACAACCATTAAAAGGGTCCATAAGAAACAGGTAATGGTAGATGCCCTTGGACAGTTAGATGAAGTGGCTAGAAAACAAAATAGCATGAGAGGAGAGAAATATACTTTTCATTTTAAATAATTTTTAATTCTGGAATTTTGTACCACATACATATATTACTTCTTCAGTAATAAACAGATAAAATTGATATCTCATTTTATTTTACATTTTTGACAATTAAAATAAATTGTCAAAAATAATGACAATTATTTTTGTCAACAATTTGCAAATTATTGATAAAATTGGTCAATAATTTTATTTACATATTGGATTTACATATTGGTCATTGCTGTTTCTTACCATGTGAATTGCCTTTTTTTTTTTTTTTGAGACGGAGTCTTGCTCTGTTGCCAGGCTGGAGTGCAGTGGCACGATCTCGGCTCACTGCAACCAATTTCTCCCAGGTTCAAGTGATTCCCCTGCCTCAGCCTCCCAAGTAGCTGGGACTACAGACGCATGCCACCACGCCTGGCTAATCTTTTGCATTTTAGGAGAGACTGGGTTTCACCATGTTGGCCAGGATAGTCTCAATCTCCTGACCTCATGATCCGCCCACCTAGGCCTCCCAAAGTGCTGGGATTACAGGCGTGAGCCACCGCACCCAGCAGTGAATTGCTTTTTTATGCTCCTGCCTAATATATACCTTTCCAAAATGCCTACAATTGTTTTAAAATCTACAGGCATTTTAGGAAAAGTCCCATACTTCATAAAGCAGAGCTGCTTGTTACTAAGCTACCAGTGGCCATGCTTTCATTTGGGGAAATGCTGTTATGGCTTTAACCATTGTTGCCTAAGAGGTCAGTGATTTCCCTGTGCACCAGTGCAGCAAAGGAGGTCCACTGAGGCACCAAATAGTTTCCCATTTGAAAAGCCACAACCATGACAAAACTTGGAAAGAACTTTTCATCTTGGAGTTCTAAAAGCCAATGACATTAAAGTGCATTTTTCTAGATTTCTTATGCACAGGTGTAAGGGACAACATCAAAATGTCATACAAGGCCAGGCACGCCTGTAATTCTAGCACTTTGGGAGGCTGAGGCAGGGGGATTGCTTGATGTCAGGAGTTTGAGACCAGCCTGGGCAACATGGTGAAACCCTGTCTCTACAAAAAATACAAAAATAAGCCAGGTATAGTGGTACACACCTGTAGTCCTAGCTACTCAGGAGGCTGAGGTAGGAGGATCACTCACTTGAGTCCAGGAGATCAAGGCTACAGTGAGCTGAGATGGTGCTACTGCACTCCAGCCTGGGTGACAGAGTGAGACACTATTTCCAAAAAAAAAAAGTCATACAAAAGTGAAAATAAGAAATAATTTTCCTAGTGTCACTTATAAAGGATATGAGACTTAAATACTACAGAATTTAGAAGGTGACTGCATACTGTTTGCAGTCATTTCCTCCCTCATGTCTTTTTTGGAGATATAGCATCTAAAGCTACATGTTGGATTTGTGTAAGGCCTACTTCTTTTTTCCCCTCTATTTGATAGAGGCTTCAGGTATGATCTCAATTTTCAAATTCAGCAGCACAAACTCAAATCTAATGAACCCCGTTTAAATAGGGGTACACGTTGTGCACATGTACCCTAAAACTTAAAAGTATAATAATAAAATAAAACAAAAATAAAAATAAAAAAGAAAAGAAAAAAAGGTGAAATATGTTATATGAATTATATCTCAATTGAAATAAAAAAAGAATTCATTCATTGTGCCAAAGTTTACCTAAATCTTATATTTAAGATTAAATATAAGATTAAATATACATATGTTTAAATAGACATATGTTCATCTTCCCAAGCAGTGGGAGACCCCAGCTTAGCACACTTTCCTTCTTTTCTGCCAACCTCCAGCCATGTGAAATTTCTTTACCCAGTTAAGCCTTGGTTTGGGCAAGTGAAAAAGGGATTAAAAATATCCACCTCAGAAGTGTATTGTGAAGATTAAGGAAATACTGTATGTAAAGCTTTTATGGCAGTGCCTGGAACCTAGAAAGCACCTAACAAGTGGCAAAATCTTCATCATTATCATCATCATCATCATCATCATCATCAAGATGAGTACAAGAAAGTAGCCATTTAGCAAAGTGAAAGCAGAACAGACAGAAAACGTATATGAATCTATTACCACAATTATGGGTAAAAAGGGCCTTTAATTATTTCCTGACAAGTTGCAGACAAAACCAATCAAAAAGCAATGAGTTTCCATGCTGCATCAAGCAGCACCGCATCACAGAGCTCCTCTTCGTGTCTCTCCCAGAACATCACAAAAGGCACAACCAACCAAAGAGGGATGTGTACTTGCAGGAGAACTGAACAATTAAGGGTATGCAACTAACAGAAATGAATTCATTGGGAAAAAGTTTGGCAATTCCTAAGAACGTTAAACACAGAATTACCATGTGACCCAGCAATGACACTCCTAAGTATACATATATCCAAGAACACGTATCTGCTAATAGGTATGAGGTTTCTTTTGAAGGTGATAGGAATATTCTTTTTTTTTTTTTTTGACACAGTCTTGCTCTGCCACTCAGGCTGGAGTGTGGAGTGCAGCGGCGCTATCATAGCTCACTTCAGCCTTCAACTCCTGGGCTCAAGGGATCCTCCCACCTTGGCCTCCCAAGTAGCTGGGACCATAGGTGCATGCCGCAACACCTAGCTAATTTTTTACTTATTCTTCTTCTTTTTTTCTTTTTTTTTCTTGGTATAGATGGGTCTCGTTATATGCCCAGGCTGGTCTCAAACTCCTGGACTCAAGCAATCCTCCCACCTCAAGCTCCCAAAGTGCTGGGATTACGGGTGTAAGCCATCATACCCCGTTGTGATAGGAACAGTCTGAAATTTGATAATGGTGGTGGCTGCATAACACAGTAAATATATTAAAAACCACTGAATTGTGTACTTTAAAAATGGTGAAATACAATAGCAAAGACTTGGAACCAACCCAAATGTCCAACAATGATAGACTAGATTAAGAAAATGTGGCACATATACACCATGGAATACTATGCAGCCATAAAAAATGATGAGTTCATGTCCTTTGTAGAGACATGGATGAAACTGGAAACCATCATTCTCAGCAAACTATGGCAAGGACAAAAAACCAAACACCACATGTTCTCACTCATAGGTGAGAATTGAACAATGAGAACACATGGACACAGCAAGGGGAATATCACACACCGGGGACTGTTGTGGGGTGGGGGGAGGGGGGAGGGATAGCATTAGGAGATATACCTAATGCTAAATGACGAGTTAATGGGTGCAGCACACCAACATGGCACATGTATACATATGTAACAAACCTGCACGTTGTGCACATGTACCCTAAAACTTAAAAGTATAATAATAAAATAAAAATAAAAATAAAAAAGAAAGAAAAGAAAAAAAGGTGAAATATGTTATATGAATTATATCTCAATTGAAATAAAAAAAGAATTCATTCATTGTGCCAAAGTTTACCTAAATCTTATACTTAAGATTAAATATAAGATTAAATATAAAAATCTTATATTAAGATTAAATCTTAAATATAAAAATCTTATATTAAGATTAAATCTTAAATATAAGATTAGGCAAAGTAATTTAGAAAAATTATTTTATGCTATCCATAGAAGAAAAAAAGCAAGTGCAACAACAACAGCACCAAAAACAAGTTAGACGCAAAGAATAACAGTTAAAAGGAAAAAAGAAATCTGACAGCATTTGCCACTTGTAAAAATTTCTGTTATATGAAGATTATATCAAACAACTCAGGACAAACATTTTTGCCTTATCCCTTGAGCAACTTTGTAAGGTTTTTTAGTTTACTTCAAGGGATAACACTTCAAGCAGGGATCATCTCTATGAAATAAATTTTAATATACAAACCTGACAGTAATTCTTCTTCTCTGAAAGACACACTACAGATTCCCAAAACTGAAGTTTGGAACCAAAACCAAGAATCCACGTGACAGCAGGCCCAGAGGTGGACCTTCCACTGCACACCAGTGTGCTTATAAATAGGAAGAAGTATTATTCTATTTTATAAATATAAAGGACATGTTAGTCTATTTTCCCAAGGGTCTCTCAAATCGGGCCTGCCATTAAGCCTATTAACCCAGTTTTTTCATACCAATGATAGTAGGCAGGGAGGACGGCAGCACAACTATTTTCTGTTTTTCCTCCTACACTGACTTTTTTCCTGCTTAACTGCCTTTCCAGGGATATATCAGGCAGTTAGCTCTTTTTGCTATTTGGAATCAAAGGATTCTAAGCACTAATGTTAAATATAATATATTCAAGCTTCTAAAATACTCACTGACTTTACATTATAAATCAGTAATTTGAACTTTATAAAAGTTTACAATTAGTAGAAATTCCGCAAAAGAATTTTATTTATTTATTTATTTTTTTGAGATGGAGTCTCGCTCTGTTGCCTAGGCTGGAGTGCAGTGGCACGATATCAGCTCACTGCAACCTCTGTCTCCCAGGTTCAAGCGAGTCTCCTGCCTCAGCCTCCTCAAGTAGCTGAGACTACAGGCACGCGCCACCATGCCCAGCTAATTTTTGTATTTTTTAGTAGAAACAGGGTTTCTCCATGTTGTTCAGGCTGGTCCTGAACTCCTGACCTCATGTGATCTGCCCGCCTGGACTCCCAAAGTGCTGGGATTACAGGTGTGAGCCACTGCACCCGGCCTCTGCAAAAGAATTTTAAATATGACCTTTACCCCCACTGGATTTTCCTGGAATAATTATTTCAGCAAACTTCCCTAGACTTACTGCTCAGAGAAAATAAAACTCTTTAATTTCATAACATTTCTAACTGGTCAGAGAATTAACATATTAATGGTCCATCCTCTGTTATTCACACATATTAAGACTTTCCTAGGCAGTATGATTC
Organism: Pan paniscus; assembly: GCF_029289425.2. NCBI lineage: Eukaryota > Metazoa > Chordata > Mammalia > Primates > Hominidae > Pan > Pan paniscus. Next base: position 108,675,066 of record NC_073253.2, read on the forward strand.
TAACAAGGCATCAATACTTTTTGTATCCCCATCTGTTAACTATAAAAACTTCACTTTTCCAAGCTCACATTTACAAGACCCTTTCGCTCATCTGGGTCAGACTGTCTGCGACAGTAGGAAGGACCCAGCCTCTCTTCCTGTGACTCTGTTCTACCAGTTTTCACTTCATTTTCCCCACTATTTCTGCTAAATAAACATCCACGGAGCTAATGTATATCCTTGGATCTAGCTGCTGACTCCTTCCCCATTGCCTTTGTCAGTTAATTTCTATTTTCACTCAATTCCACGCTCCATGAGGCTCTGGAGTCCTTGAAATAGTCAATTTCCTAGGCTCCAGGGGTAATTTGCTATTTTCTTCACCATTTCCCAGTTCCCTGGGGTCCTTCCATTGCTAATGCTAGTGACAGTATAAATAAGAATATGATAGTAAGATTGCTTCATATAAATGTTTTTGCCACTTTTTCAGCTTTTACTGAGGTATTTGAAGGCCAGAGAAGACAGAATATAAATTAGTGAATCCCTAACAGCAGCAATAAAATGATAGTTAATTCAGTCAGTGCTGTGTTGGTGAAGGTTTAACAATAGGCTCTCTGGGGAGAAAAAGCCTTGATTTGGAGCATTTGCTGATTTCCATGGTAAATACACTCCGGCCATGGTTGATTTGAAGCTATCATTGTCACATCACTGAATATGACATCTAGTGAGGAGACTGATTAGAGATGTGCTGTACCACACCATGATACAGTATTTCCACCATACAGATACAAGAGATATAAACAGCCCCAAGAGCATGGATAACTGTAAATATAGTAAAATAAATAGTAAGTGATGAGTTTGAGCATTTATTATATTTGTTGTTCATGTAATTTATTTGTTTACAAGCTTCTATGATTTAATTTTAAGTTATTTTTGTCTTTTTAATTGACTTTATGATTTAGTTTTTAACAATGGTTATGTTTAATAATGGCTCACAAAATTCCTGAAAATTTAGCAATTTGCTTTTGCAAGCAACTACGAGCCAGCTCCAGTGCATCATTGATTATAGGATATAGGAAAGACCTACACATAACCTTCAGGATGTTGTGGCATTATCAGGTATGGCCCAGCTTGTTGCAGCAGGCCTGGGTGACTTGAAGAGCCGTGGAATCTGGACCTGGATGAGCCCAGTGGAGATGCAAAAGGATGTAAGAGGCAGAGTGAGCTGGAGGAGCTAGAAGAAATCTGACATGGCATCGGAGATAAATAGGAATTAGTGGATCCTCTAAAAAATGACTGGGATGACAGAGACTTCTAGTTATACTTGGTAGATTTAATATACTTAGTCACTTTCCTTGTTTCCTTTCAATGCCTCCTGAAACCATCCTAAAAGGATAAAAGAATAAAAAAGCACAAAACTACAGGAGATCCCCATGACTCATAGATTCTGTGTTTGCAAACTTGTCCACTCAGTAAAACTTATTTGTAGCCCCAAATCAATACTCATCGTGTTTTCCACAATTATTTGTGAATGTGCTCAGAGTGGTGAAAAATTTGAGTCGTCCAACACACAAGTTCCCAGCAGAGGCTGAACAAAGCAACACTCTGCCTTTGTTCTGGATCTCATACTGTAAACATCATCCTTTTCATGGTCTATTTAGTGTCACGTTTTTCATACCTTCGTGCTTTTTGTTGATGACTTTGCTGTCTAAAGTGGCCCCCAAGCACAGTGCTGAAGGGCTGTCTGGTTTCCTAAGTGCCTTGCAAAGAATATACATGTTAGATAAGCTTTGTTCAGGCATGAGTGACAGTGCTGTTGGCCATGAGCTCAATGTTAATGAATCAACAATCTATATTAAACAGGGTGTCTTTAAAAAGAACCTATACATAACACAAAGCTATGTGTTATTCCTGGGCTCACAAGAATCTAACCCTGTGTTTCCCCTAGAAGCAACAATTCAATATTTACGAATTCAGTGTTTGCTGCAACTTTCTAGAACATAATTACTGTGAATAATGAGAATTAACTGGTATAATAACGAGGAGAACAGAAGTGATGATTAGAACAACTAAATTTCAAAAGTTACAAGGCATATAGATGAGTGGAATCAGCTCACCAGAGAAAGCCAGACTGAAGCAAGTATTGGCCAGGCTCAGAAATAGGAGCGCCAGTGAATGCAGGTGACGTTCATAACAGGAGAATGAGTTGAAGGTGTGTGTAAGAAGCCATTAGATCTCTATTTCCCACCCCCAACCCGGCACAGTCAAGTTTTCTCAACCCAGGCAGAAAACTAATTTATTTTCTACAGTGGCTGATCCCCACTTGCTTCTGGACTCAGGGTTACCACTCGTGGGATAAGGTTATCATCCTGAAATTGGGGAATTCAGGCAAAGTCCTCATGGAGAATGGTAAAACTGTTTTTCCCTTTTCCTCCACTCAGCTCTGACAACCCTGGCTACTAGCTTTATACCAACCAGATGGCAGACTGAAGGACATCCCTCTGGGGATACTGCCTGGGCCAAAAGAAAATATCTGTGTGTATTAGGAAGGGGAGGGAAGAATCTCTCAGTGAAACAGCCCTCTTAGATCATCCTACGGTTAATCCCACTGGTCAAAAAGTCATCCTCTACACACACACACACACACACACACACACACACACACACACACACACATTCTAATCAGCTTTGTTATGCCTCGCCCTTAAATATCAGGAACAACTGAAGACTAATAGGTATTTGAGGAGGGCATCTAATATAAAAGAGACAAAAAAAATTAAAAATATAAAAAAGAACTCATAGGAAACAGAAATAATGCTGGAAGATTAGATAACTTCCAAAAACCTATCATGGACATCAGTATATAGTTAAACAATGACATAATTTTCACAGAACAATAATAAGTTTTAAAAAAGAACACTCAGTCCAGGTGTGATGGCTCACACCTGTAATCCCAGCACTTTGGGAGGCCAAGGCGGGTGGATCACTTGAGGTTAGGAGTTTGAGACCAGCCTCACCATCATGGTGAACCACCATCTCTACTAAAAATACAAAAATTAGCTGGGTGTGGTGGCAGGTGTCTGTAATGCCAGCTACTTGGAGGCTAGGCAGGAGAATTCCTTGAACCTGGGAGGCAAAGGTGACAGTGAGCTGAGATTGTGCCATTGTACTCCAGCCTGGGTAATAGAGAGAGACTCTATCTCAAAAAAATTTTTTTTTAATTAAAAAATTAGAAAGCACACCCAGAGAATAACATTAACAAAAAACTCTTAAAAATTAAAAGCAGAAACTGAAATTTTAATATACAAATTGAAAAGTAAAATTGAGAAAATCTCCCAGAAAATAGAACAGCAATGCTAGGAGTGAAAAAAAAAGAACTAGAAAATATGAAAGAAAGGGTCAAAAAATAAGCTCACTTTGCAATATCTGACATCCAAATTACATTGAATGAATTACAGAAAGAATGACAAAGAAGACCGAGGGGAGGAAACTATCACAGATATAATTAAGAAATTTCCTAGAACTTAAGAATATCAGTTTCCATGAGATAGGGTCCACAAAGGACCGCAGAAACAATTTTTTTTTAAAGACATGAAATATCAGAACATTGGGCAAAGAGAGAATCCCAAAAGCTTTCAGAAGAGAAAAAGAGAAATAACAACAGGTCTCATAAAAGGATTGGGAATCATAGCACCTACTTTTAATAGCAATACTGAGTGCTAGGATAAACAATCACTTCAAAATTCCAAGAGAAAACAATTTCTAATCTCAAATTCTATGCCCAGTAAAACAATCAATCAAATGAAAGGGCAGAATCAAGACATTTCTCAAAACATTAGCTGTCACATATGCTTCTCAGGAAGCTACTGGGAGAGGGACACCACCAAAAGGAGGATGTTCACAAGAAAGACAGAAACACAGTATATTGGGCTTGGGTGCATATAACCAATAACCAAGTAAAAGTGGCATAAACAAGAAACAATTCTATTTCTCTCCTATGTGACAAGAAGTGAGACTACTGATCTAATCAAACATTATGATTAGGAGAATAGGTAAAGGGGATGTGGGTGCATATTTGGAGGGAGGCCTTAAATCCACATATTCCTTGGTGTAAAATCAATACACAATATCTACAATTGAAGAAAACTTGAAGAAACAGTAATATAAGCAAATTATTATAAATTATAGAAGCAAACGTGAGAAGAATCAGCTAAAAGTGTCATCAGTGTTACAAAGAATTGGCCTAGGGCAGGTGGACAGACGAGTGTTGTTTTTCTTTAGGGATTTTGAATATCTAGTATCTATCTGACTTCTTAAACCATGTATAACCTTGTTCACCATGCTGGGGGTGGTGGAAGTGGATGGAGGGAAGATGGGTGGGGAGAGGCCAAGGATCTATGTCATGGGAGTTGGCAATACTCTGAAGCCATGGCAATAAGGCATCATCAAGTGAGTCTGTCAGCCGAGGGCGGAACCCAGGCAGAAGCTCAAAGAGAATTTCCCTTCCTGGAGGGAGCAGACAAGAACCAGGCAGGCCAGGTCCTCAAGGGACTGAGGGCTGGTAGGTTTCCAAGGCAGGCAGCCAGGCCCAGGAAATAAGGCAAAGTGGGGACATGGGTTTCAGAACTGAGACACCAAGCCAGAACCTGTCTGGATGCCAATGCAAGCAGATGCTGGGCCCCAGGGTGCTTGGAACTCACTCCTTATCTCCCTCTGGCCTGAGATAAGGATCAGGCTCAGGTTGAGGCTGGCAGATGAGGGCCACAAGGGAAGCAAAACTAGAAACATGGGAGGCTTGACAAACAGTAAGTCAACACTGGATCTGAGAGCTATAGGTCATTGTCATCCTTCAAAATGTCTGTTAGTCCAAGACTGGGTGCCATAAACAGCCCCTCAAAATCTATCCCCAGGACTAGTTAGTTATGCTGTATCCACACAATGTAATAGTATGCAGCCAATGAAACAAACCCTGAAGGTTCTGGGAAAGTTTTTCTTTTTTGAATTAGGTGTCATCATTTCCTACTTTCTCTTTCTATGTTCTTCATGCCTGAAACATGGTACCTGGCAATGCAGCAACACCTGCGTGGGTAGAATCATCTTGTGACCCTGGGGCAATATGCATGTGAACATGCCTATATTCTAAGAATGGCAAAATGTGAAGATGAACAAAGAAAAGGAAAAGGTTCACTGAAGACATCATTAAGCCACCCACCCCAGAATTCATGATGTCTCAAATAAAATAACTAAACACATGCCTAACCAATGGGCCTTCCTAATGTGATGGGGATGGATTTAATTGGAAACTAAAACTTCTAGTCTTTCTAATATTTCAGAAACTTAAAATTCACTCCTCTATAATGCGATGAGAGTGCAAAATGAGTTCAAAACTCTCCCTCAGTACTCCTGTTTGGAGTAACTACCTCTCTACAAACAAAATCCACAAAACTCATCCTCAAAATAGCCTTTGAGGACTCTGGAGAACTCAAGGTATATGAATTTAATCATATCTTGCCTTATCACATCCTAATTGATATATTTTTTCTATCCCTATGTTGTAGGTGGGGACTCTGAGGGACACATCTTCTTCAGGTCTAGCCAATTTGTTAGGATAATAAATTACAAAACACATTTATCATCCTCAAAAGTTTGCTCAAAATAATTTTGAATGTATCATATAAAGGATATTTATACCAGCTTAAAAGCCCTTAGCCCATTTAAATGAATTGCTTACTTTGAAAAAGCTATAATAAGAAGTTGGTCATTTCCCTAATATGCAATTAAAGCAATTAAAAACATTTCCCAAATGCTTATGTGGACTGCTGCTGATACAAACTGCTGTCGTTTGGGAGTTGACTGGAAAGGTCCCACTGATTTCTGTACATGGAAGAAACATACTGTTGACTTGTAAGAAAATCAAGTTATTCAACTTAATGGATCAGTACAGGAAACAAAACTCTGTTTGCCAAGCAGAATATTTCGCTGCGTTTATGTTTCTCCTGATCTAAATGTGCTAGCTATGAATACTGCTTTTAAACTAACATGCACAAGTGGCATTTGATATGGTCTACTTTATTCATTAAAACAAAGTGAAGTTTATTATGGAGTCACTTTGAAAGGTAGTTTGGGCTTTCTTAATTAATCCATTACACTTAACCTTCCCGTATTTTACTCCCTGCAAGTCTTGCAACCATTATTAACACTATACAAATATGTTTTGCATTATTAAATTTAAGAATTTAGTACTCAGTAAAACTCTCTGCAGGAATATTGTTATTAAATGAGTTAATTAAACCTAACCACACTAATTAACAGCCAAGTGATGAGGAACATTCATACAAAAGTGAACTATATTCCATCTTCATAACCTCTCTGCTAATTCTAGCAAATGAACATAAGCAGTCTCAGGAAAAAAAATCCAGGAAAGTTATAGAAACCACACATACCTCAGTGGAAACCAGCTCCTCCAAAATAAATGTACAGGCTTGTCTGAAACTTGCTCCTCATCACATCATCTATCAGTAATTTTCAATTAAGTGTACAATGGGGTCTAGCTCCACCCTCCCTTATGCCTGTAATGACATGACTGGAAACGTAGGGCATTTTAATTCTACAACTATTAACCAGTCCCAGCTGGCCACAACTCAGCATTTTCAGAGGGCTCCTACATATAAAATCTTCAACCTCTAGTACAAGGATGATCTCTTAACCACAAGAAAAACAAATGAATCCCAAGTAGAAGAATGTCAATAGATTTTAATGTATAACTAATATCTACAGACCCCTGCCCTCACCCTTATTCCCTGTAGTGGATGCTAGGATGCAGCACCACACCCCTCTTTACCGACTGAAGCATGTGTTCTCTCAGCTGCCAGCAGGGTTGGCTGCAGAAGGCTTATGACTGAGTCCCTTCCTGGGAACTGCTTTCTGTGGAAGGCAGACACTTATGCCCCTTCCCCAGAGACACTCCATATCCAATGACTATATGATATGAGGCTACAAAGGCCTAGCCCTCTTGCCTCAACTCTTGGCTATGCTGAAGGACAATCTTATTTCCAGAACTTCCTGTAAGGTCAGCTGAGACATCTCCTGTAAGTCTGTCACAGTTCAACTTCTCCATGTGCCTAATCCTGCTTCCTTCACTCCCTCACAGGTGTTGATCCCAAGTGTAATCCTAGGGAACCCGACTTAAGGCCTCCCCATCTGAAGAACACAATCTCAAGGAAGAATTTAAGGGGAAACCTGTCTACACAGTTTGACTTTCTGTAAAGAAGTAAGTTAATTCCAACTAAACACAGTTGGACTTTTTAGTTTAAGGGTTCAATTCCTCACAGTCCAAAAGACATTAAATAAAATTTAGCCATCTTAATAGAACTGTCTTTGAAGCCCCTAGGTTCACTTATCTTAAAAAAACAAGATTTACTTATCCGGCCGAATTGTTTCCCAGTCTAGCTAATAACCTAGACCTATTAAGGTAATAATGTTGGGTCAGAATTTATATCTGTAATCACACTATATCTAAGTATCCCATTATCCATTAGCTCTCCTTCACCGAAGAAATAGGACAAAAACTTTACATATACTCTTTTTGAGGGGGACTGTTGTATACTGGATTGTGTTCCCCTTCCCAAATTCATATGCTGAAGCTCTAACCTCCAATGTGACTCTATCTGAAGACAGGGTCTTTAGGAGGTAATTAATGTGAAATGTGGGTCATAAAGGTGGGGTCCTAATCCAATTGGACTGTAGCCTTATATGAAGAGACAGAGAGAGAGAGAGAGAGAGAGAGAGAGAGAGAGAGAGATCTTTCTCTCTGTGCCATGTGAGGACACAGGGAGAAGGTGGGTGTCTGCAAGCCAGGAAAAGAGCACATTAGCCAGCATCAACCAGCATCTTAATCTTGGATCTCCTAGCCTCCAGAACCATGAAAAAATTAATTTCTATTATTTAAACCACCTAGTCTATGGTACTTTGTTGTGGCGGCCAGGGCTGACTAATATAGGGGGTGAAGGGACATGTAATGCAAGTAAACTAAAGCACTTAATCCTCACAGATGCCTCACTTGTTTTCCTCTTTAGCTCTGCATCACTCCTTTTTCTCAACCTCTTTTCTTCAGGTCCTTTTTCCCCCTCATTCAGTGTTAGTGCCTTTGACTCAAGAGTGGTACACATATTTTCAGGCCCTGGCTAGATCAGTTGGTGGTGTTCTGTTCAGGGTTTCAGAGGCTGCTGGGTCATGGCCTAAAGTCTATTCAGAGAAATTCTGAGGGCACTTCATATAGTGAGGAGAATTTGGAAATAAGGTGGCTGAGAGCTAAATAAGCAAACATATAAACACATGAATGAACAAAGAAACTAACACAGTCAATGACATTAGTAACATATAGAAGTAAAACGTCCTGTGAGATAATCCTGTGGGTGGGAAAACACTGAAACCTAATCAAGGTCACGTCTTTGTACATTCAGGCCTGAAATGCAATCACAACAGTCACTGTGATCTAAGCAACTGCCAGGAGAGCTCATGAGTTCACAGATGGAAGAAACCATTGGGATTAGCCATAGATTTCCCTTCTATGGATCCAAGCAACCTTCTCATTAGAACTTGGTTGCCTGTTTCTCTTCCCCACTCGGGAGTGACAAAGTATGTGTGACTCTGTTAATACATGTGTTCCATTGCACTTGGTAGTCATTTTTTCAACACTAACTTGGAAAAATGGTAGCCTGGGAGGTACATCAATCTTTCATAAGTTTTGTTAACATGAATTAGCTCCACTGAGCTAGGTCATGCCTGACGGAATGCTAAAATCTAATTTTGGACCATGAAGTTCCTAGTAGGACAGAGCACTAGGTAAAGTTCTTCCTATGTAGATAGTTGGCCTCCCTTAGTTATTTTAGGTAAGCTGGAGCTGTATTAAAGGGGAGCCTTGAATGCTAGATTTAAGATGGGCCTCTATTCTCTCTGCAACAAAGGTCCAGCCCTCTGATGGTAGAAACATAAGTAAAATTTCATGTTGAGAAGATGACATTGGCAGTGTATGAAAGACAGGCTGGAAGCTAGACAGAGTAAACAGGAAGGACAATTCCTCAGGACAGTTGCTCAGGGTGAGGATTTGAAATGTTCTAGTGGGAATCAGAAAGCATGTATATGAGAGGTAAGGCAAAGAAAGAATCAAGAGGTCTTGCCAACTTTGTTTGTAGGAGGGCATGGAAAAGTAAGTTCTGGGGTCTGGTTGAATGTGAAAAATAGAGATGACAGAAGCTGGTACAGAGGTCAGAATGTGCTAGTTGGAGGGTGGTCAGCGTGAAGAGACAGCAGATGGAACTGATCATGAGGGCCTGTACTCTGAAGAGAAGCTGGGTTACAGGAATAAGCTTCAGAGTTAATAGTGCAGGGTAAACTTATGGAAATGAGTATGAACACTGAGAGGGGCACATGGAGAATGGAAAGGAGAGGGACCAAGCCTTGTTGAAAGCTAAAATGTGTATGGTAGGAAGAGCAATGGTCTAAAAAGAAAAGGAGCCAGTGGCAACAGAGAAGAATGAGGGAAATTGAGAGCTCTCAAGAGATAGCTATTGTGTCAGAAGAGTAGGAAGTGAGATTATCTGCTGAGGGAGAAAGGAAGGGGAGGAGCTTGAGGTAGTGAAAGGATTGGAGGAGTTTTCCAGTGGATTATGGGAGAGAGTTGAGAAGAGATGAAGAAATGGCTAACTGAACAGTGCTAAGGGCCTAACCAGATTTGTTGCATATGGTAGGTGTATTAGTTTGCTAGGGCTGCTATGACAAAGTACCACAAACTGAGTGGCTTAGACAACAGAAAAGTAGTGATTTACACTTCTGGATGCCAGAAGTCTATGATAGAGGAGTTGGCAGGGCCTTTCTCTCTCTGAGGGCACTAGGAAAGGATCTGTTCCAGGCCTCTCTCCTGGGCACCAGTCATATTTGATTAGCATCTCACCCTACTCCAGTATGATCTTAACTAATTACATCTGCAATGACTCTATTTCCAAACAAGGTCACATCTTGAGGTACAAGGGGCTAGGACATCTACATATAAATGGGGTGGGTGAAGGGCTTCCTGGGGCATTAGAAAGCTAGAAGCAGAGATGCTGTTCAGGGACACCTGAGTACCGACTCTGGTTTCTTCCTGCTCCTGCAACAGGCCATGAGGCTATGGCCTTAGAGGGGTATACCTTGAGGCTGTAGTTTAAAAGCTAACAGTGTGACCAGGCGCGGTGGCTCACGCCTGTAATCCCAGCAGTTTGGGAGGCCAAGGGGGGGGGGGCGTGGATCACGAGGTCAAGAGTTCAAGACCAGCCTGGCCAACATGATGAAACCCCGTCGCTACTAAAAATACAAAAATTAGGGCGGGGTACAGTGGCTCACGCCTGTAATCCCAGCACTTTGGGAGGCCGAGGTAGGCAGATCACGAGGTCAAGAGATCAAGACCATCCTAGTCAACATGGTGAAACACTGTCTCTACTAAAAATACAAAAATTAGCTGTGCATGATGGCGCACGCCTGTAGTCCCAGCTACTTGGGAGGCTGAGGCAGGAGAATTGGTTGAACCCAGGAGGCGGAGGTTTCGGTGAGCCAAGATCGTACCACTGCACTCCAGCCTGGAGACAGACCGAGACTCCGTCTTAAAAAACAAACGCGAGACTCCGTCTCAAAAAACAAATAAACAAACAAACAAAAACAAAAATTAGTTGGGCATGGTGGCACGTGCCTGTAATCCCAGCTACTCAGGAGGCTAAGGCAGGAGAATTGCTTAACCCAGAACCAGGAGGCAGAGGTTGCAGTGAGCCAAGATCACACCACTGCACTCCAGCCTGGGCTAGAGCGAGACTCCGTCTCAAAAAAAAAAAAAAAAAAGAAAAGAAAAAAAAATAGCTAACAGTGTTGGCTCGGAGCTGGAGTGTGCCTGGGCTTTAACCTTGGCTCTGCCACGTATTTATCATGTGCTCAGAGACAAGTGACCTAAATTGACTTTACTCAATTTCGTGTCTATAAAATGGGAATAACAATAGGACCCCTCCCATAGGGTTATGAGAACTAAACACATTAATGAATAGCATGCCTAATGAAGTTGTATTATTCTCATTTTATAGATAAAGAAACTGAGACATATAGATTAACAACTTGCCAAGATCATTTAGTAGCAGAGTCAAAATCAGTCTATAGAAATCAAAAGTTCATGCTTTTCACTATTGTTACATTGTTTCCAGTATTAGCTGATTCGTTTGTCCATTAATTGGATATTAGCATTTAAATAAAAAGTTGATAAGGAAAAAATAAAAATAAAACATTTTCCTTTGTAAAATTTTCTTCTGGGGGTGCTGGGGAGTAAATTAGCTACAAAATCAATTACAAGGAGAATGATTAAATATAAAGAGTTAAAAACAGGAATATAATTTCCAAGTGCTCTTTTCCAAATATTATCGCTACAAGGTTTGAACAGGAGAAAGCCAGTAGAGATAAGAAAAATCAAAACTGAATAAACTTGATGTTAAATCAGCTTCTATTTCTTCTTGTCTTTCCTCCCATTTTCTCCAGTTGCCATGCTACTTCTGAGGATCTAGGATAATACTGAAAGAAGCACATATGGGGCACAAGATTTCTAGCACTTTAAAGCTTAATGCTTTAAAAGTATGTTTTGAGGCTTCTTTAAAAGTTTATGGATCTTGCCCAGAGCTGGAGTCGGAGCCCCCGAGGCTGCCGCCGAAAGTGCCCGCGAGCCCGCGGCCCAGCCGAAGCTCTTTCCCGCCGCCTCTCCGCGCCTCGTCCCTGTCCAGCCCCACCCGACCCCCAACCCAGCCTGGTCCCCTGACTCTCAGTCCGGCCCGGTCTGGCCTCCCAGCGGGGTCACGCAACCGCCCCGGGGACGATGAAAGGGGGATAAATGGTGCCCAAGGTGGACAGCGGTGCCTTCCTGCTGCTCTTCCTGCTCGTGCTGTCACTGAGCCGTTGCGGCCAGTGGGGACCCTCTGCTGAGACAGGCTCTGTGTCCAGCACCTGCTCCGGGTCACGCTCTGGGGGAGTAGGAGTCGCACGACTGTCTCAGCCTTGGATTTGACTTTGGCCTCATCCACCTAGGGGCCACGGGAGAACCATGTGGGTTACCAAGTTCAAGGGGAGAGAGAAGAAACTGATGAAAATAGAAGCTCATCTGGGACTGCCTTCCTTCTCTGGCTCCACCCTTGACTTCTTCAGAGCTTGGGCTTTAAGCCGTGAGCTCCATCTCATTCCCTGGGCCGCAAGAAGCTCACTGGGCCCGCGTCTCTGGAGGCTGTTGAGGGGGCCCTTCCTCTGTCTCCATAGTCGACGGCTCGCTGGAGAAACCCAGGATCTCCGGCTGCCTGGACATTTGCATTGCTGTCCCCTCGGGTTTTGTCTCAGGCTGTGCCTGGGGCTGTGCCTCTCCCTCAGGCTCCAGCTTGGTGGCAGACTTCTTGTCAGAGCTAAGTTCGGGGGTCCACAAGGGTTCAGTTCCCCGGGAACTCTCCCCCTCCTTGTTGGTGGCCACAGAGGGAGATCCCCGTGCCTTGGGCTGCATCCAGCAGTGGCTGAGGATCTCGTCGATGTGGAGCCGCCGGTTGACGTCGGGCTGCAGCATGCGGTAGATGAGGTCTTTGCACTCGCCTGTCAGGTGCTTGGAGCGTGGGAAGTTGACGCGGTGCTCCTTCTGGATACGCAGCATCTTCCTGATGTTGGAGTCATCGTAGGGCATGGAGCCGCAGACCATGATGTAGAGGATCACGCCTAGGCTCCAGATGTCGTACACCTTGGGCTGGTAGGGAATGCCCTGCAGCACCTCTGGGGCCGCATACGCTGGTGACCCACAGAAGGTCTTGCTTAATGCCATTCGACCACTGTCATCCCGCAGGCAGCGCTTGGAGAAGCTGAAGTCGGACAGCTTGATGTTGAAGTCCTTGTCAAGGAGAAGGTTGTCACACTTGAGGTCCCGGTGGACGACGTCCAGGTCGTGGCAGTACTTGATGGCCAAGGAAAGCTGGTGGAACTTCTTGCGAGCTTCGTCCTCATGCAGGGCTCCCCGGGTTTTGATTAACTCGAGGAGGTCGCCCTGGACCGCGAGCTCCATGACGATGTAGACCTTGCCATGTGATGTCTCAAAGATCTCGTAGGTCTTAATGATGGAGCAGTGGTTTAACATGGCCAGAATCTCAATTTCCCGGGGAAGGAATTTCTCCAAGAAGTCTGCGGGGGCCTTCTTGCGGTCAATGATCTTGATTGCCACATTGAACTTCAGGCGCTCAGAGTAAGCAGATTTTACTTTTGCATAGGAGCCCTCTCCTAAATTTATCCCCAGGAGGTAGCCTCGTCGCTTGAGGACAGCAGCGTCATCCATGGTGCCAGGAGTGCCCAGTGCCTCTGAGGCTGCCCTCTACAGCCCCGAGGCGCATGGGCCAGCAGTGTGCTCATTTACATCCTGGATAGAGAGTCCTTTGGGCTGGCCAGGCCTGCTGTTCCTGCCTCCTAGAGGCCAAGACTCTGGAGTGGAACATTTGGCACTGTCTCCCAGATGACTTCAGCGAGTGAAGTCACAAAGGAGGAGTGCCCTAGGGGAATGAGACCCTGGCCTGAGGCACTTGGACTTGGAATCCTGGAAGGCTGACCAGTAGGCTGGAGCAGACAAGATGAGCAGAAAGTGGCCTCGTGTCTTGCTGGGACCTGAGGTAGAAGGGGGCTGTGTGGGACACATGGGTCTGCCTATGCTTCCAAACCCAGAGCCAGGCATACTTGTGCAGAACTGAGGTCAATTCTTGCAAACCAGGGCATCTGAGGAGGATTTAATAAGGGGACAATTAATAAAGGTGGGAGCAGAGTGTAGGGAACCCTGAGGGTCACACAATTACCCCAAGATAGTAGCAGACCCCTGGCCTGCATAGAAAAGGGTGGGAATGGTCCCTGGAACCCAGAAAGAGTAGTGTAGACAGGACCACCTTGGGAGAGGCAGTGGCCTTCAGTGGAGAAAAAGCCAGCCTCAGTGACCCTACAGGCTGGCAGAGGATGGGAGGAAGTCCCATCCCTGACTTCTTTTTCTCCCCTTCAGCCCTTGATGCTGTCCACACAGGTGACCCTCAGGGGTGCAGAGCAGGGCCAAGAAGGGTGGTGTGTCAAGAAGGTAGACAGCCTCCTGGCCCTGGAGTCACGCAGTTTGAGAAGCCTGGATTCTGCCGCCTCCCTATACATCTCTTCCCTTGTCTGAGCCTTTGCTGGCTTCTTACAGCAGCTCTGTAGGAGGACAGCTGGCAGGAGTTCTGCTCTTGGCTGTGAGCTCCCTCCTGGGGACCTGCCCAGCCCACGGCCCTGGCTGGGCTCCCAGGGCATATCTGGGGCTGGGGGCTGAAGGTGGGGCCTGGATGCCACCCTGAGCACTGGCAGCTGCTCTGAGGACATTACAAGCAGCAGGGGCAGCACTGGACAGCAACCATCATTTCTGCTGGCAGTGGAGCCTCTGCTGTGACTGGTTCTGTGTCCAGCACCTGCTCTGGGCCACACCGTCAGGAAGAAGGAGTTGCATGACTGTCCTAGCCTTGGATTTGACTTTGGCCTCATCCACCTAGAGGGAGTGAGAACTCCTTCCTCACATGAGCCAGGTGGAACCCTGGGCCCCTCAGGAGTGAGTTAGTAGGGCTGGATGTCGCTCAGGCTGGGTTGGATCACCACCAGCTGTGGCCCTTCTCTCTTTTCTCTGCTCCTTCACCTTCTTCCCCAACCCTGACTGCCCACTGCCAGTCCTTTGTGCGTGGTTGGTGCTCCTTCCTCCAGACGGCCTCCTTCTCCTTCCTGCTGGGGTACTCCAAGTGCTGTCTCTTGGAAACCAAAAATAAAATTCTAATCTCCCCAGCCATCTGAATGGACCCCTCTTCTCAGCCAAGGCCATTCCAAAATTAACCTGAAAAACTAGTTCAGGCCATGATAGGAAGTAGGGGTCAGGCAGGCCTCATCATCCCTCCTCCCTTCAGGTTTCAGGCACAGCTGAGCAGCAGTAACATCGACACAGAGACCTGAAGACTGACAATAGACTCTGGCAGTAAGATACAGCAGGCTCTGAAAGAAACTGAAGTATTTTACTATCAAACAGATTTGACATATTTTGAAATAGCTCTGCAAAGCTGTCTCTTGTGAGGAAAATCTACATTCTGTGAAGAATCCCCTTCCCTTTCTAGCTCTTTTCTCCTGAGATAATTAACTAGAGTCTGATAAGAAACATTTAACAGTGTGTTCTTTCTGAAGCCTAATACCTGGAGGCTTCATCTGCCTAAGAACCTTGGTCTCCACAACCTCTTACCCCAGAGACAGTCCCCTCTATTGATTCCAGGTCTTTAGATAAACTCTTTGAGCCAACTGCCAATCAGAAAATCTTTGAATCCACATGACCCAGAAGCCCGCCTCCCACTTTCAAGTTGTCCCTCCTTTTCTGACTGAACCAATGTATACCTTACATGTACTGATTGATGTCTCGTGCCTCCCTAAAATGTATAAAACCAAGTTGCAGCCCTACCCCTTTGGGCACTTGTTGTCAGGATCTTCTGGGGCTGTCCTGGGCCATTAGTCACATATTGGCTCAGAAGAAATCTCTTCAAAAAAAAAAAGTTTATCTATATTGCTGTCTACAATGAAAAATATCCAATGTTATGTTTACTCTTTGTAATTAAATGCTAAAAAATTTATTTTGGTCCCAATGCTGTTTTCTTTATTGAGTTATCCTACAAAGGCAATAGGGAAAGCTAAGCAGAGGCAAATGCAAGAGAGAGCAGGGAAGACAGCTTCTTGCAAATTGGGCTTTCTCATTTGTGTGTCCCCTGGCTGCCCTCAGCACAGAGCTTTACACACAGTCATAAACACTGGCTGAGTGACTGATCATCGCAAAGAAAGGGAGAGAAAAAAAATTCATTTTCCTCCATCGCTCCTTTACCCCTGTTATGTTCTATGCCTTCCAAGGATAAAGACAATGAGGTATGAGGTATTCACTCAAAATGATAATTACCTTGGGATTATGTAGAAATATTGTATCTAAAATCCTAAACTGACAGGATCATTTATTTGCATTTTACAAAAATCTGGGCAACAGATGATACACATACACTCACACATAGACATACAAAACACCTGGAGATGAAGGAGAAATAGTGCTGCACTTGAATGATTTCTATTTTGGCTCAAAATTCCCTGAGATATATTTCTAAAATCTACTCGGCAGTTTCTCCCACCCCCTTTTTGTCTTTTGATTCTTTAGATGCTTTAAATTCAAAAGGCTCCTTATCTATATCCCAGATAGTTGAGTTATTCTAAAGCCCTGACCAAGGCATTTTATTATGGATTTGGTTGCTCTTGGGTAGAGTGAATAGGTAAATATATGCTGTACAGGGAATTTTGGCAGGAGTGGTAAGGGGCTCCGGCTCCCTGCTTCACATCTCAGGTCTGCTCCTTCAGTGCCATGTGGGATTCTCTTTGGATACCATCCCATAGGTTGGGAAGGCATCCTAAAATCGATGCTGAAGTTGTCAGTATCACCAGTCTATGGGACCTAGTGAAAGAGCAAGCAGAACTCTGAGAATCTGGGAAGAAAAGCAGTTTTCTAATGCGGAATGCATGAGAGGAGAGCCAATCGTTGGTCCTAGGGCTCTGACAACTCATTTTGTGACCTTAGGCAAGTGACCTGTGTTTCTTTCCCCTAACTTTCCTTATTTTGGGGTTGTGGGGGGAGTCTTTAACTAGAAATTGTTAAGGTCCTATAGAATGACACCTAACTTTTTTTATTCTATATCTAAAGACATGTTATCAAGGGTTCCATCTGCCATATGGTGAGGTGTAGGAGCTGAGGCAGTTAAGAGCATCAGACACGGAGCAGATAAATCTGGTTTTAAATCCCAGGGGCCACATCTTATTAGTACAATGTGACTCTCGGAAAGTAACTTGATCTGTAAAATAGATGAAGTTATCTAATTTACCTAGTTATCTTACAGAGGCAATAGGAAAAGTATATAAGGAAAAAAGGTATGCAAAATAGGTATGCACTTTACAGTGATTGTGAGGATTAGACATGGTGATTCCTGGTATATCACCTCTTATGACATCATAATGGTCTAAAGCAGAGGCGTTCTACTCCATTGGGCCCAAGTTATGTACAAAATAATATTCAGTATAATATAGATCTATTATACCTTAGAATATCCCAGAAGGGATCCTGTAAACTATTTTCTAGTATCTGTTAAATACTTTTCTTAACACTATTAAGCACTACAGGGAAGCTAAAAACACTATGACATGGCATCATCTTCTAAAAATTTGTTATTTAGTTGAAGAAACCACTAGAATATAGATATGAATGTCATAATATATAAAATATGAAACTTAAGTAGATTTTTTAAAGTACTGATTTTGCAGTAAATTGCCTAAGCTTATGGGAGAGAAAAAAAATCAGAGGGCTGGGGTTGCCCAGGAAGGTGTTAGAGCTTCCTTGGGCAGGATGCCCTGGCTGGGAGGTCACCCAGGATAGGGTGTGGAGGCAGTGTCTTCTAAGAGCACAGTTCCTGAAACCAAAGGACACCAGGGACATAACAATGCAGGGTCAAAGTCTGAGCTAAGGAAACAAATTTTGAAAACCATGTTGAAAATTCCAAGAGATCAGACAGAAATGTTTCCATGGTTTAATTTGGAAAAGGTATAAGGAGCCTGGGTTGCTGACCAGTTAGGCAGGCCAAAGCTGGAGTGTCGGGGAGCAAGTCTGGTGGTAAACAGCAGGCTCAGAGTGAAGTGTCAGTCAAGTCCTAGACCTGGTTGTGGAGGCATGCTGAGTACATTTCAAGTGGCTCACAAAGGACAATTGGAGGGTTTCACAGAGGTGATGAGACACACGAGGCCTTGAAGCAAAGGTAGATGTACATAGGTGATACAGGAAAGGGAAATGGCATTTGAACAAAACACAGAGAAATGAATGAATACGGCCAAGAACAAACCTTTATTAGATGACAAATGCCTTGGAAAAGATAGAGATGAATATAACATGGTCAGTACCCTCAGAAGGTCTCTCAGTGTCCTAGCCTACCTCACAACTTGAAGCACTAGGAAGCAAAATCCAATGGCCAGTCGTAAGTTTTCTGCTAGAGACTCATGTCACTTAAGATAGCTGAGGAGGCAAAATCCTAGCCTGTGGTGGTTAATCTTATGTTGTGATAGTTAATAACTGATTCAATCTCTTTGAGCCTCAGTATGTACATTTCTAAAATAGGGACTATAATAGTTTCTAGCTCATGGGATTGTTGCAAGGATCCAAAAAGATAAGGATATATAATACTTAGCAAAAGGCTAGCACACAGTGGCTACTTAGCAAGTGTTGGCTTTTATGACCATTATTAATGGTCATTTTATTTTATTTTTACAGACAGAGTTTTGCTCTGTTGCCCACACTGGAGTGCAGTGGCATGACATTACCTCACTGTAGCCTCAACCTCCTGGCCTCAAGACCTCAGTGTAGCCTCAACCTCCTGGCCTTAAGAGATCCTCCCACCTCAGCCTCCCAAAGTATTGGGATTACAGGCTTGAGCCACTGTGCCTGATCTATTAGTGGTCATTTTATTACATCTGAGCTATCATTGCTGCTTTAGTGCATACCCTCATCTCTTCTCACCCAGTTGCTATGAAAGTGCCCTTACTGGTCTCTCTACTTCCAGTCTGGCATTTCTCCTCATTGCAGCCCAGTGCTCCTTATTAAAGATCAATCAGGATATTTTATTCCCTGCTTGAAATTCTTGAGTAGGCTCTCATGGCCCTTAGAAAAAAGTAGAAGTTCCTTCAGAATCTGAGGCTCTTTATCATCTGGATTCTGCTACTGCCTCCTGGCTCCCTCAGACACTCTACTTCAGTTACACCCTCCACCCACCCCCAGGCAGACCCACAACACCTTGATCTCATTTTTTCATGGACACACCACTCTATAGTGTATTTCATTTAATTCCAACCAAGTGTTTCCATGGCAAACGTTGCATCTTATTGGTCTTTGGATTCTCAATGCACAATGCTCTATAGGTACTCAATAGATATTTATTTAAAGAAAAGAAAAAAATAAGAAAGTAAAGAAGAAACGGAAGGAGAAAGAGAGGGAGGGAAAGGAGGAGAGAGAAGAAAGGGAAGGAATAAGGAGGGAAGGAAAAAACAAAGGGTGAGAAAGAAAAACAAAGCTAGAAAGAATGATGTCTATATCCTTTAAGGGAACAGGTAAGAAGCTCATTTTCAGTAGATCTGTTGGCAAAGAAAGAAAGAAGAGGAGGAAGAAGGAACAGGAAAAAGAAAAGAAAAAGAAAGAAATCAGGGATTATATCAGAAGTTTAACAATGCATATAATTACTATGGCTGATAATGAAAGATCCACCAGACTTTTTATATTACCGCTGGAATCATAGTGTGACAGGGACAACCATTAATGTGTATGTGTTCATAGCATTTTCTCCTCCTTTTTACCCCCTATACTCACTGTGTATTTGCAGATGAGGTTAATAGGGCAGATAAATAAACAGAAAAGACCGACACAGAATTAGAAAAAAACAAGTTCTGGCAAGGTGTGGTGGCTCATGCCTGTAATCCCAACACTTTCGGAGGCTGAGGTGGGCGGATCACTTAAGGTCATGAGTTTGAGACCAGCCTGGCCAACATGGTGAAACCCTGTCTCTACTAAAAATACAAAAATTAGCCAGGTGTGGTGGCGGGTGCCTGTAATCCCAGCTACTCAGGAGGCTTAGGCAGGAGAATCTCTTGAACCCAGGAGGAGGAGGTTACAGTGAGCCGAGATGGTGCCACTGCACCATCTGTTGCCTGAACGACAGAATGAGACACTGTCTCAAAACAAAACAAAACAAAACAAAAAACAAGTTCTCTTTATAGTAGAGAAAAGAGAATGGTGTAAAACTGGGGTTGGAAAACATTTTCTATAAAGAGCTAGGTAATAAATATTTTAGGTTCTGAGGGCCTCATGTGGTCTCTATCACTTATTATTTTTTGTTTTGTACAGCACTTTTTTTATTATACTCAAGTTCTGGGGTACTTGTGCAGAACGTGCAGTTTTGTTACATAAGTATACCTGTGCCATGGTGGTTTGCTACACCCATCAACCCGTCACCTATATTAGGTATTTCTCCTAATACTATCCCCTCCCCTAACCCCCTACCCCGGACAGGCTCCGGTGTGTGATGTTCCCCTCCCTGTGTCCACATGTTCTCATTGTTCAACTCCCACTTATGAGTGAGAACATGCGGAGCTTGGTTTTCTGTTCCCGTGTTCATTTGCTGAGAATGATGGTTTCCAGCTCATCCATGTCCCTGCAAAGGACATGAACTCATTCTTTTTTAAGGCTGTGTAGCATTCCATGGTGCCACATTTTCTTTATCCAGTCTATCATTGGTGGACATTTGGATTGGTTCCAAGTCTCTGCTATGGTGAATAGTGCTGCAATAAACATACATGTGCATGTGTCTTTATAGAATGATTTATAATCCTTTGGGTATATACCCATTAATGGAACTGCTGGGTCAAATGGTATTTCTAGTTCTAGATCCTTGAGGAATCCAGAACTAGAAATACACTGTCTTCCCCAATGGTTGAACTAATTTACACTCCCATCAGCAGTGTAAAAGCTTTTCTATTTCTCCACATCCTCTCTAGCATCTGTTGTTTCCTGACTTTTTAATGATCCCCATTCTAACTGGCATGAGATAGTAACTCATTGTGGTTTTGATTTGCATTTCTCTAGTGACAGTGGTGATGAGCATTTTTTCATATGTTTGTTGGCTGCATAAATGTCTTCTTTTGAGAAGTGTCTGTTCATATACTTTGCCTACCTTTTGATGGGGTTGTTTTTTTCTTGTAAATTTGTTTGAGTTCTTTGCAGATTCTGCATATTAGCCCTTTGTCAGATAGATAGATTGCAAAAACTTTCTCCTATTCTGTAGGTTGCCCGTTCACTCTGATGGCAGTTTCTTTTGCCCTGCAGAAGCTCTTTAGTTTAATTAGATCCCATTTGTCAATTTTGGCTTTTGTTGCCACTGCTTTTCGTGTTTTAGACATGAAGTCTTTACCCATGCCTATGTCCTGAGTGGTATTGCCTAGGTTTTCTTCTAGGATTTTTATGTTTTTAGGTCTTACGTTTAGGTCTTTAATCCATCTTGAGTTAATTTTTGCATAAGGTGTAAGGAAGGGATCCAGTTTCAGTTTTCTGCATATGGCTAGCCAGTTTTCCCAGCACCATTTATCAAATAGGGAATCCTTTCTCCATTGCTTGCTTGTGTCAGGTTTGTCAAAGATCAGATACTTGTAGATGTGTGATGTTATTTCTGAGGCCTCTGTTCTGTTCCATTGGTCTATATAGCTGTTTTGGTACCAGTACCATGCTGTTTTGGTTACTGTAGCCTTGCAGTATAGTTTGAAGTCAGGTAGCGTGATGCCTCCAGCTTTGTTCTTTTGGCTTAGGATTGTTTTGGCTATGCAAGGTCTTTTTTGGTTCCAAATGAAGTTTAAAGTAGTTTTTTCCAATTCTGTGAAGAAAGTCAATGGTAGCTTGATGGAGATGGCATTGAATCTATAAATTACTTTGGGCAGTGTGGCCATTTTCACGATATTGATTCTTCCTATCCATGAGCATGGAATGTTTTTCCATTTGTTTGTGTCCTCTCTTACTTCCTTGAGTGGTGGTTTGTAGTTCTCCTTGAAGAGGTCCTTCACATTGCTTGTAAGTTGGATTCCTAGGTATTTTATTGTCTTAGTAGCAATTGTGAATGGGAGTTCACTCATGATTTGGCTCTCTATTTGTCTGTTACTGGTGTATAGAAATGCTCGCGATATTTGTACATTGATTTTGTATCCCGAGACATTGCTGAAGTTCTTATCAGCTTAAGGAGATTTTGGGCTGAGATGATGGGGTTTTCTAAACATACAATCATGTCATCTGCAAACAAAGACAACTTGACTTCTTCTTTTCCTATTTGAATACCTTTTTTTCTTTCTCTTGCTTGATTGCCCTGTCCAGAATTTCCAACACTATGTGGAACAGGAGTGGGGAGAGAGGGCATCCTTGTCTTACGCCGGTTTTCAAAGGGAATGCTTCCAGTTTGTGCCCATTCAGTATAATATTGGCTGTGGGTTTGTCATAAATAGCTCTTATTATTTTGAGATACATTCCATTGATACCTAGTTTATTGAGAGCTTTTAGCATGAAGGGGTGTTGAATTTTATCAAAGGCCTTTTCTGTATCTCTTGAGATAATCATGTGGTTTTTGTCATTGGTTGTGTTTATTTGATGGATAACATTTATTGATTTGCATATGTTGAACCAGCCTTGCATCCCAGGTATTGAGATGCAGTCTTGCTTTTTCGCCCAGGCTGGAGTGCAGTGGCATGATCTCAGCTCACTGCAA
Source organism: Pan paniscus (assembly GCF_029289425.2). Taxonomy (NCBI): domain Eukaryota; kingdom Metazoa; phylum Chordata; class Mammalia; order Primates; family Hominidae; genus Pan; species Pan paniscus. The sequence continues at coordinate 108,697,469 of NC_073253.2, forward strand.
CCTCCACCTCCTGGTTCAAGCAATTCTCGAGCTTCAGCCTCCCAAGTAGCCGGGATTACAGGTGCCCGCCACCATGCTCGGCTAATTTGTGTGTGTGTGTGTGTGTGTGTGTGTGTGTGTGTGTGTGTGTTTAGTAGAGATGGGGTTTCGCCAAGTTGGCCAGGCTGGTCTCGAACTCCTGACCTCACGTGATCTATCCGCTTTGGCCTCCCAAAGTGCTGGGATTACAGGTGTGAGTCACCGTGCCCGGCCTGTACAGCATTTTTAAAATATGAAAAACATTCTTACCTTGAGGATGGTACAAATACAAGTTACAGGTCAATTTTAACCGGCCGGTCATAGTTTGCCCATTCCTGGAAAGAAGGGGAAGAAGGCACCAAAGAGTCTGATGGCCTGCAAAAAGTTTTAGTTGAGAGATGAAAGTAAGGGATGAGAAGAGACAGATACTGTAGTTATCTATAGGGTGAAAGACAGAGATTGGGATTACTACATCTATAGTTGCAGGTTCTAAATGGATCCTCCTTAGATGTCCTTCAAGTTACTGGATTGAGTTTCTTTGAAGGAAAAAAAGTGTTAAATCTGCAGTCTACATGTCCTAGTCTTATTTCCTTCTAAACTATACATATCCACATGTCTAATCTTGTTTCCACATCTAAACTATATAGCCTTGAGAACAATTAAGGGAAGGGTAGATCGCCACCTGCGTGGTATTTGGCCTTCAAATCAATGCTTAGTCTCATTACTAGGTCTCAAAGGCCATCTATTTCCTTTTCTTATTGTTGCTACTGGTTCCTGGCTCTGTTATTTATGCTAATAGAAAAGGCTTCTATTGTTCATCAATTATTACAGCTCTTTTAGTTTAGTGGTTCATTTAATATTACAATTCTCTATATTGAAGGCCTTGCATCAGTTTCTGGGCCAATGACCTGATGACGATAACAACAACAACAATAGTAATTTAAAAGTGGGCTTTACCACTGTTCCATATCATTTATTCCCACAATAACCCTATAAAGGAAGTATTCCTCTAGATGAGAAAAGTGAGGCTCAATGCATTTAAGGAACTTATCCAAGGGCAGAGCTAGTAAAGGGCAGAACTGTATATTTAACAGACACAATGCAGTCTCTTAAAAACAAAATCCCTTAATGCTCACAAACCAGTAACCCAGATACAGCCCAGACACTTCAATTCTCTCCATCTTGGAGTATGGTCATGGTCTCATTTTCCATCCTCAGTTTCCAAGAAGGCTGAAGTACCCTTATTTGTCTGAGTTCTGAATTGGGTTTAGGGCACCAGATCTAGGGATGTTTGGGAACATCAAATACTTAAAATTTCAGAAGTCCTAGGGAGAGCAATCAGGCAAGAGAAATAAGTAAAAGGAATCCAGATAGGAAAAGAAGAAGTCAAACTATCTCTCTTTGCTGACAATATGATTCTATACAAAAAGAATCCTAAAGACTCCACCAGAAGGCTCCCAGAACTGATAAACAATTTCAGTAAAGTTTCAGGCTACAAAATCAATGTATTAATAAAAAAAATCAGTAGCGTTTTTATACAGTAATAACGTTCAAGCTAAGAGTCAAATCAAGAACACAATCCCATTTATAATAGCCACACGAAAAATAAAATAGGAATACATTTAACCAAGAAGATGAAAGATCTCTACAAGGAGCACTACAAAACACTGCTGAAAGAAATCATAGGTGACACAAAGGGAAAAATATTCCATGCTCATGGATTGGAAAGATCGGTATTGTTAAAATGGCCATAAAGCCCAAAGCGATCTACAGATTCAATGCTATTCCTATCAAACATCAAACTATCAATGTCGTTTTTCACAGAATTAGAAAAAAACTATTCTAATACTCATATAGAATGAAAAAATACCCCACATAGCCAAAGCATTCCTAAGCAAAAAGAAGAAAGCTAGAGGCATCACATTACCTGACTTCAAACTATGTTATAAGGCTACAGTAACCAAAACAGCATGGTACTGGTACAAAAACAGACACAAAGACCAATAGAACAAAATACAGTACCCCAAAATAAAGCTGCACATCAACAGTTGTCTAATTTTTGACAAAGTTGACAAAAATAATCAAGAAGAAAGGACTCTATTCAATAAATGGTGCTGGGATAGCTAGCTAGCCATATGCAGAAGAATTCAACTGAACCCCTACCTTTCACCATATATAAAAATTAACTCGAGATGGATTACAGTTTTAAATGTAAAACCTCAAACTATAAGAATAGAATCTTAGAAGAAAACTTAGGCAACACCATTCTGAACAATGACCTTGGGAAATAATTTACAACTAAGTTCTCAATAGCAATTACAACAAAAAAATTGACTAGCATGACATAATTAAACTAAAGAGCTTTTGCTCAGCAAAAGAAACTCTCAACAGAGTAAAGAGACAACCTACAGAATGGAAAATAAATATCTGTAAACTATGCCTCTGATGACAGTCTAATATCCAGGATCTATAAGGAACTGAAATCAACAAGCAAAAAATATATAACCCTGTTAAAAAGTGGGCAAAAGACAGAAACAGACTTTTCTCAAAAGAAGACATATAAGTGGCTGATAAACATAAAAAAACTGCTCAACATCGCTAATCATCAGAGAAATGCAAATCAAAACCACAATGCGATACCATCTCACACCAGTCAGAATGGTTATTATTAAAAAGTCAAAAAATGACAGATGCTGGTGAGGCTGTAGAGAAAAGGGGATGCTAATGCACTGTTAGTTCAGTCACTGTGGAAAGCAGTTTGGAGACTTCTCAAAGAACTAAAAATAGACCCAGCAATCCCATTACATGCCACATGTTCTCACCTATAAGTGGAGCTAAACATAGGGTACTTACGGACATAAAGATGGAAACAATAGACACTGGGGACTACTGGCAGGGAGGGAGAGGGCAAGGGTTGAAAAGCTAACTGTTGAGTACTATGTTCACTACCTGGGTAACAATATCAGTCATACCCCAAACCTCAGTATCACACAATATACCCAGGTAACAAACCTGCACATGTACCCCCTGAATCTAAAATAAAAGTTAAAATTATTGAAAAAAATAAGATCATTTCTAGTAACTGGTCCAACCCTCCCCTCATCTTCCTTTCCTCATCTCTAATTGACCCTTTCTCCCTGAGGTTTTGCAGGTTATCTGTGCACGTGTGGGTTTGGGAGGTAGAGTTGGAAGAAAAATAGGCATAAATTTATCTCTCTGGGCACCTTTATCTAAACTGATCTTAGGAATATCTTCAAATCATGACAAATAAATAAAATGATGATTTTTAAAGTATGTGTATTGCCAGATTAGAAACTCTTTTTCAAATGTATAGTCCTGCATGAGACAAAGAAAACACCTTTCTTTGGGTAGGAAGGGGTGGGTGGTCTCACATTTAGTTGAAGCATATGGCTGCATTTGGAGTATAAATTTTTTCAATTTTAAAATGTTCACTTTTTCCTTTATAAAAAGAACACATGCTTGTTATGTACAATTTGAAAAATATGCTGCAAATAATTTATTGAATTTTTTAAAGATATAAATTTATGGATATTGGAAGAATCTCTCCCTATACAGTGATCCCACTATGCTTTTTCTACAGCTGAAATTAGAACTGGAAGAGGTCTTAGAAATCATCTAGTCCGACCACCTCCTTTGACAGATGAGGAAGAACACATGTTCCGTATGATTATATTTTGATGTTCTCTTATAGTTGGCTCATTCCCTAAGGATTTTTTAAAAAGATATATCTTTTTTTAAAAACTTGAGATACTATTAAATTGGCTAAAATTCAAATAAACACATCCTCCCTACATTCTCTCTCTCCATCTCTGCTCTGACTCTCAAAGATGCAGATGCTGCCTCTTAGACTGTTCAACATATGGGGCCTCTGCATTGATGCCAAAAGTCCAGCAGTGTCTGGAACTGCCACAGGGCGGCCCACCGAGAGAGAGCATTTTGAGACAAAGGTCCAGCTGCCTCATACTTTGGCAGTCACTGGAAGCAAGACAGCAAAATAGCTGTGGCTTTGCTGATCTTCTCAGGAGACCTATGGGCTTGAATCTGGCCACTATCTGGGGAGAGGTGTAGAGGGACTGGAAAAAGGGAATAGGAGAAAGGGAAAGGAAAATGAGAACTACCTTGGAAACAACAGTATTGAAAGTGGATTAACCATCGCTATAAATAAAAAACACATAATGCACATTAAATCTCACAATAGCATTTTTCTGTCATGTGCCTACTTTTAGATTCCAAAAGTTTTTAAGTATGACAAGATTCAGAGCTCTTTTTCAAAAGATGGAGGATCCACAGGATGGGCAGGCACCATGAGTGGGGTCAATCAGTCTTTGCCTCTCCTTTCTGGTGCATAACCTTTGAAGGAAGAACATATGTGGAAGAGCTATGAGTCTGGTTTAGCATACATAAATTCTGAAAATATTGTGCTTCCAGACACAACTGGCTTCACATCAGAAAAATCTTTCCAGGGTAAAGACTTTGTTTAAATATTAAACTTAAGTAAAGCCAGACGCAAGAATACAGTCTAAATAGCAAAGAAAGGCCATAATGACCTTAAGTGGAAAAGAATTAATAAAAGATTCCCCAAGCTGACAAGCCTTTCTGTCACAGAATGACAGCTGCAGATACCAATGATCCCTGAAGTTTTTCATTTTTCAGATTTGATGCACTGCCTTCGGTTGTGACAAATACACACTCCAGTTTTTTTAAACCTTAGCCTTTGCCTTGATCGTAGGAATAAGTACTCTGTTTTTGTACCTTAAGATTTTCTTCTCTAATATTTTTTCCCGGAATTACAAAATCACCATCTTAAAACACCATTCCTATGAAGTCCTTAGATTTCAATGCTAATGGGGAAGAAGAAGGTGCCTAAAAACAAGGAGGGAAAATCATTCAAGACATCTCCAAGACAGCTCCACAAATAGAGGTATAACATTTGATTCTGACCTTTTCAATCTTGTATTTTATTTATTCCTCTCAGTAAAGAAGGTTTGAAATGTGGATTAAATTTTAATCCATTTTGTGTACTATATATTGCATGAATCAGGTAAAAGTTAACATTGTTTGTTGGATGCTCCAATTTACTATTAACCTTCAGTCAGTCATCAGTGTCTGCCAAGTCTCTACTGGTCATCAGGAAAATCCTACAGAGGGCCAGCTGGCCTCATTACTGGGAATAAAATAGCACAAATGGCTCACGCACTAATCAATTATGCAAATATCCTTGGGTCAGAGAAGATCCTTACTAGAAGCCAATTTGATATTCTTCAGCACCAGGGATTTAAGTGAAAGAAAAACAACTAATTCAGAAAGCTGGAGAACAGAACCTATGAGGAAAGCTAAAATAAACAAATTAGCCTCGGAAAGATAAGGTTGAAGAATGTTCTGAAAAAGGTCTTCTTGTATATATGAAAAGCAGAAAAGGTAGTTGGGGAAAGGAAGAAAGAAAAAGAATAAAATGAGACCAATATGGTGATGCAAGGAATTTAACACTATAACTGGGAGCTGAGAAAGGGTGCATTCATTCACTCATCTGACATTACCCCAAGCGTGTACTCTCAGCCAGACACTAGCTGTGTGCTGCCTCAGCGGAGGCCAGGTACCCACCTTCCTGTGATGATTTCTGTGAGGACTTATCTAAACACAAAGGGATTGAAAGTCAGCTTATTTAAAATTATTTACTTCTTTTTTGAGGGAAGTAGGGCAAGGTAGAGTGGAACAGGAAAAGAGCAGTCGTGGAGGAGGCTCAGAGGTAAAACTGCCCATGTGTTATAGCTGTTACATCCCAGGACAGTCCATGTGGGTTTGGGAAGTGGAGGAGGACAAAAAATAGGCATGAATTTATCTCTTCGGGCACATTTGTCTAAACTGATCTTAGAAGTTTCTTCAAATCACAACAAATAAATGATGATTTTTAAAGATGTGTATTGCCAGATCAGAAACTCTTTTTCAAATTTATAGTCCTATGTAGGTGAAGTACACGGCTGCATTTGGAGTATGATTTTTTCCATTTTAAAATGTTTACTTTTTCCTTTATAAAGAGAACACATGCAATTATATACAATTTGCACAACTGCACAATGTATAATTTGCAGTGTATTTTACACTGCAAATAATTTATTGAATTTTAAAGATAAAGATAAGAGTTTATGGACATTGGAAGGGTCTCTCCTTATGTCCACACTCCCCTAAGTCTCTCAGAATGAAATTCTTTCATTTGACTCTCTCCTGCAGTTAGGGTGGAAGTTCACAGTTAAAATAAGAAACTGAGTTGGAGAGAAATAACATTAAATGTTACCTTATTAGCACCTTACCTTGAATTAGTTTATTAATTTAAGCCTAGAGAATGGACTTGAGGAACCTGAGAAGCCTCAGAAAGACTCAGGCTGCAGAAGAATCTCTGGGAGGACAAAAGTGAACTCCATCAGCTGCTGTGGAGTTAGCTATGGGCCTCGCCTTGGTGGGGACCCAGCAGCTTGAGGTAGTTCTTTGGCAAATATAGCTGCCTTTGACTGATGTGATGCCCCCCCAAGCCTGGCAGCATCATGAACAGAAATGTGTGCGAACCCCAGGAGATAAAACATTTTGGCCAGGACCATTTGCTTATCATGACCCTTACGGGACCCAGCATGCTTTTGAAGCTATGTAACAGATGTTCTCACAGCATATGCTACATGAAGAAATGCTTGTGAGGTATTTCAGAATTTCCACTTACCTCTTTAGAGCTGATTTTGGATTTCTTTTCATAAGCATTTTAAAACATGTTCCACTCAAACTGCCTCTTCCATGGTACACATGTACCTACGTGCTGAGAAAGTGTCACTCTCCAGAAGGAACAGTTCTGTTAATGTACCATCAGCATCTTCAGTAAGGTCTCCAGAAGGCAACTTCTTGAAACGCTATTACAAAGCATTCTTACCTTTCTATTCTGGAAGAGGACTCTTAGCCTTCATTTTATTATAAAAATGTATTAGCAGAAGGGCCTTGTAGGTTGTAATTCATCCTTTCTGAAGACAGCCCCTACCCTCCTTTTTTTTCTCCCCCATTCTCTCTCTGACCCACATCCTTTCTGCTTCTTTTATTCTAATGCATCTTTCCTTTTCCACAATTGCATTTTTTTTTTCTTTTCTACACTGCCCTAGGCTGTAACTCAGTTTGGTCTCTGTAAGCAGAATTCAGGAAGTAAAATAAGAACCCATAGCTGGTGGCATACTGCCAACCACACCTATGAGATGCTTTATCTCAGTACACCCTTTCACTACTTCTTCACACTCCTGAGATGAAGCCCACTACACTAGAAAGCTTTCCCTTGCTCTGTACTACAACAAAAGGCCCTCAGATAAAGCAATGGATCTTTTAGGAAGAGATGAAGAAAGAATAACGATTTAGCAACTAGCATTTTAAATTAATCTACAGTTTATCCAGACCATTTGTTTTTATTATTGTACTGGTCACCATGACAACCCTGAGAGGCAAGCATGTTTTGTATCATCTCCATTTCATGGATTAAGAAAACTGAGGCTGGGCGCGGTGACTCGTGCCTGTAATCCCAGCACTTTGGGAGGCCGAGGCGGGCGGATCACCTGAGGTCGGGAGTTCAAGACCAGCCTGACCAACATGGAGAGACCTCGTCTCTACTAAAAATACAAAATTAGCCAGGCATGGTGGCGCATGCCTGTAATCCCAGATACTCAGGAGGCTGAGGCAGGAGAATCACTTGAACCTGGGAGGTGGAGGTTGTACCTTTACACTCCAGCCTGGGCAACAAGAGTGAAGCTCTGTCTCAAAAAAAGAAGGAAGGAAGGAAGGAAAAACTGAGGCTTGGAATAATCACATCACTTGCCCAAGCCACACACCAAGTTTTTCAACTATCTACTGCTGTGTAACAAACCAATCTAAAATTTGGTGGCTTAAAAAATCAGTGTGTTTAACTACTCATGATTCTGTGGGTTGGCTGGGTTAGCTGAGCAGTCCTTTTGCTCTACATCATGTCCAACTGGGAGCCTGCCTAAGGCTGGAATGATCAAGATGGCTTCACCCCCATGTTTGGCTGTAGGCGCTGGCTGTTGGCCAGGGCACTTCGGTTCTCCTCCACATGTCCCGTCAATCCTCCAAGAGCTCTTTCCTCATGATTTGTCCAGCAGGATAGCCTAGACTTAATATGACTGGGGCTTCCAAGAGGGTGCAAATGGAAACTGCCAGGACACTGAAGCCTCAGGCCTGGAAGTCACACACCATCACTTCCACTGCCTTCTATTGGTCAAGGCAGGGTCAACCAGATTCCAGGGGGAGGAAATAGATCTACTTTCTAGACAAGGAAGCCACATGCATATATAGGAATGGGAGGAATTGTGGGCAGCTATATGCTGTGGTCTGAGTGTTTGTGTCCCCCCCAAATTCATAGGTTAAAACTTAATCACCAATGCGATGGTATTAGAAGGTGAGGCCTTTGGGAGGTGATGAGGTCATGAGGGTAGAGCTCTCACAAATGGGATTAGTGCCCTTATAAAGGAGGCCCCAGAGAGCTGCCTTGCCCTTCTACCATATGAAGAGAGTGAAAGACAGCAAGCCATCTATGAACCAGGAAGCAGGCCCTTACCAGAGACTGAATCTGTCCACATCTTGATCATGGGCTTCTTGGCAACCAGAACTGTGACACATTTCTGTCTTTTATAAGCTACCTGGTTTACGGTATTTTGTTACAGCAGCCTAAACAGACTAAGACACTATACTTGCAGAGAATCTATTAATGCCACACCAGAAGAGCATAGTTGGAACTCAGAAAGATCAGTGATAAGCCACTATTCCAGTAATTCTTTAATGTTCAAGTCTAAGATTATGATTTCATTGCAGGTGCATGCACAGGTGCAGGATGTTAGTTCCCCATTTGGTCTCAGGTGATGTTGGCACCACTGCAAGTTTGCCTTTATGTGTCCTTTATTTGAAAGGAAGAGATTAACTTAGGCTTGTATATAATTATTGTTAATTTGGCTTAATAATCAGCCTTAATAATTAGCCTAAAGCAAATGTTCTCAATAAGAACTTTAAGAGCAGAGTATGAGGTGACAAAGTACAACAACTGGCTGAATAATGGGTAATTGCTGATTAATGTTAATGGCAAAGAACCACTTGTCAGCAGAAATCATGGGAAGGAGGTTGTTTATGTGACTGTCTCAGCATTCTTACTGAGTTTTCCAGCGTGAACGCATGTTCGGTGGTCACCCAATTAAACCCTGTCTTTAGACAGATGCATTGTTACATCTGAGATTCTTTTAGGTCTGAAACTCCTCCAATGCCTAACTCATCGAACACGTCCACTTGTCTGGGCCCCAGCTTGTACACACACACAACACGTACACACACACACGGGCACACATACAGAGAGTCCTACCACCAAGAAATGTTGTAGAACAGCTTTTTTAAACAAGTGAAAATTAAGTTCAAAACTTTGTTTTCCAGATTCTCATAAATCTCTTGAAGTGACCAGAGCCCTCCTGGAGTGTCACAGCCTAGGCTGCTGTCACTGGGGCTTCACAGACAGTCACCATGACACCCATGGCTTCAACTCCTCCTCCACCTCCCTCAGCAAAGGCAGGCGCTGTGATTCCCTTTCTGATTTTGAACCACCATGAAAGGTATTTCACTGCTCTGTGAAGGCATGCCTGCTTTCTAAGAGACTTTACAGCTGACTCCCAGCTGTTTATGTGTCTCCCCATTAAGCTGAATGGGAAGAAGAAAGTCACAGAGGAAAAGATCTCTGGGGTAAGGGTGCAGGGACTAGGTTCAGGGAGAGGACACTCTAAATCCTGTTTGGTATTTAGTCACTGAGGCTTAGTTTAGTTTGGTTGTTTAAAAAATGTATTCATAGTAACTTAAAAATTAAAGTAATAGCCAGGTGTGGTGGCTCACGCCTGTAATCCCAGCACTTTGGGAGGCCGAGGCAGGTGGATCACCTGAGGTTGGGAGTTCGAGGCCACCCTGACCAACATGGAGAAACCCTGTCTCTAGTAAAAATACAAAATTAGCCGGGTGTGATGGCACATGCTTGTAATCCCAGCTGTTCGGGAGGCTGAGGCAGGAGAATTGCTTGAACCCAGGAGGCGGAGGTTGCGGTGGACGGAATATCGTGCCATTGCACTCCAGCCTGGGCAACAAGAGCGAAACTCTGTCTCAAAAAAAAAAATTAAAGTAATAAGTGTATATTAAAAAATATTTGAAAAAAATCCTAAGATCATAGCTCGATGCAGCCTTGATCTCCTGGGCTTAAGTGATCCTCCCATCTCAGCCTCCTTAGTAGCTGGGACCACAGGCATTTGCCACCACATCTGGCTAATTTTTACATTTTTTGTAGAGACAGGGTCTTACTTTGTTGCCCAGGCTCGTCTAGAACTCTTGGGCTCAAGTGATCCTCCCGCCTTGGCCTCCCAAAATGCTGGAATTACAGGCTTGAGCCATGGTGCCTGGCCTGTGTTTTTGTTTTCATATAATTTAGTAAGTTTGTAGCAGAATTGAGAGCCCAAGGCAGATGGATGATTTCCTTGAAAAGGTGTCACTTTTCTAGTTAAATGTCAGTCATAATAAAACCCTAAGGGAGGCTAATTGGGCCACTAATTTTTAATATCTTAACAATGTTAACAGACTTCAAAGGGAGAATCTACAACAAAGATTCTAAGAAGAGTGTATAAATTCAAAAGATGTTCCCACATCATCAGCATTAACTGAAAGTACTTAATATTTGCTCTATAAGGACAGACTTAAAGAAGTCCATTAACTATAAAATTTATTAGTAGAAAAATCAAATTATATATGGAGGGGAAAATCAATGAATACACATATACATCTTGGGAGTTTTAAAAATATTTTGCCTATTTTGTTAAACCTAATATAGTACTAGAAAATGTTCATCTGGGAGAGGAAATACTACATGCATGCACACACAGTCATAAACTGAATAATATTAAATAAATAGTAACAGCCTGAAATGAATAATTGCAGCTGAGGAGTCATGCACATGCACACTCAGAGATGTCACTTTCATTCTTCACTATCTGACCCCAGGCTCCAGGGTAAAATCCAAGCTCTCCCCCCGGACACACCAAGCATTTTATGTGCACTCCCTGTCCACCTGGTTGCTTATCCTCCCACCGCACCAAAGATCCAGTCCAACCTGACTTCTTGCAGTTTTCAAAAGTACTGAGATCCCATTTGGCTCAGCTGATGCCCCATTCCTGGTCATCCTCAACTTGGCAGACCCTTCTTCATGCCCATCACTTGGCTCAGCTGATGCCCCATTCCTGGCCATCCTCAACTTGGCAAACCCTTCTTCATGTCCATCACTCGGCTCAGCTGATGCCCCATTCCTGGCCGGCTCCAGGTCCCTTCTTGGCTGAAAGGCCACCTGCCTGCTAGCCCATACTTTCTCATCTTCATGTCTGTCCCTTACTAGAGTAGGGCTCCCTGAAGACAAGAGTGGCATCTTTTATGCTGCGCTCCCCCCACCATCACCACCACCACCCCACCTGCAGTTGGCACACGGCAGGAATTCAATAAATATTTATTCAGTAAATAAGGTCACATCTCAGGGGTCTGTAACAACTAACAGCTTATCCGACAGGCATTTGCAAGAGATGGACGCCATGTCAACTCCTCACAGCAGCCCTCTGAGATGGGACATACAAGTCTAAAGCCCTTTTCCAAATCTCTTGGGGATATATATGTTTAGGATTTCAGAAATTTGTGTATTTTAGAAAGGCAATATGTTGTATTAAACAGTATACAATAGCCCCAGAGGAATTTGGGGCCATACCAATAATCAAACATGTATAATGAACCAAACATAATCAGCCCCAAATATGAGCAATCATACTAAATGGAATAAAGACTATAAATAGACTCTGGTCAGTTCAAGTTTTATTACCTACTGAATCTGCAGCAAACTTATGAAGAAGCTGTCCATTTTACAGCTTTCTGTGTTTCAGAATTGCAGATAAATAAGAACGGACCTGCACAATTATCCCTATATATTTTGGAAATAAAGAGAGGTGCCACAGAAAGGGTAAATAAACTGACCGAGATCATACAGCTAATAAACTAGAATTTAATGCCTTACTCCAGAACTCTACTCTTTTAAAAAGGTTAAATTATGTAATATTTGATATACACAATATATGTGACACATATGTAGGTTAATACATAGCAATTAAAATAATAAAATAAAACCGAACCTGCCACCTTACTTAGAGATATGAGCCCCTGATCTTAACTCCCAGGCACACCACCTTAGGACAGGCTAAGCCTAACCTATCTATGGCTATGTTACATAGGCTGAATTTTAATGGCTTTGGAATGCCACCTTCTTAGGTGGGACCCAGGAGATCACACAGCTATGACACCAGTCAGACTCTACCAGGGGAAATTAAATCCTTTTATATGGGTCGAGTATCTTTTATCTAAAATGCTTGAGATCAGAAGTGTTTCAGATTTTGAACTTTTTCAGATTTTTGAACATTTTACATTACATATACCAGTTGAGCATTCCAAATCTGAAAATCCAAAATCCAAAATGCTCTGATGAGCACTACCCTTTTTTTTTGAGACAGAGCCTTGCTCTGTCGCCCAAGCTGGAGTGCAGTGGTGTGATCTCGGCTCACTGCAAGCTCCGCCTCCCAGGTTCACGCCATTCTCCTGCCTCAGCCTCTCGAATAGCTGGGACTATAGTCACCCGCCACCATGCCCAGCTAATTTTTTTTTTTTTTTTTTTTGTATTTTTAGTAAAGACGAGGTTTCACCATGTTAGCCAGGATGGTCTTGATCTCCTGCCCTCGTGATCCACCTGCCTCGGCCTCCCAAAATGCTGGTATTACAGGCGTGAGCCACTGCGCCCGGCCAATGAGCACTACATTTTTTTTTTAAATTATACTTTTAAGTTCTAGGGTACATGTGCACAACATGCACTACTTTTGAGTGTCATGTCAGTGCTCAAAAAGTTTTAGATTTTGGAGGATTTCAGATTTTCAGATTTGGAGTGCCTAACCTCTATCTCAAGGCATCTATGAAGCAGGGAGGGGATGAAATCACAATGAGAGGTGACAGCGTGCTGGCAGTCCTCACAGCCCTGGCTCGCTCTCGCCGCCTCCTCTGCCTGGGCTCCCACTTTGGTGGCACTTGAGGAGCCCTTCAGCCCACCGCTGCACTGTGGGAGCCCCTTTCTGGGCTGGCCAAGGCCGGAGCCCACTCCCTCAGCTTGCAGGGAGGTGTGGAGGGAGAGGCGGGAGCGGGAACCGGGGCTGCCTGCAGCGCTTGCGGGCCAGCTGGAGTTCCAGGTGGGCCTGGGCTTGGCGGGCCCCACATTCGGAGCAGCTGGCCAGCCCTGCAGGCCCCAGGCAATGAGGGACTTAGCACCCGGGCCAGCGGCTGCGGAGGGTGTACTGGGTCCCCCAGCAGTGCCAGCCCACCAGCGCTGCGCTGGATTTCTCGCCGGGCCTTAGCTGCCTTCCCGCGGGGCAGGCCTCCGGACTGCAGCCTGCCATGCCTGAGCCTTCCCTCGCCTCCGTGGGCTCCTGTGCAGCCCGAGCCTCCCTTACAAGCACAGTCCCCTGCTCCACGGCGCCCAGTCCCATCGATCACCCAAGCGCTGAGGAGTGCGAGCGCATGGCATGGGACTGGCAGGCAGCTCCACCTGCAGCCCAGGTGCGGGATCCACTCGGTGAAGCCAGCTGGGCTCTTGAGTATGGTGGGGCCTTGGAGAACCTTTATGTCTAGCTCAGGGATTGTAAATACACCAATCGGCACTCTGTATCTAGCTCAAGGTTTGTAAACACACCAATCAGCACCCTGTATAGCTCAGGGTTTGTGAATGCACCAATCGACACTCTGTATCTAGCTACTCTGGTGGGGCCTTGAAGAACCTTTGTGTCCACACTCTGTATCTAGCTAATCTAGTGGGGACGTGGAGAACCTTTGTGTCCACACTCTGTATCTAGCTAATCTAGTGGGGACGTGGAGAACCTTTGTGTCTAGCTCAGGGATTGTAAACGCACCAATCAGCACGCTGTCAAAACAGACCACTTGGCTCTACTGATCAGCAGGATGTGGGTGGGGCCAGATAAGAGAATAAAAGCAGGCTGCCCGAGCCAGCAGTGGCAACCCACTCGGGTCCCCTTCCACACTGTGGAAGCTTTGTTGTTTTGCTCTTTGCAACAAATCTTGCTACTGCTCACTCTTTGGGTCCACACTGCCTTTATGAGCTGTAACACTCACCGCGAAGGTCTGCAGCTTCACTCCTGAAGCCAGCGAGACCACGAGCCCACCAGGAGGAAGGAACAACTCCAGACGCGCTGCCTTAACAGCTGTAACACTCACCGCGAAGGTCTGCAGCTTCACTCCTGAGCCAGCGGGACCACGAACCCACCAGAAGGAAGAAACTCCGAAAACATCCGAACATCAGAAGGAACAAACTCCAGACGCGCCACCTTAAGAGCTGTAACACTCACCGCGAGGGTCCACGGCTTCATTCTTGAAGTCAGTGAGACCAAGAACCCACCAATTCCGGACACAATAATGCTTCCCAGATGTAAAAATGATGCGAATGTGATATAAATTAACAAGGGCTCTTTTAAAAGCACAATGGATAAAAATGTAATAGTGTGTAAGACCAAAACATACTGATGTGTGCTGCTTGTATAGGCTAGCATAACAAGAGCACTGGGCTACTGACCTGAGCTGCTGAGACAATTAGGAGTTGGGAAGAAAGTGTGAGGGGTTACACACAGAAAGAGTGCTTAAGGCCCTGTATATGGCATGGTTATCTGCAGATAAGGACAAAACCCAAAGTGGTCTGCCTTGTTTAATAAGATCTCACTTTTAGGGGCCTCCAATTGACCAGAGGAATCTTCAACTCACCTAGAGCAAAGGTTCAGAAGATGAAAGGGCTTTCACCTCAGCAAAGTGGAACTGATATTGTGGGAGAGTTATTGAGTAATAGACCCTCATCCTCACATCAAACATCCCTAACCTTGCCAGACACCAGCCTCTCCCAGACAGCTCACTGAAGAAGAGGTCCAACCAAGACCATGGCTGGAACCTGGATGCTCTGAACAGGTGATGGCAACAATGAGGTCTCTGGGGAGGAGTAAGGATATGTGTGTGTGTGTGTGTGTGTGTGTGTGTGTGTGTGTGTGTGTGTGTGTGTGTGAAGTGGGTGGGGGAGAGAGAGAGAGAATATGAATGAAGACTCTGGAAAAATATACCTTTTGAAAAAGCCACAGGCCGGGTGCGGTGGCTCACACCTGTAATCCCAGCATGTTGGGAGGGAGGCCGAGGCGGGCGGATCACGAGGTCAGGAGATAGAGACCATCTTGGCTAACATGATGAAACACTGTCTCTCCTAAAAATACAAAAAAATGGGCCGGGAGTGGTTGTGGGTGCCTGTAGTCCCAGCTACTCGAGAGGCTGAGACAGGACAATGGCATGAACCCAGGAGGTAGAGCTTGCAGTGAGCCGAGATCCCACCACTGCACTCCAGCTTGGGCAACAGAGTGACACTCCATCTCAAAAAAAAGAAAAAGCCAGAATTCTGTGTTCACAGAACCTTATTTTGCCTCTGAACACTGTTATTCCCTGACTGGTGATGGAGTGACAATCCTGATGGAAGGACCTACAGGACCAGAAGGAGCCATATTCATGTGCCACCTCAGAAACCTCTGTCGCTGCTCACCCATTCTACCTTTAGCTCTCCAATGTGATCACTGACTTAAAAGTCAAAGGGCAGACAAATGCTTCAAATAAAACTAGATAACAGATATCCCTTGCAAAAAGGAGTCCTAGAATCCCTATGGAAAACACACACACACACACAGGCATGCATACATATGTGCACACCTTAGTTGTATTCTGTGGATATTTAGATAGATATTTAATAGATACTTAAAGAAAGGACAAGTAAACATCCTACGGCAAGGAATCAAGCTGGAAACTTGCTTCATCCACATGACATTCAGTGAAAGCTGAGAAAAAGGGAAAATAAACTGAAGCAACATGAAGTAAAGAGGTTGCCTAAGAAGAGTCCCTTGTATGAAAACAGATGTTTATACCTAAACATATAAAGTGTTAATACCTAAACTACAAAAAACCCAAAACCTCCCAAGTGTTTGCAGCTGAAGTCATTTCCAGCTTTTCATGACTGTCATGGGTAGCTTTGGGGAATATCATACATGAAGGGAACCCTCTTTCCATGGGAAATTTTGACAATTTGTGGACACAAGAAAAAGGGTGAAGCCTGAGGCATGTGATACATCATCTGAGGCACCTTTTCGGTGGGGATTTCTCTCAGGAAGAGGTCCAGCAGCTCTCTGTTTGGATGTGACTATTTGCTCTTTTATTCAACTAATATTTGGATTAATACATCTTCTTCTGTGAGTTTTCACATCAGTATTCCCTCCTCTTTACCTTGTCTTTTCCCCCAAACACACACCACACACATTGTGAGTCAGTAGCTCACCCGCAGTGGGTCACAGAACTAACTTCCAGCAATCATTTCTCCCCATTACAAGCTGTGGGTGTGGGGAACTGTGTGGGCCTGCAGATTGCTCAGGGCTCCCCTAACAGCCCCACGCTCTACGCTGTGTGCCTTGTGCTCACAGAGCATCAAAAGATGCTCACAGAGTTCAAAAGAAAGCATCATATTGAAGACCTGGCTCCTTATAAATGCAGTCTGTCATGTTTGAGCAGAGATTCTGAGACAGTTGTAGCTTGTTGCCTTATATTTGGCTGCTGCTAAAGTGTGGCCCATGGACCTGCAGCATCTGCAACACCTGACCGTTTGTCAGAAACGTAGAACCTCAAGCCCACAACAGAACTGCAGAATCTGAATCTGCAATTTAACAATGTCCCCAAATGATTTTAGCTGCACATCAAAATTTGAGAAGTACTGGTTTATGGCACTTTATCGCATTTATTTTATTTAAGAAATAGTTGCATTAATTACTATAAGCCAAGCACTCTTAAAAACACATTTTTCGACTCAGGAGGCTGAGGCAGGAAGATGGCTTGAGGCCAGGAGTTTGAGACCAGCCTGGGCAAAATAGTGAGATCCCATCTCTAAAACAGTTTTTAAAAAATCAGTCAGGCATGGTGGTGCACACCTGCAGTCTCAGCTATGCAAGAGGCTGACACAGGAGGACTGCTTGAGCTCAAGAGTTCAAGGCTGCAGTGAGCCATGATCATGTCACTGTACTCAAGCCTAGGCAACAGACCAAGACCCTGACTTAAAACACAAACAATAAAAACCACGTTTTTCAAATAACTCATTTACTCCTAAGAACAGCCCCCTTTATAATTGTATGGTCAATAGATACTATTAAGCTTCCATTTTACAGATGAGGAAATCAAGGCATGAAAGTGTGAAGTTTTTGCCCAAAGTTACATGGCCAGTATGGAGTGGAGAGGAGATTAGAACTCCAGAATCCATTGTATATGCCACAACTCTATGCTGCCTACCCCTTGGACACATACAAGAAATAATTAGAAGGTCCAGGTATGGTGGCTCATGCCTGTAATCCCAGGGCTTTGGGGAGGCCGAGTTGGGAGGACTGCTTGAGCCCAGGAGTCTGAGACTACAGTGAGTTATGATCATGCCATTGCACTCCAGCCTGAGTGACAGAGCGGGACCATGTTTCTTAAAAAAACTGTTTTAATTTTTTAAAAACGAAATAATTAGAATGGATTTTAAGGATGAACACCTTGCACCAGTAAAAAAAAAAAAAAAAAAAAAAAAAAATTCTGACAGGTGTTTACAACAATAATTGTGGAAGCTACAGATTATAGCAGAGATGTTCTACTCCAAAGGGACTATTCACTGAGGGAGGCATGTAAGAAGTGAAAGGTTTTCCCATCCCGTGCCATCGAGCACCCAGGAAAAGCAGGAGTGACAATTTGCTAAATAGAGGACACACTAGGTTAAAAATTATTACCTATGAATATGTCTTTAGGACACTGTGAATGTAAGTCTGACTGGTAAAGTAAAAGGGTTTAACCTGCATGCCTGAGAACCTTAGCCTGTTAATGCCCACAAAAAAACATTAGAAACTGAGGGGAAAAGAAAGATTTTAATAATGGTATTTTCTTGCTTTACTTTTCAAAGTCAGGTCAAAATACTTTAAAACTAGTTGCAGACCACTGGCAGAGCTAGGCCTCTGGCCTTCTGGAACCATCCATGTGGGGATGTGACTGGCTAACCCAGCCATTCACCCACTTTCTACTTTTGTTTCTGGGCCTTGCCTCCTTTTAAAACACCTCATGCACAACTCTGATCTCCAATTTGTCCACAGACTTGGATTTTCCGGGCTGCTTGTTTCATAGTTCCCAGGGCAGCATTCAACAGAAACACTGGGAAATAGCACCTCATGCTGCAAAATTTTCCTGAAGCCTCCAGAAAGTGGATTTCATTCCAGTTGAAACAACACTTTTAACACATTTAGAAATGTCATTAACAGTATTGTATAGCTATCAGCCTACAATCTGTGAATTTACTCAATCTTGAGTCCAGATGGCATGCACAAAGGACAGAGGGCAGTTATATCAGATTCCGACAATGTGAGAAAAACCCCAACAGCAATTTGTTCTCCAGTAACTCCAGAAAAAGCCTAGAAACCCCTCAAAAAATACACTTTTTATTTTCATGAAAATACACTGCTTCTGCAAATTTAAAGAAATGTACTAGAGTAAGCCAATTATGCAAAAAAGGCAACATTTTGGGTTAATTCTAAGAAGCAAAAGGACTTCATTGATTCTTTCCACAAATATTTACTGAATAGTAACAATGTGCCAGGTTACTGTGCTAGGCCTGGGGATTCAATGGTGAATAAAGAGGGACACAGTCTGCTCTCATGGAGCTCAAGGTTGGGTGGGCCAAAAAGATATTAACCAACAATTCCCACGAATGAACATATCATTACAAATGGAGATAAGTAACACAAGAAATAATTAGAAGATAATATTAAAAGAAAGAAGATAATAATAAAAGAAAGATGAGAGGGCCAGGGAAGGCTGAAAAAGTGTCCCCTGAGCTGAGTTCAAAGTTTGAGAATAGCTGGATGTATCCAGTGCACAGGAGCTAGATAGGGAGTGAGAGCAGAACACACTGGAGAAACTGAAATTCAGAAAAGAAGAGAGTGGTTGATGTACAGAGAGCCTGGAGGAGAGAGGGCAAGATGAGGTAGGAGAGGAAGCCTTTTTGGCCCTGCAAGGTTAAGAATTACGACTCACTTGAAGGGTTGTAAGCAGGGGCAAGGTGAGCAGATTAGCACTTCAAAAAGATCTCTCTAGGTACAGTGTGGAGGACTGGATTGCAGGAGGCCAAAGGAGAGATGGGAAGGCCAGTTAGGAATATTTGAAGTGCTCCAAGTGAGAGAATTAGGGTAATCATAAGGGAGATGGAAAGAAGTAGCCAGATTTGAGAGAGATTTAAAAGGTAAAATAATAGGACTTGGTGATGAAATCAACATGGGAGTTCATGGAAAAGGAGAGCTCAAGGATGTTTCTAAGTTTGTTCTGGCTTCCCGTAAGTGGGTGTACATGGTCACATTCACTGAGAGAGCAAGCCTGGAAGATTAGTTTTGTGGGAAGAATCCTGAATCCATTGTTGGACTTGTGGAGTTTAAAATGCCTTACAAATACCTGGCAGGAGATGATTTATAGGCAGTTGGGTCAATTAGTTATGCAAGTCTGAGATGCAGAAAAGAGGACCGAGCTGGACATTTACTAAGGGAGTCACTGTCACATACAAAGAGAACTGAAGCTGAAACGTAAATAAGAGACGAAACGTAAATACCTGGAGAGAATGTCTGAGGTTAAAAAAGAAGTGAGCAAAAATTGATGCCTTAAAATATTCTAACACTCAATAGCTAGGTAGAGGAGGATAAGCCTGCAAAGGAGATAGAAAGGAATGAGCCAAAGAGGTGGGAGAACAGCAAGAAGACCGTGGGGTCTTGGCAGCCAGGAAAAGGGGATGCGTCCAGAGGCAGGCAATGGGCAACACAGTCGATGGCTGAAAGTGATACAGGCAAGGGGAAAACACCCGTTTTATTTACTGACAAGGTCACTAGTGACCTTAGCATTGATTCAATGAAGTGACAGTAGGGCACGATGGAGTGACAAATGCCAGAACTCAGTGGGTTGAGGAGTTTATGAGAAGTAAGAAAATGGAGACAGTAAATATAGGCAATCAAACAGAATCAAGCAGGAAACTCAATTAGACTAAAAGCCAAAGTCCTCACAATAATCTACAAGGCCATAAAATCTGCCCCCTCACTACTTCTCTTCTACTACTCTTCTTTTCTCACTTTAGCCACACTGGCCTGCTTATTCTTTGAATGCACCAGCTTCCACCTCATGGCTTTTGCCTTTGCTGTTCCTTTAATCAGGAACTTTCTTCCTTCACAGAAATAAATGGCTGCTCCCTAGCCCTCAGGTCTTTGCCCCCAAAATTATTCTCTCATCGAGGTCTCTCCTAACTACTTCATTTAATATTAAAATTAGCCTCTCACCCCTGAACTCCCTTCACTATTCCCTTCCCTGCCTTTATTTGGTATTTCTTACTCTCTAACATATCATGCTTTGTTTTTCTGTTTATTTATCTCACCTCCTGTCCCATGTAAGCTTCTTAAGGTTGGCTATTTTGTTCACTGCTATATTCTCAATGCTTAGAAGAGTAACTAGTACATAGTACACACTCAATAAATGTATGTTGAATAAAATATTTGGATAAATCAAATAACTTTAATATATACTATCAAATAGCAACAAGAAAAAAAGGCTAAAAAAGCTCCATTCATGACAGCAATAAAATGTAGGGGGAAAAATTAGAGAAACAAAATAAAATGAAAAATAAAGCATAAGTTGATTGTATTAGGAAAACTTCAGTGACTGACATAAAAAAGACTTGAATAAATGTAGAGACATATAATCCCTCTTAACAAAAAATTGGCTTGCAGAGATATCAATTCTCTTTACATCAATTTAGAAATGTATCCTATTTCCAATTAAAATTCAATGGAATTTTAAAGTCCTTTTGGGCGGAAAAATATGCCTGAAAATAGCCAAGATTTTTTTTTTGTGGGGCGGAGGGAGACAATGAGGAAGGGAGGCCACATAAAATATTAAACTATGTTATAAAGCAAAAGTATTGAGCTAAGAACAGGTAGATCAAGAAAAAAAAAAGATCCATAATGAGATGCAAATATATGTTTTTCAAAGTTGTACACACATTAAATTATGTATTTTCAAGTCAGTAGAGATTCATCACATGGAAGTAGGAAAAATGGTTAACCATTTGGGGGAAAATTATGTTTTCTATCATGTGCTAAAAATTCATATACACAAAAATTCCTGAGGCATTAGATATTTAACTCCAAAATAAACCCATAAAATACTTATAAGAAAATGTCAATATTTATCTACTGAGCTCAGTAGAGAGAGTTTTAACATACGCAAAAGGAAAAAGTGAAGAAAAAGATTGACAGTGATAGATTTGGCTGCATAACCATATAAAGCTTATATTTTGCAAAAGGTATTACAAAATTTAAAACAAGACGAACATTTTAGGAAAATATTTGCAACCTGACAAAAGATTAGGATCTCTAATATACGAAGACCTCTTAGAAATCAAAAGAAAAATACAAATTCCTAAAAGAAGAAAGTGAGCAAAAAGAAACTTCACAAATTAGAAATACAGATAGTCAATAAATGAAAAAGATGTCCAAACTCACTAGGATTCAAAGAATTGTAAAGTTAAATAATGTTATACCATATTCAGATGTTAGATGATGGAGATTTAGAAAGGTTATAATAGTTAATGTTACTGAATAGATAAGAAAATGGACACTCTTATAGACTGCTGATGTTAAACTCTGAAAAGCAATTAGGAATACATTAACCCACATTTTTTTTTTTTTTTAGATGGAGTCTCGTTCCATCGCCCAGGCTGGAGTGCAGTGGCGCGATCTCGGCTCACTGCAACCTCTGCCTCTCGGGTTCAAGCGATTCCCCTGCCTCAGCCTCCTGGGTAGATGGGACTATAGGGAACAGTGTGAGCCATAGCTAGAGTCAATCTGGCTGGAAGCAAAGAAAGAGGCTGAGATCTAGGAGGGTAGGTGAAGTTGAGTGGCCATTCTTTTTTTTTTTAATTTTGTTATTATTATACCTTAAGTTTTACGGTACATGTGCACAACGTGCAGGTTTGTTACATATGTATACATGTGCCATGCTGGTGTGCTGCACGCACCAACTCGTCATTTAGCATTAGGTATATCTCTTAATGCTATCCCTCCCCCCTCCCCCCACCCCACAACAGTCCCCGATGTGTGATGTTCCCCTTCCTGTGTCCATGTGGTCTCATTGTTCAATTCCCACCTATGAGTGAGAACATGCGGTGTTTGGTTTTTTGTCCTTGCCATAGTTTGCTGAGAATGATGGTTTCCAGTTTCATCCATGTCCCTACAAAGGACATGAACTCATCATTTTTTATGGCTGCATAGTATTCCATGGTGTATATGTGCCACATTTTCTTAATCCAGTCTATCATTGTTGGACATTTAGGTTGGTTCCAAGTCTTTGCTATTGTGAATAGTGCCACTATAAACATACATGTCCATGTGTCTTTATAGCAGCATGATTTATAATCCTTTGGGTATATACCCAGTAATGGAATGGCTGGGTCAAATGGTATTTCTAGTTCTAGATCCCTGAGGAATCGCCACACTGACTTCCACAATGGTTGAACAAGTTTACAGTCCCACCAACAGTGTAAAAGTGTTCCTCTTTCTCCACATCCTCTCCAGCACCTGTTGTTTCCTGACTTTTTAATGATCGCCATTCTAACTGGTGTGAGATGGTATCTCACTGTGGTTTTGATTTGCATTTCTCTGATGGCCAGGGATGATCAGCATTTTTTCGTGTGTTTTTTGGCTGCATAAATGTCTTCTTTTGAGAAGTGTCTGTTCATATCCTTTGCCCAGTTTTTGATGGGGTTGTTTGTTTTTTTCTTGTAAATTTGTTTCAGTTCATTGTAGATTCTGGATATTAGCCATTTGTCAGATGAGTAGGTTGCAAAAATTTTCTCCCATTCTGTAGGTTGCCTGTTCACTCTGATGGTAGTTTCTTTTGCTGTGCAGAAGCTCTTTAGTTTAATTAGATCCCATTTGTCAATTTTGGCTTTTGTTGCCATTGCTTTTGGTGTTTTAGACATGAAGTCCTTGCCCATGCCTATGTCCTGAATGGTACTGCCTAGGTTTTCTTCTAGGGTTTTTATGGTTTTAGGTCTAACATGTAAGTCTTTAATCCATCTTGAATTAATTTTTCTGTAAGGTGTAAGGAAGGGATGCAGTTTCAACTTTCTACATATGGCTAGCCAGTTTTCCCAGCACCATTTATTAAATAGGCAATCCTTTCCCCATTGCTTGTTTTTCTCAGGTTTATCAAAGATCAGATAGTTGTAGATATGCGGCATTATTTCTGAGGGCTCTGTTCTGTTCCATTGGTCTATATCTCTGTTTTGGTACCAGTACCACGCTGTTTTGGTTACTGTAGCCTTGTAGTATAGTTTGAAGTCAAGTAGCGTGATGCCTCCAGCTTTGTTCTTTTGGCTTAGGATTGACTTGGCAACGCGGGCTCTTTTTTGGTTCCATATGAACTTTAAAGTAGTTTTTTCCAATTTTGTGAAGAAAGTCATTGGTAGCTTGATGGGGATGGCATTGAATCTATAAATTACCTTGGGCAGTATGGCCATTTTCACGATATTGATTCTTCCTACCCATGAGCATGGAATGTTCTTGCATTTGTTTGTATCCTCTTTTATTTCATTGAGCAGTGGTTTGTAGTACTCCTTGAAGAGGTCCTTCACATCCCTTGTAAGTTGGATTCCTAGGTATTTTACTCTCTTTGAAGCAATTGTGAATGGGAGTTCACTCATGATTTGGCTGTTTGTCTGTTATTGGTGTATAAGAATGCTTGTGATTTTTGTACATTGATTTTGTATCCTGAGACTTTGCTGAAGTTGCTTATCAGCTTGAGGAGATTTTGGGCTGAGACAATGGGGTTTTCTAGATATACAATCATGTCATCTGCAAACAGGGACAATCTGACTTCCTCTTTTCCTAATTGAATACATTTTATTTCCTTCTCCTGCCTGACTGCCCTGGCCAGAACTTCCAACACTATGTTGAATAGGAGTGGTGAGAGAGGGCATCCCTGTCTTCTGCCAGTTTTCAAAGGGAATGCTTCCAGTTTTTGCCCATTCAGTATGATATTGGCTGTGGGTTTGTCATAGATAGCTCTTATTATTTTGAGATACATCCCATCAATACCTAATTTATTGAGAGTTTTTAGCATGAAGGGTTGTTGAATTTTGTCAAAGGCCTTTTCTGCATCTATTGAGATAATCATGTGGTTTTTGTCTTTGGCTCTGTTTACATGTTGGATTACATTTATTGATTTGCGTATGTTGAACCAGCCTTGCATCCCAGGGATGAAGCCCACTTGATCATGGTGGATAAGCTTTTTGATGTGCTGCTGGATTTGGTTTGCCAGTATTTTATTGAGGATTTTTGCATCGATGTTCATCAAGGATATTGGTCTAAAATTCTCTTTTTTGGTTGTGTCTCTGCCAGGCTTTGGTATCAGGATGATGCTGGCCTCATAAAATGAGTTAGGGAGGATTCCCTCTTTTTCTATTGATTGGAATAGTTTCAGAAGGAATGGTACCAGCTCCTCTTTGTACCTCTGGTAGAATTCGGCTGTGAATCCTTCTGGTCCTGGACTTTTTTTGGTTGGTAAGCTATTGATTATTGCCTCAATTTCAGAGCCTGTTATTGGTCTATTCAGAGATTCAACCTCTTCCTGGTTTAGTCTTGGGAGGGTGTATGTGTTGAGGAATTTATCCATTTCTTCTAGATTTTCTAGTTTATTTGCATAGAGGTGTTTATAGTACTCTCTGATGGTAGTTTGTACTTCTGTGGGATCGGTGGTGATATCCCCTTTAACATTTTTTATTGTGTCTATTTGATTCTTCTCTCTTTTCTTCTTTACTAGTCTTGCTAGCGGTCTATCAATTTTGTTGATCTTTTCAAAAAACTAGCTCCTGGATTCATTAATTGTTTGAAGGGTTTTTTGTGTCTCTATTTCCCTCAGTTCTGCTCTGATCTTAGTTATTTCTTGCCTTCTGCTAGCTTTTGAATGTGTTTGCTCTTGCTTTTCTAGTTCTTTTAATTGTGATGTTAGGGTGTTGATTTTAGATCTTTCCTGCTTTCTCTTGTGGGCATTTAGTGCTAGAAATTTCCCTCTACACACTGCTTTGAATGTGTCCCAGAGATTCTGGTATGTTGTGTCTTTGTTCTCATTGGTTTCAAAGAACATCTTTATTTCTGCCTTCATTTTACTATGTACCCAGTAGTCATTCAGGAGCAGGTTGTTCAGTTTCCATGTAGTTGTGCGGTTTTGAGTGAGTTTCTCAATCCTGAGTTCTAGTTTGATTGCACTGTGGTCTGAGAGACAGTTTGTTATAATTTCTGTTCTTTTACATTTGCTGAGGAGTGCTTTACTTCCAACTATGTGGTCAATTTTGGAGTAGGTGTGGTGCGGTGCTGAAAAGAATGTATATTCTGTTGATTTGGGGTGGAGAGTTCTGTAGATGTCTATTAGGTCGCTTGGTGCAGAGCTGAGTTCAATTCCTGGGTATCCTTGTTAACTTTCTGTCTCGTTGATCTGTCTAATGTTGACAGTGGGGTGTTAAAGTCTCCCATTATTATTGTGTGGGAGTCTAAGCCTCTTTGTAGGTCACTAAGGACTTGCTTTATGAATCTGGGTGCTCCTGTATTGGGTGCATATATATTTAGGATAGTTAGCTCTTCTTGTTGAATTGATCCCTTTACCATTATGTAATGGCCTTCTTTGTCTCTTTTGATCTTTGTTGTTTAAACTCTGTTTTATCAGAGACTAGGATTGCAACCTCTGCCTTTTTTTGTTTTCCATTGGCTTGGTAGATCTTCCTCCATCCCTTTATTTTGAGCCTATGTGTGTCTCTGCACGTGAGATGGGTTTCCTGAATACAGCACACTGATGGGTCTTGACTCTTTATCCAATTTGCCAGTCTGTGTCTTTTAATTGGAGCATTTAGCCCATTTACATTTAAAGTTAATATTGTTATGTATGAATTTGATCCTGTCATTTTGATGTTAGCTGGTTATTTTGCTCGTTAGTTGATGCAGTTTCTTCCTAGCCTTGATGGTCTTTACAATTTGGCATGTTTTTGCAGTGGCTGGTACCAGTTGTTCCTTTCCATGTTTAGTGCTTCCTTCAGGAGCTCTTTTAGGGCAGGCCTGGTGGTGACAAAATCTCTCAGCATTTGCTTGTCTGTAAAGTATTTTATTTCTCCTTCACTTATGAAGCTTAGTTTGGCTGGATATGAAATTCTGGGTTGAAAATTCTTTTCTTTAAGAATGTTGAATATTTGTCCCCACTCTCTTCTGGCTTGTAGAGTTTCTGCTGAGAGATCAGCTGTTAGTCTGATGGGCTTCCCTTTGTGGGTAACCTGACCTTTCTCTCTGGCTGCCCTTAACATTTTTTCCTTCATTTCAACTCTGGTGAATCTGACAATTATGTGCCTTGGAGTTGCTCTTCTCGAGGAGTATCTTTGTGGCATTCTCTGTATTTCCTGAATTTGAATATTGGCCTGCCTTGCTACATTGGGGAAGTTCTCCTGGATAATATCCTGCAGAGTGTTTTCCAACTTGGTTCCATTCTCCCTGTCACTCTCAGGTATACCAATCAGATGTAGATTTGGTCTTTTCACATAGTCCCATATTTCTTGGAGACTTTGTTCGTTTCTTTTTATTCTTTTTTCTCTAAACTTCTCTTCTCACTTCATTTCATTCATTTCGTCTTCCATCACTGATACCCTTTCTTCCAGTTGATTGCATCGGCTACTAAGGCTTCTGCATTCGTCACGTAGCTCTCGTGCCTTGGTTTTCAGCTCCATCAGGTCCTTTAAGGACTTCTCTGCGTTGGTTATTCTAGTTATCCATTCATCTAATTTTTTTTCAAAGCTTTTAACTTCTTTGCCATTGGTTCGAATTTCCTCCTGTAGGTCAGAGTCATTTGATCGTCTGAAGCCTTCTCTCAACTCGTCAAAGTCATTCTCTGTTCAGCTTTGTTCCGCTGCTGGTGAGGAGCTGCGTTCCTTTGGAGGAGGAGAGGCACTCTGATTTTTAGAGTTTCCAGTTTTTCTGCTCTGTTTTTTTCCCATCTTTGTCATTTTATCTACCTTTGGTCTTTGATGATGGTGACGTACAGATGGGTTTTTGGTGTGGATGTCCTTTCTGTTTGTTAGTTTTCCTTCTAACAGACAGGACCCTCAGCTGCAGGTCTGTTGGAGTTTGCTACAGGTCCACTCCAGACCTTTTCTGCCTGGGTATCGGCAGCGGTGGCTGCAGAGCAGCAGATACTGGTGAACCACAGATGCTGCTGCCTGATCGTGCTCTGGAAGTTTTGTCTCAGAGGAGTACCTGGCCGTGTGAGGTGTCAGTCCGCGCCTACTGGGGGGTGCCTCCCAGTTAGGCTACTCGGGGGTCAGAGACCCACTTGAGGAGGCAGTCTGTCCTTTCTCAGATCTCAAGCTGCATGCTGGGAGAACCACTACTCTCTTCAAAGCTGTCAGAGAGGGACATTTAAGTCTGCAGAGGTTACTGCTGTCTTTTTGCTTGTCTGTGCCCTGCCCCCAGAGGTGGAGCCTACAGAGAGGCAGGCAGGCCTCCTTGAGCTGTGGTGGGCTCCACCCAGTTCGAGCTTCCCAGCCGCTTTGTTTTCCTAATCAAACAACTAACTCAGTAATGGCGGGCGCCCCTCCCCCAGCCTTGCTGCCGCCTTGCAGTTTGATCTCAGACTGCTGTGGTAGCAATGAGTGAGACTCCGTGGGCGTGGGACCCTTCAAGCCATGTGCGGGATATAATCTCCTGGTGTGCCGTTTTTTAAGCCTGTTGGAAAAGTGCAGTATTAGGGTCGGAGTGACCCGATTTTCCAGGTGCCATCTGTCACCGCTTTCTTTGACTAGGAGAGGGAGTTCCCTGATCCCTTGCACTTCCCGGGTGAAGCAATGCCTTGCTCTCCTTCGGCTCATGCACGGTGTGCTGCACCCACTGTCCTGCACCTACTATCTGGCACTCCCCAGTGAGATGAACCCGGTACCTCAGTTGGAAA
This sequence comes from Pan paniscus, assembly GCF_029289425.2. NCBI lineage: Eukaryota > Metazoa > Chordata > Mammalia > Primates > Hominidae > Pan > Pan paniscus. Next base: position 108,725,747 of record NC_073253.2, read on the forward strand.
TGCAGAAATCACCCGTCTTCTTTGTCGCTCACGCTGGGAGCTGTAGACCGGAGCTGTTCCTATTCGGCCATCTTCTGAGTGGCCATTCTGAGCATGGTGCATACTTCTTGCAACAAACTTACCCCTGACTAGAATAATATTCACCAATAAAGCCTAGCTGATTGTTTATTCTCCTTTTCCTGAACCTTCCTAAGCAGTTTGCATTTTTATTTGTTTATGCATGTGTATACTTATTGCATAAGACAAAATACTCCTTAAGGTCACAAGTTATAATATATTCAACTTTGTATTCCTCTGTGCCTACAGTGTACATTCAATGAATGTTTAACAATAATAATTAATATTCTTAAATTTGTTCTGCTCTGACAGTTATCAAATTCTGTAAGTATGGAAGATTTAGGAAGTAATCTGTAAAGTAACTATTGATTGTGAATAGCAAATTATTCCTTTTAGAGAAGATATAATTTATATTAACAAATAAGGAGCTTTAACTAATTTACAAGATCAAAATGCAATATTTTTTGTGATTTCCTCACCCATATTATTTCACAGATGGTAATTCTGGAAGCATGTAAGCATATGGTTAGAGACAGATTAACATGGTACAGGAGTTTTCCTCTATTTTAGGAATGAGAAAAATCAAAATGCTATTTGGGAGTGTGAAGCACCTTATTTTGTCTTAAGGTAGTATTAATCTATTGGTTCATTCATTCAATGTTGATTTAGCATCTAATCAACGCATGGTGTCAGGTAGTGTGAGAGATACAAAGACATTGTTGCATTCATGATGCTTACGGTCTAGCAGGCGAAAGAAGCAGAATAGAAATTACCATAATACAAGTTAGTATTGGGTAAGTTCCTTTATTTTTATTATATTATTACTTTTAAATGTTAGTTTACTGTGACTACCCAGTAACTAACCATAGAGGGATAGCTTATGAAAAGTAGACTACAAAATATTAATTTAAGAATCTCTTTCTAACTTTTATATACCTTGGAGTAGTCAAGATAAAACTGGCTGGGTGCAGTGGCTCACACCTGTAATCCCAGCACTTTGGGAGGACAAGACAGGAGGATCACTTGAGTACAGGAGTTTGAGACCAGCCTGGGAAACACAGTAAGACCCTATCTCTAGAAAAAATTTTTAAATTAGCTGGGCATGGGGGTGCATGCCTCTAGTTCCAGCTACTTGGAAGCCTGATGCGGGAGGGTTACTTGAGCCCAGGAGTGTGAGGCTGCCATGGGCTATAATCACACTACTATGCTCTATCCTGGATGACAGAGCAAGACCCTGTCTCAAAACAAAAACAAAACAAAACAAAATACTGTGTGGGCAACTGTCCATCAACTTTTCAGTAACAACTATAACACAAAATTATGAGTAGTTTTTAGGTTTACTCCATCTCATAACCTTCACTTAGGAATTGACAAAAAATCCTAACCAAGAATTCAATGCTTTTGAAAATACTATTACTGCATGGAATTAAAGGAACTGGATAATAAAAACTACTAATAAAGAGAAACTATGGATTTATCAGGGTTAGTTCATAAACAACCAGACAGCTGCCCAATAGAGACTAACTTAAACAGCATGCCTTTCCATAAGAATATGCTACCACTAAAATCCTGAGCTGGTACCTACAATCCATAAAAATCAAAGTATTTCAGTCCTGAAAAGCTGATAGAAAAAAATCCCAGAAGAAGAAAATGATACTGATTAGAAAGTGATGTGAGACTTATCTAAAGTTACACAACCAGTTAGTAGCAGGGGCACTGAATTTTGGTCACACTGATCTTTTAGATTAGGTAAAATGCACCTAATATGTATTTTCAAAATATAAATTCCTCAGCTAAATTGGACAAAAAGTTGATAAACCTTTTTCTAAAAATTATCAAGCATTTGAAGTGTTTCTATTAAATGGTGGGCACTGAGGTTACAAAGGCAAAAGAAAAGAAAGCATGGTCTCTGCCTTGAGTATGGGGAGAAAGGAAATGAAAACTATGAGAATATCCAGTGTGAGCAGTGCTGGTGTAGGAGTATGTGCAAGGTACTAGGGCATCAGGAAAGTGTCCAGAGAGGAGGAGCTATATGGAAACAGCCTAGAAAAAAATGAGAGGGTGCTCACCAGACAGGTAAGGGTGAGAGAAAGGCACTTACAGGGAGCTGCATGTGCACAGCACCGATGCTTGGAGCAGCCTGGGACGCTGCAGGGAAAGAGGAATGCAGCAAGAGATAATGCTGGAGGGGGAGTGGAGTCACCGTGCCAGACGGGCAGGGCCTTAAATTAAATGCCCCTAGAAGGAGTCTGAACTTATCTGTAAGGAACAGGCAACTGTTGAAGGATTTTAGGAAGAGCTGCCTGCTCAGTTCTGTGTTATAGAAAAATGACTTCAGTGTCAGTGCCGAGAGTCCTGGAGGGGGCAAGCCTGCAGATTAGAATACTAGGACAATAATCCTGGTTAGAGATGAAGTAGCTTAGGAAACCAAAAAGGGAGAGAGGGATAAGCCGCACTGATTTCATCCTTTGCCTATAATAAATATAAAATTGCCAACACATTTTCAGAAGAGGAAACACCTCCCCAACAATTTTCTCAGTGACTTTCATCCTGTTTATTACTGTGAAGTAAAGTCAGCTTAAGACTACATCACATAAGATTGAACAAATAAAGCCCTCTCTTGAAAGCATCAACCTCTAATGTAGAATATTTTGTTAAGCTTCTCATTTCTCAGAAAGAAGTTCTGAAATTTTATAAATAAATGCAAAATTCTGATATTTAAAGGAAATGCAGCCACATCGTTATGAAAATGCTTCCCTTCACCCCATCTACTTTCTCACTTCCTTCATTTATACTACAAATTTGGGCATGTGGATGTTTTAAATAATAGACAACAGGTGTACTAAACAATGTCACTTGCCATAATATTGAATAGATGCCCAATTAACACCAACATTAAGTATAAATGCCCTTTCAAGTATCTTGTATATCACTGATGTGAATGTTTTAAATAATTAAACACAAAGCTCATCTATCTAGAATTTTCCAAGCAACAGTTTCACAAGTAAATATTCAACTGAGAGTTACATCAGACAAACATTTAATGCTTATTAGTCAATCTAGAAACTTGTTCAATTTACTTTTTCACTTTATTAGGTGACAGGGATCCAAATGTTTGAAAAAGTAATAGGTCCAGAGAATCCTTCTACCTACCTATCTTTTTTTCTCCCATCAGTTAGAGTCATCGATAATCAATGGCATAAATTTAGTAATGACTCATTTACATATTTAAACTGGCATTTTGAAATGACAATGAGAAGCTGACAATTAACTGTTCTCTAAGGAAATGCCCTTTCTCTCCATATGGCTTCCACTCTGAGACTAAGAATTAAAGAGATTTTTCAATTTATGGAACAAGAGAGAGTCTCTCCAGCTGAGACTCCCATGTCATTTCATTTAGAATGCAAATCTCAACATTGTAAATGTCATTCCTACTGATGCTAAGAAGGCAGTTATAAAATGAAAAATCACCCTCACCATAGAGCTTTGGTAAATTAAAAAGTAAAGGACTTTAAGACTTTAAGGGAAAATAAGTTTTCTCATGTTAGCTAGGCCGCATGTATGGTGGGAAATATCCTCAAGAAGTTATGTTACCTTAGCTCCTCACCTTAAAATGAAAATACTAATTCCTGTTGCAAAGATTACATAAAATAATGCATGGTCTGATTGTAAACTATAAAGGTTTGTGTAAACATATGCCATTATTACTTTAGACTTCCACTGATATGTTGACTCAAAATAAAAAGACTGTAAAATGATCCTGTGGGCCAGAGGAAAAATCAAAAGTACCCTGAAAAACATAGTTACTAAAAATGCACGTGAACGAATTAGTTTACAGATTCAACACAATCCTTCTAAAACTCTCAGCTGTGTTTTTCGAAAAGATCGAAAACTAATCCTAAAATTCACATGAATACTCAAGGGACCAACCACAGACTAAAAACCTTGGAAAAGAAGAACAAAGTTGGACAATTCGTACTTCCCAATTTCAAAACTTAGAATACAGCAACAGTAATCAAGACAGTATGGTACTAGTATAAGGATAGGCACACAGAGCAATGGAAAGGACTTGAGAGTTCAGAAATATATTCTTACATTTTTGGTCTATTGATTTTTGACAAGGGTGTCAAGAAAATGGGAAAACAGACGAGTACTTTCAACAAATGGCTGTTGACAACTGAATATCCACATTCAAAAGAATGAAGTTGGATCCCTTCTTCACACCATACACAAAAATTAACTCAAGTGGATCATAGACTTAAATATAAGAGCTAAAACTATAAAACTCTTAGAAGAAAACATTTAAATTATTTCTGACCTTTGGTTAGACAAAGACTTTTTAGCGACAGTATCAAAACACAAGCAATAAAAGGCCACAGAATGTACAATATCCATAGCAGGCAAGTCTAGAGAGGCAGCAAACTAGTGGTTGCCTAGGGCGGGAGTGGTTAGGGGAAATGAGGATGACTGCTAATGGGTACAGGGTTTCTTTTTGAGGTGATGAAACTACTCTAAAATTGGTTGCGATGATTGTTACACGACTCTGAATATATACGACCATTGAATTGTATGCTTTAAATGGGTTAATTATGTAGTACGTCAATTATATCTCAATAAAGCTAGTTAAATATAACTTAAAGAAATGTATGTGAAAAGCCGCATTGAGTAGTGGTCATGACCTTCATTTGTTAAACATGAGTTTGAATTCAGGTCCTACTAACTGTGGAATCTTGAGCAAATAACAGTAATTCTGAGCCTGTTTTTCTCATCTTTAAATTCTGTAATAAAAATTCCTTTCTCAAAGGAATGAGTATTAAATGAGATCATGCAGACTAAGTGCTTACTTGGCACAGCCTAGTATACAGTAAGCACTCAATAATATTAGCTATTAAAAGAAGAGATATGTGGGCCTAGACTGTAGGTAGTTGCTAAAAACAAAACAAAACAAAAACCAGTAAGTTGGTTGAGGCATTTCTGTAAATGTTATTTTTTAAATTATATATAAACTTAATAATAAACAGGGTGCTTCCAAATAGGCAGGCTCACTTTGAAATACTCAGTACAAAGCGAAAGAAGGTCATAATCATAGGTCACAGAGGCTGGATTTACCGTTTCACCTAAAACAGCTAGAAAACCAAATACATGAAATAATGATTTTCAGACATCATATAACAGCATAAGAATACAATCCATGAGTAAAGGGCAACAAGCAAGGTGAGCCTACACTTACACCAACTTGCTGCCTGGAGGCAGTCTATACGCTGCAGAACAGGAGGGAAAATCCAAACTGCACCCAGTGGTCTCACTGAGTTGAGGAGAGAGAGAACAAAATTCAGGGAAGCCAAGGGAGATTAAATTTGTGGTGCAGAGGGAAGAGGAAGGAATGCTTTAGATAAAAGGAGCTCCAGAGATGTGAAGAGTAGGCTAATTTAAATTAGCCCTAGTCTAAAGACTCCTCTAGTCATGCCAAACAAAGAAAGCTTAAAGGCAAGCTTCCAAAAGAGCCAAACTCAACTGCAAGCCACAACAAAGTATAGGAATACAATACAGAAACCAGTACCGAACAAGTTAATATATCTGGCATCCAATTAAATGTAACTAGGCTTGCAAAGAAGCAGAAAACAGTTCCATAACCATGAGAAAAATCAATCAATAAACCCAGAAATGACAGAGATGATGGAATTGGCAGATAAGAATTTTAAAAGTTATAAATATGCTCCATGTGTTCAAATGGAACTTCTAGAGGTGAAAAATACAGTACGAATACAATATGAAAAATGCAATATCACTCCACTTTTTGGTGATGACACTAAGACAGAGGCAGGGTTTGGTGCCAACTCACATAGTGGCAGAGCCTAGAGGGAACCCAACTTTCCTGGCTCTGATCCAGGGCTCTTTCCACTATGCTGCAGAGAAATAACACGATCTGACAGACACTTTAGTTGGTTACTGGCTGCTGTATGCCTGGGCCTTAGGTGGAATGTAGAGGCAACAAGAGTAGAAGTAGGAGTCTGTTATAATAGACATGGTGATAAACAAGTGATGGTTTGGACCTCAGTGGTAGAAAGGAAGATGGTAAGAAACGGTTGGATATTAGGTATATTTTAAAGAGTTGGTAGGGTTGCTAATGGGTTGGATGTAGCATTTGAAAAGAGGAAAATGCAAGAAGACTTCAAGTTTCTGACTTGAACCTCTAGCAAGGGAGTAGCCATTTACTGTAATGGAGAAAACTAAGGGAGGAGCAGCCTGGGGAGAGGAGTCAGGAATTTGGTTCTGTATGTGATAAGCTTGGGATGCCATCAGACATGGAAGTCAAGTATGCAGTTACTGCATATAGCTGTCTGAAATTCAAGGGTGACATTGAGGTCAGAGATATGGAAAGAGTAAAGATGGTGGACAAATGACTAAAATTTGGAAGCTCTGGGCTTTAAGGGTCTTTAGATAAGAGGAATCTGTGATCCAATAATGTGGCATCATGTTCCTCAGGCAAAGCAGTCTCCTGCCAGTCTCACAGAGAGTCCTTCTTATCATTATGGCTTCTCACACTATTTGTCAGGATTATCCACTTTCTTTCCCTGTGTTTCTGCATTATCTATCTCGCATAGCTACTGTGAGCATTACATAAGCGATATGAATATCTGGTAGGCACTCCATACATGTTAGCTGTATCTTATCTGAAACAGATAATCCTGTTTCTCAAAAGTAATATGGTTTCACTTGTATGTGAATGTTCATAATGCCTTTACTTACAATAGCCTCAAACTAGATACAACCGAAATGTCCATCAATTAATGAATGGATAAACAAATTGTGGCACCTTCATACAATGAAATGTTAGTAATAAAAAGGAACTACTGATATATGTAAAAGTATGCATGAATTTCACAAGCATGATGTTGCTCAAAAAATGTCAGATGCAAAAATAATACATGTTGTATGATTCCATTTATGTGAAATACTAAAAGACAAATCTAATCTGCAGTGACAGAAAGCAGATCAGTGGTTGCAGGGGACTGGGTCTGGGGTAGCAATTGACTAGGAAGGGGCACAGGAAATCCTGATTTTGGTGGTGGTTAAAGCGGTATATAAATTTGTCAAAACTCATTGAAATATACACTTTAAATGGGTTCCTTTTATTGCATGTCAGTAAATCAGAGAATACTGCATTATCGGTTAGCTCTTCTCAAAAGTAATATGGCTTCACTTGTATGTGAATGTTCATAACGCCAATGTGTCCTCTTCAAAATTGTCTCCCATGTTACTTTACAATCCTAAGTAGGGCTCTACTTTTTATCTTGAGCTACCACAAGGGGAGTTCTGTAGGGTGTTTTTTTAATCTAATTAAAATATGAAATAGGATCATATTTTTGACTTATCTTGGTAGGCTGATTGCTTTATGGCTGGTCTTAGGATTTTAATGGTTTTTCTTTTTTCTTCTTTATTCTCCCACTTAGGTTCAGATTATACATTTCTTAGTGACACTATGGTTTCATTGTAGCTTTGAGGCTTTCAGTGCCATTCAGTTTCTTTAATGCTTGGCTTTGGTTATGCTGCCATTTCAATCTCACAAAGGCTCTCTTTCAAAAATCGTGTTCCAGAGTTACTGCTTCCAAGAAGAATAAATATATTGCAGGCTTTATGCTTATGTCACGAGAATCTACTTTTCTATGAGACAAGGAATCTAGAGGTCATAGTCTTTCTGTTCCATTTACCTTTGGTTCAAGTGACTCTTTCAACCCTTTAAAAGTTAGATGACTTTTCTCTCTTGCCTCTCCAAGTTCAATTTCTGCTCACACTGAATAAGAGAGAATAGTAGATTATGTTTAAGATGTATATAAATTTGTAGTTCTTTAGATAAGCAAACTACCATATTCTCCATTAAATCTGACAACCTTTTGTTGTTTATAGTTGTTGCTGCTGTTGCTTAAGGACGACTGAGCAAAGCGCCTGCAAGCAATTTTCGGTCATACATTTCACTGATAACTTCAGTTTTGACTAATTCTCTAATAACATAGTACATGGAACAATGAAGGTGTTTATTCTAGCATTATATAAAATACCATATTTCAAAACTTCTAAGATGCACAGTTTAACATTGTGAAATCTGAATGTTTCTTAAAATTTATTGGCCTTGTGCCAACACAGTTACCATTGCTTGTTCTGTGTGAATCAGGTTGTTATTCCTTCTAAAATGGACTAAATAACTGCAAACCTCAATGCTTCCTCAAGAATAAAAGTCGTGGTTATTGTATGAGAAACTTCCATCAACGTCTTCCACTAAGATCAGGAGTGTCAACATCAATACTTGCAGAAAGGGTGTAGGCATCTTAGAAGAAAATACTATAGAAAATAGTTTGCTGCATCCCTAAATATTTTGATGTCACAGAGGTTGATGTGAAACACAACATCAGTACTCTAAATCAAAAGGTGATTTGGAAGATTTGGATTTCATTATTTTTATTTATTTTATTTTATTTTCAGACAGTGTCTTGCTCTGTTGCCCAGGCTGAGTGCAGTGGGTATTCACAACTCACTGCAGCCTTGATCTCCCAGGCTCAACTGATCCTCCCTCCTCAGCCTCCTGAGTAGCCAGTACTACAGGTGCAAGCTGCCATGCCTGGGTAATTTTTGTAATTTTTTTGTAGAGACAGGGTTTCTCCATGTTGCTCAGGCTCGTCTTGAACTCCTAGGTTCAAGAGATCCACCTGCCTCAGCCTCCCAAAGTGCAGGGATTACAGGCGTGAGCCATTGCAGCTGGCCAAGACTTGGATTTTAAATATGAAGAAGTTTTAGAATTATTTTAAACAATTTGAATATGAAGAAGTTTTAGAATTATTTTAAACAATTTGATTAGCCTATTTCCCTTTTTATATATGTACAAGAGTGCAATATGATAAAAATCTATAACTCAACAATTTTAAGGGAGTCCTTTCAGTAAGAATTTTAAAATTCTAAGTGGTAAGAATTATTTTGCCATAGTTTAATTGGTACATAAAGTAATGGTTTGTCTTAGTCTTTGGCAACTTAGATTTAATGAAATTCTAAAAGAAATAATTAGAAACAATCTAAATAGTCAACAACAGAACAATAATTAAATTAATTAAATAAATAATGAGATTACAACAAATATAAATCTTTTTGGCCAGGCGCGGTGGCTCACACCTGTAATCCCAGCACTTTGGGAGGCTGAGGCAGGTGGATCACAAGGTCAGGAGTTCGAGACCAGCCTGGCCAACATGGTGAAACCCCGTTTCTACTAAAAATACAAAAAAATTAGCTGGGCGTGGTGGCACACACCTGTAGTCCCAGCTACTCAGGAGGCTGAGGCAGAAGAATCGCTTGAACCTGGGAGGCGGAGGTTGCATTGAGCCAAGATTGTGCCACTTTACTCCAGCCTGGGTGACAGAGTGAGACTCCATCTCAAAAAAATAAAAAATAAAAAATAAATCTTTTTTTAACAGCTTTGTTGAGTTATATAATTCACATACCATAATGTTCACCCACTGTTTTTTACTATATTCACAGAGCTGTAAAACTATCACCACAACCAATTTTAGAACACTTTTGTCATTTCAAAAAAAGAAATCCTATACTCTTTAGCTCTCATTCATCTATTCTTCCCATTACCCACAAACCTGAGTAACCACTAATCCACTTTCTATAGACATTTCACATAAATGAAATAATATAATATGTGGCCTTTTGTGACTGGCTTCTTTCACTTAGCATTAATGTTTTCAAGGTTCATCCTTGTTATAGCATGTATTAGTACCTCATTCCTTTTTACGGTTGAAAAATATTCCACTACATGAATACATCACATCTTGTTTATTCATTCATCAGATGATGAACATTTGGGTACATCTTTTGACTATTATAAACAATGTTGTTATGAACATTCATTTATGTTTTTGGGTGGACATATATTTTCAGTTCTCCTAGCTGTATATCTAGGAGTAGCATTGCTGGGGTCATACGCCAATTCTATGTTTATGTTTTAGAGGAATTGCTAGACTGTTTTCCAAAGTAGCTGCATCATTTCACATTGCTATCGGCAATATAGAAGGGTTCTGATTTATTTACATCCTTGTCAACACTTATTATCTGACTTGTTGATTATAGTCTTCCTAGTGGGTGTAAAGTAGAATCCCATGGTAGTTTTGATTTGCATTTCCCTAGTGGCTAATGATGTTGAGCATCTTTTCATGTGCATATTGGCTATGTGTATGTCTTCCTTGGAGAAATGTCTATTCAGATCCTTTGTCCATTTTTACATTGGGTTATTTGTCTTTTTATTATTAAGTATTCTTTATAAATTCTAAATACTAGTCCTTTATCAGATGTACAATTTGTAAATATTTTCTCCCATTCTGCAGGTTGTCTTTCACTCTTTTGATAGTGTTTTTTGAAGCATAAACTTAAAAAATTTGCAGAAGCCTAATTTAACAATTTTTTCTTTTGTAGCTTGTGCTTTTGGTGTCACATATAAGAATCCATTGCCAAATCGAAGTTCACAAAGATTTAGCTCTATTTTTTCTTCTAAAAGTTTAATAGTTATAGTTCTTATATTTAAGTTTTTGATACATTTTGAGGTAATTTTTGTAGATGGTGTGAGGAAAGTGTCCAACTTCATTCTCTTATAAGTGACTATCCAGTTGTCCCCATATCATTTCTCAAAAAGATGATTTTTTCCCCCATTTTACCCTTGACCTTGGCATTCTTAATCTTGGTGCTTTTGTTGAAAATCAATTGACATGAATATGTAGGTTTATCCCTGGACTTTCAATTCTATTCCATTGACCTATTTGTGTATCGTTATGCTAGTACCATAGTGTCTTAATTACTGTTGCTTTGGAGCAAGTTTTGAAATTAGAAAGCATGAATCCTCCAACTTTGTTCTTTTTCAAGATTGTTTTGACTCTTCTGGGTCCTTTAAGTTTCCTCATGAATTTTAAAATCAGTTCATCAATTTCTGCAAAAAACAGCAGCTGGTATTCTGAGAAGGATTGCATTGATTCTGTAAATCAATTTGGGAAGTATTGCCATCTTAACAAAAAGTTTTCCTATCCATGAACATGTGATTTTTTCCATTTATCCAATCATTTTTAATGTACCCATAGAGGAATGGCATGATGCAGATATATCACTGGGAAAATAGAAATAATATCCCTTGGTTATGGGATTAGAGATCATTTTGATCTTATTTTTGTATATTTCTATATGTTTCCAAATTTTCAACAACAAGAGTATCTTTTATATAACCCCAAAGAAGTTATTTTTAAAGAAAAAATATATTTAATAAAATATACACGTATCCTCAAAGACGTAAAGACAGAAATACCATTCAACCCAGCAGTCTCATTACTAGGTATATACTCAAAGGAATATAAATCGTTGTATTATAAAGACACATGCACCTGTATGTTCACTGCAGCACTATTCACAATAGTAAAGACATGGACTCAACCTAAATGCCCACTGATGATAGACCAGACAAAGAAAGTGTGGTATGTATACACCATGTGATACTACACAGTCATAAAAAAAAACTAGATCGCGTCCTTTGCAAGGACATGGATGGGACTGGAGGCCATTACCCTTAGCAAACTAACACAAGAACAGAAAACCAAATATCACATGGTCTCACATATAAGTGGGAGCTAAATGGTGAGAACACATGGACACATAGAGGGGAACAACACGCACTGGGGCCTATCAGAGGGTGGAAGTTGGAAGGAGGGGGAGGATCAGGAAAAATAACTAATGGGTACTAGGCTTAGTACCCATAACTAGTCGGCACTAGGCTTAGTATCCATAACTAGTGGGCACTAGGCTTAGTACCCATAACTAATGGGTACTAGGCATGGGTGATGAAATAATCTGTACAACAAACCCCCACGACACAAGTTTACCTATGTAACAAATCTGCACATGTACCCTTGAATTTAAAATAAAAGTTAAAAATATACATATTTAAAATATTACATAAATATGGAAAATATCCGAAAATGAAAATGTTTGAAACATTTTCCAATATACGTGAACATACCACTGTTTATTCTTGGTCACATTTTCATCAGAATTTGCTGATTGTGTGCTACATGGTAGATACTGTGCTAAGTACTGAGTACATGGTTTTTGAGAAAACAGATATGATTTCTGCCCTCAGGAAGCCTACATTTAGTGACAGAATGACAATAAACAGGGAAAGTAGCAAACAGAAATGGAATTATAAGTTGTAAAGGGCACTTTGAAAGAAAGCAATCAGTACTATGATGGACAATAATGGCAGGATAAAGCAAATCTATTTTGATATAGTGGTCAGGGAAGCTCTCTCTAAGGCATCAACATTTGAGCTGAGACTTGGGAACTCAAAAATGTTAAGCGCTGGCTTTCAATATTTGTCAAAGGTATGTTCAACATAAGCAGTTTCTTATATTGAACGGTAAAAACAAAAAGCTTTAAAATTCCAAAGGGAAAATAATTTCAACAAATAGAGTAACCTCCACCACCTTCTATAATATGATATGCAGGGTCCAAAAAATCCAGTACCATAAAATATGTGGTAAAGTCATTGTAAGGTTAATGAAATGCACTGAAAGAGCTTACGGTGGTCTCACTCTGCTGCCCAAATCCAGCGGAGTCCCAGCCACAGTTTGGAGCTGCTTGATCATAGCTTTCTGTTCTACCTTAACTATTGATGGGGATGATTCTGGGTCCCTTTTATAGGCTAAAGTTCCTTGGCAGAAGCAGCAATTCCAAGAATCTAGTTAGCTGATGCCTTTTTTGTCAGCCTGATAGGAAGACTGGGCCAAGAGAATACTGAAAGCACAAAGCACCACCCCCTACCTCCCTGACATTTCCCCTAATGGCCCAGTTTCTCTTCCACTTATCCTTCCCCCACACTTAAGATTTCCAGCCTACTCCTGTTTAGAATGAGGGTTCGGCAGAGGACCAGAGCAAATATACTTGAATGTGGATTATCATGGGATGGGGGGTTTATTATAGGTATTAACTGCTACTTGCCCACCCAATATCTATTTCCTGCTCTTAGTAACAGAACCCAGATTTTGTTTAGGAGGTAATGTGCCTAGTTGAATTATATGCTTCCTCAGACTCTACTGAAGTAGGCATGGTTAAGTGATGTAGTATGACCAATAAGATGTCAATTAAGGGATTTGGGAAAGCTCTGCTTTAATGATACAGGCACCACTTATTTCCACTTCCTTTTACATCTTCTTCCCTAGAATTTGGGGATGAAGAGGAAGACAGGGCAATCACCTTTGGACTATGAGATAACCATGAGGATGAATGCTTTATGTGAAAAATGGTGTTGGAGAAAGGTAGAAGGTAGCTGGGACTGACAGCACCGCAGAGCTGCTGCCCCAACCTAGATAGCCTACCTCCACATTTCTACTAGGTGACAAAGCCAACCCTTATTTGACTGTGGTTAGGTTACTGTGATGACATATAGTCATCTGAAATTCTAACAGATACAGCTGTCTACCAGGAACATAAATTTAACGTCTTTGGATGAATCCAAAGTTTTTAAGGTTTTAATGTAAAAAGTCCAACTCTCATGTCTGATAGAACAGGAATGCACAACCCTCCAAACCATATCACCCACTACAGAGTGGTAAGTACAGGTCATTAAATGAAAGCAGCACAGAAAAGTGGCTTCAGAGAGTCATTTAATGCCCCTTACCTTCATTAGCCCCATTCCCCAAGTCTTACCACATAAACGTAAATTCCAGGTAAAACTGTGCTTACCAGGTAAACACACTTCCAGACAAGTTCCTTGTTGCCCTAGATTGCCATCCCTAAACTTCTCCTACATGGCAATTCTGCCACAGCATAATTTTCAGGGCAGCTCCACCCACAGTTAAAGTTATGATTTAGGGTTCATTACTACACATACCTTGAAACTTTTAAGCAGACACATTAAAGTAATGCAGCTCAAGGAATGTTAACAACTTTTTCCACTTTTGCCCCAGCCAGTTTCTACTCTAATCCAAAACGGCTTCTTTATCACCACCCGCTTTACTCAAATTACGCTTACAGAATTCATTATCCTCCGGGGTAGAATCACCGAAAATAATGTGAGCATTTATACAGAAAGTGTAGTTCAGATAAAGCAATATATTAATAGGCCAAATTAGAAAAGGATAGCACGCTGCTAGTTTTCTATATGCACTCTTGCCCGTGTGAAATTAAACTTTTTTGCATCCATGCGGGGAGCGGTGGCTCAGGCCTGTAATCTCAGCGCTTCCTAAGGCCGAGGCGGGCGGATCACTTGGGGTCAGGAATTCGAGACCAGCCTGGCCAAATGGTGAAGCCCCTTCTCTACTAAAAATACGAAAATTAGCCGGGAGTGGTAGTGAGCACCTGTAATCCCAGCTACTCGGGAAGCTGAGGCAGGAGAATCTCTTGAACCAGGAGGCGGAGATTGCAGTGAGCCAAGACCACGCCACTGTACTCCAGCCTGGGTGATAGAGCGAGATTCTGTCTAAAAAAAAAAAAAAAAAGTATCCAAAGTTGGAGTTTGCCTTTATTATTGCAAATGAGAAAATAACCTTTCAAGTAGGAAAACAACAAAAAGGAAAACTATATAATGAAATTTCTTTTACTCCCAGAACCAAAATAACGAGACTTCCAGATAGAAATTTGCATGGAGTCAATCAGAATTACATATTATTTTCATTTCCGAACAGAATTACTCCATCAAGTTTTCTGATATCTTCCTAATGTTTCTCAGTAAAACTTTAGGAAAGTAATAAAAATTCACCTAAGAATGATCAAAATTGCGTTGAGTCCCAAATAAATAATTTTTTTTTATTTTAAGGGAAAAATTCCGCAATTTTTTTTTTTCAGGTAGGCAGGGACAATCAGGAAGCAGCCCCGGATTTTCAGAAACGATCTTTAGCATCACCAAGACATAGACTAAAGAAACATGTAATGCACAACTTAGGCTGCTCCCTCATCCAAGGCAATTCAAATTTCCACGGATACCAAGTCTTCAATGGCCGGTGTCAACCATTCAATAGAAGCATACCAGAAAATGTTGCGATTGCCTTCTTCACCACAAGAGTCTAAGTGACACAAATTTGGGCAGAAGTAATTATTTGGCCAAGCCGGGAGGCAGGAAGCTTAAATACCGCCTCTGCAGGAGGTGCGGCGGATCCGAAGCAAACACCCCAAAGTTTGTTTGTGAGTGGAGGCGCGGAGGCGCCCGGAGCCACGACGAAGCTCACCTGGTCAGCGCACAGAGCCGGGTAGGAGTCGGGTCTAGCCCTAGTTTGCTCCTGAGCGCTTCGTTCCTCTCAGGCTAGTGCCTTTAAATCAATACTGGGTGGCAAACGATACCCATTCTTTGGGCTCTGAAGTTTGGAATTCATGGGTTCTGCGGCACAAGAAAGTTTCTTCGCAGGTTATTTCCCTGTCCGAGGCTGTCGCTTAGCGCATCTCCTGCCGGTGCGGCCCCGGGGTGTCCACCGAGCCGCCGGGCAGATCGCTGCCCCGTGCCGCGGCATCTTGATGCCCAGGACCCCGAGGCTGTGGGGCAGCCCCTCCTACCTGGGACAAGCGGCCAGAACTCCTTTTCCCACAGGGAAGAACACTCCGAGCCCCGGGAAGAATGTGCATCCTAAGGAGATGTCTCCCAACGCCTAGACAAAGACAGCGCTGGGAAAAGTTGGACCAACTGGCACCCCCGCAAGGCGAACAGAGCAGCCCCTAGGCCTTGGTGGCCGAGCCGGCTACGCGCTCTCGGAGTCGCGGCCAACTTTTCCCGCGAGCTTCTGAGCAACTTGCCGCAAGTTGGGGCGAGGGGGCAGAGCAGGGGTCAAGGGCGCGCGGCGGGACTGATCTCGCTCCTGTCGGTTTCCTCGTACCTCCCCGCGTACCTGCTGATGTATCCGTCCCCGTCGCCGTCGCACGTCTGGAAGAGGCGCCGCATCCTCTCCTCCTCGCCGGTGCTGGACGTGTCGCTGCTGCTGCCGCCGCCGCCGCCGCTACTGGAGCTCCCCGCAGCCGCTGCCGCCGCGGCCGCCATCACGCGCCCGCTCCCTACTTGGGAGGAGGAGGACGCGCGGCCGCAGCTGGAATCCGCCCGGCGCGCAAGCTGCCTGCAGCCCCGAACCTGCCTGACAACGGAGCATGCCCAGTGGCCGCCGGGGCGCTCCGGGCGAGGGATTCCACCTCTCCGGGTTTTGCCTGGACTGGGAAGATGGGCGCTCTGGAATCGCCCGAGGAGGCACCTCAGGGAAGAGGGAGGAGGGGAAGGTGGCTGGAAGAGTCAGGGAGCTAAGGGTGGCAACGGGAACACAAGAGGAGGCAGAATACACTGGAAGCCCCCGGGAAGGGTGTCAGCATTGTGCATCCGGCAACGACGCGGGCCCGGGACACTTGGGGACGCTTCAGGCAGAGGGCGGGTGTACTCCCGGCAGAACTCCTCCGACCGCCCGGAGTCATGGATTCCTTTTCCAGAGAAGCTATATAAACACTCCCCTTCTGCAAACTCAAAACGGTGCTTGTAATCCCACTCTCCAGGATTGTTCCAGGTTCTGTACCCATAGCCACCAATGAGAACCGGAATGACTGGCCTTTTTATGAAATTTTGACACCTGTCAAGAAACCTGGCCCTCGCAGCCCTCATCTTGGCTTCCACTCTGTACTGGGAACAGTCTGCACGCTGTGTGGCATTGTGTACGTTGGGCCCATTTCTGGAAACGGCTCACTCTACTGGCCAGGCATCACTAGAATTTCCCCCAACAGCTTTAATAATGCCAAGAGCGAACATAATAGATGGTCTCATTTGATCCACACTACAGACCTGGAAGATGCCTCTTTTATTATCAATCCTACGACTTAGGAAGTATTAATAGATAAGTACCTCATAGAGTTATCTTGCATATAAAAGGAGAGCAGACATAATGCAGTTAGGACAATGTCTGACACCTAGTAAGTGCTCAAAAAATGTTAGCTCTCATTGTTCCCAATTTACAGGTAAGAAAACTGAGGTACCAAGACCTGCTCAAGGTTCCAGGTTTAGTAAGTGTCAGGGCAGAGGCAAGCCCGGGCAGCCTAACTCCAGAGCAGGAGCCTTTAAACACTGCACTATTCCCCCATAGCCAAAGGGAAACCACAGTGAAGCAATTTGTGGTTTCGTGAATGACTCATTATTCTGTCCTGGATTTTCTGCCAGAGAGGCGTGTGAAGTTCTCTGGTGGTTTTAAAATATGTCCACAGATTCTTTGGTGCACCCCTCATCAAGAGGTGGAGTCTGTTGCTTCCCCTAAACCTGGATTGGACTTGTGACTGCCTTGACTTCTGAGACTAGGTTAGAAAAGGCAATGCAGATTGCACTTGGCTCTCTCCCTTGGGACACTTACCTTTGAAGCCTTGAGCTGCCTGAAAAGAAGTTTGGCTACCCTGAAGCTGGAGAAACCATGCAGAAAGCCCATGTAAAGAAAAAAGGAGATGACCAAAGAGCTACAGCTGTTCTAGCCCTGGATCTTAGAATCTTCCCAGACTAGGTGCCAGACATGAGTGAGAGATGATGCTAGCTCTAGATGCTGCAACTGCATTGGAGACCCTGAGCAAAACTGGCTAACCAACCCCTAGAGCTGTGAAGATAATAATTAAAAATTGTTGTTTTAAGCCATTAAGTTTTGAGGTGATTTGTTATGCAGCAGTATATAACTGGAACAAGTCCATATGTCTTGGGAATGTCTGCTAGGTCAGAAGGAAGGAATCTCTGCTCTCTTTCTCCTCCTCTCCACCCCATCTACCTATTCCTACTTTACTTCTTTATTATTCTCTAAGTTCCCAGTATTTCAGGGCACTGAAATCATAGATTCATGAGTTAATGAGTTAATGGGTTATCATGGGAGTGGGACTAGTGACTTTATAAGAAGAGAAGGAGAGACCTGAGTTAGCAGGCTCAGCCCCCTTGCCATGTGATGCCCTGCACTGTTTTGGGACTCTGCACAGAGTCCCCACCAGCAGGGTGGCCCATTGACCTTGGACTTTTCATTCTCCAGAACTGTAAGAAATAAATTCATTTATGTATAAATCACCCTAGTTTCAGGTAGTCTGTTCTAAGCAACAGAAAATTGACAAGACCAGAAATTAGTACCGGGAGTGGGGTGCTAACGAAAACGAATACCTGAAAATGGAGAAGCAGCTTTGAAACTGGATAATGAGCAGAGGCTACAAGAATGAAGCAGCAGTCTAGAAAAAGCCTAGGTTCTAGTGAGGGCTGAGAAGATAGGAAGAACAGGGAAAGTTTGGAACTCCTTAGAAATTGGTTAAATGGTCATAATCAGAATGCTGATGGAACTAGGGACAGTAAAGGCCATTCTGACAAGGTCTCAGATGGAACTGAGGAACAAGGTACAAGAAAATGGAGTAAAGACCATCCTTGTTATAAATTGGCAAAGAACTTAGCTGAACTGTTCTATTCCTGAGGGCTTTCTGGAAGGCTGAACTTGAGAGAGAGAAACTGGGGTATCTGGCCAAAGAAATATCTAAGCAGTAAAGCATTCAGGCTGTGGCATGGCTACTTTTAACCACTTACATCAAGCTGTGAGAGGGGAAAAAAAACTTTAAAGGTGGAATTTACAATCATAAGAGAAGCAAAGTGGAAAGATTTGGAAAACTCTCAGCCTGGCCATGTGAAGAGTGAAAAGGTGTGTTTGGGAGAGGAAACAAAGGGTGTAGCCCAGCAACCTTTTGTTCCAGAGATTAGTAAAGGAAGAAAGTATCATCACGAGAAGGAAAGACCTCGATGGCATTTCAGAGAACTTTGAGTTGTTCCTCTCATCACAGACCCAGAGGCAGGAGGACAGAATGGTTTCAGGAGACAGACCTGAGGCACCTTTCATGGGCTTGCTGCCGAGGTCTCTCTCAGGTCTTTACTTCCCAAATTCTGGTACAGTGCTTTTTGGACATGCCAGCTGTGGCTCAAGAAGCTTTAGGTGTGAATTGACCTGTCACTCAAGAAGATAAGAACCATAGGCCTTAATGGCATCCATATGATGCCATTATAATTCTTCAGGTTTGCAGAAAGCAAGAGCTGTGGAGATGTGGGGTCTCCACCTAGATGTCAAAGGATTTTTGCTGAAAGCCTGGGTCCAGGCAAAGGCTTGTAACAAGGGCAGAGCACTTCAGAGAGCTCCAACTAAGGCAATGTTAAGCAGAATTGTAGGGTCAGAGCTGCTGCAGAGAGTTTCCAAAAGAGCAATGCCTAGTGGAGCTGTGGGAACAGGGCCACTACCAGAACCCCAGAACTGTGGAGTCACCAACAGCATGCAACATCTACTTGAGAAAGCTTCAGGCACCGGGCCCCAACCTGTATGGGCAGCTGTATGGGCTGTACCCAGCAAAGCCATAGACGTGGGGCTGTCTAAGGCCTTGTGGGCCCAACTGTTGCTCTAGTGTGTCCAAGAGGCAGCATGTGGAGTCAAAAAAGATTATTCTCCAGCTTTAAGATGTAATGTCTGCCCCGCTAGGTTTTGGACTTTCTTGGGGCATCCTGCTTTATTCTTTTTGTTTATTCCTTCCTTTTGGAATGGGAATGTCTGTTTTTTGCCTATACCATTATTGTATCTTGAAAGTGGATAATTTGCTTTGATTTCACAGGAAGATGAAATTCTGGACTTTGGACTTCTGAGTTGGTGCTGAAACAAGTTAAGACTTTGGGGCTATCAGAATGAAATAAATGTATTTGTATGTGAGAAGAACATAAGTTTGTGGGGGGCAGGGACAGAATGCTATGGTTGAATGTTTGTACTCACTTGAAATTCATGTTGAAACAATCCCCAGTGTGGCAGTATTGAGAGGTAGTTGGATCATGAAAGCTCGTCCCTCATAAATAGACTAAATCATTCATGGATTAATGGGTACCATGGGAATGAGACTGTTGGCTTTATGACAAAAGAAAGAGAGTCCTGAGCTAGCATACTCAGCCCCTTTGCCATGCGATGCCTTGTGCCGTCTTCAGCCTGCAGAGTTTCCACCAGCAAGAAGGCATTCACCAAATGTGTGTCCTCAACTTTGGACTTCCCAGCCTCCAGAACTACAATAAATAAATTTCATTTATTTGTATATTACCCCAGGTTCAGGTATTCTGTTATAAGCCACAGAAAACAGACTAAGACACTATCTACTACCCAATAATATTTTATTGAAAGTTGCTACCAACAGCACAAATATTCCTATCTACAAGAAAACAAGAACCAAAGCCCAAGAGTTTATATATATATTTAAATTTATATATGTATAAATTTTTTAATCCTAATTTTTCTAATTTTTATAGAATAAAACTTCTGTTGTTTGACAATACAGCCAGACAGGAGCTGTTACACTCAAATTTTTCTAGAGAAATGCCAGTTTAAGACTAAAAAAGAAATTAAAAAAACATTTTTCTAAGTACAACATGTATGGAGGGTCTGGAAACCCAAAGGATTTTGCAAAATTTCAACACATCTCTCTATAACCACATTCCATATATACAGAATGTGGACAGTAAAGCTCAACCAATTATATTTCAAAGCAAAGAATATTTTTTCTCCTTACCGAATGTGTTCAACAGCTCTGGATGTTTAAATTTAAACACACAAAAAGTGGATCTTGACAAATTTCCTAAACATTTTTCTCATGCTTGGGTAACTCAGAAATGGCTGAACAGAGAGGTTCCACATTCCAGGAAAGAATTTGCTTCTGAATTGATATGAAACGTGAAATTTCAGCCTAAAGGGTTACAGGAGAGGGAGAAATTTGTAAGACATTGAAAATAGAGATGCCATATGAATATAAAGATGATAAATATAAAGAAGAAGTTATGAGTGAGAGCCACTCTCTCAAAGAGTGAGGGATGTATACTCACTGCCATAAATCTAACAGTACTGGTCATAATTTCAAAGGTTTCATATATTTATCTGAGATGAGTACATAGCTCAACCTTTTTGTCCTTACTCAGCTTTTTTCTTCAATTTATGTGGTACATTTCAGAAAACACTGTACACATGACAAGATATCCTACCCCCTATGTCTAAAATTACATGTTAAAATAAATAAAACAATTGCAGTGCTTTGAAAACTTGATAATCTGGTGCGTGTCCTTCCAAATTTGATTTACCTAAACTGGACTACATGCAACCATCCTTTTCTTGGGGTTGCAGTATGTCCAATGAGCGCATAGTGAAGGCAGTACTGCTAACGCCTACGCAACACACCCGCATCAACTAGAGGTTTGCTTTTACCTTGGTGCAATTTTTGGAAAAATGAAAACCCACTTTTCCATGTCAAAAAAAAAAAGGTTAAAAAAAAAGGCAGCCGGGCATGGTGGCTCATCCTGTAATCCCAGCACTTTGGGAGGCCGAGGCAGGCAAATCACTTGAGGTCAGGAGTTCAAGACCAGCCTGGCCAACTTGGTGAAACCCTGACAAAAAATACAAAAATTAGCTGGGCATGGTGGCAAGCGCCTGTAATCCCAGCTACTCGGGAGGCTGAGGCAGGAGAATAGGAGAATCATTTGAACTGGGATAGCCGAGATTGCGCCACTGCACTCCAGCCTGAGAGACAGTGCAAGACTCTGTCTCAAACAAACAAACAAAAACACTATAAGCAAGAGTTGGAGTGAGGACTCCATGGTGCCACTGGCTCACCATTTTCTCTAGGATGTTTTTACCATCCCTGCTAAATTCCAATATTCCTTAAGAAGCTTTTCTTCACCAATACAGGACACAGGTACCTTCCAGAGCTCTCTTAATTGAAGCATATATTGTGACAGAAGCAAACCATATAGTTTAACAGTGATTTGCCTCCCAACTCAATAGTATCAACTATTATAAAAAGAAGTTGCAAATTCCTAAGAGAAAATAGTGAGGTAGCGTTAAGAGAGCTTAACAAACTTTTATTGGGTTCTTATCACAAATCAGTCATAGGGTTTAAAATTACACCTTACTTAATGCTTTCGAGTGGGGGTAGGTATTTATTATCTCTATTTATGGGTGGATGTTGGTGAGTGAGAGTAACTAAATTCCAAAGTTAAGTAATGTCCCTGTTTTAGTCTATTTTGTGTTTCTGTAACAGAATACCACATATTGGGTAATTTATAAAGAAAAGAAATTTGTTTCTCACCATTCTGGAGGCTGTGAAGTCAAATATCAAGGTGCCAGCGTCTTTCAAGGCCTTTTTGCTGTGTCCTCCCATGGTGCAGAAGGTGAGAGCAAGAGAGGGTAAGAAGGTCAAATTCATCCTTTTATCAGGAACCCATTGCAGCATTTATCAGGAACCCATTGCAGCAATTATGGCATTAATCCATGCATAAGAACTCTGCCCTCACGACCAAATCACCTCTTAAAAGTCCCCCCTCGACATTGTTGAATAGGGGATTAAGTTTCCAACACATTAACTTTGGGGGACACAAGTACAGAAGCTAGAACTGAACTTGTATCTACCAGTCAAAGCCATGTTCTTAACATTTACTTCATATTGTCTTAATATCAGATCCAGTGCTATTCACATTCATAGTCATATAGGCATTACAGTTTTTGATGAACAGTTTATAACTCCTTTTCATAAATATAAACTTTATATATTTATTATATATTTATAGTTACAAGAGGGGGCTTCATGAGGTTCTATTATCTGTCACCAGTTGGGCTCTCTGGGAAGCAGACTCCAGTATGGGGTTCACATACAGGATGCTTACTAAGGAGTGCCCCAAACTGGGGAGAAGGGAGGTGAAGGAAGCAAGATGGGATGGAGATGGAGGGAGAAGCCATGCTGTGATGCAGGGCTGAGAGCAGCCTTGTCTGACCTCTAAAGTGGCCTTTATTACTTCCCTATTGCAGCTGTTAACAAATTAACACAACACAAATTTAGTATCTTAACATGAAACAAATTTATTATTGTACAGTTCTGGAGGGCGTAAATCAAAAATCAGTCTGAGTTAAACTGAAGGTGTTGGCAGGACCATGTTTTTTTCTGGAGATTGTGGCAGAGAATCACCTCCTTGCCTTTTCCAGCTGCTGGAGGCTGTTTGCCTTCTCTGACTCATGGTTCCTTCCTGCATCTTCAAAGCCAGCTGAATAGCATTTTTAAATCTCTCTCTGACTTGTTTCCCTTTTAAAATAACATTTTTAAATCTCTCTCTGACTTGATGCCCTTTTCTACCTCCCTCTGGATTATACTGGGCCCTCCTAGGTAATCCAGGATAACTTCTTTGTCTTAAATTCAGCTGATTAGCAACCATAATTCTATCAATAGCCTTAATTCTCCATTGCCACATAATATAATATACTCACAGGTTCCAGGGATCAGACTGTGGTTATATTTGGGAGAAGGTATTATTCTGCCTAACAATATCAGACTGTCCTTTACTGAAATGAAATGGCTCGGCTTATATACCTCTGCCTCAGTCACCCATTGAAAATAGGACCCCATCCTACTGGATCCACGACCCAGGAAGGTTGTGACTGTGGGTAAGGTAACTGCAGCTGAGACAAAATCTGATAGACTGACAGCTGCAGGTTATCTTCTGAGAGCACTCCTAGCAGCTGGGCAACAAGTCTGTTTTTTCTCTTAAATTAATTTGTTTATTTTAATTTTTTAATTTTTTATTTGTGGGTAGATAGTAGATATAGATAGATTTATTTACTTATTTGTGAAGTGCATGACATATTTTGTTACAGGCATACAATATATAACAATCACATCAAGGTAAATGAGGTATCCATAACTTCAAGCATTTATCCTTTCTTTGTGCTACAAATGATCCAATTATGCTCTTTTAGTTACTTTTAAATATACAATAAATTATCACTGATTGTAGTCACCCTGTTATGCTATCACATACTAGATCATATTCATTTTATCTAACTATATTTTTGTACCCATTAATTACCCCCACTTACCCTACCCCCAACTATCCTTCCCAGCCTCTGGTAACCATCATTCTGCTCTCTATCTCCATGAATTAAATTGTTTTGATATTTAGCTCTCAAAAATATGTGAGAACACATGAAGTTTGTCTTTCTGTGCCTGGCTTCTTTCACTTAACATAATGTTGTTAATTCATGTTCCGTCCATATTATTGCATATGACAGGATCTCATTCTATTTTATGGCTAAATAGCACTCTACTGTGTATATGGACCACATTTTCTTTATCCATTTATCTGTTGATGGACACTTAGATTGCTTCCAAATCTTGGCTATTGTGACTAGTGCCATAGTAAGCATGGGAGTGCAGATATCTCTTTGATATACTGATTTCCTTTCTTTTGGGTATGTACCCAGCAGTGGGATTGCTGGAACATATGGTAGTTCTATTTTTATTGATTTTAGGAACTTCCAAGCTGTTCTCCATTGTAGTTTTATTAATTTACATTCCCACCAAAAGTGTATGACGGTTCCCTTTTCTCTATATTCTCACCAGCATTCATTATTGCCTGTCTTTTGAATAGAAGCCATTTAACTGTGGTGAGATGATATCTCATTGTAGTTTTCATTTGCATTTCTCTGATGATCAGTGATGTTAAGCACCTTTTAATATACCTGTTTGCCATTTGTATGTCTTCTTTTGTAAGATATCTATTCACACCTTTGGCTATTTTTAAATAGGATCATTAGTTTTTTTCCCTGTAGAGTTGTTTGAGCTCCTTATATATTCTGGTTATTAACCTCTTGTCAGATGGCTAGTTTGCATATTTTCTCCCATTCTGTGGATTGTCTTTGCACTTTGTTGATTGTTTCCTTTGCCACACAGAAGTCTTTTAATTTGATATGATCCCATTTGTCCATTTTTGCTCTGGTTGCCTGTGCTTGTGGAGTATTACTCAATAAATCTTTGCCCAGATCAATGTCTTGGAGAGTTTCCCAACATTTTCTTTTAGGAGTTTCATAGTTGGAGGTCTTAGATTTAAGTCTGTAAGCCATTTTGATTTGATTTTTGTATATGGTAAAACATAAGGGTCTAGTTTCATTCTTCTGCATATGGATATCCAGTTTTCCCAGCACAATTTATTGAAGAGACTGTCTTTCCCCAAAGTATATTCTTGGCATCTTTGTCGAAACTGAGTTCACTGTAGATGTATGGATTTATTTCTCACTTCTCGATTCTGTTCACTGATCTACATGTCTCTTTTTATATTAGTACCATGCTATTTGGTTACTACAGCTCTGTAGTATACTTTGAAGTCAGGTAATGTAATTCATCCAGTTTTGTTCCTTTTGCCCAGGATAGCTTTGGCTATTCTGGATCTTTTATGGTTCCATATATATTTTAGGATTGTTTTTTCTATTTCTGTGAAGAATGCCATTGGTATTGTGATAGGGATTGCATTGAATCTGTAGATTGTTTTGGGTAGTATGGACATTTTAACAACATTGATTATTCCAATCCATGAACATGAAATATCTTTCCATTTTTGGTGCCCTCTTCAATTTCTTTTTTCAATGTTTTATAGTTTTCATTGTAGAGATTCTTCACTTCTTTGGTTACGTTTATTCCTAGGTATTTTATTTGTAGTTATTGTATATAGGATTACTTTTAAAATTTATTTTTCAGATTGTTCATTGTTGGCATATAGAAATGCTATTGATTTTTGTATGTTGATTTTGTATCCTGCAACTTTACTGAATTTTTTTCATCAGTTCTAATAGGTTTTTGTGGAGCCTTTAGGCTTTTCCAAATACAAGATTATATTATCTGCAAACAAGGATAATTTGACTTCTTCCTTTCCAATTTGGATGCCCTTTATTTCTTTCTCTTGTCTGATTCCTCTAGCTAGGACTTCTAGGACTGTGTTGGATAACAGTGGTGACAGTGGGCATACTTATTTTGTTCCAGATCTTACAGGAAGGGCTTTCAGTATTCTCCATTCAGTGTGATATTAGCTGCGGGTCTGTTGTATATGGCTTTTCTTATGTTGAAGTATGTTCCTTCTATTCTGTTTTTCAAGGTTTTTTTAATCATAAAAGGATGTTGAATTTTATCAAATGCTGTTTCATCATCAGTTGAAATGATCACATGGTTTTTGTCCTTCATTCTGTTGATATGATGTACTACATTGATTGACTTGCATATGTTCAACCATCCTTGCATCTTGGGATAAATCCTGCTTGGTCATGATGAATGAACTTTTTGATGTGTTGCTGAATTTAATATGCTAGTATTTTGTTCAGGATTTTTGCATCAATGTTCATCAGGGATATTGGCCTGTAGTTTTCCTTTTTTGATGTCTTTGTCTGGTTTTGGTATCAGAGTAATACTGGCTTTGTAGAATGAGTTTGGAAGTATTCCCTCCTCTTTTTTTTTTCAGAATAGTTTGTGTAGGATTGGTATTAGTTCTTTAAATGTTTGGTACAATTCTGCTCTGAACCCATTGGGTCCTGGGCTTTTCTTTAATGATAGACTTTTTATTATGGCTTAAATATTATTACCTATTGCTTATTGGTTTGCTTAGGTTTGCAGTTTCTTCATGGTTGAATCTTAGCAGGTTGCATGTGTCTAGGAATTTATCCATTTCTCCTACATTTTCCAATTTTTTCGCATATAGTTGTTCATGGTAGCCTCTAATGAGCCTTTGAATTTCTGCAGTGTTGGTAATAATCTCTCCTTTTTAATCTCTGATTTTATTTATTTGAGTCTTCTCTCTTTTTCTTAGTCTGGCTAAAGGTTTGTTGATGTTGTTTATCTTTTCAAAAAACCAACTTTTTGTTTGTTGATCTTTGTATTTTTTTTTGTTTCAGTTTCATGTATTTCTGCTCTGATCTTTATGATTTATTTTCTTCTACTAAGTTAGGGTTTTATTTACTCTTGCTTTTCTAGCTCTTTAAGAGATATTGTTAGGTTGTTTATTTGAAGTTTTTCTAGTTTTTTGATGTAGGTGCTTATTGCTATATACTTTCCTCTTAGTACCACTTTCCCTGTATCCCACAGGTTTTGGTATGCTGTGTTTCCATTTACATTTGTTTCAAGAAATTTTAAAAATGTCCTTCTTAAATTATTCACTGACTCATTGATCATTCAAGAGCATATTGTTTGATTTCCAATCATTTGTATAGTTTCCAAAATTCCTCTTGTTATTGATTTCTGGTTTTATTCCATTGTGGTCAGAGAAGATATTTGATATAATTTAATATCCATGAATTTTTAAAGACTACTTTTGTGGCCTAACATATAGTCTATCCATGAGAATGATTCCTGGGCTGAGGAGAAGGATGTTTATTCTGCAGCCATTAGATGAAATGTTCTCTAAATATCTATTAGGTCCATTTGGTCTATAGTACAGATTAAGTCCAATGCTTCTTTGCTGATTTTCTGTCTAGATGATCTGTCCAATCCTAAAAGTGGGGTGTTGAAGTCTCTAGCTGTTATGGTATTTGGGTCTCTCTCTCTCACACACACACACACTCTCTCTCTCAAGCTCTAATAGTATTTGCTTTATCTATCTGGGTGCCCCAGTATTGGGTGTACATATATTTACAATTGTTGTATCCTCTTGCTGAATTGACCCCTTTGTCATAATATAATGACCTTCTTTGTGTTCTTACAGTTTTTGTCTTGAAATCTATTTTGCCTGATATAAGTATAGCTACTTCTGCTTTTTTTGTTTGTTTGTTTCCATTGGCATGAAATATCTTTTCTATCCATTTATTCTCAGTTTATGTGTGTCTTTATAAGTGAAGTGTGTTTCCTGTAGGCAACAGATCACTGGATCTTTTTTTTTTATCCATTTGGCCACTCTATGTCTTTTGAATGGAAGGTTTAGTCCATTTATATTCAATGTTATTATTGATATGTAAGGACTTACTCCTGCCATTTCATTATTTGTTTTCTGGTTGATTTTGGTCTTGTCTAGCTTCTTTCTTTCCTTTCTATCTTCCTTTTAGTGCAGGTGATTTTCTCTGGTGGTATATTTTAATTTCTTGCTTTTACTTTTTGTATATCTGCTGTATGTCTTTCAATTTAAGGTTACCATAAGGCTTGCAAATAATATCTTATAACCCATTATTTTAAACTGATGACAACTTAACACTGACTGCATAAACAAACTTACAAATAAGCAAAGCAAAAACTAATAAAAACTCCATACTTTAATCCCCTGCTTTTTAACTTTTTTTCTGTTTCTATTTATATCTTGTTATACTGTCTATGCCTTAAAAAGTCATAGTTATTATTTCTGATAGGTTCATCTTGTAGTCTTTCTACTCAAAACATGAGTACTTTACACACTACAATTACAGTGTTTTAATATTCTGTTTTTCTGTGTACTTACTATTACCAGTGAGTTTTGTAATACTTCAGATGATTTCTCATTGTTCGTTAATATCCTTTTCTTTCAGATTGAAGAACTCCCTTTACCGTTTCTTCTAGGACATGTTTTGTGTTTTAATGAAATCCCTCAGCTTCTGTTTGTCTCAGAAAGTCTTTATTTCTCCTTCATGTTTTACTGGATATACTATTGTAGGACAACAATTTTTGTCCTTCAGCAGTCATGTCACTCTCTCCTGGCCTGTAAGGTGTCCACTGAGAAGTCTGTTGCCAGACATATTGGACTCCATTGTATGTTATTTGTTTCTTTTCTCTTGCTGCTTTTAGGATCCTTTCTTTATCCTTAACCTTTGGGAGTTTAATTATTAAATGCCTTCAGGTAGTCTTCTTTGGGGTAAATCGGCTAGATGTTCTATAACATTCTTGTACTTGAATGTTAATATCTTTCTCTAGGTTTGGGAAATTCTCTGTTATTATCCTTGTGAATAAACTCGTTACCCCAATATCTCTCTCTCTCTTTCTATACCTTCTCTTTAAGGCCAATAACTTTTAGATTTTCCCTTTTGAGGCTATTTTCTATATCCTGTAAATGTTCTCCATCTTTTCTTATTCTTTTTTATTTTGTCTCCTTGGATTGTGTATCTTCAAATAGTTCTGTCTTCAAGCTCACTAATTTTTTCTTCTACTTGATCAATTTTGCTAGTAAGAGACTCTGATATAGTCTTCAGTATGTCGATTGCTTTTTTCAACTCCAGAATGTCTGCTTGTTTTTAATTATTTTAATCTCTTTGTTAACTTATCTGATAGGATTCTGAATTCCTTCTCTGTGTTACCTTGTATTTTGCTGAGCTTCCTCAAAACAGCTATTTTGAATTCTCTTTTTGAAAGGTCACATATCCCTGTCTCTCTGGGACTGGTCCTTGGTGCCTTATTTAGTTAATTTCGTGAGGTTATGTTTTCCTGCATGATGCTTGTGGATGTTCATCAGTTTCTGAGAAAGAAGAGTTTGGCATTTATTGTAGTCTTCAGAGTCTCAGCTGGTTTATACCTGTTCTTGGGAAGGCTCTCCAAGTATTCAAAGGGATTTTGGTGTTGTTATCTAAGTCTTTCGTCAATGCAGCCATATTTGCATTAGGATGCACCCCAATGCTCAGTAGCACTGTGACTCTTGCAGACTCACAGCAGACTCACAGAGGTACTGCCTTGGTGGTCTTGGGTAAGATCCAGGAGAATTCTTGGATTACCAGGCAGAGATTCTTGTTTTCTTCCTTTAATTTCCCCCAAACAAATAAGAGTATGTCTCTGTGCTGAGCTGTCTGGAGCTGAGGGAGAGGTGACACAAGCACCACTGCGGCCACAACCACTGGGACTGCACTGGGTCAGACCCACAGCACAGGGTCTCACCCAAGGCCCGCAGGGACCATTGCCTGGCTACCACACATGTTCACTCAAGGCCCAAGGGCTCTACAGTCAGTAGGCGGCAAATACAGCCAAGCTTGTGTCCTTCAGTGCAGCAAGTTCCACTCAGCCCCAGGTGGGTCCAGAGATGCCATCTGTGAACCAGGGCCTGGAACCAGGAACCTTAGGAATCTACCTGGTGCTCTATTCTAATGTAGCTGAGCTAGCACCCAGGTCATAAGACAAAGTCCTTCCTACTCTTCCCTCCCCTTTCCTCAAGCAGAGGAGTCTCTCCCCATGGCCACCACCACCCAGGCCCATAAGGAGTACTGCCTGGCTACCACAAGTTTTCATTCACGGCCCAAGGGCTCTTGAGTTAGCTTGTGATAAATGCTGCCAGGCCTAGGTTTCTCCCTTCAGGGAAGTGGCTTCCCTCTGGCCCAGGGCACATCCAAAAAATCCTGTCCAAGAGTCAAGACTTGGAATCAGGGACCCTGGGTATCTGCTTGCTGTATGCCACTATGGCTGAGCTGGTACCCAAGCTATATGACAAGGTCCTCTTATTATTCCCATTCCTTTCCTCAGACAAAAGGAGTCTCTCCTTTAGCTACCACAGCTGGGAAGGTGCTGGGTCACACCTGAAGCCAGCATGGTTCTGAGTCTCACCTAAGGCCCTTGGCAAGTACAAGCTGGCCACTACTGCTGATTTAGTCAGCCGGTGTTGAATCCTGCCAGGACTGGTAACTTCCCTCCAAGGCAGCAGGTCCCTTCTGTCCCAGGGTATATCTAGAAATGTCATCCAGGAGCTAGGGGGCCTCACAACTCTGCCTGGTGCTCTACCCTACTGTGGCTGAGCTAGTGTTGAGGTTGCAAGACAAGGTCTTCTTTACTGTTCCCTCTCCTCTCCCCAAGAAGGAGTCTCTCTTGAAGCTGTGAGCTGTGCCTCCTAGGGTTGGGGAGGGGTGATGCAAGCACTCCCTTGGTCATCCCAACTGTCTCACTAGGTCATGTATAACCCAAGTCCACTGGCTCTGAGCCCAGGTCAGCACCAAGATCTGCCCAGGAATTGCCATCCTTGTGGCTTACATTGCCTTTCAAATTTATTTAGGGCCCCAGAGCTTTAGCCTGAAGGGATGGGGCTAGCTGGAACTCAGGTTCCAACTGCTGGAAGGGGTGATTCCCCCTGGCTAGGGCTGATCTAAATGCTCCCTCCAAGTGTGCTAGCTGAGTTCTGCCCCATGTTTCCACAAAAAATAGACATTCCTGTGAAAAGGCAGCACTGAGTTCCGAAAGAAAGTCCCACTATCACTGCACTCTCCCTTCTCCAAATACACATATTCTCTCTCCACACCAAATAGCTGCTGCCATGGGATGAGGGAGGGGTGGTGTAAGGGATTCAAGACTGTCTTTCTTTTCCTCTTAACAGTGCATGTTTCCTTAATATGATGTTAAAATCAGTTACTGCAATTACTCATCTGATTTTTGGTTCTTATGAAGTTACTTTTTTGGTGTAGGTAGTTGTTCAATTTGATGTTTCTGTGGAGGTGACAATTGCTAAAGGCTTCTAATCAGCCATCATGCTCTACCTACCCCAAAAAGTCCATTCTTGAAGGGAGAACTTGGTGGTGTACCTTAATGTTCACCACAGTTCATCTTGAGCTATTTGAATCCACTTCTTTATGTATGTCTGGGAAGCAGCTCCTCTGCGATTCCATTGGGCCTCTCTTTCTGGGGCACTCTTTTACTTTCATTTTTTTCTTTTCTTTTTAAATAGAGACAGGGTCTTGCTATGTTGCCCAGATTGGTCTCGAACTCCTGGGCTCAAGTGACCCTTCCACCTCAGCCTCTCAAAGTGCTGAGATTACAGGTGTGAGCCACTGCTCCTGGCCTCAGGGGCACTCTTAGAAGAGGAAGTTTGTTGGGAAAAATAACAATCTCCATCACTGCTGTAGGTCTTAGGGCCCCAACTGATACTCATTGTTTCCCTCTTCCACTTGTAAAATGGGGGTAATAGTATCACTTATTTCATAGAGGTATTACTAAATTCCAGGAAATAATGCAAAGCACACTGGACCACTGAGAAGAGCCCAATGAAACATAGCCATTATAATTTT
The DNA here is from genome assembly GCF_029289425.2 of Pan paniscus. NCBI lineage: Eukaryota > Metazoa > Chordata > Mammalia > Primates > Hominidae > Pan > Pan paniscus. Next base: position 108,757,600 of record NC_073253.2, read on the forward strand.
TAGTATTATAAAACTGGATAAGGCTGTACATCATGATATTTTTAAGACATTTATTGCTGGATATCAGATAACATCAGATCCTCCTTTTTAGATGTTTTCTATTTCTCTTTCTGGGTTCAGATATAGGAAGTTAGCCATACAGGGTTTAGATTCAAATCTCTGGAGAGGGGGCCTGGTATTTTCTTTGCATACACAGCACCTCTTATTTTTAACGTGCTTGCATTTCTTCTTGGAACTAAAGGATGTGGCAAACACAATAGGGACTACATGAAGCAGGCTGAGTGTGTGCGGGGACATGCATCGTCATCACTCTCTCGGTACCTCACATGATGATAGGCTTTCCAGCCACCTCTACCCTAGCTCTAGTAGGTGGGGCTGGCTATAAAGAGGAGTCTTATGCCTGTCAGGTGTTATATGTTGGTTGACTTTACATAATCCCTAGCTAAATATCATCTCTTGTAATGAACATAGGTATCTTGGATTTAAACTGAGCAACCATACTTTGTGAAGGATCAAACGGGTTTCTAATGAAGGAAACAGTGAGGCCAAGAACTCCAGAGAAAAGAGCTCCTTTCCAACATCTTATGCCAAATCTTTAGGGCAGTGGTTTTCAGACTGCAGTTTGCAACCCATCAGTGAGTTGCAAAATTATTTTAGTAAGTGGTGGCCAGGCCTTTAAAAACATGAACTAGAGAAAAAAAATAAAACATGAACTAGAGAAACAGAAAATATCTGCATATATTTAACTTAGTACAATACTCCTTCCTTATCTGCAGTTTTGCTTTCCATGGTCAGCCATGGTCCACAAATCTTAAATGGAAAATTACAGAAATAAATAATTCGTAAGTTTTAAATTGTGCACAGTTCTGATGATGAAATCTTGCACTGCCCTGCTCTGTCCTGCCTGAGAAGTGAATCCTCCCTTTGTCAGGGTATCCACATTGTATACACTACTCACCCATTAGTCACTTAGCCGTCTAGGTTATCAGATCGACTGTCATGGTATCACAGTGCTTGTGTTCAAGCAATCCTTATTTTATTTAATAATGGCCCCAAAGTGCAAGAATAGGGATGCTGGCAATTTGGATATGCCAAAGTGAAGCGGTAAAGTGCTTCGTTTAAGTGAAAAGGTAAAAGTTCTCAATTTAGGGAATGAAAACAAAAATCATACGCTGAGGTTGCAAAGATCTACAGTAAAAATGAATCTTCTATTCATGAAATTGTGAATAGTGTACTGTTATCGTTGTTTTATTTTATTACTAGCTATTGCTGTTAAGCTTTTACTGTGTCTGATTTATAAATTAAACTTTATCATAGGTATGTATTTATAGAAAAAGCAAAATGTATATGGGTTCGATACTATCCTCAGTCTTAGGCATCCACTGGGGCTCTTGGAATGTTATCCTCACAGGACTTGCAGTGTCACATATTGTTTCATAAAACCTTTTCATTTATGCATGTATTTTTTCTGGACACAATAAAAACAGTGTATATCTGGTTGTGTATCTGTCTAACACACACTGCTCTAGGGGAAAGATACTTATAGCAAGAACAATCACCTTGACACTCTTAGCTCAGAAGCTTTATTTTTCTTTCCTTACTTTTGATCAGGAATGACTTGCCCTTATTTCTCTGTATTTCATTCACCTTCTATTCAGTGTACTTGGGGTGATTGGGAAGGAATCCATTTTATTTCTGTACCTCCCATTCCCTTTCTTATTTCCAGGGTGTTCTCCTGGTGGACCAAGAAGGCTAACCTGCTTCATTTATCTCCTCTACCAGGCAAAGCAGTCAAAGTGAGTTAGGCTGCTGAGTTCTGGGAGGGGATTGGAGCAGGGTTTTTATCTTAGATGGGTGGAGCCAGTGAATAAATTATTGGAAATCTCATTTGGATTCTCAAATCTAAGAAGTCAGGTAGACATCTGGAGTCAATGTGCAGAGGCAAACAGTGTCAGAAACAAATGTCAGAGACAAATGTGGCTTGATCTTCCAGTGCTGAGATGGGATGAGGGGAGGCACAAGGGAAGAATTTCTCAAGTGAGGAACACCCCCAAGAATGCCTCGTGATTTGAAAATGAGAACAGCTGAAAAGTTGTAAGTTGTTTCATTATCTACTGACTTATATATATTTTAAGTGTACCCAAAAGGAGACAATAGGAGTGTGGGCTACACAGGGTATCCAGTTCTGAATTGTATAGCTAACAATTGTGCATTTCAATGTATATACATTTTACTTCAAAATGATAATAATTGAGTAAGGGTGGGAAGCGTGTGGAGGTACACCTGGGTCAAGGATGGCAGACTGTTGAGGCTAGATGATGGGTACATGGAGGTTCATTATCCTCTTTTTTTTCTTTTTTTTTTGAGACAGAGTCTTGCTTTGCTACCCAGGCTGGAATGTAGTGGCACGATCTCGGCTCACTGCAACCTCCGCCGCCCGAGTTCAAGTGATTCTCCTGCCTCAGCCTCGCGAGTAGCTGGGATTACAGGCATGAGCCACCATGGCTGACAAATTATTGTATTTTTAGTAGAGACAGGGTTTCACCATGTTGGCCAGGCTGGTCTTGAACTCCTGACCTCAGATGATCCACCCACCTCCGCGTCCCAAAGCGCTGGGATTACAGGCGTGAGCCACCGCACCCGGCCACTATTCTCTTTACTTGAGATTGGAAATTTTCCAAAGTGCAAACTTGAAGAAAAGTCTCAAAATAGCTTTAATGCTCTTCCTTGTTATTAATCCAACCATGGACTGAGAGTACCTTTTTTTCCCATAATCTCAGACCAACATGGAAGCAATAAATGAGCTACACTGTTTCCACATTCTTGGCTCCTCTCAGCAGCCAAGTCCTGAAGTTGCAAGAACCATGATCTCCACACTGGGCAATCAGAAGGGATCCAAGAGATAGATACAGCGGCTTTGTATCTTAAGTGTTTATTAAATCTAGCATTTGTCCATTGACCCCATAAATCTCTCTAATGTCAGGGACCTTCTCAAGAGGCTGCAAAGGTAAGAGACTGGTGCTTGTTTTATCAGTTGTGTGTTGATCGTTGTGGAGACAATAAGATTGAACCTACCTAGAGGTTGCCTACATTTGTGAATTAATACAAAAGGTAGGGTGGTAACAGTTGGCAATTCAGTATATGTGACTTATTTGAAAAGGAAGCCACAAACCAATTTTTGAGACCCAACACAGCATGAAATGTGCAAAAGTGGTTGCCTAAGTCTCATAAATTAAAGAGTTGCTGGTGAGGAAGTGGCTTGCTTGACCACCTCTTTGCTAACTGGTCTAGACTGAGGGTGTGCTGCCAGAAGCTGATCTTGATATCTAATGATATGGGGCAGAACTGGAGCAATGATGTGAAATAGTGTCATAAAAAGTATTCTAGTCTTTGATCTTCATGTAACTATACAGTACTGGGCAATACACCCAGCCAAGGTATACTTTCACTTCCTCATTTGTAAAGTGATCCAGTTGAATTTTCAAAGATTCCTTCTATTTCTAAAATTCTATCATTTATTTGCCATAGTTAAAATTTCACTTGCTCATTACTTTGGAGAATAAGCAATAAGTCAAAACTATCCTCTGCTCATGTGCTACCTAATTCTTGACAAGGATTAGTCTCACAAACAGAGAGTAGTGGCCACTTCCATGCAGTGATTCAGGTCATAATGAGATGGAATCCCATTTGCAAACTCCTCACTAGCTATAGCATTTCCAGAAATTACATTACAAGAGCTTTATTTCTTTGCATTTGGGAGGTTCCTCTTTAAGACTCCTGTGTTAAAGTGGAAATGTCCCTGGAAGACTACTCAGTCCTTAGTATTGACTGAAAACTTTGTGAGAACAGTCTGTTAAATAGGTCTTATGGGCCAGAGGAGAGGAAAGGGCTGAAGAAGAGTGTGGAGGCATCGATGTGACTCCAGTGCACCTCTTGGGGCCCCATTACCCTGTGTGATGGACCAGTCATTACAGGAAAGGGAAGATGATGGGATTAAGTTTGGGGAATAGATTGGGGAGACTTGAGTCAGGTGGTGTCCACATGCATCTTAGCACATAACTCTGAAGTCCCTGACATCTCTGTTATGAATGTTTGTATCCCCACCCCCCTAATTCATATATTAAAGACCTAACCTCCAATGTGAAGGTACTTGAGGATGGGAAGGTAATTAGTGCTAGTTGAGAGACTCAAGTTGAGACACTTGAGTGTGCGGGACACTCAAGACAGGATTGGTGCCCTTTTAAGAGAAGACATGAGAGAGCAAGCTGTCTGAGTGCAAGCACTAAGAAAAGGCCATGTAAGCACACAGCAAGTGGGCAGCCATCTGCAAGCCAGGAAAAGGGCTCTCTATAGAAACTGAACTTTCCCAGACCTTGATCTTGGACTTTTCAGCCCTCAGAACTGCTGAAAATAAATTTCTGTTGTTTTAAGCCACCCAATCTATGGTATTTTGTCATGGCAGCCTGAGGTGACTAATATAATCTTCTTTTAATCATGTGGTCTCTTTCCTTTTCAGTGTTAGTTATGAGTCAATTTGCCAAATTAAACATGAAAGAAATGTCCCCAAAACATCTGCCAAGGGAGTATTCCTGAACAGTATTCCTCCCTGACCAAATGCCAGTCTGGTTTTTCTTTGTTGCTGTTGCTGGAGTTGACTACTTTTGGATGATCCAATCAAACCAGGTAGTTGCATGTCCTGAAAGAACACTTCTTTCTTAACCTATCCCAAATGCATAAGTAGGTTTACTAACTTGATACATTTTGGGGCTAGAAAGACTCTTAATGATTTTTTAAAAAATTGTCAACATTTTCAAACATACCCCAAAGTAAAAAGAATAGTATAAAGAAGACCGGTATAACCATCACCACAATTCAGTGATTACCACAATTTTGCTTGTGAATATTTTGAAGAAAAATATCAGTAAGAAATAAAGTACTATATTTACGAAATACTACGTGTGCCCTGGGGAAAATAAAATCCTTATTTTGTGGGATATGAATACACTGTCAAGCAACGGAAAAATGTATTCAATTCCTCTTTAGCTATCTGCATGGGTAAATTTTGCCTATGGTTTAAAAACTGAATCCTTTCATAAAACAGAAACATTAAATATTTAGCAATAACCTTTTTGTTTTCAGTGGGTTTTTGATGTTCTCTTCAGAGGGTCCCAGGAGACAACTCCATGAATAGACTCTCCCTCTTCGTCTCTGAGTTCTTCTTAAAAGTCTCCTGAAGGAGAAACTTAGGGGTCTTCATTCTCCCAGCTCTGCAGCATCCTCTCACAAATTCTCACCTGATTCTTTTTACTACTACAGTTAAATTCTTTAAAGTGTCATCATTTCTACTCTTGATTTTTAAAATCCTACTCTTGATGCATCCCAAGAGCATGGTTTCCTTAAAATTCCATAAGGACATATGCCAACGGACAAATTTATATCCTTCCTGTCTTCAAAACCATGCAATGGTTCCACTTCCCAGTAGGTAAATTTCCTCTGCTATCTGACCATAGACTAGATCCACATTGATCATTTAGTGTCACTGCTTTCTTCTTTGGTCCCTTCAACCTGCCTTTCCATGTTCTCAATGAGGGGCTTTCGAGATTGTGACATGCTACTTTCTCTTATATACTACTCCTTTGCTTAGAAAGTTCTTTCCCGTGGGCTGGGCGTGGTGGCTCATGCCTGTAATCCCAGCACTTTGGGAGGCCGAGGCTGGTGGATCACAAGGTCAGGAGATCGAGACCATCCTGGCTAACACAGTGAAACCCTGTCTTTACTAAAAATACAAAAAAATTAGCTGGATGTGGTGGCAGGCACCTGTAGTCCTTGTTGCTTGGGAGGCTGAGGCAGGAGAATGGCATGAACCCAGGAGGTGGAGCTTGCAGTGAGCTGTGATGGCACCACTGCACTCCAGCCTGGGCAACAGAGCAAGACTCTGTTTCGAAAAAAAAAAAAGTTCTTCCCTGTGAGCTTTTCCAAACCTTTTCTTCCTATTTTCCTAAGCAATCCTTTAAATTGCATCTCCTTTATAAATCAAATAAGCAAGACTTTCTGGAAGAGATGGTTTTCCTCCTCTTCTCAGTCATCCCCAACATGAGATAGCAATTGCTCAGTGAGTTACACAATGTATTTGCTGACCTACTGTGTTCACATTTTTGGACTGAGCTTTTAGTGTTTGGGAGATGGTTTAAGGATGTTCTAGATGTTTTTGAGGCACATTCTGTAAAAACAGTCATTTAAATTTTAAGCTCCAAGATCTAACAGACTATTTCTATTTACATTTTTTATTTATGGATGTTGAATAAATTAGTGTTTGATATTTTTTGTAGTGATTGGGATATCCTATCACATGAGAGTGGGTAAGAAGAGCAAGAATAAAAACTAGTTGATAGCCTGTTCCAGAGAGTCTTATTTTTATGATTTAAAAACATGAACATTGCCTCCTATTAACCTCATTGCTGCCATCTCCCTTACTAAAATGAAAATGTCCCTGGAAGGGATTACTACTGTTAATACAATACTTCATAGAAGCCGTTTATGAAAATCAATGACGGTCAAGACCTAGAACCATAAGCAAAAGATAGCTTTCTAGTGTCACCTTGTGGCTAACCATATTAATATACATTGAAGCTGATTAATGTGTAGACAGGTAGATACATACACAGGTTATAGAAAAATACCAATTTTTGGTATCTATATTATGATATGTATATAAAATGATAGCGCTGGAAGTAGTTTTACAATTACTTAAGTACAAATTTTATTCCATAGATTTAGATATGAAAGAACTTAGTTTCTCTGTAATTAACCTCAGTTAATTCAGGGGCTGCCACTCTTGCCTAGGCTTGCTTCTAAGTTCTGGGGGACTTAGGGAGTATCAAGGCATTAGTAAGTGTGGGAAAGAGTTTCTGATCCTTGGTGGTCAAACAACATAAGTCACCGTTAAGTCATTCATTGCTTATTCTCAACTGTGCGATTCCTTCAGGTCTGGCATATCTCTCTGCCAATTCTGGACACCTCTTGGGCACCAGGAACCCTTTGCTGCTCTATACCACACTGTGCCTCACCTGCCTAGGCACACCACACTACCTTCTTTCCTGGGCTGCCTCTCTGGCCTTCCCTTGGGAAAGTAGCACAGGCCATTCTGTTCCAGGATCTCCCACACCATTCAGGGTTTTTGTTTTGTTCTCCCCAAGAGGAGCAGGGCTCAGGATCCTTTTTGGCAACTTACTGGTATATTACTATGTGACTTTTTCCAGTTCCAGAGAACCGAAACCAACTTAAGACAATATTTCCCCAAATAATAACCCCTAAATGACCTGGCTGAACAAGAGAGAAAGGGATGGAGGGCTGGCAAAGTAGGGGTGATGAGGGGGCAAAGGGTGGGAGGAAATATCCCTAGCATCAATAATAAAATCATGTTGGTTATATTTTAAGACTTTATTACTCTACCAGGTCAATTTTATAGATGAGAAGAGAGCAGTCTCCAGACCACTGTGCTGTGGCATGCTCGTATGCCACAAGTTGTTTACAGGCATATCAAGATGTTGATGACCCCAGTTCTTAGGCAACTGGGTACAAACTGGAACTGGTGAAGCTAGTTCTTTCAGCCCAGTCACTTATGCCCAAGATCGGCCTTATCATTGTACAAATATATTAGTCAGAATAAGCTAACTCTTTGTATCAGTTATCTACTGCTCTGTAACAAACCCAACCTAAAACTTAGTGGCTTACAGCAATATTCATTTTATTTGTTTATGTGTTCTGTGGGTCAACAGCTTGGACTATGTTTAGCTAGGTGGTTTTGCTAATCTTGCTTTGGGTTGCTTACAGAGTTGTGGTCATCCAGCAGCTTTTCTAAGACTAGAATTTCCATTATGGCCTTTTTCACGTCTTGCCCTTGGTGCTGGTGGATGATTGGGCCATAGTTGTCAGTGGGCTAGCCTAAGCTTCTTTACTTTGTGGAAGAAGAATTCTCAGCAGCAAAACAGGCTAAGCCTTAATGCACAAACACCTTTCAAGCCCCTGCTTATCTCATATTTGCTGATGTCCCAGTGGCCAAAGCAAGTTACATAGCCAAAGACAGAGTCCATGTGGGAAGGAAGAATACAAGGGTGTGAACAGAGGAATGTGTGATTCATCAAAGGCCATACCTTTGATGAATTCAACAATTTACCATAATGTTACAAAAAAAATCTTCCCAAATCTCAGCAGTTTACCACAACTAAGAATTATTTCTTACCCATGTCATATTCCAATGTGGGTTGGTGAGGACACTCTATCACACTCGTTCAGGGAATCGGGAACCTGCTATCTATCTAGTGGTTCCACCATTGTCTAAGAACTTCCAGAAGACCAGGAAAGACAGAGAAGGGAAGATTCAAGGAAGGTGTTATAGACCAATCCTGGAAGTGGTATACATCAGTTCCAGCAACATTCCAATGGCCGGAACTCAGCCATGTGGCCCCCAGCTAACTGCAGGGGAGTTGGGAAATATAATGCCTAGGAAGAAAAGATACTTCTTGTCACCAAATATTCCGCCCCCTTCTTACCACACACAGAATACACATATACCCTCCCCAGACACCTGGAATTCTATCTAGTCACTGCATCCAGGATCTGTTGTTGATACACAGTCCTCTTTATTAGATCCAGATGTACATCCTCATTGCCAGGTAACTCATGAACTATGTAAATATGTACTACATACCTGCCCCCACTCAGCTACCCTGTGTAGCGTGATAGAGCAAGGGTGGCATACTTGCATTAAAATCTCCCATTCAGAAAAGGGAAGAATGCAAGACACATAACAGTCGCTCATTCTTTAGTATATGTATTTTTTATGATATTTTTCCAAATATTGCATGGGAAATATATACACTAAAAATTATTCGTTTATCTGAAATGCAAATTATTAAGCATTCTGTATTTTTATTTGCTAAATCTGGCAACCCTCCTCCCACTAAAATATAAACTCCATGAAGGTAGGAACCTTGGCTCTCTGGTTCTCCAATGTACATCGAAGGCGTGGCATAATGCCAGGTCCACAGTAGAAGCCCATCCATGCTTACTGCAGGAATTAATGAAGGACTAAACGAAGTAGCAAGTGAGTGAATAAGAAGATGAAGAGCGACCCTTGGTGGGCGGCGCGGGAAGAGGACCGCACCATAGCTCCGCAGACAGCCTCCTTTAGGCGCGCAGCGGCGGCCGCGCTGAGGTCACGGGCGCCGGCCCTGGTGACGTCATTACGCCCGCGCTCCCCGCCTGGCCGTGATATCAATGGCGCAGGCTTCACTTCTGCTGTGGCGGTGACTGAGGCCTTTCTGGTGACCTCAGCCCAACGCAGGCCGTCTCCAGAGCTTCCCGGTAGTGGCCCCGGATTCCCACGGTCTTTGTCATTGGTTGTCAGCTAGCAGGCCTGGCCGCTCCCGTGCGGAGAGACCATCTCTTCAGGGCAATGTCCAGGCCGAGCAGCGTCTCCCCGCGGCAGCCGGCTCCTGGCGGTGGCGGAGGCGGCGGCCCCTCGCCTTGTGGCCCTGGGGGCGGCGGCCGGGCCAAGGGGCTGAAGGACATTCGCATTGATGAGGAGGTGAAGATCGCAGTCAATATCGCGCTGGAGCGCTTCCGATACGGGGACCAGAGAGGTGAGGTTCCGGACAGGGACCCTGCTGGCAGTCAGGATACACCCCCTCACCCCAGCGCCCCCCAAACGGCGGCCCACCGAGTGATGGGGGTGCCTCCGAAGAGGGAGGGAAGACCCGGGCCACCGTCCGGGGCGGGCCTCAGCGGCGGCACCCGGGTCTGGAACGCGGCTGTTGGCCCTGCGGTGGAATGCGAGGTGCTCTGCGGATCTGTGGGGTTATGGGCACTTTGCTCCCTAGCTGAAAGTGTTTTTCCCCCGCGTCTTTCAGCAGCCTTGGGCGGTTAAGCCACCGTGTTTCAGATATTGGTTAGCCCTAACCCTTAAAAAAATTTTTTAAGGGGGTGTCACCTAATTGTGGCACGTTTAAGCTACAGATGTAGAAGAGCAGAAAGAAATCAAACATATAAATAAATGCACCAGCAATACGTTTGGACCCTGAAGCATCACGCTACCCACTTAAACTTGTTTGGCACACGAAGCATCTTCCACACCTCTTGAGGTTAGATAGCCACTTGTCTTGGGTCATATAATGCAGAACCAGCAACTGACCTGCGGTGACCTGTGCAGTCTGTTGAGGGCTCATTCGGACCTGCTGGCTTAGTTAGGGGACCTCTTACTCTGGAATCTTATAGTCCAAAATGGGGAATGTTCTAGACAGAGAGATTCTAAATTCACATTAAAAAAAGAGAAAGCCTCAGCAATATATAACAAATCCCTCTGAAATAGTGAAATACGAATTCTATACGGTTTTGAAAGCAAAGACAATGGAGTTTCATGTTGAGAATTCATAATATTTGAACATATCTCATCATTGAAGAAAATAAACATTTTGTTAACTAAACAAGTAGGGACCAAGTTAATATGTTCAGTCATTATACCAACTCAAAATTCCAGAACAAGTAAGAGGAGTCGTTTTTGGTGAATATCAGAGGCCTTTATCACATTTAGGTTTAATACATAGCTGTCTTTTTATTAATATCAGAATTCTGGTAGACATTCAGTAGTTATTGAATTAATAAAATATGTTAATTTTATTAATTTACATAAAAAATATGAAATATAAAGTTAACCTCAAATAAAGTATAATAAATTTGATTGTCTATGTATGTTTTTCATATTTTGTATCTGTGTGTTTTACTTGAGAGAAAATTGCCTATCTACAAATTTTACTACTTTGTTTTTTTTCGGTGTAGAAATGGAATTTCCTTCTTCTTTGACCAGTACTGAAAGAGCCTTTATTCATCGACTCAGTCAGTCTCTTGGTTTGGTCTCTAAAAGTAAAGGGTAAGCTGGTAGCTTTTCTTATTTTTTTTTAAAAAAGATTATTTGCCCAAAAAAGGGAGAAATGTTTCTGAGTACATTTAAGTACTTATTACTGTTTTAACTTCACATTCTTAATTGTATCATATGTAGATAAAAGATTCAGGTCTGTACCAAATTCAACTCTTTCCTCTTCCTTCTGTCTACCTCTTCCCCCCTTTTTTGTTTTGTTTTGTTTTTCCCTAGGAAAATGCTTTTTCCTCTACCCAGCTTAGGTTCCTTGGCTGGGACCCTGCAAATTAGACTGATAAAAGACATATTAACAAGAGAAAAACATAAGCTTATTAAGACATGCATCATGCATACATAGGGGAGAACTCGATAGTAACTCAAACATGGGGCTTATGTGGCATCTTAATAAAGAACAATGAATTTATTTAAAAAATGACAAGACAAAGGAAAAGGACTTTGAACTTGTAGGTGCAGTAAATTGTGGGAAGGTATGTATGGGGAAACTAATGGAAGATGTGTGTTCTTTTAGCAAGGTTGGTTATGTAGGTTCGCCTGGTGCTGTCTCTATTAAGAGTCTAGAGGCCGGGCGCGGTGGCTCACGCCTGTAATCCTAGCACTTTGGGAGGCCGAGACGGGCGGATCACGAGGTCAGGAGATCGAGACCATCTTGGCTAACACGGTGAAACCCCGTTTCTACTAAAATTACAAAAAATTAGCCGGGCGTGTTGGCGGGCGCCTGTAGTCCCAGCTACTTGGGAGGCTGAGGCAGGAGAATGGCGTGAACCCGGGAGGCGGAGCTTGCAGTGAGCCGAGATCGCGCCACTGCACTCCAACCTGGGAGACACAGCGAGACTCCGTCTCAAAAAAAAAAAAAAAAAAAAAAAAAGAGTCTAGAGTGGTTTCTCTTGTTAAGAATAGTCCTTCCCTTTCTGGTAAAGCAGGGGAAGGCAGAGTTTTTCTTATGTCTGCTTCTTCTCGATTGCCTTCAGCTCAAAATAATCCTTATGGCAGAGTGACATATTTTTGGGTGGCATACTGTGAACTCTTTCAAAGGTAAATTTTAAGATGTAAGAAAAAAATAGTTTAAAAGTTGAAGTTGATTGCTTGAGAAAAATATTTTTATTTTTGATAGAAATGAAATCTCATTTGAAAAATGGATGTACAAATGATAATAAGTACAATTATTTATGGAACTTACTTCTTTTACTGTTACTGCAATATAATAATAAGCTTTAGAGCATATGTTCATTGTTTTCTTTCCTACCAAGTCAAGGATCTGATGATTAGAAATGATTTTAAAAAGTGGTACAGGAGGAAATTGTTTTGTTTTGTTGGGAGGATCACAGAGTTATATTGAGGGAAAAGTCATTTGAGCCATCCAAATTGAAAAACTCTAAAATTCTGTGGCACTATTTCATTTTGTTAATAAGGATGGTGGGATCAATGTAAAGGAAGCTTTCTCACTGTTGGTGCTATTGACATTTTGGACTGGATAATTCTTTATTCTGTTTTGTGTACTGTAGGGTGTTTAACAGCATCCATAGCCATTACTACTACATGCCACTAACACTCCTAACCCCAGTTGTGACAACCAGAGATGCTTCTAGAGGTTGCCAAATGTCCTCTGGAGAGCAAAATTGCTCAGGTTGAGAACTACTGACATAGAGGGAAAAAAAGGATAAAATTTCAGCTTACCTGTTTTTAGGTTAGGAAGAGGGAAAACAAAACTTTATTAAGTAAATATATTAATAAATATTCAGATGGTCCCAAAGTGAAAGCAGCTGATGTAGGAATGTCTTGCATATGACTGCCTACTACAGTGATAAATTACTGAGACACGGGATTTAGTTTAGGTGAATGTGCGTTTTGAACATCACTAAGGCCAGTGCTGGAACAGTGGTTAGATTGCTGAATGTGCCCATCTTATAGTCCACTAGGTAGGTAAAAATACTGCACCTGAAAATAAAAATATAGTTCAGTGCCACAATACTTTATCCAGAAACACTTGGGCTAAATATATTTGAGATTCAGATTTTTTAGACTTTAGAAAGGTATTTGGGTATATTTGCAATATGTTGTATAATCTACCTAATAAAATATGGCCATCACCTTTAGTCACATTTATATTTTTGCTGGAAATTCTATGAATATTCACACTGAGACTATTAATAACCTCATGTCAGTTTAATCACGTGATCACATTTGATGTCAAATGAGGTTACTGCAAACTTAAAAGTTTCCAGTTTTTAGCACTGTTTGGGTTTACTAGTTGCAGGTAAGAGGTTTTGGGCCTGTGCTTGGAAACACATGTTATAAATGTACAGTTCTGTAGCTACATCATTTCTATGGTTACATGGGTCTTGCATTCTAAACAGCTAACTTAGAAAAGCAGTCCATTAGAGTAGACTTCCTGTCCTTCTCTTCAGTAGCATAGTCATGTAAGAGCTGATCTGGAATGAATATATATCTTGGGAAGGAGAATTCAAGAAGGAAGTTATGGAGACAAAAATGGGGAATGCGGAAACATTGAAGAGCCAGAGAAAGAAGAAAAAGGAAAGAGATGCTAAGGGAAGCAAGGCAATCCTGCCTGTTTATCCAGTCCCTAATACCTATAACCTTAATGCTTTCAAACCTTCTTACGAAATACCCTAGCTCCTTCTCTCTTTTTTTCATCTTTGAGTAAACTTTGTACTATATTTTCTTAGTGGTCCTTGTGATTTTCAAATGCCTTTTCTTCTTTTCACAAAAAGAAATAAATCACTTTGAATCTACTTCTCAAATCCTTTCTTTTCATTTGTATGAGAATTTGTACCTGACTTATCCATGAAATTTTCTGTTCACCCTTTGACTTTTTTTTATTTTATTTTATTTTTTTGAGATGGAGTCTTGCTCTGTCACCCAGGCTGGAGTGCAGTGGCACAATCTCGGCTCACTGCAAGCTCCACCTCCCGGGTTCACGCCATTCTCCTGCCTCAGCCTCCCAAGTAGCTAGGACTACAGGCGCCCACCACCACGCCCGGCTAATTTTTTGTATTTTCAGGAGAGATGGGGTTTCACTGTGTTAGCCAGGATTGTCTAGATCTCCTGACCTCGTGATCTGCCCGCCTTGGCCTCCCAAAGTGCTGGGATTACAGGCGTGAGCCACTGCACCTGGCCTTTTTTTTTTTTTTTTTTTTTTTTTGGAGACAAGGTCTTGCTCTGTCACCCAGGCTTTAGTGCAGTGGAATGATCACGGCTCACTGCTCACTGCAGCCTCCATCTCCCAGGCCCAATCAATCCTCTCACCTCAGCCTCTTGAATAGCTGGTACTACAGGCATATGCTACCACACCCAACTAATTTTTCTATTTTTTGTAGAGGACAGCATCTCATTATGTTGCTCAGGATGGTCTTGAACTACTGGGCTCAAGCAATCCTCCCTCCTTGGCCTCCCAAAGTACTAAGATTACAGACATGAGCCACTGGGCCCGGCCGATTTTTAAGAAAATAATCTATCGTTAACTTTATTGATTCAGTAAGTTAGTTTTCCTGTGTGTGTGTGTGTGTGTGTGTGTGTGTGTGTATGTGTATCTGTAGGTGTCTGATATTATAGTTTCTTAGTACCTATTTGAGAGGCCACCTGGTGTAAAGGGCAGAAAGCCTGGATTCTATTTCCAGTCTCTCATTGACTCTCTTATTTGGGCTTTTTATATAAGTTTTAAAAAATAGATTCCAGACTTATTGTGTGATAGCTTTCAATTTTTTTCTGGTCAATTTTTTCTTTTTGATATTCTTTCTTACAAAATTATGTCATTTGTGATGGATTTTGTTTTTCATCTTCTAAATAATTGAATTTTACCTGCTTTGATTATTTTTATTTTTTAGAGACAGAGTCTTCCTCTGTTGTCCAGGCTGGAGTACAGTGGCACAATCATAGCTCAGTATGACCTCAAACGCCTAGGCTCAGGCTTTCCTCGCAAGTAGATAGGACCACAGGCATGCACCACCATGCCTGGCTAATTTAAGATTTTTTTTTTTAGAGTTGGGGTCTTGCTATGCTGCCCAGCCTGGTCTCAAACTCCTGGGCTCAAGTGATCCTCCTGCCTAGGCCTCCCAAAGTATTGGGATTATAGGCCTGAACTAGTGTGCCTTGGCCCTGTTTTGATTATTTTTTGTAATTGCTCATCTTTTAGTGAAAACATTCTTGGAGTAAAAGCCCCATTTTGTGATTTTTAATATATCCTAAAGTTTTCTTTGAAATTCTAGTCAGGTTTCACATACCAAAAATTTCACATCATTATTTACTTTTTTTCCTCAACTTTAAAGGTTGTGTTTAAAGTCACGCTGAGGTCACTGTGTTTTAGTCCTAAAGGCTCACTTTTCTAAGTCTTTGGCTTGTTTATAATGAAAACAAAATCCCATCTAGATTTTTCTGAGTCCAAGTTAGACAAAAATGGATTTTACAAAATGAACTTTGTTAAAAATCTGTAGAATGGGAAAATATGAAGTATATGAAAGTAGATTTTCCAAGTACAAGTTTCTTCTGTGACTGCTAAGGTCACTGCCTAATAGGTACCAAATAGAGTACCAAAGTACAGTTCTGGAGGTCAGAAGTCCAACAACAGAGGTCCCATGGACTTAAAATCAAGATATTGGCAGGGCTGCATTCCTTGAGGAGGCAGGAGCAAACATTTACTAAGTGTTGTTGTATACTTGTGCTAGGTGCTTTAAATGGATTATCATTTAATCCTAACAATGGTTTTTAAAAAAATTCATTATATAAATTTAATCAAGATTAGAAATTTACTCACACAAATGCCATTCAGAGGTAATTTAAATCAAAGAGTCAATAAACATAATTTCTTTTCTTTTTAATTTTATTTTACTTTAAGTTCTGGGATACATGTGCTGAATGTGCAGGTTTGTTACATAGGTATACATGTGCCCTGGTGGTTTGCTGCACCTATCAACCCATCAGCTAGGTTTTAAGCCCTGCATGCATTAGATATTAGTCCTAATGCTCTTCCTTTCCTTTCCCTCTAATCCCCGACAGGCCCCTGTGTGTGATGTTCCCCCGCTATGTCCATGTGTTCTCATTTTTCAACTCCCACTTATGAGTGAGAACATGTAGTGTTTGGTTTTCTGTTCCTGTGTTAGTTTGCTGAGGATGATGGTTTCCAGCTTCATCGATGTCCCCGCAAAGGACATGAACTTACTCTTTTTTTATGGCTGCACAATAAACATAATTTTATTTTTACTTCAGTTTTTCCTGGAGAATCAAAGAGAGGGACACCTCCTGTTTTTTATGAAACTAGTATAACTTTGCTGCCTAACTCAGATAAAGAAGATATTAGAAATGAAAAGTATGGGTTTATCTTACTTGTGATCATAGATGTAATATGCTAAATAAAATAAAAAATCAGGTCACATTTAAACTGGGTTTTCCCAAGAATAAAAGGATTATTGAAAATAAAAGAATCTCTTTTTTTTTTTCTTTAAATGAGAAGGAGTCAGCATTCTCATATTTGGATGAGGGCCTTTGGTTTGGTGCTGATTCATCTCTGGCCTGGTATTTACCACAAGGGAAAGGATAGACCTTGACCTGAAAGTGGATGACTCCCATGGCCTTAGTGCACTTTCTGTTCACAGAAGTGAGCAACAAGGACCAATGGTTCTTTCTTATACATTAAATGCAGCAGGATGTATGACAGAGCATGCCTCCATTTGTGTACTAGTGTGGATATAGTTTATTTTTCAACTTTTGAGTTCAGAGGTACATGTGCAGGTTTGTTACATGTAAGCATGAGTCAAGGGGGTTTGTTGTACAGATTATTTCATCACCCAGGATTAATCCTAGTACCCATTATTTTTCTTAATCCTCTTCCTCCTCCCATCCTTTACCCTCTGATAGACCCCAGTGCCTGTTGTTCACCTCTATGTGTCCATGTGTTTTCATCATTTAGCTCCTACTTACAAATGAGAGCATGCAGTATTTGGATTTCTGTTCTTGGGTTAGTTTGCTAAGGATAATGGCCTTCAGCTCCATCTGTGTTCCTGCAAAGGACATGGTCTCATTCTTTTGTATGGCTGCATAGTATTCCATGGTGTATATGTAGTACCACATTTTATTTATCCAGTCTACCATGGATCATAACAAGTTTTATAAGGCAGAGTCTATTTTAACACCTGGCACCTATATAACAGATGAGACAATTAAAGCCTAGAGATATTAAGTAATTTTCCTGAGATCACACAGCTAGCAAGTGGCAGAGCCAGGATTTGAACACAGTTAATACTTAACTAATTAT
Source organism: Pan paniscus (assembly GCF_029289425.2). NCBI lineage: Eukaryota > Metazoa > Chordata > Mammalia > Primates > Hominidae > Pan > Pan paniscus. The sequence continues at coordinate 108,774,801 of NC_073253.2, forward strand.
TTTTTGATGTTCACATCAAGTTCATAGCAGTGTAGTAGGTGCTCTGAGGAGTTAGAACAGAAATATTGGATAGATCTCATCTTCAATTTAGCTTATAGTTCATTAAGACCAGAAAAATAGGCTGGGCGCAGTGGCTCATGCTGGTAATCCCAGCACTTTGGGAGGCCGAGGTGGGTGGATCACCTGAGGTCAGGAGTTCCAGACCAGCCTGACTAATATGGTGAAACCCCATCTCTACTAAAAATACAAAAATTAGCCATGCATGGTGGCGGGCGGCTGTAGTCCCAGCTACTGGGGAGACTGAGACAGGAGAATTGCTTGAACCCAGGAGGCAGAGGTTGCAGTGAGCCGAGATCGTGCCACTGCACTCCAGCCTGGGTAGCAAAGCAAGACTCTGTCTCAAAAAAAAAAAGAAAAAAAACCCAGAAAAATAAAATTACTGTAGGCGTAGTGACCATGCCTTGAAAGCAAAAAGCAAGACTCTGTCTCAAAAAAAAAAAAAAGAAAAACCCAGAAAAATAAATTTACTATAGGCGTAGTGACCATACCTTGAAAGCAGCTATGCTCAGTTTGGCGACAACATGAAGTGAACTGGTTGGTTTATTAGTTTTTAGGTAATCGTAAAAAAGTACAAATTAGTATGATGCAAACTTTACTACTTTTCCAATTCTGTATTACAGTATTGGGGAGAAGGTGGTTTGGAGCTAGATCTTTGCATCTGTCTGCCTAATGGAAATATAAATTAAGGGAATATAAAATTAAGTACTTATTAGGCATCAAATGAATGCCTTTTTTTTTTTTTTTTTTTTTTTTTTGGTGGTGGTGGTTGTTTGTTTTTAAGAGACTCCTGGTGTCTGTGAGCTTTTTAAGTAGTCATTTCAGATTTGGGCTCTTCAGCTGATCTTTTAAACTGTTCTTAGATTTACAAGTAGGGAATATTGAAGCATATGTTTGTATTTGATTTAAATGTTTAGTAACATCCTTTTAAATTAGTAAATTGATTAATGTTAACATTGTGTCAAATTTGATTACTTATAGCATCATTTTTCTTTCAAAGGAAGAAGCCATTGAAATGCCAAAATGCATCGGTTACTTTTATTTTTCGAAAGTTAGGTGTTATGATGCTCTCAACTTTAATTTTATTACATTTACTTTTATATTTCAAAATTGCATATGGGGTTTACCTTTTATTTAAAAAACTCTTGTGAATTTCACTTAGCTAGCATCTTTTCCACATGTGCAGCTAGTTTTTAGTTAATTTTGCTTTGTATAAAAGATTCCTGTGTTTATCATCAAACCATAGTTTCGGTTATCTTGGAATGAAAGCATAATAAGGAGTTCTCAATTTGTTAGTTTACGTAGTATGACAAATTTCTACTGTATTTAATGTTTCCATCCTCACAACAATGAGGTGAATATTTTACCAAAAATTTCATTAATCCTTTTATGATATATCAGTGTCACTGTGGTGCTGACTGTGGTAGGAATAATCAGTAAAAGCACAAGTAGACTCCTTTACTAAAACATAAAAATGATCAAGTTGATATTATCTTTCCATTCTACCATATGTGCTCAAACTGAATTCAGTAAATTTTAAATGGTAATGGCTAAGTAGTCCCACCTGCTTATTATGAGTTTTTTTTTTTTAATACCTAAATGCTATATTAGGTAACCTATGTTAGGAAGGTTTCAATCTAACTTATTATTTCAGTTGTGAGCTTGTTGAGAAAGGGTATATTTTACTCCATTTTGTATTCCTGGCTTCTACCACAGTGCCTGGCATAAAGTCAGTGTTTAGTTAATAGATGATAAATGATTGAGTGAATGAATAAAATACAATTAAAGGTGAAATATAGCAAAACCTTTCTGAGATGATTTTTAAGAAAATTAAAGCATCTTTGAGTTCTTAAAAATATGAAGTTTTTAAAATTAACAATTATACAGTGTCAGAGAAGTAAAATGATTTGCCGTTGATCATGTAACTGCTTGAAAGTTTATTACTAGCTGAATACTAGCCTCCTACCATTTGCTCTGGTGCTCAGTTCAGCTCACTTCCTGCCTTTTGTAGTTAAAATTTTATGAAATGAACATCACAGAAGGGGAATGAATTATTGAGTCTATAATGACTGTCCTTTAGTTTCAGAAAGGTCCGTGGGAAAAGAACCTATTACAGAGAACATTTATGGAATTCAATAATTTGAATTTATCATGGAAATAAGTAAAACTTCTAGATCAGGTTAAATTTTATTTCATCTTTATAGCATCATTTTAAGTACCACCAAGTACTTTTTAAGGAGTAAATAACAACCTAGAAAGCTTATAATTCATTGAAATATTCAATAAGGAGTTTCCAGAAATTAAAAACCTTGATAAATTGGAAGCCTCACTTAGAAAACTTATATGCTAAAACTGTATAGGTTAATCCCCAGTTTGATATCACTCTTATGGTGAAGATACTGTTGATAAAATTTACATCTAATGAAAATTAGAAAAATTATAAAATTTGCTTTGTAAATTATAAATTTTTCATTGTATTTATGGCTCTGTTGATTATTTCTATAATAGTGACATTAACAAATGGCAAAACATTTTATGAAATATTTTGGGTAACTTAAAATTTAAGAAATAGTATTGTTTCTGACTATAATAATAGTTTTCATTTATTTAGAGTCTACTCTGCAACAGATACTGCACTTTGCATGTATTATCTTAATCATATGAATATTCCTTTGAGGTATATATTACTATGGTGTTGGGCTCAGAGCCATTAAGTAGTTTACCTGTAGTGCCACAACTAGTAAGTGGTAGAAGTGGGATTCAAGCTGAGGTCTGTGTGCCTTTGGAGCCTGAGCTCTTAATCAGTATTACACTGCTACATTATAGGCATGTATTATGAAATCATTCAAAACACATCTGGGAAATTCCTGGTATATAACACTATACCTACTACTCTTAGAGCTGCAGAAGTCATGAAAGATATGCTCAGTCCTGGACCAGTTGAGGAAATAATATACCTACAGTAAATAACTTGAACAGTTACAAATAATCATTACCTTATAATTGAAGAGTAGAACCAGAAGCTTTGAAAAATATTTTATTAAAAATGCATCTGAAATTATTTATCAGTAATGCTGATTTATGCTTTTTTGGTCCAACCATGAAACTTGGCTCTCTTAACAGGTTTTCATGGGAGTGTCTCATTACCAACATACTGTGGAAGCATTCACTGGGACATATTAGTCTGAACTATGGACCATAACTTTTTCATTATCATTTTTAGGTTCTATTGTTCAGATTGATTTTCCCCCTCTGTATGCTACCCAGCATGTATCATATTAACTGGTGATGTTTCATCTACCATGAAGTCTGCTAAAGACAAACTTTAACACTTAAGGGTAAGTAAGCCTTTTTAGTGGACTTAAAATTGGATTTACAGCACTTGAAATTTTAATTGAAAATAGTTTTATGGCCACTTTAGCCCAAATCTTTCTTTACTGAATTTTTTTGGACTTTCAGCATCTTCTCCCAAAGCATTTTGATTTTTTTCAGTGTTTTGCTTGAGACATATTTTCTAAGTGGGCATACATCATATGTGAACAAGTTGACTTTATATAGTAAATAAATGATTTTTATTAATATTCAGAAAGGGAGCAAATAGATACCTAACTGTGAAGAAGAAAGATGGATCAGAAACAGCTCATGCAATGATGACCTGTAATTTGACTCATAATACAAAACATGCTGTTAGGAGCCTAATTCAAAGATTTCCTGTCACCAATAAAGAGCGTACAGAACTTCTGCCTAAAACAGAAAGAGGAAATGTGTTTGCAGTTGAAGCTGGTATGTATTTTCTGGGGAGCTTCCTCATTTACCCTATTATGTGATGACTGTTCTTTTTCCATTTTAGATTTATTTTTGAAAACCAAGATGAAATAAGATTTCTCAATTGGAATAGTTTGTTAGAAATGATTAAGAGTTGTAAAAATTTGAAACAAAGTGCAGTGTTAAAGCATGTCATTAAGTTGAACCAAGTTTTTTTTTTAAGTATTAATAATAATATCAATAGCTACCATTTACTGAGCATTAACTGTGTATGAGGCAGTATACAAAACCCTTTATATGGGGCCTCCTAGCAACCTTTGCAAGGTAAGAATTTCCCCTATTTCACAGGTGAAGAAACTGAGGCTTAGAGGAATTAAATAATTCATTCGAGGACACCAAACCAGCCAATAAACTGCAGAGCGGGTATTTGACTCCAGGGACTAGACTTTCCTATATTATGCTGCCATAACACACTAATAAGTGAGATTTTGAACTGGGGCTTTAGCTCTGGTAAGAGATTGGACAGAGTCTTCAGTACATTAAGTTGCTCAAAAGTAGATAGATAATGTATTTGGGTTATAAAATAAAGATGTAATTTTACTATTTGGAAAGATCACTTCCCTATTAAGAAAACTATTTATTGCCTATAGTGATAAAATTTACATAGTTATTATTGTCTATTGGAATAGATCAGCAGAATATAGAAAATATGTGGTCCTAGATATCAAAGAACTTTCATTTTAAATATAGGCACACAAACATATTTTGAGCTACATGAATATAAAACATTTCATACCTCTTCTTTATTCCTATCTGTTTAGTTAAATGTGGATGTTGGCTAAAATACGCCATTAGGAAATTTGTTAACATTAAGACCTTTATACTTAACACATAATTATTCTATTTGATCACTTAATCTTACATGTATAGCATTAAACATATATGGGATATTTTCTTTTTTTTGTAATATGTTTTCGTAATGTACGTGACAGATCTTATAAGTATAATGTACATTATTTCCTACTATAAAAATTTAATTTTCCATGAAATTATTGATAGAAATTTATAACAAGCCTAAAAATCATCTAGATTATCAAGATTGTTTTATTTTTAATGGTTATTGAATGATTTATTTTTATCAATTTTTAAACATTATGTACCAGAAATATGTCTGAGAGGTTCACTTTCTAATTGATATTGAAATTTGTAACATGTTCAATGAGAATATTATGTGTAAGAGTACAATTGAGATATTGCTTGACAACTTTATGTAGACTGAGTAGAGAAGAAAACATTTGAAAGGAATTATGTTAGAAATTATGTCTTTTGGCATGTTTTTCTAGGTTTGGCAAAAAAAATTACTTATTTTTAACACTTCTTTTTCAGTGTTGATCATACATTTTTTGTTCTTTTATTCATTTTCAAAGAAAACCGGGAAATGAGCAAGACAAGTGGGCGACTCAACAATGGCATACCTCAGATTCCAGTGAAAAGAGGAGAATCCGAATTTGATTCTTTTAGGCAGTCTTTACCAGTGTTTGAGAAACAGGAAGAAATTGTTAAAATAATTAAGGAAAGTAAAGTAGTTTTGATTGTAGGAGAAACTGGGTCTGGAAAGACCACACAGGTTTGTTACTTTTTTGTTGTTTATAGAAAAAAAAAAAAATATATATATATATATATATAGTCCCATATTATAATTTTATATCAAATTTACACTGCATATGTTTAAAAAAACAGAAAAAGAAACTTGTGGTTATTATAGTAATGGTTATTTCAGAAGTAAATTACTACTGGAATATATTTGGAGAATTTGTAGAAAGAAAATGTTTTAAATAATTTACTTATTTTTAAACTAGTGCATTAGGCCTTTATTTAAACAGAGGTGGGAAAGTGATTTGGTATCATGGAAAGAAGATGGGCTTTGGCCTTGAATTTAGATTCCAGTTCCCTCAGTTATTGAAGTTCCAGGCTCTTTTTGTAACCTCTGTGAGCCAGAGTTCTCATTTATAAAATGGGACTAATCATTGCTACCTTTCACAGTGAGGTGTAGAGATTATCTCTGTAAAGTGCCTAGCATAGCATTTTGCATATAGGAACCAAAGTAAAAGCAGTAATAACAAATATTAATATAAAGTTGACTGTAGAATGGAATTAATATGATAGGTTTGACTTGCATTTTTAGAATCAAAGTACCTCCTTATGAAGTTTTACTCATAGGATAACAGATTGGAAGTAGTAAGTATGACATCATATGACTCTTGTATACATTCTTGCGGCATTTCAGCTTAAAATTACTAAAATTAGTTTGCTTTTAATAGAGGTTCAGATAAAATAATAAATAGAATATTTGTAGTTTTTCTTCTTTTAGGGACATAATTTTGCTTTTGACAATTGCCTAAAATTTCCTGTGATTATATTGGTTAGTTTAATAGGCTTAATAGATAAGGCAAGGTGGGAGGAGAAGTTGACTATAAACTTTACCAGTTTTTTACTTGAAGGACTTAAACATTTTTACAGAATTATATCTGTTTATCCTTGAAACTTGATCCTGTAAAACTGAATAATTAAAAACATGATGAAATTTTTTTCTGAAGACTATACAAGATCTTTCTTTAGCATGAGTTTGTTTTTTATTTTTTTGAGACCGAGTCTCTGTCTGTCACCCAGGCTGGAGTGCAGTGGTGCTATCTCGGCTTACTGCAACCTCAGTGCCTCCCAGGTTCAAGCGATTCTCCTGGCTCAGCCTCCTGAGTAACTGGGATTACAGGCACCCGCCACCACGCCTGACCCAGCATGAGTGCTTTTATGATTAAGTGAAATTCCATGGAGTTACTCCAGAGAATTTGTTTAGCTGTCTTAGATTGTTATAATTTTTTTAGGGTGAGTAATTTTGCCATTAAGTATTAATTGTAGCAGTTCTAATTATATAGAATAGAGATTATGGAAGTTTCGATAAAATGTAATAAATAGGTCTTTGTTTAAATTATTTGAATGTCCTTGCTAATGATATCTATATATGAGAATTATGGATGCCTGTTTTCAACAGTTATGTGTATCATTTTACTAGATATGAAAGGATACTTGTGAATTTAATTCGTAAATATTATACTCTTTGCTTTTTAAGAAGATACTATTAATTTAATGAGTTCAAACCTGAGAAATAATTTTGTCCTATTTAAAGAGTTAATTAAAATACTAATGTTTTTATTCTTTGAAATATAAAACAGAATGTAAGTAGTATTTTATCTTGCCTTTAATGGTATTAGGAAGTTAAGTGCTTTTTGAATATTTTTTCTTATTTGTGTTCGTTGTGTGAAACTTGAACATTGTGGAAAATATTTTATAGAAGGTGGAAGATTTTTTTTTTTTCTTTTGAGACAGCGTTTCACTCTGTCGCCCAGGCTGGAGTGCAATGGCGTGCAGCCTCCACCTCCTGAGCTCCAGCAATTCTCCTCCCTCTGCCTCCCAAGTAGCTAGGACTATAGGTGCATGCCACTATGCCCAGCAAATTTTTAAATTTTTTGTAGAGACGAGGTTTCAACATGTTGCCCAGGCTGGTCTTTGACTCCTGGGCTCAAGCGATCCACCTGCCTTGGCCTCCCAAAGTACTGGGATTACAGGCATAAGCCACCATGCCTGGCCAGAAAATGAAAGGTTTTAAATTCTCCTGCCACCCTGTGTCACTGCATTACTATCAGAATCTCCAAATATATGCTCGTGGGTTTTTGTTTGTTTGTTTGTTTGTTTGTTTTTGGTGGTAGTGGTGGTGGGGGGTTTGTATGTTTTGTTTTTGTTCTCTTTACAGCATTGTTATATATTGGTTTTTTAACATAGGCTAAGAACACATAATTTTGCATCTTGATTTTTTTTTCACTTAACAGATTTGGATATTTTTCCAAGTCAGTGCCTATAGATATGCCTCATTGTCTAAACAACTGCATAGTATTCGTGAACATTTTTGTAATGATAATAAACAATGGTGAAAATGACACTTTACTGTTTGCTGAGTTATGTAAGAGTTCTCTCATTTCAGCTTCTCAATAATTTCAAGACATGGAGGTTTTATGTTTTTACAGATGAGGAATACAAATTAAAATTTACAGATGTTAATCTACTCTAGTTAACATGGCTAAGAAGTGATAGAGTAGGAATCTTTCTCTTATATTGTACTTACTTGTATCCTAATATTTCTTTGCTTATTTGTAGGAATGTTTCAATAGGATAAATTTCCTAGAAGTGGAAATGCCAGATCAAGGATATGGCAGTTAAAAATTTTGATAGCTAGATTCACTGGTTATTGTTCCATCACTCTAAAAAAGAGTTAACATATTTCTGTACTGAAAGTATTGAAAGTTCTTGTTTCTCTAAAGCTTGGGCAAGAATGGATACAATTATTTAAACATTTATCAAGCTGATAAGCAAAAAATCATATTTTAACTTGCATTTTGTTGATTCTTAGTTATCTTTTATTTGCCTCTTATCTGTTTATCTTCTATGAGTTCCTTATTTTTATTCTTTTTGGCTTATTAATTTTTGATTTATTTTTTAGAGTGCTTTATTATATATTATAGATGCATGTCTGTTGACTGTTAAACATCTTAAAAATAATTTCTCCCAATTTTTTGTTTACTTTTTACCTTTGTTTATGGTATCTTGTTCAGTAGTTTTACATTTTTATTTAGTCAGATCTGTCAATATTTTTCTAGGGCTTTGGGGCATGTTAAGAGAGGCATTTCCTACCCTAAGATTAATGGACATTTTCTGTATTTATTTATTTAGAGGTGGGGTATCACTATGTTTCCCAGGCTGGAGTGCAGTGGCTATTCACAGAGTTGATTATAGCTCACTGTAGCCTTGAACTCTTGGCCTCAAGGGATCCTCCTGCTTCTGCCTGCTAAGTAGCTGGAACTATAGGTGCATACCACCACACCTGGCTCTTCCTATAAATATTTTATTCTAATAGTTTTATATTGTTTAAAAAATTCATCTGAAATTTTATTGTATTATATCAGGTAGGAATTTTACTTTTTCTTACAGGTAGTGCGAGTACCTTAAATAACAAAATAACCCTAATTCCTCCCTCTTGTCCCTTGTATCATTGCTGTCATTCATTTCACTTATATGTAACCATACATAAACATACATGTACACACACATAAGATATATACATACATAATCAGCTACATTGTTGCTATTATTATTTTGAACCAATTGTTATGTGTTAGATCAATTAAGACTACAAAAAATAAAAGTTAAAAAAAATTTTTTTTTTACCTCCATTTATTCCTTCTTTAGTGTTCTTTCTTTCATTATGAAGATTCAAGTTTCTGGCCTATGTTATTTTTCTTTCTCTGTAAAGAACTTAAAAAAAACATTTCTTGCAAGGCTGTAGTCTACTGACAACAAATTCCCTCAATTTGTATTCATCTGAGAAAGTCTTCATTTCTTCTTCATTTTTGAAGGATAATTTTGCAAGGTACAGAATTCTAGGATGGTGTTTTTCTTCCCACCCCCCAGCTGCTTCTCTCTGCTCTTTTCTTGCATAGTGTCTGAGGAAAACTTGGATGTAATTCTTACCTTGGCTCCTTTGTAGGTAAGGGTTTTCCCCCCACTCTGGCTTCTTTTAGGATTTTTCAGAAGATCTCTTTGATTTTCTGTAGTTTGAAAATGATACACTTATCTTCTCTTTTAAAATATTTGTTGGTGGTACTTAATGCATTTATGCTTCTGTATGCGGGGTTCCGACCCGCAGATCCTGACCCAGTGATATGATGAGAGACATACACTGACACAGATATTTTGCCTGTCAGTTAGGCTGAGGGGCTGGGCCACTCACAGACACTGAGGAAGGTGCTGTAAAGAGTTGTAGCTGCGGCCCCATCAGCCAGCGAAGCTCACATTTATTCAGTATAGATTAAATGACAAAGGTCTTGAGTAGACACCACTAGAGGGTAATTGACATTGCGGACCTCCTGAGTAGAGAGCAATTATGTGGTCCTAAGACCAATTAAAGGTTGGTCTTAGGACCACATGAGTAAACAAGCTGTTTAGATAAACTCCTCTGTGTCTACGAGCTCAGCTTTTAAGAGAATTCAGCTGCCTTCAGCCAAACACTTAATGCAACCCCCAGGCCTTCCAAGAGGTTTTTGTTTATTTCCTATAATTTTACAATTTCTCTCATCATCCTGACTGAGCCCCCACATCTGGATGAACTAGTCAAGTTTAAAAAAAAAAATCCTAGGGGCCAGCACGTGTATGAAAAGATGTTTTCTTTTACTCACAGTTAAAAAAATGAAAATAAAAACAGTTATATTTTTTAACTATAAGATTGGCAGAAATTAAAAAATTGATGGTACCAAGTATTTGTATGGGTGTTGGAAGGCAGCTCTTCTGCTTTGTTGCATTGTTGGTAGGAGTATAAATTGTTTTGGGGAGCAATTTGATAATTTTTTTACTCTAAATTAAAAATTTATTTACTCCATGATTCAGCATTTTCACTACTAGTGATTTCACTGCTACTACATATATCTTTCTAAAACTCTGAAGATAGGTGTTTACTGCAGTGTTGTTTATAATATCAAGCAACAACATCAATAACAAACCTAGAAAACTGGAAATTACTTAAATGTTTAATCATTTGTTAAATTTTAGCATATCCATGAGATGGAATATGCAGCTGTTAAAATGGGCTAGGTAGATCTGGTATGTTATGTGAAAACTGCAAATTACAGACATTAAGTACAGTCATCACTTTGCATGGATAAAAATCATGCTTATATACACAAATATTCTGGGTTGTGTAAAACTTTTTTTTTCTTGAAAGATTTCATAAGTAACAGTAGTTACTTTTATGGAGAAGATATAAGGGCATTGGTGGCAGGGAGTAGGTAAGATTTTGATTTTAAATCTTTCCAACCTGTTTGAATTTTATTTATAAAAAGGTATCTACAATCCTGGATTATAGACTATTTTTGTTTTTTAACGCTTTTCATTATTTAAAAAATCCCAGTGGAATTTTTATTTTTATTTCATTGACTTTATGGAATAATTTGGGGAGAAGTTAACATTTTTACAGCATTGATTATCCCCATCCATGAATATGGCATATTTTCTTTATATATTCAGGTCTTCTTTTATGTTTTTCCAGTAGCATTTTATAATCTTCATGTAAATCTTAAATATTCCTGGATATATTTGATTTTAGATATTTTAGCTTTAGTTTCTATTGTGAGCAAGATCTTTTCAAATTACATTTTTTAGCTGATTACTAGTTACATGAATGTCGTTGATTTTATGATTATATTTGGACTTGTTATAGAACTTCAATTCTAGTGGTTTTTCAGTTGATTCACTTAGATTTTTTGTATTATGTGATCATGTCATCTTACAGTTTTTAAAACTTTTGTTTCAGATTCCTCAGTTCCTTTTAGATGATTGCTTTAAAAATGGTATCCCCTGCCGTATATTTTGTACTCAACCAAGACGATTGGCAGCTATCGCTGTGGCTGAAAGAGTTGCCGCAGAGAGAAGGGAAAGGATTGGTCAAACAATTGGTTATCAGATCCGATTAGAAAGCAGGTAAAAACAGTTCTCATGTATCTTCTCTTTTATCATGCTTAAAAAAGACTATGTATATTTCACTAAAAATAGAGGATGTGTTCGTTGAAAAGTTAGGTGATCGTTTTGCTCCAAGTAAGTCTACATCAAGATATTGAAGTCATGTCTAAATCTAGAGAAGTATTGAATGAAGAGTTTGAAAAAGACTTTGAACCATAGATAAAAATTCCATTTCAGGCGGGACGCGGTGGCTCATGCCTGTAGTCCCAGTACTTTGGGAGGCCGAGGCGGGTGGATCACCCGAGGTCAGGAGTTCGAGACCAGCCTGACCAACATGGAGAAACCCTGTCTCTACTAAAAAAAAAAAATACAAAATTATCCGGGCTTGGTGGTGCATGCCTGTAATCCCAGCTACTCGGGAGGCTGAGGCAGGAGAATCGTTTGAACCCGGAAGGCGGAGGTTGTGATGAGCTGAGATCGCACCATGGCACTCCAGCCTGGGCAACAAGAGCGAAACCATCTCAAAAAAAAAAAAAAAAATTCCGTTTCCTAGTTTCATGATCATAGTTATTTTACCTCTTTGAGCCTCAGTGTCCTCATCTATAAAATGAGTCAAAGAAAAGCATCTAGAGTACAGGTTTGATGTGAAGTTTATAGTGAACACTCAATAACTGTTAGTGAATTTATTATCAGTAGTAGTATAAATTGAGCATCTTAAATCCAAAAATCTGAAATCCAAGATGCTAAAAAATCTAAAACTTTTTGAGTGCCAACATGACACTCAAAGGAAATGCTCATTAGAGGATTCTGGATTTATGATTTTCAGATTTGGGATGCTCAACTGGAGGTATTCCAAAATCTGGAAAAATCTGAAACCTAAAACCCTTTCTGTCTCAAGCATTTTGGATAAGGAATACTCAGTATATGTAGTATTAGTAATGCCTTCTTGACAAGTAGTACTTTTTTTATTCTCAGTGGTGATTAAAAAATCTGATTCCATTTGTAACATACTTTATCTGCAAGCAAAAAGTACTTAAGGTTTTGTTTTGTTTTTAGAGCAGCTTAGGTTCTTTAACAAAATACATCACTTAATATAAAAGGCTGTTGTCAGGCAGTCTCACATAACTGCAAAACCACATAGCTTTACTAATAAACTGTACATACCGGTACACTATTAGTAATATTTATTAAAATGTGTACGAGACCAGCATTTAATGTGATTATATTTTAGTTACATGAAAAACTTGCAATTGTGCACTTTGTTTTGCTTTTTTTTTAAAAGGGTTTCTCCAAAGACACTTCTGACATTTTGTACTAATGGGGTATTGCTTCGTACATTGATGGCAGGAGATAGTACGTTGTCGACTGTGACACATGTTATCGTGGTAAGAATATTGCTGAATTTGTCATATGTAACTCAGATTGCTTAAAATTTAAATACATATGCCGTTTCAGGATAGTCTCAAAAAATTTAAATACATAATTACATTTTTGGAATAGGGTAGAAAAGAGAACCAACTTATTCTTTTGAACAGGCTGTAATGATCAATTTATTTTTTGTCTATAATTATTAGAAATATTTTGTATTACAAAAATAATAAAGCCATTAGGCTTTATTGAGGGAAAATAAAATAAGCAGGTAGTTTTAAAAAATGTGCTTTTCATATATGAAAATGATGCATGCACTTAGAGTTCTCAAAAAAAAGGGAGATTTCTTTTATCTCTATACTTGGTCGTTTGATCCCTTCATTAATATCATATATTTCCCAATGATAGGGGTATACTAATAAACTCCATGATTAAGCTGCTAAATTAACTAACTGCTGATGAACTAAGTTGATGAGTTTACCCCTTTGTTAAGGAATTCTAAGCTTTTATCTAGTTTGTGTCAAAAAAAATTAGATTAAGTTTTATAAACTTGGAATAAGCAGCTTTTAGAAACTTACCCAAACCAAAGGATGCACTTCATAAGCTCTGATGCTAAAAGAAACATATTTACATAGATTTTTTATGTATTAAAAGCACATTAAATTGGACTTTACTTATAATTTTTTGTAGTTTTATATTTTGTGGGAAAAAAGGGCAATATAGACAGCTCTCTGTATCTGTGGGTTCCATGACTATGGATTCAAACAACTGCAGGTTGAAAACATTTAAAAAAATATTGTGTGTCTATTGAACATGTACAGACTTTTCTTGTTGTTATTCCCTAAAGAATACAGTGTAACTATTTACCTAGCATTACACTGTACTAGGTAATATAGGTAGTCTAGAGATGATTTAAAGTATATGGAAGGATTTGCATAGGATATGTGCAAATACTATGCCATTTTTTTTTTTAATCAGGGACTTGAGCATCCATGAATTTTGGCATGGGGGAAGGCCCTGGAACCATTCACCCACAGATGCCAGGGGACAACTTTACTTTGTCATCTGCATTTCATTGTTAATGTCTAATTATTTCTGAAATTCCTGTAATACAAAATTTTCATGAATATTGATTGGCCTTGTCCACATTTAATTTGAATTAGTGTAAAACCCAGTGGTGCCATTGTTTTTAAAGACTTAGTCATCAATAATGTTTTAACTGTTCCATGGTTTTATTTCTGTTTACTACAGGATGAAGTGCATGAAAGGGATCGATTTAGCGATTTTTTACTTACAAAGTTAAGAGATTTGTTGCAAAAGCACCCAACTTTGAAACTAATTCTTTCTAGTGCTGCCTTGGATGTAAATCTCTTTATAAGATATTTTGGAAGTTGTCCAGTGATATATAGTAAGTTAAATTGTCAGATTTCTTCTATAATTTTTATGAAGAACACTTTTGGACATTATTTATCCTAACAGAAACTGGGGAATGTTCTGAAGTAGAGGCCATCTGTTACCGTTCCACCTGAGATAGGCTTAATTGTCACTTCTTTCTGTTTTCAACTTCTCCTTTTCTATCAACAGCTCTTTGGTATTGTGTAGTGAGCCTAATTCTCTTACCTTAAAAGGAAATATGCTTTATTTTCACTTTGTGTTCCTTCTTAAATTGTCCTATAACTATTTCCCTTTATTGGTAGATATCTTTGAAAAGTAGTCTATACTCCCATGTTTTACTTCACATTCACTTCTGAAAATGCTAAAACAACTTTTGCCCTTGTCCTTTATTAAAAACGGATTTTGCCATCAGTCTTTAAAAAAATGATAAATTCCTCTTCAAAAAATACAAAAGTTAGGCCGGGCGTGGGGGCTCACGCCTGTAATCCCAGCACTTGGGGAGGCCAAGGCAGGTGGATCACGAGTTCAGGAGATCGAGACCATCCTGGCTAACACAGTGAAACCCTGTCTCTACTAAAAATACAAAAAATTAGCCAGGCGTGGTGGCACGCACTTGCAGTCCCAGCTACTCGGGAGGCTAAGGCAGGAGAATGGCGTGAACCCAGGAGGCGGAGCTTGCAGTGAGCTGAGATTGTGCCACTGCACTCCAGCCTGGGTGACAGAGCAAGACTCCATCTCAAAAAAAAAAAAGTAAATAAAAATACAAAAGTTCTGTTTACTTCAATGAAATAATACAAAAATATATAGAGAAAAAGTTCACAATTGCCCCTATCCTTGTTCCATGTCCTACTTTTCTGATTCATGGATGTTAACAGTGTTATATATATTCGTTTTTACTTAATGTAAGAACAAAAATGTATGCAAATATATACATATTTATAACATTTACAAAAATTGGCTCTATGGATTTATGATTTATGGATGTTAACAGTGTTTTATATATATTTGTTCTTCATGCTCACAAAAATATGCAAATATATACACATTTATAACGTTTACAAAAATTGGTTTTATAAACATGAGCACATGGCTAATACATTATTTGCAATTTGCTTTATCATGAACAGTTTTCCAGTTTAGTAACCCTGGATCTAGTTCTTTATTTTAAGCACCTGCATAATAAAATATTTCATAATATTGATGTACTATATTTATTTTACCATTTCTTTATTTTTGGATATTCAAGTTGGTTCTAGATCCCCCGCCTCGCCCCTGCTAACAATGTTATAATGAACATCCTTTTATGTATATCCTGATGTACTGGATTTCTAGGGATAGATTTCTGAAAGTGAATTTGCTAAATAAGAGTATATCTATTTTTAATTTTAACAGCTTTTGCCATTTTACTTTTCAAAAGGCTGAAATGATTTACATTTCTGATGTGTATAAGGCTATTTATTTGAATTTTTACCGGTGTCGTTTGACATTAACCTAATTGCCAATCTGATATTCAAATTTTAGGCAAAAATCTTACTTAACTTTTCTGTGGTATCTTTTATGGTTGGCTCTCTCTCTCTTTTTTTTTTTTTTTGTGAAATGCTCTGATGCTGTAGTTTGTTTGATAACATTGCTGCTTGCTAAACCTCATTCTTCATTATATCCCATGCTTTCTCAGTCTCCATTGTGGGCTTCTCTTCTTTTACATGATGCTTAAATAGTGGTATTCTCTAGAATTATTCCCTTGATCCATTTCCTTTTTTTTTTCTGTTCGTTCCGTCTTCCTTCCTTCCTTTCCCACTATTCCCATCCTCTTGTTTCCTGCCCTATGCTATACTCTACTAGGCATTGGAGATGCATAGTTTTCCTGGAAGCTCTCATTCATGCCCTGGGCTTCTATTTTTTCTTTTATACTGATGACTTCTGAATCTTTATTTTCAGTTGTTCTCCAGAGCTTTGGATTTAGATATTTCTAGTATGCCCCAAACTGAATACTTCATCTCTTTTGCAAAACCCTTTTCTCTTCTTGTGTTACCTGTCTTAGTTAATCATACTACTATTGACCTAATCACCTGAATCACAAACCTATAAGTTCTTAACTCCTTGTAATAATCTTGGGTGATCAGGGACATCAGATCTGTACATATGCTAATCGAAAGCTCATTTTTCATTTTACATGCCTAAAACCAAACCCCATTTCCCACCAGCAAACCTGTTCTTTTCAGGTTTCTTTGCTACCTCAGAGAATGACATTATCATTCAGATTTGCAAGCCAGACATCAAAGGACTATATTTGACACTTCATTTTTTTTCCATATCCAATATAATGCTGAGTTCTACGGATTTTACCTCCCGCCTAGCTCTAGAATTTGTCTGCTTCTTTTTTGGTTTTCACTATTATTAATCTCATTCAGGTTAACCTGAACTATTGCAGTAGCTGCTACTTGGCTTGACGTAGCATTCTGCTGTCTTTAAATCCATTGTCCATATTGCAGTCAGAGTGGTCTTCTTTGAAGTAGAATTCTGATGATGTCGAGCACTTTACTGAGCTTAAATCTTTGAATGACTTTTACCTCAGGATAAAGACATAAACCCTTAGTAAGACTTATCTTTTCCTCTTACCTCATCTTGAACGATATCCCTCTCCATTCCCACACTCCCACCATTTTTCAAGTAAGTTAGCCTTTTAGTTCCTTGAAACACCTTTAGGTCCTTGAAACTCCTTTCTAGCACAGGGACTTTGCACATGCTGTTTTTCATCATCATTATACACTTTTTGTTCTTTTCATATGGCTTTGTTATTTTGTTTATCTTCTTGTTTCTCATTTTCTTAGTGAGGATACTTTTCTTGATGTTGTCAAATCCCCCGTTACATATGTCATGGTGTCTTGTACTTGTATCTCAGGACTCTTCACAACTCTATATTTACCTTCATATTCTGGATTTTTGGATTGATTTCTGTCTCTTCCACTAGCTTGCCTCCAGGGAACAGGAAATAGCTCTGTTTCCTCTTACCATTTCTACTTATAATACAAATGATATCGATGCCAGACACATGATAAGTAGGTAGTAAACACTAGAGGAAAAAACCCAAGCACACAAACAGTTGTCTAATAGTTGTTTGTAAGTCAAAGTTATAGTTAAAGGACAATATTATAAGAGTCACTTGAACTATGAAATTGCTTTTGGATATTATACTGAGATTCATTAACTTGGGATTTTCATGTTTTTATGTGAATTTTCTCCAAGATGCAAGTTGAGTATTTAATTTTTTTTTATTATTTAGTACAGGGAAGACCATTTGAAGTAAAAGAAATGTTTCTGGAAGATATTTTAAGAACAACTGGATATACAAACAAAGAAATGTTAAAATATAAAAAGGAAAAACAGCAAGGTAAATTTTTTAATAAAAGAAATATAAAAGAAATTACTATTGATAATGACTTTGGAGTACTCCATCCTTACATTGTGGAGGTACAAGGACACTTGAAAGTGTTTTTCTCTTGTATATAATTGTATAACCTTATATTGGAATATTGTCCCAAATATTCGTTTGCTTTCTGGTTTGTGTCCAGAAGTTATAATCTGTGGAGAGAAACTGAAAGTGGGTGCCAGAGTTGAGGAGGTGTCTATATCCAAAGATTCAGCCACCTTTTAAGGAGATAGAAGAATATATGCTGGCTGCCCACAGCATATCTCATAGGGAAGGACTGGGAAGTGAATGGGAGGGAGTGAAAAAAGTAGTATGTGATTAATAACAAACTTTGATAAAAATGTTGAGTTTTCCAAATCTTGATGATGTTACAGGATTTCATTGATACTTTGAATTTAGCATTATTTTCCTGTTAATACGTCTCTTGTAATGACATATTTCAGCTTTTGAATTAGGGTTCGGATTTCTTTTTCTTAATTTTAACTTCATTATTCATCATAGAAGACTTGGCTTCAAGCTTTGGTACCTTGTTTATTCTGTATGCCCTTGGACAAAAATCTGAACTCCTTTGGATTTTCCCCTTGAAAAATGTAATCAGCAATGCTGATTTCATTGGGCAGCACTGAATTACTGATATGTAAGTTGTAAAACTCCTAGATCTTGAAACTTAAAAAAAAAAATTAAAAAAAATTTTTTTTAGAGACAGGGTCTTGTTCTATTACTCAGGCTGGAGTGCATTGGTGCAATCATGGCTCACTGTAGCCTCGACCTCCTGATCTCAAGGGATCCTCCCACCTCAGCCTCTGGAGATGTAGACCACTGTGCCCAACTAATTTTTTAAATATTTTGTAGATACGCAGTCTAGTTACATCGCCCAGGCTGGTCTTGAACTCCTGGCCTCAAGCAATCCTCTTGCCTCAGCGTCCTAAAGTGGAATTACAGGCATGAGCCACCATGTCCAGCTGAAACATTTGAAGATGAAAATTATATATAATTGTATCTCAGAAAACTAGCGTGGTGGTAGAACTTCAACAAATGGTTTTCTACAAAGTGCTGTATGAATATTGGTCATTGATTTAAACAATAGTTATAACATGAATAAAAATACTCTTAATTCTGGACTTACTTAGAAGTAAACTTATTAGTAGGACTTGGAACAATAGGTGAATGCATGAATGTATTAGCCCATTTTCACACTGCTGTAAAGATACTACCTGAGACTTGGAAATTTATAAAGAAAAGAGGTTTAATTCACTCACAGTTCTGCATGGCTGGGGAGGCCTCAGGAAACTTAGTCATGATGGAAGGCAAAGGGGAAGCAAGGACCTTCTTTACATGGCAGCAAGAGAGAGAAGTGCAAGCAAGGGAAATACCAGATGCTTATAAAACCATCAGATCTCGTGAGAACTCACTATCATGAGAACAGCATGGGGGAAACTGCCCCCATGATCCAATCACCTCCCACCAGGTCTTTCCCTCAACACCTGCGAATTATAATTCAAGATGAGATGTGGGTGGAGACATAAAGCCTAACCATATCAATGAAGTTTTCAAGCAGTTTCATGTGTCTTTTTGTTTCAGCATAACACATTTATTATTGAATATTCTTAATATACTTTTTAAAAGTAACTACAGAATAAGACCAACTTTTAAGAGATACCAGATTCACATAATTTATTTAAACAAAGGAATACATTTCAAAAAGGAAATGATTTGTCTACATATTCTTTCTTTGATAATTAATTTAGAAGAGAAACAACAAACCACACTTACAGAATGGTACTCAGCTCAAGAAAATAGTTTCAAGCCTGAATCTCAGAGGCAGAGAACTGTTCTAAATGTGACTGATGAGTATGACTTACTGGATGATGGTGGTGATGCTGTCTTCAGTCAGCTGGTATGACCTCCCTGGTTTCCCACTCATATTTTGTGTGAAAATTGTGTAGGTTAAAGAACATTTTATGAGCTTATAATTTTTTTTTTTTTTGAGACGGAGTCTGGCTCTGTGGCCCAG
The DNA here is from genome assembly GCF_029289425.2 of Pan paniscus. Classification (NCBI taxonomy): domain Eukaryota; kingdom Metazoa; phylum Chordata; class Mammalia; order Primates; family Hominidae; genus Pan; species Pan paniscus. Next base: position 108,794,390 of record NC_073253.2, read on the forward strand.
GCTGGAGTGCAGTGGCGTGATCTCGGCTCACTGCAAGCTCCGTGTTCTGGGTTCATGCCATTCTCCTGCCTCAGCCTCCCAAGTAGCTGGGACTACAGGCGCCCGCCACCATGTCCAGCTAAATTTTTGTATTTTTAGTAGAGACGGGATTTCACTGTGTTAGCCAGGGTGGTCTTGATCTCCTGATCTCGTGATCCACCCGCCTTGGCCTCCCAAAGTGCTGGGATTACAGGAGTGAGCCACTGCACCCAGCCAAGAGATTGTAATTTTTTACTGCATAATTGAATGGTAATTCTCTTGGTTTATTTTAGACCACAACCAATTTTTCAGAGCAACTTTCTACTCTTTAAAAAAATAATTTACCCTTTTTTTGAGCATGTGATAGTATGTAATGCAGATATGTTTGCAGTTTTCTACTAGTGTTTAAAGTTGTAATGTATCCAAATGAACTGTACATGAGTTTTTAAAAATACTTTTAAAGAATATTTAAAAATTGGTAATAAAAATTGTTATTTAACATCTTTATAGATATGCACACTAAATATACTATATATATAATGATATATATCCTATATGTTTATAGGATTATAACACATGCTATATAAAAAAACATATAGTATAGACTTATTTGGGTCATGGAACAGCATTTTGACCATGTATATTTGTGGTTCTTAAGACTGGCTGTATATTTTGTCACCTGAGGAGCTTTTAAAGCCCTATGGAATCTAGCACCCTACCAACAAGAGATTCTGATGCATTTGCTCTGGGGTGGGACCTGGCATCAGTATTAAAAAGCTCCAGGTGATACTTCCCTTGATGTGCAGTTGAGAGAGAGAACTACTGATCTGTATGTACATTTAACAACATCATATTGGAAGCACAATTAACATTGTGACTAGATCATAGTCCTTTGTTGACAAACTCATTCTCAGATAAAAGTTGAGTATAAGGACTAGATACTGTATTGTGAGTGATAATGTTTGTGATGAAAGGAGAAATTTTTTATGTCAAAGCCTTTGCTATATTATCATAGGATTAGTAGTCCTGATGGCCATTGTGGCCATCTTATGTTCTTTGCAAGCAAATGTTACATTATTAGGTAATTTATGATAATTTATGATTTTTACCGTTTTTTGTAGACTGAAAAAGATGTGAATTGCCTTGAACCATGGTTAATAAAGGAAATGGATGCTTGCCTTTCTGATATATGGCTACATAAAGATATTGATGCCTTTGCTCAGGTCTTTCATCTCATTTTAACTGAAAATGTTAGTGGTAAGTTTATTTTAATTTTAAAAAATTACCCTTACAGTTATTTGTGGTGGAAGTATAGTTTAATTCAAAACGTATGTACTACCAATAATTGCACAACCCAAAATTTTATTTTTTAGAAGTATTTATTTTATTTCAAATGCACAAATCAGGATCTTCTTGCTAGCACAGCATAGTAGAAATAAATATTGTGTTAAATCAGATTCTTAAGCTAATGTCTCCATTGCAGTTTGAAGAGCTGTGTGATTACATGACAATTATGTGCAAAAATGCTGTTATGTGTATGTGTTGTGTATATACTCTTGTCTTTCCCTTCCTTGGAAAGGATTTAGATGTCAAGTATTTATTCTTTCACCTGAAGCCCTCAGCATTATTATTGTAATTATTATTGATTACTTTCTTCTTGAAATATTTTACTCAGTTAACTTCCAGTATTTCATACTTGGCTTATTTTCTTCATATTTCCCTGGCTCTAACTTCTTGGTTTTCTTGGCAAGATCTTTTTCTTTTTTTCTGACCTGTAAATATGAAATCTCCTAGGTCTCAATCCTTAAGACCTTAATTCTATTTATACTTAATCCTTAAGTGGATCTCAAATAGTCATTGCTTTAAATATCTATTTTAAATGACCCCTAACTTTACATCTCCAGACCTCACCTACCCCCTGATTTAAATATACCTTATCACTTGTTATCTCCAGTTGGATGTCTGTTAGGTGAATAAAATTGGATACTCCTCAGACAACTTCTGATCCCCTCCCTACGTACCTTCCTCTCAACCTGCACTTTTCTTGTGTTTCCCTTTTCAGTAAATGGTCACTATCATTCACCTAGTTGCTAAGGCAGCAAAGCATACAGAAAGTCTGCTGTCATATTGCACATATAATTCATTAGCAAATCCTGTTTACTTTGCATTCTAAAATAAATCCTGAATATGACCACTTTTCACTTCCCCTACTGTACATTTCACTCCCCCTACTGTACATTTCACTCCCCTAGTCCAAGCTAGCCTCTCTTCTGGACTATTGCAGTAGCCCGTTAACCATTTCTGTTTTTATGTTACTGCAGTCTGTTCTCTGCAGAAAAATAAGACTGATCCTTTCATAAAGGAAATTGGATCATTCCACTTGCTTGTTCTCAACTCTCCCAGGCTTCCAGTTACGCTGTGGATAAAAATCAAAGTCCTTTCCATGATTAGGCCTCTGGCTGCCTCCTTGATCTTATTTTTTGCCACTTGCCTCCTTGTTCACTGTGCCTAGACACACTTATCTCCTTGATATTCTTCATGTATGCCAACACATTCCCTTTGGGACTTTGTTTTGTTGTTTCCTATGCCTAGAATACTATCTCCACCGGTAATCACATGGCCCAATGCCTACTTATTTAGGTCTCTGCTTACATATTGCCTTCTCTTTTCTGACCACCTTACTAAAATTGTACCATTTTCTCACGATATTTCCTTACTCTCCTTTATTATTCTTTATTGTACTTTCATTACCTGTCATGTATTTTTTATTTTTCATTACTTATTTCATCTACTAGAATGAAAACTACATGAGGGCAGAAACTTTGTCAGTTTTACTTATCTCTGTATCACCAGAGATTCATCGTTTATTAAGTGCTGAAAAATCTTTGTTGAATAATGATATTATTATTATTGTTATTTTTGAGACAAAGTCTCTCTCTGTCATCAGGCTGGAGTGCAGTGGTGTGATCTTGACTCACTGCAACCTCTGCCTCCCGGGTTCAAGTGATTGTTCTGGCTCAGCCTCCTTGAGTAGCTGGGACTACAGGTGTACGTCACCATGCCCAGCTAATTTTTTTGTATTTTTAGTAGAGATGGAGTTTCACCATGTTGGCCAGGATGGTCTCAATCTCTTGACCTTGTGATCCGCCTGCCTCAGCCTCCCAAAGTGCTAGAATTACAGGCATGAGCCACCACACCCAGCCCAAATAATGATATTACTTTTAAGCATCTTTACCACATGATAATCTGTTGGAACATGTTTAGTGACAGGAAGTTCACTACCTTTCTTTTGAATTTGAATTGTTTTAGTAGTTAACTTTTTAGTATGTTTATGTGAAATCTAACTACATAGCATCTCCCTTTTTCTGCTTCTGGAGTGAACATATGTATTTATGCCTGACAGACTTCTAGGTATATGAAGATGATTATTCTTTTTCTTTTAAATTTTTTGGTTTTTTTGGGCTGACTGTACCTATTACTTCAACTGTTCTTTAATATAACATGATATCTGGTCCCCTCCTTCCCTGGTCTGCCTTCTCTGGATATGTTCTATTTTATCCCTTTTGAAAAGCATAGTATCCAGTTCTGAGTGTTAATCTCTTAGTAACCATCTTAGCCTAAAACCTTCTACTCTTTACTGGTATTAATTCAGCCAACCCCATTGTCATATTGATTCATATTGTTTTTGAAATTTTTAGTTCTTTTTTAAATTTACGATTTTATTGAATTAAATTATTTAATCATCATGTACTTGTTCTGAATTTTTTTGAGCTTGAGATATTCTGTTTATTCATTATAAATTTTATCTTAAAGTTAGATTTGGCCCGTTGTTTCTGCTTAACAATTTTTTTAAAAATTCTAATTGTTATCTATTGCATTAATAACTTTCTCTATTTGTCAATTTGAGGTGTCTGGGTCAATTACCAAGCATGTGGTATGCTGCAAGGGACTAGGTCAATATTTGGGTGTGGTTGTTCAAGCAGTTATAATCCTACACATCTTCTAGTCTAACTTCTTAAAAAATAAGTGAGGGTTTTTTGACTTTTTTTTTCTCTTTGTAAATGTGTGTTGGCTCCTATTGATTTATTTTTTAAAGCTCATTATTCTTTTTTGTTTTGTTTTGTTTTGTTTTGTTTTGAAACAGGGTCTCACTTTGTCACCCAGGCTGGAGTGCAGTGGTGCTATTGTGGCTCACTGCAGCCTTGACTTCTGGGCTCAGGTGTTTCTCCCACCTCAGCCTCCAGAGCTTTGGATTTAGATATTTCTAATATGCCCCAAACTGAATACTTCATCTCTTCTGCAAAACCTGTTTCTCTTCTTTTGTTGAAGAGCTGGCCAGGCTGGTTTTGAACTTCTGGGCTCAAGCGACCTGCCCACCTTTGCCTCCCAAAGTGCTGGGATTACAGACATGAGCCACTGTGCTTGGCCCTCATTATTGATTTTTTGAAAAATAATTGATCTCCATTTTTAAAAGTAACTTTTTGGATTTGAAAGTGTAGATATTTGTTCATCTGCAGTTTTCTTGCGTTCTTTCTTTTTCTATTATTTTTAAAAATATTTACTCTGAAGAGTTTAGCAATCTTACTTGAAAGTTAAGGAATTTAAATTCTGAAAACAGTGACTTTAAAATATTTATGATGCATTTTAAGTATTTAAGTATTATCCTTAGCTTTCTTCCTGGTATTTCTTTAGTGAATACTAGACTGTTAATTTGATTATGGTCATCCTGTGTAGACTCAGGTCTCTCCTCTGCTCTTATGTACAGTTTGCACATTTCCCAGAGTCCAGTATTCTAATGTTTTAAGCCATGTGAGGAAAACTAAAATGTTACAGTAGCTCAATCATTCACTTCTCATCTTTTTGTTTCATTTCTAAAATCTCAACCCTCAATTTGCACCAGAACTGAAAATATGTCATATGATTTAGGAAACTCTGGGCTTCATAGATTTCTTTTTAGTATCATCATTTTCCCCATGATCATGTAGAAGCAGCTAATAATCAGTTAAGACTTGACATTCTCTGTCATACTTACTGTATCTATTGCTGCATTACAGATGATTCTAACACTTAGAAGCCTGAAACATTTATTATCTCCATAGTTTCTGAGAGTCAAGAATCTGGGAGTGGTTTAGCTGAGTGGTCTGGCTCCAAGTCTCTCATGAGGTTGCGGTTAAACTGTTGGTAGGGACTACATTCATCTGAAGGTTTTTGGGGCTGGAGAGTCTGCTTTCAAGAAGCCTCACTTACATAGCTTTTGGCAGGAGTCCTCAGTTTGTTGCTGGCTGTTGGCAGAATAGCCATGAGTTCTTGTCAACCGTCCTTCTCAATAGGGCTGCCTTATTCTACCTGTGAGGTGCAGCTGGCTTCTCTGAGAGTGATTCAAGAGAGAAAGAAAAAGAGCAGGAGGAAGTTGTAGTTACTTTTTATGACCTAGTTTCCAGACTTGCACACCACCTCTTTCACGTTATTCTGTTCATTAGAATGAGTCACTTAGTCCAGTTTATATTCAGGGAGAAGGGAATTAGGCTCCACCTCTTGAAGGGAGGAGTGTTAAAAATGTTTTAAATGTTTCACATTTATCCATACCCTTCTGCTCAAAATACACACAGTTTGATGCTGTTCTCCAAGGCCATGAATTGAATATTCAGTTGAAGAAGTAATTTGCATACAATGAGTACAGATCAAAATAAATTGATCTTTTAAAATGCCTGACCATCCCAGACTTATTGAATCTGAATCTCTGAGTAAGGTATGGCTATCTGTGCTTTTAAAAATACAAAGCAGAAACAACAACAACAAACCCACCCCAAAAAACAAACCCCAAAGCAAAATAAAAATACATGCCATTATATATTTGTCCAAATTCGTAAAATGCACAAAACCAAGAGTGAATCCTAATGTAAACTATGGACTTTGGTTGATGTGTCAGTGCAAGTTCATCAGTTGTAAAAAATGTTCCACTCTGGTGGGGGATGTTGATAATGGGGGAGGCTATGCATGTGTGAGGCAAGGGACATATGGGATATACTTTTATTTTCCTCTCAGTTTTGCTGTGAATCTAAAACTTGTTCTAAAAAAATAGTCTTAAAAAGAAAGCCTGAGGCAATTTTCTTGTCTCTGCCTCACTTTAAAAGAACACTGATTTATATTGATAATGGATACCATGTTTCAGAGTGTTTATTAAATAGAAGATAATTGGGTATACATACTGTATATGAAAGATTAAAATTTTCCTTTTGTAGTTATCTTAAATTTTACTTTTGAGGGTTTTTTAAATGAAATCTTTCTGAAATTACCAATTTTGTAATTTAAGCAAATTAATGCTAAGCAATTATATTGAATTGCTTGAGAAATATATTCTAGGAAGAAACTTCAATAGAACTTTAATTATTTTTCTAATGTAAGGGTTTTATGGGAAATAAACTTTCTGTCAGTGTTAATCCCAGTAAGTGTCTTATCAAATAGCCTTGAATGGGGGATTAAAAGCAAAGTAAAATAACAACAAAACATTGTCTCAAACTTTGCATTTGAAGCTTTTAAGTATTCATTACTAGTTACTGATGAAAATTAACTTTTAAATTATTTAATTATGTCTTGTCATTTGGTGAACAAGGTAATATCTAGATTTAGGAAGATTATTTAAGGTTATGCAAGTTAATAGCTTTCCTTTTCTGTTGAAATAATATAGATGAGCTTAAAACAGTTTAACATCGATCTTTCCTTCTCCTACCTTCCAACCAACAGTCTTTATTCAATTTACACTAGACATATCATAACAGATTGCTGTAAGTGATCTAAGTTAAGGGTTATGTAGTGCTGTCATTATGTAGTTAAGGAGCAACTCTCAGGCTAATTATCCTGAAACTCAGTTCTGCTATTTCAGATTTTTTAAAGAATGAAAATGGTTTGAAGTAGTTTGGAAATTTAAGTTTTATTTATCTTTTCCTTTTTTTAGTTGATTACAGACATAGTGAAACCAGTGCAACAGCTCTGATGGTTGCTGCAGGACGTGGCTTTGCAAGTCAAGTAGAACAGTTAATCAGTATGGGAGCCAATGTCCATAGTAAAGCATCAAATGGCTGGTAATTTTAAACTACATCGATTCTTCATATATCTTTGTATAGCTACACATATCTTTTTTTGATTTCTTATGTTTGTCTTTATATTAAAAACTATTGTGTAATAATTGCTGGTGAATTTCTGTTTTAATGGGTTAATAATTTTGAATGACTTGTTTTTTAACTATAATTTATCTTATTTTTTATTTAAAAATTTTTTTGAAAAGACAGGGTCTTGATGTTGCCCAGGCTCGTCATGAACTAGTTTTACAATTTTGATGACATCTTATATATCCTTTGAATTTTGGCAGGATGGCATTGGATTGGGCTAAACACTTTGGGCAGACTGAAATTGTGGATCTTCTAGAATCTTACAGGTAAAACTTTATACTATTTTAAATTAATTCTACCGTCTTTTAAAAAAGAGCTTCACCATATAAATTATGGACTATTCAAATGTAGACCATTTATAGTCTTTTATCCAGAGATTTTTTTTTGTGATTCTAAGGAAATTTTCTGTCTGATCTACCATGGTATAATATTTGTCTTATTTTAAGAAATCAGTAGAGGGATTTCCAATTAAACATGGTAGATACAATGTAGGTATCTGCATTTTCTCAAACCTTTTACATTTCTCAAAACCTCACTAAAATGACAATGAAGCAATATAAAGAAATTTAAAAGGTGTAAACCAAAGTAAAAGAGAATGGAAGAGGACAGGGCAACTGATAGAAGATGTTAATTTTGGGATGATAGATATCTGATTGATTGACTTAGCAGAACTAAGAAAACTCACAGTGCCAATGAGAAACACTCATTTTAGCTTTGAAACTCCTTAGAGGCTTGTTCAGTGGCCTTTAAGTGAAGCAGTAAAAAAAAAATTAGTTATCAAAGAGAAAACTTAGAATACCAAACTATAATAAAAGATATTGCATTCATGAAATAAAAAGTGTGCTATCAAAAAGGAACAGAACACAAATCTTTGTTCAGATTTTGTCTTCATGAGGCCTACCCAAATTTGCTGTATCTGATATTACAATCTACCCCCCACGCAATGTCCATCCTCTTTAACCTGTTCTACGTATTCTTTTTTTCTCCAGAAGCCCTACCACCCTCTGATACACTATGTAATATACTTGTTCACTGTTCTATTGGTTTATTGTCTATCTCTTCTCCCTACCAGAATGTAGTAAGCTTATTGTCTGCTTGTTCAAGATCAGCAACTAGATGTAGTAGATGTGCAGTGAATGTTTGTTGAATGAATGAATAAATAAATAATTCTTGTAAATTAAAAATATGATAGCAGAAAAAAAGAAGAGTTACAAGATAAAGTTTAGAAAATTGCTTTCAGAGCAGGAAAATTGTAGAAAAAACATAAGAAAATTTGCTTCCTATGTACTCCTTTATTAGGAAACTGTTGGAGAATGTGCTTCACAAAAAAGAAGTAAAAAGAAAAACAAAAATTGGGGGAGAAAAAAAAACGGGTAAAACCGGGCAGGTACAGCACAGGGGATAGGTGAAAGGAATGCTCAGGATGCTGGTACAGAGGATTGTTTTGATGACACCTGTGTCTAGTAGGCCTGATCGCATAGGAACAGAAGATGTGGGGCTCTAGAGGGAGGTCTCTGGGGGGGAAAAATTTACCTGGCATTCTCAATCATATTAAAAAGCTTTATGAATCTGTTAGATAATTTGGGAAAAATTACTATCAGATCACAGAAAACTAAGCAAATAAAAATTAGACAGTTGTTACTCTAGGAAAAACAAAAAGTTACACAAGAAAGGAGGTATAATCATAGTATATTATTAGGCTAAGCAGTAAATGTTTACCAGTCATAGTAAAGTAAAGGCTGAATGAAGATTTAACAAAAATTGTAGGAACTGGTGTGGGTGGAAAGTGTAGGGAAGTGGAAGTGGTAACCTCATTTTTCATTAGTTGGAGGTTCGCAGATAATGACTACGTTGTTAAAACAATAAATAGCAGAAAATGAATGTTCCTTAGAAATATGACAGCAAATACTAAAAAGGAATGGCTAAAACAATAGAATAGTCCTAAGCAGTGTGACTAGGAGTTTTTGTTATAACTTCTATAAAACCATTTATTACCACTATGTATATGTATTGCTTTGATTTAGCAAAAAAAGAAAAATCACAAGGGAATCCTGTAAAACCAATCGAATTAATTGTCTTTTAGATAGAAATTTTAGATAAATTTACATTAGATATTTAAATAAATTATGAAGCTTTCAGATTAGATATTTAAAGAAAATTTTGAATATATATTTTATAATACACTGAAAGCTTCTGTTTTCAACCTTTAGAGACTCAAAAAGAAAACAATGGAGCCTGAAGTTAAAATATATTAAAATATCTGTTATTCAAGAGCATATAAAATGTTTTATTTGACCTGGGTTTTTGTACTTAATTTTATAGATGTAAAATTGGAAATGTAGTCTCAGACATTTGAAATTAGTTGTGACATTGAGTCTCAAAATTCTTGGTAGGTTTAAATGCTATTTCTGATATGGTAGGTTTAGTTGTCATTTCAATAATAGCACCCAGAACTTGCAGTCCTTTTATTGTTAACACTTTGAATGTTCCAGACATTCTTATGGTGTTAAGTAAAGCTCACTAGATACTACAGGTTACCAGGTAAAGCGTTTATCTGGATAATATTTTAATTATCCTGGCTAACTGGGCTTTCTTTTTATTTGATAGATCATATTATCAATTATAAATTTTAGGTATTTAAAATTGAATATATTATTATGTTTACTGGATTATTGATAATTTATATCCAAAAGTTATAGCTTTAAACAGAATATAATGTCTTCTTCATTTATGTGTTAAAAATTAAAAAACAATAAACTTACAGTGTTTTAAAGTAGATTTTAAAATTTATAAGAGCTGAGAACACATGGACACAGGGAGGGGAACATCATACACCAGGGCCTCTTGAGGGGTTCTGGGATAGGGGAGGGATAGCATTAGGAGAAATACCTAATGTAAATGAAGGGTTGATGGGTGCAGCAAACTACCATGGCACGTGTATACCTATGTAACAAACCTGCATGTTGTGCACATGTATCCCAGAACTTAAAGTATAATAAAACATTTACAAGAGCCAATTGTTAAGTTGTAGAAGTTTAATATTTTTCCCATTGAAAACAGTCTTATGTTATTTTTCTGCTAAATTCTTTAAGAGAGATTGGATTTATTTGAACTTCCTAGAAATTCTGTTGATAATTGCTAGTGATAGCAGTAGTTTACATTTTTACGTATAAGATGAAGAAGCAAGGCATTTATTTCAGTAATTTATGTTGATTCTTGCTTTTGGAAAATAGCATAATCAACTTGCTTTTAGTATAGAATTTTCTAATTAACAGTCATGTTAAGTTGGTACCTACTGAGTTTTTTAAAAATGTGAACTATACATCAGAATATTGTTTATAGTAGTAAACAATTAGATACAACCTATTAAGAAAATATAAATGATAGCTGAAAGTTTGTGGTTTTTAACAGTTTTATTGAGATATAATTAATATACCATATAATTCACCCATTTAGGTGACCAATTCAATGGTTTTTCATATGTTCACAGACTTATGCAATCATCACCACAATCAATTTTAGAACAGTTTCATCACCACAAAAAGAAACTTGTACCCATTAGGTGTCTCTCCCTATTCCGCCCCAACTCTCCTAGGCCTCCTCCAGCTTTAGACCAACCACTAATCTACTTCCAGTTTCTATAGATTTGTCTATTTTGGACATTTTATATAAATGAAATCATGTGATATGTGGTTTTTGTGATTGGCTTTTTTCAGTTAGCATAAAATATCCATGTTGTAGCACTATTTTTATGACTAATACATATTCTATGGATATACCAAGGTTTGTTTGTATATTTGTCAATTGATGAACACTTAGGTTGTTTCCACTTTCTGACTATGAATAATACTGGTATGAATATTTGTGTACAGATTTTTATGTGGATATATTTTTTTCATTTCTCTTATATATACACCTAGGAGTGGAATTGCTGGGGCATATGGTAACTCTATGTTTAACCTTTTGAAGAACTGCCACATTGTTTTCCAAAGCAGCTTTACCATTTTACATTTCCACCAGCAATGCATGAGGGTTTAAATTTCTCCCACACCCTCTCCAACACTTGTTATTGTCTGTCTTTTTGATTGTAGTCATCCTAGTTGGTGTGAAGTGGTATTTCATTGTGGTTTTGATTTGCATTTCCCTGATAGCTAATGATGTTGAACATCTTTTCATGTGCTTATAGTCCATTTGTATATTTACTTTGGAGAAATGCCTTCAGATTGTGCTTTTCTAAAAGCATTCATTGCCAAAGTTTACTTTGAATAATGTGCTTGAAATCAAAACATAAATCATATTATAGCTAGGACATTAAGTGTCACTTACCTTACCTTCCTTAGGGAATATTGGAAATTTGAAGGACATAAGGATTACTTTTGTTAATGGAAATTGACTTTTTCTTTTTCTTTTTTTTTTTTTTTTTAGTGCTTCACTGGAATTTGGAAATCTAGATGAAAGTTCTCTGGTTCAAACAAATGGAAGTGACCTCAGTGCTGAAGACAGAGAGCTCCTGAAAGCTTATCATCATAGTTTCGATGATGAAAAAGTAGACTTGGATTTGATCATGCATCTACTATACAATATCTGCCATAGTTGTGATGCTGGTAAATACGTGTTGTCTAAAAGAACTGGAGCAAAATATATACTTTAAGAATTAATATTTTAAGTGTACAAATTTTTATATAATTGCACTGATAGTAGTAAGTGAATAATATCCTGTCATCTTATGATAGTTTACCAGTACTTGAAAACATGTGATACAGATTTTTATAATTCTGTTGATTGCCTCTGATTCACAATGAGATTTAATATTAAAAAGTCATTCTTCTCCAAGGTGCAGTACTAATTTTTCTGCCTGGATATGACGAAATTGTTGGACTGAGAGATCGCATCCTGTTTGATGACAAGCGGTTTGCTGACAATACACATAGGTAAGGGCTAAAGCCTTATATCTGTTGCTTAAAATAACGGATAGGTCTTATAGTATGTTTTCTCTTTCAATTGTCTGCAGATACCAAGTCTTTATGCTTCATTCAAATATGCAAACATCCGATCAAAAGAAAGTATTAAAAAACCCACCTGCAGGTGTTCGAAAAATAGTAAGCTTCATAAAATCTTCTTTTTAACACTTTTATTAGTTATTTTTTCTGTTTTTATATTAACTTTAAAGTAATATCTTGTTGCAGATTCTTTCCACCAATATTGCTGAAACCAGCATCACAGTCAATGATGTTGTCTTTGTTATTGATTCTGGTAAGGTGAAAGAGGTATGTATGGGTAAGTTGTAGTTTTACTTAAATGAAGAAGATTAAGTTCTACTTCAACAAATACTTTTATTTATTATTTAGTTATTTTTCTTTTAATTTTACCTCTACTCAAGACAGCTTGGACCAGCACATGCTTTTATAAGCAGAATTTACGAAAAATGTCTGGTTCTAGATAAATTTAACATGCTAAATATTGATTTTACTAAATATTCTGCCTTAAATAATTCAGTATATAGAATCAATTTTTGTTATTTTAACAAAGTATACAAAAATGTAGCTCTGCTCACCAAATACTAGGAAGAAAGTAAAGGGTTTGGTTAGTTATAGTGAAAATGTTGTCACACAGTATGGGAATTTGATTACATATTTTTTATGTTTTCCTTCTACATATGGACATGGATTATGTCTTTGTTCACTGTTAAATCTTTAGTGCCTCACCTATAGCAGGTGTTCAAAAGATACTCAGTTCAAGAGAACCATGCTGAAAGAAAGCAAAGAAATAGATAAACCATGGGATAACCAGCAGCTAAATTGGACTTAACACTTGCTTTTGTAAAAAAAAAGTTTCATTGGAACTCAGCTAGTCTACTTTTACCTTTTCTCTATGGTTGCTGCCTTTATACTGCAAGGCAGATTGGAGTATTTGTAACAGAGACCCTCTCAAAGCCTAAAATATTTACTATTTGAAAGTCCTTTTCAAAAACAGCCAACCTTTGTTATAAGAAAAAAAAAAGCCATTTATTTCCTTTTAGTACTGGAATGCCCAGCAGTTTTCCATGTTCCTAACTTTTGGTGGATAACATTCGCTGAAAAAATGAAAGTGGTAAAGATAATTGATTTTTCAAGGGAAGACATATTATTCATGTGTGGAAAGCAAATTATATCTATTTAGTGGATAAAAATGATCGTTTTTAATGTGAAAAAAGTAATTGCCTTATGTTTTCAATGTAATTTTAAGGAATATTTTATAGAAAATAAAATTTTATTATAAAAATTGGCCATATGCTTTATAATTGAATAAAGGTGGGATAAATTTTATTTTTATATAATAGTACATTAATGAGTATTATCACTAAAAATCTTAATGGTGAGCCAATGAAAATTCAGATTTTATTGCCCTAAAATTACCTAAAGTGGATAAAGTGGGTTTTGAATATTTTAGAAAGTTCCTTTAGGTGTTATTTATTTATTAAGTAACTGAAATTTAAAACATGGGTAGTGTCAAAAGTTATTTAACATACAAAATTGACAAATGTAATGTCATATTAAAAACCAAATAAGCTGTTTTCTAAAAATTTTATAAACTATTATGCAAACATTTTTATTTGCTCTATGCAGTTATTTTATGAAAGGGAAAGTATAAGTACCGAGTGACTGAAATACATGTTCTAGTTAGGCTTGTATTTCTTTAAAATATTTCTCTACAATAAATTTTCACTGTAGGTTATTTGAATAAGTATGTGGATAACAATGGTTCTTTTTTACTTTCTTCATTGTAACGTTCGGGAAAGGCTAACTTTGTTAGTAGCTCAGCAGGAAGTAAAGTGGAAGTGGTTAAAAATATTTCTCTTTTGGATAAGATTATTGATTGTTATTCTTACTCTACAAGGTTAGGTCCCTGAAAAGTATTTCAGAAAATGTCTTTCCTTGATCTTCTTATTCTGCACAGTGATGCAAATCTGATAGGAAAGTGACCTCAAGGGAATAGATCCATTCTCTCCAATCTTGATGTCTTATGAGAACTGGCTGCCATTATCCAGCTGTGGCAGAGAGCAACAAATAGCTCAGCAGAGCACAGAATGGAGAAGTTTTACGCTCTTCTGAGTTTAGTTTTTAAATCCTTTTTTCTTAGTATGTTTGTAACCAGAAAATCAGGGTTTATTAAAAAATCAGTACTGCTGTTTTAATTATTTAATCAAGAGAGGACTTTGAATTAAACTTTTGGCATGTTAAAATATGTTGATAACATTCTTGCTATTACCTTTTAAATACCTTTTATATTCTAACATAAAGATGGTTTAAATATTACAGAAATCCTTTGATGCTCTGAATTTTGTTACAATGTTAAAAATGGTATGGATTTCCAAAGCTAGTGCCATACAGCGGAAAGGCAGGTAATGTATATTTAATGTATATTCATTCAATTGCCTGTAAAATGGAAACGTTTTTATATGCATTACACATTTATCATATATTCCATGTTCAATAAAATAGTAGTTTTCATGTTAAAATTTTTATATTATTTTTGCAAAGCAAGCCATTTTGATACTTCCTTAAAAGTTGAATGTAGGTTATGTTAAAATTAAAAACTTTTGCCTAGTTAAATGTACATTCAGATGTAAGAAGCTTAAAAAACAAAACCAAAAATTCTAAACATATGCAATGTAGGACAAAGAGCTAATTTCCTTATTATATAAAGAAGCTCTTTGAAATCAACTAAAGGCCAATAATCCAGTTAAAATGGATAAAGGGCACAAATAGGCAATTTACCAAAATAAAAAATATGCTTGTCCTACTAATACATTAACCTCACATATACTACCTAGTATGTATCTAAATAAATGCAAATTAATGTGATATTATTTTTTGACTCTCAGATGGGCATTGATGAAAATGTTTAACAGTATGTACAACATAGAGGAAAAACATGGGCCAATAGTCTTTCATATTTTACTGATGGGAGTATAGATTGGTGTGACTTCTCCAGAGTGCAATTTGAAACTATTTATCCAAATCTACTCTTTGACCATAGATTCCACTTGTCATAATTTATTCTGAGTATGCTTGCACACGTGTGCAAAGATGTATGTTTAAGACTGTTCTTTGAAGCATTGTTTATAATAATGTAAAGTCTGGGAACAGTGTGATGTCCATCAATACTGAAGTGATTAAATAAATTATAGCCACACAGTAGCTTTCTGGGTAGCTGTTAAAAGGAAAAATGTAGATCTGTGTGTTCTTATGTGGAATGAGTTTTCAGGATGCATTGTTAATTGAAAGGATACAGAACATGCATCTAGTAGTCTTTTGTGGTAAGAAAAATATATGTGTGTTTGTGTATGTATTTTGACACAAATGCATCGAGAAGTCTGGGAGAAACATTAAAAAACAATGAATGGTTATTAACTCTGAGAAGGAGGATTTGTGGGGTTCTTGGAGTAAGGAGACCATTTTATTTTTTTTGTAATTTGGTTATTTTACTAAGTGTTTGGGTTACTTTTTAATTTTCAAAAGATAACATTAAAAAGTATCATTTTCAGTAAATATTTATCTTGCATTTTATTATAATTAGCAGGAAAACATGAAATGCTGACTTTCAAAGAATGCCTCATATACTGAAGACTCATTTGCATTATTTCTTTACCTTGTAACTTCATAGAATGCCCATGAGGGCTTTGTTGTTGTTATGTCAGTTGTTTTCTTATGACCAATAGTGGCTTGATACATTAAGCTGGATGTCCATGCTATTAATAGTATATTATTGTGGGTAAGGCTGGGTGTAGTGGCTTATGCTTGTAATCCCAGCACTTTGGGAGCCTGAGGTGGAAGGATCGCTTGAGTCTAAGAGTCTGAGACTAGCCTGGGCATCATAGTGAGACCTTGTCTCTACAAAAAATTAAAAAATCAGCTAGGTGTGGTGGCACAGGCCTGTGGGCCTAGCTACTTGGGAGGCTAAGGTGGGAGGATCATCTGATCCTAGGAGGTCGAGGCTGCAGCTGCCGTGAGCTGTGATCATACCACTGTACTCCAGCCGGAGCGACAGAGCCAGACACTGTCTCAAAAAAAAAATAAAATAACAAATAGTATATTATTGGAGATGAAGGCCAGAACTGCAAAAATTTTCATTGCCATTTTTCAACAAATGTTTATCAAAAGTCTTCTCTGTGCACATGTTACGGATAGTGATAAATAAACCATAGCCTGATAGGTGAAGCTGGAGGTAGGGCAAATGTTGCAGTCCATGTGGGAGTCCAGTAAATTAAGCAATTTTAATACAGTGTTATTTGTGCTACAACTGGATGTTTCCAGAGTTGTTAAGATTGAATCTGAGACAATTGTGAATAAAGGGGGAGGCATTTCTAAAAGGCAGAGGGAAAGTATAACCAGGTATACTTATTTGCCTAAAGGCAAGAGTGAATAGGGAGGATGTTTGGATACAATTTAGTTTAGAGAATAGTGAAAAATGAGCTGAAAGTTGGGGACAAGTTTTTAAGGACCATTTTGAGTTTTCTCTCTTTTTTAAAAAAATAAACAGTGGGATGACATGAGTATAGTATTCTTTCAGCTCTCTGAAGAATGGATTGGCAGGAACAAAAATGATGGTAGGAGGACCCAGTAGGAGGCTTCTTCATTAATACTTTCCTATAATAAGGGAGAGATGAAAGTAGTCTGGATTGTTTTAGTGGTGGTGGAAATAAAAATAAATAGATAATTAATTCAAGAGATACTAAAGAAAGTAATGTTGGTGATTGATCGTGTATGTAGGGGGTGAGGGGTAAGGAAGAGAGTGGAGTTAAGGATGTCATCCAGGTTTCTGTCTTAAAAAATCAGACAGTAGTGCCATAGTCAGATAGGGAAAATTGGAAGAGTGTTTTCACTGGAGAGAATAATTAATTTTTGGTTATTTTGAGTTTGAGTTGCCTGTAGAAAATCGAAGTGGATTGGGAGGCTGAGGTGGGCAGATCACAAGGTTAGGAGTTCAAGACCAGCCTGGCCAACATGGTGAAACCCTGTCTCTAATAAAAATACAAAAATTAGCCAGGCGTGGGGGTGGGCACCTATAATCCCAGCTACTCAGGAGGCTGAAGCAGGAGAATCGCTTGAACCTGGGAGGCAGAGGCTGCATTGAGCTGAGACCACGCCATTGCACTCCAGCCTGGGTGACAGAGCAAGACTCTGTCTCAAAAAAAAAAAAAAAGAAAATCTAAGTAGAGCTGTCTAAGAAGTTTCTCAAGTATAGGCCTAGAATTAGGATAAGAAGATATAATACAGATGGAAATTGAGGTTATGAATATAATTAAAGTTACTTCAGGGGAGAGGGTAGTGTAAGAAGAGCAGATGGCTAAGGGTTCAATCTCAGAGGACCATAAACATTTAAGGACTAGGCAAATATAGAAATCTCTTAGAGGAGCCTGGAGGTAAGTCAGAGGCTGAAGGGTATAGTGTAGGGAAGTATAAGGGGTCTTCAAAAACTTTATGGAAAATGCATCTTATGAAAAAAATTATGCATGGAGTTCAAAAATTTTTTGCACCAAAATAAACTCATATTAACTTGTTATAACGTATCTGAACAGTATCTCATTTGAGGCACTAAGAAAGATAAGACATCAGTTTGAAAAAAGCCCCTACCAGAGCAACATGAATTCTTCTAAAATTGAAGTAAGAGCAAATATCACATTTATGGTGACAGTGACCTGAAGAAATCAACAGTTTACAAATGGATAACTCATTTTAAGAAGGGACGAGATGATGTTAAAGATAAAGCCCATAGCATCAGACTGTCCATGTCAATTTGTGAGGAAAAAGAAATCTCATTTGTGCCCTAGTTGAAGAGGACCAACAATTAACAGCACAAAAATAGCCAACACTGTAGATATCACAGTTGGTTCAGGTTACCCAATTCTGACTGAAAAATTAAAAACTGAGCAGACTTTCCACTTGATGGGTGCCAAAACCATTGCTTCTAGATCAACTGCAGACAAGAGCAGAGCTTTCAATGGAAATTTTAAACAATTGGAATCAAGGTCCTGAAGCATTTCTTGGAAGAATTGTAACAGAAGATGAACCATGGCTTTACCAGTATGATCCTGAACACAAAGAACAACCAAAACAGTGACTACCAAGAGGTAGAAGTGGTCCAGTCAAAGCAAAAGCGGACTGGAGGTCATGGCAACAGTTTTTTGGGATGCGCAAGGCATTTTGCTTATTGAGTTTCTGGAGGGCCAAAGAACAGTAACTTCTGCTTATTATGACAGTGTTTTGAGAAGAGTTAGCTAAAGCTTTAGCAGAAAAACCCATAGGAAAGCTTCACTAGAAAGTCCTTCTCCACCACAGCAATGCTCCTGCTCATTCCTCTCATCAAACAAGGGCAATTTTATGAGAGTTTTTGTGGGAAATCATTAGGCATCCACCTTATAGTCCTGGCTTGGCTCCTTCTGAATTATTTTATTTTCTAATCTTAAAATACCTATAAAGGACTCCCATTTTTCTTAGGGTAATAATGTAAAACTGCATTGACATAATGACATCCCCTGGACCCTCAGTTCTTTAGGGAGGACTAAATGGCTGGTGTCATCACTTACAAAAGTGTCTTGAACTTAATGGTTGAGAAATTTTATTTTTTTCTCTTTTAATTCCATTTTTCCACAAACTTTTTGAAGTCCTCTTGTATTTGATGAAGGAAAGAGTTGATCAATAATGTCAGATTTTATAGCTCTTATAATGTGTTATAGTGATGATTGCCTATCTGGGTTGTGAGCTCCATGAAGACAAGAATATTTCTATATCTCTATCCCTAAGCATAGCTAGCCCTGCCATTAGCTGATATAGTGACTTTGGGTGAATTTAGGAGACTGCTTTTCTTCCAGGTATTTTTCTGCTGCTTCATAGAAAATTATGCAAGTCTTTATGATGACAGGATAAATGGCATTCCCTTGGAGCTGTGTAATGCATAATTTGTATGACTCTAATCACTGGGCCTGAACACAGTGCTTGATATAAGCTCAGTAAAATTGATTGAATTTAAATTACCAATATTCATTCATGCTTTGTTTTTTGCTCACTTTTATATGTATGCTATTTCTTTTGATTTTTACCATAACCCTACAAGATGTATAAGGTAGGTGTCCTTCATGAATCACACTGTCTGAAATAATTGAGACCCAGACTAGTGAAGTGCTTTCCAAAATGATTGATAAGAGGATAAGAAACAGAATAGGATTTCAACTCAGGTATCCTGATCCTGGATCATTTTTCTCTTTCCTAAATCACATTGCATTTACAGTTTATTGTAGCCTTTATTCGTTGTTTGAGTCCTAATCTTGTACTTTATTTTTAAGGGCAGGGCGATGTAGACCTGGAATTTGTTTTCGTCTGTTCAGTAGACTCCGATTCCAGAATATGTTGGAATTTCAGACTCCGGAACTTTTGAGAATGCCATTACAGGTAAAAATTTATTTAAATATGAAGGGCATTTTTGTGGGTGAGGGAAGTGAGGGGCCATTTCAACTTCTATGGATTAGGCCTTTAAAAAATCAATTTGTAAAACAAAATTATTCAATATATATATTATGGAGGGTGGCTATGTCTATAACAAATATTTTTTCTATATAAGAAAATTTAATTCATAAACCATCAAAATTTTAAAGAATCACTTGAATATTTAAATTATGGAACAGTTTTAAAGGATATATATATTTTTTTATCTATCTATCTATCTATCTATATTTTTTTTGAGTCAGAGTCTTGCTTTGTTGCCCAGGCTAGAGTGCAGTGGCGCGATCTCGGCTCACTGCAACCTCCACCTCCCGGGTTCAAGCGATTCTCTGGCCTCAGCCTCCCGAGTAGCTGGGATTACAGGCGCCCACCACCGTGCCTAGCTAATTTTTGTATTTTTAGTAGAGACAGAGTTTCACCATCGTGACCAGCCTGGTCTCAAACTCTTGATCTCATGATTCACCCGCCTCAGCCTCCCAAAGTGCTGGGATTACAGGTGTGAGCCACCGCACCCGGCCATATTTTTTTAAATGCAGCATTTTATGAGTTTCAACTATATAGTGTTCACCTTTTAAGTTCTCAGAGGGATTAGCAAACAAATTATTTAAGGTCCAAAAGATAATATCCAAATCTCACTATAAGATGCTGAGATTATCTAGTAGTTTTAGAACTGAGTTCACTGAGATTTTCTGACCTCTATTAATTGTGTGTGTGTGTGTGTTTTAAGTTTTCTAACTTCATGGAACAGCCAGACCCTATAGCTTCTAGGGAAGATTAGCAGAATGCATTTATTTGATTCTTTAGTGTGTTTGGCTAATGCTGGCTTCCCAACCCTTAAAGAGAGGCAGGATAATGTGTTAAACATCCATATACCTAAGATGATTTCCCACTTCCCAATGCTTATGTGTGATTTTCTGTTCCTCCTGGGAGAAAATTCAGAATCCTTAACAAGAGCATAAATTGCGTGTTCCTACCTGTATTAATTGTGGGTGTGTGTGGGTGTGTGTGTGTGTTTTAAGTTTTCTAACTTCATGGAACAGCCAGACCCTATAGCTTCTAGGGAAGATTAGCAGAATGCATTTATTTGATTCTTTAGTGTGTTTGGCTAATGCTGGCTTCCCAACCCTTAAAGAGAGGCAGGATAATGTGTTAAACATCCATATACCTAAGATGATTTCCCACTTCCCAATGCTTATGTGTGATTTTCTGTTCCTCCTGGGAGAAAATTCAGAATCCTTAACAAGAGCGTAAATTGCCTGTTCCTGCCTGTGTCTCTAGTCACAGGCAGGAAGGAACAGGTGATTTCTTGTTACTTATCCTCTCTTACACCATTGGTTTTAGTTTCTCAAGCACGTCTTTTTTCCTTCTGCCTTACAGCTTTCACAGGTATCTACTCTCTCCTTAGATTCTTTCCCCTTATTCCTTTTATAGTTACTCCTACTCAATCTTTACATCTTAGTTTAAGTGTCTTTCTTCAGGAAAACTATCTGTAACTTCCCATGGTCTCCCTCTCCCACCCTTTTCTGAACTTGCTTAAATCATATTTACTTATTTAGCTCCCTATAGCCTTCATAGCACTGACGATAGTCGTAATTAAGTAGTTAATTATATAATTAATTATTTAAAGTCTGCTTATTCATATTACAGTGTAAACTCAATGAGAATGGACACTTCCTTCTGTCCCCTTCTTTTTCTCCAATTTGCACAGGGCCTTGCACTTAGAAAGCACTTAAATATTTGCTGAGTAGATAAAATATTCTAGAATGTAGTAAGTATAAAGGGGGAAAAAGATTTTTTTTTTTTGGACAGTGACTATGAATGTTATGTATACGAACAGTGTGAGGAGATGTTGCCAATGGGAGCAATGGCAATCTTGGTATAAGTTGATTGAAGAGGGTATTTATTAAGGTTCTGGCATCTAGGGCAAAGTATGAGCTCATCTTTTACAGAAAGACATTGTTCCTTCTACTGTTCATTCTAATCAGAGACTCTACTAGTCTGTGTTTGGGAACTGTAGTTCCCATGATTTCTTTAAATGTGTAGGTTAGTATTCTTTTTAATTTTAAAAAATTATTTACTGTTTTGGTTTATAGGAACTTTGCTTACATACCAAGCTGTTAGCCCCAGTTAATTGTCCCATTGCTGATTTTCTTATGAAAGCTCCTGAACCTCCACCAGCTTTAATTGTAAGAAATGCTGTACAAATGCTTAAGGTTGGTGTCTTCATAGTTTTATTTTACATGACATTTTTACTTGAAATTTTAAACTAAAAGAAAATATGTCTTAACTAATTTTGTATAATTATTTTTTCTTTTTGTCCTCCTACATGTGTCCAGATAAACTAATTTTGTACTTTTAAACAATTATCTTAAATGATCATGTACTTTAAATAATATTGTCATGTATGAAACAGTAGATATAGTTCTTTTATATAGTATAATAGAAACAAAATATATTTTTATGAGATGTAGTAGCAAAAGAAAATCTATATTCTTATTTCTTATTTAGGGGTTTTTAATTATGTGTTTTGATTAAACAGTTTGCTCACATCAAAGTCTGTTCTGTCTCCTTTTACTTAGACAATAGATGCAATGGATACATGGGAAGATCTGACTGAACTTGGGTATCATTTGGCTGACTTGCCAGTAGAACCACATCTTGGTAAAATGGTCTTGTGTGCTGTTGTTTTAAAGTGTCTGGACCCCATCCTTACAATTGCTTGCACGCTAGCTTATCGAGATCCTTTTGTACTACCTACTCAGGCCTCTCAAAAACGTGCAGCTATGCTTTGTAGGAAACGTTTTACTGCAGGAGCCTTCAGTGACCATATGGCACTTCTCAGAGCATTCCAGGTACTATTACTGTCATTTTATTTCTGAAAACATTGCTGGTTAAACACATTTCTGGGGCAAATGTAGGAATTTTAAAAATAATTTATAAATTTTAAAATTGCATTAATTTTGTTTCATTATGAAGTCACATTAATAGTCCTGAAAAATATCTTCTTGCTGTTGTTATGTTAAAATTAAAACAGTTTTGCTCTTTTTTCCCATTTTCTCCTTATAGGAATATATGAGTGTATTTGTATATATATTTATTTGTGTTTATGCTTCTATTACCAGGTTTCTTTAAATCATGTCTTGGGCAAGGAATGTTCTAAAATTTCAGTTAAGAAATACTGTATACTATTTAAAGTACATAGAATAAAGCTTATAAGAAAATTATATTGATGTAATATCTATCGATTTTTCTTAGAGTTCAGCTTTTTTCTTGTTTGCTCAAGACACTATGCTGAGAACTTAATTTTGTAAAGCAAAATACAAAAATCACTTAAAAACCTCTTAAGATAATGGTAATGGGAAGTTGAGGAAAGAGGCAAATGGAAAAGAAAAGATGGGGAAAATAGGATCCTGGGGAAGACAAATTAAATGTAATTTAGAACTTCAGATATGTGGGGAAGAATATTTCTTGAAAACATAGGCATTGTATTTATCCTCAAATCTTCTTGAATGTAGACTGTGTCTATACTTTTTTTTTTTTTTTTTTGAGACAGTCTTGCTCTGTCACCCAGGCTGGAGTGCAGTGGCACAGTCTTGGCTCATTGCAACCTCAGCCTCCCAGGTTCAAGCAGTTCTCCTGCCTCAGCCTCCCGAGTAGCTGGGGTTACAGGCACCCACCACCATGCCCAGCTAATTTTTGTGTTTTTAGTAGAGACAGGGTTTCACCATGTGGGCCAGGCTGGTCTCGAACTTCTGACCTCAAGTGATCTGCCTGCTTTGGCCTCCCAAAGTGCTGGGATTACCATGTGTGAGCCACCATGCCCAGCCATATTTTTTAAAAATCTAACTTTGTTTATGCAGAAAGTACTCTTCTTCAGACACAGAAGATTTTTTCACCACATATAATTTTCAAAAATAATTACAAGCTCTTTTGTGAGTATTGATCAATGGATAACTCATTGTTATGAATTGGGTATATTAAATACCATATATTATAGTAGATAGTTGAGTGAGAAGTAGAGGGAGATTTAGAGTAGAATTTCTATCTGTTCTTTGCTTTTCCCCCAGCTCCTTCAAAAGCAGAGAGGATAAATTATTGCTTCAGTCTTTTAGTTATATATATACCAAAGCAAGAGAACCTATTCACAGAGGAGAGCTTTTTATACTACATATAGATGATTTATAGAAATCCTACTTTCCATTCTTAGGTAGAGTCCAGGGTTGACATAGAGATTATTTTTTGGAGGACAAGAGTGGCATGATTCTTTGATATAAGTGTTAAGAAGTCTTAGTTGAAAACCTATACTTTTGTAGAGAGTAAAATTAGCAGATGCATCTGAGAAGGCAAATATTTTTACATTGTTAGTCATTTAGGCTACTTGACACTTAATT
The DNA here is from genome assembly GCF_029289425.2 of Pan paniscus. Classification (NCBI taxonomy): domain Eukaryota; kingdom Metazoa; phylum Chordata; class Mammalia; order Primates; family Hominidae; genus Pan; species Pan paniscus. The sequence continues at coordinate 108,818,450 of NC_073253.2, forward strand.
CTCGTTGAGATTTTATAAACTCAATGGCTTTTTTAGCATTTGAGTATAAATTAATGATAAATATTATTTGATCATAAAGTCTTAGATTTTATAGAATAATTAGAATAAGGCAAATTGACCTCGAGGAATTCGTGTAGTGATTTGTAGTTACTTGTTGCCTCACTAAGAAGCGATTAGTAAATGTGTCTTGTTATGCAATTATTCTCTTTTTATAGGCCTGGCAAAAAGCACGAAGTGATGGGTGGGAGCGAGCCTTTTGTGAAAAGAATTTTCTTTCACAGGCTACTATGGAAATAATCATAGGCATGAGAACACAGTTGCTTGGTCAACTTAGAGCGTCAGGTAAAGTTTTTCCCTCAAAGAGCCTATTTAAGTTACTGAGAGTACCCTGCCCATATTTCATAGTATTTCTTATGTTAACTGATGCCATCTATTATTTTTATGACATTATCATGTTGTGTATCTTATATTCATGCATGATTTGTAGACTTCGATATGTCTTCAACTTCTGCTTGTTGATGAAAAAATGCTGTTGCAGGAGGTGTATTTGAGAAATCTAGGGACAGAATCTATATGCTTGTGATACTGTTGGCAATGAACAATTTGTATTGGTTGGCAGAGATCAATTTAGATCTTATAGTTATTTTCTTTTATCACCATTAATGAATACTTATTTAGTTCTGTGAAATAGAAATTTTAAAAAAATGATATGAATGCTGCTCTTCATATTTTTGGAACACAAAAACAGCTAGTAATACTTGAAGTCACCTTTTTTTTTTTTTTTTGAAGAGGATGCTAGTATTGCTATTACCTTTTAGAATTGCCTTTTTGAGTAGCAAAAAAACATTGATGTGGTAGTCAGAAGAATAGTACCAGAGCCTGGATTCATGGGTTAGCTGAAGTGCCAGAGTAATATAAGGAATGAACCAGAGGACTTAAGAGTTGACTTGAACATAAGGAAATATGAAGGACTTTTGAAACTCAAGCAAAAATTACCATATATTTACTTGACTTCATCTACAGAATTAGTATCTATCATAACCAAAATGTTGTTAATAATAGTCAGAAGAATGGTTTGGGTTTCCAGCTATGAATTTAGTTTGTTTCTGGCAGCAGATTATGAAGAACTTTATTGCAAGAATGTGGATCTAAAAAAATTTAAGCCCCCAGTGATTCTTATACTTAATCTAACCTGAGCAGATCTACACTTCCCTAGAATGTTGGTTCTGTATCTGTTTTGGGGTGGGGAGGGGTGGTTCATATTTTAAACAACTTTCCAGAGGAGATTATATTAATTATTGTGAAATTTGAATATCACAAAATTTACATGAGTTGTACAAGTTTTTGGAAAAAATACACAAAAGTATCTTTTGCACAATAGAAAAATTGGTGTGGTTTTTTTCCCCTCTAGGTTTTGTTAGAGCACGAGGTGGTGGTGACATTCGAGATGTTAACACAAACTCTGAGAATTGGGCTGTCGTTAAAGCTGCATTGGTGGCAGGCATGTATCCTAATTTAGTCCACGTGGACAGAGAGAATCTAGTGTTGACAGGGCCAAAGGAGAAAAAAGTACGATTTCATCCTGCTTCAGTTCTCAGTCAGCCTCAATATAAAAAGGTAAAAGATTTTGAATGCTGTTGGGTTTTGAGGTGAAACTAATTTAGGTAGTTCACTATCAATGAAAAATGCTCCAAATGCCTGCCTGCTTTAAGAAATTAATTAGTTTTATATATATATATATATATATAAAACATTAAATATTGGAACAAAACTTATAAATTTTAGAGTTGGAAAAGGTAACATGTTAAGTAATGAGTACTTTTGTACGAACTACATGAGCAATGACTTGTTTTAATTTTTGCTTACGTACTAATATACATCATCTATTTCATTGAGAGACTTTTTACATTTTAAAAGTATTTCCAATAAACTAGGTGATAAACACAATTAACAATTTTTAAAATTTATTTTCTTAATAGATTCCTCCAGCCAATGGTCAAGCTGCAGCAATTAAGGCACTGCCCACAGATTGGCTTATTTATGATGAAATGACCAGAGCCCATAGAATAGCTAATATTAGATGTTGTTCAGCAGTGACGCCTGTCACTATATTGGTATTCTGTGGACCAGCTAGATTGGCAAGTAATGCTCTTCAGGAACCTTCATCCTTTAGAGGTAAATGTATTAAGGAAATAAAAATCTATTTGAAATGAATTTTTTTTTTTTACCAAATAATGAAATTATTTTACTAAACCAAATAATGAAATTATAAAGATTTATATAGTAGCAGCTCTATTTTGATGTACTAAGACTAATTAGGAAATACTAAGGTATACTACTGTTTTTGAAATTTATTTATAAGGTAACTTGATGTTTATTTGTGCATTTTTTATTAATCTTGCTGTTGGGAAGAAATTTTTCTTTTCCACTTGAATTTAAATGATAGTTTAACGTAAATAAAGATAATTGTAAAAGAAATAATAGCCACCCATAATCTCATTTTTCTCATGCTAACACTTTTTAATGTTATATTTTTTCTACATGTTTACATATTTTAAATTATTTCACCCAAACTGTTATTTTATATTTTGTTATTTTCATTACAGAGATATCAAAAATATTTTTAGTATTTTATATTAATGACTGCAAAATAGTATATCACATTGAAGTGGCATAATGCATTTTTTTCCTTCAACTTTTATTTTAAGTTCAGGGGTACATGTGCAAGATGTGCAGTTTTGTTGCATAGGTAAAGGTGTGCCATGGTGGTTTGCTGCACAGATCATGACATCATGTATCTATCAAGCCCAGTGTCCATTGGCTATTCTTCCTGATGTTCTCCCTCCCCTCTACCACACACCCCCAGTAGGCCCCAGTGTGTGTTGTTCCTCTGTCTGTGTCCATGTGTTCTCATCATTCAGCTCCCACTTATAAGTGAGAACATGCAGTGTTTGGTTTTCCATTCCTTCATTAGTTTGCTGAGGATAATGGCTTCCAACTTCAGCCATGTCCCTGCAGAGGACATGATCTAATTCCTTTTTATGGCTGCATAGTATCCCATGGTGTATATGTACCATATTTTCTTTATCTAGCCTACCATTGATGGGCATTTGGGTTGATTCCATGTCTTTACTATTGTGAATAATGCTGCACTGAACATACAAATGTACTTATCTTTATAATAGAATGATTTATATTCCTTTGGGTATTTACCCAGAAATGGTATTTCTGCCTCCAGGTCTTTGAAGAATCACCATGCTGTCTCCCATGGTGGTTGAATTAATTTACACTAGTGTAATTTAATTACACAGTAGTGTAAAAGTGTTCCTTTTTCTCTACAACCTCACCAGCATGTTGTTTTTTGACTTTTTAATAATAGCCATTCTGATCTCATTGTGGTTTTGAATTGCATTCCAGTAATGATCAGTGACGTTGAGCTTTTTTTCATATGTTTGTTGGCCACATGTACATCTTTTGAGAAGTGTCTGTTCATGTCCTTTGCCCACTTTTTAATGGGTTGTTTTTTCTTGTAAATTTGCTTAAGTTCCTTGTAGATTCTGGATATTAGACCTTTGTCAGATGGATAGATTGCAAAAATTTTCTCCCATTCTGTAGGTTGTCTGTTTCCTCTGATGATAGTTGTTTCTTTTGCTGTGCAGAAACTTTAGTTTAATTAGATCCCATTTGTCAATTTTTGCTTTTGCTGCAATTGCTTTTGGCATTTTTATCATGAAATCTTTGCCTGTGCCTATGTCCTGAATGGTATTGCCTAGATTTTCTTCGAGGGTTTTTATGGTTTAGAGTTTTACATTTAAGTCTTTAATCCATCTTGAGTTAATTTTTGTCGAAGGTGTTAGGAAGGGGCCCAGTTTCAGTTTTCTGCATATAGCTAACCAGTTCTTTCAGCACCATTTGTTAAATAAGGAGTCCTTTCCTCATTGCTTGTTTTTGTCAGGTTTGTCAAAAATCAGATGGTTGTAAGTGTGTGGTCTTATTTCTGAGTTCTCTATTCTGTTCCATCGTTCTATGTGTTTGTTCTTATACCAGTACCATGCTGTCTTGGCTACTGTAGCCCTGTAGTATAGCTTGAAGTCGGGTAGCGTGATGCCTCAGCTTTGTTCTTTTTGCTTAGGATTGTCTTGGCTATATGGTCTCTTTTGGTTCCATAAGAATTTTGAAATCGTTTCTTCTAAGTCTGTGAAGACTGTCAGTATAATGGGAATAGCATTGAATCTGTAAATTTCTCTGGGCAGTATGGCCATTTTCATGATATTGATTGTTCCTATCCATGAGCATGGAATGTTTTTCCATTTGTTTATGTCCTCTCTGATTTCTTTGAGCAGTGATACGTAGTTCTCCTTGAAGAGGTCCTTCACTTCCCTTATTAGCTGTATTCCTAGGTATTTTATTTTATTTTATTTTATTTTATTTTATTTTATTTTATTTTATTTTTTTGAGATGGAGTCTTGCTCTGTCACCCAGGCTGGAGTGCAGTGGCACAATCTCAGCTCACTGTAACCTCCGCCTCCTGGGTTCAAGCAATTCTCCTGCCTGAGACTCCTGAGTAGCTGGGATTACAGGCACGCACCACAATTCCTGGCTAATTTTTGTATTTTTACTGGAGACAGGGTCTCACCATGTTGGGTAGGGTGATCTTGAACTCCAGACCTCAAGGTGATCCATCTGCCTGCCTTGGCCTCCCAAAGTGCTGCAATTACAGGGGTGAGCTATCATGCTTGGCCTTTTCCTATGTATTTTATTTTTGTAGCAATTGTGAATGTGAATTCATTCATGATTTGGCTCTCTGCTTGCCTGTTGTTGGTATATAGGAATGCTAGCAATTTTTGCACATTGATTTTATATCCTGAGACTTTGCTGAAGTTGCTTATCAGCTTAAGAAGCTTTTGGACTGAGATAATGGGTTTTCTAGATGTAGATCATATCAACTACAAACAAAGATAATTTGACTTCCTCTTTTCCTATTTGAATACTCTTTATTTCTTTATTTTGAGATGGAGTCTCACTCTGCTGCCCAGGTTGGAGTGCAGCGGTGTGATCTCAGCTCACTGCAACCTCTGCCTTCTGGGTTCAAGCAGTTCTGCTGCCTCAGCCTCCGGAGTAGCTGGGATTACAGACGTCTGCCACCATACTCCACTAATTTTTTTTGTATTTTTAGTAGATTTGGCATTTCACCATGTTGGCCAGGCAGGTCTCAAACTCCTGACTTCAAGCGATCCACCACCTCGGCCTCCCAATGTGCTGGGATTATAGGCATGAGCCACTGCACCCACCCAACGTGAATACTCTTCATTTTTTTCTCTGGCCTGATTTCCTTGGCCTGAACTTCCAATCCTATGTTGAATAAGAGTGATGAGAGAGGACATCCTTGTCCTGTGACAGTTTTCAAGGAGAATGCTTCCTGCTTTTGCCCATTCAGTATGATGCTGGCTGTGGGTTTGTCATAAATAGCTCTTATTATTTTGAGATATGTTCCTTCACTACCTAGTTTATTGAGTTTTTAACACGAAGACATGTTGAATTTTATTGAAGGCCTTGTCTGCATCTATTGAGATAATCATTTGGTTTTTGTCTTTAGATCTGTTTATGTGATGAATTATGTTTATTGATTTGCATATGTTGAACCAGCCTTGCATCCCAGGGATGAAGCCAACTTGATTGTGGTGGACAAGCATTTAGATGTGCTGCTGTATTTGGTTTGCCCATATTTTATTGACAATTTTTGCATTGATATTCATCAGGGATATTGGCCTGAAGTTTTCTTTTTTGTTGTATCTCTGTCAGGCTTTGGTATCAGTATGATGCTGGTCTTACAGTATGAGTTATGGAGGAGTCCCTCCTTTTCAGTTGTTTGGAATAGTTTCAAAAGAAAGGGTATCAGCTCTTCTATGTACTTCTGGTAGAATTCAGCTGTAAATCCATCTGGTTGGGCTTTTTTGGTTGGTAGGCTCTTTATTACTGCCTCAATTTCCGAACTTGTTATTGGTCTATTCAGGGATTCAGCTTCTTTCTGGTTCAGTCTCAGGAGTATGTATGTGTCCAGGAATTTACCTCTTTCTTCTAGATTTTCTAGTTTATTTGCATAGAGGTGTTTATAGTATCCTTTGATGGTAGTTTGTATTCCCATGGGGTCAGTGGTGAGATCCCTTGTATCATTTTTATTGTGTCTGTTTGATTCTTCTCTCTTTTCTTCTTTATTAATCTAGCTAGCAGTCTGTTTTATTGATTTTTAAAAAGAACCAGCTTTTTGATTTGCTGATTTTTTTGGAGGGTTTTTCCTGTCTCTATCGCCTTCACTTCTGCTCTGATATTAGTTATTTCATGTCTTCTGCTAGCTTGGGTTTGTTTTCTCTTTGTTCTCTAATTTTTTAAATAGAGATGTTAGGTGGTTAACTTGAAATCTTTCTAGCTTTCTGATGTGTTCATTTAGTGCTATGAATTTCCGTCTTAACACTACTTTAGCTGTGTCCCAGAGATTGTGGTACATTGTCTCTTTGTTCTCATTACTTTCAAAGAACTTCTTGATTTCTGCCTTAATTTTGTTATTTACCCAAGAGTCATTCAGGAGCAGGTTGTTCAGTTTCCATGTAGTTGTGTGGTTTTGAGTGAATGTCTTAGTCTTGAGTTCTAATTTGATTGTGCTGTGGTCTGATAGACTGTTATGATTTTACTTCTTTTACATTTACTGAGGAGTGTTTTACTTCCAGTTATGTGATCAATTTTAGAATAAATGCCATGTGGCGATGAGAAGAATGTATATTCTCTTGTTTTTGGGTAGAGAGTTCTGTAGATATCTATCAGGTCCACTTGATCCAGAGCTGAGTTCAGGTCCTGAATATCTTTGTTAATTTTCTGTCTTGATGATCTGTCTAATGTTGTCTGTGGGGTGTTAAAGTCTCCCACTATTATTGTATGGGAGTCTAAATCTCTTTGTAGGTCTCTAAGAACTTGTTTAATGAATCTGGGTGCTCCTGTATTAGCTTGCATATATATTTAGGATCATGAGTTCTTTTTGTTGAATTGAGCCCTTTACCACTGTGTAATGCCCTTCTTTGATCTTTATGGTTTAAAGTCTGTTTTATCAGAAACTAGGATTGCAACCACTGCCTTTTTCTGTTTTCCATTTGCTTGGTAAATTTTCCTCCATCCCTTTCTTTTGAGCCTATGTGTGGCTTTGCATGTGAGATGGGTCTTTTGAAAACAGCATACTCGTGGGTCTTGGCTCTTTATCCAGTTTGCCATTCTGTGCCTTTCACTTGGGACATTTACCCCATTTACCTTTAATGTTACTTTTATGGTTATGTATTGTTATGTGTGAATTTGATTCTGTCATGATGCTAGCTGGTTATTTTGCAGACTTGTTTATGTGGTTGCTTCATAGTGTTACTGGTTTGTGTACTTCCGTGTGTTTTTGTAGTGGCTGGTAATGGATTTTTCTCTTTCATATTTAGTGTTTCCTTCAGGAGCTCTTGCAAGGCAGGCCTGGTGGTGACATATTCCCTCAGCATTTGCTTGTCTGAAAAGGATCTTATTTCTCCTTCACTTATAAAGCTTAGTTTGGCTGGATATGAAATTCTGGGTTGGAAATTCTTTTCTTTAAGAGTGTTGAATATTGGCCCCCAATCTCTTCTGGCTTGTAGGGTTTCCTCTTAGAGGTCTACTGTTAGTCTGATGGGCTTCCCTTTGTATGTAACCTGGCCTTTCTCTCTGGCTGCCCTTAACATTTTTTCTTTCCTTTAGACCTTGGAGAATCTGATGATTTTTTTGTCTTGGGGTTGATCTTCTCATGGAGTATTATACTAGGGTTCTCTGGATTTCCTGAATTTGAATGTTGGCCTGTCTTGCTAGGTTAGGGAAGTTCTCCCGGATGATATCCTGAAGTATGTTTTCCAGCTTGGTTCTATTCTCTTTTATCTTTCAGCTACTCCAGTCAGTTATAGGTTCAGTCTCTTTATATAATCCCATATTTCTTGGAGGTTTTGTTCATTTCTTTTTTCGTTCTTTTTTCTCTATTCTTGTCTGCCTGTTTTATGTCAGAAAGACGGTCTTCAAGCTCTGAGATTCTATTCTCTGCTTGGTCTGTGCTTCTGTTGATACTTGTGATTGCATTGTGAAGTTCTCCTGTTGTGTTTTTCAGCTCTGTCAGGTCGGTTATGTTCTTCTCTAAACTGGCTATTAGCTCCTGTATTGTTTTATCATGATTCTTAGCTTTTTTGCATTGGGTTACAATATGCTTCTTTAGCTCAGCGAAGTTTGTTATTACCCACCTTCTGAAGCCTACTTCTGTCATTTTAGCCATCTCAGCCTCAGCCCAGTTCTGTGCCCTTGCTAGAGAGGTATCACAATCATTTGGAGGAGAAGAGGCACTCTGGCTTTTTGAGTTTTCAGCATCTTTGCATTATTTCTCACCTTTGCGGGCTTATCTACCTTTGATCTTTGAGGATGCTGACCTTTGAATGAGGTTTTTGTGGAGTCTTTTCTGTTGATGTTGTTGTTGTTTTCTGTTTGTTTTTCTTTTAGAGTCAGGCCAGTCTTCCATAGGGCTGCTGCGGTTTGCTGGGGCTCCCCACCAGACCTCAGTTGCCTCAGTTTTTCCTGTACCTGGAGGTATCACCAGTGAAGTCTGCAAAACAGCAAAGATGGAAGCCAGCTCCTTCCTCTGGAAGTTCTGTCCTGGGGGTTATTGACCTGTTGCTGGCCCACATGCATCTGTAGGAGGTGACTGGAAGCCCCTGTTCTGAGGTCTCACCCAGTCAGGAGGAGTGAGATCAGGGACCTGTACAAAGAAGCAGTCTGGCTGCTTTTTGATACAGCAGGTGTGCTGCATTGGTGGGAACCCTTCCTCATCCAGACCGCCTGTATAGCCATCAGGCTGGAGTGGCTGAGTCAACCAAACCACAAAGATAGCAGCCACCCCTCCCCCTGGGAACTTGGCCCCATCTCAGACAGACCAACCCACTGCTGTTGGCTGGCTGGGATCCCAAGCCAGTAGGTCATAATTGGTGAGGTGCCATGGAAGTGGATCCCACAGAATGATGCTGCTTGGCTTCCTGGATTCAGCCCCCTTCCTAGGGATATGTACAAACAGATTTCCTGCCTTGCTAGGGATCCCAGGGCCAGAGTATGTAAAACTCCTACGTTTCTGTGTGTGCCTGAGTGGCTGCTCTGCCAACACTCCACACAGATCTGTGGCATGGGCTCACAAAGGGATCCCCTGATTCACAGGTTGCAAAGATCCATGGGAGAAATGTGGTTTCCGGGAGGGGTCATATAATCACTCACTGCTTCCCTTGGCTGGGGGTGAGGGTTCCTTTTGCTCTGTGCTGCTCCTGGGTGGGCTGTCGCCTTCACCTACTTTTCTTCATTCTCCATGGGTTGATTTGTATGCCTAGTATGTCCGAATGTGAGAACCTGGATATTTCAGTTGAAGATGCTGAATTCATTGTGCCTTTTCATTCTTCTTTGTGAGTGCTGCAGACTGCAGCTGTTTCTAATAAGCCATCTTGATTGATCCCCTGGCATAACACATTTAAAATGTTCCTTCATAGTTAGACATCTTGATGATTTCAAATTATTTGCTATTTAATGATTCAGCAAATATTTAGTACCTACTATATGTCAGGTACTGTGCTAGACATTGAAGGTATAACAGTGTGTGTCTGTCCTTAGGAATTTACACAGTAGTGAGGGTAGACAGACAGTAAAAAATAAATAATCTGCATGATACTATTAAGGAAATACAAAGAGGATCACCTTAGGGGTGACCTACTTGAAAGAAAGCCTAGACAAGTTTTTCTGAGAAGACTTAAACTGAGACCTACAATATGAGAAGAGCCAGCCACATGAAAAGCAGAAATGTGCTGCAGGTAGAGAAAGAGGGAAAGCCCCAAGATTCTGTGCTAGGAAATGATCTAGGAATTGACAGAAAGGCTGTGTGATTGGAGTGCATTGGTCAATGGAAGAGGGCAATGATAAGGTTGAAAGGAAAGCAAGGACTTGTAGGCCATAGAAATGCAAAGAAAAGGAAGTCATTAAAAGGTTTTAAGTAAAGGAATGACATGATGTGATGTGTTCCAAAAGGTCATTTTGGCTAAGGGGATGAATTACAGGAGTAATTACAAGAATAGAAGAGTGGAGGCAGGTAGGAGGCTTTTGCAGTGGTCTTCTAACAAGATGATGGCTCAGATAGGATAGTGATCGCTGATATGAAGAGAAGTAGATATAAAATTATTTTGAAGGTACTAGTAACTGCTAGATTGAATGTGGGTAGTAAGGGAAAGGGAGGAGTCAATTCTCGGATTTTGGTTATAGTAGCTTGTCACTCATTTGAGATTCAGAAAACGAAGGAGCAAGTCATGTAGGGGAGAAATTAAGGGTTCTTTTTAGACATGTTAAGTTTGAGATGGCTAAGACACTCTAAGTAAATTTTTTTTTAGGAAGCAGTTGGATATGCATTTTTGGAGCTCAGGGAAGATGTCTGGGCTAGCAATACAAATTTGGAAGTCATCAGCTTGTAAATGATATTTATAGACATGAGAATGGATTTCTTAAAGAGAATATATAAATTTGAGTAGTGGAAGAGTGATTCAGTGTTGGAGGCAAATCTGTTTCAAGAAAGGAGTGGTTAGCTCTATTGAATGTGCTTTGAGAGACTGAGGGCATTAAGTTTGTATGAAGAGAGTAGAAATAGTATGATTGATAATTTATGAGATTATGTGGCATTGCTACATGGACATCTTCATCTGTGTGTCCTTTTGCTTTAATTCATTTAATATTTTCTTTGTGATAAAACTCTTTGAAGTGGGAATTACTTGATAAAAATGTATAGATATTATTCATGGTTCTTTCTCCATACTCAACCATATTAGCACCATTAAGAGTGAATTTCATGGCAACTATGCCATCATTTGGTGTTGGTTTTAAAGATAAAATATTTAAAGATTCCTTCATTTGCTCTTTTTATTTCTGTCAAAAAGAAATAACTCTCCATGCATTTCTTTATATTGCCCTTTAGTTGAGTTGTTTTTTCATCTTCTGCCCATTTATTTGGGTACTGATATTTTACTCAAAAATTTGAATGATAGCGTTATAATTTAAAGATGTTATTAATCTTTTTTCTGTCATGTTTAAGTCAATCTGTTATTCATTTTGGTGTTATGTATTTTGAGTTCTGAGTTTTGATTGCTGTGTATTTAAACTGAATAATCTTTTCCTATACTATTCACTTTCAAAGCTGAGAAAATTTCATCCCTCCATTGATGTGATAAGTATTGTTTTTGTTTTCTATAATTTGATTTTTAATATTTTTTATAACCATGTTGAGTTGATTCTGGCCTAAAACGAAGATCTAAGTTTTTCCAAGTGCTTTCCCCTCATCTGTACAATTTATTAAACAGTTCTTATATATCCTCCTTTAGAAAGCTTGCATGATTGCATGTTAAATTTGGTATCTTTAACCTTTTTGTATACTCTATTCCTTTACATTTCTGCCTTTATATTGCACCTTTTTATTTAGTATTTTTATTTATTAATAAATTCTAATATCTGGTAGTAGAAGCTCTAGCTGTAACTCTTTACTGCCTTTCTGTTATTGAGCTATTGTTTGATAATCTTACCTATTTTTTAATAATGAATATTCATTAGTCATCTTCTTGTAATCCTTTTGCAAACAACAGTTCTTTTGTGTTTGTTTGTTTGTTTGTTTGTTTGAGACAGAGTCTTGGTCTGTCCCTCAGGCTGAAGTACAGTGGTGCAGTTACAGCCTACTGCAATCTCTGTCTCCCAGGCTCAAGTGATCCTCCCACCTCAGTCTCTCGAGTAGCTGGGACTAAAGGCACACACCACCATGCCTGGCTAATGTTCATATTTTTTGTAGAGATGGGGTTTTGCCATGTTGCCCAGGCTGGTCTCAAACTTCTGTGCTCTTACAATCTGCTCACCTTGGTCTCCCAAAGTGTTGGGATTACAGGCGTGAGCCACCGCACCTGGCCTCTTTTGTATATTAATTTAATGTTTCCATCCAGGAAATTTAGTATCTTTTAATTAGCCATACCTTATTTTAAATTTATCTTAAAAAATATATATTTTTGGTAACTTTTATAAAGTTTGGGGATATTTCCTAAGGTGATTCTTAAGATTCTTTTGTTGCTGTTTTTAGTTGTCATGGTGAATGGATTCTCTTTGTGTAATTTTCTTGCTGAACTTTAGAAACATTATTGCAGGCATTATATATTTTATGTACCTTGTTACTTTATTAAACTCATTAATCCTTTGGATTTTGTATTTATTGAATTATATTACCTTCAGGTGGTAATACTTCCATTTATTACCAAAATGTATTCCTTTTATTTCTTTCTGAGGATATTAGAAAACTGAATTAAGGTCCATTTTGTCTTACTGAATTTTAAAGATTCAAATTCTAAAGTTATACTATTGATTATAATGTTAATTTTAATAAAAGTGTCCCTTTTAAATAACGGAATAGTGTTTGTGTGTGTGTATCTGTGCGTGTGTGTGTGTTTTTGTTTTTAAGAGACAGGGTTTCACTCTGTTATTCCGGATGTAGTGCAGTGGTGCAGTAGTCATAGCTCACTGTAACCCTGAACTCCAAGGCTCAAGTGATCCTCCCACCTTAGCCTCCTGAGTAGCTGAGACTATAGGCATGAGTCACCACACCTGGCATAGAAGGTTTTGTTTTGTTTTGTTTTTTTGTGTATGTGTTAAAAATTTGTTGAATTTACTAAATAGCATTTGAGCATTTGTTCATATAATCAGAAATTATTTAGCCTATTGATGTGGTATATAGATTTTCTTATGGAACTGCTATTTTGTTCTGAGAATAAACCTTCCTTGGACTAAGTGTGATTTATTACATTGCTGGATATTTTTCTAACATTTTATTTAAAACTTATATTTATCTTCATTGGGGAGGCTGACCTGTAGGGTTTGTGTGGTGTGTGCTTGTACATATTCCGGTATGTAGGTTTTAGGTGTTAATCAGGTTTTGGGTTAGGTTTAGATTTGTCTCATTACAGGAATGGTCATTATTTGATTCCATGCAAAATTGAGAGACTTGGTATTCTGGATTTCTTTGTTGATGTTCTTTAAGGATATCTCTGATTTCTTCCTTAAATATGTTTGTGTTCTTCTAGTTCCTCTACTTTCAGTTTTAGTAATTTTCGTGTAGAAAATAATTAATTTCTTTGGAGATTTCAAATTTATTATTTATACATACTGTATGTTTTAGCCTATATCAATTTCATATTTTATAATGCATTCTGTATTTTTATAATCTCATTTTCACCTAATTTTGTAGATAGATTTTTGCTTTCTTCTTCCTTTATTAAATTTACAGAGGGTTATCTATTAATCTTTTCAAAGAACTGGGTTATAGTTTTAATTACCATTTTGTCTTTCTAATTCATCTTTTTATAATTTTCTATTTTCTTCTACTTTTCTTTGGGTTTTATGCTATTTTTCTTAGATATATTTAGCTGTATACTTTTTCTTTTTAAAACTGACCTGTGACTTTATAAGAGTATTGCTTTGGGCACCTTTCGTAGTTTTTGATATGTAGTATAGTCATTCCTTCCTTGAATTATGTTATTTGTTTCTTTTTCATCCAGTTATTAAAGATTGTGCTTCAAATTTTATATTCTTGTCTTTTTTATTTTGTTGCATTGTGATGAGACATTATAGTCTTCAAATGGTCCCTTTTTTTTCCTTTTAAATAAATACTGAGATTTAACATGTGATCTTTTGAGTTTGAAGGACTTCCCACACAAATTGTTGTATGTCAGGAGGGTTTGTGTATATGAAGCGTATTTATTCTTCTTAGTTTTTTGCCATAACGTAAGAAGGTAAAATTGATTTTTTTTTCATTATGTACTTGGACAGTGGATGGCATTCCCAATGACAGTAGTGATAGTGAAATGGAGGACAAAACTACAGCTAATTTGGCAGCCTTGAAACTTGATGAGTGGCTCCATTTCAAACTGGAGCCAGAGGTAAGTTGCTTTCAAGTAGTGTAATAAATTTCTTTCATTCAGTTAGTGTGAATTGATATATAATATGATAAAATTTTTTTCTTTACTATTGAGCCCTTAGTATCAGAGAATATAACTTGTTTTTCAGTTTTCTTGGGGACCTCATTCATTCTCTTCTGTATTGGGGTTTATTCCAACAGAGGACTTGGAAAACCTAGTTGTGGCTCATTATTTAAGCAAGGTAATTGTCTTAGTTTGTTGTTGCTGCAATAGTAATTTATAAAGAACAGAAATTTATTTCTCACAGTTCTGAAGGATCTTAAGTCTGAGTTCAAGGTGCTGACGTCGGTTGAGGGCTGCTGGACCCTGCCTCCTATAGAGTGGAGGAATACTGTGTCCTCATATGGCAAAAGGCAGTAGGGCAAGAGGGCATGAACTCCCTCCATCAAGCTCTTTTATAAGGATACCTAATCCCATTCATGAAGCCAGAGCCCTCATGACTCAATCACCCCTCAAAGGCCAACACCTCCCATTACTATTGCATTGGAGGTTAAGTTTCAACATGAAGTTTTGGAGGGGACAAAAACTTCAAACTGTAGCAGTAATCCTTGAGTATTTCTGGATATATAAGAAAGTATTGAGTATTGGGTACACAAGAACTCCCTTTATTTTGTGTAACTATGTTTTCTGAGAGAAAGATATGATTCCATACTATTTTCTCTTTGCATATACTTCTGAATTGGGGGTTTGAGGGAGGATGAATGTTTCTTTTCAAATTACAAATTTTCATGACAAAGCCTCCCCTTGATTCTGTCTCTACTGTCCAAGATCATTCTCTATACATTTTTGGGAGGCGTCAAGCTGTCAGTAGTTAACACTGGCTAGGTTTACTATTTTAGCATCCATTCATTCATCACTTCAACCTACTACACTCTCACTTCCATTCCAACCAATTCATCACTTCACTGAAACTGTACTTGCCAAGGTCAACTGTGTCCTTCATGTTGTCAAAGTCAGTCTGCTGTCCGGGATAAATGTGACCTCTATTATTTATCACTATTGTCCATATCCTCCTTTTTGTACTCCTGCCCTTCCCCAGTTTTCTTCCTTACTCCTGCCCCAAATTCTTTGTCACTAGTTACTGTAACATTAATCTTTCTTAATTCTTTCTCTGTAGTCAGTCCTTCTTAGTTGTTTCACAGACCCTGCTGTGTGTGTTTGTGCCTTAAATTTTAAGTTCTCTAGCACTTTGTGTCTTACTCTTATCTTCTTACTCCCTCTATACATTCCCTGGGGACTTTATCTCTATGTGTATATTTTGCAATCATTTAGGAACTGGTGACTTTCAAGTTTAGAGCTCTGTCTTAGACCTTTCTATGAATCCAGCTGCCTTCAGGACATGATCATTTGGATGTTCCACAGGCACTAAAATAACACTATGAGCTACATATATTTTTATTTACCCTGCTGCTACTTTTCCAGTATTAATCACACTCTACCACAACTATTGTTTACTGTCTTTCTTATTAGACTATTTAATTTGATTTTGTGTCTTAGTGCCTAAAATATTATAAATAAATTTTATTTCATTCATGCATTAAAAATAATGAAATTAATACTAAATTATATGAAATGTGAAATAAGTTTATTGGAAACAGTTGCAAACTAATGGAAACTAATCAACACATAGGTGTTTTGCATATGTGATATTCATTTGCTTGTATCTATTTGAACTATTACAGGCAGCTAGTTTATTGCTGCAGCTCAGACAGAAGTGGCATAGCTTATTTTTACGCCGAATGAGAGCTCCATCTAAACCTTGGTCTCAAGTTGATGAAGCTACCATAAGAGCAATTATAGCTGTTTTAAGCACTGAAGAACAGTCTGCAGGTTTACAACAACCATCTGGGATTGGCCAAAGGCCAAGGCCTATGTCTTCAGAAGAGCTTCCTTTGGCCTCATCTTGGAGGTCAAATAATAGTAGGAAAAGTTCAGCAGATACTGAATTTTCTGATGAGTGTACTACTGCAGAAAGGTAAATTTATGACATTTTACCAAAATGGGTCACTTTTTATTCAGGAAAATGAATTATTTATCTTAGAATCATGTGCTTTTATAATATTTAAAAATTACTTTTTTATAATCTAAGATCCATGAAAAGATAGCAATAAAGTGGAAAGAGTTTTCTACTTGTTCAACTTAATTCTTCTAAGTATTAAGGTAATATGAATTTTAAACTATTGATATCTGTGAGTTATTTAATAAGGCAACTCTTTGTCAGGAAAAGGTCAAAATATCTAATTTCTAGAATTGGGTCTCTCAAAAATATATAGACATTTTAAAATTATGTATTTTACTTGATATATGTGAAGTAACATTTTACCTAGATACCCTGGGCCATACTGGCTATGGCCATTTAAAAGAACAACCTCCTTATAAGCCTTATCTTAGATATCAATACTGCTGACTAGCATTCCTATAGAAAAGTACTTCACTCAGTGACACATTGAATGCCAGTTCTTGGTGTGAGGGATCTAGAAGTGTACAAAACAGGTAAGATCTCCTCCAGAGGATATATATTTGATTGAGGGGAGGCATATAATAAGTAAACAAATTTACTGTCATATGACAAGATTTCTGTTATAATTTAGCCAAATTCTTCTTTTCTTCTTTTGCAATTAAATGTGGTGGTGTTTTTATTTATTTTATGAATATTAATGAGATACCGCATACTGAATTATTTATGTAAAAAATATATTTTAGTAATATGATAGTGGTTACAATAAATCATTGGCCATGATTCAGAAGTGTTTCTGGTTATAAAAACATTGGTTAGAATCAAATTTAAGTTATTTTATAATCAGGTTTTCACCTTGTTAAAATTCATAACAAAAAACATTCTTGGTTATGAGGCTAGTTTTGGCAATACTGGTAGAAAAGTCTCTGTAGTAAGAATTTGATTTTATAGTTAAACTGAAAATAGAAACAATGGAAACATAAAAGATACATAATGCTTACTGTTTTTCAAGGATCAGGTGGGGTTTTTAGTACCTTTTTTGATCAGATTTTTGCATATTTGAATGAAATATAAAGGCTTAATATCATTTAAGCCTTTAAAGAGGAATAAAACATTGGTTTCCATGTTCTTCAGATATTACATTTTAGTAATAATTTAACCAGTTTCCAAGGAAAGCTTGTAAAATGTGTGCTGAACCTTTCTTTCTGGTCTAGACCCTGCTGAGAAAAAGGGGAAGACTAAAAAGTAATTTTTTTACTTAGATACACCGCACTTTTTGAAAATATTGTTCTAGAATTTTCTTGAGCATTAGTTATTTAGGATGTAGGAATATATTTCCATAGGAGTTATTCTGTGGTAGAGTTATTCCTAAACCAGCCTATGAAAAATTCTGTTAGATTCAAGAAACGTGACATACTAATATATAATGCATGAGTGTTTCTTGTATGCTGATTCAAATGAATCAATAATTTGAGACAGTTGAGGAAATGATAATTTTATTGGGATTGGTAACCACTTTGGTTATATAAGGACAATGCACTCATTTTAACAGATGCATATTTAAATATGGAAGGATAAAATGACATGATGTGTGGGATTTACTTTTAAATATGTAAGCCAAAACAGAAAGGAAGCAGGAAAGAAAAAACAAAATAATGTTAGATAAATCAAGTAGGTGAAATGTTCAAGGAACTAGGTCAGTGGTACTGTGAGATGTCCTACATTCTGAATTTGGCTCTGTTTTTTTCCTGGCACTATTTATTTCTATACCCTATGTATCTTTTATTTTTTATTTATTTTTATATTTTATTTTTGAGACAGTCTCACTGTGTCGCCCAGGCTGGAGTGCAGTTGGCACGATCTCAGCTCACTACAACCTCTGCCTCCTGGGTTCAAGCAATTTCCTGCCTCAGTCTCCTGAGTAGCTGGAATTACAGGTGCACGCCACCACGCCCGGCTAATTTTTGTATTTTTAGTAGAGATGGGGTTTCACCATGTTAGTCAGGCTGGTCTCGAACCCCTGACCTCGTAATCTGCCCGCCTCGGCTTCCCAAAGTGCTGGGATTACAGGCATGAGCCACTGCACCCGGACTCCATACCCTATGTATCTTATATAAGCTGGTGGTTAGCTCTCAGGGTTTGATTTGATCCAATGTTTTAACAAGAATATTTTATAGGTGGTGTTGTGAACTTTATATTGCAATACATCAGGAAGTACTTAATGTCTGTCCCAGAAAGACCCATACTTTAAGAAAAATTATGAAATTCCTGACTGCCATGTTTGTGGCATTTATTCATAGAATTTTAGAATATAAAAATCTTGGAGTTTAGATATAATCCTTTTATTTTATTTAACAGATAAGGAAATTAAAGCTCCAATAAGTTACGAGGCTTGCTCAGGATCTCATACCTAGTTAGTTGTAAATTTAGAACTGCCATAGACATCTATATTTCCTGACCTTAGTATTTTTAAATAATATTCCATAAATCATAAGATCATTGGGACTTTGGATTGAAATGGCATCTGCTTTGTATTATAAACTTATACATAACTGATCTTTGTATGACGAACTTATATATAACTGATCTTTGCTTCCTCCTTCTTGCTCAAGAGTACTGATGAAATCTCCATCTCCAGCATTACACCCACCTCAGAAGTACAAAGATAGAGGAATTTTACATCCTAAACGAGGCACTGAGGACCGATCAGATCAGTCTTCTCTGAAATCTACAGACAGCAGTAGTTACCCAAGTCCTTGTGCTAGTCCTTCTCCTCCATCCTCAGGAAAGGTAAGAGTATCTGAAAGAAAATGTAGTAAGGAACAGATTTGTAGCACATGTAATACTAGGTAAATAAAATTGTAAAACAATTAGAGTACTTTTCTAATTGTGGCCTCTTCTAGATGTAAGTTGAAGCTAGCAAACTTGATACAGTTTGAGTAAATTTTAAAGTTTTTCCTGCATGCCAAATATTTCTGGTTATTACCATCTTGGGGTATTTTAGAATGCTTTAAAACTATAGATCATTCACTACTGGCATGTAGGTAGGCTGTTTATTATTTCTTTCCTATTTCTTTCGAATCCTTTTTTTTTTTTTTTTTTCGAGGTGGGGTCCCACTCTTTTACCCAGGCTGGAGTGCTGTGGTACAATCATATCTACTGCAGCCTTGAACTCCTGGGCTCAAGTGATCTTCACACTTCAGCTTTTGAGTAGCTGGGACCACAGGTGCATGCCACCATGCCCAGCTGATTAAAGAAAAAATTTTTTTTTATAGATGGGGATCTCCCTTTGTTGCCTAGGTTGGCCTCAAACTCCTGGGCTCAAGTGATCTTCCCATCTCAGCCTCCGAGTGGCAGGGATTACAGGTGTGAGCCACCATGCCCAGCCCTTTAGAAACTTTTTTGCTAAAATAAATAACAAAAAGATTAATTTAACTTTGGTTTATAATTTCAGAATCGAAAACAGTGGTTTCTTTCTGTTGTTAATTGGTTTCTACAGTGGTTATATTAAAAAAAACAAGATGGGATAGGGTTAGGAAGGTGGGAGATGTTGATAAGAAATTGAAAACTATCTTTAAAAAAACTTGTAATAAGAATAATTTCAAATGTTCATGATGTGATGACTTTACTGTTTTAGTAGCTAAGTATTTGATTAGGGGTTATTTAGCTGCATATTGTATTTTGGCGAATGTGCCTGTTGAAATACTCTTTGTTAAATAAGAGCAAAATAAATGTTTTTGTAGATTTGCATTCTTAGGTTTTGAAGTTTTTTGGTTTATTTATACACCTTTATTAAGGTGTAACTTACAATAAAATTCACCAGTTTAAACTGTATAATTTAATGAATTTTGGCAAATGTATACAATCATGTAACTATACCACAATCATCTACACATTTCCATCACCCCTACTCCCTGGTAACCCACTGTTCTGCTCTTTGTCCCTTGAGTTTTGCCTTTTCTAGAATTTCCTGTAAATGGAATCATATATATGTAACGTTTTGTGTCTGGCTTATTTCACTTAATAGAATCCTTTTGAAATTCTATTAAGTGAAATAAGCCAGACACAAAATGCTACATACATAAGATTCAGTGTATCAACAATCTATCCATATTGTTGAGTATATTATTAGTTTATCTTATTACTGAGTAGTATTCCATTTCTAGATAGACTATGGTTGGTTTTTCCATTCATCAGTTGATGGACATTTGGGTTGTTTGCACTTTTTGGCTATTATGAATAAAGTTGCTAACATTGTACTAACTGGTACTAACATTCAAGTAAAATCTTTGTGTCTAAATATGTTTTCTATTATTTGGCAAATCCCTAGGATTAGTATTGTTTGAGTTGTTTGATAAATGTATATTTAGCTTTACAAGAAACTGTCCAACTGTTTTCCAAAATGACAGCACTATTTTGCATTTCCTTTAACAATCTTAAGAGTTCCATTTGCTCCATATTCTTGACAATATTTGGCATTTTAGCTTTTGTAATTTTAGCCATTCCAGTTGGGTATGTGGTAATAGGCCATTATAGTTTTAATTTGTATTTTCCCAGTTACTAATGATGTTGAGCATCTTTTCATGTGCTTATTAGCCATTGTGTATCATCTTTGTGAAATGTCTGTTCAAATCTTAGTTCACTTTTTGTTGTTTGTTTTTGGTGATTTGTCATCTTTCACTGAGTTTTAAGAGTTTTCTGTATATTCTGGGTACAAGGCTTAATTATTATATGTTTTGCATATTTTTTCTAACAATATGTGGCTTGTCTTTCCATTTCCTTAACAGTGCCTTTTGAAGAGCAAATGTTTTTAATTTTGATGGAGTCCATTTCATCAGCTTTTTCTATTATGATTAGTATTTTTTTGTGTGCTAAGAAATTTTGTGTACCAAACCCAAGATCATAATTTTCTCCTGTGTTTTTAGAAGTTTTATAGTTGGCAATCTTACATTTTAGATATATGATTTATTTTAAGTTAATTTTCGTTTATAGTATGGGTGAGTCAAGAATTACTCGTTGGCTTTTGCTTATACAATTGTTCCAGTACCGTTTGTTAAAACCATTTGTTTTTTTCCATTGAGTTACATTGACACCTTTGTTAAAAATCAACTGGCCATAAATATGTGGTCTACTTATTGGACTCTTCAGTTTCATTAATATCTCTCTCTCTCTATGTATTTATATATAATATATAAATATATATTATGTATTTATATGTAATATATAAATATATATTATGCGTTTATATGTAATAGATAAATATATATTATGCGTTTATATGTAATAGATAAATATATATTATGCGTTTATATGTAATAGATAAATATATATTATGCGTTTATATGTAATAGATAAATATATATTATGCGTTTATATGTAATAGATAAATATATATTATGCGTTTATATGTAATAGATAAATATATATTATGCGTTTATATGTAATAGATAAATATATATTATGCGTTTATATGTAATGTATAAATATATATTATGCGTTTATATGTAATGTATAAATATATATTATGCGTTTATATGTAATGTATAAATATATATTATGCGTTTATATGTAATGTATAAATATATATTATGCGTTTATATGTAATGTATAAATATATATTATGCGTTTATATGTAATGTATAAATATATATTATGTGTTTATATGTAATGTATAAATATATATTATGTGTTTATATGTAATGTATAAATACATATTATGTGTTTATATGTAATGTATAAATACATATTATGTGTTTATATGTAATGTATAAATATATATTATGTGTTTATATGTAATGTATAAATATATATTATGTGTTTATATGTAATGTATAAATATATATTATGTGTTTATATGTAATGTATAAATATATATTATGTGTTTATATGTAATGTATAAATATAATGTATTTATATAATATATAAATATATATTATGTATTTATATATAATATATAAATATATATTATGTATTTATATATAATATATATAATGTATTTATATATAATATATAATGTATTTATATATTATATATATTATGTATTTATATATTAATATATTGTACATATTGTATAATATATAGTATATTTATATATTAATATAATTAATATTTATGACATATTATTATATATATATTTGCCAGTGGTACACTGACATTATTTTAGTAGCTTTATAGTAAGTCTTGAAATCAGTTAATCCTTCAATCAATTGTCCTTCAACTTTGTTTATCTTCTTCAATATTATTTTGGCTGTTCCAGGTCCTTTGTACTTTCATATAAACTTTAAAGTCAGCTCATCAGTTTCTGCAGAAAAATTTTTTGGTATTTTGAGTGGAATTGCATTGAATCTATAGATCAATTTAAAGAAAATCAACAATTAACACTTCTTAGTCTTCTAATCCATAAGCATAGTATATCTGTTCATTATTTGGATAGTCTTTAATTTCTCTCAACAATGTTTTATAAATTTCAGAGTACAAGTATTACAATTTTTTGTTAAATTTCTCCCTAAGTATTTAATGTTTTTGATACTGTTCTTTAGAATTTTAATTGCAGGTATTCATTGTTAGTATATACAAATACATTTGATATTTGTATATCTGCCCTGAATCCTATGACCTTACTTCATTTATTAATTCTATTAGCTTTTTATGCCTTCTGATAATAAAGATAATTTTACTCTTTTCCTTTTCAATCTGATTGCTGTTTATTTCTTTTTTACCTTATCTCTCTGGCCAGAGCCTCCAGCAAATATTGTTCAGTGTTGAGAGCCACATATCTTTCCCTTGATCTTAGGGGGAAAGCATTTTTTGTCTGTTAGTATGGTGAATTTCATTGCTTGATTTTCTTATGTTTATACCCCACTTGGTCATGGTGTTATTTTTATATATTGCTGGATATAATTTTGTTAAATGAGGGATCTTTGTTCATGAGGGGTATTATTCTGTAGTTCTTTTTTCTTATGTATCTTTGTATGGTTTTGATGTCAGAGTAATGCCGGCCTCATAAGATTAGTTGGGAAGTGTTTGTCCCACTTCAGTGTTTTAGAAGAGATGTGTAGAATTGGTATTATTTCTTCCTTGAATATTTGATAGAATTCACTTATGAAGCCATTTATTTATTTATTTATTTATTTATTTATATTTTTTGAGACAGAGTCTCACTCTGCCACCCAGGCTGGAGTGCAGTGGCGCGATCTCGGCTCACTACAAGCTCCGCCTCCTGGGTTCACGCCATTTTCCTTCCTCAGCCTCCTGAGTAGCTGGGATTACAGGCATGTGCCACCATGCCTGGCTAAGTTTTTGTATTTTTTAGTAGAGACAGGGTTTCACCATGTTGGCCAGGCTGGTCTCGAACTCCTGATCTCAAGTGATCTGCTCACCTCTGCCTCCCAAAGTGCTGGGACTGCAGGCGTGAGCCACCATGCCTGGCCAACAGTGTTCTTTTATTTTACACTTTACTCCTTTATGTTATATTGTTTTCATACATTTTGTTTTTATATAAATGCTATAATGTATTGTTTTTACTTTACATAGTCAGTTACCTTTATGAAGATTTCAAAGTCAGAAAAATATATTTTTACATTTATTATTACTAATCTTGTGCTCATTCTTTTATGTTAATATGAATGTCCATTTTGTATTATTTACTTCTGCCTGAAGAACCTCCTTTCTGGGACTCTGGATACACAGATGTAAGACCATCTCATATGGTTCCACAGGTCACCGATGTTGTCTTCATTTTTTTCAGTCATTTTTCTGTCTTCATTTCAGATAGTTCTACTGTTTTGTCTGTACGTTCACTGATGTTTTTATTTAGTGTCTAATCTGCTGTTCTTTCCTTCTAATGTGTTTTTAAAGGCTGTATTTTCATCTCTAGAAGTTCAAGTCTTTTTAAAAAAAAAAAAAATATATATATATATATATATGTATATATATCTTCTGGCCGGGCGTGGTTTATGTCTGTAATCCCAGTGGTTTAGGAGGCCAGGTTGGGATGATAGCTTGAGGCCAGGAGTTTGAGAACAACCTGGGCAACATAGGAAGACCCTATCATCTCTACAAAAGAATAAAAAAATTAGTTGGGCATGGTGATGGGCCACCTGTATTCCTAGCTACTGGGGAGGCTGAGGCAGGAGGATCACATGAACCCAGGAATTTGATTTTATAGTGAGCTGTGATTGTGCCACTGCATTCCAGCCTGTATGACAGAGTGATACCCTGTCCCCCTAAAAAAAGTTAATAATATCTTCCATTTCTCCTCTCATTATGTTCAAGTTTTCCTCTACCTTCTTGGACATAATGAATGTATTTATAACAGATGCTTTAACATTCTTGTCTCCTAATTACATCAACTCTGTCATCTCTGAGACTGTTTCTGTTTATTACTTTTGGCATTTTTTTCTTTTACTTTTGTTTCTGTTTTGTCTTCTTGTTATCCAGTGCTTTGTCTGTGGAGAAAATGCAAGTACAAATTTTATATTCCATATGCACATGAGAAACGGGTTCAGATTTGTAAAGAGCTAGTAAAAATCTACTTGTAAATGTGTCTGATTGCTCATTACAATCAGAGTCTCAAGATGACAACAGTATTTAACTTCTCTTCAGCCTTGATTATGTAAATAACAACCTTTGTATATTCTTTGTGTTTCTTATAATTTTGTTGGGCAGCTAGGTTTTTGTATATTCCTTTCAATAGCGTTAGACTTTGTTGTGATTCACAGTTTAGTTGCAATCAGTTGAATCCTTTTGAAGTTTGCTTTTAAGTAATGTTAGGAATGGGCCAGAGCAGTCTTTATTCTGTTATTAATTTAGTTCCAATACTAAGGTATGGCCCTTCTGTGGGCCAGTACCATATATATTACAGGTTCTATCTGTTCTGGCTGAAGATAACATGAAATATTCCCAGCCATGAGTGAGCTCTAGAAATTGTTTGGTCTACTTGTTTTCCTTTGGATCTTTCCCTAGCCTTGGGTTATTTATCTTTTTTCTCACTCATGTTCAGGTCAGCACTTAGCCAAAAACTTGTGGGAACCCCTCTGTGTTTCCTTTGGAGCTCTCTTTATGTGCAGCTCCTTTCTGTCTAAGATAGTACATTGCCATGCACAGTAGCCACTTCGGTCTCTGAACTCCAGTTTCTTTCTGCACAACTTAATGAGACCACTGGACTCTGTTTTTCTTTGTCCTCTGAAAACTGCCTCCAGGCAGTAAGCTGGAGAAGTATTTGTTTTGTTTTCTGATTTTGAAAGTTTATTAAAACAATTTCTGAAAGTATATTTGAGGTATAAACCAAAGTTGGTACTCCAGGAGCCTTTGTTGATAAGGGATTTTGAATGCTCTGAAAATGAGTACTTGTTTTTGGCTAACTTTATTTTGGTTAAGTCTTGTGTAGGTTTCAGACATGATAGAGCTATTTGCATTTGTTGAATATATGATAAAATATTTTGGCTTATATGTTTATGAAGATGTTATTTAATGGAGCCTCTTGGTTTTGAAAGGTCAGATTACCTTTCAAGAACTTAATGTTTTCTTTTATAGGGCTCAAAATCTCCTTCGCCAAGACCAAACATGCCTGTTCGATACTTCATAATGAAGAGTAGCAATTTGAGAAACCTTGAAATTTCTCAACAGAAGGGTATCTGGTCTACAACTCCTAGTAATGAACGGAAGCTAAATCGAGCCTTTTGGGAAAGCAGCATAGTTTACTTGGTATTTTCTGTTCAAGGATCTGGACATTTCCAGGTGAGCCACCCTGAATCAGTAAAATGGGGTTGTTCTGGCTGTAGGTTAAATCATAGAGATTTTTGGAAAAACAACTGGCTTTTCATTGCATCAGAATGCAAGAATGCCTTTTGCTTGATTGAGAATAAGGGATATATTGCATCTCTTTAGAGGATGATAGAACTGGAATCCTCTTTGTTTTTGCCTTGTCTTACCAGAGTCTTTCCAGGTAAACTATGTTTCCTTCTGAAGACAACTTTAGATTTACTAATTCTCAAGTGGATTCAAAGTAATGAGAAGCTTGACCTTTTGGTAAAATATTTATTTAAATAGGCCAAGGAAGTGTTAGTATTGACAATCAGTAAACTAAGTATGTTTGTTAACCCATCACCCATCTTGACTTAATGTATACCTGAATTTATAAAATAATACATTTATTATTTGATGTTTATTATAATTTTTGGAAATGAAAGCTTAGAGGTTAGCTTGTATCCATTTATCATGGAATAAAAATATGTACTTTGCTATTTTATTTAGAAATCATTATTGATATTTGAAATTGTTAGGAGGCTAGAACTGTTTTTTTCTAAAATTTGCTAAGAGAGCTTTTAATGAAAAATTTAGTAGCTTATTTTTTGTTTTTGTTAGGTATCTGTTATTTCAATATTATATCTTAATCTTAAAATTTTAAAAACTCAGCCTTCTCAGATAAATTAAATTTAGACATGCTAATCTCCTCCTCACCTCTATTCCTTCCTCCCATTTTACCTACAGGGATTTTCTAGGATGTCTTCTGAGATTGGAAGGGAAAAGAGTCAGGACTGGGGCTCTGCTGGACTAGGAGGAGTATTTAAGGTGGAGTGGATACGAAAAGAAAGCCTTCCCTTTCAATTTGCACACCATTTACTCAATCCATGGAATGACAACAAGAAAGTGCAGATAAGCAGGGATGGGCAGGTATACAATGGCATTTTTTTTTTTACTTTTGTTTCTGTTATCCAGTGCTTTAATTGAGGAGAAAATGTAAGAGTACCAATTTTATATTCCATATGCACATGGGAAACAGGGGTTCAGGTTTGTAAAAAGATAGTAAAAACCTACTTGTAAATGTGTCTGATTGCTCCTTGCAGTCAGAGTCTCAAGATGACAATAGTATTTAACTTCTCTTTGGCTTTAATTATGTAAAGTAAATAACCTTTTTATATTCTAGTGGCTTGTTTATTTCTATTATGTTTTGCTTTGTCTTCATGATGCTACTTACATGCATTTTAAGCTAGTTAAGATGATGGAAATTAATGTATATTGACCAAATACTATGCTAGCTGCTTTAGAAGATATAATTTATTTATTATGATTAAATTATTAGTCCAATTTTATATAGGAGAAAATAGACTCAAAGGTTAGTTTTGCCTAAGGTCACACAGCTAATAATTTATCTAAACCAGTATGACTCGTTTCAAATCACCATGTAAAAAGTGTTTGGGTTCTTCTTAAGTGCTTATCATAGGTATCATTCCACAGGAGTACTATGAAGTGGGATTCTTTTCAATTGTGTGAGAATAATTTCATTTTTATTCTATAATAATGATTTTGAAGAAATATGTTAGCTAGAAATAATTCTTAGAAGAAAAAATATTTTAATAATTTTCAAGATAAGAAGATATAGTTGCTTAAGAGAGTTCCTTGGAAAAAACCCAACATCGAATATGCTAGGTTTCACAGTAAACCTTTGGAAGTTCCAGCTGAGTGCTTTTGCTGAATCTCTATGAAAAACAAAATCCATTATTTTTAGGTAGAAACAGTTCCAGGACTCCATGGGAATCTGTTGCCATTTTGTCACAAAAGTTGAGAGATTTTGCAGATTAACTGTAATCTTAAATCTGGAAGTCAACTCCATAAACCTTAAAGCAAAGAATTAGAACAATTCATACCATATGATTTTAGCATACGCTGGTAGGAAAATGAAATTTAAAGTGATTTTCTTACATTTTTATCAGTGTAGGTTTTGGTCATTAAAAATTTTCACTCCAGTTCTTTTTATGTTTATTTTGACTTCTGATTTATCTAGGAACTAGAACCTCAGGTTGGTGAACAGTTGCTCCAGTTATGGGAACGTCTTCCCTTGGGAGAAAAAAACACAACTGATTGACACTCAGGTTATACCATCTTGACTTTGAGTATTGGCAGTATTTGTGATCATTAGGAACCTTTCAGATTATTTATCTTTTTTTTTTCCCCTTTCTTCTAGAACTCTTAGCTGTGGAAGAACATCATGCCTATTTATAACCACTGAATGCACTGATTTTCAAAAACTGAGGTGGGGTGTGTGTTACGAATGGGCTTTTTAACACTTTTAGAGTGTTGCTTTAGAACTACCATCTTCATATACAGGAGAAAGGAAGCATTTAAATTTTTATAGTGATCATAGAGAATGATTATATGATGTTTGTAATGAATAAAATAGTAGTTTCATTATTTGGCACAATAGCAGTTTATTTTAAACAAACTTAATTTGAAGTTAAACATTTCATTTTTAAAAACACTGAATTACAGTTCTTATTGATGACTTTTTAATGCAGAGTAAGTTGTTTAAGAAAGGCCTGAATATATCAGAACATCTGAGCACCATTTTAGAAGAGTCAACTCTTAAGATTATCATTAGAAAACAAATACATCAACACCTATGAAAAGAAGCGGGGAAAACAACAAGGACAACAACAAAAAACCAATGAAATTCTACAAATGTCCCTTTTAAAAATAGTATGTGCTAACTAAGGGCTATTCATTCTGCCATTTTTAACTTGAGACACGTTTAAGAATAAAGTTGGATGTTCTTTTTCTGTGATTATGAAATGCAATAAAATCTGAATAAAGGGCAAAGTTTCTTCCTGATCAGATTAGATTAAGTGCTTAGTTTTATTCCTAATTCTGCCCCTTTTAACCTGATGTGTACCTTACTCTTTCCTCCCTCTCTTCCTCCCTTCCTCCTCTCCCCACTCCTTTCCTGCATTTCTCCCTCCCTCCTTCCCTCGTCACATCTCTTATATGAGCACAGTAATTATGACCTTTTTGTTTTGGCTACAACTTGATTGGAACAAGTTCAAAATTTAAACAAGTTCATACAAGTTTTTAAAAATTCTCAACTGGTAGCTTGCTTGCTGTGCGTCTTCCAAACTAAAGCCTGCAAGCGCCACAATTCTAAGTGCCGCCTTCCATTTTTTTTCAGAATGTTTTCACTGGCTTCTGTTTTCAGATATGATTTTCCTTTTTCGCATATATGGTTTAATAAATGGGGGATATTTTTTTTTTGTAAACCCGTGCTTGTGCCAAGTCTCATATTTCTTTGCCATCTCAGAATTATCTTTTTACCACCACTGTTTATAAAATTTCCTTAGA
Source organism: Pan paniscus (assembly GCF_029289425.2). Taxonomy (NCBI): domain Eukaryota; kingdom Metazoa; phylum Chordata; class Mammalia; order Primates; family Hominidae; genus Pan; species Pan paniscus. Next base: position 108,847,583 of record NC_073253.2, read on the forward strand.
GACTTTTTGAAGGGAAAATAGAGCAACAGGGAAAAATGAAAGAAATGTCTTGGTTACTGAGCTCTAAATAGACAGGTTTGATGGCACTTCTCATGATACATTTTAGTTATTCTTATAAAAGCAAACAAGCGAACATGAGTGTAAATTAAAGACAAAAAGAAAACTCTGGTTTTATATTTGAGAACACCTGAAAAATCATGGGTCAACATAAAATCTTGAGAACCTTCTACTTTCTCTGGGAAAGCATTATATAGTGGTGCATTAGTTCAGAAAGTCAGCTATGATTTTGCCTATAGTTCTAGTTATTAGCTTTGGGGTTTTCTTGTACTTTAAGACATACCTGTAAATTGAACCTATTTGAATTATATTCCACTGTATGTGTATTATGGCTCTTTTCCTATTAGAGCAACTTGTGTTTCCCTGATAATGTGTACATTTTTTAGGTATGTACTTAATAGTTCACAATGTTCTAAATTTGGAAGGACTTAAAAAAAAACTTGTTTTAATTTCCATCTGTTTTGTAATATCTAGCTCTATATGTAAATGATGGGTTTGTTGGTATTTAAAATGAATACAACTTGAATGTAATTAAAATGCTGTTTTTTGGAAGCGATAAACTTTAAATATACTTATTAAAATGAAATTCTATTAAGTTTTTCAGATCTTATTTCTTATACTTTATAATAAGACTAAGTTAACAATGATCAACAATATCCCCTGAGATAATAATGAATTTCAAACACCTTGAAGAATACTAAATTGATATAGAAGGTGATGGTTTGTATTGAAACTCCCTTCCCTGTAAATTGCCTTATTTCAATAGGAGATGGCAAAAATCTCATTTGTTTAGTATAAAATATTTTAAATATTAATAAAATATACAAAAATAGGAAACTTAAACTATATTAAAACATTTCTAAATATTATGAATAGTACCTTGTACTTAAATGTTAGTATTTTTCTAACTTTATTCACAAAGTTCTTGTCTAAACATCCAGGAGAAAGTTAGTTATAGTATAATATCTTTTTTTTTAATAGTACAATATCTTGGTAGCTAACACTACTTTTTCTGAACAATTTAATTCTTTTCTGTCAGCTAATGTTTCCTTTCTTTCAGCTAATGAAGCCATCCATTCAGAAAAGGTGGAGCAGCTGCTGTTTTACCCAGACATTTCTTTGTAGAAAATGGTAGTAGTATCTTAGATACTTGGCTTCCATCAGTCCTTTCATATCCCAGAGAATTTTAATATTTGCTTTCACTAATTCTCTGGAAGCAGTTTGTTGTCTTTTTTTTTTTTTTTTAAAGGCAAGGTCTCGCTCTGTCACCCAGGCTGTAGTGCTGTGGTGAGATCACAGCTCACTACAGCCTCGGTCTCCTGGGCTCAACCAATCCTCCCACCTCAGCCTCCCAAGTAGCTGGGACATGCCACCATACCATGCCTGGCTAAATTTTTTTTTTTTTTTTTTAAAGAGACAAGGTCTCGCAATATTACCCAGACTGGTCTCAAACTCCTGAGCTCAAGTGATTCTCTGGCCTCAGCCTCCCAAAGTGCTGGGTTTACAGGCGTGAGCCACTGTGCTTGGCCACATTGTCCTTTATTTATAATAAATATTTCATATCACAGTGACATACTAAGATATAACAGGTACATTTCTTGCTGTCCAGGAGGAGCTTCTTTTGAGTAATAATTTTATTTAAAGTTGTGAGTAACAATTTTATTTAAAATTGTAACAATTTTCACTTTTATAGTACAATTGTTATAGACAAGGGTTAAGGTATTTAAGAGGAGGATAATCATTGAGGTCTTCATGGTAGAGCTGCATTTGAGCATGCCTTTCAGAAGAGAATTTTTAAATGGATTGGGACAAAGTTAAAACTAGTGAAGAGCTGGAAAAGGACAAGGTGTATTTGGGAATATATAATTCACAGTAGCTACCTGGTAAGGTTTTGTGTAAGAGTTTTACAATGTGAAATATAGAGTGTTTAAGAAACGCTAAGAAGTGATAATTGAATCAAGTGGAACTTGAGCTTTAATATGCAGATGGGGTGGCTGTTAAAAATACTTCCTTGGCCTATGCACAGGGTCTGATCAATAGGTCATTAGTTTTGTAATAGGCCTCAAGAATCTTCATGTTTAGTACATACTTCAACTACTGTCAATTCAAATGGACAATACTGAAACAGATTGATAAAGAAACTGTGTTTTAAAGTTCATGTGGCATCAACACAAAATATTCACATTTTGTATTTTATGCAATAAAAGGTGATTGGAGTACCAAAAGTAGAGATATATAATAAAGGATTTACCTTGTTGCAAGATATAATGTGTTATATCAAGAAACAGCTTTAGATTTAAGGTTACAATACCTGCATTTGAGGCCAGCCTCCAACACTAGATGTGAAAATAGCAAATCACTTAACTTTTCTGACTTCTAATTTCCATGTTTGAAAAGTGAAAATAGTATTTATCTATCTTACAAGACAATTAGAAGGGTCAAATGAGAGTGCTTGGAAAGGTATGAATGCTATACAAATATAAACAGTATTATCTGCCTAATAGTGTCCAGCACAGAGTGGGCACTCAAGTATGGTAGATCCCTAATGTATATTTATTCATACCTTTTTCTCTACTAAGTTCAAAGCCAGTTGAGAAATAAGTAGGAAGGGGACTGAAATATCAGTTTTATTGCTAATGAAGTTGAAGATCATGGCTCAGATTCATGGCCACACAAAATTTCTAAATGCAAACTATTCCTCATTCATTGAACTTAATCCTATGGTCATAAGCCTCACCTATAGGAACAGGCCACATATCCAGTTGTTGAGGAAGAGAACATGTGCATCTTGAGACCATGAGACCCAAAAAGGAAAATCCAGGAAGGAAGAATTTGAGAATACTCAGTCCCTTCAGAAATCAGTAAGACGATGTCACTTCTGCTGGAGGGAAGGAAACAAGGGCAGAAGTGCTCTTCTCATTATTCTGTATGGGCAAGTGTTACTTTATAGTGCAAGCAGGAACTTTGCAGAAGGAGAGCATGTATTTTTCCTCAGGAGACACAAGGCAAAGAAAGGCAGAAACAATCGTCCATGAAGTAGAAGAATACCAGAATAACCAACCCTGAGGATAAGGGAGCAAACTGATGGAGTTGATCCTGTCACGTTGCAGCACTCGTTTTGCAAAGATGTTTTATCTGAGAAGAGATGTCTGTAGATTCAGTAATTTTGGATGTTAAGCTGAAGTGTCTTCTGATGATGAAACTGCTAAATATGCCTATTAATCCATTTATGCTGGAGGTTGGAATTTTTTTGTGTGAAAAATCAGAACTTGGCGATGACCTTGAGCAGTAGTGTATAAATAACTCCCACATGCTTAGCGTTCCAATAATGGAACACTAGGCATAAAGGGATTAAGAAGCTTGGCTTAATCTGAGTTACTTGTGTATTTAATGAATACTCAAAGACCATGTCTGTTCCTTCAGTTTCTAAGAAAAGAAGAATGACTTAATGGGTTATTTTGGGAGGATGGACTGAGTGTGCTCAGTTTAACTCTTCCTGAATTCTCCATCTGTGTACTTTTTCTTTAGGCAACTGACAGTTTCTTTAGAGGAAATGCATATTCTAACTTAAAATGAAAGAGGGAAATAATTTATATGCTAATATCCTCGTCCCAGAACTTTTTTGCATGATATTCAAGCCGTTTGAGCATAGTATGCTAATAGAGATAAGCTCTTGCAGATATATTCTTCAGTTTTTCCTCCCTCTATATCATATACATATCCTAATCTACTTACATAAATTAAGTCAAGACAACACTTTAACATGCACATTGAAATTCAGTGAATATTTTCAAATATTCTGCTATGAAGTTGAAAGTCAAGGGTTTATAAGATTATCAATGTATTTGACACAAATTCAGAGAGTTCTCATTTAGCCAATTGGAAAAAAAACCCTTTAATTTTATTAATCAAAATGAGAAAATCAAGCCTAGAATAATACAACAATATACTCACATACCTGTGCATATATTGTATGCACATGTGGTAGAAACAGGCTTTTGGGTTTATGTTCATAGTAACAAAAAAGCAAATGCCATTTATTCCATTCTATTGCAGTCAGTCAGTATCGGAAATTAGCTTTCAATTTAGTATACGGTAAGTTTTCCTAAGTTAGCTGTGCAGAATCTTTTGGTTATTATATGAAACAGTTTCTTCATATTTTTAATTAGCTTTGAGACACAAAAATCCACTGTGCACTTATAAGAAAATACTGATATTTAGGAAATTAAAATATATTTCCTTAGAGATTATATAAGTGAATGGATGAATAGAGAAAATGTTTATTATATCAAAACTTTCTGTGAGGTGGATTATTTTAAACTAGGCTGATTTTGACTCGGCAGCTTAACAACTAATGGTAAGACGGAAAAACACAAAATAGTACGGAAATTGCTGTTCTTAGTAATTTCTCAAGATAATATTTCCTAACTTCGTGTCATTCTGAAAGAATATGTAGTGGCAAAACAATTACTCTGATTATATAACGAAATCACAGAGGCTTCAAAAAAGCATTGTTCCCCATGCCTCACTGCCCACTCCCTCACCCCCCAATACATGGCCAACTTACAATGATGATATATATTTAAATTATTTCTATGTCCACTGTACACAGTTATGAATCTAAGATTTGACTAATTCTTATTCTCTAATTTGTGAATTTTTTTTAATGGGATCTCACTCTGTCACCCAGGCTGGAGTGCAGTGGCACGATCATGGCTCGCTGTAGCCTTGACTTCCTGGGCTTAAGTGATCCTCCCACCTCAGCCTCCCAGGTAGCTGAGACTTCAGGCATGTGCACCATGCCCAGCTAATTTTTGTATTTCTTGTAGAGACAGGGTTTTGTCATGTTGCCCAAGCTGGTCTCAAACACCTAGGCCCAATCAGTCTTCCCTCCTTGGCCTCCCAAAGTGCTGCAATTACATGCTTGAACCACCATGCCCAGCTAATTAGTGATTTTTCACATCAAACATCAATGCACAAAAAGAGAAAGTAGTCAAATCCTATTTTCATGAATGATATCTTTGTCATAGTTTTTCCAAATACTATATAGTATTTAGCATATTGAATATACCTTCTCAAAGATGCTGTGGACTAAATACAACGCTACTTAGAAAACGCAGATGAGGCCGGGTGTGGTGGCTCACATCTGTAATCCCAGCACTCTGGGAGGCCAAGGCGGACAGATGACGAGGTCAGGGGTTCAAGACCAGCCTGGCCAATATGGTGAAACCCCATCTCTACTAAAAATACAAAAATTAGCTGGGTGTGGTGGCTCATACCTGTAGTCCCAGCTACTTGGGAGGCTGAGGTAGAAGAATCGCTTGAACCTGGGAGGCAGAGGTTGCAGTGAGCCGAGATCGTGCCACTGCATTCCAGCCTGGGCAACAGAGCGAGACTCCATCTCAAAAAAAATAAAAAATGGCAGATGAATGTAATATGAAGGAATATTAGAAGCTTTCATTTCTAGACATTCCCTTGTTTACTTATTCTGAAGCCTACAGATTCATTATGAAAAATCTATTCCCTTGGATCTAGTATTGAGTCATTGTATTTTGATCTCTTGAGAAGAGTTGTATATAGATTTGTTAGTTAACAACCTAGTCGGAAGATATTTGGGTTTGGGATTTGGGATGGGATTAGGCTGTGAAACAGAGCTATACATATATACATGTGTTTATGTATAAACCTGGAATCTAAAATAGTACTATTGATAATTTCTATTTGGGGGAATGGGAAGGGCCAGAAGGAGACATCTTGTGACGTTTTTATTTCATAATATGCACATAAAGATTTGCAGCTGGAGCTGATGTCAGATTTCATTGCTATTTCCACTCTTTGGCTTCTTAAATCAAGAACTTAATTTTCATAATTTGTCAGTTGCCATTATTTTTCATTTTATCTGGTACTTTGTCTAAAACTGTTCTTCAGTGAGTTTGTATATTTCCCACCCCTATCCACAATTCGTATTTGTTCCTTCTGATTCTCTGGGCAGCTTAGATTACAGCAGCCCTCCACCTTGTATCTACTGACACCTTGTATTCACTGAAAGACTCAGCCTGACTCTAAAAACTACAGCAAAGATAAACAATGAGAAAAGAATAATCTTGAATGAGTAGTATAAGAAAAGACATATTCATTTAAGAATTTGTTTTTAGAGATGCATTCTTCACCATTTAAAATCTTATATCCTGAGACAGAGAAAGTCTTGATGAATAAATCAAATAAACTTCACTCCTGAATAAAAGACCGCAACTGAACAGGTAACTTACAAGTGACTACAATCTTTTAGTTCTGGTGTGGAATGAGCTTCCCAGAACACAGATTCCCCACTCTGCTCCAGAACTCTCCACAGTTAACCAAAAGGACCACACAGCGCAGTCAGTATGCCTAAGGCCACTGGATGCACCTTGATCTTTCCAGCCAAATGTAAAATCTTCATTTGGCTGTTAGAATCTCAAACAGCATATTCACAATTGAACTATTCTTTCCCCCGTCCTGATTTACCCAAAGCTGTCCTCCCTTTAACTGATGCTGGTTTAAATCTTTTGGTTGCTCAGGCCAGAAAACTTGAAGTCATCCTGGACTCCTTTTCAATTCATTTTTCAATTCAATCCATCAGAAAATTATCTTGAGTCTACCTTCTAAATTATATCTCGACTCCAGCCGTTTCTCACAACATCTGTCACAACCACTCTGTACTGAGCCACAAACAGTCATTCTTACCTGGGTTACTGAAGTAGCTCCTAAGATATCTTCCCTCTTCTACCTCCTCTTCTCTTCCCCCTACACAAATCTATTTTCAACACAGGAGTTACAGTGATCTTTTTAAAACATTAAATCTGTTCATCTCATATTTTCTGCTCAACACCCTGCAGTCGCTCCCTATTTAATTCAAAAGCCAAAGTCCTTACATAATCTGATCTCTCATTATCTCTGACCTTCTGTCCTCTACTCTCCTTTCCTACTCATCCTACTTTAGCCACACTGACCTGCTTACTATTCCTTGAATATACCAGGCATGTTTCAGACTCAGGGACCCACTAAAGCTCTTCACTTTGCTCTTCTCAGAATATCTGGACAACTAGATGTCACCATTTAGTATTAGTTTACTATAAAGTTTTCTTTTAAATCTTAACTTTTAAAATGAATAGAGTAAAATGAACTTTTTAAAAGATGGACAGTTCTTTGAATTTTAACACATGTACAAATTTAGGTAACCTTCACCACAATCAGGATGCAATTTCATCATCCTAAAAAATTCCCTTGTGCTACCCCTTTGTAGTTACATCATCCCCCCCACCCCTAACCCCTGCCAACCACTGATCTGTTCTCTGACATTCTTGGTTTGTCTTCTTGAGAATGTCCTATAGATAGAATCATACAGTATGTAACCTTTTGAAACTGGCTTTTTCACTTAGCATAATGTCTTTGAGATTCATCCAAATTATTGTTTATATCTACAATTCATTTTATTTTCTTTTATTGCTGAATAGTATTCACTATTTTTGAGAATGGCTATATCATTTTGCATTCCTCCCAGTAATGTCAGAGAGGTCCAGTTGCTTCACATTGTTGATAGCTGTTACTATTGTCGGTATTCTTTATTTTCACCATTCTATTAGGTGTGCAATAGTATCTGACCATGGGGTTAAGTGGTATTTCTCTAATAGCCACTAATGTTGAACATCTTTCCATGTGCTTATTTGTCAACCATATATCCTCTTTGGGTAAGTCACCTATATTTCCTCTCCAAGTCTTTAGACCATTTCAAAATTGTTTTCTTACTGTTAGTTTTGAGAGTTCATTATAGATTCTGAATACAGGTCCTTTGTCAGATATGTGACTTGAAAATACTTTAATTGTAGCTTGTCTTTTCATTCCCTTAACATTTTTTATAATTTTTAGTTTTGATAAACTGTATCTTTTTTTATGGATAGTGATGTTGGTGTCATACTAAGAACTCTTTGCCTAACCCCCAGTTATGAAGGTTTTCTTCCATTGTTTTTTCTAAAAGTTTTATAGTTTTATATTTAGATTCATGATCCATTTTGAGTTAATTTTTGGATAAAGTATGAGATAGGTTGAGGTTCATTTTTATTTACATGAATGTCCAATTGTTCCATCACTATTATTTAAAAGACTACCCTTTCTCTATTGAATTGCCTTTGCACCTTTGTCAAAAAATCATTTGGCCGTATTTATTTGGTTCTTGAGTTCTTGAGTTGAGGAGACAAAGTTAAGAGTGGGAAAACCAAAGCACCTAGAGCTCTTAGAACAGACAGAAGACCAGAGATGAGAGAATTTCATAGAGAGTAAACCGCAACACTCTGCAGAGGGTCCCTCTGGAGTGTTCAGCAAGCTGCTGATCAGTGCATGCATGCAAAAACTACCTGAAGTCAGGAAAAGAACCATCTGAAAGGATTAAAGAAAACTGCCTAGTGCTTATAAATGGCCAAAAATAGTGCCTGTTCCCACCAGACTTGCAAAACTTCAAAAAAGGGAAAATGGTACAAAAAACAAATGGAAATAACAAATAGAGACAAACACAACAACAAAAATAGAAAACAGACAATAGACTCAAACTGAAAAAATTAGTAATCTTATGATATGGCTTGGCTGGGTCCCCACCTAAATCTCATCTTGAATTGTAGCTTCCATAATCCTCATGTGTCATGGCAGGGACCTGGTGGGAGGTAACTGAATCACGGGGGTGGGTTTTCCATGCTGTTCTCATGATAGTGAATCAGCTGCACGAGATCTGATGGTTTTATAAAGGGCAGTTCCCTGCATAGGCACTCTTGCCTGCTGCCATGTTAAGACTTGCCTTTGCCTTCACCTTCTACCATGATTGTGAGGCCTCCCCAGCCATGTGGAACTGTGAGTCCATTAAACCTCTTTTTCTTTATAAATTACCCAGTCTTGGGTATGTCTTTATTAGCAGTGTAAGAACAGACTAATACATCATATTAAATGGAATGGTCCAAAAACTCCAAATAAAAGGGAGAGCTTGTCAGATTGGATAAAAAACCAAGACCCAGCTACATGATGCCTACAAGAAATGAATCATAAATGTAAAGACACAGAGGTTAAATGTTAAAAAAATGAAAGAAGTTATGCCATGCTAATATTAACTTTTAAAAAGCTAGAATGGTTATATTAATGTCAGACAAAGGATAATTCAGAACAAAGAATATAATTGGGATAAAGACAGTAACTTAATAAAAGATCAATGGATATAATAATCCTAAAAGCTTATGCTCTTAATAATAAAAGAGCTTCAAAATGACTTAAGTAAAAATTGATAGAACTGCAAGGAAAAATAGGTAAGTTGACAATTATAGTCAGAGATTTCAATGTCTCTCAATTGTTATAAAAAGTAAGCATAAAGTCAGCAAAAAATAGTAGGCTTGAAAAACACTATCCATCAACTTGACTTAATTAACATTAATAGAACTTACCACATAACAGGATGAGAATACACAGTCTTTTTTTTTTTTTTTTTTTTACCAGTTGTCAAATGATCCTTTATTGAAATATTTTCCTTTGTGCTTAACTGGCTGGGCATTCCACAGCACCACTGTTGATGTCATCGATGATGTCATGAGGGTGGCGGCCATCAACATTACAGCCCACAGACTGGGCAGTCCCCAGGATCTCTTTAATGGTTCCAGAGAGTTCTCTGGCTAAGGATCGGTGCCGCATCTGTCGAGCAATGTTGACGATCTCATCAAAAGTGATATTCCCACTGTGTTTAATGTTTTTTTGTTTCTTTCTGTCTCTTGGTGGTTCCTTGAGGGCTCTGATGATCAGGGCAGAGGCAGAAGGCACCACCTCAATCTGGGCCTGTCTGTTCTGAATGGTCAGTTTCACTGTAATCCTCAGGCCCTTCCAGTCACCCGTTGCCTTGGCAATGTCATCACCAACCTTTTTTGGAGACAGACCCAGGGGGCCGATCTTGGGGGCCAGGGCAGAAGTGGCACCGACTTCACCTCCGGTGCACCTCAGGTATACGACTTTGATCTCGTTGGGGTCGAACTTCGGCGGCATGGTGGAGGCGGCTGGTGTCGGATGAACCCGGATTCGGGACGACCGAAGAAAGTTGCACCTTGGCCTCCTCCGAGCCGAAAGCCGAGAGCGAGAATACACAGTCTTTTCAAGTGCACATATAATACTTATGATAGACCAATTGTGGGCCACAAAGCAAATCCCAATAAATTTAAAAGCATTCAAATCATACAAAGTGTATTCTCTGACCACAATGGACTTAAATTTGAAATCAGTAACATTCTACTTTGAACTAGCTAGAAAAAGCAATGTTTTCCCATTGATTTCCTCATAACTTCCAGCATTGACTTTCATTGGATGAACTGGTCACGTACACTATTGTCTCTACACCAATCACTGTGCTAATTAGTCTCTGTTAAATGTCTTCCCAAACACATGGACCAAGAGTAGAAGAGAAATGGTTCTCCAAAGGAATAGCAAAGTTATATTATCACAACAAAGATTCTGGGGCAGGGAAAATTATTAGTTTCCCACTACCAAAAGCTACTTGAACTAATTAGTGAGTTTAACAAGGTTCCAGGATACAAAATCAATATACAAGAACCCAGCTGTATTTCTGTATATTGGCAACAAACAACTGTAAGTTAAAATAAGAAAAAATGCCATTTACAAAGCATCAAAAAAGATAAATATTTAGGAATAACTGACAAAAGATATGAAAAACCTATACACTGAAATGTACAAAATGTTGCTGAGAGAAATTAAAGATGACCTAAAAAACAAAGATTTACTTTTTCATGGGTTGGAAGACTCAATATTGCTAAGAAGTCAGTTCTCTGCAAAATCTATAGATTCATCAGAATCACAAAAGTGGGCTTTTTTGTAGACATGGGCAAGCTGATTTCAAAATTTATATGGAAACGTAAAGGACCTTAGCATAGCCAAAACAATGGAAAAAGAACAACTTTAGAGGGCCCATACTTAATTTTTATCTAATTCAAGACTTAACAAAGCTGTATGCTATAGTTTGGATATAGTTTGTTTGACCCCTTCCAAATCTGATGTTGAAATTTGGTTTCCAGTGTTGGAGATGGGTCCTAATGGGAGGTGTTTGGGTCATGAAGGTAGATCCTATGTGAATAGATTAATCCCCCTCTCTCTTGCTTTCTTGCTTGCCATGTGATCTCTGTACAGCTGGCTCCCCTTTGCCTTCTGCCATGAGTGGAAGCAGCCTGAAGCTCTCACCAGAAGCAAATACTGACACCATGCTTCTTGTATAGCCTGCAGAATCATGAGCCAAATAAACCTTTTTTTAAAAATAAATTACCATCTCCGATATTCCTTTATAGCAACACAAACAGACTAAGACACTTTAGTATACAAAACAACCTGGTTTTTACATAAATGTGGACACATAGAGCAGTAGAAAGTAATGGAAAGTCCAGAAATACACTCAACATCTATGGGCAACTGATTTTTTTTCACAAGGACACAAAGATAATGTGGTAGAAAAAGTACAGTCGTTTCGATACAGGAGTTGGAAATTATTTAGGCAGATAGGGTAAGAAAGTCCTCAGTAAGCTTTCCTTTTTGTAAAAGCAGCCCCCAAATCATTTCTTTTCTAACAAAAAGCAGCCTGAAAAATCAAGCTGCAAGCATAAATAAGCAAGCTAAAATCTTGCATAGGTAAATACCAGCAGCTGTGCCAGTAGAGAAAGGCTACCTGGGGGCCAGTCATGTTCAACATGGTGACTCCATCTTCCCTTTGTGAACCACGTGTACAGTAAGGAACAGACAACATGGCGCTGGCCAGGTAGAGAGCCCATCTGCATAATAAAAGATTAGGGTGGGATGGGCAGCTTCCTTGAACCCCATGCAAACATCACAACTGGTTCTACCAATGTCTTGGGCCCTATGTAAATCAGACACCACCTCCTCCTATATAAATCAGACACCACCTCCTCAAGCTCATCTACAAAACCCCGTTTATTTCATCACAAAACTGGAAGACCCACTCGGGTGCCCCTCTCTCTCTGCAGAATAGAGAGCTATTCTCTTTTTCTTTTATGTATTAAACCTCTGCTCTTAAACTCTCTACTTGTGTGTCCATGTCCTTGAATCCCTTGGCGTGAAACAACGAACCTCGGGTATTTATCCCAGACAATGTCGCCGCTTCATTTTGGGGCCCCATCTGGGACATCCTTTCATTTCAAGGCTGTCGGCCTCCATTCTGGGCATTTTGGCTGTGTTTTGAACTGATTTCCTTTCATGGAAACCTAGCCATTGCATGGGGCTGGAATAAGTCCTGGAGGATTTCTGGCCAGGTCTACACCCTGGTGTTATCTGAAGGCTTCTGGACTGACCCGCCTCCAACTGCTCAATCAGGCATCGGCAACAGGATCTCCAGCTTTACTTATCATAATTTCCTCCTTTCCTGTCTGCGACTGCCATGTCTCCTCTCTCTGTATGCAATGTGGTGGGAATTTTTACAGTTCAGGGAAGTAATCCTATTAGGCAAGATCAGGAAATGTAGGATGCTGCAGTAACCAGGAATATAGCTCAAGGGAATGTCGTTTTTGTGATTTTTCTAGGAACTGAGGGTCTCCACCACTCCCCCGCCCCACCACTGTGAGCATTTCTCCTTGGGCTGGAGGGCACATGGCATTTCAAGGTCAACAGCACCACCTAGTGGAATAGAAATCTCCTCCCTTTTGGCACCTCTCTACTAGAGACCAGGCTTTATGCGCTTCTGTAAATGGAAAAACTCTCCCTTCAGCAATGAGGAGGAAAAAATCCTCTAAAATCAAATTTGAGTCTCGATACTGTCCCATCAGCAGGAAAATGGCCATTCGGTCCCTACGTTCTTTTAAGGCACATATTCTACCTCCCATTAAAACCATACTTAAATAGTAAGAAGATTTTATGTCTGGAAGTTCACCGGAACCATTCTCTAAGGGTAAGTGCTTTAGCATGGGCCGTAATAGCAGGATATAGAGTTTAATCTAGTACACTCCCTCCATTAAATGGGTCTTGCCCACATGAAACTATTATGTAGTTTTTCCTGAGATCCATCTTTCCGGGAGCCACACGGGCCAGATGAGTCTAGGAAATCAAAGGGATATCACAAGTGGAGGACTAAAGTCACAAGAGTGAACATAATCCCAAATCGCTTAGTTCCTTTGGTTCCATGCTGAGGGTCATGCCTGCAACCATGGGTGGCACATTTAATGGATGCCAGGGCTCAGGGAACTAGGGAGGGAAAACAGTTGGGGGGATGCCCCCACTGTCTTTCCCTCTACCTTGTGCCATTTCAAAGGAAAGGAAGGAGACTAAAGGCATACCTTTTTCTTGCTTCTCTTTCTAGATAGGTAACAGACCATCTTCAGCCTGAATTCCTCTGGAATGTGTTCTGAAGCACCGGGACTCCTTTGACACTAGATTTTAAAGAAAAAGTGGGTCACTTTCTTATGCACAAGGGCATGGCCTTCTTACTGGAACTTTGCAAGTGTTGCACAATCAACTCAGCTTTTTTACCAGTCATATCAGGAGGGCCCAAAGGAAATGATTCCCCAAAATTAGAGAAACAAACCCTCAGGAAACCCTTGAATGCAACCCTCGAATGCAACTTCCAGATGCTCTGGCCCTTCCTGCCCCCCATCCACATGTCAGCTCCTCCAGTTCTACTACCCAAACCACTAGACTTTTCTATGGTATTTCTCCTTCCTTCTTTCACAGTTTAAAGTGGCTCCTATTCCTTCTTTTATAATGTTCCTCCAAACAGAGAAATGTCAAGTTCCCCAAACCTTAAAGTGCGTGGCTTAGAGTTGAGCTCGGGAGCAGGGAACCCAGAAGCTGACATGCCAGCAAAATGGTAAAAGTTTTTTTTTTAACCAGTTGGGCTTTTGGCCTCTCTGTCTCTGGGCAAACTGGTAAAAGGGATAATAAGGATCACTGATTACATTCTCTGTTAAGTTTTAATTAATGAAAAAGGATTTGTGTGGTTGGTCTTAAGCTGTCATCAATCTGGTGTGCTTTGCATGTCTTTCTGCATGGTTCTGTCAAAAGAAAGGGTGCCTTAGGACTGGGACCTCATAAACCTGCTGTTCAAGCCAGCCCTACAAAATGATCGGTGATGAAGTTTGCTGCAGGCCTCCATCTTGTTTTATGTCCTTGGGAACATGACCTGTAACTACGTGGCAATACTTTGTTTTAGTCTCTGCCATTCTACAGTGGTGGCTGTCTTCTTGTGCTGAGTCACTTCCTGAGTGGGGGCTGCAAAATCAGATGAGCCAGTTTGTCAATCTGGGTGGTGCCAGCTGATCCATCAAGGGCAGGGTTTGCAAAGTATCTTGAGCACTGATCTTGGGAGCAGTTTAGGGAGGGTCAGAATCTTGCAGCTTCCAGCTGCACGACTCCTGAGCCATGGTTTCTAATCTTGTGGCTAGTTTCTTGGTCTAGTGCCCAGAGGGAGGCTTATTTTGGGAAGGAGTTGCTATCATCTTTGTTTTAGGCTATAATCTGTAAACTAGGCTCCTCCCAGAGTTGGTTTGGCCTATGCCTAGGGATGGGCAAGGACAGCTTGGGGGCTGGAAGCAAGATGGAGTTGGTTGGGTTGGACCTCTTTTACTGTCTCAGTCATTTTGCAGTGACAGGTTCAAAAGTTGCTTACCGCCCCTTTGAGAATACCTCATACACTTGCAGTTAAGTCATAACCTAATGGAGGCTTATTGGTTTCACCTGTGAGGTTACTTTTGGTAAAGTTCAAGAGCCAAAAATCTTAACCACTTGGTGTGGCTAATGTTGAGTAACAAGAGATCTTAAATTATTTTCTTAAAGAGAGCTCAGCTTAATTAAAAGTGGATATCCAAGCTACAGGTGTATTTAAAAGGCCTATACGTTTTTCTCTTCTTGGGTCTTGTTTTTCTGGAAAAAGGTTTTTATTCTCAGTTGACTGAATTATTTTTCTCCATTTTTTGTCTTGCCACTCTTTTTTTTTTTTTTTTTTTTTTTTGAGACAGAGTCTTATGCTGTCACCCAGCCTGGAGTGCAGTGGCACGATCTCGGCTCACTGCAACCTCTGCCTCCCAGGTTCTAGCAATTCTCCTGTCTCAGCCTTCCAAGTAGCTGGGACTACAGGCGCATGCCAGCATGCCCAGCTAATTTTTTGTATTTTAGTAGAGACGGAGTTTCACCGAGTTGCCCAGGCTGGTCTCAAACTCCTGAGCTCAGGCAATCCATGTGCCTTGGCCTGCGAAAGTGCTAGGATTACAGGCATGAGCCACTGCACCCAGCCTGTCTTGCCACTCTTAATGCACACATGAGATGCCCTAAGATAACTTTTGGTAGCCTGGAATTCCTTGGGAAAAACAGAGGAGATGCCAGAGACCCTGTTTTGGAAAAAAACCTCTGTTTTCCTCATGAAATCCCAGAATTAAAAGCGGATAAATCCCTCTCAAAATCAAAGGCTCTGTTCTATTTTGCATTGTGTTATCTGACGGTTTAGAGTTTGGGGAGTATCAGAAATTGCTTCACATTAGAGAGACCTTTGGTGTGTAATAACAAGGTAGGAAATATACTTTAAGGGATGGCTAGTAGTAGTTATGGAGGGATACTTGACTCTTTGCACATTTGGATCAGAGAAGCACGCTGTGGACCACCTGGAAGATATGGAAACATCCCTACCCCCACTGAGAGATGAGACTCCCATGGGGGATGGGCTGATTACAAAATAGGCTTATTGGCTTTGCTTTGCCTTGCAATAAAATGCATGGTAGAAGCACTGCACTATCTTCTTCTATAGTATTTCTCTCCTTTTGGGGATCCAGGATCCACTATAAAATGGCATCCTTAATTTTGGGGATCTGTCTTTGCCTTCAGCTGTGCCTGCTTATTAGACCCTAGAAATGAGTGCTTTCCTAGCCCTGTTCCTCCAAGGACTCTACCCTGAAGCCAGTAATTCAGTTAAGAAACTGGCAAATGAAAAATCTTACAAGTACTGAATCTTCTGTCTGTCTGTGTAGCTAAATATGTGTTGTGTGTAATGTCTATAAAACAGCTCTAATTGATTGGCTCAAAGAAAAATACACATTTAAATCAAGTATTTTTTAAAGCAAATATAAAAGCTATAATGCTTTTCAGTGCAAGTGGCTTTAATGTTTAAGAAATAAAAATAATCTTAGGGATTATTGGTAAAATACAAATGTCATCAAAATGCAAACGGGTGGTCTACATCATATAAGTCTGATACTAGGTTTGATAAATGTTTCAAGACTGTAAGCTGCCTGCTTTACAACTTGGTAAGGCCTGGGGACGTACAAAATTAACCACACCCCTAACTATGCTGGAAAAAGTGACTTTATCTGTGTCTAGTACATAATCAAAACAACTTACCAGGTTTCACATTAAAGTTAAAAACTGCTAAAAGTTATCATTATAACATGTAACTTAAACCACTAAAAATAGATTTACGTATGAGGTGTGTAAAAGCAGTAAAATGTGTCTTTAGTAGAAGATTATAAGAAGGCATGGAAATGTAAATTTCACCTAGGAATAAAGGATTGTCTTAAATTAGATAAGATACATCTGAATGTTTGAGCAAGTTGTGGAAATATTGTAAAATTAATCTTGCAAAAAAATCCTGTGTGTAAACATTAACTAAATTCAAAAGGGTAATACAAAAGGGTATTATATGGTCTTTTCATAAATTGAGGATTGAAATAAAAATACAGCAAGTTTGTCTTAATACACTAGTCTGCCTTTTAGCAGAAGGATTATAAAAGGTTTGTAAAAATTTTACCTCATGGTCAAAATGGTTAAGATTAGATGGAATTGTCTATGAGGCTTCACCAAAAAATTTGGGTTAACATTAATAAACTAATGCAAGGGTAAAATTTGGCTTTGAACAGGATTTTCATGTAATAGTAAAGGCTAATGAAAGGTTTTTGCCTTTTTAAAATTTTTGAGTCATCATTTTGGCAAAATAAATAAATTTATGGTAATCTAGAATTCTATTTCATAACATCAATATTTTAAACCTGTAACATATTTACCAGGTTTTCCAAAATCAAACCTCAGTTTCAAAATTGTCTTTCCTGATACTTGGCTTTTCAGAGGCTCCAGAAGGGACCCTGGAGTGTCCAGAAAAGAGAGATAAACAGGATTATTTAACAGGTTTAGGCATATGAGATTGCCAAAATGATGTTAAATCATCTTCAGGTTTATTTTAGTGGGTAATGTTAATATATGTTCCAAAATTGTGTGGGATGTCAAAAAATTCTAATGATAAAATATGTTATATTTAATGGCAGTTACCTTTCTGGTCATCTTTAAGAATTTGGTATGTGTATCAATCAAAAAGTTCATTGTAAATTAATTCTGAGCTAAGCAGTAAAGGGACTTATTGGAAGGATGTCAAGCCATTCACAGAATTAACGAGATTGAAGAACTAGATATTGAAAAAGGCAGGGGTGTGGGAAGATGGAATTTTAGCCAAGGAAGGGTCAGGCCAGGACCTTATCCCTGGCTTTGCTGCCATTAGACACTATAGAGCTCTTCAAACACTTTTCATCCTTCCCTCTATCTTTGCACCACCCTTTCAAGAATCAAAGTCTGATTGGAGCAAATGACCAGATAAGCGGGTGCTTTTCTGGCCAAAGAAAATCAGGCAGGCCTCTTCTGCCATGTCAGGTAGAACCCTACTTCTCACCAACCCTAATACAATGCAGTAACCTCCACAATAGGAAAGGGGTTTCAATTATGGTTAGATTTTTTTTTTAAAGACAATAGATGTGCTACAGCATTTACTGATTCCTGCTGATTATAGGATCCTTTTTCATTTGCCTAGTGATTGAAATAATGTATAAAGTGGAAGTTGTTAAACTGTGGCCCATGCATATGATTCAAGGGTCATATATTGTCTAAAATTGTGTGCAGAAATTTGAGGTATATGCATTTCGCATTTTTGGAGGTGGGAGGGTCCATAACTTCTCCAAGAGGTCTACAATCTACAAAAAATTGAGAAATACTGTCTGGAAAGTTCTATATAATTGCTTTCTCCTTTTGAAAGTTCACTCATTTGTCTGCATTGTCACTAGTATTACTACCTTTTATCCGCTAGATGGTGATATTGTACGTGTTTTCATGCACCAATCATAAGCTTCATTGATATGAATTGAAAAAGCTCAGTGGTTTAAATGAAACCTCTTCAAAACCATTTGAGGGAGGGAAGGAATTTTAGAAACTGCATATTCCTTCTCCTTGTCTTACAGATGAGGAACTGCGTTCCCAAAAGTTTAAGAGAGAGCCTTGACTGGAAAAAAAAAAGCCCTTTGAAAAAATGGAAAAAGGATGCCCTGAGGGGAAGGAGCACCTGGAGTCTGGGCTCTCCTCTTTCAACCCCAAATCACTTTAGGATGCCCCTCTGGCTAGCTGAGAGACTGGGGGTGGTGCTGGTTGTGGACTTTAGATGCCTTTGGCTCTGAGACACATATATTTCAGTTAAAACTGACCATGACTGAAAATCTGATCCTTCTCTTGGGATCCTGATAATGCTAAAGAGAGCTTTACTTAGGGAAGAGTTTGCAAAGAAAGCCGCTTTTCTCTGACATAAGCCTCCCCTCTCCCCTTTCCTGGTTAGCTTTAGACATTTCTTAAGTGCAGTATGTTATTTTGAGGGCCAAAGGTAACCCTATATAGATGTATGTATTATGATAACAGGAATGAGTGACTGAGGCAAAAGTCTTGTTATCAATGGTGAATATCACAGTTACTGTTGGATAATCTGTGTGGGTCTGCAGCAGCCTCAGTTCTTGACTCCTCAGAAGAAAGAATTCAACTAAGGGGCATAAGGCAGAAGAAAAGACCAAGGCAAGTTTCAGAGCAGGAATGAAAAGAAAGTAAAGTACACTTAGAAGAGGGTCAAGTGGGAATGTTGGAGGTAAAGTGCCCTGTTTGACCTTGGACTTAGGGTTGTATATGCTGCCAGTGTCTTGCCTCCCTTTTACCTTGATTCTTCCTTTGGGGTGAGCTGCCCACATGTGTGGTGCTGCTAGCACTTGGGAGGTGAGTATGTGCAGTATGTTTACTGGAGTTGTAAGCATGCTCACCTGATGCAGTCTTCCGTTTTCCAGAGGAATGCCCCCAGAAAGTCATATACCAGTTAATTTGCACCATTTTGCCTCTTAATGCATATGCTTGAGCCCACTCACCCAATTCCTGAGATCTTATTGGGACGCTGCTGATCACCAGTTTCAGTTGTTTTTATCTAATGGGAAACTGCCTTTCTCTAGCAGAGGCTGTGACCAATTATCATTTTGGAGAGGCCATGTGACAAACTGCCTGACCATCACCTGATGGTTGCCTGGCATTCCTGGTGGTGGTTAGGGGAGCCCTCTCTTGCCCTGCTCATGCCTCATGGCTGTGTCCCCACCCAGATTTCATCTTGAATTCCCACGTGTTGTGGGAGAGGCCAGGTGGGAGGTAATTGAATCATGGGGGCAAATCTTTCCCATGCTGTTCCTGTGATAGTGAATAAGTCTCACGAGATCTGATGGTTTTAAAAAGAGGTGTTCTCCTGCACACGCTCCCTCATTTTTTGCCTGCTGCCATCTAGTTAAGATATGACTTGCTCCTCCTTGCCTTCCGCCATGATGTGAGGCTTCCCCAGCCACATGGAACTGTAAGTCCAATTAAACCTTTTTCTTTTGTAAATTGCTCAGTCTCAGGTATGTCTTTATCAGCACCATGAAAACGAACTAATACACCTGACTAGCTACCTACTGTAACAGTCTCAACTATCTAGATTTATTAAGCCAGCTTTAGGGTATTCTGGGAAAAAATAAGCCATAGACATATGTTCTTCTCTGATTGTTTTTCAGAGAGGTTTTCAGCAGTTCAGTATTTATACATTTCCTTAAAGCAGGGGAAGGCATTTGGAAGAGAGACAGGTAGGCAGTTAGATGAATTACATTCTTATGTAATTTGGAAGAGATTACGGCATTTGGAAGAGAGACAGGTAGGCAGTTACATTCTTATGAGACTTTAGTTAGTGGCCAGTGAATCTACATTTTACATGGGATAAAGGGAACCCCTGAAGAGAAAAAAAGGAGTAAAGGAGAATCAATAATGCAGACATTTCTGGGTAGATGGAGGAAGTGACTGACCTCATCTTGTCTTTGTTCTGTACCTGGTAAGATATGTATAACAGACTTTAGTCTTAGGAACTAGACTTAGACTGTAGACCCACAGTTACAATTGGCATGTCCTTGTTTATGGGAGGCCAGCAAATAATTTACTTATAAGTGATCTGTGGAGACAGCCCTCCCTAGATGCCTGAGGCCTTTCACTTCTCCACCTTTCCTTGACGATCTGGCTGATGCATAATGCTAGTAGCAGCTATTCATTTGCAAGAGGATGTTGCATGACTCAGCCTTCAGGCTTAAGCTTCCTTTTGCATAAGGAGTTTGGGGGTCCTGAGATTCTTTAAAATTTTCCTTTACAATAAGGAGTTTTGACAACACTTAAGAGATGTGCTGTAAATATTAGTGTTTGGAGTTCCCAGACACGAAGATAGAGAAAGCCTCAAGTCACATGGGCTGCGAGAGGGGAGCACTGTGGAAAAGTGGCTGGAGAGATTCTCACAAGCAGTGGGTCTTCCTCAATGAGTTCTGTGGCATCCTTCATGTTCAGACCATTAAACCAAGGCACCAAATGGTGCTACCGCATGTGCTCAGGACCCACCTTTCTGGAGGATAATCCTTCCAAATGAATCCTCCAAAATTGTCTTTAAGCAGTATCCAAAGCTACTGCTATGTCTTTTCCCCTCCACTTCCCTATTATGTTTGCTCCTCAGTCCTCAGCCACAGCCTAGAAAAGACAGGAATCAAAGTACCCTTCCTTCACACTTCTTTCCACCAAAGCTAACAATATTAAATTAATAAAGTGCCTTTTAAAAACCAACCTTTCCATTTGCACCAATAGACAAGCTTTGCTATATCTGAAACTCAAGGTTGTCTCTGCTAAATTTCAGTAAACAATTGTGAAGGTCATGATGATGGATAATCACTGTTGTCTGTACAGGTCCACTATCCTATGCCTCAATATGCTGACCTTTATGTTCTTTGATTTCCTGTTAGGTTTGGCCAATGGGAAGCAACAGCAAGAGATGGATAGATGGAAGGAGAGAGAGCTGGAGAATTTCTTTCCCTACATCTGTTGAGTAGCTGGGCAGATTGGCTGGGTCTGAAACCAAACACAGGTTCAGCTACTTGCCACTTGCAAGGTCAAAAATCAAGGACAAGGTGGGGTGGAAGGAAGGAAAGGAATCACCAAGGTTTTGTGCCTGAAAGGAACCATTTCAAGTTTCTGGATAGAATGCAAGGGCTTAAAAAGGGAGGTTGGTGGTGGGAGGGGCATGCAAGAGGGGCAAGGAGGTGCCAGTCAGTCTATGTAAGTTGCTCTGATGACTTACCTTGAGTTATTGCCCCATCTGTTGAATGGGCTGGCACCATCCCAGGCACAATCGGGGTGAAAGCTAACTGCAGCTTTGAGTAATCTCCTGGAGGAGGAGAATTCCATAGGTACCTAGATTGTTTCAAGACTCAGTCCATGAACTTCCAAGAAAACATATAATTAGATGAGGGGGACATTGTGCAAGGGAGTGCCTGGTGGAAGGAAAGAGAGCAAAGGTTACCATATAATTTTCAAGCATCTAAACATAAAGTAAGCAAGGAGGAAAATGGAAAAAGATTAAAAAATTAAAAATAGAGTATTTGGTTACATGTCCTTGACCCTCTGCTGAAGGCCACAGCTTATGACCACCCTCTCCTACAGCTACCGGAGTCTCGGTTTCCAGTAACTCGTTGTTCCTTCCTTTGGCTCATCAGGCCCAGGAATGATAGCAGCTTCCTGTTATTGCTAGTCATGGGGTGTTTCATTATCTCTTGTTATTTTTCCTTAACTCTACTCACTCCTTTGTAAACAGACCTTTCACTAATAACTCTTCACTCTTTCCATCTGCTTTCAGCCAGAACCCTGACCTGCTCAGCCAGAAACTTCACTGAAGTTTCTTCACTGAGGACTATAGTCCTCACGTTCCATTAGATCTCTAGACTTATTCATTCTACATATCTGCAACTTTGTATCCTTTGATCTGCATCTCCTTATTTCCTCCCTCTTTCCCCCACCCCACCTCTGGTAACCATCATTTTGTTCTTTGTCTTTGTGTCTTCGACATTTTTTTTTTTTAAAGATTACACATATAAGTGAGATCATGCAATATTTTTCTTTCTGTGTCTGGAGTTTTGCAGTTTCAGGTCTTACATTTAAGCCTTTAATCCATTCTAAGCTGATTTGGTGTGTGGCATAAGAAAAGAATCCTATTTTATATTTTATTATATTTCATTTGGTTTTTAATTTTTAATTTCATCAACTGTGACTTTGTTGTATGAAAAGAGTGTGGGTAGCAAATCTCTTGCTCCACTTTGGAAATCCCCTCCCCTCCCACTAAAGTGGAGATTCCTACCTAATCTAACTCCTGGAGGTTTGTTAACAAAGATTAAAAGAGAAAGTGAAGTGGACATGCTTTAAAATAAAAATGTGTTTTATAAGAGAGGCAGCATAATCTGGAGACTCAGAGCACAGGCACCAGAGGCAACACTAGGTTTGAAGCTCCAGCTCTGCCTCTGATAAACTTATAATTTAAATCTGTGCCTCAGTTTCCTCATATGTAAAATGAGGATAATAACAGATGTACCTCTTAGGGTTGTTGTGGGAGTTAAATGAAATATAATATTGCCTGATATATAGTAAGTTCTCAGTGAGTGGTACTTTTTTTTTTTTTATGAGAGAGAGTCTTGCTCTGTTGCCCAGGCTGGAGTGCAGTGGCATGATCTTGGCTCAGTGCAAGCTCTGACTCCCGGGTTCACACCATTCTCCTGCCTCAGCCTCCCGAGTAGCTGGGACTACAGGCGCCCGCCACCACACCCGGCTAACTTTTTTTGTATTTTTAGTAGAGATGGGGTTTCACCCTGTTAGCCAGGGTGGTCTCGATCTCCTGACCTCGTGATCCACCCACCTCGGCCTCCCAAAGTGCTGGGATTGAGAGGTGACAATGTGCTAGCAGCCCTTGCTTGCTCTCGGCACCTCCTTAGGCCACAGCGTCCACTCTGGCCATGCTCGAGGAGCCCTTCAGCCTGCCACTGCACTGTGGGGGCCCCTCTCTGGGCTGGCCGAGGCCGGAACTGGCTCCCTCTGCTTGTGGGGAGGTGTGGAGGGAGAGGCGTGGATAGGAACCAGGGCTGGGTGTGGTGCTCGTGGGCTAGTGCGAGTTCCAGGTGGGCGCGGGCTTGGCGGCCCACACTTGGAGTGGCTGGCTGGCATCGCCGGCCTGCACAGTGAGGGGTTTAGCACCCAGGCCAGCAGCTGCGGAAGGTGTGCTGGGTCGCCCAGCACTGCCGGCCCATGCACGACACACTTGAATTCTCGCCGGGCCTCAGCCACCTCCCTGCATGGCAGGGCTCGGGACCTGCAGCCCGCCATGCCTGAGTTCCCCTGCAGTGGGCTCCCACGCCGCCCGAGGTTCCCCAACAGCTGCCGCCCCCTGCTCCACGGCACCCAGTCTCATCAACAGCCCAAGGGCTGAGGAGTGCAGGCAGGGCATGGGACTGGCGGGCAGCTCCGCCCACGGGCCTAGTGTGGGATCCACTAGGAAAAGTCAGCTGGGCTCTTGAGTTGGGTGGGGACTTGGAGAAATTTTATGTCTAGCTGGAGGTTTCTATATGCACCAATCAGCACTCTGTGTCCAGCTCAGGGTTTGTGGATGCACCAATCAGCACTCTGTATCTAGCTAATCTGGTGGGGACTTGGAGAACTTTTATGTCTAGCTAGAGGATTGTAAATGCACCAATCAGCACTCTGTGTCTAGCTAAAAGATTGTAAACACGCCAATCAGCATTCTGTGTCAGGCTCAAGGTTTGTAAACACAGCAATCAGTGCTCTCTGTCTAGCTAATCTAGTGGGACTTGGAGAACTCTTACATCCAGCTAGAGTATTGTAAATACACCAATCAGCACTCTGCGTCTGGCTCAGGGATTGTAAATGCACCAATCAGCACCCCGTCAAAACGGACCAATCAGCTCTCTGTAAAATGGACCAATCAGCTCTCTGTAAAATGGACCAATCAGCAGGATGTGGGTGGGGTCAGATAAGGGAATAAAAGCAAGCTGCCTGGGTCAGCAGCGGCAACCCGCTTGGGTCCCTTTCCACGCTGTGGAAGCTTTGTTCTTTCGCTCTTCACAATAAATCTTGCCGCTGCTCTCTTTGGGTCTGCACTGTTTTATGAGCTGTAACACTCACAGCGAAGGTCTGCAGCTTCACTCCTGAGGCCAGCGAGACCACGAACCCACTGGGAGGAATGAACAACTCTGGACGGGAAGAATGAACAACTCCAGATATGCCACCTTAAGAGCTGTAACACTCACCACGAAGGTCTGCAGCTTCACTTCTGAAGCCAGCGAGATCATGAACCCACCAGAAGGAAGAAACTCTGAACATATCTGAATATCAGAAGGAACAAACTCCGGACACACCATCTTTAAGAACTGTAACACTCACCACGAGGGTCTGCAGCTTCATTCTTGAAGTCAGTGAGACCAAGAACCCACCAAATCTGGACACAAGATTACAGGCATGAGCCACCATGCCCAGCCCCAATTAGTGGTACTGTGTCCAGAATTGGTTCCTTCCGGTGGGTTTTTGGTCTCGCTGACTTCAAGAATGAAGCTGCGGACCCTCGTGGTGAGTGTTAAAGTTCTTAAAGATGGTGTGTCCAGAGTTTGTTCCTTCAGATGTTCAGATGTGTCCAGAGTTTCTTCCTTCTGGTGGGTTCATGGTCTCGCTGACTTCAGGAGTGAAGCCACAGACCTTCGCAGTGAGTGTTACAGCTCTTAAAGGTGGCACTTCCAGAGTTGTTTGTTCCTCCCAGTGGGTTCGTGGTCTTGCTGGTTTCAGGAGTGAAGCTGCAGACCTTCATGGTGAGTATTACAGCTCATAAAGGCAGTGCAGACCCAAAGAGTGAGCAGCAGCAAGATTTATTGTGAAGAACGAAAGAACAAAGCTTCCAACAGTGTGGAAGGGGACCCAAGCGGGTTGCCACTGCTGGCTCTGGTGGCCTGCTTTTATTCCCTTATTTGGCCCCACCGACATCCTGCTGATTGGTCCATTTTACAGAGAGCTGATTGGTCCATTCTACAGAGTGCTGATTGGTCCATTTTACAGAGTGCTGATTGGTCTGTTTTACAGAGTGCTGATGGGTCCATTTTTACAGAGTGCTGACTGGTGTGTTTACAAACCTTTAGCTAGACACAGAGCACTGATTGGTGCATTTACAATCCTTTAGCTAGACAGAAAAGTTCTCCAAGTTCCCACCTGACCCAGAAGCTCACCCAGTTTCACCTCTCAATCTCCCCTCTAAACAGGACACCCCAACTGCTGTTGGGAATTGGCCAATGACTGCTCTAGCTACTTTCTGCTGGATAGGGGTGAAGAAGCGGCCCTGCAATTGTAGTGTCCTCCAGAGAGGAACACTTCAGGCCAGTGAAAGGTCCAGAGGGTCGGTCCAGGGGTCCTCAGTAGAGGTTGTTAGTTGAGCTCATTTGGGGCTCCATTTGTAAGACCATCCGTAGCTTGATGGCCTCGATTCTAGAGGAAACAAATTTGACAAGGAGGTTAAAAATACAGGGCCCGAAGGTGAATAATAGCAAGATGGCTGCCATGGGACCTAGAAAGGGGAGAAGCCATGTTGCCCAACTCCAGAGGTTGGTATAAGAGTTTGAGAGGAGTTGTCTGATTTCAGAAGCCTTTTCCTGTAAATGCCGGGTGATATCTCATACTATCCCTGACTGGTTAGTGTAAAAACAACACTCTTCCCCTAAGAAAGGGCAGAGTCCTCATTTCTCAGCAGTGAGGCGGTCTAGGCCTCAGCAGATTTGGAGAGTCACTGCTGCCAAAGAGTCTATTTGGGATTGTTGAGTAAGGATAGATTTCGTTATGTCTTGTAAACTGTCTGAGAGGCAGATATCAGTTGAAGTTCCACATAAGAAGAATATGTCGTGGCTGGGTAGACAGAAATTTACCCTGGCTTTTAAAGGAACAGGGTACACTGTTTTTTCTTTACTGCTTCTCTCTCTTTCTTTCTCTTTGACTTCTTCTTTGTCTCTTTCTCTCTCTTCCTCTCTCTGTGTCTCTCTTTGACTCCTTCTTTGTCTCTGTCTCTTCCTCTCTCTGTCTCCTTCTCTTTGTCTCTGTTTCTTCCTCTCTCTCTCTTTCTCTTTCTGTCTCTTTCTCTCTTTCCATTCTGCTGCCTCTGCCAGCTGCTTATGCTGCTGTTCTCCCCTCTCCTTCCCCTTTTGATGGCAGTGTAAGACTACCACCTCCTTGGGTTTTTGCACTGCGTGCAATAACTCCATGGTTTCTTTGTGATATTTAATGGGGTTTCCCCCAGAGGTTAGGAACTCCCTTTCTTTCCATATTGCAGCATGGGCATGTAGGATTAGATAAGCATACTTGCTATCTGTATAAACATTTATTCTTTTTCCCTTTCCCAGTTCTAAGGCTTGGGTAAGTGCCACTAGTTCTACTAACTGGGTGCTGGTCCCTGGGGGAAGAGGCTTACTTTCAAGTATGGTTACATCACTAACTATGGCATAACCTGCCCTTCGTATCCCATTCTCCACAAATGAACTTCCATCAGTATATAGGTTAAGGTCAGGATTAGCTAAAGGGACTTCTAAAAGATCATCTCGGGCAGCATAAGTCTGGACTATAATTTGTTGGCAGTCATGCTCAATTGGTTCCCCATCCTATGGAAGAAAAGTGGCAGGATTGACAGGCATGCACGTACGTATTTGAAGCACTGGTCCCTCAAGGAGTAGCACCTGGTATGTAAGTAGGTGGTTGTCTGATATCCATAACCTTCCTTTGGCACCTAGTATGCCATTTACATCATGACTAGTCCAGACAGTGAAATCCTTTCCTTGTATTATCTTGATAGCCTCTGACACTACAGCCACCGCCTTAACTAACTATAAACAGTGAGGCCAACCTTTTGCTACTACATCAATTTCCTTACTTAGGTATGCCACTGGTTGTGGGGTTGTCCCACAGGTCTGAGTAAGGACTACAAGAGATATCCCTGCTCTCTCTATGATGTATAAAGAGAAATTTTATCCTGTGGGAAGACTTAAAGCTGGAGCTTGTACTAGGGCCTGCTTTAAGGTTTTGAAGACTGTTTCTGCCCCTGGTTCCCATTCTACTAGATGAGTATTTGCCCTCTGGGTCTCCTTGATTTGAGTATAGAGGGGCCTGGCTATCTCGCTCTATCTGGAGATCCATAGTCAGCAAAAGCCGGTGATTCCAAGGAACCCCTGCAATGGTTGTAATGTCTTAGGGCAAGGATAAACCAGTATAGGCTGTATTTGTTACTTGCTGAAGGCCCTGGTCCCTCTGGCTAAGATTAGGCCTAGATATTTAACCTGCTATAGGCAAAGCTGGGTGTTTGACCTAGGTGCCTTGTACCCTGGATTAGCTACAAAGTTCAAGAGATCTAGAGTAGCCTGCTGGCATGAGGCTTCTGAATTGGTAGCCAAAAGTAAATCATCCACATACTGAAGGACCAGAGTGCCTGGACTTGAGAAGAGGCCTAGATCTTGGGCCAGCACCTGACCAAACAGGTGAGGACTATCCCTAAACCCTTGGGGCAAGATTGTCCACGTAAGTTGGGACGTGTGGTCTGTGGGATCCTCAAAGGCAAAGAGAAACTGGGAGTCAGAGTGCAGGGGAATACAGAAGAAGGCATCCTTGAGGTCCAGAACTGTGAACCATTCTGGTTCCTCTGGTATTTGAGAGAGCAAGGTATAGGGGTTGGGTATAACTGGATATAGAGGAATTACTGCCTCATTGAAGAGTCTAAGATCTTGCACTAGTCTCCACTGACCATTTGGTTTTTGTACTCCTGGAATTGGGGCGTTGCAGGGACTGCTGCATTTCCTTACTAAGCCTTGAGCTTTTAAATGTTTAACAATATCCTGTAATCCTTTATGAGCTTCAGGCCTTAAGGGGTATTGCTTTTGATAAGGAAAAGTGGTGGGATCTTTAACCTGATTTGGAGTGGGTGGGCATTTTTTGCCCTTCCAAATTGCCCTTCCAATGCCCAGACTTCAGGGTTGATTCCCTCCTCAAGCAGGGGACAACAAATGGGTATCTTGTTCCCCATATTCATGTAGATAATAGCTCGAGCTTTGGCTAATATATCCCTCCCCAGTAAGGGTGTGGGTCTTTCAGGCATGACAAGAGAGGCATTTGAAAAGAGCAAAGTCTCCCAATTACAACTGAGGAGGTGGGAGAAATACCTGGTTACAAGCTGTCCCAGGATTCCTCAGATGGTAACGGACCTTGAGGACAGTCGTCCAGGACAGGAGATTAACACTGAGAAGGCCGTGCGGTGTCCAGGAGGAAGTCAATTTCCTGGCCCTCACTGGTTAAACATACCCGGGGCTCAGTGAGGGTGATGACATGAGCTGGCGCTTGCCCTGGACACCCTCAGTCCTGTTGTTGGATCATCTGGTTGGGGGCTTCTGGCCCAGAGAACCATTGTACTCTGGGGCAGTGCACCTTCCAGTGATTGCCTCGGCATAGTGGACATGGACGAGGGGGTGGCTTGTTTCTCATTGGATGATCTTATTTAAAGTGTCCTTATAAACTACAGTGATAACAAGCCCTACCAGGTGATTGGCCTGCTCCATTTTCTGTCCTCTCTGAACCACCAAGGTTTGTCTGTCTGAGGGCCATGACTAAGGCTGCAGGCCTTCTCTGATCTCGCTTTTCCTTTTTGGCCTGTTCCTCTTGGGCCCTATTATAGAACACTGAGGTTGCCAGGTTTAATAATGCCTCCAGATTTTGTTCAGGGCCCAGGGTTCACTTTTGGAGCTTTCTCCTGATATCTGCGGCTGATTGGGTAATAAACTTATCTTTTAGAATCAATTGACCCTCAAGTGAGTCAGGTGATAGGGGAGTATATTTTCTTAAGGCCTCCTGTAGCCACTCGAGGAAGGCAGAAGGATTTTCTTCCTTTCCCTGACTTATGGTGGATATCATTGAATAATTCATGGGGTTTTTCCTAATTCTCCTTAGTCCTTGTAGAACACAGGTCAACAGATGTTTGTGACTCCAGTCCCCAAAATCTGAGTCAAGGTCCCAGTGGGGATGCATTCTGGGGACAGCTTGCTGACAGGTAGGGAATATGTCCCTTTCTTCAGCTGTCATTCTATCATTTGCTTGACTAAGATACTAGATATCTCCAAACTCTCAGGCTGCCACTACAGCTGTATTCTTTTCATAAAGGGCCAGGGTTTGAGCTAACAATAACATGACATCTCTCCAAGTGAGATCGAAGGTTTGCCCTAGACCCTGTAGGACATCTATGTACCTATCAGGATCATCTGAAAACTTCCCCAGGTCTGCCTTGATCTGCTTTAAATCAGAGAGGGAGAAAGGGACATGTACCTGGGTTGGGCCAAATTCCCCTCCACCTACAGCTTGAAGGGGACATAACCAATAGCCTGGGGGTTTTTGTGGTCCCTTGGAGATATCTTCGCTTGTTTCCTTCTGGGTGGGGGAGATTGGAGGATGCTTATTAATAGGAAGGGGAGCTATAGGGAGGCTAGGATATGGGGGGTAAGCTGAAAGGTCCTCCTGTGGGATGTAAATTGCAAGCTTTGTGTAGTTGTGTATTCTCCTTCAATGAAAAGAAAGCTTGGACATAAGGTATTTCCCTCCATTTGCCTTCCCTCTTACAGAAAAGGTCAAGATGCAGGATAGTATTATAATTTATACTTCACTCTGATGGCCATTTTTCCCCATCACAGAGAGAATATTGGGGCCACGCCATGGTGCAGAAAAAAATAAGCTGCCTGTTTTTCAGGGTTTTTGGGTCAAATTGGTCCCAATGGCTTAGGATGCATTTCATGGGTAAGCCTGTTGATGCCTGATTGTTTCCCATCTGAAAGACAAAACTGCCTGTGGTTTTGGTTTGTTTGTTTCTCCCCATGCCCAAGAACCCACAATGGTCCCTGGACCCTGCTGATTGGAATAGTTGTACTCACCGATGCAGCAGCAGAAACACCTCTTGCCCAAGAACCCACAACGGTCCCTGGACCCTGCTGATCAGAATAGTTGTGCCCACCAATGCATCAGCAGAAATAACCCCTGCCCAAGAACCTGCAACAGTCCCTGGACCTTGCTTATTGGAATAGTTGCACTCACTGATGGAGCAGCAGAAACACTAGTTTTCCTCCCAGATCACAAGGAGGACCCAGAAGGTCAGATTTAGTGGTGCTTACCAATGGATTCTCAAAAACCTGCACCCTTGCCTGTCCTCCTAGACCACAAAGAGGACTGAGAAAAATCAGATTTAGTGGCCCTTACTGATGCACTCTTGAAAACCTTTTAGAGTCCTGAGCATTCTCCTGTTAGTATTGGGACTTTACCTGTGTCCAATAAAGTTGTTATGCCCTAAAAATGAGGTTGAGGTCCACACCCTGAGGAAGGGAAGGGATATCCAGAGTTGAAAGAGTGATGCCTTTTGTCCTCACTTATATGAATAGGAAGGATACAATTTCTGAGGCTCCCCATATCCTAGCTTCAGAAATAGCTTTTGTTAGGCCTGCTTGTCTGAAGAGGGATCCTAAAATTCCAGATAGTCCCCCCTACAATGGGGCTTTGGGCAAAAATTATGTCTTTCTGATTGGTGAGCCCAGGTGCCTAAAGAAGGTAACAGAGTCCTGGAATTTATACTAGAAATCATTCTTATAGGAGAAACTAGGAAAGCACCAGAGACAGGGAGTGGTTTTTATAAGCGGGGCTAGCCTCGGAGAAGAGAGGCAAGAAGGTCTGTCTGGCAGGTGCCAGGACTCATGGGGCAAGGGTCAGGATAGATAGGATAGATCGGCGAGTCTTGCTTGGGCGACACGCCTTTGAGAGTTCTGCTCATGGCCGCAGGGTCAACCAATGTGTTGTCAGGACCCTGGAGCTGAATGGCTTTCCTCTCTGTTGACCCTCGGCTCAGCCCAGAAGTACAGGGAAAGCGGAAGCTGGTTCCAGGCAAACCAACACTCCCAACTCTGAAGATTTGGGGGTTGTTAGAAAGCCCTTTCCCAGAAAGCCTGACACCCGTGTCTTTGGTCCAGCGGCCGCACTAGTCGCTTTTAACTGGCCGGCAGGTGCCCAGTATTTAGCCCCCAAATTCTAAGGAAAAATAGGACAGAATAGCAAGCAAAAGGGATCTGATGGTACTCACTACTTGGTGATAGGCGATAGTCTCACCACTTGGCAATAGGCGATGGTCCCTTCATGGTTGCCAAATTGTGTCTGGAATTGGTTCCTTCCGGTGGGTTCTTGGTCTTGCTGTCTTCAAGAATGAAGCTGCGGACCCTTGCGGTGAGTGTTAAAGTTCTTAAAGATGGTGTGTCTGGAGTTTGTTCCTTCAGATGTTCAGATATGTTTGGAGTTTCTTCCTTGTGGTGGGTTCGTGGTCTTGCTGGCTTCAGGAGTGAAGCCGCAGACATTCACAGTGAGTGTTACAGCTCTTAAAGGCGGCATGTCCAGAGTTGTTCGTTCCTCCTGGTGGGTTCATGGTCTCGCTGGATTCAGGAGTGAAGCTGCAGACCTTCACGGTGAGTGTTACAGCTCATAAAGGCAGTGCAGACCCAAAGAGTGAGCAGCAGCAAGATTTATTGTGAAGAGTGAAAGAACAAAGCTTCCACAGTGTGGAAGGGGACCTGAGCGAGTTGCCACTGCTGGCTCAGGTGGACTGCTTTTATTCCCTTATTTGGCCCCACCCACATCCTGCTGATTGATCCATTTTACAGAGAGCTGATTGATCCATTTTACAGAGTGCTGATTGGTCTATTTTACAGAGTGCTGATTGGTCCGTTTTACAGAGTGCTGATGATGGGTCCATTTTTACAGAGTGCTGATTGGTGCATTCACAAACCATTAGCTAGACACAGAGCAGTGATTGATTGGTGCATTTACAATCCTTTATCTAGACAGAAAAGTTCTCCAAGTCCCCACCTGACCCAGAAGCCTGGCCAGCTTCACCTCTCAGTACTTTTTATGATATCCCTTGATACTGTAATCTGTATAAAAGGAAGAATCCAATTTTATTTATTTATATTTTGCATGTGAATATCTAATTTCCATAACACCATTTACTTATTGAAGAGGCTGGCTTTGCCCATTGGTATTCTTGGTGCTTTTTATCTAAGATTACTTGGCCAGCTGTGGTGGCCCATGCCTGTAATCCTAGCACTTTGGGAGGCTGAGGTGGGCGAATCACAAGGTCAGGAGTTCGAGACTAGCCTGGCCTATATGGCAAAACCCCATCTCCACTCAAAAAACAAAAAAAAAGTTAGCCAGGTGTGGTGGCATGTGCCTGTAGTCCCAGCTATCCAGGAGACTGAGGCAGGAGAATTGCTTGAACCCAGGAGGTGGACGTTGCAGTGAGCTGGGATGGTGCCACTGCACTCTAGCCTGGGAGACAGAGCGAGACTACCTCTCAAAAAAAAAAAAAAAAGATTACTGTATAGGCATGGGGTTCTTTCTGGACTTTCTATTCTGTTTTACTGGCAGATGTGTCTATTTTTATGCCAGGAGAACAGTAATATACTTTTTGATTCTTTTAGCTTTGTAATGTAATTTGAGATCAGGAAGTATGTTGCATCTAGCATTGTTCTTCTTGGTCAAGATTAAGTATTCTGAATCTTTTATGGTTCCATATGAATCTTGGAATTTTTTTTATTTCTGTGAAAAATGCCCTTAGAACTTTGATACAGATTGCATTGAATCTGTAGATTGCTTTGGGTAGTGTGAAATTTTGACAATATTGATTATTTCAATCCATCAATGTGGGATATCTTTCCATTTATTTGTATCTTACTTAATTTTTTTGTCAGTATTTTATAATTTCCATGTACAGCTCTTTCACCTCCTTTGATTAAATTTATTTCTAAATATTGTATTGTTTTGGATGGTATTATAAATTGGATTATTTTCTTAATTTCTTTTTCAGATAGTTCATTGTTAATGTTTCGAAAAACAACTGATTTTTTGTATGTTAGTTTTGTATCCTAATTTGTTTATTAGTTCTAACAGTTTTTTTAGTGTTCTTTAGGGTTTATATATATATATATATATATATGATCATGACACCTGCAAATAGAGACATTTTTACTTCTTTTTCATTTGGATGCATGTTAATTATTTGTATTGTCTAGTTGTTCTAGCTAGAACTTCCTGTACTATGTTGAATAGAAGTGGTGAGAGTGGGCATCCTTGTCTTGTTCTTGATCTTACAGGAAAAGCTTTCAACTTTTCACCATTGAGTATGATATTAGCTAAGGGTTTGTCATATCTTTGTTGTGTTGAGGTATATTCCTTTTAATTTTTTGAGCATTATGAAAATGTATTATATTTTGTGAAACGCTTTTTCTGCATAATTGAGATGATCATATGAACTAATCCTTTATTCTCTTTATGTAATGTAACCATATCATATATTTAGATGCTCCAATGTTTGATGTATATATATTTAATATTTTTATATCCTCTTGAATGACCACTTTAAAGTCTATTTTGTGTAATATAACTATTACCCATACTTTCTTTTGATTTTCATTTGCATAGAATACTCTTTTCTGTTCCATCGCTTTCAGTTTTTGTGTAAACTTAAAGATGATGTTAGTCTCTTGTAGGCAGCATACAGTTAGATTTTTATAAAAATCCATTCAACTACTCTGTGTGAGGGATTCTTAAGATTGTGTGTCTTATCTTCATCCTGAAAAGTCCAGTCAAATGCTGAGAGCCTCCCATTTGTTTCCTCTGGTGTGGTACTCTAAAATCCTCAAGTTTGTGTGCCTTTTCCCAATTCTGCAGTGTTGGGCTGGCTGTCAACAGAAGACACTTGCATTCTCATGAGGGCATACTTGAGGAGCCAGCCTGAAGGAGGTGAGGTGAACAGAGTATTTGAAATGCCTAAGGGCAAGTTGGTGGAGGTAGGAGTGTCCATTGGCAAGGTATCCCTAGCAGCTTGTGGGCAGGCTTTCTGATGGAGACTATGGATCAGTTAGTAGATTCTGTGGCCTTTCTTCTCTGTTCCCAGTCTCCTCCAACAACCCAGCCATGATGATTACCTCAGTATTCTGGGTGGGCCAAGAATGAAGTTGACTTCTTGGGCAGCTTTCTAAATGACTGAGGGAGTTGGGCACTCACCCACTATACTTTCACTTTCCCTCATGGAATACATTATGGCCTAGGATTGGGGTGGGGAGACTATTTGGCACTGAGCTGTGCTGCTCTGGTAGAGGGATGACATGCATAAAGTGAAATTCTTTTTACCCTCTGCAGTACACATATTCTTGGATGTGTGCTGAGCTCCACCAGACTCCCTGACTCCCACAAAGGTACTCTCCTCTGTGGATAGCTGTCTAAATCAATGCCTCTGTGGAGAAAATAATGATAGAAAGCTCTTTATTCCACTATCTTGCTGACATCACTCCTGTGGGATAGAATTTTGAATCTGGATTATCCACCAACTTGTTGACAATGAGGGCTCCCAACACCAGTAACAAGTGGAGTGCAGATAGCTCCAGATACAAGGTAGCAATGCAATTGTTTAAACTTTTGTCCCTACTTGAATCACATGCTCACCTACTCACCATGGACTGAATGACAGGGGACAATGACAGGGGACCTGACTTGGGCCATATACCTTGTAGTTGGGAACAGGGAGGGCACTGTGATGGAAGTTCAATATAGCCACATGAAGAGGGTTAGAGTTTACCAAATAAAGGGATGATGCAGTGTCCAGTGCAGTTCTAGATGCAGTTCTAGTTACAAAAGTTCTTCTCATGGCCTTCAAGGCTCTAATTGACCTGGCCCCTGTCTTTCTAACTTCATCTCCTTCTCCTTTTCCCCAAGCATTCTAGGCAATGCTGGCCTTTCCACTATTCCTTAAATATGACAAGGATTTAATTCCTACCTCAAGGCCTTTGCACCTGTTCTGTTTGTTAGGAGGTGATCCTCTTCATGTCACCATGACTACTCCTTCACTACATTTGGTTCTGTGTTCAAATGTCACTTTTTTAGACAGTTCTTCCCTGATCCCTTCCAGAATCACTTTATTCATATTCTTTGTCTTTACCTAGCTTTATTTTTCTTGAGATTGCCAAATTGCACTTGAAATTAAATTATTTTTGTTTGTAACATTGTTTCTCATTCATTTGAATATAAGCTCCATAGAGAAAGAATTGTGCTTTTTTCAGCACTGAATCTATTGCTTTCAGAGTAGTACGTAGCATACAGTAGGTTTTGGATAATAATTATGGAATAAATGAAGATAAAAGTCACACTAAAATAGAGATGTCAAGTAGGGTGGTTTAACTGGAGAAAACAATGATAAAGATTTCTTGGAGGGGTATCACTATCACTTTCTCATCCAGGCTAGACTGTAATGGCATGATCAGGGCTCACTGCAGCCTCAAACTTTTGGGCTCAAGAGATCCTCCTGGCTCAGTCTTCCAAGTTACTAGGACTACAGGTGTGCACCATCATGCCCAGCTAATATAAAAAATTAACAATTTTTTTTTTTGGTAAAAGGTCTTGCTATGTTGCCTGGAGTAGTCTCAAACTCCTGGGCTCAAGTGATCACCCTGCCTTGGCCTCCCAAAGTGCAGAGATTACAGTTGTGAGCCACCACATCCTGCCCAAAGAGATGGCATTTGAATTGGACCTCAAACGATGGGCAAAATTGGTAGGCAGAAATGGAAAAGTCCAGGTAGAGAAACTTGTGTGGGGAAAGGCACTTTTGTGGGACAATATACAGGAGTGAGTAGTCTATTGTGATAAGAGTTATGGGGTAGTTTGGTAACACAGGCCAAGTCATTTTGGGTCTGGTTCATACGGTGATCCAAGTTCAGTTGATAAGTAATGTCTAGCTATGGGATTCATATTCTCAAAAGTTATTGCTATTATGCTTTAAGTTAACTAATTTGTGGTTTCTGCTCATAGTTCAAATGAATTTACCTACTTCATAACACAGCAGCTAGTTGATACTTACCTATAGTATGTGCAGTTTAAATAGCTACCTTCTTTGTTATCCCTGTGCAAGATTCTAGGATAATGTGGAGAAGACCAAGGTTCTAATAAAGTCAACAGATGATATGGGAGAGAGAGTGATGTTGGTTTCTAAGCCTGTGTCAAAGGTCCATATTTTGATAAAAGCTTAGGTAAGGCTGGGTGTGGTGGGTCATGCCTGTAATCCCAGCACTTTGGGAGGCCACCGCGGGCAGGTCACTTGAGGCTAGGAGTTGGAGATCAGCCTGGTCAACATGGTGAAACCCTGTCTCTACTAAAAAATACAAAAAAAAAAAAAAAATTAGCCAGGCATGGTGGCAGGTGCCTGTAATCCCAGCTACTCAGGAGGCTGAGGCAGGAGAATCACTTGAATGCAGGAGAATCACTTGAACCCAGGAGATGGAGGTTGCAGTGAGCTAAGATTGTGCCACTGCACTCCAGTCTGGGTGACAGAGTGAGACTCCATCTCAAAAAAAAAAAAAAAAAAAAAAAAAAGAAGCTTAGGTAAGAGCTCTTACAATGGATAGCAGAGAGGTTATTGATATTTGCTTTTTTTGTCTTGTTTTTGACATTCAATAGTATATAGCTCTGTTTATTTAGATTCCTAATACTTAATCAACATCTGAGAAATACTTAATATTTAACAAATATTAAATCAATAATTTAAATATTCAGATGATAGAAGTTTCTGGAAAGATGATTGAATGAGAGTAAGTTTGCCTTATTCCTCTTCCTGAAACCTACAGATATGAACAAAAAGAGCCAAATAGAAAGGAAAAATTATATCTACAACAAAAGCAGCAGACAGCTAAATTCCACATCACTGACTACTGAAGAATATCTTCTAGAAGCAAGATCACTTGAACCAAATTAATTGAAGATGGATGTTCAGAACTTTCTCCTATATCCTCTGATATTGGGAAAGAAGCAAATTTCAAATCAGTGGATTAAAAAGAGTCTTACTACTAATCTTTAACCTGATGCAGTAAGGATTAACTCTATGGATGGATTAAGGAGAAACAGAGAGAACCTTGACTGGGGCACCATTCGGTTCCAAAGAATGACAAGAAAGGTGATGTTAAAAGGAGATCATGTATTCCCACCGCCTTTATTGTTCACGACCTGGTCCCAGACTAGGATAACTTTCAGAATGGCCAGGATCCTAAGAGGGTACACTCAGAACCAGTATATTTACATAACAGAGGATTAATCAGTTTGGCAGGAAAATAATTAACATTAAGGATGCTTGCTGGCTGTTTCTGGGCTCACTCCACATTCCTACAGCTGAAAGATCAACCAGAGACCAAGGGATGAATATTGATGTAAAAATCCAAAATAATATATTAAAAAATAGGATCCCTGAAGGACATTTAAAAAGAATACCTTATGTTCAAGTGGAGTTTATCTAGTAATGCAAGGATGATTTAACTTAGGAAATAAAGGAATAGCAGAAGTTAAATGATACCACAAGAAAATAATCGACATTCTGTAAGATAACTGGTCATTTTTCTTCAGAAGTCAGTGCCATGGGACAAAAAATAGATACTTTTCTAGATAAAAGAGTCTGGAAAAATGTAACAATCAAATGTAATGCATGGCACTTGATTAAATCCTGGTTTGAGAAAAGCATATATGAGACAGTTTTTTTAGATAATTGTAAAAATGTGAATATAAATGGGCCTTATATAATAGTAGAAAATTATTATTTATTTTAAGATATGGTAATGGTATTGTGGTTATGTAAAGATAATGTCATTTTTCTTAGAAGTTGCTAACGTATTTAGGGGTGAAGTGTTATGATGTCTGCATCTTATTTTTAAATGGTTAAAGCAAAGAAAGTAGAAAGAATATGGCAAAATGCAAATAATTTTTGAATCTAGGTAATGGATATGG
Source organism: Pan paniscus (assembly GCF_029289425.2). Classification (NCBI taxonomy): domain Eukaryota; kingdom Metazoa; phylum Chordata; class Mammalia; order Primates; family Hominidae; genus Pan; species Pan paniscus. The sequence goes on from NC_073253.2 coordinate 108,885,722, forward strand.
GTGTTTGTTGTACTATTTTTTGTATTGTTTTTATGCTGGCCATAATTTTAAAAATTGGAGGTAAAAGAATACACTTAAATATATGAAACAATTGAAGAAGAAGTTACAAAAAGTCAAATGAGCAATGCTCAGACAACAGAAAAAAATAGAAAGGGAGCAGAGGTAATGTAAAAAAATGAGTAACAGGCCAGGCGTCGTGGCTCACGCCTGTAATCCCAGCACTTTGAGAGGCCGAGGTGGGCAGATTGCCTGAGGTCAGCAGTTCGTGACCAGCCTGGCCAACATCGTGAAATCCCATCTCTACTAAAAATAGAAAAATTAGCTGGTTGTGGTGGTGCCCACCTGTAATCCCAGCTACTCGGGAGGCTGAGTCAGGAGAATCGCTTGAACTGGGGAGACGGAGGTTGCAGTGAGCCAAGATTGTGCCACTGCACTCCAGCCTGGATGACAAGGTGAGACTTCATCTAAAAAAAAAAAAAAACAAGAAACAAATGAATAAAAACGGAATCAGCAGTAGCACAAAATTTTAAAATCAACACAGCTGAAAACAGAGACCATGAAATGAAATAGAATTGAAAAAATCATAGAGGATAAAGTAAAAAATAAAAAGATGAGAGCAATTAGAGAAATGATAGATACGGCTACAAAGATTGGTTACAAAGATCTAACATACATGATTAGTATTCCTAAAGAGCATAAAATATATTCTGGGGCTTCCTACCTAATTGAATTCTTTCAGGGCTCACCATGTTTAAATCTACAGTTAATATCTCAAGGTATTCAAATTTATGTAATAGACAGGGGAGCTTAGGTTTCTATGGAAAATAAAAAGAAATTAGAAAGTGAAAAACTTTAAGGAAGGCAAAATGGAGATTGTGGAAGAGGTATTTTAAAGCAAGTAGTTTTGACAGTAAAATGACCAAAAAAGAAAGTATTAATAATTATGAAAATGTGGTACTATTCAATGCTATCATGCTTTGAGGAAATGTCTGATCCCTGGTTTGGACATAAAGAAAGAGGAAGAAAGGAAATATTCTGAAGTCATTTGCTCACATGCCAGTTTCTCCAACTCTGATTATTGTTTCCCTATAGTTAATGTTAGATCTTTGTAGCATTAGTTCTTGCAAGCTAAACAATTTTTATACTAAGTAGGAAAAGGAACTGGTGAAAAAAGGCAACTTCTGTTTTCTGTATTCTGACAGGATGAAGAATTGGCTGGAGGTAAAAATCTCATTGAAAATCTTTGTCAGTGGGTGAGTTCTCTTTTTTTACTTCTAGGATTTTTGTATCCTCTTAGGATACAGAAAACAAAATTACCTACATTTCACAAAACTGTCCTGATCACACTTAGGAGTTTAGTAGGAAAAAGAAAATGGAAAGAAAAGGCTGAAAAACTATATTATCTTCACATGTACCTTTCTTACTTCTTTCTCAAGTTACCAGCTATTTCTTACTTCTTACACAGGTTACCAGCTCTTCCTTACCATTATTCCTACAGAAGTTCTGTAGACCAAATACAGGGTTCTAACTTACAGTTCTTCTATTTATTTATCTGTGTGACTTGGGAAAGTTTTGAAATATGTTCTAGTTTTGCCTTTGCAAAATGCAGATAATATGCACTTCATAAGGTTGTCGTGAGGACTAAACAAGATATCATGGAAAATATCTGGTTCAGAGTCTGGGGCAGAGAATGCCCTCAGTAATGTCCTGATGTTTTTTATTCAATGAAAAGAGCTCATAAGCAAGGAAATAGGATATGCCAAAAAGAATACCTCCTTCTTTGAAGGATTTAATCCATGACATCTGTTACATTACTCTATAATCTTAAAATTAGCACAGCATAGAATTCTGTGGGACATTTTGATGAATGAAAATAATTAGAAATTTTATTTTTGGTTCAAATAATGGTCCTTGAGCATATGAAAGTCTCCCTAATTCATTGGCAATGGGTTTTTAAACTCCATTGGATCTACGGCTGTGAACCTACTGTACACATCCTCTGGGCATTCTTAACAGGTTTTAACTTGGTGATAATTAATAAATTAATAATTGGTGCTAAGAGAATTTAATGTGTCATGAAAGGAGAAAAATAACAAGTAAGAAATATGTGTTTCAATAAGTGACATGCTGTAGAACAAAAGAAAAGCTTGAAGGCTGACTTGACCTTGGCTAACACACTAGAACTTTAGATAGATTACCCCCACCCCCTCAAGAGTGCCCTTCTTTTAAACACCGATGGTTGATGCTATGAACGTTATGCTTTATTATATAGTGATCTGGGAAACTCTTGAATTATTAATAATTAGTGTTTAAATGTGAAATTCACACAGAATTATACCTGCAGCCTTTAAAGGAAAAGTGATGCACATATTGCCTTTGAAAAACTTGTAGTAGAAAGTCATATTCAATATTCCAGTAATTACTCTCGTTTAGTAAGAAAGATCTCTGTGTACAATGTCCTCATCATTCTCAATAAGTTACCTAATGTTCAATACAGTTGTAGTCACCCAATAATAAAAGCTAAGAATCCATACAGTGCTTTGCAAAGGGCTCCTGCAAGTTGTTTTTCATTAAAACTATTGTTATTATTATTTAATGTCCAGAGATTGGAAATCTTTATCAGAGATTATAGGTTGTCATGTGCTTCGGACTAGAGTCATGGCCTCAGAATAGGGCTGTCCAGTGAGAATAGCACCTCTGGCATCATTACTTCCCTGGGAAAATGGAGAAAGAAGAAAGAAAGTTATATATGAAGAGAATATTGTTTTTCAGCCTTTTCTTTCCTTTTTTTTCCCTACTAAGCTCCTAAGTGTGATCAGGAATGTTTTGTGAAATTTAGGTAATTTTTGTTTTTTGTATCCTACGAGGATGAAAAGTTGGTTTGAGGTAAAAATCTCATTGAAAATCTTTGTCAGTGGGTGATTTCTCTTTCTATTTCTATGATTTTTCATGTATACAGATTACCAGCTGTGTCTACTCTCTCACCCACTGACTGATCATGTGAAAGGTTTGAGGTCCACATTGTCTACTCAACATCTCAAAGCAGGTGTCTTAAAGGAAACTTAAGTTGCCATGTCTAAAACAGAATCGAGCTCATTGTTTGGACCTCCCACCCCCATGTGTTCTCCTTTTGTGTTTCTCAACTCAGCAAATGGCACCACTAATCACTCAAGTGACTAAGCCAGGAACTGGAGGATTATTCTTACTCTGAATGTATCCTTGTACTTCAAGTCCCACTATCACAACTGACCAGTTTACTTCTTAATATATTTCAAATTGATCTGTTTCTCTTCATCTTAACTGCCACTGCCTTAAACAAGTCATCAGCATATGTCACCTGGACGACTACAGTAGCCATTTAATTGGTCTTTGTATTTCCATTCTCCCTTTCCAATCAATTCTCTGTTAACTCTAGTGATAGTTTAAAACCAAATTGGATCACATCAACAGACCTAGTTAAAATCATTGCTGTTGGGATAAAGCCTGTTTGCGTTGGCCCTGCTTATTCCTCCAGGTTGATCTGCCATCTCCTCTTCATTGGCCACATATGTCTTCTTAGAATTCTTCAGCTGTAATGTGCCATCTCACAACAGGGCTCACTTCAGTTCACTTCTATTCATCTTTCAGACCTCAGAGCAAAAGTTACCCCGGGAAGCTTTCTTAGACACTTCGGGCTCAGTGAAATACTCATTCTGTGCTTTTATTGCACTGGGTTCTTTTTCCTTCAACATTTATCACACATATACGTTGTGTGATCATTTGTTCAATATCTGTGCAGGAACCCTGTCTATTTGGCGCACCATTGTAGCTTGGTGTCTGTCATATTGTAGCTTCTCCCGCCCCTTTTTAATATTCATTCCCTAGTTTCATTTTATGGCTGTTTTCTATGTTTCATCTTCAGGGTTGGGTTGGGAAGGAAGTCAGAGCCTATTATAATTAGCCATCTTGTCAGGAACAGATAATTCCCTATTTACCTTTTATGTAATTTTCATAGTTAAAATTGTAATTACTTCAGTATGTTCCACGGTGATAGTTAATATTAGGTGTCAACTTGACTGGATTGAGGGATGCCTAGATGCCTGATATAGGATTGTTTTTGGGTGTGTCTGTAAGGGTGTTGCCAGAGGAGAGTGACATGTGAGTCAGCGGACTGGGAGAGGAAGACCTGCCCTCAATGTGGGTGGGCACCATCCAATCGGCTGCCAGTGCGGCTAGAACAAAGCAGGCAGAAGAAGGTGGTTAAGTTTGCTTGCTGAGGCTTCTGGCTCTTTTTCTTCTTCCTGTGTCGGATGCTTGCTTCCGCTTCTCTTGCCCCTGTACATCAGACTCCAGGTTCTTTTTGCTGTGGACCCTGGGACTTGCACCAGCGGCTTCCCAGGGGCTCTTGGGCCTTCAGCTGCAGACTGAAGGCTGCATTGTTAGCTTTGCTGTTTTTTAGGCTTTTGGACTTAGACTGAGCCACTACTGGCTTCTCTTGTCCCCAGTTTGCAGACGGCCTTTCATTGGACTTTGCCTTATAATTGTGTGAGGCAGTTCTCTTTAATAAACTCGCTTTTATTTATACATATATCCTATTGGTTCTGTCCCTCTGGAGCACCCTAATACATCCACTTTATTAATGTGCCACAATGTGAGATATTTCCTAAGGCAGGGAAAATGAAACAGTAGTATTTAGGATCATACACACGTTTTAACAATATAAAAAGCAATGAAATGGCTACCATAAAAGTCAGGATAGATATTACTTCTGTGGGAGGGAAGAGATTGTAATTAGTAAGTAACATGTCAGGAGCATCTGAAGTGTGACAAACTTTTTGTTTCTTGACATGAATGGTGATTAGGATGGGCCACATAATTTGTGGGGCCTGTGTGAAATAAAAATGTAGGGCCTCTGGCTTAAAAATATTTAAAAATCTCAACACAGAGACAGCAGAGGAGTAAACCAAGCATGAGACCCTTCTAAGTGTGGGTTCCTGTGTGACTGCATGCCCATGAAGTCAGCTCTGATGGTGATTGTATTAGTATTCACTCTAAAATACTTTGTTCAGCTAGATACTTATATTTTATGCATTTTCTCTGTGTTTGTTGTATTTTACAACAAAAAATATTAGAAATAATTGAATAAAAAGAAATATTGAATAAAAAGAATGAACTAGAACTCTAAATGATTACCATGAGGTGTTCTTACTGACTAGGAGGAGAAAAAAAGGATAGAAATATGAACAAATAAGGCCAGGCGTGGTGGCTCATGCATGTAATCCCAACACTTTGGGAGGTCCAGGTGGGTGGATCACGAGGTCAGGAGTTCAAGGCCAGCCTGGCCAAGATGGCGAAACCCCGTCTCTACTAAAAATACAAAAAAATTAGTTGGGCTTGGTGGCGAGTGCCTGTAATCCCAGCTACTCGGGAGGCTGGGGCAGAGAATTGCTTGAACCCCAGAGGTGGAGGTTGCAGTGAGCCAAGATTGTGCCACTGCCCTCCAGCCTGGGAGACAGAGTGAGATTCCATCTCAAAAAAAACCAAAAAAGAAATATAAACAAATATTAAAGAAATATGGGGAGTAGGAACAGTCTTAACATCTGTCGAATAGAGGACTCCAAAGGAGAGGAAAAAATAAGCAAAGAAGTATCAATATTTTAAGAAATAATAATAGAGAAATTTCCAGAATAAGAGGAAGTAGAAGCAATCTATAGATTACAAAACGGTATAGATAAAAATAAAGTTACACTTAGATAAACTGCAATAAAATGTAGAAACAACTAAGAACCAAAGAGAATTCTAAAGGCTTTTGAGGGAAGGAACAGATCACCAATAAAGGAACAAGAATAAAATTAATGTCAAACTTCTCTTTAATGATATGAGATGCAAGATCACAATGAAGTAGCATCTTCAAAGTGTTAGAGAAGAAAATCCCTTGACCTTAAAATAAACCAGTAGTCTTCTAACTTTTTGATCTAAGAATTCCTTTACACTCATTGAGGACCTTAAAGAGATTTGGTTTATGTGTATTATGTCTATCAGTATTTAATGTATTACAGATTAAAACTGAGAAAACATAAAAATAATGTTATTATTTCATATTACTTCATTTAAAAATTACTAATTATATTTTAACACAAATAATATACTTTTATGAAAAATAACTATATATTTCAAAACAAAACACAATTAGTGAGAGGACTGTCGTCGTCACTGTCTAACCTGACTCAGAACTTGATCTCTGGGAAAAGATCTGTCCCCAAGGCATTTGTCAAGAGCAATCTATGGAAATTCTTTAATATTTCAGCTGCCTGAAGCTGGGCTACCAGTTGGGGCAAACAAGCCTGGACAGATATGTAAGAGGAAAATCTGGGAAATAAGAGGTGCGTAAGAGACTTTGAAAAGTTTTGACATATTCTTTAGAATCTAGAAGGCCATGTGGATGTGCAGGGCTTTGTAAATACCCAGGAAACACCAGAGCAACAGAGAGGGCCTCAGTTTGGTTGACCTTGAGGCACTGTATAAGCAGGAAGTGAAGAGTAAGGCAGAGTTGTAACTTCCTAAGTGTTGAATGCATACCCCAACACACACCCAGAGTCCCTAGACAAGTCTAATTGCTTCTTAAAATGCTTCTGAGAAGGGGAGAACACAATTTTAGGATAAACAAAGATAACTTACATCTAGAAAATGAGTGGTCTTTTGGTGAGCAAGAGAGAATATCTGAACATAGTCAAATGTCTCTCTCTTCTCTATAAATGCTGTACAAGTGATGACTTCATTGCAGTTTACCTCTTCTCTGCCTGTACACTCTCTGGGGTAATTATAAAGGCTTCTGAAGTAAGAAAGTGGATAATGAGAAGACCCCAGGTTATCTCATAAAGCATACCCTAATGTTGGACTTCATTTTCACTAAAGTTAAAAACAGTAAACAAAAGCAAGCAAATGAAATAAACCATCTAATCACCTTTAAAGCATAAAAATGGACTCCAGGGTGCAGTAAAATCTAGGACAACAGTGTTTTAGGATATAATATTAAGAAAAATAAATAATGATGCTGAAAGCACAATGTAAATAAAACCTGTTTCGAAACAAAAGGCTAAGACTAAATAGAAAATAAAAACTCAGGCAGTCTGGGGAACACAAGAAATACACCATTAAGCTGAGTGAGTTATGAATAAGGAGAAATTCACCATCTGCTTGGGAAGCTTTTTCAATTTAGGACTGATAAAACTAAGCCCTGTCATTTAAGGGTTAATCCTTAGAAAAAACAAACCTTTATCAATATAGCTGTTTTGCTCTGTCAATTCTCTTTCCAAGGGTGGCACTGAGAGTGTGAATGGTGTGAAAAGAGGTCACGAGTATCTCCCAATATAAGTTGGCTGTGTTCCAACCCAAATCTCATCTTGAATTGTAATCCCCATAATCCCCATGTATCATGGGATGGACCTGGTGGGATGTAATTGAATCATGGGGTGGTTCCTCCATGCTGTTCTCATGATAGTGAATGAGTTCTCACGAGATCTGATGGTTTTATAAGTGTCTGGCATTTCCTCTGCTGGTTCTCATTCTCTTTCCTGTGAAAAGGTGCTTTCTGCCATTTTTGTAAGTTTCCTGAGGCCTCCCCAGCAACGCGGAACTGTGAGTCAATTAAACCTCTTTTCTTTATAAATTACCCAGTCTCAGGTATTTCTTCACAGCAGTGTGAAAATGGACTAATACACTCCCTAAATTAGTAATGTAAGTTTGTCATGTTTTTATGGGGCCTACTGTGCTTTTGATCATTTTTAGTCCTATTATGAATAGGACTGGGGGAGGAAGCCCTATAGAAGGAAGAGTGGATTCATGTTATAATTTTTTCATCCTGTTGCCTAATCTTAGACTTGTCCTATTTGTGAAGCATTACCATTTTTGGAGTTTAGAAAACAATCGAGGTAAATCCCTTAAGTTCACTTCCTGCTGGTTAGGTGTAGGAACCCATGTATGCCTTCCCTTGCTCAAGTAGGAGTTAAGTATATTTGGGCCTGATCCACTCTTATGAACTGAGCACCCAGAAGCAGATGAAGCAATAAACAGATAAAAAACCAAATTAACATCCCCAGGTAACACCACTATCAAGTACAGAAAAATGGTTTATAACTGGTTTAGTGAAAGTAGTTATTACTGTTTTTCAAATTCAGCTAAGCACCAACATCGTACCAGACACTGATCTAGGTGCTTGCACATATATTATTTCATTACATTCTTAGTATTTTTATCCCCTCAAAGTTCCAATGGGAAATTAAATGATAGTGTAAACAATCTGTAGCTAATATTGCTGCCAAATGCTTAGAGAAAATTCAGGCTTTACTGAATGGTTTATTTCAAGATTGAGCTGAACAAATCTCAAATGGTTTTCTTTTCCAATTTAGATTTTTTGTTTGTTTGTTTTTGTTTTGTCTCTTTCCTTGGATCTCCCACAAAAGGTCTCACATCTGAGAATTTGTCATCCCAAGCACTGGAAAAATGCAGATACTTTTGAAAAGGACAAATTCTGCAAAGACACCAGGACTCATCTACCCTTGTCAAAAAGTCTTTTTAATACATTGATTCAGCTAAAAAGTTTGCAACTGTTAACTCCTCTTTGAAATTTACAAGCTGCTTTAAAATCCCTAAGAAAAAACAGCTGGGTGTGTGGATGCATATAATATTTTATGACATCCCCAAAGTGAAATTCTAAGTCACCCATCCAGATAAGATGTTAACAGAGGGGCCAAGGTCAAGATCAGGCATATGAATCCAGATGACTGGACCATAACATATGTTTGTAGACCCATCCCAACTCCAGACAGACAGTTTTTCTAACAGCTGCCAAGTGAGATGACTTACTCCTTCAGTTTTTAATGCTTACTTCAGATGATTATACAAAAAGGCATGTATGAGGCATTATTGTGATGGTTAATTTTAGGTGTGAAGTTGATTTAAGTGTGACTGGATTAAGGAATACGTAGAGAACTTGTAAAGCATTATTTTTGGGTGTGTCTGTGATTATATTTCCAGAGGAGACTGGTGTGTGAGTTTGATTGGATTAAGTGCGGAAGATCTACTCTTAATGTAGACCAAGATAGAACAAAAACAGAGGAAAGGCAAATTGGTCTCTCTTCTGGAGCTGGGATACACATTTCTTATTCTGCCTTGGGGTGTCAGAACTCCAGGCTGTCTGGCCTTTGCAGTCCAGGACTTGGGTAGCCTCCTGGATTCCCAGGCATTTGGATTTGGACTGAGCCATGCTACCAGCATCTCAGGGTCTCTTGCTTGCAGACAGCTGTCATGGGACTTTTCAGCCTCCATAACTGTAGGAGCCAATTCCCCTAATAAATACCTGCTCACCTCTCTCTCTCTCCTTCTTCAGTTGGTTTTGTCTCTCTAAAGAACCCTAAGACAAAAAACTGGTATGGAGAAGTGGGGCTGTTGCTATAACAAATACCTAAAAATATATAATTAACTTCGGAACTGTGTAATGAGTAGAGGCTGGAAGAATTTGGAGGAGCAGGCTAGAAAAAAACCTAGATTGTCATGAATGAAGTGTTACTCTTCAGGGCAATTCTGGTGAGGGATTAGAAGACCCCAGAACTAAAGACAGTCTAAGTATTCTTAGGAATCACTCATGTGGTCCTGGTCAGAATGTTGGTAGAAATATAGACAGTAAAGCTCATTCTGATGAGGTCTTAGACAAAAATGAGAAACAAGGTATTGGAAACTGGAGTCAACGCCATCCTTGTAATATAGTTGCAAATAACTTGGCTGAATTGTGTTCCATGCCTTTAGGGCTTTATGGAATGCAGACCTTAAGAGCAATGAACTAGGATATCTGGCAGAAGAAATATCTAAACAGCAAAGCATTCAGGCTGTTGTGTGGCTACTTTTAACCACACACAGATGTGAGAGGACATAAATAACTTAAAGATGGAATTTATAATTAGAAAAGAAGCAGATCAGAAAAATATGGAAAATTCACAGCCTGGCCAGGTAAAGAGTAAAAAAGCATGGTTAGGAGAGAATACTAAGGGTGTGGCCAAGCAAACATTTGCTAAAGAGGTTAGCACAGACAGAAGGAAGCCAGGTGTCATTCAGCAAGACAATGGGAGAAACACCCCAAAGTTATTTCAGAGATCTTTGAGGCTGCTCCTCCCATCACAGGCCCAGAGCTCTAGGAGGACAAGATGGTTTCAAGGAATGGGCCTGGAGCATCCATGAGCTTACTGCCCAGGGCCTCCTTGGGACTGTGATTCTGCATTTCAGCACAGCACCCTTCAGCCACCCCAGCCATGACTCAAGAGGGCCCAGGTGTGGCTCAGGCTGCCACTCTGGATGGCACAAGTGGTGAGTCTTGGTGGCATCCATGTGGCGTTAAATCTGAAAGGTCTTAGGATGTAAGAGACATAAGGGGCTGGCTACCTCCACCCAGATTGTAAAAGATGTCACAGATAGTGTGGGGGTCCATGCAGAAACTTGCCCAGGGATGGAGCTGCCACAAAGCATCCCTAATAGGGTAATGCCTAGTGAAGCGTGGGAATGGGACTGCCACTGAGACCTCAGAGCTCTAGGGCCACCAGTGTCCAACTCCAGCCTGGGACAGCCACAGGCACAAGACTCCAACCTTAGAGAGCTCAAGTGTGGACTGAGACCACCAAAGCCATAGGAGCAGGGGTGCCCAGGCTGCCCAAGGCTTTGGGTGCCCAGCTACTCCCCAGGATGCCTAGGATGCAGAATATGCAATCAAAGGAGATTATTCTGGAACTTTAAAACTTAATGTTGATTTTCTTTTTGGGTTTTGGACTCATTTGGGACCTGTTACTTCTGTCACCTTGCATTTTTCTCCCTTTTGGAATGGGAATGTCTATCCTATGCTTATCCTATTCTTGTATTTTGGAAGTAGATGACTTGTTTTGATTTCATAGATGAAGGAAATTTGCTTCAGTATGAATCATGCCTTGAGTCTCACCCCTATCTGATTTAGATGAGACTTTAGACTTTTGAGCTGATGCTGAAACAAGACTTTTGGAATGATTGTGATGGAATGAATGTATTTTGTATGTGAGAAGGACATAACTTTTTTTTTGTCAGGGGGTGGGGGGCAGGGGTGGATTGTTATGGTTTAAATGTTTCCTCCAAACCGTTTCAAATGTGATTGCAATTGTGACAGTATTAAGAGTGGGACCTTTAAGAGGTGATCAGGTCACCTAATGAGCCAAAGCCTTCATGAATGGATTAATGCCATTGTTGTAGGAGTAGGTTAGTTATTGTGGAGGTTTGGACCCCTTTTTCTCTTGTTCTCATGTGCTCACTTGCCATTCTACTGCCCCTATCAGATGACTCTCGGCAGATGACAGTGCCATGCTCTTGGACTTCCCAGTCTTCAGAACTACAAGCCAAAGAAATTTCTATTCATTACAAATTATCCATTGGCATTCTGTGATAGCAGCAGAAAACAGACTAAGACAATGATACTTCAAAGACAGGGTCAGGTTCAAAACCTGAAGGCATTTATGGAATCCAGTGTGAGGACAGGAGTAAAAGGGACAACAAGAGATTCCTGCCTTAAACATTAGGACCCTTCACTTCCCATCCTCAGTCAGCACTGAAGGCAGGGATTGGGAGGCCCTTGCTCCCCTCCCTCCCTACTTCATATGATACAATTTCAGCTGGTTCTGAATGTTTGATGAATGTTCTCAGTGATACCATCTGACTGTCAGGATGTTTTCTTGGGGGGCAAAATGCCCTTTGAATTCAGCTGACACCAATGGGATAGCTGACAGCTGGGGGGAAACAGGAAGCACTCGTTGCAGAGATTGATGGATGGCAGCACAGGCACCGATAGGTGCTTTAGCAGGACAGGATGAAGGCCTCGGGGTCCACTGCTGCCTCCTCTCCAGGGTGAGAACACTGGTTCCCACTATGTGCAATTGAGAAGCACAACTCCAAGGCAGAGGAAGAGGATTTATCGCTGGTGAAAGTGTGCCTCATAGGATTGGTACTCTAAAACAAAAATGGGATTCTCAGCAGTACATAAGCAAGTATGGGAGCATGGGACTGAGGAACTTTTTATTTTGAGAGCAAGAACACAGTTTTGGATGTGTGTATGTGTCTTATTTTTTACCTGTTTGAAACAGAGTCTTGCTCTGTCACACAGGCTGGAGTTCAGTGTCACAATCATGGCTTGCTGCAGCCTTGACCTCCTGGGCTGAAACAATCCTCCCACTTCGGCCTCCTGAGTAGCTGGGACTATAGGCATGTGCCACCATGCCTTCCTAATTATTTATTTATTTATTTATTTTTGTAGAGATGACAGCTTACTATTTTGCCCAGGCTGACCTCAAGTGATCCTCCTGCCTTGGCCTCCCAAAGTGCTGGGATTATAGGCATGAGCCACTGCACTTGGCCTATATGTGTTTTACCATGGTAAAATATATATAGCATAACAATTTCCACCTCAGAAATTTTTAAGTGTACAGTTCAGTAGTATTAAGCACATTTACATTCTTGTGCAACCATCACCACCACACATCTTCAGAACATTTTTATCATTTTGAACTCCATACTCATTAAACAATAACTCCCCACTCTTTCCTCTCCTCAGTAATATATAATAACAAGTATTTTTCTTTGTCTTTATGAATTTGACTACTCCAAATATGTCATATAAGTGGAATTGTGCAATATTTGTCCTTTTTTTTTTCTTTGAGACAGGGTCTCACTCCTGTTGCCCAGGCTGGAGGGCAGTGGCATGATCTTGGCTTACTACAGCCTCAAACTCCTGAGCTCAGGTGATTCTGCCACCTCAGCCTTGCGAGTAGCTGGTTACTACAGGCACGTGCCAGCACACCCCACTAATTTGTTGTATTTTTAGTAGAGACGAGGTTTTGCCACGTTTCTCAGGCTGGTCTCTAACCTTGGGCTGAAGCCATCCACCCACCTTTGTCTCCCAAAGTGGTGGGATTATAGGCATGAACCACTGTGCTTGGCCAATATTTGTCCTTTTATGTCTGGCTTATTTCACTTGACATAATGTCTTCAAGGTTCATCCATGTCGCCACATGTATCAGAATTTTCTTCCTTTCTAAGGTTGAATAATATTCCGTTGTATGTATGCACCACATTTTGTTCATCTATTCATTCACTGATACACATTTTGGTTGTTTCCACCTTTTGGCTATTGTGAATAACAACACTGCTATGAAGATGGGTTTGCAAATATCTGTTTGAGAGCCTTGTGTTTTTGTCTTAAAAAATTAGCTGCTATCTACAGTTTGTTTAGGGTTAAAACAGTATTTACTCTTAACAGGTTAGTGTTTTCATCCTTGAGCATTGTACCAGCATGAGAGAAAGGAAGATCTTTTCAAACGTTTCACTGGAAAAAGTGGACATGACCTGGCAGACTGAAGCATAGCATCTGTAACTTAATGCTAGTTAAAAAAAAAATCTTCTGACGGAAAAAAATCTTTCTTAGATTATTACGCTGCCAAACTTTAGAAAGTGTTGGTTGGTTTGAGTTTCTAAATCCTCACTAATTTCTTGACTTTACTTTCGGTGTTTCAGGAGACAGCCAGAGTTCCTGTGCCCAGGTATAAGTGCCCAGCAGTTCTTGCTTTGGGCCTGTGGGCAACCTTTGTTAGAAAGTAAGAACTCTGCTTGTTTTATTTACCCATACTTTGCAGAGAGGAGAATTGAGGTGGCAGTGATGGAAGGAAACAATTACAGTGACTTTTGTACGTGGTTAGAAGAGTGAAGCTGAAACTTAGGAAAGTGCTAATTTTGAGTGAAAGCCCGGCAGGGAAGTGGAAGTGAGAAAGCTGCATCTACCAGTTCTGCCTGTGGAGTATTTTCTTTAGGCTACAAAGCTAACGTGATGGAGAGCTCCCTATGAATTTAGGGATTTCTGTACATTTTTAAACTGGAGTAACTAGTTCCTTTTCTTTTTGGTATAATGTATTCATTTCACTATTTTAAAGGGAGTTAAGGTTTTGGACATTCGCTTCTGGCTTGCTATTGTTGATATGGAGAGAAACTGTCGAGATAGTTTCTCGCCCATGAAAATCCACACCAATTGAATACACTGTAAAGTAGGCCATGAGGATCACAGAAATCATGGGAAAAACATCTGAGAAATAAAAAGCTGTCTAGCTGAGTGCAGTGGCTCATGCCTGTAATCACAGCTCTTTGGGAGGCTGAGGCAGGAGGATGGCTTCAGCCCAGGAGATCAAGACCAACCTGGGAAACATGATGAGACTCTGTCTCTACAAAAAAATAAGAAATTATCCAGGTGTGGTGGTCCATGCCTGTAGTCCCAGCTACTTGGGAGGCTGAAGTGGAAGGATATTTTGAGCCCCCAAATTCAAGGTGGCTGTGCCTGTATTAGGGTTCTCTAGAGGGACAGAACTAATGGAATAGATACATATGTAAAGGGGAGTTTATTAATTATTAACTCGCACGATCACAAGGTCTCACAATAGGCTATCTGCAGGCTGAGGAGCAAAGAGAGCCAGTTCAATTTCCCAAACTGAAGAACTTGGAGTCCGATGTTTGAGGGCAGGAAGCATCCAGCACGGGAGAAAGATGTAGGCTGGGAGGTTAGGCCAGTCTCTCTTTTCACATTTTTCTGCCTGCTTATATTCTAGCTGTGCTGACAACTGATTAGATTTTGCCCAACCAGATTAAGGGTGGGTCTGCCTTTCCCAGCCCACTGACTCAAATGTTAATCTCCTTTGGCAACACCCTCCTAGACACACCCAGGATCAATACTTTGTATCCTTCAATCCGATCAAGTTGACACTCAGTATTAACTATCACAGTGCCACTGCACCCTGCACTCTGGGCAAGCTATTGAGACCCTTCCTGTTTCAAAAAAAGAAAAGTGGCAACGGGACACAGCTGGACAGAGAATGACTTTGACGAGCTGACAGAAGCAGGCTTCAGAAGGTCGGTAATAACAATCTTCTCTGAGCTAAAGGAGCATGTTCTAACGCATCGCAAGGAAGCTAACACCTTGAGAAAAGGTTAGATGAATGGCTAACTAGAATAAATAACCTGATGGAGCTGAAAACCATGGCATGACAACTTTGTGATGCATGCACAAGCTTCAATAGCTGATTCGATCAAGTGGAAGAAAGGATGTCAGTGATTGAAGATCAAATTAATGAAATAAAGTGAGAAGACAAGATTAGAGAAAAAAGAGTAAAAAGAAACGAACAAAGCCTCCAATAAATATGGGACTATGTGAAAAGACCAAATCTACCTTTGAGTGGTGTACCTGAAAGTGACGGGGAGAATGGAACCAAGTTGGAAAACACTCTTCAGGATATTATACAGGGGAAATTCCCCAACCTAGCAAGGCAGGCCCACATTCAAATTCAGGAAATACAGAGAACACCTCAAAGATACTCCCCGAGAAGAGTAACCCCAAGACACATAACTGTCAGATTCACCAAGGTTGAAATGAAGGAAAAAGTGTTAAGGGCAGCCAGAGAGAAAGGTCGGGTAACCCACAAAGGGAAGCCCATCAGACTAACAGTGGATCTCTCGGCAGAACCCCTGCAAGCCAGAAGAGAGTGGGGGCCAATAGTCAACATTCTTAAAGAAAAGTTTCAGCCCAGAATTTCCTATCCAGCCAAACTAATTTTCATAAGCAAAGGAGAAATAAAATCCTTTACAGACAAGCAAATGCTGAGAGATTTTGTCACTGCCAGGCCTGCCTTACAAGAACTCCTGAAGGAAGCACTAAATATGGAAAGGAAAAACCAGTACCAGCACTACAAAAACATGCCAAATGGTAAAGGCCATCGATGCTGTGAAGAAACTGGATCAATTAATGGGCAAAATAACCAGCTAACATCATAATGACAGGATCAAATTCACACAAAACAATATTAACCTTAAATGTAAATGGGCTAAATGCCCCAATTAAAAGACACAGACAGGCAAATTGGATAAAGAGTCAAGACCCATTAGCGCACTGTATTCAGGAGACCCATCTCATGTACAGAGACACACATAGGCTCAAAATAAAGGGATGGAGGAAGATCTACCAAGCCAATGAAAAAAGCGGGGGTTTCAATCCTAGTCTCTGATTAAACAGACTTTAAGCCAACAAACATCAAAAGAGACAAAGAAGGCCATTATGTAATGGTAAAGGGATCAATTCAACAAGAAGAGCTAACTATCCTAAATATATATGCAAACCAAGTCCTTAGGGACCTACAAAGAGACTTAGACTCTCACACAATAATAATGGGAGACTTTAACACACCACTGTAAATATTACACAGATCAATGAGACAGAAGGTTAACAAGGATATCCAGAACTTGAACTCAGCTCTGCACCCAGCCAACCTAATAGACATCTGCAGAACTCTCTACCCCAAATCAACAGAATATACATTCTTCTCAGCACCACATCGCACTTATTCTAAAATTGACCACGTAATTGGAAGTAAAGCACTCCTCAGCAAATGTAAAAGAACAGAAATCACAACAAAGTGTGTCTCAGACCACAGTGCAATCAAATTAAAACTCAGGGTTAAGAAACTCACTCAAAACCACACAACTACATGGAAACAGAACAACTTGATCCTGAATGACTACTGGACAATTAATGAAATAAAGGCAGAAATAAAGATGTTCTTTGAAACCAATGAGAACAAAGACACAACGTACTAGAATCTCTGGGACACATTTAAAGCAGTATGTAGAGGGAAATTTGTAGCACTAAATGCCCACAAGAGAAAGCAGAAAAGATCTAAAATTGACACCCTAACATCACCATTAAAAGAACTAGAGAAGCAAGAGCAAACAAATTCAAAAGCTAGCAGAAGCCAAGAAATAACTAAGATCAGAGCAGAACTGAAGGAGATAGAGACACAAAAAACCCTTCAAAAAATCAATGAATCCAGGAGCTGGTTTTTTGAAAGGATCAACAAAATAGATAGACTGCTAGCAAGACTAATAAAGAAAAGAGAGAAGAAACAAATAGATGCAATAAAAAATGATAAAGGGGATATCACCACCGATCCCACAGGAATACAAACTACCATCAGAGAATACTATAAACACCTGTATGCAAATAAACTAGAAAATCTAGAAGAAATGGATAAATTCCAGGACATATACACCCTCCCAAGACTAAACCAGGAAGAAGCTGAATCTCTGAATAGACCAATAATAGGTTCTGAAATTGAGGCAATAATTAATAGCCTACCAGCCAAAAAAAGTCCAGGACCAGACGGATTCACAGCCAAATTCTACCAGAGGTATAACAAAGAGGAGCTGGTACCATTCTTTCTGAAACTATTCCAATCCATAGTAAAAGAGAGAATCCTCCCTAACTCATTTTATGAGGCCAGCATCAGCCTGATACTAAAGCCTGGCAGAGACACAACAAAAAAAGAGAATTTTAGACCAATATCCCTGATGAACATTGATGCGAAAATCCTCAATAAAGTACTGGCAAACCAAATACAGCAGCATATCAAAAAGCTTATCCAACATGATCAAGTGGGCTTCATCCCTGGGATGGAAGGCTGGTTCAGCATACACAAATCAATAAAGACAATCCATCACATAAACAGAACCAATGACAAAAAGCACATGATTATCTCAATAGATGCAGAAAAGGGCTTTGACAAAATTCAACAGCCCTTCATGCTAAAAACTCTCAATAAACTAGGTATTGATGGGATGTATCTCAAAATAATAAGAGCTATTTATGACAAACCCACAGCCAATATCATACTGAATGGGCAAAAACTGGAAGCATTCCCTTTGAAAACTGGCACAAGACAAGGATGCCCTCTCTCTCCGCTCCTATTCAACATAGTGTTGGAAGTTCTGGCCAGGGCAATCAGGCAAGAGAAAGAAATAAAGGGTATTCAATTAGGAAAAGAGGAAGTCAAATTGTCCCTGTTTGCAGATGACATGATTGTATATTTAGAAAACCCCATCATCTCAGCCCAAAATCTCCTTAAGCTGATAAGCAACTTCAGCAAAGTCTCAGGATACAAAATCAATGTGCAAAAAATCACAAGCATTCCTATACACCAATAACAGACAAACAGAGAGCCAAATCATGAGTGGACTCCCATTCACAGTTGCTACAAAGAGAATAAAATACCTAGGAATCATACGTACAAGGGATGTGAAGGACCTCTACAAGGAGAACTACAAACCACTGCTCAATGAAATAAAAGAGGACACAAACAAATGGAAAAACATTCCATGCTCATGGATAGGAAGAATCAATATTGTGAAAATGGTCATAGTACCCAATGTAATTTATAGATTCAATGCCATCCCCATCAAGCCACCAATGACTTTCTTCATAGTATTGGAAAATCTACTTTGAAGTTCACATGGAACCACAAAAGAGCCTGCATTGCCAAGACAATCCTAAGCCAAAAGAATGAAGCTGGAGGCATCACACTACCTGACTTCAAACTATACTACAAGGCTACAGTAAGCAAAACAGCATGGTACTGGTACTAAAACAGATATATAGACCAACGGAACAGAACAGATGCCTCAGAAAAAACACCACACATCTACAACCATCTGATCTTCAACAAACCTGACAAAAAAAGAAATGGGGAAAGGATTTCATATTTAATAAATGGTGCTGGGAAAACTGGCTGGCCATATGTAGAAAGCTAAAACTGGGTCCCTTCTTTATACCTTATACAAAAATTAATTCAAGATGGATTAAAGACTTAAATGTTAGACCTAAAACCATAAAAACCCTAGAAGAAAACCTAGGCAATAACATTCAGGACATAGTCATGGGCAAGGACCTCATGACTAAAACACCAAAAGCAATGGCAACAAAAGCCAAAATAGACAAATGGGATCTAATTAAACTAAAGAGCTTCTGCACAGCAAAGGAAACTACCATCAGAGTGAACAGGCAACCTACAGAATGGGAGAAAATTTTTGCAATCTACCCATCTGACAAAGGGCTAATGTCCAGAATCTACAAAGAACTTAAACAAATTTACAAGAAAAAAACAACCCCATTGAAAAGTGGGCAAAGGATATGAACAGACACTTCTGTAAAGAAGACATTTATGCAGCCAACAGACACATGAAAAAATGCTCATCATCACTAGTCATCAGAGAAATGCA
Source organism: Pan paniscus (assembly GCF_029289425.2). Classification (NCBI taxonomy): domain Eukaryota; kingdom Metazoa; phylum Chordata; class Mammalia; order Primates; family Hominidae; genus Pan; species Pan paniscus. The sequence continues at coordinate 108,904,847 of NC_073253.2, forward strand.
AATCAAAACTATAATGTGATACCATCTCATACCAGTTAGAATGGCAATCATTAAAAAGTCAGGAAACAACAGATGCTGGAGAGGATTTGGAGAAATAGGAATGCTTTTACACAGTTGGTGGGAGTGTAAATTAGTTTAACCTTTGTGGAAGACAGTGTGGCGATTCCTCAGGGATCTAGAACTAGAAATACATTTGACCCAGCAATCCCATTAAACCCAAAGGATTATAAATCTTGCTACTATAAAGACAAATGAACACGTATGTTTATTGCAGCACTATTCGCAATCGCAAAGATTTGGAACCAACCCAAATGTCCATCAATGATAGACTGGATTAAGAAAATGTCACACATATATACCATGGAGTACTATGCAGCCATAAAAAAGGATGCGTTCATGCCCTTTGCAGGGACAGGGGTGAAGCTGAAAACCATCATTCTGAGCAAACTATCACAAGGACAGAAAACCAAACACCACATGTTCTCACTCATAGGTGGGAATTGGGCAATGAGAACACTTGGACACAGGGTGGGGAACATTACACACTGGGCCTGTTGAGGGTTGGGGGCTGGGGGAATGATAGCATTAGGAGAAATACCTAATGTAAATGACAAGTTGATGAGCAAACCACCATGGCACATGTATACCTATGTAACAATCCTGCACATTGTGCACATATACCCTAGAACTTAGAGTATAATAAAACAAAACAAAAAAACCCACAAAAATTTAAAAAAAAAGAAAAGTGACCTAAAAAGCAAACTGTTGTTAAATGATGGAAATAAGATGAAAAGCATACCATTTTCTGGCATTAATTTATTTATTCTTTGTAGTTTTATCTCCATAGTAAAGGCTTATTGTAACCAAAAGATGGTCCGGCTGCTCTCCACTTGTAGAAGAAAAAGCCAAAATGACAAGAGTGAGGGGTGATAAAAAGAGTGAATTTTATTATCTGTTGCCAGAAGTGGGGAAGAGGCCAGAATCCTTTCTGAAAATTGCCACCTTTCCAATTTCTGAAGAGAGGGCAGGGGTTTTAAGAAGGGGACTTGGAATACAGGGGAGGAAAGGAGGGGCTAAGAGGTGCCAGGTGGCGTGACTCACTCCAATGGCTTATCTTGAATTCTTGTTCCATCTGGTGAAGGGGCCGGCTCCATCGTGGACCTAACTAGGTTACAGATTAATTGCTGTCAATTTTGCTGTTAATTTCTAGCTGGGAGTGAGCTCCGCCCTCGAAGTATCTTCAGCTGGGGAGAGAGTTCTGGCGGTGCCTAGGTTGTGTCAGAATTCGGCCCTTGAAGCTTCTAAGGAAATATATGACCAGCTAAGTGGGCATGGTGTGAGCCTAAGAAACATCCAGGTAAATAAATGTGCATATGGCATGAGAGCATAAGGTGGGTTGAAAGGGAAGGGAGTGGAGTTTTAAAGCACATTCCAAGGCTGTATTTCCGGACAAAAGAAAACACATCCATAGTTTGTCTCAAAGCTATGTTTTGAGACTGGGGAAAAGGAGGAAAGAAAAAAAGTTTTAAAATGCAATTTGAAGCTAAGCTGCTCGGTTACATTAGGTGTACCTGTTATTAAGCGAGTGAGTGTCCAAGTTAACAGCTCATACACTGCATAAGGGATAAACTCTCTAAGGTTGAATAGGAAAAACTTTTAAAGAAAAAAGGTAGCAGCAATATTTGCATGTAAGAATCAGAAAATGTACGTACTTACAGCTGTTAAGTGTGACTACAACTGAGATGTTACTGGAAAGGGGTCCTGATCCAGACCCCAAGAGAGGGTTCTTGGACCTTAATCAAGAAAGAATTTGGGGTGAATTCATAGAGTAAATCAAAAGCAAGTTTATTAGAGAAATAAAGAAGCAAAAGAATGTCTACTCCATAAGCAGAGCAGTGGAATGGTCTGTTCGACTGAGTAGTAATTTCTTGATTATATACTAAACGAGGGGTAGATTATTCATGAGTGTTCCAAGAAAGGGGCAGTTTAGGGCTTCTGACACTTTTAGATCATATAGGGTAACTTCTGGACATTGCCATGGCATTTGTAAACTGTCACAGTACTGATGGGTTTTTTTTTTTTAGCATGCTAATACCTTATAATTAGTATATAATGAATAGGGAGGATGACCAGAGTTCACTTTCATCTTGGTTTTGGTGGGTTTTGGCTGGCTTGTTTACCAGATCTTGTTTTATCCGCAGGGTCTTTATGACCTGTACCTTGTGATATCAACCCTGCCAACCTCCTGTCTCATCCTGAGACTAAGAATGCCTAAACTCCCGGGAACGCAGCTCAGTAGGTCTCACCTTGTTTTACCCAGCCCCTATTCAGGATGGAGTTACTCTGGTTCAAACGCCTCTGACAGAGGTAACATTCATTTTTAAAAGCCATGCTTTTCTTTTTTGCCTTTCCATGTATTTTTCTTCTACATCCTGAGGGATTCATATGGCTGGGGATAGAGGTAAAGTTAAAGGATTGTTACAGTGGAAATATAAAGAGAAAGAAAGAATTTGTGTTCAGTTTCTGGTATTTCAAACAGGATTTTGCATTAAGGCAATAAGCTTGCAAGACAGACATTATTGAGGATGGACCATTTTTCTCAATTTCCTCAAATTTTATACACATCAAGAACCAAACAGGGAGGATTTTGATCAGTATCGTTTCTTCCACAAAGATTAAAAAAAAATACCCCCTTTGATATTGTGAAGTATATCTGTGGTCTCTGTCTGATATCCTGAGATACAACTCCTAAAATCCTTGAAATCCCCAGAGTAGTAGGTGTGTTTATGTATGCCGATGAGTTGACTGATGGCTGGAGGCTCCTGGGTGACCTCAGGATGGGGACTGATTGCCATGGGAACCAACTATGTGATGAGAGGTTGGAACTTTCAGTCATACCTACCAGTCAAACCTGAAGAGGGGATTGTGGGAACCCTGATATATAGCTGATAGGTTAGAAGCACAGGTAAAACAACATGAGGCTTACAAGTGTCATCTGAAGTCAGGGGCAGTCTTGTGAGGGCTGAGCCCTCAACCTGTGGGATTCGATGCTATCTCCAGGTAGACAGCGTCACAATCTAATTGAATTAGAGGACACCCAGGTGGTGTCCACTGCAGAACTGATTGGTCGGTTGGTGTTGGGGGAACAATCCCCACACATTTGGTCATAGAAGCATTCTGTGTTGTGAGAGTAGAGAGTTGTGGGAGAAAAAACAGTTTGCTTTTCTGCACATCCTCATACACAAAGAATAGAAGAAATGAAATCCTCTTGTCCTGAAAAATTGTAGGATAAGGAAAGAAGAAAGGCAGAGTAGATGGGGGTGAGAGACATCCCAATCCCTCCTCTGTGGGCTAAAAGATATGAGGATCAGCTGAGGGAAAGGCCAAAGGCCAGGAGCGAGCCCTATCCTCAATTGGCATTTTGGTGTTGGGGCTAGGGGATTATTTGTAAATGTCTCCTGATTTGTGGTGGTGGCCACATCAAATTAAATGGTTGGCTGAGTGGTTTTAGACACAGAAGGGGTGCCTAAGCTTAGCTTCCCCCGCCCCCTACTTTGGTTAACGGGTAGCATAGACAAAATCCAGGAAGGACATGAAATTTAACCGAGGCAGTCACTCTAGGCTGTGCTAGTGGAAAGGGTGTCTTTGCAGTGTAGCCGAAGGATCATACAGGCCATGCAGCAGACTTCCAGTAGCCAAGAAAAGCAGTGATCACTGCCAGGCCTGGATCAGCCAAAGAGACCATTAATGGAAAAACCAAATTATGTGCAATGTTTTAAAGAAGTTTTTGCTGAGTCAGTATGAATGATCATGGCTCGGGGAATAGTCTCAAGAGGTCCTGAGGTGCTTGGGTTACAGCTTGGTTTTATACATTTTAGGGAGACATGAGTTACAGGCAAAGACATAAGTCGATACATGGAAGGTACACATTTGGCCCCAAATGGGAGGACATCTCCAAGTATGGAATATTTCCATGCAGTGGCATACAAGTCATAGGTGGGTTTTGGATATTCTTTAGTTAATTGGTTGAGAGAGTTAAACTATCATCTGGAAACATGAAGTCAGTAGTAAGGTGTGCTTGATTTAAGAGGTTTATGGGAGCAAAGGCCCTTGTTATGTAGATAAAGCCTCATAGGTATCAGCCCTCAGCGAGAATAGATGGTAAATGTCACTTTTCAGATCTTGAAAGGTGTCAGAGTCTTAAGTAATCTCTTATATATTCAGGAAAGGCCTAAAAATGGAAGCCCTGGCTGTATTAATGGAGATTCTCTACAGGTACAAGTTTTCCCTACGAAAGATAACTTTGCAGGCCCATTTCAAAATACATCAATAAAATGTATTTTGGGGTAAAGTATTTTGATTTGCTTCAGAGTCTGCTGTCAGGTGATGCTATTTTAGAGTCAGGTTGAAAAGTAAGCCGTGTTATACTGGGTTAATAAAAAAAACCCATTTACTGGCCAGGTGCAGTGAATCACACCTGTAATCCCAGCACTTTGGGAGGCCAAGGCAGGCGAATCACTTGAGGTCAGGAGTTTAAGACCAGCCTGGCCAACATGGTGAAACCCCGTCTCTACTAAAAATACAAAAATTTGCCGGGCGTGGTGACGCATGCATGTAATCCCAGCTACTCAGGAGGCTGAGGCAGGAGAATCGCTTGAACCCGTGAGGTACAGGTTGCAGTGAGCTGAGATTGTGCCATTGCCCTCCAGCCTGTGTGACAAGAGCAAAACACCGTCTCAAAACAAACAACAATAGCAACAAAAACCATTTACCAAGACGTTATGGTTTGTAGGGTGTGACTTCATCCTGACCTTGCATGGCCTTAGGTCTTGTTTATAATTTGGTAGTTTATTGCCATAAAGAGTCTGTTATGTCAGCCTTTTGAGCGCTATTTTAACCTTAATGCTGGTCAATTGTGCATAAACTCCAAAAGGGAAAGGGTATAACGAGGTACTTCCGACCTCCTTTCTTGTCATGGCTGGAAATTCAGTTTTTCAGGTTTCTTGGGGTCTCCTTGGCCAAGAGGAGATCCATGCAGTAGGTTGGGGGCTTAGGATTTTATTTGTTGGTTTTTAAGACCAAATCACAAATTACACCAAGCACTGACTGGTACTGTAACTGGCCAAGGAAGAAGGGACCAGGCTGACTAGGGGGGGTTGATGTAGAGGTCAGAGAAGCCAGAGGGCACCACCCAATCCCAGATCCAAGATCCCCTTCTCCACTGCCCCTCACACAACTACATGCCATCTTAGGGTGGGGGTAGTGGGTGGGAGGAGCTTGGAAAGCCTGGGCATGGTCCTAGCCTGGTAAGTCCCAGAAGTCTGGCTGTATCTGTCTCCTGCATGATGCAAGCCAGGGGCTCTGCCTTGCAGCCTTCAAAAGAGATAAGTCAATTCAAGAGAGTTCAGAGTATGGTCTCAGACAGAAAATTACTAGATTGAATTAAAGGGTAAATGTTTTCCCTCTGCTACTAACTGGTGGGTACTTGTGCAAATGATCAGAAGAGTTCTACTAAAAAGGTACATTTTCTCTGCCTGTCTGACTGAAGAGTGAGAAATTTACATCCATGCAAGGGCACAGCAAGAAGGCAGCCATCTGCAAGCCAGGAAGAGGCCCCCTCACTGGCTCCTGGCCATGCCAGCATCCTGATCTTGGACCTCCAGCTTCCAGAACTGTGAGAGACAAATGTCTGTTATCTAAGGGACCCAATCTATGGTATTTTGTTGTAACAGCCTGAACTAAGACCCATTTCTTACTCACGAATTTGTCTAAATCTTTGAAAAAATTCACTGGCATGATCACTTAAAGGTAATAGGTTTCCTTAGTTTATTGCCCACATTGTTAAGTAGAAATTTCTTTGTAATAAATTCACCTCTCTCAAACATGTTACCCTTTGTTACTTTATCAGACAAAAGAAACAAGGAAAAATATGTTTTTATTTTTATGATGCATACTTCTCTTTAAAATGAGATGGTTTGAAAGTAACCTGGCAAATGAAATAGATGATTTATAAAAAGGCAGAAGTCAATGTTCTTTCTACCTCAGTAAAGAAATGATGTTTTCTGAAAATGGCTGCGTACTCTCTCTCACTGAAATCCAAAATCCTCTCTCAAGAGTTGAAGTTTGGGGATTGTTGTATCCGTCAATATTTCTTAGCAAGGTTTTTATGCTTTTCTGAGGCATGGGTAGGTGCAGTTCCTAATGTAGTTCTTCTGGTCCTTGCTTTTCATTGGGGGAATTAAGGTAGTAAGCTCCTTGTCATTCACGTCTGCCAGATGACTAATAGCTTTTAATTGAGTGGTTGTATATTCAGTATACTTCATGGAGAAGAATGAACTCGAAAACCAAAATGTAGGCATTGGCAGACATTTCTCCATGAGTCTCTTGGCTTTCTGCACATCTTGTGAGCAGAAGCACTGAATGACTTTGTTTTGGGCTATCTTTTCAATGATGTTTTATGGCAAACATCCTTGGAAGATAGAGATAGTATCTCCTTCTGGAACGAAGGCAGTCATGCTTACTGTTCATTGTAAAATATTGGGTTCCTGTAACACCCTACTGAGTGTGCAGGTAGCACTTGGCTCTCATTGCTTTGCTTTTTGGTAACTGGGGCTTGGAACTGACCTAAGAAAATGTGAATACTCTGGCAACTACTATTGCTGTGAGTAACCAAGTGTTTTGATTCCGGCCCGGGAGTTTTATGTTTTCTGTTAGGATCCACAAGCTGTGGCAAGCTGAGAGTGAAAGAAGAATAGATAGTCAGAGAACGTTGGCTTGCAGTTATTGAAAAAGGAAGAAATTGATCCTTAGCAAACAACAGCCAGGTATCTGCCACCATGGCTTACTTTCATATCTATACTCCTTTGCTCCTGCTGATTTCCTTGGGTAGCATGCTCTCCTTGTTCAAGCCCTGGTCTTCACTCAAGGCCCAGGAAATCTCTCCAGCCCATGAATGGTGTGGAACCTCTTGTTATCTCATTTTTAAAAAAATGCATTGCATAAAGTAGGCAATAAATATTTGCTGATTTTGACTGCATTAGGGCTTCTCTGTCCTCTGGCCATGAGCACTTATAAGACAGGAAGTATGATATCTGGAACTTATTAAAGGGTTTAGCAAATATTAAAATATAATGTAAAAAGTCGCATTACCTAGAAAAATATATGTTAATATGAACTATGTTTTTAAATACTCGTGACTGATTTCACACTGATATTGTGGGGAAAAAATCACTCTCAGTAATATAAAACAGGTATAAAACCGTTCTCTAGGTAAGGACGTGCTATCTTCTATTCTTTTCTGGACTTTGGGAGCATGCAATAACTTTTGGCTGCATCTAAGAACTTAAAGAATCAATGTGAGAAGAGATGCATACTGAGAAATACTTTTACCTCAAATATTTCATTGGAATGATGGTATGTTTGATAAAAAATTGATAAGGAGAATGGTCAGAGGTTATGGTTTCAATATCTAGAGCTAATTTAACTACATGTATGCCTCAAGCTGAACTTACTTTCTTTGCAAGAAGAAACTAGGCATGTTCCTGAGTACACAGTGTCATAGGACCAGTGCTACGTGCTGAGGTTCTCTCTACAGCTATTGACCTCATTTGAAAGCATCCCAAACCATTTCTCTTGAAATACAAGAAATTTAAACACTTCTTTTCCATATCCATTACCAAGATTCCTTCAAAACTCCATCTCTTCCTTTTATTCTCTGGGGTTACTTTATAGACCTGAAAGCTTTTAAAGTTTAATCATTCCTTTTAAAGTAATTCTTTGAAAATGGCGTGCAATCCAGTGGGTACAAATCTTTACTCAAAGGAATTAAATCCAAGGCAGCTGGTTTTGCCATTGGCAGAGATGTGTACACTGGGAAAGGACTGGCAAATTTGTGGATCTCTGGGGTGAGAGCAGTTCCTAAGTTCTCATAAGCATGATCAAGGGAAAAACATAAGCAAATATCCAATAAGATTTTTTTAAATAAATGACTTTATTTTAATAAAGAAACCATGAGGGAAACATTTAAGAGTTTTAATAAACAAACAGAAAAAGTAAATCAAAGAATTTTGAACTTGAAGATAAGTGAAAAGATACATAAAGAACTGCTATGAAACCTGTGGTTCCCAAAACATTGTTGGAATCACCAGAGGGAAATCCTTAAAAATGACTGAGGCCTGGTTCTCACTCCCATACACTGCAATTTAGTTGGCATGGGGTGCCAACTGGGCACTGTGAGTTTCCCAGGTGTTTCTAGTGTGTGAGCAGTTTGGGAACCAACATGCCACAGAGTATTACCTCAACAAGATGCTTCATGCTGTGCGATGAGTTTTTAAGGACATTAATTACCTGTAGTGGGCTGAATGATGGCCCTCAGAAGGATATGTTCACGTTCCATGTTACCTTATTTGGGAAAAGTGCCTTTGCAGAGGAGATTAAATTAAGGATCTTGAGATGAGGAGATAATCCTGGGTTGTCTGGGTGGGTCCTAAATCCAATGACAAACATCCTTTTTAGAGGGAGGCAGAGGGAGATTAGAGAGAAAAGGAGAAGGCAATAAGAGCTATAGGAACAAGAAGGCAGAGACTGGAATGATGCACCCACAAGCCGAGCAATCCCCATAGCCACCCAAAGCTGGAAAAGGCAAGGAGTGGAATCTCTCCTAGAGGCTCTAGAGGGAGTGCGGCCCTGCTGACACCTTGATTTGTGACTTCTGGCCTCCAGAACTGTGAAGGAATACATTTCCATTGTTTTAAGCCACCTAGTTTGTGGTGATTTCTTATGGAAGCCCTAGGAAACTAATATATTACCTAATGCTGCTACAGCAGCAGGGCAGATGCTGATAGGAAGGACGAAGTTGATAAATGCTAGCTTCTTGCCACAAATGCATCACAGCCACAGGGGAGCTTGGTGATTCAGGCCCAAATGTCTCTGCTGTGGGCAGCTGGGCTGGGGCAGGCCATTGTTTGCTAAAGTGAAACCTCCTCTGCCTGCTATATCCTTTATCTTTGTATCATTTAGGACTTCTTCAGTTGCCGTAAAAAAATTCCAACTCATCTCTCTCATAGTGGTAAATAGATGATTGACAGAGAGGTCCTAATGGAATGCTCAGTAGCTTAATTAGGGGATCAAACAATGTAAGTGGGATTGCATTTCTTTCCATCTGTCAGCTCTACTCCCTTCACTTGGGCCCCATTCTCAGGCAAGCTCATTCCTTGGGGGAGAGAGAGCAGCAGCTCCGGATCTTATGTCCTTGAAACTTTAACTGCTCCATCCCAGAAGTATCAGCAAACCTCTCCTGGTACTTGACTGGCAGTGACAGGGCTAATTGCGAATTCCTGAACCCATGGCTATGGTCAGGGGAATATCATATATTGACTGACGTAGGCTAGTGTAAAAAGTGCCCATACTTAGATATGTGCTGAGATCTCTGAATGTTTGATTCTGTCTCAAAGCTAAATTTTTATGATTAGGGGTTTTGATCCATTGTAATTTATTCTTACAGATAGAATACTTGTTTTAGTCTTGCTGGTTTTAATTAGTATTCAGAAACTGTCTTTTGGGCATTTTTCCTTTTTGTTGTGGAATTTTCCTTGGCCACAGGCCCTGCATGGAATGAAATCTGTCCCTGTGTGATGATTAGTTAGATGACAAGCACTGCGTAGTGCCTCAACAAGGCAGAATGGATGCATCTGAATGACCATATTGGGGACCACATGGTTTGGCTTCTAGGTACACATATGTGGGCATTTCCTGTAGAAGCTCCTTTTCCTGAATAATGAGCTATTTGAAACTGAAATATGCTTACCTCTTGTCATCACTGAGATGTTGACATAAGGGTGTCTTTTATTCTGAGTAGTTACATGGAAATAAACCCTCCCTTTCTTTTGAGTATTTGGCCTGAAAGTCCAGTTTAACAGCCCTTTCCTAGACACTGGGGATATATAAGGTATTTCTTAAGTTGCTTTTTTTCCTCCTCCTGCTCTCCCCTTCCCTTTTAAGTTAAAGAAATTGAATTGCTTGCTCTGTAGAGTTTTTCATAGTCTGGATATTGCTGATTATATTCCTGTGGTGCTGTTTAACATCCTTTGTATTTCCTGTAAATGGGTAATGAGTTCTAGAGTCTTAATCAGATTCAGATTCAGATTTGATTTGGGGCTTGGGGGAGGTCTACTTCACAGGTGGTATTTTGTTCATCCTTTGGGAAACACCCACAGTCTTGTTGTCTCTCTCTCTTTAAACATTAGCTGTCTTTGATGATCAATGCCTATATCTATTAATTCATTAGTAATTGCAAAATGACATTCCAATTTAATCATAACCCTATATTTTTAATCTATTAAAGTAATGCATGCTTAGATTAATACATAGTCTAAAAAGTCAAATAGTAGAATAGAATATACCAAAAAGCAACATTCCTCTGACCCACCCCAATTATTTCCTATAACAAACAATTTAGTGAAAACAGTAGCATTATTTTACATCTTTACAAATCTTTTAAATGTCTAACTTAATAGAAGGAAGCTGGATTCTCATAGCTTCTCTGCATGTACCCTCTGGAAAACTCCCCTATGCATTAATGAGAATGAAAAATACATATAATATTCTGGTATTATTATAAAAATAGTTTTGATCATGTAAATCCCCAGAAGTGTCCTGGGGACTCTACACTTTAAGAACTGCTGCTCCGGAGAACACATTTTTCTCCTCTTGCTGGTGTAAGACTGGGTTAGTGGTCTGTCTGTGCAAGTTGGGGAAAGGATCTGGGAACCGAAGTGCTCCTTATGTAGAGGTTCACCCAGTTTTGTTTCAACCTTCCCCCCTCTTTGCTGTACCCTATCCCTTCACCTTGGTATCTGATGTATTCAATTCCCAAGATGTACTAGAGTTCTACAGCATGAATTGCCTTGTTGTTGTTTGCATTCTCTTTTATAAATTCTAAAATTCCAGCTTTTCCCACTCTGCTAAGTAGATGTAGTGATTTTGATTGATTGATCGATTGATTCTTGGTTCAGAAAAGGTCTCACTCTGTCACACAGGCTGGAGTGCAGTGGCATAAACAAGACTCTCTACAGCCTCAAACTCCTGTGCTCAAGCAATCCTTCCACCTCCTCCTCCCGAGTAGCTGGGACCACAGGCATGTGCTACCATGACCAGCTAATTTTTGAATTTTTTGTAGAGATGGGGTTTCGCCATATTTCCTAGGCTGGTCTCAATCTCCCGGCCTCAAGCTATTCTCCCACCTCACCCTCCCAAAAGATATAGTGGTTTTAAAACATGTCTGAAAATACTTTGACTTTTCTTCCAATGAAAGGTGGGGGTCTGTGTTCTCTCTTCTTGAATATGGGCTGACCTCAGTGAGTGATTGACCAATAGAGTATAGCGAAACAATAATAAGTGGTGTCCAAGGCTAGATCAGAAAAGATGATGTGCTTTCTGACTGGTTCTCCTGGGACACTCATCTTCTGATACCCGAGGTGCTATGTAAGAAGTCCTAGGCTGCCATGCCCTGACAAAGGCCTAGACTACATAAAAAGATCACATGCAGGTGTTTCAGGAGACAGACCAAGCTGAGGTTCCGGCCAATAGCTAGCTAGCCTCAACTGCCAGTTGTATGAGTAACAGAGTCTCCAGATAGTTTTAATACCCACAAGTTGTTGAATCACTCCAGTTTTTGAGTCTTCCTAGCTGAAACCACCAACATTGTGAAGTGACAAGATGTTCCTGCCATGTCCTTTTCAAATTCCTGACTTCCAGAATCTGTGAATATAAAAAATAGTTGTTTTAAGTTGCTACGCCCGATGGTAGTTTGTCACACAATCACAGATCACCGGGGCAGTCAGTGGTCACTCATTCCTCTGTTCTCCATCTTCTAGAATGCTCTTGTCATTGCTGGTCCATTGTCTTCTGGTTTCTTGCCCTTTTGTCTTTTTAATTTGTTTAGCCCCTTTGTTCCTTTATTTTAGGGATTTTGACAGGTAGTAGAGAAAATACATGCTCACTTTACAGTGTTTCAAAGGGCTGCTTTTCTAAGTGTCTTATATCCCACTGAAGTACATTTGAAGATTGTCTTCATTTTTAATGTAGCGTGGTTTTAAATTGGCATCTCTGTGAGTGGGTATGCCTATGTACACGTGAAACATATTTATTTGACCTTTCTGAGGAGAAGTTAGAAGAATGGGCTCATGAAAACAACAGTGTGGGTATTGTCAGCATTGCCCATGGTAGTCCTCTAAAGCTGAGGTGCTCTAGATAAAAACACATGGTTTTCCACACCCTTGGTACTTGGGAATGGCGTATTTTTGAGTTATTGTAGAAACAGTTATAGTGCTCAAAATCTCCAACAGGAAGTAATCACTCAATAATGTTAAGTAATTTTGCTTTCTCCATGGATCCCCAAACCTGTCAGATAACAAAGGATCAAATCAAATCCATTAGGGTTTGGTGAGCTCTTTCAGAAGGGTGATGTGTGAGAACATCTTCTAAGCAGTGCTTGAAGGAGATTAGTCTGGAACTGTCTGCTGCCCATCCAAATGAGATTAGGCTGATAGGGCTAATGCATTCTGTTTGATCATATTTCTTTTTTGAAGTTTAGGAAGGGGTAACACCCAAATGGACCCCATACACAGAAGTATTTAACTTGTTCTAGCCAGTATCCAAGGCATTTCTTTGGCTAAAAATTCCATCAAGATTTTGCTTTTCTCTAGAACCATTGAGTATACTACTAAGGAACTAGCACTTCTGTATTAAATGAATAATAATGAGATCCTTTGGAAGAAGCTGCAGGCTGCTGCACATTCCGTGAGACAGGCGAAAAACTGGTGTTCTCTCAAAAGCGCCACCTTCTGGCTGGAGGCCAACCAACTCAGGACATCACAACAACTCGTGACAGAACAAGCCTGCTCCAAGGAAGGAGAAAACAACAGCTAATTTCACTGCCTACAACATCCTGGCTAACCAGTGATCCTGAGTCTGTCCATGTGACAACTTCACTGCTAGCATAATCAGCATTCAAGAAAGCCAGCACTCTAAACATATCTACAACCAAGGACTCTTACAGAGTCTATTTAACTCCCCTGCCACCTCCACCAGAGCAGATGCTGGTATCCACAGCGGGGAGAACTGAAGACAGATCACATCACGGGACTTTTTGGGGACACTTCCCAGCACCAGCCTGGAGCCTTGTAGCCCCACTGGGTGGCTAGACTCAGAAGAGCAATAACAATCACTGCAGTCCAGCTTCCAGGAAGCCCCATCCGTAGGGGAAGGAGGAGTTCATCACATCAAGGGATCACCCTGTGGGACAAAAGAATCTGAACAGCAGCCTTTGAGTTCCATATTTTTCCACTGAAATAGTCCACCCAAATAAGAAGGAATCATAAGAGTAATTCTGGTGGTATGACAAAATGAAGTTCTATAGCACTCCAAAAAGACCACACTAGCTCCCCAGCAATGGATCCAAACCAAGGAGAAACTCTGAATTGCCAAATAAAAAAATGTAGAAGCTTGATTATTAAGCTACTCAAGGAGATACCAGAGAAAGGTGACAACCCACTTAAATAAATTAAAAAAAAATACAGGATATGGATGAAAAATGCTCCAGAGAAATAAATATCATAATGAAAAAAAAATCACAACTTCTGGAAATGAAAGACACCCATAGAAAAATACAAAATGCCCTGAAAAGTTTCAACAATAGAATAAAACAAGTAGAAGAAAGAACTTCAGACCTCAAAGACAAGGCCTTTGACTTAACCCAATCAGATAAAGACAAAGAGAAAAGAATAATAAAAAAATGAACAAAGCCTCCAAGAAATTTGAGATTATGTTAAATGACCAAACCTAAGAATAATTGGTGTTCCTGAAGAAGAAGAGATATCTAAAAGTTTGGAAAACATATTTGAGGGAATAAGTAAGGAAAACTTCCCCAGCCTAGAGAGCTAGACATCCAAATATAAGATGCTCAAAGAACACCTGGGAAATTTATTGCAAAAAATCATCACCCAGGCATATAGTCATCAGGTTATCTAAAGTCAAGACAAAGAAAAGAATCTTAAGAGCTGCGAGGCAAAAGCATCAAGTAACCTATAAAGGAAAACCTATCAGATTAACAGCAGATTTCTCAGCAGAAACGCTATAATACAGAAGGGTTTGGGGTCCTATCTTTAGCCTCAAACAAAATAATTGCCAGCCAAAAATTTTGTATCCAGGAGAACTAAGCTTCATAAATGAAGGAGACATAAATCCTTTTTCAGATAAACAAATGCTGAGAGAATTTGGCACTACCAAACCCGCACTACAAGAAATGCTAAAAGGATTTCAATTTTGGAAACAAGACCTCGAAATCCACCAAAATAGAACCTCCTTAAAGTATAAATCTCACAGGGCCTAAAAAACAATAACACAATGAAAAAAAACCAAGGTATTCAGGCAACAACTAGCACAATGGATAAAGTAGTACCTCACATCTCCATACTAACATTGAATGTAAATGGCCTAAATGTTCCACTTAAAAGATACAGAATGGCAGAATGGATAAAAATCCATCAACCAGTATCTGCTGTCTTCAAGAGACTCACCTAATGCATATGGATTCACATAAACTTAAGGTAAAGGGGTAGAAAAATATATTCCAAGCAAATGGAAACCAAAAGAAAGTAGGAATAGTTATTCTTATATCAGACAAAACAGACTTTAAAGCAACAGTAATTTAAAAAGACAAAGAGGGACATTATGTAATGATAAAAGGACTAACCCAACAGGAAAATATGACAATCCTAAATATTATGTTTGCACCTAACATGGGTGCTCCCAAATTTATAAAACAATTATTACTAGACATAAGAAATGAGATAGACAGCAATACAGTAATAATGGGGGACTTCTCATGCCTGTAATCCCAGCATTTTGGGAGGTGGAGGCGTGCAGATAACCTGAGGTTAGGAGTTCGAGGCCAGCCTGGCTAACATGGTGAAACCCCATTTCTACTAAAAATACAAAAAATTAGCTAGGTGTGGTAGTGCGTGCCTGTAATCCCAGCTACTCAGGAGGCTGAAAGCAGAAGAATCGCTTGAACCTGGGAGGCGGAGTTTGCAGTGAGCTGAGATCACACCACTGCACTCCAGCTTGGGCAACAAGAGTGAAACTCGGTCTCAAAAAAAATAATAAATAAAATAAAATAATGAGGGACTTCAATACTCCAGTAACAGCACTAGACCGGTCCTCAAAACAGAAAAGTCAACAAAGAAAGAGTGGACTTAAACTATACCCTAGAAGAAATGGACTTAACAAATATTTACAGAATATTATATCCAACAGCTGCAGAATATACATTCTTTTCATCAGCACATGGAACTCTTCGAGATAGACCATATGATATGCCACAAAACACGTCTCAATAAATTTAAGAAAACTGAAATTATATCAAGTACCCTTCCAGACCACAGCGGAATAAAACTGTGTGTTTTATTTCCCGTAAAAGGAACCCTCGCGACTATACAAATACATGGAAATTAAATAATCTGCTCCTGAATGATCTTTGGGTCAACAATGAAATCGGGATGGAAATTTAAAAATTCTTTGAACTGAACGATAACACTGACACAACTGATCAAAACCTCTGGGATACTGCAAAGGCAGTGCTAAGAGGAAAGTTCATAGCCTTAAATGCCTACATCAAAAAGTCTGAAAGAGCACAAATAGACAATCTAAGGTCACACGTCAAGGAACTAGAGAAACAAGAACAAACCAAACCGAAACTCAGCAGAAGAAAATAAATAACAAAGATCAGAGCAGAACTCAATGAAATTGAAACAAACAAACAAAAATAATACGAAAGACAAATGAAACGAAAAGCTGGTTCTTTGAAAAGATAAATAAAATTGATAGACCATTAGCAAGATTAACCAAGAAAAAAAGAGAGAAGATCCAAATAAGCACAATTAGAAACAAAACAGGAGATATTACAACTGCTACCACAGAAATACAAACGATCATTAAAGGCTACTGTGAACACCTTTATGCACACAAACTAGAAAATCTAGAGAAGATGGATAAACAATTGTAAACGTACAATCATCTTAGATTAAATCAGGAAGAAATAGAAACTCTGAACAGATGAATAACAAGTAATGAGGTTGAAACAGTAATTTAAAAATTGCCAACAAATCAAGTTCAGGACCAGATGAATTCACAGCTGAATTCTGCCAGACATCTAAAGAATAATTGGTACCATTGTTTCTGAAACTATTGCAAAAGATAGAGAAAGAGGGAATCCAACTGAAATCATTCTATGAAGCCAGTATCACCCTAATACCAAAACCAGTAAAGAACATAACAACAACAAAAAAGAAAACTACAGACCAATATCTCTGATGAAAGTAGATGCAAAAATCCTCAACAAAATGCAAGCTAGCTGAATCCAACAGTATACCAAAAAGATAATCCACCATGATCAAGTGGGTTTCATACCAGGGGTGCAAGGATAGTCTAACACACAAGTCAATGAATGTGATACTTCACATAAACAGAATTAAAAACAAAAATCATATGATTATCTCAATAGATGCAGAAAAAGCATTTGACAAAATTCAGCATCCTTTATGATTAAAACCCTCAGCAAAATTGGCATAAAAAGGACATACCTCCAGGTAATAAAAGCCATATATGACAAACCCACAGCCAACATTATACTGAATGGGGAAAAGTTGAAAGCATTCACCCTGAGAACTGGAACAAGACAAGGATGCCCACTTTCACCACTTCTATTCAACATAGTACTGGAAGTCCTAGCCAGAACAATCAGACAAGAGATAGAAATAAAGGGTATCCAAATTGGTAAAGAGGAAGAGGAAGTCAAACTGTTGCTGTTTGCTGATGATGTGATTGTATACCTAGAAGACCCTAAAGACTTGTCCAAAAACGCTCCTAGATTTGATAAATGAATTCAGTGAAGTTTCAGGATACAAAATCAATGTACACAAATCAGTAGCACTGCTATGCACCAACAGCGACAAGGCTGAGATTCAAATCAAGAACTCAACCTCTTTTACAATAGCTGCAAAAGATAAAATACTGAGAAATATACTTAACTAAGGAGGTGAAAGATCTCTACAAGGAAAATTTATGAACCAGTGCTGAAAGAAATCACAGACAACACAAACAATTGGAAACACATCACATGCTTATGGATAGGTAGAATCAATATTGTGAAAATAGCTATACTGCGAAAAGCAATGTACAAATTCATTGCAATTCCCATCAAAATACCATCATCATTCTTCACAGAACTAGGAAAAAATCCTAAAATTCATACGGAACTAGAAAAAAGCCTGCATGGCCAAAGCAAGACTAAGCAAAAAGAACAAGTCTGGAGGCATCACATTAACTAACTTCAAACTGTACTACAAGGCTATAGTTACCAAAACAGCAAGGTACTGGTATAAAAATAGGGACATAGACCAATGGAACAGAATGGAGAACCCAGAAATAAAGCCATACACTTATAGCCAGCTGATCCTTGACAAAGCAAACAATAACATAAACTGGAGAAAGGACACCCTATTCAACAAATGGTGCTGGGATAATTGGCAAGCCACATGTAAAAGAATGAAGCTAGATTCTCATCTCTCACATTACATAAAAATCAACTCAAGATGGATAAAAAAGGTAAATCTAAAACCTGAAACCATAAAAAGTGTAGAAAATGACATTAGAAAAACTCTTCTAGATATTGGCTTAGGCAAAGAGTTTATGACCAAGAAACCAAAGCAAATGCGACAAAAACAAAGATAAATAGATGGGACCTAATTAAACTAAAAACCTTCTGCACAGGAAAAGAAATAATCAGCAGAGTAAACAGACAACCCACAGAGTGGGAGAAAATCTTCATAAACTGTGCATCCAACAAAGGACTAATATCCAGAATCTACAAGGAACTCAATCAGCAAGAAAAAACAAATAATCCCATCAAAAAGGGGCAAAGGACACGAATAGGCAGTTCTCAAAAGAAGATATATAAAAGGCCAGGAAACATGAAAAAATGCTCAATATCACTAATTTTTATGGAAATGCCCATCAAAACCATGGGATAACAACCTCTCTGGCAAGAATGGCCACAATTTAATCATCTAAAATAACAAATGTTGCTGTGGATGTAGTGAAAAGGGAACACATTTACACTGCTGGTGGGAATGTAAACTAGTACAACCACTGTAGAAAATGGTATAGAGATTCCTCAAAGAACTAAAAGTAGAACTATCATTTGATCCAGCAATCCCACTGCTGGGCATCTACCCAGAGGAAAAGAAGCCATTCTATGAAAATGACATTTGCATGTGCATATTTATAGCAGCACAATTTGCAATTGCAAAAATATGGAACCAGCCTAAATGTCCATCAACTAAAAAGTAGATAAAGAAAATGTATACACACACACACACACACACACACACACACACACACACACCATGGAATACTACTCAGCCATAAAAAGGAATGAAGTAATGTCATACACGCCAACCTGGATGGAGTTGGAGACCATTATTCTAAGTGAAGTAATTCAGGAATGGAAAACTAAACATCTTATGTTCTCACTTATAAGCGATAGTTAAGCTATGAGAATGCCAAGCCATAAACATAATATAATGGACTTTGGGTACTCGAGGGGAAAGGGTGGGAGGTGAGTGAGGGATAAAAGACTGCACATTGGGTACAGTGTACACTGCTTGGGTGATGGGTGCACAAAAATCTCAGAAATCACCACTGAAGAACTTTTCCATGTAAACAAACACCACTTGTCTTCCCAAAACTATGTAAATACAAATAAAAATTAAAAATTAAAAGAAAATAACAATGATGTAACACAAACCAATCTGAAGTGTGAATAGAGAAAACCCACAAAAGAGAAGGGTGGGTATTATCTAAGTCAGCCACATTCTTTCTCTTAGAGGGCTCTTTTACTTTTGAGATGCCACTATTTCTGTGTACAAGGGCCCTCTGCCAGGAATGTCTTCCTGTGACCCCCACTTGACAGCAGAGTAAATGCTTACTTCTCATAACCCAGATCTAACAGCTCTTTTTGAAGACTTCCCAGTTTAGCCACACCATTACCTTATTATCCTCTTTCTCGGAAGAACTGGTCAGTTACTTTCATTGTTGATGATATGAGTATGGTTTTTAAAGATCCTATATTTGAAGCATTATAACTTTATTTTTTAAAACTGAATTTAATACTTGGGCTCCATTCAGTTAATTCTGATTTGCCCCATTTTTTTTTTTTTTTTTTCCAAGGAGGTTTCATATAAATTCTGAGGAATTGGCCAGGTGCAGTGGCTCACACCTGTAATCCCAACTCTTTGGGAAGCCAAATCTGGAGGATTGCTCAAGACCAGGAGTTCAAGACTAGTCTGGAAAATATAGCGAGGCCCTATCTCTACATAAAAATAAAAAAGTAGCCAAGGCCGGGCGTGGTGGCTCATGCCTGTAATCCCAGCTCTTTGGGAGGCCAAGGCGGGTGGATCACGAGGTCAAGAGATCGAGACCATCCTGGTTAACACAGTGAAACCCCATCTCTACTAAAAATACAAAAAAATTACCTGGGCATGGTGGTGGGCGCCTGTAGTCCCAGCTACTCGGGAAGCTGAGGCAAAAGAATGGCGTGAACCTGGGAGGCGGAGCTTGCAGTGAGCCAAGATGGCGCCACTGCACTCCAGCCTGGGTGACAGAGCGAGACTCTGTCTCAAAAAAAAAAAAAAAAAAAAAGGAGCCAGGTATGGTGGAGTGTACCTGTAGTCCCAGCTAATTGGGAGGCTGAGGTGGGAGGATTGCTTGAGCTTGGGAGGTCAAGGCTGCAATGAGCTGTGATCGCACCATTGCACTACAGCCTGGGTGACAGAGCAAGACCCTGCCTCAAAAAACAAACAAACAAATAAACTAAATAAATTCTGAGGAATCTCCCAGCACCCATGAAAAAGGGACATCTTATCTTTGGTTGTCATTGGTCCCTATTGGCATCTGCTTCTGTCAGTCATACCTGCTCATTCCTGCTAGACTCAGTTATTGGCTTTTATCCTTGCCAGCATCCATGAAACATGGGCTTTCCCAAATGGATTCAGATGCAAGTCCTAGAAGAATATTCTCTGTTCTTGATTTGACTGATATTGAGTCTTCTTCAGGTCCTTGGGCTTTTTCTGCTATACCGAGTCGCTGTAGGTACAGTCAGGTTAAAGAAAGTTTTTGATGCTCTTCCAAGTGACATTGGGGTCATGAGCACTCAGTGAGGTTATCTAAAGCTTCTCTTTCTTGGTCACCATATGTGCTCTGCCACTGCGGCATGTGGGTGAACTCTGGGACCTTATATAAGAAGCACAGTTCAGATTTCCTCTGTGCCCACATCCCACACTTGCAGTGGCTTCCTTCTGCGGAGAGAGGCCAGGGGCAAAGTTGCCAGGGGCACTCCCCAGGCTCTGGTTCTCTTGTCTTTCTGACTCCTCTTGCAGCTCAGAAATCCTCCTGTGTGGGTGAAGAATGCTTGCTGCAAGTGGTCTGCTATTTGTTTTATATCTGACCTTAGAAGTACTAAAGCCAATAATTTGAATCCTTTGTTCTCTAGGCTGCCTCTGACAGTTCCCCTTCTGTCCCTTCACCCTTGAGACAATGGCGCCAATTTATGATTCTCTGTCAGGTATAGTGTGACTGTGTGTGTGTGTGTGTATTGAAGTAAAACAAAACATTTCTCCCTAAAATATTGAGGATTGTTAAGTTAAAAACTCTGAAAACACAGGGGAACATTCTGCCTCAGCCTGTGTTTGCCTGACAGTGGAGGTAAATCCTTCCTTACTGGAGACAGCACCTGCTTTTCAGCCCAGAGAAGGCACCAGCAAGCACCAGAGGACCCAAGGAATAGATTTTACTGTCTTCCCATGTTTTCCCACCTTTTAAAAGACTGTAACTGCTCTCCCCTTTTTCTTATCACTATGTAGGATTTATGGCTCTTTGTTAAAATGCTATGTAAGCAAAGCCCCTAAGCCACTGCCTTGAGAGAAATACTTTTGAACAAAGGCCTCTCCCACTGATGGGTACAGCAGGAGTTAATAAACTTCTGCTTGTTTTTCTTTTGTTTATTTGACTTTTGTTTTCAGGAGAATGTGTCAAGTAAGAACCAAAAAAGGGAAAGAAAAGAAATTATGCTTTCTCCCCTACGGTAGTGAGCGGCTTGTTTCCTCTTTTTTTTTTTTTTAAATATTTTATTTTTGGAGATCTGGTGTGTTCTTTCTGCTCTTTCTCCTATTTTCTCCTTCTTGCTGCCTGCTGCCTATAATTCATATATGACAAGTGGAGAAGCCTCAAGGTATTCTTGAGGATGAAAGTCAGATTCTGAGGAAGGCAGGGCAGAACTGAGCCTGGGGATCTGATAACTTCATGTAGCAAAAGTCCTTGCCCTGGACTTCTTGACCCCAAACAACCCTATCCTTGGGCTGCTGCTTCTTTTTTTTTTTGTCACAGAATACATCCTTTGTGTTTAAGCTACTATTATTTTTTCTTTATATGTGGCCAAACCTAACCTAATTAACACTGCTATCTTCATCATTTCAAACTTGAGTCTACAAGTGTTGTATAGAAACCAAAGTAAAACAGAATATTATTCTTGTTCTCAAGGAGCTCAGGAGCCAGTATGAGGGGTGAAAACCTGCACAAGTTACTTTGGCACAAGGCAAAGCAGGAGAAGTACAAAAGAGATGAGTGAGTGCTGTCAGAATTCAGAGAAGAAAGATGTACATAAAGTTTATTGTGGAGCAGATGTGGTGAGTGGCTCAGAAGAAGATAGATTTAGAAGAAAATGGGTCGATTTTTTAAAATGGATGAAGACAGGAAGGGAAGGGCCTTCTAGGCAGAATAAATAGCACGAGGAAAGGGAGCTGCACAGTTTCTGTGCCAGGAATTCTGCATTGCCTGGGTTGGCAAAATTCCTAGGTGGAGAAGAGGAGAGTGAGGAGAGATGAGGCAGGAGAGTTAGGTTAAGCCTGCCTCTTAGAGGGCACTGAGTGCTCATGCACCAGGGTCAGTGTATTGAAAGTTAGTAACAAGCATTTCTTTTTGTTTTTTCCATGTAACTGACCTTCTCCATCGTCAAGGCACACAACTTCCTAGAAAACAGAGACATTAGGATTCTTAAAGTTAGAATGCAAAGAAAAAGCAAGTGCCATTATTTAGCTTGTGACATTCAAAATGGATTCAGCAGCAAGACAATAAGCCTTGGAAGCCAAACTTTATCTTAAAAGGAGAACTTTCTGAATTCCATTAATAAGCAAAGAATAGAGCCCTGAGGCCTCAGATTGTAGGATTCTACCACAGTGTTTAAAAGATTCCCCTCTTCCTTTTGTTATGTAAGCCTGGAGGCTTGATGCCCAATTAGGAATGAAACTCTCTTTGCAAGATCATAACAATGAGAAAATTATGACACTGAAAGAGACATGATCTAACCAACCTCCATCTTGCCTTTAACCTCCAAATTGCCTTTGGTCATTCCTGTGCTTGGGCCAAGCTAACTTTGGGAAAAAATTAGTTTATGGTTTAAATAATAATAGTCCTTCCCCAAAACTAAACTGCCTTTGTAAAACTAATGAAACACTACGAAGTTAGGAAGATGAGAGGAGCCTGAATTCTGCTAAGATCTAGGCATGAATGATTACCAGCCATTATTCTGGCAGTCGCAAGATTTGCAATTTCCGCAATTCCTTCTGCAGATGACATCACTATTGTAGAATCTAAGACTGGCCTTTTGAGATGTCCTTTCAGGCTTTTGCATTTTTGATGACCAGATGACCCCATCCAGACCTGTGATTTTTGTCTCAACTGCTCCTGTGGCCCCCACCCAGAAGCAGACTTAGCACATGAGGACAATTTTCCGCACACCTACGATTGCATCCACAACCAATCAGCAGTACCCATTCACCTATCCCCCTGTTTACCAAACTATCCTTGAAAAACCCTAGCCTCTGAATTTTTGGGGAGATTGATTTGAGTATTAACTCCATCTCCATCTCCCATGTTGTGTGGCTGGCCTCATGTCAATTAAAACATTTTCTTTACTGCAATTCCATAGTCTCAATGAATTGGTATTGTCTGTGCAGTGGGCAGGAAGAACCAATTAGGCAATTATAGGATTACAGGAATCAAGAATAAGACAGTACAGATCTTTTCAATCTGTGTACAACCAGTGAGCTAGAAGCTTCTCTTGACCCTTGGTCTTCAGGAAAGCCTAACATGACCCAAGGTGGCCATACCTTTTGGCTGGTAGCTATGGTCCCTGGCTGGGAGCCTCTGGACATGAACAATTTTGTCTGGGGCTTGAGCACAATGGAATCAAGCACTCTTCCTGAGCATGGCCTAGGAGATGCTATACACCCAGTATTGACTTCAGGAGCCAGCTGGTAGGTGGGGTGTGTTGTTACCCATTGTAGACACTTGGACTCTGATGCTGCTGGAGATGGGGGAAGGGCTCATCTTCCAGGTGCACAGAAGCATGGGGTGCAGCTTGAGAACCTATGGTCAGTGTTCAGAGGTGAGTGGCCTCGTGGGTACTCCTGATTGACCCAGTTGGGGCTGTTTTTCCATATATCAGACACTTTTGTCCATGTGCAGCAGATGATCCCTTTTATGGTACCCAAACCAGTGGCAGAGTCTCACCAATGCACCACAATGTAGCATTCTCTTGTTGTGAGGTATCACCTGGAATGATTTGTCTCACAACCAAGAGAATTAAGGAGTGTGGACACAAAGGTTGAGGTTGGAGTGAAAGTTTAATAAGCCAAAGAAGAAAGCTCTTTGCTGTGGAGAAGGGACCCATAAGAAGTTTGCTATTTTTACAGTTGAATGCAAAGGCTTTTATAGGAAACTGATGAGGGCTGGGTCTCTCATTTGCATAAAGCATGAATTTCTTGTAGTTTCACCCTGTCTTCCTAATGCACATGCGGGCCCTTAGCTTGAGTTACTCCATATTGCTTTGTTCCCCTTACTGCACATGTGTCAGGGGACAGAATTTTTCATTGTGGGCACGTCCGGGCAAGTCACCTGTGTAGCCTTTCTTATTTGTATGCCTATGGGCATGTCTTAGGGACGCCCTTCTGTGCAAGTTCCCTTATCTGTGCTTGCGGGCTGTTTTTTTGTTTGAAAGGATTCAACCGAGAACCCACCCTAACTGCCTGCCTGACCCAGTTTTTCCCTTTCTCCTTTCCCAGAGTGACTGCTCTAACAATGCATGTGGTTCTGCAAATTAACTTCACCACTACTTTGAATACTTGATGTAGAAAAAAGTGTGATTGCACTCGAAGTGCCTTTGTATTATCACCAAAAATTTCAATGTTTCATTTGTCAATGGAAAAAAAAAAAGGAAGAACTGGTCTTTTAAATGTAATTTTAACTATTGTCAATTTTTGAATTTACAATGTTCAAAATTCAAATATTTATGATAGTTATTTCCAAAATTTTAAATGGCTGTAAAATATCTGGTGTAAAAAATGGTTTTAAACCTATCACCCACTTGTGAGAATAAAGTTTCTCATCAATGTAGACTGTCTAGAGTTTGAAGAGCTTGTCATTAAAAACTTGAACAGGAATTGTTTATGCCTATTTTTATGGATAAAAGCTGATGTAAAATTTATGTGCATAGAATCAAGCTCAAGTTTCTCTTAAAAGATTGGAAGATACCTTATTTACGTGTTTTATAAATATTCAAAATTTAGTTACTTTTCTAGTACTTGGGTTTTTATTTATTATATGTTAGAAAAATAATGTAATAATTTTTTTCAGCAAGCCATGGATAGGTGTGCCCAGATCCCCTTCAGTTTATCCCAGTGTGCAGTACAAATATTATCAAATTTTTATGTTTGTTATGAAAATGGGTGAGAAGTATTGACAAAGAACACTCTACTCCCTTTACAGAGCTTAAGAAGGGAGGCTAAGTAAATCAAGCATCAAGGATTAATTAGAACTATCCAGACAAGTATATCAGAGCCTGAGATGACTAGGACTAATAGTAAACTTCTCAGTTACACTAGAGGACACTGCAAGATTTAAGAAGCAGCCTTTTATGTAGCCCCTACTAACAGGAAAAATACAAATGATGGCTCAGCAGCATTGATAGGAAGAGCTGGACAGACAGGCCTATAGCAGTCTCTCTGGTTCCCCGTGAGCGAGGGATGCTGAAATTCCCATTTGTGCCAGGGAGCGGGCATGGAATTGTTAACCGTGATGGGGTCTCATTAAGGCCTGGAGGGAGCACATAGGAAATACTATGGGTGGGGCCCTCTGGACTGGGAACAAATGACTGGGGCCTGAAGTGGTTGTTCTCACATCACTCCCAACACAGTCAGACGTGGCTGGTTGCACCTCAGAGTCAGTCAATCCAGCCATTCTGCAGCAAGAATCAATGGCCAGAGGAGGCCATGATGGTCTGAGGGCCCCTTCCTGCTGCTGGTAGGAGGGCACAGTAAATCCCTGTAACATATATAGTGGCTGTCATGGTGGAGTTGGAAGTGAGGGTGCAAAATCAGAAAGACCGAACATTTGGCAAAGGGTCTGATTCATCCAAAAGAGATCATGCAAACTAGGCATGATACTAGGTTGTCTTTGAATACACTATTTAAACTTCATCATCCAAACTGACTGTTTAAAAGAGATGAGATTAAAATATCGCTAATTGCCACTCTAAATTACCCATGCTACTTAGCTAGGTGGGAGTTTGGTGAGGAAAATCGGGTCAGTCTTACAGACAGAAGAAACAAAGCTTTCTGGTCTCATCAGAATGCAGTGTGAAAAATGAGTTATCTGTCCTTCACCGGCTGAGAGGTTTAGGCTTCATTTCATAGGCAATGGGGTGCCTTTAAACCTTTGCTGGTGTCAGCAGCTTCCTGTGCTTTACAGACCAGGAATATACCTTCCTTTCCCTCTTTGCTCATCTGAACATCCCAACTCTTCCAAAAAGGACACACACCACTCCTGGAACAAGAACCCCACCTCCACCTCCCGAACTCCTGTTAATGGAAATTATAAGGTTTCCTGTTAGGGAATAGTTGGGAGATTTCTGTATTTCCCTAAAATAATCTGGCCAATGAATATGCTTATTAGAGTTTTTACTTCAGTTCACACTATCTTCTTTTCCTAAATCCTAAAATATATGAAAATACATTAGGTAACAGAATGATGATGAATCCCCTTACATAAAGTGACTATAACTAGAGATTGTTTTTAAAAAGCTGGCATTGAGACGTCACCAAAAGCATCCTCCTAGGTCTGCAGAAGGGATTTTGGAAATGGCATGTGATACATTAATTCTAACTTACTGCTTCCCACATACCATGGAATAATCATTTTTTTAAAGCTGAAAATATTGAATGATTATTTCTAATGTGAAATGTTTTTAAGTCATAAAATGTGCATTGTGAAATGCCTATCATATGTGTTTCTTGGGCTGGTAATCTCTGGGGTGAAGATACATAAAGATGAAAGCAGAGAAAGAATGTTTGCGAGGGAGCCTCATTGACTATGTTGATGTGTCTTGGCCTCTCCCACTGTTGACATTACACTTTGCTTAGGATCTGACTTCTTAACTTTTCTGCCTTACTCTGTTCTCTTTCTCTCTGGGATGCATCTTAATGCAGGTCCTTTCTCTTGAAACACTCATATTTTATCCCATAGTTTATGGGAGTCACACAGTAAAAATGCTTTGTGATTACAAAATTTTTTTTCTGTTTTCTTTTACAAAAGGTACAAGCCCAGTTAAGAAGTTTAAACCTGAATTATATATAGAAAAATGTGAATATTACTCATTAAAATGACAACTTCTGTACCTTTTTATTTTTGGTTTTAAATTACACCACTAATCCAAATACTGTAAGGAATAACTGGTTTATAAAAGGTGATTAAGTTAGGAGTGACAGACACTTACCTTTTAAATAAAAAAGTCAGATCCTTAATATATCACAGGGTCCTAATTTATAAGGTCATCCTCTTTTAGCAGTCTGCCCATCTCAATTGTCTCCTGGGTTTTCTTAATATTTTGAGGACACAACAATGCTATTATTTTAGGTGTGGTAGCACTGGTGGAAAAATAGGGAAGCATTTCATATTGATGATGCAATGCTTTCCTTTCTCCTGACATTCTTATCTTTGAATAGGAAAGAGGTAATGTGTTCACTAAGTAAATTAATTATAAGCCTTTTTTTGCTCTGTAAAAAGGGGGAACATTAAGGTTTTAGATAGTAATTGTTCTTTGACTCTGGACATGAGTCTTTGGAGAAATTCTCTTTGGTAAATGCAGTTCACTCACACGCAGTGAAAACAGCCATCAAAAGCTTTCATAAAGAGGCTAATTGTATGGAGTAATAACTACTTTGAAGGGCGTTGGGGGAATTATTCAGAGAGGTTCTGCAAAGTGGTTTGGAGACGAAAAGTGCAATATAAATGCTAAGTAGCCCCATATTTTTCTGGGAAGAGGTGCAGTAAATGTAATCATGGCTCTGCTCAAGCTGAGAAGCCTGATGGCCACCTCTACGCTCATATTTAATGTTGATGAAATCGCTGACACAACTTCCAACAGAGGATCTCTTTCTTCCCCCCTCACTATCATGTAAATAATTTCCACAAAAGTCAGAGCAATTCCTGCTTATGAAAGCTTTACACAATTCCCAGAATTGTGAAGGAAAAAAAAGCAGGCATATGGTATTTATATAGTGGGTACTCAGTAAATATTTGTTTTTTTTTGTTTTTTTTTTTACCATTGCTTTTTAGGTGCCCTTTACACGTGTGCTTTTGAATTCCCCTAACATGATATCAGCACTAGATGGCGCTATGTTACCGTGAAGACTGCCAGGGTGGTGGTGGTGGTGGGGTGAATCTCTAATTTTGTAATTAGCCAACAATGCAGATAAGCAGAGGTTTAATTTAAGTCATTTCCCTCCTCATTATACTTTATAAGAAATCATGACCTTTTTATTTTGGAGGGGGTACAGGGACTTACTGTATTATTTTATCTCAGCATAAGCAAATTCAATTTGCTTTAATTCTCACTTTGAAGGAGAGAATGTCAGGCTGCCTCCTGCTCTGTTTCACAGTGTGTAGCGTTGGTAATGAGCTCTGACAGCACTCCTCCTGCTGCTAACTGTGTCACATGAGCCGTCGGAAGGTGACTTGAGATGTGAAGAAATGAAGGTGCGTAACTGATTCTCACAATGAGAACATGCTTTCTAGTCTTTCCTTCTCTGAAAAGCTAATGACAATTTTTATTAGAATAAAAGTGTTGGTTTTCTCATAGTCCTTTGAAATTCCCCTAATGGGCTAAAATGTTATGTTCCTTTTCCCTCTAAAAACAGTTTGTAATGATTCAAATGGTCAATGATTTTGAAAATAATTGAACAGCTAAGCCTTAAAGTACTGTAAACAAGCAAATTTTAGCAGAGGAGAGCACTGGCTTCCACTGTGACTAGAATTATCTTTGTGGGGACAGAGGATATTCCTCCCAGCCTCCCATCTTTTATAGATGTGAGGTGACATGGTGTTTTAGTGTGTTAATGTATGTTTCTATCTGTTTGGTGTTGAAAACCTTCAAAGGCGATTAACTCCCTTACAGAAGCTGAGAGGGAAGGAAATGAGTCCTTCACCAGGATATAGGCCTCTGAATGGTGGCGTTACTATAATGATATACATGCTTATGTATCTCTGTATCTCTACATACTTTAAGTCATATTTGATTAAGACAGTCTGCGGCTACTCAAAAAGAAAATTGGGAAGGAGAAATTGTAGAAAGGCAGTCGGAGAAGCTACTAAAGAGAATAGAAATAGCTTGATCCAAGAAAATGAAAGAGGCTAAGGTATAAACTAACCCTGCTGTTTCCAAACTACGTGCTGGGACACCCCAAGGTGCTGCAGCCAACTCACAGAGAGGCCCCAGGATATTTTGAGTTTTTGAAGGAAATGGAGCAGCGTCTACCAGAAACCAAGCAAATGACTTTAGAGTTTTCATACTAAATTGCACTACATTCCTACAGTCCTAGGTGACATCATATTTTTGCAAAGCTAGGTTTTTGGAGGTTGATGGGATAAAAAGCAAGTAGTATGCAAAAATGAACAGGAATAGTTAACAAGGATGGCAGTGTCCAGTCTCATTCCAATGATGGAGAGGCTGTGCAGGGCCTAAGGGACACACATGCCCCATTTGTAAGTAATTGTGGTTATTTAAGACTGAAATGAAACGTATTTTTTTCAATTTGTATTATTATTTTCAAATAGCTACTTAATTATTAGGACATACATACTTAAGATTTTTGGATTTAACTACCTAATGAAAGGAATGGCTATGTAGTTTGTTTTTTTTTTGGTGGTTAAAAAATTACTGAGACACTGAGGGTGCCAGGAAGTTAGAAAGTTTGAACTTCTGGGCTAACACTGTTTCTTCATGTCCTTTGAGGAGTAGACACATTCCTGCCTCAGAGACTTGGCTCTTGCTGTCCTTCTTCTGGAATGTGCTTCCCTCAGATAACTGGTTGACCCAATTCATCACTTGCAGTAAGTCTCTGCTCAAATCTCACCTACTCCTGGGGGCCTCCACTTACCACCCTCATTCATCCTGCCCTGCCCACCCTCCCCAGAGCTCAGCTGCCTCTTCCTTTCTCTATTTCCCCTTTTGTCCACCATCCATCTCACTTTTAATATACTACATCATTTATTTATTTATTTATTTTATTTATTATTTTTGTTGTTTATTGTTTGTTCCTCTCACTAAACTATGTCACATGGACAAGGTTCTTTGCTTTTTTTTAAAATAGACTAGTAAATTTAAAAAGTGTTTAGAATAGTGCCTGACACATAGAGCTCTTAGTAAATATTTGTTGAATGAATGAAAAGTTCTCAGTGGCATCTCAAGCCTGGTAAATATATGTTTTGTATCTATTTATTTTACAAAAATGTATATAAAAATTATACAGAATAAAATATCTTAGGAGCTCTGAGGTGTTTTGTGATTCATATATTGGAAAAATAGTTAACTGAGACATTTTTGTGGTTGTTGTTATTGCTTAAATAAATCCTATGTTTTTGCTTTATAGAATGAGAGAATGAGTACATCAAAAATTGTATTCTTACTTTTCTTAGTTTCTCATTCTTTTACATAAGTCAATATGTACCTAGAGCTATATAGTCATGTGCCACATAATGATATTTTGGTTAATGACAGACCTCATATATGATGTTTGTCTCAAAAGATTATATTGGAGTTGAAAAATTCCTCACCTATTAATGCCTTGATGATCCTGACCTGTGTAGGCCTAGGCTAATGTGTGTGTTTGTGTTTTAGTATCTAACAAAAAAAGCTTAAAAAGTTAAAAAAAGTTTAATAGAAAAATCTTATAAAGACAAAAAAATATTTTTGTATAGCATTATATGTGTTTGTGTTTTAAGATGTGTTATTACAAAAGAATCATATAGTTTAGACAAATTAAAATGCTTTTAAAGTAAAAAAGTAATAGTAAGCTAAGGTTGATTTATCATTGAAGACATAACATATATATATATATTTTCTGAGACAGAGTTTCACTTTGTCGCCCAGGCTGGAGAGCAGTGGCACCATCTTGGCTCACTGCAACCTTGGCGCCCTGGTTTCAAGCAATTCTCATGCCTCAGTCTCCTGAGTAGCTGGGACCACAGGCGCACGCCACCATGCCCAGCTGATTTTTTTGTATTTTTGTAGAGATGGGGTTTCACCATGTTGCCCAGTCTGGTCTCAAACTCCTGAGTTCAGGCAATCTGCCTACCTCAGCCTCCCAAAGTGCTAGGATTACAGGTGTGAGTCACCGCGCCGGCCATGAAAAATGTTTTAAAAATAAATTTAGTGTAGCCTTAGTGTTTATAGAGTCTGCAGTAGTATACAGTAATGTCCTATGCCTTCACATTCACTCCCCACTCACCCAATCACTCACCCAGAGCAACTATCAGTCTTGCACGTTCCATTCATGGTAAGAGCCCTACAAAGGTGGGCCATTTTTTAATCTTTTGTATCATATATTTATTTACATTTTCTATGTTTACATATACAAATACTTACCATTGTTATACAATCGCCTACAGTATTCAGTACAGTAACATGCTGCACAGGTTTGTATCCTAGGAGCAATAGGCTCTACCACATAGCCTAGGTGTGTAGTGAGCTCTACTGTCAAGGTGTGTGTAAGTGGACCACTCTATGATGTTTGCACAGTGACAAAAATCTCAGAACGTATCCTAGTCATTAAAAGATGCATAACTCTACTTACTAAATTCCTTTAGTTGTCATCCAGTAGGGGCCAACGTTCTGTGAAAGAATTAGAAAGTATCACAAGGCATTAATTTAAAACTTCAGTCTTTTCTGAAGTGAAGAACAGCTCACACAGATTAAGTACCATGCGTCTTGTACTGATGGTTGTAATTACTACAAATAAATGAGAGAGGGAGCTCACCAAAGTTTGATCCAAAGTAAAAAGGATTCCATGTTGACTTAGTGTATTGGTTCTCTATGCTGAAATTACCATAACTTAGTGGCTGAAAACAACACACATTTCTCACCTCATAATTATCACGGGTGAGGAGATGACACAGCATGGATTAGCTGGCCAGGCCCTGTGGCTGCCAGCAAGGGGTCAGGCAGGTTGCATTCTCAGCTGGAGGCCCAACTGTAAAGGATCTTTGTCCACACTCATTCAGACTGTCGGCAGAATTCATTTCCTTGAGGTTGAATGACTGAGGATCCCCAGTCTTACCGGCTGTCAGCTAGAGACTGCCCTTGGGTTCTAGAGACCACCTGCAGTTCCCTGCCATATGACCCTCTCCAGAGCCCGTTCCCAGGAAGGCAGTTTGCTTCTTGAAGATCAGAAAGAGAATCTCTCTCCTACCTGCTGAGATAAAGTCTCATACAGTGTAGCGTAATTGTGAGGGTAACATTCCATCACAGGTCTCACCCATACTCAAAGGGAGTGGATTTCATAAAGGCATTAACACTAAGACATGGGAATTATTGGGAGTCACCCTTGAGTCTGTTTGTTACACTCAGGCAGCAGAAAATGGAGCACCCTTTATGTTCTTTCCTAGTCCCCTATTTGCCCCCTAAGCTGTATTTTAGAGTAGCCCTCTTTTCCCAGCATGTATTCTCCTTCAAGACCTGGGATGTTTACTGAAAGGCCGATCACTTGTGCTCCCAGCATGACCTCAGACAATGAAGTTCTTCAGGCTGAGGTGGTCTCTTTGCAGCTCCCTGAGATGTCCTCATTCCCTCAGCACTGGGGGCACATGCTGCAATCTCCAGCCCCCTGGTCTGACAGAATTGGGTCTACTTTAGGTTATTTGCTGCTAAAGCTCTGGGTTTATTAAAAAATAAAGGTTTGAGAATTATCTATTATGGTTATTCTCCCTGAGTATTAGGCTAAATAGTTTTATTTTTTAAAGTTTCATTGTTATATTTGTGATCTCATGAGTTATTACCTTTGAATAAATAATAACATGTTATGTCTAGCAAAGCACGTTTAGATATATTAATAATATGAGATATTAATACAATACATATATTTTCTTATCATAAATATAAAATATTACCTATAAGAAATCCTATGCCTGAACTCTTCTTATCTAATTAGAGTTACTAGACTATTCATTGCTAATGTAGGGAGTAGGATGATGTTATCTTAGTATCAAAGAAAAATTACAGTAATAGAAGTAGTGAACAGCAAGGTGGAGTTTTGTAGCTAGACAGGATCACTGATGAATAAACACTACATCTTCTACTTCCCCTTGCCTGCCCTGTTCTCAGATTTTTCTCATGGGTAACATCCATGAAACATGTTCACTTCTATTCAGTCCTTGGGAAAGTGGGAGAGAGTTTTGTACTCAATGATCTCAGAAATCTTTGGACAAAAATGTGACTCCATTTATTATGTAGTGTGATATTAACTACATATTAAATAACTATATTTTGCTGGGCACAGTGGCTCATGCCTGTAATACCAGCACTCTGGAAGGCTGAGGAGTGATTGAGGCCAAGAGTTTGAGACCATGCTAGACAACATAGTGAGGCCTTGTCTCTAAAAACAAATGTTGGTACTCGATATCTTTTAAAAACAAGGTTGGAGACCACCATTTTGGATTAGAGAGAGAGGGTTCGTAATTGCTTTCTTGTAACATCTCTACAAAATACTTCCACTCTCTTGATAAATCAACTAATTATAAAACTGAATTAAAAAATTAAAGAAAAATATAACACTGATTTAAGGAAATTAATCTTTTTTAACAGTGACTATATCATTTCTATACTATGAAAAATTAAATGTTATTAATAAAGACATTAACCTATCAAAAGATATATGGGAGCTATTTAGAGAAAACAAGTAGGAAAAAAAGTCATATTATGAAGTAAAATTCATTGGGGAAGAATACTAGACTGTTTTTCTCAACACCCGTGAGAATCATAAATCCATGGAAACTGAGGAGTCTCATTTTTCTTTGGCAAAAAAGAACCGTGTGAAGCTTTACCAGGGGTATGAATTTGCATTTATAAAAAGCTATAAAAATTTTAGTAAAGCCCTGTTTTTAATTATTTCACCATTCCATGGGTTTCATTGTACTGTGGGTCTACTCTGTACCCAGAGAGAGCATATTATTAGGTAGTTACCCAAAAACATACTCAGGATTCAACTATTCTAATAAGTAGATAAGCTTTTAAAAAGGTTTGTTAAGCACTGCCAAATAGTGCCATATAGAAATATGCATGGTTTTTCTCCATGGCCTCATAATTCAAAGCATCATGGTATTTATCCTATCTTTGGTTGTTGAAATACAAAACTGGACATATGTGCATGTTGCTTTTGTAGGAATGTTTAGTTTAATCTTTTAAGGTTTTACAGGCTTGATGTGGACTTTAGAGGTAAGGATTTTTTTGAGGCAGAGATTTCCTGTGTCCAGGAGAGGGGAGATTCAGAAAGGCGGTCAGCAGGCTGTCCCTGTTGGGCAGGAAGATGGCTCTTCCAGGTGTCTGGAACCACGCTGGGAAGGCACAGCATCCAGAATACTTGTATGACCCAGGGCAGTGTTTCTCAAATTAAGCCTCCTTCAGCGTCATCGGGAAGCCTTGTTTGAGATTGCTGTTCCCATTCCCAGTTCCTGATTCAGTAGATCTGGCTGTGAGTCTGAAATTTTGCATTTCTAACAAGTTCCCAGATGATGCTGATACAGCTGTTTGAAGACCACATTTGAAAAACATTAACCTAGTGGGCCAGTCATCACTTGGCTTGATTAGGAGCTGGCTGTTTGCAGAGAGAACAGGATGCAAGGAAAGGTGGAGGGAGCACCTAATATGAAGGTGAAGACCTCAAGTCTTGATGCAAAATGCTTTTAAGGAAGCCTATGGATGACACTGACTTTGGGGACGATCACTCTTCCCCCCTCCATGTACACTGGCAAGAAAACAAAAACAAGTACAGTATTGCTCTCTAGGGGAAGGAGTTGTCTTTATGACTAGGGTCACAGGCTTTGAAGTCAGCTGAGACTTGAATCTGAGTTCCTGCTATACCTGGCATGTTCAGAGTGAGCCATTTAACCTCTTAAGTCA
Organism: Pan paniscus; assembly: GCF_029289425.2. Taxonomy (NCBI): domain Eukaryota; kingdom Metazoa; phylum Chordata; class Mammalia; order Primates; family Hominidae; genus Pan; species Pan paniscus. Next base: position 108,939,468 of record NC_073253.2, read on the forward strand.
CAATAGCATCTTAGTGGGCTAATGCCACAGAGTGGGTTCTCAAAAATGACAGTGTCATCATCATCCTTTTCCATTTAGGGAAGCCCCCAATGAGTGTAACTCCCTCTCCCCATCCCTGCTTTAATTTTCCCTTTAGCATGATCTACTATTCTGGTATTTTTCTGATTTGATTTTGTGTGATTCTCTCATTAGAAGCTGAGCCTCAGGAGGAAAGAAATTTTATCTTTTCTTCACTGTCATGTGCCAATGGCTAGAACAATACCTGAAACGTAATAGTACTAGATCAGTACTTATTGAATGAATGAACACTGTGAGCTTGTTATAGTCTCTAGTAAATTCACTATTTACCTAAAAGAACTAAAATCTATTTTTTGGTTGTAATTATTGACCCTGGAGATACCTATCATTATGAAGTGTTTTTAGTAGTTTTAGTTACCTTTAAAGTGTTTCCATTCACATACAGGAATTACTTTTAAAATTTCATGTAGGTAAGTTATCAGCTAAGAATGTTCCTTATTAACTAAGATTTTGATGACATACAAACACGAAACAGCTTTATGTCATTTCTCCGTTTTTCTTTTTTGCCATCAACCATGTACTGTCAAATATTTCCCATCTCAACAATATTTTAGATGAATCACATTGTATTGTGGACATTTTTGGGCATGAAATTCCAGTCTCACTTAATTTAATAAGTTTGAAAGGTCAGCCTCATGTCCAATGGAGAAAGAACTCTTCTCACCAAGCTTGGCCTAGGACCCACACAACCTGCCTTGGTGAGGGAACTGCATTGGTGGGAGCCTGTCTTGCTACTTTTCTTTTTTGGCATCTTCTTTTTTTTCCCTCTAGTGTGCTAGGGTATGGGAGGAATAATGGGGGAAGGGACAAATGCCGCCTACCTAAGAAAAGTCCTGTGTTCCTTGGCTGGCCACATGCTCTGTATGGCAGGCATCTAATGACAGTTCTCTCATTGTCCACTGGGCAGCCCTCTGGCCACCCGGCTTAAACCTGGGTAATTTCCGTGGTGTCCACTTGGCCCAGGGAGATGCACCTAAGGGTGGGAGGGCAGGACTACTATGTTGCTTCCCTTTCTTCAGGCAGCCGCCACCCCACACTTAATTCCCTTTTACTCTCTGCTCAAAGCAGGCACAGGAGCAGGTTAACAAACTCGCCCACACACAGAGTCCACCTGGAGAATGGATGCCAGTCTTCTTGCAGTTACTGCTAATTTCTTTGAGCATGTGACACTTGGCTTTGGGATAGGAAAATAGCCCCATCCCTGCAGGGAAGAAGAAAAGCCATAGGATTTCACCTTGTCAGTGTCTCTTAATGAGAGAGCTAATGGAAATTAGAGTGAGATCAGGTTTTGCTGTGCAGGGCTCTCCCTTAAGTTGCAGGATATTTAGCATCCCTGGATCCTGCCCATTAGATGCCAATTGCACCCCCAACGCCTCCCCACGTTTTCAACCTCCACTCAGCCTGAGAACCATTGGTAGGCCAACAACTCAATAACACATTGGAATTCTAGAACTTCTAATCTATTGCTTATGCAGGCTGAAGGGAGTAATGGGTGATAGCTGCATAACTGATAAGTTCCACAGAGATATGTCTGGCAGTTCTCTTTAGAATGTGGAGGATCTTAGCACCTGTTATCCTCAGCTTTGGGTTTTAGTTGAAATTCTGAGACAAGGGAAAAAGAGTCCTTCAACATCCTATTACAGGCTGAAAGCAACATGTCTCCATATTACAGTGTAAGATTTGTAATGTTTGCAGATTTCTTTATGTAGCTAGTTTCTTCCTGGTATGTAGGTTCCAGTCAGCCTCAGTCGGAAAAGCTGCCCCATTCCTATCTCCTTCATTCAAGTTCTTGTGGGGGACCCCCAGTCTTCAGAGCAGCATAGCTTTTATTCATCTCCTATAAATACAAATCCTATCCAAATAATCATAGCTATTTTTATGATGTCTGTATTTCTACAGCATCATAAAAAGAAAATGTTTTGTATTTGATTGAACCATGAAATGACCATTTTTATAGGTTAAAATCATTGAATATTGGCAATTTTATGTAATTCAATCTAAATATGTTAGTGGACTTCATACCTAATTTAAATGTAAGCAAAAAGCTTTAGCATAAAGCAGTATCAGTGACTGAAAATGACAAGACATTTATGAGAGAGAGAGAGACTCAGATTTCCTCCCCATTCAGCATGAATCAGTTTGAAATGAAGAACATGGAGGAGAGAAAGGGAGCTAATCTCTCAAGTTTGCATCATGTTCTGCCATTTATAGAATGTCTTCACATGCATCATTTCATTTGCTTTTTTGTTGAAACGGAGTCTCATTCTGTTGCCCAGTCTGGAGTGCAATGGTGCAGTCTTGGCTCACTGCAACCTCCTTCTCCTGGGTTCAAGCAATTCCCCTGCCTGAGCCTCCCGAGTAGCTGGGACTACAGGCACATGCCACAACACCCAGTTAATTTTTGTATTTTTAGTAGAGACGGGGTTTCACTGTGTTGGCCAGGCTGGTCTCGAACTTCTGACCTCATGATCTGCCCACTACGGCCTTCCAAAGTGCTGGGAATTTTTTTTTTTTTTTGAGATGGAGTCTCGCTCTGTTGCCCAGGCTGGAGTGTAGTGGTGTGATCTTAGCTCACTGCAGCCTCCACTTCCTGGGTTCAAGCAATTCTACTGCCTCAGCCTCCTGAGTAGCTGGGATTACAGGCACATGCCACCATGCCTGGCTGAATTTTTGTATTTTTAGTACAGATGGGGTTTCACCATGTTGGTCAGGCTGGTCTCAAAACGCCTGACCTCAGTTGATCTGCCTGCCTTGGCCTCCCAAAGTGCTGGGATTACAGGCATGAGCCACCACACCTGGCCTCATTTGCTCTTTATGCCACCCTAAAACCCATCTCACAGAAGAATATTGTGTTCCTTTAGGGGCACAATCGAAAATGAACAGTTTCTACACATGTATAAATATCTAGTCTCTTAATGAAATTTTCAGTTTTAGAAAAGCCATTTTGCTAATATTCAGGACAATTCCTCAAATTTAGTCTGTAGTTAGGCTAAATATTTAAAATGCCCAAATAATTAAGAAATACCTTGCTGTGATAGTAGCATTATATAAATTACATTTAGTCATATTGTGGGTTGTGGTTAATGATTTCTACGTGTCCTAGAATGTGTGCTTAGATGAAATGTCTTTCCTGACTACCCGCAGCTCACAGACCCAGTGGAGATTTAATGTCAGTTTCCTTATGAAAGCAGGCTTGAAATGGCGAGGGAAGAGGAAACTGATGTTGGAGAAGGGAGTGTGGTTCAGGGATATCATAATACATTTCTTAGGCTTTATGACTTTTGGGAAAGGTTATTATAATGGAGTTGAGCTTTTAGCATTGTTTTGCACAAAAAAAGAGAGTCTTTTGTGGGTGAGAATAAAAAGGAGAAGCAGTTAATGAAAAAAAATCCTCAGATCTTCTATTTGTCAGTATTTACAAACAAGAAGGTTTACCTACTTACCTAGTGCATGCCAAACTATGGAATTCCATTCAGTGATTTTTCAAGAAAGGAGGCTCTTTCCTAGAGTGAACTTAACCTTTGTGTGTATCTATATGGATTTGGAGGATATGCCCTAGTGAATAGTAGGCCTTTTAATTTGCATGCTACTTAATATGTTCACTGTAATTGTTTTAGCTGCGTCTTTCTTCTCCCAGAGGAAAAAAGTCATGAGAATCTTAATGCTGTGTCCTTTACTGTCCTCTTCTTGGAAGATGTCATGATGTCATGTTGATCAGTTTGCTATGAATTCCCTCTGTTTGCTCTCAGTGGTCATTTTTGCTGACCCTCCTTATTGGTTTCCCCAGAGGAGCAGTCCCAAATCTCTGCAACTCTCCCTCATCCTCACTCTGTCCTAGTCTCTCAACAGATGACTCCTAAAAGTCCTGGAAAATGTTGGGGGAGTAGAGGTCAAGGGACGTTGGGCTAATTCCAGCCAGGCATTTATGTTTATAACAACTTACAAGAAACAAAAGCATTACATTCAGTCATATACCCCTTGGGGTACATCTGTCTTTTGGATGTGACATGAGATAATTAATGTGTAAATAATAATTAGAATGCTTGGTACAGAGCAAGCAGTTAATAACTGCTGGTTTCTATCTTTCTTTAATAACCTTTTGACCAGTAAAGATGGTTCAGAAAATATTATGTAATTCATTTTCAGCAATTATGATCTAATGAGTTATGACGACCTGATGTCCTTGCTTCATTTGGTGGCTCACGTAGTATAGCCAAAATAGGAGTGTGAGATGGCTCTAAACCAAAGACAATACTTCAAATGACTCCTGCTGTCAAGCCACTTGGATGGAAGCATCTTTTTCAGCTGTGCCCCAACTTGGATTAATTTTTTATAATATAGGCCACATGATCTCAATTTTAGTGGCAGGGATACATCTTGTTGAAGCTCCCTAGCAACTAGCTAATGTTTGCAGCTTCTCCAAGCTATTGTCTCAATTTTGCTGCTGCTGTGGTTGCCACTCGCTTATCTGGACTGACTGGTGACCAACATAGTCCCCAGCTCTCTTCTGAATTCCACCAAATAATCATGATAGCTGGCTGGGTGCGGTGGCTCAAGCCTGTAATCCCAGCACTTTGGGAGGCTGAGGTGGGTGGATCACGAGGTCAGGATTTCGAGACCAGCCTGGCCAACATAGTGAAACCCCATCTCTACTAAAAATACAAACGACTAGCTGGGCATGGTGGCAGGCACTTGTAATCCCAGTGACAGGAGGCTGAGGCAGGAGAATCACTTGAACCTGGGAGGTGGAGGTTGCAGTAAGTCAAGATCGTGCCACTGCACTCCAGCCTGGGTGACAGAACAAGACTCTGTCTCAAAAAAAAAAAAAAAAAGAAAAGAAAAGAAAAAAAAACATGATAGCCTCCCAACTTGGTGTAATGTTAATGTGTGTCCTATTGTGCATGCTGGGACCATTTTCAGTGAGAGATTTACGTGGCACTGACTCAGCAAAGACTGACTTTTGTGATAAAATGAACTAATATTTATTTAGTGCTTTGCAGGTTAAAATTACTTCTCATTTATTGTCTCATTTTATCCTTACGTTAACCCAGTGAAGTAGATCCAGCAAATGTTTTTATCTTTTTTTTACCCGTAAGATTAAAGAATATCGTTTGAGAATATTCTTACACTTTAATTTTTTTTTTCCCCTGCAGGTGAAATGTCCAGCTGTTAAGTGAATTGGTATGGTATGGTGGCTAGTTCCAAATGAAATGGCTAAGCTTCACCCCTTTGAACACTCAACTTCTCAGGTAATACTTTGGAGGTATAACTGCATGTAGTTGGGATGTTGTAATGGTATGAGTGTTTTACGTATTGATGCTTTGTGCTTTGAACCGGTTTCTTCCAATAAGCTGTTGTGTTGCCCGCCCTTGGAATAATGCAGTTTCTTCATGAATAAGTCACATTAAACATGCACAGGAATTTTTTTTGGCAACATCAACTGTGATATTATTATAATCTTAAAGGAGGAGTGGCAATCTGTGAACAACAACTTTGGCAAAAGGCCTTGTGAAAAATTGAGAATCACTTGTTTATTATTGTTCTTTTAAATCCTCTCAAGTCTCTGCCAAAAAGAGACTTAAATATTTGTTGCATCCAGTAAATATCTGTTGAATAAATGAGTGAATGAATTATAGAAGGCAGCATTATAGATTGATTGATACACCACAGTTGAAATGGACAACAGTGTATCCTGTGCATTGACTAAACTGGACCATTGACCAATTCTTGAATGTTTCCAGCACCTTCCCACCCCATGCTTTTGGTCACTCCATTTCTTTAATCTCTAATGTCCTTTCCATCTCTGTGTATCAAAATTCTACCCAGCCATTGGACTAGATCAAAAGCTATTTTTTTCTTCATTTCTCCTGAAGCCTTTGTGGCTTTTTCCATTGCCAGAGCTGGAAATGACTATATCTCAAAAAGTTCCCATTGCTCATGTCTTTTTTGGTACTTAGTATATTTTCCTTGGAGAGCACATACATTATTATTTCCTGGTAAAGCATATGCATTATATATTTCTCTTTAGAATGTAAGTTCTCAAAGAACGGACTGTACTGTATTCATCTTTGCAACACACACACACACACACACACACACACACACATACATGTATTTTAGCAGGGTGTTACATCTGCTAATTTCTCAACCTATTTTGTTGAATTAATTAGGTTATAGGGATTTAACTATTCTTTCTATATTGTAATACCTATAGTTAAAATTCTTATCCTTCATAAAATTTTTCAAAAAGGTGCTGACAAATAGGAAAAATATTGAGATTTGATTTTCTTTGACAATTTAAAGCCTCATCAGATAGAAATACAAACAACTAGTAGAATGGACAAGGCCTTGAGAGAATTAAGTTTTTAAAAGACACAGAGCAGATAAACTTGTTTTGATTAGTTAGGGATGAACAGAATCACTGCGAGAATCACTGATACTTACTCTAAAAATCTAGTGAGCTAATACAGCATTTTTCTTCAGAGGAGGGCAAAATGTTAATTTTTTGAAGTTTTCTGCTTTGGAATTGAGCACGTGTCTCTTCAGTAGTGTCCAGATTTTTTCATAACGTTGCAAATCAAAACAACAATGTCAAAACAATCCTAGAATTATTTCTAGACCCAGTAATGGAACTGACAATAAGTATCAGGGGTTTGCCTGGGTTGGGGGTGGGGCCAGTGTGGAATGCGTTATTTCTCCCTTACTGTCATTCCAGGCAGTTGCCAATTTGGGCTGATTATTTATAGATGACTCTGCAGTGTGACAGGCAGTTCTCCAAGTGAAGCCTCAGGCAGTGAGGTCCTGAGGAAATAGGAAAGACCTGCACATTCCATAGAGCAATGGGGAAGGAACTGCGGGGCAGCCAGAAGCAGTCTTCCCCCAGAGCCCCCTCCTTGTTTTTTCCTTTTAACACAAATGTTCCCGGGGGGTTGCAAAACACTGATTCCTTTTAAAAGGTGTTATAGTAAATTCCCTAGTGGAAGCCTCCTTCCCTACAGAGACAAGCATTAGAGCCCTCAGAAATCTGGGTTACTGACTTGGAAACCAAATAATTGGGGATAAATGAATGGACGAGAGTAAAGAGGCTCCACATAAAAGGAATCCCTTCCGACAGCATCTTTCATGCTGGGGGACATTAGGATGCCAATAGACGCAGCCCATGGGTTTGGGTTGCCAGGTAACCAGGGTACCCGCAGATTTCCATTTTTACTTTATTTCCGATTCAGGAAAGCCTCGTTTCATACAGAGGAAGGGAAGAACACCTCTCCCCCACCCCGCTTATTTAGGTCTAACTAATAACATTCACCTGTTGGTAGCTAAAATGTTTCAGAGGACGCAGTTGTTTTTAAACATTTAAGCTGTTAGAAAATCAACAGGAAACATCGGGATGAAAACGGGAGGGTGGTAACGTAAAGGGCAGCGGTGTTCCTGCTTGGTATTCAGGCAGCCAGTGGAAAAACCCCACGCGTCCCCCCTGGGGTTTCTCAGTTGGCCTGAGCGCATTAATCCTGCTTCAACAATTCAAGCTCTTCTGCCTCCTTGCTGTGAATTTCCTTGCCTCTAGAAAACATTCATGACATACTGAGACTCACCCCAATTGCTTGCTTTTGTTTCTTTAAAAGCTTATTGGTAACCCATTCTTTTCTAATAAAAAAAATCAGCCTTTTATGTGTAATTTTGCAATGCAATAAAACCAAACAGAACATTCTCCACTCCAATCCTGTCAAGCAATATGGGGCTAAGTAGTTTTCTTCCCGTTTGATAGAAAAGCAGCCGAATTGAAGAACATCTGAAATTCAGTGGAACAAAGGCTAAATAAGCCTGCAGCCCAACATGTGGTTAGAAATGATCTGTTTGGATAGTGTTTATGTCTCTTGAAAATATAGCTGGGTGTGTAAGTGTGTGAGTGTGTGTGTACTGTTGGTGTTTTGTCGTGTTTATCCATCTGGACCCTGGACAGGAAGCTTGCCAAATTGTCCCTTTACTGCGGCAATGTGCCCTTTAGTGTGGCAGTCGGGTTGAGGCTGAGCTGTTTAAGGCTTATCAACCACAACACTAATATTTTTCTTCTAAGGCAGACAAAAGTCTAGGAAGACTTACAGGGAAGTTTCCACAATTCTGGGTGTTGAGTATGAGTGGTGCTGGAAAGACAGATCTTCAATCTGCAGTCTTTTCACACTGCCGGCCTAGGTAGTTTTTGTCTTTAAAATTTGTCATTTTTCCAAGCTCTGACGGATGAAGGCCAAAGCAAAATGAGCCTTGGTCTGGCTGACAACTGTCATTAGCACTTTGAATAATTAACCCCTGACAGATCAATGAGATGATTTTCCATCAGAAAAACTTGGACATTTAAAAGATTGAACTAAAATGAGCAGAGTACAATAGTTTAGTGCAATTCCTAAAGTTGCTAATAATCTATAAAAGTAATTTTGGTTGAATTAGTAAAGCCTGCTAGCAGACTATTAACCCTAGTGTTTGCATGTTTTCAAATGCCTTTAGTTCCTGAGTCTTCAATGTTAGAGATGCTGTTTGGGTTAGTTATACATTACTCAAGGGAAACCAACAGTGCATATTCATGGTCTCAAATTACAGTACATTATAAAATGTTATTTCTTCCCTAACATTTCTATACAGTTGAAATCTGGGCAAGATGAGCATCAAGGGTAACGCTGAAGGGAAAAAGATGCCACACAAAAAAGCAAAAAAAAGTTCTGAAATGGTATTTGGGCAGGGCTGGCTGCATTCCATAGTCTTCTAGGAGAAGGAGAGGAAAAGAAAATAATTGTGGTTATTTTTATGTGTTTATGTGTATTTGCATACATATACATATTTGTTTGCAGGCATAAATATGAATATGTAAGCACATGTACAAACCTCATTTTTAGCGTGAAGGAATACCACTACATTCTCCTCCAATTCTCTTTCATAGTTTGGATGCCACTGAATCTAGGCAACTGGAGTCACCCCAGTTGGTCCTACTGCAGGAATGTGTGTCTGTGGAATAGTCAGGAAGAGTAGGAGATGTACTTTTCGGCATGTAGCATATCCTCAATAAAGGTGTGATTTTTCTGAATTATGAGTGAGAAGGGAGGGGTGGGGAGAAGAGAATCAGGAGAGCCAAAGCATAAGCTACTGTTCTGATAAAAAGTGAAAATATTGGCCCACAGGGAGTGAAAATGCTGGAACTAGGATTTGCAGATCCAGAGACTAAAACGTGACTTTAAATCAGACTGACTGCATCTGCCCATTTTGATGGTGAAGACCCCGTGGGAAAGACTTTTTGATAAATGAACAGGCATTAGTCTTATGACATTTCTCCAACATCCTGCAGTCATCTTGATGGCCACACCTCACTTTTCTTTACTGTCTGCTACTCCTTTGCCTCACTAAGAGCAGAAAAGGTGAATAATTTTCATTCCAAGGTGAGTTCAATTTAAAGTCTCTCCCCTCCTTTTTGAGCTCCAATCAGCAGGGAAATGATTTTATTTAGAGTAATTATTAGAAGAATTATTCATAATTCTTCAGAAAGCCAATTTCATAGCATGTAAATGTTGAGTGCAGGCTGTCAGATCCAGCTATGCTGTGACTCCCAAGGATCCTTTCAAGGTTGTGTCCAGTAGCAGGATTTATGTCGCAGAACGTTTTTGTCTTATTTATATGTATTATATTGTTTATGCTGCTAAGTTGCAACAATGGTATTTACTTTCTAGTGATTTACAGTATCTTGCCCTTTTAAAGCAATCTCTGGTTTTGGTGTAATGTGAGGTTTTGTTTAGGAATAAAATCATGTGGCCTGGAAGAAGTAAAGATGTCTACAGTACTTTGATTTTGTTTACTGTCATGTCTGGTTTCCTCAGCAGGCTCTTGGTCAAAGTATGCATGGGGTGGTGGATGGAAGCTGAAGAAAAGTGATAATTGGATGTAATTTGTCCTTGTTTCCCAATGACTTGGATGGATGTCAGCAAGTTCTTTCCTAATGGAAAAAAGATGGCTGAATCATCAAGCTTTTAGGAGTGCTTTAAATCATTGATCTGTTCTTCCTAAGAAATTATGTCCCACAGGTGCCTACAAATGGGGAGGAAACAATGGGGGGCAACTTACCACTTATCTCCTCTATTCACATGCTCACAGAGAGGGCAATTTGCGAATCAGTTCTATGTGTGCTCTTGAATAGATAGGATTGGGTCATACCCCTCATGAGTATTCAGGAGGGAATTGGAGGAGAGTTTGAGAGCCTATATCTTAGGAAGTTTAAAATGTTTCAAAAAAATCACAAAATTGTTGCATCAGAAATTACCACTTTCAGCTGGACATGGTGGCTTATGCCTGTAATCCCAGTGCTTTGGGAGGCCGAGATGGGCAGATCACCAGGTCAGGAGTTCAAGACCAGCCTGGCCAACATGGTGAAATCCCATCTCTACTAAACATACAAAAATTAGCCAGTCATGGTGATGGGCATCTGTAATCCCAGTTACTCGGGAGGCTGAGGCAGGAGAATTGCTTGAACCTGGGAGGTGGATGTTGCAGTGAGCTGAGATCGTGCCATTGCTCTCTAGCCTGGGCAACAAGAACAAAACTTCATCTCAAAAAAAAAAAAAAAAAAAAACAACCCAGAAATGACCACCTTGAAAATCGTCTGTGAGGTATCAGAGAAAGTATTATGGGCTTTCCTGTTTAGAGGCACAAGAAACTGTGGAAACCAATGTATATGGCTTCTGAGCTTCAAAGAAAATTGCTGTCAATAAGTGCCATGTGCATCAATTATGAAATCATAACATGTCTGAAAGTGGAAGAGACCTTTCGAATCATTTAACCTAGCTCTTTCATTCTACTCTTGAGGAAATTTAAATCTTATGCCAATTGGGGTAAATTTGTTTTCCACTTCTTATAAATCTGGTTCAATTACAGGAAATGAGAGCACATACTTTAAGTGCCTTTCAGCATCTGAGTGTAGCTTCTCAGATTGTTGAAAGTAGAAAGGAATGTGGCGGATCTCTTTCTAGAGATTCAGTGCACGAAATATTTCTTTGCAAGAGTTATTGGTCAATTGTAAACTAATTAATCAGTGTTTCCCATAGATCCTTAGTATTTCTTCATCCGCTTCACTTCCCTCAAAAGAAAAAAAGGAGGGTCTATATTATAGTTTTTTTTATGCTTATAATAGGAAGGTATCAATTTTTAATAAAAATAATATTATATTTTATCAAAAATTGTTTTTTTGTCTCATGACAGCTATCTAGAGAGATTTCAAAGTCTTAACTTGAGTACATGTAGTAATTGGGAGGTATTATTAGGTTAATTAGAAGCTGTGCCTCTTAATGATCCAAAATTATTCAGGAGAAAAAAATCATAAGAGAAGAGAGAGTACAGGGAGAGAATTGTCATCTCTCAAAGCTTTTCTCCTTTGAAAGTGATATTATTGTTATAGCAATATTTGCTTATGCTCTTGTTGGAAATTTTCATTATGCCTGCTTTGTTTCAGCTGTATTAAGTGAATAGTGATGGATTTATCAAAATATTTTCTGTTCATTGACTAAAAGCTAAAATATTAATACAAACCAGTTTGGACCCTGACATTAGTTAATGCAGCTCCTCGAAATTTAGTCCTCTCCAGTACTCTTTCTCCCTCTGAGACTGAATGGCTTCTGCTGGTCCCCATTGCTGGATCCTCTTCTTCTGCCTGCTCCTGTTGTGTTGCTAGACCTGGGTGCTGTGGGCATGATTTAGCACTTTCCTGGTCTACACCTTTGTCATGAGCTCCTGCTGCGTCACCAGCCTCTCAAACTCTACCTAAATTGAATTTATTATATTCCTCCCCAACTTGCCCAAATCTGTTCCTAATTTCTGTAAATGGCCACAAAGTCCTCTAAGCTAGAAATAGATTCATCAACTTTGACTCTTCCCTCTCCCTCATACTGCAAATCCATTCAGTCATCAAATCCTGTAGATTCTATCTCCATAACTCTTTTAAATCTATCTCCTCCTTTTCAATTCTGCCAGTGTTCCTGTTGATCCCTTGTTCTATTTTTGACCCATGCTGCTTAGGCTACTTCAATCTCTGGCAACTCACTCAGGGCATCAGGAGCAGGAACATTTCTCTTTCTCTGTCTTTGGTTTCTTCCATGCAGGGAAACCAACTAGTACACTAAGCATGGTATTGTGGATACAGTTTGTTATATATGTTGAATGAATTGGAATCCTTTATAGAATCAACAGAGCTACAGTGCCTCAAAACTTCTCAAACACATTGACAGTTTCCATCTGGGACTCTCCTGGTAGTCTTACAGAGTCACCTACTTGTATATAATATTCTATTTCTAATTTCTTATATTTTCATATTTAACAAATGATGTGGCTTAGTGATCCAGGCATCCTTTATTGGCACCTACTTAGCTGTTCCTTGGTCATACCCTCTGTATTAGTTCATTTTCATACGGCTGTGAAGAAATACCTGAGAGTGGGTAATTTATAAAGAAAAAGAGGCTTAATGGACTCAAAGTTCCATATGGTTGGGGAGGTGTCACAATCATGGTGGAAGGCAAAGAAGGAGCAAAGGCATGTCTTAAATGGTGGTAGGCATGTGCAGGGGAGCTGCCCTTTATAAAATCATTAGATCTTGTAAGACTTATTCACTATCACAAGAACAGCATGGGAAAAAATACACCCTGATGATTCAGTTATCTCCCACTGGGTCCCTCCTATGACATGTGGGGATTATGGGAGTTAAAATTCAAGATGAAATTTGGGTGGGGACAGAGCCAAACCATATCATTTTGCCCCTGGCCCATCTGAACTCTCATGTCCTCACATTTAAAAACCAATCATGCCTTCCAAATAGTCCCCCAAAGTCTTAACTCATTTCAGCATTAACTCAGAAGTCCACAGTCCAAAGTCTCATTGGAGACAAGGCAAATCCCTTCTACCTATGAGCCTGTAAAATCAAAAGCAAGCCAGTTAGTTCCTAGATACAATGGGGGTACAGGCATTGGGTAAATATACCTGTTCCCAATGGGAGAAATTGACTGAAATGAAAGGGCTACAGGTCCCATGCAAGTCTGAAAACCAGTAGGGCAGTTATTAAACCTTAAAGTTCCAAAATGATCTCCATTGACTCCATGTCTCACATCCAGGTAACACTGATGCAAGAAGTGGGCTCCCATGGCCTTGGACAGCTCTGCCCCTGTGGCTTTGCAGGGTATAGCCCACCTCCTGGCTGCTTTCATGGGCTGTTGTTGAGTGTCTGCAGTTTTTCCAGGTGCATGGTGCAGGCTGTCAGTGAATCTGCTGTACTGTGGTCTGAGGACAGTGGCCGTCTTCTCACAGCTCCACTAGGCAGTGCCCCCATGGGGACTCTGTGTGAGGGCTCTGACCCTACATTTTCCTTCCACATTGCCCCAGCAGAGGTTCTCCATGAGGGCTCTGCCCCTGCAGCACACCTCTGCCTGGACATCCAGGCATTTCCATACATCCTGTGAAATCTAGGCGGAGGTTCCCAAACTTCAATTCTTGTCTTTTGTGCACCGGCAGTCCAAACACCACATGGAAGCTGCTAAAGTTTGAAGCTTGCACCCTCTGAAGCAATGGCTTGAGCTATACCTTGGTCCCTTTAGCCATGGCTGGAGTGGCTGGAACACAGGGCACTAAGTCCCCAGGCTGCACACAGGAGCGGGGCCCTGGACCCAGCCAAGGAAACCATTTTTTCCCTGCTATGCCTCAGGGCCTATGATGGGAGGGTCTGCTGTGAAGGTCTTTGACATGGCCTGGAGGAATTTTCCCCATTGTCTTGGTGATTAACATTTCTCTCCTCATTACTTATGCAAATTTCTGCAGCCAGCTTGAATTTCTCCCCAGAAAGTGGGGTTTCTTTTCTATCACATCATCAGGCTGCAATTTTCCAAACTTCTATGCTCTGCTTCCTCTTGAACTCTTTGCCACTTAGAAATTTCTTCCACCAGATACTCTAAATCATCTCTCTCAAGTTCAAAGTTCCACAGATCTCCATTGTCTTCTGGGAGCCTTTGAGACCTCCCTGCTCCTGCTTCTCCCACAGTAGAGTTGTCCACTCTAAGTCCCCACTATACTTCACATGTTTCTCAGTAGCATTAGGTAATACCATTATCGAACTTAACTGAAGCTCACCTTAGAAAGCCCCTGGGTTCCAGGCTCCATTCTAAGCACTTTACATAAACCACTTGCTTGGTTACGTATCCATCTCCCCTATGGGACTGCAAGCCCTTTAAGGACAGGAAAGTCTTAACAATATTTTAAAGGTTTTTATTTTTAATTATACAAGTAATAGACACAATTAGAGGAGAAATGCCTTTCCCACAACAAATTCTAACTACTTGCGTCTGTATCAATAGACTCTGTTTTCCATCTGCTTTTGTATCTAAGACTGATCCCTCAGCTTGTGCCCTGGTGCCTGCTCTCCCTTTCCTTTTCAGGGATTACTTTTCTACAATTATTTGCTTTCTTCCTTGCATCTTCTAGTGCAGTGGTAAAGAGCTCATATTGTCAGTTTTCAAATCATAGTTCTATAACTTGCTAACAATGTGACTTTAGGCACATTTATTGACTTTTCTTTGTCTCAGTAACTTTGCCACTGAGTCAGTGATACTTTTGACAATTAAATGAGCAGTACAAGAAAGTATGTGTGCCAGTGCTTGGCACAGTGTAAATGCTGAATAAATGTAAATTAGCATATTATTAAAAATAATTTGCAATTGCATGTAATATGGCTTGTTATCATGCATTGACAAATATCCTTTGGGTTGATGTTTCCCTCTGGACACTGCCCTATTTTCATCTCTGCTTCATACAAAAATTGCTTTAAAGAGTTGCCTGTACGCTCTGTGTCGTTCTCATTTTCTTTCTCTGCCTAACTCTTTGGAATGGGGCTTTTATCCAAAGCTGTTTACTGAAGCAGCTCTTGTCACGCTTACGAAGGTCACCAATGATTTATATTATGTCAGAGTCAATTGTCAGTTCTCTCTCCTTGTCCCAGTTGACCTCTCAACAGCAGTTGACATGGTTGATGAAATGCTTTCTTCTTTAGGCTCCAGTGACCCTGTAAGTCTGTTTTCCCCCACCTTTTGGGCCCCTGTTCCTCAGTCTTACTGCTGGCTTCTGTCCTTTCCTCTATCAGACCTCTGAAAGTAGAAGTCTATCAGTCTGGTTGTGTTTTTTTCTCTATCTATGTTCTCATCCTATGTGATCTGACCTAGCTTGAGATAACATTTATGTGCTGGTAAATCCTCAGATTTATATTGCCAGCGCAAATCTCTTCCTGGGGCTCCTCAACTTAGATATTGAACTGATTATTGGACATTATGACAGGGATATCTAATACATATCTTGGATATAGCATTCCCCAAATAGAACTATTAACTCCTGTCCTTCAAAATTGCCCTTCCCCCTAAGTAAATGGCACCACCCTCCATACTAGCCTCAAGCTGAGTAATCATCCTGGATTTCTCTCTTATCTTCATGCCCTATTCAAGTCCCCATCATCTCTCTTTGCATTATAGTCCCTGATGTTACTTTTGTACTCCTGCTGTCAATCTTCCTGAGTGATAGTTCTAAAACACATATCAAATCATGTCACCCTTGCTTAAAACACTCTAAAGCTTCTATTATGCATAGAATAAAATTCAGTTTCCTTGACATAGTATACAAGGCTTCCCATGTTCTTGTTCTTTCCTAGTTCTGGGACCTCATCTTCTGCTTTCTTGCTTGCTCTCTTCTCTATAAGTTTACTGGATTTATTTGACCTTCATCATGCCACTCTCATTCCAGTATCAGGGCCTCTGCACTGTTATCCTTCTGTAGGAATGTTCTTTCCTACAGATCTTAACATGGACGCTTCCTTCCCATCATACAGGTATCAAGTGAAATACAGTAATAAGTATTAACAGAATTGCCTATATTTAGAATTATTAATTGTAAAATTCTAGCTCTTTTATTGATCTGTATTTTATTTTTGTAATTGTTAGGAAGTAGAAGTCTAACTTAATTTTATCTTCCAATTCAGTCTTTTGTTACAATAGCATTTATTTAATAGACAACTATTTTCTCCACTGACTTGAAATGCCAATATCTGACATCTAGACTGCTTGTACAATATTGCTTGTGAAAGAATTGTTGAATGTACTTAGGAATCTAAGCCTGGATTTCACAGGATAGCCAGTAATTCCTGTGGATTGTGGTCAAGGTCTACATTTGATTGAAAATTACTCTGCCTTCACAAAATTTTTATTTTACATTGGCATCATTATCCAGAGAAATTTATTAATGAACAACTATCACTATCTTGTGAATATTACCTTTTATAAGAAATATTTGACTGGGTGTGGTGGCTCATGCCTGTAATCCCAGCACTTTGGGAGGCCAAGGCGGGTGGCTCACCTGAGCTCAGGAGTTCAAGACCAGCCTGGCCAACCTGGTAAAACCCCATCTCTACTAAAAATACAAAAAATTAGCTGGGCATGGTGGTGGGGACCTCTAATCCCAGCTACTTGGGAGGCTGAGTCAGGGGAATCACTTGAACTGGGGAGGCAGAGGTTGCAGTGAGCCGAGATCATGCCACTGCACCCAGCCTGGGCAACAGAGTGAGACTCCATCTCAGAAAAAAAAAAAAAAAAAAAAAAGAAAGAAAGAAATATTCAAGTTAAAATCCTAGGGGTTTGAAATTAACTGAAATTCCCTTCATCCTAGTTTTGAGTCTCCTCATTTGTAACGTAACTTTTATAGCCCATTTAGCTGCTATCAGTGCTGTAACTGTAGACTTGGGCTTCTTAAAACTTCCTCCCTTATAATTTTTGAATGAAGTCTCCTCATGTACACTGATATTGAAGATATTCTACAGTTTCCATACTACATTCTTTGGTCTAGAAATTAGAGTGTAGAAATTCAACTGTTTCTAGGGTTTTTGTTTTGTTTATTTTGGAAAAACATTTGTCCACATCAAAGGCAGCATTTGTTATTAGCACTTTGAGGTTGTAAAGGTTTCCTCACATCCAACTTTGTTTCCTTTTTACTTCAGTTGCTATGTTTCTTTTTAAAAATATGACCAGAGAAAATGTTGATAATAGTGAATACCTTGGGAGTATACTGGAGTTGTGCAAATTTTACTCTTTTTCTCCTTATTAATGATGCAAATTTCTGATCTTTGGAACTGAAATGCAGAAATACCAATGGTTGCTCAAGGTCATTAAAAATAGCATTGTGAATTTGCATTCTATTTGGACAGTTTCCATATCGAAAGGCTCAAAATGCTCTACTGTGTGACTCGCCTTTTGCCCTCTAAGAAAAAGGTCTAAATATTTTAAATGGAAATAGCAAGGCTATTATGTAGGAAGTGTGGTTATAAAGCAGAATGTCATTTTGATAACAGAAAGCAAGAAAACTCATGAACAGAGCCTGGCTTCCCTATTCTTAGTGCTAAATAAATAATGCATTTTTCAAAGCCTGCATCTTTGGATGCAAATCCAGTTTTTTTGGTGAAGAAGAAAGACATTTCAACTCTATTATTGGTCTTTGGACTGTTTCTGTTTTCCACCAATTCTGAAATTGCAGTCAATTAGATACTTCTTCTCATGACAGATTGGAAACCAGAAGGGAGCTTTATGAATTCAAACAGAGAAATTTGAGCTAAAATGTCTTTAAAATATTTCTTTACACATTTTCTCTTTAGAATTTACAGAGTACATTAATTTTCTGACATAATTAATGATGAGATGTTATAGGCTTAGCCTTATGTAAAGTTAATAGTAGGCATGCTTTATTTTTAATCCTTAACTACTTTTAGATTTAAATATTTATTTTAACAATTTGCATTCTGTTATGCAATTGGTAGACTGGTTGGAATGAGACCTCTTATAACTAGAACCCACATCTCCCTGACTATTAATTCCTAGTTTCTTCAACTTGATCCCTTGTTGAAAATCTATGACAGCTAAACTTTTTTTGAGTTTGTAGCACCATTTGGACCTCTTCTAAGTCCATAGTGTGAAAATGATACATTTCTTTTTATGGTTGGGAAAAACTCCCATTTCAATATCTTCATTTTGAAATAGACATTGTAAACCCAATAAGTATCAATCTGGGAAGGCAGTGCTCATGTTTGAAACATTTAGTGGATGGGGAATTCGGTGGACGCTGTTTTGATGCCCTGCCCAGATCTAAAAATGTTTTTGAAATACTTCTTTGCATGTTTTCTCCTTAGAATTTACATAGTACATTAATTTTCTGATATAATTAATTATGAGATATTTTAGGCTTAGCCTTATGTAAAGCTAATAGTAGGCATGCTTTACTTTGAATCCCTATCTATCTAAAAATTTATATATTTATTTTAATCATTAATTTAAATCTCTGATTCAGATTCTGCTTCTAGAGAGCCTGACCTATGATGGTTGGTACCAGATGAGGGGAACTGGGAAGAATACTGTAAGGGATTCTGAAGTTGGATAACTTCCCAGGTAATTAGCAGTGAGTCCCTATCACCAGTGATAGGTGAAGTACTGATAGCCCCAGGCTTGTAGAAACAGTGAAGTTGCTAAGCCTTTTACTTGTAGTGAACTGGGATGGGATACAGGTGGGAGAGAGACTGGTTTGTGTAGTACCTCTGGCATTTGAGATGTGAAGGAGCAATAGCATTACAAGGACTTAATTGGGTGTCTGTTGCTAAATGCCCTTCATGCTCATGGCAATCAATCATTGTATTAGTTCTTTCTCACTCTGCAATAAAGAAATACCCAAGACTGGGTAATTTATCAAGAAAAGATATTTAATTGGCTCATGGTTCCTCAGGCTGTACAGAAGCATGATGCTAGCATCTGCTTGGTTTCTGGGGAGGCCTCAGGAAGCTTTCAATTATGGCGGTTGTGAAGTAGAAGGAGGCACATCTTACAGAGCTGGAGCAAAGGGAAGAGAGAGAAGAGGCAGGTGCTATAAACTTTTAAGCAACCAGATCTCATGATAACTCACTCACTCACTATCATGAGAACAACCCCAAGAGAATGGTGCTAGCCTATTCATAAGAACTCCACCCCATGATCCAATAACCTCCCACCAGGCTCCACCTCTAACACTGGGGATTATAATTAAACTTGAGATTTGGGTGTAAACACAGATCAAAACCATATCATTCCATACCTTGGCCCTCTCAATTCTCATGTCCTTCTTACATTGCAGAATACAATCATGCCTTCCCAACAATCCCACAAAGTCTTAACTCATTCCAGCATTAACTCAAAAGTCCAAGTTCAAAGACTCATCTGAGACAAGGCTAGTCTCTTCTGCCTATGAGCCTGTAAAACCAACAACAAGTTAGTTATTTCCAAGATTTAATGGTGGTGTAGGCATTGGGCAAATACTCCCATTGCAAACTGAAATTAGCCAAAAGAAAGGGCCTACAAGCTCCATGCAAGTTCAAAACCCAGCAGAGCAGTCATTAAATATTAAAGCTCCACAATAATCTCATTTGACTTTATGTCTTATATCCAGGCCACACTGATGTGAGGGGTGGGTTGCCAAGGCCTTGGGAAGCTCTGCCCTTGTGGCTTTGCAGGGGTCAGCCCTCATGGCTGGTCTCATGGGCTGGTATTGAGTGCCTGTGGCTTTTTTTCCAGACGCAGGATGCAAGCTGTTGATTGATTTACCATTCTGGGGTCTGGAAGACAGTGGACCTCTTCTCTCAGCTCCACTAGGCAGTGCCCCAGTGGGGACTCTGTATGGAGGCTCCAACCCCACATTTCCCCTCTGGACTGCCCTAGTAGAGGTTCTCTCTGAAGGCTCTACTCCTGCAGCAGGCTTCTGCTTGGATACTCAGGCTTTTCCAAGGCTTATGGCTTGCACTTTCTGAAGTGGTGACCCGAGATGTACCTGGGCCCCTGTGAGCCATGGCTGGGGCTGGGGTGTCTGGGACACAGGCAGCAGTGTCCTGGGGTTGCACAAGACAGGGCAGCGGGGCCCTAGGCCTTGTCCATGAAAGCATTCAGTCCTCCTATGCCTCTGGGCCTGTGATGGGAGAGCTGCTGTGAAGGTCTCTGAAATGCCTTGAAGCCCTTTTCTCCATTGCCTTGGATATTAGCACTTGGCTCATCTTTACTTATGCAAATTTTTGAAGCCTGTTTGAATTCCTCCCCTGCCTCTGGACTTTTCCACCACATAGCTGGGCTGCAAAGTTTTCAATCTTTTATGCTATGCTTCCCCTTTAACTATAAGTTTCAGCTTTACTTCATTTCTTTGCTCACACGTATGAGCATAGGCTGTTAGAAGCAGCCAGGCCACACCTTGAATGCTTTGCTACTTAGAAATTTCTTCCACCAGATACCCTAAATCATCTCTCTCAAGTTCAAAGTTCCACAGATCCCTAGGGCAGGGGCACAATCCAACCAAACTCTTTGCTAAAGCATAACAAAAGTGACCTTTACTCCAGTTCCCAGTAAATTCCTCATTTCCATCTGAGACCTCCTCTGCCTGGACTTCATTGTTTATATGACTATGACTTGTTGAATGGTTGTGACATTTTGGTTGTCACAAATTTGGAAATTCCAAATTTTCCCTCCTGTTCCTGTCTTCTTCTGAACCCTCCAAACTTCTCCAGTCTTTGCCTGTTACCCAGTTCTGAAGCCACTTCCACATTTTCAAGTATCTTTATAGCAGTGCCCCACTCCTCAGTACCAATTTTCTGTATTAGTCCATTACTGCACTGCTATAAATAAATACCTGAGACTGGGTAATTTATAAAGAAAGGAGGTTTAATTGGCTCATGTTCTGAAGGTTGTATAGGAAGCATGGCAGCATCTGCTGGGGAGGCCTCAGGGAGCTTTTAGTCATGGCAGAAAACAAAGTGGGAGCAGGTGTGTTATGTGGTGGAAGTAGGAGGACGGGATGCAGGGGGAAGGTGCTACACACTTTTAAACAACCATGTCTTGTGAGAACTCACCATCAGGAAAACAGCATTGAGGGGAGGGTGCTAAACCATTCATGAAGAATCCACCCCAACAATGCAATCACCTCCCATCAGGCACTACCTCTAACACTGGGGATTACAATTTGACATGAGATTTGGTGGGGACATAGATCCAACCATATCAATTGCCAACTAAAATTCAAGTGTGAGAGTCATAGGGCCTCCTCAGCAAAATTTAAAGAGATCCTCCTGTCCTGCTGCTTGAGGAATGACAGGGTTAAAGACAGGTCTCAGGACTCAATTTTACGAATGACAGATCTTTGAAAAAGACTGAATTCTTGGCCTTTCAAGTCTTCTATGAGAAAGTTAGATCCCTATTAGGGAGTGATTGAAACTCTGAGATTTGGGATGGAGATAACTGAGTAGATGTACGAGAATAACTGGAATCCCAGATTCCTCTGAACTCTTGAGACTCTTGTAGTCCCCCTTGTTGGAATACAGAGTCCTTTGCTTGTTTGACTACTATGGAGAAGATGCATGTGATAGAAGTGCTTTCAGGACAATAATGGCCCTCTCAGCATCTGTCCCCATCTCTCTCCCTAGCCAGTAGACCAATACCTCAGGCCAAATCTCAGCATGACTCAACTGGGGAAAAGCTAAGCTTGCTGATAGAGGGGAGGAATTATATGCAAAAGGAGCTACATGGCCTGTCAAGATCCAGGAGAGTATGCCTGGGAGTGAATTTGAGTGCGCTGGATTAAGGGAGATGGAATTTAAAGCTAAATAAGAACGATTAAAAAAATGGGATACTCTCTTTTGATACAGGATTTAACATTCTGGCAAAGATCCCGGAAAGCTAATTCTAATATTCTGCTGAGATGGGTCATGGAAACTTGGAAAAAGTGATGACCCCCATTAAATTGATTAGGAATGCCAGAATGGTTATGGCTGACTTTGGAGAAGTTGCAATGAAGCCTCTCCCTCAGCTTATAACTATGATTTTGTGGAAGATTTCCTACAGTCAGCTGGTAAATGGGGGAAAACTTGAGCTTGGTTTATGGACGGTTAGTCTGGTATATTGGTGCAAGTGAAAATTGACAGCTGTTGTACTTCATCCCCACTCAAGAGTGGTTTTGAAAGACTGTGGTAAGGAGAAATAATTCTGGTTATGGGCAGTGCAAATGATTATCAATTGTGTAAAAGGAGAAGCAGCCAAAGGTAAGAATATATATGGATTCATGAGCAGTGGCAAATGGCTTAGCTGATTGGTTGGGGCTTGGAATAAGCAAGATTGTAAGGTAGGAGACAAGGAGTTTTCATGTAGTGACGTGTGGATGGACACATGGGAGTAGGCATGAAGTGTGAATTTGTTGGTATCACAGGCTAGTTAGTATAAAACAGAAAGCATCTACTAGGCAAGAGTCATTAACTAACCAAGTGGACAGAATAACTGGCTAAGTGATTCTGAATTTGGCCACCCCAGCACTTTTGCAATGAGCTAATGAAAGGAGTAACTAAGGTGGGAATACGAGGGACATGTATGAACCCATTAGCACAGGGTCTCTCACATTAAGGCAGATGTAGCTGCTGTGGCTGAATGGTTGGCCTATCAACAAGAGTCTTATGCTGAATTCCTGAGATGGCAATATTCCTCAAGGTAAGCACCTAGGTACTTGGTGACAAATTGACTACATTAACCCCCTTCTACTGTGGAAAGGGCAACAATTCATTTTGAATAGATACATACTCTAGTTATGGGTTTGTCCTTTCCACCCATAAGGTCTCAATCAGAACCACTATCCAAGGGCTTAGAAGATGTTTGATTCACAAACATGGGATCCTGCATAACATCACATAGGACCAAGGGACGTGCTTCACAGAAAAAAAGGTGTGACAGGCAGCTTGTGACTGTGGGGTTTGGTGATCATACAGAAGCTACTGGATTCAAAGCGTCAGCTGAGTCCTGCAGGGAAAAAATACTGAGATGAAGCAGGAGTGCAAGATGGTATTGGATTGGGGAATGCCTTTGAAAGATTAAAGGGGGATGCAACAAAATTGGACAGGGAAAGATTTTAGACTGGGATTCAATCTGACATCTGTGAAAAGAGGGGAGGAAGAAGGATTGGGAAGGAGAGCAAGACTCAGACCATAGTGTAGACCTTACAAAATCAACTGGGAGCCCTAGAGAAATGGTTGCCCTTTAGAGTGCCACACTGGGCAGAGATGCTTTGTTGCTGGCTGATGGCTGCCAAGGAAAAGTGTAGCCTTGACTCAAAAGTTGAGGCAGAGCTTAAAGACATTAACAGCTGGAGGCTATTACCTAAATGCCTCCTTGCAGCTGAGGAGCCTGTTATTTCTTAGAGGGAGATTTGAGTTGCATGTTTCTGTAGCTGCCACAGTCTACGCCTTGTGCCATGTGGATCCACATGTTCAAGGGGCAGCTCTTTCAGAGTTCTAGTGGCCTCTCTTCATGAGGGGAAAGTTAGAGAGGGAAAGTTAGTCGGATGATCTATTGCCCTAATAGCTGCAGTTGATCTTGGGGCTGTGAGTGGTACTCAGTTTTTCTTTTATAAAACCCATTCTAAATTCTCTTGCTTTCAGCTACTATTTCTGTTGGCTTTGGTGGCTTACCTGGTGGGATGACCAAACTCTTCATTCCTGAGGAATCTGAGTCCCTGATAATTCTATTTTTCTCATGTTGGGCTGTTGCCCTTGTCTACTCACAGTTGAAACTGGGCAAAGGAATACCAAGAGATGTGAATTCAGGTGAATTCCACACACATTTCTCTTTTCCTTCACCTCCACCTGATAGAGTCTGTTACCCCTGCCACAATGGTGACTACTTTTCTTGTCTGTTATTCCCTGGGCACAAAAAGTTCAAAGTGCCCAGGTTGCAGTCATAACTTTTAGTTGAATAAGACCTTTGTTTTGTTCCCTGGCAAGAATGTGCCCCCATTGTGGACCCAAAGAGCCCAAAGCTGTGGGAACAGGAAGCATTAAATGCCCCAGTGGGACACTGGGACTGTAAGTGGGGCTATTTCTGTTTCTATGCCTTGGTTCCTGGATTCATATATTTTTATTGGGGCATAGAGGTCTCTAATTCATTGTGAATCCTACATCCTATTGGATGACACCCCACCTTCACAGAGTATTTCCTCTGAGATGGCACTGCAGCTTAAGGGGTCCCTTACATAGGGCAGGGGTGAAGCTCATGCTTGAATACAGTAAGTTTAAAGAAAAACTACATGCTGAGAACAGAGCTTCCAGTTTCTCCTTTCAGGACAGACTGATTCTCAGGACACCTACAGCCAAGGAGGAGATGAAAAGTTTCTTGTTAAAAGGTGCATGTATAGGTATTTGGGACTATCAATGAATATACAGCTCTCTGCTGATGGAGAGATCTCTTTTAAAACCAGATTATCTGATGTTTGAGCATTTAAAAAAGAACACTGGAAGACATTTGATAGATATGATGGAGAATGTGGGAAAAAATTAAGCATAGTACATGGAAAATGAAGGAAATGGAATTTTTAATGCTACCTACTACCTTGTAAATTTAATTATTCGTTGTGTTTATTCTTTTCTACTGGAATGTCAAAGCCAAGGGGCCAGTGATCTTTGCTTGTTTGTTCACAATTGTATGCTAAGTGCTTAGAATAGAGCCTGGTACATAGGGGAGTTAAAGAAATACCAGTTGAACAGACGAACATTTTAAGCAAGCATAAACAAAAATACAAGCAATTCTTAGCTCTGGGAGAATTTATATGTAAACGAAATCAAACTACATTAAACTCGAATTCAATAGTCACAATATAATACTACAAATCATGATTTTAATATTTATATTATAACTATGATAACATAGTGCAATATAAATATACAATTATGCAAAATATAAAAATTTATAATAAATAAAATCAATATAATTTTAGTGTTTATATCATAATTATAATAAATTACTAATTTGATTAGGTAATATATGGTTTTAGTATGATTATCATAATTTGCATATTGTACATTTTAATATATAATAAATATGATACAATTATAATTATACAAAGTTTATATAACAAAGGAAATGAATTAATAATATACTTAACTCTCTAGTAAAATACTTTTACAAAATTCTGTTAAAATTTTTTTTTTGAAATTAACAGGTCAAATTGTATGTAGTTGCTATACACAACATGATATTTTGAAGTGTATATACGTTGTGGAATGGTTAAATCTAGCTACTTAACATATATATGCATTGCCTCACAGTTATCATGTTTGTAGTAAGAATACTTAACATTCACTCTTTTAGCTTTTTTCTAGAATACAATATATCATCATTCACTATAGTCACTATGCTGTACAGTAGATCTCTTGAACTTATTTCTCCTATCTAAATGGAATTTTCTATCTTTTGACCAATATCTCTCCAATGCCACCCTTATGCTTTCCCCAGACTTTGGTAATCACCATTCTATTTTCTATTTCTATGGGGTCAACATTTTTAGGTTCCACATATGAATGAGATAATGCAGTATTTGTCTTTCTGTGTCAGGCTTATTTCACTTAATGTCCTCTAGGTTCATCCATGTTGTTGCAAATGACAAGATTTCCTTCTTTTTATGGCTAAATAGTATTCCATTGTATGTCTATACCACATTTTCTTTATTCATCCATTGATGGATGACACTTAGGTTAATTCCATATCTTGGCTATTGTGAATAGTTTCTGTAATAAACATATTTGGAGATTTGTGAAAAGATGGTGAAAATTTAAGAGCGCTAACTCATCACTTACCATGTTTTGAAGTCAATAGGTAATATTAAAAAAATTAAGTTAGAAAATAGCAGAATAAACATATTATTTAGGAACATGTAAGCAAATATTAGAAGAAACACTTTAAGTGGTTAAAAGTATTTGGTCCTGGAAACTCCAGTGGACATTTGAGAGGAAAGAAAGAAATGAGTGTTGTTTCTCATTATGAGCCTTTTAGTATATCTGATTTCTTCAACTGTGTGTATTACTTTGATAAAAGTACCAATGTATTTAATCAATTCTCTGAACATTTAAGGAAGGCACTGTGTAGTTTTTGTGATCATCTCAGACTTATCCTAGTGTTGGGAACAAGCCCCCCAAAATCTGGCCATAAACTGGCTCCAAAACTGGCCATAAACAAAATCTCTGCAGTACTGTGACATGTTCATGATGGCCATAATGCCCATGCTGGAAGTTTGTGGCTTTACCGGAATGAGGGCAAGGAACACCTGGCCCATCCAGGGTGGAAAACCACTTAAAGGCATTCTTAAGCCACAAACAATAGCATGAGCAATCTGTGCCTTAAGGAAATGCTCCTGCTGCAGTTAACTAGCCCAACCTATTCCTTTAATTCAGCCCATCCCTTCGTTTCCCATAAAGGATACTTTTAGTTAATTTAAGATCTATAGAAACAATGCTAATGACTGGCTTGCTGTTAACAAATACGGGGGTAAATCTCTGTTTGGGGCTCTCAGCTCTGAAGGCTGTGAGACCCCTGATTTCCCACTTTATGCCTCTATATTTCTGTGTGTGTGTCTTTAATTCCTCTAGTGTTGCTGGGTTAGGGTCTCCCCGACCAAGCCTGTCTCGGCCAGTGGCGTCCATTTGTGGGGGCTCAAATCCAGGTGGAAGGGTCACTGGAGTGATGGTTGGAGAATGTGGAACTAGCTGGAGGACACCTGAGTACTCTTAAAGCAATCCCTGTGGTGAGTAAGTAGGGGAGCGTGGAAGCATCAGGGTAACAGTGGGACAAGTATGGGCTCTGGTTTGTTCTACCTTGGAACTTTTTCACACTGATGATGAGGAGGAAGGAGAGTATAACGAAGTAACAGAAGAGGTTACAGACCAGGTTTATTTGCCAGCTAAACTAAAGCGGCAAAGGAGGGAGAGGTTCATCCCTACCCTTCTGCACCCCCTCATTATTATTTTGAAGAAAAAGACCCTCCAGGTCTTTCTTTTCTGGAGGACACTGGGCGAAAAGTAGTTGCCCCAGTGACTGTTCGAGCAGCACCTCAAGCAACCACTCTTAGTTCTATTCAGACAGGAATTCAGCAAGCTAAATGAGAGGGTGATTTAGAGGTTTGGCAGTTTCCTGTTAGAATACATCCCCCAGATCAGCAGGGAAATATTATAGCTACATTTGAGCTTTTTCCTTTTAAATTACTCAAAGAATTTAAACAAGCTATTCATACTAAAAAAGAATGTAGAAAAAATCAGCGAGTCAGGCCACCAGATAGGGGAAAAAAGAAAACTGCTGAGCCTGAAATATGTCCAAAATGTAAAAAAGGAAAACATTGGGCTAATCAGTGTCACTCTAAGTTTCATAAAGATGGAATCTGATTTCAGGAAACGCCATTTGGGGCCCATCCCTGGCCCCATTCCAAACCAGGGCATTTCCAGCTCAGGCCATTCCCTCACACCTGTGCAATATCCGTCTCCCACCACAGCCAGTAGTGCCACAGTAGATTGATGCTGCAAAAAAGCTGTGAACCTTCTGCCTGGGGAACCCCCACAAAAGGTCCCATCAGGAGTCTGTTGACCCTTGCCAGTGGGGACAATAGGATTACTTCTAGGAAGGTCTAGTTTAAGTTTAAAAGGGGTACAAATACATACAGGAGTCATTGATTTAGATTACAATGAGGAAATTCAAATTGTTATATCTACTTCTGTTCCCTGGAAAGCAGAGCCAGGAGAGTGCATAGCACAGCTCCTGATAGTGCTGTATATGGGAATGGGGAAAAGTGAAACTAAATGAACAGGAGGATTTGGAAGCACAAATAAACAAGGCAAAGCAGCTTATTGGGTAAATCAAATTACGGATAAACATCCTACCTGTGAAATAACTGTTCAGGGAAAGAAATTTAAAGGCTTGGTAGATACAGGAGCAGACATTTCAGTTATTTCTCTACAGCATTGGCCATCCACGTGGCCAATTCAACCTGCTCAATTTAACATAGTTGGAGTTGGTAAAGCCCCTGAAGCATATCAAAGTAGTTATATTTTGCATTGTGAAGGTCCCGATGGACAACCTGGGATTATTCAACCAATTATAACTTCTGTACCTATAAATTTATGGGGGAGAGATTTATTACAACAATGGGGAGCACAAGTTCTAATTCCAGAACAATTACATAGCCCTCAAAGTCAATATATGATGCATGAAATGGGGTATGTCCCTGGTATTGGACTAGAAAAAAATTTGCAAGGTTTGAAATAACCACTTCAAGTGGAAAAACAAAGTTCCCGCCAAAGATTAGGAAATAATTTTTGATGGCGGCCATTGTTAAGCCTCCAGAACCTGTACCTTTAAAATGGTTAACAGATAAGCCAATTTGGATAGAACAGTGGCCACTAAGTAAAGAGAAACTGGAGGCTTTAGAGAAATTAGTTACTGAACAATTAGAAAATGGGCACATAGCTCCAACATTTTCCCCTTGGAATTCTCCAGTTTTTGTAATTAAGAAAAAATCAGGTAAATAAAGAATGTTAACTGACCTAAGAGCCATCAATTCAGTTATACAACCTATGGGAGCATTACAGCCAGGATTGCCTTCTCCTGCTATAATTCCAAAAAGTTGGCCTTTAATAGTCATAGATTTAAAAGACTGTTTCTTTACTATCCCTTTAGCTGAGCAAGACTGTAAATGGTTTGCATTTATAATTCCTGCAGTAAACAGCCTGCAGTCTGCTAAACATTTTCATTGTGTTACAGATGGGCCTAGCAATGGTAAAGCTTCTTATTCTGGATCAAAAAGTAAAGTTTTCCAGACGCCCTATACTTCAGCTCAAAAATTGGAGCTTGTAGCTGTAATTGAGGTATTGACTGCTTTTAATATGCCTGTTAATGTGATTTCTGATTCTTCATACATGGTTCATTCCACACAGTTAATTGAAAATGCTCAGTTATGATTTCATACAGATGAACAACTGATGATAAAAATAAAAAAGGAGGAGAAACAGGGATTACAGGACAGTCCATACACAATTGAATCTAGCATTACTTGGTGAAAAGATCCAATAACAAAAAGTTAGGAAATAGGTAAAATGATAACTTGGAGTAGAGGTTATGCTTGTGTTTCTCCAGGCCAAAATCAACAGCTGATTTGAATACCATAAAGACACCTAAAACCTTATCATGAGCCAGATGTGAGGAAGAGATGCCGGGAGGATCCCAAGGACCCCCTGGTTGCAGCCATGTTGAGACTGATGCTGAGGAGTACCCCAACTGTCATGAGCAACACCTGTCGAACACAGCCATCCACCTGACAGATCAAGAAGCTGTCACAGATGGTGGAAGAAAACCTGAGGAAAGCAGGGCAACCAGTCACAATGAGTAATTTAATGGTAGCTATGATAGCAGTTATCACCACTGCTGTGAGTATTCCTTCAACAAGGGCTGACACAGAGAACAATTATACTTATTGGGCATATTTATCAATCGTGGCTGGTAATAATGCCTGGATATAATCACTCTATGACACAGTTACACATGCTTTCTGATCTCAGTATTTACCATAATCTGCTCCTATAATTGAGGCATATGGCCTTCAAAAACCTATTTGTAAACAAAATAGAACCTGGCCAGAAATAATGAATGTACTTGTTTAGGAAGATTGCTTTGCAGAACAGGCAGAGGTGCTGGACAGTGATTCCTATGGAATCATTATTCATTGGTCCCCTAAGGGGATGTTTAGTTTGAATTGCCCTCTTAGTCTGCGTGCCATGGCCAAACTATTTTCAGCTGATCTGAACAAAATGGTCAGATAGTAGAAATGATAAGAAGTCCAGCAAGAGTTCATATTATCTGGAATCATGGCGGTATAGTGGCATCTCAACCTCAAATGATATGGCCCATTGTAGGAGCTAAACATAAGGATTTGTGGAAACTATTAATAGCTCTTAATAAGATCAAAGTTTGGGAAAGAACAAAAAAGCATCTAAAAGGACACTCTACAAACTTGTTTTTGGACATTGCAGAATTAAAAGAACAAATATTTAAAGCATCCCACGCACACCTGGCCTTAATACCAGGAACTGGAGTGCTTAAAGGAGCTGCAGACAAATTAGCAGCTAGTAACCCATTAAAATGGATAAAAACACTTGGAAGCTCTGTGATTTCAATGATGATTGTGCTTTTAATCTGTGTTGTTTGTCTTTGTATAGTCTGCAGATGTGGATCCTGACTCCTGTGAGAAGTAGCTCACCGTGACAAAGCTGCCTTTGCTTTTATTGATTTGCAAACCAAAGAAGGGGGACATGTTGGGAACAAGCCCCCTCCCCAAAAATCTGGCCATAAACTGGCCTCAAAACTGGCCATAAACAAAATCTCTGCAGTACTGTGACATGTTCATGATGGCCATAATGCCCATGCTGGAAAGTTGTGGCTTTACCGGAATGAGGGCAAGGAATACCTGGCCCACCCAGGGTGGAAAACCACTTAAAGGCATTCTTAAGCCACAAACAATAGCATGAGCGATCTGTACCTTAAGGAAATGCTCCTGCTGCAGTTAACTAGCCCAACCTATTCCTTTAATTCAGCCCATCCCTTCGTTTCCCATAAGGGATACTTTTAGTTAATTTAAGATCTATAGAAACAATGCTAATGACTGGCTTGCTGTTAACAAATACGTGGGTAAATCTCTGTTTGGGGCTCTCAGCTCTGAAGGCTGTGAGACCCCTGATTTCCCACTTTATGACTCTATATTTCTGGGTGTGTGTCTTTAATTCCTCTAGCATTGCTGGGTTAGGGTCTCCCTGACCGAGCTGGTCTCAGCATTCTAGAATTGTATTAATGACAGTAGGATCAGTCCTGGGAGTGGTTTATGCCCTATTATGCTTTGCAGAACTAGGAGATCTTCTTGGTTTCTGAGTGCATAAGATGGTGGATACAGGAGTGGAGGTTCTGGAAGGTGTCAGTGGAAGCCTGAACCTTTGACAGTAGTCCAGGAGCTGAGAAAAATGTTTACAGAAATCTTCCCAAAAATGCTAGTGATATATGTTCATAGAATGTATAGCCACCATGAAGGACATCAGAGTTGAAAGACACCAAAGTTGCAAATTCCTTAGAGAATTAAAGATGAATCATGTAGGTAAGTAGCCTGAACTTTCTGAGACCTATGTTGTCCTAAGAATCTATTGATTCTGCACTACAATTTGCAGCAGATGATTTTGAGTAGAGTCTAATATGATGATCTTTTCTTTGCTAATGCAGATAACAATTTTCAAGTTGGCTGACTGAAATAAGAGTCAAGTAGTAGAATAGGATGCACATGGACAAATTTACATCCATAATGACCATTGTTTTGTGGAGCTCCTACTTCAGGTTTTGCTGCATTCTGTGTTCAATACATATTTATAAGAGGACTGACATTGTTATACCTTAATAAATCTTACTTCTCGAGGGATTGATGTTCCTAAATATAGTAAGAACAGTTCCAAAACAACACCTGAATAGGCTCTCTTTCAAAGATTTGCAAATGTGACTGTAACAGAGAAGAATATATAATTTCTTCCAACACCAAGAGTTAAGATTGGCTTTCATTTTACCACTAAATTTGCTTATAGGAATATATTGATTAATTTGTGTTTATCTATGGAAACTAAGTCTATGCTATTGAGAAATTCCAGAGTATATACTCTATTTCTTTGAAAATGAATTCGCAGGAAAGGTCCTAGGGATGGACTTTCAGGGCAAGTATAAAGGTAGAGATCAACACATGTTCAAACACTTGCGTATGTACTATCAGTGCTCTGCCCACATCCCAAGGTCAATTCCATTTACTTGTGTACTGCCTCCTTAGTGCTTTCTCTCTGGAAGGGCTGCCTTCAGGCTGCTGGAAATGGCTTTGTTTTTGTGCAAAAGGGAGCAGAGAGTGCCTGGGAATTTGGCTTCCGAGAGCCAGTCCTTAACCAATGACTGACAGGTGCAAGGTAATAAACACTCCAACTTCCTTGCCCTTAATGGGACAGCAACCTACACTATCTCCAGAGGTCTCTGTGGAATTGAGCTAAGCTACATTCTCAAAGAGTTGGCTTGAAATCTCACCCTTGAAGAGCTTTTTTTCCTATCATGTTTCCTTTCCCCACTTCCCTACTGTTTGCTCCCTGAAATACTTCCCAGTAAATCAGTTTTATGTGAATCTGCATCTTAGGATCTGCCCCTAGGACCCCACCTCAGACACTTACCATATGGAATTGGAATTGTACTGTAGTTCTGAATACATTTTTATTCTCTGACTTTTCCCTTAGAACATTATTGCTTCTTTTTTTTCCCCACAAAAATTGCTCAATGTCCCTTTATAGGGTTTAAGATAGGCATGCACTTTAGAAAATTCATAGCATATTTTACTAAGTCTCCATTTTTTTTCCTATTAGCAGGTTATTTGCTAATAAAAAGAAACTCAAGTTATTTTTATACTTGAGAAGGGAATTCCTCTTTCTCCTTAGCATTCAGATTCATGAATCTGCTTTGTAAACAAGTTGCTTTCTATAGCATAATTTATTTTAGTGGGTTGAAAATAATGCTAAAAATATATCTGGTATCTGCATAAAGCTATAAATATAAGAAGAAAAGGGAAAAAAATGGGAAGTGGGGGAAGGATGTGAATATAGAATCTACCATGTAGCACACACTGTATATGCAATCTGAAGGATGAGAAGTGAAGGAATTTGCCCCAAGGACACACAGACAGTGACGATCCAGCCAGGGATTTAAACCAGAACAGAATAGAAATGAGTGAAATTAAGTTCCTTTGCGTTCTAGGAAAAATAGCACTCTTACATGTTATGATAATATTACTTTTATTATCTTGATGCAAACACATCAATCTTGGTTTAATTGCTACTGGCTCATTTTCTATAGTATTTCTATAGGATTTCTTTGGCCTTTCCAGGTTTTTCCATTCTCATAGCCAAATGGCTGTGAGGTATTAGTGGACTGCTGCTACGCCCTCTGCTCACTCCATTTTTGAACAGGAGGATCAGCATTGGCTCTTTTTAGTGCGGTGTGTTGTGTTATGTCTTTGTCACTAGAACACAGCTGTGGTTTCCCAATTGCTTTTTCCACAACATTAAATTTTTTTTAAAATTATAGTCCTACAGGCTCTCCATCAGTAGATGGAAAGTACCTTTTTGCCAGTTGCTATCAACACCCATTTGTTTTGGCACTTGTGTTTAGCTTAGGAGGATAGACTGATTTGTCTTTGATCCATACACAAGCCAAACTTAGGCCTTGGACACCTTATTCTTCATTCCCTCTTACTCGCAGGAGGAGAATTGATTGATCCATGTGCTGTTTCCTTGTGACATACACCAGGCCCCAGAATTTGAATACTTACCAGTAGAGAGAAGGCTGTGTTCATCTACCCAGTCCCCACTCACAGAAGTAGCTGAGTGTCTCTGAATAGCTGTAGATGGCTTTCTTCTGTATGTTTTCCTCTTCTGAATATTTATGTGTTATTTATCCTCCTCAAGCCCACTATTACTTGGGCAAACTTCTAATTTCCTTATAGCTTTCTGCTATTTTGATAATTTTGTGTTTATTTTAAATGAAATGTCAGAGTTTAGAACTGGAAGCAACTTTAGAGGTTATCTAATTAAACCCTATTTAATTTGTCCAACTCATGATGTAAATTATTTCCAAATTACAAAAGTCATATGTTTTTGAGTTCAGAAAACTTTGAGAACAGAAAGGAGAAAATAACAAAGATCATATGTAGATGTATTTTGCGTGTGAGAAGGACATGAATTTTGGGGGCCAAGGGCAGAATGCTGTAGCTTGAATGAATCCCCTTCCAAATTCAGGTGTTGAAACTAAATGGCCAGTATGATGATATTAAGAAGTGGAGCCTTTAAGAGGGATTAGGCCATGAGGGATCCTCCCTTGTGAATAGGATTAAGGGCCACATAAAAGAGGCTTTATGCAATGCTCCATCTCTTGCCCTTTTACCTTCTGCCATGTGAGGATGTCATAAGACCCTCACCAGACAATGAACCTGCTGGTGTACTGATCTTAAGATTCCCAGCCTCCAGAATTGTGAGAAAATAAATTTCTGTTCTTTATAAATTACCCAGTCTCAAGTATTCTGTTATAGCAGCACAAAACAGACTAGGACAGTATGTAGTATTACTGTCTGGTAGTAACCGCTGCTGATATTTTGATGTATATACTTTAAAAAATATTGTATTATGTCTGTAATTTTAAAAATATTGTACAGACATTTAATTTTCTTCATTTTTTCTTTTAAGATATTTTAATTAAGTATGTTATACAGAAATGCTTACTTATTGTTAAAAATGCTAACAATATATATACATTGAAAATTTCCCTTAACCTCTCTTCCTTGCCCATATCCCAAATCTGTTTCTTGTAGACATAATCACTGTAATCAATTTAGTCTGCATCCCTTCATATCTATTTCCCTGTATTTATGTATACATATGTAGATATAAAAATATTTAGTTTTGTTTTATATATATTAAGTTAATCACGTCATGATCTGTGCATTTGTCTGAAGTTTGCATTCTTCACTTATAAATGCTTTAAACCTCTTTTCATATCAATCTATCATGTAATTCAGGGTCCAGATAGAAAGCAAATGGATCAACTCCAACTAAGTAATTTGATTGAATCTTCATAAACTAAATTTTATGGCCGTGTATAGGGAAATCATAGGTGAGTACCCTGAGATTAGTAATAATAAAGACACTCCTACCACCTCTAGACCACAACAGGGAAGGGTGAGAGGAGGAGTTTTTGGGGAGAGGGAGAGGTTGTGAGAGACAGAAAAAGAAACAGCAATAGAGAGAGAGAGACAAAGAGAGACAGAGACAGAGAGAGTTGTGTGGAATGGGCTGCTTGGCAGGGCTGAGACCTTCAGTGGAGGGAGGTGGTCAGTCTAAACCAATTCCACAGGGAGGGAATCAAGGAAATAAAAAGCTCTCCATCCCTTCCTTTCTATTGTGGATTGCATATTTCTATCCCCCTCCACCGCCTCAAAATTCATATATTAAAGCCCTAACCTCCAACATGATAGTGTTTGGAGATGGCGTTTTGGGGAGGTAATTTGGGTTAGATGAGATCATAAGGGCAGACCCTCATAATGGGAGTAGTGCCCTTATACAAAAAGAGAAAGAGAGTGAGAGCTTGCTCTCTTTCTCTGCATGTGCACGGACTGAAAAAAGACCACGGAGCACATAGCAAGAAGGTGGCAGCCAGGTGCAGTTGTTCTTGCTGGTAATCCCAGCACTTTGAGAGGCTGAGGTAGGAGGATCCCTTGAGCCCAGGAGTTTGAGATCAGCTTGGGCAACATAATGAGACCCTCGTTTTTACCAAAAAAAGAAAAAAAATGAGCCAGGTATGGTGGCTCACACCAGTAGTCTCAGCTACTCAGGAGGCTGAAGTGAGAGGATTGGTTGAGGCTGGGAGGTCGAGGCTGCAGTTAGCTGTGACTGCACCACTGCACTCCAGCCTGGGTGGCAGAATGAGACCTGTTTCAGAACAAAAACAAAACAAAACAACAAAACCACAAAAACAATAAAAACAAAAGATGCCATCTGCACATCTGCAGGCCAGGAAGAGAGTCCCTACCAGAAACCAAACCCCACTGAATCTTGATCTTGCACTTTACAGCCTCCAGAACTATGAGAAAATAAATTCCTGTTGTTTAAGCTACCCAATCTGTGGTATTTTGTTATGGTAGCTTGACTAGACCAAAACACCCTCTTTGATCTTGGAGGGAGATTCTCATTGGCTGAACAGAGTCAGAAGCTGGAGAGAAAGGGAGTATGTTGATGCTATCCATATATGTCAACCTTCCAAGGAACAGTATTGGCATGTTCTTATAGATTTGTTAATTCTTTCAACAAAGAATCCTCAGTGCTTCTTTATGACAGACATTGTTCACGGTCAAGGGAATAAGGTCAAAAAAGTCATTGTCCTTCAGGAGTTCATATTTTATTAGAGTTGGTGTGCCATAGAATACAAAGTATTTCCTAGCTAGCACATACTAGAGTTTGTTAATCCATTACTGATAGGAATTTATGCTGTTTTAATTGTCTTTATTTATGCAGTGTTGCATGAATTTTCTTGTTTGTGCATCTTTCTGCATATGTAAAAATACTTCTTTCAGGTAGACACTAAGAGATAGAATTGCTGGATTAAAAGAAATATGCATATTTAATATTAAACAGGCGGATTTAAATTACACTTCTACTAATGGGGTGTAAGAATACTTATTTCCCCTTACTCAGCAACAGTTATCATTCTCTCAAAGTTTTGTCAATCTTTGGGAAGCAGGGATAGTTGGTAATTATTGAGTTTGAATCTTCCTGATTACTGGTGAGAATTAGAACATTTTAATGTATTTATGGCTGTCTGAATTTCCTCTTTTGTGAATTGCCTTGCCTGTTCATATGCTTTGGTTGCTCTCTCTGTCTTTTTTTTTTGAAATTCATTGTCGTTTAAATTTATTTCTAAGCATTCTTTATATATTTTATGTTTTATTCTAAGTCTTGTTCTGTTTGCTGTAGTAACACTGTTTACTCAGTGTCCCTTAGGTTGTGTTTTTGTTTGGGGCCACTCAGAATATCCTGGTGCTGGTATTCCTCCTGTGTCCACCAAAGTTTGGTTGAGCTCATGTTGTAATTACTCCTGTCAATGCTTTATCTCTTTCTGACTCCTGATCTCTAATGACTGGGGGTCTATGCCAGTAGGTGGAATATACCTGTAGCTTTTCTCCTAGGAGTGTAACTCCCCTGTTTTTCCTGGGTATTGCTACTCATCCGGAGCTCATATCTGTCCTAATACCCTGGCTAACGTGCCCCACCTCACTGCTCAAGTCTGGTGGCAGATGCCTTTGCTGCTGAGGCTGGACATAGGGAGGTTGGGGAGGGGTAGGCTATCTGATTACTCCTGCTGACAGGTCCTGACCAACCACTCTCCCAGTTGCTGATGGACCCTTCTACTCTCTCTAATTGTTTTTCTGAGCCAGATGTTCCCTGGAGTCATTCCTGCCTTTTATGCCTGCCTTTTTTTCTGGGTGTATTATGTGTTGTAGTTTTCCATTTTCCTCTAATCCCATTTGCCTTGTGTCTGTCAGGGATTCCTCATAAATTTAAGTGCCCAAGAACACTTCTTCTTGTTTATCAGGGCTATTACAGAATTTATATATATTTTTATATTCTGTCATGACAGGAGATTTGCAGTCAGAGGAAGAAGGCTGGAGCATGATCTAGCCCAGAGATTGTCAAACATTTTCTATAAAGGGCCAAATGGTAAATACTTTAAGCTTTGCAGGCAAGATGGTTTCTGTCACTACTCAACTCTGCCTTTGTAGTGCAAAAGCGGCAAATGGTGAATGGATGTGGCAGTGTTCCGATCGGCCTGATTTACGAAACAGGACAGAATTTGAACCAAACGCCCTAATTTGCAGACACCTGACCTAGATCCCTTTCCCTTTATGGAAGAGATGAAGAATCTGTGCCTAGAGGAGGGTGAAATATTTGCCCTAAGCTACTCAGCTAGTGTGAATGGAAGAACTAGGTTGATCTCCTCATCTGCTTACTCAGCTGTGATCTTTCCTCCACTTCCCTGTTTTTGCAGGGTTAAAAAGACTCCTAAACAGATCTCAGTTCTCCCAGAGCCTTGGAAACAGTGAAGTTACCTTCAGTTTCTTTTACTTTTTGTTCTGTGACTTAAAAGCAAATAAAGTCCAGGCTAAGTTACTTAACTATGGTGCTCACTGCTGTTGACAAAATTATTCAAATTCTGTAAAATGTTTGAAAAGATTTGTTCTGAGCCATATATAAGTGACCAATGGCCTGTGACGCAGCCCTCAGGAGCTCCTAAGAACATGTGCCTAAGATGGTCAGGGCACAGCCTAGTTTTAGACATTTCAAGGAGACATGAGACGTCAATCAAATACCTGTAAGATTTACATTGGTTCAATCTGGAAGGGCAGGACAACTCAAAGTTGGGGGGCAGGTGGGAGGGGTTTCCAGGTCATAGGTAGATTTAAAAATTCTCTGATTGGCAGTTGGTTGAAAGATTTATTATCAATAGAAAAGATTGTCTGGGTTACTACAAGGGGTTGTGGAAACCTAGGTTTTATCATGCAGATGAAGCCTCCAAGTAGCAGACTTCAGGGAGAATAGATTGTAAATATTTCTTTTCTAAAAAAAATTTTTACTTTAAGTTCCGGGATACATGTGCAGAATGTGCAGGTTTATTACATAGGTATACATGTGCCATAGTGGTTTGCTGCACCTACAACTGACCTATCCTCTAAGTTCCTTCCCCTTGGCCCCCACCCCCCAACAGGCCCTGGTGTGTGTTGTTCCCCTCCCCTGTGTCCATGTGTTCTCATTGTTCAATTCTCACTTATGAGTGAGAACATGTGGTGTTTGGTTTTCTGTTCCTGTTAGTTTGCTGAGGATGATGGCTTCCAGCTTCATTCATGTTCCTGCAAAGGACATGATCTCATTCCTTTTTTTTTTCATTTTTTGAGATGGAGTCTCACATTGTCGCCTGGGCTGGTGTGCGGTGGCATGATCTTGGCTCGCTGCAACCTCCACCTCCTGGGTTCAAGCGATTCTCCTGCCTCAGCCTCTCGAGTAGCTGGGACTACAGGCACACGCCACCACATCTGGCTAATTTTTGTATTTTTAGTAGAGACGGGGTTTCACTATTTTGGCCAGGCTGATCTCGAACTCCTGACCTCATGATCTGCCCACCTCAGCCTCCCAAAGTGCTGGGATTACAGGTGTCAGCCACTGTGCCTGGCCCCTTTTTATGGCTGCCTAGTATTCCATGGTGTATATGTACCACATTTTCTTTATCTGGTCTATTATCGATGGGCATTTGGATTGGTTCCATGATTTTGCTATTATAAATGGTGCTGCAGTAAACATTTGTGTGCATGTGTCTTTATAGTAGAATGATTTATATTCCTTTGGGTATATGCCCAGTAATGGGATTGCTGGGTCAAATTGTATTTCTGGTTCTAGCTTCTTGAGGAACTGCCATACTGTCTTTCACAGTGGTTGAACTAATTTACATTCCCACCAAGTGTAAAAGCGTTCTGATTTCTCCACAGCCTTGACAGCATCTGTTGTTTCTTGGCTTCTTAATAATCACTATTCTGACTTGTGTGAGATATTATCTTACTGTGGTTTTGATTTGGATTTCTCTAATGATCAGTGATGTTGAGCTTTTTTTCATATGTTTGTTGGCCTCATAAATGTCTTCTTTTGATAAGTGTCTGTTCATATCCTTTGCCTACTTTTTGATGGGGTTGTTTTCTTCTTGCAAATTTTTTTAAGTTCGTTATAAATTCTGGATATTAGACCTTTGTCAGATGGGTAGCTTGCAAAAATTTTCTCCCATTATGTAGATTGAGTGTTCACTCTGATGATAGATTCTTTTGCTGTGCAGAAGCTCTTTAGTTTAATTGGATCCCATTTGTCAATTTTGGCATTTGTTGCAATTGCTTTTGGCATTTTCATCATGAAGACTTTGCCCATGCTATGTCCTGAGTGGTATTGCCTAGGTTTTCTTCTAGGGTTTTTATGATTTTGGGTTTTATATTTAGGTCTTTAATCCATCTTGAGTTAATTTTTGTATAAGGTGTAAGGAAGTGGTCAAGTTTCAGTTTTCTACATATGGCTAGCCAGTTTTCCCAGCATCATTTATTGAATAGGAGATCCTTTCCCCATTGCTTGTTTTTGTCAGGTTTGTCGAAGATCAGATGGTTGCAGATGTGTCATGTTATTTCTGAGGTCTCTATTCTGTTCCGTTGGTCTATATGTCTGCTTTGGTACCAGTACCATGCTTTTTTCATTACTGTAGCCTTGTAGTATAGTTTGAAGTCAGGTAGTCTGATGCCTGCAGCTTTGTTCTTTTTGCTTAGGATGATCTTGGCTATATGGGGGTCTTCTTTGATTCTGTATGAAATTTAAAGTTTTTTTCTAATTCTGTGAAGAATATCAATGGTAGTTTGATGGGAATAACATTGAATCTATAAATTACTTTGGGCAGTATGACCATTTTCACAATATTGATTCTTCCTATCCATGAGCATGAAATGTTTTTCCATTAGTTTGTGTCCTCTCTTATTTCCTGGAGCAGCGATTTGAAGAGGTCCTTCACATTCCTTGTTAGCTGTATTCCTAGGTATTTTATTCTCTTTGTAGCAATTGTGAATGGCATTTCATTCATGATTTGGCTCTTTGCTTGTCTATTGTTGGTGCAAAGGAATGCCTGTGATTTTTGCACATTGATTTTGTATCCTGGGACTTTGCTGAAGTTACTTATCAGTTTAAGGAGTTTTGGGGCTGAGATGATTGGGTTTTCTAAATATAAAATCATATTGTCTGCAAACAGAGACAATTTGACTTTCTTTCTTCCTGTTTGAATACCCTTTATTTCTTTCTGTTGCCTGATTGCCCTGGCTAGAACTTCCAATACTATGCTGAATAGGAGTGGTGAGAAAGGGCGTCCTTGTCTTGTACCAGTTTTGAAAGGGAATGCTTCCAGCTTTTGACCATTTTATATTATATTGGCTGTGGGTTTGTCATAAATAGCTCTTATTTGGAGATATGTTCTATCAATACCTAGTTTATTCAGAGTTTTTAACATGAAGGGATTTTGAATTTTATCAAAGGCCTTTTCTGCATCTATTGAGATAATCATGTGGTTTTTGTCATTGGTTCTGTTTATGTGATGGATTATATTTATTGATTTATGTATGTTGAACCAGCCTTGCATCCCAGAAATGAAGCTGACTTGATCTTGGTGGATAAGGTTTTTGATGTGCTGCTGGATTTTGTTTGCCAGTATTTTATTGAGGATTTTTGCATCGATGTTCATCAGGGATATTGGCCTGAAGTTTTCTTTTTTTGTTGTGTCTCTTCCTGATTTTGGTATCAGGATGATGCTGGCTTCATAAAGTGAGTTATGGAGGAGTCCCTCCTTTTTAATTGTTTGGAATTGTTTCAGAAGGAATGGTACCAGCTCCTCTTTGTACCTCTGGTAGAATTTGGCTGTGAATCCATCTGGTCCTGGGTTTTTTTTTTTTTTTGATTGATAGGCTATTAATTACTACCTCAATTTCAGAACTTGTTATTGGTCTATTAAAAGATCTGACTTCTTCCTAGTTTAGTATTTGGGGGTTGTATGGGTCCAGAAATTCATCCATTTCTTATAGATTTTCTAGTTTATTTGCATAGAGGTGTTCATAGTATTCTCTGATGGTAGTTTGTATTTCTGTGGGGTCAGTGGTGATGTCCCCTTTATCATTTTTTATTGTGCCTATTTGATTCTTCTCTCTTTTCTTCTTTGTTAGTCTAACTAGTGGTCTATCTATTTGGTTAATTTTTTCAAAAACCAGCTCCTGGATTCCTTGATTTTTTGGAAGTTTATTTGTATCTCTATCTCCTTCAATTCTGCTCTGATCTTAGTTATTTCTTGGATTAGTTTGCTCTTGCCTCTCTAGTTTTTTTAATTGTGATGTTATTGTGCCAGTTTGAGATCTTTCTAACTTTCTAATGTGGGCATTTAGTGCTATAAATTTCCCTCTTAACACCGCTTTAACTGTGTCACAGAGAATTTGATATGTTTTCTCTTTGTTCTCATTGGTTTCAAATAATTTCTTGGTTTTTGCCTTAATTTCATTATTTACCAATGAGTCCTTCAGGAGCAGGTTGTTTAATTTCCATGTAGTTGTGTGATTTTGAGTGAGTTTCTTAATCCTGAGTTCTAATTTGATTGCACTGTTGTCTGATAGACTGTTTGTTATTATTTCAGTTCTTTTGCATTTGCTAAGGAGTGTTTTACTTCCAATTATGTGGTCAATTTTAGAATAAGTGCTGTGTGACCCTGAGAAGAATGAATATTCTGTTGATTTGGGGTGGAGAGTTCTGTAGTAGTCTACTAGGTCCACTTGATCCAGAGCTGAGTTCAAGTCCTGAATATCCTTGGTATTTTTCTGTCTCATTGATCTGTCTAATATTGAGAGTTGGGGGTTAAAGTCTCCCACTATTATTGTGTAGGAGTCTAAATCTCTTTGTAGGTCTCTAAGAACTTTTAGTGAATCTGAGTGCTCCTGTATTGTGTGCATATATATTTAGAATAGTTAGCTCTTCTTGTTGAATTGTTCCCTTTACCCTTATGTAATGCCTTCTTTGTCATTTTTTATCTTTGTTGTTTAAAGTCTTGTTTTGCCAGAGACTAGGATAGCAACCCCTGCTTTATTTTGCTTTCCATTTGCTTGGTAAATTTTCCTCCATCCCCCCTTTTTTTTAGCCTATGTGTGTCTTTGCCCATGAGATGGGTCTCCTGAATACAGCACACCAATCGGTCTTGACTCTATCCAATTTGCCAGGCTGTGTCTTTTAATTGGGGCATTTAGTCCATTTAGAGTTAAGGCTAATATTGTTTTGTGTGAATTTGGTCCTGTCATCATGATGGTGTCTGGTTATTTTCCACATTAGTTGATGCAGTTTCTTCATAGTGTCATTGGTCTTTATGTTTTGGTGTGTTATTGCAGTGGCTGGTATCAGTTTTTCCTTTCCATATTTAGTTCTTCTTTCAGGATCTTTTGCAAGGCAGGCCTGGTGTTAACAAAATCCCTCACAGCATTTGCTTGTCTGGAAAGGATTTTATTTCTCCTTTGCTTATGAAGCTTAGTTTGGCTGCATATGAAATTCTGGGTTGAAAATTCTTTTCCTTAAGAATGCTGAATATTGGCTCCCAGTCTCTTCTGGCTTGTAGAGTTTCTGCTGAGAGGTCTGCTGTTAGTCTGATGGGCTTCCCTTTGTAGATGACCTGGCCTTTTTCTCTGACTGCCCTTAGCATTTTTTCCTTCATTTTGACCTTGGAGTATCGGTGGAAATTCAGCCAGATATCAGGAAAAATTCACCCCCGATATTTCACATAGGTTCTTTTCTATTTTCCCTAAGTGTTGGCTGGTCTGAGAAATAAAGGGACAAAGTACAAAAGAGAGAAATTTTAAAGCTGGGTGTCCAGGGGAGACATCACATGTCGGCAGGTTCCGTGATGCCCCCTGAGCCTT
Source organism: Pan paniscus (assembly GCF_029289425.2). NCBI lineage: Eukaryota > Metazoa > Chordata > Mammalia > Primates > Hominidae > Pan > Pan paniscus. The sequence goes on from NC_073253.2 coordinate 108,982,560, forward strand.
AAAACCAGCAAGTTTTTATTAGTGATTTTCAAAAGGGGAGGGAGTATACAAATAGGGTGTGGGTCACAGAGGTCACATGCTTCACAAGGTAATAGAATATCATAAGGCAAATGGAGGCAGGGTGAGATCACGAGATCACAGGACCACAGGACCGGGGCAAAATTAAAATTGTTACTGAAGTTCTGGGCATGCATTGTCATTGATAACATCTTATCAGGAGCCAGGGTTTGAGAGCAGACAACCCAACTGACCAAAATTTATTAGGCGGGAATTTCCTCATCCTAATAAGCCTGGGAGCACTAAAGGAGACTGGGGCTTATTTCATCCCTACAGCTTCGACCATAAAAGACGGCCGCCCCCGAAGCGGCCATTTTAGAGGCCTACCCTCAGGGATGCATTCTCTTTCTCAGGGATGTTCCTTGCTGAGAAAAAGAATTCAGCGATATTTCTCCCATTTGCTTTTGAAAGAAGAGAAATATGGCTCTGTTCTTCCTGGCTCACCAGTGGTCAGAGTTTAAGGTTATCTCTCTTGTTTCCTGAACATTGCTGTTATTCTGTTCTTTTTTCAAGGTGCCCAGATTTCATATTGTTCAAACACATATGCTCTACAAACAATTTGTGCAGTTAACACAATCATCACAGGGTCCTGAGGTGACCTACATCCTCCTCAGCTTACGAGGATGACGGGATTAAGAGATTAAAGTAAAGACAGGCATAGGAAATCACAAGGGTATTGACTGGGGAAGTGATAAGTGTCCATGAAGTCTTCACAATTTATGTTCAGAGATTGCAGTAAAGACAGGCATCTTGGGGTTGATATTCTCATGGAGTATATTAGTGGTGTTCTGATTCCTGAATTTGCATGTTGGCCTGTCTTACTAAGTTGGGGAAGTTCTCCAGGATAATATCCTGAAGTGTACTTTCCAGCTTGTTTCCATTCTCCCTTTCTCCTTCATGTACTCCAATCAATTGTAGGTTTGGTCTTTTTATGAAGTCCCATGTTTCTTGGAGGCTTTTCTTATTCCTTTCCATTCTTTTTTCTCTAGCCTTGTCTGTATGCCTTATTTCAGCAAGGTGGTCTTCAAATTGTAAAATCCTTTCTTCTGCTTGGTCTTTCCAGCTATTGATACTTGTGTATGCTTCATGAAGCTCTCATGCTGTGTTTTTCAGTTTTATCAGGTCATTTATGTTCCTCTCTAAACTGGTTATTCTAGTTAGCAGCTCCTCTAACTTCCTATCAAGGTTCTTAGCTTCTTTGGATTGGGTTAGAACTTGCTCCTTTAGCTCAGCATAGTTTTTTATTACTTATCTTCTGAAGCCTACTTCTGTCAATTGGTCCATCTCATCCTCTGTCCAGTTCTGGACCCTTGATGAAGAGGTGTTGTGATCATTTGGAGGAGAAGAGGCACTCTGGCCTTTTGGATTCTTGGTGTTTTTTTGGTTGATTCTTTCTCATCTTTGTGAGTTTGTCTAGTTTTGGTCTTTGAGGCTGCTGGCCCTTGGACAGGGTTTTTGTGGGGGTTATTTTTGTTTTGTGGATGCTGTTGTTGTTGCTTTCTGTTTGTTTGTTTTTCTTTCAATGGTCAGGTCCCTCTTCTGCAGGACTGCTGCAGTTTGCTGGGGGTTCACTTCAGGCCCTATTCATCTACTTCATTCCTGCACCTGGAGATGTCACTCAATAAGGCTGGAGAACAGCACAGATGGGTACCTGCTCCTTCTTCTGGGATCTCTGACCTTAAGGGGCACCAACCTGATGCTAGTAGGATTGCTCTTGTATATAGGGCATCTGACAACCCCTGTTGGAGGGCCTCACCCAGTTGGGTGTTTCATGGGGAACAGGACCCATTTAATGAACTACTTTGTCTGTCCTTTGGTGGAGGGGGTGTGCTTTGCTGGCGGGAAACCTATTCATCTGGGCTGCCTGGATTCCTGAGAACTACCAGAAGGAAAGGCTAAGTCTGCTGGTCCATAGAGACTGTGGGCACCCCTCCTCCTAGGGGATCAGGCCCAGGGAGATCTGGGATCTGTCCTTGAGCTTCCGGCTGGAGCTACTGGAGTTCCTGGAGGGAAGCCTGGCCCAGTGAGGAAAGATGAGTCAGGGTCAGGCCTGAAGAGGCACTCTGGCCGTGGTCTGCCACAGCTGGTGTGTTGGGCTGTGGGGGACATATCTTGGGACCAAGCCATCCAGCCTCCCTGGCTCCATCAGGAGAAAAGTGTAGCCTGGAGCTGTAGAGATGGATGCTCCCTTCCCCCGCCCAGGGAGCTTAGCATGTGGGAGTCCCAGTGCTGGCTGCTGCCCCTTCCCCAAGGAGCTTAAACAGCAGGCAGCTGCAGCTGTGGTGCTGGTCACCCCTCCCCATGGGAGCTTGGTATGCTTAAGCAGATTCCATCTGAGAGGCTGTTGAGAATCTGCATGGCTCCAGGTTTGGGACGCTAGGCCCTTGTAGTGTGGGTTCACTGGTGGGATCTTCCAATCCGTGGGTTGCATGGTTCTGTGGAAATAGCACAGTTTCCCTGATGGAGTAGTAGCTCAATCACTGCCTCCCTTGGCTGAGGATTGGGGGGTCCCCTGCCCCATGTGGCTCTCAGGTGGGCCGCTGGACCACCCTGTTCTTCCTTGCTCTCAATGGATTGTGCCAGACTCCTAGTCAGTTCTGATGAGAGAACCTGGATACCTTGGTTGCCGGTGAAGGATTCACATACTTATTATGGGAGCCTCCAAATGCCACTGTTTCTTTGGCCATCGTAGTCCCACCTCCTGGATTATAAATATTTCTTATCAGACTTAAGGTCTGTGCCATTGTTAATGTTGGTCAGCTTTTCCTGAATTCTAAAAGGGAGAAGGGTCTAATGAGGCATGTTCAACTCCCTCTTCCATCATGACCAGAGCAAGTTTTTCAGGTTAATTTTGGAAAGCCCTGGGCCTAAAGGAGGGGTCCATTTAGATGGTTGGGGGGCCTTAGAATTTTATTTTTGGTTTACACTGTGAAATCATAGAACTGATAGATGTTGGATTGAGGGTAGGACTGGTGTTCATATTTCAGCTTTTCCTTTTGTGAGCTGTGAAGAAATTTGGTGAGATTAATAGAGCTTAAATTATTTCAGCTCTTCAGAGACAAGGTTCTAGATTAAGCACAAATATTATTACTCAATATTAGTAAATATGGTCCACAAGGGATAGAATTTGCTATCATAGTGAAAGTCATTTCTTTTTTTTTCTAGCTTTGGGGCAACAGGAAAGGGATTAAGGTTGGAATTTGGATTGAGGTTTACCTGTATTCTGCCACTTACTTACAGGCTGTGTGACCTTGAGAAAATTACTTAAACTCACTGTTTTCATCTGATTCATCCTAAAATGAGAGGGAAAAAAATGCCCATTTCAAGGCTTGTTTTGAATTAATTGAGATAATGTATAAAAAATTAACACATTGAAAAACATCATAAAAGTAGAAGTTATTAGTATATAGATTGAGAATAGAAACCCTGATACAAGTAACAAATTAGTACAATTGCTGTTGTTACTTGAAATGCAAAGAATAGGGGAATATAACTGAAACAGTATACTCAGGAACGTGTTAACTAGTAAGGCTGGGTTACATTTAGTAGGAAAATAATGTTAATTTATTTCTGTTGAAATTTTATTGTTTCCAGGGGCTTTATTTCAAGTTAATGCATCTACTTTTAATCTTCTTACAATTATCTAGGATAATAAATTAAACATTCTTTCCACTGGAGGTATTTAAATGAAGTATCTCATTTAAAAATGTACCTGTATAAAACAGCCTTACTTGCTTTAGATCAGAGGAATGAGATAGTGAAGTTAATTTCATCTTTTGTTTAACAAAGTCATTCTTCATGCTCTTTCTTTCCTTCAAAAAGAGGCAGTAGGACATTGTGGTCAGAGTGTAGCCTTTGAATCTGGGTTACTTGGGCTTGAATTCCAGGATGCCAGTTACCAGCTGTGTCACTCTGGACAAGTTGCTTAACTTCTGTGTATCTCAGTTTCCTTATCCATAGAATTGGGATAATCACAATCCATATCTTCTAGGTTGTTTTAAGAGTTAAAAGTGTCACTGTAATAAAGAATTTAGAGCAGTGCCTGGCACTTAGTAAGGGCTCATTAAATATTAGATATTATTATCATTATTATTTTGAGACATAGTCTCACTCTGTTGCCCAGGCTGGAGGGCAGTGTGTGAACATGGCTCACTGCAGCCTCGACCTCCTGGGCTCAAGCGATCCTCTCACCTTAGCCTCCCAAGTAGCTGGGATTACAAGTATGCCCGTCTAATTTTTGTTTTTTTTTTTTTCTGCAGAGATGGGGTTTCACCATGTTGCCCAGGCTGGTCTTGAACTCCTGAGTCAAGTGATCAGCCTGTCTTGGCCTCCCAAAGTGTTGGGATTATAGGCATGAGCCACTGCACCTGGCCAGATATTACTATTTATTTACAACACTTTGCCAAACATGGCACTAGAGGTCTAAGAGACCTCATCTGTGTGTTAAGAGAGCAAAATTAGCAGATCGAGGATTTTAAGAATGTATTCTACTCTGAGTAATATAGGGAGAAATAGTTGGAGGTAGTTAGAGGTAAAGTGCATCTGAAGTTACAGAAAAAAGCAAACTCAGTTTCTTCTACTATACTTTTAAAACAGGAACACCTCCGTAACCAAATGTGTGTGGTGTTTTTCCTATACACCAAGAAGGCAATCAGTTCTCAGCAGATTCTCCAGTGGACACAAGGGGAGTGTCTAATTCAGTTTAATTGTGATACTATTGGCTGGAAGGTCACATAAGTTGAGGGCTCAGTCCCACAAGATTGTCCTCTACTTCAGATGCCAGTTGTTAAGTCTGGGCCTGCAGAACTTCTGGCCAATTGGCTATAATTTGGGGTTCCCATAACCTCTTCCTAGTGTTCAATTAATTTGCTAGAATGGCTCATAGAACTCAGGGAAACACTTCATTTATATTTACTCATTTATTATGAAGGATATTACAGAGGATACAGATGAACAGCCAAATGGAAGAGATGCATAGGTCAAGGCATGTGACGAGGGTGCAGAGCTTCCATGCCTTCTCTGGGTGTGTCACCCTTTAGGAACCTCTGCATATTCCTTAAAGCCTCCTAGAACTCAGTCCTTTTGGGTGTTCATGGAGTCTTCATTACATAGGCATGACTGAGTATATCATTGGCCATTGGTCATCAGCTCAACATTTAGACTCTCCTCTCCCCAGAGGTTAGGGGGTGAAGCTTAAAGTCTTAACTCTTAAATCATGCCTTGGTCTTTATGATAACCATTCCCCCCATCTAGAAGCTGTCTAGGAGCCCCTAGCCACCAGTCATCTCATTAGCATACAAAAGACACTCATATCACTCTGGAGATCCCAAGGGTTTTAGGAGAATTTTGCCAGGAAATGGGGAAGGTCAAATATATTTTTCATAGTATCACAGTGGGGGAAATGCTTGAAGAATGAAACTGCTTGTTTGAAAAAACCTTCTTCCAAAGCTTCCAAGGCCTGCATTATGCTTTGCATTTTCTTTTATGGCCAAGGAAACCCAAGCTGCACAAGTGAAGAGTGTTGAAGCCTGATTTTGACCTCAAATCTTCCCTTCTCTGTGGTAGGCCACTACAAGGCCAATTCCATGGAAATATATGGCAGCCCAATGGCATAGCAAAGATTAAAACATGACAATAGCTGGATTATATGAAGTGCTCTGTCAATGCTAATAGCTGTGTTATGTTACTGTCATGTATAGAGGATAAAATATAATTTCTTACCTTTTTTAGGTTCTTAGTTACAGATACTTAGACAGACATGAGCGGGCAGGGGCAGGGGAGGGCTTTCCCTCACTCACTAGGAATGTCAGATGATGGTTTGGTGATTATCACATTGCCTCTCTAAAAGTGATAAATTGGCAGCTGGTGCCAAGGAGAGGTCATTTCTTGATGGTCCACACCTGTTGCCCTGAAGTATTAATCGAATGCAGGTGCCAAGGAGAAGCAACTTTCTGGGCATGCACATTAAGAGACAAAGTGGCAGAGTATAACCTTCCAAGGGCACACCACTAGAAAAAGGAAAAAAAAAACCCATATGGGCATGTGTACAACTTCCTAAACACACTATGTGTGCTCACCTCCCAAGAGTAAGGAGGGCACTGCGCATGTGGACAGCCCACCCTAAGAGAAGAATCATGGGAAAGGGGCCAGCTTCTTTCTGGAGCTTTCTCTGTGGATCATTTTCAGTGAACTGAAAATGCTATCATTAAACCTGGGTTTGGTCATAAACAGAACTGGCATTTTCCCCTTCATTTTCTTAGCACATCTGAGACTAAATTTTTCTAAAAATATTTATATTTATTAATTAAGGAAGGTCAGTTTCTAGTTATAGCAGGATGAAGATGATCATGATTTCTCTTTGCAAAGCAAATACTAAACTGGGTGACATTGTCAAAACCAAACACTTAAGGGCACTGGAAATTGACCAAAGGTAGACAAAAAATTTAGAAGAGTTTATTCTGGAAAATGAAAGTATTTCAGCTAAGAACATCAGGCTCATATGGCCTGTGGCTCCTCCCATTCCCCTAGGGTTGCTAGATAAAATACCACATGCCCAGTAAAACTTAAACTTTAGATAAATGGTAAATACTTTTTTAGTATAAGTATGTCCAAAATATTAAATGGGACATATTTGTATTTAAAAATTACTCATTGTTTATCTGGATTTCAAATTTAACTGGGAATGCTTAATTATTATTATTTTATACCAAACCAGCTAGTCTTCCCCTCTGCACACCTCACCCCCAACAGCTGGATCAGTAAAGACATGGGGCTGTCATAGGAGATAGACTTAATTTGAGGTGGGAGATGGGGGTAAAAACATGTGGCTTTGCCGTTAAAACTGATGAAACTGGTTGGGAACAGAAAAAAATCATTTGCTTTGCTAACTTGAGATTGCAGTTCTTTCTGGGGTGAGTAGTATTAGAAAAGCCAGAAACTTAATGGAAAGATCCTGGAAATAAGATCAGCTTTCCAAACATCCCTGGTTAAATAGAAAACTACACAGATGCATGGGGAGATCTGAGAGAACTGGGAGAAAAATATATCCCAAGGGATACTTAACCAATTGCAAATGTGAGTACATTCCCAGGCCACACACACACAATCAACAGAGAGGGTGGAAAGCTTTATGGACTTAAGATGTTTGAGTCCAAGCTCTATTCAAATCATTGACACAGGTGAAACCACTAAAAAGCCAGGGTAAAAAATGAAAATTAAGATTAAAAAACATGTCCAGAGACATCAGTGCCTGCATACCACAGAGAAGGCATGTCTTTTTTTTCCTAATTTTATGTTCCAGGGGTACATGTGCAAGGTTGTTACATGGATAAATTGTGTGTTGCTGAGGCTTGGTGTACAAATGATCCCGTCACCAAGGTAATGAGTGTAATACCGGATAGATAAGCCTCCAACCCACCCCTGCTCTACCCTCCCCACCTCAAGAAGTCACCACTGTCTATTGTTCTCACCTTTGTGTCCATGTGTATTCAATACTTAGCTCCCACTTTTAAGAGAGATCATGCAGTATTTGGATTTCTGTTCCTGCATGAGTTCACTTAGGATAATGGCCTTCAGGTGCATCCACATTGCTGCGAAGTACATGATTTCATGCTTTTTATGGTTGCATAGTATTCTGTGGTGTGTGTATACCACATTTTCTTTATCTAGTCCGCTGTTGATGGGCTTCTTGGTTGATTCCATGTTTAGTATGTATGATGATAACAGTATAAGGATGGAGGAGGAAATGGAGCTATAGTGAATCAAATTTGCTATATTTAATAAAGATTAAGTCAGTGTTAACCTGTAGTAGATTATGATGAGTTAATAATGCATAGGAGGGCCGGGTGCAATGGTTCACGCCTGTAATCCCAGCACTTTGGGAGGCCGAGGTGGGCAGATCACGAGGTCAGGAGATCAAGACCATCATGGCTAACATGGTGAAACTCTGTCTCTACTAAAAATACAAAAAATTAGCTGGACATTGTGGACGTGCCTGTAGTCCCAGCTACTCGGGAGGCTGAGGCAGGAGAATAACTTGAACCCAGGAGGTGGAGGTTGCAGTGAGCCAATATCGTGCCACTGCACTCCAGCCTGAGTGGCAGAGCGAGACTCCATCTCAAAAAAAAAAAAATGCATAGTATTTCTAGTTAAACAACTAAAAAATATTTTAAAATCTTAAAAAGCAACAGTAGAATTAAAATGATACACTGGAAAATAAATATTTTACACAAAGTAAGGCAGTAAAAAGGAATAGAAAAGCAAATAGGTCATGAGACATATAAAAAACAAATAGTAAAATGGTAGACAAGTCCAACCACATCAATAGTTACATGAAAAAGCAGAGATTGGCAGACTGGATAAAAAAGCAGGATCCAAAAATGTGCTGTCTGTAAGAAATAACACATGTGTTTTCAAAGACACAAAATTGGTTGAAAGTAAAGGGATGGAAAAAGATGTACCTTACAAACAGTAGTCATAAGAGAACAGCAGTGACTATATTGATTTCAGACAAAATAGACTTTATGACAAACAATATTACTAGAGACAATGAGAAATATTTTCTAACAGTAAAGGGTCAAAACATCAGGAAGATATAAATTTATAAGTGATTATACATCTAACAACATAGTATCAAAATACATGAAGCAATGAGAGAATTGAAAGAATAGATGATTTAGCAATTATAGTTGGAGATTTCAGTAGTCCTCTAAAAGTAATTAATAGAACTACTAGACAGAAAATCAGTAAGAATTTGGAAGATAAGAAAACCACTGTCAAACAACTTGACCTGTTGACACACATATAGAATACTCTACCCAAGAAGAGTAGAATATACATTCTTGTTGTTGTATGTCTAATAATTTTTGATTGATTGCTGCACATTTTGTATAAAACAGTAAAGCCTGAGGTCAGTAAGATTTATACCCACTTTTAGAGGACTACTGAAATCCCCAACTATAATGTCTCTTCTTAGTTTTTTTAGTGTGGGGGCATTGAGCCAATCTGGTTTTTATTTAAGATGATTTTTGGTCTTGTTGCTATAACTACCATTAATGTATAACAGTCTTTAAATCTGTATTAGTCTGTTTTCATGCTGGTGATGAAGACATACCTGAAACTGGGTAATTTATAAAGAAAAAGAGGTTTAATGGACTCACAGTTCCACGTGGCTGAGGAGGTCTCACAATCATGGCAGAAGGTGAAAGGTACCTCTTACACAGCAGCAGACAAGACAGAATGAGAACCAAGTGAAAGAGGTTTCCCCTTATAAAACCATCAGATCTTGTGAGACTTATTCACTATCATGAGAACAGTGTGGCAGAAACTGCCCCCATGGCTCAATTATCTCTCACTGGGTCACTCCCATAACATGTGGGAATTATGGGAGCTACAATTCAAGATGAGATTTCGGTGGAGACACGGCCAAACCATATCAAAACCCCTCCAATGGTAGACTACTGCTACAATGTACTGATTGTAAATCCTAAGGTGCTGGAGGATTTTTCTCCATGTTTTTTCAGATTTAAGAAGCCCTGACTGCTTGAACCACTAAAGGGTCTCGCTATGCTCTTATCTTTCTTATACTGTATACTGCTATTGTTGGTTATTTGGTGGAAGGCTAAAGATGGGAGTGGATGGGGACTCTTAGTTGTCTTGGTCCAGCCTCACTTGGCTAGATGCTGGGTACCTGGGTCTCAGAAGTGTTTTTTTTTTTTCAACATTCCTGTGCCCATGTGGTAGCCAAACCCTACTATCTATGAAGTACTTGGGGCAGGAGAGAGTTTCATCCTCCTCCTCCAGTGGTAGCTAACCTCTGTTTTCTGTCAGTACAGAAGGCTGGACCCCAGGGGGTTTCCTGTCCCTTCCCTAGTGTCAGCTAGCTATTGCTCTACTCTTCCCTCAGTAGCATTGTGCTTTTACTGGAGATCACGGACATGTGAATTGCCCTGTTTATCCCCACCCCAACCCCAGTGGTAGGTGGCTAACACTTGTTACTCTGTGCAAGGTTTATCGTGGAAATACGGAGGTTTCTGAGAAATCTCTTCAGAGTTTATCTTTGCCTGGGAATGAGGGAGGAAGGAAGGGTTCTCCACACCCTCCCAGTGATACTGGATTCTATCTATGACCAGAGGCAAGGAATTCTTGCCTGAGCTCTGGAGGCAAGAGGACTTATTTTGGTCCCTCACCCAGGGACCCAAAGCCCTTGGTTCCCATTTCAAGAATGGTCTCTCTTCAAGAAATGTGAGCAGATGGGGCTTTGTGTGTCTGTGGACTACTGAGAGTGGGGTGCAAAGAGCGTGTGAGGCAGTGCTGACTTTCTAGTGTTGGGATGAACCAGGAGTCTAAACCATTGCTTTCACCCACCCGTGGCCTTTAAGGATTTGTTAAAATTTGATGTTTTCTTTTTACCCTCCCATAAGGTGGTTGCGTTTTCATGCTGTGCCTTGCCAAAGGTAAAGCCATTCATGCACCTGATCTCTTCTCAGAGTGGCCTGTCATCTGAAATTTAGTGCACTTGTTTGCCTTGCTACCTTAGCTCGCTGCTGAGCTCAAGGCAAATCATGATTTTATTGATTGTCCAGCTTTGTTCCTGTTTATGTGAAAGCCACATTATTTTGTGGCTTTCTACATCTAAGTGCAAGTGAAACTGGATCCTCCTTTAATTAGTGTCTTCCACTTCCAACTTTCTTCTTGAGTCTTCTGTTCCATTAGTAGCTATCAGCTTCTCATTCTTTTTGGAAGAAGATATCATTTGGTCTTTATACAACTGAAAAGAAACAAGCCATTAAGAAACCTTAGCTTTCCTTCTTAAGAGTTGAGTAAATAAATCTTCTAAAAGTCATATTCTCAGTTTAAAATTTTAGTATTTCAATACTGCATTGTTAAATAATTGCTTTTAAAAAGAGGATCATGAGAAAATGGGGAACATGGTTGTAGATTTTGACTGGCATCTGCTTTTAGTAATTTTAGATTCCTTATAGTTGTTTAATTAGACACCTCATATTGTATAGAATATGTTTTTTAAAATGTTACAACTTTTTGTATGACTTAGATGTATGCACTATAAGCATTTGGAGGAGAGTAGTTGAAAGAGCATTTGGAAGAGTCTGGCTTTAGCCACTACATGAAATTTTATTTGATCTTAATATCAAATGACATTAAAAATGAAATAAGAAGCTTCCCGTTTTCTAATTTTTAGTTCTTTTGGCATGATACAATGAAAAGAAATCCAAGAAGAGTGCATTGAGTGGGATGATGTAATGTGAAATGCCAACAAAACTAATGACTTAATAATGGAAAAAATAGGAGGCTGTTTTATAATTCAAATATTAAGAAAAGTAGCTTATTCATTTTGATAGAAGAAAAATTTTGGTGGTTTTTTTCTCTTAATAACTAATGAGTTAGCTTTAGAATTTGTATTTCATCTGGGAGTAAAGTCCTGCTTAACAGATAAAGCAAGTAGTTCGCATGAACTTCTGACCAATTTCTAAAGCATTAAATGTTTAGAGATGTAGTATTATACCAACAAGCCAACAAAAAACTCACGAAAATGAATCTTAGGAAGAAAATAATTGGTTTAAATGCCCATAACAATTTGTGGAGGTCCAAGATACCAAAACACAGAGAGGTAACTGTCTTTGCAAATCAGAGGTTTTATTTATTTGTTTGTTTATTTATTTGTTCTGTACTTCTTTATGAGTCTTACCCACACAACCTCACACATAAACTCACTTCACAGCCATAGTAATACTGTTGCAGAGAGGAATGCAGAGCCTTACACATACACAGTTTGATACTGAAACACAAGAGTAATTATTCAACACCCGCTATGTGACGGGCAGGCTCAGTGTAAGACGCAGTGAATACAAAGATGAGACACAGTGTCTACTGGGAAGCATGCTCTTTTAAACTTTCTGTGTTTGGGTAAAAGTATACATCCATGAAACCACCACCAAATCAATGCCATACACTCATCCATCACCTAGGAGGTTTGATTTAAAACCCACTCTCAAAAGCTCTAGCTCTTCAGTTTTTATCTGTAAGGCCAAATTACATCTGCATAGAATTCAATCTGGGTGATGATTGGCTGTTTAATGTTGAATTTTCAGGCTTTGTTTAGATACAGAATAAACACAGTCTTCACATAGGACCTTATTTTTTAAATTATATGTCTCTTTTACTCCCTAGGTTTTATTGAGTCATCTATTACTCCGACCTACAAATTCTAGGATCTTCCTAGAGGAAGATTCTTTTTGGTTTCTGATTCAGTAACACAGACAGGCCTGGTGAGAACTGCAGGCTCTGCTCCTGACTCCCTGGCTTCCCTGATTTTATTAAGTAGCCAGCTCCTCAGTTTTCTTTTCTTGATCCTTTCTGTCTATTCATTCAACGTTGTGTCTTGCCCCGCTTCTCTTACTCTGTATTTTCTTCCCAGTGGATATCACCGGTTTCTGTTTTCAGTAGATTTTTTTTTTTTTCCTAGGGATGAGTCTCACTCTGTCGCCCAGGCTGGAGTCCAGTGGCGCAATCTCGGCTCACTGCAAGCTCCACTTCCCGGGTTCAAGCAATTCTTCTGCCTCAGCCTCCCAAGTAGCTGGGACTACAGGCACCTGCTGCCACGCCCCACTAATTTCTTTTGTATTTTAGTAGAGACAGGATTTCACCATGTTGCCCAGGCTGGTTACCAACTCCTGAGCTCAGGCAATCCACCCGCCTTGGCCTCCCAAAGTGCGAGGATTACAAGCGTGAGCCACTGCGCTGGGCCCAATGGCTATTTGTATATAGACAACTTTCAAAATATTTATTGTCCAGGGCTTTTTTTTTTTCTTCTGACCATCAATTTGCCTAATTGAGATTTCCACTTTGATATATTATGCTCAATTCAAAGTTCCTGTTCCCCAAATGAGCTCATGATCATCAGCTCAAGATTGCTTCTCCTCCAGTGTTCTTTCTAACAGTAAATGATTTGCACCACCCACTCAGCAATTCATGCCAGAGACCTAGGAGTGGTCTTTGCTTATCCCTCTTCCTTAATCTCCATGACTGATCATTATCACCACGTCTTAAATAGCCCTGGAATCTACATCTACTTTCCTTTCTCCCTGTCACCATTCTAATTTAAGTCAACATTATTGGTCATCTGCTTCTGCAATAGCTTTCTGTTGAATTCTCTGTATCCAATTTTGCCACCTAAAATCAGTTGTCCTCACTGTGGCCAGAATAATCAGTTTAAAATGAAAACACAATCATATCTCATTTCTTCAGGGTAAGATCCAAACTCCTTATCATAGTCTGTAGGTCCTACAAACCTGGTTCCCTGCCCATGTCTCTGGCCTTTCTTGTTACTTACTCCGTTGCTTTCTGTGTTCCAGCTGTATTAGAGTTTTCAGGTCGCTGAGTTCTCGTGTTGTTTTTCAGCCAAGTGCTTTTGAATGGTTCCATCTACCCATCATAAAATGCCTTTCATTTCTAGTCTTAGAATTCACTTTCTCTGGGGAATCCTTTTTAAGCCACCAGATGAAGGCACATATGTGCCCCCATAGCATCCAGCATTTGTTCAGTGTGCCCCGATAGATTGAAGCTCTGTGAGGAAAGGGGCTGTGTCTTTTTCAGCACTATATCATAAGCACTAGCAGGGTGGCTGCCATCAATAAATATCTGTGAATGAATAAATAAATACAGATAACCAGTTTGATTTGGATACATAAATATGAATGTTTTGGATTCATAGAAAATTTCTGCCTTCATTACCCTGTACATAATCCATTTGAATCCCTCATATTCCTATGGTCCCCAGCAGGGCTTAAATGCTTCCCATGTATGCACAGTATAAATCAAGTTTGTGTTGTGAATTTCCTAGAAGGAGACAAGCTTCCTGCTTAGGCATGTGACATGTTCTGGGCTCAGAGAGAAGAACAGCATGATAAGAGAATTTCTAGACCTGTGTGCTCCTCACATTATTGAGTGAATGAGTCCCTAGCTGTAGCTACCCTTCTGAATGAGGCTCTGAGACAACATTCATTTTCAGACACAATACCATGATACAGACTTTCCCTGGCAGGATATTTGCAGTTCTTCCCAGGGATTAGTGACTTTGTCTCAATGTGTCTCAGCTTCAGTAACCCTTGTGATTCCATTCTAATGGGATACATTGAGTATAATGATGCAATTTATTGAGAATTTATTGTGGCACAATAATAATAATAATAATAATAATAACACTAATACCTAGGATTTATGGCATAATTATGTTCCAGGAAGTGTTCTAATCACGTTTCACTTATTAACTCATTTAATTCTTAACCAGCCATATAACATAGGTACCATAATTAACCCCATTTTTAGATAAGGAAACCGAGGTTAAATAGCTTGCCTGGGGTCATACGGCTATTATTTGGAGGAGCCTGGATTTTAAGAAAATCTGTTGGGAAACAACTTATTTTCTTGAGAGTTGGCTTGCACTATAGAACAATGAAAGATCTACCAGTATGTTTCTTATATGTCACCCTTGACCCACCTCCCCATCCCCGGCTAGGCTAGTCTCTCCTTGCGCTCTGAGTTCCTCATTTCTGTCCTACCCTTCCTCTCAATCACCCACATATTGCAGTTTACAATCTGTGCATTTTAGGGTGAAAGTAGAAAGCTCTGGCCCTGAAGTAGGCAAGGCAGTCTAAACATGAATCTGTTTTTGAAGGCTTTAGTCTGCTTTGAAGATAAAGATGGATTTGGTGGAGCGGGAGGGGATTGGAGGCTTAGTACTTCCAGGATTGAAGGAAGACGCATCCATCCAGGAGCATTTTGAGTACTTCCCTGGCTGGAATGGGGAGAGGTTGGGAGTCTTTGAGTGCTTAGTGCCTCTGAGGTGGGGGGAAATGGTGCTTGCATGGCGAGCCCACGGAGAGCTGTGGCCTTTAGAGTGGAGGCAAGGTCCCCAAGGTCAAACTTGGCCTGGAGGCAGCAGAATTGTCGGAAGAACTACCTTTACCTAAATGGACTTGGTTTGGGCCAGAAGCAGGTCAATGCTGAGCACACAGCTGAGTAACAGGCCCTTCCTTGTGACCCAGGGCCCATAAAAACTCTGGGTTTTTGCATGGTATAAGGTGTATGGAGGAAGACCTGAAAATTGGCTGTTATATTTGCCTGGAAATCATGATTTTACCACTTTGAAAATTATACTGTAAAAATATGTTAAACACTTTATATTCACATTAAGAGATTCAACTGATAAAACACAATACCTCAGGTAATCTTTTAAAAAATCCATCTGTTATTTAAATTTCCCTTGTGAAAAAAATTATTTTTTAATGTGTTAAACTGAAAGCTGATACACACACACACACACTCAATTATTTAGTTGTATGTGCACATTTACTATGGAGAAATGTGACATTATTTGCATCTTGAGTGCCCTGAATCCAAATACCCTTGTTTCAGTAGACCTTGGCTTTTCCTCATCTTTCAGGTTAGCCCAGATGAGTCTCAGGTTTGATGGAAAAGATGGCTAGCTGGCAATTACTGAATAATCTTATATAATCAGAGGAGACCTTGTGAAATCATCCTGGGAAAACATTCTTTAGAGGATAAGAATTTTGGTAGCAGTTATATGTCTAGACTCTCGAGTTACTACTGAAGGTAACACTATTTTTTCAAAGGCCGTTGTTGCTAAATTTAGTTCAAAATATTTCATGTCGGTAAGGAATAAAGTGAGAAAATACAGCCTGTGAGTTTACCTTTAATACAACAGAGTGTGATATAAACAACTGTGAAGTCTTATTTTTATTTAGCTGTATCCAGCCCACATGTGGTTTCCATCAGCCTGAGAAATGTTCCCAATGTAATTTCCTAGTGTTGAATTATCTTAGATCAATCATAACTGTACCTTTTAGAACATGTCTAAGGCCAGTCAAGCATCCTTCAGTTTAGCACATTAAAAAAAAGACAGTATTTTTTTTTCACAAGGGAAATTTCAATAACAGATGGATTTTTAAAAGATGGCCTGAGGCCTTGTGTTATATCACGTGAATCTCTTAATGTGAGTGTAAAGTCTTTAACATATTTTTGAAGTATAATTTTCAAAGAGGTAAAATCATGATTCCCAAGCAAAAATATAATGAACATGTATCACTGATTTAACTCATTAATTAATGAAGGAGCCAGTTAGATGTTAATATTGGTTCAAAGAACATTTAAGGAGCTCGGGCATTTATGAACAATTTAATAAAAACATATTACGATAAGATTGCTGAGTTAGCTGCAAAACTGTTTAATGTACAGCAGGCTGTAAATCTTTGGGGTTATCTGTTCCATTGAACAGAAATCTACAAGGTAGGGAAAGGGTCCTAGACTAGTCTAGGACCTTTAATCAGCAGTAAACAGTGCATTCCCCTAGACAATTCTTGGGTGCTGATTGGCTCCATAAGATTCTGAAAGTATGTGCCGTGCACCATTTTTTTTTGGCCTTATTTCCAACTTTCAGATAAATTGTCTGACATATTGTTTCCAAAGGAGTATTGACTCAGCTTATTTCTGTGACTCCAGATCCTTTCTGAGACTGGTGGAAATGACCCACTTAGGCATGCTTTCCTTACATGTTCCTGCTCTCCCAGTGGGGGTTAGTGGCTACATATATGTGGGGGACAAGGATGCTTCCTTGGCTATTGAACAGGGCAAAGTTGATGGTGAACACCTACATTGGCAAAACACCTTCAAAACATTGCAGTGTCCTAAGGAATTTTAGGTTCTCATTTTAATAACAAATGAATGACATAGGCGTAGAGCCTACATCTTCTTTTCGAGTGAGCTTCCAAAATTTTAGAGGTGCCAATGAGTTCTTTACCAGAAGGGTTATTAAATGAACTGTTTTATAGCTTAGGAGTCAGGAGCCCAGGAGCTGGATTCAAAGAAATCAGAGTTCCACCATTGGTATACCACTTATTCACTGTGTCATTCTGGCCAGCTTCTTAGCCTCTGAGGGCTTCAGTCTTTTTTTTTTTTTTTTTTGAGATTGAGTTTCACTTTTGTCGCCCAGGCTGGAGTGCAGTGGTGCCATCTTGGCTCGCTGCAACCTCCACTTCCCAGGTTCAAATGATTATCCTGCCTCAGCCTCCCAAGTAGCTGGGATTACTGGTGCACACCAGCACGCCCTGCTAATTTTTTTATTTTTAGTAGAGACGGGATTTCGCCATGTTGACCAGGCTGGTCTCAAACTCCTGACCTCAGGTGATCTGCCTGCCTTGGCCTCCCAAAGTGTTGGGATTACAGACGTGAGCCACCACGCTTGGCTGGGCTTCAGTCTTTTAATGTGGGCTACTGTGAAAGTTATATCAAAGAACAAATGTAAGTGCTCACTATAACTATGCTCACTGGACAACAGTTGTTCAGTAATAAAAAATAAATAAGAAATTATGACTATTGATGTATTAGAATATTCTTGCATCTTTATAACAAATACGTAAGGCTGTTTATAAAGAAAAGAAGTTTAATTGGCTTATGGTCCCGCAGGCTGTACAGGAAGCACAGTGGCTTCTGGGGAGGCCTCAGGGAGTTTTTACTGTGGTGGAAGGTGAAGGGGGAGCAGGCATGTCACATGGTGAGGTACGGAGCAAGAGAGGGAGAAGGGGGGGTCCTAAACTTTTTTAAGCAACAAGATCTCACGTGAACTCACTAACGGAGAACTCACTTATCACTAAGGGGATGGTGCTAAACTGTTCATGAGGGATCCACCCCCATGACCCAGTTACCTCCTACCACACCCTACCTACAACTTTCGCAATCAAATTTCAACATGAGATTTGAAGGGAACAAAGTTCCAAACGATATTAACTGGTTCTAGGCCCAGACACTGTACTAGGTAACCTAGGTCTTGGGCATTTAAGAGGTGACATGGCCCTACACCTGGAGATAAGTAGTCTCCATTAGGAAGAGAGAGAGATTCGTATCAATAACTATGATACAAAGTGTTTTCTTAGAGGGTCTGTATGTATTTCATAGAGCTGTGGATGTACTGGGGACAAAGCCATTAACTCTGCTTAGCAAGGGAATGGTATTTTGAAGATTGTACCAGGAGATGACTTTCAATATGGGCTTTGAAGGAATGGAAAGAGGGGCCTAAATCATGGGTCAGCAAACTGTTTCCATAAAGCATTAGATAGGAGATATTGTAGGTTTTATGGGTCATATGACCTCTGTCTACCCCAAGCATATTGTCAAAATTATAGGAGGTCATAACTCTCCTGTAGCCTGCACTGCTCCAGGCACATATGGAGAATTCTTTTAAAAATTCTGGATGCCACATCCTAAGAGATAAACATGGATAAACATATTATGTGAAGAGCATTATGGCCAGAGAGGTGAAGAATGTGTAAATTATATGCTACAAGGTTGCTGGCCATATAATTTGTGGTCCAAACTAGGATACATTTGAGAGTAAAAGGGGACTGTTAGAAAAATTATCTAAAACTTGAAAATAAGAGAATGGTCATATGTCTTTCATCCTATTGTGGCATTATTCATCAGGACTGCCTAAAGATTATTTGATTTCCTAGAAGGATGTGCCTTTGTTTGACTTTGCTCTTCACTATTTGTTTAGAACTCAGACAGTGTGAAATCTATTTTGTAGATTTCCATCTAGCAGAAAAGATATCACCAAAGATTACTGTTCATTCCCCTTAGAGGATTAATCAGTTTATATCTAAACTAGCAAACTTGGTCTAGCATTCTTTTCTCTCAAAATACCTATAAAAATCCAGTTCTATTTTCTTATTTGTTCCTCCATTAGATTAAGTTGAATAAAATATTTGGCATGCATTCAGTCTACATGTGTACGAATGTCATATTTTAACTTTTTGAACTTTTCACTGTGACAAGGTGCTACTAATTATTATACTGGGAAAACAAGGATAACCAGGACTATCCCAGGAAAACAAGGCTGTATAGTCACCCTAAATATGAGAAATGTTTGAAGGAATTCAGAGTATTTATCCTGAAGAAGGCAGAATGTGGGATGTTTGACAGGGGATTTGAGTGGCAAAATGTTATATTTTTGTGTACTTTGAAGGCCTTCAGGGATAAGGATGCAGCCTGTATGTGGGTACCAGAAGAGATAGGAAGACAGTGGCAACAGTTCATAGTTCTTTGGTGTTGAAGCAGACCAAGAGTGAGGCCCTTGTGCAGTGCTTTGGTGAGTGGGTCTATGGCAGACCTGTCACCCTGTGGTTCAGCTACCTGGGACCTGGAGAAGCTGGGACCTGGAGGACACTGTGGCTGGGAAAATCAACTCTGCCAAAAAGGCTTACAGGGATTAAGCATCTTACCCATAGCTTGACAGGTTGGAATTCAGACCTTGGTTTCTAGGCTTCCAGGCTAGTGTCCATCCCACCACTGCATCCCAGCTGAATCCTCCCATTTCAACTTTGCATAGTTGAGTTTTGTTAAGTATGTTTGTACTGTTAAATATACTTATGGGAGGCCATTGTTTTGGACTGAGCTCCTGCACTAAGGCCCCGACAGACCGGACAAATCAAAGTGGAGTCATTCATGCTAAATGCCACATAGTCAAACTGAAACTTTAAGGAAGGAAATAGATCCCCAAACAGACTCATTTTTTTTCCTTGAAAACAGGAGATTCCATTCTACCTGAGTCAACACAATAAGGAAGTCTTTTCTGCTTTAACTCTCACAAAAAAGTAACCTGTTTTAACCTGATGTTAACCAGTCAGACTATTGTTCTGTTTCCTTGTTCCTACTTTACAAAACCTACGCTCTGCTTTTGCTCACAGATAGCTCTCATTCTGTTGTGTAGAATGGAGGCTGCTCTGGTTCATGAGTTGTGAAAAAGCACCAATTAGATCTTTAACTAAATTTGTTGTCATTTTGTTTTTTTTTTGACAGTACTGTTATGTATTGTTGTAATTTTGCTTTTTTTTGACAGTACTGTTATGTATGTATGTATTGCATATGTATATATTTCCAAGCATTGAAGGAGTCTAGTTTAAAACAACAGAAATAATCTGAGTTGAGCTTCCCAATGACTAAATTCAATTAATCACATTAAGGTATTATAATGTATACTGCCATTACAAGCAAGAAACATTTTTAGCTTTGCCAAAGAAATTGCACATAATAATATGAAATGTTATTATCATTATATGCCAGAGTATATTCTAGAATATTCATATTTGTATAATGTGTGTACCTATGTATTTGTAGGTATGTATTGATATATTTAATTGCAGAACCTTCAGAACTGTCAAGTACTGATTTTAAATGAGTAAGACTTGTCATCACTCAATGGGTTCATCTTGCCTACTGCCCAGAAAAACCAAGGCACTGGGAACAGCAGGTTTTTGCAACAGAGAAAGAGTTTAATAATCGCAGGACTGGCCAAGTGTGAAGACAGGAGTTTATTATTACTCAAATCAGCTTTCTGAATATTCAGAGACTAGAGCTTTTTAAGGATAATTTGGTGGATGGGGGTGGCTAGGGAATGGGGAATACTGATTGGTTGGGTCAGGGATGAAATCATAGGGGGTTGTAACTGTCTTTTTGTTGTCTTCATTTCCTGAGTAGGATCACAAAACCAGTTGGGTGAGTTTAGCTGGTCTATCAGAATTCAGGGTCTGAAAAATACCTCAATCACCAACCTTAGGTTTTACCATAGGGATGTTATCTATAGGACCTACTGGGGAGGTTAGGAATCTTGTAGCCTTTGGCTGCATGACTCCTGAGCCATAATTCTACACTGTGGCTCATCTGTTAGTTTTCCAAAGGCAGTTTTTGTCCCTAAGCAAGGAGATAGTTTCAGGAAGTGGCTGTTATCATCTTTGTTTTAAAGTTAAACTAAACTCCTTTCATAGTTAACTTGGCCTATGCACAGAAATGAACAGGGATAGCTTGGAGGTTAGAAGTAAGATGGATTCAGTTAGGGCAGATTTCTTTCACCATCATAATTTTCTATGTTATATTTCTCTTCCTGCCACAATTTTTGCAAAGGTGATTTCAGACTGAAAAAAAGTCTTTTAGCTGCAGGTGTGACGTATTGGTCTAAACCACTTAAACATGTCTAGAGAGTTATATCAGTCCTTCTTGTAACAGCCTTCAGTTTGACTTTAAGAGAAAACAATTAAAAATGGCTCAGTAAACTCTGAGAGGACTCCATTTTATGGATGATTGTGCCACTAAAATAAGAAACCATTACCTGTGAAATAATCTAATTGAATTCCTGATGGCATTGGTCAGCTTTATTGTTTTTCAAAAGAAAGCCACATTTAAGATAGATTCGTGCTTCAAAACGGTTATTAGGCTTCCAAATATTTTTGCTTTTTTGTACAGTGTATGTGAAATGTTTAGAAAGCTAATAAAATATTATTAAAGAGACTAATAACAAAATACATTAAAATCTTGAAAAGAATAGATTAGTATAGTCTGAATTCACTTGCTCTATTATCAACCCTTAAACCTTTTCAATATATTCAATACTATCCTGTTTTTTAAAAATGTTCACCTCAATTGCCTAGTGCTTCAGGTTATATCCTTGGTTATTATGGGATATGAAAGACATACATTGCTTAAAGTATCAGTTTTCAAACTTTTTAAAAACTGTACACCACTCTTACAACCTTCCAGTGGAAAATGGACCCATCAATAATAGAAAATTGGCAAAGAACAAAATAATGAAAGTGGCATAAAAAGTCATGGACCATGGATTTTTAAAAGTGTTTGTTCTTTGTTAGAGTTTGTGGTATAAAACTGAAAGTATCTGGAATTGTAGATGAATCTTCTTTAAAGATAAAGAACTTGCATTTTTGGATCAGTTTGCAGTCCGTAAGGAAGACCCTCACCTACTATGGGCCGACTGAATACCACACTTTTTGAATCTTTAATTTAAAACAACAGAAATAATCCGAGTGTTAGATTGTTTAATACCAAAGAGAAGTGACTGAAGTGAGATAGGAAGACAGTCTGCCATCCCAGAGGAACCGCGGCAACTTTGGGGACACTGATAGAAAGCCAAGGATAAGAGACAACACATGGAAATGATGTTAAAGATTTGGCTTTTACATATTGATGGGCTTGAATGATTTTCTTTCTGTCCTGTGATGGCTTATCTCTGTGTGGGTATTTGGTGGTTGTGGTGGGGTGGGGGAACAGGCACTGAGACAAGGAAGATAGAGGAGATGATCAAAGGATAAGGAATCTCCAGGGAGACCACCAGACCACTCAATAATAATCATTTGTCCTCTCTTTTTAAATAGGTATTTGTGCCTTCCGTTTTTTGTTGTTATCTTATTTCAGAGGTAAGTAACTGTAGAGTGAGCAATTTTTTCTAATCTCTGATAAGAAAATGCTTTTGAAGTTAAACTATTAAGTGAAAAAATACTGCTTTTGGTTTAAGGTAAATACTCCTTATCAAATGAAAGAATTACTGTTTATGCAGTCATTTGATAACTATTTCTTGAATCTTTCCAACCTTATAGCATTCTTCCAGGTGCTTGAAATATCCTTCCTGGTCTAGTTTACTAAGAGGTTTTAAATTTAAAAAAATGAAGACTGAATGCTAAGATTTATCAAGTGCCTTTTGTGTACCTATTTAGAAGGACTTAAAGATTTTCTTTTTAAAGTTCCAGTATGTACTGAATTATGTTAATATATCTTCTCATATTAAATCACTCTTACATTCTTGAAATAAAACTGATTTGGCCATTTTTAAAAAGCATTGTCCTGGATTTGACTTGGTATATTTTTATTTGGACTTCATAAATATTTTGAATTATTAACTCATAATTATGCTAACTTTATTTAAAATTATTGAATACCTATTTATAGGAGAGACTGACATAAGCACACTTTTTTCAAACTATTTTGTCAGATTTTGTATCAGGAATTCACTACTTTTGTGTGATTCATTGAGGAGTTTTTCACTTTTTGCATGATCTGGAATAATTTACATGGCAAGAGCATTAACTACTCTGAAAGAGTAGAGAGCTTATTCTATAAAATGGACTCAATTGATGTTATTTGTGGAGATAATTTTAGGACATCTTTTTAACTTTTCTGTATTGTTATTGATATATCTTCTTGTGGCAATTTTGATAACTTCTGTTTTCCTAGAAAATTCTTCAATTCAGGGAAAATTTTCAAATTTACCCTCCGCATCTGACTGAGAGACAGGCAAGAGAGAACGATGTTAGAGTCATAGAGTAGGTCAGGCCTAGACATGGAGTGTATTTCTTTTACTAGTTGTTTTAAATATTCTATTAGATTTTCTTTTGAGTTTAATACTCAATGCATCAATCATCGTTACTGCTGATATTATGGAATATTTACTTATATTAAGATCATAATGTGTCCGGAATTGGTGGGTTCTTGGTCTCACTGACTTCAAGAATGAAGCCGTGGACCCTCGCGGTGAGTGTTACAGCTCTTAAGGTGGCGCGTCTGGAGTCTGTCCCTTCTGATGTTCAGATGTGTTCGGAGTTTCTTCCTTCTGGTGGGTTCGTGGTCTCGCTGGCTCAGGAGTGAAGCTGCAGACCTTCGCGGTGAGTGTTACAGCTCTTAAGGCAGCGCGTCTGGAGTTGTTCTTTCCTCCTGGTGGGCTCGTGGTCTCGCTGGGCTTAGGAGTGAAGCTGCACATCTTCGCGGTGAGTGTTACAGCTCATAAAAGCAGCGTGGACCCAAAGAGTGAGCAGTAGCAAGATTTATTGCAAAGAGTGAAAGAACAAAGCTTCCACAGTGCGGAAGGGGACCTGAGCAGGTTGCCAATGCTGGCTGGGGCAGCCTGCTTTTATTCTCTTATCTGGCCCCACCCACATCCTGCTGATTGGTAGAGCCAAGTGGCCTGTTTTGTCAGGGCGCTGATTGGTGCGTTTACAATCCCTGAGCTAGATACAAAGGTTCTCCACATTCCCATCAGATTAGTTAGATACAGAGTTTCCACACACAGGTTCTCCAAGGCCCCACCAGAGCAGCTAGATACAGAGTGTGGATTGGTGCACTCACAAACCTTGAGCTAAACACAGGGTGCTGATTGGTGTATTTACAATCTCTGAGCTAGATATAAAGACTCTCCACGTCCCCACCAGACTCAGGAGCCCAGCTGCCTTCACCTAGTGGATCCCGCACCGGGGCTGCAGGTGGAGCTGCCTGCCAGTCCTGTGCCGTGCGCTTGCATTCCTCAGCCCTTGGGTGGTTGATGGGACTGGGCGCCTTGGAGCAGGGGGTGGTGCTCGTCGGGGAGGCTCGGGCCGCACAGGAGCCCATGGAGTGGGTGGGAGGCTCAGGCATGGTGGGCTGCAGGTCCCCCGCCCTGCCCCGCAGGAAGGCAGCTAAGGCCCAGCGAGAAATCGAGCGCAGCACCGCTGTGCCAGCACTGCTGGGGGACTCAGTACACCCTCCGCAGCCACTGGTCAGGGTGCTAAGTCCCCCACTGCCCGGGGCCAGCAGGGCTGGCTGGCTGCTCCAAGTGCGGGGCCCACCAAGCCCACGCCCACCCGGAACTCCAGCTGGCCCGCAAGTGCCGCGCGCAGCCCCCGTTCCCGCTGGTGCCTCTCCCTCTACACCTCCCTGCAAGCTGAGGGAGTGGGCTCCAGCCTTGGCCAGCCCAGAAAGGGGCTCCCACAGTGCAGTGGGGGGGCTGAAGGGCTCTTCAAATACCACCAAAGTGGGAGCCCAGGCAGGGGAGGTGCCAAGAGCAAGCGAGGGCTCTGAGGACTGCCAGCATGCTGTCACCTCTCAATAATATACATATTGTTCTGCAATTTGGTCCTTTTTTTTTTTTTTTCCTCACTTTGTTGCCCAGGCTGGAGTGCAGTGGCGTGATCTCGGCTCACTGCAAGCTCCGCCTCCCGGGTTCACGCCATTCTCCTGCCTCAGCCTCCCGAGTAGCTGGGACTACAGGCGCCTGCCACCACACCCGGCTAATTTTTTGTATTTTTATTAGAGATGGGGTTTCACCATGTTAGCCAGGATGGTCTCGATCTCCTGACCTCGTGATCCACCCACCTCGGCCTCCCAAAGTGCTGGGATTACAGGCATGAGCCACTGTGCCCGGCCTGCAATTTGTGTTTTTCCCACTACTTTGTATGTCAGGGACATCTTTCTTTGTTAGCTTATGGAGAGCACGTTTTTTTAAACTTGGAACTATTGACATTGGACCCAACAATCTTTGTTGTGGGGTCTGTCCTGTATTGTAGGGTGTTTATCAGCATTCCTTGCCTCTACTCACTAGATGCCAGTAGCACATTCTCTCCTCAGTTGTGACACCCCAAAGCATCTCCAGTTATTGCTCTATGGCTCCAGGAAGGAGGGGCAAAATTGCCCCCAGTTGAAAACCACTGATGTAGAACTACATCATTCTTTTAAAAACAGCTGCACAGAACTTTATAAATATACTATAGTTATTGAATGAATGAATCACCTACTGATGAATCTTCAGTTTTTTTGTCTATTATTTTTATTTATAGAATTTGTTTTTACATAATTTTAATTTTTATGTGGTCAAATTCTAGTCATTGCTTAATTATTTCTCTGCCACACTCATAACCTGAGATGATTAAAATATTTGGTCATTTTATCCTAGACTTTTATGTTTTTATTCTTTACATTTAAATCTCTAATCCCTATGGAATCTATGCTACAAATGGCTATGTAAAATCAGCTTAGCTTTTTCTCAAGTGGTTATCCCATGGTCCCATACTTTTATGTAAGTTTGTCCTTTCCATTCAAAATGTTACCTTATTGTGTACTAACTTCCCACGTACGCTCTCTTTTCCATTTGTTTATTCACCCATTTCTGACAAATACCATACTGTTTTAATTATAAAATCTTTATAGTACATTTTTATATTTGGCAGGAAAGTTATCGTTTGGTCTTTTCCAAAATTGATAAGGGTATGCTTGCACATTACTCTTCTAAGAATTTTAGTATCCATTTTTTGTGTTCCATGAAAAATTTTGGGTTTTTTTCTGATTTTACTGGTCTTATTATATTACTGAAGAGAAAATTAAAAGGTTGCAATATTAAATCTTCCTTTTTTTAACATAATTTATCTCTGTTTATTTAGTTCCTCTTTTAAGGCCTCTTGTAAAATTTTTCTTTGGTAGTTTTTTTTGTTTGTTTGTGTTTTTTTTTTTTTTTTTTTTTTTGAGATGGAGTCTCTGTCCCCAGGCTGGAGTGCAGTGGCATGATCTCGGCTCACTGCAGCCTCTGCCTCCTGAGTTCTAGCAATTCTTTTGCCTCAGCCTCCTGAGTAGACGGGATTACAAGCATGTGCCACCATGCCTGGCTAATTTTTGTATTTTCAGTAGAGGTGAAGTTTCACCATGTTGGCCAGGATGGTCTTGAACTCCTGACATCAAGTGATCCTCCCGCCTCAGCCTCCCAAAGTGTTGGGATTACAGGCATGAGCCACACTGTGCCTGGCCTCTTCAGTAGTTTTGTTCAGTTGGTTGTATCTTTCCCAGGTTAAAATTCTTCAAATGACCGTTTATTCTTAGTTTTACATTTATTTTTGTGAAGGAAAGATTTGCTGATTACAATAGGGAACCAATGCGGGTATGTTCACCCCAAATACCTATCCTTTGTATGGACTCTGTGGTAGTGGATTTAGGGTAGTGGGTAGGTCCCGTTTCATAGGTAGACCTCCCTTTGGTGTGTGTGGAAAGTTCCCTATGATTGCTAAGTGAGGATGACTTTACAGGCAGGGCGTCGGACAGATGTGTACTTGAGTGTGTTTCACTCCTGGGAAGAGTGGGGTCAGGCTGTCATGCTTATAAAAAACACCCAATCAGGCATATCTTTCCCTTTGTTTAGATTGAGGATAGAGTTTTCAGAGTTCAGGCTGAGGGCAAGTGCTGTAGCCAACTTTTCTGGCAAAGGATGTACTACCATGACAAGAGAATATTTACTATTAAGTGGTTGCTCATAAGGTTTTTCAAAGGAAGGAAAATGGGGCAGAGTAGACCCATCTCTCCCCCAGTTCTACCATTATACACAGAGCAAAGTCTATATTTACGAAGTACTTTTCTGAAAGGTTAGAGATTCCCAAAAGGGTATTGCATGGTAGGAGGGACAATGGTTGAAAGTTAATGAGTTTAGATGTTCCTTTTATTGCACAAGGGAAAATGTTTTCAGGCATTGGGCTTTCATATGCTTCGTGTTCCCTTGCACGTTTCCTTCATGATGACTAGCTTCTCTTGCAAGTGTCCCCACCTCCCTGAAACACACTTATTTCTCAGCTTAGCAACTTATCTATCCCTCAGGAAACTCTATCCTTTTCCAAAGAAGCTTTTATGTTGTAAAACAAAAATCACATTTTAAGCCCCCTGATAAACCGAATGGACCCCTTCTCTCAGCCAAGGGCATTCCAAAGTTAACCTGATAAAACTAGGTCAGGCCATTATGGGAATGCATGGTTGGATATGTCTTATTATACCTTCCTCACTTTGGAATCCAGGCACCGCTGGCCAGCATTAACATTAAAACAGAGACCTTAAGACTGACAAAACAGACTATTTGTAGCAATAAGATACCAGCATGACATATAGCAGGCCCTGAAAGAAATAAAAGTATTTTACCCCAAAATACGTTTCTTTGACATATTTTGAAATGGTCCTGCAAAGCTGTCTCTAGTGGGGAAAAATCTACATTGTGTAGAGAATCCCTTTCCCTTTCTAGGTCTTTTCCCTAATCCAGGAGAGAACTGACTTAAGAGCTTGGCACCTTTTTAAGTCTGATAAGGAACATTTACAATCTATTCTCTCTGAAGCCTGCTACCTGGAGGCTTCATCTGCCTGATAAGAACCTTGGTCTCTAGAACCTCTTATCTTAACCCACACTGCCTTCTCTTGATTCTAGGTCTTTAGATATTAGCTTAACTCTTCAGCCAATTGCTAATCAGAAAATCTTTGAATTCACCTATGACCTGGAAGCTCCTGCTTCTCAAGTTGTCCTGCCTTTCCAGACCAAACCAATGTATGCCTTACATGTATTGATTGATGTCTTATGTCTTCCTAAAACATATAAAACCAGGCTGACCACCTTGGGCACATATTCTTTGGACCTCTTGAGACTGTGCCTCAGGTCATGGTCACTCATATTTGGTTTAGAATAAATCTCTTCAAATATTTTACAGAGTTTGACTATTTGTTGACAATGCCTTGATGTTTTCTGGCATTGCGTTTAAAAGAATGAACATAGGATGAGCATGATTGTTCATCTCTGAAGAGTTGTGCAGAATCCAGAGGGTTATAGGCTCTTGTTCCAGGAGGGAGAGTGATCATTCTCTCCAGTTGTACACAATTCTATGTCATCTCTTCTGTTAGTGAGTGAATGAGTCAGAGTCCACTTAGAAAAACAGCATGACACCAAATAGCCTAACAGAAAAAAAGAAATATGGGGAATTGGTATTGGAGGATTGAAAAGCAACCAGGGATCACTGAGCTAGCACAGTGATAGGAAGTGCTATGAACAGCTGCCACCCCAGGGCCAGGGATGAAAAGGAAGAGAGGGTGGGGTTAATAGAACCCTTAAGGTTGGTGTTTGGGGCCCTGCAGAACTGCTGCCTGGTTGGTGGTCATGTCTCTGAGGAAGTGCATCTCTGGGAGTGTGGAAACAAAGCTGAAGCTATAGTAGTGCTACAGCTAAACCCAGCTGCCACTGTTGTTTCACAAAACCATTGCTGGGGCCATGCTGATAGGAGCAATGAACACACAGGAAGAAGAAAGTCCTTTGTCCCTGCTCCAGCGTCACAGTCTCCCTCTAGTGACCCCTATTGGCAGAACCTAACAGGGAACCACTGGCAAAGCAGAAATGTTTGCAGAGTCTAAACCTCTGCATCACCAAGCTGAGTACAGAAGAGAGCATTTAGAGGTAAGAGAAAACAGTGAATATTCTGCACAGTGAAAGTCAGTGAGGTTCAGAAGGGAAGTGGGCATTTGTGCAAAGATGCATATTTGTACTCATCAGAGACACACAAGCTAATCCCACCTCATGGAAATACTATTTTGGTGTAAGGATGGACAAATAAACCAATGGAGCAGATAAAGTCCACAAATAGATGTGCACATATATGGTTTCTTGATTTGCAATAAAGGTGCCTTTGTCATTCAGTGGAAAAAGATCATTATTAAATAAATGGTGCTGGAGAAATTGGTATCTATTCAGGGAAAAAAAATGAATCTTGAACTTGACCTTATATCACACATAAAAATTAATTCAAAGTGGATCATAGGCCTGAATGTGAAAGGCAGAACAATAAAGCTTCTAGAATGTAACAAAGGAAAATGATCATGGAGTAGGCAAGATTTCTTAAACAAGACACAAAAAACATTAAGCCATAAAAGAAAAAGGAAAAAGATAAATTGGGCTTTCTTAAAATTAAGAACTTCTGTTCATCAAAAGACATAGTTAAGGAAGCGAGTTCAGTGAGCAAGCCACAGACTGGGGTAAGATATTTGTAATACATATACTTGACAAAGGAGTCATATCCAGTATATATAGTTATGTAAAAATTAAACACCTATAAATCATATAACCCAAATTAAACCCACAACGAGGGAAAAGTATAAACAGAGTAGATTGGCTAAAATGAAAAGATTCAACATGAAGTGTAGGTGAGATTGTAGAGCAGCTGGAGCTCACATACATTGCAGATAGAAGTATAAACAGTTTCCAGACAAAGTGGTTCAGCCACTTTGAAAAACTGTTTACTGGTATTTATTAAATATAAATGAACTTCTATCTTCTTCTATCTTATGACCCAGCAGTTCTCAGTTCTACTTTTAGGTGTATATCCAAGAGAAATGAGTTCATATATCAACCAAAAGGCACATGAAAGACCGTTCTTTGCAGCTTTAGTCATAACAGCCAAAAACTAGAAATGCTACAAATATCCAACAACAGAGGAATACAAAAGCAAATTGTAGTGTATTCATAAAATGGAACACTACTCAGCAATAAAAAAAGAAAGAACTGATATTTACAATAGTATGGATAAATCTCAAAAGCATTCTGTTGGAAAAGAGAAACCAGACACAAAAGTGTATATACTATGTGATTCCACATACATAAAGTGAAAGACAGGCAAATATCGTCAAAGATGATAAAAGTCAAAGTAGTGATTATCATTGAGGTGAGTGAGTGAGGAGGCATGAGGGAACTTTCTGGAGTGATGAAAATGTTCTGTATCTTGGTCTGTGTGGTAGTTACATAGGTTACATACAGAAGTAAAAATTTAGCTGTGCAGTTAAGAATATATAGTTTATAGCAAACAAGTTTTATCTTTAAACACAACCTACAGGCCAGGCATGGTGGCTCACGCTTGTAATCCCAGCACTTTGGGAGGCCAAGGCGGGTGGTTCAGGACGTCAAGAGATCGAGATCATCCTGGCCAACATGGTGAAACCCCATCTCTGCTAAAAATACAAAAATTAGCTGCGCGTGGTGGTACATGCCTGTAGTCCCAGCTACTCAGGAGGCTGAGGCAGGGGAATCGCTTGAATCCGGGAGGCAGAGGTTGCAGTGAGCCAAGATCTCGCCACTGCACTCCAGCCTGGGCGACAGGGTGAGACTCCATCTCAAAAAAACAAAAACAAACAAACAAAACCTACAAAAGAAAAAAGTATTTCTTTTGTTATCATGTTCCTGGCCTAGCCCTTA
The DNA here is from genome assembly GCF_029289425.2 of Pan paniscus. Taxonomy (NCBI): domain Eukaryota; kingdom Metazoa; phylum Chordata; class Mammalia; order Primates; family Hominidae; genus Pan; species Pan paniscus. The sequence goes on from NC_073253.2 coordinate 109,013,272, forward strand.
GGAACAATAGATAATCATAATTGTGTGAAGGAGTATCTGACTCTTTTCTGTTTTGCTGAAGACTGAGCATCACTGAAAACAAAACTAAACTAAAGAAAGCAAAACAAAACAGAAATCATGGTATTAGGTTGACCTTTTTGTGTCCTGTGAGGAGTAGCATCAATTTCAAATTGATTTCTTTTAATTTTAGGGCTCTTTCTAAGAGGGGGCAGGGGATGGGAAATTTATTCATTACACTTTTCCATATATAGAAAGATGAAAAGGACCTTATCTACAAAGATCTGATAGCACGTGGAGGATGGAGGGCCCAGAGCACTTTAGAAACATAGCAGGGAATCAGTGAAGCAGTACATAGAGAAGAACTAGAGGATATGGGTATGCAGTCAGGTAACCTGTACACAGAGAGCACTTGAAAAGTATTAGCTACTCTAATTCAGATCTTAGGTTTTTGATAATGCCAATAGCATCACTGAACAACTGGTGAAGAATTATCTGGCTTTATTTTAATCTTCGGACAAGTGCATTCCTGTGTGTGTGCACCTGTGTGTGTATACATTACAAGAAGAGAATTATCTTTATATTAACCTAGTGATCCTTTTCTATCCCTTCTGCTGGACTTTTTGGTGATAGATAATAGCCTGCTTGCTTCCCTAAACCTTGTCAGCAAGGGGACCAGAGGAGAATCAAATCCTTTTTTGAAGTCATAGGCATTTTGCAAGAGAAAGTCTCATGCTCTAAGAAAAAGATGATTCTAACTAAAATGTAATTAAAGAAGCAAGAGAATTAGAATGGCCATTATTTGGAAGTTGGGGGAAAGACCAAAGAGAACAAATGAAGACTAATGGTATAATGCTATTCCAAAGCTGAGTTTCTAACATTGCCTGAATAATACATAAACCTGTAATTAAGATTTAAAATGATGCTTGTGGGAAATGTTCTTTTGGGCCAGAAGAATTTAATATTTCTTGTGGTCATTGAAAGCAAGATGAGCAATCATTTTTTCACCCTCTGTTGGAAGTAGGAGAGCAGTAACTTAAACCACAAAGAAAGTGCTAAGGCATTTAGGAGGAGGAGCTAAAGCTGTGGGGGTGGTGTTAGAATGATAGAAATTCCAGACTGATAAGAGTCTTGGTTAGTCCCATAGGCTGAAATACATGGCAAAACCCAAAAAACTGTGACTCTTTGGTGCGTGTGGAATAGAGGGTGGGAGAGAATTGAATTGGAGTATTGAACTTTTAAGATTTTTTTTAATGAAAAGTTGATCTAAACCGTTTTTGGCCTACCAATCTACATTTCTTGAGCATAGATTTTAGGTTTGAGATTTTTGCCTTGAAAGGTGAGACTATTCAAGCTCTCTGTACTGAATTCTGTGAAATAATTTTGTGTGTGGACCCTGGGTGGATCCCAATTCACCATTGTCAGGAGGGTACAGGGTGAGTTGAAGAGTGATGGAGATTGGAGTTGTAAAAATCAACCAATCACCCACCTATTTTAATATACAAGGAACCAGAATAAATCATTCAAAGTTGCAGAGGTAATTAGTGGTAGAGTTAGAGCTTGAATTCAGGTTTCCTGATTCTGCACTTAGGGTCCTGTCTGTTCCACACAATGTAGCACAGAGATGATTTCCACCAGAGACGCTGTTCCGTGTAGGAATCATCATCTCTATCGTCAAAAAGTATTCGGTGGTAACTTATTGGCTTCTAATAAATAGTGATGCTGTGCATAAATGGAGAGAATTATAGACACATTTTTTTGTTTTTTTTTAAGCTACAGGTTTAGAGCATAAAATTGTATTCATATCACTAAGCTGCAATATAGTTCTATATATTGTCAGTAAGAAAGAACATTGAGAAATTTTCTCCTTCAGTTTTGTCTGAAAATGTCTTTATATTACCCTATTCTTTAATGATAGTTTGGCCACATTTAAAATTTTCTAATGGCAGTTCTTTTCCCTCAGCACTTCAAAGATGTTATTGAGTTATTTTCTTCTGCTGTTAGTATTGTCTGCTATCAGTCTGATTAGTGTCACTTCATAAATAATTGATAGCTTTATTGTAGCCTTTTCACTTTTTGTCTTTGGTTTCTTTGCAGTTTCACCACGAGGGTTCAGTTTTGGCTGTGTTAATTCTGCTTGAAACCCATTGCAATTCCTAAAACCAAGGTTTTGTCTTTCACCAATTGTGAAAATGTCACAGCTATGATCTCTTTCAGTATTGCCTCTTTCATTTCCTCCATTCTCTCCTTCCCCTTCTCTTATCAGGCATGCATTGGAGCACCTCATTTTATCTTCTATTCTGCTTAATGTCACTTTCATGGCTTGCATCTCTCTGTCTGTTCCCGCTTCATCCTTGATCCTTTTTCTCAAATCTATCTTCTGCTTGTCTCATTTTCTCTTCAGATTTCTAATCTGCTGCTTTACCCACGCATTGTGGTATTCAGTTCCCAAAGTTCTATCAGTTGCTTCAACAAATATGTTTGTCCTGTTGTTTAGATGGTGGGAGAGTGTTTTTCCTAATCTACTCTTTCCCCGAGAGTGGGTTCCTTTGGGGAATCCCAACTATGTGTAGAGTCTGTTCCCCTCCCCTGCCTGGCTCAGGACCCAGGCTCATCTCTGATCTCTTCATAGCTGTTAGAATGAAAGTCTCTGTCATTGCCCTCTCATCCTCCATTTCCTCGTCCCACTGAAGTTTCAGCTGCCATTTACCATTTCACTCACAGCAAGAATGCTATATGAAGGTGAAGTCAGTGATTGAGCTGATGCATCCACAAACCAAAGAACAATAAATATTGCCAGCAAAGCACCAGAAGCCTGGAGAGAGGTATGGAACAAATTCTCTTTCATAGCCTATCTTAGCTCATCTGTACGGCTATAACAAAATGCTGTAGACTGGGTAATTTATAATGAACAGAAATTTATTTCTCATAGTTCTGGAGGCTGGGAAACCCAAGATCCAGGTGCCAGCAAACTGTCTGGTGAGGTTCATGGTCTCTGTTTGCAAGGTGGTGCCATCTTGCTGTATCCTCCTGAGAGGAGGAACACTGTGTCCTCAAATAGAGGAAGGTAGGTCCAAAGGGCAGAACACCACTTGACACCTCTTTTCTAAGTGTCTTAATCCCATTCATGAGGGAGGAGCCCTCATAACCTAATCACCTCTTAGAGGCTGCACTTCTTACTGCTATGACATTGGCCATTAAGTTTCAACACCTGACATATTCAAATTATAACATGCCCCTTAGAGGGAACCAACGCTGGGTTTCAGGCTTCTAGTCTCCAGAATTGTGAGAGAACAAATTTCTGTTGTTCTAAGTCACCCAGTTTGTGATTTGTAATGGCAGCTTAGCAAACTAATATAGGTAGGTAGGTAAATAGGAAGAAAGGTAGATAGGAAGATAGGTGGATAGGTAGGTAGAAGTCACCAGCTTTGACTTGCATTAAATACAGTAAAACCATAGTGGCCATTGGTACCAAAAGATATTTTATACAACCTTATTTTCCTTGCTAACATCTGTCTAGTGGTACAGAGTTCAGTCAGGCCCACTGGACATGCAGTTGCAGGCTGGGTGTGGGAGCAGCAGACAATTTCTATTTCCCAAACACTGTTAGAAAATTGTTAATAAAACACCATGGACTAAGCTCTCATTAGTTCAGTTATTGCTGAAAATGAGCATTCAAGTGCTGCACTTTGGTATGGCTGATGAGCAGAGACAGCCAATATTGACATGGCAATGGGAGAGGAGTGGTTATGAGGATGAAAACTTACTGTTTCCAAGTAGGTCGACTATCATGAAACTTGAGCTTATCAGGCCAACAGCTTCTGGGTTTGGGAATGCTGCTTTCCTGTTGTGGGGGAATGGGCAGTGTTGGGAATCTATATCTTGTCTGTCTTACAGAAATCTCTAGGGACTCTTTGCAATTTCCAGGGAATTTGGTTGTATCTTCCTTAACCAGAGAACCAACTTGCTGTAGGAAATTAATTAAAAATATTCTTGTATCTGTTTTTCATCTTATTAAGCACCGGAATCCCCAATAATGTGGGCTGAAATTGTCCCAAATCTCATTCATCGCTGACTTTTTCTTATTCCAATTTAATTTTGGCTCAGATTCTGATGTTTTATTCTGTCCCACGGTTATGATGCCTTTCCTGCCCTAGGGCCTGCTGTAGTGTGTGTGTTTTCTGACTTTTTGGCTTGGATGCTTTCAAAGGTTGTGCATCTTCGGCTTATTCTGCTTCAGCATTATTTGTGTAGGATCGCTCACCCTCAGGCACCAAGCCCTGGCTGACCCAGCTGGCCTTGCCCTGTCTTTTATGTAACAATGTGAAAACTGAAGATCCCACTAAACGCCAAGGTAGGATAAACATGAAATTTTAGTGTGGTGCCCAATTACCTTAGAGTGATTCTTCAAGGGAAATGTAAAGAAATGGCTCCATGACCCTTGACTTCCTTACCCACTTCAAAGGTTGAGATAATAGAAGAGGGAGGGTTTGCATGGAGGTTTCTTTGGAGAGACCTGTTGTTGTGAATGCCTTTTTTTTTTTTTTTTCACATTAAGCCCTGTGAGAGTGGTACCCACAGGTGCACTCAGAGAAAGGTAACGTGCAGGCCACTGTATTTAAGAACCACTGTACACTGGGGTAGAGATGGAGCAGGGGCCCTTCTTAGGGGCTTGTGGGAACTCCAAGCATGAAAATGAATAAAAATCTTGAATTTCTTCCAGGGAATTCTGGGCACCTACCTAGTTCTGAGAAGTAAATGACCAACTTCATAAGCAAGAAGGTAATAGTACCTTAAAACAATAGCCAAATAAGTTAGAGTTAGCATATATTTGGCTCCCTATAGAAACTAAAAATAATGGCTTAACATATGTCTCTGAGTTATTTTTCAGAAACCCAGACCCCCACCATATGGATCTGCCAGTGCATAGACCTCAGATGAGGAACTGAGAACTGGGCTCTGGCCACTGTTCTTTGTTCTAAATTTCTTCCTGAGGTGCCTGAAGTTTACACCCATGAGCCAGAGCTCACAGTCTTCTGGTGATCCTAAATTTTTAGACAAAGCTTTGCCTCCTTAACCAATAGCAAATCAGAAAATCTTTGAATCCACCTATGACCTGTGGGGCCCTGCTTAGAGATTTCTTGCCTTTTTAGGTCAATCCAATATATAACTTCCATGTATTGATTAATGACTTTGCCTATAACCTCTGCCTCCCTGCCTTTAAAAACTCTTACCTGGTGAGGTAGGGTGGCTCACGCCTGTAATCCTAGCACTTTGGGAGGCTAAGGTGGGAGGATCACTTGAGCCCAGGAGTTAGAGATCAGCCTAGGCAACATAGGGAGTCCCTGTCTATACAAATAATAAAAAAATTAGCCAGGTGTGGTGGCACACACATGTGGTCCCAGCTACTTGTGAGGTTGAAATTGGAGGATCACCTGAGCCCTGGAGGTTGCGGCAGTGATCGCACCACTGCACTCCAGCCTGGGTGACAGAGCAAGACTCTGTCTTAAAAATAAAAAACAACTCTGACCTGTAAGACATCAGGTAGTTCAGGTCTTAGGCATTAGGTGCCTGATTCTTCTTGCTTGGCACACTGCAATAAATGCCTCACTTCTTTCACTGCAGTCCCAATGTCAGTGTTTGGCTTTGCCTTGCCAAGCAGGCTGACCCAAGTTCAGTTTGGCAACAGTAGGATGCCAGTCTGAGAAATTCTGATGTGGAAATAAGGGCCAGATCAGTGCAGCCCGGGGATCAGTCTGCTCTCAACAGTTGTCAGGGCAAATGATGTCTGAGTGTGTACTGTGGATGAGATGTGAGCCATGTAGGAGAGGGAACTGGCTTGGCATGTTCTACAGGCCTGCCCAGAAGGGCAGAGGGACCAAAGCAGCAAACCCAGGGAGGAGACATCTGATTATTGGAGGCTAACAAAGAAGTCACAGGGCATGGAAAGGTTAGAATGGTGTGACCAGAAGGAGTGAGGTGCTTGTGATGTGAGTTCTCAAGATGGAATTTTCATAGTCTATTGAAGTTGAATGATGGAAAAAAGTATTCTCTAAAATCCTGGGGATTTTAGTTAAAGCTAAAAGGATAAAGTAGAATGGCACACTCTGCCCCTCCTGTCTGCCTTTATCAGCTCAGGCAAAGAGCTCAGAGACAGTGGCACCATAGCATCTAGAAGCAGACTTTACTCTTTCCATAAATTTATCTTCCTACATTTTCCTGCTTTTTAGAAGCCTAAAGATACCTCCTTCTTTGTCCTTGTCTCTATAGGATTTATGGATCTTTGTTAAAATATTATTTAAACAAGGCCCATAAGCTGCTGCCTTGAGAGAGAAATACTTTTGGACTGACACCGGTCCCACATCATGGGTACAGCACATGTTAATAAACTTCTGTTTTTCTTTTGTTAATATGACTTGTTTTCAGGAAAGTGTCTCAACTAAGAACCTAAAAAGGAAATTATGTTTTCTCCCCTGAAACATATTCCATGAATGTGAGAAAGATGTGGTTTAAATATTCACCAAGTCCAGAGAGCACAAGGCTCACTTAGTCAGAACCAGTTCAAGTAAGACCTTCCGCACAACCTTCTGCCAGGGTTGTTGGGAACCCCAGAGGGCTGTCCTGTTTCACTGCTCTGTCTTCCACAGCTTTCTCATGGTGAGGGAGATGTGTTTTCTCCACCCTTCACTAGATTCATGGCTGAGGCCACATAACAAAAGACAGATTAACAAGAGAAAAGCATACAAATTTAGACGTGACATCAGAGCCTTTAGCAATGAAAATTGAAAAAAAACAGGTAAACTTGTATATTTTTATGCTAGGTTTGATGAAAAGGTTGTGGGGAAGTATGATTGGACAAAGAGGATAAGACCTAATGGTGACAACTTGGGGGATCTTAGCAAATCCTGTCTGCCCAGATTCCTCTTGGCATCTCTGTGTCTTTGAGGGTAAGGATGTTAGTTTCCTTCAGGTATAGGGTAGTGATATGATTCAGCTGTGTCCCCACCCAAGTCTCATCTTGAATTGTACTCCCATAATTCCCATGTGTTGTGAGAGGGACCCAGTAGGAGATAATTGAATCATGGGGGCGGTTCCCCCATACTGTTCTCATGGTAGATAATAAGTCTCATGAGATCTGATGGTTTTACCAGGGGTTTCCGCTTTTGCATCTTCCTCATTCTCTTTGCCTGCTGCCATCCATGTAAGACAGGACTTGCTCCTGCTTGCCTTCTGCCATGATTGTGAGGCTTCCCCAGCCATATGGAACTGTAAGTCCAATTAAATCTCTTTCTTTCATAAATTGCCCAGTTTTGGGTATGTTTTTATCAGCAGCGTGAAAATGGACTAATACAGTAAATTAGTACCAGAAGTGGGGTGCTGTTGCTGAAAAGATACCCGAAAAGGTGGAAGTGACTTTAGAACTGGGTAACAGGCAGAGATTGGAACAGTTTGGAGGGCTCAGAAAAAGATAGGAAAATGTGGGAACGTTTTGAACTTCCTAGAGGCTTGTTGAATGCCTTTGACAGAAATGCTGATAGTAATATGAACAATAAGGTCCAGGATGAGGTGGTCTCAAATGGAAATGAGGACCTTATTGGGAAGTGGAGCAAAGGAGACTCTTGATATGTTTTAGCAAAGAGACTGGCAGCATTTTTGCCCCTGCCCTAGAGATTTGTGGAACTTTGTACTTGAGAGAGATGATTTAGGGTATCTGTCAAAATAAATTTCTAAGGAGCAAAACATTCAAGAGGTGACTTGGGTGCTGTTAACAGCATTCAGTTTTAAAAGGGAAACAGAGCATAAAGGTTTAAAAAAGTTGAAGCCTGATAACATGATAGAAAAGAAAATCCCATTTTCTGAGGAGAAATTTAAGCCAGCTGCAGAAATTTGCATAAGTAATGAGGAACCAAATGTTAATCACCAAGGCAATGGGGAAAATGTCTCTAAGGCATGTCAGAGGTCTTCATGGCAGCCCCTCTCATCACAGGCCTGACCATGGTTTTGTGGGCCAGGCCCAGGATCCCTGAGATGTGTGCAGCCTAGGGGCTTGGTGCCCTGCATCTCAGCCACTCCAGCTGTGGCTGAAAGGGGCCAATGTAGAGCTCAGGCTGTGGCTTCAGATGGTGCAAGCCCCAAACCTTGGCAGCTTCCAGGTGGTGTTCAGCCTGCCAGTGAACAGAAGTCAAGAATTGAGGTTTGGGAACCTCTGCCTAGATTTCAGATGTATGGAAATGCCTGGATGCCCAGGCGTAAGTTTGCTGCAGGGGTGGGGCTCTCATGGAGAACCTCAGCTAGGGCAGTGCAGAAGGGAAATGTGGGGCCAGAGCCCCCAAATGGAGTCCCTGCTGGGGCACCGCCTAGTGGAGCTGTGAGAAGAGGGACACCATCCTCCAGACCCCAGAATGGTAATGGTAGATCCACCAGCAGCTTGCACTGTGCACCTGGAAAAGCCACAGACACTAAACACCAGCCCATTAAAGCAGCTGGGAAGGAGGCTGTACCCTGTAAAGCTACAGGGGCGGAGCTGCCTAAGGCCATGGGAACCCACCTCTTCGATCAGCGTGACCTGGATGTGAGACATGGAGTCAAAGGAGATCATTTTGGAGCTTTAAGATTTGACTGCCATGCTGGATTTTGGACTTGCATGGGCCCTGTAGCCCCTTTGTTTTGGCCAATTTCTCCCATGTGGAATGGTATTTAGCTAATGCCTGTACCCCCATTGTATCTAGGAATAAACTATCTTGCTTTTGATTTTACAGGGTCATAGGCAGAAGGGACTTGACTTGTCTCAGATGAGACTTTGGACTGTGGACATTTGAGTTAATGCTAAAATGAGTTAAGACTTTGGGGGACTGTTGGGAAGGCACGATTGGTTTTGAACTGTGAGGACATAAGATTTGGCAGGGGCTAGGGTTGGAATGATATGGTTTGGCCCTGTGTCCTCACCAAAATCTCATCTTGAATTGTACTCCCATAATTTCCACGTGTTGTGAGAAGGACCCAGTGGGAGATAATTGAATCATGGGGGCAGTTTCTTCTGTACTGTTTTCCTGGTAGTGAATAAGTCTCGAGATCTGATGATTTTATCAGGGGTTTCCACTTTTGTGTCTTCCTCATTCTCTCTTTGCCTGCTGCCATCCATGTAAGACGTGACTTGCTCCTCTTTGCCTTCTGCCATGATTGTGAGGCTTCCTCAGCCACATGGAACTTTAAGTCTAATTAAATCTCTTTCTTTCATAAATTGGCCAGGCTTGGGTATGCCTTTATTAGCAGTGTGAAAATGAACTAATATAGGTAGGCACATCTCACATGAGGTTTTTATGGCCTACTTGAGAGGAAGGTCAGAAAACTGTTTTATGACCTGCTTTAGGGGAAGAGGGAACGGAAAGGTCATAGAGTGACTTTCCTGGGTTTTGCTATTTTTTCAAATGCCAAAGTGCCATATTTTGTGCTTGTGTGTCCTGAAACCCATCATGACCTTAAAGAAACAGTCAACCTGTTTCATCAAGAGATAAGGCGGGGTATGTTCATCAAATATAAGGTGAGGTATATTCTCAAACTACTTCTTACTAAAAGGAAAATGACTTTATAGTCAAGCCTAGACAACAGTTTTTATTATAGGGCATTTTCTTTATTGTTTTATTGGTTTAGAAAAGACAATTTGTGAGGGTAGGTAAGTTTATGCTGTGATAACAAATTAATCTCAAAGTTGCTGTGCCTTAATATAACTTTTTCTTACTCGCACTATGTGTCCCTCATGGGTTGGCAGACTGCAGTTCCATACAGGAATTCAAGACAATAGAGGCTCCACCATCTTGTAATTGCAGCAAGTGGAATATGTGCCAATGATACTAGAAACTTGCATGTGGACTTTTCCCTACCTTAGCTAGGAAGAGACACAATCATTGACTCCCAAGTTTTATTGATTAGAACTCCTCACTGAACCTCATCTAATTGCAAGGGGACTGGGCGTGGTGGCTCACACCTGTAATCCCTGCAGTTTGGGAGGCCAAGATGAGCAGATGGCTTGAGCCCAGGAGTTTGAGACCAGCCTTGGCAACATGGTGAAACCCTGTCTCTACAAAAAGACACAAATTAGCCAGGCATGGTGGTGCGTGCCTATAGTCCCAACTACTTGGGAGGTTGAGGCAGGAGGATCACCTGAGCCCAGGGAGGTCGAGGTCACAGTGAGCTGTGATCATGCCACTGCACTCCAGCCTGGGCAACAGAGTGAGACCTTGTCTCGAAGAAAAAAAAAATGCAAGGGGGCTGGGAAGTGTAGGAAAAGAAATGTATTTGTTGAGCATTATACTCTCTGCCACAACACATTATCCCAATATCACCTTAGTTAATGTTAATTTGTAACATGTAATACTGATCAGTGGGCAGAATTGTTTTTAAAAAGGGGAAATAATATACTTTACAAAATTTAGTGAGATATTTTTGTAAACAAAAGTTTTAAAGATCACTTAAAAACGATATAATGAGTGGTTACATTTATTTTCAACCATACACTGAGGATAAATTTTAAAATCACTTTCTTAATATTATACAGGTACTTAAGACCTGAGATAAAGTATCCATTGTCAGCATCATACATAGATAGATTCAGAAAGATATCTCTCTTCCAACAACTAAGGCAGAAGTGAAAGTGTTGTACTCTAGAAAATATAAGCGTAGAAAAAAAGCAGCACTTCTAAATTAACTTCATTCTATATATTTTTAAGTTTATAAAGCAAACTAATTATAAGTACATAGTTGTAATTATAAGTACATAGTTGACTACTTTACCAATAATTCTAAAGTTCATAAATGGAAGTTATCCTTAAGAAACTTGTTAAACTCTTCTCATAAGATAAAAGGTAAATATTGTCTTGAATTTGTGCTTGCATGGTTTATAAAATGAATGAAAGAGACTATAAAAGAGACTTGGAACAAATTGATTTCAGGTAACAGCAATACGTATTTAAGCATTCTAGAATCTGCTTAAGTTCACCTGAAAAAAGTAAGGTTATGAGATGAGCTTATATTCTGAACCCCACAATATTGGCCGTACACTGTCTTGAATTTTTGCTCCTGCTGCTCTTTAGATTGCCAAGTCCTGCCCCCATAAAATGATCATAAACACGTAGGCAGGAGTCAGGCTTCATCTAGTTCAATTGTCTTTTAACCCCCAGGAGCCCTAGCCCTAGCACTGTCCTGAGTGTGGAGCAAGCCCTATTCTATTAACATTACTGAGGTATTTGCAGTGGTTGCTACTGACAATTTGACAAAAGCCTGGGCAGCCTCAGCCATTTTGGATAATGAATAAATTCCTAAATAGGTAGTCAAATTGATTGCCCATTAATTTAAAAATGCCAAAGTGGCACATATTTTTATTATCCTTCTCTTCTCCCCTCACATTTATCTTCACATATATCATGCATTTTAAATATTTTTAAATATTTGCCCTCCTGAGTAACTTTTCTTAAAAGTCAGAAAGAAGGGAATATTTTCAATGATGACTTAGCAAGTTTTGTTTTTAAATTGTGAGGTACAGAAAAAGATCCAAGTATGTTTTAAAATAAAAGTAAAACTATGTGATTTCTCTGACTAAGCAAGATAAATGACATTTCATGCAAATCATCCTGTTCACGTGAACAAAAAGCCCCTTTTTATTTATCAATTTTTAAAATTTACCAACAAATCTATGCTTGTTTCATTTGAATAATTTGAAAAAAGCTTATTTAGAAGCATCTAAGTGTCACTGGTAGAGGGTCAAGACTGCAAGTTGTCCAGGTTCTTGGCATTTTGAACAAAGAATTGGACAAAACGCTCAGCAAAGCAAAGAAAGAATGAAGCAACGAAAGAACCAAAGCAGGGATTTATTGAAAACAAAAGTACACTCCACAGTGTGGGAGCAGGCCCAAGCAGTGGCTCAAGGGCCTTTTGGAAACCCCCAAAAGTTTCCCATTGACCACTTCACGCTCACCTCATGTAAATGAAGTGGTAGCCTGCAATCAGTCTGGTTGCAGAAAGCAGACAACCAGAGGCTGAAGTGAAGTTACAAAGGCCACACTCTTGTGCAAACATCTGATTGGTTGCAAAAACCAACCAAGCAGAGGCTAGGGTGAAGTTACAGGGTTATACTTCTATGCAAATGAAGACTCGGCCCACAATCAGTCTGATTGGTTGCAGACAGCCAGTTTCCCATCTGCAGTGCAGAAAAGGTCAAAGGGAGTAGCCTCTGGTCCTTTTGTTACTTAAGAGTGGAAAGTCAGTGTTTTCCTTTCAGTTCAGTTCTAGGACGTCAGCATGAAACACCTTAGGTTCCCTGCCTCCAGACCCTATTATCCTGCCTCATCATTCCCTTGAGAGACATGATCCCCATAAATCTTTACGGGATACAGAGGGACTGAAGGTCTTTCTTCTTTAACTGCTTCATGCTGACTTGGGGCATAGTCCCTACCTGTTGGAGATCCCAGAATTCTCAGCCCACTCTGTCTAGTGGAGACAGGGTGCTTCTTGATGGCTGGGGGTGGTGCCTTCACCTGGAGCTGGCTGGAAACCTTGTTGCATGATTATCTGAAGCTTGATGGTCTCTAGGCAAAAGGAAATGAATTCGGTTAAAAGATTTAATGGGAATTTTAGGAGTGGATGCCTATGCTGTCAGGAATGTTTGTTATAGAAATAAAAAATTCTGCTTAATTACTATAAAGGAAATGATTCCATCCATTTGGAAGAAGGCAATTAAACTGCAAAAATAAAAAATGGCTACTATTATCCAGCCTACAGTAACTATGCAACAAAGACACCAAGGAAAGTTGGTAGGCATTTACTTATCTTTTGGCTGTCTTCTAAACAGGTACTTCAGGTCTTCCACAGGTTCACAGGTGTAGTGGCTGATGGGAACTTCAGGTTCCTGATCTGGGGCTTCTGGTATCCCTGGCTTGATCCTTGACAGATGTATCCAACTATCTAATCCGACTGCTTTGACCGTGGAAGACGTGGCCAGTGTTACTGAAAATGGTCCCTTCCATTTGGGTTGTAATTGTTGAGCAGGTGATCCCTCCTTCCACCTTTTAACAAGTAACTTATCTCCTGGCCTGATTTTGGGTTGCTGGTTAGTTCCCAGTGTGGGGATCCTTTGAATTCCAAACTTTTGTAAAGTCTGTTGAAATTGTCCTAGGTTGACTAGGTATTTTACTAAACCTGCTGTTCCTGGGTCAGTAATTAAATCAGTAGTTAAGAATGGCCTTCCATATAACATTTCGAAAGTGCTTATATTAATTTTTGCTCTAGGGGTATTACGGATCCTTAAGAGGGCTATGGGCAGTAAGCTGACCCAAGTTTCTGATGTTTCCTGACATAGTTTAGCTAATGCTAATTTTAGAGCTTGTTAGCCCTTTCTACTATCTCGGAGGATTGACGCCTCCATGCTGAATTCAAATAGTATTTTATTCCAAGAGCCTTAGCAACCTGTGGAGTTATCTGGGAGATTAAGGATGGGCCATTATCACTTTGGAGACTCTGAGGTAACCCAAACTGGGGGATTGTTTCTTTTTTTTTTTTAATTATTATTATACTTTAAGTTTTAGGATGCATGTGCACAACGTGCAGGTTTGTTAAATATGTATACATGTGCCATGTTGGTGTGCTGCACCCATTAACTTGTCATTTAGCATTACGTATATCTCCTAATGCTATTCCTCCCCCCTCCCCCCACCCCACAACAGTCCTCGGTGTGTGATGTTCCCCTTCCTGTGTCCATGTGTTCTCATTGTTCAATTCCCACCTATGAGTGAGAACAAGGGATTATTTCTTTTAAGAGAAACTTTATAACCTCATTAGACTTCTCCATTCTGGGAGGATAAGCTTTGACCCAACCAGTAAAGGTATCTATTAGCACTAACAAAAACTTATGTCCTCTGTAAGCTGGCATATGTGTAAAGTGTAATTGCCAGTCTTCCCCTAGATAAGTTCCTCTCCTCTGCACTGGTTGTATTAGAGGAGGTATTTTGTTTCCTGGGTTACGTGCACATAGTGAGCAGGCTTGGCAGACCTGCTTAGCCACTGAAGCTAGGTTAGACCTGGTAAGGGGCTTATTTACATGGCCAGAGTTGCATCCCTCCCCACATGGAAAGAGGCATGCAGGGCTTTTCTAACTTTCCAATGGACTGTCTGAGGGAGATGTATTTTCGACTCCATATACCACCAGGATCCTTGGTTTTATCCCCTTGGTTCCTTTATTAGCTGTTCTTCCTGTAGTCAGGTTCTATTGGGGAACCATAGAAAGGGAGCACTGCTAGGATCTGTTGGGATTGCACTCTGAAGGCTGCAGCTTTGTCTTCTCTGTTGGCCTTGCTGTTCCCTTGTGCTATAGGGGTTAAGTTGCTTTGATGCCCCCTACAATGAATTATAGCCACAGGCTTTGGCAGGTGTATTGCTTCTAATAGCTGAAGAATTTCAAGCCCATGCTTTATAAGGGAGTGTTTACTAGTTAGTAGTTCCCTTTCCAGATTGTAGCATAAGCCTGAACCACAAGGAATGCATATTTAGAATCTGTATAGATGTTAAGCTTTTTTCTTTGTCCCAACATTAATGCTCAAGCGAGAGCAATAATTTCAGCCTCTGTGCTGATGTGCCAGGGGGCAGTGGCTGGGCTTTGATAATTGTGTTATGATTTAGTACTGCATATCCAGCTTCATGCTCCCCATTTGACACAAAACTATTTCCATCTGTGAACCAGTCATCCTCAGAATCTGGAAGAGGCTGGTCTTTTAAATCAGGCTGGCTAACATATGTGTGTGCAATGACCTGCTCACAGGAATGATCAGTTACTGGGGCTGTGGGCAGCAATGAAGCTGGATTCAGAGTGTTACAGGTTTTAAGGGTTATGTCTGGATTGTCTAGGAGCATGGTCTGGTATTTGGTTAACCTTTTCCCCAGTATCCAGATGGGTCCTTTTATCTCTAAGACTGACTTTACCTGATGGGGGATTAGAACTTCCAGTGGTTGGCCCAGGGTGATTTTAGTGGCTTCCTCCATTAACATAGCAGTGGCTGCTATTGCCCACAGGCAACTTGGCCACCCCAAGGCCACTCTATCCAACTTATTTAAAAGTAGGCAGTTGTTCTGGGTTCTGAACCTAATTTCTGGTCTAACACTGCCACAGCTATGCCCCTTTTCTCTGCTATATACAAGGAGAAGGGCTTAGTTAGGTCTGGGATGCCATAAGTGGAAGCTGGGTAAGAGCCTGTTTTAAGTTAGCAAAGGCTTCTCTCATTTTTGAGGTCCATTCCATTAGGTCATTTTCAGGCCCCCTTGTTGCTTCACACAGGGGCTTTGCTATGATCCCAAAATGTAGTGCCCATATTCTGCAAAACCCGGCCATTCCCCAGAAAAGAAGGAAGCTACTGCTGGGTGTGGGGGTGCCCCCAGACCACTATGGCTTGCACTTGTTCTGGGGATATTTGCCGGGCTCCGGGTGTTAAGACATACCCTAAATATTGGACCCATTTGGGGGTAATCTGCACCTTCTTTTTCGACACTTTGTATCCCCTGTCTACCACAAAATTCAAAGTTTTTATAGTATTTTGGTCAGAAACATACTGGGTTGGGCTACACACAAGAAGGTCATCCACATACTGAAGTATACTCCCATTCCCCGTTTACAGGTCCCTCAGATCCCTCTCTAAGGTCTAGGCAAAGAAATAGGGCCTATCCCGAAAACCTTGAAGGAGCACTGTCCAAGTGTATTGTTGTTTTTTTCCTGGTACTAGGATTTTCCTGTTCAAAGGCAAAAATGTATTGGGATTCTGGGGCCAGAGAAATGGAGAAAAAAGCATCTTTCAGGTCTTGAACTGAGAACCATTTTGCATCCTGTGGTACTTGAGCCAGGAGGGTATATGGATCTGCCACTAATAGGTGGATAGGGATGACAGCCTCATTTATTACTCTGAGGCCCTGTACTAACCGGTATTCCCTTGAAGGCTTTATAACAGATAAGATGGGGATATTGCAGGGAGAATTACAGATTTAGAACAGATAAGATGAGGATATTGCAGGGGATTTTAAGAGCCCATGGGTAAGTATTACCTCAACTATGGGTGCTAGGCCTTTTCTAGCTTCCTGCCTAATAGGGTATTGTTTTCTACTGGGAAAATAGCTGGGGTTTTTAAGCTGTATTTTGACTGGCACTGCTGTTCTATCCTTCCCCAATTTTCCAGTATACCACGCCCAGTGGGTTAACCTGTTTATTAATCTGGTCTGGGACATTTCCAAGCAGGGAATCAGGTGGAATAGGTGAAGGGTTGTCTACAGTGGAATCAGGTGGAATAGACTGAGAATTGCCCACGGTGGTCTAGTAAAGAGACTTTGAACAGTGGAGGGCTCACTAGGTGACCCAAATTTTACCCAGAGAATTCCCCTGGAAAAATTCTGGGCCCAGACTAGGGTCCCTGGGGGCATCCCCCTTCAGGGCTGCAACTTAGTCTGTTGGATGTCGCCAACCTTAGATGGGTGCCAGCACCACTTTGGAATGGTTTTCTCCACCACTGAGGACTTACTGTGAACTTTTCTTAAGGTTTTTCCATCCCACT
The DNA here is from genome assembly GCF_029289425.2 of Pan paniscus. NCBI lineage: Eukaryota > Metazoa > Chordata > Mammalia > Primates > Hominidae > Pan > Pan paniscus. The sequence goes on from NC_073253.2 coordinate 109,029,849, forward strand.
TAAAGCAACTCTTTGACTCTCTCAACTTAGGCAATAATAATGTCCACCCCCCATGCACCACACAGACCACCTACAACATGCCCAGGCCATCTGACTTGTATAACCTTTTTGCATAGCGAGGTGGGTTTTCTTTCCTTAGCCAGTAGAGTGGGGGAAGGGAAGAATTTACCATAAGAAAAGAAGGGGTTTAAGTCACCTGAAACGTGTGTGAATTCGCCCTGGATGAGCTGCCACATCCAACTGTGTCACACGTAGAGTTCTGGGAGTATAACCAGAAAGGATAGAAAAGAGTCTTTTCCCCTTCCAGGCAGGGAAGCTATCCCTGTTTGCTTCTTGGTCTTCAGAGAATGCCAAAGAGTGGCCCTGGTCAGTTTCCCTCAATTACCAGGAGCTACTAGGAAACCGCTTCTGAAAGACTGAAAAAGGAGAAAAGGAAAAAAAAATCTCAGAAAAAGGGAAAAAGAAATAGGACTCAGAAAAATGAAAATAAGAAAAAGGACTCAGATCCCTCACCTGAACTGGGCGGTGGCGGTCAGGTGCTTCCATGTGGAAACCTTTCAGTTTCACTAGATAGTGACCCTGGGCAGAAACTTGCATGAAGTCTCCATGCTTAGGTGCTATCCACCAAGGGCACTGAGTTGGAAAGGAAGAGAGAGACAGAAAGATTTAAAAGGGGAAAGGAGAAAAATCCCAAACTTTGGGCCTACTTTTCCTCCTGGCTGGCTTGCCAAGATATGTCACTGGTAGAGGGTTGTGACTGCAAGTTGTCCAGGTTCTTGGCATTTTGAACAAAGAACTGGGCAAAACGCCCAGCAAAGCAAAGAAAGAATGAAGCAACAAAAGAACCAAAGTAGGGATTTATTGAAAACCAAAGTACACTCCACAGTGTGGGAGCTGGCCGGAAAAGTGGCTCAAGGGTCCAGTTACAGAATCTTCTTGGGTCCAAATACCCCCTAGAAGTTTCCCATTGGCCACTTCATGCTCACCTCATGTAAATGAAGTGGTAGCCCGCAATCAGTCTGATTGTTTGCAGAAAGCAGCCAACTGGAGGCTGAAGTGAAGTTACAAATGTCACACTCTTGTGCAAACATCTGATTGGTTGCAAAAAGCAACCAATCAGAGGCTAGGGTGAAGTTACAACGTTATACTTCTATGCAAATGAAGACTCAGCCTGCAATCAGTCTGATTGGTTGTGGACAGCAACCATTCAGAGGCTGGAGTGAAGTTACAAAGTTGCAAACGAATACTCAACCTGCAATCAGTCTGATTTGTTGCCAACAGCCAATTTCCCATCTGCAGAGCAGAAAAGGGGAGGAGTTTGCAAAGGGAGTAACCTCTGTTCCTTTTGTTACTTAGGCGTGTAAAGTTAGGGTTTCCTTTCAATTTAGTTCTAGGAAGTCAGTGTGAAACAGCCTTAGGTTCCCTGCCTCTAGATCCTATCCTCCTGCCTCATAAGGATGACCTCAAAAGAAAGAGACAGAGGGCTGGGTGCAGTGGCTCATACCTGTAATCCCAGCACTTTGGGAGGCCAAGGAGGGAGGATTGCTTGAGCGCAGGTGTTTGAGACCGGCCTGGGCAGCATAGTGAGACCTCGTCTCTACTAAAAAAATCAAAAAAATTAGTTGGGCATGGTGCTGCATGCCTGTAGTGGGAAGATAGCTTGAACCCGGAAGATCGAGGTTATAGTGAGGTATAATCACACCACTGCACTCCAGCCTGGGGGACAGAGTGAGACCCTATCTCAGGAAATAAAAAAAAAAAAGCAAAAGAGAATACTGTTTAATTAACAAATACCACAGGTGCTTAACGCTGATATAAACTCTATATAGAAATCTATAGATTTTCCCCCATGTTTACTTAATGAAGGTAAGATAATTTTGAGAGAATTTTGGATATTAGAAAATGCATTCAGAAATAGGAAATACAACACCACACAGTCCTTTCTGCCTACATACGTGCTCACAACTCCAATAACAGTCTTAAAAACGGAAGGAAATTAGTCCTTCCAGAGAATCCATTGGTTCCACGTGCCAGGGATGAGGGATCATACAAAAATAGAAAGAATCTGCTGCTGAAATGGGCCACACCAGGGCTCTAATCCCAATTACATCACTAACTCTATGACTTTGGACAATTACTCAACCTGTTTAAGCTGCATTTTTCATCTGAAACCTAGGAATAGGGTCACCGGACAAAATATAGGACATACAGTTAAATTTGAATTTCACTAAAACAATGAATAATTTTTCAGTATGAAGTATGTCCCGTGCACTACTGGCAAAGCCCATGGAAGAATGCAACAGTATACAATAACTTTTTCTCTGAAATTCAAATTTAACTGGGCATGTTGTATTTTTATTCATTGTATCTGGCAACTCTGTGTAGGAATAATAATCCTCACTCTAGCCTTTAGGTGGGGACTCGATAAGTCAATTTTCTAGAGGCTGTACTAAAAGGCTTTGCAATTATTTTCAATCTCATTTAGTATTGAAACAAGTCCAATGAAGAATGGAAAATTATTATCTTCATTTTCCAGATTAGCAAAAAAGGTTAGAATTCAGAAATTTGTCCAAAGTTACATAGTCATAATGGCAGAGCAAAGATTAAAGAGGGAGCTGTTTAACACCAAGGCCTGGAAGCTTAACTCTGTGACAGTGGTTCTTAAACTTCAGCATGTTTCAGAATCATCAGGAGAGTCTCTTAAAACACACATTACTGGATCCAGCCCACAAGTTTCTGGTTCAATTGGTCTGGAATAGGGCCCCATAATTCACATTTTTCACACATTCCAGGTGTTACTGAGGCTGCTGGTTTAGGGACTAGTTTGAGAACCGCTGCCTTCTGCTGTCCTGTGGTGTGCCATCAGTGCCAGTGCTTGGCACATATAAGTGACAGCCTCATGATGCCACTCATTGTGAGCCACCAAAGAAATCATGCCCACTTATCACTTATTGGCTTTTAAAACATTGTTATGAAGCAGAAGGTAATAATGAAAATATGCAACCCCCATAAGCAGTACTCCAAAAGCCCTGATCTTTTTAAGGCCATGGATGTCTTTCCTGCTTCCTTTTCTGACTTTGGACAGCTTCTCTCTAGTATTGTCTTTGAAAGAATCACCGTTCCCCAGAGATAACCAGTAATTGGAAGAAACACCACTTGGAAGTAATCAACACACAATTTTATTTAGTCCCTCCCTGTTTCTTGAAAATTTATTCAATGGGGAAATTTTTTCTCTGGCCTCTGAATAAAGATTTGGGCAAACTCATGACTTTTCTCCTCTTTTAGCTAATAGATGGTCCAAAGGTCACTTTAAGTCTCTCTCTCTCACACACACACACACACACACACACACACACACTGCCCACTTTAGAAATTAGACCATCTAGCCCCCCAGTTAACACACCATTTCTCCCCCTCACCTAAAATTTCTTTAAAGAGCCCCAAACTACTATTTTTTAAATTTATAAATTATTATTTGTCACACTGTAAAAATGATATTGATACTGATACCATTTCTAGCATGTCCAGTAATTTTTAGAGGGCAAATAACATTAACAGCTGGTCACTGCATCATCATTTGGGGCTGCAATATTGTGAAATATATATTTGATCTTCCTCCATTTCTTGATGAATAGCTTCTAAAACCCTTGGAATCTCCACAAAGATAAGGGTGTCTTTTGTATGCTAATGAGGTAACTGGTGGTAGGGAGCTCTTACACAGCTTCAGGATGAGGTTGGTCACTGCAAGACCAAGGCATGATGAGAGGGTTGGTGACTTTCAGTCCCACCGCCAACCTCTGAGGAGTGGAGGGGGCAAAGAGTTAAAGGTTGAGCTGATCATCAATGGCCAATGATAGAATCGCTCATGCTTATATAAGGAAGCCTCCAGGAAAACCTAAAAGGCAGGGTCCAGGGAACTAACTGATATCTGAACACACAGAGGGTTCCTGGAGGGTGGCACGCCTGGAAAGGGAATGGCAGCTCTGTGCCCCTGCTCACATACCTTGTCCTGTGTATCTTTCCATGTTGCTGTTCATCTGTATCCTTTGTAATATCCTTTATGATGAATGGGTAAACATAAGTAAAGTGTTTTTCTGAGTTCTCTGAGCTGCTCTGGCAAATTAATGGAGCTTGAGAAGGGGCTCATGGGAACCCCAATTTATAGCTGGTCAATCAGAAACAGAGGTCACAACCTGGGCCTTGTGATTGGCATCTGAAGTGAGGGGCACTCATCAGACTGAGCCTTTAACCTGTGGGATCTGAAACTATCTCCAGGGAGATAGTGTCAGAATTGAATTATTGGCCACCTAGCTGGTATCCACTAGAGAAGTACTTGGTATGTGTGGAAATATCCCCCAACATTTGGTGTCAGAAATGTTGAGTGATGTGTGAGTGAGAGTAGGAAAAAACACCTTTGGATTTTTTCCATATCTTTTATGAGCAGAATTGGTATTAGGCTCTGAAAAATAATGGTCTTTACGTTGCTGGCTCTAGGACACACAGTTTTCTCAGGAGGTCTCTGTAAACATTCTCCCAGATTCACATAGGCCAGAATTTGATGGTTAAATGCCAGAATAATGATTGAACTAGGTGAACAGGCAGTTCTATTTGCACCAAAGATATTGTGGTACCAGAAAATAGTCCCCATGACATAGCAGCAGAGCCTTGTCTCCCCACAGGGTGCCTGAGGTGTGTTCCCACAGTGTTACCAAACTGAATTTCAGTCTACCTGCCCAGCGCAGCAAAGCCAGACACTGACATCAGGATTGCAGTGACAGAAAGTGAGACACTTATTGCAGGGCACCAAGCAAGAAGAATTGGGCAGCTAAGGCTTAAGACCCAGACTCCCTGACAGCTTACAGGTAAGGGTTTTAAAGATGAGGAGGCAGAGGTTATAAACAAAGCCATAAATCAAACATGGGGGCTATACATTGGTTTGACCTAAAAAGCCAGGGGCCCACAGGTCATAGGTGGATTTAAAGATTTTCTGATTTGCAATTGGTTAAGAAGGCAAAGATTTGTCTAAACATTTGGGATCAGCAGAAAAGAATGTGAGCTCTGGCTCATGGGTGTGACCTCCTCCAAGTCACTCAGGAAGAAATTTAGAACAAAGAACAGCAAATCAGAGCTCAGTCCTCAGTTCCTCCTTATCTGAGGACTACACACAAATAGAACCATGTAATAGGGGTCCAGGTTTCTGAAAAATAACTCAGGGACATATGTTGAGATGTTATCTTTAGTTTCTATAGGGAACCAAACATTCCCTGACTCTAACTTTTTGGCTATTGTTTTAGGATACGATTTCCTTCGTGCTTATGAGGGTGCTTACTTACTTTTCAGGGCTAGCTAAGTGCCTGGAATTTCTCTTGAAGGAACTCAAGATTTTCCTTTATTTCCACGCTTAGAGTGGGGGTACCTGGTAGGCTTCTAAGAGGGGTCTCTACTCTATCTCATTTCCCCCTGTCTCTTGTCAACCCATCAATCCTGATGGGTATGGGGATGCAGGCTGCTGTGGCTACTTGCTGCTGAACTGGGGCAATGATTGGAGACTAGGATATGAGGAGAGAAAGTTTCTAGCATGGAGCTTGAGATATTCATGTGTCTCAGGCATGGCACCATGGTGCTGAACTATCATTGTATTGTTGCTTTAGTTAATGCTGTACCATAACATTTTAATACACATTTGGCTATAATATAAAGCATAAGTAAAATTAGCAAGATGCCTAATTAGCAATCCAGAAAACATGGACTGCATTCCATAAGGAATCTAAGAAAACGAGGAAGAAAACCAGTTCTTGGGGACAGTCAAGGAGACCTGCTGTAACCAAATGGCTTGTTCTCTAATTCTTTTTAGATGAGTTTTTAGATGATTTTTTACCTCCACAGATTCATTTATGTAAGTATAGCATGTGATATTTACAACCACACACATTTTTTTTCTGAACAGCTAAAATGTAATCTAAGGCTATTATGTAAGATCAATTATGTAAGACAATCTGAGCTAATGAACTAATTCCTCTCTTCTGAGTGTCTATTGCCAATGCAGCTTCATCACAAGAATTCCTAAAGTTGGGGAGAGATTTCTAATCATGTACACATTGGATGCCATTCCTCACCAAGGTAACAAAGTTCACCGAGGAAGTACCCAGCTCCATCTTTTTGGTATTTGGGCAAGTATAGATTTGTGGATCCCCAAAGTGAGTATGTGGACTGTTTAGTTTCAATAAATTGCTTAATTTGTTGGGAGCTATGATATGTGATTTCTAACATGTTTAGAGAACAGGCCTCTAAGGAGGCATATTGAGGGTGTAGGGGTCTTGCTTATCTGAAGAGGAAAAATTGAGGAAGGCATTATAATGAGGTAGAGCCTCAATATTTTTCAGCAAATTTCCTTGAGATCCAACAGAGGGGACTTCTAAAATAATGGAATTCTCTTGTATACTACTTTTGGGGGGGCATTCAGGATATGACAGTTTAATGAACTGGTGCACTGTTGTTCTATTAACTGAGTCAGATGACATCTACAGGTTACCTCTCTTTGCCAATGAATGAGAAATCCTAAACATAGAGTTCTCCTTTTGATTTGGGGGGAACAAAGTCCACAAGGAAGCATAACAAAAAAGGCAATCATGTCAATAGTTCAATGTGAGCACCTGAAGAAATTAAGACCCCCACAGCAGCACACAGAATCTGCTTAGACAGTAGTAGATGCAAAAAATAAGAAAAGCAATGACCAATAATATTGTTAAGTACTTTGGTATCTCTTATTACTTATATTTAGGAGTCTGTCTTCTGAATGGCAACTTGGGATCTATCAGGGATTTGCTGGTCCAATTAGAGAAGTCAGCCTCGGGGGGCCTCCACCTCAGGCTTGGATGGTCAGGACTGTGATGTTTTTATGATGTGCTTCCCATTTTCTGTTGCATTTCGAGAGTTGGGGTCAAATGACTCTTGGAAACCAGCTTTACCCAGGAATCAGTTTGACTCTTTAATTTTACTGAGGAATGAGTCATCAGCAGCACCTCATATGGTCCCATCCAACAAGAATAACGTTGATCTGAAATCAGTCTCTTTAGAATCTGGAAGCACTAAGTTGAGGTGTCTAGATGTTAGATTCAAAGCATCTTTAGTTAAAGTGGCAGAAGGCAGTGGCAACCCGACAAGTTTTCTTTGCCTGTATCCCAAGGTAGAAACTTCAGCTTTAGGGGCTTCAGGAAAAAGATGGTAGCAATTTCATTGAGTTCAAGTCAGAAAAGTGGGAAGAAACATTAGTTTTGAGACTTTTATTCAGAAAAGAATTCAGGATTCAGTTCAAGTAAAAACTCAAACAATGGACAATCCTAGAATCTAATAACAGGTATACTATCATTTTCTTCTGAAATGTAAGTTTTCTCTTTCCAGTCCCCCTTCTCTTTAAAAAAATCAGACCAGGACCAATTTATTTGCAAAATAAGTTTTAGCTTTATTATGCTAGGCCTAATTATTTGCATAAAGTGCAGCAAGACAGTTATTGGCCATATAGACTTTTAAAAATAGGCTTTACTAGAATGTTTTTCATAGAAAAACTCAGATTAGACATTTAAAAGCCTCTTGAGCCAAGCCAAAGGTTTATCTGTGTCTGTAGATACCTGTATGAATTGGGTGATTCCTCTCTTTTCAAGGTTCCAAAATATCTTGAGGTTCCTGGGCCTGTCAGAAAATGACCTTACTTACCAAAGGTTCAGCAACATTGTAAGAAAACTGTGTACACAAAGTACCAGGCCAGTTTTTCCCAGGGGCTATTTATTGACTCTATAAAGTCAACCTCAATTCCTCAATGCAGTCTGGTCATATCAGAAAATATGCCATTCCAGTCAAAGCCTTGGTAAAATAACCAGTGTCTCTAATTGTGTCCTGTTATAAAACAGATTCTTACTGAACTTACGCAAATAACTATATTGCTATAAAATAAAAAAATACACAATTTCCAAATTTTAGAGAAATAAAAATGCTTCAAATTTTGCTCACAAGAGTATGCTTTACGCAGTTGTTAAAAGCTATAAATAGCTCAAAAGAAAAAAGTTTCCTTGACTCTGAAAAACAAAACAAAAAGAATCAGCAACATTTCTTTTTATTTATTTATTTTTTAAATTTTTTTATTATACTTTATGTTTTAGGGTACATGTGCACATTGTGCAGGTTAGTTACATATGTATACATGTGCCATGCTGGTGCGCTGCACCCACTAACTCGTCATCTAGCATTAGGTATATCTCCCAATGCTATCCCTCCCCCCTCCCCCCACCCCACCACAGTCCCCAGAGTGTGATATTCCCCTTCCTGTGTCCATGTGATCTCATTGTTCAATTCCCACCTATGAGTGAGAATATGTGGTGTTTGGGTTTTTGTTCTTGCGATAGTTTACTGAGAATGATGATTTCCAATTTCATCCATGTCCCTACAAAGGACATGAACTCATCATTTTTTATGGCTGCATAGTATTCCATGGTGTATATGTGCCACATTTTCTTAATCCAGTCTATCATTGTTGGACATTTGGGTTGGTTCCAAGTCTTTGCTATTGTGAATAATGCCACAATAAACATACGTGTGCATGTGTCTTTATAACAGCATGATTTATAGTCCTTTGGGTATATACCCAGTAATGGGATGGCTGGGTCAAATGGTATTTCTAATTCTAGATCCCTGAGGAATCGCTACACTGACTTCCACAATGGTTGAACTAGTTTACAGTCCCACCAACAGTGTAAAAGTGTTCCTATTTCTCCATATCCTCTCCAGCACCTGTCGTTTCCTGACTTTTTAATGATTGCCATTCTAACTGGTGTGAGATGATATCTCATTGTGGTTTTGATTTGCATTTCTCTGATGGCCAGTGATGATGAGCATTTTTTCATGTGTTTTTTGGCTGCATAAATGTCTTCTTTTGAGAAGTGTCTGTTCATGTCCTTCGCCCACTTTTTGATGGGGTTGTTTGTTTTTTTCTTGTAAATTTATTTGAGTTCATTGTAGATTCTGGATATTAGCCCTTTGTCAGATGAGTAGGTTGTGAAAATTTTCTCCCATTTTGTAGGTTGCCTGTTCACTCTGATGGTAGTTTCTTTTGCTGTGTAGAAGCTCTTTAGTTTAATTAGATCCCATTTGTCAATTTTGTCTTTTGTTGCCATTGCTTTTGGTGTTTTGGACATGAAGTCCTTGCCTATGCCTATGTCCTGAATGGTAATGCCTAGGTTTTCTTCTAGGGTTTTTATGGTTTTAGGTCTAACGTTTAAGTCTTTAATCCATCTTGAATTGATTTTTGTATAAGGTGGAAGGAAGGGATCCAGTTTCAGCTTTCTCCATATGGCTAGCCAGTTTTCCCAGCACCATTTATTAAATAGGGAATCCTTTCCCCATTGCTTGTTTTGGTCAGGTTTGTCAAAGATCAGATAGTTGTAGATATGCGGCGTTATTTCTGAGGGCTCTGTTCTGTTCCATTGATCTATATCTCTGTTTTGGTACCAGTACCATGCTGTTTTGGTTACTGTAGCCTTGTAGTATAGTTTGAAGTCAGGTAGTGTGATGCCTCTGGCTTTGTTCTTTTGGCTTAGGATTGCCTTGGCGATGCAGACTCTTTTTTGGTTCCATATGAACTTTAAAGTAGTTTTTTCCAATTCTGTGAAGAAAGTCATTGGTAGCTTGATGGGGATGGCATTGAATCTGTAAATTACCTTGGGCAGTATGGCCATTTTCACGATATTGATTCTTCCTACCCGTGAGCATGGAATGTTCTTCCATTTGTTTGTATCCTCTTTTATTTCCTTGAGCAGTGGTTTGTAGTTCTCCTTGAAGAGGTCCTTCACATCCCTTGTAAGTTGGATTCCTAGGTATTTTATTCTCTTTGAAGCAATTGTGAATGGGAGTTCACTCATGATTTGGCTCTCTGTTTGTCTGTTGTTGGTGTATAAGAATGCTTGTGATTTTTGTACATTGATTTTGTATCCTGAGACTTTGCTGAAGTTGCTTATCAGCTTAAGGAGATTTTGGGCTGAGACAATGGGGTTTTCTAGATATACAATCATATCGTCTGCAAACAGGGACAATTTGACTTCCTCTTTTCCTAATTGAATACCCTTTATTTCCTTCTCCTGCCTAATTGCCCTGGCCAGAACTTCCAACACTATGTTGAATAGGAGTGGTGAGAGAGGGCATCCCTGTCTTGTGCCAGTTTTCAAAGGGAATGCTTCCAGTTTTTGCCCATTCAGTATGATATTGGCTGTGGGTTTGTCATAGATAGCTCTTATTATTTTGAAATACGTCCCATGAATACCTAATTTATTGAGAGTTTTTAGCATGAAGGGTTGTTGAATTTTGTCAAAGGCTTTTTCTGCATCTATTGAGATAATCATGTGGTTTTTGTCTTTGGTTCTGTTTATATGCTGGATTACATTTATTGATTTGCGTATATTGAACCAGCCTTGCATCCCAGGGATGAAGCCCACTTGATCATGGTGGATAAGCTTTTTGATGTGCTGCTGGATTCGTTTTGCCAGTATTTTATTGAGGATTTTTGCATCAATGTTCATCAAGGATATTGGTCTAAAATTCTCTTTTTTGTTTGTGTCTCTGCCCGGCTTTGGTATCAGAATGATGCTGGCCTCATAAAATGAGTTAGGGAGGATTCCCCCTTTTTCTATTGATTGGAATAGTTTCAGAAGGAATGGTACCAGTTCCTCCTTGTACCTCTGGTAGAATTCGGCTGTGAATCCATCTGGTCCTGGACTCTTTTTGGTTGGTAAACTATTGATTATTGCCACAATTTCAGATCCTGTTATTGGTCTATTCAGAGATTCAACTTCTTCCTGGTTTAGTCTTGGGAGAGTGTATGTGTCAAGGAATTTATCCATTTCTTCTAGATTTTCTAGTTTATTTGCGTAGAGGTGTTTGTAGTATTCTCTGATGGTAGTTTGTATTTCTGTGGGATCGGTGGTGATATCCCCTTTATCATTTTTGTTGTGTCTATTTGATTCTTCTCTCTTTTTTTCTTTATTAGTCTTGCTAGCAGTCTATCAATTTTGTTGATCCTTTCAAAAAACCAGCTCCTGGATTCATTAATTTTTTGAAGGGTTTTTTGTGTCTCTATTTCCTTCAGTTCTGCTCTGATTTTAGTTATTTCTTGCCTTCTGCTAGCTTTTGAATGTGTTTGCTCTTGCTTTTCTCGTTCTTTTAATTGTGATATTAGGGTGTCAATTTTGGATCTTTCCTGCTTTCTCTTGTGGGCATTTAGTGCTATAAATTTCCCTCTACACACTGCTTTGAATGCGTCCCAGAGATTCTGGTATGTTGTGTCTTTGTTCTCATTGGTTTCAAAGAACATCTTTATTTCTGCCTTCATTTCGTTATGTATCCAGTAGTCATTCAGGAGCAGGTTGTTCAGTTTCCATGTAGTTGAGCGGTTTTGAGTGAGATTCTTAATCCTGAGTTCTAGTTTGATTGCACTGTGGTCTGAGAGATAGTTTGTTATAATCTCTGTTCTTTTACATTTGCTGAGGAGTGCTTTACTTCCAAGTATGTGGTCAATTTTGGAATAGGTGTGGTGTGGTGCTGAAAAAAATGTATATTCTGTTGATTTGGGGTGGAGAGTTCTGTAGATGTCTATTAGGTCCGCTTGGTGCAGAGCTGAGTTCAATTCCTGGGTATCCTTGTTGACTTTCTGTCTCGTTGATCTGTCTAATGTTGACAGTGGGGTGTTAAAGTCTCCCATTATTAATGTGTGGGAGTCTAAGTCTCTTTGTAGGTCACTCAGGACTTGCTTTACGAATCTGGGTGCTCCTGTATTGGGTGCGTATATATTTAGGATAGTTAGCTCTTGTTGAATTGATCCCTTTACCATTCTGTAATGGCCTTCTTTGTCTCTTTTGATCTTTGTTGGTTTAAAGTCTGTTTTATCAGAGACTAGGATTGCAACCCCTGCCTTTTTTTGTTTTCCATTTGCTTGGTAGATCTTCCTCCATCCTTTTATTTTGAGCCTATGTGTGTCTCTGCATGTGAGATGGGTTTCCTGAATACAGCACACTGATGGGTCTTGACTCTTTATCCAATTTGCCAGTCTGTGTCTTTTAGTTGGAGGATTTAGTCCATTTACATTTAAAGTTAATATTGTTATGTGTGAATTTGATCCTGTCATGATGATGTTAGCTGGTGATTTTACTCGTTAGTTGATGCAGTTTCTTCCTAGTCTCGATGGTCTTTACATTTTGGCATGATTTTGCAGTGGCTGGTACTGGTTGTTCCTTTCTATGTTTAGCGCTTCCTTCAGGAGCTCTTTTAGGGCAGGCCAGGTGGTGACAAAATCTCTCAGCATTTGCTTGTCTGTAAAGTATTTTATTTCTCCTTCACTTATGAAGCTTAGTTTGGCTGGATATGAAATTCTGGGTTGAAAATTCTTTTCTTTAAGAATGTTGAATATTGGCCCCCGCTCTCTTCTGGCTTGTAGAGTTTCTGCCGAGAGATCCGCTGTTAGTCTGATGGGCTTCCCTTTGAGAGTAACCCGACCTTTCTCTCTGGCTGCCCTTAACATTTTTTCCTTCATTTCAACTTTGGTGAATCTGACAATTACGTGTCTTGGAGTTGCTCTTCTCGAGGAGTATCTTTGTGGCGTTCTCTGTATTTCCTGAATCTGAACGTTGGCCTGCCTTGCTAGATTGGGGAAGTTCTCCTGGATAATATCCTGCACAGTGTTTTCCAACTTGGTTCCATTCTCCCCATCACTTTCCGGTACACCAATCAGACGTAGATTTGGTCTTTCCACATAGTCCCATATTTCTTGGAGGCTTTGCTCATTTCTTTTTATTCTTTTTTCTCTAAACTTCCCTTCTCGCTTCATTTCATTCATTTCATCTTCCATTGCTGATACCCTTTCTTCCAGTTGATCGCATCGGCTCCTGAGGCTTCTGCATTCTTCCCGTAGTTCTCGAGCCTTGGTTTTCAGCTCCATCAGCTCCTTTAAGCACTTCTCTGTATTGCTTATTCTAGTTATACATTCTTCTAAATTTTTTTCAAAGTTTTCAACTTCTTTGCCTTTGGTTTGAATGTCCTCCCATAGCTCAGAGTAATTTGATCGTCTGAAGCCTTCTTCTCTTAGCTCGTCAAAGTCATTCTCCATCCAGCTTTGTTCCATTGCTGGTGAGGAACTGCGTTCCTTTGGAGGAGGAGAGGTGCTGTGCGTTTTAGAGTTTCCAGTTTTTCTGTTCTGTTTTTTCCCCATCTTTGTGGTTTTATCTACTTTTGGTCTTTGATGATGGTGATGTACAGAAGGGTTTTTGGTGTGGATGTCCTTTCTGTTTGTTAGTTTTCCTTCTAACAGACAGGACCCTCAGCTGCAGGTCTGTTGGAATACCCTGCCGTGTGAGGTGTCAGTGTGCCCCTGCTGGGGAGTGCCTCCCAGTTATGCTGCTCGGGGGTCAGGGGTCAGGGACCCACTTGAGGAGGCAGTCTGCCCGTTCTCAGATCTCCAGCTGCGTGCTGGGAGAACCACTGCTCTCTTCAAAGTTGTCAGACAGAGACATTTAAGTCTGCAGAGGTTACTACTGTCTTTTTGTTTGTCTGTGCCCTGCCCCCAGAGGTGGAGCCTACAGAGGCAGGCAGGCCTCCTTGAGCTGTGGTGGGCTCCACCCAGTTTGAGCTTCCTGGCTGCTTTGTTTACCTAAGCAAGCCTGGGCAATGGCGGGTGCCCCTCCCCCAGCCTCGCTGCAGCCTTGCAGTTTGATCTCAGACTGCTGTGCTAGCAATCAGCGAGACTCCGTGGGGTAGGACCCTCCGAGCCAGGTGCAGGATATAATCTCGTGGTGTGCCATTTTTTAAGCTAGTCCGAAAAGCGCAATATTCGGGTGGGAGTGACCCGATTTTCCACGTGTGTCCGTCACCCCTTTCTTTGACTCGGAAAGGGAACTCCCTGACCCTTGCGCTTCCCAAGTGAGGCAATGCCTTGCCCTGCTTTGGCTCGCGCACGGTGCACGCACCCACTGACCTGCGCCCACTCTCTGGTACTCCCTAGTGAGATGAACCCGGTACCTCAGATGGAAATGCAGAAATCACCCGTCTTCTGCGTCGCTCACGCTGGGAGCTGTATACCGGAGCTGTTCCTATTCGACCATCTTGGCTCCTCCCTCCGGGAGAAATCTCAACATTTCAAACAAGAAAGCGAAAAATTATTTTAGTCCTCTTTTAGTTTAGTCCCATGTACTTAACTTGTTCTGCTTGATATTGGGTTAGCAAGCCTCATGAATGCATCAGCTTTTTAATTAAAGCCCTGGATGCTTTTTAACCAGTCTAACGGTACAATCTCCAAAGTTATCAGAAATCTGTATTCAAGAGCACTTGCATGAGTCCTTTCCATGAACTTATTTGAAGAAGAAAATGCTTTTCGAGAAGAATCAAAGTAAAACAATAATTGTCTATAGATGACAAAAGTCTTAGAACAGCCATGTTAAAAACCCAATTGACAAGGAAATGTGGTTATTTCTGTGGCACACAATAATTTAACATAATCATAACTATTACTGATAACATATACTGAGATATGAGAATTACAGAAATCTCATGCAATTTTGGATTACCTATTAAAAACACACATATATATAAATGTAACTCAAAGAAAGTTAAATACAATTTTATATTTGGCAATGCTTACTCTATGATTTGAACATACCAAATAAGCCTAATATGTCTCTCTTGGACCTCTAGGGGCTTTAATATCCAAAATATTCCTTTGAGGTGAGAAAGACTAAGTCTAGAATTTGAAATTTGATTTTGGAAAGTTTGTCAGATATCAAAGGTTTAAATCACTTGATAACCCCAAATAAGATCACAGGTCACTATAAAATAATAGTCATTCATTTAGCCAAAGTGGTAATTCAGAGATTTTGAAAAGCAAAATCCTTTACTGTTTGATAGAGGGGATACTCAGTTTCCCAAAACAATCACTAAGACCTAATAAAACAGCATGGGGCCAATTGAATCTCATTTTCTTTCCTGTCTTTTATTTTTTGGAGTTTACACAAAATGTTAAAACATCTTTTATTATCTCTTATTTTTTAAAATGTATTTATTTGGGACAGGGTCTCACTTTGTTGCCCAGGCTGGAGTGCAGTGGCACAATGATAGCTCACTGCAGCCTTGATGTCCCAGGTTTATGTGGTCTTCCCATCTCAGCCCCTTGAGTAGCTGGGACTATGGGTGTGTGCCACCACACCTGGCTAATTTTTTAAAAAATTTCTTATAGCAACGAGGTCTCACTATGTTGCCCAGGCTGGTCTCAAACTCCTGGGCTCAAGCCGCTCTCCTACCTCAGCTTCCCAAAGTGCTGGGATTACAGACAGAAGCCTCTATACCCAGCCTATTATCTCTTATTAATATTACATGAAAGTCTCATTTGAAAAAGAAAAAGTTCTACCTTTGCATTAGTGTATTATTAATGCTAAAGCTAATTTTAATAAAACAATAAATTCATTCAATCTCAATCAATTTTGACTATATAAGATAAGGTTTTCATAAACCTTTTATAATCTCTCATAATTTTTTATTAAAGAGTAGATTTTGCTGGACATGATGGCTCACACTTGTAATCCCAGCATTTTGGGAGGCCAGAGTGGGAGTATGACTTGAGATCAGGACTTCAAGATCAGCCTGGGCAACACAGTGAGACTGTATCTTTACAAAAATAGAAATAAGAAAATTAGCCTGGTGTGGTGGCATGGGCCTATAGTCCTAGCTAGTCCTAGCTACTTGGGAGGCTGAGGCAGGAGTTTGAGGCTGCAGTGAGCTGTGATCATGCCACTGCACTTCAGCAGACTATGTCTCTAAAATTGAAATAAATAAATAAATAAATAAATAAATAAATAAAAAATCCGATCAATGCTTCAAGAAAACGCTATTATCCTGACACTGGGGCCCAGACTATGGCCCTGCATCAGTGTGCCTTGGATATTGTTTAATTTTTAGAAAAACTAAGTAACTTTTCATTTTAGGTGACTTGATTATACACAGAATTCCTTTCACAGAAATTACTCTCTCTCTCTCTTTTTTTTTTTTTTTTGAGACAGAGTCTCACTCTGTCCCCCAGGCTGGAGTGCAGTGGCGCCATCTCGGCTCAGTGCAACCTCCATCTCCCGGGTTCACGCCATTCTCCTGCCTCAGCCTCCCGAGTAGCTGGGACTACAGGCGCCTGCCACCACGCCTGGCTAATTTTTTTGTATTTTTTTAGTAGAGACGGGGTTTCACCGTTTTAGCCCGGATGGTGTCGATCTCCCGACCTCATGATCTGCCTGCCTCGGCCTCCCAAAGTGCTGGGATTACAGGCGTGAGCCACCGCGCCCGACCTACTCTCTCTCTTGAACTGTCTTTACATTTTACTTTTCCTTTAACAAAACAAGATTCTCAAACTTTTGAATAACATTTTAAAATTAAAAACACATCCTGTTTTCTTTATATACTTTGCATATAGAATTGCTTTTCTTATATCTAGTAGTCTTAATTACATATACTAATTATAGTATTAACTCTTACTAAATCTTATTTTTAGTGAAAAATCTTGGAGGTAAGCAATTTTAATTATGTATCAGATACAGAACCCAGGACAAAGGGCAATGCCTGGAGCTAGGCGTCGTAACCTAAGGCTCAAATCTGAAGACATAAGTGTATAGACAAGTTAAGCAAGTATCCAAAGTACTACAAAAGCAGTAGTTTTATGACCTGAAAACATCTAGCAAAGGCAGTATCTGACCAATAGATCTAGGCAAAAATGTCTAAATTAAATTCTGAAGATGCTTTTGTTTTACCAACAATTTTGAAAATATATTTATTTACTAAAGATTATTAAAATCACATGAACCAAAAAAAATTTGGACTTATTTAATTTATGAGTACTCCTTTATTTATAAACCAATTTGATATCATAGACAACATACAAAGACATACACACATGCATACATGAACATCCAAACAGACATAAACAAAGACCCTACAGCCTTGATTTTATTTTATTTTTATTATTCACAATTTGTTTTTAGGGTTTATATATTTCATTTTTATTTTTACAGATTTAGGGATACAAGTGGAATTGTGTTATGTGGATATGTTGTGTAGTGGTGAAATCTGCGCTTTTAGTGTACCATCACCTGAATAGTGTCCATTGTATCCAGTAGGTACTATTTCCTCTCTCACTGCCCTCCCACCCTCTCAGCTTTTGGAGTCTCCCGTATCTTGTATACCACTCTGTATGTCTGTGTGTACTCATTGTTTAGCTTCCACTTATAAATGAGAATATGTGGCTTTTTAATTTCTGAGTAATTTCACTTAGGAAAATGGCCTCCAGTTCCGTTCATGTTGCTGCAAAAGACATGATTTTATTCTTTTTTGTGTAGATTCTAAAACTCTAGTCATGAGCCTGGAAAGACTCACCCGTTCAAATAGGACTGTATTCAAATTATGCCCCAATAAATGGAACAAGTCAAAATCCATTTGTCCCACATGGCTCAAGCCCTCACTGAGCCCCAGTGGAAACAAGGTAACAATCTATACCTCAAAGCAAAGAGAGAGAGAGAGAGAGAGAATATGAATCTATTATTCTTTAAGAAGGAGTTTGGGCTGCACTAGAGGAAGACTGCAAATGGATACCAAAGCTGGGTGCATGGTGGCTCACACCTGTAATCCCAGCACTTTGGGAAGCAGAGGGTTGCTTGAGGCCAGGCGTTCAAGACCAGTCTGGGCAACAAAGCAAGACTCTGTCTCTACAACAAATTGAAAACAAATCAAACCATTAGCCAGGCATAATGGTGTGCGCCTGTAGTCTCAGCTACTTGGGAGGCTGAGGAAGGTGGATCACTTGAGCCCAGGAGTTTGGGGCTGCAGTGAGCTATGATTGCACCACTGCACTCCAGGCTGGGTGACAGAGTATGACCCTGTCTCTCTTTATCTATAAAAGGATACCAAAGCAACACAAAATCACAGGAAATTACCACAGGATTTTATAGGACAAATTTTCTCATAATATAATTTCTAGTGCCCCCCCAAAGCCAAAGAGATCAGGTAATGCAATACAAAAGAGAACAGAGATTTAGATCTGAGAGGATGCTGTCCATTTACAACTCTTGAGATTCTCTGAGGAAAAACAGATGTTCTTCTCCCAAAGAAGAGTCTATGATGCCTTTTCTGTTTTCCTTAAGGAATCTCAGGTTGTTAAAAAAAATGTTTTTTGGTTCCCACCATGTGACATCAAGTGTGGTAAGAGGAAGGAGGGGCGGGTAGAAGTAAATAGGGAAACAGAGGGAGTGCATATGGCTAGCAGGGCGTTAAGAAGACATACATCAAGTTGACAGAGAAATTTCTGCAGAGAGAAAACAGAGGACTTAAAATAATATCCATACACATATATTGCCTAAATGTCAGTTTTAATTAAAGTGATTTTTGACTACAGAGCTCTTAAAAAAATCCTTTCAAATCTCTTATTACCAGATATTAGCTGGGACAAACAGCTGATATTCCTGACTTTTGAACATTTTCCCCCGAAGTTGTCTTCCCCATTGAAACTAGTAAGCCTTACCCAGGGTTATGCCTTAACCAAGGAGGCACAAGGTGTCCAAAGAGGTGCAAAGCAGTTCTCAAAAGATTCAGAATCACCTCACACACTGCTCAAAGAAAGGAAAGTTTTGCTAGCCACAAATGGAGTACAATTTACATCTCCATTCAGCCATATTGTTTAGGGTCTCAGCTTCTCAGCTAACCACCTGTACACAAAGGCACCAAAGTCCCCTATGTCCCCACAGACCGAGGACAGAAAATTAAAAGCTCTGCATGCAAGAAAAAAGGACCAAAAATGGCAAAAATCACACAAATACCACACCCAAAGGACTTGTTCCCTGGCCAGGCTGCCTCAGTGAAAGGGTGGAACTTTAGCTACTGAACTACAGCATGTGATGGTCTCCACTGTTCTTCCCAGAGGTGGGGGTGCAGGGTCTATAGCAGGAAGTTTTGAGCTTGCAAAGGATTTTAACTTTATTTAGGTGGGATTTTTGCTCTTTAATTTAGTAAAGAGAATTCTTATGGCTAGCCGTGACACTATTATGTATCTTCAAAAACTTGATATTCCCAGGAATTGTTTAGAATAAGAGATCTCTAAAATTCTTCTTTTAAATTTTGGAGTCCAATTTAAAGGATCCCTTTTTCAGGCCATTTTCTTCCAGAGGCTAAAGAATATTGCAGCCAAGCAGTGCAGTAATAAAAAATCATCTTTTTCATAGGCTCAAAGATAAAAATGGCTCAATTCTGCAGAATACCCCTTAATGGGCTACAAGGAGGAATAGAGCTCATATTTCCCATTTTAGATGACAAAACCTTAGGTGACAAACCCTTAATGCCTCCTCTGGGCTTTAAGCTGAGTTTCAAGCAAGCAAATAAAAATCAAAATGCAATTTCTCAAGGGCTCGCTCCCTTCAGCTTTTTACAGGGTATCCCCTACCAAATGCACTCTGACTTGCCAAAGGAAGGCCAGTTCCTACTGCTTTGCTGAAGCAAGGCCAGATGTCCTACTAAAGCAGAACCCCAGGTCTGAAGGAAGAGTACGTGGAGGCTGTTGCCCATGCACTCTCCACTTACCAAAAGACATTTTTCCAGCCTGGTGCCTTGTTTCTAATGCTGCAAAAATGAAAGTCCTATGGGCCAGCAATGGCTGGTTGGCAGCCAGACTCACGGACCTGTCCCTTAATGAAATAGTTTAGGCACCTGCTAGATGGGATCAGAGGGTGGCTGCGGCCAGGAGCCCATGTGTCATGGGTGAGATGCGCACTTAGGACTTTTGTCCTTTCTATGGTGCCAATTATTTGCTACCAAATTGAACTTCAGTCTAAGTACCTAGTGTAGCAAAACCAGATACTGACATCAGGATTGCAGTGACAGAAAGAGAGGCATTTATTACAGGGCATCAAGCAAAGAGAATGGGGCTGATAACACTTAAGCCTGGAACTCCCCAGTGGCTTATAGGTAAGGGTTTTAAAGGTGGGGAGGCAGAGATTATAGGCAAGTCATAAATGAATACATGAAGGCTATACATTGGTTTAACCTAAAAAGGTGACATATCTCCAAGCAGGGGCCCAGAGCTCATAGGTGGATTCAAAGATTTTCCGATTTGTAATTGGTTAAGGAGGCAAAGCTTTGTCTAAAAATTGGGATCAGCAGAAAAGAATGTTAGGTCTGGGTCAGGGGCATGACCTTCTCTCCAAGCCACTCAGGAAGAAATTTAGAACAAAGAACAGCAGAGTTCAGTCCTCAGTTTCTCCTTATTTGAGGTCTCCGTGACAGTGGATCCATTGATGGGGATTTCATTTCTGAAAAACTGAGAGACATATGTTAAGATGTTATCATCAGGCCGGGCATGGTGGCTCACGCTTATGAGCACTTTGGGAGGCTGAGGCAGGCAGATCATGAGGTCAGGAGATCGAGACCACCCTGGCTAACATGGTGAAACCCCATCTCTACTAAAAATACAAAAAATTAGCCAGGCGTGGTGGCACGGGCCTGTAGTCCTAGCTACTCAGGAGGCTGAGGCAGAAGAATCGCTTGAACCTGGGAGGCGGAGGTTGCAGTGAGCCGAGATTGCGCCACTGCATTCCAGCTCCAGCAGGAGACTCTGTCTCAAAAAAAAAAAAAAAAGTAGCAAAACATCCCCTGACTCTAACATTCCTGTCTATTGCATTAAGCTATGGTTACCTTCGTCCTTATGAAGTTGCTCATTTACTTCTCAGGACTAGCTGGGTGCCTGGAATTTCTCTTGAAGGAACTCAAGATTTTCCTTTATTTCTGTGCCTGTGGGTGGAATGGGGTCTGGCAAGCCCCTAAGTGGGGGTTCCTGCTCTGTCTCCACAGTGGCATGTGACCGGTGGGCACCATGCCACATCTGCCCTACACTTCTGCTCTTGCTGAAGCCCTCTGGCCTGCAAAGCTGCTAGGAGAAGGCTGCCATGCCATTGCCCACCTGGAAGACAGCTTGGTCTTTCCTTGGTGATTGTCTCCAGAGTCTCAAAATCCTTAATGGTGGATTTTTCAGAGGCAAGGAGGCCTTCCCAGCCCTGAGAAGCACACTGCGTGATTTGAGCCTTGAAACAACTCCCTTGTCCTGAAAATCTCTAAACAATATTCTATGCTATAATCTAAACAATATTCTATGCTATAATCTTCAGTCTCCTACTAATAGAGGGTCCAGCCCAGGATGCTCAGAGAAATAGACAGCATACCAGCCTTTTCATCCTCCTCTGCGGCTTCATCTGGTGTAATATCTCTGTGGAAAAGCTTTTCTTCTTCAATTATGAAACAACGCCCGACATGCCTTTCACTGGACATCAGCATGAGATGGGTGCCTGTGCTTGTGTGTGCTTGGAAGGTGGAAGTGTGAGCACCAGTAGAAGTCCTGCCTTTTAAAATGGAAGCCTACCCTGCACATGCTTTACTCCTCTATGACTTGCTTTTCACGGTATAGAGCATTGTAATTACATTGGAGAGACTGATATATCTCTGACGACAATTGAAAAAGACTGATCTGGGTCTTTCAAGCCAAACCAAATACAGAATTTGTAGAAATCTGAAAAAGAAACAAAGTTACTTAACTAAAAAAAAAAAATCTCCTATCTTTGGGAGGCCGAGGCGGGCGGATCACGAGGTCAGGAGATCAAGACCATCCTGGCTAACACGGTGAAACCCTGTCTCTACTAAAAATACAAAAAATTGCCAGGCGTGGTGGCGGGCGCCTGTAGTCCCAGCTACTCACGAGGCTGAGGTAGGAGAATGGCTTGAACCTGGGAGGCGGAGCTTGCAGTGAGCCGAGATCGCACCACTGCACTCCAGCCTGGACGACAAAGCGAGACTCTGTCTCAAAAAAAAAAATCTCCTGTCAAAAGGTGGAAATAACCGGTGTCCATGAACAAATAAATGGATGAACAAAATGTGCTATAAGCACACAATGGAATATTATTTGACCTTAAGAAGGAATGAAATTCTGATAATGCTACAACATGGAGAAAGCTTGAAAGCACCATACTAAATGAAAAAAGCCAGACACAAAAGGACAAACATTGTATATGATTCCACTTAGATAAGGCAGCTAACATAGGCAAATTCATAGAGACAGAAAGTAGAATAGAATTTAACAAGAACTGAAGGGAGGGGAGAATGAGAAGTTATTATTTAGGGGTACCTAATTTCTGTTTGGGATGACATAAAAGTTCTAGAAATGGATAGTGGTAATGAGTGTACTTAATGAATGTTCTGAATGTCACAAATGTCATAAATTAAAATGATAAATTTTATGTTATGTATGTTTTATCACAATAAAGAAATGATGAAAAACTCCGAAGATCCTAGAGTAAGTACACTCCGGTAGAGACTAAACCAGGAGATCAGAGGAGGCTTATTTGGTTTTGCTAGATTGTAAACTGCTTGAGGACAGGAACTTTGTCATTGTGAATGTCACACTACCTATAATAGTGTCTTGAACATGGTTAGACTCAATGATTCCTAGCTGAATAGAATTAGATGATGACCTGCAGAATTTTTCAATTTAATTCATTCTCGGAGGAGAGAAAGAAGTGGATTTTCTGATCAAATTCAGGGGAATGCTTTTAAAGCCTTGTTTTTTTGGGAACAGTTTGTGTAAGCTTGCCAATGTTTGACTGCAGGCTGGCTCCTTGAAAAGCTTGGGAAAAAGCCAGGCAGAGCAATAAGAGAGAACTGGAGGTTGAGGGGTGAGTGATCAGAATTCAATCTGATGTGCGGCTCTGGCAAAGGGATGCTCAAAGGTTAATAGCACAAAGCTATTGGCTTTGAAAAAGAACATTCTTTGAAAGAATCCAAAAGGGCACGGGAACAAACTTGATTGGAATTGATTGTACAGAGAATCTCTATTGTGTAAAAAGAGGAGACAAATAGAAAGCACTTAA
The DNA here is from genome assembly GCF_029289425.2 of Pan paniscus. Classification (NCBI taxonomy): domain Eukaryota; kingdom Metazoa; phylum Chordata; class Mammalia; order Primates; family Hominidae; genus Pan; species Pan paniscus. Next base: position 109,052,813 of record NC_073253.2, read on the forward strand.
GAAGGATAGTATTCCACTTTCGCTGCAGGAAAATACAAGTGACAAAAACAGCCAATGTTTATAGCAGCTGAACTTTTCCAAAAATTTATTTAAAAAGACTCTTTTTTTGGAGTCTTCCCTTTGACACAAATGATATCTCTGCATACAAAAAGAAAATTAAAACATGTGTTTTTTTTTTTTTCTGGGAGATTACAGCCTTAGGGGTGTGCAATGTGGCATCTGGATTTTGTAGTGTAGATTGAAACATTATTTTGTAATTGGAATTTAATCAAATAAGTTTTATTTTAGATAATTTCTTACAAGTGCTACATAAACATTCTCACCCTTAAAAATTCAAACAATTGGCTGAAAAGCATCCCCCTCTTCCTATTATTCTTTTAACAGAAGAGTCTCCTGGTAAGGTTTGAAGTATATTCTCATAGATGATTCTCTTATATTTGTATACATAGGTGTGAATATAGAAATAGCTTTTATTTTTCATTAACTTTCTGGTATGAATTGAATCAAACCATTTTTTCTGAAATCCACTTTTTGTTGAAGTTTTTCAAAGCAGTGAAGTGACTGAAAGGAAAGTGAAGAGTAAGAACAGTGGCTGTAGGAATCTACACACCTAAAAACCAGTGTTTGTGTCATGAGGAATTGCCCGCATTACTTGGATATTTAAAGAAACCAAACTGTACAAGGTGATTTTCACATTCTTGTTGTGAAAGGTGTGGAAGTTTATGTGACCATAAATTAATAGAAAAAATTCTAAACACTGCACATAAAAAAGTCTCACCACTTCAAACTCCTGTCTTTATGCTTACATGCAAAAAGTGCAGGTAACTTACTTGTTGTTCTTTGTCTGGCTGACACCTTGAGAAATAAACACCTTTTGTATAAGTGTAAAATTTTGCATTTTTCTTCATCCTCTGTTTATTGAAGTGAGGAATCACAGCTAGCTGAATTAATTATCCAAACTAGAACATGCATAATATTAAAGCCAGGTATTTCGGGAATCTAAAACTGTAAAAAATTAAATTAGCTAGAGCATTCTCATTTAAGTCATAGCCCCCAAATTAGAGCTTGGCTGTATGCATGGTACAGTGAGTAAGAAAGAGACAGGTTATTTCCATTTCAATTATTTTCTAATCACTCTGTTACAGATTAAAAAATATTTTGTTAATTTTATAGGTATTTGTGTTTCACTTGCAAAAATCAGGTGCTTCAGGTTGTGGCTTATTGTTTTGTTTGCACAGGGCAGTCTCTCTCTGATCTATAGACATCCAGGCTGCTGCCACTATGCCACCCTATGCAGTGGGATAGCTCACCCACCTCAAGCCATGGAGACTCTCCAATTTCCACGCCTCCCTGGATCTCAATCTTTCCCAGAGTTCAAAAGGCCTGAAGTGGGGATGAAAAGGGGGCTCAAATGGATTTGGGGCCTTGACTCCTACGGGTACCATGTCAGCTGAATTTTTGGTTAAAGAATCTTTTTCATCTTGCAAAATATAAACATCAACAGTCCATGAATGTCAATTCTCTTGGCTTCTGTTTTCCTACTTCCTACGATTCTAATATAGGTGGTTGCTAACTTACAGTGCCCCATTTTTTCTAAACAAATGTGTCAGTTGCTAATAAGAAGAATGATTATTTTTCATAGCTGTCAAGATAGACTGTATCAACTGATATTTATTAAATGCCTATTTCATATAAACAATTCAGCATTTATTTCTGAAATTATTTTTGACTGGGGAGAAATGTATACCTTATACCCTTAGTTTTGAACTTGAGCAGAGCAAGATAAGAAAAGAGGTTTGAATATAGCAGGAGACTGGGTGTTTTATGGCTTTTTTTTGTCCTTTAGCCAAACTATCTGTCATCAAGGGAGCTGATTCCTGATGAGCTGATTTAAAGCCAAGGTTTAGGAGGCTGGACTGAAAGGCAGATGAAGGAAAACAAGTAAACCTGTTAATGATCTGTACATATGGAGTTTTATAGCTTCCAAAATGTACCTAACGGTTTTCATTTTTGTGAGCCATAGTCTAAAGGATAATGGCAAAACCAACTTGGATGGCAAAAAATGAAGACTGTTTAAACCAAGTAGGTTTGGAAATGTCTCAAAATGCAAATTACTACCGTATTTGTTAATGAGGTTGCTATTTTTAAAGACACACACTAATACATCCAATATTTTTCATAGCACAAGGTGACTTCTTTGCTATTGCTCCTTCTCTTCTTTATTTTTTCATTTTTATTACTTTCTTCCATGTACACATTTCATATCTTTTTTTCTTCTGGCAGGCTCTACTCAGATACTGTAGTTGGGCTAGGAAGCACACATTAGGAAATGTACTTGGTTTTCCTAAGCTAATTATTTATAAAGAAGTTTCAGGGATCTTCCAGCTGGATTCCTGGAGGTCAGCACTATCCAAGTCATATTTGGAAAGTCTCAGGTAAATATTATTACAAGAGTAACATCAAAGATCACTTATCACAGATCATGATAACAAATATATTGATAATGAAAAAGTTTGAAATATTGTGAGAATTACCAAATATGACACAGAGACATGAAGTGAGCACATGCTGTTGGAAAATTGGCGCCAATAGACTGGCTTGACTCAGGGTTGCCACCAATCTTCAATTTGAAAAAAATCAATATCTGCAAAGCGCAATAAAGTGACGCACAATAATACAAGGTATCCCTCCACAGAAAAGAATATGCCTTATGGCCTTGTATTACTAAAAGATTGGGAGCAGCCCAATAGAAGATTGGTTAAATAGATTTTGGTATATGTATACTATTGAATATTATATGGCTGTATGAAAGGAAGAGGGAACTCTTCAATACTGATATGAAAAGATGTCCAGGATATACTGTTAAATGAGAAAAGCAAGGTTTATGAGTTTGTATAATGTGCAGTCTTGTTTAAAAGAAGGATATGAAGGAATCAAAGGGGAACAATTATATACTTATATATTTGTATTTGTTCTTATTAATGCACAGAAAACCTTTGGAAGGAGAAAAGCTAATTGAGAACCCAAACCATCCACCTCTATTCTCAGCCAAGACACTAAGAACAGAAACCACACACTACTGTTTAAACCAAAATAACTTTGCTTTTCCACTATCTCCATTACCATTTCGTTACACTGATGGGACTTTCCTGCCCAAATTATTCATTATAGGTACTTCCAAAAGACTAACCTACTCATGTTTTTCCCCTAAGATTATTGAATCCTTGGTCTCAAAATCCTCACTTTGATGATTCCACCCATCCTGGGCTGTTGTATTGTGATTCTTACTTGGTCTAGTCAAGTCTCTACATTGAAAGACTTACCTTAAACCACACTTCCAATACTGAATAAGTTTTTACTTCACCTTATGCCCTCTGAGACACTACAAAGCTTTGCAATGTGTTCTCTCCTGCTGCAGTAAGCAATTAACTTAGCTTCATCTTTTCAACAGATTTTGTTGGTGATATTTGGGGAAATAGCTTTTGATATAATTTAAAGTAGGTACTTGTTTGAGGTGGGTATATTGTGTAAGGAAACTGGACAGATGGTGGCGGGAGAGTGGAGAAAAGACAGTTTGTCTTACCTTTTTATTTTTCTTCACTGAAAATTTTTATACTGCTGAATCATGTGAATACATTATCTATTAAAAATTAAATGAAATAAAAGTTAATATTATTTTGCATAAATACAAGTATAAGAGAAAATTAGGGATTAATTTTTAAATCACTAAACTTTTTTTCAATGGTATGATTCTATTACAGTTTATATTATCTAGTAAGAAAATGACTTCCAAAATTGTTGCAACATTTCAGAGGGCTGTACATTTATATTCCTGTTGTAAGGGATGGCTTTCAAACTCCCAGCTCATGGATTCACAGGTGTTTCTAATGCTGATTTCAATTAACATTTGTCAGAGCTAAAAATATGAATTTTATCTAGAGCCCAGCTCTGTTTTGACAATATCATTTTCAACATTGTGACTTTTTAGCATAGACTCATGGTTTTAATAGGAAAACCAATTACTTTTAAAACTATTCTGCTCCTGCCCTTTAACATGATTTCTATCAAGAGTGTCGTATTTTTGGAAGATTATAATGATTATTGGGATTTGTGACTGTCAGAAGAATCCAGGGTGTCTCAGAGAGAATTGTGGGTAACTTGAGAGGACTCTGAGGATGTTCTCAGAGCCTCAGCTGACTGGAGCTTCGAAGTCTCTTGTTGTATTAGTTTAAAAGTTAGAGTAACATTAAAAAATGGCAAAAAGAAAAGGAAACAAATTTGTAAAAGCAGGGAGAATGAATATCATAACTGACTTTGGCAGGTTTTTAAAAAAATAGGATTATAGCCTGTTTTACCTTTTTATTTTTCTTTAAATCATGTTTGGAGGGAAAGGGCTTAGAAAACAAAAGAAAGAAGTGATACTGGGTGAGGGTATGCTCGTGTTAAGCAGGATGGAAAAGTAAACCTGAGCTTCCTTCTTTTTGTAATGTAAGGGCTAAAAGAAGGAGAAATTAGACATAAATAATAGAACACAAACCCTGGATTATTTATATGTTATTCTTAAGTATCCCTATCTTTTAGGAACATCCTTTTTACTTTATTAAATCTGACTGTACAAAGAAATTATTAATTTTCAAAGTGTTGTAGCATAAATTTACATTTGCATAATAATACCATTTGTTTGAATGGCATTTACAATTTATCAAGGGCTCTGAAATACATTCTTATCCCTGATACTCATTGCTCTCTATGTATGGCACATTGAACAAATAATATATTCTTTCTTTCTTTTAATGCCATTTTTTCTTTCATTTAATTAATATCATTTGACATTTACTTACATTTTTCAGATACAAGTAGTTATCATATTTCTTATCACTCAACATTAAATTCAATTATATATTCAAGAGAGTTTCTTAAAACTGGTTTCCATCTGTTAAACATACCCAGTTGGCTGCCTTGATTTAATTCTTTTCTTATGAGCCTTTCTTTTCACTCGGTCATTTTGTTTTTTCTTTGTACATTGACAAAAGCTGACATTTTTATACTGGCATATGGGGTTGAAAATTTTAAAGTGTGGGTATCAAATTTTTCTTTGTGGCTAGAGAAGTGGTTGGATTGAAATTCTATTTATCCTCCCGTTGATTGTGATGAAAAATTGGAATACTCTCTTTCTCTTTAGACAAAATAATGCCCACTGTGTTTTGGGTCTGAGCCTGTCTGGAAGCCAGGTGAGGCAGCTGCCAGGAGAGCATTTGCATGAAGGGCTGAGGAGACGTCTGGGAGAGAACTCATCTAAGGGAAGGAAGAATTTGAGGACTGCCTAGAGGCTGTCCGTCAGCTCTGTTTCCTCCCCTGCCATGTGGACATATATCTGCTTCTTTGGTAAGAGTAGAGAGGTTGGTCAACGCTGAGAAGAACATGGCCACAGGTCACCATGTGGCTCTGCACCTCAGTGTACCTGGTGAGAAGTGGTTAGAAGTGCCTTGTAGGCACCAATGATTTTGCATAAGTGATGTGGCACTGCCTGAGGGCCACTGTGGGAGTGAATAAAAGCAGAAATAGTATCGATGCGGTGCTAACAGGACCTAATCATGAGCTTTCTGAGAAGACTCTGTTGTGTCTCCCAGAAATAAATGTGGGAGACTTTGCAGGAAGCAGAGGTCCTGCATTGGCAGAGGAGAGCCTAGAGAGTAAAACACTAGTTAAGATGGATGTGTTGCTGCGAAAGGAACATTTTTTAGATGATGTCCACTTCTTAGGAAGGGATGTAGGTTGAGCTGATTTACATTGACCTGAAAATTAAAAAGGTTTCTGAACAGGAATCTCTTAACAACTGGATTTGGTGAACGAGACAGCCTAATCAACACTAGCTTTAGTGAACGAGACAGCCTAATCAACACTAGCTTTAGTGCCAGGCCACCACACTTTTAGCTGCTTATTGATCATTTCCAGTGAAGAGTTGTAGCTCATTCTCAGAGTGAGTTCAGTGGAAGTAGTAGTGACTTCCAGGTAGCTAGAGAAGAGTAATGTTTCTTAAGGAAATATTTTGAGGGAAATTCAATTTGTCAGACCTAGAGTGCTCACAGGGATTTCCACTGAGCAGAACTCCAGTGAAGAATCATTAAGGATACTGAAGTAGAGGTAAGAGACACTGATTCAGTCTAACTTTAGCAAGAATTGTACTGAAAATACTATTCAAATAGCTTATGAATGCTTAAAGATGGAAAGAACATAGAGGTTTCTTTAAATGCAGACATCTTGCTTCACAACTCAAGTTCTCAACTTTTTTTTTTTTTTTTTGAGAGGGAGTCTTGCTTTGTTGCCCAGGCTGGAGTGCAGTGGCACGATCTTGGCTCATTGCAACCTGCGCCTCCCGGGTTCATGCCATTCTCCTGCCTCAGCCTCCCGAGTAGCTGGGACTACAGGTGCCCGCCACCATGCCCAGCTAATTTTTTTATTTTTAGTAGAGACAGGGTTTCACCGTGTTAGCCAGGATGGTCTCGATCTCCTGGCCTCATGATCCACCCATCTCGGCCTCCCAAAGTGCTAGGAATACAGGCGTGAACCACCGCACTCAGCCCAAGTTCTCAACTATTAAAAGAAGGCACCCGACTTTCATATCCATGGGAAAAAAGTACCCAGAATTCCAACTATTTGATGAATAAATGAATAACTGTTGATTCTTGAGGGTCTCTCCCAACTTTGTGAGATGCAAAATTGTAACAAGAGGGTTATCTTTGCTGACCTTCTTTGTATTATAAAGTTTCTCTTCCTCAGAAGCAAGGTTTTGTATTGACTGCTTTAGATATTTTTGTGCTTGAAGCTAGGATGACATCTAGCTTGAAGCTAGATAACAGTAAGATGTATCTCAGTGCTGTGGCTCTAGTATTTCCCTAGTAAAACACAACTGTGCATTCCTAACCCCCAGCATCTAGACTCCTTCCATGCCAATAAAGAGGGGATTAGAATTTTGGTCAATTTTTGGTTCTTTTCTTCATGTCCTAAGATGACTGGGAAAAAACCCCAAATCTACTCCAACTTTATGTATTTACTAATTGAAAAGTGATAGACATATAGAAACTGAGAAACTATTGTCAAAATGCAAAATAAAAGGCTAGCCAAATATTTTTTTATGAACTCTTAGACTTTCTACTCTTAAGAAAACCCTTTTTCCCCTCATTCATTTATTCATTTCTTCAACAAATATTAATTGAGCATCTACTATGGGCCAGGAGCTATGCTGTTTGTGTGTCTATGGGAATATTTACAGCTAGAAACAAAGGAGACATGGTCCCTCCTCTCATGGAGCTTTCCACCTAGCAAGTGAGGCAGTCAATTCAGGACTTTGTAAGAAGGAGCTTAGCATGCTTTGGGAGCACAAGGCTAAGTCAACTTATCTCAACATGTCTAAAGCTAAACATTTCATCTTCCTCCCTATATTTGCACCTTCTGCTCTATTCTGTTATAACAATTTTATTTGTCAGTGGCACCATGTTAAAGCCATCCTTGATTCCTCCTTCTTTTTCACCCTAATATCTCACTAGACATAACCATTTTTAAATTGATAAATTTGTTGACACTTTAGTCAACAAATATTTTATTCTATATCTAAAATATTCTTCCTCGGAAACATTGCTGTATTATTTCCTGTCTGTGAATAGTACCTAGCTTGATTGAGAGTTACTATGTGCCAGGCACTGGTATAAGGGTTCACTCCTTCCAACAGTGTATTATTTAATTGCCATGACAACACTTTGAGATAAGTGCTACAATTCTCCTCGTTTTAGAGATGAAGGAATTTAGCAAAGACAGAACTAGGGTTTGAAGCCAAATGGTCTGACTCTAGAATCCATGCTGTTACCTACTATGCAATACTGCCTTTCCTATGCCTTGTATATATCTGCTAAGACTTTTATTCAAAGACTGATGGCCTTATGCTGGGTGTCTCTGCCTCCAAGTTCTCCCATTATAATCTATTCTGTTCTTCATATAAGATTAATCTTCCCGAAGCCACAATTTAAAACCCTCTCTAGCTCTAAAATTCTCACAAGCATTTCAGTGTTTATAGAATAACATACAAATGATTTAATAAAGGCTAAAATTTATAGAATACTTACTATATGCATGGATAACCACCTATAGTTATCTATGGGGATAATCTCATTTATCCAATACAACAAGCCTGTCATAGTAGGCCAACTGTGAGATGCCTCCCAGTAATCCCACTTTCCTGGTATTTATGCCCTTGTATAATTCCATCCCCTTGAGTGTGGTTTTGACTCACTGACTTGTATATGATGAATAGAATACATCAGAAGTGTTGGGATGACACTTTTTTTTAACCTTTAGAATGGGTGCATTTATTGAATGAAAAGTATACCTCACAGAAGTAGATTTGTAAAAAAGTGAAGTTGGCAATACTGTATTAATACTCAACTGCATTTTACCATTTGTCTTCCAGTTGTGTAAGTAAATAAATCTCCTTTCTGTTAAACCAATTTTTATTGATTTTCTATTACTTACTTCCAAAAACCTCAGTACTAATATGTGAGATGACTACTTTCAAGAATAGATTGTAAATTTTGGCATTTTGGATAATTTGATATATAGCAATAGATATCTATCTATTACAACTATGTGTAATAGATACTAATACACCTATGAACTAGGGAGTGGACTCATCCCATTTTACAGATAGAACAATTAACGTAAGTTGAGTAATGTGTTCAAGATTACTTGGTGGCGGAGCTTGGCTTTGCCTTCAGGATTGTCTAAGCCAATTAACCTGTATTCAATAAAAACAACTAATATTTATTCAGCCCACACTAGTGCTAGATTCTGTTTGGAGCACTTTATAGTATTAATTCACTCAATGCCTACAACAATCCTATAACGTGTTCTTTCTGGATTGTTGGCCAGCCAAGATGTAGCCCCAACCTTGCTTTCTAGGTAAGTCTCCCGAAAACAGTTTGTTCCCAAAATATGCCTGGTGTTTACCAACCCCTAAGCCTTTGGTCAAATACATCAACATTTTAAGATGCCTTCCCTATGTCTCTCTGCCGTCCCATTTTTCAAAATCCAGATCAGTTTTCAACTTCAAGGTAAAGTCTAGCCCAAATAATTTATTCTTATTCTGAATTTCTTCAGTGATTATTTTCTGTACAATTTATTAGCAGCAAAACTTTTAGGTGAAGGTTTTGCTGTTGTTTGAATAGTAACTTAAGCATTTTATTCCAATATCTCTGTATTTATGGCTTATCTCCCCAATGTGCTCTTAAATCCTTTAAGGTTATATGTGTCTTAATTTATCTGTTTATAGTGTATACTCAATAAATATTTATTGATTTGATTATGTATCATGATAATTAGTTATTTGGTACTGATTTTGAGTTCCAAATATGAGACACTACCTAAATACAATGCAATTACATTTTAATTTTAAAAGTAATTTTGAAGGCAGGTGCAGTGGTGTGCACTTGTAGTCCTAGCTACTCTGGAGGCCAAGGCAAGGGGATTGCTCCAGCCCAGGTTTGAGGTCAGCCTGGACAACATAGTGAGACCCCCCCATCCCTAAAATAATGAATAAATAAATAAATAAATAAATAATTTTAATCATTTCTAGTATTAAAAGGCTCTGCCTTACAGTATTAAAATACTGTTTATAAAGAAGTCAAGGGAATGACTTATACTTTTTTTGAATACTTTCCCGTATTGTGCATGCAGCAATTTTCTCATTTCACAACTAAAAGTATTTTACCTTCCTGTTTGCCTTTCTTAATGTTAGCTTTTAAAAATACTGTTTTATTGTTTGCTCTTAAGCCTTTGTTCTTAATATTTTACTCTCAGACATTTATTTTAAGGGGAATTGCAAGGGATATAGTATAGTGCTAAAACTTGTTATTTTGGAGTTAGAAAGACAGAGTTGAAATTCTTACTTTACCATTTATGAGCTGTGTAGTCTCAGACAAGTTACCTAATGTCTTTGTGCCTTAGCTTCCCTAGTGTACAGTAGAGAAAATGATGCCCAACTCATAAAGCTGGTGGATTTACTAAATGAGGCAAAATATCTAAAGTATTCAGTAAAGTGTGTAACATGGAAAGCTCAAATATGTGATGGCAGATATAGGTATTATCCTTTTTCTCACCCTTTTGAACCAAAATAGTCTGTAAGGCAATAACATTATGAGTAGTTTTGAAGATCAATTATTTTTATTATTTTTAATAGATAATAATAATTATATGTATATTTGTGGTATAAAATGGGATGTTTTGATACATGTATACAATGCAAAATGATTAAGTTAAGCTAATTAACATAGTCATCACCTCACTTATTTTTTATGGTAAGACATTTGAAATTTACTCTCTTAGCAATTTAAAAATACGCAGTATGTTATTCATAGCTATAGTCACAATGCTGTGCAATGGATCTCAAAAACTTTTACCTCTTGGGAACACTTATTCTATTTGATGGAAGAAAGTACTGTTCATTAAAAAAAAATCAAACTTATTCCTCCTAATCGAAACTTTGTATCCTTTGAATACATCTTCCCATTCCCTTCTCTTCAAGCACCAGCCTCTGGTAACCACCCTTCTACTCTCTATGGCTATGAGTTTGACTTTTTCAGATTCTACATATAAATAAGATCATGTGGTATTTGAAGACAAACTCCTCTTGAAATATCAAGGAACAGCCTCCTTGAACTTTCCTCTTACAGGAGATTGTCTCCTTGTATTTGCTGAAGAATCACTAGAGCTGGGATGAGAGAGTAAGGAATGACCTTGATATGGTTTGGCTGTGTGCCCACCCAAATCTCATCTTGAATTGTAGCTCCCAGAATTCCCATGTTGTGAGAGGGACCTGGTGTGAGATAATTGAATCATACAAATCATCATTGTAGATAATCCCATATTGTTCTTGTGGTAGTGAAAAAGTCTCACAAGATCTGATTGTTTTAGAGGGGTTTCTCTTTTCACTTGACTCTCATATTCTCTCTTGTTTGCCACCATGTAAGATGTGCCTTTCACCTTCTGCCATGATTGTGAGGCCTCCCCAGCCAAGTGGAATTGTGAATCCATTAAACCTCTTTTCTTTATAAGTTGCCCAGTCTTGGGTATGTCTTTATCGGCAGCTTGAAAATGGATGAATATGACCTACACCCAAGCCTTCCCTTCTACTTTCCTTCTCCAGTGGCTGCTGTCTCCTCTCCCAGGATTAAGGAATGGAGTTGCCAGCTCATCCTAGGAGAAGCCCTGCTACTGCAGGATATCCAGTAGCCTGAGCTGACTCATCCATTTCTGAAGCTGCCCATGGTTCCTTTCCAGAGCCACCTGGTGTGCAAAATCCACCTATGCACCATGGCATCCAGGCTGAGAGAAGGGCACTTCTCTATCACCGCACATGTGAGTAGAATTTGGTAGCATTCGTACAGAGCCGGTGAAAAACTCAGGACTATTGCAAAAAATTTGAGGGTATTAAAATATGTATCTGACAGTCCCCCCTGACTTTTCAGTCCATCTCCCCCTTATGTACCCTAATAATTGTGAGACAGAAAACAGTCTCTGAAGTCATGGAACTAGAAATCTGACTGGGGGTTAGGAGAGATAAGGCGTATACCCATGAAAAGGGAAATAGCTTAACAAGCATTAAATAACAGTACTCTATTTAACAAGAAGAGCTTATAGTCTAGAAGGGAAGACAGGAAGAAAACAGGAGTTAAAGTAGAAAGGTTAAGTCTTTGGTAACAATTATGTAGGTATTTAGGTGATGACAATATCAGGGAAGTGACGTGACAGTACAGAATACGAGCTCAATAGGAAAGAGATCTATCATTACCTGTACTTCAGGAGAGAGCGCGACTGCTGTGGCTGTACTAGGCAGGGAAGGCTTGAGATAGGCCTTGCAGGATAAACACAGCTTATGTAGACAAAGGGGAGGATATCCCTCTGCTCACTGCTGATTCTCCAGCCTGACGTGTGAGGCAGAGCAGGCGCCAGCAGATGGAGGTAAGATGGTTTTCAGAGGAAGCCTGGAATGGAACTGAGGGAGCTGTTGGTAGAGCTGCGCGCTAGGTCAGGAGGCCTGGTTTCAGTCTTGGACCTGATATTAACTACTCTGATGGTTTGTGTTAAGTCTCCTCACTTCTTTGGGTCTCTCTTTCTCATTTTAAAAATGAGCGGGTTGGGCTAAGTGATCCACAAATCCCTTTTCCGGGTCATATCTATGATTTTATTATTTCCTCACCTGGAGCATACAGATAATTCAATGAAGATTTAAAAGGCTTGTCAAAATTTGGAAAATATTATTTCTTTTCACTTCAGAGCAAGCAATGTGGGAGAATATAAAATAGCCTCTGAATTTTATTGTATTAGTTATTTCTTTGCACTAGGAAATTTGTATTTTAATGAATTGGAAATGTTTCACTGGCATTTCTTCCTACTCATTATGTATTTCAGAAGGGACATTTCTCCCCGTATCACTTGGTCTTTTGTGGTTGTTTTTGTGTTCTAAGGAGCCAGTCATTAATTATGCTTCTCCACAGACTTGGAGAAATACCTCCAAGGATCTGCCACTTGGGTGGAACTTTCTCAATCTGGTCTACACCATGACAGAAACACTGTTCTTTAGACTTCTCAACTCAAGGACTTTCTTTCAGTTTTGAAAAGGTTATGTGTCATATGCCAGAGACTACTAAGGGCTGGAGATTGTCTTGGCTACTCATATGAAAATATACTGTAGTTGCAGTGGTGGAACTGAAATTATAGTTTTTGAATAAGAATAAATGCAGGAAGGAATTCTATCCTTTTGTCAGAGCATTTTCCTTCAGGAGTATAAAAGACTATATCTACACAGAATCAAATAAAGTGAAGATTTGTCCATTATACAACTACTCTGATCTTTGTAGATAACCAGAATGCTGGAAGCCAAAATGTTGAAAATCTTTCATATGGTTTTATTCCTGGAATATCCAGATGGGTTGCTTGCATTGATTAGATTCCATAGGAAATGAATAAAACTCTACTTCCTGTTTTGTATGATAATTATAAAGTGAGTGACGTGACTTCCTTCTCCAGTTCAGATGAACGTAGGATAACATTTTCTTTAAGTGTTAGTAAAAAGGCCATTTTTCCTTCCACCCAGGCTGTCTTTCACTTTCTCTTTTCCTGCAGTTCTGCAGGCTTGAGAATGGTGGTGCTACTGTCCCATTCTTGTTTTCCTGTTGAAAAAAGATTTAGGGCTTTCACTTCTCTGGATCATTAATAGCATTTACAGCAAGGTAAAGGAAGAAGAAAGCACCATTCAATACTATGAATCACGGAACAAGCTGATGACTTATGAAGGTCAGGGAAGGACCTGCCAGCATCTTCTCAATTCATGTGTGCAGGCATTCCACAGATTACTAAGTGCACTGTCACTTTTACAGGGAAGTGTCAGATATTAGCCTCAGCTAAGGAGGCAGAAGCTCATTGTAGCAGATTGATCTGTGGAGACAAATCTGTGCTTATCTAATTCATTTCAGAAAGCTCTCCAATATTCCAAAAAGCACAAATCAGGTCAGGGAAAATGTGAATTGACTCTGAAGGAAAAGCACAAAGATAGTAGAGCTTTACAAGTGAAAGGAGTGGTAAGGTTTTGTATCCCCAAAGCATAGGAGTAAAGGAGCTTATGGGTGTTTTGTGGTATAAGTGTAGAAGCATTACAGAGAAAGACTAAGAGTGCCTACCTATGCCTGCACAGGCCAAAAGTGCCTCGGGTGGCCCTAAGCAGAAAACAAAGTTACCATTTCTCCCTTTTAAGGGCTTGCCATTGCATCATCAGTTGGGCCTGGCTCTCTTTCCTCCTCCTTTCTGAGGCTTGAGGGAGAGGAAAGTCCTTCCTGCCTGGGGCGCCCAGAGCTGTCACTTTGGCTCTAGTTCAGTGAAACCTGGCCATTGACAGGACAGATGGCTATGGCAGCAGCCCATCCATCAGCCCTAGAAGCCCTGTTTCTATTCAAATCATGTTCTTAAGTGATCTTTAGCGGATCCATGCTTAAGTATAGAAACAGAAAGCTTTGGCCAGCTTCTAGTTCCCATTAGCTTGTCTCTGAGACACCATGCTTAGATGTGTGTGTATCTGAATTGAGGCAGTCAGTGATGTACTAGGGCTGAAATAGTAATAATAATAACAATTCTGACAGCTTTGAAGGTAGACCCTCCTGCTCGTTTTAAATCACAGGTGCTGTTCTCTGCTTAGCTCTATGGAGCAATAAAAAGAAAAAAAATACAAAAAGGCAGGCTGGGGAGAAGTGTGTTGCTCCTGTGTGGGGGCGGAATCATCTGAGGAGTGTTTCCAGGGAACTCTGGCAGGAGGGTTCTTGTTCATGAAGGATTTCCCCGGCACTGCGCTGTGGCAGGATAACAGATGGGCTTCTCTGTATTACAGAAGGGAAAATACCTTTTGTCTTCGCCAATGCCCTTCACTGCAGGCAAGCAAATAGGAGGGCCTTGTAAGCACCACTTCTGCTCCTCGATGCAGCCTCTGTCATGAGCCATCAGATTTTTCTCTGTAAGAATAGAAAGTCTTTTCACAGTATTCTCCTCCTGAAAGCTGTCAGCCATGAAGAGTGCCATGTCCTTGTTTAGAGACGCAGCTTCTGGAATGCTTGAGTGAAAAGCCAAAGGCATTTCATTTCTGAGGTTGTCAAAAATATTCACAGTCTTCCTGCTTGTGCCGAGGATGCTGACCTCATTCTCTCCAGATTTGTACCATATGTGGAGACTGGAGACTCCAGGACATAGGATTACAGTTTGGAAAGGTCTCCCTTGTTGGAACAGACTCAGCACACTTAGGATAAAGCTTAAGGAAAACTCAGCCACTCATGCAATTTTGTAAAGGAGTCTGTACCTTTGCTTGCAATTTTATGATTGTCTTGATCTCTTTTATTTGTAACCTTACACACCATTTGCCAGAAAAATTCAATAAAACAGAACAACGAGGAATTCTTACTATGACTTGGTGAGTTCAGTTTCCCAATTTTAGAGGGAAGAAACTGAGACGCAGAAAAGCTTAAGTTCTCTGAAGAGGCCAAACCAAGAGCAATTGATTAGTCTATTTCAGAAAATGCAGAAGCTGCTTTGTCTTCCAGCACATTATGAACTTATGGGGAGCATGGGCCTGCCTTTGCCTTCATTTCCAGTGTACCTCTAGCTTGGTGGCAGGGTGGTGCCTTTCTCCCCACTTGTTGATGGCTCTTGATCTGTTCTCCTGAGTAGACTAGGGAGGAATTCAAGCTGAACCTGGTTATTTATAGTTCAGAATTTAGGCTTAGAAGTGTATTATATATATACAACATCTGTAGCTGCTCTCTTTCTCTATGAGTTGATTATCCTTTTATACTGATCAGCCTTTCCTCCTCTGGCTCTTTCTCCCCTTCCTATTCTTTTTCTTCCTCTCCCTCCTGCTCTTTCTTTTATTGTCTTATTGTGGGAACAGGGGACTATTTACAATTCACCTATGGGCTTATAAACCAACAAATGACCTACTGCTGTTGTTATTTCTGAGATAGATGTTTTGGGGAATCTGGCCAAAAGATGCTAGGCTGGATACTTAAACTACCTAATCATGAGTCTTCAAACGTATGTGGAAAGTATTTGGTCTTGAAACAGGTGATAAAACAGTTTCCCAGTGTAATCCTTTGTTACTCATGATTTTATGTGTTTGTGCTTTTGTCAACATTGGGCAAAACATCTAATTATCTGTACTCTCCTATCCTGAATGCCACTTGGTGGCAAGGATGCTCTCATTTTTGAATCCTCTATGGTGTCTGGTAGACATAATGGTATTTCAGCTAATTTAATTTAATTCTTATAAAACGTGTGTATGTATCAGAGAGCTGAGGGAAATGACTCATACAATTGGGAAGGGCAAAACCTTTCATTTATGGATTTCTAGCTACTAAACTGTTGATTTAATATATTAATCTTTCCAGATACTTATAAACCAGATATAGAACTGAATCCAGGGAATAATTCCAAGATTCTGTTATTTCCAAAAAGCTGCCAGGAATATTTGGAGAACTTTTAAAAACACTTGGAAATTCATTAGCTTATGAAAGAAAATGTCCAGAAAAAATGTTTTATAAGGTTTTTGTTTAAATTTTATTGATTTTCATAAAGCTTAGATAGAAAAATAAATGTGTTTACTGCACAGATTTTTGCTAGGGACTGTGATAACCAAAAAAATGTTAGTTTTTTAAGAGGAACAAAACTAAGAATTAGTTTTCGTGAAATGTTGTCATTTGTTTGGAGTCTTTTGATGAAGTGGTGGACTTCTTTCTTTTTCCTAACCTCTCTAGTAGTCAAGATATTGAAGACTTTGAAGAGAGGCACAAACAATGATTCATAGCTGTTGTGATTTTATTATTATAATTTGTGTTTACTTAGCAGGAGATTTCTTTCTAGGAAGAGTTGTGTTGGTTGAGTGAATATGCTGATAAACTACTCTGGCAAGAGTGTAAGACATCAAAAGCATGCTGAAGGACTGGCAGCTTTTTGTCAAATTAATGTTGAGAAGACAGGAGGTTTGGGTAACTACAGGGATTTGCTTTTGCTGACTAAAATTTGCAAACTTGGTGCCAGAACTGAGTTGCTTATGACAAAAGAGAGAATTTCGGAATAAAGGAGGGAAGGGTGATGAAGTGTTGAGTAACTACAGCAGAACTGAAGGAGGAGGAAAGCATTGTCTCATGGGGAGCTATTTTATATAAAACTTGCTGCATGTTGTAAATTCTCTTTTTCCACCCCTCATCTTCCCCTTCACCTCCTCTGTCTTCAATACAGTTTATATTTCTCATAAATAAAATCAGTTTGTTTGGTTAGGGATGTGACAAAAGGCTGTGTGGCCTCAAGATGGGCTCATGAGCCCAGACTGCTTATGGGAGATGCGATGTATCTGAATATTGAAGGACATGAGTCTCCTCAATCCTCTCCCATCTGTTGAAGATCAGGAGAAAACACAAGTTTGATCTATTTAACGGACACATTGTTAGCTTGAACTCTCCAGAATATTCTTAATTTACTTAAACTTCTGCAGAGAAGATGTGGTAGGCTGGATAATGTCCGGCAAAGATATCAGATTCTAGCCCTTGGAGCCTAGAACTGTTGCCTTACATGAAAAAAGTGTCTTTGCAGCTGTGATTAACTTAAGGATCTTGGGGTGGGGGATTATCTTGGATTAACCAGGTAGGTCCTAAATGCTGTTGAATGTGTCCTTATAAAAGAGAGCCAGAGAGAGAGATTACAGAGCCATAGAGAGAGACACAGATGAGAAGATGATGTGAAGACAAGGCAGGGAGAGAGGCGAAGATGCTAGCCTTGAAGACTGAGGTGATGTAGCCATAAACCAAGCCTGCCAGCAGCCACCATAAGCTGGGAGAGGCAAGGACTGGATTCTCCCCTAGTGCCTCCGGAAGGAGCACAGATTTGCTGTTATTTTAATTTTGGCCCAGTGGTATTGATTTTGGACTTCTGGTCTCCAGAACTGTGAGAGAATAAATATCTGCTGCTTAAAGCCACTGCATTTGTGGTAATTTGTTACTACAGCCAGACTTTTGTATTTTGATGGTTGGCTGGAGATTAGTGATTTTTGCAATTTTTTAAATATCTAAATGTTACACAACTCAGAATGGTGTCAATAATATTAATTACAAAGATTCAAACCTATACTATCTCACCAATTTGGGCTCTAAATTGATTGCAGATGGCTCTGTTCAGTTCAAATTTTTAGAAGAATAGATGTTAGTTGGAAGTGGCCCCCTCAGGGAAATGAAATGTGTGAAGGAAGTGGCAGGAGGAAAAGAATAAAGATTAACTGAAGGAGAATTTGAACTATACTACCTAGCTGTTTGATACTGAAAAACGGTAGTGGAAACCTGTTAACTCCATTGAAAATTAATCAATACTTGTTTCACCTGGGGTAAAGGTTCTCAGACTTCTTGGTGGGAAGAGCCATAATTACCAACCAGAACCTGCACTAGAATGAATGCGTAGGCTGTAGTTCTGTTCTGTTCAGCTCAATATCACACTCACTGATTAAATACCTATGACATACTAGACGTTCTTCCAGGCACAGAGGATAAAAGATGGGTAACACAAGGTTCTATTTTTCAGAAATTCAAAAAAGAGTCACGTATTATGTCAATGTTAAGTTCTAAGCTTAGTGATTAAGGTGAAATAATATGAGGTAAAAATTACTCTTGAGAATTCCTGAGAGAGTTCTTATATTCAAAGTCAATACATCTTTCAATCCAATAGCATACCTTTTTCTTTTTTTTTTTTTATTATACTTTAAGTTTTAGGGTACATGTGCACATTGTGCAGGCTACCTTTTTCTTCCAGCATTGAATCAGGCAACTATTTCATTAGTTAAGCACGTGAATAAGTATTTGGTTTACATTTAGGGACCATGTTATAAAATGATGCTTTTTAACATTAAGGTCATCCCTGCTGAGATTTGCAGAAATGGAGACAGACTGAAAAAATAGAACAACCATGTATCTCATGTTCTGTTCACTTCTAGGGATCTACTCTGTGTGAATGATGGGTGGGACCTCCCTGCCATGTCTCTTATGATCTGTCTCTCCACTTTTTGTCAAGTATGTTGGGTGAATTTGAGTTAAGTGCTTTGTGATGAGACTACATTTATTGCCATTTTATTTGTGTACTCACTCAACATATATAGACAGTTAGTAAGGTAGAACAGTAGGTATTGTTGAGAAAGTGGAAATGGATAGGATGTGAGTTCTGCTTTTAAGGAGATTACTGTTTAGTGGGGAGATAAGACATGTATGTATTTTAGTATATGACACATTGGAAGTTAAACATTGTCAACAGAATTCAGAAAAGGGAGATTATTTCTGGTGGGGGATGCAGGAAAGACTTCATAGGGGAAGTGGTATTCTAGTTGGATTTTATATAAAGGGTAGGAGTTGAAGTTGTAAATAATGATAGGAAGTAACTTTCTATACAGAGATGAAGAGTAAGTAAAGCACCAATCACAGGTAATCTTCAGGTTTGTTTGGGTAATAACAGTTTAGAAAGAGAATAAGAAATGTCCACTTGTAGTCAAGGTAGATATCTTGGTTTGTTTGGACTGCTATAACAAAATACCATAGACTGAGTGGTTTATAAACAACAGCAATTTTTTTTCTCATAGTGCTGGAGGCTAGGAAGTTCAAGATCAAGGCACTAGCAGATCAAGGTGCTAGCAGATTCAGTGTCTGGTGAGGGCTCACTTCCTGGTTCCTAGATGGTGCCTTCCTACTGTGTCCTGGAACAAATCCCATTCACCAGGGCTCCACTCTCCTGAACTAATCACCTCCCTGTGGCCCTACTTCCTAATACCATCACCTTGGGAGTTCATATTTCAACATATAAATTTTGGGGGACACAAATATTCAGTCTGTAGCAGTAAAGGACAAGGTTTACATTTCTACCTGAAACAACAAATAAACAGGACAAAATGTCTAAAACAGTGATTCTCAAGACAATGAACATCAGGCAGTGATGGAGAGTGATCCTTGAAGGACGAGAAACAAATGAGATTGTCTTCACAATTGTCTCAGCTCACTGCCTAGGAGAGTTTCTAGGCTGTAGTACAAAGAAATATACCCATGCTGAGCCTCACAGTCTCCCTAAGTTTAGGAAACAGAGCTGTGAGTTCAGGGAGGTTAAGAGGGGTAGAGTTCCCAGGGAAGTGCACTGGAATAGAGAGAACTGCACGGAGAAAAAACTGGAGCTCTGTAGAAATTATCCTAGGGTATACAACATGGTGCTGATCAGCACATGGTTGTGAGGAAAGAACCACCCTAAAGGACCAAAGGGAACAATAGTAAGGGCTCATGCTAGGCAGGCAATAGTGCCTATTTCCAACTGCCATGCTGGAAAACCTCATAAATCATGGAGCTTTGGGTCATTTTGCCCATAATAGGGCAAAATGAACTTCAGATCACATGTTGCTCTGGTTTGCCAAACAAAGCTTAAATATAGGAAAAGAATCAAAATGCTGTGAGGAAACTTAACTACATCCCAGAATAAAGCTCAATAATATTTACAGAAATCCAAAAATGTTCAGCACCCAACAAAGTGAAGTTGACTCCTTGTCCTTTGTATTATCAGATGTGTCTCCTTCTTTCCTCTCCTCTGTCCAACTTAGAAAGGTTCTAGCTTAAAGGATCTGTGGGCACCTGCTCCAAGGAAGCCCCAGACTGATGTAAATAGCTTACTTTTAGAAATGGTGACATAGATGATTTCTGTTGTAGACACATTTCCTAGTTCATAAAACGGATTAACAGTCCTTTATTTGTTCTTGGCTTCTACCACCATGCAGAATTTTATAAGAACTTGGCTCATGGAGGTGGTATACTCTGATAATGATCCAGAAAGGAACATTTAATTTAGTAATTTATTGGTACTGGGGAAGAAAGATGCTCTGGTATAGCATTCTCATTTCCTTTTATTATTCCGATTTTACAAGCATGCAGACCATCTGTCTTCACAAGAAAAACTTAACGTAGAAGGCTGAACAATTATGAAGTAATGAAGATCTTGTAAAACAGCTGTCAGTAAAACACAAGAGAGGCAGCACTTGTAAAACTGGAATGAATATGAATCAGCAAAGCCTGCAGATGTGTGCTCTTCAATCCTAAGAATGCTGCTTAGCTAATTTATAGACTTCTTGGCAATGTATTCTGAAAATATTATGGAAGACAGAGCAGTTTGAGATATTTTTATATAGAATAGTTCTTGGCAGGTAGGCTCTGGTAAATCCAATTCCATTGATTGCGAAGACACTGGCAATTGACTATGAAGATGTTGAGATTAAAAAAAAGAGGTAAGGAAGTATAGAACAGTGGTTAGAGCACAGATAACAAATAAATCCAAGCTGGTTTGAGTGCTTGTACTGTTATTTGCTGTGTGATCTAGGCCAATTTATTTAATTTTGCTGAGCCTCAGTCTTCTCATCTGAAAAATGGAGACAATAGTCAGAATATTGTTGTTGTGAAGATTCAATGAGATATACTACACATAAAGCACTTATCCTGAGCCCTTTAATGAATGTTATCTAAGAATAATTGTGAAAGGAAAAATCTTCAAGTCCACATTAATTGGTATTTTTGGATGGAATTAAAATAATAAAACATAAAGGGCTTCAATAATGTCTCATGTAATTTCACTGACACTGCACAATCCATATTTTCTTGGAACCTGCTACATGCACCATCATAAACAAACCAGAAGGGGTACGCTTGGAGGAAATGCTTTTCTTAAATCTTTTTTGCTTTGCTTTAAAATTTTTTCTTAAATTACATCCTAATGCTGGGTAGAGCAGGTGTATGGCCCATGCTGATAGCCTACTAGAGGTTTAGAAACTCTCAATGTTTCTTAGGGCTTTTCATCTAAGAGAAACATTTGGTTAAGACAGTGGTTCATCATGGGTGATGGACTGATTTTACAATTGTGATTCTAAGTCGGATCAAAACGATGAGAAAGTGATAACATGAAATTTAAACTGGACAAACAAACCTGGACTACTGCCACTACAAAGATTCATAATCTATGCTTTCATCAGAGATTACCGAAAAAAACAAATGGATTCAAGACTGGACATAAGGAGTAGCAGCCAGAGTATCAGATTTAAATGCCATGTGGCATGGAGGCATGTATGTTTTGCTTGGTTGGATCTCAATATGATTTTTGGAAGCTAGTGTAAAAACCCCTAAAAATAAGGCCAATTAAGTAATTGATGTGCCCGGTTATACTTTCTTTCCTGTGTAATATGAAATGACATATCGGGAAGTTGAAGGAAGAAGATCCTTCCACATTTCCATATTTGTGATTTAAAAAAAAGTTCCGATGTGCTCACCTTAGAATGGAACTAAAAGTGACTACTTGGCACTTTGCTTCCAAAACTTTGCCTTGGCTGGAAAATGCTTCTGAGAAAAGCAATGAGACTATCTGGGGAATTAGAAAGGTTGCTTGAGAGAACCAATGAAAAGGATGATATATTTATAAGTTGCTAACAAAAGATTTATAACTTCTCAAAGTGAGGGGAAGACACAATTTATCATGCCAAGAACCAGAATGTAAGTATAGCATCCAAGAAGGAGTGTGGCTGAGGACAAGAGCCCTGGGAATGTATGAATTAGAGTAAGATGTGAACTTTTAGGTAACAGGACAGGTTTGGCCAGATGGGGTTTGTCAGCTATTTAGTGATCCAGAGATATTAGTTTTGTCAGAGAGAAGCAGGCAAAAGAGGAAGTTTGAGTTAACGTTCAGAGGCTGGGGTCAGAGAGATTTCAGGAGGGGAGGGCTGGCCGGTAGGTGATGCTGAGATAAAGAGCTACTCTGAAAGCAGAGGCGTTTCATTCTCTGGGCCTGTTTATTACTTCCATTGATTGTGGAGGCTCTGAGCCCACTGATGTTAACTGGCTTATTTTTCTCTGCACCTAATAAGCCATCTGTGGTGAGATACTTTTAAAATCATGCAAATATTCTGCTCCTCATCAGAGTTTACTCCCCAAATGCAAATTAAGACTACCGTGAAATGTACTACTATGCACCCGTTAGAATGGCTAAAATTAAAAATACTAACAGTACCAAGAATGTAGAGCAACTAGAATTTCCATACATTACTGGGGAAATGTAAAATGGCATAGCCTCTTTGGAAAATATCTGGTGGTTTCTTATAAAGTTAAATATGCACTTCCCATATGACCTAGGAGTTTACTCTTAGTTATTTACCCAAGATAAATGAGAGCAGACGACTTTCATTTCTGACACGAAGACTTGTGCACAAATGTACCTGGCAGCTTTAGTCATAATAGATTCAGACTGGAAACAACCCAAATGTCCATCAACAGGTGAGGATTTATGGTATACCCACGTCATGGAATATCACTCAGTAATAAAAAGGAACAATGTTCTGATACAACAGAATGGATGAGTATCAAATATGTTCTGCTCTGTTAGAGAAGCCAGACACAAAAGAATATACACTCTATGATTCCACTGATGTGAAATTCTAGAAAAAATAAAGCTAATATCTGGAGACAGAAAGCAGATCAGTGGCTGCCTGAGGCTCAAGGTGGGGCTGGGGATTGGGGGAGTTGTTGACTGCAAAGCGGCAGGTGGGAATTTTTAAGGTAATGGAAATGTTTTAGGCCTTGATTTTAGTGATGGCTGCACAGGTGTATAAATTTGTCAAAACTCGTCAAACTGTACACATTATGGTTCCATTTTATCATTTTTTGCCTCTATAAAGTTGGTAATTTCCTCCCTTTAGTTAGCATCCATTTATGATTCTTCCCTGAATGGCTATTTATAATTCCACAAGCTTCTACATAGGATTAGCAAGGCAGTTTGGCCAAGGGTATTTGAATACTACAATGTGTTTCTCAGAGCTTTTCTTTTTGTTATTAAAAACAAACATCAGAGCTGGATGAGGGGGCTCATGCCTGTAATTGCAGCACTTTGGGAGGCTAAGGCAGTAGGATTGCTTGAGTCCAGGAGTTTGAGGTTACAATGAGCTATGATTGCACCATTGCACTCCAGCCTGGGCAACAGATTTAAACCCTTTCTCAAAAGGAAAGGAAAGGGAAGTGAAGGGGAGGGGAGGTAAGGAACAAACATCAATGAGTTAAATTTATGGTATTACAGATGTTTAATCAGAATCCAGTGAATTGTGGCTTGGCTGGAAGATCTTCAGGCAAGACCCTATCAGAACTCAATAATGAGACAAAGATGAATTTTCCTAACATTTTAGTGCATTTATTACCCTATAGAGGCAAGAGGATGGCTGGTTTCTACAACAGAAAATAGATGAACCCCAACACTTGGGGAGTCATTTAATACTAAACTAAAAGAATCCAGCAGAATATACTACAGGAAACATTGCTGGGAGATGAGGAGGGCTTCTCCAGCTCTACTTTTTATTATTGAATAAGAGGAAGACAGGGATGCCCATTAAATAATTGGAATGGCTTTCTCAGCTTGCATTTCCATTGTGAAATCAAATTTACAGAATGGAAACTTCATATAGTATTTTCTATGACTCATGCAACGACCACACTGAACACATTTTAATAGAAACTCATCATGATAATACTATTTTTTCTCTTTTTCTTTGCATTTCCCAAATTCTTATTTTTAATTCTGCAAGACAATGGATTTTACTGGTTTTGTAAAAAGGATATAAACTTTATAAGAAGTTTAAATAATAAAGAAAAGGAAAGGAAATGGAATCACTCAAAGACTGTTCAGTTGCAAATAATGTTCTTAATATTTGGTGAACTTTATTCTAGAAGTATTTTAACAGGTATATTTAGAAAGGATAGGTATACATTATTTATTTATTTATTTATTTATTTATTTATTTATTTATTATTTTTCTTTTTGAGCCAGGATCTCACTCTGTCACCCAGGCTGGAGTGCAGTGGCATGATCACGGCTCACTGCAGCCTCAACTTCCTGGGCTCAAGCAATCCTCCCACCTTAGCCTTCTGAGTAGCTGGGACTACAGGTGTGCACCACCATGCCTGGCTGATTTTTGTAATTTTTCTAGAGATAGGGTTTTGCCATGTTGCCCAGACTGGTCTTAACTCCTGACCTCAAGCAATCTGCCCATCTCGGCCTCTCAAAGTGCTGGGATTACAGGTATGAGCCACTGCGCCCTGCAGTTAGATAGAAATAATTTAGAAAAGTGAGATCACGTGATACATGCTAGTTTATTTTTTATTTTTTGCATGAAATCTAAATACTGTACAAGATACATGTCAGTTTAGGTCAAATATATCAGATAAAACTTTTCTTGACTTCACTTGATTTTACAAAAGAGATACTAAATTTAAACTGAAGGAATTGCAGAAATCCAGTAAATATTTTTTATACTGTAAGAGATTTTTTTTTCCTGAGAGATCAGCTACAGTCAAGAAAAAAGATATAGAAAAATTACGATGTGAATGCGTGTGCCTGCCTGTGTGTGTGTGTACATGCCTGTGGTGTGTATGACGTTGTTTGCATGTGCGTCCATTTTGCATGTGCGTGTATGTGTCAGTGCACATCTGTTTTCCTTTGTGTGCATGTGCATGTGTGTATGCAGGCGTGTGTGCAGGTGTGATTATTTGTAAAAATGACTCTTTGGAGCTGGAATTTTAAAAAATTTACATAAATTGCCAATGTCTATCTTGCTAGAGGAAGTCTTGAGTCAAAGTTTATTTCCCTTGGAAATCTGTAGACATCATTAGAATTTCTTTCTGATGATTGCTTTGAAGAAATCTGGGAGTAATCTGATTTTTTTCACTTTATATGACTTTATTGATGTAAATGTCTGTATGGTTTTGAAGTATATTTTGTGCTTAGTAACTTCACCGATATATATTTCAATGTTGATCATTTAGTCTTTTCCACAGCATATGACATAAACTTTTGAGTTGCAGATTCTAATCTTTTTTGATTTTAGGAAAAATACTAACATATATTTGATGTGTCAGTATTGACTTTGGTAGATGGTCTTGGTTATATTACAGGAGTTTTCTCCTATACTATTTTACATGAAATTTTTATTTAAAATGACTATTGGGTTTAATAAATTTTTTTCTTTAATTTCATAGTGTCTTACATTGATAAATTTCCTAAAGAAACTATCTTTGCATTCCTCTAAGAAAATACTAGTTGGTCATACTGTATTATTATTTCTATATACTGGTGGATTTAATTTGTTAATACCTTGTTTTAAGTTTTTGTAACTGTATTAATAAGTGAAATTTGCATACGTTAATCAATACTGGTAGTGACATTGTAATAACTTTATCAATTACTGTCCCTTCTTGAAATAGAGACACCAAAAAACCCTTCAAAAAATTAATGAATCCAGGAGCTGGTTTTTTGAAAAGATCACTAAAATTGATAGACTGCTAGCAAGACTAATAAAGAAGACAAGAAAGAAGAATCAAATAGACGCAATAAAAAATGATAAAGGGGATATCACCACCAATTCCACAGAAATACAAACTACCACCAGAGAATACTATAAACACCTCTATGCAAATAAACTAGAAAATCTAGAAGAAATGGATAAATTCCTCGACACATACTTCCTCCCAAGACTAAACCAGGAAGAAGTTGAATCTCTGAATAGACCAATAACAGGCTCTGAAATTGAGGCAATAATCAATAGCTTACTAATAAAAAAAGTCCAGGACCAGATGGATTCACAGCCGAATTCTTTCAGAGGTACAAGGAGGAGCTGGTACCATTCCTTCTGAAACTATTCCAATCAATAGAAAAAGAGGGAATCCTCCCTAACTCCTTTTATGAGGCCAGCATCATCCTGATACCAAAGCCTGGCAGAGACACAACCAAAAAAGAGAATTTTAGACCAATATCCTTGATGAACATTGATGCAAAAATCCTCAATAAAATACTGGCAAACCGATTCTAGCAGCACAACAAAAGGCGTATCCACCATGACCAAGTGGGCTTCATCCCTGGGATGCAAGGGTGATTCAATATATGCAAATCAATAAATGTAATCCAACATATAAACAGAACCAAAGACAAAACCACATGATTATCTCAATAGATGCAGTAAAGGCCTTTGACAAAATTCAACAACGCTTCATGCTAAAAACTCTCAATAAATTAGGCATTGATGGAATGTATCTCAAAATAATAAGAGCTATCTATGACAAACCCACAGCCAATATCATACCGAATGGGCAAAAACTGGAAGCATTCCCTTTGAAAACTGGCACAAGACAGGGATGCCCTCTCTCACCACTCCTAGTCAACATAGTGTTGGAAGTTCTGGCCAGGGCAATCAGGTAGGAGGAGAAGGAAATAAAGGGTATTCAATTAGGAAAAGAGGAAGTCAAATTGTCCCTATTTGCAGATGACATGATTGTATACCTAGAAAACCCCATCGTCTCAGCCCAAAATTTTCTCAAGCTGATAAGCAACTTCAGCAAAGTCTCAGGATACAAAATCAATGTACAAAAATCACAAGCGTTCTTATACACCAATAACAGACAAACAGCCAAATCATGAGTGAACTCTCATTCACAATTGCTTCAAAGAGAATAAAATACCTAGGAATCCAACTTACAAGGGATGTGAAGGACCTCTTTAAGGAGAACTACAAATCACTCCTCAATGAAATAAAAGAGGATACAAACAAATGGAAGAACATTCCATGCTCATGGGTAGGAAGAATCAATATTGTGAAAATGGCCATACTGCCCAAGGTAATTTATAGATTCAATGCCATCCCCATCAAGCTACCAATGACTTTCTTCACAAAATTGGAAAGAACTACTTTAAAGTTCATATGGAACCAAAAAAGAGCCCACATCGCCAACTCAATCCTAAGCCAAAAGAACAAAGCCAGAGGCATCACACTACCTGACTTCAAACTATACTACAAGGCTACAGTAACCAAAACAGCATGGTACTGGTACCAATACAGAGATATAGACGAATGGAACAGAACAGAATCATCAGAGATAATGCCGCATATCTACAACTATCTGATCTTTGACAAACCTGACAAAAACAAGCAATGGGGAAAGGATTCCCTATTTAATAAATGATGCTGGGAAAACTGGCTAGCCTTATGTAGAAAGCTGAAACTGGATCCCTTCCTTACACCTTATACAAAAATTAATTCAAGATGGATTAAAGACTTAAATATTAGACCTAAAACCATAAAAACCCTAGAAGAAAACCTAGGCAATACCATTCAGGACATAGGCATGGGCAAGGACTTCATGTCTAAAACACCAAAAGCAATGCCAACAAAAGCCAAAATTGACAAATGGGATCTAATTAAACTCAAGAGCTTCTGCACAGCAAAAGAAACTACCATCAGAGTGAACAGGCAACCTACAGAATGGGAGAAAATTTTTGCAACCTACTCATCTGACAAAGGGTTAATATCCAGAATCCACAATGAACTCAAACAAATTTACAAGAAAAAAACAAACAACCCCATCCAAAAGTGGGCAAAGGATATGAACAGACACTTCTTAAAAGAAGACATTTATGCAGCCAAAAAACACATGAAAAAAAGCTCATCATCACTGGCCATCAGACAAATGCAGATCAAAACCACAATGAGATACCATCTCACACCAGTTAGAATGGCGATCATTAAAAAGTCAGGAAACAATAGGTGCTGGAGAGGATGTGGAGAAATAGGAACACTTTTACACTTTTGGTGGGACTCTAAACTAGTTCAACCATTGTGGAAGTCGGTGTGGCGATTCCTCAGGGATCTAGAACTAGAAATACCATTTGACCTAGCCATCCCATTACTGGGTATATACACAAAGGATTATAAATCATGCTGCTATAAAGACACATGCACACATATGTTTATTGCGGCACTATTCACAATAGCAAAGATTTGGAACCAACCTAAATGTCTAACAATGATAGACTGGATTAAGAAAATGTGGCACATATACACTATGGAATACTATGCAGCCTTAAAAAATGACGAATTCATGTCCTTTGTAGGGACATGGATGAAACTGGAAACCATCATTCTCAGCAAACTATTGCAAGGACAAAAAACCAAACACCACATGTTCTCACTCATAGGTGGGAATTGAACAATGAGAACACACAGACATAGGAAGGGGAACATCACACACCAGGGACTGTTGTGGGGTGGGGGGAATGGGGAGGGATAGCATTAGGAGATATACCTAATGCTAAATGACGAGTTAATGGGTGCAGCACACCAACATGGCACATGTATACATACATATGTAACAAACCTGCACATTGTGCACATGTACCCTAAAACTTAAAGTATAATAATAATAAAATTAAAAAAAAAGAAAGTATAAATACATGAAAAAAAATAACTGTCCCTTCTTTACTGTGGTCTGAAATTATTATATTAAAAGCTTAATTATTATAGAAATGATCTGGTTTGTAAAGTTTTAACATACCTACAAAGCCCATCCAGAAACCTATGTAGGACAAGTGTCTTTTTAATATTGTAGATTTTAAAAATTGCTTTTAAAATACCTAGTATGTTTATTGGTCCTTTCAGATTTTCCACCTTTTCTTGAACCAATATTAGCCCCTTATATTGTGCTAGAAATTCATCTATTTCTTCCAGCTTTCCAAAAAATATTGATATAGAATTGCAGATGATATTCTCTTAGAAGTCTCTTAATCTTTTCTATACTTTATGTCAGCCTTTTCATACCTAATATTGCTACCTTTTGTTTTTCCCTTTTTGTTAATCAGGATTCCCGGGGTTGATCTATTTTACCTTCCTTTTTAGGAGCATGTTTTTATTTATTTATCCTTTCTATTGTTTGTATTTTCTCTTTCATTAAATTTAGATTTTAGCTTAATTTCCTCCTACTTGTTTGCTTTCTTTTTGCTTATTTTATTTCTCTAACTTCAATGTATTATTTTACATATTAAAATTATACCTATTTTTAATACATTTTTTTCTTATCTATTCTAGTCTCTCACTTGAATAATAAACACAAGTTATGATTATGTTAGATATGGTTTATGTGTAGCTTTTCTTTGTAATATTTTTACTTTTGTCCTTTTTTTTCAAATTCTACAGGCTAAATTTTCATCCACTCATCATAACTTATAATTTCTCATTTGAACACCTGAATAATCTCTTTTGTGAGCTTTTAAAAAAGAATTAGTAAGCTTTCTGTATTTTTTAAGGCTATACATAACTATTTGGATTCTTTTAGCATTTCTTTTTCCTCTTTCAATACCCCCTCCCCAACTTCCCCTTTTTCTATGGTGTTGAAATGGGTCTCTATGGGAACATTCTTCATTTCTCCAGGATGTTTTTCATATCCTTAGATCTCAGCAATTAATGACACATTCAGTAACAGGGTGCTTGATGGCTGTAAACTTATCTTTGAGGAAATCTGTATCCCATTCTAGGGATGGATGGGAGAGGGGTTTGCCCACTCCCTTGTCTTACTCAAGACTGCATAGGATTTTGCTGGTAAATGTTGGAGTTTTTAGTGAGTGAGTCTGTGCTCTTTCCCACTGAACCTCTGGAGAGCAATGGAAAAAGCAATTGAATGAGCTTTCACTGTTTCCTTTCTAGTGGAAATGCTGAAAAGAAAGTATTTGTGGAGAGAAGGGAGAGAAGCTTGAGATCTGCCAACCAGTCCATCAGTCCTTGAATTACTGAGAAATCTGGATTCACTGTAGAATAAAAAGGCAGACCATTTATACTGGAAGAAAATAACTTATTGGGATAGATTTTGTTATACTTTGAAGTCTCTGAAAGCTATGGCCCAATTTATATTAATATTTTTGTCAGTTAAATATTTCTTCATATGATCAAGGTTGTGTTTATTCATCTTTGGCATCTGGCTCATTGCTTCTGCTAGTGGAAATTTAGTGGGTGACTTGCATGATCTGTTTCAACATAAATAACTAAAAGTCCATATTTGTTTCCAGAGGTAAACAAGTTGAATTCTTCAACTGAGTAGCCTCGAGTAGCCACCAAGCTGCAGCAAAGTGAACACATAGCTGATCCCTGAGACCAAGTGGGAGGGGGGTGGGTGTGCTATTGTCACTTGGCTCCAAATCCACTTGCCTATACTCTGCTTCCTAATGCTGGGGCTGTGATTCTGCAAAAACATATTTCTCTTTTGCCTGCTAGTTTTCTGTTAGGTCTGCTGATAGGAGGTGCTAGAGAAAAGACTAGAAGGCTGGAGGAGGGCTGTTCAGTTTGTTTCCTGTTGCTAACAGCATGGCCATAGCAATGCCCCTTCATCTTAGCAGTGCGGTTGGTTCAAGTCTCCAGCTTTTATTTTCACATTCTCAGAACCAGCCTCATTGCATCCCCTCAGAAGT
Source organism: Pan paniscus (assembly GCF_029289425.2). Taxonomy (NCBI): domain Eukaryota; kingdom Metazoa; phylum Chordata; class Mammalia; order Primates; family Hominidae; genus Pan; species Pan paniscus. The sequence continues at coordinate 109,083,713 of NC_073253.2, forward strand.
AGCAGCACCAGCCAGGGAGCACTGAGGTCTGAGTTGTAAGAAGTAAACTTGGCGTTATTCATACACACATGACATGTATTTTAAGTAAAGTTTATCACAGTTTGAGATCAATAATTTATCTTGCATGGAAGTGAGTAGAAAACTCTAAAACAAGAATTACTTTAGTAAATATTAAGGGAAAAGGGGGAAAGAGGGTTGTGGGATTCTGATATTAACATTCCTCTCTTTGAAAGTTGTTCAGCTGGTTGTGGAACACACACAATCAACCCAAGCTTTTAATACATTTGTTTGCTGATAGCTGCTAACAACTGTAGTGTTAGATTTCTTGGGTGATATTTTGTTATACTATGAAACAAATGCAACATTATAGCTGAAAATGAGTATAACATACAGAGTGAGAGGAAGAAGTGGATCTAGATTCAGAAACAAAATGCTCATACAGCTAAAAAAATGAACAGCATCAGTAATTCCACAGGCCAACCTCTATGTGGGAAATACTTGAATGAGGCACTGAGGTCCTTTAGGACTGCAAATCCTTCCCAGGAAGCATCTGGATAGCAGGGCCTTGCCTTTGAAGATAAAGCACTGGCCATCCTGTAACCCACATCCACGATGCCAGTGAGAGATCAGCAGAGGCACATAAACCTCAGTCCATCATGTGCTTGGGAATTTACATTATTATTGTTATTTAAAAAATAGTTTAAGCATTATTCTTTACAAATCAATTCTTTTTTACATCTTTCTTTATGTGTGAATACGGCAAGTCCACAAACTTGGACTTTGCCTAGTGCTTTTCCCTAATGACTGGGTACAGCTTATAATCACAGTGACGTTTGTCAGATGACAGCTTAAGGTTTTTATATAATTGGTGCATCTTGTTCTTCAGTATCTAGACTACTGTTGTGTTGAAGTGTTGCAACTTCAAAATTCTTCAGTTTTGTACATCAACAAACATAAGTATACATATATGTTTATTTAATAACCATTTGATGACTTTTCCAATTACCTTCCTTTCTTTTTTTTTTTTTTTTTTTTTTTTTTTTTTTTTTTTTGAGACGGAGTCTCGCTCTGTCCCCCAGGCTGGAGTGCAGTGGCGCAATCTCTCTCGGCTCACTGCAAGCTCCGCCTCCCGGGTTCACGCCATTCTCCTGCCTCAGCCTCCCGAGTAGCTAGGACTACAGGCGCCCACCACCACGCCCGGCTAATTTTTTGTATTTTTAGTAGAGACGGGGTTTCACCGTGTTAGCCAGGATGGTCTCGATCTCCTGACCTCGTGATCCACCCGTCTCGGCCTCCCAAAGTGCTGGGATTACAGGCGTGAGCCACCGCGCCCGGCCACCTTCCTTTCTTAATACATTGCTATAATCTCACTTTCCCATAGGACATGGTATTTGCAGGATTCTTTAGAATAATTTCAATTTTATTTCTTTGTAAATTAAACTTGGTGAAATTGATTATAAAATGTTCACTTTAACAAAAAACATCCAAATTCAATCTGTGCCATTATAGAAAGGACCATTCTGTGTTAGTCTCTTGGATCAACTTGAAGAGTACAAACTGACTGCCATCATTTGGCTAACTGGGTTATTTGTGTGGCTTATTCAGTGATGTCAGCATATCAGCTTATCTCTAGGTCTTGCTCCATTTCAGAGCCTGGGGAGTGATACCTCTGTTTCTGCATACTGACTCATCTAAATAGCTCAGGCCATGTGATTACTCTTGACATTTTTGGAAGATATATTTTGACTAATCCCTGCTTGTGGAGAATGTCTTGCTTATATGGATTTATTCGTCAACTAATGCAACAAATACGGTCAATTACTGCCATGCGCCAGGCACTAGGTGTAGTTCTGAACAGCAGTCAACACTATAGATAGAATTCCTGTGCCCATGGAGCTAATATTCTAGTGGAGAGGGATAAATGAGAAAGTAGTAAAAAGCATACTAAAAAGATGAATGATAATTGTAATACGTGCTTGGAAGGAAAATAGGGTCATGTGATAAAAACTGTGTGAGGGCAAGAAGTGGTCTGGGACATCTCTTTGAAGAGGTGTCATTTGAGCTGACGCCTGAAAATAAGGAATCAGTCATGCTGAAAACCCTGAAGGAAGAATGTTGTCATGTAGGCTGAAGAAAGAGCAAGCACTAAGGCACGGAGGCAGGATAGGAGCTTGGGATGCTCTGACAACAGGAAGTAGGATAGGAAGGTGGAGTAGAGGGAGAACAGTAAATAATAAATGTGAAGATTGTTTAGAAAGATATTGAATGTTATCTGTGGTAACCATGAGGTGAGAGCAAAGATATCATCAAGCGAATGAGGCAGGGAACAATCCTTTTCATCTTATGATATAGAGCTAATATTTCGTTATATAATTCCTTATGTAATTTCTCAGGGTGAATAGGACCAAAATTTTATTTTCTTAGACTTCAGTTCTATCAAATGAGAGAAGGTGAGAATAACTTGAAATGTGGTAATTTAATGTTCCAAAATAATGTTGGTAAAACTGACTTTATCTTCTTAATTTCAAAACAACAAAAATTGTTCTATGAATACATTGAGAAATAAATGCCATTGAATTGATGATATTAAATGATATTTGGGGATATTCTGGAATGGTGAAATGGTGAAAACTTGACGTGGCACTTACTTAGTAGCTGGGTGACCTTGGACTTTAATTCTTCAATTTAGGGGAAAAAGTCACTCATTCGTATAAATATGCACAATACCTTCTATTTGGATAACCATTTTTTAAAGGCCCTTAGTGGAAGTTATATATGTCACCTTATTTCATAACTCATGAATATATATAAGATGGAGAGAAATAGTCTCTCTGTATTTCAGGAGGAGGAATTAAAGGATTTAGTGTCCTATTGACTTAACCAAGTTAAAGACACTATGGTAGACACAGATCTTATTGTATCAACCCAATCTTATCAAACTTCAGTTTTATCACTAAATTTTAACTTTCTTAATTATTTTAATGTGTGCAGAGATTTAGCTGATAAAAAATCCAGGTGAGAAATTAAAATTTTTGCTTTGTTTTAACCTTGATAACAAAGTTTAAATAATGACACTAGATGATTGCTATTTCTGAGGTACTTACTTTACTCAAAGACTTAATATTTTCTTTCTTAACAGGATAATTAGATTTGTAGATATAAAATATGAGATATCCTTTAGTCTACTCAAGTTCAAGTTTTTCCGTTTCTAGTTGTTGTCTTATGGGAAACTTGGTTATCCAGTATGGCAACACCTCTTTCTGAAGTCAATGAAATCAAATGGTAACTTGACCTCCTGTTGGCTTGTCCATTCTGCTGTTGGCCTTTAAGAAACATCCCCACTGGCACTGCATAGCCTTCAGTGCCAGAGCCTTGCCTTACTCTGCGTAGATCTCTCTCTGTCTATGCTATTCCTCTCAACTCCTTTGGCTTCCCAACTGTGGCTTGTTTTATGAGTGCATTCATAGTTATTCAGTGCCCTGTTACCTTGACAGATGCTCCAGTCTGCCACGCAGCTATGACTTGGCTTTGCTTCTACCATACTGTTACCACCTGCCCCAACTCTCATCCTTTTCTTTCCTCAGATCTAATGGTAATCTCATGGCGGCTTCCAGTGATTGGGTAAAGGGAGCAGGAATTCTCAGTACAGTAGCAGAGCTAGTCATTCATTCATTAAGTACTTATAGGTTCTTACCATGTATTAAACATTCTGGGTCATTTAATGGCACATAAAACAAATATAGTCTTTGCTCTCTGAGAGCCTGTAGATAATTGGGAAACCATAAATTGAACAAGCACACAAGTAACATATATCATTACAAAGTACATGGGTGGGTAGAGGAGAGGATTACTCCAGAGGGAATAGCACAGATAACAGCCCTGAAGTGGGGTAGAGTAAGACTTGGTCTACAACAAGGACAGAGGCCAAGAAAGTGTGCAATGGTGAGCAGGGGAGAGAGAGCTGTGTTGTGCTATAGATTGTCCCCTGTATCCATTTCACCTCACTGTCAGTGAAGAAAACATGGAGTCTGTAAGCAAGGAGGTACTGAAGAAGGGCCAAGTACCCTGTCCAATGTAGTGTGGCATTCTTGGTGAGCCCTTACCTGTGGCCCTACCATGCCTTTGTTTTTTTCTGTTTGTGTGTGAGGCTTAACACAAATCTCCTACATGGGTATGTCTGGTTTGTTTTGTACCTCAAGCACCAGTTCCATCTCTCCACTGCCTTGTTTACCAGCTTGATAGCCCATTCTCCAAGTGTTGCTCTATCAGCCCAACCCATTTTCTAGAATTTCTTGGCTATGGCCTTGTTTTTCTAGACTCCTCCCACATATTTGTGTCTTTCTTCTCTAGCTTGGCATCCTCATGAGCTGCCCTCAGAAGAGTACCACTCTCCCTCTAGATTGCTTCAAATGGCATTTTGATTTGTCAGGAGAACGCTGACACTAACCTGACTCCAACTTTCCTGACATGTTACAAAGATAAACTCTATCTATCTATCTATCTATCTATCATCTATCTATCTATCTATCTATAATCTATCTACCTTTTTTTCTATACATCCAGCTATCTATCTCCTACTGAGAACTTAGGCAGGTTACTTAACCTGTCTGGGCCTCAATTCTGCCATCTATAAAAAAGTGATAATTGTCATACCTCACAAAGCTTTTAGGAGTCAGAAAAAAACATGTTATGTATTTAGTATATTGAAGGTACATGATAGGCATTTATTAAGGTATTTTTTTAAGGACTGGTCATTTTATAGGTTGTGTTTTGATTCCTACTTTCTTTGCTCAACCTATTTTTTTAAATAAGATTTTTTTAAAATAAGATTTTTATTTGTATTTTTTAAACTTTTATTTTAGGCTCGGGATAAATGTGCAGATTTGTTATATAGGTAAATTGAGTGTCATGAGGGTTTAGTGTACAGATTATTTCATCACCCAAGTGATAAGCATACCACCTGATAGGTAGTTTTTAAATCCTCACTATCTTCCTTCCTTCCACCTTTGAGTAGGCCCCAGTGTCTATTGTTCCCTTCTTTGTGTCCATGTGTGCCCAATGTTTAGCTCCCACTTATAGGTAAGAATATGTGGTATTTGGTTTTCTATTTCTGTGTTTGCTTGCTTAGGACAATGGCCTCTAACTCCATACATGTTGGAGTTTCGAAGGACATTATCTCATTCTCTTTTATGGCTGTGTAGTATTCCCTGGTGTATATGTACCATATTTTCTTTATCTAGTCTACCACTGATGGGCATTTAGATTGATTCCATGTCTTTGCTATTGTGAATAGTGCTGCAATGAACATTTGTGTGCATGTGTCCTTATGGTAGAGTAATTTATATTCCTTTCGGTATATGCCCAATAATGGGATTGCTGGGTTGAATGGCAGTTCTGTTTCTCAAGTTTTTTGAGAAATTGCCAAACTGCTTTCCAGGATGGCTGAAGTAATTTACATTCTCACCAGCAGTGTATAATTGTTACCTTTTTCTCTGCAACCTTGCCAGCATCTGTTTTTTTTTTTTTTTGACTTTTAAATACTAGCCATTCTGACTGGTATGAGATGGCATCTCGTTGTGATTTTTATTTGCATTTCTCTGATTAGTGATGTTGAGTATTCTTTCACAGGTTTTTTGGCCACTTGTACATCTTCTTTTGAATAGTGTCTGTTCAGGTCCTTTGCTCACTTTTTAATGTGGTTGTTTTTTGCTTGTTAATTTGTTTAAGTTCCTTATAGATTCTTAGTATTAGACCTTTGATGAATACATAGTTTGCAAATATTTTCTTCCATTCTGTAGGTTGTTTGTTCACTCTGTTAACAGTTTCTTTTGCTGTGCAGAAGCTCTTTAGTTTAATTAGGTTCCATTTGTCAATTTTTTGTTTTGTTGTATTTGCTTTTGGTGTCTTTATCATGAAATCTTTGTCAGGTCCTATGTCTAGAATGGTATTTTCTAGGTTATCTTCCAGGGTTTTTATAGTTTAGGTTTACATTTAAGTCTTCAATCCATCTGGAGTTGAATTTTGTATATAGTGTAAGGAAAGGGTCTAGTTTCAATCTTCTGCATGTGGTTATCAGTTATCCCAGCACCATGGGGAGTCCTTTCCCCATTGCTTCTTTATGTCAACCTTGTCAAAGGTCAGATGTCAACCAGCTATTTTAAAAGCCATATTTCCTTACTATAATTTGTATGACTGCCTTATACATTCCTTGACGTAATCTGTTTGTATATAGACAATAATTTGTATTATTGTTTCATTCTTTTAAAGGACAATTTTATATGATATTGATTTAGACCTATTCTGGAAAGTATTTTGTGACAGCAGATTGTAGTTCACTAAGCACTCCAGCATTAAAATTGAACTGTTGTTCTCTATAGTATTACCTAGAAGAATTACAGGATGTGGTCTAAAATAACTAAACAAAATATGATTTACATTCTATGTAGGTATAATTGAGGACTTATGGTTTATTCTTCAACACATAAATAGTTTGCAAGTCATCAGTTCTACCTTCACAGCAAGAAAAAAGCTACACACTGAAAATCAAAACATCATGAGAAAATTGAGGTCTCAGGATAAACTGCTACTGGATAAATTGGAGAGACAGGCAAGTGAAGATTGCAGATTGGTTTTGCTAAAGCATAAGTTGCTGGAGCCAGTAGCTGGTAGGAACACTTAAACAGCAGCTTCAAGGGACTGCTAGAGGCTGTGTGTAGAATAGCCTGAGAATTTAAAACTGCAGCTTGTGTGGGTTTGTACCTTAAGCAGTCCCACCAGGTTCTCATGGCGAAGATCAGAGAAAAAAACCCCTGTGTTTGGGCAGGGGGTGAGGAAAAATAATTATTTGGGGATAAATCCAGAGCATTCTCTATTAACAAAGGCCTATCCAGAAGGAGAATACGTTCAGCAGAGTCTTATTTGATGTGGGGGAAGAAAAATTACCCGAAGTAAAAGCACCAGAACACAGGCTCACCAAAGCCTGAGACCTAACCACAGGAGAATAGAACACTTTTCCTCCCTACATACCTTACTATCACATCAACAGGGCTCCTGGATAATAATGAGATTACAGCTGAATGTAATGCAAAGCTCAGACTCTAGTTAAGAAGAAGTTTTTAGAGAAAGCCAAAGACAACAGTAACATCAAAAACAGGGACACTAGAGAAAATTTTAGCCTCTGACACCTACAGCTATAGCAAACATGAAACAGCCTAACTCCTAGCCTGATAAACATAACACCTCACACTGAAGATCTATCCACCTTAGCTCCTATTACCAGATACCTTATGTACAACTTTCAACAGAAAAACTACAAATTATACTAAAAGGTAAGAAAAATCACAACCTGAAGAGAAAAAGCAAGTACTGGAACTAGACTCAGCTATGGCAGAACTTTTGGAATCATCAGATAATAAATTTAAAATAACTGTAATTAATATGCTAAAGAATTTAATGGAAAAAATAAACAACATGCAAGAACAGATGAACAATAAACTAAGAATCAAAAGGAAATGCCAAAATCAAAAACACTGTGACAAAATTGAAGAATGCTTTTGATGGGCTCATGAGCAGACTGGACATGCTGAGGACAGAATAAATGAGATTGAAAATAATTCAGTAGAAACTTCCCAAACTGAAAAACAAACAGAAAAAAGAATGAAAAAATATGCAGGCTATCCAAGAACTATGGGACAATTACAAAAGGTTTAGCATAGGCATCATAGGAACACCAGAGGAAAAGAAAATGAGAAAGGTACAGAAAAAATATTTGAAGTAGTAGCAGCTGCGGATTTTCTAAAATTAATGACAGAAACCAAACCATAAAGTCAGGAAGCTCAGGGAACAAGAAGAAGGACAAATCCTTAAAAAATAAAATCTATATCTGGACATTTTATATTTAGGTTGCAGAAAACCAAAGACAGAAAATTTTGAATGAGCCCTAGCGTATATGCAGAGGAACCTTATCTTTAGAGGAGCAAAGATATGAATTACATCAGACTTCTCCTCAGAAACTATGCAATGAAAATCAGGGAATGAAATATTTAACGTGTTGAAAGAAAAAGTTATCAACCTAGAATTTTGTATCTAGTGAAATTATTCTTCACATGTGAAGGAGAAATCGAGGCTTTCTTGGACAAAAACTGAGGAAATGTGTCAGTAGTATACCTGCCTTGCAAGAAATATCTAAATAAATTTTTTTGAAAAAAAGAAAATGATATAAGTCAGAAATGTGGATCTCTATAAAGAAATGAAGGGTTTTAGAGAGGGAATAAATGAAGGTAAAATAAAATCTTTATTTTTCTTAATCATATCTGAGCTAGTAGATAACTGTCCAAAATAATTATAGCAATAATGTATTGGGTAAGTATAGCTGATGGGTAAGGGAAAGAATGACAGCCATGTTACAAGGGATTGGAGGATGGAATTGTGAATACTCTGTTATAAGGTACCACCCATTCAGTATTATTTGAAAGTGAACTTAGGTTAGTTGCAAAAAAAAAAAAGTATATAATGCAAACTCTTGGGCAACCACTAGAACCAAACCAAGCCAAACAAAAAAGAAAGAAAAAGCAGTAAACATAATTCAGATGATTTAATTTTATTTGATACTCATACATGAAAAGTAGTTTTAAATTTAAGCTTGAGCCCTTATAAGAGTGAGTCTACATTGGGCTGTGGGAATATGAGGCACCCAGCTTTGGAGGGCTGGGGTCTTGTCTGCACAATTCTCTTAGTGTGCTGTGCTGATGTCACTTAACCCAGCTGGGCTGTGTTTCCTCATTCACCCATACGGACACAGCATTACCTGCTTCGCAGTGCTGTTGTCTGGCTTAAGTGAAATAACAGATATTTAAGGGTTTTGGAATTCTAGTACTCATTTCAATTCCCTTTTTCATTTTATAACCTTTTTTTAAAAAAAACCATTTTTTCAGGCAATGGAAAAACCTTAATAAATAAGCACTAAACTTTATATCTATAAGTGTGCTAAGCAAATGTTAGTTTTTACCCTTAGAAAGCTAAATATGGAAGCAATTTTAATGGAAGAAATGGAATATTTTGTCTGGAGGGTTTTTGCCATCCTTTACTCCCTGAGTTTTAGGTTATAAATATTAAGGGTCCTGTGGTCTAATATGCTACTTGTTGGCTTTACTTTAAAAGTGTTGCTTCTCATTTCCTCATGAAATACGTGATGAGAGTTCAAATGGGATCTAAAATATGTATTCACTGAGATTTCAAAGGTAAATTCTTCACTTCTCAAAGTGAATCGGTAATAACTATACTAGTTGTTTGGTTTGGTTTTGTTTTGTTTCAACTGTTAATGGAAATAAAATCTTCCAAAGAGTATGTATTAGTCATAAACACATAGTCATCCTACCCCGTTAGAAATGTACTTTGTTTCTTGATTATGGTGATGATATCACAAAGCCATTTGGGTCCTTGAAGAGGATTCAAATTTGCATTTCCAAGCACTGACTATAAGCAGAAGGGACCATTCACTGAGAAGTTCACAGACTGCACCTAGAAGGCAGTGCATTGAGAGGGTGAAGGAGGACATGGTATGGTAGGTAGGTTAAACTTGCTGCTTATCTAGTCAGTTTTAAAGTCAGAGCTCATGCTGCCCACAGCCATTACATTACTTTCATCTCTGTCTTTTCAGTGAAGAAAATTAGGTAGGGAATAACCTGGAGCAGGGCAGAGCTGCTCTGCTGTTGCTATCAGATGTGAGCACACAGAGAACTGCCAAAGGAGGAAAGTCTAGAGATACCAGGAGATGATGCCAGGTACTTTAGTCATAGTGTCAATGAAGGAATTTGATATTATATAAAGGAAATGTGTATATAAAGCTGGCCCCACTCAACACCAGGGGGTATTAAGGTATACTGAGGGAAATATTGTGAAGAATTGGGGAATGTCTATGGCCAATCTCATGGCTTTGAACTCTCACAGAGTTCAAAATGAGCACAGATATGGAGCCTGTGGGAGTGAAAAGAGAGGGAAGATTTTAAATAATACTATTTTGTAATTTTAAAGTTAAGAAGCTGTTGATGTTATTTTTAACTACATAGACACCTCATTTTAAGAAATGCTAGTGTGACTGAATTAAGTCCATGGTTTTTCATATGGTTTTGTTTTGTTTTGAGATGGAGTCTCACTCTGTCTCCGAGGCTGGAGTGCAGTGATGCGATCTCGGCTCACTGCAAGCTCCACCTCCTGGGTCCACACATTCTCCTGCCTCAGCCTCCCGAGTAGCTGGGACTACAGGCACCTGCCGCCACACCTGGCTAATATTTTGTATTTTTAGTAGAGACAGGGTTCCACTGTGTTAGCCAGGATGGTCTCGATATCCTGACCTCGTGATCCACCCGCCTCGGCCTCCCAAAGTGCTGGGATTATAGGTGTGAGCCACCGTGCCCAGCCAAGTCCATGGTTTTTAATGTTCAATGACTTAAACTTATAGGCATTGATTATAGGATAAACTAACAGCCAGAGTCAGGTACTTAGGAAATAATTATAAAGCCCCTTTTAGGATAGTTTCTAAAATCAGCGCATGGAAACATGGTGTTCATGGGATGCACTCAACTTTTTGTTAACAGAGAAAGCATCCCATGTCATAAATGCAGATCTAAATGCTGGAGCATGGTGTAATACAAAAAAAAATTAGCCGGGCGTGGTAGCGGGCGCCTGTAGTCCCAGCTACTCGGGAGGCTGAGGCAGGAGAATGGCGTGAACCCGGGAGGCGGAGCTTGCAGTGAGCCGAGATCGCGCCACTGCACTCCAGCCTGGGCGACAGAGCGAGACTCCGTCTCAAAAAAAAAAAAAAAAAAAAAAAAAACTCTGCCCAAGGGCTGCAGGTCTGTAACGATTACAAAATCCTCTGGATCTACACCATGATCCTACATGCTAGCTTCCTGATAAGATAATCTCCACAGTTTTTAAAGCAGCCTCCCACACAACAGGAGAATTATCTGGACACAAGACGTAATCAGACTCAAGACATAGTCTCCTCTATTGACAATACATCAACTTCCAAGGTGCAGAGTTCTTCTCTAGGCTTCAATGACAAGATTCCTTTCTAGGGGCAAAGAGGAGTTCAAGGTCAGCTTATGTAGTTAGGCTCTTGTTGCTTCTTTACATCTGGATACTTGAAATATAAAATGGATTCAAGCAGCCAGTGGTGGGCAGCTGGTGCCTGTCCTCTTCCATGTGGTTTTCTCTTGGTGTGCTCTGATTCCGTGGGGAGGAGGGGGCAGCTTGCGCAGTGGCTTCTCTGGGGCTTTCCTTCTCACTCCTCCCAGGAAATCATAATACTTCTGTCAATTAAAGGTAGTTTCAAAACCTCCTTAAAACCTATTCTGCTATTTTTTTTTTTTCACCAAGACCCGAATAACCTCAAGTTGTCAAGCTGGCCAATGATTTGTCATCCTCCTCTCATAATGTCTTCTTGCTATCCTGTTTCTCCTCTTATTTTAATCTCTTGTCAAAACTGAGGCCTGCCAATCAATTCCTCTCGAACTTATTCTGTCAGTCAGCTTTCTTCTTTAGTCTGGATGAAATCTAATTTGTGTTTGAATGTACATCTTGTAGAACTTGTATTTTTATACCCTCCTCACTCTTCTATTATAAACCAGGTCTTGGAAAAGCCAATTATCTATACCTACTCAGTTTTCTATATACAGCCTAAATTAATATGAACCAATATGCTGAATCATAACTGTTTTCAAAAAAATGATGTATCAGTAGTTTGGTGGAATATTTTCTTCCATCATGCCAGTTCAGGCTTCTAATGAAGGTTTGGATTTATTTTTCCTGAACTGTAATCTACAGCCTTAATTACAAGTGAATGCTGTATCATTTTCTTTCGCCTTGCTTGTGGCAGAGTGATGTTTGCTGTCTGCAGCAGTAAAATCACAGGGGAATTTTTCTCTGCTTTGAACAGCAGCAAGATTAGGAAAGGAACCCACATGCTTCCCATATTTCAGGAAAAAGGAAGAGGGACATTTTACCAGACCAAGTTTTTATATCAACATTGGAACAGTGTTCATTATAAAGAATTTTTGTAGTATTTTAAAGTTATTTTCTTTCTCAAATAATGTTAGAGAATATATCACGCACTCAGGAAGCTGCCATCTGTCTTCTCTGGCTTTATGAGCTGTGTTGGTTGCTCAGCTGTTCCCAACAACAGGTGATCACTCTCAGGTGATTTTAACAACATTCCCTTGCATATAAAGTCTTCGGTGGCATGGGAAATTGGCGACTAAGAGACTATTTGTGGCTTAACCTTTCTGGTCATAGAGTGGAAAGAGCAAAAGACTGAGAAGGTAGGAAATGGAGTCTTTTATTACACCTGTCACTAAAAAACTGTGTGACCTTGGGCAAGGCATTCAGCTTTTTTGAGCCACGGGTTTCATATCTGTAAGAGATTCAGAATCCTCTAGAATTCCAAAATTGTTATGCCATTCATTAGAAAGGGTTGATTTTGTTCTTCAGATCGTGTACAGAGGATCTTTTGTTGAGTAGAGGACTTTAAAATGGCCTCATCTACTTTCCAATAGAAATGGCTTTCTAAATATATACTGGCCAAATTTTGGTGAACTCTTTCTCTGTGTCAGCCTGCTCCATTCTTTAAATCTTATTGAGAATGAAATTTATTTCTTAATAATTGCAATGTCTAAACAATATTTAAATATTACGACATTGCTTTCAGCCTCTATCTCAAGTGGAGGGTTTCAATGCTCCCAGCCTGTAGCTCGGCCTCTGCAGGGGATTTTCTGATTATGGATCCTGGTGGTCTCTTTTTATGATCTTTTCTGGGCATGAGAAGGCAGAATTGATAGTTTAAAGTAGAAGTCTGTTTCCCTTCCCCTGCACTTAAACCCTTTAGGCAAACACCATCCAAGACAGCCTTTATTGACAAGCAAGGGAATTCACCCCTCTCAAAATAGAGTAAGCGGAAAAATACTCACTAGGGCAATAATATCAAACTTTTTTTTCTCACATATTCAGTAAAAGAATTCTAAACATTTATGTAACTCCTTTCCCACCAACATTTTTAAGTTGGTAACTCTTTTCTTTGATCTATTTATATAGTTGAAAAGAATTAGAATTTCTGGTGCACTGTAAATGTAGCCTAGCCTAGCCCAGCCTAGCCCCGCCCCGCCCCGCCCAGCCCAGCCCAGCCCAGCCCAGCCTAGCCCAGCCCAGCCTAGCCTAGCCTAGCCTAGATTCAAGATCAACACCCATAGCCTAAAAAATCCCAAACATACAACTGAACTCCTTACACTCAGTTGGACCAATCTATTACCCTATAGAAGAGCTAATGTTAGTATAAGTAACATGAAAACATTCTCCTCCGCATAAGCCTACATCAGACCAAAATATTAACCTGACAATTAACAGCCCAATATCTACAAACAACCAACAAGCCATTATTACCCCCACTGTTAACCCAACACAGGCATGCCCACAAGGAAAGGTTAAAAAAAGTAAAAGGAACTCGGCAAATCTTACCCGGCCTGTTTACCAAAAACATCACCTCTAGCATCATCAGTATTAGAGGCACCGCCTGCCCGGTGACATATGTTTAACAGCCGCGGTACCCTAACCGTGCAAAGGTAGCATAATCACTTGTTCCTTAAATAGGGACTTGTATGAATGGCTCCACGAGGGTTCAGCTGTCTCTTACTTTCAACCAGTGAAATTGACCTACCGTGAAGAGGCGGGCATAACAGCGCAATCCTATTCCAGAGTCCATATCAACAATAGGGTTTACGACCTCGATGTTGGATCAGGACATCCCGATGGTGCAGCCGCTATTAAAGGTTCGTTTGTTCAACGATTAAAGTCCTACGTGATCTGAGTTCAGACCGGAGTAATCCAGGTCGGTTTCTATCTGTTCTAAATTTCTCCCCGTACGAAAGGACAAGAGAAATAAGGCCTACTTCACAAAGCGCCTTCCCCCATAAATGATATCATCTCAATTTAATACCACACCAATACCCACCCAAGAACAGGGTTTGTTAAGATGGCAGAGCCCGGTAATCGCATAAAACTTAAAACTTTATAATCAGAGGTTCAATTCCTCTTCTTAACAATATACCCATGACCAACCTCCTACTCCTCATTGTACCTATCCTAATCGCAATAGCATTCCTAATGCTAACCGAACGAAAAATTCTAGGCTACATACAACTACGCAAAGGCCCCAACATTGTAGATCCCTACGGACTACTACAGCCTTTCGCTGACGCCATAAAACTCTTCACTAAAGAACCCCTAAAACCCTCCACTTCAACCATCACCCTCTACATCACCGCCCCAACCTTAGCCCTCACCATCGCCCTCCTACTATGAACTCCCCTCCCCATGCCTAACCCCCTAGTCAACCTTAACTTAGGCCTCCTATTTATCCTAGCCACCTCTAGCCTAGCCGTTTACTCAATCCTCTGATCAGGGTGAGCATCAAACTCAAACTACGCCTTGATCGGCGCATTACGAGCAGTAGCCCAAACAATCTCATATGAAGTCACTCTAGCCATTATTCTATTATCAACACTACTAATAAGTGGTTCCTTCAACCTCTCTACCCTTATCACAACACAAGAGCACCTCTGACTAATCCTGCCATCATGACCCTTGGCCATAATATGATTTATCTCTACACTAGCAGAAACCAACCGAACCCCCTTCGACCTTACTGAAGGAGAATCTGAATTAGTCTCAGGCTTTAACATCGAATATGCCACAGGCCCCTTTGCCCTATTTTTCATGGCCGAATACATAAACATTATTATAATAAATACCCTCACCACTACAATCTTCCTAGGAACAACATACAATGCACACTCCCCTGAACTCTACACGACATATTTTGTCACCAAAGCTCTACTTCTAACCTCCCTGTTCCTATGAATTCGAACAGCATATCCCCGATTTCGCTACGACCAACTCATACACCTCCTATGAAAAAACTTCCTACCACTCACCCTAGCATCACTCATGTGATACATCTCCATACCCACTACAATCTCCAGCATTCCCCCTCAAACCTAAGAAATATGTCTGATAAAAGAATTACTTCGATAGAGTAAATAATAGGAGTTCAAATCCCCTTATTTCTAGGACTATGAGAATCGAACCCATCCCTGAGAATCCAAAATTCTCCGTGCCACCTATCACACCCCATCCTAAAGTAAGGTCAGCTAAATAAGCTATCGGGCCCATACCCCGAAAATGTTGGTTATACCCTTCCCGTACTAATTAATCCCCTAGCCCAACCCATCATCTACTCTACCATCTTTGCAGGCACACTCATTACAGCGCTAAGCTCACACTGATTTTTTACCTGAGTAGGCCTAGAAATAAACATGCTAGCTTTTATCCCAGTTCTAACCAAAAAAATAAGCCCTCGCTCCACAGAAGCTGCCATCAAATATTTTCTCACACAAGCAACCACGTCCATAATTCTCCTAATAGCTGTCCTCTCCAACAACATATTCTCCGGACAATGAACCATAACCAATACTACTAATCAGTGCTCATCATTAATAATTATAATAGCCATGGCAATAAAACTAGGAATAGCCCCCTTTCGCTTCTGAGTTCCAGAAGTTACCCAAGGCACCCCCCTAATATCCGGCCTACTCCTCCTCACATGACAAAAATTAGCCCCCATCTCAATTATATACCAAATTTCTTCATCACTGAACGTAAACCTTCTCCTCACTCTTTCAATCTTATCCATTATAGCAGGCAGCTGAGGTGGACTAAACCAAACCCAGCTGCACAAAATCCTAGCATACTCCTCAATCACCCACATAGGCTGAATACTAGCAGTTCTACCATACAACCCCAACATAACCATTCTTAATTTAACTATTTACATCACCCTAACTACTACCGCATTTCTGTTACTCAAACTCCAGCACCACAACCTTACTACTATCTCGCACCTGAAACAAGCTAACATGATTAACTCCTCTAATTCCATCCACCCTCCTCTCCCTAGGAGGCCTACCCCCACTAACCGGCTTCTTGCCCAAATGAATTATCATTGAAGAATTCACAAAAAACAATAGCCTCATTATCCCCACCATCATGGCCATTATCACTCTCCTCAACCTCTATTTCTACCTACGCCTAATCTATTCCACCTCAATTACACTACTTCCTATATCCAACAACTTAAAAATAAAATGACAATTCGAACATACAAAACCCACCCCCTTCCTCCCTACACTCATTATCCTTACCACACTGCTTCTACCCATCTCCCTAGCCTAGCCTAGCCTAGCCTAAACTGTCAAAGGCCCACAGTTGTCAACCGCTGCCCACTTCGACACCTAACGGCATTTCGGAACATTCCACAAGATGGCGCCCTTGCTTTCCAAGGCCAGCCTAGCCTAGCCTAGAGCCTAGCCAGTAACTGTCAAAGGCCCACAGTTGTCAATCGCTGCCCACTTCGACATCTAACGGCATTCCGGAACATTCCACAATATGGCGCCCTTGCTTTCCAATCTTCGGGCTACGGGCGGAGGACGCCTTGCCAGGACGTCGACCTCGCTCTGCAAGGTTCAGGGGCCGAGCTCAGACAGAGGCTCGCTCTAGGGCGATGGGCGGGGGCCAGACGGGCCTCGAGTGGGATCCTGGCACGGTTGGCCGATCGGCCCGGGATCCCGGCTGCGGGCCCGTGTCTGCCCTAGCGCGATGCAGCGATGGGCTCGAATGCCCGGCTCCACGAATCCCGGCCTTTCACCCGCACGGCCTCTCGGCACTGCCCCAGCTAGACACCAGCGAGCTCGTCACAGCGCGGGCAGGCACTGCGGGGCAGCTGCAAACGAGCCCTGTCATACGGCCGGAGGAGGTCTCGCCTGCCCTTGCGGCGGGCTCCGGGCACCCTGATACCTTGACACAGAACCACTGACTCCCTAGGAATGAACTCGTTACTTTAGTCATACCAATAGAGTATCCACTCTCCAGTCTCTCTTTTACAACAATAAGATTTTAGGTTTGTTACAAAATTATGCAAAGTCAGACTTTTTCCATGTTATTACAGTTTATTATACCCACTCTTCTAGTGGTTTTCAAACTATGTTAAGAATCTTTTGGAAAAACTGATTTTAAATGCAAATTCCTGCAGCCAGCTCCCAAGATTCTGATTAAGTCTGGGTGAAGCTCAAAAATGTATTTTAAAAACAACCGCAGCTGGTTTCTGACTGAAGGCAAAACCACCACTCAGAATCACCACTTAAAACCAATGAAGGGTGGAGCAAATTTAGCTCCTCTTTCTTGATGACCACGTTGGCACCTCTGTGAGTTAGTTTAAGAGACAACATCTGTGTTTCACTCTCTCCTTACGTAAGCAAAATACTAAGCCTAAAAAGACGTCCTTCAGTATTCTAACAATTTGTGAAAATGCATGGTTATTCAAGAATATTGTCTGAACTTTATTTTATATGCATTATCTTAAAGCAATAGGGGAAAACATGCAAAATACATTAAACGTCAAGTAAGGTAACCTCTAGTTTAAATTTTTTTTAAAGGAAAAAAAGGTCTTTCTATTAAACTGTGTGAGAATTAACTTTAGGTAATTAGACTTGGTTCTTAAAGTCAACACTGGCTTGTTTTGGAAAGAAATCAATGAGGTTGTGGTAAGGATTAAAGCTCTTTATTTTTATTTTTGGCATATCCACTTGTCCCAGCATGCCTTCTCCACTGAATTACCCTCTAATCTTAGTCAAAACGAATTATTCATGTAGGTCTATTTCTGAACTCTGTTCAATTGATCTATGTGCCAAATCTTTCCCAATGCCAAACTATCTTGATTAATGTAGCTTTTTCACAATTCAGATAGTGTAAGTCCTTCAACTGTGTGTGTTTGTGTGTTTTATTTTTCCAAAATTGTTTTGGCTATTCTAAGTCCTTTACATTTTACATACATTTTGGAATCAACTTTTAAATATTCACAAAAACAGCTTCCTGGGACTTGGATTGAAACTTTGAATCCACAGATCCATTTGTGGAGAATTGACCACTACGCTGAATCTTTCAATTCATGAACATAATATATCTCTCTATTTATTTAGGTCTTTAAAATTTCTTACAAAAATCTTTGCTTTTTGGTATAAAGTTTTCATATATTTTGTTAATTGAATCTCAACTATTTCTTGTTTATTTTTTAAAAATGATCTTGCTTGTATTATAACCAGTATTTTAAAATTTTCCATTTTAAATCAATTTTTGCTCATGTATAGAAATACTATTGATTTTTTTGTATTGGTTTAGCATCTTGTGACTTTGCTAAACTCACATAATAGATGGATGGAAAGTTTTTCTAGACTTGTTGGTATTTTCTATATGTCTTTATTTTTTCTTGCCTTATTATATTGACTGGAACCTCTAATACAATGTTAAATAGAAATATTAAAAGCAGACATCATCTTCTTCCTGCTCTTAGGGAAAGCAAGTTCAGTCTTTCACCATTAATTATGTTATTAACTGTAGTTTTTTTAAAAGTCAGTCTTTATGAAATAGAGGCAGTTCCTTTCTATTCCTAGTTTGCTGAGAGATTTTTTTACCACAATGGGTATAAAATTTTGCCAAATACTTTTTCTGCATCTATTGAGAGGTTTCCCTTGGTTTTACGTTGCATATATATTTTATATTGGTGTTGATGATCTACCAGCTTTGTTCTGGTAGGAGAAATCACTTTCTGATATGAAGGGAAATTTTAAAAACTGAGCTATCATATATGATCTAAAAAAAGACCTTTGTGTTACATAGTATTTCTCTCTGATATGCTTCATGGCTTTGAATTATTATAATAAACAGGTCAATTCTTGAGTTTTTTCTTTTATTTATGCTAATGCTTTGCGTTAGGAATCAATGAGATTGGCTTATCTAAATTTATTACTGTCATTCTTCTAGGCAAAGTAATGAACGGTAGTCTTTCTTTGCAGGAAAGGAAAAGAGAATTTATCTTGATTGAGAATTCGCTGTTCTCAGGTAGTCTCTTTGCATACAGCGTATCATTTAAATTTGTTCATACAACATACCTGGTATCTAAGAGACATCTTCAGTTTTCAAAGAAATGTACTTACTCGTACAATGAATCAAATTTATGCATTTTTTAAATTTTAAAAACAATGTTAAAACATGACACATTATTTGACAAATGAAGAAGTGAATCCCTTGTCATCTCAGCACTCCTATGCAGTCACTATTTTTAGAAATTGATGTTGATTTTTCTGTCTAAACATCTACAGTACCAATACGCAGAGCCATTTTTAAGTGCTTATATATAATTTTTAAATACTTACCATTTAATTAAGTGTGTGTAGGGAGGAAGTGTAGGTAAAACATCTGGTACAATATGCACCAATAAATGACAGCTATCATTATCATTATTATTGCCATTTTGTGTCTTAATCATAATATGGTCTTCTCAAGGATGTAGACAATGTTCCCTACATCTTTTGTAATCTCCAATAGTAGTCATTGCAATGCTGAACACAAGGAGGTAAGGGTTGTTTTTTTGTTTTTTGAGACAGTCTTGCTCTGTCTCCCAGGCTGGAGTGCAGTGGCACAATCTTGGCTCGCTGCAACCTCAGCCTCCCAGGTTCAAGCGATTCTCCTGCTTCAGCCTCCTGAGTAGCTACAGGCATGTGCCACCACACCCGGCGAATATTTTGTGTTTTTTTTTTAGTAGAGACGGGGTTTTACCATGTTGGCCAGGCTGGTCTTGAACTCCTGACCTCAAATGATCCTCCCGCCTCGGCCTCCTAAAGTGCTGGGATTACAGGCGTGAGCCACCGCTCCCAGCCTGAGGTAAGGGTTTTAAGAAATACTTTTTGGCTCATTGGCTGGTTGATGAACTAGCCCAGGACCTTTGTTTGGCAGAGCAGGACCACTATCTGTCCAGGCTTGGCATGAAGGAGAAATGAGAAAGACTGAAATACTCTGGTGATGGCAACAAACAGAATTTTGGAGCACATAATATTGCCTCTTGCTTAGAATATTTAGTTGCAGGACAGAGGAAATGCTCAGTTACTTATAGGAACAGAGCATTATAGTTTGTGGCTTAGTGCAGAATATTGGGTGCATAATATATTCTAAAGGTTTAATTGACAATTTAAAAACATTCTCCACTTTAAAAACATCATTTAGAGATAAAAGAGAAAAGTACTTGTTAAAAAATCAGTTATTCTAGATTGTTATATTCTTTCCTTACCTTTTCCAAAGTATTGATTCATTTATTAGCACTTTTGCAAATAAATTTAAAATACATTTAGTTCTTCCATGATTTTAATGGCTCTGTAAAATTTCCATTAAGATCAATGATAAACTACATGATGGATATTAGGATCAGTAGTCCAAAAAACGATTAGGTTCAGGGTCTAAGTATATCATATTATATGTTATGCAACCTCTTTAACATTTTGATTTTGGTAAAACCGTGGTTAATGATAAATATTATAAACATTTTTACTGGATACATTGCACTGGAGGGAAAATGAGCTTATATGGGTAATGCAGCAGGCTGCAGAATGTATGCAGACAGAGTCGTGGAAATTATTCTGTTTCCTGTTTTCAGAAAATATATGACCTTATCTCTTGAGGTTTTTATATCAGCTGAAAGAGACACCTCTCTTCCCTAGCCTCTAAATTATTGTTCTAGTCCAGGCTAACTACCCCATTTCACATTTTCTCAGCTCTGGATCCTTTAAAAATATGTAAATTATTCTTAGCCTGGTGTTATATTTAATTTTGTGGCTACTTCATAGTACTTCCTAAGTTACTAGGCACATGTAATAATAACTACAACCATACTTAATTGAGCACATATGCCAGGTTTGATATTCAATATTTAATTCATCTTAAAACGGTTTTCAAGTGAACTTAGTCCCATTTTATAAATGAGGACACTGAGGCTGAGAGAGTTTAAATAACTTCCTCAAGCCAAGTGGTAGATGAAGGATTTGAACCCAGGCTTTAATGTGTTTACTTTCATTCAAGTATATTCATTTGAGTATATTTCAGATGAGATCTTGATGGTTCTCTGTGTTCTTGTATGTTAAATTAAAGTTGAACAATATAATTTCCAAGATTTTTCCGTGTCTTGATAATTTATAAATTTTATGAATTCTACGATTAATCACAATCTTGCAAAGAAATATGATTTTTGGCATCCATACTCTTGATTTAGATACACTCCATCCAGGTGGGTTATCTTTAAAACAAAAAGTGCTTTACTCACATGTGAATATGTATATATGTGTACATACAAACATAGGTAGATGTGATATCTTCTTTAGTGTTCAGTATTTACAAGCTTAATGAAGATTTTAGAAATTGTGAGGTATAAAAACCCCTAGAAATATGCCACTAACAGGTTTCTTTGAAAATATAGAAAATGTTTTGATTATTGTTTGGTAATTGACATTACAGAGATTAGGTATTTTTCCCAAGTGGTTGAACAAATAGATGTACTGTCATTAATGATTAGTTCTATTAACTGGATTGATAGTCTTTTCTAAGGGCCCACATTTAAATACTCTAATTAAAAAAAACTAATTTATTTCAACAAATCACTATTAAGTGAATCTCAAGTTTTCTAGAATCACGAACTGTTGAGTTTACTTTGGTGGAGGAAGGCAGTGTATCCTGGGAACTGAAGACCTTATTAATTTTGAGAAGTAGGTTGGTGAGCAAAGCCACATTTAATCTGGAATAACTTCTGTAGTCAATGAAACAGAAAATACAAATCCTGTTTCTGAGGAAAGTATATTCAGTGATGACTCAGACGAATGCTGGGGCCTGATAAGAGGGCTCCTTCAGGTTTTTAATTGAAATGTGACTACAACAAGGAGTTGACAGAAATCACCTCTGATTTCCAGATAAATGCACAAATCCAGTGTCATTGAAAGGCGATAAGACAGATTTCCAGAATAGGGATTTGAAAAGTTCCTCCTATCCTGCTTATTCTGAAATAGGGCACCTCCAATGCAACCTCGTTTATCTGACAACTGAATTTGTAATGGGTATCCGGGTATCTTTGGCAGTAAAGTGGGATTATTTCCATTTCCTCAGACTTTTTAAAGCCCCTTTTTTCCCTGTAGCTATATAAATGCAAAGTAATAAGATAATAATATCAATAGCTAGTATAAGGGCTTTCATGTTAGTTACTAGAGCAGAACACTCACCTCTAAGGTTGTTTGGTTTCCTGATGTGCTAAGCAATGTGTCTTTCTAAGCAAGATCGTAATATTGACAATCATCTCATCTTTACCCATAACGCCTCAGGGCAGATGTTGCACAGCATGATATGTGCATGGGGAAGGAAGTAGAATGGGTGTCCCTACTACTTCATTCCCCAGAAATCAAGCTTCTTAAATTTGATGCAAATCAGAACTAAATGTTTGTGTAGTATTCTGTCACCTCCTCTCTTTAGTGTGGCTTAAACATTTGTTCCTCTTCTGATCAGTCATTGTATGCAGGCTGCCCCAGAAAGGAGCCCCAGGTGAGGAGCTCTTTCCAGCTGAAGCAATTTCTGGAGAGAGTTGATAGTTGGGAGTTGTCAGCCACAGTGCTTCCTCAGAGGTTCCCATCCTTCAACCCTGTGCCTTTGAGGATCTGGGGAGCACACCCTAGCGTTCAGTTCCCCATGTGATGGTGGGGCTCCAGAGCCATTATTTGGGCTGAGCCTCGAGATGGGAGCAGTAGGTGACAAGGATTTATTTTTTTTCCTGCAATTTTACAAGAAAAATCTGGAGGGACTCATATATACTAATGTGTTTCAGTCCTATCTTGAGGTAAAATGGTAGAGCTGCTTTTCTATGTTTCCTGAATGTCTGATTGCATATTGTCCTTTTATGACTTATTTACTTTTTAAAGTCTAACACTGATGTTTGTTTTAACCTAGCTTTACCTGTATGAATACATTGAGAAAATACAGACATTTGTCTTGGACATCCCTCCATCCCCAGGGATATTCTGAGGCCTTTATGAAGATACTTGGAAGATCCTAGAACAATTTCTCATAGACTTATCATTAAGCCATCTGCAGCAGAAACTCCTAAAGGAGTTTGTTGATTCTCAAGACCACTTCATCACTAAAATATAATGAGTGGCGGACCAATAGATACAGTTTCTAGGCCAGAGAATTGGCATTTAACAGATTTTCTGGGTGAATCCTATATGCAATAAAGTTTAAAAATATCAGGCCTAGAGAGATTATTATGTTCTTTAGGTATTCCTGGCTGGGCACAGTGACTCATGCCTATAATCCCAGGACTGTGGAAGACTGAGGTGGGAGCATCACTTGAGCCCAGGAGTGCAAGCCTGCAGTGAGCAGTGATTGCCACTGCATTCCAGCCTGGATGACAACAACAAAAAAAGATATTCATGAAATATGCACAATTAATACTGATGAAAGTGTTTTAGTCTACCCTTTCCAAGGGCCTAGACAATTTTTCATAGATCATGCAAACTTGGCTTTTTATCACTGACTTCTTTTTAAGGGTTTAGTAGTAATTGTTTAAGTAGTGAAGATATTAATTAGATGGTTTTATCTAAAGCATTTTTGAAACTTTGCTATCTTGAGCAAACTTGTAGTAAAATCTCCATCTTTAATTATTGAAATATTTGTGGAGGTGAACTGGGAAAATATCAAAGAAAACACACAGCAAAAATAATTCTACACCCTCCATTAAAATTTTCCCACATATAGGGTTTCAAATTTTGTAACTGTAGACTAGTGACATGTGTCTCATCAAGAGTATAATGGTATAATATTTTTTAAATTACTTATTGTAAATATGCCAGATTGCACATTAGAATTGCATTTAGACAGCTGATTCCTTAAGTCATAGTCTCTAGAGGATGAATATTGGAGATCACTGCTTTTATCCTTGTGGAAGTCAAAATAAAATGTAGAGATGAATTTATAAATGTAACATTTTATTTGGGAAGAAAAAAATTGCCATTTGGGGCATACACTCAGGCTGGGTGGTCTTTAGTATGTCTGAAAAACAAAGAGGAGTTTGGAAGTTTTATAAAAAAGAGAAATATTACCTACTGTTTTTCCAGAAAGTTCATTGGCCTTAGTGAAGTGTTGAGGAGGTGGCAAGCTCTGATTGATGAGTGATAGCAGTGGGTAAAACTAGTCTTACAGGTAACTGCAGGTAGTTTCAGAAGCCATTAGATGGACACAACTGGTTTCAGGTTACAGCAAACAGTTTTTTTTTTTTTTTTTTTTTGCAACGAGGCTTGCAGAGGATTACATTCTTGGAGCAATGTTACCTGCCTTGAGTGCTCTTCCCCCGGCTTCTCGACTGTGTTTCAGTTGGGTATGACAAGAGTGACCCGATTTCTATCATCAACTTTCACAGCCTCGTTCTACCTGATTTACAAGATTTTGTCATGGTTGAGGAGCCATTTTAGTTAATTCTACCAATATACAAAGTTCATATGAGAACCTTTTCTAACAATGCTGAAAAATGTATCAGGGAGTTGGGTTCAAGCACAAAGATGGAAAAGTGCATTTATATTAGCCCTTCCATCTCTGTCAGCTTAAAATATTTCCATTTGGCAAAGAGATGATACAGGAGATAGAAATAAATTATTTAGGCAGATAGTGAGGGCAAAAGAGTCCTTGGCAGAACTTCCCTTCAACAAAAAGCAGCACAAGAAATCACTTTTTTTCTAACAAAGAACAGCCTGGAAGATCAGGCTTCAAACATAGATGAAGAAGCTGGAAGCTTGCACGTAGGGGGATGCCGGCAGCTGCACAGATAGAAAGGGCTACCCGGGGCTAGGCATGTTCACCATGGAGGCTCCACCTTCCCTTTTTTGTTAGCACATGCACAGTAGGAAAGAGATAAGCAACATGGAGTAGTTCAGGCAGAGGACCCACCTGCATGATAAAAGACTGGGGTAGGGGCTGTCAGAGATTCAGATCCTCTGCAGATGGCACATCTGGTTCTAACCGGTTTTTCGTGCCCTGTGTAGATCAGGTTCCGCCTTCCCACCAGCTGTCTATAAAAACCCTTACATGTCACTGCAGGTTGGCAACCCATTTCTCCGGGACCTCTCTCTGTAGCACAGAGCTATTCTCTTTCTTTCGCCTATAACATTTCTGCTCTAAACCTCACCCTTTGTGTGTGTCCACGTCCTTGACCTCCATGACTGTGAGACCCAGAACCTCGGCTGTCACCCCTGACAACGAGGCTGCTTCATAGATGACTTTAATTCATTGTAAGCTTCAAAAATGGAGCATTTTCTACAGTTGTCACCATGATTTATACCATATAAAATTATTATTATTGTTTATTGTGACCAGACCTTCATGTATGGTAGGTTTGTCTTTGTTAACAGTTAAGGAACACATTTTAGATGAGTATTTGTCAAAGTTGGGCCAGAAAGGCTTTCTTTTTAAGAAAGTAATATAGTGCTTCTGAACCTTGCATTCCCATGAATTACAGAATTCATACAAATCCACAATTAGGTGCCTTTCTTGAATGCCACCATTCATTTGCTAACTTCTTATCCTTTGTCTCTATTTGCCAATATAATATCTACTCTTGGAGTCACAGAGTCTTAACTGTCCAGCTAGTTGATGATGTTTTCACTGTATAGTTTGTAGGGAGTATAGGATTACATAGCACAATTTTTTCTTGTAGGGTTTTGGAAACCCACTCTATATTTGGAGCTGCTCTGGGAAAAATTAAATCAATTTCACAGCACTTATTAATGAAATTATCAAGATTTTATAAGCTTCATGATTTTGGTTGCTATACTTTTGCCATTTTATTGCTTGGCATTACTTAGTTACAAGGGAAGATAAAAATGTTGAAATTTAAACCAATTATGAATGCTGGTTTAAAAAAACATGAAAAGCACTTACAAGGGTGGATTTAACATCATGACAAATTTTCTGTATATTAAAACTTTTGTGTTATCTCTGCCATTGATTATTGTGGGTGGAGTGCTGGCTACAGTAACTATTCAAAATCTTTAAAATATTGTGGGATCTATAGATCCTACAACTTCTCAAGTTCCACAGTTTTAACTTTATGTGATTTCTCACCTTACAATAAATTATGAGGGAGCCCTTTGGAAATGCTTTTTACTTTATTTAAATATTTAATCGACAAATAAAAATTGTATATATTTATGGAGTATAGCATGATTTTTGATACATGTGTACATTGTGGAATGGCTAAATCAATCTAATTAACATAGCCACTACCTCATATACTTTTTTGTGTGTATGAGAACATTTAAAATCTACTCTCTTGGCAATTTTCAAGTATATAACACATTGTTTTTTAAAAACCGCTGTTAAGTGTATATTTCAGCAGCATTCAGTACATTCCCATCATTGTTTAACCATCATCACTATCCAGACATTTTTCACCATACCATACTGAAACTCTACCCATTAAACAATAACTCCCCATTTCGATCTCCCCTGCAACCCCTAGTAATCTCTTCTATTTTGTTCTATGAATTTGACCGTCTAGGCATTTCAGATAAGTGAAATCATATAGTATTTGTTTTTTTGCTTCTTGCTATTTCACTTAGCATAAGTTTTCAAGGTTGATCCACATTGTAGCACAATAGGTGTACAATACATGTTATTAACTGTAGTCACTATTGTATACTGTAGATCTCAACTTATTCCTCATAACTGAAATTTTGTATCATTTGACCAATACCTCCCCAATTCTTGCCACTTCCCCCAAGTCCCAGGTGCCCACTGTCCTACTCTCAGCTGCTAGAAGTTCAACTTTTTAAATTCCCCATATAAGAAAGATTATGTAGCCTTTGTCTTTCTGTGCATTTGATTTTGAGAATTCAATGAATATTCACTGTTATTTCCTTTGCCCTTTGCTGCTGTTGAATATGTTTACTGGCCTCCATTATTAAAATAGAATTTATAGTGCTTAAAAATTAATATGACTATTATGATTTTTCTTTCTTTGATATTTTCTGCATATAGAATATGACTTAAATTTGAATGTTGAAGCATGCTGAATTGGTTAATCACTATGAACCTATTAACCCACTGATTCAACAAATACTTGTTGAGCACTTAATATTGTATGCTTTGGGTACTTTAGGTATGCAAAGATGAAATATTAAAGGATGCAATACAGTGTGCAAAGGCAGAATAATAATCCATGTTGGGAGAAGTTATACCCCAGGAAAAAGAAGAATTTCCATGGAGAATGCCTCCTGCAAAGGCACAAAAGATAATGTAAATCTAAAAAGCAAAAGATCAAATGTAATGTAACAGGTAACAGAAAGAGAGGAAAGGGGAGATGATGGTGCCAGAGAAACAAATTGAGGATAATAGCTACATCACTTACAAACTAAACAATTAATTAAGAATGTGGGCAGGATGCAGTGGCTCACGCCTGTAATCCCAACACTTTGGGAGGCTAAGGCAGGTGGATCACCTGAGGTCAGGGGTTCAAGGCCAGCCTGGCCAACATGGTGAAACCTTCTCTAAAAAAAATACAAAAATTAGCCAGGCATGATGGCAAGTGCCTGTAATCCCAGCTACTCGGGAGGCTGAGGTGGGAGAATTGCTTTAACACAGGAGGCGGAGGTTGCAGTGAGCCGAGATTGTACCACTGCACTCCAGCCTGGGCAACAGAGCAAAACTCCATTGCCAAATAAATAAATAAATAAAAAACAAAAACAAAACAAACAACAACAACAACAAAAAACAAACAGAAAACAGTATGCAAAAGAAGAGAACTGATGTAGCAGAAAACAGTCATTATCAGGGAGGACAGCTTTGAAAAATTGTGTAGTATTATATTAGTCCATTTTCACATCGCTACAAAGAAATATCAGAGATGGGATATTTATTTGTAAAAAGAAGTTTAATTGTCTCATGGTTCTGCAGGCTGTACAGGAAATATGATGCTGGCATTTGCTAGGCTTCTGTGGAGGCCTCAGGAAACTTACAGTCATGGCAAAGAGGGAGCAGGCACGTCTGTCACATAGCAAGAGCAAGAGAGTGAGGGGAGAGGTGCTACACACTTTAAAATGACCAGATATCACAAGAACTCATTCATTTTCGTGAAGACCAAGAAAAGATAGTGCTAAACCATTGATGAAAAATCTGCCCCCGTGATTGAGTCACCGTCCACCAGTCCCACCTCCAACATTTGGGACTACATTTCAATATGAGATTTGGGTGGGGATACACATCCTAACTATATCAAGTATTGAAAATGAAAAGAAACAAAAAAAAAGTTGCAGAATGCTGCAATAACAATCTCACATATGAAAAACTGTTCCTGAATCAAATAACAGACCAAATGGAAAAACAAACACTCAAAGATGTATTTGAATAAACCTTTTCTGAAATGAAGGAAGACTTGTATTATTGTATTGAGGTTTTTAATTTAATTTAAAATTTATCAGCATAGACAATATGGAGTTATTTATGTACCTGTTGCCTGTCAGTGCCCCAATGAATGATGTATATAGTCCAGATGTTATGTCAGAAGGATCTCACTCCAGAGGCATCTATTGCCAGTGCTTCAGCTAATCACAACTTGATTAACACCTGGAACTTTTCTAATTAGCATATTGAATGTCAGAAAAAGGTTTTCATGGAGCACTTAGTAGTTAATTAGTTAACATGTGGAAGGTTAAAAATGGGCTCTCATTAGTGAAATTAAAAATATTCAAGGTATGTGGGATGGTTAAAATATTTTAAAACACTCTACACTTAGGTGAACAGCATATAAGACTCTAGCAAGTCCTGTATTCTCTACCTTTGAGGATAACACACAAAGCTTTATCTGTAAACATTCTGGTGTTTAGGTATTCAAAGAAGATTCCTCATTGCCTGATGATAACCATATGGATAAAAGGATCCCGTCTCTCAAATATTGTACTGTCTTCTTTAAGTACATTGTCTATGTGTGATTGGGTCACCTAAAAGTACAGAGCACTGGGACTTCATGTACTTCAAAAGACTGAAATGCTGACTGAAATATTTTATGCTGGCTTGTTATTTAAACACTGTAAGTGTGGCCTGAACCTTACCTTTGTTAAAATCTGGTAGTGAGGTTGTAGGGGAATAGCTAATTATTGCTCACTCCAAATATGTGGGAGGCTACTGTTATATATCAAAATAGACTAAAAATTGTCATGACAAACTTGACTTAGACCAACACACAACAATTTAAAACCATAAATTAAAAAGTTATATTCTATTCCAGAAAAAAATGATCCAGGATGATCAGCTTCTGAAAGTGTCCTAATGAAATTGCTGAGCTACAAGAATAAATAATTCCTTGGGAATCTTGGAAAAAAAATCCAGAAGGCAATATATGAGAATGGCAATAGTCATGAGAAGAAAAAATGAAAGCAATGTCTGCAGAATTAAAAAAAAATAGAATGATACAATACTTTTATACATGATATAATACTTTTTAGTACAATATTTTTTATACTCAGCCAAGTTGTCATTTATGTAGAAATGAAACAGAAAGACATTCTTGTATATGCTAAGAATTCAGGGAGTAGTTACCATAAGACTGGGGGGCAAAAAGCTTTATGATTTTTCTGGTGATCTAGAGAGGTATCAAAATAAGAATTATCTCAGAAAATGGAAAACCATTGTAGAAAAGGGTTGGTATTGGATATCAAATTTATTTAAATTTATACCTAGTACTAAACATCAGTTATAATGGTAGCAGAAATTAGTTTAAGTGTCATAAATATTGAAAGAAAGACTGCACAATGGGTTCGGACAAATATACCTGAAGTTTTTAATAAAAGTAACGTGCAAAGGACAAATTAAGAGATAATTATATTAAATAGAAAGAAAAAATTATATGATGAATACTTCTTACACATGTATAAATTAAATATTACAGAAAAAGCTATAAAAACAAAACAGGCAGAAGTAGTAGACAGGAAATTGATGGGCACTGAAGTCGATTCCATATTTTACCTGTTGTGAATAGTACTGCAGTAAAAACAAGAATGCAGGTGTCTCGTTGGTACATTGATTGCCTTTCTTTTGGGTATATAGCCAATAGTAGAATTGCAGGATCATATGGTAATTCTAATTTTAGTTTTGTGAGGAACTACCATTCTGCTTTCCATAGTAGCTGTACTAATTTTCTTTTTCTTAAGATTTTTTTTTTTTTGGCCACAATCTCAAAATAACTACATTGTGTTTTTCTGTGTGCCAACTCCTGTCTAAGAGCTTTGCAATTATTAACTTACTTATTTCTTGCTATAATTATTTGAGTTAGGTTGTTCTTATTTTCTTTTTTTTTTTTTTTGGTTTGCTTTTAATGTTGAACTTTTTTTTATTATACTTTAAGTTTTAGGGTACATGTGCACAACGTGCAGGTTTGTTACATATGTATACCTGTGCCATGTTGGTGTGCTGCACCCATTAACTCGTCATTTAGCATTAGGTATATCTCCTAATGCTATCCCTCCCCACTCCCCCCACCCCACAACAGTCCCCAGTGTGTGATGTTCCCCTTCCTGTGTCCATGTGTTCTCATTGTTCAACTCCCACCTATGAGTGAGAACATGTGGTGTTTGGTTTTTTATCCTTGCGATAGTTTGCTGAGAATGATGGTTTCCAGCTTCATCCATGTCCCTAAAAAGGACATGAACTCATCGTTTTTTATGGCTGCATAGTATTCCATGGTGTATGTGTGCCACATTTTCTTAATCCAGTCTATCATTGTTGGACATTTGGGTTGGTTCCAAGCCTTTGCTATTGTGAATAGTGCCACAATAAACATATGTGTGCATGTGTCTTTATAGCAGCATGATTTATAATCCTTTGTGTATATACCCAGTAATGGGATAACTGGGTCAAATGGTATTTCTAGTTCTAGATCCCTGAGGAATCGCCACACCGACTTCCACAATGGTTGAACTAGTTTACAGTCCCACCAAAAGTGTAAAAGTGTTCCTGTTTCTCCACATCCTCTCCAGCACTTGTTGTTTCCTGACTTTTTAATGATCGCCATTCTAACTGGTGTGAGATGGTATATCATTGTGGTTTTGATTTGCATTTGTCTGATGGCCAGTGATGATGAGCATTTTTTCCTGTGTTTTTTGGCTCCATAAATGTCTTCTTTTGAGAAGTGTCTGTTCATATCCTTTGCCCACTTTTTGATGGGGTTGTTTGTTTTTTTCTTGTAAATTTGTTTGAGTTCATTGTAGATTCTGGATATTAGCCCTTTGTCAGATGAGTAGGTTGTGAAAATTTTCTCCCATTCTGTAGGTTCCCTGTTCACTCTGATGGTAGTTTCTTTTGCTGTGCAGAAGCTCTTTAGTTTAATTAGATTCCATTTATGAATTTTGGCTTTTGTTGGCATTGCTTTTGGTGTTTTAGACATGAAGTCCTTGCCCATGCCTATGTCCTGAATGGTATTGCCTAGGTTTTCTTCTAGGGTTTTTATGGGTTTAGGTCTTATGTTTAAGTCTTTAATCCATCTTGAATTAATTTTTGTATAAGGTGTAAGGAAGGGGTGCAGTTTCAGCTTTCTGCATATGGCTCCATGGGGAGTCTCGCTCTTTCACCCAGGCTGGAGTGCAGTGGCACGATCTTGGCTCACTGCAACCTCTACCTCCTGGGTTCAAGTGATTCTCCTGCCTCAGCCTCCCGAGTAGTTGGGATTACAAGCACCCACCACCATGCCTGGCTAATTTTTTGTGTTTTTAGTAGAGATGGGGCTTCACCATGTTAGCCAGGATGGTCTTGATCTCCTGACCACGAGATCTGCCCACCTCGGTATCCCAAAGTGCTAAGATTACAGACGTGAGCCACCACACCCGGCCTTAGCTGTACTAATTTCCATTCCCACCAACTGTGTATGAGGGTTCCCCTGATGGGAGCAAGCCCCACCAAAATCTGGCCATAAACTGGCCCCAAAACTGGCCATAAAGAAAATCTCTGCAGCACTGTAACATGTTCATAATGGCCCTAACACCCAAGCTGGAAGGTTGCGGGTTTAGGGGAATGAGGGCAAGGAACGCTTGGCCCGCCAAGGGCGGAAAACTGCTTAAAGGCATTATTAAGCCACAAACAATAGTGTGAGCAATCTGTGCCTTAAGGACATGCTCCTGCTGCAGTTAACTAGCCCAACCTTTTCCTTTAATTTGGTCCATCCCTTTGTTTCCTGTAAGGGATACTTTTAGTTAATCGAATATCTATAGAAACAGTGCTAATGACTGGCTTGCTGTTAATAAATATGTGGGTAAATCTCTGTTCGGGGCTCTCAGCTCTGAAGGCTGTGAGACCCCTGATTTCCCACTTCACTCCTCTATATTTCTGTGTGTGTGTCTTTAATTCCTCTAGTGCCGCTGGGTTAGGGTCTGCCCTACCAAGCTGGCCTCGGCATTACCCTTTCTCTACATCCTTACAGCAACCATTTTCTCTTTTCAATAAAAGCCATTTTAAGAGGAGTAAAATGGTACCTCATTGTAGTTTTGATTTACATTTTTCCGATGATTCATGCTATTGAGCTTTTTTTCAAATACCTGTTGGCCATTTGTATGTCTTCTTTGGAGAAATGTTTATTCAGATATTTGTTCATTTTTCAATGGGATTAAAAATTTTTTTTTTGCTATTGAGTTGTTTGAGCTCCTTATATATTCTGGTTATTAATCCCTTGTCACCTGGGTTGTTTGCAAATATTTTCTTCCATTCTGTGGGTTGTCTCTTCACTTTATTGATTGTTTCCTTTGCTGTGCAGAAGTTTTTTTAGTTTCATATGATCCAATTTTCCCATTTTCACTTTGGTTGTTTGTGCTTTTGAGGTCTTACTCAAGAAATCTTTGCCCAGGCCAATGTCCTGGAATATTTTTCCAATGTTTCCTTTTAGTGGTTTCATAGTTTCAGGGCTTACATTTAAGTCCATAATCTTTTTTGATTTGATTGTTGTATATAATGAGAGATGAAGTCTAGTTTCATCCTTCTGCATATGATTATCCAATTTTTCCAGCACCATTAATTGAAAAGACTACCCTTTACCCTATTGTATGTTCTTGGCAACTTTGCCAAAAATGACACTTGCACTGCAAATGCCTGGATTTATATCTGAGTTCTCTTTGCTGTTCCATTGGTCTATATGTCTGTTTATATGCCAGTACCATGCTGATTTGGTTACTATAATTTTGTGGTATGTTTTGAAGTCAGGTAATGTAATGCCTCCAGCTTTGTTCCTTTTGCTTAGGATCACTTTGACTATCCAAGGTCTTTTGTGATTCCATTTAAATTTTAGAATTTTTTTTTCTATTTCTGTGAAGTACGTCATTGGTATTTTGATAGAGATTGCGTGGAATCTATACTATAGAATGCTTTGGGTAGTATAGACAATATAAAAATATTCTTACAATTCATGGACATGGAGTACCCTCTCATTTTTTGTGTCTTCTTCAGGTTCTTTCATCAGTGTTACACAAACAAACTAGAAAATCTAGAAGAAATGGATAAATTCCTTGACACATACATCCTCCCAAGACTAAACCAGGAAGAAGTTGAATCTCTGAATAGACCAATAACAGGCTCTGAAATTGTGGCAATAATCAGTAGCTTACCAACCAAAAAGAGTCCAGGACCAAACCAAACACCGCATATTCTCACTCATAGGTGGGAATTGAACAATGAGAACACATGGACACAGGAAGGCGAACATCACACTCTGGGGACTGTTGTGGGGTGGGCGGAGGGGGGAGGAATAGCTTTAGGAGATGTACCTAATGCTAATTGACGAGTTAATGGGTGCAGCACACCAGCATGGCACACGTATACATATGTAACTAATCTGCACATTGTGCACATGTACCCTAAAACTTAAAGTATAATAATAATGAAAAAAATTTCACTTCTTTAAATGTATTCCTAGGTATTTTATATTCTTTGTAGCTGTTGCAAATGAGATAGCTTTCTTGACTTCTTTTTCAGATTGTTTGCTGTTGGCATATATAAATTCTACTAATGTATATTGATCTTGTATCCTGCAAATTTACTGAATTTGGTTATCAGTTCTAACAGTTTTTTTGGTGGAATCTTTTGTTTTTTCTAAATATAAAATCACATCATCTGTGAATAACGCCAGTCTGACTTCTTCCTTTCTAATGTGAGGAACTGTTATTTATTGCTCCTCCTTAATTGCTCTGTCCAGGACTTGCAGCATTATGTTGATTAAAAGTGGTGAAAGTGGGCATCCTTGTCTTGTTCCATATCTTACGGGAAAGGATTTTGATTTTTCCCCATTCAGTTCATTATTAGCTGTGGATTTGGCATATATGGTCTTTATTATTTTGAGGTATCTTTTTTGTATACATAGTTTGTTTAGGGGTTTTTAAAATCATAAATGGATGGTAAATTTTGTCAGATGTTTTTCACTATCTATTGAGATGATCATATGGTTTCTGTTCTTGGTTCTGTTAATGTAATGTATCATGTTTATTGATTTGCATGTGTTGAACTATCCTTGCATCTCTGGAATCAATCCCATTTAATCATGGTGAATTATCTTTTTTATGTGTTATTGAATTTGGTTTGCTAGTATTTTGTTGAGGATTTTTGCATTTGTGTCCATCAGTGTTACGACCTGTAGTATTCTTTTTCTGTTGTGTCCTTGTCTGGTTTTGGAATCAGAATAATGCTGGACTTGTAGAATAAGTCTGGAAATATTCCCTCCTCTTCAATTTTTTTTGACAAGTTTGAGTAGAATTGGTGTTAGTTCCTCTAAATGTTACTAATGTTACTATTTGTCACTATCAATTCAGCAGTGAATTCCTCAGGTCCTGGGCTTTTCTTTGATGGGAGAATTTTTATTATGGCTTTGATCTTGTTACTTGTTCAGGTTTTCTGTTTATTCATGGTTCAATCTTGGTAGATTTTAAGTGTCCAAGAATTTATTTCTTCTAGGTTTTCCAATTTGTTTGCACACAGTCTCTAATTATTTTTTTGTATATCTAACAATTCTTAGTTGTCTTAGTTGTTATGTATCCTTTTTTGTTTCTGAGTTTCTTTATTTGGGTCTTCTCCCATTTTTTTTAACTTAGTCTAGCTAAAGATTTGTTGATTTTGTTTATTTTTTCAAAAAATCATTTTTTGTTTGATCATTTGTATTTTTATGTAATTAAATTAATTAATTCATTCATTTATTATGTTTTTTAGAGATGGACTCCCACTTTCTTGCTCAGCCTGTTCTTGATCTCCTGGACTCAAGTGATCCTCCTGTCTCAGCCTCCCAAAGTGCTGGGATTACAGGCATGAGCCATTGCATGTGGCCCCCTGTATTTTTTGTAGTCTCAATTTTATTATTTTTGCTCCAATCTTTATTATTTCTTTCCTTCTACTAATTTTGAATTTGGTTGTTCTTGTTTTTCTATTTCCTTGAGAAGCATCATTGGGTTGCTTATCTGAGGTCTTCTTACTTTTTTGATGTAGGCATTTGTTTCTGTAAACTTCCCTCTTTGGCTTGTATCCTATTGATTTTGGTGTGTTATATTTCCATTTTCATTTGTTTCAAGAAATTTTTAAATTTCCTTCTTAATTTTTTCATTGACCTATTGGTCATTCAGGAGCAAGTTGTTTAATTTCCATGTGTTTGTGTAGTTTCCAAGGTTCCTCTTGTTATTGATTTCTAGTTTTATTATATTGTGGTTAGAAAAGATACTTGATATAATTTCTAATTTTAAAAATTTGTTGATACTTGTTTTGTGGCCTAACATACAGTCTATGCTGGACAATGTCTCATGTGCTGATGAAAAGAATGTGTATTTTCAGGCCTGTATAGTTTTCATTGAAAAGTCTGATGCCAGACAAATTAGAGCTTCTTTATATGTTATTTGCTTCTTTTCTCTTGTTGCTTTTAGGATCCTCTCTTTGTCCTTCACTTTTAAGAGTTTAATTATTATGTACCTTGGGGTAGCTTTATTTGGATCAAATCTGTTTGGTTTTCTCTGACCTCCCTGTACCTGCATATTCATATGTTTTTCAAGTTTATAAAAGTTTTCTGTTATTTGAATAAGCTTCCTACCCTTGTTCTTGCTCAATTATCTCTTGCATACTAAGAATACTTAGGTTTGGTGTTTTGAAGTAATTTTCTATAAATTGTGGGTGATTTTCATTTCTTTTCCTTTTTTTTTTCTCCCCTGACTCTGCATTTTCAAATAGCCTGTCTTCTAGCTCACTGATTCTGTTTTCTGCTTGATTTATTATGCTGTCGAGAGCCTCTAATGAATTTTCAGGTCAGCAAATGTATTTCTCGGTTCTAAGATTTCTGTTTGATTTTTTTAAATTATTTCAATTTCTTTGTTGAATTTCTCTGATAAGTTCCTGAATTGGCTTTCTGTGCTATCTTGGAGATCACCAAGTTTCCTTAAAACTACTATTTTAAATTACTGGTCAGAGAGCTTATATATTGCTGTGTCATTAGGATCAGTCACTAGTTCCTGGCTTTGTCTGTTTGGGAAGGTCATAGTTCTCAGTTTGCTGGTGTTTCTTGTGGATGTACATCTATGTCTTTATTTTGAAGGATTATTTATTCCAGTCTTTTGCTTCTGGCTTCTTTTAGTTTTCTTTACTTAGAGATTCTTTGTGATTTATTTGTTGAATTTCTTTCTTTTCCCCCTGCTGCTTCTTTTCTTTTCTTTTTTTCCTTTTTTTTTTTTTTTTGACAAAGTCTCCCTCTGTTGCCCAGGCTGGAGTGCAATGGTGTGATCTCAGATCACTGCAACCTCCACCTCCCAGGTTCAAGCAATTCTCCTGCCTCAGCCTTACAAATGGCTGGGATTACAGGCACCCGCCACCACACCTAGCTAATTTTTTGTATTTTTAGTAGAGACGGGGTTTCACCATTTTGGCCAGGCTGGTCTTGAACTCCTGACCTCAGGTAATCCACCCACCTCGGCCCCCCAGAGTGCTGGGATTACCAGCAAGAGCTACTGTACCCAGCCCCTGCTGCTTCCTTTTGGGCACTAGATGGTGCCTTGTGCCCAGGTTTGCCTCAACTCTATTAAAAGATCAGAGTACTACCTGTCCCAAATGAGGGAGGTCCCAAAGGGGATATCTGGGCAGTGTGGGAAGGCTGGCTAGGGGTTTGTGCCCAGCGGACCTGTGGGACATACCTCCTATAGCACGGTGGTACTGAACAGGTACTTTGATTTGGCAACTACTTTGGTTGAGCTACAGTGCAGAGTTTCCAGGGCAGGGGAATGATATTCCAGCATCCCTCCATTGTCTCTGGCTGTTCTCAGAGATATTTCTCCTTTCAGGTACTCATGATGCTTCCAGTGGGTTGATGCAGGGACAGATCTCCTGCTAGGGAACCCTAGATGGTCAGAAAGCTGGTTGTCCACCTCGACCTTATTTTTTCTAGTGTAGAAAACATGAGTTGAGGGAAATTTTCTGTGTGTTTGGTCCTGGGAAGATTGGGAGGAGGGGTGTCACATATATGGAAGTCGAAATGTTTTAGTATCTTCTCACAGTTTTTTTCATTTTTCTGTGCCCGCCAGGAACTGTCTCATCCTCATATTTGAGTTCCAGGATATTGCTAGTGGTAATCTTGGTACTGTGTATTTGTTTCTGGTTTTCTGGGGTTGGGGGAGAGGAGGGAAGCCAGCTTGTTTCTTGGCCACCATTTTGGAAACAGAAACAATTTTTAAAACAAGGTGGAGAACTTGACCTACCATTTGTCAACACTGAAAGTAGAACATAGTGATTAAGGCAGTGTAATAAGATAAATAGGGCACTGAAAAGAATATAGAGTATAGAAACAGCTATATGCAAATATGAAAACTTGGTAGTCTATATGGCATTGCCGAATGATTCAAGAGATAATATTCAGACAATTGGCTACTTATGGGAAGAAAAGACCTATATCTTTATCTTACATGCTACCAATAAATAGATATATTTCAGATAGATTGAAGCCTAAATGAGTAAAAGAAAACAATACACATTTGTAAGAATATACAGGAGGATATTTTTATATCAAGTCAATTACTTTTTAACAAGATGCTAATATCATAAATTATGAAGAAAAAGATTAACATTTTTGGCTGTACTAAGAGTCAAATTTCTTACAACAAAGAAAATCACGAAGTGAAATTTTAAATTATTTGCTAAGGCTTATCATCCACAATATGTAAATAACTATTTTAAATGAAGAAAAAGACAATTCAATAACGAAAGGGCAGTATAAGAAAGAGCAAATCCCCAAAAGGCTGACTCAATGAATCATAAACCTATCAAAAATGCTTAACCTCACTACACTACTCTAGGGAATAGAAATTAAAACAAATAACAAATGTAATTTCACACATATTGAGTTGGCAAAAAATATGAAAATCATGACAAAACCTAATGTGAGTGATAGTATGAAGAAATAATTTGCTGACACTGCTGGTGGAAATGTAAATTGTTAAAACTCTTTTGATGAGGAATTTGTCGAAATCCAATGAAGTTAATATCTATACATCCTATAATGCAGCCATTCTATGTTTAACTAAATGCCTCAAGAAAGATGGGTACATGTAACTACTGGATATTATAAGAATGTTTATTGCTATATTATTTGTAACAGCAAAAGAATTAGAAACTACTTAAATGTTTGTCAGTAGGATAAATAAATGGTCATATATTACAAGAGTGGAGCACTGAAATAAACAAACCACACCTACTTGTATCGACATGGGTAAAACTCTAAAAATGTAGTATAGTATAAAAAGCAAGTTATTGGAGAATTATATTACTGTACTATTTACTTAAAGTTAAAAAGCCCACATATAAAGGGTGTATAAATAATACTACATGTTTATGGATATACATATAAAGCAAAAATATAGAAACATGGACTGGAGGGATACATACAAACTTCAGTATAGTGATTAATTTTAGAAAGAGAAGAAATGGAATAGGATAAGGGAGGGTTAATAGGCTTTAGATATGGCTTTTTTTCCAGCCAATTTTTAAAAAAGCTTTAAAAATCCCTAGCACTTTTGTCCCATTACTAGAATTTGGGTGGTGGGTATATGAATGTTTATTCTATTTTTTGTTTATGATGAAATACTTTTTTATCAGCTATTAAAACACATAAAAAGAATAAATACTCTTGCAAATGTTGATATTACAGAATAATTACATGCTGAAGCAAATGTCCAAAGCATATTTTTCTCCCAAAAAATATCAAACTGCCTCAACATTGTATATTAGTGCTTTTCCTACTGAGTTGACGTGCCACCTATTTTGCGTATTTTATTCTTATCTATATTCTCTATTTGTTTTATTGTTATCTTTATTGCTATGCCAACATCACAATTTCAATGACTATAGGCTAATAGTATAGGTCGATATTTGGTAGAAGAAGTCATGCCCTGTTCCCATCACTTTTCTTTTCAAAAATCTTCTAACATTTCTTGCATACTTGCTTTGCCAGTTGACCTTTTAAAATAACTTCCCTATATTGTCACCAATATACATGTACTGGAAGGAAGATTTTGATGGCAGACTTGAGTTTTTATATATAATTTTGGGAATTTTTTATTTTTACAATAATGAATTTTGTCACTTAGCAATCTTGTTCAGGCATGCTTAGATACATGTCTATTTAGGTTATGAGAGTTCAACTTTATGAGGTATTTTAATAACCCAATTTTGGCTTGTGAGATGTTTTTTCACATTTATGAAGAATAATTTGGATTTTGTGCATATAGAAAGTACTTATCTTCCCTAAGTGGGAACTTCCCTCTGGTGATCTTCACAGATATATTATTGGCACCTGTTGCGTTAACTTTTTCTCCCAAAGTGTTGGTGGCTTATTTTCGCCATGTGCATTTTTTTATTGATCTCTTCTGTTTTTATTTTTATGCTTGAAGGTGGCAGGAAAGTACAAAAGGTAAACATTGAGTATCTTATGTATGCTTTGGTAACTACTGAAATAATTTTGTGCAGTTAATTTCAGTGTTAATTATACCTATTGGTTTATGAGAGTTTGCCTACGAGAGATTTTTCAGAAATGAATAATTCTCCTAAGGTAGAGGAGGACTGTATATCTCTGCATTTTTGCATTTTTCATTACATATCATTCATTACATTTTATGAATATTCTTGCATAGATTTGTGCTGCATTTTTTATTAGTTTATTTTTATCCCTTTTCATTTAAAACGTTTCTAGGGGCACCACAGTACAGCAGTTATGAATTTGGGCTTGAGTAAGATGGACCTGGGCCGAAATCAGGCTTGCCACTTTCTAACCATTGATAAGCACATTGTTTAATCTTTCCAAACCTTCTTTATCACATATGTAAGAAAAACCAACTTCCTACAGTTGTTGTGAGATTCATTGATTAAAATGGATATAAGACAGCAGAATGTCTGAAGAATAGTAACTATTTTACTCTCTTTGGCTGCTATAATAATATTATTATTTTGTTGATATTATTCCAGATTTAATTAAGAGGGAAAGACTGAAAATACAACTGAGGGGTAGGCAAATATTTGATAAAACAATTTTTTTAGGCTCTTTCAGGGAATAATGGGGTGAAAGAGTTATCCTTGAAAATAAAGAGGCATATATTTTCTTCTGAGGATGAAAGGAGGAGAACAAGATATGAGAAATAGGAAAAGGAAGAAGTCTAAATGTAAAGATAGTCATATCGGATAATGTTGATGTTCTTTCATTTTTCATCATGAAAGAAACAAGTAATCCACTAACAAAGAATGTGTAAGTGTGGAATTTGGGGAGCAAGTAGGTTCCTTTATTCATCCATCTGTCCATCCATCCATCTATCCATCCATCCATCCATCCAGCCATCCATCCATTTGTTTACTCAATTTCTTATTCTTTGTAGCAACATGTTTTATATGTTTGTGTGGTAGATAAAGTATGAAGTGCTTTATATTATTGTATAATTAATATTTTGAAGCTTCAAACTATCCTTATGAAGTAGTTTTTTTTAAGACTGGCTCAAATCAGGGATAACCCCTTTCTTTGTGCCATGACTACATTTTCATTCTTATAAAATTATCAATGAAATGGAAGTTGCAGGACATCACATCCTAGGGAGAAATTTAAGAATTGTTCTATCACACCGTGTTAAATGTTATCACGTCAGTTTCATCCCTGTGTTTGTAAAATGTCTTATTTTTTGTCTCTATTTCTGAAGAGATGAAAACTATTCAGATTTTGGGAGGTTGAACACAGACGCTTTTACTGGAAATTAGATATTGTGATTTAAAAGGGGGAAATGTTCTGACCCCACTTTATAATGTCTCTTAAAGCAAAAATAATAGACAGTTGTTTGTTCAATTATTAATATTTTCTTATTTGAGCTAGATTCAACGGGCTGGTCACTCTTTGTTCTTTAGAAACTATGTGAAATAAGGATATAATACAGATT
The DNA here is from genome assembly GCF_029289425.2 of Pan paniscus. Classification (NCBI taxonomy): domain Eukaryota; kingdom Metazoa; phylum Chordata; class Mammalia; order Primates; family Hominidae; genus Pan; species Pan paniscus. Next base: position 109,125,130 of record NC_073253.2, read on the forward strand.
TGGCACATATGTTTCTCATTGAAACTTTGTATAATTACATGTTCTTTTTGTTTCAATAATGTGGAATTCATCTTTTAAGAAAGTTGTACCTAGGTCTTGGAGGTGACTTAAGGAAAATATCTCACTGTTGAAAACTTTAGATTTCATATTTTTCCAAAAGAGAATGGAAGCCATAGAAACAGGGGCTTTAGTCCTAGAAAGAGAATTTGATGAAGTGTCTTCCAGACCTGGCAGGAACTATTATCACCCACATTTAACAGGCGCTTGTAAATATTGCTTATTAATCATTTTTTCCTGCCCTGCCATCCTTTCTTCCTTTACCAGAAAAACAATAGCTTTAAATCAATTGTTCTTTCCTAAAGTGCCATCTTTCTATAACACCCACAAAATCCATATCAGCTCCACTTTACTGTTGTTGGCCTTATCCTCAGAGTCACAACACTCAGTACAATGAATGGCAAGAAAGCCCAACTTCCTAAGTTAGCACTAATACTACAGGTAGAAATGTCATCAAACAGCTACTGGGTCAACCAGCAGGGGAACTCTGGGTTCTACCAGTTCCTCTAACTGAGGTATAGAGATGTAGTAAAAGCTCATATGGTTAGCAATTTAGGTGCAGCTATGTAACTCCTGTTACTCTGCTCTTAAGCTTTCTCCTAAACTGCCAAGAGTTAATTTTTAATTAGTCCGGTCTTTGAAATTTTTATTTTGAGCCTACTCTGCGCTTCTTCAGGTAGGAAAATGGGGAAAGTAAATAATATTGAGTGTTTAACTTGGACTAGGGACTTTTCTAAGTGTGACAGCTGGGAAGTTGTCAACTAATCAGCAGTAAAACAATGTAGGTGACAGGAGAGAGATACAAGATTCATGGGGATAAAATGCAGGGTGTTTTCAGAGTGACCTTCGAAGAAAAGATGCCTCTAAAGAGCATATTGGAAAAATGTTACTGAGAAGCAGTCAAGCCTTTTGATAACATGAATTGGTGATGGACTGAGTAGAGTAATTTATTGACTTTCTTCATCAGTATTCCAAATCTGCAGAGGGAGAAAATAGAGGTTTCAACAGAGGCAAGGATAGGGCAGTTCTTGGCACCAAAGAAGAAGTAGTTGACTTATGAGGTTGCTATTCCTGCACACATGCCTACAGAAATGCAAGCAGACCATCTACAAAGCAAGTGGTCTGTGAAACTGACAGAATAAATGGATATTTTGTCTAAAATTTGTCAAGTCTTCCTGAGTTCTTACAATAGCTGACTATCCTTAAATATTGGACTCTCAAGCAGACCATTTTGAAAGAGACCCCTTACCTTTTGTCAATTGGGAAAAAGATGTTCATTGGGCTATCAGTAAAGGTTTCAAGTTGGAATAGATGGTACATTAATATTAGCATAATTAAGGAGGGTTTTAAAAAGAGGTATATTTACAAGATATGGCCAAGGGTAGGTAAATCACAAGGGATTTGCAATACTCTAAAGCTGGTTCCCACCTCTATGACTAAAAGAACAAGAGAAAGGAGTTGCCACTGGAATCACAAAAAGAGACTCGTAGAGACAGGTCTACCTCGAGAAGAGTTATGACTTTCAGTTCTATCCCACAGAGAAGAACAAAAATGATTATACCAACCCCACCTTCCTCCTTATATATTATCTTCTGCTGAGACTCTCTAAACCAAACCTGACTAGGAGCAAAGAGTAAGGGAGACCATTAACTCAGCCTTCTAGAGCAGAAAATGGGATGGAGAAGGGTGGAGAAAGGATATGAAGGGGCAAACAAAAGATATACAGTGCAAAAGCAGGACCTCTGGAATACTGCTTGAATAGTCTTTATGTTTTTGTTTGCCGCCTCAGGCAGTTTACTTGAAAGGAAGTGCTCAAGCAGACAGATTGAAATCAAAGACCCAAGAAACCTCCTTGGTTGGGTCACCTTTTTAGAGCTTCTTTTGGAAGGCTGGAACAATCCTGACTCAACTCAGCTGGTGAAGAGAGATGGTCAGTGTGCTGACCTGTATGGGGCCAAAAGGGATGAAATCAAGTCAACCTTTTTGAAGAAAAAACAGTTAACATTATTGTTATGTGAAAACCCTTTGTTCAAATGAAATCTCACCTCAAGCTTCAGGTCTTCACACATGAAGGTGCAGCTGCTCTGGATGAAGTGTCTGTGGAATGAAGGGGAAGGGGAATATGGAGGCCTCCAAAAACTCTTGAACTCTTGGACTAGAGCTCTGATGGCACAGTTTTGGAATAGCTGGTCTTTTTTAAAGGCTCTGTTCATGTACCGAGGGAAACCAAGACCTGGTGAGCAGAAGTGTATTGTCCACAGTCATCCAGGAAGCTAGTGGCCACTCTACTGCCAAAGCCAGGTCTCTTCACTCTTAGTCTCATTGTTCTTTCCATCTTCTCCTGGTGGGTATCATAGCCTGGACTTTTTTTTCCTTAAATTGCAAATATTCTGTGTGCACAGGCTGTTTCCTCCAGAATATACTTATGGTGCTGAGGCAGGAAAGCTGCCCATGCTATTTGCTCATAGACATCAAGGATGCATAGATCCCCTGCTTTCTTGAAGTTGTGGCACTCTATGTGGGTGGTTAATGTGGGCATGGCAGCCTTTGATGTGGTATCCTTTCAGTCTGATGTGGCTTATACTTGCCACATTTTTCCTCATAGTAATTCTCTTAATTGTGTTTTCGAAGTCCTGACTGACATTAGCTATCATTTTGTCATCTTAATTTTTCAGATTTTGTCTTTCAGGAAGCTGTTTCTGCAGTTTTCTGATGCTACTCCAGAGGGCTGGATGGAGCCCTGATAATGTAGGTGCACAGCCAGGCTCTGCCCACCCTAAGATTTAGTGGGTGGCCTCCTAAATGTAGTGGAGGTGGCTTCTCTGTATCCTCACACTTAGAAATAATTCTTTCAAAAATAAAACCTCTAAAGTTCAAACAAACCAAACTTTAAAAAAACTGACATATTTTTAGAGTGACACTTTTGTAGTAAGTTCTTATAATTTTATATTGCATCGGCATCCATTATGAATATAAGTTGAACTTCATACCAGAAGCAGGGCCTAGTGACTTTTGACAGTTTCCATTTCACCACCTTCTCCCAGTTTCTCCAGATGTCTGTTTTAGACAACTGCCTCCTTGTGACCACCCTCCGTGGGACAGCTAGCTGCAACCTACTTGACTCGTTCCACTAACCCCTGTAACACACATGGACTGTACAGTTATGCCAGAGTGGGCATCTCTGAGACACAGCGAGACCTCACAGAACTTGTGCCTGCTTGCTTTAAACCCACCAATTAGTGCTCCCCTTGGGAAACCTGCTTGGGCAGCACTCTGAACCTCAATAAAGACTTTGGTCCACAGACTTCTCTTATTCTGTCTCTCTGACTGTCCACCCACTGGTGGAGTGTGCATGTCCCAGATAGCTTCCACTTCCTGCTGGCTCTTCTCTCTGGGATCTGTAAGTAATAAACTGCTCCTGCTATTTCATGTGTTTTGTTGAATTGCTTCCTCTGTGTCTCAGCTGACTGACACACCAAACCCAACTTCTTTCCCCGTCAGGGCTCTCCTAGAGGATGGCTATCTTAGTAGAAGTAAACTAGACACAGATCAAATAACAGCCTCAGGGTGTCTGCCAGTATAATCAAGTTTCTTGTAAGAGAAACCTCAAGACCAAATTAGAGAAAAGGAATATAACAACTTTATAAAAACTAAATTCTATGATACAATTATTTATACTTTGTACCATTTTCAAGCCTCAAAAAGATTTTTATTGTTTAAAAAATATTTTATTTTTAAGATATACTTTATTAAGATAATAACTTAGTAAAATATTTAAAAAGATAATTTCTTTGATTCAAAGTCTTTTATATTTTTGTGTCTGTAGTTGAAAAATAAAGCTAATAGGTTTCTTTCTTACCCATAGAATCTCTCTCAGCATTGTATTAATCCAGCCAGGTCTCTGTGCAAAGATGACATAAAAAAGTCATTCCTGTGATGCCCTCCTTCTCTAACTTCTAAAAAGGGAATCCCCCAGTGAATTTTAACTTCTTATTTTTTTTTGTATTTCATCCTCTCTTCCCTAGGAAGAGAAATAAAGTGGCCAAGGTCATATTGCAGGTCATATTTCTAACCTTCTGCAATTCTGATGGTTCTTGGAAGAAAAGATCAGAGTGCTACTGAATGTATAGCAGGAAGTCCTAACCTTCTTCAGAGGAAGCAAATTTTCAGGTGTGTCTTCAGAGACAAATAGGAGTTCTGTGGAAGACTGAAGAAGAGAGATGTACAGATGTGTAAAGAACACTCCAGGTAGGGATCAGTATTTGTGAAGACACTTGTAAATCATCATAGAAAACAGTCACACATTCTCTCTGGTGCAGAACCAACTCCCTGGTTCTCAACATACTTTCTTCCTTTGGCCTCCCCCTTTCTTGCTTCCTTTATTCCTCTCTCTTCCTATTCCCATTTCTTCTGCAAGTTCCCGTTTCTCTGCTCACTTCTTAATGGCTGCTTATTCTCAGGGCTTTGTCCTTAGACCTATTTGTTCCTCAATTTAACTTGTAGATTTTACTCTCCACTCCATGGATTTAATCACTATTTGCTAACTGTATATAGAGAGCTGGTTTTTTTTAGTATATAGATAATAATAATAATAATTAAATCCATAGTCTTCTTATTTATTTATTTATTTATTTGAGACGGAGTCTCGCTTAGTCGCCCAGGCCGGAGTGCAGTGGCGCGATCTTGGCTCACTGTAAGCTCTGCCTCCCGGGTTCATGCCATTCTCCTGCCTCAGCCTCCTGAGTAGCTGGGACTACAGGCACCCGCCACCATGCCTGGCTAATTTTTTTTTGTATTTTTAGTAGAGACGGGGTTTCACCGTGTTAGCCAGGATGGTCTCAATCTCCTGACCTTGTGATCCACCCATCTCAGCCTCCCATAGTGCTGGAATTACAGGCGTGAGCCACCACACCCAGCCAAATCCATAGTCTTCTAAGAATCATATCAAAGAAGTTTACTTTGTTGTCTGAAATCTTTTTTATCTTTTTGAAATGATATTATTGTAAATTTGTGCACTGTTGTATTTTACCCATTTATTTACTTTTTCAACAAATATTTTTTGAGTGCTTATTATATGTCCAACACTGTGGTAGGTGCCAAGGATATAATAGTACAAGGGGACAGGAGGTTGAATAGCAAGGGGCATCTGACAGACAATTAGTCAAGATGAACTAAATTGTGTTCTGGTGAAAAATATAAATCCCAAAGTTTCAGTGACTTAATGCAACAAGGGTTGATTTCTCATTCATGCTATAGTCTTACAACTCCACCATCATAATCATAAAATCATTTGCTTTCAGTCACAAGAACAAGAGAGAGACCGTGGAGAATTCCCACCTAGTTGTCACTACTTCAGATAAGGGTGATGTCATCGCTGCCAGGCAGCAGAGCACAGCTAGTCACAAAGCCCTATCCTTCAGCAAGAGAGGCTGGAAAAATGGGGAGGAGACATGGGGTGGCACCAATGTCTAGCCCACATCCAGTGCAGGGATCAGGAGCTACTTCTCTGAGAAAGAGGTATTTATTTTAAGCTAAGACATTAAGTAAGAGTGAGGCTAGCTGACTAAGGAACATGTGGAAAAGCATTTCAGACACAGGGAACTGCATGGGGAGACTGTGAAGGGAGAGAGACTGGCACATTTGAGGGATTGCAAGATGACCAGTGTGGCTTAATGGGTGGGGAAAACTCAGGTTAGAATATGGGCAGAAGCCAGATTGTTCAGGACCAGGTCAGGCAGGGAATGTTAAAGATTTTTGGTTGTCTGTACTAAATGTGTAGAAATTCACTTAGAAATTTTAAGCAAGGGCATGACATCGAGCCCTTTGTGTTTTAAATGATTACTCTGACTATAAAGTGAAGAATTTATTGGAGAAGATATAAATAGGTCTGGGAGACCAGTTAGGAGGTTTTTGGAAATCCAGGAGAGAGGTGATGGCAGCTGGGATAAACAAAGGAACAATGAAAGTGGAGAGAAATAGATGTGTTTGAATAATTTAGGAAATAGAACTAACAGACAAGGGAGGGATTGGATATGGAGGGTGTAGGAATCAGGGTATTGATAACACGATTTTTCCTGGAAGAGCAACTCCTGAGCTAGGAAATAGGAAGCACAACAAGTAGGTTTGTTCAGCGTAGGGGTGAGCAGTGGGGGAGTGAGCAATCATGTATTTAGTCTTAGAGCAAGAACTGGGGTTGCTTGTTCGATATCTAAATGGAGCTGTTGATGAATGAGTTAGATATATTTTATGGAGCTTCAAATAAAAGCCTGGACTGGAATGATACATTGTAACTCCTTGATTTATAGATGGTAATTAAAACCATAGAAGGGACTGGGAGTGCCTCAAGTAGAAGAAAAGTCAGCTCACCACAGATCCTGAGAAAAAGAGGGAGAGGTTAGGAAGAGTCGGAGAAGTGAGCAAAAGACTGGGAGAAATAACTAGAGAGGGAAAAGGAAAACCCAAAGAGTGTAAGGTCATGCTGGAGAAGGGTCTTCCCTTATGCTTCGAATAAGGATTTTTTTGGTGAAGTTTGATGAGGCATCAAGTAAGATGAGGGCAGAAAATGTCATTAGATCAGGCCCATGAAGGTTCTCAATGACCTGAACAGAACAAGAGTAGCTTTGGTAGACAACTCTGTTATCAACTTTGAAGTTAACTTTCAGCTGTGATTGGTTTAATTTCTCTGAGTAACTTCTCTAACAACTGGATTTTGTTAAAAAAAAAAAAAACTAAATGTTTTAAAAAGTTTTCTATAGAGCAGAACACTGATTAACAGAATGGAAATTTAACTGTTGCAGCACACAGCAGATTGGTACAACTGATATAGGTTTTCAAAGTTGAATTTGGTGAACACCATTTTTTTTTTTAAAGTTTAAAGATCAGTGTGCCATTGGAACAACTGTGATATAAAAGTGAAACTGTGTATCTTCTTAGTATGCTTTTCATTGGTGCTAAACAATTATTTCCAGTTTGCTTTTTATTCAAAATTAGAAAGTACAGAAAACCAGAGAGGCTAGAGCTATATAAATTATCCAGGGGATGAATTAGAGAAATGGTTCTGTGAGGGAAAATTAATGATGCTGTCTAGCCTGTGAGAGAAAATGAGAAGGAGCACCCCATAATCTTTTAGTCAGGACTATAAGGAGGTACAGAGATAATGCTGACTAGTGGCTTTTCATATCATGGAAGGCCAAAGGGAAAGAATTGGGCTAGAATTTCTGTAAGAGATCAATGGTTTGATAATAAGAGCCTTTTGAACGTAAATGATTAAAAAGCTGTAGAAGGTTATGAAGAGAAGTGGGAGATTTCCTATCTTACAACATACGTAGCAAAAGAGTTGGCAGTCATTTGGGATTCTGTCATTCTTAATGGGGTTTTCTGGGAATGGGAAGCCATCACACATCTTTCAGGGACCTCGCTGATAAGAGAAATAAGCCAGCGAGGCCCCTGAAAAGGGCAGCTGAGTGTTCCCCACCTTTTCCTCATAGTATTCCTCAGCCATGCCCTTATGTTGTTTAAAGAACCAGAAGGACTCCCTGGTCTACTCTAAAACCTTTGGGAGGTCTGGGATTTGGCTGCTTTTGAGGCTTTGCTTGTGTCCTATTTAGTGAAGTTAGTTAAAGATACACTGAATTGTATTAGGACCTTATCTTAAAAACCAACATATTTCCTTCTGTAAGAACCTCCCTAGTATACCCTGCTAATATACCTACCCTCCTTAATATCTTCAACTTTTCAAGCACTTTTGAGTGACCACTTCCCTTTACTATGCAAATAACAGTAATTTGAGCCTGCAGCTCATGTGAGCCTGGGAAATCTACTCCTGTTTCAGTGATTTCTGAAGATCCCAGGGAATGCTCACATGTCTTCGTGCTTTGCTGGTTGCACCTCCCTTTGAACCACTGTGCTGAATGGGGCTCCTCTTGCCATTTCTTTGGCTGCCTCCAGAAACCACCTCCATGTTATTGAGCTGCTTCCCTGCTCCCCTTCACGCTATGTATGGATACAGACCTTCCTTTAAATGTTACCCACTCAATGGACACAAAGTATTTTAAGCAGACTTTAGTAAGTTTTAGTGCAGCAAGGAGGAGAGGGAGAGGTGACTTACTCTGCAGAAAAAGAAAACAAACCTGGTTATAAACATTGCTTCTGAAGTCTATACATGCACAACATATGGGCCTCCTACTGACTCTTTCCTTCTTGACTCTGGCCTGCCACCATATTGCTGGAGGTCATTGATCTTCCCAGAATCCCCTTTCTCATTTCCACTTTCCTGAGTCAAGGCCCCAACCCTTTTCCTCACCACTTTTATGAGAACCAACAAACTTTTCACATTATTTTTGCAGAGTAATTTAAGTTTAGGCACTTGTTGACTTGACTCAATGCATAGCATTTGCTTTCTTTGCAGAATGGCAAACGATTTTCTTTGCAAAGTCGAAGCACATTCAAGTTCTTTTTTTCATATTTTTCATCAATAGGGCTCTGGCCTTTAAAATGACCTTATAATTTTGAGATGATAAGTCATTCTTACAGGCTTCTAAGGTCCCAAACAAAATTATTAAGCATATGCATGGTCAAAGTACTTGAACTTTCCTTTCCCAGAGTCTGTTGCTGCCAATTTCAGATAGTGGAAAATTTGTCTCTAAGAAGATATATGTGTGTGTGTGAACTCCCAGGGTTTAAATAAAGTCTATCCCCTTTACATTGATATTCTCAATATTGCATAATTTACCTTATAGTGGTACTTAGCAGAGGAGAATATGCAGACAGAAGCAAATTCATAGAAAGAATTTCTAGAAGAACTTGGGGAGAGGTTAAAGGGAGTGAACTTCACTCCCAATCTGCAACATCCATCAATCCTCAAGTCCTGTTATTGTTGCCTCTTTAATGTCTATCTGTTCTGCAGTTACCTGCTTAAAGTCAGTATGTGCTAGTTTTGTATTCCTAGCTCCTAACAAAGACTGATAAATAGAAGGTACTCCTCCAAAGGTTGTTGCATGACTGCATGGATGGAGGAATAAATGAGAAGGAACTAGTGATGCTGGAAATGTGAAGGTAGAATCCTAGGCAGGCAGGACCAGAGGAATTGCCTTTTCCTCAGCAGAAAGCTGGAAGAGAGAAAGGAAAGTAAGTGTAGGGTCAAAAGAACATGATAAGATTGAAAAAGGTAAAATACAAAGTCTATAATAGATTTTTACAGATCAGTTAGGCAGAGAAGGGGAAGTGTGACTTAAGTTGCTGTGTAAAGATAGAAGGTTTTTATTTATTTACAAGCTAATTTGAGCCATTGGCAGGGTGAGGGAATAAATAATAATCAGCACCATTGTTTATTAGACACTCACTTGTACCTAATTTAATACTAAGTGTGTCATGACCATCTTATTTAGTTTTTATATCAACTCTATATGGGTAGATTTAATTACCTTCATTTTATAATTGGAGAAATTGAGTCTTGGAGAAATTAATTAACTTGCCCAGGATTGCATGTAAAGTAAGGAGTCAGGATTTGAACTCAGATCTGTCTGACTCTAGATACTGACTCTTAGCCTCTGTGCTACTGTTGCATATAAATACTGATAATACATTGTATCTCCTTCATCTTAGTGTGGCTTGATTCTCATGTTTAGAAGGAGGAAACAGCAGGAAGGCAGGAGTGTAAGTTTAAAGAAAAATAAAAAATGCAGGAAGAACGGACTCTAGGCAGCCTCCACTTACTTCACAACTTTACGTAGAGTTGCTTTAATTATTCTGAGGAATAAGCTAAGTTTTAAAATGCTAACTGACACTAGGTAAACATTTAATTTTCTCCCAAATCTATTTTATAGTTGAAGGAGCTCTGGCTCTGAGAACAAACTAGTACTTTGTATAGGTTTACAAAGCTAATACCTTAAAACTGGAGTCAACCCCAGACCTGTCAATCTCAAGACCACACTCTTGCCATAACTCCATAGCAACCCTTTGTGCAATAGCAAGCATTCATCATAGGTAGATTAATAATATTTTATAGTAAAAGAATCACATAGAGCTCAGGTAACTCAAATACTTCATTTGGTATTAAGAAAATGGGGTTTTAAAGAAGCAAATTGATGTGGCAGTGATCATACCAGTGGTCAGTGAAAACACTGCTTTTTGCTCAGCTTTCCTGGCTTTCATAATCTTCTTTTTGCCACTAGAATTAACTGTCTTTTTAAATATTAGATGCATTCTTTGACCAAGGTTAGATCCATATGTGTATACCAACAGAGCATGAGGGTGAGTCTGCTGTTTTCTTTGGGCAGCTCTCTCTTTTAGGGAAAGCACTTCACAAATGTCTGTGCCTCGGGCTCTGATCCATTTTCTTTGGTGGTGCCCAGGTATGTAGAATTAGATATTAGTACTTGCTTGTTGGCTCTCTGTTAAAGCTTTTGAATGAAGTCTGCCTGTTAATTGTTTAAAAATGGGGCTAATTATTCTTCTTTCTGCAGCCACAGACTTCACAATGATGGTGTATTTGCATTCAAATATTGGACATGCACTATGTACTAAATATTTGAATTCACCAAAGCAAAGTGTGTTTCCCTGGGATAACTAATATCTTCTGAATTGTAAAATTCAGGGGTTTTATAAAGCAAAAGGAACACTGATGAAATTAAACTAACTTGGGAATAATAGGCTGCTTTTCAAGGTTAGTCTTCTGTGTCTAAATTATATACGTATTATTGTTCCTCACTTGCATGACCAATTATAGGGAAGTTCCTTATTGTGAGATGCGATAATTTTATATAATTGCAGCAGCTTCAGCAGTTTTGAAGGAGGTTTCCCTGGCAAAACATAGTCTCAGGGAAAACCAATTATGTTGATTTACTAGCAATTCTGCAAATGGGTTGTCTGGGGGAATCGGGGGAGTCTTTTTATGAAGCACAAAGAAACTGCTCACTATTTGACATTTTAAATTGCTTGCTCGGAATATGCAAAACTGCAGACATCTAATTGCATGTTGTCTCCTCTGAGGAGCCACTATTTTTATTTGGAGACTGTGTGATGATTAAGGGGGAGAAAAGATACTCATTTTCCCAAGTCACAGAGGTCAGGGCAGGGGCTATAACATCCAGGAAAAAGCAAAGCACAGCAAATCGGTAGTGAATTCCTATTTAAAACTGCTCTAGTAGCTCCACGTTTTACTGAAATTAGATTATTTGAATGTTGTCACCACGTGAGCAGCATGAGAAGGGAAGGCACTTGCCAACCTAAAAATGACAATGGCATTTCTCAGATGGCCAGTTGTGATGAGTCCCTGAAGCAGATCAGGGAGCTGCTCTCTTGACAAGTCACCTACATACTGTAGATACCCACAGGAAGATGCAGAATGGCTAGGTCTTGTGGCTCCCAAGGATAAGAATGCTGTTTGTGCTAAAAATAAAAATGGAGGTATAAGGATGTGGGGCCATTGCGCGCGCTCTCTCTCTCTCTCTAACTAAATCTTTAAGAAAACTTGACTTTCTTCTGGGAATTTCTGAGCTGGGATTGTGGAGTACTTGTCATAAATTTGTGCTTTCTTTATTTCTTTAAACATAAACATGGCCAGGCTTTTTTTTTCTTTCTCTTTGCACTAAATGTTTTAAACTCTTTATGTGTGTCACTTATGATACTTGCTGTTTTATCATACTTTTGTTTTATGCCAGGTTGCCAGGTGAGAAAATTATAGAAAGTAGAGTCATCATTTGAAATATCTTACATCTCCTGTCTTGCCTAGCATGGTGGTGCTTTTCATGCAGAAAGTTCGCAATAAACGTTGCTAAATGAATAAACAGATACATCTTGGACAATCTCTGGACTTTTTCTCCCCAGATGTTTCCCAGTGCCTATAGCATGTGTCGGGGGCATAAGCTCACAATTTCACTTCCTCCTAGATGTATTGGGTGATGGGCATGGAGACCTCTGCTTTGTTCCTTCCATCTCCTTACTGGTTTCTTCTCCCAGGACTTACAAAGTGAAGAGAAATGTCAAGGCTGTCTTCCAGACCTGGGGCTGTGTGCACAAAATTTTCTTATTTTTAAGTTCAGAAACTCAGTAAGAAATTTTTTTTTCACTGCTCAGACAGTATAAACTATGTGTATTATATCTTTGGTGAGTTTTCTTAATGGGAAATGTAACTGCCCTCAGTTTCAAAGAATTAGGCCCCCTTTTCATGATCCTTTATTTATTTATTTTTTTCACAAGAGTCTTGCTAGAACAATGAACTGTCTTTAGTTTTTCTGGAGCTAATATTACTCTTTACCCCTAAAATTTTAAATATAGTGTGGCCATCATTGTTTTTGGCAATCTCTCCATGAGATAGATTTAAGGCTAATATTCAGAATGCCAATTTTCATTCATTTTTATTCTTAAGAAAATAGTCTTATATTTATAAATGAATCTTGTAATGAAATCACAACCCTCTCAAATTCTACATGCAATCTGTGTGTACTCCTATTTGAGATCAGAGTCATTTTTACTTTAAATTCTAAAACAGAATTTTACTAAGTTTATGATAGTGCAGAAAGATCTCAATAAACATTGCTAAATGAATAAATGGATGTATTTATTGATTTCGAAGTAGCAATAACTTGAACAATAGGCTATATAGGTAGAGCTGAAGATCAGGCTGGGTAAACCTGCCACCAAAAAGAGGGAAATGAAGATAAAAGCTTAGGAAAGAAGAGAACTGAGGACTGAATAGAGAACAGGAGGTAGGATGATTATTTGTGGTAACTGATTCAGGCTGTGTGCTTAGGACAAATCAGGAATTTGCAGCAAGCGTAGGGTGTGTGATCTGAGAAAGGGGAGAAATTAGTTTGCCTATGTTAGATAACTCCTGAAGCATGCAGTTCCAATGGAACCTGGCATCCTGTCAGGTACATGGGTGTTAAAAATGGTCCAGAGTCATTGAAACTCTTCATTTTCCAAACATAAGCAACAGCTGAACACACTCTATTCTAATAATTTTATAAACTAAAGCACATAGAACTCCCCAAAAATAAATATTCATCCTTGAAGATGAGCTCATGTTTAAAAATTACAAATTACATAAGTGAGATCTAGCAGATGCAACAAATGGAATAATTAGTATTTTAAGATCTAAACATTTTTCCAATTTTTTTATTGTGTTAACATACACATAACATAAAATTTACATCTTAACTGTATTTAAGTGTACAGTTCAGTGGTATTAAATACATTTATAATGTTTGTTGTGTAACCATCAACACCATCCATCTCTATAACTTTCCATCTCATAAAATGAAACACTGTATTACCCTTTAAACAGTAACTCCCCATTTCCTCCTTGCCCCAACCTCTGGCCACCATCTTTCTACTGATTTTTGCTATGATTTTGATTACTATAAGTACCTCATGTGAGTGGAATCATACAGTATTTGTTTTTTGTGACTGACCTATTTCACTTGGCACAATGTCCTTAAGGCTTATCCATGTTGTAGCATATGTAAGAATTTCCTTCCTTTTTAAGATTAAATAAAATTCCTTTGTGTGTAGATACCGTATTTTGCTTATCCATACATCTGTTGATGGACACTTATGTTGTTTCCACACTTTAGTATTGTGAATAATGGTATTTAAACATGGTTATACACATATTCCTTTGAGAGTCTGTTTTAAATATGGGGGGTATATACTCAGAAGAGGAACTACTGGATTATATGGTAACTCTGTTTTTAATTTTTTGAGGAACTTCCATACTGTTTTCTACAGCAGGTGTACCATTTTACATTCCCACCAAGAGTGTGCATGGGATTCAATTTCTCCACATCCTTGCCAACACTTGTTATTTTCTGTTTTCTTGATAGCAGCCATCCAGATAGGTGTCAGGTGGTATCTCATTGTAGTTTTGATTTGCATTCTCCTGATGATTAGTGATGTTGAGCAACTTTTCATGTGCGAATTGGCCATTTGTATACCTTCTTTAAAGAAATGTCTATTCAAGTCCTTTGCCCATTTTTGAATGGGGTTGCTATTGTTCTTTTTATAAATGTTTGATAGAATTCACCAGTGAAGCCATCTAATTTAGGGCTTTTCTTTGTTGGGAGATTTGTGATTACTGAATCAATCACCTTACTAGTTATAGGTCTATTCAGATTTTCGATTTTCATGATTTAGTCTTGGTAGGTTTTGTGTTTCTAGAAATTTACCCATTTTATTTAGGTTATACAATTTGTTGGTGTACAATTATTTATAGTACTCTTTGTAAATCCTTTATATTTCTGTAGACTTAGTAGTAATGTTTCCATTTCCCCATTTTCATTTTCTAATTTTAGTAATATGAGTCTTTTCTCTTTTTTCTTGGTTAAACTAGCTACAAATTTGTCAATTTTGTTGATCTTTATACAAAACCAACTTTTGATTGATTTTTCTGTGTTTTTTAAATTCCCTGTTTCATTTGTCTTTTGTCTAAATCTTTATTATTATTATGATTATTTAAATTTGTTTTGCTCTTCTTTTTCTAGTTTCTTCAGTTCTAAAGTAAGATTATTGATATGGTTTGGCTGTGTCCCCACCCAAATCTCATTTTGAATTGTAGTTTCCATAATCCTCATGTGTTATTGGAGTGACCCAGTAGGAGGTAATGTAACCATGGGGGTGGTTACTCTCATGCTGTTCTCAGGATAGTGAGTTCTCATGAGATCTGATGGTTTTATTATATAAGGGGTTTTCCCCCTTTTGCTCAGCACTTCTCCTTCCTGCTGCCATGTGAAGAAGGAGAGGTTTGCTTCCCCTTCCTCCATGATCGTAAGTCTCCTGAGGCTTCCCCAGTCCTGTGGAACTGTGAGCCAATTAAATCTCTTTCCAATATTAATTACCCAATAAATTGGTACCACAGAGAGTGGGGCACTGCTGTAGAGGCCCAGAAATGTGGAGGTGACTTTGGAACCAGGTAACAGGCAGAGATTGGAGCCATTTCGAGGGCTCAGAAGAAGCAGGAAAGTGTGGGAAAGTTTGCAACTTCCTAAAGACTTGTTAAATGGCTTTGACCAAAATGCTGATGGTGATATGGACAGCAAAGTCCAGGTTGAGGTAGTCTCAGATGGAGATGAGGAACTTGTTGGGAACTGGAGTAAAGGTCACTCTTGCTATACAAAGAGACTGGTAGCATTTTACGTCTGCCCTAGCGATCTGTGGAACTTTGAACTTGAGAGAGATGATTTAGGGTATCTGGTGGAAGAAATTTCTAAGCAGCAAAGCGTTCAAGAGTAAGCAGAGCATAAAAGTTTTGAAAATTTGCAGCCTGACAATGTGATAGAAAAGAAAACCCCATTTTCTGGGGGAGAAATTCAAACTGGCTACAGAAATTTTCATTTGTAATGAGGATCCAAATGTTAATCACCAAGACAATGAGGAAATGTCTCCAGCGCATGTCAGAGACCTTCACAGCAGCCACTTCCATCACAGATCAGGAAGCCTAGGGGGTGAAAAGTGGTTTCCTGTGCCAGACTGAGAACCCCCTTGCTCTATGCAGCCTTGGGACATGGGGCCCTACATTCCGGCTGCTTCAGCTCCAGCGTGGCTAAAAGGGGCCAACATACAGCTCAGGCTGTTGCTTCAGAGTGTGCAAGCCCCAAGCCTTGGTAGCTTGCAACTGATGTTGAACTTGTGGATGCACAGAAGTTAAGAATTGAGGTTTGGGAGCCCCCGTCTAGATTACAGAGGATGTATGAAAACACCTGAATATCTAGGCAGAAGTTTGCTGCAGGGATAGAGCCCTCATGGAAAACCTCTTCTAGGACAGTTCAGAAGGAAAATATGGTCAGAGCCCCCACACAGGGTCCTCACTGAGACACTACCTGGTAGAGCTCTGAAAAGAAGGCCACCATCCTTTGGATACCAGAATGGTAGATCCACTGACAGCTTGCACTGTGCACCTGGAAATCCACAGACACTCAATGCCAGTCCAAGAAATCAGCCAGGAGTGAGGCTGTACCCTGAGAAGCCACAGAGATGAAGCTGCCCAAGGCCATGGGATCCCACCTCTGGCATCAGCATGACCTGTATGTGAGACATGGAGTTAAAAGAGATTATTTCGGAGCTTTTAGATTTAAATGCTGCCTCATTGGATTTTGGACTTGCATGGGACCTGTAGCCTCTTGTTTTGGCCAATTTCTCCTATTTGGAGTGGGTGTATTTACCCAATGCCTGAGCCCCCATTGTATCTAGGAAATAACTAATTCACTTTTGATTTTACAGGCTCATAGGTGGAAAGGACTTGCCTTGTCTCAGATGAGACTTTGAACTTGGACTTTTGAGTTAATGCTGGAATGAGTTAAGACTTTGGGGGACTGTTGGAAGGGCATGATTGTGTTTTGAAATGTGAGGACATGAGATTTGTGGGGGGCCAGGGGCAGAATGGTATGGTTTGGCTGTGTCCCCATGCAAATCTCATCTCGAATTGTGGTTCCCATAATCCCCACATATTGTGTGAGGGACCCAGTGGGAGGTAATTTCATCATTGGGGTGGTTACCCTCATGCTGTTCTTGTGTTAGTGTGTGAGTTGTGATGACATCTGATGGTGTTATTATACAAGGGGCTTTACCCCCTTTGCTCAGCACTTCTTCCGGCCGCCATATGAAGGACATGTTTGATTCCCCTTCCGCCATGATTGTAAGTTTCTTGATGCCTCCTCAGCCCTGCTGAACTGAGTCAATTAAACCTCTTTTATTTATAAATTACTCAGTCTCAGGCAGTTCTTTATAGCAGTATGACAACAGACTAATACAATTATTGATTTGAGATTGTTCTCATTTTATAAGTGTTCATAGCTATAAATTTCCCCCTTAGCACTACTTTTACTATGTTTCATATTTGGTATGTTGTGTTTTCATTTTCATTTGTCTCTAACTACTTTCTAACTTCCATTGTGATATCCTGTTTGATCCATTGGTTCTTTAAGCGTGTGTTGTTTAATAGCCACAAATTTGTAAATTTTCCATTTTTCTTTCTGTCATTGATTTTGAACTTCATCCTGTTGTGGCTGAAGAATATACTTTGTATGATATCTATCTTTTCAAATCTGTTGAGACTTAATTTGTGGCCTGACACATGATCCATCCTGGGACATGTCCCATGTACACTTGAGAAAAGTGTGTATTCTGTCATTGTTGAATAGGGTGTTCTGTATATATCTATCAGATCTAGTTAGTTTGTCATGTTATTTAAGTCCAATATGTCCTTATCTTCTGTCTGGTTATCTATTAAGAATGGGGTGATATGGTTTGCCTCTGTGTCCCCACCCAAATCTCATCTCAAATTATAATCCCCATGTGTTGAGGGAGGGACCAGTAATCCACATATGTCGAGGGAGGGAGGTGATTGAATCACAGGGGCAGTTTCCACCATGCAGTTCTAGTAATAGTGAGTGAGTTCTCATGAGATCTGATGGTCTTATAAGTGTTTGGAAGTTCCTCCTTCTATCTCTTCCTCCTTCTATCTCTCTCTCCTGCTGCCTTATGAAGGTGCTTGCTTCCCCTTCATCTTCCACCATGACTGGAATTTTCCTGAAGCCTCCCCAGCCATGTGGAACTGTGAGTCAATTAAACAAAACTCTTTCCTATGTAAATAATCCTGTCTTGGGTATTTCTTCATAGCAGTATGAAAATGGACTAATACAGTAAATTGGTACCAGGAGTGGGGCAATAGTATAAAGATACTTGAAAATGTGGAAGCAGCTTTGGAACTGGGTAATGGGCAGAGGTTGGAATAGTTTGGAGGACTCAGAAGAAGACAAGAAGATGTAGGAAAGTTTGGAGCTTCCTAGAGACTTGTTGAAATGGTTTTGTCCAAAGTGCTGATAGTGACATGGACAATGAATGTCCTTCTTTCCCTCTTGTAATCTTTTTAAATTTAAAGTCTATTTTGTCTGATATTAGTATAGCTACCCTGCTTGCTTGCTTGCTTGCTTGCTTTCTTTCTTTCTTTCTTTCTTTCTTTCTTTCTTTCTTTCTTTCTTTCTTCCTTCCTTCCTTTCTTCCTTTCTTTTGACAGAGTCTTGCTCTGTCACCCAGGCTGAGGTGCAGTGGCATAATCTTGGCTTGCTGCAACCTCTGTTTCTCACATTCAGGCAATTCTCATGTCTCAGCCTCTCAAGTAGCTGGAATTACAAGCAAGTGCCAACATACCTGGCTAATTTTTGTATTTTTGGTAGAGATGGGGTTTGGCCAGGCTGGTCTCAAACTCTTGGCCTCAAGTAGGCCAGCCACCTTGGCCTCCCAAAGTGCTGGGATTACAGGTGTGAGCAACCATGCCCAGCCTTGCTTTCTTTTAAATATTATTAGCCTGGGATATTTTTTTAATCTTTGCATTTTCAACTTGTTTGCATCTTTGGATATAAAGTGAATCTTTTGTAGACAGCATGTAGTTGGATCCTCTATTTTTATCCATTCTGCTATTTGTCTTTTATTTATCTTTTGATTGCAGAGGTTAAGCCATTTACACTTTAAATAATTACTGATAAAAGACTTACTTCTGTCATTCTGTTGGTTTTAATATGCTTTATAGTTTTTGTCCTTAATTTCCTGCATTGCTATCTTCTTTTGTGTTAAGTTGATTTTGTTTTTGTATTAAAATGTTTAAATTCTTTCTTATTTCCCTTTTTACATAATCTCTCACCATCTTTCTTTGCAGTTACCATGGATATTACATTTAACATCCTAAAGTTATAACACTCCAATTTAAATTTATCAGTTTAACTTCAATAACATACAGACTCTACTTCTTAATAGCTATGTTTCTACCCCTTTTAGTTGTTGATGTTACAAATTTAAATCCTTATACATATATATCCAAAGGCATAAACTAATAATTTTTTAAGAGCATTAGTCTCTTAAATTACATGGAAAACAAAATGTGCATTACAAGCCAAAATTAAAATAACACTAGCTTTAGACTAATAACTATTTTTTAAAAATGTATTAGTTTCTTAAATTATGGAGAGAACAAAAAATAGAGTTACAAACCATTGTTAAAATAATATTTGCTTTTATAGTTGCTGGTGTATTTATCTTTATTTCTTCATATCGCTTTGAATTGCTGTCTAGTGTCCTTTCATTTTGCCCTGCAAAATACCATTGAGCATTTATTGCAGAGCAGGTCTAGTGGTAATGAACTCCTTCAGCTTTTGTTTTTCTGGGGCAGTTTTAATTTCTCCCTGGCTTTTGAAGGACAGTGTTGCTGGATATAGGATTTTTGGTTGACAGGTTTTTGTTTGTTTCTGTTTTTTTTTCCTTTTAACACTCTGAATATATTGGCTCACTGCCTTCTGGTCTCCCAAGTTTCTGGTAAGAAATCTGCTAATTATCTTGTTAAGGATCCCTTGTATGTGATGAGTCACTTCTCTCTAGCTGCTTTCAGGACTCTCTGTCTTTGTCTTTCAAAAGTTTGATTATAATATATCTCAGTATGGCTCTCTTTGCATTCATCTTATTTAGAGTTTGTTAAGCTTCTTAAATGTTTATATGCATGCCTTCCATCAAACTTGGAAAGTTTCCAGCCATTATTTCTTCAAATAATAAGAAATATTATTTTTTCCCCATTTTCCCATTTCTCTCTTCTTCTGGAATACCCAAAATGCATGTGTTGTTTGGCTTGATGGTTTCCCACATGTTCTTTAGGTTTGTTCACTTCCATTGTCCTATCTTCAGGTTTGCTGATTATTTCTTCTGACTGCTCAAATCTGCCTTTGAATCCCTCTCGTAAAATTTTTATTTGTTATTGTACTTTTCATCTTAGAATTTCTTTTTGGTTTCTTTTCAGATTTTTTATCTCTTTGTTGATATTTCCATTTTGTTTATACATAATTTTCTTGGCTTTCCCTGCATCTATCTTTAGTTACTGGAGCATCTTTAAGACAGTTATTTTAAAATCTTTGTCTAGTAGATCTACTATCATTTCTTTTTCAGGGACAATTTCTATCAATTTGCTTTTTCCCTTAAATGTGCCATACTTTCCTGTTTTTTTCTGTGCCTTGTAATGTTTGTTGAAACTGAGCAGTTAAATCTAATGATATAAAGTCATATTTTCCCCTCCTGTAAGGATTACTTTTCTCACTATAGTTTTTGTTTATTTATTGTTATTGTAGGCTATCCATATGCCAAAAAATCAGCATGAGGTATAAATTAAGGTCTTCTTTGGTCTTTAATGAGTTTTCATCTTTCCCTGAGCATATACAGTTTTTAAATCTATAAATGCAAGTATTTTTGAATGTTCTAGTCTTTAATGTCTGGCTATGAAAAGCGGGAAAAGAGAAAAATAAAAGGAGGAAGGAAAAGTGCACTGGCCCTTTGTACCTCCTGGAAGTCACTTCAGCCAGAGTGGGAGGGGCTTACAACAATGTGAAAGGGAAGAAGCAGCAACAATGGCTGCCTACTTCTTTCTTTCTTTTTCCTCTGGTCAGAAGTAGCAATCAGTGATGAGAACACAGATTCCTGATATTTATAGGACAGGATGTTTTTTGCCCACCCTGGCTCCCATAGGCTGTGTGCAAGCTGCTCCAAGAGCATGTGCACAGCTGCCTGCTAAGGAACTAGGGATGGAGTTGCTACTGTGTAAAGAGCTGTAATTGATCTAAAAATTTACTTTGGCTGGGCAAGGTGACTCACGCCTGTAATCCCAGGATTTTGGGAGGCTGAGGTTGGCAGATCATTTGAGGTCAGGAATTCGAGACTAGCCTGACCAACATGGTGAAACCCCATCTCTACTAAAAACAAAAAAATTAGTTGGCATGGTGGCACACCCCTGTAATCCCAGCTATTCAGGAGGCTGAGGCAGGACAATCACTTGAAAACAGGAGACGGAGGTTACAGTGAGCCGAGATGGCGCCATTGCACTCCAGCCTGGGCAACAAGAGTGAAACTCCTTCTCAAAGAAAAAAAAAATTGCTTTACTGTCTAAGTCTTCCCCTGAAAGTTTCAAGCCTTCAGTAGACTCCAGATTCCAAGATGGTTACACTAGACAGATTCTGACAGTGAAATTGTTGTTTTGCTGGGAAGACAGATCCCTGGTGCATTCTAGCCTACCATTTTCCTAGAATACTCTCCTGAAACCAAACATTTTAAATTAGAAAGAATCTGTAATATGAGAATATTTAAAATTATTATAGAGATAAAAGAATAAGTAGAAAATAAAATGTAACAACAAAATAATGTGAAAAAGAGCAGAGCAGATTAGAAAAAAAGAACCAAATAGTCTTCTAGGAATGAAAAATGCAGTACTTCAAATTAACAGCATAAGAGATGGGTTAAATAGATGACTAGGTAGAGAAGAAGAGAGAATTTGTTGAACTAAATTATTGATTTAAGGAAAATTCCTAGGGTATCTGACAGATAAGGTGGAAAGATTAAAGATCAGTTAATGGATAAAAGTGTTAGAATAAGCAGTATAACATATGCCATAAAGAGAATGGAGAAGAGGTAATATTTGAAGAAGTAATAATTTGTTATAAATGAAGATATATGTGGGTTTGCAGATTAAAGAAGCATCCCAATGTATTCCACATAGAATTTAAAAATCCAAAAAACCACTCCCTACTTGTTATCTAGTATTATCCTCTTTATCACAAACCTCATATTTCTAACATATCCCTGGTATTATAAGTAATGTACTATGAATAAAATATGAACTAAAACAGACCCTATACTTGGGTAGTTCAGATTCATCATTATCATATTCACAATCTTCCTTAATGTTATCAGCAATAACATATATCAAGGACAAGAAACTGAGCTAAGCATTTTGAGTGCATTACTTCATTTTCTATTGAACTCCTATTTTATAGTTTTGCTAGACCAAGTGGAAGACAGCATCCTATGTCTTCTTTTGAATAAAATAAGGGAGCCAAAATTAATTTTTCCATAAAATTTTCTGTGTTTTCTGACATCCTAGGAGAATATCTTTTTTACAAATATGTTTATTGCAAGTCAAATAATAATTTGTAATGGATTATTTGTAATGGATGTACATTACATCTGTTTATTGCAAGTCAAACAATAATTTGTAATGGATTATTTGTAATGGATGTACATTACATCCAATCTAGTAATGGATGATTATTACTAGATTAATTTGTTCATTCAGTAGACATTTATTGGTTGCCTACTCTATACTCTAAGGTATGTAAGCACTGTAATGTTTGAAGGCTGTACCACTTGTAGTTTGTGTGTACCAATACAACCTGACGTTTCGTGGCTCAAAATAATGTCTATCTACTCCTAATTCTGTGAGTTGGCAAGATATGTAATCTTGTAAATTGTCAAGATATATAATATGTAAATTGTCCCAACTTGGGACAGTTAATTCCTGCTCCACATTGTGATGGCTGGACTCATATATGAATTTGGACTTCAGGTGGGCTGTCTGGGATGACTGGAACAGCAGAGACCTTATACTACATGCTCTTGTGTTCTTCACGAAGCCATCTGAACTTTTTCACATAGTGGTGGGAAAGTTCCCAGTAGCAAGAAAAGGTAAGCCCGAATGGGCAAGCACATTTCAAGCCTCTGTTGCATCACATTTGCTAATGTTATACTGGCCAAAGTGAGTCACATGGTCAAGCTCATAGTCTATGTGTATGTGGTTAGGAGGAGTAGCAGCTACCCAATGGTCATGGATGCAGGAAAACATGATTCACTGGGGTGTTTACTATAATGATTTACCTCAAGGATGATTAGAATTTTAACTGAAGTTCATGTCTTAATCAAAAATTATATGACAAAGAACATTTATGTCTCACTATCCCTTTAAAATTATAAGCCTCAGTCATTTTTTTAGATCATGATAGCCCATGTGATGTATTTACTAGGTAAATTTAGTTTCAATGGGTAGCCAACCTGAACTCTTCAGGTAAAAGCAGTCTTCCATGAAAATGACTTCTAAGAATCTGCCCATTTTATCTGGGTGAATGGGTCTCCTCCAGTCCCTCAATGTGCTCCTTTGGAGAGCTCGCCTGAGAGGCAGTGAATTATTACTTCTGCAGAAGGATCAAGTGATGAACCTTCCATTCATATCTCACTGCCACGGGCAAAGAATTTCTTGACCTCTTTAGAAGCTGGAAGAAAGATGATGCCCCCTAGTACTTTGGACAGTTCAGCCTGCAAAAATAGAATTAATCATTACTTTTAGGTCAACTCCTGAAACCGCTCCTTTATCATCATCCATCTTTTCCTAGAAGAGATTTTAAATTCCACTTTGTTAAAGAAAGAATACTGTTGCTACTTTTTGTAAGGAGAGGGATAAGAGTTTTGAGAGGGCATCTTTTCGAGGGGGAGGGTGGAGAGATTTTTAAACACCCACAGGTATAGTCGTGAAGGTCCTAAGGTTGTGAGGATTCTCGTGTCTTCAGAAAATTATCACTTGTACAGACTGTAGTGGACATTTGTTACCAACAATTATTGTTCCTTTACTTCTTCCCTACAATTCCAGATTTACATGTGGGAATTTATATATTTTCTGGAAAGCTGGTTCTATCCCTGGCTTCAGAGCAAGAGCCTGAGACTGCAATCAGACAATCAGTGAATTTTTTTCTTCTCGCCTTAGTTCAGATGTGGGCAGGTAACCTAATCTAGTATAATTGAATTGAATTTGTAGGAATACAGGGGAAATTTTATTTCCCTTCCTGCAAGATGAGGAGGAAAAAGCCATCTTTCTCAGGACCACAAAAGGGGCCAGCCCTAGGTGAAGAAACCAAACCAAAGGCAGAGCAGCAAGATGGGAAGAGATCAGGTCCAAGGTGACATCAGTGAGCTGCTGAATCAAACTTTACCTGAAGCAACTTTTCAGTTATATGAACCAATGAATTCCCTTTAAAAAATCTAGTTAGACTATATTATGTGTAATCTAAAGCATCACTTTACATTTGCAAGGTCCAGAAAAGTTATAAACAGAACTAATAAACTCTTAAATAAATATTGGGTTGGCAAATATACTTTCATAGTGAAAAGTTAAAAGCGATGTGCAAAACAGCAGTTCATAAGAAATAACTATGGATAGTACAAATTCAAATTAATTTCTCATTTGCCAAAGACCATGATTTTTTCCAGGAAGGCTCATTGATCATGGCCACTGGCCTTGGACAGGAGGAAAGGAGGGGAAGGAATTTCTCTTTGCTTGTAGACTAGCCCATGCTCACTCCCAGACCCTCCTGGCTTTCTCTTCCTCCTTATGGGGGTAAAGACCCCTTTAACCCTCTCAAGGATTGACTGCATGCTCATCTATCCTCCTTTGCTCCACCACCTGACTACCTTGTAAAGGTCCCTGTTGCAGCTTCAGGATTTTTTTTTCACCTTCCCAGTGCTACTCAAGTTACCACTTACCATAAATTGCCATCACCATTGCTACTCCCACTGGTATTAATCTTTTAAGTTCCTCAAAGAAACCTGAAGCTGGAAGGTCAGGCTTTCACATCCCCTCCAATCTATTGTCCATAGCCTGTCCTCCTTATCTTTCCATATTTTCTCTGTCCTAAGGCAGAGTCTCGTGTGAAAGCATGCAGACACTCCAGCATGTAGGTCCCAGCTTTATTCACGCATGTTGCAACAGCTGCCCTTTCCTGTTCCTTAGGCCAAAGAGTATACAGACTGGTGGTTTCACAGAAAGCTGTATCGAAGGAGAGGTCCAAGCAGGACCTGGAACTGGAATTAGGATCATTTGAGCAGGAGTTTCAGAGACCCTGTACCCACAGGCATTATATAGAAGGGGAAGCACAGACTCCCCTTGGCTCCTGTCTCTGTGGGAAGGCATGTGGTTGAGGAAGATGAATGGCCCTCTAAAGCACAGGGGCAAGCACAGGGGAGCTTCTTTTCTCTTCTCTTTTCTCTCCTCTTTTCTCTCCTCTCTCCTCCCTTCTCCTCCCCTCTCCTCTTCTTCCCTCCCCTCCCCTCTCCTCCTCTCTCCTCTTCTTCCCTCCCCTCCCCTCCTCTCCTCTTCTCTCCTCTTCTCTTCTCTTCTCTTCTCTTCTCTTCTCTTCTCTTCTCTTCTCTTCACTTCTCTTCTCTTCTCTTCACTTCTCTTCTCTTCTCTTCACTTCTCTTCTCTTCTCTTCTCTTCTCTTCCTTTTTTAAAGTTCCAGGGTACATGTACAGGATGTGCAGGTTTGTTACATAGGTAAATGTGTGCCATGGTGGTTTGCTGCACCTATCAACCCATCACCTAGGTATTAAGTCCAGCATGCATTAGCTCTTTTCCCTAATGTTCTCCCTGCCCCCACCTCCACCACCCTCCTGGACAAGCCCCAGTGAGTGCTGTTCCCCTCCCTGTGTCCATATGTTCACATTGCTCAGCTCCCACTTATGAGAACCTGCAGAGTTTTGTTCTCAGGTCTTAGAGGAATGCTAGTTTTAAGGTAAAATTTTGTGCACTACTCTTTTCCCTGTTACTCCAGTTTCCTTTTCGTTGCCCCCAGTTGTCTTTTTCCTCTTTGTTTTACCTTAGCAGTGTTTTTTCCTTTCTCCATGTCCCCTTGTCATTACTCTACTTTCCCTGCTTTTTTATACACCACAGATGGCTGGCTGCATATTCTCTTCCTTTTGGCCTTGCCAATGTGGGATTTCTAAAACAATTGATCATGTTTCATAGCATGTTCATAATAATCATTAAAATATCACTTTCCTTTACTCTCCATTCTACATGTAGCTGAGATAAATGCTATTTAACCTATGCCCCAGGAATTCAATCTAATTACAATGCAGAGGGAGACATATAGCAGGTGTTCATTGCTGTGTTGTGTGCAATGGTGGGGAGATGGAAGCAGTTTGAAAGTCTCTTACTGGCAGAATAGACAGCCAAATTGTGGTGGGTACACACCAGGGGATGCTATGCATTGTTTAAAAGTCATAGAATAGGCTGGATGTGGTAGCTCACACCTGTAATCCCAGCACTTTGGGAGGCCGAGGTGGGTGGATCACCTGAGGTCAGTGTTGGAGACCCGCCTGGCCAACACAGAGAAACCCCATCTCTACTAAAAAAATACAGAAATTAGCTGGATGTGGTGCATGCCTATAATCCTAGCTACTTGGGAGGCTGAAACATGAGAATCACTTGAACCCAGGAGGTGGAGGTTGCAGTGAGCTGACATTGTGCCACTGCACTCCAGCCTGGGTGACAGAGTGAGACTCTGTCTCAAAAAAAAAAAATTCATAGAATAGGTATACATATATCAACATGTATGGTTGTATAAAAGCATGTTGATGCATGACAAAAATTGCAAATGCATTAATACTGCTTATGTAAATAAAATCTCATTATAAAAACAATTTATGTTTTATAAAAACAAGAACAATAGAGAAACCTCATATGGATTTATAATATGCAATAGACTATAGGCATGATTAATTGAACTGTCAGCACTTGAAATACAAAAAAGAACATATTCTGTGGATGAGAATCTTCATGAGGTCATTGAATTCTTATGGCCTCAGCCTACCAGCCAGGGATGATAACTACAGTTTCTTGCTATTACACACTCCTGAGGACTCCTGTGCCCTTGATCCTTCTCTACACCCTGGGTAAAGTCATAAGGGAAATGGGCAGGATTATACCCTGCTGACCAATCAACTAGCTCTTTCTTGAGGGCTCTGGGATGGCTTTGCCATCCTTGCCTAAAATACAAAGTCAACTTGTAGATCTCATTTCTGCAAAGTGTCGGGGCCTCAGGTCATTGGCCCAGAGAGTTCCTTTTCTCACTTACTGGTTTGAAAATGAAAATACAAGTTGCTTTGGGCTTCCTTTCTTCCTCTCTCTTTTTCACTTTAGCAGTTCCCACACTAAAATTAAATTAAAATGGAATGACAAATGGAACTAAAGTAGCAGACAACTGACATAGACCAGAGCTGAATTATGGTTTTGGTCAATAATTACCAAGGTTGGGTGGGTGAGAGTGTCCATTGAATTGTCAAGATAAAGACATTTCTATTTACTTCTTATCCTTAATTTTTAAATTTTCTGAATTTTTTATACTAAGGGTACAAGCTAAGGGATAGTTGGAGACTACTACTTTGAGATGACATTTGTTTTACTGAAACTTAGGATTTTGAAATAGTCATCAAGCACTGGTCTAGCATAGAAGAAAAACTCATAGTTTTCCACAAGCCGTTTGGGCATGATTTATACTTTTTTGGGAGGTTCGTGGGAAAGAGTTACCTACTTGCTCAAAAACATTTAATGTTTTGTTATTGTCTGACATGTGAACTCTTAGTACCAGAACATTTCCCCTTGATTCTGTAACATTTCTCAACAAGGGTAGGGGGTGCTGTTGGAGCTTTGGGATGGATAATTTCCCTAACATGGGACTTCCTGGGTATGGTAGGAGATTTCGCATCCCTGACCTTCACCCACAAAAAGTCAAGGGTGGTTACCCATTCACAGCCGTAACTCCAAATTCCCTTAAGCATTTCCTTAGGCCCCTGGAGAGGTCATTACCTTCCCCTTTAATAACAATTTATCCTATGCTTTGCCTGCCTTTTCACAATCATCCATTCTTCCTGCACCTCTACTGTGATACCTTCCCTGACTGTACCAACCCACAAAGAGCTCTCCCTCCTATGAATGTCCAATATCATTTTCTTGGCACTAATATATTATCTTGTGGTATCTATTGTATTGTTATTATATAATAAAATATGCACTATGATATAATGCATATGTATTATATTCACATATTATGTTGTTATATGTTATCTATTATGTTATTATTTAGTATATATATACTTTTTAAACTTTTATGTTTCTATATGTTTCTACTTTCCCAATTAATTTATAAGCTAGAAAGCTAGAATAACTGAGAGTTGGGGGAGGGGAAACAGAAGGCTTCCATGGTGTTTCCTGATCAATGCCTCCCTCTTAATGGCCTTCTAAAAAAGCTTAGATTCTAGGAAAGCTTGGAATAATTGGCCCCAAGCAATTTAGGAAGGACAGTCAAAATTTCACTGTGGATTGAAAACTTTACATTTAGGAACTTGAGTTTAGTTTTGAACCATTTTGGTAGAGTGAACTTCAATAAATAATTGTTGGATAAATGAATTAAAAGTTGTAGCAACCAACTAGTTTGGAATTTGATAAAAACAGCTTCCCTTCCTTGCTATGGTAATGGGAAAATTTCCATTTCTCCATGACAAGTAAATAAGAGTATTCTCTGCTATAATGTCTATTTTTTAACACTGAAAATCACCCAGGACTTTGGCAGCATTTTTACTAATACCAAAAGCTTTTTCCTAATTTGATAACTGAGGAAAAAGAAAGAGATAATTTAAATAAGTGTGGTTTCTTTTTTTTTCTTTCAGGAGCATCCTGGAGGAACTTGGCCTTGCTTTAAATGACCTTTCTACCACTTTATCCTTGTTACTTTGATTCTAACAGCCAATTAAATTTGCATGTGGAAAAAGTCTATGGAGAGCTTCTCCATAGAACAGAAATGCTAGGGAACATTTAATAAGTTGTCAGCACATAAATCATCAGAGATCAGGCCATGGCAGCTTGTTAAGCTTAAAGAAGAATCAGCAAGATTTACCGAGTAAAGAGACCCTCACACCTGTATTTGAGTTGATAAAAGTACGGCAACACAAGCCTAGGGTTCTGGTTCCAATTCCACCAGCCTCTGGGGTTGAGGTGACAGGCCAATGAGAGGGAGAAAGTGCCAGGTTGCTAGGAGGACCCAGTAATTTTCTGGGTTAGTTCCAAACAGTGAAGACACATCAAAAGTCATGTATTTTAAGAAGCTGGCCCTTGACACAGATAAAGTCTCTTTGTAGTGAACTCCAAAATGCATTTAATTTGCTCTATAAAAATAGATGCATCACTAGTAGAAATCATGCTAACAACCGGGGCCAACTGAGCTGAAACTGAACTGGCAGCAAAATTCTCTGTAGTGTGTGTACGGGTGCAAAACGGTTTGAATTCAGGAAGCAAGGTGGTGTCAGGTATGCTCCGTTCCCAGTTCTGTCCTTTTCCAATCTGTCCCAGCCACACTGACTACTTTGCTGTTTCTCAGTGTCCCAGCTATGCCTTTGCACTTTATATTTTCTCTGCCTTGATGTCATTTCCCCGGATAATCACATGGCTCACCCACTCGCTTCCTTCTGGTCTTTACTCAACACTTTTTCAGTGAGGCCATCCTGGGACACTCCATCTAAAATTGCCATTCTCTCTCCCATTACTTCCTATCCTTCTTCCCTGCTTTACTTGTCTCTTAAGCTCTTATGATTATTTAACAGATTATGTAATATACTCATTAATGTTTTTTCTCCATCCTAGGTTCTAAAACACAGAATATTAGTTCTGTAAAGGGATGTTTTATCTGCTTTGTTCATTGCTATGTCCTCAATACCTGGAGTTGGGCATGTAGTAAGTTCTTAATAAATACCAGTTGAAAGAGTTGAATGACTGGCCTCCTTAGGCCCGGGCAGCTTGACCATGGCCCAGTTTTTGCTCCACAGGTCTGGAGCTCAGCCCCCACTCTCCAGTGACATCCCTTCACCAAGTCCATCTCCTGGGCTTTCTGCTCACCAGCCTTTCCTCTTTGAAGTAAGATGCATGCTCTTTGAGTTTTCAGCCTCTCTCACCTCTGTCTCAAGTCAGCACACAGCCTTTCAAAGAATTTTTGCTGCCAGTAACTATGTAGAAACAGATAGAGTTAGCTAAAATAACAAACAGTGGGGAAATTACCAGTTACAATGAATCTCACAAAGTACAATATTTTGTTTACAGCAAAATTTAAAGGATCTAGGGTTGCATCTGGTTTTCTGTCTTCCTATATTTCCTAATTAAAAGAGTCTACAAAGGATCTTTGTCTTTTTAGCTGTATTGTCTTTCTACTTTCTTCTTGCCTGAAGTCCTCCAAAGTCAGCTTCCCATTATTCTTCATTCTGCACAGTCCCTGGAAAAGTCCTGATCATCTTGTTAGGTGAGAACACTAGGGGGAATCATCTCTGGGAAAACTCCAGCTGATGGTCTCCAGAGTGAAACCCACCTCCTCACCCCGCCCTTCTGCCTCATCTTCTCTGAGCCAGTGATTTGATTTTGAAGAATTTAGTTTACAAATGCACTCAAACTTATGGATGTGGCTGATTTCACAAGGATATTTATGGCAGAGT
Source organism: Pan paniscus (assembly GCF_029289425.2). Classification (NCBI taxonomy): domain Eukaryota; kingdom Metazoa; phylum Chordata; class Mammalia; order Primates; family Hominidae; genus Pan; species Pan paniscus. The sequence goes on from NC_073253.2 coordinate 109,155,289, forward strand.
TACTTGCAGTAGGAAAAATCTAGAAATAATCTAAATGTCCATCAGGAGGAACTTAATAAATTATGGTACATTACAGAATTCAGCAGGCCTGTTTAAAATGATTGGGTACATTTTCAAGAAATATTTAAATATCTACTCTTGTATAGGTAGGGAATAGCTCTGGAAAGACAGCATGCTGGTTGGAGGGTGCTGAGGGGCTGTTAGTTCACTGTATACTTCTTTTATTCAGGTTTTCTTTTGTGTGCTTCAAGATCCTTTTGTAAATTTCTTAATAGTGGTTTGTACATGCTTTGTTGGGTTTACTTTTAAGTGCCTGACTTTTTTCTTCTATTGTGATTATTATTTTTTTCCTTTATCTTTTTGTATTGACACATTAGTATGTAAGAATGCATTGCATAAATTCAGTTGATCTTGAATTCAGTACTTTTGCTAAGCCCCATTCTTAGTTCCAATAGATTAATTCTAATGGAATACATGATTTTCTTATATCCAGATTCTCTTGAATTTTCTACATAGCCGATCATATTGTTTGTAAATGACAATTTAGTCTCTTGTTGTTCAATCGTTCTTTTTCTTTGCTACATATTTATTTTCTTTTCCATTCTTTGGTTGAATTAATCAAGTGTTCTGTGTCCCCATTCCCATTCCCCTTTTTTTCCTTTGCTGGCTTGAAAGTAGTTATCTCTAAGTTATTAACATGCATGCTTCATTATATAATTTCTAATATAATCTAAAGTTATTCTGCCACAAACAGTAGGAATTCAGAGGCAGTAGCAGAAGGAAGGGAACCTCCATCAAAGAGATAGGCTTTATAGAATAAAAGTAATTTGGCTTTTCCACATAGGTTCTTCAGCAGCATTTAGGAGAATCAAAGTCTCTACTCCGGGGGGAAGATATTGCTAAAAAGAGAACTGGTCAGTGTAAAAGTGCATCTGGACATACAGAAGGAAGCCAGAAAAACAAATAAAGCAACTAAGAGCTCAAATTCCATTTCCTCCAACTCTTCCAGCCACACTGGAATCCCCTTATTTCAATTCCTATTTCACTCAGGCTTACAGTTAAGCCCTTAATTGACTTCTCATTGTTTTTAATATATACATTTTTCTCTGGAGCTTCTTGAAATTAGGAAACCTGTTCTGAACTTCTGTAATGTTCAGGATACAAAATCAGAATCAGTGGAATCAGGCAGTGTATATCTTTCCTTTGAGAAGAGAACTGTGAAATGAAATCGTATGAGTCTTTCTTATTTAGCTCCAGGTGGAAGCCAATTACAGATATTGAGGTTTGCAAGAAAAGCAATCACCTTGAGCCAAAATCACTGTGTACTCAGGTACTGTGCTTTAAGTTATCTTCATGTACTCTGATAAGAATGGTGAAGGTTAAAGGGTGTTTTTGACTTGGTGAGCTCAACTTGAATTGTATTAATTGATTAATTAGGCTGAAGAGGTCCTAGATAAGATTAAATTTGTCGCTTATCAGAAGTTTGAGACTTTCTCCGTGGTGTTTTCCTGACATTCAATGCAAAGAACACTCTTAAGGTCAAACTGTTTTATTACAGCAACAAGGCTCTCTTAACTAGAGAATTGTAGCCCCTTAACCCCAAAGATTGTCTTAAACCCAAAAGTTTGTAGAACATATTATAGAGCTTTACTTGAAATAATAAAATTTGTTTATTAGAAGGACTAGTATCATTTCATAAAACATAGATGTCATATTACACTTAAGCGGCAAATGAGCTACCTCACTAGTTTTTTTTCGCTTTCCTTTCTTTATTCTCCTAATATATAAATATGTTCCATGAAAATCTGGGAGGAGAGAAATTAGTTCTGTTTGTTATTCTCTCCTGCAGCTGCTAGTATTGAAATAAAGATGCCCCTGGCTGTTTCTGATCCAAATCCAACTCCAAGCTTTGTTTCTTCCAAATCCTCATGGGAGGCACATGGCAGGTGTTCAATTCATACCTGTTGATTGACTGAATTGAAATTGATTAACTCTCTTTAATACGGAACCTGGATACCGGCAGACATTTTCCTCTGGTGTTTTACATGAAAATGTGCCTGCCCCCTGCATTTGGAGTAATCATCACTGCTGGACACAAATTCTGAAGCAAGTGGTGAGGATACAGTTTGTTGCTCCAGAATGTACACTGGGTAAGGTTCCATGGTTCTAATTAAACTCTCTTTCTTAAGTTTAAATTAAAGTGAATTAAATGCAAGGTAGTGACAAGCATTGAGGAGTTAATACCTTACGGGCTTTTTTTGTTGTTTTTAACGTGAAGTTTTAGCCAATGATCTTATGAAAAAGAATGTCACTGAAACAGAGGCGGTTGCCACCTCTGCTCTTCAGATTCTTGTTTGTTTCCTTCGGGGTGACATTTGGCGTGGCTCAGAGTCATTGCTGTCAGCAGGATCCTCCAGGTAGCAGGGTATTGTTTGACTTGTTTGTCCACAAGCTATCCTATGCCCCCCTCAGACTGACAGCAAATATACTTCTAGCTGAATAACAAGTGGGGGGCAGGTGACAGGCTGACATTCTTCAGAATTTCTACAGTAACCAGTCAAGCTGCTGTGCCTTGGGCTCTGTTCAACCTGGAGCAAAACATTTAAGAAGACTACAGAAGCCCAGATCCTGGTCCAAATGTATCAGAAAAGCTTGATTTTAGGGCAGGCAGGCAGTTTAAAGATTCTGCCCCAAAGAAGTTGCTTTTGTGAATTGTGTATACAACAGCAGCCAATGTCCACTACCGAAATGGAAATGTGAAGAAATCAATTTGTTTCTGTTTAGAAAATCTCTTGTCTTTAGATTTTTAAAATTAAGCTGGGAAATAAGAGGTATACTTATTTTTTCAAGCACTAGATTGAATTAGAGGGTTAGGTTATAAACCCAAGGAAAGATAATTCATTGATTTGGAGGGAATTAAATAGAATTTATCAATTACTTAAAATCATCTATGAAATCATTATATGAATCATAGATATGATTACTCATATATATGGTTTTGATGGAAGAGGGGTGGATAAAGAAGGCACCAGGTGAAGGGAGTGTGCCACTGGTTAAGGGAGGAGCAGCTGGTGATTAACGTCACCTGCCTTACGCTGCAGCCTGAGAATGCATTTGACCCATGCATGGGTTTGAATGGCATGGGTCCACTTATACATGGATCTTTTTCAATAAATACAGTTGGCTGATGTGGAATACTGGCAGATTTTACATCTGCAAACAAACATGTATTGAAAATACAGTATTTCTCGTATGCAAATCCTGTGTATATGGAAGGCCAAATTTTTTATTCACAGTTTCTTTAGGGCCGACTTCCAGGACTTGAATATGCATCGGTTGTGGTATCTGCAGAGGGGAGAGTGTGTCCTGGAACCAACCCCTGGCAGATACTGAGGGATGACTGTGCTATCCATCACATGGGAGGTGACTAGCCTGTGTCTCTTCCATTTCTTGGTGTTCTTTGTAAATTTTGGGTGGAGAGACTATGCAGCAAGAAGGCTCTGAGAGGTTCTTGGCAGGCTGATGGAGGATCAGAGGGGCCCCACGAGAGACCCCACAAGATAAAGAAAGGGAAAATCATTGGCAACATCATGTATCCAGCAGAACTTCTTTGGAGTGAACAATAGTTTTTGTTTTGTTCTGTTTTGTTTCAGTTTTCTTTTTGTAAAATGGGTTTGTTTAAACAATACAGCCAGGCACACTGGCTTGCACCTGTAATCCCAGCTACTTGGGAGGCTGAGGTGGGAAGACAGCTTGAACCCAGGAATTTGAGACCTGACTGGGTGACATAGTGAGAGTCCACCTGTAATAATTAAAAAAAAAAGAAAAAAAGAAAAATTTTTTTAAACAATCCAGAAAAGAGAAAAACTTTTTAGAAAAACTCTTTTAAAAGTCTTATCCAGATAAAAGCCCTGTTTATCATTTTAAAGGATGGGAGATATTAAAGCATGTTTATCTGCTGGGACTTATCCAGTAGAGGAGAAGAAATTGATGATTCAAGAGAGGGGCAATCTTTAGAACTTTGCCCTTGAGTAGGATGTGATCTAGTGTACAGCTGGAAGAGCTTGCTTGAGATAGGAGTATGGCCAGTTTATCTGTAGAGGCAGGAAGTGTACTAGTCAGGGTCATGCTTATTAGATGCTGTAAAATAATCAATAGTTTATGTTTTGCCCATTTCACAGCCCAGTGGTCTTCAGGCAGCTCTCCTGGGCAGCACCCCTCCAAGTGGTGATTCCAGAACTAGGGCTTCTTCCATGGTATGCAGCTTCCATCCTGGAATCTTTGACTTCCAACCAAGGGAAGGGATAGAGAAACTCAAGAATGTCAAGGGAGATTTTAGGGGCCAGTTGTAAAAACCCTTGTGTTACTTTCCCTCACCTTCCTTTGGTTAATTTTAATGCCTTAACCCAAAGACAAGAAAGGCTGACAAATGCAGTTTTCCTGGGTGCTCAGAGAGGAAAGAGATAATTAATGGCCTTTAGCCAGCTTCTGTCACAGGAAGGAAGGCAGAACACATGGACGCAAATAATCTTTCATTAGTAGATATAGTTGTGGGAACATGTGGAAGTTCCCTTTATTTCTTAGATAAATGGGAAGCAAGGAGCGGAGAGGCAGGAGAGGTAAAGGTCTGAGAAAAGAAGGAATGGTGTAAAATGGTTACCTAAGAGGATGGAGAATAAACAGCTCAGGGAAGTGTAGTAGAATATCTCTGAGGGAACGGTAGTCAGGCTCTGGGGGATTGGCTTATGGTTGCTGTTGATCAGTGGGGCCAATGGTGGAGAGATAGATGAAAACTGAAGCCTCCCAAGTACATATACACCTGTCTGTCACTCTGTCTGACAGATATGACCTTCAGAAAGTACTGCTCACTGCTGAATTTCTGCTTCCTAATTATCACACAAGTTCCTTTTTTGACCAACTCTAACCCAAAGCCCATGGGAGAGGAATTCTGGGAAATGTAGTTCCTGGCCTTAGTCAAGGTAACAACAAAGCACAATCCAATATACTTGACTCTGTTTTTCACCAAAGCACCTTTCACTACCTGAAATATTATACATTTACTTTCTTTTTAAAAAAATTTTTATTATAGAATTTAACTTTATGAAGATAGCAATTTGCTTTGTCTTCTGCTGTCATCCCAAGCACTAAGAACAATGTCTGGCATATAAAGTATTTGTTGAATGAATGAATGAGGTTTTTGGATATCCTTCTAGATGCCTTTCTATATATATATACGCACATAACACATACACATAGATACAGGAATAAAATTTTACAAAATAAAATTATACTCTATACTTACAGCTCTGTAATATTTTTGTTTTTTCACTTATTGTAAAGTCATAGACATCTTAGTAGTAACAATAACCACTGATCACTGTCACATTTAAAAATTGTTATAAAGAATTCCTTCATTTCTGTAGCAACCTGATTAGTTAATTACTAATGCAACTGTTAATAATCACATTACTGCAATTAATTGTTCCCTGACTGGTAAACATTGTGCTAGTCTGGCTGTAGATTAGTAAGGCAGGCATGATGAAAATGATAGAATGGTCTTGATTGAATTGTTTAAAATAAAACCAACACAGTATGACTTTTTCTTCAACATGATCTCAGATTCATTAATCTATGTGAACACAGCTTGGGCTTTTCCCTAGCCATCTAGGGAGAGTGCTCCTCTAGGGGTAACTTTGAGGTAGGGATGAGGGTGGATAGAATATGAGATATATGCCCCATAAGGTCTTTATTAAATGCTAGACTAGACAGAGAAGATGGGATGACTTGTACTTACTGAGTGATATGGTCTAAGCCTCATGAGACTGAAAACTTGATGTGCTCAAACCCATAAAACCTCAGATTCCTATGTGCTTTATTCCTACAAATTTTCTTCATTCCCCCACGAAAAGGATATGAGAGGAATGAAACAATAAGAGATGAAGCTTATGTATGGTCTAAGTGTTTTAGAATAATCACTTGGAGCCCAGTTATACACAGGCTTAAATTGAGGAATTGATTATATAAGTGAGCTTAAGGAGGAAATAGGCACAGTGCTCTGAATTTGAGAAGAGAAAGGGCAGAATCTCTATATTTATTATCAATACATCATGGACATCCCTCAAAATCAAGAATTTACAACCTCTACAGTGCATCCAAACCACCTATACCTCACCATAGACCAATTAAATCCAATGTCTGGGAAGGGAGCCCAGACACTGGCCTTTGCAAAATCTAAATAGAGAGAGCATGAAATTCACAAGTGGATGCATTTCTTCAATCTCAATCTGTGCTTTGAGTCAGAGAGTCTAGGGGCTGTGACTGCATGAGACAGGGGAGAGTTGGTTTTGAAATACGCAGTCAGATGGTGTCAGTGGCAGCTATAGCAGAAACCTGGCCAGAGCCTCATCATCAGTCACTAGTCAGGACCGGGGGTTGTTCTCACCTGGCAAAGCTGAAGCCTGGAGGTTGAATTATGGAGAACAGGTTCCCACAGTGTGGTGTGCCTCTGGGCTGATTGTGGCCACCACTCACCTTGGCTTCGGTGATTCAGTCTCAGCTTACATGCTCTGCTTTCTGCACAGATGGCATCTGAGGCTTCAATTTGCAAACATTTCTAGCATATAATACATTATGTGGAGAGTACTTATTCCCTAGATGGAAGCCACTGACAGATCTTGTAATGAATTTACAGAAATATTAATATTTGCATGTTCTTCATACAAATTTGCCCTAAGGGTTTGTTTCATTTTGTTTTCCCTATTTGGGAAAAATATAGTGATACACAGTTTGAACCCATTTTAATAAAAAACTGAGATTATGAAAGTTAAAAACAATACTTAGTATGTTCATGAAAAAGACATGGAATGAAACATGCCAGTTGTTAACATTTGGCATCTTTGGGTGGGAAGTAAGGGTGAGATGGGAGAGGAGTAATTAGTTAAATTTTTTTGAATTGTGTTAATAGTCATGAAGAACAGATTCATTCTGTAATTTTATATTGTGAAAAAGGTTTTAACAATATAAAATTATAGAGATTTCAATCTCTTGTGTTCAGTGCAAAACCTAAGTGAAAGGAGGGCTTCTTAAAGAAATTATGGAATCTTGCCACCTAAGTCACTCCAAAACCAGTGTTTGTTCATTCATTCCTTCATTCATTCAGCATCTATTAACTGAGCCACTCTCAGGTCCAGGTACTGTCCTGGCCTTGTTCTAGGTGCTGGTACAGCAGCACAAAGTGCAAAGTCTCTGCTTTCTTTTGTGGATGAGACAGATATTAAATAAATAATACTGGCTGGTAGTAAGTAGTAGCAATGAAGAAAGCTAAAGCAGAGTATAGGGACAGGGAAGGGGAATGTTGGTCAGTGCTGACGTCACTGAGAAGCCAACATTTCACTAGATATTTTAATCAGGCAAAAGACCCAACCATGAAAGACTAGGGAAATGAAGTTCCAGGCAAAGGGAACAACATGTTCAAAGACTAGCAAGAAGGCAGGGTGGCTCAAAAGGAGAGGAGGGAGAGAAGGTCAGGAACTAGTCATGGTCCAGATGATAGAGGTCTGATTGTCTGGTGGTGAAGACTTGGGGTTTTATTCTGAAGGTAATGAGGGTCAGTTGTTGAGGCTTATAAGCAGAGAAGCAACATCATATGATTTACATTTTAAAGGGATTACTCCATATGTTGTGTGAATAGACCAATTTGGGAAAAAAAGTAGAAGTCGGGTCAAATAGTAGTCTATTTTATTAGTCCAGACAAAAGACTCTAGGAGAACATTGACCTCTTAACTTTTTCTCCAATACTGCTGTTGCTTTTGTACTATTCTTTGTTCCCCTTGGACAAGAGGAAGACAAATCCAAAGGGAAGCCCCTCTGAGACCATAGGGGTGGACTGAATTGAAGGTATTGCAACTGAAATAGGTTGCCTAAAAGTCTGAGCCACTTGATCATGTAATTTATTCTTGCCTTCTGGACCTGCTCATGCCGGCTCACCATTAATTGTGTTACTTGTACCATGGAATGCTGCTGACCTTTTGACTCAGTACCTCAGATAACATGAAGCTTACAATGGGAAGCTCAAGTTATACAGCTAATGGTGTCCAGTGCTCTGTCACTGAGTCTCTGTTGGGGTCTGTTAGCTTTTCAGATGCTCTTTTTTGAATGGTGAATAGATCTCTGCTGTAAGGGCATGTCTGTGCTCTACAGTCCCAAGGTTTTATACTGCAACTATGCTACTGGGGCTTACCAGAGAGTATATAGTAACTCCATCAACCATAGGTATCTCTAAGACATTCATTTCTGTTGGATTATACAGTCCAAGAGAATAGAGCTGCTGTGTCGCAGCTTAGATCTGTTGCAGAATGTTCTTTCGATTTGGACTCTATAAGAAACTGATAGCCTATAGTCACCTGATCAATAAGTGGGAGCAGTTTTTCCAAGTTCAGCATATATTACCTCCCAAACCCTGAGCCTCAGTGCCATGCCTTTTTTTTTTAATGGTAGGAGGCATAAGGTATGATAATTTGTACTTTACTTTGTAGAGAATTCCCCAGGCCATGGAACCCTGAAAACTTTGCTGATGTGACAGTTTTCTGATGTAAGGTTTGTTGCCACTTCTCCGGCATGCATCTGTCTTAGAAGAGCATCTTGGGTACTTGTTACTTTCTGCTGTCAAGTCCAATTAGCATGATGTTGTCCATATAGTAAGCCAGCATGATGTATTGCCATGGATGGCTGTCAGGATGATTGAATTACTTAAGGACTATACTTTGGAGGAGAATGGGAGAGTAAATATAGCCTTGAGCTAAGAAAGGGATTGTGGAATGCTTTTCTGGCAGTATAGAGTTGATCTTCATACTTTTGGGGGATTAGATATGGACATCTTTAGGGGCAACATTATTCTACCTTTCACAACCTTAATCCAGAGGCTTCCTGCTAAGAGCATTCCATAGATAAGGACTCATTTACTCCCAGCAAATATTATTAGTCTGTCTACCAGGGAGAGGGTCATCAACATGATTCTAAGCAGATTAGTCTGAGCCACTTGCCCTCTTTCCCTTTGGTGACTGGGAGAGAAATAGAGAATAGGGCAGGTCCCCTAACTCCTTCTTCCCTAGATCAATTAGCTTTACCTCATAGGAACCAGAAACTGTGGCTTAGTCATCATTTGTGGCATCTAACATCTTTTTATTACTTTCATTACTTCCATTCTATATGTGTCTGTTATATTTATTAACCTGTCAGCTCTCCATTTATCCAGCCATCCCTTCATCCATTCATACATCTACATGAATTTACTCCTGTAAATTGTTTAGGACAAAAACCTTAGCTCAAATACTAAGCATAAATTATTCATAAACCTGAGGAAATATCAACTGTAAAGACAGTGAGGACATAGTGCAGAGAAGATGAACAGGGAGAAGAGAGAGGTCAAGAACTCCTCCTGGGAGGAACTATGAAAGCTGGGACTGACAGCTTCTTGGCCATTACTTTGTAAGTCAAAATGCGCCTCAGGGAGGGGATGAAAGCGAGCCACCCAAGAAGGAGACGTGCTCACCTCAGAATTCTCTGAGGAGCACACCCACTCCTCTACCACATTCCTATGGGCATGGAGAATCACTATTTGTAAGTCTCTAACTGATCATTTAAGAACCACTGAAACTGCGCTTTGCATTCTCTTTTTCTTTCTTTGTCTTTTTTATTATTGCTGTTTTTTTTTCAAGTTAAATGTAGACGTCAGTGAGATGACACAATCAACCTTTCTAGAAGCCTTTTCTCTACATTTTATTTTTGTTCTTTTGCCAATTTTCTTTGAGAAAAAACACTGTTTATTACCAAATAAATAATTTAAAAATTCAGTAAGGAATTTTGAAACAAAAGCACTACATATTGGTTCCAATCTCCTTTAAAAGTTAATTTTAATTATGGAATATTTCAGACATACTGAAAAGTCAAAAAAAGTACATACCATATATCCATCACTAAGATTAAACAGATGTCAGACTGTTTCTGTATTTACTTCAAGTTTCTCTCTTTTATTTTTACTTTTTTGGAAATAAAGCAGTACAGATGGATTGAAAACCTAATCTTATTTCCCTTTCTTCTCTTACTCTAGAAGTTTGTTTTTTTCTTTCTCACGCATGTGTTAATAATTTTATCATACATGTATGTATTCATGAATACTATCCTTTGGTTGCTTGCTTGCTTTCTGTATCTCATATCATGTTTTTGAAGTCTGTTCATGTTAACTCCTGCATCTGGCTTTTAAATTTTTATAGCTATATATTATAGTGTTTCAGTGTACACCTGAATTAGTTCCTTTGTTCTCTGGTTGACAGATGTTTAGATTTTTTCAGTTTTTTCTCCTATAAACAGTAGTGTGATGAACATAAATAGCCTCTTTCTTTGTGAATATTTGTGAAAAATTTCCTAATATAGACAATAGAAGTAGAATTTCTGGTTATTGTGGATCATTATACATACATTCGACTTTGCTCGATATTCTCCAATTCCTCTTCAAGGGGTTTCACCAATTTACACTCCATCCACAGAATAAAAGCATTCTTCTTATGAATCTGGTTATGGTGTAGTTTGTACTAATCCAGGTACAATGGTGAAATTGGCCAGATTTGTTAGCAGTCGCCACTTTTTGGGGAATTCTCGTTTCCTAGGCATCTCTACTTTTAAAGTGCCCAAAACATTCTGGGGATGATCTTTAAAAATTTCCTACTTTTAAAATATCAATCACTGGGTTTGCTTGACATTTCAATATTTTACTACTCTGATGGATGTAAATTGTATTTCATTTTGCTATTTTCATTCATTTTAATAGTTGCATAGGACTTTTAATGCATAGAATTTCTCTATTAGTGAGGTTATTCTCTTTTAATACATTCGTTAGCCTTTTGGATTTTGTCTTCTGTGATTTCTCAGTTCTTATCCATTATACATTTTTCTCTTGGATTGTTTTCTCTTGGATCGTATTTATTATTAATGCCTTCTTACAGTCTGTGACTTGCCTTTTTGCTTTGTTTATTGTATTAACGTTTTAAATTTTAATGTTGTCAAATTAATAATTTTCTCTTAGTTTTGACTTGTCTTTTATTTAAGAAATTAATTTTTACCCTGAAGTCATAAATATATTCTCCAGAATCTTAAAGATTAGCTTTTTATGTTTAGAACATTATGTGGAGTTAATTTTTATGCATAAGCTGGAGATCTACTTTTGTCTTTTGCTATATGGATTGCCAAAATCTTCAGCAACATTTATTGAATAGTGTATTTTTTTGCCATTTGATTTATAAATACCTACTCTCTCATGTACCATCTCCCATATGTATGTGGGCTCTCTGAGCCAATATCACATTGCTTAAATTAGTATATAGTCTCATAGTAAGTTGATATCTATAAAAAAATCCTCCTTTATTCTTTTTCTTAAAAATAGTCTGGGCATTCTTGGCCTACTGAGTGAGTTTGAGGATCTATTTGTCAAGTCTCCTTAAAAACTTTATTGCGATTTTGATTGAAATCATATTGAATATGTTAATAGATTTCCTAATTTTAGGTGACCCTTAAATTCTTGGGACAATCTTTGTTTCATCACATTGTATTATTATTTTTAGGTATTGCTGTATTCAATTCGCTAATGTTTTAGGTAGAATTTTTACTTGTGTCTTCACAAATAACGTTGCCTTTCTTTTTCTCTATTGTTCTTGCCTGATTTCTGTATTAAAGTAATAGCAGTCTCATTAAATGAGTTACAGAGATCATCCTCTTATTCTATTGTCTAGAACAGGGGTTGGCAAATTATGGCCAGCTCACCAAATCTGGTGTATTGACTATTTTGGTAAATAAAATTTTGTTGGAGGACAGTAATACCCATTTGTCTGTATACTGTCTATGGCTGCATTTGTGCTACCACACAGAATTGCATGAACAATTGTATGTCCTATATGTGAAAACAAAGAAAATGGAGTAAACCCCAAATAAGTAGAAGGAACACAATAATAAAGTTGGCTTAAACTTTCAACAGCTTTCAACTGTTTCTGTAACTTAGTAGATTTTGCTTATAAAATTATCTGGTCCTAGTGTATGTATGTGTGTTGAGTAGATTTTTAACTGCAGTTTCAATTTGTTATGTTTTTATATCTGTTAGATATGCCATTTATCCTTGAAAGTATGGCTTTCAAAGTTGAAAGCCAAATAAAGCTAAATGATGTTGAAAGCCAAAGTTGATAAAATGCCAAAGAAAGAAAAAATAGCGAAAAGTAACAGAGTCAGATGCTACTGCTTGGAAAATATTAATTAAAAAAATTAACCCCTAGCAAGATCAAACACAAAAATTGGGGAAAAAGTAACATCACTAAAAATGGAAAATGGAACATAATTAATCCTACAGTCCAGGGATACGAAAATCACAATAGAATATAAACGATCGTATCCCAATCAAATTTTAAAACTTGGATAAAATAGACATTTTACTAAGAAAGTGAAGGTTACTGAAAGTATGTTTTGACTAAAGAATAAATAGAATGTCTAATATCTAGTAGGTATAAAGTCATAACAAAATTGAAACTGTAGTTAAAAATCTACTCAACACTACATACATACACTAGGACCAGGTAATTTTGTGAGCAAGATCTCCCAAGTTTCAGAACAATTTTTTTTTTTTTAAATGAGATGGAGTCTCACTCTGTCACCCAGGCTGGAGTGCAGTGGCATGATCTCTTCTCACTGCAACCTCAGTATCCCAGGTTCAAGTGACTCTCCTGCCTCAGCCTCCCAAATAGCTGGGATTACAGGCACACGCCACCACGCCTGACTGATTTTTTGTATTTTTGAAAATAGAGACAAGGTTTCACTGTGTTAGCCAGGTTGGTGTTGATCTCCTGACCTCGTGATCCTCCTGCCTTGGCCTCCCAAAGTGCTGGGATTACAGGCGTGAGCCACTGCACCTGGCCCCAGAAATAGTCTTATATAAAGCGTTATCATCTAGAGGTTGGTAAGCTGAGGCTATCATTGTCCTTTTTAAGATTGTTAAATTCTAAGCTCAAAGCTTCTTGGACAGTATTGCTTGTATCAAATCAACTCCAAGCCTATGTGGGGCACAGGCTCAGGACTTCAACTTCTTATGGAGCCTTCCCCTTCTGTAGACCTTCTGTAGACCCTACCAAAATTCAGGTTGAGATAGACTTATTGTCACTGCCCTGTGAGGGTGAGTAGATTCTTTCTAGTCCATCTTTTCACTGGGATTACAGGCCTTTCAAGAGGTGAATTCTAACACTCCACCTTGCTTAGGCTCAACGCTTATCTCTTGTCTCCCTTTTCTCTTGCTTCTGAGATATTCACCTTTCATCTCACTCAGAGCATCTGCTACATCACCTCAAACATATATTCTCTCTTTAGTTTTGGAAACTAGGAAATCACCACCATGAGTTGAATTGTGCCTCGCCAAACTCCGCAGTACATATGGTGAAGTCCTAATCCCCATTACCTCAGAATGGGATTGTATTTGGAGACAATGTCTTTAAAGAGATAACTATATAAAAGTGAGGTCATTAGGGTGGGCCCTGATTCAATGTGACTGGTGTCTTTATAAGAACAGGAAGTTTGGGCTGGGGGCAGTGGCTCATGCCTGTAATCCCAACACTTTGGGAGGCCGAGGCGGGCAGATCATGAGGTCAGATGGAGACCATCTTGGCCAACATGGTGAAACCCCGTCTCTACTAAAAATACAAAAATTAGCCAGTCGTGATGTTGCACATTTGTAATCTCAGCTACTCAGGAGGCTGAGGCAGGAGAATCACTTGAACCTGGGAGGTGGAGGTTGCAGTGAGCAAAGATCGCACCACTGCACTCCAGCCTGGCGACAGAGTGAGACGCTGTCTCAAAGCAAAAACAAACAAACCAAAAACAGGAAATTTGGACACAGACATGTATAGAGGGAAGATGATGTGAAGACAGGGAGAAGATGACCATCTACAAAATAAGGAGGGACCTCAGAAGAAACCATCCCTGCTGACACCTAGATCTTGGACTTCTAGACTCCAGAACTCTGACAGAGTAAATTTCTGTTGTTTAAGCCACTTGGTTGGTGGTATTTTGTTATAACAGCTCTAGCAAACTAATACAGCCACATTTTTTTTCTTGTGAGGTCCATTTTATATTTAAAACCATATTTGATATATTCTACACAACATTTCTAACTGTTTGCAGCTAGAGGATTTTCTGGTTAGCTGGAAAACATATTGTGGAAACCTAAGGCTCAGACATATTTCAGACAGCCACATTGTGCCTTCTGGACTCTGCCAATCTTCATTAAAGGTATCATCTGGTGTTTAACCATGACTGCTAGACCAGAGATCAAGAGTCTCAGGTTTTTGTCACAACTTTTCATTAACTAGCTGAAAACTAATTAATTACTTCTTCTCAGCTTCAGGGATCTCATCTATAAAAGAGTGGCTTTCAGCCGGGCACGGTGGCTCATGCCTGTAATCCTAGCACTTTGGGAGGCCAAGGGGTGGGGGGGCGGCGAATCACCTGAGGTCAGGAGTTCGAGACCAGCCTGGCCAACATGGCGAAACCCTGTCTCTACTAAAAATACAAAAATTAGCCAGGCATGGTGGCACATGCCTGTAATCCCAGCTACTTGGGAGGCTGAGTTGAACCTGGGAGGTAGAGGTTGCAGTGAGCCGAGATTGCATCACTGCCCTCCAGCCTGGGTGACAGAGAGAGACTCCATCTCACAAAAAAAAAAAAAAAAAAGAAGAAAGAAAGAAAGAAAGAAAGAAAAGAGTGGCTTTCAAGCAATTCTAAATCTCTGCCTCTTCAGGGCCCCCTCAGGAGCTGCAGAGATGTGAATGAGGTGAAGGCCATGCTGGTGGGTTCTGCACCCCCTGCCCACTTCAACAAGAAGCAGCCCCTTTTGTGTCTTTGCAATTTGAAAAATCTCTCATGTGGATGAAGCCTTGTGGGACTAAAACAACCTTAAACACACTTTTTAAAGACAATGTCTCAAGTTTCTGTACCATTGTCATAACCTGTTATTTTCCATCCGTGGCCTAAGGCCCCACCTTGCTCAGCTACCCCTCTTAGTGTGTTCCACTGTCTCTAGATAAAACAGAGAGAACCACGCCCCTGCAGCCAAGGGATCTGGGGGTCTTTTCAGGAGTTGGTAGCAGAGCCTGACCCAGGACAGGAGCCTCCTGGTCTTCCACCCTGTCTTCTCAAGACAGGGCTTTGTCACAGCAGGGCATACACATGTGTGAGGCCATTGTCTGTATGACATTTGTGAGCATAATACCCTGAACTTGCACAGAGCTTTTTTGTAAACTGTGGAAAGAATTACACTTACACTGATTCATTTAAAACACTGTCTGCCGTTTTGTCCTGCTACTTTCCTCCCATTTTCCTGCACTTGTGTCAGCTGACAGGACACCTGTCAACTGTTTAAGGGGTTGCTGTGAGAAAAATGCTGTCTGAGTACACTCAGGGAAGGGAGACTGCATAATAACACGTGATGGGCAGTCACTGTAGTCTGTATGTTTCTCATCACATCTGCAGCCATGACGTCTGCAAAGGACACTCATCACGCACCAAGGCCCAATCTGTAGGCTTTCTGTGTCCCTGAGCCCTGGGAGGCCCCTGTGGATCAGTATCTGACAGAGGTACAGGTGCAGACAGCCTGAAAGAAGCAAATTCTTATTTTACTGGATTTCTTCAGAACAAAGCCTTTTGGTATTTGCACAGTATCAAAAAAAAAAAAAAAATCTCGTGGGCCTCTTTTCAGTTTTGAACATAAAAAAAAAAAAAAAAAACTAGTCTCTCTCCTTTTAATTACCCTAATTTCTTCTTCAATAAATGCTCAGCACCTAATCGCCTTTGGCAATTTTCTGCTGGAGAGTTTCCTGTAATTTTTGCTTTCCTGTAGTTGTTTCACAATAGTTAGGGGGAAATGGTCCCTTATATCTTTGTTGTGACATGGAGTTTGCCTCTCTCTATCAGAATACCAGGACCTGGTAAGAGTTTTGTCTAGGCCAGGCACAGTGGCTCACGCCTGTAATCCCAGCACTTTGGGAGGCTGAGGCGGGTGGATCAGGAGGTTGAGACCATCCTGGCTAACACAGTGAAACCCTGTCTCTACTAAAAATAAACAAAAATTAGCCGGCCGTGGTGGTGGGTGCCTGTAGTCCCAGCTACTTGGGAGGCTGAGGCAGGAGAATGGCGTGAACCTGGGAGGCAGGGCTTGCAGTAAGCTGAGATCGTGCCACTGCACTCTAGCCTGGGCAACAAAGCGAGACAACATCTCAAAAAAAAAAAAAGAGTTTTGTCTAATATTTTATATATATATAGCCTGATACATTTATGCCATGAGTTTACCTGGAGTCAGACTGCTGGATAACCATTACTTCATGCCTTATATCTACTCACCATTCATAGACACCACTTTTAAATGATTTTCCCCTTATTAAGAATCTGAATTAACTTCAATAAGGTTCAGGAGTATCAAATAAAAATATTTTGCATTTATTTCTAAATGTTTTTTAAATAATCTTTTCTGGAGTCTATGAAAACACAAGTAACATTAGCAATCATAGTCTTTATGGCATATTTCTTACCCTTTTTGGTAAAAGCACCTGAATTTTCATTTTGGAACCCATCTCTCCCCTATTCTCAATTCAGGTGGTTTACGTGGAGTTGACTCTATCCTTGGCTGCAGAGGTGGAGAGAGAGCTCAGAAAAGGCCAGTGAGTGTGTTCTTTCTCCCTGGCCTCACCAGTTAGCTCAAAGATAGCTGCAAGATTCTTGCTCTAATTAAGAGAGAAATTTCTTCTCATACCTGAGTGTGAACCTGCGAGAATATAGCATCGAAGCTGCTAGCAGCCATCTTGCCACAAGTTCGAGCCTGCCAGTGAAGCCAATGTAGAGTAGAGCTGAGCCAAGAAATGGGAAGAGACCAGGTCCTGGTGATAGATCACACTCTGCCAGTTGTACTCCTGGACTTTTTAGTTACACAAGACAAGAAACAACTCTCCTCCTTCCCTCCCCGACACACACACACACACACACACACACACACACACTCTCACTGTATTGCTTTGTTAAGCCATTTCAATTTGAGTTTTTCCCCGCCTGCAACTGCAAGATTCTAACCTCATCATTTGATAGACAAGGAAAGTCAAACTCAGAGAGAAGAAGATACTTGGTCAAGAACATTGAGTGTGTAGATTGGTGAAAGAACCAGGACTAGAATCCAGGTCCTGACTCCGACCATAGTTTTTACCATGGTCTTAGCTGAGTGCACATGTAAGTGGTTTTGGAAGGCAAAATAGATTGGAGACACTGGTAGAGGAATGGTGATAATTTAGTATATGGTTGGGGAACATTAAAAACGAGTTGTGAAAGTAACTATCAACTTATTAGGATGCTGAAGTCAAAATAGTGTTTTAGAAATAGATAAACAATCATCTAGATAAATCAGACTTGCACTAAAAATAGAACTGTAAGTACAAAGATAGTGGAAAAATACACAGGTTAGTTAATTCCAGCAGGTGTAGATATAAGTAAGAGAGTGTGATGATTAATACTGAGGTACAACTTGATTGGATTGAAGGATGCAAAGTATTGATCCCCTGGGTGTGTCTGTGAGGTTGCTGCCAAAGGAGATTAACATTTGAGTAAGTGTGCTGGGGAAGGCAGACCCACAGTTAATCTGGTGGGCACAGTCTAATCAGCTGCCAGCAAATGTGAAGCAGGCAGAATAAGCCTGAAGGAGCTAGACAGGCCTAATCTCCCAGCCTACATCTTTCTCCCCTGCTGGATGCTTCCTGCCCTCAGACATCAGACTCCAAGTTCTTCAGTTTTTAGACTGAGACTGGCTTTCCTTGCTCCTCAGGCTTGCAGACAGCCTATTGTGGGTCTTTGTGCTCATGTAAGGTAATACTTAATAGACTCCCCTTTATCTGTCTGTCTATCTATCTATCTATCTATCTATCTATCTATCTATCTATCTATCTATCTATCTATCATCTATCTACCTATCCTATTAGTTCTGTTTCTCTAGAGAACCCTGACTAATACAGAGAGTAAGCATCTTGTTCTTTGCAACATATAAAATACAGGAAGCATAACATTTGCACATTTGGAAGTAGACTAGCTAGCATTATGATTGTCACCAAAGAAGTACTGCTGAATGCCAAATATGATCACAGAATTAGAAACACTGAAGAACCATCCCTCTCTAACAACCCTCCTCTCCCCAGTCTAACACACACA
Organism: Pan paniscus; assembly: GCF_029289425.2. Lineage (NCBI taxonomy): Eukaryota > Metazoa > Chordata > Mammalia > Primates > Hominidae > Pan > Pan paniscus. The sequence goes on from NC_073253.2 coordinate 109,173,556, forward strand.
CACACACACATACACCTGTACTCACACACATACAAGGAAGAAGAGATTATTTTTCAAGGGTACTCACTGGAAACCTGAATAGACTAAAAAGAGAAAACAAAGAAAGGAGATGGGGTTAATTCTATTTAAACATATAAACACAAACTATATAGAATTTATAAATTAAGCTAATTCTAAAAGTATAAAATATGTTTTATTATTCTACCTTGCTATGCAGGTAGAGTTAGGTTCAGAGTTAGAATTCTCACACTTTTAGGAGTTCCATGTCAGAATATAGCACCATAGGCCCCTTATCCCTGGGCCCTGGCTCCCTGGCTCCAGCATCCCTCACCTTGCCGCTCAGCCTGTGGCACATGCACCTTGCTATCTCATCCCCAGCTCTATCTTACCTCAGGAGGGTCCTCTCACACACATGTGAACACCCAGCCTGTGTATCTAAGCTCTGTTTTCTAAACCCCTAGAAAGAGCCACCCTTGAACTGCCACTTGGACCTAGGGGAGTGCATCTGAAGGCATGGTTTGTCCTTAAAGTGACAGACCTGAGGAAGAAGTCTATGTAGTCCCTGGAAGCAGGTTGGGGGAGAAGTATTTCTGGATCTAGTACAAGAGGAATGTGGTCTAGAAGGAAGGAGGGCTCAGGCCTGGGGGTACCTCCCGTTGGCCCACAGTGTCTTAGTTCAGAGGAGAGGGACTTGACCAGAGTGTGGAGTCCCTCTTGCTTAAGCCTTAGGGTGGTGATGGCTTTGCCTCCTCTACTCCTCCACTACCTGTTTTTGCAAGTATTTGGTTCTTAGGGCAATAGGGAGCATTTAGCACTTGCCAATTGAAATTGTGGCAGTACCGACAGCCTGCTGTTATAACTGAACCTCTCTCCTATTTTTAAGGGCCACAAAAGGATATACTGGGATTGCAAGGGAGAGTGATATCTCTGATGCTTTCTGCTGCTTTTTGTTTGCTACAATCTGTTCTCCTTCTAAAATAGATATTTGTGGTTAAATCACTGGACTGGACACATCCTTCCAAGGTCTCCTTACTCTAACAGTGCCTCACCTAACTACCCCGAACATTGACTTCTTTTGGCTGCTCATCCTCACCTTGGAACTATTTTCTCACCCTTCCCTCATGCTCACCTCTCTGGTCTGCATTTTCTGTGGCCTTTGACTTCCTTTTGGCTGCTTTTGGAATAACCTTTGGATTGCAGCGGTAGCTGTGTTTTTCTTTGGATTGCATGCACTTCTACACTGTTCCACCACCTTATCATGCTCAGAGAATGATACTGGATATCACCCTGCAGTCCCCTGACTCCCACCCATGTCAGCCCTGGAAACCCCTACCCAGGTCCACTTTTCTAATTAGCCTTTAGCTTGGTTCAGTCTTCTTACTGGAGCATAAAATATGGATTTACAGATACAGACACATATGCACATAGAAAAGACATTAGGAGTCTTCTCCAAGACTATGTAAGCATTCTTTGGCCCAAATCTTATATTTGATAGAAGAGGATGTGATCCCCATTGAGACTGTGGTCACACAGTCCACTGGTGACATGGCTGGGACTGGTACCCAGGCCTTCTGAACCTTACTTCATGGTTCTTCCCATTCTGCCACAATAACTCCCATCGTCCTATAGCAGATTTTCCCTCCGCTGCCACCTATATCATTACTGGAACTAACAAGGTATAAGAAAGCCCCTTTTAAGCACAGTATTTCTCTTTTTATTTTCTATTAGCTCAGGTTTCTCCTATTTTATGTTTATCCTCATAGTATCTTCTAGTCTATGCATACTAAAACAGATCTGTGATTTGCTTCATATTTGATTCTCTTTCTTCTCAATTCCAACCTTCTGAGAACAAAAATATATAACTTAAAAATTTTAAATTTCAGAAGCTAGTCTGTGAGTCTAGGATGGACCACTTGGAGGGAAACCTAAGGTTTTCACTTCTCGGTCTCAGAAAGTGAAAACATGGTGAAAAAGGTGAATAGATGTTTATTCCTCTAGGTCATTCACTGACAATTAATGCTAAGATCATCTAAGGCTAAGAATATTATTTGTGTACCTTTACCCAACATTGCAACACGTACCAACACATATGTCCACACGCACACACATGAACTCAATAGAAATGACTTATAATCTTTTATTGAACAATCAAATCCTCTTTGCAAAGTAACATGTGTTCCAGGACTAGGAGCAATTCATAGCACATAGATAATAGTTTCTAATGAAATTCAATTCCTCCATGTGTGTCTACATGTTACAATATTGGAAAGAGCACATGAAAACATCCTTAGTATTCAATGATTTTAATACGTAACTTCCTCAGATCAGCCAATCAGAAAATAATGTTATCTTTGCTTCCTACATGGCTCAATTGTAGTTGTTCACATTCCATGGACTTTATGAGATTTTTTTTCTGACATTATGGGACTTACAGCCTGGTTCACTCATATCTCTGTGTCCTTTTCAGATACATAATAGGTATTAAACAAATAAAACCAGTAAACAAACACATGATAAATTCAACTAATAAACCTAGTAAATGAATCAGATGAACTATTTACAGCCAACGTTGTATATCAGTTGCTAAACTCATTAGTGAAGCAGTCAATGTAAACAGAATTAACGTAGTTTCCAAATTTAGATAGAGTGAGAATGGAAGAATTAAGACAGGCTAATTTTTTCTTTTATATTGTATAATTCTGAGAAAATTGGTTGAAAAACTGATGATCTTTATTTCAAAGCTTCTTGGTTACATTTGTGTAACCAAGACATAATTTGTGTCTTGGTAGAATTTGATTAACTATCAGAAACATGAATGGATATGAAATCTATCCTTGATATGGCATCTGTTTACTAGTAAATCTTTATGTTCTGCTGCTCTTACCAAAAGGAATCCTGGTATTTACTGTGCACCTGTGTTTTACATATATTTTTAAATTTAATCATCACAATGGCCCTACTGGGGGTCAGGGTAATTATTATTTTCATCTTTGATATATGGAAACTTCAATTTGGGTGGTTCAATTAGGCTGTGTTGGGTCACAGAACTAAAAGGTGCTAAAGGTCAGACTTGGAACTTGATCTGTCTTACTGCCAAGTACATGCTTCATGCCAGTGCTACCTCTCTAAAAGGATGAAGTGAGTGATACCTTTAGGCAATAGTCTTATAACACTTCATTTACTTAACTTCCCTGTCAATAATTCAACTTCACTATAGAATCCTCTGTTGAGCCTTCCTTTGAAAAGAGAAAAAAAACCTGGGTATAAATTAGGTGTAATATTTCCTCTTCAGATAGCGTTCAAGTTCCTGGAAATGTTCTTTATACCAAAAGGTTTTCAGTAAAGCCCACCTTTTGGAATGCTGAAGCTTTCTGAAAGGTCCACAGTAAAAAAAGAGATAAACCTTTAATAAAGACTCTGGCCTGAATTATTGGTCAAATAGTGACGCTTACATGCCTATCAATAAATATAGCTAATAATATTAATGATAATTATACCAGCCATCATACTTGGCATTTTATATGATAATAGCCATAGCAGCATTGTTTGAATACTTATTAGGTGAAGGATGCTATATTTTGCATAAATTATCTCCCATTCTGTTTTTTTTATAACTTTCTATGAGGTAGAAATGTTGTCTTCATTTTACACATGAAAAACTGATCTTCAGAGAGGTTAACTTGTCTAAGATCACATAGCTAGTTAGTAGCAGAGCCTAGTATTGATTTTCTGACTAAGTAGGTGATTTTTCTGAACTTGAACATAACAACTAGTAGACTGTGATTGTCTCCCAAAAGGGAATATTCTTGTTGAATATTCTTTACTAGAGTGAAAGCTCATGAAATTACTTCTCTCTCATATAGTTTCTTGGTTTTTTGTTTGTTTGTTTGTTTTGAGATGGAGTCTCGCTCTGTCACCCAGGCTGGAGTGCAGTGGCCCAATGTCAGCTCACTGCAACCTCTGCCTCCTGGGTTCAAGTGATTCTTTTGCCTTAGCCTCCTGTGTTGCTGGGATTACAGGCTCACACCACCATACCCAGCTATTTTTTGTATTTTTTTCAGTAGAGATGGGGTTTCACCATGTTGGCAAGGCTGGACTCCTGACCTCAAGTGATCTGCCCACCTCTGCCTCCCAAAGTGCAGGGATTACAGGTGTGAGCCACTGTGCCCGGCCCCTCCCGTATAGTTTCTGAACATGCTTCCTGTGTGAAAAGCTCTATGCCTGCAAAGGACTTTGGAGGATATAGTCAGACACTGACTTCACTTTGGAAGAGATTGCAGCCTGCACAGCAGAGAATGGACAAGCACACCAGAGCCGTTTTACAATGTAGACAGGACTGTGTAGGGGACTGAGACAGATGCAATGGGAGTCCAAAGAAGGGTCTTACTCAACTTTGTATCTCTGTATTGGTCTGTTTCCATACTGCTATAAGGCACTACCTGAGAGTAGGTAATTTATGAAGAAAAGAGGTTTAATTGAATCACAGTTCCACTGGTTTGTACAGGAAGCATAGCTGGGAGGCCTCAGGAAACTTACAATCATGGCAGAAGGTGAAGGAGAGGTGAGCGTGTTCTTCATATGGCACTAGGAATGAGAAGGGAAGTGTCAAAAAAAATTTTTTTTTTTTTTGATGGAGTCTCGCTCTGTCACCCAGGGTGGAGTGCAGTGGCGCGATCTCGGCTCACTGCAACCTCCGCCTTCTGGTGGTGTATTTTGTATTTTTAGTAGAGATGGAGTTTCACCATCTTGGCCAGGCTGGTCTTGAACTCCTGACCTCATGATCCATCTGCCTCGGGATTACAGGCATGAGCCACCACGCCCGGTCAGAAGTGTCATACACTTTCATACCATCAGATCTCATGAGAACTCACTAACATAAGAACAGCATGGGGGAAATCCGCCCTCATGATACAATCACCTCCCGCCAGGTCCCTCCCCCAACATTGAGAATGATAATTCAGCATGAGATTTGGTGGGGGCACAAAGCCAAACTCTATCAATCTCTCACCAGTATTTAGCAAAAAGAGAATTTTAAATATTTTTTGATGAGTAAAACGAAGTGGCAAAAGCTGCAAAAACTAGTATAAGATTCTTATTTTTCTGGATAAATGAAAGAATGCCAAAAGCTATCCAAACCAGTTTTCTTAAAACTAAAAAAAAAAAAAAAAAAAAAAAGAGTGATTCTAAAAAAAGAAGGACAGGAAAAATAATTTAAAAAAGGAAGGAGAGAGGGATATAGAATGGCGAGGAAGGGCAATGGAGATAACAGCAATTGACTGCAGTTTTAGAAGCAACAAAGATAACAGAAAACAGTTAATGCTAATTTGCTTTCTGAAGAAAATATGTCAGTTGCTTTCTGAATGGCCTACTTTTCTGTGAACAGTAGGTGGAAGGCTCGTGTTTCCTTAAGTTACTCTAAAGCTTGACTGTAGCCTTTGAGAAAAGGCCAGGCTGTTTGGGAACTAGAAACTGTAGATTTTCACAAATTGCCCTACAATAGCCATTACTACTTTCTTTTTCCATTCAAGTAACAAGTATCCACTTAATTATACATAATTTTGTTCTCAATCCCCTATATTTCAAAGGATTTTAAGAATGGTGATAAAGAGAGAATGAAGTTGAGTCTTCAGCTCTCTGCCCTAAGTTCTGGGAGAGGTAGGTAAAGACCATGTTGTAGCAGGTAAAGTCATCTTTCCACTTGGAATTTGGATTGACACAATTAAACCCACACATATGTGCATACATGTGTGCAAAATATATCTAAAATCTCTGTATATTTAACTCTCTATACCTACTTTATATACCAGGAGTTCCCAAGGCTTATTGATTTCTAGTTCCATAACACCCAAGTTACTACTATAAATTGTTTTGTCTAATTTTTCATAAAAAATTTCCATTTCTAAAAGCTGGAATTTTACACACTTCTCTGTACAAAAACTGCTTGCTAGTGATGTTCAGAAGATGGAAGATGGCCAGTCCCTATAATAGCTTCAGTGATGGATGTTTGCTCTTTGACTATGTATTTTATTGTGTTCTGCCTTGATTTCACATTGAAAAAGATTATTTTGTTGTTTAACTCTTTGCTCATATGAGCAGCATTTTCATGATGTGGCCTTATTATTTGTGTTCCAAGATCTCTATATTGTGGTTAGTTTGGATGAGGGTGAGTGAATTTTCAAGTCCTTACCAGTTAAAACCCATTTTACCCTTTAAATACAAGTAGGGCAGCATGAAGGCAAATCTATAATGGTGTGGGCCCTGGAGCTTATAAAGGTTGGGTCCCATTTTTAAGCAAATGTGTGCAGAAATACCTTAATTTTGTAATTTACAAGAGCATATAATCATAAGAACATATTACAAAGGGCCTTCACTCTCAGAAGGGCTGGTGGAAGTGAGAACATAAGCTTCCTTAGCTTCATGGTTAAATTTGCCTCTGGTTAGCACTTATCACACTATCTTCAAAATACTTCTTTATATTTCTGTTGTTCTCACTTAACTCCACATCCTCAGCGCCAGAGGTCATGTCTTTTTAATCGGTGTATATCTAACATGCATTTAAAAATGCTCATTAAACCTTTCAGATTGGTTTAATGAGGATTTTTTAAAGCATCTTAGATATATACCAGGAACAGGCAGTCTTGATATTCTCACTCCTTGTCCTTCAGAAATAGGTCAAAGATCTTCAGTAATGTGAAGGAATCCTCACTCGTTAATCTCATGGCATGTCTTTCCTGACAACTTGAGTCATGATCTTTCACTGTGAGGCTTCGGGAGTAAACTTAACAGTGATTATTGTCATAGCAATAGTTAACAATAATGCAGAAGTCAATTGTAAGGATGCTTTCAGAGTAATTGTTATACATATAAAGAATAACTATGTCACTGGGCTTTTAGTTGACCTATGCTGATGAAACGGTTAGGAGGAGTAGAAAAGAAAGAAAAGAAGGACATTGTGAAGCAGGATCACTGTGCACTGGTTACCAACTTGTCTAAGCCCAGTGAGACAGAAAATACCCACGCACACAACAAATTGCATGAAATAGGTTCATTGCTTACAGATAGGCAGCAAGGGATAATGGAATCCTGGGATTTATTGCAAGCAGGTCTCCCAAGGCTCAGGAAAGCTGCCTGGAGTGGATGGAGTCCCGAATGTGCATGCCTCACTTGCACCACAAATGAGGGACCCAGAAAGCAGCTCCCTCTGCATTTCATAGCCCAGGGTGATGTGACACATTGTGCTAAAATGTTAAAGGATAGCCTGTTTTTTCCAGGAGGGAATGGAACAGAGCACAGGCTGTTCCAGCCAGTCTCCACCATCTCAGGATGCTACATTTCCAGCACATTCTACAGTTCTTCTTGAGAACTGCAAACGCGAAGTCCAGTGGGAGAGCTGGATTTGCCACTTGGAGAATTTTCCTGCAGAATTGATTTACAAAGAGCAAGGTTTGCTTACATATAGACACCTTTAACTAAAGTGAAAAACACAATGGATTGCTAAAGACAGAAGCAACCATGTAGGTCAAAGCAGGTGTGCTGCAGCAGCTGCATATAAAGGGCTTCATTTTCCAGCATCTGTGGTAAGTTCATCTTACTTTCTGGGGGTGTAAACCTAGGTCAAAAATCTGCAAAGTAAAAGAAATTTTTAACTTCAGAAAAATCATACTGGCTATATCCTGAGATTATAAATACCCTAACCTTACCAGGTATACACATTTCTGCTCATTAATTGATCAATAAGTTATTGAGGGAAGCAGATGTGAGGCAAATCAAGAGTGCTTGTCAACATTACTGAGCTATTTAAAAGAACTCTGAGAATGAAACTTCCTGAGAACATTTGGCAACACCATAGAAGGTGATGGGGTTCACAGAGCTTCTAGGTTCGTGAATAAAAACCTACCTACGTGCTAGAAAAATGGTCTATCTCAATCCACAGGGACAGAAGCTCCTGCATCCAGAATCCTTCCCACTCTTGCCCTAACTGTCTCCCCATCTGGCTGTTAGTTTGTATCCTCGGTTCTGTGAGCCACTCTAGCAAATTAATGAATATGAGAAGGGGCTCATGGGAATCTCCAATTTGTAGGCAAGTCACACAGAAGTTGTGGGTAATGTGGGAACTTACTATGGTTGGAGTCTGAAGCAAGGGGCAGTCTTGTAGGATTAAGCTCTTAATCTGTGGGGTGTGTGCTAACACTTGTTAGTGTCAGAATTGAACTGCATTGTAGGATCCCAACTGGTGTTGGAGAAAACTTGGTGGGAGAAAACACCCTCACACATTTGGTGTCAGAAGTGAAATATTGAGGTTGTGTGAGAGATGAGGAAGGGAAAATGTTTTTATTGCACAATTTGTTTAGTTTCTTCCTATATAACAGTTAGGATCTATAACAGACTTTACAACCAATTAAACTCTAAAACATATCAGAATATATTTTGTTTCAAACTTTAACTAAAACTCAATTTTGCTGAGGAGCTTTTACAACATTTCAATATAAATACTTAATGGGAATCTCGCTCTTTATCCTTTATTGCAGAGTTAAGAATTCTTCCCTGAAATAAGGCCTTTCTGTTTAAGATGATCATGGGTCTTTAGTACACACAGTAAAGCTTTTCAGTGTTGACCATAGAATACTAGAAAGTCATAATGCCTTCTTCAATAATGGATTGAATAGGCTGAAAGAACATAAGATTGATTGATTCTTTTTTTTTTTTTTTTTTGAGACAGAGTCTTGCTCTTTCACCCAGCCTGGAGTGCAATGATGTGATCTCAGCTAACTACAACCTCCACCTCCCGGGTTCAAGCAATTCTCCCACCTCAGCCTCCAGAGTAGCTGGGATTATAGGCAAGCGCCACCACGTCTGGCTAATTTTTGTATTTTTGTAGAGATAAGGTTTTACCATGTTGGCCTGGCTGGTCTTGATGTGCCCGGCCTAAGATTGATTGGTTGTTATAACTTTACTGATTCTGTTTTAAATTGTCACCAACTAGCCCCCATAAATGCACATGTGGCTTTTTTGGCTTCTTTTTTTTTTCTTTTATACTGAGTCTCACTCTTGTCACCCAGGCTAGAATGCAGTGGTGCGATCTCAGCTCGCTGCAACCTCTGCCTCCTGGGTTCAAGGGATTCTCCTGCCTCAGCTTCCTCAGTAGCTGGGATTGCAGGCATCTGCCACCACACCCAGCTAGTTTTTGTGCTTTTAGTAGAGACAGGGTTTTACCATGTTGGCCAGGCTGGTCTCGAACTCCTGACCTTAGGTGATCCACCTGTCTTAGCCTCCCAAAGTGCTGGGATTACAGGCGTGAGCCACCACGCCCGGCCACATTTGGCTTTTAAAACTCTGCTTGATTTTCCCATTTAACATTTATGAGAGAAATGAAAAATATACTCGATGAAGTGATCTTAAACTGTAAATACTCCTAAAGGCACGGGGTTAATAACTCTGTTTACTTGGGTATTTCTAATAAAGAAGACACATGCTCTCCTTCCAAATATAATTGTTATCTAATTGTGAGAGGTAAAATGCTGGGAAGAGCTCTATGCAGGAAAGGCCTAACTCAGCACGTCTGGGTTGCCCAAAATCTGCACAATCCAAAGGAATGCATATCATTAGGACTGGCTCTTGGCCAGTATCTGGGATATGACCTTTAAGCCCTTGGAATATTCTGCCTGATAAGCATGTTTCTGTGTGCTGAGTCCTGGGTCATGTGATACCAGTTTGATCAGGTGAGTTATGCTCACAACATGATTAATGGTGGACACATATTTTTGCTCTGAGAGGCTTGAGTCAGAATAGCTGAGGTCAATCATGCAGGTGCTGCATGTCTATATAACTCACTCCCAGTAAAAAACATGGTCACCACAGCTTTAGTAAGATTTCGTGGTTGATAACACTTCACAAGGGTTGTCACAGGTAAGGGAGGAAAGACTTTCATTATACCCTATTAGGGTCTGGGTCTGGGTCTGAGAATTAAACTTATAGAAGACATATTAACAAGAGAAGCTTACAATTTTTTTGATGTTAATATGTTTATGTGTACATAGAGGCCTTCATATAAAAGAAATGAAAATTCAAAGAAGCGGATAGGCCTGGGAGCTTATATGCCATTTTATCAAAGAGCAATAAATTGTGGAGATGTGTAAATGAGGTTGAGCAAGAGGTGATAAATTGTGGGAAGGTGGCTAGGAAAACTAATGGAAATTATGGGGAAAACTAATGGAAGTTAAGGGTTATTTTAGTAGGTTTGTTTGTATACATTCATATTGGTATTGATTCCCCATCTCTGGTGATAGGGAGGACACATTTCTCATGCAAAATTTATGCACTGCTTTCAGGTATAAAGGGTGAGGCCATAGAGTCCTTCCTGAAGGAAATCATTTAGCTTCTTCAAAATAATCAATATGGCTAAATGGCATATTTTGAGGTGGCATAGTCTGATCCTCTTTATACACGTTGTTGCTCATAGAATTGTGTTCATGTCAGTCCTTGGGAGGTGGCTGGCAAGATGGCTGAATAGGAAGAGCTCTGATCTGCAGCTCCCAGCGAGATGAACGCAGAAGGAGGGTGATTTCTGCATTTCCAACTGAGGTACCCATCTCATCTCTTTGGGACTGATTAGACAGTGGATGCAGCCCACGGAGGGCGAGCCAAAGCAGGGTGGGGCATCGCCTTACCTGGGAAGTGCAAGGGGTCAAGGAACTCCCTCCCCTAGCCAACGGAAGCCATGAGGGACCGTGCCTTGAGGAATGGTGCATTCCGGCCCAGGTACTACGCTCTTCCCAAAGTCTTCACAATCCGCAGACCAGGAGATTCCCTCGGGTACCTACACCACCAGGGCCCTGGGTTTCAAGCACAAAACTGGGCAGCCATTTGGACAGACACCAAGTTAGCTGCATGAGTTTTTTCTCATACCCCAGTGGTGCCTGGAATGCCAGTGAGACAGAACCATTCACTCCTCTGAAAAGGGGCCTGAAGCCAGGAGGTCAAATGGTCTAGCTCAGTGAATCCCACCCCCATGGAGCCCAGCAAGCTAAGATCAATTGGCTTGAAATTCTTGCTGCCAGCACAGCAGTCTGAAGTCAACCTGGGATGCTTGAGCTTGGTTAGGGGAGGGGTGTCTGCCATTACTGGGGCTTGAGTACATGGTTTTACCCTCACAGTATAAACAAAGCCACTGGGAAGTTCGAACTGGGCAGAGCCCACCACAGCTCTGCAAAGCCACTGTGGCCAGACTACCTTTCTAGATTCCTCCTCTCTGGGCAGAGCATCTCTGAAAGAAAGGCAGCAGCCCCAATAAGGGGCTTATAGATAAAATTCCCATCTCCCTGGGACAGAGCACCTGGGGGAAGGGGCAGCTGTGAGTGCAGCTTCAGCAAACTTAAACTTTCTTGCCTGCCAGCTCTGCAGAGAGCAGCAAATCTCCCAGCAGAGTGCCTGAACTCTGCTAAGAGACAGACTGCCTCCTCAAGTGAGGCCCTGACTCCCGTGCCTCCTGACTGGGAGATAACTCGAAGCAGGGGTCGACAGACACCTCATACGGGAGAGCTCTGGCTGGCATCTGGTGGGTGCCCCTCTGGTTTGAAGCTTCCAGAGGAAGGAACAGGCAGCAATCTTTGTTGTTCTGCAGCCTCTGCTGGTGATACCCAGGCAAACAGGGTCTGGAGTGGACTTCCAGCAAACTCCAGCAGACCTGCAGTAGAGGGGCCTGACTGTTAGAAGGAAAACTAACGAACAGAAAGGAATAGCATTAACATAAACAAAAAAAATGTCCACACAAACACCCAATCCGAAGGTCACCAACATCAAAGACTAAAGGTAGATAAATCAACAAAGATGAGGAAAAACCAGTGCAAAAATGCTGAAAATTCCAAAAACCAGAAAGCCTCTTCTCCTCCAAAGGATTACAACTCCTCACCAGCAAGGGAACAAAACTGGAAAGGGAATGAGTTTGACAAATTGACAGGAGTAGGCTTCAGAAGGTGAGTAATAACAAATTCCTCCAAGCTAAAGGAGCATGTTCTAACCCAATGCCAGGAAGCTAAGAACCTTGAGAAAAGATTAGACGAATTGCTAACTAGAATAACCAGTTTAGAGAAGAATATAAATGACCTGATGGAGCTGAGAAACATAGCATGAGAACTTCATGAAGCATACAGAAGTATCAATAGCCAAATCAATCAAGTGGAAGAAAGGATATCAGAGATTGAAGATCAACTTAATGAAGTAAAGCACAAAGAAAAGATTAAAGAAAAAAGAATGAAAAGGAATGAACAAAGCCTCCAAGAATTATGGGACTATGTGAAAAGACCAAATCTACCTTTTCCCTATGATTGCCTATTTAATGAATGGTGTTGGGAAAACTGGTAGCCATATGCAGAAAGCTGAACCTGCATCCCTTCCTTACACCTTATACAAAAATTAACTCAAGATGGACTAAAGACTTAAATGTAAGACCTAAAACCATTAAAACCCTAGAAGAAAACCTAGGCATTACCATTCAGGACATAGGCATGGGCAAGAACTTCATGACTAAAACACCAAAAGCAATGGCAACAAAAGCCAAAATTGACAAATGGGATCTAATTAAACTAAACAGCTACTGCACAGCAAAAGAAACTATCATCAGAGTGAACAGAGAACCTACAGAATGGGAGAAAATTTTTGCAATCTATGATCTGACAAAGAGCTAATATCCAGAATCTACAAGGAACTTGAACAAATTTATGAGAAAAAATCAAACAGCCCCATCAGAAAGCAGACGAAGGATATGAACAGACACTTCTCAAAAGAAGACATTTATGCAGCCAACAAACATATAAAAAAAAAGCTCATCATCACTGGTCATTAGAGAATGCAAATCAAAACCACAATGAGATACCATCTCACACCAGTTAGAATGGTGATCATTAAAAAGTCAGGAAACAACAGATGCTGGAGAGGAGGTGGAGAAACAGGAATGCTCTTATACTGTTGGTGGAAGTGTAAATTAGTTCAAACATTGTGGAAGACAGTGTGGTGATTCCTCAAGGATCTAGAACTAGAAATACCATTTGACCCAGCAATCCCATTCTATTATAAAGACACATGCACATGTATGTTTATTGTGTCACTATTCACAATAGCAAAGACTTGGAACCAATTCAAATGTCCATCAATCATAGACTGGATAAAGAAAATGTGGCACGTATACACCATGGAATACTTTGCAGCCATATAACAGGATGAGTTTGGGCTAGGCGCAGTGGCTCATGGCTGTAATCCCAGCACTCTGGTATGCCAAGGCAGGCCGATCACGAAGTCAGGAGTTTGAGACCAGCCTGATCAACATGGTGAAACCCCGTCTGTATTAAAAATACAAAAAATTAGCTGGGCGTGGTGGTGCGCACCTGTAATCCCAACTACTCAGTAGGCTGAGGCAGGAGAATCACTTGAACCTGGGAGGCAGAGGTTGCAGTGAGCTGAGGTTGCATCAGTGCTCTCCAGCCTGGATGACAGAGTGAGAGTCCATCTCAAAAACAACCAACCAACCAACCAAACAAACAAACAAAAAAGAATGTGTTTATGTCCTTTGCAGGGACATGGATGAAGCTGGAAACCACTATTTTCAGCAAACTAACACAGGAACAGAAAACCAAACACCGCATGTTCTCACTCATAAGTGGGAGTTGAACAATGAGAACACATGGACACAGGGAGGGGAACATCACACACTGGGGCCTGTCGGGGGGTGGGGGGCTAGAGGAGGGCTAGCATGAAATACCTAATGTAGATGACAGGGTGATGGGTGCAGCAAACCACCATGGCATGTGTAAACCTATGTTACAAACCTGCATGTTCTGCACATGTATCCCGAACTTAAAGTACAATAAAGAAAAAGAGGAGCTCAAAAAAATGACATTTCGATTAGTCTTTAAATAAAGAAACATTAAAAAATGAATTGTGTTCATGTAACTCTCTAGGAGTGAAGGAGAGTGTGTCACACATTGCTGTATGGAGAATTGAGGCTGTCCTTCTGGAAGAGGACATATGGAAAATTGTGCCTGGTTTCTTATGGACATTGCTCCTTGTTCCTTTCCCTTGGCTAGTTTTCAATCTGTATCTGTTTGCTGTAATAACCCAAAACCATGAGTATAACAGCATTTCTGAGTCCTGTTGTCTTTATAGCTAATCATTGAGTCAAGGGTAGTCTTGTGGATCCCTGATAAATGTTCTAAAATTTAAAACAACACTAGAGTTTTGATCACATGTTGGTTGTCAGAAAAAAAAGGTCAAAAAATTTTCCAGGGCTTTTTGAAATGCCTAGATTTTCCATTTCTCAATGAAACGTGTTTGATCATGACTATTCCAGCTAATGGAGCAGTGTGATGTAGAGGAAGGAGCCACTGAGGGTATGTGGGGTGTCAGACTGGATCATCATTCTTCAAGGCGTGTTCCTTGGAATGCCTGGGAGGAGAGCAATTTTCTATTAAAATTTAATTTGCCTCCTTCCAAATATGGTTCCCTGGACGATTTAGCAAATAGCATTCCTTTTTTGGAGATTCAAAAAGCACATTAGCATTGAGGATTGCTACAGTAAAGAAATCTGCCTAACATTGTTTTATCCAGTATTGCCTAAAATTATTGGACCACTGAAAACTCTCCATTTTGCTATTATTAAAAGAAAAGCAAACCCCTAACAACTTTTAACTACTCCTAGAAATAGTGTTCCATAAAAAAATACTTTGGGAAAACTTGAACTTGATTTCTAAGATACCCTGCTGCTCTCACCCTTTATAATTTTTGAATTAAATTAACTTTAGGAAATAATCTATTCATACATAGTAATGTGTTTGACTCTGTACAGAAGAGGTCAAATAAAAGTGCATTTACTTTTTTTAAGACTTAAAGATATTAACAGAAAAATAACTAATATATGTGACAGCATTTACAACTAATAGCTGGTAATTATAGGCAGAAAAATAAATTCAGGTAATAAGCAAGATATTTGCAACATGTGCACAATTAGCAGGCAATGGGTTATTCTAGATAAGAAAGAATGAGAGGGTTCTAGTTGGATGTGTGGGGTGTCAGAGGAAATATTGAAAGTTAAGTGGGAGAAGCCAATGTAAGTGAGGAAACTGTGAGGGGTGATTAGGAAGTATCTTAAAGCAAAAATTCAACAATTATATTTTGTACTTTAAGAAGATGGTATGGTAGCCTTTGAAGTGAGATGTGAGGGCATTGCATTGGGCAAGAAGTATTTGAATCTGAGTAAAAATATGTAGTGCTTAAAGAGGTAACTCAAAGGGGAAAATGTAATATTTCAGTTAGGACCATCCTGTCCTGAGCTGGAAAATTAATTGTGGTTATAGAGGAAGAGATGGATGTGCACATGATGGGACAGATTGTGTGCGAAAAATCATTGATGTGGAGGAGTCAGAGATGACCAGGAGAGATCCACTGGGAAAAGACCCCACGTTTCCTGATGTCAGCCAAGAGCCACCCTTTGAAGCAGGCCCTTCTAAAGGAGTGCCACGTGCTACTAGCCTAACTTTTCCTGCAGAGGGTGTTTAGGAGGTTATTTTCAATGCAGCTATCTGAGAGGAGAAAGTATGATGGAGTAAAACTAGAGTGATTCAAAGGGATGGGAGAGAAAGAGAGAGAGAGAAGACAAAGAAGGCAATTTTCTATTAAAATTTAATGGGGTGGCTGATGCTATTTGGCTGATTTTTAAAACTAGCAGCCCTTGATAGTTACGGAAGTTTTTTCTTATACCTTTTATGGTACAAGCCATGCACAAAAAGAGAATAAAAATACAATTAGGCACTCTGAACATAGGAAACTTTGATTTCCTAGGAGTTCTCTGCTTTTAGAAGTATTTTTGAGGGGGTCATTTCCCTAGTACTGAGTAATTTTGGACTGGTTATCTGCCAAAATCAATTTTCTAGCTACTGTACTTCCATAGTTACCTTTGCCAGACAGAAATAATTACCGGTTGCATTATACTTCCCAGCTTTTTTCCCTCTCTACGGAACGCATATGCCCTGTTATTTTTTCATGTCTATTGCCTGCTAGATTTAAGTTCTCTTGGGACAAGGATTATGTCTGTCATTTTCATATTTTTGCCAGAACTTTGTAGCACAGTGTCCAACAATGAAAGGTATATTTAAACAGGGAGTTGAATGAAATTAAGACAGGTATATTGTGTATATTTTATAAAAATTAAAAATTCAATTCTTTATTATTATAACAACCCAAAAGTTATTCAGTTTTCAATTTTTCCTTATAAGCCGTTAGTATGTTTAACATCTGACAGAATTTTATGCATGGACAGGAATAGTTGCTATCACTAAGTTTATTAAAAATATTTTTCTCAATATTTAAACAATATTTAAACTCTAATCCATTTACACTCACTAACTTTATTTTATTTATTTACTTTTTATTATTATACTTTAAGTTTTAGGGTACATGTGCACAATGTGCAGGTTTGTTACATATGCATATATGTGCCATGTTGGTGTGCTGCATCCATTAACTCGTCACTTAGCATTAGGTATATCTCCTAATGCTATCCCTCCCCACTCCTCCTACCACAACAGTCCCTGGTGTGTGATGTTCCCCTTCCTGTGTCCATGTGTTCTCATTGTTCAATTCCCACCTAGGAGTGAGAACCTGTGGCGTTTGGTTTTTTGTCCTTGCAATAGTTTGCTGAGAATGATAGTTTCCAGCTTCATCCATGTCCCTACAAAGGACATGAACTCATCCTTTTTTATGGCTGCATAGTATTCCATGGTGTATATGTGCCACATTTTCTTAATCCAGTTTATCATTGTTGGACATTTGGGTTGGTTCCAAGTCTTTGCTATTGTGAATAGTGCCGCCATAAACATATGTATGCATGTGTCTTTATAGCAGCATGATTTATAATCCTTTGGGTATATACCCAGTAATGGGATGGCTGGGTCAAATGGTATTTCTAGTTCTAGAACACTGAGGAATCACCACACTGACTTCCACAATGGTTGAACTAGTTTACAGTCCCACCAACAGTGTAAAAGTGTTCCTATTTCTCCACATCCTCTCCAGCACTTATTGTTTCCTGACTTTTTAATGATCGCCATTCTAACTGGTGTGAGATGGTATCTCATTGTGGTTTTGATCCGCATTTGTCTGATGGCCAGTGATGATGAGCATTTTTTCATGTGTTTTTTGGCTGCATAAATGTCTTCTTTTGAGAAGTGTCTGTTCATATCCTTCACCCACTTTTTGATGGGGTTGTTTGTTTTTTTCTTGTAAATTTGTTTGAGTTCATTGTAGATTCTGGATATTAGCCCTTTGTCAGATGAGTAGGTTGCAAAAATTTTCTCCCATTCTGTAGGTTGCCTGTTCACTCTGATGGTAGTTTCTTTTGCTGTGCAGAAGCTCTTTAGTTTAATTAGATCCCATTTGTCAATTTTGTCTTTTGTTGGCATTGCTTTTGGTGTTTTAGACATGAAGTCCTTGCCCATGCCTATGTCCTGAATGGTATTGCCTAGGTTTTCTTCTAGGGTTTTTATGGTTTTAGGTCTAACATTTAAGTCTTTAATCCATCTTGAATTAAGTTTTGTATAAGGTGTAAGGAAGGGATCCAATTTCAGCTTTCTACATATGGCTAGCCAGTTTCCCCACACCATTTATTAAATAGGGAATCCTTTCCCCATTGCTCGTTTTCTCAGGTTTGTCAAAGATCAGATAGTTGTAGATATGTGGCATCATTTCTGAGGGCTCTGTTCTGTTCCCTTGGTCGATATCTGTGTTTTGGTACCAGTACCATGCTGTTTTGGTTACTGTAGCCTTGTAGTATAGTTTGAAGTCAGGTAGCGTGATGCCTCCAGCTTTGTTCTTTTGGCTTAGGATTGACTTGGCAATGCAGGCTCTTTTTTGGTTCCATATGAAGTTTAAAGTAGTTTTTTCCATTTCTGTGAAGTAAGTCATTGGTAGCTTGATGGGGATGGCATTGAATCTATAAATTACCTTGGGCAGTATGGCCATTTTCATGATATTGATTCTTCCTACCCATGAGCATGGAATGTTCTTCCATTTGTTTGTATCCTCTTTTAATTCATTGAGCAGTGATTTGTAGTTCTCCTTGAAGAGGTCCTTCACATCCCTTGTAAGTTGGATTCCTAGGTGTTTTATTCTCTTTGAAGCAATTGTGAATGGGAGTTCACTCATGATTTGGCTCTCTGTTTGTCTGTTATTGGTATATAAGAATGCTTGTGATTTTTGCACATTGATTTTGTATCCTGAGACTTTGCTGGAGTTGCTTATCAGCTTAAGGAGATTTTGGGCTGAGACGATGGGGTTTTCTAAATATACAATCATGTCATCTGCAAACAGGGACAATTTGACTTCCTCTTTTCCTAATTGAATACCGTTTATTTCCTTCTCCTGCCTGATTGTCCTGGCCAGAACTTCCAACACTATGTTGAAAAGGAGTGGTGAGAGAGGGCATCCCTGTCTTGTGCCAGTTTTCAAAGGGAATGCTTCCAGTTTTTGTCCATTCAGTATGATATTGGCTGTGGGTTTGTCATAGATAGCGCTTATTATTTTGAGATACATCCCATCAATACCTAATTTATTGAGAGTTTTTAGCATGAAGGTTGTTGAATTTTGTCAAAGGCCTTTTCTGCATCTATTGAGATAATCATGTGGTTTTTGTCGTTGGTTCTGTTTATATGCTGGATTACGTTTATTGATTTTCATATGTTGAATCAGCCTTGCATCCCAGGGATGAAGCCCACTTGGTCATGGTGGATAAGCTTTTTGATGTGTTGCTGGATTTGGTTTGCCAGTATTTTATTGAGGATTTTTGCATCAATGTTCATCAAGGATATTGGTCTAAAATTCTCTTTTTTTGTTGTGTCTCTGCCAGGCTTTGGTATCAGGATGATGCTGGCCTCATAAAATGAGGTAGGGAGGATTCCCTCTTTTTCTATTGATTGGAATAGTTTCGGAAGGAATGTTACCAGCTCCTCCTTGTACCTCTGGTAGAATTCGGCTGTGACTCCATCTGGTCCTGGACTTTTTTTGTTGGTAAGCTATTAATTATTGCCTCAGTTTTAGAGCCTGTTATTGGTCTATTCAGAGATTCAACTTCTTCCTGGTTTAGTCTTGGGAGGGCGTGTATGTCAAGGAATTTATCCATTTCTTCTAGATTTTCTAGTTTATTTGCGTAGAGGTGTTTATAGTATTCTGTGATGGTAGTTTGTATTTCTTCGGGATCGGTGATGATATCCCCTTTATCATTTTTTATTGCATCTATTTGATTCTTCTCTTTTGTCTTCCTTATTAGTCTTGCTAGCGGTCTATCAATTTTAGTGATCTTTTCAAAAAACCAGCTCCTGGATTCATTGATTTTTTTAAGGGTTTTTTGTTTCTCTATTTCCTTCAGTTCTGCTCTGATTTTAGTTATTTCTTGCCTTCTGCTAGCTTTTGAATGTGTTTGCTTTTGCTTCTCTAGTTCTTTTAATTGTGATGTAAGGGTGTCAATTTTAGATCTTTCCTGCTTTCTCTTGTGGGCATTTAGTGCTATAAATTTCCCTCTACACACTGCTTAGAATGTGTCCCAGAGATTCTGGTATGTTGTGTCTTTGTTCTCATTGGTTTCAAAGAACATCTTTATTTCTGCCTTCATTTCGTTATGTACCCAGTAGTCATTCAGGAGCAGGTTATTCAGTTTCCATGTAGTTGAGCGGTTTTGAGTGAGTTTCTTAATCCTGAGTTCTAGTTTGATTGCATTGTGGTCTGAGAGACAGTTTGTTATAATTTCTATTCTTTTACATTTGCTGAGGAGTGCTTTACTTCCAACTATGTGGTCAATTTTTGAATAGGTGTACACTCACTAACTTTATAAATCATATTGCCTTAGACCTTGAATACTGATCATAAAATTAGTCAAAAATTGCCTAAACACTTCAATAAAATTACAAGTCCCAGAGGTCAATTTCTCTTAAATGTTTTTTCACTTTAGAATACATATAATTATGGAAATAATTATTGAGGGTACAACCAAACCTACTCTTACAACTATTTTAAAATATCAACACTATGGCACTGTGGGTGACTGACCTCTTTATTTTTTGTATATCTATTCTCATAGCTAACATTACTTACAGTTAACTTATATCTGACCTTGAGGAAAGCAGTATACTCTATGAGAGCTGAAGTTGCGTTTTCTAGGTTGATGCTTGGCGGGACACAGGACCTGGTCATTACAGTCATTATTTAATCAAAATTCATAGAGTGGAACCCAGGTGCTAGATATAGCACTAATAAAGCAACAAACTGTAATTGGATTTAAAACAAACTTATCTTACAAAGGTTTCTTCTATCAGCATAATAAATGTAATATATAAAATATATGCTAAATATATATATTTATATGAATTATAAGTAAAAAACTTAAATTTTAAATTATTAGCATACATTTTATAATTTATCTTTTTGTTGTGCAATGCAGTTTTAAATAGCCTTTAACTTGTATGTAGAATTACTAAAATTACACAGTTTGTATTTTGCAGCTCAAACATGCATCTGTATACAAATAATTCTGACATTTGGATGAGGTTTTACAGTTTATGGAGAAGTTTCATGTATATTGCCTTGTATAAAAGCTAAGATATTAGGTACTATCACCATTATATTGATGATCCAACAGGGACTCAGATAATATATCACATGCTTACTGAGTCCATCAAGATTATCTTTTTTATTTATTTATTTTTTTTGAGATGGAGTCTCGCTCTGTTGCCCAGGCTGGAGTGCAGTGGCACGATCTCGGCTCACCGCAATCTCTGCCTTCTGGGTTCATGCCATTCTCCTGCCTCAGCCTCCCGAGTAGCTGGGACTACAGGCGCCCGTCAGCATGCCCGGCTAATTTTTTGTATTTTTAGTGGAGACGGGGTTTCACCATGTTAGCCAGGATGGTCTCGATCTCCTGACCTCGTGATCCACCCGCCTCGGCCTCCCAAAGTGCTGAGATTATAGGTGTGAGCCACCGCACCCAGCCCAAGATTATCTTAAGATAATCTTTTCTATTTGTTCTATATTTCTATCTATTAAATTATATTGCTATTACAAATGCTTTGAAATCTGTAAGACTGCAGTCAGTTTTCATATCATTCATCACTTAATCAAATGATCTTTTCCTATGTGGTATCAGAAGGCTTTGGACTTTCTCTGATAAGGAGCAGTAGTGTAGTTTGTAAGGGTGCTGTGCACCCCAGTTTACAGCTCTTCCCCCTCACTAACTATAAAACCTTAAGTCACTTAACTTGGGGATAATAATAGCATATAACTCAAGAGAGTTTTCATGAGGATTACCTGAGCACTACAAGTCAAGGACCTAAATCAATGCTTGGCTATAGGATATAATCAGTGGAGGAAACAAGCTATTGTAATTCTTCTTCTTTGGGGGGCTTATTTTGTTGCTTATTAGCACTTGTATGGCAGAAGAAAGATTAGGAAAAAGAAATAGATTCAGTATTTGTTAACTTTCTTACTTTTCAGAAGTTTGGCAAAAGATTGCATCTGAGGACTGATTAAAATAAAAGAATATGATAATTTTTCAATAGCTTAAAACTGCATTTTATTGGTTGAAACTCCAAAGGCCAGTCAGTTTCATACATCTCAAAGTTCCTCATTGTACCCCTAGTTCGTCTGGTAGCTAACTTATCTCTCAGGAGTAGAAGCATTACCTCCTTTGGACCCTGAGTGGTAGAAAGATTACAAAGGATATGTTAGTGAAAATCTCTCATCCCTGGGAAAGAAGTCAGCCTTTGGGTCCCAGCTTTAGATTGAATGGTTAAGTTGTCTCTTTGTGATTTGGGGGATTTAGAAAGAAACACAAGCCAAAAAAACAAAATATTCCTGAACCTAGAGCCATAAATCCTAAAATCCACCCTGAGAGATAGATTATTGTCTCAAAGCCTTGACTTTTATAATGCCAATACCCTGGGGAGCTGTGCCACTTTTAAATGGCTAATTTACCCTATAGTGCAATTAGTTTCTGAGCTTCTTTGGAGTTTACAGTGGGGAATGAGTTTATAGTGGTTAAGGACCCATAATAGGAAGTGGACAGTGGAAGGGGAGCAGAAGACAAATTTTTACCCTGAGGGAAGAGAGTCAATGTGGGGGAATGCTCACAGGGCCAGGACTCAGCACAGCTGGGTTCTGCTCTTATGCTGCCACCAAACAGTTGAACAGCTTTGGGAGGCCGAAGAGCCAAGTCTTTGAGGAGCTGCCCTGCTCTGATATTCTCTGATTCCCTGTCATCACTGTGTCATTATATTTAGGCTGGTCATTGCTATCACTTGGTCTTTAAATGAAGAAGAGATAGCTCTGTATAGAGCACCCCTGACATAAGTGACTCTGTCTTAGGAAAAGACTCCATCTTACATTTCAAAGGCATCAAGCCAGCAGAGTCCAGATGTTCACCTAATCAATAGAGAAAATACGTAACCAGGTAAGAGTGTAGCCCCTTACTGTCACTCCTTATCAGAGGATTCAAGGGCCATAAAGTGAACAGGTCTTCACCAGGTGGACGTGGCCATCTCCATAGAGACCATCTTGCTGTCCCTGATGATTAGCACCTGGCATCTTCTGCCAAAGGCTCTGCCCAAATCAAGGACACTTCCTTGCAAGATGCTGATGACCTTCCAGCTTAGCCCGAGACTCTCTCCTTGTCCACATCACCCTCCTCGGACTGGTTTGTTAGCCCCTTTCCTCTTGATGTTAAATGTTACTTTGATATGGAATGTTTAAGCTAAATATTTATATGTTGCTTAGGTAAACTACTATATATGGTTTGCAGTATTGACTGACCTGTGGAGTGGCTTCAGCCTGTGTACCCACAGCTCTGACTGCAAATTGAATAGATAGTACAAAGGAGAATTGCCATCTTGGGAGCTCCATGTAGCTTTTGGCTATTATGATTGAAATAGCATAAGTAAAATTCTGACCTTGTGGAAGGACACAAACGTGCACAGATCTAGTTTATGTCTGACCTTGTGCAGCTCACAACAAGATCTCAAGAGAATATAGTTTCAAATTTTCCTAAATATTTAGGTAAGTTACTTTGACATACCTAGTTTCTATTGATCTTAAAGTATAATCCTAAATTATGGCTTTATATTTAGAGGACGATCTCTGGGCTGATGTTGGCTAACCCACAATTTCTAGTTTTACAGTACTCCAGATGATCTCCAGTTTTTTCAGAGTATGTGTCTCTCAAAAATTCTGAAAACAAATATGATAATATTCAGTTTGGTGTTTTCAAATTAGTGTTATGTTAGTGATAACTAACTCCAGTTTCAGATGGGTCTTCAACTTGTTTTCTTCAGTCTCTCAAGAGCAGATATTGGTTGTTCTTGGATGTTCTCTTTGGTCTCATAGCTGTTTGAGGGCATTTTAAGAATGTGCCATGATATTTAATAGATGAAGAACAGACCTAGGACTTGTGGGTGGGTGAGACATTGCTCCCTCTGAGTGGTAAGTTGCTGATGCACTAGTGCATATGGGTACAAGTGCAGAGTGGACAACCAATTGTCTTGAGGCCTGTAGGTGGTTCTAAGAAGGTGCTTGTGTGAAGGCTTCGTGGTTGAGTGCTCAGGATTGGATGGGACATGGCTTTTGGTGCTGCTCACCAGCACTTCCTAGACAGTGCCCACTCTTGTGCTCAATACCAGGCAGGGAGGAGTTGGTACAGATATAAGACCTTGTATTCGTCAGGGTTCTCCAGAAAGACAGAATCAATTGGATGCGTGTGTGTGTGTGTGTGTGTGTGTGTGTGTATGATGTATATTGATTCTGTCAGTTAGATTATATATATACACACACACACATATATATACACATTTATATATGTGAATGAGAGGGGATTACATATATATATATGAATGAGAAGGGAATTTATATATATAATTTGAATGAGGGGGGATTACATATATGTATGAATGAGAGAGGATTTATTAGAAGAATTGGCTCACATGATAAGGGAGTCTGAATTCCAAGTGCCACAACAGGCTATCTGCAAGCTTAAGAACCAGAGAAGCCAATAGCGTAGCTCAGCCCAAGTCAGAAGTCTGGAGAACCAACGAACTCCATGAACTCCATGGTGTAACTCTCAGTTTAAGGCTGAAGGCCAAGAGCCCTGGGAGGCCACTAGTACAAATCCTGAAGTCCAAAGGCTGATGAAGAACATGGAGGTTTTATGTCCAAGGACAAGAGAAGGGCATTTCATTCCAGAAGGAAGAAGAGAGAGCTATAGACAGAGAAAGAGAAAGAGAGGGAATTTTCTCTTCTTCTGCCTTTTTGTTCTATTGGGGCCCCCAGCTCACGGAATGGTGTTCACCCACATTGAAGGTGGATCTTCCTCACTCAGTTCACTGACTCACACACCAGTCTCCTCTAAAAACACCCTCACAGACACACAAAGAAACAATACTTCACCAGCCATCTAAGCATGCCTCTATGCAGTCAAGTTGACACCTAAAATTAACCATCACAGGTCTGACAACACCTTTGCTTGGCCTTATTTCCCTGTCTTCCCAGGATTCTCCCTTCCTTCTGCTCACACTAATACCCTCCCCCAAAGTCTTCTTTATTTTGTCTCTGAAAACCTTTTATCTTTTCTTTAGAGTAGACCTTCATGCTCCATTAAAACTAGAGCTGAGATCATTAGTAACCAAAAACCTATTCCCTTTCCCCCTTTCTTGGAGGCAGAAAGGACAGAGCACTTATGTTTCAGGCTCTCTTTCCCTGGGTTCAGTGCTCCCAATAGGGAAGGAAAAAGTAAGTACTCATATTAAAGTGTTTGAAATTCAAAATTTTGTTACTCACTACCTTAAGGAGTCATAAAAGGTGGGGAGAACTAATGGTTGTTAAAATATTTTAAATGTTGGGAAGTATTGCCCAAAGATCTACTTTATTCTTTTTGTAGTTCTGATATTTCTCTATACAAGCTAGGAGTGATTTCTATCGCCTAAGAACTGTCAGAAGAAAAAAGAGGCTGCATTCCTCAACTATCCAAAACATATTACCTATATTTAGTTCAATAAACATTTATTAAGCCACGCTAAAGCTAGACTGTGCTGGAGAAATGAAAAATTCAGAGGTAAATAGGACATATTTTTTTTGTCCTGAAGAAGCTTAGTCTAGAAGATAAATTAGATTCTAAAGATAGTTGCAGCATGAAGAATATGGAACACAGGTGGGAAACATTACATCTTTGTGAATGAGAAAGGACTCCATGAAAGGAGGTGGCATCTGAAAGATTGAAGCACACATAAGATTTTGATAACTGGAGATATCTGTTTCTACTTAGGAGATGCTGTGATTGTCTCCTCTATATTCATCCCATACACCTTCTATATGGGTGATAACAGTGGAGTTTGAAGGGGATTGATCCTATCCTTGATCTCTCAATATGCTCTTATTGGGCCAACTTAGTGTAACCCTGTTCCCTTTTTAATTAATTCAGGTAACCCAGACTAAAATCATTTTGCTGGACCACAGATATCAGTTGAATTTGCATAAATCTCAGACATTTTTTGGAATTTCAGGACATTTATCCTGCATTACCTTTAGATGCTAGTTACTCTAATGTACTACTGTAAAGCAGGAAGATATAGATGCTACACCTAACTGGGAAGCAAGCCTAAGGACAAAGCTGATAGACAGTAGAAAGAAAGGCAGAAAAATGAACCTTAGTACTCATCTAACCCACACATGAAACTTGAAATACTTTAACATCTTTTGGTTAAATAAGTAGATAAATTTACTTAACTATTTAGGCCCATTCAAACTGGGATTTCTGTACTTGGAACTAAAAATATTGTAAATGATACAAAACAGGGAAGAGGTTGGTATTTCATAGTTTAGGTTCAAGAAACATTATAATAAACAAAGGCTAGGAGATGAGTTGTATCACAATTTGGCAGTACCAGGGTCAGGAATGGCAGACTAAATTTGAGAATTAGAATTATACAACTGAATAGAAATGTAAAGATCATTCATTTAGCACCTTCCTTTGTCATATGAGGAAAGGGAGGGTCAGAGATCCTGAATGACTTTTCTTGCGTAGGCAAGGTTGATCATAGAAGTCACCAATCTGTTTCCTGGACCCCATCTGCCTCCTCACTTGTTTATCATCAGTGTGCCCACATCCAGACCAGTCTGTCTGGTAGACTGGTAGCTCCTCCTCAATCTCCCACATTCTTTTTCATACTCAATTAGGACAGAGCTCATCATTTTTGCCCAAACATTTGCCCCTCCTTCTATGTTCTTCTTCAGTTGCTTAAGATAGAAATGTGCTTTTTTTCTTCTCGTCTAAACATTCTTCTTGTGTGATCCAGGCACATATCTTCCACTAACACCTATATCCTCATAACTACCAAATATACAGTCTGAAACCCATGATTTTAGAAGCTTGTGTACAACTTCCATTTTTCACTGGAAGGCCCCAGAAATGTATAGAACTGAACATATTCTAAATGCATTAACTACCTCCCCATTTGTAAAGAGCAATTTTAGCAGACAAGTGGATCCACTTGACAGATATCTGGGATTCATTCTTAGTACCTTTTCTTTCTTAACTAACCTCTCCATTCCCATTATCCTGTTGATCAAAACAATCTACTTTAAATTTTTAGAATCTGTTCCTTTTTCCCCACCCACAGACTTTGCCTTTATTCGGATCATAAACACTTTTTCCCCAAAGTAGAAATAGAAGCAGTTGGTCACCTTGCTTCCAGTCTTGTGTTGCTTACAGTCAGTCCCTTCCACAACCATCAGAGATCTTCCTAAAGGGATATTTTAGGTAACACTGTAGTGGCTCTGGATACTGATTTTCTCTTCCCATAAGGGTATTGTTTGCTTGGTCATTTGTTTATTTGTTTATGACTTGGCTGAAGTCTATTTCCCCTACAGTGCTTGCCCTCTAATGTTCCCGATCAGATTTTTTTCCCCTTGTTTTTATCTTTTATCTTTTAATTTAATTTAATTTAATTTAATTTAATTTAATTTATTTTTATCTTTTATTGTACCCAGGGCCCAGCATGAGCCTTTTATTTGTCAAAGTTTGTGTGTAAGTCCCTGTGACTAGGTGAGTTTTTAACCTTTCCTGGTGTGTGTGTCTTGCTGCTGTACAATTCAGGGGATTTATGTTGGTTTTCTTTGTTTGTTTTGCACCCGTGGCTAGCCTGGAGATAGTAGCTTGGAGATTCCCCTTCTGATTGCCTTGAGAGGGCACAACTTGGAAATGCACACAGTCTTCCAGACCTGCCAAGAATGACTGTGCTGTTATTTTTAAGCCTGGCTTCCTAAGAGTTGCCCCAGGTAAGGTAACTTATTGTTTGATCACTATTTAGTCAGAAGTTGTGCATAAGCTCCTTATGCCAAAGAGAATTCCACCCAGTGTTGGTGGGTCTATGTGTGGCTTGGGGTGTCTTTCCGGTCTGTCCCACCTGCCGTGACTCCTCTTGAGTAGGAGCAGCCCAGCACATATGCACTGCCTTTCTGACACCAAGAGTTAGCACCCAGCAGTGCTCTCCTGGCTTTCTCTTCATCCAGCTCTCTCCATTAAACTGGCCACTCTGCCATTTTGTTTGTATCCTGGAGCTACCATAATTGCTCTTCACCAAGTTCTCCATTGCTTCTGACAGTGCCTTTAGGCATGGAGCTCTCCACTTTTCGTTATGAATAAGTCAGCCAAGTCAGGCAGAGCTGCAGAGGTTTTTATTCTTAGGGCATTCCTTTCCCCCTGGGAGCAGAGTTCTGCTTTCCCAGAGTGACACTTTGCTCTTTGACTGGGTACTGGGAAGGAGGGTAGCCCCTGGTCTTCACAGCTTGCACCGCCCCCACATGGAAGCTCTGTTTTACAAATGAATGCGAGTGTGGGTGATGGGGCCCAGCATTCTCTGTGTGTCATGACTGGACTAGAGCATCTGTCCTACAAGCTGGGGCTGGATGAGGGAGGAGATACCCCATCCTCTTGGACTGGAATAAAACTACAACACGGGGATCGGGGTGAAGAAAAACACCAGCAGCCTTCTCCTTCCAGGCTAAAATCATGGCCACATACTATTGGGAGCTGAGAGAAAGAACTCTGTCCCCACCCCTGTTTCCCCCATCTTCTTGGCTACATAAACAAGGAGAAGCTCTTTTAGAACATGGAACTGTTTGTGAGTGGAAATGAAGTGAGTCTTGGCTCAAATGTCACAGACTCACTGTTCTTACTGAGATAAAGTAGATTTTCTTGTATGAATGTTTCTGCACTTACTCTATGCCCTTAGGACATTTTCTAGAACCTCTAAAAGATTGAATTATATATATTTTTCAACAGTTAAACTGTCTTGCTGAGAATGAGCCCCCTAATCTTTGTACTTTATCATTCTGGATGCCCCATTCTTCATTTCTTAATATCCCCAGAGTCCTCAAAAAATGAAAGTAATCCAAGTATCTCTCAACTTCTGAGAGGCCCTGGTTGGCATTCTATAGGCACTCAATCCTTCCTCAAATTAATGAACAAGTAAATGGATGGGAACTGATGGATTGTGTAAGAAGGATTGAAGGACAGTGAACAACTTTAGGAGGATGTTGCCACAGTTGAGTATATTATGGTCTCTTCTTCTTCTCATTTCTCCTCCTCCCTATTTTTAACCAGAGAATTTAGAAATTCAGGCAATTTAGGAATATTGAGTTTTCATAATCATATAATCTCTGATCACTAGAAAGAGAGGCTCCTCTTCCCAAGGGGCTAGGGTTAGAAGGATGGGAATTGTACTGGTACCTCTGCCTCCCAACTCTTACCTCAGTTCATTGTCCACACCTCTGTCTCCCTAAGCTTTTTGTGTGCAGCAGCAATGACATCATCTGTGTATTCACAGCATTCCACCCTGTGTTCCCCAGAAAGCAACAGAGTTGGAACCATGAATGTAATGAAAGCAAGCCAAAACGCCCTCCTATTCGGGGTCTGTTGTGGGGTGGGGGGAGGGGGGAGGGATAGCATTAGGAGATATACCTAATGTTAAATGATGAGTTAATGGGTGCATCACACCAACATGGCACATGTATATATATGTAACAAACCTGCACGTTGTGCACATGTACCCTAAAACTTAAAGTATAATTTAAAAAAAATAGAAAAAAAAGTCTCTGACCCCAAAACGCCCTCCTAAATCTGAAAACTACAATTCTTTGGGGGAGCTTAGTGCCTTTGTGGTGATATATTAACTCTGCCCTGGCAGAGATGAAGGAAAGGATGGATGTCAAAAGGGGCCCACTGAAGTTTACAAAAACGCCCTTTCAGAAAAATATACGGCTGGTCTGTACCTCTATTTAATATGGCTTGTCCCATTTCATGAGTATCCTTGATTGATGCAATGGGGAAAATGTGTGATTTACGAATCATTTCCACTAACAAGAACCGCCAAATTATCCTATGGCAGTCTGTTATAAGGCATAGCGAATCATTCATTTCCTCTTGATACCAGTCTTTGATGTCGAGGGACATCCACATAGGATAAAATTAGACTGAAGTTACTGCTGAAAAACATTCAATACTTTTATCACTCCCACCCCGTCCCCTGCTAATTGCTTGCCATTGTTGCTTATGAATATTGGAGATTAAGAGTAAGTGGACAAGAGCCACATGTGTAAGTTACCTTTTATTTTTAGAATTAAAATGTTCCTTTTTCAGGACTGGGATATTTCACACTCTGTTATTTATTTCAGTTATTTACCTGGAAACCTGAGCCTGTTAGTTGCCCCTTTATATCTGTTCTCCCTCTTTTTCTTAGTACTGGCATTTCAGCTGGCTGTATGGCCACCTAGTGTTAAGACAACATTTCTTAGCCTCCTTGCAGTAGGTAAGGCCATATGACTCAGTTTGGGCGAATGAGATGTAGGTAAAAGTATCACGTGTGACTTCTGGGAAATGTCCTGAAAGACAGAAGCAGGCTCATCTATGTTCTTTTCTCTTTCCTGCTGCTGGAATGCCTTTTTTTTTTTTTTTTTTTTAGACGGAGTCTTGCTCTGTCGCCCAGGCTGGAGTGCGGTGGCGCAATCTCGGCTCACTGCAAGCTCTGCCTCCTGGGTTCACGCCATTCTCCTGCCTCAGCCTCCCGAGTAGCTGGGACTACAGGGGCCCACCACTACGCCCGGCTAATTTTTGTATTTTTAGCAGAGATGGGGTTTCACCGCGTTAGCCAAGATTGTCTTGATCTCCTGACTTTTTGATCCGCCCACCTCTGCCTTCCAAAGTGCTAGGATTACAGGCGTGAGCCACTGCGCCCAGCTGGAATGACTTTATGATGGCTGGTTCTTAAAAAGTTACCTTAACACATGGTGGAATAAAAGTTATAGAATCCTTGGTCCCTGACAACTTTGTGGAACTGCTATAGAGCCCTGTGCTGCCCACCTCTGGGCATTTTAAATTTGGGAATAAAATTATGTTTTTAAGCCAATATTGAATGCCCCTTACTTTTTATGCAGCAAGGGTCTAATACTAAGTGAATCTAATATATACATCACCAAATCAATTTTTAGTTAGAAAGTGATAAGCTTAGTGTTAAGCTATGTTTGAAAAAGTACTATGCCTTTCTCTGATGAGTGTGGATAATCAATACTCACAACGACATACTTCCTTTTTAAAAAAAATTTCAGGTACAATTGAGATACAATTTATAACTGTACATACTTACATTATAAAATTTGTTAAAGTTTGACTTATGTAAACACCTGTGAAACCATAATCTCAATTAAGATAATAAATATATCCACCACACCCAAAGTTTCCTCCTGTTTCTTTGTAATATCTTCCTTCTGCCTCTTTCTGCTTCCTTGTTTCCATTCATACCCCACAACTCCAGGCAGGCAGTGATCTGCTTTCTGTCACTATAGATTATTGCTGAGTTATTTTTATTGCTGAGTAGTATTACACTGTAATAAGATATCACAATTTGTTCATTCAGTTGCTGATATAGGTTGTTTTCAGTTTTGGGGGTATTACAAATAACGCTGATATGAACACTTAAGTACAAGTGTTTGTGAAAGCATCTGACTTTACTGCTCTTCAGTAAATAACCAGGAGTGGAATTATCTGGCCATTTGGTAGGTATATGCTTAACATTTTAACAGGAAGGGTGACACAAACAAAATGGCAGAGTAAGAGTATTCAACCCTCATCTTCTTACAGAAACATTGATTGTAAAAACCACTCACAGATGAGAGTAACTTTTTGTGAGTCTGAGAGTCCAGTGAAGAAAATCCAGCACCTCTTTGAAGCAAAAACCCAAGAATAAATGCATTGAAGAAGGTTAGAAGAACAGTTTCACATTACCTGTATCACACTTCCCCCAACCTGGCACAGCTCATTGCCAAGAGAGACCCCTCAAGCCTGCAATTTCTTCTATGGAGGAGAGTGAAAGCACAGTGAATGCTGGATTTCTATGACCATGAGGGACACTGCCCAAGAGGCATCTTTCTCACCTCATCCTGAACATGGAGGAATTTGGCTTGGTTAAATAGTCTGGAGGCAGCTAGGAGCAGGAAAAATGGGGGTTTTCATAGCAACTGGGGCGAGAAACTCAACAAAGAGCCATGGTTTCTAGTAACTACCTCATGAACACTACCAAGAGGCAAGCTCTCTAACTTCACAGGATACATCATCTGTAGACGCTTTCAACTAGCTCACATGTTCCCTCAGCACTCCATGTGCCCGCACCCCCACCTTGCCCTCACTGTGACTGGGGCCCTACATCCATTCCTACAGATGATGTGTGCAGACTTCTGCAGATCATGCACAGGCACATGCTGACAGCTGGCTCAACTCTGCTGGTTTGAGAGAAAGCCCTTAACCTTAATGACTTCAAGGGACTTCCCTGGGGAAAATAAATGGGGGACCATTAGTGCCCAGCCTGGCATTGCAGGATCAAGAGAAGGCATACAATACTAAGATTCCCCTTTCCCCAACTAAGAAGCAATAAAAGAAATGGAGTGGGTGCATCCATAGATAAGGTCTGTGAGATTCCCAGAATTCCTAATCAGTCAGACTGGTGTTTCACTCCCAAAGCCAGCCAATAAAGACTGGAGGTGATCGTTTCTTCAAATGTGAAGATAGTAGTGCAAGAATTCAAAGAACATGAAAAATCAAAGATATATGACACCTTTATCAAAGGAACACAAGTTTTTAGTAACCAACCCCAAAGAAATGGAGACCTACAAATATCCTGAAAAAATTTCAAAACAGTTGTTTTAAGTAAGTTTACTGAGCTACAAGAAAACATGGGTAGACAAATAAATAAAATTAGGAAAACAATATCTGAGCCAGACAAGAATTCAACAAAGAAGTAGAAATCATAAAGAAGAACCAAATAAAAATTTTGGAGTTAAAGAATACAATGAATAAAATGCAAACTTCAGTAGATCTTCAACGGCAGACTTGACCAAACAGAAGAATCTCTGAACTGGATGACAGGTTATTTGAAAGTATCTAGTCAGATGAGAAGAAAGAAAAAAGAATTAAAAAGAATGAAGAAAACTACTATGGTTTTACTGCAGCCGCCAAAAATCATGTGTTGGAAACTTAATCCCCAATACAAAAATGTTGGGAGATGGGACCTAAGGAGAGGTATTTACTTCATGAGGTCATTAGATTCACCCTCATGAATAGATTAGTGCTGATAATAAAAAATATTGAGGCTGTAAATTAAGTATTTCACTCTCTCTTGCTCATGTGATGCCTTTTACTATGTTATGACACAGCAAGAAGGCCCTCACAAGATGTAGCCCCTCAATCTTGGACTTTCCAGCCTCCAGTACTGTGAGCCAAATAATCTTCTGTTCATTATAAATTATCTAGTCTCAGGAATTATGTTATAGCAATGCAAAATGAACAAAGACAAAATCCTATGAGATTGATAGGAAATCATCAAGCAAAATTATATATGTATATGAGAATCCTAGAAGAAGAAGGAAGGAAGGGACACAAAGCTTATTAAAAAAAAAAATGGCTGAAAACTTCCCAAATCCTGGGAAAGATATGAGCATCTAGGTTCATGAAGTTCAAAGGTCCTGAAGCAGAATCTACCCAAAAAGATTACACAGAGACATATTATATCAAACTACCAAAAGTCAAAGAAAAATCATTTTGAAAGCAGCAAGAAAAAAGCAACTTGTCATATAAGAAATGCCTACAAGGCTATCAGTAGATTTTTCAGCAGAAAGCAGGCCGGAAGAGAGTGGGATGGTATATAGGAAGTGCAGAAAGGAAAAAGACATCCATCCAAAAATACTGTACCTGGAAAAGCTGTCCATCAGAAATGAAGGAGAGATAAACACTTCTCCATACAAACAGAAACTGAGGGAATTCATCACCACTAGACCTGCCTTACAAAATATTGTTATTTAAGTTCAAATAAAAGAATGCTAATTAGTAACATAAAAGCAAATGAAAGTATAAAATGCACTGGTAAAGTAAATATGTATCAGGTTGAGGAAATTCCCTGCTCTGCTAGTTGGTTGAAAATTTTTAATCAGAAATGCATATTGGATTTTGTCACATTCTCTTTTTTTTTTTTTTTTTTTTGAGACAGATTTTCGCTCTGCTGCCCAGGCTAAAATGCAGTGGTGCGATCTCGACTCACTGCAAGCTCCGCCTCCTGGGTTCATGCCATTCTCCCGCCTCAGCCTTCCGAGTAGCTGGGACTACAGGCGCCCGCCGAGCGGGACTACAGCCGAGCGTGGGCTCGGCTAATTTTTTGTAGTTTTTAGTAAAGGTGGGGTTTCACCGTGTTAGTCAGGATGTTCTCGATCTCCTGACCTCGTGATCCGCCCACCTCGGCCTCCCAAAGTGCTGGGATTACAGGCGTGAGCCACCGCACCTGGCCAGATTTTGTCACATTCTGTATCTGCCTCTGTGAGATGATCATTTGGCCTTTCTCCTTTGGCTTCTCAATTTGGTGAAATGTGTTATTTCTAAATGTTAAACCAACTTTGCATTGCTGGGACAAAATTCACCTTACCATGTTATATTATCCTTCTTACTAGTGAATTCAATTTGCTAAAATTTAATAAGAAATTTTGTTTTTTCTTTCATGGGCAATATTGGTTTATAATTTTCTTGTTTTGTAATGCCTTTAAGTATCAGAATAATTTTTGCTTTATAGCATGAGTAAGAATATATTCCCTTTTCTTTAGTATTCTGGAATCATTTGTAGAATCATTGCTATTTCTTTGTTAAGTATTTAATAGAATTTGCCAGTGATGCCATCTAAAAGTGAAGATTTTTGTGTGGTGGAAAAGATTTTAAATAAAAATTCAACTTCTTTGATAAGATATAGAGCTATTGAAATTATCTATTTCTTTTTGGGTGAGCTTTGATATTTTGGGTCTTTCAAGAAATGTATGCGTTTCATTTAAATAGTTAAATTCATTGGCATAAAATAATTAACATATTCTTATTATTTTCATGTCAGTAAAATCATAGTGATGTCACATGTCTTATTTCTGATATTGATAATTTCTATTTTCTTCCATTTGTTTCATTTATTTTCTCAGTTGTTTTCTGTTTTTTATTCATTGATTTCTACTCTAATCTTTATTATTTCTTTTCTTCTGCTTATTTTGTGTTTAATTTTCTCCTCTTTTTCTAATTTCTTAAGGTAGAAGCTGTGGTAATTTATTTGGTAATTCTCTTTTTTCTAATAAAGATGTTTAGTGATATAAATTTTAGTACTGCTTTTGTGACATTCATTATTTTTGAAATGTGTTATTTTCATTTTGTTCAAAGCAACTAATAACTTCTTTTTTGATTTTATCTTTAACTCATAGATTATTTAGAAATGTGTTAATTTCTAATTATTTAGGGATTTCCTAAATACCTTTCTGTTGTTGATTTGTAACTTAATTCCACTGTGGTTCAAGAACTTACTGTGTATAATTTTAATCCTTTTAACTATATTGAGGATTGTTTTATTGCCCAGAATATAGTCTGTTTTTTGAAACTGTTCCATGTGCACTTGAAAAGACAGTATATTTTGATGTTTTGGGTGTCGTGTTCCATAAATGTCAATTAGATCTAGTTGGCCAATAGTGTTGCTCAAACTTTCTATATCTTTACTAATTTTCTGTCTATTCGTTAGATCAATTATTGCAAAATGAATGTTGAAACCTGTAACTGTAATTTTGGTTTAATGTGTTTCTCTTTGTAGTTTTATACACTTTCCTTCATGCATTTTCCAGCATGAATATATAGGTGCATGAATATATAGGATTATTATACCTTTTTAATGTATTAACCCTTTTGCTATTACAAAATGAGCCTCCTTTTTCCTGGTAATTTTTTTTCTTGAAGCCTATTTTGCCTGATATTAATATAGACTTTATTATTTTGATGAGTGTTAGCATGATATATCATTTTTCTTGCTTTCATTTTTAACAAATTAGTGTCTTTTTTTTTTTTTTTTTTCTTTTCTGGCAGAGTCTCCCTCTGTCGCCCAGGCTGGAGTGCAGTGGTGCGACCTCGGCTCACTGCAACCTCTGCCTCCCAGGTTCACGCCATTCTTCTGCCTCAGCCTCCCGAGTAGCTGGGACTACAGGCGCCCATCACCACGCCCGGCTAATTTTTTGTATTTTTAGTACAGACAGGGTTTCACCATGTTAGCCAGGATGATCTCGATCTCCTGACCTTGTGATCTGCCTGCCTCAGCCTCTCAAAGTGCTGAGATTACAGGCGTGAGCCACTGTGCCTGGCCAACAAATTAATGTCTTGTTCATTCTTCCAGCTTCATAAACATATGCAATATAATTACTGTTTCATTATTCTTATCTATTAAGGTTATCATTCTATAATTTCTAAATCAGCTTTGTTTCACTCCTTATTATAAGTTATATTTTCCTGCCTCTTTGCATGCATCATAATTTTTAAGTGGATGCCATACATTCTGAATCTTACCTTGTTAGGTGTTTGATACTTCTTGTATTCTTATAAATACCATTGAACTTTGCTCTGTGATGCAGTTTGGTTAGGTGGAAACAGTTTGATCATTTTAGGTATTGCATTAAAACTTTGTTAGGTAGTATAAAAGCCACATTTAGTTTAGGGCAAATTTTACCCTGCTGCTAAGGCAAAACCCTTATGGGGTTATTCTACCTAATGACCCATGTATTAAGAGATTTTTCACTCTGGCTGATAGGAGCAGGAATTGTATATGTTCCCATTTCAGCTGCAGGGATTATTTCTACTCATTCTTCTAGGTGCTGTCTTTTCTGAACTTGGGTTGGTTCCTTACACAGTGCTTATCTGATCAGTGCTTAACTGAATACTCAAGAAAGACTGCAAATTTCTGGAGTCATCTGGCTATGCAGCTCTCTCCTCTCTGGTACTCTCCCCTGCAAGTTTGAACCAACTTGTCTCCTTGAACTCCTAACTTCATGTGAACTCAGGGAGACTACTAGGCTCTGCCTCCTCTCTCTCAGCAGGGTCCTTTAGGAAGAAAATGTTGAGACAGAGCTAGGATTACAAGAGACTTATTAGTAGATATAAACTGTGAAAGATAATAATGGAGAAACAGGAGAATTATAGTAAAGGTTTCAGACTGCATGAAGATATGACATCTAAAAAGGAAAGTGGAGTGGAAGCAGGATTGGGCAGTGAGAGCTTTAAACCACAAGACAGGTCTAATAAGGTTTCAACCATTCAGTCATGATCTGTAAAGCAAAGACTGCCTGTTAGAGGAGTCTCACACTTGAAGAAGTGGCCAGACCCGTTCTTTCTTTGTCTGGGGGCTACTTGGGAAGAACATGGTCTGGCTGAAAAGTTGAAGTGGAACCTGAAGACACTTAGAACTGTAAACTTTGGAGATAAATAAGCAAATTATTTTTCTAAGGGAGATCAAAACAGCATACCTCCACAACCACCATAGTTGCATTTTATTGAAGTAATTTTAGCTTTTCTTGGTGGAAAATGATCACTAAAACTAAATATCTACTTTGTTGTATCATACCATACATTCTGTATTGATTAAACCAACAATTATCCAATAAGAGTGTATTGGGTGCTTGCTACATCCTTAATACTGTTCTAGGCAGTGGGAATATAGTGTTGAATATACATTGTACCTCCTCTCATGGAGCTTACATTCCGTTGGGAATGTACTCAGTTGAGCCATGAAGTTTTGGCTTTAGGTATTATTCATCTAGCAAGGCATACATACTAAGCTTGAGCTTTCTGGGGACTTAAACCTACTCAGCAGAAGAGGTCTCTAGGCAGACTCCTAGGGAGTGTTAACAGAAGGCACACTACTTCTTCCTTCCTCATTCTGCTGCTCCCAGCCTCAACTGAAGAGCTGCCTCTGAAAAAATGTTTAAGCTCACCCAAAACCCAGGGCTTACCTTCCTGGATAGTGAAGGAAAGCATTCTGGCATTTACTAATGTAAGCTTGGCTTCCTCTGAGAATCTGTACTTCTGGTCTTGGAACAAAGCCTAGGTCCTGTTCCACAGGCTGTGACCTGGCTTCATAACAGGGTTCAAATGCCAGTGTGTTCAGAGCTCAACTTGGGCTGAGGCTGCTCACATTCCCTGATAGGTATTCATTTTGTAATGTCAAGCTGCCAATGCTTTTAATTCCATTCCAAAAGGTAAAAATTTATCAATTTTATTTCCCTGGCCCAATTACACACAAAATCTGCGATTTAACAGAACTGTTCTCATTTGTTTAAAAAAGGAATACTGTGGGACTAACGAGGAATTGTAGGCAAGAAAAACTTATTAAAATGTGTAGCATGCATAAGTGCTTTGTAATTCAATATTGCTTTTAGTTTTCCAATTCATTTGCTATAAAGTAAGGTGCAAATAGAACTGGCCATTTGAGAGGACATAGGTCTTTAAGAATTGGAATCTATTTTTGAAAGCCAAACATGTAAGTCATTATGATAAAAATCAGCTTTTGAGGGACAGAATATTTTGAGATTAATTTCCACTGATAATAGCCAATCAAGTCTAACAGGTTTGTTCCTCTCTTCATGCTTTAGAACTTTTCTCTCTCACTCAGCCACTAACCTAGCTGGAAAGAGATGTCAGTGAATGATCAAAGCTGTACTAATGCAATTTTCTACCAACATTTAGTTTCATATCATTTAGGGGCAGAGGGAATATAGTTTTACAACATTTGGGAGCTACAGATAATCTGGGCTCCGTGGAGACGCAGTGCTCTAAGACCCTGATCTTTGGCAGAATCGGGAATTGAGTAGGGCCTGGGATATTCAGCTGGAAAGACCTCAACCCTGATCAGGTTATTCGCCTTCCACTCCTCCTCAAGCCCCAAGCAACAATGCAAACATTGATTGGCTTCTTTTGTACACAGGTTTTGGGCAATGCTGCTGAGTTGCAGTTTGGTATATAGAAGAAGACTGAGCCCCTCTGAATCTCAAACCTATGAAGAAATTTCAGTCACCATTCAAATTGCTGAGACAGAGGAATATATTTTCTGTCATCCAGACCTCTCTTTGTAGTTTGACATGATGTGTATTATCTTAGTGTATTTATTTACGAAGAAAACAGATTTCAGGGTTTTTAATAGATCTTCAGCAGGAAGACAGCCTTTTATTATATCAGTACAATAAAATGTAGCAAATTTTGGCAGCTCTATGAATTCCATTAGCCAGAGCACATGATAGAGCAATCCCGTGTGGTGTGGATGGGGTGGGGTGAGCGTGGAAGGTTTTACTGAAGATGAGATATTTTAAATAAGAGTTAGGCCATTGTTGGTTGGTGGTGAGAGAGTTTCAGGTAGAGGGAACACTCTGCTATGTTAAGTGATAGAAAGCATGACGTTTTTGAGGAGCTAAAAAACAACACAGCTGTGAATGAAGAGAATAGTGCAAGGTGAAGAAGCAAGGCAAAGCCAGAGAGGTAGGAAGCAGATCATACAGGATTTTTCAATCCAGATTAAGATTTTGGCTTGAATCTTTTCTTCCTCCCCACCCACCCCCACCCCTTGCAAAACATTGTCTTTAAATGATTCACCACTCTGAGCACTTGATATTTATTATTTATTTCCCACAACAATCTAATGAGATAGATATTATTATCTTTCCCATTTTACAGTTAAGAAAACAGGTTAGGAAGGTTGAATAACTTATTCGGAGTCACATGGCTACTGAGTGGTGGAGGTGGGCTTTCAATTTAGGTAGTATGCTTCCAAGAACAACAGGATGCAGTCAAGGATTTTAAGTAGAGGAGAGATGCCATCAGTTCCGTTCTTAAAGAGATTTCTCTAGCCAAAATGTGGAGAAGGGATCTGGTAAGAGTAGGTGGACCAGTCAGGTGTGTATTGTAGTATTCTAGATAAGAGATGATGGTGCCAAGAGTGTGGATGTGACAGAGGATACCGAGAGATGAGTAATTAAGAGATTCTTTTTTTTTTTTTTTTCAAGACGGAGTCTCGCTCTGCCGCCTAGGCTGGAGTGCAGTGGCGCGATCTCGGCTCACTGCAAGCTCCGCCTCTCGGGTTCTCACCATTCTCCTGCCTCAGCCTCCCCAGTAGCTGGAACTACAGGCGCCTGCCACCATACCCGGCTAATTTTTTTTTGCATTTTTAGTAGAGACGGGGTTTCACCATGTTAGCCAGGATGGTCTCGATCCCCTGACCTCGTGATCCACCTGCCTCGGCCTCCCAAAGTGCTGGGATTACAGGCGTAATCCTCCTGTAGATAATATAGATATTAACTAAAGCCATTGAAGGAAATGAAATTACTTAAAGAGAGTGTAGACTGAGAAGAGAAAAAGGTCAAGGACACAAGAATTGAGTGGAAAAGAAAAACAAAATCTATTTATACATTGGATAAATCCATAGGGTTGCCTTTTATACCACAATCTATTTTCTGAATTATGAAATACTGACTGCGATTTGTGAGAACCAGATTTATAATGAGAATTTAAATCTTGGATGCATGGCACCTTAAATAGCAAATAGGTCCCAATGGTCCTTGCTATGGTCATGCAACTGAATGCCTTGCATGTTGGTCTTATCTATGATGTTTCTTGTCGTTGCAGAATAAGGATTAATTGTACTCACTATTCTGGAGTAGCTATGGCTGATAAAGACAGATCACCACAGATTAATGCCCCATATCACAAAGGACAGATTTTTTATTTGTTTGTTTTCCTTTCTCTTACATCAAAGGCTCCCTATTCTCTGGAAAATGTCTTCCATTCAAAATGTGAAATTTTGTATGTTGTGAAATACTGTATTTACTACATTTTAAAAAGTTTACTGTGTAAATATGGGCAAACTGCTTATTGTGTACACACATGTAAATGTGTAGGAGGTTTGGGAAGCAGATGACAACAGATGGGGACATGCCCTGGCATATTAATCAGCACCATTCTGTATAGGCACTCACAGAGACTCGATAAATACTTTCAGATTTGATTAATAGATCGGAAGATATGATTCTTGTGTGTTCTACAATCACATTCACCATCTGTTCATTAATTCATTGGCCACCATTCATTGATTCATTTAGTAAAAAATCTACCATGTTATAGACATTTCTCTTTTGAGTTTGACCAATGATCGAATATGATGTATGTATGACACACTTATGCAGAAATAAATCTTGAATGTGTTTAAGTATACACTCACTTGTGTTGCTAAAATGATAAAGATTAACAGTTGGTAAAGCTATGGTACAAATACTTTTAAAAATTGTCAATATCTACTAAAGTTATATGCATTCCTTATGATGTATCTTTTCTGTTGGGTATCAACGGAAATGCATGCATATGTTCATCAGAATGTGTTCATATTAGCACTATTCATTGTAGCCATTGAAATGGAAAACTACCCCAATGGCTATCAATACTTGAAAGGATAAATGAAATATGACAATGAGAATGAACAACCTACACATATATAGACAATTATTTTTTGACAAAGATACTGCAAGATATTTCACTGAGGAAAGAACTGTCTTTTCAACAAATAGAGGCATATCAACTAGATATTAGAAATTGGGTACTGGAAAATAATCTTATACAATTCCCCCAAAATAATTTGAGACTGATCATAGACCTAAACATAGAAACCAAAACCACAAAGCTACTAGAAGAAAAGAATAGGAAGATATTTTCATGCCCTTAGGAAAATTTTTCTTACCTAAGACGTGAAAGCACTAACCATAAAATAAATGGTAAATTGGATTTAAAACTATAGTCTGCTATCAAAAAATACTATGAAGAAAATTAAAAAATGAGTCAGACTGGGAGAAAATGTTCTCTCTACATATCGACAAAGGATTTAGATTCCTAAAATATAAAAACTCCTACAAATTAGAAATTTTAAATGCAAATAACCTAATTAAAAATGGGCAAGAGACTTCAACATTTTACAAAAGAAAACAAGTTCGTGAAAACGTACTCAGCATCAATAATCATATTGGAAATGCACATTAAAACTACAGTGGGGTGCCACTTCACACCCGTTAGAATGGATACAGATAAAAAGACTGCTAACACAAAGTGCGGGAGGAAGTGAAACAAGAACTCTCATGCATTGTTGGTGGGAGTGCAAAATATACAACCACTTTGGAATACAGTTTGGCCATTTCTGCCATTTCTAATAAAAATTAAAAGTGCATTTCACTTCTTTCTATTTTTGTAGAATTGGTCAGTGTCTCCACAATTATGCTAGACTGAAGTAATGATTATCATCCTTCTTGCCGTGTTCTGGATCTTAAAGGGAAGCATCCAGAACTAATCCATTAAGTATAATTTTGATTGCATGTTTTTTTTGGATACAACATTTATCAATTTATTATATTTTTCCAGCTAAACATTTATTTATTACTTTTTGTTAAAACTTTTATTTTAGGTTCAGGGGTACATATGCAATTTTGTTATATAGGTAAACTTGTTTCACAGGGTTTTGATGTACAGATTATTTTGTCACCCATGTACTAAGCCTAGTACCCAATAGTTATTTTTTTAATCCTCTCTTTCTTCTCAACCTTCACCCTCAAGTAGGCCCCAGTATCTGTTGTTCCCCTTTTGTGTCTATGACTTCTCATCATTTAGCTCTCATTTATAAGTGAGAACATGTGGTATTTGGTTTTCTGTTTCTGTGTTAGTTTGCTAAGGTTAATGGCCTCCAGTTCCATTCATGTTCCCACAAAAGACATGATCTTGTTCTTTTTTGTGGCTGTATAGTA
Organism: Pan paniscus; assembly: GCF_029289425.2. Taxonomy (NCBI): domain Eukaryota; kingdom Metazoa; phylum Chordata; class Mammalia; order Primates; family Hominidae; genus Pan; species Pan paniscus. The sequence goes on from NC_073253.2 coordinate 109,215,781, forward strand.
TTTCATGGTATATATGTACCACATTTTCTTTATCCAATCTGTCATTGATGAGCATTTAGGTTGATTCTATGTCTTAGCTATTGTGAATAGTGCTGCAATGAACACATGCATGCATGTATCTTTGTAATAGAATGATTTATATTCCTTTGGGTATATACCCAATAATGAGATCGCTGGGTCAAATGGTATTTCTGCCTCTAAGTCTTTGAGGAATTGTCACAATGTCTTCTACAATGTTTGAACTAATTTACATACCTACCAATAGTGTAAAAGTGTTCCTTCTTCTCTGTAACCTCGCCAGTATCTGGTTTTTTTTGACTCTTTCATAATAGCCATTCTGGCTAGTGTGAGATGTTATCTCACTATGGTTTTGATTTGCATTTCTCTGATTATCAGTGATACTGAGCTATTCTTCATATGTTTGCTGGCCACATGTAAGTCTTCTTTTGAAAAGTTTCTCTTCATGTCCTTTGCCCACTTTCTAATGGGGTTGTTTATCTTTTCTTGTAAATTTGTTTAATTTCCTTATAGATGCTTGATATTGGACCTTTGTTAGATCAACAACCTAGGCAATAACACTCTGGACATAGGAACAGGCAAAGATTTTATGACAAAGACACAAAAGCAATTGCAACAAAATCAAAAATTGACAAATGGGATCTAATTAAACTTAAGAGCTTCACACAAACAGGAGAAACTATCAACAGCGTGAACAGACAACCTTCAGAATAGGAGAAAATATATGCAAAGGTGTTCCCTTCTTACCTTACTTTGCTGAGACTTAAAACATTTTAAATTATTATGAGTACATAATTGTTGTACATATTTACGGGGTACATGTGATGTTTTGATACAAGCATACAGTGTATAATGATCAAATCAAGGTAATTGGGGGTATCTATCAACCCGAGCTTTTATTATTTCTTTGTGTTAGGAATATTTCAATTCCACTATTTTACTTCTTTTAAAATATACAATAAATTGTTGGTAACTATAGTCACCCTATTATGCTATCAACTACTAGTACTAACTCATTCTAACTAATTGTATTTTTATGCCCACTAACTATCCCTTCTTTATCCCCTGACTACCCTTTCACCTCTGATAACCATCATTCTGCTCTGTATCTCCATGAGTTCAATTTTTAAAGCTCTCACCTAGGAGTGAGAACATGAGATATTTGCTTTTGTGCCTAGGTTATTTCACCTAATATAATGTCCTCAAGTTCTATCTAAGTTGTTGCAAATGACAAGGTGTCAGTATTTTTTATGGCTGAATAGTATTCCATTGTGTATATGTACCACATTTTTTTTCATTCATCCATGGATGGACAGTTAGGTTGATTCCATATCTTGGCTATTGTGAGTAGTGCTGCCATAGGCACGGGGGTGCAGATACTGCTTCAATATATAATTTTCCTTTCTTTTGGATATATACCCAGAAGTGGTATTGTGGATCATATGGTAGTTCTATTTTTAGTTTTTTGAGGAATCTCCATAGCGGCTGTGCTAATTTATATTCCCACCAACTGTGTATGAGGGTTCCCCTTTCTCCACACCTTCACTAACATTTATTATTGCTTGTCCTTTGGATAAAAGCCATTTTAATTGGGGTGAGATGATATCTTATTATAGTTTTGACTTGCATTTCTCTGACAATTAGTGATGTTGAACATTTTTGCATACTGGGCCATTTTGTATATCTTCTTTTGTGAAATGTCTATTCAAGTCTTTTTCCCATTTTAGATTTGTGTTGTTTTCTTCCTACTGAGTTGTTTGGGCTCCCTATGTATTCTAATTATTAATCTTTTGTCTGATGAGTGGTTTGCAAATATTTTCTCCCATTCTGTCAGTTGTTTCTTTACTTTGTCAATTGTTTCCTTTGTTATACAGAATTTTTTAGCTTGATGTGATCCCACTTATTAATTTTTGCTTTGCTTGCCTGTGCTTTTGAGGTTTTTCTCAAAAAATCTTTGCTTAGACCAATGTCTTGAAGTGTTTCCCCAAAGTTTTCTTTCAGTAGTTTCAGATCCTAGTTTTAAGTCTTCAATCCATTTTGATTTTATGTATGTATATGGTGAGATACATATCACACATATGTATATGGTGAGAAATAGGGATCTAGTTTTGTTCTTGTACAAATGGACATCCAGTTTTCCCGGCATCATTTTTTGAAGACTGTCCTTTCCCCATTGTATGTTCTTCGTATTTTGTCAAAAATAGGTTCACTATAAATGCATGGATTTATTTTCTGGGTTCTCTATTCTGTTTAATTTTTTTATGTGTCTGTTTTTATGCTAGTACTATGCTGCTTTTGTTACTACAGCTTTGTAGTGTAGTTTGAAATGAGGTGAAGTGATGCCTCTGGTTTTGTTCTTTTGGCTCAGGATGGCTTTGGCTATTCTGTATCTTTGAAACTTTTCATCTTTGTTAAGGATCGAACACATTTTATCTAATACATATTCTAAATCAATAAAGTAGTTATAGGATTTTCTCCTCTTATCTACCAAAGTGGTAAAGTACACATAAAACTTTTCCGGAGTTCAACTCTGTTTGCACTCTTTGAATAAACCCAACTTGATCAGAATATATCATTATTTTAATTAAAAGTAAAATTCCATTTAGGTGGTTAATATTTTATTTATGATATTTGTATGCATATTCATACATAAAATATGAAAGGATTTGAAGGAAATTTGAAGGAAAAAACTGTTATTTGCAAATGATATTATTATATACCGAGAACAACTAAAAAAAATCAACATGAATTAAGTAGAGAGTTTGGCAGAGTGGCTGAATATAAGATCCTCCTATAGGCAATGTTTAAAAATTTATCCCCAAAATAACCATCTAGAAAATATATTGTATGTTCTTCTATTTATAATGGCATGAAAACTATAAGCATATTGGAATTAACTTTTAAAAAAGCAACATCTCTATGTAGAAATTTAAAAACTCTAATAAAGAAACTAAAAGATGAAGAGGTATTCTGATAAGACAAATTAATATAAATGTCAATTTTTACCCAATGACTCTATAAATTCAAAACAATCCACTAAAAGTCCAAGTGGAGCTATTGAGAAGTCTGATAAACTTATTCTAAAATTTATATGCAAATTACCAAGTTAATTATTAGAAAGAAGAAAAACTATAAGGAGAAACCAGATATTCTTGCTACAAAGCCATAGCAATAAAATATTATTGTTGGTAAAGAAGAAACAGACCAACAAAAGAGAATATAGAATTCAGATTCAGAATACAGTTCCCAGGGCTGAAATCTTCTGGCCTGAGTCTCCGCCTTTCTGATTCTTCCTCCAGGAGCTATTTTTTTCTGCACATCCCTGCTGTTCTCATGTGGTTTCCTAGGCTAGACTTCCTTCCACAGTATCTTTATGTCTGTTTCTAACCTTCTTTGCCTATGAGCTCTTGTTTGGTGATATCCATTAAGGTTTTGCTTCCTTACAATGGGCCTTAGAAAATGTCTGCCATTCATGGTAGCCTGGAGCTGCAACTCTCTAACCTTAATGCTTATATGATCTAAGGATCTGTGAGAGCTAGGGTAGAACACACCTCAAATTGTTCTGTCCTAGAGACAAAGAAAGTGGGAGCATTTATCTACCAACCCAATCCATGATTGGATGAGGTACGATCCCCTCCTCTCCTCACTACATTTTTTGATCTGCCCCTTCTGTACTCTGAGGCAAACTGCCTCTGCCAGAGAAAGCCCTTAGGCAGAGAGTCAGAGATGCTTGCTGTAAAATTCTGTTGGCTAATATGGAAGGCCTTGGCACCAAAACATCTGCTATGGTACATTAGTGCCATCTTTTTTTTTCTCTTGTATTTGTACTCTAGAGAGGCTGGTAGAATCCTAGGGGTGAAGAAGCTGATTGAAATAATTATAGCTATATTTGGAGGATGGTGTTCTATTCCTATTCCTCAGAACTCTCGGGAAATGAGTGGTGTTTGGGCTAATTGCCTCTAAGCTTCAACAATTCATGTTAAAAGTAGAGTCTAGTTTTTCCTCATGGAAATATCTTATAATTGAGGACCATATACTCTAGAGGAGTGATCTCTTGCCTATTCTGAGGCTGAACTATTTATAATACTAAACCGTTGAGAAACCTCTTGCTTGTCTCCGCCTTTTAGAGATAAATTTCCTACCCAGTTGCTAGTATCTTTGTCCCACATGGAGAAAAGAAAAAGCACACTATTCTGACTTCTGAGAGAACCACCAGCCTCTTAGTCACTCCCTTTGATCAGGATGAGTCCCTGAGTTTTCTCTTGGGAACCACTACCCAAGACAACTGCCCCATTTTGCAAACAAACAACTTGGTGATAAAGCCCCAGCAGTTGTATCCAGTTGAAGGCAGGGCAAATAGTGGAAAAAACATTAGAGCCGGAAGAGCAGGATTGAAGACTCCAGTTGGTCTCTTATTAGTTGTGTGATATCAGACATATAATCCCTCCCAGAGCATCAGTTTCCCCTTATATTTAAAATGCAGGTTAACTTAATTCACAGGGCCATTTTGAAAATTAAATGGAATAAAAATTAATAATATCTGTGAAAATATCCTGTAGACTGTCAATGCCAATGCCATAGAAAATGTTATTGGTACAATCATAAGAAAAAAAATCTCTTCTTATAGGAAATACATTTTACTTGTTCAGGGAGTGTATCAGTCACTGGTTTTGACCCTTTATAGGGAAATTGTGAGACATGCTAAATTGAATTTGGATTCAATGTATCACATGAGATCTTAGGGTCAGTAGTAGTCCAATTTATATTATAAATGTACATTGGATTTTCAGGATTTTTTAAAAAATTCCTTGTCTCTTTAATTGCAGCCTCCTCTACTCTTCGTAAAATCATCATACAATTTTACATATACTATTTTTTAAAGTATTATGCTATTAGACAAAAAATACATTTAAGTGACAGGAAATCCTTATCAAGCCATCAAGAGTTGGAAAGTGATGCTTCAGAAAGTCCTTCACATGCAGGTTAAGTAAGAAATGCATTTCCAACCTGCCAAAGAGATGGAAACAGGCTGCACAGGGAACTCAGTTCATTCTGTGAATGGGTGGGCATAGCCGGGTCAGCAAACACAAAGGAGTAGGAGCAACCAGGACTTAAAAAGAAAGGGCGATTGACTCTGGGAGCAGCAGTGGTATATTCTGATGTTAAAGATCTTCCTATAACTATGACCAAGAGATTCAGAAAAAAACATTTAGGGAAATGCTGGTAGAGAAGAGGAAAGCTCATTGATTCTTTGAATACATATTTGAGTATAATATGAATCAGGTAGGAATACAGGTTTTAGGCAAGGCATTTGTAGAGGAGGTGGGCCTTGTGGTATGTCTTGAAGATGGTGGGAATTGAAAAGGTCAAGGAGAGAGATGAGGGATTTAGAGGCAAGGGGGACGATGCACTAAAACTAGATTCCTGAGTGAGCATAGTGTGAAGACAAGGGGAATAAATGGCCTTGGCAGAAGTTCAGGATGTTTGTTGAGGGTGATGGGAGATTAGATTGGTGTTGCTGTTTGCTTTCCTGGAAAGTAGACCCTGAGACAGAGATATGCATGCAAGACATTTACAGGTGAGTGCTCTTGGAATCAACATCTGTAGGGAAGTGAAGGCAGGAGGACTGGACAGAGAGAGAAGCTGGGCTGTAGCGTAGCTGCAACCAATCACCTCAGGAAGCTCTGAATTTAGGTTGGCCCTGTAGAATGGCTGCACATCAGTTTTTCATTGTGTGGCTTGCCATGGCTATTAACAAGGTGTCTCTCTTCAGGTAAAGGCAAGTGCCTGGAGTGCGTACTCAGATGCCAGGTGTCAGCCTTCAATAGTCTCAACAGTATGAGAATAAACCCCTTAAAGGGTTGGTGGGGATCAGGTGGTGTACTACAGTGCTCAGTCCATTGGATAATTAGGATAACTTCAGATGATAAGGAGTCTGGGGGCAGGGTTATGTATGATTAAGGTGAGGGAAGTGAGGTATTTTCCTCAGGCACAAAACTTAAGGGGAACTCCAAAAAAATTCAGTAATAAAGCTAACTAACATTTTAATGCAATATTTTAAAAAACCAAAGTCAATGCAAAAACACTCAATGATGAACAAGATCTTAAATGAAGACTAGATCAGTAGCACTAATTTTTCCTTTGCCTCAGGCTCCAATATGGCTTGGCAGAACAACACCTGAAGGTTATAACATTTATTCTGCAGGAAACAGGAAACCATTGGAAGTTTTCCTCTTTTCATTTTCCTATAATAGCTATACTATTATAACATTAAATTTGTTTTAATTGCCAAAAAGTTTTTTACTTGAAATCTTACAAATAGGACTCTTGTTTGCAAGACACAGGAAAACTAGTTACAACGGGCTTGGCCAATAACTACAGGTAATGTACTGACCTACACAGAATTCAGGCTCAGTTTGATCCAGTGGCTTAAGCGATACTTTTTGTGATCAGTTTCTCTCCATCATAAAGGTATTCATTCTTCTACTGGCTTTCTTCATTAAAAAACATATGGGCAGCATTCCTGAGTCTCTCATTCTCAATCAACCAAGTCCAGAGGAAAAGAAATTGCATTTCTTTCTCCAAAACCTCAGCAAAATTATCTGATTGGAATATAAATTCAACCATGAGTCTATCCCTGTGACCAGGTGAATGGGATGTGATGATTAACTTATGCTAACAATGCATACTTCCCTACCTGTGAGAGAGGTCATTCTATACAACTGGGGTACTTCTACCAAAAAAAAAAAAAAAAAAAAAGATGGAGTTCTTTCTAGGGAGCTTACTGCACATGAACATACATTTCTCTGTTTCTGTTCAATCCATGTCCATACAAATACATGTGTAATTAAAGTGTTGCAATCATTTATTTAATAATACCATATAACACCTTTATTTTTAAAAACATTTAAGTAATATAAGAATACTATTAAAAGCAAGTAAGAGGGAATATAAAATACCCATTCCACTCACTCCTACTTCTCCTATTCTCCAGGAGAAAATATTTTACTCCTCGGAGGTACCCTGTTTTTAAATTTATTTATAATTTGCTTTTTAAAAAAAATATACATCGTACATATATTTGTTGTTTATGTGTTTTCAAAAAAAGGTGGTATAATACATGTATCACATTTTTCTTCAACTTGCTTTAAAATTACACTTATTGTATACTTACTTTTACTTTTTAGTGACCAAAACTTGTATTTTTCACTTAGCAATATTCTTGAATATCGGTCAATATTAGTACCTACATGAGTTTTTTTTTAAAAGCTACTGCATGGTGTTCCATGGTATGGTTGATGTTTTCGGAATATTTAAGAAAACTCATTTGATAGATATTTAGTTTGTTTTCAGTTTTTTATTACTATAAATCATGATTCAATGAACATCATTGCATGTGTTTTTCTACACACAGGAGAATAATATCAAGCAAAGACAAATCTAGAAATTAAGAATTTTTTAAATAAATGGATCTGGTTCAAAAAAGAATCTTAATTCTACTTTTTTTCTCAAATAGATTATTAAATGCATCAATATTGATTGTTACAGTATATGCTTTTCCTAATAGTTTGAAATGGTAACTTTTCCATAAGTTATTTTTTCATATAAAATTGTGGCTGTTTCTAGATAGTCAAGATCATTAATCTATTTGTTTAACCTAGGATTAGTATTACAATACTTCACTCTGTCTACCTTTTAATATAGTTTATATCTGGTATAAAGCACAGATATATTTGAGTATAAAACATGCAATCTGTTATTATGTTTTCAGAATAGCTTCACAACTCTAGCTCATTTAGCATTCCTTACAAATTTTAGAATCAGCTTGTCAAACTTCATGTAAAATCCTTCTGAGATGGCATTGATTTTAAGACTAATTTGGAGAAAATTATCATTTATTCAAGTCTTTTATGTAACTCAAAAAAACCTTATTCTTTTCTCTATAAAGACCTTGCATGTTGTTTATGATGCTTAATTCTGATTACATTATGGTTGTTTTTATTTTAAACAGGAAGGTTTTCTTCTTATACATTTTTAATTGATTTTGCTAATGTAATGGACATTGATTTTAATAAGTGACCTTGTAACCACCTACTCTGCTAAACTCTTTTCTGATATAACCTATCATGTGGTTCCTCATTGCCTCTTCTTTAAGAGCTGGTATTCTCCAGTCTTGCTGGATGTTTCTAACCCTGTCGAGGCACAGACCTTCTCCAAAATAATCTCTCATAGTCACTCGTCCCACCTGATGGCAAACACTATTCACCTAGTCCAACTGGTAATGAGGGAGAAATGTGGGGTGGCTTCTCACCAGGATAATCCTGCTGCAGCGTGCCAACTAGGCATTGTCAGTTGCCCTTGATCAATTGTCTTTTATTTTTTTCTCTAACATTTCTTGTCCATCAAGTGTTCTACTTATTTGTATACAGAATAATGTACATGGTATAATCTATGGTACATGCTACAATGTATAATCTAGAACATTTATAGGGTGAGGAAATTTATATATAGAAATATAAATATAGAAATATAAATATAGAGGAGTGAGACTGTAGCAAATGTTGAAATAGAAGACCATTTTTCCCAAGTGAAGTTCCTTGCCATTTATTAAATCCTCCATCTTTTCATAAAGTATATTTTCTTTTCATAAAGTATATTTTCAAGTCTTACTGGCATTATGACTGAAATTTTTATATATGTAGATTAATTTAGATCGAACTTACATATTTTATTATTGTATTCCTAGCTATGGACATGATATAGCTCACCATTTATTCATGTATTCTTTTATTTTCTTTAGTAAATTTTTACATCTGTCTTCATAAATTTCTCATACATTTCTTTCCTGGCTTAATCCTAGGTACTTCATTATTCATGTTTCAATGTGAATGAGTTTTTTAAGAAAGACAACATTTTCTAATTGATTATTGCTATTATGTAGAAAGGCCATTATTTTTTTCCCATTCTCTTTTCTTTCTGTGGTTCAGTTTCGATCATTCTATTAAACTATTTTCAAATTTGCTGATTCTTCTTATGTTAGATACAATCTATTGTTAAACCTATTTTGAATCCTTAATTTCAGTATTATATTTTTTAGTTCTAGAATGTCCATCTTATTCAGCTAACTCCAGTATCTGGATTATCTATGAATTTGCTTTTATTGGCTAGTTTTTCTCTTCGTATTTGTCCTACGGATTCTGTGTCTTGGCATGCTTAGTAATTTGTTATTGAATGCAGGACTTTGTTTATTGAAGAAAAAATGGTAGAGACATCAGATGACACCATTTTCCATCAATGTTCACCTTTTCCTCTGCCTGGAAAAGAGGCTATGGAGATGACTCCCTTGAATCAACTAGGGACTAAATCTGGGTCAAGCCTGAGCTGCAGTTTAGGGAAGACCTGGTCTACCTGTCTTTCCCCTTTCCAAGGCTGTGGCTCTTCTTGGCTTTCATTTGAGAATGTGGCAGTTATTTGTCTCAGGAATGAGAGACTGATGGGATCTGTATTCTACTTTTTAAAGGTTTTAGGTCTATCTCTTTTTTCTCTTCTTCCATGAAACTGCAAAATTTGACAAATATTCTAAGACTGTAAGACTAACACTGTATTTGAGGTCTCTAAAGTCTCCAGTTTTGTCACTCGGGCCCCATATAACTCTGCTATGGGCTGAACTTGGATTCTCAACCTTTATGTTAACCCAGATTAGCATGTTCTCCCTACCAAAAAACGGTTTCAGCTCATTAATGCCAATTACTCCCTGCAGGGATTTTTAACTCTCTAGGAGTCTTGTGTTTGTCAGGTATTTTTTTAAAGCACCAAGAGAATGCATAAAATTTCATTTTGCCTTTCAGAAATTTCCTTTTTTTAAAAGTCCTTCTGATCAGCACAACTTTGGAATTCAAACATTGAGAGGAAAATCATCTATGTGTTTAAAGCTTCTTAAGTTTACAATTTCATCTCTACTTCCCTGCATGAGGACCAAAAGCTCTGCTGGTTTCTCTGTCCCACATCAGTGGCCCTATGCTTGGGACAAGCCCAGATTCTCACCTCTAGCCACATTCAGAATAGGTCGCTACTCCCATTTGATCTTCAGCTCATCTCTGAGAGGTTCTCTTCCCGCTAGAATTTGAGTTTCCATAGTTCCAATTGCTTTCAAAGGTTTGGATATTCTAACTACTTATTGTATCTTACCCAGAAGTAGAAATGTCAGGCCATTTATTTTTATAAGTTAACCATGATTATAGCACAGTGGTTTTATTACTGTGCCATTATATTCTCACATTGCCAAGGTTTCCCAGGATTGCTGCAATCTCAGGTTTTATAGGGAAACCAGACCTGTAGGAGTAAACTTGGGCTGGGAAGCTGGTCAATCTCCCTAAGTGTATTTCTATGGTTGGGGCTTGGCCCGTTAGAATTCACTTTTGGCAGTAGATAAACTACTGGTCTTTTTATATAGTCACATTTTAATTCGTGAGCTTTCAGAACTAATTCATTTAGTGATCACCAAATGTAGGTATTCATGTTTTAAGTGTGGTTGGGTGGTATATTTTCTGCCCTTGTGCACTTGAATTTTCTTTCTGTTGCCTTTATATATGAATGATCACATTGTTTGGTATCAAACTCCTGAATAACAAGCTCTTTTTCTCCACTGAAGGACTCTGGAGATAATGTTTCAAACTTTTCAGGTGTTTAATATTTCAGACATCACACTTTAGTTGTTTCTTCCCAGGTGGGTAGTCTGTTCTTTTCTTCCTAGACATTTTCCAAATGTTCTAACTGTTTATATCTTTTGGGTTCAGAATTTTTTTTTCAATTTTGGTTTTTTGGGTTTGGAGTAATATCTTACCTTTTAAATTAAAAATGTCGAGTTTGGCTGGATGCGGTGGCTCACTGCCTACAATCCTAGAGCTTTGGGTGGCTGAAGAGGAGGATTGTTTAAGGCCAGGAGTTCAAGACCAACCTCGGCAACAAAGTGAGACCTTGTCTCTACAAAAAAAAAAAAAGTTTTTAAATAGCTCGGTATGTTGGTGCATGCCACTTGTAGTGAGCCATGATCATGCTATTGCGCTTCAGACTGGGTGATAGAGCAAGACCCTCTCTCTCTCTCTTAAAAAAATACATGTTTACCACAAAATTTTTTTAGCATAAATTAATATAAAAAAATTATAAAAGTGACCCAAAATTCCACCACCCTGAAGTAACAGGTGTTAATATCTGCTGATCACCGTTTCAGACAGACTTAAAAATATATACAAATATGTAGATTAACAAATAAATATATGTAAAAATTTCATAAGAATAACATCATAATAAATGTTTTAATCATCATTTTTTTTTTATTATTTTTGTGACGGAGTCTTGCTCTGTCGCCAGGCTGAAGTGCAGTGGCACGATCTTGGCTCACTGCAACCTCCGCCTCCCAGGTTCAAGCAATTCCCCTGCCTCAGCCTCCAGAGTAGCTGGGACTACAGGCATGCATCATCATGCCCGGCTAATTTTTTGTATTTTAGTAGAGACGGGGTTTCACCATGTTGGCCAGGATGGTCTCCAATCTCCTCACCTCGTGATCCGCCCGCCTCAGCCTCCCAAAATTCTGGGATTACAGGCGTGAGCCACTGCACCTGGCCAATTTTTGTTTTTTTGAGATGGAGTTTCATTCTTGTAGCCTAGGCTGGAGTGCAATGGTGTTATCTCAGCTCACTGCAATCTCTGCCTCCTGGGTTTAAGCAATTCTCCTGCCTCAGCCTCCCAAGTAGCTGGGATTACAGGTGGCCGCCACCACACCAGCTAATTTTTGTATTTTAAGTAGAGTCAGAGTTTTACCATGTTGGCCAGGCTGGTCTCGAACTCCTGACCTCATATGATCCACTTGCCTTGGTCTCCCAAATTGCTAGGATTACAGGTGTGAGCCACCTCGACTGGCCTAATTAAAATGTTTTAATAAAAAATTTTCAATTTTATTTTACTTGAACAGAAGAAAACTAAAGCAAAATCAAATAAATTATTGAACTTCACAGAGAAGATCACTTATTCACTGTAAGAGATATTTAGTTTTAACACATTGCTCTAAAGTTAAGAAAAGAACATAATAAACACGTTTCTGTTTTGGAAACTATTTATTGACTCCCAGCTATGAGCAATGAATTGATGAGCACACTTACACTTTATTTTTCTGCACTTTCTTACACTTGTTTTCCTCCTACTTCGGCATTTGCCATTATATAATTTTATTTATTTAGCATTTGTAACATTTACAGGGCTTAAAAATTTTATTTATTTATTGAGACAGGGTCTCATTCTGCTGCCCAGCTAGAGTACAGTGGTGTGATTATAGCTTACTACAGCCTCCACCTCCTGTGCTCAAGCCATCCTCCCAGCTCAGCTTCCCAAGGAGCTGGGACTACAGGCATTCACCACCACACCTGATTAATTTCTTTTATTTTTTGTAGAGACAGGGTCTCACTATGTTGGCCAGACTGGTCTCAAACTCCTGGCTTCAAGTGATCTGCCCACCTCACCCTCCTAAAGTGCTGGGATTACAGGTGTGAGCCACCCTGCCTGGCCTATTTTTAGTTTTTTTCTCCCACCATAACTCTCTCGGTCTTGGTTATCTGTTTAAATGGATTCAACGCTTTCCACCAGGCCATTTGCCACTACTTCTTTCTTGCTCTATACTTTATTTCTATTCTTTTCCTATTTGGTTGGATTTCATTGTGGGGTATTTTCTCAAAAAAAGTTCTGGTGGGTGTTAGAGTCCTCAGATGTTTTCAAATCTGAGTGTGCCTTCCTGCTGCCTTTTTATTTGAGCTACAACTTGTCTGAGTGTTATATCATTGGCTTTCACTTGTTCCCCCTTAGTGATGTAAACCTGCTTCCAATATTCTGACATTAATTATTTCTGGGCACTGCGGAGAAACTAAGGCTGCCGTGATTTCTTATCCTTGTGGATAATTTGCTTTCTGGGTAACTGGATAACTTTTTTATCATTAAGAAATCTTATTATTGATCTATTTTAATTAAAAAGATGTACCATTTTTATCTGCAGGTCCAGTTCTTCTGCCATTTCCGCGAAATTTTCCTGAATATTTCGGAATATTCTTGGCATCGCTTTTGAGGTCCTTAATTTAAAAGACCTTGATTATTTTTATGTTGTATGGTACTTGTCTTCCCTATGCCTCATTCCTTCTCTAACTTCATTTGTCTGTTTTTTTCTTCTACGTGCATTGTGACTATCTCAATGACATTGATTTGCTTTTCATCTCTATTATACTTTTCCCTATTTAAAATGAATAATTACACATGTAATAAATGGCAATCGTTCTTTATCACAGTTCTCAATTTATTGCCTTATTTCTACAATACTCTTTTAAGTTTCATTCTACTACTAGATAGGCTTGTCTTTGAGCTCTTGTTTATTAAATTAAAGTCTTCCACAACACATTGCAAAAATATGCAAGAAATCTGTTTCAGTTGCTTGGGTTATATTTTTGTAGTTGCTGGGCTATTTATCTCTCTTTTACATGCCGTTTCTTTTACATTATTATCTGTTACAGTATATGTTTCAGTCAAGGTCCTGGCAGGAAACAGATGATATATTCAAACTGGGATATCTGAGGATAATTTAATACAGGACCTGTTCAGAAAGGCATAAGCAGGATTTGGGGATTTCTAAACCAACAAAAACTAGTGTGGTACTCCTGAGCCAGCAACAGCAGGGGGCCATTACCACCCAGAGGCCATGGTTGCTGGAACCCATAGAAGGCAACTACAGAGAAGGCTGCCAGAGAGAAACCGTGGCCTTCTATAGAGAGACAAGCTTATCCATTGTGATATGGAAGGGAGAGAGCTGGGGAACAAATAACCAACTCAATTCCTTTCCTCTCATCTTTTGCAGGTGTCTTTCAATAGGAGACCAAAAGACAAATGTGCATAAAGGACCACCTTCTAGGGCATGGGGAATGAAGGAGAAGGATGGGAGAGGGTGGAGAGAAGGGCAATTGGGAGATACCCTGTACAAGGTACTCGCAGAGATGCCATGCCATGGCTTTGCCTGTTTATGTTTGAGTGATTCTGGCCAGATCTCCTTTATATGCTAACATGATGTGGATTAATTCTTCCTAGCATCCATGACACCTACTCTGAGTCTGTTTTCTCTTTCCCTCCACATTATAGTTTGAAAGTAGAGTGTTGCTTCTATTTTATTTTTCTGATGCCTGAGGTTATGGAAATATGGGATGAGTCCAGATTAGATATGTGGTCTGGATTTTTCTCTCTCTTCTCTGATTTCCATTAAGTTTTCTATTTCAATGCCCTGTCTACCAAACAAAGGAGTATATCTATTCCTAGCCTTTGACGTATTTCCCCAAGAGTTTTTTCCGCATCTATAACAAAATTTTTCCTTTCCTTTCCTTCAGTGAGGATATGATCTAATGAAATTTCATTTGTTTGTATTTTCTTAAAGCACTGAGCTCCTTCTTTACCTCAATTTAGCATCTTTGCAACTCATCCTATTGTATTTTCTCCTTGCCTCTTTGCTTCTTATGATTTTTCTTTATATGAGCAATAGCTTCTTGGGTCCTTTGAGAACACGTTTTCTAAAATAGCTGTCTATTTCTTGTAATAAGTAATTTCACTTATCCACTATTACCTTGAATCTTTAGGAAAATACTCCTTTACCCTTATATCTGCACGTATTTTCATATATTCAAAGCTTTTTTGTCTTTTATTCAAACAAGGCAGGAAACATCTAGACTACATCTTTGTCAAAAGACAAGGTATGTGGGATTTCCCTGGCTTTACTCATTGTCAGCCTGAGTACTCATCAAATCTCCTTGTCAAATCTATGGTTTAGAGGAGATATTGATGTGGACAGCATCCAGCCAAATTCCTAATGTTGAGCAGGCATTTGTTTAATGCATCTTGGCTATATTGAGGTGGGAGTTTCCCTTGCTCCCAATTCTTGGCTGTCTGACACTCAGAACAGATGCAATACATGAGATGCTATAATTATAGGGACAAACCACTGCCAGGGCCTGTTCTGCCAGGGAATTTCCATGCCCAAGTAGAGTCCCTCACTGTAGGGTCTACTCATCTCAGCTTATACTGCCATTGTCAGTGCATGACAACTATCCCCCTCCTCTCTTCATTCTTCCTCTGATTATTTTTTGCCTCTCAATAGATATAGAAAGATAGCAAAGAGGGACAGACAATGATCTGCCCACTTAAGTAACACAACTGAGGACTGACAGACCGTTTTTAGAAATTGTTTTCTGTGCTCGAGTCTCTGTGCTAGGAGTCAGTTGGCAGAGTAGAAGCACATCTTTTATCTTCTCTAAGACAGTTGGCAACTCAAAATGGCTTTGTGAGTCTGGTTCTGACAGGTTTTTTTTTTTTTTTGTCAGAGTCTTACTCTGTCGCCCAGGCTGGAGTGCAGTGGCACAATCTCGGCTCACTACAACCTCTGCGTCCCGGGTTCAAGCGATTCTCTTGCCTCAGCCTCCTGAGTAGCTGGGATTACAGGCATGCACCACCACACCCGGCTAATTTTTGCATTTTTAGTAGAGATGGGGTTTCACCATGTTGGTCAGGCTGGTCTTGAACTCCTGACCTCATGACCCACCCACCTCAGCCTCCCAAAGTGCTGGGATTACAGGCGTGAGACACTGCACCTGGCCTTTCTTTTCTTTTTGTAAAAATAAATGTTATTGTGTCTATTAGAGGTTTAAAACATGATGTGATGGGATATATATAGATAGTAAAATGGTTACTATAGTGAAGCAAATTGACATATCTATCATCTCACATAGTTACTTTTTTGTGACAAGAGCAGTTAAAATGTATTCAAGAAAATTCCCAAATACAGTACAATTTTATTAATTATGGTTCTCATATTGTACGTTAAATGTCTAGGCTTGTTCATCTTACATTTCTGCTTTGTGTCTACCACGTTTTATAGTTAATGGAAATTCCTCCTGGCTTCTGCAGTTGTTTTTAGTGACAGAATTTTTACCTTTTGGGCTCTTCATTGTGAGACATTGTAAGTCTATATTAGTGTGGCCACAACAATGCTATGTTCAACTGGGAGCCACACTCTACTGGCCCTTGAAAATAATTATCATGAAAGAATGTGGACATAAGTATTCAATCATCCTTTCTTCATCTGATGAAATCTAAGAAACTTCCTACCCATCAACACACACTTTTCTTTGATGAGTTTGCTGTCTTTATCTGAAATGGAAATTCCACAGGTGGTATGTAATTTGATTTAAGTTTGCTTCATATGTGAGTATAGAGGCCTTATTTACTATGTGCATGAACATTTTGAGTAGATTAAGTTTAATAATAAATTACTGCTGAGTGGCTGAATAAATCAGTAAAGAGGTTTGTGTACTAGCTGTGAAATTTCTTGCTTGGTTATTTGTCATAATGAGACTGAACTCCAGGTCTAGCCTCTCTTTTGTGTGACTGGTGGAAGATTCTATTAATTAACTGTGGGACTTCTGTGACCTTTCAGCAACCTACTGCTAACACACTTAAAATATATTGAGACTAGAAATACCAGCATGACCCGTTTGACAACACAGGTAAACAAATTAATTCTTTTTATTGGATTTTCCTACAGTAAACATAGCTAAATGTCACCAATATTTTTTCCTTCAGTAGCTAATTTATCATTTTATTTTTCTGATACTAAAAATGCAAATTTTTACTCTCTTTTTCCACATATTTCCATGTCTATGCCCATTCTTTCCTCTTGCCCAACATATAAACACAGCTACTCCCTTCAATCCTTCAAGTCTTACCTTCTCAATAAGGTTTAACAAAGTTATTAAAAATTGCAACCCAACCCTCATCTTGACCCTCTCAATCCCCCTTATAATGCTCTATCCTTGTTTTATGGAAATTGTCACCTTCTAATAAAATGTGATTTATATATTTATTATATTCCTTTTTATTGCATGTTCTACCCCACTACCCAATCTTGCTAAAATATAAATATCATAAGGGTGGGTTTCCTTTTCTGTCTTCTTCATCGATTTATCCTAAGCACCTAGAATAGTGCCTGGCATACAATAGATGCTAAGTGAATGTTTGTTGATGGATGGACAGACGGAAGGAAGGAAGGAAGGAAAGAAGGAAAGAAGGAAGGAAGGAAGGAAGGATGGATTTGTCCTTTTTCCTTTTTGAGCTCTTTTCTCAGCCTATGCTTTAGGGAGCTTTGCCTCCTCTGGAATTTTATCAGTCGTTTCCATCCCCCAACCTCTATAATTTTAACCATTGTGTTTTTCTCTTCTTTGGACCTCAAAAACAAACTTGAGTCTGTCTCATTACAAAAATGTGTATATGCACCCTACCTCCATTTTTAATGCTCTCTCTCACCTTCCTGACCCCATAGTCTTCTGGAAAGAATGCATCTGTTTTAAACTCTCTCCCCATTTCAGTGATTTGCCATCTGGTTTTTCTCTTGACCACAGAACTGAAATGGCTAATACAAACTATCAATGGTCTCCTTTTTGTCCTCATCCTATTTTATCTCTTTGTGCCTTTTGGGGTCACAGCTAACCTTACATCTTGAAAGTTTATTCCCATTGGTTCCTGATTTTGTTTTGGTTTCCTTCCTGACTCACTGAGTACACTCGTTCTATCTCTGCTGTCGCAACTTCCTTTACCTTCCCCCTAACTTGCTGTGTTCTCCAGAACTTAGGCCTGGACTTCCCTACCTTCTCACTTTATACACTCCCTAGCCAGTTTCATCCACCCCCAATATTAGTTACCATTGATTTCATCAATCACCGCATTCCCCCTCCTGCCCCACATCACACCTGTTTTGCCAATTTACTATTATTTTCAACTTAGTGCTTAAAAGTACTTCAATAAAATATACCTAAAATGGATATCATTAATTGTTTAAATCCCTCTACACCCCAAACCTCATCCTTCCACTTCTACCACCACAGCTAATGACAATTCCATCTACATGCTTTTCTAAGCCAGAAGCATCGGCATCCTTAGTGACTCTTTCCTTGCAACTAAATTACTTACCAATTCTTGTCACTTGTAACATAAATTTATCTATACAATTAGTTCCTTTATCTCCACTTCAATCTCCCTATAGCTTGGTTTCCTATCATCCCTCATCTGGATTATTGCAATATTCCTGTAACTGATCTTAGTTTTAGTTTCTTATTATCAATACCCAGTTAAATAGACTCCTTACCCAATCCAACTAAAACCCTTCAAAACAACTTTATTCCAGCAAATGCTTATGAAGCACCAATTGTAGTCCTATCAGAAAGAAATAGTGATCCCTCCCCTTAGAGGATATGTGTTAGGAAGAGACCCAGGTATAAATGGATCGAATGCAATCCAGTAAGTGAATAAATACAATGCTACAGATATGACCAAAGTGAAATGAAGTTGGTTGGCTGAGTCACATGTATCTGTCAGAATGGAGACCTAGGTTCTCTGGATTTGTAGTATGGTGCTTCCTCCATTGTGGCTTTCTTATCAACATTTCTTGCCTGCCAGCTACTCTGTAGAAGACATTGCCCCTATGTTTTGGTGATGATGGATGGTATTTATTGAAACTCTTGCTTATTTTGACCCAGTGTTTGCGGATAATGAAGTTCAGACTAGGGTGGTGGCAAGAAGTGGTCCGATTTTTGATATATTTTGAAGGTAGAGCTAACAGGTTTTTGCTGATTAATTGGATATTGAAGTGTGAGACAAAGAGTAAATTTTAAAATGATGCCAAGATGTTGAACCTGAGTATCAGGAGAAACAGAGTTGTTGCTGATGGAGATGGGGAAGATCACAGGAGGAGCAAGTTTGGCAGCAAGGTGGAGATATGGTTGGAATCAAGAATTCACTTTATGATATGTAAAGTTTGAGACATCCATTTGTCGTCCAAGTTGGAGATGGTAAGTAGGAGATATTGAGTTGATTATAACAGACTGGAGTTTAGGGAAGAAATCAGGGCTAGAGACATAAATGCATGACTTAATTATGTTCATGATATTTTAAGCTTCAGTATTAAAATGAGATCCTCTGGGATGGAAATGTAGAAAGAGGACAATTCTTAGGAATGACTCTCAAGGATTACAATCATTAGAGGTCAAGAAGCTAAGGAGAATCCAGTAAAGAAGACAGAGAAGGGACAGCTATGGAGGACAATGGGAACTAAGAGAGTATGACATCCCAGAGGACAAGAGAATATGTTTTAAGGAGGAGCCAGTGATCAGATGTGACAAATGCTATTGTTAGTTCAAGTAGGAAGAAGTCAGTGAAAGTACCACTAAATTGAGCAACTGGAAAGTCATTAGTGACCTAAACAAGCAGTTTCAGAAGTGGATAGGAGAGAAAAAGCATAATTTGCGTAGGTTCAAGGGAGACTGAAAGGGAAGACTATTAACAACTCTTTTGAAAACTTCTGGTATAAAGAATATCTAAGAACTGGAGCAGTAGCTGGAGGAATTACAGAGTTTGGAGTGAAAAAGAAATGAGGCAGACAGAAAGGGGCCAAACTTAGGAGTCAGGTTCTTGAGCTGGAAGTGGAGATGAGATCCAGTACCCAAGACAAGGGGTTGGCCTTATACAGGAGTCCAGAACCTTGGAAGAACTGGTGAATGAAAGGCCTATAAAGTTGTAAAGTCGGGCCTTGACATGAAGGGCTTTGAATAATATTTTAAAAGTTTTGAGTTTATTTGAGCATGAGAATAATATGATTGGAGAAAGACATGGTTCTGACTGTGAACTGCCCTCATGCTAAAACTTAAAATATGAGTAACTCACACTGTGCTGTTCCCTTCTTCCAGGTGACTCTCTTGCAGATTCTGTCTTTTTCATTTATTCTACTGTAGGTAGGTCATTTTGGCTTGCTTTGTGTTGTTTTTGCATTTTGTCCACAGCTTACGGTTGCTGTCTACAGAAAGATCAGGTACAATATGTGCTACCTGGCCATGTTAGAAGTAAAAGTTGAGTGTTTTATGTTCTTGGCAAAACATGCCAGTTGCATAAACTATTCCACCTCAACACAGTTTGCAGATCCTTTGGCATCCACTGTGGCCTTCCTCCAGATGCCAGTTGTGGGTGGCCCTCCCAAGTTGAGTGCTTTAATTAGACCATATTATCATAGTGGTATATTACACTTTCCACCCAGATAGTTTATCAGAAGTGTTATAGTGCTCTTACAAGCAGACTAGAAATTGGAAGAAAGGATCTAAGTACTGACAATAAAGTTTTTTTTCTGTCATCTTATCTCTAAGGTTGGCCTTGACTGTGATGCTTGATTACATTACTTTCAAGTTCCACAGCACTTGATGTGTCCCTTGATAACTATGTCACTTTGTGCACACATATTACATGATCGGTGATTCTCTGTTAAATATAACATTCCTTAAATTCTGTTTCCTGGTTTCTCTCCATAATGACTAATAGGAATAAGCCATATATAGACCTAAATAATCAAATATCATTCCCTAAAAATCAATTTATATTTTCTCAGCTTGCTAAATCAATGTTAAATTAACCAAGCCATGGCATAGAAAATGAAAGCTGTATAATACCAAGCCACTGATTCATTCAAGACAAAGCTATTTGAATTCCTCTTTAAATGGAGACATTTTTGATGTTAGATATTCACATGATGGCTTGAAAATCATCTTGGTCAGTAGAAAGTCTTCCAAGCCCCTACATATTTAGCATACCTTGAATGTAAAGCATCAAGTCTGTATGGGTTTTAGACTAGACTTTCTAGGATGTAATGAGTAAAGAATTGATTGACTATTAACTGAGAACTCAAGGGAAAGATAAAAAAAGTTAGGCTCCTTATTAGATAGGACATTATTAGACAATATTGGGAACTTAAGAGCATTATCTTAATCTGTTAGGAAGTCAGTAGCATGCCTGGAACACCAATCAGATCTCAGATTCACAGTTCAGGACAAATAGAACCATTATTACTGTTTTCAGCTGAGCTTGTTGTGATTCATAATAGGGAACAGAATGGGAAGTGTGTCCTTCTACAGATATTAGCTCATTAAGTTAGTAACTCATTCCAAAACATGTATGTGGTATACTAAAATCAGTAAGATTTGATCTATGACATTAAACAATTGAGATTTGGTAGGAATTGACAAAATATTACCCGAGGGGTACCATCAGTTGTCATAAGTAGCTCCTTAGCAGGATGCACAGGCTATAGTGAGCTATATAAGAGAAGGGGTCAATGTGTCTGGAGTGGCCGCCAGATAGATAGAGGTTCAGGGAGGGAGAGAATCAGAAAGTCCTGTGGCAGTTGAGATAAGCAGCTGTTTATCAGGCATAAATGGCAAGTAGGGCATTACAGGCATAAGGAGCTGTTAGAGCAGAGCCAGGATGGT
Organism: Pan paniscus; assembly: GCF_029289425.2. Classification (NCBI taxonomy): domain Eukaryota; kingdom Metazoa; phylum Chordata; class Mammalia; order Primates; family Hominidae; genus Pan; species Pan paniscus. The sequence continues at coordinate 109,237,176 of NC_073253.2, forward strand.
ATGTTATAGATGGGCTTCTTTGAGGGCATATCAGTAGTTTGGGATGGATAGATTACCAGGGCCAAGAGAAGTGAGACAGGAGGCCACAGTAAGGATCATAGCAGGTGGAGTTATTTAAAGTGGGGAGGGCACAATCAGATTCAGGCTTTCAAACATCACTCTGACAGTTGAGTGAAGACTATTCAAAGGGAAATATACCACAGATAATGAGTTCAGCTAAGAATCTTTTTCAGTGGTCTAGGGTTGCTAATGTCAGTTTAGGATCCACAGAATAAAATTCTCTAAGAAAAGGTTAGAAATTATGTAATTTATTATTTTCTTATTTTGTGATGAGTTTATTTCTAAATTTCCTAAAGAGATAATCATCTATATCATATATAAAGATGCTAGAGAAAAAATACATGACAACATTTCTTTGACCTTTCAGCGAACTATTTAAGGAGCAGTGATGAGATCTTTCTTATTTTCTGGATACAACACGTAGCAATATACTTGAAACAGAGTGGGTTTACAAAAAGTAAACCTTCAATGTGCAAGCCTGATGTAATGGCAAAATAACCCTCACTACAAAGAATTTTTTTCCTCTGAGCCAATCTGGATTTTTTTCAGTATAACACCATTTCTGTGTGTTTCTGCTTTTAGGACAGATAGTAGACTATTGTTTCTGTCTTTCTATAATTACCCTTGACAAACCTATAGATCAGCACCAGATAAATTGTTGGGAGAATTAATACTCTTTCTTTATGTTTTTGATCAAAAGCTTTTTGTTTTCTGTCCTGTTAAACATTGCCTTTCACATTGTCAGCTCCTTCAGGGCAGGGACTAAATTTTACTCTAATTAAGATATAAACAATTCTTACCTTTGTCTAACACATGAAAGTTTCACAAAGTGCTTGCATTTAAAATTGTTTATTTAATCATAGCCACCATGCTAATTAAAAAGGCAAACTTTTTTATGTTTCTTTTTTTAAAATTTTTTTATTTTTATTTTATTTTGTTATTATTATACTTTAAGTTTTAGGGTACATGTGCACAATGTGCAGGTTAGTTACATATGTATACATGTGCCATGCTGGTGTGCTGCACCCATTAACTTGTCATTTAGCATTAGGTATATCTCCTAATGCTATCCCTCCCCACTCCCCCCACCCCACAACAGTCCCCAGAGTGTGATGTTCCCCTTCCTGTGTCCATGTGTTCTCATTGTTCAATTCCCACCTATGAGTGAGGACATGCAGTGTTTGGTTTTTTGTCCTTGCGATAGTTTACTGAGAATGATGATTTCCAATTTCATCCATGTCCCTACAAAGGACATGAACTCATGCTTTTTTATGGCTGCATAGTATTCCATGGTGTATATGTGCCACATTTTCTTAATCCAGTCTATCATTGTTGGACACTTGGGTTGGTTACAAGTCTTTGCTTTTGTGAATAGTGCCACAATAAACACACGTGCGCATGTGTCTTTATAGCAGCATGATTTATAATCCTTTGGGTATATACCCAGTAATGGGATGGCTGGGTCAAATGGTATTTCAAGTTCTAGAACCCTGAGGAATCGCCACACTGACTTCCACAATGGTTGAACTAGTTTACAGTCCCACCAACAGTGTAAAAGTGTTCCTATTTCTCCACATCCTCTCCAGCACCTGTTGTTTTCTGACTTTTTAATGATTGCCATTCTAACTGGTGTGAGATGTTATCTCATTGTGGTTTTGATCCGCATTTCTCTGATGGCCAGTGATGATGAGCATTTTTTCATGTGTTTTTTAGCTACATAAATGTCTTCTTTTGAGAAGTGACTGTTCATGTCCTTTGCCCACTTTTTGATGGGGTTGTTTGTTTTTTTCTTGTAAATTTGTTTGAGTTCATTGTAGATTCTGGATATTAGCCCTTTGTCAGATGAGTAGGTTGCGAAAATTTTCTCTCATTTTGTAGGTTGCCTGTTCACTCTGATGGTAGTTTCTTTTGCTGTGCAGAAGCTCTTGAGTTTAATGAGATCCCATTTGTCAATTTTGGCTTCTGTTGCCATTGCTTTTGCTGTTTTGGACATGAAGTCCTTGCCCATGCCTATGTCCTGAATGGTAATACCTAGGTTTTCTTCTAGGGTTTTTATGGTTTTAGGTCTAATGTTTAAGTCTTTAATCCATCTTGAATTAATTTTTGTATAAGGTGTAAGGAAGGGATCCAGTTTCAGCTTTCTACATATGGCTAGCCAGTTTTGCCAGCACCATTTATTAAATAGGGAATCCTTTCCCCATTTCTTGTTTTTGTCAGGTTTGTCAAAGATCAGATAGTTGTAGATATGCGGCATTATTTCTGAGGGCTCTGTTCTGTTCCATTGGTCTATATCTGTGTTTTGGTACCAGTACCATGCTGTTTTGGTTACTGTAGCCTTGTAGTATAGTTTGAAGTCAGGTAGCGTGACGCCTCCAGCTTTGTTCTTTTAGCTTAGGATTGACTTGGCGATGCGGGCTCTGTTTTGGTTCCATATGAACTTTAAAGTAGTTTTTTCCAATTCTGTGAAGAAAGTCATTGGTAGCTTGATGGGGATGGCATTGAATCTATAAATTACCTTGGGCAGTATGGCCATTTTCACGATATTGATTCTTCCTACTTTTTTAAAAAAAATTTGCACGTGAGAAAATACTTGCCCAGGGTCGTCCAGTAAGTAACCATCAAGGTCAAAGCTTGAATCAAGTCTTTTAATTTTTAATATGTTTTGGAACTAAGATTTATTGAGCATTTAACTGTGTGCCAGATGTTGTGCAAAACCTTCTACAAGGACAAATCCCACTGTGGGGGGCTGCTACTGGTATTAAAAGATGAAGGAAAGAAAGGTTAAGCACCTACGCACACTGTCAATTTGGTATTCTTTTCATTACATCTGGGCACCACCTCTGAATATACCACAGAATTTATTCAATGCCTTGTACATACTTAGCCCTCAATAAATATTTTTGGCTGAATTAATGAATCTTAATATCTTAACATTTTCATATCCTTCTTTATTAACACTCTCTAGAATTTGATGGGGAACTGGTTAGGGTCTTGCTGAGCTAATCATACTGTCCTGTGGAATCAGGACACCATAGGACAGGCACTGTAATGGTTGAGAGCAGGCGTGACTCTGCCACTTCCAATCATGTTTGAACTTGGCTTGCTTGTTTAACTTATCTGAGTTGTAGTTTCACAATTTGTAAGAAATGCAATGTGGCCCCTGTGTGCTCTAACCTCATCTCCTCTTACTTTTTCCTCACGCATGGGCCTGCACCCTCACCAGACATCTTTTCTGCCCTCCAAAGAGTAAAATTTATTCCTGCTTCTAAGTCCTTGCTCTTGTTGAAATGCTCTTTATCCAGCTGTCCACAGTGCTGGCTCTTGTTTATCTTTAAGCTTTCAGCTCAAATGTCCTCTTCCTAGAGTGGTCTCTGTCCTCTCTAAAGTCTCCCACCTTCCGTCCCCACAGTCAATCTCTGATTCAGAACTCTGTCTCATTTCTTTCTTGACCCTTATTATCATCAGAAATTATCTTGTTTTATTATTTACTTGTTTATTGTTTATTTCATGCCAACAGGATATAAGCTTCAAAATTCCCTCTGTCCTCAATGTGGTCATTTTTCTGGAGGTAGGTTTTACAATTTTCATTTGAATCTCGAGGTGGACTGTGTGTTCCAAAGGTAACACAAAAATTTCTTATTTGAATTCTGATAAATTATTCCTTTTATTCAAATAAATTCCTGAAGACTCAAGCATTTAGATATCTTGAAAAATGAAACCATAAAGATTTTAGAATTGCACTGCTCAATATGGTAGTAACTAGCCACAAGAAGCTATTTACATACAAATTAATTAAAATTAAATAAAACTGGAAATTCATTTCCTCAGTTTTACCAACTACATTTCCAGTGCTCAATAACCCCTTAGGACTAGTGGCTACCAATTGGATAGTGCAGATATAGAATATTTCTATCACTGCAGAAATGTCTATTGATTAGTGCTATTTTACAAGATAGCCTGGATATTTCCTTATAACCATATAAGGGAAACCCTCAAAAACAGATTACAAAACCAAGAAAGGAAAAACTTTGATAAATTTAGTTGTATAAAAACTAGGAACTTCAGAATAGCCAATGGTATCTTCAACAAAGTAAAACTAAATATCGAAGAGGTAAATGATTTGCAATATTTATGACATAAAAAGCTAAGTTTCTTAGGCTTATTAAAATTCATATAATTCAATAAGAAAAAACTTCATTGAAAATGTTAAAGTAAACAAAGTCAAATGTTGAAAAGAATATGAAAATAAATATTATCTCACTCAATTAAAAATATATAAGCCCAAACAATAATGTCAGGCCAGTTTTAGTGTATTAAATTAGCAAAAGTGAGGAGATTTGGTACTAGTGAAGGTATGAGAAGTTGCCCTATTTATTAAATATAATAGTGTATTTTCCAGAATAAAATTAGAACAAAATTGTTAAAAAGCAAGGAATTAGAGTATACCAACATTATTTGCTACCCTTTTACAAAATGCACCCAATGGGTATCATGTTATGTATATACTTCTATATCTTGTTTTACACTTCATATTAGATTTTTGAAAAATTTTCATATCAGCCCACAAATATCTAGTTCATTTTTTAATGTCACTGTGGTATATCCTCATGTGCATGTGCATTAACTTATTTAACTCTTGGTGGTAGATATTTATCTTCTTTTGAATCCCCTGGGGTAGATCATGATTGGGCTACATCAGTCATGGTGGTTCCACTCATGCATACCTTCCCACCCACTAGCCCAACACTTGGGTTAGGAGTAGGGATATGACACTGACAATAAGACATGAGAGAAAGTTAGGAGGTGGGATCCTGGTAAATATTTGCCTCCTTGATTAAAAGAGATAATAACAAGGAGTGGCCTCTCTACCACTGGATATGTTAACACTATTACTATTAATAAATAATATGTTACATATTTGTGGAGTACGTGGGATATTTTGTTACTACATAGAATGTGTAATGTAATCACCAAGTCTGGGTATTTGGGGTGTTCATCACTTTGGGCGTTTGTCATTTTATGTGTTGGGAAAAATTCTAGTCCTCTCTTCTAGTTACTTGTGAATAGTGTTGCAATAAATGCACTAGTGCAGTTATCTCTTGGATATACTGATTTATTTTCTTTAGGATAGATACCCAGTAGTGGGATTGCTGGATCATATGTTAGTTCTGTTTTTGTATTTTTGAGAAATCTTTATATTATTTTCCACAGTGGCTGTATTTGCATTCCCATCAACAATGTATAAGAGTTCCCTTTTTTCCACATCCTCACCAGTGTCTGTTATTTTTTGTCTCTTTAGTAATAGCCATTCTAACTGGGATAAGATGATATATCATTGTGGTTTTGATTTGCATTTACCAGATTATGAGTGATGTTGAGCATTTTTTCATTTACCTGCTGCCCATTTGCACGTCTTCTTTTGAGAACTGTCTGTCCAAGTCCTTTGCCCACCTTTTATTGGGATTATTTGTGGGGTTTTTTGTCGTTGTTTTATTGTTGAATTGTTTGAATTCCTTGTATATTCTGGATATTAGTTCCTTGTCAGATGAATGGTTTGCAAATGTTTTCTCCTATTTAACAGATTGTCTCTTCACTCTTGTTTCCTTTGCTGTGCAGAAGCCTTTTAGTTTAATATATTCCCATTTGTCGATTTTTGTTTTAGTTGTCTGTGCTTTTGAGGTATTAGCCATAAAATCTTTGCCTAGACCAATGTTCTGAAGTGTTTTCTCTGTTTGCTTTTAGTAGTTTTATAGTTTTGAGTTTTACATTTAAATCTTTAATCCAACTTGAATTCATTTTTTCTATATGGTGAGAGACGAGGGTCTAGTTTCACTCTTATGCATATTGCTATCTAATTTTCCCAGCACCATTTATTGAAGAGGATGTCCTTTCTCTAGTGGATGTTCTAGGCACTTTTGTAGAAAATAAGTTGGTTGTAAATATGTTGATTTAGTTTTGGGTTCTCTATTCTTTTCCATTGGACAGAATACCAATACCAATGCTGTTTTGGTTATATAGCCCAGTAACATATTTTAAAGCCAGGCACTTTCATGCCTCTAGCTTTGTTTTTTTGGTCAAGATTGCGTTAGTTATTCTGACTTTTTTTTGGTTCTATGTGAACTTTAGTATTGTTTTTCTATTTCTGTGAAAAATGACATTGGTATTTTAATACAGATTTCATTGAATCTGTAAATTGCTTTGGGCAGTATGGTTATTTTAACAATATTAATTCATGAATATAAGATGTCTTCCCATTTGTTTGTGTACTCTTGAATTTCTTTCATCAATGATAAAACTAATTTTGATAGTAATTTAGGGGCCATGATAAAAACTAGCTTAAGGACTAAGCTTATGTGCCAATGATGACAGAGTACAAACATAGAAAAATCCAGAATCCTTGATGATGTCGTTGAACACTTAATTAGTCTTTGACCTACGATATTTTCTGGTTTCTTGTTATAGGAGATAGTTATCTCTATTTTTTAAGGCAATTGAATTGGAATCTTCTGCTCCTGGTAGCCAAGAACATACTAATTTTCACAGCTGTTATATATGTAACATTTTAAAAACTTTTTATTTTTAAATAATTATGGACTCCAGGAAGTTGAAAAAATAGCACCGAGAGTCCTGTGTGCTCTTCATCCAACAATGATTATCTTGTATAACGGTAGTACAATATTGAAATCACAAAATTGACTTTGGTGCAATACTGATAACTAAACTACAGATCTCATTCAGTTTTCATGATTTTTTATACATTCCTCTGTGCGTGTGTGCGTGTGTGTGTGTGTGTAATTTTATACAACTTTACGTCATGTACAGGTTTGTGTGGCCACTACCATAATCAAGATACAGAACTGCTCCTTCACTACAAGGAACTCTTCATGTCATTTTTTTATACTCCACCCATCCACCCTGACAACAACTAATATATTCTTAGCCTCTGTAATTTTGTCATTTTGAGAATATTATATGAATGGAATCATATAGTATGCAACTTTTTGAGACCGGTTGTTTTCATTAAGCATGATGCACTTGAATACCATTCAGTTTGCTGCACATATAGTTTGTTTCTTTTTATTGCTGAGCAGTGTTCCATTTTATGGATGTACCAGAATTTGTTTAACCATTTATCCAAGGACATTTGGATTATTTCTAGTTTTTGCTATTGTGAATAAAGCTGCTATGAATCTTCATGTACAGGTGTGTGTCTGTGTGTGTGTATGTGTGTGTAAGTTTTCACTTCTCTGGGGTAAATGCCCAAGGTTGTTATTGCTGGGTCATATAGTAAGTACATCTGTCATTTTGTAAGAAATGGTCAAACAGTTTTCCAGAGTGGCTGTACCATTTTACATTCTACAATGTATAAGAATTCCAGTGGCTCACACCTATAATCCCAGCATGTTGGGAGGCTGAGGCGGGTAGATCACTTGAGGTCAGGAGTTCAAGACCAGCCTGGCTGACATGGTGAAACCCCATTTCTACTAAAAATACAAAAATTAGCCAGGCATGGTGGTGGGTGCCTGTAATCCCAGCTACTCAGGAGGCTGAGGCAGGAGAATCGCTTGAGCCTGGGAGGCAGAGGTTTTGGTGAGCTGAAATCATGCCACTGCACTCCAGCCTGGGTGACAGAGTGAGACTCTATCTCAAAAAAAAAATTATAATAATAATAATTCCAGTTTCTCTGCATTGTCACCAGCATTTTGAATTACACTAACATTTTTAAGCCATTCTGAGTGTGTAGTCATAGCTCAATAAAGCATTTTTAATTTTTTCAAAGGATACATAAAAAATTATTAACAATGGTTATATTGGGGAAACAGTTTGGAAACGAGGGAAGGGTAGTTGTTTTATTTTGTAGCTTTCTATTTTGTTTGGATATCCTTATGTTTATATATTAGTTGCATATATTATGTCTACAGGACATATATATGGGCCTTTGTTTTTTGTTTTATTTTCATATTTGTTTTTAAGTCCATAATAAAAGTTTAACAATTCTGTTATTATAGAGTAGAAGTAAATGTCTGCATAGCTTTTTCTGTGTTGGTAACAGAACTAATGTCAAGAAAAAGCTGCAGACATCTAACAATGTTGGCTGTCCTGGTTTTACATTTTACTGTTTTAACACTTATTTACCTAAACTGAATATAACGTTTCCCTTGTGTCTACAAATTTGCCAGATTACATCCTGTTCTACACATGACTACATTTATTGTCTTCTGAAGCCACACAAACAAAATATATTTTCCTGTTAAGTGCCATGCTTAATAGCATTTTGGAATTTAATTGCTTGTCTTTTATACAACTGAGAGAGAATGCAAGCCTTGCCTTCCTTGAAGTGTATTTATTTATGCTACAATACAATTTTTACTCTCAATTTGATCTTTTAAGAGGAATGTTTGTACTTCATTGGTTTTTGAGTAAGGTCACACAGAGTAAATGTGTAAACACTGGTAATCTGCTGTCTGAATAATGAATCTCAGAAAGGCCTGCAAAACCTCTGCATTTATCAAGGACAGAAAAATTGCCTAATCAAGCAACATGCAAGGAGCAGAAATAGAATGAGGTAAGCCCCAACTGTAAGTGTCAGGGAAAGTGCTTTCCGCTGGGCATAGTCATTCCAGCCACCCTCAAGGTCATCACCATTTGCCCTAAATGGATTGATTGTGTGGTAAACTATTCTGATTGTTCACACATGTGGATGACCTTCAGGAAAAGAACAGCAGGGACACCCCTGTGGTAAAACATGTTGGATTTATTGATCATTGTAACAAGGAAGAACAGACACCATGGGGAGATATGAGATGTCTCAGTGACAGAATGTTAGTGGGAACCTGTTACAAGATTTGATCTTTAGTTGGGTGACTCGGGGAAGGGTTTAAGAAAGGTGAGCTTTTCTCTAAATTGGCCGTCAGAAAGCAGGGTCAATTCTCAATAGATCTTATTTATAAAGAGGGGAGACTAGAGTAAGGCTAAAGCTCTAACTGGTAAAGAAGTAGCCATCATTCATTTTAGCCGAAAGAGAGTGCTTGGTATTTTGTGAGTGGCACAGTGACTTTGCTTTTATATTGGCTTAGAAAAAATTATGTAGTTGCTCCATATTGTCTCATTCTACCCATGATATCAGAGTAACCTTGTTTGAGGTTGGTACTCTGTGAGACTGTTAATGTTCGAGAAAAGAATAACATGATCCAGCTGTCGGTGCCACCCACATCAGTTTCTGAATGTCAGCAGCTGCTCCTTTTTCGCTTTCTCCTGTGAGTGGAAAAAGTTGAAGCCACAGTATCATAGATTGCTATATGGACCACAGCTTGGCATTTACTCATGTAGCTTTTAAATGTATTTCATTTATTTGCCATAGCTCTTTGACCTGGTTTTCAAGCATGTTGTCATTATTCCAAGGTTAAATGCTAACATAAAAACGCACGACTCTCCCATCATCCTAAAAGTCAAGCCCGTCTGATTCAGCTTTCTGCCTCCAGGCTAAGCTGCCCGTAATGATTGTAAAAAATTGATGTCTTTTCTGCTTTTAATGATCTAGCTGAGGAAGAAAATTCTACTGTTGCCCTCAGAACTCCACAGCCTTCACTCTGACTTTGAAAATGTTTTTCTACTCGGTCCTCCATGGAGATGCTCTCTCTCCTGTATAATTGAACTAATTTCCTGGAGCAGGCTTTAGAACCAAGGACCCCAAACCAGAAGGCTTTAGGCTGAATCTGGCCAGCTGACCTGTTTTATTTTGTATGCATGGTGTTTTAAAAACAGGTGAAATTTTGGGGCCGGGCGTGGTGGCTCACGCCTGTAATTCCAGCACTTTGGGAGGCCGAGGCTGGCAGATCACGAGGTCAGGAGATCGAGACCATCCTGGCTCAAACGGTGAAACCCTGTCTCTATGAAAAATACAAAAAATTACCCCGATGTGGTGGTGGGCACCCGTAGTTGCAGCTAATCGGGAGGCTGAGGCAGGAGAATGGCGTGAACCTAGGAGGCGGAGCTTGCAGTGAGCAGAGATCGCATCACTGCACTCCAGCCTGGGCCACAGAGCAAGACTCCGTCTCAAAAAAAAAAAAAAAAAAAAAAAACGGAAAATTTCATATAAAATTCATCATTTTGTCTTCCCTGAAGAATCAGAATATTTGGCCATACTGAGCAACCGTTGGGTTGGAGTTGAGTAATGACTATTCCTTTAGGTCATCCAAAGATTGCTATAGTCCCCTCCACAGCCTACTGCAGCACCACCCTATGCTACTCATTTGTGTTTTTGCCTGGGGTTTTATAGCGTTTGAGTTTTCAACACTGGCATAGACTTCTTTTCTCTGCTACTTGTATACATTTCTCAAACTGGGCTTTGGAGTATAGGAGGGTCTACAGTGTATATTCAATGTCATTCAATAAACATAATGGATAATCCCAGAGTGCTAATTGTGCATAGAGGTTTACAAAACATATTATTTTTACAATAAATCTTACACAAATATATTATGGAATGTAATGGAAAATAGGTTAAAAATAAATCTAGAAATAAAAATAAAACTTGTCACTTCAGGCTATACCACGGTGAAGCCCATGGAGTAGTGACTGAAGTCTTTGCCATTGGAGTTACTTTGGTGGAAAAGTTATTGAACAGTGGTACTAATACAATAATCCCAAGTTAATCTTTTCCTATTTTTGTAAACTTTCAAGGTGTCAGAATTTTTGAAATGGAAAGAAATTTAAATATTAACTAATCTGTTCATTTCATTTTTATTGGGAATTTAAAAGACTGATCAATGAATAAAGTCAGTCTGGGCAGTGAAAGAATCCAGATTTCCAGATTGCTAGTCTTTTCCTATTCAATGTGTGTGTTGCTTAACATAATGGCAGAAGACTTACATACATATTACTAATGTGTATTATTATCTTTTTGGTTTGATCATTCTATTTGTTAATTATAGAATTATGGAGAACTTCTCAAAGAAATTCAAGTCTTCTTTGACGTAGTATGATAGTTTATATCAATGTATTATATAATTTGTCTCAAATAAGACTCAAATAGAAGTTGCTGGTCACACTAAGAACCAATTATTTGATTTTATATGTTGGCATCTTTGGATAGTTTTGGCCATGAAAATGCAACTATCTGAAGCATTATAGCTGCAGCAGAGAAAGAGAAAATATTACAATTTGAAATGAATCTTATTTACCAAATGTGACTTGCAATATTTTCCCCATCCTAGACAATGTAATAAATATATTTGTAGATCAAACTTCATGCATCTGGTCTAATAGAGTCATACTTTAACTTTTATCTTTATTTTTCCCATTTGTTAATAGCCTGTTGAAACTTATTCTTGTTCTGTGATTGGTGAATAGTAAGAATACTTTCAGTTTTCATACATACAGCTGAATGGTAATTGGTAAAATTTTGAACAAAATGATATTACAACAGAAAGAATTTGATAGATTATTAGAATTTATGGAAGCTGGTGATTGACTTGTAGAAGGCAGTTAACTGATCTCAGAGGAGCAACAATGTGTCATACTTGAAGAATTTCTTTACTGGCAAATCTCCAAAAATGAATTACTTACTTTCCAAATTTCTTTAGTTATTTATATCAACCACTATGATGGATCCTAATTACTTTAATTTGTTTTGAGAAAAAATAATTAATAACTACTGTCAAAAACACATCATGCATAAAGAAGAATTCATAACATGCAACCTTGAAACTTATATATTCTTTATGACTATCTCTATAGTATGCAGTATGATTACAGGCATAATTTTGCTTAAGGAATATTCAATGCTTGCTTTTTTATAAAGGCACTCATATCATTTTGGGTGGACAGTAGCTCTACATACTTATTTAATCCAACTATACAAATCAAGTGGTTGAACATTAGTAATTTCATATGGCTTAACTTCTCCAACTCTCCAATTGCCTTACCTGTCTTATATTTGTAGCACCTTAGGGACTCTCATATTCATCACATCCACAGACAAACTCATGATCTTCTCCAGACCTGGGGTTCCTGCCTTAGGAGATGTTACCACTGTCCATTCATTTTGGTAAGCTGAAAACCTGTACTCCATCTTTTATACCTCCTTTTTCCCTAATCTATCAGTATCAAAACATCACTGTGATCTTTTGATTGTTTTTCTCCATAATATCTTGATTACATGTACTTCTCTCCACCTTCAGTGCCAGAATTCTTAGTCATCTTTCACTGGAAATATTGAGAGCACCCCTACTGATCTCCTTGTACCAAACATGTCCCTTTTTGAAGGTGTTGGCCAGATTGCAGCCTGAGTAATATTTTCAAGCTCCAAACCTGATCATGTTTCACCATGCTCCATAAGCCCTGCTTAGAAACCTTCAATGACTCTCCAGTGTTTCTACAGTGAACCAAAGTTCTTTACCTGGCTTATGTGGCTAAGGCCAAGACTGGTAGCTGTCCAATTAAAATCCATAGTTTCCTTTTCCATTATTGAAAGAATCTGTAGTATTGGATGTGGCAGTATAACTCGCTTGCAGATAGGAGTGGCCGATGAGAGAAAGTTGGGATTGTTGAATGGGACTTGGAGAGAGCACTTTTAAAGAGGTTTAATTAGGCTGGGTGTGGTGGCTCATGCCTGTAATCCCAGTTAACTCAGGAGGTTGAGGTGGGGGAGTTGCTTTGAGCCCAGGAGTTCAAGACTGCAGTAAGTTATTATTACACCACTGTGCTCCAGCCTGGGCAATGGGGTGAGACCATATCTCTATTTGGTTTTGGGTTTTGTTTTTTTTTTCATGAAGAGGCCTAATTGACTGTGAGGCACATAATTTTGCTCTCACTCTTTTCTCTTTTCTGTTGTCTGGAATGAGTATGTGATGTTAGAGCTGCAGTAGCATTGTTGTGACTATGAGGAGGCCTTCAGAATAGAAGCCATACAATAATATGTTAGAGAAAATAAGCAAAGTCTGGATCCCTTGTGACTTAAGTCTCCCCAGAGTGCCTCTCTTCAGACTTCTTTATGTCGGGAAACACATATTAACCTGTTTATCTTTAAGCCCCCATTATTTGGTTTTTCTGTTTTTCTATGAAGCTGAACTTACTCCTAATTGTTAAAATGACCCTGTGAAATTTGATCCCTATCTATTCTCTATGCCTCTAGCATTGCTTTCTATATCCTGCCATCGCAGCTTACTTTCATTTTCCCAGATTGGAGTGCACTGTATTTCTTGCTACTGCCAATCCTTTGTGTGAGCTGCTCTTTTGTTTGATATACTCTATGCATATAACTTCACTCCCCTCCTTTACCACGTAAATCTCTTTTAATTTTTCAGAGGTCTTCAGCTTTAATATCCTGGGAAAGCCTTTACCTTTTCACTAGCATATGTCAAACTCCTTGGAATAGCTCTCCTGGAACTGTGTTCCTTTTCTTTCCAAGGTTTGCCTCAACTTTTCTTAAGTATTTGGAGATATTCTTTACATACAATAAAAATCACCCTTTTTATGTGGATAATTGGGTGAGTTGTGTCAAATGTGTAACCACCACTAAATTCAAGATACGTATTTGCATTACCACAAAAAGTGACTCATGCTCCTTTACAGTCCTTCTCCTCAGCCTTCAGACCCTGACAACCATCAATTTCTTTTTTTACATTTCCATATTGGTTTATTATAAAAGTGGATTTTTTTTTTGGTTTCTTTTTTCCCAGGCTTACGAATGTACAATTGAGAGATATTACATATATATATGTATATATATATATATATATAAAATTGTACACCATATATATAGTGTACAACGTGATGTTTTGATATATATGTATACATGTTGAAATGATTAAATAAAGCTAATTAACATATCAGTTACCGTACCATTTTTTTCTGGTGAGAACATGTAAGATCTACTTTTAGCAATTTTCAAGTATACAATACATTCTTGTTAACTATAGTTACCATGCTGTACAACAGATCTCCATAACTTATTCATCTTGTCTTACTGAAACTTTATACCTTTTAACCAACATCTCTCCATTCTCCTCCAGCCTCTGCTACCCTCTGCCCCTGGTGACTTCCATTCTCTTCTCTGCTTCTGTGAGTTCTACTTTTTTAGATTCCACATATAAGTGAGACCATGCAGTATCTGTCTTATTTCACTTAGAATAATGTCCTCTAGATTCATCCATGTTGTCACAAATCATAAGATTTCCTTCTTTTGAAGGCTGACTGGTAATCCATTGTTTATATACACCACATGTTCTTTATCCTTTCGTCCACCAGTGGCCACTAAGCTAATTCTGTATCTTGGCTATTGTGGATAATGAATATAGGAGTGGAGATATCTCTTCAACATATTTATTTCATTTCTTTTGAATATATGCCCAGAAGTAGGATTGCTGAATGATATGGCAGTTCTGTTTTAAAATTTTTGAGGAGCCACTGTACTGTTTTCCATGATGGCTGTACCAATTTACTTTCCCACCAAAATCATACAAAGTTTCCCTTTTCTCCACATCCTCGCCAGCACTTGCTATTGTTTGTCTTTTGTATGCAACCATTCTAACAGTAATTAGGTGCTACCTCATTATGGTTTTGATTTGTATTTCCCTGATTACTGATATTGATAATTTTTTATATATCCTTTGGCTACTTCTATGTCCTCTTTTGAGGAAATGTTTATTCATGTCCGTTGACCATTTTCCAACTTATTTATTTTCTTGCTGTTGAGTTATTTCAGCTCCTTACATATTGTAGATATTAACCTGTTATGAGAAGTATGGTTTGCAAATATTTTCTCCCATTATGTAGATCATCTCTTCACTCTGTTTATTTCCTTTGCTGTATAGAAACTTTTTAGTTTGATGCAATCCCATTTGTCTATTTTTGCTTTTGTTGCCTGCGATTTTGAAGTCATATTTAAAATAATTGGGCAGGAGTGGTGGCTCATGCCTGTAATCCCAGCACTTTGGGAGGCTGAGACAGGTGGATCACTTGAGGTCAGGCATTTGAGAAAAGCCTGGCCAACATGATGAAACCCTATCTCTACTAAAAATACAAAAATTAGCTAGGTGTGGTGGCATGCACCTGTAGTTTCAGCTACTTGGGAGGCTTAGGCAGGAGAATTGCTTGAACCCAGGAGGCAGCAGTTGCAGTGAGCCGAGATTGCATCACCGCACTCCAGCCTGGGCGATAGAGCAAGACTGTGTCTCAAAAATAAAATAAAATAATAGCCTGACCAATGTCAAGATTGCCCTCTACGGTTTCTTCTAGTAGTTTTATAATTTCAGAGCTTACATTTAAGTTTTCAATCTATTGTAACTTAATTTTTGCAGATGGTGTGGGATAAGGGTCAAATTTCATCCTTCAGCAGGAGGATATCCAGTTTTTTCAACACCATTTATTGAAAAGACTATCTTTTCCACATTGTGTGCTCTTGGCACCTTTGTTGAAGATCAATTGACCATAAAATGAAGACTTATTTCTAGAATTTCAATCCTGTTCCATTCGTTGATGAGTCTGTTTTCACACCAGTGCCATTCTATTTTGATTACTATAGATTTGTAGTATATTTTGAAATCAGATACTATGTGCCTCCAGCTTTGCTCTTTTTGCTCAAGATCACTTTGGCTGTTCAGGGTCTTTGGTTGTTCCACGAGTTTTTTTTTTTTAACTTCTGTGAAAAATTGATAACCATTCTTTACCAATGGATTTTATTTCTATTCCTATGGTTTTGCTTTTTCCAGAATGTCATATAAGCAAACTATATAATATACAGCTTTTATTGGTCAACTTCTTTCTGTTAGCAAAATGGTTTTGAAATTTATTCATATTATGCATGTATCAGTAGCTCCTTCCTTTTTGCTTTGTAATGTTCCACCGTATGAGTATACCAGACATTTGGGTTGTTCCCAGGTTCTCCTTTGTTTTATAATAAAGCCGCTATAAACATTCACATACACATTTTTGCATTTTTTATGAACATAGGTTTTCATTTCTGTTGAATAAATGACTAGACAAAGAATTGCTGAATCATATGGTAAAGGCATATTTAACTTCATGGGAATCTACAAAACTGCTTTCAAAATGGGTTATACTAATATACCATTTTGCATTTCCATCAACAATGAATGTATGAGAGTTCCAATTCCTCTGCTCCCTCTCCATTAATTTGTATTATCAGTCTTTAATTTTAGCCATTTAAGCAAAGTGGTGGTAATGTTATGGTTTTAATTTGTATTTTCCTAATAAGTAATGATGTTGAGTATCTTTTCATGAGCTTATTGGCATTTATATACCTTCTTCGGTAAAGTGTGTGTTCAAATTTTCTACTTATTTATAAGGGATTGTTTGTTTTCTTATTACTGAATTGTAAGAGTTTCTGTTTTTTAATATATTCTGGCTATGTATTTTAAAATCACTGTTTTACAGAGTTATTGTACTATTCCACATCTGTGACAGCAGTATATGAGAGTGCTAATTCCACTACATCCTCATCAACATTTTGTATAGTCAGTCTTCTCAGTTTTAGACATTCTAATAGGAATATGTGTGTGTATTTCATTCCTTTTTTAGAGTAGCTTTTACAGAAAACTATTACAGAAAAACTGATAAAATGATACAGAGATTTTCCACATGTCCAGTTTCTCCTATTATTAACATCTTGCATTAGGTATGGTAAATTTCTTACAATCAATGAGTCAATATTAATATATAACCATTAACTAAAGTCCATATTTTGTTTAGATTTACTTAGTTTTTTTCCAAATATTCTTTTTCTGTTCTAGGATCCCATCTGGAATACCACATTAAATTCAGTTTCATGAATCCTTAGGTTCCTCTTGACTGTGAGATTCTTTTAATTGTGTTTAAATTTGTATTTCCTTAATGATTAGTGATGTTGAACATCTTTTCATGTGCTTATTTGCCATCTGTGTGTCTTTTGTAGTAAAGTGGTTTTTCAAATTTTGAGTCATTTATTACTGAATTTTTTAATTATTGAGTTTTGAGAGGATGACTATTTCATATATATATGAAATAATATGTCTGATAAGAGGCTTGTATCCACATATGTATACATATGTGTATATATATATGCATATATATATACATATATATGCATATATATATATATCTGAGACTTCTGGATATAAGCGTCTTATCAGACATATTCTTTGAAAAGCTTTTAAAGCTTTTCTCTAAGCCAGTAGCTTATCTTTTCATTTTCTTTTTTAAAATTCATTAATTTTTTTTATTGTACTTTAAATTCTTGGATACATGTGCAGAACATGCAGGTTTGTTTCATAGGTATACATGTGCCATGGTGGTTTGCTGCACCTATCAACCCATCATCTAGGTTTTAAGCCCTGCATGCATTAGGTATTTGTCCTAATGCTCTCCCTCCCCTTCCTCCCAACCCCCTGACAGGCCCCAGTATGTGATGTTCCCCTCTCTGTGTCCAAGTGTTCTCATTGTTCAACTCCCACTTATGAGTGAAAACATGCGGTGTTTGGTTTTCTGTTCCTGTGTTAGTTTGCTGAGGATGATGGCTTCCAGCTTCATCCATGTCCTTGCAAAGGACATGAACTTATTTTTTATGGCTGCATAGTATTCCATGGTATACATGTGCCACATTTTCTTTATCCAGTCTATCATTGATGGTCATTTGGGTTGGTTCCAAGTCTTTGATATTGTAAATAGTGCTGCAATAAACATACATGTACATGTGTCTTTATAGTAGAATGATTTATAATCCTTTAGGTATACACCCAGTAATAGGATTGCTGGGTCAAATGGTATTTCTGGTTCTAGATCCTTGAGGTTCTAGATCCTTGAAGAATCCACACTGTCTTCCAGAATGGTTGAACTAATTTACACTCCCACCAACAGTTAAAAGCAATCCTATTTCTCCCATTCTTGCCAGCATCTGTTGTTTTCAGACGTTTTAATGATCACCATTCTAACTGGCATGAGATGGTATCTCATTGTGGTTTTGATTTGCATTTCTCTAATGACCAGTGATGATGAGCTTTTTTTCATATGTTTGTTGGCCGCATAAGTGTCTTCTTTTGAGAAGTGTCTGTTCATATCCTTCACACACTTTGTGATGGGGTTGTTTTTGTCTTGTAAATTTGTTTAAGTTCCTTGTAGATTCTGGATATTAGACCTTTGTCATATGGGTGGCTTGCAAATATTTTCTCCCATTCTGCAGGTTTCCTGTTCACTCTGATGATAGTTTCTTTTCCTGTGCAGAAGCTCTTTAGTTTGATTAGATCTCATTTGTCAATTTTGGTTTTTGTTGCCATTGCTTTTGGTGTTTTAGTTATGAAGTCTTTGCCCATGCCTATGTCCTGAATCATATTGACTAAGTTTTCTTCTAGGGTTTTTATGGTTTTGGGTCTTATATTTAAGTCTTTAATCCATCTTGAGTTATTTTTTGTATAAGGTGTAAGGAAGGCGTCCAGTTTCAGTTTTCTGCACATGGCTAGCCAGTTTTCCCAGCACAGTTTCTTTTAAAGAGCAAAAGTTTGTAATATGAATGAGATTCAATTTATCAATCTTTTCTTCCTATGGTTCATGCATTTTGTGCCTTTCAAAAAAATCCTTGCCTAACTCAAGGTTAAAAACAATTTTCTCTCATGATTTTTCTGGAAGTTTCATCATTTTTAGTTTTTATATTTAAGTCTTTGGAAGTTTATTAACCATAATCTATATAACAGTTTGAATTTCATATTTAATTCTATAAATGTTTTTCAAACCACTTTTACACCCACACGAGTGGAAGTTATATATATTAAATTCCTAGTGCCTCAATACTCTTTCTCTTGGATTCTTCTGTTAACGGATTACCTATGATATTGAAGGTTTTTCCTATGCCAGCATTAGCATTCAATTTCTTTTTGAAATATATAAATATTGTGTGTCAATCACAGGTGTCTGATAGTGAGCAATAGAAAACAACTCCACTTCTTTAAGTAATTTATTGGGAGAATATGAGGGAGCTGAAGAAACCGTTTTCACATAGAAGGAAACAATTAGTTCCAAAGTGTCTTGGAAGTATGAACTGCTCCATTGTCTTGCCCAGTCAATTCCGTTGCAATAAGTGACCTGAAATCATCTTGCTCTCAGGATTGAAGCGGGTGGAGGAGCATACCTTTTGTTGCTTGCCTTAAGATTCAAATTGGAGGTTAGAAGATAGCTAAAAAATAAAAACTGTCAACTGACGTGGCTTGGTCATATGCCCATTCTGGCTAGGAAGCGTACCCGAATCAACAGCCTCATAAGACTATAGACTATATTCAATGAATAAAGATCATTCCCTGAAAGAAGTTTTGGACACTAATACCTAAAGGTGGGATGGGAACTGGGAAGCCCCAGACTACAAAGTTCTTGATATACAGCATATTGCCTTAAAACTCTCCTTTTGGCTCCTGCGTGCGCATGCTCGCATGTGTGTTTGTGTTTTCACTTCGATTTTGTAAGTGAAAAGCAAAATGATTTGTAAATAGGTACATCTGTCTAAATGATCAGCCTGGTCCATATTTGTCATGAAAAACCAACTGGCAGTTCAGTTTTAAGACAGACAACACACACTAGAAAATGAAAGAACTGGGATCCGGGAAACCTATTCCAGTTCCATCTCTGGATATTAGCTATTTGTGGGATCTTGACAAGTCTTTTAGTCTGTTTGAATCTAAGTTTCCTTAAGTATAGAACAAATTATCCAGTTACATTATATCTAAGTCCCTTTTTGCTCTAAAATTCTGTAATTCTAAGGATGCCATCTGTATAAATGTTATCTGTTCTTTTGTTAAGAACAGTACTTGTAATAAGAAAACAATACACAGAGAAATACCTAAACACATTGCCAGAAATAATACAGGTAACTCAACTACATTTTAAATTTCAGATACACAATAAACAAATTTCAGACATTCTAAAAATATTAGTTGTGTACATGTGAAATTCAAATTTAACTGGCTGCTCTGTATTTTTACTTGCTCAACTTGGCTACCTTAAGGCAGTCCATCAGATATAGCTTATACGCAGCACACAGGGAAGGAATTCATAAGCAGGAAAAATTACACACAGGTTCTTGAAATAGCATTTTTGCATGCTTCTTTGTTAATTGTACCTATAGCAGTTTTAGTATAATTTCTCAATTGAATTAACTAAATGAAATAACATTCTATATCTTGATTATAAGACTGTCTTAATTTGGTCCCTTTTAACAATGAATTTTAATTCAAGGAACAATTTCTCATTGAACTACATGAATGAATTTCCTAATTGTACCATCATAGACAAGCTCATATTAGGCCTTCACCTGGGGCATATAAGTATTTTTCTAGGGAGCTTAATGGCTTGCTGGTTGAATGAGTATTTTTTGCCTTATTGAGAATTGAGGTTTACTTTATCACTAAAACCCACTGGCTTTCTTAATCTCCTTTGTTTTGTCCTCCTGTACCTATTAATCACACAGAACTGCTTATTCTTCATCATCTTGGCTTTGACGGATACTTCATGTAATAAGTCCCAACCTTCAGCACTGAGTAATTACTTGGGGACTCCTACTTATAAAAGTTAAATAACTATACAACAGCGATACTGTTGATATATGAGCTCTTTTTCTTTCTTGCTTTCTCAACTACATGTACCGAAATGACAGAATGTCTTTATTTTGTCTCTGTAATTTGCAATTGCTTATGTTAACTTTGACATCTAATGCATGGGAGCTAAATCTGAGCAAGGACTTCTGATTTGCAAGTCATAATCTAGGTGTTTGAAGGCATGCATGCTTTTAAAGCCAAAATTTAATTTGTTGACAGGAGTAAATTCTCGTTTGTTAAGGCTCTGAAATGGTAAGTACATACAGTAATCTCCCTTAACAATCTATGGCTTTGCTGTCAGAAAATGTACCAGTTCAGATCCAAAGCAGTAAAATGAAAATACTGATTGACTGGCTGCTTAGAAAAAAGAAGGGAAACAAAAGACCATCACTTGAGTGCATTAGAACTCCATCCAAATGTAAATGAATTTTGTGATGGTGATGTGGAGAGGATATGAATCTTATAAAATAGACCTTCCTAGTGGTTTGGTAAGCAAATTGAAAATTCCACAGTTCCTTCACTGAATATATTTTTGAAAATCACAGCCAGGAGAAAATGTTGGGGGTTGCCTATTCATATATTTCCTGCACATATTTAGTCAAATAGATGTTTTATTTATCTAAACTTCTCAGTCTATGGAGAGCTTTTTTTTTTTACATATTCTCCAGAGTCTTATTTTTTTCTGATGTATATAATATAGTAATTAAGTCTATTTTAAAAATGTTAATATTGAACTTTAATAAGCTTCTGTTTCTACTCCTATAAATTTAGTTTATATATTATTTTTATTATGTTGATTTTTCTGGACACTTATTTCATGCAGGACTAAAAGAAGGGAACAAGAACCTTATTTTTCACCCTTATTAAAGGCATATTGTTTCACGCCCTCCAAAATGATGTCACACCCTGGGTTTCCCTCCTAAGACTTCCATGAGTTAGTAGAATTTTTTTCATGAAGTTTCCTGTCTCTCACTGTATGCCTCATCAATCAAAACTTACCTGATACCACGAGTCCGAGTCACTCAAAGTCTCACTAAGTAGCTAGTTAAAAGTTTATTCTTGACTTTTTCAATTTCTTTTATCTCCACAGACATCTCCTTTCTTCACCTGACCTCATCTCTTGCTTGGACCACTGAAGCAGAAGCAGGCTTCTAGCAGCCTCTCTGTTGCCACCATCTTTCCTTTCCATCCATTCTCCAAAAAGCAACCTAAGCGATCATCCCAAGGCCCACAAGGCCCTGTATGAGCAACGTTTGCCTGCCTCTTCAACTACAAAGGTATAATTCCTGAAATATTAAAAAAATTTACAGTGAGTATGTGTCAACCATTTATTTAACTCATTAATGAGGAAACCCATGGGGTAATAAAGTTGATTTAAAGAAATAAGTAAGACACAAATACATTTAAGATGAATAGAAAACTAAAAGCAAAGAAAGCAGGAATAAGAATGAAAAGTTAGTTAACCAAATGAAAATGTTGGTTATATACTACAGAGAAATTTAAAATGTAGCCTTTGTGATTATCTGCTCTACTAACCAAAAACCAGTTTATCCATTTTCTACAAATTAATATCTAACTCTACAAAGATGTAAAATGCCTGGGCTTTAATTGATGGATAATGGTAAGTGAGTAACAGTCCCCAAGAATCAGATGATTCTTGGGCAGCTTGCTAGATCACGCCCTAGATGACTGAGAACATTACAGTCTTCTTTATGCCTTATATTCTTAATTATCAAAACTCACAGCTCTCTACCCTTTGGTCACCAGGGCTCTCACTACATTGCTCTCTTTTCCACTTCTTTAGGCTTTTATACCTATTACTCCCTGTGTCTGAAATGTTTACTTAATTTCTCAGATCAAACCTCTCAGGTAGTCCTTCTTTCAATAGCTTCTTTCAAGAGAGAGGGATTTAGCTATCCCATAGCTTATTAGCTTATTATTTAGCTATCTCACCCCTTACCCACGGCTCATTCATCCTGTAGATCATCATCGTTTTTCTTTATTCTTCAGCAGTGTTCAAAATCTGCATGTATGTATATATATGTATTTATTTATTTTCTTACTAACATGTAAGCTATATGAGGCCAGAGCATCATCTCTCTGTTCATTAATGTATTTCCCTTCCAAGAACAATTACTACTCATGGTAAGTGCTTGATAATTACATGTTAAATGAATGAATGTCTAAAGATTGTCATAGTACACTTTTTAAGAGTTTGAGATTTTATTCAAATTGTATCTGAATAAGGGCTGCCAATATATTTGTTCAAAGAAGGCATACCAGCATTCGATTTACTGGAAATAGAGGAGTTGTCTGCCTGGATATTTGTATGTCATTTCAAGATTTGCAAAACAGAAATCTGGAAAAACCTTTTTTTGGGAGACTGATTCCTAAGCACAAGGTGCTGTAGTGATCTATCACACATTCTGATCAGGATCAATAAAGAATGCATAATTACTTAGACTAGGATGAAAGGTTTGCATAGTCTGCAAAGCTTAGGTAAGAGCTGCACTAGCAATGAAAGAGTTTTAAAGTTCAAGGCTGCTTAAGGGACTTTGTCAACATCCTACTGATTTTTTAAATGAATTTCAGTATCTAATTTGAAGATATCAAGGCACTTCTGTAATAAATTTTGGTAAAACATGATAAAACCTGAAGAGTCTGTTACAAAGTTTCCTCTGTTTGCTGTTCATAACCTTGCCTCACGCAAGTTCAGATGGATAGATAACATCTGAATAACTCACAAGCCTTAGTGAGAATCTAGTTGCTCCTTATGACATTGTTGCTGAGAAAGAACACACAGGAAAATACATCACATACTCATATCCCTGCTCCCACATAGACTGTGGGGTGTCTGACCTAGTGTAAAAGATGGAAATAAATAATTGCATGATCTCTCTCAAGGATACTTTATTTTCAATTAGCAGTACCTAACACAAAATAAGAGGATGCAAAAGAAAAAAAATTAGTTTTACCTCTTAAAACTATTGGACTAGACTAACCTGGAGTTAACTCTAACCCTAAAGCTAAAAGAAGGCATGGGGTGCTCAGAAGCAGGTGAAGAATCCTAAAGGAAAGTCTGTGAGCATCTTCTACCTGAGAGGTGTTGGCCAATGAAAGACCCAACTTTCACTGTCTGATTCTCAATTCTTCTAAAAACTGTTGTTGGGGTAGCTGTTTTGGTTAGCTGATTAGTTGATTCAGAAAAACAATCATTCTAGTTTCACTGAATTGGCTCGATGTTTCACCAAATGGGTAAATCTGGTAGATATTTTGGTGCCTAGGGACAAACTTCAAATATAAAGAAAGTTGTATGGCATAGTTGAAATGGGGCTAGACTAAGGTCTGGGATACCTAGATTATTGTCCTAGTTTTGATACTGACTAGATCTATAATTATTTTACTGTCAATTCATGTCTCTGGCCCAGAGTTTTACAATCTGTGCAATAATGACAAATGATCCCTGTGGCACTATAAGTTCACAAGTTTTTTTCATATGCACTAATTTATTTGATATACATAAAAATCCCAGAAATAAATATGACATACATAATTATTATTCCCCATGTTATAGATGAGAAAACTAGGGGTTCTGCTTCTGATTATAACTGAGTAGTTCCTACTAAAGCAACTCTTCTGCAAATAGAAAGTATACACTCTAAGCAAAATGTTAAAAAAAAAAACAGCTATCCAAAGGCACTAGGCCTTATCTGATAACAAGCTGATCCTGGAAGAAGATGAACACTTGCATGACAGAAACAGCATAAGAGGAGTTTCCCACCTTTTATGGCTTTCAGCCTGAGGTGAGACTTCAGACTAAATCAGGGGCAACAACTAAGACTCAAATAGAAGCCTATCATCTTACTGGCTTAAAGACAGAGTACAGATCCAGTGCAGCCATAGAAGCTGAAAAGTGAAGGAGAAAATCCTGGAAAAAGAAAGTTAGACAGGGAGAGCTCCAAATTCTGTGTCTGCCCAAATGTCTGGTAAATTCCAGAGTTATGCATGCATGAGACAGACTCTAAGCACTACAGCTTAGGCTAAAAAAACTGAACTGAATTTTCAGTTGTTGACCATTGCAAGGGAGACAGAGTTTGAAGATCGAGATTTGCCTAATTAACTGCCTGGTTAAAAAAGCAATGAAACAAAAATTTATAATCTTCAGAGTAATATAAGAGAATTTGCAGTCTTTTCATTGGATAATTTGCAATGTCCAAGACATAATCCTAAATTACTTTACACATGAAAAAACAGAAAATGTTATCCACAGGAGAAAAAGATTTTATAAATAAGGAAAGTAACATAAAGTAATGTAATTTAGCTAAGGTTTGATAGCTAGTGAAAACCAGTGCCAAACCTTGAAATCTGGTCTTCTAACTCTAAATCCCACTTTCTTTTCACTTCTTTAAATCTGTTCCATCTCTAAAATTTTATGTCAGTGTGATATATTTCTTCCAATTCAATAAAAATATCTTGCTCTGATTAAAGCTGGTCAAAAAAGTACTAATCATTAATACTGTTACTGTAAAAGCATATTTCAAAATACTCATTTTATGTGTTCTCCCCAAATTCTGTCCATTGTGTAACCATTTATCTTCTTTGCCTTGCTAATTGCAGTCCAGTTTTGTTCAGTCTGGGATATCATCCAACTAAATGCTGTACTAACTTTCCTAGCCTCCTATGCAGTTATGGGGTGCCATGTAGCCCAGTTCTAGAAATAAAGACATAAATAGAAATCGGTTATTTATGAAACTTTTACTGACACTGTTCTCACTCACTTACTGCATTGAAAATAGACATTACTTCTGGTCTACAAAAGGAACAGTCTTTTAACCATGATGTAAAACACCTGGGTAGAGCTAGAATATAAAAATTCTTAGTCTCTAATATCAAATCTAAGCATGTGAATCAATGACAGCAAATGCCTTCCTCTAGACTGTTTGTTATGTGAGGTAAACAAAACCTAATTTGCTTCATTGACTGTAATGAAGAATTCTGTTGCTTGCAGCCAGATACATTCCAAATTGACAACTTCATAAGACAGATAAAACATGTATGGTCTCCTGCTTGAATCCTTGAAAGTCACCGTTCCTTTGTACTATATAAATCTAAGTATTATCTGCTTTAAGATGAGCTGTAGCATTTCATGGGCAAAACCAGAAACATTATATTAAATGTTCATATATTTTATAAGACCTATGTTTATTTTAGCATGTTAAAATGTGTGTGTGTGGGCTTGGCAGGTAGGGGGAGTATTGCTTAAAATGACAATGAACTACCACCACACACTAATTAGAATGTCTAAAAATTTTTTAAAACTTGGTAATACAAATTGCTGTCAATAATGAAGACAACAGAAACTGTGATTCATTCCTGGTGGGAATGCAAAATGGTACCACCACTTTAGAACACAGTTTTATAGTTTTTTATGATGCTAACCATACAGTCTTACTATACAATCTTGCAGTTGCACTCTTAGATATACATCCAACTGATTTGAAAGCTATGTCTGCCCAAAAACCTGCATGTGAATGTTTATAGCAGCTTTTTCCCTAATCACCAAAAAGTGGAAGCAGCCAAGATGACCTTCAATGGGTAAATAAACTGATACATCCATACAATGGGATATTATCCAGTGATAAAAAGGAATGAGCTATTAGGCCACATAAAAACATAAATGAATATTAAATGCATGTGGCAAAGCAAAAGAAGCCAATCTGAAAAGGCTGCATACTATGTGACCCCATTTACAGAACCTTTTATCACTAAGTCTTTTTTTTTTTTTTTTGAGACAAGAGTTTCACTGGTGTTGCCCAGGCTGGAGTACAATGGCGTGGTCTCGGCTCACTGCAACCTCCGCCTCCTGGGTACAAGCCATTCTCCTGCCTGAGCCTCCTGAGTAGTTGGGATTACGGGTACCTGCCACCACACCCAGCTAATTTTTTGTGTGTTTTTAGTAAAGATGATGTTTCACCATGTTGGCCAGGCTGGTCTCGAACTCCTGACCTCAGGAGATCCACCTACCTCGGCCTCCCAAAGTGCTGAGATTACAGGCACGAGCCACCGTGCCTGGCCCACAAAGTCAATTTTAATTTATACAAATTTAAAAAATAAATTAGGAAGTTGATGGATCCAGGGTAGAATGCTGAATGTGACAAAAGAACATAACTTTATTACAAATGTATGAAACTGCCAGACTAAGGAAGGTAGTGGGGAAAAGTGCTGACCGAGGTAATTGGAAATGAGTGGAGACTGTAAGACTAAAAGCAAAATAGATTGTATGTAAGAGCTGTATTCTACTTGATAAAGTTTTAATCCATGGTAGTACAGGTTAACAATTCTGAAATTCTTATAATGTATATTGGAATTGAACAAATAAGTAAACAGATGGCAGAGAGAGAGAGAGAGAGAGAGAGAGCCAGATAAACAAAGAATAAGCTACAATGATTCATGTAGCAATGGATTCCAGTTGGAAATACCAGCATGAACTCATGGTTAGCTTAATATAAATATATATGGATACGTAAAGAAATTCCTATAGAAGTATGTATATATACAAGTTAATGTGCACAAATATATTTTCTTTCTCTACCAGCTGATAGGGTCTCGTGGCAAGAGCAAATCCAGCACCCATTTTTAGTTTTTAATACCATCTTCCTATGAATAGAAACAGAGCTCCATGGAGAAATGGCTAATTCTAGGTCTGAAGCAGCCAATATGTGTGATGGGCCTGGAACGTATTGTGGTGGCAAGTCCTCAAAAAATAAAATAAATTGATGGGGACATATCAAAGGGACCTCAGAGCAACTGAAGGAGCTCCCAGTGACCAAAGCTGGAATAATTTAAGAAACAAAATCAATGGCTTCAAGTCAGATTATAATCCAAATATAAAATATCTATGAGTTCATATTGATATAAGTAAATGACTGAATGAATGAACAGAGGACAATAGACATATCTTCTATGTAGCTATTCCCCTCTCAGGGAGGTAAAGCAAATGTCCCACACATTAAGTAGGGGTTGCACAGAGTGACTTTCTTCTAAAATCGTACAGTATGTAAACGGGGAAAAAGAAATAACTCTATAGTGGAGAAATCTGGCAGTCACTACTCAGCAGAGTCATCCAGGTTAATATCATCAGTGAGAAGTCATGTTGATAGCATGCACCTTGATCAGAATGATGATCAGAGGTGATCAGAATGGTGCTTCACCTCTGTGCTCTTTTTCCTGAGAACCCATAGCTCCATTTTAATCATGACAAAAACATCAGACAAACCCAAGTTGAGAGACATTCTGCATAATTCCTAGCCAGTACTATTCAAAATTGTCAAGATGATCAAAAAAGTCTGATAAAAAAAGAAAATCTGAGAAACTGTCACAATCTAGAGGAGGCTAAGGAGACTTGTCAACTAAATGTAATATTGTATTCTGGATAGGATCCTGAAACAGAAAAAAAAATTAGGTAAAAACTAAGGAAACCAAATAATGTATGGACTTTAATTTAAAAGATCTATATGTTGGCTTACTAGTGACAAATGTCTTATACCAGTGCAAGATGTGGACAATAGTAGAAACTTGGTGTGGGGTATAGAGGAACAGTCTGTACAATCTTTAGAACTCTTTTGTAAATTCAAAAATATTCTAAAAAATGTTTATTTAAAAGTGCATGTGTGTGGAGAGGGGAAGCACTTCTTAAAATCTAGGTAATACAGTGTTTAGGGTTTTGTTAGGTCCTGTTGTTTTGCTAAAGAGAAGTAGTTGGTTCAGAACTTGTTAAATGATCATCAGTCAGCACTTTGATATCTTATATCTTCTCAGGAAACTGTTTTTGTATTTCTTCCAATTTGTCACGTCAATAATCCCAAGAGCAGGACTAATTTGCCTTGTGTTCAGGTAGACAGAATTAGAAACATGATCAATGTGGTGGTTACTGAAATAAAACTTGACCTTTTCTCACAATCACAGACTTTTCTCTTGACTTGTGAAGAGATATTTCCCCAAGAAATAAAAGAACTTTTATACTTCATAAAATAAAAAGAGGAAATAGGCCAGGCGCAGTGACTCACTCCTATAATCCCAGCACTTTGGGAGGCCGAGGCAGGTGGATCATGAAGTTAGGAGTTCAAGACCAGCTTGGCTAAGATGGTGAAAACCTGTCTCTACTAAAAATGCAAAAATTAGCCAGGTGTGGTGGCAGGCCCCTGTAATCCCAGCTACTCGGGAAGCTGAGGTAGGAGAAGTGCTTGAACCTGGAGGGCAGATGTTGCAATGAACGGAGATCACACCACTGCACTCCAGCCTGGGCGACAAAGACTCTGTCTCAAAAAAAAAAAAAAAAAAAAAGTGGAAATAAAACTTTTAAATCATTTTAATAAAAAAATAAGCTATTGAATGCAATTCAGCATTTTAAAATGTTTGGAATTCAAGTAATCTTTGTAGCAAAATTGATAAAAGCAAAAATAAGAACTGAAAAGCATGCCAAAAATTGGGGAGATATAAATACTATAGCACCAAGCAGGGAATCTGCTTAATATGACAATGAATGCTCCAAAAGCCTGTATTTCTTCTACTTCTTTCCTCTTCCTTACAATTTCTTTCTTTTTCACCTCATGGTTTCCATTAGGAAGTAGTCTAATTTGAAGTCTAATACCTTAGCATCTAGTAGCGGTTTGCAAAATACAAAGTTAAGGTGGTAGGACACAAAAATGAGCTGTTTTACTTTGTGTTCATGCTTTTGGTAAGAGCACTACTGTAGAACCAGAGAGTTATTATAGAAAGTCTCAACTATTCCATATCTATTTGCTATCAAGACAGTGTTGTGTGCATACACATGCACATGCATGCACTTACACATGCACATGCCATACTGCAAACACACACACACACACCACACTGCTCATGTGTGTCAACAGGCTAGCTGCAGGTACTCAGTATGCTGAGGGCACAAAAGGGAATGGACAGTTGCATTTCATTCAGAGTCAGCTAAGTGGTGTATATAGGATACATTTATCAGATTTCTGTGCCAATTGTTTGCTGAGACTTTGAGAGAATAGAGCACATGACAGTTAAGTTTTAGTGTAAGAAAGTGTGATTGTTGTAAGCAGGCTTAGGGACCATAAGGAATTGCCCAAGAGGGAAATTCGGGGTATGAAGTTAGCATGAGAATCCCTGAATATTCAGGGGGCAGCAGTACAAGCCTTTATAACAAATGTCAACAAGTGAAAAGCAGACACTTAGAATTAAATGCCACAAAGGCAAACATTCCATTTTCCATTTTTTTAAAGAAAAACTTGAGGGTGGTCTTGTAGACAGAGTAACTGATTTCAAGACAAGAATAGGATATTTTACCTTCCTTTGTCTAATATACGGCACAGAGAAAATGCCATTGCACCAGTAGTCAAGGAGCTGCTTCTAGTTTCAGTTCTGCCTCTAGTTTAACTTGTAACCTTGGAGAAAGCATCTTAATATTCTGACCTTAGTTTTCATTTTTTAAATAAAGACATTAGACTAGATGCTCTGTAAGTCCCTTCGAAATCTATTTTTCTGAGGCTAGGAGGTTGATGTAACCATGTGATCAGATTTTTCAGATAGTTTCCCCAGAAAATTGGCACACGAAGAAAATGACTTTAGATATTCAGAATTCTGAATCTGCAAATAAATAGATACATTTTAACATTTTGTCATTCCCATGCCCATTTTCCTCTATTTTCTTGTTGTAAATACAAAGATTATTTTCCACCAAAATGTTTCTCTTTTTCTCCAGTTAGTACATAGCTTCCCCTTTCCTTCATTCTTTGCTCCTAGCCCCAGAAAATGGAGTTGATGCCAGTTAAGATATTTGCAGGTTTTAGTCCAGACTCCAAGGCTTGAGGGCTCCAAGCAGTGGGGGACATTCCTATTTCTAGTGGCTTGGACTTACTCTGCTTCCTATTCATTGCACATATATTATCCTCAGAAGATTTTTGGAAGATCCCTTATTGGTCTCTAGGCCAGTTTGACCCCTTGGAAATATTCAGGATCATGCATTCCAACTTCTTGGAAGTATTTTTACAGCTAAATTGTGCTTTTGACTCTGTGACACTTTGAGTTTAGAATCTAAGACTGTTTAAGTGAGTAAGTTATGCATGGGACATGTTTTCCAGTTTCACACTTCTGTGCAGATCCATGACCATGTCAGCAGTAATGTCCTTCCTGACTGTGTTGGGGGCTTCTGAGGACAGTGAGCAGCCTGGCAAGCTGTTGGTCTTTCTCTGCCTGTTGTCTGTCAGCCTTGTCGCTGGAACATGGATAAGCATTGACAGAAATATTCTTTTTCACGAGAAACAGCTATTCAAAAGAAGAGGGAGAGCATTTCTACACATCAGCCATTTCAGGGATTTTTCGATGACAGTTTGTTGAGTAGGATGTGGGTGATGTATTATATGAAGCTCATAACCACCAAGTTTTCAACTGACAAATTAACTAGAGGATTTTCTCAGTCATTAACTGCTTGACAGGTTGAGAGTGCAAACTGCTTTAGACTGATTTTTGCTGACAGACTCCTTAAGCTGTGACACATCATGTCTCTAATGTCTTCATTCTCGTATAAAATGTTCATGTAAAATCCATACAAATGAAATGGCTTTATATGAAGAAATAGTAATATTTCAGCAGTCAACTTAAAAAGTACCTTTTTTTATTTTGTATTTTTTTTTTTTGAGACAGAGTCTCGCTCTGTCGCACCGGCTGGAGTGCAGTGGCGCGATCTCGGCTCACTGCAAGCTCTGCCTCCTGGGGGTCATGCCATTCTCCTGCCTCAGCCTCCCGAGTAGCTGGGACTACAGGCGCCCACCACCGCACCCGGCTAATTTTTTCTATTTTTAGTAGAGATGGGGTTTCACCATGTTAGCCAGGATGGTCTCGATCTCCTGACCTCATGATCTGTCCACCTTGGCCTCCCAAAGTGCTGGGATTACAGGCGTGAGCCACCACGCCCGGCCAAAAACCACCTTTGTATATTACATATGGAATTATTTTAAAAACAAGGACAAGGAAATCTACTAATTAAGCAAAATATATCCCTCATTTCCATAAGGGCAAGCATGGAATTTTAAATGATAAAATCATTGAGAGACCAAAACCTGGTGATTGATCTCTATCATTTATACCCCACATCTAATGATTAGTGATCAAAAACAAAATTAGACAGCCTTTTAGTTTTCTTATTGTTTTTAAATTCTCTACAGACAATGCAACCCTTAGTGCCTGTACCTGAGAAGTCTTCTCTTACCCTTCTTCCTATCATTGGTATACCATGAGTCATGGAAGAGGCATAATTTTGAGAAATAGCATAATTAAGGTATACCCTTCTATTATAGGTATAATGGTTCGTAACACATTGTTTAACAAAGAACTCAATTTTGCAAAAGAAATAGTTGGAGTACCTCCTCCATTTTCAAGGATATCTTAGAGAAATCCATCTGTGTCAGTGAAGCTGATTGAGCTCCTCATCCCTGAGCTGTTTCTTGCCTTCACTGGCACACACCTTGACTCTCCACTATTTAACACAAATTTTTTCTCCTTTATCTACTGTCTATTTCTCTGGGCTTCAGGATTTCTTTGTCTCATACTCCTACTGTTTCCTTTCTTTGCCTGCATTTCCTCTAAGATAAGATAAGGATATAAACTCCTTCATGGCTAGAGACTTTGATTATTCGTTTGTACCCTCACTGCCTTATTTAGTAACAGACCATTACTGGGTTCCTATCACGTGGCTGTTGTAATGTTAGGCCCTTTATATTTATTATCTGTTAATTTTTTCAGTCATCAGAAAGAGCAGGCTTAATTATCCCAATTAAAGATTGAAAACCAAGATTCAGAGAGATTAAGAAACATTCTCAAAGTCAACCAACCAGTAGGAGCTTGGATTAGAATGCAGGTGGATGTGACTCCAGTGATCAATTTTTTAAGTTCAAGGATTTATGTATCAGTTTTCTATGTAGTCTGATAATATGTAACATTATATATTATCAAGCATTTACTATGCTCTAGTCATGGTCTTAAGTGTCTATTACATGTATATTATTCTACTTAATTCTCATAGCAATTGCCTGCCATAGGTATGAATACTTTGTTGAAGAAGTTAAGTGACTTTCCTATGGTCACACAGGCAGAAAGTGGCAATGCTTCAGAGCATTGCTCTGCAATCATGTGCCACAGGATGCTAAGTCTTGGGCCAGTATTCCAGAGTAAATTTCATGTACAAAACTAGACATGATCATGTACAACACTGACTGCTGTCATCAATAAGGAATAAGAGACAAATGACAACTGCAAATTCATAAATCATGGTTTTAAAGAAAATTTGTCCTTTCTATTTTAGTTTGTTTCCAAAATGGCCCTAGCTCTATCCACAATGTGTTTATCAGGTGACTGGCTAGGTCTGGTTCATGAAGGGGTGAAAAAACAGGATTTTGTAATAGCCAAGTGCATTTGAATACCAAATGTGGGTTCTTCCAAGTCAGTCATTAGTTAATTGGTCTTTCCCTACCTAGTAATCTGGTCTAGTGTTTCCATCTACATTTAAATAACGCTACTTGTCCTGATGCTTTCAGTAGATGCTGCTATCCTATGATTATAAGGAAGCATTTATACATTTTTAAATAAATTGTACATTTATAAAATTTTGAGTAAGAGGCTATAACTGTAGACATTGCAGCAAGAACAAATGCTTTTGGAAGCTAAATCTCATTGATTTAATGTAAAAGTGTTAAGAGATAGGCATAAAGAAAATAACATTCCATTCTAAAACATTCCGAAATCAAACTTGTTGAGTATGTTATCTGTGGGTTTCTTTGAACAACAATGTATTTTACAAAATAGAATTAAAATCCAAATTGACACATGTATTTCTTCATGAAGAAAATGCTTGGTACTACTCCACATTTTGCCCCAAATGTTATTTTTTTTTTAACTTGGCAGCTGAATAGTTTAAAATCTTTCTAGTCAAATTGGGCTAGTATTAAATTATGCATGGGCTTAACCAAACACAGTTCATGTGTATGATACTTTCTGTTAGTGGAGATCTGAATGGTGGGAAGCCTTCCAAAATGCTTAATCAGAGAGTAATCACCCACACTAAAAGATGCTGGAGTTTCACGTGGTGGTAATGTTTCACACAGAGCTGCACAGGGCTGAGCTGCAAGTCATCACCACCCACACAGCTCATTCCAGCTCTGTTCATTGCTGCCCAGTCCATTTATGGGCAAGCCCTTCTCACGGCTCTTGGGAAGTAGTCACACACCATTGATTCTCACTACTGGAGATTCTCCTGGAATCCATCTAGACACATCTGGGTTCGAATCCTGACTCTAGTAGTTAGCAATTCTCAGACCTTGAGCAAGTCATTTAGCCTCTCTAATCCAGTATCTTCCCCCATTAAGGGAAGACAAGAATACTTACATGATTATCGTAAAGATTAACTATTTAGCACAGTGCTGGATGAGTAGCACATGCTCAATAACATAGATGATATTATTGCCAACAGCAGAATTCCTATTTAATCCAAGGAATTGCAATATTGTTCTATTATTAAATATCATTTGAGAAGAAGATTCCACACATTTCTGGGTAACTCATCTTCATTTTTAATTTATGTATACATTTGTTTTCTCCTGCCATATTAAAGATCTAATATGAATTATCATCACACCATGAGGAAACCTCAAAGGCTAATTCCTTATTAAAAGTAAAACATTAAGGCATGTTCCATAAAAAAATCTTCAGATAGTTCTTAAATACCCACAAGCAATTCACTGAAGAGTTGGACTAACAATGTTCTCAGGATCTGGATGGTATGCCTGTGACATATAGAGCTGAAGAGGCATGTCACGAATAAACACAGTTGCCTAAGTACTGACTGTGTGTCAGTCTGTGCACCCAATAAACTAGGCACAAAAATATACTAGGCACAATTATCGAGGCTGCTGGGCTGGCTGGGAAATGTGTAACTAATGTTTAGATTGTAACAAATTTATTATTTTAGTGAATACTCACATCTAATCTTTCTTCTCCCTCTGTTTTTGGTAGCCCCTTCTATTTCCTCCTAGAGATTCCATCAGCCTCCTACTCTCAAGCTACTCAGGGCCTTGGAGGAATTTCCTTTTGGCTGTTCTTGTCCCCATGTATTAGCCTGCTATCATGCTGCTAATAAAGACATACCTGAGACTGGGTAATTTGTAAAGGAAAGAGGTTTAATTGACTCACAGTTCTGCAGGGCTGGGGAGACCTCAGCAAACTTACAATCATGGCAGAAGGGGAAACAAACACGTCTTACATGGTGACAAACAACAGGGCTTGTATAGGGGAACTCCCCTTTGTAAAACTATCAGAATTTGTGAGACTTATTCACTATCACAAGAACAGCATGGGAAAGACCCGCCCCCATGATTCAATTACCTCCCACCGGGTTCCTTCCTTAAAGGCAGGGCTGGGACACTTCCATGAAACTGGCTGACAAATGCCTATGGATCTAAAACATTAGATTTAATTTCCAATGGTGAATTTCTAACTCTTCAGGAGACCAGGCAAACAGCCATTTATACTCTGATCCTAAGGAGAATCCATTCCTCCTTATAGATCCCCATAGATGTGGTACCACAAAGACTGCTTTTCCTTAGATACAATTGAAGGCCAAGATAAAGCTGATTAAAATGGACTAAGTATTTAAGACTCTTCTTGTCGAAAACCAATCAATTATTAAAGTTATCTTTCTCTGAGAATATTATGATGCTAAAGACTACCCATTTAGTAAAAATGCCTTAAAATTTGATTATTATGGTTGTTTCCAGCTATAGCTATATATCTCTCTGTAGAGAAGATAGACAAGACTAAAGAAGAGAAACACTTGTCATTCTGGCACTGTAATTGGAATTTGAAGGACTAGGACTCCTGTACTTGGAGCCAAGAATAGTCTTAGTGTGTGAACTTGTAATTTTTTGTCTTATCCTTAGCTGGTATACTTGAGTGAAAATCTTGTTCAAGTAATGGACTCAGAGTTCTTGCCCTGTGCAATAGGAACTTTCCAGTTGGCAGAGCTCTTTAAGGAGAGTTATTTACTTTCCAGATCCCCTGTGGTTATCATGTGTTTTTGCCCACAACGTTCATCAAAAAAGCAAAACAAACCCACAAAACACTTGCACTATTTTATAAAGCTATAAAGCTGACAGATAGGAAAAGAGAAAGGCAAGGTTTAGAAATGTTCTAACTCAGTGACAATCAAACTTTTATACTCATAAACCCCCTAAAAGAATTTTTGAAAATATTCACACATTTTTTAGACATGTGAATATTTTTGTCATAAATTTTTGTCATAAGTTTAAATAAATACAGAGTATAATTTCCTATATGTTGCAAATATTGACATTTAAAAATAAAATATCATTCTTTTTATGTATCCAGTAGAATTTAAATGCTACAGACATTTCATACCCAACAACATCCTTTAAAATATACACGAACAAACTTTTTAACAATCAGACATTCTGCAATATCTGTATGTATCTTTGAAATTGGATTTCCATTCCATTTCCCACATAGAATTTTATTCTAATATAGTATGACTTTATGTTTTAAAATCTTTTATTGATCACCTTCTCATACATTTCTGTAATTATGCACATACACAGTTAATTTTTCAATTTGTCATCATGAGGTTATAAGAATTAAAATGTTTTGCTTGATGAATGATCATTACAATCATTAATATATAATCAAAACAATATAGATGATATTATTACTAAGCAGAAAAAGTAAAATTTTGTTTTAAATATATCTCTTGAAACAAATGGAGTATGCTGTTTGTAGTTGTTGATTTATCCCTTGGTTTGGTGCCCTGGAGATTTGTACCCTTCACATAAGGTGCCATGTAAGATTCCTGACTAGTGTGGGTAGGCCTATTTCTTACAAAGTGGAAAAAGAGCTGTTGTGAAAGGTGGTGGGGAAGAGGAGGGACGATGAGTAAATTTTAGGAAAGAAAATACATAAAACACATGATATGTATCTTTGTAAAACTCTTCATGACTGCCTGCTACTTGGAAGGTCTTCGAGAACACACAGGGCTACTCGTATCTGCCAGTTTGAAGACCACTGCTCCTGTTCACAAAGAACTGCTCATTTTATAAAGGAGAACTTGAGGCCCAGAGAAATGAGCTAGGAAATGTGTTCAAGTTTCAAACAGTGAATAAGCAGCATGTCTGGGGCTCAAGTTGAAAGTCTGTAAGCATGTATCTCAGCATCCTTTATTCTATTCCACAAGAATAGCATGGTCATTCTGCCAGCAAGAGACCACTTACTTTTATCTTTGTGCTCATGCCCAGGTCTAGAATCACATTTTCACATTACCCAGGCAGTATTACTTGGAAACAAGACGATCTGACCGCTAGTTCTCTGCCATGATGTTCCATTGATGGTGTTATGGGATTTAATTTGTCTTCTGTTTTAGACCTTTGATCCTTTAGTCTCCAAATATTCTGAAACTGATGTTTTCCCTGCAAGAGCTGGTATTTCCTACCATTCTTACTTTTTTTTTTTTAAAGGGAGGAGCATTTTCATACTAAAAAGCTCAACTATACTACTGCAGGCTACATGAAACTCTCAATCGGCCTGGACAATCTATCCTTCTGAAAAACTGCTAAATTGTAACCACTATTATAAAAATAAACCCCAAAACTGCACAACAGACTGAAACTGATTTGTGATTTTCCTGAAACTGATTTGTAACCTATCTGATATATTGTAAAAGTCACTTCTTTCCATCAAGCTACTATACTTACATTAATGCAACTGAAAACATCAGCTTTTACAACAGTTATTACAAACATTAAGTTTGCAATCAATAAACTCAGTTGGACCTTTTCCATGAACTTTTATCAGGCCAGATCTCTATCATTTCTGTTTATGTAGCTAATTAAAGAAAAAACCCCAAAATTGCAAAGACCTTATTTCACATTTTTTCCTATTAAATTTTATATTATCTTCAGGGCACTGTGATACATATTCTATGATTTGGAGCTATTTATTGCTCGTGTTAATTTTCAGATATTGCATTTTATTTTACTAGTTAGATACTTTGGTGAATTTTCTGTTTTAAGAATTGGCTAAAATTAATGATTTTCATGTGCACTGAAAGGATGTTGACATGGACGTTAGAGGTCTGAGAAACACAGCCCTGATGCCTGCCTGCCCTAAAATAACATAGAAGAATATCATTTACCATGGTGTCTTTAGGATGCTGAGATTTTCCCTGTCTGGAGTTTCAGAATAGCTTGTAACTTCAGGCAAACAGAGTTTCTTCCCATTTTTCTCAGTATCACTTTAACTCCCTTTTAACATGGACTTAAAATTCCCAGAAATAATAGCTCCCTTCTTGGCTTTACCCTTCATTTACTCCTTTTTGAGGAAATTGGAAGTGTAGCTGAATGCAGTTTAAGCTTTTCCACCATTCTCTCTGGTGCAGAAGTTCTCAAAGTCCCTGACACTTTCATAGG
Organism: Pan paniscus; assembly: GCF_029289425.2. Lineage (NCBI taxonomy): Eukaryota > Metazoa > Chordata > Mammalia > Primates > Hominidae > Pan > Pan paniscus. The sequence continues at coordinate 109,275,337 of NC_073253.2, forward strand.
GGGCTTGTGAGGCCAAACCTACTTTTATTAATATGTTATCATTAATAATATTAAGATATTATTTGCCATTTTCACCATGCTGACATTTGCTCTGATGGTACAAAGAACTGAAGTAGCACCTGTGGTTTCCGTCATGCCATTCACTCATAGACAACATACCAGCTTCATTTGAGAAGGTTTTTGATAAAGCAATAAAAATTATAAAGTATATTAAATTACAAGAAGAACACACTTTTTAATGACATTCTGTGTGACAACAATGAGAAAAACTCATGATATCGTTTGGCTGTGTCCCCACCCAAATCTCATCTTGAATTGTAGTTCCCATAATCCCCATGTGTTGTCAGAGGGACCTCCTGGGAGGTAACTGAGTCAAGGGGGTCATTACCCTCATGCAGTCCTCCTGATAATGAGTTCTCACGAGATCTGATGGTTTTTATAAGCATATGGCATTTCCCCTGCTGGCACTCACTGTCTCTCCTGCCACCCTGTGAAGAGGTGCCTTCTGCCGTAATTGTAAGTTTCCTGAGGCCTCCCCAGCCATGTGGAACTGAGTCAATTAAACCTCTTTTCTTTATAAATTACCTAGTCTCAAGTATTTCTTCATAGCAGTGTGAGAATGGACTAATACAACTCATAAAGCACTTGTGAGCAGGATGGTTGTCTGAAGAAAAAGCACTTGTGTGATTGCAATGCAAGCTGAATGAACTGCATTTTGCAAGAAACAACATTTTTATTTTAAAAGACACTGATATGCTAACTATGGCTATTAAGACTGTGATATTTAATAGATATTTTCATGAAAATAATTGAAGTGAGCCTGTCATGTTAAAAAAAAAACTGACAGCATAGATTGACAATTAGAAAACTGGAAATTTCAAGTGAAATTTAGAATTTTGGAAAACTGTGGTGTCACTCTAAGTTTGACAGCTTCCCAGTTTGTAAAGACTTTTCCGATGAGATCAGAGGTGATGATAATTATGTGATTTTTTTATAATGCTGAATGAAATGTGTCAATATTGAAAAGATCCGTGTAATTATTAAACTGTTATATTTTCAATGACCAAAGCATAATTTTATGAATTCATGGCTGCATAAAAAAAGCAAACTGTGAGATTCACTAAAGAATTTTAATGAAACAAAGTACAAAATGCTCATTGATATGGGTTTAGATTCCAATTGCAACTATTATTTGAGAAACTAGCACTTGTTGAATTCTAATGTAGTATCAAAGAAGAATATCCAGAGTTGTCTGAAGAGATAATTAAAATACTACTTTCTTTTCCAACTACATATGTGTGAGAGGCCAAGTTTACTTTAGCTACTTCAATAAAAGTAGCATATTAAAACAAACTGAATGCAGAAGCAGACATAAGCATCCCAGTGCCTCCTATGAAGTTAAACATTATGTAGATTTACAAAATTGTAAAACAATGCCACTCTTCTTGCTAAATTTTTGGTTTGGGAAGTTATAGTTATTTTTATAAACACATGTTACTATGTAATGGGTTTATTGTAATTTTTTACTGAGTAATTAATGTTTTAAAAAGTCTGGTTTTAATGTTTAATATAGAAAACATGAATAAATAGAAGCTACTTAAACAAAAACTCTCTGGAGTCCTCCAATAATTTTTAAGAATGTGAAGAGATTTTGAGACCAAAATGTTTCACCATTTCAGCACACTGGTGCTCAGCCATGATTCTAATGTGAGTCCATCTGCATATTAGAATCAGCTGAGACCTTTAAACAAGTCTCAAGCATGGGGCCTACCATCAGAAATTCTGCTTAATTGGTCTGGATTGTAGCCTGGATACAACGGCTTTAAAACTTGTTCTGATGAAGCTACTGAGTAGCCAAGATTGAGAGACACTTGAAATCACCTTTGCAAAAATTATAACAGTGAGAAAATTATAACGGTGCAAGAGATCTGATCTAACAAAGTCCATCTTGCCTTTAATCTCCAAACTGCCATTGGGCATTACTGTAAGTGGGCCAAGCTGACTATGGGATAAATTTATTTTATAGTCTAAATGATAATAACACTTCCCAAAACTAAGCCACCTTTATAAAACTAATAAAAGTCCACAAGTTTAGGATTATGAGTGGGACCTGAATCTGCTTAGAGACAGACATAGTTAAATAATTACCAGCCATTGTTCCAGAGGTCACAAGATCTATAACTTCCCCAATTACTTCTGTAATTAACAACACTATTGTGGAACCTAAGATTGGCCTTTTGAGATGCCTTTTCAGACTTTTGCATTTCTGATGACTAGATGACTTCACCCAGACCCATGACTCAAGACTCCACTGGTCCTGTGACCCCTACCCAAAAGTGCACTAGGGTCATTTTCCACAGCCCTATGGCTACATCCCCAAGCAATCAGCAGCATTCATTCTGTAATCCCCTGCTTGCCATCTATCTTTAAAACACCCTGTCCTCTGAATTTTCAGGGAGGCTGATTTGGGTAATAACAAAACTCTGGTCTCTTGTTTAGCTGGATCTGCATGTATTAAGCTCTTTAATGCAATTTCCCTGTCTTGATAAATTGGCTGTATCTGGGTGGGGGTCAAGATGAATCTGTCAGGTGGTTACACAGTGACAGGGCTTGCATGCCAAATAATCACCTTAGGCATAAATACCTACATATTCACTAGAACACATTCCCAGCATCTCTGTGTCAGAGTATATCAATGGATGATAGCCTGTTTCCTATATGTTGGAAACTCTTTTCTATTGTTCCTGAATAGGTATGTATTTTGTTTTTCTCCATTCTCCTTTACTTGGGGTGGTGTTTTTATAGACCATTCCACTTGTTTGCACTTTTTCCATTTATTTTTATGTGCATTTATTTCACAAATACTTTAAAATGGGCTCTTTCTTTGGTCTGAGAGTTAACTAATAAAAGATATCTAAGAAGGTGCTTACAGGAACTGGAAGTTAACTTGGTTGTGTTGAGAAGCCTTATAGGAGGAGCTTTGACTAGAATAAAGGTTATTTATCCTGGAAGAATGGTAAATTCAGAGTACAGGAAAAATGACCAAGTTCTGTGCAGTGGCTAAGAATGGTTCATTTAAAGTTCTTATTCATCATAGAAGATTTTGCCTAGGCTCTTAATGGCTACCTGAATTAGCATTCTAGTGTCTATCCTTTTTTTCTGAAATGTGCTTTGGACACACTAACTTCTGTTTATTCAAAACATCTGCCATATGATGTCACTTCTGATATTTAGCTACCAACCAGACCAAGAGTAATACTATTCCTGCAAACACAGGTCTTGTTTCTCGATGAACAGCGCAGTTTTCCTTTCATCTTCAAAATTCCCAGAGCAAGGCTGGAGGAAGAGTGTTGCCTATGGCTCAGTCCTTTGTGATGTCTTGTACTGGCCACCAAGTGTCACTCTTGTTCTTTTTGCTATTGAAAAAATGTTCTTATAGACAAAGGGACACTGGGTCTCTGTTCCGGTTCTGTTATATAGCTTCTAGTTCCAGCTGGAGGCTTTTGCATTTTAGCCAGCTTTCTTGTGTGACACCGCTTTAGCAGCTTATAGCTGGTTGCTTGGATCCTGCTGTTTGGGTTAATGACATGAAGAAGAAAGAGCAATAGCACACTGATATGATGGATTTGAGTCTTTGTGCCCCACTCACCTGGTTGAGCTGGGTTGCCCAGCTTATTTCTTGTCTTGAAGAAATCACTTTGACAACTCTCTCTGCAAGTGATCATTCAGAGTAAATCACTATGGATTCCTGTTGATAGAAACAGAATGCTGGTTATTTATAACAGCAGAATCATATAATTTCAAAGGGGTAAAAAATGATTGTGAACTCAATTTTATTATCAGTATAAGGCCAATTACAAAGCAAAATATAGAACATGCTATTGAGAAATGAATGTATTGTCATAAAGAAACACATTTTCCCAGAATCTCAATAACAAGACCCTGCAGTGTGTAGCATTTCAGTTCTTCTTTTAAGTTTTAGCTTACAGATTTTGTTTAGCGGAAGGGGAGGGGGCATTGAGGGGGGAGTCAATGAAATTTGATGTTAATAAAACAGTTAATGTCCATGCAAATGCTAACTTGATGTTCATCTGGGCCTGTTGGTGGGAATATGCTGTTGATGAATATGTGTACCAATTTTTCTAGAATGTGCCTTCCTAGTTCCATGGTCAGTAGATAGAAAGTGATATTTTGAGCCCCCAGTAACAAGTTAATCACACTGTAGTTTTTCACATCTATTCTCTGACATTCTGAAATTCATAAAGCAGGGTTGGAAGCCCCAGTATTGGATCTAATTTAATTTAACTTAATATAATCCAGGGCTGAGACTGAGTGATTAGATTTTGTGCTTACAACAATTCTGGTTCCTTAAAAGTTTATCTTTAGTGGAACAGGCTGGGATGAGTAAATTGGAAACTAAGAGTCTAGATAAAAGTAGGAAACTGGACTTATTGATGCCGCTTCCCCCAAATCCTACTCAATGTGCATTAATTGTTGATATATACACAGGCTCTTCTGGATGCCGCATGTGTCATGAAATGAACTTGGACTTTTGATTTTGATGGCTTTGGGATTTAACTTCTGGTTCTGGCACATATTAACCATATGACCTGGAGCAAGTAACTTTACCATTCCAAGTCTTAGATTCTGTAGCTCTAAAATGAGGAATAATAGCATTAATTTTCCAGGGTTATAATTTTTAAAATAATATATAAAGGGTGTTGGGTGCATAATAAGCACTCAATAAAAAGTATAAACAACTGCATGATGAAAAATGCTCTTTAGATTCTCTTCCGAAGTTTCCAAGAGCTGTATCCCCACCAAATAATAGTGAAAACAAAAAATGTTAAACTGTCTTGTTGTATAACTATTCTGTAGTCATTCAGTGAAATGAAAAAAGGTGGCTGTCCCCAAACAATAGTTGTTAGTTGATATATTAGCTTTCTATTGCAGCTGTAACAAATTATCACAAACTTAGTGGCTTAAAACACAGATTTATAGAAATTATAAGAGGATTTAAATTAATTGGTTCCAAGAAACAGGTTATCAAACTGGCCTTTCCAGATGAAATTTGTCATACATTCAAAGGGTATGGTATAATCTCCTCATGGGGGTAAGGAGGGAAGGAACATGCAAACCATGGCCTGCTCTGGAATCATGGTTACTCGGATTATTAATAGTAGAATTGAATTAAATGAGAAGTGAAAATTAGTCACCAAAGCAACAAAGTGATTATAAAGATGATATAATCATCAGGCTTTTTATTATGGTCCTGGAGAGGCATATGCAGGGAAAACATGACATTAAGGGCCATGAACATCCAATAAAGAACACACATGGAGGACCCAAAGTTCTTCAAGTAAGCTTTGAAGAAATGCTTTGAGTAGATTTGACTAAGGACAAATCCTAGGGCTGATTGTCAGAGTTACAGAATGGAAGAGATCACCAAGTGTCTATATTAAGGTAAAGGCACTGGTGGGGAAGAAGTGGAATGCTGAGAAATAGGATAGGAACATATGAGCTGACCCAGACAAGTCCAAATGTCCTAAATGTACCTTAAATTATCTTTGCCTATGGAGGGAGCACCATTTCCCTATCGGAGGAAATAGTCCCTGCTGTAAAAGCTTTTCACCGACTGTACTTGAAGCACTAACATCCGAACAGGACCCATCCCTACCACCTCTGATTGCCTCCAGAGAAGTTACAATATTATATAACCCTAAGAGTGTTCAATAGAAGGCTTACTCAGAGCAGAGATAACCTATAGATTAAAAATGTGTAAGACCTCAGCAATACATAGGGGCAAACTAAAGGCATTTAGGAAGCTTGTGGGGGTGAATTCTAAAGGTTTTTGAATAAGGGGGATATGATATGAGGCTCAAATAGGCCAAATTCATTGCTATGATGGACAACCGAGGAGTCAGGATTTGGTGTGTTGGTTCAAACACCTGGAAGTGATATTCATCATCTGTAGGATTGGCAAATCTAAGTATATTTGTCTAGATTTTTAAAAGTAGAAAAATGGGGGCAGCCAGCCAGATGGCCGAATAGGAACAGCTCTGGTCTGCAGCTCCTAGCTAGATCAACACAGAAAGCAGGTGATTTCTGTGCTTTTGACTGAGGTACCCGGTTCATCTCATTGGGACTGGTTGGACTGTGGGTGCAGCCCATGGAGGGCAAGCCGAAGCAGGGTGGGGCATTACCTCACCCAGGAAGCACAAGGGGTCAGGGAATTCTCTCCCCTATGCAAGGGAAACCGTGAGGGACTGTGCCATGAGGAATAGTGCACTTTGGCCCAGATACTGCACTTTTCCCATGGTCTTCGCAACCAACAGACCAGGAGATTCCCTCTGGTGACTATTCACCCAGGGCCCTGAGTTTCAAGCACAAAACTGGGCAGCCATTTGGGCAGACACCGCGCTAGCTGCAGGAGTTTTTTTTTTACCATACTCCAGTGGTGCCTGGAATACCAGTGAGACAGAACCATTCACTCCCCTGGAAAGGGAGCTGAAGCAAGGGAGCCAAGTGGTCTAGCTCAGCAGATCTCACCCCCACAGAGTCCAGCAAGCTAAGATCCACTGGCTTGAAATTCTCACTGCCAGCACAGCAGTCTGAGGTCGACCTGGGATGCTTGAGCCTGATGGGGGGAAGGGCATCCACCATTGCTGAGGCTTGAGTAGGCAGTTTTACCCTCACAGTGTAAAAAAAGCCGCCAGGAAGTTCGAACCGGGCGAAGCCCACCGCAGCTCAGCAAGGCTGCTATGTACAGACTGCCTCTCCAGATTCCTGTTCTCTGGGCAGTCCATCTCTGAAAAAAAGGCAGCTGTCCCAGTCAGGGGCTTATAGATAAAACCCCCATCTCCCTAGGACAGAACACCTGGGTGAAGGGGTGGCTGTGGCCGCAGCTTCAGCAGACTTAAACATCCTGCCTGACAGCTCTGAAGAGAGCAGCGGATCTCCCAGCAAAGTGAGCTCTCCTAAGGGTCAGACCGTCTCCTCAAGTGGGTCCCTGACCCCCGTGTATCCTGACTGGGAGACATCTCCCAGTAGGGGCCAACAGACACCTCATACAGGAGAGCTCTGGCTGGCATCTGGTGGGTGCCCCTTTGGGACAAAGCTTCCAGAGGAAGGAACAGGCAGCAGTCTTTGCTGTTCTGCACCCTTTGCCGATGATACCCAGGCATACAGGGTCTGGAGTGGACCTCCAGCAAACTCCAGCAGACATGCAGCTAGGAGCCTGACTGTAAGATGGAAAAATAACAAACAGAAAGGAATAGGATCAACGTCAACAAAAAGGACATCCACTCAGAGACCTCATCTGAAGGTCACCAACATCAAAGAACAAAGGTAGATAAATCCAAGAAGATGGGGAGAAACCAGCACAAAAAGGCTGAGAATTCAAAAAACCAGAATGCCTCTTCCCCTCTAAAGGATCACAACTCCTCACCAGCAAGGGAACAAAGCTGGATGGAGAATGAGTTGGATGAATTGACAGAAGTAGGCTTCAGAAGGTAGGTAATAACAAACTCCTCCAAGCTAAAGGAGCATGTTCTAACCCAATGCAGGAAGCTAAGAGCCTTGAAAAAAGGTTAGACGAATTGCTAACTAGAATAACCAGTTTAGAAAAGAACATAAATGACCTGATGGAACTGAAAAACACAGTATGAGAATTTTGTGAAGCATACACAAATATCAGTAGGCGAATCGATCAAGCAGAAGAAAGGATATCAGAGATTAAAGATCAAACTAACGAAATAAAATGTGAAGACAAGATTAGAGAAAAAAGAATAAAAAGGAACAAACAAAGCCTCCAAGAAATATGGGAATATGTGAAAAGACCAAATCTACATTTGATTGGTGCACCTGAAAGTGACAGGGAGAATGGAACCAAGCTGGAAAACATTCTTCAGGATATTATCCAGGAGAACGTCCCCAGCCTAGCAAGACAGGGCAACATTCAAATTCAGGAAATACAGAGAACACCACAAAGATACTCCTTGAGAAGAGCAATCCCAAGACACATAATCGTCAGATTCACCAAGATTGAAATGAAGGAAAAAAATGTGAAGGGCAGCCAGAGAGAAAGGTCGGGTTATCCACAAAGGGAAGCCCATCAGACTAATAGTAGATCTCTCTGCAGAAACCCTAGAAGCCAGAAGAAAGTGGGAAACAATATTCAACATTCTTAAAGAAAAGAATTTTCAACCCAAAATTTCATATCCAACCAAACTAAGTTTCATAAGCGAAGGAGAAATAAAATTCTTTACAGACAAGCAAATGCTGAGAGATTATGTCACCACGAGGCCTGCCTTACAAGAGCTCCTGAAGGAAGCACTAAACATGGAAATGAACAACATGTACCAGCCCCTGCAAAAACATACCAAATTGTAAAGACCATCAACACTATGAAGAAACTGCATCAACTAATGGGCAACATAACCAGCTAGCATCATAATGACAGGATCAAATTCACACATAAAAATATTAACCTTAAATGTAAACAAGCTAAATGTCCCAATTAAAAAACACAGACTGGCAAATTGGATAAAGAGTCAAGACCCATTGGTGTGCTGCATTCGGAGACTCATCTCACGTGCAAAGACACACATAGGCTCAAAATAAAGGGATGGAGGAATATTTACTAAGCAAATGGAAAGCAAAAAAAAAGCAGTGGTTGCAATCCTAGTCTCTGATAGTACAGACTTTAAACCAACAAAGATAAAAAGAGACAAAGAAGGCCATTACATAATGGCAAAGGGATCAATGCAACAAGAAGATCTAACTATCCTAAATATATATGTACCCAATACAGGAGTACCCAGATGCATAAAGCAGGTTCTTAGAATCCTACAAAGAGACTTAGACTCCCACAAAATAATAGTGGGAGACTTTAACACCCCGCTGTTAATATTAGACAGATCAATGAGACAGAAAATTAACAAGGATATTCAGGACTTGAACTCAGCTCTGGACCAAGTGGACCTAATAGACATCTACAGAACTCTCCACCCCAAATCATCAGAACATACATTCTTCTCAGCATCTCATCACACTTATTCTAAAATTGACCACATAATTGGAAGTAAAACACTCCTTAGCAAATGCAAAAGAATGGAAATCATAACAAACCGTCTCTAAGACCACAGTGCAATCAAATTAGAACTCAGAATAAAGAAACTCACTTAGAAATGCACAATTACATGGAAACTGAACAACCTGCTCCTGAATGACTACTGGGTAATGAAATTAAGGCAGAAATAAAGATGTTCTTTGAAACCAATGAGAACAAAGACACAATGTACCAGAATCTCTGGGACACATTTAAAACAGTGTTTAGAGGGAAATTTATAACACTAAATGCCCACAAGGGAAAGCAGGAAAGATCTAAAATCGACACCCTAACATCAAAATTAAAGAACTAGAGAAGCAAGAGCAAACACATTCAAAAGCTAGCAGAAGACAAGAAATAACTAACATCAGAGGAGAACTGAAGGAGATAGAGACATGAAAAACTCTTCAAAAAAAAATCAATGAAAACAGGAGCTGGTTTTTTTTTTTTTTAAAGATCAACAAAATAGATCGATAGCAGGACTAATAAAGAAGAAAAGAGAGAAGAATCAAATAGATGCAATAAAAAATGATAAAGGGGCTATCACCACTGATCCCACAGAAATACAAACCACCATCAGAGAATACTATAAACATCTCTATGCAAATAAACTAGAAAATCTAGAAGAAATGGATAAATTCCTGGACACATAAACCCTCCCAAGTCTAAATCAGGAAGAAGTCGAATCCTTGAATAGACCAATCAGAAGTTCTGAAATTGAGTCAGTAATTACTAGCCTACCAAGTAAAAAAAATCCAGGACCAGATGGATTCACAGCCAAATTCTCCCAGAGGTACAAAGAAGAGCTGGTACCATTCCTTCTGAAACTATTCCAAACAATAGAAAAAGGGGGAATCATCCCTAAATGACTTTATGAGTTCAGCATCATCCTGATACCAAAACCTGGCAGAGATACAACAAAAAAAGAAAATTTCAGACCAATATCCCTGATGAACCTAGATGCAAAAATCCTCAATAAAATACTGGCAAACCAAATCCAGCAGCACATCAAAAAGCTTATCCACCACAATCAAGTTGGCTTCATCCCTGGGATGCAAGGCTGGTTCAACATACACAAATTAATAGATGTAATCCATCACATTAACAGAACCAATGACAAAAACCACATGATTATCTCAATAGATGCAGAAAAGACCTTCAACAAAATTCAACACCCCTTCATGCTAAAGACTCTCAATAAACTAGGTATTGATGGAACATATCTCAAAATAATAAGAGCTATTTATTACAAACCCACAGCCAATATCATACTGAATGGGCAAAAGCTGTAAGCATTCCCTTTGAAAACCAGCACATGACAAGGATTCCCTCTCTCACCACTCCTATTCAACATAGTGTTGGAAATTCTGGCCAGGGCAATCAGGCAAGAAAAAGAAATAAGTGGTATTCAAATAGGAATAGAGGAAGTCAAATTGTCCCTGTTTGCAGATGACATGATTGTATATTTAGAAAAACCAGTCACTTCAGCCCAAAATCTTCTTAAGCTGATAAGCAACTTCAGCAAAGTCTCAGGATACAAAATCAATGTATTGCAAAAATCCAAGCATTCCTATACATCAATAACAGACAGAGAGCCAAATCATGAGTGAACTTCCATTTGCAATTGCTACAAAGAGAATGAAATACATAGGAATGCAACTTATAAGGGATATGAAGGACCTCTTCACAGAGAACTACAAACCACTGCTCAAGGAAATGACAAGACACAAATCAATGGAAAAACATTCCATGCTCATGGATAGGAAGAATCAATATTGTGAAAATGGCCATACTGCCCAAAGTAATTTATAGATTAAATGCTACCCCCATCAAGCTACCCTTGAGTTTCTTCACAGAATTGGAAAAAAACTACTCATATGGAACCAAATAAGAGCCTGCATAGCCAAGACAATCCTAAGCAAAAAGAACAAAGCCGGAGGCATCACGCTACCTGACTTCAAACTATACTACAAGGCTACAGTAACCGAAACAGCATGGTACTGGTACCAAAACAGATATATAGACCAGTGGAACATAACAGAGACCTCAGAAATAACACCACACATCTACAACCATCTAATCTTTGACAAACCTGACAAAAACAAGCAATGGGGAAAGGATTCCCTATTTAATGAATTGTGTTGGGAAAACTGGGTAGCCATATGCAGAAAGCTGAAACTGCACCCCTTCCTTACACCTTATACAAAAATTAACTCAATATGGCTTAAAGACTTAAACATAAGACCTAAAACCATAAAAACCCTAGAAGAAAACCTAGGCAATACCATTCAGGACATAGGCATGGGCAAAGTCTTCATGATTAAAACACCAAAAGCAATGGCAACAAAAGCCAAAATAGACAAATGGGATCTAATTAAACTAAAGGGCTTCTGCACAGCAAAAGAAACTATCATCAGAGTAAACAGGCAACCTACAGAATAGGAGAAAATTTTTGCAATCTATCCATCTTACAAAGGGAAATACTCAGAATCTACAGGGAACTTAAAGAAATTTACAAGAAAAAAACAAACAACCCCATCAAAAAGTGGGCAAAGGATATGAACAGACACTTCTCAAAAGAAGACAGTTATGTGGCCAACAAATATATGAAAAAAAGCTCATCATCACTGGTCCTTAGAGAAATGCAAACCAAAACCACTGTGAGATACTATCTCACGCCAGTTAGAATGGTGATCATTAAAATGTCAGGAAACAACAGATGCTGGAGAGGATGTGGAGAAATAGGAATGCTTTTACACTGTTGGTGGGAGTGTAAATTAGTTCAACCATTGTGGAAGACAGTGTGGCCATTCCTCAAGGATCAACAACCAGAAATCCCATTTGACCCAGCAATCCCATTACTGGGTACATATCCAAAGGATTAGAAATCATTCTAGTATAAAGACACATGCACATGAATGTTTATTGCAGCACTATTCACAATAGCAAAGATGGACCCAACCCAAATGCTCACCAGTGATAGACTGGATAAAGAAAATGTGGCATATATACACCATGGAATACTATGCATCCATAAAAAAGAATGAGTCCATGTCCCTTGCAGGGACATGGATGAAGCTGGAAGCCATCATTCTCAGGAAAGTAACACAAGAACAGAAAACCAAACACCGCATGTTCTCACTGATAAGTAGGAATTGAACAGTGAGAACACATGGACACAGGGAGGAGAACTTCACATACTGGGATCTGTTGGGGGTTGGGGGGCTAGGGGAGGCATAACATTAGAAGAATACCTAATGTAGATGACAGGTTGATGGGCTCAGCAAACCACCATGGCACGTGTATAACTGTGTAACAAAACTGCAGGTTCTGCACATGTACCCCAGAACTTAAAGTATAAAAATAATAATAATAAATATATGCATATATATATATAGGCAAAATAGAAAGAAAAAGTTTCGATATCTTTAACTTAATTTTTAAAGAAGTATTTATAACAACACTTAAAGGTGAATTATTGAATGTTTTACTTATGAGAATGGGAAACAAATAAAGATATCCACTACCTCTTCCATTAAACATTGTACTGAAGTCCTAGCCAGTGAAAGAAGATAAGAAAAATAAAAGTCAGAATTGGAAATAAAAAATATTTTATTATTTACAGATACGCTATTTTATGCCTCTGAGGGCCTTAGTAAATGTTGTTACTCTTACTAGGATGCCTTGTTAATGAAACATTAACTTGCTTCATCTTTCAAAAAAAAAGTATAAATATGGAAACTTCCTTGGCATACCATGGAGATGGGAGTCTGAAGAATTGGGGAAATAGGAATGTTGTAATTATCTATTATTTGCTTTGCCAATCTCTCTAACTTTACTCCCTGGGAGAACCTAGAGATGTTTCTTTCACCAAGTGATTAAGAAATCCATTGATCTTTGGCAATAAAAGAAAATGTTTACTTATAATATTTATAACTGTAAAACTTTCTTCCTTAATCCTCTTGTACATTTTCAAATAGCATTTGTTAGAATGTTTATAAAACAAACTGTGAAAATGCTATTACAATGCATGAAAATTATTTGGAATACCAGACAGAGGCGACATGGCAAAACCCCACCTCTACTAAAAACACAAAAGTTAGCTGGGTGTGGTGGTGCACTCCTATAGTCCCAGCTACTTGGGAAGCTGAGGTGGGAGGATCACTTTAGCCTGGGAGGTCAAGGCTGCAGTGAGTCATGATCATGCCACTGTACTCTAGCCTGGGCCACAGAGTAAGACCCCATCTCAAAAAAAAAAAAAAAAAAAAGAATACCAGACAGAACTAGATTTTGAATTGAGGGTCTTAAGTTATAACATAAGACATCTGCCTTTTGTAAAAATAAAATACCTTTATTATAATGCTAGCAAAAGCCACTTTTATTTAGATTTGTCCTGTACAAATCAAAAGAATGCTATAAAAGCTCTATTCTTTTATTTTTATTTTATATAATAATACTTAATACTTGTATAGAAGTTTTACTTTCCAAAAGTATTTTAATATGTTGTTCATAAATTATGTCATATCTGTACCTTTAAGTGCATAAACATATGGGTATAATTTAACAAATACTCAATAAAAGACATTTTTGTGCAGCTGTCACCCAGGCCAAGCAATAGCATACTGCCAGCATCCCAAGGCTCCCTGTTTACACCTAACTGATTATAATCATGTCATTGTCGCCAAAATTAACCAGTGTCTAAATTTCTTTGTGTTTCTTTGAAGTTTTGTTATCTATGTATGCAATTTTACACAGTATAATTTTTGTCTGATTTGGCACTGTTTTCAAAGTTTCTATTTTAAAAATGTCAAGCTATGAGAAAAGCTGTAAATGTAGTAAGTTAAGTGAAAAGGACATTTCTGGAACAGTAAATTTAAATATGGACTGAGTATTAATATAAAGGAATTTTAATTTTTAAGTGCAATGATGTTATTTTGGCTAAGCAGGAAAATATTTATTTATTTATTTATTTTATTTTTTGAGACAGAGTCTCACTCTGTCGGCCAGGCTGTAGTGCAATGGCATGATCTCGGTTCACTGCAACCTCCATCTCCCAGGCTCAAGCAATTCTCCTGCCTCAGCCTCCTGAGTAGCTGGGATTATAGGCATGTGCCACAATGCCCAGCTAATTTTTATATCTTTAGTAGAGACTAGGTTTCACTATGTTGGCCAGGCTGGTCACAAACTCCTGACCTCAGGTACTCCACCCCGCCTCAGCCTCCCAGAGTACTGGGATTACAGGTGTGAGCCCACCATGCCTGGCCAATATTTTTATTTCTTAAAGATGTATATACTAAGGAATTTAGAGGTGTAATATCAAGATGTTATTGATTCACTTTAAAATATTTCGGCATAAATAAATAGAGTTTTAAAAATGCATACTGCACAAACCATAGTAGGAGAATAGAAGACTCTAGGGTAAGACATTTTCATCCCTTGCCAACTACTATATTTTACTTAAGAAACAGCTCCTGGGTTGCTGCTGGACCCTGGTAGAGACTAAATCAATGACTCTTGTCATCAAGTTAGTATGCAACCTCAACTGCCAGTCATACACTGGTGTTATTGAATCCATTGGACCATAAAATTGGACATGTCTAGCAACATTCCATTATAAAATGGAAGTTGAATATAGAGACCAGGTCTGAGCAGATATAAAAGGAAAAGTAAACTGCATGATCAGGTGGCTCCGATTCTTGTGCTACCTGCCCCTGATGCTTTACCGTCTCCTCCTCAATTCACATCTATGACACCATAACTGATTCCCTCTGGCCAGCCAAGGGACAGGGAAAAGCATGGGCCTAATTATAGGTCTTTCTGCCCCACATGCTAGGAAAAAACCACTATACTACAGTCTCACTGTGTGTGCTGGGGAAGGTGGGTAGTGATGAAGGGAAGTTATCCCAGTGGGCAGAACTTAGAATGGTGGGTTGAATTGTCCATTTTGTGTTAACAGAGAGATGGCCTAAGGTGCAAATCTACACTGACTTCTGGGCAGGGGCTAACACACTGACCTACTGCTCAATGACTAAGAAAGACAAATTGGAAAATTATTGACAAAGAGTTCTGGGGGAAAGAGATTTAAATAATCCTCTCAGAATGGGCATGGAGTATGAAGATATCCACTTAATCTGTAAATGTGTGCCAGAGGGCATCCACTTTGGAGGAGACCCTTAATAATCAGGCAGACAAGGCAACTCATCCTCTTCATGTCAGTTTCTTTTCCCAGACACCCTGGAACATACTTAATGGATCCATGTACAAAATAACCATAGCAACTGGGAAAGAGGCTATGCACAGCCTCAAAAACATAGTCTTTTTTCTTGCCTGGGCTGATGTGGCTACTGTTGTGCTCAATGCTCAACCTTCTATAAGCATAGGCTGATGCTGAGCCACGTGATGTACCATTTATCAAGAGTCAAGCTGGTCACCTAGTGGCAGATTAATTATATTTTATCTCTCCCATCTTGCCAAGTGTATCACTTTGTCCTTATATGGAAGATGCATATTTCACAAGGGATTTGCATTTTTTGCTCACAGTGTTCCTGATAGCACTATCATTTGTGGACTAACAGAATACCTTCTTTATTCATTCCCAACCTATCCCATGCAACATCACCTCTGACCAGGAAACATATTTCACGTGAAAGAAGGTGAGGCAATGGACTGCTTCTCATTACATTCACTGGTATTACCCTACCACCCTATAGAAGCTGACTTAATGGGATGGTAGAGTGCCTGGTAGAGGCTCAGTTATGGTGCCAGCTAGGGTAGATCACCCTGAAGAACTGAGATGCTGTTCTGAAGGATGAGAGTTTTACCTTAAACTAACAGCTGCTATTTGGTGGTGTCACTGTATTCAGAATGCATGGGTTCGGGAAAGAGGGGAAAGTGAGAGCAACCCCTTCCACTATTATCCATAATAATTCACTTAAATTTTGTTGCTTTCAATGCTATGACTGTTAAGTCTGGAAGTCTTCATGCCCAAGTGTAGTAGTCTGTTTTCACACTGCTATAAAGAAATACCCAAGCCTGGGTCATTGATAAACAAAAGAGGTTTAATTTGACTCTTAGTTCTGCATGGCTGGGGAGACCTCAGACAATTTACAATCATGGTGGAAAGTGGAGGAGAAGTGAGCACCTTCTTCATAAAGCAGCAGGAGGGAGAGTGGGCGAAGGGGAAGTGCCACATTTTAAAGCATCAGATCTCATGAGAATTCACTGTCACTAGAACAGCATGGGGGAAACCGCCTCCGTAATCCAATCACCTCCTACCAGCTCCCTCCCTCGACATATGGGGATTATAATTCGAGATGAGATTTAGGTGGCAATACAGAGCCAAACCATATCACCAAGGGAAGAATGCTTCCACAAGGAAACAGTCCTGATTCTGATTAACTGAAAAATGGGCTTGTCTCATGGCCATTTGGGGTTTTTCATGCTGATGAACCAATAAAGAGATGTTTCACGGTATGAGCTAGGGTAACTGATCTTAATTTCCAGGGGAAAATCGTATTTCTGCTACATAATAGGAGCAAAGAAGACCCCTCTATTTTGAGCCTAAGAAAACAATTAGATTGTCTCTTATATTCCCTTGTCCAGTAGCATAGGTCAATGGAAAACTTTGGCAGCCCAATAAAGACGTGACCATTGAGTATACAATTTTTACTGGAATGAAGTTTTATATCTTTCCCTATAGAGAACTGTATCCAGCCAAGGTGCTGACATATGTTGAGGGAAACATGAAGTAAGTGATAGAGAAAGGGAGTCATAATTACCAAGTTAGGTGTTGGCACTAACTGCATAGGTAGGAATTATAATTACTTAATTATTTTTCCCTACCTCCACACTCTTATTTTATACAATTGACACTTATAATACTGATATTTTAGGTTTGATTTGTGAGTATGGCCAAATTAACATCACCTTGCCCTAATATGAGAGCTGAAGAACATGTGTGTCCCTTGTATTGAGGGCATAAATTTTTCAACCATTTGAAGAATAAAAATGGACTAAGAGGGGAAAAGGGATGGACCCTGCGGCTACCTGCCATCTATCACTTCAACACTTTCTCCTTCTCCACACTTTGCTGTATCACAGGAAGCTGACCTACATGGATTATATTAAACAAACCATCTTAACCTCTGAAGTTTGGAACCTTAACTGGAGACTGGAGGAAGAGAGGAAAAGGAAGTTTATAACATTTATTCTCCTATCCCCTTCCCTACAGGAGGCAGCCTCTGGCTTCCTGGTTCTCTTTACTACTCCCAATAGTCATTTTGCATGACTGACTCCTTTTGAGTGCTGGTAATCTCTTCCTTCACTAGGGACCTATGCTTGGTAACAACGTCACTATTACTAATCCTGTGGTACTCCATATCTTTCATGTTTTCTCTACACCCCGCCCTTGTCTTGTAAATGGTCTTTTTTATGAATCTTCCTCAAATTATCCTAATTTAGTGCCATCAACTTCCTGCTGGTACTCTGATAGATACAATGGGCGATATTACAGCATATTTGTATGTTGATCAGAATGACCCTAGTACAGAGGGAAAGCTTGATGATGAGAAGAGGAAATAATACTTGAAAGAAAGAAGATCTTAAGTGGGTGAGTGGATGGGAAGCAGTGGCAGTTTTGGCTGCAGTGAGGAGCAGGGAAAACCCATCCATTGTTAATAAGAGAGAAGAAAGAGTATGGGTAGAGGTACAGGTAGCTTGATGGATTTGTTGTTAGGCAGGATATGAATATCGTTTTTTGGTTGTTTCCACTTTTTTGGTGAATGAAAAAAGGAAGTTCATTAGCAAAGACTTAAAAAAGCACTAACTATAAAGGAAAATGATAACTTGGACATCATTTAAATTAAGAATGTCTATTTGCTATAGTTTGAATATGTCCCTTCCAAAATTCAAATGTTGCCAATATTAAGAGGTGGGGCCATTAAAAAGGTGATCAGTCTATGGGGGCTCCTCCTTCATGAATGGGAATGAGGTGTTCTTATAAAAGAGGATTCACACAGCATTCATTCACCCCTTGTTGGCCTTCTGCCTTCTGCTATGTGAGGACACAGAATTCCTTCTCTTTGGATGAACCATCTGAGAAGCAGAAAGCAAGCCTCACCAGACAACTGAGACTGGTGGCACCTTGATCTTGAATTTCCCAGCCTCCAGAACTGTGAGAAAATAAATTTCAGTTGTTATAAATTACCCAGATTCAGATATTCTGTTTTAGCAAAACAAACAGGCTAAGACATTGTTCACCAAAAGACACCATTGAGAGGGTGAAAAGATATGGTTTAAACTGGGAGAAGAGATTTAAAATACATATAAACATTAAAGGATGCATATTCAGGATATGTGAAGAACTACAAACAAGAAGGGGGAAAAACAGTCAAAAATAGGCAGAATACTTAAACTGGCACTCGACAAAAAGTACCCAAATGGCTAAACACATAGGGGAAAGTGCTCAATATCATTACTCATCAGAAAAATTCAAATTAAAAATCACATTGAAATACCACTACATTCAAATAATAATGATTAAAATTTAAAAGACTGATATTATAATAACAAGTGTTGATGGGGAGTTGGACTTAACCCTGTGGGGTATAACCAGTTGAGTCTTACAGAGGGATAGAGGCAGGGGGATTGAGGCTATGTACCAAGAAGTGGTTTTAACAATGGTGTGGAATCTAAATAAGGACAGTGGGAAGTGAGTACATGAGGAGGACATTGGACAGATGAAAAGATCAGTGATGGGAACTCATGTGATCAAAGAATTTTTGGCCTTAACTCATTGCTTACACATAGTATTAAAGAAACCTCTGTTTCCTCATCTTTCCTCTATGAATTGTACCTCAGGGAGACAGGGACATTATACCCAAAATTTTTAGAGTATTTAAGAAGAGATATCCCAAAATGCTTTCTTGTCCTTGAGGATACTTTTTTCCCCCTTGAGCAGATGTGTGCCTTTTCTATGTCTGTTAATCAATGTAAACACAGCCTGAATCTTATTGTACAATTTTGTGTTTATATAAGTTACGGCATTAATTTCACAGGAAAACAGCTGTGCAGTAACTTCTTTTCCTGATGAAGTTGTGACAAGTTAACAGGAGGTGACTTTTGAAATGGGAAAACCATCTTTAGTACTCATTTTATATAAACATAAACATTCACCTAGTGTTAAAAAGTGAATGAATAATTTATATAATAAAGAAAGAGCTACTTTAATTATTGTTCTGAGGAGATTCTCATGGTTGTTAGACAAGCTGCAAGGCTAACATACTGCCTTTTAAATTATTTCACCATTCAGCCAGGAAAATGGTTTTATGTGATGTTTTTCTTCTCCAATTACAATAAAGAATGAAAGATAGCCAATCTGACTCATAAATACGTAATGAACACTGACTAGAAAAGATGAGTCCAGTAACACGTCAAAGAGTAAATCAACTATAAACTACCCCCTCATTAATTTTTTGCACAGTAATATGCCATTGCTGTGAATTTGGGACAACATATAAAGACTCTCACTTTTTGTTAAATTTTAGATTCAGGGGGTATATTTACTTGTTTGTTTCATGGGTATATTGCATACTGGTGGGGATTGAGCTTCTAGTGTTCCCATAACCCAAATAGTAAACATTATACCCAATAAGCAATTTCTCACTCCCCACCTTCCTCCCACCCTCCACCCTTTTTAAGTCCCCAGTGTCTACTATTTCCATATTTATGTCTATGTGTACCCATTGTTTAGCTCCCAATTATAAGTAAGAACATGCAGTATTTGGTTTTCCATTTCTCAATTAGTTAACTTAGAATAATGACCTCCAGCTCCATCCATGTTCTGCAAAGAACATGATTTAATTCTGTTTTATAGCTGCATAGTATTCCATGATGTATATATACTACATTTTCTTTATCCAGTCAACCATTGATGGACACTTAGTTTGGTTCCATGACTTTGCTACTGTGAATAGTTCTGCACTGAACATATGCATGCAGGTGTTTCTTTAATATAATGATTTCTTTTACATTGGGTAAATATCCAGTATTGGGATTACTGGGTCGAATGGTAGTTCTATTTTGAGTTATTTAAGAAATCTCCATATGGTTTTCTATAGAGGCTAAAAAAATTTACATTCCCACCAACAATGTATAAGCAGTCCCTTTTCTCTGCATCCATGCCAACATCTGTTGTTTATTGACTTTTTGATAATAGACATTCTGACTGGTGTAAGATGATATCTTAATCTCATTGTGATTTTAATTTGCATTTATCTGATGATTAGTGATGTTGAGCATTTTTTCATGTGTTTGTTGACTGCTTGTATTTCTTCTTTTGAGAAATGTCTGCCCGTGTCCTTTGCTCACCTTTTAATGGGGTTGTTTTTTTCTTGTTGAGTTGTGTTCCTTGTAGATTCTGTATATTAGTCCTTTGTCAGAGGCATAATTTGCAAATATTTTCTCTCATCTTTAGGTGGTCTGTCTGTTGGTTATCTCTTTTGCTGTGCAGAAGCTTTTTAGTTTAATTAAGTCCTGTTAGTCTAGTTTTTGTTTTTGTTGCATTTGCTTTTGGAATCTTCATCACAAATTCTTTGCCTAGGCCAATGTCCAGAAGAGTTTTTCCTAGGTTTTCTTCTAGGACTTGTATAGTTTCAGTTATTACTTTTAAGTCTTTAATCCATCTTGAGTTAGATTAAGTCTTTAATCCATCTCGAGTTTTTGTATATGATGAGAGATAGGGGTCAAATTTCATTCTTCGCCATATGGCTAGCCAATTTTCCCAGCACCATTTATTGCATAGGGAGTCTGTCCCCCATTATTTATTTTTGTTGACTTTGTTGAAGATCAGTTGGCTGTAGGTATCTGCCTTTGTATCTGGGTTCCCTGTTATGTTCCATTGATCTATGTGTCTATTTTTGTACAACTACTATGTATGCTGTTTTTATTGCTATAGCCTCAGAGTATAGTTTGAAGTAAGGCAGTATGAGGCCTCTGGATTTGCTCTTTTTGCTTGGGGTTGCTTTGGCTGTTCAGAGTCTTTTTGGGTTTTATGTGAATTTTAGAATAGTTTTTATCTAATTCTGTGAGAAATGACACTGGTAGTTTGATAGGAATAGTATCACATCTGTAGATTGCTTTAGGGGCAGTATGGCGATTTTAATGATATTCTTCCAGTCCATAACTATTTAATGTTTTTTGATTTGTTTTTGCTATCTACAATTTATTTCATTAAGGTTTTGTAGTTTCCTTGTAGAGCTCTTTCACCTCCTGGCTTAAATGTATTCTTAGATATTTTTGGTGGTGTGTGTCTATTGTAAATGGGATTAAGTTCTTGATTTGGTTCTCAGCTTGAATGTTATTGGCATATTGAAACGCTACTGAATTTTTTACATTGATTTCACATCCTGAGACTATTGAATTCATTGATCAGGTTTAGAAGTCTTGCAGAGAAGTCTTTAGGGTTTTCTAGGTATGCAATTGTGTCATCAGCAAAGAGAATTAATTTGACTTTCTCTTTTCTAATTTCGATGCTTTTTATTTCTTTCTCTTGCTTGATTGCTCTGGCTAGTACTTCCAGTACTATGTTGAATATGAGTGGTGACAGTTCCAGTTCTTGGGGGAAATGCTTTCAACTTTTCCCCCTTCTTTGTAGTGTTTGATGTGGGTTTGTCATACATCGCTCTATTCTGAGGAATGGTCTTTTGATTCCTAGTTTGTTGAGTGTTTTTATTACAAAACAATATTGGATTTTATCAAATGCATTTCCTGCATTTATTGAGATGATTATATGGTTTTCGTTTTTAGTTCTGTTTATGTGATGAATCATGTTTATTGATTTGTGGATGTTGAAACATACTTGCATCCCTGGAATAAAACCCACTTGATCGTATACTGTTGGATTTGGTTTGCTAGTATTTGTTGAGAATTTTGTATCTATGTTCATCAGGGATATTGGCCTGTAGTTTTCTTTTTTTGTTGTGTCCTTGCCTGATTTTTTATCAGAGTGGTACTAGTTTCATAGAATGAGTTAGAGAGTACTCTCTCCTACTTACTTTTTTTGAATAGTTGCCATAAAATTGGTATCAGCTCTTTTTTGTATGTCTGGCAAAATTTGGCTCTGAATCTGTCTGATCCTGTTTTTTGTTGTTGTTGTTGTTGGAAGTTTTTTTTATTATTTATTTGATTTCATTACTTGTTATTGGTCTGTTCAGAATTTCTATTTCTTTCTGGCTCAATCTTGGGCGGTTACGTATTTCCAGGAATTTATCCAGTTCCTTTAGGGTTTGTAGTTTGTGTGGGTAGAGATATTTATAGTAATCTCTGATAATCTTTTGTATTTCTGTGGTATTGGTGGTGATATCTCATTTCTTATTGTGCTTATTTGAATCATCTCTCATTTTTTCTTGGTTAACCTGGCTAACATTCTGTCAATTTTGCTTATCCTTTCAAAAAAACAATTTTTGTTTCATTAATACATTGTATCATTTTTTGGTCTCAATTTCATTTAGTTCTGCTCTAATCTTTGAAATTTATTTTCTTTGGCTAGCTTTGGATTTGGATTGTTCTTGTTTTTCTAGTTCCCTGAGGCTTGACATTAGGCTGTTAATTTAAGCATCTTTTTAATGCTATAAACTTCTGCTTTTCCAATTGGGAAATCCAATGTGGCATTTAATGCTATAAACTTTCCTCTTAGCACTACTTTTGCTCTATCCCAGAGGTTTTAGTGTGTTATGTCTCTATTTCCTTTTTTTTGGATTTTTTTTTTAATTTTTGCCCTAGTTTTGTTGTTTACCCAAAGATCGCTCAGTAGCAAGTTGTTTAGCTTCCATGTATTTGTATAGCTTTAAGAGTTCTTCTTGGTATTGATTTCTAATTTTATTATACTGTGGTCTGAGAAGATACCCAATATGATTTTGATGTTTTGGAAGTATTGATATTTGCTTTATGTCCAAGCATATGGTTTATTTTGGTTAATGTATCATGTGGAGGTGAGAAGAATGTACATTCTGTGGTTGTTGGTTAGAATGTTCTGTGAAGGTCTATGAGGTCCATTTAGTCTATACTCCAGTCTAAGTCCAGGTAAGTCCAGAGTTTCTTTGTTGATTTTCTGCCTTGATGGTCTGTCTAGGTATGTCAGTGGGGTGTTGAAGTCCCACACCATTATTGTATTTCTAGTAATATGTTTTCATACATCTAGTAGTATTTGTTTTATGAATCTGGGTGTTCTGATGTTGACTGCATATATACATATATATTTAGAATAGCTTTGTCTTCTTATTGTATTGAACTCTTTATCATTGTATAATGCCCATCTTTGTTGTGGTTGGTTTTTTTTTTTTTTTTTTTTTTGCTGTTGTTGGTTTAAAATCTGTTTTATCCGATATGAAGATGGCTACTGTTGCTTGCTTTTGTTTTCCATTTGTGGAGTATATCTGTTTTTTCATACTTTCAGAGTTGTTTCTCTGGTTCTTTCTCAGAGGAAGGAGAGATAAGCTATCTCCCCTTATTTTTTAATTTTGCTTTTATTTGGATGGGATTTTTCCCCATTGAGGAGGTGTCTATAATATACAATGTTGTGTAGGGTCCTTTGGCTTTTGTTCTGGGTGTTTTCAGTCACTAAGAGTCTTTCTACATTCCTTGGTTATAGCTAGCCTTTGCATGGTGGCTTTTCCAAATGCTGGGTATAGTAGTGATGTGCTGGGTGTGTGAGCAGGTTCACTGCCTTCTGTGGGGCCAGAGTGGTGGAGTCTCAGGAAACTTATTTCATTCCTCAGTGCTGTATGCTCATGGAGCAAATGTCCTGCTGTGTCATTCAACCTTCAGGATAGTAGGTGATGTTTATGGGTAATAGCTGGCTACTGGCAATGTGGATACTTGATCCTTGTTTACTAAGAGAAGCTCTCTGTTACCTCAGGCAGTAGGCTGATCTGTGGAATGCAGAGTTCCCTGAGCTGCCTGCTCAGCCCCAGAATGGGGGGCCAAGATGGGCATGGCTACACTGGGCAAGCCTGCCTACAAGTCCCCCAATGGCAGGCATAAGCACAAGCTCAGAGGGGATGTCCATTGGGCGGCCACTGAGTGCCCAGAGGTGTGCCTCAGCATGGAGTTGACAAATCTCTGCTGTCCCAAAATTTCTTCATGAGAAATGGAGACAGCCTAAACTTCTAATCTAGAAGAATGGCTGTTCCAAATACCTGGAGTCTAGGCATAATGCAGAGAGTATGCCACTGCACCAAGGTCTCTGCAAGAGAAGGGAGGGGCAGCTCAGGCTCCTATTCAGGTGAGTATGTACACCAAATGCCTGGGAATATACCCTGGTGAGGAGTGAGAGAACAACCACTGCAGCAATGTCTTTGTAGGCGATGAGAGGGGCAGCTCAGACTACTAGTCCAGGTGAGTGGATATTTCAATTGCCTGGAAGTATATCCCCCAGCAAGGAGTGGAGTGACCCATGGTGAAACAATGTCTTTGCAGGAAAGTTGGGGGCAGCTCAGGCAACAAATCCTGGAACAGGGAAGTACTAAATGCCTAAGAATATGCCCAGGTGTGGAGTGGAGGCAACACCACTACACCAAGATCTTGGGACAGGAAGGGTGGGGTGGCTCAGGCTGCTAATCCAAGTAAGAGTGAGTGTTCTGCATGCCGGGAGTATTACTTGGTCATAGAGTAGAGAGGACCCCTCTGTAGCACAATCTCAGGGGAGAAGGCTGGACACCTGATAATGATTATGTAAACAAGTTCCAGGTTGCAGAGCTGTCCCTGGCTGCAAGTCTTGCCACCCAAGAGAAACCATGGCTTCAGCAATTCTCCTCCCACTCTAGTCTTGTGATGGAAGAGAGCCCAATTCCAGCACCTACTTCGGGGGCATTTTCCATACTTGTCACCCAATTCTGGCTGTGGTGGCCCTTTCCCTGATCTAGAGCAAGCGCTCCAATCTCTGGGCCAAGGTTTAAATGCCCGTGCAGCTGTGCTGCCGGATTGCCAAACAATGGCAGACTTTGTATGTGCCCAGATTAAAAATGGCATACTGCTCTCAGTCCTAGGTCTGGGAAGATGCCCATAGCTTTTCCTGGTGTCTTTCCTTCTCAGTATCTCCCAGCCTCTCCCCACGTTAGCTCCAGGGCTTGAGAGACAAGGTGCTCTCCGTTGGAGTGGGTTGCATGGATCTCTAGTGGAAGGGTGAGTCAAAGTGGAACACTCTCTGCCCCTCTCATATACAGGGGCTTCACTCACTTTTCTCAGCTGAATGCTGTCCTGGGGACTGCTTGCTCACCTTCTTCTGTCTGGGATCTGGGGTGTCTTTCTCTATTCCAGTGAATTCTTCTTTTCCTTCTTGAATTCAAGCTCACAGAGTTTATCATTATGCATTATTTCACTATTTCCATGTGGCTGAGGCATGCTAAAGCCTCAAATTTTCTATCCTGGAAAATTTTTTTATCTTAATAAAGGTTGGGAGGAAAAAGACAAACCACAGACCAGAAAAAAATATTTACAAACCTGATAAAGGACTTGTATGTAGAATATATAAATAACTCTTAAAGTGAATATTAAGAATATAAGCAACTCAACAAAAAATTAGACAAAAGATTTGAACAGCTACTTCACAGAAGAAGATATATGCATGGCAAAACAGTACATGTTCAACATCACTAATCATTAGGGAAATAAAAATTTAAGCCACAGTGACTTGCCACGACATACTTATTTGAGTGGCTAAAATCAAAACGACTGAGCATAGCAAGTGATTGTGAGGATGTGGAGCAAGTGGAACATTTGTACATTTCTGAAGAGAATGTTATATGTACAATTGATCTGGAGGACTGTTTGACAGTTTCTTAAATAATTAAACATATACCTACCGTATGGTCTAGCTATTATCTTCCTACGTATTTACCCAAGAAAACTAAAAGCGTATATTCATGCAAAAACATGCACTTGAATGTTCATAGAAGCTTTATTATAATGGCCAAAAACTGTAAAAAAGTCATATATCCATCAACAAATTACTAGATAAACAATCTGTAGTATATGCATACAGTGGAATACTACTCAGCAGTAAAAAAAAGGATAAACTATGAATGCACACAATAACTTTAATACATTTCAAAATCATTAGTCTGAGTGCAGTGACCCAGACACCCTGTCCCCACAAAATGATAGTACATAATGTGTGATTCCATTTACATAAAATTCTAGAAAACTCTAACCTATAATGGCAGAAAGCAGATCTGTTGTTGCCTGGAGATAGCAGAATGAGAGGGATTACAAAATGATGTGAGAAAATTTTTGGAAGTGCTGGATATGCACACCATCTTGATTGTGATGATAGATTCATAGGTGTATACATGTCAAAACACATCAAATTGTATACTTTAAATGTGTGCAGATTATTGTATATCAATTATACTTTGATGAAGCTATACAAATAAAACTGAAAAGAAAAAAGATAACTACCATAAATATATTGACCCACATCTGAAAATTTTTCTCTTTCTATTTCTGTGTGTGTGTATGTGTCCTGTTTTGAAGTATAGATTAGGTGCAGGGCATCAGCCCTGAACCAGAACAAGGGATGAGAAACTGCGGAGAAGGCTTGCCTCTCCTGAAGGCTTGCAGCAAAGTCTGTTTGCAGATGCTGCTCTCTCCACAGTCACCTACTGTCATCTGTCTGCAGTTTTTCCCAAAGGGAGTCTTAAAACTTATGATTTGCATCTCAAAATTTTTAGTGAGGGAAACTTTCTCCTTTGCTGTTGATTTTTGTTTCTTTTCAGTGGGAAGAAAAATGTAGTCTCATCCAAGATCTCTCCTAAATGCACAGTAGAGTCACAAAAGGAAGGTTTCAGACTCAGGTACCCGGACTGCCATCTTTTCAGAAACCCTGCTTAGGATAGAACATTTTCTCTGTTTATCATCAGTTGGGCTGAGACATTAGTACAGTAGTCCCCACCACCCCGCCACCCACAGTTTCAATTACCCACAGTCAACCAAGATCTAAAAATGATAAATAAAAAATCCAGAAATAAACAATTCCTAAGTTCTCAATTTTTCATTATTCTGAGTAGTGTGATGAGATCGAGAGCCTTCACACTCGGTCCCACTCAGAATGTGAATCATCATTTTTGTCCACAGTATTCATCCTGTATAAGCTACCTGCCTGATTTTATTAACATCATCTGCTCCTGACATCCAACCATCGACATCGTCATGGCTCCATGATCCAGGGTCACCAGAAGCAGGTGATCTTCCTTCTGACCTATGGTCAGAAGGTCAATAGTAGCCTAATTCTACATCACAATGCCCAAGTCATTCAGCTCACTTTATCTCCTCATGTGGGCATTGTGTCATCACAAGAAGAAAAATGAATATAGTACAATAAGACATTTTGAGAGAGAGAGACCACATTCAAATAACTTTTATCATAATATAATTGTTATAATTGTTGTATTTTATTATTAATTATTGTTGTCAATATCTTACTGTGCCTAATTTATAATTTAAACTTTATTGTAGTATGTATTATAGGAAAGAACATAGTTTATATAAGGTTTGATACTATCCATGGTTCAGCATCCAATGGAGATCTTGGAATGCCTACCATTCCAATAATGGGGGATGACTAATATATTTGTTACAATGTTTTCACTGTACTGCTCTAATTTAAGCTAAAGCAACAAACTTGCTCTAGATCCTGATAGCATTTCTTCTTGAAACTCTACTTGCATACTTGACTCAACTTGGGGCCTGGTGCAAAAGTGGTAGATTTGACAGTGCCTGGAGAGGTCATAGGCAGAGAAATCCTGCCTATGGATTTCTCTTATGGCGCTGAGATAACTGGCTAGCCATAGGCAGAAGATTGAAACTGGACCCCTTCCTTACACCATATACAAAAATCAACTCAAGATAGATTAAAAACAAATGTAAAACAGAAAACTACTACAACCCTAGATGACAACCTAGGCAATACCATTCTGGACATAGGAACTGGCAACGATTCATGACGAAGACACCAAAAGCAATCACAACAAAGCAAAAATTGACAAATGGGATCTAATTAAACCTAAGAGCTTCTGCACAGCAAAAGAAACTATCAACAGAGTGAATAGACAACCTCCAGAATGGGAGAAAATATTTGCAAATTATGCCTCTGACAAAGGTCTAATATCCAATATCTATAAGGAACTTAAACAGATTTACAAGAAAAAAAACAACCCCATTATAAAGTGGGCAAAGGACATGAACAGACACTTTTCAAAAGAAGACTTACATGCCACCAAAATGGAATGAACAAAAGCTTAATATCACTGATTAGAGAAATTCAATCAAATTCAAATCAAAACCACGATGAGATACTATATCATACCAGTCAGGATGGCTTTTATTAGAAAGAAAAAAAAAAGGATACTGGTGAGGTTGTAGAAAAAATGAATGCTTGTATACTGTTCGTGGGAGTGTAAATTAGTTCAACTATTGTGGAAGACAGTGTGGCAATTCCTCAAAGAGCTAAAAACAGAACTATCATTCAATCCAGCAGTCCCATTGCTGGATATATACCCAAAGGAATATAAATAATTCTACCGTAAAGACACCTGCATGTGTATGTTCATTGCAGCACTATTCACAATAGCAAAGACATGGAATCAATCTAAATGCTTCAGTGGTAAACCGGATAAAGAAAATGTGATACATATACAGGATGGCATACTATGCAGCCATAAAAGAATGAGATTATGTCCTTTGCAGGAACATGGATGGAACTGGAGGCCATTATCCTTAGCAAACTCATGCAAGAACAGAAAACCAAATACCGTATGTCCTCACTTATAAGAGAAAGCCAAATAATGAGAACACATGGACATAAAGAGGGGAACAGTGTACACTGGGGCCTACTTGAGGGTGGAGGGTATGAGGAGGGAGAGGATCAGAAAAAATAACTATTGGGTACTAGGCCTCGTACCTGGGCGATGAAATAATCTGTACAACAAACCCCCATGACTCACGTTTACCTTTGTAACGAACGGGCACATCCTGCACATGTATCCCTAAACTTAAAATAAAAGTTTTTAAAAAATAAGAATAAAATTTGCCTCAAAATCAGAGAAAATATATAATAAGTATTCTTAAATTTCCGTGTACATTATTATATTGTATAAAATGTTAATTCAAAGTCAGCTTGGCTTACTCTTATACTACAGCATAATAGATATAGGAATAGCTCCAACATTTGAATTCAATTATCAAAATACAAGTTGACCAACAAGCTAATAAAATGTAACCTTGTCAAAGCAAATTCACTAAGTATAAATTAAATAGCTTCCTTCTCTCTATTTTAATCAATTTGCAAGGACTACATTTTAGATAAAGCCATCATTAAATTATAAGTTAATAATATTTCATGTGTTAGAACAGCATGTGTTAATTTTATTGTAACCCTAATACTTTTCAAAATCAATCACTGCTTTCTAGAAAGTAAAATTTTCACATGGGCTAGCATTTGACTTTTGCAGAATGTCATTCTTCTGTGTTGTATGTCTCACACTTGCTGTGGGGGAGTAGTTGTTTCTTTTGATAAGGGGTGGATTTTTGTTTGTTTGTTTTATTTTGCTGTCTATAAACTTTTGAGAGGAGGAATTAAATTGTGTGTTTATGACATGTTTATTACCTATTTGCTGGATAGATTCAGTATTTAAAATGAAACATACTGGCATCATAACTGTTTTTTCTTCTAAAGGTATGAATGGGTTTGATCTGCAAAAGTAGTAATAATTTTTAAGTATAGGACTATGAAAACAGAAACATGTTATTATTCTGAGGTTATGAAATAGAGCATAATGGTATTTATCTATTATGCTCAGTCATGCACCTCGTTTTTAAAATGAATATTGAGAGCCTACCTTATCTAAGGTACTTCATTAGGTACTGGGGAAACAGAGCAGTAAATAAGATAAGGAATCCCTAACCTCATAAAGTTTCTATTCTGTGAAGGAAGACAGGTAATGAACAAGTATTAACTATTGCCTCATGTACTTATTTTTTTGTGGTGAGAACACTTAAAATCTATTATCTTAGCAATTTTCAAATATGACCTATTAACTATAAGTCACCATGATTAACAATAGGTTTCTTGAATTCATTCTTCCCATCTAACTGAAATTTTGTGTCTTTTGATAGACATCTCCAAAACCCCTCTACCCTCCAGGTTCTTATAACCACTGTTTTACTCTTTGTTTACATGAGTTTGATTTTTTTAACACTCCATATGTAGAATATATAAATAACTCTTACAAATCAATAATAAGACAAATGGCCCAATATGAGTCAAAAATTTGAAAAGACACTTCACAAAAGAAGACGTAGAAATTTTGTTTCATGCCAATAAGCACATGAAACAATACTCAACATCTTTAGTCATCAAAGAAATGTAAATTAAATTCATGAGCTACCACTACATGCTAACTTGAATGGCAGAAATTAGAAGTCTGACAGCACCAAATATGGGTGAGTATGTGGAGCAACTGATACACTCATGTATTACTGGCGGAAAGGTAAATTGTGCAATAACATTGGAAAACTATCTGGCATTTTCTTATTAAGATAAACATATACATATTACATGGCCAAGCAATTCTACATCTAGATATTTATACAAGGGAAACAAAAACGTATGTCTACACAGAGACTTGTATGTGATTATTCATAACAGTTTTATTCCTAATAGCAAAAAAACTAGGCACAATCCAAATTTTCATCAATGTGTGAATGGGAAAACAAATCGTAGTATGTCAATAATATAGAATACTACCAATTAGCAAAAGACAAGAGGGTTTCCTGATACACGTAACAATATGAATAAGTTTTTAAAATATTTTCATAAGCTGGGCATGGTAGCTCACGCCTGTAATCCCAGCACTTTGGGAGGCTGAGGCAGGCGGATCACCTGAGGTCGGGAATTCAAGATCAGCCTGACCAACATGGAGAAACCCCGTCTCTACTAAAAATACAGAAAAAAAAAAAAAAATTAGCCAGATGTGGTGGCACATGCCTGTAATCCCAGCTACTTGGGAGGCTGAGGCAGGAGAATCACTTAAATCCGGGAGATGGAGGTTGCAGTGAGCCGAGATTGCGCCACTGCACTCCAGCCTGGGCAACAAGAGCGAAGCTCCTTCTCAAAAAAAAAAAATATATATATATATATATATATATGTGTGTGTGTATATATATATATACATACACACACATATGTGTATATATATACACGCATATACATACACATATGTATATATACACATATATACACGTGTATGTCTATATACACATATATACACGTGTATGTCTATATACACATATATACACGTATATATATATTTATATTTTGAAAAACAAAAGAAAACAAGACACAAAAGAGTATATACTGTGTGCTTTTATTATATGAAATTCTAAAGTAAACATATCTAATTCTATACTGACAGAAAGCAGATCCATTGTTAATGGAGTCCAGGGGTCAAGAGAGGTTGGAAAGGAGAACAAAGGAAACCCTTTGGGTTGATCAAAATGTTCTATATTTTGATTGGCTCATAGTTACGTGACTGTATATAGTTTTCAAAACTCATCAAACTGTATACTTAAAATATGTTAATTTGGCCGGGTTTGGTGGCTGAATCCCAGCACTATGGGAGGCTGAGGTGGGAGGATCGCTTGAGGTCAGGAGTTTGAGCACAGCCTGGAAAACATAGGGAGACCCTGTCTCAAAAACAAAAAAACAAACAAAAAAAGAAATAAAAATTAGCTGGGCATGGTGGTGTGTGCCTGTAGTCCTAGCTACTCAGGAGGCTGAAGTGCTGATTGCTTAAGCCTGAAAGTTTTAGGTTACAGTGAGCTACGATCATACCACTGTACTCCAGCCTGGTGACACAATGAGACACAGTCTTAAAAAAAGAAAAAAAAAAAGAAAAAAAAAAAAAGGGCTGGGCGCGGTGGCTCACGCCTGTAATCCCAGCACTTTGGGAGGCCGAGACGGGCGGATCACGAGGTCAGGAGACCAAGACCATCCTGGCTAACACAGTGAAACCCCGTCTCTACTAAAAATACAACAAAATTAGCCAGACGTGGTGGGGGGCGCCTGCAGTCCCAGCTACTAGGGAGGCTGAGGCAGGAGAATGGCGTGAACCTGGCAGGCAGAGCTTGCAGGGCCGAGATCGCGCCACTGCACTCCAACCTGGGAGACAGAATGAGACTCCGTGTCAAAAAAAAAAATCAAATGTTATTGTTTTTTTAATTACACCTTAATAAAGTTGATTTATAAAAATATGGTCATTTGTCTCTTAAAGGCATACTCAAGTTTGTCTTTTATTCTTCCAGGTCAGGAAAAAGTTGGCTTTTAACTCTGCAAAACCCTGAGTATTTTGGGCTCTCTTTACTTTTACTTGCCAGCCAGCCAATGCTTTTGTGAGCTCAACTCTTTTATATTGTACCTTGTGAAATACAGCCAAACATATAAGTAATACCTGCTGCTAACATTGCTACTTGTTTATTGGGATGTAATTTCCCCTCCAGCGGTTTCTACAGACGACAGTGTTACCACATTTTGCCATTAGGTAACACGGACATTACGTTCATAGCTTCCATGATCAGTTTCCTCCTCATCCACAGAACCACCACGTAGGCCAATGCCACATATTTTAAGATTATATCATGGCATCATCCTACAGCTCATACCAAATTCTGTATTAATCAGGTTAGTCTGCGAACAATCTCAGGGTCTTAAAGTAGAAAATATATGTGTCCCACATTACATGTCCAAAATGAATCCACAGTAGGGCTTTTCTCATCATTGTCACTCAGGGACTCAGGGTGATAGAGGCCCCAGACATGGCTTCAAGGTGAGGAAGGGTTGGAAAGCTTCACACTGGCAAGGAGCTAGAAAAGTATGAAGAGAAGAATTTGTACTCCAGATTAGAGGAGATCTGGATATTTGTGCACTTCGATATTATTTTCCTTAAGAGCACAAGGTTAGACATTAAAATTAATTACTTCCTCCTAATCACTCAAAACCTGTAGCAACGCTGTAACCAGAGTGCCAACAAGAGTAATAACAACCCTAACATAAATTCTTGCACAGTTAAAAGACATGAACAAATTATAAATATAAGCGTTATCTTGAAAACTAAAAAGGTAAACATGGCTCAACTGAGTTGGTATAAGGGAAAAGGGTTGAAGCTACTGAGTTTGAGAGACAGGAGCAAAATGCACTAGAGAATCATGCAGAAAGCCCTTCCAAGAGAGAGACAAGACAAAATGCACACAAGAGCAAGTTTGGGGAGAATCATGCAAAAAGCCCTTCCAATAGACAACGCTTGGCTAAACTCAACCCAATAATAATGCGGTTGAATGGCTTCTGTGCAGAGACATATTCCTCTGTGGCTTGCTGTATTCTGCTGTATTTTTATTTTCAAAATACCTGTACTTTGTTGTTAGCTGTTATTATTTGTGTAAAAGGTTAATGTGTTGGACAGAAAAAAACTATGTATGAACAAATGTGATCTATATGGTACATTAGTATCTCCTATTTACCAAACATGTACTTATTTATATTACAGAAATATGCATTATAGTGGAAAGGCTATATTAAACAGGAGAGCATGATGGTGACATAGAATCTATGGCCCATCGTTACTCTACTTTGAAGGAATCAGGGAAGGCTTTCTGGAGGAAGCAACTGAAACTAAGATTTGAGGTATTTTTCAAGGCCAAGCTGTTGCAAAGGACAAGAAGAAAGTATTTCAAATGGGAAGAAAATTTTGGAGAAATGTTCAGAGGCAAAAAGACAAAAAGCAAAAAAAAAAAAAAAAAAAAAAAAAAAAAAAAAATCCAGTACTTTTTTTGGAAAAGCTAAAAGAAGTTCAGCATTTTTGGATGTGAGAAAGTGAATGGTGTGAGGTGAAATTAGAGAATTGGAAAAGGGTTGAATCATGAGGGGCTGTAGGCTATGTGGATGTTTTTTTTCTTGGTAAAAGTGGAAGGAAGTGACAAGATAAAAATGGACTAAGATTGGATTATTACAGAGGCAAGAATGAGAGCAAGGAGACCAGTGAGAAGGTTATTGCAGCTGTCTAACAAAAAGTTGATCATGGCGTGGACAAAACTAATTATAGTGGGGTCAGGAGCAAACGGATTGAAGAGTTATCAAAGAGGTCAAACATGTAACGGTACCGTATGTTTGTGTGGAGTGAGGTGGGAATAGGCTGGTTGAAAAGTCAAGAATATAAGGTTACTTTTGGACCTGTTACGTCTAGAACATCAGAGGTGTGGTCCAGTTGCTAGATATATGAGCTTGGATTTCAGAAAACCAGTATGGGCTGAGGCATAAATTCATAGTTATTAAAACCATGCAGTGAATATGAGAATTTAGTAGAGGCTAAGCTACAATTAGAAACAGGGCTGGATATTCAGGGATGTTTATCTATATTGGCTGCTCCGTGGTTGAGTGCCAGGAAGAATAGGAGGCAATCAGCACTTTTCCTTTTCAGCCCCCAAGGGACCCAGGTTGACTAAGCTGCTTTCAGTGGTATCTGTTGGGACTGTTCAAGATGTTGGGCTGCCATAAGTCTCTGAAAATTATAAATATGTATTATTATAGTCAGGTGCATGGGCTTAGCTTTACCACTTATTCATCATGAGAACTTGGGCAATTTCTCTGAGCCTCAGTTTACTTACATCTAAAATGAGTATAAGTATTATAATTAACACATTGAGTTACTGTGAGGATTCAAGTATTTAATACTTGAAAATGGCTTAAGACACTGTTTAAATAAATACACACTACCCTTCTTATCTTTAGGTTCAGCATGCACATAGAGGTAGAGGGCACAGAAAGACTAGGAGACAAGAAATATTGGAGGATGGAGTCTGTGTGCTGCTCTCTATAAACACAGGCAGGAAATAATAAGAGGTGGTGGGTACAATTCAAGTGTGCCCATTCTCCTTTTAAAGATATGCAGCCACCTGCAATATGGTTCATTACCTCCAGGGCCAGGCACTGTGCTGTGTGTGACACCCACAGTAACTTACCGAGTGAGTGAGTGAGTGAGAAACTCCCCTAAAAGTGATGCTTTCTTGGCATTTTCTTTAACATCTCTATAGATTACCATTCAGATTGGGAAATTGCAGTCCATGAATCAGTTCTTCTGAGTTGAAAGTAAAACAAATGTTTAACGAGACAGAATTTACTGTGCTGGATGTTGGCAGGACTTGAATCTCTAAGGCTGATGTTGTCCCACATACATACATAGGTAAAATACCTGCATTCTTCATTCATTTATTCATTCAGTCAATAAATATTTACTGAGAGCTTCCATTGTGCAGGGTATCACTCTAGATTCTTGAGATGTATCAATGATCCAAACAGGCAAAAATGCCAGTCCTCATGCAACCTATATTCCACATAATAAGGAAGGCATAGAGAAGGTGTGGATAATTCATGTAAAATAATTTGCATAGGTTTTCCGGAAACAAAATTCTCGATCTGACTGGTGAAATTTTTCATGAGTCTGTCTCTACTTTCTGACAAACTTTATTCCCATCCTGGTAAGCACCTCTTCTATGTATGTATGTCTAGTATGTCCTACATTCCCAGTTCATATATGCTTCAGAATTTTAAGTATGCTAGAAACCATCTGATCTAAACTTCTCATTTTATAGATATGAAAATTAAGACCTCCTCAAATTAAAGGAACGTGGTTTAAGGCTTCAGAGTGAGTGGCTGTGTTTGGCAAATATGTGATTACCTGTAACAGACTTCCCCTGAAAATTAGGTAAAAGGAAATACAAAAAATAATTCAGCCACTTTTTGTCTCACTGTAATGCAGGATGCTCTCACTCTTGAGTCTTCTAATATCTATTTATAACGTAATTCTCTGTAGAAGACATAGTACTTAGAAATGAATTTTGTACAAGCAACATTAAACACAAACATAGCAGTGGCTTAAATTAGACAGAAATAGATTTCTCTGTCATGTGAAATAAATATGGAGACCGGCAGCTCAGGGGTGGTGTGGTAGCTCTGCAATCTTTAAGACACAGATCCTGGCAGTTCACCTCTCCACCACCCCTGGAGTGTGGCTATTGTCCTCATGTCCACCTTGGCTCCTCTAGCCACCATATCTGTATTCTAGATAGCAGGGTAATGGTAAGGGAGAATGGGGCAAAGGATATGTGCCACTGTACTGGTATGAGTCAGGGTAGATCTGAGAAGCAGATCCACGAGGAGGAAAAGAGTAAGGGTTTAGGGACTTGATCTTCCACACTGGTTAAATTATTTATATTGTGCTCTGTTGGTTCTTTGTATGGTGCTAGGCCTGAAGAGAGCAGGACAGGCTCTCTTTGTGGCCAGTGTTATAAGTCAATGTGGCTAGGCTGTAGTCCCCAGTCATTCAGACAAACTCTAATTTAGACGTTTCTGTGAAAATATTTTGCAGGTATAATTAAAGTCTCTAATCAGTTTAAGGAAGGCTATCCTAGATGACCTGGGTGGGCCTGATTCAATCAGTTGAAAGGCCTTAGACGTAGAACTGAGACTTTCTAGAAGCAGAAGGAATT
The DNA here is from genome assembly GCF_029289425.2 of Pan paniscus. NCBI lineage: Eukaryota > Metazoa > Chordata > Mammalia > Primates > Hominidae > Pan > Pan paniscus. Next base: position 109,312,037 of record NC_073253.2, read on the forward strand.
CTACTTGACAGCAGCTTCAGCTCATGACTGAGAGTCCCAGTCTAGCTTTCCTGACAGCCTGCCCTACAGATACCAGACTCGACTCACCAACCCTGACAAGCACATAAGCAGATATACAGATATATATAGCCAGTTAGCCCTCCATATCTGAATTTTGGGAAAAAATGAATGGTTGTATCTACTGAACATATACAGACTCTTATTTCTTGTCATTATTCCCTAAACAACACAGTATAACAACTATTTACGTAGCATTTGCATCGTATTAGGTATTATAAGTAATCTAGGTATTATTTAAAGTATACAGAAGAATGTGCATAGGTTATATGCAAATGTTACTCCATTTTTTATAAGGGATTTGAGCATCGGTGGACTTTGGTATCCTGGGGGCATCCTGGAACCAATCCCTCATGGGTACTGAGAGATAACTGTATGTGTGTGCCCCCTCCTCGTTGTTTCTCTGGTGAAACCCTAAGTAATATAGACATGATATGAGAGAGAATAATGAAACTCTGGAACCCATGAGGACAAAGACAAAGTAGAACCTGCATCAATCTCTACCTCCAAGCCTCCAACTTTGGTGATGCTGGTGACCTGTAAGGGAAGTTAGTGCTGTTGGTCACGGAGCTAACATGTACCTTGTCCAGGATTTGGAGAAGCTAAAGGAGGAGATTCAGCAGGAGTTGCTGCAAACCTGGCCTCTATCTCAAACTGACAAGGTGAGCCAGCAGATCTGTGATAAGGTGCATGAGCTGTAACAGCACCTGACTCTACACCAGCCCTCCTAGCATAAACATGGCTGCTGCTTTGCCTCTACCATCCAAGATTGTGTAAATTTCTCTTGTGGCCCATGCTAGCTCAGAACCATATGGGGAACATAATTCTGGTATGTATCATTCTAATTTAGTCAAGTTGACACAGTAAAAACCCACCACAGCCAGTATCTTTGGAGAGGTTTCTTGGAATCTTCCACATGACACTTTTATAGCTCATTAGCCTGAACTTAGTAACATAACCACACCTGGGAGCAAGGCTAAACATCAAGGGTTTTCTTCTAAAGAAGGTGAATATGGATCTTGGAGAAGATAACCAGGCCTCTCTGCCAGAGTATTACTATTTATAGAACCCAGTTCCTACCTTCTGGAGCTTAATTTTTTAGGAGGAGAAATAAGACACTGCACAAACCTGTACTGAGCTTTGAGTTTTCAGCTAACTAGAAATAGTTGCCCTTCATAGTCCCTTGGAAAACTTCATGGAGTGTTTTTATGTTTAAAGAACTTTTCATATATGAAAGTGTTTTCCTCAGGACAGCAGTGAACCAGTGTAGGCGTGTGATTCTTCACCCTGGGTGTCAGAGTGTGTTTTATATGGATTAGCAGCAAGACTTTTTAAAGGCCTTTCTAGGAGCTGTGTTTTTTCACTGCAAGAAGAAAATGCAGGGTCGATGGCCAGGGCCCTCCCTTATATACATGGAATGACTTGGGGAATCTCCTTTAATACAATGAAAAGGAAACTAATTTATAGCATGGATTTACACAGATAAAACAGATTTTATTACATATCCCTTTGTACAAATTCAACCAAATCAAATGCTCATATTTGTGCAGTAATAACATTTAATATTTACTGAGCTTTACCACAGGCCAGGCACTACTCAAAGTGATTTATGTAGATTACTGCCTTTAATTTCACAAGAAAGCCATGTGGTACTTACTATTATTGTCACAGGCCCTTAAGGGGGGTCATTTGACACCAGTGAGTCCTTTTCCATCCCGGTGCTGTTCACACCAATAGAACAAGACCGGTTTGCGTGAAGTAGAGCAAAAACTTTATTTGTTGATCAAGGAATGGAGAAGGGCAGCTCAAGCTCAAAGCACCTTCCTAGGGGATGTGGTGAAGGGGGACTTTTAAGATCTCTTAGGCCATGAAGGTGGAGACTGCGGGCGAGCATTTCCGGAAAGATGCGGGGCCTTCGAGGGAGAAGTGGAGTGTGTGTAGTCTTCTTTCTTTTGCACTGGACCCTGTGTGTGCCTAGCAAAGTGCATCTCCTCCTCCACCTCCATCCCCTGCAGAGATTTTATAATGGTAGTGAAGGGAATATTCAGGTAGGGGTAGCACTGATGAGCTCAGTTCTCATCTTTTCATTTGGCTCATTCGTGGTTACTGGCGGTCAGCCTGCCCTTGTTTTCTTTAAGCAAGCACAGCTGCCAGCACAGGTTTATTTCAAAGTTTCTGGGGCTATTTAAACGAATTGAGGTCATGTTGTTGTGATGTTACTATTATTCACATTTGATAGATAAGGAATTGAAGCACAGACAGTAAAGTAAATTGAACAAGATCACATAAACAGCCGGGATGAACTCAGGACATGGGCATCTCCTTGATGCACTCCCAGCGCCTGGCTGGTCCCTGAAAAGGCATGTTCAGTATTCTCTCTTTACTAGAGCAGGAAAGTGAATACAAGGGCAAAGTGCCTCAACAGCAAGGAACTAAACCAGAAGGGGTTTCTACTTAGCTCATAGATTACTAGAAAGTTCCGTTAATTGGAAGTCCCATTCTAGGATCATTCCGATTAAACGCAGTTAAATAAATAACTTCTCACTATATTGGAATCAACCCTAAAAGGAAAACTTGGAGACTTGAAAGGAGAGGATAGGGAAGGAGGGGCAGAGGTGGGTGGCTTAGCACCACCATTCAGACCTCCCTGAGTGCTCCTTTGGTGCTGTGCAAGCTTCCTTCCACAGTTATTAGAGCAGTGTGTTAGCTAAATGCTGCCAGGGCAGATGCTGTTTGTTCCTCTGTAGCTCCCAGAGCGCCTATGGGGGCTTTGCAAATCACAGAGGCTCAATACTGTTTCAGGAAGGAGTAATTGGAAGAAGGGGCTTGGGAGCAAGGTATCAGTTTAGAACCTTCCAGACTGGTACAGTGTGTTCCATTTAACACTCCAGGCAGCAGAATTTGCTTTTTTCCTGTGTCACCAGGATCTACAGGGGCCGGGAACCCATAAGTGGCACATAACTAGCCTGTTGTCTTTGGGGGGTTGGTGGAGGGTTTGATGCAGAGACCACCCAACTGTGCTTTTTATGCAAACAGCCAGCCCTGAGACCCCTCCGTAAGAAGGTAATCAGATGGCAGAGGATATGATTTTTCATGGATCTTAAATTTGCTTCGTACCTCTTTTTGCCATATGGCTGACAGGCAAAACCGTGGACAGGTTGAGTGTTGCATAAAATATGAAATGAGCCTGAAGCCAGTGAATCCATGGAGGATTGTTTTTCTTCTTTCGGGCATGTGATAACAAGGGGTCCCCTGCATAACAAACAGCCGGCCGGCATTCACCTCTTGTCTCAAAATCTTCTTGGCGCCCGTTTTTGTTTTTTCAACTTGGAAATGGAATATATGAAAGACAGACTGAACAGTGGCAATCAAAATCCAGAAGGCTGGAGACATTTCTGCCATTCACAGAATTTATGAAAATCCCTTGTCTGGAAGGCTCTTGGAGAGCTCAAAATGCTCGGCGCGGCTGGTGAGTTCCCTGCAGCAGCTGGAAGTGGAGCTATAAATAGAGCGGGGAGGGAAGCGCCCTCCTGAGGGGAGCGGGCGGGAGATTCCCGGCTCTCCCCTCCGCCGCCGCGGCGTAGAAAAGGCGCTTTCTACGCCGGGGGAAGCCGGCTGGCGGGCGCGCGGCCTTAACCCGTGCGACGCCGGGCAGCTCCTGCGGCAGCCGGGGAGGGCGTGATGGAGACCACGCTGGAAATGGGAATCAAGGCACGTTACTAACCTTGTACTGGAACAATACATAGTCTGCGATTTCTCTCCCTCCCTGTCTTTCCTCTGCAGCTCCCTCCGGTTAACACCCGAAATTCGGCCTTAGAATACACACACACGATGGAATTTGTTCCATATCTTTTTTTTTAACCTTCGATAGGCATAAATCCAAACCTAAAATTAAAATCATCCCCAAATTTGGTTTTGGGAATCATGTTGGTTTTCACCCTTGAGCGGCGTTCCCTCCCCAGTGCCGCATGCTGCTTAAGGACTGTTACTTTCTTGGGGAGGGAAGTATCAAATGGAAACGGTGTGTGTGTGCGCGCGCGCGTTTATTTTTGGCGCATGCACACCCCTCGGTAGCCTCAAGGTCGGCGATACCCTGAGCCTTCGGGCCCCCGCCTGCAGGACTCGCTCCTGCCAGCCAAGGACTCAAGAAGGAGGGAGTCCCCAGTCCCGGCGGGGCGCCTGGGATTCGGTTCAATATTTAGCACAGTCAGTACCGAAGCAGGGGCAGCCAGGTGGGAGCTGGGCGCCCCAAAGTTGGACCCCAATCAGCAGCGAGTGGGCAGCGGGGGCCTGACGTGCCCGCGCGCGCGCCCCGGAGCTCTCCGGCCGGCTCTCTGCTCCCCGAAGCTGGGGAGCCGGGGGCGCTCTCCCGGGCCGCAAGCAGGCACGGAATTTGACGCCCGAGAGGCAGATGGTCCTGACTAGGACTCCTGATTCTTCTCAGATGGAAACAGTTTCCAGTTTCTCCCGGTGAACCTGCCGGAATTCTCAGTGGACTCGATCTTCAGCTTTGTCCACTGGCGCATTTCACCAAGGCCGCATTTACCGCTTTGAGGCAAATTTGAGCTTCAAATGGAGTGGGACTCCTGGTTGCAGAACGAGGTAAGCTCGCGACTAAGGTGACATTGACTAGGGCCACAGATTTAATGGGGACCAGCCTCCCCTAGGGAGGATACTAAAGTGAAGTTTGCCTGGGCTTTCACTCCTCCCCTCCCTCTTGCTTACTTTTCTCCAGCACCCACTCGTACCTTAAAAAGAAACATTCTCCTGGGTGGGTGACTCCCTTAGGCTATATTCACCATTTGAGAGTTCTGCACTAGAGGCCATGCCACAGTGCGACCTGAAGTTCCCTATCCTCCCTTCCATCTTCCATCCTTCCCCCCTTGTCCTCTTTCTCGGCTCTCCTCTTTTCCTTTTCCAATCTTTTATTTATTTTGCCATCCCTCTTTCGAACTTCTTTTTCCTGTCTATGAAAATATGAACCAAATGAAGGGAGAGAGGGCAGAAGGTTGTGATTTTTCTGTGTAATGCTGAGGTTATAGGGTATATGGATTGATGGTTTATGAGTTATTGATTTGGTTTTGTTGAGCACCTACTCTGTGCTGCTGTTCAACTTCTTCAAGTTGGGAGTGACCAGACTGTTTTCTAGAAAATAAATTGCCCCAAGAACTTTGTCCTACCTCCTCTACTTCTTTCTCTAGGGTGTGGGAATGCGCATCTGCAAGACCAGGGGATGCAGAGCTTGCAGGAAGGAGGAAACTCACTAGGTTCAGGCTGGTTTGGTGCCTTTATGCCCTCAAGCCATGGGTAGTTAAAACAAAAATCACACATAAATAATACTAATAACACATTTATTGAACACCTGCTGTGTTTGTGGTATTGTTCTAAGAACTTTACAAATACTAACTCATTTAAACCTCATAACTACCCCACAGAGTAAGGACTACTATTATGTCTTTTTTACAGATGGGGTAACTCAGAAACAGATGATTAAGTAATTTATTCATAATCATACAGTTAGTAAGTGGGGGAACCGAGATTGAAGCTCAGCATCTGAGTCTAGAACAGAGCTCTTCATACATTACATATCTCTGTCACTCACATATTCATCCATTCCCTCTGTGCCAGGTGCTGTGCTAGGAGATGCAACAGTGGACAAGGCAACCAAGATCCTTGGAGCTTGTATTTCAGTTGAGGGAGACAGACTATGTATCAATAAACAAACTATATAATTTCAGGTAGTGGTAGATATTATAAAGAAAAGAGAACAGAGTAATGTGCTAGACTGGTTACCTTCATATGGTGAGTGGACAGGGAAGTTCTCTTGGTGGTAGTGACATTCAGACTGAGACCCTGAAGAACTGAGAAGAAAGACAAATAGCCAATGAATGTATGAAGTGATGGTTGTTACCTTTAGTAATCATGGAAATGCAAATTAAGTCCACATTGAGATATTCTTTTATATGCATTTGGTTGGCCCCAAATTAAAAAGTTTGGCAATATCAAGTGGTTGAAGAAGATGTGGGTCCAAAGGATGTTCAAACATTGCTGATGGGAGTATGAATCGTACAATGACTTTGGAAAACAGTTTGATATTATATCCTAATTTGAACATTTGAACATGTGTGAACAAACAGTTCAACTTGCTTTTAGGTTTATACCTGTGAGAAACTTTTTACATGTTCGACAGAAGACATGCACGTGAATATGCTTAACAACCTGGTTTCCAATAATGAAAACCTGGAGGGACCACCAAGGCCTGGCATCTTGAGCTAGTGATGAATACAAGCTCAATAATAGCATAATATTAAAAACTACTAAAATAAAAACCCAACTAGGTAGGGGTGTGTGTGTGTGTGTATGTGTGTATGTATGCAATAATGTTATATAAATGGGAAAGCAAGAGAATGATGAATATGAAATTTGTGATTTTGTGATTATGGTTACCTCAGATGGAGGAGAAACAGAGGCACCATACGGTTAGTTAGAGGCAAGTCAGTGACTGTGTTTTGGCAGGTCACAATTGAGTTTTGGCTGGTAAGGCCAGGTATGCTTGTTACGTTATTAAAAATAACGAGTAAATAACAAAGTATGACAGGGCATGCATGGGCTAATGATGAGAGTGTATGGTGGACCACGTATTAAGATGAACTCAGTTCTATGTACTGTGGTCCTAAGTGGAAACAGGAAAGAAAGGAATGCAGACACTTTTGTCAGGGGGAGGGCTCTACCAGGAGAAAGAAGTTTGATGTTTTTAAGGAAGAGAAAAGCAGCCTAGAGCGACGCAGTGGGTCAGCAGATTAGAGAGGTGGACTGGGACCAGATCCTGCAGGGCTTTGCAGGTCAAGGTAAAGGGTGGAAAAGTTTTAAGCAGTGAAGAGATGTGATTGGGTTTAAGATTTTAAAAGACCATTGTGGAGCTGCGTGGAGACTGGACTATTGGAGGGGCATTTGGGAGGCCTCTGCAATGGTAGAGGAGAGAAGCTGATGGCAGGACGTGACTGTGTTTCGGCAGGTTACTTACTGCACAGGAGACCAGCTCGGGGGGTCAAGTCGCTGAAATTCAGCCCATGTTCCTCTTGCCAGGAAATGTCCCAGTGCCAGGCTGTGAAAGCCTGGAGGAAGGACGTATTTTTCAAATTGCACAGAGAGCTCTGTAGGCCAGCAATAGCCTGTTGGTGCATCTGGGTGGTGGGCATAGACTTGAGGAGAAGTGGATAGATTCAGGACACAATTGAGGGCAGAATGGACAAGGTTTGGGTGATGGATTAGATATAAGGGTTATTAAGGGAAAGAGAGGAAACAAAAGAAATTCCTGGATTTTTATTTAACTGCAAGGATAGTGGTGCTGTGTACAAAGAAGAGAAAGAGCAGGGAAGATTCACATTCAAAGAAATCATATTTTGGACATATCATATTATTTTTAAAATGCTATCATACAGCCAAGTACAAATGTCAGATAGTGAGACATGAGTATGAAGCTTGAGGGAGATTTTAGGGCAAGAGTCATAAATGTGGGAAGTATGAGCATATAGGTGATATAGCTCAAGTTCTCTACTTAGTTGTCATTGTCAGATTGTGAATTCCTTTGGGGCAGAGAAATTATGTGTTTTTTCCCCTAGCAAAGTATAAGGAATAATAGGTTATCAGTAAATATTTGTTGAATAGATGACAGAAGGATGCATAAACAAAGGGAAGGTGGGTAACTAGCCCAGGTTTCTGATGCTGCTGGTGTCTGAAGGCTGAGGCTGTGTTGTTTTCAATCCCTCTTTGGGCTGAGGCAAGTCTAATGGTAGTGCTAGCCCTTTACGAGACCCCAGAGCTACTCTGAGAAGCCAGAAATGGCAGGAACTAGACAGTGAAGACGCAGGATGGCCAGGAGAGCCCCTGAAGGTCAAACAAGGAAGAGGAAAGAGTGTTGAGCCAGAAACAGGGTCACAACTAAGAATATGGCTGACCTCATGGGTGATGGGAGACAGTGAAATCATTGAGAGAAGATAGGACTGAAGTGGGTGAACGAAAGGATCAGGCTGTTGGTACAAGTGGAGCCATGAGATTTGGTTTAAAGGCCAGTGTATTGCAGACATTTTTCACAGTCACCAGGTAATTAGCTCGGCACTGGCCGAAACACTCCCTAACAGCCCTAGCCCCACAGTACCTCAGGCTGTGTGTTGTCCCTTGTGAAATCTCATTTAGAAAATGGTTGCTAAGGCATTCCCATACCAGATATCACATCCCATCACGCTGCTATGAGTATGCAGCACTTAGCCTGCATGTGGGTTTCCAATACCTCTGCAATGCCCTCTTGGTACTGGGATTGGGCAGCTGGCCCTGCCCTGCTACATTTGGGCTTGGCATGGTTCTCCCATGCCACCACATCCCATGCCCTTGGGGACATTTATTTTGTCAGCCTCCACCCTCTCGTTGCAGTTCACATCTCTTTACTTATCTCTGTTCTTTCCTCAAATGGATCCCTTATGTCCCTTATTTACTGGTGTACCTTAGTGCCTGGCACAGTGCCTGACATACGGTGTGTGAGCAGCAATTGTGAAAGGGTGCAAGGAAGGAAGGAAGGGAGTGAGGGAAAATGAAGAATTTTTTTTGCTTGGCTTTGAGGTGATCAAGATGAGACCATCCCATTCTCACTAATGATAAAGTTACAAGGACCTCCCTTTCCTCAGACAGCTGAGTATGGCATTGCTTAACAATGTAGGCTTTGGGATATAATAGACCTGCAGTTCCATTCTGGCTCTACCATATGTGGCTTGGTTAGGTCACAATCTCTTAGAGACTATTTATTTATCTGTAAAATGTGGATAATAACAAAACCTACTGTATAGTGTAGTTGTGAGTTTTAAATAAGGATGTGAAGTTTCTAGTGTAGTGCCTGGCATGTAAGAAGGGCACAGTGGAAATTCAGCTATTATTATTTTCCAAGCCATTTAATTGTCAATGCTGTCTTTGTTGACCAACTTCAAGTAATGCTTCTAATTCTGAGAATTCAGCCTCCTTACTCAGTAGGGCCAGTGCTCTGGCACTGGAGTAGTAGCCATTTTAGGCAGATGGGGAACTATTCCTGGGCACTTGGGCATTTGCTGTTCCATTTCTCACATTATGCTACATAGTATTCCATTGCACATAATTCATGGGCAGCTGGGAGTCTGAATAATAGTGAGGATTCAGAATTTATTCATTCAACATTCCATAAACAGTGATTGAATGTCTTACTATGCAAATGGGGATGCAATGGTGACTAAGACACAGTCTCTGCTTTCAAGGAAATCACGGTCTAGTTATTGGCCGGGGGGACAGAAAAATAAACAGACAATTGCAAATACACATTCATGGGATCACTCCTAGTACCCCAACTCCAAGACGCTACCTCCCCACCCCCACTACTGCTGAGAAGAATGGTGTGAATATAGTAATATGATGGTCCCTTGTATTTGCACATATATTTACAGTTTACAAATAATGTTTACTTTTAATTATTTCATTTGATTTTCACAACTTTATGAGATAGGTAGAGATACTACACCCATTTTATATATGAAATCTAAGACTCCATTGAGCAGATGCCTCTATAACGAAGGCAAAAGTGTCTCATGCAGGACACTGCCATGATTTGTCCTTCCAGCCCTTTGTACACTGTTCCCACTCAGGGATCTAGTTTGCCACCTTTGTGGGCGTGGGGTTTGATTCTGTGAGTTCATTGCTTGGGTTTTGATGGCCAAGTTTAGCTTCCCTGTTGGGACCTTTGTTCTCTGTAGATACATGGACAACTCTTGCATTCAGGTGGGTTTGTGCAACCATTCTGATCTCTGGGACTCAATTTTAGCACTGGCCTGGAGGCAAAGCCCAGGTGAGGATCATGATGGTTTCCCTGGGAAGAGGGATTGGTGATAGACATTAGGTTGATTGTCTATGCCTGTGCAACTGGGAAGTGGAGGATCTGGTAGAAGAACCTTCAGATAGCACAGTTTTACGAAGCTTGTCCAGTCAACTGGATGTTTTTCTTGACTAGAGAAAAAATACAGGAATCACTTTATCCTCCTTAAAAACTGAATGACTTATTTACATTTCCCCAGAGATGACCAACTGTAATTGGTCATTTATCAAATATTTAGACATCTTCTCATACAGAATACATCATTGATTAAAATTTGCTTATGGTTATTTATTTAAGATATATGGGTTCTTTTTTTTTTGTAAAATTTAGTCAAGGAAAGTAAACTTCACAGACTTGTCACGTAATTATAATGTGGGAAAATGAGTTTGTTGCCCAGAACAACATGTATTTACCTAATCTACTTCTGTGTTTTTATCTTTGTGTAAGATATTATTACAGTAAGTATTTCTGCTGCCCACAGAATATCTGGGCAGGGCAGCGCAAAGACCTCCTGCCAGACCTGCAGTGCAGCAAGAGGATGATTTTGGCTGTAGTGGTTCAGAAGTACTGAAAGAGCACCCTACCTCCACAGATCTGTTACCACAATAACTTTGATTATATTGTCTTATGTAGGAGAAAAATAGGTTTACTGATCATTTTCTTCGACTTTAAATATGAGGTTTGCGAAACACATGAGAAATAAGAGCCAAAATTTATCAAAAGTGAGTTTTGAAGAGGGCCTTTTAATTTTCATTTGCTTCAGTGTACTAGGGATCAAGTTACATGTTAATTGACTGGTGAAGAAATCCTAGTAAGAAATTTGTCCTATATGCAGGGAGAACAGTCTGAATTAGCAAAAAGTCCCAATTACGGTGTGTGTGTTTTAATAAATATCTTTGTTTTACTTCCAATTCATGCGTTATTATACTTAAAAAGTGTTTTGCATTAGTCTCTTCTTTCATGTATAAGACCTCACATGTAGTTATTAACATCCATTGAATATAAACAGGTAAGTCCTTAAAAAAACCCTGTTTTTCTTTTAAGGCAGTTAAAATGTTAGGATACTAATTTGCTAGACAGAACTCTTCATTGCACTTAGGTAAACTTCATTCCAAGCTAATTCAAAAGAGCATGATTTCCAAATTACTGAAACCTGAATGATTTTTGCTATAAATTCCCAGTAAAAATCAAGCATACAGTCAAAGATAAAGCTTGATTTTCTGCTTAACTTTAAGGAAGAGTTTTTTCTTTCCATGTCAGAGAAAAATTTGCTCACTTGTATTGACAGTTTTAGTGTGTCCTGAAAGAGACAGGCCTTAGCAACTGCAGGCAGCTGTGCTCAGCTCCTCCCTCATTCCACACTCTAGCCCCTACTGTGGATGTAAAAAAGTTTCATGCAGCCCCTCAGACAAATGACTGACAAAAACTAAGCCCCAGATGATGATTATCATGTATGTGTCTGCAGCTGAGGTTGCTCTTTGACAGGGCATCTCTGGCCAGTCAGCATTGATTGACTCGTCCTGCTATGCTTTTTATATGCCTGTTGCAATACAGAAATATGATTTTGCCATATGTGGGATAGTAGAGACAGAGGAAGATGAAAGCATGGCAGCCCAGATCAGTGCTTCTTAAATTCATGGTTTTCAAAACACAGATTTCTGGGTCCCACTCCCAGAGATTCTGACTCAGTGTCTAGAGAACCATCCCCCCTCCAAATTTCCATTTCTAACAAAGGCTCCCAGGTGATGCTGATGCTGCAAGTCTGTGGAACATACTTCAGGCAGCACTGGCCTAGATAGCTAATTTTGAGAAGACTCAGGTGAGGATAATGGAACTGCATTTCAGAAATAAAATTCATCAGAACATGACTAGTCCACCAGAGGGAGATAAGGCAATGCTAGGCTGACCAGCTGCACCAGTTTAACCCAGACCATCCTGATTTTAGCACTGAAAGTCTTGTGTCCTAGGAAACCACTCAGTCCCAGACAAACTGGAAAGTTGGTCACCCTAAAAGGCATACTAAGCTAGTTTACTATGGCAGCTTTAATGTAATTTAAAGTGATTGGTGTATAGTCTAACTTTTAAACTCCTGGTGTGTTTTAAGACAAGCCATTGAGCATACTGTGAAATGACAGGTAACCACATGTAACAGAGGCAATGCCAGCTAGAGCCTTCAGTTTTTCTAAATCTCTTTTCTCACAACTTATGGTGGATCAGGGATTCCCAGACTTGTCCGCAGATTGGAATCACCTGGAGAGCTTAAGGAAATGCTTGTGTTCTACTCCCAGAGATTGTGAATTAATTTGTTTGGGGAGTGGCCTGGATGCTTATAGTTTTAAAAAGATCCCCAGATGATTCTAACAGGTAGACACATTTAGGAACCCCCATGGTACATAGTCTCCAAAGATGGCAGCTACTAGTGCCTCTCACTTTGTGCAGACACACTGTTCATCTCATCAAGAGGTAGGGTTTATTTCCCATCCCTTTGGGTCCTGCTGCCTTTGTGATTTGCTTTGAACAATAAAACTCAGTGAAAGTGACATTCTGAGGCTTCTGAGCCCAGGCCTTAAGAGGATGGTGGTTTTTGTGTCCTCCTAGGCTCCATGCTAGAGGGAGAACCATTCAAAGTCCACAGTGCTGTGAGGAAGCTCCAGCTAGCCTTGTGGGGATAGCCACCACGTGAGGCAGCATTGAGACATCAGATGTGTGAGGGAAGCTCTCTTAGACCTTCTATCCCAGCCCAGTCAGTAGCTAAATCTAACCCGGCGAGTGACCCCAGCTAATGCTACCAAGAGCAGAACTATGCAGGAAAGGTCTTTCTCCATTATTGACTTAGGTCATTTAGCTTTGGGTAGCATGTTATGGAACAATATATCACTGAAACACAAGTGGATTCCTTGCACTTCCTGGTGTAATATAAAGGGGGCATTTTGAAAGGTCCTGTATAAACAAGGAATGTTTTATCATCTTCAGCTCAAAGTGGAAAGCCAAACTAACCGTGTGTTACTATATATTAGAAGGGAAACATTGTTATTAATTTCATTAATAAAATTATTAGTGATAGTGAACAAAGATATGGTAGCTTCAACAGTCTTTCCCTTGTATCATCCAGAGATCAGAGCCCAAGGCACAATGCTTAGGGTGCTATTAGTTTTTGTGGGGCTGTTCAACCCCAGAGAATCAGGATGAACAAGACAAGATAAAATTTGATGTGATGTGATACCATGTATTCCCACACTGGCTACTGTTAAATAACAAGCTGGGATGGATACACTATGTCACACTACAAGTGAGTGGTGTCACTTGTAGCGTCACCTCTACCAGTGTCATTTGTAGAGTGACATAGTGTATGCACTTGATATTTGGATTGCGAAGAGGAACTATCCCTTGGAGTAGTTCATAGGAGAGAAGACAAAAGAGGAACTTAGCTTTCTAGCTCTCTCCTGTTTCATTTCCTATTGATGAAGTTTTACCCCATGGGAAGCTAACTCCACATCTGGCTTCTCAGTGGCTACTTGGAAATCCAGGCACCATGCCACACAATATGTTGTTTTACCCAAGTGCAAAAGTGGAAGGGCACCTATGTGTACATGAGGTGCTTACCAAGAGACACAGAAAAGAAGTTGAGGAATTCTGAGGTGAATGATTTTTTTGTGTGCTTTAAATTTATTTATTGGTTTTTGCTGAAACACTGTAGGTGTGCCTTATTTTGATACTGCTTTTATAGGCTACATTCTAAGGCTGAGAGAATCTCAGCCATATGCTTAGTATCAACATAAATGCAATATTAGTCTTGACTGGTCTTTTCCCTTCTGATAATCACACCAAACTAAACACTTTCCGTGGACATTTGCAAAAGTGATAAGTAGTAGATGAAAGCTCTGCTTTCATCTGCAGCTCCAAGGATTTGGTTCTTATTTTACTATTTCACAGAGCCAAGTCTTTCCTGGTATAGAGTGGAGTGTGCATGCTTTATATCTTCCAAAAAGAAGCAAGATACCAGTGAGTTGTTGCTAAGAGCTTTTAGCTATTCTCCCATGCAGGTTTTTTTTTTTTTTTCAATGGGGAAAACAATTTTGGTTGTATAAACATTATGCCATGTTTAGTTATTTCATGAGACTGGGTGGTTCCTAAATATCAGTGGCTTTATATGACTATCATTACATTTTGCAATCCAGTCTGAACCTGACTGTAGGAGTCATAATTTAAGAGAATCAAAAGTCTATTTAACATATTGGAAGGTTTCCTGTTCAGAGCTTAATCTTTCTGGAAAAAAGTTGTTTGCATTGGTTTCTCAGCAATCAACTTGGGTTAGCTGGTGTAGCACAAAGGCCATGGGATAGGACCAGATGTATTCAGGATTTAAGCAATGGTGTCATAAAGAACTTTCTCTCTTTCTCTGTCTCTAATTTTATCCCCATCTCTTTGTCTTTCTTTTGTTTATGATGGCTTTGTTCTTAGGCACATTTTGCTCTTGTGGCTCCATGATAAAAATCAACAGATACAAGCTTTACCTCTTGGCATAGTTTTACTTTAGGCAAAACCCTAGGATTGAGTTTAAATGGACAGGCCTAGAGTAAGTTGTCATTTGCAGATTTGGGAGGAATCTAAGAGCAATTCCCTTGGGGGAATTAAAAATGCTGTATCAGAAAAACGTGAAAGAATGCCGGGATGGCAGTAACAACGGATACACACTACTGTGGGAAAGGGGCTCAGTAGCTTCCAGCTGAAAGATTCAAGTGTTTTTCTTTTTTTTCTTTTTTTTTTTTGAGATGAAATGTCGCTCTGTCTCTGTCGCCAGGCTGGAGTGCAGTGGCGTGATCTCGGCTCACTGCAACCTCTGCCTCCTGGGTTCAAGCGATTCTGCTGCCTCAGTCTCCCAAGTAGCTGGACTACAGGCGCATGCCACCACGCCTAGCTAATTTTTGTGTGTTTTAGTAGAGATGGGGTTTCATCATGTTGGCCAGGATGGTCTCAATCTCTTGACCTTGTGATCTGCCCACTTTGGCCTCCCAAAGTGCTGGGATTACAGGCGTGAGCCACCGCGCCTGGCTACGATTCAAGTTTTGAGATCTCACATGACTATCTGTAAATGGACCCAAGTTTCAGGGATTAGACTCACATAACTGAGCTCAGGGAGACTGATATATAAACTGAATATCAATTTATTATTTCACAGTAAGGACATTCAAACAACTTCAGCTGCCAGTGTTGACAGAACAATTCATTTTCCCCACTTAGGTAAACCACAAGGAAAACCAGTCATAAGAAATGTGCTAAATGAAGATGGATCAGAAAAAAGAGAAGACAGTGTCATGGTCCACAGTAGGATCTGCCACAGGGACCAGATAATTGGGATTTTTTGGGCCAGAGTAATACTGTTCCTAGATGGCATATGGAGGAGAGTCTCTGAAGTGTGAATGCTTTGAGCTTCCCTTTTGACCAGAATTTATCTAAGTGTGGCTCCAACCAGCTGCACTGAAATCACCTGGCAACCTGATAAAATGCAGATTTCTGGTCTCACCCCAGACTGGCTAAGTTGAAATTGATGAAATGAAGCTACATTTTCAATAAGCTTTCCTGGTTTTGTCTCTGTAGTATGAGATAATTTCTTTAAGCAAACCAAATCCCTTTGTCCGTGCATCTTTAATCTAATGGGATATAAGTGATTCAATTTCTGTTTAAATTATTAAATATTTTGTTTTTAAATACCTATCATAGCTAAATTTGGTATTTTTATTCCTTTTAAGATTCTAGTCAGAATTATAAAATTATAACTTTCTGATTAGAAATTAATATAAATATAGAAAATTTGGAAGGAATGGAAATATGTGAGGGATTAGGCAAAAGCATCCATAAATTTGTGATGATTTGTTTTATCTTTGGTGTGTGTGTACTCATACCCCCCTCCTCCCACAGGGGTCTGTGTGTACTGTCAATAGAATTTGATTTCTGTTTTATTTGCTCCAATTTAATTTGAGAACAACTCTCTATATTGTTAGTCTTCACTTGCATAATATTAATGACTATTCTAAAATTTCCCATTCATACATATATAGAGTTTTACCCGCTCAGATCATTAATCAGACATATTATATGAAGTTTTTTTAGCAGTATGGAAGAATGAGATGTTTACTTTAAAATAAAATAGAAGGAATCACCTGTTTATTTTACTAACAACTAATTTTTCCAGGAGGGAGGCTTTTAGATATGTTCCCAATAAGGGAATATTATAACAAAGTCGCAGAAGTCATGGTTGATGATTAATTACCACAAGACTGGTAAGTGCATTTAACCTCCTATAACTAGAGTAGTTTACAAGTTTAAGTGAAAAAATTAATTTCTACACCAAATATTCTAACAAATACTTTTCTATAACAGATATTCTTAGCCTCAAGTTTAGAGGTCAATAGTCCTTGGAACATAATTATTAAATAAATTTCTGAATATTACATAAACTCATTTGCCCTGTTTAGAAAACAGATTTGGGCAGAAATTCAACTTTGAGCCTCTAAGGTATGGAAGAAATTTGGAGTTAATTGAAAATGTATGGCCACATACAAATTTTATGGCCACACATGTTCTGTAGTGGTACCAGCCCCTGTTTATTCACTATTTCAGATCAGCTTAGCCCTGTCTACACCTTGGCCTCACATTCACAGCCACAGCTGCCCAAGTGACAGTTTATACTGTTTCCATGGGTAAAAAGCTCAGGCTGCTCTCATGTTCTGGGGCATACATTTCAGAGTCCTCACACATAGCACTCACTGATAAGGTGACTTCTGCACCTGCTCCTGTCTCTGCTGCAGAAGCTCTGCCTCTCCCAGTGCTTCCCAGAGGGTCCAGGGAAAATAATTCACAGTGTAGTGAACTTAATGCATCATGGAGTAGACATTGACCAAGGAAAGATAGGAGAGGAAGAGACAGTGTTCAAATTGCTTGCTTTTCTTTGCTTTTGCTTTTCTCTTTTCTCTCTTTTCCTTTCTTTTCCTTTTTCTTTTTCTTTTTCTTTTCTTTTGATGGAGTCTTTTTCTGTTGCCCAGGCTGGAGTGCAGTGGTGGGATCTCAGCTCACTGGAACCTCCACCATCCAGATTCAAGCGATTCTCCTGCCTCAGCCTCCTGAGTAGCTGGGATTACAAGTGCCTGCCAGCCACGCCTGGCTAATTTTTGTATTTTTAGTAGAGACGGGGTTTCACTACGTTGTACAGGCTGGCCTCGAACTCCTGATCCCAAGTGATCTGCCAGCCTCGGCCTCCCAATGTGCTGGGATTACAGGCGTGAGCCACCGCACCCTGCCAATTGCTTGCTTTTCTTCTTCCAACTATAGATGATGCCAAGATGTAGGAGTTTGTACAGTGTACCTGGTGATGGCCTAAGAAGACTGAGCAGCCAGCCCTGGCTTTGGGGAAGCGATTGCCGGCTCACTTACTTACTCCTTATGTTTGCTCTCCTTCCCTGCCTGACTTAGTCTTGCTTTCCTGGTATTGTGTTCACTACCACCCTCCATCAGAAAAAAAATAGCATACATCCTTTTGCCTCTCATTTTTTTTATGGTAATGGAGAACTAATGATTTTTCCCTCTCAAAGGCACTTGTGCCAGCAACATCTCCAGTTTTTTTAGTAAATACTGTTGAAGGCTTTAAGCCTTCAACTATAGATTTCTAAGCCTTTTAAACCATTTGGGGCTCAGGATATTTTTTTTTTCTTGCTAATAAGATTATAAGGTAACCTTATTTTCCTTTTCTCTAAATTACTGTGGGTTTCCAGACTGTCCACATCTATCACCAGCAATATCTTTTTCCAGGTATAGGACGAAAATCTCAAAGTTAATAAAGCTTGTTCTGAAAGGCCAGTTGACTACCTATGATTTTCCAGTCCTGCCTCTACAGGTCTTAAAATGCCTTTGGCTGTGGACTACTCTCAGCATCAAGCACGGCCACCTAATTCTCCTCTGCCCACCACAATGATCCCGATCCCAACACAACTGTCATCTCTTCCTTAGTTAATCTCAGCTAAAGGTTAGAGATGGAACAAAGGGAGTGCCGGTGATAATGCATGTCCCAGCTGTTTATGGGAATGCAAGGATACAGGTAAGAGGACATTTTATTACAACTGCACTGACTATCTGTAGAATTACTGAAGGTATAATATATGAATATATCTCACTTTTCTTATATGCATTCATTTCTGGGAAGACAGCTCAAACATTTTACATCGCATATTTTCACTATGTTACTGCTGAAATGTGTGGAAAAGCAATCTGATTCAATCTTTTATCTTAACAGTGTGCACGACCATTCCTTTTCCCCTATCTTGTCTTGCTCTGATAGTTGAGAGCAACTGTCTCGACTATCTCATCCCTGGACTAAAGTAATTGTCTCTTAACTGGTTTCTCTGCCAGTCTTGCCAGTTCCTCCTCTCTGAGGCATATGTCCCTGGCTTCAGTCCTAACTCCCCAGGAGGGGGCAGGACCCCTGCTGCTCCCCAGCGTTCTTTCACTGCCCAACTAGCATGTTTTTGATGTTTCAGCTACACTTCATTACTTAATATTTTTCCAATGAGCCATGCCTTTACCTGAGCTATTCTTTATCTTTGTTTTCCTCCATCGCATTAATGCCCATTATTCCTTCAAGAGCTAGTCCACACATCTCTGAAAAAGCTTCCTGGGCTGTCTCTTCCAGAGACTAGTTAGCTGTCAGGCAAGGCCCCCACCAGTGAAGTTGGTGAACCCCTCACAGAGCGGGAGCTTGTTCTTGTTTTGCAGGTCCAGAAACGTGTGTTTTGCCAGTGCCCTCAGTGATTATCAGTATTCTCAGGACTGACATGAACTAATCAAACACATGGAGACAAAGGTTTAAGCCCTAATATTTTATCAATTTTATTTGTGAATTATAATTACAAGGGAGTGTGGTACTACACATATGTGACACTGACTGAGACAGGTCTGAATGCTTCCTAGTGTGTAAAGGTGGGCAGGTTACCAGACCTGTCTAAACTTCAGTGTATTTATATGTAGAATTGTGGAAATTATACTTTTTTCTTACTCAGGAGTTTGAGGAATTAATGCCATTTTTAAGATTCCAGTCATTCACTTACTTCTTCACAATTTTCAACATATTCATATATTACCTGAATAGTATTCTTTAAATTGACTACTTTTTAATATTAGCTTCATGTAAAGCATGATTTTTGTGAAATCATAGGGTTTGATATGCTAGCCATATACGTATGTATGCATGTGAAATATACATTATCTAAATAAAGATAATTAGTTGCCAACAGTACAATCTACTCTGGCTAATTAAATAAGGAAGAATTTTTATTAAAGGATGTTATATAATGGCTGTAATTTCTGAAAGGTCCAGAGAATCAGGCTTGGGTGCAATAATGCCGGAGCTGTGGCAGGTAAGAAGCACACAGCCAGGAAAATTCCCTAAACCACAGAGCTTGAGTAGCAGCAACATGGTAGCCCCATCACAGCTGCCTCAGAAGGGCCTTCACCTCCTAACCCTTGTGAGAAAATCTGAACTCCCACTCTTGGCTGTCAGATTACATTGTTTTGAAATTTTGTGAAGACATGCCTGTTTGAAAAAACTTAGGTCACATACTTGTACGATAGATGCAGGAGATTCCAGGGAGTCCTGTTTGCATTTCCAAACTCTATAGTAAAGGAAGGCAACTACAAGGGGACTGAAATAACAGTTGAGTTGATATACAATATCATCTGCCACATACATTAAAATCAAATAAAAGTTCATTGATATATCACCTAAAATCTTCATATGTACAGAATATATGTATCACATTTTAGGAAAAAGTGAATGAATGTATACATGGTACTGGATATGGAAAGCTCTCTCAATAGGGGGTGATATTTACATTATTGCAATTCTCTTTTTTCATTACAGTATCTTTTATGGGCGGTACACAAAGGATACCACTAAGTTCTTCTCATATTCACACTGATAAGGGACCATGTGCTGTGGTTTGAATGTGTCCCCCAAAGTTCACGCGTTGCAAACTTATTTGCCAATGCAACAGTGTTGGGAGGTGGGGCCTCATAAAAGATGATTAGGTCATGTAGGTGCTGCTTTAATGCTTGGACTGATGTTATTGTTGTGGGAGTGGATTAGTTATTGTGAGCATGGGTTGGTTATAAAAGCAAGGTCAAGGCTGGGCGTGGTGCCTCATGCCTGAAATCCCAGCACTTTGGGAGGCCAAGGTGGGTAGATCACCTGAGGTCAGGAGTTCAAGACCAGCCTGACCAACATGGAGAAACCACGTCTATACTAAAAATATAAAATTAGCCGGGCATGGTGGCGCATGCCTGTAGTCCCAGCTATTTGGGAGGCTGAGGCAGAAGAATTGCTTGAACCCAGGAGGCAGAGCCAAGATCACGCCATTGCACTCCAGCCTGGGCAACAAGAGTAAAACTCCATCTGAAAAAAAAAAAGTAATCTCGATCCCTTCTTGCTTGTTCACCCTCACCCTCTTTTGCCCTTCCACCTTGATGATGCAGTGCAAAGACCCCTGCCAGACCCTGGGAAGTCCAAGAGCATAGTAATCCATAGTCACTATGCATAAAATGGCAGGTAAGAGATAAAAATAGGTGTTATTAGCATATAATTAATTTAACATGTTTGTAGTACTGTTAAGCAAAGTAAAAGTATTACTTTTAATGCTCTTGAACTTCCCAGCTTCCAGAACTGTGAGGCAAATAAATTTCTGTCCATTATAAATTACCTAGTCTGTAGTATTCTGTTATAGCAACACAGAACAGACTAAGACAGCACGTGAGGTAGAATGCACAGTGATAAAGCACAGGGACTTTGCAACTAAACCGCTTGGGTTCCAATCCTGGATCTACCACTAACTGGCCTTTTGGACTTGGGAATTTCTGTGGATTTCTCTGTGCCTCAGTTTATTCATTTGTAACATGGAGGTAACAGTATCTACTTTATAAGGTAGCTATGAATATTAACAAGTGAATATTTTAAAGTTTTTAAAAGTAACACTTTTCTTTTGCTTAAAAGTACTATAAACATGTTAAATTAATTATATGCTAATAACATCTATTTTTATCTCTTACCTGCCATTTTATGCATAGGTAATACATAGTGACTATGGATTACTCTAAGTGATTTTTCTCTGGTCATTCATGAACAGGAGACAACTTTTGTTGTAGTTTATATGGATTGGCTCTGATATGCCGTATTTGTTATATGAAATCAAAGATTGTTGTCATAACTTCTCTTCTCCCTTAGTCAGTGTTATCATCTTTGTGTTCTTCTGTTTTGTGTCCTGGGTGACATTGGTCTCACTGGAATATTCCCATCAGTTGTGCCCTAGAGATTTAGACTGAGGAGTATAGCATTCCCTCTGATGCCGACCCACAGATAATCCTGTGGGATGTCTTTAAGTAGCTTGATTGCATTGTTCATAATTCATTTTAAAAATTTCTTTACTTTTGAGTAACTTCTTACATGGCTGTCCTATTGATGTATTCACTCTTTTCCTCTAAATCTGTATACTAGACCTTATCCCAATGTTCAATTAGCATGGACTTTATTGATGGCTCCTTGTTCATATTTTTGCTATTATAGCTTATTGTTGTAATAATCTTTTTAGAACCTGGTTCAGTGTGAATTCAGAAGAGTCATATCATTTACAGTTCTTCAGGCCTGAATGATGCCTAAATCTATGGTTTCTGCCTATGCTTACCTCCTCCTCTCCTCATCCCCACAGTCTCTTCTCTAGAAAATAAATACACATGTCAGCTTAACATCACATTTAAGACCATTCACTACTTACATTTGTCCTTGAGACTTTGAGAGCTGGTCCTAAGCTCAGTTCATTGTTGTGTTCCCATTGCCTAGTATAGTGCCTGATCCACAGCAGATGTTCAATAATTTTTGAAGTAAATTGAATGCTACTTACAAATAAAGCAATTTCAGGACAGAAGAGAACAATATTGAATATCTACCTCAAGTAATGGAGAATAAACTACACTTAAAACTTGCTTTAGTAAACAACTAAAAAATAGACAAAATATGGTTCCCTCAGTTTTGTACACAGTTACATACGGTTTCATTTAATATGTCTGGGTGCTAGGTATTGTTTTTCCCTTCAAGTTTCTCAAGATGGAACAGCTCTAATATCTACAACTTTCAGATTTTTTTCCTGGCATGTTGACTTACTGCCCTGGTTTTATTCTCTCTTCTTATTATGAAAACACTATTTTTGTTTTCTGTGAGGATCTAAGAAAGGCACTTTAAACTGATTATTCAGACTAGGTAAAATTCTCTTGCTCTGGGCATCTATGTTGATGGGATCTATCTTGAGAGTAGGTATGCTCTACCAAAGTATCTCTCTTGTTACCCATCACCATCGGTAGAACTAATTTCTTATGAATTTTAAAGGCCATGTTTGCGTGTGTGTGTGTGTGTGTGTGTGTGTGTGCACGCGCCAGAGAGAAAGAGGGAAGATCTTTAAGGTAGCTTGTTAAAATGAATTCTTCCACAAGGAGACAAATACCATGAGTTGTTATTAAACAACAACAAAATCCCCCTCACTTATGCAGGCAAAGTAGAGGAAAACACCAAGAAGAATGCTCGAAAGAACAGATTAATCACTGCCAATAGTGGACCTTGCTCATTTCAGATTTATTCAGGATCAGCTTTTGTGGATTTTTAAAGAAAAGCACTAGGGGCAATGAGACTGACCTGTGTTCAGCCCCTCCACTCTGCTCCAACCCTGTGTGGTGAAGCAAGCTTCCTTTGAAGTGTTACCTAAGTGAGAGGCTGGTTCTGGCTAAGAGGAAATTGACTTAGAATTTTTTCCAACTGCCCAGAGAGATTAATATCCTTAGAAAGAGCTTGAAGACATTGTCAGAATTAAAAATAACTTAGTGACAATTTAACAATAGAAAGAAGAAAGTCAGTCACTTTTAAACCTTCTTCAGAGGAGTCAGGCTCTATGAAAATTAAAAGTGATCCAAGGGAAGTTGTTTAAAAGTGCACAATTCACTTTAGTTTTGAAAGTGAGTTGAAGTTCTGGAACTGCATTTCTTGTAAAAGTTATGGGTGTACATCCTGCTGAGCCACCAGACACAAGAAGGCAGGTTCATTCCCTTCTTCCCTTCTTCCTTCCCATCCCTGTGATATCCATACCCCTTAGCACTATGCCCAGGAGCCAGTTAATTTGTAAGAAATGTGTATTACGTGAATGATTGGTGAATGAATCTGGCATAAAGCTCAGTTTAATTGCCAAACACAGATTGGAGACTGGAAGAAATGGTATTTCAGAGATATAAACATTTAAGCTGGCTGTGATTACTCATGAGTTTCTTTAAGGTGTCATTGAGTGACTTGGCTGAAGGCAGGAGGAACAGCACAGAAGGTTGGGTTTTGGCAGGGCAAGAATAATACAAAAGATGCAGAAGCAAATCATCTGAGGAATTCCCTAAATTAGCATTTCTATGTATAACTTTGGAAGGAATCCGAAAGGTTAAATTAGGCTGATAATTTGCTAAAAAATTTCCAATTTCTCTTTGATCTGAAGACTCACAAATTTCATTTCTCATTGAAATTTTACTGTAAAATATGCTGCTGTGTAAAATGCAGGACTAAATTCACCTTATTTACTTGGCAATTGAACCTGGAAATAAAAATGTCATATTGGCAAGCAAAAATATGTATTTCTTTATATAGTACATTGTAAAGTTGGCCACAAATCCTTCCCACCCTTCCATTTGTATACTCACAATGGGCCATTATAAATCCTATTATCAAGAGGTAGGGCCCATGTCCTTATTCCTTGAATCTGGTTTGACCAGGTGACTTGCTTTTTAGCTAAGGGGGCATTAACAAATATGTCTCAAACAGTCTCGAAAAGTGCTTGCACATTGGGGCTTGTCTTTTGCTATGCTGCAGACCCATGCTGCTACTTCTATGTTGAGAAGCCTGGACCAGCCTATTGGATGATGAAAGAATACCTGGCCCACCCAGCAGCCAGAAGCAGAGCCACTTAGCTCATCACAGATGTGTGATTGAGCCCTTGTGAGACCAACAAAGAAACACCTAGTTGTTCCCAGGCTAAATTGTGAGCCAAATAGTTGTTTTAAGTGTGTATTCACTAGATTTAGAATAGTTTGTTATGCACCACTACTAATAGTTTGTTAAGCAGCAATAACTAATATGCCCTGATACTGCTGTGCAGGAATTCCGCTCTTCCTTAAATTCCTCCTCAATATTTCTTGAAGTCCCAGTTGGATATTGTGGATACTCTCTGAGGTGTAATACTCTTGGCCTCCATGCCTCACCTACCCTCCTCCTCTTTGGCTCAGAGTTCCTGTGCTAATGGTATCTTTTGTAGTTGATGCCCAAAGGGGCAGGTGTGCTGCTGCTGGTACTAGAGATGACAGCCTTCTTGGTATCTACCAGAGATCCCCACACTGTGATGTATAATCCAACTCATTTTGGGATCTCTGCTATGCCGTAAGGATAGAATGAGAGAGATGTTTGTGGAGTGAGTAGAAAGAGGAATAATAACAAAAAGAGAATAGATGTGATTTGAGAGCCAGAGGGGCCTTAAACATCATGTATTTCAACTCTTCATTTTATAAAAGGATCCTTACACAAAAAACTTATGTCACTGGCCAAATCCCATGATATGAGTGTCAGATCTGGGATCAGAACAGAATCTCCTCACTCCAAATATAGCTCTTATTTCCATTTCATTTAAATCAGTTTTGTTTTTCCTAAGTCACATAAGATTTTCCAAAAGAAGAAGGTAGGTTTTTAAAGAACTTTTTTATTTTTTATTTTTCTATTTTTTGAGAGACGGTGTCTCACTGTGTCACCCAGGCTGGAGTGCAGTGGTGCGATCTCGGCTCACTGCAACCTCCGCCTCCCAGGTTCAAGCGATTCTCCTGCCTCAGCCTCCTAAGTAGCTGGGAGTACAGGCACGTGCCAACATGCCTGGCTAATTTTTTGTACTTTTAGTAGAGGCGGGGTTTCACCGTGTTAGCCAGGATGGTCTTGAACTCCCAACCTCAGGTGATCCACCCACCTCGGCCTCCCAAAGTGATGGGATTACAGGCATGAGCCACCGCGCCCGGCCAAGAACTTTTTAATAGTGATAAATGAAAAGCCTAATGTATGTTGAATTACCCTTAGAAAATAATTTGAATGTAATGGTAAAAAGGTGCCCATTTTCCCTTTTACATTTGTATCCCTCTATTTCAATGGCGGTTTCATTTGAGAAGTGCTGTGGAGATGGAGTTATCACTTGGCAGGCTCTGCAACACTTGGAGACCTAAGCATTCTCTTCTCCCAGCCAACAGAGTTGTAAGCAGTTGGAATGGGACATTCAGTGGAAACTTACACCAGTATCAGTGGGGGTCTGCATTAGCTCACATACTGCATAGGGAGCACACTAGGGGGAACCCCAAAACCACTCCAGCGTTACCAAGACCACATGTGGAAGTGTGGGTCAGTAGGGCACAGAGATGCCTAGGGTCTCTGGATCCTATATTGTGAGGCCCTCTAGTAGGGGCATAGTGTAGGGGCAGTGGGGTATACAGGATATGGGACACCTGACAACACTGGGTGCTCACATACTAGTTTCAAAAGGTAAAGGACCCTGCCCTGGGTCTTGAGGGGCTGCAGCTCTTCTCTCTTCTGCACATTCTAATCAGGTGGTAGATGGCCCTTTTGAAGCATTCCCTTCCTCCTTTCACACTTCAGTATGATATTATAATTGTCACTAGCATCATTTGGGGAATTGTGGACAAGTAGGGAACTGGAACTGCCTGAGGGAGGAGTACAGAACTGTGCTTTGCAGAAGGCCCCAAGAGCATTAGAGCAGTTACACTGAGGCACAGATAAAGCAGGTGTTTGAAAATTGGAGAACATTTCTCTGTCCCATCTAGGGGAAAGCCTCATTGTGGCAGAGGATCAGAGAAGGGGGGTGGTGAAGACTTGCTCTTCTCCTTCTCACCTGCCCTCTTTGTGCAATTGAAAACAGACCAGGAGAGACTTTATTTAGTTAGACAAATGTATTTGTCTTAGGTGTATTTTTGAAATATTCCCAAGCTTTTCTTTCTGGGCATAGTCTTTGATTTATGTTATTGGTTTAATAATGCTGTAAAAATATTACTTGAGGAAAACGATCAGTACAGTTATGTTGCAGATCTGAGGAGACTATCCATTGTGCAAATGTAGTGCAGAAAAATCAGGGAGGTCTAGTCATAACATTTCAATTTCAAGCTTCTGATGGGTATTAAAATGATTAAAATGGATTTAAAAATAATGAAAAGTACCTTGAGGGTGTCGTTTTAAATTAGGAAATCCAAATTGAGACTTGCATCAGTGATTTAAGGCAAATTAGAATACAGAACACATATGACCAACAAAGCAATGACCTTGATGGAAAATTGAGAATGAGAGGCTGTCTCATTCTTGTCCTGCTGACACATGAACTAGGGAGCTT
Source organism: Pan paniscus (assembly GCF_029289425.2). NCBI lineage: Eukaryota > Metazoa > Chordata > Mammalia > Primates > Hominidae > Pan > Pan paniscus. Next base: position 109,338,476 of record NC_073253.2, read on the forward strand.
TGTTTCTTGGCTTGATTTCCTGTTTACATCACTAATTCAGGGATTTGGTGTTTATTCAGCGCCTGTCTCGTGTCATCATCGAGTATGGCACCAGGAATATCAGAAGGGAAGATACCATCCAGGATCCTTCCCTCACGCTCTGAGCCCTGATGAAGACAGATGATCAGCAGGGCACCAGAAGTGGAACCTTCTCTGAAACTGGAGCAGAAGGATAAATCAGTTCCTATGGGGGTGGGATTTCATAGAAGAGAAAGTAGTTTGAGTTGTTACAGCTGCTAAAAGTGGAGATGGCTATATGTCTCATAGGGGACAGCCTGAAGAATAAGGCTTAGAGGAATATTTGGAGACTGGTTTTGTTTCTGTTATGGATGAGATGTAGGTAGGTAGAAGGAGGCAGAAAATGAGGCAAGAAAATATAGTATTAGATCATATTGCCAGAGGTTTAGTATTCCAAATCAGGAATCTAAACTTGATACATCATATTCGATTACCTCTGCCTGCAGAGCACCTGCTGATATCATGTGCAGATGGGGTATTTACAACAATTATTAGCAAGAAAGAATGTGTCATCATTTTTTTTGTATGTGTCTATCAACCATATTCAGTTGGAAATTGAGTTGGAAGTTCCCTTTGTGGTGCGGGAGATTTGGGTTAGGACTTGCTTTTAATGACCCAAGTATATTGCTTCTTTCCACTACCCCGAGCCTCAAGTATACCCTAATTCCTAACAGTCTTTGTAAAAACCTATACAGAGGCATTGACTCACAAATTTCCTGGGTAAAATCAAGGAAATTTTCTATTAAAAATAAAGTTAAGTTTGTTTCTGCTTCATCAATCCAGAGAAAGAGACTTTTAATGATTTTTGCAATTCAGACAATCTAGCAGAATTTTGAATGTATTCTAATAAAAACTTTGAATCCAAAGTTAGTCATTCAAAAACATAAGCAGGCAAGCAACAAATATAATATAGCATTATAAGTCATGAAAAAAATAGACATCAGTTATTCTACTAGTGGGATATAAAATATAATCAGGATCAAGTTAAGCTCTTTCTTAATTAAGCAACATAGCAGAGTAGAAATAGCATGAGCTTAAGGGTAGGGCAGACCTAGGCTCAAATGCTAGCTCTTCTCCTTTCTAGCTCTATGAGCCTTAGCTGTCTATTCACTCTCTAAGTCTCAATTACTCTAGGATAGATATAATAATGCCTAGTGTATAGGGCCATTCAGGAAGTGTTATTGTTCTTTTTTAATACAGTAGAACGTAGAACAATACTCCATGAAGACAAATGTCAGATTTGATTCTGCTTTACTTGGTGTCTGGCACATAGTAGGCACTCAGTAAGTGTTTAGGAAGTGGAGGGAGTCTTAAAGATCATCTACTGTAGCAGTTCCCAAATGTTTCTTGCTGTAACCATCAGCTTTAAGAGGAAAATCAATAAACAGTAGATACTTAATATGTGTGTGTGTGTGTGTGTGTGTGAGAGAGAGAGAGAGAGAGAGAGAGAGACAGAGAGACAGAGAGAGAGACAGAGAAGGTGGGGATGGGGGAAAGAATAATAGGAAATTCATATGTAACTTAGGTTGTCCTAGTCCACTCTGTCACCTGTATGATGTTTGCATTCACTTTCAGCTGGCCTCCCTCTTACTCTTCTGAGTTTCATTACTTTGAATTTACCTATATGGAAGGACCTCTGGTGGATTCACATACACTTGCTATTGCTTGGAGATGATGTTAGTCCCTTGGAGCTTCTTTCCTGAAGTCCTGGGCAGAAAATGACTGGTGTCTCCTCCAAGCTCTTCTTCACAGTGCCAGAATCTAAGCATGAATATTCTACTGAATGGTTGTGGATAAGACATTTGAAAACTAGAATGAGAAAGCAACTTGCTCAAGGTCATGCATTTAATTAGCAGTAGAACTTATTGCACATTCCTGTTCTGATTTTGCTATCCAGGGAATCCTAGCTTTACAAAATGAGTTGGGAATTTTTTCTCCCTCATCCATTTTCTGAAAGAATTTGTTTGAGATCTGCTATGTATGTTTGTTAGAGTTTACCAGTGAAGCCTTCTGGGCCTGGAGATGTCTGCGTGGAAAGGTTTTTATTTATACATTTAATTTATTTGGTAGATATAGGGCTATTTATGTTATCTGTTTCTTTCGTGTAAGTTTTGAATTTTTCAAGGAATTTGCTCGTTTTTTCTATTTTGACAAACTCATTGATATGTAATTATTTGTAATCTGATCATCTCAATTGATTTAGAAAAAACATTTAATAACATTCAAAACCATTCCATGATAAAAACACTAAACATAGTAAGAATAGTAGGAACTATCTCAACATAATAAAAACCATATCAGAAAAACCAATAGTGAACATGGTACTCAATAATGAAAGACTAAAAGCTTTTCCCTTATGATCAGGAACAAGGCAAGGAGCTTGTTTTGCCACTTCTATTCAACATAGTATTTAAAGTTCTAGGTGGAGCCATTAGGCAATAAGAAGAAATAAAAGACATCCAAATAGGAAAAGAAGAAGTAAAATTATCTCTGTTCAGAGATGGTATGATCTTATACTTAGAAAACCCTAAAGATTCCACACAAAACACCGTTAGAACTAAAAGGTGAATTCAGCAAAGTAGCAGGATACAAATTTATATACAAAACCCAGTTGAATTTCTGTATACTAATAATGAATAACCTGAAATGAAAATTACAAACAACAATTTCATGTACAATAGCATCAAAAAGTATTAAAAAACTTAGGAATTAACAAGTAAGGTGAAAGACCTATACAATGAAAGTTACAAATTATGGGTGAAGAAATTAGACATAAATAAATAGAAACATCTTATGCTCGTGGATTAGAAGATAATATTAAGATGTCAGTTCTACCCCCCAAAATCTACAGATTCAATGCACTCCCTATTAAAATCCCAATGATGTGTTTTGCAGAAACAGAAAAACCTATCCTAAAATTTATATGGAATCTCAAGGCATCCCTAATAGCCAGAACAAAAATTGAAAAGGAAAAAAATGGGAAGACTCATATTTTCTCATTTCAAGACTTATTACAAAGCTGTAGTAATCAAAACAGTGTAGTACTGGCATACAGACATACAGACCAATGGAATAGAATAGAGCCCAGAAATAAACCCTCCTATATATGTTCAAATGATTTTTGACAAGACTGCTGGGACAATTCAATGGAGAAAGTGCTTTCAACAACAGATGCTGGAAAAGTTGTATATCCATATGCAAAAGAATGACAGTGGACCTGTATCTAACACCATATACAAAAATTAACTCAAAATGGATCAAAGACCTAAATGTAAGACCTAAAACTCTTAGAAGAAAACATTGCAAAAGCTTCACAACACTAGATTTGGCAGCGACTGCTTAGGTATGACACAAAAGGCACGGGCAACAAAAGAAAAAGTAAACAAATCAGACTTCATGAAAATTTTAAAAGTTTGTGCTTCAAAAGACAGCGTCAATGGAGTAAAAGGACAACCCATAAAGTGGGAACAATTATTTGCCAATCTATTTCTAATAAAGGATTGATATCTAGACTATGTAGGGAACTCTTAAAATTCAACAAAAGCAAACTAATTTTAAAATGGGCAAAGGATTGAATAGACATTTCTCCAAAGAAGATATAAAAATGTCCAATATATATTCCAAAGAAGATATAAAAATGTCCAGTAAGCACATGAAAAGATGCTCAAGGCTGGATACCTATAATCCCAGTACTTTGGGAGGCCAAGGCGGGAGGATCACTTCAGCCCAAGAGTTTGATACCAACCCTGGCATCATAGCAGGACTTAGGCCGGGCATGGTGGCATGTACCTGTAGTCCTAGCTACTCAGAGGCTGAAATTGGAGGATTACTTGAGCCCAGGAGGTCAAGGCCACAGTGAGCTTTGATTGTGCCACTACACTCCAGCCTGGGTGATAGAGTGAGACCGTATCTTTAAAAAAAAAAAAAGAAAAAGATGCTGAACATTACTAGTCACTAGGGAAATGTGAATCCAAGCTACAAGGGTATATTACCTGAAACCCATTAGGATGGCTACAATAAAACAAAACAAGTGTTGACATAGATGTTGAGAAATAGGAACTCTTCTGCTGTGTTGGTGGTGATGTAAATTGGTATACCTACTGTGGAAAATAGTATGGAAGTTCCTAAAATAATTAAAAACAGAATTACCACATGACCCAGCAATTCTACTTCTGGATATACGTCCAAAAGAAAGCAAGGTCTTGAAAAGTATGTTTATAACAGCATTATTCACAATAGCTAAAATGAGGAAGCAACCTAATAACCATCAGCAGATGAATGGGTAAACAAAATGCAGTATGTGCACATAATGTACTATTATTCAGTCTTAAAAAGGAATGAAATTCTGATATATGCTATAGCATGGATGAACCTTGAAGACATTATGCTAAGTTAAATAAGACAATCACAAAGGCGAATCCTATATGATTTCACTTATACAAGACACTTAAGATCGTCAAAATCATAGCCACAGAAAGTAGAATGGTGGTTGCCAGGAACTGGTGGAGAGAGAAATGAGGAATTATTTTTTAACAGGTATAAAGTTTGTTTTACGCCATGAAGAGAAGTTATAGAGATGGATAGTGGTGATGGTTGCACAATATTATATCCATATTTATAGCATTGAACTTTATACTTAGGAATGGTTAAGATGGCAAATTTTGTCATGTGTATTTTACCACAATATAAATCTAAAAAAGTATTTGTAATATAGCCTTTATTGTCCATTTGATTCTGTAGGATCTGTATATAGTAATATATTGTAATATCTTCCTTTTTGTTCTTAGTCTATCTAGAGGTTTATTAGTTGAAAATTTTGATTTCATTACTTTTTCACCATTTTTTATTTTGTTGATTTTTGTATTTTTATTATACCTCCTTTCTACTTAATTCATGTTTCATTTGCCCTTCTAACTTTTTAAGATAGAAGCTTAGATAATTGATTTTAGATACATGTTTTTTTCTTTCTTGAATAAGGGTTCAAAGCTGTAAATTTCCCCTCTAAATATGCGTTAGTTGAATCTCAAAAGTTTTGAAATTTTATGTTTTTATTTTCATATAATTCAGAATATTTTCTAATTTTCCTTATCATTTCCTTGTTAACCTGATATTGGAAGTGGGTTTTTTAAAAATTAAGACTATTTTAGAAAAATTTTAGGTTTACAGGAAATTGAGCAGGTAATATGGAATTCCCATGTACCTTGTCTCTCTCTTATTTATGGATTTCTCTGTTATTAACATCTTGCATGAAGTGGTTTGTTACAATTGATGAACCAGTATTGATACATATTGTTAACTAAAATACCTATTTTAAATTAGGGCTCACTCTGTGTTGTACAGTTCTATGGGTTTTGACAAAAGCATAATGTCATTTATCCACCCTTACGTTATTACAAATAACAGTTTCACTGCCCTAAAAATCCTCTGTGCTGAACCTAGTCATCCCTGTCTTCCCACCCCAAACCTCTGGAAACCACTTATCTTTTTACCATCTCTGTAGTATTGCTGTTTTTGAATGTTGGAATTGTAGTATGTGGTCTTTTCAGTCTGGGTTCTTTTACTTAGCAATATGCATTTAAAATTCCTCCATGTCTTTTCATGGCTCCGTAGCTCACTTATTTTTATTGTTGTGTGAAATTCATTGTATGGATGTACCACAGTCTGCTTCTCTAGTCACTTTTTGAAGGATATCTTAGTTGCTTCTTCTTTTTGGCAAATATGAATAAAGCTGCTATTAACATTCATGTGAAGATTTTTGTTCAGACATATGCTTTCAAGTCATTTGGGTAGACATGTAGAAGCATGATTACTGTATGGTATAGCATGACTATGTTTACCTTTGGAAAAAAACTGCCGAACTGTCTTCCAAGTTGGCTGTACCATCTTGTATTTACACCAACAATGAAGTTCTCATTGCTACACAGTCCTGCCAAAGTTTGATATTGTCCATTTTCAATTTTAGTGATTTTGATACATACGTTATGGTATTTCACTGTTGCTTTAATATGCAATTTCCTGATGCCATGTTGAGCTTTCTTTCAAGTGCTTATTTGCCATCTGTATAATTTCTTTGGTGAGGTATCTGTTCAGATCTTTTTCTTATTTTTAAATTGGGTTGCTTGTTTTCTTACCATTGAGTTTTAAGAGTTCTCTGTATATTTTCGATACAGGCAATTTGTCAGATATATTTGTAAATATTTTCCCCAATGTCACCTGTCTTTTAGTACTCTTAACAATGTCAATCACAGAGCAGATAATTTTAATTTTAATGAAGTGCTACTTATCAAATTTTTTGATCATGGATCATACTTTTGGTGTTTATCTAAAAAGTCATCACAGAACACAAGGTCACCTAGATTTTCTTCTATGTTTTCTTTGAGAAATTTTACGGTTTTTGGTTTTACAACTAGGTCTATGATTCAATTTTGAGTTAATTTTTATGAAAGGTACAAAACCTGTGTCTAGATTTGCTTTTTTGTGTGTCCATTTGTTCTAGCACCATTTTTTAAAAGATTGTCTTCTCCTTTGAATTGCCTTTACTCCTTTGTCAGCAATCAATTGACTACTTGTGTGAACCTATTTCTGAACTTTATATTCTGTTCCATTGAGATATATATATATATTCTATTCCATTGATTATATATAGAGACATATATATATATATATACACACACGTGTCTATTCTTTAGCTAGTACCATGCTGTCTTGATTACTGTAGCTTTAGAGTAAGTTTTGAAGTCAGATAGTGTGTGTTCTTACACTTTCTTCTTCGTTTTAGCTAGTATTGTGCTGGCTTTTCTGGGTCTTTTCCCTTTCCATATAAACTTTAGCATCAGTTTATTGATTTCTACAAAGCAGCTTACTGGGATTTTGATTTTAATTGTATTGAATCTACGGGGCAAGTTGGGAATAACTGACATCTTAATAATAATGAGTCTCTCAATTAATTTATATCTTTAATTGCTCTCACTAGTTTCTGCAGTTTTCTCCATATAGATCCTTTACATATTTTGTTAGATTGATAGTTAAGTATTTCATTTTTTGGTGTTACTGCAAATGATATTGTGTTTTTAACTTTAGTTTCCAATTGCTCATTGATGGTATATCAGGAAAAAATGGACTTTTATATATAACCTTATATCCTACAACCTTAGTATAATTTCAGATTTTAAAAATTGATTTCCAAATAAATTGTTGTATAAAAAACACACTGTTTAATTTCAACTTTTTAAAATTTATTGAGACATGTTGATGATCAGCATAAAATCTAAGTTGGTAAATGTTTCGAGTGCACTGGAAAATAATTTTGAGTTATTATTTTGTAAATATCAATTAAGTCAATTGGGTAATTGTGGTTTTTTAAAAGTCTCCTTTATATTTACTAACTTTTGTCTTTGATTCCATCAGTTACTAAAAAAGAATTGTTGAAACCTCTAGTAATAGTTATTATATTATCTGTTCCTTTTTTCATTTCTGTTCATTTTGCTTTATATATTTTGAAGCACTGTTATTTGGTACATACACACTGAGGATTCTTATGAATTTTTGATGAATGAACTCTTTTTTCAGCATAAAATATCAGTCTTTATGCCTGCTAATATGGTTAGTCCTAAAGTCTATTTTGTCTGATATTAGTATAGCAACTACAGCTTTTATTTGATTAAAATTTGCATTGCATATTCTTTCTTCCTTTTCTTTCTTTGTCTTGTTTGCCATCTCTCCCTTCCTTCCTGTCTATTTTTTAACCTTTTGCTATGTTTATATTTAACATGCATTTCTTATAGACAGTATATAGCTGTGTGTTTGCTCATTCTAAAAATCTTTACCTTTTAACTGGGATGATTAGTCCAATCTGTTTATTTATTTACTCATTTATTTTTTTCAGGTTTTATTTTAGATTTGGGGGTATATGTGCAGGTTTGTTACCTAGGTTTACTGTGTGATACTGGGGTTTGGGGTATGAATGATCCTGTCACCCAGGGACTGAGCATAGTACCCAATAGTTATTTTTAAGTCCCTGTCTCACACCTTCCCTTGCCCCTGTAGTAGTCCTCAGTGTCTGTTGTTGCCATTTTTATGTCCATGAGTATCCAATGTTTAGCTCCCACTTGTAAGTAAGAACATGTGGTATTTGGTTTTCTATTCCTGCATTAATTTGCTTAGGATAATGGCCTCTAGCTGCATCTATGTCACTGCAAAGGACGTAATCTGATTCTTTTTTATGGCAGGTAGTATCCCACGATGTGTAAGAACCACATTTTCTTTATCTTATCCACCACTGATGGGCCCCTAGGTTGATTCATGTCTTTGCTATTGTGAATAGTATTCTGATGAACACACAAGTGAATGTGTCTTTTTGATAGAATGATTTGTTTTCTTTTGGATATATACCCAGTAATGGGATTGCTGGGACAAATGGTAGTTCAGTTTTAAGTTCTTTGAGAAATCTCCATACTGCTTTCCACAGTGGCTGAACTAATTTACATTCCCACAAACAGTGTATAAGTGTTCCCTTTTCTGTGCAGCCTCACCAGTATCTTTTGTTTTTTGACTTTTTAGTAGTAGCCATTTCTGATTGGTGTGAGATGGTATCTCATCGTGGTTCTGTTTTGCATTTCTCGGATGCTTAGTGATGAGGAGCATTTTTTCATTTTTGTTGCCAACTTGTATGTTTCTTTGAGAAGTGTCTGTCCCTTTGCCCATTTTTAAATGGGTTTATTTGTTTGTTCCTTATTGAGTTGTTTAAGTTCCTTGTAGATTCTGGATATTAGACCTTTCTTGGATGCATAGCTCATGACTATTTTCTCTCCCATTCTGTAGTTTTGTGTTTACTCTGTTGATAGTTTCTTTTGTGGTGCAGAAGCTTTTTAATTTAATTAGATCCCACTTGTCAATTTTTGTTTTTGTTGCAGTTGCTTTTGATGTCTTAGTTATGAATTCTTTCCCAAGGCTCATGTTCAGAATGGTGTTTACTAGGTTTTCTTCTAGGATTCTTATAGTTTGATGTCTTACATTTAAGTCTTTAATCCATCATGAGTTAATTTTTGTATATGGTAAAAGGTAGGGGTCCAGTTTTACTCTTCTGCATGTGGCTAGCCAGCTATATCGGCACCATTTATTGAATTAGGTAGTCCTTTCCCCCCTCTTATTTTTGTCACCTTTGTCAAAGATCAGATGGCTGTAGGTGTCCTAGTTCATTCTTATTTATGTAATCTTTGATATGGTTGTGTTTATATCTACCACTTTACTTTCTAAAATCCATCTTTTTATTTTCTTTTCCTCTTTTTCTTTTTTTCTTGCCTTCATTTGGATTAATTGAGTAAATTTAGTATTCCATTGTGTCTTCTCTCTTGGCTTATTAACTGCCTTGTTTTATTTTTTAGTGTTTGTTATAGAGATTTTAATATTATCTTTAACTTCTCACTGTCTACCTTTAAATAATTTTATATTACTTTTCATGTAAGAACCATACAAGAATATATTTCATTTTCCTCTCTAATTCCTTATGCTATTCTCAACTGTATATTTTATTTCTATGTGGGTTATAAATCTCATGTTTCTTAACATCGCTATTATTTTTTATAGTTTGCAGATTCTATCTGATATTTTTCTTTAGTAAGATCTTCCTTTAAACCATCTTTATTGAGAATCTGCTGGCAGTGGGTTCTCTCAGCTTTTATTTTTTTCAGGAAAAGAATCATATTTCACCTTCATTTTTGAAGGATATTTTCACTGGATATAAAATACAGATTTATAGTTTTTCTCTTTCAGAATTTTACAAACGGACATTTATTGTTTTATGGCTGGCATTGCTTCTGAAATGATGTTGGACTGTGATTCTTATCTTTGGTCTCCTAAAAGTAATATGTCTTGTTTCTCTGGGTGATATTAAGTTTTTTTCATCATTTATTCTCGAAAATCTCATTAAGATTATGATGTGCTTTGATAGTATTTTTGTGTGTGTTTATCCTGCTATTTTTTTTTGAGCTCATTTTTCTGCCCTAACTTTTCAGTTCTGTTCTTCTGGGACTCCAGTTACAGCTATGTTAGAAATCACTGAAGCTCTGTCCATTTTTTTTCCTGCTTTTTTGTTCCTTTGAAAACACTTGATTAGTATCTATTGTTTTTCTTCCAGTATTCTTATAATTTCTTCTTCAATATCTAATCTGTTAAGCTCATCGAGTGCATTTTTATTTTTGTTTTTTGTTGTTATTTGTTTTGTTTTGTTTTGTTTTTGAGATGGAGTCTCGCTCTGTTGCCCAGGCTGGAGTGCAGTGGTATAGTCTCAGCTCACTGCAACCTCTGCCTCCTGGGTTAAGAGGATTCTCTTGCCTCAGCCTCCCAAGTAGCTGAGATTCTAGGTGTCTGCCACCATTATCCGCTAATTTTTTGTACTTTTAGTAGAGACAGGGTTTTACCATGTTGGTCAGACTGGTCTCGAACTCCTGACCTCAAGTGATCCACCCACCTTGTCCTCCCAAAGCGCTGAGATTACAGGCGTGAGCCACTGCGCCCAGCCACATTTTTCATTTTAAATATTGTAATGTCAGTTTAAAAAAATTATTCTCACCATACTGAGTTTTTTAAATGTAATTCCTTAAGCATATTTATAATAGATGCTTTAAAGTTTTTGTCTGTTAATTCTATCACCTGTCGTTTTGGAGCCTGTTTTTATTGACTGAAATTTCTGTCAGTTATCAGTGATAGTTTTCAGCTTCTTTTTATATCTTGTAACTTTTTATTGAATGCTAGATACTATAAATGGTGTGCTACCAAGTGTTTGGATTTTGTTGTCTTCCTTTAAAAATAGTTGAATTTTGTTCTGGCAATTAACTGCTCATGAATGAGCTTGATACTTTTGAGACTTAAGCTTTGTTTGGGTAGATCTAGAATAGCCATTATCATAGGGCTAGTTTACCTGTGAGATTCTAGTCCTGGCTTAGTCCTATTCCTAAGATAAATGTTCCAGATGTTGAGTGTGACGTCTTCAATCTGGCTCACCAGCACTGGAATGTCTCCCAACGCAGTGGGAGCGCCAGTTGTTCAATGTACAAAAGCCTGGGTATTTTTAAATTCATAATTGTTCTTTGGCAGGCCTTGTGGAATCTCATCCTACTCATGTGTAGTTGGGTAGTCAGGCAAAAATTCAGGAGGAATCTTAAGCAAATTTATAGAATGCTTTTCTTGTAAATTCCAAGTTGCCAATTCTAGCTGCCTGTGCCCCCATGAACTTAAATCTCTGTTTTCTTGGTTTAGAGAAATTGCTGTTTTCCTTTTGTATTTCTTCTCCATAGAATGGGGTCTGAAAATTGCTTTAGACCAAAAGCTGAGGCAACAATAATTTCAATTTTTATTTTAATCTGTATCTTTTGTTTATAATGGCACATAATGTGGGTTAAACCATTCCTGATAAGAGAGAAGTAGAAGAATTTAAGACTGAGAAAAACTTCCAGAATTTTCTGATCTCCCTTTTATATACTTCAAGTACAAATTGAGGATCTGAGTATTTTACTTTGCTTAAAGTATTTCTTAATACTTTTATTGTTTTAGTAGATGTTTTACAATGTATTCTATGTGATGTGGGTGGTCTGGATATTTATTCTCATAGTTATGCCTCAAGAAAAGCTGGCAAGCTTGAATCAATGGATATCCCTTAATTAAATAAGAAAATATGAATGTCAGTGTGTGAACTATACTATACTGTCATTCCAGATATCTTTTTATATATTTAGAGCAAAGGCAATCGTATAGATTTTTAATGACCTAAAATTTAAAAGGTGGTATTTCTTATAGTGCTGTACAAGTCAGTAAGTCAGGAAAATCTCCAAGTAAAGCTTTACAGTGGCAAGAAGCCTTAAGGATGAGGAAGAAATTAGGATATACTGGTTCTTTTAAGGTATCTTCTGTGGCACACTCAAGATAACATAGCAATGAGCTAAAACGTCCAGAAGAAAGAATTATCAGTACATTTAAAACCTAGGAGGAAAAGTGGTTTATTTCTTTGCAGAGAACAGACATAAATAATCATCTTAAATTGGAAGGCTGGACAAAATATTCACAGGTTTATGTGTTCTACAGGAAAGACTGAATTCATAACCATTACTATCTGTTTCTCTCTCCCTCACTCTTCCTTTCTCTCTCTCTCTGTATATATGTATGTATATATATACATATATATACCACATATATGTGTATATGTGTATACATCATTGAATATAGATGTGCTATATTTAAATTGAAGAAAGAACATTTGAATAGAGCTTTATGGCTTAAAATGTATTTTTCACTTTATTATTTTAATCCTCATTATACTATCCTAAGAAAGATATTGTAGCAATCTTCTGTGGAGACTTAGTACTTTTCCCTATTCCTGTTCTTCCGATACCAGTAGCCACCTTACAGTTTTCCGTTGGAGAATCTCTGCCCCCCACCCTTTTTTTAAAATCGAGACAGGGTCTCACTCTGTTGCCCAGACTGGACAGCCTTAACTCACTGCAGCCTTGACTTCCAGGGTTCAAGTGATCTGCCCACCTCAGCCTTCTGAGTGGCTGGGACTACAGGCATGTACCATGCCCGGCTAATTTTATTTTATTTTATTTTGTAGAGATGGGTTTTTGCCGTGTTGCTCAGACTGGTCTCAAACTCCTGTGTTCAAGTGATCTACCTGCCTTGGCCTTCCAATGTGCTGGGATTACAGGTGTGAACCACTGTGCCCAGCTGTGTGCCCTAGAGTTCCAGGAAGGCTGTTAATCACAGTGTCCTGCTATCCCCTGGCTATTTTCCCCTGGTGGTCAGTCAAAATTAACCACCCTCCCCTTCCACTTCAGTGGCTGGTTGAAAACCTGAATGTAATTCTGTTTGGCTCTATGAGAGCTCTCCTTGGCACTTTCCTACTGAAATCAATATGGGGAACATGTCCTCTTGCCTTAGGGGTTCTGTTACTAGATATATATAAATTTGGAGCTACCTGAAATATCCAAATTGTTTAGAGTAGGAGAGAATGAGGTTAAGATACTGAGTTTAGATGAAATGAAGAGCTAAAAAATATTTCCCAGTGGGCTGAAGTCTTAGATCCAGCCATATTTAAGCTGTTTCATAAACAGATAAATTCCTTTTCCCTTAAGCTAATGAAAGATGGGTATTTTTCACTTGCAACCTGTATTAGTCCATTTTCATACTGCTGTAAAGAACTGTTCAAGACTGAGTAATTTATAAAGGTAAGAGGATTAATTGATTCACAGTTTGTTGTGGCTGGGAAACTTATAATCATGGTTGAAGGTAAAGGGGAAGCAAGGCACCTTCTTCACGAGGTGGCAGGAAGGAGAATGAACACAGGATAAACAACCAAATGCTGATAAAACCACCAGATCTCATGAGAACTCACTATAATGAGAACAGCGATGTGGAAAACTGCTTCCGTGATTCACTTACCTCCACCTGGTCTCTCCCTTGGCACATGGGGATTTTGGGGATTATGGGGATTATGATTCAAGATGAGATTTAGGTGGGGACACAAAGCCTAACCATATCATTCTGCCCCTGGCCCCTTCCAAATCTCATGTTTCTTTCACATTTTAAAACCAATCATGCCTTCCCAACAGTTTCCTAAAGTATTAATTCATTCCAGCATTAACCCAAAAGTCCAAGTCTATCTGAGACAAGGCAAGTCTCTTCTATCTAGGAGCCTGTAAAATCAAAAGCAAGTTAGTTACTTACAAGATATAATTGAGGGGGGGGTGGCTACAGGCATTGGGTAAATGCTCCTGTTTCAGATTGGAGAAATTAGCCTTAACAAAGGGGCTACAGGTCCCATGAAAGTCTAAAATCTGGCTGGGTAGTCATTAAATCTTAAAGTTCCAAAATGATGTCCTTTGACTCCATGTCTCACATCCAGGTCATGCTGATACAAGAGGTGGGCTCCCATGGCCTTGGGCAGCTCAGCCCCTGTGGCTCTGAAGGGTACATTTCCACTCCCAGCTGCTTTCACGGCCAGGCTGTTGTTGATTTTCTGTGGCTTTTCCAGGTACATGGTGCAAGCTGTCAATGGATCTGTCATTCTGGGATCTGGAGGACAGTGGCCCTCTTCTTCTTACAGATCTACTAGGCAGTGCCCCTGTGGGGACTTTCTGTGGGGGCTCTGACCCCACATTTCCCTTCTGCACCACCCTAGCCGAGTTTCTCCATGAGGGCTCCATCCCTGCATCACACTTCTGCCTGGACATCAGGCATTTCCTTACATCCTCTGAAATCTCAGCAGATGTTCCCAAACCTCAATTCTTGACTCCTTTGCACCCATAGGCCCAACACCGCTTGTAAGCCACCAAGGCTTAGGGCTTGCCTGCTCTGAAGCAATGGCCTGAGCAGTAAGTTGGCCCCCTTTAGCCATGGCCGGGTTGCAGGACACCAAATCTCGAGACCACACAAAGCAGCAAGGCCTTGGGCCTGGCCCATGAAACTATTTTTTCCTCCTGGGCCTCCAGGCTTGTGATTGGAAGGGCTGCTGTGAAGACCTCTGACATGCCTTAGAGACATTTTCTGCATTGTCTTGGTGATTAACATTTGGCTCCTTGTTACTTATGCCAATTTCTGCAGCTGCTTGAATTTCTCCTTAGAAAATGGGGTTTTCTTTTCTGTCACATTGTCAGGATGCAGATTTTCCAAACTTTTATGCTCTCCTTTCCTTTTAAACATAAGTTCCAATTTCAGATCATCTCTCTCAAGTTCAACGTTGAACTCTCTCAAGTTCAAGTTCTCTCTCTGCTCAAGATCTCTAGGGCAGAGGCAAACTGCCACCAGACTCTTTACTAAAGCATAGCAAGAGTAACCTTTGATTGAGTTCCCAATGAGTTCCTCACCTCCATCTGAGACCACCTCAGCCTGGACTTCATTGTCCATCTCACTATCAGCATTTTGTCAAAACCATTCAACAAGTCTCTAGGAAGCTCCAAACTTTCCCACATCTTCCTGTCTTCTTCTGAGCCCTCCAAACTGTTCCAGCCTCTGCCTGTTATCCAGTTCCAAAGTTGTTTTCACATTTTTGGGTATCTTTTTAACAGTGCCCCACTCCCAGTACCAATTTGCTGTATTACTCCATTTCCATACTGCTATAAAAAACTGCCCAAGTCTGGGTAATTTATAAAGAAAGAGGTTTAATTAACTCACAGTTCAGCATGGCAGGGGAAGTCTCAGGAAACTTACATTCCTGGCAGAAGGTGAGGGGGAAGCAAGGCACCTTCTTCATAAGGTGACAGGAAGGAGAATGAATGTAGGAGGAACTACCAAACTCTTATATAACCATTGACTCTTGTGAGAACTCACTTATTATGACAAGAACAGCATGTGGAAAACCACCCCCATGATCCAATTACCTCCACCTGGTCTCTCCCTTGACAAGTGGGGATTATAGGGATTGTAATTCAAGATGAGATTTGGGTGGGGACATAAAGCCTAACCATAGTACAACCTAAAGAATTTTCCCTGTTACAGATATTCTCACCTCAGTTTATAGGTGAAAAACTGAGACTCTGTAAGGTTAAGGAACCAATCTATGTATATATAGTGTGGGAGACTTGATTAAAACCTGTTCTCATTTCACCTAAACATTCCACCTGCCAAGTAACATGCTACTTAAGAATAAATATATTTGTTTGTTTGGGTTGTTTTTTGTTTTGCCTTATTTATGGGTGACCTTGTTTTTGTTTCCAAAGAGAGTTTGCTGTCTGACTGTGTAACTTTCCTGCTTGCACCCTAGCAGATGGATATCTGTGTAGCTGTTTTGTGACACTCTTTACCTGCCCTGCTCCCTCAAGGCCAGATTCTGTTTTTTTCAGGTCTTCAGCACAGAATAGATTATCTGTAGAACCACACTTAACCCACCAGACCTGAGCATTTTAAATTTGAAAATTGTTGAGAAGGATCCAAGCTGAGCATCTCAGCTTATACCATTGCAGAATCTTTTGAAAGACTCTGTAGTTGTCTAGTCAGGGTAGAAGAAAGGATTCTTCTTCTTTGTTTAAACATGTGTTGGCTGGCCTTCATGTCCCTAGACAGTGTCCTGCCATCCTGGAAGATCAAATGGCAGATAATTGGGCTTAGGATTTAGGGGAAAAACTACTTCCATGCTTTGTGAACAATAAGAGAAGAAAAGGAACAAGTAAAGTGATTTTTCAAAGGTTAAATACAGTAACACCTCCTGAATTTAGCTTTGCTGGAGACAGCTGCTCCATAAGTGAATTCCGAAGAAACACTTTAAGCACCAAAACCTGTTTATAAAAACCTATTTTGACGATTATAAGATTGAAATCCTTCTAAGATCTGTTGCATACTTCCCTGCTTTGCTCTCTGAATCAGAGCTCTCCTAATGTCATCTATTTGCTTGGAAACTTAGGGGCCTCATTATTGACTATTTTTTGATGACCATACAATGGAGTACTCAATGCTTTCTTATAATTCAATCCTGCTTTTATATAATATTCGTTTTCTATTATATATTTTTAAATGATAATTTTCTCTATCAACTGCTTTATCTTATGGCTGTTGTTCTTTGCTACTGCTTTAAATATTGTCTTATTTTATATGCAATATGCATGAGGCCTGATTCCAGCCTGTCTTCTAGAGTAGAGAGTGAAGAATATGAAGCAGCTTCTTTTCTCTAACCACATCTGTTGTTTTTGGGGTATCTTTATAACAGTGTTGTTTTAAACTACTATGTTTGTGGTAATTTGTCATTTACATCTGTTGTCTCTAGGTGGGCCTGGACACAGAACATCACTGTGTTTCAGGGAGAGAGAGGAAGCAGAATTTGGCTAAATAAATACCTGCTTAATAATAATAACTATCATTTTGCTGAGCACTTGTGAGGTTTCTGGCACTGTGCCTTATCTCTTTTAAACTTCCCAACAAGGCTTAGAGGAAGATTTGCCAGGCGTTGTGCTAAATGTTTAATTCGTATTATCTCATTTAATGCTCAGACATCCCTATGAGCCTCAGGGGAAGAAGGTAACTTGGACTTAAAACGAAGGCAGATTATAACCTCATCTCACTGGATCCTGGGAGAGATTTGGCATCACAGTGGAATTACAAATTATATCATAAAAGGTTCCATTTAACAAGGTTGCCTGGAGTCACAGAGCAAATGGCAGAACCAAGATTCAATTCTGATTGTTCCAGGGAGCATGTTTTTAAGCACCATTCACTTGGCCTTAATTTTCTTATTTGCATTTTCTACCTTGTTTCTCTGCTTAGTACAGCAGGCTTCTTCTAGGGCTTGGCCTACCTAACTCCTTTTAGCTCGTCTTTCCTAGGATGGGACTCCTCTCCCTGCTGTAGTCTACTTGCCTTAGACATAACTCCTTGTGTCCCCCAATAATTTTTTTTGACTTCCAAATTGGACTCCATATGTGCACCTGCTGTACCCTTTGTACACTGTGCTGAGAATAGTCCAGTTGTCCAGGATATTTAAATTTACATTTATATATGCCAGTCTGTCTTTTTTCAAGCATATCAGTATTACATATATTTAAAAACAGGCTATGTCATCTATCTGGCCTATAGAAAATGCACCTGTGGATCTATAGATCCTTTGCCATACCTTGAAGTCCCCTGGGGACTGAGTCCACAGGTTGAGATCACTGTCCAGGAGCAGTGTAACTTAATGTCAGAGAGCCAGGCTCAGCAGCAGTCAAATAGATTTGTATTCAAACTGTGATTCTCCAGCTCTCTAGGTTCTGTGATATTGGCTATGAATCTCAACTACTACCCAGCATGAGTACCTTTTCCTAAGGATTATTTTAACGTTCCAGTGAGATCAGGCATTTAAACTGCTTAACACATAATATCAAGACAGCAATCTATTCGTATATGGAGGCCATGGTTTGGAGGTTAAAGACAGTTAAAACAACTATACACTAACTTTGACCATGCTACACTGGATCCCTGGCTTATTTGGTAATACAATCTCAATTTACAAGTTCTATTACATAATACAATTGAAATAAGGACTTGCACTATCTAGATAGTGAAGAGACTTGAAACCAAGCTATATACTCATGACCCGTACATCACAGAGTCATTCCATGTGGTATCATTCTCCTCTCCTATCTCTGTCAGGGGCTATGGTGCAGAATTCAGGCCTGGATTTGAAGTTCTTGCTCACCTCCCACAGATGTGGGAAATCTCACTGTAGCCCCAGGAAGGTCCCTCTCTCCCTCGTGGTACTCCTCCTGTGTTCCACTCTTTCCTGCAGACTTTCTCTTCCCTGCATAACTTCTCTTCCCCACAGGCTTCATTTCTCACTGGAAAGTCCTGGAGACTCTGCCACAGAAACCCTGGTGATCTACCATCCTAATTGACAACCATGCAAACAAAGGAAAGATGGCTCAAGGAGACAGAGTATTCATCTGTAATCTTTTAGAGGATGGCCAGAATAATAGCTACTGTAACTAAACCTACCATATCCCACTTAATCTTTCCATTACTCCAGTGGAGCAAGTTCTGCTGTTACCTCCCTTATATAGATGAGACATTGAGACTCAGAGACACCAGGTAACTGGCCCAGGGTTACCTAGCTAGTAAGTAAAGGAGCAGAGATTTGAACCCAGATCTATTCAACTCTGAACTCTAGGCAATTACACCTCTTTCCATAAATGTATCCTGAAAGTATTAGATCCAAATAGTAGACCTACTTGAATGGTTAGATTTGATAGACATTGTTCGGGAAATATGCTTTTTATGAAAGTTCTTTTTCTTGTAGGTGACATTACAAATTAATTATTGGTCCAATCTTAGTTTTCACATGATGGAAAGTAACCATGGTTGGGGAGGTATTTCCCACAGGGTCCGGTCAATTTCATTCTGTTCGGATTACAAACCCTCTGACCTACAAGTTAGTTCCAGCATTTAAAAGGATAAAGACTGTTGTAATACCTGTGCAAATCCATTAGCACTGCTGGAGAACTGTCTCTGTGTCCTGTAGTTGATGGTCACTAGTGTCATGGGTATATGTTTAGCATTCATTCTTACCTCATGGATTATGGTGGATCTGAAGTAGCCTGAAGACAGTAGTAGGTTTCATTCACTATAGCTTGTTCACCTGGCTGAGTGTCAAAATATTAAAATGCTGTCTCTCGCCACTTCCTGCCCAGTCCTGCCGCTATTGAAGGTAGCAGACAATTAAACACGAACGTCTCTTGTTTTCTTTTGCTCTTATTTTCTTCAGAGGGCAAACAAAGCATATAAAGTTCCCCATCCACTTAAAGTATTAGAGCACAGACTCTTTGATTAGAACTTCTATTCCATCTTAAGCTCTGAGAGTGGCCACTAGCTCCCCCTAGATTTATCAAGTGAGCTGCCATTGGTAAGCACCTTGTCCACCTCCTCCCTGGTACCTCCTCTGAATATTCTGCTAATTTGTCTCCAGTGTCCTAAACTTCCTTCAATCTCCTTTATTTGTTTGCTTTTGCTGCTGTGACAAATTACCACAAACATAGTAGTTTAAAACAACATGTTTATTTTCCTACAGTTCTGGAAGTCAAAAGTCTGAAATGAATTTTGCATGGCCGAAATTAAGGTGTCAGAAAGGCTGGTTCACTTCTGGAGGCTCTAGGGGATAATCCCTTCCCTTCTCTTTTCTAGTTTCTAGAGGCTGTGCTCCTTCCTTAGCTCATCATCTTTCTTTCCG
Source organism: Pan paniscus (assembly GCF_029289425.2). NCBI lineage: Eukaryota > Metazoa > Chordata > Mammalia > Primates > Hominidae > Pan > Pan paniscus. The sequence goes on from NC_073253.2 coordinate 109,358,211, forward strand.
CTTCTGTCATCACATGGCCTTCTTCTCTGTCTGACTTTCCTACATCCCTCTTTTAAGGACCCTTATGATTTCATTTGATCTACCTGGATAATCTCTCCATCTCAAGGTTCTTCACTTAATCATATCTGCAAAGTCCCTTTTACCATGTAAGGGAACATTCACAGCTTCTGAGAATTAGGACTTGGATTCTTTAGGGACCATTGTTTGGTCTACCACAGGGGTCCCCACTGCTGGGCCACAGACTGGTACCAGTCCGTGGCCTGTTAGGAACCAGGCTGCATGGCAAAAAGTAAGTGGCAGGCAAGTGAGCATTACTGCCTGAGTTCTGCCTCCTGTCAGATCAGTGGTAGTATTAGATTCTCACAGGAACATGAACCCTATTGTGAACTGTGCATGTGAGGGATCTGGTTTGCAAGCTCCAGCTAATGCCTGATGATCTGAGGTGGAACAGATTCATCCTGAAACCATCCCCACTCCCCCCTGCACAATTCCCCCAACCACGTCCGTGAAAAAATTGTCTCCCACGAAACTGGTCCTTGGTACCAAAAAGGTTGGGGACCGCTGGTCTACCACAGTTCTCTTTTATGGAGGATTGCCCAAAGAAAAAGAAATGTTCCGTGATGTCATAGAATTAACATGAAACCTGTGGCACAGAGATTTGGCTCCAATCTTTTTTTCCCTCTGTTATTTGTATAAATTTATGGGGGTACCAGTGGCATTTGGTTACATACATAGTTTCCACAGGGGTGAATCTAGGGCTTTGGCTCCAGTCTAGAATCTGACATTATACCCACTGTCAGACTGGGAACCAAGTACTCCACATCCTTGAGAGAAGGCTTAATCCACAAATATCCCTCCCAGCTATAAAATTTGTATAACACAAAACATTTATTTATATTAAAATATAAGTGACTTGAAGCAATTTTACCACATATTAGGCTTTTCTCCAAAGGATTGACTTTATTCTGAAAATAAATAATTCATCAAATTTGATGTGGTAAGTGTTTTCTTTTGACAAAAAACGTACCCTGAACTACTGGAACCACACCACATAGGCAGCCAGGTTCTTCCTCCAGTATTAAGACCAGTCCAATTTGGGGCCAGTCACATACATAAATATGTAGGCCAAGGTTTCTCAGCGTGATTATATATATAATACAGATTATAGCAAGATTATAGCATTGTAAAAAATCACCAATTGCTAGAACTGAAAAGCGTTACTCCCACTTCCTCTTTCCACCTCCTTTTTCATTTTGCAGATAAGAAAACAAAAACTTGGAGGAAAAAATTGCTTGACCAAGTCCTAGCAACTACATTGAGGAAAAGTTAAGACTATTATTAGAGTCTTTTTTATTTTTCTTTAAAAGACAGGATCTCACTCTGTTGCCCAGGGTGGAATGCATTGCTTATTCACAGGTGCAATCATAGCATACTATAGCCTGAAACTCTTGAGATCACGGGATCCTCCCTCCTCAGCCTCCCAAGTAGCTGGGACTACAGGCACATGCCACCATACCTGACTTAGAGTCTTTTCACTTCTTATTTAGAGTTCATTGGCAATTGTGCTATTTATGATTTTGTTCTTGGAAAAATTTTTGGACCAGATTGCTTTTCTTCAGATATAGTAGCCCTACTTTTCAAAAAGTTTTAGTCAAAAAGACTGTCTATATAATGACCATAGATATTATGTTTGAGTTGATTTATATTTTTGACATTAGAGAGGTCCTCACACAAAAAGGTTTCTTTTAATTTATATATATAGAAAAGTTTTTATTTATAAAATATTAAATACATTATTCAAGTCTTCTGTACTTTTGTATGAACTCCATAGGGTATGAGATGCTCAATGTATTACTTCACAAATTTCAATCTATCATGTTATAATATCTTATTCCTAATTTAAACATCTCTATAAATCTCAATCTTATAGATCAGAAATGAGTAAAATTAATTACAAGCATTGGATGAAAACAGTAGAAAGGAATGAGACCTGAGTGTAATTTTAATGTAGATTTTACTTTTGAGCCATGTTAATGTTTTACATATTCCAATAGGAGAAATAAATTTAAAAGGGTGAAGGAAAACCCCCAAGATTAAATGACCCAAAATATACAGCAAATTTATAAAATAACTACAAAGAAGAAAAAAATAGTAGTCCAGGTAGATTTTATAGATGGAGCTCTAGCTTTCTTCCCTTAGTGGAATATATTTTAAAAGTAAAATGAATCCCAAAGAAATATTAATTTGTTAAGTTTCTTGTTGGAATAGTATTGCTGGGTATGGGTATAGTATTGCTGGATTTTGAGTATTATAGGATTAATCAAGGAAGTAAGTATATTGTTCATGGAAACCAGTGTTCTCACTGCAGAGAAGGCAGAAACAAAATACAAATGAAAAGAAGAGAGGAAGTATCCTCTTCTTGGGTGTATCAGTATGAATATATGTATCCATGTGGGTATGTGTGTGTTTATGAGTGTGTGTATGTATGTGCTCTGCCCATCTTAAGGGCCAAGAGGCAATGAGTCCCCAGTGACAAGGAGATCCCTGGAGCCCAGACTTTGATTTCTAAATGAAAGGAAGTAAGGCTTCTTGCAGAAATTATGGATTCTGGGTCAGAGGAGAAGTATAAGCCAAGCCTAAACTATTTTATTAGGCCAGAAAATAAGAAGTGTTCGAAACCCGATATGGAGATGTCCATTTTGGCCAAAATTAGAAGGTTTGAACAGGAAAAGAATAGTGAAATAGTGGATTATAAAACATTTAGTTAAGAAGAATATAAGTCCATAGTTACATTACATTTTATGTATAATTATTATATCAGTATTGTAGATCTCTTTTCAAAATATTTATATATCCTTATTTTATATACAGACCTATGGATATACTTACATTAAGTGCTTTAATAACTTTATTATTTTTCACTATTATTATAACTTGTATTTCTTATGGTTGGATATTAAAGCTCTGTCCATAAATTCTAAACTGAATATTATTTGGTACATGTTTACATTTTTTGGATATAATTTGCTTGGTAGTTTTTGTTTATACCCAGCTGTGGTCCATTTTTAAATCTTTGTGAGTAGTCATAGAATTTTAGAATTAGGAAAAATTTTAGAGACTATTTGGCTCAATAGTCATCCATCCCATAAATATGATTCAAACTTTTACATTTTAGGCACTGTCCTGCACAGGATTATATTGGTCCTGGTGCAGTAGGTGTAATCACATCTCTAGGTGGCGCCATTTACATAGTGGTTTATGCCAGTGGCACCATCTATGGTTTTCTTTTTTTTTTTTCTTTTTTAAAAATTATTATTATTATACTTAAGTTCTGGGATACATGTGCAAAACGTGCAGGTTTGTTACATAGGTATACATGTGCCATGGTCGTTTGCTGCACCCATCAACCCGTCGTCTGCATTAGGTATTTCTCCTAATGCTGTCCCTCCCCTTACCCCCAACCCCTAACAGGTCCCAATGTGTGACGTTCAGCTCCTTGTGCCCAAATGGTCTAATTGTTCAACCCCCACTTATGAGTGAGAACATGTGGTGTTTGGTTTTCTGTTTCTGTGTTAGTTTGCTGAGAATGATGGTTTCCAGCTTCATCTATGTCCCTGCAAAAAACATGAACTCATCCTTTTTATGGCTGCGTAGTTTTCCGTGATGTATATGTGCCACATTTTCTTTAACCAGTCTATCATTGATGGGCATTTGGGTTGGTTCCAAGGCTTTGCTATTGTGAGTAGTGCTGCAATAAAGATACGTGTGCATGTGTCTTTATAGTAGAATGATTTATAATCCTTTGTGGATATACCCAGTAATGGGATTGCTGGGTCAAATGGTATTTCGAGTTCTAGACCTTGAGGAATCGCCACACTGTCTTCCACAGTGGTTGAAATAATTTACACTCCCACCAACAGTGAAAAAGCATTCCTATTTCTCCACGTCCTTTCCAGCATCTGTTGTTTCCTGACTTTTTAATAATTGCCATTGTAACTGGCATGAGATGATATCTCATTGTGATTTTGATTTGCATTTCTCTAATTAACAGTGATGATGAGCTTTTTTTCATGTGTCTGTTGGCCACATAAATGTCTTCTTTTGAAAAGTGTCTGTTTATATCCTTCATCCACATTTTGATGGGGTTGTTTGTTTTTTTTTTCTTGTAAATTTGTTGAAGTTCTTTGTAGATTCTGGATATTAGCCCTTTGTCAGATGGATAGATTGCAAAAATTTTCTCCCATTCTATAGATTGCCTGTTCACTCTAATGATAGTTTCTTTTGCTGTGCAGAAGCTCTTTAGTTTAATTAGATCCCTTTTGTCGATTTTGGCTTTTGTTGCCATTGCTTTTGGTGTTTTAGTCATGAAGGCCTTGCCCATTCCTATGTCCTGAATGGTATTGCCTAGGTTTTCTTCTACGGTTTTTATGGTTTTAGGTATTATGTTTAAATCGTTAATCCACTGTGAGTTAATTTTTGTATAAGGTGTAAGGGAGGGGTCCAGTTTCAGTTTTCTGCATATGGCCATCCAGTTTTCCCAACACCACTTATGAAATAGGGAATCATTTCCCCATTGCTTGTTTTTGTCAAGTTTGTCAAAGATCAGATGGTTGTAGATGTGTGTTGTTATTTCTGAGGCCTCTGTTCTGTTCCATTGCTCTATATATCTGTTTTGGTACCAGTACCAAGCTGCTTTGGTTACTGTAGCCTTGTAGTGTAGTTTGAAGTCAGGTAGCATGATGCCTCCAGCTTTGTTCTTTTTGCTTACGATTGTCTTGGCTATATGGGCTCTTTTTTGGTTTCATAGGAAATTTAAAGTAGTTTTTTCTAATTCCGTGAAGAAAGTCAATGGTAGCTTGATGGGAATAGCATTGAATCTATAGATTACTTTGGGGAGTATGGCCATTTTCACGATATTGATTCTTTCTATCCATGAGCATGGAATATTTTTCCATTTGTTTGTGTCCTCTCTTATTTCCTTGAACAGTGGTTTGTGGTTCTCCTGGAAGAGATCCTTTACATCCTTTGTTAATTGTATTCCTAGGTATTTTACTTTCTTTGTAGCAATTGTGAATGGGAGTACACTCATGATTTGGTTCTCTGTCTGTTATTCGTATATAGGAATGCTTGTGATTTTTGCAAATTGTATCCTGAGACGGCTGAAGTTGCTTATCGGCTTAAGAAGTTTTTGGGCTGAGATGATGGGGTTTTCTAAATATACAATCATGTCATCTGCAAACAGAGATAATTTGACTTCTTGTCTTCCTATTTGAATACTCTTTATTTCTTTCTCTTGCCTGATTACCCTGGCCAGAACTTCCAATACTATGTTGAGTAGGAGTGGTGAGAGAGGGCATCCTTGTCTTGTGCCTGTTTTCAAAGGAATGCTTCCAGCTTTTGCTCATTCAGTGTCTGTCATAAATAGCTCTTATTATTTTGAGGTACATTTTATTAATGCCTAGTTTATTGAGTGTTTTTAGCATGAAGAGGTGTTGAATTTTGTTGAAGGCCTTTTCTGCATGTATTGAGATAATTGTGTGGTGTTTGTCATTGTTTCTGTTTATGTGATGGATTACGTTTATTGATTTGCATATGTTGAATCAGCCTTGCATCCCAGGGATGAAGCTGACTTGATGCTGGTGGAAGAGCTTTTTAATGTGCTGCTGGATTCGGTTTGCCAATATTTTATTGAGGATTTTCGCATCTATGTTCATCAGGGATATTGGCCTGAAATTTTCTTTTTTTGTTGTGTCTTTGCCGGGTTTTGGTGTCAGAATGACGCTGGCTCATAAAAAGAGTTAGGGAGGAGTCCCTCTTTTTCTATTGCTTGGAATAGTTTCAGAAGGAATGGTACCAGCTCCTCTTTTTAGCTCTGGGAGAATTTGGCTGTGAATCCGTTTGGTCCTACGCTTTTTTTGGTTAGTAGGCTATTAATTACTGCCTCAATTTCAGAACTTGTTATTGGTCTATTCAGGGTTTTGACTTCTTTCTGGTTTAGTTTTGGGAGGGTTTATGTGTCCAGGAACTTACCCATTTCTTCTAGATTTTCTGGTTTATTTTCTAAGAGGTGTTTATAGTATTCTCTGATGGTAGTTTGTATTTCTTTGGGATCAGTGGTGATATCCCCTTTATCATTTTTTATTGTGTCTATTTGATTTTTGTCTCTTTTCTTCTTTATTAGTCTGGCTAGTGTTCTATCTATTTTGTTAATCTTTTCAAAAAACCTCCTGGATTCATTCATTTTTTGAAGGGTTTTTCGTGTCTCTATCAGTTCTGCTTTGATCTTAGTTATTTCTTGTCTTCTGCTAGGTTTTGAATTTGTCTTTGCTTCGTTAGTTCTTTTGGTGATGTTAGGGTGTTGATTTTAGAAGTGTCCCATATATGCTTTTCAAAGCACCAAGTGTAGCACGTTTGTTTGCAATACCCTGGTTCCTGGATATAAACTAGTGAACAAGACAAGTTCTAGACCTATGGAAACTTCTCATTATAGAAAAGAAAAAATACATGCAAATCAGCAAATATACAAGAATGATAAAAGCAACATGACTGGATGCTGTGGGAGTGCATGAGAGGGCCGCCTACCTCAGAATGGGGAGATGGAGGCACACTTCCTGAGAAAATAAGTTATATCTCTGCTGAGGTCTGAATGAAAAAGGCAGGCTCAGGGGAGGAAAGGAGGGGAAGAGAGATGGAGGAAAAATGTTTAGGCAGGGTTCATTGCAAGCTCTTGAAGATAAAGAGAGAGGATTGTGCTCAGGGAGTAGAAATAGCTGTGTCGCAGGAGCAAAGAGGCACAATGAAAAGCTGGAGGCCACAAGAGGTTAAGTGACTTTCCCAGTGTCACCTATTCTGTCTTCTCTTCTGATTCATTAATGAACGTGTTAAATCGCAGCAGATTCATTCATCACAAGTACAATTATATACCCCGGGAAATGTTCTGTCAAAAACTCTATTACAGCGTATTCTCTGATAAATCCTTACCCTAGACTGGAGCTTGGCAGTTCTCAGATGGCTGCAACTATTCCTGTTCATCTTTGCACACCCCACAGAGCCTATTTGTTGCCTTGCACACAGATCATCTTCAGAGGTGTTGTGGTTGTTGAGATCCCCATCAATATAAATAAATGAACCATAAACAGTGATTTCAGGAAGATATTTGATCCTGATTTGAGGGTATCTTTATATTCAGAAGCTAAATGCAAAAACATTTTTAAAAAGCCAAGAGCAAAAGCGTAACAGCTTCTTTGATAGCATCCTGTTTGCAAGTCTCATTTGCTTCTGGTATTCTTCCTGTTAGTAGTCAATACAAGTCATCTGTAAGTCAAACAAAATTGAATTGATAAAATGATAAATTGACATGAGTCGATCTTAAGGGAGTCCTAAAAACATTAAGATGTGCTTTGCTTCCATTTATAACAATGTGTATACAATACTGCATTCATGTAATCAAATTATCTTATAATTTTATTTTGAAAAATCAAATATATTTCACATTATTTTGATGCCAAAATACCAGGGTAATTTGTTGCTAATGGATTATCATGTTTGCTTTCTTCTTTTATTAGGTTCATGAAATTTTCAGGAATTAAAGTTAGTCCTGAGGAAAGTTCATGAATGTCTAATGCTGGACTGTGGTAAGTCCTCAGTCTTCAGCCATTTTTGTTTGGCAATAATATATATTTAGTTTATTTGTCTGGGTTGGTTAAAAGCAGAATTTGTAATTTCCATCAATATTATCATTTCTTGTTATACTTATTCTGAGATATTTCATATTATTTCTATAAAAAGATCATTTATTACATAGTTTTCTAATTTGTTATAGTCATAGTGTATTTATTCACCTTATGTTTTTCTTTTGAATTGATCATATGTTAGTAGTAACAAGTATATTATTAGTTGTCATATTTTCTCCCAACATTTTACTAATGAAAAATTTTAAATATTTTGGTAAATTGAAAGCATTTTGAAGTGAACATTTATGTACCCAAAATCTGGTTTCTACCATTAGCAGTCTACTTGTTAATCTTTTTCAGCTATTTTTTTTTTTTTTACTTAGTTCTCTTGCCAAATTCTATGTTTGAATTTTGTACTTTACTCATTCTATAGTTTGTGAATGTTTGGGCTGTTTTCAGTTTTTGTCTATTATGAAGCATTCTGTAATAAACACTCTTGTATAATTTTTGCTGTATATTTACATTCATTGCTATGGTATATATATCTAGGAGTGGAATTGCTTGCTTATAGGATTTATGCATATACAGATCTAGTATATATTGCCAAGGGTTTTCCAAAGTGGTTATATTAATTCCAAAGTGGTTGTATTATTTTAAAATCACAACAGTATATAAGAGTTATAGTTGCTCCGCATTCTCACTAATGCTTGGTATTGTTATTCTTGTTTGTTTTTTTTTAAAGCTATTTTAGTAGATGGATATCATGTTTTGTTGTTGCTCTAATTTGGATATTCCTGGTGACTAATGGCACTGAGGATTTTTCCAGTTGTTTTTTTTTTTTTTGGTAATTTGGATGTCTTTTTGTGTGTGTGTGTGAAATGCCTGCTGCATACTTTTACTCATTTAAAAATTAGATTGTCTGCTTTTTCTTATTAATTTGCGTAATAACTTCATATATTCTGGGAGTCTTCTATCAGCTATATGTATTGAAAACCTCTGCCACTCAGTGGTTTGACTTCTTACTAACTTTTTATGAACAGTTTTACTTTTTAATGAGGTCCAAGTTATCAACCTTTTTGTTTATGCTTGATGCTATTTCTGTCTTGTTTAAGAAATCTTTGGCAGTTACAAGGTCATGAAGATATTCTCCTATTCAATCTTTTACAAGCTTTATAATTTTACCTTTCACATTTAAGTCTTTAAGTCACATTAAGTCAATCTATCTGGAACTTATTTTTATGCATGAAGTCTAAGGGTCAAGGTTTTTAAAAAATTTTTCCTCTCATATGATTATCCAATTAATCACCACCATTCATTGAGAAAACTATTATTTCTCACTGCACTGTAGTAGCATCTTTCTTGTAAAGTAGGTAATCATACATGTTTCAGGCTACTTTAGAGTTCTCTATTTTGTTCCAACAGTCTATTTGTCTATTTTTGAGCCAGTACCATAGTGTTTTTTTTACTATATTTTTACAATAAGCTTGGTATCTGATAGTGTAACTCCTCCAAGTTTGTTCTCCCTTAAGATTGTATTTCCTAGTGTCCACTCTTTGTGTTATAATGTGCATTCTTTTTGAGATGGGGTCTGACTCCATTGCCCAGGCTGGAGTGCAATGGCACAATCATGGCTCACTGCAGGCTCAACCTCCTAGGCTCAAGTGATCCTTCTACCTCAGCCTCCTGAATAGCTGGGACTACAGCCATGCACAACCATGCCTGGCTAATTTTTTTTTTTAATTTTTAAGTTATTTTGTAGAGACGAAGGTCTGTGTTACCATGCTGTTCTTGAAATCCTGAGCTGAACTGATCTTCCCATCTGGGCCTCCCAAAGTGTTGGCATTATAGGCATGCACCACCTCATGCAGGCATCATTTGCATTTTACAATGAGCCCATCAATTTCCACCATATATAAAACAGCTAGAATTTTTATTGGAATTGCATCAATTTTATCTATCTGTAAATTTGGAATCAATTGACAACTTTACAACATTGAGTTTTCCAATTCTCAAATATACCATAATATAAACCTTCACTTGTATATATTTTTAATTTCTCTTGGTGATGTTTTGCCACGTTCTTGGTTGCATTACTTTCATTGGATCTACTATAAGGTGTTTGATCAAATCTATTAGAAATGGTATTGTTTTGAAGCTTTGTTTTTTAACTTTGGTAGATAGGATATCTAATGTCCTTGCTAAAGATTAATTTGTATTTTATGTTATCTAAAAATAATGGTGGCTCTATGTCTCTATTTTCTATCTTTATTTCTTTTTTTGAAAGCCTCTCTAGGACAGTGTTGCATAGAACTGGTTTTGGTAGACCTTCTTATTTCATGTGTAATGACAAGAAAAAAGTTCGAAGGGAAGGAATTCTACATTTCAGTATAAAATATTTACTGTAGGTTTAAAAATTCTTTATCTTCACTTTATTAGATTATTCATAGTTTGTTGAAAATCTGTTTCCTCATCATAAAATGGAAGACATTGTTAATTTTATCTAAAGAGTTGAATTTATATTTATAAAATTGTTCACATTATCTCTAGTCTTTTTTTAATTGAGGCACAATTTATGCATAGTGAATTATACAGCTCTTAAGTTTATATAATTTGGTAAGTTTTGCCCACATATTAAAAAGCACTATAAAGATTTAGAATATTTTCATTACTAAGAAATTCCCTTATGCCCTGTTCCAGTAAATCTCTAACACACATTTGACTTCTTTCACAGATTAGATTAGTTTTTCCTTTTCCTGAACTTCAACAAAAAAGGAATAATACATCTGTATTTATTGGGAGGGGGATTCTGACTCCTTTGTCTCAACATAATATCTCTTAGATTCATGCATGCTGTTGCATGTATCAGTAGTTTCTTTTCTTCTTATTGTTGAGTAATATGCCATTGAGTGAATAGGACAACATTTGTTTATCAATTCTGCTATCAATTGACAGTGGATTGTTTTCAGTTTGGGGCTTTTGTGGTTAAAGCTGCAATAAGCAATTATATAAAAGCCATTTTGTGGGCATATGTATTACTTTCTCTTGGGTAAACAGAAGTGGAACTATTGGGTCATAAGATAGATGTACATTTGAAGTTATAAAAATTTGCCAAAGAGTTTTCCAGAGTGGTTTATTTATTTTATATTTCCAGTATCAGTTTATGAGAGTTGCAGTTGCTTTACATTCTCACCAATTTGGTGCTGTGCCAAGCTGATCTTGGCAGAGATTAGCTCAGGATCTCTCAGAAGTCTCAAGGTGTCACTCAAGGTTGGAGTCTCATCAGATGCTCAAATGGGGAAGGATGTGTTTCCAAGCCTGTAGTCATTAGCAGGATTCAGGTCCTCATGGATTGTTGGACAGAGGGCCTCAGCTACTTGCTGGCAACCGTCTGAAGGCTGCTTTGAGTTATTTGCCATGTAGCTTTCTCTATGGGGCAGCTTTCTTCACCAAAGCCAGCAATGAAGAGAATCAGTCATTAAGGTCTGGTAGCAGGGCACAAGTTACCATCTTATGTAACATACTCAAGGAAGTAACATCTTAACAACTTTGCCTTATGCTCTTGGTTAGAAGGAAGTTGCAGGTCCTGCCAACACTCCAGGGGAGGGGATTGTACAAGGGCATGAATAACAGGACGTAGGGATAATTGGGGCCATCTTAGAGTTTGTCCACCTCAACTAGTTTCAGGGATGATTAAAACCCTTCTCCAGAGATGCACACTTTTTTTTGTCTTAGCCATAACACCTTGGAGAGTAATGACACAACCGAATATGACCAAATAAATGTAATAGGGTGGGACAAATTGGGAGAACTCAGGTTTTGTAGTTACATGTGTTCCTTCATGTGGAGAAAGTCCAATTACAGTCCAACAAGGGGTTCCAAACTGTGGCTCCTTAATGTCCCAACAGAAACAGGGCACAGGTATGCCTCCTGGCAGATGAGGCAGATGTTCACCATCTGGGGATGTGTTCACAGGTAGCATGTCTGTCAAGGTGTGGGGATTTTCTGGTAGTGTTCCAGTTCCTGGGAGGGACTTGCAAGAGCATGGGTAGTACTATGATTTGAAAGCGGCCCCTCCAAATCTCAGATGTTGCCAATGTGATGGTAGTAAGAGGTGGGATTGTTAAGAGGTGATTAGTCCATGAGGGCTCCTCCCCTCGTGAATGGGATTAAGGCTCTTATAAAAGAGGCTTCACAAAGCTTTTGTCTCTTGCCCTTCTTCCATGTGAGAGCATAATGTTACTCCCCTCTAATGGATGCAGCCCTCACTAAACAACTAAACCTGCTGTTGCCTTGATCTCAGACTTTCCAGCCTCAGGAACTTTGAGAGAAAAATATCTATTTTTTATAAATTACCCAGTCTGAGATATTTTGTTGTATCAGCACAAGACAGATTAAGACAGGTAACGAGCCAATACTGGGCATAATAGCAATATAAAGAAATGGGTCTAAGACATAACCATGGTGTGTAAATTATTAGAACTAAGGCAGAAGTTTTAGCAGTAGGCTTAGAAATAAGAAACATAGATCTCAGGACTAAGGTACCAGGTGAAGACCAGCTCAGGTGAATCCTGGAGAACGTGGGGCTCATAAATTCATAAATTTCTCTTGCTCTCAGACAGGATTGACTTTAGAAAATGGAATTAAATCTGAAGCTACAAGGGGAGAGAGACCCTAGAATCCAAAAATATTGTAGAATTGATTGATTGTCAGGGGACTCCTCTAAGGCCTTGGAGGCTGGCAATAAAAGTAACCTTACTTTCAGTTTCCTTTTTTTCCCTTTCTCTTTTGGACACACCATCTCCAGTGCCTAAATATTCCAGCTCTCCAGGACATTTCTATTTTAAGCTTCTTTCTAATAGTAGAATAAAATGCCTCGTGCCTTAGTTTGGGATTTTGAATATTCTGGGATAGGTAGAAGAGTTTCATGGGAAAATGGCATGCTATGTCTTTGTCTTTCTGAAATCATATCTACAGACAGCTACTTATCTTTCAATAAAAGGATCTCTGTCCATTCATTTGCTGAATGATGGTTGAGAAGCTACTGTTGCTATGAACTGTGTTAGTGCTGGAATAAAATTAGAATTTAAAAAATGCACATTATTCCTACCCTCAGAATTGGAAAAACTACTTCACAGAATTGGAAACAATTACTCTAAAGTTCATATGGAACCAAAAAAGAGCCTGCATTGCCAAGACAATTCCTAAGCAAAAAGACCAAATCTGGAAGCATCGTGCTACCTGACTTCAAACTATACTATGAGGCTCTAGTAACAAAAACAGCATGGTACTGTTACCAAAACAGATATATAGACCAATGGAACAGAACAGAGTCCTCAGAAATAACACCGCACATCTACAACCATCTGATTTTTGACAAACCTGGCAAAAACAAGCAATGGGGAAAGGATTCCCTATTTAATAAATGGTGCTGGAAAAAACAGGCTAGCCATATGTAGAAAGCTGAATCAGGATCCTTTCCTTACACCTTATATAAAAATTAACTCAAGATAGATTAAAGACTTCAATGTAATACCTAAAACCATGAAAACCCTAGAAGAAAACCTAGGCAATCCCATTCAGGACACAGGCATGGGCAAAGACTTCATGACTAAAACACGAAAAGCAAGGGCAACAAAAGCCCAAATTGACAAATCTAATTAAACTAAAGAGCTTCTGCACAGCAAAATAAACTATCATCAGAGTGAACAGGCAACCTACAGAATGGGAGAAAATTTTTGCAATCTATCCACCTGACAAAGGGCTAATATCCAGAATGTACAAAGAACTCAAACAAATTTACAAGAAAAAAACAACCCCATCAAAAAGTGGGCAAAGGATATGAACAGACACTATTCAAAAGAAGACATTTATGCAGCCAACAGACACATGAGAAAATGCTCATCATCACTGGTCATCAGACAAATGCAAATCAAAACCACAATGAGATACCATCTCATGCCAGTTAGAATGGTGATCATTGAAAAGTCAGGAAACAACAGGTGCTGGAGAGGATGTGGAGAAATGGGAACACTTTTACACTGTTGGTGGGAGTGTAAATTAGTTCAACCATTGTGGAAGACAGTGTGGTGATTCCTGAAGGATCTAGAACTTGAAATACCATTTGACCCAGCCATCCCATTACTGGGTATATACCTAAAGGATTATAAATGGTGCTGCTGTAAAGACACATGTGCATGTATGTTTATTGCAGCACTATTCACAGTAGCAAAGAAGTGGAACCAACCTAAATGTCCATGAATGATAGACTAGATTAAGAAAATATGGCACATATACAACATGGAATACAATGCAGCCATAAAAAAGGATGAGTTCATGTCCTTTGTAGGGACATGGATGAAGCTGGAAACCATCATTTTCAGCAAACTATCACAACGGCAGAAAACCAAACACTGCATGTTCTCACTCATAGGTGGGAATTGAACATTGAGAACACATGGACACAGGGTGGGGAACATCACAGACTGGGGCCTGTTTGGGGGTGGGGGGCTGGGGGAGGGATAGCATTAAGAGAAATACCTAATGTAAATGACGAGTTGATGGGTGCAGCAAACCAACATGGTGCATATATACCTATGTAACAAACCTGCACGTTGTGCACATGTACCATAGAACCAAAGTATAATAAAAAATACATAAATAAATACAAAGGCTTCTGGGTCACATGAGCTTTTCCAAAAACACATTGATCCAATTTTATTTTTTTCACCAATCATTTATGGTGAGTTTGGGCCTGAGATACTTTTTGGGCGATTGTCTAGTAAGTATATAAACTGAATAAAGCAGTTAATCTCAAAGGTCTGTAAATTTCAAGAATGTCTTCTGTATTACAAACCTCATTAAAAGCTGAAAATGCAAATAAGTATGTGGGTGGAGAAACAGGAAGTATCTATATTAAATTGTGTTTTATTTTCCAGACTGAATTAAAATAATTTCTGAAAAGATGAATAACACCGGTTATGCACATGAGAGTGAGGGCATATTACTTCAAAATGTGTTATGTTTCTACATGCTAATGGGATCTTTTTGCATCCTCTCAGTTCAGAGAATATAATTCCTCTTACTGGTTAATTTTTATATCTGAAAACTTGAAAGGCAGAAATTAATTTAATCAAATAGCCAGAGTCTGAATTGCTTCATGTTTTGACTTCAAATACTGAGAGAGGAATGCACTTATTAAAGATGGTAGTGATTCAGACAGGAACCTCATGGAACCATTGAGGGCCAGGCTCCTTAAAGGGTTTTTTAAAACTTCAAAAAATTTTTTATCTGCTTTAAAGATCTCTAAATAAAACCATTTCATCTCTCTTATTTGGGAAATGTTCAATGTCAAATGAGTCTGGAGTTCTTTCCCAGGATGAGTTAAAGTCTCTCTTGCTACTCTTTAAGGCTATTTCTTCTTACTCAGAATGACTGTCAGCTGCCTAGGATCTTTCATGAAATAATGTTTCATATAATTGAGGAGAGTCATGAAGTCAGATCTCGGTCTCATTATCCAAGTTAAAATCACCAAGCAAAAGAGCAGTATGTAATCACATACTTAATGTGGAGAAGAAAAAGTCAAAGGTAGCTTAGGGGAGGAGAAAAACTTTTTTCCTCTACCCTCTTAGGTTCATTGGCTGGGGCCCTGTAAAATAGACTGAGAAAAGACAGATTAACAGGAGAAAAGGCAAACAAATTTTATCTGATGTTAGCTTTTCTTAACACAGGGGCCTTCCTAGAAAAGAAGTAAAGCTTCAAAGAAGTAGATAGGCCTGAGAATTTATGTACCATTTTTAACAAAGAGTGATAAATTATGGACATGTGACAAGGCAAAGGAAAGATTTTTTTAGCTTCTGGGAGTGGTAACCTGTAGGAAGGCAGATATATGGGAGAATCTAATGGAAGATCCAGGTTATTTTAGTAAGGCTTGGTTGTGCAGGTTCATCTTGGTGCCAACTTTCTGTCTTCTTCATGGCCAAAAACTTCCTCGCAGGAGGGAATCTATGGCAGTACTCATTGCTCAGGAGTTTCTGGTTTTAGTCAGGTAAAGGAAGTCCTGGCAGCTTCTGTGAAATCTCAGTTTCCTTCAGATCAAAGTAATCCTTATGTCAAAATGACCTATTTTGGGGTAGCATATTTTGGGGTGACATTTGGATCACCTTCAGTATCATAGATAGTCTGTTAGTGATAACCCACTGGGTAAACAACTCTAGCCAACTGTCCCTTTTCTTGTAAGTCTCTTTTCCAAACTTACAATGTATGTTTTTATTCTTCTGGTTTTTCTATTAATCACTTAGATTAGAAGTGGATATACAGAAGGACATTTCTGTGCGTGAAAAGTTAAATTGATGCAGACTCTTCTTCTTCTTCCTGGACTGCATTGGTGGAATTTACTTACTCATCAAAACATTTTTTTTAGAGACAGGTCTCACTCTTTTTCCCAGGCTATAGTGCAATGCTGCAATCATAGCTCACTGTAACCATGAACTCCTGGGCTCAAGTGAACCTCTTGCTTCAGCCTCCTGATTAGCTAGGATGATAGGCATGCACCACTATGCCCAGCTAAATTTTTAAATTTATTTTCATTTTTTGTGGAGACAAGGTCTCGCTTTGTTGCCCAGGTTGGCTTTGAACCCCTGGGCTCAAGTGATCCTCCCACCTTAGCTTCCCAAAGTGCTGGAGTTACAGGTGTAAGCTTTTCCAGTCCTTAGTTTGTTCCAGGTACTGTTAAAGGTTCTAGGGATGAAGCTGAGAAAATGAAATAAACAATGAAAACATGGCTTCTCTCATGGACTATGAATAAAATGGAGTGATTGTACAGTTTATTCTGGAACTGGAAACTGGATTATTCCTTGCTAATCTATTTGTTTTCACTTAGCACCTCATTGTTGGTGGTTTTCTAATCAATCATCTAATCAGCATTCACTGAGTGTCCACTCCTGCCAAGCATTAGGCTCTCGTGGAGCTGGTAATCTAGCTAGCAAGAAGAAATCAAAATGGATCATTGCACGACAATTTTAGGCAATCAAAATATTTCACACAGCAATACAGGATTAACAGCTTCGCCTAGACTATTAGCTCAATTCTATGACTTCTCAGGAGGTGTTTGCTAAACTATGTCATGGAATATTTCCTTTTCCCTTCACAATATTAGTTGGTGGGATATATATAATGTAAAAATAATTTGATGTCTGCCTGCATACCTATGAGTTAATAGAATTGCTGTGGTGACATGGTGAAGTTCTAATTCTCTTTCTTCATTCTGGAAATCTCTTTGCTCTGAATGAAGTTAGTAAGATGTCAGGCTTTCATTGAGTTCACTAAGCCTAGTGATTATTCCATATGATTGATTTTATTAAAAATAAGCTTACAAGCAGCAAAATGTAGACAATAATTTGATGTTCCCGAAAACGTCTAACTTTTCTAATTTATGCAAATAATTTTTTCCTTATTAACTTGCTTTTTAAGCATTGTATTGAATACTAACCATTTGTCACCTGTAAAATGCTTTTACTGCTCCTCAGACCATAGCTAGCATTGTGCAAATTTTAAAGACAACAAATTAACATTCTATGCTGTGGGTTAACTACTGGAAACCTTGTATAATGGCATTTGATTATATAAGGCTGATGATTTAGTCTCATGAAAATCCTACCTAATCGCTTGGGTAACTTTCATCATCTTTCATAAAAGAAGATGACATGAATGCCAGTGATGATAGGGAAATGTCAGATTCTCTTTCTAGCAGCTGTTGGTACCCAGACTTCCAAAGATTTGACACTTTGTTTGAATCCTGGTAAGCTCTCTGCACTTGAGAAATTATCATTCTGGGTGATTTGGGAAATGTTGGCCCACTGAGTGAAAAAAAAGGTAAGATTGAAAGGGAAGAAGGAAGTTGTAGTAGACATCTTTTAGGGTATCATCCAGCTAAAGAGCCTGCCCTTTCTTTTGGTGTTTGATACCAGATTTGTGAGGAATAAGCCACCCAGCTTTGTATTAATATAAGCCCCTATACTCTTGACGATAACTACTTGGTTTCTTGTTACATACATATATGTTGGCAGGAATTTCTTCCTTGGAATTTTGGAATCAGGATGCAAAGACAGCTGGCATACATGTAGATGAGAATGGGACAGTAACAACAAAATTTAGGAGCTGAGAATAGAAACTTCTGCCCTGTGAATAAAGGAGGGAGAATGCAGATCTACATAGAATGAAAGGAAGGAAGCAGAGTTTAGCGAGCAGAAGAAATATGAGATGAGTCTGCTGGGTTCTTGTTCCTTCCAGGTGAAGTGGTAGTGGAATGCTTCCACTGGAGCCAAGTAGAAAGTGAGACCTCCCCAAGTCACAAAGAGAGAGAGAGAGCGGGGGAGAGGTGTATCCCCATGGGAAAACCAGAGGGTCATTGCCAGAGGATGGGAGAATGAATGTCAGGAAAACAAAACAAAGGAGGTTCTCTGCAGTCAGAGAGGCAAAGGGAGAATTTTTAAATAAAATAAAGTTTTTCTGATTATCCTACTAAAGTTACAAGTCATTGTAGAATTGGAATTAAAATTGTTTGAAAAGATGTTTAAATGTAAGTGATAAGTACACTACTATTTTCTTGCTCCTTATTAACATTGATTTTGTGATCATTTGATCAGGATTAGGGTGATATTTTCCTCATGTATATAGTATATGTAGAAAGGATTCTTTCTAATGAACTGTGAAATTGTGACATAAGAGGGTTCCTGTTTACCCACTTAAGCAAATGCTTCAGGAGGCAGTTTAGTAATATCCATTACTTCGTGCATTTATTGCTAATGATTACAAATGTGTTTTTCTGGCACACTTTGAAGGGTAAAACAATATTTAGTAATTTAAACCTTCAGGTGTCATTTCCTGCAGTTATTTTGATTTGGTAAATTTCTACTTGGCCTTCATCCATTTTTGATTCTCTAGCAAGTTGTGGGAGACTGGTTTTGAACAACTGTCAAATAATTTATATACACTCTTTAAAGAATTATTGGATATTAGGGATGAGGATATGTCCTTATCTTTTGCTTCCCTGGACAGTTACCCATTTCTGTTCATCATAATATTGCCATCTGCTTCCATGAGTATAAAAAGTCATGCAAGGAGACAGTCAGACAGGTCTTGTTTGATAATGGTCATTTGTGGCCTTCTCTGCTTGTAAGAAGGCTCGGAGGGCTCTGTGACCTTCACAATGGTAGACATTTAACCACAGAAACAATGTGAGTAGAAAACATAAGCAGAGAGCCAAGAGGGAAATTTAATTTCTGGCTTACTTTTTACATGAGAGATCAAGACATGACTAAGCATATCGCCCGAGCTTGCTTATGAGTAGCCAGATAGACACAGACCTAGGATCCAGCTGGGAGTTTTCTAACCTGGCCACTTTTATACCTGCATTGGGTGTGGCCACTCTGAGAACCGCAGTAGCTTTTTTCACCTCGTCTTACAGAGGGCAGCCTGGATCATGTTCAGTGTTCATTCTCCTGCCTAACCCACTCTGACCACTGTGGTAACCCTCTGAGTGCCTCACCCTTCCTTTTCCTAGTAAACATAGTGGATACCACAGCTTATTCCCTGACAGGGGTCCTGTCTGAGGGGCCACCTGGTAGTAGTCAGCACCAGTGCCTTGGGCCTCTGTTTCTTCAGCAACGGCAAAATGTACTTGGGTGACAACAGTCTGCCTTTGAAATAACTGGAGAGCAGTGAATTGCTTGAGCCGTGGATTGTCTGCATGCAGATATGGACCCAGGCATCCAGAAGAGAGATAGCTCAACAGGCCTGGGGGAAATAAGATTTGACCTATTTAGAAAGGAGTAGAAGCATTGAGAGGGAGGTCTTTGAGGAGAGGTGGGAAAGCTTTCAGTGGGAAGAACTGCATGACCCAATACAGAACTGGAAATATTAACAATGTAAGTAGTCCTTGAGCCCTCATGTCATGCAGGGCACTGTGCCACATGTTTGACATGCACTATCTCATTTAATCCCTTGATCTTCAGTCCAGTGCTCTACCTCTGAGCTGTACCCTCTCCTTCATTTAATCCCTATAGGTAAGTGCCCTTATCATTCTCATTTCAGTGCAGAGGAAAGCTCAGGGAGGTGAATTGGTTTGCCACATATCACAAAGTTCATAAGGGGAAGAGGCTGGAGTACATCAAACAGATATAGCTACAAAGAGGTGGAAAGGCTGGCCTTGCCATCACCAAGAGTTTGTGTCACATAGAGCTGCCCTGCAGTAATAGCTAGCACAACTGTACAGCTACAGAAGTGTAAAGCTGTACAAAGAAGGGTTACCTTTACAGCATTTCCCTAGCTTAGTGAAAAGGCAAGTCTTGAACTCTCACGATTTCCAGGAGCTGCGGTGCTGTATTGTTGAGTCATTTGAAATTCATTTTCACCCCGTTCCCTAAAAAACCTCAGTAATATCAACACATCAGTGCACACACACAGGCACACACATACACACACTCTCTCACTCATTCATGAGAAAAAGAAAGATTTGTTCTGAGGAATTGGCTCATTCCAATTATGGAGGCCAAGACGTCCTGCAATCTACACTCTGCAAGTTGGAGACCCGGGAAAGCCAGTTGTGTAATTCAGTACAAGTCTGAAGGCCTGAGAACCAGAGGTGTAAATCCTAGCCCAAGGTTAGGAGAAGATGAGCTGAGTTGTCCCAGCTCACCAGTGAGGCAGAAAAAATAAGAGGAAGAAGACAGATGCCTTCTTCCTCTGGCTTTGGTTCAGGCCCTCTGTGACTGAATGATGCCCACCCACACTGGGGAAGGCAGGTTGTCTTATCAAGTACGCTGATTTGCATGTGAATCTCAGTCAGAAACACCCTCACAGATGCATCTAGAAATGTTTATTCTTGGCATCCTGTGGCCCAGTCAGGTTGACACATAAAGTTAATCATCAGACATATACCTACTGGATGCCTGTGATTTGTTAAGCAAAACCAAAACCACATTCTGCAGGGCACAGCTGATGATGTCCTTCTCACTTTTCCTCACTCAGGAACAACTGAAACAGGTGGCACCTTCGGAGGCAAGATGGAGGCAGGATAGAGGAGGGGATGAGGATATAGACCATGGAGACTGACAGACCTGGGCCTTGATCCCAGTGCCACAGTTTCTTCATATAGAAGAGGAGGAGGATAATGCCAATCTCATGGGCAATATAACAAGGAACAAGCAAAACCCCCAAAGGTGTTGATGCCTAAACATGCAGTATATTAAGTGCCTAGTAAATATTACTAAGGCAGTATTGCCAGGAGAATCAGTTTATTCCTTTCTAAGTTTGGTTAGAGGTGTTTCCAGATTTAGTCAAAGCAATCCAGTGGGTCAGCCCAGGAGCGAGTTCTGGAGCTCACAGTTCTGATGTGCAGGCCACTGACTGTTCTCACTACCTCATGCTCCATTATTAAAGAGTCCCATAGAGGGAGAGCATGTTCAAACAACCAAATCGTACTTAGATACACAAAAGTGTGATAAATTAGGGAAGTATTGGGAATGGTCTCATTTATAAGTGTTTTCCATTGGCTTCTTTTAGATAAGAAGCTTTTTTGTGCTTTAATTCTTTTTCAAATTAAAGAACATGAATTTATGCACACCAGTTTTCTAATCTGTCCTCAGCATATCTAGCCAGTGTTATTTTTAACCACCGTTATCTGGCACATCATCTAATAGAGGTGGGCTGCTCATCTCGCAGGCCCCTTCTATTTTCTGTGAAGTTCTCTCCTCTATACCCTGAACATTCTGATTCCTCCCATTGGAAGCATCCCTTCTTCCTCCTGTCTGATCACACCCTCCCTTTCCTTCAAGACTCTGTTTAAGATCCACGTGTTCTAAGAAGCCCTCTTTTTGGGCCAGAGTCCTCTCCACCTGCTCTGATATTTGAAAATCGCATACGATATTCTTGAAATCTTTAGAGCTCCAAAAAAACCTTCATCACTAAGCAAAGTAACTATAGCCCAAAGGTTCTGACTATCTGCGTGGCTATGCTGATCGAGAAAGACTGAGGCAGGTTTACTATGTCTTGGTGTCTCGCATAGGTTTTGAGGACAATTGAGATGCTGGAGATCATCAGCATCATGCCATTAGGAGATGGAAATTCACCAAGAGGGAAAAGAAAAACACAGCATGCGCGCATGTGCAAACTTATTTATTTACTCAGTAAAGGGCATATAAGAAATCTATGCCAGGGAAGGTCAACAAGGGCAGTACTCTACTCTTTGATCATCATTTATCCAGGAAGCTCTTGATTTTTTTAAAAGAATAAAGCCCTAAACATTATGGAAATATACCTGTTTTCTGAGGTTTCATTAAATTATACTTAAGTTCATTTTTCATGTGAAAAATGTGCTTCAGGCTTCAATATGATGAATCGTTTCCTCCTGTGTAACAGTGGTGGAGGAAGTTAATTTAGCACTGCCGCAGTAGTCCTGGTTGTCTCCTATTTTATTCTGGGGCTGTTGATTAATAGGATTACACTGGAGTGATTACAGCTGCCAATTTGTTTATCCCATCACTGGGGTCAGCGCCGAGGATCTTATTTCAGGTTTCTCTGGTTTTGAAACCTGGTTTGTCATGTTTGTAATGTAATAAACTTCTGCTGTATCATCACCCTATGGAGTGTTCAACTAAGCTAAATGAACTCTCGAGCCATCCATGTTATGGGAATTTGAGTCATTTGTTCACAAAGTATTGATTGAGCACCAGTGGTGAGCAATATCTTGTACTGTGCTGAGAAAATCAAGGCCATTGCACTTGATGCAAAGGGGGAGGCCAGTTTATACTTTGGGAACCTGAGTATTGGCAAAGTGTAAGCAGTGGGAGATGGGGAGGCAAAATGGTAAGTGACTAATACCTATCTAGGCTTTAGTATCATCAATAATAAAGTAAATAATTAGACCAAATAATTTTTTTGTATTTATTCAGATTGTGGAACACTTTGCCATTTTGTGGCGTGTCAAGAAATACTGACACTTAGTTCCACTATGTAAACTAGGAGATATATTTTATAAGTATGTATCTGCTGTATGATCCTGAGCATGGCATACTTAAAAATATGAGCTGCTGTGTTTAGGGAGCAGTACTTCCCTTAGACTTGGGCAAATAGGGCCTCTGCCCCAGGCCTTATCAATTGGGGTGTCTTGTGCCTTGACTGTGTCTTCCTTGAAATTTTCTAAATTCCCCTATGATGTCTGGAATGGTCCAGGGTTGGTAGTGCCATCCAGTCAGGGTGCCCTGAACCTGGGTTGGAACATGCATGGGCCTCCGTCTCCTTTTTTCCTTTTGGAAGTATTTGGAGCTCTCCACCACACATGACAGATTAACCAGATATCCTGAGGACCTGTGGAATTTGCACCTATGGAAGCATCCCAGGGTTCCACGGCTGGACTCAAATGCCAGGACTCTGGTTTCAAAGGGTAGTTTGGTAAGTTGATCACTCCTGCAAGCCTATGTAGTATTTCCTTTGTGAGCTCACACAAGATTAGGCTACGAGCATGGTGCCCATGTGATTGATGTGATCGTTCCAGGTAACTCTCACATATGTACACAGGATGAGCTCAGGGCCCTGCAGTACCCCTGGCACACTACCATCCCTTAGACCTGAGCCATGTATATGGACCTATGTATTGGCTCTTGCTTACCCATGTTGTGACTGCAGGTTCATCTCCATTCGGCAGTACAGAAGGCAGCAAGATTGGAGACAAGCATCTTTTACCCATAACCCCCCAGCTGCTGACAATAAGGAAAGTTGCCCCATCCTCTCCATAGGCTCCATACTACATGTTGGGCCATGCCTGGTAGTGGCTGCACCTATTTCCTCATAAGCATTTTTAGACTGTGGCTCTGCAGTGCCAATGGGTCCTCCCAGCTGATATCCTCTCTTGCCTCTGATCAATGTGGTGACATCATACTCTCCCAACTTGGTCTTAAGGTATGTTGGATAAGGGAGAGACATTTCTTGCCCCCATGGAAACACTCCTTTTACCCCCACCTGGGTGGCTGTGTGTGGAAGGCAACAGTGTGTTCAACACTGAAAAGGATCACACTTTAAGAATGCCAGGATTATGTTCTTAAGAGTTCAAAGAAGACAAGGGATTGGAGGATGTTTGTTCTGTTTTACACCATACAATTTTGAAGAGTAAATTTAACACAATCAAAAAACAAATTATCATTTACATTTTTGTGCATCCTCTGAGTGAGACTTGCATGTGTAGGCATTGTCAGTAAAGCACAATAACAACTTTTGTGAGAGTCATTAGAAGCCAGTATTTATAGGCAGCACAATGAATGATGTGGTGTTAGGAGTAATAATGTAATCAGCATTAAATAAATGGAGTTAGGGAACTGAAGAGGCAAGCAGGCCTACATTTTTAAGAGTCTGAATAGGTTTGAAGAGCCATGGCATTGTGAGTAATAACAGCATTGCTACCTTTTTCTCCCAGAAGGCAGTATGAAAGAGCCAGGAATTAGGCATATGACAATAAAGAATGTGAATTGATGATTCCTCTTCCTGGACAGGAAGAGATGGTGCTTTAACACTAAGAAGAATCTTCATATGCACTGATTGGAAAAGAAACCAATATATATCTCTTTTCTACTCATTATTCTGTCCTTTCATTGAAAAATCACTATACCTTATACGAGCCCATGAATTCCTATTACGTTTTAAAGATCAAACTGCTAGTATAAGACAAGGCCCTGCAAAATTATTTGCCAAGTGTCCTTCACTCCCTAGGGATGTCCTTGTTGGGTAGGATACTTAGTGGTACTCAGGAAATAAGATGCTCTCTGTGCTGCCCATTGGATAATTTGTTTTGAGCTTGGACTCAAAGCTGGAATTAATTCTCCCCAACAAAAAAGGAGAGGAATATGAAGCACCCTATTTCTCAACAGAAAGAGAAAACAAACGAGGAAGAGGGTGAGGGATAGAGAGAGCAGGAGACACCTGGAAGAGAAGGCTGCTTGGCTGCAGACGTAGAAGAGAAATCACCCCTGGGATGGGAAGTTCTTGTTTATCTAAGAACACTGGAGGAAAGCAAATTCTTGTAAGTAGAAGAAGAACACGCTATATTTTAAAATATCTGCATTATGTAGTTAGGAACACAGAGATTTAGCATTTTCTGTAATGTAACCAGGAGGTTTTGGAGAATGACAAGTGGATCCATCCCAGGGCAGACTTAATGTGTGACAGATGACAATGTGAGAGACAGTATATAAGGATGGTAGAAAATGAATGATGTGACACAAAGATAAATCCATATTATCAGTGCACCAGGCACCACTCTTACTGAGGCAGTGTTTTTTTGCCCATATATCTTATATCTCTAATTCACTGTAATTTTTCAAATAATTATTGACAGATTCTTTACTCACATTTGCTGCTGTATTGTATCCACTTTTTTTCTGTGCTTGGAGGTTTGCATGTATTCAAAGCAAGCAGGTGCATCCTTAGTATAACATCACTTACTTTGAGTTCTAATCCTGTAAGAGGTACATTTTCTTAATTTTTTTGTCAGATCAAATAAAAAGGTCCCTCTTGTCTTCAGCTTTTTTCATAAGCATCAGCAGATTTTTGACTTTGATATTCTAGATTCATGTCAGTCTGTTTTATTTCTCTTACACTGTATTCTCCTACTTCCTTTTTCAAATACATGCCTGTGAAACTTTGTCCCCTTGGGGACTCCCTGTGCAGCCACCTTGGTTTCTTGATGCTCTTACTAATTGCAATTGTGGGCTACACCAGGTCTTGTCAGTTACACAGCTGCTTTTTCAACTTGTCTGACCCTTACTGCCTTCTTTCCTTCCCAAATTTTTGCAACAAGAATGTTGTTTTACACAGAAAAAGCTAAATCTCAGTAATCAAGGTGTCATAAATACCTCATGCTTGTTACAGTTTATAACATATATATTTGGGTATAGTTTTCATTGAATTCTTCCATTTTGTGCTAGTTTGATCAGCCAAGTTGTTTGTCATCATAATGGCAGGTTTGAGGTCAGGATGATAAATGGATTGAAATTATCAAAGAGATAACTTCAAAAAGGTTTTGGACATTCAAATAAAAGGAAAGGAAAAGAACCTTTAGGGGACTCTTCATAAAACAAGTTCTTTCCCCAAATCACAAATAATTCTTGAACATTTGTTACTTTTCTTCAGAGATCTAGAAAGGAAAAATCACAGAACAAATGCCATGGATGTTTGCAAAACTGGAGTTCACTGTGGGTGGTGAGGTAAGGGACACCGTATGGAACTTGGAGAATCTTAATAAGTAGAAACTGCAGCCTCAAAAACCATGATCTGCCCCCTGGAATTTCCTGTGGGTGGTGAAGTAAGGGACATTGTGTGTGCCTTGGAGCATCAAAATTATTACAAGTAGAAGCTCTCACCTCTGTTAACTTCCCTTCCCACCACATTACCTGTCTGACCTCATCTCCCGTTACTCTCTCCCTTGTCTCTGCTCCAGTCCAGGCGGCATTTTCCCTGGTCTTTGGAAGACAGTTTGCCCTCAGGATGGCACAATTGCTGTCTCCTCTATTCTCAACATCTTTTCCAAGAAATTTACACTGTTTTCCTTCTCATTTCTTTCTGGTCTTCTATCAAATTGCTCCAGCTCAATGTGACCTTTTTTTCCTGTCCACATTATATAAAATTGTTATATACCTCCAATACACACACTTTGTGTTATTCTTCTTGGCTTTATTTTTCTTCTCACTGTTATCACATCTATCGTTAGAAATACTTTATTTATTTATCTTGTTAATTTTTCCTTCTCATTCACCAGAGGTAAGCTTTGGAGGAAGAAGATATTTTCTGTTCTGATCATTGCTGTGTCCTCAGTCAATACAGTAGTACCTGAGACACAGTTAGCCCTGAATAAATGTTTGTTGAATGAATAAATAAAACCTCAACTAAAAGGGGCAATTGGTTACCTAAAATTTTGGTCTAATTTGTATATATTGGAGAAATCGTGTTATAATAGAATATGTTAAACTTAGGGGTTTGTTCCCCCCAAATTTAACTTTTTGTACCCTCATGGTAGGTGTTAGACTAAAAGTTAAACAAATAAAAACTCTAGTGTTTACCCACCATCTTTAAAAGTCTTGATGAAACTGTGTAGCACTTTTCTTTGGAGGGTGGGACTACTTTCCCACTGTAGTTTTGGAGTCTCAGCTGAAATTAAGACAGGAAGTTTCATTTTATATCCTGTTGCATTAGTATTAACATATTTTTAAATTCATGCTAATCAGCATCATTGGTATAAAATGGAATAAAATGAATTTGTAGGGAGTGTTGCTCCCATGTATATTCTAAAGCAAGTAGGAAAGCTCTCTACTTTTATCACCTTGCTTTCTACTCTACAACTTCCTAAAAAAAATCTATTCTCCCACAGTTCTAGAGGCTGGAAGTCCAAGATCAAGGTGTCCGCAGGGTCATACACCCTTTGAGACTTGTAGGGTGCATTAGTTTGCTAGGGCTGCCATAAGTACCATGGATGTGGTGACTTACACAGAGATTTATTTTCTTATAGTTCTGGAGGTTAGAAGTGTGAGATCAATGATTGGTTTATTCTGAGGCCTCTCTCTTTGTCTTGTAGGTGGCTGTCTTCTCCCTGTGTCTTTACAGCATCTTCCCTCCATATGTGTCTGTGTCCAAATTTCCTCTTATAAGTACAGCAGTCATAGTGGATTGGGGCCCATCCTAATGCTTCATTTTAACTTAATTACCTCTTAAAGGCCCTATCTCCAAACAGTCACAAAGGTACTGGAGATTTGAACTTCAGCACATGAATTTTGGGAGGACACAATTCAGCCCATAACAAAGGGCATCCTTCCTATGTTCTGTTGGTTTTCTAGCAATCTTTGGCATTCCTTGGGTTATACATACATAACCCCAATCTTCCATCTTTATGTGATATTCTCCTGGTGTCTCTTCACATCATTTTCCAGCTGTGAGCATCTGTTTCTCTGTTCAAGTCACCCCCTTTCATAAGGACACCAGTGATACTGGATTAGGTCCCATCCTAATGAACTCATTTTAACTTAATTAGCCCTGGAAAGACCCTATTGCTGAATAAGGTCACTATATTACTCTGTTCTCAGGCTGCTAATAAAGACACACTCAAGACTGGGTAATTTATAAAGGAAAAAGTTTTAATTGACTCACAGTTCAGCATGGCTGGGGAGGCCTCAGGAAACTTACAGTCATGGCAGAAGGGGAAGCAAACATGGCCTTCTTCATATGGCAGCAGCAAGGAGAAGAATGAGTGCCCAGTATAGGGGGAAGCCCCTTATAAAATCATCAGCTCTTGTGAGAACTAACTCATTCTCATGAGAACAGGATGTAGGAATCCTCCCACATGATTCAATTATCTCCACCTTGTCCCTCCCATGGCACATGGGGATTATGGGAACTACAATTCAAGATGAATTATGGGTGGGGACACAGCCAAACCATATCATTCTACCTCTGGCTTCTCCCAAATCTCATGTCCTCACATTTCAAAACCAATTATGCCTTTCCAACAAAGCCTTAACTCATTCCCCCAAAGCCTTAACTCATTAAGGAATTAACTCAAAAGTCCACAGTCCAAAATCTCATCTGAGACAAGGCAAATCCCTTCCACCTATGAGCCTGTAAAATCAAAAGCAAGTTAGTTACTTCCTAGATACAATGGGGGTACAGGCATTGAGTAAACACACCCATTCCAAATGGGAGAAATTGGCCAAAACAAAGGGGTTATTGGCTCCACGCAAGTCCAGAATCCAAAAAGGCAGTCATTAAACCTCAAAGTTCCAAAATGATCTCCTTTGACTCCATGTCTGATATCCAGGTCGCGGTGATGCAAGAGATGGGCTCCCATAGCCTTGGGAAGCTTTGCTCCTGTGGCTTTGCAGGGTACAGCCTCCCTTCCGGCTGCTTTCATGAGCTGGCATTGAGCGTCTGAGACTTTTCCAGGTGCATGGTGCAAGCTGTCAGTGAATCTACCATTCTGGGGTCTAGAGGATGGTGGCCCTCTTCTCATAGCCCCACTAAGCATTGTAGTGGGAACTCTGTGTAGGGGCTGGGGGCTCCGGCTCCACATTTTCCTTCTGCACTGCCCTGGGAGAGGTTCTCCGTGAGGGCTCTACCCCTGAAACAGACTTCTGCCTGAACATGCAGGCGTTTCCGTACATCCTCAGAAATCTAAGTGGAGGTTCCCCAACGTCAGTGCTTGACTTTTGTATACCTGCAGGCTCAACAACACGTGGAAGCTTGCACCCTCTGAAGCCATGACTCGAGCTGCACCTTGGCCTCTTTTAGCCACAGCTGGAGCGGCTGGGATGCAGGGCACCAAGTCGCTAGGCTGCACACAGCAGGGGAGCCCTCGGCCTGGCCTACAAAACCATTTTTTCCTCCTAGGCCTCTGGCCATGTGATGGGAGGGGCTGCTGGGAAGGTTTCTGATGTGTCCTGGAGACATTTCCTCCATTGGCTTGGTGATTAACATTCAGCTCCTTGTTTTTTATGCAAATTTCTGCAGCTGATTTGAATTTCTCCCCAGAAAATGGGTTCTTGTTTTCTATTGCCTCATCAGGCTGCAATTTTTCCAAACTTTTATGCTCTGCTTTCTCTTGAATGCTTTGCTACTTAGAAATTTCTTCCACCAGATACTCTAAATCATCTCTCTCAAATTCAAAGTTCCACAGATCTTTAGGGCAGGGGCAAAAATGCCTCCAATCTCTTTGCTGAAACACAGCAAGAGTCACCTTTATTCCAGTTCCCAACAAGTTTCTTATCTCCATCTCAGACCACCTCAGCTTGGACTTTATTGTGTATATCACTATAAGCATTTTGGCCAAAGCCACTCAACAAATCTCTAGGAAGTTCCAAACTGTCCCACATCTTCCTGTCTTCTTCTGAGCCCTCCAAACTGTTCCAGCCTCTGCTTGTTACCCAGTTCTAAAGTTGCTTCCACATTTTTGAGTATCTTTATAACAGCACCCCACTACCTGGTACCAATTTACTGTATTATTCTGTTGTTGTTCTGCTAATAAAGACATACTCAGGACTGGGTAATTTATAAAGGAAAGAGGCTTAATTGACTCACAGTTCAGCGTGGCTGGGGAGGCCTCAGGAAATTTACAATCTTGATGAAAGGGGAAGTAAATATGGCCTTCTTCACATGGCAACAGCAAGGAGAAGAATGAGTGCCCAGTGGAAGGGGAAGCCCCTTACAAAATAATCAGATTTCATGGGAACTAACTCACTATCATGAGAACAGGATAGGAGAAACTGCCTCCATGATTTGATTATCTCCACCTAGTTTCTTGCATGACATGTGGGGATTATGGGAACTACAATTCAAGATGAAATTTGGGTGGGGACACAGCCAAACCATTTCAGTCACATTCTTAACTCTAGTGGTTAGGATTTCAACATATCATTTTCAAGACATAATTTAACTCATAACAGTAATTGTAATAATTCGTGTTTTATTTGGAACTCATGTTAAGCTGAGACATTGAAGCTATGTTTAGGGTCTGCCTGCTTTCCCTCACAGGATCATTAACACTAAATTAGTCTGGATTCCATACTTGGGTTAATTTCTAACTGATACTTAAAATCAGAGAATGAAATTAAAAAAATCCTAAAGACAATTTCAGTAAATCTGCATGTTATTTGAGCTTAGATTCATTAATTCCCACAAGCCTACTCCAAATTCAGATTAATATTTAATTTTCTTATCTTGGAAAAGTAAAACTGTGTAATTTTCTAGGTAAATAAAAAGAATCATTGTGTTATGCTACATGTATTGGTCAAGGTCCTCCTTGAAAACAGATAGTACATTCAAATTAGGATAATTATAGGAGGATTTAATAAAGGATGATTTACAAAGAATAAGGGTTTGATAGCCTGACTAACAACAGTGGAGTTGTTACCACCCCTAGATCTTAAGGAAGGTGAAATACTGGAGTCAGAAGGATAGAGTAGCAGTTGTCTTTGTTTGTGGGATACAGAAAGGAATGAGGAAGATAGGTTCCCCACCCCTTACTCTCCTTTTCTCCCTTAACTCCTGCTGTAGCTTTCCATTAGCCAAACCCAGCTGGTATCCAAAGTAAATGATGTAATCCATACACATGAGGCTTCTAAGACAGAGGGTGAGGAAAGTCTTCTGTATGAAACCCAACAAAGAGAATACAAAAAATTTCTTCTGCTACCTTATCAGGAATGTTTCCAATATGGTCATATTTCCACGTAAAACCTAAAGATTAGCTGCCACTGACGCTCTTCATATAAGGTAACAAGAAGAAAAAGGGAAAGAGAGTTAGGAAAACATAGCTGCTAAATTCCCTAATTCTGTCTGTGGTCATACACCCTTCTTCCATCCTAATCATAGAAGTCTTTTGAACCATCCATTCCATGTTCCCCTTAACTCTTCCGTAACTTCAGCTGGATGGTGTTCTGTGTACCCATCTGGTGACCCAGTCCTCCAGTATTGGGAACAGGATTGGACAAGGAAAGACAGAGGTGACAAAGTGAATACCTGAGTTTCACACGTGGTCCTCTATTGTGTGGCAGCAACCCAATTTCCTCCTTGTCAGGGTCAATAATCTTGGCCATTGTGGATACCTGCATCATAGACTGTTGGCTCAGTGGCATGAAGAATCCAAAATGGATCTGAGGACATTTGTTTTCATTTGATTCTTCATAACTGTGTTTCCTGGTAGAATCCCTTCTTCTGTGGAGTCTAGGACCTCCAAACACATCAAGCCCAAAATTCTTCCATAGGGTTATTAGGTATAATTGCTAGAGGAGTCACTCCCATCTCTACTCTTGTTTCTAACCTCATTCATTCTGGCAGTGGGGGAGAGAGCACTGAATGTTGGCTATTGCTTTAAGACATAACCTCATCCTATGGAACATCACCTTCCTCCCTAGTATACCAGCTCCTGCTATCATTTAAGAATGCGAAGCACTTTCTTTCTATCATTTTCTGGTTTTCTGGCATAGGGTTTAATAAATATATTCTTTAATTGTTTTACAAGCTATTTATTTTTTTCTTTTACAGAGTAGTTCTATTTCTTTCTGCTTTTCAGTTTATATATCCTTGGTTAGATATAGATCTACTCAAACCTATATTTCTCTAAGAGTAGGATGGTATATTTTCCTTAGCTTGCTTTCTAGTTACTTAAGCACTAGTAGAACTTAAGTGGGTCCAAAATGTGGCTCATGCCATCATTTTATTCGTTCAAGAAGTTGAGGACATGGGAAGAAATATGGGCTTTGGATCTTTCCGTTGGAATTACTTCAATAGGATCCAGATTTCTCTTGCTTGTCTACCAAAATTTGGACCTATTGCCTAGCTCTGTGAATTCAGATTCTGTAATTTTGCTTGTTTGACTATATGCCTGGTTGTTTTGCCATCTCAGCTTCATATTTACTGCCACCTCTTACTTGCAGAGTTAGATGTAGAGTTAGTCTGTTTTTGTGCCTATAGTCCATCTGGATCTTTTTATCTAGCTCTGTCTCTTCATCGCTACTCACTACATAAGAAAGGTTATATACTTCATAATTTTTTTTCCTCTTATGTCCCAACACTAATATAATCCATGCAGGCATAAAACCAAGGATAAAGGCAGACAGCCTCAAAGCATGTAGGTATATGTCTATGTCAAACACTGTATGTCTATTGATGCACATGCTTTTATATAACGCCTTGCACAGCAGTCATTCAAAAAAGCTCGGTGCTTTCATCTGACTACTCTGTCTGCATCAGATAGCTCAGAGAATTTGGCCTGAGTCTGGGACAAACTTCAAACTATGGTAAATGAGCAAACACTTTTCTGGGTCAAAAATAAAATGTGAACATCCAAAAGTAAATAGAAAACCTTTATGGTTATCCTGACAGCGTTCTTTTTTTTTTCTAAGCCATTGAAAGCACAGTTTTATTTTCTCTGAAAGCTCTTATTTTATTTTATTTTTAAATGTTATTTTAAGTTCTGGGGTACATGTGCAGGATGTGCAGGTTTGTTAAATAGGTAAACACATACCATGGTGGTTTGCTGCACGAATTAACCCATCACCTAGGTATTAAGCCCTGCATGCATTAGCTGGTGTTCCTGATGCTCTTCACCCCTGCCACCAACGGGTCTCAGTGTGTGTTGTCCTCCTGACCCCCATGTGTCCATGTGTTCTCATTGTTCAGCTCCCACTTATAAGTGAGAACATGCAGTGTTTGGTTTTCTGTTCCTGTTAGTTTGCTGAGGATAATGACTTCCAGCTCCTTCCATGTCTCTGCAAAGTACATAATCTAGTTCTTTTTTATGGCTGCATAGTATTCCATGGTGTATGTGTACCACATTTTATTTATCCAGTGTCTGTCACTGATGGTTATTTGGATTGATTCCATGTCTTTGCTATTGTGAATAGTGCTGCACTGAACACACGCATGCATATATCATCATAATAAAATGATTGAAATTCCTTTGGGTATATACCCAGTAATGGGATTGCTGGGTCAAATGGTATTTCTGGTTCTGTGTCTGAGGAATTGCCATACTGTCTTCTACAATGGTTGAACTAATTTACAAACCCACCAACAGTGTAAAAGTGTTCCTTTTTCTTCACAACCTCAACAACATCTGTTGTTTCTTGATTTTTAAATAATCACTATCTGACTGGCATAAGATGGTATCTCATTGTGGTTTTGATTTGCATTTCTCTAATGATCAGTGAAGCTGAACTTTTTTCCTATTCTTGTTGGCCACATAAATGTCTTCTTTTAAAAGTATTTGTTCATGTCCTTTGCCCACTTTTTAATGGGGTTGTTTGTTTTTTTCTTGTAAATTTATCTAAGTTCCTTGTAGATTCTGGATATTAGACGTTTTGTCAGATGGATAGATTGCAAAAAATTTTCTCCCATTCTGTAGTTTGTCTGTTCACTCTGATAATAGTTTCTTTTGCTGTGCAGAAGCTCTTTAGTTTAATTAGATCCCATTTGTCAATTTTGGCTTTTGTTGCAATGGCTTTTGACATTTGTGTCATGAAATCTTTGATCATGCCTATGTCCTGAATGGTAGTGCCTAGATTTTCTTGTAGGGCTTTTATGGTTTTGGGTTTTACATTTAAGTCTTTAATCCCTCTTGAGTTAATTTTTGT
The DNA here is from genome assembly GCF_029289425.2 of Pan paniscus. Classification (NCBI taxonomy): domain Eukaryota; kingdom Metazoa; phylum Chordata; class Mammalia; order Primates; family Hominidae; genus Pan; species Pan paniscus. The sequence continues at coordinate 109,392,043 of NC_073253.2, forward strand.
GCAAGGTGTAAGGAAGGGGTCCTGTTTCAATTGTCTGTATATGACTAGCCAGTTCTCCCAGCTCCATTTATGAAATAGGAACTCATTTCCCCATTGCTTGTTTTTGCTGGGTTTGTCGAAGATCAGATGGTTGTAGATGGGCTATCTTATTTCTGAGTTCTCTGTTCTGTTCCATTGCTGACAGGATTCTTAAAATCATAAGTTTAAATCCTGATAATACACTTTACTTTTCTTTTTATAAAATTAAGGAAGTAGTTTTGGATGAGAATACATATAATTTTTAACATCTAACATCTTGGTTTTTAAAGAAGCATAGACTCTAATGGTTCATTATTATTTCAAATTGTCTTAATGGAGCCTAGCAACATAAATTGAAATGATTGAGGGATAAAAGCATAATTATAAACAGTAAAAGCATCAAATTAAAAGCCATAAAAAGTAGTCTTAGGTAAGGTCTTGTTTAATTTCTTTATGTATACTGTATTAGGCAGGAGAAATGGCTTGCTAATACACTTCATGCAAACTAGTACATTTTGCATCATGATTATACGAATCAAACATAACTGCAGAAGGTCAGACTTAGTTAATTTATGATCAAACTATTGTAAAAGATGCCTCCAGACATGAGCACTGATGATGTATTAACAGGGACCTTTTATACACCCTAATCAAGTGGGAATGGAGAGAGAAAGAGAGGGATTCTTCTGCCCATATTCCCAAAGTATCTAATACTGATTAGAATTATTTTAAAACCTGAGAAACCAGTTATTTTTTGTGGTTTTACTGAGCCTAAATTTAGGAAACATAATTAATGAATGTCTATGTAATTAGGGCATTAGTTGGAGACTGATAATTATCAGATTCTATAATTTATAATGGTTTCTGATTCCCATCAGATTTTTTTTTTGTGGGTTCCTCTATTTTTATTTTAGAACCACTAGAAGTATAATATACACTAGAGAATAGGCTGATACAGTCCAAGGAATTTAATTTTTATGATTCTTTTCATACCATGTGATTTAGCTGTCCTTTTACTTTTAAAGTGCCTTCTTAAAATTATAATGATAACAGTAGTTGTAATTTTTCTTTGCATAGGCAGTGACTAGGCTTAGAGTATAATTGCTGATGTTCCTTGTAATTACTTTGTTTGGGGAACAAAAAGTCAGGGAGCTCAACTCTGTGTGTTACCTGGGCCATTAATCCACCCTGTACCACGGAGACAGGGAAATGAGTGCTGTGTTGGTCACTTCTCTGGGAGCATTGTTTTTTGGGATTCCAGAATCCCACAGCTTCCATCAGGGCTGGTAAAACCTCATCCTTTTGGTTACCTCTTGGCTGTCACTTTGTGATCTGTAAAAGCTGCTCTAGAGTTAGCTAAAAGCAATTCAGGTCTTTATATGGGGAATCAGATTATAAATAAGTGAAGGTCCTAACAGGTACTGAAAACAAATGTTAACACTAATACTACATTCCTCAGATTATCAATGCTTACCCTTGTTGTATGTATCTTTACCAAGTAAGGAGTCCGATGGTATTTTACAAATCGTTAAAAATGCATAGATTCTGATTTCTGTATCATAAGAGATAGCCAATATATTTCTAGTTTGTTATTATACAGAGGCAGCTTGTTTAATTTGGTCTTTTGAACCCATTTAAGGGGCACATTTGCCTAATTATACAATTATATTGCTTCTTCTCTGTATTGGCTGGATGCAGTTCATCAGGAGGTCTCTTCTCCGATTTCCACATGGCAAGTGGGCCACGGGTATCCCTGCTCCTAAATTTATCTTGAGATATTATTTTACCAGCCCCCACTTCCCACCTGGTGCTAGGGGAAGCTCAGGGCTAAGGCCGGCTTTTTTTTCTCTTCCCCTCTTTCTCCAGGCTAGTTACTCTCTCCTAGGAAGGATTTTTTAAATTACCATCTAGTATAGCAGGAATTTCACAGCTTATGGGAAAAGCCATACGCTTGGCCCTCTTAGCTTGGGTCCTTAATATTTATTGGGAGACTTTTTGAATTTAGAAAACTTTTTTTTTTCTGGTAAGTATAAGGGTCTAGCAATTGAAAGCTTGACTTATATGTTGTTTCTTCTGAAATAGGCTAAATTTAAGAACCTATTTTGCAATACTTTTCCTTTGCAATCCAACCATGATTTTTTTTTTTTTTTTTTTGAGACGGAGTCTCACTCTGTCTCCTAGGCTGGAGTGCAGTGGTGCGATCTCAGCTCACTGCAACCTCCGCCCTCCGAGTTCAAGCCATTCTCCTGCCTAAGCCTCCCGAATAGCTGGCATTACAGGCGCCTGCCACTGCTCCAGGCAAATTTTTTGTATTTTTGGTAGAGATGGAGTTTCACCATCTTGGCCAGGCTGGTCTTCAACGCCTCACCTCGTGATCCATCCGCCTTGGTCTCCCAAAGTGCTGGAATTACAGGCGTGAGCCACCGCACCCAGCCCAGCCGTGATAATTCGTATCTTCCTTACAGTAATGCGTTTCTCTTGCTGAACAGAAGGAAAGCCAAGAACAAGAAAATGTGAAAGAGCAAAGTACATTATTCAGGGTAGCTCTATTCCAAAATAATAGGAAAAGCATGGAATTTAAAGATTCTGTTTAAAGATAGGGCATGAACCCATGTATTCAGCATACATATGTAATACATACCTCCCAAATTACTTTCTAAAACTCTAGTAAAATAAAGAAATGTAGAAAGATTTTTAAAAGGCATAAGATGGAGATGAAAAGGAAAGGCAACAACGTCAGAAGCATTTTAAGAATAAGACAAGGAGTGTAGATCTGGGAGAGCTGAAGCTTAAGCCAATAGTGAAGAAACACGGCACCCTAATTTGCACAGAAGGTCCCCAGAATGCTCAGGAATTGTTAACCTTAGATGTCCAGAAAGTGAGGGTGAAGGTGGAGATAAAAACAAGAGAATTGGATGCAAGGCTCTTAAGGAAGCAGTTTCACTCTTTATTCAACACTGTCCCTACTCCAACCCAATAGTAAATTGAAGATTTTTCTCTGTAGATAATAAACTAGGTGTTGCTAAACTGGGCACATATGAAGGAAGAGAACCAAACTGAAACAGGATTATTTAGTGAAAGTTTGCATCTAAATATTAAGACCCCCCAACCCGACTCCAAACAGTCATCTTTTCCCACTGGATTCCCAAAATTTGAGTAATTAGAAATTATTTTCTGGGATTTCCAACAAGCCTAACAAACAATATCTAAAAATACCAATATCAGGGTTTCTTAAATGAAACAGACTAGCTACATGCCCCTGTATAAAGCCCATGGTTGAGCATCCATCCCACAGAATTTCCAGTTAGTTTTTCTGATGTGAGCAGATAGGCAATAGTTAACAGACATCTGAGGAAATGTCGAATGTTAAATACAGAAATTAAACAAAAAAAAATCTACTGGAAACAGAGACTAACTGTGAAAGTGAACACTTTGAAATATGGATTATTAATATTCTCAGAGATAAGAAAAAATACTGGATCTGTGAAACATGAACACGATGTGATCTTTAAAAGAATATTCAGAGAAAAGCTTTTGGAAATTAATATATACGTGTGGAAAACTGGAGATAAAAGAAATGTAAGTTTAGGAATTCAGTGGTGGAAAGATACTGTCTGAAAAATAAGAGCTACATAAAGAAGGAACAGAGAAAATGGAGGGGAGGAGAACATTGAAATTAATTCAAGAAAAATTTCCAGAATTAAAGAATTGAGTTACCAGATTGAAAGGGCCAATTGAGTTCCCACAAAAATAGATGAAAATAGACTCAAACCAAAGCATAGCATCATGGAACAGAATACTAGAGACAAATAAAAGGACCTTGCAATAGCCTCTAGTTTAAGAGGTGGGAACACTAAGAGGTGATTAGGCCATGAGGGCTCTGCCATCATGAAGACTAATGCTATTATCATGGGAGTGGGGTTGCTATATCTTGAGAGTGGGTGGTTAGAACTGTGAGTTCAGCCCTCACGTGCTCACTTGCTCTTGTCCTCTTTTGCCTGTCTGCCTTCTGCCATGGGATGATGCAACACAGAGGGCTTTGCCAGATGCTTGTGCTGTGCTCTTGGACTTCCCTGCCTTCACAGCCATGAACCAAATAAATTTCTATTCATTATAAACTACTGGTCAAATGGTGTATTCTAAATAGGATTATTTAATGAAGTAAATACCAAAAGAAATGGCTCAAAGATGGATAGGCAGTTCATGCTGGACAGTGGAACCTGGTGGAGGGAAGATCTATAAGAGACTAATATTTTTCATCATAAGCCTTTTAGAATAATTTAACACTTAAACTCTGTATATCATTAATTTAAAAAATTGAAAACAGAAATGGCATGAAATTGGGAATAAGACAAACTATATTTCAATCACAAGACTGTTGTTTCTTTCTAGTGTGGCTTAACCTCTCTGAGCCTCCCTTTCTTCACAAGAAAAAGCATGACTAAATGTGATAGTTTCCATAAAGCACTTAATTATATTAAGTGAGAACCTTAAATAAGCTCTAGCAAGTGGCAGGCATTCAAGTTTGCTTTATATGTTTTCTAAGCCTCTGATAAATAAAAGCTTAGGGTTAATGAGGTTCAATAATTTCTCAAAGTCACACAGCTAAAAAGCATAACAGCCGTGTTTGACTCAGGGAGCCTGAGCTCTGTGCCCACATTTAACCACCATATTGCCTTCTCTGTCCTACTATTCGTGGTAGATAGAAACTGCTTTCATCTTTATCTAAAATATCTAGTATAGTGCAATTAATCAATATTTGAATGAATATTCTTTCAGTATGATTTAAATAGTCCTCCCCCTGCGCTCCCTGCTGCCACTGTAATCATTGGCTCTTTCATTATGCACAGGTCATGAAGTCCCCTTGTTTTAATTTGCATATTAGAGATAAAAATGTCTTCAATGTGGGTTGCAGTACACTCTATTTTAAAAAATAATAGTCAACCCATTCCCATCCTTAAATATATGCCAAAAATATTTCTTAAAACTCGATGGCAATTCTGTTTTAGAAAGAAATGCAAAATGGTAGTCATCTTTATTCCTCTGATCCTTCCCTGAGTATATACTTAGTCCTTCATGCACACATCACAGGGGGAGGATATCATAGTCACTTGATATATAATCTTAAGTTGTGTTCACTTGAAATAATCACACAAACACTATCATTTGTGAGAAAGTTGCCAAAAAGGGCCTAAAAGTAAATTAAATAATAAAGTACTTTGCATAGCATTATGAAGCCTAGATATGTTAATTTGTTTTATATGCAGAAATGGCATGGCTTAGAGTGGCAATAATTCTTATATGAGACTTGGAGAAGTGCAGCATACTGAGTACTGTTAGGTTCTGACTGCCTCATTGGCTCTAGAAATCTAGAAGAAATCAGAAAGTAGCTCCAATAATGTTAAGGAGGTGGCAAATGATTTATGAAAAAAGATGAGAAGAATTAAACAAGAATAACTGGATAGTGTAGAAAATAATATTTTATATGGGAAAAATGGAAACATTTGAGTAAATATTGGGGGAAACAATAGGAAGTGTAATTATGATGCCAGTAAAGTATTTGTTTTTAACTAGTTGCAATAAGTGGTATGTGGAAACATTAAAGAATATTTCAGATGGAGCTAAATTTTTCCAAAGATCAGAATTTTAGGAAAATAACATATTGCTTCAACCTGAGGTATTTACCAGGTGGTCAAAATTTGCAATAATCCTTCCAGTTTACTGTCATTGATATTTTTCACCAAACATGGAGAAAATTTTAGACCAACCATTGAAAATCTGCTGTTTATTGTAAAAAACAAACAAACAAAAAAACCCACGACACATTGACAGTGAATCCAGTGAAAGTTCTGTTGTTAAATTTGTCTGAAGGAATCTTCTTAATGTACTCTAGGTACCAAGAGAGTATTCTGTAAGTATATTTGTTGTCTTTAGGCAGTTCATATTTTGTGACAAAATACAACAAACAGCCTGAGCTCTAGGAGGGCAGGGCACATGTCTATTTTATTCATATCGTATCTCCAGCATTTAGCCCTGTGCTTGATACCTAGAGCGGTTTAATATTTTTGAATTAATTAATGAGTTATATGATTCTGTACTTGACATTTCATCTGCACATTTTTATCAAAAGTCAGACAAAGTTTCCTTAAGGTCGTATATATTTCTCTATCAATTGGGTGGAGATCACAGAGTTAGAAACCACTGTAGAACCCAAATCTCTGTTTCTCTTTGGAGCTACAAATTGGTTGTATATTTTTACTTGAATATCCAATAACACTGTTATTAACTTGATCTATTCATCTAAGCCACCTCCCTTTGGGGCAGGGGTTCTCTCATACCTGAATGAGAAACTTTAAGAAAGGCAGATCCATTTCCACTGTATAGGTAGTAAAGCACATTCTCTGGGCGTGGGACCCAGATATCTGTAAGGATGGGAGGTAGAGGAGGAGGAAGAGGAGAGTTTCATAGATGAGGCTAAAGACAAGGCAAAATGAGAAACATGGGGTAGAAGCTACCAATTTTCAGTTTCCTTTTAAGATTTTCTTTATGAACTGTAATGTGTTGGAAGTGTTGCTTATTTGATTTCTGGTCACACGTTATGGCAATTGCACTAGTGCTAAAGAGTATTCTAAAATAAAAGGAAATAAATACTATACCTTTTATAGTTTCTACATCAGAAGTTATACCTGCCCCAATATCTATTTTATATGCTTTTCTTGAGTAATTGGGCTGCCGTATTATTACTTGAAATATACAATGTCTCATAATGGAGGACAGCATATTTAGTAACTAATCCATTTACATGGCAACCTCTCTGTTATTTGATTCCTAATTTGGAGTTTTCTGTCTTACTTGGCTAGAATACATCTTAAAGTATTTTTGAAGAAGACATGTGGATAGTGTTTTTTGCATACTTGATAATTTTGTGGTGTTGTTTTCTCATAAGAATAAATGATTTGATATGAGATTTGGTGTGGAAAAATTTTTACTGAGGACTGTGTAAGTGTTCTAATGTCTTCTGGCATTATATGATGCACAGAAGTCTGAAATTGGTCTGGCTTCCTCTCCACTTCTTCCTTCTTTATTTTAATTTGCAAAGCAAAGGAACACACACTCACACAACCACCCCCCCCGACACACACACACCAGAAAGGAAAATATATCCATAATTCACATATCATTTCTTAAAACACAGCCTCCAGAGGTTATTATGCTGGTTAAATAGACATTATAATAATAATTTAATGAATAATATTTATATACTCTATATAATATATAAAAATATAGTTTTATAGAGGCTAAATAATATAGTATTTACTTTCATGAACAACTTCCCCTATGCTTGTAAGCCATGTCTAAATATTCACATATACACTTGTATATTTTTTTTTCAGAAATCAGAACTGGCTCTACATACTGATCAACCAGACATTTTTTAGTTAAAAATATATCATAGACTTTGTTTTATATTAGTTCATATAGATGTTTATGTATAATATCCACAATTAAATGGAACGACAATTAAAATACTCCTGCTTTCCATCTGCATATCTGGGTAAGACTGAATTTTTTTTCATAGACTTCAACCAAAGTAACATATTTAAACAGATTGAATACAGAAATACGTACTTCCTTTCTATTAAGAAAGATATTAGATTTGCAAAATATGTGAAACAATGACACTCTTCTCACCTACTGTTTTTGTTTTACAAATCAATTATTTTTTATATAAATATGTAAGTTTTTTTCATATAGCTTAGTTTTCTTGTTATTGGAAGTTAATAAAAATATTTTAAAAGTTTTAATTTTCTACATGGTAAATAATAGTAGATGTAACCTATATAAACAAAGGGTTTCTTGGAATTGTCAATAATTTTTAAAATTGTGAAGGGATCTTGATATTAAAATCTTTGAGATTTTGCTGACATATAGTACGAGGTTTATTATCAAGTAGCTAAACCTCAGCTCAGTGCTCTTACTGGCCTGCCAGCCTCTGACACATTTCACTGAGTTATGGGCTGTGCTGCTTTGCTTTCTACACCCTGTCCCCACCTGCTGTCTCTGATCTGTTTACCTTAGACAGATACTTTGACATAAAAGCAATGTTTGGAAGTAGAAGAATTAATCCCTAAAAGACGATATAAGTAATTTGATTCTAATATTTAAGTCCTCATCTACGTAAATGCACTTAGCATTTTACCACCTGATATTAGATGGACATTTCTAGTTTGAGAAGGAAAATAACTGAAGAGAAAAATGTTTATACAAATAAATCAAATTCTGTAAATTGATATGGATTTATGAGCATTTTAGAATTAGGATTTGTTTTTTTTCTATGTATTTATCAATGGCTATCAAAATATAAAACCAAAAATGTTATTGATTCATATAGATTAGTCTATTGCAAAACATTACTGTCATCCTCATTATTATTATTATTATTATTATTATTATTATTATTATTATTTTGAGACCCAGTCTCACTCCGTCGCCCAGGCTGGAGTACAGTGTCATGATCTTGGCTCACTGCAACCTCCACCTCCCGGGTTGAATCAATTCTCCTGCCTCAGCCTCCTGAGTAGCTGGGATTATAGGTGCGCACCACCACACCCATCTAATTTTTGTATTTTTAGTAGAGACGGAGTTTCACCATTTTGGTCAGGCTGGTCTCGAACTCTTGACCTAGTGATCCAGCCTCCTCAGCCTCCCAAACTGCTGGGATTACAGGCATAAGCCACCATGCCTGCTTCATTATTATTATTTTTAGTGTCTCAAAAACCAGTAATGCTTTCTTTTTTTATTCTTTTTTATATTTTAAGTTCTAGGGTACATGTGCACAATGTGCAGGTTTGTTACATATGTATACATGTGCCATGTTGGTGTACTGCACCCATTAACTCATCATTTACATTAGGTATATCTCCTAATGCTATCCCTCTGTCTCCCCCAACCCCACGACAGGCCCCGGTGTGTGATGTTCCCCTTCCTGTGTCCATGTGTTCTCATTGTTCAATTCCCACCTATGAGTGAGAACACGCAGAGTTTGTTTTTTTTGTCCCTATGATAGTTTGCTGAGAATGATGGTTTCCAGCTTCATGCATGTCCCTACAAAGGACATGAGCTCATCCTTTTTTATGACTGCATAGTATTCCATGGTGTATATGTGCCACAATTTCTTAGTCCAATCTATCATTGATGGACATTTGGGTTGGTTCCAAGGCTTTGCTATTGTGAATAGTGCTGCAGTAAACATACATGTGAATGTGTCTTTATAGCAGCATGATTTATAATCCTTTGGGTATATACCCAGTAATGGGATGGCTGGGTCAAATGGTATTTCAAGTTCTAGATCCCTGAGGAATCGCCACACTGTCTTCCACAATGGTTGAACTAGTTTACACTCCCACCAGCAGTGTAAAAGTGTTCCTGTTTCTCCACATCCTCTCCAGCACCTGTAGTTTCCTGGCTTTTTAATGATCACCATTCTAACTGGTGTGAGATGGTATCTCATTGTGATTTTGATTTGCATTTCTCTGATGGCCAGTGATGATGAGCATTTTTTCATGTGTCTGTTGGCTGCATAAATGTCTTCTTTTGAGAAGTGTCTGTTCATATCCTTTGCTCACTTTTTGATGGGGTTGTTTGTTTTTTTCTTGTAAGTTTGTTTGAGTTCTTTGTAGATTCTGGATATTAGCCCTTTGTCAGATGAGTAGATTGCAAAAAATTTCTCCCATTCTGTAGGTTGTCTGTTCACTCTGATGGTAGTTTCTTTTGCTGTGCAGAAGCTCTTTAGTTTAATTAGATCCCATTTGTCAATTTTGGCTTTTGTTGCCATTGCTTTTGGTGTTTTAGACATGAAGTCCTTGCCCATGCATATGTCCTGAATGGTATCGCCTAGGTTTTCTTCTAAGGTTTTTATGGTTTTAGGTCTAACGTTTAAGTCTTTAATCCATCTTGAATTAATTTTTGTATAAGGTGTAAGGAAGGGATCCAGTTTCAGCTTTCTGCATAGTCTAGCCAGTTTTCCCAGCACCATTTATTAAATAGGGAATCCTTTCCCCATTGCTTGTTTTTGTCAGGAAGTCAAATTGTCCCTGTTTGCAGATGACATGATTGTATATTTAGAAAACCCCATCATCTCAGCCCAAAGTCTCCTTAAGCTGATAAGCAACTTCAGCAAAATCTCAGGATACAAAATCAATGGGCAAAGATCACAGGCATTCTTATACACCAATAACAGACAAACAGAGAGCCAAATCATGAGCTCCCATTCACAATTGCTTCAAAGAGAATAAAATACCTAGGAATCCAACTTACAAGGGATGTGAAGGACCTCTTCAAGGAGAACTACAAACCACTGCTCAACAAAATAAAAGAGGACACAAACAAATGGAAGAGCATTCCATGCTCATACATAGGAAGAATCAATATCATGAAAATGGCCATACTGCCCAATGTAATTTATAGATTTAATGCCACCACCATCAAGCTACCAATGACTTTCTTCACAGAATTGGAAAAAACTACTTTAAAGTTCATATGGAACGAAAAAAGAGCCTGCATTGACAAGACAATCCTAAGCCAAAAGAACAAAGCTGGAGGCATCACGCTACCTGTATTGCGGGATCCGGCCAGCAGCCTGCAATGCAACGGGGCTCTTTCCTTTTTCCCAGGTGGATTGACAGGTCAAGAAATAATAGACACACACAAGATAGTGAAAGCTGGGTCCAGGGGGGTCACCGCCTTCTGGTCCCAAGATGCTGCCAATGTACTGGATATACCAGCATTTATTATTAATTTTAGTGAGGGTGGGGGTAGCTTAGTAAGAGATTTAGGGTCATTTGATTATGAGGTGAGATGGTCACATGGGAATGAAGTAATTCTTTAACATAACATCTGTATACAGAAGTACAGTATACAGAGATAAAAATTTACAATTTAGTGTGTGCATCAGTAATTTCTAACAGAGCCTTAAAACAGAAACACAGTCTTTCCATAACCTATGATTAGCAAGATATTAATCAGTAGTAATAGTTGCAGCAAAAGCTGGTTACAAACAATCCATAGAAACAACGTGACGCTAGACAACCGGTTAGGCCAAAAATTCTCAGAAGGGTGTATGCCTTAACCCTAAAGAGGCCTAAAAGAGCAAAATGAGAGCGTTTATAGCCCTGTCTTATCCCTATGAACAGGTGCCCCTCGTGCGTCCATTTATAGGCTCTCCACAAGGGTCGCATTCCATACCCAGAGCTATGAACATCTGTTTTTCTGGGATAGGAATCTTGGTGATGTGAAACCTCCCTGACTGCACGTCCATTCATAGGCTTTTTGCAGGGGGAAGTACTTCACGTGCCGTTGGCTCATTCTGGCAGTCCAGCCTGGCATTGTCTTTACACAATCCTGTATGCAACTTTGTATTTACAATAATCAGGAACATTTCATCTTTTATTCTGTAGTAGCAATAGTTTCAGGGGGTCTCCCTACATTCCCCGTTTTCTCTGATTTAAATGAACCGTAGCAATCATAGCTTGGCACTGATCATGATTGGACTGAAGAATATTTTTTCTAGTTTTACACATGAATAATAAACCAATAGCACAAATTATACACGAACAAAATTAACGATTGTGGATCCTCCCCAAAATTTTACCCATTGAATGGTGTTGAGATTAGATAACCCCTCAGAGATACTGTCTAAAACTTCAGCACCAGGTAAAGCAGTTAAGTGTGCTTGAGAGGCCTCAAAAATCTGTTCTTTTTGCTGCTTATGTCTAAACTTAAATTACCTTCAGTTCCTTGTCAATGGCGTTTTACTGATTCCCAATTGTGAACAGACTCATTATGTTGAAACGGAGTTATACAAAAATCAGAAGTATTCCAATCACATTGCATTTGTAATCTTTGTTCTAAACTCATAATTCTATCTCCCATCCATATAACAGTTTGTCTTACATCATTAATTTGGCCAATTTTTGATCAATACCTGACTGAGAATTCCACATCCAAGTAGAATTTTTTTGCCATTTATCCACAAAATGAGCAGTTTGAATAGATTGATGTAATGGAACTCCAGCAGTAGCAGCAGTCACCGTAGCAGCAATCAAGCCCATCATTACTGCAATTAATGTAAAAATAAATCGTTTACTCCTTTTAAGAATTTTTTGTAGAATATTGTTAATAACATGGAGAGAAGGGAAAGATTCCCAAGGCCTATGTAAGGCTACGGGGAGCCAAATACCTTCTCTGGCTCTGACTATTAAAATGCTATGATACTGATTAAGGGATGAGTCAATACAAGTATACAAGTAACAATTAACACAGGTAATTATGTTGGTTTTTGAACTAATATGCATCTTTCCTACTAATAACATATATGGTGGTTTAACACAACTTTTAAGTAGTATAGTTTTGTTGGATTCCATATAGATAGTGTATATATTTTGGGATGGTACTCTGTGAATGTGGGGTGGGAGGAATAGGTTGTATGAGAGGTGGTGGGGGGACATTAGCGATGGGGGGGTATAAGTCCTCATAATCTTTACTGTCCCATCTTTGAATTGACCTTTTGACGATTGCCATAGTGATATTTTTGGCTGTATGGAAATAGTAGTGTAAATCAATCTGTTGTCTTAGTTTTTGAGGTGACAAGGTGGATTTACTTATAACACCTTCTCCAGCCCAAACTCTCATACCAGTCATAGCTATGGTTAATCTCCATAATTCTGAATGTTAAGGTCCTAAGTGGGGAACAATGAGCCTTGGCTTTGGAGGGGCAACCCCTGCCCCTTTCCACTTAAAAGGAAAAAAGGAGTTAAATCTACGATATAATAGGGGAGGGGTGTCACTACTTTTTTGATAAGTAATATCATAGAGAAAATGTTGACAATCTGTGACCCTGAGAGCAATCATTAGTAATATGACCTTTAGGAGCCCAATCAACAATGGTGTAGTGAGAAGAATTAAATAACACAGTTCCTTCTGAACTAACACAATCCTTCCATATTAATTTGTTAGCATTTGAAGACACGTTGAGAGGACACGCAGGTCCTAAAGGCTTATATTGGGATGTGTGAATATAATCAGCGAGCAATTCCTATTTTGATCTGCCTTAGAAGTTTTAATGAGAGCCCTGATACCAAGTGTCCTAAAGGAGGGACAGAGTGACCAGATGGTAGTGTGACTGCCCAAGTTTGAATATCTAATGAGAGATATCCATTAGTGGGTCCCAGGCACAAAAGTGGATACCTAAAACCTAAAGTGATATTGAAAGGGGTTCCTTCTTCTGAAGGTTGGGCAGGACAATGATCATCTACAGAACCAGGCATCCAAATACTGTCATTAACATAGACCTGATAGGAGCGTCCATCCATATCATGGCTCAAATAAGAGGAGGAAAAGGAATATAGGCCCAATATGTATAGTTTTTAACAGTCTGTGGAGTGACACAGGGTAGAAGGATCAGTGTCATCAGGAGGGGGCAGAGGGTGAGCTGGACCTGGATCGCTGGAGACGAGTTGTTCAGGATGGCTGACTGGATTGTCTGTTGTAAAGCAGTTAGTGTGGTTATTTTTTTTCTTTTTGATGGTTGGATGTGCTAGTTGTTTCCTGCTGTGGCATTTTTTCAGCAAATTTCTCTGTGTCGTTGTTGCATGCATCTTCAGGACACAATTTCAGGTGTCTAGCAGGAATCCAAACAGGAGGTTGATGTTCACCTGGGGAAACACAAGCATAGCCTCTTCCCCACGTTAAAATAGAAGCTTTTGACCATATATTAGATTGAACATCTTTCCACCATACTTCCCTTCCTTGGTTTATTGTCGGATGGTTACCAGAAAAAATGTTTTTCGGTGACAGTAACAGAACTAGATTTAGGAATATTAAGAAAATTTAACATGAGCAATGCCAAGTTTAGTTGTATGTGAGGGGTAGACAACTCCTTATCCCCCTCTTTTGTTTAAGTAATTATAATTTTAAACTTCTGTTACTTCTTTCTACAATAGCTTGGCTTTGTGGGTTATAAGGAATACCAGTAATATGTTTAATATGCCATTGATCAAGAAAATTTTTAAAAGCTTTACTGCAATAGGCTGGACTGTTGTCTGTTTTGAGCTCACTAGGAATTCCCATAACTGCAAAACATGAAAACATATGTTTTTAACATGAGAAGTGGCTTCTCCGGTTTGACAGGTATCCCAGATGAAATTGGAAAAGGTGTCAACTGTGACATGCACGTAAGCTAATTTTCCAAAAGAAGGAACCTGAGTAATATCAATTTGCCAAATAGCATTAGGAGAAGGCCTCGGGGATTAACTCCAGGAGATTGGGTAAGACAAGAACCTGATATTGAGAACAGTGTTGTACAATTTGTTTAGCTTGTTTCCAACTGAAAGAATATTTATGTTTAAGACCTGAAGCATTAGTATGAGTGAGTTGATGAAATTGTTCTGCATCTGTAATGGCTAGAGAAACTAGAATATCAACTTTATGATTACCACTGGATAAAGGTCCAGGCAAATTAGTATGAGATCAAATGTGAGTGATGAAAAAGGGATGGTTTCAGTTTCTGACAGTTTTTTGTAACAAAGAGAACAAGGAAAACAGATTAGTGTCAGCAATATTTTTGATGGTAGCTGTTTCTATTGCCTTAGTGACATGCACTACATAAGCTGAGTCAGAGACAATATTAAGAGGCTGATCAAAATCTTGTAATGCAGAGATAACAGCAAACAGCTCGGCTTTTTGAGCAGAAGTGTATGGAGTAGAAATGACTTTATCTTTTGGTCTTATGTACACTGCCTTTTCGTTACTGGATCCATCAGTAAAAATGGTAACACCTGCCTCTAGTGGTGATGAACGAGTAAGTTTTGGTAGAATCCAGGAAGTGTTTCGCAGACATTGAAAGAATTTTGGCTTAGGCAGATGATTATCAATAGTGCCAATGAAGTCAGCCAGATTAGTCAGCCAGCACAAGGATGTAGAAAAGGCATTTTTAACCTCATTTTTTGACAAAGGGACCACAATAATGTTTGGATCAAAGCTGGAAATTTTAGTGATACGTTGACGTCCTAAGCCAATTGAAGTGACCATTTGATCAAGATATACTGAAAGAGTTTTAGAGGCTGGATTAGGAAGAAATACCCATTCAACAAGGGAATCATTTTGTACTATAAGTCCTGCAGGACAGTGGATGAAAGGAAAAACTAAATTTGTAAAGGCAAATTTGGGTCAATGTGAGAGACTTGTCCCTTTTTCACTCGTTGTTCTACAAAAGACAACTCTTGTTCTGCTGGTTCAGATAGAGAGTGAGGACTGTTTAGATCTGTATCTCCTGATAAAGTAGCAAATAGATGAGATAATGCATAAGTAGGGATGCCTAGGGTTGGTCTGAGATAATTGATGTCACCTAGTAATTTTTGAAAATCATTTAAGGTGTTTAAATTGTCAGTATGAAGTTGGACTTTTTGGGGCTTAATGGAGCGAGCTTCTAGGTGCATTGGTGCATTCCTAAGTACAGAAAAGGAGTGGCTTGTTGAATTTTATTAGGAGCAATGTGGAGTCCTGCATTGGCAACAGCTAATTTTAAAGAGGTAAAA
This sequence comes from Pan paniscus, assembly GCF_029289425.2. NCBI lineage: Eukaryota > Metazoa > Chordata > Mammalia > Primates > Hominidae > Pan > Pan paniscus. Next base: position 109,407,654 of record NC_073253.2, read on the forward strand.
CATTGAATTAATTCATCTTTAGTAGGAGCAGCAATCAGTATATCATCCACATAACGAAGAATGTAATTATTTTTAAAAATCTGTCGAATAGATTGTAACACAGTACCGACAAACAACTGACAAATAGTAGGACTGTTAATCATTCCTTGAGGTAAAACTTTCCATTCATATCTAGCTGTAGGAGCTGAATTGTTAATGGAAGGTATAGTGAGAGCAAATTTTTCACAGTCTGACTTGGCTAAAGGAATACGAAAAAAGTAGTCCTTAAGGTCAATGATAATTAAAGGCCATTCCTTAGGAATCGTGGAGGGGGAGGGCATACCAGGTTGTAACGCCCCGATAGGTTTAATAACTGCATTAACAGCTCTTAAGTCTGTTACCATCCTCCATTTTCCTGACTTTTTTTGTGCAACAAACACAGACGAGTTCCATGGAGACAAGGAGGGCTCAATAGTGTTTGCTTGTAGTAAATCATTAACAATTTCAATTAAAGCCTCCAACTTGTGTTTGGAAATTGGCCACTGCTCTACCCAAACAGGTGACTCACACATCCATTGTGTAGAGGCAGAGGAAGAGAAGGAGAGTGAGGGCACTGGGATGTGGACTTGGGGGAGACAGGATTCTAAGCCTCTGAAAGAAGGGGTCCCGGAGTGTCAAAAGAAACAGTAGGCTTAGAAGAGGGAAGAGGTCTAAAAGGATGAGAGGAATGAGAAACAGGCCATTCAGATGAATGCCACATGTCCTCCTCTGGCAGAGGGGGCAATGGCTTAGTAGAAGAAGAGTTAACATATACAGGTTCCAAGATAGGAGGTGGAGGGAGGGGATCATCACCAGGTTCCTCCTCTTGGGGAGAAAACAAGGAGAGATCAAATCCCTCATCATGATCAGAAGGAGGACTAGTAGGGGGTCAGCTACCCGAGGTACAGGGAGTGGCTCACCATCCATGTTAACTTGTGGCAGTTGAAGAGGATCACCAGACTGAAAAGGAAGTAAAGTGACATGAATAAGAGCCCAGTCAGCCCAACCAGAAATAGGAAGTAAAACACCATCTCTCATGAGTTGGCGGAGGGTGGTGCCAACTCTATCCCAGTCTAACAGGTCCATAGAACCTTTGTCAGGGAACCAAGGATAATATTTTTCAATAGTCTGAAATAAGAGAATAAGGTTATAGGAATCAGCCTGGATTCCACCCTGTTTAAGAAGACATTTAATAAAAGACAGATAAGCCTGGTGTTTAGAATGTGATTGTCCCATAATAACCCTGGAATAATACCAGTTGACAAACCTGAAAAGAGGGGAGAGTCAGAAAAGGTGTACCTGGAGACCTTATCGTCGAGACCGAAGACTAGTCATCATGAATCCACACTCGGAGTGCACTGAGCCGAGGAACAAAGAAGGCCATATTGGGTGCCAGATATTGCAGGATCTGGCCAGCAGCCCACAGTGCAGCGGGGCTCTTTCCTTATTCCCAGGCAGATCGACAGGTCGAGAAATAATAGACACACACAAGATAGTGAAAGCTGGGTCCAGGGGGGTCATCGCCTTCTGGTCCCACGTTGCCACCAATGCACTGGATATACCAGCATTTATTATTAAGTTTAGTGAGGGCGGGGGTAGGTTAGTGAGGGATTTAGGGTCATTTGATTATGAGGTGAGATGGTCATATGGGAATGAAGTAATTCTTTAACATAACATCTGTATGCAGAAGTACAGTATACATAGATTAGAATTTACAATATAGTGTGTGCATCAGTAATTTCTAACAGAGCCTTAAAACAGAAACACAGTCTTTCCATAACCTATGATTGGCAAGATATTAATCAGTAGTAATAGTTGCAGCAAAAGCTGGTTACAAACAATCCATAGAAACAGGACGTGAAGCTAGACAACCGGTTAGACCAAAAATTCTCAGAAGGGAGTATGCCTTAACCCTAAAGAGGCCAAGAAGAGCCGTGGCAAGATGAGGGCGTTTATAGCCCTGTCTTATCCCTATGAACAGGTGCCCCTCATGCGTCCATTTATTGGCTCTCTACAAGGGTCGCATTCCATTCCCAGAGCTATGAACATCTGCTTTTCTGGGATAGGAATCTTGGTGATGTGAAACCTCCCTGACTGCATGTCCGTTCATAGGCTCTCTGCAGGGGGAAGCACATCACGTACTGTTGGCTCATTCTGGCAGTCCAACCTGGCATTGTCTTTACATAATCCTGCATGCAACTTTGTATTTTCAATAGTCAGGAACATTTCATCTTGTATTCCGTAGTAGCAAGAGTTTCAGGGGGTCTCCCTACATACCTGACTTTAAACTATACTGCAAGGCTACAGTAACCAAAACAGCATGGTACTGGTACCAAAACAGAGATATAGACCAATGGAACAGAACAGAATCCTCAAAAATAATACCACACATCTACAACCATCTGATCTTTGACAAACCTGAAAAACCAGTAAAACTTTCTTCATTTCCATTGTTTTGCCTATAACAGAAAAGTAGAGAAAGTAAAAATGTTTGGTTTACAAAGATAAGTGGCCTCTTTAACCAAAGAAAATCAAAACGTCAAGGACAGCATGAAAGACCAAAGATACCTCCCCACATTCCCTGAGCTGACCCTTGTCATCTTACACAAAGCCTTTGGTCCACTGGCCAGGGGTCCTATATTTGGCCAATTCAATATGAGGGCTCAGGAATCAGACCCGTCTTTTCCTGTGACAAGAAGTCAAATGGAAACTACACCAAGGGCCAAGTACCTGTATCTTACAGGACTCAGAAACTAGGCAGCTTCTTATAAAAACCAAATAAGCAAGGCCGGGCACAGTGGCTTACACCTGGAATCCCAGAACTTTGGAAGGCTGAAGCAGGCGGATCACCTCGGGTTGGGAGTTCAAGACCAGCCTGACCAACATGGAGAAACCTCATCTCTACTAAAAATGCAAAATTAGCCAGGCATGGTGGTGCATGCCTGTAATCCCAGCTACTCAGGAGGCTGAGGCAGGAGAATTGCTTGAACCCGGGAGGCAGAGGTTGCGGTGAGCTGAGATGGCACCATTGCACTCCAGCCTGGGCAACAAGAGTGAAACTGTGTCTCAAAACAAACAAACAAACAACAACAAAAAAACAAATAAAGCAAGATTCCTTTCAGGCACAACTTTTTAATTTGTTTTGTTTTTGAATTATTTTTTTTCTTTAAAATCAAATATCACTGAGAAACTTCCAAGTGTAAAACAGATCTGTTACATTTGGGTAGAGTTGAGAAAGAAATGATTCTTTTGGCTTTCTTTTTCTGGTAATAGAAATCACAGAGCTTAAGGGATCTTAGAGCTAACCCTCTCACTCATTTTTGATTTTTGAAACTATTAATAAGTTAAAACTTGATTAAATGGCAGTGGGTTGGGGACAGGGCTCAGGTACCCCCAGCCCCTTCTTTACTCCAGTGTGTTCTCATTCCACCGTCCTGCCACTCCAGCTCCCTTCCTTCCACTTGGTGGGACAGCAAAGGGGGTTGTAATGAGAAGAGTTGGGACAATCAGCTTGGGTTAGGGTTGCTTATGAGCTCTTTCTTTCCATGGCAATTTCAGTTGCAACAAAGCACATGAAAGAGAGAGAGATGTCCCAGAAAAAAAAAAAATTGGTCAATTCAATGACCTGTTTTGATCAATCACATTGAGCATGTGATGGTATGTGGACACACTTTCCTCCAAATAAAAGGTTAGTGATTTTTTTTAAACTTCTGAACTAGTGAAAGAGCTTTTCTAGAGTCACCACCTCAGCTGCTACTGACACAGACTTCCAGTTTGAAGTAAGGTAGAGAGATGTATTTCCAAGGAGTTATCCTGGTGTTTGACTTTGGAGTTGGTGGAACTGTCTAGAAAAAAAAAAAATCTCTCCATGGTACTATAGGGAAAGTGCTTTCTCTTTATCACATTTTTCAATGAAATAGGAAATGAAAATATGAATGCTTGTGTTCATGCAATGTTAACACTGTACCTTTATAGATAAAAATGAGGAAATTAAACTGTTCCTGTTCTTAGAGCAATAAGGCAGTGCCAGATATATTATATTGTGTTTTTATTCATGTGGAGCTAATACCTATTTTTCAGTTTATGTATTTCTTCTTAAATATTAAAAATACGATGTTAAAACTAGGAATTCGAAGCTCAGATGTTATGGATGAGAATAAGTGCTTTGGCATAGCAGTAAAAATGTCTCATTATAGTTCCAATTACCATTTTTTTTGCTACATTAATTTAGATTCGAATTGCTATAGGGGAAATGGTGCCCCACCAACCCTTTAAAAAGTGATGTTTTGGGATTCAGAAAAATATTGATAATATCATGAAAATATTTGGATAGCAAATCTTCATTTTAGCACAATAAACACTTAAAATGTATTTTATCTGATGTCATACTATTCTTGAAAATACTTGTTTGGATATTTTCCTGTCTTGTTGAAAATCACCAAACAAACTCAGAAAAGATTCTCTAATCCAATGTTATGTTTAGTCAAGTTATTTGCAAATATAATTTTTTATTAGACTAGGAAGACTGTGCAATAGATGTGCTCTTCAATATTTGAAGGGTGTTTTATTTGACTGTGACTTAGCCCTATGTTTTATTGTACTCATTCTTCCAATACATTTTTATGGGAGCTTATTCTATAACAGGCATTGTTTTCCAAGCTGGGATTATCATGGTGAGCAAAAATAGTTTCTACCCTGATAGAGAACACAGTCTGGTGGGGAAACAAAGACATGACCACACTGGAATGGTCAGGGTAGCTATCTCTAAGGAGGAAATTTGATCAGAGATCTAAAGGATGAGTAGGAGTTACTCACACGGAGAGGAGAGGAAAACACGTGTCTGGAAGAGATGCCAGCATGTAAAAAGGCATATGGTGGGCGGGAGCATGGCTAACATGAAGAACCATAAGACCAAGGTGGCTAAAGTACAGAGAGCGCTGAAAGGGAAATAGGATGAGGCAAAAAGCATGAGAAGCCTTGATGGAGTAATCTGAAAGGGAGATGGTGTTGGCTTGAACAAGGCTGGTGATAATAGTGATGAAGAGAAATAAACAGATCAGTAATGCCTTCATATTGATGAGATAAGATTTGGGGAGTGAGCAGTGAGACAAGACTAAAACACATGTTGGCAGCTGGACAGAATGTGGTATCATTCCGTGAAACTGAAAACGTTGGGGCTTTGAGACATCCATGGGAGAGCCAGTGGGCAATTAGATTTTTGAGTCAGAAGTTCAGAATATATTCATGTTGTCAGGTCTGGAAGTACTGTTTTGACAGTGAGGGTGTAGCATTTAGATGATCTGACAAATATATTGCACTTGCCCCTTCAGATGCACTTCTCGCCCACCTCCACTTTGTTCTCACTCCAGGAGGCTGACCTCCATGGAATAATCAACAGATTTTCCTGCCCTCTGACTTCAGGTTATGTTCTGCCAATAGGGACCCCTGTCAAGAACTGTGAAGGGCCTTAGAGTTTACCCTACTTATAAGCATATGAGTTAGTTTGCCACAGTATCACAGATACCTCCCTGGTCAGAGACAAAAAAAACCTGTATCACTTACAGCAATAGCAGTAGCTATGGTATATGTGTTTCTTGTGTCTGTTTCCCAAACCCTAATGTCCACAAGGCACTGTGAGAAAGGTCAGGTAACACCTGGTGCAGACAGGAGAAGCTTGAGCTTAGCAAACATGAATCTTACGGTGGATAGTAAGCAGCCATCCTTATCTCTGGAAGGAAATGCTATCATCTTCCCAGATTATTTGCCATACAAATATCCTTGAAAAGATGGAAAAAAGGCAGCATTGCCTTGGCTCTCAAGACATGCAGAAAGACAAAACACTCATGGAGAACTTCTCCAAACGATCTCCAGGAAGAGATCCACGGGAGTGAGGAGACTGTGGTCAAATGTATTTATTTCCCTCCCTTGGAGGTTTAGCTGGTCTTGTTTTCCTCAATTGAAGGTCACTGTTTCTCTCAAGGTGATTTTCTAGACAACCCTCTCCTAAGTTGCAGTCATTACTCTCTCCTAGTCCAGTGGGTCTAGAGATGGTGACAGCTCCTCCTGTGTCCTGGCCCCAGGTTCTTGCAGTATCACATGCCATCCCCTTGTATCATGTCTGCTTCTTTATAAATAGCTTCTTTATAATAAACCCTTCATGGTTTACTCCAGTCCGAGGGTGCCACCTGTTTCCTCCTGGGATCTTGAATGATACCAAGGTCACTGAGTTATGGGAGTGGATGAGATGAAAACAGGAGACTGAAACAGTGAGAATAAGAAGAGAGCAAAGGGAAAACCCTGAGAAATACCAGTGTTATGGCATGTGCAGAGAAACATGAGCCCATAAAGGAGCTTTTAGTGAGCACAAAAATTTGGCTTTTGGATTTTGTAGTATAGCCTCTCTTTTGATAATTTTATCATTGAAGCTGTTCCAGGGCTCTGTGTGAGATGGAAATTGTGCAGTGAAATGTTGGTGGCACTAGAGGAACATCAGCAGGATGGAAACCAGAGACCTCTGGATTGATTTTATTACCTACTCTACAGGCTCAGAAATTTGATTTTGGTAGCATACTGCAAGTACCTCTGTTTCCAGAAATGCTGTAAATACCCTTTTACTTATTTTCAGTGAGAAATAATACTGTCATCCAGATGGACTATATAAATCAGTATAGTCTACTTGTAGGCATGTCTCTGGGTCACCAAAACTTGCTAGTTTGGGTTGTTAAACAAGATGTTTCTGAAGCCAGGTTCCTTTGAGCTGGTCAACCATCTCTACTCTCTGGCCCTCATTTAAACATGGTATCTCTAGACCACCCCTCCTTCTGATTGTCATAGAATTTCTTTAGAATCATTACTAGGATTGATCAGACAATGGCTATATTCTTACTTTTCCTACTTGTAGCAATAGAAATATTTTGCTCTAGGGAACATTCTTTTTTTTAACTTTTATTTTAAGTTAGTGGGTAGATGTACAGGTTTGTGACATAGGTAAACTTTCATCATGGGGGTTTGTTGTACAGATTATTTCATCACCCAGGTATTAAGACTAGTATCTGTTAGTTGTTTTTCCTGATCTGCTCCCTCCTCACACTGTCCACCCTCAAATAGGCCCCAGTCTGTGTTGTTCCCATCTAGGTGGCCGTGTGTTCTCATCATTTAGCTACTACTACTAAGTGAGAACATGTGGTATTTGGTTTTCTGTTCCTGTGTTAGTTTGCTAAAGATAATGGCCTCCAGCCCCATCCATGTCCCTGCAAAGGACATGATCTCTTTATTTTTTATGGTTGCATAGTATTCTATGGTGTATATGTACCACATTTTCTTCATCCAGTCTGTGATTGATGGGCATTTAGGTTGATTCTGTGTCATTGGTATTGTGAACAGTGCTGCAGTGAACATACATGTGCATCTGTCTTTATGATGGAACAATTTATATTTCTTTGGGTGTATACCCGGTAATGAGATTGCGGGTCAAATGTTATTTCTATTTTTAGATCTTTGAGGAATTGCCACACTGTCTTCCATAATGGCTGAACTAATTTACACTCCCTTTAACAGTGTATAAACATTCCCTTTTCTCCACAACCTCACCAGCATCTGTTATTTTTTGACTTTTTAATAGTAGTCATTCTGACTGGTGTGAGACCGTATCTCATTGTGGTTTTGATTTGAATTTCTCTAATGAGCACCAATGTTGAGCTTTTATTATGATTGTTGGCCACATGTATATCTTCTTTTCAAAAATGTCGGTTCATGTCCTTTGCCCACTTTTTAATGGGGTTATTTGTTCTTGTAAATTTGTTTAAGTTCCTTTGAGATGCTGGATATTAGACCTTTGTCAGATGCATAGTTTGCAAAAATTTTCTCGCATTCTGTAGGTTGTCTGTTCACTCTGTTGGTAGTTTCTTTTGCTGTACAGAAGCTCTTTGGCTTAATTAGATCCAGTTTGTTAATTTTTGCTTTTGTTGTGATTGCTTTAGCTGTCTTCATCATTAAATCTTTGCCCATGCTTGTGTCCCTAATAATATTGCCTAGGTTGTCTTCCAGCATTTTTAGAGTTTTGAGTTTTACATTTAAGTCTTTAATCTATCTTGACTTAATTTTTGTATATGATGTAAGGAAGGGGTCTAATGTTTCCATCTTCTGCATATGGCTAGCCAGTTATCCTAGCACCATTTATTGAATAGGGAATCTTTTGCCATTGTTTGTTTTTGTCAGGTTTGTCAAAGATCAGATAGTTGTAGGTATATGGTCTTATTTCTAGGTTCTCTATTATGTTCCATTAATCTATGTGTCTGTTCTTGTACCAGTACCATGCTGTTTTGGTTACTGTAGCCCTGTAGTATAGTTTAAAGTCAGGTAGCATGATGCCTCTAGCTTTGTTCTTTTTACTTGGCCTTGCCTTGACTATGTGGGCTGTTTTTTGGTTCCCTATGAATTTTAAAATAGTTTTTCCTAGTTCTGTGAAGAATGTCAATGGTAGTTTAATGGGAGTAGCACTGAATCTATAAACTGCTTTGGGAAATGTGACCATTTTAATGATATTTATTCTTCCTATCCATGAGGATGGAAGGTTTTTCCATTAGTTTGTGTCATTCCCGATTTCTTGGAGCAGTGGTTTGTAGTTCTCCTTGTAGAGCTCTTTCACCACCCTAGTTAGCTGTATTTCTAGATATTTTATTCTTTTTGTGGCAGTCATGGAAGGAATTCTTTCATGATTTGGCTCTTGGCTTAACTATTGGTGTATAGGAATGCTAGTGATTTGTGCACATTGATTTTGTATCCTAAGACTTTGTTGAAGTTGTTTCTCTTTTTTTTTCCTAACTTTATGCCTTTTATTAATATGTTGTAAGATGATTTGACATTAACAAAGGAATTATCAATGATGCAGTCCTTGTTAGTTCCTTTTCTAAAGATAAGACTTTGCCAGTAGACATAGCTTATAGTCTACTGATGTTCAAAATACTCAAGCAAGTATTTTTTCCAGGTTGTTTAGTTATATAGTATACCTCTGAGGATTTTACTTGAAATGCACTTTGGGATTTCTTTTTTTTTAAATTTTATTATTATTATACTTTAAGTTTTAGGGTACATGTGCACAATGTGCAGGTTTGTTACATATGTATACATGTGCCATGTTGGTGTGCTGCACCCATTAACTCATCATTTAGCATTAGGTATATCTCCTAATGGTATCCCTCCCCCCTCCCCCTACCCTACAGCAGTCCCTGGTGTGTGATGTTTCCCTTCCTGTGTCCTTGTGTTCTCATTGTTCAATTCCCACCTATGAGTGAGAACATGCGGTGTTTGGCCCTTTGTCCTTGCCATAGTTTGCTCAGAATGATGGTTTCCAGCTTCATCCATGTCCCTACAAAGGACATGAACTCATCATTTTTTATGGCTGCATAGTATTCCATGGTGTATATGTGCCACATTTTCTTAATCCAGTCTATCATTGTTGGACATTTGGGTTGGTTCCAAGTCTTTGCTATTGTGAATACTGTCGCAATAAACATACGTGTGCATGTGTCTTTATAGCAGCATGATTTATAATCCTTTGGGTATATACCCAGTAATGGGATGGCTGGGTCAAATGGTATTTCCAGTTCTAGATCCCTGAGGAATCGCCACACTGACTTCCACAATGGTTGAACTAGTTTACAGTCCTACTAACAGTGTAAAAGTGTTCCTGTTTCTCCACATCCTCTCCAGCACCTGTTGTTTCCTGACGTTTTAATGATCACCATTCTAACTGGTGTGAGATGGTATCTCACTGTGGTTTTGATTTGCATTTGTCTGATGGCCAGTGATGATGAGCATTTTTTCATGTGTTTTTTGGCTGCATAAATGTCTTCTTTTGAGAAGTGTCTGTTCATATCCTTTGCCCACTTTTTGATGGGGTTGTTTGTTTTTTTCTGGTAAATTTGTTGGAGTTCATTGTAGATTCTGGATATTAGCCCTTTGTTAGATGAATAGATTGCAAAAATTTTCTCCCATTCTGTAGGTTGCCTGTTCACTCTGATGGCACTTTCTTTTGCTGTGCAGAAGCTCTTTAGTTTAATTAGGTCCCATTTGTCAATTTTGGCTTTCGTTGCTTTTGCTTTTGGTGTTTTAGACATGAAGTCCTTGCCCATGCCTATGTCCTGAATGGTGTTGCCTAGGTTTTCTTCTAAGGTTTTTATGGTTTTAGGTCTAACATTTAAGTCTTTAATCCATCTTGAATTAATTTTTGTATAAGGTGTAAGGAAGGGATCCAGTTTCAGCTTTCTACATATGTCTAGCCAGTTTTCCCAGCACCATTTGTTAAATAGGGAATCCTTTCCCCATTGTTTGTTTTTGCCAGGTTTGTCAAAGATCAGATAGTTGTAGATATGCGGCATTATTTCTGAGGGCTCTGTTCTATTCCATTGGTCTATGTCTCTGTTTTGGTACCAGTACCATGCTATTTTGGTTACTGTAGCCTTGTAGTATAGTTTGAAATGAGGTAGCATGATGCTTCCAGCTTTGTTCTTTTGGCTTAGGATTGACTTGGCAATGCGGGCTCTTTTTTGGTTCCATATGAAGTTTAAAGTAGTTTTTTCCAATTCTGTGAAGAAAGTCATTGGTAGCTTGATGGGGATGGCATTGAATCTATAAATTACCTTGGGCAGTATGGCCATTTTCATGATATTGATTCTTCCTACACATGAACATGGAATGTTCTTCCATTTGTTTGTATCCTCTTTTATTTCATTGAGCAGTGGTTTGTATTTCTCCTTGAAGAGGTCCTTCACGTCCCTTGTAAGTTGGATTCCTAGGTATTTTATTCTCTTTGAAGCAATTGTGAATGGGAGTTCACTCATGATTTGGCTCTCTGTTTGTCTGTTATTGGTGTATAAGAATGCTTGTGATTTTTGCACATTGGTTTTATATCCTGAGACTTTGCTGAAGTTGCTTATCAGTTTAAGGAGATTTTGGGCTGAGACGATGGGGTTTTCTAGATATACAATCATGTCATCTGCAAACAGGGACAATTTGACTTCCTCTTTTCCTAATTGAATGCCCTTTATTTCATTCTCCTGCCTGATTGCCCTGGCCAGAACCTCCAACACTATGTTGGAAAGGAGTGGTGAGAGAGGGCATCCTGTCTTGTGCCAGTTTTCAAAGGGAATGCTTTCAGTTTTTGTCCATTCAGTATGATATTGGCTGTGGGTTTGTCATAGATAGCGCTTATTATTTTGAGATACGTCCCATCAATACCTAATTTATTGAGAGTTTTTAGCATGAAGAGTTGTTGAATTTTGTCAGAGGCCTTTTCCGCATCTATTGAGATAATCATGTGGTTTTTACCTTTGGTTCTGTTTATATGCTGGATTACATTTATTGATTTTCATATGTTGAACCAGCCTTGCATCCCAGGGATGATGCCCACTTGATCATGGTGGATAAGCTTTTGGATGTGTTGCTGGATTCGGTTTGGCAGTATTTTATTGAGGATTTTCGCATCAATGTTCATCAAGGATATTGGTCTGAAATTCTCTTTTTTTGTTGTGTCTGTGCCAGGCATTGGTATCAGGATCATGCTGGCCTCATAAAATGAGTTAGGAGAGATTCCCTCTTTTTCTATTGATTGGGATAGTTTCAGAAGGAATGGTACCAGTTCCTCCTTGTACATCTGGTAGAATTCGGCTGTGAATCCATCTGGTCCTGGACTTTTTTTGGTTGGTATGCTTTTAATTATTGCCTTAATTTCAGAGCCTGTTATTGGTCTATTCAGAGATTCAACTTCTTCCTGGTTTAGTCTTGGGAGGGTGTATGTGTGGAGGAATTTATCCATTTCTTCTAGATTTTCTACTTTATTTGCCTAGAGATGTTTATAGTATTCTCTGATGGTAGTTTGTATTTCTGTGGGATCAGTGGTGACATCCCCTTTGTCATTTTTTATTACGTCTATTTGATTCTTCTCTCTTTTCTTCTTTATTAGTCTTGCTAGCGGTCTATCAATTTTGTTGATCTTTTCAAAAAACCAGCTCCTGGATTCATTGATTTTTTGAGGGGTTTTTTGTGTCTCTATTTTCTTCAGTTCTGCTCTGATTTTAGTTATTTCTTGCCTTCTGCTAGCTTTCGAATGTGTTTGCTCTTGCTTCTCTAGTTCTTTTAATTGTGATGTTAGGGTGTCAATTTTAGGTCTTTCCTGCTTTCTCTTGTGGGCATTTAGTGCTATAAATTTCCCTCTACACGCTGCTTAGAATGTATCCCAGAGATTCTGGTATGTTGTGTCTTTGTTCTCATTGGTTTCAAAGAACATCTTTATTTCTGCCTTCATTTTGTTATGTACGCCATAGTCATTCAGGAGCAGGTTGTTCAGTTTCCATGTAGCTGAGCGGCTTTGAGTGAGTTTCTTAATCCTGAGTTCTAGTCTGATTGCACTGTGGTCTGAGAGATAGTTTGTTATAATTTCTATTCTTTTACATTTGCTGAGGAGTGCTTTACTACCAATTATGTGGTCAATTTTGGAATAGGTGTGGTGTGGTGCTGAAAAGAATGTATATTCTGTTGATTTGGGGTGGAGAGTTCTGTAGATGTCTATTAGGTCCACTTGGTGCAGAGCTGAGTTCAATTCCTGGATATCCTTTTTAACTTTCTGTCTCATTGATCTGTCTAATGTTGACAGTGGGGTGTTAAAGTCTCCCATTATTATTGTGTGGGAGTCTAAGTCTCTTTGTAGGTCACTCAGGACTTGTTTTATGAATCTGGGTGCTCCTGTGTTGGGTGCATATATATTTAGGATAGTTAGTTCTTCTTGCTGAATTGATCCCTTTACCATTATGTAATGGCCTTCTTTGTCTGTTTTGATCTTTGTTGGTTTAAAGTCTGTTTTATCAGAGACTAGGACTGCAACCCCTGCCTGTTTTTGTTTTCCATTTGCTTGGTGGATCTTCCTCCATCCCTTTATTTTGAGCCTATGTGTGTCTCTGCACGTGAGATGGGTTTCCTGAATACAGCACACTGACGGGTCTTGACTCTTTATCCAATTTGCCAGTCTGTGTCTTTTAATTGGAGCATTTAGTTCATTTACATTTAAGGTTTGTATCGTTATGTGTGAATTTGATCCTGTCATTATGATGTTAGCTGGTTATTTTGCTCGTTAGTTGATGCAGTTTCTTCCTAGCCTTGATGGTTTTCACAATTTGGCATGTTTTTGCAGTGGCTAGTACTGGTTTTTCCTTTCCATGTTTAGTGCTTCCTTCAGGAGCTCTTTTAGGGCAGGCCAGGTGGTGACAAAATCTCTCAGCATTTGTTTGTAAAGTATTTTATTTCTGCTTCACTTATGAAGCTTAGTTTGGCTGGATATGAAATTCTGGGTTGAAAATTCTTTTCTTTAAGAATGTTGAATATTGGCCCCCACTCTCTTCTGCCTTGTAGAGTTTCTGCCAAGAGATCAGCTGTTAGTCTGATGGGCTTCCCTTTGTGGGTAACCTGAACTTTCTCTCTGGCTGCCCTTAACATTTTTTCCTTCATTTCAACTTTGGTGAATCTGACAATTATGTGTCTTGGAGTTGCTCTTCTTGAGGAGTATCTTTGTGGCTTTCTCTGTATTTCCTGAATTTGAATGTTGGCCTGCCTTGCTAGATTGGGGAAGTTTTTCTGGATAATATCCTGCAGAGTGTTTTCCAACTTGATTGCATTCTCCCCATCACGTTCAGGTACACCAATCAGACGTAGATTTGGTCTTTTCACATAGTCCCATGTTTCTTGGAGGCTTTGTTAATTTCTTTTTATTCTTTTTTCCCTAAACTTCTCTTCTCGCTTCATTTCATTCATTTTGTCTTCCATCGCCGATACCCTTTCTTCCAGTTGATCCATCAGCTACTGAGGCTTGTGCATTCGTCGCGTGGTTCTTGTGCCATGGTTTTCAGCTCCATCAGGTCCTTTAAGGACTTCTCTGCATTGGTTATTCTAGTTAGCCATTTGTCTAATTTTTGTTCAAGGTTTTTAACTTCTTTGCCATTGGTTCGAACTTCCTCCTTTAGCTTGGAGTAGTTTGATCTTCTGAAGCCTTCTTCTCTCAGCTCGTCAAAGTCATTCTCCATCCAGCTTTGTTCCATTGCTGGTGAGGAGCTGCATTCCTTTGGAGGAGGAGAGGTGCTCTGATTTTTAGAGTTTCCGGTTTTTCTGCTCTGTTTTTTCCCATCTTTGTGGTTTTATCTACCTTTGGTCTTTGATGATGGTGATGTACAGATGGGTTTTTGGTGTGGATGTTCTTTCTGTTTCTTAGTTTTCCTTCTAACAGTCAGGACCCTCAGCTGCAGGTCTGTTGGAGTTTGCTGGAGGTCCACTCCAGACCCTGTTTGCATGGGTATCAGCAGTGGTGGCTGCAGAACAGCGGATATCAGTGAACCACAAATGCTGCTGCCAGATTGTTGCTTTGGAAGTTTTGTCTCAGAGGTGTACCCGGCCGTTTGAGGTGTCAGTCCGCCCCTACTGGGGAGTGCCTCCCAGTTAGGCTACTCGGGGGTCAGGGACCCACTTGAGGAGGCAGTCTGCCCTTTCTCAGATCTCAGGCTGTGTGCTGGGAGAACCACTACTCTCTTCAAAGCTGTCAGACAGGGACATTTAAATCTGCAGAGCATATTGCTGCCTTTTGTTTTTCTGTGCCCTGCCCCCAGAGGTGGAGCCTACAGGGGCAGGCAGGCCTCCTTGAGCTGTGGTGGGCTCCACCCAGTTCAAGCTTCCTGGCCACTTTGTTTACCTGCTGAAGCCTCAGCAATGGCAGGCACCCCTCCCCCAGCCTCACTGCCACCTTGCAGTTTGATCTCAGACTGCTGTGCTAGCAATGAGTGAGGCTCTGTGGGCATAGGACCCTCCGAGCAAGGTGTGGGATATAATCTCCTGGTGTGCCGTTTGTTAAGCCGGTTGGAAAAGTGCAGTATTAGGGTGGGAGCGACCCGATTTTCCAGGTGCCGTCTGTCACCCCTTTCCTTGACTAGGAAAGGGACTTCCCTGCCCCCTCGCACTTCCCTGGTGAGGTGATGCCTCGCCCTGCTTTGGCTCACGCACGGTGCACTGCACCCACTGTCCTGCACCCACTGTCTGGCAATCCCCAGTGAGATGAACCGGGTACCTCAGTTGGAAATGCAGAAATCACCCATCTTCTGCGTCGCTCAGGCTGGGAGCTGTAGACTGGAGCTGTTCCTATTTGGCCATCTTGGCTCCACCCCTGAAGTTGTTTCTTAAGCTGTTTGTTTAGGAATCTTTTGGGCTGAGATAATGGGGTTTTCTAGATGTAGGATCATGTCATCTGCAAACAGGGATAGTTTGACTTCCTGTCTTCCAGTTTGAATGCCCTTTATTTATTTCTCTTGCCTGATTGCCCTGGCCAGAACTTCCAATACTATGTTGAATAGGAGTGGTGAGAAAGGGCATCCTTGTGGCAATTTTCACTGGGAGAATGCTTTCAGCTTTTGTCTATTCAGTATGATGTTGGCTGTGGGTTTGTTATATATGGCTGTTATTAATTTGAGGTATATTCCTTTAATACCTAGTTTATTGAGAATTTTTAACGTGAATGGATATTGAATTTTATCAAAAGCCTTTTCTGCATCTATTGAGATCATTATGTGGTTTTTGTCTTTAATTCTTTTGTATTACCCTCAAGTGCATTTTGTATAGACTCTGATGTCTACTGCTTTCACTGTTGTCGCCTCTTTATCCAGGGCATTAGGTAGTCTGTTTCTTCTTGCCCTCTCTGGTGTTCCTGATGTGCATCTCCTGGTAATATGGGGAGGAAGGATGTGTGTCCTATTGTACACACAGTTTAGCATGGCTTTGAGACAACCCATATGAAGGTCAAATGTGAAGAGGCATATGAAGTGCTTTACAAAATACTTAACATACATAAGTAGCCAGTAAATGGTTGCTATGGCTGTTATTAATGAAATGGTTAGAAGACATTCTGCTGCTGAGATATTGATGAGAAATTAGGAAATATTTTCTGCCTTTATTTTCAGTATGCTTCACATTAGTCATGGGTGTAGAATATTGAGACCAGAAGATGTTTTCATTATTTAATAGGGGTGGGTATCTTCTTTTGAAACTCATGGAATGAACCTGATTGTCAATATGAGTGAATTGGTAATTTCCAATTAATTGTGCTATGTCTTACAAGAAGGATTACAAAAGTATTCAAAAAGTATTAGAAAAGTATTACTCTCCTGTGAAATGTAGTATAAGAAATCCAACTTGCAAGTAAGATATATTTAGAACAAATCCATAGTACAAGAATTACCATTAGTCAGGAAATCTATTTTTAATGTGCATTAGGATGAGGAGAAATATTAAGGTAAGAAGTACTTGTACCAGGGAGTGTTAAGAGAAATATTAATATATCCTTTAACTGAAATAGGTTTATTTTTACTTTAGCCATAACCAGTTTTGATTTAGCTTTCCATTTTAAAGTTAAAGTGAAGCGCTGTAGTCATTCCCATAAAAAATTTAAACTAAATTTACTATGTTTTTTTCATGCAGTTGCTAATTTCAAGAATCAAGAATATTGGAAACTAATTTTGGACAGCCTGTTGAGGTGACATGTGAGTGGAATGGAATTAGAAATAGCCACCTTGGAAATTTACCAAATTCAAGTTATCCAACAATAATATAATTGTCTCCAAGAAAAATCAAATACAACACATCCTAAGGAAGGGCCAGAATGTGTCCATTAAAATTGGAATTCTATGACTGGAATTGAGTACCTGAGATTGCAGATGTGCATTTTGGATGTACATATTTAAATCTAGTAATGTGACGATCCTATAAGTTGTAGAACAACTTAGCTCCCTTTTTTATTAAGCAGTATAGCTAATTCACAATTGTAATTAAATAAATCATCTGATGAAGGCTTTTTATACTAAGATTTATTTGGACCATTTCTATTACTAATCATAGTTAGCACTTATTGAGTGCTTATATGCCAAGTACTTTTTTAAGTTTTTGGCACATAATAATTAACTTAACGTTCCTAATGATCCTATAAGGAAGACACTATTGTTTTACAGATGAGAAGAGTAAGGCACAGAAAGTTTAAGTAACAGTAACTTGCCTAAAGCCACACAGCGAGCAAGTGTTAAAGGTCAGATACAAATCCAAGTAGTCTGGCTTCAGGCTCTGTGTTCTTAACCACTGTTATAAATAGTCAATCCCTGAACAAAATGGGTTTAAACTGTGAGGTCTACTTATATGTGGAGTTTTTTCAATAAAAGTTATGCCAAGTGTGCCTGTGCCTCTTGCTTCCCCTTTCACTTCCTCCACCTCCTCTGCCTCTGTCACCCCAGAGACTGAAAGACAGATCCCTCCTCTTCCTCTACCTCTTCAACCTACTTAACACTAAGACGAGGATGAAGCCTTTGTGACGATGCATTTCCACTTGTTGAATAGTAAACATATTTTCTCTTCCTTATGATTTTTTTTCAGATTAAAATTTATTTATGATCTTACAGCCACTTTGCAAAAATAGTTGTGAAACAATAAATTGGTTTATTACTTAATATGGGGAGTGAAATTGTAACAAGGCATAACATCCAAGTGACTAAAAGTTCTTTACTTAGTTTATTGATTAGGTTTATTGTGACTTCTACTTCTCTCTGTAAGATATTAAAACCATACTGCCCGTTTAGATTTGGTTCTTATCCATGGCTTTATTGGTCTTAATTGTCCTGTATGTTGCAATTCCGAGTTTGCAATTTGGTTAAGTTTTTTTGGAAAAGTTATGATTTTCCTAATAACATTTACTTTTCTCTAGCTTACTTTAGTATAATAATATAATACATGTAACATACAAAATATGTATTATTTTACTGTTTATGGCATTGGTACGCCTTCTAGTCAACAGTAGGCTATTAGTAGTTAAGTTTTGGAGAAGCCAAAAGTTATACATGGGTTTTTAACTGTGTGGGGGTTGGTGTCCCTAACCCCACATTTTTCAAGGGTCAACTGTACTCATTCTTATTTTTGCCAATGTTTTTTTCTTACTGACTTTGCTAGTTGATAAGAATAAGCTGCCTATATGTCTTACCATCTATAAATCCTCATTTTAAAAACATTTCTTCTTATGAAACTTAATTCTTTTTTTATTTTTTATTTTTAGTAGAAATGGGGTTTCACCATGTTAGTTAGGATGGTCTCAATCTCCTGACCTCATGATCCACCCTCCTCGGCCTCCCAAAGTGCTGCTGATATCAAACTTAATTCTATGATTCAAACACAACACTCTTGCTAATACTCCAAATTCTCTTTCCCCTCTGTCTTTTGCATCTGGCAAAGCCTCATTCCTAATGAGCCCAACTATTTGTTTCTTTGGTATTTACTCCATAACAACCAAGAACAGCTGGACAAAATTACACAGTAGAGCAAATGTTTCTACTGTGTAGTAGATATCACCAACCTCAGGCGAGTGTTACATGCTGCCTTGGCAGTATGTCTCTGATCAACTTACTCTCTCATTTAGAGTGGCCTTTGCAAACTCTGGCCAATTGTGTTTTTCAAAAAATGGCCAGAACAATATCCTACTAACTGGTAAAACAATGTGAGTCTGCTGTTTCTTTTATTAGAGTGCTGAGGTCTATGTTATCTTCTTTTGAATATAGACAGGCATGTTACTTAAGAAGTGGCATTCAAGGAAGTCATAAAAGGTGGTACGGTTTTCACCTGGTTCTCTTGGGAGGCTTTCTTCTACAACCCAGGTACCATGCTATAACAAAGCCCAAGCAGCTTCCTGGAAAGCCTCCAGACACATGCAGATGTTTGCTATGGGCTGAATGTTTGCATTTCCTCCAAATTCATATGTTGAAATCCCAACCCGTAATATGATGGTATTAGGGGGGTAGGGCCTTTGGGAGGTGATTAGATCATGAAGGTGGAACCCCGATGAATGAGATCAGTGCCCTTTTAAGAGACATAGGAGCTTCTGCACATTCCATCTCTGTCTGCCCTCCACTATTTGAGGGTACAAATAGAAGCTAGCTATCTGTAAACCAGGAATTGGTCCCTCATCAGACAGCGGATCTGCCAGCAGCTTAATCTTAGACTTTCCAGCCTCCAGAATTGTAAGAAATAAATTTCTGTTAAGCCATCTAGTCTATAGTATTTTGCGATAGCAACTCAAACTAAGATAATATTTCATTCAATTGCCTCAGCTGAGATCCTAAACAATAGCCAGTACCACTCTCCAGATATGTGAGAGTGAACTTTCAGATGATTTCAGGCCCTAACCTACTGCCAGCCTTCACATCGTCTCAGCTGAGGTCATAGACATTGTGGAGTAGAAATAAGCCATCTGTGATGTGCCATATTCATATTCTGACACATAGAATTTTAAATAATAGTAAAATGGTTATTATTTTATGCTACCAAGTTTGATTTGTTATCCAGGATTAATAATAGTAACTGAAATACCTTCTCTATTGTTTTTTAAACTTCTCTCTCCTCACTTGGAGCATGTAATCTTACCATCAACTTCAGAGCAAATAGAAATGATCAGATGAGAATGCCTTTTTATTTTCACTAACAAACATACTAACTTACCTGTATATACACTCATTCTGTTCTTCTTTTTGTCTGCTATTTTAGAAGAGTAGTTTATCCTACTTAAGGCTAATAATCTCTACTTGTTCTATGTAACCTGTCCCATCTTGCCAATAAACTAGAAAGCGTTACTATCTCTTCTGTTATATTTTGACCTCTTCCCTTTGAAGTGGACCTGCTCCATTTCAAAAAGTATTGAGGTATAATTGAAGTAGATAAACCCAGATATGAAAATGTAAAAATTGATTGGTTTTGACTTATGCATTCACCTGAGAAACCATCACCACAATCAAGACAGTGAATATTTAACCCCAAAAGTTTCCTAATGCCCATTTGCAGCCCATCCCATACTTTTCAAGCAACCACTGAACTTCTTTCTGTCACTCAATGTGTAAGTTTTAGAAGTTTATATAAAGGGAATCATGCAGTAGGTACTCTTACCTGGGCTCTTTTATTTAGCATATTGATTTTCAGATTCATTCATGTGATTGCAAGTATCAGTTGCTGTTTACTTTTTATTGCGAGTAGCATGTGAGTAGTATGCCATTGTATAGCTAGTTTCTGATTTATATTCACTTGTTGATGGGCTTTTGTGTTGTTTCTAGTTTTTTTAATTTTAAATATATGTAGCATTATATATATGTGTGTGTTTAGATATATAATCATATATTTGTGGAGATATATATATATATACACACACACACACACAACATCTAGGTAGTATGATAAATACACACACATATACAAGTCTGGTTATGGGTTTTCTATTTAGTTTCAATAGGATATTTATCATTCTCTGTGCTAATACCATGTTTTACTTTAATAAGACAAGTTCCCTGTCTTTAATTAAATACTTCAAAATAGAGCTATTTTTGCCTAAAAGACACTACTTTATCTCCTCAATTTATAAATCTCTGGTTGGTTAAGCATTTCTTCCAATGACTAAGCCAACTTTGTCCTTGACACATCATAAGCCTGTTTCTCAAGGCTAATATTCTTCATGAAGAATAGGCATTAGTTATGTCAGCTTGCTAGTATTAGATTCATTTGCAGTAAATTTTGTTGAGAACAAGCTAAAAATATTTATAGTTTTTATTTATATTTTCTTTCTATTTTATTATATGGTCAGGATATTTTACTGGCTAAGCTCTCCATTCTCAGTGTCAGTGGACTGGCACAATGACATGTTGTGGTCTGTTCTGCAGTGTGTAGCAAAACCATTTCTTGTCCTAACACTTGCTGAAATTATGCCAAATATTTTATCTTAATTATTAATGATATAAGGCTAGTGGATCCAAGAATTCTGGCCTTCTAGACCACCATTATCTCTCCTTATTCACAAAAAGATTCCCAAGGAAGGAGTTTCTCTATGTATAATATGGTTTGGCTCTGTGTCCCCACCCAAATCTCATGTTGAATTGTGATCCCACGTATTGGAGGTAGGGCCTGGTGGGAGGTGACTGGATCATGGGGACAGATTCTGCCCTTGCTGTTCTAACGATAGTGAGTGAGTTCTCACAAGATCTGGTTGTTTGAAAGTGTGTAGCATTTCCCCCTTTACTCTCTCTCCTTCTCTGTCATGGTAAGATATGCTTGCTTCTCCTTCACCTTCTGCCATGATTTTAAGTTTCCTGAGGCCTTCCAGCCCTGCTTCCTGTACAGCCTGCAGAACTGTGAGTCAATTAAACCTCGTTTCTTCGTAAATTACCCAGTCTCAGATAGTTCTTTAGAGTAGTGTTGGAGTGGACTACTAAAAGATACAAGGAACAATGTCAATGTCAAATGGGAGCTTCTCATTGTAACCTAGTTCACTTGGCTTGGAAGACAAGGGCAACCCAAAAGGCTATTGGAGGGAAGTCTGTAGCTCTATCAGACAAAATTCTAAGACAACATGGAGGAGTAAGAGTCAGAGTGGGAGAGAGCGGTACAGGACATATGAAAAAGAATGCTGAATTTCCCATAAGAAAAAAGACATTCTGGCTGCAAAGGATGAAGCAGAGACAAGTGGGAGAAATAAATAGACATATTCTGGGGATTAGTTCCTGGAACTTTTATCTCCTCTGCAGTTTAGATACAAGACAGGAAGAATGCGAGAGAGCCGTTATTATGTGCTCCATCTTTTAATGTACTGTAACCTCTTGGTTGTAGTATGGCTCAGTATGAGTTTTGGAATCTGACAGGTCAGTTTCATGTGCACCCCTTTTGGTGAGAAGTGAGGTAGAAAGAGATGTTGAACAAGGACATAGATTTTTGTTTTTCCCCTATTCTGGAAACAGTTGGCATAAGTTACAGAAGCTTAATATAGATTCCAGGTTACTGATGTATTAAGAGAACTGAGTATTTAATATGTCAGAGAGGAGATAAGGACTGATGAAAATGTTTCAGAGAAGATGGTAATTTTGAGCAGTGTGAAATAGGAATATAATTTAGGCCCCCTTCTTATTATCCAGCACCTTAGTAAATTACTTGAATTATTTCTGGATTGGTTTGATGCACACCTTCCTGCTATTGTAAATGGAAAGATGATTCTTCTTCTTCCCTACTTAGTATGTTATATTGTCACTAGGAATAATCTCAATAGATAATTGATTGTCATTCAATAATTATCAAAAACTGTTGCTAGGAATAACCTGAACAGATAATTGATTGTTACTTAATAATTGTCAAAAATTTTGGCTTGAGCTCAACTGTCCTACTCCAAAAGCATCATTTTTGGCCATATTCTTCATTACATAATTAACTTATATGTAACACTCTTACAGAGCAGGTCAAATCATTCATTTACCTCACAATATATTTTACAACTAAATGATTTTTAAGGATTTGCTAAAAAGCTGTTGTGCATAAATAAGATCCTATATGGGTTTTATTGAGATTTTATTAAGGCAATAGTGGCATAATGTTAATGACTAGTAAAATTTTTTTCATAAAATTACTTTGGTTATGCTTTGTGGTGGGGAACACTGCACATCATTTAATCTATGTGCTGGAATAGACCAGAACTTTTTTCAAAGGAAAAGCTTTACCCTATCTGCAGATACCTATGCATCACACCTCCACATGAAGTTGGGGCCGCCATGTTTTCCTGCACACAGTAAACGCATTTTCCTAGGAGGATGACAACAATATCAAACTTTCCATATGTTGAAAGTTGAAAATTATGGCTCGTCTCTCAATTGATAGCCTTAAATATTTGTACTCAGTTTCAGAGAATACAAATTTAAAATCTGTCTCTCAATTATTTTCCAAAAACCTAGTCATTTACCTATGTTTGTATCTCCTTTTAAGCTTTATATATCTTTCAGTGCCCTAAACTACATTCTTGAATTCAGTCAGACCTTTAGAAACCAGCTTACCTGGACTACATCGTTGTTCCCTTTTTAAGAAATCCACCAAAAACCAACACATTTCTCCATTATCTCAAGCTATGCTTTTCCTCAGAATTAATTCTTTTTTATCATATAGGTACTGTGAGTGTATTTCACTTTTGGCTTCAGTCTGGGAGGCTCAAAATTATATTTGTTAGCCAGCTTTAACAATTGAATAGGACTTGTGGTCTGACTTTTGAATACTTATCCTGACTCTCTATCTTTCCATTCTGATGTTCCACTGTTTTCTAATTTTTCATTTTTAAAATTTAATATTCTTATATTGTATGCATCCATGACCATGTCTAAAAGTACCAAAGTAAAAGCCATTTTTAGGAACGAAGTATGCATTCTAGTAGCTTTGTCTTCAACTTGGAGGCCACATTAGATATTAAAAAATAATAACAACATAAAAGAAAACCTTTGCACTTCTCTTAAATATGACACATACCTCATAGGTAACATGCCTTCTGAGTTGGAGGAGAAGCACTCAAATAGTTGATACTTCAGTTGTTTCTCATTGCCTTGCAAAATATCAATATTGTTCCTTTGACTAAAACATTTTAGAAAATCAGTGGAGAAATTTAATGAGTTTTACTAATTATTCGATTAATATTTCTTTTCAATACAGCACTCCATTTCTCCTTCACCTCTCCTGCTCCTTGGGAGCAGAACACAGACCCATAGTATATGTTTAGGACTTATCGCTCTCCTTATAGCATGTATGGGCATACACTAGTCCCTCATTAAGGACTTTCCTCTCTAAACTTTGAACTTATTTAAAATTGTGGAATTCCAGAGCCTTGCTTTTCTTATACGCTTTTTTTTTTTTTTGAGAACTGTGCTCTCTCCACCTTCATATTTTTCACTTGATGCCTAACCCTAATTTTGAATGAATACCTGGAGGGCTACTCACTAATGATTTTTCATGCTAACTATAAATGTGCTCTTTGACCTGTGGAATGTCATTTTATGGCTGCTTTACCATGTCTTTGTGACTTTGCACTCATGTAGCCTGAAAGTGAACTAAATTGTGTGTGTGAGGAAGGTGTGAACTTATCAGTATAATTATCCCAATTTTCAGGCTGTATAGTATGGAGCCCTCTTGTTGTGATAAAGCAGTGACGATGAAAAAGATGGAATGTGCTCTGGGTTTTAGGAACTCAGGAAACTTTATTGATCCTATAATGCTTCCAAGCTTGACCAAGGGAAGGGAAGTTTCTACAAAGCTATTGAAGATAAGCCTTTGGAGATGACCATATATAGTTTCTCCAGTTGATTCTCAATTTCGTACAACCCTCACTTTCATCCCAACCTACCAGTTTACACCACAAAGTGAACTACCAGCACCACTTGTTAATTCAACAAATATTTATTTGGTGCTTATTATGGGCAAAGTATCATGCAAAGCACTTAATAAATATTAACAAAGAAGGTAGGAAGATTGGTTCCATTTCTAGGGTTTTTACCTTATTTTTTGAAATTCTAAGAATTATACTATTACCTGTTAAGCCAACATCTCCATCCATTTCAGCCTTCTCATCCCTCACCAACTTACCAACTTACGTATTTTCTCACCTCTATTTTAGCTATCACTGGGATGTTCACAGATTCTTAACAATTAGAGAATGACCTTGTCTTTCTGGAAATTAGAAAAAATTTACTGTGTGTGGGAGAGTTATACTGCATCATGGAAGCTTTCAAGTGGGAAAATATAAGGAGATAACACATATTTAGTTATATATATATTATAGTTTATGTAACATATATATCCCATATATTATATTATATAATATATATTATGTTGTTTTGATTTGCATTTCTCTGATGATCAGTGATGCTGAGCACCTTTTCATATGCCTGTTTGACACTTGTATGTCTTTTGAGAAACGTCTATTCAGATCTTTTGCCCGTTTTTTAATCACATTATTAGATTTTTTTCTGTAGAGTTGAGTTCTTTATATATTCTGGTTATTAATACCTTGTCAGATGGGTAGTTTGCAAATATTTTATCTTATTCTGTGGGTTGTCTCTTCACTTTGTTGATTGTTTCCTTTGATATGCAGAAGCTTTTTAACTTGATATGATCCCATTTGTCCATTTCTGCTTTGGTTGCCAGTGCTTGTGGGGTATTACTCCAGAAATCTTTGCCCAGACCAATGTCCTGGAGATTTTCCTCAATATTTTCTTTCAGGAGTTTTGTAGTTTGAGGTCTTAGATGTACATCTTTAATTCATTTTTATTTAATTTTTGTATATGGCAAGAGATAGGGGCCTAGTTTCTTCTGCATAAGAATATCAAGTTTTCCCAGTGCTATTTATTGAAGAAACTGTCTTTTCCCCAACGTATGTTGTTGGCACCTTTGTAAAAAATGAGTTCACGGTAGGTGTATGAATTTGTTTCAGGGTTCTCTACTCGGTTCCATTGATCTATGTGTCTGTTTTTATGACAGTGCCATGCTGTTTTGTTTACTGTAGCTCTGTAGTATAATTTGAAGTCAGGTAATGTGATTTCTCTGGTTTTGTTCTTTTTTGTTCAGGATAGCTTTGGCTATTCTGGTGGGGTTTTTTTTTGTTTTTGTTTTGTGTGTGTGTGTGTGTGTGTGTGTGTGTGTGTGTGATTCCCCATACAAATTGTAGAATTGTTTTTTCTATTCCTGTGAAGAATGTCATTGGTATTTTGATAGAGATTACATTGAATCTGTAGATTACTTTGGGTAGTAGGAGCATTTTAACAATATTGATTCTTCCAATTCATGAACATAGAATATCTTTCCATTTTTTGGTGTCCTCTTTAATTTTTTTCATCAGTGTTTTGTATTTTTCATTGTATAAATCCTTTAGTTCTTTTGTTAATTCCTACATATTTAATTTTATTTGTGGCTACTGTAACATTTGATGTTATAGAATATTTTTACTATATTATTTTTATTTTTCATCAATCATCATGTCTAAAAGTACCAAAGCAGAAAATGTCTAAGAAAATCATTAGTGATACTAGCACTGAGATGGCAGATTCACTAAAAATTTAGTTATAAAATAATGTTTTTTATTTTAATTTTTACTTTTTTTTGCACTCAACCTCCAAGCATGCTTTTTATTTTAACTTTTCTGAAATGTCACCATGACAAAGTATGATAATGAAAGAGCCTTTACATGTCTAATTTTCACAAATAAATTCTAAATGAGTATGTTTCCCCCAAAGTACCTTTTTAGTTAAATATTTCTTACAATGCAAACATTATTCTCAAACTCTTCAAGTGGCTCAAAATTATTTCAGTTGAAGTAAAACGATCAAAAACAAAATGAATTTAGAAAACCCAAGGACAGCTGGCAAATTTTGTCCCCCAGTATAACCAACTGGGTAGCTGTCATGGCTTCATAAGATACATGAACCCTGCTGGAGACAGTGATATCTTAGAAAACAACACAGAAAGTGTTTCTGAAGAATTGCCTCCCATAGTAAGTTTGCTTTCTGACTAAGCAGTGACACAAACAGACCTACTGCAGATGGATAATGGTTGCCTTATAGAGTTTGGCATTAGTCTAGACAAGAGCATTTAGAGTAGATTATGGAAACTGACCTGCCCATTGTCTCATTTTATGTTTGGAAACCCTAAGTTTTCTTGTATTTCTTACTTCACTTCTGAACTGACCTTTGCCTGAAATGGAAGATCCTCTATCATGCAAGACTGGAAGAATTTATTCTGTGTTGCATGTCCTTTGATGTATATTTCAAAGATTTCAGCTATATCCAGTCGTGCTGCGTTTGCTCAGGTGCAATGAAAAACCTCTGTGTTTGGCGTACCCTTGTAGGTGAATTTGTATATTTCCCTTCTCGATAAAACAGGATGTCATGAAATTTAATTCCTGATTAATTCCAAAAGGCCTGCTTCCTCAGGTATGGATTAAAATATATTCTATCCTTGGGATAATTTTGGCTGCCCCAGCAGCTGCCAAATATAAATTAAATGAACTGGATTTTCTGTCCAAGACAAGGCAGGAAATAGGAAATTATCATTGGAGCCCTTAGTATATGTGAAACCAAAGCTGCCCCCAATGGGCTGCGTGAGTTGTGCTGTGTCCTCACTTCAGGAAATAACTAAAATCCTCAAGAAATAATTAAAATCCTTAGTCCCTCCAACACTGCATCGCTTTTAACCACTGATACTATTTATTTGCTGGGCTGTTTTCTTTTTATTCTCAGCATGTTATGACAGTTTGGGCTTGTTTAGCAAGAGGTAGTTATAAGCTGTGGTTTCAGAAATGTTTTCCTAAAAAGATTAGAATGATTAATACTGTAATGTTAACAATTGCTATCTCTTTAGGCTAGGATTATGAGGAATTCTTAGATTTGATATTATTCTCACACGTAAAATGTTATAACTTGCCACGTATATGTATTACAAAGTTTCTTACTAAGGATTGGCATCTGTTGCTGCCAGTAACTATATATAAAGACTTTGAATTTCTGCAACATTAAGTTGTGCTCTTTCTAGGCATAGATAAATTTGTTTCCGCCCTTTAAAATAATGTACTCATAAATTTCTGAATAGACTGTTGTGCATCAGGTGTACATGTCAAAGGTGAATAACATTTATAATCACATATGGTGGGATCTGCATCACTTCGAAAGGATGAAACTTTTGTTGATATACTCAAAGAGAAAGGCCTGATAGTATTATTTTTATGCTGAAGATCCTGAAAAAAACAGGTATAGTTCTGTAGGTGAAATAATTTCTGAAATTCTAATAGTGACTGAAGGAGGGAGATGTAATGTATAGGCACACTCAAGGACACATTTTACAGGGAGAAAATAGACATTTTGCACAAAAATTCAGGTAATAAATGACCAAAAATGAAATTAAATCTATGAAATATTTTAATTCTTTTGTGACTTAATGTAGCCCATAAACTAGTTGCAATTGCACTTTAGTTGAATTGCTGTATAATTTGCCATTTTGCCAAAGTTATTGTAAAAAATGAAAAGAATTTGATATTCTTAATGTTCTACATCAATTCTGAAATGACTTGCAAGCTTTATCTCCTGAAAACAGTAAATTTCAAAGGCAATTGCTATACAGTTATTTCTTAGGTTAATATAGTATTCACATACATATTTCTTATTGGAGATAATTACATTTCATGTGTAATTGTTTTCTTTTTTGTTGTTGCCTGATAATTTCTCAAATCACTTTTCTTTGCTACTGTAGACCAGTGTTTCTTGACCTCAGCACTGATGACATTTTCAGCTGGATAATTCTTTGTTGTTGGGCCTGTCATGTGTAATGCAGAATCTTTAGCAGCATCCATGTTCCTTAACCACACGATGCCAGTGCACCCTTTCCCAAGTGTGGCAACCAAAAATGTCTTCAAACTTTGCCAAATGTCCCCTGGAGGGAAAATTGATCCTGGTTGAGAATCACTGCAGACAAAGCTATAACAACACTTATAATCATAAGTATTTTTTGGTATTTCATCCTCAGTTCTTTGTTTTTGGGGAAAATAATCTGTTATTCATGTCAAAGACAGTGATATATTAAGCCTGCTTTTCCCAGGGTTCAAAAGACTTTGGCTCTGTAAGGCTGAACATCTAAGTTTATAAAACATTTTATTCATGGGCTAGAGTTGCTCAAATACTTTACATTCTAATATCATTAAGAAAACATCACAAGAATGACTGAGAGGAATGGAGTTGTTTTTGATGATGCATTAATAAGGAATGCTATTATCATTATTACTAGAAGCCATTAGTCACTAGTCATGACTTTCATGCAGATATAAAATAAACACATGTCAAAGGTGTTCTTCTACACATTTATTAATGAGGGTACCAGTAAGATGTTAAACTAATCCAAAGAGCATTTGAGAAGCTAGGTATTCATAAGCAATTTAATAAAGGGATATTAGATACAGAACTGGTTAATGTTTTATGAGGGCGATGAATAATAACTTTTGGAGATTTATTTTTTCACCAAACAAATATTATTTGCATCTCTACAAGATAAAAATATGTAAGTTAATATAGAACTTTACTTAGTCTCTCTCTCTCTCTCTCTCTCTCTCCAGTGTGCAACCTCTTCTTTACTTCCTTTTTCTTTTTAAAGGAGGAACAGATTTTTTTTTAAACCATAACTCTCTTCTCATCTCTGAAAAACTCATAGAGTAAATGGTCTACAATCACTTCATTCATTTTCCACACCCTAAAGTCAGGCATCCAACATTTTCGAATTATTAAATATAAGATATCAAGTGTTGGATAATAACAGCAACATTGCTAATATGCTGGGTTTTTTTTTTTGAGACGGAGTCTCGCTCTGTCGCCCAGGCTGGAGTGCAGTGGCGTGATCTCGGCTCACTGCAAGCTTCGCCTCCCGGGATCATGCCGTTCTCCTGCCTCGTTCTCCTGCCTCAGCCTCCTGAGTAGCTGGGACTACAGGAGCCCGCCACCGCGCCTGGCTAATGTTTTGTATTTTTAGTAGAGATGGGGTTTCACCGTGTTAGCCAGGATGGTCTCGATCTCCTGACCTCGTGATCCACCCGCCTTGGCCTCCCAAAGTGCTGGGATTACAGGCGTGAGCCACGGCACCCAGCTAATATGCTGTTTTGTATGTATGTCACACATCACAAGTAAATTCATATGTGTTCTGTATATCCATATATATATATATTTTTTTTTCCATTAGCCTTGGGGGACTTGTGAAATTATTTCATACAATTGTTGGTGACCTAAGGTAAAATTTACTAAGTTAATTATGAAATACACCATACAAAACATTAACATAGTTCCTGAAACATAGATATTTAATAAATATATTAACAATAATAATAATTACAGCATTTTAATAGAGTACTTTAATTAAAATTGTGCTGTGAAAATCTAGAATAACTTTGAAAGTTAAAGTATGAGGTAATTAATCAAGGCATTGCAATCATAGTATTCTGTTTTAAATTTAATTTAAAACATTATCTTCTCAGTTAAGGAAAAGAGGAAAGACAAGAAAAGGAAACAAACCATTTTGATCAATTAGACATCGGATTAAATCAAATAAAAATAAAAATAGATTTGAGGTCTTTGTAAAACAGCATATGTTAAGACCCAAATTCAGAAACCTGTGTTATGCCTGTCTTAAGCTTTGAGTGCCTTGTAATTTTAACATATGACATTGTTTTTAATTTAGTCATGAAAGACAATGAACGTCTTCTTAAATGTGATATCTTTTTGTATTCTTCCTATTCACTGCCTATTCCTTTCCACCAAGGAAGAAAATGAAGATAATAAAACATGCTGAGATAAATCAGTAAAATGTTTTTTACATTTTCATCAGTAATTAAATAAGAAATGTATAGACTTCCCACTGCATGTGTATTCTGACTTCTATAAAGGCTCAGCTTTTCCCATAACTTAAAAAATATAATAAATAAATGGAAGGTGGCCAAATGAGAGTTCCATAAACTGTTTGCCATCTGGCAGTTCCTTTCCACTTTGATCTGATTTACTTCATCTGGTGGTAGAATGTGTCCATCTGAAGATAAATTCACACACAGCTCAGCTATGTAATTATATTACATTTCAGGAAAAACTGTATGTGGTCAAGCTTGTTAAAGATAGTCAGTTTCTATGGAAGTACACACATTTTCAAAGCTGTTGGAAGATTATCAGAAACTGTAGGTGACAAATTCCAGATAGAATTACCCATTCCCTCTCCAAAGCCTGATCTCTGTTTATTTCCCTTGCAATAGGAACCTCTGCAATGCATAATTTTCCCACTTCAATTCATTTAGCCTTTTAGTGGGGCTCCTCTTCATTTTATGTAACACTATTCTTTTGATATTTTTAAGTGCTTCTGTTTAACAGTTCCAAGAATAAAGCAGTTAATTTCCCATTGCATTTTATCTCACTCTAAAATTAAGGTTAGTCATAGAGTTAGGGTTTCGTTTGTCATTTTGCTAAGGAGGCCGGATCATGTGAATGTATTCAGTTTAAATTGCACTTTGATGTCTGGGTTGACATATTTTCTCAGTTAAGACCAGAAATACCTGGCAAGTAAATTAGCTTTCCTGTGACCTTCAGTCTTTTCTTAATCTGTTTGTAGTTTAAGAGGGAATATGAATATGATCTAGCCCCTGGAGACTTTGAATGCAAAGACATTAGCATCTGTAGGCTTTTTGAGATCCCTCCAAGACAGAATTCATTTGGTGGAACATAAACTTGGGGAACTGTATTAGTTACCCATTGCTATGTGACAAATTGGGCCCAAACTCATCAGTTTAAAAACAAGTATTTATTTATTATCTCACAGATCTTGATGGTCAGCAATATGGATATGGCTTAACTAAATGGTTCCAGCTCAGATTCTCTCCCAATGTTTAATTAAGCTGTAGGCTGGAGCTGCAGTCATCTCAAGGCTTACTGAGCTACAAAATTTATTTGTAAGCTCACTCAAGTGATTGTTGTCACGCCTCTGTTCATGCTGGCTTTGGCTGGAGGCTTCAGTTCCTTTCCACATGTGCTTCTCCGTAGGGCTGATCACAACCTGGGAGCTTGCTTTCCCCAGAGTGATATAAGAGAAAGAAAGGAGAGAACAAGAGTATGTCCAAGACAGAAGCCATGTTCTTTATAACCTAATATCAGAAGGGGCATGGCATCACTTCTGCCATATGATATTGGTCACACAGAGTAACCCTTATTCAATATAGAAGGGGACTACACAAGGGCTGTTTCACTCGGCATCAGAGGTATTTCAGCTCTCATTTATTAGAGGCCTACCAAGTGTTTCAGTGAGAAAGTACCTCCACCTTTCCTCCTTATTGTGCTTTCAATCAAAGGTTATTATCTCCATTTAGAAAGTAGAGGCACAGGGTCAAGAACAGGCCTAAGGTCACTGAGCCAGTCAGTAGGTAAAGAGCCCATGCTCCTTTCATTATACTCTCCTTTTCTTATCTTGGGAAACTTCCCTGTCTACTTTTAGACAGTGTTTGGACTTCTGAAAGAAAATGTCAAACTTTTTTTTTTCTAAAGCTTTCTTTGGTTTATTTTTACCTCTCCAGGCACAATCATCACTCCCACAGCAACACTAGCCACCCATTTCCTCACAGTAGAGCGTTTAAAACCTTAAAATAAGACTCAGCCATATAGTAGTTTTTAAATTTTTCGTCTTAATTAAACACATTTTTGAAATCAAATACCGCATTCTCACACCGTGATAGAGACTATGCAAAGAATAGAAAGTATGGATATTATCTTCAAGAAGTTTAAAATATTTAGAGAAATAAAACACAAGAAACATTTACAGCCATTCATCTTTATTTTATTAATCCTAGATTTTTCCCCCTTTGCTTCAACCTATTAAATGTATTTTTAAAGAAAATTGAACATGACTTCTATAGGTCAAGGGATATTGGCCATATGTCTTTTCCCTGAAGCACGAGGGTGGGTGCACTCTGTGGACAAATATAACAAGACAAAACAGATTATAAGTTAAACGTTCAATAATGAGTGGTAAGACAGTTTGAGTTGACAAATTCTTCATACTTGGGCTATGGTTCCTACCTCCAAAATCCATATAGACATTTTTTTTCTTTGAATCTCAATTTGAGCTCGTGATCTTCTCTACCCAGAACTTCAGTCACTACTACCGAGTCTCATTTTGTACACAACTGAAATTACTGTATTTAAGACTTGTTTTATACCCTTATTGTCACAATTACAGTTAGCAATACATTTCAGACAATATTTATAACCCTAACAATTATATTCTTCCTTAAATTTCTTGCCTCTATGTTTATAGTTAACACTATAAAAGTGCTGAATTTTGAGGGCTTTGCTTTTAAACAAATTCTTGTGTTATTTTAATAATAATTTTAAAAGAAAAATATAAGAATTCTAATCTTTTAAATAAAAGCCATTCTATGCAAAAATACTTTTTATTGTCTATTATTATATTAATGTCAAATAATAATTTGGCTATATATACATATATATGTATGTAGATACTGGCATACCTTGTTTAATTGCCACTTGCTTTATGAGCTTTGTAGATACTGCAACTGAGGGTTTGTGACAATTCTGTGTCAAACCACCCAAACCCCTAATACAATACAGACTATAGCCATCACTGCAAAAAGTTCCCTCAGCCCCCTTCCTAGTCAACTTTCTCACAAACTCCTCAGAGACAACCACTGATCTGATTTTGTCTTACTATTTCTGCCTGTTCTAGAACTTCATATCAAATGGGTCATACAATTATCTACTCTTTTGTATAATGCTTCTTTCATTCAGCATAATGTTTTTAAGATTCAGACATATGTTGTTACATGTATGAGTAGTTGGTTCTTTTTTATTCTTAAGTAGTATTTCATCATGTATATTTATGTTTATCTAATTTCTTATTAAGAGCTACCTTGGCTGTTTCCATTTTGGTTTTTGTGAATAAAGTTGTTATGAATACTCTCATGCCAGTATTTTTGTGGACATGTGCTTTCTTTTCTCTTAAGTACCTAGTACTGAAATTGCTTGGTCATAGGGTAGATGTAGGTTTAGTTTTCCAGAAAATGCCAACCATTTCTCCAAAGTGGTTGCATCATTTTTATGAGAGTTGAAGTGATCTACTTTCTTGCCAGTGTTTGTTCTCGTGAGTCTTTAATTTTAGCCATTCTGTTTTGTATGTGTAGTATCACCTTGTGGTTTTAATGTGCATTTCACTGATGGATAAATATATTGAATAGTTTTTAATGTGCTTATTGGCAATGCATATGTCTTACTTTGTGAAGTGTTTTCAAATACTTTGCTGTTATTTTTTGGATTGGTTATATTCTCATTACTGAATTTTGAGTTCTTTTACATTCTGGACAGCAGATATTTGCCCATTAATTTCTCCTTGTATTGAATATGTGTGTATTCATTTTCCTAATGATATATTTTTAGTCAAAGTTTTAAATTTTAATAAAGTCTAATTTATCAATTTTTTTATTTTGTGATTGTTGTTTTCTGTTTCCTGTGTTGCAAAGGTACTCTTTTATGTTTGCTTCTAAATATTTTTATAATCTTGGCTCTTATGTTTAGATCTATGTCCATGTCAAATTAATTTTTGTGGGCAGGGTGTGGTGTCTCACGCCTGTAATCCCAGCACTTTGGGAGGCTGAGGTGGGCAGATCACCTGAGGTCAGGAGTTCGAGACCAGCCTGGCCATGGTGAAACCCCGTCTCTACTAAAAATACAAAAATTAGCCCAGCGTTGTGGCACACGCCTGTAGTCCCAACTACTAGGGAGGCCAAGGCAGGAGGGTCACTTGAACCCGGGAGGTGGAGATTGCAGTGAGCAGAGATCAAACCACTGCACTTCAGCCTGGGCAACAGAGGGAGAAGCTGTGTCAAAAAAAAAATTAATTTTTGTGTATGTAAGGTGTGGGTTAGATTTGATATTTTTAAAAATATGGATATCCATTTATTTCAGGACTCTTTACTGAAAACTCTTTTCTTCCTCCATTAAATTACTTTGGATTCATTGCAGAAACTCAAATGACTTTAGAATTATGAGTCTACTTCTGAGTTCTCTACTTTGTTTCATTGATCTAGTTGTTGATCCTGCCTGTTGATATGTCTTTATTACTCTAGCTTTATAGTAAGCCTGAAAATCAGGTAGTGTAAGTCCTTGAACCTTGTTTATCTTTTAAAATGTGAATATGAGATGTATTTTTTTCATATTTCCATATAAAATTCAGAATCATGTCTTCAGTTTCACAAAAATAACTGAAAATTATCATGGGGATTTCATTGACTTTATAGAGAGGTAATTACATCTTAACAGTATTGAGCCTTCCAACCACTAACATTATATATTTTTTCATGTATTTATGGTTACTTGAATTTCTTTCAGCCATATTTGGTGGTTTTTAGTATAGAGGATTTTTGTGATCTCTCCTAAACCTATTTCTAAATATTGTATGTGTTTTTGCACAATTGTAAGTAGAACTATTTTTCTAATTTCATATTCCAACTGTTAGCTGCAAATATGTAACAATACAACTTATTTTTATATATTAGCCTTGTATCTTCCAAATTTGCTAAATTCATCAATTGGTTTCTAGTTTTTATATTCTATAGATTTTTCTATGTGAACAATTATATCATTTGCATATAGTGATAGTTTTACTTCTTTATATCTGTTTGCTATGCATTTCATTATTTTTTCTTATTTTATTGCAATGGCTACAATTTCAGCACAATGTTGAATAGAAGTTTTGAGAGTGGATATCATTACCTTTTTTCACAACATAGGGGAAAGCATTAATATGTCATCATTAAATAAAATGTTAGCTGTAGATTTTTTATAGATGTCTTAATCAGATTGAGGAGAGGAACTTACTTTCTGTTCCTGGCTTGTCGAGAGGATTTTATTTTTAATCATGAACAGATGCTGAATTTGGTAAAATATTTTTATTCATCTATTGAAATGATCATGAAGCTTTTATTCTTTATAATCTTAATAGAGTGAATCACATTGATTTATTTTTAAGTGTTACATCCATCTGGCATTTCTGGAATAAACCTCACTTGGCATGAAATCTTATCATTTTTATGTATGCTAATATCTTAAAGACTTTTTCTTCCTAAGTTCATGACTGTCATTGGTCCGTAGTTTTCTTTTTGGAATAAATTTGTCATTTTTTAATATTGGGATTATGCTGCCTTCATAAACTGTTTGGAAATTTTTCCCACTTTCCTGTTTTATGAGAATATGTGTAAGATTATTGTTGTTACTTTTAAAAATATTTGAGAAAATTCTTTAGTAAAACTATCTTAGCATAGAGTTTATTCTGTGGAAAAGTTTTAAACTCTGAATTCAATTTCTTGATAGATATACGAATAGATTCTCTGCTTCATCTTTTGTCACTGTTAGTAAGTAGTATATTTGAAGAATCTGTCCATTTCATGTAAGTGTTGAATTTGCAGTGTAAAATTATTCATAATATACTCTTATTATCTAGTTATTTTCTGTAGGATCTGTAGTCATATAAGTCCTTTCAGTTCTGATGTTGTTAATTGCTGTACTCTCCTTTTTTTTTTTCTTTTTAACTTGATCAGACTAGTTAGGGATTCAGAATTTTGTTGATCTTTTCCAATAACCAACCTTTAGGGTTTTAAGCTTTTTCTGTTTGCTTGTTTTCTGTTTTATTATTTTTTTCTGATTTTTGCTGTTTTCTATTTTCTATCTATTTTGAATTTGCTTTGCTCATCTTTTTATAGGTTCTAAAGGTGGAAAATCAGGACATTGAGTTTAATAATTAAATCCTAGAAAATTAAAATAAAATGCTGAAAGATATATGCCTTGATAATGCGAGAGTTAGAATGTGAACATAGGTCTCATAGCTTTTAGTCCAGGGTTCTTTGCACTGAATCATATTGCCCACTTCCTCTTCCCTATTCTTTTCTACAGCATTTTAAGTTACTTAGATGTTTAAGTTTGTTCCAAATACTGTGAAAGGCGAAGAGCACACTTTACTAATTACAAAGGACTCAGTATCATAGTGTTCTCAAAACATGCCTAGCTGATAAATCAGTGCTGCAAGTGATTAGGACTGCCCTACAGCACTGGAAATGCTTTGACTGGTAGGGAATTCTAAAGTGATTCTATAACTTAAAATCTAAAAATATTATCAGATTGGCAGTAATGTTGATAAATTCCTGGCAGTGTTGGGGAAATAAAGTGACTTAAATCAAAGTATCATAAAAAGATATGTAGAAAGAAAAATGGAGCTAAAAGATGTTGAGATTGCAAATTCTGCAGTAATTAACAAGCATTATGCCATCTCTTCATAATTATTCAGAAAAGTTTGTCATGCTTATTATGAGTTAAACTTTATAATTATAGGATGGCCTTTTGCTATGACATTTTCATCAAATTTGCCTGTGGCTTTAGTGTTAAGAATGCTGGATTATATTTAAAAATATATGCTGATATTTTAAAGATTAAGTCAGAATAACAAACTAGTGAGGTTATAGTGATTCTTTTTTATTTTAGGATTAAATGAGATAAATGATGCAAAATGCTTACCACTCTCCTGCCACAATGTAGGCACTCAAGGAATGTTAGTTAATTGCCCCCTTTCGCTTACCATGTAAACAATATTTCTGAGGTTTCAGATTATCCCTAATACAACTCCTTTTGGACTTAGTTTTATAATAGGTACAATATCACTAAGTACAAATTTATTCTGTTTTTGTAACATGTCTGTGTATCATTTAAAGCATAATCATTTTAGCTCTCTTGTTTACAACAAATAAGTTTTAATTATAAGTAGTCATAAATCTACACAATTCTAGCAAGGTTGTTTTTGGTGTTTAAATGAAGTGCTGCAATGTAAGCCTTTATTTCAGGTTTTAGAAAAATTCTTGGTTGTTGATGAATAGTAGAGCTTTTAACCCTTATGAGAAAGTTGCAATGTCCTCTAGGTGATTCTGAAGTTAAAAAAGGTTAAAAGGAAAGAGAGGAAAAGTGTAGAACTAGGAGTAAGTAGAACTCAGTTCAAGGCCTGCTCTGCCATTATCTAGATGTATATGTTTTACTGCAAATTATTTTACCTTTCCTGTATTTCCTCTTGCAAAATCAATTTAAGCATAATTATCAGATCTAAGAATATACCCATCCTTACATGTCAGTGTCATTATAGACAACATGAAAATCTTGAAACATAAGACAGTAATGAGACAGCCAGATGGGAGGGGTTCCCTGGAGAAACTCCAACCAGCCTGCCCACTGAGGCGGAGCCTCAGGAAGTTCATGACATTTGCAGCAGGGAGGAGCCCGGCCTCTCCTTTTCCTGTGTGGAACGTGGGATTCAAATGGCTGGCAGGAAGCTCTCTAGCAGGGGACTCTGGCCTTGTGGAGGATCCCTGTTTTCCCTATCTTTTTCCTTCTCACCCAATAAAACCCTGCTATACTCACC
Organism: Pan paniscus; assembly: GCF_029289425.2. Classification (NCBI taxonomy): domain Eukaryota; kingdom Metazoa; phylum Chordata; class Mammalia; order Primates; family Hominidae; genus Pan; species Pan paniscus. Next base: position 109,445,544 of record NC_073253.2, read on the forward strand.
GTTTAAACCATCTGCGAGCCTAAATTTCCATGGCCGTGGGACGGACAAGAACCCCGTTTTTAGCTGAACTAAGGAAAATTCCTGTAACAGTAATTGATACGTAGAGAAATGAAAGTTGCATTTTATCTGCCAACAAAATTTGCATGATTGCTCAGAATTCAAGGAATTTGACTAATGACAAGGAGGAGCCTTGTCATTAGGACCATCTTAAGAAATGCTCATCAGCTGGTTTGGTTAAAACGTTGGTTGGATCTGGTTGAAAACTATTGTTTTGGAAACAGGCTGAAATATAATGATCATTGGATTGAAGAGACAGTGGGAATTTTGGTTTGTGTGTGATAGTTTAGATGATCTCTGCAGCTGAGACCTTAATTTTTAAAGCAGAATATGTGTACTCTGATTTATGTTGTTCATTTCTCTGCATCTTTCATGTTTCATGTTATTGATTATTCAGTTCCTGGCAAATGTAAGTTTCTTTCCTCTTTCCTTTGAGGAACTGTGAAATGTGTGCAATCTTAAATGTTATTTCTCAGTGGAAAATTACACTTTATTTCTGTGACCAGTATACTAAATAAGTACATATTTGTAAACATTTTTTGGCTCAGAATTTGGTGTCATTAGATAGTCCTGTTAATTTGGGTATAGTATGGCAATCCCCATAAATCTAGATGTAAAATTGTTGAATCATATTTGAAAGTACTTAGGTATTTTCTTATATTAACTCATCAGAAATTGGAATAAAAAGCTGGGAAAAGGTCGCAAAACCCAGAGTAACTGATAGAAAAATGAGGTGCCATTTTCTGGTCAATTTGTGGAAGTAAGGTATTAAATAAATCATTGATATTCCACACATATCAGAGGCTGAATAAAACAGAACTAATAAATTAATTAATAAGGCTGAGCTCAAAAACAAAAGAATGAAATAATCCCAAATACAAGAATTAATTCAAAGTGAGGAAGGTGCCTATGTGCTGAAGTTAGGAGTTTACAAGGATAATCATATTGGTCTTAACTCTTACTATAAACTTTATGATAACAGTTTTGACAGCATAAGTGAAATGGACCATTTATTTGGAAATTATACGTGATAAAAATGGACTTAAGAAGAAATAAACAATAACTTCCAAAGATTAGTAATCAGTTACCATTTTAGCTCCTTGATCATGACACCAGGCTCAGGTGGTATTAAAGAAGATGTTAAATACCCTTCAAAGGAGAGAGGATACATATTTTGTATAAACTGTTAGAAAGAAGATAAAGCTACCCAGCCATTTTTATAAGGCCAATATAACCTTAACACCAAATTTGATGGAATACAGAGATAAAAATCACGAGATAATCTCCCTATGAACATGGTAAAGAAGTCATAAATATAATGTTGGTACATCCACCCCATAAATGGTTCAAATTAAATATATTATCATTAATTAAGGTTTACTTTAGAAACGTAAGAGTGATATAACATTAGAAAAATATATTAATTTGGTCAGTTTTTAATGTTCATAGTTATTAATTTTATCCTAAATGACTGGTTAAGTATTCTAGGTGAGAGACAGATTTGTTATTTGTTACCTTATATTAAATAAGTGCATTGTACCACCCCCACCCCACTTTTGCTGCAGGCCTTACTCCTGGGATGACACAGTTAAAACTAGACAGAAAAAATCTCCTACATGAGTAAACAGACACACTATAGGCAAGAGGTGGAAAACAATAGATGTTCTCTTTTTATTGGTGTGAGAGAGATAATCATCCCTTTTCCTTCCTGAAAGGAGAGAAAAATATTTTTACTCATTTGATGGAAAGTATCCTAGATTCCTGGCCTAACCTTTTGGAATATAAATATCTTTCCAAGGGCTATTAATATGTAAATAGATGGTATCTCTGGCTTTTTTTTTTTTTTTTTGAGATGAAGTTTTACTCTGTCACCTAGGCTGGAGTGCAGTGGTGCAATCTCGGCTCACTGCAAGCTCCGCCTCCCGCGTTCAAGGGATTCTCCTGCCTCAGCCTCCCGAGTAGCTGGGACTACAGGCACCCACCACTGCACCCGGCTAATTTTTTTATATTTTTAGGGGAGATGGGTTTTCACCGTGTTAGCCAGGATGGTCTCAATCTCCTGACCTCATGATCCACCCGCCTCGGCCTCCCAAAGTGCTAGGTTGACAGGCATGAGCCACCATGCCCGGCCCCCTTTCTTTTCTTTTTTTTTTTTTTTTGAGATGGAGTTTGCTCTTGTTGCCCAGGCTGGAGTGCAGTGGTGCAATCTCGGCTCACTGCAACCTCCGCCTCCTGGGTTCAAGCAAGTCTCCTGCCTCAGCCTCCCCAGTAGCTGGGATTACAGGTACTCACCACCACACTCAGCTAATTTTGTATTTTTAGTAGAGATGGGGTTTCTCCATGTTGGTCAGGCTGGTCTTGAACTCCCGACCTCAGGTGGTCCACCCACCTCGGCCTCCCAAAGTGCTGGGATTACAGGCGTGAGCCACTGAGCCCGGCCGTCTCTGGCTTTTAAGACCCAGAGATATCTTCAAGTTTTGGACTTCATACCATTTGAAATGTAAATACTTCAGGAGATAGCACTCCAACCTTCCTGGCACTTTAGGGTTTTAACCTAGCTACCTAATCCTGGCTGTAACTATTTGGGCCTCTTGAGGAGGTAAGAGAAATTTTATTACTCTTTCAGATCAAAACAATTCACTAGACACCTAGAGAGATGGCCACACATTCATTTCTCATTGCATAGTTCCAAGGGCAGTGAAGACAGATATTATCTTTATAATATATATATTTCTGTGTCTCAAAAAGCTAGGGCATTGATAATAAGCCAGTATGAAAATATTAATAGAAGTCTTAGGCAATGCAAAAAAGATAAAAATTATGAAAATACGTAAGATATTTTTTAAAAAGAGGCAAACCTGCTATCATCAGGAGTCTAAACAAAGTGTACAGAACATTCCGAGTTCATACAAATAAATTGTTAAGACTAATAAAAAAATTCAGCAAGCTTTTTGAATGCAAGATTCATATATAAAACTTGGCAGAGTTCTTATGCAATAACTAATTAAAAATGAAATGGTAAGATAAAATCTTTTTCATAATAGTGCCAAAACTATAAATTGGGGAAAAAATGTATAGAAATTGTACAAGTTCATCATGTTGAAAATTGTTATATGAAAAAATATAAAGAAGACTAAAAAAGGAGGTGGTGGGGGATACAACCTGTTCCTGGAGGAGAAATCAGTACTGTAAAATCTGTTTTTCTTAAATCTATGAACTCAGTGCATTTCTGATTCAGATCCCTTGGGAGTTTTTGAGCAATTTGAAAAGTTGATTCCAAACATTATATGAAAAATGAAGGTTCAAGGAATTGAGGAAAATTTTAAGGCAAGGAAAAACTTGCTCTATTAGAAATCAGGAAGTAATACAAAGTTGAATCTTTGGGACAGTGTAGTGTTGGTGATTAGAAAAACATATACTAATAATGGCTGTACTAGGTTCTTCAGAGAAATAGAACCAATAGTGTGTGTGTGTGTGTGTGTGTGTGTGTGTGTGTAAAGATTTATTATAAGAAATTAGCTTACATGATTGTGGAGACTGAGAAGTCCCAGGATCTGCAGTCTGCCAGGCAGAGACCCAGGAGAGTCAATGGTACAAACCCAGTCTGTGTACAAAGGCCTGAGAACAAGGAGAGCTGATGGAGCAAGTTCCAGTTTGAGCACAGGAGGGGATTGATGTCCCAGTTAAAACAGGCAGAAGGAGTTCCCTCTTAGTAAGCCTGTTCTATTTAGATTTTTAATTGATTGGATTGAGGCCACCCACATTAGGGAGGACAATCTGCTTACCAATTAAATGTTAATCTTGTCCAAAAACAGCTTCACAGACATACCCTGTCAAACAGAATAATGTTTGACCAAATGCCTGGGCACCCTGTTGTCCAATCAAATTAACACATAAATACATAAAAGTAACCATCAGAAAAACTAACCCGTATGTTTTACTTACTATATATCAGGCACTATTCCAAGCACTTTGTGTATGTTAGTGTGTTTAATTCTCACAGCATCCTATGAAATAGGTATGATTTTATCTCCAATTTATAAATGAAATGAAGCCACAGTGAAATTAAGAACTTAAACATCTATAGTAGTATAGAGCAGAGAACCCAGAAAGATACGCACACATACATGGGATCTTGGAATGTGATAAAAATAGCATTGCCAGTCAGTAGGGGATAAAGTAGTGTTGGGACAATTGCTTATCCATATTAAAAAGTCAGTGTTTTACCTCATAGCACACACCAAAATAAATTCCAGATGAATTAAAGATCTCAAAGTGAAAAGCAAAAGTTCAAAAACTTAACAAAAGAAAAATAAAATGTAGAAGAATATCTTTATAACATCACAGCAGGGAAGGAATTCTTTAAAACAAGATGAAAAAATAAATTGATAATTTGGCTTCATCAAAATATAAAATATTTGTAGCTACCACACCTTAAATGTTTATTAGGCTTCTGTTCCCTGCCAAGCATTGCTAATCACTTCGACATATCAAGTCAGTTAATCCTCACAAAACAAGCTGAAGATGTGCATACCTTGTTACCCAGCCATTCTGCTTCTAGGTAGATACGTTAGAGAAATGCTTGCATATCTTCACTGCTCTTGTGCTTACAATAACCAAAAATAGAAAGCAACCTAAATTTACCAACAGGAATCAAATTAATGAGTAGATAAATAAGGGGATCTGCATATAATGGAATATTATACATATTTAAAATTACTAAATAATCTACCTGACTCAGCGTAGATATAGCCCCCAAAATAATGAGTTAAAGAAAGCAAGTTGTAGAGCCATATATAGGGTGTAATGCCATTTATTTACATTTATAAGCACAAAAACTATTTAGTATATTGTTTATGAATATGTACATTTTTAAAAGGGTAGGAATATGAAAGAACATTTTAAACAATATATAGTATCTACATAGAACCCACTGTATTCTGTATCTACAATATATGGTATCTTTTGTATCTTTAGTATATTGTTTTCTAAATGAGACTAAACATTAAATTTTAATGTTTGTGAATTCTGGATTATGTGTGCATGGATTTAAAAAATATATCACTATGTTATTTCACTTATAGTTTGAAGTGTTTAATAATAATTGAAATAAGAGAAAAACATTTGTACCGAAGACCAAGAGTGGAATAGTTATGGTACTTCTAAATGCTTGTAGTGATTTTTATTAGATATTGATTGGGGAACGGTTATAGGTTAAGAAGCTGTAATTCTTTATAGCTCCCTTCGACACTCTTGGAACCTAAGGTTATTGACTCTCAAAGTGGACTATTAGACTATTTTTAGGATGAGATTACAAAGCTGAGAACACAGTCCTTGTGAGATTACAGAATGGAGTAGAAATGCTCAAATACATCCATGGTGATGATCCTTGATTCTTTGAGTATGAATATGTCAAAACATAGATGTAAAGAACTTAGAATACCGGCCACACTATAAATTGTATGAATTATTTGTAAATGTGAACTTTATTTTTCACTGGTGTATATAAGGTATAAAGTTTTCATAAGCTTTTGAAGATCAAAAGTGAGAAGCATTTAGAAACTACTGTTAGAGATGTTTTACCTTTCTGCCTGCAGCAATCTGTTGTTTCAGAGGCATTTATTCTTCCACCCAGAGCATTCCCATACCTTATTTATGCTTCAGTGTCTGCCTGCAATAACTGAAGAACCTAAGCACCTAAAAATCAAAAATTATTTATGTAACTCTTCTCTGATGCCCTCCTGTTGCAACTCTGTAGTTTTTGACAAGAGCCATTCACAAGTAAGAGGTCTCCTTGCAACCAGAAGGAAGCTTGTATGTAGCATAAGGCATGTGGGAAGAAGTGGTTCGTTTAAGTAATAAAAAAATTATAATTTAAGTCATAAACATTTACAAATCAAACAGAGCTGGGGCTATGGATGATCTGTGTTTAGCATTGGGCCAGTACAGCAGTCATAGCACTGGAATGTTAGTTCCAGATCCCAAGCTACAAGGTAAACCACACTGGACATGCTGCTAACTAAGAATGGTAAGGGATTAGGCATTGTGATAGAAAGACCATATTATGTGAATTTAGTGGGGGTAATTATGGCCTTGGAACCCTGCATTTCCATATGAAAAAGGCAGACAATGTATTTCCCTGGAAAAGCTATCCAGATGGGTCACCAGAAGCTTCCTTTGAGCCATTCACCATGACCCAGAAGCTGGCCTTAGGAAATCCAGGCTGAGAAACCAAATTGGTTTATTAATGTGGTAAGATTGGATCTCCCTTTCAGGAACAGACTGACATTTAACTAAGTTCACAGAGACTAATGAGTACAATCCAGAATGTAGGCTATTGATTGACCAGCATAGAGGCTCGTGGAGAAAAGTTTATTAGCCAAACAAATCATAATGCTCTGTCTACTTAGCCAAGATGTGCATTTTTAGGACATTGTTCTAATGGACATTGCCAGCTTTTCTTTTTGAATTGATTTATTGAGGCTTCCATTTTTGACAAATTCTATTATATTTACATTACTAAATGATACTCACATTCCGTGTCTGCCTCCTTGAGGGCTTACCCACATCACGTGACTTTTAATGTTTTGGCTGCTCTCTTATGCTTCAGTGACACATGATGAGCTGTCTCTTGTTTTACTTCTCCAAATGATAAATCACAGTGACTTAGAGTTTGCTAGTATAACTCTGAGTACATCGAACCTTATTTCCAAGTACTTAGGGACTATTGACTCCCTATGTATGTATGGACAACATTAGCTTTTCCTTTCTTTTTTCTTGTTATTGTTTGAGAGCTTCAGCTGGCAATGGAAGTACTACTTCTCTTCTGTTTCTCTGAGGAAGATTTCATGGGGTAGCTGGATTAAAGATGCCTCAGGGTCATCAAGAATATGAATGTAAGACCTTATGCTTTTGAGAGGTTCACCAAAAAGTATCATCTTCGGGAGTCCCTGAAAGGAGAAGGTTCTTGTAGCTACTGTGCACGGTCATATGTCGACCTGGAAATAATCTTTGTATGGCTCAGGGAGGTCCTTGAATGCTTATGTCATGAGCCATGAAATGTAAAGAACTCAAATCCTATATTCTTCCCATAGTAGATATGTATTTTTAGTGGTTGTTTTATCTGAAGCTACAAAACTGAGCTACAAAATCCTCTAAGCTTCTGCTGTGGGCTGTTCTACTTTTTGCCCCCAGCCTTCCTCTTCATGTCTTCTGTCTCAATCCCCATTTCTTAGAAATTCTCTCTTCACATCTCTTTTTATTGCCAACTGATTGTCCAGATGTTTTATTAACTAACTGTGCCCATTGGATTAGAGTTGCCATATTTAGCAAATATAAACACAAAAAGGCTACAAATTTAGCAAATAAAAATACGTCCCTGAAATATTTGGGACATACTTATACTAGTAAAATATGTTTGTTGTTTATCTGAAATTCAAATTTAGCTGCATATCTTGTCTTTATCTAGCAACCCTATTTTGGATCCTTCCCCCTTCATCCAGCTCTTCAAATGTCTCCCCTGCATGACTGAGTTTTCTGAGATTCTGTGCTTCAACTCAGCTCAGCATCTGGCCTTTTGATTTCCTGGATGGGGAACTGGACTCATTTTACTCCAGTCATGCTTTATGTTGTGCTCTAACATGAATTGTCTCTGGGCAAATAGAAACAGGTTATACAGAACATATTCTGAGTACTGAGGCTGAAACACTCGGTGCCTGTGCTCAATCCTTACTGTTTCCTCTTGCTCCAAAGTCGTCAACGCACACCTCTCCTCAGAGTGAGAGTCCAAGCCTTCAGACAGATAATTGTGTTCTAACATAACAACATAACAAGGCAATCCTTTAGTTAGTGCTATTCAGATTCTTCTCAACTCAATCTGGATGAATAAAGGAGTTACATAATGCAGGTTCAGATTCTTCTAAACCAAAGCTGTAACCAAGGAAGTTTCTTCAGAAATTTGTGTCATTGATTTTTGTTTTTGTCTACAGTGAAGGAAAATGAGCTTATTCTATTAAAGTTTGCACACATCAGTTCCTAAATGTTGAAAACCTAATTCCCTTTCTAGCATCAGAACTTTCTGTTTCAGATCTGCCCCTATCCTAGGATTCAAGCTATAGAAACTTAGAAATGAGAGAAGAGATCTTGTTTTAAGGAGTGAGTGCAGCATGTAAGTGTGTGTTTTTATTTTCTTTTAAAAATTTTAAACAGCTCTATTGAGATATAATTCACATGCTGTACAATTTACCCGTTTAATGTGAAAATTCAGTGTTTTTAATTATATCCATAAGATTGTATAACCATCACCACAATATAATTTTAGAGCATTTTCATCTTGACTGAAATAAACCTGAATCCATTAGCAGTCACTCCTCATATCTCCCCTTCATCCTATTCATCACTTCATCTGTTGATAGTCACTTAGGTTTTTTCTACTTTTTAGTTTGTATGAATAATATTACATACAATATTATTCATAGTACAATAATACTATGAGGATTCATGCATGAGTTTTTGTGTAGACATATGTTTGCATTTCTCTTGGCTTGATATCTAGTGGTGAAATGGCTGAGTTTTATAGTAACTATCTGTTTAATCGTTTGAAGAAATGCTAAACTGTTGCCCAAAATGAACGCATCATTTTACATTCCCACCAGCAATGTATAAAGATTCCAATTTCTCCACATTTTGCCTACCCTTAATGTTGTCTGTCTTTTTTATTATAGCCATCCTAGTGGAGTGAAGTGGTATCTCATTGTAATTTTGATTTGCATTTCTCTGATGGCTAATGATGTTGAACATCATTTTGTGTGCTTAATGCATATTTGTGTATCTTTTTTGGAGAAATGTCTATTCAGATTCTTTGCCTATTTTTAAATTGGATTATTTGTCTTTTTATTATTGAGTGGTAAGGGTTTGTTACGTATTCTGAATGTAAGTCCTTTAGCACAAATATTCTTTGAAAATGTTTTCTCCTATTCAGTAGATTGTCTTTTCAATTTATTGATGTTATTATTTGCAGCATAAACATTTTTAATTTTGATGTTTTTTTCTTGTCACTTGTACTTTTAGTGTCACATCTAAGAAATCATTGCCTAAACAACTGTATTGTAGATTTACTCCTGTGTGTCTTCTAAGAGTTTTATAATTTTAGCTCTTACATTTAGGTCTAGGATCAATTTTGAATTAATTTGGGGGTATGGCATGAGAAAGGGCCTTGATTTAATTTTTTTTTTTTTTTTTGCATGTGGCTCTCTGATTCTCCCAGTGCCATCTGTTGAGAAGACTATTGTTTCCCCATTCAATTGTCTTGGCACCATTGTGCAAAATTAATGGACTATAGTGTAAAGGTTTTGTTGTGGATTCTTAATTCTGTTCCATTGATCTATAAGTCTATCCTTGTGCCAGTGCCACACTGTATTAATTACTGTAGCTGAGTAGTAAATTTTGAAATAAAAAAGTGTGAGTCTTCCAACTTTGTTCTTGTTTTTAAAGATTGTTTTGGCTCTTCACAGTTGCATTTACGTATGAATTTTAAGATCAGTGTGATTTCTGCCAAAAAAAAAGCCAGCTAGAATTTTAATAGAGATTGATTGACTTTGTAAATCGATTTGAGGAGTATTGCCAACTGAACAATATTTTATTTTCTGAACTATGGATGTGAAATGTCTTTCAATTTATTTGGATTTTATTTAATTTCTTTTAACAATATTTGTAGTTTTAAGGCTGTGTCTTAAACATTCTTTATAAGATGTGTATACCTAAATATTTTACTCTTTTTGATGTTATTGTAAATGAAATTTTCTTAATTTTCAGATTTTCCATTGCTAGTGTATAGAAATTCAATAGATTTTTACATATTTATCTTTTATCCTTGAACTTTGCTGAACTTTTTAATTCATTCTAATAGTCTTTTATTTATATTACTTAGGATTTTCTATATACAAAATTATGTCACCTATGAAGAGAGATAGTTTTACTTTTTCATTTTCAATCTGGATGCCTTTTATATCTTTTTATTGGCTAATTACTATGTCTTGCACCTCCAGTAACAGGATGAATGGTCACAGTGAGAGCAGACATCCTTGTCTTGTTCCTAATTTTAGAAGACAAGCAAGCATTCATTAAATTTTTCACCATTAAATATGATATTAGCTATAGGTTTTTTGTAGATGCCTTATATCAGATTAAGTTTCTTCCTGTTCCTGGTTTCTTGAGAGGTTTATTATGAGTGAGTGTTGGATTTTATGAAATGCCTTTTGGCTCTTATATTTAGGTCTGTTGTCAATTTTGAATTAGTTTTTTGATATGGTGTGAGAGAGGTCCTTAATTTAATTTTTCTGCATGTGGGTATGGAGTTCTCTCAGTACCATTTGTTGAAAAGACTATTCTTTCCCAATTCAATTGTCTTGGCACCCTTGTGAAAAATCAGTTGAATATAAATATAAGCCTTTATTGTGATCATAGTTTTTGCCCTCTATTCTATTAATATAATATATTACATTAATTGACTTCCAGATGTTAAACCACTGTTGCATTCCTGAGATAATTCCCACTTGGCCATGGTGTATACTGGTTTTTTTTTATGTATGTTTCTGGATTCACTTTGTTAGTATTTTGTTTCAAATTTTAACATCTGTGTTCATAAGGGATATTGTTCTATACTTTTTATTTCTTGTGATATCTTTTATATCAGGATAATACCAACATCATAGAATAATTTGGGAAGTGTTCCCATCTTCTGTTTTTTGGAAGAGTTTGTAAAGGATTGGTATTAATTCTTTTTTGAATGTTTAGTGAAATTCACCAACAGGGCCTGGACTTTTCTTTGTGGGAAGTTTTAAATTTACTAATTCTTTTTATCCATTTTTGGCTTGTTGAGATTTTCTCTTTTTTCTTGAGTCAGATTGGGTAATTTGTATCTTTCTAGGAATTTGTTCATTTCATCTAAGTTATCTAATTTGTTGGTATATAATTATTCATAGTATTTCCTTATAATCCTTCTTGTTTCTGTAAGGTTGGTAGCAATATTCTGATTTTAGCAACTTACATCTACTTTGTTTTTTTCTTTATCATCATTTCATCAAAATATTTGTCCAGTTTGTTGATCTTTTCAAAGTACTAACTTTTGGTTTTATTGGTGTTCTCTATTGCATTTTTATTCGCTATTTTATTTATTTCTGTTGTATTCTGTATTATTTCCTTCTTTCTGCTTGCTTTGTGTTTATTTTGTTCTTGTTTTTCTAGTTTCTTAAGATAAAAGGTGAGGTTATTGATTGAGATCTTTGTCAATTTCTAATAGAAGCATTTACAGTTATAAATTTCACTTTAAGCACAGACTTAGCTGTACCCCATAGTTTTGTTTCATTGTGTTTTCATTTTCATTCATTCTGAAATATCTTCTAATATCCCTTATGATTCCTTCTTTGACCAGTTGGGTAAGTTTGCTTATTTTCAGGTATTTGTCTATTCCAAAATTTCCTTCAGTCGTTAATACCTAATTTAATTCTGATGTGGTTTGATAGCATACTTTCTGTTATTCTAATTATTTTAAATTATTGAGGCTTGTTTTATGGCTTAGCATATTGGCTATCCTAAGAATGTTCCTTGTGTGCTTGAGAAGAGTGTGTATTCTGTTGTTTAATGGGATGTTCTAGACATATTTGTTAGTTCTAGTTGGTTTATAGAATTGTTCAAGTCTTCTCTCTCCTTGTTAGTTTTCTGTCAAGTTGTTCTTCCCATTTTTGCAAGTGCAGTATTGAAGTCTCCAATGATCATTGTTGAATTGCCCAGTTCTCCCTTCTTCAGTTTTGCTTCTTCTCACCTTGCGCCTCTCATTGTGGAAATTGTGTCCAATGAGTTAGTGGGGACAGGGGTAATCAGGGCCCCAGTATTCTCAGCTTGCAGCTTCTGGGGTAGAGCTTCCTCCTTACAAATGGCAGTGGGTGACTACAAAGGCAGTCTTTTTGGTCTCACCTGCCTGGAATAAGAGTGGCTGCAACATGAGGCTGGGAGGCAGAATAGGGGCGGGAATGAGAAATGCCAGCAGCCTGCTCCTCCTAGGATGAAACCATAGTTTCAAACGGGCTGCTGAAGGAAAAAGGAGCTCCTACCTTCTTGACTGAACATGTTTCAGGAATAGCTTCCCAGGAACCGGGAAGTGGATGTAATGGGCCAGGTCACGGCTCAAATGCCATAGATTCTTACTTTTCTTACTGATATTTAATAGGTTTTCTTGAATGAATATTGTTACATTTGCTGTATGCATTTAGGACAATTTCCAGGGAATATGAATGATTAATGATCTTTTAAGATAATTTTTGTGAATTAAATTGTTGTTTTGTTGGGGAGAGGCTGTGCCGAGCTCCTTATTTCTTCGTTCTCAAAGTCCTGCTCCTCCCCCCACTTTTTAAGATTCTAAAATACTATGAATTTTTTAAAATAAATAGTTTATTCTCTGTAGGATCTATATCTGCCATTTGTTAGTCCATTAACACAGATGGTTTCATTCAGATTTATGTTGAGTCTGATAAATATCTTAGATAACACTTTAACCTGCTCTGGCTCCTATATAATATTTATGGCTGAGTAGTATTCCATTTTATATATATATGTTAAAAATAATGGCAAATACTAGGATTACTTTTGCACCAATCTCATATATATATGTGTATATATACATATATGTGTATATATACATATATACATATATACGTATATATGTATATATATCCATACATACGTATATGTGTATATATATCCATACATATACATATATATGTATATATGTATGGATATATATACACATATACGTATATATGTGTATATATATGTGTTTACATATATATACGTATATATATATATACACACACACACATTTTCTTTATTCAATCCTCCTTTGATACACATTTAAGTTAATTCTGTATCTTTGCTATTGTGAATAGTGCTGTGATACACATACGTGTATAGGTATCATTTAAATACATGATTTCTTTCTGGGTACATACCCAGTAGTTGGAATGCTGAATCGAGTAGTATTGCTTTTTTAAGATTTTTTAAATTTCTATTTTTGTTTTTTAGTTTTTAGTTTTTAAATACATGCTGTTTAATTTCCATGTATTTGTATAGTCTTGGGAGTTCCTCTTGGTATTTATTTCTAGCTTTTTTCCGCTGTGGTCTGAGAAGATACTTGATATGATTTTGATTTATTAAAATGTGTTAAGACTTGTTTTGTAGCCTAACATGTGGTCTGTCTTGAAAAATGTTCCATGTGCTTATGAAAACAGTGCATATTCTGTAATTATTGCATAGAATGTTCTGTAAATGTCTGTTAAGTCCATTTGGTCTAAAATCCAATGTAAGTTCAATGTTTCCTTGTTAATTTTTTGTCTTGATGATCTGTCTAGTGCTATGAGTGGGGTGTTAAAGTCCCCTATTATTATTGTATTGTTGTCTATTTCTTTAGGTCTAGTAGTATTTGTTTCATGAATTTGGATGCTTTGATGTTGGGTGCATAGATATATATAGGATTGTTATATTCACTTGCTGAATCGATCCTTTATCATTGCATAATGACCTTTGTCATTTTTACTATTTTTGACTTAAAGTTTGATTTGTCTGATATAACTAGAGTGACTCTTGATCACTTTGGTGTTCCATTTGAGTGTAATGTCTTTTTCTATCCATGTACTTTCCATCTATATGTGTCTTTATGGATAAGGTGAGTTTCTTGAAGCAGCATATAATTGATTCATGTTTTTATCCATTCTGCCAATCTGTATCTTTTAAATGAAGCATTTAATCCATTTACCTTCAAGGTTAATATTGATATATGAGGCTTTGTTCCTGTCATATTATTGATTGTTTTCAAGTTGTTTCATAAATTATTTGTTTCCGTCTTTTTCACTGTCTTTTTGTTTTTTGTGATTTGATGAAAATTCTGTCATGTCCCCATTTGATTTCTTTCTCATCCTCGTTGTGTGATTGTTTTATATGAATTTTGGGTTTTATGTTTTCATGTGGCTTTTATTATGGTAAATATTGACCTTTCATTCCCATGTTTAAGACTCCTTTAGACATTTCCTGTAGGACCAGTTTTCTGGTGACAAAATCCCTCAGCATTTTCTTGTCTGGGAAGGACTTTATTTCTCCATTAATATGAAGTTTATTCTGGCAGTATACAAAATTCTTGGCAGATAATTTTTTTCTATTAGCACTTTGAAAGTGCCATCTCATTCTCTTTGAGCCTGTAAAGTTTCTGCTGAAAGTTTCCTGTTAGTCTAACTAACAGGGTTTTCTTTATAGGTGACTAGATGTTTTTCTCTTGCTAATTTTCAAATTCTTTCTTTCACTTTGACTTTAGATATTCTGAACTCTATATGCTGTGGTGAGGACCTTTTTACAATGTGTTTGTCTGAAAATTGCTGTGCCTCCTCTATCTTGATGTCTAACTCTCTTGATAGACAGGGAATTTTCATTGATTATTTTCTTAGATATATATTCTAAACTATTTGATCTCTTTCTTTCTCCTTGGAATGTAAGTTTGGTCACTTTATGTAGTCCCAGATGTCTCAAAGGATTTGTTCATTTTTTAAAATACTTTTTTTTTTATTTTTGTCTGGCTGGATTGTGTCAAAAGACCTGTCTTCTTCAAGTTCTGAGATTGTTTCTTCCACTTGGTCTAGTATATTGTTGAAGCTGTCAAATGTGTTTTGTATTTCCCCTCAATGAATTTTTTACTTTCAGAATTTCTGCTTTTTTTTTCTTTTCTCTAAGATATCTGTCTCTTTGGTAAGTTTCTCATTCGCATCCTGGATTGATTTTCCTAATTTCTTTATATCGTTTTTCTGATTTCTCTTGCATCTCACTGAGCTTCTTTAAGATCACGATTATGAGTTTTTTTACCTGGCATTTTGTGGAATACTTTTTGACTGGAATCTGTTGCTGGACAATTGTTGTGGTCCTTTGATGGTATCATATTTCCTTGCTTTTTCATGTTTCTGTGACCTTATGTTGATGTTCGTGCATCTGGTATAGCTGTCACTCGTTCCATTTTTTTTTTCAAATTGCTTTAGTAGGGATAATTTTTTTCCTGAGGATGTATATATCTGTTGTTGAGTAAGACACTTTGGCTTTGATTTTGGATAGTTGCAGTAGTGTGATATTTGCGTGACTTCTTTGGCAGTGGTCAGTGGTCTCTGTGATTTCCTTGGTGGTTTAGAAAATGGTTATTAGTTCAGCTTGTGGTGAAATTCAGCTGGGGACTTCGATGTCAAGTGAGCCAGTCTTTGGGCTCCAGTGGTGGCAGTAGTGGTGTGAGTATGCCTGTTTTTAGGCTCAGAGAAGCTTACACTGCCTCCCATGTTAGTGGGTACTAGAGAGCTAATTCCTGACCCTCCAGGTGACTTGCTTAAGAGCTTGTAGTGGGAGTGGTGGACCCTGTGTGTGAGTGGGTTCTTAGGCTCCTGGACAGCTGATGTGGTGTGGGTGGGTGATGGCTGTAGCAGCTGTGGAGCAATGCACTGGGACCCAAGCAGTCTGGGTTGGTGGTGTTAGAAGCTGCAATGTATTCGTGGGCTAATCCTAAGTCCCACAGCTGCCCATAGTAAGTGGCAGGTATTGTTCTAAGTGTGCTTAGGAGGGCTTGGTCTCCTTTGTCCCTCCACTAACCCACTAATAATAAGTGGGTTATTAATAATAATAATAATAATAATAACTATAAGAGGGTAGTGGCTGCAGCTGCCTCATCTCAAACATGGTCCAAGAGTGGGGCATAGCCCAGTGTTAAGCTCTCAAAATGGTGACAGCTGTGGGTTTTGTAATCAGAATGGGTGAGGCCCATCTCAGGTGCACAGCATGAGGAAGAAGCTGTGGCAAGAAACTGTGGAGAGTGCAATCCACTCAAGTGTTGGTTTCCTAGCAACCTAGAGCAGGGAGGTGAATATTGTACTAGGTATGCTTAGGAGAATGTGGCTGCCCTGTCCCTCCTTGACCAAGCAATGGCTGTGGACATGTCAAGTTGAATTCATCATGAGGGCACAGTGCAGCCCAGTGTTAAACTCTCAAAATGGCAACTTGGGCCTGGCACCAGAGAAGGCGGGGTCCCTCTCAGGCAAGCAGCATGGCCAAGAAGCTGTGGGGAGTGTGGTCTGGTTGCATCTCAGTCTCATGGCAGCCTGTTGCATGGCTGTGGGTCTTGTCCTAGATATGCATAGGATAGCCTGGTTTCCCTGTCTGTCCTTGGCTGTGTGACAGCTGCAGCCTTGTCAGCCCAATCTCAGACTGAGGTCAAGGCACCACTCAGCATTGAACTCTCAAAATTTTGCCTTGGGTATGTTACCAGAAAGGGCAGGTCCCTCCCAGGCAAGCAGCATGGGCAAGAAGCTGTGGGGAGTGTGATGCTCATGTCTCAGTCTCAACGACAGCCTGGAGTAGGGTGGCAGGGACCATCCGAGGGATGTGTGGGGGCACCTGTTCTCTTCCTGCCTCCGTGGAGGAGTGCAGCAGCTGCAGCCCTGTCTGTAGACTCCCTAGTAGCTGAGCTGTCAAAGTGGTGCCCAGCTGCGGCTGCTCCAGGGTTGGATGCCTGTGGGATTCTGTGTGGGTTCCCTTTCTGGAGCAACATCTCTGTGCAATCTTTAGGCAGCTCTGTATGCCAGGCATAAGGATCTAGTGGGCTGAGGGTTTCTCTCACAGCCGAGATCATTAAAGCCCATTTTTAATTTTAATCATTTTCAACATAAGACTTTACCTATATTTACTTTCCTTTTTATTGTGAGAGTTCTATAAAATTACCTTGTCTCTGTGAATTCTTGGTATTTCATGATATTCAGTTTTAACCCCAAAACACTGAAGAATCCTGGTTTTGTTAAATACCATAGCACTTCATGCCTTATATATATATATATATATATAGCCTAATATATATATATAGCCTAATATATATATATAGCCTAATGTATATATGCCTAATATATACATGCCTAATATATATATATATATATATATATATTTTTTTTTTTTTCCGAAACAGAGTCTCGCTCTGTTGCCCAGGCTGGAGTGCAGTGGCGCGATCTCGGCTCACTGCAAGCTCCTCCTCCCGGGTTCACGCCATTCTCCTGCCTCAGCCTCCTGAGTAGCTGGGACTACAGGCGCCTGCCACCATGCCTGGCTAATTTTTTGTATTTTTAGTAGAGATGGGGTTTCACCGTGTTAGCCAGGATGGTCTCGATCTCCTGACCTTGTGATCTGCCTGCCTTGGCCTCCCAAAGTTCTGGGATTACAGGCGTGAGCCACCGCACCCAGCTGCTTCATGCCTAATATTAAAGCACAAATATCAGATGTTGTATATCAAATAAGAAAGAGACATTATTTACCTTTCTTATTTATTTTCAGAGAGCTCTAATAGGGTCCAAACTCTAGAATCATCCTTATTTAACAAAGAAATTCCAATTTTGGCTGTGAAGGAAAGACATTACACATTTGCCCTGCCATTCAAGGTTATTTTGCTAGTGAAAGATGCTGTGGAGCAGTGAATAGAGGATGGAGGAAAGTTTGAAAGGTTTTTATTTTTTGGCTCTTTTGGATTTAATTCTGTTTTATTATTAGGTCTCTAATATTAAATATCTAATTGTATTTTAATATTATGTCTCTTTTGCTGATTATGGTAATTCAATTCTTATAATACATTGAAAGTTACCATTTAAAGTCCACTGTGATAGGACAAGTCTAAAGTCTAAAGTTCTTATGTGACAGGACAAGATTCTAATGTCCTGATGTTCCTTGCGGGATGCTCACAATCTCATCTAAATTTCTCATTTTCCTCAAAGAAAATCTTCATTTTTTTAGATTTACTTAGGGAATTTGAATTTTCATCAGTGCAAATATAAATTTATCCTTCTCTGAGGCTAATTGGTACCATATTTTCCCTTTGTGTCTTGTCACTCTGCCACATCCCATCTCATCCTGACCTTTGAGTCAAGGACCTAGTGAACTGACTTTCTAGTTCTAGAAGTTCTGCTGCAAGGCCAGGAAAGCTTGAGAAAGATATTGTGGAAGAAGCAAAGGTGGACCTCATCCCTGGGCCTATGAATGATGACAGCATCTGACATTCTGCACCAGCTCCATCTGCCTCAATGGCAGAGAAAAGGCCATAAGAACAGTGGAGGAAGAGCATGGACTCAGACTTCAAGGAAGAAGTGATTTTCCCAGTGCTTCCTTCTGTACCTCACCACACCCTAGTTACGTATAACTCCATTGAACAGCATCTATTCAGAAACTATACCGAATAAAGACTGGTGGAACGGATCACATGGGTAGCAACTATGAAACATAAATAGGACACACAGTTACAAACATTATCTCCTTTAGTTTTGCAGAAAATGAATCCCTGATTTCATTCATTTCAAGCTTAAAAGCTCAGCCATATTACTCTAGTGCCTACCAAACTACTTTAGAAAGTCATTTCCATTTTGTGATATGTAGAAGTATACAGACTTCAGGAAGTTCACCTTTAACTTTAGCATTCTAGATGAAGTTTCCTGACTCAGTGCTTTTGCATAAGGAACTAGAAAAAATAAAAGTGGTAAGGAAAATCAGAGATGCTAACATCCTCCCCCATCCCAACTGCACCTTAAAATATGCATGTCACCTTCAAGGTTTTAAAATTGCACTGTTTATGTCCACATTAAAATTAATGCTACATTTAAGGAAAATAAAATTGTTTGCTTCTATGTAATTCCTGTCATTCTACAGGAAATTCACTTTTCCAGCTACTGAATAGAATATTTAACAACCTCAATAAAAAATAAAAAATAAAAAAATAAATTTCTCATTTTGCGTATTCAGACCCAGAAAAGCCAAGTGACTTGTCCAAAATCAGATCTCTTGCCTCGAAGTTTAGAGATCTTTTTAGCTCACAGTGCTGCCTCCTAGAAGTAACTTCTTCTGATGTAAACACAGTACTTGGTGGTTACCACCTCTTTTCCTCTTCCTGGATTTCCTAGACTCCCATGACAAACAAATAGAAGTGAAAATGAGTATGAAAGTTCTTCATGTTTCACCTTTCTTTACACAGCATACTCAGTAGCCACTTTTAGTTTTTGGAAATGGCCGTGTCACATTATGGTGACACCACCATTATGGTGGAGCCTCTAAAAGCCCATGTGGCTTTGTGGAGTAGAGATGTAAATTGGCCTGACCAATTTTAGACATGTAAGTTGGGAAAAATATACTTTGTTTTGTTAATCCACTGAGATTTGGGGTTCAATTTGTTACCATAGCATAATATACCATGTCCTTATTAATACAATTTCCAAAACGTAGTAAAGGTCACATCAAGACATTATAGCATAAGAGACTCACTTTTCAAACAATATGCTGAATATTTGAATAATGAGGAGAGCTAAGAGGACATAGCATCTATTCAGCCAGCTGAATGAAAAGCAAGAAGCAAGCTTAAATGAAGGCAAAAGCTTTGGGAGGAATCTTCAGTTTTTCTTTGTCTTTTTTTTTGTAATTCAATAAGTCATTCCTGTGTTTTGGTCAAACACTGTCTGTCTTTGTGTATAGGCAGAATTGACTAAATTCTAGTTGCTGTGCAACACAAACTGCTAATAGGACATACATTTAAGCTTGAGGTTCCATCTTATAAAAAATATTTTCAAATGCATTTGTGAATAGTCTGGTAAAATCACACAGTGTGAAAGACACTGAGGATATTAAGTTTACTGGGCTACTTTACAGTGGATTCTAATGGCACTAAAGTATTTATCAGTAATCTGATTTTTTAATATGCTGCCTAGTCATTTTTGTGTTACATTAAGTTTATTTTGTCTCTTTTGGATCATTCCCATGCCACTTATAGTGCACTGGGTTGTGGCCTAATTGCCTTATTATGCAGTATTAAATAACCTATAAAACAGAATAGAAGTGCGAATTAAAAAGAATGGGCTTTCATCACTGTAGGTGGTATAGAAGAGCAAAACAATAGAATTAGGACAAATGTAAATGAAATATTAAGCAGAACATGTCACTAGTATAAAGAGCTTTCAGAAGACTTTTTTCTCCCCAGAAGGAAACCAAAAAATGGGCCTTCGGGAGCTTATTTAAACCCAAATGCAGTGAATAATTAAATATGTTTTCACCTAAGGCTACAACATCTTTATTTTGCAGACAATACTTTCTCAGTATTTTACTGACTTAAAATGTTCAGACTCTGCTGTCTTTAGCATATTAAAAACCATAAGTGATGAAATCTTTTTTAAGATTACTTAAGTCATTTCTTTTCAAAGGAATAGAATAGATGGCAGACGGCATGAAAAGGACAGATTTATCCTGTTACTTTTTGAAAATAGGATGGTTATTGTGCTAAATGGTACCAAATAATAATTTTCTACTCTAGATGTTCTTTACATTCCATTCAAGGGAAGACTTCAAGTCCAAAGTTCATAAAAATTGATGTAGTTCTAAATGCTAGTTAGCAGGATTTTATTTTTCCCGTCTTTGATTGTGTGTGTGTTCTTTAATTTGGTTGTTAGTTTTTATTTTTGTTTTTACAAAGTGAAATATGTCTAAAAGACTACTTAAATTCAATATGAAATAGGAATATTCTTTATATATTTGCTAGCCTGGCTAACCAAGCTACCTGTTACTGTGACTTCAGCTATCATTTCCAAATACATTAAGTCCTACATAGTATCTAGAGTTCTTAAACATTTCCTTCTTCTTCTGGGATTACTTCCTAATCTCCAGCCCCATCTCAGAGTGTTTCCATTTGCTAGTTAAGACGCACCTAAATTCCACGTATCCCAAATTCCTCCAGCAGAAGCTCTTGAATCCATGATTTCTGTTAGTGACATCATCTTCTCTATCTCAGCTCTGCATCTCCAAATCCTCCTTTTCCTTTATTTCTCTTTCTCCTCATATTTTTTTCAGCATGAAATCCAGGTCATTTTTTTCCCCTGTGAATTTCTCTCAAATACCTCTTTTCTCTTCCCATGATCACTCTCGTTAGCCTTTCCAGACCCTCAGAATAGCTCACCAACACTGCGGTGGTGTGACCTTTACTGGTCTCCTTTTCTTTCTCCCCTGACTCCAGTTCATCATCCACACAGCCAGAGCAGCCTTCCTGAAATACCCATGTCGTCATGGTTTATGCCTGTGGAATACCCTGGTACTTCTCTTTTTTTTGTCCAGGGAGTAGATTAAAATGGTCACAGTCTCAGACTCAAGTATTTACAAAGGTCTAGCCCCACTCTGTGTTTTCAGTTGCACCTGTGTTACTTCTCAACAAGTCATTCCTCCCCAGCCAAGCTAATCGATTGACTAGCCTGCAAAATCATATTTCCTCTTTCTCATGTTGAGCCTTTTCTCCGTATTTCTCAGACTTAGAATTCCCTATTCTGTGCCCCCTACAAAGGACTTAGTGTATATTTAGAACACTCTTTCTTTTTATAGACTCTTTCCTTTATTCAACATGTATGTAGTGTGCATCTACAGTGGATCATATCTCTGAAGCTGTTATCGATGAGAGCTGAGGGAAGTGTCTTTGTGATGAACTCCCTAATGACTAGTTCTTGTTTTGGGGTGTATTAGAACACTGGACCGTCAAACACCCTCTCACAATAACTGCTCTCTGAGCATATAGAGAACTTCATGATGTTCATTTTATTCTCCCCTGACAGTGTCTCTAGAGAAAATAGGTTCCCGGTGCATTTTTGTTGATGAATAAACTGTACCTTGGACAAAATCTTATCCTTCTGAGATGCAGTCTCCTCATTTGTGAAAGGAAGAATAGAAAATGGTATATCGCTGAGCAAATGCCATTGTTCAGGTCATCGCACACATGTATTTTCTTTGTGCATACCTGGTTGGCTAACTTTTAATACCCATACCTAGTACATTACATGATCTTTGCAGAAAGACCTGTAAATTTTCAGTAGATGTGTGTAACTTGATTTTCAGCATCTTAAGCATTTTTATTATAGATCTTATTTGGGCAAATTATTGTCTTCCATTCTCCCTTTTAAATCATTGTAGGAATTTTTTTCTTGTCCTTGAAAGAAAGGCAATCGAGACCATTTCCAATACACTGCATCTGTCTCAGAATTACTTTCAGGAGCATTAAGTTAACTTACTTGCACCTCTTGAGGGCAGTTTTAGGAAAGAAAACATTAGACTCTTTCTTAAATGATATTCATCTCTCCAGTAATACCTAGTACACCAAAGTTGTCCAGCCCTTTACATGCCGAGAGACATGTTGGCACAGAGTAGGGTTGTCTTATCACAGAGAATTAAAGTGATAGCAAATACAGTCAATAAAGTAAAAGTCCCATCTCCGTCACAGTGACTTAAATATGTGTAAAACTCAGAAGAGGCTGTTGTGGCAGTGCACTTCAGAACTAAATGCCACAGTGGGAACACAGTAGGTAGGTTGTGACTGGCACTGGGTTCTAGGCATTTTTATGCCAGATATTGAGTCTCTCCATATTAGCATTACCATGAGCTCAGGAATTAAAACACAAGAATGAATTCACAATTATGTTGGTAAGCTAAAACATACGCATTTCTCTCATACATGACAGAAAGTCAAGCATATATACAAATCAGTGCCTCTACAAATTCAAGATTTCTAACTTCATTTGGATCCTGAAATTGAATGGAGTGTAACTGTGGCTACTTTATCTCCCACTCTTAGCGGTAATCAGTCCAGACTGTCATCCCTTGCCTGTTTCCCTCTATTTCTCACTCTCAGCAGATGATTTTATTTTTAACTTCACAGAGGGAATAGAGGCCACTATCTGGGGTGATTGTGTTAAATTCCAACTTTCCCTCCACTCTATGCTAATGCTGACATCTTTCATTCCTGTTTAAGGGGATGAGGGTGGTGCCCAATTCCAGGTTGGCTACTTGGCTCTGTAGTGTATCTATCAACCCATCTGTCTTTAGAACAGTAGATCTCAACTCAGGCTGTGCATTAGAATAACCTGGGATGCTTTTATACGAAGCTGACACTGAGACCCCACCTTTGGCTAATGAAATCAGAATCTCTGGGGTGAAGCTCAGGTATATGATTCTATGAAAAATGAGGCTTTACAAACCAGTCCTCAGCCTAAAAAATCCACTAGGGTAAGCATCTTGTTTGTGTGTTCAAAACTGTTCCACTTAATACGCTGCAGGGCACCTGACTCAGAGTCAATGCTTGATGTGTATTTTTATCTCACTCTATCACCAACCTCTTCTCATCCACTGGCTCCTTATCCTCAGGAGACTTACATGACCTCTCAACAACATCTTCTCTCAACTACTATGTTCTCTCTCTTTCCTTCACAGTCTCTCCCAGTCATTATTTCAGTTTTGAAAACTGGCTTCTACTCTCACTTCTCCACTAATACTGCTTTCATCTGAGTCCTCCGTGATCACATTCACTCCTTATCTTTCTTAGCCTTTTGCTTCTCTTGATACACTGTTGATGACTTCTGCCTTTTTTTTTTTTTTTTTTTTTTTTGAGACAGGGTCTCACTCTGTTGCTCAGGCTGGAGTGCAGTGACGACACAATCCTGGCTCACTGCAGCCTCACACTCCTGGCCTCAAGAGATCCTCCCGCCTCAGCCTCCTGAATAGCTGACTACAGGCATGCAACCACCACACCTGGCTAATTTTTAATTTTTGCCTTTTAAGACTCTCCTGCTCCCTTGTCTCCAGGGTCATCATTAGATTTGCTTCTTCCTCATGTCTCCCTTACTAGTTCCCCTTCCTCTGCTTGCTCCTTAAATGTCACTATTCCTTTGAATTCCATTTCTTTTTCTTCTTACTCTTCATCTCCTTTTTAAAGCATTTTCATTGGTTTTTGAGCTTCTTTGAAAATATTGTGAAATCCATGGATCCTTTCTCCAGGAAAATAAAATTTGGATATAAACCAAAAAGTTGGCACCTGATTTCAGTAGGTTTGTGGACTGCTGTTGTATTTCATGTGTATCAATAGGACACATGTAATTAAACCTAAGAAAACTGGAAAAAATTATAGGATCAATGGCAAAAGTTCCTGAGGAACGAGGATGTGGGTTTATAAAAAGTCTTGACATCATAATTGTATGAAGACATTATACTTATCAAGTTAAATATAGAAACTTTATATCCAGGATTCCAAAAAAGCTAACTGCTAAAATCTCTGCTCAGCTTTCTTTCTCCTAAAATTATAAGATTTCCCTATAAACCCGGATGCGTATTGCTGAAATATGAAATGTCACATCTAATTTCTGATCTCATGCGGACTCATTCTCTAACTTAAATACATTCATTCCTCATTATTCACAGATTCCTTATTTGTGAATTCACCTACTCACTAAAATTTTATGATCCTAAAATCATTTTTTTTTCAGTGCTTTCATTATTGTTCATAGACAGGTGGAGAGCAGCAAAAAATTTGAGTTGCCTCATGTGCGTGTTCCTAGCTGGGGTCAAACAGGGTGAGGTTTTGCTTCTTTTTTCAGCTTTTATACTGTAAACAAGTAGTCTTTTCACAGGATGGTTAGTAGCATAGTTTTTGCATTTTTGTGCTTTTTGTTGGTGATTTTGCTGTCTAAACTGGCTCCCAAGCCTAGTGTTCCTAAGGGCTAGAAGGCTGTGATATGCCTTATGGAGAAAATATTTGTGTTGGATAAGCTTCATTCAGGCATGAGTTCTAGTGCTATTTTCTTGAGTTTAATGTTAATGAATCAATAATATATATTACATAAAGATTCTTTAAGCAGAAACACACACAATACATGGTATGTATTGAGCTGTCAAGGAAAATGTTGCAACTGGAGGCTGGTAGGAACCTAACCCTGTATTTCCCCTAGAAGCAGTGCTTCAGTAGTCACAAATTCAGTATTCATGGAGAGTTTATGAAATATAGCTGCTGCAAATAATGAGAATTCACTGTGTATACAAGCTTGTAAAAGTAGTCTTTATGGCAAGCCAACCTTGACATAAGTAATAATCACAGAAAAATATTTCTTTTCATGTATATACCATTGTGATTATATGTGAGTGAATTTTGCTATATATAAAACCAAAGTGTGAAAATTAATCTATAAATGCTATAGTAATTTTTAAATTTAAATTTGAGAGGCATCTAAATACTCATCAAGCCAAATTGTAGTTATTAATGACGATAGGAAGCACAAAGAGGTGAATAGTTTATGCCTCAATTATTAGAAATGAAATGTTCACTGTTTTATTAGTATATACTTGACCTCAAGGGTTTAAACTATTTCTTATCTAGAAACCTAGCAGCTCATAGCTTTGTTCACTGAATGTGAGGGCCCTTCACTCTGGCAAAACTGGAATGTTTAAGGTGTTACAGAACAGACACTTTTCAAGAGACATATGTGTGGCCAACAAACATATAAAAAAAGCTCAATATCACTGATCATTAGAGAAATGCAAATCAACAAGATACCATTTCACACCAGTCAGAATGGCATTATTAAAAAGTTAAAAAAAAAAACAGATGGTTGCAAGGTTGTGGAGAAAAGTGGACACTTATTCACTGTTGGTGGGAGTGTAAATTAGTTCAACCATTATGGAAAGTAGTGTGGCGATTTCTCATAGAGATAAAAACAGAAATACCATTTGATCCAGCAATCCCATTACTGAGTATATACCCAAAGGAATATAAATTGTTCTGTCATAAAAACACATGCACAAGTATGTTCACTGCAGCAATATTTACAATAGCAAAGACATGGAACCAACCTAAATGCCCATTAATGGTGGACTGGATAAAGAAAATATGGTATATATACACCATGAAACGCTATGCAGCCATAAAAAAGAATGAGATCATGACCTTTGCAGAAACATGGATGGAGCTGGAGGCCATTATTCTCAGCAAACTAACACAGAAACAGAAAACCAAATACCATATGTTGTCACTTAATAGTGGGAGCTAATTGGTGAGAATTCATGGACACAAAGAGGGGAACAACAGACTCTGGGACCTACCTGAGGGTGGAGGGTGGGAGGAGGAAGATCAAAAAGATAACTGTTGGGTAGTAGGCTTAGTACCTGGGTGATGAAATAATCTATATACCAAAACCCATGGCACGAGTTTACCTATATAACAAACCTGTGCATGTACCCTGTATCTAAAAGTTAAAAAGATGTTACAGTAATTGACACATTAAAAGATGACTTTAATGAGAGTGCTATTTTCTATATAGACAGAAAAAGGTTGCATATACCTTATTTCTATCCTTACTACTTGTAGAAATGTTCAGACTTTTATTTGGGCTCACTACTCCTCCATATTAGTAACTCCATTTGTGGTTGGTTTCATGAATTACCTATATTTTAATTCAATTAAAATTTATATTAAAATAAGTATTAAAATATTTCCTTTATATTAAAGTATAACAACACTTTATACTATTAAAATATTATATATTTTATTATATGAGCATGTACTTATTACATTTATTAAATATATGTTAAGTGTATATCTTATACTTAATTCGATAACTATGTCAGTCATAATGCCAATGAAGAAGAAACATTTGGTGAAACCACTTAAAAATTTTTTGTCAGCTCTTATTTTCATTCAAATATTAATCTTGTTTTCTTTATTCTAAATCTATAGTGAAATATTATTTGGCCATAAAGGAAATCAGTTACTGATTGATACATACAGTAGTACTGCTAAACCTTGAAAACATTGTGTTAAGTGAAAGCACCTAGTCCAAAGGATTGCATGGTGCATAATTCCCTTGGTGTGGCATGCTGATGATAGGCAAATCTATAGAGATAAAGTAAATTAGTGGTTGCCTAGGGGTTGGGTGGAAATGTGTAGTGATGATAGTAGGGGTAGTTTCTTTCAGTGGTAATGAAAATGTTCTAAAATTGTGGCGATGGTTAAACAATCTTGTGAATGTACTAAAAACTAATTAATTGTGTAATTTAAATGAGTGAATGAATTATATATCAATCAAGCTGTTATAAAAAGTTTTTAATAAAAAGAAAATATGAATCACATTTTTCTTCACTCTGCCTAAACTTCAAGTCTAAAGTAAAAAAAAATGCTTTCATAAGCTCTTCGTGCAAAATCTACTAGACAATGGGCTTCTGAAGACCAAAATGACTGGAAGGACATCCGTGTAAGAACAGGTGATAAACATGAAATATATATTTACCTTTAGTAGTAATACTGATTTTTATAAATAAGATGATCATATATCCAATTTGCCATTAGAGTCCAGATTATAGGTCTTATCTTGGCCTAATTAGTAGTGGCCTCTTTCAGCCTCAAAACTTTTCTGATTTATATGATAAATTATGTGAATGTTTTTATAGTAGCATGCGTAAAGCTATATCTTCTTACAATGTAGATATAATGCAATTAATTAAGAGAGGGAGAATTGCCTTTGGAGTACTGCTGGGAATAAATGGATACCCCTGTAAATGAGATGCTGGGGGAAAGAAAAGGAGGGAGAAGAAGAGATTACAAACTAATTTGAGACCACGAAACCAATGGAAAATTGATCAAAGTTTTGGTCCTCTAGCTCTCAAGGCCATTAGAAATTCCTTTGTCTCCATAGTTGATAATATTCAGGTCTTGCTGTTCCAGTGGTTCTTTCCCTGAACTCATATTTCATGATGTTGGGGCATACACTGTCACAAAGTTTTGTTATAGATATTGCCCATGAGTTTTTGTTTAATTTATCCTATTTGCTGTTTCAATATGGGGAATTCAAAGAGATTTAAAAATCTATAAAATCTACACTGCAATTCTCATCTTCTTCCCAGATCTCTCCAGATAACACATCTCCCTCTTCCTTGGTTTCTCTTTTTTTTTTTTCTGTTTCAGTTTCTTCTTCTTTTTTTTTTAATTCCTCCAATAAATTGTCAAGAAAGAGTTTATGAGTGGTTTTTGTTTTGTTTTTGTGATTTTATAATTTGCATTCCTGAAATGTCTTTATGTTACCCTCACATTTAGTTGATAGTTTGGCTAAGTAGAGAATTCTGGTAAAAAATCTATTTCCTTCAAAATATTGAAAGCATTTTTTTTTCTTTCTTTTTCATTCCCAGCAATGGCTAAGTCTGTTGTTATGATCTTCAGTCCATTGCATGCAATTTGTCTTATTATTGCCGTTGGTCTTGCTGTCTTTGAAAGTTTTAAGGATTTATCTTTGTCTCCATGGTAGCTTTCATTATTCCTGTTGTAGGGAGAAGAGAGGAAAAGTAGAACAGTTGCTTAAGACAGCACAAGTAGTAACCTCTACTATATGAATTGAACCCAAGTTCAAAGCTCTTGTTCTCTGTACTGAACTGCTTCACAAGAAAGAGTTCGAATAGATAGCTTCAAATGAGACATCAAGTCCCCACAACACTAACATTTATTGAGTGTTTACCCAGCCCTGAGCTAAGTGCTTCACATACATTACCTAATTTCATCCTCACAAGAATCCTAGGAGACAGGTTCCAGCCCCAATTTATAGATGAGAAAGCTTAGCCATGGAAACATCACACAGGCAGCAAGAGAAAGTCCTAAATACATAATGTCAGGATTCTAGACCAGGGGTCAGCAAACTTTTCCTTAAAAGGGTAATTAGTGAATAGTTTCATATGCCATAGCTTCATATGCCATTAGTAAATAGCTTCGTATGCCATACAGTCTCTGTTGAAATTACTCAGATATGTCATTGTAGCATGAAGACAGCTATAGACGATGTATAGAGAATGAGCATGGTTGTGATGCAATAAAACTTTGTTTACACAAGTAGATGACAGACTTGATTTGGCCTGTGGGCTATAGTTTGTCCACCCATGACTTAGATGATGATAATTTTTTTTATTTTTAAAAAAGCAGAAATAATGAACACCTGGTAATGAAGCTAAATTCTGCTCCAGCCAGATTGATTATTACATTCTTGGTACTAGGCAAACACTCAACTAAAGCATGGGCATTTCAAAGCCCCAGAGGAAATAGCTAGGTATCGAAAATTGACTAAGAGGAAAAAGTTGACAAAGGTAAGGGTAGATTCTAGTAGCACTGGTGCTTGAAGAAGAGGTGGAGGACTCCCCACAATTCCTGAGGTTTTTTCCTGTGTTCATTGCTGTGTTCTTTTGGGTTCCCCATATGGCTCAGATGCCTTCTTTCAAAGAATGAAATAATGAAAATGGATTAATGGGACCATAATCAATAGTTATAATTTGGCCAAGATGAAACTACAACCTGAGTGCCTTTCAGTCATCCAAGACCTAAATAAAACAAACAACGAAAAACAACTTTCCCTGAGCGAAAATTTTAAAAGCAACCTCAATGTTAATCGAAAAGAGTAATTTAGTAAAGCCATCAATGAATAACTTTTAGGTTATACTCATGTGGTTTTGGTAAGAAGAAACAGGTAGTATCATTGGTTCCAAATGAGTAATATAGTCTGGTATTATTTATTTGGAACCAAGATCAGAGGAATTGTTTACTTGTTACCTCCACAAAACCACAGGCTTAGGAGGGAGGAGGAGTGTACTGATTTGGTGACAAGAATGTTTTGCTTTGTCAAGAATATAACTTGAATAGGCTTAATGAAATATTTTCATTTGTCAAAAGGACTTGGTTCACAGTTCGTGTTTGTATTGTATAGGAAACCAGCAAGATAGCAATCATTTAAGATTTTATTCCTACTAGAATATAGAGTTGTCAGCTGTAACCAGGATCCAAAGCTCAGGATAGAAGCCATAATCACTTTTATCTTTTCTGCCACAGTGAATGATAAGAAAATTTCTAAAGGGTGAATTTAAAGCAGAAAATTTGCTTTATAGTAAGCTGGGAGTAAGAAACCAGTAGCTAGATAAAGAATAACAAAGGAGAGTTACTTTTTTTCATTGTGAAACATATTCCTTATACTTGGTGACACAGAACCCTTTGAGCTTGTTTGTGGACTAACACTCTAAGGCAGGAAGGGATCATGCTTGACTCCAGGCTTTGAAAAACAGTTGTCTCCTTGCTATAGTTAAATCAATAAATCAGGGTAGAACCCAAGACATAAAATTATGCTACAAATCGGACACCCCTTTTGCATTCCCTCCTTGAGCCACTCTCTGCACATCGAAATTTTCACTGTGTGTTTCTGCATTGATTACTCCGTGGACACCTGCCTCTGGGAAGAGACAAGATGGCAATAATCGACTGTTTTCTTATAACTAAATGAACATCACCTGTAGCCTCCACATTATTTAGAAAATAGTTCTGTAAATAATTTTTGAAGCTCCTTTTGCACCTTTATGTTAGAAAGTAGGTATAAATTTTCTGTCTGGGCCAAAATTTGTCAGCAGTTTTTAGTACCTAGAATAAGACTAAGAGATAAATACATTCTAGTTCTCTACCACATTGAATTAAAAGCATTTTAATGAACTAGCCGATTACCCAAAGTATCCTCAGGGACAAATGAGTATTTGGTTTCTTAAAAAATTATAATATAGAACTCAACATATTTTGTGTAAAAGAATGTTAGCTTTCATCTGGTAAATTTACTTCAACTGGAATTCTCCTTTCTATGGTTTCCAAAGGTTTTTAATTTAATAACTCACTTTTCTTAATCAGTGATTTTCTGTTTCTCTCATCAGTCCAACATTACTACACCAAGAAATGAAAACAGTTTGGAATTTCAACAACATGAGAAACAATGAAAAACAAAGTAAATTATTTCCTCATTTTTTTGTCTGAGAAACATATGTGTGGTATTTACATTGGACTAACGTAGAAGATAATTGACATTAACATATGGCTCTGCAATCAGTGACAGCTATGGATGCTTAATTGATTTGAATCAGTTGTTAACACTTTGGGAAAATGTAGGTTGGTGGGTCTCAAAAGTGTAATCCCTGAAACCATTATGTATACCCATGAATATTATGAGGCATCTCACAATGTTGTCATTGGACCATGTGAATCTGAAGTTCTTATGTAAAGGTAAATTTATGAGCTTCACTCAAGATTTTTTTAAGTAAAATCATTAGAATTTATCAATAGATACAGAAAAAGCATTTGATAAAATCCAATATAAACACTCTCAGCAAACTGGTAATAGAGAGGAACACCCTTAACTTGGTAGAGAATATATACGAAAACCCCCCAGCTACCAACATACTCAAAACTTCCCCACTAAGATCAGAAACAAGGCAAGAATGTCCCTTCTCACCACTTATTTTCATTGTTGCACTGGATGTTCTAGCTAATGCAATAAGACAAGAAAGGCAGTAAAAAGTATAGAGATTGAGAAGACGGAAATAATACTATCTTTGTTCACAGATGACGTGATTATCTATGCAGAAAAAAAATTTTAAAAACCTTCCTGGGACTAATAAGCAATTATAGCAAGGTTGCAGGATACAAGGTAAATACACAAAAGTCAATTGCTTTCCTATATACCAGCAATGAACATGTGGAATGTGAAATTTAAAATGCAGTACCATTTACATTAGCATCAAAAAATAAAATAATTAGGTATAAATCTATCAAAATATGTATAAGACTTGTATGAGGAAAGCTACAAAACTTTGATGAAAGAAATCAAATAACTAAATAAATGGAGAGATATTCCATGTTCATGAATGGGAAAACTCAATATCATCAATACATCATTCAATTTGATCTAGAGATTCAATGCAATCCCAATTAAAATCCTACTAAGTTATTTTGTGGATATCAATAAACTAATTCTAAAGTTTATATGAAAGAATCAAAAGACCCACAACAGCCAACACAATACCGAAGAAAAACAAAGTTGGAA
Source organism: Pan paniscus (assembly GCF_029289425.2). Classification (NCBI taxonomy): domain Eukaryota; kingdom Metazoa; phylum Chordata; class Mammalia; order Primates; family Hominidae; genus Pan; species Pan paniscus. The sequence continues at coordinate 109,477,370 of NC_073253.2, forward strand.
GACTGACACCACCTAACTTCAAGACTTTAAATCTACAGTAATCAAGATAATCAAGTATTTGCAAAAAATAGACAAATACATCAATGGAACATACCAGAAAGTCCAGGGGAAAAAAATCGCCACATAACTGTAGTCAACTAAGCAAATATAGTCAAGGAGGAAAGACAATAGAATGAAGTGAAGATAGCCTTTCAACAAGTGGTGCTGTAGCAACTGGACATTCACATACAAAAAAAAGGAATCTAGACACAGACTTTACATGGTTTACCTAAATTAACTTAAAATGAATCACCTGTCTAAATGTTAACACGAAAGTATAAAACTTGTAGGAGATGACATAGGACAAATCTTTTATCACCTTGGGTATGGTCATGGCTTTTTAGGTACAACACTAAAGGCGTGATCCATGAAAGAAAGAATTGATAAGCTGGACTTCATTAAAATTAAAAATTTCTGCTCTGAAAATGACACTGTCAAAAGAAGAAAAAGAGAAGCCCAGACTGGAAAAAACATTTTTAAAAGACACATCTGATAAAGGCCTGTTATCCAAAACATACAAAGAACTTAAAATTCAACAATAAGAAAATGACCAAATTAAAAAAATGGGCAAAAGATCTGAACATTACTTCACCAATGAAGATACAGATGGCAAATTAGCATTTAAAAAGATTCTTCATATCATGTATCATAAGGGAAATGCAAATTAAAGCAACAATGACATACCACTACACAAGTACTGAAATTGTTAAAATCCAGAATGCTGACAATACCAAATGCTGACAAGGATATGGAGCAACATTCATTGCTAGTGGGAATACAAAATGGTACAGCTGCTTTGGAAGACAGTTTACTGGCTTCTTACAAAACTAAACATAGTCTTCCTATATTACATAGTAGTTGTGCTTCTTGATATTTACCCAAAGGAATAGAAAAGTTCTGTTCACACAAAAACCTGCACATGGATGTTTATAGCAGCTTTATTCATTCATAATTGCCCAAACTTGGAAGCAACAAAGATATCCTTCAGCAGGTGAATGGGTAAATAAACTATGGTATATCCAGACAATGGAATATTATTCAGTACCACAAAGAAATGAGCTATCAAGCCATGAAAGGAAGTGGAGAAAACTTAAAATGCATATTACTAAACTGAAGAATCCATCTTCAAAGGCTACATACTGTATGATTCTAGCTATGTGACATTATGGAAAAGGTAAAATTATGTAGACAGCAAAAAGGTCAGTGATTTTCAGGGTTGGCACAAGGGACAGATGAATAGTTAGAGCACAGGGGATTTTCGGGGCAGTGAATTACTCTGTTTAATGGTGGGCATATGTCATTATACGTTTGTTCAAAACCATAGAATGTACATACCAAGAGTAAATACTAATGTAAACTATGGACTTCGGGTGATAATGATGTTTCAGTGTGGGCTCATCAATTGTAACTAATATACCACTCTTGTGTGGGATGCTGAAATCGGGGAGGCTATGCACATGTGGGGCTAGGTGTACATGGGAAGTCTCAGTACCTTTGAAGCAGGATATTTCTCTGACACCTTCATGGGACTTGTGACACGGTACCTTGTTCACTCAGCCTACCACTCTCAACTCCTCATGGGAAGGAGCATGTGAGCAAACAAGTGCAGGAACCAGAGCAAGCACTTTTGGGAACTGGCAGGAACAAACTCCATTTACTTGGCTCACCACGCTCAACTCCTTGTGGGAGGGAACAAGTAGGTAAGCGAGTGTGGGATTCAGCCAGCTGCTTTTGGGCACCAGCGGGAGTGAACTCTTTGCAGGCCCTGCAGCAGCATCCAGGCAGGGGTGCCTGTGACTCTTGAAGCCCCAGAGGGCATGTGTTACAGTGCTATTTTAGCTCTGCCATCCATGGCTGACTTAAATGTTAAAAGCTTAGTAGGCCCTTTGCCTTTTTGTGTGAGGTGGCTGCCCTCCGCCAGCAAGGACAAAGGGTCAGTGTGACAGCCTTTTGTATCTGCACTCATGGCTCCCAAGATCTTGTCTGGTATCCAGGAAAAATGAGGTCACCCAAACAAATTGAAGGACGGTAAATGTGGGGGATTTTATTGCCAATGAAAGTGGCTCTCAGCAGGAAGGGGAGCTGAAAAGGGTACGGGGTGGGTAGGTAATCCTCACCTGAAGTCCACCTGTCTCTGGCCAGATTCTTCTTTGAAGTTAAACTGTCAAGGTGTCCCTCTGAAGTCAGGTTGCTTCTCTCCAATGTCCAGCTGTAATCTCATCTACCAGCTGAGTCTGGGGTTTTTATAGGCACAGGATGGGGCAGGGAGGGGCCATAAGTGCTTTAGGAAGATGTAACATTCAAGCAGGAAATCAGGGATATAAGTTCTCACTTCGGGCTGTGGTTGCAGGCTTTTTGGCTTGAGGGTGGGGTTTTGCCAGGGATCTGCCCTTTTCTGCCTAGAATTTCTCTGCCCTTGTCCCTATCACCTTCCTATCAGTTTTACTGCAAATCTAAGATTAATCTTTAAAGTCTATCAAAAATAATCAAAAAATAAAAATAATTGGGATAGCATCTATAGATAAACTGTATGTTAAGCATCAGCATACTTTTTCTGTGAGGGCCAAACAGTAAAAGTTTTAGGCTTCGTGGGTCAAAAATTGTCTTTGTTGCATATTATTCTATATTTCTTAAGCAATCATTAAAAAATTTAGAAATAATTTTTAGTTTACAGACCTTAAGAAAAAAACAGGTAGCAATTAGAAAAACTGGTCGTGTAAAACAAAGTTCTGAATGCTAATGTTGCAAGCCAAACCTATAACATATCTTAGGACCACTTCTTGGCTTAACAAATAATACATTAGAAATGTGTATTTGAAACTTCTAATTAAAATGGTATTGCCAATTGATATATTAAGAAACACCTCCCTCAACACTTTCAAGATAGCAATGCTGGAAAAAATATTTAAAAATATATATTTAAAGTATCTAAATGCTACTTTACCATGGTAATGGGCAGGAGAGAGGAAAAAATCTAACCCAAGAAGATTAAAGCCAAATTTTATGAAATAGGGCCAATAAACTCAATAATCAAGTAAATTATCCAAAGAAATACAAATACTAAAGCAGTTTTTCAAAAACTATTTGTAAAATAAGTATTTTTAAAATTCTGAAAGGGATACAGAAATGTTTTTTTAAAAAAGAGAAAGGAATTATGAAATACAAACAGACAAATGAGACTTAATACCAGGATTAGCAGAAAAGGAGCCAATTAGAAATCCTGGCATTGAAAATTATGGTCATTTTAAAATTAACAAGTGAACATGGCTAAAGAGATAATAAATAGCAAGACACAGAGCAAAACACTGAGGCTGAGGCAGGAGAATTGCTTGAACCCAGGAGGTGGAGGTTGCAGTCAGCTGAGATCGTGCCACTGCACTTTAGCCTGCCTGACAGAGCTAGACTCCATCTCAAAAAAAAAAAAAAAAAAAAGTTAAAGTCAAGTTAAAGACTCAGATCAGAAGATAGGTCGAAAAGTTCCAACATATTCCTGGTATATGTTCAAATAAGAAATGTAACAATGGAAAGGGGCAAGATTTGAAGAATTAATGAGAATTTCTTCTGAATTGAAGGAAGACAATTCTCATACAGTGACCCAAGTAGTAAATATGCTAGTAAAAATAAATTCAACACTGTATGCATTATAATATCACCACTATCCTATATGACACGTTTATGTGAAATAGAAAACATTGCCCTCTGGCAGATGCTGTTCTTTAATTTCATGACTTGAGTGAGTGTCCCATGGCCTGGTTTTCAGCCCCCACTTGCTTGCTTAGCTGTATTCCTTTGTACAGGGCAAGAATTACACAAGTGCACATGGATAGGCCCTAGGTGCAAAGTGATAGAATCTAGGAATTGTTTTAAAGATTTTCTACAAAAGAGCAATAATTAAGCTGACTGTAGATGTTTTTTATTACTGACAATATATGCTAGGAGGTAATAGAATAAAGTTTTTAAATGCCAAGGAAAAAACTCAACCTCAGATTATACAATACAAAGCTATTATTTAAAAGAGAGAATGAAACAAATTTTGAACAAAGACTAATATAATTTACCTCTTACAGATTCTTGCTGAGAGAACTACAAAAGGATGGACTCCAGCAAGAGGAAAAATGAATCTAAGGAATGGAGTGGGATATAAGCAATAGCAGTGAGTAAAAATAGTAGTAAAATATGTACATTTAGTTCTAATATAAATCAGTGATTTTATTGAAAACAAAAGTTAGGTCAGCTGAGTTTATTTCAACTAAACTATCTGCCTATAGTTTAAACTATTTTCAGTTTAGTGATTCATTCTTTTTTATGTATTACCTGCCTATTTCTCTCACTAGCCCACCACCACTGCATTAAGAAAACATAATAGGCACACAAAAATATTTCTCCAGTAAACAAATGTATTTTCATTTGAATTTTAAGAATAGTTTTTGATGAGAGATAGCATTTTGGTGAGATTAAGTATCAGAAAATATGCGTAGTTTTAGCTCTACTTTTAATTAATCTTTGTTCTGGAACAAAATACTATAGCTTCTTTTGACCCTGTTTTCTCATTGAAACTGAGGATGATGAAATACACCTTACTAATTCACCAAGAAGTTGAGGTTAAAACAAGTTAACGTGCATGGCTAGATAATATGTTTGAGATTTATTTTTCTTTTACTTATATGCCTCATTGTCTAGTTGCCAGATAAACATTTAATGCTTCAGTGAAAGTATATCCAAAGCAGAATGCAAAAATAGTTTGCAAGGTCTCCTGTAGTTCCTTTCAAAAAATTAAGCAAGGAATAAAAAGGGGAGTAAATGAGGGGGACCAGAGAAAATCTAAGGACGTAAGCAGGGTCCTCTCAGCAGGAAGCTGTAAGACCCTAGTAAACAATATTTGCATGGTATCGTTAGGCACACTGTACCAAAGGCAGCCTCAAAAATATTTTTTTGATGTGACTGTTGCCTAGAACTACCATACCAGAAGGGGCTTCATGGACAGGCAATGAATATCAAAAAATTGAACTAAGTATTTGAGGGCCTTCCCCAAAATACTTTAGGGCTATATTTGATTCTGAGACCATGAAGTCATTGGGGGATTGATATGTGAATGACAGTGCTAAAGAATGGCAAACTGCATTTTTCATCTATCTCAGTGTGCAAATAAGTTGATTTGAAAATTTGCGAACTATACCATATTATCGGATGGGAATGTCAATTATTCCTCAATTAAGCTGTGGGTTTGGCACAATTTCAGCGCAGGGAATCATATCCCTTGTTTGTTTTTACCATAAGACAGTGATTAAAAAAAAGAAGCTGAATGAGACATTAATGTTAAAAGTTAGGCTTTTGGTGAAAGGTGATCTTGGTCTCAAAATAGGCATTCACTTGGTACTTCCTAATAAGTCAGCTGTTTAAAAAGTCCAGGTTCTGTGTATGCTGTGTTACCTTTTCATCTGCAGTTTTTGATTATTGAAACTGGTGGTGTGACTACTTGCTGTGAGTGAGCTGCCACAGAATGTATTTGTTTATATTTAAACGCTTAATCTTAGGGCAGCAGATGAATGCCATCTCTCATAATCTCTATTGAGGTCTCTTCTGCTTTCATGCTGTCCATCTTTCTGACTACTAACAGTCAGTAGCATTCATTGATTTTCTACAAGACAAAATGTAAACCTAATAAATATTTTTTGTGTTCTTGCACTACATGTTTAAAAGAAGATATATAATTTAGGTCAAGAGTTAAAGAAATATCAATACCTGGGCACAAATACATGTCAATTGATAGCATCCATCGTTTGACACTAACAGTTTTGAAGGTCTGCATGGAAAAGTAACCCATGGAATGAAATGATTTCCAAAGACATACAGTGAGGATTCTGATTCTTCGCAGCTTCAGAAAAACTTGTTTGGAGAAAAATCTTTTGGAAATGCTTATTTTCCCTTTCAAAGTCATCTTGAACTGCTTTGAGATTATGACCAAGAAGGAGACCCATATCTGTTTTTCTTTAGCCATATTTGAAAACATTTCAGTAAAATATATAAATAATATATGATGATCATTTTCACATTTAATAAAATTAATGGTTTTGAAATTAAGACAGGAGTCTCCTTGGGCATGCACAGACAGCCAAAATAGACAGGGAAGTGTATTTTTCAGAGTCCAGTTAGGCGATAGAAACCACAGCAATTGTTTTTACAAGAGAATTTAATACAAAGAATTGTCAGCCAGGAATTGACAACCTGAAAAAAGACAACACTACATCTTTCACAGAGCATCTATAAGGCTGGGGAATAAAAGGATGAGGCTAGGGTTGGTTTTTAAAGTTTAGAAGCTTGGATGAAGGACTCAATGAACTAAGACGAACTTCTGAGGAAGGGGTGTTGCTGAGTTGTGATGCTGCCTCAGGAATGCAACAGAAGGGCTGTGTGGGGCTAGGACCCAAACCTTTGAAGAAGGGGGCCCCATTTGGCAGCACCTGGGGCCTGTGAGGGGGCAGAACAATGTTGGTTCTATGGTTGTTGAAAAAAATGCAAACTAGAATCAGTTGTACTATTGGAACAACTAGCTACTACCAGGGTGAAACAGTGTTCAGTGATGCTGAGAACAGGAAACAAAACAGGAACAGGAAACAGCCTAGAGGGAAAGTATTCTTTCTCTCTCTTCTAGCATTTTAATATCTCTCTCTGGTGCCCCCTTTTGGTAGAGCCTAATAGTAATTCAGCTGACCACAGAACTGTGGTTTTCAGAGTCCCAGTCCAAAAGGTAAAATAAGGAAAAATGGATTTGAATCGAAGAGACGATAGCTTAACAATGAATATGGGGAAAAACAAAATAAAACTTACTTGTTTTGCTTGCCTTCTCTATTATTATTTCATCAGGGATATGTTCAATACTTTTGGTTTTCCATATTTTAGATAAAAGTAACCATTTTTTAGAAAATATTTTTTCTTGCTGAATTAATGGAGTGTGAAAAGAAAGTAGTTGAATAAAGGTTGATAGCTAAACATATGCATGTATTTTCCACAAGTCTTTTAAGATAGCTTAAATATATTTTTTAGATTCTAAATCTTAATTATGTAATGAAAACTAATTCATGACAGGAATAATTAGGGAAAAGAACATGGATTTGCTTCTTGCAGAAGAACACTATAGAAAAGGCAGAGCACAAAAGAAAACAGAATCCCGCTGGAGATGTGGGAGTGATCTCTGGAGAACTCTAAGCCCAAAGTCAATGAATTCAAGGCAGGTGAGGTTTCTGGAACATTGGGCTCAGTAGTAGTGTAATTATTTTCTGAGCCTGAGAACCAGTCAGCCTCCCTTTTCTTCTCCGGTTGTGCTGAGCCATGGGCTGTTACAGCTTGCCATCAAGATAAAGTGAAGAGTGTAGGCTTTGAGGCCTGATGAGTTAGCTCCTTAGAATGCTGTGACATCCAGGGTGTCTGTTCATGTCTTTTGCCTATTTTTTGATGGGGTTGTTTTTTGCTTGTTCAATTGTTTGAGTTTCTTATAGATTCTAGATAGTAAAACTTTCTAATTCTAGATAGTAAAACAGTGATGCAGGAACAGAAAGATGACCAGACAAGCAAGAATTGCCTGAGAAAATCTATCCCTATAAGGAACAGTCATCAAATTCAACAAATAGAAGACTTTATACCTGAAAAGGTTATTTGACTAAATACAAAGTATTTTAAAAGCTTTAATTGATATCGAAGAAAGGATGTAGTACCTATAAAAAGTAAGGCATTATGTGAAGAATGTAGGTAACTTTGTAATTTAAATATGGTGGTAGAAATTTAAAGATCTCATTAATTAATTTAAAGATCTAATTAATTCTCTTAAATCCAAAAATAGACACAACTGATGAGTAGCAAGTCAAAGGTTTCTCCATTATGGAGACTAAGACAGATATTAAAAATGATGGAAAATTTATATTATATAGAAGAAGCATCAAGAAGGTGCAGTGTGTCTGTTTTCTAAGCATTCCAAGCACATAGAACAGAAAAGGTGGAATAGAAGAAATAATCACAGCAATTATTTATAAAATATTTTCAGAGTGAAACACCAATTACAAGTCACCAGTGGATTAAGTAACAAAAGACACATATATTTGTTTGTTGTGTTCAATGATATATCTCTAGCACACAGAACAGTGCTTGATACATAGTAGGTGCTCAATAAATATTTATCAAATGAATGAATTAGTCTAAGCATAAAAAGGCAAATTTTGAGAACACCAAGGATAAAGAAAAAAATCCAAGTTATCTACAAAGAAAAAAAAAGAAAATCAAATTTTTATAAGACTTACCAAAAAGAGATTCTAAAAGGGACAAAATTTCAGATTCTGAGGGAATTGATTTTGAACCTAAATCCTTATAGCCAGCTACATTAGCAGTTAAGTATGAATATAGAGTAAGACTTAACAAACATGCCAAAATTCAGAAAGATAATCATCCACGTATTCTGTAAAATGAATATTTAAGCTTGTCCTTTGGCAAAACAAAATGAATTGAAGAGGGACATAGATTAGTGAGCAAATAAATCAATAAAGCATGTAGTGAAATTCATACAACTGTGGTTTATTGAAAACAAAGAACTATCTGGGACTAAAATCCCCAAAGATCTCACCAGAAGAAATAGTGAGTCAGGGGTTAAAGGAAGAGCAGAGTGGGAAATACCAGGTCGAAAGAAGAGAAAGCATTCCTGTTTTCTTCAGTAGGTTAGTATACAAATACATTTAATTAAAAAAAAATACGTTTTAACCTAAAGGAAACCTTAGATTAAATGTTCTTAAAATGCAGAGTACATATACTCCTTTAGAGTGTTTTATTTTTTTCAATATTGAATCACATTATATGAGCAATTTTAGCATTGATAGATACTGGCAAATTCTCTGCAGTACAGTCTATCAATTTATATTCTAACAACAGTTCTTTAAAAGTGATTATTTCCTATACCTTCACAACATTTGATATAATTGTTTTTCCTCAATGCTATCATATTATGCATATGATTTTGCCACTTGCCATTTATTTTAACAATGTGTCATAACCATCACTTGAGGTCAGTAAAAAGAGAGATCTAATTCATTTTTTAAAATAGGTGCATAATGTTTTATAGTAGCTGTATTTATTCTGATTATGCAAATTTTATTGTTGTCACTATTGTTAATAATAAAAGTTATTAAGCAACTGTCATGTAAAGAAATATTGGCTGGATGCAGTAGCTCATGCCTGTAATCCCAGCACTTTGGGAGGATGAGGCAGGCGGATCACAAGGTCAGGAGATCGAGACCATCCTGGCTAACACGGTGAATCCCATCTCTACTAAAAATACAAAAAATCAACCGGGCATGGTGGTGGGCACCTGTAGTTCCAGCTACTTGGGAGGCTGAGGCGGGAGAATCCCTTGAACCCAGGAGGTGGAGCTTGCAGTGAGCTGAGATTGCACCATTGCACTCCAGCCTGGGCAACAGAGCTAGACTCTGTCTCAAAAAAAAAAGAAATATTGATGGATCAAATAACAAATGAGTATCTAATTTTTGTGGATTACCCTTTGATTTTTTTCATATAGTGGATTAAATAGCAAAATACTTCTGTGTCTTTTGATTAAGCTGTTTATTTTCTTGACCACTCAGTCCAAAAGACTATTTTAATTCACTCATAATTCTTATTACTGTCTGAAAAGTTTTAATCATTTATGTTTTTCTAGTATCTTACTTTGTTCACCTCTAAAATGTACACTCTTTTAGGCAGGGACTTTGACCAACTTGCTCTATGCCCGATATTTATAGCAGTTAATAAGCGAATGAAAGAATGAAGGAATGAGTGAGTGCCAATGTCTTCCTATCTACTTACTTTTGTTTTTGCTGTTCTCACTCCTAAAAATATAACCTGTCAAGTTGTATTTACTCTTCAACACCTAGTTCCAATTCCTTTTTATTCATAAAGCATCCCTAGATCCGCTTGCTTAAAGAAGTGACTTTCTCCTTTACTCATGCCCTACAGTACCCCGTACTGTTGTACTCTTACTCTTACCCCCTTCTGGCTTCCACCTTAAAAACATCATTAGTTGCCCATACAACTTGTTTTCTCAGTAGATTATAAGTTCCTTGAAGACAGAGCCTATGTCTGTTCATTTTTCTGTCCTCCAGAGCACCATCATTGTGCCTTGCACTTGACAGAATTTTTAATTGAATTGAGTAATTACCATAAGTACCTTAATGCTTTTCATAGCAGGCTTAGTGGAAAAGTAATAAAATTTGAAATCAGAAAAAAAGTATGAAACCTAGTTCTTTCACTCTTAGCTGTATGATATTATTTCTGAATTAAGCCCATGTACCCTTTCCTCACCTGTAAAGAAGGCTTATAATTCCTAAATAGCAAGGTTGCAGTGAAGAGTAAACATTAAACATATACATGTAAGGTAAACATGAAGAGTATATATGAGTATATATATATAGTAGGTGAATATATGTTGGGACATAGAAGGTGAATATATGTTGATTCATTCCTTCATTCAGTAAACATTTGAGTGCCTACTGTGTGCCAAACAATGAGTGATGATGATGACTATGATGATGATGATGATGATGATGATGAAAGAAGAAGGAGATGATGATGAAGTTCCAAGCTTTAATTGAATTCCCATTGATGAATGCTTATAATTTGGTGAATGATGAAAAACAGTGACATAGATTTGGTGTTCAGGTATTAAGGAACAATAAAATTTCAGTCTTGAGATGTCATTTCAGTTATTAGAATCAAATTCTCTTTCAACTGAAAAATTAGTAAATATAGACTCCCTTTTTAATATAAGTCTCAAAAGTGAAGAACATCTCATTTACTTTTGAGGTTCTGTTACATGAAGTAAACAATAGATTTATGTAACAGCATGTAGAGTAGAAAAAAAAGTCTTGAATATTACATTTATGAAAATAATAAAAGGAAACTAAGTTTCACAACTGCATTTCAAATTTAAAAATATTGTCAACCAAACAGATTTTAAAAGCAGACAGTTTAAAATGTATAACTTTTAACCATCTATCTAATTTTTTGAAATAAAATAGTTTTATTATGATGTAGTCTGCTTCTGGGAAAAATGCAGTAATATCAGTAACTGGGAAAAGCTGGAAAATTTTTATTGAAACACAGAACTAAAATTGTGCCTGAAATTGCAGTTACACTAATTTGCTTTATGTTTCTCCATTTCTGATATATAAGTTGAGCTTTCTCACTCAGCCCCTTACTTGAAAAGTATGTATTCATGATTTTCAGATTATGACTTCTTCATAATTTTATTAGAAGTTGAGAAAGTTCAGAATGTTGTCAGTCACATACATGATTTTTTAATAGTGGCTTTTGGATTCTTATGATGTAAGGTTTGTATCATGTTTTTCTGTTACACATAAAATTTGTCATTTGTATTTTCTCCTTAAAAGCGTTTTGCTTTCAAAAATAAAAGACAATTATAGCAATAAATCATTGCTTTCATGGCATATTACCTAATGATTCTACTATTTTAAAAACATTAGATTGTTTCTGAATTTAACAGTAAAATAGTTCAAAGAGTAATTAACTTAATTTGCTTATTTAAATAATTGTGTTGATTAATTAGTTAGGTTAAATTAAAGGATGGAAGCAGTAAAGCTATAAAATTTATGATTGTACTAAAAATTAAAACAAATTTGATTATTTTTCAGAACTTTAGGCAAAGATATTTTCCATTATGTTACTCAGTGCTCAGTTTCATAGAGAGTCATATGATAATGATTTCTTCTGGAATTTTAATTTCTGGAAAATGTGTCTATCTCCTGAATTACTAGCTTGTTCTCTTTTATTATCTAGTAAGATCCCTGCTATTTTTTAACATTTTCTTTTTTGCTTTTATTATCTAGGAGCTCTCAATTTTTAACTTAGTATTCAGATACAACAATTATATCTCCCCTGGCCTGATTATTTTCTCCTTATTCCTAAAAGACTCTTACTTTTATCTTTATATTAACTATCTTGCATGTTCTTGTTTTTCAAACATAAGTTCCTGAAATTCTTTCAAATGTTTGAAAATTCTAAAAGTTTTTCCTTAAAAAATTATGTTGGTGATTATTTGATTTAGTACACATCAGAGTACCAGGTTCATATATATTTGCTTTGTTTAAAAAATTAGATGTAAATATTAGTATGTATTTAAAATATATGTGTATTATAGATGTTAATATATTTCAAATACATATTAAAATTTACATACAATTTTTTAAAGAAAACAAAAGAAACCTTATTTTGTTCAGGTTTAATTATTGGGAAAAGTCTAATTACTGTTGTGGTACTAATAAGAAAAACAAGCAACTGGACCTTTGAAAATATGGCAATGTGGTGAAAATGGGACAAAGAGAAATAAGTCTCCAGTTTAGAGCCAGAAACAAAAGTATGGAAGGAGAGGCTGAAACAGAAACAAACCCTAGAAATGGACTTAAGCCTGCACTAGATGCATTGTACAGCTGGAACACACGTAACAGAAGCCTTTCTTTTTTTGCTTGGTTTGAATGCCAGGTCTATTAGATAAATACTCCAAACTGTTAAAACGAATAGACCTAAAGGTGAGAAATGGCTCAAACACACAATAGAAGTTAAGGAGCTTGACCTACAACTAAGAGATTGTATTATTTCTTTTGAGATATATTAGTAATTAATTTTGTCCTTTAAATGTATTTATTTATAACACAGGATTATAAAGGATAAGTTTAGATTAAGGATAAGTATTAGATTATAAAGGATAAGCAGGATTCTTCATTTCTGAGATACTGACGATGATAGACCCAAGGGGTAGTGATATTCTTATTTTAAAGTTCCTGGGAAAAATTTTGTTCTTTGATTTTAAGTGTGTTTACATGATGGTAGATGATACTGTGATCATTTATGCTGATAGTGATCACCATGGCCACATTTACTCATCTTTTACTTCTAAGATTTTTCTAACCCAAGTGTAAATTAAGTTTGCCAGTGACAGTATGAAAACTATGACAGCCAATTAAGGGAAAATTTAGGCTGTGCTGGGTGACTGAATTTTATGTAATTAGGAAAGGTAAATCCTCCAAAACCATGTCCATCACTAGATGACTTAATCACTTCTATCCTTTTCTTCAATTTCTGTCTTCCCATAAAATGCCTTGTTTTTTTTTTTCTGTTAAAACCTTCTACTTGGCATTAGGCTGTTACAGGTAGACAGATCTGTGGGATAATTGGATTGGAAGCTATTAGCATCTGACTTGGCAAAAATCAGTTTAAATGAATTGAATTCAAAGCGTTGAATTCATTTTAAAAATATACTTTTAATCTACTGATTTTTTTTAACTTTTGAGGCCAGTATTGATATTCTCAAGATAACTAATATTGCAAAAATTATGGGAATCCCAGTGTCCCTGTCCCACTGTTTGGGCCTGAGAATCTGTGACTTGGCTTCACTTTGATTGTTTCGAGTTGAAATAGAATGTGGCACATAGGAGTAAATTATTCAGGCAAGAGACTTCATTGAATAGAGGATTAATGGTCTCGTCTGAGTTAGAAATAGGATGAGAACAGGTCATGAGTCCTATTTACTCCACAATTTATAACATTAAATTTAATTCTAAATTAGTGTTATAAAATGTATAAAAATTAATTGTCCATCTTAAATCATATAGTACTTTCTTCTCTACCTTTCTAAATTATAAACATAACATTAAAAAATAAAAACTAAATAATCACTGGTAACCATCAGTAATATTTTAAGATTTGCATATTGCCTTCCAGTCTGTCCACATGTACTCCAGCCTTATAATTTCCTCTTTACAAGCAGGTCTTTTTATGTATTTATGAGAACATATACCTGCGTTCACGATAATGAGTACTTGGCAATATATCAGGCTTAACCAAAAGTTTTTCCAAATCTTACCTATTTTCATCTTTTGATGATCTCATTTGTTAAACTTTTAAATAAATAATCCCCATTGAATTGTCTTCTCTAGCTTAAAAAGTGTTGTTCTTTAACTTTGTGGTGTCAAAAAGTTTTATCTCAAAGTCCAGTTCCAATTTATTGATAATGATGGCATGGAACACTATACTCAGAATTCTGGGTTTTCCTAAGATGTCAGCAGTAAAGAGGTCCGTGATTGATTAGTGGTGCTGATCATGGAAGCAGGAGGGTGGTTTTGAAAGAAATAATGCTTATTACTGATTTTCGGAGGTAATTTTTTATATTGTTTCTTGTTTTAACAGATACAACAATAATTTAGTCTCTTGGATTTTAAAACTGGTTTTACTGCTTGCAACAGTCCTTTTATTAAGGTGATAGGCAACTTTGCATATTTGATCATGTTTTACATCTTGGTCAATTGGATACCTCTTCAGGTATATTAACATACAAATAACATATATTCTGATCACTCATATATATCTAAGGATGTATTTTGCCTTGATTCACAAAAAAGACAGCTTTTGTTTTTTGTTTTTCAGTAGGACCATAACACTCTCTCCTGATCATTTACATGTTTCTCCCTCGACTCTGTTTTATAATACGGTGAAAAAAGTCTGAAGCCAACTTAGTTTTGGTCTTTTGTGGGAAACCGCTTTCTTTTTCCTGAACAGATATATACAGAATTGTTTTGCACTTTTATTCTTATAGTGAAAAAAAATCAGAATTTTCTCCATTGTTATAGTTTAAAATTTTACCAATGGGCATATTTTAATCAATTAAGATTAACCACAATGAGAACACAATGAGACTTTGCAATTTGCTCCAAAAATATTGAGTGTGCTTTATCTTTGATTGCTTTTGTTCTAATTCTTCTTATCTTTAAGAAAACTACTTGTTTCCATTTTTCTTCTCTGTTCCCTATCCTCTGTATCAGTCATCTTCTCTTGCATTATTTTAGTTTTGTCCCATTCTTTTGAGTTCTGAGATGACACTTGAGCTTTTCTTTTATATATACTTCATTCATTTACCATTCCTTAGAATCAACACTTCTTGCTATAGCCTTCAACATGAATTTTAACTTGGCTCTAGCTTTTTTTTTTTTTGGTTAGCAATTCATCCTTATATCATTCATTTGATTTTTTCCTCACCTAGTTATTTATAACAGTCTCCTTTTATTTCATAGCAACCATATTGTTTGAACTTTATTGAGGATATCAAACTGTTCCTGGAAGTTTTCTTCTGAATCCTACTCTAGATTATTTTCAGACATATCATTTATCTTCTGAATCTTAACCTTATTTGACAATGTTTTTCATAAGTCATATGTATTTTTTTCTGTCTCTCATCCTCAAACCATGTAAGATCAGAATTTCCAATAAACAGAGAAGACTGACCTTGTGCGATGTGCGATGGTAAATTTTTCTTCTCAGATGCAGGTTGGACTGAGACAGACATGCACAGTTTCCTTTTAACTTTACAATTCTGTTAGGATTTCATGTAGTATATTCTTCTTTGCTCATGTGCCATTTTTCTTTGTTCTCAAGGGCCTTGTTATCCCGTTATATTGAACTAATGCAGTATATCAAGCAAAACATATTCCAAATGAATTTGGGGTATTTCTTTATTCATAGATCCTTCACCCAATAAGACACTGTTTGGAAGAACATTGTTCCAAAAATACACTGTGCTGCTTCCTTCACGGTTGTTAAGAATCTGCATACTCAGGTATATGTGTGTAAACGGGAGGTGGAGAGTGGAGAAGAGGGGAGTGAGGCAGAGTAGCTAGTGACAGGATTCTGCTTACTCTCGGGGAAACATTTAGGGAGCAGAGCAGGATGGCTGCCAACCTAGAGAGTTGTGGGCCTCCCTGGAACTGACTTAGGGAGCAAAACCTGATCAAAGGGAATGGCCTCTTTAAATCCTTTTGAAGATACTCTTCATTTGGTTAAGCAAGTTCAGTATGTTTTATGAGTTAGAGCTCAGAGAGGATTTTCTGTGTCTATCTCCTTTAGCACTCAGTAAATTAAACATATTTATGTCCCGTTTTGGGGGCTATGGGAAACTGCTTTAACAGTTTCACAGTTATCCTTTCTGTGAACATGAATATTCTTTTGAAAGCTTTGTTTTCTCATCTCCCACATGAGAGCAAAGGAAGACATCTAGGAGGACATCATTTCAAAGTCACCTCTCTGAGCACCTCTGTGGCCTGAGGAAATTGTGCTTTCTCTTTCATAAACACATGATTAACCTAACTACTATTTGAGGCAAAGTAGCACAGTCACTGTCCTGAGCATGTTTATAAAATATGCAAATCCAACTTGTCCTTTGCTTCATTATTGCATCCATTATTTAGTTTCATTATAAAACATTTGAGGGTGAGAAAGGACAATTAATGCAATTAAGTTTCCATGGTTTAAAAATTCCCTAATTTTAGTAAATGTTTTAATGGAACTTTAGCGTTAAAAATGATGAAATTCATCACCTTAATTATAACAGTGTCAAATAAAACAAAATAATTATTCGGAAAACTCAGATATTCTATAAATGAACACTGATTCATAAATGGAAAGCCTACTGTATAGTTTATACATTGGAAACCTATTTGTATAGTTTAGAACTATACATTAGCATTTGTTTAGAAACTATCCATTTATATTACCAATGTGTATACATGTGCTTTTGCTATGTTTCTGGGTGAACAGGTTAAGAAAGGAGATAGGAGTGAGGCTAAACTGTTCGTTTTTTAAAGGGCTTAAATCTCTAGTACACAATGTAGCTTGCTTAAAACATCACTGAAGATACATCACAAAAGTCTTCTTTTCCTTACTATCTACTTTGAGATTAAAATTTAATCAACATTTTCCAAGAAGCAATTAAGTCTCAGACCCTGTACTAATACTTTGATTTGTTTCCTAACACTCACAGCTGATGAGGAAACTGAGTATGAAAACGGCCGGATGATTTGCTGAAGATTACTCAGCTGGTTGGGGGAGAAAACTAGTCAGTGTAAGTGTGCTGTGCTAGTATTGAGGCTATGCAGCTATCAGTGAGAAGCATTTGAAGGCTGCCTACTTTAAACCATTCTGGTTCCATTTTATCTTCCTCCTTGGGTGAGGAGTATGTGAGTATATGTATTGTATATGTATATTTTAACAGCCATAATTGAGTGTGTCATATATATTTTTCTCCTCTTTAGGTTGTGGTAGTCCATTGTTATTCTTAAATTAGGCATCATTTACCATTTGCAGTCTTAGTTCTCCTAGAATAGTTCTTTGTCTTTCCAAAAGCTACCAATGGTGGCAGATAATGGCTAGATTTCTCTTCAATATCCAAACCAAACGTAGCTAAGTGTGTAGTTGGTGTACTTATAGAAGGAAAAGAAAATAAATTTTTCCTTCATTTTTTTGTCCTAAAATTTGTTTGGGTTTTTAAAGATTATGTTTTTTTTCTTTAGACTTTAGGCTTAGAATTCAATTACAATTCAATTACAGTTAGAATTGTGTTACAATTCTAGGTTCAGATCATATGCTCATCGTTGATCCACATATAGCTACTAAAATAATGAGTACTCATGAATCCAGAATCTAAAGTAAAAGCTATACTCTGGTTTCTCTTCAGAGCCTATAAATCTTTTGCCTTTTACTAAAGTAAAAGCTGAGATCTTGGAAATAATGACTGACATTAGGCCATATGTATGCCCTTCAACTGATTTTGCTGCCCCCCTTCATCCAGGCCAATATCATCCTGACTCCTGTGTTTATCATTAACGTGTTTTTCTTTCTATTTGTGTAATATATATTCATTGCTTGGATATATGTGAAATGTGAAATATTTTTTTCATTGCTTGTATAAGTATTATGTATATTACCTGTGTACATGTACACACATATATATACACATACTTGCTTTATTTGGTGTTTATGGAAAAGGATACTATGCTATACGTAATATTTTGGGACTTAATTTTTCATAGTACTTTGCTAAGATTCATCATATTTTGCATGTTACTAGTTTATTCAATGTAACTTTCGGTAAAATATACCACATCATAGTCATCAAGCCTCCCAAGGAAAAACACTGTTCACAATAGGTTCATTCTGTGGTGAACAGTGCTGCTAAAATAGTCTTGAACATAAGTCTTGCTATACATGTGCAAGGGATTCTCTTGGGGATATATTTCTAAGAATGGAATATCTGGATCACAGGAGCTATGTGATTGTTCAGCTCTTGAAAATAAGACCAAACTGATTGCCAGTACGACAAGCAATTGTTGCAACACTCTCTCTCAAAAACTTCACCATCTGGTAGATTCAAACTTCCATCTCCTGATGTGGCTTGTCAAAATTCACACACACACACACACACACACACACACACTCACACACACACTCACACACCCCACAGAAAAAAAAATGCCCTGGTTTTGCTTTCTATGTGTGAAAAAGAACCTACCTAGGCAAGACATGTAAGCCCCTAGAACTTCCAGAAACTGAGGGAATTGACCTAGATTAGTATCTTTCAAGCCATGTCCTGCAAGTGGCTTTGCTGTGTGTACCTATGCAGTTGTGGACATTGGAGACTATTTGGTACCTGAAGGTGGAGATAAGGTAGGAGGGAGAGAGAAGGCTGGGGCTTTAGTAGATCCCCCGCCATGACTAAGAAAGCAGCTTCACTTTTATCTCTAAATTTTTTTTTTATTTTACCTGATGAAAATCTTCCTTTGAAAAACACAATCTAAAGTTTGAAACACACTGGCACAGGCAATTTCTCAGGTCCCTTACTGCCCTAATGTTTTATGATTATGCATTGTATTATTTATGGTAATTAATGCTAGCTGCAAGTGATTAAAGCCCCAAATCTCAGTAACTTAGTCAACAGAAATTTATTTCTAACTCATATATAGCCTTCTACGGGTTGGGAGAGGCTTTACTCCACGAGGTGACTCAGGGAACTGAATCTTGTGATGCTCAGCTCTTGCCCCGTGGCCTTTTAGGTTGCAGCAGCATAGGAAGAGATGGATGGAGGAAGCATACCAGCTTCTGACTTACTTAGCTCAGAAGTGACACTTGAGCTCACAGCCCATTCATCAAACCAAGTCATGTGGCCTCAATTTCACCTCAAAGGAAGCTTAGTCATGTAGAGGAACACATTGAATATCTGAACTCAGTAAGTCTCTCTAGCACTTGTACCAAGTGCAGGAAACATAATTCACATGCAGAAGGGCAGAGTGATCACAGTAAAGGTGAGATATAGTTAAATACTAGAGACTTCTTGAGAAATACTTTGCTATCCTCTTGTAAGTTACTCTTTTCAAAAGATTTCCATTGTGGTCTTTTTGTTTATTTTCTAGAAAATATACACTATTTCCATGAAGACCTCTAATTCTCTTTTTTTAGACTTAAAGGATAAATTACAAAAATTGGATTATTGTTGGGTGCAGTGGCTCACGCCTGTAATCCTAGCACTTTGGGAGGCCGAGGCGGGTGGATTGTATGAGCTCAGGAGTTCAAGACCAGCCTGGCCAACATGGTGAAACCCCGTCTCTACTAAAATACAAAAAATTAGCTGGGCATGGCAGCAGGCACTTGTAGTCCCAGCTACTCGGGGGGCTGAGGCAGGAGAATCGCTTGAACCCAGGAGGCAGAGGTTGCAGTGAGCCAAGATCGCGGCACTGCACTCCAGTCTGGGTGACAGAGTGAGACTCTGTCTCCAAAAAAAAAAAAAAAAAGGATTATTGTTCTCTACTGTATTGAAATTTAATTTTCTAAAAAACAATTTATTGGATTCCACCATAGGGAGCTGGCATGGCAATTTATGTTAATTTAGAATGTAATTCCACTAACCTATGTCCTATCAGCCTGAGCAGTCTATCTCTTTTAACTTAGATCAAAATGCAAAGGCCCTTTTCTCATGAAGCATGGACCTATTTTTTTTATGGTGTGCTGAGATGAAGGAGAACAGAGTACAGTGTTCCTGATAATCTTTGATGTGATTTAATTGTATTTTTGAGCTTGATGATAATGTCTTTATCATCTAGTTACTGTTCTACATCTCATCTCCTGGTGGTACAGCATGCTCAATGTGGTTTACTTTCTGAAACAACAACAGATTTAGTTTTTATGTTGATGAGGATAGGAAGAGGCCCAAAGATTGCATCAGAAGCAATTAAATCATTTTGGGAAGAGTTAGTATGCTCTTTGGAGGGTAATTCTGGTGACTCAAAGTAACTGTAAGTGCATAATGGAAAGAAGCCCATGCCTGGTGTGGGTGTGTAGCTTAATGGAGAATTGGGAAAATAGTCAGCTAGATAAGCAAAGATAAAATTATAAACCCAGTGATGTAGGAAATAACTGACATCAGGGGATATATTTCAGCTGACTGATAAAAAAGCCACCAAAGACTTTGAGAAGGAAAAGAGGAAAAGTTAACCGGTATGAGGAATAGAGGACAGAGAGGAGATGCTTATTGAAAAATTTAGAGAAATATATTTAGGAGCTAAATACTGGCATGAGATATTTTTTTAAAATATTGCTCCTGCAAAGGAAAGTACTATTTTATTTCCTGACCTTGTTTTAAAATGAAGCCTAACTGGGGCAAAGCAGATTTAGGGACAAAGAAAATGGGATAGGACCATTTTGATTCACCCTATCTTTATCAGTTGGAGGAACACTTGAGAAGAGACAAATTAAGGTCGTTTTTTGTTTTCAACTATTTGGATCCTTTAGTATTTTTTGTCTTGTTGCTTCCAGTGGTTACTCACATTCATGTTTGAAAAGTGGTTCTTTGCAGTGTGAGCTAATGAAGTAACTCTCTAACGGTGGTTTCCCTGTGGGACTTAGCCCTTCCTTCTCCTTTATTTTACCAATTTTCTTGAGGAAACCTCCTGAGATCTTCATTTGATGTCATAGGTGTTAAAGCCTTTGAACTATCAGTTGAAAACACCAAATAACAAATAACCAAAAGATATATTAGAAAGGCAATTAGAATCTAAAAATTTTGAAGTATTAGATTGAGATTATTTTGTAACTGCATTCTAAGCATTAAAAAGGTAATTCATATATTATTGAAATAATCCAAGGAATAGAAAAAATTGAAACCTTCCCAGTTCATTTTAAGAAACCGCCATAAGTTTAACATGAAAACTGTCTACAGTATCCTCAAGAAAACTAAGGATAATTTTCAAGTATGAATATAGATATTAAAATTAAATAAAATGTTGGCTAATCCATGTTTTAAAATGATAGTAACTTGTGATTAGGGGAAACTTACTCAGTTTACATGGTTTAATACTAGTAAATCACATATAAAATGTATTATACCAAAAAATTTGAATTATAATTATTTAATTATATTGTAAGATGTCAGACAAGAATTGGTGAAATTCATTTATTCCTCATAAAAGCTTATAAAATAAGAATAGATGGAAATTGCTTAGACATGATAGAAAAACATATAAAAATCTACTGTTAATATTATATTTTAAAAAGAAAGCTCAAATTATATTTTTCTTTCTCTTTTTTTTTTTTTTTTTTGAGACAAAGTCTCACTCTTTTACCCAGGCTGGAGTTCAGTGGCATGATCTCGGCTCACTTCAACCTCCACTTTCCCAGTTTCAAACAATTCTTGTGTCTTAGCCTCCTGAGTAGCTGGGCTCACAGGTGCACGTCACCATGCCCGTCTAATTTTTGTATTTTTAGTAAAGATGGGTTTCGCCGCCATGTTGCCCAGGCTGGTCTTGAACTCCTTGCCTCAAGCAATCCACAGCCTCATCCTCCCAAAGTGCTGGGATTACAGGCATGAGTCATTGTGCCCGGCCTCAAATTATTTTCAATAATGTAAGAAGTAATACAGAGATAGCTGCTTATCACTGCTATTACTCAAGTAGTATTTTGAAGATTTTAGTTAACATAATGAGGCAAAAATATTTTTATAGATCTTTGAAAAATTAGTATAAATATGTGAAAAGAATTTTAAAAATTATCTGCTAATAATGAAATTACACAAGAGGATTTATTAACTCTCAGGCAGATTAAGGAAATTGGTAAGATTGCTGAATTAAACATATATAAAAATTAATAGCTTTTGTGCTAACTAGCAATATCTAGTTAGTAAAGATTATTTGGAGTAAAAAACATTTGTATATGTGTCTATATGTATCCTGATGCAAAGAAAAATAAATTATAAACCACCTAGATATAAGTACTTGATTATAAAAGGAAGTTATGAAATATAACAAACATATTTAAAGAAGACTCAAACAGTAAATGTCTGGATAAAATAACTCTAATGTCACAAAAATAGCAATAATTCTGAGAACATTATGTAATTTAATGTAATTCCACTCAGCATTTCAATAGATTTCAATAGATTTGGAATAGGTAAAATTCATTTTAAATAATGAATATAGTAGGATAAATTTTGGAGAAGAGCCAAAACATTTTGAATAGAATAGTGAAGATAGTTGTGCCTTAACAAAAATTAAAATGTATACCAAGTTGCTATAATCAAAACATCATTCTGTCTTCAGGAGAATCTAAATAAATGGACTGGTGAAAACTAAAATATACCAAAATGGAGTCAGGTATTAATACGTATAGGAAGTTAGTACATGGTAAGGATAAAATTTAATTCACCTTTTAAAGGACAATTTATTTAATAAAGATTGCTGTCATGTGGAAAAGAAAAAGCTAAGACCCTTGTCTTTCACAATAGGCAAAAACGTAATCTATGTTAAATATTTAAGTGTAAAAAATAAAAATGTTAGAATAAAATTTACCAGAATATATATGTGGAGATATATATATATATATATATATATATATATATATATATATAGTGTGAAGGACCACCAAAATTAGACAGATCCCTGGAAGATTTAAAGATATACATATTGGACTATTAATCTTTTAAAGCATGTACAGCTATATAGAACCATGAAGTGTGGAGATTTTATTCATTTTTCAGGCTAAAGGGCCTCCCACAATTTCATGGATCAGTGTGTTCTTGTGCCTGTTTCTTGAGCCCCAGTTCCCACACGGTGAAATGGAGAGTGTCAGGTAACACATGCAAACACAGTGGGTTACAGAAGAGATGTCCTGAGCTTAGGGACCCTAAAATTTTTATAATGGACAATAAGCATGCCTGCTTATTATTATTTAGAGGGAGGTATGATCTCTGCTTTCCATGGCTGCTCTCTATGCAAACATCCTTGTAAAGAGTGCAGAACAAAGGCAGTCAGTGCCTCTGCTCAGTAGACATATGAAAGCCAAGACCCATGGAGAGTTGTCTTCAACAATAGCATAAACAAAATAAAAGGTAAAATAATGAACCTCATAAAAATACTTGCAGCTCATATAATAGACAATGAGTTTGCATAGTTTTGACCCAGAAATCCTGTGTTGATAACATATCTAACAGGCATTAATCCAGTTCTCTATAACTATTTATTTACAAGGATATTTATATAAGCATTGTTTGTAGTGACACCAGTTGAGACACAACCTGAATGTCTACCAAAAGAATGATTATATTAATTCAACTATTTCTCTACTTAGTCCTTGGGAAGACCAGTTTTCTATGTATTTATTTTGAACTCATGAATAGGAAAAAAGCAACTTCAGAGTAAATGTTAGAAAGAGCAAGAAGGACAGAAGGAAGGAAGGAAGCAAATCGCTCTCTAGGTATTGGTATACATTTTTGTGAACATAGAGAAAGGAATAGAAAAGTATATTACTATTGGATTCCTTAGGGAGAATGCAATATAGGGAGGATAGATTATTAACTTTCTAAAAATGTGGTTCATCTTTGTGTTGCTTCCCCTATTACAAATTAATAAAACACAAAAAATAAAAATAAATTGGCCATTCTTTTGGCAGTAAATGAGGCCCAACATGCCTTGTTTGGGACTCATTCTTCATCTATTTATTAAACAAATATTACTGAGTGTTTTCTCCGTGTCAAATACTGGTTAGACAGGGAAAACACCAGTGAGCAAAAGAAGTTATCTGCCATTGTGGAACTTATATTCTAGTGGGGATGTCAGAAAATATAAAAATAAACATATAATATGTCTTCATACAAAATTATTGGTACATAGTATATTTTATACTGCATAAAAAGCCCTCTAAATCTAAGTTATTTAGATTGTGGCTTAGAAGAAAGCCATTTTAAGTTCTCAGAGTTAAGAGGAAAGAAAAAGATGAATAAGAACCTACAATGACATTTGATCTCAACTAACCTGTGTAACATAGCAACTCACACATATGTTTACGGTAGTCTACCCTTTTCCTCAGTTTTGCTTTCTGTAGTTTCAGTTACTCGTGGCCAGCTGAGGTCTGAAAATATGAAATGAAAATTTCCAGAAGTAAACAATTCATAAGTTTTAAATTGCATGTAATCCTGAGTAGCGTGATGAAATCTCGGTGTCTGGCCCCATCTTGCCCCGTACCTGAACCACCCCTTTGTCCAGCGTATCCACACTATCTATGCTACTGGCCCATTAATCACTTAGTAGCTCAGTTATCAGATTAACTGTCATGGCTTGTGTTCAAGTCAACTTTATTTAAGTTAATAATGGCCCCAAAATGCAAGAGTAGTGTTGCTCGCATATTGTTATCATTCTTGTATTTCGTTATTAGTGATTGTTGTTAATGTCTTACTGTGCCTAATTTATAAGTTAAACTTTATCATAGGTATGTATAGGAAAAACATAGTATATACAAGGTTTGGTATGTGGTTTTAGTCATCCACTAGGGATTTTGGAATGTATTTCCCCCGGGATAAGGGGCGACTACTGTACTTACGTTACAGAACACCAAAACAGGTTTCACTTTGGGTAAGAATAAACAGGAGATGAGCAATCTTCCATCCGGAGTCCTTTTTTGGTATGAAAACATTCTTAAACCCTGTCTTAAACTACTGCGGATTGCAATTACTGGATCCCAAAAGGAAGGATTCACTGAGAGTAACTGTAAGACAACTACAGTAAATGTTAACCCTAAGAGAAACCTGGCAGACCTAATCTCAGCAATTGGTTAACTGATATATAAATGCATGTGAGAATGCTTCTGAATGATGCGGTTCCTCAAATCCAGAACTGAAAGGCAGCTGTTAAATGAGCTTCACTCATATCTAGTTAGGGCAGTCTCTAAATTCTAGAACTTCCTGAAAATAAGAAGAGGAAGTTAGTGTAAATGTGGCTTTCCTGTTGGAGCATGCAGTAAACAGACTCCTGAGAGTAGCAAGAGTAGAATTTTTGGACCTAAGAGCAAGATGGATTTTTTTTGCTTGTTTATTTAAAAAAAAAGAGGCTGGGCATGGCGGCTCATGCCACTTGGGGAGGCTGAGGTGGGTGGTTCACCTGAGGTCAGGAGTTCAAGACAAACCTGGCCAATATAGTGAAACCCTGTCTCTGCTAAAAATACAAAAAAATAGCCGGGCGTGGTGGCGGGCACCTGTGATCCCAGCTACTCGGGAGGCTGAGGCAGGAGAATTGCTTGAACCCGGGAGGCGGAGGTTACAGTGAGCCGAGATCGCGCCATTGCACTCCAGCCTGGGCAATAAGAGCAAAACTCTGGGGCGGGCATGGGGGGTTATTGAGAGGAGTGTGGAGGGGAGAGACAGAGAGAGAGAGAGAGAGAAAGAAAGAAAAAGGTCTGTGGACTTCTTTAGACAGTAGTCCATCTGTGTTGTGTTGGTGAAGTTTGTGAGGACAGTAGCAGCTTCCTGGCTTGGTGTTTATGTCAGTTAACGGTGGTATCTGAAGCTTTACTCATTGAAGCTAACATGCAGGTTATGGGGCTCTAAAGTCACAAATACCAATTCATTTTCTTAGTGGGTTTGCTTATCATTTAATATGGTGCTTCTCTTTTGGAGCTTCTAGAACTGCTGGATTATTCTGTAACTTAATGATAACAATGCAGGTGAAACTCTTCCACAAAATAAAGCAAAAAATGTTAATGGCTGTCAAATTACTCAGCATAAAAACCAAGAAATAATAGTTGTACAAGGCAGTGGCTGTTTAAAAAGAATTGTCAATTAAAGTATTTAGCCATTTGCAAACAAATTCATCAGACAAAAGCAGGTACTAGTAAAATATTTAAATCCTTAGAATAATAAAAGAAGATTAAGGTGTCAAAGTTGATGAAAAAAAATATCCCATAGTAAAAGCAGGAATATTTTCTTTCTAAATCAAAAACTCTAGTGCTGCTGTCACTGCAGTTGTATTTCGTATGTGGGTGAGAGAGGTAGAGAGGTATTTGGGTGTCTGGTTAGACTTGAAGTGGTCTGAATGTTAGCAGGATTATTGATAAACGTGATATCTCTTCATGCATATAACAAATCACCTTGCATTTGCGTAGCATTTTATACTTCACCAAATGCTTTCACATATATTATTTCACTTAATCTTTTCAAGACTGTTGTTACTAACAAAGAAACTGAATTTCAAAGAGGGAAAGTGAATTGCCCAAATTCACACAGCATCTATATCAAAAGTAAAGTTTCTTTTTTCTCACACAGCTCACTGCAGCCACACTATAGCTGCCTTTTGGTTTATAGTGTAGAGGATGAATTGCTTGTCTGTCTGTTCTAGAATGATTTATCTGACTGTGAAATAACAATATAAGCATTTTTGGCAAATTCCTATATTCTTTGTCAAAAAACCCCGAAAAACAAAACAAAACAAAAAAACATAGAGCTGTCTTAGATTATCTAGCTCAAGCTCTTCCTTTCATAGTTGAGGAAAGGAAGGCTGAAAAATTTACCCAAGGGCCTTTAGCAAGTTGGAGAACAGTCAGGAACAGGTGGACATATCTTATGTGCTAAGCCACTGAGGACTCTTTTCTGCTCTCCTGTGCTGCCTCTACCTTATCACCCAACTTGTTCTCAGCATCTCTACTAAAACTCACAGAATTCACACAGAAGGCCAGATATATTGATGTGGCCTCAAACCCTCAGGGATATTAGACATATAAACAGATTTTCTAGGATAGAAGTTTTTTCTTGGAGGATCAGGGTGGTCTTCAAGCTTCAGTACAGTACCATGACTTTGATCTCTGATTTCCACTGATCTGTTAGGTGAATTGTCCCTGAGTTTATTTCCTATTTTCATGAATGTGAGTAATTTTCTCTATAAAATTGCCTTGATAAATACATAAGTACTTCTTGTAGATATAAATATATATGATACTAAAGAGGCCAAGAAATATTGACTTGTGCTTCATTTTGTTTATTTGTACTCATAAAAATACCTACTAACTATAATGTGGGATGATTATGCATCTTATTGGGTAAAATTATTTGCGATGCTCTAGGCAGCAAGAACAATCTTCACTTTTATGTAGAGAAACCATTATGTTGTTGAAATTTTAGAAGATAAACAATGCGTAGGTCATTTTTCATGGTTATGAATACTTATCTACCTATTACAATGATATATTTGGTCTATGAACTTTATTGTTTATAGAGTAGAATTACTAAATCACTAAAACTCAGAAAGGCTATAAAATGATTAATAATTATACCAAGTCAAATTGCCATTACCATTATATAAAAGTAAAAAAACTAACATTGGTATCGTACTTTTAGAGCTACTGTACCTTTATTTAAGGCCAACTAAACAGGTATTTGTGACAGTCATAATCCCAAGGATATGTCCAAAGTTGGTTGGTTTTTAACTTTCAAATGAATAACACAATATTCAAATGAATAAGACAATATTCAAATGAATAAGACAATATTATTCTTATTCAATTGTTACTAATATGGAATATTAGTTAATATATATTAGTTAATATTCTTATTCCATTTGTTAATAATGCCTTTATTAGCTAACATAATTTAATATTTCTAAAACCTAAGTTAATGAATTATTTGAATGTTTTTAATTGAGAAGGTAGAAGGAAACAACACTGTTGTTGTAATATAATTTCTCTGATTTGTTACCTGGAAATGGTTAGATTATATCACTTGCTGATGAGTAGGATCAAAGAGTGACCTGGGGCCGGGCACTCACGCCTGTAATCCCAGCACTTTGGGAGGCCGAGGCGGGCAGATCACTTGAGGTTGGGGGCTCGAGATCAGCGTGACCAACATGGTGAAACTCTGTCTCTACTAGAAAAATAATAATAATAATAATAATAATAATAATAATAATAATAATAATACAAAAATTAGCCAGGCATGGTACCATATGTCTCCAAGAAAAAAAAAAAAAAAAAGAAAAGAAAGAGTGACCTGGCTAAATGAATAAGAGATGTCTGTGCTGACTCTTCTGTAACAGACAGTTTTCTACACATGCTGGCTCCTTATTTGTCACTTGAAGATGATTCTTGGTCACTGTCTGTCCATAAATGTTCATGAAGTTTCATTTAGATTA
This sequence comes from Pan paniscus, assembly GCF_029289425.2. Lineage (NCBI taxonomy): Eukaryota > Metazoa > Chordata > Mammalia > Primates > Hominidae > Pan > Pan paniscus. Next base: position 109,505,719 of record NC_073253.2, read on the forward strand.
AAATGTATCAACAATGCATTATTAAATTTTATTATTTAGATTTTGAACTCTTGTTTCATTACTGGCAAGTCCCCAAAGGTCAGCAAAGTGCTGAAAATGTGTCCCACTATGTCCTGTTGAATAATCTCTAAAGACTTTTTAAATGAAAGGACCAGGATTGAAAGTAGATTAAGTATCCACTTTCAACTTACTTATCAAATATTAGATCAACTATAAATAATAGTTAACTTGCCTAATGTTTTTTAGTAGCCTGAACTTGCTAAGAGCATGCTCACGTACGCCCTTCCATGATGGGATTTGTCAGACTAGCTTAAATAGTAGCTTAGATTTAATGAAACAAGAGTAAGTGATTTAATCCATGGAAATTGCTGGCAACTATGTCTGACACACAGCAAGTACCCAAAAGGGTAGCCATTGTTGACATAGTAGTTTTTTTTTTTTCAGAGGAAGGATTATGTCTCAGGTGGGTTTCTGGATTTGCTAATATTATTTCTTTCAAGTTTAATTGGAAGCCCTCCTTGTGCATCTCAGTATAATTATCTTCAGAATTCTATCTTAATTGTTTTTGTGTTTTCCACCTGAGACTTTGGACTTCCCTTTTCTTTGCTTTCCGTCCTGACTTAGAACAGAACTCTAGACTCTTCTTACAGGTGGATGACTGCTGTGAGCAAGAATGTTCAACATGTTGCCTTCATTATTTGAATCAGGTCATGTCGACCTACTTGAAGTCTCAGTCCAATGCCTTCTTGTATAGTAATGCTCCTTGTTTCCCCCAGATTTTTACATGGACAGGAAAGAGGGAAATGTATATTAGGGGGTTAGGATGATTCAAATACACATTATTTCAGCTTGAGAGTTGGTGTCATCCTCTTAATGATATTATGGAAATTCATCATGTTTGGAACATTAAATGGTACCTATAGTACATCTTTTAATTTGCCTCAATTAGAACTGACAAGGTTAATGAGAAGTTTAGTTATTTGGGGGGAAGTTACACAATGTAAAATGTATATTGACCAACATTGAAAAGAACATGTAGGTAGATGATAGTGAAAGGTAAGGTATATATGGATCAAAGAGCACAGAACATATCTGAAAGAGGCAGAGAGGATAATAGATGTTTCCAGCTACTAAATACTTCTTTTTTTTATAAGTTTGCATTACTTTTGCAAGAAGTTAGGCTTTATTTCCTGGCAGTCAAAGCAAAAAATAAGTGTACATGGTTTTGTAGTCTCATTTACCCACTAGAAAATTATTTCAAATTTATTTACAGAGAGGAAAACATAATCTTTGAAATTAAACTCAAGCAACTATTTATCATATGGATTTCTGACCATAGAGAGACACAATGTACATTATTTAAAGCAAGCATTTCCAAGTCCTTTTTCTGACTTCCATTATACTGAGCATAATATTAACAAATTTATTTAAGTTGCTCCTATTAATCCATAAGTTATAGAGAGCTGTGAAGAAGAGGGTCACAGCATATAGTGTAGTAACCATTTAATGAATCATTCAAACTGGAACTCTTGAGGGTGTGAAAGGGGCACTGTTGGCAATTATGCCATGACAGCAGGTGAAAACCAGATTGTCCTGGTAAAAACTGCAATGAATGATCACCCTAGTACAGGGTGTTACCATATTGTCCCTTTCAGATTTAAGTGTTAGGAAATTTTCAGGAGTAAATTTCTACAAAGACAAAGTTTCTGCATAAAATAAAACATGAGAAGAGAATAGACAATCAAAATAGCAAGACATTCTCTAAGTTCTGCTGATGATTCAATGGAGATTAACATTTCTTTTTTTTAGACATGAGCTTAAAGTTCTGTAGACCACATTTGTGAAGAACGTAAACATGGTATCACGAAAGTTCTCAGTATATTTCTTTTCCTTTCTTTTTTTTTTTTTTTTAATGAGAGGGAATCTGGCTCTGTCACTTAGGCTGGGTGGAGTGCAGTTGTGTGATTGTGGCTCACTACAACCTCCACCTCTCGGGTTCAAGCCATTCTCCTGCCTCAGCCTCCCAAGTAGCTGGGATTACAGGTGCGTGCCACTACACCCAGCTAATTTTTGTATTTTTACTAGAGATGAGGTTTCACCATGTTGGCCAGGCTGATCTCGAATTCCTGACCCCAAGTGATCTGCCTGCCTCGGCCTCCCAAAGTGCTGGGATTACAGGCATGAGCCACTGTGCCTGGCCCTCAGTACATTTCTAAAAAGAATTTTTTCTCTGACAATATTATGATAGATTCAAATATACAAAAATAAATCCAAACTATTAAAATTAGGCATAAATTGGAATTAGTCTGAATGAATAAGAACCTAAACAGTTCGGAATTTTAAAAAAACCCTAGCTTCAAAAAAAAATGAATGGGCAGCATTTTATTTTGTTTTTCAACAAGAGGTATGCAAGGCTGATTTCTTGCAAAAATATCATCGATCTGAATATGAAGAGAAGAAGACTTGCAGGTAAGGATAAATATGCTGAAATTTAGTACCCCATGTTATGTTTAGTTACATGTTATGAGAGTGGCTTAGTATCTTGGCAACATATGATACGTATAACATTCTTTTTATGAGAGCTTTTAAAATTACTCACATATGCTTGCCTAGATTGTCTGGTTCCTTATGGTTTCCATTGTGCTATATAAACAAAGTTAAGGATGTGCATTCCTAGTAAGAGCCTGCTAAGAGCCTAGGAAAATTGGAAGAAATCTTTTAATGATAGTGTGTATTTTCATTTTTCTGTAGCCTTATAAAGAACCAGGAAATACCACGTCTAGCATGAGCAGTTTGGATAAGCCTTTTAAAAAAAGGAATGTTATATTATAAACAAGCTACATTGTTCTTTAACTGATGTGTATCCCCAAAGTCAGCATGATTCTCTGTTATCTTAACAGGTTTGGGTCTAGAACTGGGGAACTTGACAGAGCTTCTTCATTATAATGGGAATCTGAGTGAGTTTCTAAGCCCACTCAGATAGGGTCTCTGGAGAATTGGAAGTGTCCCTTTTATTGAGGAGTAGAGAGTGCTTGCCTAGTGTTGAGCTCATTTTCAAAGGTTCTCTGAGACCAGAGGTTTAGAAATGAAAGGCTGCTGTATCTGCTTTGATGTGTCAGAACAGCATTAGAGACATTTCCAGTAGTTGGATGGAAATGTCAGCTGATAATATGAAAAGGTAGAGTGCACAGGGCACATCTCAGGAAGTTTGATAAAAATGGCATTCAGGAGACGGCTCGTAATTGGGTCCTATAAGTGATATAATGAAGTCTATGGCCCCTGAAGGAATGCAGGCAAGAGTCTGTGAAATGCACAAGCCAGATTCAGAGTGAGCCGTCTATGGTCTATTTTGGGCCACACTTAGAGCCACATTGGTCTCACTGAGTTGTCTCTACTGCCTGATTCTGAGCCTCTTACTAATGGAAAGGAATTTAATATTTCTCTCCAGCCATCCATAGAGCATTCATTGCCCACCCATAGTGATGAGTAGATTGTGCCTCCATAACCAGCAGGCTGACTCTGGTGTTTTAAGAACATATCTAGGACAGATGATGTTTAGGATGCTTATGTGGTTTGATTGGCAAGCTGTATTTATACCAATATATAAAAACAGAATATTTCCATAAAGATATGGATTTCTAATTTCTCCAAATAATGGAAAATTCCTCTAATAACAGATCCTGGTAATGCAATACATTGCATCCTGGTAACAGTCAGTTGGAGCTGGGTATCATGGGCCCTTTGTAAAGGGGTGCAAGTGTTTTCCGGTTGGCCACAGGCCTTTTGCCAGTGCTGAATTGTGTTGCCTATTGCAATTACAACCAGCCTGCTTCTCCCATTGTTATTGCCTACATAGCCTTTCTAAACATTTACTTTTGTAATCCTGATCTGGACTAATGGAAAGTCACTTGTTTAATCAAAGATTCAAAGGCTTTCAAAGTAGAGCTTGGTTTGAATCCTCCTATGCTATCTATTAAATGTATAACTTTGAACAAATTACTTAACTTTTCTGAGTCTCAGTTTACTTATTTATGAAATGAGAGTAGTACTACCTTCTTTGCAAAGTTGTTTTAAGGATTCAGGAAAATATATAGTATGGTCCCTGGCACAAAGCAGTACTAAATAAATGCTAGTTATTATTGTTGTTCTTATTTGGTTCTTTCCAAATGCTGTTCAATAGAATAAAGGACTTCATTTAGTCTTTTCTTTGTTACATTCAGTAAGTTCTTGACTTTGAAATAAAAGAACTATGCACTAGATGTGGTCACGTGTGAATTCCACCTGAACTGTTATATTTTGCATCTTCTCACAATTACATTGTACTTTGTTGGTTGCTTTCTTTTTATTTTCCTCAGATAGTGTAGATTCTTTTAATTCTTCTGGACCCTGAGTATATTTTTTATATTTAACTGGAAAAATAGAATAATATTGTAATATAGTTTGTTTGTGGTTTATATGGTTTTTCTGTTTTTTCTTTTTCTTTTTTTTTTTTTTTTTTTGAGACAGGATCTCACTCTGTCGCCCAGGCTGAAGTGTAGTGGTGTGATCTTGGCTCACTGCAACCTCTGCCTCCCAGGTTCAAGCAATTCTCCCACCTCAGCCTCCCGAGCAGCTGGGATTACAGGCATGCCCCACCAAGCCCGGCTAATTTTGTATTTTTAGTAGAGACGTGGTTTCACCATGTTGGCCAGGCTCGTCTTGAACTCCTGACCTCAAGTGATCCTCCTGCCTCAGCCTCCCAAAGTGCTGGGATTACAGGCATGAGCTACCATGGCCCGGCCTAGTTTTTCTGTTTCTTATGTAATTAAAAAATGTTTTTTCTATTAACCTTTGTATCTTTCTGCCCTGTGTACTTAAAGTTATCAAACAAATGTAACAAAAATCAATATAATAAAAATATAGTAAAGTAATAGAATACAGAGAAACATATATGAAGAGACTCCCTCAGATGAGATAGAGCCTTGAGATGACAGTTTCCTTCTGCATTTTTCCACATCTGAGGCAATAGGGAACTTTACTGGGAGAGGGAATACCTACCACATTCCAGAAACCAGGATGCATAGTTCTGCATTTGTACAGATATGTTCCCTCTCTGTTTTCTCTCTCAACAGTAAATGTTATTATATAAGATGGAGCTTGCAGTGGAGGGGAAAGAGCAATGAGGCCCTTAGTTTTATCCCATTTGAGAATTTCTTTTCTATTTAGTTAGGAGAGCAGAACTAAACTATGAAAATCAGTAGTTTATGGAAGTAAGAATCCTTCCCCCCAACCCCCACCCCACAACCTCTGCCATTTTCTCTGTTTCTATAATAACTTGATAGCCAGGACAAGCTCATTCTGAGAAAGTTTGGTGTTTTCATGGCACTCTGTGTAGCATGTGTGTGTGTGTGTGAGTGAGAGAGAGAGAGAGAAAGGGTGACAAGATGACACATGTGGATGGTCACACAAGGAGAGACGAGGACTGAAAAGAGAAATGGCAGTCAAGGCTGTCATTTTTGCTAATGTTTCCCTGACCCTCCCCACCATTTCAACAAGCAGCTTTGCTGTCACACCCATCTCTTTTATAAGCATGCTCTTTCCCCTGACTTGGTAAAACTGCTTTCATTTAAAGAGCTCTGCTCTGCTTCTCCTTGGGGGGTAGTACCTCTTGAACAGCCTTTCTGTACATCTAAAGTTGTCAAAAAGATCCTTTCCATTTTTGCTTTTAGTAGAGGTTTCTTTTTTTTCTTGCTTTCTTTTTTTTTTTTTTTTTTTTTTCTGCCCTGAGCAAAACCTGGTGACGGTCTTTCCATTCCATCTGGAATTATGGGGCAATGGGCCTAGATATTTCTCCTAGTGCCTTCAACCCCTAAATAAAACAGAACTAGAATTAATAATCTGAAGGGAGAGGAGGCTACCTTATGGAAATGCAGGTCAAATGGGAGGAGCAGAGTACCTGGAGAAGTTCACAGTGAGACTGGAATTTAGCTTTCTACCTGGGTAGACAGAAGCAGAGAAAAGTAAAACAGGTAAGTGAAAGATTTTGTCTGGACTCACGTAAAGTTCCCAGAAATAAGTACTAACAATGCTATTTTCCTCATTTGTTAGGAAACTTTTGGAAATGATACTTTAAGGGAAGGAGGAGGACGTAAGAGTTATCTGGCTGCCGCTCCACTGAGTTCCAGGGTTGATTCAGCTGATCTGGCTGGCTAGGCGGGTGTCCCCTTCCTCCCTCACTGCTCCATGTGCATCTCTCCTGAAGCTGTGTGCTTGGTTGAAGAGGACGACCTTGTCCCCAGTCCAGGGTATATGAGTAGCTGCGTTCCCCTGCTGGAACCTCCAAATAAGCTCTCAAGGTCAGGAGGAGATCTTATTTACATTATTGTCTCTTCTCATTGTATTTGTTCCATTTCTACCTTTTTTACACCATAGACTTTTTACAGATTATGAATCTTTTATAATTATTTTTTGAAAGAGTTTCATGGTTATATTAGATTGTTAGATGTATATTAAATCTTTATTGAGTCCTTATGATGCAATTAATCTGTGACTCTTGTTTGCATTCTGCATCAAGGACCTTTATTTCATAAACAATTGCATGCCAAGTGTACTTTATCAACATGATCATTAAAGGAGGGCTAAATATGCTCAGCAAGATAAACTTGACAGCACAAGTAATTTTTTACTTAAAACAGCTTATAGGCCTTTTATTCTGAGATTCACTGACAAAAAACATTTTGATCTGATAAAAATATTTCTGGCAAAGAAATAACCCTTTGAAATATATTGCAGTGTTTTGCTGTAGACTATTTAGAAGAGGCTCTGTATTAATGAAAAACAATACGAAAAGATAGAAAATATAAAAATACACTCAGCATTTCTATTTTTTTTTAAATAAGCAAATGTATTATAAACACCTTTAAACATCTCCACAAGAAGAGGAAAAATCTTCCAAAGTACAATATCTGAATCCTGTATATGCACAGATTAGAAATGTTTATTTTACTTATCTTGAGATTGTAGAGAGCAGATACCAGCTTTTCTGAAATGACAAATAGTTTTCATTTCTTTAAAACTGATATTCAGGCAGATACATTTAAAATACACCTGAGTATAGGTCATCTAATTTCTGCAGAAAGGTCTTCAAAAACTCTTTGGTAGAGCAGAATGGTTGAGCTGAAGCAGTCCCAGTATCTGCAGAATAGGACTTATAAAAAAGTTATCACAGTAAATATTTCAGAAAAAAAGTAATCCTAGTAAGTATATTTTAGCTTATAGTGTGCTTTTCTGTATTTTAATAGAGCATTTGGATTAAGCCTTTTCTTTATCATATCTGTTCCTTAGAACAGTTTTTCTCTTTCTTATAAAAATATTGCCTATGCTTATTCTTATATTCCTTAATCTCCTGAAGCTGTAACTTAAAAACAAGCAAACAAATGTTTAAATGAAATCTGTTCATTTACTTAAAGAAAAATGATTGCTAATGTTTTCAATTAACTCTAGAAAACCTGTACATAATTACATTGAATGATCTGAGGCTTGTATTTACCAAAAAAAAAAATCTTAAGTAATCTGATTAATTTATAAAGTTGGATTTCTGCTAAGTCAGTAAGAATTCATTGGCCTCATCATTGTTTGATGCACCAAAAATGGAATGGCTCTATTGAGAGGTACAGAGTTCATAGTCTGTAAAGGCATAGGTATTTATGCAGAGAAAAGATGACTGCTTGATGACAGTTACTATTTTGATCATTTAATATGTATAAGTTACTGTGAAAGGCACATGGGTACACAAAGATAAAAATGCCAGATGTCTTCCCTCAAGGAGTTTATCATCCGAGACAGAGAGACATATGTGAACAAAATCTTACACGTGCAATGCAGTGTTGTAGTAGAGCTATATGTAAGTATATACAAGGTACAGTGGCAACAAAAACTTAGCTGAAGGAGATAGGGTTTGGGGAAACTCATTTGACTCTTAGCAGAAAAAGGAGGAATTTTCCAGACGGATGAGGTGCTAAGGAGGGCATTCTAATTAAGATAGCAATGTAAACACAGTATGGGGTATTCTGGGAATTGTAAAGATCTTGCTAGGCCTTATCAAAGGATGTAGAGAGGTAGCGGTGAGAGAGAAACACATGATGAGAGATGAAAGCCTGGGAGGTAGGCAGGAGCCAGATAAGGCAGGGCCTTGTAGGCTGCTATAAGGATTTTGAATTTTATCTTATAGGTAGAGAGGAACCATTGTATACAAGGATAAGATTTTTGTTATGAAATGATGGCCACAATAGTAGGAGAAGAGTTGCAGAAGGGTGAGGTTGGAGGCAGTTTGGAGTAATTTTGACAGCCAGGTCAGAGACGATAGAGGCATAAACTGGAGGATTTGTAGGGCATGGGAATACATAGAATTTAGGAGGTAGTAAAATCAGGTCTTAAGGTGGCCACTTCCTCTGTGATTCAACAGTTGTTCAAAGTTTTTTATTATTTGTATTTTTATCAATTTAGGGTACAATTACAGTTTTGTTACATGGATATATTCTCTAGTGGTGACGTCTGGGTTTTTAGGGGAACTATCCCCTATATAGTGTATATTGTACCCTAATTTCTCATCTCCCATCCCCCTCCTACTCTCTCACCTTTCTGAGTCTCCAGTGTCTATTATTCCACACTCTATGTTCATGGGTACACATTATTTAGCTCCCACTTACAAGTGGAATGTGCAGTATTTGGCTTTCTGTTTCTGAGTATTTTACTTAAGATAATCATCTCCAGTTCCATCCATGTTGTTGAAAAAGATATGACTTCATTATTTTTCATGGCTGAGTAGGATTCCATGGTATGGGTGTGTGTGTGTATATATATATCTACGCATATGCATACACATTTTCTTTATCCAGTCATCCACTGATGGACACTTAGATTGATCCCATAGCTTGGCTATTAGGAATAGTACTACAATCAACATATGAGTGCAAGTATATTTTTGGTATAATGATTGCTTTTTCTTTGTGTGGACACCCAGTAGTGGAATTGCTGGATTGAATGGTAGCTCTATTTTTAGTTCTTTGAGAAATCTCCATACTGTTGTCCATAGATGTTGTACTAATTTACATTTCCATCAGTGTTGTATGTGTTTCCTTTTCTCTGCATCCTTGCCAACATCTTTTGTTTTTTGACTTTGTAATCATAGCCTTTCTGTCTGGTACGAGATGGTATTTCTTGGTTTTAATTGCATTTCTGTAAGGATTAGTGATGTTGGGCATTTTTTCATATTTTTTTTACCATTTGTATGTCTTCCTTGAAAAGTGTCTGTTCCTATCCTTTGCCCACTTATTAATGGGATTATTTGTTGGTTTTTCTTGTTGAGTTGTTTCAGTTCTTTGGAGATTCTGGATATTAGTCCTTTGTCAGATGCATATTTTCACCCATTCTGTAAGTCACTTGTGCTCTCTGTTTATTATTTCTTTTGCTGTGCAGAAGCTTTAGTTTAATTAAGTCCCATTTGTCTATTTTTGTTTTTGTTGCATTTGCTTTAGAAGTCTTAGTAATGAATTCTTTGCCTAGGACAATGTCCCAAAGAGATTTTCCTAAGTTTTCTTCTAGGATTTTAATAGTTTTAGGTCATACATTTAAATCTAATCCATCTTGAGTTAATTTCTGTATATGGTGAGATAGAGGTCCACTTTCATTCTTCTGCATATAACTATTTAATATTCCCAGCACCATTTATTCAGTAGGGTGTCCTTTCCCTAGTGTATATTTTTATCAACTTTGTCAAAGATCAGTTAGCTGTAGGTATTTGGCTTTATTTCTGGGTTCCCTTTTCTACTCCATTGAGCTATGTGTCTACTTTTATACCAGGACCATGCTGTTTTGGTTACTACACCCTGTAGTATAATTTGAAGTCAGGTAATATGATACCTCCAGCTTTGTTCTTTTTCTTAGGATTGCTTTGGCTATTTGGGCTCTTTTGTGGTTTCATATGAATTTTAGGATTTTTTTTATTCTGTGAAAAATGAAGTTGGTATTTTGGTAGGAATCACATTGAATTTTACATTGCTTTGGGCAGTATGGTCATTCTAAATATATTTATTATTCTAATTCATGAGCATGGGATGTTTTCCCATTTGTTTGTATTATCTATATGTCTTTCATCAGTGTTTTGTAGTTTTCCTTGTAGAGATCTTTCACCTCATTGGATAAGTGTATTCCTTGATTTTTTTTAGCTATTGTAAATGGGATTGACTTCTTGATTTGGTTCTCAGCTTGATTGTTATGGGTATACAGAAATGGAACTCATTTTTGTACATTGATTTCATATCTTGAAACTTTACTGAATTCATTTATCAGATATAGAAGTTTTTTGGAGGAGTCTTGAGGGTTTTCTAGGTATAAGCTTATATCATCAGCAGAGATAATTTTACTTATTTTCAAATTTGGATGCCTTGTATTTCTTTCTGCTGCCTGATTGCTCTGGCTAGAACTTCTAGTACTCTGCTGAATAGGAGTGGTGAGTGTGGGATCCTTGCTTTATTCCAATTCTTATGGGGAATGCTTCCAACTTTTCTCCATTCAGTATGATGTTGGTTGTGGGTTTGTCATATATTGTTTTTATTATTTTGAATTATGTTTCTTTTATGCCTAGTTTGTTGAGGGTTTTTTAATCATGAAAATAAGCTAAATTTTATCAAATGCTTTTTTTGCATCTATTGAGATGATTGTATGGTTTTTGTTTTTCATTCTGTTTATGTGATGAATCATATTTACTGATTTGCATATGTTGAACCATCTTCGCATCCCTGGAATAAAATTTAGTTGATCATGATGTATTAGCTTTTTGATGTGCTGTTCAATTAGGTTTGCTAGCATTTTGTTGAGGATTTGTGCAGCTATGTTCTTCAGTGATATTACTCTGTAGTTTTCTACTTTTTAGTGTGTCCTTACCTGGCTCTGGTATTAGGGTGACATTGGCTTCTAGAATGAGTTAGAAAAGATTCTATCCTCTTCAATTTGGGGGAACGATTTCGGTAGGAATGGTACCAGTTCTTCATATGTCTGGGAGAATTTGGCTATGAATCCAACTGGTTCTGGGCTTTTTTATTCTTGGGAGATTTTTTATTACTGATTCAGTCTCACTACTCATTGTTGGTTTGCTCGAGATTTCTATTTCTTCCTGGTTCAATCTTGGGAGGTTGTATTTTTCCAGGAATTTATACATTTCTTCTAGGTTTTCTGGTTTGTGAGCATACAGATGCACATAGTATTGAACTCCATGGCCTGATCGGGCAGGAATGTGATCCATTTCCCTGTCATGCCCTCATCTTGGTGCTTGGGACACTCAGATTGGTCAGACAATATCTCCAGGCTGCAGTGTAGCTGAGAGCTGTAAAAGACAGTTGCCTCACTTCGTCAAAATTTCCCCTGTGCAGAACCTCCTCCCTCAGCCTAAAACACACAGCTTTTCAGCTTTTCTGCTCTCCACTGCAAGAACACTGATGCTCCATGTGGAGGATGCGGGTCTCACTTTTCATGACAGCCCAGCCTGGTGGGCACATCACCAGTGGGGCTGCAGCTGCCCCTTAAAGCACTAGAAAAGCCATCCTCCAGCATACCTGTGCCAATTTCCTGTGGTAGCCACTATGGTTGTGTCTGCAGCTGTCGGGGGCCCAGCACAGAAGCCACTTGGCTTCTGTGATAGAACTATATTCCTCCCTTGCAGAGCTGAGTACAATGCCTTTGTCTCAGCTGGAAGAGACGCAGCCACTCAGAGCCCACAAGCAGGGAGTTTTTGGGCTAGGAAAGCACGTGTTCTGGTTTCCTTTCTCCCAACAGGAGCTCTCTTGGTGTGCTGCACTCTCCCTTCCCTTAGGAACATCACTCCCCAAGAGCTGGACCACTCAGAACCCTCAGGTCCCCTGGGGCCAGTCAGCCCTGTACAGCTTCCATAGCCTGAGCAGGCACTGATGAATGTCTGCAGGGGATCTGGCGATTTGGAGACAAAAGGGCTGAGCAGGACACAGGACTTTGATGGCTGTGCCTCAGTAGGGTACCCTGCCACTGCCACTCGGGTCCAGGGGTTGGTGAGTGACCTGGCAGGAGTTGGTGATCTGGTGTACTGCCCTCAAGAAGTCCTCAAATCGACGAGTTAATGGGTGCAGCACACCAACATGGCACATGTATACATATGTAACTAACCTGCACGTTGTGCACATGTACCGTAAAACTTAAAGTATAATAGTAATAAAAAAAAGTCCTCAAATCACAGCTTACGCCAGTGTTTGGGTTCTGACAGTTCAGATACTGGTGGTCTGCTGTAGGGGTGAGGGGAGCCAAAACACTCCCACTCACCCTTCCAATGAAGTAACAAGTCCCTCAGGATTTCTAGCCCGTCTCTACCAGCCTCTTGTTTCCTTCTTTTGCTGGGCCCCAGCTTCTTCCATGAGGTCTTCACTAGGTTCCAGCACTCACCCCTTGATAGGCTATTCAACTTATGATTATTCACTGTAACTTTCGTTCTTCTTTCTGAGGAGAATTGGCATCTGACATCTCTAGTCAGCCATCTTGAATCCCATGAAACTCAAGGTTTTAGAAGAAACAGAATACCTCAATGTCATCCTTGTTTCATCTTTTTCCCTCCCAGGCCTCGTCTGATTCATCAGTGAGTCTTTTCTGTTCTACCTCAAAAATTATCTTTACACCATCTCCACTTCTACCACCCTACTCCAAGATAACACTATCTTTTGTCTAAACTATGGAACAGCTCCTGACTGTCCTTTCTTCTGCTCTAGTTTCTCAATCATTCATTCTTTGTGCAGCAGCTGGAGTGATCTTTCTGAAAAGTAAATCAGACCATATCACTCCCCTCCTTATATTAACAACTTCACATCACACTTTGAATTAAATATCAGTGCCATTCCCTGGCCTATAAAGCAGTCTTTGCTTACCTCTGTGACCTCATCTTTAAATTGCTCTATACCTCAGCCTCATTGGATGTATCTCATTTCTTTTGTCTGGAATAGTTTTCCTCTACACTTTTTCATATTTTTACTTCTTCTTATCAGTCAGGTCCAAGTCAGTATCTACAGTTATTTGTTTGCGTGTATGTAAATTTACATGTGTAAACATATATTGTCTTTCCTCACTGTTGTGTAAAATCTTTTAGAGCAATGATCTCGAATATCTTGTCCTCTGCTGTATCCCTGTACCTAGCACAGTGCAAATAGTGCATAAAACAATATGAATAAGTCTTTTTTAGAATGAATGAATAAATAGAAGGGAAGAAAAGAACTCTGTTTTGGTTCCTTTAGCTCTCTTTTTCTGAGAACAATTTAGGGATATCCCTTTGTATTCCTTGTCTGGTTTACCTTTGTCTTAATAGTCTAAAGTCTTCCCATATAGCTAGGTGTCCATTGGGTGCAGGTGGCTTTTATTTGCAAATGTAAAATGGGCAGTGCTCCCACCTTTCTGTGTTTAGAATGTTTGTCTGGAGTGAGGCAAGTCAAAAATCTGCTCTAAGCCTTACCAGGTGAGATTGGGGAGCAGAAGGAAGAGGAAAAAAGAAGATTGTTTGTCTTTAAGAACATGTGGCATAAGTCTACAACCACTGCCATTCCCTGGACCATTTATTTTTCTGGTGTGGTTATATTATTTGTGATTTATTTTTAAACACTTCCATATAAACATGTGATAAATATATACTGTGTAAATTAATAGCACACTCTCAGGTGTTTTGTTAACATTTGAAGTGCCCACTCAAAGATCCACCCTCCAGAGATTTCTAGGAAAATGATTTCAGTATCACTAATTAGCAGCAGAGAAGTAATTTTTCACTGGTGAAATCAGTAGTGTCAAGACATTCAGCTGGTTAGAAAGATTGCACAGTATGTCCTTTCATGATGAGTGCAAGGACTCTGAGTTTCTGTCCTTCCTTGAGCAACGCATCCAGCAAACCCACAGCCCAACACAGCACCCCAGGTGAAGACCTCAGCTTTGCCCTATTCCTACCGCCTACTCACCCCTTAATTCAGGCACTGGGCAAAGGATTCAGTGAGAAGGAAGGCTGATTTTGCCATCAGAATATTTTTTACTGGCTTCCAAGTGAACCTTTCACACAAAGTGCTAATCAGGGTGTCCAAAAAGGCAGAGGGCCAGAACCTTACCACACTTAAGGGAACAGGATATATGTTTTTGAAACTGCCACCTAAGAAATGTTTGTACCTATGGGTAGAATTTTCTCTGAGAATTATTTTCTCTACAGTATACTATTAATCATGAGGTTGTGGGGTGAGCAGGCAGATAACTCCACCTATGTATTGCCAAAGGCTGTCTACATTTATGAAAGAATCTGATCATTGTACATGGAAAACTGACTTGGGTTAGTTCGCAGAAAGTTCTCAGCTCTCTCACATCATCCAGAGACTGGCAGGCTAAGGCTGGTCAGCTTTCAGTGAGGACCCACTGGGCAGGGCAGTTACCAATCAAGAGAGAGCCCAGGGAGAGCTGGGCACATGGTGATGATTGCCTTGGTTGGTCAATAATAAACTGAACAATCTGAAAACCTTGCTTGGGAAAACTAGGGGAGGCTAGTTCAAAACAAGCAAAGTGTGCCTTGTTATATATTGAAATCCTCAGGGTGGCATGGCCTTTATTAAGAGAAATCTGAGAGTAGGGCTTTAGTGATATATACCCCAAACCTAAAGAGACTCATATGTCAATTTATATTTATTAGCATCAACAACTTGCTTGTGCCGATCTGTATTTTCGAATTTGGCTTCGTTTCTATGCTTATCTCTAGTTTTCCTGAGTCAGCCTTTTCTCATTGCAGCAATTTAAAAAGTTATCTTTTCAAGAAAGCAGTCTTCTTCCATTAATGGCTTAACTTGTTTTTTTCATAGTGGATCCTGAAAAAGTACACCTTTCAGTAGTCTCAGACTCTGAAAAGAAAGAATTCTATCTACAGACCAGCAATTTAGCAAATTAATGTTTTGGTTCATTAAAGCAAATCGCAGTTAAAACACAAGAAGTTATATGACTTCTAAAGTTTATGTAAGCCTTATGAACCTTTTTCAAGAGAGTCAATTAAGCAGAGTAGTCATGAATGTGGGTTCCTGGGCCAGATTGCCTGGGAGTGAATCCTGGCTCTGGTTTTGGCTAACTGAATGATATTGGGAAATTCATTCAGCTGTGCGGCAATTGCCCTCCCTGTAACAGTGCAATAGTAGCAGTAACTACTTCATAGAGTAATTTTAAATTAAATTCTTCATGGCATGAGAAGTGCTTAGAATAGCAGGTGAAACTTATGTTTTTAAAATTTTACTATTGCCAATGTTTTCATGGTCATTCTTAATCATACCTTCAGTAGATAGGATGCTTGTTGAGATGGACAGCGTGCCTGGATTCTCCCTGCAACTTAACTATCAACCAGCTCTATGACCTGGAAAAAAAATGACTTGACCTTCCTGGGCTTCAGTCCTCTTATTTATCAAAAGAGGGATTGGCCTAGATAATATCTAAATGTCCCAATAATACTAAAATGCGATGATCCTATTATATCATTCGCCAATTGTGAGTTTAGAGAAAATACTTTAAAAGGGAATATCAAAAAGACCTAATAAAAATAAATGAAAAGGAGGGATTGTGTTTAAATTTCTCTTGACTTGGAATCAGGACAACTGGATCGAGGCCTGGCTGCTTACTATCCTTCTTAATCCACCCCACCTTTCACTCTTATTTTTCTTTTTGGCTCAGTATGGCTCTTGGTGAGCATGTTGGCAGAAAGCTGAAAAAGGAAAAAAAGCTTTGATTGAAAACAAGCAGTTTACAGATGGGTTGGATGTGTGCATGGGGTAGGGGTGCATGTAGTCACCATCTCATCTCAAGAAACCTGAGAGACATTCCATGTTGAGAGAAGTCACATGAAGTGAAGCCAGTGGTCACATCTAAAAGGAGACCAACTCCTGCACATTATAAGATTTGAACTCAGAAAGTTGTTATTTATATTCTTGTTTATTTCAAAATATGCAACACGTGCTAGATAAGTAGGTAGACTTATCCAGTGAATGCTGAAGAGCTCTCTCTCCTTGCCACCCTATGGATCGGATTGCCCCCTTCAGCCTGAGTTCTTCCCTTCACCCGTTTTGAATCTGGCTCTTGCTCAGTGGGCAGTATGATCTAAAAGTAAGCCTCTCTGTCTCCCAACAAGGTAACTCTATTTCTGTTTGTAAAAAAATTTTTTATAAAATATAGAAAATTTGGTCTTCAGTCTTTATCATATATGGAAAACCTTCCCTTTTCTGAAGAGTGATTCCATTAGCTAAAATATTAAGTGATCGAGTACTAAAACAACCAACTTGACTAACACCTTTTAGACTATTCACTCACCCCTGCCTCTCATAGGGGAGTTTGAAAATTTAGGGAGTTCCCCTTCAGCAAAGAGGCTATTGTCCAAATAGTGCATGATATGCACGGCTCCAGGCAGGATGCTTATTAAGACACCCTCACTCATCCTGAGCTGACCCAAATGCAAGCAAGGCTCTCTGAGCTTCTTTCTCAAGGGCATAGTGAGAACATTCCCTACCACCCAGCTTTTTAGTGCATTTTAATGAAGAAATGGATGTGAACCTGATTTTTAGACTAGAAAACATACTTCCAATTAGGTGATTATTTTAAGCTTCTAGCTAAAGATGGCTTAGTGATCAATTCTGTCTTGTAGTTGGAAACATGAACTGTTTCCAACTCCCAAGAGCTTCCAGTTTTGCCATCCTTTCCATCATTTCTATGACTCTGTATGCATGTTCTTCATACATGAGGTGATCATTAACAAAACTCATTCTGGTACCCTTTCTGTATATGAATTATAATCTATACTTTTATTATCATCCTTTCATGTTCCATAATTCCAGTATTTCCTAGCTTTCCTTCCATGGCATTCTGTTTGTACAAGTGGAAAAATCAGGTATATTATAGAAATCAACTAGTATCTTTATATAAAACAGAAAGTCATGAAATATAAATTAAAAATATACAATGCTTTTGTCATAAAACTACAAAGTATTCAATAACAGCAAGACAGAAAACAGGGAGGTTGCTTCTTCCCTATTGAGAGCACAGAGGAAGACCCTCTGATGGTGTTGAGTTGTCTGTCTCCATCATGGTCACAGCCCTCTTGCTAAAACCAGAAAGATGACTCTAGGTGGTGATTTTAAAACATTAAAGATTTTAAGAGTTGCCAACTGCAAAGAGTTGGCATTCTAAGCAAACTGTAAAGAATCCTGTAGGCCTGGAATTGAGACCTGAGCTAACTTGTTGCTGGTAGTCTTACCATGCTTGAATCCTCACGAATGCCCCCCCAGGGCAGCATGCCACCAGAGGCCCCCATCTTCTGCTTTGCTCCATAGGTTATATGACCTTGCCTTCCAGTCCCAGGAAGCCTGCTGTCCTCCTGATGACAAAAGGTTCAAGTGGCCTCAGGGATATAAGCATAGAAGGTAAATTTTACCTATTGCCTGAAAACCTAACTCAGCATATGAGTTCTTTCTGTGTCTACCATTTAATTTTTTTGTTATGTTATATGAAAAACAAAACAGGACAAAGTGACTTTTAAATAGAGATTGCAGAGGGCTTGATTGGGATAAAGCACTTTCTCAGGCATCATCTCCTTTAACTCTTACACATCTTGGTGAGGAGGTACTATTTTTACAATGAGCAAATTGAGATTCAGGGTAAGTAACTTTTCTATATCCCCAAACTAGCCAATCATTTGTAGATCTATTCAGAAAACTGACCTCTTCTTCACTAACTCTAAAAATTGTCATATTGTAGAAAATCCTGTTATAAAATTAACCAATTTTATACATGTTGTATTAGGGTTCTCCGGGGAAACAGAACCATCAAGAGGAGGTGTGTGTGTGTGTTAGTGTGTGTGTGTGTGTGTGTGTGCACGCATAAAGAGATTTATTATGAGAAATTGACTCATGTGATTATGGAGCTTGAGAAGTCCCAAAAGCTGTAGTCGGCAAGCTGGAGGCCCAGGAAAACTGATAGTGTAAGTTCCTGTCTGAAAGGTGACAGATTCAAGACCCAAGAAGAGCCAGTGTTTCAGTCAGAATCAAAAAGCCAAGAAAGACCAGTGTCCTAGCTCAACAGTCAGGCAGGAGGAGTTCCCTCTTACTCAGCCTTTGTATTCTTTGGTCTTTGATTGTTGGATGAGGCCCACCCACATAAGGAAAGTTAATCTACTTTGCTCCATCCATGGCTTCAAATGCTAATCTTATCCCAAGTCACCCGCACAGACACAACCAGAATAATGTTTGGCCGAATGTCTGGGCACCCCATGGCCCAGTCATATTGCCATGTAAAATTAACCATCACATATGTTATATAGTTCTTAGGCAGGGAACACTGGTGTTTGTTGACTACTCACCCTGTGCTCTTTGCCAGGCACTGGAAAAGATTTAAACAAAGCAAACATTATTGTATTTGATTTGGAGAGATTGGAGAAGACAGGGCTGATCTCACCATCAATAGCCTCTAGAGTATCACTGTCCATTAGAGATAGAGGGCAGTTTACATACACAAGCCACATGCATAATGTTAGTAGCCACATTTAAAAATGTATTTTTAATACATTTTTAATAAATTCTATTTTTATTTTTTAATAGTTTATTTAACCTAGTATGCCAAAATATCATTACAACATGTAACCAACATGAAAATTATTAATGAGATACTTTACATTCCATTTTGTTTTGTACCAAGTCTTTGATCAGTGTGTATTTTTTAGCTACAACACATTTCAATTCAGTCCAGCCACATTTCAGGTGCTCAGCAGCCTCTGACTAATGGCTGCTGTAGTGGACAGGGAAGCCACAACTGTCTGTTGTAGAATGCTCTATCTTATGTATCTTATTCTGGTGTGGGTTTTAGACCCAAGTTACTGAGGGTTTGGGAGAAAGAGCAACTGTTTGGAGGATTTGATATAACGCCAGGAAAGTCTGAGTGGTATTAGACTTTGTCAGGACAAGCTGCTTGGGAAAATCAGACCTAGATGCTGGGTAGTTACTCTCCATCTAGAGATTGCCAGGACTGCATTGTTAGAAGGTTATCTGTTATCTCTGGACCAGAATAGGCTGGTTCTTGGGCAGCCCTGCTCCTAGCTATTACTTCCTGCTCTGCATTACTCACTGCCACTTCTCTCCCAAACCACAGTTACTGTTCCCTGCTACAAGAAATCCTGGGACTGGGAGTGGAGAGGCTGGTCTGCAAAAGATTGAGCCAAAGCACACTTTATAGAAGTTTCTTCGTTGCACACCATTTGAGGGGAACATACTCTAGCATCACGAGGTTTAGCTAATGTCCCCATCAAAAGTACATAATATTATGTATTCTGCTCACAGTTCCCACCAGCATCTCCTTGTAAAGTTTTGCAGTTTTTCCTAAG
This sequence comes from Pan paniscus, assembly GCF_029289425.2. NCBI lineage: Eukaryota > Metazoa > Chordata > Mammalia > Primates > Hominidae > Pan > Pan paniscus. The sequence goes on from NC_073253.2 coordinate 109,525,136, forward strand.
ATGTCTTATATATCCCCACACTGTATTCGTAAGATGATGTGAGAAGTTCATTTTCTAACAACCCTCTCTTAGTCACATCTGGATTACTGATATTAAGATGCTTCATGAACACCCCTTCCCTCTTTTTTTTTTTTTTTTTTGAGACAAAGTCTCGCTCTGTCTCCAGGCTAGAGTGCAGTGGCACAATCTCAGCTCACTGCAACCTCCGCCTCCCAAGTTCAAGCGATTCTCCTGCCTCAGCCTCCTGAGTAGCTGGGACTAAAGGCGTGTGCCACAATGCCCAGCTAATTTTTGTATTTTTAGTGAGACGGGGTTTCACCATATTGGCCAGGATGGTCTTGATCTCTTGACCTCGTGATCCTCCCACCCCTCGGCCTCCCAAAGTGTTGGGATTACAGGCGTGAGCCACTGCGCCCGGCCCCACCTCTTTCTTAATGAAGCTTTCCTAGGCAGGCTTTTTCGTGTGAGCATCTCTGGATCTATTTGCTACCCACCCCATTCTTCATTGCCTGGGAGTCTCCTTATGCTCACAGAACTGCCCTTTACACCTTGCTGGGGGAACTTTTGAGTATCAGTTTGAGGGTGGGCAATATCACTGATATTATATATCAAGGGAAAAATAATTTCAACTCTCAGGAGGCCAGAGCCAGAGAACAGTAGTGGTTGACCCCTGAATTTGGAGATAAAATATTTTTAGAATCCAGTCTTTATTGTTCTATAGTGGCATTTCCCTTGGAACAGAATTTTGCTTAATGAAGCAGAGAACAAGTTCTGTTTTATTTTTGAGTCCCCTTTGTCCTATTAAATAAAAAGTATTTTATTTTCCCAGAGGAAAATATAATAATCCCTGAATGGTGATTAAAGGGTTTTTCCCTGGAAGAGGAAAAATAATTTCATACCCTGTTAATATTTACAATATAGTCAGACTTAATTAAGTTATCTAAATTGCAGTTAATTCAGGCATTTGTTTCTAGATGCAGAAGCTTTGAGTCAGACTACTAGTTAAATTATTTCCTCTGGGTGAGGGAAACCAGTGTTTCTCTCTCTCCCCTCAGATGCTTTTATGGCCATTGTTCCTTTCTGGGAGAATGTTATGTCCTTTGCAGGGAGCTCCCTCCCTGGCTGTGCCAAAACACCTTAAATGCCACTTCCTTCTGATCCTACCCTAGCACTTCCCACTTGATGCTTCCTAAATCACCTCATTTGCTGCCCAAATTGCACACAGGGCACACTTGTGTGCACACTCACCAAAGCTCATGCATCCTGGTAAACCATCTAAGCCAAATTAGAGGACAACACAAAGAACTGATGAATAGAGAAACGTGTCCAGTGCAATGCACCAACTCATTTATCATACATCAGCTTGCCTTTCTATTTACATTTTCCTGATCTCAGTCATCAGCCTTTAATACTAATACACAATTTTATGATTATTATCCTTTCAACACAAAAGTTCTAGAATTGGATTCAAGTTCTCCATTTCCATGATTATCAAATGTTTTATATAAAATTTAAAAAACACAGCTTGCAAAGCTGCAAAGCTAATTATAATCGTGTCTCTCATGTTCTGCCTCACTAGACTTTTATTTCTGCAGTTTGCACTTTCATGGCTAATATGAAGCCTTTTTTGTACAAATACCAACTGACTCCTTTTACTTTTCCATAGGAGGGGTCAGGGCTTTTGCAGATGATGCCTGAACCAAAAAGAGCAGAGAAAGAAGGTCATGATCAGAGGTGCCTCCTGGGGAGATGGAGACTTAGAAGGCAAGAACCACTCTCTAGAATCTAGACTGAAGTTCTGACACAGGTCTCCGGGTCATTTCTCTGCCCAGATAGAGCCATTTGATCTAGTTCTTATGAGATTCACCTTGGTGATGGTGCTTCCAAGTGAGACAATACTGGTTTATTTTATTTCATTTTCACTATCTTAGAGCTCAAGGTGAGAACTTCTAACTCACAAATGTAATTGAGTACCACAAAAAGAGCTATTCTGGTTGTCAGGCAGCAAGAACAAAACAAGAGAGACAAGTCACTATGCCTCAGGTCTCCCAGCCATCTGTCTCGGGGGTGGGGGGGTTCTCTGAGGATCCTGAGAGAATAGAAGGTGCACGGGTCCCTCCAATTGATAAGGCTTTCTTTCAAATCATGAGCTCATCCATAAGCCTTGAAAAAGTCCTCCTCCAAGCTATCATTACACGACACCACTTCACACACAGGGTGCTCTGTCCTTCTTAAGAGTGTCCTCTCTCTTCTTGCATTTAGAAAAGTCAAGTTTTTCTAAGCAGTTAGATGCTGTATTCTATAAGTGTACCAACTAGGTTTCAAATACACAGTTTCCTACTCATTGATTATTATTATCTTGAATTGTCTTTGACTGTTGGACCTAAAGCTAAGGCCTGTACATAACCACCACATAAGCTACCCTAAAGGCACTTGGCTTGATATAAGTTTCACTTAACTTTCCTAGTCCCCTTTCCTAACTTCCAAACTGATTCTTTGTTACCAGCCTGATGCATGGCCTTTCCTGAAATGAACATAGGTAAAGGGGTTTCTCTAAAGTTCTTAGCTCAAACTCGACTTCCATCTGATTAAGTCACAGGTTTTCTCCCAGTAGTTCTCACCTTTTTTTTTTGGTGCTGGGTTGGGGGAATATCATAGACCGACTCTAGAACTGCTGAACACTGTAGACCTTCCTTTCAGATAATTGCACATGCAAACAAACTCCGACTAGTTGCAGATTATTTTAATACCCCGTAATGTTCATTCAGGAGCCCCAGGTTCATCTATGAACTCCAGAGGTAGGATCCGGTTGACTGTAAGAATGTCTTTCCTTTCAATAAAAATGAAAATCTGCTCACCAGATGCTGAAATAGAGACAAAGTTCATATTGCAAACTAATTTGATTGTTTCAGGTCTTATTTTAATACAGTGAAAATAGTAGTTCTAAATATTTGATCAGTTTGGATTCAGTATCCAGAGGAATGTCTGCATATTAATTTAATCAAGGAAAGGAAAAGAATGAAATGGAGGGTCACCACTAGACCGTTTCAGAATAGCATTTGCAAACGTTATTGTCCTGATTAGTGTGCTTCTTTCCCCTTTATGGGTAATTATAAGCTGTTCATAAGAACATGCTGATCTCCTAGCATTTAAATGGCACTTCCTTGGTCTGATACTTGGAGAGTTTCTGCTGTTTTGACAAGCATCTGATCCAGGCAGTTTAATCCTGCTGCCTACTTTTCATTTCTATTGAGACAGAAAGAATTTTATAGTAATTGTTGGTTATTTGAAGGGCTATAATAAATAATCATATGAGCTCTTATTCAAATTGTGAGGCGCTTTTACTCTCTAATAAGTTCAGGCAAATTAGTCAGTAAAGAACAGTTTGCTTTAGATAAATAATATATTGAAAATACGGGTAATAATCCTGACATTTATATCAAATTTCAGTCTTTAGGACAAGAATGAGCTAACATACTATAAAAGCTGATTTATCTAGCATCTTTTTAGAATTTTCTCTACATATTAATACTTTTGAAACCAATAATACTGAAAATTGTGATATATATGAAGCTGAAATGCAAGAATATGGTAATATACTATAAAAGCTGAATTATCTGGCATCTTTTGGGATTCTCTATGCATGTTAATACTTTTGAAACCACTACTACTAAAAATGTTGATATATTAACATATGAAGCTGAAACACAATGGGAATCATTAAGGACTAAATTATTATCTCAAACTGTTTATTTTCCTGTTTCATATTTTACTCCCATTATGGGCAAGTTGGTGATTTATGCTTGATAGACCTGAGAAATCTGTCACTCAGAACTCTTTGTAACAGTATTACTATGTCCGGAATTGGTTCCTTCTGGTGGGTTCTTGGTCTTGCTGACTTCAAGAATGAAGCCACGGACCCTCGTGGTGAGTGTTACAGTTCTTAAGGATGGTGTGTCCGGAGTTTGTTCTTTCAGATGTTCAGATGTGTCCACAGTTTCTTCCTTCTGGTGGGTTCGTGGTCTCACTGACTTCAGGAGTGAAGCTGCAGACCTTTGTGGTGAGTGTTACAGCTCATAAAGGTAGTGCGGACCCAAAGAGTGAGCAGCAGCAAGATTTATTGTGAAGAGCGAAAGAACAAAGCTTCCACAGCGTGGAAGGGGACCCGAGTGGGTTGCTGCTGCTGGCTCAGGTGGCCAGCTTTTATTCCCTTATTTGGCCCTGCCCATATCCTGCTGATTGGTCCGTTTTACAGAGTGCTGATTGGTCTGCTTTTACAGAGTGCTGATTCGTGCGTTTACAAACCTTTAGCTAGACACAGAGCACTGATTGGTGCATTTACAGTCCTTTAGCTAGTCAGAAAAGTCCTCCAGGTCCCCACCCGATTAGCTAGACACAGAGTGCTGATTGGTGCATTTTTACAGAGTGCTGATTGGTGTGTTTCCAAACTTTTAGCTAGATACAGTGCTGATTTGTGCATTTACAATCATTTAGCTAGACAGAAAAGTTCTCCAAGTTCCCACCCGACCCAGAAGCCGGCCAGCTTCACCTCTCATTACTACTAAATAAATAGTGTAAAAACTTGAAAAACACAGAAAAGCACAAAGAAGAAAGTAAAAAATACAATACTATCCCCAAGGTGTATATATAATGAGAGTGATTTCACTCCACAGGGAAGTTTAACCTGTAATAGGATAGCAGGAAATTTAAGTTTTCAGTCATCTGTCATGTTAGTTTATGCTTTCTTCTTTTCATTTCAACAGGTTCTTCTTTTTACTCACTATATTCTTCCTCCCCCTACTCTGTATGGACTACTTTTGTAGTGTTTATATGGTATATAACATTTTTTAAAATTTTATAGTCAGTCTAACATAGTGGTTAGAAGCTTGGGCTTCTGAATCTGGCTGTGTCAATTCCAAACCATTTTCATTCTGTGTGAAATTGGACAGGTTGCATTTCCTCTTTGTCTCAACTTTATCACCTGTAAAATATGGATGGTTATCATACTAAGGTCCTAGGGAGGAACTATTGTGCTAATGAGGAGTACGTGAATTAATACCTGTAAAGCTCTTAGTGCAGTATCTGGCATTTAATAAAGATTAGCTGTTATATCAGCTATTACTGGGAATTCTGGTTGTGCTTTTGAATAAAAATAATTTTCTTTTTTTCTGATCATAAGTTTTATAATGCTTATGATAAACAACACTATAGAAAGTGGAAAAACACAATACCTTCCCTCAAAGAGTAGCATCCTCTCATTCTCTATCTGCCACCAGTGGTTTAGTGTTAAGAGTTTTGCTATAGCTGCAACTGCATATACAGTTATCTATGTGTGTATATATGTGTGTACATATCATATACACATATATGTATCATATACATATCATATACACATATATGTATGTACATATCATATACACACATATATATGTATGTACATATATACACACATATATATGTATGTACATATCATATACACACATATATGTATGTACATATATACACACATACATATGTATGTACACATCATATACACACATACATATGTATGTACACACACAAACTCACACAATTTGTATAGGTAATTTTGAAAGGGCTAATACTAAATGTTCTATAAACTCCAGCTTTTTTCATTTGATAAATTCTAGAGACCTTTTGTTGTCAATAAGTAAATATTTACTTCATAAAATTTTGTAGATTTTTTCTCTATGGCTTATTCATATATGTTTTTAATTGTATTGCTGATATAAAGGAAAGCTGTTAATGTTGGCTTTTCTGCCTTATACCCAGTTCCCTTACTGAATATTCCAACTAGTTTTTAAAGTTGTATTTAGTTTATTATTTAGATTTTCTAGTTAGGCATCATATCAACTGCAAAAACTTGTCTCATTCTTTCCAACATTTATAGTTGTCATTTGTTCTTTTTTTTAAATTATACTTTAAGTTCTGTGTTACATGTACAGAATGTGCAGTTTCGTTACATAGGTATACACGTGCCATGAGTGTTTGCTGCACCCAAAAACCTGTCACCTACATTAGGCATTTCTCCTAATGATATCTCTCCCCTAGCCCAACACCCGCACAGGCCCTGGTATGTGATGTTCCCCTCCCTGTGTCCATGTATTCTCATTGTTCAACTCCCACTTATGAGTGAGAACACATGGTGTTTGGTTTTCTGATCTTGTGATAGTTTGCTGAGACACATGATTTCCAGCTTCATCCATGTCCCTGCAAAGGACGTGAACTCATCCTTTTTTATGGCTGCATAGTATTCCATGGTGTATATGTGCCACATTTTCTTAATCCAGTTTATCATTGATGGACATTTGGGTTGGTTCCAAGTCTTTGCTATTGTGACTAATGCTGCAATAAACATACGTGTGCATGTGTCTTTATTGTAGAATCTTTGGGTATATGCCCAGTAATGGGATTACTGGGTCAAATGGTAATTCTAGTTCTAAATCCTTGAGGAATTGCTGCACTCTCTACCACAATGGTTGAACTAATTTACACTCCCACCGCGTTCCTATTTTTCCACATCCTCTCCAGCATCTATTGTTTCCTGACTTTTTAATGATTGCCATTCTAACTGGCATGAGATGGTACCTCACTGAGGTTTTGATTTGCATTTCTGTAATGACCAGTGATGATGAGCATTTTTTCATGTCTGTTGGCTACACAGATGTTTTCTTTTGAGAAGTGTCTGTTCATATCCTTTGCCCATTTTTGGATGGGGTTGTTTTTTTCTTGTAAATTTGTTTTAGTTCTTTGTAGATTCTGGATATTAGTCCTTTGTCAGATGGATACATTGCAAAAATTTTCTCCCATTCTGTAGGTTGCCTGTTCACTCTGGTGATAGTTTATTTTGCTATGCAGAAGCTCTTTAGATTAATTAGATCCCATTTGTCAATTTTGGCTTTTGTTGCCATTGCTTTTGGTGTTTTAGACATGAAGTCTTTGCCCATGCCTATGTCCTGAATGGTATTGCCCAGGTTTTCTTCTAGGATTTTAGATCTTACGTTTAAGTCTTTGATCCGTCTTGAGTTAATTTTTGTATAAGGTGTAAGGAAGGGGTCCAGTTTCAGTTTTCTGCATATGGCTAGCCAGTTTTCTCAACACCATTTATTAAATAGGGAATCATTCCCCCATTGCTTGTGTGTGTCAGATTTGTCAAAGATCAGATGGTGGTAGATGTCTGCTATTATTTTGAAAGCCTGCGTTCTGTTCCATTGGTCTATATATCTGTTTTGGTACCAGTACCATGCTGTTTTGGTTACTGTAGCCTTGTAGTATAGTTTGAAGTCAGGTAGCATGATGCCTCCAGCTTTGTTCTTCTTGCCCAGGATTGTGTTGGCTATGTGGACTCTTACTGGCTTCATATGAAGTTTAAAGTAGTTTTTTCCAATTTTGTGAGGAAAGTCAGTGGTAGCTTGATGGGGATAGCATTGAATCCATAAATTACTTTGGGCAGTAAGGCCATTTTCATGATATTGATTTTTCCTATCCATGAGCATGGAATGTTTTTTGATTTGTTTGTGTCCTCCTTTATTTCGTTGGGCAGTGGTTTGTAGTTCTCTTTGAAGAGGTCCTTCACATCCCTTTAAGTTATATTCCTAGGTATTTTATTCTCTTTGTAGCAATTGTGAATGGGAGTTCACTCCTGATTTGGCTCTCTGTTTGTCTGTTATTGGTATATAGGAGTGCTTGTGATTTTTGCACATTGATTTTGTATCCTGAGACTTTGCTGACGTTGCTTATCAGATTAAGGAGATTTTGGGCTGAGACGATGGAGTTTTCTAAATATACTATCATGTCATCTGCAAACAGAGACAATTTGACTTCCTCTCTTCCTGTTTGAATACTGGTTATTGCTTTCTCTTGCCTGATTGCCCTGGCCAGAACTTCCAACACTATGTTGAATAGGAGTGGTGAGAGAGGACATCCGTGTCATATGCTGGTTTTCAAAGGGAATGCTTCCAGTTTTTGCCAATTCAGTGATATTGGCTGTTGGTTTGTCATAAATAGCTCTTGTTATTTTGAGATATGTTCCACTGATACCTAGTTTATTGAGAGTTTTTAGCATGAAAGGCTGTTGAATTTTGTCAAAGGCCTTTTCTCCATCTATTGAGATAATTATGTGGTTTTTGTCGTTAGATCTGCTTATGTGATGGATTACATTGATTAATTTGCATATGTTGAACCAGCCTTGCATCCCAGGGATGAAGCTGACTTGATCGTGGTGGATAAGCTTTTTGATGTGCTGCTGGATCCAGTTTGCCAGTATTTTATTGAGTATTTTTACATCGATGTTCATCAGGGATATTGGCCTAAAATTCTCTTTTTTTGTTGTGTCTCTGCCAGTCTTTGGTGTCAGGATGATGCTAGCCTCATGAAATGAATTAGGGAGGATTCCCTCTTTTTCTATTGATTGGAATAGTTTCAGAAGGAATGGTATCAGTTCCTCTTTGTACCTCTGGTAGAATTAGGCTGTGAATATTTCTGGTCCTGGACTTTTTTTGGTTGGTAGGCTATTAATTATTGCCTCAATTTCAGAACCTGTTATTGGTCTATTCAGAGATTCAACTTCTTCCTGGTTTAGTCTTGGGAGGGTGTAGGTGTCCAGGAATTTCTCCATTTCTTCCAGATTTTCTAGTTTATTTGCATAGAGGTACTTATAATATTCTCTGATGGTAGTTTGTATTTTTGTGGGATCAGTGGTGATATCCCCTGTATTATTTTTTATTGCATTTATTTGAGTCTTCTCTCTTTTCTTCTTTATTAGTCTTCCTAGCGATCTATTTTGTTGATCTTTTCAAAAAAACAGCTCCTGGATTCATTGATTTTTTGAAGGGTTTTTTGTGTCTCTATCTCTTTCAGTTCTGCTCTGATCTCAGTCTTTTCCTGTCTTCTGCTAGCTTTTGAATTTATTTGCTCTTGCTTCTGTAGGTCTTTTAATTGTGAGGTTAGGGTGTCGATTTTTTATCTCTCCTGCTTTCTCTTGTGGGCATTTAGTGCTATAAATTTTCCTCTACATAATGCTTTGAATGTGTCCCAGAGATTCTGGTACATTGTGTCTTTGTTCTCATTGGTTTCAAAGAACATCTTTATTTCTGCCTTCATTTCGTTATGTACCCAGTAGTCATTCAGGATCAGGTTGTTCAGTTTCCATGTAGTTGTGCAGTTTTGAGTGAGTTTCTTAATTCTGAGTTCTAGTTTGATTGCACAGTGGTCTGAGAGACAGTTTATTGTGATTTCTGTTCTTTTACATTTGCTGAGGAGTGTTTTACTTCCAATTATGTGGTCAATTTTAGAATAAGTGTGATGTGGTGCTGAGAAGAATGTATATTCTGTTGATTTAGGGTGGAGAGTTCTGTATATGTCTATTAGGTCTGCTTGGTCCAGAGCTGAGTTCAAGTTTTGGATATCCTTGTTAAGTTTCTGTCCCATTGATCTGTCTAATATTGACAGTGGGGTGTTAAAGTCTCCCATTATTATTGTTTGGGAGTCTGGGTCTCTTTTTAGGTCTCTAAGAATTTGCTTTATGAATCTGGGTGCTCCTGTATTGGGTGCATATATATTTAGGATAGTTAGCTCTTTTTGTTGAATTGATCCCTTTACCATTATGTAATGACCCTCTTTGTCTCTTTCAATCTTTGTTGGTTTAAAGTCTGTTTTATCAGAGACCAGTATTGCAACCCCTGCATTTTTTTTTTTTTTTTTTGCTTTCCATTTGCTTGGTAGATCTTCCTCCATCCCTTTATTTTGAGCCTATGTGTGTCTTGCACATGAGATGGGTCTCCTGAATACAGCACACTGATGGGTCTTAACTCTTTATCCAATTTGCTTGTCAGTGTCTTTTGATTGGGACATTTAGTCCATTTACATTTAAGGTTAATATTGCTATATGTGAATTTGATCCTGTCATTATGGTGCTAGCTGGTTATTTCACTGATTAATTGATGGAAACAGTTTCTTCATAGTGTCGATGGTCTTTACAGTTTGGCGTGTTTTTGCAGTGGCTACCGGTTGTTCCTTTCCATGTTTAGTGCTTCCTTCAGGAGCTCTTGTAGGGCAGGCCTGGTGGTGACAAAATCTCTCAGCATTTTCTTGTCTGTAAAGGATTTTATTTCTCCTTCACTTATGAAGCTTATTTTGGCTGGATATGAAATTCTGGGTTGAAAATTCTTTTCTATGAGATTGTTGAATATTTGCCCCCAATCTCTTCTGGCTTGTAGGGTTTCTGCAGAGAGATCAGCTGTTAGTCTGATGGGCTTTCCTTTGTGGGTAATCCAGCCTTTCTCTCTGGCTGCCCTTAACATTTTTCCCTTCATTTCAACCTTGGTGAATCTGACAATTATGTGTCTTGGGGTTGCTCTTCTTGAGAATTATCTTTGTGGTGTTCTCTGTGTTTCCTGAATTTGGATGTTGGCCTGCCTTGCTAGGTTGGGGAAGTTCTCTTGGATAATATCCTGAAGAGCGTTTTCTAACTTGGGTCCATTCTCCCCGTCACTTTCAGGTACACCAATCAAACATAGATTTGGTCTTTTCACATAGTCCCATATTTCTTGGAGGCTTTGTTCATTTGTTTTCACTGTGTTTTCTCTAATCTTGTCTTCTTGCTTTATTTCATTAATTTGATTTTCAATCACTGATATCCTTTCTTCTGCTTGATCAAATCAGCTACTGAAGCTTGTGCATGCTTCACAAAGTTCTCGTACTGTGGTTTTCAGCTCCATCAGGTAATTTAAGGTCTTCTCTACACTGTTTATTCTAGTTAGCCATTTGTCTAACCTTTTTTCAAGGTTTTTAGCTTCCTTGTGATGGGTTAGAACATGCTCCTTTAGCTTGGAGAAGTTTGTTATTACCGACCTTCTGAAGTCCAATTCTGTCAACGTGTCAAACTCATTCTCCATCCAGTTTTGTTCCCTTGCTGTCGAGGAGTTGTTTTCCTTCGGAGGAGAAAAGGCATTCTGGTTTTTGGAATTTTCAGCCTTTTTGCTCTGGTTTCTTCCCATCTTTGTAGTTTTATCTACCTTAGGTCTTTGGTGTTGGTGACCTATGGATGGGCTTTTGGTGTGGATGTCCTTTTTGTTGATGTTGATGATATTACTTTCTGTTTGTTAGGTTTCCTTCTAACAGACTGTCCCCTCAGCTGCTTGTCTGTTGGAGTTTGCTGCAGGTCCACTCCAGACCCTGTTTTCCTGGGTATCACCAGTGGAGGATGCATAACAGCAAATATTGCTGCCTGATCCTTCCTCTAGGAGCTTCGTCCCAGAGGGACACCTGCCTGTATGAGGTGTTTGTTGGCCCCTACTGGTAGGTGTCTCCCAGTCAGGCTACATGGGGGTCAGGGACCCACTTGAGGAAGCAGTCTGTCCATTATCAGAGATCATATGCCATGCTGGGAGAACCACTGCTCTCTTCAGAGCTGACAGGCAGGGACATTTAAGTCTGGAGAAGCTGTCTGCTGTCTTTTGTTCAGATATGCCCTGCCGCCAGAGGTTGAATCTAGAGAGTCAATAGGCCTTGCTGAGCTGCAGTGGGCTCCACCCAGTTCAAGCTTCCCTGCTGCTTTGTTTACACTGTGAGCATAGAACCACCTACTTAAGCCTCAGCAATGGCAGATGCCCCTTCCCCACCTTGCTCCAGCATCCCAGGTCCATCTCAGACTTCTGCACTAGCAGTGAGCAAGGCTCTGTGGGCATGGGACCTGCCGAGTCAGGCACAGGAGGGAATCTCCTGGTCTGCCGGTTGCAAAGACCATGGGGAAAGTGCAGTATTTGGGCAGGAGTGTACCGCTCCTCCAGGTACAGTCACTCACAGCTTCCTTTGACTAGAAAAGGGAAGTCCTCTGATCCCTTGCGCTTCCCGGGTGAGGCAATGCCCCGCCCTACTTCAGCTCACCCTCTGTGGGCTACACCCACTGTCCAACCAGACTCAATGAGATGAACCAGGTAACTCAGTTGGAAATGCAGAAATCACCGATCTTCTGCATCCATCTCGCTGGGAGCTGCAGATCGGAGCTGTTCCTATTTGGCCTTCTTGGAAGCGACCCCCTGGTTCTCATTTTTTTTGTTTTATTGCATTGGCCCAAACTTTCATTATAACGTGGAATAATTATAAATTATTAATTTTATAATTAGTTTATAATTTTATTAATGACTGTAATAATAATGCCCTTGCCATTTGTTTGCTAATACCTTAGAGTCATCCTTTCTTCTCTTTCTCTTTATAATTCACAGTCTATCAGCAAACCCAATTAGAATTACCTTCAAAATATATGCTGGCTCCAGTTACTTTGCAATGTCTTTATCACTACTCCTTACATCAAGTCACTGTAATTTCTTTTTTTTAAATTATACTTTAAGTTTTAGGGTACATGTGCACAGTGTGCAGGTTTGTTACGTATGTATACATGTGCATTTTGGTGTGTTGCATCTGTTAACTCGTGATTTACATTAGGTATATCTCCTAATGCTATCCCTCCCCGCTCCCCCCACCCCACGACAGGCCCCAGAGTGTGATGTTCCCCACCCTGTTTCCAAGTGTTCTTATTGTTCAGTTCCCACCTATGAGTGAGAACATGTGGTGTTTGGTTTTCTGTCCTTGCGATAGTTTGCTCAGAATGATGGTTTCTAGCTTCATCCATGTCCCTGCAAAGGACATGAACTCATCCTTTTTATGGCTGCATAGTATTTCATGGTATATATGTGCCACATTTTCTTAATCCAGTCTATCATTGATGGACATGTGGGTTGGTTCCAAGTCTTTGCTATTGTGAATAGTGCCGCAATAAACATACGTGCGCCTGTGTCTTTATAGCAGCATGATTTATAATCCTTTGGGTATATACCCAGTAATGGGATGGCTGGGCCAAATGGTATTTCTAGTTCTAGATCCTTGAGGAATTGCCACACTGTCTTCCACAATAGTTGAACTAGTTTACAGTCCCACCAACAGTGTAAAAGTGTTCCTATTTCTCCACATCCTCTCCAGCACCTGTTGTTTCCTGACTTTTTAATGATCGCCATTCTAACTGGTGTAAGATGGTATCTCATTATGGTTTTGATTTGCATTTCTCTGATGGCCAGTGATGCTGAGCATTTTTTCATGTGTCTTTTGGCGGCATAAATGTCTTCTTTTGAGAAGTGTCTGTTCATATCCTTTGCCCACTTTTTGATGGGGGTGTTTGAATTATTCTTGTAAATTTGTTTGAGTTCATTGTAGATTCTGGATATTAGCCCTTTGTCAGATGGGTAGATTGTAAAAATTTTCTCCTATTCTATAGGTTGCCTGTTCACTCTGATGGTAGTTTCTTTTGCTGTGCAGAAGCTCTTTAGTTTAATTAGATCCCATTTGTCAATTTTGGCTTTTGTTGCCATTGCTTTTGGTGTTTTAGTCAAGAAGTCCTTGCCCATGCCTCTGGCCTGAATGGTATTGCCTAGGTTTTCTTCTAGGATTTTTATGGTTTTAGGTCTAATATTTAAGTCTTTAATCCATCTTGAATTAATTTTTGTATAAGGTGTAAGGAAGGGATCCAGTTTCAGCTTTCTACATATGGCTAGCCAGTTTTCCCATCACCATTAATTAAATAGGGAATTCTTTCCCCATTTCTTGTTTTTGTCAGGTTTGTCAAAGATCAGATAGTTGTAGATGTGTGGTATCATTTCTGAGGGCTCTATTCTGTTCCATTAAGTCACCGTAATTTCTTACCTGGCACTGCAGTAGCCTGGTAATTGTCTATCTACATTTACCCTTTCTTCTATACAATCTGTTGCCCCTAAACACTCAGAGTGACCCTTTTAAATGTTAAGTCAGATCTTATTAATTCCATGGTTCAAGCTTTCCAGGGGGTTATAATCACTTTTAAAATAAAATCTAAATTCTGTGAGGTTCTGTATGATCTGACTCTCCAGCCTTGTTTCCTAAAACTCTTGCCTGTCATTGTTCTGTTCTCATTCTTGCCAACTTGACCTTTTTCTTTTTCCTTGAGCACACTAACCTTTCTTTTGCCGTTATATTTGATATTTTCCTCTTTAGAGAATACCCTACACCCATATAGTCCTATGCCTCCTTCCTTATTTCATTCAGGTCAGTGCTCAAATACCTCCTTAGAGAAGTATTTTCTGACCGCCTGTGTACCTCATCCATTGCTCTTTGTCCTTCTACTCAGGTTTTGTCTTCCTAACAAGGAAATATGCTTAACATTATATTGTATAATGCATTTATTTGTTTGCTGTGTGTTTCTGCCATTAAAATGTGAGCTCTTTGAGTGTTTGTATTTTGCAGGTTTCTTTATCCCTGATGAAGATGTCAGCATCTAAAACATGGGATATTCAATATATACTATTTTTAGGATGAATAAATAAATGGCTATAGTACTTGCCAAATGTCCCTCATGGAAAGTTGCACTTAAATTGGCATTTTAAAGACTGACAAATCTGGCAATTATATTAAATTTTGTTGAAGGCCTTTGTGTTTCACATGATTATTTGAGTGTGGCAAACTTTTTTCCAAGACATTTATATTAAGACCTTGTAGAATCTTGTTATGGTTCTATTTAACTGTTGAACCTAGGCTTGGTAGGAACTGCTTCCATTTTCTCCTTTCTCTCTTGTCAATCTCTGTCTCTCTCTCTCTCTCCCCGCCCCTCCATCTCTGTGTGTGTGTGTGTGTGTGTGTGTGTGTGTATGTGTGCATTTGTGTGTATGATATCCTAGTCAGATTTTGCAGCAGAGGCACTTCTAGCTTTAAGATTAAATAATTTTTAAGCATATACTATGACCTGAAGCAGGTAAAATTTTAAAATAAGATAATAAATTATGTCCTTGAAGGCTTGAATCAAATTTAAAATATCTGGATCTGGTGTCTATGGTCAAGGTTGTAATTCTGATAATTTTCTGTGTTTTTTTTCTAGGGTCTATTAATATTTCATATTTCTTTGTAAATACTTAAATATTATTTGGAAAGTCACCCATTACTTTGGATTATCTAGTTAGGGTGCTATAGTTTTTGTATAATTTTCATTCTCATTTTAAAACACTTGTATGTAAATGCTTTTGTCATGCCATTCTCATGACTAATATTTATGTATTTGTGTCTTCTTGTATATATCCATATTTTGGCCCTTTGGCAGACATACCAGAGTTTTAGTACTGTATCAGTCTCTATCACTAGGTTTCATTTTTTATTTATTAATTCAACTATTTATTTCTTTTGGGGATAGATTTGTTTCTAATTTCTTTCTTTCTCGTTTCACATAATCTAATCATTCCTTTGTATGGGGAATTCATTTTTACTTTGGTTGAATTATAGCAAAAAACAAAGGAATCTAGGCATCTATGTTTTAGAATGTGTTGAAATTTCCATGTGATGGAACATGACCTATTTTGTAAATATTGATTTTATAAATGTTGCAGAGAACTTAAAGATCACATTTTATTTCTATTTATAATCAAGCTAGACATTATGAATGTCTTTTTAAGTTTTTGCTATTACTTTAAATTAGTAATACATCATATTTATTGTCTTTTATTTCTAACAATTTTTTACTTATACATTTTTATGCAATGTGAACTAAAATGTAAAGATTTATGGCTGTTGCATCAACTTCGTGAGATTTATGTGCATCTGTGATCATGATTGAGGCTGGCCTACATTTGTGTCCTTTTTATACTGCTTTTGTTGGTTTTTGGTAACAAGGTTATGTTGGTATCATAAAATAAGGAAAGATCAGAGAGAGCTCTGTCTTCTTTTTCCTGTTCTCTAGAAGGCTTTGTGTAACATTGGATTTTTAAAAATATCTTTGATAGAACCTTCTGGAGAAGCTGTGTGAAGTCATAGTTTTCTTTGTGGGAAAGGTTTTATTGCATTCAATTAATGAATTCAATTCCATTTCTAACTGTACTTTCTTAAATAAGTGTTTATACTTGCTCTGGCTTCCAAAATCACTGTCGAGTTATCAGTTATAGTCTGTGCTACTCCTATGAATTTAATCTGCTCCTCTGCTGCATTTAAGATTTTGTTATTGTCTTTTCTTTTCTGCAGCTCCACTATCATGTGAATTTGTTTTTATTCATTCTGCAAGTGCTTTTTTAGAACTGTTGAATAGGTACTGGTTTCTTTCATCAATCTGAGTTCAAATATCAGTTCTCTTAAACATTGCTTCTGCCTCATTTTTCTTTCCTTTCCTTTCCTTCTGAAACTCAAATTTAATGTACATTGGGCTGTGTCTTTTGATGTCTGTTATCCTCTCCCATGTGTGTCCCATATTTTTGTTTCATCATGCTTCATTCCACATGGGTTCTTCTGATAAATCATCTAGTTTATTAATTTTCTCTTGACTGGTGTTAAACCCATCTATTGAGTTTTAAATTTTTATTATTCTATTTTTCAGTTCTATTATTTCTAGTTCATTAGTTTTTGAATCTTCAGTATCACATTTTACTTTTTCCGCATTTGCTATAATCTTAAATTCAGCTTATATATCATTGGTTGTAATAACTATAACTGCAGTAGTTTCTACATTTGATGGTTTGCAAATATAGATTTTCTGTATTTCTGTTTCTATTGACAACTGTTGGTACTGATTTTGACTGTTGTCATCTTTGTATGTCTCTTATTGTCCTTATAGTCTTCCGTTGTTGCCTAAACATTTTGAGAAATTATTTGTAGGAAATAATTTGGGACTTGGAATATACCTTCTTCCAGATATTTGGAAGAAGCTTGAATGACAGGTTAGATCATTTGAAAAAGAAATTTTATTTTTTGTATTCCAGGTA
The DNA here is from genome assembly GCF_029289425.2 of Pan paniscus. NCBI lineage: Eukaryota > Metazoa > Chordata > Mammalia > Primates > Hominidae > Pan > Pan paniscus. The sequence continues at coordinate 109,541,917 of NC_073253.2, forward strand.
CCTAGGAGTGAAAGCAGTCTCAAATTAAGGCTTGAGGACTTTCTGAGCTACCTAGATGCTCTGCCAAAATACCTCAGTTTAAGAGTACAACTCCTGAGTGTCCCTACCACATTAGAGTATACATTACCTTAGGTTTTTACCTTTGTCACGCATTACATTCTGACTTGTCCTTCCAGCTCCTGAAATTTACCCAAGAGGTCAGCTTGCCTTCAAGCCATTTCCACAAGAATAGGCACTTTGGCCAGAGTAAGAATGACATCCAGGAAGAGGGGATATTCTTCAGGTTCTCTGTTTCTGGTGACTTCAGGACCTTGAACCTCACACCTTTTCACTTTAAAGAACTCCACCCGTTTCAGGTGCTTTTTCTACAAAGGCAATTATTCCCTGAACAGGAGGGCTCTAGTTCATCTCTTTTTGTTCTATTCTGTTAGCAAGAAATTCCCTAATATCTTAGGTCTTGGATGTTAAGTAAGATCTTTTCTGACTTTTAATCGAGTTTTTAGTCATCTTCAGCAAAAGGGTTAGTGCAAATCACCTAGTATGCCATTATCAGAGTGAAAGCCTGTGTGTATGAATATGCATGTTTGTGTGAATAATAATTGGATTTTTAAAAAATTTCTGTTTTAGTAGGAGCTATTTCTTTGGTTATGCAACTTGCTATTCTCTTTCTAAATTGTGAGTTTTCATCTTATGTCTGTAATTTTTCATTGGCTACTTACATAACAAACTAATCCAGATAGTTGAGTACAGGTAAAAGATCATCTCCATTTTTTCTTTTCTTTTTTTTTTTTTTTTGAGATGGAGTCTTGCTCTGTTGCCAGGCTGGAGTGCAGTGGCACAATCTTGGCTCACTGCAATCTTTGACTCCGTGGTTCAAGTGATTCTCCTGCCTCAGCCTCCCCAGTAGCTGGAATTAAAGGAATGTGCCACCATACCCAGCTAATTTTTGTTCTTTTTTAGTAGAGACGGGGTTTCACCATGTTGGCCAGGATGGTCTTGATCTCCTGACCTGGTGATCCACCTGCCTTAGCCTCCCAAAGTGCTAGGATTACAGGAGTCAGCCACCGCGCCTAGCCGATCATCTCCATTTCTGATCTTGTTGACCTTCACCACTGTACGGGTGAAATCTTCCTGTGTGTACCAGATGAAAACAGACAGACTTTCCAGCCTCTAGAGCTGTGAAAAAAATAAATTTCTGTTGTTTAAGCTACCCAGTCTGTAGGATTTTGTTATGGTACCTTGAGCAGAGTAAGACAGTTGGCAGGCTGGGCGTGGTGGCTCATGCCTGTAATCCCAGGACTTTGGGAGGCTGAGGCGGGCGGATCACGAGGTCAGGAGATCGAGACCATCCTGGCTAACACGGTGAAACCCCGTCTCTACTAAAAAATGTAAAAAAATTAGCCGGGTGTGGTGGCGGGTGCCTGTAGTCCCAGCTACTGGGGAGGCTGAGGCAGAAGAATGGCGTGAACCCAGGAGACAGAGCTTGCAGTGAGCCGAGATCGTGCCACTGCACTCCAGCCTGGTGACACAGCGAGACTCCATCTCCAAAAAAAAAAAAAAAAAGAGAGACAGTTGGCAAAAATATATCGGTAATTCCAAGTAGGGGAGAAAAATATGAAGAAACACATGGAGGAAAGAATGAGTGCAGTCTGTGAGGGTGTGTGCAAGTGGTTTAATAATGTTAGAACATAAAATAAAGACTGTGATAAATGAGGAAGAATGGCAGAAATGGGAAATAAGGATAAGTAAATCAAGCCATTTCTTGGAAATCCTTAAGTGCCATACCAAGGAACCTGGATTGTCTCCTAAAATTATAGATCAGAATTAAGTAGCAAATTCACAAGGTGATATTTGTAGAGCTTTTAAAATTTTATTTTTATTCAATAATTGCAGATTATATGAATAATTAATTTGATGTGAACATACATTGAGTGTGGGGAGATCAGTAGGAAGCTGTTTCAGTCCTCCAGGTAACAGATGATGATGCTTTAAACTGCTACTGTAGAGTTGAAGATGGAAAATGCTGAAATGGATCTAAAATTCTTGTGTATGTAAAATAACTCAATATTCTCCTTGAGGTGAAATTGCAGATAAAGAGAGATATAAAGAATTAGCTGCAGACAGAAATGGATCCAGATTTTTAAGGTTCTGAGGCACCTACAATTTGGGAAGCTTTTTTTTTTTTTTTTTTTCTGACGGAGTTTCACCCTTGTTGCCCAGGCTGGAGTGCAATGGCATGATCTCGACTCACAGCAACCTCCTCCTCCTGGGTTCAAGCGATTATCCTGTCTCAGCCTCCTGAGTAGCTGGGATTACAGGCATGTGCCACCATGCCTGGCTAATTTTGTATTTTTAGTAGAGACAGGGTTTCTCCACATCCAAAAGTATAAAATAAAAACGTCCTAGTCTCCTTCCTAATTTAGCTTCAGGAAGGAGAAGCCACCTCCACTGGCTGGATTTAAGTTTGAATGACAGGGTAGATCAGGAGCCACCAATGCAGCTAAAAATTATATGGGAAGGGCAGGATTAGAGAAGAAGGTGATGGGTTTAGTTTTGAACATGCCCTTGGTATCAGAGAAGCAGTTAGAGATGTTTGAAAGGATGCTCAACATGTTAGTCTGAAGCTTTTGAAATCTGAATTTCAAGAATAAATATGTTCATTTACGAGTCATCAAAGAAAAAGTAGAAGTTGAAATCAAGAAAAATAATTCGATCATCCAGAGAAGTTAAGAAGAATGTTTAAAAAAAAAGAGGGGCAAGTATGAAAATCTGAGGAAAACTAATGTTTTAGTGTAGGCTGGGACCAGTGCAAGAACAGTTAACCTTATAGTTCCACATTTTATGTATATCATAAAGGCCTGAACCACAGCAGTGGCAAAGAGAAGGGAGAAGAGGGGAGTTGTTTCTGAGATTTTAGTTGACTAACAAGACTAGGAGAACAATTTTCTATGAAGGGATGAATGAAAAGAGTGAAATAAAGATGACAATGAGTTTCTAGTGCAGAGAGAAAAATGAGTGTTTAGATAAAATCGCTTGGACAAAATGGTGAATAGATAAAATTTCCATTTACTGATATAGAAAGTCAGATAGAAGAAGAGATTTAGGAAGAAATGGTTAATTTGAACTGCCTTCAGACTATCATGACAGAAGTGTCTATTAAGCAGTTAGGAATAGATCCAGCAATTATAGATTTTGAAGTAGATATTATCTTTCTCTTTATTTTCCAATGTAAAGAAAAACATGAGTAGAAAAAATGTTATATCACTTGTCTAGAATTATACAGTAACTGATGCTCCTACAGTTAGTAAGCTCAGAATCATCAGCCAGTCAGTATTATATGCAGAAGACGCCCATGGACAGAACCCTGGAGAATACCAAGGGCCAAAAGAGTAGAGGGTGAAAAGCTAGTTTAAAAGCAATTGTTCCAACCATTGTGGAAGACAGTGTGGTAATTCCTCAAGGATCTAGAAACAGAAATACCATTTGACCCAGCAATCCCATTACTGGGTGTATACCCAAAGGATTATAAATCATTCTACTATAAAGACATATGCACACATGTTTATTATAGCACTATTTGTAATAGCAAAGACTTGGAACCAACCCAAATGCCCATCAATGATAGACTGGGTAAGGAAAATGTGGCACATATACACCAAGGAATACGATGCAGCCATAGAAAAGGATGAGTTCATGTCCTTTACAGGGACATGGATGAAGCTGGAAACCATCATCCTCAGCAAACTAACACAGGAACAGAAAACCAAACATCACATGTTCTCACTCGTAAGTGGGAGTTGAACAAGGAGAACACATGGACACATGGAGGGGAACAACACACGTTGGGGCCTGTCGGGGGATGGGGGACAAGGGGAGGGATAGCATTAGGACAAATACCTAATGCATGTGGGGCTTAAAACCTAGATGATAGGTTGATGGGTGCAGTAAACCGCCATGGCACATGTATACCTATGTAACCTGCACTTTCTGCACGTGTATCTCAGAACTTAAATAAAAAAAAAAAGAAGAAGAAGAATACTCAGAGAGTAGGATGCTTTCTAACTAGATAAGGTTGATGGTAAACTACAAAACTTTTAGACATCATCAACAAGCTTTCCTATGCTGTGTTTTATTATGTTTTAGTTTTTCTCATTTGATGTAGATGATTATTTTATTTCTAAATTGAAGTTTTCTTTTTCTCTAAGTAATGGTGCACAGAGATTAAAGGTAAAATCATACTATCAATAAATAAATAAATAAATGCAATTGTTCTTCACTATCCTCTTCCACTACTCGCTGGCACCCAGTAACCTGCTTTCTGTCATTCTGGATATTTCATACAAATGATGCTATACAATGTGTGCTCTTTTGTGTCTGGCTTCCGTTACTTAGCATAAGGTTTTCAAGGTTCATCCAAGTGAGAGCATATATCAGTACTTCATTCCTTTTTATGGAGTGAATAACATTTCCTTCTGTGTATATACCACAATTTGTTTAACATTTGGGTTGTTTCTACATTTTTGCTATTGCAGATAGTCCTGTTATAAACAAGTGTTTACATGTAATTGTTTGAATATCACTTTTCAATTATTTTCAAGTATATACTTAGTAGTGGAATTGCTAGGTCATATGGAAATTCTGTGTTAAACTTTTTGGGATTCACCAAACTGTTTTCCACAGACCAATTTTACATTCCCATCAGTAACATATGAAGGTTTCAATGTCTTGACATCTTTGCCATTACTTTATATATATATATATATACACACACACACACATACATATTTTTTGATAGCCACACTTGTTGGTGTAAGGTGGTATGTCGTTGTGGTTTTGATTTGCATTTCTCTAATGACTAATAATATTATGCATATTTTCATGTGCTTGTTGTCAATTGTATATTTTATTTGGAGAAATGTCTACTCAAGCCCTTTGTTCATTTTTTAATTGCATTGTCTTTTTGTTATTGAGTTGTAAGTATCTTTATATTCTAGAGAATAAACCCTTGTTAGATATATGATTTGCAAATATTTTCACGCATCCTGTAGGTTGTCTTTTCACCTTCTTAATAATGTCCATTGACACACAAGACTTTTTAAATTTGATGAAGTTTAGCTTATTTTTTTTCATTGCTTATGCTTTTGGTGTCCTATCTAAGAATCTATTGCCAAAACCCAGATTTACCCCTATATTTTTTTCTAAGAGTTTTATGCTTTTTGCCCCTTGCTTTGCTCATTGACCCATCTTGCGTTAATTTGTGCAGATGGCGTAGAGGCACAACTTCATTCCCTTGAACGTGGATATACAGTTTTCCCAGCACCATTTGTTGGGAAGATTAATCTTTTCCCCCATCAAATGGTCTTAGCGCCCTTGTTGAAAATGTATTAGTAATAGAAGTATGGGTTTATTTCTGAACTCTTAGTTCTATTTCACTGGTCTGTATGTTTATCCTCATGCCAGTACCACACTGTTTGGATTGCCATAACTTTATGTTTTGAAATCATAAGTACAGGTCCTCCAATTTTGTTCTTTTTCAAGATCATTTTGGCTGTTTGACCAGTTTCAAGATTGTTTAGCTTGCAGTTCCATATGAATTTTAGAATCAACTTTTTTTTTTTTTTTGAGACAGAGTCTCACTCACTCTGTGGCCCAAGCATGGAGTACAGTGGGGCAATCTCTTTGCTCACTGTTACCTTCACCTCGCAGATTCAAGTGATTCTCCTACCTTAGCCTCCCAAGTATCTGGGATTACAGGCGTGCACCACCATGCCTGGGTAACTTTTGTATTTTTAGTCTAAATGGGGTTTCACCATGTTGGCCAGGGTGGTCTCAAACTCCTGACCTCAAGTGATCTGCCCGCCTTGGCCTTTCAAAGTGCTGGGATTGCAGGAGTTAGCCACTGCACCTGGCCTGAATCAACTTTTCTATTTCTGAGAAAAGGACTGATGAAATTTTGATAGAACTGCATTGAATCTTTAAACTGCTTTGGCTAGTATTGCCATCTTAACAGAATTAATTGTAAATCATTAACATGGGAAGTTTTCCATTTATTTAGGTCTTTTAAAATTTCCTTCAGCAATGTCCTACAATTTTCAGTGTACAAGTCTTTCATTTTCTTGGTTAAATTCATTTCTAGGCATTTTATTCTTTTGGGTACTATTGTAAATAGAATTATTTTTTAAACTTCCTTTTTTGGATTATTTATTGCTGGCATAAAAAACACAACTGTACTGTGTTTTGCTCTTGTACCCTGCAACTTTGCTGAATTAGTTTATTATTCTTCAAGGATATTGGCCTGTAGTCTTCTCTTCTTGTGGTGTCTTTATCTGGCCTTGGTTTTGGTGTGGCCTCATAGAATGAGTTAGAATATGTTCCCTCTTATTCTGTTAATTTGGAATAGTTTGAGAAAGATTGATGTTAAATCTTTTTTATATGTTTGGTGGAATTCACCAGTGAAATCTGGTGCTGGACTTTTCTTTATGAGGATGTTGGTTACTGATTAAATATCTAGTTATTATAGGTGTTCTCAGATTCTCTATTTATTCTCAAATCAGTTTTAGTAATTTGTATATTTCCATGAATTTATATTCATATAGGTTAGTATATATAATTTGTTGGCATATAATTACTTATAGTATTATAATCCTTTTTATTCCTATAAGGTCAGTAGTTATGTCCCCAGCTTTCATTTCTGAATTTAGTTATTTGCATCCTCCCTCTTCTTTTCTTAGTCTAGCTAAAGCTTTATCAATTTCATTGATGTTTTTAAAGGATCAACTTTTGTTTCATTTATTTTCTTCATTATTTTTCTTGTCACTATTCTCTAATCTTTATTATTACTTTCTTCCTGTTAGCTTTGGCTTCAGTCTGCTCTTCATTTTCTAGTTCCTTAAGGTGGTAAGTTAGATTATTGATTTGTGGTGTTGAACCAGCCTTGCACAGAAATAGAGGCATTTATGAGCTATAAATTTACCTCTGAACACCGCTTTTACTGTATTCCGTAAGTTTCTTTAATGCTATGTTTTTGTTTACTTTTATCTCTAAATATCTTCTAATTCTCCTTGTGGTTTCTTTTCTAGCATATTGATTGTTTCAGAGTGTGTAGTTTAATTTCTACATATTTGTGAACTTTTCTATTTTCCTTGTTACTGATTTCTAGCTTCATGAAGCTAGAACCATGTTTTATATGGTTGCAATCCTTTTAAACTTAATAAAACTTGTTTTGCAGCCTGACATATGGTCTATCCAGGAGAATGTTTCATGTACACTTGTGTATGTATTCTGCTAGAATTATGTTTTTGTGCATGAAATAAAGTACATGGGATTATAAAGGAAGCTATAATAATAGAATAGGAAATCTATATGAAATATAGTTATTAAAATATTTTAAAATGTGTAATATAGTAATATATGAGCTTTTTAGATTTTATTTTATTATTATTATACTTTAAGTTGTAGGGTACATGTGCACAATGTGCAGGTTTGTTAAATATATATACATGTGCCATGTTGGTGTGCTGCACCCATTAACTCATCATTTAGCATTAGATATATATCCTAATGCTATCCCTCCCCCCTACCCCCACCCCACAACAGTCCCTGGAGTGCGATGTTCCCCTTCCTATGTCCATGTGTTCTCATTGTTCAATTTCCACCTATGAGTGAGAACAGGCAGTGTTTGGTTTTTTGTCCTTGCGATAGTTTGCTGAGAATGATGGTTTCCAATTTCATCCATGTCCCTACAAAGGACATGAACTTGTCATTTTTTATGGCTGCATAGTATTCCATGGTGTATATGTGCCACATTTTCCTAATCCAGTCTATCATTGTTGGACATTTGGGTTGGTTCCAAGTCTTTTGCTATTGTGAATAGTGCTACAATAAACATATGTGTGCATGTGTCTTTATAACAGCATGATTTATAATCCTACTGGGTATATAACCAGTAATGGGATGGCTAGGTCAAATGGTATTTCTAGTTCTAGATCCCTGAGGAATCACCACACCAACTTCCATAATGGTTGAACTAGTTTAGTGTCCCACCAACAGTGTAAAAGTGTTCCTATTTCTCCACATCCTCTCCAGCACCTGTTGTTTCCTGACTTTTTAATGATCGCCATTCTAACTGGTGTGAGATGGTATCTCATTGTGGTTTTGATTTGCATTTCTCTGATGGCCAGTGATGATGAGCCTTTTTTCATGTGTCTTTTGGCTGCATAAATGTCTTCTTTTGAGAAGTGTCTGTTCATATCCTTCACCCACTTTTTGATGGGGTTGTTTGTTTTTTTCTTGTAAATTTGTTTGAGTTCATTGTAGATTCTGGATATTAGCCCTTTGTCAGATGAGTAGGTTGCGAAAATTTTCTCCCATTTTATAGGTTGCCTGTTCACTCTGATGGTAGTTTCTTTTCCTGTGCAGAAGCTCTTTAGTTTAATTAGATCCCATTTGTCAATTTTGGCTTTCGTTGCCATTGCTTTTGGTGTTTTAGTCAAGAAGTCCTTGCCCATGCCTATGGCCTGAATGGTATTGCCTAGGTTTTCTTCTAGGGTTTTTATGGTTTTAGGTCTAAGGTTTAAGTCTTTAATCCATCTTGAATTAATTTTTGTATAAGGTGTAAGGAAGGGATCCAGTTTCAGCTTTCTACATATGGCTAGCCAGTTTTCCCAGCATCATTTATTAAATAGGGAATCCTTTCCCCATTGCTTGTTTTTCTCAGGTTTGTCAGAGATCAGATGGTTGCAGATAAGCGGCGTTATTTCTGAGGGCTCTGTTCTGTTCCATTGATCTATATCTCTGTTTTGGTACCAGTACCATGCTGTTTTGGTTACTGTAGCCTTGTAGTATAGTTTGAAGTCAGGTAGCGTGATGCTTCCAGCTTTGTTCTTTTGGCTTAGCATTGACTTGGTGATGTGGGCTCTTTTTTGGTTCCATATGAAGTTTAAAGTAGTTTTTTCCAATTCTGTGAAGAAAGTCATTGGTTGCTTGATGGGGATGGCATTGAATCTATAAATTACCTTGGGCAGTATGGCCATTTTCACGATATTGATTCTTCCTACCCATGAGCATGGAATGTTCTTCCATTTGTTTTTGTCCTCTTTTATTTCATTGAGCAGTGGTTTGTACTTCTCCTTGCAGAGGTCCTTCACATCCCTTGTAAGTTGGATTCCTAGGTATTTTATTCTCTTTGAAGCAATTGTGAATGGGAGTTTACTCATGATTTGGCTCTCTGTTTGTCTGTTATTGGTGTATAAGAATTCTTGTAATTTTTGCATATTGATTTTGTATCCTGAGACTTTGCTGAAGTTGCTTATCAGCTTATGGAGATTTTGGGCTGAGACAGTGGGGTTTTCTAGATATACAATCATGTCATCTGCAAACAGGGACAATTTGACTTCCTCTTTTCCTAATTGAATACCCTTTATTTCCTTCTCCTGCCTGATTGCCCTGGCCAGCTCTTTCAACACTGTGTTGAATAGGAGTGGTGAGAGAGGGCATCCCTGTCTTGTGCCAGTTTTCAAAGGGAATGCTTCCAGTTTTTGCCCATTTCAGTATGATATTGGCTGTGGGTTTGTCATAGATAGCTCTTATTATTTTGAGATAAATCCTATCAATACCTAATTTATTGAGATTTTTTAGCATGAAGCATTGTTGAATTTTGTCAAAGGGCTTTTCTGCATCTATTGAGATAATCATGTGGTTTTTGTCTTTGGTTCTGTTTATATGCTGGATTACATTTATTGATTTTCATATGTTGAACCAGCCTTGCATCCCAGGGATGAAGCCCACTTGATCATGGTGGATAAGCTTTTTGATGTGCTGCTGGATTCGGTTTGCTAGTATTTTATTGAGGATTTTTTGCATCAATGTTCTTCAAGGATATTGGTCTAAAATTCTCTTTTTTTGTTGTGTCTCTGCCAGGCTTTGGTATCAGGATGATGCTGGCCTCATAAAATGTGTTAGGGAGGATTCCCTCTTTTTCTGTTGATTGGGAGAGTTTCTGAAGGAATGGTACCAGTTCCTCCTTTTACCTCTGGTAGAATTCGGCTGTAAATCCATCTGGTCCTGGACTCTTTTTGGTTGGTAAGGTATTGATTATTGCCACAATTTCAGAGCCTTTTATTGGTCTATTCAGAGATTCAACTTCTTCCTGGTTCAGTCTTGGGAGGGTGTATGTGTGGAGGAATTTATCCATTTCTTCTAGATTTTCTAGTTTATTTGCGTAGAGTTGTTTGTAGTATTCTCCGATGGTAGTTTGTATTTCCGTGGGATCGGTGGTGATATGCCCTTTATCATTTTTTATTGTGTCTATTTGATTCTTCTCTCTTTTCTTCTTTATTAGTCTTGCTAGCGGTCTATCAATTTTGTTGATCCTTTCAAAAAACCAGCTCCTGGATGCATTAATTTTTGAAGGGTTTTTTGTGTCTCTATTTCCTTCAGTTCTGCTCTGATTTTAGTTATTTCTTGCCTTCTGCTAGCTTTTGAATGTGTTGCTCTTGCTTTTCTAGTTCTTTTAATTGTGATGTTAGGGTGTCAATTTTGGATCTTTCCTGCTTTCTCTTGTGGGCATTTAGTGCTAGAAATTTCCCTCTACACACTGCTTTGAATGTGCGCCAGAGATTCTGGTATGTTGTGTCTTTATTCTCGTTGGTTTCAAAGAACATCTTTATTTCTGCCTTCGTTTCATTATGTACCCAGTAGTCATTCAGGAGCAGGTTGTTCATTTTCCATGTAGTTGAGCGGTTTTGAATGAGTTTCTTAATTCTGAGTTCTAGTTTGATTACACTGTGGTCTGAGAGGCAGTTTGTTATAATTTCTGTTGTTTTACATTTGCTGAGGAGTGCTTTACTTCCAACTATGTGGTCAATTTTGGAATAGGTGTGGTGTGGTGCTGAAAAGAATGTATATTCTATTGATTTGGGGTGGAGAGTTCTGTAGATGTCTATTAGGTCCGCTTGGTGCAGAGCTGAGTTCAATTCCTGGGTATCCTTGTTAACTTTCTGTGTCATTGATCTGTCTAATGTTGACAGTGGGGTGTTAAAGTCTCCCATTATTATTGTGTGGGACTCTAAGGACTTGCTTTATGAATCTGGGTGCTCCTGTATTGGGTGCATATATATTTAGGATAGTTAGCTCTTCTTGTTGAATTGATCCCTTTACCATTTTGTAATGGCCTTCTTTGTCTCTTTTGATCTTTGTTGGTGTAAAGTCTGTTTTATCAGAGACTAGGATTGCAACCCCTGCCGTTTTTTGTTTTCCATTTGCTTGGTAGATCTTCCTCCATCCCTATGATTGTTCCTTTGGAAGTTTTGTCTCAGAGGAGTACCTGGCCGTGTGAGGTGTCAGTCTGCCCCTACTAGGGGGTGCCTCCCAGTTAGCCTGCTCAGGGCTCAGAGACCCACTTGAGGAGGCAGTCTGCCCATTCTCAGATCTCCAGCTGCGTGCTGGGAGAACCACTACTCTCTTCAAAGCTGTCAGACAGGGACATTTAAGTCTGCAGAGGTTACTGCTGTCTTTTTGTTTGTCTGTGCCCTGCCCCCAGAGGTGGAGCCTATAGAGGCAGGAAGGCCTCCTTGAGCTGTGTTGGGCTCCACCCAGTTCGAGCTTCCAGGCTGCTTTGTTTACCTCATCAAGCCTGGGCAATGGCAGGCACCCCTGCCCCAGCCTCCCTGCCACCTTGCAGTTTGATCTCAGACTGCTGTGCTAGCAATCAGCAAAACTCCGTGGGCATAGGACCCTCCGAGCCATGTGCGGGATATAATCTCCTGGTGTGCCGTTTTTTAAGCCTGTTGGAAAAGCGCAGTGTTAGGGTGGGAGTGACCAGATTTTCCAGGTGCCATCTGTCACCCCTTTCTTTGACTAGGAAAGGGAACTCCCTGACCCCTTGCGCTTCCCGAGTGAGGCAATGCCTCACCCTGCTTCAGCTCACGCACGATGCACTAAACCCACTGTCCTGCACCCACTGTCTGGCACTCCCTAGTGAGATGAACCCGGTACCTTAAATGGAAATGCAGAAATCACCCATCTTCTGCGTCGCTCACGCTGGGAGCTGTAGACCGGAGCTGTTCCTATTCAGCCATCTTGGCTCCACCACAATATATGAGCATTTAAATTAAAATTTGAAATAAGCTACCATAATCCTAAAGTAGTAATATGGATAAACAATATTTCAAGATTCCTGCATAACCTAAGGTGCCATGAAAATATCTATAATTTCTGCTGGTAATAGTCATAAGTACTACTAATACTACTGTGGTATTATTGGTATTAACAAAAATAAAGATGTGATTGTTTTACCCACCTAAGCTCATAGATATACTGTACTCTATCCCCAGATTATCTGGTGGTCTAAAGAACCTAGATTAAGAACTCTTGTTTAATGATTTGTCCTTCAGTTTGAAAAACATTGTTCTAAGCCATCAGATAAATAAATAGTTTTTCTAAGTTAAAGGAGGGAGAATGAGTAACCTCTTGTAGCCTATCAGAGGTCATCTCCACCCTGGAAAAGAGACTGATTGTCCCCTCCTGGTGGCATCTTGGGCCCAAACTAGTATCAAACAATGTGAGTTCATCCTCATGTCTGAAGACCATCCTGATGGAAGGAAGAAGCTGGAATCTTGCCTCGGCTGCTGATGTCATTGTTTATGCTAAGAATATTGCTTTAGGGACAAACCCTTAGGCATTTTGTAAGACTAGAAGAGAAAGTCTCATTGCTGAGGCTTAATTAGTATTTGTGAAACACCGAGAGGTCTCTGTAGAAATGGCCTTGGGTAACAGCAAATTAGTATTTTTAATTATTATCATTAAAAATGAATATTTACAAGAAATTGGGCTGAAGGCCATCTGGCCCAAACACATTCCTAAGGGAGGCCATAAGCACTAAAGGAGGGAGGCAGGAGCATGGTGCAGAATGGATGGAACTATTTATAGCTTCTCAAGGCTTTTGTTTAAGTCATCAACTAGAAAGGGCATTTAAAAGTTAAGCTAAGCACCAAGAGACCCAATGGAAAGAATAAGTAAATATTGTTTGTTTTTAATTTTTGAGAAACATCTTCATATTTTGACATTGAAATGTGACAATATATATTTCTTCCTTTTCCTCATGTATATATTCTTCACTGTTTCTCTTAATTGAAAGATACAAAGCAAACATTTAGACATAATTCTATTTATATGCAGCCTTGGCAGGTCATTTTATTTCAGGGGCTCTGTGTGAGTATTTCCTCCTTAGCTACTTGCTTGGTATTATATTGATGAGAGAATTAATATTTGAAAGGTTTTGTAGTATTTGAATTCTTTTAAAGTATAACCAATTTGTCATTTCTGTAATTCAATATTATGTATTAAATATAGGATTGAATATTCAGGTATTAATTTTACTATTCAGATAATTTATTTTATCAAAATTTTAAAACTGTGGCTGAATGTGGTGGCTCACGCCTGTAATCCTAACTACTAGGAGGCAGAGGTGGGAGGATCACTTAAGTCCAGGAGTTGGAGGTTACAGTGAGCTGTGATTGTACCACTGCACTGCAGCCTGGGTGATAGGGCAAGTCTCTGTCTCTAAAATAGAGAAATAATCTTTAAAAATAATTTATTAATTATAAAATATAAAAGCAAATCAAAGTTTTGTTATTGATTCAATATATTAATGAAATGATATATTGAATATTGCTCTTTATTATCAATAACAGAGAAAAGAATATGTGCTACTTGATGACAGTGACAGTTCAGTGAAAGAGGCATCTCTCCTACTTTACATTAGGTATGTAAATTGGTACATCATCTTTGAAAAGTAATTTGCAATATAACTCAAGGGCTTTAAAATAGTCATACCACTAAACTTCATAATACTGCTTCTGAGAATGTATCCCTCCAAAAACTCTAAATACAGAAAAATCTTTCTTTGCAAATATATTTACTACAGCATTATTTATTAAATAAAAGAGTGAAACAATCTAAGTATTTCATAATAGAGGTCTGGTTATATAAAGGATATAATATTGATGTAGTCATTAAAATAATATGTTATCAGAGTTTTAATAACATGAAAAATATTCAAGAAATTATGTATTACATAACAAGTTTACAGTATATAACAAGGCTTGTAACACAGTGGTAAAAGCGTAAGTTTCTTAGCTGTGTCCTTGGTCAGATTATTTCCCCTATGTCTCAGTTTCCTTATACGTGAAATGGAAATGGTATTCCATTCCCTGAAAGAAAATGGAAAAATAAATAAATATAAAATGGAAATGATAGACTGTAAAATGACAGTACCTACTTTGTATAATTACCATGAAAATTAGGAGTTAGTGTATGTCAATTGCTTAAAAGGTACCTGATACTAAGTAAGTGCTCCGTAGTTGCTAGATGCTGTTATTATCATCATCTACTGCAGGGTTGTCACAACAGGCTCAGGAAAAGAAACCAGCACACACTGGCAAAGAATACACGTTCTTTAATGTAGACAAAAGATGCCACTTACTGCACAGAGATGGTTCTGCTAGGAAAGGGACACAGAAGTACTCTCAGTTGGAGGACCAAGCTTCTAGTGCCTTTTCCCTCCACAGGGGAACCCTACTCCATAGATGCCACAGACAGTGTGAAGAACCACCAGGTCATTCGGCAGCCTGGTGAACCCTCCTGGCCCCTCCCGGCTCTTCTCCTCACTCAGCCAGGGCCTGCTGGCTCACCAGTTGCAACACTGGTGGCAATCCCAGCATACCCTAAGTGATCACCAGGAGATGAAAAACCAAATTTAGGTCAGTTTTCCAGAGTTTAGGGTTTTGGAGTTTACCCCTACAATTGCTTGTTAGGTGAAAAAAACAGGATCCAAAATTAGGATATAAAATATCATCACAAATATTCTATAAGAAATAATCCTGAATAGAAACCAAGAATCAAATTAAGGAAGCCAAAATATACCCAGATGTTGCTTTGGGGTAGTAAAACCATGGGTGATTAATTTTGTTCTTTTTCAAATTTTCTGTTTTCCAAAATTCTATAATTCAAATTCACTATTTTATAAACAAAAATGTAAACTAACAAGTAATAATGGTGGTGAGGATTTTCTACATCATGTGTGATCACTCCCTTTTTTTGGCTTCACTTCAGGTATAGTGTTTTTCATGGGGAATCTCTGTAACAGGCTGCTAAGATACAGCCAAGGCAAATTTGATCACTATCAGTATAAATTAGGAAATGCAGTTGAAACTATCAGAAACACCTGATTAAACCTGAATAACAAATAGAGAGAATTTATTAGTAATTAACCCAGTATTGGGGCTGTTTTCAGGGTGAAGGTTAATTCAACAGTATAATAATGTCACTAAGAAACCCTTTCTCCCCCACCCTCCCTCCCTCCTTTTCTTTCTTCCTTCCTCTTATTCTTTCTTTCTTTCTTTCTCTGGTTTTCTTGTTCTTTCCATCTCTGCATCTATAAGGTTGGTTATATCCTAAGGCTGCCTCCTCTATGTTTGTCAGCAGCACCAAGGCTACAGGTCTTCTCATTCACACATACACAAATATCCTGTTGGGAGCAACTTAGGTCCGATGGTCATTCCTGAATCAATTACTTTGGCTCAGAGAATGCCATACACTAATGGCTTAGGCTTGAATTTCAGGCTCATTTCTGAATCCATTACTGTACTAAAAGAGGTAGGATTTTCCTTATCAGTGCTGAGTGTAGCCCCATTTCTAAATGTTTAAAAACAATAAACAAATATAAAAGGTAAAGAGCTTAAACACAATTCTCAGAGTTCTCTTTTTCCCTTTTCCTCCTTCTGCTCTTCCTTGGGATTCAGTTTCTTTCTGCGGGGATAGGTACTAATGTATACTGCTATCCTCTGGAAAGGATGTAACATCTGTGTCATCTGTGCTCACTGACCTCCATACAGACACAGCCTATCCCATCTAGTCCCATCTCTGGGCACTGGCAACCACTGCTGATAGCTCTAGTCTCACCCAGTGCCTCCAGTCATGTGGTCCTTATAATCTGTTGCAACTTCAGGTCCTTTGAGTCTTCCAGTTTATCCTCAGCCACTTCTGTGCTCCTTTGAGGAGGCCATGGCAACCCAATTAGGTTCTGTGGGACTTTGTGAAGATATCTCCAGGTCTATCTACCCAGTCATCTACCACCCTCAGTCATTACTCCCTACACACAGGGTCATGTTGGAAATAACTTCCAGTATCAGATGCTGGTTACCTGTTTATTCAGAAGTCATCTCCAACCTGGAAAAGAGACTTTCTGGGGCTATGCCCCAGAAAGCCTGGTGGTGATTCTTCCAAAAATGGTGTTTTTTTTCCACTCCTCCCAGATACTCAGCCCTCCTACCCTCTTCATAGTCAGACGTTCCTTCCCCTTCTTACAAAACCATGAATTCTCTAATATTTTATTTTTGGGAAAACTGTATGACCTCTTCCTTCAGGTTTTGGCTCTTGGTTTCCAAGCCAAGTTTTGAAAATTCCCCAAATTCTCACCTCTTTCATAAAAGTGACTTTCAAGATTATTGCCTCTACTATATGTTTTTAAAAGTCTGCTTTGGAGTTAAAAGCATGGAAATCAACTCTTTGTTCTCAGTAAGTGCTTTTCTGTTTTTTTCTTTCCAGGGACAACAGTCTCAGCCTCCAGACCTTGTTTTAATTACAGAAGGGCTTTAGAGTGAAATCATAATTAAAGCAATTACATTGGAGAATATTTCAAAACATTGTCTTGCTACCATAATAAATGTCAAGAATGATGCAGACATTAAACACTATAGAGATCTAAGGAAAAGATAGATTAAGTTATAGCAATGGAAGATCAGATATGATTCATAAATGTAGTGAGACCAGATAATTCTTAAAGAATAAGTAGAAGTTTGATAAGAAGAAGAAAAGGAAAAGAGAAATGGAGTTATTCTCAGTTATTTGCTTTTGTTGTAATGGATTATATTGTAGAATATTTTCTCTGATGAGCTGCTCCTTTAGCAAAGCTCTGACAGGAGTGTATCCACATATTTTTAAAGCATAAATGTTGATTACAATTATCATTTCCCTTAAGAGGGTACTTCACGTAATTCTCATCAACTTCAGAAAATACTTTAAAAGCACATATTTTCCGCTCTAAGGTCAATGAACTGTCCTGAATTTTAGCGCTATCCCACATGAGTGTGTTGGACTGGATCAGTGCCTCTCAAAATGGGGGATCACAAGAGTTTTATTTCATTTTCCTTTAGATCATGGTGTAAAAATACAAGCGAAAGCTAAAATTTATTATTTTTAGTAATAACTTTTTTGGAAAATCTTTTCCGAAAAGTTAAGTTTCCTTTATTAAATCTTTTTTTTTTTTAATTTTACTTTGTTTTCTAACTGGGACCTATAGACTGTTCTTGAGAGTCCTTACATTACTATGTAAATAACGTCTCCAATAGCACTGTTTTCTTCCAGGAGTGATTCTTGCTGATTCCTAAAGTTTGAATTGCAGCTTTACTGTTTATTAGCTCTGTAACCTTGGACTTTTATTTAATCTTTGTCTTTGTATCCTTTTCTGTAAAAGGGGAATGAAAAACTTTATCTCACTATGTCTTGTGAGGATTAAATAAAGAAAATTAATTAAAACCTGATAGCTACCTTCATTCTGGTTAGAATTATTATTTGATAACATAAATGTCCATATTGTCATTTCTGTCATCACATGCCTCCCGAGCGCATGTTTCTTGGGTCTTTTCTCTGTATACAAAAAGCTCTCTTGTAATCTATTTCTACCCTAATGCTGGTGCCATGAAACACTCTTTTAGTGTCTGTATCTGGGCTTGCCATTCTCCCCTTCTCCCTGGTAGTCACCTTTCCAGGAGGTGGGAACTGTTTCCAGCTACCCACTCATATCTGCACTGAGGCTCGGGGAACAAGCCAGCGTGGGAGCCACACTAATATAACTTGCCCCATTGGCTCCAGACAGCACTTCTGCCAGACAGGAGTCTGAGTCCTGGGTAGCCTTTTGGCTGAGAAGTTATTCAGTAAAAACTTACAGAAGACTGTAGGATTAGTCTACTCAGCACTGGACAGATTTGAGCCCATAGAGTAAGACAGGTTTTATGCTGTGGCAAAACTACATTTGCTTATTTGACTAAAGCAGTATAACAGCTGAGGTTTGTTAAGTGACCAGGAAATGTAAAACACTTTACTTATGTTATCTCTAATACCCCTTCAAAAAAAATCCTTGCGAGATATGAATTACTATCCTTATTTTAGATTTGAAAATGCTGATGCCTGGCATTCAATGGCACCAAACAAAACTACTGTCCGTATCTGTCAAACTTGAGGAATAGTCTATTTCTACCATTTTGTTCTACCTTCCTAAAAACTGGAAAGTATCTATTAGAACTACTTCAGATAGAGGGTAGGCTGCTGATCGAAAGTACTCTTAGCTGGGTTGCTGATCTCACCTACCTTATCCTTCTTTTTGTACTGTTGAACTTAGAATCATGCTTGACTTTGCATAGTTACTAACAGTACATTTGTAAATAATTTATGTTTCCACCTACAAGATAAATTCCTTGGGGATTGAGGTCTTGTGTATATTTCTACCATGGCTAGCACAATACAATGAACATTTATTTGTTCATTCCAAAGACATTTATTTAGGACCTACTATATTCAAGGTATTGTATTAGATAGATGCTACTGCAGACAAAATATAAAGGCACAAGGTATCTAATCATAAGGAAATTCTCCATCTAGTAGGAGAGCTACCTGGAATAACAGTTATAATGGAAGAAACTGAAGAAAATGATAGGTATTAGGGTTTTGGAAGTAATTAGAAAAATGACAATGGGTGGTTGGCAAAAGAAAGAAAGGCAAAATAAAGAGCAAAATTGTATTTTATTTAACACTGCATCCCTCTTAGAGAAATAAAAATTAAAGGAGATTTTTCCTAGGTCTTGTGATTCTACCCTTGAATTTGAGAGTTCTGAGGCAGTTAGAAGTAGAGCATTCTGGAGGGTTTGGTGCCTTCTGGCATGAGATCATTGCAAACAGTTTACAACCAGGCCTGGGTTTAGAACAAGGTTTCTCTGAAGTGCCTCAATAATATAGCTGCCATAAGACGGCTGAATAAAGTACCCAAGCAGGTGTTACTCTGCATTTCAGGGTCATACTGGTTGTACTTAGGAGAGAGATAACACAAGCCGCTATGGAATTTCAAATGTGAGAGAGAAAACCTCTGGTTGGAAAGGACCAGAAGAGGCTCCATAGACAGGAATATGCAGGCAGATAGAACAATCTTAGCAAAGCCCAGAGGCAGTAAACTTCGATATACGTCGATGTACTGAAAACATTTTGCCAGGAAGACAATTCAATTTGGCATTCTGGCCATTGAGCAAGTTGACTTTGGAAAATTGGCCTGCTTCTGAAAGCAGGGATAAATATATGTCTTGGGACAAATATAAAAAGGGAGAAGAAATCAGTATACCATATTTATTGCTTTCCTACTTGGTATCAGACACTCTACTTCGCGTTTTATATGTATTATTTCACCTTTTCAGCAAGGCTTTATGGTAGGTATTCATTATACTAATTTTTAGATGAGAAATGCTGAACATCACAGTCAGTGCGTAAAGGTGTGGCCCAAGATCTCAGTTACTTAGCTGAAGGGCTGTGATTGGAACACAGATTTACTTGGCTTTAACTCTCTGTAGTTTCTGCTTTAATACACAGCCCAAGTTTGTGTTCAAGTAGGAAGACTTTATGAAGGGAAATTGGTGAAAATTGGTTTATAAAGGCAGGCAGAGGCCAGAGCTTGCACACCAAACCAAAGACCTTGAACCTGACAGCTCGGAACCACTGATTCACTGGAAGAAAGAGAATGACAGTACATTATTTGGGGTTTTTGAAAATAAATCTTATAATCTTGTGCATAGGGTTAAGGAGACCACATAAAAACTCATTGCAGTAGGTCCAGTAGCAATAAAAATATACTTAATAACTTAAGTTGCAATGCAAATAGTAGAATAAAACAGATTTGAGAGAGGTAGAATGGCAAGACATTAGAAATTAGGGATTGATAGGTGGTAGGGCACTAGAAAAAGGAATGAGATTGTAATGAAAGCATAACTACTGAGGAAGTTTGGAAGTTATTATAGAGTAGATTCAGAAGGAAGGATGATATATTTCTGACATATAGAATTTCTGGAATCAATTCTATACACAGCAGAGATGCCCTCTTGGCAGGTGGAAATTTGTGACTTGCCCTTGGAAAAAGTTTGGGCTGGGATATAATTTAGGAGTCATTTACATAAAAAGAAATTAACTGTTATATACTTTATTTTGAATGAAATTACTTAGAGAGGGAAAGTGTAGTTAGAAAATAGAGTTAGACTGAGCTCTGCCCACTGGAAGAATTCCCCTTCATTACTGTTCTTTATGGCTACTCCTGGTGGGAGGGATATAGACAGTAGCAACCTATTTTCAGCTAGAGCCAACATAGCGGGCCAACCCATCTGGGAAACAGGCTTGAGGTTTTTTTCCTCCATCAGCTGGCTATAAGACACTTTTTATGAGGCCATAGATGTAAATTATTGGAGGAGAGTTGGTGCAAAAAAGGTAGGTGTCATGGGAGTCTGGGCCATCTTATCATGCAACTTCTTTAGGCCTTTTGGCCCCACTCAGACTAAATGTGAATGTACCATTTTTGCAGTGCAGTTGATTGCTACTGAGCCTACCCACCCTTATGATTTGGCGAATCTTATCATATCCAGCTCATGATGGGAACTTGGATCACACAGTCACTTGATGGTCCATCATCAAGTGCTTCATCTTGACCAGGGCAGACTAGCGTGCTGGAAGCTATTTATCAAATGGCAAGTAGTTCTCTGCCTCAAAAGGTGTGGCCTTACTCCAGAATCCTAAGGGTCTGTGCTGCAATTCTCTTCTGGGGCTGAGACTCCACATAGCATCCTTAGCCCTAAGAGTAGAACTCTTGCCAGAATGGCAGACAGCTTGTACCATAACCTGAACCTGAAGCAGAACCCCTTCTTCCATGGAACCCCCTCAAAACTGAGAACTTTTCAAGTCTTCAGAAAGATAGATCAGAGAGATTTTCCCAAGTAGTGTACATGTTACCTTCAAAATCCAATGATATCTACCAAGTGCTGTGCTTGCTTTTGAGTGTTAAGGGTTTTGAGTTGCAACACTTTGTCTTCTGCCTTGGAGAGGATGACTCTGCCTGCCATTTGACCACTGGGCCTCTAAAGTATTTGCCAAAATAACAGATTGCTGATTTTTTTTAAGATTATATCAGTCAGCGTCTAATCGCAAGATGGAAACCACACAATAATTTGAACAGGGAAAGTTTAATATTAGAAATTCTTAACTATAATAGGAGACTATAAAGATTTAAACAGAACTCTAGAGGATAGCCTAAGGTTGAAGGAAAATATGCAAGGGAAAAATAATCGTGTTTGGTAGGGGCAGGGGGTAGTCTCCTCAGCAAGGCTGGGATTCAAATTCTCAGAAAAGGTGCAGTTAGTTGCAGCTTCCTGGATGGTAAAGAAATTCACTGGTTTGCCTAGGCCAGAGATGGCCTACGATCTCTGAACAAACAGGAGATACCTCTCTGGAATGCAGGCAGGCCAAGGCAGGCTGGTGGGTGGGCTCACATAGAGTGTTAGGCTCAGGAGCCTGCTCAACATGGAGTGGGGGTTCCTTCCTTGGGATGTATGTTATCTCTGTGTTGGGGTACCAAGAGAAATAAACGTCCAGGCTGTGGATGGGTCAAGGGAGTCAGGGCATCAGGAGCTTGCTCACCTTCAGGGTAGCACAGAGCCTGAGGTTCTGTATATACATCCAGAGGGCCTCAGCCAGATGGTCTCTGGGCCACGGCTAGGGCTGAGGCTGCAAGTTCCCAAAGGGATTGTGGGTACTGGGGGTGCTGCTATGGCAAGGCACTGCTGGATGTCCACACATACATACACACACACTCTCTTCTGCTAGTTGCACAGTAGGGACAAAAAGAAGCAAAACAGCAGCACAACTGGACCAGGAAGAGAAACCCCTTTCTCCTGAAATGTCCCTTCAGTGCCCTCTATTGACAAAGATTAACATGCTCACTGCAAAGGAGAGATTCTTAAATGTTTCCAGTCCACTACCACAAAATAGGTTTATAGGTCTAAAAGGGCAGATAAAGCAATATACTTGTAAGTGACAGAGGGATTCAAACACTACCCTGTGGCATGCATATTTTTTATTAGGGTAATTTTTGTTTTCTGATCATCAGGTCTAATAACATGATGTCATCAACTGTAGTGAAACAGCATAATATTCTTTGGTATGTCAAGGTGATCAAGGTCTCTATAGATTGCATTATGACAGAGAGAAGTAGAGTTGTCATAGCCCTGGAGCAACACTGTGAATTTGAACTGATATCTTTACTGCATAAAAGCAAACTGCTTTTGATTTCCTTTACTGATGGTGATTAAGAAAGACACATTTGCCAGCTATATAGCTATATAGCATTCACCAGATCTGCCTGCCAAGTGCCACAGTCTATGTTGATCTCTCCAATAAGGATAGCACATTCAGCACAGCAGCTGTGACTGGGGCTACTACTTGGTTAACTTTATAGGTGCCCACTATCATGTATCATGCTGTATCTGGTTTTGCAGAGGCCAAACAGATAAATTGAATTAAAGTCCCTGATAGTGATACTAATCTCTGCAATTCTGGAACATGACATTGTTTCTAATTTGCTATGTAATTGGAGGTGGGGTGGTTATAAGGCTCTCATTTGGCTCTTTCTACAAAAATGATTCATGCTTTACTGGTCAGAGAACAAAAGTAAGAGTTCTGCTAGATACTAATGATATGTAGCTCAATTATACTTTTAGGGACCAGGAAAATAACCACAGGATGGGTCTGAGGACCTGATGGAAATGTATTTAGGGCAGAAATACATTTACTACCCACCTTTCATCAGTTCACACTTAAATTTTTTTTTTTTTTTTTTGAGACCAAGTCTCGCTCTGTCACCCAGGCTGGAGTGCAGTGGCATGATCTCAGCTCACTGCAACTTCCGCCTCCCAGATTCAAGTGATTCTTCTGCCTCAGCCTCCTGAGAAGCTGGAACTACAGGCACACACCATCATTCCCAGCTAAGTTTTTGTATTTTTTTAGTAGAGACGAGGTGTCGCCATGTTAGCCAGGCTGGTCTTGAACTCCTGACCTCAGGTGATCCACCCACCTTGGCCTCCCAAAGTGCTGGGATTACAGGTATGAGCCACTTTAATAAAGGGGCTTTAATAAAGGGGCTGTGATCATGTTTTGGTTCCCCTAGTATCAGTGTTAGACCCTGTGTTCCATAGTCCTTGCAAAGTCTATATATTATCTTTGACCCAGTGCAGTTATCTGTAAGGGGCTTTAGGTGTTTTCAAGAAAGGATAATAAGAATATTTATTTACACATTTATGGTGTCATTGGGTTATCTCAAGTTTTCCCAGCTTCCTCATCAGTCAGTGGGTTCTCGGTCTGTGAGCTAACTTAGATCTGGAGACTGAATGAGGAATCCTGATTTATTCCATTGCAGCAACTGACATTATAATTCTGCTTACCAACTCCTGGTTTAAAAGAAATAAGCAACACACTAATTATGTATGTTTATATATGTATTGCTCCTAGTAATGCTAGGTCCTGTGGGTCTGATTGCTACGCCGGTCTGGCCTTCTTGCCTGTTCTGATAATTCTGTCAACCTTTCCTCTGATGCTTAAATGCCACCCACCTTACTTTTGCCATTCTAGAATCATAGCCTCATTGATACTGTAAAACCCAGTCCCATGGTCACATCTCTTATAGTAAACTGTGCCCTATAGGAGACAACTCTCACTGTGGTCTCAAAGATGTCAGTATTCTTTTACCAGTGTATTCCTGATTACCTTAATGAAAGGACAATTCTCTAGACCTTTCTGGAAATAGTCAGGGGTGAGTTCTCTGATCGTATATAATAAATTCATTCTAACATTTCTACCTCCTCAAGCCATCTACCCTCAGTAATCTGCCAAGACAGTTTTAGCATCTCCACCTTATTTAATATTGGCCATCATTGAGGCCAAGCTTCAATGAGCCATCCAGCAGCATATTAGGACTGGATCCATGGGTGCCTGCCAGGACTTTGAACATCAGCTTAATTCCTCCTTATCCTTCCTATTCAGCTTGATTCCTCCCCATACCCCAATCAAAAATCCTCATGATCCACTCCTATACATAATCTACTCATTCCTCCTGATACACACACACACATATATATGTATATGTGCATATGTCAGCCAGTCCCTTTGTTGTATAAATTATTTACTCCCAGAGAAGAAACTGTGTTTTTCCTATCAGGCTTTGCTGAAGTTTCTCCTATCTAGCCCATGTCAATTTATTACAGCTGAGAACAATTGTGATGCCACCACATGCTGGGGATTACCACCACCCACTGACCATCAACAATGGGATCTGCATTGCTATTTGACTGGTAGGGGATCTAGCTCCAAAAGCCCATTGTCATATCTTTGTACAGCCAATCCTGATACCTGCTGTTTTATCCTTGGTCTCCCTTAAAGTCAGCTTGAGATGAAGACTTGTATAAGAGCAGTTTAATTTGGAAGTGATTCTAAAGAGTGGGAATGAAGGAGTTGGGAAGTTAAGCAGAGAAGAAGAGAGACTATACAATATTGCATTATCAAGTTGGCCATGTTGCAGGTGACTGATGCTTGATCCTGTATTTGTCAAAAGTAGCCTCACGGTCATTTATTCTCTTGAACTTCTAGGTTACATATGTGTATCAAGCATGTTACCACACCTCAGTATCAGAGAACCACTAGAACAGGAAGCAATAGCACACAGTTCAGATTGAGATACTGTCATAGCATGTGTGAAGCTGGCCAAAGCCAGTATGGAATGGGTGGTAATGGTAATGAGTATAGTGAGAGTTGGAGCTGAAAGATGCTAAATGTTGCATAATAGTTGTGCAACTCACCAAGAGAGCCCGCAGCTAATGGCTCACACCAGGATGGATGGACAGATGGATGGATTAGGACTAAATGAAAAATTTAAAAATCCCTATTTCTCTGTTTCAAGTCTTGATTTATAAAACCAAAATATTATGCTACATTATTCCTTTCTGAAGAGAAGAGTGAAATTTTGCTAATAATTATAATGTATAGAAAACTTATTTTCGTGTTCTAACAACTCTCTGTCAAAGGAATTGGTTATTGTACAGCTTTATTTACTCCGTGACTCAAAATTATTAAAGAAATTCGAATGTTTAATTCCAACACTTGATTTTGGCCTGAAGGAGCTGAAAATTAAATTAATCTTACTGTCTGATTTATATTCTTATCACTAGTGAACTAGCTGCAGATCTATTTAATTTGAAGACTGTTAGTAATTATATTTGTTCACTTATGTCTATTTGAGAGCTTGCATATTACCTTTTAAATGCTTCATATGGGCCAACAGTTTTACCCAAGGCAGACAAAATTGGGACAGTATTTTTCAGAGGTAAATAGTGATTCAAAATTAGATTCAAGGTCCATAACATAACTAGGCTCAATTATCAAGGCCAATTCCAGCATTCAGCTTTATTGCTCACGGAAGCAGGCTCACACAACAGCAGGTTTTTTAGACTGGATTTTCCTCACAAATTATATATTACCCTGTAAGAAACCAGCATGTAAATTACAAAGCTCATGCCCTGAGTCTAAATTGCTTTGTGTATATGGTGAGTTTAATGTATTTTCCTCAAATATTAGGAGACATGAGGCAACAATTGTTTAGATCATTCCTCTATATGAAAGGCAGGCAAGTGACACTACAGGCCTGTGGATGTAATGAAGACAAAGGCAGATAAAGTCATTAATTCATTTGTCAGAGAGACCCACTGGGGACCTATCATTCATGCCAGGCTAGGTGCTAACAGGGATATGGAAAGTGGGAAAGAACTAGCTATCTAGGAGAGTCAACCATAAAACACACAGACAGGTGTAATATGAGTATGATGAATGCCATAGTGGAGTGCAAAGTGACTCCTGGCTCAAAGAGTGAAAAGAAAATATGAACAGGTACAGGTGTGACATTGGGAATGGGTTTACAGATAGTCTAGAGTCCAAACTGAACCCTGAAGGGATAGGTTGGATTTTGAAAGATGAAAATAGAGGTGGAATGGCAACAGAAATAGAGGTGGAATGGAGAGAACAACTCTGCTGTCCTTCAGGTTTCAACCCAAATGCAGTTTATTTCACAAAAGACTTTCCTTACTCCTCTCAAGTTGCAGGACCTAACCCTTCTTAAAACTTTTTGTGCCTCTTCTCTAGCACATACAATTTACTGTCATAGGTTATTGTTCCATGCATCTCATAGTGCAAATTTTGCAAATTCATATTCTCTTCACCTTGTGAGATTTTTTTTCACCAGTGAAATCCTTCTTTCCACCTCTTGCCAAAGTGCCCTTCTGTGTTTGCATACCAACACAAGAGAGAAAGAAGAGAGAGAGGGAGAGACCATGAGAGAGATGGAGCCACCATGATGCACAGAAACCACAGTGCTCCCGCCCCAGTACTCCACATGGTTAATGGAGTGACCAACACAAACACAAGGCTGCCTTTCAGAGATGCCTTTGTGAAAGAGCAGGTTAGCAGTGCAGAAGTAATACATTTAATTTCCTTTTCTCTATTGAAAAAAATTAAACACATTAAAGTGAGGACCAGATAAACTAAAAGTATCTGATACTTGAATAATAAACACAGGATAGCTCAATATTTGTAGAATGTGTCATTTTCTTAGAAACACAGTTCCGGGGGACTGTGCAGGATCCCCACTGAAGTACTCCAAAGGTTAATTTTTTTTCAAATGACCATTTTTAAAATATGTTCAGAGAAAACTGGGAACTTATGAACAGAGAGATAGGACATAGGAACTGTGACTGTATTAGACAGGAATATTTCGTAATTTATAAGTTCTTAGGAAGGCGACACTTGGTATGAAAATGGCCAGATAAAATTGCACTTTGCTGTGTATTAAGCACAGTTGGAAGCTGAGGGCAAAGTGGGCCATATGAAATGGGAGTCTGTGTTCAATTCTGTTCCATGTGTCTAGTAAAATGTTCTGTTTTTAAAAAGCAAAACTCATTTCCCTTTCTCTGGGAGCGAGTGTGTACCAGGAAATGAGGTACAGCACTATCTAAGGTACAATATATCATGATGATTTGAGTTTATTCATCAAAGTCTACCCTCTTTTGCTGCCTCTTGACAGTTTCCTGCCTCATACAAGCCTAGAAATGGACAATTTCTGGTGGGAGAATCTAGTTTTCTGCAAATTTGGGCAGTGACTTGGTGAGATAAGCTTATATTAACATGAAACCTAAGTGAACTTTGTTTAAGCTGACCTTGCGTCTCTTTGCATCAAGCATATATATATATTTTTTTAATATTAGGTGTTGGTAAATTTCCTCCTAAAAAGATAATGGCACTGGCTCAAAGTGACTTAGTCCAGACATATTTCTCATATTTGAAGAAAGAGGTAAAAATGTAAATATAATAGTCCTTCATTTACTGTCTCATTTGTGTTGATGAAGCTACTCTTTAGATTCTGGAAATTAAAGTGATTCTACTAGCAATGACTACTTTATAAAATAAGAAGCTCAGTAGTTTAATAGCCACAACCATGGATGTGGAACCTATCCAGTGAACGGCTGCATTTGGCGACTGCCCCTTGGCAGAGTCTTTTTCCTTTATAGTTGGATGAAATTATAATTCTCCTTTTAAAAAATGTATTTTCACTGTTTTTGGCAGGCTCCCTCTCTCTTAGAAAATTATTCTCATGTCATCTCTTTCTACTTTGTGCCTTGCATTGATCTGAAGATTTCTCTTTTCAGTTGCTTTGGTTTTATCAAGCTTTTTGTGCAGGCTACCTAGCACAGAGCTAGGTGCCATTTACCTAGCCATTTACTAGGTGCTCAGTTTATTACTGTTGTAACTAATAAGGTCTTTCTGCATAGATTAGAGATGAACCTTTGGTTTCAGTTTCAGTACATTCAATTTGGGTTTTCAAGTTCTTGCTTTGCCACCTTCTGTATTTGAAAGATTGGACCAGTTACAATTTCTCTGAGCCTCAGTTCCTCATCTATAAATGAGAAAACTCATGCTATCTCATGTGGCGCCATGAGACCTAATAAAATGAGGAATGCAATAATGCTTTGGATTCTGAAAGTGCAGTACACACAGTAGCTATTAATATGGAAAGAAAATCCAAACCTCACTATGAATTATTTACCTGTTATCCACTTCTTTTCATATCAGTGAATCAGGGATCTACCTCTAGTGAGTGGATAGAATGAATGGAAAGAAAGCTCTTAGAAGACATGGTAAGAGAAATCTCTCTGGCTTTCAGAGCCTCCTGGTGAGTAGGGTCATTGTAATGCTAATTCACAAGAGGGGTGCTGCCCCAGCTCTCTTCTTGCTTCTTGGTGTGAGTTTTTGGAACAATCTCTTTTCTTCCTGCTGCTGGCTTTTTGAACAGGCTGTCCAGGCATTTTCAATTTGGCAACCAATGCAATAAATTACTTCCTAAAATAACTCAAATCACTTGATTTGGCTTGCCCCTAAGACATTTCTCCTTTGATTCATCCTGTGAAATAAAAAAGGAGATACACACACACACACACACACACACACACACACACACACACACACACATATATATATATATATATGGATCCAGCCTAGTCCATCTTCTCTTGTACAAACCCCCATATGGTCAAGAACCCAAGTGTTGCCCTTTTCCAGAACAGTTTACTCTGCCCAAAATTCTTAGCAGTAATGTCTAAGCCCTTCTAAGTGTTGAATGCAACCCCTGGAAAATTTGTATTTGCAGAGGTATGTAAGCTATCCTTGTGTAAATTCCTCTAGGGGTTAAGCCCTAATGATTGTGGAAGAAATAAAATGGAAAAATCAGATATAACTGGAGAGGATTGCACTTGACATAATTTCCTAGCAACCTCCCAGTTTTCAAGGCAATGTTTATTTTATGTGCTGCCTTTCAAAGTGATGCCTTTAATGTTATTGCTATGTAACATGGCTAATTTTCTCAGTAACATATGTAGCCCAAGGAAGATCTGTGATAAGACTGGAAAACACAAGTTGTCAGTAATTGCACAGTGCCTAGTTAATTACATTTTAAGCTAGAAACACGTTTTTCTCATTTGCTGTATTGCTGTTATATTTATAAGCTACCCTGCCTCTCTGGAACCTTGTTTTGATCTCTGTAGAAAAAGGAATATTAGTCTGAGTCTCTGTTATGTTTTCCCTTTGTTTTTGTTCATTTGGCTCCCACTTACATGGCTCCTGTACTGTACATTTAGCTTCATCATTCAGACATTTATTCTGAAAGCCATAGATTTTTCATTTTCCTGTTTCCATCTGCTGGAACATTGAAGATTGTCACCTCCTTCAAATTAAAGCAGACCTTCTCATTCACGAGGGAATCTTCCCAAGGTCTTCAAGAATCCTCAGTTATTAACTTCAAGGAACATTTAATTCCCCCCTCCACACAACAGTTAACTATAGCTGAAAATTTTAATTGAACTCTTCAGACCCTTAATAATTCTAGATGTACAAGCTTAAGTCATTTGTATGTATATAGCTACAGAAACAAAGCCAGCAACTAAAATAAGCTCAATCCTGTATTACATTATATTCTTTTGCTAGTAACTTAAATCAGCAAAACTGCTACAGTGATGATAAAAAGGTGCTGACATGTGGACAAAGATGAAGATGAAGATGAAATGTACTCACAGAAGCACGAAGTTTGGTCACAGCAGTTCACTCGGGAAGGTGACCCTGAGATCTGGGCCAATCTACAAGATATCCAAGGAGATGTTCTGCCTTCAGCCTCTTTAGACTATAAATCATCTTTTTCCTTCTTGGATAAGCACATTTGCAAAAGGCATCTTCCCTTTAATATATGTCTGTTTCCTCTCTTTAACTCTGAAGACAGGCTTTTGCAGCTAAGTGGTTCTCTCCTATTAATTTCATAGCATGGAATACTTCCTAAAGTTTACTCATGGAAAAGGTCAGTGTAATTCATAAGAATCAGTCTCAAAGTCTCACTGGTTGCTTCATGAAATGTTTTTACAGGCTTTTTGCTTCTTCTAAAATCACTTTTTAGTTAAACAGTGTTTTTTTGTTGTTATTGACAAAACCAAATACTACTTAATCAACTTCGATGAACATTTCTTTTTCGGTTTGATCAACAGCTTTGGCACAGGGAGTAGCACTCACTAAAATGATTTCGTGGATCACTTTTCTTGTTTCTACAGTTTTTGTGTAGCTGTTCATGTTGTATAGGACATGAACAAAATGAGGTGGGAGCCGCCTCCTAACAACTTTTCAATAAAATTAATAGACTTTATTTTTAGAGCAATTTTAGGTTACTAAAAAATTGAGCAGAAAATACACACAGAGTTCCTATGTATCACTCCCCCCCTGCATAGTTTCGCTATTAACACCTTGCATTGGTGTGGAACATTTGTTTCAATTGATGAACTGATATTGATGCACTTTTGTTAACTAAAGTCCATATTGTGTGTTAGGGTTCTCTCTTTGTGTTGCACTGTTCTATGGCTTTTAACAAATATGTAATGTCATATATTTACCATTGCAGTGTCATACAGTTTTTCTACCCTAAAAATGTCCCATGTTTTACCTATTCCTCTTTTCCCCACCCTTAAACGCTGGCAACCTCTGATCTTTTTAATCCTCTCTATATTTTTGCCATTTCTCATATAACTTTTCACTTAAAAAATTTTTTACTTTCTGGCTGAGAAGCATGCCTTTTACTTATGTTATTTTCCCTTCATTTTCTTACTGAACTAGCAGAAGATTTTCTTTTCAGAAAGAATATAAATTATACCACCAAAAAGTTATTGTCCAGGCAGCCAAAGTGTAGAATAATAATAGCCAGCCTGAAGTGTAGTTGTTTAGAGATAACCCAGGCCCACTCACTTGCCAAGTGACTCCTTCTTGCACATTACACTTTGAAGCATAAGATTCAAACTAATTCATTTACAAAACAATAAATTGCTACATGGCATGGACCTTAAGGTGCTCTTGAGGACCCTCTAAACATGAGGGTTAAATCCACAAATGTCAAAATGAACTAAAACCAGTATATTTGAGCATGTCACTGAGGCTAGTTCCTCTAACAAGAACACAGAGGTTTGATTGCTGCCTCCTCATCCACAGCTGAGCTTGATTCATAGGCTACTAAATCAACAGGATCTGATGGTAATGGTGACTCCAACCTAGGTTTCTTATATTGGGAGCAAACAGGAACCAGAATCTGTGCTTCACTGCTCTCAACCGTCCTTGTCCCAGGAAGACTTGAGCACCTTCCATTCTTCTGTTCTTCTGTGGCCTTGTATGTTGTGTTGTGGGTTATGTTTCTCATAAACTATTATACCTGGTGAATTCAATTAATTCAAGCAACATTCTCACCAGTTACAGGTACTTAATAGTTTGGGTTCTTTGGATATATCTGGGCAAATATAGGGCTCGTATTTATTTTATAGAGATACCAAAGAGACAAGTGTAATGCCTAGCATGGAACACACTAAAATAAGCAGGTTTAGAGTGTACCACCCATGGAAGGCAGAAACTGTGTGTGTGTGTGTGTGTGTGTGTGTGTGTATATATATAAAACTTCTGTTTTAAAAGTGGACTATTCTTATTATTTGTGATTCATGTTCATATTTTATTACTTATTTTAGTGGTTTTAAAATAAATTTACTATATTTTCACATTTCACAAAATCACTAACATTGATTACATATAGGCATAGTTGTCATCTCCCATTACAGAAAATTCAGAGAACTATCCAGATTTCTTTATTTTGTTGGATTTGTTGGATTTGGGTTAGTCAAATATTTTGCTTATTGAAATGATGTGTTTATTGAAATAGAGTAACCCTGTTAACATACTTTTTAAAGGTTATATCAAGAAATATGTAATAGAAACAGATAAAAAGCACTTTGGAGTTCTCTGGGTCCTTGATAGAGAAGCCTTTCTGTGGAGTGACCTTATTGGAACATTCAAATCCTAGAAGCAGAGTTACCTAAGATATGCTGAGATATAGAGTAGGGAAGCTGTTAGGAATCAGATATTGTCCTGAGGATGGGAGTTGGAAGGAGGCAAAAAAACCATTTGGTCTGGGCCTTATATTTACCAAGGAACCTCAAATTGAGAGACTATCTTGAAATAAGTTTACTCATGCAGCAATAAGAAACACAGCACTGAAAGATATTCATCACACACGCATATAGTGTGTGTGTTGTAACCTGTTTTAGCATATCTTCCATCTATCAGGAGCCCCAAAATTAAATGGCCAGGAGCTCTTCTGACTTATAGGAGATGCAGCATGGTACCTTATAAAATTAATAGGTGTGGATTGTTACAAATTTATTTTTAGTAATAATTTTTCCCATGACATCCTGTACAGAGTCCCAAAATATAAGACAAATAGAAGCAGAACTATTCTCTTAGAATCAAAGGTCACTGGAGCCCCCTCCTGGCCCCTGAGCTTGTAGCTAAGATACGTCTGAGGAAACTTCAGACTTCAGAAAACAAGATTTTGAAACCGCTAGACTAGCTTAACCCCCTTGATTTACAGATACCAACGTGTAGGCTCAAAGAAGTTAGGTATTGTACTCAACATTGCCCAGCTGGGGAGAAGCAGACCCGCAGATACACAATTGTTGGGTACTTTTCCAGCAGTAGGAATTGCTGAATAATAGTTTCACTTTGATCCTGTGTTATTCTGGATTCAGAAACCCAGAGTCCTCAGGAATAATGGTGTATGAAAAGCTGTTAACAGGGTCCCCAAAATAAATCCATATGAAAAATGTAACCCAACCAGTCATATTACAAAACCATATCTCTAAATCATTAATACATATCGCTATCTAGTCCAGCCATGATTTAAAACACGCTCTAATGCAGTTATAATATTAAGGCATATATGTGTGTGTATGGACTCAGGTCTGGCCATCTGTACTCATCTGTGAATATAAGTATAGTCAGTCATACCTGAGTCCACATGCACAAGAAAAAGGCAAGGAAAGGAACAGTCCAGGGTGTTCTTTGAAAACTGCAGTCATTTGGTAAATGATGATGGAATAAATTCCAAACCTTGAGCTCATGCTAAGGCCCTTTGAGATCAGCAAGTGCTTTCCAGAAGGGGCTTTTCAGCAGAGTGACATCCTTGCAGCTTTTTCCCAGATTTTTTTTTTCACTTCCTTCAATTCCTTCATCTGTCTTCCTAGTGAACTTCTACTGGCCCTATGCTATTACTATAACTTTCTGCTTTTGAGCCATGGCCCCTTGAGATCTTGGAAAAATAAAAAGAAAATAGAGCCTTGTCTGGACTATAGAGATTTGGAAGCTTATTGATCCATTTTTTTTTTTTTTTCAGGAAGCCAGCTTTGTAATGTCTCAAGCCTGCCTATCTTAAGGAAATACACTTTTTTACAAAGCTTATATCGTCGGACCTGCAGTGTCTTGTTAGCTTGCCTTTTCTAATTCACTTTTAGTTTAGGCCACCCCTCACAAGGTAACTTTGACTTCAGAGATCCCAGCTTCTTAATCAAAATATCTGAAATCGCTCATGCCAATTATATTATTCATTGTTTAAAGTGTGCAATGATAGCAAAAATCATCCATTCTTTCTTAGACTATACTTGTTGATCTCAAATCTGTTTTATCTGGAAATTAACCTCTTTCTGACTTACATTTTTTGGGGGACTTTCTGATCCCATTCCCTCCTCTGTTTTTGGCTGTAGCTTTCTCATGGTGGTGTTGACCATTCTGAAGAGTCCTGCACCTCCATGAGTTATGTGCTACAGAAAGTCTTAGAGTGAGTAGGAATTTTGGAAGTAGATCCTATGTCACAGGAGAACTCAGGTGACAATTCAGAGCAAAGAGATGAAATACCAGTAGAAATAAAAGTAGCTTACACATTAGCCATTATGCTAAATTCTACAATACTCACATATTTAGCAAAATGGGCATGTTTCTTAGCAACTGCCTGCCGCAGGCAACGTGCCTGCCCATCTTCACGGCAGCACAAGTATGACTATGAAATGAGTTGTAAAGCACTGAAGAGATAAGAGATAAGGGACTGGGAGGGGGCAGGGATAATGAGCAAACGAAAGCAACAGATCAACAGTACACGTGGATGTTTATTATGGTGTACTAGAAGGATAAGTCCATTCACATTCCCTGTGTTTTTTTGTTCCATCTCTGCACTATACTGATTGTCTGCTCTTTACCTGACAATGCCCTACTCATCTCCTGTCTGCTCTTCAGTTGGACTCATTATATTTCTACTTTCTGGAGATGCTTATTAGTTTAGTTTCCTTTTTGCTTAGGCAGGATAATGCTGTGTTTTAAGGAAAAGGCAATACAGTTTAAAGACAGGTTCTCTAAGTGCCCTACCTTCAGATTTTACCCATAATTTATTTTGGAATATTATCAAATCCTTATTACCATTGTCAAATCCTTATTACCACTCATTGTTGTTTGTTTGATGTTCTCATCAAAAATATTTTTTTCCTAGTAAAATCTGAAGGATGGCCACTTACATACGTATTAATAGAGTATATATCTTGTTTAAGGTATGTATTTATAACCCCAGATCTGAAAAAGTTGAAACTTCTGATAATGTATGAACTGTAGCTATATTGTACTATATTATACCACTATATATAATTATACACTTATCATAACAATGATAATATCATAATGTAATTTTGTATTATATAAGAATACATAATTATATATAATTCATATATAATTATTATGTATAATTTATTATACCATATTGTTGTTCACAGGCTGGCAGGCACTGTAATTACATTCTTTCTGTAATCTAGATTTACTCAGGGTTCACTGACTAAATTTATACACTGTGGGTATAAATCATAGTTACAGTTTAGATTCTCTTCCTTCATAAATGTTCTTCCATAATCCTTGGATTATGCTTCTGGGAAATCTTGTTTCCTATATAAGCATGTATTATGTTCATATTTTGATTGTGTTCCTTTTAATTATTCTCACTGAACTATTTAAGTATTACAGCTGAAAAAGACATTGGAGAGTGGTGATTGAACTGTGGGTAAACTGAGGCTCAAAGATACTGAGTGAGACATCAGCCATGCCACTCTGCGATTTTATCATTCATTCTTCTTTCTTCTGTGCCCCCA
This sequence comes from Pan paniscus, assembly GCF_029289425.2. Classification (NCBI taxonomy): domain Eukaryota; kingdom Metazoa; phylum Chordata; class Mammalia; order Primates; family Hominidae; genus Pan; species Pan paniscus. The sequence goes on from NC_073253.2 coordinate 109,577,181, forward strand.
ACATACACAGACCTCTGTATAAATCCTGAGGCTAAGGGGTATATTCAGGAATATACTCATTCCCACCCAGAGAATGAGTGATTACCAAGAATAGGGGAGACAAAATAGATTAAGGATGACCTTCATATTCTGAGCGGGAAAGCAGCTAAGCCCACTGGCCCCTTCTTACAGTCAGTTTCCCACCACTGGTCTTATCTGCACACTGAGGTTCTTCCAGCCCTCTCCATTGCTGTGTCTACCCTGAATCTCCCTGCAGGGAGGCTTCTTAAGGGGATGAGCTGTTTCCCTGAAGAGCCCTATGAAGACAGAGAAAGCAGAAGCTACACAGGTATATCTCCGTGCAGTTCATACCCAGCCTTTGGTACTGCCTTTCTGTCATCAGTTGGCTGTTTGCCTCAGCACAGTGGAAATTCATCATAGAAATGAACTCTGTCATATATAGCAATTTAGAATACAGCCTGAAGCTCAGAGTGATAAAGGAGGATGGTTTGATGCCCATAAATATATTTAAAGCTGAGGTGAGTTGCTACTAGAAAATCATTGTTTTATATGTAAATCTCTACTCCTTTGCCATGGTTATTATAAATAAATCTTTATATATTCAGGCAAAAGTCTGACTTAAGTTGCACATCCAGGTTAATCTGAATGTAATATAACACAATTGCTCCTCGCTTCTAAATCAAACACTGTAAGATATAATGCTTGATAATGTTTCATTATTATGCCAAAATGTCAAATTTTTCTCTTTTATTAAGGTAAGTTCAAATCAAAGATGCTTTGTCCCATCACATGCTGTCTCATTCTATAATATTTTTATGTGCTAATTGTGACTCATATAATCTGCTTACAGAAACTCTCCATTTTCTTCCTGGTTGTTAGTCAAAGGAAGGAATCCTGTGTTTCCTTTGATATAGAGCTCTGAGAAAGACTTCTATGTTCAGTTGTCTGTTTCACTTCCTTGAAGCTCATGGGAATTGTGGACAAAATGTTTACCCATTGTTACTCCACCATCTTTTTTTATTTTTTATTTTTTTTATTTTTTTTTTATTTTTATTTTTTTTTTTTTTGAGACGGAGTCTCGCTCTGTCGCCCAGGCTGGAGTGCAGTGGCGTGATCTCGGCTCACTGCAAGCTCCGCCTCCTGGGTTCACGCCATTCTCCTGCCTCAGCCTCCCGAGTAGCTGGGACTACAGGCGCCCGCTACCACGCCCGGCTAATTTTTTGTATTTTTAGTAGAGACGGGGTTTCACCGTGTTAGCCAGGATGGTCTCGATCTCCTGACCTCGTGATCCGCCCGCCTCGGCCTCCCAAAGTGCTGGGATTACAGGCGTGAGCCACCATCTTTTTTTAAAATGGAAGTTTTAACACATAAATAGAAACAGATCCCCTTCTTCATATCCCCAAACATGAATGAGTAATCATAAAACAGGAAAAGATTCAAGTACAGTCATGTAACTGATGTATTAAATGGGTGAATTTCATAGAGTAAAATCAACATACCCTGTCCTTCCTTGGGTCTGGATGTTATCACAGCCATGTCCCAGACCTTTTTTTGGTTCTACAGGGTATTAGATTAGTGAGGGTTAAAAAAAATTTTTAGTCCAATTTAAATAAAACATTCATCCAGGCCGGGTGCTGTGCCTCACGCCTGTAATCCCAGCACTTTGGGAGGCTGAGGCGGGCGGATCATGAGGTCAGGAGATCAAGACCATCCTGGCTAACATGGTGAAACACCATCTCTACTAAAAAATACAAAAAATTAGCCAGGCCTGGTGGTGGGTACCTGTAGTCCTAGCTACTCGGGAGGCTGAGGCAGGAGAATGGTGTGAACCCAGGAGGTGGAGCTGGCAGTGAGCCGAGATCGCGCCACTGCACTCCAGCCTGGGTGACACAGCGAGACTCTGTCTCAAAAAAAAAAAAAAAAAAATGTTCATCCAATCCCAAGCCCCTCCCTCTCCACCAGATCTGGCCCAACTAGTGATCCCACAAGCAGGTTTGGAGGGGTAGGGTGCATGGTTTGTTCCTCTCCATCCTTCATGTATCTTCTTCTCCATTCATTCCAGAGAAAGCATAAGGATAGAGATAGTGACAGGTAAAAGAATAGTGTTGTTTGTTTGTTTGTTTTTAGTTGATGCTATCTTTTTCAGTTCTTTTAACTGTCAAGTATCCTGTCACGGAAATCATTGAAATGTTAGCTTTTTCATGAGGTTCAAGAGGAAATACCCCATCCACAGATCTGTGATGTCCCCACATTGCACAGATCTCTGATGGAATGCGAAAGGCTCCAGCTGAGCCCTTAGAATCCTCCCATGCTCCTGCTGTCCCTGTGGGTAGAAAGAAAAGTAGCTTACACATTAGCCATTTCACTCAATTCTACAATTGTTTCCCACGTCTTTGCATAGAGAGGTCCTTTTAGGATGCCTTTGAACCCAGATACCTTCTTAGCATTGAGTTGATTGCTGGGGAAGTCTTGCTTTTCCAAACCATAGAAGTACAATTTACCCCCATTGTTCTTCTCTCTCCTTACCTTATATTGAGGGTTTGTTCTACTCAATTTTTCACCTTAATCTTCTCTATATAAGGAGTCTTGTGTTCATGTGTGCCCCCAAACTCCAAGACTCCCAAGCTCTGCTAAGAACTCTTTAGTGCCCTTCATCTTCTGGTAGCAGCATGGGGCAGGTCTACATGTTTCTAAAAGCTCAGGAACTGTGGTGCAGGTTGGGGGTTGAAGGATATACAGATCTCCTCATCTGGAATACAACTCTTTTGTCTATAAGTAGCTCTCTTGGAGCCCCCTCACTTGACTTGGTGGCAGGAAATGAAAGCACAGGGAAGGAAGGGTAAATTCCAGTATTCTCAACCATGAAAAATCCTTCATTGTTTCCTCTTTGTAATGGACCTCTTGCCATCTCTTACATCAGTTCTCAGGTATAATGTTCACTGGATTTGTTTTTTTTGTTGTTGTTGTTTGTTTGTTTGTTTTGAGAGGGAGTCTTTGTTCTGTCCCCCAGGCTGGAGTGCAATGGCATGATCTCGGCTCACTGCATCCTCTGCCTCCTGGGCTCAAGTGATTCTCCTGCCTCAGCCTCCTGAGTAGCTGGGATTACAGGCACGTGCCACCATGCCCGGCTAATTTTTATATTTTTAGTAGAGACGGGGTTTCACCATGTTGGTGACCTCAGGTGATCTGCCTGCCTCGGCCTCCCAAAGTGCTGGGATTATAAGTATGAGTCACCACACCTGGCCGTCACTGGATATTTCACAGAAGCTGTGAAGATGTATTTAGCTTCTGTCTTCAGAATGTGGTAGAATTTATTACCCAGTTTCCTCAGCTTAGAAGTTTTCAATAACATTCTAAGACAACTGGAAGTTCTCTCCAATATTCTGTTACAATAAAACTCACAATTAAGCTGCAAATAACATGAAGACACCAGTTTAAATTTTCCATTTCTTGGGTGTATTTCAAAATTAGTTTATTTGTAGAATCTACTGTAGTAAGTTCCTCAACCAGAAAATGACAGAATGTTGGGGCTTAAAGAGACATTAAAATTCTTCTAGACCAACCATTTCATTTATTGGAAGACAAATAATGTCTAGTAAGTAGAGAAAGAAAGGCTTGTAATTGTTTGTAATGATCTTTGACTAAAAACTAGGATTTTTCTTAATGTATTCTCTGAAGTCTACTTAGAAGGTAAATTTTCAGAACCTGATGGAGACCCAAATCTCATATAGTCATATCTATTTATTTTATGTGAAAACACTAATTACAGTTCAAAGATTATAAATAAAATATGTTCATTCCAAGTACTCTTTTCATTGAACTTCAGGACATACTGCATGCATACATGTGCACATATGCATACACTCCCCCATACACACACACACACACACACTTGATTCCAGGACAGCTGAGTAACAGAGTATTTTAATTGATGCTGCAGCTAAGCATGTGAAAGGTTTGAAAGCGACAGAAACTGATATCAATGAACCTTTGTGATCTTGTACAGTCTCTCCCTTGTTATTTATTTGAGATGCTAAGTATAACTTTACATTTTGATGGTAATATATTTTAAAACATAAAATGCTTCTTTTTTAACTTTTATTATACGTTTGAGGGTACATGTAAAGGTGTGTTACATAGGTAAACTCATGTCACAGAAGGTATTGTACAGATTATTTCATCACCCAGGTATTAAGCCCAATACCCAATAGTTATCTTTTCTGCTCCTGTCCTCTTCCCACTCTCCCCGTCAAGTAGACTCCAGTGTCTTTTGTTTCCTTCTTTGTGTTCATAAGTTCTTATCATTTAGCTCCTGCTAATAAGTGAGAGCATGCAGTATTTGGTTTTCTGTTTCTGCATTAGTTTGCTAAAAATAAAATGCCTATGCTTCTTTTAAGTGAATCCATGCTCCTACTGGAAAAAGAGGAACCCCAGTTTACATTACAGGTACCTAATTTCAAAGCTACCATAAACAGTAAAGCTCCTCAGTAGGAAACTGCAAAGCACAGTGGTTAAGAGCATCGTCTCTGGAGTCACAGTTCCGGAGTTTAAACCTGTGTTAGTTACTACCCAGCTGTGAAACTTCAATAAAGTTGCTTGATGTCTCTGTGCCAGTGTTTTCTCATCTATAAATTAGAAATAATAAGAGTGTACTCATTTCATTTTGGTACCATCATAAGCACCAAATACCGCACTTATCATGAGTTGACATTTCAAGTTCAGCCACTTAAGCTCTTAAATCTTTAAAGATAATAAAAGTAAAAAAGTAATGAGAAAAATGTTTATTTTGTCATGTACAGTATAAATTGCATTAATTTAATAAAAATTCACATCTGTAAGATATGGTATGATTTGTTCTTTTCTCTTTGGAAAACATGACAGAAACCATGTTTAGTATAGAGAATAAGTATCATGATATAAACATATCAATTTTTTTTTGTTTGTTTTGTTTTTTTTTGCTGGTCAGGATGGAATCTCTCTCTGTTGCCAGCCTGGAATGCACGGCCTGATCTCAGCCCACTGCAACCTCCATCTGCCCGGTTCAAGAGATTCTTCAGCCTCCCGAGTAGCTGGGACTACAGGCATGTGCCACCATGCCCAGCTAATTTTTGTAGTTTTAGTAGAGATGGGGTTTCACCGTGTTGGCCAGGATGGTCTTAATCTCTTGACCTCATGATATGCCCGCCTTGGCCTCCCAAAGTGCTGGGATTACAGGTGTGAGCCACTGCGCCCAGCCTGTCAAATATTTTAATATGTGAAACAGTGATATCTGAAAGCACATTGTGTTCTATAAGGTCCTATAAAATATTATATGTTATTACTATAATTATAAACCAAATCTTCCTAGAATCTAACAGACTAACAGGTATTCACAGAGTATCAGCTAAAAAGCAATACATCAAAATAATTGTTAATTTGACCATTTTTTTGTCATCTTCATTAAAGAATAACTTTTATTATGATGTATTCTTCATATGTTGTACCAACACCTATGAAATATAAATTAAATAGTATTGTGGTAAGCAGAATAATGGGCTCCCCCTTGTCCTAATCACGAGAACATGTGAGTATGTCACTTTATATGAAATAAAGGTCTTTGCAGATATGATTAAAATTAAGAACCTTGAGATATGGGGCTTATCCTAAATTACATGGGTAGGCCTAATTTAATTACACACATCCTTAAAAATAGAGAACCTTATTGGCCATGGTCAGAGTCAAAAGCAGATGTGACTATGGCAGAAGGGAAAAAATGATGTCATCTTGCAAGCTTTGAAGATGAAAGAAGGGAATCAGAGCCAAGGAAAATAGATGGCCTCTAGAAGGGTGGAAAACAGCAAGGAAACAGATTCTCCCTGTCAGCCCTGCTGACATCTTGATTTTAGCCCAGTGAAACCCATTTTGGACTTCTAATCTACAGACTTTTACCATAAGAAAGTAACGTTGTTTTAAGCCACTAAGTTTGTGATAATTTGTTACAGCAGCAATAGACAGGAATCCAGATTTTGGTACCTGGAAGTAGGATGCTGCTATAACAAATCCTTGAAATGTGAAAGTGGCTCTAGAATTGGGCAGTAGGCAGAAGCTGGAAGAATTTTCATGAGTGTTACAGAAAAAGCCTAGATTGCCTTTCACAGGCTGTTAGCAGAAATATGGATGTTAATGGCTCCGCTAGTGAGGACTCAGAAGTAAGTGAAGTACAGGGTAAAGAAAACATAAATGGCCTTAGAGAATACATAAGTCATCATGAACAGACTGTTAGTAAAAATATGGATGTTAAAAGCACTGTTGCTGATAGCTCAAAAAGAAATAAGGAACTTGTTATTGCAAGCTGAAGGAAAGAGGATTGTTCATATATAGTGTCAGGAAACGAAGCAGAATTGTGTCCTACAGTTATGTGGAAGGCAGATTTTTTAAATGACGAGATTTCCACATAAAGTGTTGAAGGTACAGCTTTTTTTTGTTACTTATGGTAAAATGCAAGAAGAAACAGATAAATGAAGAAAGGAAGAGGAATCAGGATGTGATGATTTGGGAAATTCTGTGTTGAATATATAGCCTGGGTTATTCTTTTTGCTTATAGTAAAATGCAAGAAAAGAGATATAAATTGAGGGAATAAAAAAGAACCAGGATGTGATGATTTGGAAAATTCTCAACCTATCCAGATTGCAAAAGATGCTAAAATTAAATTATTTACTGTCAGAAAAGCATCCATTAGAGAAAAAGCTGAGAGTGTGGCTGCACAGCCTTTTGCTAATAGTTGAGAAACTATTCAGACTAAGAGTATTCAATCACACAAAAGGCACTTGAAAGAGATTAAGAGTGTGACTTACAGATACCCTCAATTAAACCAGGAGTGTTTAGGAAACTTAAAAGCCTTAATCGTCAGCCATCTCAGCAAAAGCCAAAAACAGAGATGGAATTATCTTGGAAAGACCTGTGGACAAGCTTCTTATCTAATGGAGTAAACTCCTATGACATACACCAACATAGTCACCATCTGGTGACTCCACAGTGCTTCAAAGGAGAGAAACAGGAAGCAGAGTTCATGTGAGTCTGGATCTGTGCCCTGGTCTGGGGTGCACTGGAATTCCCCACTGGAACTGCATCTCATCTGGTTCTGTGAACTCAAGGGAGGGGGAATAGAGTAAATTTCCAGGAGTACTTCTGGTTCCTCGTGTCCACGTGGGTCTTAGGGCAGTACTATATACATCAAATGTTGTCTAATACTTCCAGTGGGGTCTGGGCCTGTGGTCAAACACTTCAGGTTTTTGGTTTTTGCAGTTAAATGCATGAATTCTCATATTAGTGACATAAATCAAAATTACAAAGTAACTTCAGTTTGGGGTTTTCTGCCAAATGAATTATGAAAAATATTAACACTTTCAGCTTTCAGAATTTGGAAGATTTTGAAATTTGGGGATTGCAGGCACGTGTGTGTGATATTTGTGTGAAGGAGTGGGAGTTTGATACAGACTGAGGAAGAGGGTGAGAATATTTTAGAGGGATGGATTAATTCTGCCTAGGTACATGTGAGGTTAGACCTAAAGTAGCGGGTACATTTTCACAGAGGCCACGGGGATAGGGAACATTCCAGGTTGAGGAAACATGGACAATGGGGCAGAAGGCTGAAAGTGGGAGGTGCGATCTGAGGGCAGTAAGAAGGATGAAGTGGCTGGATATTGGGTGCTCAGGTGTGAGTAGTAAGTGATGGAGCTTCTGCTGGATTGGGAAGGCAAAAGAGTGTGGCTTTTGTTCTATACCAACATGAGCCATCAGAGGCTTCCAGATAGGGAGTGCCATGGCCAGTTCTGCCTGTGGGTCCATGTTCAAGGGTGAGTGCCTCTAGAAAACTGCTTCTGCACAATTCCTCTGAAAGCCCGTGAAAGACCAAACCTTGCCACACCATGGTTAGAATTTCCTTTATGGACCCTAATTTCAGTTCAGCTTTCTCCATACATCTGGTTGCCTTCATAGACTTCTGGACACACTGAAGCATTCCAGTAAAGGATTTTTATAAAGGAAGTTCCATTTTAAAAGAAATTTTAGATTTTTTCCATCTATTGTATATTCCAAATCCTTGGTCCTGTTTTTGCTTTTCCATTTACTATAAGGGAATATAGCTATAGCAGCCATTTTTCAGGGATACACCATATTCTGTTCTGTTGCTGCTAATAGTGTATTCTGACTTGGAATAGAGAAGATACTGTTTAAAGGCTAAAGGAAAACATGCCAAAATGAGGTACTTTTCTATCTCCACCTGGCTCCTCCTATCAAATATTGTTCAAAAAGCAGACAGATTAAAGGTGCTGTGAACAAATCACTGTCTCTCACACACAGACGTAAATGAGAGGTGAAGTGTGATGAAAACAGGAAACAAAAACAATGTTTTACATCAATAAAATGTCACATTTTCCCTGATCCCAAATGAAAATGATTCTTAGTTTTGATACAGTGAGAAGTAGAGAAATGATCCCAGGACTTACCCTGCAAGACAAATTGTGAACAGTCAATTGAAACAAAGTCTTAGTGTGTATTAGAGCATCACTGGTTTTAATTTTCTCATCTGCCTCACTCAAAATCAATATTTAGGAATTGGTCTTCCTCAGATCAACCTATGCGGGAGCAGAGTGCCACCCACAGATTCCCTGAACCAAGCTGCCTTTCTAGAATGTCCTTCACTAGACAATGGGATTTGGATAAACACTTTTGGTGCAGTGCTTTTTGATCTGTTAACACAGATGTCATAATTACATCACTTCAAAGCACAGACAAAAGTCACATGTCTTTTCTGAAAAGATAAAATACGCTGAGTTAATTTTAACTATATCATAAGAGCTGAGAAATAACTGGCCAGAAAAAAATTGAGTAGGACACAGAAGGTTAGAATTAGATAAATTATTTAAATCCATATCAAGCTAAATTTGTAGAATGAAAGGGGTAATTTTCTGATATTGGCAGTGAGTCAGTCATCGTTGCCATTCTAAGTGTTTCAGTCTGTGCTTTCTCCTTCTGTGTTATGTCCTCTTTGGGACCAAAGATGAGACATAACTTGGGCAAAGGTATTTTTGATATTCACTTTTAAATAGAGTGTTCAGGTAGTCCAATTTAGTAAATCAAACAGATATATGTCAATATACAATGAGGACATGACAAGCAGTTAGTACTCTTTTAATCCTCTTCTAGAAATACTGCTATCTAAATCAGCTAGTCTATTAGTATGTGCTTGACATATTTATGCTCACTCTACTTTCACCAGAAAACCTGTGGTTATTACTAATTGAAGAGGCAAGTGGTCTTTTATAGAGAGGTCGATCCTGAGGGCTTTGGGCACATTAGTAAATGTTATGTACTTTATTAAGGCTCATACTGATTTCTGTGGTAACTCTTAGAACCTTTTATTCTACATCACTGTCATGTAAAAGTCAATTTATGCGTGGGTGGCTTTTGTTTTTTTGGTGAGTCTGTGGTATAACCAGAGTCCTAATTGTGTGGAGCATTATGACTACAATTTATAACTCCAGGTGTGCTAGCTGCTGCTGACTCATTCTTAGGACTCTACCCTAGGTCATGCTAGGTGGGTTCCTTAATGGATCTGAGGCAGATCTACAGCAGCACACATACCATGGGTTAAGGAATAGATTTAACTGAGGACAGAAGAAACTGATAAAGCCACGAAGTAGCAAGAGAAGAGAAGGCATAGCCATTGCCCTACTGCCCACCCCCATCCCCACTCATCTTCCTACCTTCCTAGGATGCTTTGCTAAATGTGCAGGAAAGCTCATATTTCCATCTCTCCACTCTCATTCTCCCTTGTTACAGTACACATGTGAGTGCAACATTGTCAGTGGAGGGGATAAAGATCTTAGTACCAAGCAGTCTGTTTGAGTGACGGTTGTTTATAGGTATGATCCGGGAAACCAGCTGCCCAGTGCCTGGTCACCTTGAGGCCCATGGGAAACTGCCTCACCCTTCGGCAGGGAAGAAGCCACCTTTCCTGTGGGAAGCTGAACTTTGGGGCAGTCCTTCCTTAGGGAACACCTTCCTCACTCCCACAACTCATCCCAGCTAGATTATTGTTTAGGCAACCCTGAATGAGAACCAGGGGTCACTTCCAGATCCTTCTGATCATTGCTCTTCACACTGCTGGCACTAGGATAGCAAATGCCAAAAGACAATTACGAAAGGCCCCTTTAGCTGGCCAAAAAAGTGTGTATAGTGTGCATTTCTGCTTTCTACAATCCTTAATTATGTTCCCACATCCCTGTTCTCTGTTCATGACTGTCCTCCTTACTTATTGCCCTCCTTATTCCTTACATTGAATGTTCCAACAGCCTTGTAACCAATCTTTGTGTGTCTCCTTCTTTATATTCCTAGATACATGTTCTTTCTATAGCCTAAATTTCCCTGATAACTCTGTTCTTCATGGATACAAATGGTATTTATCCTTGAATGGCCTTGGTACATTACACTCATCAGCTGATGATGCACAGGTCCCAGCCCCTTGCCAAGTCCAGCGTGATGGTTAATATTGAGTGTCAACTTGATTGGATTGAAGGATACAAAGCATTGTTCCTGGGTGTGTCTGTGAGGGTGTTGCCAAAGAAGATTAACATTTGAGTCAGTGGACTGGGAGAGGCAGACCCACCCTCAGTCTGTGTGGGCATCATCTAATCAGCTGCCAGTGCGGCTAGAATAAAGTAGGCAGGAGAAGGTGGAAGGACTTGACTTGCTGAGTCTTACAGCCTTCATCTTTCTCCCATGCTGGTTGCTTCCTGCCCTCAAACATCAGACTCCAAATTCTTCAGCTTTTGGACTGTTGGACGTACACCAGTGGTTGGTCAGGGGCTTTCGGGCCTTCGGCCACAGACTGAAAGCTGCACTGTTGGCTTCCTTAGTTTTGAGGTTTGGGGACTCAGACTGGCTTCTCCACTCCTCAGCTTGCAGATGGCCTATTGTGGGACTTTACCTTGTGACTGTGTGAGTCAATACTCCTTAATAAACGCTCCTTTATATATACATATATCCTTTTAGTTCCGTCCCTTTGGCGATCCCTGACTAATACACCCAGCTCCCTCAAGAACTTGGAATTCCCAGAAATTCTCTTCCATCTGTTCTTCTTCCTCAGCCCCTACTTACTACTGCTTCTTTGCTGGGCCTGGTGGCCCTGATGCTGCTGTGTCATGCTCTTAGGGTGACATGATTCCTCCTGCTGCTCCGCTGGGCACAGTCTTTCTCTGCAGGCCACAACCCTGAGCCCCCAGGAGAGCACCACCCTCTAATCTAGGTTTGCAACAGTGAAGGGGAAACTCCCTCTCTCTCCCCTTTGAGCCTGGCTCTCTTAGACACCAAAGCCCCTGTGTGTTACAGAATGTGTTGAAATAGCCCAATCAGCTGCTTCATACCAGTCATTCTTCTGTTACAACCTTGACCTTTTTCTAGTTGCCTGAAATGGAGGTGAGTTCCAGTATAAGATATAATGCTGATGCTGTACTCAGATTCCCCTCCAGCTAAGAAGTGGCCATTGTGTCAAGCTTACTGAGCTTAGTTCAGGAAGTTCCTGGGATGAGATCTGTCCTCAGGTACTTCCTACCCACAACCTCCATAATTCACATGTACACACTCATTCCTAACGGAGTACTCCACATGTTTTCCATTTATGCCCCAGACCATTTTTGAATCCCTAGCAATACGCAGACTTAATTTACATACTTATTACATTTCTGAAAGTTAGACTGTAACTTTTCATTTTAAAGACATTCAATTGTATACAACATATCATTCAGAGCTTTTAAAATGGCTTCTATGATCATACATCATTTTTTGGGGGGGCTTATTTCCTGCCACCTTTAAACACTCCACCCTCTAGATAAAAGTCTAATGTGTGCCTTTGTCAACATGTTATGCTTCTCATACCTCCAAGCCTCCACAAGGCTGTCCTCTTCCTGGAGCACACTGCTCTCAATCTGTCTGACAAATTCCCACTCAACCTTTGGAGTGTAGTTCAAAAGCCAATTTTTGCAAAGAATTCTTCCACAGCTGTAGTTCCTTTCTCCTCTGGCTCCTGTGGGCACATACCATGCTGAAGGACTTGCTACTCATGTGGTAATTGCCTGGGAGCAGAATCTTTCTCATTAAACCATAGCTCCCTGCCAGATGGGATGACCTTGACTTACTCAATTCTATATCTCAACTGAATGCAAAAAAAATTAGCAGGGGTTCAATGTTTATTAAGTAGATGGCAAAGTATAAAGAGAACAACCATACATGCATCTTTATTTACAAAGCAGATCCACCTTATCACTGTGAATGAACTCCTTGCTACATTTTCAGATACTCTAGTGGATCATTTGTTCTCCATCACCGGTTGAAGTGCTACAGAGCCAAGAGGAAGTCTGACAGCTCTGTTGTGACGGTTGAGGGAAGAGTCAAGTTTCTGAGTATAAGCAGATCATAAACAAGGCAGAATTTTGAGTCATAGATAAGAACAAAAGGTAGGGTTGGAAGAAAGAAAATGAAAAATGAATGAAAGGGAAGTTTGAGAGGAAATAATAACCAATAGAGCTCACAGTGTGGAGACATGAGAAGAGAGAGCTGAAAGTAGAAGATGCGGTGACCACGGGAAGGGGTTGCTGCTCTATGAAAGTTCTGTTTTCCCCTCTCAGTGTGAAGAAGGCAATGTGGCTTGGGGTAAGCTTCACACAGCAGTGAATCAGCTACATGCAGGCCATGGGGACGTGTTGGCATTTTCTTAATATTAACAAAGCATCGGGAAACAAGCCTCATTAATTTGGATTTTGCTAACATAGAATTTGTAGTGTTAAGGGGATGTGATAAAATGTAGCTTTACACTCTATGCAGAATGCACTATGCAAATTCATAGCATAAATAATCTACCTAAGAAAATCAACTGCTTTCAAGTACCCTCAAGTACTTTTGAAGCACTGATTACATAAAAACAATGATTAATTTTCTTCATTAACAAGTGACCAAGTATGTTCTCTATAAACATATCATCAGTCTATTGTTGGTTAACTTATTTTAAATTATAAATATATCTGTAAGTAATAGGACCAATTTTCTTGAAAAATATTCTTTTTTTTCTTCAAATGCAACATGATCTTCTACTCAGATAATGCCTATTGATGGATTTACCCTGTTCATTTTTAAATATATATTGAGCACTGCACCTGTAAGACTTGTGCAACCAGCTGGGGTTGTAAGAGAACCAAGCTCAGACCTTCCCTTAAGATGTGGAGAGTTTAGTTGGAAATTTTAATGTATCCAAAATATCTATAATACAAAAGATAAAAACCAAAAGGTTCCATGAGGGAGACTTAGATGTGAATTATTTGAGACTTCAGAAAAGACAAAGATTACAGTAATTTATTCATTTCATTTGTTTATTCTTTTAAGTCTAGAATTTTTAATTTCAAATGCCATGGAGATTAAAAGTATAGAATATTCTCTTCCCTCAGGGAATTTACAGTTAATATCAGGGTTGAGTAGAAAAGGATGTGTGACAGACACAGACTGATAATTAATTAGTGCAGAAAGCGGATGGCCCACTGCCTGCATGGGATGTGCCAATCCCCACACTAGCAACAAGCTGTGTCTTGAGAGACAGTTAGGAGTTTATTAGACAAAAGACAACTCCCCTCCAATCACCCCAACCCTTGCAAGGTACTAGAACCAAGTGAAAGGAAGTAGCATAAAAGATTCTGGGAAAATTTAGTAATTGGTAAGGTTAAATGATAGGGAAATGTATAGAGTGGTGATTTGGTCAACAAAGCTGGGAATAGATTATGAACTGGCTTAACTATCACAGTAAAGCTTTGGTAGTTCAGTTGGGGTTGATATTTAACCAAATCTGAAAAAATTAAGATCTTGATGTGGTCCTGGGCTTCTGTCTGGCCACCCTGCAGTTACAGAACTGTCTGTATATGTACCCAGCAAGCCATGAGCACAAGTTGTTTATTACCACACTTGCTGAAGTAACTACTCAAACACTTTGTATTGGTTACAGGGTGAGGACATCAGCTGAAAGCCAGGGAGGGGAGCTAATACTTGTTTTAACTGCTTTAATACATTGAATTAAACATTCCCAGAGTTCAAAGAACCGTTCTTTCCTACCTTTCCACCTGCTTATTCAAATGCTACTCATTTTTGCCTACTTTTGCTGGTGTTTAACCCAAAATATAACCTGGGAAGGAGTCCTCTCAATGTCAGATTCACCTAATTCCTCCTTGGAGAAATTCCATTTCTTCCTGCCTGGATTTATACAATACCTGGTCTCGCCTCACAATAATCTAGGCCTTGTTAACCTTAGTAGATGCATTTTTACCCATAAAAATCATGTTTATTTGGCAACATACAGTGATTCACACCCTCTAAAAGTTTACAGTCAGAAAGAATAAATGTTGATATAGAGCACATGAAAGAAGTGAAATAATTGTTTATTTTAAACTGAGTAACGAAAAAGGAAGAATGGAATGTGAAGATAAAACACGGGAGCCGGGAGGGCGGAAACATGGCAAACCTGCCACCAAATGAAAATTGGACAGGCAAAAACCTTACAAGACAATAAGGTTGATGTGAACACAAATGAGTTTTCTTTATCCTTTTGCTTGTTTATATCTGACTTATGTTCTGCATTTCATTCTGCCGTGTTCTCTCTTATTGTTTATATTGAAGGTTATTTTAAAAATAATGTTTATTGTAAAAGTTACAAACAGACATCCTTTGCTGTTTTGAGGAATTTATTATGTACAAGCAAAGTCTATTTGATTTGTCTGGGGTGTCATAGGGACTGGCTTCTAATATTTTCTATGTAGGTGACTTTATGAAAAGTCACCAGCTAATGTAGTTCTACATTTCTGTAGATGACAGTTACTGTTGTTGAGATGTTAGTAAAAAAAAAAAAATGAATTTACCAAAAATCATTCAAAGAATTTCTTGAAATGTTCTTATTTTAAATGGTTTTCTAGATTTAGAAATAAAATAAGAAATAAAATATTTATAAATTAAAGGGGTTAAGGAAAACTATATTTTAAAAGTTCTAAGTTAATAAATTCAACAAATTCAAGGAACTAAAATGTTTTTAATAGACAAAAGTTCCCCTTACACATAAAAATGCCATTGTGCTTAACTTTAGTTGTCTACTCGTAGCTGTCAACTATATTCAACTGAAACTGAGCCCGTTGTTTTTTTCTTCAACTTCTTTAAATTACCTTAATTTTATCCCAGTCATTTAGGGTGGATAACTTGGATTCCTAATTGATATCACTCTTCCTATCCAGTAATGCAGCAATCAAGATTTCTTCACATGTTTTGTGGGTTCAATTCTTTCTATTTCCAAAACTTCTGCCATATTTAAAGCACTTATTATTTCACACCTTAATTAAGAAATAATCTGCTGATTCTGGGCCAGTCTTTTTACCAACCCATAATGGATTAGTTATTATTTTATTATTTCCCTTCTCAAATTAAGAAAGCTAACCTCCTAGAGACCTCCCCAGAGAACTCTGACCCACGGTGTGGAATCTCCTCCATATGCCTGATGTGTGTGTGTGTGTGTGTGTGTGTGTGTGTGTGTGTGTGTGTATAAGGCTCTGGCTGTTGCCAACTGTGTAACTGTTGGTAGGTTACTTAACTTCTCTGAGCCTCAGGCTCTTTGTCTAAAAAATGGGGATAAGTCCAGTAGAAAGTGGGCAAAGAAAGTGGATAGACAATTCATAGAATACAAATGAAGAGTGTATATATAGATATATATACACACATATATATACGCACATACATACACACATGCATATATATAATGCCCTTTATTACATGTTCATAATTTTAATAAACTTAATCATTTTATCATGACTTTCAACTTAAAGTCAGAAGTCTAAAATCACTTTTACATTTTAGACTCTATGGCTAAACTTAAATTTTCTAACATTACTAAAGTTTCTCATACATTCCAAACACTTAAAAAATCAAATATAAAAATTTCTTTTCCTGAACACTAAAGTACTAATACTATGCATTTAATTGTTTTCATTTCTGTATTTCTAAACTATCCCATGAGTAAAAACTACCTACCCATTAAGAGACAAAATTGACCCATGTTAATTATGTAAGATTGATTATTAACCAGTGATATTTGAAGGGACAAATGCCCTGAAATTCATGTGTTTCAAGGGTGATTCCACTTGTGCCACTTAAGGGCACATTGCAGTTTTTTTTTTAGACTGAGTCTCGCTCTGTCGCCCAGGCTGGAGTGCAGTGTCGCGATCTTGGCTCACTGCAAGCTCTGCCTTCTGGGTTCATGCCATTCTCCTGCCTCAGCCTCCCGAGTAGCTGGGACTACAGGCGCCCGCCTCCACACCCGGCTATTTTTTTGTATTTTTAGTAGAGACGGGGTTTCACCGTGTTAGCCAGGATGGTGTTTATCTCCTGACCTCGTGATCTGCCAGTCTCAGCCTCCCAGAGTGCTGGGATTACAGGCACATTGCATATTTTTTAGGCCCAATATGACCACTGGGGACTCAGATTTCCTCCCCTTCAGCTGTCTGGTTTCTCCCAGATTCCAGTTCCCCTTATGTGCAGCTGTATTCCTACAAAAGTTGTAACAAACAACCTTTACTACTAGATAGGATTCTGCCTCTCTTTAGCTTTCAGGACACTTAAAGGACGTAAAATAATACTTACTCCTTTGCAGAGGGAAGCCTGCATTTCTTGCATGATGGCAGCTAACTGCCTCACAAAACTCTTAAATGCTTTCTGAATTCCCTATTTTTATCTTACTTTCTTGCATCGTTTCTGTTGTGTTAGGCCCTAATTCTGAGAATATTAATGTCATCCATTGGGTGGTACATACTCCACATACCATCATCTGACTCAGCAATCTAAAAAATACAGACCTACTACTGACAAATTTAGAGAGAGATTTGGGCTGGTTTTCATTAAATGTGGAGTTTTCATCTGTTAGAATGAATGCATGTGTAAATAAGCAGAACAAACAGTAGAGTCATGAGTGTTGCCAAAGTTTAGGGCTCAAGAAAAAGAAAGAAAAAAAGATATAGTAAGAGTGGTTAGAAATATGGGAAGAGGTTCAGAATCACATGGAGCCCTAAGAAGCAAGAATGAAAAGAGCTTCAAGAAATGGAGGATGGTGGATAGTTTCAGAAACTACGAGGTCATGTGAGATTAAGAATGAGAAAAAGTCTTTAGAATTGACTGGAAGAAACCTAGTTGAGCTCAGGTTTTGATTCAAGTTATATTCCTAATATTACTGTCAAGCTACTCCCTGAAAAACTAAATGATGAAAGTGATTGAAAATTGATCCCTTGAAGACATTCTAAAGCAACTAATTGATGTGGTTCAAAGCTAAAAGATGGTCATAACTGCTTTTAAGTACACGAATAAGGAGGATTAGTTGTTTACCTTGTTTTGCAAAGTGCTTAATGGAAACAAACATGTTTTAAACACAGGACTACAAGAAATAATCATTAAACAAAAAGAAGAACATGTTGGGATCTGATAGAGTATCTGGCCTTGGACATCTTCAAGAAGAACATAGGAAATTATTATAAACATATGTATGTATGATTTGTTCAGGAAAGCAGAAAAGTGAAATGATATCTAGGTTTTTGAAAAAGCTTTGTTATGAATTCTCTTGTAAAGGAATTGAGTATTGTATTTGAAATGCCTACTAGAATAGCTAGAACATGAAGAGTGCTCAAATAATAGTCATCTTGTGACATGCTCTAGTTATTCATTCATTCATTTCTAAGTTCATGTGCATCACTGTACTAGAGATGCATCACTGGACGAGACACTATACCAACACTCACAAGCCTTGCATTCTAGTGGAAGAGGCAGGTGGAAAAGATAAACACATATGAATATAATAATTAAAATTTGTTTATCTTTATGAAGAATCCAAATAAGGGACAGCAGTGCAGAACACCTGAATGGGGTGCTGGGGATGGCTATTGCAGAAACAAATGCCTCTTTGAGAATGTAATATTAATCTGAGGGCTGAATCATGAGGATGTGGCAGCCATTCAGAGTGACGGAAAGCGCTTTCCATGAAAAGGAAATAGCTTGTCCAGTGATTCTGCTACTAGAATGAAGTTGGAGTTTTTAAGGGGCTCGCATAGTGAAGGTACACAGAGCAAGGGGAAGAGAGGCACAAGAAGAGACTCAGAGCCCAGACCATGGAGAACTTTCTGGGCCATGGTAAGAACCTTTGGGTTTATTCTAAGTTTGATAGGAAGCCATGGAAAGATTTTAAACAATGTAGTAATATGATCTGATTTTTGATATTTTTTTAAAAACACCTCATCTTCTGTGTAGTGAATATGTTAGAGGTTGGCAGGAGTGGAAGCAAGAAAACTAAGAAGTTGTTGCAGTCATCAAAGAAAAAGGGGATGATCACTGGAACAAAGATGGAGATATCTCAGATTTTGCAGACAGTGTTGATAGGACCTATTGAAATATTGGATATGATGGGTGAGGAAATGAAATTTATCCCATAGGTAAGTGGGGGTTATAAATAGACATAGAAAATTTAGGAGGTGGGTCAGGTCTAAGAGGGGTATGGATGAGCAGCTGAGACAGTATTTGAACTCACTGAGGTTGAGGTTCCTAGAAGACATTCAAGTGGTGATACCAACATAGAAGAAAGATGTCCCATGTAGCTAGTGAAAAGAACATTTACATGCAACTTGCAGTTATTTACAGTACAACATTTTGACATATGAAAAACTGAATCCAACCTATTTAAATATCAAGAGTACAAAGTTTCTTTACTGGGCTTAATCAGGAAAGGTTTCTCATCTTGCATTCTCTATGGCAGTATAGCTAATGGTTACTTTGAATGAATATTCAAAGTTCAAGAATGTAGCCAAAGTTCTTCTTCGTCTTGCCACAAGCTGGCTGATTTGTGATAATATCAAGTTGGTCTTGGTGAATGACCACAGACAATAGTGTTTTCATCCAAGAAAAAATTCCCACTCTTGGCTTATATTGAATTTTACCCTGAATTTTACCCTTATATTGAATTTTACCCTGTAGAGCTCAGCATGAACTCGTAACTTCAGTCCAACTAGATTTGTCTTTCTGGGACAAATAATCTCACATATTAAAAGTTTTTAACGTTTTTGCCTTCTGTTAGTCATTAGGCAAAAAACCATAATGCTATATGTCTGGATTGTACCTTTAATAAAGCTAGTCATTGGGAATAAAATATTAAATACACTGAATTTGTCCCAGCTAGAGAGGCTGGCTATATTTTCATTTTTTGTCAAAAGCTTTAAAGTCATTTCCTTGAGCAAAATCAACCAGCTATGCACTTTGAGTACATTTTGCAGGACATTTTATGAATAGCGTTTTTTAAGGTGCATTAAGCCAACATTGTGCTTTAACATCTATATTTTAAGTCATGCTTTCCTTTTTATTTTTCAAGCCCAATTTGGTAGGTGAATACAAATTATTCAAATGCTATTTCCATCTTAAATCTTAATACTGAAAACTGTTTGGAGCTAAGAGGACTTGAATTAGTAATAAGCACAGGGAGGTGATGATAAAGATCTAAGCTGCCACTGATTTCTTCTAAATATGTACACATATGTAGGGACAAATAAATAGAATATTCTTATTGCACATGTAAAAGTTTTTGAATATTTGGGGGCAAGCTTGTGTTCCAAAGGTCCTTTCAATGTCCTTTAGTAAGTACCAAATATTAGGTCATTCTCGTGACACTCCAGAGAAGTATGCACCATCCTCACTTTATAGATAAAAATGTTGAAACTTAGAAAAAGTAAGTAATATATCAAGAAAATGGATAGATCAAGATATAAATTCAGGTCTTCCTTCCTACGTAGCTCTTCCTATTATTCTACATCACCATATGGGGAGGTTAGATACCAGAATCAGTCCACAGAAATGGATATAATCCATGAGCAGGGTAAAGAATAGCACTGCAATGATAGCTTTGGAAAACTCAGCATTATTCGTGGGTTTAGGGTTTCCCTGTGGGAGTGGAAGCCTGTATTGTCCTGTCCCCACGCCCTGCAGCCTGAACTCAGCAGCCTGGGACAGCACCTATACTAAGGCTGAAGATGGGGTGGCTAATGAGGTAAGAGGTAGATATCTGTTGATTTTCAGTGCACCCTGTCTTAGAAGTTACTGAAGGATGTGTTCCAGCAAAATGAGAGAGAAAACCCAGAAAAAGAAAAATGTGAATTTCAGGAATCAAGGAGGGTCTCTTTGACCTTGGGCCATTAAAGAACTCTGAGAATTATGCGGTCAGTCATTGGTGGCAGCCTTCGCTGTTGCTCTGTGCTTAAGACCATTGGCCTACTAAGAGGTAGACAACTCCTTTGGTGGTTTTTCTCTTTCTTTGCCAAACGTACATAAGAGGAATCATCACAAAGGTTCCCTAAGAAACAATACTTGATAGGGTTTCTCAGGGTCACCTCAACAGCCAGCTCAAGCTGAGGAGTTGCGGCCCTCTACTACCATGTTCGTGAAGGCTGAGGTCTTGTCCACACAGAAAACCCTGGCCCCCTTTCCAGGCTTCATTTCTGGTTACTGTCAACCTTTACACCCTTGCTAGATAATGCAGTTTCAGTTTCTCATGGTTCTGGCCAGAAGATGCAAACTGGTATTATTAGATGAGCTCTGAGCAGCAGACATGCCCTACCCACACTTCCTTGTATTACAAAGGAAAAAACTACAAATATTTAACAACTGGCAGAGTTTAACATAAAATGTTGGATTTTTTCATGATTCTCTTTAAAATGCAGGAGATGGGCTGGGTGATGTGGCTCACGTTTGTAATCCCAGCACTTTGGGAGGCTGAGGTGGGCGGATTGCTTTAGCTTACAAGTTCGAGACTACCCTGGGCAACATGGAGAAACCCCATCTCTACAAAAAATACAAAAATTAGCCAGGCATGGTGGTGTATGCCTATAGTCCCAGCTACTTGAAAGGCTGAGGTGGGAGGATTGCTTGAGCCCAGGAGGTGGAAGTTGCTGTGAGCCAAGACCATGCTACTGCACTTCAGCCTGGGCAATAGAGCCAGACCTTATCACAAACAAACAAACAAACAAATAAATAAATAAATAAAAATGCATGATATATGGCAATATTGGGCCCACAGACCTCCATGACAACAGAAGGATGGTGCTGAATTGGGCCAATTTCTTTTAGGAAGAGTAAAAACAACAGGCAAGTTAATTTCTCACTCATCCTGCCACATATAGCAGAACTTTAGCTTGGAAAAATGAAAAACTTGCCTATGGATATATGACTCAAGTCAGGATTTGAATTCAGGACTTTCTATCTCTAAAATCTGAATGCTTTCTATTACACAATGAAAGACTGTTTAAAAATAAAGTAGGAGTCAATTTTTTTTGCCAAAAAGATTAAAAATTTTAATTGAGTCTATCAATCTTGTTGATTGAATCTCCCAACATTTTTCACCTATGAAGAGAGAAATCCAAATGATCACTTGCGTAAACATGAAGCAGATTGTCATTGTTTAATTGTGTTCTATTTAAGTTGCCCCAATCTTCCACTTGACAACCAAATTACAATGTATTGTACAAATATTTTCATAATTTTTAGCCCACTGATTATGTGCCAAATGGCTGTGATCTAAAAATTGTTTAAAGTATATATGTATATATATTATAGTTTATATATATACATTCACACACACATAGACACACACATTTCCTTTGGTTAATTTACTTTTTCAAGTAGCCATCTTCCATTAAAATTATCAACAGCCAGAATATAATCTACATTTCTAGAAATAAAAATGGTATATATTTAAGGTATAGAACATGATATTTTGACATATGTGTACATTGTGAAATAGTTACAACAGTAAAGCTAATTAACATATCCATCACCTCACACCATTATGGTGTGTGTGTGTGCATGTGTGTGTGTGTGTGTGTGTGTGTGTGTGATGGGAGCACTTAATATCTACTCTCTTAGCAAACTTCAAGTACACTATACAGTATTAATCACTATATCAGTAGTCACTGTACTATAGTCTCCAGAAATTATTCATCCTGCAAACTGAACCTTTGCACCCTTTGACCAATATCTCCCCATTTTCCCTTGCCTCAGCCCCTGGCAACTACCATTCTACTCTTCTGTTTATGAGTTTGACATTTTTATATTCCACATATAAGTAAGGTCATGCATTGTTTGTTTTTCTATGTCTGGATTATTTAACTTGGCATAATGTTTCCCAGATTCATCCTTGTCAAAAAGGGCAATATTTCCTTCTTTTTAAAGGATGAATATAATATTTCATCGTCTATATGTATATACCACATTTTCTTTATCCGGTCATCCATTGGCAGACACTTAGGTTGTTTCTGTATTGTGGCTGTTATGAATAATGCCTTCATAAAGCTGGAAAAATATTTAAAATTAAAAAGACTGACTCTATATGTTAGTATAATCAAAGATAGCTAAATGTAAATCTCCAGCATTTGAATTGCTGTCCATATGAATGTAAAAGTTGTTCAGTGTGCTGTAAAGAAGGGAAATTGGTACATAGATACTAAATTCATGGAAGAAGGATGTGGATCAGGAGTTCAGTTCTGGAAGTAAAGGTGCATCTGTAAAAAGGATAGCATAGAAAGTTTGTAGGAGCTAGAAATGAAATGAAGATAAAAGGAGATGAATGCTAGAAATGAAATTATAAATTCATTTAGGAGAAGGGGAAAATTAGTGGTTTTCAGATCCTGGACAACTTGCTTAGCATATCACAACCAGATTATCACTAACTCCTGTTTGATGTCATTATAATTTATGTTGATGTCTGCTATGATTGAGAAAGACACTCCCTCAAAATAAAAAAAATGTCAGGATATGGTTCCTTTATCTTCGAAGCCAGAGATAGTAAAAGAAAATATTTCTGATTATAAAATACTATGAAAAATAAAAAAGACATTTCTATAAAAATATTTCATTAGTCAAAAACATTTTACCCATAACATACTAATGATGAAGGTTTCTGGACTTTTCTATCCTTAGGTTTTGGTTTTATGGCCAAATTATAAAGTGTAAAGAACTTTTGGTCTTTCCAGTTTTACTTGATAATGACACAGCCTACTGTTGGTTAAAATAGAGCATAAAACAGACACTAGAAAGTTTTCATAATGTGTTTTTTTTTTTTTTTTTTTTTTTGAGACGGAATCTCGCTCTGTCACCCAGGCTGTAGTGCAGTGGCATGATCTCGGCTCACTGCAAGCTCAGCCTCCTGGGTTCATGCCATTCTCCTGCCTCAGCCTCCCAAGTAGCTGGGACTACAGGCACCTGCCACCATGCCTGGCTAATTTTTTGTATTTTTAGTAGAGACGGGGTTTCGCCGTGTTAGCCAGGATGATCTTGATCTCCTGACCTTGTGATCCACCCACCTTGGCCTCCCAAAGTGCTGGGATTACAGGCGTGAACCACTGTGCCCGGCCCATAATTTTTTTTTAAAATTATATCTCCAGAATTGTATTTTGCCAATTCTCTTATGCACTTAATCAAATAACATATTAAAATACCTACTTAGGCAAGGAGCTGTGAGGATAATCATGAAAAGCAAGTTAAATTGACATATTCCCTGAGAGCTTACATTTTATAGGCATCAGTGAATTGATGCAGATACACAGAATGACAAGAATTATAAAAATTGTCTAATGTCATGCAAGCCATATGGTGTGTGCTTATTGGAGGTAGGGTTGATGATTATTTGTGGAATGTAGAGGAAAGATTCCCTCCAGAAAGATTTCATAGACTTTAGATCACCAACATTTGTGATCTGAAAGTAGGCTTTCCAGAGTAAAGCCTTAACAAAATAAATTCTTAGAAATCTAGAATTGTTCATAGAAAACCAACATTCTAAGATAAAGGTTATGGCCCAAGAATTTTTTAAAAATAATTGTGAAGGTAATTCTTCTTAAATGTCATATTATAAGTATATTCTTTCTTAACAGACTGTGGTATACATAATTTAGTTTTCTTGATCACTTAGGATCACCATCAAAACACATATTAGCCTCATCTTGAATTCAAGGATGGCACTGGGGCTTCTTCAAGTATAAATGACCACTTGCCCTGATGTGTTTTTGTCCCCTAACTTTTAAGTTTAGCTGTACATGTGCAGGATGTGTAGGCTTGTTACATAGGTAAACGCATGCCATGGTGGTTTGCCGTACAGATCACCCCGTCACCCAGGTCTTAAGCCCAGCATCCATTAGCTATTCTTCCTGATCCTCTCCTGATATGTTTTTTTGAGCTCTTATACTGTGTTAAGTTCTGTTTATAAATACACTGTTAGTTTCTCAAGGAATCAGTTGTCACATCTTCATTTCTTGCTACATTTAATTTATCAAATTTAATAAGCCTTTATTCTTAGTCTTAAACTTTTGATATGTAGTGGGTCAGGAAATCAATTAGGATTACTGAAAGTCTGAAGGCTTGCTAATGAACAGCCAACACAGGCTTCTTGACATTGATTTTGTCTCCAAAGGGCTGTGGTTTGTTCTGTCTTTGGTTAAATTATGGAAAGATGGGATGTTTGGTGAGAGAGTGCTATATAACTGAGTTCTTGTCTATATCTCATTATTGAGATATACTATTTTGCAAGTTCTAATAAATATTAAAGCATAAATGAGCATAGGTAGAAATGAATGAAAGGTAGCTTGTGGCCTGAATACATCTTTCAACTGTGACTTAACTAAAATAAGAGGTAGGATTTAGAGGGAATTTTAGGTGCAGGTAAGACCCTCAAATTTTCCATAAAAAATAATACATACAGTATTTTAGGGTCTGCTTTACTAGGGGTTAGATGCAGAAAGGAGAGAGGGGCAAAAGAATGAAATCAGAGTGGCAGAAAGAATGCTTATCTCTCCAAGTGGGCTTTGGACAAAGACTTGAATACCATGGCTACTTGGATGACAAAGATGCATGGTGTGGGGGGAACAACATGGTGTGGGGGGAACAGCAGGGTGTGGTGAGGGAATGAGTGGTACAATCCTAAAGACAACAGTGAATCCCTATGGTGGATAGAGTATTTATACCCATCTGCTTTTTTTATAAAGTGCTTTGAGAAGCTGTCTAATCCCTCTGATGTCTGATGGGCAGGGATGCCTGATAGTCTGAGTTTCTCCTATCTATGTGGTCCTAGGGGATTTTCTCTTCCTCGCCTATACCTGGAGACATCTGAGAACAGAGCACCTTTCTCTTCACCCTTTGGTAAAGGATTCTAGTTTATATTTAATTCTTTAAACATGCACTGGAACTGAAACTAACATTGTCTTCCAGTTTTCTCTTGGTTAACCCAGAGATCTCGAGTTTAGCCTGCAGAAGTGCTGAACCACCCAGAGTTGTTAGCCAAAATGTGAGGTTGAGGGCATGATCTTCAAGACTGCCAGGTTGGCCCAAACTTCTGACACCAACTGCAAGGAGTTTGGGTCTTACTACAAAGTAAGGAGCCCAGTCACCAAGACTTCCCTCACTTCTGACATCAACTGCAAATATGAGGGGTTCCCAAAACCATCCTCAGGTTCAATAATTTGCTAGAAGGACTGACAGAACTCCCTGAAGACTGTATACTCACAGAAAAGAATGCAGATGGAAAGGAAGAGTGTAGGGTAAGGTCTGGGAGGGCTGCAAGTGTAAAGCTTCTATGTCCTCTGGATGTGTTACCCTTTAAAGCATCCATGTGTGACAATATGCATGGAGTATTAACAACCTGGGAAGCTCTTTCAAGCTTCAGTGTCCAGAGTTGTATTGGGGCATCATTACATAGACATGATTGATGGATTTATTTTCCATGTGGCTGAACTCAGTCTCTGCTGCCCCCTTCCCAGGAGTCAGCTGATATGTGACCCAAGGGACTGACCATGAGTCACCTCTTTAGCCCAAACTATAAGGTATGGTCTGAGGAGTCCATCATGAATAACAAAAACACTCCTATCACTTGGGAGAGTCTAAGCGTTTAGAGGTTACCTCCCTCGAGCCAAGGACAAAGGCCAGACCTTTCTTGGCCAAGGCTAAATTCTTTACTACACATGAAGAAACTCAGATTATAAATTGCCACGGAAAAATTACAGCCCATTTAATTTTGATTAATTGAAAAGGAAAGTCAAGATAATCTATTAGACTAGGTGCTGCTTATTTAGGCAGAACTCAATCAAGAGACAATACATATGCACTTATATTTTGACCTAGAAATACCCCTGCTAGGATTTTACCCTGAAGATACACCTTCATCAATTTGAAAATACATATGCACAAAGTTACTCATTTCAGCATTTTTTGTTCTGAAAAACATTGGAAACAACTTGAATGTTCCAAAATAAGAGAGTGTTTGAATGAACAATGCTACATCCACACAGTGAAATATTGTGTAACTGTAAGAGTGAGAAAGATCTCTATGGATTCATATAGATACATTTCCAAAATATCTTGTTAAGTGAAAAAAGTAAAGGGTAAAAGAATACACTACTCTTTGTGGAAAAAAAAATATACATGTGTCAACTTCCTGGTACAAAAGAAATACAAGCAGGACAAAGCAGAATCTAATAAAATTGGTTTTCTACAAGGCATGGATGGGAAAAGGGCAAAAAGAATAACAGAATGGCAATGGAGTAGGGACCTTCCTGAATTCAGATTTCTCTGAGTATACCTGTTGCATAGCTCTGACACTTAGAATCATTGCAGTATTTCACAAACCCCAAAAGACAAATGAATGCTAATTAAAATCAACCAGGATGTAGATGAAATAAAAATCGAAATCAAATAGCAGTGAAAGAAGCTAGCTGCATTACAGATAAGAACAACACTGAAAGAGTTGGGGGGCAGAAAGAACCGATCTAACTAACTTTGGAAAACATTAATTATGATGTGTGTTAGTCTGTTCTTGCATTGTTATAAAGAAATAACTGAGACTGTGTAATTTCTAAAGAAAAGAGGTTTAATTGGCTCACAGTTCTGCAGGCTATACAAGCATGGCAGTAGCATCTGCTTGGCTTCTGGGGAGGCCTCTGGGAGCTTTTATTTTTTATTTTTCTTGAGATGGAGTTTCGCTCTGTCACCCAGGCTGGACTGCAGTGGCGCAATCTTGGCTCACTGCAACCTCCGCCTCCCAGGTTCAAGTGATTCTTCTGCCTCGGCATCCCGGGTAGCTGAGACTACAGCCATGCGCTGCTGTGCCTGGCTAATTTTTGTATTTTTTTAGTAGAGACAGGGTTTCACCATGTTGGCCGGGCTTGTCTCCAACTCCTGACCTTAAGTGATCCCCTGCCACAGCCTCCCAAAGTGTTGGGATTACAGGCATGAGCCACAGTGCTCAGCCCTCAGGGAGCTTTTAATCATTGCAGAAGGCAAAGACAAGAGCAGGCACATCACATGGCCAAAGCAGGAGTTGGGGTCGGGGAGCATAAACTTAAATAATCACAGATCTTATTAACACTCACTCACTATTGTGAAGACAGAATCAAGCCATGCGATGACAACACCAAGCCATGAGAAATTTGCCTTCATGAGGCAAACACCTCCCACCAGGCCCCACCTCCAACATTGGGGATTACATCTCAGCATAAGATTTGGCAGGGACATACATACAAACTCTGTCAACATGTACTATAAGGTTAAGGACAAACAGAACTGGACACAAACATCATTTGCTAGTGAGTAAATTTGTTTTCTGTCTGGGAATGTACTAGCTATTCTGTAACTAAGATTGAGCAAATAAATATATATATTGTGAGTAATGAGGGCCAGATGTTTCGTTGTTAAAGGAAAGAGTAACAAGGAAAATAATAAAGCAAAACTGAACTCTGGTATTGCATTAGAATTGGGTGTATGAATATGAAGTTACTTCTAAATATATATACACAGAGATAGACATAGATATTAAATATAGTTCTGTGTGTATGGGTTCATATACATGGATATATTTGTATCTCTGATAGCTGAAAGGGCCTGTAAAAAATGACATGGCAGTAACAATGAGTTACCTTTGTATGCATATGTTGGTTTTTAAATTCATTCTCCAAAAAAAAAAAAAAAAAAAAAAAAAGAACCAGGCATACCTGGAAAAATAGTTCACTCCAGGGGCTGGGACAGAAAAATACCAAGTTAAGCCTCGAACATCTTGTGATGCCAGAGGATGATGAACTGCTCAAAAAATAATGGGGGAATGCCAAAAGGACACAGGGGCCAACCTGAAGGAGCTTTTAATGGCCAAGGCTGGAATCATTTGAGAACAAAATAAATAATGATAATGGATTATCACTCATAGAATAAAACACCCATTACCTTTATACTGTCACAATAATATTTCATTGAATAAATAAGTACATTAGGAAGTAGGGACATGTCTTTCTTAAAATATAATTTAGCTAATCAATATAGAAGGTATTATTAAAGGAGGATATCACCATTAGGTAAACACCACATTTATAATTGCTACAGAAAATAATCATTGATTGGTGCTAAAATTACTGGGTGAAATTATGATAATTAATGCTATGTTTGCATAGTCTCAAAGAATCTTATAAGATACTTACTAACTGTGGAGGGAGAAACAGTAACTTTACAGTGGAGAAATCTGGAAGACACCATTGTCACCAAGTGATCAAAGTTAACATCACCAGTATTAAGAAAACCCTAGAATGGTACTCATCAATTACATCAGATTCCACCACTTATGGGTAAAGCCCACTTACTAGGCTGCGTGCTTTATGTGTTCTCCAAAGTCCTGATCTTGGGATAATCAAAATACTGAAATGTAGACAAGGAAATATGAGTTCTTCATCACAGAACTACATTTAATAACCTAGACAAAACTTTCTGATCAATCTTATTTCAGTGGTTTGGTATATTTCACATAATTTATCTTTGGGAACAAAGTGTTTTGTTTTCTACACCTTTTTCCATTGTCTATGTGACCACTAAAAACAGTTTTCTTTTGACTCTTGATAAAATATGTAATATATTTAAATAAAAACATGACCTTTACCTTGGCTAAAAACACAAACCAAAAGAAAAACCCCATGAGTAAATTAGTTTTTCGTAATAATGGGAAATAGTCAGGGATTATATGTACTGCTTCAAAGCTATCCTCACCTCTAAGTGACCCTAGGTAACCATCCATGAGACAATGTTGAACTATTGGCTCAGCTTTCCCAAGAGAGCCTCTCACTCCCTTAGTCTCTCTTTTGAAGTGAGCACTCAGGTGAGTCTGATCCTAGTATTACAGCCACCTGTTAATATCAAGTGAGACCCTTGCTAACTACACAGTGCCTGCCCATGTATGTCTTCTTGACCACTGAGTCCTTTAAGATGTGTGCTTCAAACAGCCAAACCACATGCAGCAGGCATGTTGAGTGCACTTTTGCTGCCAACTCTCAAAACTGAGAACATATATTTTCTAAATTGCCACCAAAAACCTCTACAAAAGGCTCGGTCTCATGATGCTGTATGTATATGTTTGAGATACCAAAGGGTGATAGGAGAGCTAAAAGGTTACAAAGAAAATTAATTAATGGCCACAAGAAGCCATTACCAGGGGGAGGGGGGAGGGATAGCATTAGGAGATATACCTAATGGTAAATGACGAGTTAATGGGTGCAGCACACCAGCATGGCACATGTATACATATGTAACTAACCTGCACATTGTGCACATGTACCCTAAAACTTAAAGTATAATAATAATAATAAAAAGAAGCCATTACCAGTCATCTTCAGAGAATGCTTTAGTCCCACTTTTATCTTGCTGTTAGGATCATTTCATGACAGTGATTTTTAACTGTAGAATTCAGTACAAAATATACTTGATCTGGTACTTACATATCATTAAGAGAAATCTAATTTCCACAATTAAAATAAAATGCCACACCTTATTTATATACTAAAATTCTTATTAGGACATTCACTGAACCATGATACTATTTGGATTTACAAACTCTGTGGATAGAGACTGACAAGAAAAAATCTTGAATCCTCAATTATCTTAAAATGCATAGATGATAGTCACTTATGCCACCTCGGAAAACTGTTTCTTGTTCTTCCTAATCTTATAGATCAAAGGTTGCCTAACCAATATTCATTTTAAATTGATACTTTCATTTTAGCATTCAGTTTTATTTGGGAATTGCTCTCATCACTTTTTAACAATTTTCTTAAGATAGAATTTATATACACCATACAATCTACCCATTTAAAGTGTATAAATTAATAGTTTTTAGTATATTCCCAGAGTTACATAACCATCACCACACTCCAGTTTAAAAATATTTTTGATCATACCAAGAAGAAACACTGTACCTATTATCACTTACTCTAATTTGCTGCTCTCCTTCCCCCCAGCCCAAGACAACCAATTTTGTAACATTTTGTCTTTAGCTTTGCCTATTCTGGACATTTCCTATATATGGAATCATGTAACGTGTTCTGCGACTGGCTTTCCTTTATGTCTTTTCAAGGTTCATCCGTGTTGTATCATGTATCAAGACTTCATTGGTTTTTACTGGTGAATAATATTCTATTGTAAGGATATACAGGTTGAGAATCCCTAATCTGAAAATATAAACTTTGGAATGCTCCACAGTTTGAAAATTTTTGAGCACCAACATGACACCATAAGGAAAATTCCACACCTGATACCTTTGTTTTCTGATGGTTCAATGTACACAAACTTTGTTCCATGCACAAAATTACTTATTGTATAAAATTACCTTCAGGCTATGTGTATAAGGTGTATATGAAACAAAAATGAATTATGTGTTTAGACTTGGGTCTCATCCCCAAGATCTCTCATTATGTATATGAAAATATTCCAAAATTCAAAAAAATAAAAAATCAGAAACACTCTGATCCCAAGCATTCTGGATAAGGGATACTCAACGTGTACCACATTTTATTTATATACTTATCAGTTGATGGGCTTTTGAATTGTTTCTACTTTTTGGTTATTATGGATTATGCTGCAGGGAACATTCATGTAAAAGTTTTTGTATGGATGTACATTTTCATTTCTCTTGAGTACATACCTAGAAGTGAAATGTTGAGTAAAATGGTATGTTTACATTTAATATTTTGAGGAATTGCTAAACTTTTCCAAAGCACCTGTCCCATTTTACATTCCCACGAGCAGTGTGTGAAGGTTCAAATTTCATCACATCCTTGACAACACTTGCTATTATCTGTCTTTTTAAATATAGGCATCCTAGTGGGTGTGAAGTATCAAATTGTGGTTTCGATTTGCATTTCTTTAGTGGCCAATGATGTAGTGCCTATGCTTTTCATGTGCCCATTGACCATTTTTATGTCTTCTTTGGATAAATGTCTATTCAGAGATTTTGCCTTTGGCTTATTTATTCTTTTAAATTTTTTAAAATTATTTTTATTTGCAATTGACACAGAATTGTACATATTTATAGGATACAGTATGATGTTTCGATGCATGTATACACTATATAATGATCACATCAGGATAATTACCATATCTATCACTTTAACATTTATTATTTCTTTGTGGTGATAACATTCAAAATCTTACCTTTTAGTTATCTTGAAATACACATTACATATTTATTATTTTTATAATTGAGTTATAAGAGTTCTTTATATACTATGGATACAAGTCCCTTTTCACATCTATGATTTGCAAATATTTTCTCCCATTCTGTAGGTAGTCTTTTCACTTTCCTGATGGTATCCTTTGAAGCACAAGTTTTTTATTTTGATTAAGCCCGATTTGTCTATGTTTTTCCTTTGTAGCTTATGCTTTTAGTGTTATATCTAAAATACAACTGCCGAGGTCACAAGCTCACAATGATTCACTCAAATGCTTTGAGTTTTACCGTTTATTCCATACATTTAGGTCTTTGATCTATTTTGAGTTAATTTGTTTGCATTGTGTAAAGAAAGGGTCCAGGTTCATGTTTTTGCATGTGAATATCCAGTTTTCCTAGCACTTTTTGTGGAAAAGATTGTTCTATCCCCCAATGAATTATCTAGGCACCCTTATTAAAGGTCAATCAGTCATAAATGTAAAGGTTTATTTCTGGACTCTCAATTCTGTTTCATTGGTCCTACATATCTATGTTATGCCATTACCACACTATCTTGATTACTATACCTTTGCAGTAAGTTTCCACTCAACAAGTGTGCATCCTCCAACTTTATTCTATTTAAAGATTGCTTTGTCTATTCTTGGCTATTTGCATTTCTATATGAATGTTAGGGTCAGTTTGCCAATTTCTCCCAAACCCTATCAGCTAGGATTTTGATAGGGATTTGATTGTATCTGTGGGTCAGTTTAGAGACTCTTGCCATTTTAACAATATTAAGTATTTTGCCTTGGGAGCATAGATTGTATCTTCATTAATTTGTGCGTTCTTTAATTTATTTAAATTTTTTTTACTTTCAGAGTATCAGTTTTGTACTTTTGTTGTTACATTTCTAAGTATTGTATTCTTTTTGATGACTTTACAAATGCAGTCCTTTTGAAATTTCATTTTTAGATTGTTCATTACTAGTGTATTGTAGTACAATTGATTTGTATTGATGTTGACCTTGTATTTAGAAACCTGCTGATCCTGTTTATTAGTTCTAAGAGCATTTTAGTGAATTCCTTATGATTTTCTAGATCCACAGTCATGTCCTGTATAAAGAGATAGGTTGATTACTTCTTATCTATCTGAATACCTTTTGTTTCTTTTTATTACCTAACTGTACTGGCTAGAGTTTCTAATACAATGTTTAATAAAAGTGGGAAGAACAAATATTGTTCTCTCATATCGATCTTAAGGGAAAAGCCATTTAGTCTCTCACCAGTAAGTATGATATTAGTAGTAGATTTTTTTCATGGATGTCGTCTATCAAGCTGAGGAAGTCCTGTTCAACCTCTTCCTGGTATTCCTACTTTGTTGAGTGTGTTTATCATGAAAGAGTTTTGGATTTTGTCAAATATTTTTTCTGTGTCCATTGAGATGATTATATGGTTATTTTGCTTTATTGTATTGATAGTTTGTATTACACTAATTAATTTTATAACACTAAACTATGTATTCTTATGATAATTCCAACTTGGTCATGTATATAACTTTGTATGTTGCTGTATTTGGATTGGTTGTATTTTGTTGAAGATTTTTGCATCTATATACATAAATGTAGTTTTCTTGTGATGTCTTTCATTTTGATATCAGGGTAATACTGGCCTTTTAAAATGGGTTCGGAAGTGTTTTTCCTCCTCTATTTTTTGGGAAAGGTTTGTGAAAAATTGCTATTAATTATGTGTTAAGTATACTACAGATTCACCAGCGAAGCCAACAGGGCCTGGCCATTTCTTCATAGAAAGTTAAAAAATTTCTAATACAATTACTTTACTTTGTACAGGCCCATTCAAATTTTCTACTTAATCACGGGTCAGTTTTTGTATTTTCTAGCAATTTTCTCATTTTATTTAAGTCATCAATTTGTTGGCATATACTTGTTTATCTCATTCTCTTATAATCCTTTTCATTTCTGTAAGGTTAGTAGTGATGCCCTCTATTTATTACCAGATTTTAGTAATATGCTCTTCTCTCTCTTTTTTTTCCTGGTCAGTCTACTAAAGGTTCATCAATTTTATTGATCTTTTCAAAAACTAATTTTTATTTTCAATGATATGTTCTGTTTTTTATTGCCATTGTTAACTTCCACTCTAGTCTTCATGATTCCTTCTGCCTTGTTCTCTTCTTTTCTCATAAAGTAATATGTTACTTTTTTCTTAAAGTAATATGTTAGCTTATTGATTTGAAATATTTCATCTTTTTCCAATTTACATATTTATGGCTAAGAATTTCCCTCTATGCATGGCTTTAGGTGCATCCTGTAGGTTTTTGCATGTTGTGATTTTGTTTTCATTTATCTTTAAATATTTTCTAATTCCCATTGTGATTTCTTCTTTGATTCTTATTTAGGAGTGTGCTGTTTAATATTTACATATTTCTGAATTTCCCAAAATTTTAAAGAATTTGTATAAATATACGAGGTACAAGTGCAGTTTTGTTACAAGCATAGATTGCATAATGGTCAAGTCAGGCTATTTTGGACAATGTTCCTTGTGCACGTGAGAAAAATGTGTGTTCTGCTGTTGCTGAGGAGAATGTTCTGTAAATGTCTGTGAGGCACAGTTGGTTTATACTGCTGTTAACATTTTCTGTATTCTTGTTAATCCTCTGCATAGCTGTTCTAACCATTATTAAAAGTAGAGTATTAAAGTCTCTAACTATTATTATTGAATTGGCTAATTGTACTTTCAATTCTGGCAGTTTGCTTCATGTATCTTGGGATTCTGTTTTTATGCACATATATGTATTTAAAATTGTTGTATTTTCCTGATGGACTTGCATTTTGTCCTTATAAAATTGTCTTCTTTGTCTCCAGTTACATTTTTTTTTCTTAAAGTCCATTTTGGCTGTACTAATGTAGCCACTCCAATACTTATATGGTTGTTGTTTGCATGGTATAACAGACAGTAGATATGTATTTATAGAACTTGTTATACTAACCTATTTATTTACCTTTTCTGGTCCTCTTCATTTCTTCCTGTGAATTCAAATTACCATCTGGTGTCATTTCTGTACTTTGATATGTCTTTCTTCTACCTCAATCCTTTGTGCTGTTATTGTCAAATGTGTTAAATTTCTATATTATAGACCAAGCAGTATAATTATATATTCATTATTTTAAGGTATTTCATTTAATCAGGAGAAATTTAAAAATATGAAATTATATTGTTTTTTATAGTTACCCACATAATTACCACTGGCACTCTTTTTCTGTGTGTGTGTAGATTCAAATTACTGTTTGATGTTATCTGCTTTCAGCCTGAAAGCTTTCTTTAGCATTTCTGGAAAGGCAAGTCTGTTAGCATTACATTCTCTCAGTTTTTATTTCTCTGTGAAACTATTTATTTTGTCTTCATGTTTGTTAATGTTACTAAATATTTTCTTAATTTACAGATTTGTTTTTCTTTCAGTGCTTTGAATATACCATCCCACTGCCTTCTGGTCACTATTGTTTAGTGATGAGAAGTCAGTGGTTGATCTTATTGGTGCTCTCCTGTACTTGGCATGTTATTTTTCTTTACCTATTCCAAAATTTTCCCTTTTTGACTATGCTGTTTCTGGGTATGGATTGCTTTAGTTTATCCTAAAGTTTGTTGAATTTCTTGGAGGTGTAGATGAATGTTTTTATCAAATTTGGAAAGTTTTCAGCTATTATTTCTTTGAATATTTTTTCTGTCTTTTTTCTCTTTTTTCTTTTGGTCTTCCATTTCATGTCTCTTGGTGCATGTAGTGGTGTCTCACATTTCTCTGAGGTGCTGGGGGTTTTCTTATTATTACGCTTTCTTTTCTCTGTTCTTCAGATTGCATAATCTTCATCAGTGTATTTTTCAGTTTATTGATTCTTTTTCTGCTGGCTCAAATTTATCATTGAATTTTTCATATGGTTACTCTACTTTTCAACTCCAAAATTTCAATTACATTCTTTTAAATAATTTCTGTTTATTTATCAATATTCTCTGTTTGATGAGTCATTCCCATCATACCTCCCTTTAACCATTCTTTATAGTTCAGAGTTGGGCATGTGAAGGAAGCTGGTTCAATTAGATATACTAGAAAATTGTTTGGAAAGTTGGGGCAGAGGATGACCTTCTTCCCTCTGAATGATTTGGGTATGAATATGAGGCCTAAAACTGCTACAGCTCTTTTTGCTACCATGAGGTAAGTTAACCTGAGGATTAAGCCAATACATATGAAGGAGGAGAATAATAAAATATCTAAGGAAACTGAAACACTGGTTGAAACACTGATGATGTCTTAACCTCTGAATCAAATAGCATTGAAGTTTTACCTAATAATACTTTCAGTTATATGAGCTAGGAAATACTCCTTGTTAAGAAAATTTAACTTGTGAAAGTATCCAATAGTTTCAACTAATTAAAACAGGTTTTAGGAAGGACTCATCCTAAGTAGTGAGAAAAAAATGTATTTATTAAATAGTAAGTTTTGTCATTAAATTTGTCTAGCATATATCTGTTGTGTTTTTCCCCTGATATTTTACATAATGTATATTGTTTTGTATGACCTAATTATTGTACATTAATAATTAAAACAGAAAAAAAGTGCTAATGGATTTACAGCCATAAGACAAAACTGCAGTAATCCAGAATTAAACTCATTTTTAAGACAACCCTTGCTTAGAAGATAAATATGAATATGCAAACCTTGGTAATTTATTTACATCTGGAGTGTTTTGTTGCTGGTGACATTGTTACATTTAATTTAACTTAGCAAATTGTGGTTCTTTCCCTTTGTATGAGTAGGCACCAACTCTCTCCTGGCACTGAAACAATTATTAGGGGACTGGGATTTACAAATATTCCCAGAAAGAGAGAGAATAACATAAAGTTAGACGAAGAGTAGTAGATTTTCTGAGCCTGTTTGGCAAGAGGTAGATAAGAATAAGGCAAACATAGTAATAGGGAGTTCATGAATAACACACGGAAAGAGAACTTACAGGGCTGTGATCAGGAAACGAGAAAAATGAGTCAATATATCTTGTGCCCTAACACTGTATGGAAGAAGAAAATAATTATGAAAATATACACTGGATTTCAAAGGGAAAATAAACCTTCAGTTTTTAGCGTCCCTATGTTTTAGCACTGAGCAACCAGAGAACTTTTGAGATTTCCAAGTGTAAGCTTTCATCTCAGTATTTAGGGCTAGTTTTAATATATTTGGTTCCACTTTTGCTAACTCTTTAAGCCAACTGTGGGACACACTGGTTTTTCTCTCCTTGTGGCGTGCAGCCTGGCTTCCTTTCTCCGGTTCTCTCACTCTTTGGCATAAAAGGAGAAGCAGTGAGAGGACAAGTCTGCCAGAGTAGGAGCCAAGGAACCAAGCTGGATGCCTGCAAGACTGCAGACAAGTTCCTCTGAGCTGCAGGGTGAAGAATTTGAGCCTGCTCCTCCTCTCTTATTATTTGAAAAAACTAAATAGCATTTGCCAGTGTCAATATTACCAAAAATTAGGAATCTACAGGCTGGCAGCAAAGTAGATAGAAGAGTGTGTCTGAATACATCAGTATCTGTATTTTTAAAATACATTTTAATTAGGTACCTTGGACCTGCAGGCATATAGCACTGCTATTTCATCTACATTTGTATTATATCCTCACAAATTATTCTGTTGATCAAATGAAGTCAACAAGAGGACAATAGTTAAGGATCACAGAAACGAAAAAGCCAGTGAGGAAATGTCTGTGAGGCCCTTCACAGGTAGTTTCTACTAATGAGAGGCGACTATATTCTTCAGCTGTGAAGAAGAGCTAGCAGAGTGTAAAACAGACCCACAGAAAAATTCAGAAGATTGTATTTGAAGTCTGGCTTCTCTTTGCTGCTCACTAGCTAGCTATGTCACCTTGGGTAGGGTAGGCACTGCATTTCAGATATTTTCGTTACTTGTAAAACGGAGTTGATGATAAAACCTTTTCCTGCCTTCCATATGGCTTGTTGTGAGATGCAAATAAAATAAACACATAAGAAACTACTTTATAAACTAGAATGTGCTGTCTGCTAAGTTTTATGACTTTCTAGATTTGGGTGTTGTGTTTCTAGCTGCCAAAGGATATTTGTTCATGAAATCCAGATTATTTTAATAAGACTTAGCATACACAATGATTTCTACCTGTTCACCCATTTAATTAACACAAGTTCTACTAGCAAACTCAGTATGAGTTTTACTTTTGTCTTTTTTTGCTGGCATTGCAGAGACTTTTATAGATATGCTAACCAGCTGAGAAACGGTAGGAGACAAGGGTGAGAATAGGAAAAACTGAAAAGTTAGGAAGTGAATGGATAGGCCCTAACACAATAATTAGCCCCTAAAAAAATAGAGGTATTGCTAAAAATTTATAAGACCATCACCAATACGCTCATTCATGTCTTGATACTTTATAATCATAAGGCAGAAGTATGAAGAACACATATAATAATTATGATTTTTATGTTTTCTTCAAATTAGTAGATTTCTTATAAAGTGGGGCAATGTGTGATTTAAAAATAATGGTGTTTTTAGGGCCTTTTAATTGTTATGTTTCCAGAAACATGGAATTATTACCGTGCTAAGGAAATAAATGATACTATCCTGATTCCCCACTGGCATTTATTGCTAAGGACAGTAAGTTCAGAGTGGCGGTGTCTCATCACAACCTCTGCGTTTGGCACCACCAAATATTGTAGTTGACTCACCCAGGCAAAGAAAAAAATAATTCTCAGAAAAACATTTACTTTGTAGGTCAAAATTTTCCTTCAGACCACGCCAATATGGGAAACAGATGCCAGGGACCCCTGGTCTGATTGTCTTTGGAAATATACCAAAAACACCCAAAGTCAAGAGAACCCTGCTTTTTAAGGTACAACAAAAAGACATAGCATAGACAATACTATAAAGAAGAGAATTATGAACAATGGCATAATAGAAATTTGAATAAAATAAGGGATTGGAGTGCAAACAACATGAAGTTTTTTCTTTTTTTAATTATACTTTAACTTTTAGGGTACATGTGCACATTGTGCAGGTTAGTTACATATGTATACATGTGCCATGCTGGTGCGCT
Organism: Pan paniscus; assembly: GCF_029289425.2. NCBI lineage: Eukaryota > Metazoa > Chordata > Mammalia > Primates > Hominidae > Pan > Pan paniscus. Next base: position 109,615,875 of record NC_073253.2, read on the forward strand.
GCACCCACTAACTCGTCATCTAGCATTAGGTATATCTCCCGATGCTATCCCTCCCCCCTCTCCCCACCCCACAACAGTCCCCAGAGTGTGATATTCCCCTTCCTGTGTCCATGTGATCTCATTGTTCAGTTCCCACCTATGAGTGAGAATATGCGGTGTTTGGTTTTTTGTTCTTGTGATAGTTTACTGAGAATGATGATTTCCAATTTCATCCATGTCCCTACAAAGGACATGAACTCATCATTTTTTATGGCTGCATAGTATTCCATGGTGTATATGTGCCACATTTTCTTAATCCAGTCTATCATTGTTGGACATTTGGGTTGGTTCCAAGTCTTTGTTATTGTGAATAATGCCGCAATAAACATACGTGTGCATGTGTCTTTATAGCAGCATGATTTATAGTCCTTTGGGTATATACCCAGTAATGGGGTGGCTGCGTCAAATGGTATTTCCAGTTCTAGATCCCTGAGGAATCGCCACACTGACTTCCACAATGGTTGAACTAGTTTACAGTCCCACCAACAGTGTAAAAGTGTTCCTATTTCTCCACATCCTCTCCAGCACCTGTTGTTTCCTGACTTTTTAATGATCGCCATTCTAACTGGTGTGAGATGGTATCTCACTGTGGTTTTGATTTGCATTTCTCTGATGGCCAGTGATGATGAGCATTTTTTCATGTGTTTTTTGGCTGCATAAATGTCTTCCTTTATGCAGCCAAAAAACACATGACTAAAGAGCTTCTGCACAGCAAAAGAAACTACCATCAGAGTGAACAGGCAACCTACGAAATGGGAGAAAATTTTCGCAACCTACTCATCTGACAAAGGGCTAATATCCAGAATCTACAATGAACTCAAACAAATTTACAAGAAAAAAACAAACAACCCCATCAAAAAGTGGGCGAAGGAGATGAAGTTTTTTTCCCAAGCTCCTGTGGTCTGAAAAAAGACATGCTTCTAAGAAAATGTGTTTGTGTGTGGGATGCGTGTTTGTGTGCGTGTTCACAAGCTTGAAATTCAACACACATGGGAAAGCAATTGTTGTAGGCCATAAGAAAAAAATAGGCAATTTTTATTAAAAAGTGATGCTGGAAATAGATTTAATTGATTAGATTTGAAATACATTTTGTGGCTGAGTATGACCTCTGGTGTTAATCTAGGGAAATTCTCTCACTTATATGCTTTAATGGAACAAAAAGAAGGAAATTTAATTTTCTGAAAGCTTATCACTGGAAGTCATAGCCCTTGATCTGCGTCTTTTTTTTTCCCCCAATGTTTCTTCATTTCCTTCCTCTCTCCTTCTCTCTGTACTCACAAGTATAAATAAGTATCTACTATGTGCAAACTACTATCCACGTGGAAGAATATTGCCTTTGTTGCTTCATTTAACTTTACATGTTACATGTATCTCTACAGTCCTGTGTAGAAAAAAAAGAAATTATGTTATGCACATTTTAAATGTCTACATATAAACTTAAAATTTGTTGACTTTATTAAAAGAGGAATGATGAAAATAAGAACTTCTTAAATGTGCCTGTTATAACCTAATAGTGTAAAATGCCTTAAATAATGAAGTTATGATTCAGACTAAAAATGAAACAAAATTATCTTGTGTTTTTTCATCATCATAGTAATACAGGTTTACCACACTCTCAATATACAGATATTTATTAGCAAGACGGCTGAGTGTGTGTAATCAGTTGATTTCTTAACAGAAAGCCGATAAATGTCTGATTGATTTGCTCTCTGTCTAATCACAGTGAGTTTTACATTATTAAATTATTTTATGAGCTTTTTCAAAATAGTGCTAGCCGGAAGTAGTAGTAGTCTGAGTTTTGGTGTTCCGACAGTCCCTCATGCTGTGGATCAAATTTCCATTTTCTTCTGAATTTTGTGCATTCTATCCTCCTATGTACCCCCTTGAAGAGAAGTGAGAACTCCATGCAACATTGCCATAAATCTCAGTAGGCAATTTCTGAGATGATTATTTCTACATGATTTCTACATGACTAATAGCACTGCAACTAATCCCATATTACAGCATAGAGATATACATGGCAAAAGATACATTTTTGCCTATTATTTTGTTTTTGGAGCCTCTGTTGAAGCCGTGAATTTGCTATTTGACAAAGTCAGTTTGACACAAGGGATGCAGCCATTATTTTTCTTATGACAGTTTAGTAACTGTAGAACCTTATATCTAATTTAATGTTGGCAAGAACTATTATGATATTTCAGGGGTGGAGGCTATGTAATCTTTTATCTAAATTTATGAACGGCTAATAAAAATATTTATTAATTTACCATAATGTTCCTTTGAAGTATTTAGATTTGTAAGGATGAATCAAACATTTTCACTCAATCGCTACGTATAGCAACTGGAAAGCTACATAATTTGTTGAAAAGGGTCCTAATACATGTTTGATGGATTTTCCGCATGAGTTGAATTTCTTTTTCAGACCAGAAGGTTAGTAACTTTTCATAGGGAAACTTTCATTTTAATTCAAATTACTTCTCAGGATTGTTTTGAATAGTCATGCTTTCCACACAATTTATGCAGTATCTACTCAGCTGCCCCGAAGACTCAATGAGCTTCGTGATTCTAAACAAGTTTTATTGAATTGCTATTTTGAAGATACAGAACAAAAATAGTAATAGATGATAAAAACAAAATGCTGTCTCTGATTGTTAGCCACTAAATTATATTCTTGACCAAGACCATTGAGAAATTCAATTCCGGACAGTATTAATTAGCTCAAGTCCAGGGCTACGGGACTAAAAGCAGCTGTGCGCCCCCCACCCCTTTTTTTCTGCTGAATGTTTATTTGCACATACAAAAAATTAAAATTGTTTAACATGTGTCCAAAAAACATCATAAAATGAATTATTCATTCCATGACATTGAAAGCACACGCACGCACACTCTTACAAGCAGATACCAGGTAAGCAACTTTAGGGCAGCTGCCGAGTAGAATATCAAGAAATTGGATCCAGCTGAGAATTCCAATTACCTAATGACCTAATGAGGGTGATCCGCTTTCACTCTAATTGCTAGGTCTAATTCGTTGTAATAGTCTTTAGCATGAAAAGCAGGCTTTAAAATAATTTAAAATGGAAACAAATATTCAACGGGCCAATTTCTTTCACCTTTAGGGGGAGACGGGAATTTGAATTCACAAAGAAATGCAAATGTAAAGACTTAAGATGGAGCAGAAACAAAGAACATAAGGATCACCTAGTGCATTGTGTTGGTACATCTCTTAGAAGAAGACAGCACAGGGAATTTGTGAGACACCAAATGCAATTTTTGTTAGTTTATTAGAGAGTAAATAAATAAATAATGATACCGAACTCCAACAAAACTCCAGCACTGTCCGTGGGCAGCGACTATTCAGCCCAAGCTATCATTCTTAATTTCCCTGCCAGGCTGCGACTACCGGGGTGAATCAGCCCGCGGCAGGCCCCTTTCCCACCCGCCGCTGCAGTTAGGACTTGGCAAAGATGCTCGATATTTGCGTATTTGTGACCGGTCTTTGCTTTGTGTCTGCGCTGCAGGTGAGGAGGAGGAAGAGAAGCATAAGAGCAGCTGGAGGCCGGCGGTGGCTGAGCAGCCCCCACACCTTTGAGCGAGCCGCCTGCCTCTCCACCGGCAAGGAAGCCCTGGGACCTCCGGATTCGGGCTGCCGGAGGGCCTGAGCGCCAGAGCCCAGGACCCGGCGGCCGGGGGCGCCATCCCCTCATGTTCTGGAGAAGGCGCAAATGTGAGCTGGCGGTAGCGGGGAAAGCCCTCCGCCCCCGCCAGGGGGGACCCGGGAAGCCCGGCCGGCTCTGCCGGCAGACTGCGGGGATCCCCTCCTCCGGCCCCGCCCCCACCCACCCCCGGCCGGGGTGCTGAGGCGGTTAACCCTACCCGCGCCGCAGCGCACTTGGGCTAGAGCGCCGCGCACCCAATCCAGATTCCAGAGCCTGCCGGCTGGGAAAGATCCGGTCTCGGGGTCGGCTATGATCCCGCAGCGGCCAAGGCAGGGCTCAGGCCCCGGGATTCTCCCCACACGCTGCTGCACTGGCGCAGCCGGTCGCCAAACTTTTTCTCCCCAAAACCAGTGCCCCCGCAGTTACTTGGCGGGCAGCCGGCAGCCCACTCTCGGCGGGATGATCTGGGAGAAGCGGGCGTGGGACGAGGGGGCTGCTGTTTTGCAGCCCTGCGAGGCGTGCAGTCGGAGAAGTGGTCGGGGTTCCACACCGTCCCTGAGCCTGCCCCCTGGCCAAGGTGGCCCGACGTGCTGCAGTGGCTGGCGCAGGTGATCCGGGCAGCGCGTCCGGCACTAGTCAAGGGGGCAGCGGCACGGGAGGGAGGGGCGCCTTTCTCTTTTCTCCTCCCCCTGCAGCCCAGCTGCACTGCGTGGGGGCTCTCCACCTCCACGCAATCAGCCGGCGGAATCCCTGCCCTGGAGCGCCCTGGCTCTGGACTGCACCCCCCTAGGGTTTGTCCTGCAGATTCCCCTCCCCATCTTTCTCTGCCACACACGCTTCCCTAAGCCGCGCGCGCCGCAAACTCAGTCTCGGTCCCCGCAGGTGATGTCATGCCCATTGTTTTGGTGCGCCCAACCAATCGGACTCGCCGCCTGGATTCTACCGGAGCCGGCATGGGCCCTTCCTCGCACCAGCAGCAGGAGTCCCTGCTCCCGACCATAACGCATTGCGCAGGGTGCACCACCGCTTGGTCTCCCTGCAGCTTTAACAGCCCTGACATGGAAACCCCATTGCAGTTCCAGCGCGGCTTCTTCCCAGAGCAGCCGCCGCCGCCGCCGCGCTCCTCACACCTGCATTGCCAGCAGCAGCAACAGAGCCAGGACAAGCCGTGCCCGCCCTTCGCGCCCCTCCCGCACCCTCACCACCACCCGCACCTCGCGCACCAGCAGCCGGCCAGCGGCGGCAGCAGCCCATGCCTCCGGTGCAACAGCTGCGCCTCCTCCGGTGCCCCGGCAGCGGGGGCGGGAGATAACCTGTCCCTGCTGCTCCGCACCTCCTCGCCCGGCGGCGCCTTCCGGACCCGCACCTCCTCGCCGCTGTCGGGCTCTTCCTGCTGCTGCTGCTGCTGCTCGTCGCGCCGGGGCAGTCAGCTCAATGTGAGCGAGCTGACGCCGTCCAGCCATGCCAGTGCGCTCCGGCAGCAGTACGCGCAGCAGTCCGCGTCCGCCTCCCAGTACCACCAGTGCCACAGTCTGCAGCCCGCCGCCAGCCCCACGGGCAGCCTCGGCAGTCTGGGCTCCGGGCCCCCGCTCTCGCACCACCACCACCACCCGCACCCGGCGCACCACCAGCACCACCAGCCCCAGGCGCGCCGCGAGAGCAACCCCTTCACCGAAATAGCCATGAGCAGCTGCAGGTACAACGGGGGCGTTATGCGGCCGCTCAGCAACTTGAGCGCGTCCCGCCGGAACCTGCACGAGATGGACTCAGAGGCGCAGCCCCTGCAGCACCCCGCGTCTGTCGGAGGAGGTGGCGGCGCGTCCTCCCCGTCTGCAGCCGCTGCCGCCGCCGCCGCTGCTTCGTCCTCAGCCCCCGAGATCGTGGTGTCTAAGCCCGAGCACAACAACTCCAACAACCTGGCGCTCTATGGAACCGGCGGCGGAGGCAGCACTGGAGGAGGCGGCGGCGGTGGCGGGAGCGGGCACGGCAGCAGCAGTGGCACCAAGTCCAGCAAAAAGAAAAACCAGAACATCGGCTACAAGCTGGGCCACCGGCGCGCCCTGTTCGAAAAGCGCAAGCGGCTCAGCGACTACGCGCTCATCTTCGGCATGTTCGGCATCGTGGTCATGGTCATCGAGACCGAGCTGTCGTGGGGCGCCTACGACAAGGTACAGGCTTGAACCCCAACCCACGCTACCGGAGTCGGGCACTGGGTGGTTGGGATGGGCACTGGCGGGAACCCTTTGCGTGCGGATCCCTAGCCTCTCCGGGACGATCAAGGGAGCCCGCCAGGACAGCGGGCGCGTCTAGGACGCGCATCCGTAGTCAGCTAAACAACTCGGAGATGAACCCTTCCCGCGTGCAGCCAAAGTTCTCGAGGCAGTTAAGAGTGCTCAGCGCATTCGGGCACCTTAAGTAAGTGGTTCTGGAAGTCGGTGGGGAAACCATCTGTAATTCATCCCCTCGTGAATTATGTTTAGAAGGGCCCTTTCAACCCGCTCTCTTGAACTCAGAAGTAAGTTCCTCTGGTTTTGCTAGCCTGGAGCAGCGGCGCTCGCTTCGGTCCTCTATGGCGTGGACCCAGCAGCCCAGCCACGCATCTTCCCAGTCTTTCCAGGTCTACTCTCGTCTCTTTTGGTTTTGAGGCCGAGTGATCTGACAGATCACAGAGCCAAGACAGGTGCACCCCTCTCCCCTTATCTTCCTTCTGTGAGTTCAGGTCCGCCTGTGCGGGACTGACTGACTCTGGGGACGTGGAAGGCGGTTAAAAGTGCTTCTTTCTTAAAAGTGCTTCTGTCTGACTGTGTTGCAGGCGTCGCTGTATTCCTTAGCTCTGAAATGCCTTATCAGTCTCTCCACGATCATCCTGCTCGGTCTGATCATCGTGTACCACGCCAGGGAAATACAGGTAACTTAGGTCCTGCTGTTTATGAATGACCCAAAGCCCTACAGTCAGCCTAGAGAAACGCAAGGCAGCAGAGGCTTTTTTCAAGCCGTCATGTCCTTGCTTGAGGTTACAGAAGACACATGCTGTATTGTTACCGTTAGCACCTGACCTGTTCTTTCAGGAAGTGGAAAACAACACAAGGCAGGGTAGCATATAAACATGCAGCATTTTCTGAGGTGTATTTGTTGGACCCTTAAGATTTTCACTTCTCTTCAGTAGGTGGATCCTTTTCTCCAGATCAGTCACATTTTGTTCCTTAAGGCCAGTTATGCTCTAGTTTTAATCTGGAATGAACTCGTGTTCTTGTTTGAGACACCTCTTCCTGGTGGGTGCATCATTATGGGAGATTGTCTCTATCTATATAATCTTCTGTAATTTAGCATAGAGAAGAAAACTGGGTGATGAGTTGCTGGCTAATTTATATAAATGAGATATGGGAAAAGATCTAACCCCTTCCTAAATCCCCCACCATTAAAAAAAACTGTTGTAAGTTTAGAATGCAAATTCTGTGTATCCAGTCATGAAGTATTTTTTAAAATGTAATTTAAGAGTTAAGGCCACTGTCCTTGTGAGTTTTTTTTTTTTTTGAAAATATTTATTTTGTTTAAATGCAGCCAGGAGCTCTATATTTGACTGTTAGTATCCATATCAGAATGCTCTATAAAACTTAGGGGTCATCTTGTCAGTTGTTAGCCTACACAGGAATATTAAGGCTTTTAAATTAAAATAAGTATAGAGTTTTCAAAAATTAGATTGGGACTTTTTTCAGCTTAGAATTTACATTGTGTGGGAGGCGCGGTGGCTCAGGCCTGTGGTCCTGGTGCATGAGAATTTGCACTATGTATTTTCTGAGTTTTTTTTTTTTTCTTTTTTGAGCGGTTGTTAGACATTTGGTGGTACTTTGAGACCCTTAATTTAGGCCATCTTCCTTTAGACTGCCTCAGATTTAAGCTGCCTTTCAATTTAAAATCTTATATAGGATTTGCCATTGAAGTAATTTAGTATTAATTTAAATTAAATTAATTTTAAATTAGTAATTAGCAAACAGAAAGTAAATATGGAAGAAATCGTTTTTAATTATGCCCAGACAAAATAGTGATGCACATTACTCCAAGTGCAGAGGGAGAAATTACTTCACCTTGCCTTTATACTTGTAAAACTTTGAAAAATGTGTTTCTGAAGGGATGAAGTTGGAGAATCATAATTAGAAAGAGTGAGACTACTCAGAAATAAATTACAAAACTGCACTGACAAAATGAGATGAACACACATTTGAATTTTTTAAAGTTTTAACAGTTTACATAGATTCATCTTTAATTCAATACTAGTGATGGTTGGGCTTTTGAGATTATTATGAACATTTTAAAGTGATACTAAAATATAACTTAAACATTAGAAATTTATCTTTTCATTTTGACTTGAAGAGTAGACAATTAGAGCTGGAAGGAACAAAATAGGTTTAATGGTCCTTTGACTCAGTTTACAGATAAGGAATCTGAAATCAGCAGAGGTAGCTTGCCGGGCCACACAGCTAGACAGTACACAGTGAGAACCAGCCCTATCCTAGCTTCCAGGCCATAATGCTTCCTCTGCGAGCTGCTGCTACATGCCAAAAACTGTGAAACGTGGATATTTCTTTTTCTGCAGTTTCCCTCTAAATCCAAAAGTTTGGTATATAAATTCAGTTAAACTTAAAAGATCATTCCAAAATGTTCTTACATATTTTTAAAAATCAAGTTAACTTGAAAAATGTTTTGTTTGGAGGACAGTCGTTTTGCTTAATGATTCTGAAATGAGAGATCTTCCTGGGTTTTATTAAATATCAGCTTTGTGTTATTGCCTGTTCCTTGTGAAAATCACACAGCTAAAGAAACATTCATGGGGGAGGACATTTGCTGGTATTAACATCAAAAACAAAGTGTCTTGAAAACACTGACCTTTAAGAATTATTGGGAGATTTTTTGAAGTAATTCATAGGAGTCTAAGAGCTACCAAATGTTAACTATTTGAAAAAATTGATATCATATTAGAACACTTAAAATTTACAGAAGTTAATAAAAAATCATATTTTTATAGATTAATGCTTGAAAGCGTTCCACTCATTGGCTAATTTTGAGGACCATTTCAATTATGCATATGCACATATATTTTGATTAGGGTATGTATTGCATGGGTGAGAAAAATGACATGGAATGGCCCTCCACGGCAAATATGCACAGTGAACTTCCTTACTGTTGGTCAACATAAATGTTATAGAATGATATATGTTTTAAAATTCGGTTTATTTTATATGATATGTGGTTTCTATTAAACCCACTATACTTAAGATAATTTCAAAATAGATGCTTGGGTCATGTCATTTAATTAATTTGGATGTAGCTTTTTTACTCGGTGTATTATCTAGAGGGATTTCTCCTTTAAGCTGAAGCTCCAAATTCTTATCTGAGATGCTTTTATTAAAAAATAAATAAATAAAATGGAGAAGGGCCAAATAAATATGAAGACCCTGAACTGGAAGTCAAGAACCAGAAAAAGGTAAAGATGTTCTAATTTGTCCAGAGAAGAGCGTCAGCAGGGCTGTCAAATACCTTATTCTGAAACGCAATGAAACCAACTGCTCAGGCTTATGTATATGCATGGAAAATGATGAATTGCCCCCTGCCCTCCTTTTTTACTTATTGATGTCACTGCTGTGGGTATATATGTTTTTTCATAAAAAGTTTTAAGCTAATGAGCACTTCTCAGCTCACGCTAAATAATTCCAAATATATCAATTAGCTTTGAGTTAAGAAACTAAATGCAAGGTTATACTGCCATTCATAGCGTGTCCTTGGATGTAGCATATAATCTAAAAGGACAGTTTTGCTTTTTCTTTTTAGCATTCAGTATGATAATCAGATAGTAAAAGCTCGCCAGTGCAGATTTCTGGTGCATGATATGATTTCTCACTGCATTCAGGAAAAGTAAGTGTTATAGCTGACTTTCTGGCTTATGTCCTCTGGAATTGCTTAATGAAGCAAGAGGAGGCCCTGACATTTTCATGGAGAACCTTGGAAAGCAGATCCGGGTGACCTTTTATAAAATGTTTATACACACTCTGGCAAAATAAGATGGTTCAGGTGAGTCATAGACGGAAGTGCTTGTATTAAAACAGTATGATGGGGAGGCTTTGTAAGATACCAGCTCAGTAAATTTCAGCTTTGGTGTCATTTTTCAGTACCACAGACAGCTCAGTGCACCAGGCAACAATTTTGCTCATTTTACTAATTACTTTTATACCTCACTACCAAAAATGAAATCACATTTTGGTCGTAATACTTATAAAACATCAGATTTAGTAGGAGTAATTTTTAGCTAAGGAGATGTTAGACTTTTTCAGGTGATATTGAACTTGTTTTCTATATCAGTAAAGCTAAAAAATAAATGAACACATAAATTTTAATAAATGCCTATGTATCATGACCTTATGACAAAAGAAAACATAATAGCGATTATTTTTATACAATTTGGAAAGGTCCCTTGATACTAAGTAAGTAGCCTTCCTACCTCAAGTCTCAAGGTCAAATTATAGGTAAAACAGAAGCATGCTTTTCAGTGACTTTTTTTTTTTTACCCCACCCCACAGTGGGGTTGGAGATGCATCTCTGATGGATAAAGTACAAAACGGAGTTCAACTATCCTTTAAGATCTTCAGCATCTGAAATTTTCAATGTAGCTTCCACTGCATCTTTTCAGCTTTAGTATACTATTATTTTTCTTATAGAGGTAATTTTAGATGAAAGAGTTGTTTAGTACTTTGAGGTAGGCAAACATAAGATTCTAAGCAGGGACAGAAAACCCCTTGGACTAGTGCCTGATCTTTCTGGTTCTCATGGGTCCTGGAAGAATGGCAGATGATATACTTTGAATTGGAAAACATTTTTATTTGTTTGTTTTTGTAATGTACAGCTGACTTTTGAACAACATGGGTGAACTGTGTGGATCCACTTATACACAGGTTTTTTTTTTTTCAGTAAATATAGTGGGCCCTCCATATCCATGGGTTCTGCATCAGCAAAAATACAGTATTCACTGGCTGTAAAACCCTCACGCAGATGGTTGACTTTTCATTTATGTGGGTTGCAAAGTGCTGAAAGACTTAAGTATACATGGATTTTGGTGTCTGTGGGATTCCTGGAACTAATCCCCTGTGGTTACCAAGGGACAACTGTAATTATATAATAAATAGCATTAGGAGAAGCAACAATGTTTGTCGTCTTTTATGATGGAATAACTCTTTTCATCATCTTTAGAGTTAGCTTTTCAGAGATGGCTCTATAGCTCTATAATCGGAAGAACAGTAATGAAAATTTCTCTTCATTCGTGCACCAAGGCCACAGAAAACAGGAAAGAGTGAGTGAGGGTGGGGGCCTCACCTGGACTAGTTGGAGAGGGGTGGTCCCTGTCTACTAGTAGGCTCTGTGGTTTGCTATGTGAAGGCTCAAATCTGAAGAAGAAAGAAAGAATGTTCCCTTTGCTACTTCTACAGAGAGCAAACAGGTGTTTGCAGACCATGCAGAAAATACTGCATATAGTTTACTATTTTTATTAATAAAATAACCAATACACATAATAAAAACAGTACAGCAGACTTTAGAATAAAAAGTGAAAGTCGCTTTCTCTCAGTCATGTTTCTCAGAGGTAACCACTTTTAAGTTTTATATATATACCTTCAGAATTTCAATACGGAATATTTAGGAATACACCCATACCTTGCTTATATTCTGTATTATATCTTGGAGGTTTATCCTCAGCAGCAGTAGGGACCTATTTCATTTTTTTTTTAGCAGGTACATGAGATCCTATTCAATGGATGTACTGTGGTTTACTTCACCAGCCCTGATCTGAGAGCTGATAGGCAAATTGGAGTTTTCTAAGTTTTTGCTGTTACAAGTAATATTAAAATGAACATCCTTATATATTTATTTTAATCTATTTAGAGTATATACATATGGTAAATTTTCAGCAGTGAGACCGCTGAATCAAAGGGAGTTTGCATTTTAAATGGAAAGGTATTGCCCACTAGTTCTCTAGAAAGGCCGTCAGAGTTTATGTCTCTGCTTTCCCACACGTTATTCCTCCACAGCATTGTCAACACTGGATGCTATAAAAAGATTTATTAAAGAAATCTAAAAAGTTTACCATTTTCTTGCAAAACATTTTTTGGTGACAAATTGTTTAAGGACAAAGCTCAAGGCCTCAGGCTTCTTTGCATCTATTTTGTAATATCAGTGCGTTATCTAATCTGCCAGTAAATGGAGTTATCAGAAGCAAATGTTTCCCAAGTTTTATTATCTCAGTTAAAAAAATTTGGAGGAGGTTGTTGAAGATGAAGGAAGCTAAAGAAGTAGAAGAAATTATCTTGGATTGGTCTTAAGTTTTCTGCTATGGTAGTTTCATGTACCTATGAGGTGGATAAAAATTACAGCAACAGGTTGAAGGTAAGACTCCAAAAGATAGTGAGGTAGAAAACTTGCCTGAATTCCTTTGTTGAGTGGTGTTCAGCTCAGTGACTGATGTCTATATTGCCAGCATCCTCTATATCAGAAGTAATGAGATGCTCAGTCCCTTTGACTTTGTGTATACACTGTAGTAACGAAATCACTCAGGACTAATTTTCTCCGCCTGCTTGTGTAAAGATCTCTGCATTATTAATGGGTGTAACGCTAAATAAAGCTATCCTGGTGTGTTTACAGAGCAGCATCACAAATGAATGAAGAGTGGAACTTTAGGTTTACCACAAATGGGTTTTCTAGAGTATCCAACCTGTTTCTGGGCCATGTTTTGTACAGTTCAGAGATAAGGGCACTGTGGGCTGTCATCCCAAACCACGTTTGGCAGGGAGCACCAAGGCAGCCTGCGATGATTTAACTTCAGAGAAGTTATATTCAGTTAGGATAGGAAGTGGTTTTGTGGGGTTGTTTTAGAGAGAATTTCTACTCATTAAGAAATAATATAATATTTGCTACTTTGGGAGTACATTTTCAACCTGAAACTCCTTAAGAATTCTATTTATAAAACTGGAAATCACATGGAGGGATCTTAATTATTATTGGGCCCAGTATCCCACCCAGCATGAGAATGTCCTTTATGTCATTGTTAATAAAAGTGAGTCACCCAGTTCCTGCTTAAACTCTTTTCCCAAGATTGGCAGTTCATACACGTACAAGGCTGTTTCATTCTTAGCTCTTATTTTTAGTAAGATTTTATGTTCAGGTGAAGTCTCATTTTATTTATTCCATATTCAGCATTTTAAAAGTTTTTGAGGTCTGCAAATGCAATGAGGAATAAGACAGGAGGGGCCCTTTCCTCTTGGAGCTGATATTCCAAGGAGGAGGGGTTAAAGAGAGACAAAAAATTAATAATAAACAAAATTTTTGGAAGTTGTGATAAATTCCCTAGAGGAGAGACAAAGGGCTGAGATAGAAAGTTGGGAGGCAACGGTTGCATACATCAGACAGGACCATCAAGGGAGGACTTTCTGAGAAAGTGACATTTAAACTGAGACATAAAGGGAAAGAAGTATCCAGTATTGCCAGAGTCTGGGAACTACCTGTGTGAAGGCCTTATGACCAGGAATTTACTGTGCTTAAGCAAATGAGAGCAAACCAGCATAGCATAGCATAGACCAAGCAGGAGCAGAATGGTACCAAACAGAATGGGAGGGGATAAAGGGGCCTGATTTTCAAGGACTTGAGACCATTGTAAGGATTTATGGATTCCGCCCCCCACCCCCCCCACATGCAGTGGGAAAGTCAGTTAAGAGTTTAAAGCAGGCAAGGCTCATGATCCAGCTGAATGATTAAGCAGGCCTTATTTTGATGCTGTGAGAATTGGTCTGGATACTATTAGGTAGTTGTTGGCAAGCTGTTTCATAGAGAGAGATGATGCTCACCTGGCTTAATAGCATTCTTGCTTGTAGCAGCCATAGAGATGAGGAGAAGTGGGCTGATTGGAGGTAGAACAGACTTACCAGTGGATAGAATGTGGCAGGTAAGGGCAAGGGCCAATACAAAGATGATTGATGGGGTTCTGGTTGGAGCAACTGAGTGTGTTGTACTGAGAAGGGAAGACTCAAATTGAGGAGCAGGGTGTAGAATCAGGAATTTCTTTTAGCATAATATATTTGAAATTATGCTGATTGTATATGAGAGTCTGGAGTACAGAGGAAGTCTGTACCGGATATTTAAATTTGGGAGTTATCAGCACAGAGACTATTTAAACCCACAGGAATTGATGAAATCACTGAGAGAGAATAGAAAAATGAGAAGGTTGAGAGTTGATCATTCTCTGACATCTAGAGGTTGAGTAAAGTAAGAAGTAGAAAAAAGAGACAAGAATGAATTGTCCCTGAGGTGAAGGAGTCTAAGAGATAGGAGTGTTTTAAGGAGGACATAGCACTCTATATTGAATGCTACCAAGGTCTCTTAACATGGGGTAGGGAAGTGCTTTTTGGATTTGGAAAATTGAAGGTCATTGCTGACCTTGATGAGCCGTTTCTGTGGAGTGGTAGAGACAGAAACAGACTGTAAGTTTTAGCATAAAAGAATAAGTTCATTTCCCTTTTCACAGGATCACAGAACAAACATTTTAACATTAGATCCATTTAAATGCCCTCCTAGTTAAATAGTCCAATTTCTTTGAATATTCCTTCTCAGACATTGAATGTCCCTGATCACATCCTTCTGGACTTACTCAGTTATGTTGAATTTCCTCTTCAAATGAGAAAGTCAGAAACATACCCAGCACTTTCAGATAGGATCTTCCAGTGGGGCTGTTACCTCTCTTCATCAAAAATGCTATATTATGCCGACTCTTATTAGTCTAAAATGGTCATTGCTTCACAGAAATTTGCCCAGTGACACGTAAAATTGTTATTGAACTAAATGCTCAGCTTTACGTTTACTAACCCTTTTAAATAGCATCTTGATTTCAGATCAGCATATCAGCCTGTCAGAATTGTTTGAATCATAATGCTAATGTTTATTTGACAAAAACTTGTTTAGGTTTGGAAAATCCTGTGTGTGGATGATCTATGGAATTGGCAAGACTCCAGCGTTTAAATTGGTGCTAGATTCTGTTCCAGAAACGTGGTCGATATTGGTGGTTCTTACTTGGTTTGGATACCTGTCGTTGACACATTTGACTCTTCTTTCCTAGTTTTGTGCTAGCTGTGAGTTTGAAAAGTGAACCTTTGGACAAGCCAAGGTCAGAGTTTAGAAGTAGGCCCTTTTTGTTGTTGAGCCATCTGCTCATCCATGATGTTTGAACTCTATGAACTCTATTAGCCACCTCACATTTCTCTAGTTTGTGTACAAGAATTTTATGAGGACTTATTAAAACCTTATTAAAATCCACATTTTCTGTGTTTACTGCAGTGTCAGGATCTTTCAGTCTATTAGTGATATCCAAGAAGGAAATAAGACTGATTTGCTTGTAATTTTAGTATATAATATAAGCTTTATGACCTAATCCCTTTACTCTTAAAAATTTTATTTTTTCCCTTCAAATTATAAAATTAATAACTATTCATATTAGAAAATTTGTGAAACATAGGAAAATATGAAAAGTAGTATAAATTAGCCTAATCTTACCACCCAGTGATGACTATTATTTATGTTACCATGTATTTATATAAAGTATATGGACATGCTATTTGATATGTTGTTGTATAAGGAAATTTTATATTCTCTTCATGTAACTTTTTATTGTTTTTCCTCATGTTTAAACATTCTTAATATTGTAGATGCAAGTTTTCTTTCATTATGTAGATATAATCAATTTTATTATTTTCCCTATTTTGGACACTTAAAAATTAGAAATAACATATTTTAAACATTTTTTATAACAAATACCCTTGCACATTAACTTTTGTGAGCATCTCTGGTGATTTCCTAAGGATAAACTGCCAAGAGAGAAATTACTGAATTAAAGGGTATTATTTAAGACAACTGATAGCTTGTAAAATTATTCTTCCAAAAGTTTTTATCAGTCCTTTTATTTTTTAAATGCTTTCAAACCACTTTATTAAATGTGGTTTATTGAACTGATGTGGCGAATTCTGCAGTATCTAGGTCCAGTGTGCCAGGTTCATTGAGTACCGTGCTGTGTAAATCTGGCAATTTGCTTCCCTGTGGTCTCCTCTACCTTCCTAATTCTTCATGATCTTGGTTTTGAAATACTGGCTAAAAAGGCTTCTAAAAGGGTATCCCTTTTGAATAGTTAAAAACAATTATATAGAAACAGTGGGAAAGCAATATTGGAAAATAACTGTCTCCAAATACTCCCAATTGTTTTCATTATGGGAAGCTTTAAAAGTCATGATTTCTGACAATTTTCTCTCTAAACTTTCCTGCTGAGCAGAGCAATAGGACTCTCCTTTGTGTTGACTGTTTTTACAACATAGTCTTGTGGCTTGGTGCATTCATTCCCAGCTCTGCCACTAATCAGCTGTGTGACCTTGGACAGGTTACTTAATCTCTCTGAACTTCAATTTTCTTGTCTGTAAAATGGGGAATATAGAGTACCTCTCTCATGGGGTTATTATGAAGATTATATATATATATATATATATATATATATAATTACTTGGAACACTGCCTGGCATGTGGTAAGGGCTATTTACATGTCAGCTCTTGGTTATTGTTCACTATTTTGGAGTTTGTTGGGGTGGAAGGGGAGGAATTGGAGCTCAGCTTCTCTGGGCTTTAGAAAACTGTGATTTTTTTTTTTCCTTATGAAACTTATGAGAGAGAACAGGAAAAAAAAAGTGGCCATTCAAGCAGTCTTTATTAGTTTATTAACACTTAATCTAGGGTGTGTGTGCAAGCACATGCATATTTTTAAATGAAAGCATTTGCTGTCTATTAAGGACAGCCATTTGTTTTTTTAAACAGATTTAGTTCTGAATCTTCCTGTGAGCAGGTTTGACTATCTTAGGAGAGAAGTGATAATTTTGTCTGTTAGGTTTTGGATCTGTAGTGATTGTTCAGGTACTATGATGTTAGGCTGACAGTTTGCACCAAAATGGCCATTTTCCACATAAACTTAACATGGATGTGGCTTCATCCTGGAATCAAGGCCCTTTCTATGTTACATTAACTCCTTCAGGCATCACAGCTGACTGCCTCTCCTCACCACTAATTAGGACCCTGGTGACTTAAAAGAGTTAAGTGAAGCACTCCTAAAAGTAAGCAAGGGGAATAATTTGGATGATGGAAAATTCTGGTATTAAACTCCTGCTGAAAGGATAAGAGGTAGTAAACAGCCTAAGGCATACATGTAAATGACTGTAGTTGGCAGTATTTCTGTCTGTATTCTTTGTAGGTCTACAGGATATTTAAATAAAAGGTGCTTTTTTCTTTTTCTGGACTGGGTTTATTTCTGGTGAGAGTTTTGTTTTCTTTGCTATACTAAACCACAGTGCTTGGAGTACAGTGGTCTGAAAGAACTGGGAAGAATTTCTGTGTGTAAATATGACAAGTAACATCTCAAAATATTCTGGGTACAGGGATTGTTTTGCTTTTTTATCAGGGAGCTTGTATCTTTTCTGTTTTATTTCAAATAATCATTAATTGAATCTACATTCTGTCCGTCCTTTGTTTAGAATAAGGTGTTATTGTTAAGTGAGTTTTGGACTTTGCTTTTTGAATTTATAGGACACATTGGGATTATACATTGTAAACTTGGAATGAATTATGTAGACCATTCTAACAACTGATATTCTACATCAATAATGTGTCCTTTGCTTTCTTTAATATTCTGGGCATTTTTGCCTGATTATGTAGCTATCTGTAGTGATTATCTCGTTTTAAGATGGGATTGTTTCCAGGTAATTTGACCACTGTGACTTTATTGTCTAGTTACTGAGTTAGTCGTCTTCTGTCAGGAAGCTTTCGTTTTCCAGGGGAAATTCTATGCAATATTTGCATATTAGTTTTGACAAAGACGTACTGATTTTTCAGGAGAAAGCATAAAATACTATAGTATGCTTATCATGCTTTTCACCTTGGACAGTACTTTTCTTAGAATAGTGTCTGCAGTCACAAGGTTAAAAATTGCATGGGTGCTATTTCATGAAGTGTTTAATTTTTTACTGTGTGGCTAAGGGAAACTATGCCCTAGCTTTGGATAGTAGAGTATTTAAGAAATTGATAGTAGAGTGTTTAAGAAATTAAAACATAATAATGAGGCTGAGTATTGAAGTTGTATGCATATAATGTGACATAAAAGTGATGGCTGTGGGATGTATAATAGTAATCTCATGCTTTTTCAAAGATACATCTAATACTTTTAGGTAGGTACCAAAGCAAAGGTATTGACTGAAAACTTCGTTTTATTTATGTGGAATTAGCTATGAAGTTTTAAGACTTAAAGGTCTTAGGTTTTAGAAACTTGCTGTAAGTCAATTTTCATAAAGGTAAATCATCTCTCACTTGGAAAAAGTCATGTCAGTTTGTCTCTTGAGGTGAGAATACCTGAAGATATATTTATTTAGTTATACATGTCATTGGTTTAAAACCTTTAGCTTACTGCTTGAACCTCTTGGTAATGTTGCAAATTTTAATACTGTTGTTGAAAAATATTTTGAGTTAGAATTTTACTTCATCAGTAGTATTTTAGTCAAGAATTTACTAGTTGTTCTTATTTGTCAGCATCAAAGAGGATATTTGATGAAAACGAGTTTGAGCAGGCTTCTACAATTTAAGCATGGGTGATACAAAGAGAAATCTCCAATATGCTTATTATTATTATTTTGCAAAAAGAAAGAAACAACACAATTCAGGGATGAAAACTATTTTTTAAAACTATTTTTGATTTTGTATTCACTGGCTCTTGTGGAGTTTTTATATCATTTAAAAAAAAGACTCACAGTGTGTATATATATATATATATTTTTTTCCTTTAGCATATCTATTTCACACAATCTCTTTTAACCTTTTTGACAACTATACCTATTTTTCAGTTGTTAAGTTTTGACCACGTTCTGCTTCTCATCTCCCAATGTGTCCTTTGGATGTTTCTTACACTGGGGAATGAAGATCCAGCCCACTCACTGTCATGTTCACTGTCTCAGTCTGATGCTGTGTGTACAGATTGCTTCAGTGGCAGCTATTTAGGAATAATGTATCCATCAAATGTGTCTTATACAAGTAGCCACAGAAGGAAAGGGGACATGTGTTTAGAACTTAGTCCCTCAAGCCCATGTCAGAACATCCTTCCTGCACAGAGACCACACGGAACACTCAGTGGGCCTGCATCTGCTCTGCAGCATTTACCCAGAAGCAAGAGGTCTCCTCTGCACTAGTGTGCAAGAACACAGGTGGCTGCAGCAAGGTGATCAGTGTGATGGAGGGTGAGCAGAAGCCTCACCTTCAAAACTCCAATTATGACATGCTGCCATATGGGAACACAATTCAGCAAATGAAAAGCAATAGGATAGGGAGGCTGATGGTGAGAAAAGATAGGCTCAGATGCCCTTGCGACATATGCTGTAGCTGCATTTGCAGGCTGAATGCAAATTTTCATTAATTTGCTCACATTTCCTCTCTCCTCTTTTGTGTGAATGATGACCTGTACATTCAGTGGGGTCCAAGCTATTGATGATTTTTAATCTTTTTCTTAAACACAATGGGGGAAATTACAATGAAGTGTTACAAGTGTACTTTTCCTTACCGAGGAGATAAAGTGAACAGGTTTTAAAATCATCTCATTGGCCAGCCATGGTGACTTATACCTGTAATCTCAATGCTTTGGGAGGCTGAGGAGAGAGGATTGCTTGAAGGAAGCCAGGAATTGGAGACCAGCCTGGGCAACATAGCAAGACCCCATCTGTGCAAAAATAAATAAATGAAACACTTAGCTGGGCGTGGTGGTGCGTGCCTGTAGTCCTAGCTACTTGGGAAGATGGCTTGAGCCCAGGAGTGAAGACTGCAGTGAATTATGATTGTACTACCACCCTCTAGCCTGGGCAGCAGAGTGAGCCCCTGTCTCTTAAAAAAATAAAATAAAAATAAATTATCTCATTGACTTTATTTTAAATTTGCCTAATGGATCCTTTTGAGGAGCAGCTCTTACTACCCAGTGCTCACTGAGTCCACCACTGGCTGTGTGTACATAACCTCTCCCTTTTTTGGCCTCCCCAGACTTGTTTTCATTTAGGAATATTCCTGGGAACATCTGCTGTGTTTTGAGAATACCAGCCACGCCAGGATTCCCACTCTGCCTCTGATCCTAAGGGACATATTGAGGATCCCTGATGCTCTCTAATCCCCCTATGTGCATCATTATGATTGGAGGGTGGAAAAATAAGCATAAGCGTAACATTTTCCAGTCATGTTGGATGGTGTCTGTTGCTTGTACTCGTGTTTATGTTGAATGATAAAAGCTTGTGAAAAGCAGAAGAGCTGCTGCTTGAATGAAGGTGATAGATGCCACCTGGCTGGGCCTGTCACTGTCCAGCAGGGTGTGGGTGGCAGCACAGAGTGTAGACCCCAAGAGGACACTGTAAGGGAAGAAGCCCGAGGGACGCCTTCTATCTAGACAGACATTTGTGCCTCTGGAAAGCAGCCCAGATGCCAGTGAAGAACTTTGGCTCTGGATCCAGACAGATTTGAGTTAGAACTCAGTTTTACTCTGTGTGACCATAAGAAGACAGTATTACCCTTCCCAGGCTCATTTTTTCATCTGTAAAATGGAAATGATCATTGGCAAACTGCAGCCCATGGGCCAAATCCGCCCCCTGAACAAATCTGGCCTACGTGTTTGTATGTAAAAAAACTTTTATTGGAACACAGCCACGCCCACTTGTTCAGGTATTGTATATTGCCGCTTTTGTGCTACGATGGCAGAGTTGAGTAGTTGCAACAGAGGCCATGTGGCTGGCAAAATGAAAAATATTTGCTTTCTGGTCCTTTACAGAAAAAGTTTGCTAGCCCCTGAGTTAGAGAAGAGGATGGTCAGCAAAGGCAAGAAGAAACATGGCTGAAAGTGTTTGTTCTATCTTTGCATCAAAAGCTATTTTATTCGCTCTGATTTTTACTAAGGAAAGTGTGTGGTGGGCAGAGATTCAAGTAGATGCCGATTGGGAAGTGCAGATTTTTGTAGGTGCAAGGCTTTCTGCTATGGCCCCTATCTCAGGCTTCTGTGTAGGAGTTTGTACCCCTGGGATTGATGTGGAATTGTGTGTTGAATTAGATTTACATCGTCACATGCAAGTGAAATGGCCGTAGTTGAAACTTCTGGTGCCTTGGGGTTGGGAGTCATTTTTGGGAGGGGCAGTATGGGCAGTATGTTTGACCCATGGTGCTGCATAACTTAGTGTCAGCATCTCATTGAGCTAGGCATCTCATTGTGGCTTATAATGTTCTGTGACACTGTCGGTGTGGCTTGCCTCAATCATGAAGTGAGACTCATTTGTTTTATGTTGTGAAGAAAGTATTTTATAGCTGACTGTTCTCTAACTCTGTATTTTGCCCTAAGAAGGCCACACATTAAGGTGGGAAGCAGTAAAGAGTGTTTGTTATTTTCTTTTTGTCTGAGGTTCTGGCAGCATGTATAATTTATTAATTTGCTTATTGCTGTTTCTAGTGATTAAAGTTATATTTCATGCAAATAATCTTCTCCATTCTGAGCTGCCTACTGGCAACTCCCCTTGGAAGCCCCTCAGGGCCGCAGCTCAGCACCTCCCAGCCTTGTCATTCCTCTTAGACCTCTTAGTGCTTGTCATTCCTCTTAGACCTCCTAGTGGTAGCTGACATTTGCTGTGTTAGAGAAGGGCACCACTGTCCACCTGGGGCCCCAGGGAGGACCCTCGCCATCCGTTTTCTTCTGCCCATCTCCCCACACGCTTGCAAGAGTCCTCAGGATACTATGGCCACTCCCTCCTTAGTGTCCTTGGCATTACCTTTGCTCTCTGCTGACATTCTTGTGCCTTCATTCTGATTTCCAAACTTATTGACTCTTCCCGGGTCCTCCTACAATCTCTTTTATGAATATACTTACTGAATATTTTATAAATATTATATAACATATTATATATTTATAGAATATATTATATAACATATTATATATTTATAGAATATATTATATAACATATTATATATTTATAGAATATATTATATAGCTTATATATTATATAGCATATTAATATTTTATAAATATATAGCATAATTATATTGTGACAGTATAATGAATAACATAATATATACCATCTATATTATATTTAAAGTGTAAAAATATGTAAGTATAGAAAATTAATGTGTTATACATGTCATTTACATAATTTATTTTTTAATTTATATCATTTTATTTTTAGTTTAGACTTAGTATTTTTTTTAACTCACTTATTTTAGTCCCATCTTAAGCAACAGTTTCCATGAGATTATGGGTTGTAGTACAAATTACCTGTGTTTTCTAATACACAATACAGTAAAAGTGTCAATAAACAACAGGCAGCCTGGACTCATCCCAAGGAACATGGAAAACTCCTTTTGGGAATTTCTGTGTCAATTGTTGCCGTTTTCTTCTAACGTGGATTAATGTAGTCTCCTGCTTCCCTCCCCCTGCTTCTTTCTGGTGGTCCATCTCTGCTGTTGCAGGAATGTCTGCCCCAAACACAAACATGGTGCTGTCACAACAATTCTAAAATAATGCCCTGGCTCTCTCTCATTTCATGGTGACAGTCTGTAATGTAGATTCCTGCAGTTCAATACAGAGCTACAGAGCATCAAAGAGAAAGGGATCGTGATTCAATTCCAGGTTTTCCTAACTTCTTATCAGTGATTTCCCACAACCTTTTAATAGGTGTGAGCTTCAGTTTGTCATCTGGAAAATGGGGTAATAAGGCCCATCTCATGAGCTACTGTGAGAATTCTACTATACTTAGCCCAGTGCTAGACACATAATAATCACACAAACGGTAACATTAGTATTTTCATTATTGTATTCATCATTAATCATGACCTCTGTGATCCTTAGTTTCTCATATGTGACTGGGGATGAGGCATGATGAGGTTTTTGTTAGGATTGCATGAGCGGTTTGGGGGGCAGTTAGGGTGGGAGAGAGTAGTGAAATGCCTGGTAGGACATGTGGCCTTTGGGGTTCGCTAATGCAGGCCATTATTACAGTAGCACTTATCAGACTCTGTCTCTCAGTTGAGAGGGCAGCTCCCTGGGGGCAGGCATCATGTTTGATTCTGCTGGACATTCTCAGGGCTGAGCAGCCTAGTGAACAGACCTGAAGTGGATAAATCCAGGGTTCTCACATCTTGTGCGTCATGGCCATTTAAATAGTCACTGTGTTTTCATCTGTGGTGTGGGGGCAGCCCTCCTTGTTCCTTCTTCTTGGTTCACGAAAAGCTAATTAAGAATGTGGATAAAATAACGTATCTTAGAGGAGGTGGTATGGCAATCTAATAAGCTAATAATAGTCTAATGAATGTGCTTTTTCTTAGCATAAAGTTTTTCTGCTCTTTTTCTGCCATAATGTTCTGTATCACTAAAGAAATTTAGCTTTTAACACTAGTTGTGTTGTCTGACTTTAAATTATTAAAGTAGATAATGAAATGGCTGGCAGTACAGTCAGAGATCATTGGTTGAAATCGTTGCAGGGCATTTGTTTCTATTTTTTATAGCTGTATTGAAAGAGACAGATTTTGTAGTCTGGTTGTAAGACTTGGTTGAAAGAAATACAAAAACAAATGTGTCTAGATGCAGTGGTGCTATGCTTACAATGCAGTGGTAATTTTAGGAGAGCCATGAGAATCTAAGGGCTCTAATAAGTGACAGATTAGCTTTAGATATCTCACTGGTATAATAAGACACAGAGACTCTTCTTTGGGCCCGCTTGTGTCCCTCCAAGAGGATCACAGCGTGTCCTACTGTGATCGTCCTCTTCTAATTCTTGATTTTACAAAATACCCTTGGATTTTTCAGCTTATCTCTAACATCACCTCCTCTGTGAAGCCTTCTCATTATTTCAGACGTTTTATTCTCTTCCTTTCCTGTTCTCTCCTGTATATGTTTCCTATATTTTAATCATGGATCAGAAATAGGCTTTGAAAATGGTTGCACAGAGGATAGTAACATAGAAGACCTGGCATATGTTTTCTTTTTGTTTACCATTACTATTCTGCAGTGCAATCCTTGCATTCAAGAGCTGTTAAAACGGGATTTCCAGCTTTATCAGTTAGTCTTAAAAGTGACCATCCCTGGCATCCATCGTCTCTAACTCCCGGCAGTGTCACTTCTTTCCTTTCTGTGATATACAGCCATTGGAGAGGTTTACTAAATAAAGTAAATTTTTGTCTGTAGTGGATATTCCCCAGCCTGAACTTGAGTCCTAATTGTTCGATGTGTATATATCTTTGTGAGGTTATTTCTTCTCTTGGGAAAATAGTTACTCTCTAGTCTCGTGTTTACTCATATATTGGCGTTTACGTTTTGTGTGCCATGTGATTACATTAGGAGATGCAAGTAACTCTGCTTTGAAGCACTAGACATAGATGGTCTCTTTCTGTGGGTGTTGGAGACAGAGAAAGAATGCTAATGGAGAAAAGCCACCCAAGACAATACTACTTTTCCTTTCAGGAGTCAGTAGTCCTCTTGTCTTAGGAGAGACTTTTATTCCATTTTCCCATTTGTGCCACAAAATAAACTTTCTACCACAAAACAAATGGATGGATGGCATCTGCTCTCACAACTCCAGTCATATGCCCAACCCTGGAAATTGGCCACTCCAAGGATTAGCAGCTTGCTTCAGTTAAATCCGAGTGATTGGGCCTGTCTGCTCATGTTCAGAATTTCTGTCTGGGTTGTTGGTGTTTAATATCACGCCTAGTTTACAAAATTGTTTCAGTGAACTTTTTATCAATGTGTGAACCGCCCTGAGTATAGCAGATGAAGTTAATAGAACAAATTAGTATCTTAGTTAATATGTGTCAATTAAAAATCAATCAATCTAAAGCCTCAAGGGAGGGGGGTGCAAATGAGGAGCTAAAAAAAGTGTTTTCTAGCTTGCCCAGGTACTGAGCTATGATAACTTAACCATTCTGTGACCTTTAGTAGAAGAACTGTTTAGCTGGGTTTTGTGCAGTTACCTGAAGGGTTTGCATAAGTTTTTCTTAGTTTAAGTCCGCTGTTTCCAAATTTGACCTTCCTCCCGACAGTGTAGTCTGTGTGCGTAGACCCTGTACTTTCTTATTGCTCTCTCATTCATATAGTATTTGGTGATTCTCTCAAATATTAGATGTGACTGTACAGGTAACAAGAGGAAAGTGATATTCCTCAAGGAATACGCTAAAAGATTGATTGCCTGGGTGTGAATATGGTCTTAGAGGGGAAGGTGAGGCAAAGGGAAGATACTAGAAGACATACTAAGCCCCACTAAATGCTTGTTTTTTTTTTTTGTTTGTTTGTTGTTTTTTTTTTTGTTTTTTTTGAGGCAGTCTTGCTTTGTCACCCAGGCTGGAGTGCAGTGGTGTGATCTCGGCCCACTGCAACCTCCGCCTCCTGGATTTAAGCAATTCTCCTGCCTCCGCTTCCCAAGTAGCTGGGATTACAGGCGCGCGCAGCCATGCTGGCTAATTTTTGTATTTTTAGTAGGGACAGGGTTTTGCCATGTTGGCCAGGCTGGTCTTGAACTCCTGACCTCAAGTGATCTGCCCACCTCAGCCTCCCAAAGTGCTGGGATTACAGGCATGAGCCACCATGCCTGGCCCACTTAATGCTTTTAAATGCATGTGGCACAGGAACAAAGGCCACCAACATGACTAATGAGGAAAATTGTGATGCAGTATAAGAGAAGTCAGGACGTGTTTGCTTCATGCTTTATGGCTATTTTTTAGAAAGCTAAAATAACTAATATGTATCACAATAACTAATATGTATCATGTTACTGAGAACAAGCACTATGCTAGGTACATTATACACATTGTCTCATTTCATCTACATTGTAGTTCTTATTCAGCCAGTGAGTAGTGAAGTTGAGAATCAAATTCAAATCTGTGACTTCAAAGGTTCTTTTCTTTTCTTTTTGCAGTAGGGCCTTTACTGTTAGGTGTGATTTTATCTGGAATGTATGAGA
The DNA here is from genome assembly GCF_029289425.2 of Pan paniscus. Classification (NCBI taxonomy): domain Eukaryota; kingdom Metazoa; phylum Chordata; class Mammalia; order Primates; family Hominidae; genus Pan; species Pan paniscus. The sequence goes on from NC_073253.2 coordinate 109,641,640, forward strand.
AAAGTTGTACCACTTTTTTCTGTCAGTTGTAATCATAAAACAAAATAAATACCTCTTAAAAACTTATGATATTCAAACACTTGGTTTACTTTAATATAGTTGAGGGACATAGTTTCCTCTGAATTTTACATTATGTTACCTTCAATTCACCACAGTTGATTTAAGGAGACTTGTAGAACAATCTTTATCCATAATTAGTTGTTCCATGAAATATGTATTATTTATTCTTTTTGTCTCTAGGGGTTGTTCAGAAAGAGCTACAGTGATAGAATAGAAGCCAATACTCAATTACCCATGAAAGTGAAGTAGAGGATGGGAAAGAATGCTGATGACTGTAATAAAATCTCGATGTTATCTGAGTCTGTGCCATAAGTGTGCTTCACTCTGGGATTCCCATCTTTACCTTCTAATTCAAGACTGAGAGCATTTTCTTTGACATACTTCTCTAGAGTAGACACATATTCGACCAAATTAAGTGGCATGGTGCTCCAGGGAAAGATCTCTGGTAATCTTTATAAGAATATGAGGTACATTCTTCTAATTGCATACGACCAGTAGGTTTTTTCTCAGATGCCAGCCCCTATTAATTGGTTGTGACTGGCTGGAGCATACACAGTGCTAAGAGTGATTCTTTAGGCCACAGAAGGGCTGCACTGGAAAGGACCGGATTGATTCATCCAGTCTGCCATGACTGGAGAGGGAAGAGAGTGGGAGCCTACGTGACACACATTTGCCATCACTTTCTGCCACTTCTCTATGCAAATAAATTATGAGTCCTTAAGTAAAAAAGTTATTCAGTTTCAAAAATAATCATTAAGGAACTGGTCTTAATTATGTTTTTTTCTACATGTACAGATCTGTCCCTGTCTAAGAAAGTTTATTTTAATAAATGTGGGATGAATGTGGTGAGTTGAAATGCTCTATCTTATTAACATTAAAGGTATGCAGATGTGTTGCCCTATTTTGTTTCTGTTAAAATTAGTGAGTCTGAAGTGTTAATAAACTGTCAGGCCACCAATTTCTCTCTTTGCTGCCTGTATTTACTTCCTTCCTTCATTTCCTTCCATCTTCCTCTTTTTTCTCTTGCTTTCTTCCTTCCCTCCCTTTTGTTCTCTTTCTCTCCCTTTCTCTCTTCCTTCATAACAGCACAGAAGTTAGTCCCCAGCCACCAAACCTTAAATTTTTGTTGTACTGTTGCATGTTTGAAATTTACAAATACTTAATTTACATAACTGACATCAACCGTAGGCATCATCAATGCCTATAGTGTTGTGCACTGTGAAAGAAAAGCCAGATTCTTTCTTGTGGCATATAATGTTCTTTGTGATCTTACCTCTCCCATTCCTTCAGCTTCATTGTTTATTGACAGCATGCACACATGCACACACACACACACACACACACACACATTATTGGAATCATGTTGACTTGTTTGGAGAGCTAGAGCCAAAACTATGCCATTCTTTCTGCTTTCTGTGCCTTTTACCTAGAATATACCACTTTCACCCAGGTGCCTTTGGGCTCAGCACAGGTCTCCCTCTTCTGGCAAGCTTTTCATGACCGCAAAGGCTGACGTAGTTGTCCTTCTTCTGTATTAGTATCCCGTCATAATAGTAATACTAACGTAATGTATGATAAATAATGATGATGATGCACAACAGTGGGTAATTGTTCAGGTTTTTTTTTTTGCTAAGAGCCATACCTGGATTATCTTGTAATTATACAACTGTTTCTTAAAGTAGGTATTAAGGCCGGGCGCGGTGGTTCACACCTGTAATCCCAACACTTTGGGAGGCCGAGGCGGGCGGATCATGAGGTCAGGAAATCGAGACCAGCCTGGCTAACATGGTGAAACCCCGTCTCTATTAAAAAAAAATACAAAAAATTAGCTGGGCATGGTGGCGGGCACTTGTAGTCCCAGCTACTTGGGAGGCTGAGGCAGAAGAATGGCGTGAACCCAGGAGACAGAGCTTGCGGTGAGCCGAGGTCGTGCCACTGCACTCCAGCCTGGGGTGACAGAGCGAGACTCTGTCTAAAAAAAAAAAAGTGAAGTATAGAGTGGTTAAGTGACTTGCTCAAAATCACACTGCTTGAGAGCAGTGGAATCTTTTCAAATGGAATAGTGATTGTGGATTTACACAGATTTTTCTCCCCTTGTATTGTGAGTTCTTAGACATTATGGACCATTTCATTGATTACTGTATCTCCACCAGAGGCTGGTATATGATATAAGCAGAAAAAAACAATTGTTCAATTAAATTTGATTGAATTCTTATTTATAATGGATATAACCAGTCTTTCTATCACTTCCCCAAAATTTGTTATGTAGAAATATATAGTAAAATGCCTTTCTTTTTAAAAATTTCCTTCAGATTTTTAATCTTATTTGCCAGTTTAAAAGTCATGCAGCCTCAAATACCACCTTTTTAGTAGTATCCTTAGGTTTGAATTTAATGTGATACAAAAATACAGAATTTAAAAATTCCCACCATCTGAAAGGTTGAGCCAAGATTTATTTCTCTCATTCTTACTCTATGTATTTGTAATATAAGCACCTATGGAGGAATATAAGGAGGGGCAAGGGATGCTGTAAGTTAAGGGAGTAGTTGACTAACATGTCAGCGAATACATTTTGTCTGCCTCTCAGAATTCTGAGAGATTTCAGTCTCTATTTACTATCCCGCATTTATCAACAAGGTTGGTGATTCTTCTTTTTGATGGAGAACGCTCCTTAAGACGTATGTAGATTTTTGCTTTCTACTGTCCTTACTTTCTTCATCCTACCTTTAGGATGCTGTACTTTTGTGTTAGGCCAGTTAGCAATCTTGAAATACTTCCTGGTTATGTGTCATTCCCTACAGCATTTAGGGTAGAAAGAAATGGAGCCTAACTTGTGTTGTAGAGAAAACCTAACTTCATTGTGGCCACTTGATTATTTTTTCTTTAATCAAGATACAGCATTGAAAAAGAATATTTGTCTGGTTCTGGATCCAAGTAATACAAATGGATAATCTTTATTAAAAATCATCAAAACCAGCTGTGACCAACAGGTCTTACCATGTGGGTATTCAGAGCTAGTCCCATGATTTGTGCTTAATCACTGGCATGGCTGCTTGTGACAAACTTGCCACTTAATGTCTATTTTGTCATGGTATTTTAAAATCAGGGAAGTAACTATTAATGTAACAACATATGGCAGCCATTACATGGTAAAGTAGAATGTTTTAAAAAGGAAGTTTTTGGAATTAAACACTGAGCTACAGCTTAGTGCATTTTTGCTTAACCTTGACTGTTATCAAACTGGGTTTAATGTGTTTCATAATACTGTATTCTAACTAAGTTTGAGAGCTTCAGTTAGAAAAAAATTTAAAAACTGCTAAAAAAAAATTCCCTGTGGTTTTTGTTCTTAGACTTTGGGCTCATGTATCACATGCTTCTGGCACGTGTTCCCAGTTGCTAAGGCTCTGAGCAGTTCAGCCCGAAGAATCATTCTGGTCGCTTTGTTCTTTTGTAGCTTCTTCATTGGTTTCAGCTCCAATAGAGCCTCTTTGTTGTACATAAGAAAGAACAGAAGAAAGGCTCTACATCCTGTAGCTCTGAGGGAGACTCAGAGACTAGACTCTCTGACATTTCAGAGATGTTCATTCTCAGAGGCTTTCTAGCTTTTTGCCAGTTGGCAGTAGAGGGCTTTGCTCTCCCCCTCTGCTCCCACTCAGATATTATTTATCATAGGAGAAAAAGAATATTACAGTTGAAATAGCCTTCATTTTCTTCCTAGTCTCTTTACCCGCCTTCTGTCTGTAGAGGCAGCTGCCATTCAGAAACTCATGCATATCCTTCCGTTCCATGCTCTTATGTGTTCACTAAATAGAATCGTATTTCTAAACAATATAGTATTTGCATTCTTTCAATTTCATAGATGCTATGCTGTACCTATTATTTTACAACTTGCTTTTTTGTACTCAACATAATGTTTTGGATGTATAGTTTGGTTCATTTACATTTTTATGGCAACTGTTATTTTTGTACTTATTTCTGACATTATTTTGGGTTCGTAATGTTTTCACTGCTTCTATCTTTCTCCTTTCTTTCCTTATTTTGGGTGATGTGAAATATTTAAACATTCATTTCTTTCTCTGGCATTTTAGATGTTATGCAATTTATATCCCCTCTTCTAGTGGTTACTCTTAAATTTTTAGCAAATATGTATATTTAACAGTGTTTAAGGTTGATCAGAATTTCTGTTTTTCTGTACAGTGTAACAATCTTTGGAGGCCTTCATTCTGATCTCCCTTCCTCCTTCCATCATACACTATTGATGTCCCGCATTTTATTCATACCTTGCTTTTTTGACTTTCTCCAAATTAATCATATGGTTATGTTGATAACTATAATTATATATGGTCAATTTGTGTTTAGACTTACTAGCATGGTTACTTGTTTCTTTCTTTAGCTCCTTCTTTCTGGTTTATGTTTACTTCTTGCTGCATGCAGAGCACTCCTTAGCAGTCACTTCTGTTCTCAATCTGTGTATGTCTCAAAATGTCTTTCACCCTTTCCCCCTGAGAAATAGTTAGTTCTGTATAGTCTTCTAGGCTGACCATCATTTTGTTTTAGTACTTTGAAGTTTACAGTGACTTATTCTGTATCAATTTTTTTTATTTTAACAATCTGGATAGGAATATTTCTAAAATTTAGACATAATTTAAATAATGATTTTACAGCCCTTCTGCATTTGAAAAGAGGATCAATTAAGTCCCAGAGAGTCTTTGTTGAGGTCAACACTGTTATTTGGAGCATGAGGCTTTGCATTGTGTTGTAATACAGTGATGTTCTCTGGTAATTGAGGTGTGCAAGAATGTTTGATTTTTCATTAGATGAGTTAAGACTGTTGGATTTTTTGAGACCTTGTATCTGCTTTTTAGTGGTGTGTGTATGTGTGTGCGTGTGTGAGTGTGTGTGTGTCTTTCCTCTCTGTCAATACTTGCTGCTGTACCTGATTTACTTAATGTAATAATTGTTTTCCTTTAAGCACCTGTTTTTTTCCCCATTGTATATGTTCGTTTCTCCTTTGCTGAAAACAAGGGCCTTAGATAACCAAACTGGTCAAGAATATATGGGTTCATTTGATGTTGTCATTGGCATTGTCTCTGTGTTCTTCCTGAAAAGATTTTATACCGGCTAAGTATGTGACAAGTCGCAGTATGCTTATTATGGACACAGGCTCTGAAGCCAGATTGCTTGGGTTCATATGCTAGCCCTGTATCATGTAACCCTGGCAAGTTCCTTAACCTCTAAGCCTCAGTTTTCTCTTCTCCAAGATGGAGATAATTATAGTATACACCTTCTAGAATTGCTTCATGTTTTATATGAGTTAATACACACAACAGGCTAGAACAGTACCTGGTCCTGTTAACATGTGGTTAGTTAAGCATACTTTAAAACAGCTTTCAAGTTTCATCCCAAATACCATGTGAACTGTGAGGTTCTATACAACTGAAGTTAAAAAAGTTTTCAGAATGAAAAATATCTAACTTGGAAAAAGACTAAACTAGGACGTAGTCTATTTCTGTTACCATGGGGCATTGAATGTAATGTCCAAGTTTATTTAAATATTTGCTTCTGCTGGAAAGCAGGAGGTCATCTAAGACCAGGGATGAAGATGTGACATTGGAGAAATCATATGTAAATTAGTGGGTAAGCATTTTTTTGCTTTATAAATATTGATTTGCTTCCAACTTTTCAGTACAGCCTGATGCCCCCATCAAATGATGTGAATGCTGGAAGACCTGAACTTTAGCTTCAGGTTTTTCAATAACTCACACTGTGACCATGACCAAATTCTTTCAATTGCCTGTGCTTTAATTGGACTCCTCTAAGGGCAAATGAGATAATAACTATGACCTAGCTTTTAGCCAGCTTTTTAAGTGCTTAAAATAACTAAGGTGATGCTAATACATTTTAGTAATGTAGCAATATTATTACTATAATGCTTCAAATGAAAATGTAGAGTTTTTATCATTTCAGATTAAACTTTTAGAATCAAACACGTTGGCTTATATTTAATTATTTCATGGTTTGAGGCCTTACCAGGCTTATTTTATTTATGATTGGTTCCCCATCTACTTGCAGAAATGATTTAATGATACATACCAAAATTTATAAACCATTACAATAAGTAAAAGACTGACCATGGAGGAACTTTGAATTTCTCATTTCATCTAACCTTTATTTTCATCATTTCCAGTAGCTACAATCAGTGATGTCAGTCTTTGTGTTCATCCCTTCTTATTCTACCTGAAGTTAGTTAAGGTTACATTTATTGGAGGCCAGATTTTGACACAGTGCTGAAGTGAACTATTATGAAAGAAAATAAGATTTGTTGAACACTATCCTTGTAGTCCTATGACCAGGCATCCTTAACAAATGATGAAACTGGAGCTCAAAAAGTTTAAGTAACTTTTCTGCAGTTACAGAGCTCATCAATTGTGGCATGTCGAAATCAACCCTAGATCTGCTTGACTCAATTCCAGAGTGCAAACACATAATCCATACACCACAGTGTTTTCTGTGATGTCAGTTCTGTTGAGAGAACCAAAAAGGGTAAAATGGTTACCTTAACAGAGAAGTTCAAAAGTGATTTTTAGAGGCAACTTGCATAAATTCCAAAGTAATGTGAATGTGAACATAATTGCATGATAATATATCAACATGCATGCATTGCCTTTTTTGGGACCACAGAAGGTGCGGGCCTGGTGGTAAGAAACATGTGAAAGGGGAGTAAGATTCTAATTAAGTCTTAAGAGCAGCATAACATGGATTTATTATACGTAACCTTAACTATCACTGCATCCTGGTGGATAATTCTAGGATTTTTGACCTATAGATAAAGCTCTTGCCTAAGTCAGGAGAAGACAATTTCAGAAACTCATTATTTTAGCAAATGACGAGAATACTTCTTTCAAAAATAGGTATAGCTGGAGTTTCTAGAGCTTTTCCCAATACTGACATTGCTCTAGATCTGTCTTTCCTTACCAATTTCCCTTCCTCCTCTTCCATGGCTAATTTTCCCATCTTTATATCGCAAATTATTATTTAATTCATCTACTTGTCCCTCTCTGAAGGTCCATGGAATGCTAATACTTATTCATTTGGTCACTTTTACTAGGGACAGCAGAGTGGGTGTTAATGCATACTAATCATGTAAGGTTGATATTATTTTTATTTTTTTTTGTAGCTGAAGAAACTGAAGTTTAGATAGATTAAATATATTGCCCCAAACCACTCAGCTAGTAAGTGGTCAAGCCAGAAATTAAATCCAAGCTTTTCCGGCTCCAAAATGTTGTGTGTGTGTGTTTCCTGTGAGTCACACTACCAGATATTCAGAGCAGTTGGTTGATATTTAAAAGGCATGAACAAAAGCCACCCACCCCAGAAATAACTCTACCACTCAATGGTTATTGTACTTTAAATTTCAATATTTGAGATGCATTTCTTCTGCATTGTTGGCTGCTCTCTCCATAAAGTGTTTTAAGTTAATAAATGTTATTTTTCTTTTATAAATCTTTACATAGCACATTAATGAATATTAAATTAAATGCAGGCATACTTTCAGCTGCTCAAGTAACAGAAAATCCACCTGATGGTGACTTTAACAAATGGGGTAGGTGGCTGCTGGTTCAGTGGCTTAAGATATCAGGGCTGGAATTACTGTGACTCTTTTGGTCTGTTTTTCATGGTCACAGGGTGGTTGCTGCAGATCCAAGTATCACCTCTATTTAGGGCTGGAGGAGGGGAAAGAAGAGGTCTATGTCAGCCATGTCTGTCTTTTTTTAATCTAAAAAAGCAAAGATATTCTGCTAAGTTCTCAAGCAACCGTTTGCTTATGATTTCAGATTGGAACTGCATCATGGCTACACATAACTGCAAAGGAGTCTGGGGAAATTGATATTTCTGTAGTGCAGATAGGCAAGAGAGAAGGATGGGAATACTATTGGGTTAGCCACTTGATAGTGTTGCCTACAACATATGATATGTGTTCATTTTATTATTAAAATGACTTTCTGAAACAGCAAATAACATTATCTCCATTTTTACAGAGAGCAGAAATAAGGTTAACAAAGTTTGAATGACTTCTCAAGGTCATGTAACAAGTTAGTAGCATATCTAGGATCTAAGCCTTAGTTTTCTTCGTTCCAGCAAGTTTTTTTCTTCATACTTTTCTCCTAGAGAGGAGTTGGCAATTCAGTGATTAATACTTAATTAGTTTCACATTCCTCCTCCTGGGTGGCCAGAGTGAACAGGGTTGCTGGAATGGGCATGAGACTTCGAGACAGAGGAAGGTTCCAGGATGGATGGTGAGGGAATGACAAGCATCAGCTTTGCTCGTTTCTTCTGAGTTTTGCTCAGGATTGGTGAATTCTGAACATAGCTTTTCAATTTTTTCCCTCCTGCAGTTCTGGGCTGAGGATCTTGGAGGAGATCTCAATGAGACCATTGAAAAGTCATCTCTCCCTTTCTGTTTGTCTTTTGACCTAGTCTGTGATGGGCACCTGTAGTCTCATTTCTTTGTTGACTGAATCCTAACAACACATTAATAAAGAAAACCTCATTATTTGGCTTTCTTCTGTAGTGTTTTTTGTGGGTTTTTTTTTTCTTCACTTTGTTACATCCAAATGCTAGTTTCTAAGGAAGGAGGCTTTTTTTTTGTTTTTTGTTTTTTTTAATGAATACATTTCTGTGCATTTTTGTTTGGGGCCATGATCCCAAAAATGTCCTGAAAATGATATTGGAAGTTCCTTGTCATGGGTTATGTGAAGCTTCTGGTGGGAAAAGCACCATATACTGTTCCATGATGGAGCCTCCTCTGACCTCCTCTGTATTTCCTCAGCATTTTCTTTGTTTCTCTGTTGTAGTACTTATCACAAGGAAACATTAAAATGTAAATTTAAATATAAATCTTTCATGTATATTGCTCTTCCGCATCAAACACTGAGAGGCTTTTTAATCCTTGTATCCACAGAACCTTACAAATAGAAGCATTCGGTAAGTGAATGAAAAAAAGAGAGCTTGGTTTTATTGAATATTTGGTTTAAAGGTTAACCAAGAAATCTTATTTATTTTTGTTCATGCTGTTGAAAACAGTTATGTAACGTAATGGCTCAAGGATTTGTCTTAGTAAGCAGAATATTTTAGATGTAAATTGGATTCAGTGTGTTTGGCTGTGTACACTGTCATTCAGAACGTCAGTGATTACTTTCTAGTTTTGAAGTTTTGTACATGTAGACTGTTTGTTAGGATTTATTTGGATGTCTAACAACCTCATTTATTCTCATTCTTCCCTCCTCTGTTTTTTAACCATAAAAACTGCTTTTAGTATTAACTAACTTATATTCATTTACTCACATCTCCAAAGTAAAAAAAAAAAGCATTAAATGTTATATAATTAAAAGTCTCCCATCCATTTCTAGTGCCCAGCCACTCAGTTCACCTTCCCTAAGTGACTTTTATCATTAATTTCTGGAGTATTCTTTCAGAGATACTTTATGCACATACAAATACAAATATACCATCTCCCCTTTAACAAATCTGCACAAATAATAGCGTATACTTTGCTTAAAAAAAAAACACCTCAGTACTTAACTTGATATCTCTTTTTAATAGCATAAAACACGTTTCTTCATCTTTTGTTTAATGGCATACTATTCATTTTATGGCCATTCATAATTCATTTAACCCGTTTCCCTACTAGATTATTTCATATTATTTCCAGTTTTTTGCTAATATACAAGCAATGCTGCAACAAATAATCATGTACATTCACTATTTTTCACTCTAGCAAATATATTGATATGACAGATTTTATTCTAAGGAAATTGAATTACATTATCAAAGAGAATGTATGCTTATAACCTGATAAATTGCTCTTCTCAGATTGTACCAATTTACACTTCTGCCTGAGATATGCGTGAGTACTGTTTCTTCATACATTCAATGGTATAACATGGTATAAAACTTTTACTGCCTATTCAATCTGACAGGTCAAAAAGTGATATCTCATTTTCTTCTTATGATTGAGGTTGGGCATTTGTTTCTATAAGTTTAAGAGCCATTTTCATCTCATTTTCCATGACCTAAGGCTTGTATCCTGCATTCATTTTTCTACTGTGCTGCTTGTCTCTTTCTTAATGTTTAAGAACTTTTATGTATTAGGGAGGTTAGTCCTTTGTGATAGGTGTTGTGAACGTTTTCCCATGGTTTGGTCTTTGTCTTTTTACTCTCTTTATTGTAGTTTTAGTTAATTGCAGAAAGCAAAAGTTTAATGAAGTCAAATGCATTAAATGCATTAAAAGATAAGATGCAGTATTTTATCTTAAGACTCTGGAGTTTGTGTCAAAAAGGCCTTCCTTTCTCCAAGGTTACGGCCAGGTTCTTACCTGATTTCTTTTAATATGCTAGTATTTTCATTTTCACATCTATGTCTTTCAAACACTTGTATGGGTATGAGGCATGGGTTTAACTTTGCTTTTCTCCAGGTGGTTACTTAGTTGTCTCCAAATCATTTTTCCATAAGCTATATTTTCCCCACTGATTGAGAGTCTACCTTTGTATTATTATGAAATTCTCAGTATATTGGGTCTATTTTAGACTTTCTGTTCTGTTCCATCAGGCTTTCAGTTATATTAAGTGCCAGTACCACCTGATTTTAATGATTAACTTATGTTTTAAAATTTATGTGGCTGCTTCTCCCTTGTTACTCTTCCTTTTCAGAATTTTCCTGGCTATTCTACTTACTTTCCTAACAAATACATGACTAAAATTATTTTTTTCAGTGTATAATTTTTAAGCCCCAGTTTTTTGCTGAGCAATGCCCTGGATTATTTTCTAGAAAGTAAACCCAAGATGTTTAATGAATTGTCCCCGACTCCAAGAGCTTGCAGTTACATTGCAGAGGAAAAGCACATGCAGAAGGTAGATAGGAGAAGGGTTCTGCAGCCGAGCTCCTTCTGGTGTACACAGGTTACCTCTTTGTGGGCAGGCCCCTCCTGCTAAACTCCAGCCCCTCTTCACTGATGGCTGGTCAGTGCTAACTAATCTGTGATGATGAGCTTGAAGTATATTACATTTGGTTATCTGAGCAAATACAAAACAGTCGCGCTGGAAAGTTTATGCTCATGGTGGGACATATTCTGAGGGCACATTCAGCATTATGCCTACAAGTTACTTTAGACCTCTGGCCAAGACTGTTAACCATCACCCTAGAATTAAGGTAGATTAAACTGTTCTTCTGACCAAAAATCTTTCATCTCTTAACAACCTCAGAATTGAAAATGAATATAGAAGAACTAAATAATATTAGTTCTTCTCATTACTTTAACTCACCTACAAGTGAGCTTAAAACAGATCATATATATTGTTAAGACTATATGGACTGTAATGAGAATAGTTCTATGGTTAGATTTTCATACTTGACAATGAATGAGTGTTGAATACCTGTGATGTTGAGAATGTTTTCATTTTCTTTATAGAATTGAGTGCATTAACATATCTCTCAACCTGGCAAATACCACTGGAGAGTTTTTAATTGACAGCACCTACCCTTGTCTCCTAGGACAGTTCTTTCCTTCCTGCTTCACTGCCTGCTGCTTTCCAGATCCTCTTATGTCCTGACCTTCCAAATGCCCTCCGCATTTGGGCTTCCTCTGGACTTGGCCTTGAGTACTGTTTTGTTCTCTTCACTTTGTCTAATTTTTCCTTTGATCTCATACAATTACCCAAATAACAGTTTTCTGAAATTTACTTCAGTAGTCCAGACTTCTCTTCTGAGTGACCTGCACTTGGCGTATATACTCAGATGTAAATGGCCAAAATGAAACCTTTTATTTCTTACATTCCTTGCCTCCCTCCAGCCCTTGGCCCTTTGTACCTAGGAAATGGCACCACCATCCACTGTGTTTCTCAGGGTAGAAACACAATAGCCATGTTTGCATCTTCTCTTTCTTTTATTGCTCCCACATCCAGCCCATCAGCAAGTTCTGACAAGATTTCTACTTTTGTTGTTGCTGTTGTTGTTTAGATGGTAGTCAGTATTTTATTATTTGGTGAATCAGGAGAAAGGGCTTTTGTTTTCTTAAGGGAGACTAGGAAAACTAATTAAGAGGGAGAAACCGAAAACATTACATAGGTGTTTTTCTGTGCCATACAGCATTTTTCTTTGTTGAAGAATTGAAAACTTTATGTGTGCCTCTATTAAATGGATATTTTTAAACTTTTATTTTGGTTCAAGGGTACATGTGCAGGTTTGTTATACAGATAAATTGTGTGTCGGGGGTTTTGGGTTATATCATGTATGTAATAAGCATATAAGCATAGTACCCAATAGGTAGTCTTTTTTTTTTTTTTTTTTGAGATGGAGTCTTGCTCTGTTGCCCAGGCTGGAGTGCGCTGGCGCGATCTCAACTCACTGCAACCTCTGCCTCCCAGGTTCAGGCGATTCCCTGCCTCAGCCTCCCGAGTAGCTGGGACTATAGGCACGCATCACCACACCTGGCTAATTTTTGTATTTTTTAGAGATGGGGTTTCATCATGTTGGCCAGGATGGTCTCGAACTCCTGACCTCGTGATCTGCCTGCCTTGGTCTCCAAAAGTGCTGGGGTTACAGGCGTGAGCCACCACGGTCAGCCTAGGTAGTCTTTTGATCTTCACCTTGCTCCCACCCTCTACCCTCAGGTAGGCCCTGGTGTCTATCATTTCCTTCTTTGCGTCCGTGTGTACTCACTGATTAGCTCCCACTTATAAGTAAGAATATGTGGTATTTGATTTTCTATTCCTGCATTGGTTCACTTAGGATAATGGCCTCCAGTCCCATCCACGCTGCTGCAAATGATATGATCTCATTCTTTTTATGGCTGTGCAGTATTCCATAGTGTACACATACCATATTTTCTTTATCCCTCTACCAATGAAGGGCATTTAGGTTGATTTCATGTCTTTGCTATTGTGAATACTGCTGCAGTGAACATACGCGTACGTGTATCTTTATGGCGGAATGATTTATAATCCTTTGGGTATGTACTCAATAATGGGATTGCTGGGTCTACTGGTAATTCTGTTTTAAGTTCTTTGAGAAATCATCAAATTGCTTTCCACAATGGCTGAACTCATTCACATTCCTACCAGAAGTGTGTAAGTATTCCCTTTTCTCTGCAATCTCACCAGCATCTGTTAGTTTTTTATTTTTTTGAGACGGAGTTTTGCTCTTGTTGCCCAGGCTGGAGTGCAGTGGTGCTATCTTGGCTCACTGCAACCTCTGCTTCCTGGGTTCAAGTGATTCTTCTGTCTCAGCCTCCTGAGTAGCTGAGATTACAAGCACGCAACACAATGCCCGGCTAATTTTTGTATTTTTAGTAGAGATGGGGTTTCACCATATTGGCCAGGCTGGTCTCGAACTCTTGACCTCAAGTGATCTGCCCCGCCTCGGCCACCCAAAGTGCTGGGATTACAGGCGCGAGCTACCATGCCTGGCCACATCTATTATTTTTTGACTTTGTAATAATAGCCATTCTAACTGGTGTCAGATAGTATCTCATTGTGGTTTCGATTTGCCTTTCTCTGATGATTAGTGATGATGAACATTTTTTCATATGCTTGTTGGCTGCATGTATGTCTTATTTTTGAATAAAGTCTGTTCATGTCCTTTGCCTACTTTTTAATGGGGTTGTTTGTTTCTTGTAAATTTGTTTGTTTCTTATAGATGCTGGATATTAGACCTTTGTCAGAGGCATAGTTTGCATATGTTTTCTTTCTTTTTATAGGTTGTCTGTTTACCGTGTTCATAGTTTCCTTTGCTGTGCAGAAACTCTTTAGTTTAATTAGGTCCCATTTGTCAATTTTTGTTTTTGTTGCAATTGCTTTTGGTGTCTTCATCATGAAATCTTTTCTAGGTCCTATGTCCAGAATGATATTTCCTAGGTTATAGTATGGGGTTTTTATTGTTTGGGGTTTTACATGTAAGTCTATAACCCATTTAGAATTGATTTTTGTATGTTGTATAAAGAAGGGATCCAGTTTCAATCTTCTGCATGTGGCTAGCCGGTTTTCCCAGTACCATGTATCAAATAGGGCATCCTTTCTTCATTGCTAGGTTTTGTCAATTTTGTTGAAGGTTGTAGATGTGTCGCATTATGTCTGCACTCTGTAGAACTCTATATTTCTGCTCCATTGAACTATGTGTCTGTTTTTGTACCAGTGCCATGCTGTTTGGGTTACTGTAGCCTTGTAGTATTGTTTGAAGTCAGGTAATGTGATGCTTCCAGTATTGTTGTTTTTTGTTGTTGTTGTTGTTGTTTAGGATTGCTTTGGCTATTCAGGCTTTTTTTGGTTCCATGTGAATTTTAAAATAGTTTTTTCTATTTCTGTGAAGAATGTCATTGACAGTTTGATAGGAATAACACTGATTCTGTAAATTGCTTTGGGCAGTCTGGCCATTTTAACAATACTGATTCTTGCTATCCATGGAATGCTTTTCCGTTTGTTTATGTAATCTCTGATTTCTTTGGGCAGTGTTTTGTAATTTTCATCACAGAGATCTTTCATCTTCTTGTTTGGTTGTATTCCTAGGTATTTTATTCTTTTTGTGGTTATTATGAATGGGATTGTGTTCTTGATTTGTCTCTCAACTTGAATGCTATTGGTGTATAGGAATGCTACTGGTTTTTATAGAGTGATTTTGTTTTCTGAAACTTTGCTGAGGTTGTTTATTAAATCATTGAACTTTTGTGCAGAGACTATGGAGTTTTCTAAGTATAAAATCATATCACCTGCAAACAGGGATAGTTTTAATTCCTCTCTTCCTATTGGGATTCCTTTTATTTCTTTCTCTTACATGATCGCTCTAGCTAAGACTTCCAGTACTATGTTGAATAGGAGTGGTAAGAGAGGACATCTTTGTTTTGTGCCAGTTTTCTAAGGGAATGCTTCCAGCTTTAGCCTATTCAGCATGATGTTGGCTGTGGGTTTGTCATAGATTGCTCTTATTATTTTAAAGTATGTTCCCTCAATGTCTAGTTTGTTGAGGGGTTTTAACGTAATGGCCTGTTGAGTTTTACCAAAAGCCTTTTCTGCACGTATTGGTGAGATTGTGTGTGTTCAGGGTAGTATGGCCATAGATCTTTTCTGCATCTATTGAGATGATCATGTGATTTCTGTTTTTACTTCTGTTTATGTGATGAATCATGTTTAATAATTTACATATGTTGAACCAACCTTGCATCCCAGAGATAAAGCGTATTTGATTGTGTTAGATTAGCTTTTTGATATGCTGCTGGATTCTGGTTGCTAGTATTTTGTTGAGATTTTTTGCATCAACGTTCATCAAGGATATTTACCTGAAGTTTTATTTTTTTGTTGTGTCTCTGCCAGGTTTTGGTATCAGGTTGATGCTAGCCTCCTGGAATGTGATAGGGAGAAGTCCCTTCTCAATCTTTTGGAATAGCTTCAGTAGGAATGGTATCAGCTCTTACTTATATTAATATATCTGATAGAATTTGGCTATGAATTCCTCTGGTTCTGTGCTTTTTCTGATTGATAGGCTTTTTATTACTGATTCCATTTTGGAACTTGTTATTGGTCTGTTGAGGTATTTCATTTCTTCTGGGTTCGATCTTGGGAGATTGTATGTTTCCAGGAATTTTTCTATTTCCTCTTAAGTTTTCTAGCCTGTGTGCATAGAGATGTACATAGTAGCCTTTGAGGGGTTTTTTTTTTTTTTTGTATTTCTATGTGGTTGGTGGTAATGTCCCCTTTGTCATTTCTGATTGTGATTGTTTGGATCTTCTCTATTTTCTTTATTAGTCTAGCTAGTGGTCTATCTATTTATTCTTGCAAATAGCCAACTCCTTGACTGTTGATCTTTTATATGGTTTTCTGCTTCTCAATTTCCTTCAGTTCAGCTTGGATTTTGGTTATTTCTTGTCTTCTATTAGCTTTTGGGTTGGTTTGCTCTTGTTTCTCTAGTTTCCCTAGGTTGATGTTAGGTTTTAAATTTGAGATCTTTCTAACTTTTTCACATGGGCATTTAGTGCTATAAACTTTTCTCTTAACACTGCTTTAGCTGTGAGCCAGACAATTTGGTATGCTATAAGATCTTTATGTCCAGTGCACTCATTGTCTCCATTACCATGACAGTCCCCCAATTTAGGTGACGAGGTACAACAACCAATCAAATGCAGTAGAGCTTCCTAACTTTTATCCTTCCTTCCACAACTGCCCCTCTTCACCCTGTTTTCCCCAGAGCAGTATGGGTGAGCCCTTCAGGCTATAAATCAGATCACATCATTCCTCTGCCTAATACCCTTCAATGGGTTCCCACTGGGCTTTGATTGAAATCCTGTCTGGATACCATGGGTCAACAAAGGCCTGCTTATCTGGTCCCAGTTAGTCTCTTCAAACTTATTTCCAGACTGATCTCCTTTCATGCTGCCCCTTGATCATTAAGTTTCAGCCACTCTGATGTTCCTTCATTTCTTTATGCATGCTAAGCTTTTATAAAGCCCAGGGCCTTTACATGTGCTGTTTCCTGTGCCTAGAATATTATTCCTCTGGTTGTTTACATGACTGGCTTTTCTCTTAATCCAGATCTTGCATCAAATGGTACTTATCCAGAGGTTTTTCCTGATGACCACATCTACTGTCATCTCTAATGCATTATTCTCTATTTCATCTCTTGTTTCTTTCCTTCATAACAATGTCCAAAAGCGTAATTACTTTATTCGATTTCTTTACGTCTGCTTTCTTGACTATGTTTTTTTCTTTCTTTTTTTTTTTTTTCCTAGCAAAAGTTAGTTTCAATGGGCAGACTCTCTGTTCATCATAAATGCTGCTGTATGGCTGGTATGTAGACCAATACCTGGCACATAGTATTTAGTACACTGGATAAGTAAATGAATAAACAAGCAACATTGAGGGTGAAGATTATGTAGATAATACAAGTAAATATTTTTCCTCAATTTCAGCATTAAAATATATGCTATGACTAAAAAAAAAATTTCAGGTATTAAGACCTTTGATAGTAAAAAAACAACTATGTAAAAGAACATTTTTGTGAGGAAGTTACCAAAGAGGAAAGTTATCTGGACTCTATGGAACTGCAAAATTATGCTGCTGCAATGACTTATTATTTAGGTGAATGTGTCGTACATTCACTTGCATTATGCTTTGGTATTCTCAGCTTCCACAAGCACATTTAATTGATATTAGGACCTATCCAGTGATTAGGATAGTCACTGTTAACTAAGAAATAACAAGGAAGTTTATTTATCAAGCATTTCTTATCCTCCACTAGGTAGACACGGAATCTCACTAACAAGTAGGGGAGACAGTCTTATTAAGAAGTCTTTTATTGTCCTTTATGTGACAGCATCAATAAGAAGCACATATGAGGATCATGGTGGAACAAAGGAGGGAGTTTCCAGATTTTTACAGGGCATCTACTACATGCTAGAGGAGCTGACGTGGAGTTTGGTCTTGAAGGAATACAAATTTGCTAGATGGAGGCTTTCCAGGCCATGGGACAGAATGTACGAAGACCCAGAAGCATGATTAGGTTGGTATGTTCTGGAATCTCCAACCATAGGGAGATGTAAGTAGAATAGTAGGCAGTGAAGTTGGAGAGATAGGCAAAACCAGATTGCAGAATGGCTTGTGTGCTATGGGTATAGATTAGATTTTACCCATCAGGCCATGGTGGGCCTTTGAATGGTGTTAATCTTGAATTAAATTTTAAAAAGGTCATTAGACAATGGAAGATAGGAGGAATATGGTAATGGAGAGTGAAGGATCAGACTACCCAGGGAAGTATAGAGTGAGAGAAAAGTCAGAGATGGACTCCGGTAGTGTGATGGTTAATATTGTGGGGACACATCCAGACCATACCAAGTAGGGACACAGAATGGAGAGAAAGACAGTGAGATCCTTAAGAGTGGCAGCAGATGGAAAAAGCAACATGTCACAGAAGCCAAGGAAAGAGATCCTTCTTAGGGAAGCAGGAATGACAGGACAAATGAGACAAAAATTAAGATGGGAGGATCAGATTTCATAATGAAGTTATCTTTAGTGACCTTAGCAAGGGTAGTCTTGGTAGGTTAATGGGAGCAAGATCTGCCTGGAAGTTGTTTGAGAATGAATAAGTGAGAAAACAAACACAACCGAGAGTAGGCATGGAGCCAGCCTTGGTTCTCTTTGGGTGTTTTGTTTTTAGTGAACAGTAGAAGTTTGACTTTGTAGACTCTGCTGAGAGAAAAGAGGCACAGGAACTAGACTGTAGGCTATTGATGCAGGAGAACTGGATTTTGGTGAAACATTGCTTTAGACACATGAAGCAAAAGGGAAGGGAAATAAGGAGGAAAGGGTGTGGCTGTAGGTAAGATTGTGGCTAATGTATCAAATAGAGGGTATTTCCTCTGATACTGTGGGGAAAGTGCATGCTGAGAGAAAGGCGAACAATGGTGGCCCTCGAGGAAAACAACCCATGGTGGATGTGGGAATGATCACAAGGTGACTCTGAGGGTTCAGCTGAGCTTGAAGGCACAGGTGGGTGGTGGCCATAGGCCACCTGCAGCAGCCTGGATATCAGGTTCCAGATTGAGAGTTTACCTGGACGGGATCACCTAAAGGTAAAGGGTGATGCTGCTGAGAATGGCAGTAGGATTATGGTTGAAGGAGTGAGACTCAATAGAGAGAACCAGCCTAGTTAGGGAAGTGAGCAGAGGAGTAGTGAAAAGGGCCTGAATAAAAGAGAGTAGAGTGAGGTGAGAGGAACAAGTGCATTGGGGAGAATGGAAGGAGGGCCAGTCCTAGAAGGAGGAGGCTTATTTGTAAGCAGTATATTGGAGTGATACATTCAGACTGACATTTCTTTACTAGATAAATACCTTGGAAGGTATTTATCCTGAGTTTGTATTGTTGTCCAAAACATTATGGGGAATAACTTTATTGGAACTCAGCTGGGACTTTGCCACACAGCTTTTGACTATTTGGAGTCTTGGTGATTCTTAGCCCGTTTGGAAGTGGATTTGATTTTTGCACACTGCCAGGTCATTCAGGGTCAAGTTTGGTAAAGAAAGTAGACAATCAAGCTGGATAATAACATTTTTGGTAAGAATGCAAATGTGGATTTAAAGAACAGTACTATTTTATTTATGTGACTTGTAATAGTCCCTGATAGTAATTTCCAAAGGCAGCAATGACAGTATCTTTGGAATATATATAGCTTCTCAAAACAAAGGTCTTCCTAATACGTGGGACTCTCAGCATTGAAGCATGGCTGGCATCCCTGGCTTCTGGGCCCTAAGTGTCAGTATCCCTTGCAAGTCCTTGTGGCAGTCAGAAAAGCCATCACACATTTCCAAATGCTTCTGGTTGTCTCTAGACTGCCAGGGCCTGGAGGACTTGTTTACAGAGAGCCAGGGAAGAGAGGAAGATACTCTTTTCTGTCCCTTTTACTCTTTATCTATATATCTATTTATTTACTTTGCTTTCTCGCTGGTTTTTTCTTCTTAAAAAATTTTGTTTGTTTTCATTGATTGTGGGGTAAGGAATGACAGAAACAGGAGGAAAAAGGGAACTTTATTAAATAAAGATTGAAAGTAAATGAATAATCCAAGGGAAGGCTATGGACGAATAGAAGAAAAGAGACAGAAAATAGAGTAGTCGTGGGGAAACTGGAAGAAATGTTTCTGCCACATTTGTCTGTGGTCTCTTGTGATTTTCTCTGAAGCCAAGAATAAGATTTCCTGTAAGAACGCTCATGTGTTGTTGCATTATAGGGTATAACTGATTGCAGAGGCACCCTAAATAGATTTCACTGAGAATATAGTTAGAATTGTGTAAGGCTTTAAATCCAGACTGAAAGAGGAAAACAACTTGTTATAAGGCGAGTCCATTTCGACTTCATCTGAGGGGGTTTTCATGACTGATAGGCTCAAGCCTCTGTTTTAAAATGATGTTGTTTACGTGATTGTCCAGGAACTTTGAACTTCAAAACAGTTTTAGCTCCTGAGTACCAAGTTTTTAATTTAATTTGTACAAAATGAATACCAATACCCTTTACTAAAAATAGTATACCTGGCTAGCATTTAAAAGTTATAACCTTTAGCTTGCCATGATTGCTAAAAGTCATCTGTTTTGTGTTTTTAAAATCTGCGCTAACACTTGTGGACCATTCATGCCATACTGAAGCTGATTTTCTACTTTATTTTTTCAGTTGTTCATGGTGGACAATGGAGCAGATGACTGGAGAATAGCCATGACTTATGAGCGTATTTTCTTCATCTGCTTGGAAATACTGGTGTGTGCTATTCATCCCATACCTGGGAATTATACATTCACATGGACGGCCCGGCTTGCCTTCTCCTATGCCCCATCCACAACCACCGCTGATGTGGATATTATTTTATCTATACCAATGTTCTTAAGACTCTATCTGATTGCCAGAGTCATGCTTTTACATAGCAAACTTTTCACTGATGCCTCCTCTAGAAGCATTGGAGCACTTAATAAGATAAACTTCAATACACGTTTTGTTATGAAGACTTTAATGACTATATGCCCAGGAACTGTACTCTTGGTTTTTAGTATCTCATTATGGATAATTGCCGCATGGACTGTCCGAGCTTGTGAAAGGTAAGTTTGTTTCTTTTCCTGAGAACATAATTTACCATGTGATATCTTCACAAGTAAGAAAAAAAAAATTTTAGACATGAGACGTGTAGTGGCTCACTCTTAAAAATTTTGGATTTTCTGACAGGCTTCTTTGAAATGACTGTGACAAAGCTTTTCTGAAGATTTTTTCATAGAGCAAATGCCTTCATGCTTGTGTGTTTTCTTTCTAATTTGATCAGTTTTCAGTAGAGGGCTGCCTTTATAATTTTGTGCCAAAATTTGGAGACCTAGAAATTGTACAGGACACTTTTATTGGAAATGTGAGTTTAATGGTAATATTGAGTCATTTCTGTGCCTGATTGCTTATGAGCATTGTTTGTTGATGAGACAGAAATCCTGTGAAACAGTGTTGATGCAAAATGCCTGGGCTTTAGGGGATATCTTAAAGCGGTTTGTTGGTTTTAGTGCCTGTATATGATAGTTTTCAAATGATTACTTGATAAGGAGGTTATGGGTATACATATTAGTTTGTACTGAACTTTCAAGAATTAGTAAGAACAGGCAATGTGTATTTGTTTTAATGTCTGCAGCGCTCTGGTGGTCTAGACCTAGGCATATATTCTCAGATTTCAGGAGTGGCTCAGTGATCTTAATCAGTTATACGTTAATAATGTTAACTTTGCCATTTAAGAAAAATAGACTTATGACATAAGCAGGAATAGTTGTCTCATAATGGGCTACGGAGTACCCTCACATGACCTTGGTTAAGAAAATTCAAGTTGAAATTAACAGTAGAGACATAGGAATGATTTAGACATTTCTAGGAGTGTTGAAAGTTCAGATGTTAGTCTTTGTAGTTTTTTTTTTTTTTTTTTTTTTTTTGAGACGGAGTCTCGCTCTGTCGCCCAGGCTAGAATGCAGTGGCCCGATCTCGGCTCACTGCAAGCTCTGCCTCCCAGGTTCACACCATTCTCCTGCCTCAGCCTCCCGAGTAGCTGGGACTACAGGTGCCTGCCACCACACCTGGCTAATTTTTTGTATTTTTAGTAGAGACGGGGTTTCACCGTGTTAGCCGGGATGATCTCAATCTCCTGACCTCGTAATCTGCCTGCCTCAGCCTCCCAAAGTGCTGGGATTACAGGCGTGAACCACCGCACCAGGCTGAATATTTTTTTTTTTAATTTGGCTTTTGAAAGTCAAGGTTATACACTCAGATAGTTCAAGGAAGAAAAACAGCTATATGAGAGTTGCTGAAAAAAAAAAAAAAAAGGGTAGTGAACCCTGACCACCCCCCAGCCCATTCCAGCTTTCCAGAAGCATTCACTTTAAATCTGTTTAGCCATTCTCTTGGTAACTGCTTTTTATAGTTTTGTATTTTAAATACAAAAATAAATTGTATTTTAAATACAATTGCTTATGTTGCTGCATCTAGATTTTTTGTTGTTGTTTTGGAGCTATCTATTAACTTCCTTCTGTGGAAGTCAGTTTGTTTTTTTTTTCCCCGTATATAAACATACCCCTTTCACAACTTCACTCCTCCCCAAAAAAGTGATTTTTATCTCCCTATCTCCCAGTAAGATATATAAACCCTAAAATCTATATTCTATGTTTACATTGTTATTACTGTATAAACTGCATTTGTAGCTGAACAAGATAATATATCGTAATCATTTTTCCTTTCCTGCACAATTTTTTATTTTTTCTGGAAGAAATAGTTGCCTCATTTTTTATTTGCTTAGTTTTCTGTATACTTATCACTAAATCATCTCTAAATTCTCTCACATTATATAAATACCTTTTACTCTTTTCAAATATATTAAGCAATTTATCAACTTCACCTTGAAGAAATGACTCTTGGAACATTCTGACTTGCATCTCTATCATGTTGGGAACTTTCTTTGCCTTTTTTGTATGCTCAGTAGACCCTTTCTTGAACCCCATTTCACCCTCTTTCTTCGTTCTTTATTTTGGTAGAATCCATCTTCCAGTAGTTTTGAAGCAAAGGTAGTGTATAAGAGAGATATTTTTGAGATCTTGCAGATATGGGAGTCTTTAGTCTTCTCTCATGCTTAACTGGTAATCAGCTGGATATAAAACTCTAGATTGGAAATCACTTTACTTCAGAATATTGAAGGGTCCATTTTCTTCTGGTATTCAGGGTCTAGCAGTCTGATGCCATGCTCCTTTTTTATTTATTTATTTTGTTTCTGGAGGCTTCTAGTATTGGTATTCTAAAATTACACAAGGATGTAATTTAATGCATCCTTGTAAAATACAAGGATGTATTTTAATCCATGGTACTGGGAACTTGGTGGACCTGTTCAATCTCGAAATTCATGTCCTTCAATTTTTGGAGATTTTTCTGAATTCTTTAATGATTTTTGTTCCTATTTTCTGTTGTGTAGATAATGGCCCTCCTATATTATTCCCTAATTTTCTTATTCTTTGTTTATAGTTTTCCATTTGTTTTTGCTCTATATATGGAAGATAACCTCAAATTTATCTTTCACACTTTCTATTGGGATTTTATTTCTTCTGTATTGTGTATTAATTTCCAGTGTCTAATTTTTGATCCCTGAATGCCTTTTTTTTAATAGCATCATGCTTTTCTTTCATAGAAACTTCTCTCTGGAGATGTTAATTATGGCTTTTTGAAATTTTTCTCTTTGCATTTTGTTTCCCCAAAGATGCATTTTTCTTTTGTTTTGGCTTCTGTTTTAGGAGCTTTTCATACATACTTCAAATTTGTCAGCTGCAGGTTTTATTAAAGGGTGATTTGAGTGGGGGACATAGAACAGCAATTTCAATATCTTTACATATTTTGTGTCTTCTCTGACCATCTGACCAGTGCATCGGAAGTCTTTTCTGCTCTTCTGCCATGAAAGCAGAAGCCTGAGGTGACAGCGTCTTGGGAATTGAAACACAGGGCAAAGAAGAGGTCTCAACAGTTACTATGCAAGCATTTGCTTGTTCTCCTGGTATCAGTACAGTAGCTTGCTCTCTCCAGTGTCTGATGCCCTGCAGTAGGTCCACAGACCTTGTGTTGTACTGTCTCCAGATAATAGATTTTCAGACTTCTGCCAGGTTGCGAAAGAACAGTTAGTGTTTCTACAAAGCAGAAGAGGACATCTGTGTGTCTAACTGCCTCTATGCCTTTTTTGAACCTGTCCTCCCTTTCGAAGCTCTATGGTTATCCCCACATGCAGAAGTACTGGTGCCAACAGTGCCTAAGTCATGGGTGAGGGGTTTGGTTCTCAGTGCATGTGCGGTTGCCTCTTGGTTTTTCACCACTGTTGCCACAGAATTCTGCATTCTCATGTCAGGTAAGTCAGTGGCCACCTGTCGACTGGCTTTCTAGCTTTTTTTTTTTTTTTTAACTATTCTTCTGTCATTCATTCTTGTTGTCCTTATGGGTTTACATGCTTTTTTGCTGTCTGCTTGTTTTAGTATTATTTATAATCATTTTAAGGTTGTTAAGGGAAGGAGCTGAGGCCAGCATGTTTGTTGAGCCCACCTGTTTATACCAGAAATTTGGTAGTGACTAGTTTTTAATATCATGTCTCTGAACCTTTTTTTTAGAACTTCTCTGCGTAAATATGCCATTTGAGGGATTAACGTTTTCTTTTTAAGGAAAGGTAGACTCCTTATGGTAATGCTTTGTTTCCTAGCAATCATGGTATTTACAGGCTTATGATATTTTCTGGAGCAGATGTACCTTATGATGGTTGAAGAATAAATATGGAAAACTCTAGTTGACATACCTATTTACTGTATAAAGATAAGCCCTAATTAAAAATTATGCATAACAATGTAACAATGAGGGAAATAGCCAGGTCTGACAATATATACATCCCCACGGGTGGTCTCTAGTGCATCTGCTTCCAAAGGCCAATTAAGAGTGCCTCAAAATTGTGTACATGCCATATATTTTCTTTTCAAAAATAGTTCATCTTAACTGTTTTAACCCATTATCACTAAATACAGAATGCCAAGGCAAGCTGTGCCACATTTGCTTAGCAGCCCCAAGTCTGTGTGTTTTTTAACATGCTCAGATTGTGAGGTGATGTCCATTGCTGTTTTCATGTAAAGAGGCAATAAAAGGTGAAAACTGTTCATTTCATAGCAAGAATGAGAGTGTGTAGCCAGCAGGTACATAAAGGAAACAAATCTGTGACAGAATGGTGGGGAAGGGACAGAGGCCAAAACTCTGGATTGGGACACTGGGATTTAGTCTCAGTTGTGTAATTTAGGGGCTGAGTGACCTCAGGCCAAACATCTCATGTCTTTTTGCCTTAGTTTATTCATTTGCCAACTAAATGGCTTGTTAAGACTTCTTCCCAACGTAACGTTTTATCATTACACGAATGTGTAAAAGAAAAAAAAATTATTAACCAGCATTGTGTTAATAGAAGATTTTCCACATTTGGTTTTTATTAAACTTCCATTTTGCTGCACAAATTCTCCAGATTGTGGTTTGTAAGATACAAAAATAAAAAAAAATTGTTTTTCCATAAATTTGCAATTTGGAACATGATGTCACCAGTATCTTACGCTTCCTTGATAATTATTTTCTGACCCTTTTTTTCCCCCTCTTATATGAAGTTTACAATACTAAATATACCACACAGCTTTTCTATTTATTTGGTTTAGGATTTGGATTTGAATGAATCCTACCAGTTCCATCTTTGGTCCATCCAAGCATCCTCTCCATGTAAAAAGGGGAGATTCACATCTGATAGAAATTTTTATTTTTAGTTAATTAGATATCTAAAAAGAGACTTAGATTTTTGGACTTTTTTAAAAGGAAAGAGCTAGAGAAAAAGAGAAACAGCTTTCTAGAGAAGTTTGCATTAAAAACCTATTCCTGTCCTTCTAGGAGCACAAGATTCAGGATTTCTATAAGTTTCTAGAAGTTGTTCTGTACTAATGGGGAGAGCATCCTATGGGAGGCATTTATTCCTTGTGGTATTATTTTCCCTGGCATATCATGTGCCTCTGAAATTTTTTACCTGTAGGTAATAAAAATTCTCTCTCTCTCTCTCTTTTTGGTGAATGATAGGAGGAAGCAGAGAAGGAAGACTCTAGCATTATTTCTGTGGCCTACATTTGTTAATAAGCAGCTTCCCCAGACCAGACCACAGTAATCTACTCTTTCTCTGGTTATGGTTTGGCTTTGTGTTAAGGTAGGCATCAGTCCTAGGAAGAACACTGTCCTCTGAAGCAGCTGAGAAGTGTGGCCTAGTGCCGCTAAGCGATCTCATGTTCATGGGGTCCCAGGCCAAGGCATTTAATCAGAATGTATTAGGAGAAATTTCAGGAACATTTATGTTTTAGAAGAAACCTGAAACTCAGAGCTTGGGGTCCTGAATATTGGGAATTATCCAATCCTGACTTGTACCTTTTGAGACTTCTCTAGTTTTGTAAAGATAGCTTACATAGGCAGCTATTCACCCCAAAGTGTGTTTTACTAGGCACCGTTTCTGAGCAAGAATAGTAGCTATTTTGCAAGAGGTAGAACTGAATATTGTGGGTCAGTGCTATGTTACACAAAGAAAGGAGTTTTGTTTCTTTTTCACTGTAAGAGTTCTCAGAGCATTTAGTATATGTATATGCATTAGAAATCCTCAAGAGGGAAAAGGAGTATTTATTTGGCCATGCTTTCTGGGAAACATACTTGACATATGACAATACTGAAGTTTTGGAGATAGAAAGAAATTGAACTTTTCTGCACAGTTTGGAAATTCAAAATAATGTTTCTGTGTTCAGTGAAATATTTTCCTTTTTGACATAGGTTTGTAATGCTGTGTTAGGGGGCAAATTGGGGATGGAAAGGAAAAGAGAGAGCAAAGGTGAGTTAGGTATTTAGGTGGTAGTGTTCCCAAGCAGAAAAGCAAACATTGTGATAATATGTAATAAATTGGAGATTCCAGGTAATGTTTGGAATGGAAAAGGGTCATTTGGTTAAAAAAGTGGCCAACTATTGTCCTTTCTTTTCACATTATTTTATCTCTCAGGGCGCTTAAATATGTATTAACTAGGTATCATTTGTTAAGAAGGAACATTTTCTAAAAATGACTTAACAATAATTTGCTCTTTTTGAAAGTAGACAAACTGGAGAAGCATAATGCAACTTTTGAATACCTTTGGATAATCTAAACTGCATTTTAGATGAATAAAGAATAAATTCTCGTGATCACTGAAAACTAATAGATGAAAATAAATTAGGTATTTATTCTCAAATTAGCATAGAGAACCTGAGGAATAGAGACTTCAATTTCAGTTGTGTTTAGAGTCTACTATTCAGTGTCTTAAAAGTATATTTTGTTCTTTCATTAGAATAATCCAGGTAGATTTCACTCTATTTTTTGTCACCCTGTCACTAATACTCTTCTATATTGTATTATTTTGTTTTCGTTTTTAATTTCCTGGAAGATGATTTCTGAAATGCAGTTGAAACATAATTTATTATTATATGGTCTGTTAGAGAAGCACAACCAAGAGGATATAGATATAAATACATGAGAGGGGATTTATTAGAGGAATTGGCTCACAGGATTATGGAGACTGAGAAGTCCCAAGGAGAGGTCATCTGCAAGCTGGAGACAGGGGATGCTGGTATATGTGGCTCAGTCCAAGTCCAAAAGCCTCAGATCCAAGGAAGCCAGTGGTGCAACTCTCAGTCCAAAGCTGAAGGCCTGTGAATCCAAAGAGATGCAGGTGCAAGTCCTAGAGTCCAAAGGCTGGAATGCCTGAAGTTCTGATGTCTAAGGACAGGAGAGGAAGAATGTCCCAGCTCCAGGAGAGAGAGAGAGAGAGGGGGGGGGGGAGAGAGAGGAACTCACCTTTTCTCTACCTTTTTTGTCCTGTCCTAGCCCCCAGCCAGGATGGTGCTCACCCACGTTGAGGGTGGATCTTCCTCACTCAGTTCGCTGACTCACACACCAGTCTCCTTTGGAAACACCCTCACAGACACTCAGAAATAATGCTTTACCAGTTCTCTAGGTATTCCTTAATCTAGTTAAGTTGACACCTAAAATTAACCATCACATATGGTATATTGTGGAATATTACAGTCAAATCATGCCCCATAATAAAACTACATACAACATAAGTTTTATATAAAATAGCTGCTTTTAGCACAAGGATCAGTTATGTCTTCTGACATCAGTAGTATGAAGGAGTTGCTAAGGGAAAGCTCCTGTAGGATGAGAGAATATCTCATTTTGTAACTAGACAGATTTCTAGTCTCTTAGCACTAATTTATAGAGGATATGAGATTTGGGGTCCCACTTTCTCTGTATCCCTATAGAGAATATGTAATTTGGGGTCCCACTTGCATATGGAATATGGGCATTGAATATAATTTTGTACACACTAATTTAAAATGAATACCCTTGTTCCTGAGCACCAATAAAACAAAAAATAGGATGGTAGTTGTTTACATCTAGTACATTAATTTAGCATTGCAGTGGATGTCTTTTAATAACTTAATCTGTTCCTCTAACACCACATGTATTCATTACTTCTCTTTGTAGAACATGCTTTTAAATGAACTTGAAGTTTCAATATGTGATCAACTCTGTATAGAGTTCTTAAATGATCTGGGTTCTAATTTTCAAGTTTTCCATTTCAAAACAGTTTCAGTGTTTTTTATCTGTTTATATAACATAAGCCAGTTGTCATGGAGGAAGGGATGAATGGCATCTGAAAGTTTCACTTGTTCTATTTGTGGTTTTTTATTATTTACATAAGATGAATGTGAAATAGGGAGCCACATATTAGAGTGCTAGCTCATTTTCCTGGTCTGCCAGCCATGATTTTATTTTGTATTTTCAGGAGAGTCACCCAGAGGCCTAGCCTACTCCTTTCCCAGCACTAGCCATTAGAGGTGCCTATTTCCTGATGATTTACTTAAATTTGAAACATGTTACTTGGGATCAAGTTCCTTTAATAGTTGTAAAAGTAGTCATAAAATATGCATTGCAGTGCTGGGAAAACATATCCACCTTGATTTATTACAGAATATTGGATAGTTATTGGATAATGAGATTATTTCCTACCACTTGAATATTCAGCTGTTGCCAAGTAAACTCTAAGCATTTCATCAATGGATTTGTAATTTGTGGTTGACGGCAATGTAATACTTTGTAAACTTATACTTCCAAGTGGGTCTGATTCATACATACAGATATAGCATTTTCAGGCTCATAAATGAGTCACAACTTTAAAATGGGCCCTTTCAAGTTATAAAAGTCGGCAGTTTGAAAGCATTCATCCTGCATCTGTGACTTGCAAAACATCAATGCTAAGTATAATGTTTGCCAAATAAATTGGTCATTAAAGTCTTTTATGGAAAGAAAAACCAGTACTCCCTCAAATTCAATTTTCTCTTCTTTCTTATGTAGATAAGCTTCTTGTTTTGTTTTGTTTTGTTTTTTGTAGTTTTATTTTTTGAGTTGGAGTCTCGCGCTTGTCACTCAGGCTGGAGTGCAGTGGTGCAATCTTGGCTCACTGCAACCTCTGCCTCCTGCGTTCAAGCGATTCTCCTGCCTCAGCCTCCCAAGTAGCTGGGACTACAGGTGCCCACCACCATGCCTGGCTACTTTTTTATGTATTTTTAGTAGAAATGGGGTTTCACCATGTTGGCCAGGCTGGTCTTGAATTCTTGACCTCAGGTGATTTGCCCACTCGGCCTCTCAAAGTGCTGGGATTACAGGTGTGAGCCACCACGCCTGGCCTTGTTTTTATTTTTTAACTCTTTTTGGTCTACCTCCTGAGAGAATAATGAGGAGTAGTATTTGTTGGCAAGGAGCTTTGAGATCCTGGTTTAAAGAATGCAGATTGAAAATACCAGCACTGTTAAATTCACGTAGAAAAAACATGAAAAGCTCAGCAGCTCAGGAATCCAACCTCAATGATCTCATAGTGAGTTCATTATGGTCCTTCTCATCCTGTCATCCATGCTGATGTACAGATTTCATGGAATAGAGGTCCTAAGTGTTTTCTGACTTTGAAAATCCCTGTAATTATCCATATATACATTAGCAGCATGCATGTGTGCACTCCTGGGTAGCATTCTCATGTAATTCAGCTTCAGAACCACTGTGCCAGATAAAAAGAAGGAACATAAAGTCTAAATGTAAACATGCTGACATTCAAGCCATTTTGTCTTTAAGGAAATTAATACATTTCTTAGACATAAATCGGGCTTTGTTGGAGAAAATGCAAGTGCTTCCTCCTTCCTGCTGGATTTTCTGCATTGTATTTTTTTTAATTTTATACTCTTTATTTTAAAATGTTTCCTTAATGTAAGATTGTATTAATACAATCATAGAAATGCAAGAGAAAAGTGCCTTTACATGCCATAAAAAAAGACATTTTATATCTTGCTGAGCTTGGACGGATCTGCCTTCTATTATAATGTTAAGCTTTTATAACCTTAGTCCATGTTAATGGACTTGCTTACTATTATGAGAATTAAATGGGGAATGAGGTAGATTTTAGTATTGTATCCCCAAGCTGGTGTCAGGTAATAAAGCACCTACTGTCTTTCAAGGGAGCCTCTTGGCTTGAGTCTCTTAGGAGGGACTATGTGAACTGTTTCTCCGCTGCTTGCTGACTGGTAGAGCAATGTCTAGTCTATGGATGGTTCCTGAGGCTCCGCGGAGAGGGGCATCAGTCTGTCCCACCCTGATAGTTCCAATGCTGTTTTGTCTCTCATTCAAAATCCCATGAGTCAATAAATAGTCTGATCACTGTCAAATAGTTAAGGATACTGAAAAAGGCCCAGGCATCAGATATTTAAACCATAGTGTGGTGGTAAAGTCAAAGCCATTTTGGGTTTGTGGCCATTATTCAGTGACTGTTTGGTGAATAAATATTAGAATTTAAAAACTTTATGTAGAATTTTACCATGATTTTTGGTTACAGTGTAAAAAGACAAAAGGATCTTTGTCATTTTTTAAAACAACTTTATTGAGGTATAATTTACGCACCGTAAACTCCACCTATTTAAAGTGTACAAGCCAAGAATTTTAGGGGCTATGCAACCATCACTACAATCCAGTTTTAGAACAGTTCCATCACCCTCCAAAACTTTCATCATCTCCGTGCCCATTTGCAATAAATCCCTGCTCCCTCCTGCAGTCTTCCAGGTGACCACTAATATGCTATCTGTCTCCATAGATTTGCCTTTCTGAGGCTGTCATATAAATTGAATCAAATAATATATAGTCTTTTACATCCAGTCTTTTTTACTTAAAGATTTTGATGTTTGCCTATGTTGTAGTATGTATTGAAGTTTGTTCCTTTTTATTGATGAATACTATTCTGTTGTAAGAATATGCCACAATTTGGTCACTCATTCACCAGTTGATCTACATTTAGTTTGTTTTCTGTTTTTGGCTACTAAGAATAGGGTTGCTGTGAACTTGTGCACACAATTCTCTGGATGAACTTGTTTTTTTTCTCTTAGGTAGCCATCTAAGAGTATATAATTTTACAAACCCACCAGCAATCGGCAATGTATGAAGGCTCCAGTTTTATCACATCCTTGACAACATTGTCAGTTGTGTGCGTGTGTGTGTGTATTATATCATATATATTGTCATATCTGGATATGGATATATAGCATTGCCAGTATGTATGAATATACACATATGCGTATGTCTTAATGTGTGTATATAAACATACAGAAATATATGGTCTTAATATACATTTATTTATAGTCTTATAACCATTCTAGTGAGTATAAAGTGGTATCTTATTGTGGTTGTAATTTGCAATCCTCTAATGACTAATAATGGTGAATATCTTTTAAGTGATCATTAGTTCTTTGTGTCTTCTTTGGCAAAATGGCAATTCAAATTGCCCATTTTTAAACTGGGGCATTTGTCTTATTAAATTTTAAGAGTTCTTTTGTATATTCTGATTACTAGTATGTTATCAAATATATGATTTGCAAATATTTTCCATGGCTTGTGTTGTAATTTTCATTTTCATTGTTTTTGAATGTGCTGAGGCTGTGTACCCTTGGCTTTCTCTAAGTCAGTCTTGCCTTGCCTCCCAAAGCCATGCAGGATAAAAGCCAGCTACACACACACAGCTGGACTGTGAGCTCTTTGAAGAGGCTTAACTCCCTTGTTCAGTTCTGTGCTTCACATGCCTCTTCTTGCTGCCCTTTTCCTACCCTGAAGTCTTTCTTTTCTAGTAACCACTATTTTCTAGTAACAGCAAAGAGAGGAAAGAGCAAAAAAAGACTGTTTTTCAATCCTGCTTAAAAAGTCTTTCCAGTTCTTGCGTTGCTTTGATGGTTGTAGTAGCTGCGAAAAATGAAGCCCAGAGAATATCCGTCATTTTTTCACTTAGGATTAAGTGTTCCTGACTTGCCTCCAATGGGAATTTTAAGATTCTTTTTGTTTTCTCTCCTAGTTGAGGTAGTAATTTGTTTTGATTGATCCACAGCTTTCTTCATGACCAAAAGCAAACATTTGCAATGTGTCTGACCCTGTTTTAGGGATGTAGCTAGACATTTTGAAAAACCAAGCTCCTCCCTCCCTTTTAGGTGACCTTGCTGGGTTTTATGACCGTCCACAGTAATGACTTTGGAAGGACGATGCTCTAGCCATGGGCTGCTTGACCAAATGATCACTGTGTGACTGTTCTTTATACTGTGCTTTGTATCACAGTGACAGGATATTATAGTACAGGTCATAGGGATGTGGCAATTGATTTTGACATACGATATTCTCAGTGCCGTAGGAGCAAAAGATGTTTGAGTGACTACTGTCTAATATCTTTGCTTTCATGTCTCTGCTCATGATTTAGTCTTGTAAAAGCTTTCTGTGTCATATAAAATATACTGTTTCAGTTTATTAAATTGTATTTAATATTCTAACAGAAGATATAATTTAAAAATAAGATTTTACAGACTTTTGTATTTAATGTTGTGGTTTTAGAACTTCATATAAAACCTCATGTAAGAATCATGGTTTGTAAATATGAAAGCCACAAAGTAAGGCACATATTATTCAGAACCAATTTATTAGCAGAAAATATCTTTTATATCAGTGATCATGGGGAAAATTAAATTTAGTGACTTTCTTGCTTTAAAGAAATGGTTGTGATTGAGCATATTAGTAATTATAAACTCCTGTTTTTGAACAAAACTGGGTTATACTAGGCATATGTGGAGAATCATCCTAAATGCCCATTTGGTATTATTTGGAATAATACCTTTTATGCCAGAGGGCATCTTACGAAATGAAACATCCAGTAGACAAAAATCAGTAATTTTAATCTGGTTTAAATATTAATCTGTTTTTGTCCCAGAGGACATAATGTTATCAAATGAAATACCCAATATAAAAAGATCAGCTTTAGTCATTAGTTTTTATCTAATTTAATGGTGACCAGCCCTTAGAATTTCTGGCTTACTACATGTCTGGAAGGGAATGAGTATTCTTATATTTATTGTTGTTATGATAATCTGCCTACTGTGCTTTCTACTATTTAGTAAGGTGTTTTTATTGTTCTGTTTTATTTTGTTTTGCTTTTAAGATGGGTTCTGAGAAGTTTGGAGGTGTTGGTGTGAAGTGAGAAGCCACTCTGCTAGGTTTTTTATCCCTGTTTAAAGATTCCATTTTTGAAATATCACACTGATACCTTTTGTTCCTCCTCTTAACCATCATTCACCGACTATATCATCTAGATCTCTGTTCTTTCAGCCCTACCAAGGTCACTGGCATTTATTGTGATGTAGGTGCCTGATGGATAGTTGGGGTGGTAAAAGGGATGAAGGTGCCACATTAGGCAGGTTTGATGTGGTCAGGAAAAGAACCAGGGGGACTGTTGTAGTCAGTAATCAGTGGTGTAGTTGCTTTAAACTTTTGTCTGGCTCTGATTAGGTTAGGAGATGAGTTCCCTCTGCAGGTTAAAGGTGTTCATTAAGTGCTTATGGTATTCTATACCATGTAAAAATGGGGGTACAAAAGCCTTATCTGAATCAAGCTCCTCAATGGTAAAAGGTGTATTTGATACCATCTGAATAGCCACAGAGCCCAGAGCCCTTTAATATCTGGGTCAGATAAAACCTTACAAGTCATCTAATCCTATCAGGCCAAGAGGAACACCAACTGCTGTCATTCCGTGAGGACTTGTGGGGTAAATGTTTCTGCACAGATGTGTACCTATCAGTTAAAACAATAGAAGAATGATAATTAACACTTAATGAGTGACTTAAAGTGTTGAAATTTAACGCTACAAAGGGTCGTTATGAAGAGGATTACTAATGGGAATATTATATATTAAATGTGAAAAAAATTCTTACATCTTTATTTTATCTGGTTCATTTGCAAGTAATTAGGGTTTTACCATTTAGTAAGTTAACAAAGGTTAATAAGGAAATCTGCATTAATTTAAAATTTCTGTGATTCAGGAGCAAAAATAGCACTTACTGAATATCTGAAAGACTGCAGACAAATTGGTCTTGGAAATCTGAAGCCTTCCTTATGTGCTGGACTGACAGGAGGAGGGCTTCACAGAAACGTGACAGGCATGGTTCAGCACTGCTTGAAACCCTTCTGTGTGTTCAGCCTGGAAGTATTTCCATTTACTCTGCTGGAGCACACAGACTTCAGACAGAGTTTTCTTTGTCTTTTATCTTGGATGTTGCCTTACGGGCTCTCAGCAACTGTGCAGCTGCCATCATTGTCTGGGATTTGCAATGGGGCAGGTAGGGCTGGCGGGGAGTGGGGGGGCAGTGGCAAGCAAGGGAACCCCATTCTGAGGCAACAGTAGTGACAGAGCTCCAAAGTTTTTGTGACTGTTTTGAGTAACCCTAAAGCAGCATTTCAACTTCCCTTTCATGAAACTGTTCATGTGCTAAGATCACTGCCACTCAACTTAGGTCCTGCTGTGCATTTAATTTCTTGGGTATTTCCTGAGAGCCCCACTAATAGGAACAGCAATCTAGAATTGCTCCTTTTGGAAATGCACTCTGCAAATGCTGCTCACTAAGGTCTGCAGAACTTCTGCTAATCCCCACCACTGCCTCTGGGGAAAAAAAGGATCATGAGGTTTAAACCCCCACGTTTCACTTCCTCATACAAGCATATCTTCAAGTAATCACATAACTGAATGTGCCTGAGTAGACTAAGTTTGAAAGAGAATGTAATAATTTTTTTCATAGCTCTTTATCCAGTTTTACTTTGTATTAGAGATTTTATCTGGTTTAGACTTTGTCTTAATTTGTGCTTCTTATTGATAACATTTTGAAGGGAAAAATAGTGGCAAGGCTTAAGAAAATGAAAATATTCTTTTTAGTGTGGTACACTAGTTAAAGCAGGTGTTGGTAAACCATGGCCCTTGGGCCAAATCTGGCCCACCACTTGTTTTTGTAAAGCCTATGAGCTAAGAATAGTTTTCACATTTTTTAATTGTTTGGCGAAAAAGAGATTATGTGATAGAGACTATACGTAGTCTACAAAGCCTAAAATATTTATTACCTAGCCTTATGCTGAACAAGTTTGCCAACCTCTTATCTGAAGTAGCATCATTTTATCAAATTTGTTTTAAGCACAGTGTGATATTTTAAATTACAAAACATTTAAAAATTTTTACTTTGGGGTCAGACAATGGATTTCTATTTGTTATAGCTTAAATCTGGAGGCACCACCCCCTACCAAATAATCACTATCATATCTTTAGGACTAAATATAAACTACTTTTGGTACCAATGATCAAACATTGACATTAGTTCCAGTGATGATAGGTGCAAGTACCATACTCAGTAACCTAAGTCTTTCTGACTAGTACTAGCTAGATGCATAAGTAATTTATTTTTATATATACTAAATAAAAACTACCTTATTGGCCTGTGCAGTGGCTCATGCCTGTTATCCCAGCAATTGGGAGGCCAAGGTGGGAGGATTGCTTTAGGCAAGGAATTCAAGACCAGCCTGGGCAACATAGTGAGACTCCCGTCTCTGCAAAAGTAAAAAAAAAAAAAAAGAATTAGCCAGATGTGGTGGCATGTGCCTTCAGGCCCAAATACTTAAGAGGATGAGGCAGCAGGATCACTTGAGCCCAGGAGTTTGAGGCTGCAATGAGCTATGATCACGAGGCTATACTCCAGCCTGGGAAACATAGTGAGACCCTGTCTCAAAACAAAGCTACCTTCTCCATTCATCTACAGAGAATGCAGTAAGATATGAAAGAATTGCTCTGATCTCTTGAGGAATCTGGTCTCCTAGATTTTAACTTCATTGACCTTGGGTAACATCAGTACAACACTGAGTCATTAAGAAATCTAATCTGAAAGCTGTGGAGGAGCAGGTCTTGGGATGGACTTGGAACAGTAGCCTCTAAAACATAGTCATTGGACATTGGCAAAATGCCTTTCCTTTGACTAGGGAAATAATGTAAAGTCTTTTTGCAATATCTCTCTCTGCAAGCATGTAAACTGAGCTATGCAAAAAGCAGTAGCTCCAGGCTAGTTATTCTTAGGGCAATTATAAGGATAAAATAACCTTTATTGCTACTGTTTAGTGGAGTACTGTAATAAAATACTGTGATTGTCTTTGTCCCCTGGTCTCTGCTTCCAAATGCAGGACTGCTTCTACCAAGTATAGCCTATGTTACTTAACATGGGAGAAATTGACCAGCAAAAGATTAAAATAATTCCTGTTTGATTTTCTTATAGGAATCTCTACTAAGACCTCTTATGAAGTTTGCCTGCTATCTCTCTTAAGCAATACTACCTTTTCCATAAACAACGTTCATTCCTTAGAAGAGTATAAAGGAAGATGCTATAATTTGTCTAAGATACCAGATATCAGAGACAATGCCATGGTTGTGATAACATTTTTACTTTAAATTAAGAAAGCATTCACAGAACATGTTTTATAGGCAATCTAGAACTTTAATGGCATGATAAGAATTCCATATTATGTTCAGATTGTAGCTTTCCTCTCCCCACTTCTTCATGCTATTTGATCCTTCAGACAGGCTGTAGGTCTGGCTCATTTTGGCTGGGCCTGCTGTGGGCCAAAGCACTATCATTTTATGGCAATTTTCAAGTTAGGTAAAAATAATATTCCCCTTCCACATTATTTTTGATGGCCATATTTTTCATATTTAAGACAGTTTGGGATATGACTAAAAATTGTGGTGGTGATTCTTTGGCAAAACAAGTTGATTTCCTGAATGCTGCAGATTTTTGTACCTTTCCAATACAGCCTAATTTGTCTTAGCTACTTTTCGATCTATTTTGCGCATAGCCTTGGATATTCTTGATTTTAGTATATGTTTCCTTTTTATAGAATGGTCTTTGCTAGGAAGGAATAAATCCTGACATATGGTTTTTAGTGAACCAACATACATGAAATTTTACAAAATAAAAGCCAACATGTTGGTTAGGTGTTAAGATAAATTTAATTAATTAATTAATTAATTTTATTTTTTAAACATTTTTGAGACAGAGTCTTGCTCTGTGGCCCAAGCTGGAATGCAGTGGCACGATCCAAGCTCACTGCAACCACCACCTCTTGGGTTCAAGTGATTCTCCTGCCTCAGCCTCCCGAGTAGCTGGGATTACAGGCACCTGCCACCATGCCCGGCTAATTTTTGTATTTTTAGTAGAGATGCAGATTCACCATGTCGGCCACGCTGGTCTCGAACTCCTGACCTCAGGTGATCTACCTGCCTAATTTATATTCCTACCAGAAGTGTATAAGTATTCTCTTTTCTCTACAACCTCCCCAGCATCTGTTTTTGTTTTGTTTTGTTTTTTGAGACGGAATTTCGCTCTTGTTACCCAGGCTGGAGTGCAATGGCATGATCTCGGCTCACTGCAACCTCTGCTTCCCAGGTTCAAGTGATTCTGTTGCCTCAGCCTCCTGAGTAGCTGGGATTACAGGCACCCACCACCATGCCCAGCTAATTTTTGTATTTTTAGTAGAGACAGGGTTTCACCATGTTGTCCAGGTGGGTCTCGAACTCCTGACCTCAGGTTATCCACCCGCCTCGGCCTCCCTAAGTGTTTACAGGTGTGATTACAGGCGTGAGCCACCACACCTGGCCATCAATTAAAAAGAATGTATCTGTAATTTGGCCACCTTGATTCACATTCAAATTAATCTTTTTGGTCTTTTTTGTAAGAAGCCAAGGTATTTGAACCACCCTTATGTTTCCCAGCTTTTTATATCAGTAGTCACTGGTATTCTACCAAAACCATTCTGCTAATTAGTTTTTTCCAACATCACTGCTAGGCACAAACAGAGAATGTGAGTTAATCAGAAAGCGAACTTGTGCTGCTACAGGAGATGTCTCAAATCAAGGGGGCTATTTTAGACACATCTTACTGCTATAGATTAAATTTTTATGTTCCCCCCAAATTCATGTTGAAACCTAATTTCCAGTGTGATAATATTTGAAACTGGGGTCTTTCATAGATGATTGGGTCATGAGGGTGGAGCCCTCATGAATGGGATTAGTGTTCTTATAAAAAGAGACCCCAGAGAGCTCCCTAGCCCCTTGCTCTGTGAGGACACAGAGAGAAGGTGATTGTCTGTGAACCATGAAATGGGCCCTCACCCGACACTGAATCTTCCTGTGAATTGATCTTGGACTTCTCAGCCTTCAGAACTGTGAGAAATAAATGTCTGTTTTATATAAGCCAGTCAGCTTATGGTATTCTGATATAGCAGCTCAAACAGACTAAGACAATTACTCTTCCCTAAAAAGAGAAAAAAGACTGAATGTACAAGTCTGTTATGGATTACAAATGGCTAGGCATTCCAAAATAAAGCAAAATAAAAAAAACCAGGATCATATATTATTGAAGTGTCGTCTTTTAAATACCCTTCAGTAAGTCTGACCATGTGGTCTCCTGGATTTGCTTTGTGTACAGCTGTGGGCTGTTTTTTTTTGAGCAAATGTGGGCAGACCATCGTCAGAGACTCATAGATGACTGACACTAATCTGACTGGAACTTCTCAGAAAGCACATTCTGTTAAAGTTGGTTGTCCTATTGCCAGACAAATGATTAGCACTTTTATAATAAGTTTTATCAGCCTTGGGGCTATTCTTTGGCCAGATACACTCTTAGAAGGTAAAAGTTACAATTCATGTTATGTGGCAAATAAAGTTAAAACATAGAAGTATCCACATCTCCCAGCACATAAGCTGGCACAAAGCTGGTGTTCAATTAATGCATTGTCTGTTAAGCATTACCTGAAGTAAAACAAGGGATATTTTCCCAAATTTTCATGGAGTACTATACCGCTGATTCACAGCTTGACTCCTTGAGGGCCGGGCTGATAGCTCTTATTTTCTCTGTGCCTGGCACCAAGCACTAAACCTGGAACAGAACCAGTGATCAGAAAATAGTTGTTGGATAAGAGAATAGGGCTAATTTTTGATATTTTGCTGCTT
This sequence comes from Pan paniscus, assembly GCF_029289425.2. NCBI lineage: Eukaryota > Metazoa > Chordata > Mammalia > Primates > Hominidae > Pan > Pan paniscus. The sequence continues at coordinate 109,680,730 of NC_073253.2, forward strand.
TTTAAGGTTCATTTCTCACTGTGTCCTCAGATTTAATTAAATTGGAATATGGGTTCCCACTCACCCCCACACCCCCCAAAAAAGACACAAGAAGAAAAACAGAATGGTATGATATGAGCCTAAATAAAGAGGCTAATCAAAAGCTAACTTCTCCAGGGACTTAGGAAGTGTTTCATAAGTTGCATTGCAATCAGTAAGTTAGATTTGCCCTTATTTATATTAAGACCTGTTTCTAAAGGTATTCATTTATTAGGAGAGGAAAAAAAACCCCGCAAACAGGTCCAGGGGCAGCAATGAAAAGAGATATAAAATTTCTTACCCATTATCTTATTTACAAATATATATATTGGCATTTCTTCTTGGTTGTGGGGACCATAAATATAAAAAATGGCATAGTGTTTGCCCTGTAGGAGCTTGCAATATAATAGGTGTATGCATGTGTAAACAAACTGTCATTTGAGAGAGAAGCAATCACTATAATCAAGGGACAAGCAAACAGGTCATTAAGTCATAATTTCAAAACTCAGGGGAAGACTTTCTAGAAAGAAAACTTGACTTGAGACTTCAGAATAAATCCAATTTCAAAAGGCCAAAAAGTGAGGCAGGATATCCCAGACAGAAGGAACAGCATAAATACAGGCATGGAGAAAGGGAAGGTGCAGGGCAGTTTCGAGGGTCAGAGAAGTATCTGTGTCCAAGTGAAGAATTTATGAAGAAGGGTTGCAGTTGGAAATTAAGCTAAATTGGAACTGATGCATGGGAAAATATGGAGTCTGGATTTTAGTCCATAGGTATGTTCCCAAATTCTTTCTTGGTGATGTTTATGCCAAAGGCATTATTATTTATTAGAACTTTTATTACATTGACATTTTTCTTAAATACTTTGACTTACCATAACTATGGATAATAATCCTGTATTACTTGCTCTGAATAAATTCAAAAAACCAAACACTTATAACATTTTAATTTGACACTGTTCCTTCACTAATGCTCTGAACTGAACCTGCAGGCTTGTTAAAAAGGGAGATGAGCACACATCAGAAGCATGATCCTGACCTATGAGCACTAAACTGACACCTTTTCTTAGCTATACTGGAAGAATCAAAAGAGGATCAAAACGAAAATAAATTACTAAGAGATACTATATTTTTAAATCTTGAGGTTCTATGCTACTGAAATTCATCTCAAATACCTCCTAAAAATTTGCCCTGTGCCACTGCCGACATCTTATGCCTTCAGAAACTCAGCTAGAGACACTGGAGCAGGCCTAAAGTGTTTTAGGTATCTGAGTAATATAAATGCTGCTCATATTTTAGAAGGAAAACCCTGGCAGCATTGTAAAGGGCAGTTGGGAGAGGCCAGGCACTGGAAACAGGAAAGCCAGCTGAGAGGGTATCATGTAGTCTAGGCTAGTGGGGAGGGGTCTCCATTAAAGGGTGCATCCTTTAATATTCAGTACTGAGAGAGTAGGACCAAGTGACCCAGACAGAGGCCAGAGAGAAAGTTTGAAGAGGAATCTAAGATTTCTAACATATGTGAAGTAGCAAATGTAGTAGGTACTTACAATATACACTGAACACAGGAGGAGAGAGTTGAAGAAGGGGCAATGATGGATTTTATCTTGTAGATGCCCAGATGTTGAAAGGTAGAAGAGAAGAAGGTGGTCAAGACAAGCCTGAGTATACCTCTATCTAAAGACGTTGTTTATATAATGGGGGAAGAAGAAAGGACAAATACGTCAAGGCTCAAGTCACAGAAAGGGAAGTTAAGGGAATTCACATCAAATGGCCCTTGGCATCTGTGAAATGAAAGATAAAGTTATGTATGAAAGGCAAGCCTGGTGAAGAAATGATGAAAATTCTAAATTCAGTAAATGAAAGATACTACAATTTGTTCTACCCAAGGCCATGGTGTGAATAAGGGGCTTAACTGTCATGCTTTTAAATATTACAGATTCTGCATAAATCCCCAAATACTGCAACTTCCAATTCACATGGCAATTACTAGGGAAATTCAGCTAGGAGCGAATATAGTATGATTCTCATGCATGTCTGAAGGGTCCCACATTGCTAATTCCATAGGACCTACACCAACAGTCACAGAATGCACACATTCTCTGCGTCAGAGTCACAGGATTTTGGAAGTTATGGATGGGAGGGATTTTCATGGTTACCTTGTTCAAGTATTAATTTAATTCTTGAATCCTATCGACCACACAAAGGGTCATTCAAGCCACGCCTGAAATCTTAAAGAATGCACGTACCAACTCCTGAAAAAAACCTGTTATGTTCTTGGGCCAATTTATTTTATTTTTAAATATATACAAATTCCCTCAGAGGAAATAATAATAATAGTTGTGCCTTGACTGGCTGGTTAAACCTGAATTTCTTGGCTTACCCATGAGCCTGCAGCCCCCAGTCTTACCAGAACAAGAAGTAAGAATCAGGCTGATGCCTTGTTTCATGGCACCAGAGTTTACTTGATGCAAATATGGGGTTCCTTCTGTTTAAGATGTTTGGAACAGTTTAATTTTTAAGTGCATTGTGTTTCCTCTCCAGAGCTTCAAAACACTCATTGTAACCTACTTAAGAATCTCTCCTTGCTGTCGATCTGGAATTATGTTACTATGACCATTCACGTTGGATCTACCTGACAATAAGCTCCCTAATGCAGAGTCCACTTCTCATTCATGCATTGCTTCGTTTAAGCATCTGTCACCTGCATATTGAGTGCTTGCTTGATGCCAGGCTCTATTCTAGGTCCAGGGAGAATACACTGGCAGGTTATTTACATTCCACTGAATTCCACTGACTCCTGTGTAGATAAGTCACAGGGCCTTGCCCCAATGCTCTGCATACCGTAACTGATCCATGAAGAGCTGATAAGTCAATGAAATACATCAGATAGTGGGCTTGAGGATAACTCTTTTGCTGCTGTCTGAGAGGGGTGAGGCCGAAGCTACTTGCAGCCCCAGCTCAGATCTCAAACCTCACAGGATTTGGGGGTTTTGATATGCATTCAAAAATAAATATACAAAAAGTGTGCCCTGTATCTAGTCCAGGGGAAATTTGAGCTCAACAGAGATGAGGAGGCGGACAGGGGAGCAGGATTAAAGTAGCAAACACTGATTGCCTCACTCTTCTCCATCCTCCCCAAGAGTTACCTGCCCTTTCTGGTTTAGCCCGTTATCTGCCTGATGAGTGCATGCTTTCTGCTAGAAGTAGCCTAGACTGGCAGCACAGTTGATGTTACTAAGAAGAAAAACTAGTGGTAAGACATTTATTTTCTAAAAACATTTGAATCACAGCTGAACTTGAGGTGCATGTGTGAATGTGGGCAGTGTTTGAACTTTCTCTCTGCCTCCCTCATGTGAAGTTACAGAAGCTGATACACCAAACGACCCATCACAGCCCCTGAGTACTTGTCATTTCTTTCTGCCCCTGCTGCTTATATACCATTGGCAGCTCCAAGAGACACGTTCTTGGGCTGGATTGTATGTTCTCTCTAACGATAGCATCTGTTCAGCCCTGAAATATAGGTCTCCTTTCCTGCTCTGTGCTCCCTCTTTATTGTCCTAGCAGCAATATGTTCTGTCTGTTCGCCCCTTGGGGCAGGGTTTTGCGTTCTTTCACATAGGGAGGAAACGAGTTGCAGTGCTATGAGAATGAGTTTTCTGTGAACTCATTCAGCCTCTGTAAAAATTAGGAAATGAGGTTTTTTCCTAAAAGCAACTGGAAAACAAGGATTTAATTATTTTTCATTTAAGGACGACTAACCTTGAACTTTGATTTGCAGGGAAAAAAAGAGAGGGTAACATTCCCTTCACTTATGTCCGTGAAATGATTGTATATGACTATATATGCAAGCTTTCATTTCTTTAGTTTCTGTAGCTCCATACTTCATTGAAAAGTTCAGAAATAAGGAACTGTGTAAAAATGAATAAGGCTTGTTACCTCGATATTTCTACATGTGTAAGTCTCTTATACAAGAATTTTTAAAAATTAATCTTGAATTATATATCATCAAGGTAAAGCACGGTTTAATTTTTTATGATTTGTTTTTCCTTCATTAAAGTTTAACATTTTAAAAAGGACATAAACATGTTTATAAAGGGTTTAGCTGGAGATTCTGCCTGTCAACATCCTAAATATGCTTGTAGCTTTGTCGTAGGCTTCCTTCCTGAGAACTGAAGTAAAAAACACACACACTCAAATTGAAAAGTGGACCTGGTTTACTAATTAATTTGCAAAATGTAAGAGGTAGACTAGCTAGTTGGTTTTTTTCCAGCCCGAACTTCTGTGCCTTTGTGATGTTGTAATGATTTGGCGGCTGTCAGGAGGCACTCTGGAGATGTATCTTTAGTATGGTGATCGTGTTTTGTTGATCCATGTACGTTATTTTGCACAATCAAGTAATGTGTAGTACATTAATGCATTATAATAAAGGATAACTGTTCTCATGTTCTCAGGGATGCACAAATATATTTCTGTAAACCAGTCAGATATCAGCTCTAAGACATAAAAGATTCAGACTATGTCTGGTGCCTACTAGTGCTCATTAACTCTTTGCTGAGCTACTTTGAAAGACAGACATATTATCTCATTCATTCCAGGGTGATATTGCCCGTAAGGGGGCAGACATTGGTTCTGGATGGGGAGTTGTGAACAAATTTTACTTTTTACGTCTAAAATATAAATAGTCATAAAGTACCAAATCAGACCTAGTAGTATCCTGTGGTGTTAGAATATCATGGAGGGCAATTAGGAAAACAAGTGTCTAAAAAGTCTTCTCAGAGGAGTGAAAATGAAAAAAAAAAAAGTCGAGAAATGCGGATTATCCTAATGTCTCTGCTAGAGGGTCTGAGGTGTAGAGAGTTACGGTAGCCTATCAGGTTACCTGGCAGGTAAGTGATGGGGCCGGCTGGGCTCCGCAGGCTTGGCTGACCGTAAAGACCCAATGCAGCATTAACCTGTTAGCTGACTTTGTTGGCTGGCCTGGTAGGAGTCAGCTGTGGAGGCTTTAGGGAGTTTGAGGTTATACAATATGTGCATAAAGTTTAACCAAACATTAATGGAGGCACTGGGGAAGTAGACAGGGTTATGCTCACCATGTTTCTAAGCAGTCCATTGTGTTATGCAGATGAGCGTCTTGGAATGGTGCTGTGCTGAATTCATTTTACTTATTTCTTTGATAGCTAAGGTGGATATTCAGATTTTTAAAAGAAATTTCGGGTACTCCAAAAGATATTACATTGTAAATTTAAGAACCCTGTGCACGCTTTTGGCCTGTGACATTGGCATAGGCTTTAATCCATATGGGCAGGTCATCGCACACACTTGCTTTCTTCTGGTAATTCGTAACTTCTCAGTCCCTGAGACACTTAATGTACCCAAACATAGGAGCTGCTGAATTCTTAGCATTATATTACCATGATTACTGCATGGGTTCTTGTCATTGCTAGTGTCATGACACAGGTGGAGGTGACTGTTTGCCACTGGCAAAGAGTCTTGGGCCTACAGCACCATTCTCCATGTATACATACTTAGCCAGGATCTCTGGGTTGTGTTTACTGAGAACGAGGCCCAAGAACAGCACATCTCCTTGGAGCTTGTCCTCAAAACCTCGCCATGGAGGTTTATTTTTCCATTGAAGTCACATAATGATGCTCCTACCATACCTTGTGATGTTCCTGACTGCTGATCCTCCAAGTTAAGAAAAGATTAGGAGGGAAATCACAGTTAGTGAGTTTTAGACATAGTCTAATGAATATAATGATTCAGCCACAGGAAATTTCTAGGATGTGAAAGGAAAAAAAAAAAGGAAGGAGGAAAGTGTTGCTGAAATGATATAGATTTAAAATTTCAGGGTCTCGCAGGCTGGTCTTCGAACTGCAATAGGAAAACAGGCTTAAATTGCAACAGCGATGTTTCATTCAGGTTAAGTGTAAGAAGGAATATCTTGGCAGTTGGAAGTCTTTTGACATTTGAACCAGTTATTAAGGGAAGAAATGATGTGTTCTTTTCTAAGGCTCTTTAAAAATAAGATTGATTTCCTGTCTGTCTGGAATGAAGTTGAGATCGGTCTACCTTGGAAGTAAACATAATTTGTTTAAGGTTTCTTGTGTCCAAAAAGCCTCTTGAGTGATAAAAATAAAATAAAAAAAAAGTTTTGTGTTTTTTTTTTCAAAGCAACTTTTCTGTATGGAGCGGAAGAGAGGCAGCCAGTGGCAAACAGCATAGCCCCTGTCCTGGAGCTGGACGGCCTGGCTTTGATCCCAGCCCTGCTGCCTACCAGCTTTGAGATTTTGTGGAACTTTCCCAGACTCCTGTCCCTCTGTGTACTCATCTGCAAAGCAGGGCTACCATAGTACCTACCTCATATGGGTGCTAGAAAGATTCAAATAAGTTAATATTTTTAAAATTCTATATAAGGGTTTATTGAAAGTCTTGAAAGTCATTATGTAAAGACTTTGTATCATTCTTTTTTTACAACAAGATCTTTTATGCATCTTTGAGGTTGCATGCATATATTACTGTCTCATATCCACACGGACATTATGTAAATAAACTTTTGCCTGCATTTAAAGCATTTCCTGTGTAGAGATTCAGATATTTGCAAAGCGTATTTGAATTAAGAGAACCTAAAGAAACAAAACCTGCCCGCTATGATGGTTTTGGTGCCTTGACAGCAGTGGCTCAGGTGGTGTGTTAGTGTTACAGTCTGTAACCCAAACTGGCTGCCTCTGAGGACACTGCTTGTCCAGAAGCTTTCTCAGGTGGTGGCTGTTTTCACCAGAACACCTCGATTAGCTCCTCACTGGAGGTGCTTCTGGAGTCTTTCTTGCTCCTGGTTTCTGCTTCCAGACCAATGACCTGCTCCTTAAAAGACCCCCTGCTCCTTAAAAGGACAGCACTTTTGCAACACATGCTTTAGATGCTCTTTCTTGTTGCAGTTCTCCACGTATTTTCCTCCTGCCTGCTCCGCCCGAAGATTTACCAACTTTCTCTTCACCACCTTAGCAGTCATCATTCTTGATGGTTTCAGTACCCACAGAGACAGCATATCCTAGACTCCCAGGTTCTTGGCTTTCTTGCTCTTGGCCTCTATTCCACCTCAGCCACCCATTCCTATAGTGCTACCCTAGACTAGTGATTCACAACCTTTACTGTGCATAGAAGTCACTTGGAGGTCCTGTTAAAATGCAGTTAGATTCAATAGTAGGCCTGGTGTGGGGACTGAGATTCTGCATTTCTTATAGGCTCCCAGGTGATGCTGATGCTCCTGGTCCAAGAACCATGTTTTGAGTAATAAAACTCTGCACTTTCAAGATCTCATCTCAAGCATCCTAATTTCTGGACACCTCCTACTACTTTAAAAAATATTTACACCCCTGTGTCAAATGCCAATCTGTTGACCTTCCCAGCTTAGTTTACATGGTCCATAGTGATTGACAATCCCTCCTTTGCACACATCCTCAATAACCTTGCACCCTCTCCCTTCATCATACCTACCTGGAAAAACCAGCCTTGGTTAAATCAAATGCTCCACCTGCTCTGCCTGGACCCAACCTCAGATCATAGCTGCAGGAAAAACACACAAACATGCTGACAGGCTCACTTTAAATTTTTGTCTATCTGCAAATCCTGTTGGCTCTCCCTTCAAAATTATGCCCTGAATTCAACCACTTCTTAGTACCTCCTCAGCTGCCATTGTAGTCCAAGTCACCACCATTCTCATTATTAAGGGAAAATAGATTGTCAAGCATTTCTCCTGTAATTGCCTTCCACCTTGGCTCCCTGTGGCCATCCCTGTTCCCATGGTCAGGTCCCCACCAGCAGCCAAAGATCCTTTTAAAAAACGTGAAAAAAGGCTGGGTGCAGTGGCTCACACCTGCAGTCCTAGCACTTTGTGAGGTCGAGGTGGGTGAATGACTTGAGCTCAGGAGTTTGAGACCAGCCTGGGCAACATGACAAAACCCCATCTCTACCAAAAAAAAAAAAAAAAAAAAAAAATTAGCTGGGCATGGTGGCACATACCTGTAGTCCCAGCTACTTGGGGAGCTGAGGCAGGAGGGTTGCTTGGCCCAGGACATTGAGATTGCAGTAAGCCAAGATCATGCCACTGCCCTCCACCCTGTCTCAAAAAAAAAAAAAATGTGAAAAAGATCATATAACCTTCCTAATCACAAGCCTCCAGTGACTTCCCAATTATATTTTGAACAAATCCAAAGGGTGGTAGATTTTGTCAAATACTTTTCTTGTGTCTATCAAGATGCTTATATGTTTTTCAGATGTTAATCCAAGCTTGCATTCCTGTCATAAATCCCACTTGGTCATTTTGTATAATTCTTTTTACCTGTATGTGTTGCTGAATTTGGTTTGCTAGTATTTTGTTGAGTTTTTTAAAATCCATATTCATAAAAGATACTGGTCTATAGTTTTTTTCTGATGATGTCTTTGATTTAATCTCAGGTTAATATTGACTCAGAGAATTAATTAAATGAAGTGTTCCTTCCATTTTTTTAAAGTATTTGTGAAGAGTATAATTCTTCTTTAAACATAAGGTAGAATTCATTGATGATTTTATAGGCTTCTCATTTTTAAAATTTGTGCTGAATATGAATATTTAGAACATTTGTGGTCATTGGAACTAAGTTTTTAAACTGTAGTCATTTTTACTGCTGTTAGAGAATGAAGAATAACAGCCAAATGAGAATTCTTTTTAGATGTTTGTATTGAATGGTATCATATAGGGGAGGGGAAAGAATCACCTGGACTGCTCATAGTATATTATGTCTTACAGGATTCCCTTTGCGATTGTAGTTTTATCTTTCCAATCATTTCCCTCAGCTTTTAGTTAGATTCTCTAACGGAAGCATATAAAATTAACTTTCTGAATTGTTCCATGGGATGAAGCATTACACACTCACAGAGGAAAGGAAAGTTTCACATTTTGTAGACTACAAGAAAAGTTTGCTTATTGTGGAATGGGGAACTTTTTAATGATGCCATCTAAATTGAACCAAGTGGGAACATGACCACCAGCCACCCACCTGCACCTGGAGTCATCTCCATCCTGCCACAGCACTCACCATGTTTCCTTTACTTGTTCTCTTCTCCCCCTGCACCTTCTCCTCTTCCAAGAGCAAACTTGTCCTGGAACTTCCCTGACTTCTAGCTCACCAAGTTCCCAATTTTCTACTCACCTGGTACTTTAAGAATCTTGCCATTTCTTTGAAATATTTTCCAATTAACAATAATAAAAAATTTTTGACATGTGGGTTTGATGGGAGTATTCAGACTGCAGGGGAGAAAGAAGACAAGGGAGGAACATTCACTAGGACCTTGGACCAACTGAGGGGAGTGGGACTGGCCCCTCTGGGGACAATCCCATAGGTAGAGCTAATGGGTGATAGATGACGCAGACAGCCCAAGTGGCTGTTTGGGTATTTGGCTGGCTTCTAAATTCCCATCAAACCAATCCCACTCTTGTTTATTAGAGTCCTATTATGTTAATATTGGTCCCAGTGTTTATAGAATTTGTACTCTGGAGCAGTTTACACCATTTGGTGATAAAAGCACTATACAAGAATATTCTTCATGTATGTGCTCATTTCTCCTGGAACATTTCCTTGCAGCTGTCAGTAAATGGGGCCTTCCCCAGATAAAGGAAATCTCTTTCTTGGAAAATCTTTGAAAATAAGTATGGAATGCTAAGGGATAGCCTTATTAATAAGGTGGGGAATAAATTAAATGACCCATAGGCCTTTGGAAGCTAAGTGTTTTATTCTGCTTAATATTTTAATGATGGCTTTGGGCCTTCTTAGCACTGCATTATAACAGAGTCATTCCATTATACATAAATTGGTACTATTAATCTAAAAGTGCTAATTCAGACTTATATTTACTGTGCTTCTATTTCTTGTGAGATCAAAACACATCATAATGGGCATTTGCTCCTAGGAAAGGGTGTTATATGTATGAGAAGGTAAAGGAGAAAAGCTGTAATACCTCGGGCCTGTTCTGTCTCAAGTTAAGAGTAAGCTGTACTCATTTCATTTCATTTAAGAGCGGGTCAAGGATTCTTCTCTCTTCCTCTGTTTATGTCTTTCATATTTATTCAATGAAAAGTTTATAGCTCTTTAATCTGTATTATGTCTCAATTTTACAAAGTAATTTTGTTAGACCATAATTTTTCATTTCACTCTCTGTTTTATGAAGAGTTTCTCATTAGAATAATGAATGTATGTGTTTTAATAACAAATAGAAAAAATAAAAATCCCTTAAAGGGAAAAGTATTAAATGAATCTGCTCCATCATTTAATGGGAATTTCTAGTTATTCAGATATATTTGCAGTACCTTATTATGCTAATGGAATAGTTGATATCTCCTAAAGTATAATCCTATTCCTTATATCTAGAAAATAGTAGTTTTGAACTCTTTAGAAAAACATGTTTTAAGCCTTAGTTTTTTATCTATAAAAGTATGCATATTTATTATAAAAGCATTTTGAAAACACAGGTAAAGATCAAATAAAATAATTTCATTGATATATTCTATTTTAATACTAATGTCTTTGTGAAAATTATGTAAAAATGTATTTCTGTTTGTTGGTTTTTAATTTCTCAAGAAATAATCTTTTCATACAGTGAATATATCCACTGCCCTAAAAAGTCTCATCAGTCTACCTATTAATCCCTTTCTTCTCTATTCTGCCCCCATAATCCCCTGGCAATCACTGATCTTTTCATTGTCTTCACATTTTTATCTGTTTTAACATGTCATATAGTTGAATTCATAGAGTATGTACCCCTTTCAGATTGGCTTCTTTCACTTAGCAATATGCATTTAAGATTCTTCCATATCTTTTTGTGGCTTGATAGCTCATTTCTTTTTAATGCTAAATAATCCATTGTCTGAATGTACTACAGTTTATTCATGTACTCATTAGAGGGCATCTTGGTGGCTTCCAAGTTTGGGCAATTATAAATATAACTGTTACAGACATTTCATGTGTAGGTTTTTGAGTGGACATAAGTTTTCAAGTCATTTGGATTAATACCTGGGAGCATGATTGATGGATCATATGGAAAGAATATGTTTAGTTTTGTAAGGAACTGAAAAACTGTCTTCCAAAGTGACATACCATTTTGTAATTCCACCAGCAATGAATGAGAGTTCCTTTTCTCCACATCCTTGTCAGCATTTGTTTTTGCAACAACAAATACTGGTAAATACAAATCAAAATACAGTGAGATACCACTATGTATCTATTAGAATGGCCAAAATCTAAAAAGAATAGAAAGGATCAATTTTGGCTTTTCTAGTATGTATGTAGTGGTATTTCATTGTTGTTTTGATTTCTGTTTCCCTAATGACAGATGATGTGGCGCATCTTTTCATTTGCTCATTTGCCATCTGTATATCTTCTTTAATGTGGTGCCGTTCAGATCTTTTGCCCATTTTCTAAATCGGGTTGTTCATTTTCTTATTGTAGAGTTTTAAGTGTTCTTTGTATCTCTTGGATACTCCCAGTCTGTGGCTTGTACTTTGTGTCCTCAGCAGAGAAGCTTTTAAGTTTAATGAAGGCCAGCACAATCAATGTTTTCTTCCGTGGATTGTGCCTTTGGAGTTGTATCTAAAAAGTTCTTGGCAAACCCAAGTTTACCTAGATTTTCTCCTAATATATTTTCCAGGATTTTCATAGTTTTGCATTTTACATTTGAGTCTATGATCCATTTTGAAGGTTTTGGGGGTTTTTTGTGGGTAGAAAGGTGTAAGGTGTGTATATAGATGCTTTTTTTTTTTTTAACGTGTGGATGCCCTGTTGTTCTAGCATCATTTGTGGAAAAGATTGTCCTTTCCCTCTGTTGATTTGCCTGTATCAATGATCAGTTGATTATACTTGTATGAGTGTATTTTCTGCCTCGCCTATTCTGTTACATTGGTCTATTTGTATATTTTTTCACTATTACCACACTGTCTTGATTAATGGCACATTATACTAAGTCTCGAAGTCAAATAGTGTTATTCCTCTAAACTTATTCTTCTCCTTCAAAATTATGTTGGTTATTCTGGCTCCTTTGTTTCTCCATAGAAACTTTAGAATCAATTTGTTGATATCCACAAAATAACTTGCTGTAATTTTGGTTGAGATTGCACTGAATCTTTAGATCAAGTTAGAAGAACTGAAATCTCAACAATTGTTAGCTTTTCTGTCTATGAACATAGAGTATTTATTTAGCTCTTCTTGGATTTCTTTCCTCAGTGTTTTGTAGTGTTCATCATAGAACTTGTACATACTTTGTTAGATGTACAACTATTATTCATTTATTTGCTGCTAATGTAAATGGTGTTGTGTTTTTTATTTTAAATTCTATTTCATTGCTGATACATAGAAAAGTAATAGACTTGGATATTATCTTTGTATCCTGCAACCTTGCAATACTTACTTATTAGTTCCAGTGTTCTTTTCCCTTCCTTGGGATTTACAGAGAAAATTGTTTATCTGTGAAAAAGATGGTTTTATTTCTCCCTTCTCAATCTGTGTACTATTTTTTCTTGTTTTTATTAGCTAGAACTTTCAGTACAAAGTTGAATAGGAATGACGAGAACAGACATCCTTGCCTTGTTCCTGATCTTACCAGGAAAGCACCTAGTTTCTTAAGTGTGATATTAACTGTAATTATAGCTGTAGGTTTTTGTGGATGTTTTTTACCAAGTTGAGGAAATTCCCCTCTATTCTTAGTTTCCTGGTAGATTTTACCATGAATGGGTGTTAGATTTTTGTCAAGTGCCTTTTCTGCATCTATTGATATGATTATGTAATTTTTCTTTTTTAACCTGTTATGTGGTTGATGGATTACATTGATTTTCAAATGTTGAACTAGCCTTGTATGCTCAGAATAAATTCTGTTTAGTTGTGATATAAAAGTGTTTTGTACTTTAAGTAAACTTGCTAACATTTTTTGAGGATTTTTGCATCTACATTCATGAGAGATATTGGTTGATAGTCTTACGTCCTTATAATCTCTTTGGTTTTGGTATTAGGGTAATCCTGGCTTTATACAATGAGTTAGAAACTTACCCCCCCCATCCCGGCTTCTGTCTCTAGAAGACGTTGTAGTGAATTAGTATAATTTCTTCTTTAAATGTTTGGGAGAATTCACCAGTGAACCCATGTGGTCCTGGGGCTTTCTGTTTTGGAAGGTTATTAGTAGTTTTCTGGATTTCTTTAATAGATATGGGCCTCTTTAGTTACTTTTTTTTTCTTGTGTGATTTTTGGCAGATTGTGTTGTTCAAGGAATTTTTCCATTTTATCTAGGTTGTCAAATGTGTGGGCAGAATGTTGTTCATAATATTACTTTGCTATCCTTTAAACCTTATGGAATCAGCAGTGATGCCCCCTCTTTCATTTCTGATGTTTGTAATTTTTGTCTTTTTTCCTTCATTTGCTTGTCATGAAATTTATCAATTTTATTAATCTTTTCAAAGAACTAGCTTTTGATTTTTCTGATTTTCTCCATTGACTTACTGTTTTCCACTTCATTGATATCTGCTCTAATTTTTTAAATTCTTTTCCTTTTGCTTATTTTGGGGTTAAACTTCTCTTTTTCTCATTTTCTAAGGTGGAAGCTTGAATGACTGATTTGAAAACTTTCTTCTTTTCTAATATATGTGTTCAGTGCTATAAATTTCCTTCCAAGTACTGCTTTTGGTGTATCTCACAAATTTTGATACATTGTATTTTTAATTTCATTTACTTTAAAATATTTTTAAATTTCTCTTGAGAATTGTTCTGGGACCCATGTACTATTTCAGAGTTTATTGTTTAGTGTCCAGGTATTTGAGATTTTCCAGTTATCTTTGTGTTTTTGATTTCTAGTTTAATTCCGTTTTGGTCTGAGAACACATATTGTGTGATTTCTATTCCTTAAAAAATTTTAAGTTATCTTTCAGGGCCCAGAATATGTCTATTTTAGTGAATATGTGTGCTTAAGAAAGTGTATTCTGCTATTGTTGTGTAAAGTATTCTATAAATGTCAGCTAGATCCAGTTGATTGATGGTGGTCCTCAATTCAACTACATTGTTACTGATTTTCTGCCTGTTGGATCTATGAATTACTAACAGAGAGATGTTGAAATCTCCAACTATGATAGTGGATTTGTTCTTTTCTCCTTGCAGTTCTATCAGCTTTTGCTTTATATATTTTGATGCTCCGTTGTTAGGCCCACACCCAATAAGGATTGTTATGTCTCCTTGGAAGATTGACCTTTTAACATTATGTAATGCCCTCTTTATCTCTAATCGGCTCTTTTGCTTTGAAGTTTGCTTTGTCTGAAATTAATATAGCTACTCCAACTTTCTTTTGATTAGTATTACCATGATATATCATTCTCTATTGCTTTACTTTTAATTCATATGTGTCTTTATTATTAAAGTGGGTTTCTTGTGGACAACACATGGTTGTGAGAGGTGACAGCGTGCTGGCAGTCCTCACAGCCCTCGCTCGCTCTTGGCGCCTCCTCTGCCTGGGCTCCCACTTTGGTGGCACTTGAGGAGCCCTTCAACCCACCGCTGCACTGTGGGAGCCCCTTTCTGGGCTGGCCAAGGCCAGAGCCGGCTCCCTCAGCTTGCAGGGAGGTGTGGAGGGAGAGGTGCGAGCGGGAACCGGGGCTGTGCGCGGTGCTTGCAGGCCAGCTGGAGTTCCGGGTGGGCGTGGGCTTGGCGGGCGGCGCACACCGAGCAGCCGGCTGGCCCTGCCGGCCCGGGCAATGAGGGGCTTAGCACCTGGGCCAGCGACTGTGGTGGGTGTACTGGGTCCCCCAGCAGTGCCAGCTCACCAGCGCTGCACTCGATTTCTCACCGGGCCTTAGCTGCCTTCCCGCGGGGCAGGGCTGGGGACCTGCAGCCCGCCATGCCTGAACCTCCCACCCCCTCCATGGGCTCCTGTGCAGCCGGAGCCTCCCTGATGAGCGCCACCCCCTGCTCCACGGTGCCCAGTCCCATCGACCACCCAAGGGCTGAGTAGTGTGGGCCCACAGCGTGGGACTGGCAGGCAGCTCCACCTGCAGCCCCTGTGCAGGATCCACTGGGTGATGCCAGCTGGGCTCCTGAGTCTGGTGGGGACGTGGAGAACCTTTATGTCTAGCCCAGGGATTGCAAATACGCCAATGGGCATTCTGTATCTAGCTCAAGGTTTGTAAATACACCAATCAGCACCCTGTGTCTAGCTCAGGGTTTGTGAATGCACCAATCGACACTGTATCTAGCTGCTCTGGTGGGGCCTTGGAGAACCTTTGTGTGGACACTCTGTATCTATCTAATCTGGTGGGGACGTGGAGAACCTTTGTGTCTAGCTCAGGGATTGTAAACACATCAATCAGTGCCCTGTCAAAACAGACCACTGGGCTCTACCAATCAGCAGGATGTGGGTGGGGCCAGATAAGAGAATAAAAGGAGGCTGCTGGAGCCAGCCGTGGTAACCCGCTCGGGTCCCCTTCAACACTGTGGAAGCTTTGTTCTTTCGCTCTTTGCAATAAATCTTGCTACTGCTCACTCTTTGGGTCCACACTGGTTTTATGAGCTGTAACACTCACCGCGAAGGTCTGCAGCTTCACTCCTGAAGCCAGCGAGCCCACGAGCCCACAGGGAGTAATGAACAACTCCAGATGTGCCGCCGTAAGAGCTGTAACACTCACGGCGAAGGTCTGCGGCTTCACTCCTGAGCCAGCGAGACCAGGAACCCACCAGAAGGAAGAAACTCCGAACACATCCGAACATCAGAAGCAACAAACTCCAGAGGGCGCCACCTTAAGAGCTGTAACACTCACCGCCAGTGTCCGCGGCTTCATTCTTGAAGTCAGTGAGACCAAGAACCCACCAATTCCGGACACAGTTGAGTCTTGCTTTTATTCACTCTGACAGCCTCTTTTTACTAATGTATTCAGATCATTGATGTTTAAAGTGATTATTAGCGTAGTTGTATTATTATTTATCATATTTTTCTTTATTTTCTGTTCATTGCCCTTGTTCTGTTTTTTGTTAATTTTTTTGTCTTCTGCCCTTCTTCTGATTTCTGCAGTATTAATTGAGCATAATATATGATTTCACTTTTTATCCTTTTTAGCATATCAATTATACTACTACTTTTTTTCTGTTTGGGAGGTTTCTATTGAAATATCTTCAAGCTCAGAGATTTTTTTTCCTTCGCTATAAACAGTCTACTACTCATAAGCCCATCAAGACATTCTTTATTTTTGATAGTGTTTTGATCTCTGGCATTTCTTTTTGTTTTTTTCTTACAATTTCTGTCTCTCTGCTTACCTTACCCATTTATTCTTGCGTGCTGCCTCTTTTTCCTTTAGATCCCTTAACATACTAATCATAGTTATTTTAAATCCCAGTCTGATAACCCCAGCATTCCTACCGTATCTCAGTCTGGTTGATGCTTGCTCTGTCTTCACACTTTTTTATTTGGAATGCCTTGTAATTTTGTGTTGAAAGCCAGATATAAGATACTGGGTAAAAGGAGCTGGGATAAACCCGTCTGTTGTAATCCCCTGGTATTATACAAGAGCCCTATTGATATCAGTAGTGGTTAGCTGTGAGAAGAAAGGAGCCATTCTGTAGTCTGGTGATTAGTTCTCAGTCGTTTAATAAGTACAGGTCCCTGGGCTGTGACTTTCGTCAGTGCTTCTCAGGTTTTTTTCCTCTCCCATTTAGATGCAACAGTAAGGCTAGAAGGGGCTGAAGTGGGGTGTTTTCCTTCCCTCAAATGCCAGATCACTCTGGGGGGAGATGGGGAATGGGGTGCCTGTAATTGGGTATTTCCCTTTTCCCAAGTGTTTTAGGCTCTGGTGAAACCCAAGGTGGTTACAGTCTGGTAAAATAATTTCCTATGAGGGCAAGCTATTGTTAAGAACAAAATGTTCTGGGCTTATAAAATGGTTACTTTTCCATTTTCTCTGCTGGAAGCAGGAGGGGATTTTTCTGTGATCTTTATCCTAAGATCCTATTGGAGCTCCTGGAAATTAAACTTAGAAAAATGTGATGCCACTCTCTACCCGTCACTCCCCACCCCTCACCCCTTACCCCTCACCCCAGGACCAGGCCTTCCTGAGTTTGTTTTCTCTCTCAAGCTAGTGAGTGCACAGTCTCTAGCAATTAGTCAATTACCTTTTAAGTATCATTACCTGAGGCTGGCTTCAGAGGTGGTTTCTGGGTGGTTTTTGTTCCAGGTAAGCTCTGGGTTTTCCTTATCTACCTGTGTCCCTAGTTTTGAGGGTGGTGGTTTGTCTTGTGACCTTAATTCTCTGCTAGATCTAAGAAAATTTGTTGGTTTTTAGTTTTTCACCTTTTTTTATTTTCTTGTTGTGAGGATAGGAACGATGACTCTCAAACTCCTTTGGGCCAGAAACTGGTAGTAATGAAAAATAATGTTTCTAGACTTCATAGTATTCTATCAGGTGGATTCTGTCTCACTATAAACAAAACTCCTTTTGAAAGCAGGAGAAAATCTTCTAGTGTGATCAAAGAGCCAAATATAGGCATCACAGAATTTAGTTTTACTCAAAAAAAAGATGATTTAGATAGTATTTAGATCATTATAATGTTATTTGTATGATTATAATTTTATATATTAAGTTATACATTTTACATTCTTTTCATTTAAGCATTCTACATCATGAGTAAATGTGAAATGTTAAGTGATAATCATTTTAAATTAAAGTCTTTTAATTTTATGTTTTTACATGAATATGAAAACAAACTTTAGTCACTGCTTCTAAAGTGAAACTATATTTTGGGTTATATTCAAGAAGGCACAATTCCTTAAGTAGATAAGTTAATGAGCATTTGGACTTTTACTTTTGGTCATTATGCTTCTTTGTAAGGGTGCCTTAAATTTGGCTAGTTTCTGTTTTCTCTGAAGTAGGGGTTTTTATCTCTGACCACCTTGAACTGATTTGCATTGTAACTTGTTTGTCTTAATCTTTTTGCATTTGCTCTGCAAAGCTGCATTTCACACCTCCTACTGTAATGGATCAGTCAGGGTCATCTCATTATACTTGAAATATGAAATGACACCCTGTAGGTCATCATCACCCTGCATGTCTACCAGAAATGGGAAATTGTCCTTAAGAATACACTTTGTCAGCTTGGTGTTACAAGTACCAAAGTGGTTACAGTATTTTACATTGGGTTTTGAAGTATTTTTTAAGTTTTAGGTGTTTAATCAGTGTAACAGATTTAGGAATGGTTTCCTATCAACTATGAGATAGTCTGTAACACAGTATTTTGGATTTAGTATATAATCAGTTAAACTGATTCTTTTTGTTCCCCTTATGGAATCATTAAATGATCGTAAAATTAGAGCAACAAATGCCTCAGATTAAACAATCTTGGTTTACTTGTATGTCATTTGATCAGATGAATAAGGCCTTAGAAAATCAACTAAATAAAGTCAGCATTCAGAGTCCTGACTTTGGCCTTGCTATTTATTATGAAATTCCACCTAGGCATACATACTTGGACGGCTGTTTGGTTTTTTCCTCACGATACTTTGTTTCTTCATCTTTTGGACTATGTGTATAACGTTGACATTTAATGAAACATATCTGTACATTTTTCATTTGGCTAAATAAAGGCATACAAGTATGAAAGGGAAAAAAATCAATGAATGAATCATGCAGTTCAGCTTCCTACCCTTTTTTCTAAAATCTATAGAAGCTTTGAAACAGTGCTATCCAATAGAACTTTCTGCAGTGATGGCAGTGCTCTTTGACACTATCCAGTGTGATATCCACTAGCCAAATGAGGTTATTGAGCCTCTGAAATGTGGCTGGCATTATTGAGGAATTGTACTTTTAATTTTATTTAATTTTACTTAAATGTAAGTAGCACTTGGAGCTAGAGGCTACCATATTGGACAGCACAGATTTAGGTTTTATTTGTGGGTTTTTTTTTCTTATCCATAAAATGTGTGTGTGTTTGTGTGTGTGTATGCGTGCGTGCATGCATGTGTTGCAAGAAAAGCTGAGCTTTAAGTACAAGTCTTTCATTCAAGGAAAGGTATCAAGAAGAGAAATTGGCACCAAAACAGTAGAATTGGATATATATATAGAATCTGTCCAAGAAATCATTTAAAACATAGTAAATTTGGTACACAGAATTAAATGGACTTCTTCCCAGAACAATGGAACAGCAGTCGAGGAATTGAAAACAGTGCCTGCAGGAGAAAAACAGAAGAGAAAGAGACAGTGGGAACAGAGAGAAGGGGAGGAAGAGAGGACGTGAATGAATGCAAGTGTTATTTATTGACATTTTAGAAATTTTAATTGAGGTGATATTACTGTACTGGCTTTGTAATCTAGTAGGGGAAAAAGCTAATTTAGTCTAGCTTCTTTTTGTAGTGAAGACTCGATAGTTAAATAAACAGTGCTCTGCAGAATCTGTTTATTCCTTCAAAACAGTTAACCTTTCAGATTAAAGATGGCAAGAGCTAAAAGTAGAAAATAAAAAAGTGTTATATTGACAGGTTTGGGGACTATTGAAAGTGTTACATAGTTCAAATCCTTCTGATTAACTTGAGTTTTCCAACTACATGTGATCACATAACATACTATAGTTTGAAATTAAAGAACCAACATTTTTGTAGGACTCTCTGGTGTAAAAGGATCTTCATTCTGGGAAGGTAGAAAATCATGAGTCTGGGGAAGAGGACATTGAGAAGCAGTCATGTATCTATTTGCCTGGGTGATATTTGAGTAAGATTTTTTCTGGATCGTCAGTAAATTTGTTTTTGGCTTTTCTAAACTTTCTTTCTTAGTTCTTTTTCTTAAATATTTCTTTTTCTCTTGGTTTTTACCTATCCCAGAAAATTATCATCCAGTTCTAGGAGCATAATAACATGTTTAAATGTTGTGACCAGTTAAAACACAAAGCCCCACTTTATCTACACCAATCTGTTAATATAATTCCTTTCACCTTTATCTCCTTCTCAGTCTTTCTAAAGCAACTGTACAGCTTTTACTTCCTTGGAGAAAGAAAACAGATTGCCAGCAATCTGCCACATTTGAGTGTTGTGGTCTGGGTGTGACATTTCTGAGCATAGTGATTCCAGTAGAACACGCTTACTATATTTACAGTTTAAAATGTAGGAGTGCCAGATAGTAACATAAAGGGAGGTTGAAAGTTTTACATAATGAGATGCTTAGCATCAGCTCGGTTTGGATGAACTGCTCTATGGACACTAATTCCCATCACTCCATGTGACTAGATGGAATTTTGGCTGGGTCATTGGCATTTGGGAGGATTATGATAGGGGAAAGTGTAGAATTCCAGAGATGGGACATAGTGGTATTAGAAAAAATATATTTCTGTTGCAACTTTTGATCTTTTGGGGACAGGATAGAAAAGGGGCTTAGCAGCTAGAATCTCTAATTTCACGCCTCACTTAAAATAATTTATCTAGAAGATCTTTGAGAAGGTGCCATAATGTTCCCAGGGGTAGTTTAGCCATGCCAACAACAGCAACAACAACAACAACAAACAGTCTCTATGATGCTTCCTCCTGTCCCCATTTGTTGGGGAAAATGGTGATGTCACCATGCTTCAGACGTTCCCCGAGCATGTTGTCACTATGCCTACCAGCCATCTTACCTTAGCACTTGGTCAAAAATAAATTCTGCCCTGGTGCCTCTTTAAGTTCTATTTTCCCCTATTTGCCTGTCTGAAAACTCCCGTTGCTCTTATGAACTGGACAACTAAAGCTGCAAAACCCTAATGTTAGAGAATCTCTTTCTACAGATAAATGTGACAGCCTTGGTACAGCAATGAGTGCGTTGGAAAGCACATTTAATAACTTTCTGTAGTGTCATTATAAAATATGTTAATAGAGTGTAATTACAACATATTTTAACTGTAAATTTAACTTAGACATTATAGTGCATGCATTCAAATAAAATTCAAAGGAAAAAAGTACAGTATATAAAAAAATCTGAAATTTCATATTCAGTAAAATGATAGACTTGATATTCTTATAACCTTTTACGTAACATCTAGAGGAGCTGGACAAATGGACGCCCGTAGCTAAATGGGAAGGGAAATCTCCACATGCCTACATGTATGTATGAAAACATATCAGCAGAAATGCAAGTAATAAGCTGGCTCTCACGCTTCAGCTACTCTGAGGACCACTTCTAATCTTGGTAATTAAGAGCCTTAACTTTTTTAGGTTCTTTTTTTAAAGAGAAAACTGCAGTAAGAATATAATTTATATTAGAACATGGCATATAATCTCTCTCACACCCCACTGAATAGCAGATTTTGTAGCAATGTGCACAGTTCTTACTAAGGATCAGTGTTAACTACTCTTTTTTACTATTGTACTCCATTCTGTTTTATTACAAAATGCTAGTCATAATGGTGGTTCTCAGTCTTGACACCTAGGAGCCATAAGAATATATATGCCAGGGTCCCACCCTCAGTGATTCTGATTTCATTGGTCTTGGGTTGTGGCCCAGGAATCAGGGTTTTAAAAGCTCCCTGGGTGATTCTAATGCACCGCCAAGGTTAAGAACCATAGCACCAAATTGATTTCACTATGTACTAATAGAACTTGACAGCATATTTCAAAACCATTGCTCTAAAGGGATATACCTATAATAAAAGAATAGACTAAATATAAAATCTCCCACCACAGAAAGAAAGCAAACCAACAAACAAAAAAACACCCTTGATTCCCAGGCTGGGTGGGTGTGTGCTTGGTGAGGTTATAAGGGTAGAAAGTGGTCTACTGTAAAGAATATGTAACCAAAGGCCTACTCACATATGCTTTTGAAATTATACTATGACAAGTTCAGAAATCAGCATTTAAATCCCTGGTGGGTAACACCTTGAATTGCATGGTGGAAGCAAACACTAATCTCTATGAAGGGACATACCTTGACTCAGGTTCAGCTGGGTTTTTTTTCTGACATAAGACATAAGCCTCCCTCCACCCAACCACCCAAGGCTGCAAGCTGCAACCACCATGAGAGTGAGCAAAAACAACAAACAGAAAAATGGAATACTGTGTCCCCCAGAACTTCAGATATGTAGAGGAGGAAACAAGTTCTGTCTAAACTGATTAAAGAAAGAAAATGCGTAAGACAGAGGTATCAAGAAAAAATAAAAAACTAGGACAAAAATTAAAAGAACCAAAGAGGAATCTCAGTGGATAGGCAAAGTATTAATAGCAGATTGGACACAGCTAATTCATAGAGATGTAGTAAACTCGACGATGGAACTGAACAAATATTTGTCAAATTTTGCATATTCCTTATCTCTGTAGAAGTAGATAGAAAACATGAAAGAGATGAAGAAACACATGGGCACAATGAGATGGTTTAAGTACCTCAAATTGGATTTCCAGAAGAAGAAAATAACAAAAAAGGAAGCATGGCCTGGAATTTTTTAAAAGAATAAGATGTGAATTCTCTGTTTCTGGAAGTGTAACAGATCCAAAGCCAAGTAAAGAAAAAAGAAACCTACATGTAGACACATGAACGTAAAAGGAGTCAGAAAAAGAAAAGAAAAAACTTGCCACAATGATTGCTGATCCTAGAACATCCTAACATAAAAAACTAGAGCTGGAATATACTGCCTATTTCTAAACTGCTGAAAGAAGTTAACTCCTAACCTAGACTTCTATGCCTTCCTAAATTTAATTTAAAAACAAAGGCAAAATAAAGGCATTAGATAATTAAAAAGTGAGAGTATGTACCACCAGGTCCTCACTAAAATGACTTCTAAAGGATTTCCCTCAAAAAGAGGGATGAGATCCCAGAAAGGATTTTTGACATCTTAAATGTGAGAAGGAATAGGGAGGAAAGAAAAAATAGCCCTCTGGATAAATGTAAACAAACAGGGTCTACAAATAACAAAACAACACCAAAAATGAGTACTTCGGAGGGTAAAGAAAGTTGAACTGAGGAGTTGGGTGACATGGTACAGGTGTGATTAGATTTAAAGCCTTCTAAGGGCCATGTACCTGCACTACTCAGGGGAAGTGGGGTGGGGGTGGGGGGGGGCTTTGAATTCTAAGTCTACAATCAAGTATGTCTTGTTAAAAGTTATAAGTATAACCTGTAAAGTAATTAAAATAGAATGTATAACATCTAAGCAAATAGAATAGAAAAATGTGTGGTATGAAGGGAGCATATAACAAACAGGGAATTATTAATAGAAATTTGAACAGAATGTGATGGCTAAAACCCACAGATGTTAGTGATCACAATAAATGATATTATTCTTTTTTTTATTCTAACTATATAAAGCTTACAAGAGTTATAGCTAAAACAAGTATGTCAATGGGTTGAAAATAAAAGATTGGAAAAGATACAACAGGCAGCTACTTACCAAAATGAGTTTAGTGTCACTATGTTAATATCTGATAAAAATAGTGTTAAAAGCAAAAACTAGTAGGAATAGAAAAAGATCACTACATAATGTAAACTGCAATTCACTGCAAAGTTGTAATAATTCTAAACTTGTTTGTATATATTTAATTATATAGCCTCAAAATATATAAAATAAAACAGTGAGCAAACTAGAGAAATTAATACATTTACTATTATAGTGCAAGGTTAATACAACTCAGTATTTAATGAGTCATGCAGATGAAAAAGATTATAGATGATTTGAATAACACAGTTAACAAGCTTAATCTAGCATACATATATTAAACCCTGTAGCCAATAACTAGTAAAGATACATTCCTTTCCAGCACGCATAGACTGTTTCAGTAATTGACCATATGTGATGCCATAAAATACATCTCAGTAGATTTCATAGAATTAGCATCAATGTGTAATTTATGTTCTCAGAGAACAATGCAGAAAAATTAGAAATCAAAACTCCAGGAGTAACTAAACTAAAAACATACTGTTAGTCTTCCCTCCTCCCTAGCAATAAACACTATATTCCTAGGAAAAATGTCATGATAATATGAGGGTGGCATCCTTTCAAACTGTATATAAATGTATAATTTTTTTTTCAAAACAGGGACATGTTTGTGTGATCATGTAATTTGGTTTCTGTTTGTTTTTAACTCAGCAGGCTATTACAGATATGCTGCCATGGCAGTACACACAGGTATCCCACTAGACTAGATCACTAATATATGTCTCTAAAACAAGAGCTTAGTAAACGAGGCACTTGACTTTGGGTCACCTCACTTTGCTCCTGAAGATCTATTATCCCACAGCCTGTCCCTCCAGAATTCAAACTGAGAAAGAAACAAGACTGCCAATGAGTAGCCAAAAATGCATGTTTTAAAACTTAACTGCTGTATTCATAGAAAAAATAATTGGTGGACTCAGGGATAGCTTTCTGCCTTTCATTGCATACTATTTTAGTATAGCTCAGAATCCCATTTCTCAAACACAAATTAAAAAGAGAAAAAAGCCACTGGAGTGAGGATAACAGAAGTTAGTGACAACCTGGTTGGTTCCTGGTTAGGAACAGGATAAACAAAACAGTACAAAAGTGACATTATTAGAAACCACAATCTAGAGAGATTTCACGTGGGGGAGAGACATCCCTCTCCGTGCATCACCATTACAGCAGAACGAATTATATATATACATATATATATATATAATTTTCATATATTTACTGTATATATATAGAGAGAGAGTCAATATTTGTAAATATAAGAAAAGAGTAACTTCTGTTCATTGAAGTTTGGAGGACAGGGACATTTATGTAGTGATTTTAAGGAAAAACAATGCATTTAAAAATGGAGTTGATGCAGAAAGTTTCCTGGTTATAGGGGCTGAAATCATCCGGAATTTACCTATGTGGGGTGAACTTTGGCAAGTCCCTTCACCAGGCTGAACCTCAGTTTCCTCAGTGATATGACAAGCTGCTCCCATGCTTCTGTCCTGGGATACAGTTGTCTCTTTCCTGCCCTCATGCAATACATCTCTATGAATACCTCCTTTTTGAAGTATGCCTCGCCAGATGCTATTGGGGCTTATGAATGGCAAACCACGGAAGACTCAGACCATAAACCTGCCCCTCAGGTTTACAGTCTAGGAGGAAAGATGAGAGATGTGCACCAGTAACAGCAGTGCAGGGCCTAAAGGATATGTAAGAGAGGGATGGAAAATACTATGGCGTATAAAATTAAGTCTCATCGGAACAGGACCTTCAGAATATGAAACACTTTTGAACTCAGGGAGAGATGTGGGCGGGGTGAAAAGAGGACACACAGTAGTTCTGTTTAAGAACACAGTGCATGAGCATGGTCAGAAGGGTAAATTGGAACCTCATTTAGAGGGACCTCATGCCAGCACAAGAGATTTTTAAAGGTGTTTTTTTCACAAAGGAGTGACTATTTAAATGCTTAAGGCCGGGTGCAGTGGCTCAAGTCTGTAATCCTAGCACTGTGGGAGGCTGAGGGGGGCAGATCACGAGGTCAGGAGTTTGAGACCAGCCTGACCAACATGGTGAAACCCTGTCTCTGCTAAAAATACAAAAATTAACCGGGCGTGGTGGCGCGTGCCTGTAATCCCAGCTACTGAGGAGGCTGAGGCAGAAGAATTGCTTGAACCCAGGAGGCGGAGGTTGCAGTGAGCCGAGATCATGCCACTGACTCCAGCCTGGCGACAGAGAGAGACTCCGTCTCAAAAAAAAAGAAACAAAGAAAAAAGAAAAAAAAAAAAGAGGCTTAAGAACATGGGGGTCATTAATACAGTACTAACAGTTGATTTAAAATTTTTCTGCTTCAGTTGAAGACTTGTAGGTTATTTTCAGCATTTGGTCACATAATGTTCATTGTTCTCATGTAGAAAGAACTTTAGAATCATTAGGCTAAATGCTTCGTTGGGATTATGTAAGGAATGTCTTGCTTCCAGAGTCTAAATCAGATTGAAGAGTTAAAAGGGAACAAGAACACAAGGATCTCAAATTATCCATTGCATAAAATATTTAATTTCCTATGAATAAGTGGATTTTACTAAAATTATTTTTCTGCCCTCAGGGGCTCTCAAGAAAGCAGTTTAATGAAGGGTACTGATTTTAGAAGCTTTTAAAATTTTTATAGTAGAAGTAATCTGTGAAGGCACGTGAAATAGATCCACGGGTGGCAAGTATTGAAATCTATATTGTAGTGGGTGAACCTCAGATTTACTAAGAAGCAGCCTGAACGTGTGTTTGGAAGTAAAGAGATCTGGGTTATCACTCTTCTCTGCTCATAATTTGTCATGTGGCTGGTGATAAGAAGAAATGTCAGGAAAGGTCGGGTATATGCTAAAGCAATTGGACTTTTCATTCTAAGCAGTGGGGAATCACCTTGTTTTAGAAAGATAACTCACAGAACAATGAGAAGGATGATATAGAGAGATAGGCTGGAGACAAGGAAAGAGGTAGACTGGTAAGATGTCTGTTACAATGGACTAAGCCTCTGTCTTCTCATCACTAGAATAAGGCAGTGGAAATGGGAATTCTCCCACTTATTCATTCACCAAGACTCTCCTTTTTGAGTATCTACCATGTAACAGGCATGGTTCTAACCAGCACAGGGCATATTGCTTTGAGCAAGACAGAGACCACTCCTTAGCACAAGTAGTGGTAATCCCAGGTGCCATGGACCATACAGCAAGGGATACATAACCCCTTCTCAGAGGAGGAGGGGTTAGAGTATTAAGAAATCACTGACTTCGGAATGTGAAGGACCAAAATACAGGCCAAAGTGGGGATTAAGATACAAGAAAAAAAAGACAGCATATGAGAATCCTGGAGGGGTAAGAGCAATATATGCCCCATGAATTGAAACTACTTCAGCTGGAGCTTAGGGTGCAAGTTCAGGACAAGCAAAAATTAAGATTGGAGTGGCAAGCAGAGGCCAGGCCAAAAAGAATGCTCAATTTGAGAATGTTTGAAAGTGGATGCCCCAGAACGTCAGGGTTCCTTGATTTGAGGGATGAGACATAGGTAAAGGTGACTTCAACTTGTGTGATTTGATTTCAGGCACCTTGGTATTTGGAAATAACATCTTAACAGATGAAAGGAATATGGAGGGAGGACAGCTGTGTGCTGTGTAATGGCACTGATGAGAGAGCACCATTTGGGTGTCTGGGTACTGTGCTGACCTGAAGCTTCACAAAAACACCTTCTTGTCTCACCAAATGAGTCTGGGGATTGGACACAGCTGAAGAAAGCCTGCTGCTCTTCCTAGAACCTCCCCTCACTCAAATACCCCCTGAAAAAATTTTTCTCCTTGCACCCCACATTGCATCAAGTACAGTGATTTGCACAGTGTGGGTCTTCATTGTATTATTTTTCTAAACCAGCAGGTTGTTTATTTAGAACACAAAGTTTAGATGGGTTCATGATTTGTATATGTTGGGAGGTCACAATTCTGAATACAGTAGTAACATAATGTATGTGCTTGCATGTATATGTGTGTGTCTTTACATGTATATGTATACATGCAATGTGGGGTGCAAAGAGAAAAAGTATTTCAGGGACTATTTGGGGGATTTCTAGGAAGGGCAGCAGGCCTTCTTAGCTGTGCCCAAGTGATTTCAGGATAAGCACCTTTTATGATAAAGTGTATGTAAATTGGATCAAATAAATCTTTAATATGATAAAAGCAAAAATGCCCTACAACATACCTTACCTCCGTTTACTAAGAAAAAAAGGGTTATCATGAGATCCCTTTTCAATTGTAGATGTCAACATTTTAATAAAGTGTTCAGCTACCTTTGCATCCATGAGACACTTTATAAAAATATTACTTAT
This sequence comes from Pan paniscus, assembly GCF_029289425.2. Lineage (NCBI taxonomy): Eukaryota > Metazoa > Chordata > Mammalia > Primates > Hominidae > Pan > Pan paniscus. Next base: position 109,708,521 of record NC_073253.2, read on the forward strand.
CAGTAAAATACACAAGTTAAGAAACAAACACTTTAATTAAATTGCACAGAGCAAAAGAAAGCTTTAGTTAGCTGCATTATTCTTCACACTGTGTTTTAAAACTATTTCTATGTAAGCTACGTAGCTACACAAATAGTCACACCATTGGAAGCATCTGTTTAAAAATGTTTGACATGCATCAAAATACACAAAGTAATAAAAAGATCATCTCTATATGTATTCCATTACTTTTTTCCTGTAGTTTGCTAGTATTGCTATCAATATACATATCACTAAACAATATATAAAATTATCTTGTAAATGTATAAATTAAGCCTTGCTTCTGTTATTTCTTCAGTAGCATGCCAGGTGAGCAGAATCTCAATACTGGGTAATGAGAGACACTCTCTTTTATTCTAGTTGTTTGATTTGGAAAGCAATGCATCCCAAAAGCATCTACCCTGTAGTAACCTTTTTGTGGACCCCACCTTGGGCACCAGCTGTTTCCCACAGTATGGGCAGGATCACGGGAAGTGACCAGCATAGGCTTAATAGGAAGAACAAGGGTGCTTTGCAAGCCTGTGAAGCCTAGGATAATTCTTCACTTCTTGTGGATGTCAGAATTTCTGGATAGAGGTTACTGGCCTCCTCCCCTGGCCTCAGTACTTGGTACAGTCTTCCTATGAATTAGGGGAGTACTACATGTCTGAGTAAACTAATATACAAAAATGAGTCTAAACTCATTTCTTTAAAGTATTCGACTTATTTTCCTTGTCCAAGAAGCATCACAACAAAATAACCAAATGACAGAAGCGCATAGAATACTGTGTCAAATATGTATATATAAAGTCTTGGAAATTGGGGAAGGTATTATATCTTATGTGTCCTATTTTACTTTGGCAAAGAGGAAGTTCTTAGTGAATCTTAATGGCTAAATTGAAATAGCCATGTTATGAAAGCATTTATATATGTGTTCTGTGGATCTCACAACTTGGCTCTCTGGTCCTTGCTGTCCAACATGGCAGCCAATAACATCATACGGCTATTTAATTTATATTTTATTTTATTTTTTGAGACAGAGTCTCGCCTTGTTGCCCAGGCTGGAGTGCAGCGGTGTGATCTCAGCTCCCTGCAACTTCCGTCTCCCAGGTTCAAGCTATTCTCCTGCCTCAGCCTCCCAAGCAGCTGGAATTACCGGCATGCACCTCTGTGCCCGGCTAATTTTTGTAATTTTTTTGGTAGAGACAGGGTTTCACCATGTTGGCCAGGCTGGTCTCGAACTCCTGACCTCAAGTGATCCAGCTGCCTCAGCCTCCCAAATTTCTGAGATTACAGGCATGAGTCACTACACCTGGCCTTTAAATTTGATTTTAATTGCCTGCAATCTACTTGGAAGGCTGAAGCAGGATAATTGCTTGAATCAGGGAGGTCGAAGTTGCAGTGAGCCGAGATCACACCACTGCGCTCCAGACTGGGTGACAGAGCAAGACTCTGTCTCAATCAATCAATCAATCAAAATTTTAATTTATTAAAATGACATAAACTTAAAAATGTAGTTCCTCATTTGACACTATTCATCTTCAGGTGCTCAGTAGACACATGTGGCTAGTGGCCACTGTGTTGCACAGCACAGATATTGAATATTTTTGTTATTTTTGCAGAAAGTTATTTTGAACAATGCTGTAGTGCAGCTCCTATTTCCTATTCTAATATGCTTCCAGGTCAGATATTTCCTATAAGCTTCCTCAAAGGCTATGTAGAACACATGCAAATACTTACTTATATCCTCTAGAGCACCCCTGTGGTTACCAAGCTGGGCACATAGTAATTCTTAGCCTGATTGGTAGAATGGAGGAGAAAGCTGGTTTTGATCCTTTTGACTTTCACCTGCCTAGTAGCCATTTATCATTTAAAGTTCACTGCACTGAGAACTGAATGGTTTTAGATCCAGCTATTGTATTTGGCTAAGAGTTTGACTGTCATCAGCCTAATTTTGTTATTTTAATAGAAGGAAATGTCTCTGGGTTTGATAGGTTCTTGTTTGGGAAGTATAGTTTAACAGAGGTAGAATTTAAGACGATGTCCTGTGCTTGTTTTGAAGAGAGATGACTGACAAACATTGCACAACTGAGCTCAAGCTCATGGGTTTGTTTGATTTTTGTAATTCTGATTCTTGATGGCCTTTGGTTAACTGCAAAACAGTCAAAGTGCAGAGGCTATTCTCTCTCCAAGCTTCCCTTTGCAGTATTCCATCCTATTGATTCCTGCATTACCTATGGGGAAAAAAAAAGTTCGTTAGACCAATTTAGTGAGCCAGAATTGTGATTCTGTTCAGGAAAATGTCTGCTGTATTTGTCATTGCTAGTCATTTTACAAGTGTATTTTGATGAGCTGAGTATGTAGCACACTTTACGAAGGGTGCACTTTTTCCTTTTTGCTTCTACAGGTGAAAACCTTCAACCAGGAAGCATTTTTATCATTTTAAATTCCAAAAATACTAATATTTAAGAATAATGAAATACTGAATTGCCTTTTTATTTTCACCTTTTTTTCTGGATTAGTTGGAAACTTTATAGGAACTAGTGAAAGCTACATGATCTATTTGTGGATAGTGCTGGAAAACAAGGCTGGCTTCTTAAGTAATTAGTAGGCTGGCTGGCATTGAAAGTTTTGGGGTTTTCGTGATTTATGTAGTGATTTTTCTCCAACCATTATATGTTTACAAAATTTTACTTGCAGTTATTTTCACTCTTTTATTCACTTTCTCACTTTCAGCTCCCCTATCTCTTCCTTTCTTGTTACCCAACTCTTCTTTTCTTCCCTTCATTTCTTATTTTCTGTCTGTATAAAAATATTTTTCTGGCTTTAACACAACATATTGTGTCAGTTCCAGATCTCTACAAGGGTGTTCTGAAGCCTTTATGGAGTAGGGGACTGGTGGGTCTTAGCGGTGATGGTTTGAGTTTGAGACAGCTTCGTTCACTACACTGTGCTCCTCCTGCATGAACCTAGACCTGTGTTTTAATTCAGTTCCTGACATTTTGGCATTGAAGTCTATATTTTAGCTGCTCATGCTGAATCAAGCAAGGTGCAATTAGGAGGCATTCTAAGACTAATTTTTAGAATTGAAGTGGGAAAATTTAACTGGTAAACCTTGAAAATGACCTTCCCAGAAAATCTGTGCTCATTCTCCTCAGCCTGTCTGGAATCATCTTCATCTGAGAACTCCCTCAGCTCGCTGGGTTTGGTGGCTCAGTTTTCTGACTCTGCTTCTTATCTCTCTCCGAGGAATAATGCAATGACATTCAGGAATGTTCTGCTTCCCTAGAAACATAGCTTGAAACTGTGAAGTGCTGGAGGCTTAGACTTCTTGTCATTGTTTGTTCTATGTAGGAATTTTCATTTGCTGTATTTTGAAAATTAAAAATTTAGAATCAATTTGTGATAACTGCGTACTGTAGATGGGGCACCTTAAGCTGGTTGATTTGGATCAGTGGCGCATATTTTTTTCTCAGTTGACTGAGAGCCCTAAACAGAAGCCCTGTCAAAAAATTCTCAGGAATACGTGACTGATACTAGACATAGAGATGTACGTCCTCCCTCGGCCTGCCACCCTGGAGATTGAAGTGCTAGTGTCGGTAGGAGGAGAGGCAGCTGAGGGGGCCCAAAAATGAAATGGCACAGAACGATCGTGAGCTTTCTTTTTTCATTTGGACTTCTTGTCACTGAACTTCCCACTTTCTTCCTGCTTTCATTTTGTGGCCTGCTGTACCCTCACCCCCATGTTGCTTCTGCCTTTCCAAGGGACCTCTGACTAACCTCTTCCTCTCCCTCCTCTCCTTCTCCAGCCCTCTTTTCACTCTTTGTCATACTAGTTACTGTGCTCATTGGCAGTGGCAGCAAAACGTAGTGTAGGGTAGAAGGGAGCAAAACCAAAGCTGCGCATACTCTGAGCAGCCCTCAGGTATGTCACCTTGCTTCTGTGCAAGAAGGCCCGCTTCCAAAAGTAATGACTTTTCTTTGTATCTACTTTTACATAAATAGAGAACTTGCTGAATGTAGAGCACACAGTCTGTACACTGATGAGGACTTGGGTAGCGTTTTGTTATCTCCGTGCTCACAGCCACCTGGTGAGGTAGACAGTCTGTTCTCTTAGAGAAAAGCGAGGCTCAGACATTAGGATGCACTGCTGTGGGTCACGCAGAACAAGAGGTGGGGCAGTACCTCTGAACCCAGCTCAGTTCCTCCTTGCCTCTTGTCTCAGAGCAAGTGAACAAGACCCTGACTTTTATATCTTCAAATGCAGGTTCATTTCCAACATTGCCTAGTTAAAAACATCCACAGGGATTTTTTTTTTCCTTACAGATTTAAGAGATAAGATCTGGTCTTTGATCTTGAGAATCTCAGAGGGGTGAAATGTACAGATGCTGCCTCCTCAGATCTGCTACCTTAGATTGGATTTAGAATAGAGTAAGCATCCAAACACACACACACACACACACACACACACGCACTCTTCCCTTAGAAGAGCCCTTAACCCTTAAAATTCTTGGTAACACCCCAGGGCTACTGGGCATAGGAATGGCCTGGGACTTGTTTGCTTCAGCCATGACTTCTGTTTCCCATGTTGAACACCCTCTCCAGGGTGCCCAGAATGGGGGCTTTCCCTGCAGGGTATTCCCACAACATCACCTCACAGCCCTCCTCTAGCACTGATCTGGCTGAACTCTGCAGAGCAGCTGTGGGGATAAACTGGTGTGGCACTGCCACCTAGTGACTGCCCGCCACGCCGTTCTTTGCCTCTGAGGTGCCGTGCATCCATCAGCTGGCTGCTACCCATCATGGAAAATCATGGTGGGGGCTTCTAAAAATAGAGTCTGCCAGGCCAATGTCAACATGCTCTCTCTGCTATCAGCAGAGCCTGGTACACATCAGACATGGATTAGATTAAGTGTTTTTGAAAAAGTGGTTTTCTGGGTAAGGGAAATCTTTGGGCCTGGTCGAGCATGGCTCCATCTGTCTGCTGGGGTTCCAGTTTCCTCTTGGAGGAGCTCACAGTGTGCACAGGATGCCTGGCACGCAGCAGGAGCTGAATGAATAGAGGTTGCCCCGCAATGTTTAAATATCCACTGGTCTGGAAGTTAGAAAAGGAACAGGAGGAAAGAGAAACTTGGTCAGAAATGCTAGTCCTGGTTAAAACATTGTTCTGGATTTTGATATTTTTTGATTTCCCAGAAAGTATCAGGGGCTTGAGAATATAATTCTCTTCAGGTGTTTTTGCCAAATTCCAAGATTTTCCAGTTTCACTACTTTCCAGATGTGTTGATATGAAGCCAGCTCCAGATTGTCTGATGGCCATTACTAGAGTCCCAGCTGCCCTGAAACTCTAGGCCAGTGGTTCAGAACAGGAGTAATACCGCCCCCAGGGGAATTATGGAAATTAGTGGAGAATTTTTTTTCTTGTTGCTGCCTTGGGCCAGGGATGCTGTGTATCTGTTACGCATTTAACAAAACACTGTTGTACATCCCACTTGACTTCAGATTGACCTACTGGATATTACATATATCAAAAACCTGTTTATAATTTTCTTAGCTTAGACGTAAATTCATTTTAAATAAGGACATAAAATAGTTTTGCTCAGTAGTAATCAACATTTAATTTTCAAATAATGTAATTTTCTAATAATGTATAAATTGGGGGAAATTATTAGTGATACCGTCTGTGTTCTTATAGGTTTTTAACATAGTAGTGAAAGTTATATAGGTGTAAGATTTGAGACTTTTAACTTATTGACAGATAAGTCATTGCTGAAGTCACTTATTCCAATATGACATGTAAATGCATAGTGAATAATAGAGTTAGAAAACAAAACCTCTTTGTCATCTCAGGGAAACTTGATAAATGTAATTCTTCAAGTTTGAAAATTTGTGTATGTTCTATCATTCCCTTTTCCATTGGGACTTTGAACTTTATTTTAAAGTAAGCTTATGCTCTTAGAACATAGCCACTGATGGTCTGGAGACAAAAAAGTAAGTTGTCTATATCCCAAGTGTGAATGAAACTGTCATTAGCCAAGGTTAATGCATGAAAAGAAACCAGACCTTTTACAGAACCATGCCCCGCCAAACATATGCACACACACACAGGGAGAGAGAAAAGTGGTTAGCTTTGACATTTTTCTCAATGAAAAGAAGAGAGGAAAACATTCCAAATGTGCAAAGTCAAAGGAGCAAAAGAAAATCAAGGTAAAAATACTCACTTTGGCATTTTAGAGTCAGTAAAGAATTATATAATTTATAAAAATTCAAGGCTGGAGGCGGTGGCTCAAGCCTGTAATCCCAGCACTTTGGGAGGCCAAGGCGGGCAGATCATGAAGTCAGGAGATCAAGACCATCCTGGCTAACACGGTGAAACCCCATCTCTACTAAAAATACAAAAAAATTAGCCAGGCATGGTAGCGGGTGCCTGTAGTCTCAGCTACTTGGGAGGCTGAGGCAGCAGAATGGCGTGAACCCGGGTGGCGGAGCTTGCAGTGAGCCAAGATCACACCACTGCACTCCAGCCTGGGTGACAGAGCAAGACTCCGTCTCAGAAAAAAAAAAAAAAAAAAAAAAGAATCAAATGGAATCCTGCCTAAATTAAAGCTGGGCTTTAGATGTAGCAGCATTATACTGCCTGTTGCCACTGCTGCTTCTCTTTGTTTACTTACTAATATTAAAGGAAGTCTGTATTGAAATCCTCAAGATCCTAAAGCCATGTTTATGTTTTCATAATTCAGTTATAGGGAAAAAATAGGAGTGCAAGGAGGGGACTATGAGAACGTCAAATAGATTGGGGCAGTTTACATTCTCATACGTTCTATAAATTAGTTCCAGAGAGAGTAGTTTCATACATAAAACTACAGCATTTATACTTTAGAGCACCCTCACTTAGGGAGGTTTTTATTAAAGTGTTTGGACTTACTGGATTTTACATTTTATTTGAATTTAGAACTGTAATTTTAGGTGTCAGTGTTGGAACATTATTAGACACTCATGTCATCATTTTCAATCTGTTGCATATATTTTTCTTTGATAGGTCTTTACATCTGGTGTTCACATTTATTACAGCTTGCATATTACCTTATTCCTTGCAACCAGTTTTCTCCCTTACCACATTTTAAGCTTCTCATGAACGCTTACTATTTTTACTCATCTACATATTCTCAGTGCCTCCAAAAGTTTCTTTACATGTAGATGTTCACCATGTTATTGAATGAGAAACTCCTGAAATAAAGCTAATTGATGGTTCTCAGACTAGATAGCATATTAAAATCATCTGGGGAGCTTTTAAAAAATCCCTGTGCCATGGCTTCACCTCCGGAGACCTCAGCTTCATTGTTTACGGATGGGGCTTTGCACAGGATTCCTTTTAACACTTCCCAGGTGGCTCCAGTATTGCAGCTACAGGTGAATATGCAGCTACAGTGAATAGCTACGTGTGAATATCAGCAACAAGTAAGAGACACGTTAGCTCTTTTTTCTGAGCCATTGGCAGTCAGCTCTTTTCCTTTTGAACTTAGATATGTACCTTCTTTGAATTTCTTTTTATGCTTATATGTTCTAATTAATTGAAGCACTTATTTTGTTTGCCTTTACTTCAAATCAAAACTACATGCACATAGTTGCAATTTGGAAGGAAACCATTTATCAGACTCCTTGCATCTCTCTGAGCCTGCAGCTGGTGGACACGGAAATATCAGCTTTGTTACTGAAATTAAACAGATTTGGACAACACCACTTGCCCTACAGCCACATGGGCTTTCTAATGTTCTGCTGATTTACCACTGAATTTGAAAAGAGTCGTAGGTGTACCCTCACACTGAGGGAGTCACTCGGTGTCCCAGGTGAGCTTACCACATAGAAAACCCCATACACCTGCTTTGTGGGCAAGCCAAGGAAAGAGAGGGCCTGATCTATGCCTGCTCAGTTCCTACTCCCAGATTTTTCATCCCTCCCCTCTACAAAACAAGAGATGCATTGCCTACCTCTTTTCCTCCCAACACACATACACACTACTTAAAACAAATAATGTTAGAGGCAAGCATTTGAATATTTAGCTCGGTCTATTTTTCTCCTCTTAGAAACTTTTTAAGATCTTTTCTTTATTCCTGGTATTTAAAAATTTACAGTCATCTGCCATGACTTAGGTCATTTCTTATTTCGTATACATATTCTCAGTAGAATCTTCCCTTTAGAGATAGATGTGTGCCTTCCAGTTTTCCAGTCAAAGAAATAGAAGAACACTATTTCTTTTCTTCCACTGTCCATATTATCCTTCTGGAAAGATAATTGTTGGAACCTCTATTTTAATTGTCTGAGAATGTATCTTTTTTGTTCTCCTCTTTCCTTCTCTTTTTGCTTTTTTCTACTTTCTGGGAAATTTCTGTCAACTTACATTCTAACTGTATTACGGTTACTTTTTCATCATAACTTGGTGTTGTATAGTTGTATTCCACTTTTCCTCTTCCTATTAATGCAATTTTTTTTAAACTTTCAGTTCCTGTGATACATGTGCTGAATGTGTAGGTTTGTTACATTGATATACATGTGTCATGGTGGTTTGCTGCACCTATCAACCCGTCATCTAGGTTTTAAGCCCCACATGCATTAGGTATTTGTCCTAATGCTGTCCCTCTCCTTTCTCACCACACCCCAGTAGGCCCCGGTATGTGATGTTCCCTGCCCTGTGTCCACGCATTCTCATTGTTGAACTCCCACTTACGAGTGAGAACATGCGGTGTTTGGTTTTCTGTTCCTGTGTTAGTTTGCTGAGAATGATGGTTTCCAGCTTCATCCATGTCCCTGCAAAGGACATGAACTCATTCTTTTTATGGCTGCATAGTAAAGTTTTTATTTAGCCTTTTTGTAGTATAATTTACATAGTTCAGGAGTCCTGTCCCCTCATCACTCTACATCATCTCAGGTTTGTTCTGTTTCCTCCCTTCCCTTCCTTTCTTTCTTCCTCCCTCCTTTTTGTGTCTTTTCTATAGAAATCAGATTCAAGTGTGTGCTGATCATTTGCCATTCTCTCGTATTAAGAGTGGCAATTGGAAGCCAGTTGGAAGCTCGGTAAGGGTAAGGGCTTACTGTTTGATGACAATCACTGTGGGGTGATAGCTGAATTTTTCATTAGGGAATTCTTGATATTAATACATGAATGTCTTTCCTGAGAAGTTGTCCTGTTTCTCCAGGGAAAAATATTCTTTCTCTGTATTATCAAATTCTAATATTAGGGTCAGGTATGGGAAGTGAAGGAAAGAGACTAGAAATGCTACTGTTCAGCTTAGAAACTTGAACTTAAGGCCCCAAACATTTCTTCTGCCCTTGGCTGGGCCCTAAGTCTCTGAGTATCCAGTGTATCCCCAGAGAATGAACCTATCTCCTGTGAGTTGTCTGTTGATACCAGGCAGGGCAGGTACATGAGTATCCATCATTCTGTATACTTACACTTAATCAGTTCCCCTGGTTTTAGCTTTGGACTTTATCCACACATTTTATGGTACTTGGTTTCTCCAAGTTGTGACACTTCCACGGGTTCTATGACAATTTGTGCCTTCGAATTGGGGGTACACAGACCATTTATATTTAATGTGGTTACAGATACGCTTATGTAAATCTCTCCTCTTGCTATTTGTTTACTATTTGCTCCATCTCGTTTTTTCCTTTATTTCTGGCTCTCTTGGGATTTTTTTTAATATTCAGTTTTCTATCCTTTATTGAGTTATCAGCTATTCTTTTTCAATGTGTTACTTCAGTGGTTCCTTTGGGGTTTATGGCACACAGGCTTACCTCATTTTATTGTGCTTCACTTTATTGTGTTTCACAGATACTGCATTTTTTACAAACTGAAGGACTGTGTCAGTGCTGCATCGAGCTAGGCGATCAGCATCATTTTTTCCATAGCACATGCTCAGTTGGTGTCTTTGTGTCACATTTTGGTAATTCTTGTAGCTTCTCAAACTTTTTCATTATTGTACCTCTTATGGTGATTTATGATCAGGGATCTTTGATATTACAGTTGTAATTATCTTGGGGTTCCATGAATCAAGCCCATAAGAGAAGGCAAACCTAATTGATAAATGTTGTGTGTGTTGACTGCTTCACCAACTAGCTGTTCCCCCATCTCTCTCACTTTTATCTGGCTTTCCTATTCCCTGAAACGCAGTGATACTTAAATGAGGCCAACTAATGACCTACAATGGCTTCCAAGTGTTCACGTGACAAGAAGGATTGTGTATCTCTCACTTTCAATCAAAAGCTAGACATGATTAAGCTTAATGAGGAAGGCATTTCAAAAGCTGGGATAAGCTGAAAGCTAGGCTTCTTATACCAAACATTTATCCAAGTTGTGAATGCAAAGGAAAAGTTGAAGGAAATTGAAAGTGCTACTCCAGTGAACACATGAATAATAGGAAATGAAACAGCCTTAATGCGGTTATGGAGAAAGTTCGAGTAGTCTGGATAGAAGATAAAACAAGCTGCAACATTTCCTCAAGCCAAAGCCTAATCCATACAAGGTCCTAACTCTCTTCAGTTCTTTGAAGGCTGAGAGAGGTGAGGAAGCTGCAGAAGAAAAGCTTGAAGCTAGCAGAGGTTGGTTCATTAGATTTAAGGAAAAAAACCATCTTTATAACATAAAAGCAAGGTGAAGCAGGAAGTGCTGATGTGGCGACAGCAAGGTGTCCACATGTGATCTAGCTAAGATCGTTGAAGGTGGCTACAGTAAACAATAGATTTTCAATGTAGATGAAACAGGCTTCTATTGGAAAAATATGTCATCTAGGAATTCCATAGCTAGAGTGGAGAAGTTAATGCCTGGCTTCAAAGTTTCAAAGGACACATGAACTGTCTTGTTAGGTACTAATGCTGCTGGTGACTCTGAGTTGAAGGCAATCCTGATTTACCATGCTGAAAAACCTAGGGCCGTTAAGAATTATACTAAATCTACTTTGCCTGTGCCCTGTAAATGGAACAACAAAGCCTGGATGACAGCACGTCTGTTTATAGCATCATTTACTGAATATTTTAAGCTACTTTTGAGATCTGTTGCTCAAAACAAACAAACAAAGACTTCTCTGAAATTATTACTGATCACTGAGAATGCACTTGGTCACCCAAGAACTCTGATGGAGATGGACAAGATTAGTGTTGTTTTCATGCCTGCTAACACAACATCTATTCTGCAGCACACAGATCAAGGAGTAATTATGATTTTCAAGTCATATTATTTCAAAAATACATTTTGTAAGGCTATAGCTGATGGAGCTAGGCAAAGTAAATTGAAAACCTTCTGGAGAGGATTAATTTATTCTACATGCCATTAAGAACATCTGTGATTCAGGGAAGGAGGTCAAAATAGCAACATTAACAGGAGTTTGGAAGAAGTTGATTCTAAACCTCATGGATAAATTGAAAGGATTCAAATTTCAACAGAAGAAGTAGCTGCAGGTATAATGGAAATAGCAAGATAACTAGAAATATTAATAGAAGTAGAGCCTGAATAAGTGATTGAATTGCTGCAATCTCATGATCAAACTTGAATGTATGGGGAGTTTGCTTTGCTTCCTATGGATCAGCAAATAAACTGTTTCTTGAGATGGAATCTACTCCTGGAGAAGATGCTGTGAACATTGTTGAAATGACAACAAAGACTTTAGAAAATACATAAACTTAGTTGATAAAGCTGTGTCAGGGTTTGGGAGGATTGATTCCAACTTTGAAAGAAGTTCTGTGGGTAAAATGCTATCATATAGCATCATATGCTATAGATAAATCTTTCCTGAAAGAAAGAGTCCATTGATGTGGCAAACTTCATTGCTGTGTTATTTTAAGAAATTGCCACAGCCATCTCAACCTTCAGCAAGCACCACCCTGATCAGTCAGCAGCCATCAACACTGAGGCAAGACCCTCCACCAGCAAAAAGATTATGACTCATTGAAGACTTAAATTCATAGAATTTTTGAGCAATACAGTACTCTTCAATTAAGGTATATACATTTTTTTAAGACGTCATGCTATAGCACACTTAATAGAACTACAGTATAGTATACACATAACAACATTTTTAGAAACTGGGAAACAAATTTGTGTGACTTGCTTTATTGAAATATTTGCATGATTGCAGTGATCTGCATCTGAACCTGCAATATCCCCCAGGTATGACTGCACTTACACACTTAGGCATACTATACCTATGTTATCACAGTCTTTCTTCACCTGATAGTATATACTATCTTTTACTGCAGTCTATCTTCAAGCGGTACTGTATCACTTCACATACATGAGTTTTCAGCTGAATAATCAAGCAGAACCCTATGAAGTTCTCTGCATGTGTCTCTGTACAGGTCTCTCCTTTTTGATTTTTGCCCTTTTGAATTCTTAACCTCCCTGGATTTCCAGCTCTGTCCTTCAACAGAGGGAGACCTCCAGGCAGTGCCAGGTTTCCTTCCCTGAGCTGCACCTGAGAGATTCTCTTTAGTCATTAAAGTGGGGGCCATTGTATTGCTCAGTTGTTTTCCATCTCTCAAGAATCACTGTCCTTTGTTGCTAGATAACCAATGTCTTGATAACCATTGTATCAAATATTTTATCTGCTTTTTTAGTTGTTTTAGGAGAGAGTATAAATCTAGTTCTCTTTTGCTCCATCTTGGCTGAAAGCAAGTTACACAGTAATTGACATAAGAATGTGTTGTTTCTTCTTCTCTGATGTCTCCTTTCATTTCCCTTTGTTCTTGTTGGTTTACACCTTTTAAAAAAATGCATTGCTGTCACTTTAATGGTATTTCAGGAGAGAGGTGGATTCCAGAAAGAGAACTGATGGTGGATTGATCACATGCATTTACATCTCCATAATACTTCTCACTAACTATGGCTGACATTTGAGACCAGAGCTGACATTTGAGATGAGATTTTTTTTCCATTTTTAGTATTACTGGTAAATTTAATAGAAAAGGATTAATGAACACAATTTGTTAGCTGTTAACCTCCACGACTGAATTATTTTTACAGATATAAAAATACCTTCTAAGTTGCACACAGATCTTGGAACGTAACATGACAAATCCAATTTATGTTCACTGATGAGCAAGAATTATTTTTATCCACTTTTTTATGTCTATGTGTATGATCCTAAAAATCTAGCATGTGGCCCAAGGCAAGTCAACTTGAGGACATGTTTCCCTTTGTCACATTAATTACTTCAAATATTACTTCCCTGCTATGTTTTTGTAAGCATCTGTGACTATACAACAATGAATAAGGCATAGTCGTTATCTTCAAATTCTTAATAATTTCGATTCTAAGGGTATGTTAGATGAGTGAATTCCACATTACCTGTCTTATGACCCAAAGTAACATTTATCAAATGGTGCTAGAGATATCTACAAGATGTTCCTGGGATACAGAGAGGGAACCAGGCTTGGAGTATCATGCTGACCAAAAGCTACAGGGAATCTGGAGAAGGGGACCCACAAACAGATCCTCAGAGTACAAACGAGGGTTAGAGAGAAGGGGGGACGTGTTTCCCAGCAGAAGGAAATACATCTGCAGAGAAAGAGAGCTGTGAAGGATAACAGCATACCTCCCAGCCATTAGTGTGCGGGTGCTGAGGGAGGCGGGAGTGCAGGCCAGAGGCCATCACTCTCTTGGGGAAGAAGGCACTGATTCCTTGGGAAAGATAACTTCTGTGAACTTTGACACACGTTATAGAAAGCTGTCATATTTGTAATCTAAGAAAGAGTGTGAGACCCTTAGTCAGCAATGAATTAAGAAATGAATTAGAAATAGAAACTAAGAAAAGGAACAGTTTGCTTCTTTTACAACATTAAAGTTGATCTTACAGTCTTTGTCTCTGAAGCATGCAGTTCATGCCAAAACTCCAAAGTCCTCATTTTAAAAGCTTGAGATTATTGGGCATTCCTTGCACTAATTTTAATCTTATTGAATGTGTTTTTATTAAATCAGCATTCATGTTGATCAAAACTTGAAATTTGTACGAATCATTTCTTCATGCCTTTCTCAGAATAGTTCTCCTTGTAGAGAAGGTTGGAATTGTCTAAGTATGTGAAGCGAACTTCTATAAAAAATGTTTTGAAAATTTTTAAACATTGTATTAATCACTCACAGTGATGTGAATCTGTCATAGATTAAAAACCTGGGGATGTTCAAAATGATAATATCATCCTGTGAAAAGTCTAATTTTGTTTCTGAATTGCTGAAAAACAAAATAGGGGATTATTCTAATAGTATCTAATTTGGTTCCTGATTACCTCATCTTGAATATTCACAATCATGTATGTCTGAGTGTAACATAAACATTAGTATGAGATGTTATTTTTCTATTCTGAGCTATTTTTAGGGCAGGTTTATTATTTTGTAAGCAAAAAGGATAATTTATCATTGAATCCCAAGCCCTAAAATGCCAACTCCTAGAAAGATGCATGTGTCTATTTAAAGCCCTTCAATACAGGATGACAATCTCTGATGCAATGTAATGCGAACAGCATATAGTAAATATTAATTGAGTGATTTAATGATGTATTTCTTGAGAGTATTTGGCAAATAAGGATGGAAGAAATTTGTCTATCTAAGATTTGAGCATTTGTTAAAGGTAAGCGTCTAATGAGTTAGCTTGCCTAAATGTTCCAGTGGATGCTTTTCATTGCAGTTTTCAGTCATTTACTGCCCCCAACTCTGAAAAACATTTTTAATAAAAAGTGCTGCAGGAGGAGGAGATTAGAAAGACCTTCACACCCATGCCAAAGTTGAAATTTCCCTGCAGGCAACGGCCGTGAAGGTACCCCCTAGAAATCTTTGTTTATCGTATGAAATCTCTTACTTCTCTTCGTAGTTACCTGCTCTGTGAAAACCACATGCCTAGGCAGGTTGTTTTTTTGTTTGTTTGTTTGTTGTTTTTTGACAAGGAGTCTCACTCTGTCATCCAGGCTGGAGTGCAGTGGCAGTGCAGTCTTGGCTCACTGCAACCTCTGCCTCCCAGGTTCAAGTGATTCCCCTCCCTCAGCCTCCCAAGTAGGTGGGACTATAGGCTTACACTACCATACCTGGCTAACTTTTGTATTTTTAGTAGAGATGGGGTTTCACTGTGTTGGCCCAAGCTGGTCCCGAACTCCTGACCTCAGGAGATCCACCTACTTTGGTCTCCCAAAGTGGTAGGATTCCAGATGTGAGCCACCACACCTGGCTGGCCTAGCTAGATATTAATAATAGTGTTCTGGTCACTCACTGTGGCAGTGAAAAAACAACTTGAAGATTTCACTGGGACCCAGGCACATTTTCTAAGTGTCTAGAAACTAAGTATCTAAGGACACTTTGCTGATATAGAGACAGTCAAGAATATAACTGTTTCAGCCAAAGATTGTCCATGCATTACAACATACGTCAAATTAGAAAATGCAAGTTAAGCTCTCTGAGTACATAGTGAACACTCAGTAAGTATGGTATGTACATACATATGCATCATGGAACCAGAGCCATTAACTCTTAAGTGTATCACATCGGTGTATGAATTGTGCTAAGAAGCAGCTTTATCTCACAATTAAAAACTGAATAGGAAATGAACTCTTTTGCCTCCCCTCTCTTTACAGACCATTCTTATGATAGGGTAATGTATTTCCTGTTTTAGGAAATTGCTTGGTGAGGAATACTTACTAGAGAGCCCCAATATTATTAATAGATTATAATCCAGAGTTTATTTCTAGGGGTTTTATTTTGAAAGGAAAACCACGTCCTCCCATTGAAGCTCTGTTACATACGCATAGCAGGCTCCCAGAGCAGTCCACAGAATCCTGCTTAGCTCATATTGTGGCTGAGCATAGCACTGATCACATAGCATCTTCCTAGGTATATATTAGGTAACAAAGATTCTCAGGGGAAATGCACTCAGCTGCCTTCCTGGAATGCTAGGAATACATACGACTTTCCTTTTGACAATGACAGCCTCTACACCAAGACCTTCTGGGGAGAGGGGAGTTTACAGCTAGGTCATGGAGGTTGTTTAGGGGTGAGGAACGGTGGTGATCTCTGCACCTCTGCCACAGAAACTTGCAGGATGCTCCTAATCAGGCTGGCTGCCTGTTCACATGCCCTTCCCTTTGATTCCAGGAGATCAGTGATTGCCCTTTCTCTGGGGTTCCACTCACTCCAGCCCGGAGCCTCTTTCCTTAGTCCACAGTAGCAGGAAACAGAATTTCTTAGCTTCTCTATTCTTTGGAAGAAGGCAAAGGGACAAATGTGATAAGAATGGGTCTCTTGTATGTCCAAAGATAGAGTGTAAGATCTACTGATATTGTGGAGAAAAGCTTATACCCTGTAAGATAAATCTGCATTTTTTATTTTTGAAGCAGGAAGCTTGGCATGGGATGAGGGACAGGAAAAAAAAAAAAAGCATAGCGAATGCCATGGTCCAGTGTAGGTTGCATATAGGGCTAATCCTGGGGCTCTGGCTAGGAGCAGCCTCCTTGCCACCACAGCCCTGGCAGCACAGACACAGATGGGGAATTGAGTTGAAAGGCAGGACTGAGTGAGCGAAGCAGGAGATGATGAGTACCGCGCAATTATCAGTATATTTTGCAGAGCAAGAAATGAGGAAAAGAAAGCCCTCTGAGTGGTATCTGAGAGATGGGAAGGAGTGACGGTCCTTTCCAATGGTGGGTGAAAAGTAAGGAAGACTTCTAGTGACCAGAGTCTGGGGCCTGACTGTCATAGAAACCAGAGCAGGGCCTCTCTGCCCCATGACCACACAGAATGTGCATCTAGAGCAAATTCTTCTAGGGTGACAACTCTGATGGCCTTGCTGTTGTATGCATACATGCTATTGTATAAAACCAGTGTCCACATCATGGGCACAGAGGGTTACTGTTTTGTACTGTTAATTCAACCGAAGTGTGATAGGATACCTATTTCTGATATAAAAGCTTTCTTCCTTACCAGTAAAATTTGACACCTCAAAGAATGATTAGGATACTTTGTATCCCTCTCCCTCTTTTCCACTGTAAGTTCTTTGTGTATAACTGGTAAGACAACTTCTATTAAGCTCTGGTTATGGGCAGGGACTCTGTGATCAGAGGTACAGTTTGTGTTCAAGGATGAAGGACATCCAGGTAGATTGACCTATTATAATATGGACCCATGATCTAGGGATGTGCCCGATACTCAGGGAGCACAGGGGAAGCACTGAGGGGAAGAGAAGACAGAAAAGGCTCCCACTTGAACTTACTTTGAAGGATGAAGAGGTGTTAGCCCATCGTCAGGAAATCAAGGTAGCAAAGGCCAGTCCAAGCAAAGGGAACATCATAATTCATTTTGGTTACAAAGGTGTGGAGTGAGATTGGGCAGCTGCATATTGTCTCTTAAGTCTGGCACATCAGCTAGGCAAGGAGTGACGAGACACGGGCAGGGGCCGGAGGAGTCTACAAAGATAAATGTGCCTGTATCATCTTACACCAGTGAGGAAATCTGTTTTATATTTTACAGTCTCTTTCAGATGATATATAAAGTTGAGGCACTTTCTGATGTCGTGGATTGCTTAGATGGAACCTCAATTTTGTTTATATTCACAAGCTTTGAAAACTTCTAAATATAGCAGTTTATAGAAGATACAGTAAATTCATTGAATTGAACCAAACCACACTTAACTATCATATTGGAGATTAATTATAAAGGACTGGTTTTATTTGCTGTTTTTCAGGTACCATGATCAACAGGATGTTACTAGCAACTTCCTTGGAGCGATGTGGTTGATATCAATAACTTTTCTCTCCATTGGTTATGGTGACATGGTACCTAACACATACTGTGGAAAAGGAGTCTGCTTACTTACTGGAATTATGGTAAGTGTCTTTATACTTCACATCTCTTTTATTTACGCTCAAGAAGGCACTTAAACCACTCAGTCCACGTGCATAAGTAATTGTGAGCTACTTCTTTTCCCATCAGCAGGAAATCAGTATAAATAAATCAATTTTGTGTTGAGAAAGAATGTCAATAAGAATGTCAATAGTTTTCATCTTAATTCTTCTCAGCATGAAATTCTGTTGAAGAGGTAGAGCTGTTCGATTGCCCCTTGTGGGGCATGCACTAATTTGATAAACTAATTTGATCTTGGAGCTTTGGCTTCAGAATCAGGAAGTCCTTTAAGACTGTGTCCTCCCATCTCCTACTAGCTGTGCAAATTTGAGTAAATTGTAAAACATGGCCCATAATAACTATCTTGAAATGTGTTGAAGGGTAGAAGATATATTAATTATAATATTTATTTTTCTTTCTTTTAACAAATGTTTGTTGAGTGCCAGGCACTGGCCTAGGTACTAGGAATACATCAAAAGAAGATAGAAACTTACTGCCCTGCCTTCATGGAGCTTACAAGGGAAGACTTGCATTTTAAAAATAATAAATAATGGTTCATTACATTTGTGAACTAGTAAAGCTTCTGACCTGTTTTGGGCCTGGGGGAGAGGGATGGGATCTACTCAGAGAAATCATCACTAGAAAATTGATTTTTACGCTGAAGTGAGAAGGGTCATACCCAGGAAGGGAAGTAGGGAGAGCATTCCAGGAAGAGGAAATGGTTTATTTGAAGGCAATGAGGCAAGAAGGAGCTCAGTACATTGGAGCCAGGTCATTGGGCCAGGAGTACACAGAGCAAAAGGGGAGAGCGGCCTGGCATGAGGCAGGGACAGGAGGCCACGTCTTGTGGAGCACTTGGGAAAGGTCTGCTACTGACATGCCATCGTTCTTCTGGCATGCCTCATAGGCTCAGACATCTTTTTTGCCCCTCCACACATGACTAGCCAGGACCACTTTTTTGCTCCATTTGTTTTTTAGGTATAGGAAATGGGAGGCTAGCAAGCTGTGATTATAATGTGGTATGAACTTCTAAATATTTAAGCCAGAGGTAGTTTCAAATTGTTGATGCACAGTTTTCAATGACCTAGGCTTGTCTGCATTCTTTACCTACTTTTTAAAGTTTGCTTACAGCAAAGAGTGTCATCTTGATCCTTGTGTGGTTTCTGTCTACATGAGGATGTGAACGAGTACTGCAGGTTCCAAATTGTCAGAATTTCTGAAATCAGGTACCCTGTTCAACACCTCTAACTGTATTCACTCACAGGCTGGTAGGAGAGAGGGGAGGGTTGTCATTTGAGGGCCTCTGAGTGGTGGCCAGTGGAGGGTGCGCACCTTTGCAGAAGCTGCCTGGGAAGACTGCTCCAAGAGTCACAGCTAAGTGGAAGGAGAGCGTGCCCTTGGCATAGACAGGCAACATCCTTCTCCCCCTCGGTAGTGTTCAACTGGGATAAGGCAGCTAACTTTGAAAATAAGAATCCAGGGTCAATTTTAATGTCCCAGTAGTAACAAGATGGCCATTTCAAGTCCCAATTGTAGAAAATATAATTTGGGGGCATAATTTAACATTATTTGCTTTTAAAAGAAAAATAATAGTTTTAATTATAGTGAACTTAAAAAAAAAAAAACGGTATGCTGCATTATCTGTTTACTATTGGATCACTTCCCCTTTTTTCCTCAAATAATAGCATTTTATTATGTGGTATAATGTTTTGGGAAATGTAATTTGCATAGATGTATTTTTAGGAGGCCCATAACAAGTCCACAAGGGATATAAATGATGCTATTTATAAAAACTGGTAATTGCAAAGTCTTTCCCCTAGTGCTTCTTAGAAACAACTTCCTTAGTGTTACTTTTTGTCAAGATGGTACCCTCTTTTATTCTCCAATCAGGTGTGACTCAAGGGTCATGTGCACAGGCTTATTTGCCATGGAATCTGAGCCAAATTTGAGGTTAACCTTGCCTGGGCTTTACAAAATGTTTATCGTTCCTTGATATTTTCTTGTTCCTCAAAAACTGTTCCTTCAAAGTCTCATCAGATAGTACAAATCTTTTATTTACCTTCTTGAACTGCCTCTTGCTCAGGTTTCACTACTGATCTTACTTTGCTTAAAAAAGAGAGGTTATGGCCTGGCACTGTGTCTCACGCCTGTAATCCCAACACTTTGGGAGGCCAAGGCAGGTGGATCACCTGAGGTTGGGAGTTCGAGACCAGCCTGACCAACATGGAGAAACCCCCTCTCTACTAAAAATACAGAATTAGCCAGGTGTGGTGGCACATGCCTATAATCCCAGCTATTCAGGAGGCTGAGGCAGGAGAATCTCTTGAACGTGGGAGGCGGAGGTTGCAGTGAGCCGAGATTGCGCCATGGCACTCTAGCCTGGGCAACAAGAGTGAAACTCCATCATCTCAAAAAAAAAAAAAAAAAAAGAGAGAGAGGTTATAGTACCATTAAATATATGTGGACACAAAAATGTTATATGTAATGGAATTTATGGTGACTTCGTTCCAGCCCTTAAGCTTATGGTAAAAGAGTCCCTCTATTCTTAGGCTGAGGAGCTCCATTCCCTCTCCTTCATAAGGATCAGACTCATTTCCTAATTGACTTGATCAAAATTGGTTTACTTGCATACAGAGAAATTCACTAATATTTGAGTAACATATTTGAGATGCTTTGTAGAGTTGGATTATCTCTTCTTCTAGACTAAGCAGATTCCCATGGAGTCAGGCTACAGGGCAGTCTTCCTGGGATTCACTTCTGGCAGTTGATTACATCTTACATCAGCTCCTTAGGGATCAAGAGCATATGGATGAAAGTGACCTAGACACTCCTATGGAGAATGTAGAAATTTCTTCATTACCAAGACCAATATGGGAATTAAAGCTTAAGAGACCAAGATCTCTTATTATTAATATTTTTATAAAATAAGTCATGAGATTGCCTAATAGAAGAAATAAAAGAAAACCACTCACTACCCTTCAAGAGAAAACCATTATGGTTGTAATTACTTATTTTCTCTTTTTATTCTTCTACCCTTCTGCTATTTGAGGAAGTACTGAGGACCTGAGGGTTTACTATTGTAAAGGTCATGATAAACAATGGGATGATTTCTGAGTAGCTTTGTACTTTTGGTTGAAGATGGTAGGCAAGTAATATGGTTAGATCACAGTGTCTATCAGCTTTTGGACAGCACCAGCTAGTTTCTCAATGTCTCCAATTTTCCAATAAAGTAATTGTTTTACTTAGCATTTACAAAGTTATTTTATCTTCCTAGAAATATATATATATATATATATATATATATATATATAAAAAACACATCCTGAAAGCTATGAATTCTCCCACAACTATGAATATATATGATTGTTTCAAGAGTGAAAAATAGCCTTGTGGGTAAGGGTATCTTTCATCTTATACTAGAATTAAGGTTGCTCATTTGTTCTTTTTGCTTCTCTATTTCTGTAAAATTACAGTGACTCTTGGTGGCCTTTTGACTAGAGTATGGATGACTGGATTTTTTGGTTTAATTATCTTTAAATATCGAGTAATATCTGTTCATTCCTAGGGATGCAGGTTGTTATTCAATAAATGGTTCTCTAATAGTCATTTATAAACCACTAGACTTTGACAACATCTCGCGTGACTCCCTCAACAAAACTGAGGACACTTCAGATATCAGTGATTTAGGTTTCTTCCATCCCACTAGTAGTTCTATGTAAACAAAAGCAATGCGTAAAGCTTTCGCAGTTCATAGCAATTTGAAAATCACTACGCTAATTAAATTTTAAAATTTTCTTCAAGGAGCAAAAAAACAAGTCAGTTCAGGACAGAAGCCTTTACACAGCCTTGCCTTTTCCTTAAGATTTGATAATAATCCTTTCCACGTTAAATTTGCCCTGTGCCGAGGAAATCTTAATTTAACATCACATGGTGACTCCATTAGTTGTCAGTTAAACAGTTTGCATCCTGAAGAGCAATAACACTACCCTGTTAAGTCGCTAAGAGGGTGTTCCAAAACAGCACGAATTAGCTAGCGCTCATAAAAAAGAAGTGATTGGTATGAAAGAATGCGAAACCTAAGGTCTGATTATACTCCTCTTCCTGTAACACTCTCTGTTTCCATTTGAGGATTTGTTTTCCCCCGCCAGTGTACACAGAAATCCTGCAAAACTGATCTGAAGCCATTCCTTAGTGTTGAATGTTTGAGAATGTGCAAAACACTCAAGGATTTTTAAAAATGTCTTACACAATTTGACATTGGGTGTTTAATTTTGAAGAGGTTTTAACTTTTGTATTGCTTGCTTTTTGGTTCTTTCTGGTGTGTTCACTGAATCTCATCAGACAAAAGCCCCAGTGAAGAGAGTGTATCTTTAAGTTCTTACATACAATAGTTTCTATTTTGTGCAGAGCAGCTGGAGGAGATGGGCCTTTTCAGTCATAAGGCTAAATTCCCCACCAATGTCCTTTCTTGAGGACCTTCACTTCCCACCAAGAAAT
The DNA here is from genome assembly GCF_029289425.2 of Pan paniscus. NCBI lineage: Eukaryota > Metazoa > Chordata > Mammalia > Primates > Hominidae > Pan > Pan paniscus. The sequence goes on from NC_073253.2 coordinate 109,730,902, forward strand.
TTCATAAGTGGATTGCAAAAACATTTCTTAAATATGACAGCTGCCATCTTCCGGGTACAGGAAAGTATAGCTGGAAGTTGTTGTGACCTTTTAGCACACAGCTCATGGACTCCACAATTTCACCCAATTTTTCTAAACTATCAGCACTTTTAATTGGCAGAGCTGCCCTTCCTATCTCTGAAGTACCTGCACTCACACTGGCACTGTTGCTAATCAGGAGATTTAAACCGAGGGATGATTCATTGTTGATGACCAGTTTTATGAGGTACTTCCTTCTTTCTGACCCTAAAAGTAGAAGAATGAGCTGAACAAGCAAATCACTATAAAGGAGGCTCGGGTTGCCCAGGCCCAGGCTTAATAACTGGGCTCAAACACCACACACTCTCCCCTCTTTTCTTACAATGACGACATTTGAAATTGACCTCCACCCTTAGTAGCAAATATCAACTTGTATTTGAAGACACTTAGAGGGCATTTTTGATAGAATTTGTCTTCAAAACTTCCTTGAAACTTATTTATTTTCATGACCTGAGGAAACCTTGTAAAACTCCAATGGGATATAATATTAAAGCAGAGTGCTTTATAAAATGTTATTTGCCAGAATTGATTGTTTCACATATTTTTATGAAAGAATAATTATTTATGTCAGTCAAGTATAGTAAAAATGTTTTTATGGTTCTAGCACATTGAGTCAGTCAGCCCCAGGGACAGAAAAACAGGCAATGTGTTCAAGTATTTGTTTTACCTTCCTTTTGGAGGGCAAGCTGATTTGTGAAAGATCTTAAAGCTGTTTGTTTTATTTTTACATAAAAGCATGATTTTTTTCAAGTTAACTATTTTGATAAATTTTAATTATAGGCTAATCGTCTGTTTAGTCTAATAAACTGGCTGTCAAACTGAATTTTGAACTTTGAGGAGCTATTATAAATCCCACAGGAGGATACTTTAAGCCTAGAATATTTTGAACATTAGTGTTTTTTATCAGAGCCATTCTCTGTAGCAGTAAAAATTCTGGAATTTGTTTAAAAAGTATAAATTTCATTATTATGTTGAATCTTTTGAAGATGTCTTTTTCACAGTTGAAATAATCAAAACCTTTCCACAGTGTGCTATATGAAGGAATTTCTCTTTTTCATAGGCTTGCATCCTTGTTATTAAAGCTTGATCCCAAAATGGTTTTTCAAAATGATTCTTGGAAGTATTTGCAGGATCAGCATAAGTAGATGATTTAGGGCAAAAATGTGTCACATTTTAATTTTTCAAATATTATGTGATACATGCTTTTGAGGGAAATGGGATACCTGAACTATGGGATACCTGAACTTTTACATCCAAGGGCTCAACATGGCTTACAGTTTCTGTGCTATAATGGAGAAGAATACAGTGGAGAAAAACACTACATTTTAATTTTAACTTGGCAGCATCTAAGACTATCCACGTGTTGGGATTTCCCTAGAGGTACATAGGTAATAGTAACTAATTGTCATTTGTCTGTTCAGTTTGATCTGGCTTGGCTTAGGGTAGTAAACGTTAACAACACTTGTCATTACTTACCTTTTCTAAAGCAAAGTCCTTCTCCCTCTGCCCCCCTTAACTTATCCCTTTTTCTCTCTTTCAACATCTTCTCTGTTAGAAGGAAAGATGATAAACAAGCCAAGGGAAACCTGAACCTTTGCTTTTAATATATTGACTTCCTAAATACACTGTATTTTCTTCATTTTGTTTTTAAATGCCCAAGCATCTTGAAGTGACAGGTTAGTGATTTTGCTTAAGTTTTTTCTAAGAAGATAAATGAAATGAGAGAAAAGTAACCAGGATACATTTTCTGACTTTGGTGAAAGGAATATGACTCATCTTGTTAAATGCATACAGGGATCTTAATTTCAGAGAGTAACATATGTTAGTCCCAACTGTTTCTACATCGATTGTGGTGGTGACAAGCTTTGGAGAAAATGTTGTAAAATCGTACTTATTTCCATTCTTATTCACTTTATGAAACGGAATCGTCCTGGAAATAGACACTGGGTGGACAATAATATTATGCCATTACTTAAATTACTATAACCATGAATATGTTGGCAGGAATTTACCTTGAACCTAGAAAGCTTTCGGAAGTGAGCCAGCTTCATCTTGCATAACTCTAAAAATTAAAAAATAAAGGTTACTTTCATCAGATTCTCTTATGATTTATTAATCTAGGGAAGTATAAGTTTATGGTTTTCTTCACTAAAATAAACAGTTAAGGGGTTTGTATTTGAACAAAAAGGTTTCTAAGTGGCTCTGGAGGTATAACTTAAAGGAATAGAGTTAGGATAATGGAGTGAGGTATATAGATAATAGTTTTGATAATTACTAAATGATTGGATTAATTTCTTTTCCACTTTGCAACAGAGGTACTCATTTTTAATGCATGTCTTAGATGACACCCGGTGAGAAATGGGCCAGTAGCAGAAAAGAATGGAGCCTGAGAATAAACACAAATAAAAATCCACTTTCCAAGGCTCTTGATTCCAGTGATTTTCCACTCCTGTTAGGATTTTGATTTCTTTCCAGAAAGATCTCAGCAGAGGCCACCTGCCAGGGGAGAACAATATTCAACTTTTTATGCCAACTACCCTCTCATAGCTGTCTCTGCAGTAGTTAGGAACTCCTCAGGTTTTTATGACCTCTGCTTATTAAAAATCATTGCTGCCCTGAACCACCAAGTTCCTGTAGAACCCAGTGATTGAGGAGTAGTACCTAGGCGCATATCTACAAAAGGCTAGCCTGTGTTTGTCGAGCATACGCTATACCATACAGCAGGTAGCTTTATGGTGGTTATCATAGGTGGTCACTGATTTGGTTTCATCAGCCTGCTAGAACTCTTTAGACTTCATGGTAGATGTTTGAAAGTCAGTAAAATGGGTAGAGATGCTTCCAAAGGCCATTCTTTTCTTTCATTAGTACCCAGATGTAAAATACCTCGCTTTCATTGTCTGCATGTGGCACAAAATATCAAAATAACATCACACCCTCTGCCTTTACGTTCCTTGTTTATCATGTCTTCATAAGTCAGTCAAATGACTCTTAGAAGAATTTTGACCCTCTTGTTTTAATAGGTTTATGGAGTTTGTCATAGTCACTGCATATCCTCCTTTATCTAAAGCAGTGACTATACCTTGGGATCACCTGGAGAGCTTTTAAAAAATTTCAGACACCTGGGTTTTATCCCTGGCGATGAAGATTTGCTGTGAGGCACACAGCTCTCAGCACTAGGATTTTTACAAACTCTCCAAGTGATTCTATAGTCAAGGTTAAAAACTACCAATTTAAAAGTTATACCAGTTACACAATAGGGACAATGTTGATTATTTTGATAACCATATTGCTTGATTTTTAGACATTCATACTTTATCATATAAAATAGGTGAATTTGAATTTCCTGTCTTGCTTTGAAACACAGTGCTTCGTAATGCATTATGGCTATGGAATAATCACAAATAAGAACATACAGTCATCCCTTAGTATCCATGGGGGTTCAGTTCCAGAACCCCACTTCCTGCCATGAATACCAAAATTCACGGATGCTCAAGTCCTTTATAAAATAGTGTATTACTTGCATGTAACCTAGGTACATCCTCCTGTGTACTTTAATCTCTAGATTACTTATAATACTTAATACAATATAAATGCTCTGCAAATAGTTGCTAAACAGTATTGTTATTGTTTAAAGAATAATTACAAAAGAAAACGGTCTATAATGTTCAGTACAGGTGCAGCCATCCATTTTTTTACTGAAATATTTTCAATCCAGTTGAATTCATGTATACGGAACCCATGGATATAGAGATTCAACTGTATGTGATCCTATAGATATAGATATTATGAGATGAAGTAAAGAGTAGGAAAAATATCAATGCTAATCAAGGTTTATAACTGAATAATCATTTACTCTGCTTTAGTTGTCTCATCTCTAAAATCAGAGGGCTAAATCAGAATGTCTAAATACTTGGCAACCTCTTTCTCTGATCATGTGATCAGTAGCACTTTCTTTCTGAGGATACTGATTTCTTCATAGAACTAGATGGAACAGGCTATTTAAGCCCTCTGGAAATATATTAAAGCAGTATTGGCTCATCATTGTGGCAATGTTTCCATGATCATAATGATCAGGTCGTGTATTTATTTTCTCCTTTTCTCCTCAGTCGTGTCCCTCCTGCCAGATTTGTTGCAGCAACTCATTGAGTAAGCCCAAAGATGGATTCTTTGGTCTATAACTGAATAGCTAAATCACATCTACTTTCTGTGCCTCTGTCTAGCGGACTCTGCCTGTGCCCTGCCATTTACATTGTTATCTGTTTGTTGAGACTAGCTGGGCAATGTCTATGGTTCTGTGGTCCTCTCAGGGTTGAGATTCTATCTGGAGGTGTGACTTCCCTTTCACAGACCCCTGAGGTAGTTCCTCACATGCCCCCCTTCCCTGCTGGGAGGTTGGCTGTGCCCAGGACTGATGAATTGGCTGCAGCACCTTGACCTTGCCTGGACCCTCCAATCAGTGCCCCAGCAAGTAGTTGCTCGTCTTTCAGCAAAGAAGACTCTCACAACTTGGAATGAGTACACCTTGATCACGGAGCGGGAGGACTATAATTCTTAGAGTACCACACAGAGTCTCTTTTTCAAGAGATCAGAACAATGGTCTGTAATTCAAAAAGGAACACTGTTGGTTTTTTCAAAATGAAGATGACCCGTGCCTTTCCTAGTGTCATGTTAGTAAACCTGTAAAATGGTATAATGGTTACCCCTTACCTTCAGTACTTCATCTATCTCTGTTGCCCAGGTTAAGATCACTGTGATCTTCCTGTTATGCTTCCTCTTGTGTGTGTGGAACACTGAAGCTGTGTATATGCTGAGATAATTTATTGTTTTTATTCCTGGTGCATTGCAGTTGATCACCTTGAAGGCCTGCTGATCTCATCTTAAGATTAGAGGTTTATTCTGTATGGAAAAATCCTTATTTCTACCCCATATACATTTATGCTAATCTACTCATTTGTTATTTCTTCCTTTTATAATTATAGGTATATAACTGACTTGCTCTGTTTTTTAAAAAGTCTCCAAAAATTCACCAAGTTGCTTTTAGGCCATTTATTTCTTAGAATGGAAATGTTTTTTCCAAATATGCTTTTGTTCTTAAAATATGTAAACTAAATTTTTAATCCCAGTTTAAGGCACATTGCTTACATTTGTTGATCACACATTTTCTGTAATACTTATTGAAGACAATGTTTTTAATCCTGAGAAACTTTTGCATTTGATGCAAAACATTTTCTAATGTGTCTGAGACAGAAAGTAGTAATGCTTTGGGTTTCTCTTCTCTCCTTGTTTTCAGGGTGCTGGTTGCACAGCCCTGGTGGTAGCTGTAGTGGCAAGGAAGCTAGAACTTACCAAAGCAGAAAAACACGTGCACAATTTCATGATGGATACTCAGCTGACTAAAAGAGTAAGTTACTATCCATATATCTTCAAAGAGAATATTATTGTGATTTTTTCAGTGTTAGGAAATATGGTTTTTATTTTGACATCCGAAGCTGAAATGACTTGGTTTGAAAGTATAGGCATTCTTGGAATCACTTCCATTTTATCACATTTTGAGAATAGACTCTTTCTACCTTGAGGTCAGTTAGGAAGTAATTGGGCAGTCTTGGTATTTGGATAAAGACGAGTCACATAAATGTTAGGTATGCCTACTTGTTTAGATTTCAGTATAGTATATGAGACCAATTCTTGGATTGAGTAGGAAGGAAAATACTATTAATGTAAAATAGTAATTTGATGGAAACGTGATTGAAAATGTTTTACTGAACTTCTAAGATCAAGTCACTGTTCTCAAGACAGGGTTGCAAAGACAAAAGAAGCCACCACTAACTTTTAGAAGCCCAAGATAGGGCCAGAAACAGGCTCTTTCCTTGACTTACAGGCCATAAAAGAGATGTTAAAAATAGTATACCATCCAGTTGGGCAATCGCTGTCCAATTATTAGCAGAAGAAAACAGTAATCACAATGTTTAAGAGCACTTTCTGTGCCAGGCACTGTTCCAAGTGTGCCATGTGTATAAACTCACTTCATCCTCATAACAGCGTTATGAGGGAAGTGCTATTATTCTGGCCATTTTATAAATGTGGAAACTAAGACACAAAGGGGTTAGGTAACTTGCTCAAAGTCACCAGATCCAGGTAGAAAACTGCAAGAAGAGAAAGGTTTTTATTAGACTAAATTTTTAGCCTTTCTTGATAGTCACTTGAGACAAATGCCAAAGTCAAAAAATTATTTTATAGTAGAGTCATCTTGCTGTGTAACTACTGCTCAATGTGGAATGCAATCAGGCTGTCACTGAAATAACAAAATACATTGTCAACTTGGTAACTTTACCCATAAATGAATCAATAGATATTTCAAGCATAGTTCCAACTTCCAGTGTTTTCACTCACTCTTGATTTTGGTTGTATATTTAAAAGTAATCTTGTTTAATTTGGTTGATACTTCCTAACAGGCCAGTCATTTTAATGCAAATATATATTTATATAGATTATACTTAGGAAATGAAAACATGAATTGCTATTGCCTGCTCATGCTAAGTGTTACCTATCAGACAGTCCTGTGATACTTCATTGCAGTTAGTAGGTCCACGTTTATAGTAGATGATCAGAGCCTCCCAGGTTCAGATGCTACATTTTCAGCCTACATTTACCACTTTGGAATGTCTTCTACTCTCCATGATTTACTCTCATTTTCTTCAAACTCCTAAATTTGTTCTCAAAACTTGTGAACATCCCTGTATGAGAGTGTGCAGGGAAAAAGGTCAATGAGGAGCTGAATAAAGGCTTGGGTTTCTTTTACTTTTTAAAGATCTACTAGAGATAAAAATATGTGCATATGAGATTAGACTACATCTAATCCATAAATTGGAGCAGATGTTTTGTGTATTTCATCATGTGCATGTTTGGTCCTTTCAGGGCTCTATGCTGGGACAATTTGTGTTTAAGAGTCACAAGTTTTATAATATTCAAAAGAACACTTGCATTAAGACCCTTGTAATCCATATTATTTTACCATGAAGATTATACATTTCCTCAGAAATTAAGTTAATGCCACACTTAAGATATTAGGCAGAAAAATACCTTAAAATACCATGTCGCCCATATGTTTGCCTGTAAATCTTAACAGAAAAAAAAAAGTGACAGAATCACAAATAAGAAAGCCAAGTTAGCATGTTTGGGCAGACTTCTCCATGTTTCATAAGCAGATTTTAATTTCATCTTAAGAAGGAAGCATATAGTTTCTCTAAACATTACTTTGGAATATTGATATTCCATATCTTAATTATTAAAACATTTTAAGAGTTAGAAAAGACAAAGAGTTAGAAAAGACAAAGACTTTGAGTACAAAATTTACAGTATCACACTGCCATCTACCACCTTTGATAAAAATTTTTTTATGAAGTTCGCCAAGGTCAACCAGTTTCATTTGGGAGACATTCCAAGTTGGTTTTATAGTGTAGTTGCTGTTATAGTGTAGTTGCTGTATTCCAGGGCCTCTCAACCTTGGCACTCGTGGCTTTTTTGGCTGAATAATTCTTTTTCATGTGGGACTGTCCTGTGTGTTCTGGATGTTTCTCACCATACTTGACTTCTACACACTAGATGCCAGTAGCACTACCCCCAACTTGTGACAACCAGAAATCCCTCAAGAGACAAAATCACCTGCAGGAGAGAACCACCTTTTAATGTGCTGTTCCACAAGGATTTGACATCTTAGAAAGGACAGTCTCTCTTAAAAGATACTGAGTGTACTGAATATATTGTAATTTCCTTTTTTGGAATAACATATAAAAAATATACTGTATACTAAATATGGTTGTCATGCTATGTTAACTGTTAAGGATCAAGAGCTAAAGAATCATGTTCTAGTAGTCCAAAGATTTTAAGCTTTTCCAGTACTGACCACTCAGAAAATCAGATGAAATCTCAGATGCTTCCTGCTTGGCAGAAAAATGCACGTGTGCTTGTGCTCATGGGTCCCCTAAAGTCCAGTCAGAGGCCCCTTTAGAGAACTATGGATCCAGGATCTAGATCTATGGATTTTGGTGACCCTCCTTCAGTTTTTATGAATGAAAAGCATCTTCCCAAACTGACAAAGTTTTCTGATGATGCTACAGCTTTTTTGTTGTAAGTTCTTGTATACTTTAAACTTCCTTTGGATAATGTTGCCTGAATTGTCAACTTATTGCCTGTTGAAAGCTTTTTCATTAAGTACTGTTCTGGTTTCAAATTTTACATTTTATATAATACTAATCATGCTTTAATAATTCTGTTATTTCATTACTACTTTTTAAAAGTAGAACTACTTTGCAGTATTTCTTGAGACCGGAGTCTCTTATAGGTCTGAGAAATATACTCTAGTAGGCTTGCTGACAGATCCATTTTTTTTTGGAGACAGAGTTTTGCTCTTGTTGCCCAGGCTGCAGTACAGTGGCGCAACCTCCACCTCCTGGATTCAAGTGATTCTCCTGCCTCAGCCCCCCAAATAGGTGGGATTACAGGCATGCACTACCATGCCCAGCTAATTTTTTGTATTTTTCATGGAGATGGGGGTTTCTCCATGTTGGTCAGGCTGGTCTGGAACTCCCGACCTCAGGTGATCCGCCTGCCTTAGCCTCCCAAAGTGCTGGGATTACAGGCGTGAGCCACCGCACCTGGCCAACAGATCCATTTAGTGACATCCAGGATGTCACTAAATAAAGATATAAATGTTAAAATGACACTAGAAGAAAACAGATTGCTGGTTTATAATACCCATTCCTGTATTATATATACTCAACAAGGTATAGGCAAATAATAGCCATTTTATAGTCCTCTCATTATTTTATACAAAGTCATCAACTTAATGAGTATCATTTACTTGGAATTTGATTCCATTTGCTTATTTATGGAAATTCCAAATGGACTCATATAAATGAGTATAAACTTTAAACTTTTAAAATAATTCTAAAATGCTGAATGATTTATGAATAATTAAAAGTAAATAGAGATCTAAAAACCATACCTAGTAACTAAGATAAAAACTCAAGGTTACTACATATTGTTAGAGAAAAATACAACTATTCCTGAAACATTATCTAGAAAGAAATAATTTTTTCTGATGGTTAACAGGAGTAATAGTCACAGATGTTCTGAAATCTGAATATGACTCTAAAGAAAAAAGCAATATGAATGTTAAAAGATAGTCTATTCTCCCAGGAACAGATGTAACATTCCAAGTCTTCCAGTTTGTATCTTTAGTGAACTGAACAATTTCTATGAAAAATTATTCACTATGTACAGATTTTCAGGGGAACAATTTTATATAAAAGTTGTTTATATAAAAGTTGTTTCTCTGTATAACTACATTAACCAAGTAAAATACTGTATTTGAAAGTAGAATACTATTTATTGTACATCAGCACTGAGAAGATTGTATTGTCTAATCCTAAAAATTTACATGACATTCTGCAATTCAAAAATGGCTGACACGTACATGTATCCAGAACAAACTAATGATTTTGAAGTGAAAACATAATACCATTACCTTGTCTCCTAGTTTAGTAAGACAGGACCAGCTATTTAATAGATTTACAGTTTATCACCTTACAGGGGCAATATATTTACCATGCAATATCTTTTGGAAATATATTATTATTACTGCTTATTCCATTCTGAGCAAACAGGAAATCTTGTAGTTTGATCCCCAGAATACCTTTTTGGAAAAGAAACTTGAAAACAAGCAATTCCAAAACCCAGACATAATTTTTACAGTTGCTAGATACCCCACAAAGGATAATTATACATATTAATGTCCACTGTGGGTGTTGTTAAGAATTCTCAATCAGATCCATAATAAGAACACTATTATGCAGTTATATAATTTTGTTTCCTGTATGTCTCTTAACAAGGGAACAGAAATTCTAAAGGATTTATTTCACATTGTCCTTGGCTCACAGCCCAGGGGGTTAACACATGAAAATGAATCACTTGGCTATGCCCTGTTCCACAGCTACAACATTCACCCAGGCCTCATACACCTGACCTAAAGGAAAACTGGAGAGAGAGGTTGGAGCATGAACAAATCTATCCCTGCTGCTGCAAGGGTGGTTGAGAGCATATGGCACCCTGGTGCATTCCCCTTGAATTGGCGAGGAGTGGAAGTGTTATGCTAAAAAAGCCTCTGAGAAAGCAGCAGGAGAAAAAAACAACAACAAAGAAATGGAAGTTGAAAATGAAGATCCAAAATAGCCTTTTAAACTATGTTGTCATTACCTATATGCTATAGGTTTGAACAAAGCAAAGTTTTAATGAAAAGAATGAATGAAAAAGAGTGAACAAAACCTCCGAGAATATGGGATTATGTAAAGAGATCAAACATACAACTGATTGGGGTACCTGAAAGAGATGGGGAGTATGGTACTAAGTTGGAAAACATACTTCCGGATATCATCCAGGAGAATTTCCTCAGCCTAGCAAGACAGGCCAACATTCAAATTCAGGAAATGCAGAGATCTCCAGTAAGGTACTCCACAAGAAGGTCAACCCCCAAGACACAAAATCATCAGATTCTCCAAGGTCAAAATGCAAGAAAAAAAGTTAAGGGAAGCCAGAGAGAAAGGCCAGATCACTTATGAAAGAAAACCCGTCTGACTAACAGTAGACCCCTCAGCAGAAATCCTACAAGGCAGAAGAGACTGGGGGCCCATATTCAACATTCTTAAAGAATTTCCAACCTAGAATTTCGTATCTGGCCAAACTAAGCTTCGTAAGTGAAGGAGAATATAAGATCCTTTTCAGACAAGCAAATGCTGAGGGAATTCATCACCACCAGGCCTGCCTTTCAAGAGCTCCTGAAGGAAGCACTAAATATGGAAAGGAAAAGTCGTTACCACCCACTACAAAAACATACCAAAGTACATAGACCACTGACACTATGAAGCAACCAAATAAGCAAGTCTTCAAAATAACCAGCTAGCATCATGATGACAGGATCAAATTCACACAGACCAATAGTAACCTTAAATTTAAATAGGCTGAATGCCCCAATTAAAAGACACAGAATGGCAAGCTGGATAAAGAGCCAAGACCCATCAGTGTGCTGTCTTCAAGAGACCCTCTCATGTGCAGACACACACATAGGCTCAAAATAAAGGGATGGAGGAAAATTTACCAACCAAATGAAAACTATAAAAAAAGAAAAAAAAAACAGGGGTGGAAATCCTAGTTCCTGACAAAAGAGACTTCAAACCAACAAAGATTAAAAAAAGATGAAGAGCATTACATAATGGTAAAGGGTTCAATTCAACAAAAGAGTTAACTATTCTAAATATATATGTACCCAATACAGGAACACCCAGATTCATAAAGCAAGTACTTAGGGACCTACAAAGAGACATTGACTTCCACACAATAATAGGAGACTTTAATACCTCACTGTCAGTATTAGATAATTGAGACAGAAAATTGTAACAGAGATATTCAGGACCTGAACTCAGCTTTGGATCGAGTGGACCTGATAGCAACAGAATACACATTGTTCTGATCGCTATGTGGCACTTAATGTAAAATTGGTGACATAATCAGAAGTATAACACTCCTCAGCAAATGCAAAAGAACTGAAATCATAACAAACAGTCTCAGACCACAATGCAATCAAATTAGAACACAAGATCAAGAATTTCACTCAAAACCACACCACAACTACATGGAAATTGAACAACCTGCTCCTGAATGACTCTTGGGTAGATAATGAAATTAAGGCAGAAATCAAGAAGTTCTTTGAAACTAATGAGAACAAAGAGACAACACAGCAGAATCTCTGGGATGCAGCTAAAGCAGTGTTAAGAAGGAAATTTATAGCACTAAATCCCCACACCAAAAGCCAGAAAGATTTCAAGTTACAACAGAACATCTGGAGAACCAAGAACAAACAAACCCCAAAGATAGCAGAAGACAAGAAATAACCAAGATCAGAGCTGAACTGAAGGAGACAGAGACACAAATAACCCTTCAAAAAAAAATCAACAAATCCAGGAGCTGGTTCTTTGAAAAAATTAAAATAAATAGATAGACCACTAGATAGACAAAGAAGAAAAGAGCAAAGAGTCAAATAAACACTATGATAAGGGGGATATTACCACTGACCCTACAGAAATACAGACGACCATCAGAGAATGCTATTAAACACCTCTATGCGTATAAACTAGAAAATCTAGAAGAAATGGATAAATTCCTGGACACATAATACCCTCCTGAGACCGAACCAAGAAGAAATTGAATTCCTGAATAGACCAATAATGAGTTCTGAAATTGAGGCAGGAATAAATTGCCTACCAACCAAAAACCCAGGAACAGATGCATTCACAACTGAATTTTACCAGAGGCACGAAGAAGAGCTGGTGCCATTTCTACAGAAACTATCCCAAAAAATCACAAAGGAGGGACTGCTCCCTAACTCATTCTATGAGGCAAGCATCATCCTGATACCAAAATCCGGCAGAGATACAACAAAAAAAGAAAACTTCTAGTCAATATCTCAATATCCTTGGTGAACATTGATGAAAAAATCCTCAATAAAATACTGGCAAACTAAATTGAGCAGCACATCAAAAGGCTTATCCACCATGATCAAGTTGGCTTCATCCCTGGGATGCAAGATTGGTTCAACATATGCAAATCAATAAATGTGATTCATCACAATAACAGAACTAAGGACAAAAACCACACAGTTCTCTCAATAGATGCAGAAAAGGCCATCAAAAAAAATTCAACATCCCTGCATGTTAAATGCTCTCAATAAACTAGGTAGTGAAGGAACATACCTCAAAATAATAAGAGCCGTCTATGACAAATCCACAGCCAGTATCATAATGGGCAAAATCCAGAAGCATTCCCCTTGAAAACCAGCACAAGATAAGGATGCCCTCTCTCACCACTCCTATTCAACATAGTATGGGAAGTTCTGGGTAATCAGGCAAGAGAAAGAAAGAGTATTCAAATAGGAAGAGAGGAAGTCAAATTACCTTTGCAGATGACATGATCCTTTATCTAGAAAACCCCAACATCTCAGCCCAAAGCTTCTTAAGCTGATAAGCAACTTCAGCAAAGCCTCAGGATACAAAATCAGTGTGCAAAAATTGCTAGCATTCCTATACACCACCAACAGGCAAGCAGAGAGCCAAATCATGAATGAACTGCCATCCACAATTGCTACAAAAGAATAAAATACTTACTTAGGAATACAGCTAACAAGGGAAATGAAGGACCTCTTCAAGGAGAACTACAAACCACTACTCAAAGAAGTCAGAAAGGACACAAACAAATTGGGAAACATTCCATGCTCATAGATAAGAATCAATATCATGAAAATAGCCATACTGCCCATGCTCATAGATAAGAATCAATATCATGAAAATAGCCATACTGCCCAAAGTAATTTAATAGTTTCAGTGCTATTCCCATTAAACTACCATTGCCATTCTTCACAGAATTAGAAAAAAAACTATTTTAAAATTTACATGGAACCAAAAAAGAGTTGGAGTTGCCAAGACAATCCTAAGCAAAAAGAACAAAGCTGGAGGCATCACGCTACCCAACTTCAAACTATATTATAGGGCTACAGTAACTAAAACACCATGGTAAACTGGTACAAAAACAGACACATAGACCAATGGAACAGAAATGAAGGCCACACACCTACAACCATCTTATCTTCAACAAACCTGACAAAAACAAGCAATGCAGAAAGGAGTCCCTATTTAATAAATGATGCTGGGAGATCTGGCTAGCTATATGCAGAAAATTGAAACTGGACCCCTTCCTTACAGCTTATACAAAATTAACCAAGGTGTATTAAAGACTTAAATGTAAAACCCAAAAGTATAAAAACCCTAGGAGAAAATCTAGGCAGTACCATTCAGGACATAGTCACGGGCAAAGATTTTATGACAGAAATGCCAAAAGCAATTGCAACAAGCAAAAATTGACAAATGGGATCTAATTAAACTAAAGAGTTTCTGCACAGCAAAAGAAACTATTGACAAAGTGAACAGACAACCTACAGAATGAGAGAAAATGTTTGCAATCTGTCCATCTGACAAAGGTGTAATATCCAGAGTCTACAAGAACTTAAACAAATTTACAAGAAAAAAATACCCATTAAAAAGTGGGCAAAGGACATGAACAGACACATCTTAAAAGAAAACATCCATGCAGCCAACAAACTTATGAAAAAATGCTCACCATCACTGGTCATTAGAGAAATGCAAATCAGAAACCACAATGAGATACCATCTCACACCCATCAGAATGGCCATTATTAAAAAGTCAAAAAACAACAGATGCTGGCCAGGTTGCGGAGAAAGAGGAATGCTTTTACACTGTTGGTGGGAGTATAAATTAATTCAACCATTGTGAAAGACATTAAGGATGACAATTAAGGACCTAGATGCAGGAATACCATTTGACCCAGCAATCTCATTACTGGGTACATACCCAAAGGAATATAAATCATTCTATTATAAACATATATGCATGTGTATGTTCATTGCTGCACTATTCACAATAGCAAAGACATGGAATCAACCTAAATGCCCATCAGTAATAGACTGGATAAAGAAAATGTGGTACATATATACCACAGAATAGTATACAGCCATAAAAAGGAACAAGGTCATCTCCTTTGCAGGGACATGGATAGAGCTGGAATCCATTATCCTCATCAAACTAATGCAGGAACAGAAAATCAAACACTACATGTTCTGACTTATAAGTGACAGCTGAATGATGAGAATACATGGACACATGGTGGGAGGGAACAGCACACACTGAAACCTTCTGGAGGAGGGGGTAGGGGGAGTGAGAGCATCAGGAAGAATAGCTAATGGACGCTGGGTTTAATAGCTGGGTGATGGAATGATCTGTGCAGCAAACCACCATGGCACGTGTTTACCTATATAACATATCTGCACATCCTGCAAATGTACCCCAGAATTTAAAATAAAATTTGAAGAAAAAAAAAAAAGTCTAGCAGCCTCAAGTGCTTTGGTGATCTGTAAAGTACTATTATACTTAAAAATATTTTGTATCTTACTACCCATGGTTTTATTATTTTATAATTAACCGTGAGTCGCAATATAATATCTCCTGGCCTGTATACTTGTGAAAGTTGTTTTTAAGGAATCTGGGTAAGTACTACCACTAACAATAATGTAGTAGTAGTGTTTCTTTCTTTCTTTTCTTTTTTTCTTTTTTTGAGAGACGGAGTCGCTTTGTCACCCAGGCTGGAGCACAGCAGCGTGATCTCGGCTCACTGCAACCTCCACCTCCTGGGTTCAAGCGATTCTCCTGCCTCAGCTTCCCAAGTAGCTGGGACTATAGGCATGCTCAACCATGCCCATCTAATTTTGTATTTTTAGTAGAGATGGGGTTCCACTAGATGTTGGCCACGCTGGTCAAAAACTCCTGACCTCAAGTGAGCCACTCATCTCGGCCTCCCAAAGTGCTGGGATTACAAACATGAGCCACAGCACCCAGCCAGTAGTAGTATATCTTTTAGAGCCTTTGCTTTTTCAAATTATTATAAAAATTATTGATATGTCTTCTAACATTTTTCTGACAGACTTTGATTACGGTTGATTACTAGTGAGGCAGAGAAAATGTTCTTATTTTTCAACAGTGTGTGTGTGTGTGTAAAGATGTTCCTGTTAACAAAGATCCTTCCCCCCACTTTACTTATTTTTTGATAAACAGAAAATGACTTTTATTTCATAGGTCTTTTGGCCTGTTTATTGGCTATAGAATTATTATACCTACTAAATGTTTGATGGACATCGGTAAATCCTCTCATACCACTTATCACAGTATCTAGCATGTAGTAGAGATTCAGTACGTAGGTTGAATTTATAAGTGGAAATGCATTGATCCATTTAGAGCTTAGATGAAGCAATAATTCATCCATTATATGAATCTGTATACCCTTGTTATCAAGAGGGCCCTTTGGTTGATAAATACGTGTTAGTGTGGTTCATGAGAAGAAGTTTTTATGTATAAATTATATGTGCTGTGGTGCCCAGTTAACACCATAGACATTTATTTAGTACGAGCTGTGCGTAAAGCACTGAGGTAGAGAGAGACACAAAGATTAGTGGTATGACCCCTGAGAGTTTCTGAAAGCCCTGGAAAGGGGACAAAAGGGCATTCAAGTGTTACATAACTAGATGGTTATATGGCAGGGTTCTTGACTGAGGATACAAAGGAAACTTTCCCTCCAAAGATGGGAGGGAAGTTAGGGATAGGAAATTACTTAACGGGTACAATGTATACTATTTGGGTGATTATTACACTAAAAGCCCAGGCTTCATTACTACACAATGTATTCATGCAGCAAAATTGCACTTACACTGCCTAAATTTATATAAATAAAAAAAATGAATGCATAGACCTATTTCTCCCCATTTTTCCTGGAAGTTTACATATCACTTTCTTTTACCAATTCCCCATTGTTCAAATGTGGAAAACACTGAGGTGCCTTTGACCCTGTCTTCTCACTGTGCTCTGTTCCTTTTCAACCCTAGATGGAAAGGAAGACCCTACTATTAGAAACACATCTCAGTAATAGGCAGAGAGTGGGATTTTTATTCTGGGACATATTGTTTTGTGGCTGCCATGTTGAAAAGTAGCAGTTAAATATGATGCCTCAGGAGGTTTGTTCCGGTATTTGACAACCTATTAGGGAATTAGAAAGGGGATGGGATGTTTCAAAATAAATTCCTGTATTTCGAAGTTTTTAAAAGCAGCTGCAGGGATTTCATTTTCAGATGAGGAATCATTTTCATTTAAGCCCATCAACTAAAATGAGTGCTTAGTGAATAGAAAGCCTGTAACATAAGGCCTCGAGGGTATTACCCCCACTCCACTGAACTCTGAGATTAAGATTCTGTATTCCCCTTCAACCACTTTCTTCATATACCCAAGAGAAGGAATCATTTAAAATGCATCAGTCACCTTTTTAAAAGCGTATTGACTTTAGAAATAATTTGGCATTTGATGTTTGTAGATGGGAATACAAATTGAAATCAAGTGCTATGTTCTACATTGAGCATTGCTATGTTCCATTGCTGTGTTTCTGACCCATTGGTTTTTACCTAGGGTTTTTAACTGGTTTTCCAGCTTCCTCACCAGGCCGGGATCTAGGCTTCTCCTCTATGCCTTCGACTGGTAAAATCAGAGAGAGAGCCTCCATCAGGGCCCCTTGCCAATCTTCCAGGTATCTACAGTTGCTTAGAGATCTGAGACTCTCTCTTTCCTCACAGGGAAAGGCTATTCCAACCCCAGGGACTGCTGGCCAGTCACTTCCCACTCCTCTCTCCTTAAAAGCAAGGACCTCAAATAACAACTACTCATGCTGCACTCATTTCCTTACCTTTGAAAGGACATGAGGATCAGATGAAAAAAGCTTCTGAAAGGTGGCTCTCCCGGCTGTCTGAGGAAGTGGAAGTATGAAGATGGATCTAAGAATTTACTCGAACTCCTTTTAACTTCACTGTGGATGGTGGTAGTGTTACTTATACGCAGTGCTGGCACTTGGCTTCTGTGTCAATCATTTTTCTGTTGGTTTGAGGATTCTCTCCATGCACAGAGTCTAATAGATATCCAAAGGCAGTGCATTACAAACCAGAGTCACTCCTAAAAGAAGCTTTACTGTAAAAAGACCATTTTCTTAAAATGAGTTGTAGCAATATAATGTTGCTCAAAAAGAAAACTTTTTCACTCCATGAAAAAGATTCACTATCAGTTACCAAACCTGATGTTTTCTTTCTAAAGTGAAAAATATAAATACAAACTTGGGCCCATAGTTTAGTGTAATTCTAAAGCTCATCCTTATCGTAAATCTAATGATTGAGAGAACTTTAACATTCATTATCTCTAACTTTCTGATGTTGCAGAAAACTGCAGTCCTATGAGGTTAGCTAATCACTTCAACCTGACTTGGTTAGTGCAAAGTCAAGTACGTAGAACCCGGTTATCAATCTCAGCTCATTGTTTTGTCTTCCCCACTACATTGCCTTTCTTAAAAAGTTATCTTCCTCCACCTAGCACCCCAGTAACCTGTGGCTCTCTTTGTGAAATATCCTTTATCCATCACTTAAAAGAATTAAATGGAACAACTTCTTATAGTAAGTAATCCAGAAGCCCGAGTGAAAGCTGTGGGTCATCAGATCCTATAGTGTGAGCAAGGAAGAAGACAGAATCTGCCCTTGCTGGCCCTTTGTCAGCTCCCAGAATTTGTTGAAGACTTTCATCAAGAAAGCAAGTGACTAGATTAAGTATCCATGCCTTTCATCAGCTGCTGTAGGTCTTGGCAGTGTTACTGCAGTGCTTTCACCCTTTTCATTTGTCCCATCCATTTGAAATACAGTGTACTTAAATTTCCAACAAAATCATAACGTAGACTCTGTCAGTTAATTAAAGTATACTAACAAGCATACAAATTGCTAAGTCATTCTGGGAGGCTATCAGTGCTGGGTGTACTTATACATTCAGCACTGGAAACATGCCCTTCCAGTAGTGCACAGCCAGAAATACCAAGCAGGCTTGCAAAGGACAAGATTAACCTTGGCCTCATGGTATTTTGTCTTTCTGCAGGGAAAGGAAGATCATGGAGACAACAATTGCAATACACGGTGGAGAACTCAACACCTCTTGATTTAAAAAAAAAATAGTTGAATAAAAAAGAAGTTTCCTGAAGGAGTAAGATAGAATTTACCACAGAAAGAAAGTGGTAGTATCTCCCTATTTCAGTTTAAGTGTTGTTCCCAGGCAGGTACAAGTACTTCTAAAAAGGCATAGATTGAAGAAAAATGGTATTTGGAGTCATAGTTACTAAATGAAGCTACAGCTCACCATGATCCTTGGGATGAAGACTATGACCCCCAGCAAAGTTACAAAGGATTCTGCTCTGGAATTTATCAACTGCTTTGTTTGTTCTCTTAACAGGTAAAAAATGCAGCTGCCAATGTACTCAGGGAAACATGGCTAATTTACAAAAATACAAAGCTAGTGAAAAAGATAGATCATGCAAAAGTAAGAAAACATCAACGAAAATTCCTGCAAGCTATTCATCAGTAAGTATCATTTTTCATTTTTATCCTGTTGTTGTGTCCTTGGCTTTCAATTTTTGCACTTGTTTATTCTTGTTTCATAAGGAAGGAAAAAAGAAAACATTGTCATATTTATTCCCAGAAGATGTTATCTGGCAATCTAATCATTCCACAATAAGATCCTGAGAATAACCTCAGTTCCTTTAATGATTAAAAATCACTTATTAGTACTAGAATATTTATAAATCACTTATTAGTACTAGAATATTTATTAAAATATCTTCTCAGTTTCTTTTTAGAATAACTTCTGCTGAAATTGTAGTTCTTAATTTGACCTATTTATTCAGATAGTTTGCTCTAGGATTTTTTCAGCTTTATTTTCTAAACATAGCTTCAAACATATTTATATGAAAGTAGTGCATATAACTGATTTAATACTTGAATTTTAAATTAGTTTTTAATCAGAATTTTGGCTGTGTTCATTTTAAATTTTCCAGTTTGTGTAGACCTTTTACTCTCTTATCATTATTTTAACTTTATCCAGACCACTATTATGGTTTAAGTCCTTCGTTCTGTTCCATTGTTATATAATTAGCATAGGCTTTTAAAGTAACAATCTATATCTAGTAAGATGCACTGATAATTTGAAAGCACAGGATCTTTCTCCTCCAGGCTGGCATAATCCTTACTGTAAGTATTATTCATGTGGGTATCGATTGTGATGCCATGCAGACTTGCTCTTAATTCTATATGGAGAAGAGCAGATATGGTCACATCTGTGGCTCAGAAAAGTAGCTTTCCTTATGAAACCTATGAGGGTAGTAATGGAAAGGTGGGTAAATACAAGATGCTTTGGCTATCCAATGAGATTTGTCTCTCAGAGCCAACTAGTATAACAGGCAAGAAAACTCAGAGGCTGCAATTTTTATTTTGCATGTTCAGGTAATTCATATGTAATATGGTACCACTAACATTCTATAGGAAATTACTAAGCATTCATCTTCTACCCTAGAATACAAAACCTGTCCATTGAACTGCCCTGCTTAAATAGATATCACTGAAAATGTAGAATATGTAATTATGGACAGATTCATACTTCCATAGAAATTAAAACTCAAGTATCCTGAGATTTATAGTAGAGGCAGGCTCTGCACGTATGGTAGAGTATCTGGCCTTCATTGCTACTCATGGTCTTTCCCCAGCTTTACTAACACACTTTCCTAAGATAGTGATGCTATTTGCTCTGTAGCTCAGTGACTTGACACACCACTATGCTTTTTCTCCCTTTGTAAGGAAAACACAAGGCTAGAGTTTTCAAATAATACTCTTAAAATAAGGAAAAACACAGAAAGGAACATTGTATTCCATCTGGCTCACAAGAGGGAACTTGCTCCCTAGGCTTACAGTTACCCTTATAACCCAGAACCACCATCCAGGAGCCCTTGCCTAGAAATCTTGATTCCTTGAAGTTTAGATTGAAGAGAATGAGAACCCTCCCTGCCTCCCAACCCAGAGATGCTGAGCCTCTGTGTTCCTTAACCTATTTTCCTGTGGAACAGGCATCTTCCTCAAGGCACTCACCTCACACAACTCTCCTATTAGAGTGGTCTTCCCCTGCTAAAACCATACTACACAGTAACCCCAACACATTCATACAGGAGGTCCAGAGGCCATACCGTGCATGGCAAAATCATTTTTTCTACCTTTAATATTTTGATATTAACCTATATTTAGTATGTTAAAAAGAAACCTTACCTTGGTGCATGTGAGAAGATATGTATGTCCAGGGTGGAAGGGTATGAGATGACATGGCAGTGAGCAAGTGTGGTCGGTCTGTGTTGAGCAGCCACACATCCCATTGCCTCCAGGATCTTATCTGGGTCCTTTCCTGTCAGTCAGACCTATCAAATGGGTAATTACATGTGATTTACCTTTAATCAATTTTCATATAATAACAAATCCAAGAAAATGCTGTGATAGTTTTTATAATACGGTTCTGTAGCCATGTGCAGTGGGGATTTGTATTACATCTTGTAATATAAGACTCTTCTGGACTATTATGTTCAGAATACATTCACATTCAAAAGCCTGGGGGAGAATTTAGGGGTTTTTACCGTAAAATGCTTTCAACTTTGCCGTAGGTTATTACGTTTTTACATTAAAACATTAGAAAAAAAGTATTTGGGGAAGTTTAAAAACTGTCCCTAAGCAAGTTGCAAATGCACCCTACAAGGCATGTCGGCCCTTTCTTAAGGGTGGGTACTGTGGAGTCGCTTGCATGGGGTCTCTTAGCATATTGTGTTTGGATAGAGTGACAGAGGAAGCTACTTGTGATTTTTCTGCTTCTGTCAGACATTTCTTATTCTGTTTCTTCTGTAGCAATGTGTACTTCTAAAGTAGATAAGCTTCAGGCAACTCAGAAATACTCTGAATTGCTTTATAAATTCATCTAGGGGTTACCGGGTTTCCATTACAGTGGGGGACATTTATACTTCTAAAAGTGTAACTGAGTACGTTTATTCATGCAAGCTTTGTTTGGCTAGATCATTCTAATCATGCATACTTACTTTTCATTTTAGCTTAGTGTTGGAAGTTAGGGAGTGAAGTCATAGGGGAAGCACACAGGGCTCGATTCCTAAGGGCAAGGCTTCCATTGCCCACTGTGCAGATCCAGTGAGACCCTCGGCCTA
Source organism: Pan paniscus (assembly GCF_029289425.2). NCBI lineage: Eukaryota > Metazoa > Chordata > Mammalia > Primates > Hominidae > Pan > Pan paniscus. The sequence goes on from NC_073253.2 coordinate 109,752,752, forward strand.
ATCTGTCGGCACTGGGTACAATCAGACCTTACTAGCTGAAGAAAAATGTTAAAATTCATTCGATAGATCACTCCTGGCCTCTCCTACTCTCTGATTTATCCTGAGCACTTTTTCAGCAGCTCTCTGCTTCTACCAGTCCATGCTATCTCAACTCTGTTTCTCTTTTCCAAACTTCATAGCCTCTCTACTCTGTTGGATGCTGAACTGTCCAGGCCTGTGCCCTCTTTTCAGTAATTGTCTTTTTAGATTGTCACTTAGTGTCGTGAAGTGTTCTCTTTCTCTAACTTTTAACGCTTTTTCTGGTAGCAACTTTACCTTTAAAGTTTATCATTCTTTTATCTCAACTATGGACCAACATGAATTTGTTTCAGAACCAAGAAATCCAATCTACTTGATTTGTATATCATGAGAGTTGGATTACCTGCCTTTCAGAAACCCCAGGCTTCTGAGTTGTCCTAATTTGGAAAAGATGTACCCCCCCCAAAAAATTATAATGCCTTTGTTTCAAATATTGTTCTTTTAACCATATCACATTCATATTAGGCAAAAATATTTCTTGTTGTTTACTTGAACATCAAATATCAAGAGGCCATGATGACTTTATGCATGCTCTTCCTTCTGAACTCTTATTCAGGAGGAAGCTGAGTGCTTACAGATGGGAAAGTATAGTAGCAATGAAGAAGGATAATTGGATAGTGTTTCTCTTTGGCCAATATTTCAAAATCCTGCAGAACCATAACAGGATCTTCCAGCTAATGAATCGAGCCCCTTGTGCACAACTGAACACCACATTGTGTTATTTTGTTCCAGAATATTTTACAGTTTCTTTTCTTTTGTTTTGTCTTTTTATTTCAACAAAATGAAAATAGAGCTCGGAAGTAAGTTGTGTGAGCTGCTCCTTTCAACATTTGCAGAATTTTCTACTGGCTGCATGCACCCAGCAGATCCTTTATTTGTGAATTTTAGTAGTCTGATTGCTGCTATGGAAATGTGATCCAAAATCATGATATTTTCCTGTGATAAGTGAAGTTCACAAGGAAGAAATCAACATATGTTTCTTATTCTTTTTTGGGGGGAAAAGTGTAATACACATCTGCATGTTACCTTTTATTCTGGCAGCTGCAGCTTAAGCAGACTTTTTCTATCAGCTCTCCTACATTACAGGCAGTATAAGAAACAAACAACAAGACAAGATGATTCAAGTTCCGATAGCTAAAGGAATTCCAATCAAATAAGGCTACTGTATGTCAGCTTTCCAGATTAGTAGAAAATAAAATGGGCAAAATTCTACTGTCAGACATAGTATAGTAATCCAAGAGAAGTAAATTAGGCCCCGTTGTTTATAAGATGAAGTACCCACTTAAGCTAAGAAACTGCCACTGGCCCTTCTAGCCTGACTTTTACAGAATTCAGGACTTTCTCTGTACTCATTACTTGCTGGAGGCATCTGGTCCAGAGCCCAAACTTCAGTCATTTCTGTGCCACCAATGCTATAACTTACTTAAATTTGAACATGAAACTTTATACAAATTCCTTTATACAAATTTTAATCCATTTTTATACAAATGGATTAAAAATATTACGAAGAAAGGTAAAGGTAATCGTCAATTGATAGTTGAAACACCGGTATTGAATTCTAGCCATAGGCTGTTGCCTGCAGAAAGCTCTGAGCTGAGATTCTGCTTTTTCTTTTTCTTTTTTTTTAAAAAAGAAAAAAAAAAAAGCAGGTGTTAGGAGATAAAGACAGAGTAGGACCAGACTATGATGTTTTTCTTGCAGTAATGAAGAATTAGAAGAGGACTAAAAGGATTAACTGTTTTCCATCTTAAGTATCACTTAAAGTCATCTAGAATACCTCTGTTGGTATGAATCCAGCAGTGCAGAAACATTTTTCTAATCTAACACACTTCATTTCATATGTGAGGAAACTAAAGGTCCAGTTAGAGTAAGGATGGAATCCACTGTTGTACACTGCTCTTTCTTTAGTACACTTCTGCGTAATGACCCACGGATGTCTAAGTGTTCTTTTTAGGGGGTGCAGGGTGGGGGCAGTTGCCTGTTTTTCAAAGGCACACATCAAAAATTGTAACCCTATTAATTACTGAGAGAAATCTTTCTCAACAATATATTGGATCTAAATACATGCTTGTAAATTTTAGACTAGGACATATTCCATCTCTGTAATAGCATAAAAAGGATCCAATTAACTTCGTTCCAGCATTCTAATAAACACATAGTCACAATGAGAAGTTATAACCTTAAACTGTTGTAGATTGTTAAAGATCGTGTTGTAGGTAGGTGTCAGCTAAACTTACTGGCAGAAGGCACTACATCTTCACTGTAGAGCAGATTTGGTGACATATTGGATATCCTAGTTTCGGAACAAAATCACTGAACATTATGAACATATTACAAAATCTCCCTGGCAGTAAAATCTTGCCCTGTGAGTTTTTATTCCTTCTACATAATTACCTTTCATTTCAATTGAAAAATAATAAAAAATTCTCTCTCTAGCATTAAAACTATACTTTGTAAAATGACTTGTCATCAAAGCAAAATAAGATTGGCATGACTTTTTGTTTGTTTTCATTAAATAGTTTAGAAGAACCTACTTCTCTTTTGGGAAAAAGCTTTTAATTGTTAGCTTAAGGAACAATAAACCACATTTCTCTTATTGGAAAATCTTTCTTGGTACATAGTAAACAAACACTGAATAAATATTTGTTGAAAAATAATATAGTAAATAAAGTTAAAGAATAGCAGAGTTCTTACCTACAAGTGTTTTTTTAATACCATTTTTTGACTCTTAATTGACTCTTCATCAGGTATATACAATGATATTTAACAGTAGCTAAACATAATCTTACAAGTAGAGATTCCATCTGCCAGATACTATAATTGTCCTCTGACTTTTATCTACACTGAAAATGGGAATTTTTCCTAGGAAATGGTCTGGCCTCCCTACAAATTTAATGGCAGTTCAAGATAAAAGTTAAATGAAATACAATGAAGAATAAGATAATAATTATGTGTTTTGTGTTATATTGCTGCTGGTTGAATAAAAGTTTTTTTTTTGTTAATAAGAATCTCACTTATCACTGTGTTTTCATCAGGTTCAAATACCTAACCCAATCCATTTCGGACTAAACAGGGCTAATACCTGTATCTAGTCATGTAGGCATAGGAAGGTGCTCATTGCTCCAACATCAATGAAATTCCAGTTGCTTTGCATATTTCTTCCTATGTCTATTTGTCATGATACTGGGGCTTTAAGGAATGTTTTGGCTTTTTCTCATATGGTTAAATCCTTATGAGTCTTTCTGAATTCAACTTTACCTGGTAAATAGTTGTCCTAAGGACATCTCATCTCTTGCTCTCTCTCTCTCTCCTTTCTTTTTTGCGGTGTTGGGGAAGCATGCTTCTCATTGTACCAGATACATAACCAGTTTGGACTTACCCCAAATGTTCAAGGCATTATCCATGCAGTTATTTGCTCTTGTCGATTTTGTGCATGCTCTTTGGAAGGCATAAGATTGCCATAGGAAGAAGGGAACCTTTCTGATACCACATTCTATCTTTTAGATTAAGAAGTGTAAAAATGGAGCAGAGGAAACTGAATGACCAAGCAAACACTTTGGTGGACTTGGCAAAGGTAAGCCTGAGGTGCTTAGCCCTCCTAGTTGCATCTGTTGAAATCAACCATCACTAATCATGAATGTTTCAAGAGGATCCCAACCCAAATCTAATTAATAAATCAAACCAGCAAAGCACCCTAAAATGATGGTCCAACTTAAAAGAATGTTTCTATAACTCTCATTTAATGTACTCTTTCCCTATTACGTTATTCAGCCCCATTCTGAAAACATTCCTAGTTACAGTGATTTGGAAGTACCATAAGAAGCTTAAGTGGAATAGGAGACAATACATGTGGGATTTTTATTTGCATGTAAATCTCATCTCAATGAGAGCAGAACTGCATCCTAGGTGTGACTGTGATATTCAGGAATGAATAGGACTCATCAATTAAATTTTGTTCTATGTATTTTAAGCAAACTCAAAAGAATGTAAAGTTGAAATAAAAATAAAAGATACCAGAAATTACATCCTAGAATGAAAGTTATCACCCTAAAGTGATCACTTTTTTATGGTTCTTTCTCCATTTCAGTATTTCAAAATCATACCACTTTTTAAAAAGTACATTAACAGTCTCCAAATTATTCTACCTTATTTATAAGATTTATCTGATCAATTTTTAGTTGTTTCTCCCCACATAAAACCCATTCTTAAAACATAAATATTTGTCAATAATCAAAACATTGCATTTTCCTGGGTGAATTCTAAAGGTGGTATTAGAATAGCATTTATATAATTGTTCAGCCTTTTACCCAAATGCTTGGAAAGAGGCAACTCTCAGTTGCATCTTACAAACTGTTTTTTTTTTGTTTGTTTGATAAATCAGACATGACTTTGCTAAAGCCTCAAGTATAATCCATAAAAATTAGAAGTATTTGTCCTAGTCTCATTAAATAATGCATCTGAATTACATTCATTTTAATGTATAGCAGTAACACATACTAGATGTTGAAGACAGTAAGTATTTAATGACTTACCCTAGGAGAGCATATATCATGCATATAAACTGGACAGCACACATATAAAAAGTATGAGGATATCCTCGATTAACGTGTATAAATGTGGCTGTTACTTGGACATATGAAAAAAAGATAGGGCAAGCTCCATCACTCCTAGGTTAAATGATTTTTAATGGGTATTTTTATGAAAAAATGAACAGACCACATTGAAATATGATGTGGAGATGTAATTTTACTTCAAGAGTACCACTGTGAGGCAAAATGCTGTTTATTAATGTACTTATTATGACCACAGGACTGTACATACCATAAAGGCTCAGTATTTTCTTAAATGAATGGATGCTGTTCACATATTCTCAAGACTATGTAGTAAAATTAAGTGTATGCACTCTGTCTCTGGTCAATCTGAAACAAGGTGCCTATATTCTGAATAATAACTCCCTTATCAGTCCATTTACCATCTTTAAAAGATTGTTAAGCAGAAGAAGAGCATATGATAGAAGGGAAATGCAGTAGGAGGGACGGCTTAAATAAAGGGATCTCAGACTTGGGAAAGTCTGCACTAAACTAAGATTAAAACCTTTTCCTCCCTCTTTGCCAGCCTTTTCCCTGTCTAGCTCTGAGCTGATCAGTCTTCTCTCTTTGTCTCTTGGCTACTCAGGAAATATACCTAGAAATCAGAGTTATGGATACCCTGTGATCAAGACAATCAATTTCAAGGTTCACTAGGAATCCAGAAACATTTTCCTGTTTTAACCACTTAGCTTTGATTAAGCCATAGCCAGGAGGTCAGAGCCATGGCCAACAAGGTAGACTGGTAACTTCAGTATCTCCCTTAACTAATATTCTCTCAATGGGTTATCTGTAAAAATTCCATTAGACCCAATGGAGAGAGGCCTGTAATTTGGAACAAAGGATAACAAACAAACAATATTTAGGAATTTATTGCTTTAAATTACAAAATTATCAAACCAGTTAATCCTAAACTTCATTTATATTCTACCCTCAACATTTCTGCTACATCCCAATGCCATCTGTATTATTATTTATCCCTCTGTATTATTTATTGTTCTTTGCCTCTGCCCATTTTTTAAAAATTACCCTTGCCCTAATTAACAAACATGTTGCAAAATGAATTTGATGTACTAACCTTTGTGACAACCTTTAAAATACATATATAAATATTCAATTGAAATGTTTTTGTCTATCCTGATACCACCTAAAATCAATGGGCATGCCACCAGTAGCAGTACCTGCTCCACATTTTCTGCAACTGAACCAAAGATCTTATATTTCTATTATAAATCCTGGCATTGAATACATACATACAATGAGTTGGCTTTGCAAGATGAGCTGTTCAGTTAGCTGACACCCCTGTTACACTGAATGCCACCAGCAAGAGACCAGAGCTAAACCTCTGAGAGGTGGACAGTTTGTGTTCAGGGCAAGTATAATTAACCTTCTTCTCAATCCTGTTTTTCAGACCCAGAACATCATGTATGATATGATTTCTGACTTAAACGAAAGGAGTGAAGACTTCGAGAAGAGGATTGTTACCCTGGAAACAAAATTAGAGACTTTGATTGGTAGCATCCACGCCCTCCCTGGGCTCATAAGCCAGACCATCAGGCAGCAGCAGAGAGATTTCATTGAGGCTCAGATGGAGAGCTACGACAAGCACGTCACTTACAATGCTGAGCGGTCCCGGTCCTCGTCCGGGAGGCGGCGGTCCTCTTCCACAGCGCCACCAACTTCATCAGAGAGTAGCTAGAAGAGAATAAGTTAACCACAGAATAAGACTTTTTGCCATCATATGGTCAATATTTTAGCTTTTATTGTAAAGCCCCTATGGTTCTAATCAGCGTTATCCGGGTTCTGATGTCAGAATCCTGGGAACCTGAACACTAAGTTTTAGGCCAAAATGAGTGAAAAACTCTTTTTTTTTCTTTCAGATGCACAGGGAATGCACCTATTATTGCTATATAGATTGTTCCTCCTGTAATTTCACTAACTTTTTATTCATGCACTTCAAACAAACTTTACTACTACATTATATGATATATAATAAAAAAAGTTAATTTCTGCACATACTCGTTTGGTCACTTGACATTTCTAAAGCTTCACTTCTCACATTATTTTCAAGGTAAAATAGCTGATTATCATCTGATGCACCCTGATAATTTTGATAGCCAAAAGTTTGGCTGGTTGGAAAAAAAGACTTTCAATTCCTCTATACCCTATTCCTAAGATTTTTCTCTTGTTATGAATTATTTGCATCAATCATTTGAACCAGCATAGCTTATTATTTTTTGGTTTGCAGTGTCTCATTTTTAATTCAATTTTTTTCAAAATGTAGAAAGTCTTTTATCAGAACATATACAAATAAGGAGGAGAGATGCTTTCAAGAATTTTTTAATTCCCAGTTTACACCACTGTCTGTAAACAGATGGTGCAGAATTTTAGTTCTAAACTAGTTATTTCGTATCTTTCCCTTTATTTATTATGAAAGGCCAAGCATGCACTTTTTAAATGTTTGGGGCCTACCTGTGTATATTCATAGATACATGTTGGCATACAACAGCATAGTGAATATACATAAGCCTAACTCCTAACATATCCTCTAGTAAGTGATCTCCTCTTGGTCTGTACTTACATATTTAACACAAGTCAATAGCATCTAGTAAATTTCACGTGTTTTAGGACACTTGTTTCATGGATGGTTAAGGTCAGTTTGTGTGAAAGAGAACTGAGTGGTTATTGCTACAAACCCATCTGTTTGCAAATTTGCTCTAAGAATCCACTGGGTTTAGAAGAACCGTGTGTGAGATGATAGCAATACGGAATTTCCTCATGTGGTGTTATTCCCAAGAGTGTACAAGAAAGCTGATGATGGTAGGGATAATGCGTCTTAAAAATAAGGCTTCGTTTGGACAGCTCTGAAAGCAATCTGCTTGTATCAGCCTAAACCTAAAAATACTCCATTTTCAGGGCAATCTGTTTCAGAAGCTTTTGTCCCCTCCTCCACTTCATTTGATACCATACCCTTTGGTGTCAACCTTACAACATTGCAAGTTGCTAGTATACTATGTTTTTCCTTCTTTAGCACAAACTGGAGTGATATATTTGATCCACCCTACATAGTCCAATGGATAAAATAAGATTCATAACATTCTTCATAATTAATCAAAAAACCAAACAGTTCCTTTCAATATCAAGGATATAAAACGGATTGCTTTAGATTGCATGAGAACCACTTGCCATTTACTATCTATCCACAATGGCTGAAACTAAAGCCCATTCATGTGGCTTATATATGCCTGTGTTGGATAGAATGAGGCCTGGAATTTTTTTTTTTTTTTTTTTGATAATAAGTGGAAGAAAAACAGAACACTGGTTATAGAAACATACTGCCAGGTTAAATGAACATCAAGATCCTACTTTATCAAGATTTCTACTTCATGGATGAAATTAAAATCTCATTTTATGTATTTTGGGTTACATGCAAGAATATATCAAGCATTTGTTATAAACACTGGATGTAAGGAGAAATTTTGGAAAAAATATTAATTTGTTCTTACAATTTATGTAGTTAATTCTTGTATCTTCTACCTTTGTTGTAACTAAAAGGCAGAGTAGCAACTGAAGTTTATCATCTTACAGATCAATGAACACTATCACCCCAGAACACTAGGGGACTAGGGAAAAAATAATGTATTGCTTCTCTTGTCAAAGATGAGAGAAGACAAAGATTTTAATTTATATTTCTTTGCCTTGCATTTATTCTCTTCTTTTTAACTGTAGCTCTTCTAGAATAAGTTACTCTGTTATCCTTCAAAATCAATTTTACATTTCCTATTCTATGCAGAGTATATGAAAACTGGTAAATATTAAATCTTTTATTTCTATTTTTAAATGCTAAATAACCACAGTTTTAAAAGGAGGAGGGGACCCCTCGGTTACATAGACATTCTGGCCTGTGATTTGCTGAATCAACCCCACTTTAGGCAGAGCTACCAAGTCTCCTCCCAAATGGCTTTGAACATTAGGCAGAGTCCTCTGAGGGCTGCTTAGAGGACTGCTCTTGTGGTGATAAATGCCCTTACTTGCATTTTGCTTTTCAGAATTCCTAATAATGATTGAGTTCTGTTTGTCTCATCTCAGCCTGCCACACCCTGGTCTGTTTCTCTACAGCCAGCACAAGCCATTTGGCTTCTGCAAATCATTTTAAATTACAATGGCACCACCTTCCTCAATAATTTTCTTCATTTCCTCCACTTATACTCAGTGTCGAGGTTAGTCACTGGAAAGAAGACCCTGTGCTCTTACAGAAATGAGGATGAGCCAAATGCATAACAGGTACTAAATTTTGGAAATTTCATGTGCTTTCTCCCTAGTTTCTCCTCCCTTTCTGTTTGTTTTCCAAGAGTCTCTGCATCAAAACATCTACAGTAATCAAGTAATTATGCTCCAAAACAGAATTTGTGAATTCTGATAAAAAGCTAGGGGTTAGGGTTAATATGAGCATCGAGCAATGGATTAAATAATACAGTCCTCCTATTTTTGAGCTTTGCTCAGTTTTGAGAAATAGCATGGCAAAGTGGAAGGAGTCAGACTTGGGTGTGGAACTTAGCCCTGCCACTCACTAGCTCTGTGCACCTGAACACCACTGATTCTCGGAGACTTTTGTTTTCTCATTTGTAAAATGAGCCTAAAAAAACAAAGATATTGGAGGGGTGGGGCGGTCTGCAAATCCTGGCATCTATTTCATTAAATGATTGTAGTTACTTGTATTACTACTTAGAGCAAAAGGCAGCAAATATTAAACACCTCCATTATCTGCTTATCTTCTAACTTTTAGCACCCAACTGTATATATATATATATATATATATTCTCCCCCCTCACTTGTCTAGTTCATTCTTGAAGCAAGTTACTGGAATCCGGATTAGCATATCCATTTCCTTATCCTATCACTGTTTAATATAACCTAGAAAATCAATATGTATGTATCCTTTTTGTGATTCTGACATACTCCCTCTCTGCTTCTTGGAATTCCACAAAATCTGTTCATAAATATGATCCAGAAAAGTAGAGGGTGTTTGTTTAGGGAGTGCTGGGAAGGTCACCTGAGAGTTGGACCAAAGGGCTCATTTACTTTTTCAAACCCATCCCTGTAGGTCCTGAGCCTCCACCCACTGCTCCTAGTCTGTGTAACACACCCTGATGCCATTTATGTGTTTTAACTTGGGGACCCCAACCCTGGGGGCCTGGCCAGTTAGGAACTGGGCTGCACAGCAGGAGGTGAGCGATGGTACAGCAAGTGAAGCTTAATCTGTATTTACAGCCACTCCGCATGGCTCTCATTACCACCTGAGCTCTGCCTCCTGTCAGATCAGTGGCAGCATTAGATTCTCATTGAAGCGCGAACCCTATTGTGATTGCGCATGTGAAGGATCTAGGTTGCGAGCTCCTTATGAGAACTTAATGCCTGATGATCTGTCACTGTCTTCCATCAGCCTTAGATGGGCCCTTCTCATTGCAGAAAACAAGCTCAGGGCTCCTACTGATTCTACATTATGGTGAGTTATTTCATTACATATTACAATGTAATAATAGAAATAAAGTGCACAATAAATGTAATGCACTTGAATCATCCCAAAACTATCGCCCCACAACCCCCAGTCCAAGGAAGAACTGCCTTCCACGAAACTGGTCCCTGGTGCCAAAGAGGTTGGGAACCACTATTTTAACTGAATTTTCAAGCAATCCACTAAGAAAAAAGTTATCAAACTGGTTGTTTGATAAATAAAATCCTAGGAGATGTTGAGAGACCTGGAAGACCCTGCCATAAGCAGTATGATACAAAGGACTTCTCTCCATCTCACTGTCACTACTGCTACAGCCCTGATGAACATGATCTTTTTCAGTTTGTTAGATTAGGGAAGGAAAAAAATGCCCTGTCAATGCTGCTCACTAGTTCTTCTGTTAAATATGTCACGAGTCAGTGAACCCAGAAATAGAAAACATAGATTATAGTTTCCCAGGTATTTTTAGAAATACTTAGAATTTGTTCCCCCGAGAAAATACCTTTTTCTCCAGTTATGGTTTCCTCAGCCCCAAGGCCCGTGTTCCCTAAGTGGTAGTATGGAGTGGAGGATGCTACTCAATTGATGAGAAATTACTATGGCTGGGCTCAGTGGTATGTAGCCTATAGTCCCAGCTACTCAGGAGGGTGAGGCAAGAGGATAGCTTGAGGCCACAAGTTTGAGACCAGCCTATGAAATATAGCACCCCATCGCAGAAAGCAAGAGCAAGAGAGTGAGTGAGAGACAGGAAAGAAAGGAGAGGAGAAGGAAAAGAAAAGGAGGAAGAGGAAGAAGGAAAGGGCGGAAGGAAGGGAGGGAGGAGGAAGACTTACTAGGGCTACGGTGTCAGGAGTACTATATTAGACACTTACGTAACCTTAGGTCCAGCTAAAAGTTGCGTCTAAGGGAGGCTGTGGTCAGCAGATTGTGGCCAAGCAGAGCAGAACAGAGAGACACTTTGTTCTAGTTTTTCTACTCTGTTAATAACTTGCTTTCCCTGCCCCTCTTAGGAAAGCAGTCTCTCTCCATAACCCAACTCTTTTCATCTCTGTTGGAGACAGGTCTCATTTAATCCTTTAATTCCTGCATCAACCCTATGTTTATTTCCATTTTACAGATGAAAATACTGGAGGGAGTATCTATTTCTAAAATGAGTTAAAGGAAATAAGTTCCTTTCTCAAAAAAATTATCAATTTCCCTGGGGTTTCCTTCCCTGCCCCCCACTCCCAAATAAAGAAGCCTATAAACAAGATAATATTTCTCATTTGTCCATCCTGTCACTTATAAAAATATTTGAGGACAGTGAATATGCAGTGTCCTCTCCTAAGGTAAAAAATATATATATATTTGCAGACTCTGAACTGGTTCAGCTCAGAGGAAAAGTACACCTGCCCAGTGGGAGATTACGTGGGTCTGAGTCATAAAAGAAAGAATCCAACAGATCACAGAACGCACTCAGTGTTGCACCCACATTTGGAGGTGATGCCACCTGTTACCTCTGCTGAAGCTGGGTCAGGCAATGAACCCTCAGCCATCCAGGCCCATCACCTCCCCTGCTGAAGAGACTGTGGCCACCAGACCTCCTTAGGTGGTTGGATGAGGGATGATACAAGATACTAAGATGAAGTCCAAACTATATCTTCACTGTAGAGGAAAAATCAAAATGGCTTCGGTAAGAAAATATTTGGCATAATGTGTACCAAAATCCTTCTGGCCATAATATGCTAAGTCTACATTATTTTGCCTAATAATACCTGTACCATCTACCATCCCTTCAGAGTGGGCTGGAGTGAACCCACATGCTCAAGCACATTTTATAGGTAGAACCTGAAGAGACAGGCCTATTCTGGGTAGGCCTTCAGGTTCTACCTATAAAACGTGCACAATTCCATGTTGTACATGAACCTAAGTCTTCCTCTATCTCATTTCCTCCCACTTTTGTCTTATTGCTTAAATGGAATTGTTAGGTTGAACATTCATATTTTTGTGGGCTTTGGGAATGCAAGGCTAAAATTAGCCTGTCTTTCTGTTGGATAAGATCACACAGACTCAGAGAGGAAACTAACAATGAATAGATAAAAGGACTTTAAATTAACCAACAGTTTTATTTTTGAGTTTATAGGAGGAAGTTATATACTATGAAGAAATACTGGCATCACTTAAATATGATTGCGTAAGGAGCTTTTCCCTTTATTTTTCTAAAAACCTATTTATACGTGTTCTGAAACATTTTAAGGGAGTTTGAAAATTATAAGTGTCTTTGACAGGGATCACTGATAGCAAAGGTCTTAAAACAGGTTGCTGTGGGGAATAAAAATATTAGGTGGACATTTCCTAGTAAATGTGAAGCAGCCCAAGTGGGGAATCCTTTGTATCTTCATGAGATTCCTATCCCCTCTCTCTTTTAGAAAAAGCCACAGTAAGAGAATATTTCTTCTGTATAAATAATAGAGAGGACTTGAAAATTAGCAAAAAGCAGAATATTGCTAAATAATTTAAATTATTAAATATTTAGAGGGAAAAAACCCCTTTGCAAAGGCATTTAATGAAAACTTATTTACATACATAGGAGAATAAAGGTAATGACACGCTCTTATTCTTGACTTTGATAATTTAAAAACTGTAAGTAAAAACTATTTTGGAAAGACAAAAAAGGCAAGAAAGCATAAAAAATAAAAAAGTGAGAAAGCACAAAGCAAGAAGATGAAACCTAGTAGCCTAACAACAAGTACCAATAGTTTAACTCACCCGTTTAAAGGACAGAAAATACAAGCGTGGGTTAAAAATAAAATAAATATATATGCTTTTTATGAAAGAAATGTAAAATAAAATGGCAGGTCAAACTAAAACCCAAGTTCCCGGGGAGAATTCAGGCTGGTCCAAACAAAAAAGTGGTAGCAATGTTCATTCAGACTAAAGCAAATCAAATGAAAAGTATGAAATCACAAAAAGATGCCATGTTACACTGATAAACATTCAACTGATACTGAAGAGAAAGCTGCATGAAGTGTATGCACTAAATAATAACACATATAAATTAAAACTCTCAGAAATAAAAGGAAAAGCATAATTGTGTGGGAGACTTGAAGATCTCTGCAGCCTATACAGATCAAAAGGTAATAGACCAAAAATATAGTTTTTCAAAAACCCATTACCAAAATTGGCCCAAGAACTAGTAGAAATATGAATAGAAAAACAACTATAAAAGAAATAGAAATGTAGTCAAAAATATACCAAGTCAAAAAGCACTCATACCAGTTGCTTTGAAAGAATACTTTGCATTTTATATAAAATCTCCCTGAGAATTAAATAACATAAAGTTAGCCAAATTATTTTACTAAGTATATGACCCTAAAGTCATAACTAGGCAAGGAAAACATAAGATAAAGCTACAAACCAATCGACATCGAAAGTTGCATGTAAAAATCCTCAATATAATATTAGAAAACCATATCCAGTGCTATATTAAGACAATAATACAGCATGACCAAGAAAGTTTAATCAGCCTTTCAAAAATATTAAACCCTAATAATATAATCACAGCATGTAACAGAGTAAAGACAATCATATAATTACTTCACTCAATGCTAAAGCTACATCTGATAAAATTCAACACTCATTCAAAAAATATTTGTAGTAAACTAATAAGATAGAGGAACTTATTTAATTTGATAAAGCATATCTGCAAGATATGAAGTAATAGCAAAACTCTAGACATAGCCTCTTTACTGACAAGAAGGAGGATGCCCAGCATCATCACTACTGTTCAACACTGTGCCGGAGCCCCAGCCAGTGCCCCTTCACACTGCTAAACTTCACACTGTTACTCTACACCCAGATGATAAAGATCCAAGCCTGACACACACACATGCATGCACACACACAGTTCAGGAAGATTTTTTTTATGACTTTACAGTATGTGAGACCTTCTCACACAAGACAGAAAAAGCAAAAGTCATAAAGGAAAAAATTTAAACATTTGCTTTTGGCAAAATTAGAAAGTTTCTGATATAAGGTAAAATTGTAGGAGAAAAATGTTTACAATACTATATGACAAAAAGGCATTTTTATTCAGAATATATACATGTAGATGGATATGGATATAATAGTATTAGATAGATAGATGATAGATAGATAGATAGATAGATAAAGATAGATCTCTATCTCTCTGTATGGACTATCCATAAGTAAAAGACAAAAATCTGGTAGGAAAACAGCAAAGTAAAGGATTTCTACAGCCTACTCACAAAAGAGGCAATAAACATGTGAAGAATACCAAACCTACTGATAATAAGAGAAATGTGCAGTAAGACACCAATAAGGCATTATTTTTTCCCAGTAGACAAAGTGTTAACAGTATAACACACATTAGTATGGAATAGGTAAGGGGAACTAGGTTTCTCATATACTACTAGTCTGAATATTCGTAAACTGGTTCAAAGCTATTTAAGACCACCTATTAAAATTTAAAATGCATATACCTGCTTTGGAAAATTCTCAAATTTCCTTTTTAAGACTGAAAAATAAATAAGTAATAGATAGTGTTTCCCTTTCCTGAGAGAAAGACAAAACTCACAAACTTTGTTAGCAAGTGAGACAAGGTCTGTGTCAACTGCTCCCAGAAGATCAGTCTCTATTTGCCAGCAAATGAAGCTACCAGGATACTCATTATCGGAGGAGAGAGAAACATCAAAACACTTCCCTATTTGGTGTCACTTGCATAGAGAGAGAGAGAGACAGTGCGTGAGAGAGACAGAGCGAGCGCCAAGACACTTGGACCAAGTGCAAAGTGTTTTTCTATTGCCATATTACTTCATAATCAGAATACTATTAAATAGCACTCTCATATTTCTCACAGTCTTTTCAGACCTCTGGTGAAGATTCCTCTCAAGGCTCCAGGCAAGAGGAACCTGTGCTTTCAGCCTAGCGTTTGCAAGGATCTTGCATATCACACACAGTGAAACTTAGGAACATGTATCTTGATGTTATTCTCTTGAAACATTTTAAATAAAGCATAGTAAAACACCCATCAAATGGGAATTTCAGGAGAGGAATTATTGTGCCAAATTATCCCTGCAATCCCAGGCCAGACTATAAAGACCTGGGGACATAAACATATATTTTGAGCCGGGAGGAGGGAGGAAGTAGATAGTTTTTTGTCCCTGGTAAACATTCGCACAATCCCACCACTCAGTCTCTTGTTTAGAGTAACACCAGCACCTGTAGCCATGCTGGAAGGTCTGTGAACTTTTAACTGCAACTGTGCTTTTAATATCTTTTTAATTCCAAATGTCTTTAAATAGAGAAACTGCTGAATAAATTGTTATAAATACACAAATTAACAACTTTAAAGTATTTGGAAGATCTAAAGTTACTCCCCTAGAAAGATCCTTAAGATATATTAATATTTGTTAGCAATAAATACAAACTTCAGAACATTACTAAGAGTAGTAATAAGGCACTATACTGGAAGACTTAGATAATGCATTTAGGCAAATGTCATTAGAGCTGTAAGAAAACTATCAAAGCTTTATTTTCAAATATTATAAAACAATTTGACAACTCCACAGAATCAATAATAACAATAATTCAAATGATACAAAAATTCAGCAAGTTAATGGGTATAAAAATAGCATGCAGAGATTGAAACTGAACCCATTCCTTACACTATATACAAAAATTAACTCAAGATGGATTAAAGACTTAAATGTAAAACCAAAAACTATAAAAAACTCTGGAAGGCAACCTAGGCAGTACCATTCTGGACACCGAAATGAGCAAATATTTTGAGAAGACACCAAAAGCAATTGAAAGAAAAGCAAAAATTGATAAATGGGATCTAATTAAACCAAAGAGCTTCTGCATAGCAAAGGAAACTATCAACCGAGTAAACAGACAACCTATAGAATGGGGGAAAATTTCTGCAAACTATGCATCTGAGGCCTGCTGTCCAACATCTATAAGGTTTGCTGTCCAGCATCTATAAAGAACTTAAACACATTTATAAGAAAAAACAAACAATCCCATTAAAAATTGGGCAAAGTTCATGAACAGACACTTTACCAAAAGAAGACATACATGCAGCCAACAATTGTGATAAAAAGCTCAACATCACTGATCATTAGAGAAATGCAAATCAAAACCACAATGAGATGCCACCTCTCACCAGTCAGAATGGCTATTAATAAAAAGTCAAAAAATAACAGATGCTGGTGAGGTTGTGGAGAAAAAGGAACACTTACACACTGTCAGTGGGAGTGTAAATTAGTTCAACCATTGTGGACTACAGTGTGGAAATTCCTCAAAGACCTAAAGATGGAAATACCATTCAACCCAGCAATCCCGTTACTGGCTATATACCCAAATAAATATACATCATTCCACTATAAAGACACATGCATGTGTATGTTCATTGCAGCACCATTCACAATAGCAAAGACATGGAATCAACCTAAATTCCCCATCAGTGGTAGACTAGATAAAGAAAATGTGGTACATATATACTATGGACTACTATGCAGTCATAATAAAGAACAAGATCATGTCCTTTGCAAGAATAAGGATGGAGCTGGAGGTCATTATCCTTATCAAACTAGCACAGGAACAGAAAACCAAATATTGCATGTTCTCACCTATAAGTGGGAGCTAAATTATGAGAACACATGGACACAAAGAGTGGAACAACACATGCTGGGGCCTATTTGAGGGTGGAAGGTGGGAGGGAGGCAGAGGATCAGGAAAAGTAGCTAATGAGTTTCTAGGCTTCATACCTAAATGACGAAATGGTCTGTACAACAAACCCCTAAGACCCAAGTTTACCTATATAACAGACAAGTTTACCTATATGACACAAGTTTACCTATATACCTGCACATGTATCCCTGAACTTAAAAGTTAAATTTAAAAAATAGCATGCCGAGGCCGGGTGTGGTGGCTCACACCTGTAATCCCAACACTTTGGGAGGCCAAGGCAGGCGGATCACCTGAGGTCAGGAGTTCGAGACCAGCCTGACCAACATGGAGAAACCCTGTCGCTACTAAAAATACAAAATTAGCTGGGCGTGGGGATGCATGCCTATAATCCCAGCTAGGGGCTGAGGCAGGAAAATCACTTGAACCCGGGAGGTGGAGAGGTTGTGGTGAGCCAAGATCGCACCATTGCACTCCAGCCTGGGCAACATGAGCGAAACTCTGTCTCAGAAAAAAAAAAAAAAAAAAAAAGCATGCAGAAATCAATAGCTTTGATGCACACACCACTAATCAATTGGAATATATAATGGTAGTGAGAAACACCCAATTTATAATTACAAAAAAAATACTTAGGAATAAACTTAACAAGAAATGAGCAAAATCCTCATGACAAAACTTTAAAACATCCCTGAACGACATAAAAATAGACTTGAACAGATTAGAAAACATCTCTTTTACTTGTATTGAATAGCTCAACATCGGAAAGATGTAAGTTCTCCTCAGTTTTACAATTTAATGCAATCCCAATTTAAAATATATTAAGAAGCTTTTTAAAATGGAGTTACACAGGTTGATACTGAAGTTCACATAGACAGAATAAGAATAAAAATACTTATCTTTTTAAAAGCTATGGCTGGTGGTCTTTTCGCCAGAAAAAAATATAACATGGTATAAAACATCTATATTTAAAATATTGTGATACTAGCGCAATAATAGACAGAAAGATCAGTGAAATAGAACAGAAATTCTAGAAACAGAGCCAAGTATGTCTGGAAAGTTATTATATAATAAAGGTGGTATTTCAAGTAATTGGGACAAAGATGTACTTTATAATAAATGGGCTGAAACAATTGAATAGCAATGTGGAAAAAATTGGTAAAACTAGAGCCATACTTCATATCATGTGAAGATTAAACTCCAACTGGATCCAAGAGTTACACATAAAAACTGAAACCACACAAGTAATAGAAGACAGCATGGGTGAATTTTTCTAAAACCCAGGTAGAGTGAAGGGCTTTCTGGAATGCAGAGGCAATAAAAGACACGACTGATAAATTTAACTACATAAAAACAAAAGAATTTTGAATAACAAAGAAGAACACCTCAACCAACCTCTTTGGATAGAGTCAAAAGCAGATGATACACTGGGAAAAATATTTGTAACACAACACAGATAAAGAACTGAAATCCCTAATATTGTAAAAGATTCTTATAATTGAGAGGAAAAAATTCTAAAACTCTGATAGAAAATAGGACAATGGGCAAAAGACAGATGATTTACAATATATATATATAATTGTAAACATTTAAAATATATTCATTATATTCATAATATAAGAGATGCAAATTAAAACTATACAAATATATTAATGTCATTTTTCTCAGATTGGTAACAATTGAAAGCTTGACAACGTATTTTGTTGTGAACAAAATGAACAGATACTTTCATACTTTTCTTATGGGAATGTAAAAAGGCACACTCCTCCGGAGGGAAATTTGACAGCATCTAACAACTTATTTTTCACCCAGAAACCTGTCTTCTAGGTTTATACCATGAAGACACAACTTCAACATTACAAAGGTATATACCCATGAGATTCTTAATTACATTACTGTAATTGCAAAACATTGGATGCAACGTGAATGCCTCCATTTTTAAAATTTGTTCAAAATGAAGAACTTTGCAGCTGCACAAAAGAATGGGGACGATATCTATGAACAGATAGGGAATGACTTCCAGGATTTATTGATAAATGTAAAGAAAGCAAAAGTACAAAAAAAAGTGCAAAAGTGTATAAATAGTGTATTTGTGTAAAAAAACTTTTTGCAGAAAAGAGACACACTGGAAGGATGAGGCAGAAAGGAATGAAATGGTATCTACAGAAGGTAGGTGGGAAGAGGCTGGAAGGGAAGGGGGAGTAACTGACACTTGTCTAAGTATATTTTTAAGAAAAATTTTTACTTTCTGAACTATGTTAATATTTTATATACTCAAAGCATTCTATCAGTGAGAATGGGGGAACACCCTAAAACAAAATAATAAACCAAACTAAATGAACCAAATTGTATTCCAAATGAAAAAATAACCATATTAAGTGAGTGTACTGTGGGAGAAACAACATTAGTAATTCCTTTTTTTATAGAAAAGTTTCAAAAAACAATATGGAGAATTTCTTTATATCCCCTGTTCAGTTTTCTTAATGTTAACGTCATCAAGAATAAGAAATTAACACTGGTACAATATGAATTAATTTACCTTACTTTAACTAAATAACCTCAATCTAAATAACCTCAGTTGTCACTAAATAACCTAAGTTTAATAAATGTCAACACATTTTTTAGGCTTATTTTTCCCAGTAGTGTTGGTTAGCAATTCTGAAATGACTTTCTCTGTACTGAGCAAATGAATAAATATACCGACAGTGGGAACAAGTTTCTCTTGAAGAAGGGACTTAGAATGTGGAATGCTGGCAGATAGGCTAGGAAAAATCTTGTGGTGTTGGATGGGAATTAGAGGCATCAGTATGAATTTATGGACATATAAATAGTTATAAAAATATGTTTGTATAATACTGCATGTTCTCACTTATAAGTGGGAGCTAAATGATGAGAACACATGGACACATAGAGGGGAGCAACACACACAGGGGCCTATTGGGGGTGGAAAGTGGGAAGAGGAAGATGATCAGGAAAAATAACTCATGGGTACTAGGCTTAATACTTGGGTGATGAAATAATCTGTACAACAAACCCCCAAGACATAAGTTTACCTGTAAAACAAACCTGCACGTGTACTTCTGAGCTTAAAAGTTAAGAGAGAGAGAGAGAGCAAGAGAAAGGAAAGAAAGGGAAGAAAGGAAGATAGAAAGAAGAGAGAGAGAACAAGAGAGAGGGACAGAAAAAGAAAAAGAAAGACGGAAAGACAGAATGACAAAAGAAAGAAAAAGGAAACAAAAAGAAAGGAAAGAAAAGAAAGAGAGAAAGAGAGAGAAGGCAAGAAAGCTAGATAGATTGATTTTGAGGACAAAGCTCTGATTTTTTATCTTGCCCAAATTCCTATGTAAGGGGTCTGGGGAGTCATGCCCTCCAAACCATAAATTCTCCTCAGATGGGTTTTATTTGACCATGTATATCATGACTTACTTTCCAATATGACTGTGGCATAACAAGGAAGAAAATCAAAATGTTTTACCCCAAAATATATTTTGTTGCCATACCTTGAAATTGCCCTGCAAAGTCTCTTGTGGGAAAAACCCACATTCTATAGGAATCCCCTTTCCCCTTTGTTTTCCTTCCTTCCTTCCCAGATCCAGGAGATAATCAGCTAAGAGCCAGGCATCCTTTTAGGTCTGATAAGGAACATTTTACAACCTGCTCTTTCTCTGTGAAGTTTGCTGTCTGAGAGATTCCTCTGCACAATAAAACTTGATTTCCACAATCCTTTACCTTAACCTGAACATTCCTTTTCATTCATCCCAGGTCTTCAGATAAACTCAACCAACTGTCAACCAGAAAATGTTTAAAATCACCTATAGCCTGGAAACCCCTCTGGCCTGCTGCTTTGAGTTGCCCAGCCCTTCTGAACCAAACCAATATATTTCTTAAATGTATTTGATTGATGTCTCATGCCTCCCTAAAATATATAAAACCAAGCGGTACACCAACCACCTTAGGCACATGGTCTCAGGATCTCCTAAGGGCTGTGTCACAGGCCATGGTCACTCATATTTGGCTCAGAATAAATCTCTGCAAATATTTTACAGAGTTTGACTCTTTTCATCAACAATTTGTATGAACATATATTGGTGTTTATTTCCTAATTCTGTCTGCTAAAAAGTACTGAGAGCAATAAAATCTGAAACCTAGTGAGCAGATCTTGGATTCTTCAGACCATTATTCTTGGAGAAATAGCTCAGTCCAGGACAAGAACCAGAAAGTTCAACATTAGCGTGGAACATCTTCCTAAACCAGAAGGTAAGAAATGTTCAAAAATGATGAGGACATATCAAAAGGACATGAAGGCCAGCCTGAAGAAGCTTTCGCTGGCCAAATCTGGAACAGTTTGGGCATCAAAAAATAGTAATATTAATAGTTTGTTATCCACTGAATAAAATAAGAATCCATACTTCCATGTTTAAATAAAAAAGGAAAACTCTTCTTACAGTGGGTGAAAGATTATAGGGAAGAGGATAGATATTTACATCATCTTGAAAGATCTCATAATACATTTTTCACTAATTGTACAGGGTTAATGGTAATTTTACTGTTAAGAAAAATAAAAGAAAAACCTAGTGAGAACTACCTTAACCAAAGAAATGAAGTAATACTGCCAATAATGGTACCGGCCAATATCATATGCCTCCTGATACAATGCAACAAGGAGGCTCATCACTGAGGTGATACTCCTGCCAAAAAGCATAATATGAATCTAATAATGAGAAAATATTGGACAATCCGATTGATAGAGCAAAACAAGTAAACTGATTGAAAAATAAACCAGCCTATGTTCTTTAAAAAGGTTAGAAAAGAAAGCGTCAAGAAATAGTCTACATTACAGGAGACAAAGTAACAACTAAATGCAAGTCATCTTTCTAGATTAGACTCTGGACCAGGAGAAAAACAACTCTAGGGGACATTACAGGGACAATTGGCAAAATTTGAATTTGTAGATTAGGTAATAGTTTTGTATCAATCTTAAATTTTCTTATTCTGCTAACTATATTGCGATTATAAAAGACAAGTCTTTGTTCTTATGCAATACACATTCAAGAATTTGTCATAAAGGAGCATAATGTCTTCAACTTATCCTCAAATGGTTCAGGAAATGGAGGGGTGGGGGACATAGAGAGGGAACAAGAGAAACTGATAAAGGAATATGGAAAAATGTTAACCATCAGTGAATTTAGGTGAAAGGTATACAAAAATTCTTTATATTTTTCCTACCACTTTCCTGCAAGTTTGAAATTATATCAAAAGTTACAAAGAAACTAAAGGACCATCAATAGGGGACAGATTTTTAAAAAGCAGTTCTTATCAAAAGTACAAAGAATGAAATAGATCTATACACAGTCATGGAAAGCTCTCCAACGAATACTATTAAAGTTTTCTTTTATAAATAGTTGGAAAATAAATAATTAGCCCACATATCTAAAGCATAAACTTGTACATGTCTTTGCATGCATATTCATATGCACAAATTCATAGAAAACTTATGACAGAGGATATTCAAAAATACAATGTCAGTTACCTCTGGAAAGAAGTGAAAATGTCAGACTGGTCAAAGAAGATCTTTACTTTCATTTGAGTTTTCAGAGAACATATGTTCAGATATTACTGACATTAATGAAAACAAAGTAAACAGAAAAACTTTTTAAAGCACACTAGAAGGTAAATAACTTAAGCAACAGTAGAAAATGGGAAGGAAGGGATTCAAAAACACTAAGGAAGGAATTAGCCTTGAATAAAGAGATTATGTTTTTTTGCAACATCCAGGAAAGGAAGTTTGTAAAGCTAGACGCAGGTATAGATTTATTTGGAGGTGCAGGTGGGAGAAGGTGTTTCACATCTGATGGTCTCTGTTCTTCCATGAGATAGGATGCAAGGTTAACCACTAAATTAAAGAGGAAGTTTTCAGAGTGAGTTTAGCCTGAGGAATGAAAACTAATGGGAGACATGATAGTTGTCTTCATATACTTGCAAGACTCTTATGCAGGGAAGAATAGATTCATTCTATGTAGACAAGAACCATCAGGAGTAAGACCTAAAAAGGTAGATTTTAATTCAAAATCATGGTTTTCCAACATGGAATGGGCTGCCTTTACATATAATAAGCCTGCTGACATTAGAATTGTTTAGACAGAGGTTGAAAATATTAACAATTGTATTCTTTGCATATCAACACATGTCAGGCCAGGCACGGGGGCTCACACTTGTGATCCCAGCACTTTGGGAGGCTGAGGCAGGAGGATCACTTGAGGCCAGGAGTTCGAGACCAGCCTGGCCAACATGGCGAAACCCTGTGACTACTAAAAATTAAAAAAAAATTAGCCAGGCATGGTGGTGCACAAGGTTGAGGCACGAGAATCGCTTGAACCTGGGAGATGGAGGTTGCAGTGAGCCGATTTTATGCCACTGCACTCCAGCCTGGGCGATAGAGCAAGACCGTACCTTAAAAAAAAAAAAAAGACATCTCAAGTCTCTGCCTCTTGCCTAGGCTCCAACCACTCTGAATCATTCTGTGATGGAGTTTCTGTAGAACTCTCCTGTTGCCAAATTGTTTGACTCTAGAACTTCTCTTAAAAATTATTATAAACTATTTCTCATAATACTGATATATCTAAAGATAATACACTCACCCACCTACCACCCAGCTTGATAAATAAAACTCTATAACTACATAAGAAATCCCTTGTAATCCTAGGATATTGCATTTCCTTTTCACTCCATTCCCTCTCCTCCCTATCATTATCCTGAACTTAGTATTTCTCTTCCTCATGCTTTTCTTTATACTTTTTATAACATGTATCCTCTGTTTTTATATATGTCTAAATTTTATGTAATGTTTCACTATATGTATTTTCTGATAATTCCCTTTTGGGCTAAAAATTATGAGATTCATTTGGGTGGGCGTGTGTGTGTGTGTGTGTGTGTGTAGCTGGATAGTTTATTGTAGTATATTCATTTTGCTGATGGGCATTTAAGTCAGTTTTGATATTTCCATGGTTATACACAGTATTGATATGAAAGTTCTTGCACACATCTTCTTGTGCATCTTCTTGTGTAGAGTGTTGCTAGGGCAGAGCTCACCAAACAACAGTATACAGGTTCCTTTTTGCCATGATTGGCTTATTGTTGAGCTGAGGCGGTAACACCTCTTAGGCTTTAAGTTGGCCAACTGGAGTCTAGGAGTCCATAGAGTTATCTACAGACACAAAGAGTATCGTCCATTAACTCTAGTATGTCATAAACTATTAACATTGCCTCTCTCTCTCAAGTCACACAAGAATGTTGAGAACAGTTCTAGAACTATGCTTCTAAAACTATCAGGAAGATCAGATTTGTATTTCCAATTGATCCTAGACTGATATTTTTGTACAATACTAAATAGATGACATAGCAATATCAAATTATTATCAAAGTTTTAGCCTACTCTCAATATTGAGGCTCATTTCCTCATGGACTGGTCACAGCAGTTCATAGAATGAAGCTTGCCTGAGGACCACACTTTGAGTAGCACTATTCTATATACCTGGGAGTGGAGTTGCTGTGCAGTTAAATTTGCACATCTTGAAATTTACTAAATTGGTCAAATTGTTCTTCAAAACAATAGAACCTATTTACAACCTACCAACTGGGGAAAATTGTTTATACTGTGTCATATAGTTGTCAACTATTAGTATGAACACAATTTTTAACTTTCGCTGTCTCATAGCTGTGAAGTTGTATCACCTAGTGATTTTGAGTTGTAAAAACTTTTCATGTTTATTGGACATGTGGGTTTCTTCTTCTGTTAATTATCTACTCATTTCTTTGCCCATTTGTTCCTACTGGGTGGCATTTTATTTACTAATTTTTTAGGCTTTCTTCACATGTTATGAAACATTATTTGTATAAATTTGGTTATGATATTGTAAATATTTATTGATAATTTTAATTTGCTAATAGTTTATTTAGGAGTTTTGCTTTGGTGTTCATACATGACAATGGCCTAAAATTTTAATTTGTTATATTGTACTAGCATCATAAAAGCACCTATTGAGTGCTACAGTGGTCCTTTTTATCGTAATTTAGGATTTTCTATTTCTAGATTTACAAAATTGGAATTAACTATCACTTGAGAGTTTGCTTGAACTTGTCTGGAAAATCACCTAGCCTACAGTTTTCCATGGAAAGATATTTAACCACTCACTCACTCACTCAGTGATTTAAAACAGTTATGAGTTTATTGACGAGGTTACTCTGCTGAGTCACTTAAAATCTTTTATTTTCTAAGAACAATTCTATTCTGTTTTCAGTTCTGTTGGACTAAAGTTACTCAGGGTATCTTTTATTATAGTTTTAAAAACCTACTACACCCATTGTTATGACTTTCATTTAAATTTCTACAATTACTTATTTGTACTTTCTCTGTATTTTTTACATTGGTAACAATTCCCAAAAGTTTATCTGTATTATTAGTCTTTCAAAGACCCAAATTTTTGCCTTACTCATCTTCTTTGTTCCTGTTTAAAATTTTACTAAATACTCCTCTTAGCTATTTCATTTTTTCCCTTAAACTTTATTTGGGCTTACTCTTTTCTAATATATATACTTCTTCTTTTATTCATATTTCCTTTCATTCTCAGTTTTTGGTGTTTAACAGTATTCTTTTTTGAACTTTTTAAATTGGGCACTTAGCTCAATTTTTAACTTAAACTTTCCCTTTTGTGAACTAAGTAAATACCTGTAAGCATTTTAAACATGCTCTCTGAAGTTCCATATGTTTGTGTATGAACTATATATATATATATATGCATCATTGTGCACAAATTATTATACAGCCCAACACACTTTACCAGGACCCCAGATGCTCCTATCATGACCTCTTCAGAAATTTACCTCCCCTCCCCAAAGACAACCATTATTCTGACTGCTAACAACAAATACAGAGATTACTTTAGCTTATTTTGAACTTTATATATGTAAGATTATATTGTGTTTGTGTATTGCATTTTTCATACCACATTATGTCTGTGAGATTATCTATGTTAAACTAGTTACAGTGACTTTTTTCATTTCTATGACTGTATTTTCATTGTATACTTACATCACATTTCTTATATTTTCTACCATTAATATTCATTTTTGTTGTTTTTAATTTTGACTAACAAGAATAATATTATCATGAATATGCTTATACATATATTTTAGGAGATATATTTGTGCCTTTCTATTAGATATACACACAGGAGTGAAATTGATGAGGCATAGGGCATGTGAGTATACTCAACTTTAGTAGTTAATTATTGCCAGTTTTCCAAAGTTGTTGTACTTATTTGTATTCCTACATCCAATATCTGAGAGTTTCAATTGCTCTGCATCATCAGCAATACTTGATATTGTTGGTCTTTTTAATATTAGCCATCCTGGTCAATGTCTAGTAGTATCTCAATGTAGTTTTAATTTACATTTATCTGATCAATAGTGAACTGAAACACCTTTTCATATACATATTGCTCATTTTCTTTATTTGTAAGAGTCCTTTTATACATACTGGATAAGAGTCTGTGCCTTTTGGCTTATATTGTTATAATTGGAATGGAACTTTTTATTGGTTTTTCTTAAAATATATACATTTTTTCCTTTCTTATTTTGAATTCCGATTGTATGATGATCTGTAGCTTCATTATGATGTGTCCAGATATTTATCTTTCTTGAGACTTACCATGCTTCCTGAATTTAAGAAATTATACATTTCATAATTGTGAAAAATTATGTTTTTTTTTAAATATAGTTTCTCCTACATCTCTCCAGTCTCTTTTACTGGAATTACAATTATTTCTACATTAGACATCCTCATTCTATACTCCATGTCCCCTAACCTCACTTTATTACTGTGCATAGCATTCTGGGAATTCTCTTTGGATCTATATTCTAGTTCATTAATTTTCTCAGCTTCTACTCTGTGTTTTAGATAACATCTTTCTCTTTTCTTCATTAAAATTAATCTTCCTCCACTCCTTGAACCTCACTGACCCTTTTTTGACCTCAGAGTCTTTACATAGGTTGTTGCTTTTTGCTTGAAAGCTCTGTCTACTGGACATAGAACACAGGTCTGGGTATGGCTAACTCC
Organism: Pan paniscus; assembly: GCF_029289425.2. NCBI lineage: Eukaryota > Metazoa > Chordata > Mammalia > Primates > Hominidae > Pan > Pan paniscus. Next base: position 109,779,729 of record NC_073253.2, read on the forward strand.
TTATCATTTAGGCCTCGATTTAAGTGCAACCTCCTTAGAATTGACCAATAATGATAATACAACATCAAAACTGTGGTATGCAGTGAACGCCATGCTTAGAGGGAAACGTATAACTTTAAATACATATATAAGAAAGGCTGCATATCATAAAAAATGAAAAAGAAAACAAAGTATAGAGGATCATCAGGGAGAAAAGTTGGTTCTTTGAACAGATTTATAAAATTAATAAACATTTGGCAGGTGTGCTCAAGATCAAAACCAAACCATACCAAACAGACAATGTAATGAATGATAAAAGAGACATCAAACGTGATACCACAGACATTAAAAGATACTAAGGGAAGATTATGAACAATTTATAAGCAATCAATCTGAAAATTTAGATAAAACAGATAATTTCCTAGAAAAATATAGCTTACTAAGACTGACAAAAGTAGAAATAGAAAAGATGAAGAGTTCTATACTACTAAATGAATTTATAATCAGAAACCTCACCATAGAAACTTCCTACATCAAATATACTTATCAATAAATTCCACCAAACATTTAAATAGGTAGTAACAAAAACAGAAATAGAAAAAAGCTTCTCAATTCATTCTATGAGGATGCCAAAATCTCCATAAAAAAACCTGAAAAGCATTATCATAAGGAAAAAATATTATGAGCCGTTCTTCCTACATTTTGCAAATGTAAAATTAAGGAACAATACATTGGTACAAAAAAATCTGTGTATATATGTATGTACATATGTATGCATGTATGTATCCATACATTTATCTGGGTTTATTCAAGAACTGAAACACTGGTTTATCATTCAACATTCAATCAAAATAATTTGAAATTCAGTCAAAGTAATTAACCAGATTAATAAAATAAAAAATATATAACTTCAACAGACTCATAAAAAACATTTGATAAAATTAAATACCAATTCATTAGAGTAACTTTGGCAAACTAGAAAGAAAAAGGTACCTTCTTAATCCAATAAAAGAAATGCACAGAAAACCTACAGTAGAAATCTTATTTAACAGTAAAATATTGAAAGTTCACTCTAAGATCTTGAGGAGAACAACATTTTTCTAGAAGTTCTAGATCGAACAATAGAGAAAAATGAAATTAATTATAAGGAATAAAAAGGAAGAAATAATATTGTCAACACAGTATTACTGTAATAACATAATTGTAATACAATTTAATCATGTACACAGATATTTCAAAACAGTTTACAAATTAATCATAAAATTAAGAGAGGTGCAAGTTTGAGGGGTAAAAGATAATACAGAAAAATCAATTGTATTCTATATATCAGCAACAATAATTATAAATTAAAAATGTTTAAAAGATATAATTTACAATAGCATAAAAAATCAAATATCTAGGAGTAAATTTAATGGAAGATATAAAAGACTCTTACACAGAAATTTATTATAAAGATATTTTAAAAGACCAAAACAAAGGGATATATTATATTCATAGATTAGATGATTCCATAATGTAAAGATGTCATTTCTCATCTATTTGATCTATAGAGTCAGTATAATCCCTTTCAATCTTCCAGCAGATCTTTCGGGGACATTGAAAAGATAGCTTAAACATTTTTAAAGAACTGCAAAAGGCCAAGAATGCCAGGACGATTTTAAAGAAAAAAATGTTAAGATATTTCACTTTCTGATCTCAAAACTTATTACAAAGGTAGAATGAGTAACAACAGCGTGACACTGCCAAAGGTATAGAAACCAAAGGAACGGAAGAGAGAGGCCTGAAGCAGATACTTCTTTTTGGACATTTGATTTATAACACATGTAGCCTTGAGGAGAAGTAGGGAAAATGAATACTTTTTCAATAGATGGTATTGTATCAACAGTCAGCTGGACTTCCATACGAAGCGGGGAACGGGCTAAAAGGAAAAAAACACTGGTCCTAGTTTTATTGAACTCTATTTATGTCCTCTGTTCTGCACGTTTACTTGGACCAATTACAATAAGATTTTGTTCAAGTCCCCTGCAAGATTTGTGGGAGAAAAACTAGATGGAAACCAAGAAAGGTTAGACATAAAGGTTACTGCAGAAGGCCGTAGAGGGACTTGTAATCTGTGTTACTGCAGACTAAGATGCAGGGAGAAGGTAATGGTACCCTTAGATAGACTTGGAGTTAGAATAGAATACACTTGTGTCCCAATCCTCAGGAAGAACTCAGGGAGATGGCTCACATCTGTCATAGTGTAAAAGCAGACACAATGTTTGCATGTTATGTCTAAGCAGATAGAAAGACACAACCTTACAGTGTTCTTCACACCATCATTTGGTAATGAAGTTGCATGATGATCTATGTGCCAGACACAAGCAAAACTTTCCAAAGCCAAATTCATGAAGAAGCAGTAGAATGTTTCCCATGTGAAGGAGATAATGACATGGTACAGAAAGTTTGGAGGCCTGAGGTCCTGAGGCTATAAACTATGGAGGACGCAAGTACCTGATATGGAAAAATGAAAAGCCAGACAGGCCGGACTCAGAGGCTCACGCCTGTAATCCCAGCACTTTGGGAGGCCGAGGCGGGTGAATCACCGGAGGTCAGGAGTTCGAGACCTGCCGAGTCTGTCCTGCAGACTCTGGCTGAGCAACAGATGAAAGAAGTATGCAGACACAGGTATTTTACCTGACAGCATGGCTAGGAAACTGCACCACTTAGCACCAACAACAAGAGTGCAGCCCCGATAAGCCAGAGACACTCATATTTATTTTGGTACTGATTTAATGGCAAAGGCTCAGAGCAAACACAATTTGTGGGTAATTAACACTGTCAACCCCACCCCCCCTCCCCCAGTAGAGAGCAGTCCTGCACACAAATGATTGAAGGTAGGTTTCTGGAGACTTAAGTAAACAAATTTATCTACATAAGTTCCTTTACATTCCCTTGTTATCTACCCTTTGCTCTGAAGAGAATTTAGCGGAAGGCAGCTAAATTAGCTGGTCCTTCCCAGAAGGTTTGCATCTTTCCCTATAATTTTTCCCATCATCCTGACCAATCTCCTACAGAGACCAGCCTGGCCAACCTGGTGAAATCCCATCTCTACTAAAAATACATAAAATTAGCCAGGAGAGGTGGTAGATGCCTGTAATCCCAGCTACTTGGGAGGCTGAGGCAGGAGAACTGTTTGATCCCGGGAAGTGGAGTGGGCTGAGATCGCACCATTGTACTCCAGCCTGGCAACAAGAGCGAAACTCCATCTCAAAAAAAAGAAAAGAAAAGAAAAGAAAAGAAAAGAAAAGAAAAGAAAAGAAAAGAAAAGAAAAGAAAACCCAGACAAAAATGTGGCCAGTTCAACAGGTTCCAGTTTAGATCATTACTCCAAGAAGCAAACGCACATGCCGGAGGACTTATCCCTGAAGGCCCCTGAAACTAAAACATGACTCTGGTTGAATCCTAAGATACTTCAAACAGACTGAGATTATATTTCTGCGGGCTGAATTTTGTACTCACCACATGAGTTTGTCCGAATCTGGAAAACAACCCTAAAAATGGGAACTGCCACATAATTTCAGGGCCCACACTTACATTTGAGTTTGCAACTATATTGTGTCCGAAAAGTGCAAAAGATGCTGTATAAAAGAATGTTTGTAATAGTTAGAGCAGAATAGAATTTACATGGTCAGCAAAAGCATAAATACAGCAAAAACAATTTTAAAAGATATTAAGTGCAGTTATTATTTGCAAATTATCTTTCCTGAGGACTAGTTCATTAGCAGTAATAATAGTAAATTAGTAATGAGGAATTTTGTTTTTTTCTTATTCCAGAATTGATTGGATTAGAAATAAAAGTCAATTTCAATATCACTGCAATATTAATCTGATGTTCAGTGAACGAAATAGTTCTGCAGTTATTCAGAACACTAATAAAACTGATACATCATGTTTTCTTATTGCCAGAGTATGTTATAGTGTGTTATAATTTTCCTGAACTGCCAACTAGTTGAAAATTTTAATATCTTAGTAACATAATTTTATTAATAGGCTAAAGTATAACTGAATTATTACATCTGTGTGAGTTTTTCCAAAGTAAAAACAAAAAGCCAAATAAACAGACACAAATGTGTGGCCACAAAATTTTGCTATTAAATCTAACACCATTGTTGCAATTTCAGTATAATTTGTTGTTTCCTTAATGCTTATAATTTGAGTTTTCCTGGCTTTATAGTTTTACTTATTTTGAAAATTTGCCCTAGATTTATATTTGTCAAAGAACTATAAAGAACTTATCTCTAGTTTTATGTTTATACACATTTAGGTAACATTAAAAGGATAATAATTACTTCAATACTGATGGTAATTTAAAAATTCAGTCCCTACTCAAATTTGAGAAATACTGCAGTAAACCATTAGCATCTCACAAATCTTATCCTAGAGCACTTCTGGCTTGGATCATAAAGAGACATCACTATTGTAACACAAAAATAATTTATTATTTAAATCAAATGCTTCAGTTTTATTTACAAACTGGTCCAACTTCATGGCAAATGTTCATTTAACTCTGTGACATAACATATATCATTTAATCCAAGAGCTAAGCCTAAGATATAGACATTCTCTCCCTCTTACAGATTAGAAAAGACATTTAGGAGGGCTAATGCCCATGGTCCTTTTTTGGTAAGTGACCCAGGCACGATCAAATCCAGTCAATTCTAAAGCCCATTCATTCAATAGCCATGCTGTATTTTCTCGACTCTTAAACTTTCATATAAATTATTTACTCATTCTTGCTTCTTCTCTCACCCGTGCCGAATTGACCAACCAAACAAGCAACTGGTATCTAACTTTGATATTTCTTCAGTGAGATGGTTCCTATTAGTACCTTCTTCATTTTCCCATAGCCTCCAACCTGCCTAACTCAGGCCATGACATTTTCCCAGCCTACTGTAAGTCTCCTCAATATTCTGCATATCCCAGTATCTTCTCATCTGAGACACATTGGTTCAAGCCCCAGACTCTGCAGGGTGAGTGTGTTGCAGGATGCACCTTGAAAACCTGCCCATAGAATCAACCACAAATTTTTGGCATAGCTCAAAATGTTCTTGGTACTTTACCACTTGGTGTGTCCTAGTGTTAAACCTATAATTTTCCAGTTTGATGCATTTTCCCATTGGGTAACTTCAGGTCCTAAACCATTTCCTTCAGGGATCCTTCCCCAGCTTCCTAGTCCTCTCTGGAGGATCTGTATATGTGAGAGTCTTGTGCCAACTGCTGTTTGCCTTGATGCCACCACTACTTTGCTTTCCTCTTCAACCACATAAAGTATCACTGATCTTTTTCTTAGATTATTGTGGGTTGTTTTATAACAGTTGCCCTCTTTACCACTAACAGGAGCTATTGAAGTGACTAGGAAATACGAACTTCTACACTATTATTCTCCTAGAGGAGTCACTTTATAGGGTTTTGTAGGTTAAAAGTTTGGCAATCCTCTCCTTTCCACAGATACAAAGCTTTGAGGTCTCAGATGTGTCACTCCAATCTGAGTCCTAGGCCCTTATACTGAGTCTAATGCCTCATGCCTAATTTCTTACTGTTTGGAAGTTTTTCTTCCAGAGGATCTGCAGTTTATTTTTACAATTTAGTTTCTTTATGGCCTCTCCAACCCCTTTACTAGGCACATTTACATAGGTCAACCCTCGGTATACACAGTACACTTTCCCACAAAATTCCACAAAGCTCTTAAATCCTCAAGCAAATCAGCAGATTCTGGGGTGTGTATTGGCTAACAAAACACACCCTAAATGCATCTAAGTCTCCACTCCCATCCAGATAGGACCATGCTTATATGCTAGTTAAGGCCTGCCATGACTTCACCCCAAATATTGCCCTTCATGTTGTTTCCTTTGCTTTCACTTAATGTATTCCCTGGGATTCCCTTTTTCTTCCCTAATCATGCTGTTAGAATCCTACCTGTCCTCTGGGGCTCAGCTCAAATGCAAATTCCGACGTAGCCTTCCCCACTAATCTCAGCTGAAAATGAAGGCTTCTTTCTCTGGGCTCTCGGACTGCTTCCATGGCTCTCACCTTGGGGCTTAACATACCTTGCCTTCTGCTTCAGGTGACAATGGACAAGACCTCTTCTTCATAAACAGAGAAGAGTGTTGTGTTTTTCTGGGCATTGCTCAAAAATTCAAAGCATATTGAATTATACATGTTATATGCCCATTAGTATTTATTAATTGAACAGAAATTTATTGGCCTTGAAGTTAGTATCCTAGCAAGGATCGTTGGTCCCAATTAGAAGAAAAATCTCATTGTCTCCTGTCAGTCTCTTGAGTTCTTAGTGTTCTCCTGATGGCATCTTGAGCAGTTAGTTGATCCTCACTTAGAAAGCCCGATCCGGAGGTCCTGCTGCTTGGAGCCTACCAGCAGCCTGAACCACACTGCGGCTGAGCTCCAGAGATATTTGCTTTCAAACACTTAACATTTGCTTTGTGTTACCCTTTTATTAGGAAGATTAAAATTGAAAGGGAAGCAAGTGAGGCAGGGCTTTCTTCTTTTCTTTCTGCAAGAACAGCTTGTTTCCATGACATTTATACAGTGAGCTTTTTCTAAATGACAAGCAGATTGTTAGATGTTATTTTCTATTTCTTTGCTTCGGGTCTTCACTTTGTGGGTGTAATGTAAGAGAGACAGCCTCACTAGGAGGGTGACTGTCAGGTATTCTGATTCCAGGGGTGGATTAGGTAGGGGTTTGTTGAATACTTTCTTTTGGGGTTGCTATAGCAGCAGCCTAACATATTCTGGCTAGAAGTTGTAAGATGTATCAGTGTTATTTTTTTTACATGGAGTAACATTTCTACAGATATAAGTGTCTGCTCTTTTTAGTTCTCCTAGTGAAGAAAGCTGAATGCTCACAGAAGCCATCTATGGTGGCAGAAGGAAGTTGTGAGTACCAAGACTGAGATGAAATGGCTGAATTTAGGCTTGCATCAGGGCTTGTCATCTGCAGAAGAGAAGTCAGCCTCTGAGGGATCTAATCATAAATCTGCTTACCCAGGCTGCTGATCATGACGCTGTGACTAATGAAAGAAGAAAGCATCAGGCCCTCCAACACTGAACCCAGCCATGCTCCATCTGAAAAGTCAGTATCACCTCATAGCCGCTCACTTTGTACAGGATACAAATTGCTTTAACCCATATTATCTCTCAAAAAGAACTCCAAGGAGACAGGCTTCATTCTGTATCAGAAGTCTTTCCTTTAACCAGGTCTCACCCTTTACCATGCTCTCTCGTCATACTCATTGTTATTTTCTTGATTTAGGCCTCATGGGTGCCTACATGGATTTTTTCAACATGTCTCTGAGTTCTAGGCATCAAATCTTCTCTCCTTGCTCTCCCAAGAGTAATAAATTACCCTAAAAACCAAACCTTATTATGTCACTCCATCTAATAGAAGAACTCATTTCTTCCCTACTGCCTACAAGATAAACACCAAACTTGTAAGATCAATATAGAAAGCTCTTCACATTTAATTCCAAAAGTGCTCTCTCCCTTCGCTTCCCACTGACTCTGCTAGCTGCCTCTGCACTACACCCCCAAGCATCCTAGCCTGGATTTCTCTATCTTCCTCAAACACACTAAGCATGAAATTATCACTGTCAGAGGTTGAGAGGCAGAAAAGGCTCTTGATAAAATCCAATATCCACTCATGTTAAAAACTCTCAATAAACTAGGTATTGAAGGAACATACCTCAAAATAACAAGAGCCACCTATGACAAACCCACAGCCAACATCATACTGAATGGTCAAAAGCTGAAAGCATTCCCTTTGAAAACCAGCACAAGACAAAGATTCCCTCTCTCACCACTCCTATTCAACACAGTGTTTGAAGTTCTGCCCAAGGTAATCAGGCAAGAGGAAGAAATAAAGAGCATTCAAATAGGAAGAGAGGAAGTCAAACTATCCCTACTTGTAGATAACTTTCCTAGAAAACCTAGAAAACCCCATAGCCTCAACCCAAAAGCTTCTTAGGCTAATAAATAACTTCAGTAAAGTCTCAGCATATAAAATCAATGTACAAAAATCAGTAGCATTCCTGTAAACCAATGATAGTCAAGATGAGAGCCAAATCACGAACAAACTCCCATTCACAATTGCCACAAAAAAGAAAAGAATAAAATGTTTAGGAACACAGCTAACTAGGGAGGTGAAAGATCTCTCCAAGGATAATTACAAAACACTGTTCAAGTAAATCAGACATGGCACAAACAAATGGAAAAACATTCCATGCTCATGGATAAGAAGAATCAATATAATTAAAGTAGCCATACGGCCCAAAGCAATTTATAGATTCAATGTCATTCCTATTAAACTACCACTGACATTTCTTAAAGGACTAGAGAAAAGTATTTTATAATTCATGTGGAACCAAAAATGGGCCCCATTAGCCAAGGCAATCCTAAGAAAAAAGAACAAAGCTGGAGGCATCATGCTACCTGACTTCAAAATATACTACAGGGCTATATTAACCAAAACAGCATGGTACTGGTACAAAAGCAGACACAGAGACTAATGGAACAGAATAGAGAACCCAGAAATAAGACTGTATACCTACAACCATCAGATTTCTGACAAACCAGATGAAAACAAGCAATGGTGAAATAATTCCCTATTTATGATTATTAATAATAATAAATGGTGCTGGAATAACTGATTATAGGCAAAAGATTGAAACTGGACACCTTCCTTATACCATATACAAAAATTAACTCAAGAGGGATTAAAGACTTAAATGTAAAACCCCAAACTATAAAAACCCTGGAAGAACAACCTAGGCAATACCATCCTGGACAGAGGAACAGGAAAAGATTTAATGATTAAGACACCAAAAGCAATTGCAACAAAAGCAAAAAGTGACAAATGGGATATAATTAAGGTAAAGAGCTTCTGCAAAGCAAAAGAGAGTATCAACAGAGTGAACAGACAACCTACAGAATGGGTGAAAATTTTTGCAAATTACGCATCTAACAAAGATCTAATATCCAGTATCTATAAGGAACTTAAACAAATTTACAAGAAAAAAAAGAAAACTAACCCAATTTGGGCAAAGGACATGAACAGACACTTTTCAAAAGAAGACACACATGTGACCAACAATCATCTGAAAAAAAAGCCAACATCACTGATCATTAAAGAAATGCAAATCAAACCACAATGAGATATGCCAGTCAGAATGGCTATTATTAAAAATCCAAAAAAATAACAGATGCCAGTGAGATTGTGGAGAAAAAGGAACACTTACACACTGTCAGTGGGTGTATAAATTAGTTCAACAATTGTGAAAGACAGTGTGGCTGTTCCTCAAAGAGCTACAAACAGAAATAACCATTCAGCCCAGTAATCCCATTACTGGATATATACGCAAAGGAACAAAAATTGTGCTATCATAAAGACACATGCACACATAAATTCACTGCAGCACTATTCACAATAACAAAGACATGGAATCAACCTAAATGCCCATCAATAGTAGACTGGATAAAGAAAATGTGGTACATATACACTATAGAATACTATGCAGCCATAAAAAAGAATGAGATCATGTCCTATGCAAGAATGGAGCCATTATGCTTAGCAAATTAAAATAGGAACAGAAAACCAAATACTGCATGCTCTCACTTATAAGTGGGAGCTAAATAATGAGAACACATGGATGCATAGAGAGGAACAACACACACTGGGGCCTTTTCGAGGGTGCAGGATAGGAGGAGGGAGAGGATCAGAACAGATAACTAATGAGTACTAGGCTTAATACCTGGGTGATGAAATAAATTGTACAAACAAATCCCCATGGTACAAGTTTACCTATACAGCAAACCTGTACATGTATCACTGAACTTAAAAGTCAAGAAAAAGACAGTAGAATCTTATTTTACCTCAAAATATTTGTTTGTTTGATCAGAATAGTTTTAAATAATTTAAATAGCTTTAAACAGGCACATGTTCTCCAACTTGCCACAGGGCCCTTTAATATTCTTCCTACCCCCTTTCACTTTGCATATTTATATCACTTGTCTACCCCTAAAGGCATTTGAATTTATGCTTCTTGAACAAAAACTACACTTCCTTTCTGGTAATAACATCTGCATCTTGTGTTATCTAGAACAAATATCACTACTAATTCAAAACACATTATGGTTTACCCGGAAAGAGTGTTGCTCCATTTTCTCTCCCACAATCTGTTCTTTCATCTACAATAACATTAATGAGACACTGATAATTATGTTTATAATATGTCTCTTTACCCAATCATATTGCTGGATTCCTCAGGAGAAGTCAGTCTACAAATTTCTATAAGCATACTGTCTATCAGGGAGCTGAGCTGGGTAAAAATTTGTTGCAAAAATGATCACTGTTTTACAGGTGACAAAGCAGTTTCAAGTTGGTTAAGCATATTCAGTGGCATAGATTTTGTAAGGAGCAACACCACAAGTTGAGTCCTGGTGTTGTAAGACCAGTATTTTCACAGATCCCCACACTACCAGGGTTTCAGAAGCAAAAGGCCCATCATTCCTTTGTTCCAGCAACCTTATTCACTGCATGTAGCTGAGTCCTTGTATCACAGAGCTACTGGAGCTGAACATCAGTTAACTCCACGTGACCTTTGTGGTGGAGACAACAGCAATGAAATATAAACGTACTCTCCCTCACCTTCTAAGTAGGATCGTGTAAACAATTTGGCCTGGGTTCATTGTTGTACTTCCAAGGGCAATGGAGAGAAATGAAGAGGCAAGCCCCAAGAATGGGTAGATGGTTCTAAGAAAAGAACTAGGGGCACCTGGAGAAGAAAATATTCGGGCGTGAAGAAATAAAAGGTTAGGAGGGGAAAAGGGGAAACAGAATCCACTGTGTCACATGGGACTTGGTGAGGAGCATGGCTCAAGAGAATTTTTAAGAAATTTTGCTGTATGTGGAGCTGTTTAATTTTCTGCCTCATTCCTCCCCTGGAGAAGACCTTCTTGTAGAAAACTCCATGAATCTTCCAAACCGTGGGAGTCAGGTCTGTGTTTGTTTATGTTGTGTTCATGTATTGCAGTGTTATGTTATGTAAAGGAACAGCAGAAAGGCTCAGGATCATTTGGTAGCATATTTACTTATTTTCATTTTCAATCAAACTTAAGAATTATTGTATCATATTAAAGCAGAGGCCCAGAGAAGCCACTTGATTTGTTGAGTTGCTTTCAAACCAGAGAAGTCACACTTTTTTTTTCAGGGGTTAAACTAGAGCCCCATGAAAATAAAGAGAAAGGAGTAAGATCCTCCAAGATGTAAGAAATACATTATAAACAAGGTGATTTAAAGAAAAAAATCTTTGAGTGGAAGTTGAAAATTTCAGCCATGAAGAAGTTGCTCTTCTGTATTGTGGAATTTATAACCCATATTTCATCATCGCCTTACATCCATTCCCCTCAATCAAAAGGAAAAGCAAATTATGTAGATAATAAAACTCTTCACTGATACACTGAACTATTTGTTCTACCAGCTTTCTCCAGTCCATCCATTTTTGAATCAAGTTAAGCTCATAGCAGAGACATATTGATACCAATGTTTTTTTAAACCTCTCATTTGTTAAGTGATTTTCTTCCTTTTTTCTTTTTTGAGACAGAATCTCACTCTGTTGCCCAGGTTGGAGTGCAGTGGCAGAACAGTGGCTCATTGCAACCTGTGTCTCCTGGGTTCAAGCGATTGTCCTGCTTCAGCCTCCCGAGTAGCTGGGATTACAGGCATGCCCTACCATGCCCAGTTACTTTTCGTGTTTTTAGTAGAGATGGGGTTTCATCATGTTGGCCGGGCTTGTCTCTAACTCCCGACCTCAAGTGATCTGCCCACCTAGGCCTCCCAAAGTGTTCGGATTACAGGCATGAGCAACCACACCTGGCTAATTTTCTTCTTTTAAACATTACAGACCATAGCATGGCTGTGTAAAGAAGAAATATTTTCCCACTGTAACTGAAATAATGTGTTCAAAGAGGTAAGGAGAAATACTCTAAGGAAGACAAGTACCCTCTGAAAGGTAGGAAATGACCAAACATTTGAATCAGTCATGAACTAGTTGAAGGTATATTATGGTATGTATACATTTAAGGATAGTGGTCTAAAGTATTCAGCCGTGTGTTCATTGTTATCTGTGTATGACTTCCTCCATCTCTGCCATCAACTGTGTGACTGCTCAGGGCATTCAACCTTTTGAGTCCCTAACTTTGCCAATATACTATGTTCATGCCTTGGAAGAGTCAATATTGTGTTGAGATATTAATTCTTTCTAAATTGTACTATAGATGTAATGCTATCCTATTAAAATCCCAGCAAGTATTTCTATAGAAATTGACCCGTTGATTAAAAAATGTGAATGGAAATGCAAAGGACCTAGTATAACCAAAATGACCTTGAAAAGAAAGAACAGAGCTAGAGGAATCAAACTGCCTGATTTCAAGGATTAATTGTAATTGGGATATTGGCATAATTATATATTAAACAAAGAACAGAACATAGCTTACAAATATATATCAATAAAATATATAAATACTCAGCGAGAACATTTATACTGTATATGTGTATGTGTACATCCATGAACATGCACCATGATAAATAAGAAAAGAATAATTTCTCAAAAACTGGGGCTGAACAATATCTATATTTAAAAAGCAAAACTGACCCTTCCCTAATGCCATATATAATAATTAACTAGATATTGATTATATGCCAAAACATAAGAAATAGAACTTCATAGTTCTATTTCTAGAAGAAAATATAGTGTAAAATCTTTCTGACCTTGTGGTAGGCAAAGATTTCACAGACCGGACATGAAAGGCTTGAATCACACAATTAAAAAATTGATAGAGTGGGTTTTATCAGTTTCTGGCACTCCAAAGACACTATTAATAAAATGAAAAGACAAGTCACAGATTAGGTGGGATTATATCATATATACATATACATTATATATAATACTAAATAAAATATATAAAGTAATAAAATTATTTTGAAAAACATATTGATATTAAAACGTTAGACATGGACTTATCAAATAACCCAGAAGTTCCATTGTTAAATGTTTACCCAAGAAAGTTGAAAGCAATACATTGATATTTGGTATATTAACAACATATTACTTAGCAAGAAAAAGAAATGAACTATACACATGTGGATGAATCTAAAAATTACTAGGCTTAGCAATAGAAGCCAGCCACAAGAGAGTTCATATTGTAACTCCATTTATATAAGGAAAAATTAATCCATAGTGATAAAATTAAACAGTGGTTGCCTGGGGCGAGGGGAAAGGAGAGGAATTGGCTGCAAAGGGGTAAGAAAGAAACTTCTTGGGTGACAGAAATTTTCTATGTTTTGATTGAGATGGTGGTTACATGGGTATATTTATGTGTCAACTTATAGAACTATACACTTAAAATTGGTGTATTTTACTGCATACAAATTTTAATTTATTAAATTTTATGTTTAAAAATGTAGCCACACTGAATTTCAATCCAGTGAAACACAGGAAATAAACTTATCACTCCTAGCCTTTCAGTCTTAAAAGTGAGTGGACTGTGTCTTACACATCCTTGAATTCACTGTTAGTACCACTCAATGGATATTTGAGCCAGACTCATTCTTAACTCAAAGGTATTTCAGAGCAGCTGCCCTTTACTTTTATGGTGTTAAATGATGCTGGAGGAACTAGGGTACTAGTTTTTAGTTTTCCAAAATGCCATGGAGATTTGTAGGTCAAAGATGTTTTTTTCTTTTCTTTTTAATATATATATCTTTTTATTATACTTTAAGTTCTAGGGTACATGTGCACAACATGCAGGTTAGTTACATATGTATACATGCGCCATGTTGGTGTGCTGCACCCATTAACTCGTCATTTACAATGGGTATGTCTCCTAATGCTATCCCTCCCCCCTCTCCCCACCCCACAACAGGCCCTGGTGTGTGATGTTCCCACCCTGTGTCCAAGTATTCTCATTGTTCAATTCCCACCTATGAGTGAGAACATGCAGTGTTCGGTTTTTTGTCCTTGTGATAGTTTGCTGAGAATGATGGTTTCCAGCTTCATCCATGTCCCTACAAAGGACATGAACTCATCACTTTTTATGGCTGCATAATATTCCATGGTGTATATGTGCCACATTTTCTTAATCCAGTCTATCATTGTTGGACATTTGGGTTGGTTCCAAGTCTTTCCTATTGTGAATAGTGCCGCAATAAACATACGCGTGCATGTGTTTTTATAGTAGCATGATTTATATTCCTTCAGGTATATACCCAGTAATAGGATGGCTGGGTCAAATGGTATTTCTAGTTGTAGCTCCCTGAGGAATTGCCACACTGTTTCCACAACGGTTGAACTAGCTTACAGTCCCACCAACAGTGTAAAAGTGTTCCTATTACTCCACATCCTCTCCAGCACCTGTTGTTTCCTGACTTTTTAATGATCGCCATTCTAACTGGTGTGAGATGATATCTCATTGTGGTTTTGATTTGCATTTCTCTGATGGCCAGTGATGATGAGCATTTTTTCATGTGTCTGTTGGCTGCATAAATATCTTCTTTTGAGAAGTGTCTGTTCATATCCTTTGCCCACTTTTTGATGGGGTTGTTTGTTTTTTTCTTGTAAATTTGTTTGTGTTCTTTGTAGATTCTGGATATTAGCCCTTTGTCAGATGAGTAGCTTGCAAAAATTTTCTCCCATTCTGTAGGTTGCCTGTTCACTCTGATGGTAGTTTCTTTTGCTGTGCAGAAGCTCTTGAGTTTAATTAGACCCCATTTGTCAATTTTAGCTTTTGTTGCCATTGCTTTTGGTGTTATAGACATGAAGACCTTGCCCATGCCTATGTCCTGAATGGTAATGCCTAGGTATTCTTCTAGGGATTTTATGGTTTTAGGTCTAACATTTAAGTCTTTGATCCATCTTGAATTAATTTTTGTATAAGGTGTAAGGAAGGGATCCAGTTTCAGCTTTCTACATATGGCTAGTCAGTTTTCCCAGCACCGTTTTTTAAATAGGGAATCTTTTCCCCATTTCTTGTTTTTCTCAGGTTTGTCAAAGATCAGATAATTGTAGATGTGTGGTATTATTTCTGAGGGCTCTGTTCTTTTGCATTGGTCTATATCTCTGCTTTGGTACCAGTACCATGCTGTTTTGGTTACTGTAGCCTTGTAGTATAGTTTGAAGTCAGGAAGTGTGATGCCTCCAGGTTTGTTCTTTTGGCTTAGGATTGACTTGGCAATGTGGGCTCTTTTTTGGTTCCATATGAACTCTAAAGTAGTTTTTTCCAATTCTGTGAAGAAAGTCATTGGTAGCTTGATGGGGATGGCATTGAATCTGTAAATTACCTTGGGCAGTATGGCCATTTTCACAATATTGATTCTTCCTATCCATGAGCATGGAATGTTCTTCCATTTGTTTGTGTCGTCTTTTATTTCGTTGAGCAGTGGTTTGTAGTTCTCCTTGAAGAGGTCCTTCACATACCTTGTAAGTTGGATTCCTAGGTATTTTATTCTCTTTAAAGCAATTGTGAATGGGAGTTCACTCACGATTTGGCTCTCTGTTTGTCTGTTATTG
The DNA here is from genome assembly GCF_029289425.2 of Pan paniscus. Taxonomy (NCBI): domain Eukaryota; kingdom Metazoa; phylum Chordata; class Mammalia; order Primates; family Hominidae; genus Pan; species Pan paniscus. The sequence goes on from NC_073253.2 coordinate 109,795,328, forward strand.
GTGTATAAGAATGCTTGTGATTTTTGCACACTGATTTTGCATCCTGAGACATTGCTGAAGTTGCTTATCAGCTCACGGAGATTTTGGGCTAAGACGATGGGGTTTTCTAGATATAAAATCATGTTATCTGCAAACAGGGACAATTTGACTTCCTCTTTTCCTAACTGAATACCCTTTATTTCCTTCTCCTGCCCGATTGCCCTGGCCAGAACTTCCAACACTGTGTTGAATAGGAGTGGTGAGAGAGGGCATCCCTGTCTTATGCTAGTTTTCAAAAGGAATGCTTCCAGTTTTTGCCCATTCAGTATGATATTGGCTGTGGGTGTGTCATAAATAGCTCTTATTATTTTGAGATACCTCCCATCAATACCTAATTTATTGAGAGTTTTTAGCATGAAGGGTTGTTGAATTTTGTCAAAGGCCTTTTCTGGATCTGTTGAGATAATCATGTGGTTTTTGTCTTTGTTTCTGTCTATATGCTGGATTACGTTTATTGATTTGTGTATGTTGAACCAGACTTTCATCCCAGGGATGAAGCCCACATTATCATGGTAGATGAGCTCTTTGATGTGCTGCTGGATTCGGGTTTGCCAGTATTTTATTGAGGATTTTTGCATCAATGTTCATCAGGGATATGGGTCTAAAATTCCCTTTTTTGTGTGTGTGTCTGTGCCAGGCTTTGGTATCAGGATGATGCTGGCCTCATAAAATGAGTTAGGGAGGATTCCCTCTTTTTCTATTGATTGGAATAGTTTCAGAAGGAATGGTACCAGCTCCTCCTTGTACCTCTGGTAGAATTCGGCTGTGAATCTGTCTGTTCCCTGGACTTTTTTTGGTTGGTAACCTATTAATTATTGCCTGAATTTCAGAGTCTGTTATTGGTCTATTCAGAGATTCAGCTTCTTCCTGGTTTAGTCTTGGGAAGGTGTATGTGTCGAGGAATTTATCCATTTCTTCTAGATTTTCTAGTTTATTTGTGTAGAGGTGTTTATATTATTCTCTGATGGTAGTTTGTATTTGTGTGGGATCAGTGGTGATATCCCCTTTATCATTTTTATTGCATCTATTTGATTCTTCTGTCTTTTCTTGTTTATTAGTCTCGCTAGCAGTCTATCAATTTTGTTGATCCTTTCAAAAAACCAGCTCCTAGATTCATGGATTTTTTGAAGGGTTTTTTGTGTCTCTATTTCCTTCAGTTCTGCTCTGATCTTAGTTATTTCTTGCCTTCTGCTAGCTTTTGAATGTGTTTGCTCTTGCTTCTCTAGTTCTTTAATTGTGATGTTACTGTGTCAATTTTAGATCTTTCCTGCTTTCTCTTGTGGGCATTTAGTGCTAGAAATTTCCCTCTACACACTGCTTTAAATGTGTCCCAGAGATTCTGGTATGTTGTGTCTTTGTTCTCATTGGTTTCAAATAACATCTGTATTTCTGCCTTCATTTCGTTATGTACCCAGTAGTCATTCAGGAGCAGGTTGTTCAGTTTCCATGTAGTTGAGAGGTTTTGAGTGAATTTCTCAATCCTGAGTTCTAGTTTGATTGCACTGTGGTATGAGAGACTGTTTGTTATAATTTCTGTTCTTCTACATTTGCTGAGGAGTTCTTTACTTCCAACTATGTGGTCAATTTTGGGATAAGTGTAGTGTGGTGCTGAGAAGAATGTATATTCTGTTGATTTGGGGTGGAGAGTTCTGTAGATTTCTATTAGGTCCACTTGGTGCAGAGATGAATTCAATTCCTGGATATCCTTGTTAACTTTCTGTCTCATTGATCTGTCTAATGTTGACAGTGGGGTGTTAAAGTCTCCCATTATTGTTGTGTGGAAGTTTAAGTCTCTTTGTAAGTCTCTAAGGACTTGCTTTATGAATCTGGGTGCTCCTGTATTGGGTGCACATATATTTAGGATAGTTAGCTCTTCTTGTTGAATTGATCCCTTTACCATTATGTAATGGCCTTCTTTGTCTCTTTTGATTTTTGTTGGTTTAAAGTCTGTTTTATCCGAGACTAGGATTGCAACCCCTGCCTTTTTTGTTTCCCATTTGCTTGGTAGATCTTCCTCCATCCTTTATTTTGAGCCTATGTGTGTCTCTGCATGTGAGATGGGTTTCCCGAATACAGCACACTGATGGGTCTTGACTCTTTATCCAATTTGCCAGTCTGTGTCTTTTAATTGGAGCACTTAGCCCATTTACATTTAAGGTTAATATTGTTATGTGTGAATTTGATCCTGTCGTTATGATGTTAACTGGTTATTTTGCTTGTTAGTTGATGCAGTTTCTTCCTAGCATCAATGGTCTTTACAATTTGGAATGTTTTTGCAGTGGCTAGTACCAATTGTTCCTTTCCATGTTGAGTGCTTCCTTCAGGAGTTCTTGTAGGGAAGGCCTGGTGGTGACAAAATCTCTCAGCATTTGTTTGTCTGTAAAGTATTTTATTTCTCCTTCATTTATGAAGCTTAGTTTGGCTGGGTATGAAATTCTGGGTTGAAAATTATTTTCTTTAAGAATGTTAAATATTGGTCCCCACTGTCTTCTGGCTTATAGAGTTTCTGCAGAGAGATCAGCTGTTAGTCTGATGGGCTTCCCTTTGTTGGTATCCCGACCTTTCTCTCTGGCTGCACTTAACATTTTTTCCTTCATTTCAACTTTGGTGAATCTGACAATCATGTGTCTTGGAGTTGGTCTTCTCAAGGAGTATCTTTGTGGTGTTCTCTGTATTTCCTGAATTTGAATGTTGGCCTGTCTTGCTACGCTGGGGATGTTCTCCTGAACAATATCCTGAAGAATGTTTTCCAACTTGGTTCCATTCTCCCTGTCACTTTCAGGTACACCAGTCAGATGTAGATTTGGTCTTTTCACATAGTCCCATATTTCTTGGAGGCTTTGTTCCTTGATTTTTATTCTTTTTTCTCTAAACTTCTCTTCTTGCTTCATTTCATTGATTTGATCTTCAATCACTGATACCCTTTCTTCCAGTTGATCGAATTGATTACTGAAGCATGTGCATTTGTCACATAGTTCTCGTGCCATGGTTTTCAGCTCCATCAGGTCCTTTAAGGACTTCTCTGCATTGGTTATTCTAGTTAGCCATTTGTCTAGTCTTTTTTCAAGGTTTTTAACTTCTTTGTGATGGGTTCGAACTTCCTCCTTTAGCTTGGAGAAGTTTGATTATCTGAAGCCTTCTTCTCTCAACTCTTCAAAGTCATTCTCTATCCAGCTTTGTTCCATTGCAGGTGAGGAGCTGCATTCCTTTGGAAGAGAAGAGGTGCTCTGATTTTTAGAATTTTCAGTTTTTCTGTTCTTTTTTTCCCCCCATCTTTGTGGTTTTATCTACCTTTGGTCTTTGATGATGGTGACATACAGATGGGGTTTTGGTGTGGATGTCCTTTCTGTTTGTTAGTTTTCCTTTTAACAGTCAGGACCCTCAGCTGCAGGTCTGTTGGAGTTTGCTGGAGGTCCACTCCAGACGCTGTTTGCCTGGGTATCAGCAGCGGAGGCTGCAGAACAGTGAATATTGCTGAAAAGTAAATGTTGCTGTCCAATCGTTCCTCTGGAGGTTTCGTCTCAGAGGGGTACCTGGCCGTGTGAGGTGTGAGTCTGCCCCTACTGGGGATGCCTCCCAGATAGGCTACTCAGGGGTCAGGGACCCACTTGAGGAGGCAGTCTGTCCATTCTCAGATCTCACACTCTGTGCTGGGAGAACCACTACTCTCTTCAAAGCTGTCAGACAGGGACATTTAAGTCTGCAGAGGTTTCTGCTGCCTTTTCTTTGGCTATGTCCTGCCCCCAGAGGTGGAGTCTACAGAGGCAGGCAGGCCTTCTTGAGCTGCAGTGGGCTCCACCCAGTTCGAGCTTCCCAGCCACTCTGTTTACCTACTCAAGCCTCAGCAATGGCAGGCGCCCCTCCTCCAGCCTCGCTGCCACCTTGCAGTTCGATCTCAGACTGCTGTGCTAGCAATGAGCAAGGCTCCGTGGGAAGGGGACCCTCTGAGGCCAGCTGTGGGATATAATCTCCTGGTGTGCCGTTTGCTAAGAGAATTGGAAAAGCTCAGTATTAGGGTGGGAGTGATCCGATTTCCCAGGTGCTGTCTGTCACTGCTTTGCTTGGCTATGAAAGGGAATTCCCTGATCCCTTGCATTTCCTGGGTGAGATGATGCCTCGCCCTGCTTCGGCTCATGCTCACTGTGCTGCACCCACTGTCCTGCACCCACTGTCTGGCAAGCCCCAGTGAGATGAACCTGGTACCTCAGTTGGAAATGCAGAAATCACCTGTCCTGCGTCACTCACACTGGGAGCTGTAGACTGGAGCTGTTCCTATTTGGCCATCTTGGAACCGCCTCAGATGGTTTTTTTCATCGTATGTTATGCACATTCTCTGATGGAGTCTCCAGTCTAGACTGTTCTGTTTGAGGTAAACTAACACCATCATGAGTCTACTGCAATTCTTGGAGAAGCTATTTTCACTAGAAGCATCAGTGGAGGTTTTACCTTTTATGCTATGTACTTTTTACCCTTAAGCATAAAGGAAAATGTCACTTTTATTCAGAAAATATCCTTTGCAATTTCACAGACTCTGATTATTAAATTCACATTTGCTATCTATATATTCCATCATTGTATTTTTTAGCAAGAGTGAAGAGCCTTAGAAGTGTTTCGTTATTTTTGTTACCTTCATATAACTAGCAATTTAGGATACTTTGCCACCCAAACAAACTGACAGCTACTGGCATTGTGGACTTGATTTAAGAAATGTTGTACTTGATGTAGTTAAAAATTTTCCAAACAAGTTATTTTTGGTGAATGGCCATTCTAATGTTGTGATTAACTATTCAAGCTATCAGCTTCTTTATTGCTATAGTCCACCTGGAGAAAGAAAAATCTCTTCACTTATCCCTAGGGAAAAGTAACTGACTTGCTAATTTTTATGTAAGGCAGTAAGATGTACCCTATAAATATATATACCTACTATGTATGTACAAAATTTAAAAAATTACAAAAAGAAAGAAAATATTGACAAAAGTTAACAACTTTTTATTGGGAACCCCTTCTATGTCTGACATTCTACCGGATGTCAGATCAAAAAATGGGTAAGACATGGCCCCATATGTAGAAACCAGATCTGGGTCTCTGCAGCATTTAGGTAAAATATGTTTGGATAATGTTGGATATACCCACATCAGTTGAAGTCTGTATAGAAATCTTAAAATTAGATTAATTCTATAATTACTCCAATTTTCTATTCAGGCTATCACAATGATATTGATCTGATATACAAATAACTAAACTGGGAATGAGATAATCCAAATAGTAGTTTGTATCACTTACTTGTCACATCACATACCTATCTCCAAAGCTAGAATGTAGGGTCCTTCATAGCGGAAACTGCATCATTTATTTCTATATCCACAGCCTTTAACAAAGTTTCTGGCAAGGAGATAGCATTAAACTAACATTGCTGAATCAATGACTGCTAGATTTTAATTCTAATCTAAAAAGTTATATATTGTAGTTCTTAATCTTTTCAAATTCATGGACTCCTTTGAGAACTGGAAGAAAACCGTATCTTTACCAGAGACAAATGCACGGAACATAGTATTATACAGGTTATTTTAGGGGGTACCCTGAATTCCATCTTTGATCTATACGCTTAGAATTTTATACAGAGATTTTAAAATTTGGTATTTTCCTGTCTCAGAACTAATAATCTATTTAACTTTCTAGTTTATGTATTCATAGTTACCCTTAACCTGTTAAATCTTCAAAAATTTCTTTTGGAATAAAAAATGCTCTTGAGGACTACTATCCAAATTACACTAGTTCCATTGCCAGTTCTGCTACTAGCCACCTGTATGACTTTCGATACGTCCCATAAGTAATCTGGGCTTTAGTTCTAGACCTGTAAATTTAGGAATTTGAGCTAAAATGATTTCTAATGTTCCTTATGGCTCTGATATTCTCAGTTCCAAAGCATTGGAGTTCCCCCGATGAAGAAAGGAATATGTGTAATGTAAATAATGACTTTACAATCTGCCATGAGGGGGAGGCATGAAGCATCAGATTTAATGATTTAAAAATGGCTTAAATCAACTCTTTGCAGATATCTGCAGGAATCTAAGAATCAGATCTACAGCTTAGACATATACCAATTTTGAGGGCCCCCTAGATTTTCAGTTCTTAAGGAAGAAAACGGTCTTTCTCCCCATTGACTACTGGCTTTTAACATAATCTAAATATTCAGAATATCCCATCACCCAAAATTACTTCTGATATCCAAGTGTACAATAAATTAGCTGTTCCTAGGCATGAACAGTTGAGCCAAGCTTTTGACATTCACAGCAAAAGAGAATTATGAATTTGAGTTTGGAGCAAGGCATGCAACAGAGAGAGGGAGACACCTTTCCAAAAAGGGAGACTAGAAATCTACCCTGTTTTAGAGTTTCTATAAAATAAAACTTGGGCAAGAAAAGACACCAGAACCAAGAATGATATATTCTTTCTGTGAGACTATATTCTCTTCTTGACCTCAGATATAATATGCTATGACATCAGTGCATGCAGGGCAGTATTCTGTTAGATTCATCTTTTAAAAATGCCTCTTAAGTCATTTCATTCCCTGCTCCAAAATCCCAAGTACTTTACCACTCACCAAAAGAATAAAGTCTAAGCTTCTGTCTGTGAACATAAGGCCAACCAACCATCTGATCTCAATGGACATTAATTTTTCCTGTTATCCCCATACTGAGTGACCTATTTTAGACAAGTTAGTCATCCATGTCCTGCCAACATATCCAAACTTGACTTCTTCCATGTCATGTTCAGATCACTGTCCTTTCCACCAATATCCTATTAAACACAGAGTTCCAGTTCCAGTAACGGGAGACAAGGAATTATCATCAACGTTCTTGATGAAAATATAGCTAGATAAAAGTTTAAGGGAACATCCATTTGAAGGTATCACTGAGCTTAAGTTGGGAACAGGCCCCCCAGAATCTGGCCATAAACTGGCCCCAAAACTGGCCATAAACAAAATCTCTGCAGCACTGTGACATGCTCATGATGGTCATGATGCCCAGGCTGGAAGGTTGTGGGTTTACCAGAATGAGGGCAAGGAACAGCTGGCCCGCCCAGGGCAGAAAACCACTTAAAGGTGTTCTTAAACCATGAACAATAGCATGAGTCATCTGTGCCTTAAGTACGTGCTCCTACTGCAGATAACTAGCCAAATCCATCCCTTTATTTCATCCCATCCCTTTGTTTCCCATAAGGAATACTTTTAGTTAATCTATAATCTGTAGAAACAATGCTTATCACCAGCTTGCTGCTAATAAATATGTGGGTAAATCTCTGTTTGAGGCTGTCAGCTCTGAAGGTTGTGAGATCCCTGATTTCCCACTTCACACCTCTATATTTCTGTGTGTATGTCTATAATTCCTCTAGCACCACTGGATTAGGGTCTCCCTGACTGAGCTGGTCTTGGCAGCTTATAAAAAAAAAGTGAAGAATTACAGGCCAATATCTGGGAGACAAAGAAAAACCAGATAACTGAGCTTGCTTTTACCCAGGTTATCTACCAGTTCTGCAAGTGCCTGCTTAGACACTGAGAAGCTGTTCAGAGCTCTTGACAGTGAAAGCAAAAGAGAAATATGAATGTGAATTCGGAGCAACAAAGGAAGAAGAGGGAGACTTACCAAAAGGGGTGGACTAGAAATCAACCCTGAAATCAACCACCTTGCAAAAAGGGGTGGACTAGAAATCAACCCTGTTTACGAGCCTAAAGCCCAGGCATATCAATTCCAATCCTAATTGGGTAAGATGATCTGATGACTGTGAGAAATAAAAATGAATCTTCTGCAAAGGATAAGACAGAAAACAAAATTTTATGCTCACGTCGTCTCTAAGTCTTTCATATACTGTACCCTGAACCCAATTTAAAAAATTACCAGCTACTGAGGAGAACATTTTATAAAGCCAAGAAAAACAACATACGATAGAAATAAACCCATAAGAGACCTTCATAATAGACTCATAAGACATAGATTTTAAGTTAACTACATAAGTTCAAAAAATAGATTGGGATTTTCTCCAAAAATAGGAAAGGAGAACTCATTAAAATCCTAAAAATGAAAAATAAAATAACTGATATTAAAGAGATAAAATTAAAAGCAGATTAGACAGAGCAAAAGGGCGATTTAATGAATTTCAAGAAAGGTCAGAGAAAATATCAATAATGAAGGATCAATATTTAAAAAGGCCAAAAGCACAGAAAAAGATATAACAGACAAAAGGAACAGGAGGCAAAGGAGTGTAAGAAGAATGCAGTGGGAAAAAAACGTAACATATCTGTAATTACAACCCCAGGAAAAAAGAGATACAAGAAAATGTAATGGAAGCAGTATTTTAAAATTTAATGGCTGAGAATTCTACAAAACTGAGGAAATACATCACTACAATTTTTAAGAAAGTATGAACTCTAAACATGATTAATGCAATGAAAACCCACTAAAGCAAATAAAGTTGTCAAAATAAAAAACTAAGTGATTTTTTTTTTTACTTTAAGTTTAGGGGTACATGTGCGGGATGTGCAGGTTTGTTATATAGGTAAATGTGTGTCATGGGGGTTCGTTGTACCAATTATTTCATCACTGAGGTACTATGCTCTGTACCCAATAGCTATTTTTTCCTAATCCTTTCCCTCCTCCTATCCACCACCCTCCAATAGGCCCCAGTGTCTGTTGTTCTCCTCGTTGAATCCATGTGTTCTAATCATTAGCTTCCACTTATAAGAACACATGGCATTTGGTTTTCTGTTCCTGCATTAGTTTGCTGAGGATAATGGCCTCCAGCTGCATCCACAACCCTGCAAAGGACATGTTCTCATTCTCTTTTATGGCTGCATAGCATTCCATGGTGTATATGTACTACATTTTCTTTATCCAATCTGCCAGTGATGGGCATTTAGGTTGATTCCATATCTTTGCTATTGTGAATAGTGCTGCAATGAATGTACATATGCATGTGTCTTTATGGCAGAATGATTTATCTTCCTTTGGGTATATACCCAGTAATGGTTGGATTGATGGGTCTAATGGTAGTCCTGTTTGTTGCTCTTTGAGGAATCACCACATTGCTTCTACAATGGTTGAACTGATTTATACTCCCATCAACAGTATATAAGAGTTTGCTTTTCTCTGCAACCTTGCCAGCAACTTTTATTTTTTTTGACTTTTTAATAGTAGCCATTCTGACTGGTGTGACACGGTATTTCATTGTGGTTTTGCTTTGCATTTTTCTAATGATTAGGGATGTTGAGCTTTTCTGTTTATATGGTTTTTGGCTGCCTGTATGTCTTCTTTTGAAAAGTGTCTGTTCACTTCCAAAGTGATTATTTTTAAAAGCTGGAGGAATAAAAGACAACTCGCTTTCAAACAATCGAAAATAGAATTGGAGCTAAGTTCAACAAAATTAATCACAGAAGCTATAACTGCCAATCTAATATTCCAAAATCAGCAAATATTTTCCCAGAAAAATAAATGTAAAAGAAAATACTTTTTAGAAAAATAAAAGCAGGAACTTTATTATCAAAGAAATAGTACAGGAATTTCCTTAGGCAGAAGAAAAAAATTATCCCAGGGAGAAGCTCAGAGATACAATAAATGAAGAGCAACCTAAAGAATAAACATGTGGGAAATTGAAATAAATATTCGAAGTCAAAAACATTAGCAATAATGGTCTGTGAGGCTTAAACATATATTTAATATACACTCCTAAACAATAGTGTAAGTGAGAAAGGAGGTAAAAAGACTTAAAGAATTTTAGGATTCTTACAGTCTCAGGGAAGAGAGAAAAACAAACTTATAACAAACATTAAGTCAAGGATGAATATTATGACAGCTATTAAAAAAAGTAAAACTATATACAAATAATAAGCTAATAGAGGATGAAAGCATGTAACGAAAAATTAATCCAGGCAAAGAAAAGAGGAAAAATGCTGGACATCATCAAATATAGAGTGAGGATGTGAAATTAAAACCACACATATCAGTATTTAGGGTAAATTTCAAGATGTTAAATTTCCAAATGCTAACACAATCATAATGTTTAAAATATTAAACTCAACTCTGTGCAGTTTCAAGAGACATCTCAAAGATATAAAGATAGAGAACTTATGAAGATAGAAGGGTTAAAAAATATCATGAAGAAAACTAAACAAAAGGAAACAAAAGGAAGCTTGTATAGTTATAGTAAACAGGCATACTGTTAGACAAAAAGCCTTAATAGAAATAAAGAAGACCATGTTATACAATACCTAACAATCTAAATATATACGCATCTAATGCATGAACACCCAGATTTGGAAAGCAAGTTCTTAGAGACCTTCAAAGAGATTTAGACCCCCATGCAATAATAGTGGGAGACTTTAACATTCCATTGACAATATTAGACAAATCATCAAGACAGGAAATTAACAAATATAATCAGGTCCTGAACTCAACACTTGGTCAAATGGACCTGACAGACATCTACAGATCTCTCCACCCAGAAACAACAGATATACAATTTTTCTCATCACCATACAGCACATACTCTAAAATCGATCACATAATCAGAAATAAAACTCTCTTCAGCTAGGCCAGGTGTGGTGGCTCATGCCTGTAATCCCAGTACTTTGGGAGGCTGAGGTGGGTGGATCACGAGGTCAGGAGATCAAGACCATCCTGGCTAACACGGTGAAACTCCATCTCTACTAAAAATATAAAAAAAATTATTTGGGCACAGTGGCGGGTGCCTGTAGTCCCAGCTACTCTGGAGGCTGAGGCAGGAGAATGGCATTAACCCAGGAGGCGGAGCTTGCAATGAGCCGAGACAGCACCACTGCACTCCAGCCTGGGCGACAGAGCGAGACTCTGTCTCCAAAAAACAACAACAACAACAAAAAAAACTATTCAGCTAAATGGAAAAAACTGAAATCCTAACAATCTATTTCGTAGACCACAGCATAATCAAATTAGAAATCAGGACTAAGAAATTTACTCAAAACCATACAATTACTTGGAAATGAAATAATCTACTCTTGAATTACTTTTGGGTAAACAATGAAATTAAGGCAGAAATCAAGACATTATTTGAAAGTAACTATAACAAAGATACAACATACCAGAATCTGGGGACACAGCTAAGGCAATGTTGAGAGGGAAATTTATAGCACTAAATGCCCACATCAAAGTTAGAGAATCTCAATTTAACAACCTAGGGTCACAATGAAAAGAAATAGAGAAACAAGAGCAAACCAACCCCAAGGCTAGAAGAAGACAAGAAATAACCAAAATCAGAGGTGAACTGAAGGAGACTGAGACATGCAAAGTCATTCAAAAGATCAACGAATCCAGGAGCTAGTTTTTTTTAATTAAGAAAATAGACCACTAGCTAGACTAATAAGAAAAAAAAAAGAAGATTCACATAAACACAATCAGAAGTGACAAGGGGGATAATACCACTGATCACACAGAAATACAAACACCAGAGAACATTATGAACACCTTTATGCACGTAAACTAGAAAATCTAGAAGTAGTGGATAAATTCCTAGACACATAGTCCCTCTTACAACTGAAGAAGGAAGAAACTGAATCACGGAATAGACCAATGACAAGTTCTGAAATTGAGGCAGTAATAAATAGCCTACTAACCAAGAAAACTTCATAATCAGAAGACCTCACAGCTATGTTCTACCTGATGTACAATGAAGACATGATACAGTTCCTGTTGAAACTATTCCATAAATGTTAAGGAGAAGGGGCAGGGCCAAGATGGCCGACTACAAACAGCAGTGATCAGAGGCTCCTATGGAAAAGAACCATAATTAGCATGTGAATCCTTCACCAGCAACCAGGGTATGCAGGTTCTCTCATCAGAACTGACTAGGTGGCTGGCATGATGCATGGAGAGGAAGCAAGGGCAGTGTGGTACAGTGGCCCATCTGAGAGCCACACAGGGCAGGGGAGATCCCACCCCACGGCCCCCAGCCAAGGGAGGCAGTGAGGTAGTGTGCTACCCAGCCAGGGAAACCATGCTTTTTCCACAGAACTTTACAACCCACTCACAAACCCATGTCAGCAGGTCCTAGGATCCCAATCTTGGAGCCCTGCGGATCCTCAAAAGCCTCTCAGCTGGAACCTGCCTAAGCCTCCTGAGCTCCTGAGAGGAGAGGAGACCAGCACCACAGTTGCAGCTGTCTGCTAAGCCCTTTGAGCTCCTGGGGGAGGGGCAGCAGCCAGCACTGGGGCTCATAAATGCCTAACATGCTAAGCTCCCTGGATTGGGGAAGGGTAGCATTCATCTCTATAGCTCCAGGCCATGCATTTCCCCGCTGGAGCCAGGGAAGCTGGATGGCTTGGTCCCAAGAGGTGTCCCCCGCAGTCCAAAACACTGGCTGTGGCAGACTGCGGCCAGACTGCCTCCACAGGCCTGACCCTGACCCATCCTTCTTCACTGGGTGGGGCTTCCCAGCAGGAACTCCAACTCCAGCCAGAGGCTTATGGACAGAACCTTGATCTCCAAGGGCCTGAGCCCTAGAGGGAGGGGTGGCCACAGACTCTGGACCAGCAGACTTAGCCTTTCCTCCTGGCAGCTACAGACAAGTAGGTTTCACCCCAGTGAAGCACACCCCCTCCACCAAGAGACAGTCAAGTGCTTCATTAAATGGGTCCTGTTCCCCATGCCACCCAGCTGGGTGAGACCGTCTGACAAGGGTTGTCAGACAGCCTATAGAGGAATGATCCTACTGGCATCAGGTTGGTGTTACTTGAGGTCAGAGATCCCAGAAGGAGGAGGCACCCATCTTTGCTGTTCTCCAGCCTCCTTGAGTGACATCTCCAGGCACAGTAGCAAACCAGATGAACAGGGCCTGAAGTGAACCCCCAGCAAACCATAGCAGTCCTACAGAACAGAGACCTGACCCTTGAAAGAAAAACAAAGCAATAACAGCATCGACAAAAAAAAGTCCCCATAAAAAGCCATCCAAAGCAGCAGCCTCAAAGATCAAAACTAGACAAACTCATGAAGCTGAGAAAGAATCAATGATTAAATGCTGAAAACCCAAAAGGCCAGACTGCCTCTTCTCCTCCAAATGATTGCAGTGCCTCTCTAGCAAGGATGCAGAACTGGAGGGAGTATGAGATGGATGAATTGATAGAAGTAAGTTTCAGAAGATGAGTAATAAAAAACTCTGCTGAGGTAAAGGAGCATGTTGTAACCCAATGCAAAGAACTTAAGAAACTTGATAAAAAGTTAGAGGAGCTGCTAACTATAATAACCAGTTTAGAGAGGAACATAAATAATCTGATAGAGCTGAAAAACACAGCATGAGAACTTCGTGAAGCATACACAAGTATCAGTAGCCGAATTGATTAAGCAGAAGAAAGGATATCAGAGATTGAAGATCAACTTAATGAAATAAGACATGCAGAGAAGAATAGAGAAAAAAGAATAAAAAGGAATGAACAAAGCTTCCATTAAATATGGGACTTCACAAAAAGAACAAACCTATGATTGATTAGAGTATGTGGAAGAGATGGGGATAATGGAAAGAAGGTAGAAAACACACTTCAGGATATTATCCAGGAGAACTTCCCCAACCTAGCAAGACAGGCCAACATGAAAATTCAGAAAATACAGAGAATACCACTAAGATACTGCAGGAGAAGATCAACCCATAATCATCACATAATCAACACTTAATCATCAGATTCTCCAAGGTCAAAATGAAGGAAAAACTGTTAAGGGCAGCCAGAAAGAAAGGCCAGGTAACCTACAAAGGGAAGCCCATCAGGCTAACAGCAGACCTCTCAGAAGAAACTCTACAAGCCAGAAGAGATTGGGGGCCAGTATTCAACATTCTTAAAGAAAATAATTTTCAACCCAGAATTTCATATCCAGCCAAACTAAGTTTCATTCACAAGCAAAGGAGAAACAAAATCCTTTCCAGACAAACAAATGTTGAGGGATTTTGTTACCACCAGGCCTGCCTTGCAAGAGCTCCTGAATGAAGCACTAAATATGGAAAGGAAAAACCGGTACCAACCACTGCAAAAACACACCCAAATATAAAGACCAATGACCCTCTGAAGAAACCACATCAACTAGTGTGCAAAATAACCAGACAGCATCATGATGACAGGATCAAATTCAAACATAACAATACTAACCTTATTGTTAGTTAAATTAAAAGACACAGATTGGCAAATTGGACAGAGTCAAGACCCATCAGTGTGCTGTATTCAGGAGACCCATCTCATGTGCAAAGACATGCATGGGCTCAAAATAAAGAGATGGAGGAAAATTTGCCAACAAAATGGAAACCAAAAGAAAGCAGGGGTTGCAATACTAGCCTCTGACAAAACAGACTTTAAACAACAAAGATCAAAAAAGACAAAGAAAGGCATTACATAATGGTAAAGGGAACAATTCAACAAGAAGAGCTAACTATTCTGAATATATATGCATACAATACAGGAGCACCCAGATTCATAAAACCAGTTCTTGGAAACATACAAAGAGATTTAGACTCCCACACAATAATAGTGGGAGACTTTAACACCCCACTGTCAATACTAGACAGTTCAGAGAAAAAGAAAATTAAGAAGGTTATTCAGGAATTGAACTCAGCTCTTGATCAAGTGGACCTAATAGATATCTACAGAACTCTCCACCCCAAACCAACAGACTATACATTCTTCTCAGTGTCACATGGCACTTATTTTAAAATTGACTACATAATGGGAAATAAAACACTCCTCAGCAAATGCAAAAGAACTGAAATCCTGACAAACAGTCTCTCACACCACAATGCAATCAAATTAGAACTCAGGATTAAGAAATTCACTCAAAACCACACAATTACATGGAAATTGAACAACCTGCACCTCAATGACTCCTGGGTAAATAATGAATTTAATGTAGAATCAAGAATTTCTTTGAAACCAATGAGAACAAAGAGACAATGTACCAGAATCTCTGGGACACCACTAAAGCAGTGTTAAGTGGGAAATTTACACCACTAAATGCCCACATTAGAAAGCTAAAAGATTACAAATCTACACCATAACATCACCTATTAAAAGAGCTAGAGAGGCAAGAGCAAACTAATCCAAAAACACCAGAAATAACTAAGATCAAAGCTGAACAGGAGATAGAGACATGAAAAACCCTTCAAAAAAATCAACGAATCCAGGAGCTTTAAAAAAAAATTAATAAAATGGATGGCTAGCTAGACTAATAAAGAAGAATCAAATAGACACAATAAATAAAAGATGATAAGGGGATATCACCACTGACCCCACAAAAATACAAACTACCATCAGAGAATACTCTAAACACCTCTACACAAATAAACTAGAAAATCTAGAAATGGATAAATTCCTGGACACATACACCCTCCCAAGACTAAACCAGCAAGAAGTTGAATACCTGAATAGACCAGTAACAAGTTCTGAAATTGAGGCAGTAATTAATAGCCTACCAATAAAAAAAAAAAACACAGATCCAGATGGATTCACAGCCTAATTTTACCAGAAATACAAAGAGTAGCTGGTATCATTTTTTCTAAAACTATTCCAAACAACTGAAAAAGAGGGACTAATTTTAAGAAGCCAGCATCATCCTGATACCAAAACTGGGCAAAGACAACAAAAAAAGAAAACTCCAGGCCAATATCCCTGATGAACATTGATGCCAAAATCCTCAATAAAGTACTGGCAGACTGAATCCAGCAGCACAAAAATCTTCTCCACCACAATCAAGTCAGCTTCATCCCTGGGATGCAAAGCTGGTTCAACATATGCAAATCAATAAATGTTATCCATCACATAAACAGAACCAAAAACAAGAACCACATGATTATCTCAATAGATGCAGAAAAGGCCTTTGATGAAATTCAATATCCCTTCATGTTAAAAACTCTCAATAAACTAGGTATTGATGGAACATATTTCACAATAATAAGAGCTATTTATGAAAAATCCACAGCCAATATCATATTGAATGGGTAAAAGCTGGAAGTGTTCCCTTTGAAAACCAGCACAAGACAAGGATGCCCTCTTGCACCACTCTTATTCAACATATTATTGGAAGTTTTGCCCAGGGCAATCAGGCAAGAGAAAGAAATAAAGGGTATTCAAGTAGGAAGAGAGGAATTTGAATTGTCTCTGTTTGTAGATGACATGATTTTATATTTAGAAAATCCCATCATCTCAGCCTAAAGCTCCTTACACTTATAAGCAACTTCAGCAAAGTCTCAGGATACAAAATTAATGTGCAAAAATCACAAGCCTTGCTTTACACCAACAATAGACATGCAGACGGCCAAATCATGAATGAACTCCCATTCACAATCACTACAAAGAGAATAAAATATCTAGGAATACAGCTAACAAGAGATATGAAGGACCTCTTCAAGGAGAACTACAAACCACTGCTCAAGGAAATCAGAGAGGACACAAACGAATGGAAAAACACTCCATCCTCATGGATAGGAAAAATCAATATTGTGAAAATGGCCATCCTGCCCAAAGTAATTTATAGATTCAATACTATTCCCATCACACTACCATTGACTTTCTTCAAATAATTAGAAAAAAACACTTTAAATTTCATTTAGAATCAAAGAAGACCCCATATAGCCAAGAAAATCCTAAGCAAAAAGAACGAAGCTGGAGGTATCACACTACCTGACTTCAAACTATATTACAAGGCACCAGTAAACAAAACAGCATGATTCTGGTACCAAAACAGAGATATAGACCAATGGAACAGAAAAGAGACCTCAGAAATAACACCATACATCTACAACCATCTGATCTTCAACAAACCTGACAAAAGCAATGTGGAAAGAATCTCCTCTTCATAAATGATGCTGGGAAAACTGGCTAGCCATATGCAGAAAACTGAAACTGGATCTCTTCCTTATACCTTATACAAAAATTAACTCAAGATGGAATAAAGACTTAAACGTAAAACCCAAAACTATAAAAACCCTAGAAGAAAACCCAGGCAATGTCATTCAGGACATAGGCATGGGCAAAGACTTCATGACGAAAATGCCTAAAGCAATTGCGACAAATGCCAAAACTGACAAATGAGATCTAGTTAAACTAAAGAGCTTCTGCACAGCAAAAGAAACTACCATCAGAGTAAACAGGAAGCATACAGAATGGGAGAAAATTTTTGCAATCTACCCATCTGACAAAGGGCTAATATCCAGAATCTACAAAGAACTTAAACAAATTTACAAGAAATAAATAAACAACCCCATCAAAAAATGAGCAGAAGATATGAAGAGACACTTCTCAAAAGAAGACATTTACATGGCCAACAAACATATGAAAAAGAGCTCAATATCATTGATCATTAGAGAAATGCAAATAAAAACCATAATGAGATACCATCTCATTACAGTCAGAATGGCTATTATTAAAAAGTCAGTAAATAACAGATACTGGTGTGGCTGTGGAGAAATAGGAATGCTTTTACACTGTTGATGGGAACGTAAATTAGTTCAACCACTGTGGAAGACAGTATGGGATTCCTCAAGGATCTAGAAACAGAAATACCATTTGACCTAGCAATCTCATTACTGGGTATATACCCAAAGGAATATAAATCATTCTACTATAAAGACACATGCACATGTTTGTTGACTGCAACACTATTAACAATAGAAAAGTCATGGAACCAACACAAATGCCCGTCAATGATAGACTGGATAAAGAAAATGTGGTACACATACATCATGAAATACTACAAAGCCATAAAAAGGAGTGAGATCATGTCCTTTGCAGGGACATGGATGAAACTGGAAGCCATCATCCTCAGCAAACTAACACAGGAACAGAAAACCAACCACCACATGTTATCACTCATAAGTGGGAGTTGAACAATGAGAACACATGGACACAGGAAGGTGAACAACACACAAGGGCCTGTTGGGGGTTGGGGAGCAAGGGGAGGGAACTTAGAGGATGGGTCAATAGGTGCAGCAAACCACTATGGCACACATATACCTATGTAACAAACCTGCATGTTCTGCACATGTATCCCGGAACTTAAAGTTAAAAAAAAAATTGAAGAGGAGGAAATCCTCCCTAATGCATTCTGTGTGGCCAGCATCATCCTGATACCAAAACCTGGCAAGCACACACACACACACACTCACACACACGTGCATGTGCATACACACACACACACACACACACACACAACTTCAGGTCAATATCCTCAATGAACATCAATGCAAAAATCATCAAGGAAATACTGGCAAACCAAACCTAACAGCATATCAAAAACTTGTCTACCATGATCAAATAGGCTTTATCCCTGGGATTTAAGGTTGGTTCAACACGCACAAATCAATAAATGTGATTTATCACATAAACAGAACTAAAGACAAAAAGCACATAATTATCTTAATAGTTGCAGAAAAGACTTTACATTAAATTGAACACTTCTTCATGTTAAAAACTCTTTAAAACTCATGATGAACTAGGTATTGAAGGAACATGCCTCAAAATAATAAGAGCCATACATGGAAAACCCACAGCTGATATCATACTGAATGGGCAAAACCTGGAAGCATTCCCCTTGGAAACTGGCACAAGACAAGAATGCCCTCTCTCACCACTACTATTCACATAGTATTAGAACCTAGAGAGAGCCATCAGGCAAGAGAAAAAAAATAATGGGCATCCAAACAGGAAGAGAGGAGGTCAAACTATTCCTCTTTGTAGTTGACATGATCCTATATCTAGAAAATCCCATAGTCTTGGCTCAAAAGATCCTTAACCTAATAAGCAACTTCTCCAAAGTCTCAGGATATAAAATCAATGCAAAAATCACTAGCACTCCTATACCCCAAAAAAACAGTAAAGCCAAGAGCCAAATCAGAAATGCAATCCCATTTGCAATTGCCAACAACAAAACAAAAAGAACAGCAGCAACAACAACAACAACAAGAAACACAAAAACCTTAGGAACACGTCTAAGTATGGAGATGAAAGATCTCCACAAGGAAAGCTACAAAACACTGCTAAAAGAAATCAGAGATGGTCCAAACAAATAGAAAAACATTCCATGCTCATGGATAGAAAGAATCAATATTGTGAAAATGGCTATACTGCCCAAAACTATTTATAGATTTAATGATATGCCTTTTAAACTATGAATGACATTTTTAAAGGAGTAGGCAAAACTATTTTAAAATTCATATGGAACCAAAAAAGAGCCCAAGGTAACAAAGGCAATCCTAAGCAACAAGAACAAAGCTGGAGGCATCATGCTAACCAACTTAAAACTATACTACAGGGCTATAGTAACCAAAACAGCATGATACTGGTACAAGAACAGAGACATAGACTAATGGAACACAATAGAAAAACCAGACATAAGATCACACACCTAAAACCATCAGATATCTGACAAATGAGACAAAAAATAAGCAATGGGGAAAGGATACACTATTTAATAAATGGTGCTTGGAAAACTGGCTAGCCATATGCAGAAAAATGAAACTGGCCCCCTTCTTTAGACCTTATAAAAATTTACTCAAGATGGATTAAAGACTTCACAGAACTTGGAAAAACTCTTTTAAAATTCTGATGGAACCAAAAAAGATCCCAAGTAGCCAAGGCAATCCTAAGCAGAAAGAACGAAGCTAGAGGCAGCATGCTACTCAACAACAAACTATACTACAGAGCTATGGTAATCAAAACAGCATGGTACGGGTACCAGAACAGACACATAGACCAATGTAATGGAACTGATAACCCAGGAAAAGACCACACATTGACAACTACCCAATTTTTGACGAACCTTACAAAAACAAGCAGTGAAAAAAGGATTCCCCATTCAATAAATGGTGCTGGGATAACTGGCTAGCCATATACAGAAGACTGAAACACTAGACTGCCAAGACCTGCTTGGTCTGGGAGACCCTAACCTAGTGGTGCTAGAGGAATTAAAGACACACACCCAGAAATATAGAAGTGTGAAGTGGGAAATCAGGGGTCTCACAGCCTTCAGAGCTGCGAGCCCCGAACAGAGATTTACCCACATATTTATTAACAGCAAGCCAGTCATTAGCATTTTTTCTATAGATATTAAATTAACTAAAAGTATCCCATATGGGAAATGAAGGGATGGGCTGAATTAAAGGAATAGGTTGGGCTAGTTAACTGCAGCAGGAGCATGTCCTTAAGGCACAGATCGCTCATGCTATTGTTTGTGGCTTAAGAACACCTTTAAGCTGTTTTCCACCCTGGGCAGGTCAGGTGTTCCTTGCCCTCATTCTGGTAAACCCACAACCTTCCAGAGTGGGTGTTATGGCCATCATGAACATGTCACAGTGCTGCAGAGATTTTGTTTATGGCCAATTTTAGGGCCAGTTCATGGCCATATTTTGGGGGACCTGTTCCCAACACTAGACCTCTTCCTCACACAATATACAAAAATTAAGTCAAGATAAAGACTAAAATGCAAACCCCAAAACTATAAAAACCCTGGAAGACAACCTAGGCAATACCATTAGGGACATAGGCATGAGCAAATGATGAAGATGCCAAGAGCAATTGTAACAATCAAAAATTGACAAATGGGATCTAATTAAAGAGCTTCTGTACAGCAAAAGAAACTATTATCAGAGTGAACAGAGAACCTACAGAACGGGAGAAAAATTTTGCAAATTATGCATCTGACAAAGGTCTAATATCCAGCATCTATAAGTAGCTTAAACAAATGCACAAGAAAAAACAACCCCATTAAAAATTAGGCAAAAGACATAAACAGCCACTTTTCAAAAAATGACATACATGCAGGCAACAATCACAGAAAAGAAAGCTCAGCATCACTGATCATTAGTGAAATGCAAATCAAAACCACAATGTGATACCAACAGTCAGAATGGCTACTATTAAGTCTAAAAGTAACAGATCCTGGTGAGGCTGTAGAAAAAAAGAAATGCTTACACACTGTTGGTGGGAGTGTAAATTAATTCAGCCATTATGTAAGATAGTGTGGTGATTACTCAAAGCCCTGAAAAAAGAAATACCATTCGACCCACAATCTTATTACTGGGTATACACCCAAAGGAATATAAATTTTTCTGTCATAAAGACACATGCACATGTATGTTCATTGCAGCACTATTCACAATAGCAATGACATGGAATCAACCTAAATGCCCATCAATGATAGACTGGATAAATAAAATGTGGTACATATACATCACAGAATACTATGCAGCTATAAAAAAGAAAGAGATCATGTCCATTGCAGGAACATGGATGGAGCTGGAGTCCATTATCCTTAGCAAACCAACACAAGAACAGAAAATCAAATACTGCATATTCTCACTTACAAATGGAAGCTAAATGATGAGAACACATGAACACATAGAGGTGAGCAACACATGCTGGGGCCAATTTAAGGGTTGGTGGTGGGTGGGAAGAGGGAGATGATCAGGAAAAATAACAAATGGGTACTAGGATTAATACATAGGTGACAAAATAATCTGTACAACAAACCCCCATGATTAAAGTTTAACTATATAACAAACCTGCTGTATTAGTCTGTTATCACACACTTATAGAGATGCTACACAAGACTTGATAATTTACAAAGGAAAAATGTTGACTCCCAGTTACACATACCTGGGGAGGCCTCAGGAAACTTACAACCATGGCAGAAGGGAAAGCAGGCACCTTCTTCATAAGGCAGCAAGAGAGAGAAGTGCCAGCAGGAGAAATGCCAGATACTTATAAAACGATCAGATCTTGTGAGAACTCACTCACTATCACGAGAACAGTAAGGGGGAAACTGCCCCCATGATCCGATCACCTCCCTCCATCAACACGTGGGGGATTACAGGTCCCTCCCTTACACATGGGGATTAAAATTCAAGATGAGATTTGTCTGGGGACACAGAGCCAAACCATATCATTCTGCCCCCGGCCCCTCCCAAATCTCATGTATTTTATACATTTCAAAATGAATTATGCCTTCTCAACGTACCCCAAAGTCTTAACTCATTCCAACAATAACTGAAAAGTCCAAGGCAAAGTCTCATCCAAGACAAGGCAAGTTTTCAAAACCAATCATTCCTTCCCAACAATTCCTCAAGTCTTAACTCATTTCAGCATTAACTCAAAAGTCCAAGTCCAAAGTCTCATCTGAGACAAGGCAGCCCCTTCCATCTATGACCCTGTAAAATAAAAAACAAGTTAGTTACTTCCAAGATACAATGGGAGTACAGCCATTGGATAAATGTTCCCATTCCAAAGGGAGAAAGTGGCCAAAAAAGGGGGACAGGCCCCATGCAAGTCTGAAATCCAGTGGAACAGTCATTAAATATTAAAGCTCTAAAATGCCCTCCTTTGCCTCTCACATCCAGGACATGCTGATGTAAAGGGGTGGGCTCCCATGACCTTGGGCAGCTCCTTCAAGGGCTGGCATTGAGTGCTTGCAGCTTTTCTAGGTGCACAGCGCAAGCTGTTCATGGATCTACCATTCTGGGGGCTGGAGGATGGTGGCCCTCTTCTCACAACTCCACTAGGCAGTACCCCAGGGGGCTTCTATGTTGGGGTTCCAACCCCACATTTCCCTTCTGCACTTCCCTACCAGAGGTGCTCCATGAGGGCTCCACTCCTGCAGCAAACTTTTGCCTGGACATCCAACTGTTTCCATACATCCTCTGAAATCTAGGTGGAGGTTCCCAAACCTCAATTTTTCATTTCTGTGCAACCACAGGCTCAACACCACATGGAAACCACCAAAGCTTGGGGCTTGCACCCTCTGAAGCAATGGCTGAGCTGTACCTTGGCCCATTTTAGCCATGGCTGGAGCTGAAGCAGCTGGGACACAGGGCACCATGTTCTGAGGCTACACAGAGCAGGGAGCGGGGCCCTAAGCCCAGGCCATGAAACCATTTTTCCTTCCTAGGCCTCCAGACCTCTGATAGGAGGGTTTACCACCAAGATCTCTGACGTGCCCTGGAGACATTTTCCCCCTTTCACTTGGCTACTAACATTCAGGTCGTCATTACTTTTGCAAATTTCTGCAGCAGGCTTCAATTTCTCCCCAGAAAATCAGTTTTTCATTTCTATCACATCGTCATGCTGCAAATTTTCCACAATATTTTGCTCTACTTCTCCTTTGAACATAAGTTTCAATTTCAGATCATCTCTCTCAAGTTCAAAGTTCCACAGATCTCTAGGGCAAAGGAAAATCCTTCCAGTCTCTTTGCTAAAGCATAGCAAGAGTGACCTTTACTCCAGCTCCCAAGAAGTTCCTCATCTCCATTTGAGACCTCCTCAGCCTAGACTTCATTGTTTATACCACTATCAGAATTTTGGTCAAAACCATTCAACGAGTCTTCACCAGAGATTCTAACACACTTCTCTCAGTAGTTTCTAAGATCAAGCAGACCAAAAAATAATAATTCAACAATGTTTTAAAAGATTTAACCAACAAAATGAATAAGCTAGACACAATTAAGTGTATTAATCACTGAAAAATACATATTATTTGTAAGTAAAAACAGAACATTTACAAAAATTGACCTTATGCTGTCTACAAAGAGTGTCTCTAAAATTGGTAAAGGATATGAATCAGACAGACTTTGCTCTGACCATAGTGGAATAAAGCTAGAAATAGCTCTTTAAAATGTAACTGAAAAAAATCTCTAAATCTTTGGAGGTTAACCAGAACACTGTTAAACAAACCAGGAATCAAAAAAGAAATAATAGAAATCAAACATATGTGAAATGAATTAAGATTAGAAAAAGAGCAAAATTTGTAGGATGCAGCTAAAGTTTCTTAGAAATGGAATCATAAGTTATCATTTATTGCCTTACATTGTTTTCATATATTAATAGCTATTATTTAAAAAAAGGCCATAAAATGAACACTACCAGCAGCTATCCTATTAAATTAGACAAAGGAATGCAAAACAAACTTAAGGATTAATGATAAACAAAGGCAAGAAGTAATATACATAGGAGTAGAGAGAAATAGGAACCAAAATTACAAAGAAGAGAGTCAAAGTTAAAAGATTTTTAAAAAACTAATCAAATCAATAAACCCATGGTGAAAATGATTTAAGGAATATGAGCAAAAGAAAAGATAAGCAATATCTAGAATGATAAAGGAGGTTCTAGGTCAGATATTACAAACATCACAAAGATAATAAGATAATACTATGAGGATTTTCCTGTGAAAAATACACATCAGTGTTCAGTTGAAATAAAAAAGTTACTTGAAAAAATATTTTATCAAAACTGATATAAGATGTAAAAAACACTAAATGCCCTATAACTATTAGAAAATTAGATCTAAAATTAACAGCATATCAATGAAAAAAATCCAGATCAAGACGGCTTTATCAGTTAGTTCACCAAATATTCAAGAAAAAATTATCACCAGGCTTAAATTTTTCTACACACTAGAATAAAAGGAAAAATGTCCCTGTTCATCTTATGAGGTTTGCATAACCTTGATACCAAAACCTGTCAAGCATATTAAAGAAAACCATAGGCTGATATAATAATCATAGGTGAAAAATATTTTAATGTCGAATTCAGCTATATATAAAAAGATTAACATATCATGAAGAGTTTGGGCTTATTCTAGGAAAAAGAATGGTTCAAGGTTTGAAAACAGTCACTGTAATTCACACCTCATTAACAGAATAAAGGAGAAAAACCATGATCATCTCAACTGATTAAAAAGCATTTAAGAAAATTAAATATTCATTCACACTAATTTTAAAAATAACTAATAGAAAGCTGAGAACAAAAATAGATTTCTTCATTTGTCAAAGGAGAAAGCATGCACACACAGAAACCTACAGCAAAATTATACTTGATAGAAAATGTTAAAATTTTTCCTTGAAACATCAGGAATGCTATAGTAATACCCACTAATGCTACTTGTATTAAATACTACACTGGAGGTTATGCTCAGTGTAATAAGGGAAGAAAAAAGGAAAAAAAGGTAAAAGAATAAGAGTGGAGGAAACAATACTGTTATTTGTAAATGACATAATTACATATATAAAAATATGTTGAACATTTCTGGTTTCAAGGTCAATATATCAAAAATTAGGACAGGCGCAGTGGCTCAAGCATGCATTCCCAGCACTTTGAAAGGCCAAGGTGGGAGGATCACTTGAGCCTCAGAATTTGAGACCAGCCTGGACAACATAGCAAGATCCTGTCTGTAAAAAAAAGAATTGCTTTCCTATGCCAGCAATCATTAGAAAATGAAATTTAAAAACAGATGTAAATTACAGTTGTACCAAAAATATCAAATACCTAAGATTAATCTATAAAAACATATATAAGATCTCTAACCAAAAAATAAAAACATTATTGAGAGTATTTTTTTTTTTTTTGAGACAGAGCCTCACTCTGTTGCCCAGGCTGGAGTGCAGTGGCGTGATCTTGGCTCACTGTAGCATCTGACTCCTGGGTTCAAGCGATTCTTCTGCCTCAGCCTCCCGAGTAGCTGCGACTACAGGCATATGCCACCATGCCCAGCTAATTTTTATATTTTTAGTAGAGACGGGGTTTCACCATATTGGCCAGGCTGGTCTCGAACTCCTGACCTCATGATCTGCCCGCCTTGGCCTCCCAAAGTGCTGGGGTTACAGGCATGAGCCACCGCGCCCAGCCAAGAGTAATTTTTAAAGGACTTCCACAAATGGAGAATTACTCATGTTCATCAATTAGATAAATCATTATTGTGAAGATTATGTCAGTCATTTCTCCTTAAAATGATCTATAGTTTGAATGCAATCTCAATTAGAATTTAAACAGTCATTTTGGGAGAAAAATAACAAGCTTATCTAAAGTTTACATGAAAATTACAAAGGCCAAGAATATTCAAGGTGTTCCTGAAGAACAATAAGGAATTATTTGTTCTATCAGTTTTCAATTTTTTAAAATAACAAAACAATGGAGTACATAGATTATATTAAAGAATATTCTCATAATCTGAATTACAAAATCAATAATAAAAAGAACACTTAAAATGCAACCCATAAAGGGAAAGATAGCTAAATTAAACTATTCAAGAAAAATTGTATTCATTAAAACACACCACTGAAATGAAAAGACAAGAGAGGGTGGAGAATGAACATTTTCTGTAACTATAAACAACAAAGAATTTTTGAATTTGTGGATTTCTTACCAATGAATAATAAAGACCAACATTGCAATACAAAAAAATAAGGAAGACCTACACATAGACACTCCACAAAAGAGAATATTCAAATGAACAATACATACTTGGAAAGCTCCTAAACCTTATGATTCAACATGGAACTAGAATTTCAAAATGCAATAATATTACCACTACACACCAACAATAGTGGCAATAGTAAAAATTATTGACAACACCCAATGTTTTAGAACATGTACATCAATAGAACATTTATTCTTGGGAGTATAAACTGGTACAACCACCTCAGAAAAGACATCATTATCTATGTAAGTTAAACATGATTGTCGCTTCAGGACCAAGTAATTTCCTTCCTAAGCCTATATGCAACAAAAATACATGCACGTATGTACCAAAAAACATTTGCAAGAATATGCATAGCAAAATTATTTATTCTACTTTTAAGTTAGAAACAATCCAAATATCAACAGTAGAATGGATAAATTGTGGTATATCCATGCAATGAAATGCTATCAAATAAAACCCCATAGGTACATGCAATGACACTGATGGAGCTCCAAAACGTGATGCTGAGCAAAAGATGGCAACCAAAACACAGTATGCAGTATATTACTGTTTTACATAAACTTCAAAAATAACCTATGGAAGTCATGACACTGCTTACCAGGAGGAGCTGTGTTTTAATGAGAAGGGGCATGAGGAGGGCTTCTGGGGTCAATATTCTATTCTTTATAACATCAACTCTGAAGATAGAAAAGGTTTCTCAGGGCCTGCTATATATTGAACACTGGTGTATGAATGGCCATTAGACTGTTCATTGTATAATTTATAATTTAAAGGCAAAAGAATGGGGATACTCAACAAGGTATTTAAGTTGAAGGTCCCAGGCTTGGTTGCTTTCTTATGCTGATATAATCCATTTGTGTCAGCCTTTCATCAAATTTGTAACCAAACTGCAACTATGTATGGTGATTTGGGGCATCAGAAGCTGCATCTGAACACCTGAAGTCTCTGTGATGATGCTGCAGTTAGTCCTTGATCTGCATCTTTTTTTTAAGCTAAATAAATTTGGTGCTGCATAAGCCTAATTGTGTTTTGAGAGTTTGATTGGGGATTCAAACTGACACACCCCCTCCAGAAGCCTTGTAGATTGGGAAGTTGCATGCTTATGTCTCCTTTGTGGTAATTAGCTGATTTGTGTACTTTTCTATGTGTGTTTTCACTTCAGCGTAAAAGTGTATGAAAATTAAATAGCCTTCAGGTCCCAGGCTGAACCTTCCCATTTCCATGTAGTGCTGTCTGATTACCATAAGAAAACCAGGGTAGAGGAGTAAGAGTTTATGATGCAAGATACATAGATACACACCCACTCAATATATACAGACATGTATGTCTATGTATCGCCACTGCTTAGACTAGTAGTTATTCCCAAGAGATTAACCTCAAAATGCGTAACTAAAGATTTCCACAGTTTCTGCCTTTTTCTTTTGAGAGTTTTATATCTCCTTTGTCTATAACGATACTACAAGTTAGCCATTTTTTCAGATTTTCATTATGGAACTTTTGTCAGTTGGTGGACACTGTTTCATTGCAATGAAGCATTTTCCCAATTCACAGGAGTTAGAAATTAAAAAAGAAAAGATCAAGGAGGGTGAGTTGATTAGGAGATGCAAGACAGTTGGCAAGTCCCCCCCACTGTTATTAATTAAGGCAGACCAGACTTAAGACATAAGAAAGTCCAAGCCACGCCCCTACAGATTTTTAAATTTCTACCTGACACAGACATGGTTGCCATAACAAGTAATAACACTGATTACAAAATCTACAAATGTCAATAAGTCTAGACAATGATGACAGTTTTATCCATTTCTTGTCTTGCCTAAGCAAGTACAAGTCACCTAAGGTCAGCTTTGTTCCTAGCAAGCATTGAATAAATTGTAACAAAATAAGTAAAATGAATGAAAATGGGCTATGTTTATTTATTTTTAACTTATTTAATTCTGGAACATCAAGAATTCTGTCAGGATGAACAAATGCTTAAGATAACACTTGTAAACTGGGACTGTCCTGTCTAGCCAGAATGTATGGTCAGTCTACACCCGACCCATGTAATTTTTATATAGTATCTCTTTTACTTCCAAAGTGTTCCAGAGTGAACAGAAGTTTAGCTGGTTATTCTATTCAAAGAAATGCTTTCCCATCACTTAGCTGTAACTACAATAATATCATGTAAAAAGCAACCATAATTTGTCAGTGGCATAGAATAAGTATTTGTTTAGCTCACAAGCATGTGTATTGGTTTGTAGGTAGCTAATTTAAGCTGGAGTGACTCAACTGCATCTCTTTCTCATCCTCCTTCTTAGACTCAGTGGTCTAACATGGGCTGTTTCTTATGCTGATGGCAGAGAGCAAGACCAAATGCACAACACTCCCCAAGCTTTTGATCACGTCTCACCCACTAATGCTCTGTTGACTAAAGCAAACCACATGGGACTTTCAAGTTAAGAGGCAGAAAAATACAGCACACCTTTTTGTGGAAGGAACCTGCAGTCATATGGAAAAGAACCTGAACCCAGGGAAGATGCAATCTACCACTGCACTTCATAATTGCAAACAATTACCACCGTGTCTGAGAGGTCTATGAATGAGACCATCCTCACTGCAAGCTGGTAAGATGATTTCACTTGTCACTTCATACTCCAGTGTCTTCCGTAGATCCACGTGAGAGGAATTTTATCACAAGCTGAAGCTATCTGGCTCTTAAAAAGCAGTTAAGCCCAATAGATAACAAGTAGATTCCCAACAGATAAATAATGGAACATTGTGTGATGTTTTCCTCTGAGAACCCTGTCTCAAATGCTGTCCACTGACGACTCACGAGTGCACCTGAGACGTCCTTGAACTAAGTGCAAGCCAATTTTTCATCTGATGACTGTTACAGAACACTCACTCTCCACCTTGCCCCTCAGTGGACAGAAACAAAGGCAGAAGCCACAGAGCACAGCCTGGGGTACAGAAAGAAACACTCTGTCTTATAAACTCAACTAAACAGAACTGGACAGTTAGCAAACTTCTCTCAAGCTTTAAGAATTATGCTCCTTTGATAACTCTGAGCAAAACCCAATATTCACCTAAATGACATGTACCAGAGATCAGCAACATGCCATCAGGACCCTGTACTCTTCATTCCCGATGTAAGGAGCTGGATTTATATGGTATTCCTATGCTCACAGGCTGTATGATTCTTCCTTTGCCTTTCAAGGTAGAAACCGCGTGGCAGAGAGGAGCCTCTCTAGAAATGACTATCATCTTTTGCTCCTCTTCTTATTTCTTATCCATGGGAAAGGTGAAAAGATGAATGTTTACATCTAAGAAGGTATCACTTTTCAAGGCTCTGGTACATTAGACAAGTACATACTGGGCCTCATAGCCGATCACTGTACTTTAACAGGCAGAAATAACTATCCAGAAATCACCAGGTCAAATCAGATGGAATAATTGGAGCAAGCAGATGAGTAATCAAGTTAAGTTCTACCATCAGGTTGAATGAGACATGAGCCCACTGGGTTGTGTGTCCGTTTCCTCATCTGTCCTAGATTATATTAGAGTCTTCATGACTCCTTTCAATAATTTCTGAATTTATGAAGTCAATAACAATAAATTCACAATGCACTGTCAAATGTGAATGCCCTAGTTTCACTGGGAAATAAATACTCAGTTTCCATGCAATCTTGGACAAGGAGAATGGTACTAATACTTCTTAGAATATTTTCTTCCTTCTTAGCATCTTCCTATTAATTTCCTAAAGCATACTTACCACTCCCTGATTATGAACTTCTTTTCTGTCACTAAGGTGAAAATAGTAGCTCATCTTACACACCGCCTTTATGGAGCATGGAGAATGTAAAAGAATGAATGAATAAATGAGCAACATTATCTCAGTGCCATGACAGAAACAAGAATATTGCACCAGACATCCTCCATCCTCTACTTTAACATTAATTTATTCAAACATTTATGGAGCTAGGCATTCAGTACAAGTTTCAGAGAATGCAAAGATGAATACAGAAAAGAGAAATACTTGTTTCAAACAGTTCTGAATCTAATAGGCAGATAAATTCACAAAAAAGACCATTCAGCTATAGTAGTGTCATACATGTTGCAGTAAAGATTCATTCAAAGGTCATAAAGACCCAAAGAATGGAAGACCTAACTGTAAATAACTTTTTGAACAATAATTAACACTCCTATATTGGGTAATGTGTTACAAAATCATTGATGTCAATTATTTGATTTTCCAAAGTCTTGTGATGAAGATATGCATGCTTTCATTAACATCCTCCTTTTGTAGAAAAACAAAGGCTGAGAGATATTTAATATCTCACTTTTAGATGTTATTGGGATTATACAGATGATATGCTATAAAAAATCCATAGAGACCTTCTTAACCTTTAACCCAGCAATTCCACTCCTAGGAATTCAGCCTACCTGGCCTCCTGAGTATATAGTATAATATCCTGGGTCAAGAGTATCAAAGATTAGAATGAAATTTCTAATGATCAGACTGATGACATATAAACGTGGAAATATCCTTGATTGCCTAAAAACTACAATCAGTTATCTCAATTCTGTTAACATATTAAACTTCCTGTAGACCAAAACAGGGTAGATTATGTGTAATACAAATATTTTCTAACAAAGATAAACATAGGAATGACTCCTTGTCATTAAATGATTGTGCTACTAAAAATAATGAACATAAAATGTACTTATAAAAATATGTATTCCCTAACAGCCATTTTAATCACTTATTATACTCAATTACAAACAAAAATTAATATTTTACATAACACTGTTTCCCAACCTGCATATATATTTTTCCCAACTTGTATTTATGTATGTTATTTTTCAGATCCTTGGAAACTCATCTTCCACATTATCACGAGGAGCAATCACTTTGATTATTGATCTTTTCCCATAAAATCATATTTATTTCCTTCTAGATTATACTCCTCACTTTCTTACTCCAGATTTTAATCATAATTTCTAAAATCTTTGAGAGAAAAATCACAACATTTGAAGGGAAGAAAGAAAAATATTATCTCCCTCACCTAAATTATATCATGCTAAGAAAACTACAAAAATTTTAAACACATTCATGTTCAATGCCACTGCTTTAAGCATAACCTACAATAAAAGAAACATTGTGATATGCAGTGCTGTGCTCTGCTTTAAGTAAATCTGGCAGATATAAATTAATAGTTTGCATTACAACAAAATTCTCTACTCTCAGTGAAAACTTCCTTATTTCACTGAAATGTTGGTACTCTGGATAATTAAGCACCAGACAAAAAAGGGGAGGAATGGGAAGATAAAAGCCGTAGTTTAATTAATTAGTAAAAAAGACAAATATTCTTTAAAATTACACTGTAAGTCAATAATACCAAATACACACATGCACACAGAAAAAACGTGCTTTACCTCAAAATTTCAAACTTTTATCTGTTACATAAAATAAATTATAACTTTGTAAATATGTTAGTATTATTTTTCAGCAATTTCACAGAATTATTAATAATTTTAATTGAGTGCTTATTTTCTGCAATCTATAGTACCAAGTATTTTATGTATCATCTAATTTTCACAATTCTTACTATAACAGAAGAGGAGATAATCACAAGTTAGTTGATATGTCCAAGATTATATAGACAACAAGAAAAGGAGTGAGGATTTCAAGCCAGCTTTAACTAATTCCAAGTAGTGTGTCATTTTCACCACAACGAACAACTCCTATGTATGCAGGTACTGTATACAAGTGTCTGTGTGTGTTTTATGTGTTTTTCCTTTATTTCTTTTATCAGAAGCTACAATTTTAGACTCGTGATTATTTAATTAACATCTGTTATGTTTCTATTGGATAAAAGGGGCAGGAATATTTTGCTTACTATTGTCTCCACCATCTAGGAAATGAGCACATAGCACATAGTAAGTGCTCAATAAGTATTCTTTCATGATTTGTTCAAAAGATGCAGGCTGGTAATCTTTTTTTTTTTTTTTTTTTTTAACACACTCTCACACTGTCTTTCAGGCTAGAGTGCAGTGGTGTGATCAGGGCTTATTGCAGTTTCAGCCTCAACTTCCCAAGACCCAGGTGATCCTCTCACCTGAGCACCCACGTCCCCTTGGTGAGCCACCTCGCCCAGCCATAGGCCAGTATTCTATGAACTATATTATGATCCTGCTGTTGGAATACCACTAAGGATTTAACACCTTACAAAACTGCTAATTTACCTTCAAAAGGACCCAAAAGATGCAAGAACAATGACAAAATAAATTACCACCATCATGCATTAGAGAGAGAATTTGACTGGTTTCAGAGGAACTGCATGAGAAAACACAATTCCAGTACTTTTGTCATTTTAAGAAATAATATATTGATTTCAGAGTAAGCAAATTACTCCTCAAATTTCTAGACTGGAGAATTACATTCACTAGACATATTAAAAGCTGGAAAATTGGAGTTTACAAGTTCAATGTGTCAGTTTCCCTGATGCATGTCCCCCTTTGGCATAACATAGCATTAGCTTCATACTTTTTTCTAGTCAGATTGGAAAGAAAAATGATCTTTTATTTAGCCATTAAATATAATGTCCACTGTCAGAGCAAGGGAAGCAACAAATGGGCACATGATTAAGTACTGGCAGCCCTTTTAACTCTGAAAGCCTCTTTCCAGGGGCTCACATGGCCATAACTCTCCCAGTCTGGAACCACTTTGGCAATGATGATTTTTAAAGAAGGGTTATTAATAATTCCTCAACTTTTGATAGTTTACCTCTTTGAAAAACCGTGTGTAAACTTACTGGCCCTGACATAGTGAATAGCATTTTCGAAACTATCTGGCAATGCTCTCTGGCAAGCACAAATGAACATCTCTAGGAAAGTGATTTGCATTCTGCTTACAGAGGTACTGGCTGATGGCGATAATTCTGTAGAAAACTTATTTTCACTAAGATACGACTATATTATATTCAATAATACTGTATTTATTACTTTAATTCCTCCAACCATCCTGGCAGACAGATAGAATAGGATCCTCTTTTACAGGTGAGGAAACAATGATTCAGAGAAGTGAAATAAATTTTCCAGGACACAGAGCTATGTAGCAGGAGAACCCATATTCAAACCAGAAAGCCTAGTTCTTTCCATGATTCTGCCTACTCACTCTTCTGAATTGGGTTTGCAAACAGTATTATCCTCCCATCACACAGTGCCCTTTGCTGTTGTCACTTTTGTAGAAAGTTATATTTTCTCAGACTCCAGTCTGCCAGGCTGGAAGAATGTAAGCTGCTTTTACAGGGCACTTGTCAGGGCCTTTTTTCCATAAAAATCTTTATAGGGAGCATGAAGCTCAGCAAACACGTTTACCACATACTGTAGACACACGTGGTCCAATTGTGATTCTTTGGAAAGCTCTAACAGGATGCGTTAGTCCGTTTTCACATTGCTCTAAAGAAATACCCGAGATTGGGTAATTTATAAGGGAAAGAAGCTTAACTGGCTCATAGTTCCACGTGGCTCAGGAGGCCACAGGAAACTTACAATCATGGTGGAAAATGAAGCAGGCACATCTTACATGGCGGCAGGTGAGAGAGAGCATGTGAAAGTGCAGGAAAAACTACACTTTATAAAACCGTCAGATCTGGTGAGAATTCACTATCACTTGAAAAGTATGGAGATGGCCCCCATGTTCCAGTCACTTCCCTCCCTCAACATGTGGGGATTATAATTCAAGATGAGATTTGGGTGAGGACACAGAGCCAAACCATATCACAGGAATAACTGCAGTCTTAATTAGAAAAGAGGATCAGTTTGGGTCAATTGTGACAGTACTGTTCATAATTGTAAAAAATAAAAAATAAAACCAAACAGATGTCCATCAATAGTAGAATGAACAAATTATTTCAAATGCTTCATTTAATTGAATATAATAGAGGAATCTATATGAAATACATCTATTGCACTAAAATATACCAATGGCCTTAATGTATGATAATGCTAGGAAATAGACCAAAATGCCACTGGGGTACCCAGATATTTGGTTAAACGTTATTTTGTATCTGTCTGTAAGGGTGTTTTTGGATGAAATTAACATTTGAATAGTGTCTGTGTTGCCACGAAGAAGTACCCAAGGGGCTGGGTATTTTGTAAAGAAAAGAGGTTTATTTGGGTCACAGTTCTGAAGGCTGTACAAGAAGCATAGTGCCAGCATCTGCATCTGGTGAGGGCCTGGGAAGATTACACTCATGGCAGAAGAAGAAGGGGAGCCAACGCATTACATGATGACAGAAAGAGCAAAACACAGAGGGAGGAGGTGCCAGGCTTCTCTAAACAACCAGATCTCATGTGAACTCAGAGTGAGAATTCACTCATTACCACAAGGACAGCACCAAGCCATTCATGAGGTATCTGCCCCCATGACCCAAGCACCTCCTATTAGGCCCACTTCCAACAGTGGAAGTCACATTTCAACATGAAATTTGGAGAATACAAAACATCCAAACCATATTAAATAGGTATACTGACTAAAGCAGACTACCCTCCCTAGTGGAGTCACCACACTGTCTTCCACAATGGTTGAACTAATTTACATTCCCGCCAACAGTGTAAAAGTGTTCCTATTTCTCCACATCCTCTCCAGCATCTGTTGTTTCTGGACTTTTTAATGATTGCCATTCTAACTGGCATGAGATTGTATCTCATTGTGGTTTTGATTTGCATTTCTCTAATGACCAGTGATGTATGAGCTTTTTTTCATGTTTGTTGGTTGCATAAATGTCTTCTTTTGAGAAGTGTCTGTTCATATCATTCACCCACTTTTTGATGGGGTTGTTTATTTTTTTCTTGTAAATTTGTTTAAGTTCTTTGTAGATTCTGGATATTAGCCCTTTGTCAGATGGATAGAATGCAAAAATTTTCTCCCACTCTCTAGGTTGCCTGCCCAGGACCAGATGGACTCATAGCCGAATTTTATCAGAGGTACGAGGTGGAGCTGATGCCATTCCTTCTGAAACTATTCCAAACAATAGAAAAAGAGGAACTGCTCCCTAACTCATTTTATGAGGCCAGCATCATGCTGATATCAAAACCTGGCAGAGACACAACAATAAAAGAAAATTTCAGGCCAATAACCCTGATGAACATTGATGCGAAAATCCTAAATAAAATACTGGCAAACCGAATCCAGCAGCACAGCAAAAAGGTTATCCACCATGATCAAGTGGGCTTCATCCCTGGGATGCAAGGCTGGTTCAACATACGCAAATCAATAAACGTAATCCATCACATAAACAGAACCAATGACCGTTGGTTATCAATAATTATCTCAATGGATGCAGAAAAGGAATTCAATAAAATTCAACACCTCTTCATGCTAAAAACTCTCAATAAACTAGGTATTGATGGAATGTATATCAAAATAATAAGAACTATTTATGACAAACCCAAAGCCAATATCATACCAAATGGGTAAAAGCTGGAAGCATTCCCTTTGAAAACCAGCATAAGACAAGGATGCCCTCTT
The DNA here is from genome assembly GCF_029289425.2 of Pan paniscus. Classification (NCBI taxonomy): domain Eukaryota; kingdom Metazoa; phylum Chordata; class Mammalia; order Primates; family Hominidae; genus Pan; species Pan paniscus. Next base: position 109,831,127 of record NC_073253.2, read on the forward strand.
CCACCACTCCTATTCAACATAGTATTGGAAGTTCTGGCCAGGGCAATCAGGCAAGAGAAAGCAATAAAAGGTATTCAAATAGGAAGAAAGTAAGTCATATTGTCTCTGTTTGCAGATGGCATGATTGTATATTTAGAAAACCCCATGGTCTCACACCAAAATCTCCTTAAGCTGATAAGCAACTTCAGCAAAGTCTCAGGATGCAAAATCAATGTGCAAAAATCACAATCATTCCTGTACACCAATAATAGACAAACAGTCAAATCGAGTGAACTCCCATTCACAATTGCCACAAAGAAGATAAAATACCTAGGAATACAACTTACAAGGGATGTGAAGGACCTCTTCAATGAGAACTACAAACCACTGCTCAAGGCAATAAGAGACGACACAAACAAATGGAAAAACATTCCACGCTCATGGATTGGAAAAATCAATATCATGAAAATGGTGGTACTGCCCAAAGTAATGTATAGATTCAATGCTATCCCCCTCAAGCTACCATTGTCTTTCTTCACAAACTAGAAAAAACTACTTTAAATTTCATATGGAACCAAAAAAGAGCCCACATTGCTAAGTCAATCCTAAGCCAAAAGAACAAAGCTGGATGCATGACACTACCTGACTTCAAACTATACTACAAGGCTACAGTAACCAAAACAGCATGGTACTGGTACCAAAACAGATATATAGACCAATGGAACAGAACAGAGGCCTCAGAAGTAATGCCACACATGTACCGCTATCTGATCTTTGACAAACCTGACAAAAACAAGTAATGGGGAAAGGATTCCCTAGTTAATAAATGGTGTTGGGAAAACTGGCTAGCCACATGCAGAAAACTGAAACTGGACCACTTCCTTACACCTCATACAAAAATTAACTCAAGATGGATTAAAGACTAAAACCATAAAAACCCTAGAAGAAAACCTAGGCAATACCATTCAGGACAGAGGCATGGGCAAAGACTTCATGACTAAAACACCATAAGCAATGGCAATAAAAGCCAAATTGACAAATGGGATCTAATTAAACTAAAGAACTTCTGCACAGCAAAAGATTATGGCCATTCTTGCAGGAGTGAGGGAGTACTGCATTGTGGTTTTGATTTGCATTTCCCTGATCATTAGCGATGTTGAGCATTTTTTCACATGTTTGTTGGCCATTTGTATATCTTCTTTGGAGAATTGTCTATTCATGTCCTTAGCCCACTTTTTGAAGGGATTGTTTGGTTTTTTTTCTTACTGCCTTGTTTGAGTTTGTTGTAGTTTCCGGATATTAGTCCTTTGTCAGGTGTATAGAGTGTGAAGATTTCTCCCAATCTTGTGGGTTGTCTGTTTACTCTGCTGAGTCTATTCCTTTTTCTATGCAAAAGCTCTTTAGATTAATTAAGTCCCAACTAGTTATCTTTGTTTTTATTGCATTTGCGTTCACACAACAAAATTGTCCAATGATGCATTTATCTGAATATATCCCTGTCACTAAGCAGTGAATGACTGAATATATAAAATGGCTTTGATACTGTTTTTCCCTAGTTCATATGAAAATAAAATTCTAGTATAATTAAAACTAAGAATTTCTTCACACCCAGTGTTGTGATAGAGTTCACTTCCAGAGGATTAACCACCAGAAATATACCCAGTGAATTCCTTAGCATGAGACCACCTACTTGCTAATAATGTATTTAGATGTCATACAAAATATTTTGGAATCAGGTGTAACATTTACTATTTTGTAATTAATTTACTAAATTTTATGAAGCTGAATTTTATTTTTGTATAAATTTATGGAGTAGAAGTGGAATTTTATTACATGCATAGATTTCCTAGTGGTGAAGTCAGGGGTTTTAGTGAATCCATCACCTAAATAACGTACATAGTACCCTTTAAGTAAATTCTCATCATCCAGCCCCCTCCCACACTTTCACCCTTCCAAGTCTCCATAGTCTATCATTCCACACTCTATGTATTTGCATACACATTTAGCTTCCACTTATGAGTGAGAACATACAATATTTGTCTTTCTGTATCTGGCTTGTTTCACTGAAGATAATAGCCTCCAGTTCCATCCATGTTGCTGTGAAAGACTTAATTTCATTCTTTTTTATGGCTGAATAGTATCCTGTTGTGTATATATACCACATTTTCTTTATTCAAGCATCCAGTGATAGACACATGTTGATTTCGTATCTTTGCTATTGTGAAAAGTGCTGTGATAACATGTAAGTGCAGATATCTATGTAAAATAATAATTTATTTTCCTTAGAGTAGATACCCAGTAGGGAAATTGCTGGATCAAATGGTAGTTCTATTTTTAGTTCTTTGAGGAATCTCCATACTGTGTTCCACAGAAGTTGGACTAATTTACATTCTCACCAACAGTGTATGAGTGCCCTTATCTCTGCATCCTCGCCAACATCTGTTATTTATGTTTTTATAATAGCCATTCTCACTGGGATGATACTCAATGTGGTTTTAATTTGCCTCAGAGGATTAGTGATGTTAAGCAATTTTTTTCATATAACTGTTAGTCATTTGTATGTCTTCTTTTGAAAACTGTCTATTCATATATTTTGCCCACTTTTTAGTGGTGTTATTTGGGGTTATTTTGTTGAGTTCTTTGAATTATTTGTATATTCTGGATATTAGACCCTTGCCAGGGGCATAGTTTGCAAATATCTTCTCCCATTCTGCAGGCTGTCCGTTCGCTCTGTTATTTCCTTTGCTGTACAGGAGCTTTTTAGTTTAATTAAGTCCCATCTGTCTATTTTTGTTTTTGTTACTTGTGCTTTTGAGGTCTTAGCCATGAATTATTTGCCTAGCCCAATGTCCAGAAGAGTTCTTTCCCTAGGTTTTCTCCCAGTAATTTTATAGTTTCAGGTCTTACATTTAAGTCTTTAATCCATCTTGAGATGATTTTCATATATGATGAAGGATGGCAGTTCAATTTTATTCTTCTGTATATGGCAATCCAATTTTCCCAGCACCACCATTTATTAAAGAAACTGTCCTTTCCTCAGTTTATGTTCTTGTCAATTTTGTCAAAGATCAGTTTGCTGTAGATAGGTGGATTTATTTTGGGGTTTGCTATTCTTCCATTGTTCTATGTGTCTATTTTTATATCAGTACCATGCTGTTTTGGTTATTACAGCTTTCTAGTATAATTTGACATCAGCTAACGTGATACCTCTGGCTTTGTTCTTTTTGCTTAGGATTCCTTTGGCTAATCGGGTTCTTTTATGGTTCCATATGAATTTTAGAATAGTTGTTTCTAATTCTGTGAAAAATGACATTAGTATTTTAATAGAGATAGCACTCAATCTTTACATTGCTTTGGGTAGTATTATCCTTTTTATGATATTAATTCTTCTAATCCATGGGCATGGGATTTTTTTTTTACATTTGTGCCCTGTTCAATTTCTTTCATCAGTGTTTTGCAGTTTTCCTTGTAGGCAATGTTCACCTTGTTGGTTAAATATATTCCTAGATATTTTTTGTAGCTATTGTAAATAAGATTGCCTCCCTGATTTCATTCTCAGCTAGACTGTTATTGGTCTATGGAAATGCTACTGATTTTTATACATTGATTTGTATCCTGAAACTTTACTGAATTCATTTATCAAATTTAAGAGTTTTTTGGTGGAGTCTTTAGGTTTTATAGATATAAGATCATATCCTCAGTGAACAGGGATGTATGTTTTTCCCAGATATTCAACTTCAGAGCTTCTTACAGGCTAAAAACTGTGTAAGCATATAAAGAAAGGATATTTATTGAATCACTGTTCATAGTGGTGAACAATCTGAATAGTCAATAACAAGTAAATGGTTACATAAATTATGATATATTTATTCTGCAGAATATAATGCAGACAGAAAAAGAACAAATTAGATGTATATTCACTCTCTAGAGGGCTATTTTATATGAATAAATGAAGAATGCAGCTGCAGAAAAACATATACATTAAAAATCATTTTTTATAAACAATCCTATATCTGGATTTAAGCTTAAATGAGTAAAATTAGTCGTACAAAGTACACACTGGATTACCTTGAGGATGTCAAACAGAAGTTTATTTAATTCTTTATACATTTTTTCTATCATTTTATATTATAAATAACCATGTTTTTTTGTACTTAAAAAAATTGTCATGAAACATAATTATCTTTCCAAGAACAAGAAATAGCATAGTTATTACTTCAGGGTATGCCATTTTACCTTTTTATTTGCTTAAAAATTTTTTTTAATGAATAAAGTTTTTATACTAATCATATGCACACACCTATTTAGTATTTAATGTGTAATTTTTAAACACATTGATTTTATCAAATGCCACCGTTTATAGGTGTACAACAAAAGGTGATAGAACTTTTGAACAAATGTAGGTTTATACTCAAATTCATGACCCAATTTAGAAAGAGAGCCAACATACTGCCCATGAGTTCACTTCATCAAAGCTTCTGTTGTTAACTCTTAATCAATCTTGTTGAAACTAATTAAAACAGCACTAGCTTTAATTGGTCTAAGGGGACCATAATTGATGTTCTAACAACCCAGCATTTTAAGACAGAAACTCAAGGCCAACCTGGATCAGTTTTTAACAGAAGCCAGTTCAAGTTATGGCGTTTGTTGTAGATGGGTTGTTGCTCTGGGAATGTGATAAATATGAAGAAAAAAGGCAAAGCTTGAGATGATGTAACATTATTAGCCACACTCAGAAGTGCAGAAAACTATAAATGGATCTGTGCACTTATAGCCACTTGGAGAAATAAGTATTCAGAAGGAGAACATGTTTGATAGATTTGGAATGCTACAGAAAAAAGCATACCTTCATTTGATTTTAAAACCACACACTCTACTTTAAAGTTCATATGGAACCAAAAAAGAGCCCACATTGCCAAGTCAATCCTAAGCCAAAAGAACAAAGCTGGAGGCATCAAGCTACCTGACTTAAAACTATACTACAAGTCTACAGTAACCAAAACAGCATGGTACTGGTACCAAAACAGAGATATAGACCAATGGAACAGAGCAGAGGCCTCAGAAATAATGCCACATATCTACAACCATCTGTTCTTTCACAAACCTGAGAAAAACAAGAAATGGGGAAAAGATTCCCTATTTAATAAATGGTGTTGTGAAAACTGGCTAGCCATATGTAGAAAGCTGAAACTGGATCCCTTCCTTACCCCTTATACAAAAATTAATTCAAGATGGATCAAAGACTTAAATGTTAGACCTAAAACCATAAAAACCCTAGAAGAAAACCTAGGCATTACCATTCAGGACATAGGCATGGGCAAGGACTTCATGTCTAAAACACCAAAAGCAATGGCAACAAAAGCCAAAATTGACAAATGGGATCTAATTAAACTAAAGAGCTTCTGCACAGCAAAACAAAGTGCCATCAGTGAACAGGCAACCTACAGAATGGGAGAAAATTTTTGCAATCTACTCATCTGACAAAGGGCTAATATCCGGAATCTACAATGAACTCCAACAAATTTACAAGAAAAAAACAAACGACCCCATCAACAAGTGGGCGAAGGATATGAACAGACACTTCTCAAAAGAAGACATTTATGCAGCCAAAAGACACATGAAAAAATGCTCATCATCACTGGTCATCAGAGAACAGCAAATCAAAACCACAATGAGATACCATCTCACACCAGTTAGAATGGCAATCATTAAAAAGTCAGGAAACAAGTGCTGGAGAGGATGTGGAGAAATAAGAACACTTTTACACTGTTGGTGGAACTGTAAACTAGTTCAACCATCGTAGAAGTCAATGTGGCAATTCCTCAGGGATCTAGAACTAGAAATACCATTTGACCCAGCAATCCCATTACTGGGTATATACCCAAAGGATCATAAAACATGCTGCTATAAAGACACATGCACACGTTATGTTTATTGCGGCACTATTCACAATAGCAAAGACTTGGAACCAACCCAAATGTCCAACAATGACAGACTGGATTAAGAAAATGTGGCACATATACACCATGGAAGACTATGCAGCCATAAAAAAGGATGAGTTCATGTCCTTTGTAGGGACATGGATGAAGCTGGAAACCATCATTCTCAGCAAACTATTGCAAGGACAAAAAACCAAACACTGCATGTTCTCACTCATAGGTGGGAACTGAACAATGAGATTACATGGACACAGGAAGGGGAACATCACACACCGGGGCCTGTTGCAGGGTGGCAGGAGGGGGAGGGATAGCATTAGGAGACATACTTAATGTTAAATGATGAGTTAATGGGTGCAGCACACCAACATGGCACATGTATACATATGTAACTAACCTGCATGTTGTGCACATGTACCCTAAAACTTAAAGTATAGTAATAAAAAAAAGAAAACCTCATATTGAGAGCACAATATGTTCATTCATCTATTTATCCTACAAACATTTTTTAGAATTTAATTTTCATTGCCAAGCTCTGTACTGTCTCTAAGGACAAAGCAATAAAGAAGATTAACCCTGTCACCAGCCCTAATGCTGACATTTTAAGAAACAGAAATTACCTCCCCTCCCTCAAGCTGTTTTACTGCCACCCACCTGAAAAGTGTTGTGAAAAATACACAAATCTAAGATAACTACAAATGTGAATGGTTACCCTGGAGTTCTGCAGTGCCTAAAGATCACAAAATCCTAGGGACCATGATATAATTTTGCTGTGTCTCCACTCAAATCTCATCTTAAATTGTAGTTCCCAGAATCCCAATGTGTTGTGTGAGGGACCTGGTGGGAGGTCCCCCATGGGGGCGGTTACCTACATGCTGTTCCCATGATAATGAGTGAGTGCTCACAAGATCTGCAAGATCTGATGGTTTATAAGGGGCTTTTCCCCAACCTCGCTCTGCACTTCTCCTTGCTGCCACCATGTGAAGAAGGTCACGTTTGCTTCCCCTTCCACCATGGTTATAAGTTGCCTGAGGCCTCCCTAGCCCTGTAGAACTGTGAGTCAATTAAAGCTCTTTCCTTTATAAATTACCCAGTCTTGGGTATGTCCTTATAGCAGCATGAGAACAAACTAATACAGACTGGGAATACAGAGATAGTAAACATATCGGATCATTTCAATATCACTATATTATCTAAGTCAGAGGTATGTATCAGGGACTAGGGTGCCCAAAGGAGGGCCTGGTTAGAAAGTTTGACAAATGTTTTCTTGAAGAGATGACGGCCAAACCATGTCTGGGCCAACTTTTTCAGGTGTGATATGCTTTTATCTGAATGTGAAGAAAAGGTGGATCTTTGATAGATCCTGACCAAGGCAGTGAAAGATCCTTGTAGTGGGTCTTTAGGTAGATAAATGAGAGAGAGAGTTACCATCAAATCACCAAGATGTTATTTTCTCCAGTTTAAAGAAAAAGACTCAGCCACTTCTTCCTCTCTGTTCTCTTTCATAGCGATTCTCAGCTCTTTGGAGGCTACCTCGTGAAGACTCCCCTGATCTAAATTATTAAGACCATCTTCTTTGGGAATGACGAGAGAAGAGGAAGAAGAAAGCAGTGTGCAAAGAATGAGAATTCTATGTGCCTCCAAAGAGAAAAAACTGCAACTAAACATCAGCATTATGCAAATGACCTCTATTCTTAAAAGTTGGCTGAAAATGAGGAAATCCATTGCATTCACAGAGATATTCTGTGGGAGCAAAAAGGGAGAGAACAACAGTACTACTTTAAAAAGAAATGTACTATGTAATTTTCCCTAGCATTATCCAAATCAAACATTTTTGAAGCACCAAGCCTCTATCCACAGCTCAGAAACTGAAAAAAATATATTACATTTTTCTTATACAGGCATACCTTGGATATATTGGAAGGTAAGTTGCAGATTATGGCAGTTATGCAAAATACCCTATTAAGCAAGTCATACCATAATTTTTGGTTTACCAGTGCATATAAAAGTTATGTTTATATTGTAGTCTTTTCAGTGTGCAATAGAATTATGTCTCAAAAAATGCACACAACTTAAAAATTCCTTGTTGCTAAAAAATTCTAACAATCATCTGAGCCTTCAAAGAGTCATCATCTTTCTGCTGGTAGAGGGCCTTGCTTCAGTGTCGATGGCTACTGCCTAATCAGGGTGATGTTTGCTGAAGTTTGGGATGGCTGTGGCAATTTAGTAAAGTAAGACAATAAAGTCAGCATCTTCAGTTACTCTTCCTTTTACAAAAAAATTTCTCTGTAGCATGTGATGCTGTTTGATAGCATTTACTCACAACAAAACCTCTTTCAAAATTGGAGTCCTCTTAAAAATTGTCCTTGCTTTATTAACTAAACTTATGTAATATTCTAAGTCCTTTGTTGTCATTTTGACAATGTTCACAGTATCTTCAGCAAGAGTGGAGTCCACCTCGTGAAACCGTTTTCTATTTTCATGCATAAGAAACAACCGTTCATCAGTTCAAGTTTTACCATGAGATTGCAGCAATTCAATCACATCTTCAGAACCCACTTTTAATTCTAGTTCTCTTGCTATTTCTATCACATCTGCAGTTACTTCCTTAACTCAAGTTGCTAGAAAATAATGCAGCTAGTGACTTTACATTGAACCCTTCAAAGTAAGGGGTTGGAATCCATTTCTTCCACACTCCTGTTAAGGTTGCTATTTTGACCTCCTCCCATGAGTTATGAATATTCTTAATGTCATTTAGAATGATGAATCCTTTCCAGGAGGTTTTTAATTTCCATTAAAGGAATTGTTGTCTATATCTATGGCAACTATAGTCTTACAAAATGTGTTTTTCAAATAATAAGACTTGAAAATCAAAATTACTCCTTGATCCATGGGCTGCGGAATGGATATTGTGTTATTAGCCATGAAAACAACATTAATCTCCTTGTGCACCTCCATCAGAGCTCTTGAGTGAACAGGTGCATTGTCAACGCACAGTAATATTTTGAAAGGAATCTCTTTCTCTGAGCAGTAGGTCTCAACAGTGGACTTAAAATGTTCAATAACCATACTATAAACAGATGAGTTGTCATCTAGGCTTTGTAGTTCCACTTATAAAGCACAGGCAGAGACCATATAGCATTATTCTTAAGGGCTCTAGGATTTTTGGTCAATGAGCATTGGCTTCAACTTAAAGTCATCAGCTGCATTAGACGCTAACAAGAGAGTCAGCCTGTCCTTTGAAGCTTCTAAGTCAGGCATTGACTTCCCCTTTCTAGCTGTGAAAGTCTTAGATGATCATCTTCCAATATAAGGTTGTTTCTTCTCCAGTGAAAATCTACTATTTAGCATGGCCACCTTCATCAATAATTTTAGCTAGATCTTCTACATAACTTGCTACAGCTTCTATATTAGAACTTCCTGCATCACCTTGCACTTTTATTTTATGTAGATGGCTTCTTACCTTAAGTCTCATGAACCAATCTCTGCTAGATTCCCACTTTTCTTCTTCCGCTTCCCCACCTGTCTCAGCCTTCATAGAATTAAAGAGAGTTAGGGCTTTCTCTAAATTTAACTTGGCTTAAGGAAACATTGTGGCTGGCTTGATCTTCTATCCAGACCACTCAAAATTTCTCTACTTCAGCAATAAAGCTGCTGCTTTCTTATCATTTGGGTGTTCAGTGTGGTAGCAATTTAATTTTTTTCAAGAATTTTCCTCTGTATTTACACATTGATTAACTCTTTGGTACAATATGTCTAGGTTTTCTACATGCCTTCCTTGCTAAACAATCATTTCTAGCTTTTGATTTAAAGTGAGAGACATATGACTCTTCCTTTTACTTAAACACTTAGAGGCCATTGTAGGACTATTACATGACCTACTTTCAATATTATTCTGTTTCATGTAAAAGGGAGGCTTGAGGAGAGAGAGAGAGAGACAGACAGACAGGGGAATAGCCAGTTGGTAGAGTAGTCAGAACACATGTATTTGTCCTTTAAACACTGTCATCTTATAAGGGCAAAGCTGGTGGCATCCCTCCAAAATTACAATCATTACATCAAAGATCATTGATCACAGATCACCATAGCAAATATAATAATGATGGAAACATTGTAAATATTGTGAGAATTACCAAAATGTGACCCTGACACGTGAAGTGAGCACATGCTGTTGGAAAAATGGCTCCAATACACTTGTTCAGCATAGGGCTGCTACCGTTTTTCAATCCATAAAAATACAATATCTATGAATTCCAATGAAGCCAAGCATAATGAAATGATATATGATATATACGTTCTAACTCAGGAGCATTTAAAATAATATGGTCCTCATTTTAATTACATCATTTATTTCTACTACTCAGCAGCACACATATAAATAAGGGGAAGAAAGGGGAGCAACTGCCCTGAGTGGGCTCAACCATACACAAATTGGTCAATGGCAAACACATTTAAGCAGAATGTTGGGGGAGGGGGCCGGTGGTATTTCCTTGGATTTTAGGCACTTTGGGCAAGAATCTAACCAGGAACCAAGACAAAAATATTAAGAGTTGGAAAAGGAGCTAAGTTTATGTTTCTACATCACTTTTCTTCAAGTTACTCAAAATGTTTGGTTCAAAATACCAGAAGATTTGGTGACATGGGTGAAAGGATATTTCAGATGCTAAAAATGAAATACTTGAAAATAATGTAGTTTATTCATAGAGTGAAGAACTAACAAGAATATGTCTTTTTCACCAAAAAACCCCTCACATTCCTCCTCCCTCTTCTAGTCCCTGGATGATTCTATTTAAACATTTGTAAATTTTAAACATTTTATAAACAGCTTTAAATACTGGTGTAGGATTGAGTTGCTAGTTACTTTGTAACTAGTAAACATTTGGCCACCTTTTCCTCTTGTGAGCTAGGTAAACATTTCCATGTATTTTTCTAGCTCTTACCTATTCCATGGATGATCATCAGCAATTGTATATAACAAGTCATAGACGAACAAAGATACTCAACATACTAAGGAAGTCATTTACCCAAGATTTTCTGTAGTTATTTTGATGAGCAGATTTTGGCCATAACATTACTAATTGTAAAATCTTGTACCATTCCAGGGAGAGGCTAAAAATCTCTCATGAAAGCAACAGTATCTGAGTGCTGACCACGGTAGGCTTCTGCGCTTACAGAGGAGCTGCATCACAGATGAGAGAAATACAACCAAGACTTCAACTACAATTGAGCAGAAAGCCTCCCATAAACATGAAGACAATTCGTAACCAGAGTTTAAGTTTTATAAAGGTGTCTAAAAATATCTTATTTTGAATCATGCAAAAGTGATCCAGTCTGGAAGCATTGTAAAAATAATGCTTCCTTCCTAGTCTGGGTAGTTTGTAAAACCCTAGAGACTAGAATTTCCTCAAGCCTGTTTTGTGCTCTTTATTCTGGAGAAGAAAACAAATCAAGAAATCGAAACACTTGACCTTGGAATGGATCTCATCCTTTGTTACAGACTGGCTGACTCCAAATATATCAGGAATGTACTTCCTAGACCCCAGGACTCAAATATAACCAGAGTGACAGATAGGGCAGGTCTGAGAGAAGTAGCAAACGTACTTCATCTTAGGGTCAGAAAGAAACATGCTGGTATAATTCTAACTTAGAAAATAACCAGGTAAGGGGTCTTGTAAACTTCATACAATGCTGCTGCCTCTGAGTTATTAAAAAAATTACTAACAGGCTTCTGATCAACTAAAGGAATAAAATTAGGTGTTCAAAGGAGATTTTTAAATGTCCTCATCTAGAATTATTTCCCCATTGTGATAACACTGAATTATAACCAGAAGCTGGACATATTTTAAAAAACCTTTTAAATAGGCAGGTCTAAACCTTGAAAACATCAGTGATATAGAGAACCCACCATTGAGTGTGAAGTTTGAGAAATTGATCCTAAAGCTTTAATTAATTGTCCCACGTCAGGCTACCAATAGATTAACGCTTTTGTTCTTGGCACCACTACCTTTATAAAAAATACATGGATGGAAAATGTGAAGAAATAAAAGAGAATGATGAATGCCTTCACATTTAAAGATGGAAAGAAAAGAGGAACCGTTTCAAATACCACATGGGAGAAGAACTTTGTATCTTTACCATTCAGAATATACTCATAATTCCTGCCCATTTGCTCAACTATGTTTACTATTTTACTTTTCACTGAACCTTAACACAGATCAATTTGGGACAAAGATACAAATAAGTTTTTTGATAATTTTTGTAATCTTGAAAATTTTCTTTAAAAAATTAACATAACAACATGGCCTAGTGCTACATATCAAGCTTTTTTAAAATAGGCTTTTAAGAAGAGTTTTAAGCCCACAGCAAAATTGAGCAGAAAGTACAGAGTTTCCATATACCTCCGACCTATCCCCTTCCCAAAGCCTCCCGACTATCAATATCCCCCACCAGAATGGTACATTCGTTATAGCTGATGAGCCTATACTGACATCATTATCACCCAAAGTTCATTGTTTACATTAGGGTTCACTCTCAGTGTTGCACATTGTATGGATTTGAACAAATTTATAATGACATGTATCTACAATAGTAACATACACACTAGTTTCGCTGCCCTAAAAATCTTCTGTGCTCTGCCTATTCGTTCCTCCCTCCCTTTAAACCCTGGATCTTTTTAATGTCGCCATAGTTTTGCCTTTTCTAGAAGTCATGTAGTTGGAATTACACAATATGTAGTCTTTTTGGACTGGCTTCTTTCACTTAGTAATATATATTTAAGATTACTCTATGCCTTTCCATGCCTTGATAGCTCATTTCTTTTTAATACTGAATAATATTCAATTGCCTGGATGTGCCACAGTTTATTTATCAATTCACCCAGTAAGAGACATCTTGGTTGCTTCTAAGTTTTGGCAAATATGAACAAATCTGCCATACATAATCATGTGCAAAACTTTTGTAAGAATTTTCAACTCCTTTGGATATATATCAAGAAGTACAATGGCTGAATTGTACGTTAAGAGTATAGCTAGTTTTGTTTTGTTTTAAGAGACTGCCAAACTGTGAGACTGCCAAACTGTCTTCCAAAGTACCACTTTACATTCCTACCAGCAATGAATGAGCTTTCCTGTTAGGTACTTCCAAGGCATCATTTTGCATTCCTAGCAGCAATGAATGAGAGTTCCTGTTATTCCACATTCTCACTAGCACTGGGTGATGTCAGTTCCAGATTTTGGCCATCCTAATAGGCATGTAGTGGTATCTCACTGTTGTTTTAATTTGCAATTCCCTAATGATATAGGATGTTGTGCATATTTTAATAAGCTTATATACCATCTGTATATTTTCTTTGGTGAGTTTTCTGTTCAGATCTTTTGTGCAGTTTAAAATGAGGTTGTTCGTGTTTTTATTGTTGAGTTTTAAGAGTTCTCTGTATATTTTGGATAATAGTTCTTTATCAAATGTGCCATTTGCAAATATTTTCTCCCACTCTGTGGCTTGTCTTCTTACTCACTTGACACATTGAGTTTTCTCATAGAAAATAGTGCTTATTTGGAAGAATAAGATATTTCTTTGTCAGTCTGTCTCTTTCAGATACCCAATTTATGATTCTAGAAGTTAGAAAATTTTCTAGCTCCTCTCATGTTCAGAAAGGCAGATATTTTATCTAACCTATAATTATCCCATTCACAAATTAAATAGATATTTTTCTTCCTCAAACTCGCTTTTTTATTCCTCGAACATTTCATTTTCTCTTTTCCTACCAATTTCAAAATCAATAGATATTAACATCCAACTGATCTTTGCCAGTGAGTACTAGGAGAGAAGAACTAAGTTGAAAAATAAATTTCTATCTTCTTTTAGAATGGGTGCATATTGTGCCACACTGCCAAGCTATATTTAACTTTCTGGCAATATATTTTCTTAGGGTTTAATTCTGGGCCAGCCAGAGAGAAATATTACTTTAGCATTAAAGCTATACATTCTGGAGAGAAAAGCATAACTTTCTGATGAAGAAAAGAACTGGGAGTAATTTCCATTTTATAATGCCTTATTAGAGCATTAGAGAAGGTTTGACAAAAAACAATGGTACAGACCACAGGAAGGAAAAACAATTAAAAAAGATTAATGCACAAGGATTCCCTACCATAGGCAAGGTAGGCTAGACATAACCTCATGTAACTTTGCCTAGCATGAAAAAAAAAAATTGACAGTTTATCTTTACAGAATACTTACAAAGTTTCAGCGCAAATTGCCACATTTTTGAGTTAGGCAAACAAAGCACAAAGTTTCTAATACTCTACAATGAGCAACTGAGAGGGGCCTAGAAAACATTTCTGTCAGGTTTGAGATGGTTTAAATGCTGAAAACAAAAAAAAAAAAAAAAAAAGAAAAAAAAATCTGATCCTCCCTGCTAATTGTATTTTGCAACAGAGATAGGCCTTGGTTATGGCTGCAGTTGAACACTGAATATTTCCAAAAGGAGACCTTTGCCTGAAAATGGCAGAGAACTACAAAAAACTCATTCTCAAGACCTCTTCAGAATCAGATCAACTTCTCCCATTTGCTAACCCCTTCCAGATTTATATCCTGTAAAATTTTGGTTGATGAAGACATACAGAATCTTGCCCAGAACCGCACATCCAAATAGTATTGAGAGACTGGAGATAGAAGTGGGTAAGAGGAAGTTATCTAGAAGCAATTCATGCCTCCTGTCAGAAAGCTCCAGAAGGATAGATTGCTTCTTATTCAAAATGAGCTAGAAACAAAAATTCTATTATGAGGCTTATAACAAAGCTCCCTCACATTACAAAAGAAGACAGCTATCATGAAGAAAATCATGTGACTTACTATTTTCTATAGAAAACAAAAAAAATTCAGAGACAATGTCTAGTATGTATTATCACCAAATTTTAATAAGGGATACAATACCAAGGACCTGCTGGTGAAGTTCAGCCCACAGGAGTGTGCTATTTTGCCTCACCAATGCAGAAAAATTGCCCACATTTTCTTTCTATAAAAATCTAGATTTCTTTTGACAAATTGTAAAATCTGGCAGTATTTGGTCCCTGTTTCCAAATGGAGACTAGTGGGCTAGACCTGAGGAGGCGACATTCCCCAAAATGGGCCCATGGTACCCACAAGCACATCCTAGATCCTTACCAAAGGCCCAGTTTTCTCATTTGTGTCACCCACTTGACTCATTGAAATTCAGATTCACAATTCCTGATATATAAGAAATATGGAGGCAATGAAGTCACAGATATCTTGAGGAGTGATTTACATAGGTTAGACAAAAATGCAACAGCTGGGACTTCTGGAGTGGTGGAATGAGGGCTTTCATAAACCCTGTCTCAATAATTACAAATAATAATAATATAACAGTATGATTTAGGGAATGAGCTGTCCACAGATGGTTTTGAGAAGCTCTGACATATTCCTAAGGATCTTGAAGACCACACAAATGTGCAGAGCCATGCACATGACCAGAAAACACCTGAGAGATTGCTCAGCTCTCTCTTTTGGCTGACCCTGAGGGCCTGCGCAAGCAGGAAGTAAAGGCTAAGGCCAACTTGCAGGCTGTCTTAATGTTGAAGATATGCCCCAGCAAACACACAAAACCCTACACCACAAAGACTACTACAAATACTTCATCCATTCATCGATTGACAGATACTTAGGTTGACTGTGAATAGTGTTAAAATAAACACGGGACTGCAGATATCTCTATGACATAATGATTTCCTTTCTTTTGGATAAATACCCGGCAGTGGGATTACTGAATCATATGGTAGTTGTATTTTCACTTTTTTTGAGAAACCTCCATACTGTTTTCTTTAAGGGCTATACTCATTTACATTTCCACCAACAGTGTATGAGTGTTCTCATTTTCGGGCATCCTTGCTAACTTTTGTCACTTCTTTGCCTTTTCGACAACAGCCATTGGGTGAGATGGTATCTCAATGGGATTTTGATTTGCATTTCCTTGATTATTAACGATGTTTGGCATTTTTTTATATACCTCTTGGCCATTTGTATGCCTTATTTTGAGAAATGTGTATTCAGGTCTTTTGCCCATTTTAAATTAGATTATTGCTATTATTTGCTATTGTTTGAGTTCCATATATATTCTGGGTATTAATCCTTTGTAAGATGTATAGTTTGCAAATATTCTCCCACATTCTGTACATTCTTTCTTCACTTTGTTGATTTTTTCCTTTGCTGCAAAGAAGAGTGAAAAAGGATTGTTTCTTCTGGTGTGCAGAAGAGTAAGCGAACAATTTCATTCTTTCACAATATTGGTCATGCTCTTGTTTTGAGTTTGATGTAATCCTATGTGCCTACTTTTGATTTTGTTGCCCGTACTTTTGAGGTGTTACCCAAAAAATCTCTTAGTCCAGCAAATGTCCTGTAGTAATTCCCCAATGCTTTTTTCTAGTAGTTTAACAGCTCAGGGCTTAAATTTAAGTCTTTAATCTATTTTGAGTTGATTTTTTAATACAGTGAAAGATGGGGATCTAGTTTCATTCGTGGGCATATGGATATCCAGTTTTCCTGGCACCATTTATTAAAGAGACTGCCTTTTCTTTAATATATGATCTTGAAACTTTGTTGCAAATGAGTTAGCTATAAGTGTGTGGATGTATTTCTGGATTCTCTGTTCTGATCCATTGGTCTATATGTCTGTTTTTATGCCAGCCCCACGATGTTTTGATTACTGTATCTTTGTAGTATAATTTGAAGACAATTACTGTGATTCCTCCAGAATTATTCTTTTTGCTCAGGGTTGCTTTAGCTATTGAGGTCTTTTGTCATTCCATACACATTTTAGAATCTTTTTCTATTTCTGTAAAGAATGTTATTGGTATTTTAATAGAGAATGCATTGACTCTTTAGGTTATTTTGGGTAGTATAGACATTCTAGCAGTAATTCTTTTAACCCATGAGCATGGGATATCTTTCTTTTTGTTTGTGTGTGTAGGTCCTCTTTGATATCTTTCTTCATTGTTATATAGTTTTGTTCATAAAGATCTTTAACTATTTTGGTTAAATTTGTTCCTAGGTACTTCATTTTTTTGAAGCTATTGTAAATGGGACTCCTTTCTTGATTTCTTTTTCAGATTGATTACTATTAATTTATAGAGATGCTACTAATTTTTGTTTGTTGATTTTATATCCTGCAACTTTACTGAATTTATTGGTTCTACAGTTTTTTTTTTGGTGGGGTCTGTAGATTTTTCTAAATGTAAGATTATGTTGCTTCAAACAGATAATCTGACTTCTTCCTTTCTAATATGGATGCCCTTTCTTTCTTTCTCTAGCCCAATTGCTCTGACTAGGACTTACAATACAATGTTGAACAGAAGTGGTGAAATTAGGTATTTTTGTTTTATTTCAGATCTTAGTCATATGGCTTTCAATTTTTTTCAGTATATTAGCTCAGTATATTAGCTGTGAGTTTGTCATATATGGCCTTTGAGGCATTTTCCTTCTATACTCAATTTGTTGAGAGTTTTTAGCATGAAGGGATGTTAAATTTTATGGAACGTTTGTCACATCTTTTAAAAATGATCATATGGATTTTGTCCATGATTCTGCAATGTATCACATTTGTTGATTTGCATAAGTTGAACTATCCTTGCATCTATGGGATGAATCCCACTTCATCATGGTGAATGATCTTTTTAATACACTTTTGAACTTGGTTTGCTAGTATGTTGTTGAAGACTTTTGCTTCCACATACATAAATGATATTAGCCTGTAGTTTTCTTTTTTTCATTTTGTTTTTATCTGGTTTTGATATCAGGGTAATGCAAGCCTTGTGGAATGAATTCAGAAGCATTCTCTCCTCTTTAATTTTAATAGTTTGAGTAGGATTGGTATTAATTCTTTACATGTTTGGTAGAATTCAGCAATGAAGCCATTGGGTCCTGGGCTTTTCTTCACTGAGAGACTTTAAAAAATTTTTTTGAGACAGGTCTTGCTCTGACACCCATGCTGGTGTGCAGTGGTGCAATCTCACTGCAACTTCTGTCTCCTGGGCTCAACTAAACCTCCCAATTCAGCCTTCCAAGTACCTGGGGCCACAGACATGCACTACCATACCCAGCTATTATTTTGTAATTTTAGTAGAGACAGAGTCTCACCATGTTGCCCAGGCTGGTCTCAAACTCCTGAGCTCAAGTAATCCACCTGCCTCAGCCTCCCAAAGTGCTGGGATTACAGGTATGAGGCAGCACACCCAACTGATCCTTTTTATTACAGTTTCAATATTGTTGCTCATTATTGGTCCATTTGGGTTTTCTATTTCTTCCTGACTCTATCTTGGTACGTTCTATGTGTCCAGAAATTTACCCACTTTTTCTAGGAATTCCAACTTTTAAGTTAGAGGCACAGCAGAACTATCTTTCAAAGAGTAATAGGTTCAGTAAATTAAGATGAAGTTAGTAGGTTAGGCTGGAAATAGCAGACAAGCTAAGCTGGTGTCTAGGAGAAGGGAAAACTTTAATAAATAGAAAGTTTAGACTCATGTAGTCTCCACAGACTATAGACAAATGAAAAGGTCAGGATTTGAGAATCTTCAGAAGTGATTGATTAGAGTGGACAATTTGGGCCAAAGTACAGATTGCTGGCTATAAGTCATACAGAATAAACCAACCACCTTGGTACAGAGTAGATTAGAGCCGATAAAAAGCCAAAACAAACAAACAAACAAACAAACAAACAAACAAAAAAACACTTTCTAAGTACATATTAGGTACTGAGCACCACTGTAACTTATGTTTTCCAAAAGTCAGAGCTTCGTTTGATATTTTCTCACAACTATATATAGATGTTTTATCCTTGAGGAAGACTTTATTTCCTTGTAGTTAGCAAAATTACCACAGCCTACTAACAGTTCCATGCATATATTAGATACTCAGTTGGTGCTGTTTGAGTTCTGGAATAAATTTATTACATTTTACTAAATTAAAATTTCTCAGCTAAATACTGAATATGTTTCCTAGGCCAAGGCCTCTTTAAGCAACATTTAAGAGTGGACCCAGTTACTCTTTATATCTCCAAACCATCAACAGAGACTTTTTAGAGCAGCAGAAACAGAAAGTATTTCTCACATAAAAATAGAAATTCCAAATTCTATGTTTGCTTTATCCCCATTCTTTATTCTGCCTAGATATTTTACAGTTGCATCACCAAGCTATAGCATGCAATCGTAATCTGATGTGTGTTGGTGAGTATAAACACATTTCTGAATAATGCTATTATTTTAGAAAATAGCTGCTCAATACATTTGTGAGATGAAGCAATTATGCTCTCTGAACTAATTAAAAACACGTTACATATGTGTATGTACATGTGTGTATATACACACACACTCACACATACATAAAGAGACAGAGAGAAAAATTGTATACACCTATTCTAGGTGTAACCATGACCTTAATGAAATGAACCCTAAAAAAAAACTTGCAACATCTACATTTAGGCCTTGAATAAAATGAGAAGTATGAGCGTGGGCAACACCCAACCATACTAAGAGGCAAGTTTGTCTAGCTGGGTATCATTAAGGTGACAGGAATAGCCTTTATTTCACAAATTGTGGCAATGATGTGGAAGGATGGACATAAGGAAAGAAAGAAATAAGAAAGGAAGCTACTTCCGTGAAAATGGCCTACCTCATCCGCAGTAATATCAATTCTAAATCATCTTCCCACTGCCAGCTGTTTTTCTGGTTCTCTGTCATATACTTATGCTAGCTTAACTTAAATTATATTAGCTTACAAAAGATAGTAGAGTAGAAAGTATAGACAGAGAAACTAGGTTCTAATCTTTGCTTTATATAAGAGACCCAGGTCACTGTCTTTTGGGGCCTCAGTTTCTTTATCAGTGAAGTGAGGCAGTTATCCTGCATAATCATCTCTCAAGTTCCCTGTGGCTCCAAGATTCTTTGTTTTAGTTAACAGAAATTCTGGGATGATGAGAACATTCTTAAAAAGTATTTCATTAGAATTTCTGGAATTGATTTTATAGATGTCAGTGAATATTGATGGTAGAAAAGAGGACAGTAAAACAAATTCCTGTATGCATGGATTAAATGCATTCATAGTGGTTTGGTCTGAATAAGAGAATAACAAATCAAAAATTCCTTTAAAAACAAAAGTAGTAGGAGGAGGACAAGTTGTTCTTAGATAATTAGGATATTGAA
This sequence comes from Pan paniscus, assembly GCF_029289425.2. NCBI lineage: Eukaryota > Metazoa > Chordata > Mammalia > Primates > Hominidae > Pan > Pan paniscus. The sequence goes on from NC_073253.2 coordinate 109,851,249, forward strand.
GTCTAGCCTCTTGTGTGTTTCTCATTTAAATAAATTTATTTTTTCAAAAACAAACTTTTAGGCTTCTAAGCAAAGATATGAAGGCTTCCCTGATGGCTTCCACTTGAAGAGTCCTTTCCATCCTCCCACTTTCTGTTGGCCTTCACACCTCTCCCATGGCCCATATCACGTTCCACACAACATTGTAATTATAAATACAAATGTTATTTTTCTAAGTAGACCATGGGCTTCTTGAGATTATTTATCTTTGATGTTGCAGATCCTGGTACCTTACAAATAGGAGACACTCGGTAAAAACGAATGAGGAATGAAGGAGTGGGGAGGAAGGAAGAAAAGGGAAGGATGAAGGGAAAGAAGAGGGAGGAACAAGAAACACACATATGTAGCAATATATTCGATGGCATCTAGTTCGTTAAAAGAGTTAATGACCCCTAACTATAGGAATGATATACAAAGTAAGGAGAAATGCATCCAACAGGATACTCGGCTTGATCAAGCTAAGGCTTGATTCTCTTTGGAGAAGAGATGATCAGGCACATCATCAAAGAGAATAAAAAACCTGTTGAGCCCGACCAGGTTCATTTAAGGTGCTAGACACGCCATGACACTTCCCACAGACCCTGGTTATGAATATCACAGATAAATATTTCCTATTCCTTCCTCTCAACTCACAATCATTTTCCATAAATCTTCTTTAAAGATAGTGTTTAATCAGAACAGGGCAAGATTTGGACTACATACAAGCTGAACACTTCCGCTCCCACCATATCCCTTGGTATCAGAAGCTGCAAAAGGAAACTAAAATACAAACAAAGCAAGTTTTTTAAAATTTGTATATTCCTCTAAATAAGTATTAGCACAACTACAGAAAATCAGTAGCTTATCATCCACAAGAAAGAAAAAAATTAAGATTTAATTCTTAAAGACAAACCTACTCAACTCATTGTCATTTATAGCTACAACCAAATAACTGCAATCTTCATCTAAGGCAACAGAAAAGAAACAATACAATGTGACACTTTCTTGTCTTCCTCTGTCCTACAAATGTCTTGACCACATGACTACAAAAGAAAGAGGAAAACACTATCAGCAGTCAAAGCCAAAGGGCATTTTTTTTTTACCTTACATCAAAATAAACTCAAATTATTACAGTCTACTTTGACCAAATAACACATGGTGATGTGTTTCATTACAAACTATTGAAAGATTATTTTGTGGAGGAAAACTGCAATTCTAGACAATAAACACTTCAAATGGGGCAACATTTCAGAGGCCAGAACCGCTACTTCGTACTCCAACTCCCCCTCCAATATTCCACATTCATTAGTTTTGGTCATCAAGCTGTCACAACAGTTGGCAAGATGGGATTCAACATAGACAATGGGATTCAACAATTTCATCTAGAGAGATGACGAAATTGAACCTCTGGTGAAATTCAAAGAACCTCTTGAAACTTAATGAACACCCTATCAATTTGAACAAATGAAAGCTTAAATTAGGTTGCTCTAGGATCTCAATGTTAAATATGTGTGTACAATTTAATTAACTGATACTTGCATTGTCCCCCATAACCTTTTCTTTTTTTTACTTCACTCCTTTTTAAGAAAACTGAATCCTAGGCAAATGAGGTAATGATGGAATGTTACATGGATTTTTGATGGAGCAATTCATCAGTAGATCAGATGAAGAGATCACAGAAGGTCAGAAGTAAACCTCTCTTTTCTGAGTGCAGCAGCTGCTTCTAAGGGCTGACTGGGACCTCCATGAAACCCAAACGGGTGGAGAATCAAACTGAAACTGAATAGCCCAAGCTCAAGAGTCATGCCTGGAGCTCAGGAATCACATGGCTGGACCCTGTTTCCTGTTCCATACACTAAGCCTAACGTGGCTAATGTCATCAGACTTTTGCTCTATTTCAAAAGGACCCCAAAAATGGTTTTTCCAGGGAGATTTGAACACACCCCTAAATTCAGGACTTCATTAACACGTGACACTGAAGGTGAAAACAAAAACTCTAGGTCTCTGATATCAAAAGCCTGAAACCCAGATAAATTTTTTGGCTTAAATTTATCTGGATATTTGCCTAGGTTTGCTACTTCACTTACAAGCATGAACTAGGCAAAACTAAATGCAGCAATCTTCTTGAACTCTGTGGTGTTAGTACTTGTCCTTCACTCAGAGTAATTCAGTTGTCACTTTTCAAAAATCCAAAAGGCTTTGCATAAAGTCAAATACATTTACATGTCTGCATTCTTAGTGTCATGGAGACCGACACTGGCCATCTGCAGGTACTTAAGGAAAAGCAGAACGAGTGGACCCTTTCCGATTTAAAACACAGTTACTCTTAGGATGACTTAATATTTAAAGGAATGAGTGAAACAAAGTGGATATGAAAGTAGAGAATGAAGAAGAAATTTGGGTATTTGACCCTAGGTTTACTACTGTGGTGAGATCCTTAGCAAGTCACCTAAATGGGGCTCTTTGGGCCCTGTTTCTTAATGTGCAAAAATAAAGAAGTTGATCTGATGGTAATGTGTTTTATGCCTCAAAGATTCTTAGAAAAAAGTTGATATTGTTAGAGATAGGACATCTAAATTTAGTTTTAGCCCCTACGTTCTCTATGATTTTTATCTTTTAAAAAAATCAAACGGAATGAGAAAAATACTTGTTAACATAGTCTTCTATGATGAGAAGTGAGAGTCTCAGTCACTGAGAAAATGTCACAATAGCAAAGTGTCTTGGGATATTAGTTAATATGAGTTTTGCCTCAAAAAACATTCTCAATTCAATTGAATTAAATAAGACAGAATTTCTGTGTTTGTGTGTTTGTGTGTGTGTGTCTGTCTGTCTCTATCTCTCTCTCATTACAAGATTTTTAGAAGTAGAGCAACTAAAAAATGTTATCCAAGACCCAGGGTTTTAATATTTTTTCAACACTGTTACTTCTAGAAAATGTGCCTTTTCTTATAACCAGCTCTTCTCATGCTTACAAGACAGCTGCAGCAGCTCCAGGAATCATATCTTCATAACACTGTCCAGCAGATAAACAGGAGCCATGTCATCCCTTTTCTGTTTGTCTCATTGTATCAGAAAAATAAAACATTTCCCAGAAGTTTCTAGCATATTTCTAGTCATGTCTCAGACCAAATTTTGACTTCTGCTTGTTTCTGTATCAATCTTTAAAATGAAAAGGATGACCAGAATTGGATTAGCTCAATTGTAGATTCATGCCCTGGCCCTGGCAACATGGATGACTTTTCCTGAAGTACGTGGCTGTGTGGAAAATCAGTGCTATTAGGAAAGCACCCACTTATGGGAATATGCTTGGAGAGGAAACCAGATTTGCTACACAGGCAAAACCTTCATAATAAATATACTATTGTAAAGGAATTAGCCAGATCAATAATCACAATAAAATTGGACCCTGCTCAAATTTTCCACTTAAGGGCATACTGAGGAAATTAAATACAATACCAAGGGAAATTGCTACCTCTTTACAGTTTCTGATGGATTTTTAGGAAAAGTTAAAAAAAATCATATAGTAGATGTCAACCTGACCTTTCCTATATAACCCTCTTGCATCTTATTGGAAGAGTAGCATGAAGAGAACAAGAGAAGTTCTAAAGTCTCAAACCCCTCACAGTCATCTATGAGGGTTAGAATAAACTTCTTCCAAACTCCTGTTAAGGCTGCTATTTTGGCCTCCTCCCATGAATGATGAATGTTCTTAATGGCATCTAGAATGGTGAATCCTTTCCAGAAGGTTTCAATTTACTTTGTTCAGATGTATCAGAAGAATCATTATTTATAGCAGCTATGGCATTAGAAAATGTATATCTTTAATATTAAAACTTGAACATAAAAGTTACTCCTTGATCCATGGGCTATAGAAAGAATGTGATGTTAGCAGGCATGAAAACAACATTAATATCCTTGAACACATCCATCAGAGTTCTTGGGTTAACAGGTGCATTGTCAATGAACAGTAATATTTTGAAAAGAATCTTTTTTCCTGAGAAGTAGGTCTCAACAGTAGGCTTAAAATATTTACTAAACCATGCTGTAAACATATGTGCTGTCCTCCAGGCTTTGTTGTCCCATTTATAGAGCAGAGTTAGTGTTGATTTAGCATTATTCTTAATGGTGCTAAGGTTTTCAGAATGGTCAATGAGTATTGGCTTCAACTTAGAGTCTTCACTTGCATTAGCCCCTAACGAGAGAGTCAGCCTGTCTTTTGAAGTCAGTTATTGACTTCTCTCTAGTTATAGATGTTCTCAATGACATATTTTCCCAGTAGAAAGCTGTTTTATCTCCACTGAAAATCTACTGCTTAGTGTAGCCACCTTCATCAATGATCTTATCTTGATCTTCTGGATAACTTGCTACAGCTTCTACATCATTACTTCCTGCCTCACTTTGCATTTTTATGCTATAGAGGCAGCTTCTTAAACCTTGTAAACCAACCTCTGCTAGTTTCCTACTTTTCTTCTGCAGCTTCCTATCTCTCTCAGCCTTCATGGAATTGAAGAGAGTTAAGGCCTTGCTATGGATCAGGCTTTGGCTTAAGGAAATGTTGTGGATGATTTGATCTTCTCTCCAGGCCCCTCAAACTTTCTCCAGATCTGCAATAAGGCTGTATAATTTTCTTGTCATTTATGCATTCACTGGAGTAGCAATTTTAATCTCCTTCAATAACATTTCCTTTGCATTAACAACTTGACCTTTTTTTCTGGTGCAACAGGTCTAGCTTTCAGCCTATCTTGGCTTTCAACATGCCTTCCTCTTTAAGCTTAATCATTTCTAGCTTTTGATTTAAACTGAGACACTTACAACTCTTCCTTAGAGACCACTGTACCATTATTAATTGTCCTAATTTTAATATTGTTATGTCTCAGAGAATAGGGTGGTCCAAGGAGAGAGGGAAAGAGGGGAAAACAGCTCATCATTGGAATTGTCAGAACACCCACAGAACTAATCAGTTAAATTTGCTATCTTATATGGGTGTGGTTCATGGCACCACAAAACAATTACAATTGTAACATCAAAGATCACTCATCACAGATCACCATAGCAGATATAAAGGAGCTGGAACTATTACGAGAATTACTAAAATGTGACACAAAGATATAAAGTGAATATATGCTGTTGGAAAAATAGTGCTGATGGAAGTGCCCAATATGGACTTGTCATAATCCTTCAATTTGTTTTAAAAAAAAACCCACAGTATCTGCAAAGCACAATAAAGTGAAGTGCAAGAAAATGATGTATCCTAATCCCTTTTTCACAGCACAGTTCCCAGAGGCCAGAGCATCCTTCCTGGTCTTTTTCCTGGGAGCAATGGAATGCTGGGTACTGTTAGTGGAAGCAGAGGGGCTTCTTTAAGATTGAGAAATCAGAATATGACTGGATAGAGAAGCTTAGGTAAATCTGACCCACTCATGTTTACTCTATTTGTTTCAGAAAAGTAGAGAAGACAGCTCACGATAGCAATTATAAAGGCACTGGTAAAAAAAGAAAGCATAATGGTCAGGTCTCCAAGTCCCCTAAGCCTCACCTCACATGACTAACAACTTCACACCAGGAAACCTCAAGGAGGCTTGCCACTGTCTCCCACCCAACTTCTGTAGGTCATCCTAAATGCAGCAAAGTGAGCCCCTCTGAAAATCTACACTCCTTCACTCTTAGCCTTTACTGTTCTGATAATCTTCACCTTCCCTATCCCCAAGAAGTTGTCACCCTCTGCCTCTTTCCTGAAGAATCTATCTTCTATCCTGGTCCTTGCAGGGCGGTGAGTCTCCCATCAGGTTACTTAACTGTTTATGTCTGCTGCTTGAATTCTGAAGGCCCCATGATGAGCCAATGCCATGGTGCCCAGCAGAGGAGCAGATAGATGCCTTTGAGAACCCCCAAATTCTGGATCATAACTGGGAACATACCAAGGAAAACAGTCTCATTGTATACACACAGTAGGGAAAGAGGTAGAAAACTAGCTTAAGAAAAGTTTAGAGAAGGAAGGTAGGGTGCATCTCTGGAGTTGCCCTGCTGCCACCCAGGAATGCCTGTGTGAAAGTCCTAAAAAACTCTTCTACTCATCAAGCTGGATTTTTCCAAGTCATTCTTCAGTCTCTCAGCTCCTTCACAGTTTAGGGATACATTCTTCTATATAGTCCCAGTTGTTTTCCCCTAACAGTCCTCAAGCTCCACATTTGCCACTTGCCTAGAGCCACAATTATTCATTCCTCTACACTCACCCAGGCCTTTGCACTTATCATTACTTATGTTTGCAACACTCTGCCCTAGAAAGACATACGGCTCACTTCCTCACTTTATTCAGGTCTCTGCTCTAGTGTTTCTTTCTCAGGGAGGAGACAGATGATCTTCCTAAAGAAACACCACCCTGTCAGTCTCCATCACCTGCCAGGTTATTTTCTTTATAGCACTTTTCACTACCTGTCAAATTTGTTTGTCTTCCATTCCCCATCCAATCCCAACACCAAAATATAAAATCCATGAAAGCAGGGATTTTTTTTCGTTTACTGAGATATCTTTAGGGCCTATAACAGAGACTGGCACATACCAGTTGCCCAGTAATTACTGACTGGATGATTCTTCCACCTCCTGGTGCACTACCAACATTTCCAGAAGACTCATTTCTGTTCTTCTTTAACATTTCTTCCACGATGCTTCTCTTGACCTTTTCAATTTTTGCTGAAGTTGCTTTAACATTAGCTCATTCAGATTCATGTATTATGAGATAAGACCCCCAAAAAAACTGATTTAAAAGTGTTTCTGAGAGAAACACTTTCAAAATGGAAATCCATCCTTAAAAAAATCTTCTCTGGCATAAAAGCAATGAGAAAACTGACAAAAATGGTCACAATTAACTGCTTCAAAAATCTGGAAATTAACCAGTTGCAAAACCTCCAAGGAGCATTTAATCAAGAAAAATGGCTGAATCTCAGTAAGTACAGCAAGCTTACGGCTCACTTCCCCGGCTCAGCTCTGTGGTAGCATAGTAAATCCACAGCCTCTGAAGCATGATGGCTGTGAAGACTATCAGCCTAGCAGATGGTGCCTGATCATCCTCCCTATGCATGGTCTCAAGATCATATCACTCAATGTTTCAGCAACTTACCTAGTTTACAAATTTTGACCAATCTCTCACCAGATCTCTCTAATCTCTGCCCTAAAACCACCTTAAGATAAAGCTAAGGCCTCCAGCACCCTCCAGTCCCGTCATGTTTCCCTAACTTTCTCTTTTAGAGATGCCATGAGATGCTGTTGTCAAGGTGGTAATCTTCCTTCGCAGTAAGTTTAATAAACCCAGCTTTCTATGATCAATGGTCATTTCTACTGGCCTTTTCCAGGGTCTTGGACATCACCCAACTTGACACTTGTTTTCTTGCCTCTGACTCTTACTAACCTGTGAATCAGGGGCTACTTCTTTTTTTCTCTGTCACCAAGTTAAGCACAATCTTGGAATAAAGTAGACACTAAGTCAATGTTTATTGAATGATTGAGTTTATGCAAGATAGAAACTTGGTAGATTTAAATCTGGAGTTTAGTTTGCATTTTGTTTCAATTGGAAGTTAAATACCTGGGTCCATATTTCTTTGCCTACTCAGTGAAAGAATAGAAGCAAAGGCAAAGAACACAGGAACAGAACAAAATGCCAAGAATGTTTGCTTTAAAGTATATACAGCAGCACAACAGGAAAGACCTTGAGCCATGCTGTGTGGTAATGGGCAGAGACTGTCACCTCAAATTCTTTCATAAACATTGAGTCATGGCCTACAATGCACATATCTATCATGCAGTAAATAGCAAATGATAAATTTGACATAACGTTTGTTTGTTTTGAGGAAAACATTATATAAGTGATCAAGTTAGTGGAGAAGACAGCCAACTTGAGTGGATTTCAAACAGTAAGAAAATTAAATGCTCTGTTACTGCTCCCCCACTTTTAAATGCAGACTTTATAGTCTTTTATTTTAACTCTGTTTGTGGAGACACAGGTAAAGAATATTTCTCTATTCAAGATAAACAACAACGCAGTGATAAACAAAAGCCAACCCTAGGTGTTAGTGTTAGGAGTTAGTGGGGAGTGATAGAGACTACACAGAAATGGGAGTGCCCTTTCTAAATGAGAGGAGCCGCCACATAGAAAACAAACCTGGCACTACCATCCCCCTCTTCATTTCCTAAAAAAAAGAACATTAATTTTTATGTGAGATATCCCAATATTTAAATTTTGATTTATATTTAATAAGGGAAAAGGAAAAAAATAAGAAAGAGAAGGGAAAAAAGAAAACAAAGAAGGCCAGGTGCAATGGCTCATGTCTATAATCCTAGCAGTTTTGGGAGGCTGAGGCAGGAGGATTGCTTGAGCCCAGGAGTTCGAGACCAGCCTGGGCAACATAGTGAGACCCCTGCCTCTACAAAAAAAAATTAAAAAATAATCAGCCAGGCATGGTGACACGTACCTGTGGTCTCAGCTGTTTGGGAGGCTGAGAGGGGAGGATTGCTTGAGCTACAGAGTCTGAGGCTGCAGTGAGCTGTGATCATGCCATTTAACTCCAGCCTATATGACAGAGTGAGACCTTCTCTTAAAAAAAATGGAAAGAAAAGAAAGGGAAGAGAAGAAAGAAGCACTGTGAAAGCCAAGTAAAATGTGTCTGAGGACCACCAATTTCCACACCTGCTCTAGTCTACCTGCCACTTGCACCGATGTAGAAATTTACATCAAGAGAGGAAATGTGACTGGTCAGGATCAAGGAACCAGATAGAATCCAGGTGGTTTTATTTCTATGGCTCTCTTCTTCTTAGTACATCTTCATAGCCTTGCTAGTCATATAACCATAATCTCATCCACACAAGCATTTTCTTATGGCTCTTTAAAATCTGTCTCCTGGAAACATAGTGCACTGACAGAGTAGCAACACTCTCATTGCTTAGGAAAAGAAGAGCATGAGGGAGCACACACTTCTCTTCCCCACAAAGTACTCAGTGAGCCTTTGCCTTCTAGGAGGCCCACTTCCTGAATCCTTTACAACATGGCCCAAGGGGCCAGAGAGTGCTGAAAGGAAATAATTGTTATTATTACATCTTGCCATCAAGCTTAGCCTGGTACAGTAATTTTCTTCTCAGGCTCTCATAGCATTTTAGAAATATCCATCTCATCTCATATGCTCACTAAATAAGGTTGCACAGGAAAATATTAGTCATATTGATGAGGATGAGGTATGGATAGTAGAAAACTTTAGACCAGGTAAATAGAAATAAAAGCTAAGAGAGAAACAACAACAACAAGAGCAAATCCTGATGTGTTAGGCCCTCTCTTCTTTTATTTCCTAAAAAAGTTATTATTTGTAAAGCTACTTCTGAGACCTGTTTACTGAGCTGTCTTTAAACAGAGATTATGACACTGCCATGAGTTTAATTTCAGAAACGCTTTCTAAAATTTTATAATTTCTTAATTTCATAGCTCTTTCTAATGCCACTCTGATTTACTAACTGCTTGTCCATTTTAATAGCTGGGGTCCTTTTTTGATTCCAGTGTGAGTTAAAAGAATCTTAAGAAAGGTTGTGATTTTTTTGGTTCCAAGATGGCCAAATAGGAACACCTCCGGTCTGCAGCTCCCAGTGTGATCGATGCAGAAGATGGGTGATTTTTGCATTTCCAACTGAGGTACCTGGTTTATCTCATTGGGAATGGTTGGACAGTGGGTGCAGCCCATGGAGGATGAGCCAAAGCGGGGTGGGGGGGGGGCATTGCCTCACCCGGGAAGTGCAAGGGGTCAGGAAATTTCCCTTTCCCAGCCAAGGGAAGCAGTGACAGACTACCTGGAAAAACGGGGCATTCCTGCCCAAATACTGTGCTTTTCCCAAGGTCTTAGGAACCGGCAGATAAGGTGATTCTCTCCCTTGCCTGGTTCGGTGGGTCCCATGCCAATGGAGACTTGTTCACTGCTAGCGCAGCAGTCTGAGATCGATCTGCAAGGCGGCAGCATGGCTGGGGGAGGGGTGTCTGCCATTGCTGAGGCTTGAGTAGGTAAACAAAGTGGCTGGGAAGCTCAAACTCAGCTCAACAAGGCCTACAGCCTCTAGACTCCACCTCTGTGGGCAGGGCATATCTGAACAAAAGGCAGCAGACAACTTTTGCAGACTTAAACGTCCCTGTCTGACAGTTCTGAAGAGAGCAGTGGTTCTCCCTGCCTGGTGTTCGAACTCTGAGAACGGACAGACTGCCTCCTAAAGTGGGTCCCTGACCCCCGTGTAGCTGAAGTGGGAGACACCTCTCAGTAGGGGCCGACTGACACCTCATATAGGCAGCTGCCCATCTCGGACGAAGCTTCCAGAGGAAGGATCAGGCAGCAATATTTGCCGTTCTGCAATATTTGCTCCTCTGCAGCCTCTGCTGGTGATACCCAGGCAAACAGGGTCTGGAATGGAACTCCAGCAAACTCCAATAGACCTGCAGCTGAGGGGACTGTTAGAAGGAGAACTAACAAACAGAAAGGAATAGCATCAACATCAACAAAAAGGTCATCTACACTGAAACCCCATCTGTAGGTCACCAACATCAAATACCAAAGGTAGATAAAACCACAAAGATGGGGAGAAACCAGAGCAGAAAAGCTGAAAATTCTAAAAAATGAGAGCGCCTCTTCTCCTCCAAAGATTGCAGCTCCTTGTCAGGAACGAACAAAGCTGGATGGAGAATGACTTTGATGAGTTGACAGAAGTAGGCTTCAGAAGGTTGGTAATAACAAACTTCTCTGAGCTAAAGAGGATGTTCAAACCCATCGCAAGGAAGCTAAAAACCTTGGAAAAAGATTAGATGAATGGCTAATTAGAATAAACAGTGTAGGGAAGACCTTAAATGACCTGATGGAGCTTAAAACTATGGCATGAGAACTTCGTGACACGTTCACAAGCTTCAATAGCCAATTCAATCAAGTGGAAGAAAGAGTATCAGTGATTGAAGATCAAATGAATGAAATAAAGCAAGAATACAAGGTAAGAGAAAAAAGAGTAAAAAGAAATGAACAAAGCCTCTAGGAAATATGGGACTATGTGAAAAATCCAAATCTACATTTTATTGGTGTACCTGAAAGTGATGGGGAGAATGAAACCAAGTTGGAAAACACTCTGCAGGATATTACCCAGGAGAACTTCCCCAACCTAGCAAGGCAGGCCAACATTCAAATTCAGGAAATACAGAGAACACCACAAAGATACTCCTCGAGAAGAGCAACCCCAAGACACATAATTTTCAGAATCACCAAGGTTGAAATGAAGGAAAAAGTGTTAAGGGCAGCCAGAGAGAAAGGTTGGGTTACCCACAAAGGGAAGCCCATCAGACTAACAGTGGATCTCTCAGCAGAAACCCTACAAGCCAGAAGAGAGAGGGGGCCAATATTCAACATTCCTAAAGAAAAGAATTTTCAACCCAGAATTTCATACCCAGGCAAACTAAGCTTCATAAGTGAAGAAGAAATAAAATCCTTTACAGACAAGCAAATGCTGAGAGATTTTGTCACCACCAGGCCTGCCTTACAAGAGCTCCTGAAGGAAGCATTAAACATGGAAAGAAACAACCGGTACCAGCCACTGCAAAAACATGCCAAATTGTAAAGACCATTGATGCTATGAAGAAACTTCATCAATTAATGGGCAAAATAACCAGCGGACATCATAATTACAGGATCAAATTCACACATAACAATATTAACCTTAAATGTAAATGGCCTAATGCCCCAATTAAAAGACACAGACTGGCAATTTGGATAAAGAGTTAAGACCCATCGCTGTGCTGTATTCAGGAGACCCATCTCACGTGCAAAGATGCACATAGCCTCAAAATAAAGGTATGGAGGAAGATCTACCAAGCAAATGGAAAGAAAAAAAAAAAAGCAGAGGTTGTGTCCTAGTCTCTGATAAAACAGACTTTAAACCAACAAAGATCAAAAGAGACAAAGAAAGCCATTACATAATGGCAAAGGGATCAATTCAATTCAACAAGAAGAGCTAACTATTCTAAATACATATGAACCCAATACAGGAGCACCCAGATTCATAAAGCAAGTCCTTAGAGACCTACAAAGAGAATTAGACTCCCACAAAATAATAATGGGAGATTTTAACACCCCACTGTCAATATTAGACAGATCAATGAGACAGAAGGTTAACAAGGATATCCAGGACTTGAACTCAGCTCTGCAACAAGCAGGTCTAATGGACATCTACAGAACTCTCCACCCCAAATCAACAGAATATACATTCTTCTCAGTACCACATCACACTTATTCTAAAATTGACCACATAATTGGAAGTATAGCACTCTTCAGCAAATGTAAAAGAACAAAAATCACAACAAACTGTCTCTCATACCACAGTGCAATCAAATTAGAACTCAGGATTAAGAAACTTACTCAAAACTGCACAACTACATGGAAACTGAACAACTTACTCCTAAATGACTACTAGGTAAATAACGAAATGAAGGCAGAAATAAAGATGTTCTTCGAAACCAGTAAGAAAAAAGACACAACATACCAGAATCTCTGGGACACATTTAAAGCGGTATGTAGAGGGAAATTTATAGCACTAAATCCCCACAAGAGAAAGCAGAAAAGATCTAAAATTGGCAAACACATTCAAAAGCTAGCAGAAGGCAAGAAAAAACTAAGATCATAGCAGAACTGAAGGAGATAGAGACACAAAAACCCTTCAAAAACATCAATGAATCCAGGAGCTGGTTTTTTCAAAAGATCAACAAAATTGATAGACTGCTAGCAAGACTAATAAAGACGAAAAGAGAGAAGAATCAAATAGATACAATAAAAAATGATAAAGGGGATATTACCACCGATCCCACAGAAATACAAACGACCATCAGAGAATACTATAAACACCTCTATGCAAATAAACTAGAAAATCTAGAAGAAATGGATAAATTTTTGGACACAAACACCCTTGCAAGACTAAACCAGGGAAGAAGTTGAATCTCTGAATAGACCAATGACAGCTTCTGAAATTCAGGCAATAATTAATAGCCCACCAACCAAAAATAATCCAGGACCAGATGGATTCACAGGCAAATTCTACCAGAGGTACAAAGAGGAGCTGGTACCATTCCTTCTGAAACTATTCCAATCAATAGAAAAAGAAGTAATCCTCCATAACTCATTTTATGAGGCCAACATCATCCTGATGCCAAAGACTGACAGAGACACAACAAAAAAAAAAAGGGAATTTTAGATCAATATCCCTGGTGAACATTGATGCAAAAATCCTCAATATAATACTGGCAAACCGAATCCAGCAGCACATCAAAAAGCTTATCTACCACGATCAAGTCAGCTTCATTCCTGGGATGCAAGGCAGGTTCAACATACGCAAATCAACAAATGTAATTCATCACATAAACAGATCTAACAACAAAAACCACATGATTATCTCAACATATGCAAAAGGCTTTCAGCAAAATTCAACAGCCCTTCATGCTAAAAACTCTCAATAAACTAGGTATTGATGGAACGTACATCAAAATAATTAGAGCTATTTATGACAAACCCACAGCCAATATCATACTGAATGGGCAAAAACTGGAAGTATTCCCTTTGAAAACCCACACAAGGATGCCCTCTCTCACCGCTACTATTCAACATACATATGTAACAAATCTGCACATTGTGCACATGTAAACTAAAACTTAAAGTATTATAATAACAATAAAAAAACAAAAACAAAAAGAAAAACAAAAAACATAGTGTTGGAAGTTCTGGCCAGGGCAATCAGGCAAGAGAAAGAAAGAAAGGGTATTCAATTAGGAAATGAGGAAGTCAAATTGTCCCTGTTTGCAGATAACATGATTGTATATTTAGAAAACCCCATCATCTCAGCCCAAAATCTCCTAAAACTGATAAGAAACTTCAGCAAAGTCTCAGGATATAAAATCAATGTGCAAAAATCACAAGCATTCCTATACACCATTAACAGACAAACAGAGAGCCAAGTCATGAGTGAACTCCCATTCACAATTGCTACAAAAAGAATAAAATACCTAGGAATCCAACTTACAAGGGATGTGAAGGGCCCCTTCAAGGAGAACTACAAACCACTGCTCAACGAAATAAAAGAGGACACAAACAAATGGAAGAATATTCCATGCTCATGGATAGGAAGAGTCAATATCGTGAAGATGGCCATACGGCCCAAAGTAATTTATAGATTCAATGCCATCCCTATAAAGCTACCAATGACTTTCTTCACAGAATTGGAAAAAAACTACTTTAGAGTTCATATGGAACAAAAAAAGAGCCTGTATTGCCAAGACAATCCTACGCCAAAAGAACAAAGCTGGAGGCATCATGCTACCTGACTTCAAACTATACTACAAGGCTACAGTAACAAAAACAGCATGGTACTGGTACTGAAACAGCATGGTACTGGTACTGAAACATGGAACTGGTACTGAAACAGCATGGTACTGGTACTGGTACTGAAACAGATATGTAGACCAATGGAACAGAACAGAGGCCTCAAAAATAGCACCACACATCTACAATCATCTGATCTTTGACAAACCTGACAAAAACAAGAAATGGGGAAAGGATTCCCTATTTAATAAATGGTGCTGGGAAAACTGGCTAGTCATATGTAGAAAGCTGAAACTGAATCCCTTCCTTATACTTTATACAAAAATTAATTCAAGATGGAGAAAAGACTTAAATGTTAGACCTAAAACCATGAAAACCCTAGAAGAAAACCTAAGCAATACCATTCAGGACATAGGCATGGGCAAGGACTTCATGACTAAAACACCAAAAGCAATGGCAACAAAAGCCAAAATAGACAAATGGAATCTAATTAAACTAAAGAGCTTCTGCACAGCAAAAGAAACTACCATCAGAGTGAAAAGGCAACCTACAGAATGGGAGAAAATTTTTACAATCTACTCATCTGATAAAGGGCTAATATCCAGAATCTACAATGAACTCAAACAAATTTACAATAAACAATCAAACAACCCCATGAAAAAGTGGGCAAAGGATATAAACAGACACTTCTCAAAAGAAGACATCTATGCAGCCAACAGACACATGAAAAAATGCTCATCACTGGTCATCAGAGAACAGCAAATCAAAACCACAATGAGATACCATCTCGCACCAGTTAGAATGGCAATCATTAAAAAGTCAGGAAACAACAGATGCTGGAGAGGATGTGGAGAAATAGGAATGCTTTTACACTGTTGGTGGGAGTGTAAATTAGTTCAACCATTGTGGAAGACAGTGTGGCGATTCCTCAAATATCTAGAATTAGGATTACCATTTGACCCAGAAATCCCATTACTGGGTATATACCCAAAAGATTATAAATCATGCTGTTATAAAGATACATGCACGCGTATGTTTATTGTGGCACTATTCACAATAGTAAAGACTTGGAACCAACCCAAATGTCCATCAGTGATGGACTGGATTAAGAAAATGTGGCACATATACACGATGGAATACTATGCAGCCATAAAAAAGGATGAGTTCATGTCCTTTGCAGGGACACGGATGAAGCTGGAAACCATCATTCACAGCAAACTATCACAAGGTTAGAAAACCAAACACCACATGTTCTCACTCATAGGTGGGAATTGAACAATGAGATCACTTGGATGCAGGGCATGGAACATCATACACTGGGGCCTGTTGGAGGGTGGGGACCTGGGGGAGGGATAGCATTAGGAGAAATACCTAATGTGAATGATGAGTTGATGGCTGCAACAAACCAACATGGCACATGTATATCTATGTATCAAACCTGCACGTTGTGCGCATATACCCTAGAACTTAAAGTATCACAAAAAAATTGAACAAATTTAAAAAGTAAAACTCGGAACAACAACAAAAAGCCCTGTCATCCCCAATTCAAAGTACCTAAGATAATAATCTACATGAAATACACTATTATTGGTTAAAAAAAAAAAGAGGTTGTGATTATATGGCTGACATGAAAACAGGTGAATTAGAACATGGCAGGTACCTATCTGGAGCCAAAATGTTCTCAACAGGACTTATATAAATAAAAAGATAAGTTTTTATTTCCAATACATTTCTTATTTCTCTCTTATTAGATCAGACAACCATCAGTGTATCGTGATTAACACCTAAATATTTCTCAATACTATAAAAATCATCTGGGGTTATGTTAAGAATATAAATTTGTGGATTTTACTTCAGACACTGTGAATTGGAATTCTCCCTAGATGATTCTGATATACACAGAGATTGAGAACAATGAAACTGGGGGAAAAAAAGCTTCACATGCTAAGAAAAAGTAGGGTCAGGGTTTTTACAGGGTGACTCAGTTTAATACATCAGAAAGTGCTGCACTCTGAGGGAACAATAGGGAAATACATTATCTACAGCAACTTGGACTCCAGCTCCTAATTATCAAGAGTAGAACCCCAAATACTTCATGAATTTCAACTGAAGCCACACGAACAAGGTGACCACCCATGGATCTGCCTTTCAGGTCTGCTGCATGACTCTGAGCAAGTCATCTAACCTCTTTGCACACTTCTAGAGTGATCATGAAGAAAGGTATTGCCTCTACGCAAAAGCATGGGGTCAGGCCGAGCATGAATACCACAGTGCCACTTATGTATCAATACGCACAATTATATTTACATGTGTCTTTCCACTGTTTCTATTTGAGCAATAAGCTTTGATAACTAACCACAAGATTATCAAGATAGATCAAATCTAATATTGTATACCACTTGATTAATTATGCAGAGTTCAAAACAAGAACTGGAAAAGAATTGACTGAGGACAAGTAAATTAAAGTCAGAAAAAATATTGTTGCTTATAATTTAAAAGTCCAATTACATGACAAAACTATATTTAATTTTAAGAGTAGACTTACCTTGAGTGATGTATGAGCAGAGACAAAACTATATTTACCCTATCTTAAAATTTCTATCTTGCCTTATCTAGGCTTGCTTTAGCATAACAGTGTCTCATCATAACCAAAAATTGATAGCCTGAACCAAGTTCTATTGTCCAGCCTTTAACATATTGTAGTTTTATGGATTTCTCAGTAGAGGTTTCTTCTGTATCACAAAGTTACTTATTCTGGGAGATCATTATGTTGCTGCTTCTTGATAATATTAAATCTGGTATATCTATTTCAAGCATTAAAGGATACTATCATTAAAAGATAAAATGGTACTTGAGAAGAAGTTGGCATGTGATATCCATGGTTAACATCTATCAGTTCATTCATTTGGTAACACATATATGTTAATTACCTACTGTGCTTTGGTCATTACCCTGGGAAATAAAATATAGTCAATAACAAGAATACCAAGTTCTCTACTCACATAGACGTTCCGTCTTACTGGAGGTGGATGATATATGAACAAATTGAATATCAATTAGTAAAAAGCACTTTGGAGAGAATTAGAATAAAGAAAAAGTAAGAGTAATTGGAAGCTTCTGTCCGGTGATCGGGGAGATCCCTCTAAAGAGGGAACAGGTAAACCAAGACTAAAACCACTATACGGAGACAACTCCATTACACTGAGAAAAAGAAAACTTCAGGTAGAAAAAACAGCCAGTGCAATGCCTCTAAGGCCAGAAGGAGCATGGCATGCTAGAAAGAAGGCAAGTGTGGCTAGAGCAAGATATGGTCAAAGAAGTAGGCTGCTTTGGAAACCAGAGTAAAGATTTTGGATATAAAGAGCAATTGTGTGACAATTCATGAAATCTGAATAGTGTGTATAGATAACAATACTGTATAAATGTTAATGTTTTGAGTTGTCATCACTATACTATGGTTCTGTAAATGAAAGTCTTTGTTTTTAGGAAATAAACACTGATATACATATGTGAATTTATATAAGTATATATAAATATATATGTAAAGTGACAATAATTGTATATATTCATGGGATACATAGTAATGTTTTGATATATGTCATGTATAGTGATCCAGTCAGGATTAGCATATCCATCATGTCAAACAATTATCATTTCTTAGTCTTGGGAACATTCAATAACCTCCTTCTGGCTATTTGAAACAATATATTAGTGTGAATTATAGTCACCTTATAATGCAAGAGAACACTAGAACTTACTCCTCCCATCTAGCTGTAATTTTGTATCCTTTAACAAATCTGTCCCTATCCTCTCCCTCCCCTATCCTTTACAGATTCTAGTATCCTGTGTTCTATTTTTTACTTCTATGAGATCAACTTAGCTTCCACATATAAGAACATGTGGAGTTTAACTTCATTTTCTTGGCTTATTGCACTTAACATAATGTCCTCCAGTTCCATCTATGCTGCTGTGAATTACAGGATTCCATTTTTTTATGGCTAAATAGTATTCCTTGGTATAGATATATTATCCTTTTATCTGCTGTTGGACACCTAGATTGGTTCCATATCTTGGCTACTGTGAATAGTGCTGCAATAAACATGGGGGTGCAGATTTCTCTTCAACATAATGATTTACTTTCCTTTGGATAAATTCTCAGTAGTGAGATTGCTGGATCATATGGCAGTTCTATTTTTAATTTTTTGAGGAACCTCCATACTGTTTTCTATTATGGCTGTCCTACTCTACATTCCTACCAACAGTGGACAAGCATTCCTCTTTCTCTACGTCCTCACCAGAATTTATTTTCTGTCTTTTTAACAACAGGCATCCTAACTAGGGTGAGATGATACTACATGGTGGTTTTGATTTGTATTTCTCTGATAATTAGTGATGTTAGCATTTTTCATATACCTTTTGGCCATTTGTATGTATTTTTTACTCATTTCTATTCAGGTCTTTTATTTTTAAATTGGATTTGTTTTCTTGCTGTTGAGTTCCTTATATATTCTAGCTATTAACCACTTGTCACATGAACAGGATGCAAACATTTTCTCCCTTTCTGTCAGTTGTCTCTTTGCTCTGTTGATTGTTTTGCTTACTGTGCAGAGGCTTCTTCATTTCATGTAACCCTATTCGTCTATTTTTGCTTTTGTTACCTGTGCTTTTGAGGTCTTATCCAAAAAAACGATTTGCACAGACCAGTTATGAAGCACTTCCCCTATTTTCTTCTGGTAGTTTCATAGTTTCAGGTCTTAGATTTAAGTCCTTAATCCATTTTGAGTTGATGTTTGGAGAGGTAGGGGTCTAATCTCATTCTTCTCCATGTGGATATCTAATTTTTCCAGCACCAGTTATTAAAGAAACTGTCCTTTCTCAGTATGTGCTCCTGGTAGCTTTGTCAAAAATGAGTTGACTTTAGATATGTGAATTTATTTCTGGGTTCTCTATTCTGAGTCTCTTCCACTGGTCTATGTGTCTGTTTTTATGTCAGTACCATGCTGCTTTGATTGCTATGACTTTGTGGTATATTATGAGGTTAGGTAGTGTGATGCCTCTAGTTTTTTTATTTTTACTCAAAATTGCCTCGAATCTTCAGGATCTTTCGTGGTTCCATATGAACTGTAGGTTTTTTTTCTATTTCTGTGAAAAATATCACTGATATTTTGATAGGGATTGCATTTAATTTATAAATCACTTGATTAAGATGGACATTTTAACAATATTAATTCTTCCAATCCATGAACACAGACTATATTTCCATTAATTTGTGTTATTTTTAATTTTTTCATAAGTCTTATAGTATCAGTATAGAGATCTTTTACTTCCTTGGTTAAATTTATTCCTGAGTCTCTCATTTTTGTACTATCATAAATGGCATTGTTTTCTTGATATCTTTTTTAGATATTCTACTGTTAGTATATAGAAACACTACTGATTTTTGAATGTTGGTTTTGTATCCTACAAGTTTACTAATGTTATCAGTTCTAACAGTTTTTTGTGGAATCTGTAGGATTATCTATATAGAAGATCATATTGTCTCTTAACAGGGGTAGTTTTACTTCCTTCTTTCTGATTTGGATGCTTTTATTTGTTTCTCTTGCCTAACTGCCCAGGGTAAGACTTCTAGCATTATCTTGAATAGAATTAGTGAAAGTGGGAATTCTTGTCTTGTTCCAGATCTAGGGGAAAAGCTCAAAGCTTTTAGTGTGGATTTCTCATGTACTGCTGTTATTATATTGAGGTACTTATCTTCTATGCCTTATTTGTTCAGAGTTATTTTTATCAAGCAGGATGTTGAATTTTGTCAAATGCTTCTTCTGTACCAACTAAAATAATCATATAGGTTTTGTCCTTCATTTTATTAACGTGATTAAAGAATGCTATTGATTTGTGTATGTTGAATCACACTTCCATCCTGGAATGAATGGCACTTGATTATGGTCAATTATCTTTTTAATGTGCTGTTAAATTGGGTTTGATAGTATTTTGTTGATGATTTCTGCATCTCCACTTATTAGGGATACTGACCTGTAGTTTTCTTTTGTTGTGTCCTTGTCTGTTTAGGGTATCAGGATAACGCTAGCCTAGCAAATAAGTTTGGAAGAATTCATTGTTTTCCTGATTTTCTTTAATTGTCCATCTTAATTCTTTTGTATCTCACTGAAGTTCCCTAAAAATTTTTATTCTTAATTCCTTTTCAATTTATAGAGTTCATTTACTTTGGGGTCAGCTACTAAAGAGTAATTATTTTCCCTTGGTGATGTAATATTTCCCTGCTCTTTCATGTTTCCTGTATCCCTGCATTAATGTCTGCACGTCTATTGGAACAATCACCTATTCAAAGCTTTATAGTGTGGCTTTTGTAGAGAAAGACTTTCACCTGCAGATGGATCTTAGTGTCCTGGTTTTGAAGAATATGGTAGTTCTAAGTCTGAGTGATGTAACGATGCAACTTATCCACAGCTTCTTCAGCTACTGTGATCAATATTAGCAATCGCTGTGGGTGCCACAGTGTCCTAGGCTATAGGCGTTTTTGGCAGCAGGAGTGGCAGAATCCATTGTTAGGATCCTCAGAAGCAAGGGTTTTTAAGGTCCACTTTTTCTTGTTTTCTTCACAATGGGGAGACTTAGCTGAGGGGATCCCTCCTCGTGTTGGGTATGACATGCCCTACAAGCAGCTGCAACAGTGTTGGGTTCCAGAGTACAGTTGCCTAGAGCAGCTGTGAAGCCACAGTCCTAGGCTCAAGGTCTCAATAATGTATTATACCATCTGGGTCTTGAAATGTAGGTTCACTCTCTGAGGAGGGTTGGATGCAGATTGCGCACAGAGCCAGGTTATCTAAGGCACTGTGTAGTAGCTTAAACCCAGAGGGCCAGGTTAGAGCTATGACTCTTACCATGGGGAGCAGGGTAAAGCACTGGCCTGGCTCTGGGGAAGAAAGAGCACTCTGGAGGTTTGGGCTTAGGGAGCCAAGTACAGCTGCAAATTTGGAACCAGACCCAGTTAGGCTCAGGGGCAATTCAGGTCCCAGGGGATGAGGGACCCTGGACCCTGTCATGATGGGACTCAGTACTATCCCAGACTCTTTGAGGTCAGGTATGGCAGAAGCAAGAACCCTGGAGTGGAAGGGTGCAGCTGTTGTTTGGGCCCTGTGGACAGGGAGCAGCAAAATCATAATTCTACTCCCTAGGAAGAGGGATGTCTCAGCAGCTCAGAATGTAGGGGCTAGTCCAGTTCCAGAAAAGTATATTAGAGGTTGTTTGGCTTGTAGTTTAGATGTCTCAGCTTGGCCAATGATCTGTTTCCCTAGGACATGGGGTACCATGTCAACTCAGCCCTGGGATATTTGGTTGCTTGATTCCCTAGGAGGTAGGTAGTTATATTAGCTCGGACATAAGCCATATGACTGCTCTGGGTGGCAAAGGTAGTATTTTCCCAATACACAGGACACCACTTTAGCTTAAGAACTGGGGGGGGCATGACTGCTCTGGGCGGCCAAGATACCATTTCCCCAGAATGCAGGGTGCCACTTCAGCTCTGGCATAGGGGTGCAGGGTGGAGCAGTAACTGTGAAGGGTAAATGCAATGGTTCCCCCAAGGCACCATTTCCTTGAGAGGGAGTTTGTAGCTTTAGCTTGGGCCCTCTGGGGCATCAGATGTCTAATAGATGAATGCTTAAACAAATGGTGGTATATCCATACCATAGACTACTACTTAAAAACAAATAAATTATTGATATACGCAACAACTTGGATGGCTCTCAAGGGAATTATGGTGAGTGAATGGAAAAAAAGGTAATCTTAAAAATGTACATACTATATGATTCAATTCATATAGCCTTCTTAAAATGAAAAAATAATAGAAATAGAAAACAAATTAGTGGTTACCAATGGTTAAAGAAAAACCCTAAAGCTTCTAGTGTAGTTAAAAAAATGTCTCTTTTGAAAAGAAATTTCAAAACAGATTAACAGAATCCCCATAAGTTATACTGAAAGTATATGTCTAGTTCTGAAGAATAATGGTTTTTGTCCTAAAATATCATACCAATAAAGAATTATACAGTAGTGAGGAAAAATAGACTTTCAAATATACAAAGAAGCAAAAGAAAAATTACTAGCAGAATCTTCTCAAGGACTAGGATCTAAGACTTCTGTATATATGACAAAGATTTTGTCAACACAGTTAATTTGCACTCTAGTAATTGTCTAGTCACTAGTACAATTAGTAGAAGAGAAAAATACAATGAGTTTAAAAGGCTAAACTTAGTTTAAAAAAAGATAGTATTATAGTATAAAGAGTTTATTTGTAAACAAGAATAACCACACCCTAAAACAAAAATTCCAAAGTATATGAACATAAGTGATGACCTGGAGGTGAGGGGAAAAGATGAAGAGGGATCTGTAGGTAAGGGGACAAGAAGAAGAGGAAGTGGAGGGACATTAAAAATGCTCAAGTGTTGACTTGGAGAAGAAAAATATTCGAGATGTTGTTAAAAATATATGTTTAATAATGTGTACTTTAATAACAATAGAATGTACTTTTCATGAGAGTACAATCACGTCTATCTTATTTTCTATAGAGTCTCATGGTCCAGGGTAACTAGCCCTTAGTATTTTTTGAATAAATAAGTGAATAAATGAGTATATGAATGAATTAATGAATGAGTGAATTAGCTGATTAATTTATAGTAATTCTTAACCGATTGAAAATTTTCCAAACATCAGTAACCAGAATAAATGTTAATGGGTTAAAATGTCTACTATGTAGCTATATCTAACATTCATATGAATTGTGAATGTATTACTGCTTTATAAGTACATTATCTAATTTAATCCTCATATCAACCTTATTAAGCATATTATAAGAATACTTTATAATATATTAGTACTTTACACATGAAGAAACTGAGGTTCCCATTAAGTAATTTGAACAATATCTAAAGAGTGAAAATACAAATCTAGGAAATATAACACTAGAGCTCGTTGTATTAGTCTGTTTTCATGCTGCTGATAAAGACATACCTGAGAATGGGAAATATAATAGAAAAGAGTTTATTAAACTTACAGTTCCTCATGGCTGGGGAGGCCTAATAATCATGGTGAAAGGCAGGGAGGAGCAAGTCACATTTCACATGGATGGCAGCAGGCAAAGAGAGAGCTTGTGCAGGGGAACTCCACCTTATAAAGCCATTAGATCTCGTGACGCTTATTGACTATTGTAAGAACAGCATGAGAAAGACTTGCCCCCATGATTTCAATTACCTGCCCCTGGGTTCCTCCCACAACACGTGGGAATTCAAGATGAGATTCTGGTGGGGAAACAGCCAAACCATATCTCACATATTCTATAAAAAGAGATATTTTGATTAATGAGATTGGATTTAAAATATTAAAAGATATAACAATTATGAATCTTCCATGCCTAACAACCTATGTGAAATAGACTAAACAGTGTAATATAAACATGCTGGCAGAAATCCATCATCATGATCATCACAAAAAAAAGACAACAGAGGATTTCAATATGATAATTTAAAAGCCTGACACTTTAAAGATTTGGCAAAATGTGTCCTTGAAACTATCTGAAGCTGTATATTTTCAGGGGGTTAAAAAGTTTACCATCTTTTTCACTTATTTTATGGTTGTGGGTTGTATGATTCACAAGTAGTACAATATTCAGTGATTCACTAGTAGGACTCAGCATGTAGTTGTTTTCAGAGCTATAGCTTATTACAGCAAAAGGATATCAGCAGGGAAAATGGCATGGTTGGAGTCTGGAGAAATTCATATGCAGACTTCCTTATGCTCTCTTCTTCCTGTGAAGGCACTCATGGGAATTGAGCACGTTCCTTTCTCAGCAATGAAAAATGCAGTAACAAATGTGCAATGTTTCTGCCCAGTGAAGCCCATTAGAGACTCAACACCCAAAGTTTTAACTGGGGTCTTGTCACATTGACAACCTTTCCCTTGCCCAAAATTTCAGATTCCATGAAGGAAAGCAAGTGTTCAGCATAAATCAAAGTGATTCCACAAACAACCTAAAGCAAAGTGAACCACCCTGATCAGTAGGGAAAGTCTCATGTCAGTTCATGGAATGGGTCAAGTGCTAAGATCCCAGACATGTGCCAAGGACCAGTTTGTAAGCAGGTCCTTATAAAGACAAAAGCTTCAGGCCTGCTATGTTAACTGTTTTCTGCACATTGATCTATTTAGTTTTCTACTTTTTGATCTGGTTTCTATATACCTAGAAAACACTCACTTGCTTAGGATTTCAAATTAAATGTTGTATTGTTGATCATCAAATTGTGTCTTTGTTCCCAATGTTGTGTCATTAAAAAAAAAATCAGTCCTGTGTAAAATTTACCTTACTATTAATTTTTCCAAAAAAAAGATCTAACTTTTATTGATCAATTTAATTTTTCCTTTCTTTTCAAAAAAGTATGCTTTTGTTTATACTTATTTCTTTCAAATTTTTTTGCTCTTTTTAATCTACTACAGTTAAAAACTTAATTCAAATAAATATGAAAATATAAAACTGATTAACAACTTTTACAACAAGCTAAATAAGTAGCAGTGTATCCCCGGGAATTCCCAAATACAAATGGTTGGGAACAAATTACTAATAGACACAGACTTCCATGAAATCACCAACAGTGTGAGAGAAGATACAGGGGGAAAAACAAACACACATGAAGAGAAGCCCCAAATAAATTTCAGGATAGGAAACAGAAAAAAGACATAACAAACACAATAGCATACTTATAACCAAAGTACATCCAAAAGACACACTTGCAAAAATAAAACTGTGGCATACTATCGTTAAATGAGATTTAAAAAATTAATAAAATGAATCAAGATTTGAAACAGAGTGTGAATCTTAATTAGTAACATTTAGAAATGAGATGACAGAATACGGAAAAAATATTACATATAAGCAAAAATCGTTTTAGAAATGTATAAACTAGAAGGAACAGAAGAATAAATAAAGACAATAGATAGGTTTAAGATATGTAAAAGAGGAAGAATTTTTTTAAAATCAAAAATAAAGAAATAGAGATATTAAGGAATTTGAGAGAAAGTGAAAATATCAAAAATAGGTAAATAAGATCCAATATTTGGGTAACAGGAATCCCTAAAGAAAAAAAAAAAACTGAATGCATTGGAACAGAATACTAAAAAGTGTAATTCAAGAAAATCTTCTTGGAATGTGTATATTCACACACACAAACACACACACACACACACAAACATACATTTTCATACTCAAAAGAGCGTACTATATAGTAGAAAACAGACTCAAAATAATTAATAATATTTCATCTTGGTAAAACTAAAGAAAAAATTTAAAAATCCTTTTGTTAACTGGGCTAAAAAAGCAAGATACTTATAGGAAAATAAAAATGATAGTTTACAATCAGACTTCAATAGCAATTCTTTATCAACATTATAAACACAGGTAATATTATAACCATGAAGATGATTTTATTCCCACAAACCATTCCTGAGTAATCAACCAGAGAAAGAGCTTCAGACAGCCAATCTAGCAACACACTAACGTAAAGACTTGTGATGAGCATTAAATGTATTACTAATTCTAAGTGAAAGTTAAAAATGATAGTATAAATCTAATAAAATATGTACATAATTGACATGAGGAAAACTACAAAACTTTGATGAACAACATCAAATGAACTAAATAAATGGAGCGATAGTCCATGTTCATGGATATGAAGATTCAATATTGTCAAGATGTCAGTTCTTCCCAACATGATCTATAGATTCCATGCACTCTCAGTCAAAATCCCAGCAAATTACTCTGTGGACATCAACAAACTGATTCCTATATGGTGAGGCACAAAACCAAGAAGAGCCAACACAATACTGAGTTTAAAAAAGTTGGAGGATTGACGCTATTCAATGTCAAGACTTACTATGAAACTATAACAATCAAGACAACATGGTATTGGTGAAACAATAAGTAAGTAGATCAATGGAATAAAATAGAAAGCCCAGAAATAGGCTCTCTGTAAATTTGGTCAACTAATCTATGAGAAAAGAGCAAATACAATACACTGGAGAAAATATTGTCTTTTCAACAAATGGTGGCAGAACAATGGGACAACCATTCAAAAAATAAATCTAGATACAGACCCTATATCTATTACACAAATTAACTCATAATAGATTATAGATCTAAATGTAAAGTGCTAGAATATTAAACTCCTAGAAGATAACATAAGAGAAAACTGATGGGGGAGGGCAAGATGGCTGACTAGAAGGAGCCAGGTGGAATAGCTCCTACTGAGGGACTGAGACAACTGACATGTTTCTAATAGATCTTCAGAGGGAAGGCACTGAGAGTGGACAGAGGAAAGACCCAGAAGCTGGAGGTATGAGGGGGAAGGCTGGGAATCCTATACAGGACTATAGCACACCCAGACTTGTTCCTGGCCCTCAGTGGCTCTGGGGGAACAGGTGAGCTGAATTATATAATTATGTTGGTTTAGACCAACAAAGATAAAAAATACAAAGAAGGGCATTACACAATGGTAAAACATTCAATTCAACTAGAAGATTTGACTATCCTAGATGCACATGCAACAAAGGAGCACTCAGATTCATAAAGCAAGTTCTTAGAGACCTTCATAAAGACAGACTCCTACATAATAATACTGGGAGACTTTAACACCTCACTGACAATATTAGATCATCAAAACAGAAACTTAACAAAGATATTCAGGACCCAAACCCAGCACTGCATCAAATGTACCTCATAGACATCTACAGAACTCTCCACCCCAAAACAGAATATACATTCTTCTCATTGCCACATGGCACACACTCTAAAATCAATTATGTAATTACAAGTAAAAATGTCATCAGCGAATGCAAAGAAACTGAAATCATAACAATCTGTCAGACCACAGGACAACCAAATTAGAAATCAAGACTAAGAAATTCACTCAAAACTGTAAAATTACATGGAAATTGAATAACCTGCTCCTGAATGACTTTTGACTAAATAATGAAATTAAAGTAGAAATCAAGAAGTTATTTGAAACGAATGAGAATAAAGATACAAAATACAAGAATCTCTGGGACCCAGCTAAGGCAGTGTTAAGAGGGAAACTTATAGCACTAAATGGCCACATTAAATGGTTAGAAAGACAGCAATTTAAGAAACTAACATCCCAAGTAAAAGAACCAGAGAACCAACAGCAAAACAATCCCAAAGCTAGCAGAAGACAAGAAATAACCAAAACCAGAGGTGAACTGAAGGATACTGAGATACGTAAAACCATTCAAAAGATCAAGGAATCCAGGAGCTGGCTTTATGAAAAAAAAAAAAAAATAGATCACTAGCTACAATAAAAAAGAAAAAAGTGAAGAGCCAAATAAACACAATCAGAAACAAGGAGGATATTACCACTGATCCCACAGAAATACAAATAACCATCAGATAATATTACAAATACCTCTATACACATAAACTAAAACACCTAGAAGAAATGGACAAATTCCTGGACACATACACTCAAGAGTGAACCACGAAGAAACTGAATCCCTGAACAGATCAATAATGAGCTCTAAAAATGAGTAATAAATAGCCTACCAACCAAAATAAAAAAAAAAAAACCAGGACCAAGCAGATTCACACCTGAATTCTACCAGATGTACAAAAAAGAGCTGCTACTATTCCTACTGAAACGATTCCAAAAAATTGAGGAGAAGGGAATCCTCCCTAAATCATTCTATGAGACCAGCATTTTACCAAAACCTGGCAGAAACACAACAGAAAAAGAAAACCTCAGACCAACATCCTTGACAAACATCATGACAAAAATCCTCAACCAAATACCAAACCTCAACCAAATACCTCAAACCAAATCCAGCAGTACATAACAAAAGCGAATCCACCAGAATCAAGTAGGCCTCATCCCCAGGATGCATGGTTGGTTCAACATGTGCATTCCTTTGGGTATATACTCAAAAGAATATAAATCATTCTAGTATAAAGACACATTAATGCCTATGTTCATCACAGCACTATTCACAATAGCTTGGCCAAGACATGGAATCAACCTAAATGCCCATCAATGGTAGACTGCATAAAGAAAATGCGGTATACACCATGGAATACTATGCACCCATAAAAAAGAATGAGATCATGTCCTTTGTAGGAACATGGATGAAAAAGTCATTACCTTCAGCAGACTAACACAGGAACAGAAAACCAAATACTGCATGTTCTCACTTATAAGTGGTAGGTAAATAATGAGAACACATGGACATGTAGAGGGGAACAACACATACTGGGGCCTTTTGGATGGTGGAGGATGGGAGGAAGGAGAGGATCAGGAAAAATAACCAATGGGTACTAGGCTTAATGTATTAGTGATAAAATAAGCTGTATAGCAACCCCTCACGACACAAGTTTAACTAGATAACAAACCTGCACACGTACTCCTGCATTTAAAATAAAAGTTAAATGAAAAAAAAAAAGGGAAAACCCAGATGATCTTGGGTATGATGATGACCATTTGGATATAACACCAAAGGCATGATCCATGACAAAAATAATTGATAAACTGGACTTCATCAAAATTAAAAACTTCTATTTGTGAAAGACAATGTAAGGAGAATGACAAGACGAGCCATAGTCTGGGAGAAAATATTTGCAAAAACCACATCTGATAAAGATTGCTATCCAAAATATACAAAGAACTCTTAAAAATCGACAACAAATAACTCAATTAAAAAATTAGCCATAGTCCTGAACAGATACCTCACCTAAGATGAACAGGTAGAAAATAAGTATATAAAAAGATTCTTCATGTCATGTGTCATCAGGGAATTGCAGATTAAAGCAACAATGAGATATTACTGCATATCTATTAGGATAGTTAAAATCTGGAACACTGATAACATCAAACTTTGGCAAAGATTTAAAGAAACAGAAATTCTCATTTATTGCTGATGTGAATGCAAATGGGATAGGTACTTTGGAAGCCAGTTTGGTAATTTGTTACAAAATCTAAATATACAGTCCAGCGATTGATATTTACCCAAAGGAAATGAAAACTTCTACTATCCACATAACAACCTTCACACAGATGTTTATAGAAGTTTTAATCATATTTGCCAAAACTTGGAAGCAACCAAGGTGTCCTTCAGTAGGTAAATTAACAAAGTGTAGTATATTCAGAAAACAAATGATTATTTAGTACTAAAAAGGAATGAGTTATCAAGCCATGAGAAGACATAGAGGAACATTAAATACATATTACTAAATAAAAGAAGCCAAGAATAAAAGGTTACATACTGTATGCTTATATATATATAATGTTATATATATATAACAATATACATATATAATAATATATATATAACAAAATATATGTTATATTTTGGAATGTCATATATATGGATATATTTTTTGGAATATATCCATATATATATGGATATATCCAAATATATCTATATTCCAAATATATCCAAATATATGTATATTCCAAATATATCCAAATATATATATATTCCAAATATATATTCCAAATATATATATTCCAAATATATCCATATATATTTGGAATGTCATATATATATGACATATATATGACATATATATGTGTATATATATATGACATATATATGTGTATATATATGTGTGTGTGTATGTGTATGTATGTATATATATATATATATATATATATATATATATATAACCTTCCAAAATATAACAGATTCTAGCGAGGTTGTGGAGAAAAACAAATACTTATACACTGTTGCTGCAAGTGTAAATTAGTTCAAGCATTATAGAAAGCAGTGTGGCAATTCCTCAAAGAGCTGAAAACAGAACTATCATTTGACTTGGCAATCCATTAGTGGATATGTACCCAAAGGGATATAAATTATTCTACCATAAAGACACAGGCTTTCATATGTTTATTGCAACAATATTCACAATAGCAAAGATATGGCATCAATCAAAATGCCCATCAATGGTAGACAAGATAAAGGAAATATGGTACATATATATACTATGGAATACAATGCAGCCATGAAAAAGAATGAGATCATGTCATTTGCAGGAACATGGATGGAGCTGGAGTCCATTATCCTTAGCAAACTAACACAGGAACAGAAAACCAAATACTACATGTTCTCACTTATAAGTGGGAGCTAAATGATGAGAACACACAGACACATAGAGGAAAACAACAGACACTGGGGCCTATATGAGGATGGAGGGTGGGAGGACGGAGAAAATCAGAAAAAATAACTACTGGGTACTAGGCTTAGTACCCGGGTGATGAAATAATCTGTACAACAAACCTCTGTGACACAAGTTTACCTATAAAACAAACCTGCACGTGTACTTCTGAACCTAAAAGAAAAGTTAAAAAAATACGGAAACCAAATATACGACATGCTAGAAAAGGTAAAACTATGGAGACAGTAAAAAGATCAGTGATTGTCAAGGGATCAGGGTTGTGGAAGGGGTGAATAGGCAAAGCACAGATAACTTTCTAGGGCAGTGAAAATACTCTGTGTGATACTCTAATGATGGGTACACTTTATTACATATTTGTTCAAACTTATAGAATATACAACACTAAGAGTGAACCCTAAAGTAAACTATGGAATTTGGGTGATTATGATGTGTCAATACAGGTTCATCAATTGCAACAACTGTATCACTCTGGAGGGGCATACTAATAATCAGGAGAGACTAGGCATGTGTGGGACTAGGGGATAAATGGGAAATATCTTTACCTTCCTCTCATTTTACTGTGAGCCTAAAACTGCTCTAAAAAATAGTCTTAAAAATTTGAAAGTATAATATGTAATGGTTATATTCTCAGAGAGTGTATATATAGTACAACTATATAAAACAGAGGGTGAATAAGGAGAGCATATGCATATGTTTTTATTAATCATATTGATTGTTGTAACATTTGTATTGTTATTCTGAGACTATTGTGTATGTAATATGAAATAAAACAACTGAGCATTTCTGGAATACTTTTAAGAGATACATCTGTAACATAGAAAATAATAGATAAAAATCCTGTAGTCTAAAATTTGAGTTAGAAGGATCAGCATGATTTCATGAGCTATTTTATACAGGTAGACACAG
This sequence comes from Pan paniscus, assembly GCF_029289425.2. NCBI lineage: Eukaryota > Metazoa > Chordata > Mammalia > Primates > Hominidae > Pan > Pan paniscus. The sequence goes on from NC_073253.2 coordinate 109,882,776, forward strand.
ATACAAATACACTGTAGTTCTGACCACTGGAAAAGCCTAGAAAAAAATGACCAACTCAGTAGCATTGAACATCTCTAGTAGTGCACATATTAGTATTGATATCCTAGTTTCTAAAAAACCAGAGCTTCTTGGAGAATTGCTGACTCCAGGTCTAGGGCAGGAAATGAACAAGACGATCCTGTAACATCTTGCAATATCAGATAGTCACAAAGCTCTCAAAGACAATTTGAGCCATGTCAAAAGACTCAGGAACCAACTTGAAAAAGTTACTGCTGGTCAAATATAGGTAAATTTGAATTTCAATAAGGATAATAAATGTGATGGGTTAAAACCCGTGAAATATGTTTAAATCTATGAGTTCAAATTAACATTAAAATAAACCAATTTGTCACTTTCAGATGATGCTAAAAAAAATCAATTCATTATTTTAAACATTAGTACATAGAAGGAGAGGATCAAATATTTATCTTGGTTAACCACATAGTAGTAAGCACCACTTATTGATTCAGTTTTCAGCTCTCTCCACCCTGACAATTATTCCATGTATCCATGTATTGTGCTCTTTATTTCAGCTATCATGTATCCCATACCAAATATTTCCAATTGTTTTAAAATATAACTCATTGTTCTTATCCATATTTATTATAGCTTACCCAGTGTCTTAAACATGTTTATTACAGTTATTTTTAAGTTTGTGTTCTATATGTTCCAATAATTCTGCTTCAGGTTGTATGTGTTTTTCAATTAATTGTCTTTCCCTTAGAGCTAAGATCAGAAGACTTATTTTCAGTAAAGGGTCAGATAGTATTTTTGGTTTTGTGCACCAGACAGTCTCAATCACAATCATTCAACTCTGCCATTGTAGTGCGAAAGCAGCCATGAACGATAGGTCAATGAAAGTGTGGGTATGTTCCAATAAATCTTTATTTGTGGGCATAAAATTTGAATTTTCATATAACTTTAATGTGTCACAAAATAGTATACTTCTGTTTCCTTCAACTATTTAAAATGTAAAAATTCCCCTTATTCAGGAGCCATATAGCAGCAATGAAGGGCTGGATTTTGTCCGCAGGCTGTAGTTCACTAACCACAGTATTGAGCAGTTGCACTCCTCAGGTATCTGGCTATTTAGACCTGTAAGCTTATGTTTCCCTGAGTATTTTGTCTGCTCCAAATCCCTATATTTCCTGTACATAGGGAATGCTAGTACATGTTTAAATAAATACTTGTTTGGTTAGGAATTAACAATGGGCTTAGAGTCTAACTTTCTGTTAATCCTTCTGTAGAGATCGTAAAAGGACCCAAAGCACTGAGATGGGAGCTATTTGCTCATTGTCCCTCACACTATTATAGCAAATCCCAAGGACCTGGTTTATTCAGTTGAACCTATATCTCTGATAATTATTTGATCTTCAAGTCTAGTATCTTCAAGTCTCTCTCTGCTCCATCTTCACATGGCCTTTGTCTCTGTACATTTTCAATCTCCCTCTCCCTCTGCCTCTCACTCAAAAGGACATTTGCAACAGCATTCAGTCCTCATACAGATAATCTAGGAAAATCTCCCCATTTTAATATTCTTAGCTTAATCACATCTGCAAAATTCTTTTCCAAATAAGGTAACATTTACAGATTCCATGGAGTAGGACCTGACATTTTTAGGGTGTTCTTTTTCAGTCTACCTCATGGCCTGTCCACAGGTTTCTATTTAAGGTCATATAGACAGATATCAAGCTTGCATAGTTTTTGAACCAAACTGTATTAGCAACGTAAAACTCACACTTAAGGGGAGAAAGCAGAGCCAATACCCAGGTATCTCTGAAGAATATGTGCCTTCACTTTCTAACAAGCCAATGGCCCAGTTCCCAACAAGCCAATGGCCCACTCCCCTGAACCTTCCTGACAGATTTTCAGTGCATTAGAATAAATTTTAAAAGCCTTACCATGACCTACAAACCCAGCAAGACCTGGCTGCTCCTTGCTTCTGTGGCTTCATCTCATGCTGCATTCCCCTGTGCTCAGGAGCTCTTTTGAAACAAGAACTTAGGAAGTACTTAGCACTCAATGGGGGTCTGTACTTGCTGCCCCCTCTACCCCAAAGTCTCTTGTCCCAGATTTGTTCTGTCATCTCCTGCTTTTCATTCATGCCTCAGTGTGAATGTTATCTCCTCAGAGACACTGCTCTGTATTATTTTCTTTTATGTCTTACAAGCATCTAAAATTATTTTGTTTATTAATTTGCTTATTTTTCATGAATCTTAATAGAATATAAGCTCTCTGGCAGTGATAACCTTACTTGTCTTTGTTTCCTAACATATCCCGATGCTTAGCGCAGAATTCATTCTCTCTCATACTAGGCTCTTAATAGAAGTATGATGAATAAATCAATAAAGTATATATACTATACAAAGGAAATAATTTGAGATTTTACTATAGAAAACCTCACAAAAACATCTCTAAATGAAACCCTATGAGAGGGAATGCCATTTGTGTAAAAGCACAGAGGTGGCCTTAGTCGGCATCAGCATTAGGTGGGATTGTTATCTCAGAGGAAGTGAAAGCTAGGAGTGAAAAGATATTTCTAGTTTATAGCCACATCTCAACATTGGTAGACTTTTTACAAAGAACAAATATCCTTAATATAGATATGAGTTTATGCTCTTAAGAGAAAAATCTGAATGTATTCTAAAGATAATGTAATTACTTTATCCATAAGCATATTTGACTTAGGACAAATGATAGGAGAATAGTGCTCATCATACTTTATGATTTTAAAATGCTATCTATAAAAAGGAAATCTCTTCCAAATTACTTTCTTAAAAGTTCCCTTAAGATGCACATTGCAAAACTGGGACAGGTGCTACTTCTGAACATAGAATCACAAAATCATTATGTTGCTGGTAATATTCCGAGGGATAAAGTTCTTCAAAGACAAAATCATTAGCTACTCGATAGCTCTTCTTGCTTGATAGATGATAGTATAATCAGTCAAAAATACCATTTCAGAACAGCCTTAAAATCCAATCCTGTATCCTTCTTTAAATTAATAACAAATAATCTTCTTTTTATAAATCAATTACAGGTAGAAAGTGACATTAAATAGTTTAAGATTTATATAGAATGAAATGGCAAAGAAGTCTATAAATACCTACCCCAAGTTACCAATTTATCACTTACTATTATGTGACTTTGGACATGTCATTTTCCCTCCCTGGCTCTCAAATCTCTCATCCTCACAAAGACGGCAATATTACAAATTATTCCTAAGGATATGTCCAGCTGTTGGATTTGGTAATTTACTTACATTAAAAATCCAAGACCATGCTGTGATGTATAATGACTCAAGCAAAATATGTGAGACAGAATCTTGAGCCATTGTCATGGTTTCAAAAAGTCTTCTCTACTGACATAGGCATAAATTTGGGTGAGGAGTGATTATCAGAAAGCACTATGATGGTTTTCCAAAGACAGACATGGAATCACGAAAGTTGACCCCTTAGTCCTACCAGCCTTGGTCTTGTTAAAATTGAGCATTGTTACCCCAGTTTGAATTCTGGGTAGTGACACATAAATTGTGGTAGCCATACATGTAGCTATTTGCTCAAATGTTATCATGTACAACCAGAATGCATTCCAATCCATTTCTGTATGACTCTTCAGAAGTAGAGGCTAGGAAATTCTGATTTGACTGCTCACAAGACCACTGCCCATATGGACCGAATCATTCCTCATATCTGTAGAAGGCTCTCAAATACCATCAATACGAGTGAATGACAAAACATATCCTTTTATCTAAAAATCCCCGCTTTTGATCACAGAAGTCCTAACGGTACCTGGTATTCTCATACATATCATAAAAGTAATCACATTTTCTGCTTCTTCAAAGACTTTCCATTTGGGGAGATGCTTGGGCTTATTTCTTGGAAGGGCTCTATAAAATGTTCGTGACTGTATCTTTAAGTACAAACCTGTTCTCTTTTTTATAAGAATGTTTCCACTGAGCATAATGCAGTCTTTATGAATTTTTAAACTGGTATTCTTCTCCTTTTCTCACTAAAATGGAAAATGGGCTTCTCAGGAAGATTTTCTGAACCTTAAAAATTTTAAAGAATATGTTTCCTTTTTCCGCTTCTAAGTTTAGCACCAGTCTAATCATTTCACGATCTAATCACTGTAAGATGGATGTTTCTGAAAACCATCAATAAAACACTGGTCGCCCTTTGTAGTCTTTTATTATAAAAGAAATGTAACCCTTTTGTGGCCCATTATCCTTATGCGAGGATAATGATTAAAAAAAAAAAAACTTTCACAGGACTGATTCTGATTCTTTGAGAGGGGCCTCTGGGCCTTCCTACCACCATGTTCCCTTACCTCCAGATGCTCAGGGACCTCACACTGCCACTACATGCTCCAGATTCCAAAAATTCTCATCTCTGAGCCCTCATCCATGATGCCTGATTCTCAGAGATCCATGAAGAATAACAACCTGACAAACTTTCACAGTGAAATTCAATGTTGATGAGCGCTGCCATGTCTCCTTTGGTGTATTGGTGTCCTTGGAGCTCCCCAGGAGACCTGAAGACAGACAGGCTGAAGCCCAGAGCACTGAAGGCACAGTGTTAGGCCTATATTGGTGGCTGGTCCTGCGTGTATGCATATAAATAAAAATAAAATATTTCTAAGACCAAATAAAAGTTATGATAAGGTAGAAGCCTGCTTATAACTTTCAGTAGCATGCCATGTCCTGCACAGAGTAACAGAGTAACAAGAGAATTCTCCCTACTCCAACCTTTCCCAGGGATTTTTCCTCCTAACCACTTTTATCTTAGTGGAGAGAAGAATGCACAGTAAGAAATGCATCCCAAATTAAACTAGTCTAACCTGCCCCCATCTTAAGGTTCATCGTAGTAGAGAAAAACCTTCAAAAGAAAAATATATCTCACTCCTCAAACCCTGAAAAGCAAGGACTTCTTTATTGAAAGCTTCTTGAGAAGGCAATACAGGGCAAGTCACGAAGCCAGTCTGTAAAAACTTCTTAGACATACACCTCTCTCCCAGTGTCCCACTTCACTTCTTGTACTCTTTCTCTCCCTCTCTCTCCTCCTGCCCTTGGTTTTCTTGTCTCCTTTTTCTCTCCCTTTTCATTCCTTTTATGTGGTGTAACTTGGCCTAATCTAAGGTTCTATCAGTCTCTCCATTTTACCCTCCCATCAGTTTTGTGAAGACACCATATTTTCCCCATCTCTCTCTCTCATGTGAGATAGGTGAGGCTTGGTGATAAAAGGATGAGAGACTGGGAGGCAGGAAGGGCCAAAGGACAAGGGGCAGAGTAAATATGGATTTATCACCTCAGAGGCAGAGAGCACGTGCAGAGAAGCCCTGTGCGTTCCAGTTATGGGGTCTAGCAGATATGCTTAGCTGTGGTTCAGGTAGGAAAGAACAATGCAGGGGATGGGGAGGGAGGCTTTCCACTTGGCAAAAGAGAATATGTGTGAAGTTCACATAAAAAGTACAAAGTCAGATGAATAGCTCTGTTGTTGGGAAAAGCGGGAAATGGAAAGAAGCTGAATCCAGCCCCTAGGGAGAAGGGCTGCCACAAACCAGAGAAGCTACCCAGACTCCAGGCAAGAGACCATCTTGATCAAAAAGGGAGTTTACTCAGAGGTTACAGAATAGTTTGCAGAAATGAAGAAAAGCTCCTACAAAGGACAGAAACCAGATCAACTCCATGGAACTGTCAGAAAGGAATGAACGGTCACTGCATTTAGGATGCCACCATCAGGATGAATTCGTCTCCATATTTTTTTCTGTTTTAATATAATTTCACTCATGTAGGAATTAGGATTGAAATGATAGTGAAGACAGTAATAAGAACAAGCAGGAGATGTAGGAAACACTGTGACTTGGAGGCTTTAGGGGCACCCAGGACCCAGCCCTAGAACATAGGATAAGTCCCCTGGGACAAAACTTACTGCTCTGATAAAGAATTGCTGAGTTCATGGAAGGAGGCTAGCAGTTCTTGATATCTCCAACTTTACACTCTCTGAAACCCAGGGGAGCAAGTGCTGATACTTCCAGAGTGAGCCCCTGTAGTGTTCTGAGTGCCGGGTGGAAGCACCAAGGAACAGAGAGCAGACTGCTTCTTTTCTTTTTAACAAACAGGACTGTAATATAAGAGCCTAAAGACTAACTGTGGTCATGATTTCCAGGAGGCACCTATGAAAATGTTGGACAGTCATATAACCTGATTCAAACTAGAGCTCTTCATTTCTTCCCATTTGACAGTGCTACTGGTATTAACTAGAATTGTAATATGACAAAGACTACCAAAGAACACATGTGAATGTAACATGGTCTGGTTCCTAGCAAATTTTAAACATTTTCAGAGTTTTTTTTTTTTTGCTCCTAGTCTTCCTTACCTAGAAAACTAATGTTTTCTAATTTTCTGTGATTCCACCAACAGAGGCAGATAGTAACATAAAATCCTTTGTACTATGATACTATGGCTAAATACCTTGTCTTCTCCCATAGGCATTTACATTGAAAATACAATATACCAGGCTTGAGAATGTGGATTTAACAGAGAATTTTCTGATCCTGTAGGGCAATGGGAAGGAGAGCTATTTGGGGGTAGAAGTAATTCTAATATTCTTCAAAACTGAAAATAAAGGAGTCTGCTCATTCCACCTCCAAGTAAAGTTGATATTAACTTTCAATTCACAAAAATAATTCTGTTGTACCTAGGGGTACAGTAATATATCTGTAGAAAATTTCTGACTATTCAGTATCACTGTCAAATGAGAGACCATAAGGCCTTTGCAACAATTAATCAAACAAACTTTTTTTTTCTCATGGAGGAACAAACCGTGCAGCAGTACTGGATCCTAAGCTGACCTGTAATAAGTTGCTTGGAAGTTATCAGGGAATCAGTAAAATTCCAACAACAGAACTATTGTCAAAGGTTCATTTTGACAATCAATGTGGCACAAGTAAAGGATAGTGACCCCACAGCAAGCCATACTAAAGACAGGTCATGGCAGTTCTGAAAGAAAAATAAATGACCAGGAAATTGAGTCCTCATCAAGCAAGCAATGGCATGCAGAACTCAAAAGAAACTCACCTCTAACATTCAATATAATACTTATATTACTAAAGGGACATAACACATGGGTCTCATCTTTGTTCCTACAACTGTCACAGTTCATTGTCAGAAAATATAGTGGTACAGATACAATGAATGGAAAATATTCTGCAAAGGGTACTTTTTGGGAGGAACTCTGTAATTGATTGCCATTTCAAAATAGTGCATCAATGGCTAATGATAAGTTTAATAATTTAGAAGAAAAATACCAATAATAGTGAGAATGATGTATCATACTCAAGGTGTTAAAAGGTACCCTCGATCACAAATAAAACGTAATATAGAAAAATGTATTATTCTGCTATTACCCACAGCATTGACAACATTGCCTCAATGTTCTCTAGCATTAAGCTAATGTTGTTCACTTGAATTTTACTGGTTTTAAAGTTGTTTTAAAAATTTACTTTGTATTCAGTTTTATAACTAAAAATACTGCAAGTTAGAGTTCTAGTTTTATGTTTGTACATGTTTTATCATAGTCTGAAAATAATTTAAGCCCACCTTGGGAGTTTAGGTTTTTTTTCTTTTAAAAGGGGTCCATGAATAACTTAAGGTGGAGAAACACTACATTTTACTAGAATGAGAGGCAATAAAACATGCTTGGTAAAGTCTAGGGCAATGGGGTCAGACTAAGTCTAAAATCCTGGATCCAATTATTTTCGACTATGTCATTTTCTGCAAATGCCTTTGTCTTCCTTAGCCTCAGTTTCTATCTGTCAAGAGACTGTAATTATAGCAACTCCCTCATATGGTTGTGGTGAAATGAGATAAAACACAATGTACTTAAAAAAATAATGCCTAGCTTGTGGTAATTGGTAAAAAAAAATGCTATCAATTAAAAGTAACAATTTCAAGGTCTAACAGCTAATCTAACAGACATCAAGAAAAAGCAGAGAGGAGCTGGGTTTTCTATGTGCTCTTTGATGAATGACAAACCATGTAGGGGTAGTATTATGGTTTGTGAACCACTGAACTATGAGACCTAGATGGATCTCATTGCCTAGAAATGATGCTATAAATAAACAAAGAACAAGGACATAAAAAATTGTGTTTATAGATTCAAGCCCTATTGCCTCTGAAGCTAATACAAAATCTTCTTAGCTCAACACCCACATGCCAAAGTAAGATGAGAAAGTTAGATAACTTGGTTAATTTCAAGGCTGGCCAACTAATTCTGCAGACCACAAGTACCAGTCTTATAGGAAGTACCCATAATGTGAAGATGTTTTGAGAATACACAGCATCCTAGGTGTTTTATTTGTTTGGTTTTCTTAATCTTGTCAATGCATTTCTGTGGCACTGTGGAGCATCTTTTGTATGACCCTGGATACAGCATTGACTTAGCATGCTACTAGCTATATTCTCCATATCATCTTTTTAAAAAGGATAAATGATTTCTCATATAGCAGTGATTCTCAAGTGTAGTCTATTTTCCTTCTGATGGGCTCAAAATTGGGAAAAAGTCACTCTCTTAAATAAACAGTGGTGGGAAAATTGGATATCCACAAGAAAAAAAAAAAAGAAACTAGACTCCTAACTTTCACCTTATACAAAAATTAATTCAAATTGGATCAAAGACTTAAATCTAAGACCTCAAGCTATGAAACTACCAGAAGAAAACAAAGGAAATGCTTCACAACACTGGGCTGAGCAAGGATTTTTTTAAATGAGACCTCAAAAGCACAGGTAACAAAAACAAAAATAGACAAATGCAATTACATCAAATTTAAAAGTTTTTGCACAACAAAGGAAACAACAGAGTAAAAAGACAACCTGCAAACTATACATCTGGCAAAGGTTATTACTCAGAACACATAGAGTACTTAGCAGAAAAACAATTTTAAAAATTAATTGAAGAAATGGGCAAAAGACCTGAATAAACATTTCTCAATAGAGGAAACACAAATGGCAAACAGGCATATGAAAAAATGCTCAACATCACTAAACATTAGAGAACTGCAAATCAAAATCACAGTGAGACACCTCTTGACTCTAGTTAGAATGGCTATTATCAAAAGGACAAAACAAGTCTTGGTAAGGATGTGGAGAAAAGGAAACACTTGCACACTGTTTGTGGGATTGTAAAGTAGCATGGCCATTATGAAAAACAGTATGAAATTTCCTGAAAAAATTAAAAATAGAACTACCCTATGATCTAATAATTCTACTCTTGGGTATATATCTGAAGGAAATGAAATCAGTACGTTGAAAAGATATCTGCACCCCCATGTTTCTGCAACTCTATTTTCAATAGTGAAGATATGGAAGCAAACTAAGTGTCCAACAACAGATGAATACAGAAAATGTGGTACATATACAGAATGAAGTATGATTCACCCATAAAAAGAGTAGAATCCTGTCATTTGTGATGACATAGATGGACCTGGAGTATATCATGTTAAGTGAAATAAGCAAGAAAAAGAAAGAAAAATATCCTATGATCTCATTCATACTTAGAATCCTAAAAGAAAAAACAAATTAATATCATAGAAGTAGAAAATAGAACAGTGTGCACCAGAGACAGGAGAGGGAGGGAGAAGAGTAAGATGCGGACAGGTTGGTCAATGGGTACAAATTTACAATTAGATAGGAGTAATAAATTCCAGTGTTTTATTGCATAGTACAGCGACTATGGTTAACAGTAAGGTATTGCATATTACAAAATAGAAGAGAGGCTTTTGAAATGATAAATGCATCAGGTGATGCTAACTACAGTGATTTGATCATTATATAACGTATATGTATTAAAGCATCACATTGAATCCCATAAATATGTACAATTAAATGTGCCAATTAAAAATAAAAAGTAAAATAAATAAATTGAACAAAAATGAATGCAAAACCTTTTAGCCATCTGCATAGATCACATATAGCATGACACAACCATAAAGGAATTAGCCAGAATTAGACAATTATTATAACAAATACGTGTCTTAAAAAACAAAGTATATATAAATGGCTTATATAGAATATTTGTAATTTCAGAATATAACTGACAAAATTGAAAAATAAATTCAATGATGAAAGTGCAAGTTTTTCACACTGTTCTTATCAATAGCTTTTCCTAAAAGTTTATTTTTAGAATGCCCAAAATGAAAAGGAACTGAACATCTGGTTCTTTCAGTGTCTATTTTGTGCCATAATTTACGGCAAACAATTCATATCCAGTTCAGAAATGTGTGCCCTTGCCTTACTCCAAGAATATTCCTGCACCGAAATACACAAATAAATCGTTATTGGAATGTACAGCATCTTTATCATTTAGAACTGTTTCCATCAGTTTTCTACAATTAAATTTTATTGTGACTCCCCAAAAAGGAGACATGTTTGCTATAGTTAATGGTAACTGATTGGTAAATTATTACAGTTAATAGGAAATGATCTGTAAATATTACACAACAAATTTAAATGTCCAAAGAGCTAAAGTAATCTACTTTGGAATGAACATCTAATTCAGTTAACTCTCAGTCATTTAGTGTCTCAATATCTTGGTTGAGAAAACATATTCCCCAGATGAGTTGAGAGAGGGAAAGGTGGAAGCTAATTGTATGTGAGGGCCTATCTGTGCCTAGTGTACCAGCAGGGCCCTGTGCCTTCCTTCTGAATTTGGAGAATGTGCAATCTAGCCATAATTGGAAATTATTTTACTCTGTATCCATTTAGTCTTGAAATTTTCATTTTAATTTGGTAAGACAAACAAATCCTTATTCTCTAACAAAACCATGTTTCAGACCCAGTGGGGAAGGATGAGGAGCCATAGTTAAGTTCCTTGTATAACAACAACAACAACAACAACAACAACAAATCCTGGATAGGTTTCATTGGCTTCTACTTCCTAGATTCAGAGGGACAATTATTTACAGAGGCTGACAAAAATGTTCTTCCTATTTTCTCTTCAAACATATCTTGGTATTATTTCTAAATTTTCAATGTGAGTTTCACAATGGGACCCATCATATTAGTTTCATTAATCAGCCAGTCATCTTTGGAGACCAAGCTCTAAGATCTGCCCACTTAATAAAACAGAATATGCAACAGCTGAATGTGTAGAACAACTATGCCACCAAACACATAAAAAATTATCGTAATCTACTTTACAGATAAATATTTGATAGAAATGCTGAATGGGGTAATGAAAACAGAAATTAAATCTAGTATGTTAGGAGTTACAGTCAACTGGAGATCAATCTCATAAAATGTATTAAGAGGTTATAATGTATAATAAGAAAGGGAGATTCAACGCAAAATTCCAGTTCACTCATACATTTTTCTTTAATTATGAAGAGCTCTTTTACCAGAATATAATCAAGCAAAGAAAGTATCTAAATTGCAATTTAGGTCAGCTAACATCCTCTAGCAAAATAGAATAGTCACATACTGCATTTTATTTATCTCAAAAACAAACATATCATAACTGTTAACCAAAATATCTTGCAAATGTTTGCTTTCTCCAAGATTCCTGATGATTCCTAAAACTTACCTCACACTTAGATGATCTGATCATACATTTCACTGAGAAAACAGAGCTTATTCACTTTTTTCTCCTGTATCTCACTACTGGCCTCCAGTTATTTGCTTTTGAAACAAATGCCCTATCATTTGGCCCCTCCAACCTCACCAGAGCAGATCCTCGTACTCATATACCAGCTCATATCCCATCTTGCCTCTTCCTGGGTACTACTTTAAAAATTATCTGCCCTTCCCTCCCCTTCTTTTTACAGGGAAGTACATATTAAAATGGCTATGTGAGCAAATATAAAAGTAAATGGAATTTTAGAAAGCACTATTCTGCGAGCGCTATGAGATTTGTAATATATCCAACAGTAGGCAAAAGCAAATGACAACAAAAAACAAAAACCATTAAAATGATGCTGACTCCAATGACTGTTGGATAGGAATGGAAAAGCAAAAAGACACAGAAGTACATCCCCAGCACACTTCTGTCTTACATAGGACCTGAGTACTTGGTTTTACCTTTCTCCATTTTGAGATCTTTTTCTAGCAACCTGAGAGGTGCTGAGAGTTAGAACATCCAAAGGGCTAGAACACGTCAAAGGCAGAGCAAGCAGTTTCCTTTATCTATTTTGAGGGGTTTTGGAAGCACTCCTTCAAATCCAAGTAGGAGTTAACCATATTGCTAGGCCCAACATTTTAGTGTTTTCCAATTGGTTCAATGGTCTCTCTTGACATAATTGTTTGGCTTGAACAAATAAATGAAGCTAAGGTCAGTGTCTCTTCTCCAGTGCAAGGTTTTAATCCATGTTCTATTTAAAAAAAAAATGTAAATTCTTAAAATAAGGATCAGAGTCTAACCTGTTGTGTTGAAACAAACATTTCTGTGTCTGAAAACCAATAGAAATGGTATGGTGTGGGTTTCAGAATAAATGACTACCCAAAAGGCCTATTTTGAAATGACATCTCATCCCTGGCTGTTAAAGGTGAATACTTAGCCATGCCAGGAAGCATGTTAGGAATCTGTCAGGTCACTTTCTTATTAGAAGCTAGTGTCAGGCCAAGGCTGTATCGACCAAAGGCATCAACTCCTAGTTTGTTTACCCAAGGGAGTCCCTATCTCACCCTCAGCAAAAAGTAACCTTAAAAGTCAATAACACTAACAAACAACATGTCTTGGAAAATAATGCAGAATTGAAACCTGTTATTTTCTATCTTTAGTGAAGCAAAGCACATGCTTACTTCAAATAATAGTTTCCATGGCTATACCAAACATACCCCCTCCCCCAGCACAACCAGTTCCAGAAACTCTCTGTTGGCTATTACTAATGTTCATAGTGATATGTCTAATGACACAGACATGACTTGACCCTGAAAATCCTCCCAAATCATCTTGTGTTGCCGTCTTTCCCTTACCCCATCATACACATACTGTTGTCTTTCAGCTTCTTCAATATTCCAAGCGTATTTCTACCCTTTGTCCTTCCCTCATGCTGTTTTGGCCTGAAACATTCCTGCCTTTTTCAACAAAACTAACTTTTAAAAAAAATTTAATTTTTTTACTTTTGTGGGTACATAGTAGGTATGTATATTTACGGGGTACCTGAGATATTTTGATTCAGGCATGCAATGTGAAATAATCACATCATGGGGAATGGAGTATCCATTCCCTCAAGAATTTATCCTTTGAGTTACAAAAATCCAATTATACTATTTATTTTAAAATATACAGTTATTATTGACTATAGTCACCCTGTTGTGCTATCAAATACTAGGTCTTATTCATTCTTTCTAACTACTTTTTTTTACCCATTAACCATCCCCACCTCCCCCTGAGTCCCTCACTTCCCTTCCCAGCCTCTGGTAACCATCCATCTATTCTCTACGCGTATGAGTTGAACTGTTTTGATTTTTAGATCCCACAAATAAGTGAGAACATGCAATGTCACCAAACTAACTTGTAATATCCTTCAGTCATTGAGTAATTTTCTTTTCCCAAATGAGACAGAGGAATTTGTTTCATGCTTTCAAAGTTTCCTATGCTCTTTTAAAATCTTATCAAAATTATAATTAAATATAGAATTCTTTGTGTGATGTCTCTATCCCCCATACACTGGAAACGTCATGAATTCTGAGATTATTATGGTCTTGTTTACTGCTCTGCCCTCAACTTGGCCCATTGTCAGGCACATAGTAGATGTTATTGATACAGCCAGATTCATAATTGCTGAGAATTTCTTGGGCAGAAAGTCTCAGCAAATCTCTCACTGGAAAAAAATATTAGGTCTATTTAGGCACTTGCTATTTCCTAATGTTATAGACTACTTTGGACATAAAAGACACAGTCTTAGTCACAGTAGCTAACTGAGTTATCATTTTTGTTCTTACTGCTCAACAACTCACTTCTACCTACCCAAATCAGCGATACTTTTGATTTGAAAAAGAATATTTGTCGAGTAAAAATTTTGTCTGGGTAATCTCAGAAGTCTACAGCTCTGTAACAATGCTGTGGCATTCTCTGCTGGAGAATTAATAGATGTAATTAGCAACAACTCTTGGATTACTCAAGGGGCTCTTAGGCTGTACCTTAGCCATAGATCTTACTGATTAGGCCTTGGAAGAGACCACAAAAAAGAAATACTGGTAAAAGGTTGACAGTGTAAACAAAATTGGGTTTTGTATTAAACTCACACCATAAAAGTGGAAACTCAGGATCCTTGAACTAATTGAAGGGTCAGTACACTTAGAAGAATAAAGGAGAAATAACTTATCCTTCGAAGTTCAAAGGCACTTTTTGCAGAACTTTAATGACAGGAAAAATCACACTGAAAAGGGTCATGGCTTCACTGACACTGGGTCCACAAGTGAGGGTAGGCTGTGTTACTTTTACTGCCAAATCCTTTATTTCATATAGATGCACACATAAATACACAACCATGAGAGGTATGGAATGGTTTCTTTGTGAAATATGGGTTAAAAGTACAGAAGAACACATGTCAGACCTAGATAGGAGTGGTGACAGAAAAGGAGAGGCTATGGAGCCAGGACAGGCATTGCGTAATAATCAGAGGGATCAAGTTCAGGTCAGCAAGGTCAGACAGAACAGGTAGTTATCACAGGCCATGTGGAAGGGATGTCCCAAGCTAGAAAGTCCACAAAGCCGACAAAAATAGCTACACTGAGCAGTAGTAGAAAACCTCTACTTAGGAAGGGTTTTCTTCTCTCTGGTAATTTTTCCTTTGTTCTGAGTATGCACAGACACCTGAGCTTCTGTCACATATTGACCATGGCCAGAAAAGACAAGGAAGCCTGCACTGCTGGAAACATCTAACTTGAAAAATGTTTTGTGTAGTAACATTTGATCTTTTGGCTTGGTTGGTGGACTGGCTGACATACTGATACAGGGTCAGAAATTTATTCTCAATATCTGGCTTTATCATGATGACCCACCAATGACTCTACAAGCAAACCTTCCATGACTAACACCAACTCCCACCAACCTAATGTAGTGGCCCTCCCCTGTGATCTCATACAACATTACACAGTCCTCTGTTATTTTCTATGATTTCTGAGTAACCTGCCAATATCAGTAGATTTGTGAGGTTGGTTTCACATGGCACAAAACAGTTTCCCTGATTTGCCATTCACACTAAATTCTTCCAAGAGTGGAATTTCCACATTCAGGACTAGAATATTTTGTGCGGTTTATGTCCAGGATGACAGATTTGGCTCTGGAGGAGGAGATAATTACAGCATTATATTTTCCAAGTAATATTTCATGTTAACTTTTTTATGGACTGAGAAAAGACAGGCCTGAGGAAGAAGCCACATCTGAGCAAAGGACTCTTAATAAGAGCAACTACTTCATGTTACTTAGACATTATATTCGCACTAAAAGGATGCTGGGCCAATAACTCTGAGAAAATATGTAATTAGCATTTTTATCCCAAGAGAAATATGCATTTGGCAACTTGCATCATGCACCAATAATGTGTATCCAGCAAAATATTTTGCTCAGATCCCACAGAAAAGGGCCAGGCCTTTGCCGAAGTGCTTTTTCAATAATGGCATATATATGTTTACTTTATCTGGAATGTGCATAGCAGACTAAACCAATAGCAACCACAGTAAGTCACAGAAGAAAGAAAACAGAACATCTCCCTCAGATTTTAAACTTTTGCTGTCATTAGAAAAACACTAGATACTTTTAAGAAAAACAATAGACACTTTTAAGCCTTCATATACATTAATAACTGTGACCCCAATAACTCACAGCAATAATTTTGAAGTAGAAATTATTACCCTTCCTTCACAGATGAGAAAACTGAGGATCAGAGAGGTGAAGGAACATGCCCAAGCACACACCGCAGGTAAGTGATGGAGCTGAAATTTGAAGTCATGTCTATATGACTCCAAATTTTATATATTTCATGTGTCATTAGGCTGATCACCATTCAGAGCCTCATATTTGGTCTGGAGAATAATAAAGTTCAATGAGAAGATGAAAAGCTTAAGCAGAAGGCAGAGAATAACCCAGCATAAATAAAGCCTAAAGACTTAAGGGCCAGGAAAGAATGATGACACCCGTCACCAGAACACCAGCTGAGGGAGATTTCAGTCTTAAAATGTTAAGATTTTGTTCATTTGGAAGACAATTTGGAAATCAAGAGCCACAAAAAAAATTCATATCTTGTGTATTAGTCCATTCTTACACTGCTACAAAGAACTACCTGACACTGGGTAATTTATGAACAAAAGAGGTTTAATTGACTCACAGTTCCACAGGCATAACAGGAAGCATGACTGGAAGGGCTCAGGAAACTTACAATCATAGTGGAGAGTGAAGGGGAAGTAAGCACCTTCCTCACATGGCGGTGAGAGAGAGAGAAGAGGGAAGGGAGAAGTGCCATACACTTTTAAGCCATGAGCTTTTGTGAGAACTCACTGTCATGAGAATAGCAAAGGGGAAATCCGCCCCCAAGATTCAATCACCTCCCAACAGGCCCCTCACCCAATACGGGGGATTATAATTCAACGTGATATTTGGGTGGGGACACAGAGCCAAACCATATCATCTTTTAACTCAGATATTATACTTCTGGAAATCTATCCTAAAAATATAAACCAAAATATGAAAAAGCTATATGCAAAACATTCTCATCCAATTGATGTTTAGAATAACAAAGAAAGGTGGTGGGGGGAGAACATAGAACATAAATGCCAAAACTGGGTAAATTATACTCTAATCAAATAATGACATGCTGTACAGCCAGCATATCTATAAAATATCTATATATATTTGAGTTATCATGAAAAATTCATATGTTTTAAGTATAACAAATCAAAACATATCATTACATGTATAACTATAGTAATATAAAAGGCAGCTATCAGGTTATTTCTGTTTTGCCTTAGTCTATCACGGAAGTGAGATGGTAGACACATTTACCAGAGTTCATTAGATTACTGGACACAAGATCAAGTAAGACAAAAATACAAAAATAAACTTAATGAAAAATTGCAATTAGAAAAAAATGATATATAAGAAAATAACACATTGATAACCCTACCAAAATATTCAAAGTATCTAAGAATGAGATGAATAAAGAACATGCAAGATTATGGAGAAAATTGTAAAAATATTAGAGAAGTACATAAAACCCCCATGGATGATGGAGTTCAGTATCTTTTAAATGCCAATGCTTTCAAAATAATCTATAAATTCAACACAAGTTCAATCCAAATCCCAGAAATATTTTTTTCAAGAAACTTCAATTTCACTAAGATTATTCTCCAGAAAAAAAATTTGCAAGTTTTTACAAGATACTCATTGTAACACTGTTTGTAATTGAATGATAAAACATTTAGAAATGAGGTTTAAAGATGAATAATAAAAACAGAATAACTTAATGGCATAACTGATTCTTAAAAATATATTTCTTTGTAATGCAAAAGAACTAATGTGACAAATAGAAAAAACTAAGATAAGTAAATCCAAATATATGTAATTACATTAAGTATAGACAAATCAAATGCTCCAATTAACAGATAAAAATTATCAACTTGTATAAAAAGTCAAACCAACTATGTGTCACTTCTAAGGACACACCTTAAAGACAAGGACAATCAAAAATAAAAAACTTTGAAAAGTTGTAAAAGACTGAAAAGCTATATAAAGAAGACACTAACAAAAAGAAGGCCAATGGAGTGTGCAAATGCCAAAGTAGGCTTAAAAGCAAGAAGTTTTAGTTGAGATTGAAAGGGATATTTCATAATTATAAAAGGATCACTGCGAAAGGAAGGAATAATTCTAATCATAGAGATTTTAACACATTTCTCCCATAACATGTAAAAATAAATAAAATCAGTAGATATATAGAAGACTTTTAAAATATAAATAGCAAACATGGCCTAATTGAAGCACATAAAATTTTATGCCTAACTTCTATATAATATATACACATTGCTTTAAGGGATATGTAGGACTTTTACTAAAATAGACCATATGTGGGGCCATAAAGAAATTCTCAGCAAATTTCAAAGCACTGAAATTATCTTGAGCATGTTCTCTGACAAATGAGCAAGGAATCAGTAACAGAAAGATAACTAAAAAATTCTAAATATTTAAAGTAATTCATTTCACTTCTAAATAACCAATCAATTAAAAATTAAATGACAATAAAATAATAAAATATTTAAACTGAATTATAATAAAAATAAAACACCAGAATTTGTGGGTCTGCTTGAGGGAAATATGAAGCCTCAAATGCATATATCAGAGAAGAAGGGCTGAAAATCAGTAATATCAAGAATCTAGAAAAGAACGGCAAATTAAACCCAAACATAATAGAAAAGAAATAATAAATACTGGAAATCAATTAATTGAAAACAAACAAACTGGAAAAGTTTAAGTTAAAAGTTGGGTTTTTGAAAGTAAGATTACTACTTCTTCCAATAAAATTGATAAAACCCTGAGAGAGTAATTTAGAAAAAAGACAAACAACACAAATTACTAACATGAGAAGTAAAAAGTGAAGCATCACTACAGATCCTGCATAGATATTATAAATGTAATGCAAAACGGCAATAAGCAACTTTAGCCTAAAACCAGAACATTCAGGTAAAATAGGTAAACCCTAAGGAAAAATTAGTTACAACTGAGATAAGAAAAAAACCCAGAAAATTTGAATACCTCTGATATATTAAATATTAAAACCTATAATAAAAACTTTTCCACAGAGAAACTTCAAGCCCAGTTGGCCTCAAGCATGACCTCCTCAAAACATTTATTATCCTGGGTTGAATAGTGTCCCTTGAAAATTCATGTCCACCTAGTACTTCAGAATGTGACCTTATTTGGAAACAGGGTGTTTACAAATGTAATAATTTAAGATGAAATCACACTGGATTAGGGTAGGCTCTAAATTAAATATGACTGATGTGTTCATAAGAACAGGAGAGGATACCTGGACACACAGGGAGAATGTCTTGTGACAATTGAGGCAGAGACTGAAGTGATGTGTACACAAGGCAAGGAAAGCCAAGGATGGCCAGTATTCATCAGAGGACAGGAAGAAGCTAAAAAAGGTACTCCCCTAGAGCCTTCAGAGAGAACACAGTTCTGCCAACACCTTGATTTTGGATTTTTAGCCTCCAGCATTGTTAGAGAATAAATTTATATTATTTTAAGACAATCACTTTGTGCTAATTTGTTACAGTAGCCCTAGGAAACTAACATACTTGACCTTTGTACAACATGGGGGTTAGGAGCACTGACCACTTGCGCAGTCAGAAACACATGAATAGTTTTTGACTCTTCTAAACACATGTATAGTTTTTGACTCTTCTAACACTTAACTGCTAATAGCCTACTTTTGACCAAAAGCTTTACCAGTAACAAACAGTTAACACATATTTCTTATGTTCTATGTATTATATACCGTATTCTTACAATAAAGTAGGCTAGAGGAAAGAAAATGTTCTTAAGAAAATCACAAGGAAGGAAAAATATATTTACAATTCATTAAGCGGAAGTAGATCATCATAAGATCTTCACCCCAACATCTTCACATTGAATTGGCTGAGGAGGGGTGGTCTTGCTATCTCAGGATGGCAAAGGTAGAAGAAAATCTACATATAAGTGGAACCAAGCAGTTCAAACCTAAGTTGTTCAAGGGTCAGCTGTGTATTTCTGAAAGAGTAACAATCTTAGTCAAACTCAGGGTACAGAAAATAAAGAAACCTTTTTCAATTCATTCTATCAGGCTATTGTAAATGTGATACAAAGCCTAACAGAGACACTTAAAGAAAGGATAGTTAAAAGCCAGTATTCCTTGTAAACATAGGCACAAAAATTCTAAGCAAAATGTTAAAAAATGAAATACGTACGCAACAATAAATATGTTACATTAACAAAATAAGAAAAAAATAGGATTTTTTAAAAAAATGCTTAAAAGACATTTGATAAAATTCACCAGCCACTCATCAAAAGTTTTACCAAGCTAGAAATAGAAGGGAACTTTCTTAGTTGACAGGAAGGAAGGAAAAAAAACATGATAGACAAGCATGCAGAGAGGCTTGGAGGCTGGCTTACAGCAAACATTATATTTATGTTGAAGTAATGAAAGCTTTCTCCCTGAAATTAGAAAAGTTCTACAATGACAAGTGAACATTACATCGAAGTTTCTGACAAGTGCAACAAGGGGAAAAAAATGTAAAAGGGTTGAAGTGGAAGAAATAAAGTCATTATTTTCAGATAAAATGATTACATTCATAGAAAATTCAAAAGAATCTATAGATGAGTTATTGGACAACAAGTATAATTAACATTATGCTTTAAAAAATCTAAATCAACAAACCACTTTATTTTCACAACCTAGAAACAATTAGAAAATAAAATTAATAAAATAAAATTTACATAATAGAGAAAAATTATTTTTTTATTATTTTATTTTATTTTATTACACTTTAAGTTTTAGGGTACATGTGCACAATGTGCAGGTTAGTTACATATGTATACATGTGCCATGCTGGTGTGCTGCACCCATTAACTCGTCATTTAGCATTAGGTATATCTCCTAATGCTATCCCTCACCCCTCCCCCCACCCCACAACAGTCCCCAGAGTGTGATGTTTCCCTTCCTGTGTCCATGTGTTCTCATTGTTCAATTCCCACCTATGAGTGAGAACATGCAGTGTTTGGTTTTCAAAAAAGAGCCCGCATCGCCAAGTCAATCCTAAGCCAAAAGGACAAAGCTGGAGGCATCACACTACCTGACTTCAAACTATACTACAAGGCTACAGTAAACAAAACAGCATGGTACTAGGACCAAAACAGAGACATAGATCAATGGAACAGAACAGAGTCCTCAGAAATAACGCCGCATATCTACAACTATCTGATCTTTCACAAACCTGAGAAAAACAAGCAATGGGGAAAGGATTCCCTATTTAAGAAATGGTGCTGGGAAAACTGGCTAGCCATATATAGAAAGCTGAAACTGGATCCCTTCCTTACACCTTATACAAAAATTAATTCAAGATGGATTAAAGACTTAAACGTTAGACCTCAAACCATAAAAACCCTAGAAGAAAACCTAGGCATTACCATTCAGGACATAGGCATGGGCAAGGACTTCATGTCTAAAACACGAAAAGCAATGGCAAAAAAAGCCAACATTGACAAATGGGATCTAATTAAACTAGAGAGCTTCTGCACAGCAAAAGAAACTACCATCAGAGTGAACAGGCAACCTACAAAATGGGAGAAAATTTTCACAACCTACTCATCTGACAAAGGGCTAATATCCAGAATCTACAATGAACTCTAACAAATTTACAAGAAAAAAACAAACAACCCCATCAAAAAGTGGGCAAAGGATATGAACAGACACTTCTCAAAAGAAGACATTTATGCAGCCAAAAGACACATGAAAAAATGCTCACCATCACTGGCCATCAGAGAAGTGCAAACCAAAACCACAATGAGATACCATCTCACACCAGTTAGAATGGCGATCATTAAAAAGTCAGGAAACAACAGGTGCTGGAGAGGACGTGGAGAAATAGGAACACTTTTACACTGTTGGTGGGACTGTAAACTAGTTCAACCATTGTGGAAGTCAGTGTGGCGATTCCTCAGGGATCTAGAACTAGAAATACCATTTGACCCAGCCATCCCATTACTGGGTATATACCCAAAGGACTATAAATCATGCTGCTATAAAGACACATGCACACGTATGTTTATTGCGGCATTATTCACAATAGCAAAGACTTGGAACCAACCCAAATGTCCAACAATGATAGACTGGATTAAGAAAATGTGGCACATATACACCATGGAATACTATGCAGCCATAAAAAATGATGAGTTCATGTCCTTTGGATGAAATTGGAAATCATCATTCTCAGTAAACTATTGCAAGGACAATAGAGAAAAATTATAAAATATTCTAGGTATAAATGTAATGAAATAGAACTACAAAACATTACTGAAGCTTTTATTATGTTTAGGAGGCAGAAAATAGAGAAATTAAATTGGATCCTGGAGTATCTTCAGGTTTTCTTTCCGGTCAAGAGTAACTCAACAAACCTTAGTTGCTCAAACTTGCATATTCCCAAGAGGGGTTTGTTTCCATGATTGGCTCTTGGCTGGCTACTGGGAATTGAGATCTTGGAATGTTCTAAGTGATAAAAGTATTTTGCATGCTCAGGGCTTGAACTAATTTGAGTATTTTGAGCACACAATGTGATTTATAGTAAACACGTACTTTTCTTCTGCAGGGACTTGGAGCTTCAGTAACTGCAAATAGTCATGAAGATACTATGTGTCTATCTGACTGACATCTGATTTTTAAAAATCCTGGACTTCTACACTTAGATAAACTTTCCTGGTAGACAACATTTTGCATGTATTGTCATTATTTGTTGCTAGAGGAATTAAGTATGTCCTGAGCTGTTCCTCTGGGGGAAGACTCTTGGAAGCTAACATCTGCTTTCCTCCAGATTTCTCCCCATTCTCCCTTTGCTGATTTTGCTTTGTATCATTTTGCTGTGGTTAACGGTAATCATTAGTACAATAACTTCTCTCTATTGAATCAGCAAACCTGGGGTGGCTGTCAGGACCTCTGATGCAGACCCAAACAATGAGAATAAGCTATGTAACCTATAAAATCAGTTTTTAAAAAAATTCATTAAAAAGGTGAGGCCACAAAGAAACCTATGACTTAAAATTTAAGAAAGATTGTCCTTCTTTTTGGGGAAGGAATAGACTAATAGCTTCTTTTATCTTTGCCAGAGAGCAACACAAAAATAGAAGAAAGCTATCATTGGCATGATTTTTTTTTAAAGGCAGCCAAAATTTTAGCACACTTGAAAAAAAATTATGCCTTGGCATGGTAGTTTAATCTGTATCTATTTGCCAACCTTTGTCCATAGTTCTTCATCAATTGCATACAGTAATAATCTGGGGCACATAAGGAACACTGAGATATACTTTTCCTGAGGCACAGACATGAGGTACTTACTGACATATGAGGGCAGAGGAGAAGTGAGAGAAACCCCACAGGCACTCCAGGCTTTATCTAATAATGAGTACCAAACAAGAATAGTCTATTGTTGTGGGAAGTCAGGGACCCCAAACGGAGGGACTGGCTGAAGCCATGGCAGAAGAACGTGGATTGTGAAGATTTCATGGACATTTATTAGTTCCGCAAATTAACACTTTTATAATTTCCTATGCCTGTCTTTACTGCAACCTCTAAACACAAATTGTGAAGATTTCATGGACACTTATCACTTCCCCAATCAATGCCCTTGTGATTTCCTATGCCTGTCTTTACTTTAATCTCTTAATCCTGTCATCTCGTAAGCTGAGGAGGATGTATGTCACCTCAGGACCCTGTGATAATTGCGTTAACGGCACAAATTGTAGAGCATGTGTGTTTAAACATTATGAAATCTGGGCACCTTGAAAAAAGAACAGGATAACAGCAATGTTTAGGAAACAAGAGAGATAACCTTAAACTCGGACCACTGGTGAGCGGGGTGGAACAGAGCCATATTTCTCTTCTTTCAAAAGTAAATGGGAGAAATATCACTGAATTCTTTTTCTCAGCAAGGAACATCCCTGGGAAAGAGAATACGCGCCTGGGGATGGGTCTATAGATGGCCCCCTTGGGTGTGGCCATCTTCTATGGTTGAAACCGTAGAGGTGAAATAAATCCCAGTCTCCCATAGTGCTCCCAGGCTTATTAGGAAGAGGAAATTCCCATCTAATAAATTTTGGTCAGACCAGTTGCTCTCAAACCCTGTCTCCTTATAAGATGTTATCAATTACAATGGTGCCTGAAACTTCATTAGCAATTTTAATTTCGCCCTGGTCCTGTGGTCCTGTGATCTCACCCTGCCTCCATTTGCCTTGTGATATTCTATTACCTTGTGAAGTACATGATCTCTGTGACCCACACCTATTTGCACACTCCCTCCCCTTTTGAAAGTCCCTAATAAAAACTTGCTGGTTTTGCGGCTTGTGGGGTGTCACAGAACCTACCGACATGTGATGTCTCCCCCAGACTCTCAGCTTTAAAATTTCTCTCTTTTGTACTCTGTCCCCTTATTTCTCAAACCGGTTGACACTTAAGGAAAATAGAAAAGAACCTACGTGACTATCAGGGCAGGTTCCCCAATAGTCTATGACTGGGAGAAAGGCAGGAAGATAAACCTCTAGGTACTCAGATCCCAAGTACTGCTAAAAGGAAGGATCTGATGACACACTCAATTAATTTAAATCACGTGGTTGATTTGAATCCAATTAAAACAAAAAAACCTAGCAAACTGGGTCAACTAGACCCAGTTTAACTATAGGCTAAATTGGCTTAATACTATACAACAGACTCAAAGAAGAGGCAAGCCCTTTTATGGTCATGTATTAGTTTGCTAGGGCTGCTATTAAAAATTACCACCAACTGGGTGATTTAATCAATGGAAATGTATTCTTTCAGAGTTCTAGAGGCTAAAAGTATGAAATCAAAGTGTCAATAGGGCTACAAGACCCTTGAAGTCTCCAGTGAAGATTCCTGCCTTGCCTCTTTTTGATTCTGGTGGTTGCCCGTAATCCTTGGCATTCCTTAGCTTGTGACCATATAACAGCATTCTCTGCCTCTGTCTTCACAGAGCCTTCCTCCATGTGAGTGTCTGTCTGTCTCTGAATCACTTTCTCTCCTTATAAGCACACCAGTCATTAGAAATAAAGCCTGCCTTAATTCAGTGTGACCACATCTTAACTTGAATACATCTGCAAAATACCTATTTTCAATTAAGGTCACATTTACAGGCACCAGAAGTTAGGACTTCAACATATCTTTTTTTTGTGAGGGGGAGGTTAGGGTGGGAGGAGGGACAAAGGACACAATTCAACCAACAGAATACAGATGTTATTCATTTAAGTCTTCACTGTTCTTTTACTAACAATGTTTTGCATTCATTCAAAAATCAGGAGATCTGAGAAAACAGGAAAATGTAATCAGTCATCAAGAGTGAAGATATTCAATAGAACTAGATCTAGAATGGCCCATGTGCTAGAATTATCGAGCAGACTTTAAAATAACTGTAAATTTGTTAACGAATCTAATGAACAATGTAGAGAACATGCATAAATATAAGGGCAATTTCAGTAGAAACATCAAAACTCTAAAAAAGAGCCAAGTAGAAATTCTAAAATAAAGAATTATTTTGATGGGCTTACATGCAGAGGTGATAAAGCACAGGGAAGAATCAGTAAACTTGAAGATAGATGAATATAAATTTTTCAATCTGAAAAATAGAAAAAGTATTTTTTCTTAAAAAAAAGAATGGAGTCAAACATGAGAAAAATTTGAAAAAATTACTCTCCTGCAGATCTGTACTACAAGAAACACTAAAAGATCTTTAGTCTGAGAGGAAGTGATGCCGGAGAGAAACTTCATTGCAGGAGAATGAATAAAGAACACCAGAAAAAGTTAGAATATTCAGAAATACATATGACCTTGCATGTTAAAGTGATTCTTACTGTATGCTTATGAGTATATATAAACATGTATTATGTAGACATCCATATATTTAAATTCCATTAAAAGTTTGTTTAAAAAATGAGAAAGAACTGTGATGTATAAAATATGTAGGAGTAAAATATATGGGAACAAGAGCACAAAGAACAAGAAACTGTTAATTATAGCATACTCTTCAAAGGCTCTTATGTTGTCCATGAAGCCGGAAAATATTTGTTGAAGACAGTTTATGATAAAGTAGAGGTGCATTTGAGATCTCAAGCACTATACAATCCAATATGAGAGCTGACATGCAGGTATGGAGCACCCGAAATGTGCCTAGTCAGAAATTATGTGCTGTAAGTGTAAAACACAACCAGATTTCAAAGACTTGGTAGAAAAAAGTTAGAATGTTTATATTTATTAGAATATTTATATTACATTAGAATATTTATATTTATTATATTAGAATATATAAATATTAGAATATATTTATTACATTTGAAATGATAATATTTTGGACATACTATGTTCCATTAAACAGTAAGATTATTTATACCTGTTTATTGTTGTTTTTTTAGCATGGCTATTAGAATTTTTAAAATTATATATGACCCACATTTATGACTCATTGTATTTTGATTGGACAGTACAACTCTGGCAACAATTAAAAATAACATAGAATAGACAAAGATAAAAATTAATAATAGTGGGGGACTTCAACACCCCATTGATAGTGTTAGACATATCATCAAGGCAGAAAACTAAGAAAGAAATTCTAAACTTAAATTTGACACTTGACCAATTGTTCCTAATAGACATCTACAGAATTCTCCATGCAATAACCACAAAATATACATTCTTCTCATCTGCACACCGAATACTCTACAATCAACCACATGCCCATCCATAAAACAAATCTCAATAAATTTTAAAAAACAGAAATCATACCAATCATAATTTCAGAACACAGTGCGATAAAACTAGAAATGAATACCAAGAAATAAGATGTCTCTCAAAACCACACAATTGCATAGACATTAAACAACTTACTCCTGAATCACTTTTGGGTAAACAATGGAATAAAGGCAGAAATCAAAAAATTCTTTAAACTTAATGCAAACAGAGACAAAACATACCAAAACTCTCTGGGATACAGTCAAAATAGTGAAAAGAGGAAAGTTTATAATGCTAAATGCCCGTAACAAGAAGTTAGACCTCAAATTAATAATACAGTATTGCACCTCGAGTAACTATGAAAACAAGAACCAACCAACCCCAAAGCTATCAGAAGACAAGAAATAACTAAAATAAAAGCAGAACTAAATGAAACTAAGATGCAAAAATCCACACAAAGATCAACGAAATCAAAGTTGGTTTTTTGAAAGGATAGACAAGATCAATAGACTTCTAGCTAGATTAACAAATAAAAAAGGAAATAAGATCCAAATAAGCACAATCAGAATGGCAAAGACGACATTAAAAGTCAGTTCCTAGAAATACAAAAGATCCCCAGAAACTATTATGAACACCTTTATGCACCTAAACTAGAAAATCTAGAGGAAATGTGTAAATTCCTGGAAAGATACAACCTCCCGTGATTGAACCAGGAAGAAGCTGAAACCATGAACAGACCAATAATGAGTTCCAAAATTGAATCAGTAATGAAAACCCTACCAAACACAAAAAGCCCTGGACCAGATGGATTCACAGCCAAATTCTACCAGATGTACAAAGAAGAGCTGGTACAAATTCTACTTAAAGTATTCCAAAATTTCAAAAAAAAAAAAAAATGGACTCCTCCCCAAATCATTCTGCAGAGCCAGCATCCTCCTGATATCAAAATCTGGCAGACACACAAAAAAACAAAACTACAAGTCAATATCCCTGATAAACATCAACACAAATATCCTCAACAAAACACTAGCAAACTGAATTCAGCAGCAGATCAAAATGTTAATTCACCACGATGAAGTAGGCTTCATTCCTGGGATGCAAGATTGGTTCAACACACACAAATCAATAAACGTGATTTACCACATAAACAGAATTAAAAACAAAAACCATGTGATTATCTCCCTAAGTGCAGAAAAAGATTGTGATGAAATCAAACATTTTTCATGATTAAAAAAACCTCAACAGACTAGGCATCAAAGGAAAATAACACAAAATATTAAAAGCCATGTATGACAAACCAACAGCCAATATCATAATGAACAGGCAAAAGCTTGAACCATTCCTCTTCCGTGCTGGAACAAGTCAAGGATGCTCACTCTAACCACTCCTATTCAACATAGTATTGGAAGGCCTAGCCACAGCAATCAGGTAAGAGAAAGATAGGATAGGTGAGGCCAAGATGGTTGGCTAGAAGTAATATCTAAGGAGGTACTACTCACTCTCGGGGTCCCACACGTGCTGTTATCATCCTGAGAGTGAGCGCTTTCTTATGTTGCATCTCAGGCACCTCTCTTGACTCACCATAGTTTCAGTCCTGCTCCTGGCAGCAATACTCATATAATAGCCATAACACCCAAATATCCATCATTTGTAGAATAGATATGTAAACTACATAATATTTATAAAGTTCACTATACAGCAATAAAAAGAATAAACCGGTAATAAGCAACTACATGCATCAATCTCATAAATAGAATGTTGAATGTAAGAAGCTTGCAACAAAATAGTATAATTCCATTCATATAAAGTTCAAAAACAGGTAAAACTAATCAATTGTAGCAGAGATCAGAATAGAATACTCACTAGTTTTAGAAGGGATAATGATTATTAGGGTGCCCAAGGGAGGCTTCTGGAGTCCTGGCAAAAGTCTATATATTGATCAAGGTAGCAGTTACATCCATCAAAGTGACAGTATATATACTTGGTAAACATCCATTGGGAGGAATATGATCATTATATATAAAATAATACGTAACTTATGATTTGCTCACTTCTCTATGTGTCATTCTAATAACAAATATATATTTTAAAAACCAAGCACAGGAACACGAACACCAAATTCTGGATACCGATACATGGAGAAAAAGGAAGGTGGAGACCATAATGGGTGAGGGGTAACAGGGGAATTTATCTGTATCTGTAATGTTTCTTTTATTTTAAATAATACTGAAACATATGGCAAAATTGTAGAATTTGATAGAGCTAGGTAATGCACACTGAGTTCATTGTTTTTCTCTGTACATTTCGTTTTCAATGTTTCATACCTTTAGAAAACCAACATGAGTTATCTGGAGCTGGGATGTGATCCACCAAGAGGCCAGTACAACCCACAAAATTATTAAAACCTGTTGCAAAATGCTATAAAACTTTGCTTTCTCAAGTAGGCTTCTCATTGTGCCCAACACCGAGGTAAAACATGATATTTGCAGTAAGTGCTCCTATTTCACTGGAGAAAATAATGCAAATAGAGGAGAGCTCATTTTCACTTTCCTTTAACATTACAAGATTTGAAAGTGAAGCTTCAGAAAGAATATCCTGCCCATTGTGTCTGTCAAAGTCTGATGTTCTTTGAAAAACAAATGACAAGTGGTTCTGTTCCAAACAAAATTGATTTGGGATCAGTGAGAAAAGTTAAAATTGTTAACTGTACCCTTGGGAGGGCTTATGTGTGACAAACCTACAACCACACATACCCGCACTTTTCCTTTCACCTTTTAAGCACAAATTTAAAAGAAACTAGTAGAAACTGGACTTTTCACTGTGTTTCAGTCAGCCTTCTGCTTACCTCCATTTCAAAAGTGGCTTCATGTATTAGAAATAAAGTAGCTAAAAATATTTCACCACCCCATATGTATGCCACTGTTGAGAGTACAAGACCCCCTGCTGTGTCATTCTTATGGTCAAGACAGAACCAACTGGACAGCTTTCATATGTATGCACATTAACCTGAGGTTCCGCATCCAATCTGTGACAGGCTCACTATAAACTGGTTTTCTCTCCTTGTTCTGGGCTCAGTTAAAAGGGGGAAGAGCAGCAAGGATGTCAGGGATGAATACAAGGGGACATGGTAACAAATCGACCATATGGAAAGACCAAGGTAGGTCTCATCTAGTGGAAAAAGCAATGGGCTTAAGACTCAGAAGCTCTACATTAGAATTCTGACTCGTTGGGCTGATCAATCATGAGCAAGCCATTTTAACCTCTCAGAGTCTCCTTTCTGCAAAACGAACAAGGTAATACCTCTCTCTGGAGTTTTGTGTGGTTTACATGCTGAGAAATGTTGAGAATATTACATGGGCATAAGGCATTAAGAGAAAATGCCTATCACTGGCTCACCTACCATTAAAAGCCTTGAACATACTATCCAATCTATCTTTGTCAAGTTTCATTCTTTTCCCCACACACCCGTGAGTCACTATATATTGGTTTCATTTCTTCCACCTCCTCTACAACTTCTCAACAGGCCATTAGTTATCTTCATAACACACTATGAGGTGACAAGGTATTTGAGCTTTTGCACTTCTTGGCTTCTCTTTTCAGTTTTGATGTGTCTGAAATGCTATCTTTTGGTTAAAATGAATAATGTGTCATTCACAAGCAGATCACTAAACGACAGGCACTTCTCAAAAGACAAGTTAACCAGACTTGTTAACTAACTCATGCTGTTTATCAGGATGGGGTCAAGAAGGGTCAACATTTTGAATAGAAGTGATTATGAGCCACGACTAAGGAAATCTTTCCTAGCTCCAAGCAGCCCTATAGATTTGTCAGACTGCATGCTTTGGAACAAATTGCAACAAAATTGCTAAACTTTGTATTAGTTTTACCTTACATGGCAAAAGCATTTGCAAGTAACAGGCTGGTGTTTTATATTTCATCCAGTTTGAAGGGATATTTTTTTATTTTTATGTTTTTAGTTATTATAGATACATATTAGCTGTGCAAATTTATGGGGTGTATGTGATATTTTGATACAAGCATGCAATATGTAAAAATCAAATCCGAGTAATTGGGATGTATATCACCACAAGCATTTATCTTTTTTTGCATTAAGAACATTCCAATTCCACTCTTTTAGTTATTTTGAAATACACAGTAAGTTATTGTTAACTATAGTCTCCCATTGTGCTACCAAACACCAGATCTTATTTCTTGTATTTAACTGTATTTGTGTACCCATTAAAAATATATTTGTGCTAAAAATGAGATTTTTATTTTCCCCCAGCTCATATTTCTACTGACTTTGAGCTTGAGATTCTTCTCTTCACAAAGTAGGAATGATGAGGTACTCACTCTTCTTCTCTTATTCAATCCTTACAAAGGGAAGAGGAATCACTGATCTGATTTTTCACATTTCACTGGTGGGCATGGTCACTAATTTGGTTACTTCATCTTCCGTCCTCCTTTAAGAAACGGGGTCATGGTCAATATAGTTGGAGGAATAATTCACTTTAGACCAACATTGCAGGCCTGGTTTACTTCAATTCAGAGGAGAAGAAAACAGTACGCTCCAATTCAACCTCAGTCCTTAGCCTTGTCTCCCAATCAGTTTTACCAAACATCCTTGCATTTGAGTTATAGGGCAATTGTTTTCTTTTCTTTCTTTTTTTTATTTTCTATTTTTTTTTTCAGACAGAGTTTCACTCTTGTCTGCCAGGCTGGAGTGCAATGGCGCAATCTCGGCTCACTGCAACCTCTGCCTCCTGGGTTCCAGTGATTCTCCTGCCTCAGCCTCCTGAGTAGCTGTGATTACAGGCAGCCCGCCACCACGCCCAGCTAATTCTTGTATTTTTAGTAGAGATGGGGTTTCACCATGTTGGCCAGGCTAGTCTCGAACTCCTGACCTCAGGTGATCCACCTCCGTCTCCCAAAGTGCTGGGATTACAGGCATGAGCCACCCCACCCGGCTGGGGCAATTCTTTGCTATTAGTTTAGAAATCTTGCATATGTGCTTCATCAGAGAGACCTCTAGGAGGAGAATGGCTAGAAGTCAGATTCTGCTTCCTTGAAGGCCTAACGAAGTTCATATCTTACAGCCTCAAGTTAGGATAATGAGCTTGAAACCATGCCTTATAATTATGGAAAAAAAAAAAAAAAGAGGAAGGTTCATACATCCCGAACTGTCAGACCAATCCCACTTTGTACTGGGAAATGTCCTTGGATAATGCAGTATTAACATTTCATCAAATTTAGTTGTCCTCAAGAAGTACCTCTTGCTGAAAAGGTTAATGCCAGCTTTCAGTTAGCATGAATACACTCTTTTGCCAGGTGCTATAGCCTGTAACTGGGTATAATCAGTCTTCCCTAGCAGCCCCAATATCCCATTCTGATGAAATCGGGGAATGTAACGAGATTGCTATTAGTTTGGGCCAGAGCCCAGTCACAAGACAGAATTCAGTATCAGGTTACAGTTAAGGGTCAGAAATGAGGCAACAGCCACAATCAACCAGCTAGGGAATAACCTCTGACCCACCATCAGAAAGTCATAAGGTTTTGGTCAATGTAAAACATTTAAGGGTAAAAGGAACCTGCACTCAGTAAGCATTGGGATAAAAATGGAGACCGCTGGAAATTTTTCTTCCTCTTGCACTGGAAAGACATCTGAAAGGAGTATCCAGGGCCTGAGGTCAGTGTGATTACTATTGTCAAGTTACACTCAAATATTCTAGGTGGGAAGACAGACTGTGAAGACATTTTCTTGACATTTTGTTATGCAGCAGGATATTCAAAAAAGAGAATGAGGAATAATCATGTGTTTAAGCATCCTTTACTCTCCCCCTCTCCATATGGAAAAAAGAACTGATCTCCATAAAAGGTGTTCCTCTGATATTCTGGCAAGACGTCAATTATACTGCTGTCTTAGTTCAAGAGATAGTTGATCATAACATCTGCTCTTCCTTCATGCAGATTTTTGAGTTTCCAACAGTGTCTTCACACTCCGTCAACATTCTCTTGCTACAAATGGGTAGTGCCTAAAGAATCTCCTGTGAAATTCTAGTTGCTGGAGATGTTTTTTCTCTTTTAGAGAAGGTGAGAATTTGAAATAGTCAAACATAATTTTTAAAAGTAAAATAACAACCCTTTCCTGGAGATTCACAAGGCATATTAATATATCAAAGGCAAAAAAAAATTCACAAAACGCCTCTGATTAACATTTTCATAAACATAGCATTTTCTGAAACATGAGTGCCTATAAATCTTTCTTGTCCATTTAACAGCTATTAGCATCCCGCATTACAGAAGTCACATTCAGAGGGGTATATATTGGAAAACTCTGTACTGTAACTTTATGAGCACAAAGAGATTGGAAGTATGTAAAGATGACTTGACTCTCACTTCCTATTCAAATCCTAATGACAGGGAAAACTGAAAAAGAAAAAAAGAAGTGTCTCTTCTACAGGCACACCTGAGTAGTTCAATTTATTGTCAACATGTATGAATTACTATATTTATAAGTGAGTTACCAGAACATACCAGAAATTAGTAGGCTGCAGCACTATTATATCTAGCTGGAGCAGACTGCACTGATTATAGTCAAACTGTTGTCTGAATCCCACACATGCAAGCAAACAAATCCTTTTTTGCATCACTCCGGCCTACTAGAAAGACCCCACTGTGCCGTGCTTGAAGGTTATCCCAGTGGTAGCCCTTCCTGAAGCTTCACTGGCCTACCTTTTCACTACCTTTTCAAGTTATCCTTCAGCTGGGCCCTTCCAGCCCCTGGGCCTGAAGTCTCTGGGATTAACCGCAAGTGAAGTGAAAACAGCATGCATTCAGGGAAAAGCAAGACCTGTTGAAGTTAGACATTACTGTATTAAAAATCAACCCAGTACTTAAAGGTATACAACAATGATTTAGTATTGCCCATGGTGTTGAGGGTCGTTTGACTCAGCTCTGTGATTCTTCTGCTTCACATTGTGTAGCTGAAGACATTCGTGTGGATGTATTCAACTAGGGGCTCAACTGGGACTGGAACACTTAAGGTAACCACTTATCATTATCCATATAATATCCATTAACCACTTACCATTAACCACATCACATGGCCTCTCATCATTCGACAGTCTAGTCTGGACTTCATCACAGCATTGCAACTGGGCACCAACAGAAGGTAAGTGGGATCTTCTAGTTGTTGCAAGGCCTCTGCTCAGAAATCCCCAAATATCACCTGTGATGCATTCCATTGGTCAAGACAAGTTACCAGGCCAGCCCTGATTTCACTCTTGGTGGGAGAAGCAGTGTGCACCTAGAGGCAGGAGGGTTGTGGGTAGCTGTATTTGGAGACCAACTACCACAACACCCAACACTTCACATTCTACAGCTTTGGTTGGTGGGAAACAGACAAAACTCAATACCATTCCTGGAAAAGAGGGCCCTATCTGAGGCACATTCAAAACTTGACCCTTTTTATCTAGACCAATGTAATCCTTTACACACATGAAGGAAAATCATTACAAACCTCTCCTGGGTCCAGTTGAAACAAGCAAAATGAGCACCTAAATCATTCTAAACTCGTTTTTTTAGGAGATAACTATTATAATTTATCCTGGATTAATATTAAGTCCCTTTATGGAAAAATTGGGCTCCCTGACTACTCAGTAAATTATAAATTAAACTTTTAATTCTGTTCATGCTTTAATTCCTCACTAATACTCTTCATAGGAAGTAAGCAAGCATCCTCCTTACCAACAGCCCAACTGACCTCTGAGGCTGGATTTACCATATCCAGAGAAGAAAACCTAAATATGTATTTAACATTGTTATCACCTTCTCTTAAAGGAGCCAGCTCATATTTTTTCTGCATTCACCATTTGAAGCATAAGAGAGAGATGAGTGGGCTAGGCAGCTGCCTACGTAGTACACTTTGTGGGATGCTAAAAGGAGACCCTGCCCAAAAATAATCTTCACAGCTGCCACGACATGAGGCCTGAAATTCCACCACTCTTTTTATTCACTTATGATCCTGACTCTTCTGGGATTCAAGGACAGAATGCAAAGATCCCAAGATATGGGAACACATGGGGTTGTCGTCATCCATTAGCTTCCTGGTCCAGGGTAAAGAGCTAAGCCAGGGATTTT
This sequence comes from Pan paniscus, assembly GCF_029289425.2. NCBI lineage: Eukaryota > Metazoa > Chordata > Mammalia > Primates > Hominidae > Pan > Pan paniscus. Next base: position 109,917,429 of record NC_073253.2, read on the forward strand.
GGACAATGAGGCACAATCAGGCAGGGTTGTGGGCCTGTGGCTTGGCATATTCCTGAAGGCCAGAAAGGCAGATGTGTATCCCATAGTCTTCTGTATGTGTTTGGAAATGGGAGCACTCCAAGAGAGGGACACAGAAACAAGGCATGCCCCTCCAATTTCACAATGCCCTGAAGGGTGTTTGTTGGGGTGGAGGAAAGAGAAGGGGCACTATAGGAGAGGGAGTGAGCGAAGGGCCAAAGGATACATTCTAAGTACATTCTCCAAAACTTGGGATTTAAAAATGCTTCAAAAGCGAACATTGTGTCATCACAATGGTTAAGACCAGGATGAAAAGGCATAAAAGAAGCAGGTGCATAAAGAGAGTTAAAAGGGGAATTTTCAAATTAAACTTTACCCACCCATGAAAGGTGCTGAAAAGATTGTAAACCAAAATTGCTAATGTTTATATTACACTTCCTATGAATCAGGTTATGTTTTAAGAACTTTTTAATATATTAGTTTATCACATAGTCTGTGATACAGGTGCTCTTACTCCCATTTTAGAGATAGGGAAACTGGGGTTAGGAAAGTAGACTGAGTTGTTTATGGTCCCACAGCAGATATGTGGTAAAGCCAGGACATGAACTCAGGCAATCTGACAGCTGGAATTCAGAGCCTTTTACTCTTTATTATTACACTGTGATGCTTTCCAGGGACCATTGCTTACACAAATGCTTATGAATGCAGAGAACATGCTAAAAGAATAAGAAACTGCTTTGCAGTACTGGCTTCTTGGAAGGGAAATTTTGAGTCCAGAGTTAGTTACTGTATATTGAATACTACTGGTATTGCTAGAATTTTTATTGTGTGTGCCTTACATTTATAAAACAAGAAGTGGGATTTAAATAATATATTTCCTTCAAAACCAACATATGGAGACTATTTTTCTAATGTTTATTCAAAGTGACCCAAAATGTACAGTTAATCAGGCAGTAATGAGAAACTTCCCCAAAAACAGATCTCCATCTCTGAGAAGCACTGTTTCTTCTCTCATTTTCTGAACCCAAAGGCTCAGTCAAGCTGCCTGAAGCCTGGACATACTTAAGGCACCCCAGAGCACCTCAGGAGGTGGGGTTCTGACCACTCTTACCATACCCACAAGATCAGCTGGCCTTGCTGCAAAAGCCAGAATGATGTACCACTACAGAATCCAAGGGCCAGCTCTGAAAATACCTCTATTTCTTTGTTAGATATTTGCTTAATGTCAGAGATAATTATTAATGACAAATAATGATAAATGCCAGAGATAATGATTAATCTTCATCTATCTATGCTCTCTTGTACTCCTTTCCCTTTCCTCCCCCAGCCAACCTCATCAGCATACACATTTTCCTCCTTGAATGGCAAGGAGTTAAGGGCAGCATTTTGCTCAGGTTAGAGAAGAATTCAACACTGTAAGTAAAATCACTTTCACAGATTGCCACCATTCAATCTTGCCACTTAGACTAATTTAATAGAAATTGGAATTAGGTTGTAACCAGAAAGCCAAGTAAGACAAATATGCTATCATAAATCTCTATCAGTAAATGGTTAATACTTGCAAGCACTAGGTCAGAAGATTAGGAGGCTTGTTTACTGAGAGGAAACTGATATCCAGTATTTAAATCCAGTGAGAGAATTTCCTGCCCTATATTATGGCTTTGAGTAAATGGAAGTGAGTCATAGATTAGGGATGAGAAAAGTACAGTTTTCAAAAGGTAACACTAAAGATGTAATTTATACAGAGAAGTAAAAGCATCTCCATCTCCTGTGTATTCTAGTCCCCCTAGTGGTTCTCAACCCTGCACAGTACCATGCTTCTCCCACTAACAGCCAACTGGAAATACATGATAAAATTTCTTTAATGGTCATGATGACTGAGAGGCACTACTGGCATTTAATGAACCAGTGATTTTAAATGTCCTGTAATGTGCCATAGAAGGGTCCTGCACAATGGAGAATTTTCCTGATATATCACAAAGACCATCCGTATTGCACAATATGATATTAGGCATCTGTAACACCTTAACTCAGAGCCTCTAGTCTCCAAAACTGCGGATCTATTTACCTAGAATGACTAAATTAACTCTCTTTGTTGGAAAGTCACGGTTTCCTCCTCATTTTTTAATTAAGAGGAAAGACTATAATTCAACTATATTTTGTCCAATTGAAAGGGATGAAAGAGATTTCTTAAGTGATAAGCATATCTGATGGACAGAGAATAATAGAAGAAAAATTCTCCTTAAACACCGGTAAGTCCCTGTGGAATTCTGTGACACAAGGGGACATCAAGTGACTGGATTTGGAAAAGAGGTAGTGGATGAAAGGAAACAAAGACATCAACCAAAGTAGGTATCATATGTCCTTTCTTCCCTTCTTGATTTTCTCTGCCAATAGTTATTCTGTGACCACTATCTGCAGGCACTGTGTGAGGCACTGTGAAACAAAGACGAGCAGTAAGTGACATAGTTTCTACTCTCATGGTGTATGTATCCTATTGAGGGAGACTAAGAATAAAATCACACAAATTTTAAGCAGATGGATGAGGACCATTGATTCATCCATGGTTGGCAGTCACATTACCCCTAGATACAAGCAGCACCAAGTAATTATTTCTCATACCATATAATTCCTGAGTTTCATTATCAACAAGTTAGTTAGACCAGTAACAAAACTTTTACAGACTCATTTTTTCCTAAGCATGCAAATCAAATGTACATTGTTTTGGATAGCATTGTAGACTCTAAGTGGTTGGGGCAAAACCTTGTAGATTTTTCAGAACAGTAAGGGCACTTGAACATGACTTGTTGCAGCTCAGTATGAGTCACCAGGGAGGAGTAACCCTATTTCCAAATACAGTCTGAATGACCCTCTCCCACAAGAGGCCACAGAGCTGTGAACCACACAGGTGGTCTTGAGATTCCTTGTGGGGCTTTTAAGAGCACTCCTTGTCATTAATTCCGCAAGTGCTTAGAGAATGCAAATTCTAGCCCTTGTTCCATGTAAAAGCCCAAGAATATAAAGATGAGTAAGAAACAGCCCCTTCCTTCAGGGGGCTCAGGCTGGAGAAGAAAGTATAATCATACAATATGATAAGTGCATAGGCACGTGATGCCCAGGTCTCATGGAACCCCAGAGGAAGGGATTAGTTACTCCTGCATCATGTTCTGAGATAACTGTCTGGTTCCTAAGGAGAATGACTGGAGATGGAGAGCTTCATTTTCAGCCTTTGCTGATATACACGTTTCACGTGATTTGCTTTGGATAGCTATCTCTACACCAAAAGGTCTGGCTTTTTGTTGAGTCTGGATTCTTCAGAAGGTTTCTTGTCCAAGCCTGAGGATGAAGTGCTATTTTAATAGTAAGATTTAACTCAATTCACTCAATGAGGAGTCTGGAGAGCTCTGTGCACATACATGAAGATGACGGTGACCTCTCTCCATACCTTATGAACACTGCCTCCACTCCCAGAATCCTCCACCCCAGCTAACACACACTCATCCATTGCTCAGTGTAGCTGCTGCTACACAAAAGTGAGAAGGCGAGTAAGAACACAGTCCACTCCCTCCACCCTTGAGTTTGCCCAGAAACAACTTAGTGTGTATATCCAGGCAACCAGTACTCAATCTACCAGTTCTCTTGAGGTCAAACTAAAGAACGCTTACTGTCTCCCAAGCCTAGAGAGGCTGCTTTGTTTACTTTTCAGGATTAGTCTCTATCTGGAAGCAGTATGAAGTCATAGCAAAGGCATCCTTTGGTTGTAGGAGGAAAAATCTGAAGAGCTACAGGTTCTACTGGGGATAGAGCAGGAAGAATCCAAAAGAGTAAGCTCCATTCCAAGAAATCATATATCTAAGTGGTGAAAACAAGAAACAGTAAGAGATCTGACTTTTTTTTTTTTTTTTGAGACAGAGTCTCGCTCTGTCGCCCAGGCTGGAGTGCAGTGGCGCAATCTCGGCTCACTGCAAGCTCCACCTCCCAGGTTCATGCCATTCTTCTGCCTCACCTTCCCAAGTAGCTGAGACTACAAGCACCCACCACCAGGCCCGGCTAATTTTTTTTTTTTTGCATTTTTAGTAGAGACGGGGTTTCACTGTGTTAGCCAGGATGATCTCCATCTCCTGACTTCGTGATCCGCCCGCCTTAGCCTTCCAAAGTGCTGGGATTACAGGCGTGAGCCACCGCACCCGGCGGAGATCTGACTTTTCTTTAGAGACTCAGGCTTTGTTCCTCACTTCTCCCACTGTCAGCTCCTTGTTTAAATATCTGACAGTTGCTGCTTGGGGAGGCAAATGTAGGTTGGTTCCACCTGGAAGAAGAGCCACATAAGGCAGCAGTGGGCATCACTCAGGCAAAGTGCAGTATTTCACTACCACCCCATGCTGAAACAGCTCATCTGTTTCTGCCAAAATTTTCCAAAATAATTTCCTCTGAAGCTGAAAATGCCTCTGTCTTATTTCAGCCCATTTATCCCAACTGTTATGAAAGGCGTCAAGCAGGGGAGTTAGAATAATATAAGTGTTTTCTTTAAAAAATTAATACTTTTTCTTTATCCATTCTATCATTGATGGGCATTTGGGTGGGTTCCAAGTCTTTGCTATTGTGAACAGTGCCGCAATAAACATACATGTGCATGTGTCTTTATAGCAGCATGATTTATGACCCTTTGGGTATATACCCAGAAATGGGATTGCTGGGTCAGATGGTATTTCTGGTTCTTGATCCTTGAGGAATCACCACACTGTCTTCCACAATGGTTGAACTAATTTACACTCACCAACACTGTAAAAATGTTCCTATTTCTCCACATCCTCTCCAGGATCTGTCGTTTTCTGACTTTTTAATGATTGCCATTCTAACTGGCATAAGATGGTATCTCATTACACATGGACACAGGGAGGGGAACATCACACAACAGGACCTGTTGGGGGTTGGGGTGCTGGGGAGCTGTGGCGCTGTGGGGGGATAGCACTAGGAGAAATACCTAATGTAGGTGAGTTGACGGGTGTAGCAAACCACCATGGCACGTTTATATCTATGTAACAAACCTGCAAGTTCTGCACATGTATCCCAGAATGTAAAGTATAATAAAAAAATTTAATACAGCATGTCATCCCAAAGGATTTAGTGACATTAACACACAATATACATGAAGACTATCATGAGGAAGATATTTATATACAAAGTACACCCCCACAAACTTCTGAACAGAGAATTATGCAGCTTTTAACAAAGGGTACCTACAAAATAAGGCAGCTGAAGCAGGGAATCCAAAGGTGGTGATAATGTATCTTGGAAAGTAGGGCTCCAGGTGGCATTATTAGAAATCAAGAATGCAACATTCAGTGTTGAATGATTTCCTTTCTGTCCTGGCTTCCTCCCGGTCCGCCTTTCTGTATGATATCCTGGCTCTTATCTTCTTGCTCAATGTTAGTGCAGCCACTGCTGGTTGGTGAAAGTCATCCCCAGCTCTCATGGAGCAGCACAGAAAAACTGACCCAGCAGAAATGAGATGTGTGGGGAAAAGGACAACTTCCCCCTAATCAGGGAGGTATAAGGTTAGTATTAATGGTGTTAGTATTATGACTTAGGGGACATAAGAAAGGTATATGTTAAGAACTCACTCTATACTCTGGTGGGGCTAATATTACCATGGTCAGAGACCTGGAGCAATAGAGCAGAAGCTCACCCTGCTGTCATCCCAGGGGATAGGAATTCAGTGTGGACCCTCCTCATGCTCAGATCAAAGACTTGGGAACTTTATCCCAGAGTTTCTGCCCTCTAACCTCCATCCAGCTCCCCCTGTCCATCCCATGGCCTCTCAGACACTCATGACGTAGACTGTTTCAAGAACCTCCCACCTTGACCCCTTTAATCTCATCTCCACATCTCCATCAGTGGTCTTCGACAAAATCAAATCTAATCTCGTCATTCTGTTGCTAAAACTTACTTAATGACTTTCTATCACTAGATAGAAAATAATGACTTTCTATCTAGAGATGGTAAAATCTAAACTAATTCGTCTGGCATCCAAGGACTCTGACAACTCATATAGTCTACTTTTCATCATTATCCCCACATTCCAATATCATAGCCCTTCTCCCATCCCAGCAAACTTCATGCTGCAAGCACTCCAAACTACTCACCCTTGCCCAGAGAAGATCTGTGCTTCTGCGCTTTTATATACACCAATGCCTTCCCCTAAGACACTCTTTTGCACCATCTGCATCTAGAATTCTTTTTCAAATGTCAATTTGTCTGAAATCCTTGGGCAGAAATTTTAATTCCCTTTGTAGTTGACTAATTCTTTGTGCATGTCTGTCTTCTTTACACAATGAATAGGGAATTTAGAGCATTCCTCATATCCCAGTACTGTACTAGATGCTGAGAACACAATAATGACTAGAAAAATAAGAATCCCAGCTCCCACTCTCATGGAGCCTACATGGAAGATGCACAGGTCTTGAGTGTAAGCATTATTAAAAGTACTACAGTGGACAGGCACATGGGATTTGAGAAAAAGTAGTAGGTGTAACTGACTTAGGGAGGTCAGCAAAGGCTTTTCTAAATTAGAGATTTTTAAGTTGAGATCTGATGAGAAAACTAGGCAAAAGGGGACAGGAGTTCTATTCTGGGGTCTTTACACCCATTTTATTCCTTGGACTATGTGTTATTCTTCAGCAACAGACATACAATAATTCAGAGTAAGCATTTAGAAGTTTCAAAAGTAATTTGACAGAGTAATTTTATATCTCTTGAATCTAATAAAAAGTAAGGCTTGTATTTTGTGTGTCTTTTACTCATTTTATTTTTCTAGTATTTCATTTTTATCGTACTTATAAAAGTATCAGTCTGTGATAGATTAGACATTTAAAAAACCAACTGGTCTTTTATTTATTTTGAGACAGAGTTTCAATCTGTCGCCCAGGCTAAAGACCAGTGGCGCATTCTTGCCTCACTGCAACTTCCTCCTCCCAGGTTCAAGAAATTCTCCTGCCTCAGCCTCCTGAGTAGTTGGGATTACAGGCACACATCACCTCACCCAGCTAATTTTTTGTATTTTTAGTAGAGATGGGGTTTTGCCATGTTGGCCAGGCCGGTCTCGAACTCCTGACTTCAGATGATCCACACGCCTTGGCCTCCCAGAATGCTGGGATTACAGGCATGAGCCACCACGCCTGGCCTTACAAATGGTCTTTTATCACAGATAGTCTGAGAAGCAATGGCCCAGTCAGGAAGAAAACGTGTAAAGAGCTTGCGTTGGGACAAGCCACAGTTGCGCCAGAAGGAGACACAGTGGAAATGAGCTAAGGCAGGCATGTGGATTCTGAGAATATTTGCTTACAGATAACGACCAAGGTGGTGATTATTTTTGTAACCAAGTAGGGAGACAGGATGGAACCTGAGCAGAAAAGAAGATGAACAAGGACCCAGCAATGACGACCATCAGTATGTAATGGCCTTTAGAGTAAGATGAGCCTCTAAGAGCAAAAAAAGGAATAGAAGCCAGAGGATGGGTGACAAGAGGAAGTGTTAAGCCTGAGAAGCCAAAAGAAGAAAGGGTGTCAAGGGGGTGGAGTGGCCTGCAGTGATGCATGAAAGCATGGGGACAAGCTGATTGCAAGTGTCACCTGGATAAAAAGACATAGAGGTCTTTGCTTTGGTACAAGCAATTTGGTGGAGAGGTGGTGGCAATCTGGAAAGAGTTAATGAGTGAGGAAGTTGAGAAAAAGAAGACAATAGCAGTAAAAAGAGATGTGTTCACTGGAGGTGGCTGTGTGTGGATGCAAGAGTTTTTTGGTGACAATCATTGTATTTTTATTTTAATGAGAGAAATTTGAGCATTTTAAGAAAATACAATAACCCCTGTTGAGAAGGAAAGGTTGAATACAGAAGACAGAGAAAAAGACAATAGTTTTTTTTTCTGAGAAAGTGAGTGAGGTTGTTATCTGAAGTACAAATATGTAAAATGAGCTTAATCCCCAATAGTTTTCTTGAAACAATGGACTATAAAATCTAAGCCAGCTAAGGAGGAAGGAAAGAAAGGAGAGATGGATGGGAAGACTAGATGCGTCAAAAGACTGAGATTGTTGTGAGTCTAAAGAACAGTCACTGTGAAAAAGGATGAAGGAGTTAGCTAAGAGGAGAGGGCATTACAGTCAGAGAGGCAAATCTTTGGTTTAATGATTTTTGTTTAAAGAAAATATATACCACTTTATCTTTCTTTTTTTTTAGATATTCTATATTTCTTCAATCTTCATTTTGAAGACTTTCATTTCTTCAAGACTAGAGAGAGGAATCTCTCTGAATTCTTTCTTACTTTCTAGAAGGATTCCCAGTCTAAGCTATGTCAGTCTTTTCCTTTGCTTCTATTCATTTGTTGACATAGTCGTAAGTGTGGCGTGGTTCACTTGCTCTTATTTGCTATGTCTGTGCATAGATGCTGTGCTGCTTCCCTCTGGTTAGCTCCCTCCAGCCAGCTACTGCTCAAGAAGAGGGAGAGGAAGAGTGAGGAGGATGACCTGGGGCCATTCCAGCTTCAGTTTGAGTTTGTTTCCAACACTCAGCTAAACTGGATGTGTCTTGTATCACAAGCCACACACCACCTCAGTGTTCAGACTTTGTGGTGTCAGGAAGACTCACATTGAAGCCCTTTAAGGCCCAGAAACTCTGTCAATCAATGCTGCTGCGCCTTCTCACCCTGCTCACCTAACGCAATCCCCTTGTCTAGAAGGCCAGCCATAAACAATTCTACCTACCCCGCCTTGTTGTAATGTGGAATGAAGCATCTCTGGGGACACTTCTCTTTGGACTCCTAGATCTCATCCATCTAATCAAAGCATCATTAGATGGGCCTTTAAGAATTACGACATTTATGGCTGGGTGTGGTGGCTCATGCCTGTGATCCCAGCACTTTGCAAGCCAAGGCGGATGGATCACGAGGTCAAGACATTGAGACCATCCTGGCCAATATGGTGAACTCCGTCTCTACTAAAAATACAAAAATTAGCTGGGCGTGGTGGCGCACGCCTGTAGTCCCAGCTACTCAGGAGGCTGAGGCAGGAGAATCGCTTGAACCCGGGAGGCAGAGGTTGCAGTGAGCCCAAATGGTGCCTCTGCACTCCAGCCTGGTGACAGAGCCAGATTCCATCTCCAAAAAAAAAAAAAAAAAAAAAAGAATTATGACACTTTCTGAGCAGGGATCATAAACCAGCAATCCACAGATATAATCCATCTGGCAGATATTATTTTGTTTGGCCCACACAGTTTTTGAAAGATAGCAACACTTCATATAAAAATCCATCTTTTGAGTCCAGACGTGATGGTTCACACCTGTAATCCCAACACTTTGGGAGGCCAGGGAGGTTGGATCACCTGAGGTTAGGAGTTTGAGACCAGCCTGACCAACGTGGAGAAACCCCGTCTCTACTAAAAATGCAAAATTAGCCGGGCGTGGTGGCACGTGCCTGTAACCCCAGCCACTCAGGAGGTTGAGGCAGGAAAATTGCTTGAACCTGGGAGGCAGAGGTTGCAGTGAGCCAAGATTGTGCCATTGCACTCCAGCCTGGGCAATAAGAGCGAAACTCTGTCTCAAAAAAAAAAAAAATCGTTTCAACTTCTTTTTTAAAAATCAGATGATCTGGCAATCCTCAGTGGCAATTTTTCTGCATGGCAAAAATTACCTGGATGTGAGCTATGGCTGTCCTCTTTAGATGGGCTTACCATTTACTCGCCACTCCCTATTCCAAATTGCCTTAAATTCTGGCCCTGTGAGCATGTCCTGGTCACCCGGCCCCAGTGTTAGAGGAGCTATGTAGTATTGCCCTGCTAACCTTTCCCTGAGTTCATGTTTCACTCTGTTTGAGAGATAATTTTTACAGTTTTTGTTTTGGGTTTGTGACTGTGCTTTTCACTTTACTTTTCTATTGAGATGGATTTTTTCTCTATTTTTTGTTATTTTAATTTTTAGGGTTAGCTTTTTTTTTTCTTTTTTTTTTTGAGACAGAGCCTTGCTCTGTCACCCAGGCTGGAGTGAAGTGGCGCCATCTTGGCTCACTGCAACCTTCACCTTAAGGTCATCTTTTCTATTTGTTATTCCTCTTATTTAGGGTATTTAAAGGGAGAGTAATAAAATATAGTATATATAATAACAACTACATATATTATAATATATAATTCCTTATAAAAGCCTGAAGTCTTTATCTTTTTGCTATTTTCTATTTCAAAAACAGAATTATCAAAACAGATAGCAAGATGTTTGCATAACAAAAATAATGAAATTGTTGATAAAGTGCTATAAGCCCTCCAAATGATGTTAGCATAATATCACAAACAAGAAATAAGTAGTGGTCTATGGATTAACAGAAGAATCAAGTAACAGACCAAAAGGAACTTTCAGCAAACTTTTGGTTCATTTTTCTTTGATTTCCATGGAAATCTAGATATGCAAAGAAAATGTAAATAGATTCCTTTCAGAAAATGTTTAAACATAGCATCAAAGGTGAAGGAATTTGTAGAGTTCACTCTGAGCTGCAGATAATCCATGGATAGACTTCAAGATGTATGACAATCCCCTGAGCATTTGTAATGCTATGCAAGTGGATTTAAACATTTTGGGTGGGATAGAATCTGTATTTTCTCAGAGTTCAACTCTATCCCTTTCCCCTAGCATCAGGGTGCAAGTTCCCTCAGCAGTGGCCCTGCCTCCATTCTGTCTCCTTTACAGACTCTTTGTTAAATAGAATCAGCTAATGTTCATCCATGCAAAACCTTCCAATGGCTTCCCATTGCACTTAGAATCAAATCCAAACCCCTATCATTACCTTCAAGGTCCTACAGAGGCAACCACTACCCTCTCTCCTTTTTCTGAGTCTTCTCCCATTTTTGCTCCCTTCCTCACTATGCACCACCTGCACTAACCTCTCCTTTCTGTTCCTGAACAAGCCTTGTTTGCTCTGGCCCTAAGGCCTTCTCACTTGTTGTTTGTAATGCCTCTCCCCCAGCTCTTCGCAGGCTGGCTCCTCCTGTCATTTGGCTCTCAGCTCAAGTGTCACTGTGCCACAGAAGCCTTCCCTGTTCACCTGATATAAAGTGCCCTCTGCACTATCCAGTGCAGTATTCTTTCTTATGTTTTACATGTCACTCATTACCATCTGATACCTTCTTGCTCATTTACTTGTCTGTCTCTCTCTAGCAATATTGTTTCCTTGAAAACAGAGACCATGTGTTTCATTTTCACTATTATATCCCCAGCTCATTGACTGAAGGACTGAATTTTATAGGTGACTTAGGTGGGACTTAGAGAAAATGTTCCATGCAAAGTCCCAAACTACCTTGTCAGAGGCAGATATTATCATGTAATCCACACCTCCTGAAATCGCTTCAGAAACTTCTTCATAATCCTTTAGTTCAGTAAAAGAGAAATTCTACTAAGAATAGTTAGACTGTAATGGAAAGATAAAGATAGATACTGTGGGCCAAATTTAATGTTGTTGATCTTAATGAGACTTTTATTGTGTAAGACCGTACCACATCATAATATATGTTCATATTTGGCAATGACGTCTTTTCAAAACAAAAGCACTTGGATTCTAAAGGCTGCCCACTGATTGAATTAAATCTAATAAGAATTATTTAGGAGTAGTCTAATCAACAGATAGTCATTCAATTTTAGTACATTTACCATTATAACTGAATGCAGTATTTGTTAGCTGCATTTGTAGAAGCAGTATTTTTGATTAAAGAAATGGCATGCAGTCCTGTTATTTAGCATCCACATGGTTCTTCAATTACTTAAGTAAATTCATAATATAGCAATATGAATGCTATTAAAGTTAAACATATATGATTTATTTGACTTCCTAAGAAGTTAAATTGCTAGAGTTCAGATTTCCTTTCTCAGACTCCAACAAATAAGCAATTAACTGCCAGGGTTGCTAATTGAGAAAATTACTCCTGAATGACTCCAAGGCCAGATGAATCCCTGTGAGGTGCTGATATGAATCTTCCCTTAGACAAAAACTCAGAACAGTCTTCAAAGCTGAGAACTATGGTGTGGTAACTCACACAAGTGTACAGGGGGAAAAACAACCAAATAAAGTAAATGTTTGAAATAAACATCATCTCCAAATCCTTTACATCAGATTAATCCTCTCTTTTCTGGGTAATCCCAGCCTTGCCGATGCTTCTGTAACAGAAACCCTTTCAGATTAGGTACTACATTATTTGGTTTACACTTCACATCTTCTCCACAACTGAAATGAAAACTCTGTGAACATAGAATCCAATATCCTGTATTATTTCATAATGAAAAAGTCTAGGCATAATAGTGAGCACTTACTATGTTGCTAATTCTGGCAATTTATTGTCTTGGTTCCTAACCATCATTGCATAGGCCACATCTCATATGAAGATAAAATTTCAATGCAAATGCTTTTGACAAACTTGCCAAAGCTTGATTAATGATTGCTTACTCATAATATTCAGGTAAAATGTTAAAAAATGCTAGTTTATGAACTATATTTATAACAACTATCATTCTTATAATAATGATTCTTATACTCCTTTACTCCCATGGAATTGGAATTTAAACTCTTCTGCTTGCCATGATGTTAGTTAACATATCATATATAAGTACAAGAAAGCCTGGGAAGTCACATAAGAAAAGCCTCAAAGAAATCTCTTCTGCAAATTATAAGTCAGCCAGCAGGATTCCCCAGCCAGAAAGCAAGAACGGAAGTATATTTTATATATATCTCAGAACCTGAGAGTCTGTTCTTTTTCTTCTTTTACTCTCTAGTCAAAATTCAACATTTCAAAGCAGTTGGGTATAACAAAAAGAATCCAAAAGAATTGCGTATCCACTTCCCTACCTCTTTTTTCAGTGAGTCCAGTGTGGAGGAGAGTGAAATGAGAATTTCTTTATTCGTTAAAAAAAAAAAAAGTCTTTCAGAGCTCCTAGCAGGTGCAGTTAACTGTGGCTGGTACCTGCTGCTGGTTGATCACTTCCCCTGCAGCACAAGAGAGGGGGAAGAGAAGGGGATACCTGATCAGATACTTTTCCTCTGACTTCTGAAGTATCTGTCCTGGGAAGGCAGAGGTTCAAGGTCACACCATTTGAGGCAACCCAGGAAGAGGCTGTCTCAGCAGGTTTTTTGTAAAGTATAGAGATAATATTACCAAAAGACACAAAATCCCCCAGGAGCAAAATTAACCTGAAGGAGCAGTTCAAGTATTTTGCTTTGGGTTGGATTTAATGTATGGAAGTGTTCAGGCCACATTTTGAACTGAAGAGTTTTGAAAGGCCCGGTTGCTTCCCTCCCCCAACACATCTCCTTAGACAATAAACTTAAATTGTCTATGCTATAGTTACCTTTTGTTTGATATGTTACTTCCTAGGAAGTCCATGTTAACATACAACTGCAACCCAGATGTTAGATGAGAATCCTCTCCATTCCAGCTCTCCTTAAGCCTGGCTGGGACTGGCTTTAATGCGGCTGGAAGAAAGGTAATAATTTATTAAAGATTTCTTCTAATACTCAAAGTGTTTGGGGGTCCTTCTGGGCTCATCTGCTCCATGGTGACTGGCTGAACCTCCTCCTCTCTAGCTTTGGCTTTTGTATGACCCTCGACCTTGTAAAGTTTTACTCACACGCCCATACACAATCCATTCACCAAGCACTTTGGGGGTTCAGCCAACTTTCATGTGAAGATTTGGGTGACATCATAGAGCACAGAGCCTTCTGTTAGATTCTCTCCAATCCTGTTCTTTCCTCCCACCACCTTCACTTCTTTCTGTCTCTTTCAGAACAAAAAAAAGTGGTTTCTCTTTGCTTAGTCATAGCTATCTTCTGAGCATTCCATGTTTCAGCACGCCCTAGTGGATATATTCCTTTTCTCCAAGCAGGTTATCAAAATATTTCTCCTGAAGTCAGAGCTTTCTCTAGCAGGAATTCTGTTCAATATTTTGTTCACCTCTTCAGTTTTGTACCCCAATGTGATAAAGGTAACCATTAATACTGATACACCGGTTGATAAAAATCAGTAAAGAGAGTTTAAGGGAATGGGAATGTGAACTTTCATGAAAGATACAGACAAGTGAAGCCACCCACCCAGAGCCTCAGAAAGATAGAATAAGATACTGAGAACACTGGTGGGAAGCCAAATCTCACCTGCTTCTCAGATTTACCACTGGATGATCCAAACCATGATTCTTGAACTTTCTACATGACATCATTTCTGCATGCTGGCTTTTTAGAAGAGAACACTCTAACATGCAATAGCAAGCCAATACATCTAAAATAATCTAAATATGAAAAGCCAATACATCTGAAGTCATCCTTATCATCCTACATGAAACAACAGGAGAGTTTTTTCTAATTTTTTTCCAGTTTTCTAATGAAGATTAGGGCAAGCTGCAAAGCCATTTACAACCTATCCCCTACTCCAGCTTTGAGCCACAAATGTTATAGTGCTTCATGACCAGCAGCCCTGTGCTAATATTGGTCCCCCAAACACTGTGCTGCCTCATGTCTTCCTGCTTTCTCTGGGATGCTGCTCTGCCTGGACTGTCCTTTCCTACTGCCCAGACCCCAAAACTAGAATCAATTGTCTCCTTTCCTGAAAAGGCTTTTCTGGCCCAACCTCCTTCTGTAATGCTTATGGCTCCTCTAACTACCTACATAAGTTTTTTCTAGCTTTGCACTTTCAAATTATGGTATGGTAATTCTTTGCTCACATGTCTGCTCCTGTGCTACAGGGTGATGTTTTTGAAAGTATAGGTAGCATCTTACTCATCGCCACATGCCCAATTCCTAACACAGGTTCATTCACAGAAAGTGTCTGATAAATGTTAACTGAATATATTTCTCCCATCTTCATAAACATCTACAATGAACTCAAACAAATTTACAAGAAAAAAACAAACAACCCCATCAACAAGTGGGCGAAGGACATGAACAGACACTTCTCAAAAGAAGACATTTATACAGCCAAAAAACACATGAAAAAATGCTCACAATCACTGGCCATCAGAGAAATGCAAATCAAAACCACTATGAGATACTATCTCACACGAGTTAGAATGGCGATCATTAAAAAGTCAGGAAACAACAGGTGCTGGAGAGGATGTGGAGAAATAGGAACACTTTTACACTGCTGGTGGGACTGTAAACTAGTTCAACCATTGTGGAAGTTAGTGTGGCCATTCCTCAGGGATCTAGAACTAGAAATACCATTTGACCCAGCAATCCCATTACTGGGTATATACCCAAAGGACTACAAATCATGCTGCTATAAAGACGCTTGCACATGTATGTTTATTGTGGCACTATTCACAATAGCAAAGACTTGGAACCAACCCAAATGTCCAACAATGATAGACTGGATTAAGAAAATGTGGCACATATACACCATGGAATACCATGCAGCCATAAAAAATGATGAGTTCACTTCCTTTGTAGGGACATGAATGAAATTGGAAATCATCATTCTCAGTAAACTATCGCAAGAACAAAAAAACAAACACCGCATATTCTTACTCATAGGTGGGAATTGAACAATGAGAACACATGGACACAGGAAGGGGAACATCACACTCCGGGCACTGTCGTGGGGTGGGGGGAGCGGGGAGGGATAGCATTGGGAGATATATCTAATGCTAGATGACGAGTTAGTGGGTGCAGCGCACCAGCATGGCACATGTATACATATGTAACTAACCTGCACATTGTGCACATGTACCTTAAAACTTAAAGTATGATAATAATAAATTTTTAAAAAAAACATTGTTTTGGCTATCCTGGGTCCTTTGAATTTCTATGTGAATTTTAGGTTCAGCTTGTCAATTTCTGAATAAAGGCCAAACTGGGATTTTGGTAAGGATGGCACTGAGGCTGTAGATATATCAATTCAAGGAGTATTGACATGTTAACATTAAGTCTTCCAACCCATAAATGAAAGTCTTCCAACCCATATTTTTCCATTTGTTTAGTTGTTCTTTAATTTCTTTCAACAATTTTTTTTTGGATTTCAGAGTAAATGTTTTACATTTCTTGTGTTAAATTTACTTCTGTGTATATAATTCTTTTTGATGCTATTTGCAAATTGAACGTTGTTAATTTTACTTTTGAGTTATTCATTGCTAGTGTCTAGAAATACAATTGTTATTTGTATATTGATGTTGTACTCTGTGAATGTACTGAGCTTTTTTATTGGTTCTAATAATTTTTAGTAGTTTCCTTAGGATTTTTTATATGTAAATTCATGTCATATGCAAATAGATATAGTTTATTTTTTCAAATATGGATGACTTTAATTTCATTTTCTTGCCTAATTGGTTTGGTGAGAACCTCTAGTGCATCTTCCTCTTTTCTTGACATTTTAAATCCCGTATCAATGGTCAGTCTATCTCCCTTTCAATCTACCTGCTTTGGATACTCTTAGCCAGATTGACACTTGGGAATTATGAAAACAACTGACTTAAAAGTTGGGGAATCAGCTACTGGGCAATAGTGTTAGAGGATATTGTTCTGTGCCTGTGTTGTCCTTCCCAGACTCACTGGATTTTTAATCTTCTCATCTGTAGAATTGGAGGATCCAGCTAGATAGTTTCTAATGTGGCAAATGAGTGGATGACCTCAGTCTAGCTTGGTAGGGAGCCCTGTAGTGTGCTCACAAGGGCAGCTAGAGAAGGCTGTAGGAAGAGAATGTTCTAGGGCTTCTACTTGTTGAGGATACTGGTATGGCCTCTACTGTGTTCATTTTGTGGTGCTCAGCACACTTAACATATTTAATAGTTGTTAATATTCATAACATCTCTCCTATAAATGACACCTGGAGGAGGATGAAGATCAGGGAAATTAGTATGTCGCCCCAAGAATGCACTGATTTTAATCAGTTATTTAGGGAGTAACTTCATCTCATATACCTCTTATGCTTACATAAAACAAAAAAATCTTTGACTCATTGGACTCACTTGAAAACTTCTGTTGTGATTTGTTCAAGCCAAGGAACTTTTGATTAATGAGAAGGCTGGGTTACCTAGGACCTTTTTAGGTTAAGCCTTAGGCTGTGATTGGTATTTTATTTCTTGCAGTTTTTGCTCATCTGCATATGTAGAAGGGACTGTGGGAGTTTGTGCAGGGAATACAGCAATGTGGTCTATGTAATTACTATGAGTACTACGTAGTGACTTAGTGGCAACCTACGAAGTAACCCGGAAGTTCTGAATTTTCATTTCCTTTTAAAATCATATCGTTGATTTCATCTGGATCCCGTTTCAATTTATCCTATTTGTTAAGCCTCTATCCCATGGTTCAAATACGTGTTTCAATGACCTTAAGAAATTTGATCAATCGTAACTTTTAGATTATTTTTGGCATATAACGGTAACTTCTCAGAAGGCTGAGGTGTGTGAAAGTTAGCTATTCCCCAATAACTTTACTATCAGGTTGTAAAAAAATTATAGGACTAAATCTTCTAATCTTGGGTGAGTTAAGCCTTCTTAGATATAAAACCAAAAGCACAAGCAAAAACAAGGAAAAAGATAAATAATGCTTCATCAAATTAGAAATGTTTGTGCTTCAGAAGATACCATTAAGAAAGTAAAAAGACAGAATAGGAGAAAATATTTGGAAATCATGTATCTGACAGGGGACTTGTAACTAGAATATGCAAAGAACCCTCACAACTCAATAATAAAAAGACAAATAATCTAGATTTTTTTAATGGAGCAATGATCTGAATAGACATTTCTCCAAAGAGAATATATAAATGGCCAATAAGCATATGAAAAGATGCTGACATCATTAGCCATCAGGGAACTGCAAAGCAATATGCAATGAAATACCACTTCACACCCACTAGGAGCCAGTAACAGGGTTGAGAAAATTATTTAGAAGGAATTACACCTGATAGAGGTAGCTTCTTTATCCAAAGGGAAGCATTGAGAATTCTCTGGCCATTGTTTCTTAGAATATTACGTGTTTTAAAGTCCTTAGATGCAACAGAAATTTTTCTACTTGAGCGTTTTTGAAAACATTATTAAATCAACAAGTGTTACATTATGTGTAAAGGGATTTTAAAATTATATAAATGTTCACTGTCAATCACATTTCTTCCTAATAATGAAAGTAAAATATACAGTGCTAACTGATCACCACTTTACTTTGGATGGATTTCCCCTCTCTGATAGCAGTCGATGCAGCCGCTGCTTGTTATCTCAGTGTGATACTTGCTGTCACTTTACGGCCTTGTTGACATAGCTGGTCCCTCTCAGAACTTGGTTTGCAGTTAGGATAAACTGACAGTAGGTGCATCGGTGGATCTTTAATTGTCACAGCCTGAAGGTCTAACATCTAGGTTTCCTGTCATATTATCTAAAGGCAGGGAATATGTTGTATTTTCTTCTAAATTATAACTGATTTTCTATAAAATGTAAAGATCCATATGAACATGATTTAAATAAATATAAACTCATGGGATATTTAGGATGGCTTTCTGCTAATTTTCAACTACAAATATTTACTGCAAAGTATACTCCCAAATTTCAAAACCAGAACTGAACTACATGTGACATTCTACATACCTAAACTATTATGCTTTTCATTATGTATCCTTTACTGGATAATACCCATGGTTCATTTATGACTTGACCTCTGACAATTCAGACTTACAAGATAGTTTGTATCAAAAGTTGGTACACTTTTCCATTCTGACAACGGCTGTAATTATGCAATGGCTTTATTAAGATGTTAGCTGTTAACATACACACCGATAGCCTTTTATATTTGGCCTTTCTTGCTTTCCTACTGTATTTATTTTATTCACCTTGCACCTAGATTTTCCCTCATCTCATCATTTAAAAGCAATACATAAGCCATGTCTCACCTGTATTTTTTCTAGAACATATTTTCCTAACTATTGTTTTCTTGCTAATAATTTCCTCATACCTTGTTTCTAAATTTTTAAAAATTATTTTCACCTTGATCTGCAAGGTCTTTCATCCCCACATCACTCCTATTAGTCTGTGCCCTACATCTATTTATAACTGAGCCTTTTTCACTATATAGTAACTCTTAACATTAGACTTAATCACTTTTATGTTGAGGCTAAATATTACAAATAAATGTAAGCTTTACTAAAATATACATTTTGAAAATACATTTAGCCTAAATATGATAAAGTTTTAAGAAAAACTACAAGCTATAGGAGACCATGTTCTTAGCTAAGGGAATACTATACTTTCAAATACAGAAGCAAGGAATAAATCTAATTGTCTTGGGATGAGAGAGAATTACACAGAGGTCATAAGTACCCAATAAAGACCAACTAGAAACCATTCAAGTTCTGACTTTTAAAAATAGCACAAGTAAATAATACCATAAACAACAAAAGACAACAACAAAATATTTGGAACATATAACAGAAATAAAGTTATTATCCTTGATGTATAAAGAATTCTTATAAAACCAAAAGGAAAATGTCTATTAAAAATAGAAAAGATACTGATGAGCTAAAATACATATAATTGGTTAATAGTCACATGAAAAGGGTTTAGCCTTACTAATTATCAAATATAAGTTAAAATGATAGATTTTTATTCTCAGACTGGGAAAGGTAAGAAAAATTGAAAATCAGAATGTTGACTTTTTTTTTTCAGTTATCAATGCATAACAAATTACCCCAAAATTTGGCAACCTAAAATAACAATTGTATTCTGCTAACAGATTATATGGGTCAAGAATTCTGAAAAAGCACAGGGAAATAGCATATTTCTGCTCCACAATTTCTGGAGATTCCTGCAAGACTCCAAAGATGGAGGTGACTCAGCAACTGGGGCAGGTATCACCTGGAGGTGTCACCACTCACAGGAGTGGTGGTTGCCGCCGCTGGCTGGGAGATCATCCCAAACACCCTCCTGTATCCTTTCCATGTGGCCTGGCATGGAGGCCTCCCCCTTTTCACATGGTGGTCTGGGCCTCCAAAACTATCCTTTTCTTGTTTTTCATAGATTTTTTTCCATTTGGTTTTGTAAGACTTCTTTATGTATCAAGGATAGCAAACTTTTATTTTCTGTTACATGTTCTAATGAAAGTAGATGGAAATTGCATCACCTTTTATAGCCTAACCTTGGGAGTCATGTAACATAAAGTCTGCTGCAGTCGCAAATCTGCCCAGATTCAAGGAGAGGGAACAGACTCTGTCTCTGGATGGGAGGAATGCTAGAGTCACATTGTATGAAGACCATGGGGGATGGGAAATATTTTTGTGGCCATACTTAGAAGATTAACTTGGAGGAAGATTCCTGGTAGCCTCAATTCACTTCCTGAATGTTCTACATCATCCAGAATTCCCTGATGGAGCCTGGCGGAATATTTGGAATGGCAAAAACAAACAACCCCAATCAAAAAGTAGGCTAAAGATATGAACAGCCACTTCTCAAAAGAAGACATTTATGCGGCCAACAAACATATGAAAAAAAGCTCATCATCACTGATCATTAGGGAAATGCAAATCAATACCACAATGAGATACCATCTCATGCCAGTTAGAATAGCAATCATTAAAAAGCCAGGAAACAAGAGATGCTGGAAAGGATGCAGAGAAATAGAAACGCTTTTACACTGTGGTGGGAGTGTAAATTAGTTCAACCATTGTGGAAGACAGTGTGGTGATTCCTCAAGGATCTAGAACTAGAGATACCATTTGACCCAGCAATCCCATTACTGGGTATATACTCAAAGGATTAGAAATCATTCTACCATAAAGACACATGCACACGTATATTTACTGCGGCACTATTTACAATAGCAAAGACTTGGAACCAACCCAAATGCCTATCAATGATAGACTGGATTAAGAAAATGTGGCACATATACTATGCAGCCATAAATACTATGCAGCCATAAATAAAGATGAGTTCATGTACCTTTGCAGGGACACGGATGAAACTGGAAACCATCATTCTCAGCAAAGTAACACAGGAACAGAAAACCAAACATCACATGTTCTCACTCATAAGTGGGAGTTGAACAACGAGAACACATGGACACAGGGAGGGGAACATCACACACTGGGGCCTGTTGGGGATTAGGGGCCAAGGGGAGGGACAGGATTAGGAGAAATACCTAATGTAGGTGACAGGTTGATGGGTGCAGCAAACCACCATGGCACGTGTATACCTACGTAACAAACCTGCACATTCTGCACATGTATCCCAGAACTTAAAGTACAAAAAAAAAAAAAATCCTTCTTCCTCTAAATTTTACACCACCAAATCCATCATGGTCTAAATCCTTTCTTTCCCCAGTGAATCTGAGTTAATAGACCAAAGTTTATGTAAGATGAACATTCAAAATACTGATTTCTATGGGACTGCCAGCCATTAGAATAGGTAGCTTTCACTATAATTCACTTAGATACACAGTAACAGGATATTAAAGCTGTTAGAAGATGCCATGAAATGAGAAAAGTCCTTACAAATTAAGAAATATTAATAACAAAAAAAGTAGGACAGAAGATCGTTATTTTTAGTTGAGCAGTAAAGCAGCAGGGTTTTGGCGAGAGGATCTAGACATAAAGCAAACGTGCTAACTCTCTGGGGCTGTGTGGGATTTTCTCAGGTACTCTGATCCCAGCTCTACCTTTCTACATACTTCAGAAGGTGGTCTCATCTCTGGGTTAGATTACATCCTTGCTGACATTTAATTTACCTTTTAAAATATAAAATAGAACTGGAAATCTTGAA
The DNA here is from genome assembly GCF_029289425.2 of Pan paniscus. Taxonomy (NCBI): domain Eukaryota; kingdom Metazoa; phylum Chordata; class Mammalia; order Primates; family Hominidae; genus Pan; species Pan paniscus. Next base: position 109,939,195 of record NC_073253.2, read on the forward strand.
TTTTTCCATACTCCAAAGAGTATTTTTATTTATTTTTTCAAAGCCTTTCTGAAAAATTCACCTATGAATCTGCACTAAGGGGAGGAGGAAGAGAAGAGAGTTCAAAGCACATATACACTGAGAGGCAATCCAAGTATCATTATGTCCAAAAGTATGGAACAACCACAGACTCCACAGTTTGTTCCTTAAACATTGTTTCTCATTGTTGTTCGTTGTGCACTGAGGCATCATCTACCCTAACTCTTGTCATCATCACAAACTCATCTCTCTCTCCACACTTCTTAGTATATTTGGACATAACATAGCACACCTCTACCCTCAGTCTTGACTCTAAATTTTAACCTGACCGTTCAGGTCACCTTTCTCTGAAGGAATATTTCCTTAACAAGAGAACTGGTAACATTTCAGGTTGATATGGTGAAGGTACTTAAACATGTATGAGCCTTGACACCAACGATCAGATTCTAACATCATGCTTGATACCTGATCCATTTATTCACACAGAAGTAAAATTTCAATAGAACACAGATTCAACTTTTAACACTGCCAAACATAGCTGCAGAAAGATGAAATTCCTGAGTGTATTTGTTCCTAGATACTAACACCTTACCTATGAAAACAGTGCATTCAGTTGTTAACTAGAGCTGTGTATACACTGAGATATGTTGTTTTTTTCCATTTGGTAGAAATTTGAAAAATTCAAACTGTGGGGTTGGATTCCAAACACATTGGGTCCTCTCTATACTTTAGTTCCAAGATATTTCATATTGCTGAAAAGTTCAATTTTGAAATTTTCCAAACTCATCCAAAATAAGAATTGTGCAGGTAATCAATTGTTAGCAAGAAAGTAAGGGCTGGTATAACTGCAGGCATGATGGTGACCAATTTTTAGAGGAAAAAAATAATTTCTTCATTGCCCCAAGTATTTCCCAACTAACTTTCATCATGGCATATGCTTTTTCCATCTCCTGGGTCTGAGATCCCCAGTTGTAATTACTTCTTTGAGTTGGGTCTTAAAGAAGTTACTAAAAAGACATAGCATAGAATTTTAGAAATGGCAGATATGCTAGAGAGTATGTAGCCCATTATTTATTTTGACAGACACAGAAGCTGAAGTCCAGAGAGGCCATGTGACCTGTGCAAGGTCACCCAGAGAAGCAGCAGTGTCATCCTTACACCCTGATATAGAGTTTCTGAGTTCCAGTATTCTTGATGTATGTGCAAGGGCCAAACAGAGCTTCTGGCACAAAGGGGCCTCAACACAGATTGCTCACATCACTATATGTTAGTGGTTCTCAAGTGTGTTTCACCATTCCAAACAGAAGGATCAGCATCACCTGGAAACTTGTTACAAATGGGAATTATCTGGCTCCACCCAGACCTAGTAAATCAGAAATTCTAAGGGTGGAGCCCAACAATCTAAGTTTTAATAAGCTTTCCAGATGATGTTCATGCACACTGAATTTGGAGAGACATTGCTCCAAGTGAGGCTTTTCATACCCTTCCCTATGTCAGGGTGCTTTATCCCTATTCTCACCAGAAGCCTGACAGACACAGTAAAGAATTTACTTTTACTGAAACTTCGTATGAAATGTGTTAATATCTTTCAAACTTTAATATGAATAATAATTATTTGGGAGTCTGTTAAAAAGCAGATTTGGATTCAGTAGGTCTGGGTAGGACCCGAGATTCTGCATTTCTAACACACTCAGGTGTGACGTTAATATTACTGGCAAGGACCATACTTAGAGCAGCAAGGGGGTATAGTTCATTAGCCTCAACTGATATCAAAATTTGGGGCCAAGTATCTTGGATTGAGGATGAGTGAATACTGTTATCCTACCATTTATGCGCTCTTTCATTGTGTCAGTATCACTGACGTCCCAGAGTCCTCCATAAAGAAACCTTTATCTTGAACACGTTAGTAGTTATGAGGTAGCTGTCTAGTCACAGCTGTGCTTTTAGAACAAGGAATAGGACTGAGGAGGACCTGGGGGAGTTTAGGGCTTCAGTCAAAGCAGCAGCCTGAAAGAACAATGTTCTCAGGAGTCTCTGAGTCCCTGTGATAGCGTTCAGGAGAAGAGACATGGTGCCAAAAAAGGAAAGTTGGGAGGCACCTATAACAAGCACAACTGACTTCACCATTTTGCCAAGGGCCAGCTCAGGGCAGTGGTGACAAAAAATGTCATTTAACTCTACATAATTTTATTTGAGGCAGGGACACAACCGAGCATGACAGAATGCCTTCATCCAGGCTGTTTCAATTTTTATCTTAAAACCACCCCGTGTTGTGATACACAGTGACCTCAGCTCTGCCTTATTTTCCTTTTTCTTATTTATATTGGTAACTTTCATGAGAAAAATATTTTCTCCACAGTTCTTAATAAAGAAGCAGCCCAAGTGCCCAAAGTCCAAAAATGCTGTTGGATTATATGCAAGGCAGCATATGACACCGTGAATTATTGATTGATGTCCCAGTGATGGATAAATGTGTACTGTGTTAGAAGGCTCAGCACCAGCATGACAACAGGGCAAGAAAGGCTTCCACTGTCTAAGAGCTGTAGGCACTAACAAAGGGACTTTTCCTCTCTGGTTCACAGGCCTCCATTTTATCCTGAGTTTGCACACTGCTTCTTGCTCCTGACTTGCACATCTGGACATTTCCTGGCATTTGTATAGCACAAAGGTCAGGTGGGCATCATGATTAAAACCTCATTCATGGGAGAGAATGCGAGGGCAGGTCCCTGACTCCCATTCATGGACAAATTGAAAGCTAGACACACTGTGGTTCACTCAGAGAAGATTCAGTGTCACAGGCCAAATTACTACTGCTCCCCTGGCTGACCCCACGTAATAGGACTCAATACAATGATATCCCAGAGCATATTAATGAGGATGGCCCCCATCTTCCAACAGAGTAAGACTTCTAATGCCAGGTGGTCTCTGTGTCAAGAACAAAGTAGGAAAATATCACCTGTCTTATCTTCCAGGTGAATTGGATAACAATGAATTTGTTGGCACATTAAATTTAGTTGAATTTCACTATTTCTGTTGCTACAAAATAAATAAATGAGATGGTCAAGACCAGAATATCCCCTTATTGGCTGCTCTCTCTATATATATTTTGTTTCTTTTGAGACAGAATCTCGCCCTGTCGCCTAGGCTAGAGTGCAGTGGTGTGATCTTGGCTCACTGCAACCTCTGCCTCCCAGGTTCAAGTGATTCCCCTGCCTCAGCCTCCCAAGTAGCTGGGATTAAAGGTGCATACCACCAGGCCCGGCAAATTTTTTGTAGCTTTAGTAGAGACAGGGATTCACCACATTGGCCAGGCTGGTCTTGAACTCCCAACCTCGTGATACACTCGCCTCAGCCTCCCAAAGTGCTGGAATTACAGGCGTGAGCCACTGTCTCCAGCCTGGTTGCTCTGTATTATGTTAGTTGGTGACTTGAATTTCTTATGAGCCTAGAACCCTGAATTTATTCTCCTTGGTGGTGGTTCAGCAGCTGACATTTATGTCAATTCTTTCCCAGGCCAAAAGAGTCTCTTTGCCTTTCCAAATATTCTGCCAGGCTCCATCAGGGAATTCTGGATGATGTAGAAGATTCAGGAAGTGAATTGAGGCTGCCAGGAATCTTCCTCCAGGTTAATCATCCCTGTAGACTAAAGAAGCAGGCAGGCTGGCTGAGTAATGCAGATAAGCAGATGGCATGGGCACAAGTTAAATGAGCTGCATATTGGCTTCCAAGTTCTCTTGCAACCAATGCCATCAAAACAACGTGATATTGCTGCAGATTTCATTATGAACTTTATGAACACCATCATGAGAGAGAAGGGGAGGATGAATTCAACACTTCATTATCTTTTAAATGTGAAATTCCTTTGACAACACACATCAAAAATAGTTAAGGAAATAAAATCTTAAAGATATTTTCCAGTATGTTCTTAAATTTCATAATTTTTAAAATATTTTTATGGAGATGATTAGGATTCCAAGTAATGTCTTAAAATTGAAGAACGGTTATTCAAGGCAAATAGGCCCAAACACTATATAAAATTTTTTACTATGCAGTTACTAATAGACAAAAAAAGATTTTATCTGGTTGTAGATAGATGAGCTTAGGAAATGAAAGAAAAAAAATTACACATTTCAGCATAATGGAAAACACTGTTTCTTCCTAGGGAGTCCCATGATTTTAGCCTATCTCAATAAATTCACAAATACAAAATAACTTTAAGGGCTGGGCGTGGTGGCTCACACATGTAATCGCAGCACTTTGGGAGGTTTAGGTGGGTGGATCACCTGAGGTCAGGAGTTCAAGACAAGCCTGACCAATATGGTGAAACCCTGTCTCTATTAAAAATACAAAAATTAGCTAGGCCTGGTGGCATGCAACTGTAGTCCCAGCTACTCAGGAGGCTGAGACAGGAGAATTGCTTGAACCCGGGAGGTGTATGTTGTAGTGAGCCGAGATCGCACCGCTGCACTCCAGCCTGGGTGACAGAGCGAGACTCCCTCTAAAAAATAAACAAGCAAACAAAAACAAAATAACTTTAGGGTCATCATTTATCATGAGATAACTTAGATCAAACCTGAAGCAGGGAGTTACAATTATCAGTCTATATTGAGTTATATATAGGCTCGGAAAACAACGATGATGGAAACTTTGTGTACTGGTTAGTGTATTGCCCCAGGAAAAAAAAAGTCTATTAGTTTGAGTTTTTTTTTTAATCACTTTATGAAAAGAGTTGAAAAGAAAAATGTTTTGTTTGTCTTCATGTATGTTGTTTCTCACTCTGAAGCACCAAAAGCGGCCAAGTACCATAACCAATAGGAAAGGATCCAGCCCTTTAATACACAATGAGATACACTGAAATTTATAGGTCCTGATGACTCAACATTCTTACTTAGTACTAGAGAAATTATCTATGTCATTATAAAGGCTTTACTATTACCTTGAAAATCTGTAAAGTCTAGAGCAAAGTGGAAATTTTTGCAAAAAAAAAAAAAAACACACAGCAATCACAAGTAGGGTGTTTCAAGAACTAGGGAATCCATATAGCAAGCAAAAGTCGGCATGACTTTAGGGAGTATGTTCTGCGAAAATACAATCTTTCTACAAACCAAATGTATTACATAAAAGCAAGCAGTATTCATTGATTCCATTGATTTGTCCACAAAATTTTGTCAAGCATCTGCTATATGCGAATATTCTGTTGGATGCTGGAGACACAAATGTATACAAATGATACATCTATTATTTTTGCCTATGCAGCAAACATTTTTCTTTCTTTGGATAACAGCACTCTGTTTCCATGAGGAATTACTTCATACCTATGCTTATCAGAACAATGAAAGCCCATCACCGTCCTCCCCCATCATCATCATCACAGAAGTGGCCACTTGGCCCATGGTAGGCCAGCCAGAGTACCCACTTTCCCTGGAGACAGTAATAATTGGCCTACAGATGGGAATATGTCTTAGGCCAGGCCAGTTAAAGCCTTGATATTGAAAGGACACAATCCCTAAACTGCTGTTTACCATAGCTGCCAAAACATGAAAGTGTTTATGAGAACAAAACTGTTAGTGAGAGGTGAGAAAGATAGAGACAGAGGGTGCTGATGACATTCAAGTCCCTGAAGTCATCAGAATTTCTAGAGCAGCTAAATATTCTGTAACTTTTCCTTCAGTTCTGTGAGCTACACCTGTGGCTTTGCAAATAATTTTCCTTTGTGTTACATTTAGTTTGATTTGGGTTTCTGTCTCTTAAAATCAGAAAAGCTCTGGTTACTTAAACCGGGATGCCAAACAGTTTATTTTCTTCTGATATTATAATCTAGTGGGAAAAATTACAATTAAATAATAAGTAAACCTGTAGTTCAAGGTGTGGTAGCACAGGCATACCTCTGAGATAGTGCAGGTTTAGTTGTAGACCACCACAATAAGGCAAGTATTACAATAAAGCAACTCCACACCATTTTTGGTTTCCCAGTGGATACGAAAGTTTTGTTTACACTAGACTGGAGTCTATTAAGTGTGCAACAGCATTTTGTCTAGAAAAACAATTTACATACCTTAATTTAAAAATACTATATTGCTAAAAATAAAAAAGCTAACAATCCGAGCCTTCAGTAAGTCATAATCTTTTTGCTGGTGGAGGGTCTTGCCTTGATGTTGCTGGCTGCTGGCTGGTAAGTGTGGCTGCTGGCAATTTCTGAAAATAAGACAATGATGAAGTTTGCCACACTGACAGACTCTTTGATTCATGAAAGATTTCTCTGTAGGAAGCAATGCTATTTGATAGCATTGTATCCACATTAGAACTTATTTCAAAATTGGAGTCAATCCTCTGAAACCCTGATGCTGCTTTATCAAGTTTATGTAATATTCCTAATCCTTTGTTGTCATTTCAACAATGTTCACAGCATCTTGACCAGGAATGGATTCCATCTCAAGAAACCACTTTCTTTGGTCATCCATAAGAAGCAACTCTTCATCCATTCAAGTTTCATCAACGATTGTAGCAATTCAGTCACATCTTCAGGCTCCACTTCTAATTCTAGTTCTCTTGCTATTTCTACCACATCTGCAGTGACTTCCTCCACTGATGTCTTGAACATCTATAAGGTTTAGAATCAACTTCTTCCAGACTCCTGTTAATGTTGCTATTTTGACCTCTTCCCCTGAATCAGGAATGTCTTAATGGCATCCAGAATGGTGATTCCTTTCCAGGATGTTTTCAATTTACTTTACTCACATTCATCACAGGAATCACTATGCCAACTATAGCCTCAAAAAATGTATTCCTTACATAGCACGACTTAAAAGTCAAAGTTACTCCTTGAGTCATGGGCTCCAGAATGAATACTGTGTTAGCAGGCATGAAAAATACATTAATCTCCTTGTATATTTGCATCAGAGGTATTGGGTGACCAGGTGATTTGTCAATTAGCAGTAATATTTTAAGAGTTTTTTTTTTTCCTGAGCAGGTCTCAACAACAGGCTTAAAATATTCACTAAACCATGCTGTAAATAAATGTGCTATCAACCAGGCTTCGTTGTTCCATTTAAAAAGCACAGGCAGAGTGGATGTGGCATAATTCTTAAGGGTTCTAGGATTCTAGGAATAATAAAAGAGCATTAGCTTCAACTTAAAGTCAGCAGCTGTATTAGTCCCTAACAATAGGGGTGGCCCATCCTTTGAAGCTTTCATGTCAGGCACTGACTTCTCTCTAGCTAAAAATGTCCCAAATAGTATCTTCTTCCAATAGAAGGCTGTTTTGTTACATTGAAAATCTGCTGCTTAGTGCAATCACCTTCAACAATTATCTTAGTTAGATCTTCTAGATAGTATGCTGCAAATTCCACAACAGAACTTGCCACTTCAACCTTGGACTTTTATGTTGGAGTGATGGTTTATTTCCTTAAACCTCATGATCCAACCTGTGCTAGTTTCCTGTTTTTCTTCTGAAGCATCCTCATCTTTCTCAGCCTTCATAGAACTAAAGAGAATTAGGGCCTCTTGCTCTGGATTAGCCTTTGACTGCAGGGTATGTTGTTGCTGGTTTGGTCTTCTTTCTAGACCACACGGCCTTTTTCCGTATCATCAATAAGGTTGTTTTTCTTTCTTATAGTTTGTGCCTTCACTGTCCTAGCACTTTGAATTTCCTTCAATTTCCCTCTACATTCATAACTTGGCTAATTGATTAGTGCAAAGACATCTAACTTTCGGTTTTGACATGCCTTCCTCATAAGTGTAATCATTTTTAGCTTTTGATTTAAAGTGAGAAATGTGTAACTCTTCCTTTCCCTTGAACACTTTGAGGCCACTGTGGAGTTATTAATTGGCCTAATTTCAATATTATTTTGTCTCAGGAAATAGGGAGGTCTGAGAAGGGAGAGATAGGGAAATTTGCAGTCTGTGGAGCAGTCAATTAAGTTTGCAATCTCACATGGGTATGGTTTATGGCACTTCAAAGAAATTGCAATTGCAATATCAAAGATCACTGATCACAGATCAGTATAACAGATACCATAATAATGAAAAAGTTGGAAATGTTTCAAGAATTACCAAAATGTGACACAGAGGCATAAAGTGAGCCCATGCTGTTGGAAAAATGGTGCCAATAGACTTGCTCAACACAGGGTTGCTACAAACCTCAATTTGTAAAAAGCACAATACAACAAATATGCCTGTATTGTGAAGGGACGTGACACAGATTCTAACACTCCACATAGCACAGTCATTAGAAACCTAGAAAACAAACTTGAAATTAGTGCTAAGCGACCTGCAAACTCTACCAGTCTTACAACATGGCCTGAAGTTTAATTTCAGAAGTCTTTTTAGAGATGACTGGTTTCAATCTGTTAGGCTCCGGAGCCCCATGGTAACTCTGGCAGACAAAGGGTAATGGTCAGTTAATTTGCCTGACAGGCAACTGTGCTTTCTCCAGGGAATGTGTTAGTGGCAAACTGGCCATCAGGCTGAAAGAGTTATTGTTGGCAATTAAAATAAAGAATTAAACATTTATTCCACCTTCCCTTGAAGAAATATATTTGGAGGTAACCATATAGTCTAGTTAACCAGAGGAAAAAACTTTCCTTACAGAATAATTCAAGCTAATTGATGCAAAAAGATAAGCAGTATTAGAAAAGTACCCATTTTACAACCTCTGCAACAGTAGCCAATGAATAAAGGTATTAGATAAAAGGAGGATGGATGATTGCAATGGATAGACCAGCTGTTACCACCTGAACCAATGATCTATTTTAGCATGCTTAAAAATGAGAAAACCAGACACTGTGCATCAGGATGGGATGCAGCATGAAGCACAGACCAATCTGGGAGGTGTTCTTCCCTAAACAGGTGAACCAACATCTAATCAAGACTGTAGGCACCTCCCATTCACTGAAAGGGAGGATATAGAGGGTCAAGTTGAACATCAAAAAGTAGCAGACAGACAAATCCAGAGGGAAAACATTCTAAAGAACTAAATCAGTTTCTTTAAGTCACTTGCAGAAGGTAAACAGGAGGGAGGAGGAAGAGTAAGATCACTTCCAATTACACAAATTTAAGGGAAAGAACCACCAAACTAATGTGTGAACCTTGTTTTTGTCATTATTCAACAAAACCAACATAAAATGACCCACAGTGACAACAGGAGGAATATGACTGGGAAATAGGTATTCTGTGAAACCAAGGAACTTTGACAGGTATAGTAACAAGATTGTGGTTATGTTGTGGTCCATATTTTTCAGACAGGGATACTGATGTACGAATTAAATGAGATGATATGTGAGGTTTGCTTTAAAGTACTTCGGCAAAAAAAAAAAGGAGAGATAAGTATGGCAAACTGGGAAAAATCTTGATAAATGGTGAAACCGAGTGACTGAAAAGTAGAAATTCCTTGTACTATTCTCTCTTCTTTTCTTTTATCTTTTTTTTTTTTTTTTTTTTTTTCAGACAGAGTCTCACTCTGTTGCCCAGGCTGCAGTGCAGTGGTGTGATCTCGGCTCATCGCAAGCTCCGCCTCCTGGGTTCACGCCATTCTCCTGCCTCAGCCTCCCGAGTAGCTGGGACTACGGGCGACTGCCACCACGCCCGGCTAATTTTTGTATTTTTATTAGAGACAGGGTTTCACCGTGTTAGCCAGGATGGCCTCGATCTCCTGACCTTGTGATCCACCTGCCTTGGCTTCTCAGAGTGCTGGGATTACAGGCATGAGCCACCGTGCCTAGCCTGTACTATTCTCTTTAATATACATTTGAAATTTCCAAACACGTTTTTAAACTTTTGTTTTGTACAGAAAAAGCATCTCTAATTTAACAAGCGTAATATTGAGAATCACTGTGAGATAAAACACATATTGCAATTAAGCAACTTAAAAGTCAGTCAAGAGAAAACAAGAGAAGCCAGCTTTCCAAAATATCTTACTCAATAACAAAAAATAACCAGAGCACTGCACCAAGATACGGCACTGTGTGACAATTTTTAGCTTTTGAAATTTCATCCAGGAAAAATACCCTTTAGTCGCACATAAATAATAAAAGAATTATTTAAAACACATGCAGATAACATCTTTCCCAATTAAAAAATATTTTTCATAAAAAGAAAACTTTATAAACTGATCTTTATATACAATCTTATTAACAAAAAGAAATGAATATAAACAAAGTCATTATCAGTGAAGACATATAGAGCAATTTGATCAAGAAAGAAACCATAATCTTTGTACATCAAAAAACATCAGGTTTGCAGTAAGAGATGTGGCAATTTTAAAGGAAACTGAGATAAGCTCCTTGTTAGCAATGTCGTAGTTACAAAAGCAAAGACAACAGCCAGCAGATCTGCCCAGCATTTTTCCTTGAAATAAAATTTGAAATTCATAAGGACATATTTATTTAGCCCATCAGAAGAATGTTATTTCTACAATGTTACATAAGACTTTATAAAACATGTAACACTGCTCTCTTCTTCAAAGAAAAGGTGGATGACTGTTCTCCATGACTTAAACACTACCTCCCTACTGATCAAACAGTGACCTAAAACTCTCTGGGTGTCCCACCCATCCTGCACTCTGTAACCTCTACCTTGGAACAGTGGGTATCACATACACAGCTGTCCAACACTCAAAAATAATAAAAAAGCTTCTTCTTAAATTCCTCTCTTCTTTGAGGTAGACAAGAAATACTCAAAAAGGTTTCAAGTATTCAGGCAGTATTTCATTAAATGACAACAAAACAGACTAAAAACAAATTTGGCCAGAACTTTATCACTATTACAAAAACAAATAAACAAAAAAATAATGTTGCAGGCAGACATCTAAAGAAAATGCAAACAATTCTACAATTTGGCCCCAAATATTCTCTTCTTCTAACAGAAGGCTTTTAGTTTGGCACTAAATTGCTTATATAATGAAAATAACAAATTATTCCACAAGTCTAATGTGTGACAATGTTTGTTCCAATGGATAATGTATTTCTTTTGAGAAAGAAAAAAAACTTGTCTTGAAAAAGTAAAAAACAAAACAAAACAAAACCCCAATCATTTACTAAAGCTAAGCATTAGAATAACATCTGTCATGTTTTTTCTAGTCTACTATGACTACAACTATTAGAAATATTGAATTTCACTAGGACAGGGATTTTTCACATACCTTAATGTTTCCTATCTCCAGGAGTGTGTCAAATTGGAAAATCTCCTAACCTTTCTCTCCTCCTCTTCTCATTTGTTTCACTCCATGGGAAGAAGAGACGCTAATTTTTGAGACAGTGATAACAAGATCCCCGTAACAGGGAGAAGGAGTGAATTATATCAAACATTTGGGGAAGATATAATGCCAGTTTTAAACAAACTATTTAAGAACATTGAAAAGGATGAAATTCTTTATAAATATTTCCGTGAGGCCAGTGTTAGCCTGACCAAAATAAAACCCCAAAAATGAATAAATAAAAAGATAGAAGAAAACTAAAGACCAAACATGCCTCATAAACTTAGATGTAAAAAACATGAAGTTTAATAAATCAAATCCAAAATTGTATTTTAAAAGAATATATTATAACCAGTGGAGTTTATTCTAAAGCCTCAAGTCTGGTTATACATTCAAAATCAATATAATTCACCATATTAACAGACTGAAAAAGAAAAATCAAATGATCATCTCAAGAGATGCAGAGAAAGCATTCAACAAAATACAAAATCTTTTTTGATAAAAACTTTCAGCAAACTAAGAATAAAAGGGAACCTCCTCAACCAGTAAAAAGAATCTATGAAAAGCCTATAGCTAAAATCCCAGTTATTATTTAAAGACTGAATGCTTTTTCTTTAAGATCAGGAAAAAGAAACAATGCCTACTCTTACCACTTCTATTCAAAATCATATTGGGGGTTCTGGTCAATGCAATAAGACAAAAAAAACGAAACTTATCCAGATTGGAAAATAATATATAAAATAGTATTTTTTCAAAGATAACCTGATTGGATTCTGCAAAAAATCCCAAGAAATCTATTTTTTTAATGTCTTAGAACTAATGAGTTTAACAAGGTGGGAGGATACAAGATCAATATACAAAAATAAGCAATCAGAAATTGAAACTTAAAAATACTATTTACAATAGCATCCAAAACTATGAAATCGTTAAAGATAAATATGACGAGATGTGCCAGATTCATACACTGACAACTGCAAAGCATTGCTGAGAGAAATGATTTAGGTCTTCAATTTCTAATCTACCATAAAATTTCAGAACCTTTCCACTTTGATCCACAGCTCTCACCCTACATACAAAATAACTAAAAATTAATTTGACCTATTATAAACCCAAAGACAAAAACTGTGGAAGGAAACCAAGCAGCAGAAAATCTTTGTAAATGTGAGTTAGAGAAAGATTTCTTAGATACAAAATGAAAAGCGTTGAGAGGTGACAACATGCTAGCAGCCCTTGCTCACTCTCAGTGCCTCCTCAGCCTTGGTGTCCACTCTTGCCATGCTTGAGGAGCCCTTCAGCCCGCTGCTGCACTATGGGAGCCCCTCTCTGGCCTGGCTGAGGCCAGAGCCAGCTCCCTTTGCTTGCAGGGAGGTGTGGAGGGAGAAGCGCGGGCAGGAACTGGGGTGTGCATGATGTTCGTGGGCCAGCCTGAGTTGAGTTGCTGGTGGGTGCAGGCTCGGTGGGCCCCGCACTTGGAGCGGCCGGCCGGTGCCACCGGCCCTGTACAGTGAGGGGGCTTAGCACCCAAGTCAGCAGCTGCGTAGGGTGCTCCAGGTCCCCCAGCACTGCCGGCCCACCCACGCCACGCTCGAATTCTCACCGGGCTCAGCCACCTCCCTGAGGGGCAGGGCTCGGGACCTGCAGCCCGCCATGCCCCTTCCCTGCCGTGGGCTCCTGTGATGCCCGAGCCTCCCCGACAGGCACCCATCCCATCGACTGCCCAAGGGCTAAAGAGTGCAGGCGCACAGAGTGGGACTGACAGGCAGTTCTGCCCGTGGCCCTGGCATGGGATCCACTAGGCGAAGCCAGCTGGGCTCTAGAGTTGGGTGGGGTCTTGGAGAACTTTTATGTCTAGCTGGAGGATTGTATATGCACCAATCAGCACTCTGTATCTAGCTCAGGGTTTGTGGATGCAATAATTAGCACTCCGTATCTAGCTAATCTGGCGGGGACTTGTAGAACTTTTATGTGTAGCTAGAGGATTGTAAATGCACCAATCAGCACTCTGTCTAGCTAAAGGTTTGTAAATACAACAATCAGTGCTCTGTGTCTAGCTAATCTAGCGGGGACTTGGAGAACTTTTATGTCTAGCTAGAGGATTGTAAATGCACCAATCAGCACTCTGTGTCTAGCTCAGGGATTATAAACACACCAATCAGCACCCTGTCAAAATAGACCAATCAGCTCTCTGTAAAATGGGCCAATCAGCTCTCTGTAAAATGGACCAATCAGCAGGATATGGGTGGAGTCAGATAAGGGAATAAAAGCAGGCTGCCCCACCCAGCAGCAGCAACACGGTTGGGTGCCCTTCTGTGCTCTGGAAGCTTTGTTCTTTCACTTTTTGCAATAAATGTTGCTGCTGCTCACTCTTTGAGTTCACGCTGACTTTATGAGCTGTAACACTCACCGCAAAGGTCTGCAGCTTCACTCCTGAAGCCAGCAAGACCATGAACCCACCGGGAGGGATAAACAACTCTGGACGGGAGGAATGAACAACTCCGGTCGCGCCACCTTTAAGAGCTGTAACTCTCACCGAGAAGGTCTGCAGCTTCACTCCTGAGGCCAGCGAGACCATGAACCCACCAGAAGGAAGAAAATCCAGACACATCTGAGGGAACAAACCTTGAAGACACCATCTTTAAGAACTGTAACACTCACCGCGAGGGTCCGCGGCTTCATTCTTGAAGTCAGTGAGACCAAGAACCCACCAATTCTGGACACAGCATGAGGCATAAAAGAAAATGTGAATAAATTTGTCTTTATCAAAATGAAAAACTTCTGTTCTCTGAAAAATGCTCTTAAGAGAGGGGAAAGACATGCCATGAACTGGAAGAAAGTATTTGCAAATAACATATTTGGTAGAAGTCTTGTAAACAGAAACAAAGAACTTTCAAAACACAAGAAAATGAACAACTGAGGTTATAAAAAGGTGAACAAGTAAGCTCAATGTCATCAGTCATTGGAGAAATGCAACTTAAACTCATGAAACACCACTGCACGCCTATTTAGAATGCTGCAAACCCCAAATACTGACCAAAGTTTTGGAGAGGATGTGGAACCACTGGAACCTGCCTACACTGCTGGTGGAAATGTAAAATGGAGCAACCACCTTGGAAAACAAGTTGCCAGTTCCTTATAAAGTGAAGCATATACCTATTATCTGACACTGCTGTTTCACTCTTTCAGGATGTGTTTTAAGCAAGATTCCTGCCAATAATAAAGACACATACTGGAATATATGTTTTTCCTCCACTGTGGAGATTGTCATCTGGCACATGAACTTTGGAATTGTTGCAGATGTGGTATGACCATGAGTGATGATGTAACCACCAAGCCAAGGATGGCAGAACTGAGAGACGGAAAGCTTCAGGTGCTCAATGGCTTAGCTGAGTCCTCAACTCACAAAGGTTTGTTTCTTGTTTTGTTTCTCCACATTTCTTGTCACATATGAAAATAATCCCTTTTTAAAATTATCTCCCTATTACTTTGGTTAAGCCTCTGATTATTTGTAGTTTAACACTTTTTGTTTTTTGGAGACTGGGTCTTGCTTTGTTGCCCAAGATGGAGTACAGTGGTGCAATCAGGGCTCACTGCATCCTCGACCTCCCAGGCCCAAGTGATCCTCCAACTTCAGCCTTCTGAGTAGCTGTATTACAGGCATATGCCACTGCATTTAGCTAATTGTTTTTCAACTTTTTTTGTAGAAATGAGGCCTCACTATGTTACCCAGGCTGGTCAAAAACTCCTGGGCTCAAGTGATGCTGCTGCCTAGGACTCCCAAAGTACTGAGATTACAGGTGCAAGCCACCACACCTGGCCAACTAACACACATTTAATTGGCACCCAGTTACTATACAAATGAGCTAGAAAGAAGCCTCTATCCAATATGTAACACTATAGGGTATTACTATTTCCCACATTTTTCCTTTTCCTTCACCCCTTGACTACTCACCTATCTTTTCTTTTTAAACGCACACTCACACAACTATAGACAGCAATGCTGGGGCTATTTTTTTTTTCTTTTATTTTAATCTTTCCTTGTACTCTCTCATCTGAAAGTAATTTGGGAGCTCTTTTTCCTCACTGTATTCGAAAAGTTTCTAGGTCATTTCTAAGGAAATAATTTCTCTAAGTATGTTAACTTGATCCTCACTACTAGGTAGGCAGAATGACCAGGTGTGCTCTCTGAAATAGTAAAACAATGATTAAGGTTAAAACACTTTGGAGTCAGTTTGCCTAAATTCAAATCCTGTTTGGCCATGAACTAGCTGCATGGCCTTGGGAATAAGCAACAACCATCTATCCGTGCCTTAGTTTCCTCATCTGTGACAGTTAATGATAATACCCATCTCATAGAGTTGTGAAAATTAAATGGATTAATACATATAAGGTGCTAAGTCTATTATTAGTGATAGTATTATCATTATATTCCCACTATAGAGATGAGAAACTACACCTCAAGAAATTATATAACTTAGAAGCTTATGTGAGAACTAAAGGAAAAATTCAGATCCCTCATTTCTAGTTCAGTGTTCTTTCCCATACAACCCAGATTCCTGAAGACAAAATATACTGGTAATCTGCAGGATTTCAAATCATTATAAAATAAAAGCAGATGAGACTATTCACTTACCAAGTTGGCAAACCAAAACCCGTAAAATTTAATCTGTGTGCTTATGTGGGAAGATCCTGCACCCAGCTAATGGAGACCTTGCCTAAGAATGATTGGAAACCCTAAGTAGATTGAAAGGGAGAGTTGGGAATTGGTGATTACAGACTACTAAAGTGAGCCCCAAGTGAGGCAAAGCTCATCCTTGACAGGTCATAAAAAGGCAGAGAGGTCACAAGTTAATTTAAGTGTTTTGTCTTTCCTGGAAAGCAGAAGAGCCTTCCCTTCAACTTAGTTCCTGTTTCAGATAATATAACTCACAGGCCACCTCCCTCCATTCTGAGTCTTCCCATACACTATTTCACCAGAGTACACAATGTGACCTGCCCAAGTCACTGCTGGAAAAATCAATTAAATTCAACCCGCTGTTACCCCTCAAGTTTATTTTGTCTTCGCATATTTAAGAACTCCAAATTGAAACAATCCAAGTATCTTACCTGAATTCTAACTTCCTGTATGTCTATCAGCCTTTCCACAGAAACTCAACCTGCCATTTGGAGTTCTAATGCTCTTCCAGGTGCAAGAGAGGAGACTGAAAATGCATAAAAGATGTAAGATGTAACTCATTTCTCTCACTGTATTTTCTTTGAGGGGATTAGAGATCTCACATCACCTTATTCGGCTTTCGTGGATCAAGTCCTGCAGAGAAAAAATCAAAAGCTCTGAAATACTTAGATTTGGAAGAACACTTCCTGGCCTCCTCTGCACACTGAGGCCAAAAATCACTTTCTTCATTCTTGCCTCGAGTAACCAGTGTGTGCCATCCTTGCCCAGTAAGTCTCCCACTGGACATTCACAAGCACCACCTCTCCTGCATCCTCTGTCTGTGCTCTCAATTTCCTTCTCTTCAATTCCTCTGTATTGGTTTGTTTTCACACTGCTGATAAAGACATACCCAAGATTGGATAATTTATAAAGAAAAAGAGGTTTAATGGACTCACAGATCCACATGGCTGGGAAGGCTTCACAATCATGGCGGAAGGTGAAAGGCATGTCTTACATGGCGCAGGCAAGAGAGAATTGAGAGAAAGTCAAGTGAAAAGCAAAATCCCTTATAAAACCATCAGATCTCGTGAGACTTATTCACTACCACGAGAACAGCACACGGGAGAAATCACCTCCTTGATTCAATTATCTCACCCTGGGTCCCTCCCACAACATGTGGGAATTATGGGAGCTACAATTCAAGATGAGATTTGGTTAGGGACACAGCCAAACCATATCATCCTCTCAGAGAAAAAAATAATCATCATCAAAAGGGATTTGCTTGGGTAATCCTAGGCTCACCTTCCCATATGCACTCTCACAAAAATGCTAATTAAAGCAAAGGTCCCCAAGCCCTGGGCCATGGACCAGTACCTGTCCATGGTAGGACAGGTACCTGTCCATAAGGAGGTTGCATGCTCCTTATGAGAATTTAATGCCTGATAATCTGTCACTGTCTCCCATCACCCCCAAATAGGACCATCTAGTTGGAGGAAATAAAGCTCAGGGTTCCCACTGATTCTACATCATGGTGAGTTAATTATTTCATCATATATTACAATGTAATAATAATAGAAATAAAGTGCACAATAAATGTCATGTACCTGAATCATCCCAAAACCATTAGTCCACCCTGGTCTGTGGAAAAATTGTCTTCCATGAAACCGGTCCCTGCTTTCAAAAAGGTTGGGGACCGCTGAATTAAAGAATTCCCACATGTCAGGAAAAATGATGGAGAGTACCAAATACTTCTGAGAACTTCTTAATGAAAAACTTCTGGAATCTAGAATGTAATCATTTGGCCAAGGGCTTGCATCTAATTTGAATAAGAACAATCATTCACTGGAAATATTCAAGACTTCTTGAATGTTGAGTTTGAGAATACACTGTTTCTTCCTCCAAATTTTGAGGTAGTTTGAGAATTCATCTGATAGTAAGTTCAGAACTCTGCTTTGCAGGTTTATTAGCCACGTCCAATTAGCAAATACTATAAAACATGCATCTAAAAATAAAAGGATCACAAATGTGCACAGAAAGGAGATGGAGAAGTCAGCCCACCAGGTATGATTCCCACGAAAGGAGGAGGTAGCTCCTCTTGACAAAGAAATGACACCCAGAGCATGAATTCATACAGAATACCACTTCATAGTGGCAAAGATCTTTTTTTTTCAAAGCATTTTCATAAATACCTCACTTCTTCTTATAAAGCATATAGAACAACACTGTTAACTCATTTGTCAGATGAAAAACAAAGAACCACAGAGTTTCATTCACCTGCCGGAGCTCACACAGAAACAAAACTGAAACCCAGGGTCTCAGCTCACAGGACAATGACCTAAACTCAGGCATATTTTCCTCTTAAATTCTCACTAGATGCTGCAGTTCGAAAGACTTAAATTTTGCCTGTCTCTGGCTTGATTTTTATCCCCACATGAGTTTCTAGCCTGTGCTCTTCCAAGGGTCATTTAGTCAAAGGGTCAAAGGCTCTGACTCCAGAGTCCTTTGTGGGTGAAGAAAAAGTCCTTGGGGTAGGGTAGGGGGAACCATCTTCATTTGGAATTCATCTCAAAGCTTCTTCTCATTTAAATTATAGAACTGATGAATACAAAAGTGTATTAATGACCCATATTAAAGCATATTAAAGTCCATATAATGGACTTTTGGTAAGTACATTAGCAGAAGCCAACACTTCTTTCTCTTTCATTCGGAAGTGGTTAGAACAAATACATCATTTTTTCCTTATCACATAAACTAAGACAAAGCCCACCTTCCCTCTTCTACCCCATTAGCTGCTTTTTAAAAAAATTAAGAAATTAGTAATTAAAGACATTTATATCAGGATTAGAGGCTTTAACATCTGTCCTAATGAAGCCAAGGGTCTATGGGGATTTTTCAATCCAAAAATGAAAATAATAATCTTAGAGAAATCCAAATAATGAATTAGGAGCTTTAAATCAGTACATGTATTTGTTTTCTGCCAACTTCCAAAAATAACTTAAACAATATTGATAAAATATTTATAATAGGCTAAGATAAGAGGTGGGAGATCCAATTAATGGCTAAAACTACTGGATTGCTTAAAACAAAAATTGAAATTTGCCATGTCAAAAACTAGACCATTGTTCTCTTAAACAATAAAGGTGCTACAAGAAAGTTAGGGTTAAATTATTCTTTAACAAATCCTCTAGACACTTAATCAGAAATAAGAAAGAGACTTTAAAACCCGAGGTGAGAACAGGGATTCTTTTTCTTGCCTTTCATTTCTACTCCTAAAATCTCCATGGAAGAAATTCTCTTTCTCTTAACTTTCTGCTCAGTTATTTTCCCAAAAAATGTAGCAATATTCAAGACAATTTTTGTTACCTTTCCTCATAGGGATCTTCCCAGCAAAAACAAAGTATGGTAAAATGGAAGGGCACTGGACTAGAACAAGGAGTGTGGGTTTGGCCCAGAATGTGCCCTTAAGCTCACATTTGATCTTGGGGAAGACACTTCACCTGCCAGGGTTCCAGTTTCCTCATTTGTAAAATAAAGGGAAAGAACCAGATGAACTGTCAGATCCTTTCCAGTATCAGCCTTCTATATTTACTGAAGCAAATGTCTGCCACTGTTATTTTCCAGATGGCTACTGCCAGTGTTTGCTAAGTGTAATAAGCAAAAAGTCTAGTCAATGTCCTGGGATTTGCAACAACGTTTCTGAGGGACACTACACGGCTTAGGTTACCACTTACATATATGACCATTATACTGAGCAAACCACTCTTGGGTAATTAAGTAGTCTCGATTTTATTGGATTACCATCTTTTCTACCAACTATTACAGACACTGGTTCCAGACAAATCAGGAATAGAGAAGCAGCACCCACATCACTGTGGAAATAGATTACAGAAGGGGCAGGGGAGAGATGGGTGGTGGAGTGAGCAGAAAGATCGTAAGAGTCACTCAAGATCTTTGCAAGGCAACTAATTGTCTCTATGTCATACTTTCTAGAAAGGTGTCACGTAGCATCTGGCAATGCTAACAGTTTTCCAAATTTACAGCATCTCCTGATTATGTCCTATGCGATATACTTACATGGATTAACAATAGATATCACCATTTATTTCTTCAGACAACACCAGCAAAAGTTTTTTACAAGCCAAATTCTCATTGCATGCTGTCCTATGTGGTGTACTTATGTGGATTAACAATAGATATCACCATTTATTTCTTCAGACAACATCAGTAAAAGTTTTTTTACAAGCCAAATTCTCATTGTATGCCATTAAGATCCATTTCTGATCCATGAAGATAATTTTTACATCCCTTGTTCTTTTTGGCAAGAAAAAAAATTATTTATCTAATGAGTCTATTTATCTCCAAAACAAACAATCTAAACTTAATTGCTTTGAATCATTGCCTACTGGAGAGTTTCATGGATTTTTGCTTGATATTCCACATGTGACATGTGTAATGGTGTGTTATGGGACAAATCCCTGAATAAGACGTCCACTGCCTTTATATGCTTCTGTGTCCGGAATTGGTGGGTTCTTGGTCTCACTGACTTCAAGAATGAAGCCACGGACCCTCGCGGTGAGTGTGACAGCTCTTAAGGTGGTGCGTCTGGAGTCTGCCCCTTCTGATGTTCAGATGTGTTCGGAGTTTCTTCCTTCTGGTGGGTTCGTGGTCTCGCTGGCTTAGGAGTGAAGCTGCAGACCTTTGCGGTGAGTGTTACAGCTCATAAAAGCAGCGTGGACCCAAAGAGTGAGCAGTAGCAAGATTTATTGCAAAGAGTGAAAGAACAAAGCTTCCACAGTGTTGAAGGGGACCCGAGCGGGTTGCCAATGCTAGCTCGGGCAGCCTGCTTTTATTCTATCTGGCCCCACCCACATCCTGCTGATTGGTAGAGCCCAGTGGCCTGTTTTGTCAGGGCGCTGATTGGTGCGTTTACAATCCCTAAGCTAGATACAAAGGTTCTCCAGGTCCCCATCAGATTAGTTAGATACAGAGTTTGGACACACAGGTTCTCCAAGGCCCCACCAGAGCAGCTAGATACAGAGTGTTGATTGGTGCATTCACAAACCTTGAGCTAGACACAGGGTGCTGATTGGTGTGTTTACAAACCTTGAGCTAGATATAAAGGTTCTCCACGTCCTCACCAGAGCAGCTAGATACAGAGTGTCGATTGGTGCACTCACAAACCTTGAGCTAAACACAGGGTGCTGATTGGTGTATTTACAATCCCTGAGCTAGATATAAAGGTTCTCCACTTCCCCACCAGACTCAGGAGCCCAGCTGGCTTCACCTAGTGGATCCCGCACCGGGGCTGCAGGTGGAGCTGCCTGCCAGTCCTGCGCCCTGCGCCTGCACTCCTCAGCCCTTGGGCGGTCGATGGGACTGGGCGCCGTGGAGTAGGGGGTGGTGCTCGTCGGGGAGGCTCCGGCCGCACAGGAGCCCATGGAGTGGATGGGAGGCTCAGGCATGGCGGGCTGCAGGTCCCGAGCCCTGCCCGGCGGGAAGGCAGCTAAGACTTGGTGAGAAATCCAGTGCAGCGCCGGTAGGCTGGCACTGCTGGGGGACCCAGTACACCCTCTGCAGCCACTGGCCCGGGTGCTAAGTCCCTCATTGCCCAGGGCCAGCAGGGCTGGCCGGCTGCTCCGAGTGCGCGGCCCGCCAAGCCCACGCCCACCGGGAACTCCAGCTGGCCGGCAAGCGCCGCAGGCAGCCCCGGTTCCCGCTCACGCCTCTCCCTCCACACCTCCCTGCAAGCTGAAGGAGTGGGCTCCAGCCTTGGCCAGCCCAGAAAAGGGCTCCCACAGTGCAGTGGGGGGGCTGAAGGGCTCCTCAAATGCCGCCAAAGTGGGAGCCCAGGCAGGGGAGGTGCCGAGAGCAAGCGAGGGCTCTGAGGACTGCCAGCATGCTGTCACCTCTCACTTCCAAAGGCTTCACTTGGCTCTGGTTGGATGTACTGACTTGTCATGTGGTGTCAAGGTCAATAACAGACAACCAGTTACTGGTGAGCCAGTAACTTTCTAACACAGTCAGGCGTCTTGATTTAAAAAGCAGACAGCAGACTGGGTGTAGTGGCTCACGCCTGTAATCCCAGCACTTTGAGAAGCCAAGACGGGCGGATCACGAGGTCACGAGATTGAGACCATCCTGGCTAACACGGTGAAACCCCGTCTCTACTAAAAATACAAAAAATTAGCCGGGCGTGTTGGCGGGTGCCTGTAGTCCCAGCTACTCGGGAGGCTGAAGCAGGAGAATGGCGTGAACCCGGGAGGCAGAGCTTGCAGTGAGCTGAGATCGCACCACTGCACTCCAGCCTGGGAGACAGAGCGAGACGCCGTCTTAAAAAAAAAAAAAAAAAAAAAAAAAAAAAAAAAAAAAAAAAAAGGCAGATAGCAAAAGAAACCTGTTTTTCTTTCCTTCATCCATTTATTAAAACATTCATAAAAGGCCAAGAAATACAAAGTAGAGCAGCACAGGTAACATTAAATAGCTACTTGCAATATACCCAGAGGAATTTTGACTAAGAAAAAGGAGAAAATGTTTCTGAAATAGAAGAGCCAGAACCAAAAGACATGAGGAAATTGCCACCCAACAGCACTGCAGATGCTAACTTCAGAGACAGGACTTCTCGGACCATAAAATCAGGAGTTACACCCCTCCTGCGCAAAATGGCTTTTTGAGTAAGACAAAGGCATTTCTTATCCCTACTACCATCAGCAGTGACTCTCTTGTTGCATCTATTTGCTTAATCTGACTCCTAGGAACGTGACATATTTGACTGTAGAAGTGGGCAGGCAGAACACCACATCCTGAGTAAGAGCTTGGTAAAAAGAAAGTAGGGAAGGCGAGAGAGCCTGTACCATCATTGCTTTCTTGGAGGCTTGCGTGCGCTGATACAAGGAGAAAACAACACACTGAGTTCTCATATCAATAGCCTAATGCGAATATACAACGAGAGTGCAGGAGTAAGAGAGAATCCCTTCACAGTCTAGCAGAATCACACCAGGAAAAATACCACAAGCTTGGCATGGGCGAGTAAACATCTCTCTGTCCTGTAGGAAAGGAGGCCTGCATTAATTCACAGATGAAAAGGCAGGAGGGGACAAGGTAAAACTAACAATCTAGTCTATTAACAAATACTACCTCTGTATATAGGTCTATCCTTTTTTTAGAAATAACCAACATGGATTATGTAAAGATTCTATGATGTAAAAAGAGAATACAGCACTCAATAAAGAGAATAAAAGCTTTCATATGAAAATATACGCTATAAAAGATAAAAAATTTCAAGAGAATTCACTTTACAAAAAAAGCTAACTAGAACCAGGATAGAAGCAGAAATGAAAATTAAGCTGGATAGGACTAGAAATGACTGTAACAGTTAAAGGCAACATTAGAATTGACAGTGAATTGGGGGATGATATGTAGGATAAACTTTAAAACTCTCAGAATGTAGACGAAATGACAAAATGAAATTGTGAAAAAATATATAAATGAAGAGAGATGATGAGTCAGCCTAGACATTACCAGTATTTCTGAAAATGTGTAACTACAAAGCATTACATGTCTCATATTCTGTTTAATAATCTTACTTTGACCACTCATTTATTCTAAGTTTTTAGCTCCTTGGATATCTCTTTTCCTCCCAGTGTTAATGGAATTTCAGCACTTTGTCTTAAAATACATGGGTTCAACTAACTATGCTGAACAAGATATCTGCATAAGTAGAAAATTTATCCCTCTCTTTTGCAGCTGCAGGAAAAATGTTATTCCAGATCATAAACCCTCCTTGCAAGAAAAAAGTATTTTGCAACATCTAGAATTTAGATATAATTGCCATCTAGAGTGAGCAAATCTCAAACTCTGAAATGTCTATCATTTTGATTGATTGTATTATTTACCAATGTGTTATGCCCAGGTAATAACATCTCTGTTGTCAAACGAAAGCTAGAAAGATATTACACAAAGGTAAAATATAATAAATCAACTCTGGTAGATGTCTTAAAGTGTTTTGTTTTTTGCATTTCCAATGGCAGATGAAATCAGGGCAAGAAACCGAAGTAATGATTACTCACAAGTAAGAATACTTGCTTGCTGAACACTTGCTGAAGACACACTTAATAATTTGAAATTGTTCAATCAGCATCATACAATATTATTAAAATTAACTAATATATCCACATGCACTATCTAAATGTCAAACACCAAGAAAAAAATGCAGCAGAGCACGAAAAATAATTTTTCATTGGAAACAATTTCTCAGCATTTTCTTACGTACAATGAAAGACAGAAGACAACAAAGAGAAACCCCTTTAAAGGTAAGTCTGAAACCTAATAATTCTATGCATAAGTAAGCTATAATTAATGTGTGAAAGCAATAAAATGTCTCTTACAGATAATCAAATATGCAAAGTATTACCTCAATATATACTTCCTTAAACCCACATGCACATACACAGATATCAAAGTACATTAAATGAGAATAAAAATTTAAAACAACCTTGAATAAATGTTGCAAATACCATTTTATAAACAGCACTTAACACAAATGGTTATTAGTCTATCAGCTTAGTAAAACATGTGGAAGACAATAAATTACAGGTATTGAGAGATACCTAGAATAAAATGATTTGGTAACAATAATCTAAGCATAAAAGTGTGGACTATAATAAGAAAAGGGCATTAACTCAGAATGAAGAAAAGTTGCTTCGCCCTATCATAGAAAATAGTTTCATGGTTTTAATAGCTAGTATTCCATTCTCAAAATTTTAAAAATTGAGACATTAGATTATAGTGTATTTTTTAAAACAAAAGACTAGATTATAGGATAGCTCTCAAATCAGTAGAGAAAGAAGAACAAAAGAGAATATTGATTCAACAAATTTTTTAGAGGATTACATAAAAAAGACCCAGTATTAGTCATGACAATAAGTGTAATGATTTGAACTACTATGGGAAGGGAAATATTTTTATACTGTGTTAAAAAATAAGATTCAATTTTATTAAGTTTCTAAAATATATAAAGCATGAATGTTAAAAACAATGCCAATCAAACAATAGAAACTGAATATTTGTTATAAGAATAATAAAATGATAGCAACAGGGTTTTCTTATGCTAATAAAGGTATGGTTCACTGCTGAGATATATGGTTCATAAACATGAATCACAAACATTTTATATTTACATGGTGTGTAAATATAAAAAGCAGAAATACAAATATGAGATGAAAAGGTAAGCCACACAATAGCAGAAAATATTCATAATTCATATATCTAACAACAATCTTCTGTCTTATACACATAAGTTTTGTGACAATCGTTAAGAAGCAAAAAACCAATAAACATGGGCAAAAGATTTGAGCAGACATGTCCTAATACACACAAAGACGCTCAACAAAAAGATGCCACAAAAGATGCTCAACATCATTTGTCAGGGAAATTAAAACCACAATGAGATATGACTATATACCTAGAGGATGGCTAAAATTGTAAACACAGTATCAACTGCTGGTGAGAATAGGGAGCATGTGTGACTCTCATATGCTGTTATGAGAATGTAAAAGCATACAACCACTTTGAATAATTGTCAGTTTCTGAAAAAGTTAAACATATACCTACAATAAACCCAGCCATTCTACTCCTAGGTAGTTACCCAAAAGAAATAAAAGCAGATGTTCACACAGAAACTTGTACATGAATGTTCATAATAACTTTATTTGTAATATATTTTAAAATGGGAATAATATTGTATAACTGAGGATAAAATCATTTTTATATGTCCAAGAAATTGAATAATTCTCAGCGATAAAAAGAAAAACATTATTGATACAAGAAAAAATGTGCCTGGATCTCAAGATCAATATCTTGCATGAAAAAAGCTAGGCCCCAAAAGAGTGCATCATATACAATCTCATTTATTCGAAATTTTTAAAACTGAAAATTAATCTATAGTGACAAAAAATAGGTAGGTAATTGGGGTGAAGGAAGGGGAAGAGACAGACTGCAGAAAGGCACCAGGAAACCTTGGGTACTATTGAAAATGTTCTGTATCTTGAATGAGACCTTATTTTCACAGATTTATACAGCACAGGTGCTTTTAGGTGTATCTATCAGCAAATTGTACACTTTACATGGATCTATTAACTTATACTTCAATAAAGTGGATTTAAAATATAAGAAACTGACAGATATTGTTACAGGAATTACAAATTTATTTTCCTACGGTGGCCAAACACATAATGTAAATGAATAAAGAATGATTAATTCAAGATTTTAAAATTTTTCCCTTAAATGCAATGTCTTTTAGAGCCTATCTTTCGACTTGATACTCCCAGGGGTTAATTATTTTTTCAGTTTCCTCTATTCTATCACAAGTAGTACAAGAGAGAAAGAACAAAGATAAATGGCAACTCACATTCAAGGCCAGAGTCCTCAGTCACAGGCAATAGGATAAGCCCGTGTCAAATGGGGAGTGAATGTATCATCACAAGAGGCCAAACACTTAGCTCTAGTCAAACATTTCTGTGTGGCAATGAAGACACAGATTTAGTAGATTTTCTAATTTTTCAAAGGAAGTTAGAAATCAGGATGTTATATAAAATCCCCTGGCTTTTAAATGCTGGTGATTAATTTTAAAAATAACATTGCATGCATAGCTAACTGCACGGGAAAACAAGAAACATCTATATGTGAATGATTATTTGTAACTTGTGCTTTAATATTTCACCCTCTTTAGTCCTTCAGAGAACAAGTGAACAAAATACAAATAAGGATGGAGAGCATCTGAATAACATAATTTTGATTCAACATATATGATATTTGTATTCTGCCAGAGAATAAACATTTTAAACATCCATGAAACATTTATAGCAGTTATTAATTGAAAACATCAAACTCTAGGAGGTAGAATTATACAAGTTGCAATCACTGGCCAAAATGCAGTTAAAACTAGAAATTAGTATGAAAGGTGTCTTAAAACAAACAAAAAAATTGGAAAGTGAAAATACTAACCTACACAATGCTTAAAACAAACAGGATATAAAGTGGTAATCCTGTTTTATATGTGTGAAATGCTAGTTTATTTTCTTCAGTTGAAATCAGACTAGAAAGGCCAATATAGTATATAAGACAGACAAAATTGGTGGTGTTCTCCAAGCCAGTTCTACACCTGTCACCAGCAGTGGTCATAGGAGAACCTACCGTTCCAGGGAACAAACTTTCAAAACCACTATTTTAGAGTTATTTTTGTAAACTAAATATTTTAAAGTTTTCATTTGCTAAAATATGTGTATAATTCAGATGTCAAACAGACTGTATTTCTCCTCAGTGAGGTGAAGTTATGCTATTAAAATTATGCTGAAAATGTTAAAATACAACTGCCATTTCTTCATACCAGTTTGATGTTTGATGAAAAAGAAAATCAAATATTTTGATTAAGTCTCCTGAATGTGTTCTATTGCTGGAGAATGATATTTGAAGATGTAAAAATTATGTGTTTTTTCCTCTGCAGTGCCACAACTAAAATCAATTTACTAATATGTATTAGGCTGGTGAAAAAGTAACTGTGGTTTTTGCAACTACTTTTAAATAACAGCTGTTAAATATAGTAGATGAAGTACTGACATTTGATTGTTTATTGATGACAAAGGACATCCGAGCCCCAGATTAATATCTTCAGAAATGTACATCATGCAATACTTATATTTTCCCCAGGAAACTGAAGCTTTAAACAGATTTTATTTAACCTCTCCAATTAGCTATAACGAGGTTATTGTTATTCCCGTTTTATAGATGAAAATACTGTGGCTTAGAGATACTCAGTATATTTTCCCTTGTCATGAAGACAATAATTAATAGAGCAATCCCAGCCCTCTCTGACTAAAAAACTCATTCTTTTCAACCACATTTACTTCATTGTCAAATTCCCCAAAAAGTATTTACAAGGAACCTAAATAACTACCACATATTTCATCAGAAAAGCAAACTCTATCTAGTGGATTAAAAAGTAAATTAGCACACATATAAAATGCTACAAGGCAGTTAGACCACATGTTTTATTAACATTATTACCAAACGTTTCTAGGATAGAACCAAGAAACTGTGCTTGGGAATTTTAAACTTAAAGAGAGCAATTTATTTCAACTAAAGTTTTTCAGCTGCTGTTGAGTTAATTGATCTAACAATCCTAAAATGTGCATGATCCTGTGATGATTCATAGTGCTGACCCACCCTGTTACAACTGGCAAAGTCCCGGCTTCCACTGGCAATATCTTCTTGGATCTAAACAGTAAAGCATGCCATGCTTTTGCTTTTCATATAGGAATAATGATGTTTTCATAATTGTGTACCTAAACAAGGATGAGGCACAAAATATATCAGAAATAACCAGCGCTAGGTCACAAAAGCAAAATTAACATACCTGTTAATTTAACTGTAGTGTGAACTCTTACAATGTTGCTCTAATTTTATAATATTTATATGAACACAATATGTTCTTCAAAAGAGATGTCTCAGTGTATATTTGGCATAGAATCCCTCTTTATTCTCATAAATTTTATTTAAGAATATGCTGGTTTTAATGAATACTAAACAAATGTAATCTAGGCAAATGAAATTAAGCTTCTATGTTTCATACCACACCTAGAAAAAGTAGTGGATTTTGTAACAAGTTTGGAGTTAGTGTTTTATCTAGATTAGAACCTAGATTATGTGACATATAAAACTCCACTTCAAGGACCCTAGCAGATGCCTCAGTCCATGAGACAGCTATCAGCGAGGGCTGGGAGAAGGTGTACCACCTAGTTAGGTGAGGCTTCTTCTATTTCTGTCTTTTCCACAAGCTTCTCTTGTTCTCCTTTCTGTAAATAGTGTTGTCCAGTGCTTAGTTCTCAGATTTCTACTGGCTGCTCTCCATCCCTTCACACTACAGATTAGCCATCCAGACAGTTTTAACTTCACTTCCATTCAAAGAACACCCAAGTGCATCTGCAGGTCTGACCTTTCATCCTAGTTAGAGACAGTATTTCCAAATAAGTGCTGGACATTTCCACAGCTGCTCAAAATATAATTGTGGCAAAATTAAGTTCATCTCCATCCTCTTCTCTCTCTTCTCTCTCCAAGGAAAGAACTGCATTTCCAATAGCCAATTACTATCAATGATACCACTATTTTTCAAGCCATTATTTTAAAAACCTTGAGATAGTTTATGATTCAACCCTGTATCTGATAAGACACAAAAGCATGTGAACTTTTCCTGAGAAGCAGCTTTTGAATACATCTTTATCATTCTTATTACTCCACCTATGATCAATATTACTACATTTATCATCCTGTTTGATTCTAAACTTCCATTTCATTGTACTTATTGGATAACTCTCTAAATTTCTGCTTCAATCAGATTACATCCCTGCTGAAGAACTCATAATGTCAAACACATTCTACTTCATCACAACAGACTGCCTTACTGGCCCTAAATGTCACTTAAAGAAAATGATATCCACCCAACAGGTATATGCTATTTATTTTGCCAAGCATGCCTCCTCACCTACCCCTTCCAATGACCACGTTTATCTTTTGCCATGACTTACTTAGATACTAACCCCTTCATGAATTCTCCTCCATTCAATCCAGTACATATCTTTGAATTTATATAGGACTTATACCATCTCTACTGGTTACTGACATTTTCACTGTAGTGTCTTGAATGGTTTTTACCTCTTAAAGCACTTGCATCTCTATTTACTTACAAGCAGGATTAGAAAGTCCTTGCTAACTAGAATATTGAGACATATTTCTATTTTCTAGCGTTTTCACATAGTGATTTCTCAGCAAATGGTGTTGAACTGATATAACAATAGAGAATGAAAACATTATCTAAGGTTACTGCATTATGCTTATTTTTCCAAGGCATGGGGATTCTCAACATAGTGTGAACTCTTGAAATCTTTGAGTTGCAATTTGGAATTTAATATAGGATTTATGTGTCTAGACTTGTGGTTCCCAACTATTCTGATTTTCTGATTGCTTTGAAAATTAAAACCCAACTAACCATAGCCTAGATAAGAAAGGGGATTACCACTACTATGCAAGACATCCAGAAATTGTCCATCAGGGCTAATATAATGACTCAGTGACCTCACCAGGAACTCGTGCTCTTTATGAGTCTCTGCCCCTTCATCTTCAGCTTGAGGCTTTCCTTGCAGGTACAATGTAGATCCCTGAAATTTTCCCAGAAAACTTACTTGGAAATTTCTACTTTATCTTGTGGGGAAAAGAATTGGGCAATGATAAAGGTATTTTATTACACAGTTTTCTAAAAGAATCAAATTATTTTTGGAAGAAAGGGAGAAATTGACGTTGGGTAGACAGCTTAGAGTATCTGATCAAGATACAGGCCCAAGTGCTGATAAAGAAAACAGTCATTAGTAATCTCATTCTCCGTATTTCTAAGTATATATTTTATTTTGATGTTATTTCAGACTTAGAAAAAACTTACAAGACTTGTAAAAGGAATACACAGATACCTTCACCCAGATTCCCTATGTATTAGTCCATTTTTATGCTGCTGATAAAGACATACCTGCGACTGGGAAGAAAAGGAGGTTTAATTTGACTTACAGTTCCACATGGCTGGGGAAGTCTCATAATCATGGCAGAGGGCGAAAGGCACTTCTTACATGGTGGCAGCAAGAGAGAATGAGGAAGAAGCAAAAGTGGAAACCTCTGATAAACCCATTAGATCTTGTGAGACTTACTATCATGAGAACAGCACAGGAAAGACCGGCCCCCATGATTCAATTACCTCCCCCTGGGTCCCTCCCACAACATGTGGGAATTCCGGGAGATACAATTCAAGTTGAGATTTTGGTGGAGACACAGTCAAACCATATCACCTTACTACAGTTGTCTTTCTCCGATATTAATAGGAACGTTTCTATTGTTTCCCCATTAAGGAGGACGCTAGCTTCAGTAATAAGGCATACATGTTTTATCATGGAAAAAAATATTCATCAATTGCTATTTGCTTGACTGCATTTTTTCAGGAATGCAGTGAATTGTGTTGGAAGCTTTTTCAGTTTCTATAGAGACAATCCTTTGATTTTTTTCTTAGATATTATTTATATTACATTAATGGATTTTTAAATATTGAACCATCCACACATTCCTAAAATAAATCTCATGGGGTCTTTATGTATTATTTTCTTACAGTAATGCCAGATTCTATCAATATTTCACTTGGAACTTTTGCATCAATATTCATTGGTGGTAGTGGTCTATAAATTTCTTTTTGAGGTACTGTCTTATTAACTTTGTAATATCAATGTTACACTCACTTCATAAAAGCATCAGCTAATTTTCCTGTTTTCAGTACTCCAGGATAATTCATGGAGCACTGGGATCATCTGCTCTTTGAAGTTTGCTAAAATTCCCCTGTGAATTTCCACCTGGACATGTTACCTTTTGTAGAGTAGTTCTTGGATAACTTTCTCAGTTTCTGCTCTAATTGAGTCAATTTGGTAAATTATAACTTCCCAGGAAATTATCCATTTCGTCAACATTTTCAAATTCATTTTCTTAGACTCTCCAAAATAGTCTCATGACATTTTAAAATTATGTCTGACTCAATTTTTTTCCATGTCATTTATTATTTTGTATATTTGTGATTTTTTCCTTTTGTTTCTTGATTATCTTATCTACAGGTTTGTCTATATTAATGTTTCAAATAAGTTTTATTAATTAGATCTACTCTTATTAATTTCTGCTTTCATCATTTTAATTTCTTTCTTTGAGCTTTCTTCTGATTTACATTGGGGTTTTCTCTAACTTTTTGTGCTTTGAATTTATTTTCATTCTTTCATTTTTATCAAGTAGAGTATTTTGTGCTACAAATTTCACTCTAATACACTCTGAATGTATTCTGCCAGTTTAAATATGTCGTGTTTTCATTAGCATTGTTAGAAATTATATAATTTTATATTGTATTTGCTCTTTTAATCAAGAGTGGATAACAAAAGGTTATGAAGTAAGTGTCCAGGTACAAGAAGCATGATTTTTTTTTTTTTTTTTTTTTTTTTTGGAGACAGAGTCTGTCTTTGTCTCCCAGGCTGGAGTGCAGTGGCATGATCATGGCTCACTGCAGCATAGATCTCCTGGGCTCAAGTGATCCTCCCACCTAAGCACCCTCACCCTTCCCAAGTAGCTGGGACTACAGGTGCGTGCCACCATGTCTGGCTAATTTTTGTATTTTTTGTAGAGATGGGTTTCACCATGTTGTCCAGGCTGGTCTCCAACTCCTGGACTCAAGGAATCCACCTGCCTCAGCCTCCAAAAGCGCTGAGATTAGAGACATGAGCCACTGTACCGGGCCTATGATTTTTTTTTAATTTAATAATAATGTGTAGTTTTATTCTTTTCGAATCCAACAGTGATGTTTGTAATATTTCTACTGACATTTTCTTATCTGTTTTTTTTTAAGTCTTTCACATGTGTTTGAGAGAAATGTGTGTCATCTAGATCAGGGTATAAAGTTTAACATATCCTAACATTTACCTTATTGGTTATGAGGTTAAAATTTTCTATAGCCTTTTTTTTTTTTTTTTTTTGGTCAATATAATGTGTCTTGTGTCTTAACATTTCAAATTACTAACGTTTTCTCTGTCTCCATGCCTTATGTGTGGTTTTTGTTTTATAAAGGTAGTTGCTGTGTTATTTTGTTGCATATTCATAATTGTTATGTATTAATTATAAATTGTAGTTTTTAACATTAAAAGGCATCTTTCAATTTTTATGCTTAGTACTTTTTGGATTGAATTATACTTTGTATGATATTAGTTTGCTAACCTTGCTTTCTTACTGTTTTCATTTGCCGAATTTAGTTATGCCTACCTCTTACTCTTTTCGAACTATTTTGATATGTCTCTTGTATACAGAACATATGAGAGCCTTCATTTATAAAACAAATTGAGAATCTTTTTTTTCTCTTAATAGGTAAGTCCATCAACATTTTTTGGTAAGACTGCTACTTTTGATCTCAACTATGTAATACAACTTCTTTTAAAGATTTTTTAATTTTAAAGTTTTTTAAAGACAGAGTCTTGCTTTGTCACCAAAGCTGGAGTACAGTGGTGTGATCTTAGCTTATGGCAGCCTTTAAATCGTGGGCTCAAGCAGTACCCTCATCTCAGCCTCCTGAGAAGCTAGGACTAACAGGCATATGCCATCACACCCAGTTAATTTTTACAATTTTTTTTGTAGAGATGATGTCTCGCTATGTTGTCCAAGCTGGTCTCAAACTCCTGTGACCTGAAGCAAACCTCCCACCTCGGCCTCCCAAAGTGCTGGGATTACAGGCATGAGCCACTGTACCCAGCCTATATAACTTTCTACAGTTTTTTTCTCTATATGATTTTTTTCACTGTTCCTTTTGTTTTCAGTGTTTAAGAAGGTTTGTATTTTTGTTCCAGTGGTTACTTTTTTATTCATATTGTTTTCAATGCCCTTGTTTTTCTATTTTCAGAAACTAATACTATCATTTGAGTTTTTAATGTTATCTTTTAATCCTCATTTTGTCTATACAATAATTAATGAACTTATTCTACTCTCCTCTTTCTAGTCATATTATTTCTACTTTATCAGAACATGGAACACATATCATTGATACATGTCATACAACATTTTATTCTGTACTCTTCCTTCTGTCTTTGTTTTAGTCTTAGATCTATAATCAAGTTATTAAATGCTAACCAGCACTCTTTTGCTGAAGTTCCCTAGTTGTTTCGTGGTAGCTGAAGTACATTTTCTAGTAGATTCCTCAAAAAGGGTACATGGACACAGAATTTCCTGAGCTCTTCTGTGTTTAAAATCATTTTTCTAGAGCCTTGACACTTGAAAGACAGTTTGACAGGATGGAAAGTCTTTGGTTCACACTTTATTTTTTCGTGTTTCCTAAAAATGCTGCTCCAATGTTGGCTTGATTTGTCTTTGGTTTTTAAGAAGTCTCATGACAATCTAGTCATCTTTCCATATAAGTTATTTAATCTTTTTCCCTGAAGGCCCTAAAGATTCTTTGTCTACTAGTCTTATGAGGATATAATATTAAAGTGATCATTAAGAGTTAGTTTTCAATGATACCAGCGAGCACTTTAAATGTGTAGATTTAAGTATTTACACCCAGAAAGGTTTTTTCCATAATTACAAATATTAGTTCTATTCTAATTTCTGTTGTTTTTCTTTGGAACTCCAATTATATAGATGTTACTCCTTCTTTGGTTATCTTCCAAACCAATTACTATCTCTGATTTTTTTACATTTTCCTTTATCCCATTTTCATTCCCTTAGTTTTTCTCCTACCTTTTTCCAATGTCTCTTATTATGTTGTTAACTTTTTTCTTTGTAGACAACTATTTTTATTTTTTTCTATTCTTCCCCCAAATTTAATTATTATTTCATTTCTTCCAGTTATTCATCCACTATGTTCTGAGTTTTTGAACTTTCGTTTCAAGGTATTCTCTAATATCCCCAAATGCTTGTTTGAGAATACTCAACCTAGTTTGGAGTGTTGCATGACAGTATCATTCTGTTTTATCAAAGGCTTCTGATGAGAGTGAATTTTCATCAATGGAATGTTTGGATTATTTTGATTTTCTTTCTTTTTTGTCGGTTTTTAAAAATAGATTAAATGAAAACTTTGCTTCTGCATTTCTGTGGCCATGACCCACAGTTTTAGATGAGATTTCCAGTTCAAGAGCATCCTCTTCTGGCCGGGCGCGGTGGCTCACGCCTGTAATCCCAGCACTTTGGGAGGCCGAGGCGGGTGGATCGCGAGATCAGGAGATCGAGACCATCCTGGCTGACAGGGTGAAACCTCGTCTGTAGTAAAAATACCAAAAAAAAGTAGCTGGGCCTGGTGGTGGACGCCTGTAGTCCCAGCTACTGGGGAGGCTGAGGCAGGAGAATGGCGTGAATCCTGGACGCAGAGCTTGCAGTGAGCCGAGATCGCGCCACTGTACTCCAGCCTGGGCGACAGAGCGAGACTCCGTCTCAAAAAAAAAAAAAAAAGAGCACCCTCTCTGTCAGCGTATCGAGAAGTAATTTGCTTACCAGGTTTGTTTGTTTGTGTGTGTGTGTGTGTGTGTGTGTGTGTGTGTGTCTGTGTGTTTTTAAGGGAAAGTGGAAGATGGGAGAAGGTTTGTGTGTCCTTTGATATTTTGATTTTCTTCTATCTAACTTTCCCCATCTTGTTTCTTATTCCTGTCACTAGACACTTCCCAAAGCATGGCTGCCCATTGCGTTAACCCTCATCTTTGCCTGGGTGTTACCTTTCCAAGACTGTTTACTTGTGTCCCACATATACTTTTAATTCCCTTCCATATAGTCAGTGCTCTGGCATACCACTACACTTTTTCTGTATTTTCATATAGATTTTTTTTTCTGCTTATAGTTTCTGTTAGATTTTTTTTCCCTGGTGCTATCTCCCCATTTCTCTCTGCCATGCAGTTTTTTGTTTTGTTTTGTTTCTGAACTGCCCATGCAGTTCCCAAAGGATTATATCCAGAGCATGGGAGATAGCATGCTGGGATTTGGTGTCTGTTTTTCCACTGTTAGTTTGAAGTTTGGACAAATTTTTTTTTTTTTTTTGAGATAGAGTCTTGCTCTGTCACCCAGGCTGGAGTGCAGTGGCACAATCTCGGCTCACTGCAACCTCAGCCTCCCGGGTTCAAGCAATTCTCCTACCTCAGCCTCCTGAGTAGCTGGGACTACAGGCATGTGCCATCACGCCCGGCTAATTTTTGTATTTTTAGTAGAGACGGGGTTTCCCCGACTTGGCCAGGCTGGTCTCGAACTACTGTCCTTGTGATCTGCCCGCCTAGGCCTCCCAAAGTGCTGGGATTACAGGAATGAGCCACCACGCCCGGCCGACAATTTCTTAATTCTAGTTATGCTAACATAATGGGGTTTGTGCAGTTTTGTTCTTCTTGTTGTTCTTTACCATTTCTCCGAGAAGCTGGGAAAGTCAAATTTACGTACTCGCCCTCACCTCATCTATCTCTCCATTTTTTGAGATACACAAAAATGAGAAACCTATATGATGAACATGACCACACAAAATATCTGATTAGAGCACCCATAGAAAAGTAAGTATAATAAAATATCGTTTAGGGAGTTGAGCCTCATGGAATCTACCACTATCACATTTTAGCAACTTTCCCATGACTTCCAGGGCATAGGCCTTGGAATGGGCAGAGTGAGGAAGTATTAAAAGATAGTGATAAACTAATCTAAAGGGTATCACTTAAGACATTAGATATTTAAAGGTGCTGTCCACCTGTGGCACTGTATCAGTATAATATGGATAATAACAAATACAGATGAGGGGTATTTAGAGCCTTCAGAATCATCTTTGGTTTCCACTACAGACAGGAACACTAAAATTGTCAACATGCTTCACAAACAGTTACCAACTGCCACATTCAAGATGGATGGCTTATTTTACTTTCATGGCAAATTATGCCATTTCATCACATTATGTTACAATAGAATATCCTGAACCACCTCCTCAGTGTGAAAAATTGAACATCTGCTCATATCAGACACTGTTTAATGATGTGTGCCAAACTTAATGTAATTTCCACCTGACACTTCATCACTTATGCTTTAAAGCACCATCTTATATCACCAGCATTCCTTAGTGTTCCAACATTGTTTTCATCAACTGAACACTGAAAAAATTAATTCAGTCATTAAATGTTATCATATGTTCTCCATTCTGTGATATATGTGAAAAAGTAATTAGAAACACTTCATTTCCATTTTCATGTGAATCAAGATAACAGAATATTGCTTTCATATGATTACAACTACCTGAATCTTTACTTCTTTTTTTCACGGATCAAATATTACTAAAGAAGGGAAGATGTTTCTTTCTGCAAAATTTTTTTATAATGAGCTAGTGGTGTGCTTTGGAAAATCAAATATCTTGGAGTAGGCAGCAAATAATTTCATTATCAAATTTTTATAAGAACTTCCAGGGTCTCTGCAAAGAGCAAAAAAATAATGGGCTTATTTCATTTTTTCTCAAGAATTTCTAAAAAAGCTATAAAAAAGAGCTTATTTTACTTCCCATTCATAATACTCATTATGTTTATAATTTCTTGATGATTAGTCTCCCCTCATATTTTTTGGTCCATAAAAACAAAAATTATTTTTAGAAGGTTATACATATATATATATATATATATATATATATATATATATATTTGAAGTTCTGTACTTTTTCTTTTTTTTATTATTATTATACTTTAAGTTTTAGGGTACATGTGCACAATGTGCATGTTAGTTACATTTGTATACATGTGCCATGCTGGTGTGCTGCACCCATTAACTCATCATTTAGCATTAGGTATATCTCCTAATGCTATCCCTCCCCCTTCCCCCCACCCCACAACAGTCCCCAGAGTGTGATGTTCCCCTTCCTGTGTCCATGTGTTCTCATTGTTCAATCCCCATCAGTGAGTGAGAACATGTGGTGTTTGGTTTTTTGTCCTTGCGATAGTTTACTGAGAATGATGATTTCCAATTTCATCCATGTCCCTACAAAGGACATGAACTCATCATTTTTTATGGCGGCATGGTATTCCATGGTGTATATGTGCCACATTTTCTTAATCCAGTCCATCATTGTTGGACATTTGGGTTGGTTCCAAGTCTTTGCTATTGTGAATAGTGCCGCAATAAACATACATGTGCATGTGTCTTTATAGCAGCATGATTTTTGGTTATATATATTCTTATTGGTATTTTTACTTTTCTGCTTATTGATCTATATAGATATTTTCCTTTTTTGTGTCTATATTGGTCTTTTTGCTTTACAATCTATCCATTTCTTCTAGTTTCTCTAGTTTATTAGTAAGATGCTATATTTGCTCTTTATTTAAATTTTTCTAAAATTGGTAATTCTATTCCCTTTATAGTTATTGAAAGCTTCTGGCTGTTTGTCATATTTATCAGGTTTGTTCAGAATTTTTCTATTTTCTAGTTAAAGAAAAAGATGTTATATTTTACTTGATAAAGTCTACACTTTATTTTTGACTAATTTATGGTATCATCTTTATATATTTCTTTTCCTTTTAAAATTATTTGTTTTCTATAGAGTTTTTCTAGTTGTTTAATAAATGCATTAAAAAGTATAAATTTCCATCAGAGTTATTCTAATGCTAATTAATTAATAACTTCACATTTTAGATTTTTTCCCCCAACTTTTCTGTGAATATGACATGCATATCTGTACTCTGTAGGTTACAAGTTTGTATATCTAGTTATTAGACTAAATTTGTGGACATTACTGTATATTCTAATTCACTTTATCTACTGGAGGTATATATTTCTGACTGAAATTTTTGGGATTTTCAATGTCTTCCAACTTGGAAGACATTGGATTATGAATTTGTCCATTTCTCCCTTCTTTTTGATTAAATTTGCTTTATACAACATACATTTATGTTACTGGGTTTATAAAGGTTCATCATTCACCTTTTCTTAATAAATTTATCTGATCAGTATGTGTCTTTCAATGCCTCTCACCTTGATTTCTATTTTTCCTTGTTATTTTTCTCTACATGCTAGGCAGAGAAAGATAAACCTAGATAGAATGCTATGCTGTTTTATAAGATAAACTTAAATAAAATGCTAGGTTATCTCTTTTCATTATTTGATTCCCAAACTTCTAGTTTTCTTTCATTTAGAAGTTTCCCAAAATAGCCTGGAGTTTGATTTCTTTAACTCAATAGCAGAATTTCTATCCAGAATTGGGGAATTTTATGTATTCACATTTACAGGGGCAACAAGTATGTTTAAAAATTATGCTAGCTCCCTTTTTTTATTCACTATATTTTCTTGTTTCTTTTCCTGTCTTGTATTTTGTTTGAGTGATCTGGTTTGGATTTTTTCCCCATTTCAATAGTCTGAAATCCAAACATCCTATTTGAAAACTATTATTTGTACTTATTTTCCTACCACATAGTTAATATCACATTATCTCATTGAAAAAGGAATGAATGTTAGTTCATACCTCTAATTCTACATGAAGTTTATGCAGATTTTTTTACTAATAATGAACATTTAGGTCTAACTGCAATATTATTTTCTTGCATTCTTCCTTTCCCAATTTCTTGTAAATCATGGCTTTTTCTTTAGGCTTATGTTTACTTTGCTACAAAACATACCATTTGCTTCTTCACTGGGATTTGTAGTTAGTAGAATATATTTTTAAAAAAATATACCTGAAAAATTTTAATTTTGTTCTCACAGATGTATGAGAGTTTGGCTAAGCACAAAAACATGGGTTCAAAACATTTGTCTTTCTGTATCTAATGTTGCTGGGAGGTTGGATGTCAATCCAGTTCTTTTTCCTATATATGTTTGTCTGTTTCTCCCTTTGGATGTGTCTGTCTATATACTTGGTGCTCTGAAAGCTCTCTCTGGTGTGTCTAGGGGAGGATCCTTTATCTCTTCCATCTGGCAGGCCTCAGTGTACTCATTCAACTGCAAAATCCATATTTCTAAGTTGTGGGAAATTTTCATTTGTTATTCCCTTAAGTATCTTCTCTCTTCCATTTTTTTCCTTTGGGAGCTCCTATTTGATAGATTTTGAAACTTTGGGGTCTTTTGTTTCACTTTCTTTCATGTTTTTTGCTTCTGTACCTTTTTGTGCTAATTCTGAAAAAATTTTCCTGCTCAATATTTTTGTTGCCTACTGACAGAGTAGGAGCATCACCACCTTGGACAAACCATTTTAAATTTCCCCTTGATCAAAAACCACCTAAATCCAACCTAATGGCTAACATCAGCCTGACCATAAACCACAAATGACATCTCTGAACAGAAAAACACTCCAACCCTAAGATAAAACCCTCCTCAACCAGAGACATGCCAGCCCTGAGATAACCTCCCCTCTGGCCAGAGAGATGTCTGCCCCAAGATAACCTCCAGAGACATTCCATCCCCACAATAAACTCCTCATCCACACAGAAACATTCCAAGCCTGTATGTAAGCTCCCTCACCTTGAAACCCTTAAATACTCTTAGTCCATAAGAGAGGACACTCCTGACCGAAATCAGCCAGAAG
This sequence comes from Pan paniscus, assembly GCF_029289425.2. Classification (NCBI taxonomy): domain Eukaryota; kingdom Metazoa; phylum Chordata; class Mammalia; order Primates; family Hominidae; genus Pan; species Pan paniscus. The sequence continues at coordinate 109,979,167 of NC_073253.2, forward strand.
CCCCTCTCAGGTTAATTCTCCAAAATAAACCTGTCTTTGACTGTTGAGCCACTTTTTGTGTTTCTTTCCACTTTCTTTAACTCATATATTTGGTGCCAAAACCCAGGAGGGGTGTTGTGGGTAGGGGCTCTCCTGCAACCCAGGAAGCAGTGGGCAGCAGCAGCTCATCCTGCTGAATACCAAGAGTCTCTGGCCACCCACCCTATCTTGTCTCTCACTTCACTTTTCAAGCGATTTGCATGAGAGGGACCTTGCAATTCACGTGACTTTAATCTTTAAAACTTACTGGTACAGTAAAATTAGAAATGCCTTAAGAGTTGCCAGCATACATTTTTTTTTGGATTTATTGATCAAGCAATTTCATACTTATCTCTGCCAAATACTATAAGGTGTCAAAATTTGGCATAGAGCTTACAAAACTATACTCAGCCCAAACAGAATAATCTTTGCTTGTGTAATTTTTAAATAAATGAAACATTAATATTTGTTTAATAAAGATAGCTACATCTTGAACTATTTAATGAAATACCGTAACTTCTAATCTTGTGGCCTTAGGCAGTCTAGTTCGCAGACATGAAGGAAGTTCATTTTGGGAAAGGACTGTTATCTTCAATACTAAAGAAAACAGAATTTACATAAAAAAGAATCTTGCATGGTAAATTCTTATCCTAAAGTAAATTAACTGGTTGTTTAAAGAGATTAAACTGTTTGTTTAGAACAAGTCAGAAAGTCAAAGCATGTCAGAGATTGTGTAAGTCATGAAAAATTTTATAAAAGGGAATTTATGCAAGAAATATTGTACAATGTAAAAGTGATTAGGCCTCCTGAATGCTTTATAAAATGCCACTATAACTCTTAGCTGTACAATTTGCTTGCTTTGTAGCTAGGTAAGACCTAGAATACATGGAGTTAAATGCTGGAATAAGTCAGACCTTATCTGCATTTCTGTCTAGGTCCTAGGCTCTACACCTAGTACATAATTAAAATCCCAAACTTACCAACAAAAGTAAAGGTTGCTAAAAGTTTACAGTGTAGCATGTATTTAAGACTATTGAAAAAAATAATTATATATACTTTTAGTAAAGAGATTATAAGGAGGCATGAGAATGTGGATTTTTACCTAGATTGAAAGGTTAAAGAATTCTTTTAAGTTAAATAAAGTAAAAATGAAAGTTTAAGCAAGTTTTGGAAGGTTAATTGTAAAGGAAATTCTGTGTGTAAACATATTGACTAAAGATGAAGGGGTATCATCTAGTTTTTCTGTAAATTGATCATTAAAATAAAAGCACAACAGGTTTCTCTTAAAGCACTAACCTGTTCTTTAACAAAAATTATAAAGGGTTAAAAGGGTCTATAAAAAATCTTAACTTATAGTGAAACATTAAAATTGGGTAACTTTGTCTACAAGGTTTTATTAAAAATTGAGTTTAACATTAAAAGCACACTAATATAAAGGTAAAATTTGGCTTATTTGGTATGAAATCATACAGGAAGTATTGTCAAATATAAAATGGTGTTTGGCTTTCTTTGGGCTACATTTGTATAAATATGTTATTGGTATGTGTTCCAAAGTTATGGGAGACTCCTATAATTCTGATATATCTTGGCATACATTATCATTAATAATTATAATTATTATGTTAAAATTATTGTGTGTCACAAAGGTAACAGATATCCTTGTCAATTGTGTCTTTAACTATGGCTACCCTAAAACTTTTTGTCATCCATAAACAATTGTCTTCTTTTGGTCCTCTTTAGAAGGTGGTTTTATAATCACCTATAAAGCTCTAGCAGGTGCTCTTGAATGCAGATTTCTGATAACTTTGGAGATTGTGACATCAGAATAGAGGAAAAATGTTCAGGACTCTTGAAGAGCTAAAAATGTTCATTAATATCAAGCAGGACAGGAATTAACTGCATGAACTGAATTAATAGGAGACTGGAGTGATCTTTTGAATGTTTTGCTTAAAATATTGCTAATTCTTTGTTTTGCTTTTCAAAGTCAAAGAAACTTTTCTTTTAAGCTACGGACTGCTTTTAGCAATTTAGTATACTCCCGTGAACAAAATTTGGAGCATACTTGTTTCTCTCTACCTGATTTTCTCCAGAATTTGGAAACTATCTGTGAGTATTCTTAGATTATGGCAATGTAGTTATTTGCATAAGTACAATTAGAATCTGTTTTCTTTTGTAACAGGACACAATTGGAAAATCTAGTTATTTTTACCAAGGCTTTGACTGGAATGGTGTGCTCTCCTTTAAGGAATCAAACATGACTTATGAAGCCAATAAAGCCCTTGGAAAACTGGCCTCATATTTTGTGTACACAGTCCCTGTACAGGGTTTCTGATCTGTGGTAGGTAAAAAATGTCATTTTCTGACAGGCCGGGAACCCCAAGTTATCTTGGAACCTCAAGAGGAGAGCAATATACCCAACTCATAGGTATTTGATGGTACAAATCCATGGCTGGGCTGGGCTTTAAAAAGGTCTTATCTCAGATTCCTTCTCTGGAACAAAGTTCCATCAAAGCCAATTTAAAAGGCCTATGTAACAATTATTCTTGCTGCACTCTATGCAAATAATTAAACCAAGTATAATAAAGCAAACCAGTCCTACCATGATTTGCCTTTAAATAACGGTTACTAACAGAACATAATACATGGGCCTTTCCAAACATGTGCCTCCGCCTCTCATTAGGTAAGGAATGTTGTTTCTATCTCAACCAATCGGGCCTCGTAAGAAGCATTGCTAAATACCTTAAAGAAAGGGCTAAAAAGCTAAGGGAATACCAAAACAACCAAATAGATTATTGGTTTGGGAACAAAATCATAGTACGGGTCATCTCATTCCTGGGCCCTCTACGCATATTATTAATATGCATAGGACTAATGTTCTTACCCTGCCTGATTAACATTTTTGAAAGATTTTTAACTGACAGAATCATGGCCGTTTCACAGACAACTACCCAAAAACATCTACAGACAGCATTACCCCTACAGTCAATCCAAGACCAGAAAACTCTCTGTTCCCCCATCAGCAGGAAGTAGCCAGAAAGAACACGTTGCCCCTCATCCTTTTTATAACTATAGGGTCTGGATTGACAGAGTAGAAGCATCACCATCTTGGAAAAGCACCACCATTTTAATGTTCTGCTTGATCAAAAATCACCTAAATCCAACCCAAAGGACATCAGTCTAATGGCTAATGTTAGCATGACCATAAACCACAAACAACATCTCCGACCAGAAACATTCCAACCCTAAGATAAACCCCTCCCTGACCAGAGACATGCCAACCCCGAGATAACTTCCCTTCCGGCTGGAGAGATGTCAGCCCCAAGATAATTTCCCCTCCCATCAGAGACATTCCAACCCTGCAATAAACTTCTCCTCCACACAGAAACATTCCAAGCCTGTAATGAATTTTCTCACCCTAAAACCCTTAAATATTCTTAGTCTGGAAGAGAGTGTGCTCCTGACCAAAATCAGCCAGAAGCCCCTCTCAGGTTTATTCTCCAAAATTTCTGCTTTTTATGTTTCTTTCCTCTTTAACTATTAAAATTTTGACCACAGCCTTTCTCAGTTACTGGGGGAAGGTGTGCAGTGTGCCAGTGGCTAATCTTCTAGATGAAATAGCCCCCATCTGCCCCACTGGCTAAGGTGATAGGAGGATGTTGGTCTACCTACTGGTACAAAAACCAGTATTCTAATGATTCTCTTAGGACCTCCTTCTGTGCCTGATACCCAAAACTGATTTTTAGAGAATCTCCAAATCTGTCTCCACATGCAGCAGCCATCTTCTGTATGTATTTTGAGCTTAGTTTTCCTATTAAATTTCATCTGCCTTTTTTCAAGTATTCTACAAATTCTGTTCCATTAATAATCTTTTTTTTAGTGTTGTTATACTTTTATTCATTTTATATATGTGATTTGACTCATAACCTGAGAATTCAACAAAATGAAGAAACCAACTGCCTAGAAAAGCTCATATGCACTGAGGCTTTAGGGCCCCCTGACTGTTCCCAAACCTCCTGGGAAAAAATGGGTCCAAAGTGACGTCACTGATTGACTTGTCTTCTTTCATTCCAGCTTAAAAAAAAAAAAAATTTAAAATCCCCACCTCACCACTTCACCCTGACCTTCTACTCACCTTTTAAGATCCTTCCTAGACTCTCTTTTAGAGACTCATTCCTTACCTGGTTAAACCACCAAGACCTCTACATGGCTGTTTGATGCTAACATAAAAGTACTTTGCATTTGCTTTGCTTCTACAGCCACAGGACTGTACTGGAAAAGAAGAAAATGTTTGGAAGAAAGAGATCAATAAGACAACAAAGCAGACACAATATGACTGAGAACAGAGAAGCTGGGTGGGAGAGGACCCCCAGGCCAATAGCCTCAGCTGCAAACAATCACAGGCAGTGATGAATGGTGTTACAAAGGGTCATCATTACCCTCAGGGATGGGGACAGCATGAGATGATAATGAATATGTTTGAGGAAGAATAATATAACCTCATCTGGTATGGATGGGTGGCATCAGCATTTAGGCTGCTGGATAGGAGAATGTGTTGACATTATTTATAGCTACAATGCAGAGCTGTGACAGAGATCCATTGTAAACAATGCCTTCCAAGGCAGCTGCTTTCCATTGAAAATATAACAGAAGAGTTTGTAAAGGGTGGCTTAGGATGACAGCATTAAAGAGGGCTGTCATCTTCACTAAATCTGGGACTCATTTTCGTTCCTATTTTTATTTCCATTTACATTTTTTTTATATCTCAGCAAGCTTTCTAACTTTTTTTAAACCAGCAAGTTTTTTTAAGTGTCATTCTATTTAGAGTTCTCATTACTTGAAAATGTGCCAAATTATAAATTTTTCCAAATAAAAGGGAATTTTGTACAATTTCTTCCTAACCCTATCCCCACAATGTTTTTCTCCATAAACAGCTTTAATACATAAGTCTTTTCAGGAATTGCCATTCCCAGAGGAGAGGTTTTACTTTATATAAAAATAGGTTAAAAGGTCGTTAACAGTAATATAAAAAATGAGATAAGTGAAAAGAAGCTACTAATGTCCTGAGGGGAGAATACATTAATCATGAAACATGACCTAGATAAATCCCAATGTATCTAGGGCCAATCTTTAGTTGTAAAACCACAGGATCTTGACATTAGAGGAAATTCGAGCCCTTGAAATGAATAATATTGAAAAGTTCTGGTAGAGAAAGAATTTCAGGACTATAATTCTACTTCAAAATGTTTTTTGCGTGATTGACTTTACAAGCCAAAGAAATACACATTTTATAACAAAATACATAAATATCTCTTCTAAAATCTCCCTTTCCTACACATTTTGAACTCCTTTTCTGTCCTGTGTGCTGGGACAAACCAGTACTGTTGATGGAAGGTCACAGGTCACCACAGGGACTCATTTGTCCTAATTTCATGTCCCAGGAATTCTCAATCTCCCTGAATTCAGTTACAGGCTTTTCTAATTTCTATACCACTCAGCCAGACAATTTGACCTTTGACAACTATTCCTTGTCTCCCTTTGCTTTTCCTCTGGTCTGGATTTCTAATCCCTTCCCCATCACAAGTCAGTTAATGACATCACCTTGCATCCATTCTCCCCAAGAGGTTTGGGGAGAGTCAGGGGTTCTAAAGCCTTGGTGCATATGGGTTCATCTTGTTGTCCTCCTTGATACAGAACACTGGATGGGATGATGGTTCCAGGATCACTGCTGTGTGTACAGTTTCATTCTAGTCTTCTACCTGCCCACATTCCAGTTTTCGCTCTTATCCAAAACAGCCAAAGGCCTGGATTCCCATTACCTGCCACTTCCCTGTCTCGATGGCATCTTCTATTTCTGAACCAAGTCCAGCCAGAGCTCATTTTTGTTCACCTCACCTCTCAGACCAGATAGCTCAGCAGGCAATCCTTAAGCATAGGCTCAAGTTGTAGTCTTAGAATAGCAAAAAGTGCAGTTTCTGAATTGGAGCTTCCACAGTCAATGCTGAGCTCTGACACCTACTGTCTAAATGACTTGCACAGCCACTACTCTTCTCTCAGCCTCAGTTTATTTGCCAATGAGATGGAGATAATAATGTGGCCTACTTCACAGGGTGAGAAGCATCTTCACGGTGTGAGAAAAATGAGTTAATCCACATGGTATTGTTAGATGATAAATTCTTAATCACTGTTGGGGTATTACTCCTTCTAAATGATTTTCCTTTTTACTTAATGGTGAAATCAAAGGCCAAAGAAAAAGAGAAAAGACATTTATGCCTGCTCAAGAAGGCTTAACAAAAACCAATGAGGAACTCTTCTTTAACTCCTTACACAGAACTTTCCACAGTAATTTGGCCTCCCTTCTTCTCAGACGACACTGCGCAATGTACAGTCATTCTCTTGCTCAGGGGTCTCTTCACAGGGACTTTTGGTTTTCCTTGTTGATTTTAGTTTTCCTTCACAGGGGCTTGGTTTTGCTTATTGAGCCATTGGTAATCATGGCCATTAACATTACATATATACTGGTAAGTACTAGCGAAGCCCCATTGCCTCTTGGGATTCATCTCATAGCAACAGGTCTTAATTTTATTTCCAAGCCATATCCTTAGGACACTCTCCAAAGGGTTTTCAACAGGACAAATGGGTTGATATGGTTTGGGTAATTACCATTATCTCAGAAACTTGTGGAACCACACCAGCTGAAAATGATATGTTATCATTTACCCTCTTGCAGAAAAAAATATATTTTTGAGATATCCCAAACTGATTCTCTCAAAGACACAAAATCATTATCCCTATTTTTGTGTTGTGTGTATCCATGACTAATTATGATAGAAAATGAGAGTTTGAGAAAAAAACACAACCATTAAAATTGCCTATGTCAATTTTCCCCTCACAGTAGGATCAGACCAGCCTCCACGAGGAATCCAGTTATTTATTTGGCAATCTGGCTCTTCAGGTTTGGGAGGGGAAGAGTTTCCGCCTGAGACAAAGGAAGAGAACAAGTAGTGTGAGGTATTGCAGAGCCAATGAGAAAATGAAAAGATTCCAGCTGAGTGGGATTAAGAGCAAATTCTAAGTCACTTGGGCTAAGGTGGGACTGTGGTTGAGATGTGATACACCATGTGATATGAAATTTAGAGAAGAGAGAATTGGAGCAAGAGTGCAGGGCCAAGTGAGTGAGTCAATTCAGAGTGGCACTAGACTCTGGTGGTTAAAGCTCACCTCTGGCCCAGCAGATGGGTATATCTGGGTGTTTTCTATACCCCAGGGACAGGCAGACACACTGTGACCCAAAATATCTCATCTGCTTGTGTCACCTTTCACTTCCACTGATTATCCAACCTGAAATTCTCACCAAATGCCATTCTGATTAAAGGGTCACCTATTCATTTATCCAACATTCCACCCAATATACGGCAGGACTGATCCAAGAACCAGAGGCACAGAAGTGAATTTCTACCTGCAGAGGCTGTTCTTTGGTACATTTGATTAATAAGAAAACAGATTTTTGATGAGTGATCAGTGAACACACTATGAGTCAACAAAGAAGAGCACTGTTAACCCTGCATTGGAAGCTCTGGAGAATTCCTCAGAGGAGGTAGCATTTAGGCTGGTCTGGAAGGAAGATGAGCCTGATACTACAAATATGGGGTAAGTGGTACTCCAAGCAGAGGAGCAATATACAGTAACCAATGTGTGAAACTCAATTGAGTCATGAGACAAAGTGTTCAGAGAATAAAATAGCTCATTGTGACTGGCCCTGGGATATATATTTATGGGTCAGGGCAAAGATAGTGGTGTGAAAGTTAAACATGAAAGGAGGAAGTAGGAAGAGACAACCATGAAGAACACTACCAGTCATGCCAAAGAGTTTGAAGGACTTTTTTCTGGATTTGGTTGGACACGTTCCACGGGCGGAAAGGAAAACTAGAGCTATTGCAATAATTACATGTGAAACTAAGTATCGATATCTGACATAAGGCAAAGGCTGTCACAGACAAAGAGGTAAGAAAGTATTTGGGATACTTAAACCCAAAATTACTAGGATTTGGTGATCAACTGATGAAGGGGGCCAGGAGCAAGCAGGAATCTTGATACTTTCATTTGTTTCTAGGTGAGGAAGCTGGATAAACAAAAGGACCATTTAGCAAGACAGAAGAACATGAGAAGAGAGATTTGGTTGGAAAGGTAACAAGTTCCATTCTGGATATATAGAGTGTGCAAAGCCTATAAGACATCCACTGTGAAATAGTCAGTGTGCATTTCAACATGTGAAGCAGGGGCTCAGGGGAGAGTAAGCAGGTATGTGTTGCTCAGAGCACCAGGAATGGAGGAGGCCACAAGGGAGGATATGGAGACAGAAGAAGGCAGATGAAAGCTTTCAGCTTGAAGCACACCAGTACCAAGGGGTGAAAGATAAGAAGGGCTGGTGTGGGGCGTGAAACAGGTGAGGATGGCCAGAGAGCAACAAAGAGAGAAGTGGTAGGCATGTGTCAAAGAAAACAGGACAAGGTTGCAAGAACAGAATGGTGGAAAACAGTGTCTAGCAGAGGCTAAATAAGGACTGGAAAACAATTCCTGGATTTAGGAAACTAGAAAATCATTGGTAACCTTAGTGAGGATAATTCCACAAAGTGGTTTTTATTTCCCTGGCTGTGGTGAGTGTTGGAGGAGCTGGGGAGTACTGACAGTGGAAGACATGCCTGGAAGAAGAGGTGACAGTGCAGGAGACGCCAAGTCCAGCCAGCAAGGGTGATCCACTCTGTGAAATGCTGGGCTGTGGGGGAACAGGAGGAGGATGCTAAAGAGGACAAGACGTTTGAGGAAGGGGTTTTGTTTAAAGAAGAGACACCCGAGCTTATGTACAGCTTGGGAAGCAGAGACATCAAAAATACAGGAGGGAGTGGCTTGATGCTGCCAGGCTCCCTGGAGGTGGGAGGGGACTACTGGAGTCAAGGTGGAGAATTTTCCTTCCACTTTTGCAGCCCTCCTCTCCTGGAGAGACCAGGGCTAAAGGCATATAACTCTGCAAGCAGGAGCAGCCAGGGAGACTTTCAGATGCTAAAAGGAGGAGGTCAAACTTCCGGACCTTCCCACCTCTGCCCTTAAACTTTTAATGTGATACCCAAGTTATCAGAACACCGTGAGAAACAGGGACCCCAGCATCTATGGTTTTTAAATCTCCCCTAAAGTGACTTCAGTGTCCAGCCATGCTTGGGAATGACCACTTTCAACTTTTTGCCACTTTCCACACATAGCCATCCTCTCTCTGACAATTTGGTAAAATGTGCCTTTTATCTTAGAAACAAGTATTTATTATCTCAGGTGGCCTTTAAATACCTCTTCCTGATACTGTTAGTTGGGACGTTTGTTGCCTTGTGATTTAAATTCAAAATCTTCTAATGAAATGGGTTATTTGTTTTCCATAAGGATTTTAAAAGGCAGCTGTCTTTATATTCATATACCTCAATTCTTCAAATTTCCCCCCAAATAATAAATCTAATAATTTAAGAAGAAAAAAAGTCTGTATCTTAGAAATTCAAGTTCATGATTACCTACAGGGTAAACATAAGTTTCATTGATTCCAAAAAACATACAAAGTATATTATAATTAATGACATATATGAAATTATAGCTAATGACCACAAAAATTAAGTGCACAGTAGAGACACTTAGAAATCAGAGACATGTTTCTGATTTCCTCCTTTGGCAACACGTAAAGCGATATATTATACTTTACTATTTTTCCTATTTGTTTTTATTTTGTGAGTTTTTTTCTCTTCTGGTAATCCAGTATGAAGTGGAGAAGTAGAAGTCTGAGTGATTTACTAGTCAAAGGATAAGCAGGGGTCAAAACCAAAAAACCCGTAATATGCCTTAATCTCAAGAAAACTCCATGCAAATTCTTCCATCACTTATGGACTTCACATACTTAGTGTTTCCCTATTATGTGCCAGGCAATGGAGATAAATGGATGATACCAAAAGGCATGTAGATACCCATAAGGTTCCTGGCCCTGGAATTCCTCACCATGACCCACAAAGCTCTGGATGTGGCTGCTTCCTGATCTATCCAGTGCTGCTCTTGTTCCTGCTCCGTGCACTCCAACAACACTGGCCTTCTGAAAATTTTGTAGTCATAGAACCATTACTGCCTTTCCCTTTTTAGTTACTGTTCTATATGCCTCGAGTACTATACACACCCTGCAGTTGGCATGGCCCACCCCTTCTCTTGATGGCTCTGCTGGATGGTTCCTCAGCCCCAAACAGCAGGGTCCCTGGTGCTCTCAATCGGGCAGGCCATGAAGCCAGCGTTTCCTCTGCCCGGTGTGTTTGCCCATACCTACTACACAAAGTCATTAACCAGCATTTATGTCACTGTCCTAAGCTTGGCTGAGGGATGAGGGTCGGGTGGCAGGTAAAGTGGGAAATAAAAGTAAAAATTGCTGAAAATGAACATGGAATGAAGAGTGCTCTATGCCCTTTTATGTCTGTGAAGTCCAGCTTGCTGAGAGATGGACTCACCACTAAAGCCTAAAAGCCTCTGGTTAGGAGAAAGGTGGTAGCTCTTTAAAACCAAATCCATTTCCCCTGCTAAGTGCATTCATTTCTCCTAATCTGCACTGTGAGGCTGATGATCTTACCTTGCTTTTCTATTCTCTCCCTCATCTAGAAAACAAAGCTATTTTTAAAACCATGAATCTCTGACAAGAACAAAGTCAGCATTTTGGAAAAATAGTGATTTTTTTTTAAAAAGTACCTTTTGAAAAAATATTAAAATGTACAAATAAAAAACTGTATAGTAATGTTTCTCAAATGAGTAGACTTTTGAGATGAAATCTAAGGCTAAAATTGGTTTGGGATGGAGGAGGGCAATAGAACAAACAAATTTAGAAGCATGGGAAAAAGGAGAAGTGAAGCTCAGAGAAAAGTAGATATATGCCAATATGAAGTAGAAAAAAAAACTAAATGCAATGCTTTGTAAAAACCTATGCATAAATGTGAAAACCAAGAAGAAACAGAGAGAAGATTATACATCACTTAAAACTGACCCTAGAAGTGAAAAGCAGTAGAAAAAAAATGTTATCAAAAAACTTCCTCACAAAAAGCACATGCACTGATGATATCACAGGTGAGTTCTGTAAAACCTTCAAGGAACAAACTCAGTTGTTTAAAATTTTCCAAGAGACAGAGGGAACAAAAACTGCCAGTTTTTAAAAAAGCTTGCATGATAGTGATACAGAAATTTGATAAATATAGCAATAAAACTATAGTCTAATCTGACTTATAAATATTAATGTGAAATTTCTATATAAAAATATAAGCAAATAGAAGCCAGAATCACAGTAAAAGAATGATATATCACATACCACACCAGGATGATTCAACTGTAAGACATTTATTAATGTAATTCACTCTGTCAACAAGTCAAAAGAGAAAAGCACTCCATATGTTCAGCTATACAGATGCTGAAATGGCATTTGATTTTACAAATCTGGAAAGGATAAAGAATTTTAATTTTTAACAAAGTATAAGTATGTGGAATCTCCAGTGCATGGTAAAATAAATATATTTCAGGTCAAATGTCAGCCACTCTTTTTTTTTTAAAGTTTAAGTTCAGGGATACATGTGCAGGTTTGTTACATAGGGAAACTTGAATCATGGGGGTTTGTTGTACAGATTAGTTTATCACCCAGGTATTAAGCCTAGTACCCATTTGTTATTTTTCTTGATCCTCCCCTTCCTCTCACTCTCCACCCTCTGACAGGCCCCAGTGTATGCTGTTCCCCTCTTTGTGTCCATGTGGTATCATAATTTAGCTCCCACTTATAAGTGAGAACATGCGGTATTTGGTTTTCTGTTCCTGCATTAATTTGCTAAGAATAACGCCCTCCGGCTTCATCCATGTCCCTGCAAAGAACATGATCCTGTTCTTTCTATAGGTGCATAGAATTCCATGGTGTATATGTACCATATATTCTTTATCCAGTCTATCATTGATGGGCATTTATGTTGATTCCATGTATTTGCTATTGCGAATGCTGCTGCAGTGAACATACACATGCATGTGTCTCGATAACCATGATTTATATTCCTTTAGGGACATACCCAGTAATGAGATTGCGGGGTTGAATGGTGGTTCTGTTTTTAGGTCTTTGAGAAACCGCCACACTCTCTCCCACAATGGTTGAAGTAATTTACACTCCCACCAACAGTGTAAAAGCTTTCCATTTTCTCCACAACTTTGCTAGCATTTCTTATTTTTTGACTTTTTAATAATAATCATTCTAACTTGTGTGAGATGGTATCTCACTGTGGTTTTCATTTGCATTTCCCAGATGTTGAGCTTTTTTCATATGATTGTTGGACTCATGTATGTCTCCTTTTGAGAAGTGTCTGTTCATGTCCTTTGCCCATTTTTAATGAGGTCTTTTTCTTGTAAGTATGTTAAAGTTTCTTACAGATGCTGGATATTAGACCTTTGTCAGATGCATAGTTTGCAAAAATTTTTCTCCCATTCTGTAGGTTGTCTGTTTACTCTGTTGACAGTTTCTTTTGCTGTGCAGAAGCTTTTTTAGTTTAATGAGATCCCATTTGTCAATTTTTGCTTTTGTTACAACTGCTTTTGGCATCTTCATCACTAAATCTTTGCCCATACCTCTATATCCTGAATAGTACTGCCCAAGTTGTATCCCAGAGTTTTTACAGTTTTGGGTTTTACATTTACATCTTTAATCCATCTTAATTTTTGTATGTGGTGTAAGGAACAGGTCCAGTTTCAGTCTTCTGCATATGGCTAGCCACTTATCCCAGCGCCATTTAATAGGGAATCTTTTCCTCATTGTTTGTTTTTATCAGGTTTGTTGAAGATCAGAGTTGTAGGTGTGTGGTCTTATTAGTGGGTTCTCTATTCTGTTCCATTGGTCTAAGTGTCTGTTTTTTGTACTAGTAGCATACTGTTTTGGTTACTGTAGCCATGTAATATAGTCTGAAGTTGGGCAATGTGAGGCCTCCAGCTTTGTTCTTTTTGCCTAGGATTGCCTTGGCTATTCAGGTCAGCCACTCTTAATAAGTTAACAAGTAAAATGCTTAGAAGAGTTTTTGAACATGATTAGTACCACATGCCTATGCAGTTTTATCATCATAATCATTATTAGAAAAATTTCCATAGTATTATTTTTCAAAAGGATTCACATTATCATAATAGTTGCACTGTTTTAGAAGTTCTCATTTGTTAAGTTACCCAAGAGAAAGATATGAGACATCAAAACTGGAATAAAGTTATTGATCATTTTAGAATATATGACTTCACATCTGCAAGCTCCAAGAAAATCAGGTGAAAATTAATAGGAAATGGTAACAGAATTTAGTAATATAACTGGTTATTATATTATTAATACCAATGGGTTTCTTATATAAAGGTAACAAACAATTTCAAAATACAAGAAAAAAGCTCACTTACAACACCTACAAAAAGATCAAATACATTTATATAAAATTTTCAAGAGATGTCCTGGTTCTAGATGAAGAAAATTTGAAACACAGAAAATATATTGGGTGGTGGAAAAATAGAAAGAGATACCTTATTCTTGAATATGAAGACTCAGAGTTATAAAGACATCAATTTTCTCATTAGTTTTTAAGATGGACAAGTTGACTCTTAAAATCATGTATAAAATAATCAAAAACTGCCACAAAAATAGAAAAAGAAGAGCACTGAAAGGTAACCAGCCCCACCAGGTAATAAAACTTATAAATGCATTACAAATAGAATGGTTGGTACTAGTACCTATGTAAAGAGACTAATAGAACAGAGTAGAAACAGGCCTAAACACTTAAGGAACTTACGATATGATAAATCTGGCATTTTGAATCAATGAATAATGTTGCGATAACCACCCACCAGTCTGGAAAAAAAAATACTACCTCACTCCTTACACTAGGGAAAATTTCAAATGGATCAAAGATTTAAATCTAATTTTACTAAAATTTCAGTAAAAGTGCAAAACATTATACCCATTGTGTCGCATGGAAGCAAGAAATTTTTGTCCAATGTAGTGGCCCAAGGTCTTAGTAACTAGCTGCTGCTGAGTGATTTCTGCCCCAGACATTTATTCTGATTGATTTGAAATGGCCTAACTCTGCTTCCACTACTCAGAATTATGGGTTCAAATACCATTTGCTTAATTTTTTTTCCTGAGTTATATTTCACTCAAAAGAAAGAGGAAATCATAAGTTTCCTAAGAGCAGAGGCAGTGACTCATCTAGCTCTTAAAGGACACTGATGTTCACTTTTGGTGGGACTGAGCCTGAAATCTCACCCTCATGGAAGGGTATCTCTGGCTTCAGGACCCTCTCTTTGCCCATCCCATCTCCCTTCCACCTTCCTGTGCACTACCCTCATCTTATATCTATTGGAAAAGTTGGCTTCACCGATTCCTATCTCTGTTCTCTTCCTAAGACACCCCCTGGAAGTACGTCTGAACTGACATTGTTCTATGTAATGGGCTCCTTATTTAAAAAATAAATTTCAGGCTGGGTGTGGTGGCTCATGCCTGTAATCCCAGCACTTTGGGAGGCAGAGGTGGGTGGATCACGAGGGCAGGAGGTCGAGACCAGCCTGGCCAACATGGCGAAACTTCGTTTCTACTAAAAATGCAAAAATTAGCCGGGCATGGAGGCAGGCACCTGTAATCCCAGCTACTCGGGAGGCTGAGGCAGGAGAATTGCTTGAACCTGGGAGGCGGAAGTTATTGTGCCATTGCACTCCAGCCTGGGCAACAAGAGCAAGACTCTGTCTCAAAAAATAAATAAATAAATTACAGAGTATTAAATGTTCTGCAGCTGTTCTAACTATACCAAGAAATCTGCAACCCTTAAACATCAGTTTGAGAAAGAAAATACTAGTAATACTGTTTCCAGTCTCCTTTTTTGGGGGCATTTATAAATGCTAAAATTTGCTTGATCAACCCAATCATATTTTAAAATGCATACATATGAACTAAAACGAGAAGAAAATATAAATATAATTGTTATCACTGTAGAATGGTTTTTTCCCTTCAATTTTTAGTGTTTTATAACATGTTATATTCTGATTTTAAAATCTATTAATTGTAAAGAAATGAAAAATTCAAAGAAAAATTAAGGAAATCAGCAGTCTATTACATCATCCAAGAAAGGAGTTACGATGATGATGTGTTTCCTTTCTGTCTCTTTTCTATTTACACATGTGTGTAAATAAAATGGTATAGAAAAGTTGTCCTTGTGAACTGCTTTGTTCAGTTAGCTTTAGATAAACATTCCATGTCACCTAAAATTATTTAAAATTTTATTGCCTATATAATAATCCAAAGAACGGCCATATCATAATTTTGTTTACTTATTTCACTATAGTTGAACATTTAGAGATCATAATTGCAAAAGATTTAAGGCAAATGCTGTAACAGCAATAATAGCATTTCTGGCCATTTATTATACTCTATGCAAGTAGTATTACTGGTTCAAAAAAAAAACCATTTTCATGTCTGGATATTATAAAGTTGGTTTCAACGATTTTATTGCTCAACAGTAAGCACTATCAAATACAATTCTCACCTTTAGAATTTCTTTCTTCAGAGAAATGACAGGAGGGTCCAATCATATCAATTAAGTCTTCAAAGACTGACAGATGAGGATTTCAAGAGCCTACCTCACTGGCTTATTTCTATAACTTGTAGTCTCATCTTCACTAACCCACTCTATAAAGCCTTGGGTGAAAAAGCTAAATGAGAAGATCCACATTTGAGAAAAGCATACAAAAATCCCCCAGAACACCGTCAACTCTCCTAACTTAAGGACTCATTAAACCCATGCTTCTCAAACATTAACGTAGATCCCAGTCACCTGAAGGGCTTGTTAAAACCCAGACAGATAGGTCTCATGCCAGGTTTCCAATTCAGTAGGTCACGTTGGGGCTCAGAATGGGTGTTACTAACAAGTCTCCCATGCTACTAACAAGGCTAATATTGCTGATCTGGAGACCCTACTTTGAGGATCACTGCACTGCGCAATCATATCATATACTTAATGTATGTTCTAAGTACTGTTCCAGGTTCAGGTGATGGCAGTAAACAAAACAGGCAAGGTTCCTGCACTCATGGAGCTTACAGTCTAATAATAGAACATCTAATAACAGACATCAGACAATAAGCAAATAACCAATGAGCAGAATTAGGGGGCAGTGACACCTGTTAAATTCTCTCAGAAATTCCCTAGGATGGGAGATGATTTGGAACTGGCATCTCCAACTAGAGTGCTGGTACCCGTTGTGCTTCTGGTCCTTTCTCGGGCTAGTATGGGGTTGGCGCCAGCAAGGCAGAACAAAGTAAGTATTAAGTTTTAGCAATTCCCTTCTCAAGCTGGACAAAAAGGCCAACTAAAAGCAGAAAACCCAGCAGTTAGCGAATGAAAGGAAGAGTGTTTCTTCCATTAAGAAAGCACACTGTTATACTTTTTAGAACCAGGAGGGAAATAGGTTTTTGATCAGAAAATTAAATTATCACTGCCACTCTTATAAAAGGCCTAATTATATATAAGTAGAATGTATTGATCAATACAATGAAATTACATATTCAAGTTATATATATATATATATACCACATGACTTAGCAAAAATCAATGGAAATGGGACAAGCATCTCTTGTGCTAAAAGTGCATCAAACAAAATGGAAATAAGGTACTCAAATGTAACTGAATACCACGTACCTCTTTCATATTTATAAGATGCCTTCTTCACAAATGCATTTACCATTAGGTACTAAAGAACATTAGATGACAGCAATTATCCTGATTATCCACCCCACCTATTCTACCCCTGTACACCGCTACGTGATTTCCTTAAAGATGTTCCTCTTCATAAAGCAAAATGCCCTGTTCCCTTTTGTTTCTATAAGCAGCTTGCAGGTGAGATCTAATAAATTGTCTTTGGCATTAATAACTAAAAGAGCTTCTAAACTTTCACTTGCTGCTTGCTATTTGCTGCAGGATTCAAGACACTTCATTTCAGTTTTTCAACTTCAGAGTTAGCTTTCAAATATATTTTAAACATGATTCAGATACACAATTTACACACTGAACCAATATATCCAAACATATACATATCTGAAACAAAATTTTACCAAATATTATTTATCCTCACTACACAAGAAGCATGCTGATATTTTCACTCTATTTCTTTTGTTTTAATGCCTGTACAACCCACTAACTTATAACCTAATGGGTCACAATCCACAGCCTGAAATAATCTCTTTACAATATAAAATCCTACCAATCCATGCAGAACCACTCCACACATACACACAAAAGTTACCCTTCCCCTAAGGTTTCAGAGATAGAAGGAAAAAACAAAACAAAGGAAAAAATCCTGTGCACTCACTTGGTTATGCTGCTCAGACTCCGACAACCCTCCAGAGCCAGGAAGTGCATGTAAGTGCCTAATCCGTGTTACAGGTTGTAATTTCCACCTGTGTCTGTCCTTTCCTTAGTGGAAACAGGAAAAGCTGTGTCCAGCTTCATTATCTAGATCAGCTGTGACCAATAGAACTTTTTGTGATGAGGGAAATGTTTTAGATCTGTGCTGCCCAATACAATAGCCATGGACCTTGTGTGGCTATTGATCATTTAAAATGTGGCTGGTGTGGCTATGAAACTGAATTTTAAATTTTAATTCATTTAACTTAGATTTAAGTAGACACCGGAGTCCATTTCTGTCAAATTGGACAGAGCAGACCCAGGTTATCCCTAAAAAACTTCTCTACAGTGAAGCCTCATCTCTGTTATGAACATTTTAGCCAAACTAACATTTTGTAAGGCCTTTCATATCAAATTTTGTATCCTCCTTGTCACCTGAAATGTTGTTTTCCTAGGATTTTAATTCATTCAATTTAGGACTGCCCAAGCAAGCAGGGATTTTAGAGATATCTTCAGAGACCAGATGAATCAACTATCCCTACCATCACCAATTAGCTTTACACTGAGAAGATTTAGCTAAAGGGTAAGATGGACTCGTTCCTCCCTCTCATGTATTTCTACCCCAGTCCAAGGAGGTTTCCATTCTTTCCCTGGCTCTCACGCTAGCTGATTGCTCTGGGACACTCTTCTCTTCGCCTGTGTTCCTCCTCCCTGCAAGAGAACTAAGACATCACACACATGCCCAAGACTGCTGTGAAGACTGGTCCACAAGCAATTACTATTCACCTTGTTTGCTCCTTTTAGCAACTTGGTAAATAGCATACACAAGCTAGAGAATGATAATGTTGAATGGAAACATCTTCCTTGGATTTTTTACCAAGGAAATTTGATTGCTTAGTGGGACAAATGCTTTTGTGGTGGCTTTTATAAATGAACAGCTGGAGCCCTCATCTCAAAGTGACCAGGCATGTCTATTTCCTGACTTATCCCTCTCCCAGTTGGCTCAGGATTGCATGCCATGTGCACCTTTGCAATTCATTGCAAAATCCAGAAACCATATTTTGCTATCGAATGTCACAACCTTTTCTATTCCCTAGGTTTTCACTGGCAACCATCATCTGAATGGACTAGCCAAGGTATTTTATTTTCTTCTAAGGCAAGCCATGTTTGTTGATCAAGGCTGCTTTAAAGCAAACATTAAGCAAATGAAGCTCATCCTCCACTATATTCATTTCATCTGCAGGAACCCCCAGTCCCATTAAATATCAATCTCCAAGACCCCAGATGCTTCCTACTGTCCAATCTCATTCTGAGACACACCTGACCAGACACATCACCCAACTTTAAATAGGTAGCTCACCATTTAGAAACCCTCACCAGTCTCTTGTTATCAAAACTGACCATTCCAGCCGGTAAGATCTTGCTAGATCAAGTAATGTAATAAAATATCATGCCCTGAGGTGTAAATCTAATATAATAAGAATGCACTCAGGTATAATAACCTTACAGAAATGATGCCTCAACTCATTTTATGGTTTAAATTTCACACATTATATCAGAAAAGCAAATGCAGAATTATCCAATTCACCTTTCGAGAAATTGTTGACAGCCCATTTAAAAGTGGAGAGAGTAAACAGTAACACCAGATAGAAACCAAAGATCTTCTCAACCTGTGCAATAGGAATAATAGAATATGACTGATTTGAACTTTCAAATGATGAAAATCAAAAAGGTTCGCTCAAGTGTATTAACTAATTGCAAGCTTCAGAAGGTTTACTGGTATCACAGAAAAAAGAGAAGAAAGTCTGTCCAAGCATATCATACTGACATTTCCTTTCTGAGAGCTATGAGGCCTAGACATTGCTTTTCAAAAGCATTTTTCTCCAGGGACACCACACTTGCCACTCTGCTTAGGGATTTACCCTGCCAGGGGCCTTCCCCTCTATGAATTCATTTAACTAAAATTTGTAGACAACATCAGTGACATGAATTTGCTTTGACTCTCTGTCACTTCTAAGAATTTTCAATTTTTTTTACTTTATTTGATTCAATTAATTCAAAGAGTATTCTTCAGTCTCAGCAAGTCTTGGACAAAAATAAGCATACATGAACATTTGGATATTTAATAGGTGTCCCAAATTAACATATGCAAGCCTGAGCTTGTGATCCTTATACGCCACAAACGTACTCTTCCTAGTCTTTTCCATTGCAGAAATACGTCAAGTCCATTCTTTCATATGCGCAGATCAAAAACACAGGAATCATTCTGGATTTGTCTCTTCATCTCATACTCTACATTCAAGCCATAAGCAAAACCAGATTATTTGCAGAATCTGACTCCTGCCACCAATTCCACTGCTATCAACCTGGTCTAAGCCACCATCATCTCTCACCTGGATTATTGCATAGCCCCCAAACTAACCTACCTGCCTCCTCCCTTGACCCTATTTGCAAAGAAAAAGCCAGAGTGATCATGTTTAAATGTTGACCAGCTGATACTACCTCAAGGTCTTTCATCAGCTTTCCATCTCAGAACAAAAGTAAAGGTTCTTATAGTAACCTGCCTTCTGCCCCAACTTCTCCAACCTCATCCTCTAGTACCCTGCCCCTCATTTACTCTGATTCAGACACTAAAATGGCCCACTTGCCATTCCTTGAACAAGCCAGGAATTCTCTGGCCTCTGAGCCTTTGAACTTGCTGTCTTCATTTTTCTATCATTCTCTCCCCGACCCCCATATGTGTGATTCATCTTTTATCTCCTTCACCTTAGAATTTCATTAACTATTACGTTCGTAGTGAAGACTTCCCTGTATTTCCAATCTAAAATTGCAAGTCCCCCACCCCAGTCCCACACTTCCTATCCCTTTCCCTGCTTTATCTGTAGCATTTATCACTATGTGTCATGCCATGTGTTGCATTTTACATACCTTCTTTGTTGTATTTCTTCTCTGATTAAGCTGTATGAATGCAGGGGGTTTTGTCTGCTCTATTCTATTGCTGAAATTTCAGCCCCTAGAACAATGCTTGACACATAGGTGCTTAACAAATATCAATTGAACTAGAAAAACATTAACGTATATACAAATTTTGTGAGCTTGCAATTTCCTCCTGCATTATTTTAGGACCTCAGTTTACAGTTTGAGGTTCCCTCTTCCCTCTCCAGCAGTTCCTGCAGACATCTAACATGAATAGGTACATTCTTGCCACAGCTGCCCTGTCTCCCCCGCTCTGCTCTAGCTTCTCCTCCATCACCATGACTGGACCTACCCTGTGCCTCCACTGCTCACCTTGATGTTCTTGATGCTCCCACTCCCATGGACCCTCCTGACAGTCCACAGTCTCTGGTCACCACCACAGGCCTGGGCTGCTGCTGCTAAGGCCACCCTGGTGTTAAGGCCCTTCTCTACCCGTAACACTTATAGCCCCAGTATGGCCACAGCATTTTTCTTAGTTTTTTGGGCAACTTCTTCACTGATATGGTTTAGATTTGTGTCCCCATCAAATCTCATGTTGAATTTTAATCCCTAATGTTGGACGTGGGGCCTGGTGGGAGGTGACTGGATCATGGGGGCGAATTTCTCATGAACAGTTTAGCACCAAAACCTTGGTACTGTCCTCATGATCATGAGTGAGTTCTCAAGAGATCTGGTAATTTAAAAGTGTGTGGCACCTCCCCCACCTCTTGCTCCCCCCTGATCTTATCATGTAAGCTTTCTTCTCCCACCTTGCCTTCTGCCATGGATAAAATCTCCCTGAGGCCTCCCTAGAAGCAGATGCCACCATACTTTCTGTAAGGCCTGCAGAACCATGAGCCAATTAAACCTCTTTTCTTTATAAATGCACTATCTGTAGTATTTTTTAATAGTTATGCAAGAGCGACCTAATACAGAATATTTAGTGAGGTATATGGTGATACCAGGAGTAGGGTATCACTATAAAGACACCTGAAAATGTAGAAGCAGCTTTGAAATTGGGTAGCAGGCAGAGATTGGAAGAGTGTGGAGGGCTTAGAAGAACACAGGACGATGAGGGAAAGTTTGGAATTTCCTAGTGACTGGTTAAATGGTTGTGACCAAAATGCTAACAGTAATATGGACAATGAAGCCCAGGCTGAGGAGGTCTCAGATGGAAATGAGTAACTTACTAGAAACTGTAACAAAGGTCACTCTTGTTATGCCTTAGCAAAGAATTTGGCTGCATTGTACCCCTGCCCAAGAGACATGTGAAACTTTGAACTTGAGAGTGATGATTTAGGGTATCTGGCAGAAGAAATTTCTAAGCAGCAAAGCTTTCAAGATGTGGCCCTGGCAGCTTCTAACAGCCTATGCTCATATGTGTGAGCAAAGACCTGACCTAAAATTGCAACTTATTTAAAGGGGAAGCAGAGTGTTTTAAAATTTGAAAAATTTGCAGCTTGGCAATGTAGAAGAAAAGAAAACCCCATTTGAAGGGGAAGAATTCAAGCAAGCTTCAGAAATTTGCATAATTAAAAAGAAGCCAAGTGCTGACAGCCAAGACAGTGGGAAAAAGGCCTTGAAGGCATTTCAGAAAACTTTGCAGCAGCCCTACCCATCACAGGACCCAAGGCCTAGAAAGACTGAATGGTTTCATGGGCCAGGGCCAGGGCCAGGGTCCCTCTGCCCTGCACAGCCTCAAGACAGTTCTCCCTGCATCCCAGTCACTCTAGCTCTACCCCTGACTCAAATGGGCCTAGGTACAACTTCAGCTGCTGCTTCAGAATGGACAAGCTGTAAGCCTTGGCAGCTTCCACACAGTTTTTTTTTTTTTTTTTTTTTTTGAGACAGAGTCTCACTCTGTCACCCAGGCTGGAGTGCAGTGGTGCAATCTCGGCTTACTGCAAGCTCCGCCTCCTGGGTTCACGCCATTCTCCTGCCTCAGTCTCCCGAGTAGCTGGGACTACAGGCGCCCACTGCCACGCCCAGCTAATTTTTTTATATTTTTAGTAGAGACAGGGTTTCACTGTGTTAGCCAGGATGGTCTCGATCTCCTGACCTCGTGATCCACCTGCCTCAGCCTCCCAAAGTGCTGGGATTACAGGCGTGAGCCACTGTGCCCGGCCAGCAGCTATCACATGGTTTTAAGCCTGCAGGTGCACAGAGTGAAGAGTTGAAATTCGGGAACCTCCACCTAGATTTCAGAGGATTATGGAAAAGACTAGAGGTCCAGGAAGAAGCCTACTGCAGGGGCAGAGCCATCAGCATAACCTCTACTAGGGCAGTGTAAAGAGTAAATGTGGAGTTGGACCCCTACACAGAATCACCACTGGGGCACTGTTTAGTGGAGTTGTGAGAAAGGGGCCACCATCCTCCAGACCCCAGAATGGTAGATCCACTGACAGCTTTTACTCTGCATCTGAAAAAGCTGCAGACACTTAATACCAGCCTGTGAGAGCAGCTGCAGGGGCTGAACCCTGCAAAGCCACAAGGCTGAGCTGCCCAAGGCCTTGGAGCCCACACCTTCCACCAGTGTGCCCTGGATGTGGGACATGGAGTCAAAGGAAATTATTTTGAAGATTTAAGATTTAATGACTGCCCTGTTGAGTCTGACTTGCATGGGGCCTGTAGCCCCTTTCTTTTGGCCAATTTCTTCCTTTTGGAATGAGAATGTTTAGCCAAAGCCTGTACTCCCATTGTATCTTGGATGTAACTAACTGGTTTTTTATTTTACAGGCTCATAGTGGGAAGGGACTAGGCTTGCCTCAGATGAGACTTTGGACTTTGGACTTTTAATTATGCTAGAATGAGTTAAGACTGGGGATTCTTGGGAAGGCATGATTGTATTTTGCAATGTGAGGTGGACATGAGATTTGGGGGTGCCAGGGGTGACATGATATGGTTTGGATCTGTGTCCCCACAAAGTCACATGTCGAATTGTAATCCCTAATGTTGGAGGTGAGGACTACTGGGAGGATCATGGGGGCAGATTTCTTATGAATGGTTTAGCATTATCCCCTTGGTACTGCCCTCATGAGTGAGCTCTCATGAGATCTGGTTGTTTAAAAGTGTGTGGTACCTCTCCTACTCCCTTGCTCCTGCTTTTAACGTGAAGTTTCTGCTCTTGCTTTGCCTTTTGCCGTGAGTATAAGCTCCCTAAGGCCTCCCAGAAGCAGATGCCACTACGCCTCCTGTACAGTCTGCAGAACTGTAAGCCAGTTAAACCTCTTTTCACTATAAATTACCCAGTCTCATGTATTTCTTTATAGCAATGTGAGAATGGCCTAATACATTCACTTACTAGTATAATCAGAAACAAATTATTTAAACTCTCTATCCTTCATTAGTCTCATCAGTTAAATACATATAGTATATATCTCATTGCATTGTTAGACAATTATAACTAATATATTCAAAGCACTGAATAATGTCTGCTAGAGAAGTGCTCAATAAATACCAACTATACGCACAATCATCATTATTACTATTATTATCCCTTGGAACAACTCTCCTGGGAACCCACAGTCTCAGGCTGTCCTGTGACAAAGGAACATAGCATATCTACAATGCAGGAGCACCCCGAGTCATATCTGGGCACTTACGGTTCCAAGCTCAGAAGAGTGAGGCTCATGGGAAGGCAAGATCTTCCAGATCTAAGGTCCACCTTCCTCCCCAGGCCCTGACTCCTCCCCAGAGGAGCAGCAGTGTACCACTCCCTTTAAGGGCAGCCCTGTGCCTAAACCACACAATGGAATCATCTATCTAATCACAACACACTAACCAACACCAGCAGCAGAAAGTCATTTCCTTCAGCTCACCTTTCCTTACAAGAAAAAGAGAAAAGCATCAGCTCTGTGACAATGGGCATGTTTCTTAAACACTCAGTGCCTAACTTTCTCAACTATAGAAGTAGATAACATTGTATCTACATCATAAGGTTATGTGGATTTAATGGGTTAGTACATTCCACATGCTTAGAACAGTGCCTGGCACACAGGTAACAATTTTTTTAAAAAAATAGCTATTACTACTCTCCCATAGCAATAGTACAGAGATAGTCCTTTCTTCAAGTATATAGTTCATTGTAAGCACTGCCTGGTTTATCTGATCATGGATCTCCAAGACTGGAAATCCTGAGGGCTAGAACGAATTTATATTCACATTTCTATTTTCAGTACATTATATAGTGGGACTAGCGCAAAGTGACTCTCAATGCATTTTTATTGACTAAATGAATGAATGGATAAATGCATCCATGAACAAATGATTTTCTTATTCAGTCATGTAAAGCCCAGATTACTGAAGAAAAATAATCCATACAAACAAGAAACAGTAATGAAAATAAGGAGAGAATTAAGCATCTCAGTGAACCAGGAGCTTCCTTGGGGAGGTGGCTGCGTATTCATCTGATGATGGATCAGGGCCCCTGGAAAGCATCCATCATTTCCAGTCCTGGGCTTTGCTGGAGGAAATGAACCTCACATGGATAAATTAGTGACGGGCATGGTAGTCAGTGACTCGTGTTCCTTTTGCAATTTCCTGTTCTACACAGCAGCTTATGCAGATTGAACAAAATGCCAGTGATACATCAGAAGCAAACTAAGACATGGAAATTTATAAAAATAAAGCCCTATTTTGCATTTGGTTAACTTTTAACTAAAGATATTCCTTCAACAAAAATAGTCTGTGAAACAGGCAACCTGCTATTTTAATTCTGATATTTAATCATATGGCAAAAGCCATCCTGATGTTCTGATCATAAGAAAGCAAAAAAAAAAAAATTACAATTGTAAAACCAGATAAAGAAAGGAGAGTACAGAGACAGAGAGAATCTGT
This sequence comes from Pan paniscus, assembly GCF_029289425.2. Taxonomy (NCBI): domain Eukaryota; kingdom Metazoa; phylum Chordata; class Mammalia; order Primates; family Hominidae; genus Pan; species Pan paniscus. The sequence goes on from NC_073253.2 coordinate 110,004,420, forward strand.
CTAAGAACAATTCCTAAACTTTAAATTAGTATCTGAGCATTGACTGAGAAATTAGAGTCCACAGGCGTGGGGGCAGAAAATCCAAGTCCATAGGAAAACATTGCTTTTTCTACGTTGTGAGGAAGATTAAGTAATAGATGCTTTGGGTTACCATGTAGCTCACTAGGAATGATCACTAGGACACTGAGGCCAATGTAGCTAGACAAATACTTACAACAAGTATTACATAAAAGTTTTAAGTTGATCCTCTTAACTAATTTGCCATCTGCATGTCAAAATTATTCTCATTTTACAAACGAAACCGAGAGTCACAAAGTGACTGTCTCAAGAATAGATCATCAGTAAACTGTGGGGTTTGGCTTTAACACTCAGGCATTTTACCCTAAAGATTCATTCTCACCTCTCTGGCAGGTCTCCTGCATGTCGCTCTCCTATTTAAGCTATGTGTACACTGATAGACATTCATACATGAAATTCACTTCAATATTCAATCAGTAACCATAAAAATAAAGGAACTATAGGTAACTTATGGAATATGACATGGAGAATATCTGTTGGCATCAGGAACTACACTAAATTCCTCAATTACTATTCTTTTCTAGAAGGACAAGTGTGATGGTTTAAATATATGTGCCCCTCCAAAATTCATATGTTGAAACCTAATAATCCATGTGATAATATTAAGACATAGGGTCTTTTAGGAAGTGATTAAGTCATGAGCACTCCACCATCATGAATGGGAAGCACTTCCCCATCATGAATGTGATTAGTGCCTTTATAAAAGAGGTGGAAGGGAGTGCCCTAGCCCCCTTTTGCCCTTCCACATTTTGCTATGTGAGGATGTAGCAACAAGATATAATCTTGGAAGAAGACATCTATTCCTCACCAGACACTGAATCTTCCAATGCCTTGATCTTGGACTTCCCAGCAACCAGAACTGTGAGAAATAAATTTCTATTATTTATAAATTACCCAGTTGTGGAAGCTTGTTACAACAGCAGGAAGGGACTCAGATAAGATAACAAAGCACAACAATATCTCAGCAGCTTTGGTAACAGTGAATCCACCCACTGTTGCCACTCTGTACTGAAGAAGCTGTGAGGGCAAAATTTTAGAAGGAAAACCACGTTATAGCCTTATAGCATGGGTTATGATAAATATTAATATATCAATCTAATGTAGGGAAAAGTAACCAAAATAGCCACACTGGCCTGAAGAAAATCATGTATGTAGAAAGCTAACTAGAAATTTATTTAAATATCTGAGTAGATATGTTAGAATTAAAAGACAGTAAAGTAGAATATGAAAACTTATTATTTATAATATTCATAGGATTTAATGTTCTATAAAATATTTCACAATCGTGTTTTTACTATTCTTCTGAATTTCTCCCAGAGTGGCTCATATTTCCTATCATTGTCTGAGAAAAACACAATGTTTACACTAGGTTAAAACAGATTCAGGAATATCTGCTTTTCCTGAGCTGATGCAACTTTGAGAAGAGAGGATGGAAAAATAAACAAAATCTTTTACAGCCTAACACAAAGAGCCTCAGCTGAGATGGCCAGAAGTGGGAGCCTACCTTTGCTATCCTTGGAATCCTAGTTCAATTGACCTCATCAAGAAGTGGGCCAAATGGAGGCAAGTGGCTCATACCATTGTTTATTTTCTGAGCTAGGCTTCCCAGGAAATACTCTCCTGTATTTTTTTCTCTGTATAGATAATGCCATGTCCCCTGGAAGCCAACTAAGAGTCGGGGAGGGGTGGGTGCAGAACAAGAAGAAGAAGATATAACCACTAGAGCACCATTTCTGGCTCTCCATACCCCTATTACAAAAGAATGAGGGTCCCATATCTCTTTCTAGCATTTCAATCACTGCCCCATCCTTTTCAATGATGAATGAACTGTGTTAAGCATTTTATATAGACAGATTTTTTTAATCCTAGCAATTCTAAGAGGCTATTATCATGCCCATTTTAAAAATAAACAGAGGCTTAGAGAGTTTAATCAACCCGACCAAGGTCATTCAGCTAGTCAAAAAGAGTCAAGATTTGAACCCCGAGATGATCTGAGCCAAGAGGCCACTGCGTTCCCCACTTCTTAACTGCATCTTTCTACAAATATCTTTACACTGAGGGTAAAGCGGCATAGAGCTGGACTCTGCATCTTCGACGTTTGAAATCTCTCATTCTCTGTTTCTACTAAAAGCAAAGGCAACACTCCTAAAAAGCCTTACTTGTACAACAATTTTTACAATCAACCCTGAGGTTTCCTTTCCTAGAATTCATCCTAGTAAAATTACTTGAAAACTAATGATTTGTCATTTCTTGAGAAAGGTATCCTTCCGCCTCAGGATTTCCTAGGATCCTGGCTGGTTGAACAAAAAAGGGGTCATGAATATGATAACTCCTGGCTCACTGCAGTAAGGGGTGCCCCGAACCTGTAATGTGGTGATATGATTCCCCCAATTGCTGGATACTTTTAGGAAATGAATCATCCTAGTTGGTGTACCCACATATTTCCACAGCATGTACACATACAGTTCAGAAAGAAGGCATTTGCAGAAATAACAGAACTGTATTCACTAACCAAGGTAAGAAGAAATATAACTCAAAGATTAAAAAGGGAGGGGGCACTTCCCTTTCTCTTTCTTCCTAAGATCATAATTCAGCCTTTCAGCCATGTACTTCCATGCTTGATCTTTTCCCTTTTAATGTATTATTTGTGTTGCTGCTGCTGCCGCTGGGAAACTTTGATGTAAGAGACCAGAGGGAGGCAAGGATGTCATCCTGGGCAAGCAGGGGTGTCCCTTTGGCACTGTGAGCTCTCTCCCTCACTTACTTCCTTTTAAGCTTACCCATGTTGTATCCTGCAAGACCTTGGAGAATAAATCTTATCTCAAGGGTTTGCAAGGCCCTAAGGCAAAAAGTCAAGAACTAGTAAGAACAATTCCCTGAGCTTCAAACTACCAAAGCTTAGGGCTGTCTTGCAAAGGTGCTAATTCACCATATAACTGCATATGTCATTCACCATACCTTCAACCAATATTTAATAACTGCTAGGTACTGTGGGAGATATAGAGAAACAGTATGTGACAGATACTACTGGTTGCTTACCCAACAGCCATTCCTTTCAACCTCCTTGCTTAGAGCATTCAAATTTTGTTTAAGTGTCTGTACAACCCTCAGGGAAGGTGGCCCTGTCTCCACTTCAGCTGATAAGTCTGAGTCATGGGTCAGCAAATGATGGTTCACACACCAAATCCAGTCCGTGCCTATTTTTGTAAATAAAAAAATTCATTTATGTACTGTTTATGTATGTTTTTGTGCAACGATACCAAATTGAGTATAGGACATCCTCACTAAACATTGTTGTTGACTTCAAGCAAAACAACATACTACAGGCCACAGGAACTTACCTCTTGTTTATATCAATTAGCCCAAGGTAAAATTGGCTTCTTTATACTTTGTTTTAAGGTTGCAGTTTCCAACATCTCATCAATAACATGAAGTGAGGACTTACTGTGGTTACAACAGAGACCATCTGGACCTTCACAGAAAATGTCTGATGACTGCTGCTCTATGCCAGTCATAACAATACAATTCCCATTGCCAGTGTTTGGTTTCTTTACAGGTGGACAAGTAACCCAGTATTAATAAATGATATTTAAAGAAAAGTCTGCTGGGGGACAACTGGGGAAAAAAAGAGATTCCTTTTCTTCCACTGTAGTTGTGGATGTGATTCCATCTTGTATTCATGAGGGAGGCCAGTTTGAAGACCAAGCTGACATCCTGGCTATGGCAGAGCAGAAGTGTGGAAATAACCTGTGTCCCTGATGACATCTTTGAGCTGTTGAGCCAGCTAACCCTGGAGCCAGAGACTTCTGCATTTTCTGTCATGTAAGATAATGTGTCCTCATTGTTTAAACCAGGTAAGTTAGGATAATTATCTCTTCTTGATAAATTGACCTCTTTATCCTTAAAAAAGGACTTTTTTTACCCTGGTATTAGTCTTTAAATAATATCATATTGATCTTTAAGAAATAACCTTATTTGACCATGGTAATATTCTTTGCTTTAAAATCTACTTTGTCTGATATTAGCATAACCACTCCAGCTTTCTTTTGATTATTGTTAGCATGAAAAGCTTTCTCCATCCTTTACTTTTAACCTGTTGGTTTCTTTTCATTTCAAATGTGTTTCTTATAGGCAAGATATAGTTTGGGTCTTGATTTTTGTCCAGTCTGGCAATAACTGCCTTTTCATCAGGTTATTTAAATCATTTACACTTAATGTGATTATTGATACAGTTTAAATCCATCATTTTGCTATTTGATTTTCATTTGTTCAATTTTTGCTTTGTTTCCTTTTTCCACTTTTCTGTTTATTTTAAATTAATTGAGTAGTTTTATAATCCTATAGTTATTCCTTTCTTGGCTAACTTCAGGGTTGCTTTAGGGTTTATAGAATACAACTACAAGTTATCTTATACTGCTTCCTATTTAGTATAGGAAGTTTACATCAGTATACTTTTATTTTTCCCCTCACATTTTGCTATTTTTATTATAAATTTTACTTTATATATGTTAAAAATTCCATAGTCTACTATCATTTTAAAAGATTTAAGTAGTTAAAAAAAGATCTTATATATTTATCATGTCGGTCACCATTTCTGGGCTCTTTATTTCTTTGTGTAGAGTCTTATTTCCAAGTAGCATTATTTTCCTTCTATTTAAAGACTGCATTCACATTACAAGTCTGCTGGATAAATTCTATGAGCTTCTGCATATTTTAAAAACTATTTTGCCTTCAGTTTTGAAAGATATTTTCACTGGATATAGAATTCTTCATCACTGGCTTTCTCCGTGAACTTTAAAAAAAAAAAAAGCTTCATGTCTTCTTGCTTGCATTGCTCCCTGTAAGAAATCTGCTGTAATTTTATCTTTGTCCCTCTGTATGTAATGTCTTTTTTCTTCCGGATAGTATTAAGATTTTCTCTTTATCGCTGGTTTTGAGCAATTTGTATAATAATAGGATAATTATCTCTTCTTGATAAATTGACCTCTTTAAGAATGGTAAAGGTAAAATAAGGTTTTATTTTACTCTGGTATTACTCTTTAGGAAATATAATCTTAAAGTTTGTGCTTTCTCTTGTTTTTTCTTTATGTTTATTGGCTTGAGTTTTACTGAGCTTCTTAGAACTCAATTGTCATAAAATTTGGGAAAGTGTTGGTCAATATTTCTTCAAATATTTTTTATATAGCCATCCCTTTCTTCTCTCCTTTGGAGACTTTATCTATATTAAGCAGCTTGAAGTTGTCATTATCTCACTATTTATTGACATTCTGTTCAGTTTTGTTTATTCTCTTTTCCCTTTGTGTTCCATTTTCGATAGTTTGTATTTTCATATCTTCAAGTTCATTAATCTTTTCTTCTGCAATGTCTATTCTGAAATTATTCCCAGGCAAAGTATTTTTTATTCCTCATTGTAGTTTTCACCTTTGGAAGTTCAGTTTGAGTCTTTATTATGCTTTCCATGTCTCTACCTAATGTTTTAAGCAAAAACTATTTTAATGTCCTTGTCTGGTATTTCTAACATCTGTATCAGTTTGGGGACAATTTCAAATATGAGTTCATCCTCTCATTATGGGTTGTATTTCCTACTTCTTTGCATGACTCAACTTTTATTTGATTCAATATATTGTAAATTTTACCCTATTATATGCTGGATATTTTTGTATTTTTATAAATGTGCTTGAACTGAACACAGCTAAGCTACAAGGATACAGTTTGATGCTTTCAGATTTTGCTTTTAGGATTTATTAGGCAGAAACAGAGCAATGCTAACTATAAGGGCTAATTCATTCCTACAGTGTGGCAAGACCTTTCTCTATACTTTATCCAATGGTACTATCCCCATCCCCATGTGAACACTGTACACTGATAGATCTAACGGGTAGTATTTCCCCTCAACCTCTGGAAATTTCTTTACATTTATTTAATAATTACTACTGAGCTGAATCCTCTTTGTTACCTTCACTTCCTCAGATCTTATCAATCTAACAGCCTCAACAACAACAAAACCTCTAAGAAGATTATGCCTAAAGTATTTATTTCTCTGGTTTGGAACTTTCTCCTGAGTTACAGTCCAGTATTTTCCAGTGGTCTGCTGGATATCTCTACCTGGATTGACTACCAACACGCTAAATACAATATATCCAAAACAGAAATTATCATCTTTTTCTTCCTCCAGCAACTTTTTATTCTAATCTTTATAACCCAGTGGCTCCTTCTAATGCATTTAATGTTAGTATAATTTCAATCAGGTTCCAAAACCCATGGTGATCTTTCACACTACCTCCTTTCTCAAACTGCAAATGTCTCACATATCCATCATTTATTTTCTATTCTTAGAAAATGTTCTATTCTCTGCCATTACTGAAGCTTGACCTCCCAAATGGTCTTTCTGACAATATCACTTTACATGTTTAAACAATAATGTCTTGAAAGATGTATTTTAATCCTATCACTATTTTCTTCTAAAACTTCAGTGATTATCAATTGCCTGCTGAAAAAAGTTTTAAAAAGTCCAACTTTGACAGTCTAGCCTTCAGCAAACTTCCCTTTTATGTCCCCTGCCACTGTGCAGAATGTGCTCCAGCCAATCTTCCTGGACTCTTTTTTCAATCCATTTCTCATACCACTCTCTGTGGCTGGAATGTCTTCCCTCCCCACTATCAAAATTATATACATCCTTAATGAAAATGTAACTGGTACAGTTTTTTAGAAAGCAATAATCAACCAGCACTAAAATTTTACATGCCCTTTTATTCTAATATTTTACATTTAGAATTTTATACTAAGGAAATAATAATGGATGTGAACAAAAAGTTGGCTTAAAGGATGTTTATATTACCACATTCTATAATGGGAAACTGGAAATAGTCTAAATGTTCAGTAATGGGATATTTAATAATAAAATATGCAATTACTAAAAAATGTTATAAAGGGATATTTAGTAATGGAGAAATATGTTCTTTATATTAAAAACTAATAGAATATGTGTTATGTAATCTCCGTTTTATTTTTTAAATGTGATAGATTGATAATATCTAGATAACTAGACAGATAGAGATTAAAAGAATATACACTAATCTTTTAACAATGGTTATTTCTGTGTGGTGAAATAATAAATTTTCTTCTATGTATTTACTTGTATTGGTTTAATTTTCTATAGTAAATGTGTATTATCTTCACAACTTGGAAAACTCTTAGCTAGTATTTAAAAAACAGCTCTTAAGCAGTCTCTTCTTTGGCTACTTAAGTGTTCATTTGTCACTTGTATTACCTAGGAGCTTGTATCATAGATATTTATGTGTCTCTATTTCTTCTACAAACCCCTTGATAGCAGAGTATATTTCAAAGGGCTTTGGGCCCTCCAGTATCTCACACAGCTGAATACTCACTATTTTATCACTAAAAGAGTGATATTTAGGCTGTAGATAGGAGCACAAAGGCTGCAGATTAAAAAGGAGACAATGGCCATTGGTCAATGCAAGAGGTATATTTAGTTTACTCTTGAGTTTTCAATTCCACTTCTTCAGTTTTCCCATTAACTCTAGATAAACTTTTTATATTTATTCCACAAATCTACCATAGGAAAATATAATACCCAACATTTTGGTTTTCTTTTTCCAAAGAAAAAAATCATAGAATATTTAAGGATTGTTTGATATTTTAAAACCTTGGTAACTTACAATATCAACAATATATTCCTTGGTTGATATCACTATAAACTCTCTCACTGGAAGATTGCTTCTATTCCTTCAAAAACACACTTAGAACCCTGCTTCCTGGCAGATCGTAGGGACATAAAAAGCTGAGTCAGCCTGGTAGACTTTCTACCAGGAGAATAATTACTAACTGGCATGCAGCCTGCAGAAAAAAAAATCTATGAGGGTGGAAACTATCATTTACAAGGGAACCTAATCTCAGGAGTAACAGAGTTAAACATGGTGTTCTATATTTCTATTCTTGAAGCGACCCAGGGCTAACACCTGCCAAGGTTTTAAAACGTTATAAAAAGATATTTAGTAATGGAGAAATATGCTCTTTACTTTAAAAAATAATAGAATATGTATAATGTCATCCCCATTTTATTTTTTAAATGTGATAGAGATTGATAATATCTAGATAACTAGACAAACTAATGGCTAAAAGAAGCATACAAACTCAAACGCCAAGAAGCATGCAAACGCAAATCAAAATTTGAGGATGAACTCACCCGTTGTGGAGTTTTCTTCCTGAAAGACCTGGGGTCCAGAATTGTTTTTTCCACAACACTTAAAAATGTGGCTAAAGCTTCCCTATTTATTTCCAGGGTAAAGCTGCATCCTGTCCCATGCTATATCTCAAAAATGAGAAGCAGAATCCGTACTTCCCATGTTTGGTGGTCACAGTCCACCTCTAACAAGATTGTTTATAATGATGAGAGGTGTTCCACCAACAAGGCTCTTTTGTACTTCCTTGCCATGCTTGGAACCCTATCTACATAACTAGTAAAATGAGAATTACCTGGAGAGCTATATATTAGTTGTGAAATGCTGTGAAATAAGTCATCTCAAAATTTAGTTACTTCAAGGAAAATAATTTAGAAGAGGCATGTCTGGCAGGTCTGGCTCAGTCTCTCAAAGAGTTGTAGTGAGACGTCCACTGGGGCTGTAGTCGTTAGAAGACCAGTTTTGGGGAGAGGACCTACTTCCAATGTGGCTCATTCACATGGCTGGCAAGGTAGTGCTGATTGTCATCAGCAAGCCTCAGTTCCTCTCCATGTGGGCCTCTCCTCAGAGCCATTGTGTATCCTCATGACGTGGTAGCTAGGTTCCCCCAGAGCAAGCAACAAGAGACCTAGCAGAAGCTGCAATGCCTTTTATAGCCTGCCATTAGAAGTCACACACTGTCAGTTCTGCTGTGCTCTTTTGGTCAAATGGGTCAGCCTGGATTTAATGTGGGAGATGACACAAAGGCAAAAACACCAGAAAGTGAAGCTCATTGGGGAAGGCAATCTTGAGTCTGGCTACCACCGTCCACCCTCTAGCCCCCAGTTCTGAGCCTGCTGTTGTGAGACTTGAGGGCCCAGAGGATGGGATTAGTATATTCTACATGTGGAAGGAATGTGAATTGCTGTGGCCATGGAGTGGACTGAGACAGTATTTTCCACAGACAGCCACATCTATGCGTTTATCCCACATACTCTTCTTGCAATACTGACACTCCTCCCACAAATAGGTGTGATTTATGTTTTCTTTGCTTAAATTGGGGAGAGGGTGGGTTACTACCCCAACAAATGGAGTATGGCAGAAGTGATGTTCTGTAAACCCTCTGAGGCTAGAACATAATAAGGACACAGTAATTTGAGGTAATGGATAACTAACAGAATAATTTTAAATATACTTGTTACAACTACAAATCTCCAGGCCACACTTCAGACTCATTCAGAGAGATTCCCTAGGCAGGGAAAAGCCTGGGAAACTTAATTTCCCAAGTACCCCAGATGATTCTTATCATCAATGATGTTTGGGAAATTTTGATGGAATAACCTGCTATTTCACAAGTCTCGATGGAATAAATCCACTTGGTTTTTATCTTTGATTGCCTATGCATTTCATCTACTTTGTGAAAACTACAATTGAACTGGAAATTGAATCTAAAAATGGTTCTAAATGAGATGAACTTGTATGTTTAACTGTTAAATTTTATATTAGATCATCAAAAGGCAGTACTTGAAAAATAAATTTTAAAAATGCAATAGCAAAGTTTCATAGGTTTTTTCAAGAAAGATTGTGGAAGCTTCTTTTTTATATCTTTACATACAGGTCAGCTTTGAACTATCAGGAGAAGTAGAGAACAGAAGGCAAAAAATATCATTTTCTATATAAACTCTAAACATACCGATACAGTATGGGATAATCTCCAAGTAATACTAAGTTTAAAATTAAAGGATATAACAATACTATATATTCTTTAAGTGGTAAATACATAAAACTGCCTCTGTACAGACACACAAAACTGGAATGGTGGTTGTCTCTAGAAATGAGAATTGTATGACTGGGGTAAGAGTTATTTCTAAATGAGTAAATTTTCTTATTTTAAAATAAGAAACGATGACTTATTTTTCACTGAGCACCTGTATTAGTCCATTCTCACACTGTTATAGAAACATACCTAAGACTGGGTAATTTATAAAGGAAAGAGATTTAATGGACTCACAGTTCCACATGGCTAGGGAAGCCTCAGGAAACTTACAATCATGGTGACAGGCGAGAGAGAGCATGTGTGTTGGTGCAGGAAAAATTACCACTTAGAAAACCATCAGATCTTATGAGAGTTCACTCAGTATCACAAGAATAGCATCAGGAAATCTTCCCCCATAATCCAATCACTTCCCACCAGGTCTCTCCCTACACACCTGGGGATTACAATTCAAGATGAGATTTGGCCTAACCATATCAGCATCTTTTATATCCTTTGAATTTTGTACTGGGATCACATAATACTTCAAAAAGGTGATAAATAAAATGTTTTAAAAATATCTTTCACTTTAAAGACCTCTTGGAAATCATTCTAAAACATGAATTATATCTTTATTGGTTACAGTTAATTATTTTTTCTTCTTAGGTTTAGCAGTAAAATGAAACTTGATATTCTTCAGGACTAGTGATCCTGATAGATTAAAATTTAGCCAATATAGAGTTGATAGCTCCATCCGCATTTCCTACTGGCTCTCTCAGTTGTCCCTGTCCATCCTCCACCTCTGACAGAGCACAGCCCTTAAACCCTGTACAACTGGGACTCTTGCCGGGGGCCCATGCTTAGAGATTCCTGCTCTGACCCTTCTCTGGCCCTGACTATCACACTCACTGAAGAACCTACAGCCAAGGAGATATGTCCACTCCCAGCCCACAGGCCCTTTCTAGATCACACTCAGGATATACCTGGGGAGAATTTCCTACCCCATGACTTCAACCCACTTGTGCACAGGCCACTATCTTAGGTCTATCCTCTTGAGAGGTGGCCAAGGGGCAGCTGTTTGATGCGGAAGGAACTGAACAGAGCCTGACAAGTAGTCTGAGCAGTCCACACACATACACATGAAACCCTTCGCAGTGCAGAAAGGAGAGGAGGATGGGAAGAAAAGGGTGTGGGTTGCAGCCTCCATTTGTGCTCTTGTCCCAGTGTTTATGGGAGAAGCCCCAAAAATATTAGGAATAGGCCTGCTCAACACCCCTCACTTCTGACATCCATTCTCCATCTTCTGTCTACCCCAAATAGACCAGACAGTCGTCAAGATGAAGGTCTGCCTTGACTTTTTGTCCTTGGCAGAGCAAGGAAGCAGTTGCACATAGCATTTAAGAGCAATTTTAGAAAATCCCTGAATCTTAATATATTATTGCTCTGTCTTTATTGACTTAGAATAAATGCATTTCCAACAATATGGCACATTCAACAATGTGAGAATTTTTAAAAAGCTGGAACCATCATATCTCAGCTCTTAAATAAAGTTAAGACTTTACTTCACAAAATACCACAGACTTTGGATTTAAAAGTTCCATGACCTGTTTTTTTCACTCTAGGCTCTCCATAATCCTGGGGAAGTTCCTCCCTTGCCTGTATCCCAGTCCCCTCTTTACCATGTTCTATTTTTAACACCCTCACCTTTTAAACATAATATAAATATACATTTATCATGTTTATTCTTTGCTGTTCTCTCACTATCCCCCCCATACACATACGCACTAGAACATAAGTCTCATGAGAGTAAGAACTGTAGTGTATTTTGTTCACTGATGTATCCCAAGTACCTAGAATAATGTCTGTCACAAGGTAATTACTCAATGAATATTTATTGCATAAATGAAACCCATAAACCTGACATAACTTATAATAACAATCTAATGACAAAAAGAAACTTATTCTAAACTCTAAGCATCACCTTGTTGACAAAAGATCAGGTGCCAGCATTATCCATTTCCTCATTACAGAAGATAACTAAATCACAATGTAAATATGTATCTACCTTTCAAGTTTAGAAGGGTTTAATTCCTGTTTTTGTATAAAAGTATGCTAGGAGATATATATACTTTTTAAAAGACAGCCACCCTGTCCTCTAAAGACACAACAAAAACAATGACTTTTGTATTGTTCGCCTACATTTCAGCTTAAACCTAGAAAAAAAGTTAATATTGTGTAATTTTAAGATTTTAATAACTTCTCCAAAATTATATGAACATATTATGTAAGAAGCAAATTAAAAATAATTTTTACCTTCTGTGCCATTTATTGTCACAGTCATTGTAAAAGCCTCTAATATCCTTTGATATTGATGAGACAATAAGTTTTTTATTTACTCTTAAAAAAAAAGGGATACATGTGCAGAACGTGCCGGTTTGTGCCATGGTGGTTTGCTGCACCTATTGACCCATCCTCTAAGTTCCCTCCCCTCACCCCCAACCCACAACAGGCCCTGATGTGTGTTGTTCCTCTTTCTGTGACCGTGAGTTCTGATTGTTCAACTCTCATTTATGAGTGAAAACATGTGGTATTTGGTTTTGGTTTCTGTGTTAGTTTGCTGAGGATGATGGCTTCCAGCTTCATCCATGTCCCTGCAAAGGACATGATCTCATTTTTTTTATGGCTGCATAGTAGTCCATGGTGTATATATATACCACATTTTCTTTATCCAGTCTATCATTGATGGGCACTTGGGTTGGTTCCATGTCTTTGCTATTGTAAATAGTGCTGCAGTAAACATACGTGTGCATGTGTCTTTATAGTAGAATGATTTATATGCTTTTGGTATATAGCCAGTAACGGGATTGCTGGGTCAAATGGCATTTCTAGTTCTAGATCCTTGAGGAATAGCCATACTGTCTTCCACAATGGTTGAACTAATTTACATTCCCACCAACAGTGTAAACCAGGCTGTTTCTCCACAGCCTAGTCAGCATCGTTACCTGACTTTTTAATAATCACGATTCTGACTGCCATGAGATGGTATCTCATTGCGGTTTCGCATTGCGGATTTTCATTTCTTTGATGATCAGTGATGTTGAGCTATTTTTCACATGTTTGTTGGTTGCATACATGTATTTTTTTGAGAGGTGTCTGTTCATATACTTTGCTAAATTTTTGATGGGGTTGTTTTGTTTTTTTCTTGTAAACTTGTTTAAGTTCCTTGCAATTTCTGGATATTAGACCTTTGTCAGATGGGTAGATTGCAAAAATTTTCTTCCATTCTGTAGGTTGCCTGTTCATTCTGATGACAGTTTCTTTTTCTGTGCAGAAGCTCTTTAATTAGATTCCATTTGTCAACTTTGGCTTTTGTTGCAATTGCTTTTGGCATTTTGTCATGAAGTCTTTGCCCATGCCTATCCTGAATGGTACTGCCTAGGTTTTCTTCTAGAGTTTATATGGTTTTGGGTTTTACATTTAAGTCTTTAATCCATCTTGAGTTAATTTTCATAGAAGGTGTAAGGAAGGTGTCCAGTTTCTGTTTTCTGTATATGACTAGCCAGTTTTCCCAGCACCATTTACTGAATAGGAGAACATTTCCTCATTGCTTGTTTCCATCAGGTTTGTTGAAGATCAGATCGTTGCATATGTGTGGTGTTATTTCTGAGGTCTCTGTTCTGCTCCATTGGTCTATATGTCTGTTTTGGTACCAGTACCATGCTGTTTTGGTTACTGTAGCCTTACACTATAGTTTGAAGTCAGGTAGTGTGATGCCTCCAGCTTTGTTCTTTTTGCTTAGGATTGTCTTGGTTATATGGGGTCTTCTTTGATTCCATATGAAATTTAAAATAGTTTTTTTCTAAGTCAGTGAAGAATGTCAATGGTGGTGTGACGGGAATAGCATTGAATCTATAAATTACTTTGGGCAGTATGGCCATTTTCACGATATTGATTCTTCCTATCCATAAGGATGGAAAGTTTTTCCATATGTTTGTGTCCTCTATTTCTTTGAGCAGTGGTTTGTAGTTCTTCTTGAAGAGGTCCTTCACATCCCTTGTTAGCCACAGTGCTAGGTATTTTATTCTCTTTGTAGCAATTGTGAATGGGAGTTCATTCATGATTTGGATCTCTGCTGGCCTATTGTTGGTGTAAAGGAATGTTTGTGATTTTTCCACGTTGATTTTGTACCCAGAGACTTGGCTGAGGTTATCAGTTTAAGGAGTTTTGGAGCTGAGATGATGGGGTTTTCTAACTATAAAATCATGTTGTCAGCAAACAGAGACAACTTGACTTCCTCTCTTCCTATTTGAATACCCTTTCTTTCTTTCTCTTGCATGATTGCCCTGGCCAGAACTTCCCATACTATGTTGAATAGGAGTAGTGAGAGAGGGCATCCTTTTCTTGTACCAGTTTTCAAAGGGAATGCTCTCAGCGTTTGCCCATTCTATATGATATTGGCTGTGGGTTTGTATAAATAGCTCTCATTATTTTGAGATATGTTTCATCAATACTTAGTTTATTGTGAGTTTTTAACATGAAGGGATGTTGAATTTTATCAAAGGCCTTTTCTGTATTTATTGAGATAGTCATGTGGTTTTTGTCTTTGGTTCTGTTTATGTGATGGATTACATTTATTGATTTGTATATGTTGAACCAGACTTGCATCCCAGGGATGAAGCTGACTTGATCATGGTGGATATGTTTTTTGTTGTGCTGCTGGATTCAGTTTCCCAGTATTTTATTGAGGATGTTTGCATTGATGTTCATCAGAGATATTGGCCTGAAGTTTTCTTTTTTTGCTGTGTCTTTTCCCGGTTTTGGTATCAGGATGTTGCTGGCTTCATAAAATGAGTTAGGGAGGATTCCCTCCTTTTCAATTGTTTGGAATAGTTTCAGAAGGAATGGTATCAGCTCCTCTTTGTATTTCTTGTTGACTTCAGCTGTGAATCCGTCTGGTCCTGTAATTTTTTTGGTTGGTAGGGTACTTATTACTGCCTCAATTTCAGAACTTGTTATCGGTCTATTCAGGGATTTGACTTCTTCCTGGTTTAGTCTTGGGAGGGTGTATGTGTCCAGGAATTTATGCATTTCTTCTAGATTTGCTAGTTTATTTGTGTAGAGGTGTTTATAGTATTCTCTGATGGTGGTTTGTATTTCTGTGGGATCAGTGATGATATCTCCATTATCATTATTTATTGTCTACTTGATTCCTCTCTTTTCTTCTTTATTAGTCTAGCTAGCCATCTATCTATTTTGTTAATTTTTTTCAGAAAACCAGCTCCTGGCTTCATTGATTTTTTGGAGAGTTTTTGGTGTCTCCATCTCCTTCAATTCTGCTCTGATCTTAGTTATTTCTTGTCTTCGGCTAGCTTTTGGATTAGTTCTTTCTTGCCTCTCTAGCTCTTTTAATTGTGATGTTAGGGTTTCGATTTGAGATCTTTCAAGCTTTCTGATGTGGGCATTTAGTGCTATAAATTTCCCTCTTAACACACTGCTTTAGCTATGTCCTAGAGATTCTGGTATATTTTCTCTTAGTTCTCATTGGTTTTGAAGAACTTCTTGATTTTTTGCCTTAATTTCATTATTTACCCAGGAGTCATTCAGAAGCAGGTTGTTCCATTTCCACGTAATTGTGTTGTTTTGAGTGAGTTTCTTAAACTTGAGTTCTAATTTGATTGCACTGTGGTCTGAGAGACTATTATGATTTCATTTTTTTGCATTTGCTGCAGAGTGGTTTACTTCCCATTATGTGGCTGATTTTATAATAAGTGCAATGTGGCACTGAGAAGAATGTATATTCTGTTTATTTGGGGTGGAGAGTTCTGTAGACGTCTACTAGGTCCATTTGATCCAGAGCTGAGTTTAAGTCCTAAATATCCTCATTAATTTTCTGTCTCATTGATCTGTCTAATACTGACAGTGGGGTGTTAAAATCTCCAAATATTATTGTGTGGGAGTCTAAGTCTCCTTGTAGGTCTCTAAGAACTTGTTTTATGAATCTGGGTGCTCCTGTATTGGGTACATATATATTTAGAATAGGTAGCTCTTCTGTTGAATTGTTTCCTTTACCAGTATGTAATGCCATTCTTTGTCTCTTTTGATCTTTGTTGGTTTAAACTCTGTTTTGTCTGAGACTAGGATTGCAACCCCTGCTTTTCTCTGCTTTCCCTTTGCTTGGTAAATTTTCCTTCATCCCTTTGAGTTTGTGTGTGTCTTCGCACATGAGGTGGGTCACGTGAATACAGCACACCGATGGGTCTTGACCCTTTATCCAATTTGCCAGTCTGTGTCTTTTAATTGGGGCAGTTAGCCCATTTGTATTTAAAGTTAGTATTGTTTTGTGTGAATTTGATCCTGTCATTATGATCCTATTTGGTTATTTTGCATACTAGTTGATGCAGTATCTTCATAATGCCATTGGTCTGTATATTTTGGTGTGTTTTTGCAGTGGCTGGCACTGGTTTTTCCTTTCCATATTTAGTGCTTCTTTTAGGAGGTCTGGCAGGGCAGGCCTGGTTGTAATGAAATCCCTCATCATTTGCTTGTCTGGAAAGGATTTTATTTCTCCTTCGCTTATGAAGCTTAGTTTGGCTGGATATGAAATTCTGGGTTGAAAATTTTTTTCTTTAAGAATGTTGAATATTAACCCCCAATCTCTTGTGGCTTGTAGAGTTTCTGCTGAGAGGTCCACTCTTCGTCTGATGGGCTTCCCTTTGTAGGTGACCTGACCTTTCTCTCTGGCTGACTTTAACAGTTTTTCCTTCATTTCAACTTTGGAGAATCGATGCTTATGTGTCTTGGGGTTAATCTTCTCATGGAATATCTTAATGGTGTTCTCTGTATTTCCTGAATTTGCATGTTGGCCTGTCTTGCTAGGTTGGGGAAGTTCTCCTGGATAATATTCTGAAGTGTGTTTTCCAGCTTGTTTCCATTTTCCGTCTCCTTCTGGTACTCCAATCAATCATAGGCTCAGTCTTTTTATGAAGTCCCATATTTCTTGGAGGCTTTGTTCATTCCTTTTCATTCCTTTTTCTCTATTCTTGTCTGCATGTCTTATTTCAGTGAGGTTGTCTTCAAACTCTGATATCCTTTCTTCTGCTTGGTCAATTTGGCTATTAATACTTGTGTATGATTCATGAAGTTCTCGCACTGTTTTTCAGTTCCATCAGGTCGTCTATGTTCCTCTCTAAACTGGTTATTCTAGTTAGCAATTGCTCTAATCTTTTATCAAGGTTCTTTGCTTCTTTGCATTGGGTTAGAACTTGCTCCTTTAGCTCAGCATAGCTTGTTATTACCCATCTTCTGGAGTCTACTTCTATTAATTCATCCATCTCATCCTCCGTCCAGTTCTGTGCCCTCGATGGAGAGATGTTGTGATCATTTGGAAGAGAAAAGGCACTCTGGCCTTTTTGGTTTTCAGCATTTTTTCATTGATTCTTTCTCATCTTCGTGAGTTTGTCTAGTTTTGGTCTTTAAGGCTGCTCACCCTTGGATGGGGTTTTTGTAGGGGGGTTTTTGTTGTTGTTGTTGATGCTGTGGTTGTTGCTTTCTGCTTGTCTGCTTTTCTTTAAATGATCAGGTCTCTCTTCTGTAGTGCTGCTGCAGTTTTCTGGGGCTTTACTTCAGGGCTTATTCATCTGATTCACTCCTACACCTGGAGATGTCACTCATGGAGGCTGGAGAACAGCAAAGATGAGTGCCTGCTCCTTCTTCTGGGACCTCTGACCTCAAAAGACACCAACCTGAAGCCAGTAGGATTGCTTCTATATAGGGTGTCTACAAGCCCTGTTGGAGGGTCTCACCCAGTTGGGTGGCATGGGGAACAGACCCATTTAATTAAGCACTTTGTCCCTTGGTGGAAGGGGTGTGCCCCCTGGGGGGAAACCCATTCATCTGGGCTGCCCATATTCCTCAGAACTATCAGGAGGAAAAGCTAACTCTGCTGGTCCACAGAGACTGCGGCCACCTCTTTCGCTAGGACCTCAGGCCCAGGGGTATCCGGGTTCTGTCCCTCAGCCTTTGGCTGGAGGTATTGGAGTTCCTGTAGGGAAGCCCTGTCTGGTGAGGAAGGATGGGTCAGGATCAGGCCTGAAGATGCACTCTGCCTGCAGACAGCCACAGCTGGTGCGTTGGGCCATGGAGGACAAGTCTTGGGACCAAGCCTTGTCCAACCTTCCTGGCTCCAGCAAGGGAAAAGCAAAGCCTGTAGCTTTAGAGATGAGTGCTGCCTTCCCCCAACCCAGGGAGCTTAGTGTGTTAGGTAGTTCCAGTGTTGGCTGCTGCCCTTCCTTCAAGGAGCTCAAACAACTTAAACAGCAGGCCACAGCTACTGTAGTGCTGGTCCCCCCTCCCCTTGGGAGTTTGGTGGGCTTAAGCAGATTCCAGCTGAGAGACTGTTGAGAGTCTGCACATTCCAGGGTTGGGAGGATAGGCCCTGGTGGCATGAGTTTGCAAGTGGGATCTTCCAATTCATGGGTTGCATCATTCCGTTGAGAAAGCACGGTTTCCCTGGCTGAGTAGCACACTCACCACCTCCCTTGGCTGGGGATGAGGGCGGGGCTCTCCTTCCCCATGTGACTCTCAGGTAGGTCACCACACCACACTGTTCTTCCTTCTCTCCGTGGGTCACATTAGCCTCCTAGTCAGTTCTGATGAGCAAACCTGGATACCTTGGTTGCCAGCGAAGGATTCACATGTGTATTATGCTTTTTTCCAATGGGAGCCTCCAGACATCACTGTTTCTAGTCGGCCATCTTGGCTTTGCCCCAAAAATATTTTTAAGGAAGCAAATTTATTAGTGAGAGTTGCTTTGACTGCCTCTTATATTCAAAGATCATTAATATTAAAGGCTAAATAGTTTGATATCACTGAAAATTGTCAGAATTTTAATGAAAAGAAAATTAGAACAAAGAGATCTAAAGAAAAGGAAACCTAATAATTTATGGGCACATTGTTCTTCAAGCATTGTATTTGGAATTTGGTGTTTAAGAAATAAAAGTATAAGTAGCCAGTGAAAGAAAAATGTGTTATAGCTACAAATGAAAGAAGATTAAAAAGGAAACTATATATTCATACTTTATATAGTTTAGATTTTTAAGGTAAATTTATTTGTCTGCTAGCATGAAAAGCTTTTTTAACTGGAAAAAATATATATAAGGATGCATGAGCTGATGTGGAAGCTCTCACTATTTTTCATAGCAGCAGTGGTGTAAATATCATTAACAATCTCATTAAAGTGGAAAACAGGAGTGGATCACAAATGGAGTATAAATGAGGAGGAGGGGAAGGCTTTGTTTGACCACACAGAGATTTGGAAAGGCTGGCATTTGAAAGTGGTACCTGGAACTCAAGGAAGGTTAAGACAATATGCATTGGAAGATATAAGTAAATGATTAATGTGGAAAGCCAAGCTTCCCCTACCCCTGCAAAAAAAATAAAAAAGTAAAAAGATCTGAAACCATTTTACTGATGATTTGGTACCACTTTGTATAACAATCCCTGGGGAATTAAAGATGTAAAATAATTTGCTTCTGGACTATATAAATGATAATAGCATGTGGGTAATTGTGATCTCTGGGCAGAGACTGTTAATGAGCTCTCAGATGCCCAACAGTAGACACAGATGTCAGCCTGTCCCATCTATTGACAGTGATTGCTGAAGGTCTCCCTCAATTGAGTTTCTGTTTTATAATAGGAAACCACAATTAAGTATCTGAGAAAACTGGCCGTTGTAAAAAATTCTGTAAAATAAATTTGTATTGAAAGAAATGTTAAACATTTTTAAAATACTTTTTTTTCCTACCTTAACTTGGTGAACAAATGAAATATCTAAGAGGCAAACCATTCTGAGCTCCTTTTCTCTTCCCCCTACTCATTCTCCAGACAGTACACAAAGCTGGCTGAAAGGGTTTTGTCACCACATAACCCAGCCACATGACTCAGATCATGCCCCCCACCAACTTGCACATACACTCGGTCACATTCACCAAGGCCATTGAGTGATTAGCAAACTTTATTAAAAGTTTAAAGAAAATAATAGATATTACAACACACACACAAAAATTTAAGGCTGAATATTAGGTACCATACTATGACATTTTCTGGGCCATATTTACCAAGGCAGGCATTAGGCTCCTACAATACGGTGTTTAACCTTATTGCTGTCCTCTCTCCCCTGTACAGCTAGCTCATCATTCATCTTTCCCACCACCCAAAATCTATGTCTGTTGATATAAAATAGCTCGGTTCTTTGTTGTCTCTTTAAAACTAATACATTTGAGGCCTGGTCTTCCGCTCCTCAAGCCATTAGCAAAGCATTTAATACACTACAATTCCTTTTAGGGGGAAAAAACCCAACTGTGGTGCTCTAAGGTAAAGTAATCATATATTTTTTAATCCTCAAAGTAAAGCAGCAAAGTTCCAGGCAAATGGAAGACACTGTTGTGGATCACTGTTGCTATTGCTTTTTTTAAAAAAAGTTTTAATTTTGTGTAATTACATAGTAGGTGTATATATTTATGGGGTACATGAGATACTTTGATACAGGCATGCAATGCATAATAATCACTTCATAGAAAATGGGGTATCTATTCCCTCAAGCATTTATCTTTTGTGTTACAAAAAAATCCAATTATACTACTTTAGTAAATGTTATATGTACAATTAAATTATTATAGATTTTAGTCACCCTGTTGTGCTATGAAATACTAGGTCTTACTCATTTTTCCTATTTTTGTACCCACTAACCACCCCCTTTTCTCCCTACCAACCCCCTCACTACCCTTCCCAGCCTCTGGTAACCATCTTTCTACTCTCCATCTCCATGAGTTCTATTGTTTAATTTTTAGCTCCCACAAGTAAGTGAGAACATGTGGAGTTTGTCTTTCTGTGTCTGGCTTATTTCACTTATCATAATGACCTCCACTTCCATCCATGTTGTATCAAATGACAGGATCTCATTCTTTTTATGGCTGAATAGTACTTCATTGTGCATATGTACCACATTTTCTTTATCCATTCATCTGTTGATGAACACTTAGGTTGCTTCCAAATCTTGTCTATTGTGAATGGTACTGCAATAAACATGGGAGGGCAGATATCTCTTCAATAACCTGATTTCCTTTCTTTTGGGTACATACCTAGCAGTGGGATTGCTGAATCGCATGGTAGCTCAATTTTTTTTGAGGAATCTCCAAACTGTTCTCCATAGTGGTTGTACTAGTTTATATTCCCTCCAACAGTGTATGAGGATTCACTTTTCTCCATACCCTTGCCAGCATTTTTTATTGCCTGTCTTTTGGATATAAGCTATTTTAGCTGGGGTGAGATGATATCTCCTTGAAGTTTTGATTTGCATTTCTCTGATGATCAGTGATGCTGAGCGCCTTTTCATTATGCCTGTTTGCCATTTGTATTTGTTCTTTTGAGAAATGTCTATTCAGATACTTTGCTAATTTTTAATTAGCAATCTAATCAGATTATTAGATTTTTTGCTATAGATTTGTTTGAGCTCCTTATATATTCTGGTATTAATCCCTTGTCAGACAGGTAGTATGCAAATATTTTCTCCCATTCTGTATGTTATCTCTTCATTTTGTTGATTTTTGTGTGTGTGTGTGTGCAGAAGCTTTTTAACTTGATGTGATCCTGTTTGTCCATGTTTGATTTGGTTGCCTGTGCTTGTGTGGTATTACTCCAGAAATCTTTGCCTAGGCAAAAGTCCTGGAGATTTTCCTCAATATTCTCTTTTAGAAGTTTCATAGTTTGAGGTCTCAGATGTATGTCTTTAATCCACTTTGATTTTTGTAGATGGCAAGAAATAGGGGTCTAGTTTCTTCTGCATAATATCCATTTTTCCCAGCACACTTTATTGAAGACACTGTCTTTTTCCCAATGTATGTTCTTGTCACCTTTGTTGAAAATGAGTTCACTGTTGATGCATGCATTTGTTTGTGGGTTCTCTACTCCATTCCATTGGTCTATGTGTCTTTTATTATGCCAGTGCCATGCTGTTTTGGTTACTGTAGCTCTATGGTATAATTTGAAGTCAGGTAATGTGATTCCTCTAGGTTTGTTCTTTTTGCTCAGGATAGCTTTGGCCATTCTGGATATTTCTGTGGTTCCATATAAATTTTTGAATTGTTTTTCTATTTCTGTAAAGAATGTCATTGGTATTTTGGTAGGGATCACATTGATTCTGTAGATTGCTTTGGGTGGCATAGACATTTTAATGATAGACATTTTAACAATATTGATTCTTCCAAACCATGAACATGGAATATGCTTCCATTTTTTGTATCCTCTTGAATTTCTTTCATCAGTGTTTTATAGTTTTCATTGTAGAGATCTTTGACTTCTTTGATTAAGTTAAATCCTAGGTGTTTAATTTTATTTGTGGCTATTGTAAATGGGACTTTTAAATTTCTTTTTCACGTTGTTCAGTGTTGGCATATAGAAATGCTACTGATTTTTGTATGTTGATTTTGTATCCTGCAACTTTCCTGAATGTGTTGATCAGTCCTAATAGCTTTTTGGTGGAGTCTTTAGGTTTTTCCAAATATAAGATTACATCATCTGAAAGCCAGGATAATTTGATTTCTTTCTTTCCAATTTGGATGCTCTTTATAACTTTCTCTTGTCTGATTGCTCTAGCTAGGATTTCCAGTACTATTTTGATTAGCAGTGGTGAAAGTGCCCTCCTTGTCTTGTTCCAGGTTTTAGAGAAAAGGATTTCAGGTTTTCCCAACTTGGTATGGCACTAGCTGTGAGTCCGTTGTATATACCTTTTGCTTTGTGGAGGTTTGTTCCTTCTATATCCAGTTCTTTGAGGGTTTTTATCATGAAGCAATGTTGAATTTCATTAAATGTTTTTTCAGAACCAGTTGAAATGATCGTATGGTTTTTGTTCTTCATTCTGTTGATATGATGTATCACATTGATTGATTTGTATATGTTGAGCCATCCTTGCATCCTTGGGATAAATCTTACTTGGTCATGATGAATGATCTTTTAATGTATTGTTGAATTCAGTTTGCTAGTATTTTGTTGAGAACACTGTTGTTATTCTTAACACCTCCATGGTCAGCAAGAACGCTCTCTGTGTTCAGAATCCCCAAGAACTTTCAGGTCTTCCCCTGTGCTGCATCACCAGTCCCAGCAACCAGGCCTGGCAGTTTGGAATAATACCCCAGCCTTTATCCCACAGTGGTCCACCTCTCCAGAAACACTACCCAGACTATATCAGGAATTGGCTTTCAGTGATTTCTTACAATGTCAGGGCCCTGGCTCCTGGGTTTCCCCAATAAGCAAAGCTTCCTCTTCCTATCCTTTATTGAAGCCCACTATCTTCACTGCCTAAGAACACTTGGCATTGTCCCTTCCTCTTATCTCTGGGCCACTTAAGCTTGACTATTTTCTAAACTTCTCTCTCCCCTAGACATCCAAATACTTATGTTCCTATTAGTGCCCAGACCCAAAGATCTCATCCTTGAGATTCCTGGTAATGCAATGTTTGGGACCAGTTAATTCCAGGGTTTAGAGCCTCACAGCGACTCACAGACCCTATTTCTCTGGAAGTGGTGCTAAGTTCACCTCTTGCTTTCCTGTTCTTTCTTCCTTCTGAATTCGTGGAGACTTGAATCAGTGGGTTTCCTTTAGGCCTGGGGATATTTTTCCTGCTACGTTTTGAGAGCTTAATCTCAGGCTACCTGTGGTCTCATGACATTTTAACCAGGTTGCTGGTCAAAGATGCACAGCACTCCAGGACTGAAAATTTTGAGGGATTCTTCAAATGCAGCCCAGGCCCTTAACTTACCAGAAGTTAGAAAAATAATAACATTTAATTTAGTGAATTCTTAATAAATTCTTCCCAGTGAGTTTCTCCAGTGTTAAGCACCTCATATACATGATCACAATTATCCTCAAATCTCAATGAGATACATATTTTTATTATGTCCATTTTACAGGTGAAGAAATTGAAATTCAAAAGGGCTAAACAATTTGCCCAAGATCACAAAACTAGTAGGGCCAAAGTCAAGTCTGAATGCACTTACCTACTAGGCATACTGCCACTGAAATTATTTTTTTAACAAGCCCTCTGAAACCCGCCCTAATATGTTACTAATCTGTGCATTTATAAGCTAGTTTCAGATGCCTTCTCTAGTTAAGAGGCTGGCAAATGACATGATGATCCAGCCCAGAAAAGCTTGTTGAGAACTGCTAAGCAGAGCTGGAAGCTCCCCCTCAAACACAGCTCACAAAGAAGGTTTTCTATGAGGCCCTAGGAGATTGTATTAGTCTGTTTTCCCACTGCTGATAGACTGCGCAATTTACAAAAGAAAGAGGTTTAATGCACTTACAGTTCCACATGGCTGAGCAGGGCCTTACAATCATGGCAGAAGGTGAAAAGCACATCTTACATGGTGGCAGACAAGAGAATAATGACAGCCAAGTGAAAGGGGTTTCCCCTTATTAAACCATCAGATCTTGTGAGGCTTATTCACTGCTACAAGAACAGCATGGGGGAAGCCGCCCCCATGATGCAATTATCTCCCACTGGGTTCCTCCCACAACACAAGGGAATTATAGGAGCTACAATTCGAGATTAGATTTGCATGGAGACACAGCTGAACCAAATCAGAGATGTTCTGAAACTCAGAATAGGGAAACTCAGAATAGGGAAAGATTGTCCAATATAGTCCTAAAGAGTCAAGATCAACCCTTGGAGTCATTGACTATTAATGACATTCATCATCCCTACTTCTTCTCCCTGAGAGGCCATCAAACTCTCAAAATAGCCAAGCTTGGCTTCTGACCAGCTGACAGAACTAAGGCCCCAGAGACTTCCCTATTATTACGTGAGGGTTCACTGGAAGTTGCCAAGTTAACCAGGCTAATTTCTAAATTTGTAGTCAGGATGACAAAGGCAACTGAAACATCTGGCCCAATCATAAGTATGGCCCATATTAGCCATACTTGGGCTTCCCAGAGGATCACTTTAAAATTTTTAGGTATATTACAACTACATGAAACACCCTCAAGATTAGCCCCAGAACTTGTGCATCCCACCTCTGGCTTGAGCTCCCCAGGAACTCCCACACATCTAACATCCTGCAGTTGTACAATACTGCTGTTGGAGCTTTTGGCTAAGTGGTCTTTCCTGAATGTCCTTTCCATTATGTCTCCATAGTTATACACCAGGTTACAAAGGAGAAGTTCCAGAACTCCGCTTCATACTCAAACCTTGGTTCTCCACCCTGTAAGTATAATCCTGAATCCTGACTTCTAGCTCCAGGGGTACCCACAACACTAGTATATCCCTTCTGTTTCATTCATTGTCTATAAGGCATTGACAAGGCAACTTGGTATAAAACACAACCCAAGAGATATAGATAGTAGTTCCAGAAGTGTCACTGACTAGGCAATTCATTGAAATGTATGTGCTCCAGTCTCCTCATCTCTGGGATGAGCAGTCTGAATGATTACGAGGCTTCTTGCCAGCTCCAGCTGTCCAGGTTTTCTGCTCCAATGTTTTGCTGCCATTTAAAGTGAGAAATAGCTTATTCCCTAATTATTCCTTTTCTTTTCTTCCCTATAGTGGCTGGTATTTCCAGTTTGTTCCCTAATGTCTTAACCTTGGAGACATCTTTGATTTTGTTTTTGTTTTGTCTGCATAACTAGCCTAACAATGCCAAGTTCTAACATATCCCTCTACCTCCATTGTTTCAGCCTCCATCCATGTCGTTTTTACTTGTATACGAACTTCTCCAATTTTCTTGCTAATTTAGCCCTCTTACCTTTTTTCTTCCCAACACTTTATACAGTTATACAACAACAATCAACTCCTTCATGTGTTATTTGATGTTTTCCTTCTGATGAGAGGCTCCCAAGTACTTCTTGCATTGGATAAACTTTTAATAAAGGGTTTCAACCAGTATCCTAAGCATATTCATCTCAGGCTACCTGTGGTCTCATGACATTTTAAATTTGTAGAGAGAACACAATAGTAAGGAACTCTTGAAATAATATTTGTGGTTTCTTTCAGACCCCTAAACTTAGAAAAGGTTATAGAAAGTTAGTTGCTGCTTATTAACATCTAATAGCTTGCGTTATTCCCATAGGGAGAAACAAAAAAAATTAGCAATTGCAATTTGACAGTGACATAAACACCTGTCTGGCTAATGAATTCGTTGCCAAGTGCATGTTCCAAAAGAGAAAGCAATGTCACCTTTAACATAAGTGGCTTTTCTTAGAATGCTGGAGTTACACCAAGGGAAAGTAAAATCTGTGAATAACAAAATAAAAATTATTGGAGTTATGTCTCTGTGAACATTAAAATGGGAGTACTATGTCATTTGAGTTCACTATACTGCATTTCCCATCTTTTTCATGAACAATCATGGTGCCAACGCCCATTAAATTTTCACAAGAAACTTCAGATTCATTAATTCATGTAATTTTGTAAAAGCAAAATAAAATGCTCTTTTTTCTAATCCTAGGAGAAAAACTACCCAAATTATACAAAAGTAAATTCTCAAAACTAAAATTGCCAGGCTCTCAAAGTTGCTAAATATAATCACTAAGAAAACAGACTTCCCAAAAGCCGATATATGCCAAGTGTCTTGTAGGTTGAGACTCTTCCGTGCTATAACACATGATGAATCACAGGAAACATTTTAAAATGCAATATTCAACCGAAACCCCACTCTTTATTAATTGGAGTTCTGGAATTAGGACACAATATCCTTGGTTTATTTTTTTCCAGTTGTATTGAAGTATAATTGACAAATAAAAATTGTACACATACATTTTTAAACTGTATATATTTAAGGTATACAATGTGATATTTTGATATATATTATATATGTACTTTATAAAATAATTACCCCTATCGAGCTAATTAAGATATCTAGCACCTCACATAGTTACCATGTTTTCTGTGGAGAGAATGAGAGCATTTAATGTCTACTCCTTTTGCAAATGTCAAATATACAATGTAGTATCATTAACTATAGTCACCACACTATACATTAGATCTCCAGAACTTATTCATCTTATTCAACTGAAACATGATATCTTTTGGCCAACATTTCCCCATTTCCCCCAGTCCTCAGGCCCTGGTAGCCACCATTCTACTTTCTGCTTCTATGAGTTTAACGTTTCTAGATTCCTCATGTAAGAATTTAATGTTTCTGCGTCTGGCTTATTTCACTTAGCATAATGTCCTTTGGTTCATCCACGTTGTAGCATCTGTCAGAATTCCCTTGCTTTTTAAGGAAGAATAATATTCCATAGTATGTCAGTGGGTGTGTGTATCTCACATTTTCTTTACACATTTGTCCATCAATGGAAACTTAACTTGACTCCATATCTTAGCTATTGTGAATAATGCTGCAGTGAACATGGGAATGCAGATACCTCTTAGAGATACCAATTTCCCTTGGGATGTATACCCTTGGGATATATACCCATAAGTGGGATTGATGAATTATATGACAGTTCTATTTTTAACTTTTTTGAAACCTCCATGCTGTTTTCCATAACAGCTATACCAATTCACATCCCCACCAACAGTGTACAAGGATTCCCTTTTCTTTACATCCTCCCCCAAATATTTATCTTTTGTCTTTTTAATAATGACCATTGTAACAGGTATAAGGTGATATTTCACTGTGGTTTTAATTTGCTGACTAGTGATGTTTAACATTAATTATGTAAGATCATGCCATCTGAAAACAGACAATTTTATTTCTTCTTTTTTAACTTAGATGCATTTCTGCTACTTTTCTTGCCTAATTGCCAAATTTCTGTGGCTAGGACTTCCAGCATTATATCAAATAGTAGTAGCAAGAGGAGGCACCCTCGTTTTGTTTTTGATCTTAGATGAAAAGCTTTCCCACCAATGGTGACATTTAGTGTGATGTTAGCTGTGGGCTTGTCATATATGGCCTTTATTACATTGAGGCCCTATTCTCAGAGTTCCACTAGGCACTGCCCTAGTAGAAGCAATCTGCAATGGCTCCACCCTGCACCAGACCTCTACCTGGGCACCCAGGCTTTCTGATACATTCTCTAAAATACTAGGTGAAAGCTGCCAAACTTCCATTACTCTTGCATTCTAAGAGCCTGCGGACTTAACAGCATGTGGAAGTTTGTAATACCTATGGCTTGTGCCCTCCAAAGTGGTGGCCAGAAAAGTACCTGTGAACCATTGAGCTGTGTCTGGAGGCAGAGCAGTGAGGATAAAGGAAGTGGCATCTTGAGTTGGCACAGGGTAGCAGCACCTCGGCCTGTCCCCTGAAACCATTCTATTTTCTCAGGTCTCTGGGCCTGTGATGGGACAGGCAGCATTAAATATTTCTAAAATGCCTTCAGGGCCTTATCACTGTCGTCTTGACTAGTAGCACCTGGCTCCCCTTTGCCATGCTAATCTCCCTAGCAAGTGGTTGCTCCAAGCACCCTTGTATTTCTCTCTCAAAAATGCTCTTCCTTTGTCTACCACATGGTCAGGCTGCAAATTTTCCAAATTTTTATGCTCTGCTTCCTTTTTAATTAAAAAGCCCACCTTTAGGTAGTTCCCTTGCTGTCATATCTGATCATAAGCTATTAAAAGCAGTCATGTCACGTCTTGAAAGCTATGCTGCTGCGAAATATCTTCTGGCAGATACCCTACATCATCACTCTTAAGTTCAGCCTTCCACAAAGCCCTAGGGCACGGGCATAATGCAGACAAGTCTCGTTAGAGCATAACAAGGGTGACTTTTGCTCCAGTTCCCGATAACTTCCTCACTTTTATATGAGACCTTGTCAGCATGGCCTTCACCGTCTACATTTTTATCAGCATTTTAATCATAACCACTTAACCAATATATAATAAATTTTAAACTTTTCCTCATCTTCCTGTCTTCCTCTGAACCCTCTAAATTCTCCCTCTGCTCATTACCCCCAGTTCCAAAGCCACTTCCACATTTTCAGGTATTTTTATAACAACAATCAACTCCTTGGTGCCAATTTTTTGTCTTAGTTCACTCAGTGTAGCTTTAAAGGAATACCGGAGACTGGGTAATTTATAAGGAAAACAGTTTATTTGGCTCACAGTTCTGCAGGCTGTACAATGTGCAAAGTGCCAGCATCTGCTTCTGGTCAGGGCCTCAGTTTGCTTCCACTCATAGCAGAAGGTGAAATGGAGTTGGCATGTGCAGAGATCACATCGCAAGAGAGGAAGCAACTTGGGGGAGGTGGCAGGCTCCTTTTAAAAACCAGCTCTCTCATGGGAACTGACAGAGCAAGCACTCACTCATTACCACAAGGACAGCACCAAGCCATTCATGATGGATTCACCTCCACGACTCATACACCTCCCACTAGGCTCCACCTCCAACATGGAAGTCAAATTTCAACATGAGGTTTGAGGGGACAAACATCCAAACTATAGCAGTCAGAAACTACTAGGTTAGAATAAAGAGCAACTCCAATGCTTCCACCCTCTTCAATTACCAAAACCTAATGTGTGAATGAAACTTAATTGGTTCTATATTTGTCTTAGAGAAGGACCTAGGAATTAGGGCAGAGAGTTTATGTGTGCAGTATCCTTCTGCTTTCTACTTTCCCTTACCATAATCTTTCCCAAATACACACAGATGAATAGTCATGTACACGCACACACAAAGTATGATTTAAGAAAATAATGATTGTCTGCCCTTCTCCCTCTTCCAAACTTTCCATGTGGAAAAATCTGCAGATATAGGTAGCTGCTGGAGGTTTCAATCAGAACCTTGACTCTTTCCAAATAACTGAATTCTGAATGACCTTTGGCCATGTAAAAACAGCCTTCATGTTAGATTCAACTCTGAAAGGAATGCTATGTAACAGTAGAGACTATATATAGACTCTCTGTCTCTATCTATCTATCTATCTATCTATCTATCTATCTATATAAAACAGTAGGGTCTATGTACAGGCTCACTCTGTATATAGGGTCTCTACTGTTATATATAATATATAATGTTATATATAACATACATGAATATATGATATAAATATATTGATATGTATTTACATTATATGTATATATTCCTTCTGAAAATAAAACCTCTGTAGGTAAAGCCAAAATGGTACCACTCAAATGCCAGATTCTGCCCTCTAGAAGCCTATTTTAGAGCAAAGCTTCAGAAATTTGAGATGTCTGACCTCCCTCTAGGTTGTTGCATTTTGAAGAGCTGCTATTTTCCCAAACGTGCAGATGGACAAGCCATTATAATGTTGTGGCATAGTTATACAGATGGAATTACTGATAATCTCTGGAGAAGATTTCAATTTCTTTTCACTTTGTAAAAATGTTATGACCTAACTATAAATGTTCCTCTGCTCAGTAAGCAGCACCTCACCTTCATACTCCCTGTGAATGTGTTATTAATGGGAAAGAACAGAACCACTGAAAGATTTCTCTAATCATCCAGCCTAATTACAAGAGGAGTAAATTACCAAACGTTGTGCCTTAAATATAATAAAAAGAATAATTTAGTAACCCAACAGGAAGCTGCTCTCTCAGTCAGATAATAACATATTGCGTTAGGTCCAGGAAATGTACCTCAGTGTTTATTATCATCACGATCACATTATTTATTATTTATAGATCATGTTACTTACTGGTGGGGAGTTGCACAGGACACACACACTGTTCAAGTGCATGTATGGTCATTACTTAGGTAGTACTGGCCAAAGAAACATGGGACTTAAGAAAAATGACTATTGAATTCAGTCAGTCCAGGTATGTTTGTCATTTTCAAAATTAGGATGCTGTTCAGAACCCAAAAATCCTTTTCAAACAAGACTGACTTCTCCCCTTCAGAAATTCAAAAGTAAAGTTTTGTGGCTTCACATTCCCTATTACTTCCAAACAAAGCCCTGCTATTTACACAATGCTGATCAATGGCCCCTTCCATACCCTGTGCTCAATTCCCTTCCTAAGCAATCCCCTTCCCCAATTATGATAGTACTCCCGTGCGCACTGTTTCTGTCTCCTCAAAGCATCATCAGCTATGAAAACTACCTCCCACCAAGGGGAGAGAGTTAGGCTCAACTGACTGGTGGCTGAAGTTAATGAGGTTAAGGCCAAAAGTCCCATTTGAACCCATTAGCTTTTCTATATGCCGTGTTAAGTGACTACTCTTGAGTCCAGCCACCTACTTAGCAAACCCATGAAAATGATCATAGGTGGGTTGGGTGAAAAGGTAAAGTTCTCTCAGAGCCAATCCATATCTACCCTCTTCATCTAAGGCAGTGTTAAAAGTATTAGAGATGATTCCAAAGAGGAAACTTCCTCTGCTTTATAACTCTGTCCTTGAATACCAGCAAATAATATTTAAGGGAGTCATATTATCTGCAAAGCTCAGCCTCTGTCTTCTCCAAGTCCCGGTAGGGGCATCTCTCTCTCTCTCCTTTTTTTTTTTTTCTTTTTCTTTTCCTTTTTCTTTTTTCTGAGATGGAGTTTTGCTCTTGTTGCCCAGGCTGGAGTGTAATGGTGTGATCTCGGCTCACCACAACTTCCACCTCCAGGGTTCAAGCCATTCTCCCGCCTCAGCCTCCCAAGTAGCTGGGAATACAGGTGCCTGCCACCACTCCCAGCTAATTTTTGTATTTTTAGTAGAGACGAGGTTTTGCCATGTTGGCCAGGCTGGTCTCGAACTCCCGACCTCAGGTGATCCACCGGCCTCGGCCTCCCAAAGTGCTGGGATTACAGGGGTGAGCCACCACACCCAGCCAAGGAAGCATCTCCTGAAGTCACCATCCTTCAGATTCAGGTGGCCCCAATTCCTAATCCAATCAGTAAATAGCGCCAGCCAATAGGGGTTTGAACTATTACTAGTAGCCCCAGCAAGATAGCTGGTATTTGTTTTGTCTGCCAAGTGGACCCCACTCCCCCAATGCCAGCCTAATCTCAGTAGGGCCAAGCCAAAGCTTGTATGTGGCCCCTAAGCCAAGTGCTGCTTTAGTGTCTGGATTCCAGAAGGCCACGGGCATCAGCTGTCTTTTTTGTGCAGCCTGCTGCCCTAATACCCAAGTCCAACCCAGGACCCAGTACTTTTGATTGGGTTTAGATACTCTGCCTCTGTATTGTCTTCCAGAATCCTCTTCTAGGATAAAATCCCACCTTCCAAACTGAAGACAGGGTGATCCCCCTGCGAGGGACAGCAATCACAGGCAGCCTAGTCAGCAGATTTTCAAGGATTTCCCTATATTCCTCACTGCTATGCCCATTCCCCATTGAGGATCTGGTATTGATGGTTTCCAGATTCTGTAACTGGTTTCTCCTTCCCTTCTTTCTCCTGTACACCCTCTCAAGTCTTGAGTTGTCAAAGATCCAGTATGCCTTGCACCTGAACTAGGACATAGGGGCTAATACTTTATTATCAACTTTATTTTCCAAGGTGCAGAAACAGAGAGCAGTTGAATAAGCACATGTTTTAAAATGGTAGTGAGGGGATGTTTGAAAGAAAAGTATATGGGAACAGTTGGCAGAGTATTTCTTTCCATGAGGGTAAACCGTTGTCATCCTGATGCATGATTTTAATTTCTAATCCACCCCACTTTTCTGTACTGTGTGTTCTAGGGCCTAATTATTTCTTTTCAAGTTACCTTAAAGCAAATGGCACTGTGAACCACTTAACTTAGAGCTGATGAAACACATATGCATGCGAAACCTTCCTTGGGGGATATAGGGTGAAAAGCAGTCCTGACAACTCCTGATTAGTTAAATGGAAATCAGGATCTATGAAATGATGTTCTGCCACCCTGAGCCTGGGTCATGCCATGACCCTACAGCTGATTGGAACTCACCTCTTGCCACAGATTCTCTGTGCATCTTCTTTACATTTCTTCAGCCTGGACCTTTCCTTCTATTCTCATTGGGACCACTGGGTAGGTCAGCAAATGTTTCATTTCCCACTTTCTATTCCGGATGCAGGCAAGATAACCAAACACTTTGTTATATAGCACCCCTTCAGTAAGCCCTGAATTTGCATACTTCTTGTGCCTTGGAGATGGTTATAAGGGGCTTTTTGTCCCAAAGAATAACTTTTGGTCTCAGCATGCTTTGCCTACGGTATGCCAGAGCTAATCCAGATTTCTTTCAGGAAAAAAACTTAATAGATAATCAATAAAGATAATTTTTCACAGGCAAGAAAAAATGGCTCTATTCATGCCCAAATAATAACCACTCCACTTTTGCATGACACTTTAACACCATAAAAACACTTTGGCAGATATTGTTTTCTCATTTTGCTTTTATGAAACCTCAACAACTGGATCAATATGGCACCATCTACTCAACAGATAAGGAAACTGAGTCACAGGAATGGTAAATAGTTTGATCATGTTCACACAGCTGATGAATGGTAGAGCCATGTATAGAAACCAGGTCTCCACTCAAGGAGAGAAAGAGAGAAGTCTCAGAAGCAAAACATAAGACATCAAAGAAGCAAAGTTGACGCTTACATGGACATTTGAAGGTAGCCCCAGGCAGGGATGCTGGGAGGTCTAGTGAGGCCTTAGCATATAGATATACATACTTGTATTTTAATGGTCTGGTTGCTTTACACACACACACACACACACTTTTTAATACACTTACAAAATACAAATGAACCTAAAACCTCATTGGATCAGAAATTCGAAGGGTACATGAAAGTTGAAAGTGACATAGGCAAGTTGCCCACCTCCCCACTCTATCACCATGCCTCTCCTCCTGCTTCTTGACCAGCCCTGACCTTGGGAATTTCCTTAAGCCATCTTCATTAAGGATAATACAATAGGTTCTATCCACTCTCTCTTTTAAAAGGTGGTCAATTGTAGTCTTTCCCATTAGTGAAAGAAGGAGAGCTACTTTACCTTAATCATTAGCTTCACTGCTCAAGGAGAGCAGGCACATGGGGTCTACAGGGCCTTGTGCAGACTCTAAGCTCAGGCAGGATCATCAATCATGGAGCTGCCTGGCCTGGGATGCTCCCTCACTGGGACATGTGACTTGGGCACAGCTGGACCCTTCGAAACTGGCTGGGCACTGCTGGGCCCAAGCCCGGAGATGCCCGCCCACCCACAGGCTCCTGGCCGGCCCTTGCAACTGTTTCATTTACTGCTTGGGACAATTCTCCACAGGGCTCAGGAAAGCGCATGCTGCTGCCACACTCGGCTCCGCTTCCCCTTCCAAACCCTAATGAGGTGAGATAATGGATGCAGGAAAGTGTGCAAATGCAAATCAATATGGAACATATGCTCCAGGTTCCTCTGTTACCTCAGAGCCAGGCAGAGAGAGAAGAGGAAAGACTTTGAAAATATTCTGAGACCAGGACTTTTTACTCTGCCCTAAAGAATACCAAAAACTGTGAAATTGTAGCTTCCTTGCTCTTTTGCAGCCCTGGACCAGGAGACAAATTGCTAATTTTGATGGTGTCTCAGGAATGGCTTTACTGCTCGCCTGTCTTTATACTACAACACAAAATTAAATCATCCAGGAAGAATGAGGAGCAAATATTTGGCACCAATTCTCCTATTTTACTTCTGCGAAAGTCTCAGTATCCCTTTGAGCATGGAGACGGAGGCCTTGGACTGAAGAGGAGAGCCGGCCATAGGCCTCTGGATCTCCCCAGCCAGGCCTCCTGCCCCCTGCATTTTGGCTCAAGTAGCCCAGGCAAAAGGCCAGGCAGAGCTGGGCCTTCTGCCCGAGCCATTGCGTCAGTGGGCTCAGCAGGCCACACTGCTGGCCAAGGAGGTCTCCGCTTTCCGGAGTCCAGGGGATGGAGAAGCTGGCATGGCCCTGTCCGCACTAGCCAAATATCCTGCAGGGGGAGCTTTTGACGGGACCTTTCAGGGCTTACATCAGATGCTGAACAAGCAAGGGAAAGGAAGTTAGCATTTGTCTGGGCTGCCTGCTCTGTGCCCCATCCTCTGCATCCCAGTGTGGTCAGTGTTCTCATCTCTGTTGACAACATGAGGAAACGGCAAGACTCCAGGTATTCAAGTAAACAGTGGAGATGGAAAGAAAACCCAGGTCTGCCAGTCTCCAAACATGTACTCTTTCTGCTTTACAAGAAGGCATTTCCTTTGTTTCCTATACCCTGCTTATGGTCATGACATACGTCAACTGAGCACTCAAGAACCAGAAGTCCCCAAGATCATTAGTCAACAAGGATGAATCAGTTCCCTGCAAAGGCCCATCTTTTCTCCTCACAGACCTCATATTTTTTTTTTTTTTTTTTTTTTGAGACGGAGTCTCGCTCTGTCGCCCAGGCTGGAGTGCAGTGGCGCGATCTCGGCTCACTGCAAGCTCCGCCTCCCGGGTTCACGCCATTCTCCTGCCTCAGCCTCCCGAGTAGCTGGGACTACAGGCGCCCGCTACCACGCCCGGCTAATTTTTTGTATTTTTATTAGAGACGGGGTTTCATTGTGTTAGCCAGGATGGTCTCGATCTCCTGACCTCGTGATCCGCCCGCCTCGGCCTCCCAAAGTGCTGGGATTACAGGCGTGAGCCACCGCGCCCGGCCCAGACCTCATATGTTTTGATAACGGATCACAGGCCCTCTGTCATTCCATCTATAGGCCCTTACCTTACGCCAAATCACTCTTTAGCAAGAACAGAAATGACAACAGTGACAAGACTGACCTCACAAGTATCAAAGCCTTTCAACATGTAGCAAACTCCTATTTATCCAGAACTCTCAGATAAGGGGTAGAGGGTGCTGTGCAGACCAGCTGATTTGGTAGACAGGCTTCAAGCCCTAATACCTCTTACTGGCTGTCTGACCTTAACCAAGTTACTTTCCTAGAGGAGCTGGAGAACCTAGAGGACTTGGCTTCACATCCTTCATGACAATGGGATAATAGTGACTGTCCTAAAGGGTTGTCAGGAGGATTAACAAAATATGAGCTGGACCCTAAAGATAGACCATCTCAGTTCCTGCCCCTTATCCATTGCCTGGTAGTCATACAACCTTGGGCACAACACTTAACCACTCTGTGCCTCAGTTTCCTCAACTATAAGATGGCTTAGAACAGTGCTGGTTCAGGGTAGTGCTGTGAATTGAAATTAAAATAAGTAAATGATGGACATGAAGTGCTTAGTGGTACATAGGAAGTACTCTACAATGGCAACCATATTCATGAGTCACTTGCAAAGATTTCAAATATCATATCTTTAACTCTCCACATAGCCACTGTTCTGATTTTTAATCAAGACATCTGCCTTTAGGATGGTGAGTCAACAGGCATTTCTCCATCATGCCATGTGCCTAGACAATATGATGATGGAGGATCTCTGGTTCCCTGTGCCGCACCTTTGGGTCTGATACTGAATTAGCAGGTCTTGCTTTCCCACAAGCTGCAGATTAAGTCAGGGACCCTGTCCTAGGGCAACCATCTCTCTGGACTGATATATGGGGAAGATTCCAGCAATAAAAGCAGGCAAACACTCTAGATACCCAAGAGGGTGTCCACTGTGTGCCCACTGGCTCTGAACACAGTCCATTGGCTGTGCTTAAAGCAAAGTTGATGCCCCCTCAAGGAGAAGCTAACTGAACCCCTAACAACTTTAATGACTTGTAAAATTCTCGGAGATAATGCCTCCACACAAACATGTTTATTTTGCTAAGAATTCACAATGCATGAATAGGTCATGATCTTGCAGTTTGAGTTTCTGGATAAGAAATGACTAGGGATAGAGGCCATGGCTCGCCCAAAACATTCCAGTGCTAAAGGTCAGCCAGCATGTCTGCAAACAAGGTTTAGAAGAGATTTGCCCCTAACATTTCTGGGACCCCAGACAAGAGTACAGATGGAATCCCACTGTGAAATAAAAACGTTCTGTCCTCCTACCCTGACAAAATGAGGTCGTAAACTAGAGAAGGGCAGATTCATGTGTAGAATTTGTAGACTTCTCAGAGTTTTGTGCGAGCATAAGGTGGCACGAGGAGAGCTACTCTGTGACCCTTGGCTCATCTGTAGCACAAGGGACCTCATGGGTCTGAGCATGGACACCACAGACCATGTGTCCAGCTCCATCCACACTCCCTTCAGATAGCCACCCCTCAGACTTAGAGGCCACACTTTAGTGCCTGGACCATCCTCAAAGGATGGACCCCACCTTGATACAGGATGGGGGTTGTTTATGTAGAGAATTCCAGGAACCCTGAACCCAGAGTATGGTCTAGAAGTGGGCAGTGTGAGCTGGAGTGAGGGAGAATACTCTCAGCCCTGCAGACCCTTTGCTGTGATGAGGATATGTGGCTGCCAGAAGCTAGATTGGGTGTTTCTCAGGTGCAAGACCCCTT
Source organism: Pan paniscus (assembly GCF_029289425.2). Classification (NCBI taxonomy): domain Eukaryota; kingdom Metazoa; phylum Chordata; class Mammalia; order Primates; family Hominidae; genus Pan; species Pan paniscus. Next base: position 110,041,751 of record NC_073253.2, read on the forward strand.
TTGCCCAGGGCTGTGCCTAAGACTTCAATCATTGTCACTTTAAATGTTCAGTGGATCTGGGTGAAGAGTAGACTGCACAATCATACTGCCTACCAGAAACCTACCTCACTGTCTTCTATACCACTTCCTCAGACCCTGAGCTTTTCTGCAATAACCGCAATACTTCATTACTTGAAATTCAGCATCACGGGTCCTTGACAGATTTTTGTTGGCTGAGTCTTCTTCTGTCTCTGACACTGATATCACCTGAAGGGAAGACATTTCAAGGCATGCTATGTCCCCCACCGTCACATCTCTCCCAGCAGGATATTGTTGCAGAAGGTCATATCTCTATCCTGTTTCCTGTGGTCACTTGGGCTGATAAACAGGACCCTGGACTTCTGTCCTCAGGTTAGAAACTCACCCGCTCTAATTAGCATAAGTTGCCCATTTTTTATTGCTATTGCTCCTTTCTTTGTTTTTTCTATTGTACTTTTCCAAAAAGATAAGTTATTGGAATCCATACCGAAGGTTTTAAAATTTACAATAATAAAGTAAATCACTTTTTTTGGTAAGTTACACCATGCAATATATCATTCAAGCTTAGAATCTCCATTGATGGCAAGTGCATTTACGGGTCATAAAAACACTCAACAGAGACACTTCTAGGAAGGAGTTGTTTGTTTTCTGTCTGAAAATACTTTCTTCTGCAAAAGAAACAGTATCACTTCGATTTTGACAACTTATTCCACTGGTGTTTAATACCTCACCTCTTTAGTATATACCTCAGTTTCCCCATCAGAACAATGAGGTAATGAACTAGAGCAACTGTTCTCAGGGTTTTTTGATCTCAGGACCCCTTTACACTCTTCAGAATAATCGAGAAACGTAAAAAGCTTTTGTTTATGTGGGCTGCATCTATCTTAACATGGATGCATGTTTTCTAAAATTCTAATTTCTGCTTGAAAGCTCAAATTTTATCATTACCAACAAATACTTTCAGATGTTTTTCAGTTAGCAGGCTTACTTCTTTTATTCTCAAAAAAAATGTATGCCAGCTTCCCAAGTCTGAATAACTCTAGTTTTTCAATTATTTGGTCCAGTAAGAATACTATACTCTGAAAAAAGTAGGTAGTTCAGTTAGCAACTCAAATAACCACAGAAGTGCTTTTCAGAGAGGCTACCGTTGCACTTCAGTATGCAGCAGATACAGAATAGCAAATGCCATGTACTCAATGGTCAATATTTAATAAAATTAACAATTTGCGCCATTTTATGAAGAATATTCTTAAGTAAACTGGCTTTTTTTCATCTGTGAATGTGTGGCCGTTAAGAGTATGATCAATGGCTACTGGTACAGTTTAGTGCCACTGCCTTGACATGTGCTAAAGTGCCAGCAGTTTTACCTGTCATTGCTTTCCTGCCATTGATGCCAATGTCAACCCAACTAAAATGGTAAATAATATGTGGTATTATTATGAAAACAGTTTTGATCTCAGAGACTCCCTGAAAGAGTCTTAAGGATTCCCAGGGGTCCACAGACAACACTTTGGGAATCACTAGACTAGATCACTATTTGAGTCCCTTTCAATTCTAATGTAAGATTTGGATATTTGTTTACTATTATATCATTCATGATTCTAATGATGTTGTGGGTTTTACTTTTCTCTCCTGTACGTTCTTTTCCTTCAAGACAAATTTACCAGAAGCTGCCTTGCTTTATTTCCTTTGAATTAGCTGTTTTTTCATTTCTCCTTGCACCTAGTTCTCCTCTCTGGAAAAAATGCTCTGCATCATAATTTCCATATAATCTCTGCAATGATGAGTTCATTCACTGGTTCATTCACCAGTAGTATGAATTATACACTTCAATTAATACAAGCTTACTACATGTCTAACCCTGTTGCAGTCAGCGGGTCACAAGGACAGGACGTAGAGCTCTTCTTCTCAGGAGGGATCTTCGTCTCCTGGCAGAAACATACATGTAAATAGAGAATTGCTATAGAGTTTGAAGATTGTGTGCCAGTGTGGCCTAGAAAGAAATAAACCTCATTAAAAGGTGCTCCATAATGGCAGCTGGAGGGTGAGAGGCTGTATACTAGATTTTACCACACGCCAGAATCTTAACTGATAACCAGCTAGCCTTTTCCTGCCTAGTATCTGTACGGGACAAACGAAACAATATCTAAAGAGGTTTTTCAGCTCAGCACTTTAGGAAAATGAAAAAGGGAGTCCCTAAGAAGAAGTGAACTCACAGTTGATTACAGTAGTTCTCAACCCTGCCAACATGTTAGAATTATATGTTGTGCTCTCTGTAAATATCACCACATTTAAATGCTCTGAACCCCTCCCAGTGGTTCTGATTTAATTGGTCCAGGGGAAAGCCCAGGCATCAGTCTTTTTAAAAACATCTCATGATATTTGTAAGTGTAGTCAGGGTTGAGAGCCAGTGCTCTATAATGAAACTTACAGAAAATTGTATTTAAGGAAATGCTAGCAGATGCTACAAATAAACCAAAAATTTCAGTAACAAGCAGAAGGTGCTCTGGAGTGGCTAGGAGCCACCTCCTAAGTGCTGATTCAGGAATGCAGGATCCTTGCATCTTGTGGCTCCACCATGTTTAATAAGTGGTTTCCAAGTTTAACTAGGAAAGAGGAACAATAATGAGAATGGCACATGGGAGGTGTCTATGGGCCAGGCATGAGTGACACCCATCTCTTCTGCCCATATTCCATTGGCCAAAACTCAGTCACTTGGCCATACCTAACGAGAAAGAAGGTTGGGAAATTTGGTTTAGTTGTGTGTCTAGGAGGAAAAGGAAATAGGTTTGGTGAATGTCTAAACAGTTTCTGCCGCAGAGATGCTTACATTCAGATAATTTAGAGAATATAATTGTCTTCTCCAAGTTCACTGCAAGGAAAAAACAAAAAAAAGATAGTGTAGGGATCCATAGACTTTAAGACATGTAAACCAATAATAATGGATGTATCTTATTTAGATCCTGGTTTAAACAAAATAAGATTTTTTTAAAATGTGACATTTATGACACATGTAGAAGATTGAATGCTAACTTGATGTTTCATAGATATGTATTAAAATATTTACAGATAAAATAATATGATATCTGGGATATGCTTTAGAAATACTGTGGGAACAAAGGAGGATGGATGAAATAAATTGGCCACAAGGTGATAGCTGTTGAATTGTGGGTATACTATACTAGTCTGTCTACTTTTATAGATGATTGGAATTTTCCTTACTATGTCTTTCTAAAAAATCAGATAATTGTGAGTTCCAGTTATAGTGTTCAGCCCCCTTTTCCTGTGGAATTGCTGCCAGGCCTACCTTTGACCTAAGGGAATAGCCCTTCTGCCAGTCTGTCTGGATCTTTTCTGCAAAGAAACATAGTATCTCCGGGGAAATCCCTTAATGTTTCAAAGCCTTTTAACTAAGTCTTGGACTTTACTTGTATTTGCCCAACATACAGTCACTAAGTCACTGATTTCTCCTGCGGGTGTTTTTGATTCCACACTGTCTGCAAAATACCAGCTGTGGCCAGGGGTTGCTGCAGCCCTCTGCCTCTCCTGTGAGCCCCCACGGGCAAGCATTCCTCAAGGAAGGACATTTACCAAAAGCTCCCTTTGGTAAAAAGAATAATTTCCTGCTTGAAAATAGAAACAAAAACTGAACACACCAGCATTTTCTTTGCGCTGTACGTAAACGCACCTCAAGAGGCAGAGCTTGAAAGAAATTCTGTGCATTACCTATAGGATAATGTTGGAGGGAAGAGTATAAGGCTTTATGTGTGCGGTGATAAAATCTAAGAACTGGTTTTCCTTATTCATGTTTCTCTTTCCCTTCTTACCAAAAATCACTCAATAGTCAATACGTTCTTCAGCACCAGATTCCCTCAGTTCTCCTGATTCCCAGGATGCTCCTTTAACAACGTTTTTAGGGGGCTCTTTCCCCAAAAAAGTCTTCCTCTGCCTGGGCATATTCACCTCTACCTATCTCCCATCTCCTCCTCTGTATGTACAGTCAGACTCAAAACTAAAAGTCACGCTTAGTGCTTCACATCCATTTATTCTGTGAAACTGGATTCTCATGGAACCCCAGCTTTCTTCTCTATCCCAACATCTTTCCTTTCTTCTACATCTTCACAGCCACATCTTTCTGATCCCAGCCTTTGCTTGTTTCTATTGCAAGAACCTCCCACTTAGTCATCTGCCACCTATCACCTACTGTTGCTCTTTCTTTAATTCTTTGAGGTTTATTATTTTAAATAATGAATTTGCTTTATTGCCTTTTAGTTCTCCACATACCCCACACTCTAAACATGATTCCTTCTGGATGCCTTCAACATACGCATGTCGTCTCTACTTTTATCCAAAGGGATAGATATAGTTCACCATCTCTGTTTTTCTAATTTAGCAACTCCCAGGTTCTGGAGCCCCTTGACATGTGGCAACTGGACAAAAACCAGGGTAGATTGGGTCTGTAGGTTACAGATAACAAGCCAGTGTCATAACTTAGAAAATACATAACTAAATTATACAGTCTATATAATAGATTTTCCTTGTTATTATTCCGCTAGCTTTGAGTGAAGATTTAAGTACAATTTTCACTTACCTCCATTGTACGACGAGGTATTACAATAAAAGTGTGTGTGCTTACTCAGAGCAGTGTTAGAGAGGAAACAGTGCCACCTAGAGATAGTGGCAGAAATAATTAACTTAAGATCCTTAGAAGGATGCAAATCTTAGGGGGTAGGGTTTCTATGAGTCCCTGTGCTCATTGCTAATTCTGGAGGATCTCTGATTATTTTTAAATGAATGACTGTCTGCAGTCATTACCTCCTTTACAAACTTCTCATACTGAATTATCATGAAGAGAGCACCCTTTGAAGGCAGAGGGAGGTGACAAACAAATTCCAAGAAAGAAAGAAAAATACCGGTGGCCTAGAATGGTGAAATTCAGTTCCAGTGCTACCTCTGTGACTAACGGGTTATGTGGTATCACCTGACCCTTTGAAATTGTTTCCTCTAAAAAGATGGTCTCTGCACTCCTTACAAACATATACACACAAAAATAGAATACCTTCCTAATTTTTTTGCCATCTTTCTCTCTCTGGGGAATATGCATAAGACCATACATTAATATCATAACCCAGAGAAACAGAGATTAACCAATGCTTACATCTGAAGAAATTCAGTGTGGTGTTATTAAAGCAACTTTTTAGCATTCACATGAAAAGACCATCTTAATTCTATCATATTTTCCTTCGTGCTGCTTAACACAACAATTGAAAGCACTCATTCTGAAACCAGTCTGCTAGAGTTCAAGCCTCTTAACTTTTCCACTTACTAGTGCATGATCTTAGAAGAGCAGTTAGCTTCCTAATATCACAGTTTCCTTATTTGTAAAATAGGAAGAGTAAAAGAACTTATGTGATGTGGTTGCTGCAAGGACTAAATAGGTAATAGAACAGTGACTGGCACATAGTGAGCACTACATGACTGTTAGCTGTAATTCTTTTCATGACAATTATTAAGTAGAAAATTCCATGGGGTATAAGACTTTACAATACACCTCTTTCACTTTTTCATGGCTTTCATGCCTGAATGGAATCACACATGTTTTAGAGATAAAAATCTTCGAGAATCTAACCCACATATTCAACCAGGAGGGCTTTGCAGAAGATAATGCACATTATCTTCTGCAGACAAATTTTTTACATGGTGGTCCCAGAATTTTTTCTTTCCCTATATACATAAATACAAACTTTCCCCCTGCCCAGTACACCTCTATTCCTGTTTCGCTGATTCAATAAGGGCTGAAATGAGAACCCAGAAGCCAGCCTTGATTATTCCCTTTTCCTCATCCTCCCCATCCAGTTATTCAATAACTGCAGTCATTTCAACTTCCAGAGTATATTTGGACCCTGTCCTCCTCTCTCCATCTCCACAGCCTGATCTAAACCACCACCATCAATCACTTTCCAGTGATTGATCCACTCTCCAACACCCTCTGCAGGGCCCTCAACTTCTCTTGTTCTTCTACAATTCATTCAACATAGTAGTCATAGACCCTCAAGAAATGTAAATCAGATCATCAGCTGCTTTATATTTGTCATCTTCTATAATTCTCACAATGGTATAAAGAGTCTGGTATTTGGCCAATATTAATTTTTTGCCCTGCCCTGTCCTGATTCTATTTCTGATGAGGCCTCATTTTCTCCATGTTCAGATCTTGAAGTCACATATCCTTCTCCAACTCCTTTCTTTGCTCCAGAATTTACCGGCTTGTGTGGGCTGGGGGAGTGAGGTGAAGTGAGTGTTGGATCAGCTAAAGTTAGTTCACTAGAAAAAGTTTGCTACTCTTTGAAGGACTACTTGACAGATATCAGAGAATAATTAATAGAAGCAGGAGATCCAGGTAGAGGATGGCTGTGTTTCCTTCCCTAAACAATTCTGAACCAGAGTTCCTAGCAGGGTACCTGGCAAAGCATTTTTTTTAATAAAAATGAGCTGGATCCATGCATGAACTAATGAATGATTGAACAAATGATTGAACGAACCTACCTGCTGGCTGTCCTACTTAGAGGTAGAGACAGAAAAATAGACTGCTTATCGCTTATGAGTCTATGGATCCTTGTTAGTTTTAGCCACATACACACACACCCACACACACACAAATGTGTTGGAGATATTGAATGTCCCCAGGTACAGACAAAGTCATGTAGCAGGTTTACATCTTCCAGGAGTGTCACCAGTGACAAATGTCTTCCCCAAATTCCCTAGACCCCAGAGAACTGAGTTATTGCAGTAGTTCACCATAGCTACATGAACTACCCCTGCATGTAAGTCTCAAAATAAGAAGCAGCCTATTTAAAAACTAACAAAACTATTACTCAGTTCTTTGGAGAACTGGATTCATCTGAGAAGAGAATTACAATATAATAATTTATTTCATACAGAGTAATTAATAGTCTCAAAGTATTATACACGTGGCAAAATGCCCATCTCAAAGGGAGAAGAGCATATGGTAACACTAAACACATTCATAACAAAGAAGCAAAGAATAGTTAAACAGAAGGCTTTGGTTCCTAAAGCTTGTATATTTGGACTGTCCCCTATGGTAGTGTAATTATAAATTAGAACAGGTTTTGTAAGGTGGGCCCATATTTGAGCAAGGTCAACCACGGCCAATGACTATTGTTAGCCATAAGCTCTCCCTTCTTCCGTCTGTTCCTTCCTTCCTTCCTTCCTTCGTTCCTCTAACCCTCCCTTCTATCCTGCCCTTGCCCAGAATGTGACCAATAAACTCAGCATTCCCTGAATTAATATTCACTCATATAAATAAACATTTTTAAATGATACAAATAGCAAAAAAATGTATTTTAAATATATTACCTTAACAGTTGTGAAAGAAATGCAAATTTAAAATAATAGGCATCACTTTATATCTATTAAAGTTGTAAATAAATTAAATAGTAACATCAAATTCTGGCAACATCACAAGTGAAACTGGACTCACTCACTGGAATATGTTTGACAAACTATCTCAAGAGCTATAAAAGTACACATGCCCTTTGACCCAATAATCTCACTCCTGGGAATGTCTCCTGATAAAATAATGCAGAAATAGGAAAAAACATCACCTACATAAAAAAAGAATTTTAAATATTTAGCTCTGAGAAATGGTTAAAAGGAGTGGATACATCAGTTAGATGGACTTTGGCATAGCTGTTAAAACTTGGAAAGTATTTTTACACAGAAAAGATTACAAAATAGTAAAGTGTCAAAGAAAAACCTAATCATTTAATGGTCACTTATGTTCAGGCATTATAACTCCAGGACACTTAACCATAACTAGATAGCTTAGGGTCACTACATTAAAAGAATAATCTGTTAGAAGCAGGGGAAAAAAATTCTTTCTCAACAGCCTTAGCAAAAAATATATCTACAGTTAACTATGTCTACAGTTCTCAGATATAAAACAGAATTAGATTCAAGACTACTAGGGCATTTGGGAAGCCAGGGTTCTTCTGAGTGATACTAGGATCTACTTTTGTTTTCATTCTGTGAAAGGGCACTGCAAAGAAGTGACCAAAATGAGGTAGAGAAAAAACATTAGCATGAAAAAAACAATTTAAATAAAATAAGTTTCAAAGGCAGCCACACACACCTCCCAAAATAGCAGACTATAAAAGAAGATGCATTAATTAACCCTTTTTTCTCCTTTTGGAGAGAGAAAAGTACCATCAGAAACAGAATGGAACAACTCAAGAGAAAGGAAGGAGGAGGGGCTAAAGTGGGGTGGGAGACAGGGAGATGGAAAGCCAGGGTAGAGCATGGCCCCCCTCACAACTTTCTCAAGTATCTTCTCCCACTCCAAAGCAACATGGGATGGGCTGCTTGAAAAATCAGATGTTTTCTGTGCTCCAAATATGCTTTTTTAAATAATAAATTTTGCAAATAAACTTCATAAAATTCACCAAAGTGTTCATCAAGTTTAATCATGAAAGCTGTCAAGAGGCCTTTTTATGCAGCTTATTTCATTTCAACAATTAAAAATACACATTTTGGGTTCTCCTTTTTCTGTTTCACTGAATGCATTCCTTCCCTTTAAGTTTTCAGTGAAAGAAATAAATCATGAATCAGCATGGACAATTATCTCTGGAGGTGTAGGGAAAACAACATACTGCTTTCTTCCCCTCAATGGTTTTTATGCTGTAAATATTTGGCAGTGCTCCTGCCAATTAAATCAAGGAGAGGTTGCAGATTAAAAGGTGATTCCTCACTTCAGTGTTTGGTTCCTTCAACCAATTAGTCATTCTTTTTTCTTAGTTATGCTGCCAGGATTGTACACCTTCTAGTCAGTGAACAGTCACTGAAAAGGGGAATGAATCCATTTAAAAATAATTCTGCTTGTGACTTTTAGTCCTCCCAGAACTAAGGGAGAGAAGGAGATCAAGGAGACTGAGACCACTAGTGAGGAGTCATGCTTATAACTGAACCTACTGTGAAGGACACAGCAGTCCACAAAAACCAATGGAAATGTTGTAGATGCTCATGTTTGGGTAAAAACAGTAACATCCACTGCATAAAATAATTTGTTATTGTTAAGTATTACTCTTCTGTGCAGGTGTCATATTTCAGAAGACTTGATTTCACCATCATATATCTAAACTGTGCTTAATAACAAATTGTAGAATCTACATTTGTCGTTTACAATGAAAAATAAATTGTCAAGAGATGCGCTAACTGGTAGAAATCCTTAATATTTTCTTGATAATTACGTTCTGCTAATCCTCAGATTGCTTTCAGTGAGTGCATTAACGCATGCTCACTCCTTGAGTTCTGAGTTGCCAACAGGCATCATCAGCAACTCCCAAGGGCTTATGAAAAATGGATTCTCAGCCCAGATCTTCTGAATCAGAATCTTTGGAGGTGGGGTCCAGGAATCTCAGTATTGACAGGCCCTCCAGGTTGAAAAGCACCAGCAAACAAAGCATTATTCACAAACAAAACTCCACTCTCACAAAAGTGGAATTCTATCCAGTTTTGTAAAACATCTCAATCTCTGCAAATGCAGCCTAAGCTTCTTCCTTAAGGTGTATGTATCCACAGCTTTGAAAGTCATCTTAGCTCTGCACCTGAGGCTAGGGAAGAGCCACATTTTGCCTAGATTTTGGAGGCACATTCCTAAGCCCCAGAATGATACAGGAGTTCCTAGAGACTTTAAGTCTCCATCACTTATTCCCTTACCATTTTTAGAGAAAACGGAAGCTCCAGGCATCAGCCTGTTCAGCACAAGTGATCATCCAGAATTGGGTTCTCAAACGTGAGATGTGGAAGAGCAGGAGAAGGAAAGTTGTCTGAGCTCTGGCACTAGAGCCCAAGGCCTGGGGGCCAGTAGTTGCTTCACCACTTCTCAGCCAGAGGGCCTCAAGCCGAGCCCAGCTTCTCTGAACCTCTATTTCTTCACTCATAAAATAAGCAAGTTTAGCTTCATGCCCTCAAATGTCTTTTTCAGATCTCAAATTCCGTAACTGAGCCTTGAGTAAGTGACTTTCTGGGTCTCAGGTTCTTCCCACATGAGACAAGAAGGGTAATTGATATGCTACGATGGTGAGTGTGGTTATCAAGCCAAGTAGATCTGGGTTCAACTCATTTCTACATCATCTATGAGGTCTGAAAATTTGAGAAAAATTATTTCATTTCTCTGAGAATCATTAATTCATCTATAATACAAATCAAAATAAAATACCTCTTAAGTAGGGCTGCTGGACAGATTAAATGAAGTCATATCTATCATCTTTCTAGACTGGGTCTAGTGGGTAAAAAATAAATGTTAGGCCCAACCCATCACAAAAGATGTACACAAAGCATTACATAAACATGATGTGAAGTCCTCTCAACAGGAAAATGAGCCGGATGGCCTGTGAGGCTTCACCCATCCTCTAATTCTATGATCAGGACACCTCAGCAGCTTTTTGACTTGATGCTTTAATTGCAACCTGTGTTAGTACTTGCTTTTACATCTGCACACATTGTAATTAAATAGATTGCAATTAACAGCGGGCAAAATTACCTTCACACTGTTTAAAAGAAGAAAACAAAACTGAGAAACTGATTGATCTCTGTAAGCTACCAATTTGGTTATTTCCAGGTGACATTCCTTAAAATAATATTGTTAAATTTTGATGTAGTGAGGAAATAATTGAAAATCCCCAGGAAGAGTGAGGGGACACTCTTTCAAGGAAAATATATGGAAATGGTGAAGAATCTTCCTGCTCTGTTAGGAAGAAGATAGTTCAGGTGTGTCCTGAGGAGCCCCAGATCTGCACAGGGTTCTGATAGACATTTAATAAATATTTGTTGATGTTGCTTTGTTCTTTTTTTTTAATTATACTTTAAGTTTTACGGTACATGTGCACAACGTGCAGGTTTGTTACATATGTATACATGTGCCATGTTGGTGTGCTGCACCTATTAACTCGTCATTTAACATTAGGTATATCTCCTAATGCTATCCCTTCCCCCTACCCTCACCGCACAACAGGCCCCGGTGCGTGATGTTCCCCTTCCTGTGTCCATATGTTCTCATTGTTCAATTCCCACCTATGAGTGAGAACATGCAGTGTTTGGTTTTTTGTCCTTGCAATAGTTTGCTGAGAATGATGGTTTCCAGCTTCATCCATGTCCCTACAAAGGACATGAACTCATCCTATTTTATGGCTGCATAATATTCCATGGTGTATATGTGCCACATTTGCTTAATCCAGTCTATCATTGTTGGACATTTGGCTTGGTTCCAAGTCTTTGCTATTGTGAATAGTGCCACAATAAATATACATGTGCATGTGTCTTTATAGCAGCATGATTTATAATCCTTTGGATATATACCCAGTAATAGGATGGCTGGGTCAAATGGTATTTCTAGTTCTAGATCCCTGAGGAATCGCCACACTGACTTCCACAGTGGTTGAACTAGTTTACAGTCCCACCAACAGTGCAAAAGTGTTCCTATTTCTCCACATCCTCTCCAGCACCTGTTGTTTCCTGACTTTTTAATGATCACCATTCTAACTGGTGTGAGATGGTATCTCATTGTGGTTTTGATTTGCATTTCTCTGACGGCCAGTGATGATGGGCATTTTTTCATGTGTCTTTTGGCTGCATAAATGTCTTCTTTTGAGAAGTGTCTGTTTATATCCTTTGCCCACTTGTTGATGGGGTTGTTTGTTTTTTTCTTGTAAATTTGTTTGAGTTCATTGTAGAGTCTGGATATTAGCCCTTTGTCAGATGAGTAGATTGCAAAAATTTTCTCCCATTCCGTAGGTTGCCTGTTCACTCTGATGGTAGTTTCTTTTGCTGTGCAGAAGCTGTTTAGTTTAATTAGATCCCATTTGTCAATTTTGGCTTTTGTTGCCATTGCTTTTGGTGTTTTAGACATGAAGTCCTTGCCCATGCCTATGTCCTAAATGGTATTGCCTAGGTTTTCTTCTAGGGTTTTTATGGTTTTAGGTCTAACATGTAAGTCTTTAATCCATCTTGAATTAATTTTTGTATATAAGGTAGTTCTTACTACTTTGCCATGACCTCTGACTGATGTACCCAGAATAGGCTGCTTCTTTTTGGTAGTACTACCAGGTAGAGTGGTTCTCCTTTGATATGGAAAAATCAAGAAATTCAGATTTTATTTCTTTTACTCTAGAATCAATGTACATGGAAAGCAGCAGTCCCAATCTGAGTCTATGCTGCATGTACTGCTGGTGCTCAGAAACTGCTCAAACTGCTCAATTTGCTCTTACTAAGCACCCACATCTATAGGAAACCCATCGGGAGGGAACTCAGTCTAAGAGAGCTGTTAGGATTATCAACTGTCCTGATTTGCCTGGGACTGCCCAGATTGTAGCACTAAGTTTCTCATTCTTGGGATCTTACCTCAGTCCAGGAGACTGGAGAAAGTTGATCATCACTTTGGGTACAACCTGCTTGATGCAGAACAAAGCCTCAATGTGGTCTGAGTATATCGAGGTGTTTCTCACTCAGCTTTAGCATCTCCTGGCCCAGCCACCTCACTCTCTCCCCAACCCATAGAGTCAGAATCTATTTGGGAACAAGAAAAACAATGAAGAAAAATTAAGTGCACTGTTTCATTGTCAAGGTACAAGCAGCACCATTTAGGGGTTCTCTGGAAGTGTAACATTAGAAAGAGCGAAAGAATTCTGCCGTATATTGTCGGAGGGCAGGGAATGGTGTCGGGACCAGAGACTGCAGAACCACAGCAGCAATGCCCACAAGGGCTGCGGCACCTCTCAACAGAGCAACATCCATCTAAGAGGGAGTGGTGCCCAGCAGACAGTGCCTGCCCAGTGAAGGTGGCAGTGCCCAGCAGCAGGCAGATGGCGTAAGAGGAGACACAAACCCTGACTCACAAGAAACTGCCTACTGAGGCTTTGCAGGCACTTGGAACTCTGCATTAATATGTTTCAAGCAAGAACCAATAAGTTTATTTAAAAAAAACTATTTTAGTTCACTTCTAGTTATAAATACCATGCAATGAAATATAGAGCAAGAAAAGGAGGAGGAGAAATTGCCTCTTAAGTACAAAGTTATGTTATCATTTTTCAGCTCAGAGTGATGAAATCCTGGTTTCAGCCAGTTGTTTTGTTTAATCCTTGGGTGGGTTATGTAACGCCTCAGGCTTTTTCACAGTTTTGACCATGTCTGCCCAAGGTTACTTTTCAGTAATAAGATCAAATCTTACAGCATAAAGCCCAGAGGAGCCTCAAAGTTTCAGTCTCCTTGCCCTAAGGCAGATTCTATATTATTACTATTATTGTTGTTATTATTGATATTTAACAGATCATTATTTTATAAGCAAATTGGGCCAAAAAAAGCTTGGTGAAGTCATTTGCTCAAAGTCACCCAGCTAGGGTTTGGAGGAGAGATTGAAATGTAGGATTGGGTGATAGAGGTGGTTGCTGTTTCTCAGTAAAGGTGGTTGCCTTTACTCATTAAATCCTGGCTATTAAAACACTTCACTCACACTCCTGTATCTTATGGGAGCAGATGTTTCTAGCATGCTCTTAAGTTGCTCAAGCCTGATCCTTCTCTGTTTCCCAGGGTGAAAAGCCTGTAGCCCAATTCTCACTGTCAATCCCTCCCTTGCTCCCTTCCTATGTCCAGAATAAAAGTAGTCTGATGTACTTAATTTGTACTTAACTTTTGTTTTGGAGGGCTTCAACCATTTAGAAAAAGAATCCCAGGACAAAGCAATGGAGAATTTATGAACACATGCTGTGACAGAGCACAATCCTAAACACACATTTGCTCTTACTAAGCCACTAACTTTGCAACCTTAGGAAAATCACTTAACGCTCTGATCCTCTCTCTCCCTACTGTAAAATAATGGCCCCTAAGAAGTAGAGAAATATAATAAAGGTAAAGATGGATGCCTGGAGAAAAGGAAGAAAAGGAGGAATAGAGGGAAGGAGGAGGGATAGAAGGAAGAGACAGAAGAAAGAAAGAAAAGTGGTTGAAATTAGGAAATCCAAGAAGATCCATTTCAACCAATACGAAGAATGACAGTTTCTTGGTGGTGTGGCAAGCCAGGTTTCACTAACGCAGGCCTCCATCACAACTGTTTCAGTACTGAGTGGTTAAGTTAAATATTAAAAGCTAAAAAAGCCAGTGCCCTTATACAAAGCATGGAATGTAACAAAAGCCATGAAGAGTTTTGCCTAGGCTTTCCCTGGGCCTTAAAGCATGACAAAATAATGAAGGAATTCTTAACAGGACCAATTTAAAATTAAACAAGTTTATTGGGGGTCTGAAGAAACTCACCAGGCCTCCACAAACAAGTTTATTGGAGGTTTGAAGGAAGTCCCCAAACCTCTGTGATTTAGCAGGAGGCAAGATAAGGGTATTCACCCCAGAACCTAGACCCATTGAGATTAAGTCAACTTACTGAGGCTCCACAAGAAGGTCTTCAGGACTCAGACCTTACTTATAGATTAAAAGAAGTTAATCCCTTCTGTCTTTAAATGAATGCACACTTACACCTAGATATATAGCTTAGAAACTATATAAGCTCTGAAAAACTTTGCAATTTTGAGTTGGTCTGGTGATAATTTCCAGGCCTCCCTGTAAGCGGTTACAAAAATAAAAACTCTCTTCCTCCCCAGTTCATCTGCATCTCATTGGGTGGTGAGAAATAGCAGCCCAATCCTCAGTTTGGTCAGGGAACATCAGGAATGGGAGAGAAAACACAGCTTCTTTAAATCCAGGGTTCTTATGTCCTAGGTCAGAAAGCTCAGGCCCAGAGGGGCCATGTAAATTGTCCCAGGCTCACACAGTGGCTCTCCACAGAAGGACAGCTGAGAACCAGCCCCTTCTCCAGGCTCCCAGCCCAGCATGATTTCTACTGCACAGCTCCTCCTTCTCCCACTGAAGACTTGGTGTTAGAACTAATTTTGAGCAATATGCAATACAAATAATATTTCCTCAAAAAGTAGTCCTTTCTGCTAGGCTAGGAATTTGTACTTAGGGAATGTATTGCCATAAAAAATTTTGACCTATAATACACAAACTTTAAATAGCCAGTTGGTGTTTTTTCCTATTTGAAAAAAGAAACAACAGAAAGGAAGGGAGGAAGGAAGGGAGAGAAGGAGGGAGGGAGGAAAGAAGAAAAGAAAGAAAAAAAGGAAGGAAGGAAGGAAGGAAGTCAGGGAGGGAGGGAAAAAGGGAAGATGAAAGCCCTAACACTTAAATGATTAATGATTATATTCACCACCTTTTCAGCTGCAAAAAATGGGCCAGGGGGCAAGGCCTGCAGGATCCAATGACTTACAGAAAATAGATGTTGACTATTGTAGTGATTGAAGAGTCTCACTTCAGCTCAGAGTATGAGGAGCAGAGGAGAAACATAAAGGAGCAGAGCCATAGACCAGAATTGCAAAATTCATTAAGCAATGAGAAAACACTGTTCTTCATGGTTAAAAAAGACAGAGTTGGAACTTCATGCCTGGGATTGACTTGACTCAAAGGTAATCTTTCAGTTGTCTAGGAATGCAATGAAGGTGGCCTGTATTGGTTAAAAATAAAGTAACAGTGAACAATATCTGTATTAGTCCATTCTCACACTGCTGTAAAGAACTATCTGAGACTGGGTAATTTACGAAGAAAAGAGGTTGAATTGACACAGAGTTCTGAGGACTGTTCAGGAGGTGAGGAGGCCTCAGGAAACTCACAAACTGGTGGAAGCGTGAAGAGAAAGCAAGCACCTTCTTCACATGGCATAGTGGACTGTGTGGTGGGGGAGGGAGAGAGACAGAGAGACAGAGAGAGAGAAAGCATTAAGGTGGAAGTGCTACATACTTTTGTGTTTTTTTGTTTTGTTTTGTTTTGTTTTTGAGACGGAGTCTCGCTCTGTCGCCCAGGCTGGAGTGCAGTTGCGCCATCTCTGCTTACTGCAAGCTCCGCCACGAGGGTTCACGCCATTCTCCTGCCTCAGCCTCTCGAGTAGCTGGGACTACAGGCGCCCGCCACCATGCCGGGCTAATTTTTTGTATTTTTAGTAGAGACTGGGTTTCACCATGTTAGCCAGGATGGTCTCTATCTCCTGACCTCGTGATGCGCCTGCCTCAGCCTCCCAAAGTGCTGGGATTACAGGCGTGAGCCACCGCGCCCGGCCGGAAGTGCTACGTACTTTTAAACAACCAGATCTTGTGAGAACTCACTCACTATCATGAGACCAGCAAGGGGGAAATCTGCCTTCATAATCCAATCACCTCCCACCAGGTCCCTCTCCGAACACTGGGAATTATAATTTGACATGAGATTTGGGTGGGGGACACAGAGCCAAATCATATCAATATCTAAAACCTTATGTAGTGCAGCAAAGTAATTTATGTCCCAGATTTTTAGAATGATCCCTTAGTGTCTTGGTATTTATGTGAAAAATTTTTTGTTTTTGTTTTTGTTTTTTTTAATCAGAACTTCTTATAGGACTATTTCCTGCAATACTTACTAATGGGAAGTATTTTCATTGAGCATTCATGAACTTTTTTGCACAAAATAGAAGATCAAGAAATGTTAATTCAATTTAGTTTGACAGAATAAAGGGTACAATTACATAGTTCTCAACCCCCTGAATATGAAGAGATTAGAAATAATAGCCTCTTAAAAGTCAAATAATGTGTCCATAATGAAACCAGAAAAATTACTTGCCTACTAGCCTTTAAATAACTCTCAAGAGTTACATAATATTTTTCAACTTAAAAAAATTAGAAAGCATAATGAGTAAAGCATCTGTCAGATTTCTTATGTCCCAGCTGATACCTCAATCTTCCAAGGGGCTAGTTTCTCTTTCCTATATAATTCTTTACTCATAATTCTATCTTTTGTCTTTCTTTGAAAGATGTTTTTTTTTTCTGATACAATCCCACCATGGTTAACAGATGCCACTGTGTACACAAACATCTCAGTCCTCAAAGTTATAGGAAGATCAGTATTCTGTCTTCTTGAGAAATGCTTTCCCCCCAGCCCAACTGTATATTTCTGTTGTCATGCAAAACCCAGTCTAATCAACCTAAGACAAACATATGGAAAAATACTTCATAGATTTCCAGATGAATTCTTGCATTTTATGTGGAATCAATCTATGCAACAAATATAAGTGTTGATATTTTTATAAAGACTATGTTCACCATGAACTACAGAGAAAAAGGAGTTCTAGAAATGCATGAATCCATGCATTCATATCCAGGAATTATTTCCACATTTAGCAACTACTTCTCCCATACAAAGATTTTACCAAATCATTGTCTGAAATTGTCTCTTTTTGTTCTACAAAGAAAAGTGGATTCCCACCTTAAAGTTGCTTGGTGGGAATTTGCCTCAATTCAGTTCCTATTCTCCATTTCCTTTAATATTCTCCTCACCTCTCTAACAGGACACTGGAAAAGGAAAACAATACTGTTTGGGCCAATAGCATTGAAAAAAAGAGTTGTAAAATGATTACTTAATATGGACAGTTCAAGTGAAAGAAGTGGAGACTCTTGCATTTTTGAACTGCTTTTCATTTCTCATTTTACATGACCTACTTCAATCAGCTTCGACCTTTGAAATTTTGTTCCCTAACACAGCTAAAATAAGGTCTTTTCCTTTTTCTCTCTCCTTCTCTGCAGCCCTGTTAGATAAAGTCTCACTTTGAGTTGCTGTCCAAGAAGTTCTTAGTTAATTGCATGTAATTATGCTGCATCCTACTTTCAAATGCTAGAGCAATTTCTTGTATCCTTGTAATACAATATGACTAAAAGCTCCAATAGTTGTAGCGTCCCAGTGAGTGGCTCCCCTCCCTTCTGAGGGTTTTATAATGCCAGAGGACTTTGCTGAGTGGCAGTGATCTTTAAATATAAGGCAAGACATTGAGATAAATTAGTAATAGCAGCTACTGACAGTGTTCCTTTGGGTCCTGCTCAGCTCTTTGCCAAGGGGCCACATCACTAAGCCAGTGACACTCCTCCTTCAGACGTTAAAGATAAATAAATGATCAGGTCAGTCAGCTGGCAGCTGGCATGTTCATCCTATCTGGTAGGAAGATTTTTATTGTAATGCAAACTTCAAAATTAAAAAAACAAAATGTCATCTGGGGCCAGAGTCGATTTTTTGGAATTTCTTGTGTTCATAGTGTTGTACTGCCTTTAGAGTAGTCTACTTTTATTTTAAGAGGTATAGTGCCTTCTAGCGGACTGGAAATTCTCTTCAGCTAGTTCAAACCTTACATAGCTGGAGACTCGAGCGTATCCTGATACTCATCACGCTAAGCAAAGCAATCTCAGGTCATTTAGAAGAATTTTGATTTGTATCTGTATTTTTGGCTGAGAGGCAAAGGGAAATCTATTGATGTTTGAGCACTTTAATTTTTTTAAAAACCTAAGCAAGAACTTAATAATCAAAAATCATTCTGTCTCGCTTGTAGAATCCTGAGTTCAGGAAAGAGACATTATATCATACTCATCCCAAAAACTCAGTAGTTTTTTGCTGAGACATTGTCATCCCTTTGGAAGTCAGGATTGCCAGTTCAGCGCTTGGGAAGTCATTTAATTTCTCCAGGTAAGTTCCTCTAGCCTGCAATTAGAGGACACTGACAGTAGGTGGAGATTTTTTTTTTTTTTTTTTTTTTTTTGTGTGTGTGGAAACAGAGTCTCGCTCTGTCACCCAGGCTGGAGTGCAGTGACGCGATCTTGGCTCACTGCAACCTCCGCCTTCCGGTTTCAAGCAATTCTCTTGCCTCAGCCTCCCGGGTAGCTGGGATTACAGGTGCCCACCACCACACCCGGCTAATTTTTATATTTTTAGTAGAGACAGGATTTCACCATCTTGGCCAGGCTGGTCTGGAACTCCTGACCTCGTGATCCACCCGCCTCAGGCTCCCTAAGTGCTGGGGTTACAGGCGTGAGCCACTGCACCCGGCCAAAATCCTCCCTTTCAATTGGAGTCCCTCCTCCAAATTCCTCCTATGTAGACATTCTGGAGCCTCTTACAAAACATCTGCATTTTCTGTTGATTGGTATTTTATTAATAGAGATGCTCCCTAGCATTAGATAAAATATTTTTCCTCACAGAGTCTTATTTTGCTAATTTGTAAAACAGGAATAATTCATTCAGGTGTTCAACTAATTAATGGAGTACCACCACATACCAGGTACCAGGCAAGACACTGAGGAATGAAAGCCAAGTCACCTGCAGTAAGAGCTTTCCTAGGAACTCACAATTGGGGATGACAATACCAGCCAGCCTTATAGAAGTGTCTTTAAAACTAAATAGAGAAAACTGTGTGAACAATGTTACACACTCAGCCCACAGTAGCAGCTTTTAAACAACAAACAAGTATTTTGTTTTACTTTTCGAAAACCAAATCTCTTTCAGAAGAACCTGTTTCACTGGTGTATACACCACAAACTCAGTGTTTTTTCAAAAAGATATTTGAAATGGTTTTAACCAAAACTGTAACATAAATTTCAAATCTCCAAACCCTGGCCACACATTTCTAAAACGTCTGCCTCAGTGTTTTAAGATTCAAACACCCCTACAAAAGACCAGTGACTCTTCCAAAACCTAGAAAACAAAATTCTGAAATGAAGAAAGTGAAAAAATATATATATTCTAGAGGTATTTATTTCTAAAGGCAAGTCAGCATCTACACAGATCAGTACTGACAACTGGCTTTCAAAGACTCTGAGAATGTTCTATGTTATTATTGTTTCCCTTCTGGCCCATTGTTATAGGGCCATTAGACAAATCAGGCTTCTGCCACATTGTCATGAGCCATTGGAGAAATCAGGCCATTGGAGAAATCAGACTCATTGGCTCCAAGTTATCTGGAACAATCACAGGCCTGGTATGGGGCTGAAGTACAGGTGAAGAAGGGAAGAACAAGGTTCCTTCTCCTCTTTGCAGACTTCCTGGGGCTTGGCAGTCAGTTGTGTGACATTGAGTCAACTATTTAACTTTCTAATCATCACTTTCCCCATCTCTGATGTGAGAGCAGTCATTGTATGTTCCTCATGGCATTGACAGGAGGACAGAGTGGGACTCAACACCTATCTGCCATACATCTGCTTATTTAGGGCTCTCATAAAGACCTCACAGGCATATTTGTCTTCTTTGCAGGGATGTTCCCTATAATAGTCCCCTAGCAACAACAACAACATCACCATCACCATCACTGTCATTTACATGCTGCATAATGGAGATTCACTGAGCATCTTCTGAGCAGAGAGGAGACCCAAGCAAAAAAAGAAAGAGAACTAAGCCTGAGATTTTCTGAAGCTCGTTAAAAAGTACAATAAGAAAACAACAGAAGTGATCATTAGTAGGGCATTTATTATGTGATAGTCAAGGAACTAAACACTTTTTATCCACTGTGTCTTCTTCAGTTCTCCCACCAGCCATCCTATGAGGAAGATGCTATTACTACCTCACATTTTAGAAATCAGATAACTAAGGATTAGAAAATAAAATTACTTGTTTAATGTCACACTGCTAGAAGTGGCAGAGCTCTCAGTGCCAAGCCTGCAACCTCCACAAAGAGGAGAAGAAATAGTGTACCTCTTTCATTCACCCAAATCCCAGCCCTCAGGTGTAAGAGAGGCCAGAAAACTTGCCAAGTCTGATAACTCAAGGAAGTCTCATTTTCTGATTTTTTGTAATGTAGAGTCTACGCTTCTTTCCTTTCCCTCACAAAGCATCCTCACCATCTACTCAGAAGGTAAAGACAGTTAACTACTAAGCAAAACAGAAGTCAGGTAAATAAATTTTTAAAGATGATATAGCCTTATTTTTAGAAAGTATTTTTCTTGGGGTTAATGGGCACAATCTTGGTGTGGGAAAAAAGCCACATAATTAAAAGATTCCCTTGCCTCTTTATTTTTTTTTTCTTTTTTCATTGTATCAAAGACAGTAGATACAAAAGAAAGACACTTAGAAGGAGCCAGCTGTGTGTCTGCCATCAGCCTGAAAGCTGGGATTGTAGAGCCCAAGTTGCAGTCAGAGTACGGCGTGTGATTAAGGGCATGTCCTGCCTCTTTGATGTGAGTCCAAGGCAGAGGAGTTCCACCAGAGAAAAAGGTGGGATCTCAGGGGCTTGCCTTGAATAGGCAACAAAATCAGATGAATAGCTGAAAGTAGCTAACTTTGGCAGAAGACATGGTACAAAAAGGCCTTCATCACAGCATGGCAAAATGCACCACATAGAAGGCCTACCTCTTTATAAAGACACAAGCTCAGCTGATATGCATGATTCTGGCAACTGACGCAGAAAGAATGTTTGTCCTTAAGCTGAAATTTGAAACAAATGTTCACTCTTTTCTCCAAGGCACACTCAGGAAAGATACTGTGATCTTTCTTTCCATGTATAAGGAAAAGGAAGCATACAAACAGAATGATGTTTGTCCCAAGCCCACATAACAGTCAGTATCAGGAAGACAATAAAAATGTATGTGCCTCTGGCTCCCAGAATACTGGAATATTTGGAAAATAACAAGGTGAAGCTTGCCACCTATTTCCTTTCTGTGAGTCAAAAATAGAAAATGCAAAATTATGACATAGACTCCATTCTAATAATACAAACACCAACTCTATATTTTATGCTTATATAAAAATTAAACATTAAATTTAAATATTTAAATTCCCTCTATGGATTGCCATGTGAATAATATATTTAAAGGTGCTAATGCATGATATAAGCATAATAATTACCTAATAATTAATATCACAAATTCTTGTTTATTTTATGATCAGATCCTTCTAGTGGCCATTTTGGCTATTGTGTGAATATCTTTAATATAACAAATAGTTTTAATAAGCCATTTATTGTCATATAATTACTCATAATAAAGAATCACTGAGTATTTAACTATGTATCAGAAAATGTAATGAATACAAATCTACCCTCACTTGGCCCTGAAATTTCTTGAAATCGAAATGTCTTCAAAGTTACTCTTAAATTGTACAATAGAAGAATCTAAAAATTTTACAATTTCTATGGAGCTCAAAATGGCTAGTCACTGATTTTCAAAGGTGATGTGGCTTGACTTTGAGATGAGAAAGAATCCCACAGTCATAGCCATTAGAGAGAGTGAAGAACCTAAAGCACTCTTTAAAGGTTTAGAATTTTGACTGTAGCAACTGGTAGCCTCAAGCATTACAAAGGGAGATCAAGTGGCAGTGTCTTCAACTAACAAAACACAGAAGAGGAGAAGTCCAGCATTTTAAGAATTATCTAAGAGCTGATTTAATCCTAAAGGAAAACACATGTCCTCTCTTTGGCTCGAAATCAATATACTTGTCATATCTTTGTGATCCCTGATGACAACCAAGAAGTTCCAAAGGATGATTCCACACAATCATGAAGTCAATGCATCGAAAAGGCACTTTACTTCTTAGGCACTGAGTCTACTCAAAGACATCGTGAAGTTAAAAAAAAAAAGGCTGAAAGATCATAGAAATAGAAAATAGAATGGTTATCTCCAGAGGTTGGGGAGAGGGAGAAATGGGGAGTTTAAGGGATATAGATTTTTCATTTTGCAAGATGAAAAAGTTCTGGAGTTTGTTAATTGCATGACAATGTGAATATATTTAACATTATTGAACTGTACACTTAAAAATGTTACAATGGTAAATTTTATGTTCTATGTATTATGAATCTTTTTAACTGGCTAAATGAGAAAGTCTTAATTCAGTGTGAAGTTCAGGAACTACATTCAAAAGTTTGTTTATATCTTTTTCAGAAAAGGTTTAGAGATGCTCAATTGGGCAAAAGTTTTGAGTATTTTTCTAGAAACAAATTCTATAAGCTTGCGGGCAAATGATATATTTGTTATAATACCTTGAACCTTCATGCTATTGAGTATATTATGCTAGAATAACACAAGATCTGTCTTTCATTTTGTGGACCAGAACATTCGTAAACATTTTCCTGCTAACCAATTTCTCCTCTATCATTCTTATATCCTCCAGACAAAGTCACCTGGCCTAGAGAATTACCCATAAATCTTTTTTAAGATTGCATCTCCTTTTACAATGCAACTCTGTGTAAAATTTCTCATCTTTACCTTCATAACTCCTCTGTGACAGGAAGACAGAGGATGAATTGTTTTAAGCTCTCTATACATATTAATTTATTCTCATAAGAAGCCTATGAAATAGATACTAGTAAAGGTGATTAAAACTGAGGCACATTGGAGTTAAAAAAAACTTACTAAAGTCTTTCAGTTAGAAAGATGTGGCACCAGAATTCAAACCCGCAAGTCTGACCCACATATACTGTATGCTTGTTACACTATACCGCTGCTGATGAAAGTAAATGGGAAACCTACGCAGAAAATAATTTCAGAGACGTCACGATTATACTAGTCCATACTTTTCAGAAAATAAAACAGAAAATGAAAAGCAACCTTAACTTCTGGTAGTGATTAAAAATGGAACTGATGAAGCTCTCATCCTAAAAGCAGGAACGTCATCTCTTAAATTCTCTTGCTGCTTTCATGTGCTTACATATTATCTCACACCATAGTTTAATTTCAGGAATCTTTTAAATCTATGTATCCATTTTGTGGGGGTTAACTTAGACAAGATAATATGAACCATAAGTATATATAAATGTATGCACATAAACCTCCATGCTCCACAATACACCAAAAGCAACAAAATAAATGGTAACACCATTGTCAAATCCCCCCACACCCATGTAGTTAAACTCCCACTTATCCCTTGCAATACTTTATGATTATATGACATCCGGCCATCTGATATATGATCGGGGTAAGCATTCCAGTGTCAATTTGGATACTAAATAGGAAAAAAACTAATTTCTTTTTAATTTGTTCAATATATAACATATGCTGAATGCCATAAAAAATGATACAAAACAACACAAAATCAAAATGCACAGTAATGCTGAATAAAATATAATTGGCACCAATTCAAATGCAGAGTGAGCTTGAAAGAAAATAAGAAAATTTCAGGAGCAAAAGGGAAGGGAATGCTGGAAACCAGGAATGGCAGCTACAGCTGACTTGGGTGTATTTGCCAGTCTTGGTAAAACAAGAGCCTTGCCTTCTGACAGCCACACAGGAGCTAGGAGACATGGTAGGAGTTGAAACCAAGGCTCCTGTAAAAAGCCCAAGTGGTATAAAGCCTGCAAACTCAGTGGTACAATACAATCCAACAAATAATTTAAAATCCGCCTGTTGAAAATGAAGGTGTCTGTCTTAGTCTGGGTTCAGGAAGGAAAAGAAGATTCCCCTAGGCATTCTTAATCCCATGCCCACCCTTGCATGCGTTTAGAATTTAAATTGCTACAGCCAAAGTGGTTGAAACAAAAACCAAAAACAAACACAAAACAGACATGGTATTAACTTAAAATACTCTCAGACTACTAGTCCCCCAGAGTGCCACTTACAAGTAAACCCAAGTCAACTATGGAGAGAAATGTCATTAATCCAGGCTCAAAAGATTCCCAAAGATAAAGCACCACAAAACATGGGTTCAAAATCCAAAAGTATAAAATTACTCAAGCTATTAAGAGTGACAACCAACAGAAACAACCGCAAACAGAATTAGATCCCCAGGAATTATCATATATGTAATACAAACAAATAGTAAAAATATTTAAATAAATTTAAGTGGAATAAACAATATGAGCAAGGAAAAGTAACCATCAAAAGTTTCTAGGAAAAAACTAAAGAAGCACTAAGAAGAAATTCAGTGAGTGGGTTAAACCACAGAATACACACAGCTAAGATGAGCATTATTGAGCTAAAAGTTACACCTGAAGAAATTACCTATCATGCAGCATAGCAAGACAAGCTGAGAAAATATATGAGAGAGATTAAGAAACTCAGAATTGAACTAGGCAACACCACGCACAGCATATTTTTGGGAATGGATAAGACTGATTATTTAGTCTTGTTTCAAGGTTACCTTAATATCAGTTTTCTCCTGAAGCAGTAAATAAAGAAATAAAACTAACGTGGTAAAAGTGAAATGAAGATTATTCCCATTGCTGCCCCTTTTGCAACATTCAGAAGCACATCCAGGATGTTTTGCTCCTGAAAGTAATGCGGCATGAGACATCCTGGTTACAGAGCCTAGACTTGATCTTTAAAGATCAAACTATTGGCCAGGAACAGTGGCTCATACCTGTAATCCCAGCACTTTGAGAGGCTGAAGCAGGTAGATTGCTTGAGCCCAGGAGTTCAAGACCAGCCTGGGAAACATGGCAAAACAATGTCTCTACAAAAAAAATACAGATTAGCAGGGCATGGTGGTGTATGCCTATAGTCCCACCTACTCAGGAGGCTGAGGTCAGAGGATCACTTGAGTCCAGGAGGCAGAGGTTGCAGTGAGCTGAGATCACACTACTACACTCCAGCCTGGGCAATAGAGTAAGACTTTATCTCAAAAAACAAACAAACAAAAACTATTATCAAGTAACTGAAGTGTTCCAGAACAAACCTCAAGAATAGTTGATGAGGATATAAATATGCAGGACTCAACAAGGTAATATTCAAAATGCCCAGCATCATATTAAAAATTTACTAGACATACAAAAAAGCAGAAAAATATGATCCATAATAAGAAAAACATCACTCCATCAAAACCAACACAGGAGAGAAACAGATAGAATTATGAGTACATTGAAAGTTATATTCACATGTTCAACAAGTTAGGAGAAAAAATAAACATATTAAATACATGAAACAAACAAAAAATACCTAAATCAAACTTTCAGAGAAGAAAATTACAATGGTGGAGATTTAAATATACAATGGATGATATTAACAGCAAATTAGACATTGCAGAAGGAAAGATTAGTGAATTAGAAAATATAGCAATTGAAACTATCCAAAATAAAACATAAAGAGAAAAAAAGACTGAGAAAAAATAAAGAAAGCATTTGTGAGTTTTGAAACAGCTTTAAGCAGTATGTGCATATACATATAGTCTCTCAAGTGTATATACGTATGTGTGTGTGTATATATATGAATAAATATATATGTATATATATTTCTCTCAGGAGAAAGAGAGACATCTTAAAGAAGGCAAGTTGCATAGGAAAACAACAGAAAAAATCATGGCTGCATATTTCCAAAATTTGATAAAAATCATAAATACAAAGACTCAATAAACTCAAAGAATGTCAAGAACAAGAAACATCAATAAAACTCAGCAAAACACACTATAATGAAATCGCTTTGAACCAATAATAAAAAACTTAAAAGCATCCAGGAACTAAAACACATTACATACAGAGGAAAAAATGATAAAGATGATGGCAGACATCAACAACAGTGCAAGTGAAAAGACAGTAGGTTAATCTTTTTAAAGTATTGAATGATTTTTTTAAAAACTGTCAATCTACAATTCTTAACTCAGTGAAAATATACTTTGAAAAAATGGCAAAATAATAGCTTTTTCAGAAGTACCAAAGCTCAAAAAAAATCATCACACATCTGCACTAGGAGAAATGTTAAAGGAAGTTTTCAAAGCAGAAGGGAAATTTTTTCTGAGTGGAAAATCTATTTTTATGTGTTTATAACAGAAGGTAAATGGTTATCAAGTGGAAATCTTGATCTATACAAAGAAATGAAAAGCACCATAAGTGGTAACTACATTGTTAAATATAAAAGCTTTTAAGAAAATTATTTAAATCTCTTTAAAAGAAAATCAGCTGTTTCAAGCAAAAATAAAAACACTATATTTTCAGGGTTTATTACATGTAGAGATGTAAAAATGGATAATGACAATAGCATAAAGTCTGGGAGGGGACAAATGAAATGATTCTGTTGTAAGATTCATATACTATACATAAAGTACAGGAATAACGTTTGAAGATCAACTGTGATAAGTTACAGATAAATACAACTCACTGAGAAAAATGGAAAATGAAAATCACACACAAAAATAAAAACACAATAAATACTTCAATAAATATATTTTTATTTTTATTTATTTATTTTTGAGACAGAGTCTCACTATGTTGTCCAGGCTGGAGTGCAGTGGCATGATCCCAGCTCACTGTAACCTCTGCCTCCTGGGTTCAAGTGATTTTCCTGCCTCAGCCTCCCAAGTAGCTGGGATTACAGGCATGCACCATCACACCCGGATAATTTTTGTATTTTTAGTAGAGATGGGATTTCCCTGTATTGGCCAGACTGGTCTTGAACTCCTGAACTCAGGTGATCTACCCACCTTGGCCTCCCAAAGTGTTGGGATTACAAGTGTGAGCCACTGTGGCTGGCCAGTTCTATAAATTTAAAGCAACTTCTGAAATAACAAAACACAGTTATAGTTATGAAGCCAACAAAATAGATAAAATAGATGGAAAAAATAATATTAAAATAATCCTAGAGAAGGCAGAAAAAGAGGGAAAAGGGAATAAACACCTGGGTAAAATAGAAAACAAATATGATAATAGTAGATGTAAAATTAACCATATCAATTATTACATTAAATGTAAATGTCTAATTACCTCAAATAAAAGGTAAAGATTTTTATATTTGATTTTTAAAAAGCAAGGCCCAGTTATATGCTGCCTTCAAGAAGCGTACTTAAAATATGACAACACAGATAGGTTAAAAGCAGAAGCATAGAAAAAATGCAACTTGCCAACACTCAAAAATAAAGCTGTATGCATTTACTGTGATGTGATTATTACACATTTGTATACCTGTATAAAAATATCTCATATGCCTCGTAAATATATCTACCTACTATGTACCCAAAAAATTTAAAATAAAAAAAATTTTAAACAAAAAAGAAAAGCTGCAATGGCTTTGTTTTATTTTATTTTTATTTTATTTTTAAATTATACTTTAAGTTCTAGGGTGCATGTGCCCAACGTGCAGGTTTGTTACATATGTATACATGTGCCATGTTGGTGTGCTGCACCCATTGACTCGACATTTACATAAGGTATGTCTCCTAATGCTATCCCTCCCCCAGCCCACCACCAGATGATAGGCCCCAGTGTGTGATGTTCCCTACCCTGTGTCCAAGTGTACTCATTGTTCAATTCCCACCTATGAGTGAGAACATGTGGTGCTTGGTTTTCTGTCCTTCCAACAGTTTGGTCAGAATGGTGGTTTCCAGCTGCATCCATGTCCCTACAAAGGACATGAACTCATCTTTTTATGGCTGCATAGAATTCCATGGTGTATATGTGCCACATTTTCTTAATCCAGTCTATCATTGATGGACATTTGGGTTGGTTCCAAGTCTTTCCTATTGTGAATAGTGCCACAATAAACATACCTGTGCATGTGTCTTTATAGCAGCATGATTTATATTCCTTTGGGTATATACACAGTAATGGGATGGCTGGGTCATATGGTAATTCTAGTTCTAAATCCTTGAGGAATCACCACAGTGTTTTCCACAATGGTTGAACCAGTTTACAGTCCCATCAACAGTGTAAAACCATTCCTATTTCTCCAAATTCTCTCCAGCACCTGTTGTTTCCTGAATTTTTAATCATCACCATGCTAACAAGTGTGAGATGGTATCTCATTGTGGTTTTGATATGCATTCGTCTGATAGCCAGTGACGATGAGTATTTTTTCATGTGTCTGTTGGCTGCATAAATGTCTTCTTTTGAGAAGTGTCTGTTCATATCCTTTACTCACTTTTCGATGGGGTTGTTTGATTTTTTCTTGTAAATTTGTTTAAGTTCTTTGTAGATTCTGGATGGTAGAATCTACACCTTTGTAGATTCTGGGTTGTAGAATCTACCCTTTGTCAGATGAGTAGATTGTAAAAATTTTCTCCCATTCTGTAGGTTGTCTGTTCACTCTGATAGTAGTTTCTTTTGCTGTGCAGAAGCTCTTTAGTTTAATTAAATCCCATTTGTCAATTTTGGCTTTTGTTGCCATTGCTTTTGGTGTTCTAGTCATGAAGTCCTTGCCCATGCCTATGTCCTGAATGGTATTGTCTAGGTTTTCTTCTCAGGTTTTTATGGTTTTAGGTCTAACATTTAAGTTTTTAATCCATCTTGAATTAATCTTTGTATAAGGTGTAAGGAAGGGATGTAGTTTCAGCTTTCTACATATGGCTAGCCAGTTTTCCCAACACCATTTGTTAAATAGGGAATCCTTTCCCCATTTCTTGTTTTTGTCATGTTTGTCAAAGATCAGAAGGTTGTACATGTGTGGTATTATTTCTGAGGGCTCTGTTCTGTTCCATTGGTCTATATTTCTCTTTTGGTACCAGTACCATGCTGTTTTGGTTACTGTAGCCTTGTAGTATAGTTTGAAGTCAGGTAGCATGATGCCATCAGCTTTGTTCTTTTTGCTTAGGATTGTCTTGGCAATGCAGGCTCTTTTTTGGTTGCATATGCAGTTGAAAGTAGTTTTTTCCAATTCTGTGAAGAAAATCATCGGTAGCTTGATGGGGATGGTGTTGAATCTATAAATTACCTTGGGTAGTATGGCCATTTTCACGATATTGATTCTTCCTATCCATGAGCATGAAATATTCTTCCATTTGTTTGTGTCCTCTATTTCATTGAGCAGTGGTTTGTAGTTCTTCTTGAAGAGGTCCTTCACATCCCTTGTAAGTTGGATTCCTAGGTATTTGCTTCTCTTTAGAGCAATTGTGAATGGGAGTTCACTCATGATTTGGCTCTCTGTTTGTCTGTTATTGGTGTATACGAATGCTTGTGATTTTTGCACATTGATTTTGTATCCTGAGACTTCGCCAAAGTTGCTTATCAGCTTAAGGAGATTTTGGGTTGAGACGACGGGGTTTTCTAAATATACAATCATGTCCTCTGCAAACAGGGACAATTTGACTTCCTTTTTTCCTAATTGAATACCATTTATTTCTTTCTCCTGCCTGATTGCCCTGGCCAGAACTTCCAACACTAGGTTGAATAGGAGTGGTGAGAGAGGGCATCCCTGTCTTATGCCAGTTTTCAAAGGGAATGCTTCCAGTTTTTGCCCATTCAGTATGATATTGGCTGTGGGTTTGTCATAAATAGGTCTTATTATTTTAAGATACGTCCCATCAATACCTAGTTCATTGAGAGTTTTTAGCATGAAGGGCTGTTGAATTTTGAAAAAGGCCTTTCCTACATCTATTGAGATAATCATGTGGTTTTTGTCTTTGGTTCTGTTGATATGATGGATTATGTTTATTGATTTGAGTATGTTAAACCAGCCTTGTATCCCAGGGATGAAGTCAACTTGATCATGGTGGATAAGCTTTTGATGTGCTGCTGGATTCGGTTTGCCAGTATTTTATTGAGGATTTTTGCATTGATGTTCATCAGGGATATTGGTCTAAAATTCTCTTTTTTTGTTTTGTCTCTGCCAGGCTTTGGTATCAGAATGATGCTGGCCTCATAAAATGAGTTAGGGAGGATTCCCTCTTTTTCAACTGATTGGAATAGCTTCAGAAGGGATATGGTACCAGCTTCTCTTTGTATCTTTGGTAGAATTCGGCTGTGAATCTGTCTGGTTCTGGACTTTTTTTGGTTGGTAGGCTATTAATTATTGCCTCAATTTCAGAGCCTGTTATTGGTCTATTCAGGGATTCAACTTCTTCCTGGTTTAGCCTGGGATGGTGTATGTGTCCAAGAATTTATCCATTTCTTCTAGATTTTCTAGTTTATTCATGTAAAGGAGTTTATAGTATTCTCTGATGGTAGTGTGTATTTCTGTGGGATTGGTGGTGATATCTTCTTTATCTTTTTTATTGTATCTATTTGATTTTTCTCTCTTTTCTTCTTTATTAGTCTTGCTAGCAGTCTATCAATTTTGTTGATCTTTTTAACAAACCAGCTCCTGGATTCATTGATTTTTTGAAGGGTTTTTTATGTCTCTATCTCCTTCTGTTCTGCTCTGATCTTAGTTATTTTTTGCCTTCTGCTAGCTTTTGAATGTGTTTACTCTAGCTTCTTTTTTTTAAAACATATATATATATTTGTTGTACTTTAAGTTCTAGGGTACATGTGCACAATGTGCAGATTTTTTACATATGTATGTATGTGCCACGTTGGTGTGCTGCACCCATTAACTCATCATTTACATTAGGTATATCTCCTAATGCTATTCTAGGGTGTCAATTTTAGATCGTTCCTGCTTTCTCTTGTGGGCATTTAGTGCTATAAATTTCCCTCTACACACCACTTTAAATGTGTCCCAGAGATTCTCGTATATTGTGTCTTTGTTCACATTGGTTTCAAAGAACATCTTTATTTCTGCCTTCATTTCATTATGAACTCAGTAGTCATTCAGAAGCAGATTGTTCAGTTTCCATGTAGTTGAGTGCTTTGAGTGAGTTTCTTAATCCTGAGTTCTAATTTGATTGCAGTGTGGTCTGAGAGACAGCATGTTATCATTTCTGTTCTTTTACATTTGCTAAGGAGTGCTTTACTTCCGACTATGTGGTCAATTTTGGAGTAAGTGTGATGTGTGCTGAGAAGAATGTATACTCTGTTGATTTGGGGTGGAGAGTTCTGTAGATGTCTTTTAGGTCCTCTTGGTGCAGAGCTGAGTTCAATTCCTGGATATTCTTGTTAACTGTCTGTCTCATTGATGTGTCTAATGTTGACTGTGGGGTGTTAAAGCCTCCCATTATTTTTGTGTGGGAGTCTAAGTCTCTTTGTAGGTCTCTAAGGATTTGCTTTATGAATCTGGGTGCTCCTGTATTGGATGCATATATATTTAGGATAGTTAGCTCTTCTTGTTGAATTGATTTCCTTTAGCATTATGTAATGGCCTTGTCTCTTTTGATCTTTGCTGGTTTAAGTCTGTTTTATCAGAGACTAGGATTGCAACCCCTGCCTTTTTTTGTTTTCCATTTGCTTGGTAGATCTTCCTCCAACCCTTTATTTTGAGCCTATGTGTGTCCTCCATGTGAGATGGGGCTCCTGAATACAGCACACTGATGGGTCTTGACTCTTTATCAGTTTGCCAGTCTGTGTCTTTTAATTGGTGCATTTAGCCCATTTACATTTAAGGTTAATATTGTTATGTGTGAATTCGATCCTGTCATTATGATGTTAGCTGGTTATTTTGCTCATTAATTGATGCAATTTCTTCCTAGCATCGATGGTCTTTACAATTTGTCATGTTTTTGCAGTGGCTGGTACCACTTGTTCCTTTCCATGTTTAGTGCTTCCTTCAGGAGCTCTTGTAAGGCAGGCCTGGCGGTGACAAAATCTCTCAGCATTTGCTTGTCTGTAAAGGATTTTATTTCTCCTTCACTTATGAAGCTTATTTTTGCTAGATATGAAATTCTGGGTTGAAAATTCTTTTCTTTAAGAATGTTGAATATTGGCCCCCACTGTCTTCTGGCTTGTAGAGTTTCTGCCAAGAGATCTGCTGTTAGTCTGATGGATTTCCCTTTGTGGGTAACCTGACCTTTCTCTCTGGCTGCCCTTAACATTTTTTCCTTCACTCCAACTTTGGTGAATCTGACAATTATGTGTCTTGGAGTTGCTTTTCTCAGGGAGTATCTTTGTGGCATTCTCTGTATTTCCTGAATTTGAATGTTGGCCTGCCTTGCTAGGTTGGGGAAGTTCTCCTGGATAATATCCTGGAGAGTGTTTTCCAACTTGGTTCCATTATCCCCGTCACTTTCAGGTACACCAATCACGTGTAGATTTGGTCTTTTCACATAGTCCCATATTTCTTGGAGGATTTGCTCATTATTTTTTCACTCTTTTTTCTCTAAACTTCTCTTCTCGCTTCATTTCATTCATTTGATCGTCAAGCACTGACACCCTTTCTTCCACTTGGTCGAATCAGCCACTGAAGCTTGTGTATGCATCACGTAGTTCTCGTGCCATGGTTTTCAGCTCCATCAGGTCATTTAGGGTCTTCTCTACACATTTATTCTAGTTAACCATTCATCTAATCTTTTTTCAAGGTTTTTAGCTTCTTTGAGATGGGTTCAAACATCCTCCTTTAGCTTGGAAAAGTTTTTTATTACCGATCATCTGAAGCCTTCTTTTCTCAACTCGTCAAAGTCATTCTCTGTCCAACTTTGTTCTCTTGCTGGCATGGAGCTGTGTTCCTTTGGAGGAGAAGAGGTGCTCTGATTTTTAGAATTGTCAGCTTTTCTGCTCTGGTTTCTCCCCATCTTTGTGGTTTCATCTAACTTTGGTCTTTGATAATGGGGTTTTGGTGTAGATTTCCTTTCTGTTTCTTACTTTTCCTTCTAACAGTCAGGACCCTCAGCTGCAGGTCTGTTGCAGTTTGCTGGAGGTCCACTCCAGCCTAAGTATCACCAGCAGAGGCTGCAGAACAGCAAATAATGCAGAATGACAGATGTTGCTCCCTGATCCTTCCTCTGGAAGCTTCATCTCAGAGGGGCACCTGGCTGTATGAGTTGTCAGTAGGCCCCTACTGGGAGGTTTCTCCCAGTTAGGCTACTTGGGGGTCAGGGACGCACTTGAGGAGGCAGTCTGTCCATTCTCAGATCTCAAACTCCATGCTGGGAGAACCACTAATCTCTTCAAAGCTGTCAGACAGGGACGTTTACATCCTCAGAAGTTTCTGCTGCCTTTTGTTCAGCTATGCCCTGCCCCCAGAGGTGGAGTCTACAGAGGCAGGCAGGCCTCCTTGAGCTGCGGTGGGCTCCACCCAGTTCGAGCTTCCCAGCTACTTTGTTTACCTACTCAAGCCTCAGCAATGGAGGACGTCCCTCCTCCAGCCTCACTGCCAACTTGCAGTTCGATCTCGGACTGCTGTGCTAGAAGTGAGTGAGGCTCCATGGTGTAGGACCCTCCAAGCCAGGCATGGGATATAATCTCCTGGTATGCCATTTGCTAAGACCATTGGAAAAGCACAGTATCAGGGTGGGAGAGTCCCAATTTTCCAGGTACTGTCTGTCATGGCTTCCCTTGGCTAGGAAAGGGAATTCCCCGACCCCTTGCACTTCCCGGGTGAGGCAATGCCCTGCCCTGCTCCATGGGCCGCACCCACTGTCTGACAAACCCCAGTGAGAGGAAGCCGGTACCTCAGTTGGTAATGCAGAAATCACCTGTCTTCTGCGTCACTCACACTGGGAGCTGTAGACTGGCGTGAACCTATTCACCATCTTGGAACCACAAAAACGCAATGACTTTGTTAATACCAGACAAAGCAGATTTAAGAACAAATAATACTAACAAGCACAAAGAGGGTCATTTCATAATGATAAAGAAGTCAATTCATAAAGACAACATAACAATCCTTAATGTTTATGTACTTAATAATATAGCTTCAAAATACATGAAGCAAAACCTGATAGAACTGCAAGGAGAAATAGAGAAATTCACAATTATAATGTAATATTTCAACAACACTCCTTCAATAATTGATAGAACCAATAGACAGAAAATCAGTAAGGATCCAGGGAATTTGAACAACTCTCTAATCACCTTCACCTAAATGACATGTAGAGA
Source organism: Pan paniscus (assembly GCF_029289425.2). NCBI lineage: Eukaryota > Metazoa > Chordata > Mammalia > Primates > Hominidae > Pan > Pan paniscus. Next base: position 110,076,201 of record NC_073253.2, read on the forward strand.
ACACTCAATCTAACAGTATTATATACATTCTTTCCAAGTGCTTATGAAACATTTTTCCAGACAGATAAGCCAAAAGAAAGTCTCCATAAATTTTAAAGGATTAAGATCATATAAAGTATTTTATCCAATGAAATTATACAATGAAATTTATACAATGAAATTAAATTGGTAATAAATAACAGAAAATAGTTGAAAGATCCCCAAATATTTGGGAACTAAATAACCCACTTCTAAAATAATCCAGGAATCAAAGAAGAAATCAAAAGAAAATGGCTTAAAATTGAAAACACAACATACACAATGAAAAGGAAGAAGTAAATTTGTCTTTATTCACAAAACGTGGTTGCTTATGTAGAGAATCTAATGAAATCTATAAAATAATCTAGTAGAACTAGTGAGTTTAGCATGGTTCAAAGATACAAAGTTAATATACAAAAATCAGATGTATTTCAAAATACTATAAATGAACAATTGGAAATTGAAATTTTAGAAAATACCATTTAAAATAACATCAAACATATAAAATTCTTAGGAAATCATCTAATAAAATATGTACAAGACCTATACATGGCAAACTACAAAACATTGCCAAGGAAAATTAAAGGAGTCCTAAGTAAACGGAGAAATATAATGTGTTCATGATCCAAAGACTCAATAATGTTAAGATGTCAGTTTTACCCCAAATTAATTAATAAATTCAACACAATCCCAATGAAAAACCCAGAAGGCACTTTTTTTTTAAATTTAAAAGTGGATTTTAAAATTTATACAGAAATTAAAAGGAATTATAATAGAACGTCTTTAAAAAAGGACCAAAACTGAGGACTTACACTACCTATTTCAAGACTTATTATAAGAAAACAGAAACCAAAAAAGTATAGTATTGTTGCCAAGATAAACAATCTATAGAACAGAATAAGAATTTCAGAAATAGAACCATATATAAATGGACAATTGATTTTAGAAAATGATGCAAAAGTAATTCAATGGGGATATGATATTCTTTTTAGAAAATGGTGCTTGAATAATTTTATATCCATATGCAAAAATATTGAACTTTAATCCATACTCTCTACCATATATAAAAATTAAGTCCAAATAGATGAAAAACCCCAATGTAAACCAGAAAATAACAATACTTATAGAAGAAAACCTAGAAGAAAGTCATTGTGACCTTGAATTGGTAAAGACTTCTTAGAAACAATACCGAAAGCACATTCTATTTGAAAAAAAAATGACAAACTGGACTCCATCAAATTAATAACTTTGCTTTTTGAATAACACTATTAAGAGAACAAAAAGATAAGTATAAACTGAGAAAATATTGGGAAATTGTATATCAGATAAAGCATTTATATTCAAAACACAAAAAAACCCACAAAACTCAATAACAAGAAAACAAATAACTTAATTTTTTAAATAAGCAAAGAATTTGAACAAGCATACCACCAAATAAAATATACAGATGACAAATAATCACCTGAGAATAGGCTTACCATCATTAGTAATTAGAAAAATGTCAATTAAAGCTACAATTTGGTATTACAATATATATATTAGAATTTCTAAAATTAAAAAGACTGACCATACCAAGTGCTGATGAGGATGCGGAGCAACTGAACTCTCATCCACTGCTAGTGGGGACATTAGATGATGCAATTACTTTCAACAACAGTTTGACAGTTTCTTAAAAAGTTAAACATACAGCTATCATATGATCTTCTCATTCTACCACTGGGTATTTACCCACGAGAAATGGAAGCAGTGTACGTCCATATGAAGACTTGTACATAAATGTTTATAGTTATAGTTTCATTTGTAATAGCCAAAAATGGCAAATCCACAAAAGTCTGTCAAGAGGTGAATGGACAAGCAAACTGCAGTATAACCATACAAGAGAATGAATGACTATTGACATACAAAACATGGATAAGTCTCAGAATAATTATGCTGATGAAAGAAGTCAGACAAAAAGAGTTCATACTGTAGCATTCCATGTACATAAAAATCTAGAACATGAAAATTAATCTATAGTGACAGAAATGGATCAGTGATGGTCTTGTGCAGTAAGAGGTTAGAAGAAAGGATCACAATGAGGAAACTTTCGGAGGTGAATATTATCTTCATAAATGGAATTTTTAACATGATAGCAAGACTCCACATTCTCTTGCCTTAAACCCTTGCTTCTTTTTTTGTTTGTCTCCTTTCCTCCCTCTTTTTTTTTCTACTTCTCTGCCTTCCTTCCAAATGTTGACTAACCAACATACCACAAGGATTTCAAAAGTAGCTTTCATGAGAACTGTGCTGACAATTGCCTGGATAAAACTAAACCAATCATCCTGAGCAAGAAGGATAAAACAGAACAATCTTCAATCATTCCAACTGTGAGATTCACGCAGTTAAAGACTAAAACATTACTCTGAGCCATAGCACAAGGATATGTATACCTTTTATCCTCATCCTATAGAACTGCAGTCCTGCTTCATCTGGGTTACCTCGTCTTCAGATTAATAGATGTAAAACCTATGTACATAAAACATAAAAGCTACCTCAATTTAAGTCACTTAAACATTTAATATCATGATTGTGGTGATGGTATAAACATATGTCAAAACATACCAAATTATATAGATTACATATGTGTAATTCATTGTATGTCAAATGTACTTTAATAAAGCTTAAAAAAAAGTAGCCCTACCTAAAAGGAGGAAAATTAGACAGAAGCATCCAAATCTGAGAGTGGCAAGCTGACAAATTCTGGAAGCCACCAGAAAATTCCACAAAACTTTTCCTGGGTTCACAGCCTGTTCTTTCCTCCAGATTATCAGCTCTACAACAGAAACATTTGCATTCCCTCTTGAATAGTTTTTACCAAAGTGAAAACACATCTACATGTGTGACTTAGAGCTGGAGTGTTCATCATTTTTGGCTTCATTAGCCTTTATTTAGTCAGATTTGTTTAGTCTCCTCAAGGTTTGTAAGAACTGCCATCTTGTCACCAGACTGACAAAACAAGACTTTATTATCAGAATTTATATATAAAATCATGTTATTTTTTAAAAAAGCAAATTTACCACAGACCTATAAAAATAAGGTAAGCAAAGGCATGGGCATATACTCTTAACCTTGTCTTGATGGTTTGAGCTATAGTTTCTCATTTGACAAATACAAACACTAAAGTGCACTGCTTTGCCTTTGGGGAAAAACAAAACAAACAAGTCTCCAGTTGTCTGTAACACATGAGTTCTTGTGTAACATTGAGAACAAGAGAAACGAAAAAAAGACAGGGGCAGGATTTGCCTTCCTTCCCCTGATTCAATGCTTTTTTATACTTTTCCCAATGATAAGAAGAGTAATTAACTGGCAACCAGCCAAGTGGTTTATAAATTAGGTTAACACTGTTTTCTATGGGATACAGGGAGGTCCCAACAGTGTGCTTTCAAGATACCTTATTGAATTACCAGGAAAAAATGATCAGACACAGAGGGGGATCTATTCTTTTTTAGACTGGCCACTTGAGGTTGTTCCCAGCTGTGTTAGTCAGTTTTTGCACTGCTATAAAGGAGTATCTGAGGCTGGATAATTTATAAAGAAAAAAGGTTTAACTGGTTCACAGTTCTGTAGGTTGTAAAAGAAGCATGGTCCCAGCATCTGCTTGGCTTCTGGTGGAACCTCAAGGAGCTTTTGCTCATGGCAAAGGGGGAACATACAAGTCACATGGCAAGAATAAGCAAGAAAAAGAGAGAGGGGAGATGCCACACATTTTTAAACAACCAAATCTTAAATAAACTCAGAGCAAGAACTCACTCCTTACCATTAGAATAGCACTAAGCAATTCGGGAGGGATCCCCACCTTCATGATCCAATACTTCCCACTAGGCCCCACCTTTAACATTGAAGGTCACATTTCAACATGAGATTTGGAGGGGACAAACATCCAAATCATATCACCAGCCATAACACTGGAAAAGCTTGTGTGGTACATGTTACCTCTGCTGACTTGGAGAAATAAGTGGATGGAACCCAGAGGAAGGATTTGCCATTTAAAATAGGGCTAACACACACAGGAGTCACAAATATATGTTTGCAGAATGACTCAGGCCTTAATATCCACCTAAACAACCTACCTGTTCTTTGATGTGTTTGCCATATCCTTGTCCTATGAGGATGGTATAGTCACAACATTAGCCTGTGGAAATTGCATTTACAATAAGACTAAATAAAGTTCAGTGGCTTCAGTGCTGCAAAAACGAACAACCATCCTATTCTTTACAATGCCTTCTGATCAATTCCATCCTTGGGCAATGAGCTCTAAGTCTTCCCAGGAAAGAAAAAAGATTAAATAGAATATAACCACAAATTGAATTCACTGCTTCTAAAATAAGCCACCTGATTTCATAATATGAAGGGGCAAATGCAAGTTGAAACACAAGTTTTCTGAAAACCTCTGGAGACAACATCAGGCTAATTATAATTATAATTGGTCCCTGTGTCCTTTTATCCACAGGAGGGGTGAGAATATCGTTTTATTCCATTCTCACACTGCTATAAAGAACGAGACTGGGTAATTTAAAAAGGAAAAAGGTTTAATTGACTCACAGTCCCACATGGCTAGGGAAGCCTCAGGAAACTTATAATTATGGCAGAAGGGGAAGCAAACATGTCCTTCTTCAGATGATGGCAGGAAGGAGAAGCACTGAGCAAAGAGGGAAAAGCCCCTAATAAAACCATCAGATCCCATGAGCACTCACTCACTATCACAAGAACAACACATTGGGGTAACTGCCCCCATGATTCAATTACCTCCCACTGGATCCCTACCACAGCATGTGAGGATTATGGGAAACACAATTTAAGATGAGATTTGGCTGAGGACATAGCCAAATCATATCATTCTGCCCATGGCCCCTCCCAAATCTTATGTCCTCACATTTCAAAACACAATCATGCCTTCCCAATAGTCCCCCAAAGTCTTAACTCATTTCAGCATTAACCCAAAAGCACAAGTCCAAAGTCTCATCTGAGACAAGGCAAGTTTCTTCCACCTATAAGCCTGTAAAATCAAAAGCAAGTTAGTTACTTCCAAAATACAATGAAGGTATAGGCATTGGGTAAATACACCCATTCCAAATGGGTTAAATTGGTCAAAACAAAGGGGCTACAGGCCCCAAGCAACTCCCAAATCCAGCAAGGCAGTGAAATTTTAAAGCCCCAAAATGAACTCCTTTGACTCCATGTCTTACATCCAGGACAGACTAATGCAAGAGGTGGGCTCCCATGGCATTGGGCAGCTCCATCCCTGTGGCTTCTCAGGGTATAGCTCCCTCCTGGCTGCTTTCCTGGGCTGCTGTTCCACGTCTGTGGCTTTTCCAGGTGCACAGTACAAGCTGTCAGTGGATCTTCCATTCTGGGATCTGGAGGATGGTGGCCCTCTTCTCACAGTTCCACTAGTAGTGCCCCAGTGGAGACTCTGTGTGGGGCTCTGACCCCACATTTCCCTTCCACAATGCCCTAACAGAGGTTCTCTGAGGGCTTCACCCCTGCAGCAAACTTCTGCCTGGATACCCAGGCTTTTCCATATATCCTCTGAAATCTAGGTGGAGGTTCCCAACCTCCATTCTTGACTTCTGTGCACCCACAGGACCAATACCATGTGTTAGCCACCAAGGCTTTGGGCTTGCACCCTCTGAAGCAATGGCCCAAGCTCTGCTTTGGCTAGAGCTGAAGCATCTGGGACTCAGGGCACCATGACCTGAGGCCACATATATCAGGGTGTACCTGGGTCCAGCTCATAAAACCACTTTCCTCTCCTAGGCCTTTGGGGCTGTGATGGGAGGGGCTGCCATGAAAGTCTCTAACATGCCCTGGAGACATTTTCCCCATTGTCTTGGTGATTAACATTTGGCTTCTCGTTACTTATGCAAATTTCTGCAGCAGGCTTGAATTTCTCCCCAGAAAAATGAGTTTTTTTCTTTTCCATCACATCCTCAGGCTGCAAATTTTCTGAATTTTTATGCTCTGCTTACCTTTTAAACATAAGTTCCAATTCCAAACCATATATTTGTGAATACATAAAGCTGAATGCTTTGAACAGCACCCAAGTTAAATCTTGAATACTTTGCTGTTTGGAAATTTCTTCCACCAGTTAACCTAAATCATCTCTCTCAAGTTCAAAGTTTTACAAATCTCTAGGGCAGGGGCAAAATGCTGCCAGTCTCTTTGCTAAAACATAGGATGAGTCACCTTTATTCCAGTTCCCAACAAGTTCCTCATCTCCATCTGAGATCACCTCAGCCAGAAATTCATTGTCCATATCACTATCAGCATTTTGGTCAAAGCCATTCAACAAGTCTCTATGAAGTTCCAAACTTTCCCACATCTTCCTTTCTTCTTCTGAGCCCTCCAAACTATTCCAACCTCTGCCAGTTACTCAGTTTCAAAGTCATTTCCACATTTTCAGGCACCTTTACAGTAGTGCACCCATCCCACTCCTGGTACCAATTTACTGAAATACTCCATTCTCTTGCTTCTATAAAGAACTGCCCAAGACTGGGTAATTTATAAAGAAAGAGGTTTACTTGACTCAGAGTTCTGCATGACTAGGGAGGTCTCAGGAAACTTACAATCATGGCAGAAAGGGAAGAAAACACGTCCTTCTTCACATGATGGCAGGAAGGAGAAGGGCCAAGCAAAGAGAGAAAAGCTCTTTATAAAACCAGATCTCATGAGAACTCACTCATTATCATGAGAGCAGCAGCATAAGGGTAACCACTTCTACTATTCAACCTCCTCCCACTGGGTTCTTCCCATGACATGTGAGGATTATGGGAACTACAATTCAAGATGAAATTTGAGTGGGGACACAGCCAAACCATACCAGATACTAACCATTAGATGTAAGTTCTGGTCTGGAGGTCCATCATACGTGGACACACTGAAATTAGTTTACTTGTGAGAAATAAAATCTCACAGACACACTACTTCCTGTTCATAACTTTTAATTTGTATACAAGATGTTAAGGTCTGAGTTTGTCTTGGAGATGTTAATAAAATGTTCCTTATAATTGCTAAAAGTGATTTTTATGCAGTAAGCCCCTTTTGATTTCAGAAAGAAATCAGAATAAGATAGTAGTAAATTGAGAAGAAATCAGTATTTTCAATACCATTTTATACTCAATTTCAACAAAACTCACAAAACAGTCAAGTGATTAAAAGAAAGTATAACTTAGAAGGATTTTAAAAGCATTCCTCAGAGTCCCATATTTAATTATATACTTTAGTCAACATCTATGGAGACCCTACAGAGAATATACAAAGGGAATATACAAAGGTCAAGGCCTGCCATCCTTAAGGATCCAGCAAGCTCTGATCATTTAAGAAATTTTAGGCCCTCTTTACATTGGTAATTACCTAACAAAAAGGAAATCAAGAAAATGATCCCATTTATAATAGCATTTAAAATAATAAGATACATAAGAATAAATTTAACAAAGGAGGTAAAAGATCTACACATTATAAAAATTGATGAAAGAAAATGAAGACACAAATAAAAGACAGCCCATGTTTATGGATTAAAATACTGTTAAAATGTCCACAATACTCAAAGTGATATGCAGATTCAATGCAATCTTTATTAAAATTAAAGATCTTTTTCACAGAAATAAAAAATATATAAAATTTGTATAGAACTCAAAAAACTCTAAACAGCTAAGGCATTGCTAAAGGGGAAAAAAAAACAAAGTTGGAGGAATCACACTGCTTGATTTCAGATTATATCACAAAGCTATAGTAATCAAAACAGTTTGGTACTGGCATTAAAATTAGACACATAGACCAATGGAACAGAATAGAGAGTCCAGAAATAAATCCACACATTTGGAGTAAACTGATATTTGACAAAGTTGTCAAAAACACACAATGAGGAAAAAATAGTCTCTTCAATGAATGATGTCAGAAAAAAACTGTATGTCCACATGCAAAGGACAAAATTGGAGACTTATTTCACACCGAACACAAAAGTCAACTCAGAATGGATAAAATGTTTAACATAAGACCTGAGATCATAAAACTCCTAAAAGAAAACAAAGGAGAAAATCTCCATTCCCTTGTTCTTGGCAATGATTTTTGGTTTAGGACCCCAAAAGCACAGGCAACAGAAACAAAAATAAATGGAATTACATCAAACTAAAATCTTCAGCACATCAAAGGAAACAACCAACAAAATAAAAAGGCAACCTGCAGAATGGGAAAAATATTTGCAAACCATACGTATGATAAAGGGTTAATATCCAAAATATGTCAGGAACTCACAGAGCTCAATGACAAAAAAAAAAAAAAAAGGAATAACCTAATTTAAAAATGGATAAAGGATCTGAATATTTATCCAAAGAAGACATAAAAATGGCTAATGGGCATTTGGAAATGTATTCAACCTTACTAATCATCAGAAAAATCCAAATCAAAACAACAACGTGGTACCACCTCACTCCAGTTAGAATGGCTATATGCCATCAAAAACACAAGAAACAACAAGTGATGAGGGTATGGATAAAGGGGAATCCTTGTACATCTCTGTTGGAAATGTAGATTGGTGTAGCCATTATAGAAAACAGTGTGGAAGTTCCTCAAAAATAGAACTACCATATATAACTCAGCAATCCCTCCTTATATGCCCAAAGGAAATGCAATCAGCACCTCATAGAGATATCTGTATATCCATGCTCATTGCAAAATTACTCACAATAGCCAAGATATGAAAACAACCTAAATGGCCATCAAGAGATGAATAGATAAAGAAATTGTGAGACAGATACAGATGGATAGATAGATAGATGATAGATAGATAGATAGATAGTGTATGTATGTGTGTGTATATATATATGTATATATATACACACAACTTGTATTTGCCCCTTCTATATCTATCAACATACATACACACACAATGAAATATTATTCAGCCTTTAAAAAGAAGAATGTCTGGTCATTTGTAAAAACAAAGATAAACCTGAAGGACCTCATGCTAATTGAAATAAGCCAAACACAGAAAGAAAAATACTTCATGACCTCACTTATATGTGGCATCTTAAAAAAAAAAAAGTCCAATACATAGAAACAGAAAGTAAGAACAGTGGTTACCAGAGGTTTTGTGCCCTTTCATCTATGTCTCCTGTTAACAGAAGAATGGGTGCAAAGTTGCAATTATGTAGGATAAATAAGTATAGAGATCTAATGTATACCATGAGAGCTATAGTTAGTTAATAATATAACGTTTTATACTAGGAATGTGCTAAGAAAGGAGATGTTATGTGCTCTCACAATAAAAAAGTAACTATGTGAGATGATGGATATGTTCATTGGCTGGACTGTGACATTTAACTATGTACATGTACATCAAAATATTTTGTACACCTTAATATATATAAAAATAAAAATAAAATGCTAAAAGTAATAAAAGGTCTGAGAGGGCAAGATGGCCAACTAGACAGAGACAAGTAGAATAGCTCTCATGGGGGGACTAGGATGACTGGCAGATCTTCAGAGTGAAGGCGCTGAGAATGGGTGGAGAGAAGACACAGAAGCTAGCCAAAAGGGAGAGAAAGCTAGGAACCCTGCACAGGCTACTACACACTGGGACTCATCTTCGAACCACAACAGCACTGGGGGCATGAGTGAGTTGAACTGGCAAGGAGCAATCCATTCTAGGATGGGCATCTGGAACCCCAGCAGAAGGGAATCCCTTGACCACTATGGAAACCTGAGGTGATAGGAAGAGCTGCTTAGAGAAGCAATGGAGCAGCAAGCCAGCTGATGTGGAGCCCAGAGAGTTTGGTAAAGGAGCATCTGTTGTGGAGCATGGCTAGGGACAGCCATCCCCCTAGGCTCGACTTGCTCCCATACAAGAGTTTGTCCCTAGGGAAACTGATGAACCTGATCTCTGCACGGTGGTCTTGCACATCAGATGGTGTTGGCCTGACATAGAACCCCTTGGTCTGCTGGTCTCTCCCAGGGATACAGTCTGGCCATGTCTGCTTACAGGTCAGTCTTGGGTGTGCTGGGGCCCACACCATAGTCTCTGTGCCAGCAGACTGTGCCTGACAGATGGAGAGCTCCAGCCAGCCCCTATGGTCATGCACTAACTTGCATGCTTCTTCCCCATACTGCAGCCTCCCCCAAGCCCACAGAAACTCCTCACATCACTCTGCTGGTGCATGTCTGCATGGATGCATTTTGCTTTACTTGCCCCACCAGCATGTGGGAGTGCAGTTCACCTCTCTTCCCCCTACCAACCACTATTGCAAATGGAGCATTAGAGGGCAAAAGGCAGCAAGCCCTGGCCCCACCAGTGCCCCACCCTTGCACTAACACTGTCAGAAAATAGTGGATCCTCCCACACCATGAGTGATTACTCCTGCTTGTGGGGCACAGAGAAGGCACCAAGAGTTGCACTGACCAGCAAACTACCCCAAACCAACACCAGCTCCAGTGCAACTGCTCACACAGTCTCCCCTAATCCCCAGCTGTGTTGCCTCTGTTACTGTGGTGAATGCCCACAGGAAGGCAGGCAACCCTGCATCTGCTAGCACTCTGCTGCAGCTGCTGCAGCTGCTGCACTTTGCCCTCCGCCCCAGTGTAGTGGAATCCAAACCTCAAAGAGGCAGAGAAAAAAGTCGTGCCCAATACAAGCTCTCCAGAGTTACAGCATGCAGTCCAGGAGTTAGGAGCTAGGCACTGGCCCCCTAAAATCTCCCAGAAACAAATCCAGTCAGCCAAATCCATTTATACCACAATCAAACCCTCAAGATCATCAAATAGGATTAAAAAAGTCCAAAGGTCAGCAACTTCAAAAATTGAAGGTAAATAAGCCCACAAAGATGAGAAAGAATCAGCACAAGAATGCTGAAAACTCAAAAATCCACAGTGCCTTCTTTCCTCCAATGACTACATCACCTCCAGCAAGGGTTTGGAACAAGACTTAGATGGCTGAAATGACAGAAATAGAATTCAGAATATGGATAGATATGAAAATCATTGAGCCACAGGAGTTCATTAAAATCCAATGCAAGGAAGCTAAAAATCATGATACAACAATGCAGGAGCTGACAGACAAAATAGCCAGTATGGAGAGTACACCGTATCTGACCTGATAGAGCTGAAAAACACACTATAAGAATTTCACAATGCAATCACAAATGTTAATAGCAGAATAAACCAACAAGTAAAAGAATCTCAGAGCTTGAAAACTGGCTTTCTGAAATAAGACAGACAGGCAAGAATAGAGAAAAAAGAATGAAAAAGGAATGAACAAAACCTCCAAGAAATATGAGATTATGTAACAAGACCAAATCTATAACTCAGGGGTGTCCCTGAAGGCCATGAGGGGAACAAAACCAACATGAAAGACATATTTCAGAATATCATCCATGGGAACTTCTCCAACCTAGCTAGACAGGCAAACATTCCATTTCAGGAAATGCAGAGAGCCCCAGTAAAATAATTCACAAGAAAATCATCCCCAAGACACATATCCATCAGATTCCCCAAGGTCGAAATAAAAGAAAAATGTTAAAGGCAGCTAGAGAGAAAGGTGAGGTCACCTATAAAGGAAAGCTCATCATACTAACAGATGACCTCTCAGCTGAAAGCCTACAAGCCAGAAGAAACTAGGGGCCAATATTTAACATTCTTAAAGATAGGAAATTCCACCCTAGAATGTAGTATCTGGCAAAACTAAGTTTCATAGGCAAAGGAAAAATAGGATCCTTCTCAGACAAGCAAATGCTGAGGGAATTTGTTACCACCAGATCTGCCTTACAAGAGCTCCTGAAGGGAGCACTAAATATGGAAAGGAGAAACCATTACCAGCCACTACCAAAACACACTGAAGTACACAGACCAGTGATACTGTAAAGCAACCATATAAACAAATCTACAAAATAAGCTAACATCATAATGACAGGAACAAATTCACATATATCAATATTAACCTTAAATATAAATAACTAAATGTTTCAATTAGAAGGCACAAAGTGGCAAGTTGAATAAATAACCAAGACCCATTGGTATGCTATCTTCAAGAGACCCATCTCACATGCAATGACACAGATAGGCTCAAAATAAAGGGACAGAGAAAAACCTACCAAGCAAATGGAAAACAGAGAAAAAGCATGGGTTGCAATCCTAGTTTCTGACAAAGCAGACTTTAAATTAACACAGATCAAAAAAGACAAAGAAGGATATTACATAATGGTAAAGGGTTCAATTCAACAAGAAGATCTAACTATCTCAAATATATAGGTACCCAACACAGGAGCACCCAGATTCATAAAGCAAGTTCTTAGAGACCTTTGAAGACACTTAGACTCCCACACAATAATAGTGGGACTTTAACATGCCACTGACAATATTAGACAGATCACCAAGACAGAAAATTAACAAAGATATTCAGGACCAGAACTCAGCTCTGGATCATATATCCACAGAACTCTCCACCAAAAAACAACAGAGTATACATTCTTCTCATCGTCACATGGCATATACTCTAAAATCAATCACATGATCAGAAGTAAAATAATCATCAGCAAATGCAAAGACTGAAATCATAACAATCTCTCAGACCACAGTGTAATCAAATTAGAAATCGAGACCAAGAAATTCACTCAAAACCGTACAATTACATGGAAATTGAATAACCTGTTCCTGAATGACTCGTGGTTAAATCATAAATTAAAGCAGAAATCAAGAAATTCTTTGAAACTAATGAGAACACAAATACAACATACCAAAATCTCTGCAACACAGCTAAGGCAGCGTTAAGCGGGAAATTTATAGCACTAAATGCCCATATCAAAAAGTTAGAAAGTAATATCACAACTAAAAAAATTAAAGAACCAAAAGCAAACAAATCCCAAAGCTAGTGGAAGACAAGAATTAACCAAAACCAGAGCTGAACTGAAAGAGATAGATACAAAAAAAGACTCAAAATATCAACAAATCCAGCAACTGGTTTTTCGAGAAAAAATTAATAAAATAGACTGCTCAACTGATAAAGAAGTAGAGAGAAGTTTCAAATAAACACAATCTGAAAGGAAAATCTAGAAGAAACTGATAAATTTCTGGTCACATACACCCTCTCAAGACTGAACCAGGAATAAATTGAATCCCTGAACAGACTAATAAAGAACTCTGAAATTGAGGCAGCAAAAAACAGGCTACCAATGAAAAAAAGCCCAGGATCAGACATATTCACAGCTGAATGCTAGGAGAGGTACAAAGAAGAGCTGGTACTATTCTGACTGAAAGTATTCCAAAAAATTGAGGAGGAGGAACTCCTCCCTAAATCATTCTATGAAGCCAGCATCATCGTGATACCAAAACCTGGCAGAGATAATAACAACAACAAAAACTTCAAGTCAATATTCTCGATGAACATCAGTGCAAAAATCCTCAAAATGGTGGCATAAAAGCCAGTGGCAAATCAAAAAGCTTATCCACCTTGATAAATTAAGCTTTATCTTTGGGATGCGAGGTTAGTTCAACATTCAGGTATCAATAAATGTGATTCAACACATAAACAGAACTTAAGACAAAAACTACATGATTATCTCCATAGATGCAGAAAAGGCTTTTGATAAATTCAACATCCCTTCAGGTTAAAAACTCTCAACAAACTAGATATTGAAGGAACGTACCTCAAAATAATAAGAGCTATCTATCTATGACAAATTCACAGCTGACATAATACTGAATGGCCAAAAGCTGGAAACATTCCCCTTGAAAACCAGCACAAGACAAGGATGCCCTCTTTCACCTTTCCTATTTAACATAGTACTGGAAGTCCTGACCAGAGCAATCAGGGAAGACAGAAAAATAAAATGCATCCAGAGAGGAAGAAAAGAAGTCAAAATATCCCTGTTTGTAGATGACATAGTCCTATATCTAGCAAACCCCATAATCCTACCCCGAATGCTTCTTAAGCTGATAAACAACTTCAGCAAAGTCTCAGAATATAAAATCGATGTGCAAAAATCACTAGTATCCCCATACACCAACAAAAGTCAAGCCGAGAGCCAAATCAGGAATGTACTCACATTCACAAACGCCATAAAAAGAATACAATACCTAGGAATACAGCTAAGTAGGGAGATGAAAGATCTCCGCAAGGAGAACTACAAAACACTTCTCAAAGAATTCAGAGAAGACACACACAAACAGAAAAACACTTCATGCTCATGGATAGGAAGATTCATAACATTAAAATGGACAAACTGCTCAAAGCAGTTTATAGATTCACTGCTATCATTATTAAACCACCGTTGAGATTTTTCACAGAATTGGATAAACTATTTTAAAATTCATATGGAATAAAAGCAGAGCCTGAATAGCAAAGACCATCCCAAGCAAAAGGAAAAAAGCTGGAGGCAACATGTTACCTGACTTCAAAACATAATTCAGGGCTACAGTAACCAGAAAAACCATGATGCTGATATCAAAACAAATACATAGACCAATAGAACAGAACAGACAACTCAGAAATAAGGCCACAGACTTACAACCATCAGATCTTTGACAAACCTGACAAAAAACAAACAATGAGGAAAGGGTTCACTATTCAATAAGTGGCATGGAATAACTGGCTAGCCATATGCAGAGGATTGAAACTGGACTGCTTCCTTACACCATATATAAAAATTAACTCAAGATGGATTAAAGACTTAAATGTAAAACCCAAAAGTATAAAAACCCTGGAAGACAACCTAGGCAATACCATTCAGGACACAGAGGCATGGGCAAAGATTTAATGATGAAGACACCAAAAGCAGCTACAACAAAAGCAAAAATCAGCACATGGGATCTAATTAAACTAAAAAGCTTCTGCACAGCAAAATAAACTATCATTAGACTGAACAGACAACCTACAGAATGGGGAAAAATTTTGCAAATTATGTATTTAACAAAGGTCTAATATCCAGCATCTATAAGAAACTTACACAAATTAACAAGAAAAAATCATAAAAAGTGGGCAAAGGACATGAACAGACACTTTTCAAAAGAAGGCATACATATGGCTAACAATTATATGAAAGAAAGCTCAACATCACTGAATATTAGAGAAATGCAAATCAAAACAACAAGAGATACCATCTCACACAAGTCAGAATGGCTACTATGAAAGGGTCAAAAAATAACAGATGCTGGTGAGGTTGTGGAGAAAAAGGAATGCTTATACACTATTGATGGAAATGTAAATTAGTTCAACCTGTGTGGAAGACAGTGTGACAATTCCTCAAAGGCCTAAAAGCAGAATGACCATTCAACCCAGCAGTCTCATTACTGGATATGTACCCAAATGAATATAAATCATTCTGCTATAAACACACATGCAGGCATATGTTCATGGTACCACTATTCACAATAGCAAAGACATGGAATCAACCTAAATTCCTGTAAATGATAGACTGGATAATGAAAATGTGGTACATAGAATGCTATACAGCCATAAAAAAAATGAGATCATGTCATTTGCAGGGACATGGATGAAGCTGGAGGCCATTATCCTTAGCATGCTAATGCAGGAATAAAAAACCCAAATACCACATATTCTCACTTATAAGTGAGGGCTGAATGATAAGAACACATGGAGGAGAACAACACACACTGGGGCTTATTGGAGGGTGGAGGGTGGGATGGAGGAAATCATCAGGAAAAATAACTATTGAGTACTAGGCTTAATACCTGGATGATAAAATAATGTATACAACAAACCCCATGACACAAGTTTACCCATGTAACAAACCTGCATATGTACCCCTGAACTTAAAATAAAAGTTAGAAAGAATAAACTATTCACAAAACAACAATAACAACAAAATAGTTTAACATACTTCTATCTTCATGATGTCTTCATTGATATTGCATACCTGTATCAAAATATCTCATGTACCCCATAAATATACACAACTATTATGTACCCACAAAAATTATTTTAAATAATTTTTAAAATTTTTAAAAAACAAGTAAATAAAAAAATAAAGACACATGTATACAGAAGATAAAAGTAACAGGCTCACTCCAGTTAGCCTATTCAAATGACCATGATATGTTTGCATTTGACACCTAATAAGAACACAGGTGTGAACTGGACCAACATGTAATGAATCACTTTTTCTTTTGCTTTCTTGTCCCTGAAATCACTAAAGAATATATACTACATAACGATGGCCATCAAGAATGGGACTAGTGCATATGTGTTGAGTACAGAATTTTCCATTAAATACCCAAGCTATAGAGGAAGTTCTACTTTTTCCTCTATATTACTTATAGCAGAACTTCTCTGTTTCTCTCTCTCTCTCTCTTTTTTTTTTCTTTTTTTTGGTCTCAAGACTTATATCAAGAAGTGCCCAAAGGGAACCATTTCTTTAAGGCATTTTGTTCTTGAGTGGCCTCACAAATATTTACTCCATTACTATATTCTACCCCATCATAATTTATAAATGCTTCAATCTTCTCCTTTCTACTTCAAAACTCCCTTTTGTTAGTTTCATAATGGTTCCGAAGAATGAGAAAACATCATTGGCATCCTTTTTTTCTGGATCTTCTAATCCTTCAGGAAATCTATACAACGTGGATGTTGTATTAAAAATAAAAGCTTCAGATTCATCTCAATCATTAAGTCATAAGAAGTTATAAAAGTACAAAAAGTCAGTGGGGCTTCAAGATGGATGACTAGAGGCACCCAGTACTTACCTCCTCCACAAAGAAGGACAAAAATAGCAAGCAGATAATCATACATCAAAAAGAGAACACTGATCAACAGAATGAAGGATAAAAACTATGTGATTATTTCAATTGGTGCTGAGAGAGCATTTGATAAAATTTAACATCCCTTCATAATAAAAACCCTCACAAAACTGGGAATGGAAGAAACATACCTCAGCATAAAAAAGCCATAAATGGCAGACAACGGTAGTATCATACTGAATAGGGAAAGAAGAAACACCTTTCTTCTAAGATGACGAGCATGCCCACTGTCACCACTGTTATTTAACATAGTACTGGAAGTCCTACCTAGAGTAATCAGACAGGAGAAAGATATAAAGGGTATCCAAGTTGGAAAGAAAGAAGTCAAATTATCCTTGTTTGCAGATCATATAATCTCGTATTTGGAAAAACCTTTAAGACTCCACAAATAAACTATTAAAACTAATAAACAAATTCAGTAAACTGGCGGGATACAAAATCAACATAAAAAATTAATAGTATTTCTATATGCCAACAGTGAACAATGCGAAAAAGAAATTAAAAGGAGAGTCCCATTTAAAATGGTCACATATATAAAATTAAACACCTAGGAATTAACCAAAGAAGTGGAAGATGAAAACTGTAAAACACTGATGAAAGAAATTGAAGAGAACAGCAAAAAATAAAACAATACTCTATGTTCATGGATTGGAAGAATCAATAATGTTAAAATGTTCATACTTCCAAAAGCAATCTATAGATTCAATGCAATCTTTATCAAAATACCAATGACAATCTACACAGAAATAGAAAAAAATACAAAAGTTTATATGGAACCAAAAAAGACCCAGGATAGCTATCCTAAACAAAAAGAACAAAACCAGAGAACTCACATTACCTGACTTCAAATTTTACTACAGAGCTAACCAAAACAGCATGTTACTGGCATAAAAACAGACACATGGACCAATGGAACAGAATAGATAACCTAGAGACAAATCCACACACCTACAGTTAATTCATTTTTGACAAAGGTGCATACATTGGGGAAATGTGTGTTCCCCAAGAACACACATTGGGGAAAAGACAGTCTTTTCAATAAATGGTGCCTGGAAATTGGACATTCTTAGGCAGAATGTCTTAGAAGAATGAAACTAGACCCCTCTCTCTCATCAAATACAAAATTTAAATCAAAATGGATTAAAGACTTAAATCTAAGATCTCAAACTATAAAAGTACTACAAGAAATCATTGAGGAAAATCTACAAGACATTGGTCTGAGCAAAAATTTTGATCAATATTCCACAAGGACAGGCAACCAAAGCAAACATGAGCAAATGATATCACATCAAATTAAAAAGTTCTGCAAAGCAAAGGATAAAATCAGCTGTGAAGAGACAACCTACAGAATGGGAGGAAATATCTGCAAACTACCCATCTGACAAGGGATTAATAACCAGAATATATAATAAACTCAAACAACTTTTAGTAAAAACTTTAGTAATCTGATCAAAAATGGGCAAAAGATTTGAATAGATATTTTTCAAAAGAAGACATACAAATGGCAAACAGGCATTTGAAAAGATGCTCAACATCACTGATCATCAGAGAAATGCAAATAAAAACTACAATGCGATATCATCTCACCCCAGTTAAAATGGCTTTCATCCAAAAGACAGGCAATAACAAATGCTGGCAAGGATCTAAAGGAAAGGTAACCCTCGTTCACTGTTGGTGGGAATGTAAATTAGTATAACCACTATGGAGAACAGTTTGGAGGTTCCTCAAAAAGCTAAACATTAAGCTACCATATGATTCAGCCATCCCATTGTTGGGCATATACCCAACAGAAAGGAAATCAGTATATCGAAGTGATATCTGCACTCCTATGTTTGTTGCAGCATTGTTTACAATAGCTAAGATTTGGAAGCAACCTAAGTGTCCATCAATAGATTAATGGATAAAGAAAATGTGATGTATATACACAATGGAGTACTATTCAGCCATTAAAAGAATGAGATCCAGTCATTTGCCACAACATGGATAAAACTAGAGATCATTATGTTAAGTGAAATAAGCCAGGCACAGAAAGACAAACATCGCATGTTCTCCCCTTATTTGTGGGATCTATAAGTAAAAAGAATTGAACTCATGGAGATAGAGAGTAGTAGTATGGTTAACAGAGGCTGGGAGGGTAGTAGGAGGATTAGGGGGAGGTGGGGATCGTCAATGGGTACAAAAAAAAAAACATGAAAAAAATGAGTAAGACCTACTATTTGATAGCACAAGAGGGTGGCTATAGTCAATAATAACAATTTTAAAATAAATAGTGTAATTGGATTGTTTGTAACTCAAAGTATAAATGTTTTGAGGGGATGGATATTCCATTCTCCATTTGGTGACTATTTCACATTGCATGCCTGTATAAAAACATCTAATGTACCCCATAAATATATACATCTACTATTTACTCACAACTAATACAACATTTTTTAAAAGAACACTGGAATTCAACAGGGAAGTGACAGAGAACCTCTGAAGCTCAGGAAGAGATAGCAGAGCAACCCAGCCCAGCTGAAATTGGCTCAGAACCAGGAAAAACTCTCCAATGCAGAGAAAAGGTAAGCAAGATACTCTCAATGGTTTACATTCTCACTAAAGACTCCGCAGTTCTGGCCATGGGAGAGCCGCCAGGCACTTGCTGTTCCTGAAAGTAGGGCAGGGAGTTTCTGGAGTCTTGGCAAAAGCACTGTTCTACAAAGAGAGTTCATCCTGAGTCCCACACACCTTCCAAGACCAAAGCAGTTGCAGCATGACACAATTTGAGAGCTCAACCCCAACCAGGGTATATACTGCCCTGGGTTCTAACAGACCTCAAATCTCCATATCGCTGGGGTTCCACTGACATTCCCTCTACATTCATCTGGCGGGCTTCAACGTTGCAATGTAAGCTTGACCCAGCAGTGCAGCCAGATCCCCAGCAACCTAGCCCATGCAGTGGCCTACACCCTGGGGTAACTGCTCTCAGGACAAAGGGAGTTGAAAAGCATGCTCTCCAGAGCCTGAGAGTCACCTGCCTGGGACTGATGCCACTGAAAGCAACCCTGCCCCCTAGCAGCAGACCTGCTGTGCACTTGCATGTGTCTTCAGAGGTCTCATGGCCTGAGAACAAGCCTACAATGCCCACTACCAACAACAAAAATCAAATCGAAATGGCAGGAATAAGACCTCGCATATCAATAAATAGCCTTGAATGTAAACTAATTAAATCCTTCCCTTAAAAGAGATAGACTGGTTGAATGACTTTAATAAAAACATGACCCAACTGTATGCTGACTAAAAGAAATTCACTTCACCTGTAAAGACACACATTGACTGAAAATGAAGGGATAAAAAAAGATATGCCATGGAAACAGAAACCAAAAGTGAGCAGGAGTAGCTATACTTAGATAAAACAGGCTTTAAGTCAAACTGTAAAACGAATCAAAAAAGGTCATTATATAAAGATAAAGGAGTCAATTCAGAAAAAGGATATAACAATTCTAAATATAGTGCACTTAACACTAGAGCACCCAGATATATAAAGCAAATATTAGATCTAAAAGAAGAGATACACTTAAATAAAATAACAGTTGAGGGCTTCAACACCCTATCCAGCATTAGATATATCATCTAGACAGAACAACAAAAAACGAACATCTGATTTAAATTGTACTTTAGACTAAATGGACCTAACAGATATTTACAGAACATTTTATCTAACAGCTACAGAATATACATTCTTCTCATCAGCACATAAAACATTCTCCGAGATATACCATATGTCAGACCACAAAACAAGTCTCAACAAATTTTTAAATAGTGAAGTCATATAAAGTATCATCTAAGGTTACAATGGAATAAAACTAGAAATCCAAAACAAAAGGAAAACTGGAATACATGGAAACTAAAAATTATGCCCCTGAACAATCATAGGGCCAATGAGGAAATTAAGAAGAAAATCAAAAAATTTCACCAAACAAATAAAAATAAAAACACTCTGATAAAACCTGAGTGATATAGCAAAAGCAGTGATAAGAGGGAAGTTTGTAGTAGTAAATGCCTATATCAAAAAAGTAGAAAATTTTCTAATAAACAACTAAATGGGGTACCTCAAGGAAATGGAAAAGCAAGAACAAACCAAACCCAAAATTAGCAGGGGGAAATAAATAAAAAAGAAGAGAGTAAAACTAAAGAAAATAGAGACTAAAAAAAAGTAATACAGAGACTCAATGTAAGAAAAAGTTGTTTTTTTGAAAAGATAAACAAAGTCAACAAAGTGCTAGCTAAGCTTACTAATATAGGAAGAGAGAAGACCCAAATAAACTAATCAGAAATGAAAAAGGAGAGATTACTAACCGATATCACAGAAATACAAAGACCGTCAGAAACTGTTGTGAAAAACTATACACTAACAAACTGGAAAACTTAGAAGAAATGGATAAATTCCTGGAAACACATAACCTACCAAGATTAAATCAGAAAAAAAAATAGAAAATCTGAATAAACCAATTACAAATGGCAAGACTTAAGCAGCAATAAAGAATCTCCTAAAGATAAAAACAAAACAAAACAAAAAAAGCAGGGCCAGATTGATTCATAGCAGAATTCTACCAAATGTATAATAAAGAACTGGTACCAATTTTCCTGAAACTATCTGAAAACTTGAGGAGGGAAACCTCCCTAACTCATTCCACAAGGCCAGCATTATCCTGATACAAGATGAGTTCACAACAGTTAAAGAAAACTACAGGCCAATATATTTGATGAACATACATACAAAAACCCTCAACAAAACCTAGCAAGATTAATACAACAGCACATGAAAACAATAATATCCAATAACTATTTGGGATTTATAACAGAGATGCAAGGAAGATGGTTCAACGTGTGCAAGTGAATAAATGTGATATATAACATCAGCAGAATGAAGAATAAAAACAGTATGATCCCTGGCACAGATGCAACAAAACAAGAGAATTTTAGACCAATAACCCTGATGAACATCAATGCAAAAATCCTCAATAAAATACTGGCAAACCAAATCCATCAACAAATTGATCAAAAAGCTTATCCACCAAGAACAATTTGGCTTCATCCCTGGGATGCAAGGCTGGTTCAAAATATGCAAATCAATAAACATAATCCATCACATAAACAGAACTAAAGACAAAAACCACATGATTATCTCAATAGATGCAGAAAAGGCCTTTGACAAAATTCAACAACCCTTCATGCTAAAAACTCTCAATAAACTAGGTATTGATGGAATGTATCTCAAAATAATAAGAGCTATTTATGACAAGCCCACAGCCAAAATCAAACTGAATGGGCAAAAACTGGAAGCATTCCCTTTGAAAACTGGCACAAGACAGGGATGCCTTCTCTCACCATTCCTATTCAACGTAGTGTTGGAAGTTCTGGCCAGGGGAATCAGGCAAGAGAAAGAAATAAAGGGCGCTTCAATTAGGAAAAGAGGAAGTCAAATTGTCCCTGTTTGCAGACGACATGATTATATATTTAGAAAACCCCATCGTCTCAACCCAAAATCTCCTTAAGCTGATAAGCAACTTCAGCAAACTCGCAGGATACAAAATCAATGTGGAAAAATCACAAGCATTCCTATACATCAGTAACAGACAAACAGAGAGCCAAATCATGAGTGAACTCCCATTCACAATTGCTTCAAAGAGGATAAAATACCTAGGAATCCAACTTACAAGGGATGTGAAGGACTTCCTCAAGGAGAACTAGAAACCACTGCTCAATGAAATAAAAGAGGACACAAACAAAAGGAAGAACATTCCATTCTCATGGATAGGACGAATCAATATCGTGGAAATGGCCATACTGCCCAAGGTAATTTATAGATTCTATGCCATCCCCATCAAGCTACCAGTGACTTTCTTCACAGAATTGGAAAAAACTACTTTCAAGTTCATGTGGAATCAAAAAAGAGCCTGCATTGGCAAAACAATCCTAAGCAAAAAGAACAAAGCTGAAGGCATCATGCTACCTGACTTCAAACTATACTACAAGGCTACAGTAACCAAAACAGCATAGTACTGGTATCAAAACAGATATGTAGACCAATGGAACAGAACAGAGGCCTCAGAACTAACACCACACATCTACAACCATCTGATCTTTGATGAACCTGACAAAAACAAGAAATGGGGAAAGGAATACCTATTTAATAAATGGTGCTGGGAAAACTGGCTAGCCATATGTAGAAAGCTGAAACTACATTCCTTCCTTACACCTTATACAAAAAATAATTCAAGATGGATTAAAGACTTAAACGTCAGACCCAAAACCATAAAAACCTGAGAAGAAAACTTAGGCAATACCATTCAGGACATAGGCATGGGCAAGGACTTCATGTCTAAAACACCAAAAGCAATGGCAACAAAAGCCAAAATTGACAAATGGGATCTAATTAAACTAAACAGCTTCAGCACAGCAAAAGAAACTACCATCAGAGTGAACAGGCAACCTACCAACTGGGAGAAAATTTTTGCAATCTACTCATCTGACAAAAGGCTAATATCCAGAATCTACAAAGAACTTAAACAAATTTACAAGAAAAAATCAAACAACCCCATCAAAAAGTGGGCAAAGGATATGAATAGACAATTCTGAAAAGAAGACATCTATGCAGCCAAAAGACATATGAAAAAATGCTCATCATCACTGGCCATCAGAGAAATGCAAATCAAAACCACAGTGAGATACCATCTCACACCTGTTAGAATGGTGATCATTAAAAAGTCAGGAAACAACAGGTGCTGGAGAGGATTTGGAGAAATAGGAATGCTTTTACACTGTTGGTGGGACTGTAAACTAGTTCAACCATTGTGGAAGACAGTGTGGCAATTCCTCAAGAATTCAGAACTAGAAGTAACATTTGACCCAGCCATCCCATTACTGGGTATATACCTAAAGGATTATAAATCATGCTACTATAAAGACACATGCACACGTATGTTTATTGCAGCACTATTCACAATAGCAAAGACTTGGAATCAAGCCAAATGTCCATCAATGATAGACTGGATTAAGAAAATGTGGCACATATACACCATGGAATACTATTCAGCCATAAAAATAGATCAGTTCATGTCCTTTGTAGGGACATGGATGAAGCTGGAAACCATCATTCTGAGCAAACTATCTAAAGGACAGAAAACTAAACACTGCATCTTCTCACTCATAGGTGGGAATTGAACAATGAGAACACAGGGCGGGGAACATCACTCACCAGGGCCTGTCATGAGGTGGGGGCTGGGGGAGGGATAGCATTAGGAGACATACCTAATGTAAATGATGAGTTAATTGGTGCAGCAAACCAATGTGGCACATGTATACATATGTAACAAACCTCCATGTTGTGCACATTTAACCTAGAACTTAAAGTATAATAATACAAAAGTATGGTCATCTCAATAAATGCAGAAAAAGCATTTAATAAAATTCAACATCCCTTCACAATTAAAAACTCTCAACAAACTAGATATAGGAGGAACATACCTCAAAATAAAAAAGGCCATATACGACAAACCCCTGGCTAACATCATGCAGAAAGCCCTTCCTCTAAGATCTGGAATAAGACAAGGATGCCTGTTTCCACCACTCCTATTCAACAGAGTACTGGAAGTCCTAGCTAGAGCAATAAGGCAAAAGAAAGAAAGAAAATCATCCAAATTGGAAGAGAGGAAGTCAAATTGTCCCTTTTTACTGATAATTTGATGATATGTCAAGAAAAACCTAATGACTCCAGCAAAAAACTCTTAGATTTAATAAATTCAGTAAAGCTGCAGGATAAAATACCAATGTACAAAAATCACTGGTGTTTCTATACATCAACAATGATCTAGCTGAGAGATAAATTTGTAAAATCCCATTTGTGAAGATGGCCGAATAGGAACAGCTCCAGTCTACAGCATCCAGCATGAGCGATGCAGAAGACAGGTGAATTCTGCATTTCCAACTGAGGTACCAAGTTCATCTCACTGGGGAGTGTCAGAAAGTGGGTGCAGGACAGTGGGTGCAGTGCACTGAGCCTGAGCCAAAGCAGGGCGAGGCATTGCCTCACCCGGGAAGCAGAAGGGGTCAGGGAATTCCATTTCCTAGTCAAAGAAAGGGGTGACAGACAGCACCTGGAAAATCAGGTCACTCCTATGCTAATACTGCACCTTTCCAACAGTCTTAGCAAACGGCACACCAGGAGATTATATCCAGTTCCTGGCTCAGAGGGTCCTATGCCCACCCATGGAGCCTCGCTCATTGCTAGCACAGCAGTCTGAGATCAAACTGCAAGGCGGCAGCGAGGTTGGGGGAGGGGCACCCACCACTGCTGAAGCTTAAGTAGGTAAACAAAGCAGCCAGGAAGCTTGAACTGGGTGGAGTCTACCACAGCTCAAGGAGGCCTGCCTGCCTCTGTAGACTCCACTTCTGGGGGCAGGGCACAGCCAAATAAAAGGCAGCAGAATCCTCTGCAGACTTAAATGTCCCTGTCTGATGGCCTTGAAGAGAGTAGTGGTTCTCCCAGCACGCAGCTGGACATCTGAGTACAGACAGAATGCCTCCTCAAGTGGGTCC
Organism: Pan paniscus; assembly: GCF_029289425.2. Classification (NCBI taxonomy): domain Eukaryota; kingdom Metazoa; phylum Chordata; class Mammalia; order Primates; family Hominidae; genus Pan; species Pan paniscus. The sequence continues at coordinate 110,101,581 of NC_073253.2, forward strand.
CTGACCCCTGAGTAGCCTAACTGGGAGGCAACCCCCAGTCGGGGAAGACTTACACCTCACACAGCCAGGTACTCCTCTGAGACAAAACTTCCAGAGGAATGATCAGGCAGCAACATCTGCTGTTCACCAATATCCGCTGTTCTGCAGCCTCCACTGCTGATACCCAGGCAAACAGGGTCTGGAGTGGACCTCCAGCAAACTCCAACAGACCTGCAGCTGAGGGTCCTGACTGTTAGAAGGAAAACTAACAAACAGAAAGGATATCTACACCAAAACCCCATCGGTATGTCACCATCATCAAAGACCAAAGGTAGATAAAACCACAAAGATGGAGAAAAAACAGAGCAGAAAAACTGGAAACTCTAAAAATCAGAGCACCTCTCCTCCTCCAAAGGAACGCTGCTCCTCACCAACAATGGAACAAAGCTGGATGGAGAATGACTTTGACGAGTTGAGAGAAGAAGGCTTCAGACGATCAAACTACTCCAAGCTAAAGGAGGCAGTTCAAACCCATGGCCAAGAAGTTAAAAACCTTGAAAAAAAATTAGACGAATAGCTAACTAGAGTAACCAATGCAGAGAAGTCCTTAAAGGACCTGATGGAGCTGAAAACCAAGGAATGAGAACTATGTGATGAATGCACAAGCCAAAGTAGTCGATTCGATCAACTGGAAGAAAGGGTATCAGTGATGGAAGATGAAATGAACAAAATGAAGCGAGAAGAGAAGTTTAGAGAAAAAAGAATAAAAACAAATGAACAAAGCCTCCAAGAAATATGGGACTATGTGAAAAGACCAAACCTACGTCTGATTGGTGTACCTGAAAGTGATGGGGAGAATGGAACCAAGTTGGAAAACACTCTGCAGTATATTATCCAGGAGAACTTCCCCAGCCTAGCAAAGGCAGGCCAATTAAGGAAATACAGACAAAGCCACAAAGATACTCCTCAAGAAGACCAACTCCAAGACACATAATTGTCAGATTCACTGAAGTTGAAATGAAGGAAAAAATGTTAAGGGCAGCCAGAGAGAAAGGTCGGGTTACCCACAAAGGGAAGCCCATCAGACTAACAGCGCATCTCCCAGCAGAAACTTTAAAAGCCAGAAGACAGCGGGGGCCAATATTCAATATTCTTAAAGAAAAGAATTTTCAACCCAGAATTCCATATCCAGCAAAAATAAGCTTCATAAGTGGAGGAGAAATAAAATCCTTTACAGACAAGCAAATGCTGAGAGATTTTGTCACCACCAGGCCTGCCTTACAAGAGCTCCTGAAGGAAGCACTAGACATGGAAAGGAACAACCAGTACCAGCCACTGCAAAAACATGACAAACTGTAAAGACCATTGAGGCTAGGAAGAATCTGCATCAACTAACGAACAAAATAACCAGCTAATATCATAATGACAGGATCAAATTCACACATAACAATATTAACCTTAAACGTAAATGGGCTAAATGCTCCAATTAAAAGACACAGACTGGCAAGTTGGATAAAGAGTCAAGACCCATCTGTGTGCTGCATTCAGGAAACCCATCTCACGTGCAGAGACACACATAGGCTCAAAATAACGGGATGGAGGAAGATCTATCAAGTAAATGGAAAAAAAAAGGAAGGGGTTGCAATCCTAGTCTCTGATAAAACAGACTTTAAACCGACAAAGATCAAGAGACAAAGAAGGCCATTACATAATGGTAAAGGGATCAATTCAACAAGAAAAGCTAACTATCCTAAATATATATGCACCCAATACAGGAACACCCAGATTCACAAAGCAATTCCTTAGAGACCTACAAAGAGACTTAGACTCCCACACAATAATAATGGGAGATTTTAACACCCCACTGTCAACATTAGACAGATCAATGAGACAGAAAGTTAAAAAGGATATCCAGGAATTGAACCCACCTCTGCACCAAGTGGAACTAATAGACATCTACAGAACTCTCCACCCCAAAACAACAGAATATACATTCTTCTCAGCACCACACCACACTTATTCCAAAATTGACCACTTAGTTGGAAGTAAAGCACTCCTCAGCAAATGTAAAAGAACAGAAATCATAACAAACTGTCTCTCAGACCACAGTGCAATCAAACTAGAATGCAGGATTAAGAGACTCACTCAAAACCACTCAACTACACGGAAACTGAACAACCTGCTCCTAAGTGACTACTGGGTACATAATGAAATGAAGGCAGAAATAAAGATGTTCTTTGAAACCAATGAGAACAAACACACAACATACCAGAATCTCTGGGACATATTCAAAGCAGTGTGTAGAGGGAAATTTATAGCACTAAATGCCCACAAGAGAAAGCAGGAGAGATCCAAAATTGACAGCCTAAAATCACAATTAAAAGAACTAGAGAAGCAAGAGCAAACACATTCAAAAGCTAACAGAAGGCAAGAAATAACTAAGATCAGAGCAGAACTGAAGGAAACAGAGACACAAAAAACCCTTCAAAAAATCAATGAATCCAGGAGCTGGTTTTTTGAAAGGATCAACGAAATTGACAGACCACTAGCGAGATGAATAAGAAAGAAAAGAGAGAAAAGAGAGAAGAATCAAATAGATGCAATAAAAATGATAAAGGTGATATCACCACCGATCCCACAGAAACACAAATTACCATCAGAGAACACTATAAACACCTCTATGCAAATAAGCTAGAAAATCTGGAAGAAATGGATAACTTCCTGGACACATACACCCTCCCAAGACTAAACCAGGAAGAAGTTGAATCTCTGAATAGACCAATAATAGGTTCTGAAATTGAGGCAATAATTAATAGCTTACCAACCAAAAAAAGTCCAGGAGCAGATGGATTCACAGCCGAATTTCACCAGAGGCAAAAAGGAGGAGCCAGTACCATTCCTTCTGAAACTATTCCAATCAATAGAAAAGAGGGAATCCTCCCTAACTCATTTTATGAGGCCAGCATCATCCTGATACCAAAGCCTGACAGAGATACAACAAAACAACAGAATTTTAGACCAATATCCCTGATGAACATTGATGCAAAAATCCTCAGTAAAATACTGGCAAACTGAATCCAGCAGTACATCAAGAAGCTTATCCACTATGATCAAGTGGGCTTCATCCCTGGGATGCAAGGCTGGATCAACATATGCAAATCAATAAATGTAATCCAGCATATAAACAGAACCAATGAGAAAAACCATATGATTATCTCAATAGATGCAGAAAAGGCCTTTGACAAAATTCAACAACCTTCATGCTAAAAACTCTCAATAAATTAGGTATTAATGGGACGTATCTCAAAATAATAAGAGTTATCTATGATAAACCCACAGCCAATATCATACTGAATGGGCAAAAACTGGAAGCATTCCCTTTGAAAACTGGCACAAGACAGGGATGCCCTCTCTCACCACTCCTATTCAACATAGTGTTGGAAGTTCTGGCCAGGGCAATCAGGCAGGAGAAGGAAATAAAGGGTATTCAATCTGGAAAAGAGGAAGTCAAATTGTCCCTGTTTGCAGGTGACATGATTGCATATCTAGAAAACCCCATCGTCTCAGCCCAAAATCTCCTTAAGCTGATAGGCAACTTTAGCAAAGTCTCAGTATACAAAATCAATGTGCAAAAATCACAAGCATTCTTATACACCAATAACAGACAAACAGAGAGCCAAATCATGAGTGAACTCCCATTCACAATTGCTTCAAAGAGAATAAAATACCTAGGAATCCAACTTACAAGGGATGTGAAGGACCTCTTCAAGGAGAATTACAAACCACTGCTCCATGAAATAAAAGAGGATACAAACAAATGGAAGAACATTCTATGCTCATGGGTAGGAAGAATCAATATCGTGAAATAGGCCATAATGCCCAAGGTAATTTATAGATTCAATGCCATCCCCAACAAGCTAACAATGACTTTCTTCACACAATTAGAAAAAAACTACTTTAAAGTTCATATGGAACCAAAAAAAAGCCAGCATTGCCAAGTCAATCCTAACCCAAAAGAACAAAGTTGGAGGCATCACACTACCTGACTTCAAACTATACTACAAGGCTACAGTAACCAAAACAGCATGGTACTGGTAGCAAAACAGAGATATAGATCAATGGAACAGAACAGAGCCCTCAGAAATAATGCCACATATCTACAACCATCTGATCTTTGACAAACCTGACAAAAACAGGAAATGGGGAAAGGATTCCCTATTTAATAAATGGTGCTGGGAAAACTGGCTAGCCAAATGCAGAAAGCTGAAACTGGTCCCTTCCTTATACCTTACACAAAAATTAATTCAAGATGGATTAAAGACTTAAACGTTAGACCTAAAACCATAAAAACCCTAAAAGAAAACCTAGGCATTACCATTCAGGACATAGGCATGGGCAAGGACTTCATGTCTAAAACACCAAAAGCAATGGCAACAAAAGCCAAAATTGACAAATGGGATCTAATTAAACTAAAGAGCTTCTGCACAGCAAAAGAAACTACCATCAGAGTGAACAGGCAACCTACCGATTGGGAGAAAATTTTTGCAATCTACCCATCTGACAAAGGGCTAATATCCAGAATCTACAATTAACTCAAACAAATTTACAAGAAAAAAATCAAACAGCCCCATCAAAAAGTGGGTGAAGGATATGAACAGACACTGCTCAAAAGAAGACATTTATGCAGCCAAAAGACACATGGAAAAATGCTCATCATCACTGGCAATCAGAGAAATGCAAATCAAAACCACACTGAGATACCATCTCACACCAGTTAGAATGGTGATCATTAAAAAGTCAGGAAACAACAGTTGCTGGAGAGGATGTGGAGAAATAGGAACACTTTTATACTGTTGGTGGGACTGTAAACTAGTTCAACCATTGTGGAAGTCAGTGTGGCGATTCCTCAGGGATCTTGAACTTGAAATACCATTTGACCCAGCCATCCCTTTACTGGGTATATACCCAAAGGATTATAAATCATGCTGTTATAAAAACTCATGCACATGTATGTTTATTGTGGTAATATTCACAATAGCAAAGACTTGGAAACAGGACAAATGTCCAACAATGATAGACTGGATTAAGCAAATGTGGCACATATACACCATGGAATACTATGCAGCCATAAAAAAGGATGAGTTCATGTCCTTTGTAGGGATATGGATGAAGCTGGAAACCATCATTCTCAGCAAACTATCACAAGGACAAAAAACCAAACACCGCATGTTCTCACTCATAGGTGGGAATTGAACAATGAGAACACATAGACACATGAAGGGGAAGATCACACACCGGGCCCTGTTGTGGGGTTTGGGGAGTGGGAGGGATAGCATTGGGAGATATACCTAATGTTACATGCATGCAGCTAATGGGTGCAGCACACCAACATGGCACATGTATAAATATGTAACAAACCTGTACATTGTGCACATGTACCCTAAAACTTAAAGTATAAAAAAAAGGAAAAAATCCCATTTGCAATAGCTAACAAAATAAATAAATAAATAAAATATCTAGGAATAAATTTAACCAAGGATGTGAAGGAGCTCTACAAGGAAAACTACAGAACATTGATGAAAGAAATTGAAGAGGACACAAACAAGTGGAAAGACATCTCGTCCTCATGAATCAATAAGATTAATATCATTAAAATGACCATACTGCCCAAAGCAATCTACAGATTCAATGCAATCTCTGTCAAAATACCAACATCATTCTTCACAGAATTAGCAAAAAAAAAAAATTGCTAAAAAGTATACAGAATCAAAAAAGAGCCAGAATACCAAAAGATTCCTGATCAAAAAGAACAAACTGGAGGCATCACATTGCCTGACTTCAAAATATACTACAAGGCTAGAGTAATCAAAACAGTATGGTATCCATATAAAAGCAGACATACAAACCAATTGAACAGAAGAGAATTCAGAAATAAGTCCACATATCTACACCAACTAATTTTTGGTAAATGCACCAAGAACATACACTAGGGAAAGGACATCCTCTTTAATAAATGGTACTAGGAAAATTGGATAATCACATGCAGAAGAATAAAACTGGCCCCCTATCTGTCCCCATATACAAATATCAACTCAAAATGGAGTTGAGAAAAATGTAAGACTCAAAACTATAAAACTGTCAGAAAAGATAAGAAAATCACTTCAAGACATCAGTCTAGGCAAAGATTACACAGCTAAGATCTCAATAGCACAGACAGCTATACACAAACAGACAAATGGGACTATATTAAACTAAAAAGCTTCTACATGGAAAAGGAAACAATCAACAGAATGAAAAGACAACGTGTTGAATGGGAGAAAATATGTGCAAACTACTTATCCAATAAGGGCTTAATATTCCAAATGTATAAGAAACTTAAATAACTCAAGACTAAAAAAAATCCATTAAAAATTGGACTTAGGACATGAATAGATATTTCTCAAAAGGTGACGTAAAAATCGCCAACAGACATATTTTTAAAAGAAGCTCAACATCACTCATCATCATGGAAATGCAGATAAAAAACACAAGGAGATATCACCTTTTTCTTCCATAGGTTATTGGGGTACAGGTGGTATTTGGTTACATGAGTAAGTTCTTTAGTGGTGATTCTTGAGATTTTGGTGTACCTGTCACCTGAGCAGTACACACTGCACACTATTTGTAGTCTTTTATCCCTCGCCCCTCTCCCATCCTTCCCTGCAAGTCCCCAAACTCCATTGTATCATTCTTATGCCTTTGCGTCCTCATAGCTTAGCTCCCACATGTGAGTGAGAACATATGATGTTTGGTTTTCCATTCCTGAGTTACTTCAGTTAGAATAAGAGTCTCCAATCTCATCCAAGTTGCTGTGAATGCCATTAATTCATTCTTTTTTATGGCTGAGTAGTATTCCATTGTACATATATATCACAGTTTCTTTATACACTCATTGATTAATGGACATTTGGATTGGTTCCATGATTTTGTAATTCCAAACTGTGCTGCTATAAACATGCCTGTGCAAGAACATTTTTCATATAATGACTACTTTTCCTCTGGGTACATACCCAGTAGTGCGATTGCTGGATCAAATGGTACTTCTACTTTTACTTCTTTAAGGAATTTCCACACTGTTTTCCATAGTGGCTGTGCTAGTTTACATTCCCATCAGCAGTATAGAAGTGTTCCCTGTTCAATGCATCCACACCAACATCTACTGTTTTTGATTTTTTGATTATAGCCATTCTTTCAGGAGTAAGGTGGTATCGCATTGTGGTTTTGACTTGCATTTCCCTGATCATTATAGATGTTGAGCATTTTTTCATGTTTGTTGGCCATTTGTATATCTTCTTTTGAGAATTGTCTATTCATGTCCTTAGCCCACTTTTTGATGGGATTCTTTGTTTTTTCTTGCCAATTTGTTTGAGTTTGTTGTAGATTCTGGACATTAGTCATTTGTCAGTTGTGTAGATTGTGAGCATTTTTGCCCATTCTGTGGGTTGTCTGCTTACTCTTCTGACTGCTCCTTTGGCTGTGCAAAAACTTTTTAGTTTAATTAAGTCCCAGCTATTTATCTTCATTTTTATTGCATTTGCTTTTGGGTTCTTGGTCATGAAATTGTAGCCTAAGCCAGTGTCTAGAAGGGTTTTTCAATGTTGTCTTCTAGAATTTTTAGTGTCAGGTCTTAGATTTAAGTCTTTAATCTCTCTTGAGTTGATTTTTATATAAGGTGACAGATGAGGATCCAGTTTCATTCCCCTACAGGTGGCTAGCCAATTATCCCAGCACCATTTATTGAAAAGGGTATTTCTTTCCCCACTTTATGTTTTTGTTTGCTTTGTCGAAGATGAGTTCCCTGTAAGTATTTGGGTTTATTTGTGGGTTCTCTATTCTGTTCCATTAGTCTATGTGCCTATTTTTATACCAGTACCATGCTGTTTTGGTGACTATGGCCTTATAACATAGTTTGAAATCAGATAGTGGGATGTCTCCTGATTTGTTCTTTTTGCTTAGTTTTGCTTTGACTATGTGGGCTCCTTTTTGGCTCCAGATGAATTTTAGAATAGTTTTTTCTAATTCTGTGAAGAACAATGGTGGTATTTTGATGGGGATTGCATTGAATTTGCAGATTGCTTGTGGCAGTATGGTCATTTTCACAATATGGATTCTACCCATTCATGAGCATGGGCTGTTTCCATTTGTTTGTGTCATCTATGATTTCTTTCAGCAGTGTTTTGTAGTTTTCCTTGTAGAGATCTTTTGCCTCCTTGGTTAGGTATATTTGTATTTTTTTTATTCTTTTGCTGCTATTGTGAAAGGGATTGAGTTCTTGATTTGGTTCTCTGCTTGATCACCATTGGTGTACAGAAGAGCTACTGATTTGTGTACATTAATCTTGTATCCGGAAACTTTGCTGAATTCTTTTTTCAGTTCTAGGAGCTTATGGAGGAGTCTTTAGGGTTTTTGTGGTAAACAATCATATTGTCAGCACATAGTGACAGTTTAACCTCCTCTTTATAATTTGGATGCCTTTTCTTTCTTTCTCTTGTCTGATTGCTCTGCCTAGGACTTCCAGTACTATGTTGAAGAGGAGTAGTGAGAGTGGGCATCCCACAGTGGAATAAAACTGGAAATCAACTCCAAAAGGAACCTACAAAACCATGCAAACACATATAAATTAAATAACCTGCTCCTGAATGATCACTGGGTCAAAAATGAAATCAAGATGGAAATTTAAAAATTATTTGAAGTGAATGACCACAATGACACAACCTATCAAAACCTCTGAGATACAGCAAAGATGGTGCTAAGAGGAAAGTTCATAGCCCTAAACACCTACCTCAAAGAGTCTGAAAGAGCACAAACTGACATTCTGAGGTCACACCTCAAGGAACTAGAGAAACAAGAACAAACCAAACCCAAACCCAGCAAAGAAAAGGAAATAATCAAGATCAGAGCGGAACTAAATGAAATTGAAACAAAAAAATTACAAAAGATAAATGAAACAAATGCTAGTTCTTTGAGAAGATAAATAAAATTGATAGACCATTAGCAAGATTAACCAAGAAAAAAAGAGAGAAAATCCAAATAACTTCAATAAGAAATGAAACAGGAGATATTACAACTGACACCACTGAAATACAAATGATTATTCAAGGCTACTAGGAATACCTTTACACACATACATTAGAAAATCTAGAAGAGATGGGTAAATTCCTGGAAAAATACAACCCTCCTAACTTAAATTAGAAAGCATAAGATATCCTGAACGGATCAATAACAAGCAGAGAGATTGAAATGGTATTTAAAAAATTACCAACAACAACAAAAAAAGTCCAGGACCAGATGGATTCACAGCAGAATTCTACCAGACATTCAAAGAAGATTTGGTACCAATCCTTTTGACATTATTCCACAAGACAGAGAAAGAGGGAACCCTCCCTAATTCATTCTATGAAGCCAGCATCACCCTAATACCAAAATCAAGAAAGGACATAACCAAAAAGAAAACTACAGACCGATATTTTTGATGGACATAGACACTAAATTTCTTAACAAAATATTAGGTACTGGAATCCAATAGCATATCAAAATGATAATCTAACATGATCAAGTGGGTTTCATACCAGGGATACAGGGATGGTTTGACATATAAAAGTCAATAAATGTGATACACCATATAAACAGAATTAAAAACAAAAATCACATGATCATCTCAGTAGGTGCAGAAAAAGTATTCAACAAAATCCAGTATCCCTTTATGATTAAAACTCTCAGCAAAATTGGCATACAAGGGACATACCATAACATAATAAAAGCCATCTATGACAAACCCACAACCAACATAATAATGAATGTGGAAAAGTTGAAAGCATTCCCTCTGAGAACTGGAGATATCATCTTAACCCTAATAAAATAACTATTATCAAAAAGAAAAATAATAGATGCTGGCAAGGATGTGGAGAAAAGAGAACTCTTATACACTTTCTATAGGAATTTAAATTAGTACAGCCATTATGAAAAACACTATGGAAATTTCTAAACAAACTAAAAATAGAACTACCATATGATCCAGCAATCCTACTACTGAGTATTTATCTACAGGAAAGGAAATCAATATACTAAAGGGATAACTGCACTTGCATGTTTATCACAGTACTATTCACAATAGCAAATATATGGAATCAACCTAAGTGTCCATCAGTAGATGAGTGTATTTTTAAAAGGTGGTATATAAACATAATGGAATACTATTTAGCCATAAAGAAAGAATGAAATCCTATCAATTGGAAATGGAGGACATTATGTTAAGTGAAATAAGCCAGGTATATCAATAAATATTGCATGTTCTCATTCACATGTGAAAACTAAAAATGTTAAGCTCATGGAGATAGACAGTAGGATGATAGCAGAGGTTAAAAAGGGTCGGTGGTGCAGGGAGATGAAGAAAGGTTGGTTAACGGGTAAGAAAATACATTTATAAAAATAAATCCTAGTGTTTAATAGCACAGGGGGTGACTATAGTTAACAACATATTGTATATTTCAAATCAGCTAGAAGAGAACATTGGAAATGTTCCCAACACAAAGAAATGATAAATGTTCAAGATTATGGATATCCTAAATACTCTGATATGATCATTATACATTGTATGCAGCACAACAGAATAGTAGAACATTCACAACCTGATCCCAAGTTATCTCGGTCTCTTGGTCTCTCTATAATTCTTTCTCCTTGACACTTTCCCTTCACCCAAAGCCTGTCCATACAACCTCTGTCTTGGGAATTCTGCAACATCCTCCAAACTCTACCACCATACTATGCACTGTAAGGGATATGTAAATGGGACTTCCCCAAGTTGTGCAGTATACAGCCTACCCAACTATATAATGACCCAGTACATCACCCCACACATTCTATAGGAGAACTCCTCACTTTACATGTCAGTCATCTCCACTAGACTCTAGGTTACCTGATGACAAGGTCTAAGGAAGATTGCAGAACAAAGCAGTTAAAGTCAGATGCTCTATAGACAAATTGCTAGGTTTAAATTGTGGTCATAACACATAATGCCTGTGATCTGGAAATGGGGGAAATTGAACTGTCTTCATAAGATAGATTGTAAGGTTTAGCAGAGAAACAAGGGAAATGTTCAGTGTTGTGCTGAAATGGAGTACATGCTTGGTAAGTGTTTCCATTATGTTTATCTGTGTATTCCCAGGATTTTAAAGAGTGACTACAACCTAGTAGCTGCTCTGACAATTTCTAATGAGTGAACTCATGTCTATTAGTAAACAAATAAGCTTTGCCTCTAGGATAAAAGAGAAATATTGTTGTAGAAAGTTGATTTATTTCCCAATAGTTTGAAAGTCTATAGCTCTAGAAATCATTTTTCTATATCCTCCTTATATTCAATGATAGCTAGAGAAGGTGGGAGAAAAGATAAAGACTAGAAAGTGATAATAAACTTAGTAAATAGAAATAACAGAAGAAACAGAGGACTATTGAGAAAGAAAACAGTAACCAAATATGGGAAATAAAAACCAAAGCAGGAAATGTTTAAAAAAAGGAAAAGGAAAAGATGTGGGGATAAACTGAAGAATAGAAAGAAAAATTTAAATACAGAGAAGTCGTTGAGGAAAAGGGAACACAGTTACATATAAACCATTCTGGGACTTTTTCATAATCCCAAAGAACACTCCATTGCTCTTTCCATTTATCATCTGAACCTGAAGTTGTTTTAGGCCTCATTTTGCTCCTTCTCTTTCTCCTATTTTTCTTCCCTGTTTCTCCTGCTCACTTAGGACACTGTGAATTCAGCTCTGCACCATCCTGAGATGAGGTTTATCCCTCTTTCTTAGCCACTGACCAATGAAGTGAATTGGGGAGCTTTCCTTTTGCTCATGGGCTTACTTTGCAAAGGTCAGTTCTAAGGTTTGCTTTGTTTTCTTTTGCTAGAAAAAATAGGGAGGAAAAAAAATCTCTATTGTGAGAAGCCTGCACAGGAAGGGGTTACCTACACTGGGGAAATTCTCTGTTTCAAAATGAAATTGGGTTAATTCAGAAGGGCATGGAGAAATACCGAAGCCCAATTAACAAAGTCTAAAGTCTCCCAATTAACAAGATAATTCTTAAATGGATATGGGGCAGCACTAAGAGTTTTAGTAAGGAAACCACTTGTTCCAGGTGTTTAGTCAGAGAGTGGTTTCAGGTCTTTTCCACTCTCAACCACACATAAAAGGAGCCTAGAAGTGCAGAAAGAGATTTCAAGAAGTTTGGATAGAATACACGCGTGGGAGGCCCTGAATGGAAATGGTGTGTCCTGAGGAGCAGAGCAGAAATATTTCCCATATGTTGAACTTTATTTCAATTATGACATGTAGTGTCAAAACCTAAACCTAAAAGTGGGCCTTGCATATGTAGAGGGCATTCTTGGGCACCCTTCCTGGGTGGATTTCTGTCCATTCAATGCGATCCTTAGCTGCGCTCCAATTATTATCCCTTTATTATGAAGCTATTCCCTCTTGGCTCTCTACAGATTTGGTAGCATTTGCTACTGGTACTTCTCTGATGATTTAAAAATCAAGATATAATCTCCATCAAATACCAATAAAAGGAGAGAAGAGAAAAGAGAATGCTTCTCTGAGCTTGATTTCCCAGTACGAGGGAGGCCCAGTCTCCCACTGGACACCTGTGGCTCAGCCCCTGGAACTTCCATCTCTGAGATCTGGAGGCTCTGTGGGAAAAAACTACCAACAGTTGAGAGGAACAGCGCAGTCCCCTAGAGCAAAACCCCCGCCATCACGAAGTAGACACTTGCTCATAAGGAGGCTCAATCCTTGCCATAACGGAACAAACTGCCTTCTGCATTCTCCCAAATCCCCACACAGTCTGTACTCTCTCTGCTTCCAGACGGCCAGCCGGGTGGGTGGAGGAGCCCAGCTGTTCTTGCTCTGTGAAGACGGCAGGCGATGGGGACTCCAGTGTGCGAAGCGGAGCGTCGTACTGGCCAAAAGGGTGCACCTGGCTCTGTTCTGGACACGCCTCCCCCGGGCACCCGGGCCTGGCCAGTACGACTCACGCAACATCACGCTTTTCCTGTAGTGCCTCACGTTCTGCCATGGAATTTTCTTTTGCTTGCATGATGTTATTTGATCCTCACATCAGGTTTGTGGTTTTGTTTTCAATGCTGTTTTGTCAGGAGGGAAGTGAAGAAATAAGCTGTGGGTGCTGAGGCTTCCCGTCAGCAACGTTAGGATCCACCCTTTACAGAAGAGCATTTTCTCACGCCTGCATTTAAAATACCGCTACCCACATCCGAAGTTTGTCCTTCTGGTGCATTCTAAATTTCTTCAACACAGAGTTGAGAGGTGATTGGGCATGAAACCAAGTCTGTCATCATCCTTTTCCCTTTGAATTATAGGGAAAGTTTTTAGAATGCAAAAGACAATGTCGCCTATTTGGCCTGAAAAGCCCTTAACCAAATGTGAACCCTCCACTGTTAATTGTACTTTGTTTTTTACCCTGCTATGTGGTCCCAGACACTCTTCAAGAAAGAAACTAAGATTTCCTTTCTCAAACAAGTGAGAGAGTTGGTGATCAGACAAGACCAAAAACAAAAAACAAACAAAACAAAAAACAAAAAAAGTCCTAGTACTTTTGAACTTAGGACTATGTCTTTGTTTCCGTTTTATCCTCTTCCCTGATGTTTTACTCCTATGGAACTGGGAATTATAAACAGTTGCTGAGTGTTCATATATTTGCTGTTAAAATCCCAAGGGTAGTACTCTTAAGTTCCCATGCACAATAGGAAAAGCTCAGAGCTGAAATTCATCAAAATGCTGGTAGTTAATTTGCCTTGAAAATCATGGCTCCCTGGAAGATGACAGCTCGGTATTTTCTATAGATGTCTACATGAACACTTTAGTCTGTCTTTTAAGTAGGGAATTTCCTAGAGCTGAAGTTAGCAGAGCCAAAAGTCTGATCATGATCCTTGACTGTATTTGAATTGGTGGCTTTTTCCCATGAAACACAAAAGAAGCTTGAACCAGGGCTTTGGTCCTTGTGTCACCTCTATATCAAAGGCAGCCTGCAGCAAAGCGCAGCTCAGCTGCTCAAGTGCAGGGACTGGCATGGCTGATGGAAAGTAATAGGAGAAGTGTCAGGGAAGACTGTAGGTAGCAGAAGTGATAATGAGATGGAGTGCGATAGAGCCCCCAGCAAGATTAAATGTGGAAGTGTCTTTCTTCTCTAATTAGACATTTATATCATTCATTTTCCAACCTTAAACATCCAAGGAGAGTGCTACGCTTGCCAATTTTTCTCTTGACCTTTCACAGCTTCGCAAAGCAAAAACTCCTCTGCTGGGGGGAAAGGGGTGCAGATTCAGCATTCCTTCCCCAAATCAAGCACCAGTCAGCCAGTCCTTGAGCAAGGCCCACTGCTTATGTGCAGAGACTGGGAGGGAAAGATAGTCTGTTCAATGTTTGCATATTAAATCCAAAGAATGTTTTCCATATGCTACAGGCAGCTCCAGATCACAGAAGCATTTTTCTGTGGTTTCTGAATGGAACAGCTTGTATCTTCCTGCTGCTTTACAGCCATAAAGAAGAAATAAATGCTCAAGTTTTTGTGCTAGGTTATAGGCAAATGCTTAGTGTTTCCCGTCTTGTGACTGTAAACATTCATTCTGCCTTCCCTTTCTCTCTATCTGGCTTTTGTAAAATTTCAAATATTTCTGAAGACACAATGATTTTTAAGAATGTGTATATTTCTATTCAACCTTTTTCTAATCCTTGCTCTCCAAGAAATGCCAGTTGCTGTAATTAGATGTGACATTGGCGACTTAGCATCATATTGCAGAAGAGACACAGGCCAAAGGAAACAGAGGTCTTTGTTCCAGGGCTGCCTCTATACTCACTAGTTGTTTGGCCTCAAACAAACCACCTCATGTCTCTGGGTTTTGGTTTTCTAGTATCTAAAATGAGGTGGGGAGAAGGAAGAGTGGGCCATCTCAGGTAGCAAACATGTCAAAAGTAGGCTTCTTCTAGCAATTATTGACTTATTCACGCCCTCCAGCCATTTACGTACACTCCATAACACACACACACACACACACTCTTTAAGAAATTTTAAAATTTTGACACAGAGTCTTACTTTATCACCCAGACTGGAGTGCAGTGGTGCGATCATAGCTTACTTCAGCCTTGAACTCCTGGGCTCAAGTGATTCTCTTCCTTCAGCTTCCCTAATAGCTAGGACTATAGGTATACATCCTAGCTAATGCACAGCTAATTTGTTTTAAATATTTTTATGGAGATGAGGTCTCACTACGTTTCCCATGCTGGTTTAAAACTCCTGGGCTCAAGTGATCCTCCCACCTCAGCTTCACAAAGTGCTGGGATTATAGGCATGAGCCACCATGCCTATCCTAAAATTAAGAATTTTTTTTTTTCACATTTGAAAATGGTTGAATTTTATTAAGAATATTTTAATATTTTTAGGTACTTTTTATTTTTTTCTAATTTTACTTATTTACATTTTATAATATTTATCACTTAAAAACACAAACTTTAAGAAAAAAGAAACAACATAATCTGCTGTTAGATGCTTTAGTACCATGTATGCTGAAATATCTTCCTTCCCCAAAACAGTTTTAAATATTTGAATTAGGTGCTATAATTTAATAACTAGTCTAATTGAATCCCTAAAAAGTTAAAGAGTCTTCATAACGCCAGGCGCGGTGGCTCATGCCTGTAATCCCAGCACTTTGGGAGGCCAAGGCGGGCGGATCGCCTGAGGTCAGGAGTTCGAGACCAGCCTGGCCAGCATGGTGAAACCCTGTCTCTAATAAAAATACAAAAATTAGCCGGGCGTGGTGGCAGGCGCCTGTAATCCCAGCTACTCAGGAAGCTGAGGCAGGAGAATCGCTTGAAGCCGGGAGGCGGAGATTGCAGTGAGCCGAGATCATGCCATTGTACTTCAGCCTGGGCAACAGAGTGAGACTCTGTCTCAAAAAAAAAATTAAATAAATAAAATAAAAGAGTCTTCATGAAACAAAGCAGGAACCATAAAAAAGCATAAGAAAATGGATACAATAACCGTCAGAGTAGGAGAAAATATGGAATTTATGTATTTTATGATACAATTAAAAAATAAATTATGCAAAGACAACGAGTCTTTCTGAATAAAACTGTAAGGTAATAAAATGTGCCCATGGTTTTCAAACTGTTTTTTTTTTTTTTAATTTTTCAATTCCATAGGTTATTGGGGAACAGGTGTTGTTTAGTTACATGTGTAAGTTCTTTGGTGGTGGTTTGTGAGATTTTGGTGCACCCATCACCCGAGCAGTATACACTGCACCCAATTTGTGGTATTTTTATCCCTCGCCCCCTTTCCCCCTTAGTCCCCAAAGACCACTGTGTCTTTCTTATGGCTTTGCATCCTCATAGCTTAGCTCCCACATGTGAGTGACAACATTCAATGTTTGGTTTTCCATTCCTGAGTTACTTCATTTAGAATAATGGCTTCCAATCTCATTCAGGTCACTGCAAATGCCATTAAGTCATTCCTTTTTATGGCTGAGTAGTATTCCATCATATATATATATATATCTGTATATCACAGTTTCCTTATCCACTAGTTAATTGATGGGCACTTGGGTTGGTTCCACGTTTTTGCAATTGCAAATTGTGCTGCTATAAACATGCCTGTGCACGTATCTTTTTCATATAGTGACTTCTTTTTGTCTGGGTAGATACCCAGTAGTGGGATTGCTAGATCAAATGGTAGTTCTGCTTTTAGTTTTTTGAGGAATCGCCACACTGTTTTCCACAGTGGTTGTACTAGTTTACGTTCCCAGCAGCAGTGTAGAAGTGTTCCCTCTTCATCGTATCCACACCAACATCTACTGTTTTTGATTTTTTTATTATGGCCATTCTTGCAGGAGTAAGCTGGTATTGCATTGTGGTTTTGACTTGCATTTCCCTGATCATTATAGATGTTGAGCATTTTTTCATATATTTGTTGGTCATTTGTATATCTTTTTTTGAGAATTGTCTATCCATGTCCTTAGCCCACTTTTTGATGGGATTCTTTGTTTTTTTTCCTTGCTAATTCGTTTGAGCTCGTTGTAGATTCTGGACATTACTCCTTTGTCAGAGGTATAGATTGTGAAGATATTCTCCCATTCTGTGGGTTGTCTGTTTACTCTTCTGACTGCTCCTTTAGCTGTGCAAAAGCTTTTTAGTTTAATGAAGTCCCAGCTATTTATCTTTGTTCTTATTGCATTTGCTTTTGGGTTCTTGGTCATGAAATCCTTGCCCAAGCCAATGTCTAGAAGGGGTTTTTCAATGTTGTCTTCTAGAATTTTTATAGATTCAGGTCTTAGACTTAAGTCCTTGATACCAATTCTTCTTTGAAAGTCTGGTAGAATTCTACTGTGAATCTATCTTGTCTTGGATTTTTTTTGTTGGTAATTTTTTAATCACCATTTCAATCTCACTGCTTGTTATTGGTCTGTTCAGAATATCTAACTCATCCTGATTTAAGCTAGGAAGCTTGTATCTTTCTAAGAATTTAACTATCTCCTCTAGGTTTTCTAGTTTATGTGCATAAAAGTGTTCATAGTAGCCTTGGATAATCTTTGTATTTCTGTGGTGTCCGCTGTAATGTCTCCCATTTTGTTTCTAATTGAGCTTATTTGGATTTTGTCTCTATTCTTGGTTAATCTTGCTAATGGTCTATCAATTTCATTTACTTTTCAAAGAACTAGCTTTTTGTTTCATTTATCTTTTGTATTGTTTCTGTTTCCATTTCATTTATTTCTGCTCTGATCTTTGTTATTTCCTTTCTTCTGCTGGGTTTGGGTTTGGTTTGTTCTAGTTTCTGTAGTTCCTTGAGGTGTGACCTTAGATTGTTTGTGCTCCTTCAGACTTTTTGATGTAGACATTTAGGGCCATGAACTTTCCTCTTAAGAATTCCTTATTAAGAATTCCTCTTGGAGAATTTTTAAATTTCCATTTTGATTTTGTTTTTGACCCACTGATCATTCAGGAGCAGGTTATTTAATTTCCATATATTTACATGGTTGTGAATGTTCCGTTTGGAGTTGATTTCCAGCTTTATTCCACTGTTGTCTGACACAGTGCTTGATATAATTTCAATATTCTTGAATTTACTGAGGCTGGTTTTGTGGTCTATCATATGGTTTATCTTGGAGAAAGTTCCATGTGCTGTTTAATAGAATGTATATTCTGCAGTTGTTGGATAGAATATTCTGCAAATATCTGTTAAGTCCATTTGTTCCAGGGTATACTTTAAATCCATGTTCTTTGTTGACTTTCTGTCTTGATGACCTGTCTAGTGCTTTCAGTGGAGTACTGAAGTCCCCCACTAGTATTGTGTTGCTGTCTATCTCATTTCTTAGGTCTATGAGTAATCGTTTGATAAATTTGAGAGCTCCAGTGTTAAGTGCATATATATTTAGGATTGTGATATTTTGCTGTTGGACAAGTCCTTTTATCATTGTATAATGACCTTCTTTGTCCTTTTTAACTGTTGTTGCTTTAAAGTTTGTTTTGTCTGATATAAGAATAACTACTCCTGCTCTCCTGGCTAACATGGTGAAACCCCATCTCTACTAAAAATACAAAAAATTAGCTGGGCGTGGTGGCGGGCACCTGTAGTCCCAGCTACTCAGGAGACTGAGGCAGGAGAATGGCATGGACCCGGGAAGTGGAGCTTGCAGTGAGCCGAGATGGCACCACTGCACTCCAGCCTGAGGGACAGAGCGAGACTACATCTCAAAAAAAAAAAAAAAAAAAAAGAATAACTACCCCTGCTCAATTTTGGTGTTCCTTTGCATGGAATATCTTTTTCCATCCGTTTTCCTTAAGTTTAAGTGAGTCCTTATGTGTTAGTTGTGTCTCTTGAAGGCAACAGATAGATGGTTGGTGAATTCTTATCCATTTAGTAATTAGGTATCTTTTATGTGGAGCAGTTGACTCATTTACATTCAACGTTAGTATTGATATGTGAAGTACCATTTCATTCATAATGCTATTTGTTGCCTATATACCTTGTTTTTTTAAAATTGTATTTGTGTTTTCTAGGTCCTGTGAGATTTATGCTTTAAAGAAGTTCTGTTTTGATGTGTTTCTGGGATTTAGAGTTTCTTTGTTTTGTTTGGTTTTGTTTTGAGACGGAGTCTCGCTCTGTCACTGAGGCTGGAGTGCAGTGGCGTGATCTCGGCTCACTACAAGCTCCGCCTTCCGGGTTCATGCCATTCTCCTGCCTCAGCCTCCCGAGTAGCTGGGACTGCAGGCGCTCGCCACCATGCCCGGCTAGTTTTTTGTCTTTTTAGTAGAGACGGGGTTTTACCATGTAAGCCAGGATGGTCCCAATCTCCTGACCTTGTAATCCGCCCACCTCAGCCTCCCAAAGTGCTGGAATTGCAGGTGTGAGCCATCGTGCCCGGCCTTAGAGTTTCTTTTAGCAGTTCTTGTAGTGCTGACATGATAGTGGCAAATTCTTTCAGTGATTGTTTGTCTGAAAAATACTGTCTTTCCTTCACTTCTGAAGCTTAGTTTTTCTGGGTACAAAATTCTTGATGGGTAATTGTTGTTTTGGAGGAGGCTAAAGATAGGACCCCAATCGCTTCTAGCTTATAGGGATTAATTCAACATTCATTGAATATTTCTCCCTTCACTTCTTGTGTCATTTTCTGGATTTCTGGATTTCTTTACATTGGGCTTCGCCTTTCCCTGGTGCCTCCCTAATTAGCTTGAGAACTAACCTTCTGAATTCTTTTTCAGGTAGATCAGGGATTTATTCTCGGTTTGGGTCGGCTGCTGGAAACCTAATGTAATTTTTGGGACCTGTCAAAGAACCTAGTTTTGTCATATTACCAGAGCTGGTTTTCTGGTTTCTTCTCATTTGGGTAGGCTCTGTCAGAGGAAGGGTCTAGGGCTCAAGGCTGCTGTTCAGTTCCTTCTGTCACACAGGGTGTTTCCTTGATGTAGTATTCTCCCCCTTTTCCTAGGCATGTGGCTTCCTGAAAGCCAGGCTGTAGTAATTGTTCTCTCTCTTCTGGGTCTAGCCAACCAGCAAATCATCCAGGCTCTGAGCTGGTACTGGGGTTGTCTGCACAGAGTCCTTTGATGTAAACCATCTGTGGGTCTCTCAGCCATGGATACTAGCACCTGCTCCAGTGGAGTTGGCAGGGGAGTGAAATGGACTCTGTGAGGGTCCATTTGGTTTAATCAACCATAGCTTTGGTTGCACTATTTTTGTGCTGGTTGGCCTCCTGCTGGGAGATGGCGCTTTCAAGAAAGCATCAGCTGTGGTAGTACGGGGAGGAACAGGTGGTGGGTGGAGCCCTAGAACTCCTAAGAGTATATGCCCTTTGAGTTACCAGGGTGAGTAGAGGATGACCATTAGGTGGGGGCAGGGCTAGGCATGTCTGAGCTTACACTCTACTTGGGCAGGCCTTGCTGTGGCTGCTGTGGGGGATGGGGGTGTGGGTCTCAGGTCAATGGAGTTATGTTCCTAGGAGGCTTATGGCTGCCTTTGCTGTGTCATGCAGGTTGTAAGGGAAATGGGGGAAAGCCAGCAGTCACCATCCTCACCCAGCTTTCACACAACCCAAAGGGCCGGTCTCCCTTCCACCTTGCCCCCCTCAACAGCACCAAGTCTGTTTCCAGGCAGTGGGTGAACAGGGCTGAGAACCTGCCCCAGGCTACCCACCTCCCAGCTTCAAAAATAAGTAGGGCTTTCCTTCTTCCCCCACGTGTGGAGTCTGCACACCAGATTCATGCTGTTTCCCAAGTTCTGCCCAAGAGACTTCTCAATCAGTTCAAATTGCTACAAATTTCAATTGGAGGTTTTCTTCTCCCTGTGGCATTTTCTCAGTGCCTCCAGCAGCCCTCCTCAAGGATGCCTGTGATGGGAGGCAGAAGTGTCTTAGTAGGGAAACCAGTGAGCCCACAGGGATTTTCCTGCTGCTTCCTCTACTGCTGTACTTCACTTGGCTCTCTAAATTGACTCAGCTTCAGGTAAGGTCAGAATCTTCTCCTTTAATTTAGACCTTCAGGTTCCCCAGTGGGGGTGTATGTTTTGGTGAAGATGATCTACTCTTCCCACTTCCACAGTTTGGACACTCACAGTATTTGGGGTGTCTCCTGGGTCCTCCAGGAGCAATCTCCTTCCTTCAGAGAATGTGTGGGTTCTCTTGAAGAATAATTTTCAAATAAAGACAGGGAGATGCTCAATAGAAGGTCCTCCTAAAGGTCTAGAATTGATCATCTTGAAAATAATGATCCATTATTAATTAAAGCCTATCAATTAAATAACCTTAAAATGTTGTCATTTAAAAAACAAAAACTTCTGTCCATCCATCCAAGGTGGCTGATTAGAAGCAGCTGCATTTCTCAGCACTCATGGAGAGAAATGGAAAGGGGTAAGGGAATTTAACACCCTCAACTGAAATATGCAGGTTTTCACATTGAGACTGACTAGGCAAACAACTCAATGCATGGAGAATGAAGCAAAGTTAGCAGTGGTGATGGCCCACCTGGGAGCAGCACAGAGCCAAAGAAACCTCCACCCCCAAACAAGGGAAGCAGTGAGTGATAGTGCAAACCCTCCCTTGGGCAACCACACTTCTCCCATGGATCTTTGCAACCTATGGATCAGGAGATCCCCTTGTGAGTCCATGCCACCAGGGCCTTGGGTCAGATACATAAAGCTGTGTGGAGTCTTGTCAAAGCAGCCACTCAGGCACACACAGAGACCAGAAGGTTTACATACTCTGGTCCCATGATCTCTGGCAAGGCAAGAAACCCATCCATTCATATCCTGAGGAAGGGACCTGAATCCAGGGAGCAAAACAGCATCCTTCTGCAGCCCCCATTTTCATGGCATCTCACAAGTTAAGATCCACTGGCTTGTAATTCCAGCCAGCAAATGGCAACAGGCTGGAATCTGTCTGAGATGGATCCAAGTTCCCAGGCAATGGGGCTGCTGCCATCTCTGCAGCTCAGTAGACTCAGCTGTTCCAGTCTGCTGGCTTTAAAGAATACAAACAATTCAGATGAGGAAGGGTCTCCCACTAGACTGCTTCTTTAAGCAGGACCCTGATCCATTCCTCCTCATTGGGCAGGACCTCCTTGTGGGGACTTCAGCCACTCCAGCAAGGGTTCTATAGACAGAGCTCTGAACTATTCCTGGGACAGAGCTCCTGAAGGGAAGCTCAGCCACCATCTCTGTGGCTCAGTAGAGTCAGCTGTTCCAGCCTTCTGGCTTTGGAGAATAGAAACAGTCTAGATGAAGAAAGGTTGTCCCCCAACATAGCACACCTGCTCTACCAAAAAGCAACCAGACTACTTATTTAAGCAGGTCTCTGATATCATTCCTCCTGACTGGGTGAGACCTCTGAACAGCGGTCTCCAGCCACCTTGTACAGGTATGTTTAGGCCAGCAACTTGTCAGTACACCCCTGGGATGGAGCTTCCAGAGGAATAAGCTGGCTGCCATCTTTGCTGTTTCACAGTATTTACTGGTGATACCTCAAGGTATGGGAAAAACTGAGGCAATTACTTTGGGGGTCTGGAGCAGACCCCCAATAATCACAGCAACCCTACAGTAGAATAGGCTGAAAGTTAAAAGAAAAACAAACAAAAAGAAAACAAGAACAACACCAACAAAACAGACACCACAAAGACCTCATTCAAAGGTCAGCAACCTCAAAGATCAAAGGTAGATAAGCCCGCAAATATGAGAAAAAGTCAACCCCAAAATACTGAAAATTGAAAAAGCCAGAGTGCCTCTTCTCCTCCAAATGACCACAACACCTCTCCAGCAAGGGCACAGAACTGGACTGAGGCTGAGATGGCTGAATTGACAGAAGTAGGCTTCAGAAGGTGGCGATAAAGAACTTTGCTGAGCTAAAGGAACATGTTGTAACCCACTGCAAATAAGAGTTATGGTAAAACAATACAGAAGCTGATAGCCAGAATAGCCAGCTTAGAGTGGAACATAACTAACCCAATGGAGCTGAAAAACACAACATGATAACTTCACAATGCAATCACAAGCATCAATAGCAGAACAGACCAAGCAGATGAAAGAATCTCAGAGCTTAAAGACTATCTTTCTGAAATAAGACAGGAAGACAAGAATGGAGAAAAAAGAATGAAAAGAAAATGAACAAAACCTCCAAGAAATATGGTATTATGTAAAAAGACCAAATTTACGACTAATTAGAGTACCTGAAAAAGATGAGGAGAATGGAACCAAGTTGGAAAACATACTTTAGGACATCATTCAGGAGAACTTCCCCAACCTAGCAAGAGAGGCCAACATTCAAATTCAGGGAACGCAGAGAATGCCAGTAAGATACCCCATGAGAAGATGAACCCCAAGACACATAATCATCAGACTGTCCAATGTCAAAATGGAAAAAAAAATGGTAAGGGCAGCCAGAGAAAGGCCAGGTTACCTACAAAGGGAAATACATCAGACTAACAGCAGAACTCTCAGTGGAAACCCTACAAGTCAGAAAAGATTGAGGGCCAATATTAAGCATTCTTAATTTCCAACCCAGAATTTCATAACTGGTGAAACTAAGCTACAAGAGTAATATAGAAATAAGATCCTTTTCAGACAAGCAATTGTGAAGGGAATTCATCACCACCAGGCCAGCCTTGCAAGAGCTCCTGAAGGAAGCATTAAATATGGAAAGGAAAAACAATTATCGGCCACAGCAAAAATACACTGAAGTACACAGACTAGTGACACCATGAAACAACCACATAAACAAGTCTGCAAAATAACCAGCTAGCATAATGATGACAGGATCAAACATACACATAACAATACTAACCTTAAGTGCAAATGGGCTAAATGCCCCCAATTAAAAGACACAGAATGGCAAACTGGATAAAGAGCCAAGACCCGTCAGTATGCTGTGTTCAAGAGACCCATCTCACATGGAAAGACACAAAAAGGCTCAAAATAAAGGGATGGATAAAAATTTACCAAGCAAATGGAAAAAGAAAGCAGGGGTTACAACCCTAGTTACTAACAAAACAGACTTTAAACCAACAAGGATCAAAAATGAAAAAAGGGCATTACGTAATGGTAAAGAGTTCAGTTCAACATGAAGAGCTAACTATCCTAAATATATATGTACCCAATACAGGAGCACCCAGATTCATAAAGCAAGTACTTAGAGACCAAAAAAGAGACACAGACTTCCACACAATAATAGTGGGAGATTTTAACACCCCACTGACAATATTAGACAGATTATTGGGACAGAAAATTAACAAAGATATTCAGGACTGGAACTCAGCACTGGATCAAGCAGACCTGATAGACATTTACAGAACTCTCCACCCAAAAGCAACAGAATATACATTCTTCCTATTGCTACACAGCATTTACTCCAACATTGGTCACATGATTGAAAGTAAAACACTCAGCAAATGCAAAAAAACTGAAATTATAGCAAACAGTCTCTCAGACCACAACATCATCAAATTAGAACTCAAGATTAAGAAATTTGCTCAAAACCACACAACTACATGGAAATTGAACAACCTACTCCTGAATGACTCTTGGGTAAATAATGAAATTAATGCAGAAATCAAGAAGTCCTTTGAAACTAATGAGAACAAAGAGACAACGTAGCAGAATCTCTGGGATGCAGCTAAAGCAGTGTTAAGAGGTAAATTTATAGCACTAAATGCCCACATCAAAAAGCTAAGAAGATCTCAAGTTAACAAACCTAACATCCCAACTGAAAGAAGTAAAGAAACAAGAGCAAACAAATCTCAAACCTAGAGGAAGACAAGAAATAAGTAAAATCAGAGTTGAACTGAAGGAGATTGAGATACAAAATACCACTCAAAAGATCCATGAATCCAGAGTCTGGTTTTTTGAATAAAATAAAATAGACCACTAGCTAAACTTATAAAGAAGAAAAGAGAGAGAAGAATCAATAAACACAATCAGAAATGATAAGGGTGATATCACCACTGACCCCACAGAAATATAAACAACCATCAGAGAATACTATTAAACACCTCTTTGTGCATAAACAAGAAAATCTAGCAGAGATTGATAAATCCCTGAACACATACACCCTTCCAAGACTGAACAAGGAAGAAATTGAATCCCTGAATAGACCAATAACAAGTTCTGAAATTGAGGCAATAATAAATAGCCCATCAACCAAAAAGCCCAGGACCCGATGGATTCACAGTTGAACTCTAACAGAGCTACAAAGAAGAACTGGTACCATTTCTATTGAAACTATCACAAAAAATCACAAAGGACAGATTCCTCCCTAACTCATTCTATGAGGCTAGCATCATCCTGATACCAAAATCTGGCAGAAATGCAACAACAACAAAAAAACTTCAGGTCAGTATACTTGATGAACATTGATGAAAATAATCCTCAATGAAACACTAGCAAACCAAATGCAGCAGCACATCAAAAGGCTTATCCACTATGATCAAGTTGGCTTCATCCCTGGGTTGCAAGGTTGGTTCAACATATGGAAATCAATAAATGTGGTTAATCACAGTAACAGAACTAGAGATAAAAACTACATGCTTATCTCAATAGATGCAGAAAAGGCCTTCAATAAAATATAACATCCCTTCATGTTCACTCTCAATAAACTAGGTATTGTAGAAACATACCTCAAAATTATAACAGCCATATATTAAAAACCTACAGCCAATATCATACTGAATGGGCAAAAGCTTCAAGCATTCCCCTTGAAAACCAGCACAAGACAACCATGTCCTCTCTCATCACTCCTATTCAACGTAGTATTAAAACTTCTGGCCAGGGCAATCAGGCAAGAGAAAGAAATAAAGGATATTCAAATAGGAAGAGAGGAAGACAAATTATCTTTGTTTGCAGATGACATGTTGACATGATCCTATAACTAGAAAACTTCATCATCTCAGCCCAAAAGCTTCTTAAGCTGATAAGTAACTTCAGCAAAGTCTCAGGATACAAAATTAATGGGCAAAAATCACTGGCATTCCTATACACCAACAACAGACAAGCAGAGAGCCAAATCATCAATGAACTCTCACTCACGATTGCTACAAAAAGAATAAAATACTTAGGAATATGGCTAACAAGAAAAGTGAAAGACCTCTTCAAGTAGAACTACAAGCCACTGCTCAAAGAAATCAGAGAGGACAGAGAGAAACACTTCATGCTCATGGAAAGGAAGAATCAATATCATGAAAATGGCCATATTGCCCAAAGTAATTTCAATGCTATTCCCATTAAACTACCATTGACATTCTCCACAGAATTATCAAAAACTATTTTAAAATTCATACGAAACCAAAAAAAAAGAGCCCAAATAGCCAAACAATTCTAAGCAAAAAGAACAATGCTAGAGGCATTATGCTCCCCAACTTCAAACTGTACTACAGGACTACAGTAATGAAAACAGCATGGCACTGGTACAAGAACAGACACATAGACCAATGGAACAGAACAGAGAGTTCAGAAATAAAACTGTACATGTACAACCATCTGATCTTCCACAAACCTTACCAAAAAAAGCAATGGGGAAAGGACTCCTTTTTTAATAAATGGTGCTGGAAGAGCTGGCTAGCCATATACAGAAAATTGAAATGTACCTGTTCCTTACACCATATACAAAAATTAACCCAAGATAGATTAAAGACTTAAATGTAAAACCCAAAACTATAAAACCCCTAGAAGAAAATCTAGGCAATACCATTCAGGAAATAGGCATGGGAAAATATTTCATGATGGGAGATGACAAAAACAATTGCAACAAAAGCAAAAATTGACAAATGGGATCTAATTAAACTAAAGAGCTTCTGTACAGTGAAAGAAACTCCATTATAGTGAATGGACAGCCTACAGAATGGAAGAAAACTTTTGCAGTGTATCCATCTGACAAAGTTCTAGCATCCAGAGTACAAGGAACTTAAACAAATTTACAAGAAAAAAAAACAAACAAACAACCCCATAAAAAAGGGTGCAAAAGACATGAACAGACACTTCTTAAAAGAGGATATGCATTTGCCAACAAACACCAAAAAAAGAAGCTCAACATCATTGATCCTTAAAGCAATGCAAATCAAAACCACAATGAGGTATCATCTCACACCAGTCAGAATGCCTGTTACTAAAAAGTCAAAAACAGATGCTGGCATGATGTGGAGAATAAAAAATGCTTTTTGTGGGAGTGAAAATTCATCTAACCATTGAGACAATGAATGTCTCCTCAAAGACTTAGACCCAGCAATTCCATTACTGGGTATATACCCAAAGGAATATAAACCATTCTATTATAAAGATACAGCCATGCATATGTTCATTACAGCACTATTCACAACAGCAAAGACATGCAATCAACCTAAATGCTCATCAATGATAGACAGAATAAGAAAATATGGTACATATACACCATGGAATACTATGCAGCCATAAAAGGAATGAGATCATGTCCTTTGCAGGGACATGGCTGGAGTTAGAAGCCATTACCCTCAGCAATCTAACACAGGAACAGAAAACCAAACACCACATGTTCTCACTTATAAATGGGAGCTGAATGATGAGAACACATGGACACATAGAGGGGAACAACACACACTGTGGCCTGTCACTGGGAGGAGAAAGAGCATCAAGAGTAATAGCAAATGGATGCTGGACTTAGTATCTAGGTGATGGGGTGGTCTGTGCAGCAAAGCACCATGGCACTCATTTACCTATGTAACAAACCCCCACATGTACCCCTGAACTAATAATAAAAGTTGAAGGGGAAAAAAGAGAGATAAAAACATACTGTCTGATCTCCCCTGCTCTCTGACTTGCTCTTCCCATAGCCTTTCTCCGTCTCAGTAAATGGCAACTCCATTCTACTAACTGCTCATACCAAAACCTGGGAATCACCTTTGATTCCTGTCTCCCACTTCATGTTTCATTCATCAGCAAGTCCTGTTCACTTTACCTTGAAATATGCCTTGACACAGAACACCTCTACCTTGGTCTCCTAAGTATTTCATTTTCACCACCACCTCTCCAGGTCTGTTATTAATGACCAGAATAACTCTTTTGGGAAGTAAGACAGATTACATTTCACTTATGGTTCAAAGATTTTCTTCTGGCTCCACATTAAACCTTGTTAAACCTAAGCCCTCACATGGCCTAACAGAGCTTGCTTGATCTGAATTGACCCCCACCTCTCTGACTTCTACTACTACTTTCCCCCATTCCTTCTGCTTCAGCTACACCAGCCTCTTTTCTATTCCTGCAACATACCCGCTGCACACTCAACTAAGGGCCTTTGCCCAGAACACTGTTTCAGGGGTTGCTTTCTTACTCTCTTCAAGTGTCTCATCAAATAGTGAGTGAGAATTTCCTTGAACTTGACACTCCTCCTTCGCTTGACACTCCAAACCTCTTTATTCTGTCTTATCTCACTTCATAGCTTTTAGTGCCACATGACATACATTTACTTGTTTATTTATTTATACTTTCTGATTTCTTCCCTAAATTGACCCCCATAGAATGTAAGATCCATGGTGGCAGGTGCTTTATCTTTGTTTTCTGATGATCCTTATGGCTAGGACAGCACCTACTGCATAGTAAGAGCTCAATAAACATGGTAAAATGAACAAAAGCCTTCAGCACATCATTAATGAACATCTATTCTGGATGACTAGTGGCTGGAATAGATAGAGTAGTGAAGGAGGCCAACATGGGCCATGTCTGATAAAGCTTGCATTTTAGGGGAAGAAAAATCTACTGAACGTATTATCATTTATTTATTTTTAAATTTATGTCAGATAATCTCAGATAATGATAAAGGATAATGAAATAAAAAAGGGCTAAAGATACAGATGAAAGACTACTTTTAATAGGGAAGTCAGAAAAGGCCTCTCAGGGGAAATAATTTAAGCTGAGACCTGAATGATAAGAATCAGGCAGCCAGGAATGGAAAAGAATTCCAGGCAGAGAAAACAGCAATGCAAAGGCCTTGAGACAGTGACACAGGTTGGTGTGTTGCAAGAACAAACAGAACCTCAATGTGGCTGGCAGGAAAAGCAGGGCAGGACCTGCTCACAGAGGTCCTAACAAACACCACATTTTATTTTAAATCTATGTGAAGCTATTGTAGGGATTTAAGCAGGAGGGTGATGGAGTCCAATTTACATTTTTAAGAGATTACTTGCACTTCTCCATGGAGAATAGACTTCTTGTGAGGCAAGAGTAGAACCAGTTAGAAGGTTGTCTTGCAGTTGTCTAGGGAGAGATGACTGTGCCTTAAAACAGAGAGAGTGATAAACTGTCAAGAAGCTAAAAATAAAAGCTTTTTTAGAAAATATTTATTTTCCTATTTTTGGGAAATAAAGGTGAAGTGAGGCCACATGTCTATAGTCCAATCAGAAACATAGAGTGTAGTGATGAAAAGAAACCTTAGAATAATTTTTTGGATTTTCTCACCTCATATAGAAAGTCCCTCTGCTACATCTTTGACATATGGCCATTGAACCCTGCTGAAAATCCTCAGTCTTGAGCAACTGACCACACTCCACCACCTCTACCACTATGAGAAAGGAGGCTTATTGACAGGGATATGAGTTTCCATACATGAAAAGAATATGGGCATTATTATCCCAGTTTATAAAATAAGGAAACCCCTGCAGAAGTTAAAATGGTTCTCAAGACAGTATTGTAAATGAGTAGCAGAGGAAGGACTAGAACTAGTTCTTTGAATTCCCAGTCCAATAGTAGGCAAAGGCTAGTGATAATCCATCTCTTGAATTAATTTTTCCTAATAACTAAGGGCATTCCTGCCTAATAAAATGTATTTTATAAAATTACTCTGCACACTCCACTCCTGCTGAGCTTCAAATCTTCTCTTCTCAGGAAAATCCAATGCAGATGAACCTGAAAGTGACAAGCAGGAGGTCACTGGCAGGTGTCCCTTTCTTCTGACCATATATGCCATTTGGGACTCAGCAGTCTGGTATGCCTAGTCCACCAAGAACTACTGGAAGAGGGAAAAACAATCAAAGTTGAACTGACAGAACTTTGTACACTCCCCTGAAAGAAGGGTGGCAGCCCAAGGATGGATGTCTGAGGAATCTCTAAAAAGCAAATGAGGCTGAGAGACCTGCACGCAGTAAATTCACTCAACAAGGAAGTACAAACATTTTGGTAGAAATGATACCTGCTAATAATCAGCACTACAAACTTCACAATGACTTATAAAAGCTAAGAAACTTCTTAAAGAGGAATGTTGTAAAACTGGAAAGAGCCTGCTACTTAAAGTCTGGAGATCCAGATTCTTTTCCAGGCTTGAATTCTACTAGGCTTCCGTTGGAGCAGGGAAGGGTGAATGCACAGGGGTTGGTATTGTGGGGCGGGGGGGCAGTTCAGATTAATGGTTTACTCCCTGGGGTTTCTGGAAGAATTCTATAAAGATGGCTTCACCACTGACTTCTCTCTTTTAAACAGTTAAGTAAAAACCACATATTTATCTGCAATTTATATGACTAAAAGGGTAAATATACATCAGCAATTCTGATGGAAATTGTATATGTTTTTAGTTAAATGGAAAAAAATAATTATTTTTTAATAAAACAAGAAGAAATCTTTCTAAAAGATATCAGACTGAATTAGGATTGCCTTCGCAAACAAAGCAAAGGGAAAAATAAAAATGTTTATGCTTAACCACATTCAAACATCAATGACTGGAGCAGCCTTTTTGGGGCAATGTAGTAGAGAGTGACATTGGTTTCCATTGTCACCTATTTGTGGTAAATCTGCGATGTGAAAATTTAGGCCCTGGCTGGCAAGATGGCCGAATAGGAACAGCTCCAGTCTGCAAATCCCAGCGAGATCAACACAAAAGGCAGGTGATTTCTGCATTTCCAGCTGAGGTACCCAGTTCATCTCACTGGGACTGGTTGGACAGTGGCAGCCCAGAGAAAGTGAGCCAAAGCAGGGTGGGGCACAATCTCACCCAGGAAGCCCAAGGGGTTGAGGGATTGCCCTCCCCTAGCCAAAGGAAGCCGTGAGAGACTGTGTACCACTGTACTGGGAAGAATAGTGCACTCCAGCCCAGATACTGCACGTTTTCTGTGGTCTTTGCAACCAGCAGACCAGGAGATTCCCTCTGGTGCCTATGCCACCAGGGCCCTAGATTTCAAGCACAAAACTGGGTGGCCATTTGGGCAGACACCAAACTAGCTGCAGGAGTTTTCTTTTTTCTTTTTTTTCCCCTTACCCCAGTGGCACCTAGAATGCCAGCAAGACAGAACCATTCACTGCCATAGACAGGGGGCTGAAGCCAGGGAGCCAAGTGGTCTGGCTTGGTAGGTACCACCCCCATGGAACCCAGCAAGCTAAGATCACTGGCTTGAAATTCTCACTGCCAGCACAGCAGTCTGAGCTCAACCTGGGATGCTAAAGCTTGGTAAGGGGAGGGGCATCTGCCATTGCTGAGGATTGACTAGGCAGTTTACCCATCACAGTGTAAACAAAGCCCCCAGGAAGTTTGAACTGGGTGAACCCCACTGCCGCTCAACAAGGCCGCTGCAGCCAGACTGCCTTTCTAGAGTTCTCCTCTCTGGGCAGGGCATCTATGAAAAAAAGGCAGCAACCCCAGTAAGGGACTTATAGATAAAACTCCCATCTCCCTGGGACAGAGCACCTGGGGGAAGGGGTGGCTGTGGGCACAGCATCAGCAGACTTAAACATCCCTGCCTGACACTCTGAAAACAGCAGTGGATCTCCCAGCACAGTGTTCAAGCTCTGATAAGGGAGAGACTGCCTCCTCAAGTGGCTCCCTGACCCATATGTGTCCTGACTGGGAGACACCTCCCAGTAGGGGCTGACAGACACTTCAAATGTGCCTGTCAGCTCTGGCTGGGATCTGGCAGGTGCCCCTCTGGGACAAAGCTTCCAGGGGAAGGAACAGACAGCAATCTTGGCTGTTCTGCAGCCTCTGCTGGTGATACTCAGGCAAACAGCGTCTGGAGTGGACCTCCAGCAAA
Source organism: Pan paniscus (assembly GCF_029289425.2). Taxonomy (NCBI): domain Eukaryota; kingdom Metazoa; phylum Chordata; class Mammalia; order Primates; family Hominidae; genus Pan; species Pan paniscus. The sequence goes on from NC_073253.2 coordinate 110,133,614, forward strand.
CTCCAGAAGACCTGCAGCAGAGGAGCCTGACTGTTAGAAACAAAACTAACAAACAGAAAGGAATAGTGTCAACATCAACAAAAAGGACATCCACTCAGAGACCCCATCCGAAGGTCATCAACAGCAAAGAACAAAGATAGATAAATCCACAGAGATGGGGAGAAACCAGCACAAAAAGTTGAAAATTACAAAAACCGGAATGCCTCTTCTCCTCCAAAGGATCGCAACTCCTCACCAGCAAGAGAACAAAACTGGACAGAGAATGAGTTTGACGAATTGACAGAAGTAGGCTTCAGAAGGTGGATAATAACAAACTCCTCCAATCTAAAGGAGCATGTTCTAACCCAATGCAAGGAAGCTAAGAGCCTTGAAAAAACGTTAGATGAATTGCCAACGGGAATAACCAGTTTCAAGAAGAAAATAAATGACCTGATGGAGCTGACAAACACAGCACGAGAACTTCAAGAAGCATACACAAGTATCAATAGCCATATCAATCCAGTGGAAGAAAGGATATCAGAGACTGAAGATCAACTCAGTGAAATAAAGCAAGAAGACAAGATTAGAGAAAAAAGGTGAAAAGAACAAACAAAGCCTCCAAGAAACATGGGACTACGTGAAAAAAAAACACAAATTTACATTTGATTGGTGTACCTGAAAGTGATAGGGAGAATGGAACTAAGTTAGAAAACACTCTTCAGGATATTATCCAGGAGAACTTCCCCAACCTAGCAAGGCAGACCAACATTCAAATTCAGGAAATACAGAGAATATCACAAAGATACTCCTCAAGAAGAGCAACCCTAATACACATAATTGTCAGATTCACCAAGGTTGAAATTAAGAAAAAAATATTAAGGGCAGCCAGACAGAAAGGTCAGGTTACCCACCAAGGGAAACCCATCAGACTAACAGCAGATCTCTCAGCAGAAACCCTACAAGCCAGAAGAGAGTGGGGGCCAATATTTGACATACTTCAAGAAAAGAATTTTCAACCCAGAATTTCATATCCAGTGAAACTAAGTTTCATAAGCAAAAGAGAAATAAAATCCTTTACAGACAAGCAAATACTGAGAGATTTTGCCACTACAAGGGCTGCCTTACAAGAGCTCCTAAACAAAGCACAAAACATGGAAAGGAACAACAGGTACCAGGCACTGCAAAAACATACCAAATTGTAAAGACAATCAACACTATGAAGAAATTGCATCAACTAATGAGCAAAATAACCAGCTACCATCAGAATGACAGGATCAATTTCACACATAACAAAATTAACCTTAAATGTAAACGGGCTAAATGCCCCAATTGAAAGACACAGACTGGCAAATTGGATAAAGAGTCAAGACCCATTGGTGTGCTGTATTCAGGAGACCCATCTCATGTGCAAAGACACACACAGGCTCAAAATAAAGGGATGGAGGAAGATTTACCAAACAAATGGAAAGCAAAAAAAGGAGGGGTTGCAATCCTAGTCTCTGATAAAACAGAGTTTAAGCCAACAAGGTCAAAAGAGACAAAGAAGGCCATTAAATAATGGTAAAGGGATCACAGCAACAAGAGAGTTAACTATCCTAAATATATATGCACCCAATAAAGGAGCACCCAGATTCATAAAGCAATATCTTAGGGACCAACAAAGAGACTTAGACTCCCACACAATAATGGTGGGAGACTTAAACACCCCACTGTACCCATTGTCAATATTAAACAGATCAATGAGACAGAAAATTAACAAAGCTATCCAGGACTTGAACTCAGCTCTGGACTAAGTGGAACTATTAGACATATACAGAACTCTCCACCCCCCAAAAAACAGAATATACATTCTTCCCAGCACCACATTGCACTTTTCCTAAAATTGACCACATAATTGAAAGTAAAACACTCCTCAGCAAATGCAAAAGAATGGAAATCATAAAAAACAGTCTCTCTGACCACAGTGCAAACAAATTAAAACTCAGGACTAAGAAACTCACTCAAAACCACACAACTACATGGAAACTGAACAACCTGCTCCTGAATGACTACTGGGTAAATAATGAAATTAAGGCAGAAATAAAAATGTTCTTTGAAACCAATGAGAACAAAGACACAACATACCAGAATCTCCGGGACACATTTAAAGCAGCGTGTAGAGGAAAATTTATAGCACTAAATGCCCACAAGAGAAAGCAGAAAATATCTAAAATCAACACCCTAACAATTAAAAGAGCTAGAGAAGCAAGAGCAAACAAACTCAAAAGCAAGCAGAAGGCAAGGAATAACTAAGAGCAGAGCAGAACTGAAGGAGATAGAGACACAAAAAACCCTTCAAAAAATCAATGAATTCGGGACCTCGTTTTTTGAAAAGACCAACAAAACAGATAGATGCTAGCCAGACTAATAAAGAAAAAAAGAGAGAAGAATCAAATAGACACAATAACAAACAATAAAGAGGATATCAACACTGATCCCGCAGAAATACAAACTACCATAAGAATATATAAACATCTCTACACAAATAAACTAGAAAATCTAGAAAAATGGATAAATTCCTGGACATACACAGCCTCCCAACTCTAAACAAGGAAGAAGCTGAATCCCTGAATAGACCAATAAAAAGTTCTCAAATCGAGGCAGCAATTAATAGCCTACCAACCAAAAAAAGTCCAGGAACAGATGGATTCACAGCCAAATTCTACCAGAGGTACTAAGAGGAACTGGTACCATTCCTTCTGAAACTACTCCAAATGACAAAAACAGAGGGAATCCTCCCTAACTCATTTTATGAGGCCAGCATCATCCTGATAGCAAAATCTGGCAGAAACACACACACACACAAATTTCATGCCAATATCCCTGATGAACATCGATGTGAAAATCCTCAATAAAATGCTGGCAAACTGAATCCAGCCGCACATCAAAAAGCTTATCCACCATAACCAAATGGGCTTCATCCCTGGGATGCAAGGATGGTTTAACATATGCAAATCAATAAACGTAATCCATCACATAAACAGAACCATGACAAAAACCATATAATTATCTCAATAGATGCAGAAAAGGCCTTCAACAAAATTCAACAGCCCTTCATTCTAAAAACTCTCAATAAACTAGGTATTGATGGAACATATATCAAAACAATAAAAGCTATCTATGAGAAACCCACAGCCAATATCATACTGAATGGGCAAAAACTGGAAGCATTCCCTTTGAAAATGGGCAAAAGACAAGGATGCCCTCTCTTACCACTCCTATTCAACATAGTGTTGGAAGTTCTGGCCAGGGCAATCAGGCAAGAGAAAGAAATAAAGGTATTCAAATAGGAAAAGAGGAAGTCAAATTGTCTCTGTTGACAGATGACACGATTGTATATTTAGAAAATACCACTGTCTCAGTCCAAAATCTCCTTAAGCTGATAAGCAACTTCAGCAAAATCTCAGGATACAAAATCAATGTGCAAATATCACAAGCATTCCAATACACCAATAACAGACAGAGAGCCAAATCAGGAGTGAACTCCCATTCACAATTGCTACTAACAGAATAAAATAACTAGGAATACAACTTACAAGGGATGCGAAAGACCTCTTCAAGGAGAACTACAAACCACTGCTCAAGGAAATAAAAGAGGATACAAACAAATGGAAGAACATTCCATGCTCATGGGTAGGAGGAATCAGTATCGTGAAAATGGCCATACTGACCAAAGGAATTTATAGATTCAATGCTATCCCCATCAAGCTACCACTGACTTTCTTCACAGAATGGGAAAAAACAACTTAAAATTTCATATGGAACCAAAAAAGAGCCCACATAGCCAAGACAATCTTAGCAAAAAGAACAAAGCTGGAGGCATCATGCTACCTGACTTCAAACTATACTACAAGGGTACAGTAACCAAAACAGCATGGTACAGGTACCAAAACACATATATAGACCAATGGAACAAAACAGAGGCCCAGAAATAACACCACCCATCTAGAACCATCTGATCTTTGACAAACCTGACACAAACAAGCAAAGGGGAAAGGATTCCCTACTTAATAGTGTTGGGAAAACTGGCTAGCCATATGCATAAAGCTGAAAGTGGATCCCTTCCTTACACCTTATACAAAAATTAACTCAAGATAGATTAAAGACTTAAACATAAGACCTAAAACCATAAAAACCCTAGAAGAAAACCTAGGCAATACCATTCAGGACATAGGCATGGGCAAAGACTTCATGATTAAAACACCAAAAACAACGGGAACGAAAGCCAAAATTGACAAATGGGATCTAATTAAACTAAACAGCTTCTGCACAGCAAAAGAAACTATCATCAGAGTGAAAAGGAAACCTACAGAATGGGAGAAAATTTTTGCAATCTACCCATCTGATAAACGGCTAATATCCAGAATCTACAAAGAACTTAAACAGATTTACAAGAAGAAAACAAACAACCCCATCAAAAAGTTGGTGAAGGATACGAACAGACACTTCTCAAAAGAAGACATTTATGTGGCCAACAAGCATATGAAAAAAAAATCACTGGTCATTAGAGAAATTTGCATTAGAGAAATGCAAATCAAAACCACATTGAGATACCATCTCATGCCAGTTAGAACGGCAATCATTAAAAAGTCAGGAAGCAACAGATGCTGAAGAGGATGTGGAGAAATAGGAACACTTTCACACTATTGGTGGGAGTCTAAATTAGTTCAACCATTGTGGAAGACAGTGTGGCAATTCCTCAAGAATCTAAAACTAGAAATATCATTTGACCCAGCAATCCCATTACTGGGTAAATAACCAAAGGATTATAAATCATTCTACTCTAAAGACTCATGCACACGTATGTTTATTGCAGGACTTTTCACAATAGTAAAGACTTGGAACCAACCCAAATGCCCATCAATGATAGACTGGATTAAGAAAATGTGGCACATATATACCATGGAATACTATGCAGCCATAAAAAGGATGACTTCATGTCCTTTGCAGAAACATGGATGAAGCTGGAAACCATCATTCTCAGCAAACCAACACAAGAACAGAAAACCAAATACGTGTTCTCACTCAGAAGTGGGGGTTGAACAATGAGAACATATGGACACAAGGAGGGGAATATCACACACTGGGGCCTGTACGGGGGTGGGGGGCTAGGGGAGGGATAGCATTAGGAGAAATACCTAATGTAGATGAAGGCTTTATGGGTGCATTAAACCACCATGGCACGTGTACACCTATATAATAAACCTGCACGTTCTGTGCATGTACTCCAGAACTTTAATTTAAAAAAAAAAATGTGGTGCGTAATTTTAAAAGGGTAGCACTCACTCATCTGACTCTTTGTCTGTCAAAACCTACTGTTTGCCTGGCATTGCTCAAGATGAAAGAAATACAGTGGTGGAGAGCTAGGAAACAATTTTCTTTTAAAGTTTGGCTGTAGAGATTAAGAGAAATTACAGAAAGAATCCTTAATGGTAAGTAGGCTAGAAACCACAGGGTTGATAATCTTCCTGTTTCCTATCAGCTTTAACAGTCTAGAGGCTCTATACCATTAAAAATTTCAGAGAAGGATTCATATGAGGTGACATAAAAAGATCAAACCCTTTTGCATCCAGGATGTGCCCCAGCTCCTCTATGTTTCAGGTATAACCAACCCCATCACAGAGGCGATCTTCTGGGTTAGAGTCACTTTCAAGTGGTTTACTGTAGATAAGATGTGACCGAGAAGGAAGAGCAGGGGACTGGGAGTCAGGAAGACTATGCTTTGGGTCTGGGCTGCTCATCAATAACTGAACCATTTTGAGTTGCAGTTTCCTGACCTATAAAAGGGGAAGGATTAGACTAAATGATTTTTAAGTCCCCTTTTAACTCCTAAACCTTGTAATTCTAGAGATCCCAACAAAGTCATTTGGTCTTATCCTGGGTTTTCTAAAAAACAGAGACTATGGAAAAAGCAACTCTATCAGTCAGGGTTCTCTAGAGAAATAGAACCAATGGGAGGGAGGGAGACATATAGATAGATAGATAGATAGATAGATAGATAGATAGATAGATAGATGAATGATAGACATAAAGATATATACTGGCTCACATGATTGTGGGAGCTATAAAGTCTAAAATTCATAGCCTAGGAGGGAGGCCTGGAAATTTAGACTTAAAAAATTCCTTCTTCTTCAGAAAACCTCTTTTTACTCTGTAGGCCTTCAACTGATTAGATAAGATCTACCTAATTATCCAGAGTAATCTCCTTTACTTAAAGTCAAGTGATTGTAAATGTTAATTACATCTACAAAATATCCTCCTAGGAACATCTAAACTAGTGTTTGACCAAGCAGCTAACCACGATAGCCTAACCAAGTTGGCACATAAAATTATCCATCGCAGCTACCATGCTAATACTTTACTGGGAAAATAAATTCTCAGGGAAACAAAAGTGAGGGGGGGAAAGGGAAATGAAATAGAGAAAGAGGGAGATCACACACAAGCTGCAACAAATACAGCTCACTGCTTGGTTTCATGAATTGCATCTTAGAGCAATCCATAGATGGCAGGAAAGGACAGCAACTGGTCCACTTGTGCCCTCCCATCTACCATCATCTGTCAAAATCCTCTCCACAAAGTATTATCTCCCCATTACCACCCGGACCCACTAGGCAGCCAGGAGGCAGCCAGAACCTGTAGTGGGTGTGCATGCACTGCCCAGGATCCCATCAGTACTCCCAAACCAGCACTCATTGGCCAGCTGCTGGGAGTATGGTCATTTGACAGCTCTCAGCTGAGGCCTCCTGTGGGAACTTCAGACAGAGGGAGAGAGCCACCTCACCTAAGGCTGCACTCACCCTCCCCAATAGCAACCTGTGTCCAGAGACTGGTTGATGAGGGACACAAAGTCCAGTCCCATTGTCTCAATTTGGGACAACTCTGAAGGGCCATCCTAACACATGACCACATTCTGCCATCGGTTGTGGCCTTTGCCACAAAGTCATCATGATTCATCTCCTCCCTCACTCCAACCCTGCTTTGCTATGTAGAAATAGCCTGACCCTAAATCTCAGGGTTACACAAAAGAATTTAAAATAAAGGAAAGGAAAAAACCAAAAGGTCTAGTATTCCTCTGTTCCCTACCATTGTTATTTGATGTGATCAAATGCTTTATGTCATTCTGCTTTAAATTCAAGTCACTCTAGTAAGGACAAAGAGAACCATTGCTATTTCCTGAGTACTCACCCCCCAAAAAATGACTACATATGAGTATGTATATCAAGTGGCTAAGTTAAACTTCTAAGTATTGAAATGAAACAGCAATAGTAGTCATTTAAAAAGAAAAACTATTAATTTTCCAGTGCACCTCCACCTTATCAGACTTACTCTGACTCTCCCAGAATGAGAGGGCCTAACAAGAGTCCATAAGTAAATGTCTTATCCACATTTAAGCAGAATCCCAGGAGAGCCTTTTGTTTTTTCTATTTTTCAAACTTCTAACACTCCCTGTGCATATGATGATAGCTCTAAATTCTTAGTATTCTGTCATTCCTTCCCCTTTACACAAAGCCAGGTCTGAGCACACGCTGTTCAAAAATATACTTGTTTTCTGCCTTCACCAGTCAATTTCCCTGCTTGCTTATCAGCAGATGTAAGAGATGCCTGATGTACCATTGAAAGTAATGGCAAAAACTGCACTTACTTTTGCACCAACCTAATATCTGGTCTATATAACATAAAAGAGAAACCACATCTAAATAATCATTCAGTAGAAAAGATCCACTTTGAGACCTGGATTGCCAATATTCATTGTTGACACTAATCCAATAGATTTATTATATAATCATCTATTTTTCCTTTCTCATATTGCTTTTCCCAATCTCTTTCTGCTTTAGGTGGCTGTCTGCCCACAACAAGGTTATTAAACCTCCTTCTTCTCTGCAGTCTGGATCATGCTATATTGAATTGGTGAAGTATTGGATTTCCTTCTGTCCACCACATTTTAACCCGAATGGAGAAAACCAGTACATCACCAGAAGAGGACACAGTAATGGGAAGACTTTTTATAAAGTACCCTAAAAAAAGAACAATGAAAGAACTAGAAGCACTTGATCCGGAGAAGAAATGAGTCAAAGTTGTCTTTCAATATATAGAAGAGTGTGTTAGGTCAAGAGAGCAGGTATATTCTTTGTGGATATATATCCATTTAGGTTTTTGGTGGCAAAAAGTAGAAACCAACTGGTTAATATAAAAAGATAAGGAATAAAAGGAGGAGAAAAAAGAGAAGGAAAAACTGAAGCGGAACAAAAACCATCACTCATTGGAAGGGTATGAAGTAATTCAAAGAATGAAAGGAAAACTGACTATTAGGCTCCAAAACAATGGGAAATATGGCAGGTCCAGGAACCTAGGTCAACCAGCCCACCTCCAGTAGAAGACAAGTTAGTCATCCAAAGAAAAATCAAGTATTGTGCCCAAAGGAAGAGGGGGGGAATCTTGAGTAATCCAAGTCAAAACTACTCAAAGGTAATCTGCAGCCCAGTAGCAGCAGCAGCAACAGAGACATCACCTGGAAACTTGTTAGAAATGAAAATTATCTGGCAGAACTTCAGACCTATTGATCAGAATGTTTGGGGATGGGCCCCATGAATCTGTATTGTAACAAGTTTTCAAGCATGCTAAAGTTTGAGAAGCTTGAATCCAATCATACCTATTCCAAGTTCCAAAGTATAAGATTAGAACACACAGGTTAAAACTTAAAAGATGCTGTTCTTGATTTGACTTTCGGCTTGTTATTTGTGTTATTGGTTATAGAAATGTACTGATTTCTGTATAGAAATGTACTGATTTTAGTACATTGATTTTGTATCCTGAAACTTTAGAATTGCTAAAGTTGTTCAGCAATTCTAGGAGCCTTTTTGTGGAATCTTTAAGGTGTTCTCAGTATAGAATCATACTGTCAGTGAAATGCTATCTGAATAGAGGTAGTTTGACTTCTTTATTTCCTGTTTTAATGCTTTTTATCTCTTTCTCTTGTCTGATTGCCCTGGCTAGGATTTCCAGTACTATACTGAATAGCAGTGTTAAGAGTGGTCATCTTTGTCTTGTTCTAGTTCCCAAGGGGAATGGTTCCATCTTTTGCCCATTCAGTCTCATGTTAGCTGTGAGTTTGTCATAGATGATTCTTCTTATTTTGAGGTATGTTCCTTCAGTGCCTAGTCTTCTGAGGGTATTTATCATGAAAGGATGTTGGATTTTATTGAAATATTTTTCTGCATCCATTGAGATGATCATATGGGTTTTAATTTTAATTCTGTTTATGTGGCAAATCACATGTATTGATTTCTGTATGTTAAACCAACCTTGCATCCCAGGAAGAATGCCTATTTTGTTGTTGTGAATTAACTTTTTATATGCTACTGAATGTGGTTTGCTAATATTTTGTCAATGGTTTTTATGTCTACATTGATCAGGAATATTGGCTTGAAGTTTTCCTGTTTTCTTGTGTCTTTGTCAGATTCTGGTATCAGGCTGTTGCTGGCTTCATAGAATGGGCTAGGGAGGAAGCTCTCCTCATCAATTTTTTGGAATAATTTCAAAAAAATAGCCACTCTTTTTACAGCTGGTAGAATTTGGCTATGAATCCATATGGTCCAGGGCTTTTTTGTTGTTGTTATTGTTGTTGGTAGATTCTTTAAATTACTGATTCAATTTTAAAATTCAATATTGGACTATTCAATATTTCAATATCTTCCTGATTCAATCTTGGAAGATTCTGTGTTTCCAAGAATTTACCCATTTTCTATAGACTTTCTAATTTGTTTATACAGAGCTGTTCTTAGTAGTCTCTGAGGATCTTTTGTATTTTTGTGGGATCAGTTGTAATATCATTTTTATTATTTCTGATTTAACAATCCCATTTACAAAAGCCGCAGATAAAATGAAATACATAGGAATACAGCTAACCAAAGAGGTTAAAGATCTCTACAAGGAGAACTACAAAACACTGCCGAAAGAAATCAGATATGACACAAATAAATGGAAAAATATTCCATGCTTGTTGATTGGAAGAATCAATGTCATTAAAATGACCATACTGCTCACAACTATTTACAGATTCAATGTTATTTCTGTCAAATTACAAAAGTCATTTTTCATAGAATTAGAAAAATTTATCATAAAATTTATATGGAACCAAAAAAGAGCCTGAATAACTAAATCACTCATAAGAAAAAACAACAGAGATATCACATTATTCAACTTCACACTATGCTACAAGGCTAGAGTAATCAAAACAGCATGATACCAGTATAAAAGCAGACACATAGATCAATGGAACAGAAAACTGAAAAATAAAGTTGCACACCTACAACCATCTGATACTCAACAAGGCTGACAAAAATAAGCAATGAAGAAAGGCCTTCCTATTTGATAAATGTGCTGGGATAACTGGCTATCCATATACAGAAGAATGAACCTGATCCCCTGCATTTTACCATATACAAAAATTAATTCAAAATGGATTACAGATTTAAATTTAAGACCTCACATTTTCATATAAGCAAATCAACACAAGAACAGAAAACCAAATACCACATTTTCTTATTTATAAGTTAGAATGTAAGACCTCAAACTATAACAATCCGAGAAGAGAGCCTAGGAAATACCCTTGTCAACATGAGCCTTAGTGAAGAATCTTTGAAAAAAATCCTCAAAAGCAATTGCAACAAAAACAAAAATTGACAAGTGGGACATAATTAAACCAAAGAGCTTCTGCATACCAAAAGAAACTATCAAAAGAGTAAACAGACAACCTACATAATGGGAGAAAATAGTCACAAACTATGTACCCAACAAAGGTCTAATATCCAGCATCTATAAGAAACTGAAATCAACAAAGAAAAAACAAGTACCCCACTAAAAATGGGCAAAGGATGTGAACAGTTGCTTCTCGAAAGATGACATAGAAACAGCCAAGAAACATGAAAAAAATGCTCATAATCACTAATGATCAGAAGAATACTAATCAAAACCGTAATGGGATACCACCTCACATCAGTGAGAATAGCTACTATTAAAAAGGCAAAAAGCAATAGACGCCAGTGAGGCTGTAGAAAAAAAGGAAACACTCATACACTGTTGATAAAAGTGTAAATTAGTTCAGCCACTGTGGAAAGCAGTTTAGAGATTTCTCAAACATAAAGCAGAGCTACCATTCAACCCAGCAATCCCAGTACTAGGTATGTACTCAAACAAAAATAAATCATTCTATCAAAAAGACACATACATTCATATATTTATCACCATGCTTATTCATAATAGCAAAGACATGGAATCAACCTAGGTGCCCATCAACAGTAGATGGGATAAAGAAAGTGTGGTACACATACAACATGAAATACTATTCAGCCATAGAAAAAAATAAAATCTTGTCCTTTGCAGCCACATGGAAGGAACTGAAGATTTTCATATTTGTTTGCCATTTGTATGTGTTCTTTTGAGAAATGCCTATTCAGATCTTTTGCCAATTTTAAAATCAGATTATTAGATTTTTTTTCTATTCAGTTGTTTGAGCTCCTTATATAATATGGTTATGTATTAGTCCATTCTCATACTGCTATGAAGAAATACCTGAGACTGGGTAATTTATAAAGGAAAGAAGTTTAATTGACTCACAGTTCTGCATTGCCCAGGAGGCCTCAGGAAACTTACAATCATGGTGGAAGGCAAAGGAAAAGCAGGCACCTTCTTCACGGGGCGGCAGGATGGAGTGAGTGCAAGCAAAGGAAACGCCAGGTGCTTAGAAAAACATCAGATTTAATGAGACTCACTCATTATCAAGAGAATAGCATGGAGGAAACTGCCCCCATGATTCAATTACCTCCACCTGGTCCCTCCCTTGACATGTGCAGATTATGGGGATTACAATTCAAGGTGAGATTTGTGTAGGGACACAGAGCCAAACCCTTATTAATCCCTTGTCAGATGGAGAGTTTGAAAATATTATCTTCCATTTTGTGGGTTATTTCTTCACGTTGTTAATTGTTTCCTTTGCTGTGCAGAAGCTCTTTAATTTGATGTGATCCCATTTGTCTATGTTTCCTTTTGTTGCCTATACTTACAGGCAATTACTACTCAAGAAATGTTTTCCCCGACCAATGTTCTGGAGAGTTCCTCATAGTTTTCTTTTAAAAGTTTCATAGTTTGACATCTTAGATGTTAGTATTTAATCCATTTTGATTTGATGTTTGTATATTGTGAGAAATCTAGTTTCATTCTTCTGCATATGATATCCAGTTTCACCAGCACCATTTATTAGAGAGACTGAGCTTTCCCTAATGGATATTTTTGGCACCTTTTATCAAAAATGAGTTCACTGTAGATGTGTAGGTTTCTTTCTGGGCTCTCTATTCGGTTGCATTCGTCTATGTGTCTGTTTTCATGACAGTACCATGCTTCTTTGGTTACTATAGTTCTGTAGTAACCAACCCAGTTAATGTAATTCCTTCAGTTTTGTTCTTTTTGCTCAGGAGATCTTCAAATATTCTAGGTCTTTTGTGGTTCCATATAAATTTCAGGATTGCTTTTTCTATTTCTGTGCACAATGTCATTAGTATTTTGATAGAGATTTTATTGAATCTGTAGATTGCTGTGGGTAGTGTGGACATTTTAATAATATTGATTCTTCCAATTCAAAAGCATGGACTATCTTTACATTTTTATGTCCTCTTCAATTTCTTTCATCAGTGTTTTACAGTTTTCATTGTGGAGATCTTTTGCTTCTTTGGTTAAATTTATTCCTAAGTGTATTATATTATTTATAGCTATTGTAAATGGGGTTATTTTATTAGTTTTTCATATTGTTCAGTATTAACATATAGAAATGCTACAGATTTTTGTGTGCTGACCTTCTATCCTGTCATTTTACAGAATTTTTTTATAACTTCTAATAGCCTTTAGGTTTTCCCAAATACAACGATTGTATAATTTTCAAACAAAGATTATTTGAGTTCTTCCTTTCCAATTTGAATGCTTTGTATTTCTTTCCAGTACTACATTGAATAAATGTGATAAAAGAGGGCATCCTTGTTCTACATCTTAGAGGAAAGGCTTTCAGTTTTTCCCCATTCACTGTGATACTAGCTGTGAATTTGTTGTATCTCTTTTATTTTGTTGACATATGTTTCTTCTACAGCTAGTTTTTGAAAGATTTTATCATGAAGGGATGTTGAATGTTATCAAATGCATTTCCAGCATCAGTTTAAATGATTGGCCTGTAATTTCCTTCTTTTGATGTGACTTTTTCTGGTTTTGGTATCAGGGTAATACTGGCCTCATAGAATTAGTTGGAAGTATTTCCTTCTCTATTTTTTGGAATAGTTTGAAGATGGTTGTTATTAGTTCTTTTTTAAGTGCTCAGTAAAATTCTACAATGAAGCCATTGGGTCCTGGACTTCTCTTCACTGGGAGACTTTTTATTATGGCTCCAATCTTTTTATTAGTATGTTGAGGTTTTATATTTCTTCATGGTTCAATTTTGCTGGGTTATATGTGTCTAGGAATTAATCTACTTATTCTAGGCTTTTCAATTTACTGGCATATAGTTGTTCATAGTAACCTCTAATAATTTTTTAAATTTCTTCGTATCAATAGTAATGTCTTCTTTTCCATCTGTGATTTTATTTTTATCTTCTCTTTTTTCTTAACTTAGCTAAACATTTCCTAATTTTGTTTGTTTTCAAAACACAAACTTTTTGCTTTGTTAATTTTTGAATTTTGTTTTAAATTTATGTATTTATTCTGTCATCTTTATTGTTCTCTTCTTCTAAATTTGGATTCGGTTTGCTCTTGCATTTCTAGTTTTTAACTCATTTCCCATTTGTCCTGAGACTACTCTTATCTGTAATCCTAATGTAACTTCATACACATTTCTGTTACGTTACAATTAGAGACAAGTTCTGTTGAGAAATAACTCCAAGAATAAGGTTTTTTTTCCTGTTTTATTTCTAAATTTTATTAATATTATACTTTTAAGTTTTAGGGTAAATGTGCACAATGTGCAGGTTTGTTACATATATATACATGTGCCATGTTGGTGTGCTGCATGCATTAAGTCGTCATTTAGCATTAGGTATATCTCCTAATGCTATCCCTTCAACCTCCCCCACACCACAATAGTCCCCGGTGTGTGATGTTCCCCTTCCTCTGTCCATGTGTCCTCATTGTTCAATTCCCACCTATGAGTGAGAACATGCGGTGTTTGGTTTTTTGTTCTTGCAATAGTTTACTGAGAATGATGGTTTCCAGCTTCATCCATGTCCCTACAAAAGACATAAACTCATCCTTTTTATGACTACATAGTACTCCATGGTGTATATGTGCCACATTTTCTTAATCTAGTCTATCATTGTTGGATATTTGGGTTGGTTCAAAGTCTTTGCTATTGCGAATAGTGCCATAATAAACATATGTGTGCATGTGTCTTTATACCAGCATGATTTATAATCCTTTGGGTATATATCCAGTAATGGGATGGCTGGGTCAAATGATATTTCTAGTTCTAGATCCCTGAGGAATCACCACACTGACTTCCACAATGGTTGAACTAGTTTACAGTCCCACCAACAGTGTAAAAGTGTTCCTATTTCTCCACATCCTCTCCAGCACCTGTTGTTTCCTGACTTTTTAATGATCGCCATTCTAACTGGTGTGAGATGGTATCTCACTGTGGTTTTGATTTGCATTTCTCTGATGGCCAGTGATGATGAGCATTTTTTCATGTGTTCTTTGGCTGCATAAATGTCTTCTTTTGAGAAGTGTGTGTTCATATCCTTTGCCCACTTTTCAGTGGGTTTTTTTTTCTTGTAAATTTGTTTGAGTTCATTGTAGATTCTGCATATTAGCCCTTTGTCAGATGAGTAGGTTGCAAACATTTTCTCCCATTTTGGAGGTTGCCTCTTCACTCTGATGGTAGTTTCTTTTGCTGTGCAGAAGCTCTTTAGTTTAATTAGATCCCATTTGTCAATTTTGGCTTTTGTTGCCATTCCTTTTGGTGTTTTAGACATGAAGTCCTTGCCCATGCCTATGTCCTGAATGGTAATGCCTAGGTTTTCTTCTAGGGTTTTTATGGTTTTAGGTCTAACGTTTAAGTCTTTAATCCATCTTGAATTGATTTTTGTATAAGGTGTAAGGAAGGGATCCAGTTTCAGCTTTCTACATATGGCTAGCCAGTTTTCCCAGCACCATTTCTTAAATAGGGAATCCTTTCCCCATTTCTTGTTTTTGTCAGGTTTGTCAAAGATCAGATAGTTGTAGATATGTGGCATTATTTCTGTGGGCTCCGTTCTGTTCCATTGATCTATATCTCTGTTTTGGTACCAGTACCATGCTGTTTTAGTTACTGTAGCCTTGTAGTATAGTTTGAAGTCAGGTAGCATGATGCCTCCAGCTTTGTTCTTTTGTCTTAGGACTGACTTGGCATTGTGGGCTTTTTTTTTTTTTTTGGTTCCATATGAAGTTTAAAGTAGTTTTTTCCAATTATGTGAAGAAAGTCATTGGTAGCTTGATGGGGATGGCATTAAATCTATAAATTACCTTGGGCAGTATGGCCATTTTCACGATATTGATTCTTCCTACCCATGAGCATGGAATGTTCTTCCATTTGTTTATATCCTCTTTTATTTCATTGAGCAGTGGTTTATAGTTCTCCCTGAAGAGGTCCTTCACATCCCTTGTAAGTTGGATTCCTAGGTATTTGATTCTCTTTGAAGCAATTGTAAATGGGAGTTCACTCATGATTTGGCTGTTTGTCTGTTATTGGTGTATAAGAATGCTTGTGATTTTTGTACATTGATTTTGTATCCTGAGACTTTGCTGAAGTTGCTTATCAGTTTAAGGAGATTTTGGGCTGAGATGATGGGGTTTTCTAGATATGCAATCATGTCATCTGCAAACAGGGACAATTTGACTTCCTCTTTTCCTAATTGAATGCCCTTTATTTCCTTCTCCTGCCTGATTGCCCTGGCCAGAACTTCCAACACTATGTTGAATAGGAGTGGTGAGAGAGGGCATCCCTGTCTTGTGCTAGTTTTCAAAGGGAATGCTTTCAGTTTTTGTCCATTCAGCCATATTGGCTGTGGGTTTGTCATAGACAGCTCTTATTATTTTGAGATACGTCCCATCAATACCTAATTTATTGAGAGTTTTTAGCATGAAGGTTGTTGAATTTTGTCAAAGGCCTTTCCTGCATCTATTGAGATAATCATGTGGTTTTTGTTTTTGGTTCTGTCTATATGCTGCATTACTTTTATTGATTTTCATATGTTGAACCAGCCTTGCATCCCAGGGATGAAGCCCTCTTGATCATGGTGGATAAGCTTCTTGATGTGCTACTGGATTCCGTTTGCCAGTATTTTATTGAGGATTTTTACATCAATGTTCATCAAGGATATTGGTCTAAAATTCTCTTTTTTTGTTGTGTCTCTGCCAGGCTTTGGTATCAGGATGGTGCTGGCCTCATAAAATGAGTTAGGGAGGATTCCCTCTTTTTCTATTGATTGGAATAGTTTCAGAAGGAATGGTACCAGATCCTCCTTTTACCTCTGGTAGAATTTGGCTGTGAATCCATCTGGTCATGGACTTTTTTTGGTTAGTAAGCTATTAATTATTGCCTCAATTTCAGAGCCTGTTATTGGTCTATTCAGAGATGCAACTTCTTCCTGGTTTAGTCTTGGGAGGGTGTATGTGTCCAGGAAGTTATCCATTTCTTCCAGATTTTCTAGTTTATTTGCATAGAGGTGTTTATGTTATTCTCTGATGGTAGTTTGTATTTCTGTGGGATTGGTGGTGATATCCCCTTTGTCATTTTTGACTGCGTCTATTTGATTCTTCTCTCTTTTCTTCTTTATTAGTCTTGGTAGTGGTCTATCAATTTTGTTGATCTTTTCAAAAAACCAGCTCCTGAATTCATTGATTTTTTGAAGGTTTTTTTGTGTCTCTATCTCCTTCAGTTCTGCTCTGATCTTAGTTATTTCTTGCCTTCTGTTAGCTTTTGAATGTGTTTGCTCTTGCTTTACTAGTTATTTTTATTGTGATGTTAGGGTGTCCATTTTAGATCTTTCCTGCTTGCTCTTGTGGGCAGTTAGTGCTATAAATTTCCCTCTACACACTGCTTTGAATGTGTCCCAGAGATTCTGGTATGTTGTGTCTTTGTTCTCATTGGTTTCAAAGAACATCTTTATTTCTGCCTTCATTTCATTATGTACCCAGTAGTCATTCAGGAGCAGGTTGTTCAGTTTCCATGTAGGTGAGTGGTTTTGAGTGAGTTTCTTAATCCTGAGTCCTAGTTTGATTGCACTGTGGTCTGAGAGACAGTTTGTTATGATTTCTGTTCTTTTACATTTGCTGAGGAGTGCTTTACTTCCAACCATGTGCTCAATTTTGAAGTAAGTGTGATGTGGTGCTGAGAAGAATGTATATTCTGTTGATTTGGGATGAAGAGTCCTGTAGATGTCTATTAGACCCTCTTAGTGCAGAGCTGAGTTCAATTCCTGGGTATCCTTGTTAACTTTGTGTCTCGTTGATCTGTCTAATGTTGACAGTGGGGTGTTAAAGTCTCCCATTATTATTGTGTGGGAGTCTACATCTCTTTGTAGGTCACTCAGGACTTGCTTTATCAATCTGGGTGCTCCTGTATTGGGTGCATATATATTTAGGATAGTTAGCTCTTCTTGTTGAATTGATCCCTTTACCATTATGTAATGGCCTTCTTTGTCTCTATTGATCTTTGTTGGTTTAAAGTCTGTTTTATCAGAGACTAGGATTGCAACCCTGCCTTTTTTTGTTTTCCATTTGCTTGGTAGATCTTCCTCCATCCCTTTATTTTGAGCCTATGTGTGTCTCTGCACATGAGATGGGTTTCCTGAATGCAGCACACTGATGGGTCTTGACTCTTTATCCATTTTGCCAGTCTGTGTCTTTTAAGTGGAGCATGTAGCCCATTTACAATTAAGGTTAATATTGTTATGTGTGAATTTGATCCTGTCATTATGATGTTAGCTGGTTATTTTGCTCTTTAGTTGATGCAGTTTCTTCCTAGCCTTGATGGTCTTTACAATTTGTCATGTTTTTGCAGTGGCTGGTACTGGTTGTTGCTTTCCATGTTTAGTGTTTCCTTCAGGAGCTCTTTTCAGGCAGGCCTGGTGGTGACAAAATCTCTCAGCATTTGCTTCTCTGTAAAGTATTTTATTTCTCCTTCACTTATGAAGCTTAGTTTTGCTAGATTTGAATCTCTGGGTTGAAAATTCTTTTCTTTAAGAATGTTGAATTTTGGCCCCCACTCGTTTCTGGCTTGTAGAGTTTCTGCAGAGAGATCAGCTGTTAGTCTGATAGGCTTCCCCTTGTGGGTAACCCCACCTTTCTCTCTGGCTGCCCTTAACATTTTTTCCTTCATTTCAACTTTGATGAATCTGACAATTATGTGTCTTGGAGTTGCTGTTCTCAAGGAGTATCTTTGTAGCATTCTCTGTATTTCCTGAATTTGAATGTTGGCCTGCCTATAAGCTTTTATATGTTATTTTCACATTGAAAATCAGTCATATTTGCTTCAGCCCCAAAGACCACGTTTATGTAAAATTAAATGAGCCCTGGCAACAAGCTGCACTTTTTTCCCTAAATGGGAAATGGGTTAAGATGCATCACTAGGTTTTTTATTTGAAGTTTTTCTTCTTTTTTGATATACATGCTTATTGCTATAAACTTTCCTCTTACTACTGCTTTCAATGTATATCATAGGTTTTGGTACGTTGTGTTTCCATTTTGTTTCAATAATTTTTAACATTTTCTTAATTTCATCACTGACCCACTAGTCATTCAGGAGCATATTAATTTCCATTTGTCTGTACAGTTTACAAAGTTCCAATGGTTGTTCATTGATAGTTTTATTCCTTTGCAGTCAAAGAAGATACTTGATATAATTTTAATTTTTTTGAATTTTTAGTACTTGTTTTGTGCCCTAACACATGGTTTATCCTTGAGAAATTCCGTGTACTAAGAAGAAGAATATGTATTCTGCAGCCATTAGATGAAATGTTCTTCAAATGTATGTTAGAAACATTTGGTATATAGTGCAGATTAAGTTCAATGTTTCTTTGCTGATTTTCTGTCTGGAGATCTGTTCAATGCTGAAAGTAGGGTGTTGAAGTCTCCAACTTTTATTGTACTGAGGTCTATCTCTCGTTAGCTTTAAGAATATTTACTTTATATATCTGGGTGCTCCTCTGTTTGGTGCATATATATTTAATATTATTATATCCTCTTGCTAAATTGACTTATCATTATATAATGTCTTTCTTTTTATAACATAAACACTTAAATATGTTTCTCTTTAAATCTATTTTGTCTGATATAAGCATAGCTATTCCCACTCTTTTTTGGTTTCAATTTACATGCACTAGCATTTTCCATTCTTTATATTCAGTATATGTGTGTATTTATAAGTGTGTTACTTACAGGCAATAGATCATTTGGTATTATTTTCTTATTCATTCAGCCACTCTACATCTCGAATGGAGAATTTAGTCTATTTACATTCAATGTTATTATTAATAAGAACTTATTCCTGCCACTTTATGTTTTCTGTATTTTTCTTTTTGGTCTTCTCTTTCTTCTTATTTTCCTTCCTGTTTTCCTTTTAATAAAGATTATTTTCTCTGGTGGTGTGTTTTAACTTCTTGCTTTTTACTTTTTGTGTATCTGATCTATTTTTTTATTTGAGGTTACCATGAGGCTCACAAATAATATCTTATAACCCATTATTTTACACTAAAAATAACATCAATTGCTTGAACAAACTAACAAGCAAGAGAAAACTAACAAAACTCTACACATTAACTTCATTCTTCTGTCTTTTAACTTTTTGTTGTTTCTATTTGTATCTTATTATATTGTGTATGTCTTGAAGAGTTGTTGTACTTATCTTTTAGTTTTTCTACTCAATATATGAGTAGTTTCCACATCACAATTACAGTGTTATAATATTCTGTGTTTTTGTGTGTACTATTAGCAGTGAGTTTTATGCCTTCAGATGATTTTTTTATTACTCATTAACATCCTTTGCTTTCAGACTGACGAATGCCTTTAGCATTTCTTGTAGGACAGGTCGGGTGTTGATGAAATCCCTCAGCTTTTATTTCTCTGGGAAAGTCTTTAGTTCTCTTTCATATTAGAAGGATATTTTTGCTGGATATACTATTCTAGGATAAAAGTGTTTTTTTTTCCTTCAGCACTTAAATATGTCATGCCACTCTCCTAGCCTATAAGATATCTACTGAGAACTCTGCTGCCAGATACCTTGGAGTTCCTTTTAATGTTGCTACTTTTATCTGGCTGCTTTTAGAATTGATTTTAGGGTTGTTTTTAGGATGCCATCCTTCCTTTCTTCCTTCTTTTCTTTCTTCTTTTCTTCCTTCCTTTTTCCCTCCCTCTTTCTTTCAGACACAGAATCTTGCTCTGTCACCCCAGCTGAATTGCAGTAATGCAATCATACCTGGTGCCTGGGTTCAAGTGATCCTCCACTTCGTACTTCTGAGAATATGGGGCCACAGGCATGAACCACTATGCCTGGCTAAATTTTTTACAGACAGAATCTCTCTATGTTGCCCAGGCTTGTCTCAAACTCCTGGGCTCAAGCAATCCTCTCAACGTAGCCTCCCAAGTTGCTGCAATTACAGGCATGAGCCACCTGGCTCCTTTCTTTATTTTTCACCTTGGAGTGTTTGATTATTAAATATCTTAAGGCAGTCTTATTTGGGTTAAATGTGCTTGGTGTTCTAAAATTTTTTTTGTACTTGAATAGTGATATCTTTTTTCAGGTTTGGGAAGTTCTCCATTATTATCTATTTGAATAAATTTTCTGCTTCTATCTCTCTCTACCTCCTCCTTAGGCCAATAACACTTAGATTTGCCCTTTTGAGGCTATTTTATAGATCTTGAAGGCATGCTTAAATTTTTAAAATTGATATTTGTTTTGTCACTCTGACTGTGTATTTTCAAATAGCGTGTCTTCAAGCTCACCAATTCTTTCCTCTGCTTGATCAATTCTGCTTTTAAAAGACTTTGATGCATTCTTCAGTATGACAATTGCATTTTTCACCTGCAAAATTTTTGCTTGATTCTTTCTAATTATTTCAATATTTTTATTAAATTTCTCTCATAGGATTCTAAATTCCTTCTCTCCATATTCTTTAATTTCATTGAGCTTTCTCAAAACAGTTATTTTAAATTCTCTGTCTGAAAGGTCACCTATCTCTGCCACTCCAGGATTGGTCCCTGGTGCCTTATTTAGTTCATTTGGTAAGGTCATATTTTCCTGGATGGTCTTGATGCTTGTGGATGTTTGTGAGTGTCTGGGCATTGACGTTAAATATATATTGTAGTCTTCATAGTCCAGGCTTCATTGTACCCATCCTTCTTGGGAAGGCTTTCCAAATGTTTCAAGAGACTTGGGTATTATGATTTAAGTCTTTGGTCACTGGAGCCATATATGCATTAGGGGGCACCCTAAGCCCAGTAAAGCCATGGCTCTTGCAGACTCATAGATGTACTGACTTGGTGGTCTTGGGTAAGATCTGGGAAAATTCCCTGGATTATCGGTCAGAGACTCCTATTCTCTTATTTTCCCCCAAACAAACAAGAGTCTACCTCTCAGTGCTGAGCTGCCTGAAGCTGTCAGAGGGGTGATATAAGCACCCCTGTGGCCAACACCACTAGGACTGTTCTGGGTTAGATCTGATGCCAACTTAGCACTGGGTCTCACCCAAGCCCCATAGTGACAAATGGCTGGCTACTACCTATGTTCACTCAAGGCCCAAGGACCCTATAATCAGAAGGTAGTGCATCCCTTCAAGCTTGTCTCCTTCCCTTCAGGGTGGAGTTTCCCTCTGACCCCAGACAGGTCAGAAATGCTGTCTATGAGCCAGGCCCTGGGGTAAGCAACATTAAAAATTTACCTGGTGCTGTATTCTACTGCAACTGAGCTGGCACTGAAGTCACATGACAAAGTTCCCCACCTTTTCTCAAGCAGAGGAGTTTCTTGCCATGGCCACCACCATCCCGGGCCTGCGGCAAGTACTACCTGGCTGCTGTCAATGTTCACTCAAGGACCAAAGGCCCAAAGGCTCTTCAGTCAGCTGAAGTGAATACTGCCAGGCCTGAGTCTCTCCCTTAAGGGTAGTGGGCTCCCCTCTGGCCCAGGCAGAGCAAGTCCAGAAATGCCACACAGGAACCAAGGCCTGAAATCAGAGACCCCAGAAACCTACTTGGTGCTCTACCCCACTGTGGCTGAGTTGATACCTAAGCTACAGGACAAAGCCCCCTTTAGTCTTCCCTCTCTTTCCTCAAGCAGGAGGAGTCTCTTCCCTTAGCCACGGCTGAGAATGTGCTGGGTGACACCTGAAACCACAATGGCTCTGAGTCTTGCCCATGGCCTACAGCAAGTACTGCCTGGTTACCACTGCAGATTATTCAGAGCTGAAAAGCTCTTTAGTTAGCAGGTAATGGATCCTGCCAGGACTAATTCTTTCCCTTCAAGGCAATGGGTTACCTTCTGGCCCAGGGCATGTTCAGAAATGTCTTCCAAAAAGTAGGGCCTGAAATGGGGGCCTCTAGACTCTGCCTGATGCCCTATTCTACTGTGGCTGAGCTGGTATCTAAATTCCAATAAAAAGTCCCCTTTACTCTCTTCTCTCCTCAAGCAGAGGGAAGAAGTCTCTCCCAGAGCTGTGAGGTGTACTACCTGGGTTTAGGGGAGCAGTGATGCAAACACTCCCTTTGCCTCCCCAGCTGGTGTCTCATTGGGTTGTGTGCACCCCAAGTTCACTGGCTCTGAGCCCAGCACAGCACCAGGACTTTTCCAGGAATTACCCAGGAATTGCAGTCCCTGTGGCTTACATTGCCTTTCAAGTTTATTTAGAACCCCAGAGCTAAAGCCTGTGGTGACAGGACTTTCCAGAGCTCAGGTTTCATTCATTGGATGAACAATTTACCTCTAGCTAGGTCTAATGTAAATGTTCCCTCTGTGGGTTCTGGCTGAGTTCTGTCGTGTGACGCTCTTTGCCATGACAGGACAACAGTGACTCCAACGAGTCCCACAATCACAACACTCTTCCTCCCCCAAGCACAAAGATTCTCTCCATGTCACACTGCCAGGGGAAGGGAGAGGGGTGGTGCAAGCAATTTAAGACTTTCTGTCTTACCCTCTTCTGTACCTCTTTCCTTAATATAATATTAACACCAGGTACTGTGATCACACACTTGATTTTTGGTTCTTATAAAGTGTTGGACAGTTGTTCAATTTAGTGTTTCTGCAGGGGGCATGATTGCTGGAGGCTTCTACTTGACTATTTTGCTCCACTTCTACATTCAGGCATAAAAATATTATAATTTCAACTTTTATTTTAGATTAAGGGGGTACATATACAGGTTTGTTAACGTAGGAATATTGCATGATGCTAAGGAATGGAGTGTGTCTGATTCCGTCACTTAGGAAGTGAACATAGTACACAGTAGGTAATTTTTCAGCCCTTTTCCCCTTCTGTGCCTCCTTGCTCTAGTAGGCCCCAGTGTCTATTGTTCCTGTCTTTGTTTCCATGTGTACTCAATGTTTAGCTCCTACTTATAAGTTAGAAAATATGGCATTTGGTTTCCTGTTCTTCTGTCAATTCACTTAGGATAATGGCCTCCAGCTGCATCGATGTTGTCTAAATGACAAGATTTTATTCTTTTTCATGGCTGCATAGTATTCCATGGTGTAGATGTACCATATTTTCTTTATCCAATCCACCAGTTATAGGCACCCAGGGTGATTCCATGTCTTTGCTATTGAAAATAGCGTGCTGATGAACATGCAAGTGAATGTGTTTTTTTGATCGAATAATCTATTTTTTTTTTTTTGAGACAGAGTCTTGCTCTGTCACCCAGGCTGGAGTGTAGTGGTGCAATCTCGGCTCACTGCAAGCTCCACCTCCTGGGTTCACGCCATTCTCCTACCTCAGTCTCCCGAGTAGCTGGGACTACAGGCACCTGCCACCACTCCCGGCTAATTTTTTGTATTTTTAGTAGAGACGAGGTTTCACCATGTTAGCCAGGATGGTCTCGATCTCCTGACCTTGTGATCCACCTGCCTCGGCCTCCCAAAGTGCTGGGATTACAGGCTTGAGCCACCATGCCCAGCCTCGAATAATCTATTTTTTGATACATACCTAGTAATGGGATTGCTGGGTTGAATAGTCACTCTGTTTCAAGTTGTTTGAGATCTCATGAGATCCGATGGTTTTATAAGCATCTGGCATTTCTTCTGCTTGCACTAACTCCATCCTGCCACGCTGTGAAGCAGGTGCATGCTTCTCCTTTGCCTTCCACCATGATTGTAAGTTTCCTGAGGCCTACCTGGCAATACAGAACTGTGAGTCAATTAAGCTTCTTTCTGTTATAAATTACACACTCTTGGGTATTTCTTCATAGCAGCATGAGAACAGACTAATACATAACCAGAATACACAAGGAGTTCAAAGAACTTATTAGAAAAAAGTGTAATAGTCTGATGTTAAAAAGGGCAAAAGATCTGAATAGAAATTTCTCAAATGGCAAACAGGTTTATGAAAACCTTCAGTTTCACCCATATAGCTGCAAAGAACAAGATTTTATTCTTTTCTGTGGCTGCATATTATTCCATGGTGTATATTTACCACATTTTCTTTATCCAATCTACTGTTGATGGGCACCTAAGTTGATTCTATGTCTTTGCTATTATGAAAAAGTATGGTGATAAATATGTGAGTGCATGTGTCTTTTTGATAGAATAATTTATTTTCCTTTGAGTACATACCTAGTACTGGGAATGCTGGGTTGAATGGTAGCTCTGTTCTACGTTCTTTGAGAAATGACTAAACTGCTTTCCACAGTAGCCGAACTAATTTACATTCCCAACAGCAGTATATAAGTGTTCCCTTTTCTCTACAGCCTCACCAGCATCTGTTACTTTTTGACTTTTCACAGTAGCCATTCTGACTGATATGAGATTGTATCTCATTGTGGTTTTGATTGGTATTTTTCTGATGATTAGTGACCATGAGCATTTTTTATGTTTCTTGGCTGTTTATGTTATCATTTGGGAAGTTTCTGTTCATGTTCTTTGTTCATTTTTAATGGGGTTATTTGTTTTTCGCTTGTTGATTTAAGTTTCTTATAGATTCTGCATATTAGACCTTTGTTGGATGCATAGTTTGTGAATATTTTCTCCCATCCTATAGGTTATCTGTTTACTCTGTTGATAGCTTCTTTTGGTGTGCAGATGCTTTTTATTTTAATTAGGTCTCACTTATAAATTTTTGTTTTTGTTGCAATTGTTTTTGAGAACTTAGCCACAAATTCCTTCCCAAGGCCAATGTTGGGAAGGGGGAAGGGTATTTCCTAGGTTTTCTTCTAGGATTTTTATTACTATTATTATTATTTTCATACTTTAAGTTCTAGGGTACATGTGCACAACGTGTAGGTTTGTTACATATGTATACATGTGCCATATCGGTGTGCTGCACCCATTAACTCATCATTTACATTAGGCATATCTCCTAATGCTGTCCCTTCCCACTTCCCCCACCCCATAACAGTCCCCGGTGTGTGATGTTCCCCTTCCTGTGTCCATCTGTTCTCATTGTTCAATTCCCACCTATGAGTGAGAATATGCAGTGTTTGGTTTTTTGTCCTTGCGATAGTTTGCTGAGAATGATGGTTTCCAGCTTCATCCATGTCCCTACAAAGGACATGAACTCATAATTTTCTATGGCTGCATAGTATTCCATGGTGTAAATGTGCCACATTTTCTTAATCCAGTCTATCATTGATGGACATTTGAGTTGGTTCCAAGTCTTTGCTATAGTGAATAGTGCCTCAATAAACATACGTGTGCATGTGTCTTTATAGCAGCATGATTTATAATCCTTTGGGTATATACCCAGTAATGGGATTGCTGGGCCAAATGGTATTTCTAGTTCTAGATCCTTGAGGAATCGCCACACTGTCTTCCACAATGGTTTAACTAGTTTACAGTCCCACCAACAGTGTATCTTCTAGGATTTTTATAGTTTGAAGGCTTATATTTAAATATATGATCCATCTTGAGTTAATTTTGCATATGATGAAAGGTAGGGGGCAATTTCACTATTCTGCATATGGACAGCCAGTTATTCCAGCACCAGAAAAGTAATCCTGGATAATTTAGAAAGCAATAGACTTTTCTCTTTATCACTTTATTTTCGGCCATGAGAATGATTTGCAGCATATTTTCCAAGCACTCGATTGAGAAATGCTCTTTCACAGAAATAACATGTTACTTCAAAATAAATAAACTCTAAATATTTTAATGAGAATGACCTTTTCTAAAAAGTAAAACCAATTCTAATGTTTCCCATTCTCTCAAAATGATTGACATTGCTTCCAAGTACCAATACAATTTGTTTCCCCTTGTTTCTACTTAGATCACTTATATAGAAAAAGCAATAGACTGCTGCTGACATAACAGCTATACAACTTCTGAGTCTTATGGAAAGACAATTTTAACTCATGAAGTAGTTTCACTCTCCTTTAGACACATAAATGTACACACTGAATGACAGGAGTGACTGTGAATCTCCCAAGTTTATCCATAAATGCTCTGAATGGAGACATGTGAAGAGTGAGTGATGAAGCTTAACAGGTCTTTGCCAAAGCCTGTCTGTTTTAGCTTTTTTATTATTGACAGATGCATTATGTTGTAAGCCCGTAAGTGGCTACATCTATTTCTCCTCTGTCAGAAAGAAGTCCTGAATCTTGGCATATTTAAAATCTTCATGGTAAGCATAAAATCATCCAATGTCATAAGGAATAGGTCTTTAAAAGATCTATTAGATTTTTAGATCATTTAGTGTTATATGGAGAAGATCTTATAAATGCCTCTTAGGTAATAAGACTCCATAAGTTTTATGGTAGAAGACAAAAAATATGCCTTAATAATATAAACAAATTTGATGAAAATAAAACATTCCAGTTATTGTGCTTTGGTTGTTTAGAGGGGTTAATTGCCATGATTTTATGCTTTGGCTGTTTTATTGTCATTTAGCTTCCTTTTCCATAAAAAGGGAAACATAAATATGTTTAAGTGACAACAAAAGATTGTATACATTCACCCCCTGAAAAAGTAAACAAGGTAATTTCAGAATTATGTCTCTAATCACAGGTTTAATTTGGCCACTGCCACTGACATTTTGCCAAGTCCATAAGAAAATTCAAATGCAGTAGATCAACATTTAAGAGACTGTTTTGCAATCTGGCCCTGTATTAGTTCATTTTCACACTGCTGTAAGAAAATACCCAAGACTGGGTAATTTATTTAAAAAGAGGTTTAATGGAT
This sequence comes from Pan paniscus, assembly GCF_029289425.2. Classification (NCBI taxonomy): domain Eukaryota; kingdom Metazoa; phylum Chordata; class Mammalia; order Primates; family Hominidae; genus Pan; species Pan paniscus. The sequence continues at coordinate 110,161,014 of NC_073253.2, forward strand.
GCATAGTTCTGCATGGCTGGGGAGGCCTCAGTAAACCTACAATCATGGCAGAAAGGGAAGCGAACATGTCCTTCTTCACAAGGTGTCAAGAGAGAAAAGTGCAGAGCAAGCCCCTTATAAAACCATCAGATCTATTGAGAACCCACTCACTATCATAAGAATAGCATGAAGGAAACCACCTCCATAATCCAATCACCTCCCATGAGGTCCCCCACAAGACATCAGTATTACAAATCCAAATACAATTCAAGATGAGATCCGAATGGGAAAACAGCCAGATCATATCATTCCACCCCTGACCCTTCCCAAATCTCATCTTTCTCACGTTTCAAAGTACAATCATGTCTTCACAACAGTCCCCCAAAGTCTTAACTCATTCAGCATTAACTCAAAAGTCCAAGTCCAAAGTCTCACCTGAGACAAGGCAGGGACCTTCTGCCTAGAAGCTTAATTAAAAGGAAGTTAGTTACTTCTTAGATACAATGGGGGTACACGTATTGGATAAATGTTCCCATTCCAAATGGGAGAAATTGGCCAAAACAAAGGGACTACAGGACCCATGCAAATCCAAAATCCAGCAGGGCAGTCATTAAATCTTAAAGCTCCAACATAACCTCCTTTGACTCCATGTCTTACATCTGGGACACACTCATGCAAGAGGTGGGCTCCCATGGTCTAGGGCAGCTGTGCCTCTGTTGCTTTGCAGGGTACAGCCCCCCTCCTGGCTGCTTTCACAGTCTGGGATTGAGTCTGTGGCTTTTCCAGGTGCATGGCATGAGCTGTCAGTATATCTACGATTCTGGGGTGTGGAGAATAACGGCCCTCTTCTCACAGATCCACTACGCAATGTCCCAGTTGGGACTCTATATGGGGGCTCCAATCCCACATTTCCCTTCCATACCACCCTAGCAGAACTTCTCCATGAGGGCTCCACCCTTGCAGAAAACGTCTGCCTGGGCATCTAGTTGTTTCGATACATCCTCTGAAATCTAGGTGGAGGCTCCCAAACCTCAATTCTTCACTTGTGTGCACCCGCAGGTCCAGCACCATGTGTAAGCCACCAAGACTTGGGGCATGCACCCTGTGAAGCAACAGCCTGAGATGTACATTGGCCCCTTTTAGCCACAGCTAGGATGCAGAGCACCAAGTCCCAAGACTGCACAAAGGAGCAAGGCCTTGAACCCAGTCCAGCAAACAGTTTTTTCCTCCTAGGCCTCTGGGCCTGTGATGGGAGGGGTTTCTGTGAAGGTCTCTGACATGCCCTGGAAACATTTTCCCCATTGTCTTGGTGATTAACATTTGGATTACTCCAATGTATTTCCATTACTTATGCAAATTTCTGCAGCTGGCTTGAATTTCTCCCCAGAAAATGGGGATTTTCTTGTCTATCACATTGTCTGGCTGCAAATTTTCCAAACTTTTATGCTCTGCTTATCTTTTAAATAAAATCTCCAATTTCAGATCATCTCTCTCAAGTTCAAAGCTCCACAGATCTCCAGGGCAGGAACAAAATGCTGCCAGTTTCTTTTCTAAGGAATAGCAAGAGTCACCTTTGCTCTAGTTCCCAATAAGTTCCTCATCTCCACCCAAGACCACCTCAACCTGGACTTCATTGTCCATATCACTATCAGCATTTTGGTCAAAACCATTTAACAAGTCTCTAGAAACTTTCAAAGTTTCCACATCTTCCTGTCTTCTTCTGAGCCCTCCAAACTGTTCCAAACTCTTCTCATTACTCAGTTCCAAAGTCACTTCCACATTTTGGGGTATTTAGTATTTATTTATTTGTTTGTTTGTTTGTTTATTTTGAGACAGAGTCTCACTCTGTCACCAGGCTGGAGTGTAGTGGTGTGATCTCAGCTCACTGCAACCTCTGCCTCCTGGGTTCCAGTGATTCTCCTGCCTCAGTCTCCCAAGTAGCTGGGATTAGAGGCACCTGCCACCACTCCTGGCTAATTTTTGTATTTTTAGTACAGACGCAGTTTCACCATGTTGGCCAGGATGGTCTCAATCTCTTGATATCAGGATCCACCCACCTTGGACTCCCAAAGTGCTGGTATTACAGGCATGAGCCACCCCACCCAGCCCTCAGTTATTCTTATAGCAGCGCCTCACTACCTCAGTACCAATTTACTGTATTAGTCCATTTTCACATTGCTATGAAGAATTACTCAAGACTGGGTAATTTATAAGAAAAGAGGTTTAATTTTCTCACAGTTCTGTATGGCTGGGGAGACCTCAGGAAACCTAGTCATGGCAGGATGGGAAGCAAACACATCCTTTCTTCACAAGGCAGCAAGAGAGAGAAGTGCAGAGCAAGCTCCTTATAAAACCATCAGATCTCATGGGAACTCACTTACTATTATGAGAACAGCATCAGGGAAACTGCCTCCATGATCCAATCACCCCAAAGAGGTACTTCCCTCAACACATGGAGATTGCAACTTGGATTACAATTCAAGATGAGCTTGGGTGAGGACACAGAGCCAGACCATATTAAGCCCCATTGCATGTTCTTGCTTCATTCTTTGCCATTCTCCTCCCCATGTACAATTTATACGCCAGTCACATTAAACCATTCTCAGTCCTTCAAACATGCATATTATTTCTATATCCTTTTCCCCAGTTCATACTACTAACTATGCCAGACCTGCACTTCTCCCTTGAGAAAAATTTTCAGAATTTATCTCTTTAGTGAAGACTGATTAACATTCTTTCCTTGTTTTCATACTGAATACCACAATGTCTGGCCACCAAAATATAGTGCTCTCTTCAAAAATCTCCCAAAAATCTTTTTCTTACCAAACCGAGCTCTATAAACAGAGCCAATGCTATTCTTCTTTGGAATTTTAACATCATCTGTCATGTCAAGACCTCAATAAATGTGTGTTTAATTAATGAATAATTGAATGAATAAATGAATGAAGATGTCATGAATGTATTGCTAGAAGTCCAAAAAAAATACAGAAATACAGTTGACCAGTCTAGAAATTAGAGTACTTAACAGCAAACATTCTTTTAATGCAACAGAAATGCTTAGAAATCAACCTACCTATATATATATAAAATATATATATAAAATATATATATAATATATATATAAAATATATATATAATATATATATAAAATATATATATAATATATATATAAAATATATATATAATATATATATAAAATATATATATAATATATATATAAAATATATATATAATATATATATAAAATATATATATAATATATATATAAAATATATATATAATATATATATAAAATATATATATATTATATATATAAAATATATATATAATATATATATATTTATAACCAGCACAGTATTAATGGCAAAAGCCTACAAATTATTGAAATAAATATTTATTGCCATGATAAACACACAAGAACTAAATAACAATCTCTTTTCTTCAAGTCTCTTCAGAACACTATCTGACATACTTTACTCTCTGCAGATATATCTTTCAAAATTGCAGTTAATGTCTACTTTCTGCCAGTAAGTTTTCCCTGGTAAATTATTAAGATTTATGTCTTCCTAGGATTCTGTAGAAAAATCATAAAAAGTAGACCAGAGTCTGAGCTAAAGAGCCTATACCTGTCAACTTTCTGTTTTGCCTCTTCCTCCAGAAGTAAATGTATGCTAAGCTGTACTGCAGATTATGTACTTCAGACCCCAAGAATCTAAATGGAGTTGAAGAAGGAGACAGGACAAGAGGAGAGGAAACAGCAGAAATGAAGTCCTTAAGACTGGAAAGAACTTAGTATGCTTGAGGCCCAGGGGAAAGAGTGTTAAGTGGTGTAGAGTAAGATAGGGTCCAATGGCCTGAAATAAGGTTGGAAAGACATAGGGGACCAAACATGGAAATCCCCTGTAGGCCATGATTTCAGGATTTAGATTGTATTCCAACTACAATGAGAAACCACTAAAAGATTCTAAGGAGAATGTAGCACAATCTTCACTTGTATTTGTATAAATATTTATTATAATCATTATACTATCAAACAGTTACAAGAAGTGAAGAGATGAGTTCTGTAACAGAAAATTACAGTTTTCCAAATTTTCCATTTGTTCTCCTACATTTCCCAGCCTGGTTCACCAGTGGGCTCGTAGGGAAATAATGTGTATTTCCTCACCAAGGCGGTTAATTTATAGTGTGCTTCTTCTATCTCTCCTTCTCGAGTCATAGAGACCTGGAACACCATATCCTACAGATGATGCACCATCAGCATGGGTTCCTGGACAACTGTGTGGACTCTGTTGCCATTCCATGATAGGCATGTAACATAACCAGGAAATAAACTTTTAATATATAAATCTATTGAGATTCAGGAGTTTGTCTCTTATCATGCAGTAAAGGCCAGAATAAATTCCAAATGGAATAGACTAAAATGCAAGAAAAATCAAGCATAATAATTTTTAAAAGGCCGCGCATAGTGACTCACATGTGCAATCCCAGTGCTTTGGAGGCCAAGGCGGGCAGATCACCTGAGGTCAAGAGTTCAAGACCAGCCTGGCCAACATGGTGAAACCACGTCTCAACTAAAAATACAAAAAATTGCCAGGCATGGTGGCAGGGGCCTGTAATCCCAGCTACTCAGGAGGCTGAGGCAGGAGAATCACTTGAACCCAGGAAGTGAGGGTTGCAGTGAGCTGAGATGGCACTATTGTACTCCAGCCTAGGTAACAAGAGTGAAACTCCGTCTCAAACAAAAAATTTTTAAAATATTATGTTGACAAATCTGTAGTTTGAAGTGTTTTCCAAACCAAAAACAATGTAAGAAATGAAAACAGGAAAACACTGATATTTGACTTGATAAAACTTTAAACAATAAAACTAAAAGGGAATATTAAGATTAAATGGAAATGAGCTAAACATCATTAATTCATAATAAGATCTAAGAAAAAACATTAATCATGCTACTAATTAAGTAATTTATAAAATAAGAAACTAATTTTTACATATCAACTTAACTATATTTCTTTAAACAAGAACTCTATGTGGAGTGAAGATGTAGTATGCTGTGCAATATAGGTACGTAATTGACATAGCCTTTCTTAAAGACAAGGTGGCAATAGTATAAAGACTCAAAAACTTATTTACACCTTTGGATTCAGTTCCTCCTTCTCACAAAAGAATGTGAAAAGCAGATCAATCTTTATTTTAAAAATAGACATCAGACTTCCACTTTCCAGTCCAGCATATAAGGATATTACAAGTTGCCACTGCATCCTAACAACAAATACAAAGATATGGAAGCCGAAAAAATCAACAACTCTTCTTAGATCCAACAGAGAAGTGAGGTCACAAGGAAAATCACTGTTGCAGAAATTAGACAGAAAAACAACTTGACACAGAAAAGTACAACCTATCTAAGCAGAAACTGCTACAAGGACCATTGCCAGGATAGGCAAACCTAAACTATAATTGAAAAATCGCTGGAAGCTCAGGGAAGGCAACTCTGAGAATTAAAAACTCCAGGAATACTCAGTCATGGGGGGGGGTCTCCAAACTTTTTTTTTACTTCTGGGAACTCTATCAGGTTTTCACAGTGCATATCAGAAAAATATCCCCTAGTATTACTGACAGGGAGAAAAGAAAAGGAGCCATGCTATAACACATCAGAGAATTCTGATTTTCTTAAGAAGGCCTGCCCTCAGGAGAATCTGTTCAACTAGTACCTAGTCTTCTGGGGCTTTATCAAAATCAAAATGACCTAGGGGAAGGGAAATACCTAACTCCAGCCCCTACTAACAATCCCGTGCCACCTAAATGGGGAATAAACCTGAAAAATACTAGTGAAGTTCACAGTTCAAAAGCCCAGACTCACTAAAAGACTGAGACTAATCATACAACTATAGAATGTTTTCCCTGCTCCTCACCTGTCACACTACTAAAGGATTATTTTCAAAAGTTCGTTTTACCCAGTATATTGTATCCACTTTTCAAGAAAAAATTACAAGACATGCTAAAAGGTAAAAAACACAGTTTGAAGAGACTAAACACACATCAGAACTATAGTCAGATACAGCAGAAATTTTGGAATTATGAGACTAGGAGTTTATAAAAATTATGATTAACATGCCAAAAGCTGCAATGTAAAAAGTAAATAATGTGCAAGAACAGAGAGATATAAATTCTAGAAAAGAATCAAAAGAAATGCTAGACATCAAAAACACTGTAACAGAAATGAAAAAACACCTGTGATAGGCTCCTCAGTAGACTGGACATGACTGAGGAAGAAATCCTTGAGAACATAAGAACAACAACAACAACAACAACAACAAAAAAAAAAAACAGAGCAGAACATCCAAGGACAGTGGGATAACTACAAAACTTGTAAATACAAAAATGAGAATGCCAGGAGAGAAAAAGAGAACAGGAGCAATGTTTGAAATAATGATGACTCAGAACTTCCCCAAATTCATTTTGGTCATCAAACTGCAGATACAGAAATTTCAGAGAATACCAATAAATGTCAGGTTAAATGCCAAAACAGGATATATATTGTCATATTCAAATTTCAGAAAATGAAACATAAAGTAAAAATATTGAAAAACGGCAGAGGATAAAAACACTTTACCTATGGAGGAAAACATATTAAGAATTACTTTGACTTTTCCTCAGAAACCATGCAAGCAAGAAAAAAGTTAAGTGAAATATTTAAAGTGTTGAAGGAAATAAAAACCCTACCAACCCAGAATTCTCTATCCTGCAAAGTCATTCTTTATAAATGAAGGAGAAATAAAGAAACAAAATTGAGGATGTTGGTGTTGTAGAACAATCTTGCAAGAAACATTAAAATAATTTCTTCAGACAGAAACTCACATCTAAAAAAAAAAAGAGCATCAAAGAATGAATAAGTGAAGGTAAAAGACACACCTATTTTTTATTCTCAATTGAGTTAATACTTAAGTTTATTCAAGATAATAATGGCAATAATGTATGTGATTATGTATACACATGTGTATGTGTGTGTGTGTGTATATATATATATATACACATATATATCTTTACATATAAGTAAAATGAATGACAGCAATAATACAGGGGATAAGGTGAAAGAAATATTTTGTTATTATAAGGTACTTTTACTATAAATTAAGAGGTATAGTGTTATTTGAAAATGGAGTTGGATTGATTGTAAATATATTTTTGCAAACTCTAAGGCACCCCTAAAAAAAGGTTTAAAATGTATAATCAATATGCTAAGAAAAGAGAGAAAATGGAATCATATAAAATGTTCAATTAAAACCACAAAAGCCAGAAAAAAATTGGAAGACAAAGATAGAAAAAAAGAACAAGAGTGATACATAGAAAGCATTAACAAATATGTTAAATATTAGTCAAAATATATAAATAACCACTTTAAATATTAATGGTCTAAATATAGTAGTCATAAGACAGAGATTGCCAGAGTGGGTCAAAAAATAAGACTCAACAGTGTTTTGTTTTCAAGAAACCAATTTTAAATATAAGATATATACAGATAGCTAGATAGATTAAAAGTAAAGAGGGGGAGAAAGATACACAGTGGTAACACTAATCAAAAGAAAACAGAAGTAGCTATATTAATTTCTGAAACAGAAGACTTCAAAGTAAAAAGAGTTACCAGATAATCTGGGGAGAAATGGCAGGTAAGAAGCAGAATTAACTTGCAGCTCCCACTTGGACAGACAGAGCACCACGTGGAGAATCACGTCATAAAACTTTGCTTCTAGAACTACCATAAGAACATACCAGAAAAGCTGAGAGAATCCAGAGACCATATGAAGGAAACAGATTGCTGTTGCAGGCTCCCAGAGACAGCTGAAAACCTCAGCTGCAGGAAGCCCCACCCAAGGAGAGTCTGAGCTCAGACATGTCTAACCCAATCTCCACTGGATGATCTTCCTCTGCCCACCCTAGTAGCCTAAGACAAATGACATAATCTCCTGGGAGCTGTATGTCCACATCCATCACCTGATCCTCCCTATACTACCATAGGTGATGTTCTCTTGAAAGCACCACCTCCTGGCTGGAGGCCAGCCAATACAAAACTAGTCCAATAAACAAAGCTAAAACCAAGGACCCTCAAAAAGTCCACTTCGCTCTCCTGCCACCTCTTCAACAAAGCAGGTGCTCATATCCACAGCTGAGAGACTTGAATACAGTTCACATCACAGGACTCTGTGCAGATACTCCCCAGTACAAGCTGGGAACCTGCTAGCTCCTCTGAGTGGGTAGATCCAGAAGAGAAATTACAATCACTGCAGTTTGGCTCTCAGGAAGCCACATCCCTAGGGGAAGAGGGAGAGCACCACATCAAGGCAGCACCCCATGGAACTAAAGAATCTGAACAGTAGTGCTTGATCCCCAGACCTTCCCTCAAAGACAGTCTACACAAATGAGAAAAAAACAAACAAACAAAAACATAAAAAACAGAAAAACAATTCTGGTGATATGACAAAACATAGTTCTTTAGCACCCCCAGAAGATCACACTAGCTCATCAGGAATGAATTCAAACCAAGAAGAAATCTCTGAACTGCCAGAAAAAGAATTCAGAAAGTCAATTATTAAGCTAATCAAGGAGGCACCAAAGAAAGGTAAAGTCCAAATTAGTGAAATCAAAAAAATGATACAAGATGTGAAGGGAAAACCCTTCAATGAAATAAATAGCATAAATAAAAAACAATCACAACTTCTGAAAACGAAGGACACAGAGAAATGCAAAATACACTGGAAACTCTCAGCAATAGAACAGAACAAGTAGAAGAAAGAACTTCAGAACTAGAAGACAAGGCTTTTGAATTAACTCAATCCAACAAAGACAAAGAAACAAGAATTTTAAAAAATGACAAAGCCTCCAAAAAGCTTGGGATCATGTTAAATGACCATGCCTAAGAATAACTGGCTTTCCCAAAGAAAAAAAAATCTAACAGTTTGGAAAACATATTTGAAGGAATAATCAACTAAAACTTCCCCAGTCTTGCTAAAAATGTACATACAAACACAAGAAGCTCAGAGAAAACCTGGGAAATTTATCAGAAAAAGATCATCACCTAAGCACATAGTCATCAGGTTATCTAAAGTCAAGATGAAGAAAAGGATCCTAAGACCTGTGAGGTAAAAAGCATTAGGTAACCTATAAAGGAAAACCTCTCAGATTAACAGCACATTTCTTCACAGGAACCCTACAAGCTAGGAGGGACTGAGGCCCTATCTTTAGCCTCCTTAAAGAAAATAATTATCATCCAAGAATTTTTGCTTCATAAATGAAGGAAACTAAGCCTCATAAATGAAGAAAAGATACAGTCTTTTACAGACAAACAAAGGATGAGAGAATTTGCCACCACCAAGCCACCACTTCAAGAACTGCTAAAAGGAGCTCTAAATATTGAAACAAATCCTCAAAATTCACCAAAAATTTTGAACCTCCTTAAAGTATAAATCACACAGGACCTATAAAATAAAAACACAATGAAAAACAATAACAACAAGGTATTAAGGCAACAAATAGCTCAATGAATAAAATAGTACCTCATATCTCAATACAGACATTGACTGTAAATGGCCTAAATGCTTCACTTAAAAGGCAAAGAATGGTAGAATGGATAAGAATTCACCAACCAAGTATCTCCTGACTTCAAGAGACTCACCTAACACACAAGGACTCATGTACACTTAAGGTAAAGGGATGGAAAAAGATATTCTATGCAAATGGACATCAAAAGCAAGCAGAAGTTGCTATTCTTATATTAGATGATACAGACTTTAAAGCAACAGCAGTTAAAAAGGACAATGATGGACATTATAAAATGATAAAAAGGACTTGCCCAATAGGAAAATATCACAATTCTAAATATATATGCACCTAATACTGGAGCTCTCAAATTTGTAAAACAATTACAACTAGACCTAAGAAATGAGAAAGATAGCAACACAATAACAGTGGGGGACATTAATATTCCACTGACAGCACTGGACAGGTCATCAACACAGAAAGTCAAGAAAAAAACAATGGATATAAACTACATCCTGGAATAAACACTTATTACAGAACATTCTGCTCAATGACTGCAGAATATAAATTCTTTTTATTAGCACATGGAACATTCTTCAAAATAGACAATATGATAGGCCACAAAATAAATTTTTTTATTTTATTTTATTATTATTATATTTAAGTTTTAGGGTACATGTACACAATGTGCAGGTTAGTTACATATGTATACATGTCCCATGCTGGTGTGCTGCACCCATTAACTCGCCATTTAGCATTAGGTATATCTCCTAAAACTATCCCTCCCCCCTCCCCCCACCCCACAACAGTCCCCAGAGTGTGATGTTTCCCTTCCTGTGTCCATGTGTTCTCATTGTTCAATTCCCATCTATGACTGAGAATATGCGGTGTTTGGTTTTTTGTCCTTGCGATACTTTACTGAGAATGATGATTTCCAATTTCATCCATGTCCCTACAAAGGACACGAACTCATCATTTTTTATGGCTGCATAGTATTCCATGGTGTATATGTGCCACATTTTCTTAATCCAGTCTATCATTTTTGGACATTTGGCTTGGTTCCAAGTCTTTGCTATTGTGAATAGTGCCACAATAAACATACATGTGCATGTGTCTTTATACCAGCATGATTTATAGTCCTTTGGGTATATACCCAGTAATGGGATAGCTGGGTCAAATGATATTTCTAGTTGTAGATCCCTGAGGAATCGCCACACTGACTTCCACAATGGTTGAACTAGTTTACAGTCCCACCAACAGTGTAAAAGTGTTCCTATTTCTCCACATCCTCTCCAGCACCTGTTGCTTCCTTTTTAATGATCGCCATTCTAACAGGTGTGAGATGGTATCTCATTGTGGTTTTGATTTGCATTTCTCTGATGGCCAGTGATTATGAGCATTTTTTCATGTGTTTTTTGGTTGCATAAATGTCTTCTTTTGAGAACTGTCTGTTCATGTCCTTCACCCACTTTTTGATGGGGTTGTTTGATTTTTTCTTGTAAATTTGTTTGAGCTCATTGTAGATTCTGGATGTTAGCCCATTGTCAGATGAGTAGGTTGCAAACATTTTCTCCCATTCTGTAGGTTGCCTGTTCACTCTGATGGTAGTTTCTTTTGCTGTGCAGAAGCTCTTTAGTTTAATTAGATCCCATTTGTCAATTTTGGCTTCTGTTGCCATTGCTTTTGGTGTTTTAGACATGAAGTCCTTGCCCATGCCTATGTTTTCTTCTAGGGTTTTTATGGTTTTAGATCTAACATGTAAGTCTTTAATCCATCTTGAATTAATTTTTGTATAAGGTGTAAGGAAGTGATCCAGTTACAGCTTTCTACATATGGCTAGCCAGTTTTCCCAGCACCATTTATTGAATAGGGAATCCTTTCCCCATTGCTTGTTTTTGTCAGGTTTGTCAAAGATCAGATGGTTGTAGATAAGTGGCATTATTTCTGAGGGCTTTGTTCTGTTCCATTGATCTATATCTCTGTTTTGGTACCAGTACCATGCTGTTTTGGTTACTGTAGCCCTGTAGTATAGTTTGAAATCAGGTAGCATGATGCCTCCAGCTTTGTTCTTTTGGCTTAGGATTGACTTGGTGATGCGGGCTCTTTTTTGGTTCCATATGAACTTCAAAGTAGTTTTTTCCAATTCTGTGAAGAAATTCATTGGTAGCTTGATGGGGATGGCATTCAATCTATAAATTACCTTGGGCAGTATGGCCATTTTGATGATATTGATTCTTCCTACCAATGAGCATGGAATGTTCTTCCATTTGCTTGTATCCTCTTTTATTTCCTTGAGCGGTAGTTTGTAGTTCTCCTTGAAGAGGTCCTTCATGTCCCTTGTAAGTTCGATTCCTGGGTATTTTATTGTATTTGAAGCAATTATGAATGGGAGTTCACTCATGATTTGGCTCTCTGTCTGTTACTGGTGTATAAGAATGCTTGTGATTTTTGCACACTGATTTTCTATCCTGAGACTTTGCTGAAGTTGCTTATCAGCTTAAGGAGATTTTGGACTGAGACAATGGGGTTTTCTAGATATACAATCATGTCATCTGCAAACAGGGACATGATTCAACTTCCTCTTTTCCTAATTGAATACCCTTTATTTCCTTCTCCTGCCTAATTGCCCTGGCCAGAACTTCCAACACTATGTTGAATAGGAGTGGTGAGAGAGGGCATCCTTGTCTTGTGCCAGTTTTCAAAGGGAATTCTTCCAGTTTTTGCCCATTCAGTATGATATTGGCTGTGGGTTTGTCATAGATAGCTCTTATTATTTTGAGATACTTCCCATCAATACCTAATTTATTGAGCGTTTTTAGCATGAAGAGTTGTTGAATTTTATCAAAGGCCTTTTCTGCATCTATTGAGATAATCATGTGGTTTTTGTCTTTGGTTCTGTTTACATGCTGGATTACAATTATTGATTTGCATATATTGAACCAACCTTGCATCCCAGGGATGAAGCCCACTTGATCATGGTGGATAAGCTTTTTGATATGCTGCTGGATTCAGTTTGCCAGTATTTTATTGAGGATTTTTGCCTCAATATTCATCAAGGATATTGGTCTAAAATTCTCTTTTTTTGTTGTGTCTCTGCCTGGCTTTGGTATCAGGATGGTGCTGGCCTCATAAAATGAGTTAGGGAGGATTCCCTCTTTTTCTAGTGATTGGAATAGTTTCAGAAGGAATGGTACCAGTTCCTCCTTGTACCTCTGGTAGAATTCGGCTGTGAATCCATCTGGTCCAGGACTCTTTTTGGTTGGTAAGCTATTGATTATTGCCACAATTTCAGAGCCTGTTATTGGTCTATTCAGAGATGCAACTTCTTCCTGGTTTAGTCTTGGGAGGGTGTATGTGTCAAGGAATGTATCCATTTCTTCTAGGTTTTCTAGTTTATTTGCATAAAGGTGTTTGTAGTATTCTCTGGTGGTAGTTTGTATTTCTGTGGGATCGGTGGTGATATCCCCTTTATCATTTTTTATTGTGTCTATTTGATTCTTCTTTCTTTTCTTTTTTATTCGTCTTGCTAGTGGTCTATCAATTTTGTTGATCCTTTCAAAAAACTAGCTCCTGGATTCATTAATTTTTTGAAGGGTTTTTTGTGTCTCTATTTCCTTCAGTTCTGCTCTGATTTTAGTTATTTCTTGCCTTCTGCTAGCTTTTGAATGTGTTTGCTCTTGCTTCTCTAGTTATTTTAATTGTGATGTTAGGGTGTCCATTTTTGGTCTTTCATGCTTTCTCTTGTGGGCATTTAGTGCTGGAAATTTCCCTCTACACACTGCTTTGAATGTGTCCCAGAGATTCTGGTATGTTGTGTCTTTGTTCTCGTTGGTTTCAAAGAACATCTGTATTTCTGCCTTCATTTCGTTATGTACCTAGTAGTCATTCAGGAGCAGGTTGCTCAGTTTCCACGTAGTTGAGTGGTTTTGAGTGAGTTTCTTAATCCTGAGTTCTAGTTTGATTGCACTGTGGTCTGAGAGATAGTTTGTTATAATTTTTGATCTTTTACATTTGCTGAGGAGAGCTTTACTTCCAACTATGCGGTCAATTTTGGAATAGGTGTGGTGTGGTGCTGAAAAGAATGTATATCCTGTTGATGTGGGGTGCAGAGTTCTGTAGATGTCTATTAGGTCCGCTTGGTGCAGAGCTGAGTTCAATTCCTGGGTATCCTTGCTAACTTTCTGTCTCGTTGATCTGTCTCATGTTGACAGTGGGGTGTTAAAGTCTCCCATTATTATTGTGTGGGAGTGTAAGTCTCTTTGTAGGTCTCTCAGGACTTGCTTTATCAATCTGGGTGCTCCTGTATTGGGTGCATATATATTTAGGATAGTTAGCTCTTCTTGTTGAATTGATCCCTTTACCATTATGTAATGGCCTTCTTTGTCTCTTTTGATCTTTGTTGGTTTAAAGTCTGTTTTATAAGAGACTAGGATTGCAACCCCTGCCTTTTTTTGTTTTCCATTTGCTTGGTAGATCTTCCTCCATCCTTTTATTTTGAGCCTATGTGTGTCTCTGCATGTGAGATGGGTTTCCTGAATACAGCACACTGATAGGTCTTGACTTTTTATCCAATTTGCCAGTCTGTGTCTTTTGATTGGAGCATTTAGTCCATTTACATTTAAAGTTAATATTGTTATGTGTGAATTTGATCCTGTCATGATGATGTTAGCTGGTTATTTTGCTCGTTAGTTGATGCAGTTTCTTCCTAGCCTCAATGGTCTTTACAATTTGGCATGATTTTGCTGTGGCTGGTACCAGTTGTTCCTTTCCATGTTTAGTGCTTCCTTCAGGAGCTCTTTTGGGCCAGGCCTGGTGGTGACAAAATCTCTCAGCATTTGCTTGTCTGTAAAGTATTTTATTTCTCCTTCACTTATGAAGCTTAGTTTGGCTGGATATGAAATTCTGGGTTGAAAATTCTTTTCTTTAAGAATGTTGAATATTGGCCCCCACTCTCTTCTGGCTTGTAGAGTTTCTGCCGAGAGATCCGCTGTTAGTCTGATGGGTTTCCCTTTGTGGATAACCCCACCTTTCTCTCTGGCTGCCCTTAACATTTTTTCCTTCATTTCAACTTTGGTGAATCTGATAATTATGTGTCTTGGAGTTGCTCTTCTCGAGGAGTATCTTTGTGGCGTTCTCTGTATTTCCTGAATCTGAATGTTGGCCTGCCTTGCTAGATTGGGGAAGTTCTCCTGGATAATATCCTGCAGCGTGTTTTCCAACTTGGTTCCATTCTCCCCGTCACTTTCAGGTACACCAATCAGACGTAGATTTGGTCTTTTCACATAGTCCCACATTTCTTGAAGGCTTTGTTTGTTTCTTTTCATTCTTTTTTCTCTAAACTTCCCTTCTCGCTTCATTTCATTCATTTCATCTTCCATCACTGATATCCTTTCTTCCAGTTGATCTCATTGGCTCCTGAGGCTTCTGCATTCTTCACGTAGTTCTCGAGCCTTGGCTTTCAGCTCCATCAGCTCCTTTAAGCACTACTCTGTATTAGTTATTCTATTTATACATTTGTTCTGCAGCCACCGTGGCTGGTACCCAGGAAAACAGCCTCTGGAGTGGACCTCTCGCAAACTCCATCAGACCTGCAGCTGAGGGTCCTGTCTGTTAGAAGGAAAACCAACAAACAGAAAGGACATCCACACCAAAAACCCATCTGTACATCACCATCATCAAAGACCAAAAGTAGATAAAACCACAAAGATGGGGAAAAAACAGAGCAGAAAAACTGGAAACTCTAAAAAGCAGAGTGCCTCTCCTCCTCCAAAGGAATGCAG
This sequence comes from Pan paniscus, assembly GCF_029289425.2. Taxonomy (NCBI): domain Eukaryota; kingdom Metazoa; phylum Chordata; class Mammalia; order Primates; family Hominidae; genus Pan; species Pan paniscus. The sequence goes on from NC_073253.2 coordinate 110,176,307, forward strand.
CTCCTCACCAGCAACAGAACAAAGCTGGATGGAGAATGACTTTGATGAGTTGAGAGAAGAAGGCTTCAGACTATCAAACTACTCTGAGCTACAGGAGGAAATTCAAACCAAAGGCAAAGAAGTTGAAAACTTTGAAAAAATTTACACAAAATAAATTTAAGAAAAATGAAATTATATTAAGTATTATCTCAGATCACAGTGGAATAAAACTGGAAATCAACTCCAAAAGGAACCCTCAAAATCATGCAAATACATGGAAATTAAATAACCAGCACTGGGTCAAAAATTAAAGCAAGATGGAAATTTAAAAATTCCTTGAACTGAATGATAATGGTGACACAACCTATTGAAACCTCTGGGATACAGCAAAGGCAGTGCTAATAGGAAAGTTCATAGCCCTAAATGCTTATATCAAAAAGTCTGAAAGAGCACAGATAGAAATCTAAGGTCCCACCTTGAGGAACTAGAGAAACAAGAACAAACCACACCCAAACTCAGCAGAAAAAAATGAAATAACAAAGATCAGAGCAGAACTAAAGGAAATTGAAACAAAAACACAAAATACAAAAGTTAAATGAAACAAAAAGCTGGTTCTTTGAAAAGACAAATAAAATTGATAGATCATTAGCAAGATTAACCAAGAAAAAAGAGAGAAGATCCAAATAAGCTCAATTAGAAACAAAACAGGAGATATTACAACCAATATCACAGAAATACAAAAGATCACTCAAGGCTGCTGTGAACATCTTTATTCACATAAACCAGAAAACCTAGAGGAGGCGAAGAAATTCTTGGAAATATTTATTACAACTCTCCTAGATTAAACCAGGAAGAAATAGAAACTCTGAACAGACCAATAACAAGCAGAGAGATTGAAATGGTGATAAAATAATTGCCAACAAAAAATAGTTCAGGACCAGACTGATTCACACCTGAATTCTATCAGACATTCAAAGAAGAACTGGTACCAATCCTATCAACACTATTCCCCAAGATAAACAGGGAATCCTCCCTGGATCATAATAAGTCAGTGTCACCCTAATACCAAAAGCAGTAAAGAGGATAACAATAAAAAAAGAAAACTACAGATTAATATCACTGGTGAATATAGACACAAAAGTCCTTAACAAAATACTAGCTAACCAAATCCAACAGCATATCAGAAAGATAATCCATCATGATCAAGTGGGTTTCACACCAGGGATGCAGGGATGCTTTAACATATACAAGTAAATAAATGTGAGACACCACATAAACAGAATTTAAAACACAAATCACATGATCATCTCAATAGACACAGAAAAAGCATTTAACAAAATCCAGCATCCCTGTATGATTAAAACCCTCAACAAAATCAGCATAGAAGGGACATACCTTAATGTAATAAAAGCCATCTATGACAAACTGACAGCCAACATTATACTGAACAGGGAAAAGTTGAAAGTATTCCCCTGAGAACTGGAACAAGACAAGGATGCCCTCTCCCACCACTTCTATTCAACATAGTACTGGAAGTCCCAGCCAGAGCAATCAGAAAAGAGAAAGAAATAAAGGGCATCCAAATTGGCAAAGATGAAGTCACACTGTCACTGTTTGCTGATGATATGATTGTGTACCTAGAAAACCCTAAAGATTCCTTCTGAAAGCTCCTAGAACTGATAAATGAATTCAACAAAGTTTCAGTATACAAAATTAATGTACACAAATCAGTAGCTCTGATTTGTGGTATACAATAACAGTGACCAAGCTGAGAATCAAATTAAGAACTCAACCCCTTTACAATACCTCCAAAAAAATTAAATATTTAGCAATATGATTAACCAAAGAGGTGAAAGACCTCTACAAGAAAACCTTCAAATCACTGCTGAAAGAAATCATAGATGACACAAACAAATAAAATCACATCCCATGATCATGGATGGGTAGAATCAACATTGTGAAAATTCAAGCAAATGTAATAAAAAAAGGAAACAAAATTTACATAGATGGGGGAAAAATAAAATTGTCTTTGTTCACAGATGATCATCTATGTACAAAATCCAAAATAATTGACAAATACAAATAACTGGAACTAATCAGTGATTATAATAAGGTTGCAGGATACCAGGCTAATATGTAGAAGTCAATTGCTTTTCTATATACGAGCAATGAACAAGTTGAATTGAACATTAAAAATACATTACCATTTACATTAGCATATCCAAAATTAAGAGTTAGGTATTAATTTAACAAAATCTCTACAAGAACTAGATGAGCAAAATTGCAAAATCTGATAAAGAAATTGAAGAACTAAATAAATGGAGAGATATTCCATGTTCATTAATAGGTAGACTCCATATGGTTGAGATGTCAGTTATTTTCAGCTTCATCTATAAATTCAATACCATTCCAGTCAAAATCCTATCTACTTATTTTACAGATATTGACAAGCTGATTCTAAAGTTTATATAGGGAGGCAAAAGACATAAAATAGTCAAGTCAATATTGAAAAAGAAGAACAAAATTGTAGGACTGACAAGACCTGACTTCAAGAATCACTATAAAGCTACTGTAATCACAGTGTGATATTGGTTAAAGAATAGACAGATAGATCAATGGAACAGAATAGAGAGCCCCAAAATAGACTAAGATAAATTGAATCAGATGATCTTTGACAAAGGGGCAAAGGCAATGCCATGGAACAAAAACAATCTTTTAAACAAATGATGGTGGAAAAACTGGAGATTCACATGAAAGAAAAGAAAAGAGAAGAGGAAAAGATAAACAAATCTAGACACAGACCTTGCACCTTTCACAAAGATTAACTCAAAATAGATCACACGACTAGATGTAAAATGCAAAACTCTAAAACCCCTAGAAGATAACTTAAGAGAAAATTGAGATGATCTTGAGTTTGATAACTTTTTTGATACTACACCAAAAGTACAGTTCATGAAAGATAAATTAATAAATTGTAACACATTAAAATTTAAAGTTCCTGCTCTGTGAAAGACATTGCCAAGATAATGAGAAGACAGGCCACACACTGGGAGAAAATGTTTGCAAAAGATAGATCCGCTAAAGAGCTATTATCCAAAATATACAAAGACCTCCTAATACTTAGCAATATAAAAATGAACAATCAATGAACATATAAGCAAAAGACCTGAATATCCATCTCACCAAAGAAGACATAAAGACGGCAAGTAAGCATATGAAAGATGTTAAACATCTGCAGTAGTTGGAATGTGTCCCCAGAATTTCATGTATTGGAAACTTAATCCCCAAATTCATATGTTAATCATTTGGAGGTGAGGCCTTTGGGAGGCAATTAGGGTTAGATAAGTTCATTAGGGTGGGGCCCTATGATGGGGCAGTGGCTTTATAAGAGGTAAAAAAGAGACCTGAGCTAGCACACTTGCTGTCTTGCCATGGATGATATCCTCTGCCATGTTATGATGCAGCAAGGACTTCACCAGATGCCAGTACCATAATTCTGACTTCCCAACCTCCATAATCATGAGATAATTGAACCTTTATTTTTTATAAATTACATAGTCTGCAGTATTCAGGTATATCAACAGAAAACAGACTAGGATAACAACATATATCATTAGAGAATTGCAAATTAAAACAATAAGCTATCACTACACATCTATTAAAATGGCCAAAAATCAAAATGCTATCAATACCAAATGCTGATGAGAATGTGGAACAACAGAAATTCTCAATCATTGCTGGTGAGAATGCAAAAATGATACAGCCACTTTGGAAGACAATTTGGCAGTTTCCTACAAAACTAAATATACTCTTGCCATACAATCCAACAATAGTGCCCTTTGGTATTTGACCAAATGAACTGGAAACATATCCACACAAAAACCTGCACATTAACATTTACTGTATCTTTATTCATTATTATCAAAGCTTGGAAGCAACTGAGATGTCCTTCAGTAGGTGAATGGATAAACTGTGGTATATCCAGACAATGGAATATTATTCAGCACAGAGAAGAAATGAGCTATCAAGCCATGAAAGGACATCGAGGAAACTTAAATGCATATTACTAAGTGATGAAGCCATTCTTAATAGAGTACAAACTGTTTGATTTCAACAATATGAAATTCTAGGAAAGTTAAACCTTAGAGACAAAAAATTAGTGGTCTCCAGGGGCCAGAGGGAGGAGGATGAATAGGTAGAGCACAGGTAAGTTTTATGGCACTGAATACATGTCATTATATATTTTTCCAAACCCATAGAATATACACCAAGAATGAACCCTAATGTAAACTATGGACTTTGGGTGATAATATGTCAGTGTAGATTCATCAATTGTAACAAATGTATCCACACTCTGGTGGAGGATGTTAGTGGGAGAGGTTGTGTGGGTGGGGAATGAGTGTATGGGAACTCTGTACTTTTCACTCAATTTTACTGTGAACTTAAACTTCTCTAAGGAATTTATTAATTTGAAAAAATGGACATCATAGCATAATTTATTCTAAGAATGCTTTTAAGTTTTAGATTCCAAACATAGCTTTGTGGTTAAATCAATCATGATTCACCCTATTATAAAATGTTATATAGCCATTAAAAATGATATGAAGTATCTCTGTCGATAACATGAAGCTATATGTAGAAAACACTAACAATTACACACAAATGCAATAACTAATAAATAAAGTAGAATTGCAGAATACAAATGTACTGAAATGATACAAAAGATACAAAATTCAGTTGCATTTCTATACAATAGCAATGAAAAACCTGAAAGGGAAATTAAGAAAACTATTCAATTTACAATAGCATCAAAAAGAATAAAATACTTACAAATAAACTTAACCAAGGAGTTAAAAGATTTGCACACTGAAAACTACAAAAACGTTGCTGAGAGATATTAAAGAAGACACATATAAGTTGAATGACATCTCATGTTCATGGATTGGAAGACTTAATATTGTTAAAATGTCAATACTCAGTGTGACCTACAGATTCAATGCAATCTGCATCAAAATACCAATTGATAGATGCTGGAGGCAGATAAGGGAGGCTCCCTGGAGAATCTCTGACCCAACCCACAAGTGTTTACATCAGATGCTTTTGTGCAGATGAGGGAACCTGCCTAGGGCCTTGTCTGGGCATGCCCACAACTGACTGGGGGGCCAGCTGTGCACTGGGGAAATGGGGTGGAGCTACTGGGGATTTGTTTGCAGTGGGGAGGAGCTGGGCCTCCAGTTGGTGCGTGCATGTGTACGCATGTGTGGTGGCCTGTATTTAATCTGTGAGGTGGGAGCCTGTTAGGAGGACCCCCCCCATTTTTTTTCCACTGAAAGCTTTCCTTTAATAAATCCCACTCTCCTCACCTTTCAGTGTGTCCACATGCCTAATTAATCCTGGTTGTATGATAAGAAGCCGGATTTTAGCTGAACTAAGGAGCGAAAAAATCCTACATCAAAATGACTATTTTTTTGAAGAAATAGAAAAGTCCATTCTAAAATTCTTATGGACTCTGAAGAGACCATAAATTGCCAAAACAATCTTGAAAAAGAAGAACAAAGTTAGAAGTCTTACACTTCCTGATTTCGAAGCTTACTACAGTGTTACAGTAATCAAAATAGTGTGGTACTGCCATAAAGACAGAAACATAGACCAATGGAATGAAATAGAGAGCCCCAAAATAATTCCTTACAAGTATGGTCAAATGATTTTTAACAAATGTGTCAAGACCATTGTATGTGGAAAGAACAGTCTTTTCAACAAATAGTGCTGAGAAAATTGGATATCCATATGCAAAATAATAAAGTTGGAACTTTACCATACATCATATGTAAAAATTAACTCAAAATGGGTCAAAGACCTAAATTTAAAAGATAAAACTATATAAAACTCTGAGAAGAAAACATAAGAAAAAATCTTTATGACATTGGATTTGGCAATGATTTCCTGAATATGACACTAAAAGAACAATCAACAAAAGAAAAAATAGATAAATTAGTCCACAGCATAATTTTTAAATTATTTACGTCAGATGACACAGTCAACAGAATAAAAAGGCAACCCATGGAATGGGAGAAAATATTTTCAAACTATTTATCTGATGGGGGTTAATATTGAGATATATAAGATATATAAAGAAATTCTATAACACAACAACAAAAACAAACAACAGAATAACAAAGAACCCAATTTAAAAATGGCCAAAAACTTTAATTAGGCATTTCTCCAAAGAAGATATACAAATAATCAATAAGCACATAAAAAGAAGCTCAACATCCCTCACAATTAGGTAAAGGCAAATCAAAATCACGATGAGATACCACCTCAAATTCATTGGGATAGCTACTAAAAAAACAAAAGAGAAACACATGTGGGTAAGGATGTAAAGAAATTGAAACCTTATATACAGATGCAAATGTAAAATGGTACACCCTTTATGGAAAATAGTGTGGCAGTTCCTAAAAAATGTAAATATAGAATTACCATATAATCCAGCAATTCCACTTCTGGGTATATGCCCAAAATAATTAAAATGTGGGATTTAAAGGGATGTTTGTACTTCATATTCACAAGTGCCAGAAAGTGGGAGCAAACCAAATGTCCATTGACAGAGGAATGGCTAAACAAAATGTGATATATATACATACAATGGAATATTACTCAGCCTTAAAAAGGAAGGAAATTCTAACATATGTTACAACATGGATGAACCTTGATGACATTATGCTAAGTAAAATAAGCCAGGCACAAAATGAAAAATACTGTATTATTTCATTTATATGAGGTACCTAGAATAATCAAACTCATGGCGATAATGAGCAGAATGTTAGCTGCCAGGTTCTGGGGGAGAGGGAAATGGGAAATTATTGTCTTTAATAGGTACAGAGTTTCAGTTTTGCAAAATGAAAAAATTTCTATGGCTAGACGGTAATAATGGCTGCACAACAATGTGAATATACATAATGCTACTGAACTGTACTTTTTAAAATATTGTGAAGAGTACTTTTTATGTTATGTATATCTTACAGTTAAAAGTGAAAAAAAGACATGAACTAAATATATAAAGATAAAAATTGTGTGCACATGATGATTTAAATTATGTAGAATAAAAAAATTTAAATCTTAGGGAAAAAATACACATATTAAGTCTATTTTTTTGAGGAGTGGAGTTGTGGTTACTTTTTAAAATTTTTCATTTATATACTTTCTAAGTAGTTTACAATAAAGGTACTACTTTTATAGTAACATAAACTTAAGGCCAGGCACGATGACTCACGCCTGTAATCCCAGCACTTTGGGAGGCCAAGGTGAGTGGATCACAAGGTCAGGAGTTCGAGACCAGCCTGACCAACATGGTGAAACCCCATCTTTACTAAAAATAGAAAAATTAGCTAGGCGTGGTGGTCCACACCTGTAATTCCAGCTACTCAGGAGGCTGAGGCAGGAGAATTGCTTGAACCCGGAAGGTGGAGGTTGCAGTGAGCCAAGATCGTGCCATTGCACTTCAGCCTGGGCGACAGAGCAAGACGCCCCATCCAAAAAAAAAAAAACTTAAAAAAATGCACAACTAAAGGAATATACAGTTAGCAGACACATATTCAGTGTAAGGCAGAAACCAAGGAATTAGTAACACAGAGAGCTAAAGGTCAGTGAGAAAAACAATATAGACATTAACGTGAAATTGATGAGGTAACTAAAAACCAGTTTCTTTGCTTCAGCTACATATACGGAAGCAACATATCACTCTGGTTTTAACAAGAATGTCAGGCCTGTTAAAATCAGGTCCAGGGGGAACAAACCAAGGTCACTGACTTCACTTGGGTAGTTGTAGATAAGAAAACCTAAAACAGACTTCACAAAAAAGGTAACATTGTTTTCTTTCCCTTCATTTTATAAAAGGTCCATTCTTTCTTTTATCATAATGGAATTTCTAAGAAGTCACTAAAGCTGGTAAAAGTAGAACTATAAATAGTAGTCTAGGAGTTCCAGCAGTAAGTCAGCAAAGTCATACTTATTATGGAATATGAGAGAAGCAATAAGAGAAAAATGATTCAATAAAAAAGAGGGGGCTGCAGCTGACCAATAGGAAGGTTAGATATGAGACTTAGACAATCTTCAGGGATGTAAAGATGACACCATTTAAATTGGGCTAGGAAAACCGATCAAATTACTTTTTTAATATTTGGGAAGCAATTTTACAACAGCTTGAATAATAATAAATGTAACATTCCCCTCTGGATTTAAATTTAAATTCAAAATCTTGTACCAAGCAGCAGAACTGACTGGCTCCTTTATATAGCAATTTATCCTCAGAAACCCTGCCTCTAAAACAGGGTTCTGGTCAATTATGATGAATACATTCCTTTTTGTGGGGAGAGAAGAGTGAAGGAAGCACTTCCACATCTCTCAAGTTCTATCCTTACCATCTATCAAGATTTTTTAAATGCTGAACATTTGACCCAGCAATTCTACTTCTAGGAATGCATACTAAAGAAACTCTAACATAAGTATGCAAAAGTAAAGGGACAAGAAATGTTCATTGCAGTATTTTTTAGTAAAGACAAAAATTTGAAGTAAGTGAATGTCCATTAACTTACTAGCAATACTATATAATCACTAAACAGAACCAATTATATATGTATAGGTCCAAAGTATGTTGTCAAGAGGAAAAAAATCAAAATTTTCAAAATATATAATGTAATCACCTGGCTTAAAAATGTATGTATATGTGTGTGTAAAGGTGTGTATAAACATCTATATATCTGTGTATGACTGTATAGAAATATAGTAATAACAATAGCTAACACTTATATAGTCTTAGTAATTATTAGCAATAACAAATTATTAGCAATAACACACAAGTGACAGATGACAGCGTGCTGGCAGCCTCGCAGCCCTTGCTCGCTCTCGGCACCTCCTCGGCCTTGGCACCCACTCTTGCTGCACTTGAAGGGCCCTTCAGCCCACCACTGCACTGTGGGAGCCCCTCTCTGGGCTGGCCAAGGCCAGAGCCGGCTCCCTCAGCTTGTGGGGAGGTGTGGAGGGAGAGGCATGGGCAGGAACTGGGGCTGCGCGTGCACGCTTGTAGCCCAGCGTGAGTTGCAGGTGGACATGGGCTCGGTGGGCACCACACTTGGAGCGGCCAGCTGGCGCCACCAGCCCTGAGCAGTGAGGGGCTTAGCACTGGGGCCAGCAGCTGCGGAGGGTGCGCCGGGTCCCCCAGTAGTGCTGGCCTGCTGGCGCTACACTCGAATTCGTGGAGCCTCAGCTGCCTCCCCTCAGGGCAGGGCTCGGGACCTGCAGCCCGCCATGCCTGAGCCTCCCCGCACCCCGCAACAACCCCCACCCCCACCACACTACCCCCACCCCACCCCCCCATCCCCCCGGCTGTGGGCTCCTGCGCAGCCCGAGCCTCCCCTAGGAGCACTGCCCCCTGCTCTGCGGAGCCCCCATCCCACCAACTGCCCGAGGGCTGAGGAGTGCAGGCACATGGCACGGCACTGGCGGGCAGCTCCACCTGCGGCCCCGGTGTGGGATCCTCTAGGTGAAGCCAGCTGGGCTCCTGAGTCTACTGGGGACTTGGAGAATCTTTATGTCTAGCTAAGGGATTGTAAATACACCAATCAGCACTCTGTGTCTAGCTCAACATTTGTAAATGCACCAATCAGCACCCTGTGTCTAGCTAATCTGGTGGGGACTTGGAGAACCTTTATGTCTAGCTAGGGGATTGTAAATACACCAATCAGCACTCTATGTCTAGCTGAAGGTTTGTAAACACACTAATCAGCACCCTGTGTCTAGCTCAAGGTTTGTAAATGCACCATTCAGTGCTCTGTGGGGACTTGGAGAACTTTTGTGTCTAGCTCAGGGATTGTAAACACACAAATCAGCACCCTGTCAAAACAGACCAATCAGCTCTCTGTAAAACAGACCAATTAGCTCTCCGTAAAATGGACCAATCAGCAGGATGTGGGTGGGGCCAGATAAAGGACTAAAAGCAGGCTGCCTGAGCCAGTAGTGGCAAACCACTCGGGTCCCCTTCCACACTGTGGAAGCTTTGTTCTTTTGCTCTTTGCAATATATCTTGCTGCTGCTCACTCTTTGGGTCCACACTGCCTTTATGATCTGTAACACTCACCGCGAAGGTCTTCAGCTTCTCTCCTGAGGCCAGTGAGACCACAAACCCACTGGGGGGAATGAACAACTCCAGATGCGCCGCCTTAAGAGCTGTAACACTCACCGGGAAGGTCTGCAGCTTCACTCCTGAAGCCAGTAAGACCACGAACCCACCAGAAGGAAGAAACTCCTAACACATCTGAACATCAGAAGGAACAAACTCCAGACACGCCACCTTTAAGAACTGTAACACTTACCGCGAGGGTCTGTGGCTTCATTCTTGAAGTCAGTGAGACCAAGAACCCACCAAGTCCGGACACACGAGGATGTAGATAGGGGCAAGAACGGATGAGGAGAGACTATCCTTTTTAAATTTACAATCTTAAACATTGATTTAAAAACTCTTTACAATTCTAAATATTAAGTTAAAAAATTTTTAAACTTATTTTCAATTCTGCTTTTCTTCTGAAATGTGCTAATAATGTTCAGAAGTAAAGCTTAGAAGCCAAGCCAATTACAAAATTAAGCCACAAAGATCTATGTCATTCTAAAATATGCAATGTATAGGAATACATTAGACTCTGTTTTCCTCGTGAAAAAAAGTCTCCTGATATGACAATGCTTATTTTTTCAAACCTTATTTAAAACAATGCAGAATCTTCACCTAAAAGGCAATCATAAATTAAACAGTACTTCCATGTTTCTGTAGCAGAACCATCCCGAAAAGCAGGTCCTGGCCTGAGCTTGCTCACTAGTGCTCTAAAGAAAGGATGCAACATAACTTACATTTTCCTTATGCTGACTATAGCTATCATAAGCGAAGTATAATCTGCAAAGAATGCCAATTTTCCAGTCTTTGCCTTTGACTAGACTTACACCTTTCTTATTACCTTTCTTCTATGTGCGTGAATTTGGTATTTTACCCATTTCCTGAGTCTACATGTATTCCTCAGGCTGCTGTCACCCAGTATTTCATATTATTACATCAATGTTTTTATCACTTTAATAAAAGTTGAAATCATCATTGAGGCTGGAGCAACAGGAAAATAGATCAAACCCATTTTCCTGTTAGGCCACTGTGCTTGCAGTCGGCATTTTACCCAGTCTGTGCCCCTCTACTCCCTTCTAGGTACTGGCTTCACAGGACACCAGAATCAAGGATCCAGGCAGACCTGTGGTCTCAGGAAGACCCAGGATGAGAATACGGAAATAAAAACAAGACAGGTTTCTGAGAAGTTGGTTGCACTATTCAAGTACTATTAAGTCTGTCCTATGCCTTAGCATCTCACAGAAGAGATATGTGCCAATAACTTTTGATGATGGTGCATTAACACAAAGAAATGTAAAGAATCATGACAGGTCACCTCATCAGTCACCAAGAGTCTCAGCATTCCCATTGCTTGGAATATCAGGTTCCAAAGACAACAGAGAAAACCTTAAGTGTCTCTGAGACAAAAACTGAGCTAGAAAGATCATCTTCTCTTGTTTACCTAACAAAGAGCATTTATTCCTGTTCTTCCTTGTCTCTGTTTTCTAGTTAACATGATTCAGCCTTCATACTCAGATCAGGTTTGACATCTCCAGGCAAGCTTTCCCTGAACTAGTCAATGTCCCAATTACAAGCTCTCAGAATATTATGTACTGCCTTATCACAGCATATGCCAACATTACAATTACTCCCTTGTTTATGTGATTATTTTATTACGATTATGACTGCCTCCTCACTAACCTCTAACTTCCACAAGGTCAAGAACTGCGCTTGTAATGTGGTGGGCCCTCAAAAAATATTCATTGAATGGAGGAGTGAATGAATGAATAAATAAATGAGTGAATAGAGCGTGCTAGTTCATCTCAGAGGCTGCTGGCCTTCCTCATGCTCAACCACAGCATGCTTAGCTTTGACTGGTTTGTCAGTACATGGTCCAGTCATCACTGCCAAGGTAGAAAGTTTGTTTTTATCAATAACTTATGAAGTACAAATCATTGCAGTTTATGCAAGAAAGAAGATAAGGTCTTATGGGTTCCTGCTTCAGCTTCTCTAGTTAATCAGATATTCTGAGGTGTGAGCCTGAAGAGTAAAAACAGGAAATTTCCTTGTTGGATAAATAACAGGTGATAGAGAAGACTATTTGATCAAAGCAGGAAAGGCCATTCTTGGTGACAGTCTAGTAGTAATCCTAGCAGTTCAGTCCCAGGAACTGTGTTTTGGCTGAGCTTCAGTGCCAGGAAATTTGATTCTTTGAAGGCCTTGGTACTAGACATAAGCTCAACATGGAGGGAGTATATTCTTTCAAATGAGATGTCCTTCATTAGTCCCTAACATTGCCAGAAGAGCATAAAGGTGATAAGGACCAATTTAACTTGTAATAACTTGGGAGATTTTATTACCCCTATAAAGTAAATAGGCAATTCAATGAATCAAACCTATTTTTAAAAAGCATACTTTGACAAATTATGTATCACTTTAAAAAAAACTTATCCATTATCAACATACTACCTCTCTTTACAATTTCAGCCACCTTCCCTTCACCATAACAACTTGCATCCCATGAAAAGCAGAGAGCTACTAACAGCAGAAAGAGGAGCAGCCCCAATTCAGATATGTCCACCTTCTTTTTGAAAGCTCTCTCAGCCTATCTAAGTGTTTTAAAATAATTTTATCTTTTATTTTAGATACAGGGGTACACGTGCAGTTTTGTTACATGAGTATATTTTATGATGCTGAGGTTTGGAATACAGATCCCAACACCCAGGTAGTGAACATAATACCCAATTGGTAGTTTTTCAACCCATGCTCTCTTTCCCTCCCCCATCTAGCAGTCCACAGTGTCTATGAAATGCATTTTCAAAATGTATATGACCCAGTTATCACTACCAAGGTAGCACAGTTCCCATCTTTATGTCCATTAGTATCCAATGTTTAGCTCCCACTTACAAGTGAGAACGTGCAATATTTGGTTTTCTGTTCCTGTGCAATATTTTAAATTCTTGTGCACTTAAACTAACCATGGATGGCTTTAAAATGGGAAAAATAAAGACTCCAAAGGAAATGTTTGTCAGCATGCAAATAAAATTGGAATATATTAAAAATTAATAAATATATCAGTTAATTCATGTGCTAGATAAAATAAATCAATAGGGCAAAGGAAAAGGTATTTCTAAATAAAAAAACTTCTTTCTTAATTTTACTATAATAATAGCTTTGGGCTTCTGTATTTCAACAATTTCGATTTATCAAAATCCACATATTTTGAATTTTAGATAGATTTTTTATTATGACTATTAATTTCCTCTAATTACTATTTTCTATTCTTTTTTTTTTTTTTTTTTTTTTGAGGTGGAGTCTCACTCTGTCACCCAGGCTGGAGTGCAATAGCTCACTGCAACCTCCATCTCCCAGGTTCAAGCAACTCTCCTGCCTCAGCCTTCCAAACAGCTGGGACTACAGGTGCCCACCACCATGCCCAGCTAATTTTTGTGTTTTTAGCAGAGACGGGGTTTCACCATGTTGGCCAGGCTGGTCTCGATCTCCTGACCTTGTGATCCACCCTCCTCAGCCTCCCTAAGTGCTGGGATTACAGGTGTGAGCCATCACGCCTGGCCTACTATTTAATTTTCTAACAAAGTTTTAAATTTATTTAATCTGATTCTGCCTTACTTCCTAAAGCAATCTTTTTGCTATGTTGTTTTCAATATACAGAAGCTGCTTTTTTTTCCTAGAATGCCCAAACATATTTCTATCCTTAAGCTTTCTCCCTTGGATAAATGCCTCTCAGTGGGCTTTAGACTTTAACAGGAGTGTGGCTTTCTCCAGCTACAACTAACTAAACCCTTTTAGGTGAAAGACTCAGAAACTTTTCTTACCTTGAGCTGTTTCCATTACAGGTATAGTAATTTAACACGGCCATTTTAAAATAAAGCACGTCCATATTTAAATAAGCATAGCCCATGAGAATATTCTTGCGTACTGTTTATAAATCTAGAAATAAAGTAGCAGGGGCTACATTTCCGTGTAAAACAATAGCAGTGCACTGAAAGGAATGGGAGTGCCAGACGGTGGGTGGGAGGCTGGAGAGGAGATCAGATCAGTTCGCATCTGTCTTGAAGGACTTTAGCAGCTGATACCAAGGAACATGCTCTCCCTCCAGACAAACCTGTTTTGTTTTGTTTTAAATTTTTGGAGTTCCTGATTTGCAAAACAGATGGTATCAGACTTTTTCAAGTTCTTTCTTTTTATCCAGAGCAGACATTCTCTGGGTACATGTGTCAGGGAAACACGTAAGGGTGGTGGTGTATGTCGGGAAGATGGGATGAGGATAATGTGCAGCTTGAAAAAGTGTATGATATACCTTCTTGAGGAGGAATGAAGCTGGCACAGCTTTAGGGAATGACTCATAACTTAAGGTGCATTTGATCTAAGGAACAGGCTTTTTTGTGCAGAGGAGCAAAAAAAGGTAAGGAACACTGCTGTTGATAATTACGATTGTCTAATCAAGATGTTCACATAGGGAGATACTGTAAACATGCTATCCCCAAGCAGACTCCTTTTTCTGAGTTATCAGCACCACGAGATCATCCAGGCAAGAGCTCTGGGCAAAGTTGTAAAGAATGGCTTTGGTATAGTCACATATCTTCTAATGGTGGTCATTTCAACCTACTGGGCATCTTTTCCTCTCCTGCTTGGATTTCCAAAGGCCCAGTGCTCCTGTATTGTACCCCTGAATGACTAGACTCTTAACCACATCTCCTACCTAGGCTTATCTTTCCCAAGACAGCACCTCATGTATTGACTTTATCTTACTCCTCCGTCACAGAGACACTTACCTTCTCAATGTCTCGCATTCATTGGTTGCCTCAAGAGATAATAAATAATTTGGTGTAAATGTAAATGACTGGTTATGGCTTAAGGTTTTATATCTGCACAGTAATAATTTTGTTTATGCTTATGTATTCTATGTGAGTGAGCTGAAATAGATTGATATTCTAAGATAAAATTGATTTGAACTATGATAGTTAGCAATGATGAGGTGAGTGAATTCTTTAGCAGATATATGTTGATGTGGGGTGTAAAATTTTAAGTTGGAGTTATAGCAATAATATTTAGGGAAACAAAAATGATATAAAGAGGTTTTCTAAGCAAGAGAAGCATAGATGATTATCTGCTGCAGAGCTGAACCAGATGTTCCAATAGCCCAAAGTGAGCCCAATATTGATTTCGGGTACATTTGTACCAACATACACCCCCAGTAGCCACTTGTGGCAGTATTTATCCACCTAAGAGATCACAAACCAGTGTAGTGTGTATAGTGTTTATTGTGTCAAGTCCTCTGGGCTCATCTCTTTCTAGCTATATGTCCTTGGGCAATTATTCATCATCATTCTGCTTTAGTTTCTTCATCTGTAAAATTAGAGTTGACATTATCTACCACAAATGTTTTTTATTATTATTAGGTGCATTAGTAAAGATAAAACACCAAGTACTGTAGATAGCACATAGTAAGCACTCAATAAATGTTAGCCATTATTATTGTAGCACTGACAATTATTTTCAGTTTGTATAGCTTTATATCTCCTTAATCTTTTCAAATTCAATTCTATTGTTATCTTAATTTTTATTTATATCCTAAGTATAAATGAACATTTTTCACATGCTGCATTAGACATTTATTATTTTTATATTGGAAATTATTGTTTTCCCTTGCTCATTTTTCCTATGTGATTTTTTTTTTCTTGCTGACTTGCAGATACTTCCCCAAGGTTGATATTGGCCTTTGAGATTTTTGAAATTATTTTAAAAAGGATATTCCCCTTTAAAAATTCAAATAATACATTTTTCAGACATGAAAGTTATATGAAGTATATTTCAAGACACCAAGATCTTATGGTTATTTTAAATATGAACAAACTGAAGGCTGAAATCTTATAGACATAAAATAAAATCTGGAATACATATATACATATAGATACATACATATACTTCATGAGGCTTTTGTTAGCAACGCTTCCAAATACTTTTTGTAGCACTCCTATAAACAAGGTCTTTGAAGTACTTTTCAATTATGAGATGTTAGAAATGTATTAATATAACATCACACTGCCCTTTCTTACCCAGCTTATTGCAGCTAGGTCTTCTTCAACAAGACTCCTCTACACATGAAATGCACCAAGTCCAGCTACTTTTACAGAGCAAGAGCATCCAGAGAAGTTACACGCTCTATAAAGAACAGAGACAAGGCATTTCCGTTTGTTTCACAGGACATATTTCTTTTTTAAAATTAGAACAAAAATGTTGACAGCTTCAATGTATACAATGCTGAGAGGACTTTATCTTAAGTCAAAGAACATCAATTAAGCTAATGTACCCATCAAAGCTAAGTCTCAAGTGAGGTTTAAGTAAGGTTTTGAAGATTCTGGTTAGATGTTCATTAAAGCTTTGTCATTATTTTTACTGTTTCTCAACAAAATGTAAGACATTTTGATATCACACACATAAAAAGCAAGCTCCAACAGAATAGTTTATGTCCAACTGCTAGTAGTCATCTGTCAGTATAAAGATACTTAGATGTCCTTAATACTTTTTTATAACTTCATTCAATAACAGTCCTTGCTGTTGAATCAAATATTTAATGATTGTCTACTATGTGCCAGGGCTGGAAACACACAATAAACACAATACTTCTATCTTATCAATCATGGAATTTAGGGACGAGTGGGGATGACAGCACAGTAAGAGAAGTTGTGGGGAGCTCCTAAACAGGTTCCTGGAAGAAGTGACCTCCAAGTTAAGATCTTAAAAATAATGAACACACTTAAGAGAAATAAATTCCAAGCATAGAAGAATACAATTGCAAATGTGTAGAAAAGAAATAGTAAAGCTTCAGAGGGACAGAAAATACTATACCATTGGTGGGTAGCAAGAGGTAAGTAATGAATTATATTAAAGGGCTCAGGTAAAAGATCTAGCTTTAGATGTTCATTGAAGCTGCAGGATAAATTGAGATTTACCAAAAAAATTTAAAATTTTTTAAAAAAGTATGAAGTCAGAAGAGACAAGGGCCTAGGACAGTACTCATGGAGAGCAGATTTTAAGTAACCAACAGAGGAAAATATATTCACAAAGAAGGCTGAGAAAAGGGAAGAAGCCAGGGAGGAAGGGATCCAGGGGAAGACTGAGACAGAGGAAAACTAGAAGAGTATGATGTCCCCAAATACAAGGAAACATGGGGACCTATTCATCAATGGGTGCAGTTTTCATTTGGAATGATAAAAAACTTTGAAAATAGATAATGGTGTTGGTTGAACAATATTGTGAACATAATTATTGACATGGAAGTGTACATTAAAAATTGTTAAAATGGCAAATGTTATGTTATATATGTTACTTATAATTAAAAATAGCAACATAAAATACAAGAAACAAGTACTCCAAGAAGGAGGATGTGATCAAATACTGTTTGCTCTTAAAAGTTCTAGGATTTAATTTGTGGTACTAGTAAGTGCTTCAGAGAAGAGGAGAGGAGAGAAGAGGGGTCAGGATGCAGTGGGCTGAAAAGTGTTATAGATAGGGAAGTGGGATTGGCAAATGTAGACACATCTTTAAAGAGCCTTGTCTGGTAAGAGCAGTAGACAGATAAGGTGGCAGCTGGAGGGAACCCTGGAGTTGAAAGACATATTACCTTTTTAAGATGGCAGTAATTGAGCATGTTAATATGCTAATGGGAAAAAGCCAATAGAAAAAGAGAGGTTAAAGCTACTGAGAAATAACATCTGACAAGGAGAAGCAAGGAGTCTAAAGAGAAAATGGATGTCTGGAGAAGACAACATTTTGGGCAAGCAGCCCTACTCAAGCACAGCAGAGATCTAAGGAACAGGGTAGTCCCAGGCAAAGTGGTGAAAGGGGAGGGGGTGGCACTGAGTGGGAAAGAATTAAGCCTGTTAACATCAGCCTCTTACAGTGGAGGGATTAGTCAACTCAGTTTACTCAAGTGAGTCAGTTACGCAATCTTACACCATACATATTAATACAGTTTGGCTCTGTGTTCCCACCCAAATCTCATCTCAAATTGAAATCCCCATGTGTAGGGGGAGGGGCCTGGTAAGAGGTGGCTGAATCATGTAGTTTCACCCATACTGTTCTCATGATAGTGAGTGAGTTCTTATGAGATCCAATGGTTTAAAAGTATGGGGCAGTTCCCCTCACCTCCTGCCACCATGTAAGATATTCCTGCTTCCCCGTTTGCCTTCCACCATGACTGTAAGTTTCTTGAGGCCTCCCCAGACATATGGAAGTGTGAGTCAATTGAACCATGTTTCTTTATAAATTATGCAGTCACAGATAGTTTTTATAGCAGTGTGAAAGTAGACTAATACAGAAAATTGCTAATGCAGAAAGTGGGGTGTTGCTATAAAGATAACCTGAAAATGTTGAAGTGACTTTGGAATGGGTAATGAGCAGAGATTGGAACAGTTTGGAAGTCACAGAAGAAGACAGGAAGATTTGGGAAAGTTTGGAACTTTCTATAGATTTGTTAAATGGTTTTGACCAAAATGCTGATATAAACAATGAATTCAAGGCTGAAGTGGTCTCAGGTGGAAATGAGGAACTTACTGGGAATAGAGCAAAGGTCACTCTTGCTATGCTTTAGCAAAGAGGCTCCTAGTTATACAACCAATAAGCTAGTTGGCTGGCTGTGTCCTAGAGATTTTGCCCATTCCCTGGAGATCTGTGGAACTTTGAACATGAGAAAGATGATTTGGGGTATATGGAAGAAGAAACTTCTAAGCAGCAAAGCATTCTGAGTGCTTTTTCTGAAAGTGTACAGTCATATGTGTTCACAAAGAGATGTTCTGAAGTTGGAACTTGTTTGAAAGGGAAGCAGAGCATGAAAGTTTGGAAAATTTGCAGCCTGACCATGTGGTAGAAAAGAAAAATCCGTTTTCTGGAGACACGTTCAAGCCAGCTGCAGAAATTTGCATAAGTAACAAGGAGCCAAATGTTAGGGAGAAATGTCTCCAGGGCATTTCAGAGATCTTCAAGGCAGCCCTTCTCATCACAGGCCCAGAGGCCTAGGAGGGAAAAATGGTTGTGTGCCAGGCCTAGGGCCCTGCTGTTTGGTGCAGCCTTGGGACATGGAGCCCTGAATCCCAGCTGCTCCAGTTCCAGCCATGGCTAAAAGGGGCCAAGGCACAGCTTGGGCCATTGCTTCGAAAAGTGCAAGCCCCATGCCTTTGTGGTTTCCACGTGGTGTTGGGACTGCAGGTTTGCAGAAAACAAGATTTGAGCTTTGGAAACCCCCACCACATTTCAGAGGATGTATGGAAATGGCAGGATGTCCAGGCAGAAGGCTGCTGCAGGGGTGGAGCCCTCATGGAGAACCTCTACTAGGGCAATGCAGAGGGGAAACGTGGAATTGGAGCCCCGACATGGAGTCCCCACTGGGAAACCACATGGTGGAGCTGTGAGAAAAGGGCCACCATCCTCCACATCCCAGGATGGTAGATCCACCAACAGCTTGCACTGTGTACATGGAGAAGCCACAGGCACTCAACACCAGCCTGTGAAGGCAGCCATGAGGGCTATACCCTGAAGAGCCACAGGAATGGAGCTTCCCAAGGCCCTGGGAGCCCACTCTTTGGATCACTGTGCCCTTGATATAAGACATGAAGTCAGAGGAGATCATTTTGGAACTTTAAGATTTAATGACTGCCTTGTTGGGTTTCAGATTTCCAGGGGGGCTGTAACCCTTTTGTTTTGGCCAATCTCCCATTTGGAACAGAAACATTTACTCATTGTATCTTGGAAGTAACTAACTTGTTTTTCTATTTTACAGGATCATAGGCAGAAGGGTCTTGCCTTGTCTCAGATGAGACTGTGAACTTTGACTTTTAAGTTAATGCTGGAATGATTTAAGACTTTGGGGGACTTCTGGGAAGGCATGATTGGTTTGGAAATGTGAAAAGGACATGAGATTTGGGAAGGGACAGGGGTGGAATGGTATGGTTTGACTCTGTGTCTCCAACAAAATTTCATCTCAAATTGTAATCCCCACATGTTGAGGGAAGGACCTGGTGGAAGGTAATTGGATCATATAGGTGTTTTCTCCCGTACTGTTCTCATGATAGTGAGTAAGTTCTCACAAGATCTGATGGTTTAAAAATACATGGTGCTCCCCCCTTTCCTGCTGCCACATAAAAAGTGTCTGCTTCCCATTCACCTTCCATCATGCTGGTAAGTTTCCTGAGGCCTCCCCAGCCATATGGAAGAGCAAGTCAATTAAACCACTTTTCTTTATAAGTTACCTAGTCTCAGGTGGTTCTATATAGCAGTGTGAAAATGGACTAATACACACATTGACATGTCTCTGGAACTTTCCTTTACTACAGTATATTCTTAGGTAAAACTCTTGCTTCTCTGACTTAAGATTTGAGAAGGAATAGCAGATAAAAATTCTTCAGAAAGAAAACCACTGATTCTAAAACATGAACTAGCTAACACCCTAGTTTATCACCTACCTTTATCTCAGATAAATGTTGCCTTATACATTTTTAAAGGATCTTAAAATAAGATTCATCAGGCCTATTAGTCTATCCCATGGTTTAATCATCCATAAAGACAAGACCCTTCTTTATCAAACAGAACTCTGTAGGTGAAATTTTATTCTCTATTTTCTCTTACTCTGGTCTGTACAGTGGGACAGTGGGATATTGAGGGCAATGGCTAAATGCACCTCAGTCATTGATTTATTAGATTAAATAAACCCATAATCTCAGCTCTTACTCCCAGACTCTACCTCTAACTTATTTTTCAACTCTTTTCCCAGGCTTGTTCCAATTTCTCAACATTACTCTTGCTGATCAATATCTGTCTCTTTATTTCTGTTTTTCTTCCTATTTTCCTTAAACATCTGTCAAAGTCAATGTTTGATGCCGTTTTAATCAATCTTTAAAGAATTGCTGACTATTGTGAATAATGTTGCAGTAAACAGGAGTACAGATAACACTTCTACATACTTATTTCATTTCCTTTGGATATGTACTTAGCAGTGGGATTGCTGGATCATATGATAGTTCTACTTTTAATTATTTGAGAAACCTCCATACTGTTTCCATAACAGATGTATTAATTTACATGCCTACCAGCAGTGTGTAAGGGTTCTCTTTTCTTCACATCCTCAACAACACTTGTTATCTTTTGATTTTTTTTTACAGTAGCTACTCTGAATTGAATGAGGTGATGTTCCATTTTAGTTTTGATTTGCATTTCCCTGATGATTAATGATGTTGAGTACCTTTTATACATTTGTTGGTCATTTATATGTCTTCTTCTGAGAAATTTCTATTCAGATCATTTGCCCATTTTTAAATTGGGTTTTTCTGTTGTTGAGTTGTTTGAGCTCCTTACATATTTGAATACTAACCCTTTATCAGATGTATAGTTTGCAAACATATTCTGCCATTCTGTAGATTGTCTCTTCACTCTGTTAATTGCTTCTTTTGCTATGCAGAAGCTTTTTTAGTTTGATATAATTCTGTTTTTCTATATTTTGTCTATATGTAGCTCATGCTTTTGAGGTCTTATCCAAAAAAATCCTTGACTAGACCAAACATTATAAGCTTTTCCTTTATGTTTTCTTCTAGCGATATTCATAATAACCAAGACATAGAATCATCCTAAATGTCCATCAATGGTTGAATGGATAAAGAAAATGTGGTATTATGCACAATGGAATACTATTCAGCCATTAAAAACATGAAATCCTGTTGTTTGTAGCAACATGGATAAACCTAGAGGACAATGTGTTAAGTGAACTTAACGTAAAATTGTTAAGTGAAATAGGCCAGGCACATAATGAGAAATGCCACATGATCTCACTCATACGTGGAATCTAAAATGTTGTTCAGAGAAACAGAGAGTAGAATAGTGTTTACCAGAGGATGGAAAAGGTAAGGGATGGGAGTATGGTGACAGTTGGTCAACAGGTACAAAGCTACAGTTAGGAGGAATAAGTTTTGGTATTCTGTTGCATAGTAGAATGAAGAGAGTTAACAATAACAATATTTCAAAATAGCTAGAAGACAGGTTTTTGAATGTTCTCATCACAAAGAAATGATCAATGTGCAAGGCAATGGATATGTCAATTACCCTGATTTGAACATTACATAATGCTTACATGTATCAAAACATCATAGTGTACCCCATAAATATGTACCATTTTTATATGTTAATCATACATTTTCAAATTAAAATATTTATCATAAAAAAGAGCTGCTAGGGAAGATTCCCAACTAGTTCCTTGCTTCTGTAATTTAAAACTGATTTCTCACTGAATTTCTTCTCTTCATTAGTCCTGTAGCCTATGTCTGTTTCTCAGGTTCCAGCTTTATAACCTACTATGAATCCTATCATTTATTCAAAAAATATTTATGGAGACCATTCTATGTTCCACAAACCATGACAGGCATTGGCTTTACAAAAGAAAGAAATACAGATATAGATCCTGCCCTACAGTTTAGGGAAGTAGTCAAACCAAATAATCATATAAATACATGTAAAATTGTAACTTTCGTAAGTGGGGTGAAGTAGAGTGTTGATAGTATGAGAACAGAAAATAAGTGAATTTGACCTAGTTATTGATGTAAAAAAAAGAGGTAGTAACTGTGCTGAAGCCTAAAAGAGAAGTAGGAAGCAACAAGATAAATGAGTCCATAGAAGGGAGAAAGGCCTTGATGGGGCAGGAGTCAGCATCTGAAGATGCCTTTAGAGAAACAGAGTGTGAGGCAAGAGGGATTGAGAGGGGCCAGTAGGTGGGAAAAGGGAGACTGAGTAAGAATGCTGCATGGAATTAGGATAAAGGTGCAGAAGGGTTTTGTTAAGGATCGTGGTCTTTGAAATGAGCACTATGGTCACAGTGTTTAGTGCCAGTTGAAGGGTGACTGAAACGTTATTGACTACTGGTCAGGAAGCAATTATAGTGGCCTAGGATCACTTAGTGAGCTTAGTATTTTAAACTAAGATGGGTTCAAGAGGTAAAAAATACCTGTCCTTTTGTCACTGGCTTATTTCACTTAGCACACTTTTATGAGGTACCTAGAGTATTCAAATTAATAGTGACAGAAAGTGGAATGGTGGTTTTCTAGGGTCAAGAGGAGGGGGAATGGAAAGTTAGTATTTAATGGGTACAGAGTTTCAGCTGGGGAAGATGAAAAAGTTCTGGAGATGGAGGGTAGTGGTATTTGCAAAACACTGTGAATGTATTTAATGCCATGGAACTGTAGACTTAAAAATAGCTAAGTGGTAAATTTTATGTCATATATATTTGACTACAATTTGAAGAAAATATAACCAAATTTTGGGAAAAAAGTTTTTTACACCAAAATAGAACATATTTAATTCAAATTCAAACATGACAATTTTGTGCCAACATCATTTAAAGTGGAAAGATTAGTTCACAATAGCCAAAAAGAGGGAACAACCTAAGTGTTAATCAAACTTCTAAATAATAAAGATAAAATAACATTTTAAAAGACACTGGAGTTGGCTTGGCACAGTGCTCATGCCTGTAATCCCAACACTTTGGGAGACTGAAGCAGAAGGATCACTTGAGCCGAAGAGTTTGAGACTAGCCGGGGCAACGTAGTGAGACCTCATCTCTACAAAAACACGAAAAATTAGCCAGGTGTGGTGGCATGTGCCTGTGGTCCCAGCTACTCAGGAGGCTAATATGAGGGGAATGCTTGAGCCTGGGAAGTTAAGCCTGCAGTAGTAACCCGTGATCACACCACTGCAGCAGAGCAAGACCCTGTCTCCATTAAAGAAAAAAAAGGAGAAGAAAAGAAGCTGCCAGATAAATAAAAGAAATATAAAAGGTCTAAAATACAGTTACCATAAGAAATTAAGCTGACTTCTTAGCTGAAATTATAGAATTCAGAAGACAATGGAATGAGGTATTTTTAGCTTGTTTATATTAACCTTCATTTATTTTGAATTTTAAAAATAATATACATACATGGTGGAAAATTTATTGTTTGATTTTTTTTTTTTAGCAACCTCAGGATTTTATGGTAGCAAAATGAAGCATGGATCCTGGACAGTCAGTGTTAATTGTATTCGTCACTACTAACCTTTCCTCTTCAGCTGTTATTATCATTTTGTTATTATTAAAGTGCCTGTGTGATCTGACAAACTTATTTCCCAAACCCTGCAGAATGTGGGTAGAGGTAGAATTTCTTACTGCAATACTAAAAATAATGAATCTTTCCACACTTACTAATACAAAATATTAACTTTCATAGAATTTTAGAGACTGGAAGGCCTTTAGCAATCATCTATTTCCCCCTTTCCTTTTATTTTATAAATTATTAAATCAACTTTAAATACTGTAAAGTACATTTTGGACATTTTTAAACTATGTAAACTTACAACCTACTTTCATTGTCTGTTCTAGTCTTTCAGCACATTTGTAATTACAGTATATATATAGTGTATATACATACTGTAATTACAGTATATACAGTGTATATACATACTGTAATTACAGTATATACAGTGTATATACATACTGTAATTACAGTATATACACTGTATACATACTGTAATTACAGTATATACACTGTATATATACTGTAATTACTGTATATACAGTGTATATACAGTAATTACAGTATATATACAGTGTATATACAGTAATTACAGTATATATACACTGTATATATACTGTAATTACAGTATATACAGTGCATATATACTGTAATTACAGTATATACAGTGCATATATACTGTAATTACAGTATATACAGTGCATATATACTGTAATTACAGTATATACAGTGCATATATACTGTAATTACAGTATATACAGTGCATATATACTGTAATTACAGTATATACAGTGCATATATACTGTAATTACAGTATATACAGTGTATATATACTGTAATTACAGTATATATACAGTGTATATACTGTAATTACAGTATGTATATACACTGTATATATACTGTAATTACAGTATATACAGTGCATATAT
Source organism: Pan paniscus (assembly GCF_029289425.2). Lineage (NCBI taxonomy): Eukaryota > Metazoa > Chordata > Mammalia > Primates > Hominidae > Pan > Pan paniscus. The sequence continues at coordinate 110,201,425 of NC_073253.2, forward strand.
ACTGTAATTACAGTATATACAGTGTATATATACTGTAATTACAGTATATACAGTGCATATATACTGTAATTACAGTATATACGCACTGTATATACTGTAATTACAGTATATACAGTGTATATATAGTAATTACAGTATATATACAGTGTATATATATACACTGTATACAGTATATATATACTGTATACAGTATATATATACTGTAATTACAGTATATATTGTGTGTATATATACTGTAATTACAGTAAATATAGTTTATATATACACTGTAGTTACAGTATATATAGTGTATATATACTGTAATTACAGTGTATATATAGTGTATATATACACAATGTGATTATATATGTAATTACAGTATATATATACACTGATTATATATATATAATTTATATATATACATATGTAACATTTTTTTTTGAGACGAAGTCTTGCTCTGTTACCCAGGCTGGAAGATCAGTGGTGCCATCTTGGCTCACTGCAACCTCTGCCTCCTGGGTTCAAGCAATTCTCTGCCTCAGCCTCCTGAGTACCTGGGATTACAGGTGCCTGCCACCATGCCTGGCTAATTTTTTTGTATTTTTTGTAGAGACAGGGTTTCACCATCTTGGCAAGGCTGGCCTTGAACTCCTGACCTTGTGATCTGCCCACCTCAGCCTCCCAAAGTGCTGGGATTACAGGCGTGAGCCACCGTGCCCAGCCGAATATATATATATTTGGGTACATGTGCAGGTTTGTTACATAGGTAAATTACCTGTCATGGGGTTTTGGTACAGATTATTTTGTCACCCACGTAATAAGCATAGTACTCAATAGGTAGATTTTCAATTCTTTCCCTCCTCCTACTCTCTACCCTCAAGTAGGCCCCAGTGTGTCTTATTCCTTTCTTTGTGTCCATGTGTACTCAATGTTCAGCTCCCACTTATAAGTGAGAACATGCAGTATTTGGTTTTCTGTTCCTGCATTAGTTTGCTAAGGATAATAGCCTCCAGCTCCATCCATGTTGCTGCAAAAGACATAATCTCATTCTTTTTTATGGATGCATAGTATTGCATGGTTTATATGTACACAGTTTTTTATCCAGTCTACCACTGATGGGCATTTAGTTTGACTCCATGTCTTCGCTATTGTGAATATTGCTGTGATGAACATACACATACATATGTCTCTATGGTAGAATGATTTACATAACTTTGGGTTTATACCCATGGAATTAAGTTTTAAACTGCTAAAAGAAAATGTCTAACAATCTAGAATTCTATACCCAGAGAAAATGCCCCTCACATAAAGATGGCAAAAATGTTTCAGACAGACAAAAACCAGAAGAATTTATTGTCCTCATACCCACTCCAAAAGGAATACTAAAAGAAATTCTTTAGACGTAAGGAAGATAAACCCAGACAGAAACACTAAAACGCAGGAACAAATAAAGAGCACAGGAAAGGTAAATGTGTGGAAAAATACCAGTAACTTTACAATGCAATAACTGTGAGGTACTAAATATATGTGGACTAATATGTCTAAAAATAACACAAAAGCAGTCCTAAGGAAACCCCTATCTGAACCCCACAGTAAGTCATCCTCAATCACGTTACTTTTGGTATTTTCTTCATTGCTTTTACCAATATCAGGAATCATTTTATATGTTTACTCTCTCTAAACTATATGTAAATTCAATAAAAGCAGACACAGTAATTTATCTGGGTTGAGGGAAATTATTTTAGCAAGTGTGTTAATATGTGCTCCGCTCTTTTTCATATGCAAACTCTCCTCCATTAATTTTGAGGCAGAGAATACTTGGGAAATGATTTGAATTGCTATAGCAGAAATACAATGAAAGGAAAAAAATCTGAGCATTTTTTTCCTCCAAAATAAGTTTCTGAGGCCAGAGTGACACAATAATTTTTAAAGCCAGCCTTTATTCAAGGTGAAAAAAAGTTTTCTAATTTTCAGAAGCAAATTCTTATATACCAAGAATAAAACTTTGAGATCTAACAGAATTTTATCTCAAGCCATAGCTGAAGAGAATACAGGACATGACATGAAGAAGGTTCCCATTTGAAATGGGAGAAGTAGAGAGCACTTCTTATTGGAGGAAGGAGCCAGTTTGAAAGAGACAAACCTAGATGAAGATGATGTCTGGCACTCTCAGTCAAAGGAAGTGGATCAAGAAGATAGAAATCTCAGATTGAGAAAGAATCCAGAATCAGAGGAAGTCTTAGCCCCACTTGTCATTGGTAACCACAGAAAGATAGCACAGTAGAGGAGAAAGGAAAATGGTGCCCTCAAGTCTCTATTGGCTTCCATGTTAAGTAGAAGGAACTTAGACATTCCAGAATATTCCAAGGGGAAGAAACGGAGGAGCACAAAGGAAGTGGCTGAGACTGAAGGCGAGTAAGGGCTGAGAGCTTGCTAAGGTTGAAATGTCCACATAAGGGGTGCAGAAGTCACAGTTCAAAGGGGTCATGCTCTAAGAGTCATTATTAGGCCTCAGAGGATGCCAAGCCCCAGTGAGAACTGAAATAATGCCTCTTCAGCAAGAAGAGATACTCGAGTTCCTAAACCAAGATCATCACACTCTCCCTATGCCAAGACAAAATACTACATATTGCATCCACAACACATGAATTGAGGACAGAAGTCAATTCCCAGAAACCAGGCAAGAAAAGCTGAGGTCAACAGAAGCCAACAAAGAACATCCGTTTAGACCAGACTCCTTCCCCAGTCCACTTCAGGAGGTTAAATAGACTCTTCCTGTGCCCAGATGCTTCATAGCAAGAAATAAAAGAGAAGGGATGGGGATCGAGAAAAGCTTTGAAAAGCTGATCAAGTATCCAAGAGACTGAACTGAAAGCAGTGGCAACCTTAAAATGGCAAATTCATTCCCACCTTCCACCCCTGCCAGTAGAGAGCAGGGTGTTTCAGAGCAAGAATAAACTTATTTTAGAATTTAAACAAATCACCTTTTTATATGTTTACTTGTTGACATGTCTGGGTGGGCCCCACTATATCTGTTCTTGTTTATTGATATTTCCCCAGCAATGAGTCAAAGGCCAGGTGGTTGTGTTAAATAGATATTTGATAAATGAGTGAATAGTATGCCCCTGTCCCACTATCCATCAGAACTCACTTCATGTGTCACTCCCTCCAGAAAGCCACTCTGACCCTTTTGTCTCCTCTCCTGGCTGGGGTTAGCCCCACTTCTCCAGGTCATTATGGCATACTGTGCACACCTTGAACATGCCATGTGTTTCCCTACAGGATAATTATGCTCTTGCTCCCCTAGACTGTGAACTTTTCATTATCTCATTTGTCTTTGTCTCCCCCAACATGTCAGAGAAATAATCTTTGTTGAATTAATTCATTAAATCATGAATGAACTTATTGTTCTTGAAGCAATAGGCTCAGGAAATGAACAAGCACAGCCAAAATAAAAGCAGAATGAAGAACTGAGCAGTAACCAAGACTGGAGAGAGTACTATTTATTGTATGGTCCTAATGCACTAAGTTTATCATAGCCTTATCCAGCCCTGGGAAATGAACCATCTCCAGAGCATTGTTAAGTCTTTTGGAATTCTGGGGAACTGGGAGTTTCACATTTTACAATATGGAAAAGAGGCCAAACCCAGTCTCAGAACCCAGGAAACTAAAGCACCTAAAAAACTGCGTGATTCCTACCCACGTACACACATCTAAAAGGGCAAGGTCAGCTCACAAAATAATAATCATTCTACAGCCACCTCATACTTAGCAGCCTTCCTCCTTCCTTGGTAAGGGTGCAGTAAACAGACATTGCTTTGAAAAGGAAAAAAAAAATGTGTCAAAATCTACTTTCTCTTCTACATTTCTTGCCTTTCACTCATTATTTTAAAATCCTGACATTTATTATTAATCAGTTTTATCCAGTATAAGATCCACATGACTAAGCTCTTATCCAAGCCAACTTGAATTAATTTGGCAAGTATTACTTCACCAAGCATGTGCTGAGCAAAATCTAAATATATCAGCCAAGAAGATAAGTATCCATGGCTCTTTAGCTATAAAAGACATGCAACTATGATTTCATTTGGGAGTGAGGAGACTCTTAATAAAGCTGTATTCAGGTTTCTATTGCTGTTTGAAGACTGAAGCATTTTGGATTGTCATTTTTTTCCAAAGCCCGACACTGCCATGTTTTTCAGATGAGCAGTTCCCAAAAGCGCCTTCTTACTTGCTTATAAATGTAATACTGTCTTTATTTTACCCTCCATCTGCTGCCTTCCTGAATTTCTTTCTGCTGCATTCGTTCTCTGTGAGTTCCTGAGAATAACATACATGATTTATATACTTACCATTCAGTGTCTGGACAAGGTATATGATGATGGATGTTCCTATGACTTCCTTAACTCTCCTTAATAGTTCTTACTTTACACCAGATTTTATGCAGTCTTGTGGCATTTGCACTGTGGGGATGGTGAGAATATACATATTTGCTATGGAAAGCTCCTCCCACAGATGTCCTCTGAGAATCCACTAAGTAGAAGCTCATGTTCTCTCTCAGAAAAACCATCTCATATGCCAGGGAGGCACTGTGAAATATTTGTCATTGCCTCCCAAGTTCTTCCTGTTCAACTAAGAAATGCATGCGTGTACAATGCTTTGCATTTGCTGGAGTGTCACAAAAGCTGGAGAACAGAAGGGAAGCTCTTAAACTACATATTCCCTTGGCTCATTTGCTAAGAAGGGAAACACAGACAGAAACAACGGCCCTTCATGTTTCTCACACTCCCTTGTGCAGACTGATCTTATAAGTCTTCGGATTCTCCCTGCTGTTGCTTTGGCTCTCATCAAGCCCAACATTCTCCCTTGTGGAGGCATCTTTAATGACTCGTCAGCAGTACAAGCATGCTCTCCATTTCCTTATATTCTAGTGCATTTGAAATTTACAAGAAGTTTCTCAGCCTGGTGGTTTTACTGTGGCACAAGTTATAAAAAAAAGAAGGTCAAATCTGTCCTACAGAACCTTATATGCCAGCTGTTAATTCCACTCTAAAAATGGGCCCAGTTATCAATCTGACCAGTTGATAATTAATCAACAGGTCTACCAGGCACTATCATAAATACAAAAAGAACATAAAACACAGTTCCATCTTCCAAGAATACACAGTTTATCTGAAGAGGTAAATAAGAAATAAGAGAAGGTACATCATCCAGTACTCAGTGATATGGACTGAAATTACAACGAGTGATAAGAGATTGGCAAAACCTGAGCCTGTGGGTATGTTGAAGCTGGGGCTGTTTTCATAGTCAGTTTTCTTATACTGGGCCTTAAGGACATATGGGATTTTGCTGGGCAGAGAAGAGAAAGAACATCTGAGGTGTGAGAACTACAGGAACAGAGGCCAAGAAACAGGCATAAGCATCACTCTGACAAGATCAAGGGATCAGCTGCTCTAAACACTGTAACATTTACATGCAGCCATGTGGTCTTCATTTAACAGCATCTTCCTTCATTTATGAGCTCATGCCTTAGTTTGTGCATATTTACCTTTTAGAAAAATTGAAAACTATGGGTTTTAAAGTCAGAAAAGCCCTGGTCTCAGATCCCAGCTCAATTATTTACTAACTGTGTGACCTTGTTCAAGTTTCCGTTTTCTAAACAGTTGAATGAAGATAATAATGGCACATTTTTCATAAGCTTATTGTGAAAATTAAACAACATTAATATAAATAACAGAGCCTACCACATAGTAAACACTCAAAAAATGTTAAGGAAAGTTAATTAATCAATTTTCAATAATGATTGTTGCTGATTTTCAGATTAAGAACCCCTACGTTAGCTCATTCGCTGTTACTCCATCTTCTTGAATTAAAGACACTACTTGTGTGACACTTTCACTGATCCTCTGAGGTGAAAATAATGTCTTTCTTCTAAATTATCATAGCATGCTTGTTATATGTTCAAAATTATGATTATTATGTCTTATATTTTTATATTTATGTAATAAATACTAGTAAGTATCCAAAATTTCTAACCAGAGGTGCCTTGTATGTCCTTATAGAACTTGCCAATATATGACCAAACAGGATTAGCAGCTGCTACTCCTTCCATGCATATAGGAGGTTAGAGATGCTTTAAGAAGGGAAGAAAGGCCAGGCGCAGTGGCTCACGACTCTAATCGCAGCACTTTGGGAGGCCGAGGTGTGCAGATCATGAGGTCGGGAGATCGAGACCATCCTGGCTAACACGTTGAAACCCTGTCTCTACTAAAAATACAAAAAAAATTAGCCGGGCATGGTGGCGGGCGCCTGTAATCCCAGCTACTTGGGAGGCTGAGACAGGAGAATGGCGTGAACCCAGGAGGCGGAGCTTGCAGTGAGCCTAGATCGCGCCACTGCACGATGAGAAAGGGAAGAGATTGTTTCCACAGGAATTCCAAAGAACAAAGGATAATGTGCATTTTCTCCTCCTTTCACTTTTCCACTGCAGTGAGGGGTTTTGCTGGCTTTTATGTTGCCATGTGGCCACAGAGGGTGAGGTTACAAAGTTCCTGGGAAAACTTGACATCGTTTCCCTGGATTTGGAGAGGGGCATAATGAAGACTGGTGCCTGGCTATTACATAAGAAATTTGCAGGCAAGCTTGGCTGTGATGCAGCTCAAAGATGCCAGTGTAGCTCTCATACACTAAGTGAACCCCCTGGACTGGGATTGAGTTTTCTTGAGAGGAGATCACCCATAACTGCATGCTGGGGAGTGTTGTCACCAGAAGAAAAAAGGCTAGAAGTAGAGTAGAATAGAGATATTTAAAATACTTAAAACTAGTGAGAAAGCAGAACCAAATAATCAAACAATAATTATATATTCCAGTAAACAATGAAATATCCACCATAGATCCATATTAACTGAATGTGAGTCTGTCCAAAGTGTTACTTAGGGAGCAAGAGCCAGGAGTAGCAGATGGGGAGTTTTGGGAGGACAGGTTGTTAGCTACTAGGAAAAGGCCCAGTGTAGAAGTCCACAATGGGAAAGTGTCAAAATAATCAACCAAAGTGCCCATAAGAGACAGCACCGGCATTTGGGTGATACAATTAAGACTTTGTATTTTTCCTTCTAATCTGTTTTCCCTCTGCACCTACCAACCACAATGGGAAGAAAAAGTGGAGAGTAAATGAACAGACCACCTGTGCTCCTTCCCTTGTGCTGCTTGGTAAAAGACTGAGTAGGGCCTGTGCTAGAGAGAGGCAAGAAGCTTTTAATTACATGAGGTGAAGCTGTAATCTACATTTAACATAAGACAACTCCAAAATTCAAAAGTGACTGAAAAACTACAGAATCCACCCAAGATAATATCTAGGAACAAGAAAGAGAGATGGACTTGAAGATAGGAATCAGACAAGAATTATTTCTTGAGGGCAGTCTTCCATGCCCAACCTTTTCAAAAATCTGATTACAAAGCATTGAGACCTTCAGAAGTTGTCATGTAAGAATTCTGGCATTTAAAAAAATCATCTATTTTTCCACCTCTGTTAATACTTTGGCCACAGTCAAATAGCACTATAAAAGTATATCTCTAACATGGGCCATTTACTGCAGGACAGATGAAAGGAATTTATTTACTGATTCTACAGAGACCAGGTTGTAATGTGCATGAAGTGGGAAGAATAATTATACTCTTCACAGTGATTGAGCTAGAGAAGCATATTGACATCAGTCCTTGGACAGAATTAACTACCCTTTCTGATGTATAGTCTTGTGTTGCAGATGGGGATACATTCTGCAAAATACATCATTAGGAGATTTTGTACTTGTGTGAACATCACAGAATATACTTATACAAACCTAGATGGCATAGCTTACTACACACCTATATAGAGGGTAGAGCTTATTGCTCCTAGGCTACAGCATGTTACTGTAATGAATACTGTAGGCAACTATAACACAATGCTAAGCATCTGTGTATCTAAATATAGAAGAGGTACAGTAAAAATGTGGCATTTTAATCTTAAGGGACCACAGTCGTGTGTGCCACCCATCATTGACTGAAATGTCATTATATGGCACATGACTGTATCTAATTTTCATGTGTCAAACAGAATACTGTTGGTGGGTACTGAGATAGAGACAGGAAGGCAAAGTCAAACAATATCCCAGAGTTTTAATAGAAAGAACTGGCATCCCTATAGCAGTCAGCCTGGGTTCTCCAGATGTATTAGTCCGTTTTCATGCTGCTGATAAAGACATACCTGAGACTGGGAAGAAAAATAGGTTTAATGGACTCACAGTTCCACATGGCTAGGGAGGCCTCACAATCATGGCCGAAGGTGAAAGATGCTTCTCACATGGTGGCAGCGAGAGAGAAGGAAAGCCAAGGGAAAAGGTTTCCCCTCAGAAACCATCAGCTCTCAAGAAACTTATTCACTATCACAAGAACAGTATGGTGGAAATTGCCCCCATGATTCAGTTATCTCCCACTGCGACTGTACCACAACATGAGGGAATTATGGGAGCCAAAATTCAAGATGACATTTGTCGGGGGCACAGAGCCAAACCACAATACCAGGGTAGGGATGAATGTGATGTAGGAGAAGAAAATAGAAAAAGAGACAAATGGCAAGGTAATTTCCACTTTTATGTTTAGTATGACTGGGGCCAAAAACATTAAAAATCCCAAGTAAATTCTGAACCAGGGATAATGTCAACAAAATCACTAATATTAACAGTTTTATGTGGAAAGATTAGGTTATATTCAAATGATAACAGTGAGTTCTTTAACAAATTTTTTTCTCTCAACAGAGTGACACACACTGTACAATCAGGAGCTCAAAGTCAGAAATTTAGATTAAATCTATCTCCTCATAATTGATATTCCCTCTTCCTGCCTCTGTCTAAACACTGAGAGAGGCTAACTCCAAAAATAGTTAGATAACAAACACTAAAAAACACTTAACAAAATAAGATATGCATCATATTTACTATGTCTCAAGTAGACCAAAAATTTAAGAATAATTTTTAAAAACATGTAGGGAATTTTGGCTGGGAGAAATTAGTTCTCCATAAAATAATAGTCAATTGCTTTTAAGGCTGGAATGTCCTCATTCAATGTACCTCATAGACAAATCCTTGTAGGCACAGCAGATGTTCTGAGACCAAAAGGGGAAATTATCTAATTATTTTAAGAAAAGGGAAGTTGTGGTAGGCATAATAATGGCCTACCCATAATAACAGCTCTGCTGAAAAGTCCACATCCTAATTCCTGGAACCTATGAATGTATTATGTTGCATGGCAATGGGAACTAAAGTTACAAAAGCAATTAATGTTGCTAACCAGCTGGCTTTGAGATGGAGAGACTCACCCGGATTATTCAAGTAAACCCAATCTAATCACATGAGCCCTGAAAAGCAGAGGACCTCTCCTTGCTCTGGTAAGAGAGAGATAGGCCTATGAAAAAAGGGTCAGAGGGATAAGATTTATATGGTTTGGCTGCATCTCCACCCAAATCTCATCATGAATTGTAGTTCTCATAATCCCCACATATCATGGGAGGGACCTGGTGGGAGGTAACTGAATCATGGGGTGGATACCTCCATGCTGTTCTCATGATAGTGAGTGAGTTCTCAGGAGATCTGATGATTTTATAAGGCCCTTCCAACCCTGCCTTTGCTCTGCACTTCTACTTGCAGCCACCATCTGAAGAAGGACATTTTTGCTTCCTGAGGCCTCCCCAGCCATGCTGAACTGTGAGTCAGTTCAAACTCCTTTCTTTATAAATTACCCAGTTTCAGGTATGTCTTTATTAGCAGCATGAGAACAGATTAATAGAAAATTGGTACCAGGTAGGGATACTGCTGTAAAGATACCTGAAAATGTGGAAGCAACTTTGGAACTGGGTAACAGGCAGAGGTTAGAATAGTTTGGAGGGCTCAAAAGAAGACAGAATAATGTGGGAAAGTTGGAAACTTCCTAGAGATTTAGAGGGCTCAGAAGAAAACAGAAAAATGTGGGAAAGTTTGGAACTTCCCAGAGACTTGTTGAATGGCTTTGACCTAAATGTTGATAGCGATATGGACAATAAAGTCAAGGCAGAGGTGGTCTCAGATGGAGACGAGGAAATTGTTGGGAACTGGAGCAAAGGCGACCCTTGTTATGCTTTAACAAAGTGACTGGTGGCATTTTGCCCATGCCCTAGAGATCTGTGGAACTTTGAACTTGAGAGAGATGATTTAGGGTATCTGGCAGAAGAAATTTCTAAGTGGCAAAGCATTCAAGAGTAAGCAGAGCATAAAAGTTTGGAAAATTTGCAGCCTAACAATATGATAGAAGAGAAAACCCCACTTTCTGGAGACAAATTCAAGCAGGCTGCAGAAATTTGCGTAAGTAATGAGGAGCCATATATAAATCACCAAGACAAGGGGGAAAATGTCTCCAGGGCATCTTAGAGATTCTTTGTGACAGCCTGTCGTATCATAGGCCCAGAGGCTTAGGGGGAAAAACAGTTTCATAGGCCAGGCCCAGGGTCCCCCTGCTGTATGCAGCCTAGGGACTTTGTGCCCTGCATCCCAGATACTCCATCCATGACTAAAAGGGGCCAAGGTACAACTTAGGTCATGGCTTCAAAGGGTGCAAGCCCCAAACCTTGGCAGCTTTCATGTAGCATTGAGCTGGTGGGTAAACAGAAGTCAAGAAATGAGGTTTGGGAACCTCCACCTTGATTTGAGAGGGTGTATGCAAATGCCTGGATGTCCAGGCACAAGTTTGCTGCAGGGGTGGAACCCTCATGGAGAACCTCTGCTAAGGCAACGTGGAAAAGGAATGTAGGGGTCAGAGCCCCCACAGAGTCCTCACTGGGGCACTGCCTAGTGGAGCTGTGAGAAGAGGGTTACCATCCTCCAGAGCCCAGAAGGTTAGATCCACAGACAGCTTGCACTGTGCACCTAGAAAAGCCAGAGACACTCAATGCCAGCCCATGAAAGCAGCCAGAAGGGGACTCTACCCTGCAAAGCCACAGAAGCAGAGCTGTCCAAGGCCATGGGGGCCCACCTCTTGCATCAGCATGACATGGATGTCAGACGTGGAGTCACAGGAGATCATTTTAGAGCTTTAAGGTTTAATGACTTCTATATTGAATTTTAGACTTGTATGGGGCCTGTAGCCCCTTTGTTTTGGCCAATTTCTCCCATTTCAAATGGGTATATTTACCCAATGCCTGTACTCCCATTGTATCTATGAAGTAACTAACTTGCTTTTGATTTTACAGACTCATAGGCAGAAGGGGCTTGCCTGGTCTCAGATGAGACTTTGGACTGTGGACTTTTGAGTTAATGCTGGAACGACTTAAGACTTTGGGGGACTGTTGAAAGGGCATTATTGTGTTTTGAAATGTGAGGACATGAGATTTGGAAGGGGCCAGGGGCAGTATGATATGGTTTGGCTATGTCCCCACCCAAATCTCATCCTGAACTGTAGTTACCATAATCTCCATGTGTCTGGGAGGGTCCTGATGGGAGGTAATTGAATCATGGGGGCTGTTACCTCCATGCCATTCTCATGATAGTGAGTGAGTTCTCAGGAGATCTGATGGTTTTATAAGGGGCTTCCCCCCAACTTTTCTCTGCACTTCTACTTGCTGCCACCACATGAATAAAGACATGTTTGCTTCCTGAGGCCTCCCCAGCCATTCTGAACTGTGAGTCAATTAAACCTCTTTCCTTTATAAATTACCCAGTGTCAGGTATATCTTTATTAGCAGTGTGAGAACAGACTAATACAGTGATGTTGCTGGCTTTGAAGGTGGAAGAAGGGGCCACAACCCAAGGAATGTGGGTGGCCTCTAGAAATTGGAATAGGAAACAGATTTTCTCCTAAAGCCTTCAGAAAAAAACATGGACTTGGAACTGGCAACACCTTGATGTTATCCCAGATAATAGGATTTTAGCCTGAGAATGGAAATGAATTTCTGACCTTCAGAACTATAAGATAATAAATTTGTATTGTTTAATCGACCTACTATGTAAGTTGTTATGGTAGCAATTGAAAATCATAACAGAGAGATACGATGTAGGATATAGCCCATTTCTAGAAAGATTCTGAGTAATTCTATAAATCAGGATACACCCTTAAAAATCACATAAATTTAAAATCAAACAATGTAGGAAGGGAAAAGTAACATTCCTTTTAATTCATACTACAAAAAAAATTGATTTGGTTCAGATTTAGGTCTCCAAGCTAACTAGTAAAAATGGAAATCAGCCAAAGGAAAAAAAAAAAAAGAGGCAAACAGCAAAGGAAGAAAAATGTAAATAAAAGAATAATCTATGATATTATTTGGTGGTGACTGTAATTTATTGCTTTTTTCTTGCTTTCCCCCTCTCATTTGCTAGTTCTCTTTGGTTCTCTTTTATTATAATACTTTCTCTCTATCCTCTCTTATTTAAATCACATATAGCAGAGAATTAAACATTTTTGTTGTATGTTACATTGATCAGATAGGGTCCTACATTTCCTATTCTTAATTTTTTAAATGAATGTTTGAGTTTGTATTCCTTTTCATGTATGTACTTTATTCATTTTTTCCTGGGAGTCAAGGTTCCTTATGCTCATGTGGCTAATTCCTAAGTGAAATCAAGACTAAGTGGAAGTGGGCATCAAGTGGAATAACCATAGGCTGCTTCTACCCAAAACAATTTGAGTGTTAACTTATTTGTAATTTTCAGAGAACTGAAGGCTTCAGTTTTCCAAGATGAATCTGTTAACTAACTTGCCTGGAAATCTTTCAACTAAATGCTCTCAAAAAAGAAAATACTCTGAATGAAACAGGAGACACTGAAAACCTTTCCTTCCCACCACCAACCCCCACAAGCAGAAAGCTACCCAGGCTCAGTGAGTTGCCCATCAGCTGTGTTCCCAGGTCTCAGTTGCATTGCCATCTTTCAGATCAGTTCTATCAATACCAGATGTACCATCCGGATACATGCTCATTAGTCATATGTTTTAAAACGAGCCCAGTTCTCACACCCACCCAATGGTGGGAACGGAAATGATTACTCTGGGCACCATGACGGTGTGACTGTGAAAGCAACTGTTTGGTGTTAACTGATTTGCATATTGGTGGAGAACTCCCAGAGTCCTGTTTTGGGGTAGTCTTTCCTGTTTCTGCAGTTCTACATACAGTGCTGCTTCTCAGGGATGGAGGCTAGATATCGAAGCCATTTCAACCCACCCTGTTTAAGGGAGCAGTGCCTCTCATCACTCTGTCTCAATCTAATCACATGAACCCTTAAAAGCAAAGGGAGCAGCTACTCTGGAAGCTTCAATGCCACAGGTAATGCATTCAGAGCCCAGGACTAAATCTGAGGGTCCACTAAACTCTAAAAAATAGATGAAAATAATCTAATAGAAAAACATTCCTATAGCCTCATGATAGAAAAACATGAAGTCTCTTTTCTCTACTTCTACCCAGTAAGCAAGCAGTGATTTTATCCTCCAGACATATCATATCCCCTGGAAAGAAGGGAGCTATTTGTTTCTGAAGTCTACAGTCATGGGAATAAGCAGTTAAAAATGTGGGTTTTTCCAATTTCAAGGTGAGAAGGCTTTTGTAAAGACATGGATAATTAAAATCAAAGTAGGTTCTTCCAGTGGCAGAGACCAGTGCCCTCTCCCCAACCCAGTACTCCAGGAGATGCTAAGATTTTCTCATGAAGCTGGGAGGTGGATTTATGGGGACTAAACCTGGAAACACAAGACTAAGAGGTCCATGTTTAAACTTCACATGGCAGAACTGGGAGTGAAACAAATGGATTTTTAAGCAGAATAATTACATGACTTCAAATGGAACATAGTTTGGACAATGAGCAGCTTATCAGCAACAGTAAGATACGGAGCCTAGAGGCCCTCGGGGACTTCCCGAACAGTATAAGAAGCCTCCCATTCTTGGATAACCCCAGTGGGTAGAAGGAAACCCCCAAACATGCTTTAAATATTATTTATTACCAGATAGCCCTATGAAGACTCAGAACCAAGTATAACTTAAATAAGAGAAATAAGATAAACATTGTTTCTTGCACCCAAATACTATAGATCAAATTCATGCTCCTTGAGAAAATGATCAGGACAAATCTTATATTTTAAATCCCTGAATGACCCTCTCTGGTTACTTTTACCAAAACTGTTACACCCATACTGCTTAGCGTATCCTCATCTGAATCAATCCCCCTTTGGTCCCTTTCCACCCAAAGCTTTCCTCTTACCTCTGGAATTCATGGTGGGAATAAGCAAACTACCCTATATATACAACTTCTTCTTAGAATGGTTCCTCCACCTTTTCATTTAATCAAAATCTGGTCCTGCCATGAAAACAAAGCATCCATGGATCACCTTCCCAGGAAAGGATATTCTTGTCTCAAGTCTCATGTGGTGGTGGGCAGGTGGCTCTCCTTGTTTCCCATTGGCTTGTCCAATGCATTGTGTATCCACACTCTTACAAACCTCCTATTCTGAGACTATGCCACCTGGCTATACCAGCTTACTCCTGACACGGAACCTTCCTCTCCACCCCAACTCTTTTTATCATTTTATGTAATACCAACCTATGAATGGAAACCCTCTGGAACACCCTGAGACACTCAAATTCTTGAGTCCCTTCTTTTGTAACTTGACTTAACTTCATTCCGCCACTGTCATAGTTACACCATGGTGGGACGTTGTCATCACTAAAAATTGTACAGCCTCTTTACTGCTAGCACACTTGCTTAACTACTACCACTTTAAAATGTTTCAACCCCAACCTGATTTCTAATCCACTGGGCCTGTCACTTTTTCTCTTTGTCTAGAGCTTTATCCTCCATTTACTTTTCTCCTTGTCCCACTTAGATGACATGCTCCAATGCTATATTTCTGCAAACACCATCAATTCCCTTGCCCCTTCTCTCCCTCCACTATACCCACCTGGAAAATCTCCCACACTGGAGACAAAGCAACCATTTACCATATCTGTGCCTGCACCCAAACAGCTTAATATTTCTAGAGAAATTCAAATTACCAGAAAAAAAAGGTTTTCCTTTTAATTTATATCCACATATTGCAAATAGAATCTCAACTCCCTAGCAATTCTATTTGTTACTACAGTAAATTTGATTTCCAGTCTTCTAAGAAGACTTTTACATGTTCACTTTTCTCCTCAAATTTCCCACCACACTCTTGGTCTCAAATGTTGACCTTGCCTCATACTGCACAATACTTCCTTGTCTTTTTACCACCAGATCTGTAAACATTTGCCCATGTTCACACATATTCCACAGTTTCCCTTTGTTACAATTAAAGAAGTGACCTGTGCTTTGCTAAGGTTTTCCCCAATGCTTTCACAGGGACTTTGGCTGCCGTAATTCTCCAGCAATATCAGTCTTTCTCCTTCTACTGTATTATTTCCAGCAGCATACAAAAATGCTGTAATATATCTTGTCATGAAGAAGACTAAGAGGAGGAAGAGGAGAGAAGAAACTACACCCTTTCATATATCCTGCCAGCCATTGCTCTTCTTTACATGCAAAATTTTCTAAAGAATTTCTTGCACATATAATCTCTATAACCTGCTTCCCATCCACTCCTCAAATCCCTTCAACCTGGTATCTTCCCCCATCTTCCTTGTATGTTCTCTTTGTTGATAGTGCCTAGAAAAGCTGAGGACTTTTGTAAATTCTTTTCTGATTTACTCTCTTAAAAGCACTATTCATGTGTCACCAGATTCTGTTTTGATTTTTAAGTAGACAAACACAATATCTGCAAATATGTGATTTTTTTCCAGAATTAGTGACTATTATGTATTTTGTTCTCCTTATTGCACACATTAGGACTTCTAGTACAAAACAGAAGAATGGTAGCAATGAAAACAGACAGTCTTGACATAATTCTGACTTCAAAAAGAATGCTTTGTGTGTGATTTTTTGTGTTTATTTTGAAATGATTTCAGGCTTTTAAAATCTGCATAAATAGTACAAGAAAATCATATATATATATATATATAACAAATGGTAAGAAACATTAACATGATTCTAAAGACACAGAGGCATACTCAGAGAAGTGTCACTCTCCCCATGCCTTCTAACCCATTCTCATCTCCTGTCATTTCTATTATATTCCACTATTCCCATGTTTCTTTTTGTACAATAAGAAGATACATTTTTATTTCTTCTTCTTTCTCACACAAAATGAAATGTACTATATTCTTTTACATTTTATATATTTTTAATTAACAACATACCCTGGAAATCATTCCATATTTTTATTCATAGAGATTCTCTTCATTGACCCTCCAGCTTGTGGTTATACCACAGTTTGTTCAATCAGTCTCCTATACATGGGTATTTGTTTCTGTTATTTCACAATTTAAAAAATACTGCCATGAATAACCATGTGCATTTATAATATAATATAATTTATAAAGAAAAAGAAGTTTAATGGACTCAGTTCCACATAGCTGGGGAGGCCTTACAATCATGGCAGAAGGCAAAGAAGGAGCAAAGTCAAGTCTTACATGGCAGCAGGCAAGAGAGAGAGCATGTGCAGGGGAACTCCTCTTAATAAAACCATCAGATGTCATCAGACTTATTCATTATCATGAAAACAGCATGGGAAAGACCCATCCCATGATTCAATTACCTCCCACTGGGTCCCTTCCATGACACGCGGGAATTATGGAAGTTAAAATTCAAGATTTGGGTGGGGATGCAGACATACCATATCATTCTACCCCAACCCCTCCCAAATCTCATGTCCTCCTTTTCAAAACCAATCATGCCTTCCCAACAGTCTCCCAAAATCTTAGGTCAGCATTAACTCAAAAGTCCACAGTCCAAAGTCTTATCTGGGACAAGGCAAGTCCCATCCGCCTATGAGCCTATAAAATCAAAAGCAAGTTAGTTACTTCCTAGATACAATGGGGGTCCAGGTATTAGGTAAATACATTTATTCCAAATGGGAGAAATTGGCCAAAACCAAAGGGCTACAGGTCCCATGCCAATCTGAAATCCAATGAGGCAGTCAAATCTTAAAGCTCTGAAATGATCTCTTGTGACTTCATGCCTCACATCCACGTCACTCTGATGTAAGAGGGGGGCTCCCATGGCCTTGGGCAGCTAAACACCTGTGGCTTTGCAGGGTACAGGTCCCATCGCAGCTGCTTTCACTGGCTGGCATTGAGGGCCTGCAGCTTTTCCAGGTGCATGATGCAAGCTGTATGTGGACCTACCATTCTGGACTCTGGAGGATAATAACCCTCTTCTCACAGCTCCGCTAGGCGTGCCCCAGTGGGGATGCTGTGTGGGTGCCCTGAGCCCACATTTCCCTTCTTCACTGCCCTAGCAGAGGTTCTCCATGAGTGCTCCACCCCTGCAGCACACCTCTGTCTGGACATCCATGCATTTCCATACAGCCTCTGAAATCTAGGAGAAGGTTCCCAAACCTCAATTGTTGACTTCTGTGTACCTGCAGGCTCAATAACACATAGAAGCTGCCAAGGCTTGGGCCTTGCACCCATTGAAGCCATGGCCCAAGCTGTACCTTGGCCTCTTTTAGCCATGGCTAGAGCAGCTGGGATGGAGGGCATAAAGTCCCTAGGCTGCACACAGCAGAATGTCCCTGGGCCTAGCCCACAACATCATATTTTCCTCCTAGGCCTCTGGGCCTGTGATGGGAGGGGCTGCCACAAAGGTCTCTAACATGCTCTGGCAACATTTTCCCCATTGTCTTGGTGATTCATATTTGGCTCCTCATTACTTATGTAAATTTCTGCAGCCAGCTTGAATTTCTCCCCAGGAAATGGGTTTTACTTTTCTATCGCATCATCAGGCTGCAAATTTTCCAAACTTTTATGCTCTGCTTCCTCTTGAATGCTTTGCCACTTAGAAATTTCTTCTGCCAGGTACCCTACATCATCTTTCTCAAGTTCAAAGTTCCACAGATCTCTAGGGCAGGGACAAAATGTGGCCAGTCTCTTTGCTAAAGCATAACAAGGGTCACCTTTGCTCCCGTTCCCAACAATCTCCTCATCTCCGTCTGAGAACACCTGGCCTGGACTTTATTGTTCACATTACTATCAACATTTAGGTCAAAGCCATTCAACAAGTCTCTAGGAAGTTCCAAACTTTCCCCCATCTTTCTGTCTTCTTCTGAGACTTCCAAACTATTCCAATCTCTGCCTGTTACCCAGTTTCAAAGTCACTTTCACATTTTCGGGTATCTTTACAGCAGTGCCCACTCCAGTGCCAATTTACTGTATTTGTCTGCTGTCAGGCTGCTAATAAAGACATAGCTGAGACCGGATAATTTATAAAGAAAATGAGACTTATGCACTTACATTTCCACTGGCTAGAGAGGTCTCACAATCATGGCAGAAGGCAAATGTGGAGCAAAGTCAAGTCTTGCATGGCAGTAGACGAGACAGAGTATGTGCAGGGAAGCTCCCCTTTGTAAAACCATCAGAACTCGTAAGACTTATTCACTATCACAAGAACAACATGGAAAAGACCTACCCCCATAATTCAATTACCTGCCACCGGGTTCCTTCCACAGCAAGTAGGAATTATGGGAGCTAAAATTCAAGATTTGAGCGTGGAAACAGCCAAACCATATCTTGTATCTTCAAGGTAAATTTCTAGAAGTGGAAGTGCTGAGTCAAAAAATAAACATTTTTATGGTTAAAACCTACATTAACAACCTTAAGACTGAAAATATATCCAAGATCATTTCTAACCACAATAGTATGAAACTAGAAATCAATAACAGAAAGAATCTTGGAAAGTTCACAAATATATAAAAATTAAACATGCTCCTAAACAACCAGTAAGTCAAATAAGTTATCAAAACAGAAATTTAAAAATACCTTGAAGGTCGGGCACAGTGGCTCACGCCTGTAATCGCAGCACTTTGGGAAGCCAAGGCAGGCTGATTGCCTGAGGTCAGGAGTTCAAGACCACCCTGGGCAACACAGTGAAACCCCATCTCTACTAAAATACAAAAAATTAGCTGAGTGTGGTGACATGCGCCTATAGTCCCAGCTACTCATGAGGCTGAGGCAGGAGAATTCCTTGAAACTGGGAGGTGGAGGTTGCAGTGAGCCGAGATAGTGCCACTGCACTCCAGCCTGTGTGCAACAGAGTGAGACTCCTTCTCCAAAAATAAATAAATAAATAAATAAATAAATAAACCTTGAGTGCTTTTTCCTACGAATATTGGCCATGTGTATGTATTCTTTTCAAAAGTATCTGTTCATGTCCTTTGTTCACCTTCTAATGGGGTTATTTGTTTTTTGCTTGCAGATTTATTTAAGTTCCTTATAGATTCCGGATATCAGACCCTCATCAGAGGCAGAGCTTGCAAATATTTTCACCTATTCTGTAGGCTGTTTACTCTGTTGATAGTTTCTTTTGCTGTGCTAAAGCTCTTTAGTTTAATCACCAAATCGTACCTTGAATTTTTGCTGCAATTGCTTTTGGCATCTTGGTCGTGAAATCTTTGCCTAGTCTTATGTCCAGAATGATATTTCCTAGGTTATCTTCCAGGTTTTTTTTTTAACATTTTATGTTTTACGTTTAAGTCTTTAATTCACTTTAAGTGAATTTTTGTATATGGTATAAGGAAGGGATCCAGTTTCAATCCTCACATGCTAGCCAGTTATCCTAGTATCATTTACTGAATGGGGAGTACCTTCCCCATTGTTTGCATCTGTCGAGTTTGTCAAAGATCAGATGGTGGTAGGTGTGTGACATTATTTCTGGGCTCTCAATTCTGTTCCATTGTTCTATGTGTCTGTTTTTGTACCAGTACCATGCTGTTTTGGTTTTTATACCTTTGTAGTGTAGTTTGAAGTTGGGTAATGCGATGCCTCCCACTTTGTTCTTCTTGCTTAGGACTGCCTTGGTTATTCAGGCTCTTTTTTATTCCATATGAATTTTTAAATAGTTTTTTTCTAAATCTGTGATGAATGTGATTGATAGTTTGATAGGAATATCATTGAATCTATAAATTGCTGTGGGCAGTATGGCCATTTTAACAATATTGATTTTTCCTATCCTTGATCATGGAATTTTTTCTATTTATTTGTGTCACTTCTGATTTCTTTGAGCAGTGTTTTGTAATTCTTGTTGTAGGGATCTTTTACCTCCCTGGTTAGCTGTTTTTCTAGGTATTTTATTCTTTTTGTGGTTATTGTGAATGGGATTGCGTTTCTCTCTTGACTCTCATTTTGGATATGATTGGTGTATAGGAATGCTACTGATTTTTGTACACTGATTTTGTATTCTGAAACTTTGCCTAAATTGTTTATCAGATCAAGGAGCTATTGGGCCGAGACTATGGGGTTTTCTAGGTACAGAATTATAACATCTAGAGACAGGGATAGTTTCGCTTTCTCTCATCCTATTTGGATGGCTTTTATTTCTTCTTCTTGACTGATTGTTCTGGCCAGGACTTCCAGTACTACGTTGAACAGAGAAAAACCATTGAGATTGTTTGTCTCTGTGTCCCCACCAAATCTCACCTTGAATTGTAATAATTCCCATGTGTTGTGTCAGGGACCAAGTGGGAGGTAACTGAATCAAGGGGGCAGGTTTTTCCCATGCTATTCTTGTGATAATGAATAAGTCTCATGAGATCTGATGGTTTTCTAAAGGGGAGTTCACCTGCACACACTCTCTCGCCTGCCACCATGTAAGACAAGATTTTGCTCCTCATTCACCTTCCACCTTGATTGTGAGGCTGCTCAACTATGTGGAACTGTGAGTCAATTAAACTTCTTTCCTTTATAAATTCCCAGTCTTGAGTATGTCTTTATTAGCAGTGTGAGAACAGACTAATAAAACCAGGGAAAGAATCAATATATCTAAGAGTTGGTGATTTTTTTTTTTTTTTTGAGGTGGAGTCTCGCTCTGTCACCCAGGCTGGAGTGCAGTGGTGTGATCTCGGCTCACTGCAACTTCCGCTTCCCAGGTTCAAGCAATTCTCCTGCCTCAGCCTCCCGAGTAGCTGGGACTACAGGTGCCTGCCACCATGTCTGGCTAATTTTTGTATTTTTAGTAGAGATGGAGTTTTTCCATATTGGCCAGGCTGGTCTCGAACTCTTGACCTTGTGATCTGCCCACCTCAGCCTCCCAAAGTGCTGGGATTACAGGCGTGAGCCACTGTGCCCGGCCAGAGTTGGTTTTTTGAAAAAAAAAAAAAAAAATTCTACAAATCCTTAGCTAGACTAAGAAAAAAAAGAGAACTCCAATAAAATCAAAAATAAAAGTGAAGAAATTAAAACATATGCCTCAGAAGTAAAAAGCATCATAAGAGACTATTATGAACAATTATATGCCAACAAACTGAATAACCTAAAGGAAGTTGATAAATTCCTAGAATAATGCAAGCTTTTGAATAAGGAAGAAAAATAAAGTCGGAACAGTTCAATAACAAATAAAAGAGACTGAAGAAGTGATCAAAAACCTTTCAAAACAAAAAAAGCCCAGGACCACTTGGTTTCATGGCTAAATTCTATCAAACATTCAAAGAATTAAAACAAGTTCTTAAACTCTTCCAAAAAATAGAGCTAGAGTGAATATTTTTAAACACATTTTATGAAATCAACATCACCTTGATATCAGAACCAAACACATCACAAGAAAAGAAAACTACAGGCCAAACTCTTTGATGAACACTGATGCAAAAAATCCTCAGTAAAATACTGGCAAATTGAATCCAATAACACATCAAAAAGACTATACATCATGACCACATTGGATTTATCCCTGGCATGCAAGTCTGGTTTAATGTATGCAAATCAATCAATATGATACATCACTTTAACAAAATGAAAGATAAAAACCACATGATCATCTTACTTACATTAAAGAAAAAAGCATTCTATAAAGTCCCACATCCCTTCTTGATTAAAAATTCTCAACAGTTTAGGAATAGAAAGAAACTTCCTCACCATAATAAAGGACATTTGTGAAAAACCCATGATGAACATCATAATCAATGAGGAAAAACTGAAAGCTTCTCCACTTAAATCTCATGCCAGGCAAGAATGCCCACTCTCACCACTTCTATTTGACATAGTACTGGAAGTACCAGCAGGAGCAATCACATAAGAAAAGGAAATAAAAGGCATCTGAGTCAGAAAAGTAGGAGTATATCTCTATTTGCAGATGACATGATCCTGTACATAAAGAAAAAAAAAGATTCCACAAAAAATTTGTTAGAACTATTAAGTGAATTTATTAAATAGTAGTGTATAAAATCAATGTACTAACATCAGTAGAATTTTTATACACAAATAACCTACTTGATAAAGAAAACAATCACTTTTATGATAGTATCAAAAAACACAAAAAAAACTTAGAAATAAATTTAATCAAGGAGGTAAAAGATCTGTACATAGAAATCTTTACGGAAAAAAAATTGAAGAGACAAATAAATGGAAATATATCCTGTATTCACGAAGCCAAAGAATTAATCTTGTTAAAATGTTCAAACTACCCAAGGCAATATACAGATTCAATGCAATCCCTATCAAAATTCAAAAATAATTCTGAGAAAGAAAAAGTTGGAGGCATCACACTTCCTGATTTTGAATTATATTACAAAGATATAGTAATCAAAAAAGTATGACACTGGCATAAACACAGACGCATAGACAGGTGGAATAAAATAGAGAACCCAGAAATAAATCCACACATATATGGTCAACTAATTTTTGACAAGGGCATCTAGAGGATCCAACAGGGAAAAGATAGTCTCTTCAATAAATAATGCTGATAAAACTTGATTTCCAAATGCCAAAGAATGAAATTGGACTCTTATCTTATACCATACCCAGAAATCAACTAAAAAATGGGTAAGACCTAAACATAAAATCAGAAACTAGAAAACTTCTAGAAGAGAACATAAGGAGAATGCTTTTGGACATTGGTCTTGGCAATAACTATTTAGATATCATACTGAAAGCTCAAGCCACAAAAGTAAAAATAAGTATGGGACCACACTAAACTAAAAAGCTTCTAGATCACAAAGGAAGCAATCAACAAAATAAAATGGCAGCCTACAGATTGGGAAAAAGTATTTGCAAACCATGCATCTGATAAGGGGTTAATATCCAAAATTTATAAAGATTTCATACAACTCAATGGTAGAAAAACAAATAACATGATTAAAAATGGGCAAAAGACCTGAACAGACTTTTCTCCAAAGAAGACACCAAAATGGTCAACAGATACAAGGAAAAGGTGCTCAACATCATTAATTATCTGGAAGATGGAAATCAAAACCATTATGAGTACCATCTCATACCCATTAGGATGGGTATTATCTAAAAGTTAAAAAGTAACAAATATTGACAAAGGTGTGGAGAAAAGAAAACTCTTGTACACTGTTGGTGGAAATGTAGACTGGTACAGCCATTATAGAAAACAATATATAGGTTTCTAAAGAAATTAAACATAGAACTAGCACATGACCCAGCAATCCCTCTTCTAAGCATATACCCAAAGGAAATGAAATCACCACCTCATAAAGATACTGTCCATCATTATTCACAGTAGACAAGTTGTGAAACAACCCAAGTGTCTGTCAAAGGATAAGTGGATAATCCATGGTATATGTATACATGCACTAAAATATTATTCAGTCCTAAAAAAAAAATGAGATCTTGCCATTTGCCACAACACAGATGATCCTGGAAGACATTATGCTAAATGAAATAATCCAGACACAGAATGAAAAATATTACATAATTTCACTTAAACATGAAATCTAAAAAAAAATGTTTTCAAATATACAGAGATAGAGAACAAAACAGTGGTTGTCAGGGGACGGTGGGGAGATGGAGGTCAGAAGACACAAAGTAGATAATATGCATTGCCAGGCATAGCTGTAATCCCAGCTACTCAGGAGGTTGAAGTGGGAGGATCACTTGAACCCAGAAGTTTGAGACCAGGCTGGGCAATAAAGCAAGATTTCTTCTCTAGGGAAAAAATTGGGCATGGCTTTAGTGAGCTATGCCAGCCTGGGTGACAAAGTGAGACCCCATCTGAAAAAATAGTGGTTAATATGTAGGATGAGCAAGCCTAAAAATATAATGTATGATATAAAGACTACAGGTAATAAAATTGTTCTGTATTTTGAATTCATGCAAAATGAGTAGATTTTAGCTGCTCTTGCCACAAAAAAAATGGGTAACTATGTGAGACTATATATATATATTTCAGTGCAGGAGTGAAAGTCTATTAAAAAGCTTTAGAACAGTAAGGAAAGGAAAGAAAAGAAGGAAAGTACAACTTGGAAGAGGGCCAAGCAGGTGACTTGAGAAATCAAGTGCACCAACAATAAATATATTAATGTGCTTCACTATAGTAACTTTTTGCTATCTGTATGTATCCAATAACATCATGTTGTATACCTAAACATACAAAATAAAATTTATTTTTAAAAGAGAATTTTTAAAAGGTAAATGCCTATGTAACTTTGCTACCTATTGCTAAATTCCATCCAAAAGTAATTTACTAGTTTTAATTTCCACCATTAATGTATGAAAGTGGCTGTTTTCCCCACAACCTCACCAAAATAATTTGTAGTAATATTATTTTTAATTTGTATCAATATGATAGGTGAGAAATGGTATCACATGTGGTTTTATCTTGCATTTCTGTAATTATGAGTGAGGTTGAAGAGTCTTTTTATATCAAAAGGTGATTTTAATGTCTTTTTTTCTTTTTGTCTCTTCATGTCGTCTCATTTTCCTGTCAGGTCTTCCTATTTTATGCTCTCAATGTCTTAAAGTCCTATATCTAATAGAGATATTACCCTTTACCTACAATATATGTGGAAATATTTTTCTGCCAGTTTGTCATTTGCCTTTTGCTTATGGTTCCTTTTGATAGATAAATTTTTATATAGTAAAATTTATCAATCTTTTATAGCCTCTGGATTTTGAACCATAGTTAGAAAACCTTTTCTTTTACTGAGGTAATAGAAAAATTCACCCATTTTTCTTCTACTGCTTGGTTGGCTTCATTTTTATGTTTAAAACCTACATACATTTGGAGTTCAATCTTGTGTGTGGTGTGAGAAAATGATGTAATTTTATCTTTTTCCAAATCAGTGAACAGGTTTTTTTTCAACACTATTTATTTAAAAGTACATCTTTTACCTAGTAATTTCAGATGTCACCTTTATCATGCATACAATTTCCAGATGTACTTGATGCTTTTCCTGAACTTGTTATTTTACATGACTAGCTTGCTTGTTTACTTATGTACCAGTGTACTTATGTACACCGTTTTATTGCAGAGGCTTTATGTTTTAATGTTAGATAAAACATTAGTTCCCTTCATGTTTGGTTGTGGGGCTTTTTGGGTTTGTTTGGTTTTGTTTTGCCACTTTCCTAGATACTCTTGCATGTTTGTCTTTCCAATTGATCTTTAGAATCAAACTGCCAAGCCTCGTAGGAAAACTTACTGGTGTTTCTGTAGAAATTTCATGAATGGGCCAGGCGCGGTGGCTCACGCCTGAGATCCTAGCACTTTGGGAGGCCGAGGCGGGTAGATCACAAGGTCAAGAGATTGAGACCATCCTGGCCAATATGGTGAAACCCCGTCTCCACTAAAAATACAAAAATTAGCCGGGCGTGGTGTCAGGTGCCTGTAATCCCAGCTACTCGGGAGACTGAGGCAGGAGAATTGCTTGAACCCGGGAGGCAGAGGTTGCAGAGAGCCGAGATCGTGCCATTGCACTCCAGCCTGGGTGATAAAGGTGAAACTCAGTCTCACAAAAAATAAAAAAAAAGAAAAAGGAAGAAAAAAAGAAATTTCATGAATGAATTTAGAGAGTCATCCTATCAAAAATAAGGCATGTCTTTCCAGATGCTCAAGGATCCTTTTGAGCCTTCCATGAGTATGTTAAAGTTTCCTCAAATAAGATTTGCACATTTCTTGCTAAGTTTATTTCTAGATATTTAGTCTTCTTTGCCACTATAATATGTTGGTTTTTTTCTACCTTCATATCCTCTAACTCATTATTTTTTGTAGATATGTAGGCTGTTGGTTTTGTATGTAAATTTTATAGCCTACAACTTCGCTGCCTTTTCATTGTTTGTGTTAATTTTATCATTAATTTTCTAGAGTGTTTCAGGTATGCTATCATGTAATTAGCAAATTGAAATAATTTTATTTTTTGCAAAGTTTTATTCTCTAGTTGATCTTGCTTGTCTAAGTGTATTGGCCAATACTTCCAATACGATGTTAAGTAGTAACGGAGATAATAGGAATTCTCTACATTTCTCTATGTTTAAAGTTATGGGCCGGGCGCAGTGGTTCACGCCTGTAATTCCAGCACTTTGGGAGGCTGAGGCGGGCGGATCACGAGGTCAAGAGAGCGAGACCATCCTGGCCAACATGGTGAAACCCCGTTTCTACTAAAAATACAAAAATTAGCTGGGCGTGGTGGCGGGCGCCAGTAGTCCCAAATACTCAGGAGGCTGAGGCAGGAGAATTGCTTGAACCCGGGAGGCAGAAGTTGCAGCGCCAAGATTGTGCCACTGCTCTCCAGCCTGGGGACAGAGTGAGACTCAGTCTCAAAAAAAAAAAAAAAAAAAAAAAAAAAAAAAAAAAAAGTTATATTCTGGGACCCCTAGTTACTTGAAGGATAGCTTGGCTGAAATGAATTTTTAGTTCAAACTTTTTTGGAGTCTGTTGAAAATTTTTTGTTGTTGTTTTTGAGGAATCTAATGTCAGGTTGAATTCTTTGTTTTTGTATTTGATCTTTACACCTGAATCCTTGAGGATTTTTTTATATTAGAAGTCTAATCATCTTTCTCAGATATGTCTTAAGGTTAATTTTTCTTGGTTAATTTCCAGATGTTCAGTGATGTCTTAATGTATGGATCTGGATTTTATTTCTGAAAGTTATCTTGAATTATAGATTTAAAAGTTAGTTCTATTCTGTTGCTCTGTTTCTCCTCCTACAAATGTTTTAATTAAGCTTTTATTGTTTTTTCTTTGTCTTCCATTTCAACCACCTCCTTTCTGACTTTTTTTTACTTCTATCCATATCCTGTATTTATTCTCTGGGTTGTTTTCTATGTTTCTTCAATGCTTCTTTCAAAATTTCCTTTTGAGCCTATTCTCTCTCGGGCAACTTGTAATTTAGTCTCTATTTGTGATGTGATATGGTCTTTTTTCTTCTATTTCTTTCCGGAGTTTAATCAAGTCTCTTTTCATTTCTTTCTGTGGTTTTGTCTATTTCTGTTTTTAATATTTGCATTTATTATTCAAGATAAGTTTTCATACCCAAATGCTTGTTTGAGTATATTGCATCAGTTTGGAGTATTGCATTACAGTTTCTTATGCTTCTTAGTTACTTTGTTTGTTGTTCTTTTGTTTGAATAAATGAATTTTTATCAACTAAGGTAGATTGACTCTCATTTTCTAATTCAGTAACTTTACATAGATTTATTCACACAGAAAACAAAAGCAAAAATAGACAAATGGGAATACATCAAACTTAAAAGCTTATTCTGCGCAGCAAAAAAAAAAAAAATCAACAGAGTGAAAAGACAAACTGCATAATGGGAGAAAATATTTGCAAACTGCCTCTGACAAAGGGTTAATATCCAGACTATATTAGGAACTCAACAGCAACAACAACACAAAAATCTGATTTAAAATGATCAAAAAACCTGAATAGACATTCCTCAAAAGAAGATATACAAACAGTCAACAGATATATGAAAACATGCTCAACATCACTAATCGTCAGGGAAATGTAAATACAAAACACAATTAGATATCACCTCATTCCAGTCATAGTGGCTACTATCAAAAATCAAAAGATAAGTGTTGGCAAAGATGTGGAGAAAAAGGAAGCCTTACACCCTGCTGGTGGCCATGTAAATTAGTACAGCCATTATGGAAAACAGCATGAAGTTTCCTCAAATAATTAAAAATGGAACTACCATATTATCCAGTAATCCCATTACTGGGTATATATCCAAAGGAAATGAAATCAATATGTCAACAAGATATCTGCATTCCCATGTTTATTGGGGCATTCTTCACAATAGCCAAAATGTGGAATCAACCTAAATGTCCATCAACAGATGAATGGTTAAATGAAATGTGGTATATATACACAACAGAATACTATTCAGCCACACACACACACACACAAAAAAAATAAAATCCTGTCATGTACAGCAACATGGATGAACCTGGAGGACATTTTAAGTGAAATAAGCCAGGCACAGAAAGTCAAATATGCATCACCCATATGTGGAATCTAAAGAAGGTGATTTCATAGAAGTAGAGAGTAGAATGGTGATTAATAGAAGCCAGGGAGGGGAGGGAGAAGGGATAGATAGGGAGAGATTGGTCAATGGGTACAATGTCACAGTTAGATGGGAGAAATAAGTTTGAGTATTATAGCATAGCAGAGTAACTACAGTTAATAATATTGTATTGCATATTTCAAAACAGCTAGCAGAAAGGATTTTGAATGTTCTCACCACAAATAAATGACAAATGCATGAGGCAATAGTTAACCTAAATATTGATTGTACTTTTTACACAATGCATACATGTATCAAAACGTCACACAGTACCCCGTATATATGTACAATTATTATGTGTCAAAAACAAAATTTAAGAAAAAAACATATTTATTCAGTTATTTTCTATTCATTTTGTGAGTTTGAGGTGGGTTTCTAGATTTCTAATTCAATGTCACAATCTTCTACTAGTAAGCAATTTCTTGTTTCTTTAGTTGATGAATTTTAGTGTTTCTGTTTATCTATTCTCTTAATTTTTGAAAAATTGTATGTTGATAGAAAAGTTGCAGAGAGCTCCTATATATCCCCTAGCCAGTCTCAGCTTCCTTTAGTGTTAAACCTAAGAAACTGCCATTTGTATATCAGTATTAACCAAACTCTGGACTTCATTTGAATTTCCGTTCCAAGATCCAATCCAATATATCACATGGCATTTAGTTGTCATTTCACTCTTGGTCTATGACGGTTTCTCAGTATTCTCTAACTTTTCATGACCTAACAGTTTTGTGCAGTACTGGTAAGGTATCGTGTAGAAAGTCTCTCAGTATGAGTTTGTGTGATGTTTTTCTCATGCACTGTGAGACTGGACCATATTCGAGCTTGAAAAGAACTGAGACAATTTGGCAAGAACACCACAGAGGTAAAGTGTCCTTCTAATTACATCACATCGGGGATACAGAATACCCACATGACATCATGATCATGTTAACCTTGATTATTTGATTAAGATAGTGTTTGTCAGATTTTTCCACTGGAAAATATTAATTTCCTTTTTCATATATATCCTTTGGAAGCAAGTCCTACAATCTGGCTCACAGTTAAAAGAGGAGAGTGAGGGGCTGGGTGTGGTGGCTCACACCTGTAATCCCAGCAATTTGGGAGACCGAGGCAGGTGAATCACCTGAGGTCAGGAGTTTGAGACCCAGCCTGGCCAACTTTGTGAAACCCTGTCTCTACTAAAAATAAAAAAATTAGCTGGGCATGGTGGCAGACACCTGTAATCCCAGCTACTCAGGAGGCTGAGGTAGGAGAATCACTTGAACTCAGGAGACAGAGGGAGACTCCGTCTCAAAAAAGAGGAAAAAAAAAAAAGAGGAGAGGGACTAAGCTCTACCTCCTGGAGAGGGGAATGTCAACTTACATTATTTGGAATTCTCCTGTATGGAAAAGTTGTCTCTTCTACCCCAGTTATGTATTTATTTAGTCATTCATTTATAACAGATGAGAATGGACTCATCTACATTTATTTTTCACTTTGGCTTATAATTCAATATTACATTATTTATTTTGTTGCTCAAAATATTCCAACTTGGCCATTGGTAATTCTTTCAAGTTGACTGCTGTGTCCCTTTGACATACCTCCATTCTTTTATTTGGTATTGAAAGAGGAATTTTAGCCTTCTAACTTTTGTTCTTCTCTTTTGTCTTGAAGGACTCTAAATTTTCCCCTATTCTTATCCTTTACCACTCAATTATTACAGAGTGCCTTTCCCTTCCTTTTTGCCTACTTCACCCAGAACTAGGTGGGAATTGAACAATGAGATCACGTGGACACAGGAAGAGGAATATCACACTCTGGGGACTGTTGTGGGATGGGGGGAGGGGGGAGGGATAGCATCGGCAGATATACCTAATGCTAGATGATGAGTTAGTGGGTGCAGCGCACCAGCATGGCACATGTATACATATGTAACTAACCTGCACGATGTGCACATGTACCCTAAAACTTAAAGTATAATAAAAAATAAATAAATAAATAAATAAAAAAGAAAAAAAAAAAGACAGCCACTTCATATCATGTGTATTTTTTGACTCTTCCCTGTAGTCGATGCTCTCATCTAATGGGACAATTTTTTTATTCTTTTTATGCATCAAATAAACTTCTCTTTCCAGTGGTTATTTTGGGGCAATTTCAGGTCCCCTGCTAGTTCTACACTTCTTTCTTCCTCAGCTTTTCTTTGGACTGCTCTTACTTGCCTCAAACACTTACACCAGAAGCCTGAGTGATCACTTACTGGAATTTGGTGCTTTTTCATTTTTTATTAGCAGGTAATTTGAATTTCAGCATATTTTCCCTTTACTTACGCTGAAGGCATGATATTTGTAACATTTTATGTGTTCTAGTTGTTCTGCACTGTTATTTGGAGGATATGGAGATACAGATTTAAGCAGCTGCCATAAATTCTCATCTACTCCATGAGTGATGCTTGATGTTGTTGCCTCTATCAACTTAAAGAAGTTTTGTTTAATCTTAGAATTTTTATTTATAATAGGTATATATTTTTACCAAATACTTTCCACATTTAGTGAGATAATAAAATGACACAATCAATTGTCAGTTCTCCATTAATTCTTTAATGCAGTGATTACATTAGTGGGGTTTTTTTTAAAGTTGCCTCCTCTTCCATTACTGTAACAATCCTAGAGTTGATGATAATAAATTGATCTTTTAATTCATTGCAAATTACATTTGTAAATTCTTCATTTCAGATTTTTGTACCCATGTTCATAAATGAGATTGCCTACACCTATTTTGTGGGCCTGATATACTTGTCCAGTTCTGATATCAGAGAAGTTTTAGAATTCTGAAATGAGTATCATGCCACGTTTTCCTCTTCTACAACATGAGGGTTAACTTTCCCTTAAAGTACAGAAAAAATTTACTTGCAAAAATTCCTGGGTCTAGAAAAGATAAAGCATATTTTATTTTTTGCATGATGTTAGATTTACTGAGGTTTTCTACTTCTTTAATTTTAGTCATTTATATTTCAAAAAACATACTTTAATTTATCTAATGTTTGAATTTACTGGTAATATTTATACTCAGCCTTTTCTTTTTTAAAATTTGTCATATCTACAATTGTGTCCCCCCTGACACTTTTGTTTTTGTATCTTTCCTCTATTTTCTAGATAAACCTGACAGTTTATTTTGTTATATATTTTTTAAAGTTGTAGTTATTCATCTGCTCCCATATGTGTTCTATTTTGTTTTTATCTCTATTGTCATTCCTTCTAGTTTTTCTAATTTATTTTGTTCTCTTGTTAGTTTCTTATGCTGAGCACTCAGTTCAATTACTCTCCCTTTTTCTCATTTGTTAACGTGTGCATCTAAGTCTAGACTCTTTTCTCTGTGCACCACTTTGGCCATATCCCAAAGCACAGATTTTGAAATATAATGCTCAGTCCTCTTCATTTTTAAGTACTTCATCATTTTTGTTTTTATAATTTTATGAGTGAAGAATTATTTAAATGAGTGTTTTTCCAAAGATTTTTGGAGGTAGAAACTAACTGTGAGAATTTTTACTTGAATTGAATTACGCACAGTAAATGTGGCTTCTGAGATTTTCCCTTTTCTATGTTGATTTAGGTTTTCTTTGTGACCTAACACATGGTCTGCTTGAGGATGTTTTACAGAAGTGTATGTGTGTGTGTATATGTGTGTTTGTGTGTGTGTATATACTCAACTTACAATTGGCTTACATTCTGATAAATTCATTGTAAGTCAAAAGTAACATAAATCAAAACTGATTTACTTCCCTAATAAACTCATCATAAAGTCAAAAAGTGTTAAATCGAATCTTAAAAGCCCAGATGTTCCTCAACTTCTGATGAGGTTCCATCCTGATAAATCTATCAAAAAGTCAAAAAAAATCATCCGTCATGCAATTGTAAGTCCAGATGCTCCTCCACTTACAATGGGGTTATGTCTCAATAAGCCCATTGTAAATTCAAAAAATCGTAAGACAAATCATTTTATGTCAAGGACCATCTAAACACACACACACACATATACGTATGTTATCACCAAAACTATTTTCTTTTTATACATTCAACTAGATAACACTTCCCAGGCTCCTTTCCAGGCACATATGGCAAAACAATGAAGGAAAGAGTATGGTGTCTGTCTTAGTGCATTTTGGGATGCTATAGTAGAATACTTGAGACTGATAATTTAAAAAGAACATATATTTATTTCTTACACTTTTAGAGGCTGGGAAGTCCAGCATCAAGGGACTCACCTCTGGCAAGGGCTCTTGTGCTACATCATTCTAGGGCAGAGGGCAGAGGGCAGAGGGCAGAAGGGCAAGAGAAAGTGAGAGAGCAAGAGATGGGGGGTAAACTCACCCCTGTTATAACAAACCTATTCCCACTGTAACAGCATTATCGCATTTATTCATTCATGAGGGCAGAAGTATCATGGCCTAATCACCTCTTATTAGGCCCTACTTCCTAAAACTGTTTCACTGGGGATTCAGTTTCCAACACATGATTTTTGGTAGACACATTCAAACCATAGCAATGTCTACCTCAGGTTTTGGCCATAAAAATCTTCCACTTTTGATCCAATAGGCTCTTTTAAGGCTTGAGGTGATAAACACAGAAAGCTTGTAAGCCAGATGTTAAAGGGGGAAAGACTGTTGATATTGGTTGGATAATAACTGTATCCAACATAAGAAGAAAGATTGTTGATATTGGTTGGATAATAACTTTATGGATATGACACCAAAAGCACAGGCAACAAAAGCAAAAATAGACAAATGGGTTTATATCAGACTAAAAGCTTTTGCACAGCAAGGGAAACCATCAACAGAATGAAGAGGTAATCTGTAGAATGGGAGAAAATATTTGCAAACCATGTATCTGAGAATAGGTTAATATCCAAAATATATAAAAAAAAAACTCAAACAACTCAATCGCAAGAATTTAAATAACCTGATTTTATAAATGGGCAAAGGACTGGATAGACATTTATCAAAAAGAAGTCATACAAATGGCCAATAGGTAAATTTTTTAAATGCTCCACATCACTAATCATGAGGAAAATGAGAATCAAAACCACAGTGAGATGTCACCTCATCCACACTGTATTGGGTATTATTTTAAAAGATGAAATACAGTAAGTGTTGGTGAGGATGAGAAGAAAGGGGAACACTTGTACACTGCTGATGGCATTATAAATTGGTACAGTCATTTTGGAAAACAGTATAAAGTTTCTTCAAAAAACTAAAAACAGAATTACCATATGATTCAGCAATCCCACTTCTAGGTATATATACCCCAGAGGAACTGAAATCAGTATGTATAAGAGGTATCTGTCCTTTCATGTTTATTGCAGCATTATTCATAATACAAAGATATAAACAACCTAAATTTCTGTGGACAGATGAATAGACAAAGAAAATGAAAGATTATTCATTCTTAAAGAAGGAGGAAACCCTGTAATTTGCAGCAAAATGGATGAGCCTGGAGGACATTACGCTAAGTGAAATGAGCCAGAAACAGAAAAACAAACTCTGCATGATCTCACCTATATGTGAAATCTAAAATAGCTGCACTCATAGAAGCAGGGTAAAATGGTGGTTGCCATATGTTGGTGTGGGGGAAATGGGAAGATGGTCAGAAGTACAAAGTTCCAATTGTGCGAGAGGAATAGCTCTGGAGATCTAACAACAACAACAACTCACCTAATGTAGCAAAAAGAATGCTAACCACGTTTGAAGAAAAAATTTGAAATCTCGATGTAGGGAAAATTTCTCTTTTAAGGAAAATTTCCAAGCCTGGGGTGCAGTATTAAGCAGATAGTACTACAGTTGAAAAGAAAAGTCTAAAATAAAAAGAAAGTATAAGAAAAAGTGAGAGATGAGAGTTGCCAGATACACTACAGAAGATTGCAATATTCTTGACAAATAAGCCCAGACATAGGAAGCTGAGTGAAGTTGACTACTAATGTCCTTCAGAATTGGGGTTGTATGTGAAAACCCTACAAACTGGATCCTTCAGATACACTTGAATCAAATATGAATACAGTATTCCTGAGACACAGCCCTACCTCTTTTTATACATTGTACTCAAAGGTCACAGCTGAGAAGTCTCAGCAGACAATTTGGGCAACATTGGTCTAATTTTAATCAGGGTGCAAAAACTCTCATTTCAAGTTGTGTATTTTTTTTCTCTCTTTGATAAAATACCTTCTATATTGTTTTCTCTATCACAACACCTACGTAGCCTATGACACACGGGTGCATAGTGGGGGTAAATGTTGCTCCATGATTCTTTAAATATTTCCAACATTACTTCCACAATTACTTTAGCAACTTTTTCTAAGAACATGGGTAAATCACTTAGATTATAGAGATACTAAGTTTTAACACTGAAAGTACCAATAGACATGTTCAAGACCTGAGAAGGCAAAAAAAAAAAAATTTGTCATTGTTAACTGTGATTGATTGCTCCTGACTGCTTGGAGTTCTGCTTTGTGAAGGACTCTAAGGTCATTTCTATGGCAAGAGTGGTACAATTCATTAGTGATGCCTGCTAAGGAAAATGGTAGCTTTCATTCTGCATGTTCACCATCCCTTATCTAGGATAATGCCTCCTTTTACAGATACAGGAACTGAGTCTTAGAAAACAAGTAACTGGCTCAAAGGCCAGTAGCTGTTTAGTGTCAAAGCCAAAACAACCTAGGTCTCCTGTATTAGTGCTCATTTCATTGCATAATACTTGGGCTGAGATTTTTGGTTGTTATCAATTTTCCTATAATATTAACTCAAATTTTTGGTTGGGCATGGTGGCTCATGCCTGTAATCCCAGGGCTTTGAGAGGCCAAGGCATGAGGATTGCTTGAGGTCAGGAGTTCAAGACCAGCCTGGCCAACATGGTGAAACCCATCTCTACTAAAAATATAAAAATTAGCCAGGCCTGGTGGTGGGTGCCATTAATCCCAGCTACTCAGGAGGCTGAGGAAGGAGAATAGCTTGAACCCAGGAGGCGGAGGTTGCAATGAGCTGAGATCATACCACTGCACTCCAGCCTGAGTGACAGAGCAAGATTTCATCTCAAAAAAAAAAATTAACCCAATTTTTGGACTTTAAAAAAATAGCTGAAGAGACAGTAATGGTAAAACCTTCAAAATCCGATATAAACAAAAATCCCTGAAGACAAAGCTACTTATTTTAAAAGACCATTCTAAAAAATGTTAACCTAAAATGTGGTAATATTTATTTCCCCACAAACCAGTATATATTAGTTGTCTGTGGCTGTATAACCAATCAACACAAAACATACTGGATGAAAAAATAATAATAATCATTTATTAATGTTTCTCTGCGTTAGAACTTTGGGAGTGCCTTGGCTGGGCAGTACAGCTGAGTCTTCTATGAGGTTGCAATCAAACAGTGTTAAAGCCGGGGTCATCCGAACAGAGAAAACTTGAATTTCTGGGGGCTGGAATGGCTGGGCAACTAAAGCACCTTCTCTATGTGGTCCCTCCATGTGTTCCCTCCAGCCCAATGGCTTCAGGGTAGCCAAACTTACTACATGTCAGCTCAGGGCTCTCTCAAGGGGGATGTCTTAAGAGAAAGAGAGCCTGATGGAAGTTGTACTGCCTTTAAGGAGCCAGCATCAGGATAATGTAACTTCCACTATAATCTATTGTTCAAGGCAGTTACAAAGTGCATGCAGATCCTAATTCTCAATGAAAGAGTGTCGATGTCACATTGTAAGATGACAACATGGAATGGTATATATAATACAATCTGCCATGCAGGAGTAGGAAGAGTCCAACAACTAGCATTGCAGGAAAGAGTTCAAAAGCAACCAGGTCATAACATCCTGAGAATTGGGCTAAGATTATTAATTACCCCAATTATGGTTTCAAATGCAGGGAATTCAGTTAAATTTGAACTTCAGATAAACAATGAATAATGTTCAATACAACTATGTCCCATGCAATATTTGTGACATACTTAACCCCCAAAATTATTTATTATTTGAAATTCAAATTTAGCTAGGCATTCTGAATTTTTATTTGCTAAATTTGGGAACCCTATGCCAGACTGACTCAGATGGACAAGGAATCATATTTCTACATGGTGTTCATATTGGAAATGAGACCATCTTACTGCTAGTATCATCATTTCCAAGTTTGCCTGGATAGAGTAACCAAAATTGTCTTATTCGAAGTTGGTTCCATCACTGGAGTGGAACATGAACATCCATGTTCCAAGGAGGGTGTGAATTTGGGATCATTGTCATTTTAGCTCTC
The DNA here is from genome assembly GCF_029289425.2 of Pan paniscus. Taxonomy (NCBI): domain Eukaryota; kingdom Metazoa; phylum Chordata; class Mammalia; order Primates; family Hominidae; genus Pan; species Pan paniscus. The sequence continues at coordinate 110,238,021 of NC_073253.2, forward strand.
CTCTCTTAGTTTCCCAGAGTTTTCTCTTTCAATCTTTCAGTTGTGCATAAGCTGATCTCCTGGCACTGGTTTCGTTTCCTGACAGGCAACATTAATTCATTTTCACATTCACACTAAAATCACTTCCCTCTCTGTCTAACGACAACAATAATGGTGAAAGCCCACTTGGAAAACAGCTTGATGGAACAGCTGCTTCAGACTCATTAGGAATCTCACACTTTCTGTAATTTAGGGGAAAGGATGCCCACAACCACAAGCACATTGCAGTTCAGGTATCAAGCAGACACTGTACTTCTTTTTCTGGTTCATTTTTTTACACATACAATTAATATGTAAACTATTCACTCAATTATTATAGAATCATAAGTGACTTGCTAAAATTTTCACCACTAATTTCCAGGATATTCAACCGGATTGTCTTGCAATGGCTGTCCCCTTATTCCATAAGTTTCAAAGCTGTCTCACATTCCCAAAGTCAGTTAAATACTGGCTTAAATCTTCCCTTTTATGTGGCATCATTAGTTGTTGTATAACCCATTCTGGGTCCCCAAATTAAGATCTGAGACTTAAGACATTCATTAACAAACTAAGAACATATTTATCGCTATGTTCTTCCTCTGCTACAGACAAGTACAAGTTTTGATGACTCACCTGAATTCAAGTTACCATGGGAACTATCACAGTGATGCTACCATATGTAGAAAGTGTCCTTGGTTGCAACATAATATTAGGGCCCTCCATCTATTTCATGGGTAGATCCAGCTTTTCTCTTTCATTGCTACAATAAAGTACGTAGTAGACACTGTTGGTACCAACACAACATCCATTGTCTTCTCTTTCCTTAATAACAGAACCTCAATTTTTCACAACTATCTACCCACTTCCACCACGTGCCTCAGGGAACAGTTCAAGGCTCAGAGAACAAACACTGAGACCAGCTGTGAGGTATCCTGATGCATACCAAACTCATCTACAGGTTAGTCTAAGTCAACCAAAGAATGGTATTTCCCTGGCCACTGTTATTGGTCCAAGCATAGGCAGGTAGACATGGAAAGGCAAGTAGGTAGCCACAGTTATAATAAAGGTCACCCTGAAGTAATGTCAGAACTACTCTTGGAATTAAGCCAACATGAACCCCAGCAAAATGGTGAGGCAGAAAGAACCTGGGTCATTGATGGCATCACTGAAGCACTGTGACACCATCTGCTTTGACCCACAACTGAAGCAAAATAGAAGATAAATTTCTTTATTTATTAATCACTTTGAGTCAGGATTTTCTGATTCTAGCAGTCAAAAGCTTCTTCAGCAACACTAGATATAGAATGTCATGTGATGTAACACAGTGTCAGCCAACAAATTGTCTGATTCTGTGCTGACATTTGCCTAAATTACAAACATGTACCTGCCACTACTGTACTTTTGGGATCTTGCCCTACAAGTATCAGAGATCCTAAGCAAAATTTGAAGTATCAGAGATCCCAAGCAAAAACACAGAATTTACTGGCTAATGTCCCTGAGAAATACAAAGATTAAATATAACTTCCATTAAATTCATAGTTTCTAATGGTATTATCAGGACTTCATCTCTCTTCCCATTTCTCTCCATTCCATTTTTCACCAGTGGGCCTCATTATCAGTAAGACCTTACCCATAGCAGATCAATGACCTCCAGCAGATCCAATTTTATGTTTTAATGTCAGATATAAAGACCCCTCATTTTCTATCAGCATATATATAAATCCCTAAAGAGGGATCTGATTAGCTCATTGGTCATGTTCCTCCTCTAAGTAACAGTGGTGCTATAGATTAAATTGTGTCCCCATAAAATTCATATATCAAACTCCTAACTATATTTGAAGAGAGGGCCTGTGAGGAGTTGATAAAAGCTAAATGAGGTCATAGGATGTGACCCTAACCCCTATGGCCCCATCTTATAAGGCTGGCGCCCTTATAAGAATAAAGAAACACCAGAGTAAGTAAGCCCTTAAAATCACCCCCTACTATCCTCTAGCTCCTTCTTAGCTTCCCCAGAAACTTCAGAAGTCACATGTTCTGCATGGTATAGCTACAAAATGGAAGCAGGTTGGGTCCCTACTTCCTGCTTGGACAAAGCTTCTCATTTCCTACCAGACTGGAATGTAAGCAAGAAAATGCCTTAATTTAACCAACTAAGATTTTAGTATTTGTTTATCACAGTACTGCCAGCCTAGCTTAAATAATATACCAAGATGTATTACTGTACTATTATACTAGACATTAGTAATGTATAAGTTGGGAAATTAAAGTATTCTAAAATCCTTTCTTTGTTCAGGAAAACAGTGGCTATTTTGATTACCATTTGAAAAACTAATAGAATATGAATATAATTTGAACAACTAGAAAGAAATGGAAAAAATAAAGAAAATTGAAATATTCACAATTATTTAAGGTGAAATATAATTCTATTTGTGAATGGCTTTAAAATCCTTAGGTAAAGAGAGAGAAAGAAGCATTAAATAAAGTACACCAGTAAAAGCATTAATAACATAAGGGTTTATTATAATACTATTCTCTTTTTTGTATGCATTTGAAAATTTTTGAATAAAAACTTTAAAAAACCAAGATAGCCTAAAAGGAGGTAAAGCAAAAAAACAATAATCAACCACAAGAAATAGAAAGAAGAAAATCAAATGACAGAAATAAATCCCATTCAATAATCCAAATAAGTGTAACTATACCAATTATACTAAATAAAAGACTTCCAGATTAAGAAAAACAAAACCAAATGAAACAAAACACATATGCTTCTTGTAAGAGAGACAATAAGATAAAATAAAATGATATAGTAATGTTGAGAGTAATGAGACAGAAAATCTGAGGAAATTGATTCTAAAGCTTAAAGTGTTATTAAATGTATCCCTTAACTGCCTATTTAATACCCATTTTCCCTTTCTTCCTTTATACTAGAACTCGATTGTGTTGTTACCCATTTATTACGGGATTAGGGGAAGATTACTTCCTCCCCAATTCAGGGATGAACGTTGACAGTCATTGGGACTTTTGCTTGCCAGTGATTCACTGATAAGAGGACACATCACCCCTTTCTGGCCAATAAGAAGTAAACAGAAGCTGCTGGAGGCCTGCTGGGAAAAATTTTATCAGGCTTGCAAGGTTATATATAGATAGATTGATCACATATAGAAAAATAATACAGATAAAATATATTTTATATTGATATATTATCCTAGTAATTAGTAAAAGTTGATTACCTTGCATATTTTATTTAAATCTTATTTATTATTCCATTAACTTTAGGCAGTACATCTTTATCTTCACTTTGAAGATGAAGACATTCATACCCCTTTCCTACCTTTCTTCACCCACAACACACTCTAAACCTCTGTTAGCTGCATTTGTACTTTTGTATCATCAAACTTTTCAACTGTTACACTTTTTAAACTACAGCACAAAACCAACTCTTAATACTTGGCTCATAGATATTCTCTAAAAGTCAGCTTCTAAAAGGTAGGAACCCAACCCAACTCTACAATAATATAGGGATAGGTGAGATAAGAGCATAAGAGGGGAAAATGCTAAAATCATGGGTCTGGGTACTAAAACCACCTCTATCTCTAACAATGTGGTCCTGGATAAGTTACTTCTGTGGCCCCATTTCATCATCTATAAAATGAAGGACTTGGCCTAGGCTGCTTCTCTAGAATCTTTCAGCAACACAAAGCAAAACTAAAATATAGGGTAGAATTATCTGATTTAACTGCCAAGAAGGAAAGTACACCCAGAGCTTAGAAAATAATTTTAAGCTAAAGTAAGGAGAATGTCAACAGTGACCTTTATCCATACCACTGGAGTTCAATGTGTTTCTGCTCTAGTGGTATGCAGAGATGGCATATTTATTCAATTCTTTCAGTTAGAAAGATTAAAATGCAAATGTATGTAAATTATGCACATTATAAATGAGAACAAGAAAGAAAAATAAAACTCTGATTACTGGTTGGCTGGAGGAACATTAACAGAATCCTGAAATGAAACCCAAAAATCCATGCTCGGAGAACCACAGCCAAGATAAATCCCCACTCTCGCCCCTTCATTTCTTAAGTCACCACCTGGCTTCTCTACCATCAGTCAGTGCTCAATGCTCCTGGCTGCATTTACATTACATGTGTGTAGGAGGTACAGAGTCTCAATCCACAAAACTCAATTGTGACAAAATTCAACTTTATTTTCTATATATGATATATTACCTTACTTTCTATCTCAAACTTTCTACTCCATCTTTTGGCAAAACTTAAGTCAGACAGTTTTGGGTCAATGCAATCAAGTCAAAATTTTATTCTCTCAACCCTTACCAGGGGTTGCAACTGAGATCCGAAGGATGGAAGACTGTAATACTTAGTATCAAAACATGGAAAATGGCCTTCTGTCATGATCTCATAGGTCTACGCTGACATCAGTGTCCTGATTCCCTCCAGTCACCTTTCCCCATTGGCATCTGCAGAGCCATGCACATCCCACCTAGTCCCTATTCAGTCACAGTCTCCATGCTGGCCATGCTGCTGCTTCCCTCATCCCAATGAGTGACTTTTCCAAGTCCTAGACTTCCTTCAATTATCTCTCTGGCTGTCTCAACAGGTACATGAAAATCGTTGGATGTTCTGCCCTGCCAATCTCAGTCATAAGAAACCTAGGGGCTGTCTCAAGCCCTCTTTTTCTAGATACTGCATGTCGGCATCTCTATTCTGCTTTTGCCATACAGTGAGGGGTGCTAGAAACTCTATGACTTGCTGGCTTCCCTAATCCTCACTTGGCATGAAACGCAAGTCTCCCCTGCCTTTGGATCATATATTCTCTCACTCCTCTACTCCTCACCAGGACAAAGATCCCTTCTCAGAGGTACTCATTGCTAAATCCCATGCTCTTTATTCCCTTCTGCATTGCTGTCTTCCTTTCAGCTTATAAGATCTTTATCTAGCTTAGGAAGCTAAGGGAAACAAAACCACAGAGGCTCTGCTTCTGGCAATAGCAAACCAATTACTGTCAGACCAACCCAACCACAGGTAACCACATAAGCTATGAACAAAATATGAAAAATCACCATCAGAAAGCATCAAAGAATAACCAAAAGCAAGAGAAACTAGAGGGGAATCAACACAGCGAAAGGTAACAATACTAGAAGTTAAGCCTTCTCATCTAAGGGCATGCCACAATTAAGATGGCTAAAATATGTACATAAACCTGCAGACTCACTCGCTAGAAGAACTGGAGGAAAGAGGTAGGGGCTAGCACAGCAGCTGGAAAGTTAAGAGGGAATCCCACAAAGGAAGGAGCTCAAACTTCTGCATATAAACTCTGTCCAAATCTCTATCTCACCTTTCAATTCTGCTTGCTTGGGTAAGATTCCAGGCAGCTCAGCTAAGACTAAAAGAACCGGTCAGACATTTCAGCTGCTGCCATAGGAGAAACAGAATTTTGAGTTTTAATCCAGCCTAGTTAACTGCCTACTAAAACAAAAATCAATAATCTTCAGAGGACAGTTGTAGAATAGTCAGAATCTGTATGTTGTATCATTCACAATGTCCAGAATGAAATCTAGAACTACCAGACAAATGAAGAGACCTTAATCGAGAGTGTAGGCAATCAATGCAGACTAAACTAAGATAATCCAGAAGCTAGAATTATCAGATAAGATCTTAAATCAACCACTGAGATGGTTAGGGTGGAAACTGACTGTTAAGAAGTATAAGACGGCTGAGCACCGTGGCTCATGCCTGTAATCCTACCAATTTGGGAGGTGGAGGCAGGTGGATTGCTTGAGCCCAGGAGTTTGAGACCAGCCTGGACAACATGGCAAAACCCTGTCTCTACAAAAAATACAAAAATTAACCAGGTATGCACATCTACAGTCCCAGCTATTTGGGGGGCTAAGGCAGGATCACTTAAACCCAGAACGCCGAAGGTGCAGTGAGCTGATATCATGCCACTGTACTGCAGCCTGAGGGACAAAGAGAGATCCTGCCTCAAAAAAAAAAAAAAAAAAAGAAGTATAAGAGAACTTTCTAGGTGATGGTAATATCCTAAACCTAAGTTACTATAAAAAAGGTAAACAAAATTGAACTCTAGTTAATTATATGCAAGTTTTTAAGTGTTTGGGAGTGAAATGCAATCATGTTGTCAACTTTGAAATCCATCATAAAATAAGATAGATAAATTGATAGATGTGGATTAAATAAATATAGCAATATGTTAATTGTAGAATCTAGAGAATTGATATACAATTCTATCAACATTTTTGCATATTTAAAATTTTATAATAAAATATTAGGGATAAAACTCTTCATCCTGTCTAGGAAGGTGAGAAAAATCACTTTACTTCAAAATCCATTCCTTAGACCAAAGCAATACTTCTAAAAGACCCCCCTAGCTCTTATGCCCCTCAAAAAATTAGAATTACAGTCTACTTTAGAATCTTTCATTTCTCTTTAAATTCCTACCTTAAGATATCTTCCTTGAAAAAGTGGATGGGTTTGGGTGCAAGAAAATGTGGAGGGGACTACTGTGCAATCAGCTGGGAGAACACAGATACTCCTCAACCTACAATGGGATTACATCCAATAAACCCACTGTAAATTAAAAATATCCTAAGTTAGAAAAGTACTTTGGACTTACACATATTTTCAATTTAAGTTAAGTCATAACTTAAATTGAAGTTACGTTAAGTCATAAACTAAGGAGTACACTTAATGCGCATTGCTTCCACACCATTGTAAAGTCAAAATATCACAGGTTGAATTATCATTAAGTCAGGAATACCTATACAGTAAATATCACACATAATTATCCAAAAATACATGCAGCAGGCATTTAGAATCAATACTGTATTTGACATTTATATTCTCATAAAAGTCTTCTAAATATAATTCTGTCTTCCATTTAGCACCATCAGTCCTGAAGGTGGGCCAGAGGGAAATCTGACAGTAATTTAGTGGCCTATCTAGCACACTTTGCAACAGCTAAATTGAAGGTCAGAATACAGCAAAATAAAAAAAGAACTCTGATCAGAAATTAGTTCATTTAAGTTCTAAATTCAGTAATATCACCAACTTATTATAGAACTGGGTGAGTCATTAGATTTTTATACATGGAATGTCTTCTGGGAAATCCATGCCAACATTATCAATTGCAGGTGAAATTTGAAAGTAAGGCCAGAGAAGTTAACACACAATCTAACACCACACAGCTTGCTTGACCTCCTGTGACTCCAGTTTCCTCATTTATCTATCTGTTCATTCATTAAGTTAACACTTGTTGAATTCCAACAATTGCAATTCATCAAGAATAAGACAATATCAGTACTTTGGATGAATTCACAATCTAGTGAGGGAGACAGAATTGTAAACAGATAATGACAATACAATTAAATCATTCACCCAATAGATGAACAAATGGCTACTGTGGAAGATTTTGGCACTTTCCCTACTGAAGCCTGAATTCCTATCCACCCTGATGCTTTTCCTTTTGAAAAAACACAGATAGGATTATTAGACTGCTCATTAGCTATTATTCTCTAAGCAAAGTCACTAAAATTGCAGTAAATTTTCTCAGAAAATGGCTCATGCATATTCAACAAAGGGACAGAACAGTATTATCAAAATATCCTTTACCTGAAGTCTTTGTTTAGGAATCCATGCATACTTTTTCTATTTATATCAAAGTATTAAATAGAAAACGTCCCCCTCAACATCCAAGACCATGTAATGGCATGGTGATTGGAGAGACCCATGGATCCACATTTCTGCCATGAAGAAAATAATTTAAGAAGTCAGAAACCCACTCTACCCCCACTGTGAAAGAGTAGCCCAGTTAGCCCTGCAGAGTTTCACCATTCAGCAAGGCTCTCCTTCTCTAAGGCAGCCACATAGTTCTAGGGCCCAGGATAGTTCAGGCAGTGGACAATACTTTGATATTACTTGGCATAGGTTCCCATTGCTTAGAATTTCTGACTCATTGAAATGAGAAGATTTAAGGTATAGTCTATCACAGAGAAGAGAGACAACCTCAGTATTCTGCAGACCAGAAAACAGTGGCACAGAAGCAGTGTGATGCTCTCTCTTCAGAAGGCATAAGGAGAGAGCAAGTGAGAGGTCCACTAGGCTGGAAGTAAAGCAGTGAAGGAGAGGCTGTCAGCTAAGCTTCAGCAGTTCTGGGAGGGGGGCAGTGTGAGAATGCTATGAACAGAAGTCACAGGTCACCCAGAGTAGAAAACTATAGGACTGCTAGCAGAAACATTAGGAAACTGTGCCATATTGGATATGCAGAGCCCAGAAATTAAACCCAAATCAAGCCCATTTTGTAGTCAGAGAAACAAGTACCTCCTAGGCCACCTTCAAGGAGCAAAAAAGAATAGATAAATCAAGTAACTACCTCTGATTATTGATACTCACCCCCCCAAAAAAATAGGGGCCTTCCCTAGTACGATAAAAAACAAACGGCAGGGAGCAGCTAAAGGAGCTTCAGAAAGGAGGTATTGGTAGAAACAAACAGTACATTTGCATAGCAGTGAGAGGTGACAACGTGCTAGCAGCGAGAGGTGACAACGTGCTAGCAGCCTTTGCTCACTCTCAGTGCCTCCTTGGCCTTGGTGTCTGCTCTGGCCATGCTCAAGGAGCCCTTCAGACCACCGCTGCGCTGTGGGGGCCCCTCTCTGGGGCTGGCCGAGGCTGGAGCCAGCTCCCTTTGCTCAGGGGGAGGTGTGGAGGGAAAGGCATGGACGGGAGCTGGGGTTGTGTGGGCCAGCTCGGGTTCCAGGTGAGTGCGGACTCAGCAAGCCCCAGACTCAGCGCCGCCAGCCAGAGCCTGCTGGGCTTGATCGGGGGACGAGCTCTCTCTGGGCTGCTGGAGTGCCCAGGCTAGGTGCTGCAAAGTCCCTCCATGAGTACCAGTGAGAGGTGAAGCTGGCTGGGCTTCTGGGATGGGTGGGGACTTGGAGAACTTTTGTGTCTAGCTAAAGGATTGTAAATGCACCAATCAGCACTCTGTGTCTAGCTAAAGGTTTGTAAACGCACCAATCAGTACTCTGTCAAAACGGACCAATCAGCTCTCTGTAAAATGGACCAATCAGCTCTTTGTAAAATGGACCAATCAGCTGGATATGAGTGGGGCCAGATAAGGGAATAAAAGCAGGCCACCCGAGGTAGCAGCAGCAACCCGCTTGGGTCCCCTTCCATGCTGTGGAAGCTTTGTTCTTTCACTCTTCACAATAAATCTTGCTGCTGCTCACTCTTTGGGTCTGTGCCAGCTTTATGAGCTGTAACACTCACTGCAAAGGTCTGCAGCTTCACTCCTGAAGTCAGTGAGACCACGAACCCACCAGAAGGAAGAAACTCCAGACACATCTGAAGGAACACACTCCGGATACACCACCTTTAAGAAATGTAACACTCACCGCAAGTGTCCGCGGCTTCATTGTTGAAGTCAGTGAGACCAAGAACCCACCAGTTCTGGACACAGTAGGGGGAAGGCAAAGGAAACAGAGAAAATAACTGGGGTGAGCAAGCAGTATAGAACAAAAGAGAGAAGATATCCCCTGCGGAATTAAGGACTCAATACTAACTGCTTTAGAAAAATGCCATATTTAAAAGGTACCAAGGCAGAAAAGATGGGAAGGGAGAAGAGTGGGGAAGCCAAAAAAAGGGAAACCCTAAAAGATAAGCTCAACATGTTAAGTACAGAAGACTACAGAGAGGATCCTAGGAAATAGTCTAGAACCAGGGGGGAAAATGAAAGAAAGGAAAAGAAAGAAATCCTGGGTGAAAGGAACAGAGACAGGTGAAGAAAGTCCTGGCCAGGCACAGTGGCTCACAGGCCTGTAATCCCAGCACTTTGGGAGGCCGAGGCGGGTGGATCACTTGAGATTGGGAGTTTGATACCAGACTGACCAACATGGAGAAACCCCGTCTCTACTAAAAATATAAAATTAGCAGGGCGTGGTGGCGCATGACTGTAATCCCAGCTACTGGGGAGACTGAGGTAGGAGAATCGCTTGAACCTGGGAGGTGGAGGTTGCAGTGAGCCAAGATGGTGCCATTGCACTCCAGCTTGGGCAACAAGAGCGAAACTCCATTTCAAAAAAAAAAAAAAAAGTCCCAAAATTCATAACTGGAGAAATGAGAAAATCGTCACGTGCTGATGGATATGAAAACTTGGGGATGTAGGGAGAGTTGCAAATGTATAGTATTTAAATACTCATTTGCAGTAAGTCTGTGAAAATTTAAAAAAATTATGGAAGTGAACAGGCTACCAAGAATATATGTATATTGTTATACCAACATAAATTATTGTTTTATGATATTTTACAACAATAATATAAATAAAACAGATCCATTATCCATAAAGTAATAGTTACCAAAAAGTAACTACAATGCAGAAACTTAAGAACAGCCTTTGTTGGCCTTCCAGCACTTAGCACTAAAGTGAGGCCATTGAGTTAGGGCTAGGCATGAGCTCATCTAGGAATTGAGTAATTGAATGGCCCAGGGATAGAGGGCCCACCTATAGATGAGCAGCTGAAATTCACCTCTCATCCCCAGTAGAGTAGCTGTTCAACTCAAGGATAACTCATGTTCTCCATGCCTCTTCTATTTCAATACTTCATCTAGGTTCCCAGGCACCCATGACACTAAATGCCAGACATCAATGATTTGCTCCCAAAATATGTTCTTTTTTCCTTTAGGTAATAGCTCCCCCAAAGTTTAGATTGGCATATAGCTAATCAGCTCAAGTGTATATTTCTCAGCCTCCCTTAAGGCTATATGTGGTATGTAAGTTAGTTTTGACTAATAGGATGAAAGAGAAAGTGGTATTTGCAACATATAGGTTATCCCCTCCACATTACTCCCCTTCCCACTAGCCAGAACATGGCTGTGATAGCAGAACCCATGCATCCATCTTAGACAACATTTCAGCCCCTAATATTGTAAAGCCACCATATTGGTCTTGTACTGCTTATGTTCAGACTGTTACATGAGAAAAAGTAAGCTTTTATCTTCTTTAAGCCACTATTATTTCGGCCTTTCTTAACAGCCATACTAAAATGATAACCAAAATAAACAGTAGCTCTTGTGTAATAGCTATTAATTTTTCAATCCACACACTCAAATGTACAAGGAATGTAAAATAATTTTTCATTTTTTTATTATTTTTCATAGCTTCATCTCTATTTCAAGCTCCCATCCAACTTGGGAGTGAAAAAAATCATCTAAGTAAGGTTTTCTCAGCCAATCAGGACTTCCTTCACTAATTTAGGATTTTCTCCTCTCCCTGGTCCTGAGAGTTTATACAGTGTCAAGGTATCAGGGAGAGTTGTAAATCTGGTCATCATAAAGCTATGGTGGCATCTCCCAAGTTGTAAGTTGTTTAGGTATCTGGATTCCTCTGGTCCTCAGGTCTGCAGGAAATTTGTTGACAGGTCCACTCCTCCTAACCATGAGCTCCTCCTGGTGTACTGGCTTTTTCTCAGCTATGTCCACAACACTGGCAGCTACACAGGAAAATGACACCTTGCTGTTCCCTGTACTCCATCCAGAATACCTCATTCAGACTTGTGCCTCAGGCCTCTCTGCCCCGGCATCCCATGTGGCTGTCCAATTCTTGTTTTCCCATGTTCTAATAGTACAGAAGGTTTGCACCATCCCAGGGCAATGAAAAAAAGAAGTAGAGCATAGCCCCTTCTATTCTTGAATCCACAAACTTCTCTGGTGACTTTCATCACCCCCTCCACCCACACTTAACATTTTAAATTAAAAAGCCAAAAATATGTTAACTGCTGTGACAATTCACTGAGGATAATGGAATACTATTATCTATATCTGGCAAAATGATACCCTTTCAGATTTTCAACAATACAGTTCACCAACCACCATTCAGTGGGATTAAATATATATTTATGCCTAGTCAGGCCTTCCTTCTAGACACCTAATATTGCAAATTATTCAATTATGTGTACATGTTGACATAGCCCCTATCAAACAGTACACTCTGGCTCTCCAAATGACCACGTAAATATCCTTAGATCCATGACAGTCATGCTTGGTTATGTGTATTTGTTGGGGGTAAAAAGAGGAAATTTCCATTTATATTTTCATGACTTCATCATAAAGTTCATCTTCTTTTCTACATGGATTAAGATCATAACTGTGATGTATTAGATGATACTAAAGAAAAAAGAAATAGAGCCAATCCATACTTTGACCCCTCATTATGAGTGATATTTTCTTCTACTCTGCCTTGGCATCCCGACATAGTTATACCCTGAGCTATGCAATCACCAGTATCTGTTCTGCTTCTCAAATCCCAGTTCCAAACCTAACGTTCTGCAACTACAACCTCTTATTCTTTCAGAAGGCTTTCTTAAGAACGCTTACTGACAAACTTTCTGACCTCTTCATGACCTCAAACCACTTTCTTATTAACCGTTAGCTAATTATCAGTTAGCTTTCCCTTTGTTCTCTTCCATCATTGATTCTATGGCCCATCATTACAATCACTCCCTTGCTAAAATCCTCAACTCCCTGACTGCTCTCTTTCACCCTTGCCTGGGGAAAAACTCCAGTCCTCTATGAGTTCTACCCCCTATCTTCTTGGTGCCTTTACCTGAGCATCCAAACATTGCCAGAGAAAGTTACCAACTAAACATATTTATTCATTCAGTCAATAAACATTTCTGGAGCATCTACTATTTATCAGGCCCCATTCAGCTACCATGAAGACTGGTAAAAGAGACAGAAAAGACCCCTACTCTCTGGAGCCTATATTCCAAAGTGCAGGTCTCACTTGAAATTTGTGAACACATATGTGCACTCAAGAAAGGCCAGTGATTCTGTGATATTTTTCTTATAGGGCTGTTTTCTCACTACATGATTTGATCATTTTATATCTTCTGCTTTCTTTCAAATCTCTCATGCTCCCTCCTCTATCCATATCTTCCCCCTATGGTCTTGCCTCATTCTTCTTTGACAAAAAATAAACTAACAAGCTGCATGCCTCCTCATATATCTAATTTTGTCTTTCTTCCCTTTATAAAGTTTTCCTGCTTTTCTCACAAAACCAATCCCTTCACCTATGCTCTGGATCTAATTCTCTCTTGCCTTCTCAAGGGCTTTGCTTCTTCAGTTGTCTCTTTTCTAGAGGGACATCCTCACCATATGCAAATATGCTCTCCTAAGGCCCATCTTTTGAAAGCCCTCCTTTTACCTTGACCTCATCTTAGTGAGACTTCTCAAAAGAGTTGCCTACATATACTATGTCAACTTACTTATATCCGTTCACTCTTATACCTAGTCTAATATGAGTCTGATACAGCATTACCATCCAACCCCATCACTCCACTGGAATGGCTCTTATGATCACCAACAGTCTCCATGGTGCCAAAATTAATACTCTCTCTGCTTTCAACTTACTCTACCGCTTGCCGGCATTCAGTCAGATTGATAATTCTGCCTAAATACATTTTATCTTTTTGTGTCTATACTCCTTGAGATCTCTTCTTGTCTTGCTGGTTATTCCTTCTCTATCTCCTTTGCTACTCTTTACCTGAGTCCTAAAGTATGCTATTTCTCTAACGTTCTCTTCTCCAAAATTTCCTAGGTGATCTTCTCCTTTAATCTGGCTTTAAACACTATAATATATGTAATTCAGCAACTCTCAAATTTATATTTCAGCTCAGCCATCTCCTTTGAGCTCTAGACTCACAAATTCAACTGCCCACTTGGCGTTTGATCCCTCAGCAAGTTCTGCCAATCCTAATAAATAGATGGACACGTAGGTTGATTGATTCAGTCTACTTTTCTCCATCTCCACCACCTCCATCCCAAGGCCAAGTCACCTGAACCACTGCTACAATCTCCTCCCATCTCCATGCTGCCATTCTTAACTCCTCTCATCTAGTCTCCAGAGGCCAGAGCAATATCATGTTTTTTTTCTGCTTAAATAAAATCTAAACTCCCTATCATAGCTTCAGGGCCCTTCATAATCTGGCTTGTCCCTTCTCCAACCTCCTCACCAGATGTTCTCTGTCCACAGTAGAATTTCTTCCATTCTACAAGGTTCTTTTGCATACCAGGGCTTTTGCACATCCTGTTCCTTCCTTCTGGAATGGCCTCCTCCTCCTCTCTTAGCTACTTTATTCCATTCTTTCTTAAGTATTCTTGTCCTCCACTCCAGGGCTATTATTTCCTATTTTAAACTCCCAGTGCTTTCTTTTATAATACTTATCATAGTGTGCAATTATTATTCTTTTTTTTTGAGACCAAGTCTCACTCTGTCACCCAGGCTGGAGTGCAGTGGTGCAATCTTGGCTCATTGCAACCTCTGCCTCCTTGGTTCAAGTGATTCTCCTGCCTCAGCCCCTTGAGTAACTGGAATTACAGGTGCCCGCCACCACACCCAGCTTATTTTTGCATTTTTAATAGAGATGGGGTTTCACTACGTTGGTCAGGTTGGTCTCAAGCTCCTGACCTCAGGTGATCCACCTGCCTCGGCCTCCCAAAGTACTGGGATTACAGGCATGAGCCACTGCACCCAGTTGCAATTATTTTCAATAATTTGGTTGTTTTCTTTACAGATTTTGCCCATATTTCCCATTCAGATGCTAATGCCATGCTAGCAGAGGCATATCTGTTTTGTTCCTCATAGTATTTCCAAAATATATCCCAGTACCTAACACCAACTCATAATTAAACATTTTCAGAATGAATAAAAAAGTGAATGAGTGGATAAAGTATAGGAGTCATAAGGTTCTATGTGCCATCTCCATAGCTATTAAAAGTTCTTATACTGCTACAACTTAATGACTTATGAATCCTAGCTGTTGTTCTGTGTTCCTTTGCATGTAAGAGATTTTTACACAGTCATTGACATGAGCAACTTTCTAGGTTTTTAATTTTTATTGTGCCTAGAGCATCACTGCTAAAATCCCCAATTAATATTTTGTTATAAGGAAATGATTTAGAACACTCAAAGTTCACTCTCAAGTTTCCAAGGTGAAATTTCCAACTATATAAGACTCATACACATCTCAGTGTGAAAGAAATTGGTATACCTTACTGGCGTGTACAATAAAAGCAACCATTTACTGAACTCTTGCTATGAGTCCAGCACTCAACTAATCCTTCACAAGTGTAGCATATTTAGACTTCACAACAACCCAATAAGAGGGACCCAATAACTCTCTTTTTTAAAAGATGAGAAAACCAAGGCTTCAAGACTTGGCTAGTATGACCAAGTTTACCAACTGATAAGTGGTAAAAGCCATACGTTTAATCATTCTGCTAGTCTTCCACTACAGACCTGCAGAGACACAGTAGAGAGAAAGGTAGGGATAGAGTTCAATTTCAATTCAGATGATAGCAAATAATACAGAAAGAATAGAAGAACCCCAAACTCCACCTTATATCTTGCAATTATCCTTATCCTGTCTATTAACAAAAGTGGGTTTTCTACAGGCCCATTGGGCTGTATTTTTATTTTTTGAAATTCACCTTAGTGATTGTTTGGCAAACCTCATAGCTCTCTTTGCACCAAAGACCCTAGGGAATTCTAATGTGGGTATTTTTAGGTCTTTACGTCACTCTTTTCTTCTCAAGAAGGCTTGAAAATTATAGGCTAGTGATGACTGTATTCCTGTAGCCAGAAATGTGTTCACTGGGTCATTTTCAAGAAAAAAAAAAAAAACCATGGTGAACATGTGGGACCAAGAAGTAGGAAGCAGATTCACTCCCTATAAACTGTTTCTCTCAGCCCCAAACTGTGTTATTTGCCAGAGCTCCCTCACTTTTCCATTATATTTGCATCAGAGCAGGCAGGCTAAGAGTTAAGTCAAACAATCAGGAATGACATAGACTTTGCTCCAGATCCTCAAACACAGAAGGGATGTCCTGACTACTACAAACGGTAAGTTAAACATAGATACAGAGGGGAGGTGGCCAGATTTAATTGTTGATTTCTTGCTTATTTTATTTACAAGTATTAATAGCAATAGTTAACGTTTATTGAGTGATTTTACCTGAGTGTACTTTCTCAAGTCTTTTGCATGAATTAGTTCATTTAATCGTCACAGCTATCTGATAAGGTACTATTATTATCACCATTTTACTAATATGGAAACTGATATTCAAAGTGTGTAAATCATTTGCCCAAAGTTACTCAACCAGAAATTCATGACAGCAGAATTCTGCCTGTGGGAGTGTAACTCCAGAGTTTGAATTTTTAACCCCTGCACACACTTGCCACTCACAGATGTACAGATGCTCAACTTACAATAGATTATGTCCCAATAAGCCCACTTTATGTGGAAAATATCATAAGTCTAGATGCATTTAATACCCCTAACCCCTACCCTTGTGATGAAGTGGCTGCCTAGGAGCTGCAGTTCATTGCTGCTGCCCAGCATTGAGAGAGAGTATCATACAGCATATCACTAGCCCAGGAAAAGATCAAACTTAGAAACTTGAAATACAGTTTCTACTCAGTGTATATCTCTTTCACACCACTGTAAAACTGAAAAATTGTTAAGCCAAACCATTATAAGTGAGGGACCATCTATATAATCAAGTGTCTACAAATATTAATGTACATGCCCTTAATTCCAATCACTGAGTCATTTTGAAAAGGCATTCTGAGTTCAGTTATGAAATTATAGACATTTGGAGTTAGAAAAGCTCCTAAAGAGGCATGTGGAAGATGGGGAAGCTTATCCTGTTTACTTCAGAAAAGTAAACTGAGATTAGCAGATAACGAAGATAGGGAAATAGATTTTTACCTAGTTAAAGGAAGACTGCTCTAGCAAACGTCACAGTGGTTTTGCAGGCCAGGCCTGGAAAGGGTACCTATCACTTCTGCTTTCATTCCATTGGAAAGGGCTTTGTTGCGTGACCAAACCTGCCTGCAAGGGAGGCTGAGCAACACAGCAAGACTCACTTACTTTGGAAGAGAAAGAAGGCAGGTTTGTGCATAGACTGTTTCCTTTCAGCTCTGTAGCATTTCCCCTTACTTGTGGCTATATTCCAAGGTCATTGGGTGTCTCGGAGTACAGATGACCACACAAACAAAGAACTAAGGATTCTCAGAGAAGAGAATCTGAATATAATGCAAGCTTTTATGGATGCTGTGAAGGAGGAGATGATGAGTAACTACTGGGATGCCAGACAGATGTTTCAGAGACTCCAGAGCGAGAAGTAGCACATCATTGCAGATATAATCCCTTAAAGAAAGAATAACCAACTTCCAAACTCAATGCTTGATACCCCAAAACCCCTAAACCTTAAGTTGTGCTTACATTTGTACTTTTCCTAAGTTCTTAACCAAAAATAGAGAAGACAATGGGTTAAAAATCTATTTCAGCTACTTGCCAGTGAAAAATAGCATCGTGCAGCCAGCCGATGGTTATTTTTGGAAAATCCACTCTCCTCTAAAGATAAAAACCAAATCAGATGGTTTTTCCTCTTGATCAGTTTTAACGTGCAGAAGTCTGGGAGGTGTGTCACAGTAATAGACTCTAATTTAGGACTGCATTAAAAATTCACAATTTAATAAGAAGTAGGGTTTGTCTCAGAAAGATTTGTACATTCTTTATCAAAGTGGTCAATCTACCCTCTTCACTGCTCCTCAGAGACCAAAACCCTGACACGCAAGGGCTTTTTCTCTTGTTTCTCACTATTTATTTTCTCTTTCTCTCAGAATTATTAGAAGAGCATCAGGGCAGTCATACTTTTTCTGACCATAAACAAAATGAATAATAACACCCTCCATTTTCCTAGGATGTTCCACACAACCAAGGACATGTCTTTTCCTTCACTGCATCTACAGCAGGGACTTCTTGTCTTCATCACTTATTCAGTCCTGTCTGATGAGAATGTCTCTTTGCAGGAAAAGAGCCTCAAGTCTGAAAGAAGAGCCTAAGTCAGGGCAGTGGTCAACTATTAAAAAAATTATGCTTCCTCCACAAAATGGAAAATTATTTGAAAAAATCATACTTTCAAAGAATTATTGACATTAAAAATAACCATTAATAGGGGCATTTATAAAATTTCCAGTCATAAAAATACTGAACTTTTGCTTTCTAATTTAAGGTGGAAAATGATAAATTTAGCATTCCTTCATCAGTCATGGAGAACACTCATAAAGAGTCCTCAGTTTAAACATACCATGCTTTTGACTGTCCTTCCAAAGAAAGCAAGGCTGTGTTCCTGAAGCAGTTTCCTAGCACCCAATGGTTACTTGTTCTGTGAAAGTGGGAATCCACTATGTTCCTGCTCATTTTTTGTCAATATAATTGTAACATAATGGGGAAAACACACAACTCATATATAGTGCTAACCAAGTAGATTGATGATTTCACACAAGAAGAATTATACCTGGCTTTATCAATAGCATTTTTACTCTATCCTTTATTTGCCTATATTTTCACATGACCAAGTTCTAACCATAAGTTTTGCTCATGTGAAAATCTGGGAAAAATTGAAGGAAGGATCAAAACTATATTTGAAATATAAAGAATAAGAGCTCTAGTATTGCAGTTGTTTCTTAGTATCCATTGGGGATTGGCTCCAGGACCTCTTGTGGACACTAAAATCCATGGATGCTCAAGTCCCTGATATAAAATGGTATAGTATTTGCATAAAATCTATGCACATCTCCCTGTTAATTTTGGATTCTCTCTAGATTACTTGTAATACCAAATAAAATGTAAATGTTATGCAAATAGTTGTTATACTGTATTGTTTAGGGAATAATACAATGCAACAAGAAAAAAGTCTGTACATGTTAAGTACAGATGCAATTTTTAAATATATTTTTGATGTGAGGTTGGTTGACTCCATGGATGTGAAGCCCACAAATACAGAGGGCCAAGTTTATTCTAAAATGTCCATGAACTATTATGCCAAGAGTTTTATGTATACCACCATACTTGATTCACACCAACCCCTATTTTAGAAATGAGAAAGTCAAGTCACAAGTTCAGATATATTTTCCAAGGTCCTACATTTAGTAAACGGTGATGCTGGGATTTGAGCAAAGGGGCACTGACTCTAACACCCAAGCTGTTAACTCTGCAGTTCACTGCTTCATAATATCAGCGAAAGAAGGAAAAAGAGCACACTGGGGAAAGCAATTGTCTTGTCTTCTCACAGGTCTATCCTCTCAAGAAAATAAAAGAAACTGGGGAATAAGCAAATCTAATTTTTACTTTGTAATTCTAGGTCACTATACCCAAAGACCACTCAAAATCTATTCATTGTCTGAAAAGCCTGGCTACCTTTATAAATTATACCTCAAAAAGAAAAATACTGATAGCTAATAAATGAACAGTTTAGCATGTAAAAATAAATTCAAAATAGTGTAATTTTGTAAGTTTTCACAGCACAGAAATGACTGCCTCTCTAGTCCTACCTTTATTGCAAAACAGGAAATGAGAAAACAAAATAGAAAATCAAGGCTATAAACTCCAACTCATTCCAACTGAAATAGTGCTTTAAAAAGAAAGTGGCAAAATAGGCCACAAACTCCAACTGGAAATAGCAAGTCTACTGCATTCTTGGAAAACATTCCCATTTTCAATGAAAAAACAAATTAACCATAAAATAAATATCAGCCCAATGGTTCAAACTTAGGAAGAAAGAAAAATGGGCCAATGATCAATCAGCTCAAAATACATGTAATCCAAACTTCTATAACAAATGGAACAAACATGAGAATGATGCTGAAGAGCTGCAGGGCTGGGGCCCAGCACGATCCACCACACAGAGGGAGAAGATGCACAGACCATGAAAGTAGACAGTGCAGGAGTCAAGAACAAGGAAAATAATCTGATAAAGCTGGCCCGTTTCTTCTGATTTCACTGGATTTGTTCAGAAAACATGATTTTTTGAGATGCGGCACTGAATCAATCCGAAAGCCCTTAGAGATGAGTGTACTCTAAAGAGGTAAAGTTCACATCTCCCCATGGGAATAGGAGAAGTCAGGACAGAGGAAGACTGCCTCCTAGCCAGAAAGGTGGGTTGGGAGAAGAATCTGTGATGAATATTACCTAACATTCAGAGGTCTATGGGAGTATGATGGTAAGGGTGAAAGGTGGAGATGGTGTGTGCTAGATTCTCACCATCGTTCTGCACTGCAAGCCTGAAGGCATGAAAATCATCCATCACAGTGCAATAGGTAGCCACTAACAGCCATGTCCTCCTCTCCTGGGGCCAGAGGTTCTTCTAGAAAAAGGAGACATTAGCCAGGCAACAAAATGTTTGGTTGAAAAAACAAAGCAAGGGCTCTTTCCACATCTGGACAGGCTGCTTCAGCTGTTTGCTAACTAAAGCCCTTTATAACAAAAATAAATGGAATAGGAGTTTGTTCCTTTTCCATTGGAACCTGAAAAGATGGAAGCAGCCACTCTGGAACCTCAAAATACTCTTTTGGAGACTGAGGTGCCCTCTTTCCTTGCCACCTTCACTCAAGCACTCAGTCCTTCCTCAGACCTTGTTAGAATGCTTACTTTGTGCTACTATGCCAGGGACCTGGAGATGTCAAATAGCCACAGTTCATCCTGAAAAAAAAAATGTAAATCTGTTGGGAGTGCTAAGTCATCATCCAAATAGATACCCTATAACTCAAGATAAAATGTGCCAAATGTTTATGTAAAGGAGAAGGAAAGAATCATGACTTTTCAAGGAGAGCTCCAGTCCTTGGGGAGAAGAGCCTGATCCAGTTTCTGAAAGAAGAAGCATCTGAGCTGCATCTGGAAGGAGGAAGACAATTTCTACAAACAGAGACAGTTTAAACAAAGGGTCAAGATAAGAAAAATTAAGGAATGGTTAGAGAATTGGAAGTGGTTTGCTTTGCCATAGGGTGATATAGCAGAAAGTGGTATATAAAGCTGGAAAGGTGAAATGGAGCACAAAAGTAGAGCTCCTAGAAATCAGTCCAAGAGAATTTGATGAGTAGACACTGAATGTTTTTAACTGCAGAACTGATACCACCAGAGCTCTGTATCATAAGAAAGACGTGTTTGGTTCCTTGGAGGGGTGAAGAATGCAAGTGAGAATCCTAATGCACCTGCTTGAGACAGTAAGAGCTGGACCTAAGAAACAGTAACAGTAATAAAGGGAGATGGCACTGGAAATAGAGAAGGAAGAATCTACTAGACTAGATGACTCTCGTGGACTGATTACACTAATAACCTCAATTCTTTACCCCTCCTTATGTCCACATATTTGCCAGATGAAATTGCAATCACTCCCACTGAAAAGGTGGGGTCTGTTTACCCACCTCTTGAATATGAACTCGCCAACAGAAGGAAGCAGAAGAGAGTTTGCCAGGCTTCAAGGAGCGCTGCACATTTCTACTCAGGCTCTGCACCTTTGCCTTTGTCATGAAAACATACCTGGCTAGCATGCTGGAGCCAAGTCACCCATCATCTCGGTCAGCACAGCCTCAGGTGGGTAAGTGAGCCCAGCCAAAATCAGCAGAGCTACCCAGCCAGCCCATCTGACTCAGACTCAGGAGCAATAATAAAAAAGTGGTTGGTGCCACTAAGGTTTTGTGACTGTTGTGCATTTTATTGTGGCAATGGATAACTGACACTATAACTATTAAGAGAAAAGGAAGGAGGACATAGCTGGAGGACACTGACAGATAAAGAGGGCAGTTGAGTCCTGAAGGTACATGTGGAGTCAGAGGGTTTGTGCCCAGGACAGGAATGGTAACCAAGAGTGATGTAAGACCCAAAATCCCACTACTGAAACAGCGTCCTTTTAGACTGTCGACAAATAGGCTGAAGAGGTAAGTTCAAATATATTAACCTGGGGGTGGCAAACTATATCCTGTTGGCCAAATGCAGCCTGCCACCTGTTCCTATAAAGTTTTGTTGGAACACAGCCATGTTCATTGGAAAGTGCCCACTTTAGCACTGCAATGTAGTTGTGTAGTTATGACAGAGACTGTGTGGCCCATAAGCCCTAAAACTCTTACTATATGGTCCTATACAAAAAAAAAAATTGCTAACTTGATATAAACAATTAAATTATTTTAACCTAATATTTTCCTTAATGTTTATCAGAAAATGTTTTCTATAAGAGAGACCACATTTTGCTTTAAATCATGCCCTTTTCTCTCTCTACTGTAGTGTTTACAGTGTAAGGATATCCTCGTGGCATTAAAAATTGGTGTGTTTCAAGGGGGTGATTAATAAATAACTGAAAGGATAAAAAGGTGATCCAACCATAATCCCAACAGAGTTAGTCTTCTTCTCACTTATCTCTCTTTCTCTCTGCTTCACTACTTTGGTGGCCATGTTGTTGAGTGTTGAGAAGAGCTAGTCTCACATCAGGCGAAGATAAGGTGAGAAAGTTTCAATGTAACTTTGAAAAAGAAGAAAGGAATAGAAAAGAATTTGATGCATTAATTATAGTATGGGATAAAATGCATCATAATAAATATTTATTTGAATTAAAAGTGAATATTGATAGTATGTACCAAGTGTTTTATTAACTGACTTCTGATTTAAAAAAAAAAAAAAAGCTTCGATGTCCATTTGGATTTTGTAATTATAAAAGAGTGTGTTCCAGATGGGGAGCTGGGGTTACGAGGCTTCCAAGTGACACAGATCTCTGCGTAAAGATTTATGCTGGTTATGCTGCTTCAGGGGACATACACAAGAATTTCTGGAAAGTAAAGCCACAATGGTCTGAGGTTTAAAAGAGGCTAAACGTCCTCCACTCATAAGAAGCAGAGCGGTACAGATTTCGAGTCAAACTCCAACTCTGTACCCACCAGCTATGTGAGCCTTCAGTACCTTTGCACCTCAGTGTCCCCATTAAACACTGGAATGATAACACCTTTGGCCAACTTACCTTGTGGGGCATTTGTAAGAATCAAATTAGATAGCATATAAAATGTACATTATAAGAAATAAAGTGTTTTTTATGTTGATATCTATATATAAATGTATAAGCATATAATATCAGGAATTACCTATGCATAGTAAAAACCTGAATACTGGAAGACTTTTATGGCATGGGCTTTTAATAAATAGAAGATTTCCTTCAGCACATTCCAACAGAAGGGAAAATGTACAAAATAATCTGAACCCTTAATAAGCTAGATTTCTAAAGCTCGTGACTAATTCATATGCAAATCATTGAAAACATCTGCTAGTTGTTTCAACTAAGTTTATGTTGATCACATTTCTAATTGTGGTTTCTTGGTGGGCCAGATGACTCATACAAGTACATCAATAAACTGACCTCTATAGGAAGTAATTTGGAAATTATTTGGGAACTATTCTGTGATTGATGTCTCCAAAAGTTTCAAATTAGCCTTTAGAAATCTCCTGAGGTATTGATTGCTTTGTAATGTCATCTAAAACAGAGAATAGTGTTTGTTTATTCAAGAGTCTCTGGTTGTGACTGAGTAAAAATGATACCCAGGGCAGGTTTTTAAGCTCTTTGGTGAAAAGGATTCCTGGTATAGGGTTATATTAATGGATATATGTAGAACAACCCAGCCTTATAAAGCCAACCTTATGAAAAGTGCAGAGAATCAGGATGTCCTTGTGCAGCCATTAACTAGGAATGCAACGAGAAATTCACCATCTCTCTGGTCTCCATTTTCTTATCTATGAAATGGAACACCTGGATCCAGTTCTATCCCTAGACCTGGACAAAAGAGACCTTGTCTTGGGCCCCATTCTGTGTCTCCTTAGCACAACTTCCCTTCCTTCCCCTCCAGCAGGTTAGAGAGACCACAGAGTCAAGGAAATCTGCCTACCTGAAGCTTTTATCCTTTCTAATCATGCTCTGGACCCCTGGGATCCTCAAATTCCCTGTACAAATGGCCACACTCCTACTTCCAGGGCCAGTGTAGACCTCTTCCCTGTGTCCATCCCCTCAAAAAGAGTCTACATCCCATTATGTCCACCCTAGGTCTGAAGGGTGACCAAAGGACAGCTTTTGGCAGAGAGTATAGATGGGTTTGCATATGGAGGTTTGTAAATCTACATGTGTACCTGAAGGCCCCATGCAGTGCAGGACTAAGGGATGAGAAGGGGTAGGAGGGACTGCAGCCAGCCTCTCCCATGCCATCACATTCTGGTGTTAAACTTTAAGCAGTCAGAAAATTCCAGATTCAAATCTGACCCTTCAAGTTGGTATGAAGTTGGTCTTGTCATAGTAGGTGGACAGAACACCTTATTTACAATTTGTCTGCCTGATTTATTACTTCTAAATATTAAGACAATTGGTACGTGGGCCTCCACTTATATTCTTGCCGTAGGCCCCAGAAATTTAGCAGTGTGCCTGCTCAAGGCCATGCCTCTCTAATGTCCCTTCCAGCTCCAGGTTATTTCAGATAAAATAAAAATTCTCTAGGACTAGAAGTTTCTCTGTTTAAGTCTTCAATTTGTTCAAATGTTTCCTTGAACAAATTGCTTAACTTTTTTCTAAACATCACTTTCTCCATGTGTAAAAAGAAAAAAATACCTTGCAAGGTAATCATGAGGTTGAGGTGACATAATTTATTGAAAATTCTGACACGTAGTAAGTCCTCAATATATGCTTGCTCCTTGCAATGGATGAAAATGAGACTTAAGGAATAAAATGATTCAGCAGTCACAGGCCTTGGTAATTATCCAAATGAGTTGAAAACTTACGTTCATACAAAAACCTGCACACGGATGTTTATGGCAGCTTTGATCATAATTGCCAAAACTTGAAAGCAACCAAGACGTCCTTTGGGAGATGAGTAGACAAATAAGAATGAGCTTTCAAGTCATCAAAAGACAAGGAGGAAACTCAAATGCATATACCTAATTGCAAGAAGCCAATCTGGCTACATACTTATGATTCCAGACATATGATATTTTGGAAAAGGCAAAACCAAGATGACAATATAAAGATCAGTAGTTGCCAGGGGTTGGGGGAGGGAAGGATGGATAGATAAAGCACAGAAGATTTTTAGGGCAGTGAAACTATTCTATATGATACTACAGTTGACTCTTGAACAACATGGATTTGGACTGTATGGGTCCTCTTATCTGCAGATATTTTTCAGTAAATATAGTCAGCCCTTGTTTAAGCAGGTTCCACACTTGCAACGGATATGGTTTGGTTCTGTGTCCCCACCCAAATATGACCTTGAATTGTAATAATCCCCACGTATCAAGCGTGGGACCAGGTGGAGGTAATTGAATCATGGGGGTGGTTTCCTCCACGCTGTTCTTGTGATAGTGGGTGAGTTCTCATGAGGTCTGATGGTTTTATAAGCATCTGGCAGTTCCCCTGCTGGCACTCATTCTCTCTCCTGCCACCCTGTGAAGAGGTGCCTCCCATATGATTGTAAGTTTCCTGAGGCCTCCCCAGCTATGTGGAACTGAGTCAATTAAACCTCTTTTCTTTATAAATTACCCAGTCTTGGGTATTTCTTCATAGCAGCATGAGAACACACTAACACAGCAACCAAACAAGAATCAAAAATACTGTTGGTGGGATGCAAAACCCACAAGAGCAGACTTTTTGTATTTGAAGGTTCTGCACAGCTGACTGTGGGACTTGAGTATGCCTGGATCCTGGTATCCATGAGCAGTCCTAGAACCAATTCCCCAAGGACACTGAGGGAGACTGTACAATGACATGTCATCACACATTTGTCAAAACCCATAGAATGTGCAACAAGAGGGAACCTAATCTAAACTATGGACTTTGAGTGATGATGGTGTGTCACTGGAGGTCAGCAAATGTCCCACTCTGGTGGGGGAGTTGATAATGGAGAGTCTGTGCATGTGTGGGGAAAGGGGCATATAGGAGCTTTCTGTACTGTCTGCTCAGTTTCGCTGTGAACCTAAAACTGCTCTAAAAAAAAGTCTTTTTCTAAAAAAAAGAGAGGTGAAGAAAGTAAATCCTATCATAATGCATACATGCTGGCCCTCATTTCTCCCTCAACAACAATGAGCTTCTGCTAACAGAGGAATTATTCCAAGGATCAATAATAACACTCTTATCTGAAATGAGGAACTTGAGCTCATCAAAAAAAGAAAGTTGTTCAAATTATGAGGCAGATGTTCTTTCCCAGCTGTGTGCAAATAATCTCACCAGCAGTGTCAGACATGGAGTTCCAGAAATACAAAGATGCTAAAACAGCAGTAACTCAGAGCAGAGTTTACAGCAAGGAATTTAACCCTTAGAGGAGAGGGAAGACTGTGCCCTTGCTGGTTATAGAGGCATTTATCAGTTTTGAACTTGAGCTAGTAGGGTCAATATTTTTTCCAATAACTCTAGTGAGGAGTGTTTGCATACTATCTAAAATAATACGTGGTTTTATTTTTTAAAGTAATCATTATAGAGAATGCATTAGTTAGTCAGGGCTAATGAAATTGTGCTCGTGCCAGAATCTCAGTGCCCTTCAGGAACTGAAGTGACTAATCCTCTGTGGAGAGCAGGCTGAACGTAGAGAAAATCCAATTAGGCCGGGCATGGTGGCTCACGCCTGTAATCCCTGCACTTTGGAAGGCCAACGTTGGTGGACTACCTGAGGTCAGGAGTTTGAGACCAACCTGGCCAACATGATGAAATCCCATCTCTATTAAAAATACAAAAAATTAGCTGGGCGTGGTGACGGGCACCTGTAATCCCAGGTACTCAGGAGGCCTGAAGCAGGAGAATCACTTGAACCTGGGAAGCAGAGGTCACGTGAGCTGTGATAGCACCACTGCACTCCAGCCTGAGCAACAAGAGCGAAACTCAGTCAAAAAAAAAAAAAAGAAGGAAAGAAAGAAGAAAAGAGAAAACAGAATTTACCAGCCATTTCAGAGCTTTTTTCTGAGGAGAGGGTACTATGGAGTTTTCTGCCCTTCAAGTCCTTCAAAACCCTGACATTCAAGGAGAACCCAATTTTCTCCAGATCTATTGCTTAGGATGGTAAGAAAAGAAATAATGTAACTACTGTGCAAAGCACCCAGTGACCTGGTACGTTCCTGTGACTAAGGGAATGTCATATGAGTCCTAAACAAGCAGGCATAGAAAGGAGGCCATAACCTCCTTTCTTTTTTTGACTTCAGACTAAATGAAGACAGAATAAACAGGAGCTCAAAAAAGCCAACAAACACACACCCAAGCATCTCAGATACAGATAAAAATTCAATTAAAGCAATACAGTGCTTCAAGGATGACCCAGGAAATCAACCTAAAATAAGGTGCTCACTTTCATTGGCAAAACTTCTCAGCCTTCCTGTAAAAAACAGTCATTGTGGCCAGATGCAGTGGCTCATGCCTGTAATCCCAGCACTTTGGGAGGGCAAGGTGGGCGGATCACATGAAGTCAGGAGTTTGAGACCAGCCTGACCAACATGGTGAAACCCTGTCTCTATTAAAATACAAAAAATTAGCCAGGCGTGGTGTTGCACCCCTGTAATCCCAGCTACTCAGGAGGTTGAGGCTGGAGAATCACTTGAACCTGAAAGGCGGAGGTTGCAGTGAGCTGAGATCATGCCACTGCACTCCAGCCTGGACAACAGGGTCAGATATCATTGCTTTAATGCTGCATCACTGAGCTGATCTAGTAGGGGTGCTTTTAAGGCTCTGAAGAAAGAAATGAAATTTTTGGCTGCTTAGAATGAGATTATTCCTCATGGGGAATAGGCCCTACATGTTAACACAGGATCTATAATAAACCATGTAAAAACCATATGTTAGCCTCCCTTCCCACTCAGCACTGGTCAAGCTTTTATTAATTGCC
Organism: Pan paniscus; assembly: GCF_029289425.2. Taxonomy (NCBI): domain Eukaryota; kingdom Metazoa; phylum Chordata; class Mammalia; order Primates; family Hominidae; genus Pan; species Pan paniscus. Next base: position 110,265,789 of record NC_073253.2, read on the forward strand.
CATTTTCTGGCTCAGCAACTGAAGTGTAATACCAAAAATTTGGATGGGGTCCAGGAAAAAAAACAATGAAAATGATTAGAAAATATTTCCCATGAGAAAATTATAAAGAAATGGGGCTTATTTAACCTAGAAAAGAAAAAGCTCAAGAGAAACTTAATAATTTTCTTTAAATAGACAAAGGGCTAATGTAAGAGTGACATGAACATGATTATTTTTACTGATAGTTTAAAAGATTATAACCAGCAGAAAAAAAAATAAGTTAGATATTAGGAGAACTTGCTAAGATCTTTGATCCATTAAAAATTATGGAAGATCAGGAAAAATATTTTAATAGGTATTTAAGAAATGAACCCTCTAGTGATACCCTACAGCTTAGGGGGAAGATACATGAGATGAGTTTCTAGGAGTTCAGTTTCTAAAATATTAAAATGATTTTAGGACAAATAGCTCAGTAATACCTCAGGTATATCTTCAATATCAGTCTGCTAATGAACCACTCATGTCCATAGGAATACCAAGGATTAAAAAAAGGTTCACCTCTTGCATAAATAGTGCAAATTAGAGTCAAGTAAATAAACAACACAAGTTTAGGCAAAGCAATTAAAAGTACTATCACTGTGGTGATTTATTAGTGATATCCCAAAAATGACACTCAAACGTGATTTTTAAAATTCATCACTAGTCCTTAGCCAAGCTAAACCTCTACTTCAATCACATCCACTAGCTCTTTCCAACAGCTCAGAACATTTAAGAACCTTTAAAGTCAAAGATTTCTGCCTGACTTATTCTAGGTAAGATTTCCCCTTGTCTTTGCTACCCCATCTAACCTGAGCTCATGCCTACTGACTCACTCCTTTCCATCTTCATCCCTCATCACAGTGGAAATGCAAGAAAACAAATGCAAAAATCCTAAAAGCAGCTAAAGAGAAAAGACAGATTACCCACGAAGAAATGACAATTAGACTGAGTAAGACTTCTGCACAGCAACAACAGAAGGTATGGGCCAGTAGAAGAATATTCCAAAGCTATCGATCTATAATTGACTCAGCTAATTATAAAGGCATTTTTTAAATAAAATAAAATTGAACAAGTCTATCACCAATAGAACCTCACTAACATTTATCAACAATATGTTTTAAAAACATAATTGAACCTAGAAAAACCACAATGCAATAAGGAACTAAAAGTAAGCTGCTTCTCACCTAGCTAGTGGATTACACCAGGAGCATCTGTAAACTACCTGCACAAGGAAAGACCCTGCCTAAGATTGGACTCAACAAGAGAAAAGTATAGGAGGGAGAAGAAGAGAGAGACTCAGCCTGGAGTCCTAGAGTAAGCCATTTCCCTTGGCATTTTTAGCCATATGAGGCAAAAAATTATATATAAATATATATATATATTTTAAAACCAAAAGGAGAGAATGTGAAACAAAAATTATATGTAAACTATGACAGAGTGATTTATAAAATGAAACATACAGGATAAAAATTGAAAAGAAATATAAATATAAAAATAATTTTGTTTGAGTCATGAATTAAAAAGTTTTTTTGTTGCTTGAGGACAATTGGAAAAGAAGAAAGGCAAAAGGAAGGGGAAGAGCAAGAGGAGGAGAAACAATCTAATAAAAATGTCCAAAATGAAAGAATGTAAATGTATAGTGGTGGTAAGGAAAAGAGAAGAATAGGCTGGGCATGGTCGCTCACGCCTATAATCCCAGCTCTTTCGGAGACTGAGGTGGGCAGATGACCTGAGGTCAGGAGTTCAAGACCAGCCTCACCAACATGGTAAAATCCCATCTCTACTAAAAATAAAAAAATTAGCCGGGCATGGTGGCATGCCTATAATCTCAGCTACTCAGGAGGCTGAGGCAGGAGAATTACTTGAACCCGGGAGGCAGAAGCTGCAGTGAGCTGAGATTGCACGATTGCACTCCAGCATGGGCGACAGAGCAAGACTCTGTCTTCCAAAAAAAAAAAAAAGAGAAGAATAAAAGACAGCTCCAGCTTCTGGCTCCAGCAACAGAGGTGTTACATTAGTAGAGATGATGAGAACTAAAGGAGAAGTAGGTTTTGAAACCAAAAGTCAAAAGTTAAGATTTAAAAATGTAAAATCTTTCTGACTGGAAAAGTGAAATAAATGGAAATATAAGTCTATCTAAAGAAAGGCAAGAACTGAAGCTGGGGCTAGGTGTGGTGGCTCATGCCTCTAATTCCAGCATTTTGGGAGGCCGAGGTGGGTGGATCATTTGAGGTCAGGAGTTTGAGACCAGCCTGGCCAACATGGTGAAACCCTGCCTCTACTAAAAATACAAAAATTATCTGGGCGTGGTGGCAGGCACCTGTAGTCCCAGCTACCCAGGAGGTTGAGGCAGGAGAATCGTTTGAACCCAGGAGGTGGAGAGTGCAGTGAGCCAAGATCATGCCACTACCCTGCAGCCTGGGGAACAGAGTCGGACTGACAAAAAAAAGACAGAAAGGAAGGAAGGAAGGAAAGAAGGAAGGAAGGAAGGAAGGAAGGAAGGAACGAAGGAAGGAAGGAAGGAAGGAAACTGAAGCTGGAAAATTGAGAGTATTGTCAGTATTTGGAGTCACTAGAAGGAGAGGGTTACAAAGGGATGGTTTTGGGATGATTCAAGTGCATTACATTTATTGTGCACTTTATTTCTATTATTATTACATTGTAATATATAATGAAGTAATTACACAACTCACCAAAATGTAGAATCAGTGGGAGCCCTGAGCCTGTTGCCCTGCAACTAGACAGCCCCATCTGGGGGTGATGGGAGACAGTGACAGATCATCAGGCATTAGATTCTCATAAACAGTATGCAACCTAGATCCCTCACATGTGCAGTTTACAATAGGGTTCATGCTCCTATGAGAATCTAATGCTGCTGCTGATTTGACAGGAGGCAGAGCTCAGGTGGTAATGTGAGCAATGGGGAGCAGCTGTAAATACAGATGAAGCTTTGCTCACCTGCCCACCACTCACCTCCTGCTATCTGGCCTGGTTCCTAGCAGGCCACAGACCAGTATTGGTCCATGGCCCAGAGGTTAGAGACCCCTAGGTTAAACCAAGTGGGCCTAAAGCTGCTACAGTCCATTTCTAGAAGTCAAGTCTACAGGCTTTGGACAGTGGTTTTTCTTAATTCTCAGAGGCCCTGCTTACTTTTTTCTAAGTTTTAAGTATTCTTGAAAGGGCTAGGCTTCCACATATTACTTATGAACCCTTTATCTCCATTCAGATACAGACTCTAGTTGCTGATCCAAGTCTAGCAGCTCACATCATTTTGTGGTGTTGTCTCTTTCTGGGAGATACCAGAAAATGATGCCAAGAATTCCCACAGTTGCTATAGACCTTTCAGCTGGGTCCCTGGCATTGTCTTTATCCATGAGAACCCACACAGAATTACATAAAAACTTAGGATCTTTCAAACTTGAAGACACCATCAAAATACATTCCAGGAGTCGGTCAAGTCTTAAATTTAGTGACACATCATAAACCACCCTGAACTTGTCTCTATGACAAGCAGAGATCTGAATATTTGATCAGTGATTCTCCAAGTCTGGTGCCCAGAGCAGCAACAGCAACAACAGCATCGGCAACATCTGGGAACCTGTCAGAAGTGCACATTCTTGGCCCTTCCCCAGCCCTGCTGAATAGAAATTCAGGGAAGGGGCAGCCATCTGTGCTTTAACATGCCCCTCTCCCAAGGTGATTCTGATGCTCACTAAAATTTGAGAGTCACTGAATAAGATTTTGATAATACATTAGTAGATCATCCTGTAACAGAACCAAAGGCTGTGAATTGGGCTTGGAATGTTTAAGGAACATTTCTCAGAGAACAATTATATAACCAAGGGTATAATGCCTATTGTTAAGTTATTGTGTGATGAGAGAGCTGGGTGACTCCTTGGTGGAGATTTCAGACTTAAGGAACAATAATGTAGTACCATGGTAAAGAGATGAACAGTCACCATAATGGTAGGCATCTCACAAACCTCTCATTCCCTGGGAAAGGATGAGTAATGATTCTTCTTTCAGAAAGGGGAAGCTTTAAGCTTTAAAAAAACAACAGTGGCTAATATTGCTAGTGTGAAATATAAAGAGTAAAAAGAAGCAGCTCCAAAAAACACCAGCACTGACTGGTAATTCTGTTCTGTCTTTGTTGTTCCCTTTTGAAGGGTCACTGAAAAACACTTGTGTTTTTTACTCCAAGGTTGACAGGAGCCACCAAAGAAGAATACTGAGTGATTAAAAAAAAAGGAATGAACTATTTCTTGTGGTCCTTCTGCATCACACCCACAGCACACAAGCTGAGTACAACAGTATCTCAAGACTCAGAAAGGTCATCCGACAGGCTCCAACCTGATTCTCAAGGGGACCCAGGCTGATAAATGTGACCCATCTCCTGCTTTTAAAATGCACTGATTTTCTTTCTCTACTAAGTTATTTCCACAAACTTTTAAAAGATATAATGAGTATAATAAATAATGAGCACATACAGCATAAAATATGAAATTACTTCTGCCAAACAGGAAAAGTATAACCTGTATTGATAAACTTGAGCTATTACAAAGAACCAACAATTAGATGAGAAAAAAGGGATAGTCTCTTGGGAAAGTATTAATTGTATGATACACTGGGTTGAAATATCCTGGTCACTCTTCATTTAAAAAATGCTCCACTCTCTAATTCTTTGTTTTGGAAAGTTAAAGAGAAAAGTCCATCCAATTTTACTGCATTTTTTTCTACTTTTTCTTAACCTTTCAAAGACTGCTTGGCCTGCTTATACTCTTGGTCTTAGGCTAAATTAAGGCTAAAGAAACATGAAATATCTGTTCTTACTCCTAATCTCAGATGACTTTTTGTCACCAACCTTTATTCCTTACTCCAATCTTATCCACTCTTCCTGAATCTGCTGAAATTCTTTACTATAAGTGTAATCCAAAATTATCTCACCCCTGAATTTGAAGCAACCATTGTCTGCATAATTTATTTGACATTTAGTCATGTACTTGTTTTATCACATCTCTTCTCTCATTGATTTCCCTATATTCTGGGGTATTATTTATACAATACCTTCAAGAACTCCAAACTGTTTATTATACAATTTTTGTCTCACCACGTTTGAACCAACCTACAGAATCGTTAGGCTTTGCCTACCTGCACAAATTCCAAATTCTCTGACTGAAATAATTACTCATTTCATTCTAACTTGTCAGTTTAGTCTTTTGTTTTAAATCAAGCTTTCTGGGTTAACATTTTGCTTCAGCTCCATTTAACACTGGACTAGGCACAGAGGATACAAAATGAATATAATAACAGATGCCAAAAAGCAACTCACTGTCCACAGAAAAATGAATCTGTCTAAGTCAGCTCTGCTAAAAAAATGCAGAAGTGGTAACAATGGACAGAGAAAATAAATAAATGTCAGTGCCTGGAAGCTCTCTATACAAAGTATGTCTGGCTGGGAGGAGAGGAGAAAGAAAGAGCAAGAAAAGACTAGGTGAAGGCTCTGAATGGAATGAGAAAAGGACCCTTATGATTCTGGGTTGGTGCTGATTCCTATTAGAGCATAGCATAGTCAGAAGCTGAACATCACTAAGTTGAGCATCACTCGGTGTCCTGAAGTCTCAAACAGCTACTCTCCCCTCTGAAAAACTAGTCCCTTGCTGTAGAGAACTCATGCTTGGATTACTGTGATAGCCTGTTAGCAGCTTCTCCTCTGCTTTCTATTTCTAGCAGTAATTGGTTCAAAATGCAGCTGCAACTCTCATTTCTAGTCCATCTCCCAAGCTGCTCACATGACTTTCATTTTCTAATAAACATTTTTCTCTTTTACTTTATGAAATGGGCTTAAGGCATTAATTTTTTCTATCCCAAGTCCTTCTATAATTTACCTGAAAATAATTAAATGACTCTATACTCATTCTACTTCTAAGCCCAAAGGTGAGATTCTGAAGTGGTTCCTGTAAAAGATTTGCATCTGGGTTTAGGGCTACATCCAGTTCTGAGTTAAAGGCTCTAACCAGTTCTACTTTGCCAAGTGGAAAGCAAAATCATCTAATACTGGGAGTCAAGAGTGTCTTGCGGCACTCTCAAATGCAACACCACATACCACACGGTAATATCATTTCTATCTCTCCCCATCCCCTGCTGCTATTATGTCCAGACCAAGACTATAAAGCAGAAGATTCCAAATAAACCATGCAGGAAATAGAAAGGATATGAACTTCAGAGTCAGGCCAATCTGGTTTTAAACTGAGCTATTGGATTCTCTCATTCTTTCATTAATGCATTTATTCAGTAATTATTGAGCACCTGCTACATGCCAGGAAGTCAAATGGATGCTGGGCCAGAATGATGAGCAAGATGCCCTCCCTCCCTGCTTTTGGGGCAGGCAGGACAGGTGATCATTTCAAGAGAGCACAATGGGTGCCTTGATGATGAAAAGCAGAGGGAGCTCTGAAAGCACAGAGAGCACTTGGTGGAATGCAAAGAGGAAGGCTTCACAGCCAACACCCTGCCTGGGTTGAGCATGAGAGGAAGAGTAGGTGCTGGACAGCAACTTAGGTGTAGAAGAATGTTCCAGGCATGGGGGGAAGAGGTACAGAGACTCCAAGGATGAGAGAGCACAGCAGGATGGGGAAATGCAAGAAGTCCAATGGGGCTAAAAAATGAAGAGTAGGAAAGGGTCTGGCAGAAAATGAGGTGGAAATAAGACCTTACTTGTTATCCTAATGTGTCTGGAAGAAACTGTGAAAACTGTGGATAGCTATTGAGCAGAAAAAGAAAAGACAGAGTCAGAGTTTTGCATTTAAAAGGCTCAGCTTCACAGGTGTATAGAGAAGAAATTGGAGGGGAAAAGAGACTCAGGAAAAGGAAGCCATTTGGGAGGTTGTTGCTATAAATGAGGTTACAAAGGTTAAGGATCTAAACTAAGTCTCTGCAGTAGGGACACAGAGGAGAAGATGTATGTGAGAGAGAGTTGGGAACTAGGATTGAAGAACCTGGAGACAAGTTGAAAGAGAGGAGTTAAAAAGTAGAAGGGAAGAATGACGCCAGGTTTCTGGCTCATGCAGTAGTGTTGTCCCTAAGAGGAACTCCTGAAGGCTGTGTCTATTTTGGACAATGAGCTCAATTTTGGATGTGTTAAGTTGGAGATGCCAGTGACACAACCAAATGCAGGAAATCAATGGGCACTGGGATAACTTGTCTGGAGCTCAGAACAGACATGTGGGCAGAGCACACAGATATGAGAATCATTAGCATATAACTGGTGAGTGAAGGCATGTGGCAGATAAAATTGCTCAAAGGAGGGTATATACAGAGAGAAAAGAGGAAAATATTAGTATTTAAGAAATGTCCAGAGGAAAAGGAGCTCACAAAAAATCCCATGAAGGAGCTTCTGGAGAACCATGAGGGGGAAGTGTTTCCTCCATAAAACGCAAATAACAATGTATGCCCTACAGGATGTTACATGAGTTAGACAACGTATGGGTGTAAATCAAATATAATTTCCCTGAAGACCAAGTATGTAATGGATACTTGATGAATGGTAGGTTTTGTCATCATTAATATTACTGTTTATAGTAAAAATAATACATGAAATTTCCTTAGGTGTTAGGTAGATGTCTGGTTTTTATAACCCTTCTTAACACAGTTAGATCAACTCTGCACATCTGTAGCATAGCTTATAATTCTCAAGGGTGGCAAATTCCAAATGAAACATGCGGCTGGGCACAATAGCTCATACCTGTAATCCCAGCACTTTGGGAGGCCAAGGTGGACAGATCACTTGAGGTCAGAAGTTTGAGACCAGCCTGGCCAACATGGTGAAACCCCATCTATACTAAAAATACAAAAGTTAGCCAGCGCATACCTGTAATCCCAGCTACTCAGCAGGCTGAGGCAGGAGAATCACTTGAACCTGGGAGATGGAGGTTGCAGTGAGCCAAGATCGCACCACAGTACTCAGCCTGGGCAACAGACTGAGACCATCTTCCAGGCAGTTTATCTGAAACAAACCAATGGAAGCATAAACTTCTGAAATAAAAGTATGTAGTTTAATAAATAGGTTTACTCTTCTGTAACTGCATGTGGTAAGTTCTTGGAAATAGCAAGGTAAACACATAAGGTTGATAAAATTTGGGAAAAGGAAAAATGTAAAGGATATATTAGCCACCAGAGAAATTGTTAGAAGTAGCCAAGGAATTGTCTATAAATACGTGGCTGAGGGGTTTGGAAGCACCTTGTTTAATCTAAGATGCAGGGCACATAGCATTCAATAATCACTGGATGAATCCGTGAGTGTGAGAGTTTGGTATACCAAACCAACTGTTGGATCTCTCCACCTGGGCTTCCCATGGACATCTAACACTCAACCTATAAAGCACACCTTCTTGCCTTTCCCCTCAAATCTGCTCACTTTCCTACTTCCCCAAGTAGCTCAATGTCATTATCGAACCCGACAGATGAAGACTCTGGGCTCTGCTCCCTCCCTCACTGCCAAATCACCACATCTCATCTGTATTAGTGAGAATTCTCTAGAGGGACAGAACTAAAAGGATAGATGTATATATGAAGGGGAGTTTATTAGGAGAATTGACTCCACGATCACAAGGTGAAGTCCCACAATAGGCCATCTGCAAGCTGAGGAACCAGGAAGCCAGTCCAAGTCCCAAAACCTGAAAGTATGGAAGCTGATAGTGGAGCCTTTGGTCTGTGGCCAAAGGCCTGAGAGCCCCTCACAAATCACTGGTGTAAGCCCAAGAGTCCAAAAGCTGAAGAACTTGCAGTCTGATGCTCAAGGGCAGGAAACAACCAGCACAGGAGAAAGATGGAGGCCAGAAGCCTTAGCCAGTCTAGTCTTTCCACGTACTCTTGTCTGCTTTTATTCTGACCATGTTGCAGCTGATTAGATTGTTCCCACCTGGATTAAGAGTGGCTCTGCCTTTCCCAGTCCACTGACTCACATGTGAATCTCCTTTGGCAACATCCTCACAGACACACCCAGGAACAATACTTTACAACCTTCAATCCAATCCAGTTGACACTCGATATTAACCATCACACCGTCCCTGCTACATCCCGATAGCACTCCATTCTCCACCTGAAGTCAGAATGGTCCCCCTCAAATCCCAGTATTTCCCACATTACTCCCCTGCTCAGTACCTCCAATAGCTCCCTATCACTGCAGGAAAAATTCCAGACTCTTTGATGGCATAAAAGACTCTCCACAGGCGAGGTGCAGTGGCTCAAACCTGTAATCCTAGCACTTTGGGAGGCCGAGGCAGGTGGATCACTTGAGGTCAGGAGTTCAAAACCAGCCTGGCCAACATGGTGAAACCTCGTCTCTACTAAAAATACAAAAAATTAGCCAGGCATGGTGGCGGACACCTGTAATCCCAGCTACTTGGGAGGCTGAGGCAGTAGAATCACTTGAACGTGGGAGGCAGAGGTTGCAGTGAGCCAAGATCATGCTATTGCACTCCAGCCTAAGCAACAGAGCAAGACTCCATCTCAAAAATAAATAAATAAATAAATAAAATAACAAAGATAAATATTCATATAAAATTTTTCAGCTTTGGGCATTAGAGTACTAACTTCACAGTTCTTGCTATATTCTGTATCATTTGTGCCATTAATTTTTTCTCATCAACCAATTTTTTTACATTAATGAATTTATTGTAACAGAAAAGTAATAACACTCATGAAGTCTTGCATTCAAGATGTGAATTTTTTTTGAAAATAAATGCAGAATAGTAAGACAAAATATGTTCATCTCTCTACCACTTACTGTTAGCATTTCACATACCACACTTTGAGAGACTGTGTGAGGTTTGGTAGAGAAAACCAAATGTGAAGATCCCTTTGCCAAACTGGTAACAACTGAGATCTCTGTTGGTGAGGTGGGAATGGGATATTAGAAAGACATTTCTTCTTCTCCATTATAAATATCTGGGATATTTGGATTTTTATAATGAGCACATAGTACCTTTCTACTTAGGAATTAATGAAGATTTATTCCAAGTTTTCTCTGTCTTAGATTATCTGTCAGAGAAACAAATATCACACTAACTAGACCAAAGATGATGTGAAGGAACTGCAAATGAATCACTTTTTAAATGAGGCCCATGCTGTGCTCTAGCTGCAAGGTGATTGCTGTCATCTAAATGTCAAAGGCAGGATTGATCTGTGATCGTGAACGACACGATGAGTCTGTGTGCATGGGCAATTTGGCAAGTGACTGCCATGCTGCTTCTCACAGCACCAGCACTTATTCCAGTTCCTGGCCCAGAAGTCACTGGATAAAATAGACTCCTGTCACCAATGGTGGGGATCTGCTGTCAACCTAAGACTGCAGCTCTAGAGGGAATAAAGGCATTCACTGCTGCCCCTGGAAGATCATAATCTTGAATGCTCAGGTTGGTAAAATCAGGGCCTGTGCCAATTTAGAGGTAGAGAAGAAGGGATGAATGGAACAGGAGGAGTGGAAGGCATGGTGGATTGAGTTTGCGCAGCACCTTGCCACCCTTTATGCTATGATCCCTTCACAGAGGAACCCAGAGATCAGCATTCTCCATTCATGCAGCTCTTCTTCCCTCCCTAGGCAGACGACTCTGCTCCATTTGCTATATCTCCAACCTGAAATCGTGTAGTAAACAGCAGTGACAATGCAGCGGGAAGGGATGTGTCTGTTTATCTAACTCTATCTGTTGGCATCCAGAAATCTTACTCTACAGTGCATGCCGCCAATAATTGTTATTATGTAAAGGCAACATTCTGGATCAAATTTCCCTGGTACATGAGTGCAGCTGAAAAATACATAATCCAAATTTGTTTCCACCTTGATTAAACTTTCCTTTACTTACACAATGAGAGACCCACAAGAAGTCAGTACGATTCTGGCAAGTGACCAAAGATGAATGTGTAAGCATCGCAAACACTGCCAAACACCTAGAAAACACTGGCAATTACACAATCAAACAGAGATGCTAAAAGAAATTTTAATAATTGTTATATAACATACTGTGCAGCTATTCCATGAAATCTACCTCTGTATAATAATTATTAAAGTATCTAAGTCTTGAAATGTATGATAAGAATATAGTAGTTTTTGGGGTATAATTTCCATAAAAATGCATAAGTGAAACAAATTACTAAAATAAGAAACAGGAGGTGTTCTATACATACTGTTGTCATCATATGAAATTACTCTATTAACTAAATTAACCTGACATTGTCACCCTGAAAAGCAAAATCAAGACAAAACTAATTCTTCTCAAATTTAATAAACAAATAAAACGTTGGCCTCTCTCTGACTTACTATAGCACAAGAAGGCAACCTTCAGCTTCCAGCCACCTCTGGCACTCAGCTGCATTGCTCTGGACAGGAAAGTAAATCCTAAAGACAGGAAGGCAAATCCTACATTTGTGCTCAGGGTTACAAAAATGATACCTGACTTCAAAAAATCCCAAGCCCAAATTTACAGAATCTGAAACTTTGTGGATGGAGGCCAAGCAATCTGGGTTTTAACAAGTTCTCCAAATAATTCTGATCCATATTAAGGTTTGCCATAAGGAAAGTAGTCCAAGGCTTATCTCTGGTCTCCTCCCAGTGTCCTTTGTAGCTCCCTACCTAGTCTCTAATCATCCCCAAGGAGATGATGCAGATTCGTCAGACATGAGAACACTGGGTGGGCCATGTTTACCAGTAGGTGGGGGTCATTTTGCATTAAAAGGTCAGTTCCTAGACATAGTTCTCTCCCTTCTGTCTCTTCCACCCATGAATCCAGAGTGGCGAGTTGTCCTAATGAAATGAGTCCTGCAATCAGCATTCCCTTTTAGATGTCTTCTCTCCAGAAGACAGAGATCTTGGCTAAACCAAGTAAAGGCCTATGCACTAAACTAAAGTAAAGGCCTATGCACTAATAATATTATTTAATTCCCTTTTACAAAAATTACTAAATAAGTATATTTTTTCAAAATGAAACAAAACTTGTTGTATGCTTATATTAGAAGTATCTTTCCAAATTTTTCTAGAAATATTCAAAAAAATTGACTTTTTCTCTCTTTATCCCAGCACATATTTAGTCTTCCCATACAGTACCTTAGCCCGGCCCTGCAGAGAAAAACCAAGGTTATCAAGCAGTCTCTACCAGTTCCACTGGATGCACATAGCATGGATTCCTTCTCCAGCACAGACCATGTGTGTGTTGGATGGTCCTTTCCTGATGGTAAGGTTGAAGATTCAGGAGTGAACTTCAGGACACAAAACAGAAGATGCGCACAAGCTTTGGAAAGATGAGCTTCAGGAGGTCCTGCTCAGCTTCTCAGCAGTTGGTACTTGGGTCCAAAGCTACAGCAAACAATAAGGTAGTACTTTCCCTCCTACTCATGGACAATTGTCTCCTTGTGTATTATATTTATTTTTCTCAAAAACTAAATGGAAGCAGCAGTTGATTATGGACATTCTTGTGTTCCAATTCCTCCATCACTTCTAACAAACAAGTAGTAAACCTGATGCTCTGGACACCTAACAGAAATGTAAAATAATATGGGACACACTACATGCAAAATAGCTTTGACTCTTTTAGAAGAAATCTGCTACCTAAACCCAAGGGATCCTCCTGATAACCCATACTGAGAATTACAGTTTTCACAATGTCAAACATATAGAACTAGTGACTTCTACACACTCCACTCTTCACAATAACAGTAAGCAGTGATGTGTTCTTCCTCCCTACAAAAGTACTTCATCATTATGTTATTTATTCTAGCTCCCGGAAGGATACACACCTCCCTCAGCTTCTTGGCTTCCTACTGGCCATGATGTTCACTGTGTACACAGTCAAAAAGAACTCCTGAAAGCCACTGGAACACTCATCTATAGGTACTCCACTAAGCAACTTTCTAAGTCTCTCTGATCAAGCCACTGCTACCATGTGCGCAATGATGCCGCAGCAAGGATAGGCCAGTCATAGGAGTGTGTCCAGTATGCCTGCTGGCATTTCTTCCATTCCAAGCCCTTCTTGACCCTCACAGAGGGGACACAGTCTCTGAAGCCAGAGAGGTGACTGATATGTTTACAAGAATTGTTTGTGAGCCAGGGGGCTCTTGGATTTCTTCACTGCTTTAGCTGAAAGATTCTGCAGAAAGATTCTTTCAGGGCACTCACTGCCATCTGGGGTTATGTAATAGCAATCATCCAAATAAGTGATTATTTGCATTTTTATGCAAAATCATCAAAGCCCAATTCCTGGTCTGAGAGAGGGAAGGGGACGGAAGGATTTGAAGTTTCTGTCTTTGGTAGCTGACAGCTTATTATTAAGAAAGGCAAGATGTCAAAGATTTGATTTTGTGTCACCCCTTTCACTGACTTCATACCCAAGCAAATGCATTTGGCAGCCTCGAATCAGAGCACTAGGACACCTGCCTGCCATTTCCAGTTCAGGAAATGTAGTTATATTCTAAGTCTGGATGAGCCTGAGCTCATTTCAGAGGGGAAGGTAGCAAGCTGGAAAGGACACTTGCCTGCAGTTAGCTCAGATTTACAGTGTTTATTGGAAATAAATGCTCACAGTCTAGTGTGTTTAGGTGTGTAAGCAGAGGTGGCTCCTAGGCAGAGTAGGACAGCAGACATCTGTCCAGGATAGGCATTAGGCTAATTGGGATAGGGAGTGGGGTGACAAGGAAGGGCTGCAGTTCTCTGACAAGCTCATAGTCAGTGAGGCACAGAGCTCCTGTGTCTAGAGGCACTTGAGGCTGCTATGGGGCCATCTTCACACTTGCATATTCAGCTGGAAGAATTTTCATAAGTAATCAATGATCCCTGTCTCCATTGATGTACTTGTATGTAGAATGCCATAAATTATGTTCTCTTCCAGATTTTCTGATCAGTCAGAAATGTGGTTACTCCTAGTCATTTCCCTGGCTTTATAGCATAAAGAAAAAGAGTTTTCAGGAATTGGAATCTTATTTACATATAAAATGGAATTTGTCAGAGGAAAAAACTTGGAGATCTTAGCTGTCCACAAGATCAATGAGTGCCAAATATATGATGGAGTTACAAAACATAAAACAACTAAAGGAATCTTGAAGTGCATTCTCATTTCCAGAAGGATAATGTATGAAATATCAGTGGTGATATTTCCATTTTTCTGGCACTTTGTTCTTTTCCAAGTGCCTCATTTTAAAAGAGTCACTACATCAGTTAGGATGCCTTTGAGAAAGGAGAAAGGAAAAAACCCAGTCAGGCAGGCAGTTAGTGTGGGTCCTCAGTTGAATCCTCTCAAACAGAAGAACAGCCTACAGGCAGAGATAAGGGAACTTGTACAGGGGGGCTTGATGTACAGATAAGAAAGGCTACACAGGTGACTTGCCCAGACATGCCCACAATGGAAAATTCCATCCTGACACATGCACAATAAGAGGAACAAAGCAATATGGAATAACTCAAGCTAAGGACACACATGCACATAAGGAGTATGGGGTGGAACTACCCGAAATTCGCATCTTATGCAAATGAGATGCCCAGCACTCATTGGTTTCCTATAAAAGCCTTTGCATTCAACTGTAAAAATGGCAAGTCTATTCCGGGTCCCCTCTCTGCAGTGGAGAGCTTTCTCTCTTTCTTTCACTTATTAAACTTCTGCTCTAACCTCACCTTTGGTGTTTCTGCATCCTTGCTTTCCTCCGCCATGAGACTTCAGGTGGCACCCCAGACAATAAGGTTGTTTCACCTTCAGCCACTGGTAACTGAAAACTCTAACTAAAATTACCAAAGATGACAACGATATGTGATAAGTTATAAAAAAATAAATAAACAGTTCGGAAATCTGACACACTGATTTCTGCTATTCACTTGGCTTTGTTCCTCCCCATGTGTTTGCTTCATCCTCCAGCTTGTAGCCAGATAGCTATGAGCATTCCGGGCTCCACATCCAGACACAGTAAAGTCCACAGGCAGAAAGTTATCACCTTTCCAGGTGTCTCCTACTTAGGAGTGAGGAAACATCTCCCAGAAGCCTCCCCTCCCCCTAGAAATCTCTTCTTGCATCTTACTAACCAGACCTGGTTTTCAACACCATATCTAAAGCAGCCACTGGCAAAAGGACTGAGATTGCCAATACTTTCAAAGACTAACCAGAAGCCACTGCAAGGGCTAGAAGTGCTGATGGCTTCCTGAAGGACATGGACATGTGAAAGCAGGATGGATGCCTCAGAAAATGCAGGACTCTGTTAGGAAGAAGAAGGCAGAAAACAGCTATTGCACAGGCTACTAGCAGTACCTGCTGAAGGCATTCATCGACTGTACTGCATGCAAGGGAGGACAATAGAAATATGTTATAAGTGATACATCTCTTTTTCAATTCAGAACACACTTCAAAGGTAAGGTTTGCAACTAAAGGTCTCAGAAAGATGAGAATCCGCTCATCAGATACTGCTGAGCAGAGGATAAGAGCAGAGACCTTCAGGCCTGGTCAAAGCATGTGCAGCTCCTGCCACCATGAGGACCTGCAGCGCAATGACCTCCTAGGCAGCAAGGATGAGCCCTGTGGCTTTTCCCCTTCAAGACCTCAAGACATATCCTGTGAAGGTTCCTACCAATTAAGTCATATAAAAGCAATGGTTGGAAAAACAGGAGTTGTGTAGCTCAAAGAAAGAAGACAATGGGGCCCAGTTTCTGCCTTCTAGACTCTAAAATACTGCCCTGGCCACACGTAGTGTCTTATGCCTGTAATTCCAACAATTTGGAAAGCAGAGGCAGGAGGATCACTTTAAGCCGGGAGGTAAGAGACCAGCCTAGACAACATGATAAGACCCTGTCTCTACAAAATATAAAAATTAAAAATTAACATGCAACTGTAGTCCTAGCTACTTGGGAGGCTGAAGCAGGAGGATCGCTTGAGTCCAGGAGTTCAAGGCTGAAGTGAGTTATGATCATGCAACTGCACTCCAGCCTGGGTTACAGAGCAAAATGCTATCTCAAAAAAATAAAAATAATAAAATAAAATATTGGACTGTCTTGTATAGTTCTGGAGGCAAAAACCAGATACTGTGAGTAGAAGTTTCAGGGAAAGGACTTTCAGCTCAATATAAAGTTGAGGTTTAGAATTCTCCAATAACAGATGGAACTCAAGTGTAAAGCAGAGAGCTCCCTGTCATTAAAGGAGCTCAAGTATGTCTAGTGGCAAAGAAGCTTTTTAATAACAATATGACAGGACTGACACCAAGCACAGTGCTAGTAACTTGTAATGCTGAATGAATATTTGGATGATTGCCATATATAATATGCATTTACTTAACTTTCTCAAATCTGAAAGAGTTGTTTTTATTAAAATTTATAACCAGGAATCTCCTCTCCATTAATGAAGTTAGGGCATGAGTTTATTTCCACTGTACGAATAAGGTACAAAGTAATGGCCATACCAAACTCATCTTCCCCCAAAGTCAGCACCCACTCTTAACCTATCTCAGCCACCATTCTTGTCACCCAGGAGTAAGGCCTTAGAATCAGAGCTCCTTTCCTCTCCCTCCTGACCTTCTTCCAATACACCTCTCATATTCATCACTTCTGACTGCCCCCCATGCTGGTTCAGAGGATAATTATTTATCCTTTGAACTTTTGCAGTAACCTCCTAACTTGTTTGTCTGGCCCAAATGCACAAAGCAAACTGCAGCAACATGAACTTCCCAAACTGCAGTTCCAATGACATTACTCATCTGCTCAAAAACTCTATCAGATGAGGACAGCCAAACCTCCAGAAAGACACATTATCTGAGCATAGCAGACAGGGTCTAGCTAAAGTACCACTCCCACCCTTAAAGGAAGGAAGGGTCTTCAAAATGTCTGTCCAGCAGGATTTCAGAAGTGTTAAAAACCAGTGACTGATCTAAGCCTGCATTCTTCCCTCTTCCAAGTGGAATTATAAAATGGCTCTACAACTAAAGGGAACAAATATCTTGTCTCTTTAATTCACAGCAAAGAGGAATCAATGTGAACTAATATAAACTTGTAAATTACCTGAAACTACCAGACTTTGAGCTGGATGGAGTGACTGGCCTTATCTTCCGACTGTGCCTCTTAGGGAGATATGTTCTATTCTATTGTGAAAAGAAAGGCATCCAGAGCAGAGACAATTTCATATATTGAACAAAGCTCACTTTATGTCCCTTTTCCTGAGCAAAAAGGAAGACCACACTTCCCAGCCTCCTTTGCAGTTGGTTGGGGCAATAAAACTGGAGTTTATGCAATAGAATGTTTGCAGAAGTCAAATAAGACATTTCTAACTCTGACTCTTAAAAACATATTGCATGAAACAATTCAAAAGCTATCGGAAGACAAGAAACAACTAAGATCAGAGCAGAACTGAAGGAGATAGAGATGTGAAAAATCCTTCAAAAAAATCAATGAATCCAGGAGCTGGTTTTTTGAAAAGATTAAGAAAATAGATAGACCACTAACCAGATTAATAAAGAAGAAAAGAGAGAAGAATCAAATAGACACAATAAAAAATGATATAGGGAATATCACCACTGATCCCACAGTGTCAGGACCAGCTCAGTTGTGGAAACCCTAATCCAGTGGCACTAGAGGAATTAAAGACACACACACAGAAATATAGAGTGTGGAGTGGGAAATCAGGGAACTGACAGCCTCCAGAGCTGAGAGCCATGAACAGAGTTTTACCCACATATTTACTGACAGCAAGCCAGTGATAAGCATTGTTTCTATAGATGATAGATTAACTAAAATGGGAAACAAAGGGATGGGTTTTGGCTAGTTATCTGCAGCAGGAAAATGTCCTTAAGGCACAGATAATTCATGCTATTGCTTGTGGCTTAGGAATGCCTTAAGCGATTTTCTGCCCTGGGTAGGCCAGGTGTTCCTTGCCCTCATTCTGGTAAACCCACAACCTTTAGCATGGGCATCATGGCCATCACGAACATTTCACAGTGCTGCAGAGATTTTGTTTATGGCCAGTTTTGGGGCCAGCTTATGGCCAGATATGGGGGCCTGTTCCCAACATGTTCCCCCTTTTTGTTTTTGCAAGATGATAAAAGCAAAGGTGGCTTTATCACTACTTCTCGCAGGAGTCAGGATCTGCATCTGCAGACTATACAAAGACAAACAACACAGATTAAAAGTACAATCATCATTGAAATCATAGAGCCTCCAAGTGTTTTTATCCATTTTAATGGGTTAACAGCTGCTAATCCATCTGCAGCTCCTTCAAGCACTCCAGTTCCTGGCATTAAGGTCAGGTGTGCCTGGGGTGCTTTAAGTATTTGCTCTTTTAATTTTGCAATATCAAAAGACAAGTTTGTAGAGTATCCTTCTAGACGCTTTTTTATGCTTTCCCAAATTTTGATCTTATTAAGAGCCATTAATAATTTCCACAAATCCTTATGTTTAGCTCCTACAGCGGGCCATATCATTTGAGGTTGAGGTGCCACTAAACCGCCATGTTTCCAGATAATAGGAACTTTTGCCATATTTCTTACCATTTCTACCATCTGACCATTTTGTTCAGACCAGCTGAACGTAGTGTGGCTGTGGCACACAGACTGAGAGGTGCAATTCAAGCTAAACATCCCCTTAGGGGACCAATCAATAATGATTCCATAGGAATCATTTCACAGCACCTCTGCCTGTTCTGCAATGCAATCTTCCTGAACAAGTACATTCATTATTTCTGGCCAGGTCTAATTCTGTTTACAAATAGGTTTTTAAGGATGGTATGCCTCAATTGTAGGAATAGATTTATTATGGTAACTACTGAGATCAGAAAGCATGTGTCGCTGTGTCATAGAGTGATTACATCCAGGCATCATTGCCAGCCAAGATTGATAAATATGCCCAACAAGTATAATTGTTCTCTGTGTCAGCCCTTGTTGAAGGAATACTCATGGCAATGGTGATCACTGCTACCATAGCTATCATTAAATTACTCTTTGTGACTGGCTGTCCCACTTTCCTCAGGTTTTCTTCTGCCATCTGTGACAGCTTCTTGATCTTTCCCCAGGTAGTTGGTTGTGTTTGATGGGTGTTGCTCATGAGATTTTGGGTCCTCCTCAGCATCAGTCTTGACATGGCTACAACTAGGGGGTCCTTGGGACCCTCCCAGAATCTCTTCCTTGGCGTCTGGCTCATGATGAGGTTTCAGGTGTCTTGATGGTATCCAAATCGGCTGCTGCTGTTGGCCTGGAGAAACACAAGCATAACCTCTACTCCAAGTTATTATTTTACCTATTTCCCAACTTTTGGTTATCAGATCTCTCTACCAAACCAGTTGTTCTGCTTCTGTCTTTGGAGCTGGTTTCTGTAGATGCTGTTCAGCTGCTGATAGCATCCGGCCTTTAGGCAGGCTAAAAAAATTAAAGTAAATAATGCTAGATTCAATTGCATATAGGGTGTCCCATAGTCCCTGCTTTCCCCTTTTTGCTTTTTCAGTTGTCATTTCAGGGAGAGATTCATTCGTTCTACAATGGCTTTTCCTTAAGAATTATATGGGATGCCAGTGATATGTTTAATATTCCATATAGAGAAAAATGTAGCTAAAGCTTGGCTAGTATAGCCTGGGGCATTATCTGTTTTAATAGAAGATGGAATGCCCATCACCACAAAACACTGCAAAAGGTGACATTTAACACAGACAGAAGACTCTCCTGATTTTCATGTAGCCCAGACAAAGTGAGAAAAGGTTTCCACATATACATGTACATAAGCTAGTCTCCCAAATGAGAGAATATGTGTGACATCCATTTGCCAAAGAGAATTAGGTTCCAATCCTTAAGGATTAACTCCTCCTATAAAAGATGAGGAATGTACCATTTGGCAAGTTAGGCATTGCTGGATAATAGCTTTAGCTTCTTTCTAGGTAATGCTGTATCTGCATTTGAGACCAGAGGCATTAACATGGGTTAAACTGTGAAAGTGTCTAGTAGCAACTAGGCAATCAGCCATTTGATTCCCTTCAGTCAAAGGTCCTGGAAGAAGTGTATGAGCCCTAATGTGAGTAATGTAAAAAGGGTGCATTCTACTCCTAACTGCTGTTTGCAATTGGGTAAATAAAGTCATCAGTTGTTCATCTGTGTGGAATCATAAATAAGCATTTTCAATTAATTATGTAGAATTAACAACATATGAAGAATCAGAAATCACATTAATAGGCATATCAAAAGCAGTCAATACCTCAATTATAGCTACAAGCTCTGCTTTTTGAGATGAGGTATAGGGCATCAGAAAACTTTACTTTTTGACCCAGAATAAGAGGCTTTACCATTGCAAGACCCATCTGTGAAGACATTCTCAGCACCTTCAATTGGTTTAAATTTAGTTATTTTAGGGAGAATCCAATTAGTTCATTTCAAAATTTGAAACAGGTTTGTTTTAGGAAAATGATTATTGAGAATACCCACAAAGTCAGATAAATGGGTTTGCCAAGTAAGACTATTTATAAAAGCTTGCTCTATTTGTGCCTTTGTGAGAGGAACAGTAATTTTCCCAGGATCATATCCATGTAATTTAACAATCCGAGTTCTCCCATTTCCTATCATAGTAGCTATTTGATCCAAATAAGGAGTCAGAGCCCACGAATTACTATGTGGAAGGAAAAGCCACTCTACAAGATCTTGCTCTTGAACAATAACAGCAGTAGGTGAATGCTGAGTTGAAAAAATTAGCAAATCTAGAGTCTTCTCAGGATCTATTCTATTTATTTTAGCTTTATGGACTTGCTTTTCAATCAGCAGTAACTCTGCCTCAGCCTTTGTTAATTGTCAAGGGCTAGTGAGACTAAGATCTCCTCTAAGGATAGAAAATAGATTACCCATGGCATAGGTAGGAATGCCTAGGGCAGGTCGTATCCAATTAATGTCCCCTAGTAATTTTTGAAAGTCATTTAATGTTTTCAATTGATCCCTACATATGGTTACTTTCTGTGGCCCTATTGTAGTGTCATTTACTAAGGTTCCCAAGTAGGAATAAGAAGTAGTAGTCTGAATTTTGTCAGGAGCTACAATTAAACCAATGCAAGAAATCAAATTTTGCAAGTGATCATAACGTTGGAGTAATATTTCTCGAGTGGGGGTAGCACAAAGTATATCATCCATATAATGAATAATGTAACACTGTGAAAATTTTTTATGAGGAGGTTCAATTGTTTGCCCTACATAAGTCTGGCAAATTGTTGGACTGTTTAACATGCCTTGTGCCAACACTTTCCAGTGAAAATGCTTAGCAGGCTGCAGGTTGTTTACTGCAGGAATTGTAAATGCAAACCATTCACAATCTTGCTCAGCTAAGGGGATAGTAAAGAAACAGTCTTTTAAATCTATGACTTAAGGCCAATTTTTTTGAATCATAGCAGAAGAATGTAGTCCTGGCTGCAATGCTCCCATAGGTTGTATAACTGAATTAACAGCTCTGAGGTCTGTCAACATTCTCCATTTACCTAATCTTTTCTTAATACCAAGACTGGAGAATTCCAAGGGGAAAATGTTGGCACTATGTGTCCTTTTTCTAATTGTTCAGTAACTCAGTCCTCTAAAGCCTCCAGTTTCTCTTTACTTAGCAGCCATTGTTCTATCCAAATTGACTTATCTGTTAGCCATTTTAAAAGTATAGGTTCTGGAGGCTTAACAATGGCTGCCATCAAAAATGATATGTTAAACCTTGGCAGGAACTTTGTCTTTCCACTTGAAGTGGTTCCTTAAAACCTTGCAAATTTTTTCCTAGTCCCATAACAGGGACATACCCCATTTCATGCATCATATGTTGACTTTGAGGGCTGTATAATTGCCCTGGAATTAGAACCTGTGCTCCACATTGTTGTGATAAATCTCTTCCCCATAAATTTATAGGTACAGAAGTTACAATTGGTTGAATAGTCCCAGGTTGTCCATCGGGTCCTTCCCAATGCAAAATATAACTACTTTGATATACTTCAGGGGCTTTACCAACTCCAACTATGTTAAATTGAGTGGGTTGAATTGGCCACATGGACAGCCAGTGCTGTAGAGAAATGATCGAAATGTCCACTCCTGTATCTATCAAACCTTTAAATTTTTTTCACTGAATAGTTATTTCACAGGTAGGACATTTATCAGTAATTTGATTCACCCAGTAAGCTGTTTTGCCTTGTTTATTTGTGCTTCCAAATCCTCCTGTTCATTTAGTTTTACTTTTCCCTATTTCCACATATGGCACAATCAGGAGCTGTGCTATACACTCTCCTGGCTCTGCTTTCCAGGGAACAGAAGGAGATATAACAATTTGAATTTCCCCATTGTAATCTGAATCAATGACTCCTGTATGTACTTTCACTCCTTTTAAATTTAAACTAGACCTACCTAGAAGTAATCCTATCATCCCCACTGGCAAGGGTCCACAGACCCCTGTTGGAACTTTTTGTGGGGGTTCTCCAGGCAGAAGGCTCACAGCTTTTGGGCA
Source organism: Pan paniscus (assembly GCF_029289425.2). Taxonomy (NCBI): domain Eukaryota; kingdom Metazoa; phylum Chordata; class Mammalia; order Primates; family Hominidae; genus Pan; species Pan paniscus. The sequence goes on from NC_073253.2 coordinate 110,288,251, forward strand.
GCATAAATCTACTGTGGCACTACCAGCTGTGGCAGGGCACAGGCACTGTACAGGGGTGAGGGAATGGCCTGAGCTGGAAATGCCCCAGTTTGGAATGGGGCCTGGGATGGGCCCCTCATGGTGTTTCCCAAAATCAGGTTCCCATCTTTATCAAACTTAGAGTGATATTGACTAGCCCAATGTTTTCCTTTTTTATATTTTGGGCATAGACCTGGTTTATACTGATTGATAGCCTGTTTAAACTCTTTAAGTATTTTTAAAGGAAAAGGCTCAAATGTAGCTATAACATTCCCCTGTTGATCAGGTGGGTGTATCCTAACAGGAAACTGCCAAGCCCCTATATCACCCTCTTGTCTAACTTGCTGAATTCCTGCCTGAATAGAACTGTGAACAGTCACTTGAGGCACTGCTCAAAAGTCACTGAGGCAACTACTTTTTGCCCAGTGTCCTCCGGAAAAGAAAGATCTGGAGGGTCAGGCCACTCTTTTTCTTCAAAATAATGAGGGGGTGCAGAAGGGTAGGAATGAACCTCTTCCTCCTTTGCCACTTTAGCTTTAGCTGGCAAACATACCTGCTCTATCACCTCTTCTGTTACTTTGTTATACTTTCCTTCCTCCTAACATTAGTGTGAAAAGGTTCCAAGGTGGAACGAACCAGAGCCCACACTTGTCCCATTGTTACCCTTATGCTTCCGAGCTCCCCATCTTACTCACCATGGGGATTGCTTAAGAGTACTCGGGTGTCCTCCAGCTTAGTTCCATGTTCTCCAACCATTGCTCTAGTGATCCTTTGACCCAAGTTTGAGCCCCATCTATGGGCATCACTTGCTGAGACCAGCTCAGTCATGGAGAACCTAACCCAGCGGCACTGGAGGAATTAAAGACACACACACAGAAATATAGAGTGTGCAGTGGGAAATCAGAGAGCTGACAGCCTCCAGAGCCGAGATCCATGAACAGAGTTTTACCCATATATTTATTAACAGCAAGCCAGTGATAAGCATTGTTTCTATAGATTATAGATTAACTAAAATGGGAAACAAAGGGATGGGCTTTGGCTAGTTATCTGCAGCAGGAACATGTCCTTAAGGCACAGATCACTCTTGTTATTGTTTGTGGCTTAGGAATGCCTTAAGCAGTTTTCCACCCTGGGTGGGCCACGTGTTCCTCACCCTCATTCCGGTAAACCCACAACTTTTAGCATGGGCGTCTTGGCCATCACGAACATTTCACAGTGCTGCAGAGATTTTGTTTATGGCCAGTTTTGGGGCCAGTTTATGGCCAGATTTGGGGGCCTGTTCCCAACACCACAGAAATACAAACTGCCATCAGAGAATACCATAAACACCTCTACACAAATAAACTAGAAATTCTAGAAGAAATGGATAAATTCACGGACACATACGCCCTCCCAGCATTAAACCATGGAGAAGTCAAATCCCTGAATAGACCATTAACTAATTCTGAAATTGAGGCAGTAATTAACAGCCTACCAACCAAAAAAAAAGCCCAGGACCAAACAAATTCACAGCCGAAATCTACCAGAGGTACAAAGAGGAGCTGGTAGCATTCCTTCTGAAACTATTCCAAACAACAGAAAAAGAGGGACTCCTCCCTAATTCATTTTATTAGGCTAGTATCATCCTGACATGAAAACCTGGCAGAGGCACAACAGAAAAAGAAAATTTCAGGCCAATATCCCTAATGAACATTGATGTGAAATTCCTCAATAAAATACTGGCAACCAAATCCAGCAGCATATCAAAAAGCTTATCCTCCATGATCAAGTCAGCTTCATCCCTGGGATGCAAGCCTGGTTCAACAGATGCAAATCAATAAATGTAATTCATCACATAAACAGGACCAATGACAAAACCAAATGATTATCTCAATAGATGCAGAAAAAGGCCTTTGAGAAAATTCAACATCCCTTCATGCTAAAAACTCTCAATAAACTAGGTATTGATGGAACGTATCTCGAAATAATAAGACCTATTTATGACAAACCCACACCCAATATCACACTGAACTGACAAAAGCTGGAAACATTCCCTTTGAAAACTGGCATAAGACAAGGATGCCCTCTCTCATCACTCCTATTCAAGATAGTATTGGAAGTTCTGGCCAGGGCAATCAGGCAAGAGAAAGAAATAAAGTGTATTCGAATAGGAAGAGAGGAAGTCACATTGTCTCTGTTTGCAGATGACATGATTGTATATTTGGAAAACCCCATCTTCTCAGCCCAAAATCTCCTTAAGCTGACAAGCAACTTCAGCAAAGTCTCAGGATACAAAATCAGTGTGCAAAAATCATAAGCATTCCAATATACCAACAATAGACAGAGAGCCAAATCATGAGTGAACTCCCATTCACAATTGCTACAAAGAGAATAAAATACCTAGGAATACAACTTACAAGGGATGGGAAGGACCTCTTCAATGAGAACTACAAATCACTGCTGAAGGAAATAAGAGAGGACACAAACAAATGGAAAAACTTTCCATACTCATTCCATGCTCATGAAAATGGCTACACTGCCCAAAGGAATTTGTAGATTCATTGCTATTCCCATCAAGCTACCATCAACTTTCTTCATGCAATTGGAAAAAAACTACTTTAAATTTCATATGGAACCAAAAAAGAATCCAGACAGCCAAGATAATCATAAGCAAAAAGAACAAACCTAGAGGCATCATGTTACCTCACTTCAAACTATACTACAAGGCTACAGTAACCAAAACAGCATGGTACTAGTGCCAAAACAGATATATAGACCAATGGAACAGAACAGAGGCTGCAGAAATAATGCCACACATCTACAACCATCTGATCTTTGACAAACCTGACAAAAACAAGAAATGGGGAAAGGATTCCCTATTTAATAAATGGTGTTGGGAAAACTGGCCAGCCATATGCAGAAAACGGAAACTGGACCACTTCCTTACAATTTATACAAAAATTAACTCAAGATGGATTAAAGACTTAAATGTAAGGCCTAAAATCATAACCCTAGAAGAAAACCTAGGCAATACCATTCAGGACATAGGCATGGGCAAAGACTACATGACTAAAACACCAAAAGCAATGGCAACAAATGCCAAAATTGACAAATGGGATCTAATTAAACTAAAGAGTTTCTGCATAGCAAAAGCAACTATCATCAGAGTGAACGGGCAATCTACAGAATGGGAGAACATTTTTGCAATCTATCCGTCTGACAAAGGGCTAATATCCAGAATCCATAAAAAATTTAAACAAATTTACAAGAAAAAAAAAACAACTCCAATAAAAAGCGGGCAAAGGATATGAACAGACACTTCTCAAAAGAAGACATTTATGCAGCCAACAAACATATGAGAAAAAGCTCATCATCACAGGTCACTAGAGAAATGCAAATCAAAACCACAATGAGATACCATCTCACGCCATTTAGAATGGCAATCACTAAAAAGTCAGGAAACAACAGATGCTGGAGAAGATGTAGAGCAATAGGAATGCTCTTACTTTGCTGGTGGATGTGTAAATTAGTTCAATCATTGTGGAAGACAGTGTGGTGATTCCTCAAGGATCTAGAACTAGGAATGCCATTTGACCCAGCAATCCCATCACTGGGTATATGCCCAAAGGATTAGAAATAATTTTACTATAAAGACACATGCACACTTGTATTTATTGCAGCACTGTTCACAATAGTAAAGACTTGGAACCAACCCAAATGTCTATCAATGTTAGACTGGTTTAAGAAAATGTGGCACATATACACCATGGAATCCTATGCAGCCATAAAAAAAGGATGAGTTCATGTACTTTGCAGGGACATGGATGAAGCTGGAAACCATCATTCTCAGCAAACTAACACAGGAACAGAAAACCAAACACCACATGTCCTCACTCCTAAGTGGAAGTTGGCCAATGAGAACACATGGACACAGGGAGGGGAACATCACACACTGAGGCCTGTCAAGGGGTTGGGGTCTAGGGTAGGGATAGCATTAGGAGAAATACCTAATGTAGATGACAGGTTGACGGGTGTGGCAAACCACCATGGCTTGTGTATACCTATGTAACAAACCTACACATTCTGCACATGTATCCCAGAACTTAAAGTATAATAATAATAATAAAACATTTTGCATGATTCTCTACTCCCCTCTTCCCTGTATATAGCAACCCTAAGACTGTTCCAGCCAGTAAAGCAACAGGATGGTGGGGCCTCATCAGATGGATTCTGAGTGACTATAAGGAACAGGAGTGCCTCCTCCCATTCAGCCGATTGGGCACCCACTGTGCTTTAGAAATAAACCTTTTTAAATTTGTTTTTAATTTTTTTATTTTTTTGAGACAGGGTCTCACTCTGATGTTCAGGTTGGAGTACAGTAGCATGATCATGGCTCATTGCAGCCTCAGCCTCCCAAGTTCAAGCCATCCTCCCACCTCAGCCTCCTTAGTAGCTGGGACCATAGGTGCACACCATCATGCCCAGCAAATTATCTTTTAACTTTTTATAGAGACAGGGTCTCACTATGTTGCCCAGGTCTTGAACCCCTCACCTCAAGCCATCCTCCCACCTAAACCTTACAAAGTGCTGGGATTACAGGTATGAGCCACCATGTCCCTCTAGAAAGAAACCTTTTGACATTTGACAATAATTAATATTTCAGGGTCAGTATAGTTTGTGTGCTGTCTAGTCCACACAGTAACCTCAGCTGGATGTCTCAGAAAGCACACTTTTGGTCAAAAAAAAAAAAGGTCCAAAGAAAGAGTGTGGTTGAAATTATTCAAATCCATCCAAACTTTAAGCTTTTTCTTACTTTACCAAATGTGGAAAACACTGAGGGAGATACATTTTCCTTAAATATCTGGGGATGTTTTTACTTTGTTGACAACTAAAAAATGTAGCTCAACTGTTAAAAGAAAATTTTTTTAAGTAGTTGAACTTTAAAACTGCCAGGTAGAAACCTGAAATGAGGAGACTAGTCCCCATGTTAGGTTGTCTTCAATTTGGGGTTTAAAGTAATATATACTTAACATTTGTAAAATACGCAATAAGTTATGGGAAGTAGGATATCTTATTAAACTAAAAGATGAATATAGCTTGAATAATAGCATCAATCTGTTCTCCAAGAAAGAGCATTGTTATATATCTAAGTAAATACTAAAACTTAAAGGCTTATACCTTTATAAAGGCTTATACCTTCCTTATACTTGTGTTAAGTAACCCCCTGGGTGAAACGAAATACACTCACATGCTGTTCTTACATTTTCTTGGGATTAACAACAACAAAGGAAAAAGCTACCAAATCTAATGTGTCAAATCTTACATTAAAGCTTAGGGCAATAGTTGTAATATGTGACAGCACAAATTCCACTCTGCTCATGTGTGGTTCAGGGAAGGTGTGGCTAAAGCCTCGTTGTGTTGCCCCTTGGAATCTTAACCCCTTGTGCTCCCAGAATTATACCATTTTTATTCCAATATCAAATAATTTCAAACTTTCAAGTTGACAGACTTCATTTATATTAGGTTGGTGCAAAAGTAATTGTGGCATTTGCCATTAAAATTTGCAAAAACCACAATTACTTTTGCTCGGACCTATATAAGGCAAAGGCTAATGAAAAGTAAGCAAGATTTGAAACAAGAAAAAGAAAAACAGATTTAAGAAGAGAGCCACAAGAATAAAGAGAAAAGTAGAAGTCAAAAAAAAAAAAAAAAAAGACAGAGAGAGGCAGGGGAAGGTGGTGATGACAGCCACCCAACTTCTGCCTCCCTCAAGTTATACCAGACAAGGAAACAATGAACAGCTGAGAAAGGCCATGAGAACCAGCTGGGCAGGAACATAACCTGAGTCGAACAGCATATGAAAAATTACCTGATGACTGTTTATTTACATTTGGCTTGTCTCATTTTATCATTTCATTTTTAAAGTAAGGGATCTCTAACCCTGACAACCAGGAGCCCCGCAGGTATCATTTACTCTATAAGGAGACCTCCATCCTATCCGGTTCTACTTCAAGTCTGTTCCTTGCTTATCTCACCCTTAGGGTCAAAAGAAGTCAAATATTCTTCAGCCTCCTCTTCATTATCTTGATGAACTGAGCATTTCAACACAACTTTTAAAAAACTCTAAGTACTAAGTTCTACAAGATTACCTACCTTCTCTTTGCAAAGCCTCTTACCAAGCACCAAACAGTAACATTTATAAATCCACATACTATTATTGCTTCTATTCTAATATAATTGACGTCCTCCCTCTCTGTATCAGAATCTATCATTCTCCCTGAACAATCTTATTCAAGCCCTTTCACTATTGTCTTTAGATGGATGACTTCCAAGTCTATATCTGTAACGCAGATCTTTCCTCTAAATGCCAGCCCATATTTTCAGCTATTTATTTGGCATCTCCCTGAGCCACTTTGTTTCACTCCAATTCCCTGGGAAAAAGACTCTGAGTTGGAGATTTGAAAGTGAATGGTTCACTGGAGATGCCCTTAGGAACAGCACCCGTAAAGGAGTAGAGGCAGCAGGACTGGGCAAATAGAGAGGCTGAAGTGTGATGCACCATGACAAAAGGCTGTCAGTCCCACAAGGAGCTGGGAGGACCCTTCATTTCTGCCCCAGATTGTGGTAAGGGGGCTCAAATTTTGTACCCCGAGATCCACCAGTCTTTAGCTGTAGGCTGCACCCAGGGAAGGGACAAAATCTTAAGTAAAGCAGCTCCCCTCAGCCTAGGGCAATTCCCAGGGAGGAATTTTGTTGTGAGCTATCACAGCCAACTGCCCCAGCAGTGGGGAGCTGAGTACCTAGCAGCCTTACCTCTGTTTGATGATCAGAGTAAATTCCTACTGCCAGTTAGTGACTTCTTTCCTTGCCTCATGCCATCTTGGCAAGAGGAGCCTGGGATAACTAAGTGGCAGCCACAGCTTGAAGTTTAATAGAGACTGTTATGTTTCCTGGTGGAAGCGTGCCTTTCTGGGCACCAGGACTTCTAAATCCATGGAGCCCAGAGTTGCCAGGACAAGAAGCACAAATTCCCCAAATGGGCCACTTGGAGTAGTGGTAAAAGGAACCACTTCTACTTCTACCCCTTGATTCCCAGACTCATGTATTCTGCCTGTGAGGGATATAGCATTACATATTGGTTGTTGATTTAGGATGCATATTGCATCCTACAGAATGACGCCCATTCTGTGAGGTATTATCTTCAAGCTGGTGCCATAGCTGTGCCTTTGAAAGGCCTTTCTGTTGCTCTCTTCAGCTGAAGCTTCTAGGTGGACTGATGTTAGGACCAGAGGAGCAGTACGTGGGTCCCTGGGTCATGGGCCTCCTGCTGCACTTCCTTTGCTGTAAAATAGGACTGAGTGCCGTAAAATAGGACTGAATGACGCATCACTCAGCTATATATTCAAAACTGCACTCATCATCATTCCTGTCCCTACTCTTAATCCACTCCAAATACTGTTTTTCTGCATTATAATAAGTATGCTGCCATGCTGCTCTCATGGGTCATGCCCAGGGAGGCAGTGCCACTACTGGAGGCAGCCTTGAACCAACATCTTCCCAGGCACGTGGTTCCATCATCCCAGAACACACCCAAAGCATCCTCCTAGAGCAGCGATTCTATTCCAGGATAAGTAGCTTTTAATCACATTACTATACAGAAAGAACAACTATGTTATACAGTAGAACAAGAAATCTGATGAATTTTAAAAATAGACAATTTCAAATAAATGTATTTATGACAGCTGATCAAAACTAAGTGCCCTGAATTCCCAGGAAAATGTGTGCACTGTCCTTTAGTCTTTTATATTACTTGATAGAAAGAACTGGTCAGGGAATGAGCACTGAAGTAGGAATCAGGAGATCTGAAATCTAGAATTGGATCTGTCATTCTTAGAGAGAGAATGTTGTTAAGACATTTGGCAACTTAAGTTCTCCATTTCCTCATCTACTATTCAATGTCTCCTCTTGGATGCCTCAAAGACATCTCAAATTCAACATGTCCCAAAGTTACCTCATGATCTTTCCCACAATCCAGTCCTTTTCCAATATTTCTTATCCCTACAAATGGCAGTATTGTACATTCAAGTGCTCAGGTCAAAAATCTAGGAATTATCTTTGACACCTACTTCTTAACTGCTATATTAAATCTACAACCAAGCCCTACTGGTTTTACTCCCTAAATGGCTCTAGGAGCCATCCACTGCCATACACCACCACGGCCACCACCCTCAGTCCAGCTTCTTCTCATCTGGACTGTCTCAGTATCCTCCCAACTGCTCCACCTGCATTTACTCTGCCTCTGCCCCATTCTCCTGGGATGCTGAGCATTTAGCCCAAATGTCCCACAGACACACACACACCTGCCCATTTCTCCCCAAAACAACCAGAATAACCCTTTTGAAAACAAACCTCATCCTGCCACCACCACCTCCTTGTTTAACACAGTCTATGGGGCAGATGGGGCCCGGCCTCTGCCCCCTTCCCAGTTTTGTCCAACTTCAGGCTCATATGCTCTCTCCAGCCACAATGCCTTTCTTCACACCCTCACATCCCTTGCTCATTCCCTCCAAAGAGCCTTTGCACACACTTTTCCTCTCTGTTAGGACCTCTTTTTCCCAGCTCCTCACCTAGTACACACCGACTTATCTGCCACTCTTTCAGACAAGCCCCCACATACCCTGGATGTGGCTAAATATTGGATTGATATAGTATTCTGAAAAGGAAGCCTTAAATTCTTTATTGGACCATATGGGAAATTAAAAAACAACTAATAGCTATTTTGGCCACATGCCTGCCAACTCCATCAGCACCTCCAAAGGAAAGGAGGATAGCTTTTGAAAGGGAGTAGGGTGGGTTAGGGGACATCCCCCATGCATCTGCTTTCAGGTGCCCCCAAGGCCTGTGTCTTAGTCCACTGGGGCTGTTATAACAAAATACTGTAAATTAGGTGGCTTATAAGCAACAGAAATTTATTTCTCATAGTTCTGGAAGCTGCGAGTCTGAGATCAGAGTCCAGCATGACAGAGTTCTGGTGAGGGCCTTCTTCTAGGTTGTAGACCAAAACTTCTCATTGCAAGGGGCAAGGCAATTCTCTTGGGCCTCTTTTATAAGAGCGTGAATCTCAATCATGAAGGCTCTACACTCTTGACCAATCACCTACCAAAGTCCCCGCCTCCTAATACCATGACCCTGGGGTTAGCATTTTAACATATGAATGGCTGGGGGACACAAACATTAGATCTACAGTTGCCTGCTTTCTTGTCTCTGCAAGGCTGAGCAAAAGAGTGTATCTGGCACTGCTTCCAAGCAATGATCTGAAGAAACATCTCTCCCTTTTAAGAAATTTCACACCAATTCTTTAAAAAATGTATCCCGAAAAAGAGGTATCCTCTTTCCCCCTCCTCTTACTCTTTCTCAGACTCCCACTTCATATTGGTTTCCACCTGAGGCACTCGGAGAAGCCAAGACCACCCCATCACTTCACAGGGATGGAGAATTAACTTCATCCACGATAATGTCTTCCAAGACCAAGGATTACATTAAGAAAGCTCAGAAAAGGGAGGTACCCCAAGAATTAGGAGATTCAAGGTCCCCCTGATGCTTTTCTCCTAACAAAACAAGAAATGTAAGTGTTGGCATATGATTGGGGTACAGAGCCCCTAGTATGTGTATCTTGGGTGATTCCTGCCTTTGGGAAATGCTTCTCTGTTAATGGGCTGAATTATGCCCCCAAAATGCTCATGTTGAAATCCTAATCCTAAATACCTCAGAATGTGACCGTATTTGAAGATAAGGTCTTTAAAGAGGTAATTAAGGTAAAATGAGGACACTAGGCTAGGCCCTAATCCATCATGTTGAGTGTCCTTATAAGAGGAGGTCAGTGCACAGGCATATGCAGAGGGAAGACCCTGTGAAGACACGGGAAGAAGACAGCCATCTACAAGCCAAGGAGAGAGGCCTCAGAAGAAACCAACCCTGCCAACACTTTGATCTTGGACTTACAGCTTCGAGAACTGTGAGAAAATCAATTTCTGTTGTTTAAGTCACCAATCTGTGGCACTCTGTTATGGCAGCCAGCCATAGCAAACATCCTCCCTAAACAAAAATCCAAAAGTCACATCCAAAAATAACAGTGAGCAGTTTCTGAGCTCCTGCCCTTTGCCAGGGTCTGCCCTTTGCCACATCATCTCATTTAACTCTACTAAGAACCGTCATCACACACAAAAAGGAACCTGAGAATTTCATGGATTTGTCAAATCCACCATGCTCCAAAGCCTCTGCTTTTTTTGTTACATACCATGACTTCCCATGGAAAACTTGCCCAATATTTCTGGGATTCTCCTGGATTATCTGGATTTTCGCTTAAAGTGTGAGTGTTATAAAAAGCAAAGGCTTCTTTGCTCAGTTCTCCCTGGAAACTGAAGAGTGGCTCTCGGCCCCAGCTGGTAAAAAGCACCAGAAGGATCTACCAGGATGGCAGCGGAAGGAGGGAGAAAGGAGGATGGATGAAGGTCTTGCCTACACGAGAGTTCTGTGATCTAGATAATCTCCCCTAACCCTCCCTCTATCCTGTTCTTCCAAAACCAGGCCCTCAATGAATGGACAGTGAGAGGGCCCGCAAAGCCACCAGGGGAGTAAGATACTAGATAAAGCTGATCCTCTAGAGGCTTGCCTATGTCCATCCATGTCCTTCTGAATTTGCTTGGGAAAATAATAACTGCTTTAAAGCATGGAGTGTTAGAGTCATACAAGCCTGAGTCTGAATACTGGTTCTGCTCCTTCTATCTGTGAGAATGTGGGCAAACTATTTAAATTCTTTAAAACTGCAATTTCCTCTTTCATAAAAAAAATTGCAATTATAATAACTTACTATTATAGGGATGTTGTAAGGATTAAGTGAGATAGCATGTGCAAAGCACTTACAAAATGCTTGGTATAGAGTAGGCCTTAAATAGTATCTATTATTAGAATTAATTTAATAAGAAAATGTGATTCTATTTGGGGTCTGTCTACAACCCTTAGCATTATTTCTTACCTTAGGTACAATCTTGTAGTGAACACTGTCGGTGATCCTTCTGGAGCTCTCACATTCCTTTTACTTTACACAGCAGAGCACCCCTCCTCTGGCTTCAGTGCTCTTTGCCCTCAACAGTCTGTGCCTGTGCCTCTCTTAGAAGGTGGCTACAGCTACTGGAGCCAAAGGTGCTCAGGGAGGCTCTTTGTGATGGATGAGTGGTACAATACTCTAAGAGTACAGCTCCCTTGCTTTGAGTGGGGACAAACTCTGCAGCATCATGTACATGCCAGACAGCCCCTGTGGAATCAAGCTGAGGATGAAATGTCACATTGTTTGACCCCTTCCCACTCCCTGTCCTGCCTTCTCACCTCCTCACCAGTTTTCTCCTGGGATCACTTCCTTAATAAACCTCTTGCACATGGACCCCTGTCTCAGGGTCTGCTTCTGGGCAAGAGAGCCCAGGAAGGACCTTGCCCTCCTGGGTCCTGGAGGAAGAATGACAGCCTTCTCAAAGGTCTAGCTCTGGGGTCCTGGAGTTTAGCCCCTCTGGCTTCAGGATGTTAGTCGTTCGGTCCTCAATTCAGAGTTTAAAAGGACATTCAGAGATTAAAAGCACTCTCTTTTGGAATCATCCCATCTGAAATTTGAGAAATAGGTGGTCTTACCCTTTTAACTTCTTCTGAGCCTTAGCTCTGCTATCTCTGAAATTTTAAACTAACAGGACTCACAGGAGTTCATGGGGATGCCTGCAAGAGTATCTTAAACAAAATGTTAAGTTCATATATTTTTCTTCTACAACATAACCTTCTCCAGCTTAGCCCATTGTTGTCAAAGATGCTACAACAAACCCTGGCCAGTGTGTGGTTGGCTGGAACACAGGAGCAGGAGGCAGGAGGCAGTCATGCCATGGAAATGGCACAGGTGTAGAATGAGGGTCTCCATTGTCATGGGCACTGCAGCCACCAAATGGGCCATTCTTTCTTCCCACAAATTCAACAAATGTGCATGGAACGCATCTATGCACCAAGCACTCTGCTACCTGCAATAGTAAGTGAAGCTGATGCAACTTTTGCTCTCATGGAATTGCAGACATGATAACCAAACAAATAAGTGCGTACTTATCAACCAGGCTAAATGGCAAGGAGGAAGCTTGTGGTGTGAGGAGGACATACAATAGGGGATCTGACCTGTGGAGAGTGGAGTAAATGGATGTATGCAGAGAAAGCTAAAAGAAGAAGGGTGGGAGGAAAGGAGAGAAAAGAGCTCAGGCTGAAGGAACCATGTGCAAAGATTCTGAGGCCAAGAAAGCATGAAACATTAGAGGAATTAAAAGGAAGTCGACAGGGCTGGAGCACAAAGTCAAGTGAATATGGTGGGAAACAGTGCTGGAAGTGACCTGGAGCCAGGGCACACAGAGCCAAAGACACCAGGCACCTTCCTTGCCACCACTTCCTGCCTGACTGGACCCCTGCCATCCCTAGGAGGCATGGCCCACCTCCAGGCTGGAAGGTCAGCCTGGACTTAAAACCTAATTCTCTCTGCTTGGGCCTATCCTCACTTCAACCACATTCAATTTCTGGTATTCACTGAGATTGCATTTTATTATAAATTAGAAATACAGAGCAAAGTGCACAGTGCTGTAATGGTGGAAATGCAGATCGTAAACAAGGAGGGCAGAGGACATTAGCACAAGTAGTAGTCAAACCATAGGCAGACATTTTCTACTGATAACAATTAGCAGTCCACGTCGAGAAGCTAAGAATCGTGTCCCTTCCTCTCCTAGGATAAATTACATAAAAGTTCTTGAAAGACACTACTTCTCCTTTGCTGGTAAACCTAGATCAGAACACCACTAGACAGAGACCTCTGAGCATCTGATTTTTTTTTAAATTTCTTGAGTGGCTTTCAGTATTAGGGCTAAAATAAATACAGAGCTTTGCCAACAATAACTAAAATAAATGTGAAGGACTCTTTTTTACAGTGAATGACATCTGCAGTTATGAAGGAAGTTCAAGGGAAAGAGCCTCCAAGGCAGTCCCTCAGAGATGAAAGGAGAGGGGAAGGAAAAGTAACCCTGCTTAGCCTGAGCAAGGCTTCTGAGCTCCAATTCGACCTTGTGGAGTTCACACATGGGCACCGAGGGCCAGCCTCTTCAGCACATATTGATATTAATAGTCCTCATATATTAAGCCCCAACTGTATGACACACAGCACTTGAAATGCTTTACCTGCATGCTGTCATTTAATTTTCACCATAACCCCACGAGGTAGTTACTTTCATGACTCCCGTAACACAACTGAGGAAACAAGGGCTCAGAGAGATCAAATAAATTGTTCAAGGTTACACAGCTAGAAAGAGCAGTCACTGAAACTCAGGATTACCTGCCCCCCAAAGCTTATGCTTTTTATCTCTGTCATCAGCCCTTCAAGGACAGGGAACATGTCTTGTTTGTTTGTCCAGCCTACCACTGCAGAGGAATGTCAGTAAACAACAATGAACTGAAATGATCCAACCCAAGTTGGCTCCAGTTTCCCACCTGCTGGCTCATGAAAATAAGCAGAGGAGAAGGGAACACAAGGCCTCCTCTGTTTGAAGGGTGAGTAGGTCTATGCCAAGGGGCCCCAGACTCTGGTAGAACAGAAAAAAAGCTTTGAGGGTAGGATCAGTTTCCAGCTGTCATACCTGCACAGTGAGTGGCACTCCTAAAGGCCAGGGCAGAAATTGTGACACCATAAAGGGAAGAACGAGAGTCTCTCTATGCAAAGTCTTAGCACCCCTACTTCTGTATTGTCTGAGCCCATAAAGGAGCTGAGCTAAGGAGGGGTAGAGCTCAGGGGCCTATAACTCCAGTTATGACTACTTATTGCCAGAGCTGCATTCTCCTGGAGATGCACAGCATCAGTATATTAGTACGTTCTTAGGCTGCTAATAAAGACATACTCCAGACTGGGTAATTTATAAAGAAAAAGAGATTTAATGAATTCACAGTTCCACATGGCTGTGAAGGTCTTACAATCATGGCAGAAGGCAAAGGAGGAGCAAAGGCACGTCTTACATGGCAGCAGGCAAGAGACTATGTGTAGGGGAACTCCCCTTTATAAAACCATCAGATCTCATCAGACTTACTATCATGAGAACCACTCAGGAAAGTCCCGCCTCATTATTCAATTACCTGCCACCAGGTCCCTCCCATGACAAGTGGGAATTACAGGAGCTACAATTCAAGATGAGATTTGGGTGGGTGCACAGCTAAACCATATCAGTCGGGTAGCACAGATGGGGACCTGAAAGACCAAGGGAGACACAGCAGTGGCAGCAGAAAGAACTCTTCTCAGAGTAGGAAGAACTCAACAGATACCTATGAGGAGTGAACAGAAGCAAACAAGACGTTGTATCCTGGATATGTCTGCCTCGAAAGAGCTCACAAAGTTGATGATTAAAATTATTTTGGCCTATAGCAGGAATTTTGGCCAAGTTTCTAGACCAGAATTGGGCTCATAAAATGACAGCATTTTTAGGAAACTGTGAGAAAAGAAGACAGAGGTCTTCCCCTTCCTCTTTGGTCACTCAACCAAGTCAGTGCGAGAAATGTGCTGAGAAGCCCGTTCTTGGGATGTCTCCTCCAGACCCTCCACCTCACAGTTTCCACCTTGCCTAAGCATAGGGTAACCTGGGGAACTTGTTTGAAAAATATGGACTCCTAGGCCTCACTCTACATTTACTGAATATGAGTTTTCAGGGTCTTGGGCATGTATGTTTTTAGCAACGACTGTAGGTCCTTTAGGAACAGAAGAGTCTGGGAAACACAGCAACAGTCCAGGCTCTTCCTGCAATGGCCTTTCTGACTTGGCAGACACACCAGTGTAACAGTTTTGAAAGCCATTTCCAAGTTTGAATGAATGTTTAACGGTTTCAGATTTTTTTAAGTAAAAATAAAATACAATGGGAAAATCATCTTTGAGAGAAGAATAGGAATTAAATTTAAATGGGACAGTTAGCAATTATTTTCAAAAGCCACATGATTTTGAACAAAACCGCCAGCACAGCAGAAGCTAATGGCTTGTTCCCTTGCCTTAAATGTCCTAATAAATGTGCTAATAGAGAAGACTTATTTGGAATTTATATAAAGGTAAAAGAACAAGTTCATTTCAGACCTGGCTATATTTTTTGAGACTGTGCTTTTTCAGGAACTTCAGACTTAAAATGAGGAAAAGTAAGTGTGTCCTCTGGATAAGTCACTGAGAAAGGTCTTGATCCCAATCTACCTTGCAGAAGACTGCATTATCCCAGTCCTGACTAGGTGGTGGATATGAGAGTGCTCTCTTTATTTGTACTTGCTGGCCTGCAGGAGGCTGAATGGGGGAGTGGTTGGAAACACGGGCTTTGGAAACAGGAAGATCTGGGTGGGCTCAAGGCCTGCTTCTACTACTATGTGTCCTTGGACACACAATTTAAACTCTCTGGGTCTTGACTTCATCACCCATAAAACAGAGTAATCATGAAACCTCGTTTGTAGGGTTATTGTATGAAATGAGTAAAGGAAGCATAACATCTGCATATAATCAATACTCCATAAAAGTTAGCCACTTCTATTTCTATTTGAATTGTGAATGTTACTCACAACGTTACTCAGCTTTTTAATTAGCACTTGCCTTGCCTGGTCACTTCCAGCTAAACCATTTTTTATATCTGGTTTCCAAATTTGCTTGCTGTATATGTAACATCTGAATTTTCACCCAGAGCAAAGAGTATTATCCACTTTGGCAGCAAATCTTCTTTAAAAAATCTATCCTCAAACAGTAAGTTGCTCTAAGTTGTCCTCATGATAAATAAGTGCCCCTTAAGAGAAATGGCCTGAATTTTTCTATATTTTAACTATGCTGCAAAGTCAGCTCTTACTAATGTATGTATATATATCACAACAAGAGTCTCTCATTCTCCACTTAGCCAAGTCTTACTTTTACCTTAAAGACTCCTCCATATGGCCTGTCTTCCCAGTGGACTCTACCTATGATGGGGCTGTGCTTCGATGATGACCTAAATTCTGTGCTCATTCATTCATTCAATAAAGGTTTGCCAAATACCTACTATGTGCTAGGCAACAACATTATTTTTGTCTGTATTTTTTATCTGACACTTTTCCTGTGATTTTGTATTACTATTATTATTATTATTATTATTATTCCTGCTCCACACTGAACTGTAACTCCTTTACCATCTGAGGCCATGCTGAATTCTTCTCTAAATCTTCGGTGCCCAGCAAGTGCTTTCTACACATCAGACTTTTGGGAAAAGGTTTCCTGTTGCCATCCTGCTGATTCTTACCCAAGTGGGGCAGTTTCCCTCGTGGTGGAGAAGATACGATGATGAACCAGCTTGCTTGGGCTTGCTGGTCTGTTATATGACCTTGAGTAAATTACTTTGTGACTTATTGAGATCCTCTCAAGCCTCAAGACTTGACAAAACTTAAATCCGCATAGCTGTAAAGCTTAATTACACCATCGTGGGCCTCAATTTTCTCTCTGGGTATCCCAGCATAGCAGAAAGCCATGGGACAGATAGACCTGTGGATACTCATGGAATGGTTTCTACATTTTCCCAGAGATGTCATATGTTTCATTTCATTTTATCTTAAAATTTAAGAACATTCTACTTCCTGATAAATCTCTCTACCTCCTAGCTCATCCTTCTTCCTCTCTTCCTTCAGTGAAAGACAAAAACAGATTAAGACCAACTCGACTCAAATCAGCATCATTTTCAGCATTCATTCCCTGAAGAACAATGAACTCAGTAGTTGGCTAGCCACAAAGAAAATTACAAAAATAAAAAGACCTTCTGCTAGCTTTTGAATGTGTTTGCTCTTGCTTTTCTAGTTCTTTTAATTGTGATGTTAGGGTGTCAATTTTGGATCTTTCCTGCTTTCTCTTGTGGGCATTTAGTGCTATAAATTTTCCTCTACACACTGCTTTGAATGTGTCCCAGAGATTCTAGTATGTTGTGTCTTTGTTCTCGTTGGTTTCAAAGAACATCTGTATTTCTGCCTTCATTTCGTTATGTACCCAGTAGTCATTCAGGAGCAGGTTGTTCAGTTTCCATGTAGTTGAGTGGTTTTCAGTGAGTTTCTTAATCCTGAGTTCTAGTGTGATTGCACTGTGGTCTGAGAGACAGTTTGTTATAATTTCTGTTCTTTTACATTGGCTGAGGAGAGCTTTACTTCTAACTATGCGGTCAATTTTGGAATAGGTGTGGTATGGTACTGAAAAAAATGTATATTCTGTTGATTTGGGGTGGAGAGTTCTGTAGATGTCTATTAGGTCCGCTTGGTGCAGAGCTGAGTTCAATTCCTGGATATCCTTGTTAACTTTCTGTCTTGTTGATCTGTCTAATGTTGACAGTGGGGTGTTAAAGTCTCCCATTATTATTGTGTGGGAGTCTAAGTCTCTTTGTAGGTCACTCAGGACTTGCTTTATGAATCTGCATGCTCCTGTACTGGGTGCATATATATTTAGGAGAGTTAGCTCTTCTTGTTGAATTGATCCCTTTACCATTATGTCTTCTTTGTCTGTTTTGATCTTTGTTGGTTTAAAGCTGTTTTATCAGAGACTAGGATTGCAACCCCTGCCTTTTTTTGTTTTCCATTTGCTTGGTAGGTCTTCCTCCATCCTTTTATTTTGAGCCTATATGTGTCTCTGCACGTGAGATGCATTTCCTGAATACAGCACACTGATGGGTCTTGACTCTTTATCCAATTTGCCAGTCTGTGTCTTTTAATTGGAGCATTGAGTCCATTTACATTTAAAGTTAATATTGTTATGTGTGAATTTGATCCTGTCATGATGTTAGCTGGTTATTTTGCTCGTTAGTTGATGCAGTTTCTTCCTAGTCTTGATGGTCTTTACATTTTGGCATGATTTTGGAGCGGCTGGTACTGGTTGTTCCTTTCCATGTTTGGTGCTTCCTTCAGGAGCTCTTTTAGGGCAGGCCTGGTGGTGACAAAATCTCTCAGCATTTGCTTCTCTGTAAAGTATTTTATTTCTCCTTCACTTACGAAGCTTAGTTTGGCTGGATATGAAATTCTGGGTTGAAAATTTTTTTCTTTAAGAAAGCTGAATATTGGCCCCCACTCTCTTCTGGCTTGTAGAGTTTCTGCCAAGAGATCTGCTGTTAGTCTGATGGGCTTCCCTTTGTGGGTAACCCAACCTTTCTCTCTGGCTGCCCTTAACATTTTTTCCTTCAAAATCAGAGCAGAACTGAAGGAAATAGAGACACAAAAAACTCTTCAAAAAATTAATGAATCCAGGAGCTGGTTTTTTCAAAGGATCAACAAAATTGATAGACTGCTAGCAAGACTAATAAAGAAAAAAAGAGAGAAAAATCAAATAGATGCAATAAAAATTGATAAAGGGGATATCACCACTGATCCCACAGAAATACAAACTACCATCAGAGAATACTACAAACACCTCTACGCAAATAAACTAGAAAATCTAGAAGAAATGGATAAATTCCTGGACACATACACTCCCCCAAGACTAAACCAGGAAGAAGTTGAATCTCTGAATAGACCAATAACAGGATCTGAAATTGTGGCAATAATCAATAGCTTACCAACCAAAAAGAGTCCAGGACCAGATGGATTCACAGCCGAATTCTACCAGAGGTACAAGGAGGAACTGGTACCATTCCTTCTGAAACTATTCCAATCAATAGAAAAAGAGGGAATCCTCCCTAACTCATTTTATGAGGCCAGCATCATCCTGATACCAAAGCCGGGCAGAGACACAACCAAAAAGGAGAATTTTAGACCAATATCCTTGATGAACATTGATGCAAAAATCCTCAATAAAATACTGGCAAACTGACTCCAGCAGCACATCAAAAAGCTTATACACCTTGATCAAGTGGGCTTCATCCCTGGGATGCAAGGCTGGTTCAATATATGCAAATCAATAAATGTAATCCAGTATAAAAACAGAACCAAAGACAAAAACCACATCATTATCTCAATAGATGCAGAAAAGGCCTTGACAAAATTCAACAACCTTCATGCTAAAAACGCTCAATAAATTAGGTATTGATGGGACGTATCTCAAAATAATAAGAGCTATCTATGACAAACCCACAGCCAATATCATACTGAATGGGCAAAAACGGGAAGCATTCCCTTTGAAAACTGCCACAAGACAGGGATGCCCTCTCTCACCACTCCTATTCAACATAGTGTTGGAAGTTCTGGCCAGGGCAATTAGGCAGAGAAGGAAATAAAGGGTATTCAATTAGGAAAAGAGGAAGTCAAATTGTCCCTGTTTGCAGATGACATGATTGCATATCTAGAAAACCCCATTGTCTCAGCCCAAAATCTCCTTAAGCTGATGAGCAACTTCAGCAAAGTCTCAGGATACAAAGTCAATGTACAAAAATCACAAGCATTCTTATACACCAATAACAGACAAACAGAGAGCCAAATCATGAGTGAACTTCCATTCACAATTGCTTCAAAGAGAATAAAATACCTAGGAATCCAACTTACAAGGGACGTGAAGGACCTCTTCAAGGAGAACTGCAAACCACTGCTCAATGAAATAAAATAGGATACAAACAAATGGAAGAACATTCCATGCTCATGGGTAGGAAGAATCAATATCATGAAAATGGCCATACTGCCCAAGGTAATTTATAGTTCAATGCCATTGCCATCAAGCTACCAATGACTTTCTTCACAGAATTGGAAAATACTACTTTAAAGTTCATATGGAACCAAAAAAGAGCCCACATCGCCAAGTCAATCCTAAGCCAAAAGAACAAAGCTGGAGGCATCACACTACCTGACTTCAAACTATACTACAAGGCTACAGTAACCAAAACAGCATGGTACTGGTACCAAAACAGAGATATAGATCAATGGAACAGAACAGAGCCCTCAGAAATAACGTCACATATCTACAACTATCTGATCTTTGACAAACCTGAGAAAAACAAGCAATGGGGAAAGGATTCCCTATTTAATAAATGGTGCTGGGAAAACTGCCTAGCCATATGTAGAAAGCTGAAACTGGATCCCTTCCTTACACCTTATACAAAAATCAATTCAAGATGGATTAAAGACTTAAACGTTAGACCAAAAACCATAAAAACCCTAGAAGAAAACCTAGGCATTACCATTCAGGACATAGGCATGGGCAAGGATTTCATGTCTAAAACACCAAAAGCAATGCCAACAAAAGCCAAAATTGACAAATGAGATCTAATTAAATTAAAGAGCTTCTGCACAGCAAAAGAAACTACCATCAGAGTGAACAGGCAACCTACAAAGTGGGAGAAAATTTTTGCAACCTACTCATCTGACAAAGGGCTAATATCCAGAATCTACAATGAACTCAAACAAATTTACAAGAAAAAAACAAACAACCCCATCAAAAAGTGGGCAAAGGATATGAACAGACACTGCTCAAAAGAAGACATTTATGCAGCCAAAAGACACATGAAAAAATGCTCACCATCACTGGCCATCAGAGAAATGCAAATCAAAACCACAATGAGATACCATCTCACACCAGTTAGAATGGTGATCATTAAAACGTCAGGAAACAACAGGTGCTGGAGAGGATGTGGAGAAATAGGAACACTTTTACACTGTTGGTAGGACTGTAAACTAGTTCAACCATTGTGGAAGTTAGTGTGGCGATTCCTCAGGGATCTAGAACTAGAAATACCATTTGACCCAGCCGTCCCATTACTGGGCATATACCCAAAGGACTATAAATCATGCTGCTATAAAGACACATGCACACGTATGTTTATTGCGGCACTATTCACAATAGCAAAGACTTGGAACCAACCCAAATGTCCAACAATGATAGACTGGATTAAGAAAATGTAGCACATATACACCATGGAATACTATGCAGCCATAAAAAATGATAAGTTCATGTCCTTTGTAGGGACATGGATGAAACTGGAAATCATCATTCTCAGTAAACTATCGCAAGGACAAAAAACCAAACACCACATGTTCTCACTCATAGATGGGAATTGAACAATGAGAACACATGGACACAGGAAGGGGAACATCACACTCTGGGGACTGTTGTGGGGTGGGGGGAGGGGGGAGGGATAGCATTAGGAGATATACCTAAGGCTAAATGATGAGTTAACAGGTGCAGCACACCAGCATGGCACATGTATACATATGTAACTAACCTGCACATTGTGCACATGTACCCTAAAACTTAAAGTATAATAATAATAAAAATAAAATAAAAAGACCAATATCTGCCCTGAAACAGGCTGAAATTTTTCTGCTCATCTGATTTGTTTTACTTTTTATCCAGATGGTTTGGCATCACAGAGACACAATCTATACTCTGTTTATATTATTTGCCTTCAAAAGTAATTTGTGCAAGATAAAATAAAAATTTTTTAACATAATTCATAACTCTTAGGTAATGGGAGTTTCATGAAGACATATTTGTTACCTAGATTTGGCATCAAAAATTCTATTTGAGTCTCACATTTGAACCCTTCCATCAACATTCCTAGGCCCCTAAAATACAAAAGCCCCTTTGTGTTTTCTTCTTCACTCACAGGTATGTTCCAATGATGTTATGAGTTTGGGTATCGATTGCTATAAAGTTGCCTGAATCATGTGGCCTAATTGGAGACCTATTCAGCTCCAATGAGGCTACAAACTCAGTCTCTTCGGAGCTCTCCACACTGCTATGAGGGCACACTGTACCCCTAACCTATCTCACAGCCCTGCCCTTGGAAACCACTGGTACTGAGGCAGCGATAAGAAGGTCATGGGTGGATCTCTACAAAGTCAGCACTATGACCGGAGAAGCAAAGTACAAGTTGTGCTCGAGGTGGGTAGAAAGCATCTTCAGACTCCAAGTATAGCACACTTTGCTTTCATAAAATATTAGTGGGATGTTCTCGGGCAACTAACAATGTGTCTGATTCCCAACCTAATCTGCCCAAAAGGGCAGTGATGAAAAAGCCTGGCAATTAGCTTGGGCATACAAAATGCAAAAAGGCCACAGGAAGGTTATAGTTCTTCAACCTGCTGGTTGTTTTCATGTTGCAAGGAACATGAACTTCCATTTCTGTTTCTACCCAAAGTGAGCCGCACACTCCAGTTCCTGCCACTGGAGCCATCTTGTTCCTTCATAGCGTCTTTCTACTTCTCTTCTTATTGTAATTAATGTACTTTTATCTTGCCTGGAAGTGAAATTTATAATGTGATTTTAAAGCTATAAGCTAGGTCCATCATCTGTCCTTAAATTTAATAACTGGGATCCACAAGCAAAAACTGCAAGGAGAAAAATAGCAAAAATCAGTAATAGCAACTGCCCTATAGTTAGAGTCTGGACTTTTCACTAGTTTTCTTTGTTGGGAACAATGCTGGTTAGGCTGGCTGTTTTGGTGCCATTTGGCAAATTCACTTTTCCAGGACCCAAATAAACTCCCTGAACTGAGAATTAGATCCTTCATTTGGTGATAGGAAGCATGCAACTCTTATAAAATCAAAGTCATTTGAAACTTCACCGCTCCCTATTAAAAAAATAAAAAATAAAAACCCTGTTGGCTCAAGGAGTGAAGAAGTGATGTCTTACAGAAAATAATTCATTTCTTTACTTTTCTTACATAACATCCTCCTCTCTCCCTTCTTTCTCCTCCCACAATTCCCTCCCTGACACTTCAGTTTGCCATTCCCATGCACAAAGGACCCAGAGTCCCTTAAAACAGAATGGATGTTCATGAAGAAAGAGAATCAATCGGGCCATGTGAGGGTGGACAATCAAACTCAATTCTTCAGGCAGCAAGATCAGATAACTTTACTCATTTCCTTGACCAGCACAGATGGGTGACACATGATGAATATAGCTAAAAGGAAGAAGCCACTTTAATCCAAATAAGAGTAATTTCATGAGTGTTCAGAATCATGCAGGCTTCAGCATTGCTTTTCTTACCTTTTTCTCTGAGTGGCAAATAAATTCTGTCAAGGGAAGTGAAATTAAATTAGTCCTCTCTGGGAGAAAAGAGAGTTATACTTTTCCAGTGAGGAAGTACTGTTAAATATATATATTATATATTTGTATATATTTATAATATATATATATCCTTAATCATAGTATATCAGTAAATAATTGGAAAACAGTTACTGAAAGTTTGTAGACAAATAAGAGGGAACATTTTTGAAGCCAAACCTAAATAACACAGAACTGCTTTTTAGAGGTTTTCAGGGAAAAATATTTTTATTCTCAAATATTATCAGGTGGAGAACACTTGAAACCAAACCAAATAGCACTAAACTGCTTCCCAGAGGTTTTTGTGGAAAAATATTTTTCTTCTCAAATATTATCAGAAGGAAAATCCAACTGCCACACTAGAAAAATCCCAGTTGGTTACAGCAATCCAGTTTCCCATCAGCAAGCTTTTGTTGGCCTCAAAGCACTGTATTGGCAGACCAAACGGTAGTGCTGCAGTGAAAGCAGATCCAAAAGCTAAGAACACTAACTACAAATTGTTCTTTCCCTTCTTAGTCTCTTTAGAAGGAAATAAGCTCAAAGGCAAACCAGTGTCCCCCTCATAACCTGAGATTTCTCCGAACTTCCGTGTATGAAGGAGCAATACTATGGCTCAGAGCATGACTTCCATAATCAGACAGAACTGCGTTCCACTTCTTCCTCTTCCTAGCAAGTGACTAAGCCTCAGTTTCCTCTTCAGGCAAATTAAGTTGTCATCTACTTCATAGTATTGTAAAATGTAAGATTAGGCCGAGTGTGGTGGTTCATGCCTGTAATCCCAGCACTTTGGGAGGCCAAGGCGGGCGGATCATGAGGCCAGGAGATCAAGACCATCCTGGCCAATGTGGTGAAACCTGGACTCTACTAAAAATACAAAAATTTGCCAGTCATGGTGGTGTGTGCCTGTAGTCCTGGCTACTTGGGAGGCTGAGGCAGAAGAATCGCTTAAACCCAGGAGGCGGAGGTTGCAGTGAGCCAAGATCGTGTCACTGCACTCCAGCCTGGTGACAGAGCGAGACTTGGACTCAAAAAAAAAAAAGATGTAAGATTAGTGCACCCAAATGACTTAGTCCAGTCTCTAAGTAAATTCTCAATAATACTAGAAATACTTATTAATAGTTATAGAAATAGTTATTTTTATTAATAAATTGTTCATAAGGCTTATGGTTAAGATTCTGAATCTTTATATTTTGTTTTTATTTTTAATTTTTTTTTGTAGAGATGAGGTCTTACTATGTTTCTCAGGCTGGTTTCAAACTCCTGGCCTCAAGCAATCCTTCCATCTCAGCCTCAAAAACGCTAGAATTACATACATGAGCCACTGCACCTGGCTTAAGATTCTATAAATCTTGATATTATTGTGAAAATTATGATGTTGGTTAACAAGATCATGTGTCCTAGAATTTCCAGTAAAATCTCTATTTCAAATATCCTATGATCATGCATACAAAGTGTTGTTTTAGTAACCAGGGTATTCATTGATCATCACTGTAGGTTGTTTGAAATGGAGAAACTTTGGCGAGAGGAAGTGGAAAGAGGGATGAACTCAGAGAATACAGGATTTATTGAACATGAACCCCTAACTGGGGTTCTTGAACTCCTTAGAGATTAATATGAGCAATCTTTTTGTAAATGAAAAATCTTAATAGACATCAGCCACACAGATACAAAGATGCAAAAATATGACCAGCATATTCAACAAGTATATTTAATGTTTTTTGCCATTTAACTGCATATTTAGAGAAGTTCAAAGACATGAAAAAAGAAATGAGAAACACTTTCATAAATACAGCTTGTCATTGAAGTTGTGGTAGCAAAGAGAGTAACAGAAAGGTGTTTGGTGCTGGAAAACCTGGAAACCAACATTTCAGATCAAGTCCTAATGGCTTCAGGGGATTCTACACCAAAGTTAGGCAGGCAGTTACCTAGGAGTAGTCAAGCCTATCAGAAACTTGTCATTTGAGTTTTTGATCCAAGGAACAAAGGAAATGCCACTCTCATAAATCCTCCCCAAGCTCCTCTTACATGAAATCAGCAATTGCCTTCTTTTCAAATCAGAAATACTGTAAATGTGGGCTAGCCACAGTGGCTCATGCCTCCCAGCACTTTGGGAGGCCAAGGTGGGCAGATCACAAAGTCAGGAGTTCGAGACCAGCCTGGCCAATATGGTGAAACCACGTCTCTACTAAAAATACAAAAAAAAATTAGCCAGGCATTGTGGTGCACGCCTGTAATCTCAGATACTTGGGAGGCTGAGGCAGGAGAATTGCTTGACACCAGGAGGTAGAGGTTGCAATGAGCTGAGATCATGCCACTGTACTCCAACCTGGGCAACAGAGTAAAACTCTGTCTCAAAAAAAAAAAAAAAAAATACTGTTAAATGTGAAGGGACATTTTTACAGAACTGGTTTGATTAGATCACATTTTTAAAATAAATAGAAAATGTAAAATTGTGTATTTTAACTGAGGGTGCTAGACTTTGTATAAATAAATAACACAACTGACATATCTTGAATGGGATGGTGGTTCTGGCAGTTACTTTTAATAAGGCCTTGGTTCACCTCCCATGCTGTTATCTTTATGTCTCCCTCTGATCAAACTTCACACCTTTGTTGTCTGCATTCAGGAGGCTCTTGAGGCTGTGGAATAGAGCTTACCTGTGTGGGGCATAACTGGCTGGTGTCGGAAGTAGGCTACCTATCTGTTCTATCCAGCAAAGCTTCAACAAAAAACTTGGAAGGAGAAGACCACAGGTGCCCCTTACACACATAAGCTTACAGGTTTACCATAATTGTCTGCTGTCAATTGAACAGTGCTAACAAGTTGAACCACAGTAACATTCAAAGTGTGAGATTTAAAAATCAGAATGTCTATATTCTAACTCAGTGATTTAAAAGCTGGCCATGACACTCAACACACTTGGACACAAAAGAAATGCCATCCACTGACATATTCAAAACTTTCCACTGTGAAGGCTGGTGTGTGGGTCTAAGGGGTGATGCTGTTCATCCCAGAAGAGACGGTTTGAGTGGGAAGCTGAGAAGGAGGAGGAATAAAGGCCCTGCCCTCTTCCTAGGGTCTGCCCTACACTACGTATCATCATTTTATTTAAAAGTATATCTGGGAATGTCCTGAGCATTTATTTGATTCCTAAATGAGGCTAAATATGTGCTAGAAAATAACTGCTGATAGAAATAAAACAAAAATAAATAGTGAATATCAAAGAATGTGTACCTCCATATAAGCTAAACAGCATTTTTTTTTAGTGCTACCTTCAAGGTATTCTGTGCTCAGGCTGTCTGCATTCATCAACCTAGGTGATGTACCTGGTGCGCCACTGTGAGGTGCTCTGAGTATTCCCATCCATCACAAACAAAAAGAAAAGATACTGTGCTGTCTATAGGAAGATGTGACCTACCCTCCTAGGGCAGGACAGGCATTTGGAGTGTTTCCTTCCCACTTATAACTAAAGATTATATTTATGAGAAGTCTCATAATCTGTATTTATAAAGATTTCCCCTCGTGACCAAAAATTAGATTTATGAGATGCCTCTCCTTTTTCCTTTTTCTTTTTATTATCCTTTATTAAATGAATAATTATACTAGAAGGTACCATTTGTTAATCACCTCATTGGTTCCAGGAACAGTAATATGCCCTTTTCATTTAACTTTGAAAACAACCCTTGAACTAAGTGCTATTATTATAAGAATTAAAGAAAGAGGAGAGAAACAAGAAGGGTGGCTCAACAGTTAACAGGTTTATTTCCAACCATGGAGGGACTTCTGACAGAGTTAGTCAGAAGCTGCACTTTCTTATAGACTAAGAGTTTTTAAGGATTCAGGGAGGGAGAGTTTATCAGAGGCTTGGACTGCTTCTGTGTTTCTTTGTTGTGCTTATCTGGGAGGGAGAGTTGTGTGTCTGTTCCCATACCTCTTTCTGCAGCTGCAGGCATATCCCCCGAGTTTGCCTTTAGTTTCCCTATCTTAGTGCACCTGAAGGGAAAGGAACGTGATTAAGGCCCACTGTTTTACTGGAACCCCAATGTATGAGGGTGAAATGTGGCAGTTACTCAAGAGAATTCCCCTCTGCCTTCCTCTGTGCCTGAGCTGTCTTATCTGTGTTTTAGTGTCTGCTCTTTTCTGGCTGCTTGTAGTGGGAAGAGAAGTGATTTCCTTGAAACGCATGAAGCTGGAAAGGCACCTGGAACTTAAAGTGGCAGTGTTTGTCTGAGATGATGGTGCTCCTGCTCTGTCAATTATCACATCTGGAAGATGAGAATCAAAGGCTCAGAGATGTTGTGTAGTGTGCCCCAGGTCACAATCCTACGAGGTGGCAGAGCTGGAATTCAAGCCCAAGTCACTCCAACTTCAAAACCTATGCCCTTAACCATCTCACCAGACATCTGCCAAGAACAAAACCAGCAGGCCCAGGGCAGATGGGATTATGGCAGCTGGGATCAGGGACACACCAGATACAGCCCTTCCTGCCCAGTCATGCCCAGTTCATGCATCCACAGTACCATGCTTCTCTCTGTCTCCTACTTCTGGCTTAGCTAAGCTGCCTTCATTGACCACAGTCCCTGGCTTTGACTTGGTGAAATTGAGAGGAGAAGTCTTCTTCCAATCGAAGGTTTTTCTCCATCGAAGGGTTCGTGGTCTCACAAGCTTCAAGGAATGAAGCCGTGGACCGCAGCGGCAAGTGTCACAGCTCAATTAGAGAAACGCGGGGACCCAAAGAGTATGCAGTGGCAAGATTTATTAAAGAGAAAGCGAAAGTAAAGCTTACACGCGGTGGACGGGACCCAGAAGGGTTGCCGTTTCTGGCTTGGGTGTCTTATGCTTATATCCCCTTACGACCCCTCCTCTTCTCCTTTTTCTGTCCTATAGAATTAGCTATTTCTTTCCGCTTGTGGGTTGGTGGGCCTGATTGGTTAAAAACATCAGGCTGCAGCTAGAGCTTAAACTCCCTATGTGATTGGTTGAAGTTTCAATCCCTTAGCTTACAGCTGTGACTCATTTTGGCTGAGGGGAAAGTCGCCTTTGATTGGTTGAACTTTCAATCCCTTAGCTTGCAGCTATGACTCATTTTGGCTTAGGGGAAAGTCCCCTTAGGGAAGTCCCTGTTGACCCAGGAAGCCAACTTAGCCACTTAGTCCCTCAAACTGACTCCAATCTCTGTTTTTTTTTTTTTACCACATTTTCTGTTTGGGGGGGGTCTGCACTATCCTAAGTCCTTGCCTCTGATTTGAGCCCAGTCAACCCTTCCACCGTTCCATTAGTCTGGAACTCCATCAACCCAATCAACCCTCTCTTTTGTAGATCTGTCTGGAACCCCATGTCATGAACTGGATGCCTAGAACAGTTAACATGCGTGAGCTAATAACATTTTCATAATAAAGGTGTATTAGTGTATGTTTATATATGTGTTAGGCATAAATATGCACGTATCTTTTTTTTAAATTAATACTAAGATGACCCTCTATCTAGCCTGAGGAGATTCCTACAAGTAAACCCTTTGCTTCTTTCAGGGAATTCTTCACAGTCCCATACAATAACCCTGCAAGATCAAAACCATCTCCACACAACCCTCAAGTTCTTGCTGTTTTTCCCAGGCCTAGCTTGCCACCTACTGGCAAGAAACAGGAGCAAGAATCCAGGAGCAAGGACAGAAAAGGAATGACAAGAATTGAACATGATGCCTCTGCTAAATATTCTAGCCCTTAGTTTCTAGTTTTAGATCTCTCAAGGCCCAGATCTGCCAGACACCTACAGAAAGACTGGAAGCAGTCAAAGGAGGCTTTCTCCTCTAAGCCACTGTTAACATCTGTGTCTTCTTGAAAACAGAGTATGAACAAATCAATGGTCTTTATGCCCCTCATTGGCAGAAGATCTCCTTCTGTTAAGAAACTACAGGATGAATAAGTTCTGGAGACCTAGTGTACAGCATAGTGACTATAGTTAATAATACTGTTTTGTATACTTGAAATTTGCTAAATGAGTAGATCTCAAGTGTTCTTACCACACACACACCAGTGAGGTGATGGATATGTTAATTAGCTCGATTGTGGTAATCTTTTCACAAGGTATGTGTATATCAGATATCACCTTGTACACCTTAAATATATACAATTTTTATTTGTCAATCATACCTCAATAAAGCTGGGGGAATAGAAGAGTTTGGGATTTTTTAAGAAAGAAAAAGAAGAAAACGCACAAAAAGAATAGCATCAGAGAGAAGGAGCAAATTTGAACTTCCCAGAGAAAATTCCTAAAGACAGCCAAGGAGGAACTTCCCAACTCAGTCTATCAGCAGACATCATCAAGAACACAGGGCCCACAGCAGTAGGGCTGTGGACAAAGTGCACAATAAAGCATCTTCTTTCTCTTTCCCTGGATCTTGAATCTGTGAGCCCAATTGAACAAACACCAATCAAATGTAAAAGCCTAAACTAAACCCTTACGTTAACATTTTTACTGACCTTCAAACTGAAAGGTTTTCTAAAAAATGATATCTTTGCCTAGCTCATATAAAATTATAAATTTCTAAAAATATTAAACATATCAAAAGCATGTCATGCAAATTTGATTTCAATGTCTTATATCCACATCCTCACATCATAAACATCTCACAAATAGCAATCCCTTCCAAAATGACTCTTTTTCAAGCTTTAATTTTGTGCCCCAGCTTTCTGTACATCTTGAGAAAAGATGACAATAAGGAAGAAAAACTGACCAGTCCTTCTCATTTTCCTTCCTTCTCACTTGTCAGAAACTAGAAAAAAAATGCCTCATGGGTTTTAGAAAAATTTCAGATTGTATGACCTCTTCTCTGTTTAAAGTGCAGATGAATTTCAAGTTAATCATAACACATTGACCACACATAATCATTTCCTTCCCCTCCTGACACTCAAAATGACAACAATAAAATAAAAAATATATTACTCACAAGGACAAAGAGAATGTGAGAGGACACAACAGCAGGCAAGGGATTTAAACTCATTTGCAGAAACTTGAGTAAGGGTAGACTTTACAGAGTGATGGCATTTTTACCTCACTGCCCACAGACAGTGGTGCTGCTAAGAAGCATGTGAAATAGGTCCCTGAGATCCTGTTCATCTAAAGGCATCTGACATCAAAGGCAGGGGTAGGGCGTGCGGCTAGAGAAAAAAGAATTGGTTGAAGGTCCAGAGATAGAGTAGTTGGAACCCAGGTATAACCCATTGCTACAGAGCCAGAAATGAAATCTACAACCAATGACTTTGTAGGGAAAACAATGCCTTCTCTGACAATATATCACCCTTAAAGGAGAGCATCTGACAGTTTGATGCTTGGCAGGGAAGACAAGGGCATGAGCAGAAGTAGGGGGAGTTGATCAACAGCCCAGTATTTTATAATTCTCTTGCTCCTGCCATCCAGAAGCAATTACACTTCAGCTTTACTTACCTTTCTCTAGCTTAAACCAATGAAAAAACTCCTGCCTGAGGAAAATGCTCAGATTTGCAAACCACTCAGCAGTAGCAAACAAGACAATTCACAAAGACACTCAGAGCGTAGAAGAGAAATATGTACGTAGCATTGACCACTTTCTTCTGCTAGTTTCAGAACTCATCTTTAAGACATTTATTCCCTACAGAGGGGCAAGGTTTTGGTTTTGATGAACCTCCATATCTCACACACCAAAAACATGCTTTCTAGCAAAATACTACATGTAATACATTCCCATTAAGACCAAACAAATCAAGCATATAGAGCACCTTACTATGGAATTTTACATGCACACCGAAGCACTTATCTCCAAATCATCTAATAACACCGCCAACTAATTTCCTTAGTATCCTGACCTGAGAAAAATCTCAATATTATGGGTATTTCTGGGAATTTGGGGAACATAGTGAAATTTAGTTTCCATACTGTAGGTGTCCAAGAAACATTTTGGTTCTGCTGTTTCTACTGTAACATGACCTGTGCCTCTTCTAACTCCCTTCTGAGGCAAAACTGTTTATTCATTATTAAAAGCAGTAGGAGTTTGTGGAAATACAGAAGTATAAAGCAGATGCTATGGGTGACCTGTGCTTATGACCTCAGCCCACCCTGCTGCTGACTTCTGGCATCCCTATGCCTCAGGAGGTCATCTGGCCATAGGAGTGTGTCTGCCTATTGTATACAACAGGCCAAAAGGCCAAGGAGTTAATGACCCAATGAAGGAGGAGAGTTGGTAGATAAATACCCTAAGCTTCCTGCCCCTCAATGGGACAATTACAGCTATGTCCCAAATACCATGTCAGCAGGATGGAGGTCTGGTTGTCTATCATTCATTGATGGTTTTCCTTGCCTTAATACCCCATTATCTCATAGTACTTCTGGCCACCACCTCTCAAATAAACAACTTATTATATGGAGTCTCCCAAAAAGCCCAGTGGGAGATAAAACATCACAGCAACAAAAACCGTTATTCACCATTTGAGAAGCACGTTCTAACATGTTGCTAGAGACTAAATGGTGAACTGCAGAAAAATCACGAGACCACGTGACCAGAGCTACCCATTCAGAAGCTGGGTATGGCCAGATCACTAAATGCCAAGGTCAGGCAGCCACAATATAAATGCCCAGCACAAGGGAAATGCTACTGATACAGCTCCATTGTCTGGAGAAACACCCAGGGTCCTTGGTGACAAGAACACATGTGGAGTGGATGAAACAGCAGAAAGTTTAATAGGCAAGAAAGAAGAAAACAGCACTCCCATACAGAGGGAGGAGGGCTCTGAACAAAAAACTCCATGTGTTGCAGAAAGCAGTCAGTTATATTGGGAGGCTGGAGGAAGTAGTGTCTGATTTACATAGGGCCCAGGGGATTGGTTTGACCAGGTGTGTCATTCACATAGCCTGTGAAAGAACTGGCCCTCCCACCCCGGCCTTTTAATATGCAAATGTGGCTACCTGACAGGTCACCATGATGTCCTGCACATGTGGCCTATACTTGGCTGGTTACCATGATGTCCTGCATACGTGGCAACAAAGAAAAAGTGGAGGGAACCACCATATTGTGTGTACCTGGCTTTTAGCCACCAGCATTTGCATATCAATGCTTGCAGATCTGGTTTTTCAGGCTGCTTTCTGTTAGAAAAGAAATGTTTTGGGGACTGTTTTTATTAAACAAAAAGCCTTACCAAGGACTCTTTTACTCTCTCTAGCTGCCTAAAATAATTTCTTAATAACTCCTGTAATATTTTCTCCCTCAGGAGATGTCAGCCTAACTGCTGTTAGGGGGTTTTGAACGGCAACTCTTTCTGGCTACTTCCTGCTGAAAAGGGGCATCAAGTGGGAAACAACAGCTAGGGTTCCTCCTGGGGTTGATCTAAGGGTCCTCAAAAGAATGGCTTTTCCATGCATGGTTCTGTTTGCAGCACCACTTGGAGTCTGATTGCTTCTAGGCAGGAGGAAACAATTTGAGTATGCAAGGTCCAAATATTAATACAAGACATGTAAGCAAGAGGGGGCTTAATAAAGGAGCTAACCAATTCCATGAAGAAGACTGGAATTCATTAAAGAGGGATTGTAGCCACCCAGGGCTGAAGCCCGCATTGTCTCTTAGCCTGTCAATGATTTCGATGTGATCTTTAAGTATCTGTAGGTTTTCCTCTACTTGACTAGAGGTGTTAATCCAGAAGCAGCATGTTTCATTTAAAAGTGCACAGGTACCTCCTACTTCAGCTGTAAGAACATCTAAGGCTTGTCTATTTGGTACTACTGCTGAAGCTAAAGCATCTACAGATTACTGTTGTGACTCTATGGCTCCTACAGTTGCCTTCCAACCTTGTTGCATCATAATAGAAATATTAAGTACCAATCTTTTAAGGAGAGGAATGCCAGCAAACCAGAATAGACTTCTGGCTATAGAATTTCCCACACATCATTTTTCTAAGATGGGATTGTGATGTGCATGCCCTCCCCAGTCTTCCCTTTCAGCTAGATCTTCATATGAGGGCATAGAAATGATAGATCTTTGTCCAGTGTATTCAAGATAGTGCAGTTTCTAGAAAAGAACCTAAGATAGGGATGTCCCCAGATGATGCTGCCATCTCAGTAGAATTTAAAAATAATAAGTCATTTAGAGGGAACTTCATAGCAATAAATGCCCACAGGAGAAAGCAGCAAAGATCTAAAAATGACACCCTAACATCACAATTAAAAAAACTAGAGAAGCAAGAGCAAACAAATTCAAAAGCTAGCAGAAGATAAAAACTAACTAAGACCAGAGCAGAAGTGAAGGAGCTAGAGACATGGAACATCTTTTTGAAAAGATTAACAAAATAGAAACATGGCTAGCCAGATTAATAAAGAAGAAAAGAGAAAAGAATCAAATAGACACAATAAAAATAATAAAGGGGATATCACCACTGATCCCACAGAAATACAAACTACCATCAGAGAATACTATAAAAACCTCTGTGCAAATAAACTAGAAAATCTAGAAGAAATGGATAAATTCCTGGACACATACACACTCCCAAGACCAACCCAGGAAGAAGTCAAATCCCTGAATAGGCCAATAACAAGTTCTGAAATTGAGGCAGTAATTAATAGCCTACCAACCAAAAAAAAAGCCCGTTACCAAACAAATTCACAGCTGAAATCTACCAGAGGTACAAAAAGGAGCTGGTATCATTCCTTCTGAAACTATATCAAACAGTAGAAAAAGAGTGATTCCTCCCTACCTCATTTTATGAGGCCAGCATCATCCTGATACCAAAACCTGGCAGAGACACAACAAAAAAAGAAAATCTCAAGCCAAGATCCCTGATGAACATTGATGTGAAAATCCTCAATAAAATACTGGCAAACCAAATCCAGCAGCCCATCAAAAAGTGTATCCATCATGATCAAGTCAGCTACATCCCTGGTATGCAAGGCTGGTTTAACAGATGCAAATAAATAAATGTAATCCATCACATAAACAGAACCAATGACAAAAAACACATGATTATTTCAATAGATGCAGAAAAGGCCTTCGATAAAATTCAACACCCCTTCATGCTAAAAATTCTCAATATACTAGGTATTGATGGAACATAACTCAAAATAATAAGTGCTACTTATGACAAACCTACACCCAACATCAAACTGAATGGGCAAAAGCTGGAAGCATTCCCTTTGAAAACTGGCACCAGACAAGGGTGCCTTCTCTCACCACTCCTATTCAGCATAGTATTAGAAGTTCTGGCCAGGGCAATCAGGCAAGAGAAAGAATAAAGGCATTCAAATAGGAAGAGAGGAAGTCAAATTGTCTCTGTTTGCAGATGACATGATTTTATTTTTAGAAAACCCCATCTTCTCAGCCCAAAATCTCCTTAAGCTGATAAGCAACTTCAGCAAAGTCTCAGCATATAAAGTCAATGTGTAAAAATCACAAGCTTTCCTATACACCAATAATAAACAGAGAGCCAGATCGAGTGAACTCCCATTCACGACTGCTACAAAGAGAATAAAATACCTAGGAATACAACTTACAAGGGATGTGAAGGACCTCTTCAATAAGAACTACAAACCACTGCTCAAGGAAATAAGAGAGGACATAAACAAATGGAAAAATATTCCATGCTCATGGATAGGAAGAATCAATATCATGAAAATGGCCATACTGCCCAAAGGAATTTATAGATTCAACGCTATCCCCATCAAGCTACCAGTGACTTTCTTCACAGAACTGGAAAAAAATACTTTAAATTTCATATGGAACCAAAAAAAAGAGACCATATAGCCAAGACAATCCTAAGAAAAAAGAACAAAGCTGGAGGCATCATGCTACTTTACTTCAAACTATACTACAAGTCTACAGTAACCAAAGCAGCATGGTACTGGTACCAAAACAGACATATAGACCAATGGAACAGAACAGAGGCCACAGAAATGATGCCACACATTTACAACCATCTGATCTTTGACAAACCTGAGAAAAACAAGCAATGGGGAAAGGATTCCCTATTTAATAAATAGTGTTGGGAAAACTGGCTAGCCATATGCAGGAAACTGAAGCTGGATCCCTTCCTTACACCTTATACAAAAATTAATTCAAGATGGATTAAAGACTTAAATGTCAGACCTAAAACCACAAAAACCCTAGAAATAAACCTAGGCAATGCCATTCAGGACATAGGCATGGGCAAGGACTTCATGACTAAAACACCAAAAGCAATGGCAACAAAAGCCAAAATTGACAAATGGGATCTAATTAAACTAAAGAGCTTCTGCACAGCCAAAGAAACTACCGTCAGAGTGAACAGGCAACCTACAGAATGGGAGAACATATTTGCAAACTATCCATCTGACAAATGGCTAATATCCAGAATCTACAAAGAACTTAAACAAATTTACAAGAAAAAAAAAATCAACTCCATCAAAAAGTGGGCAAAGGCTATGAACAGACACTTCTCAATAGAAGACATTTATGTAGCCAACAAACATAGGAAAAAAAGTTCATCATTGCTGGTCATTAGAGAAATGCAAATCAAAACCACAATGAGATACCATCTCACGCCAGTTAGAATGACGATCATTAGAAAGTCGGGAAACAACAGATGCTGGAGAGGATGTGGAGAAATAGGAACACTTTTACACTGTTGGTGGGAGTGTAAATTAGTTCAACCATTGTGGAAGACAGTGTGGCGATTCCTCAAGGATTTAGAACCAGAAATACCATTTGACCCAGCAATGCCAAACACCCTAAGGATTATAAAGACACATGCACACGTGTTTATTGCAGCACTGTTCACAATAGCAAAGACTTGGAATCAACCCAAATGGCCATCAATGATAAACTGGATAAAGAAAATATGGGACATATACACCATAGAATACTATGCAGCCATAAAAAATGATGAGCTCATGTCCTTTGCAGGGACATAGATGAAGCTGGAAACCATCATTCTTAGCAAACTAACACAGGAACAGAAAACCAAACACCACATGTTCCCACTCATAAGTGGGAGCTGAACAATAAGAACACATGGACACAAGGAGGGGAACATCACACACCAGGGCCTGTTGGGGGGTGGGGGTCTAGGGGAGGGATAGCATTAGGAGAAATACCTAATGTAGATGAGGGGTTGCTGGGTGCA
Organism: Pan paniscus; assembly: GCF_029289425.2. NCBI lineage: Eukaryota > Metazoa > Chordata > Mammalia > Primates > Hominidae > Pan > Pan paniscus. The sequence continues at coordinate 110,324,407 of NC_073253.2, forward strand.
GCAAACCACCATAGCACGTGTATACCTATGTAGCAAACCTGCACATTCTGCACATGTATCCCAGAACTTAAAGTGTAATTAAAAAAATAAAATAATTCAGGAACTACTGTTACTATAGTACATATTCTCTTCCAAGGCCTTGGGAGGATTAAGTGTAGTCAGGAGCCACAAAGAAAATATAGCCCTGTTCTTTGAAGGGATGGTTCTAAGTTGTGGCTTGCGAGAGACACCAGCAGTTTTTTCTCATATCTTAAAAGTTTCCCCTCTTTACATATAATAGAGGCATCCTTGGATATGGCTAAGATATCAATATTCAGGATAGTCATTTACGATGCCATTTGGAACTGGACATGCCAAGTGAGAAGCGTCCACCTGACAAATGGAGTTTCAAAAATTTACAGACATAATATGCCCTGGCCAATATCTAAGATGATCCTTGTGGCAAGGGCTGTCAGTCCAGATATCTCCGGTTTGCCCACAAATTTGTAGGCTGCTACTATCAGCAAACATCATAGAAGGGTCTGGAATTCCATGAAGGGGCAAGTTTGGAAAGGCCCATGTGTTGTTCTTTACATTATAGTCAAGGTGCTTAGTTAGAGTGTGCCATTTCTATTGGGACTTCCAACCAGAGGAGAGGCTGCATTCTGAAAGCCCCCTACTAGGGCTTCTGATCCTTTTAGATCACCTTTACTGCACTTTCCTCACCAAATCTTTGAACTATCAGCAATTACAAGTATGATTTTACAATATTTGAGATCTCCCAAGTATGGTCCTTCCCTGCTGCTTTTAAAGCAGAGGGAGGTGGCTGGGTGTGGTGGCTCACACTTGTAATCCCAGCACTTTGGGAAGCTGAGGAAGGTGGGTCACCTGAGGTCAGGAGTTCGAGACCAGTCTGGCTAACATGGTGAAACCTCATCTCTACTAAAAATACAAAAATTAGCCTGGTGTGGTGGTGGGCACTTGTAATCCCAGCTATTCAGGAGGCTGGGGCAGGAGAATCGCTTGAACCCAGGAGGCGGAGGTTGCAGTGAGCTGAGATCATGCCACTGCAGTCCAGCCTGGGCAACAAGAGTGAAACTCCGTCTAAAAAATAAAATAAATTAATAAAATTAAAGCAGAGGGAGGCATTTGCTATTATCTGGTCAACTTTTCCCAGCCTGAGAGTGTGAAGCTTATCTTGGGGGAGAGTGTTCTTTGGCACTGGGGGCAGACTGTTTTTCTGAGAGGAGTTAGTTGCCCAGCTGAAAGTGCTCACATACCATGTTCCTACTGCAAATAGTAGAGTGAGTATAACAATTCCCACAAGGATGGCATAGTAAGTAATTTCCATCTAAAATTGTTATTTGCCAAGTTATGGAATTTCTCTTCAGAGTTCTATGAAGTTACAGATGTAACTCCATGGATAATTAAAAATGTCCTTGCAAATATGCCTCAAAAAGAAATTCTAATATTTGGCAGTGAATCTTGAAAGGAAAGGTAGAAATGACAAAAAATATTTGGTGAGGTAGGGGTGGAAATGAGTAAGATGAGTAGTTCTCACTCAGTGACTTCTCTTTTATGATTTTCAGCTTAAGGCCTCCTATTTCTTCACACTGATATTCAGGATGTTCCTGTGGGCTGTCAGGGGTTGTTCCCTCAGCTCTCCAGGCTTTGACTCAAGTGCAATGTATCCAGGAGTCTATTCCTGTAAATTTTATTGCCGAGGGGGTTGAAAGAAGAACAATGTAAGGCACTTCCCAGCTTGGGCTTAAGGAAGCAGAGAGAGAAGGGAGAGACTTTACCAGTACCAAATCTCCTGGGTTAAATAGAGGTGATCCTATTTCCTGGGGTTGGACTTTTGCTAATTGTGCTAATTCCTGTTAGAGATGAGCCAGAGAGGTTACATGCTTAACTAACTCAGAGGTTTCCTGATCTAATAGAAAATCATTGGTAAGGAAAGCCTGTCCATACAGCATCTCAAAAGGGCTAAGACCTACTTTTGAAGGGGTATTTCTTATTTGTAGTAAGGCCTTAGGAAGAAGAGTGGTCCAAGGAAGGTGAATTTCTTGGGATAATTTTCTGAGGTGTCTCTTGATAATATCATTAGTTTTCTCTACCTTTCCCGCAGACTGGGGTCTCCAAGCACAACGTAGATGATATTCTATGTCTAGTGCTTTTGAGACCCCTTGTGTGACAGCTGCCTTAAACACGGAGCCATTGTCACTTTGAAGGTACTTAGGTAGGCCAAAGCAAGGAGTTAGTTCATTAACTAACACTTTTATTACCTCAGAGGCTTTTTCTATGCAGCATGCAAATGCTTCTACTCAATTAGTGAAAGTATCTACCTATACCAAGAGGTATTGAATGCCCTTCATCTTTGGCATGTGGGTGAAGTCTATCTGCCAGTCTTCCCATGGATAACTTCCTATTCTTCGGGTTTGAGGAGGAAGGAGTTGCCTATTCCGGGGATTATTTTGAAACAGAATTCACCAGCATTAACAACTTGTTTGAATGTTTCCAGTAGGTTCTCTCCTGAAAACAATCTCTGGGCACATTGATAAGTTTTATCCTTTCCCAAGTGAAAAGTTTGGTGAAGGATTTTAAGGACTTTCTATTGGCTGGAGGCTGGCAAGAAGAGTTTGCCATTCTCTGACTATAGACATCCTGAGGGCTGAAAAATATACCCTCGAGCACTGGCCCATTCTATTTCTGTAGGGAAGTACTGAAGTTTAATTTCTCTTATGGAGCCTCCCCAGATTAGAGAGGTTTGAAGTGTGTTGATGTCCTGAGACTTCCTTGCCACTGACTTACTTGCCTGATCAGCTAATCTATTTCTTTCAGCTACTTCATCTGTTCCCTTTTGACATCCCCTATGATACATCACAGCTATTTCTCATGGAAGGAAGACTGAGGATAATAACCTATTAATTTCCTAGTGATATTTTATAGGAGATCCATTAGTGGTAAGAAAATGTCTTTCCTTCCAAATGGCAGCATGAGCATGGAGAACCAGGAAAGCATACTTGGAGTCAGTGTAAATGTTAGCTACCTTTCCTTTGCTTAATTCAAGTGCTCTTTTAAGGGCTATTAGCTCAGCTAATTGAGGGCTTACGCCTGGAGAGAGAGAAGCACTTTCATTGATGTCATTTAGAGTGACTACTGCATATCCTGCCCTGCAGATTCTCTGTTCTACAAAAGACCTCCCATCTGTGAAGAGAGTCCAGAGTGGGTTCTCTAGGGGACTTTCCCTGAGATATTTCCTGGCTGCATAGGTCTGTATTATGACCTGTTCACAGTCATGTTCAGGTTCCCCAGTTTCTTTGGGGAGGAAGATGGCTGGATTTAGGTGAGAACAAGTTTTTCATGTGATGTCAGAACCCTTTAAGAGCAGGGCCTGATATTTAATGAGTCAGCTATCTGTTAGCCAAAGGCTTCCCCTACAGTACAGTAGTCCTGCCATGTTTTGTAGGGTATAAACAGTTAAATCATTTTCCAGGGTTAATTTGGAGGCTTCTGGGACCAGTAGGGCCACTGAGGCAACATTTCAGAGGCATGCTGGTCATCCTTTAGCCACCAAATCAAGTTCCTTACTTAGATAACCCGCTGGTTGTTGAGTTTGTCCTCAGGCCTGTGTTAAAATTCCCAGGGCCATTCCCTTACTTTTTGATACATACAGATTGAAGGTCTTTCCTACAGGAAGGCTGAGAGTTGGTGCCTTAAGCAAGGTTTGTTTTAGCTGGTCAAAGGCCTTTCGACCATTAGGTTCCCAGGTTAAAAGATGAGTTTTAGCTCCCTGAGTTTCTTTTATGAGGTTTTATAACAAACGAGCTATTTCACCATACCCAGGTATCCATAGTCTACAAAATCCTGTAATGCCCAAAAATCCTCATAGTTGCTTGAGGGTTTTGGGGAGGGGGAAGCAGAAAATAGGCTGAATCCTTTCTTCCCCTAAGGCTCTGGTCCCCTCTAACAGCACTAAACCTAGGTACTTCACTGAGGTTTTGCAAAGCTGGGCCTTGAATTTTGAAACCTTACATCATCTGCTAGTTAAGAAGTTAAGAAGAGCTTCAGTGCCTTCCTGAGATGCTTTCTCAGTTGGGAAACAGAACAGAATATCATAAATGTACTGCAAGACCATAACTTGAGAGTGGGAAAACTCAGAGAGATCTTTTGACAGTGCTTGTCCAAACAGATGAGGGCTATCTCAAACTGCCTGAGGCAGCACCATCCATGTTAACTTGGCAGTTTGGCCGGAGGGATTTTTGAAGGCAAACAGGTATTGAAAATCAGGATATAATGGTATGCAGAAAAAGACATCCTTTAAATCTAGCACTGTAAACCATTTAGTTCCCTCAGGTATTTCAGTTAACAGGTATAGGGATTAGGGACCACTGGATGGATTGGAACTACAGCTTCATTAATAAAGCAGAGGTCCTGAACTAGTCTCCATTCCCCATTGGGTTTCTCCTAACGTTGGGGTGTTGCATGGGCTATTACAGGGTTTGAGGGGGTCCTGCATCTTTAGGTTATTAATAATGGCTTCTAGCCCTTTCCTAGCCTCTGGCCTTAGGGGATATTGTCTCTGGTTAGGAAAAGAAGATGGATCTGGACTGGCCTAGAGGTTATAGCTCAACCTATTCTTCCTTGAGTTGCCCACACTTCTTGATTAATATTAGCTTCCATCAGGGAGAGACAAAGAGTTTGTCCTGGGGCTATACGGATGCTGGCCCCCATGCGAGCTAGAATATCTCTACCTGATAAAGGAGTGGGACTTCAGGCATGATTAAAAAGACATGTGTAAATAATAGGTACCCCCCTCATCTGCAGCTAAGGGGTTGAGAAAAATATTGGATTAGAGTTTTTCCTGAGACACCACTTACAGTCGCGCTATGGGAAGAGGGGAGGCCTAGATTCAAGAGGAGAAGAGAGAGACTAGCTCCAGTATTCAGAAAGAGATCTACCTTCCTTCCTTCAATTTCCAGAATCACCCAGAGATCCTGTGCTGTAATGGCAGTCTGAGCTGCTGGAGCTAGGGGTTCAAGCCCTGGCACCTCTCAGTCCTGCTGGACCATCTGTAAGACTGGTTCTGAGCCCAGTGATCTCCATCTCCAGGGGCAGTTTGATTCTTCAGTGGTCTCTGCCACAGGCTGGACAGGGTCAAGGTGGCTTCTTCTTGCTGCCTGGGCATTCCCTCTTAAAATGCACTGACTTGTGATGTTGATAACAGCTAGTGGATGCACCCTGGGGATCCAGGACTTTGCAAGCTTGCAACGCTGCTACTACAGCCTCTGTCCTTCTCTTGGTTTCCTCTCCTTTTCTTGGGCCTCCTCCTGATCCCTACTGCAAAAGGCCAAAGTGGCTATTCTCATGAGGTTTTCTAGGGTGCTATCTGGTCCTATAGCTTGCTTCTGTAGTTTTCTTCTAATATTGGGAGCTGCCTATGTAATAAACTTGTCCTTCAGGATGAGCTGCCCCTCGACTGAATTGGGGGATAAAGAAGTGTGTTTTATTAGTGCCTTTCTCAGCCTTTCCATAAAGGCTGTGGGATTCTCATCTGGTTTTTAGTCTATCATGGACAGCTTAATTAAGAGGTTTGGCCCTGGTTTTTCATAAGCCTCTAGTATGCATATTAAAAAGTGCTTCCTTTTCCATTCATCTACTGATTTACTGGGGTTCCAATCAGGGTTGTCTACCAGAACTGCTTCTCTTCCTAGTGGGAATGGAGTTTCCATTACTTCTTCACCTTTCCTATCCCCTTTTTTCTCTTTGGTCTGCTATAGGAGACATGCTGCTCATCGCCACATTTTTCTGCTGCCTGCAGAACTGCCTGCTTTTCGGCTGCAGTAAGGGTCTGACCTAGGAGCAACATAACATCCCTCCGTGTGAGGTCAAACACCTGAGTTAAATTTTGGAAAGTTTCTATATATCTATCGGGGTCATCAGAAAATTGGCCTACGTCTCCCCTTATTTGCTTAAGGTCCTGTAATGAGAGGGGAACATGAACCCTCATGGCACCATTTCCATCAGGCATTTCCTGCAGAGGTAAAAAGTGGGGAAAGTGGGTAATACTGGAGATGGTAGAGCTGGAGGAGCTGATGGTATGACTGGAGGGGGTTCTGGATGAGGGGCACTAGGAGGGTTGGGACATTCAACAGCTGTCTCAGATTGCTCCTCTGGAATCTGCTTTAGCTCTGGGGAACTATTCCCTGTGGGTTTGCCTGCCATGGCTGCTAAGAGAAGTAGGTCCATTGTGCAAAGCTTGTAAAGGTTTGGGTTGTGTTGCAGGGCAAAGAAAGCCTGTACATAGGAGACCTCAGACTATTTGCCCTTCTGTCTACAGAAAAGATCTAATTGTTGGATAATATTAAAATCAAGGCTCCCTCCAGCAGGCCAGGTTTGTCTGTCCCCAAGATGGTAAGAAGGCCATGCCCTGTGCAACAGAATATGAGGCAATTTTTATTCAAAGTCTCAGGGTCACAGGAGTCCCAGTGCTTTAGAATACATTCCAGGGGAGTGCATGCTGAAGATGATCTGTTACCCATCTAGAAAGAGAAGTGAGAAGAAGGTGTCCCTGAAGTCTCCTTCCTTTCTGTGTGAGACCCAGGGTAGAGAAGAAGATAGTGGGAGCATCCCCCCTGACTGTTTTTTCCTCCTTGGTTCCTGGCACCCTGTTAAATGCGCCACCCATGGTTGTAGGCATGACCCTCCAAGCCATGGCGACAGAGATACTAAGCTATTGGGCTAGTCACAGTCACCCAAGTACCTCTAGTCATCAGCCTGTGATTTCCCTTTGACTTCCTAGACTTGTGTGACCTGTGTGCCTCCCTCAAAGAAAAAAAAAAAAGACCTTGGGAAAGACAATATAAAAGGCAAGTCTCCTTTAATGGAGGGAATGTGATAGATTGCCTGCTATTATGGCCCATGCTAAAGCATTTACCCTTAGAAAAATGGTTCTGTTTAACTTCCGGACTTAAAATCCCCTTACTAATTAAGTACTGTCTTAATCAGAGACAGAATAGGTGTCTTAAAGGGACATGGGGACCTAATGGCGATTTTCCTGCTAATGGGACAGTATCGGGACTAAAATTTGGCTGCAGAGGACATTTTACTCCTAATTGTTGAAGGCAGAACTTTCCCATTCACAGAAGCAGCATAAAGCCTGGTTTCCAATAGAAAGGTGCAAAAAGGAAAAATTGGGAAGCTGCAGTGTTCAGCAGAGGACCAGCAATGTGTCTTATAAAGAGGATTTATATTTCCATTAGGTGGGCTCTTGGCTTAGAAATACCACGTACTCACCAGAGGAATAGTAGCAAATGACCTCACTATGGGGGAAAGGGAAGACCTCTGTTGCTAGAAGAGTGCAGTGGTATTGTCCTGAGCTATATCCCCGGTTACTACAGCATTTCCTGATCTTGCCTAATAGGATTACTTCCCTAGGCTATAAAAACTCATACATATTCAATACACAGAGAGAATAAGAGACAAAGCAACCCCAGATAGAAAAAGAAGGAGAGTTTTGTGACAGGATAGCTGGAGATCCTTCAACAACACCTGGGCAGGCTGTCAGAGGCTGGGTCCGGTCCAGAAGGCTTTGAATAACACCAGGGTGTGCCCCAGCCAGAAATTCTTAGTTGCTTCAGGACTTTTCCCAGCCTCACACAATGGCTAAGATTCCCTGTGAAAAGAAGATAGTTTGAAGCATGGCCAACATTCCCAGTGACCCATGGGTATTCGGGGGTTCTCCATGTTCTCCCCAGCAAGCCTGACATCCAAGTCTTTAAGAACGTCTACCATGCTAGCGTATCTAGACAGCTGACAGATGCCCATTATTGATTTGATTTTTTTTTTTTTTTTTGAGACAGAGTCTTGCTCTGTCACCCAGGCTGGAGTGCAGTGGCATGATCTCGGCTCACTGCAACCTCCAATCCAGGGTTCAAGCAATTCTTGTGCATCAGCCTCCCAAGTAGCTGGGACTACAAGCATGCACCACTACACGTAGCTAATTTCTTGTGTGTGTATTTTTAGTAGAGATGGAGTTTCACCATGTTGCCCAGGCTGGTCTTGAACTGTTGAGGTCAGGCAGTCTGCCCACCTTGGCCTCCCAAAGTGCTAGGATTACAGGCATGAGCCTCTGTGCCTGGTCAATTTGATTTGATTTTAAAATGGAGGCCAAGAGCTTGGAATGAAATGACAAATTTTGAGTTTACTCCTCTGCTCACCGCTCTGATGAATGTTGTACCTTGGCTTCCTGGCCAACACACCACTACATTTAAGATTAGGCCTAAGGAGGTCTGGCAGACACAACTAAGTTACACAGAAGGGTGACCCAGATGCTAAGTTGCCAAACTCTTGCACTCTTGCTGCTTCCTTAGTTCTTACCTATGACCTTGTGAGGGATTTCCTAAGATCAGCTGGTGGAGAGAGAAAAAAATAAAGCTCTCCCAGTAGAAAGAGCTTTGAGCAGCACATGTAGTCATTAACTGTTGGGGGGAGGAAAAAGTGGCCAGAGGCAGAGATATTCCAGAACTCCTGGGAAGTGGTAAACAGCTCTGTTGGCTGGTCAGGGCCTGAAAAAAGAAAGGGAGAAATATTGGAAGATAGGATCAATGAAGTCTGGAGAAGGAGCACATGTATGTGTCTTTGTGATTCAGGTCAGTGCCTACCAGATCATTCATCAAAGAGGGGTTACACAGGAAGACTCATCCTGTGCTGGTAGTCAGCCTCTGTTCTCAAGCACTCCAGTGTTTTCACAGTAAGTTGTGACTAGAGTAATCATGGTGGCAGGGATGGAAGCTATGCCAAAGCCTGATAGCACAGGCCCTTCTTATCAAGAATACTCTAGTTACTACCACTGCTAAATATCAGTATCAGAAACCAATACTAGCCAGGTGCAGTGCTCACATCTGTAACCCCAGCACTCTGGGAGGCCAAGGCAGGAGGATTACTTGATGCTAGGAATTTGAGACCAGCCTGAGAAACACAGTGAGACCCCATTTCTACAAAAAAATTAGCCAGGCATGGTGGTTCATACCTGTAGTCTCGGCTACTCAGGAGGCTGAGGCAGGAAGATCACTTGAGTCCAGGAGTTCAGGGCTACAGTGAGCTATGATTGTGCCACACTGCACTCTAGCCTGGGCAACAGAGCAAGACCCTGTCTCAAGAATAAACAATTATTTTTTTAATAAAAATTTTAAAAAGAAACTAAGACAGGCACAATGGCTCATGCCTGTAATCCCCGCACTTTGGGAGGCTAAGGCAGAAGGAATGCTTGAACCTGTGAGTTCAAGACCAGCCTGGGCAACATAGGGAAACCCCATCTCTACAAAAAAGTAAAAACTAGTTTTGTGTGGTGGCACACTTGTGGTCACAGCTACTGGGAAGCCTGGGAGGTCGAGGCTGCAGTGAGTGGTGATTGCACCACTGCTTCACTGCTTTCCAGCCTGGGCAACAGAATAAGACAGGAGTGAAGGGAAGGAGGGAGAGAGAGAGGGAGGGAGGGAGGGAGGGAGGGAGAGAGGGAGGGAGGGAGGGAGGGAGGGAGGGGAAAGAAACCAATACTGAGCCCTAAATATGGCTTACATTCCCTCAAGGAAGCCAATAAATCACTTGGTGACAAGTTGATTTCCTTACACACTAGAGAAGCAGTGATTCATCTTTACTGGGACGGATGTGTAGCCCAGGTAACATTTGCCTTCTTTGCCTATACTGCCTATATCAACATGATTATTGGAGGGTTCATAGAGTATGTGACTTACCAGTAAGAGGTCCTATATAACATCTACTTGGACTAAGGGACCCACTTTATAACAATGCAACAATGGGCACATGTTCACAGGATCCACGGGTCCTATCATTTACCACTCCACCCAGAAGGCTGCCAGTGTGATAGAACATTGGAATAACCTGTTAAAGACACAGCTATTGTTCCAGCTTGGGAATGTCACCCAGTTGAGGTGTAGTCCTTCAAGATAAGATATAAACATTGAATCAACAGACATTATGTGGTTAGTGTCCTGAGTATTTAAAAGACATAGGACTAGAAATGAAGGGGTATGAGTAGGAATAACCTCTGATATGGTCTGAATGTTTTTGTCCCCCAAAAACTCTTACATTGAAATCTTAAACCCTAAGTTGATGGTATTAGGAGGTGGGGGCCTTTGGAAAGTGATTAGGTCATGAGAGTGGCACGTTTATGAATTGGATTAGTGCCCTTATAAAAAAAAAAGGCCCAAGAGACCTAGATCATTTCTTCCAACATGCAAGTTTACAGTAGAAGTTGCAGTCTGCAACCAGAAGAAGGCCTTTGCCAGAACTCAATTATGCTGGTAACATGATCTCAGATTTCCAGCCCCCAGAACTGTGAGAAATGCATTTCTGTGGTCTGTAAGCCACCCAGTGTGTGGTATTTTGTTATAACAGCCCAAATGGACCAAGATTTGGGCCAAGCCCAAATGGACAACCCGTCTCACCATCACTTCCAGTGAACCACTTATGTATGTTGGGATTCCTCTCCTTACCACTTTAGGTTCTGCAGGGTTAGAAATTTTAGTCTACGGGCATGGAATATACACAACAGAGTTCTACTAAACCTAAAGTTACCACTGCTTCCTGATCATATGGGGATCCTCTATAGAAGTTAATAGACTAGCAGGCATAACTGATGAGGATTGCGATGAGGAGACATAGTTGCTGCTATATAGTGGGAGCAGGGAGAATGTCAGTGGATCACTGGGGTGCCCATTAATGCTTCCATAGCCTTCCAAGTGCAAGATCACCAGGGAGCCAGACTCAACAGGGAAGAAGGTCTGATCATCCCATTAGGTGAGCAACCTAGACCAGTAGAAACATTAACTAAAGAGGAGGGGATTCCAGAATGAACATTCTATGAAGGAGAGGATGAATATCCCCACAGCCTGGGAACAACTGCAGCAGCATCCCACCAACCACCCTGCTGTTACATCCTTCCATCAGGGGTATGATTAAGGCCATTTTAAAGAATTAGTGACAGAGCAAACTTAACATGGGCATGTTAATAAGCAATATAAAGGATGTGCTGTGAAAGATGCACTCATGCCCTGCCCGTATCCCCTTGACACACCCTGGAGGTCATCTGAAGACAACTCCCTTACTGTCCACTGGCTTCCTGTGCCTCTCAGCCCGCGGGCACTCTCCAGCCCAGGACTGTGCTTGGCTCACACATGGGGCAGGCTGGAAGTACCAGGGAGTTAATGTCTCAGAGACTGTCAACCAGAGTTGAAACTGATAATGACCCAGCTTTCTCACCTCTTGGTGGGAAATGTTGGGATTATTTTCCACAGTTTCTTAGAAGGATCTTAATAAGACTGAGCTCCAGTCACCCTCAAAGTAACCCATTATTAGTGCAGCCTCAATGGCTTTCTTCCTTTTCCTGGCTCACTTCCCCATGTTCACCCACCGCATCCTGTGACCACCTTCCTATTCAACTTCTTACACCCAAATCCTTGACTAAAGTCTACTTTTGGGGGAAACCCAGGCTAAGATAAAAAGACAAAGAAAATTATCATATTTTCCAACTAACAGAATAATATGTGGCCAATGAAAATATGTACATAGAAATACAGAAAGATGCATGGTTTACAATATTAACTGAAAAACAATTGTTTGTCTATTCTAATTACAACCACAAGTAAGTAAAAACAGATCCTTGGGATGGAAATATACAGGGATGATCATCACTTGTTGGGGCTGAGGAAAAACATTTTTTAAGGAGGGAGAAATTAGAGTGTTAAAGTGCCCAGGGTTCAAGTGAGATAAGCGTGACATTACTCCCTGTTATGTTTGGACTTCTGTGCGCAGCATTGTTCTCAGCAGTCACAGATATGCTGGTTGCAGCAAGATCACCACCATCCTCAGTACTGCCAATTATTTTCCCCAAAGCTGCTCATTTACTCACAAAGGATGGGAAAGCTCAGTTGATTCTGGCTGTGGCTGTAGAAAACCTAGATTGGAGAAGCCAGACTAGCAATATGCAATGCTCATAAATTAATCCTGGTTTGGAAGAAAAGTTTGACTTACAGGTTGGGATATTCAGTAGCAAAACCCTGTACCCCAGAAACTACAATTAAGTATAACCTGTCTTCTGAGTCCAAGGGGACTGAAAGTGACTAAGCCATAAGAATGACCTTATATGGCCTCTGGCATTGGAAATTTTCCTTTTACTGAGAAAAAACAGATTAGCATATGCCAATGGCCAGACCATAAATGAAAAAGATTTAATTATTTACCACATAAAAGTATAAAGCATTTGGGGGAAAACTATACTACAAAAAAGAAAGTCAGAGCTGGGTGTGGTGGTGTGCTCCTGTAATCCCAGCTATTTGGGATGCTGAGGCAGGAGGATCACTTGAGCCCAGGAGATAAGAGACCAGCCTGGGCAACACAGGGACACCTTAATCTCAAAAAAAGAAAAATTCAAGAGCTAAACAAGAAACTGGGGGAAAAAAATCTTGCAATATATATGGCAAAGGGTTAATATCCTTAATAAATAAAAAAAGAAGACAGATGGTGAATAATCTTTATTCATCAGTTTCACCAACATATTTGCCCTGAACAGGATTGTCAGCTCTCAGTAGATATCCGGAACTCTATGCTGACTTAGGAGGAAAATTTAAATACTCTACTGGTAAAAAGAAGTCAGCATTTGTCAGTGACAGTAGAACTGCTAGAAACTGTAGAGAAATCCAGGAAAAGCATGGCTTCATTTCCATGTTTTTACACTGAGCAAAATGAGGAAAGGAAAGTGTTATATTGGGGCTGAACTGGCACATTTAAAATATAGAACAACTTATAACCCTGTGTTCTGGGGCTTCCTGAAAGTTAACAAAAATCTAGCAAGCTACAGGGGAAATAAATAATAGGAGAATCATTCAATAACAGCTCTGTCTTTAATAAAGCTAATGTTTTGACAATTTTATAATGTTTGTATGGTTTTTGTTTTGTGGTAAGCTCAGAAGTAATCACAAAATATAATATGAAAGCATTATTATGATAAAAATAAAAACAACAAAAACAGATTGAACTAAGAGCAAAGGAAATCAATTCAACACCTTGCATTTCTCAAGGACTGATAGCTACACAGAGGGAGATAGCTACCAATACTGTAATTTGAGGGGCCCTAGAAAGGCTCCAGTGGAGATAATTCCTCTCATTTCCTCCTCTGAAATTCAGCCTTTGAAATTTAATTCGTTAAGATCTCAAACGCCTTTGGTTTCTTATGCTAATAAGGACAAGGATATCAGCCTAAAGTCATTTCCAACTATCACCCTTTCAAGGCCCCAGTGGAAAGAGAATTGAGACTAGAAAATGAGGTGAGAACCCTAAAAAGGGGAAACCTGGGAGGAGGCAAATACACATTTCTAACCATTCTAGTTGTACCAAGGTCAACATATCTCCCAGGCACACACATCACACAGGGACATCTGAAAGGGAGAGAACTGACAAGGAAACCTGCATAGATTCTAGAGCAGGTGCTCGCTAAGATGTAACTTGCTGGCTTAGAAGGTACTGGCAAAGACACAGGGTTGCAGACATCGACTTCTTACCAGATATCCTCCCACTCACTGCCTCAGCCTTCAGGGCTTCTTCAGAATTTCACAAATGCACCTTTTTTGTTGTTGTTGTTGTTGTTGTTGTTATTGTTGTTGTGACAGATATTTGCTCTGTTGCCCAGGGTGGAGTGCGATGGTGCTGGCTCAGCTCACTGCAACCTCCTCCTCACAGGTTCAAGCAATTCTCCTGCCTCAGCCTCCCAAGTAGCCAGGATTACAGGGGCCCACCACCATGCCTGGCTAATTTTTGTATTTTTAGTAGAGACGGGGTTTCACCATGTTGGCCAGGCTGGTCTGGAACTCCTGACCTCTGGTTATCCACCTGCCTCAGCCTCCCAAATTGCTGGGATTACAGACTTGAGCCACCGCGCCTGGCCACAAATGCACCATTTCAAAGGAGTTTCCCCCAAGATGAATAATTGCCCCAGCGGTGGGCTTCCAACTTCCCTGCAGCCACCGCCTGCCCTCTGCATTTGCATATCTTGCTGGGTTTTCACAACAAAAGGAGTTGGTCACAGGTGAATCAGCAGCTCAAGAAAAGCACAAATATTTTTCTGAGAAAATAAAATAAAAAGCTAAAAGCTTGCAAAGCCACCAGATGCTGAATACCTCAGAAAAAGAATTGCTTTGTAATACTGCTTTCAAATGAGCTTTCTAAGCAGATGAGGTTCTCCCTCCTTCTAAACCACCTCCCAGCAAACCAGATATTCAGGTCATTCTCATTACTTTCTGGGGATATCTCCATAGTTTAGAAAGCAAGATCACAAATTTTTTTTTTTTTTTTCCTGAGACAGGGAGCTCTGTTGCCCAGGCTGGAGCACAGTGGCAGGATCACCACTCACTGCTGCCTCAGGCTCCCAGGCTCAAGCGATTCTTCCATCTCACCCCTCTGAGAAGCTGAGACTACAGGCATGCCACCTTGCCTGGCTAATTTTTTTTTTTAATAGAGATGGGACTCTCCTTATGTTGCCCAGGCTTGTCTCAAACTCTTGGACTCAAGAGATCCTCCTGCATCAGCCTCCCAAAGTGCTGAGATTACAGGCATGAGCCCCCATGCCTAGCCATAAGGTCACTAAGTTCCAAAGAAAACTAACGTTTCTTTAGCGCTTACCAATGTCAGGCACTATGAAAGTGACTTTCATGCATTTAATCCTCAATTCACCTCTATTTTGGGTATGAGAAAAATTATCCCTGTTTTACAAATGTAGGAACTGGTACTTATAGAGCTCAAACCTATGCTCAAAGTCAGCAACTGAGGCAGAGCCAGACAGCAAAGTAAAAAGAAAAGCCTGCTGACACTACAGCTAGAGCCCTTCCCCTTCTGCACTGTACTCTCAGATTCACAAATATGGGGCAAAAATGCACCTAAACTTGGCCAAGATCTACAAAGGTCAATTGAATAAAGGAGCTAGAAATACTTGGGTGAGCTTTACTGGGGAAAGGGGGGAGGGAAGTAAAAAGTGGCTCCTCCACTACTTAAATAGTGTCAGTACAGTAATTCATGAAGCAGGTACTTACTGAGCTCATGCTATGTGCTAGACAGTGTTCTGAGTGCGGGAGATGGACTAGAGGGGGACAAATCAAATCCCTAACCTCATGGAGTTTAGATTGATAATGAAGACATACAACATTGCAGCTGGCAGTGAGAGACAGGACTAGCTGGATTTCCTAGGCCAACTAAGAATCCCTAAGCCTAGCTGGGAAGGTGACCACATCTACCTTGAAACACAGGGCTTGCAACTTGGCTCACACCTGACCAATCAGGTAGTAAAGACAGCTCACTAAAAGGCTAATTGGGCTAAAACAGGAGGTAAATAAATAGCCAATCATCTATCACCTGAGAGCAGAGGGGGATGGATAATGATCGGGATATAACCCCAGGCTTTCCAGCCAGCAATGTCAACCCCCTTAGGGTCCCCTCCCACTGTATGGGAGCTCTGTTTTCACTCTATTAAATCTTGCAACTGCACACTCTCTGGTCTGTGTTTATTCCGGTTCGAATTGAGCTTTTCCTCACCATCCACCACTGCTGATTGCTGTCGTTGCAGACACCGCTGCTGACTTCCACCCCTCCGGATCTGGCAGGGTGTCTGCTGCACTTCTGATCCAGCGAGGCGGCACCCAATTGGGCTAGAGGCTCCCCATTGTTCCTGCCTGGGGTTTGTCCTAATCGAGCTGAATAGAGCTATAACACTCACTGCATGGCCCAAGATTCCATTCCTTGGAATCCATGAGGCCGAGAACCCCAGGTCAGAGAACAAGAGGCTTGCCACCATCTTGGAAGCCGCCCACCACCTTCTTGGAAGCAGCCCACCACCATCCTGGGAGCTCTAAGAACGAGGACACCCCGGTAACAGCAGCATGGGCTATGAAGAAAAACAAGGAAAAGTGGTGTGATTTTGGAAAGGGTGGCCAGGGAAAGCCTCTCTGAGGAGAAGACACTTGAGCAAGAGGCCTACCTGAAGCAAAGGAGTCAGCCATCCACAGGGCTGAGGGAAGAGTTTAGGCTGACGCACCGTAAGTGCAAAAGCTCTGAGGAGTTCATCTGACCTGTTCCAGGAACAGCCAGGCCAGTGAGTCAGGA
The DNA here is from genome assembly GCF_029289425.2 of Pan paniscus. Taxonomy (NCBI): domain Eukaryota; kingdom Metazoa; phylum Chordata; class Mammalia; order Primates; family Hominidae; genus Pan; species Pan paniscus. The sequence goes on from NC_073253.2 coordinate 110,340,556, forward strand.
TATCCATGAGTGAGGAAGACTGGTAGGAGAGGAGGTCAGAGAACCAGCTATGGGACAGGTAATAGGACTGTGTTTCTCAAATTTTAGCCTGTCTCAGTCTCACTAGCATACCCTCTGTGTGAAAACTCATTTTGCTGGCTACCCCTAGAGTTTCTGCCTCAATAGGTGGGGCCTGGGAATCTGCATTTCTAACAAGTTCCCAAGTGATACTGATCCTGCCGGCCTGGGGACCGCAGTATGGCAGCCTTCCAAGTCCTGATAAGACTTTGAATTATGTTCTAAATGTGACTGGAAGCATTGGAAGATTCTGAGCAGAGGATGAAGAAAAGTTATAATGGGACAAGGGTAGAAACACGGAACCAGAATGGAAGCCATTACAAGAGTTCAGGCAAGAAATAGTGATGGTCTAGAATGAGAGCAGCTGTGTTGGAAAGTGGGGAAATGGTCGGACTCAGACTTTCTGAAGGTAGTACTGATGCACTTGTTCATGGACCTATGTGACATGAGAGGCAAAGAGAAATCAAGAGGTAAGTCCTAGGCTGTAGACTGACCTACTGAATGGAAGCATTTGCTAAAATGGGAAGATAATTTTGGAATTGGGATCATTTTGAACACAATTACTTTGAGATTCCCATTAGACATCCAAGTGGGGTAGTGAGTGGGCAGATAAATTACACGTCTCAAGCCTTGGGAGACGTCCAGGACAGAGGTATAAATTTGAAAGGTATATTTTTATAACCAATATGTACAATAATAGGGCTAGATGAGATCATGAGAGAGTGAGTGCAAATGCTCACTCTCTCTTGGCCCAAATACTGAGCCCTGAGGCACACAGAGTAGACAGAGAAGGAACAGCCTATGAAATAGGAAAAACCCAGGAGAATAGGAAGAAGCTGTGGAAATCAAGAGAAAAGGTGTTTCCATAAGAAGGTCATAACCCAATGCTGATAGAGTTGGAGTAAAAGGAGGACCAAGATGTGACCACTGGAATTGGCAACCTGCACCTGGAAACATTTTGGTGAATTAGTGGCCAGAGCTGGATTTACCATAAGGCTAATGAAGCTTAATTTCAAGGCCCCTCACTTACACGGGAGCATCAAAATTTCCAGAAAGGGCACTAGCAAGATATTCACATGTTCATATGTTTTTGTAAAATTTACAAAGGTAAAACTAAGACTTCTATTAAATTTGTCTTTTCACTTTGACTTCCCTTCTGTTAAAAGGCACTGGTGTTGCCAAGGACAATTTTGGAATCTGGCTAAGGGCAAGTTGAGTTGGGGATACATTTATTTTGTGTTTAACAGGGTATATTATATGACTCATGGTCACTTTCATATAGAATAGTTATTATCAGTTGTTCTGGAACATGAGATCTTTGGTTTTCACATCTTGTGGAGTTTTCCATGATTTATAGTAAGGGAGTTGGGAGCTTGGAAAATAGACCAAATGCCACTGAGCATCACCAAAGAACCTGTATCTCAAGAGTTTCTCCTGGTGCCTGCCTTACATTCTAATCTTCTGTGGACATGAGAGAGAATGGGAGGTTCATCAGAAATTGTATTTTAATCAGCTAGGGCACAGGTCTTAAAAGTTATACCTATTGTTATTTTTGTTGGTATCTGGTTTTAGTAGAAGAGCCTATTCAATTAAAATCTTACAGGAACACTCATTATTTGCCAGAGACAAAAGCAGTTTTAAAGTCAATTGGGCCTCATGCATCCTGGTTTCCCCAGTAGCCCAACCAGCCTCTAAGGACTGTACTTTGACAACTGTTGATGTGGGCATTTGGATTTCTCTGACTCGTGTCACAATTACATACACTATTAGAGCAAAATGAGAATTGTTTGGACTCCAAATTTCAGATGGGCAGACTAAACCTAAGTTAAGTTTGGCCTTGCCTACCTACCTTCATGGTCTACACAAATACATCACAGAAAAATAGACGAATTTTAGAATATCCAAAGCAAACAAAGAAAATGTGTGCTTAACTGAGAATATTTCTGTGCCAAAGGAAAGCTGGTAGCTGAATGATCAAGAAAATAACTAAACTTGTAAGAACTAAGCTGATAGTTATCCCCCTACATGCTCAATTTTCCCACCCACCCAAAACTTACCTGATATAAATTGACAGATATTGATCGGACATCCAGCTTTCCAGGGCCCTTCCCTGGAAATGCTGATTTGGCCTGCCTGCAATGAGGCCCAATAATTTGTATTTTAATAACCAAGCAGTTCTTCTCATCAAGGAAATTGTAAAGTAGTAGATTTGAATGTTGCTACTCAAAATGTAATAAGGGAATCAGCAACAGCACAGCATTACCAAGGAGCTTTCTGGAAATGCAGACTATTAGAATCTACCCTAAACCTCCTGAATCAGAACTTGCATTTTCTGAGGTTGCATAGTGCTGAGAATATTGGAAGGAAAAATAAGCTAATCCAAATCATAACTTGAAGATTTCAATGCTCCCCTCTCAGTAATTCACAGAATAAGTAGATAAAAACTCAGCAAGGATATAAGGATGTGAACACCATCAACTAACCTGACCTAGTTGAAATTTGTAGTACACTTCACCCAGCAACATTCTTTTTAAATGAACATGAAACATTCATCAAGATAAATCATATTCAGCATGATAAAACAAGTCTCAGTATACATAAGAGTAAAGTCATATAGAGTCTATTCTCTTATCACAACAGAAATAAACTAGAAACAATAAAAGAAAGATACTGGAAAATCTTCAAGTAGTTGGTAATTAAGGAAATCACTTCTAAGTAGCACATGGGTAAAAAGAAATTACAAGGAAAATTAGAAAACATTTTTAACTGAGTGAAAATCAAACTCAACATGTTAAAATGTGTGGGATGTAGCTAAAGCAGTGCTTAGAGAAATTTATAGCGTTAAGTGCTTGCATTAGAAAAGAATAGCCTGGGAAAAATGGCACAACCCCATCTCTGCAAAAACTATAAAAATTAGCTGGGCTTGGTGGTGCATCCCTGCAGCCCCAGCTACTCAGGAGGCTTAAGCGGGAGAATGGCTTGAGCCTAGGAGATCGAGGCTGCAATGAGTCATGATCACGCCACTGCACTCTAGCCTCGGCAACAGAGCAAGCCCCTGTCTCAAAAAAAAAAAAAAAAAAAAAAGGCATGTTTCCAATACTGAAAAATATTTAAAATATCCTGTACAGTTGTTCATTTATTGACTGCGGTTCAAATCCATTCTTCATTGCCTGCTCCATAATAAAAGAGAAAGAACCTGTATCTTCCTTTTGCCAGCTGGCACATTGTTAAGCTTTGTCAGTAGAGCACATGGAAGGAACACAGGAGGAGGGAAAAGCATGGCTTTTCAGATTCTGGTGTGCTCTTCTCAGTAGGCTTCTGAAGCACGCAGCTTCCACCACTCTTGGCTCATACAGCATGTGGCAGCAGGCAACTGGCAGCACACAGTCTATAGCAGTTCCCTGTAGGCAGCTTTCTCTGACACCCACTTTGGCCCTAAGGCACAATACCTCCCTCTGAACAGCTCCCTTAGCATTTCTTTCTTTTCTTTTTTTTTAATCTTCTCTTTTTTTTTTTTTGAGATGGAGCCTCGCTCTGTCACTTAGGCTGGAGTGAAGTGGCACAATTTCAGCTCACTGCAACCTCCACCTCCCGGGTTCAAGCAATTCTCCTGCCTCGGCCTCCTGAGTAGCTGGAATCACAGGCGCCTGCCAACATGCTCAGCTAATTTTTGTACTTTCAGTTCCTTTTTTTTTTTTTTTTTTGAGACAGAGTCTTGCTCTGTCGCCCAGGCTGGAGTGTAGTGGCACGATCTCAGCTCACTGCAACTTCTGCCCCACAGGTTTGAGCGATTCTCCTGCCTCAGACTCCTGAATAGCTGTGATTACAGGCGCACGCCACCATGCCTGGCTAATTTTTGTATTTTTTTAGTAGAGACGGGGTTTCACCATGTTGGTCAGGCTGGTCTCGAACTCCTGACCTCATGATCCACCTGTCTTGGCCTCCCAAAGTGCTGGGATTACAGGCATGAGCCACTGTGCCCGGCCTAATTTTTGTACTTTTAGTAGAGACAAGGTTTTGCCATTTTGGCCAGGCTAGTCTTGAACTCCTGACCTCAAGTGGTCCACCCACCTTGGCCTCAGAAAGTGCTGGGATTACAGGCATGAGACACAGCACCCAGTCTCCCTTAGCATTTCTAAGGAGTGTCACCATCCTGGCATCTTAGCACCATGGCCACACCCATACCCTCTCCACTGAGGTCTGGATCTCAGCCAGGAGACCTGACAGGCGGTAGAGGTGGTGGGGTTTGGGGATGTTTTTTTGAAATTTGCACCTTTGTTGGTGCTCTCTGTCAGTGCCAGGGACAGTGGCTGTTCCCTGTAACTGCTATTTCTGTATTCTTTAACATTCTCTTTACTTCTTACCAGCCAATTCCCTGTTATTCGAATCCTTCGTCAGAGTTAATACTTTAGCTTTTCCTTTTCAAATTACTGTGTGGTTTTTGTCTCCTGGTTGGCCCCTGACCAACACAGGTTGTGAGATGAAGAAGCCATTTTAACTTTCTCTCCCTGACAACAAAACCCAAATAAGCCGTTTGCCTGATACCTAAGACAAACTCACATGTTGGCGATACCTAAGACAAACTCACATGTTGGCCAAATTTAAAAAACTGAATTCAATATCCTGACGTTGTATACAGAATTTAATACTAGCAATACTTAATACAAGTTATATAAAAAGTATAACAAGCTTATCTTTCATGAAAGACAATTGGCTGTAAATCCTATTGGCAAGATTCAAACAGTAAAATTATTAACCACTTACCACAAATGTGAAAGAAAATCTTCATGAACCAAAACTCTTCACCAAAATGAGCTGCTACTTCTAAAAGTGTCATCACCTCTACCTTATACTTACATAAGATCACAGTCCCTGGAATTTTTCCAACTGGTACTCAAACGGGCAAGAGTTATTGTTAGCTGCAGATTGCCTAACACTGTCTAATATGTTAATTCTTTTGAGCATCCACAAATAAGTCAAATCAGATGAATAATTTGAGACTTTTGCATAACCGTATTCAGCTGTGCTTTGTGGGGGTGCTCCTGATTGGGCTACATTTCAGCACTAGGGGGCAATATCCTCACTTAGAATCTACTCTCCACTTGCACATGCCTAACACATTTTTGTTGTTGCTTTTTTCCTCCTAACTAGGGGATTTCTCAGTTAAAGAATCCAAAGAGGACATAAAATAAAATGCCATCCGAAATTCACTTGGGAGCTGTGGAAAACTTGCTCTCCAGTTATTTTTGAAAACTCTCAACAGTAGTTGCTGAATTCTGATTTTTACCTGGGCAGTTACAGCTTGTCATTTTCCATGTGAATGATTCTGTAAGCAGAGCCCAAAACTCTCATAGCCTCTGTTGTCATTGCCTATCAACCAGCCATCAAATCAAAACTATTTTTTTTCAAGAGTTAATTTCACCCAGATGCTGAATTTAAAAAGGGAGAGGTAATTTCCTTGACATTTCTAGACTCGATTAGACATAGCCTAATTCAGTGGTAGGGAATGAGGGAGGATGGAAAATTTGTTAATTAAGCTTCATTAGGGAAAAGCATGAAACCAGTCTTTGTACTACCCAAATGCTTGGGAAATATTGTATATTTTTCCAGAGTTAAAGGCCCTCTCTCATATCTAAAATTGCATATATACAGGTTACCTAACAAACCACTCAACAAAGTCAGATTGCTCTTTGGGAAAACTGTCTTGGGAGAGTAACTATGAGGTTTATGGAAAGTCATAGTTTATGATAGAGGGATTTGTCCACTTCTCAAAATTAACATTTTTTGAGCATTTGTTTTTCTTTTTTTAAAAACTTTTATTATAGGTTCAGGGGTACACGTGCAGGTTTGTTATATAGATAAATTGTGTGTCATGGAGATTTGGTGCACAGATTATTTAGTCACTCAGGTAGTAGGCACAGGACCCAGCGGTAGTTTTTTTATCCTCTCTCCTCCCACCCTCCACCCTCAAGTAGGCCCTGGTGCCTGTTGTCCCTTCTTAGTGTCCATGTGTACTCAATGTTTAGCTCCCACTTATAAGTGAGAACATGTAGTATTTGGTTTTCCGTTCCTAAATTCACTTATGATAATCGCGTCCAGCTCCATCCATGTTGCTGCAAAGGACATGATCTTATTGTTTTCTATGGCTGTGCAGTATTCCATGGCATATATGTATCACAATTTCTTTATCCAGTCTACCATTGATGGGCATTCAGGTTGATTCCATGTCTTTGCTATTGTGAATAGTGCTGTGATGAACATAGGTGTGTGTGTGTCTTTACGGTAGAACGATTTGTATTCCTTTGGGTATATACCCAGTGATGGAACTGCTAATGGTAATTCCATTAGCAGTAAATGGTAGTTCCAAGTACTTTGAAGAATAGCCCACACTGCTTTCCATAATGGTTGAACCATTCCCACCAGCAGTTTGTAAGTGATCCCTTTTCTCTGTAACTTTACTAGCATCTGTTATTTTTTTTTTTTACTTTTTAATAATAGCCGTTATTAAAAATGGCTGGTATGAAATGGTATCTCATTGTGGTTTCAATTTGCATTTCCCTAATGATTAGTCACGTTGAGCATTTTTTCATATGCTTATTGGCCACGTATGTCTTTTGTTCATGTCCTTTGTCCACTTTTTAATGGTTTTTTTTTCTTAATTTGTTTAAGTTCCACATAGATTCTGGCTATTAGACCTTTGTCAGATGCATATTTCACAAATGCTTTCTCCCATTCTGTAGGTAGTCTGTTTATTTACTCTGTTAATAGTTTCTTCTGCTGTGCAGAAACTCTTTAGTTTAATTAGGTCCATTTGTCAATCTTTGGTTTTGTTGCAATTGCTTCTGTCATCTTTGTCATGAATTCTTTGCCAGGGCCATTGTCCGGAATGGTATTTCCCAGGTTATCATCCAGGGTTTTTATAGTTTTTGGTTTTATATTTAAGTATTTAATCCATCTTTAGTGGATTTTTGTATATAGTGTAAGGAGGGGGTCCAGCTTCAATCTTCTGCACATGGCTAGCCAGTTATCCCAGCACCATTTATAGAATAGGGAGTCTTTTTCGCATTACTTGTTTTGTCAACTTTGTTGAAGATTAGTTGGTGGCAGGGATGCAGCTTTATTTCTGGGCTCTCTATTTGTTCCATTGGTTTATGTGTCTGTTTTTGCATCAATATCAGAGCACTTATTTTTCTGCTAAACATGTTACTCATTTTACCTTCACAGCAACGTAAATTCCGTGAAGCAATAACTTGCTCAAGGTCATTTCAGTTGAATGGATAAGTGAGTAGAACAGAGTCTGACACCAAAACTCACATGTTAGTCTCTATATTATGCTGTCATCCAGAAGTCTTAAGAGACAGAGAATGCTAGAGCACAGGGACTTTCGAAAGCAGGGTCTAGTGAAATTTCATCTTCAAATGAACTCTCACACAGAATCTCAAATTAAAAAAAAAAACTTAAAAGGTAATGTTCTTAGCTGGAGCGGGTGAGAGAGGAGACCTCTGGCCTCACCCATTCAGCAGCAGCCACACCCCACCCCTGCTTCCCAATCATTTTGTTTTGCTACCCTGAAGCATCCCTGGGCTTCCTGCCAGCAAGTTACATAAACTGTAGTTCCAGCTCAACTCCTGTTTTGAAGATGAGGAAACTGTTCTTTCCAGTCAAGTTGTATTTAAAAACACAACAGAATCAACAGAAAATGATTCCTCAGGCTGGTACAAAAAGTTAAACTTCTCCAACAGGAAAAATTGAGGCTCTGTATATTTTAAGCTCATCTGCTTCCTAGTATATAGCTCATCTTTCGAGTGGATAGGAATTTGGATCCATATCATGGCAATTACATTAAACATTTACTATATGCCTAATGTCAAGGCTGCTACATGGTTCTGCAATTTACCACAGCAGTACTCAGCTCAGCAGAATGAGACAGGGACCCAAAACCCACTTATTGCCTCTGCCTGGAAGGTGTACCTTTTTAAATTGACAGTGGCTTTGTCTATTTTCCAAGCTGTGTACCTTCAAGCCCAGCAGTGTCTTGCAGGAGGAGGTGCCTCTCTAATTCACACAAAAGCACTACAGGTGCAGACTGAGGCCCTGGTGGTAAAAATGCCTTTCATGCGTTATCTGATTTTAGTCCTCATTTAATCACTACAGTCCTATGAGGTGGCTCATCTGAGCCCTATTTCACAGTTGGGGAAACTGCCTAATTCTAGGTTTCCCATGTTAAATAGTAGTAAAGGGAAAAAAAGGAGAAACTGAACCCAGGTGTCTTTATTGCCTAAGCCACTACCAGGATGTCCTGGTACAATGAACAGCCCCGTGGTTACCAATGTCACATGTGCACATATAGTCCCAGTGAGAACGGTTGCCATATTATCTTTCCAAAGTCCCATAGGCACCTTCCTCTCACTTATGCTCCAGAATAAGCATATAAAAATAAAACCAAGTGGCCAGGCACAGTGGCTCATGCCTGTAATCACAGTACTTTGTGAGGCCGAGGCGGGCAGATCACAAGGTCAGGAGTTCAAGACCAGCCTGGCCAACATGGTGAAACCCCATCTCTACTAAAAATACAAAAATTAGCCCGGCGTGGTGGCAGGCACCTGTATCCCAGCTACTTGGGAGGCTGAGGCAGGAGAATTGCTTCAACCCGGGAGGCAGAGGTTGCAGTGAGCTGAGATCGTGCCATTGCACTCCAGCCTGGGTGACAGAGCAAGACTCCATCTCAGAAAAAAATAAAATAAAATACAGTAAAAGTCTATTGCATTAGCTATTTTTATGAAATATTACACAGAGGAAAACACACAAAAACAAATACATACTTTAAGGAATAAATTACAGTGAACACTCGTATAATCATCACCCAGATTAAGAAATTACCAGCATCTCAGAAGATACTCCCCAGTTAGTTGCTTCCCAGACACAGCTTTCTTTCTCATCCCTAGAAATAACAATATTTTGACTTTTCTTTTCTTTTTTTTTTTTTTTTTTTTTTTTTTTGAGATGGAGTTTTGTTCTTGTTGCCCAGGCTGGAGGGCAATGGCACCATCTCAGCTCACCGCAACCTTTGCCTCTCGGGTTCAAGTGATTCTCCTGCCTCAGCCTCCTGAGTAGCTGGGATTACAGGCATGCGCCACCGCACCCAGTCACACTATTTTGACTTTTATTGTAATGGGGATTTTCAAATATTTTTTGTACCTACAAATACATTTCTAAATAATATAGTATGAAATTCCCCGCGACATATACATTTGAGTAGAATTGTTGGGTCACTGGGTGTATCAGTCAGGGTTCTCTACAGGGACAAAACTAATAGGATAGATATATAGATATAAAGGGGAGTTTATTACATAGTATTAACTAACAGGATCACAAGGTCCAACAATAGGCCATCTGCAAGCTGAGGAGCAAAGAAGCGAGTTCGAGTCCCAAAACTGAAGAACTTGGAGTCCAATGTTCAAGGACAGGAAGCATCCAGCACGGGAGAAAGATGTAGGCTGGGAGGCTAGGCCAGTCTTGCCTTTTCACATTTTTCTGCCTACCTTATTAGATTTGCTGGCAGTTGATTAGATGGTGTCCACCCAGATTATTAAGGGTTGTTCTGTCTTTCCCAGCCCACTGACTCAAATGTTAATCTCCTTTAACAACACTCTCAAAGACATACCCAGGATCAATACTTTGCATCCTTCAATCAAGTTGACATTTAGTATTAACCATCACACTGGGTATGCAAATCTTCAAATTTACAAGGTAATAAACTATTTTCCAAAAATGGCTGTATCAATCTATACTCCTACCACCAATGTATGAGTTCCTATTGATCCAAATTCTTCCAAATACTTGGCATTGTCCGACTTTAAAATTTTTGCCACTCTGGTGTGTTGCTATCTCAATGTGATCTTATTTTGCATATCTCTGAATGTTTATTGGTCTTTTGAATTTCCTCTTTTGTGATACACTCAAGTCTTTTGTTCTTTATTGTATGAGTTGTCTTACTATGTTTACAGCTTTGATACATGGTATACAAAATATGTTTACCAGCCAAAAGAAATGCTCTACCTCTTCAGTGTGACTTTTTCCCTACAAATCAATTTAATGTATATTTTTGTGCTGCAATTTTTCCACTAGGCTCAGGTTTCTCCACTGAGTTGGATGGAGTGAGGTGAAGTCACTCTAAACTTGATAATATCATTTTGAAAAAATATTCAGCTATTTTATTTGAAAACAAAATCCTTCTCAAGATTTCGAAGAGTAGTAAATGCTGAGATTTCCACTTCCTCACTTAGTAACTGGAAAGGCATGGTTGCTTGGACCCTCACCACTCTAGACACAAACTACTACTAGGAAGAATCATCTACACTGAAGGAATAAGGATTTGGAGTGACCTCCTAGCATTCTACTCATGGAGCAAGAAATGTCTTTCGAGATAGTGTATTCCTACTTATGACTTTAGAGACATTTGAAACTTACCTGGTAATATGAGCTTCGATCAGAAAGCCATGGTATGTTCCAAGATGATTTACACATGTAAATTCTGTGTACTCTTTTAGTCTGTTAAATGCAGTGGCATTTACATGAGTGAACTAGTATTGATTTTCAAGCCAAAGTAACTCATTTTGGGATTCTTAAGAGACTTCTGGAGGAAAACAGATTACTAGAAAATTTTAAGAGAAAAATTTAAGCTGCCTAAGTCTTCTTTTTTTTTTGAGATGGAGTTTCACTCTTGTCGCCTGAGTTGGAGTGCAATGGTGCCATCTCGGATCACTGCAACCTCCGCCTCCTGGGTTCAAGTGATTCTCCTGCCTCAGCCTCCCAAGTAGCTGGGATTACTGGTGTGTGCCACCATGTTTGGCTAATTTTTTGTATTTTTAGTAGAAACAGGGTTTCACCATGATAGCCAGGCTGGTCTCAAACTCCTGACCTCAGGTGATCTGCCCACCTCATCCTCCCAAAGTGCTGGGATTACAAGCATGAGCCATCACGCCCCACTGTTAAGCTGCCTAAGTCTTAATGAGAGTCATCATTTAAAAAAATCTGTTAACACTTTATCGTTGTTTTAGTCTTCTACCTGTCCATGCAAATATCCCTACAGAGCTCAAGTAAAGATTCCAAATATAGATGTTAGAGAATGAGGTTGTCAGGAGCCCCTGAGTTAAAAGATAGAGGGCTATTGTGGGTTGAATAATGGATCCCCACAAAAGATATGATGAGGTCCTAACCCCTAGTACCAGAGAATGTGACCTTATTTAGAAATAGGACCTTTACCAAGGTAAACAAGTTAAATGAGTTCATTTGAGTGGGCCCTAATCCACTGACTGGTGTCCTTACAAAAAAAAAAATGGAGGGGGGGGGGGAAATATGGACACTGATATAGATGTACACAGAGGGAAGATGATGTAGAGACACAGAGAAAAGAGGGCCATGTGACTGGAGTGATGCTAAGCTAAAGAACACCTGGGGCTACCAGAAGCTAGAAGCAAAAAAGAATCCTTTCCCTACAGATTTCAGAGAGAATATGGCTCTGCTGACAGCCTGATTTAGATAAATTTCTGTCATTTTAAGCCACCCAATTTGTGGTACTTTATTACAGTAGCCCTAGGAAATGAATACAGAGGCTTTTAGACTTTTGAAAATCTAAGGAGGGAAGTAGAGGGATGGTTGGCTTAAGGGCGGGGGGAGGAGAAAGAGGAATATGTAATACATTTCTTCTATTTCCTTCCCTGCTAACCCCAACTGAAGGATTGTCTTAAGCCTGGACACAAGCAGCAATGACTCAGGACCCAGATAGTCAAATATGACAATAGCTGGAGAGAGGACCATCTGCACTCTGCTAAAAGCTACAGTGCAGAGTAGCTGAGCCCAGCAAGGAACGCAGCATTTTTCTGGTGTCACTGACAACAAAGGTGGTCAGGGGTGATTGTGCAAGGACACAAGCATATCCAGTCCTGAGGATATGTCTGATAATTCTGGGAACTCCCAGTCTGTGGTTAAGAGTCATTATAATTTAGTCATTAACATTGACATGACGATAGTTGTACCATAGGCTAATCAGACCTGGCATTTGCTGAGCAATTATTATATGCCAGAAACCATGCCAAGCAAGCTACCAAGAGCATGCACCTCAAAAAGCAGCTCCAAGGTAATTGTCAATAGAAGCAACACAACAATCTAAGGGCAACTTTTTAATCATCTAATCCAATATATTGGTGTAGTTCAAAAAATAAAATTGTTAAATTACTAGAAAAATGTATTTTTTTGTCGTTGCTTTGGGTATAATCCATATTAACAGAACACTTACCACCAGAGAACAAAAAAACTAAAAACAGGGAAACACTCTTCAAATCTAACAAGGTCAAAGGAAATGTTCATATTATTGGTAGGCACCAACAAGTAAATTCCGTCCTGTGAGAGAATTATAAAGAAACTCAAGGGCTTCTAGAGGAATCACAGCCTTGTGAAGTTTATTCTCAGTTTGAAAAGGCAGGAGGGGGGCTGGGTGCAATGGCTCACGCCTGTAATCCTACCACTTTGGGAGGCAGAGGTGGGTGGATTGCCTGAGCTCAGGAGTTCGAGACCAGCCTGGGCAACATGGTGAAATCCCATCTCTAGTAAAATACAAAAAAATTAGCTGGGTGTGGTGGTACACTCTTGTAGTCCCAGCTACCAGGGAGGCTGAGGCACGAGAATTGCCTGAACCCGGGAGGTGGAGGTTGCAGTGAGCCAAGATCGTACCACTGCATTCCAGCCTGGGTGAGGAAAGAAAAAAAGAAAAGAAAAGAAAAGAAAAGGTGGGAGGGAATTAACATTCACTGAGTATTTTTATGCCAGGCATACATTATTTAATCTAATCTGCAGAAATCCCACAAGAAAGGTATTTTTCCCATTTTACAAATGAGGAAACAAAGGCTCTGAGGGGTTATGAAGCTGCCAAGGTTATTCCTTAATAAATATAGTGGAGCTGCAATTTGAGTTCAAGTCTAGCTTGCGTCAAAGTTCTCCATGTTGCACCACAATCCCTAGAGAGTGGATTCAAAAAGAGTGCCAAATGCAAAGCTGGCAAAATCTAGGGGAGCAATTAAGCCAGAATTTAAATGACACTGATGAGGTGGGGGAGAGGAGATAATCTACCATAGAAGCTGTTATTCTTTAGACTTTCAGAAGTGGTATGGCAAATTGCTGACACAATTTTCTGATGTACTTTGATGAGCGACTGAGGATACCAAAATGACCCTCTATCAAAATTATCTTTTCAACCCACTATTCTAACTCTTAGAAGATTTTTAATAGCTCTTCTTTTAACAACAAATTGCCTGAAAATTAAAACCACCATTCGATACGACCTTACTCCTGCAAGAATGGCATTAAAAAGTCAAAAAACAATAGACGTTGGCATGAATGTGGTGAAAGGGGAACACACTGCTAGGGAGAATGTAAATTAGTATGAACTCTATGAAAAACTGTATACAGATTCCTTAAAGAACTAAAAGTAGATCTACCATTCGATCCAGCAACTTCACTGCTGGGTATCAACCCAAAGCAAAAGAAGTCATTATATGAAAATTACACATGTACACTTACGTGTATTGCAGCCCAATTCACAATTGCAAAGATGTGGAACCCACCTAAATACCAATCAACCAATAAGTAGATAAAGAAAATGTGTGTTATATACAATATACACACACATACAATATACACACAATGGAACGTTACTTATCCATAAAAAGGAATGAAATAATATCTTTTAAAGCAGTTTGGATGGAGCTGGAGGCCATTGTTCTAAGTGAAATAACTCAGAAATGGAAAACCATATAGCATATATTTTCACAAGTGGCAGCTAAGCTATGAATATGCAGTGGTATACAGTGATACAATGGACTTTGGAGATTCAGAAGGAGAAGAGTGGGAAGTAGGGTGTGAAATAAAAAACTACATATTGGGTACAATATATACAACTCAAGTGACATGTACACTAAAATCTTAGAATGTACCACTATGTAAGTCATCCATGTAACCAAAAACCACTTGTACCCCAAAAGCTATTGAAATAAAATTTTCTTTTAAATGAATTGCCTGGCTGAGAGGAAAGGTCAAGAGCCCTCGGAAATAAGTTTCATTTTAAGGCACCATTGAGACATCCAAGTGTCCATGCAAAGTTGGTGGTTACATAAATGGCCTTGGGGCTCAGAGGAGAGGTCGAGGCTGGAAACATTAAATTGTAGAGCAATTGGCAAATAGGTGAAGGCAAGTGCAAAGATATGAGCATCCAAGGGACTGGGATCATCCAAGAGTGAGGGGTCCACAATGTTGGTGGTGTTAGTTAATACACTGGAATTATGAAATCCTAAAACTCCAAAAACAAACACAGATGGTGTGAAATGACTAAAACTCTCTCACAGAATGTCAAGATGAGAAAAATGCAAAGATCCAGATTCTCTAATCTTCCTCTAAAGACTTAACTCATCTGTCATCTGTTTATAAGAGATCTGATCTTTAAATATCAGATTTCCTCATATTTGAAATCTAATCTCTTAGTAAAGGAGATGAGGGTAGCCAGCCTAATTTCAGTTAATACATTAACAGCACATGTAGGAACCTAATCCTTCAGTCTGAGTTACCCTGTCATACTGCATCCATCTTTTCTATTAATGCTACTTTAGATTCCTCAGATGTCTAGATCCAAGTTAACAACCATCCAAATGTCAAAGGTCATCTAATGACCTTACTCACAGGGATTCTAGATTGCAAATACTTAAAAATATCTTTAGTAAAATTGTCATTTGGGGGAAAAGGGCCAAGTAATAGATTATCATAATGTAAGAATGGTAAAAAGTCATACATTGAGTCTAAATGAGTGAATTTAATTTCTAGATTAATTTAGGAACTAACATAATTCATTTACATAATTAACTTTATTTCACTTAGCTCCATTAACAAAATAGTTTGGACAATGTTCAATGCGATTACTTCTTTGAAATCAATGCTTCTTACATTTCTATTGACCCTAAATCAATAGAAATGGAATGAAGTGGAATGCTGGGATATGGAAATAAGAAGGTCAGTATAGACTGAAAACCTTTGTAGTTTCATAAACAACCTTTTAAAGCATTACATAATTTTAGTTCTCAAACTACACAAATTGTGGACAGGCTCAAACCTGCCTTGAAGGCTTTTATGCCTACTTAATTCTCTCTTTCTTACCTGGATTCTGGAAGTAAAATAAATAATAATTCTGGAGAGAGATTATTGTGGCTCTTGGTTAAATTAAAACCGACAAAGCAGGCCAGCCATGGTGGCTCACACCTTTAATCCCAGCACTTTGGGAGGCCAAGGCATGCAGATCACTTGACCTCAAGAGTTCCAGACCAGCCTGGGCAACGTGGCGAAACCCCATCTCTACAAAAAATACAAAAATACTAGCTGAGCATGGTGGTGCATGCTTATAGTCCCAGCTATTTGGAGGACTAGGGTGGTAGGATCGCTTAAGCCCAGGAGGTCAAGGCTGCAGTGAACTGAGATCATGCCACTGCACTCCAGCCTGGGTGACGAAGTGAGATCTTGTTTCCAAAAAAAAAAAAAAAAAAACTGATAAAGCAAAATATCTTTGGGGAACTTAGCAAAATTATCTCAAACAGACTTCAAGTTAGACTACTCACACAATAAAATCCATTCTTAATTAATTTCTATGTTAGTGCAAAGGAAAACAGTGAAGAGTGTAATAAACTAAGCTGATAATTATGACAGATTTGGGGGCACTGTCACCAAAGTGCTGCGCATCTCTACTAATGGTGGACAAGGTGCTACTGAGAACAATTCTACACCTTGTAGATAACGGGGTTTTTCCTAGCTAGAATCCAGTAACTCCACCCATTTTAGAATGAATCATCTAAATCTGAAAATGGCCCATGAAGATGACTTCTGATCACCAGGCTCCTTGTCAATTCATCTGCATTACCACTTTACAAGTTTCCTTTGAAAATGCTTAAGTCTACTAAAGCTACTGAAAAGATGGAGAATTTCTCATTTTCCCAGTTAGCTATGGAGTAGTCCCCATTATCTGTGGTTTCACTTTCCACAACTGAAGTTACTCATGGTCTTCAGTCTGAAAATAAGTGGAAAAATCCAGAAATAAAAAATTCATACGTTTTAAATTGCTTGCCATTCTAAGTAGCGAGATGAAATCTTCCGTCATTCCTCTTTGTCCCACCCAGGACTGAATCATCCCTTTGTCCAGCATTTCCACTCTGTAGACACTACACACCCTTAGTCACTTAGGAGCCATCTCTGTAATCAGATCAACTGTTGAGGTATTACAGTGCTTATATTCAAGTAACCCTTATTTTACATAATAATGGCTCCAAAGAGCAAGATTAGTGATGCTGGCAATTCAGATATACCAAAGAAAAGCTGTAAAGTGCTTCCCTTAAGTAAAAAGGTGACAGCTCTCGATTTTATAAGGAACGAAAAAAATTGTATGCTGAGGTTGCTAAGATCTACAGTAAGAACAAATCTATGACGCCGTGAAGAAGGAAAAAGAAAATCGTGCTAGTTTTGCTGTTGCAGTTCAAACTGCAGAAGTTACAGCCACAGTGAGTAATAAGTGCTTAGTTAACATGAAAAAGGCAGTAAGTTTGTGGAAGATGTGAACAGAAATGTTTTCCAACTGATGGCAGTGCTATGCGTAGTTTCAGGCAAACACTGGGGGTCTCGGACCATATCGTCCTGAGGATAAGGGGGAACTACTGCACATCTCTTCAAACTCTATGTGAGTTTGAAACTCAGGCTTTCAGAGGCAGAGCAAGTAACAAAGGCATGACGTGAGCCTGATGCTGAAGAGGGCATGTCCTGCTGGAAAGTAGAAACGCATTCAAATTCATGCTTTTTTTTTTTTTTTTTAAACAAGGTAAGTATTTTTCCCATGTACAGGTGAGGAAACAAAACATATACAGATATATTCCTCCTAGAGTAGCCACTTTGAAACTCCTATACTAAGGACATTCTTTAAAGTATTATTTATAAGAACAAATTCTAAAAAACCTAATTATCCAACAATGAAATCCCATGCAGTCATTTAAATCTTTTCTTCTAAGAGTTAATGGTAGAAACAATTTTTCCAATTATTATTACTGTTATATTTAGCAAACATTCCTCAATATTTAAATGGTTTTAATAGGAAGGTTGGATAATTGTTCAAAGTTTAGATTTTGGGATAAATTTCGGATTCAAATCCCACTTATAACGTTTGAGACCCTAGACAGGTTATTAACCCCTTTGATCCTCAGTCTCCTCACCTGTAAAATGGGTAAAATGATACACTTAAGATATGAGAATTAAAATAAGATCTACAAAAAGCAATTTGCATAGTTCCTGGAACACAGCACTCAACAAATAGTAAACTTTTGAAATAATAAATCCTAAACTGGGCACAATGGCACAGGCCTATAATCCCAGCTACAGACTGAGGGAGGAGGATCGCTTAAGTCCAGAAGTTTGAGATTGAAGGACGCCATGATAGCACTTGTGAATAGCCATTGCACTCCAGCTTGGGCAAAGAGTTCTTTTAAGAGCCTGCCTTTAAAAAACAACAACAACCAAAAAAAAACCCTAACAAATCTTTCAGCTAATTGTGGATGTATTCTGCAATTGACTCATTCTAGTATCATCAAAGACAAAGGGTCAGAATCACTTAAATTCTATTCAGACACATTCTGGAAGATCCATGCCGAGATTGCTTGGTTTGTTTTACATAGTTGAGGTGATTTATAATCCCTGCACTTAATTTGAGAAGTCCAAACTCTCTCCTTTATGCTGTATGACATAGTATCTTAGAGTCAATTAAATGTTTGCCCAAAAATCCAAGCCGATTCAAAGCTTAAGAAACAACTTTGGCCTTACCTATAAATATCACGAGGGCTACCTCAGATGACAGTTTTCATTTCAGTTGATCCACTTAATTTTCCGAGTAGGCCAGGCGCGGTGGCTCACGCCTGTAATCCCAGCACTTTGGGAGGCTGAGGCAGGCAGATAACCTGAGGTCGGGAGTGCAAGACCAGCCTGACCAACATGGAGAAACCCGACTCTATTAAAAATACAAAAATTAGCCGGGCGTGGTGGTGCATGGCTATAATCCCAGCTACTCAGGAGGCTGATGCAGGAGAATCGCTTGAACCCAGGAGGCGGAGGTTGCGGTGAGCCGAGATCTCACCATTGCACTCCAGCCTGTGCAACGAGAGCGAAACTCCGTCTCCAAAAAATTTTTTTTTCCTAGTAAACTAAAGTGTATGTTCCCATACCTCCTATTCTGGCTCCCCCTTCACACATGCGCAGAGCAACATTTCTGGTTTATAAAGCCCAGCTTCACCTGGATGGAGCTTGTTAGAAATGCAGACTCTCGAGCCTGCCTCAGGCCAACTGAATCATATTTGCATTTTAACAAGAATCCCAGATGATCTCTATGCATGTTAATGTTTGAAAAGCACTGCTCTGTAGTACACGCTGCTTTTTAACTAACAAGGCTATCAGCAGTTTCTAGGAGCCACTAGAGAAATCTGTCATGAGCCAAGTTTACTTTAGATACTAATACTTGACACAGATTCTATAAATCCTTTTCTTTTGCATTTTATGAGCTCTTGTTCATTGCTATGTAATATTAAAAACACACCTGGATCATAGTATCTTGATCTCTCAGAAAACAGGATTTAATTTTTACTTGATGGATTAAATTTTACCTCAAATTAATTATTCATATCACTCCATTTTGGTTTTGGTCATGATAAACTAATAATAGCTGTTGAATATACTGACGATTTCCCTAGCCCAACTTTCTATTCAAATATATAATCATTTGTAAAAAGCTATCTTATGGCGGTTACATCTCATTTTCAGAAATGCTATTTATTTTTGAAACAGGGTCTTTCTATGTTGCCTAGGCTGGTCTCAAATTCCTGGGCTCAAGGAATCCTCCCACCTTAGCCTCCTGAGTAGCAAGGATTACAGGCAGGTACTACTGCACCCAGCTCCAGAAATGCTATTTGAAAACAGAATATTTATGTGAAGCCACTGTATAGTGACTACCTAGTATCCACAACACAATGCTTTGTACACATTATCTAATTTACCTAAAGTATATAGCACTAGAACTATTTTACAGTTAAGATGGAGCTCAGAGGTTAATGACATGTGTAAGGTCCCACAACTATTAAGAAACAAAGCTCAGATATAAATTCAAAACACTTAGGTATGAATTCATGTCCGACATTCAAACATATCATTTGGATGTTTTCAAACTGATGGCAGTGCTATTCACAGTTTCAAGCATCCACTGGGGTCTTTGGTGCCTAACTACCAGTGTAGTAACCACTACTACTGTTATATTTCCACAAGGTGTTCCATGGACTGTTCTGTTAGATTTAAAGCCAAATGGGCACTAAATGCTGTAAGAATTCCTGCAGTCAAAACTAAAAGAAATATCTAATTTGCCTAGCTGAATATCATCCCAAACTTGTTTGCTCATGGAATCCTCTCCCTTTCTTAAAACCTGTATACTACTGAGATCAACCTTTTAGACATATACTACAATGTACTAACCTTCACAACCTTTTTTTTTTTGAGACAGAGTCTCCCTCTTTTGCCTAGCCTGGAATGCAGTGGCGTGAACTCAGCTCACTGCAACCTCTGCCTCCCGGGTTCAAGTGATTCTCCTGCCTCAGCCTCCCAAGTAGCTGGTATTACAGGTGCACACCACCACGCCTGGCTAATTTTTGTATTTTTAGTAGAGACGGGGTTTCACCATGTTGGCCAGGCTGGTCTCGAACTCCTGACCTCAAGTGATCCACCCACCTCGGCCTCCCAAAGTGCTGGGATTACATATATGAGCCACTGTGCCTGGCCACCGTCACAACTTTTTAAGAAGTTTTTAGAATTCCCTATCACCCAACGACTTTAAGGCACTTAAGGTGTACTCCAAAAAGGAATTTAAATACTTGCATGTAAAAGCTACAGGCAGAATTGGTAACACAAGAAATTTTACTAGGAAAATAATTTCTGGATTACAAATACTTCCACATAGTACAGATATGCTTTGCTTAAGAAATGCAAGGACAATCTAGGGTATAAATAATCCAAATAACAAAGTGTTATGCAGCACCTCGAAACTCTCAAATTTTATCCAATTTAAATCCCCTGACCAAATATGTTAACCTAAAATAATCAAAAGGGTGAAAATCTAATTTAAAGGTTTATTCAAGCAAAATGTACGAGGATGACTCATCTGGAACCACCAACTCCAAAGGAATGGAGTCAGTGATCTACAGTAGAGAAGTTAAGGTTCATTTATGTAGGCAGAGACAGAGGAGTTTTTAGCAGGATTATTACATTATTTATACAAGTTTGGTGCATAGTTACAGGAATATTTGGTTACAGGCAGTGTTTCTTTTTGGGAAGGGTACGCTTAGCATTTTTTACAGAGGGTGTAACAGTCATGAGATTTCTGTCATCTGGTCTAAACAAAGGACAATAAAGGGGATCTATAACAGTCATTAAAAAGGCAGGAAGTTTTTGTCCCTGACATCATCACACCCGACCAATCAGAGAGCTCACTAAAATGCTAATTAGGCAAAAACAGGAGGTAAAGAAATAGCCATCATCTATCACCTGAGAGCACAGCAGGAGGGACAATGATCGGGATATAAACCCAGGCATTCGAGCCAGCAATGGCTACCCTCTTTGGGTCCCCTCCCTTTGTATGGGATCTCTGTCTTCACTCTATTAAATCTTGCAACTGCAAATAAAATAAAATAAAATAAAGTAAAATTCATATGGAACCAAAAACAGCCCAAATAGCCAAAGGAATCCTAGGCAAAAATAACAAAGCCAGAGGCATCATTTTACCTGACCTCTTACTATACTATAAATCTTCAGTAACCAAAACAGCATGGTACTGGTACAAAACTAGACACATAGGCCAATGGAACAGAATAGAGAAGCCAGAAATAAAGCCACACACCTACAGCCATCTGATCTTTGACAGAGTTTACAGAAATGATCAATGAGGAAAGGACTCCCTATTCAATAAATGGTGCTGGGATAACTTTGCACCATTATATGCAAAGAATGAAACCATTCCCCTTTAACCATATACAAAAATTAATGCAAGATGGATTAAAGATTTAAATGTAAGACCTCAAACAGTAAGAACTATAGAAGAAAACCTAGGAAACACTCTGGATACTGGCCTTGGGAAAAAAATTATGACTGTATTCTCCAAAGCAATTGCAACAAAAACAAAAGTGAAAAATGGGACCTAATAAAGAGCTTCTGCACAGCAAGAGAAACTATCAACAGAGTCAACAGAAAACCTACATGTTGGAAGAAAATATCTGCAAACTATGCATCTGATAGAGTTCTAATATCCCGAATCTATAAGAAATGTAATTGAATGAGCAAAAAACAAATAACCTCATTAAAAACATGGGCAAAAGACATGAACAGATACTTCTCAAAAGAAGATATACGAGCAACCAATAAACATATGAAAAAAGGCTCAACATCACTATTCATCAGAGAAATGCAAATCAGAAACCACGATGTGATACCATTTCAAAGCAGTGAGAATGGCTATTAAAAAGTCCAAAAATAACAGACGCTGGCTAGGCTGCGGAGAAAAGGAAATGCTTAAACACTGTTGGTAGGAATGTAAATTAGTTCAGCCACTGAAGAAAATAGTTTGGAGATTTCTCAAAGAACTTAGCTACATTTGACTCAGTAATCTCATTACCGGATATATGGTCAAAAGAAAATAAATGATTATATTAAAAAGTCACATGCACACATATGTTGACCACAGCACTATTCACAACAGCAAAGACATGGAATCAACATAGATGCCAATCAACAGTGGATTCGATAAAGAAAATATGGTACATATACACCATGGAATACTATGCAACCATAAAAAAGAACAAAATCATTCCTTTTGCAGCAACATGGATGCAGCTGGAACCCATTATCATAAGTGAAATAACACAAGAACAGAAAACTACTGCATGTTCTCACAAGTGGGAGCTAAATACTGGGTACTCATGGACATAAAGATAGCAACAACAGACACTGGGGACTAATAAAGAAGAGAGGGTGGGAGAGGACAAGGGATGAAAATTTGTTGGGTACTATGCTCACTGTCTGGGTGACGAGATCATTCATATCACAAACCTTAGCATCACACAACATACCCATGTAACAAACCTTTACACCTACCCCCAAATTGCAAATAAAAGTTGAAATTACAAAAATAAATAAAAAGAAATAAGCCAACTACTGACTTCAGATAGGTTAAAAAAAGGAATCTAGGGAAAAAGAAGAATTTTATTCTGAAGGATTTTTAAGTTATCCATAGGTATTCAGACTATAGTCTATAATTCACATATGGCATATTTCAACTTATTTGTATTTTGACAATATTGTACAATCTTTCAGGTCAGAGTCCAGCCAGAACTTTAAGGATACTCTTTTTTTTAACTGTAACAATTATTCTTCTCTATTGCAAAGAGAAGACCGCAGATAAGAGGTATAAACTCAAGAGAAGCAGCAACTCCATTAGTCTCACAGATTATCTCAGCATGGAAAGGCCAACTGGGAACAGAAATACCAGAAAGCTGAAACAAAAAGCTGCAATAGCTTTCCAAGTCTTCAAAAGTTCCTTTTGAGTTGTTCTAACATCTTGGAGCATTATAAATACCCTTATTTAAGCAGTCAGCACAATGTCCATTTTCCAATTTATAACACCCCCTCAGCCACCACCACATATATTCTTCCCCTTCTCTCCCCCAGGAAGATAAATCCTGCTGTCTGCATCCCTAGAGAGCCCTTTTTGGCTGGCTTCCAGTTGGGTTTGGCCAATAAACAGCACCAGTAGAACAGGTGGAGGATGGCATCATATCTCTGGCAATAGCTGCCTTTCATGGAGACCTCAGCTCCTGCCAGGAAATCTTTCCTTAATCTTCTAACTCTGAGATCCAAGAAACACAGTATTTTCCTCTTGTCCTTCTTTCCACATTACTGCGACAGAGGCAATAATGGCTCCAGGCTGTTGCTAGTGTTAAGTGTCTCACCAGTGCTTGCTGCTTCTTTACCGCTGCCCATATTGTTAGGCAATTCTTTCATGAACTTTTCCTTTGAATCATATCTGGTGAATTCTATTTCCTGCCAGAACCCTGAACAATTCACCAGCCTAAAATCTTTTTCACACATATTATGCACGGCAATTCCCACCTCCAGCAGTCTGTAGCCCCTTCCCTGTTTTTATCATCTCTCCTTGCTAGAAGGTAAACTCCATGAAAACAGGAACCTAGCAGGGCTGTCTTCTTCACTTTGTGCCCACTACACAGCACTATACTTTATAAACAGCAGCAGTTAAAAACTTTTTGTGAAATGAATGAAATAGTTCCAAATTAAACTTAACAAAATGAAATATCTTCAAGTTTATTTTTAAAGCAAAAGAGTCTCAAGAAAAAATCTCATTTTAGGATATTCCCATAAACAAGCAGATAAAACTCCTTTAAAATGAATGCAAATCTCTCTGGTAGAACATAATTTCTTTCTTAAGAGTATTCTTGCCTATAATACTGTAGCAATACAATTGATTATATTTCCATGAGACACACTTCCAGGGCCTAATCAGATTATGGGCTGTGGCAAAAGATTTAACAGGCCCAGATTGTGTTCAGTCCCCAAAAGGAGATAGCTCTGACTCATATTATTTTCAAGAGAGCAACTGTGCACATGACAACTAAGTTATTATCAAGGATCATAGGGATAGTCTTGAAAGAAAAAACTTTAAGACCCATCAAGCATTAGTAAAGATTCAATGTGATCCACAACCCACCACAACTACCAGAATCACAGATCAAAGAGTATGAATGTGAACAAAGGACCGCTCATCTGGTCAAAACTTGATCTATTATGTGTCAGAAAAGAAATATTAAACAATTTAATAGAATAAACCAAGGAGGTTCCAAGATGGCCGAATAGGAACTGCTCCAGTCTGCAGCTCCCAGCGTGAGTGACGAAGAAGACGGGTGATTTCTGCATTTCCAACTGAGGTACCGGGTTCATTTCACAGGGGCTTGTCAGACAGTGCGTGCATCCCACAGAGCAGGGCGGGGCATCACCTCACCCAGAAAGTGCAAGGGGTTGGGGAATTCCCTTTTCTAGCAAAGGGAAGCCGTGACAGACCATACCTGGAAAAATGGGGCACACCCACCCTAATACTGTGCTTTTCCAATGGCCTTAGCAAATGGTACACCAGGAGATTATATCCCGTGCCTGGCTCAGAGGGTCCCACACCCACGAAGCCTCGCTCACTGCTAGCACAGCAGTCTGAGTTTGAACCGCGATGTGGCAATGAGGCTGGGGGATGGGCTTCCACCATTGCTGAGGCTTGAGTAGGTAAACAAAGTGGCCAGGAAGCTCAAACTGGGTGGAGCCCACCACAGCTCAAGGAGGCCTGCCTGCCCCTGTAGACTCCACCTATGGGGGCAGGGCATAGCTGAACAAAAGGCAGCAGAAACTTCTTAAACGTCCCCGTCTGACAGTTTTGAAGAGAGTAGTGGTTCTCCCAGCATGGAGTTTGAGATATGAGAATGGACAGACTGCCTCCTCAAGTGGGTCCCTGACCCCTGAGTAGCCTAACTGGGAGAAACTTCCCAGTAGGGGACGACTGACACTGCATATGGCAGGGTGCCCCTCTGAGACAAAGCTTCCAGAGGAAGGATCAGACAGCAACATTTACCATTCTACAGCCTCTGCTGGTGATACCCAGGAAAACAGGGTCTGGAGTGGACCGCCAGAAAACTCCAACAGACCTGCAGCTGAGGGTCCTGACTGTCAGAAGCACAACTAACAAACAGAAAGGGGATCCACACCAAAAACCCATCTGTACGTCACCATCATCAAAGACCAAAGGTAGATAAAACCACAAAGATGGGGAGAAACCAGAGCAGAAAAGCTGAAAATTCTAAAAATCAGAGCGCCTCTTCTCCTCCAAAGGAACACGGATCCTCGCCAGCAATGGAACAAAGCTGGACAGACAGTGACTTTGATGAGTTCAAAGAAGAAGGCTTCAGACGATCGGTAATAACAAACTGCTCTGAGCTAAAAGAGGATGTTCAAACCCATCGCAAAGAAGCTAAAAACCTTGAAAAAAGAGTAGACGAATGGCTAACTAGAATAAACAGTGTAGAGAAGTCTTTAAATGACCTGATGGAGCTGAAAACCATGGCACAAGAACTACGTGACACATGCACAAGCTTCAGTAGCCAATTCAATCAAGTGGAAGAAAGGGTATCAGTGACTGAAGAGCAAATGAATGAAATGAAGCAAGAAGAAAAGTTTAGAGAAAAAAGTAAAAAGAAATGAATAAAGCCTCCAAGAAATATGGGACTGTGTGAAAAGACCAAATCTACATCTGATTGGTGTAACTGAAAGTGATGGGGAGAATGGAACCCAGTTGGAAAACACTCTTCAGGATATTATCCAGGAGAACTTTCACAACCTAGCAAGGCAGGCCAACATTCAAATTCAGAAATACAGAGAATGCCACAAAGATACTCCTCGAGAAGAGCAACTCCAAGACACATAACTGTCAGATTCACCAAAGTTGAAATGAAGGAAAAAATGTTAAGGGCAGCCAGAGAGAAAGGTCGGGTTACCCACAAAGGGAAGCACGTCAAACTAACAGCAGATCTCTCAGCAGAAACTCTACAAGCCAGAAGAAAGTGGGGGCCAATATTCAACATTCTTAAAGAAAAGAATTTTCAGCCCAGAATTTCATATCCAGCCAAACTAGGCTTCGTAAGTGGAAGAGAAATAAAATCCTTTACAGACAAGCAAATGCTGAGAGATTTTGTCACCACCAGGCCTGCCTTACAAGAGCTCCTGAAGGAAGCACTAAACATGGAAAGCAACAACTGGTACCAGCCACTGCAAAAACATGCCAAATTGTAAATACCATGGAGGCTAGGAAGAAACTGCATCAACTAATGAGCAAAATAACCAGCTAACATCATAATGACAGGATCAAATTCACACATAACAATATTAACCTTAAATGTAAATGAGGTAAATGCTCCAATTAAAAGACACAGACCGGCAAATTGGATAAAGAGTCAAGACCCATCAGTGTGCTGTATTCAGGAGACCTATCTCACATGCAGACAGACACACATAGGCTCAAAATAAACGGATGGAGGAAGATCTACCAAGCAAATGGAAAACAAAAAAAGTCAGGGGTTGCAATCCTAGTCTCGGATAAAACAGACTTTAAACCAACAAAGATCAAAACAGACAAAGAAGGCCATTACATAAAGGTAAAGGGATCAATTCAACAAGAAGAGCTAACTATCCTAAATATATATGCACCCAATACAGGAGAACCCAGATTCATAAAGCAAGCCCTTAAAGACCTACAAAGAGACTTAGACTCCCACACAATAATAATGGGAGACTTTAACCCACCACTGTCAACATTAGACAGATCAACAAGACAGAAAGTTAACAAGGATATCCAGGAATTGAACTCAGCTCTGCACTAAGAGGGTCTAATAGACATCTACAGGACTCTTCACCCCAAATCAACAGAATATACATTCTTCTCAGCACCACATCACACTTACTCCAAAATTGACCACATGGTTGGAAGTAAAGCACTCCTCAGCAAATGTAAAAGAACAGAAATTATAACAAACTGTCTCTCAGACCACAGTGCAATCAAACTAGAATTCAGGATTGAGAAACTCACTCAAAACCGCTCAACTACATGGAAACTGAACAACCTGCTCCTGAATGACAACTGGGTACATAATGAAATGAAGGCAGAAATAAAGATGTTCTTCGAAACCAATGAGAACAAAGACACAACATACCAGCATCTCTGGGACATATTCAAAGCAGTGTGTAGAGGGAAATTTATAGCACTAAATGCCCACAAGAGAAAGCAGGAAAGATCTAAAATTGACACCCTAATGTCACAATTAAAAGAACTAGAGAAGGAGGAGAAAACACATTCAAAAGCTAGCAGAAGGCAAGAACTAACTAACATCAGAGCAGAACTGAAGGAGATGGAGACACAAAAAACCCTTCAAAAAATCAATGAATCCAGGAGCTGGTTTTTTGAAAACATCTACAAAATTGATAGACCGCTAGCAAGAATAATAAAGAAGAAAAGAGAGAAGAATCAAATAGATGCAATAAAAAATGATAAAGGGGATATCATCACCAATCCCACAGAAATACAAACTACCATCAGAGAATACTATAAACACCTCTATGCAAATAAACTAGAAAATCTAGAAGAAATGGATAAATTCCTGGACACATACACCCTCCCAAAACTAAACCAGGAAGAAGTTGAATCCCTGAATAGGCTAATAACAGGTTCTGAAATTGAAGCAATAATTAATAGCCTACCAACCAAAAAAAGTCCAGAACCAGACGGATTCACAGCCGAATTCTACCAGAGGTACAAAGAGGAGCTGGTACCATTCCTTCTGAAACTATTCCAATCAATAGAAAAAGAGAGAATCCTCCCTAATTCATTTTATGAGGCCAGCATCATCCTGATACCAAAGTGTGGCAGAAACACAACAAAAAAAGAGAATTTTAGACCAATATCCCTGTTGAACATCGATGCAAAAATCCTCGATAAAATACTGGCAAACCGAATCCAGCAGCACATAAAAAAGCCTATCCACCACGGTCAAGCTAGCTTCATCCCTGGGATGCAAGGCCAGTTTAACATATGTAAATCAATAAACATAATCCATTGTATAAACAGAACCAAAGACAAAAACCACGTGATTATCTCAATAGATGCAGAAAAGGCCTTTTACAAAACTCAACAGCCCTTCATGCTAAAAACTCTCAATAAACTAGGTATTGATGGGACGTATCTCAAAATAATAAGAGCTATTTGTGACAAACCCACAGCCAATATCATACTGAATGGGCAAAAACTGGAAGCATTCCCTTTGAAACCTGGCACAAGACGGGGATGCCCTCTCTCACCACTCCTAATCAACATAGTGTTGGAAGTTCTGGCCAGGGCAATCAGGCAGGAGAAAGAAATAAAGGGTATTCAATTAGGAAAAGAGGAAGACAAATTGTCCCTGTTTGCAGATGACATGATTGTATATTTAGAAAACCCCATCATCTCAGCCCAAAATCTCCTTAAGCTGATAAGCAACTTCAGCAAAGTCTCAGGATACAAAATCAATGTGCAAAAATCACAAGCATTCCTATACACCATTAACAGACAGAGAGCCAAATCAGGAGTGAACTCCCATTCACAATTGCTTCAAAGAGAATAAAATACCTAGGAATCCAACCAACAAGGGATGTGAAGGACCTCTTCAAGGAGAATTACAAACCACTGCTCAACGAAATAAAAGAGGACAGAAACAAATGGAAGGACATTATTCCATTCTCATGGATAGGAAGAATAAATATTGTGAAAATGGCCATACCACCCAAGGTAATTTATAGATTCAATGCCATCCCCATCAAGCTACCAATGACTTTCTTCACAGAATTGGAAAAAACTACTTTAAAGTTCATATGGAACCAAAAAGGAACCCACATTGCCAAGACAATCCTAAGCCAAAAGAACAAAGCTGGAGGCATCATGCCACCTGACTTCAAACTATACTACAAGGCTACAGTAACAAAAACAGCATGGTACTGGTACCAAAACAGAGACATAGACCAATGGAACAGAATAGAGTCCTTGGAAATAATACCACACATCTACAACCATCTGATCTTTGACAAACCTGACAAAAACAAGGAATGGGGAAAGGATTCCCTATTTAACAAATGGTGTTGTGAAAACTGGCTAGCCATATGTAGAAAGCTGAAACTGGATCCCTTCCTTACACCTTATACAAAAATTAATTCAAGATGGATTAAAGACTTAAATGTTAGACCTAAAACCATAAAAACCCTAGAAGAAAACCTAGGCAATACCATTCAGGACGTAGGCATGGGTAAGGACTTCATGACTTAAACACCAAAAGCAATGGCAACAAAAGCCAAAATTGACTAATGGGATCTAAGTAAACTAAAGAGCTTCTGCACAGCAAAAGAAACTACCATCAGAGTGAACAGGCAACCTACAGAATGGGAGAAAATTTTTACAATCTACCCACCTGACAAAGGGTTAATATCCAGAATCTACAAATAACTTAAACAAATTTACAAGAAAAAATCAAACAACCCCATCAAAAAGTGGGCAAAGGATATGAACAGACACTTCTCAAAAGAAGACATTTATGTGGCCAACAGACACATGAAAAAATGCTCATCATCACTCGCCATCAGAGAAATGCAAATCAAAACCACAATGAGATACCATCCCACACCAGTTAGAATGGCGATCATTAAAAAGTCAGGAAACAACAGGTGCTGGAGAGGATGTGGAGAAACAGGAACACTTTTACACTGTTGGTGGGAGTGTAAACTAGTTCAACCACTGTGGAAGACAGTGTGGCAATTCCTCAAGGATCTAGAACCAGAAATACCATTTGACCCAGCCATCCCATTACTGGGCATAAACCCAAAGGATTATAAATCATGCTACTATAAAGACACATGCACACATGTTTATTGCGGCACTATTCACAATAGCAAGGACTGGGAACCAACCCAAATGTCCATCAATGATAGACTGGATAAAGAAAATGTGGCACATATACACCATGGAATACTATGCAGCCATAAAAAAGGGATGAGTTCATGTCTTTGTAGGGACATGGATGAAGCTGGAATCCATCATTCTGAGCAAACTATCGCAAGGACAGAAAACCAAACAACACATGTTCTCACTCATAGGTGGGAAATGCACAATGAGAACACTTGGACACAGGGTGGGGAACATCACATACCGGGGCCTGTTGTGGGGTGTGGGGGAGGGGAGAGGGATAGCATTAGGAGATATACATAACGTAAATGATGAGTTAACGGGTGCAGCACACCAACATATGTAACATATGTAACAAACCTGCGTGTTGTGCGTATGTACCCTAGAACTTTAAGTATAATAAAATAATTCAATAATTGGTTATTGTGTCAAAAAAGACTTCCCTGTCAGTGAAACTGAATAGTTCTGGAGAAAAATGCTTTCTCAACTATACACCCATCAACCAGAAGAACCCATGTTTGGTTTTAAAGTTAAGGATAGGTTTACTTTTTATTACTCTTTTGTTTGGTTCAAATATTTCCAGTGATTTCCAGGTCAAATGTTTACTTTGTTCATCACCATAAAAAAATTCCAAAACACATAGATTACACCAGGGCAGTCTTCTAATCATCTAGAACTCAAATACTGAAACCCTAGGGAATCTGGTTCCATTCTTAGGCTTTATGTCCCATGTTGAATCCTAACAGCATTTGAAAGCCTACTATGTGCAAAACATTATAGGTTGTTAATAATTGCAATAGTAACATTGCATGTAAAAATATTACAAACTTCAGTGGACATCATGCACTATGGATACATATTCTACTAGAAGGAAGGATGTTTTCATATTCTCTTGCATAAACTTGCTGCTCTAGCCTATGGACAGATTATTTCATCTTAAAAGATAATTAAAACAGAAAAAAAATAATGGAATGTTTATAAACATATGCAATTGCCAATATGGTTTGTTGTTTTATTTTATGTTTGTTTTTTTTCCACAGGAGAGCAGAAGAAAAACTTATGGTTCATAAATGCTTAATCAAGTGTCGTTGATTCTCTAAAATTTCTCCTCAAAGATGCCTGGCAAAGTATCTCCAAGAGCTTTTAGCATTCTATAATCATGCATTCTGATTTGCTGCACAAAGGGAAAAATAAAATCTAGAATTGCTTAGACGGTAAAACTATTTACAGTATTTTATAAAATTGGGCTATATTAAGTACAGTGTTACAAGGTGGTTACTATATTGTACTATTTAGTAGATACTTTCTGATGTCTTATAGTATATACCATTTGGTTTAAAGATGAGTATATTTTGAATATATTAATTATAAACACAGCATTTTGGTATTAAAATGTTGACCCTCAGATCCTTAATCAAGATATAACTTTTACCATATTTTTCCTTTGGAGATAAAAGAACAAACTTGCACTATTATTAGCTTATGTAATAAAAAAATTAAATTTTATATTGTTTTATATTTAAAAAATTTAATATATGAAACAATTGAAGTTTTATGTTAAGCTTCTCTAATAATCACTTTCACAGAAATTAAGATAATAAATAAATGTTCAAAATGATTTCATATAAAACTATAGCTCTGAGTTAATATGTACAGCTAATCATCTTTTCATAATCAGTTTGTTTCAACTTTTCATGTAAACATACTAAAAATTCCTGGAATGCAGATCTGAATAATTACACATGAATTCTTTTTAATTTTTTATTTAAAATGAAAGAAACACAGCTAAACAATTTATTTACAATTGTACAAGGTTTGAAACGGCTATCCTATTCCTGTTAAAGCTTCATATTTAAAAATGTCTACATGATATGTGCTTGTACAAGGCTTGAGTATCAACCACAAATGTGACTTTAGCAGCTTTATTGCATAATGATCCACATAATGCTGCATTATTTGCTTAGTTTAGCCTACATCATAAAGTGCTATTCATAGATGGGAAATTAACAGCCTGCTAAACACTGAAGTTCTCCATGATATTTGCTACTTGAGTTGAGGGTAAAAAGCTAATTTAATGCTACCAGCCTGAGTAACAGATTTCCATTAAAAATATAACAACAAGGACAACCAAAAAAAACAGGCCTAAAAGTTTTGGTTACCCTGTTAAAACATGTCAAAAGCATTCCATAAATGATTACTGCTACAATGCATAAAAGTAGTTTCTGAATATTTTAACCTCAAAAAAATACGCACTTTAAATAAAAACCACCTACTTCAAAGCAACACCTTTCAAAAACAGACATACAATTTAGATAGAATGTAATTCCTCAAATTAAAAGATATTTTAAAGGGTACACAGTCATTGTGATCTTAGTTATCATTTCTAAGTAATTAAATTTATATTTTTACTGGCTTATATTAGAAATGCTTATTACCAATGAGAAACAGAAAATGCCACATAAGTGAACATTTAAATGTTACAAAAATTTATAATATATGTAACGCTACTAAAATATATAATGAACTTTTCAAACATGTAAATATAAATCAGGAAAACCTGATATGTAATAATTGGGCCAAAAATGAAAATCACAAAACACAGTAAGGGGGTAAAAGAATAAATATGACTTTAATATCAGTCCATCTTTACCAATATATCTGAAAAATAATTCTTTGATATAAGAACAAATATTTTCACAGAATAAGAAAAACTGAAGATAAATTTCTCTGAAAAAAGTATATAAAGTGAGAAGTTTAATGTGTTAGCTGAGAACTTTGTGTTTTCTGCAAGAAACCATGCTTACTACCCATGCTGTTAAATGAGTGTTATGGCTAAGCAGACTCTTAAAATGTCCTTAACAATACAGTTTGTGGTCTTAACAAAACAAAACAGTAGTATTCCTTTTCCAGGCAATATATTTTTAATAGTTACACACTTTAAAATACATAATTTTCCACTTAAATATACTACCACTTTTATGGTGTTTTTCTTTTAACCTATCTAGAACTTTGTTTTCCTATTGAAAACAAATGCAAGACACATTGCTTAGTACTAATTCCTATCCATAAGGCATTTAAAAAATATCTTCTCTTAGGACATAAACAGGATATAAAAATGAAAAATCAAACACAAGAGAATCATAATAAATACTTTTGTATCCCCCCCACCATAAGGAAAGTGTCAGCAACACCAGCTGACAGAAATAAATTAGATATCCTGTACATAAAGTAAAAGACAGTCCAGTTGCAAAGTTAACCACTTCATTATTAACTTGGAAAGAACATCTTCACTTTCATCATTTGTGAAAGGCAGAACAATGACATGAAGACACAAGGCTGTTTAGATTTTCTGTATTTCAAGAAGAATCATACTCAAACACAAGTGGGGTGACAGAACACTCAGCGATATGTAATTAGTTACGAAGGTTAATGCTAAGGCATTGCTTTGTTTAGTTTTTATCCTGAGTCACATCAGATGTTTCAACTACATGTCCTCTTGGTATTCCAGGTATTTTGCTGTGATGGGTTCTTCAAGCTGAATTCCTCCACTGCCCATTAATGCAAATGCTGGATACAGTGTATGTGAACAGTCCACTTGGCGCTCATAAAGGCATTTCATCTGATCCATATCATAGAAATTTACTTTGCCTTTATCATAGTCAAGGAAAATCCCAATACTTGTTGGCATAGGGAGAACTCTATTTTCAGGTTCATTAGAAGAAGTAGGTGACTTGGGTATAAAAAATTTCTTCATGCCTATAGTAACTAAGGTAAATGGTTGTGAAGAATCAAAACAGGCATCCTCACTTCCACTGTCATGCCCACTGTCTTGCTCATATCTGAAACATAATACAAAGTATCTGTATCTTCAACCATAGATCTAAGTATCTTCAAAACATTTTCACAGGATAATATACATTGATGTAAAGTTAAAATAATTTTTACATCAAAAGCTTTCTATTAAAACAAAATCAAAGACATAAAAATGACACATTGCAATTTAGAATTACACCACAGACTCAGCCCCAAATTCCCTGTCATTAAACACTGCTTTAGTTATATACACAAGTGAAACCCTAGAAAATCCTTGATAATTTTAGCCTTCCAAAAAGTGAGGGAGCGGGCAGTGATAACTGGTCAAATGTTAAATTTTTATAGCACACAATCATGTACAATCATGTACCACATAACATTTCAGTGAACAACAGACCTCATATACCACAGTGGTCCCGTAAGATTATAATGAAACTAAAATATTTCAGTTGGGCGCAGTGGCTCATGCCTGTAATCCCAGCACTCTGGGAGGCCAAGGCAGGAGGACCACTTGAGGCCAGGAGTTCCAGACCAACCTGGCCAACATGACAAAACCCTATCTCTACTAAAAATCCAAAAATTAGCCAGGCATGGTGGTGTACGCTTGTAGTCTCAGCTACTTGGGAGGCTGAGGCATAAGAATCACTTGAACCCAGGAAGCAGAAGTTGCAGTGGACCGAGATAGCGCCACTGCACTGCAGTCCCAGCAACAGAGTGAGACCCTGTCTTAAATAAATAAATTCATTCATTCATTCATTCATTCATTCCTATAGCTTAGTGACGTGGTAGCCACTGTAAGGCTGTAGTGTAACCCATTACATGTTTGTGGTGATACTGGTGTAAACAGTGCTTAAAGTTGTTACATAAAAGTGTAACACATACAATTATGTACATTATGTAATATTTAATAAGTGACTGTTACTGGCTCATGTATTTATTATACAATGCTTTTATTGTTATTGTAGACTTACTCCTTCTACTTATTTAAAAAAAATGTTAACTGTAAAACAGTCTCAGGCAGGCCCTTTAAGGAGGTTTTCCAGAAGGCGGCACTGTTATCCTAGGAAATGACAGCTCCATGCATGTTACTGCCCCAGAAGACCTTCCAGTGGGACAAGACGTGGAAGTGGAAGACGATGATATTGATGATGTTGACCCTGGATAGGCTATTATGTTTGTGTCTTCATTTTTAACAAAAATGCTTAAAATGTTAAAAATTTAAAAAATTAAAAAAAAAAGTGTAGAACAAGGCTATAAAAAAAATTGGGGGGGGGGGGCCAGGAGTGGTAGCTCATGTCTGTAATCCCAGCACTTTGGGAGGCTGAGGAGGGCGGATCACCTGAGGTCGGGACCAGCCTGACCAACATGGGGAAATTTCATCTCTACTAAAAATACAAAATTAGCTGGGCGTGGTGGCGCATGCCTGTAATCCCAGCTAGTCGGGAGGCTGAGGCAGGAGAATTGCTTGAACCCAGGAGGTGGAGGTTGTAGTGAGCCGAGATCATGCCATTGTACTCCAGCCTGGGCAACAAGAGCGAAACTCCATCTCAAAAAAAAAAAAAAACAATGTATATAGATGTACAATGTGTTTGTGTTTTAAGCTAAGTGTTCCTACAAGAGAGTTAAAAAGTTTTTTTAAAAATTGAAAGTTTATAAAGCTAAGGTTAATTTCTTAAAGAAGAATACATTTAAATAAATTTAGTGCAGCCTAAGGGTATAGTGTGTTTATAAAGCTTACAGTAGTGTGCAGCAATGTCCTAGGCCTTCAAATTCACTCATGGATGCACCCAGAGAACTTCCAGTCCTGCAAGCTCCATTCATGGTAAGTACCCTATACAAGTATACAATTTTTTATCTTTTATAACTTATTTTTATTGTACCTTTTCTATGTTTAGATACACAAATACTTACTGTTGCATTAAAATTGCCTACAGTATTACAGTACATGCTGTACAGGTTTGTATTCTAGGACCAAAGACTGTTCCACATACCCTAAGGGTGTAGGAGACTATTCCATCTAAGTTTGTGTAAGAACACTCTATGATGTTCTCGCAACAATGAAATTGCCTTGCAATATATTTCTCAGAACATATTCCTGTTGCTAAGCTAATACATAAATGTATAAGAAACTACAGGCCAGGTGCAGTGGCTCACGCCTGTAATCCCAGCACTTTGGGAGACTGAGGCAGGTGGATCACCTGAGGTCGGGAATTCGAGACCAGCCTGACCAACATGGAGAAACCCCATCTCTACTAAAAAAAAATTAGCCGGGTGTGGTGGTGCATGCCTACAATCCCAGCTATTTGGGAGGCTGAGGCAGAAGAATCGCTTGAACCCGGGAGGCAGAGGTTGCGGTGAGCCAAGATCGCGCCACTGCACTCCAGCCTGGTCAACAAGAGCAAAACTCTGTCTCAAAAAAGAAAAGAAAATACAAAGATAAGATGTATGCCCTAAACCAAGGATTACCAGGCTAAGTGAAATATATGAGCACTGTAAAATAATGCAAGAGAAAAAAGCATGTTTCATTCTCATCCTAAGAACTCTATTTCCTGGTTGGGATTTCATCATGGATGTATGAAGCAAACAAAGATTATGAAGCTTTTTCACCTTTATCATAAAACAATAAAAAACTTATATACAATTTTGAAACATGTTCCCCATTTTTTTCAATATGCCTATGTTGCTTTTTATATATTTTGGATAATACTGCATCAACAATGTTTATTAGGTTTCTCCACTTCTAATATTTCTCATGTTATGAACTTTTTAAACATTAATACTAATTTTCTATCAAGTGGACATGTCACTATGTTTTACTGTTACAATTTTCAGCATTATATAAATTTTTTATCTTTCTGCAAAAAGCTTTTCCTATCATTCAGATTGTTAAGCTGGGATACTGTTCACATGAGTGGTCAAAAATTATTTTTCAAAGCTAGTTGACCTTATTCCGTCTAAAAGAACTGAACTGTACAATCTTCATTAGTCAATCTCTTAAAAAACTGGAAGTCTTTGCTGCGGAAATATGTCTGCCATGACCCAATTTTGAAAAGGACTTATGGGAAAGTTTAAAGAAACTGTGTCCCATAAGAAAAGAACAACTTAACTGTGAAGTATGACAATCAGACGCATTGTATTATATATGTGGGTAATTTTTATGACATAATTTAGGTAACATGTTAAAGACTTTCAAAATTTAAAACTGTGAAGCTATATCACAATTAAGAGATATCCAAAACGGATTTCCTCATGATATTAAAAAGTAACTGCTAACTCTCCTTATTCAATGTGTGATTACAAGAATACCCAGCTCCTTTTCTCAATCAAGCCACAGCCAAAATACTAGAATCTAAGAAATAAGAAATGTATACTCCAAATGTAACAAAGCCAAATCTATTTTCAGGCTTACTTTTAAAAAATTATCAAGTTCTAGATCAATATGAAAACCTACCTTGGACTAACTGCATCCCGGGGAGAACGGAGCCATTCTTGTAGTTTATCGCTAGAAGCAACTCCCACTTTTACCAGGTATGAATACGGTTCCACACGGAAGGCCCAGAAGTGTTTTCCTTTTGTAATGCCAGTATCTCCAATGATGTAGTCTAAGCTTGTGTAATAACCCACTTGGATGCGTTCTGCAGCAAGCAGAAGATTAAATCCTGCTCTACTCTCTACACGGTCTCTCTTCAAGTTCAGCAGGAGGTGTTCATTATTATAGCCACATTTTTCATCAAAGAGGAAGCTGAAAACTAAATGGAGCTTACAATTAATATCAGGCTAAAAATTATCATTGCTCTAGTTTGTTAAATCTGATAGGTTTTCTTACAGAAATTACTGAAGAGAGACAGGAAGCAGGAAGGAGGTGTCACACTGCCCCGGACAACTATGACAAACCAAAACCCAACTTAGCAATATATCTTATCCAGTATATTCTCTACCTAAAAATCTTCAGACATCTCATAAAGCAGATGAAAATATTTTAAATATATGTGAAAATTTATAAAAACAGCTCTTTGGAATACAGATAGCAAATCTATCACAGGTATTTCACACTATTGAATTTGTTCTTTTATCTTTATTAAAGATAAAAAATAATAAAGAGTTGTATATTTTCATAAATAGTTCTATATTTTCTTATTTTAAGTTTTGTTAATTTGGGTCATTTTAGCTATTTTAATAAAGCTTTTTCTTTTTCAACCAACATGGCAGACATAAGAAACATGGGACAGTGTAAAAAAACAAAAACAAAAACACAGCTTTTGGGTTGAGACAGACCTGGGTTTGAATCCTGCTCAAGCATTCAACTAGAGTTTCATCCAAACTTTAATTTATTCATCTGCAGAATGATGATACCACTCCCATAAGTCTATATCAACTCAAATATATTAAGCATAACATTGGCTGCTAGCCAATGGGGAAACAACAGAAAGTCCATCAACAGATGAATAAAGAAAATGTGGTATATACATACAATGGAATATTATTCAGCCTTAAAAAGGAAAGATTTGGATACATGCTACAACATGGATAAATTTGGATACATACATTTGGATACATGCTACAACATGTATGATACATGCTACAACATGTATGGATAAATTTCGATACATGCTACAACATGGATAAATAAGCCAGATGTAAAAGGACAAATATTGCATTATTCCAGTTATATGAGATACCTAGAATAGGCACATTCATAGAGACAGAAATTAGAATCAAAGTTACCAGCCTCTGGGGAGAGGAGAAATAGGAGTAACTGTTTAATGGGTACAGGGTTTCAGTTTAAAATACTGAAAGTTAAGGAGGTAAAAGTGGTGATATTTAAACAATACTGTAAATGTACTTAATGCCAATGAGCTGTATACTTAAAAACTGTTAAGATAATACATTTTATCTTTATTACACCACAATTTAAAAAATGACCCCCAGGCATCATAGTGCACACCTTTAGTCCTAGCTACATGGGAGATAGGAGGATTACTTGAGTTCAGGAGTTTGAGGCCAGCAAAGGCAACATAGTGAGACCCCATCTCTCTCTCTCTCTATATGTGTGTGTGTGTGTGTGTGTATATATATATATTTTAAACAGGCTGCTAGCAGCTGGGCCCGGTGGCTCACGCCTATAATTCCAGCACTTTGGGAGGCCGAGCTGGGTGGATCACTTGAGGTCAGGAGTGTGACACTAGCCTGGCCAACATGGTGAAACCTGGCTCTACTAAAAATACAAAAATTAGCCAGGCATGCTGGTCTGCATCTGTAATCCCAGCTACTACTCAGGAAGCTGAGGCAGAAAAATTGCTTGAACCCAGGAGACAGAGGTTGCAGTGAGCTAGTGAGCTGAGATGGTGCCACTGTACTCCAGCCTGGGTGACAGAGCCAGACTCCACCTCCAAAAAAAAAAGGCTGCTAGCAAACTACAGCCATTACCCACATGTGAGCTGACCATTCTTCCTGCTAATGCCTCTTTTCCTGGCATGATTATTTGTGCTTGCTCTCAATCTCAAAAGTCTCCCAGTTTGCAAAATAAATTTAAAGGGTCACCCTAGTCACATATCTTCTCTCATAAAAAGGAAGACAACTGTTAACACTTCCTCTCCTCCCTTCCCCTCCACTATGTGACTGAAAACAGCAGTTATGTCCAGGTTTTTCTTCCACTTTCAGGCAGAAAGACTAGAAAAGGAAGCAGAAATAGCATAAACCATAAAATACTTACTTAATACCTACAAATTCATCCCAAAACTCTCTATTGGATTTGATTAAAATTTAAGAAACATAATTTTAGCCAATCTTACATGTTTGTATTCCAATTTTTTAAAAGCTACAATGTGCATGAAAAACAAATTGTGCTTTTCTGTTTTGAACAAAAAAGGAAGAAAGGGGAGAGTGAAGAAAATATGGGTACATAAGACACTAAAAAGAGGCAAGGGACAGTGGACCTAAAATCCAATTAAAGGCATCTCTGAGGCAGTGACTGAAAGGGGAAAATGTTTTCCTGCTAACCAGGCTGAGCACAATTTTGGTTCTAAATGTCCCTTGTTCATGGAGACATCATAGTGAACGTCAACAAACCTTTAAAGTCATTCACATTCTATAAAAATCTTTAGGCGCTCTATATGCAGTATCAGTGGTTTTTAACTTGGGAAGGGAGGGGGCGATGACTGGGCATAAGGAGCTTTTAGCGTGGGAGGAAAAGCTATTCATGTGGTTCTAATATATGGCTTCCATCCCTATTATCTGAGAAGTGCCAAGTTAGATAAAAAAAATCCAGACAAATCAGAATTAGGTTAAATCAAAATTATATTTTAGGATATTAGACCAATAAATTTTAAAAATTATGTTTTAGAGATTTCCATAAACCAAAAATACAGAATTATATATTTAAAACTTTTAAAGTAGCATTTATGCTATTTAACTCCCAACTTACTAGCTCTGCTCACTCAAATTTCTTCCTTCCATGTTTTTCCCTATCTGACATCAGTTAAAACCTAATCCTGTTCTCAGCCTACAAGGTAAAAATTCAAGTACTCAGTTCATTTCTAAAGCCCAGCTGGGATAGAAGCTACTTTTCTGGAGTCTTTTAAAAACAAGAGCTGGTTTCAGTGCAGGTCTGCATGGAGATACTGACTAGTTTATTTTATCAAGGTCTCTTGCAACTCTATGCTTTTTTTATTCCTGATATTCACCATACCTGGAGCTGGAGGAGTATGAAGAATCAATTCTCTGCTGCAAGGACTACAGATTGAACCCTTGTAAGCTCTTACTCTGAAAGCATAGGTACTACTGTTTTCCAAGTCTTGAATTATTTTACTTGTTCCACACACTTCTATCTCATTCCATGACATTTCATCATCTCTATTGATTTTCCGATATTCAAGAACATAGCTATCAGCTTTATCCTTTTCTGGATGGTGCCAATTTATCAAGGCATTGTTATAAACTTTGCTCTGTTCCTCATTGATCTCTGGCACATCTATGCCTGAAAGAATTATGAAATAGAAACAACATTAAAATATTGACATTTGAAAACCAGTGTTTTTCCTCAATAAAATGACATATGAACAGTATTTAATGATTTCTATACTGTCCAATACTTTTCTAAATTTATAATACTATATATAGAAAGCACAAAAATTAAATACATTAAATATTTTTTATATTTAAAAGGTATATCTATATTTGTAACTGAAAGGAGAAAGAAGAGTAAAAAAGACAAAAACTGACTCAAAGCCACAAGTAAATTTTTTTTAACCACATGCCTTCTACCTACTGAATAACAGCCCAGGACTTGAAGTTTTTTTACCTATGTCCTCCCCTAAACAAACTATTATTTTAATATTTTAAAATCTAAGTCTGGTAAGAATATCAAACTCTCAATGAATTTTTTTTTTTAAGATGGAGTGTTGCTCTGTTGCCAAGGCTGGAGTGCAGTGGCATGATCTCAGCTCACTCCAACCTCTGTCTCCCAGGTTCAAGTGATTCTCCCGCCTCAGCCTCCCAAGTAGCTGGGATTACAGGTGCGTGCTACCACACCTGGCTAATTTTTTGTATTTTTAGTAGAAACAGGGTTTCACCATGTTAGCCAGGATGTTCTCGATCTCCTGACCTCATGATCTGCCTGCCTTGGTCTCCCAAAGTGCTGGGATTACAGGCATGAGCCACTATGCCCGGCCTCTCAATGAATATTTTATCATTTCTTTGCATAGTTTATTCTGTAGAGTTGCAAAGCAAATTAATTTTTCTAAATAAAATCATGGTACATATTTTCATAAGGAAATCAGAAACTGAAAAATACACATTAAAAGATTTTAACTAACTCAAAGGTAATTACTATAACCTTTTTGTATAGATCTCGCCAGTATTTTCCCCCTCAATGGTATACTACCTACATGGATATATCAACATTTAACTGTTTAGTTTTGGAAACAGGTTTCTGGTTTTTCACTAAAAATAAAATGATTCTAAGTCTTTATTCATATGCATAGTCCTTTCTATAGAGCCAATTCCCAAGCTTAACTGCTGGAATCATATGCTAAGAACAACACGCTATAAAAGCTACACACACACATTTATGACAAATCACAGAGAAGGACACGAATAAGAAGCAGAAGTCTCTTTCCTCTCCTTATTCCCCAATGCATAAGCATGTCTGTGTATGCTGCATTTATACAACTGAATGTTATGCAGCCATAATGAGATCTGGAAAGTTATTCAAAATACATTTTAAAATTAAAAAAAAAAGTTACAGATTAACAAATAGTATGTCGCCTACCCCATACTCTTTTTCTTTTTTTGAAACATAGCTTACTAAAAAAAAAAAAATGCATGTAGCAAAAAATGAGGGGAAGATCCATCAGCCAGAAGCTAGGTGACTACTATCCCATTCTCATCCACCTGTTTTATTGGTTCCTTGCTATACAATGGTATAACCCAGGATAACCCACCCTCAACCTTACCTTTCCAGCAACCATTTTGGGATCCACAGGGAGGGAGGACCTAGGACTCACAAGTAAGCAAATATCTATTTGTATATATACTATTCAAGCATACATTTTGGAAACACAGTATAGTGTATGAAATACAATCAGCATTTTAAGCGATGACAAATATCTATTTGAAAAAATAAGATGGTCATAGTAAGTAAGTATCAGATTCAGGTATAGATTTGAAAAGGAGGTCACAGTAATCCTTCAGAGTTTTAAACTTTTAACAAGACAAATTTCCTTGTATTAATGTACAAATCTACAAATCTGCACCTATAAAGTAATTATACTATAAATATATCTTTCTAGCGTTCACCATCACTAGAAGAGAAATCTTAGGGAGAGGAATGAGGTGAGAAGAAGAAAAAAAGGCAAGGAAGACCTCCCTGCTAGGGAGTAGCAAAATACAAACATAAGCAAGTGTTATGGACTGAATTGCATCCTTCCCCAGTCCCCCAGACCCCACCCCTCGCCACTGGAAATTCACATGTTGAAGTCCTAACCCCCAGTACGTACCTCAGAATGTGACTGTATTTTAAAATAGGGTCTTTAAAGAGGAAATTAAATTAAAATCAGGTCATTAGAATGGGCCCTACTCCAATATGACTGGTGTCCTTATAAAAAGAGGAGATTAGATCTCTCTCACACACACACAAACAGAGGACCATGTGAAGACACAAGGAGAAGACAGCCATTTATCATTTATCAACCAAGAACAGAGGTTCAGAAGAAACCAACCCTGCCAACACCTTGATCTCTGACTTGTAGGCTCCAGAAATGTAACAAAATGAATCTGTTTGAGTCACTCAGTCTATGGTACTTTTGTCACTGCAGCTCAAGCAAACTAATACAGCAATATAAACAGCCTGCAGATTCCATTCCTAGGCTTCTGTCCAAGAAACTCACATACACTTGCCCAAAAAATTCTGACAAGGATGTGCGACACAGCGTTGCTCATAAAAGAGGAAAAAAATGGAAAAAAAAAGTCTCTTAGTAGGAAAATGATTTATTTACTTATGAAATACTGTAAACAGTTAAAATATTGCTTTAAATCAAAATTTCATATATTTACAAGTATTTATGTTAATTTTCTAAAAAGCAATTTACAAAAATACATACAACATAATGCTATTTATGCAATGTTTAAAAACACACAAACTAATGGAACATAGTTTTTGTGCATAAAAATATAGTTTTAAAAACATAAATAGGATATGATTTCAGGATGCTGTGATAGTCCTGGGCAAGTGAGATGCTGCTTTATAATGTCAAATTTAAGAGAACTTGCGTTTTCTTCCACACAATATAAATTCAGACAAAAAGAATGAGGTTTTTGCCTTCATTAAGACTTACCAGTAGAGAAAAAGGATAATTCTCCAAGAAGTTCTGTTTGTTTAGAGGTATTAACAACATAGTCTTCAAAAGAAGTCTGAGCTGCAGGTCTAAAGCTCTTCAAAGATTCTGTGGCTTTCTGTATTCTGCAGACAGATATTTTATATAAAAATGTTTCTTTAAGAAGTCAAATCAGACTAAATATCTGCAACATGATTAACAAAATAAAACCCACACTTCACTCAAAATTAAAGTTAAGAATGAGGCAAGATGTACCTCACATTAACACAGCATTATGGACTACTCAGAGCTAAAGTGAGAATACACAGCAGCATTTAATAACATTGCTCAATAGGTTCTAAAGTTAGAAGTAAAAGAGAATACCTGAGGTGGAGCTGCTTTGCTGTCTGCACAAAGCAAGACTGATCTGTCTCCTTTAGCACTTCTTGAGCATATCCCACAAGTCCACTGTTCTCTAGAAGTCCCTGGTACTCTTCCATTTGAGTCTGAAATTTGTCTAATCTTAGTTTCTTAGAGGAGTCAATTGCTTTCAAAACAGATGATTTCCTCTCTTCCAGAACTTCAAAGAGCTTTTCAAAATGTGTAATTGCTTCTTCTCTAGCCCTCTCTCCATTACACTATGAAAAAACAGTATCTCCATTACACTAAGATAAAACAAAGAATAGCCTCTTCTGCTAAACCCAAATGGCTTTCCACAAAGTTCTACATAATTACATTTCATCTATGTGATGACAGCATTATCAAAATTTGATAAAACCAACCTAGATATTATAAAGAAAAAAAGTTTTATCTAACTCTGAAATTTTCAGAACAGTATTTTGGCATCAAATACACTTAGCAAAGAACAATTGACAACTTTTATTCAGATTTACTTTGTAATTTTATAATATTATACTTCCTTAAGCTTCTCATCTCCAAAGTCTGGCAATAAACAATTTAGTCAATTAAATAAGAGAACAATCTTTCAGTGGTATATAAAGGAATATGAAGGAGAAATGAACTGATTTAAACAAAAACAGGAAAACACAATTCCAGAATTTTGAATTCATTTCAAATTCACAAATGTTTTCACCCTTTCTACGCTATTCCAACTTTTTAAAAAGTTGTTTTTGTTTTTTTGAGACAGAGTCTCGCTCTGTCGCACAGACTGGAGTGCAGTGGCGCGATCTCGGCTCACTGTAACCTCCGCCTTCTGGGTTCAAGTGATTCTCCTGCCTCAGCCTCCCAAGTAGCTGGGACTACAGGCACATGCCACCACGCCCAGCTTTTTTTCCATATTTTTAGTAGAGATGGGGTTTCGCAGTGTTAGCTAGGATGGTCTTGATCTCCTGACATCGTGATCAACCCGCCTCGGCCTCCCAAAGTGTTGGGATTACAAGCATGAGCCACCGTGCCTGGCCTAAAAAAGTTTTTAGCCACAAAACTCTAAAATATGACATTCTTTACTAAGATATAAAAATAAAAGTATCCTCTTCACTTTAATATAATTATAATTAAATCCTGACTTAGCTGTGTGACCATATGCTAATCATTTCACTTCTGTTTTTCTCTTCTGAAAATAGGGGATAAGAAAAACCATT
This sequence comes from Pan paniscus, assembly GCF_029289425.2. Taxonomy (NCBI): domain Eukaryota; kingdom Metazoa; phylum Chordata; class Mammalia; order Primates; family Hominidae; genus Pan; species Pan paniscus. The sequence goes on from NC_073253.2 coordinate 110,385,528, forward strand.
TAGGTTTTTGTGAAGAGATTTTAAAAGGTTATTTACATAAAGTATATACCACAATGTCACATACTGTAAATAAACATTCATACAAACTGTCATAAAATGACCCTAGTGTTTGTTAAACATTCTGAATTCCTATAAAATCAGAGCTCATGATTTTGAGAAGACTGGCAAACACTCCTAAGCACTTATTATAACAGACTCACAGACAGCAGCCAACAGAAAAAAAGTCTTCAAGAACATTCTTTTTTTTTGAGACAGAGTCTCGCTATGTCGCCCAGGCTGGAGTGCAGTGGCGCGATCTCGGCTCACTGCAAGCTCCGCCTCCAAGGTTCACGCCATTCTCCTGCCTCAGCCTCCCGAGTAGCTGGGACTACAGGCGCCCGCCACCACACCCTACTAATTTTTTTTTTGTATTTTTAGTAGAGATGGAGTTTCACCGTGTTAGCCAGGATGGTCTTGATCTCCTGACCTCGTGATCTGCCTGCCTCGGCCTCTCAAAGTGCTGGGATTACAAGTGTGAGCCACCGCACCCGGCTTTTTTTTTTTTTTTTTTTGAAACGGAGTCTTGCCCTGTCACCTAGGCTAGAGTGCAATGGAGTGATCTTGGCTCACTGCAACCTCTGCCTCCCGGGTTCAAGCAATTCTCCTGCCTCAGCCTCCCGAGTAGCTGGGATTACAGGTGTGCACCACCACGCCAGGCTAATTTTTTTGTATCTTTAGTACAGACAGGGTTTTACCATGTTGGCCAGGCTGGTCTTGAACTCCTGACCTTGTGATCTGCCCGCCTCGGCCTCCCAAAGTGCTGAGATTACAGGCGTGAGCCATTAAGCCTGGCTAAGAACATTCTTAAAAGCTGACAATATATGGCAGAAGCGTACTGTGCATTATCCATTGGCTTCCAGCCAACACCTATAATGAAAGGAAATTTTTTCCAGATCTCCTGTTTCCTAACCCCGACAGCCACATATTTTTAAAAGAGAAGGAGCAGAAGGTAGTGACATTTTGATAGTATTTCACGGACAAATCACAACATCCAACTCAGAAATATCATTATAGATAGATTTTTTTCAGCTAAGTAAAATTACAGAAAAAAAGACAGTGTCACCATCATCACTAAGTAAATGTCGAGAATGGAGGCAAGTTATCTAGCGTAAAAAAAATTCTTATCGATAAGGCTACAGATACAACTTAGGCAAATGATACAAAACAACTCAGTAATGTCCCCACTATCCCAAGGAATCAGTGTCTACATGAATACTTGACACCTAAGTTCCTCAATTTTTAACCTATTGATGACAAACCCCAAAACAGACTCCGGGTCTTTATTTCAGAAGTGAAGAGCAGCAGGACTGAGAGGACCAACAAACAAGGCTATTAATAAAATGACCAAAGATGCAACATTTGAAGCAACCTACTAAGGTGATCATCTGCTTTGTGTTGAAACAGTCTGTCACTTAATCCAACAAAAATATGAAAAAGAAAACCCCAAACTGCATGGAAAAATGACTGACTTAGGGTGGTGAATCAGTAAAGATCAGGAAAATAATATTAAAAACAAAAGCACTGCTGGTAGTGGTGTTAATTTACGTGATTTCTCAATAATTTCAACCTATATTGGAAAAAAATTTCTTCAAGTAACAGTGTCATACTAGCTGGGATATTTTTATATTTAATTACTAAAAATCAGGAGTAATGGCTCAACTTTGTTTCAAATGGAAAAGAAAAACAAGTGTACAACAAAGTCAGTGAAGAATATCTGGACTTTTAAAACAACCCAATCCAATCCCCTTTTACTATTATTTTTAAAATGCTGTTATCTTTTCTAATTTTTTATTGAAACATAATACACAAATGGAAAAATGTACATGTAAGTATAAAGACTAATGAATCTGTACCCACACACTCAATATAACCAGCATCCAACAGAAAATCCAGATTAGATAAAAGAACATTACCAGTATCCCAGAAGCCTCCATATAACCTTTCCAGACACTAACCTACCCTCTCCTCAACTCTAACATCATCATCTAGTTTCACCTTTTTTGGTACTTTTTAGAAATGTAATCACATAGTATGTATTCCTTTGTATCTGGCACCTTCCTTTCAACATTACTGCAAGATTAATCTACCTGCTGTGTGCAGCTGCAGATCATTCATTCTTATTGCTATTTTTATTCTACTGTTAATGGGCATGTGGGTAGATCCCACTTTGTGACAATTACAAACAAGGCAGCCACCAACATTCTAATATATGTCTTTTGGGGAACATATATAGGGTATACACTCAGGAATACCGGGAATTTAAAATAAACCTGGCCCAATCTGCATACAGCGCATTTTCCAAAAGTGATCTATTGATTTTTAAAAATATAATAAAAATAAGTAAAACCTATCATTTCCCTTATGTTACTATTAAATACTTTTGAGATCTTGTTAGTTGCCACACAAATAGTCATTTTTCCCTGTGTTCCAATATCGTTTAATCACTAGCTCTACCACAGAAGTGACCACACAACATTATAATTCATTTTTTACATTTGCTTCCATAGCCCCAGAAAAGCAGGGGTGAAATCTAACACAACTTTGTATTCCCAGCTCATATAATACTCTCAGGATTTTATGAACAAATGAATGAATGTCTAGATAAAATAACAATAATTTAAAATATGCAAGCTAGTTTATCACTTACCTCTGTTTCTTTCATTAACAAGTTTAGTTCAGATATTTGACTCTTCACCTGGCTTTCCTTACCAATAAGGTAATCAATATCCTTTGAAAGCTTTTCCTGTTGAAACATATTCATAAGACAAATGGACAAAACGGGAGTTTAGCAAAGACTTTGCAGAATTTTTTTTTAATTACACAGGACTCATCCTCTTCTACAGCCTCTGATAAACATAATAAAATCAACTATGGCAATTATTATTATTAACCCGGAGTAAACAGTTAATGGCCTTAGGCACAGAGGGCCAAAGGATGTATGAAAGATTAGAATCAGTTGGAAAAAAGAACAAGGTAATAATGGTTAAATTAGTCAAAACTTCTGAATATAAAAATAGTACATTTTTATTGTTTCATTATCATTCCTAGAGCTCCTGCTCCTAAGGCTTCTAAGTAAATGGAAGAACAGCAATTCAAATAGCTTTGTCTTCAGATTTTATAATTTACTCTCACAAACACCCACGTGCACACACACACACACCTATACACAATAGGAGTAGCAACAAAGAGACTTCCAAAATAATATTGACAGTTCATCCCAGCCTATTAAATAATTACACAATAATGAAAATATAGTTTTATAAAAATAGGCAATTTCCAGAGCTCATTGAATAATCTGTCTGTAAGGAAGACCTTTTTAAATAAGTATAGTTTCTTTCCCACAGAAATACCATCATAAGTTTTGGTGAGATCCCTGATCTTGCCCAGAAAACCTACTCTGAAATACACAAAAACCAAAACACAAAAGCCCCGAAACACCATGGGGTAAAAAGTTGTAACAGAAAAATGTATTGAGAGTCTAAATAAGTATAAGAACATCCAGAAAACACCTTTCAAGCTGTAGCTCTTAAAGGCCAATCTGAGCATTTCAGGCTTAATTACCACCGATGACTTGAAACAAAAAGGGTGCTCAACAAGAGGGCACTATTAAACACTAAACACTATTCCACAGGCTGAGAGGTCCGTCTCAGCACCAAGCTGAAAGTAAAATGGCAATTCTAATAATACCATCCCTAACAGGCCTATGTGGAGATCAGAAGTACTAGGTGCAAAGTGGTGGTACTCTTTTTTAACTAGGGTAGCAATAAGATACATCTGGCCATTTAAATTGAAGTAAGGCTTAGTTGTATGATAGCAGCTTACATTAGAACTACAAGATAGGAAAAGATAAGTTAGTTGACTCAAAGAGGTAAGGACCAGAGAAGAATAGATGGCAGAATTCGGACACATGATGTAAAAGCACCACACTCTCTGAGTTTTAATGCTCAAAGTATCTGGCCAACTATACGTTTATCTGAGAATAGCTTTTATCTGAGACAGCTCCAGTCATAATAGTCCCCTCAAATCTAGCCAGTTTGTTTTAAAAGACTAGATCAGTTTTAACCAAGAATCAGGATGTCCATTTATTCACAGGTCTCTAAAAAGTATATGTACCACACACTGAAAATAGGCATTGAAGATTAAAATGTAAAAAGACAAGGCTACCTCTTAACTCCTTTAGATAAATCCGGACCCCAGTTCTTTAGGAACTAATCAGAGGTTAATTTCTCAGGGACTTCAAAACTGCTCAGAAGCTTTCCTCTGGATCAGTGGTTCTCAAACACTAGTGTATATCAGAGTCTCCTGAGGGCAAACCAAGAACCCTGGGGAGATGCAGCTGAGTCCAAGGAGGCCATAGGTTGTAAGGCATGTACCATAGGTTGTAAGGTATGTACCTAAGAAGAGACTGTTGTAAAGAGAAAGAACTCCAGAGACACAGTCTCCCATACATATTCAGCAGTCCTCATCAACTCTTGTGTGTGAGGAAACTGTCCAAGCCCAGGCAAAGAATCACCCTACAGGTTCAAGGAAACAATCCCAGGAGCTTACACAAGGCTGGAAAGAGTGCCTGTTCCCCACCAGCCAGGCAAAAAAAAAAAAAAAAAAAAAAAATCTCAAAATTCACAGGGCATTGAAAAGAGTAATCAAAGGCTTTTACTTCAATAGTCAGATAAAATTAGCCCTTAAAATTAAATGCTGTTCTGTCCTGCCTCACAAAAGACCCAAACGTTTCCAAGTAACTTAATCACATACTCAAAGAAAATAGCATTTGTAGGAATACAAAACTATCCAATAGCTGGCAGCCAATCAAAAATTACCAGGCATGCAAGGTAGCAGAGAAATATAAACTTTAATTAAAAAAAAAAAAAATCAAAACTGACCTAGTAGTGAAACAGATGAGAGAATTAGTAGGCAAGAACAATTATACAATTATACCTGTATTTCGTATGTGCAGAGAAGGTAGAGCACAACATAAATATAAAATGCAAAACACAAAAGTTTGCATATATGCAATTAGACAGAGGCAAAAAAATGCATACACATACTGTTAAACAGAGGAAAGAAACAAAATGGGTAGTAGGTACATAGATGATTTCTTTTAAAAATATTGTTTAAAGGGAAAAAGAATAAAACAAAAAGATAGTAGTGTACTGCTGCCTGCTTTGTTGTTGATTATGAAATTTGAAAGTTTTAAACATCATCAATAAAACTAACACAAAGGAAGTAATTCAGGTTTTTTTTTGTTTGTTTTTGAGACAGAGTCTCACTCTGTCACCCAGGCTGGAGTGCAGTGGCGCGATCTCAGCTCACTGCAAGCTCCGCCTCCTGGGTTCACACCATTCTCCTGCCTCAGCCTCTTGAGTAGCTGGGACTACAGGTGCCCGCCACCATGCCCAGCTAATTTTTTTTTTTGTATTTTTAGTAGAGATGGGGTTTCACCGTGTTAGCCAGGATGGTCTCGATCTCCTGACCTCGTGATCCGCCCGCCTCGGCCTCCCAAAGAGCTGGGATTACAGGTGTGAGCCACGGAAGTAATTCAGTTTTAAATGGTAAGTGTGCCACCAGAATGAACAAAATAGTAATTCTACAGGCAAGAAATAAGAATCAAATGTCTTAAAACAGCCACAACCCTTTAAAGTATGTCAATCCTATGTATACATCCATTATTATAGACATTGGGCTCATTTGGGTATCATGATGAAGTGTCCTTCATCCTTCTCTTCCCTCAGAATTCAGAGCTAATACAACATAGGTGTCAATATATGCCGGGCCTTATCAGTACCACAAATAATTGTTGATCAGAAATACTAACAACCTAATATTAGTAGATCGCTAAGTAACACTTTAACTCATTTTAGTACAAAAGAGACCATATAACACACCATGATTTTATAAATGAAAAGTTAAAGGCATAAAGTAAAGTTACGAAGAATCAAAATTCTGTTCCAAAAATAAGTCCTACCTTTAAGGTTTTGTAGGCACTGCTCATAGTGGTTACACGGTGGTTGGCATGATTACCACCCAACTTACATAGATGGCAAACTGGCCTCCTACATAATTCACAGTACATGTTTATTCTCTCTGTTTCATGTTCTGGGCACATTAAAATCTATTGAGTAAAGAATAAAAGTGTGATTAAGGATCTAGGTTTCAAGTAATCTAACAAATTACCAAAATACAAAGATTTGCCTTATAAAATCACTAAATAAAGCCATTTAAGTGAATATGAATGTAAAAAGAAAAATGGTTGATACATCACATGAAAATTCTCTATACTGGAATTACTATTTTTCAATTTGAGGGTTCAAATGATTAATATGTAGATGTTGTCTACGGCCATACCCCTCTGAACATGCCTGATCTCGTCATAATATACAGATGTTATTTCTCCAAAACTTGTTAAGTTAGAGTTTCATTCCTATCAGATTCAAATGGAATGAACACTTAACCAAGTTAGAATGGCCATCTGACCACACTGATGAGGCAATTCTTAATGATCAAAGTCAATATTTTTAATGAAGTACCATAACAATTTATGAGACTCATGGCCTCAGTAACAGAAATCTGTTGCTAAAAGAGTCTCAGAAAACTTTATAAGCTTCTAGATGTGTTTCCTTTTACAAATTAATTACAAATGCACTGACCAAATTTGGAACTGTTTTTCTGATTTGATTGTCTACCTTTTTATTTACTTTGTAAACTATTATCATAGAGGATTAAAAGCTATCAAATAACAAAATTTTATGTAAAATAACTGTTTTCATTTGAAAGAAAGGGGAGATTCCTTTAAGTTAGTATGTTAATAAAATCAAAAGTTGTTAAAGATTCCAATAGATTAGATTTTAAGCAATTGTAACTTGTCTGATAACTTACAGACATTTATTTATTTATTTATTTATTTATTTATTTATTTATTTTTGAGACAGAGTCTTGCTCTGTCGCCCAGGCTAGAGTGCAGTGGTGCAATCTTGGCTCACTGCAACCTCCGCTCACTGCAACCTCCACCTCCTGGGTTCAAGCAATTTTCCTGCCTCAGCCTCCCAAGAAGCTGGGATCACAGGCATGTGCCACCATGCCCAGCTAATTTTGTAACTTATAGACATTTAAAAGGAACGAACAAAAAGTACAATATAGAAAGTCCTAATACCAATATATAGGTTCAGGAGAAAAACAATCAGAAAAGCTTTCAAGTTTTTCAGCATGTCCAAGTTTCTACATCCCCAAAGCCATTACATTTAAAATAAAATACAAAGTTTGTCCATCTGCAAGAAATGATCAAAAGAACTCAACATTATAGGCAAATATTCCATAGCATTTGCCTATACCATTTTGGACACCGTTTTAGAATTTTACTATATTGAGTAGCACTAACTACTTGGAAAATGAAATGTTTCTCAGTATAACCTATCCATGTTTCTTTGGTGTTCTTATCAATCTTTTATTATATTTGTAAATAGAAACATCAGGTTGAAGTCACAAATTTTTAAAAATTGATGGTCTTGAGCATTTAAAATGAGGAACATAATACAGGATTAAAAGCTATCTGATGAATCTACTGCCAGACTGACACAGTTTGAGAAAGGTCATTCAAAATGTGATAGCACAGATTGTTTTTGCCTTAATCTACCAATCCTTTACTATTTAATATAAGAAATAGCTCACAGTTTCAAAACCACTTTTGAGATTTTTTTCCCCATTTTTTATTACAAATTAAAGGTTTTACACTTAAAAATGCAAGTAGATTTTCATACACAAGTCACTAAGTTATAAGGAGTAAGAACTTTGAAAAACTCAACCATAGGTTTTTAAAATCTATATACATCAGAAAGAAGTGAAGATATCAAAAGATCAGTTTCTTTCCAGGCACACAGCAGGGCAAACAATACATAAATTTCTTTTGAGCAATATTAAAGAAATTACTCAGAATGTTTAAGAAATGCAAATTCTACTTCAGATAACATATAACCATTATATCACAAACTACAAAATATTAGGCTGTAATTACTTTTATTCATTGTACAATTTTAGCCAAATGCAACAAAAATATGTTTCGCAGTCAAACCTTTTAAGCAATTATGGATTTATGACACTAAAGCACAAAAAAGCTTTTTAACTTTAACCATTTCAATCTTAAAGAGTATATCTGAGATAACCTTTCTTTAATCAGAGTTATCATTACAAACATGCATTTATTGTATTATATCACACTGGATTGTAATAGAATAAACCACAATATTGCCCTCCTTTGGTGGGGATGTTTAGCCCCATAGTAAGTAACTCCAGCCAACTAGGCCTTAAGTTCTTATACCTGCTTTTAAAGTTATTTCCTTTCTGTCAAGTTCTAGACTTAATAATTTATTTCATAACATTAAGTACATAAAAGTTTCATAACATTAAGTTAAAATAACATTCTAACTTAATAAAAACTTCACTTACCTTGGGTCTAAAGTTAGTAGTTGGACCAACATACTCATGTTGAGCTTTTATAGTACCCCAAGGATGATGAATTTTGAAGCATTCATTGCAGTAACTTGCACTACAGTCCATGCAGCTTTTTGTGGATTCTTGAGGTGGTGGTTTACAAAGGTCACACATAATGGCTGTGGCTGCCCTAGCTGCTTGACGATATCTTTCCACAATAGTTTCCAAAGTGAAGTTTCGAAACAGACCATTGATTCCTCGTTCTCCAAGATCCACATCATGCTCACAGCCAGGGCAAGGGAAAACAGTTGTCCTCGGGGTCAATGAATTGCGCTTCCAGCCTGTGTAATTAGTAAGTCTTTGTTTAGTTACAGCTGTAGGAAAATGATTAGAATGAAGAAAAGAGGAGTCATGTCTTAGAGACATATCTACAAATGTATCACAAAAACAGTATCCGAAGTGGCTCCACGTGAAATTTGTATTGTGAAAATGTTTTTAAAAATTTTTCCTTAGTATACAAAAAAAAAAGCCCAAGTTATCAAATCAAATAGCAAATCAAAAAAGAAAATATTCTATAGTAAACCCACATAGAACCCATATTAATCAAACATAGATATAAAGATAAAACACGTAATACAATACTACATGGGGTTAAGATCTTTTAAAATTATATAATTAGCATTTATAGTTACTTTTATACACCATATCCAAAGACATTTAAAAGAACGGTCTTTGCTGACTGACAGGAAATGAATCGATACATAAAAGAGCAGGGGTCCCTAGCACAAAGCCCATGAAGAGGCCCAGGCAGATCCATGAACTATTTGAAATTGTGCACAAAATATTCCATCTATATACATATACATATTTACTGGTAAAAACCCACAGCTTTTATCAGATTTTCAAAAGAATATGTGATGTGACCACAAAATTTTTAACAACACTACAATAGAAGCTTTCCCACGTAGTATTGTTTTATCTGGAAAAATTCAGTAGGGAAGACCATTAGTTAATTGAGTGCAATCTATAGAAGAGTGAAAAATTCATTCATAGACCTATAATTTAGTGATTTTTAAGAGGGACCAACCATTTAATATCTTCTTATGACCTGAAACAAAGAATCATTAAGATTACTTAACTCAGTAAGCCAAAAGTTACCCCAAAAACACTATAAATAATTTTACAACATATATAAAACAATGAATGACCTTAAACATCACATTTTTGTTCAGTATTATCCCAATTTTAATAAATCAAGAAACCAATGCATGACAGTCCTTACCCACTGGTTCACAGGAATCCAGGGTTGTCCATTTACCACAGGTGCATGCATACCACATTCCCTCATTTGTAAATCTGTTCTTTTTTTTTCTTTTTTTCTTTTTTTCAGATGGAGTCTCACTCTGTCGCCTAGGCTGGAGTGTGATCTCGGCTCACTGCAACCTCTGCCTCCCGGGTTCAAGCAATTATCTGCCTCAGCCTGCCGAGTAGCTGGGATTACAGGCGCCCACCACTACACCTAGCTAATTTTTATATTTTTAGTAGAGATGGGGTTTCACCATCTTGGCCAGGCTGGTCTTGAACTCCTGACCTCGTGATCCACCTGTCTTGGCTTCCCAAAGTGCTGGGATTACAGGCGTGAGCCACCGCGCCCGGCCGTAAATCTGTTCTTAAGAGTATGTAGTCTTAGTTGCCCCAAAAATAACTCCCTTAACATAAACACAAACTTCTTAACCTACACCTTCTTTCATACTACCATGTATCCAATACCAAAAATGAATGGCTGAATTTGGTATACCACATTACAAAAGGTCTTTAAACAGTTACATCAATATACCCTTTGCATATAACTGTCATCACTCAAAAGAATATCTTAAAAGATGTCTGACATGATATCAGTTCAGGTAAAATTTAGCAATCAGCCCGTAATATTACTTATTGGAAGTGACGTTAATAGCATGCTATATGGCATTGGGCCCCAAAATCTACTTATACAACAAACATGCAGAATATTTTTAATATCTTCATTTAAAGATATTTTAACCTTTACATTTTTAAACATTAATGCATACAAAAAAGCTGCCCCATAAAAATTGGAAAATCCTAAAATATATTCAGGTAATAATTCTAAAAGCATGCAATACAATCCAAACTCTTTCACACCACAGCAGGCATATCATGAAATAAGCAGCAAAGCTACTTTTAAATCACATGCCAATGAAAATTTCATTTAGGAAAGAAAACAAGCCAAACAATTCTGGAAATGGTATGGTGCAGTGGTCAAGTTTAAACAAATAGAAATTCATATATAATTGCAGGTTTCCACACATGAAATAGGTGATGAAAATTTAGATAAATAGAAAACTAATCTCAAAAGTGTTAAAAAAATGAGTTATTTTTGGTTTTATGAAGATTATGACCAATTAAAGTAATGGGATAATGAAAAGTAAATAATGACAACAAAATCAAGCTTTAACATGTATGCTGGTGACACCCAGAATTGGGTCCTCAGAAATTTGAAAAAAAAAAAAAAAAAAAGTTTCATCCCTTTTCTGTATACCTCTGCTAATGTGTTTTTACAGTGTAAAAAAAAAAAAAAAAAAAAGGTGTGAAACACTAAACTTAAATCAGACATTAAATTAAGACGTAATTTTTCACAACTCATTCAAATAGATATCTTGGCTATCTTTCTAAACAGATCTTGAAAGCTCTTTTTTTTGAGATGGAGTCTTGCTCTGTCATCCAGGCTGGAGTGCAGTGGCGCGATCTCGGCTCACTGCAAGCTCCGCCTCCCGGGTTCACGCCATTCTCCTGCCTCAGCCTCCCGAGTAGCTGGGACTACAGGTGCCCGCCACCACGCACGGCTAATTTTTTGTATTTTTTAGTAGAGATGGGGTTTCACCATGTTAGCCAGGATGGTCTCGATCTCCTGACCTCGTGATCCACCCGCCTCGGCCTCCCAAAGTGCTGGGATTACAGGCTTCAGCCACCGCGCCTGACCCAATGTGCTTAAATATTTCTTACAAATGCTAAAGAACTTTTATTTCATCTGTCTTATATTTCTTTCATTGTTTTCATAAAAACAAACAGTGGATGTTCAGAGCAATAAAGAAAATGAGAATCTTAGGATATTCTGGGAGATAATATCCTTAATGAAAAAATCAAGGCAATGGAATTAAGAACAAAACGGAAGAGTCAACTTTCTACTTTCCATGGCTGTGTCATCTGATACAGTAGCCATTAGCCGCATGTGACTTTTAAAATTTAATTAAAATTAAATAAAATTTAATCATCACTTATTTGGTTACCATAGCCATATTTCAAATTCTCAAGAGACACATGTAGCTAATGGCTACCATATTATATGACACAGGGTTGAACATTTCCATTATAGTACAAAGTTCTACTGCATAGTATTGCTCAATTGCATTAGACAATGAAAAAGAAAAACAGAGGGATCATCACGAACTAGATTGAAGGACTATAACTAGACGAAGGACTAGATTGCAGCTCTGACAGAGCAGCATGTGGAGGCTAGCACTGTGAAATTTTGCTCCAGAACGACTACAGAAATAGGAAAGCTGAGAGGACCCACAGACCCCCTGAAGGAAGCAGACTGCTCCTACAGGACTTGGGAGACACGCTAAATACTGCGAGGGCCCAAACTGTGGAAGTGGGAAAGGGAGATTGTCTGCCCCTGAACACACCTCCACTGGGGAAACTGAAGACCTGGATAACGGGAGATTTTGACCTTACCTGGAGCTGAGTCAATTTAGAGAGCTGAGTGAAATACAAGGGTAGAGGAAGCAGTGGGAAAACCCCTGGAAGCTCACTGGGCCCCCATCAAGTCGTTTTTGCCTGGCCTCACAGGGGTCCTTCCGGAGAACGGCCAGAGGCTCTGGGAAAAGGCCACAGGGAGAAGGAAACCTCCAGCTAAAGTTTGTAACAATTTGAACTGATGGAGAAGCCTCCCGGCCAGAACTTGGGGGAGGGTGTAAATCCAGTGTGCAGACTCCACAGGCGGGAGAAGGAAAGCCATACTTGCTTTTGCAGCTGGGAGGCGAGTAGACTGGGGCAAGTTCTCATCCCTGCTCACCCACTGCCTGGAAACAAACTTGGTACTGTTGTTGGGGGCACAGTGGAAGTGGGACTAGCCCTTTGGACTGTGTGGGAGCTGGGTGAGGCCTGTGACTGCCGGCTTTCCTTCACTTCGCTGACAACCTGCATGACACAGCAGAGGTGGCCATAATCCTCCTAGGAACATAACTCTATTGACCTGGAAACCTCATCCCCCAATCCCCACAGCAGCTGCAGCAAGAGCTGCTCAAGGAGAGTCTGAGCTCAGACACGCCTCGCCCTGCCCCCACCCAGTGGTCTTTCCCTACCTACCCTGGTAACTGAAGACAAAGGGCATATAATCTTGGGAGTTCTAGGGCCCTGCACACTGCCTGTTCCTCCCCATACCACCACAGTTGATGCTCTTTGGAAAGTGCCACCTCCTGGCAGGAGGCCAACCAGCACAAATATAGTGCATTAAACCACCAAAGCTAAGAAGCCTCAAAGAGTCCATTTCACTGCCTGCCACCTCCATCAGAACAGGTGCTGGTGGTATCCATGGCTGAAAGACCCAAAGATGGTTCACATCACAGGACTCTGGGCAGACAACACCCAATACCAGCCCAGAGCCTGGTATACTTGCTGGGTGGATAGATCCAGAAGAGAGAACAATCACTACAACTCGACTCCCAGGAAGGCACATCCATAGGAAATGGGGAAGAGTACTACATCAAAAACAACCCGTGGGACAAAAGGAACTGAACAGCAACCTTGAGCCCTAACATTTCCTCTGACAGAGCCTACCGAAATGGGAAGGAACTAGGAAACCACCTCTGGTAATATGACAGAACAAGGTTAACACCAGCAAAAATCACACTAGCTCACCAGCAAGGGACCCAAACAAGAAGAAATCCTTGATTTACCTGAAAAAGAATCTGGGAGGTTACTAAGCTAATCGAGGAGACACCAGAAAAAGGCAAAGCCCGATGTAAGGCAATCCAAAAAATGATACAAGAAGTGAAGGAAGAAATGTTCAAGGAAATAGATAGCATAAATAAAAAACAATGAAAACTTCAGGAAATACTGGACACACTAATAGAAATGCAAAATGCTCTGGAAAGTCTTAGTAACAGAATTGAACAAGTAGAAGAAAGAAATTCAGAGCTCGAAGACAAAGTCTTCGAACTAACCCAATCCAAAAAAGACAAAGAAGAAAGAATAAGAAAATATGAACAAAGCCTCCAAGAAGCCTGGGATTACGTTAAATGACCCACCCTAAGAATAATCAGTGTTCCTGAGGAAGAAGAGAAATCTAAAAGTTTGGAAAACATATTTGGGGGAATAATCGAGGAAAACTTCCCCAGCCTTGCTAGAGACCTAGATATCCAAATACAAAAAGCACAAAGAACACCTGGGAAATTCATCGCAAAAAGATCACTGCCTAGGAACACTGTCGTCAGGTTACCAGTTAAGACAAAGGAAGAATCTTAAGAGCTGTGACACAAAAGTACCAGGTAACCTAGCGAAAACCTATCAGATTAACAGCAGATTTCTCAGCAGAAACCCTACAGGCTAGAAGGGATTGGGTCCCTATCTTCAGCCTCCTAAAAAAAATTATCAGCCAAGAATTTTATATGCAGCAAAACTAAGCTTCATTTGTGAAGGAAAGATAAGAGTCTTTTTCAGACAAACAAATGCTGAGAGAAGTCACCACTACCAAGCCTCCTCTAAAAGAACTGCTAAAAGGAGCTCTAAATCTTGAAACAAATCCTGGAAACGCATCAAAACAGAACCTCTTTAAAGCATAAAACACACAGGACCTATAAAACAAAAATAAGATTTAAAAAACAAACAAACAAAAAAACAAGGTATACAGGCAAAAAAAAATAGCACAGTAAATGAAATGGTACCTCATATCTCAATACCAACTGAATGTAAATGGCTTAAATGCTCCACTTAAAAAAAGACAAAGAATTGCAGAATAAGTAAGAATTCACCAACCAACTATCTGCTGCCTTCAAGAGACTCACCTAACACATAAGGATTCACAAAAACTTAAGGTAAAGGGGTGGAAAAAGACATTTCATGTGAATGGACACCAAAAGCCAGCAGGAGTAGGTATTCTTATATCAGACAAAACAAACTTTAAGGCAAACCAGTTTAAAAAGACAAAGAAGGACATTAAATAATGATAAAAGGCCTTGTCCAACAGGAAAATATCACAATCCTAAACATATATATACCTAACACAGGGGCTCCCAAATTTATAAAACAATTACTAACAGACCTAAGAAATGAGATAGACAGCAACATAGTAATACTGGGAGGTATCAATACACCACTGACAGCCCTACACAGGTCATCAAGACAGAAAGCCAACAAAGAAACAATGAATTTTTTTTTCTTTGAGATGGAGTCATGCTCTGTCACCCAGGCTGGAGTGCAGTGGCATGATCTCAGCTCACTGCAATCTCCACCTCGTAGGTTCAAGAGATTCTCCTGCCTCAGCCTCCCGAGTAGCTGGGATTACAGGTGGGTGCCACGAGGCCCAGCTAATTTTTGTACTTTTAGCAGAGACAGGGTTTCACCATGTTGTCCAGGCTGGTCTCGAACTCCTGACCTCAGGTGATCCTCCCACCTTGGCCTCCCAAAGTGCCGGGCCACCATACCTGGCCAGAAACAATGGATTTAAACTATTCCTTGGAACAAATGGACCTAACATTTACATGCACAACATTCCATCCAACAACCACAGAATATACATTCTATTCAACAGCACATAGAACTTTCTCCAAGACAGACCATATGATAGGCCACAAAATGAGCCTCAATAAATTTAAAAATATTGAAATTATATCAGGCACTCTCTCAGACCACAGTGGAATAAAACTGGAAATCAACTCCACAAGGAAACTTCAAAACCATGCAAATACATGGAAATTAAATAACCTGCTCCTGAATGAGCACAGAGTCAAAAAAACATGAAATTAAGATGAAATTTAAAAATTCTTCAAGCTGCATGACAACAGTGACACAACCTATCAAAACCTCTGGAACACAGCAAAGGCAGTGCTAAGACGAAAGTTCACAGCCCTAAACGCCTACATCAAAAAGTCTGAAAGAGCACCAAGAGACAATCTAAGGACACCCCTCTAGAAACCAGAAAAGCAAGAACAAACCAAATCCAAACCTAGCAGAAGAAAGGAAATAAGCAAGATCAGAGCAAAACTAAATGAAATTGAAACAAATGAAAAAAAAAAAACCCACAAAAGATAAATCAAACAAAAAGCTGATTCTTCGAAGATAAATAAAATTGATACACCATTAGCAAAATTAACTAAGAAGAGAGAAAATCCAAATAAGCTCAATAAGAAATGAATCAGGAGATATTACAACTGACACCACAGAAATACAAAAGATCATTCAAGGCTGCTATGACTACCTTTATGTGCATAAACCAGAAAACCTAGAAGAGACAGATAAATTATTGGAAAGATACAACCTTCTTAGCTTAAATCAGGAAGAATTAGATACCCTGAACAGACTAGTAACAAGCACCAAGATTGAAATGGTAATTTAAAAATTATCAACAAAAAAAGTCCAGGACCAGATGGATTCACAGCAGAATTCGACCAGACATTCAAAGAACAATTGGTACTAATCACATTGACACTATTCCATGAGATAGAGAAAGAGGAACCCTCCCTAACTCATTCTATGAAGCCAGTATCACCCTAATACCAAAACCAGGAAAGGACATAACAAAAGAAAACTACAGACCAGGCTGGGTGTGGTGGCTCACGATTGTAATCCCAGCACTTTGGAAGGCTGAGGCAGGCAGATCCCCTGAGGTCAGGAGTTGGACACCAGCCTGACCAACAAGGAAGAAACCTCGTCTCTACTAAAAATACAAAAAAAAAAAAAAAATTAGCTGGGCATGGTGGCACATGCCTGTAATCCCAGCTACTCTCGGGAGGCTGAGGCAGGAGAATCGCCTGAACCTGGGAGGCGGAGGTTGTGGTGAGCCAAGATCGTGCTGTTGCACTTCAGCCTGGGCAACAAGAGCAAAACACTGTTTAAAAAAATAATTAGCCAGGTGTGGTGGCGTGAACCTGTAATCTCAGCTACTCAGGAGGCTGAGACAGGAAAATCACTTGAACCGGGGAGGCACAGGTTGCAGTGAGCCGAGATCGCACCACTGCACTTCAGCCTGGGCAACAAAGAGCGAAACTCCGTCTCAAAAATAAAAATAAAAATAAAAATAAACTACGGACCAATATCCCTGATGAACACAGAAGCTAAAATCCTTAACAAAATACTAGCTAACTAAATCCAACAACATATCAAAAAGATAATCCACCATGATCAAGTGGGTTTCATACCAGGGATGCAGGGATGGTTTAACATATGCAAGTCAATAAATGTGATACACCACATAAACAGAATTAAAAACAAAAATCACATGCTCATCTCAACAGATGCTAAAAAGGCATTTGACAAAATCTAGCATCCCTTTATGATTAAAACTCTCAGCAAAATCAGCATACAAGGAACATACCTCAATATAATAAAACCCATCTATGACAAACCCACAGCCAACATAATACTGAATGGGGAAGAGTTGAAAGCATTTCTTCTGATAACTGGAACAAGACAAGGATGCCCACTCTTACCACCCTTCTTCAATATAGTACTGGAAGTCCTAGCCAGAGCAATCAGACATAAAGGGCAACCAAATCGGTAAAAAGGAAGTCAAACTATCACTGTTTGCTGATGACATGATTTTTTACCTCGAAAACCCTAAAGCCTCCTCCAGAAAGCTCCTAAAATGGATAAAAAAATTCAGCAAAGTTTCAGGATACAATATTAATGTACACAAATCAGTAGCTCTTCTGTACACCAACAGCGACCAAGCTGAGAATCAAATCAATAACTCAAGCACTTTTACAATAGCTGCAAAAAAACCCCCAAAACCAAAAAACTTAGGAATATACTCAACCAAGGAAGTGAAGGACTTCTACAAGGAAAACTACAAAACACTGCTGAAAGAAATCATAGAAGACACCAAAAAATGGAAACACATCCCATGCTCATGGATAGGTAGAATCAATATTGTGAAAATGACCATACTGCCATGAGCAATCTACAAATTCCATGCAATCCCCATCAAAATACCACTATCATTCATCACAAATTAAAAAAAAAATTCTAAAATTCATATGGAACCAAAAAAGAGCCCGCATAGCCAAAGCAAGACTAATAAGCAAAAAGAACAAATCTGAAGGCATCACATTGCCTAATTTCAAACTATACTGTAAGGCCATAGTCACTGAAACAGTATGGTACTGGTATAAAAATAGGCACATAGACCAATGGAACAGAATAGAGAACCCAGAAATAACCCAAATACTTACAGCCAACTGATCTTCAACAAAGCAAACAAAAACATAAAAGTGGGTAAAGGACATCCTTTTCAACAAATGGTGCTGGGATAATTGGCTAGCCACATGTAGGAGAATGAAACTGGATCCTCATCTCTCACCTTATACAAAAATCAACTCAAGATGGATTAAAGACTTAAACCGAAGACCTGAAACTATAAAAATTCTAGAAGATAAGATTGAAAAAACCATTCTGGACTTTGGCTTAGGCAAGGAGTTCATGACCAAGAAGCCAAAAGCAAATGCAATAAAAACAAAGACAAATTGCTGGGACTTAATTAAACTAAAGAGCTTTTCCATGGCAAAAGGAATAGTCAGCAGAGTAAACAGACAACCCACAGAGTGGGAAAAAATCTTCAAAATCTATACATCTGACAAAGGACTAATATCCAGAATCTACAATGAACTCAAACAAATCAATAAGAAAAAACAATCCCATCAAAAAGTGGGCTAAGGACATGAATAGACAATTCTCAAAAGAAGACATACAAGTGGTCAACAAACATATTTCAAAATGCTCAGTATCACTATATGATCAAGGAGATGCAAATCAAAACCACAATGTGATACCACCTTACTCCTGCAAGAATGGACATAATAAAAAAAAAAACCAGTAGATGTTGGCGTGGATGCAGAGAACAAGGAACACTTCTACACTGCTGGTGGGAATGTAAACTAGTACAGCCACTACAGAAAAGAGTGTGGAGATTCCTTAAAGAACTAAAAGTAGAGGCCAGGCACAGTGGCTCACAGCTGTAATCCCAACATTTTGGGAGGCTGGGGTGGGTGGATCACCTGAGGTCAGGAGATCAAGACCAGCCTGACTGACATGGTGAAACCCCCATCTCTAGTAAAAATAGAAAAATTAGCCAGATGTGGTGGTGCTCACTTGTAATCCCAGCTACTTAGGGGGCTGAGGCAGGATAATTGCTTGAACCTGGTGGGCGGAGGTTGCAGTGAGCCGAGATCACGCCATTGCACTCCAGCCTGAGCGACAACAGCAAAACTCTATCTCAAAAAAAAAGTACTAAAAGTGGAAATACCATTTGATCCAGCAGTCCCACTAGTGGGTATCTACCCAGAGGAAAAGAAGTCATTATACAAAAAAAGATACTTGCACACATATGTTTATGGCAGCACAAGTAGCAGTTGCAAAAACGTGGAAAAAACCCAAATGCCTATGAATTGAGAAGAAACTGTGGTATATATACACGACAGAATACTACTCAGCCATAAAATGGAGTGAATTAATGGCATTCACAGTGACCTCGATGAGATTGGAGACTATTATTCTTAGTGAAGTAACTCAGGAATGGAAAACCAAACATCATATGGTCTCACTCGTAAGTGGGAGCTAAGCTATGAGGATGCAAAGGCATAAGAATAACACAATGGACTCTGGGGACTCAGGCAGAAAGGGTGGGAAGCGGGTGAGGGACAAAAGACTACAAATAGGGTGCAGTGGATACTGCTCGGGTGATGGGTGCACCAAAATCTCACAAATCACCACTGAAGAACTTACTCATGTAACCAAACACCACCTGTACCCCAATAAACTATGGAAATAAAAAAATTTTAAAAATAAAAGAAAGAAAGAAAAGTAATGATGGCTTGGAAAGGTAAGGAAGTAATGTAGACCAAGAAATGCAATTTTATACATCAAACTGAATCTGTGGGGACAATAATATTTGCAAATTATATACCAGCACCTTACAGAATCTATTCTTTTTCCCACAAATCTTTCCTTTGAAGGTAGATTAAAAAGTCAGCATAATTTTAAAATAAAGACTCTAAAAATTTTCAAATTGGTTTACAGCAAATCCCCTAAAAAAGTCAGCTTTCAGTCATTTGTTTAACCATTTAAATATCACAGAGAAAATAAAGTATTTCAAAACAAAGAGAAGAGAGTCAGTTCATAACTAACAGGTTCCAAACCTCTGCCGGTTGCATCCTCTCCCGTATTCTGGCTGCGACTTCCCCATCACTATCCCTGGACAGTTCATGAACTACCTCTCCCAATGGTGGACACTACTGTTGGGCTTTTGGTGTTTGGCAGTGGCCTGATATCTTATGCTGCCACCTTAATGCTTCTTTTGGTACATTCTGACTATTTGACGCCTATGAGTTACATTTACCTTTTGGGTATTATATCAGCATTCTTCACCCTGTAAAATTTATTTCTCTCAACTACCCTCTGAACCAAAAATGGGTAGTAGCTTTTTTAAAGCAAACTGGTCCTATCTTTCCTTCTAATTACTAAATTTCAACACTTAAAATTTATATTCTCAAAAACCTGTAAGAAAAAGAATTACACGTGGCTTCTAATTGTGGCTGTAAGATTTTTAAATCAAGAAATGCAGAAGAAAGAGAGAAAGACAGAAAGGGGATAAATTTCAGGTGTTAAGTATTCTCCCATGAAATAGATGGTGGTATCACCAGCATTCCATTAAAAAGCAGTCAATGTTATTTTTAAAGGTCAACTGGAGTAAAAATAAATTTTAATAAGATAGGTTGCCCCATCTTTTACATAGAATCAAATATTTCAGAAAGTCTAATAAAGGAGTGTACATTTACCCACAAGTGGGTAAGACCTCAATGCTAAAACTCTGATGCCAAGTACTTTAAAACATCAACAAAGAAAAGACTCTATATGTATAAAACAAGCAAAGATATCATTAAATAGAAAAATAATCAATACCTTTAATCAAATTTTTCAATACATAAGAAAGCATTAGCTTATTTAACCTTTAAATGTAGCAATATCAAGCTTTGTTCACTAAGTAAATGTAAAGGATTTTTTAAGATATCATAAACAAAAAACAAAAGCGGTATAAATCATTTTCTTCAAAAATATCTTGTCATGTATATTGACAAAATGCAAGCACCAATAATCAGTGTTTTCTTTTAAAAACATCAGAACTTGCTTGGAAATTTAGTCCTGTTGACCTTTAAGTCGTTTCAGCCCAATTTGTTCACTCTCTACACAATTTTGAAGACTTGACCACTGATGTTTAAGAATCTTACACAAGATTATTTAATTTAAATCTAACACTATATTGCCTGCGGCCACAAAAGCAATAAAACATTTTCTACCTCTCCACCCCACAGATCTCCGTTGTGATGCTGTGAACAATGAACAGAAAGCTGGATTTAGAATTTAATTTCAAAGAGAAGATTCACAACTTGTTAACAAAAGAGAAAGCGGTAACTGTGTCCTGAAAATAATACAATTATTGAATTAACAGTAAAAATGTGTTTTTCCTGGTACACATAGTATTTATGAAGCCAGTAGCATAAAACATACATCAAGCAATCTTATTATAATCATTGTGGGTATAGCACTTATGAGACAATACTTTGTCCTATATAGATGTGTATTTTTAAACAATCATACTTAAGGTAAATGTTGCAAATACAAAGTGAAATCAAACATCTTTTGTTTGACTTTTTACTGACCTAATAACTGTTAAAAAAAAAAAAAAAAAACTAAAATGAACATATTCAGTTTAGACAACCAGAAAATACAAAATGGGGGGAAAGCTTACTGTATACTTTATGATCAAAAGTATACAGTAATATGGCTTTTATTTGTACATAATTTAATATGCTACTGTGTTATGCACACAAATCTTACCCTCCTTTCAAGGTACCCTTTAAAAAAAACTGTCAAAAATCTAATGCAAAATAATCCAAAAGAAATATATGAGCCAAAATTACAATATACATAAGTTTAAATTTTCCAGTAGCCATATTTAAAAAATTGAAATTAATTTTAATGTTATTTAACCCACTATATCCAAAATACTATGATTTCAAAATATAAACAATATAACAATTATTAAAGATCATTTCACAGTCTTTTTTATTCTGTGTATTTTAACTCACAGCATATCTCAATTCTGACTAGCCACATTTCAACCACTTAATAGCCACATGTGGCTAGTGGCTACCATACTGGACAATCCGGGTTTAATTAATCCCTTTATTAGACCAGTGGCAAAACTAGACCGGGTGCGGTGAATAACGCCTGTAATCCCAGCACTTTGGAAGGCCAAGGCACAAAGACTGCTTGAAGCCAGGAGTCTGAAACCAGCCTAGGCAACAAAGTGAGACCTTCATCTCCACAAAAAAAATTTTTTAATTAGCAGGGTGCGAGTGAGTAGCATGCACCTCTAGTCTCCGGTATGTAGGAGGCTGAGGCAGGAGGATCACTTGAGCCTCAGAGTTAGAGGTTACAGTGAGCTATGATCAAGCCATTGCACTCCAGCCCAGGTAACAAACAGAGTGAGACCCTGTCTCAAATAAATGTCTAAAGGATAAAAACTTAAGAAGAAAGCTGTCAGAAAAAAAGGAATATTACTCATGAATCTACCAAAAAAAGAATTATATGCAAATGCCCAATAAATAGATGGCAAGTAACATCACATTTGCACTGCAATGACTTCTACTAGTTTAAAACTGGTGAAGGACAATCCTAAAATTTGCATTAAAACCTCCAGGAATGATTTCCATACTTGCAGCATTCTCACCCTTTGGGTGCTCTCTCTTTGTTAACTTGATCTGTGTATGTTCGTGATAAAGGACTATGCTCTAGTAATTACAGCTGTTATAAAGCTTTGCACAATGCTAAGGGGTGTGTGTCTTTAAAAAAAAAAAGAAAGAAAGAAAGTGGGTCTATCTTGCTCATTGTTCTTAACCATTTAGCCATATCTGGTAACCAGCAGGTGCTCAAATATTTGTTGAATGAATGAATGCCACTGGTATTTAATAAGGCATAGAACTTCAGTGCTGGAGATATGGCATGTGACAGAACAACTGGCTCAACCTACCACCCACAGCAGAAATACCCTCCACAATATTGCAGACAGTGGTCACCCAACCATTGTTTTAAACAAAGTCTTCAGATACTGACGGCCCAAATGCTGCATGGGTCACAGCCAAAGATATGTTTTGGCTGTCCTGCCCTATTGAGCTGGTGTGGTATTTTTAAATAATCTGAATTGAAAATATTTAAAAAACAGATTTCACATGGAAACCACCATCAAGTTTTTGTGAAAAACCAATAAATCTGACAATCTGGCATCTTCAACTCTGACACTGCCAAGTGGTTACTGCCCCCTTTAACAAGGCATCCGTTTCAGTCTCCACAGTCCCAAACCACACCCTACTTCTCCAATAAGGAGTCCTAAAATCAGTTGGCTGCTGTCACTTTGGGCTGATGGTTTTCTTACAGTAGTTGAGCTAAAGGGAAAATCAAATATTTATTGTCTCCATATTTACAGCGAAAAACTAAAATGAAGGAGAGTCCTATATTTACTATGCCTGGGGCTCTCTTCATTAATGCACCTGCTTGGCCCTGCAGCATCTAAATTTGACACCTGATGTAAACACATTTAGTGGCAGAAGTCTGATATACTTAGCCCATTTCATTTCTGGACAGCCTTAGTGGGGTGTGTGTGTGTGTGTGTCTTCTTTCATGCTAAGTTAAATCTGCTTTCCTATTCCATCTACTCATTGACCTGGAACCTCTGCTAGAGATATCCAGCATACTCGTTCTATCCATAAGAAAACTATCATATTCTGCAGTCATCCCTCCTCATCTCCTATAATTGTTCTTTACAGAGAAAAGTTTTCAAACTCCACCATTCTAAGTTTCCCCTCTCAGGACATAATCTAACTTCATAGGGTTCTTCCTAAAGAAGAGGGAGAAACATTCCAGTAATTCTATTTCGGATCTAGACAGTGAAATGTATGGTGTAATGGAGCTCATATTCCGAAAGACAAATGCCATTATTACTGAATATAAGCCATTGTGGCACGCTCTGTACAAATCCTGTGGCAGAGGTTTCTCATTCAACATCCATTCAACAAATATTTATTAAGCATCTACAGAGTACCATGCCAGGTAAATTCCTGAAAACAGAAAATCATTCATCTTGTTCTTCATATGAATCACATAAAAAACTAGCCAAATCTTAACATTAAAAGCCTACAGAATTTTGTGAAATATGTATATAAGTGCAATCTAATTATAAGTAGAAATATCTAGTACATAACTAAAATTTTATTTGTTTGTGCTAAATATTAATATACAAAAAGTTTTCTTTGGTCAATCAAGCATGGGTTCCCAATTAGCCAATGAAGATCTACCAGCAGAATATCAAGTTTTATCTAGTAGGACTGATTTCAAGCGATGCTGTCTTTCCCTCCTCAGTGCGCCAGATTGGCAGCAAGGGAGGAAACATAAAGGTGATGACTTCACAATGATCATGACCCTTTATAACTTCATACTCTCTGAGCTTTCTGTTTGCCTGATGCGATGCTGCTTGTTTTTTTGTATATACATACAATTTCCATATGTGCAAAACATCATCCATGTAACTAGTGATTGCCATTTTGCCATTTAAAAAAAAAAAACACGTTTTAAAAACAGCATATCTACTCTTCTCCACTCTCTGATGCAGCACACATAAGCATCACCCAAGGAGACTCCCTATCACAGACAGACCAAAAGAAGATAACATTCTCTAAAATATAACTTAGATTTATTTCTGAAAAGTATTTTTTTTACAAGATTAAAAACTTACTCCCATACTTTAAGAGGGAGAAACTGACAGAGTGAACAAAAAGATTAAACTTGAAACCTCAAAGCCCAAAATGGGAAGCGCCACTCTGAAGTCTGATACTTAGGACCACCACTGACTCTCCTCCATAAGGACATGCCTAACATGAGACTGTGCTGTTTCCACTCACTTTGGTCCTTGCAGCTGACTTCTGTACTAGTATTTGGCCCTGAATTTCAGTGTCTCCAATGATTTCAAATTAATTTTGTTCTACATGAATCCTGAAATGTCTGTCCAGAAGAAAAAGTAACATTATCCCAACAAGAAACAATTTAAACATTGGCCATGTAATAAAGATATATGTACTGTACGTCAATTTCATTTTCTATACATTACCACAGAATTCTACTACTATTTATGACGTTCGAAATCCTTCTTTTAAAAATAGACAAAAATGGATAGAGAGGATGGACGCAGTGGCTCATGCCCATAATCCCAGCACTTTAGGGGGCCAAGGTGGGCAGACTGCTTGAGCCCAGGAATTTGAGACCAGCCTGGGCAACATGGTGAAACAAAAATATACAAAAATTAACTGGGCGTGGTGGCACCTGCTTGTAGTCCCAGCTACTCAGGAGGCTGAGGTGGGAGGATCACTTGAGCCCAGGAGAGGGAGGCTGCAGTAAGCCAATATTGGACCACTGCACTTCAGCCTGAGAGACAGGGAGAGACTCTGTCTCAAAAAAAAAAAAAAAAAAAAAAAAAAAAAAAAGATGAGGGATAAAGAAAAGAAAACCCTCAAATGGGACCAGATGGGACAAAATGACAAAAAATAATTCCTTTAAAAGTTATCTAGGACTAGCCATTAGGTAGTTCCACTCCTTAACTCTGCAGTATTTATTTTCCTATTACCAAATATGAATGTTTTCCTAGTTAGTATTTCAGTAGTCCATTATTCTATGTATCAAGTACATCGCACAGTCAGAATAATTCCTAAAGACAAACATAGGTTTTTTTTTTTTTTGAGACAGAGTTTCACTCTTGTTGCCCAGGCTGGAGTGCAACGGCGCGATCTCGGCTCACTGCAACCTCCGCCTCCCAGGTTCAAGCAATTCTCCTGACTCAGCCTCCCAGGTAGCTGGGATTACAGGCACGCATCACCACACCTAGCTCATTTTGTATTTTTAGTAGAGATGGGGTTTCTCCATGTTGGTCAGGCTGGTCTTGAACTCATGACCTCAGGTGATCCACCCGACACGGCCTCCCAAAGTGCTGGGATTACAGGTGTGAGCCACTGTGCCCAGACTTACAAACACAGTTAAAAAGGAGTTTAACACAAAGTTCATGTTCAATATCCAATATCTACTTCAAGTATGTATCAAAAGACGAGAGTTCATTTTGACATTTTAACAGTGGGGGAGGCCCCTTCATAACTACAGTTTTAATTTATTCACCTGGAAAAATTAACTCTCAAGATGACAAAAATAATTTTCCTTCCAGTTACCACTGAATACATATCTATCAGCTTACCCCCACTACCATCCCAGCCCACAGTTCTAACACATACCTGGTCTGTTAATTCGGTCAATTTTATCCATACTAGGGGAGGGGAGCCGAAGTCGAGGACTGCTTTGATTGGAGTTGTCTGATCCCACATCGTTGAATGAATCATCAAGAGTCAGCAGGAGTTCTTTTACACATTTATGACAGATACTATGTTGGCAAGGGAGAATCAATGGGTGGGTAAACAGCTCCTTGCATGCTGGGCAAATGAGCTCCCTTTCGATATTCTTAATGGTAACCTTGAGAGTGAAATAATCCAAGTTAAAGGCTCTTAGTGGGTAAATATATTAACATTCTTATACCTCCTGAATAAGTACATGTGTTTATTTTTCCAAAAAGAATTAAGAAAATGATTTTTTAAATTTTAAATTTATTTTCCCCAATAAAATTTGATACCATCAACTGCCCTCAACACCCATAACCCAGAACTGAAGGAACATGAGACAGTAAAAGGCAAAAATGAAGAGAAAAATTATGTAAAATATTAGGGGTCCATGATATTTTATCAAAAATTATAAAGCCATCATTCGAATCTCCATCACCAGTGAACTGATTTCGGACTTCGGTGAAATCCTAAAAGTAGATCACGTCAATAAAAATTTTGAATACAGCACTAAGAGTAAGACTATATTCTTATTTAGTGAATTAACACTGTGACTGACAAATAACAGGAGCTATTAAACACTGGCTGAGTCAGTATGTTCATGGAAACCTAGTTGGTATCTATTTACAAGCTGAATTATCAGCAATTTTCTACATTAAATGTGACCATTTTTCATTAATGCCTGAGGTTCTCATGCTGTATATCAAAGCAATTATCTTAAAAGCACTTTATGAGTATGTATTAGTCCATTTTCACACTGCTATAAAGAAAATTACCTGAGGCTGGGTAATTTATAAAGAAAAGAGATTTAACTGACTCACAGTTCCACATGGCTAGGGAGTCCTCAAGAAACTTACAATCATGGCAGAAGGGGAAGCAGATCTGTGTTACGTGGTGGCAGGCGAGAGAGAGCAAGAGCAGGGATACTGCCTTACAAAACCATCAGATCTTATGAGAATTCGCTATCACAAGAACAGCATGGGGAAAATCTACCCCTGTGATTCAATGGCCTCCCACCAGGTCTCTCCCTCAACACCTTGGGATTACAATTCAAGATAAGATTTGAACCTAACCATATCATTGTGGCCCTGGCCCCTCCCAAATCTCATGTCCTCACATTTCAAAACCAATCATGCTTCCAAACAGTCCCCCAAAGTCTTAACTCATTTCAGCATTAACTCAAAAGTCCAAGTCCAAAGTCTCATCTGAGATAAGGCAAGTCCCTTCTGCCTAGGGGCCTGGAGAATCAAAAGCAAGTTAGTTACTTCCAGGATACAATGGGTGTACAGGCATTGGATAAATGCTCCCATTCCAAATGGGAAAAATTGGCCAAAACAAAGGGGCTATAGGTCCCATGAAAGTCTGAAACCCAAAAGGACAGTTATTAAGTCATAAAGCTCACAAGTGAGATCTCCTTTGACTCCATGTCTCTCATTAAGGGTATGCTGATCCAAAGGGTGGGTTGCCATGGCCTTGGGCAGCTCCACCCCTGTGGCTTTGCAGGGTACAGCCCACACACCACCTGCTTTCATGGCTGGCATTGAGTATCTGCAGGTTTCCCAGGCGCATGATGAAAGCTGTTGGTGGATCTACCATTCTGGGGTCTGGAGGACCATGGTCCTCTTCTCAGAGCTCCCCTAGGGAGTGCCCCAGTGGGGACTCTGTGTGGCGGCTTATATCTCACATTTCCCCTTTGCACTGCCCTAGCGGAGGTTCTCCATGAGAGCTTCGCCCCTGCAGCAGACTTCTGCCTGGATATCCAGGTGTTTCTGTACATCCTCTGAAATCTAGACAGAGGTTTCCAAACCTCAACTCTTGACTTTTGTGCACTGGTAGGCCCAACACCATGTGTAAGCCACCAAGGCTTGCACCCTCTGAGGCAATGGTCTGAACTGTACCTTGGCCCCTTTTAGCCACAACTGGTACTGGAACAGCTGGGACACAGGGCACCAAGTCCCAGTGATGGCAGCTGCAGCCCATCTGGAGCAGCTGCTGCAAAGATGCTGGCTGCAGTTGGGAAGGCACAGCCGGACCTGCTTGCTCTGCAGAGCCAGCGGGACCCAGGAACAGGCAGGAGCCCTTCTCCCTTCCGAGTGGGTGCGGAGGGAGCCCCATGCTCCTGGGTGCAATTGCAGCCACCCAGCTGTGGACTAGGGCATTCCTATGCTCTCGGGGGCCCAGGATGCCTCTCTTCCCCCACATGCTCAGAAGTGTCTGCTCCTACTGCTTGGCCTCTCCCCATTCCCAGTGCCCACTCTGACTTTGGAGAAAAGCTGTGGCCAAGCCCGGGCACTGACATGACCTGGCCAGGTGTGTGTGTGCTTGAGGAGATGCTGACACACCAGCCCCCTGCCACCTCAGCTCCCTCTGGACTTTGGGTGCTGATGAACGTGGGAGGGAGGCCAAGGGCAGGGCTGAGGGTGACTCAACGTGGTACTGCAGGCGTCCCTCAGCTAAAACAGTCTGGGCACCATGAATGGCAGTGGGAGGGAGATAGGCTCCCGGGAGGAAAGGGACAGGTCCCTGCTGAAACCCCACCTTCAAGCCAGGGATAGCCTGAAGCCTAGGGTCCAGGCTGCCAGTTCCACTGACTGGAGTGAAAACTTACAGTGAATTTTCCAGGCCCACCCATGGCCACCCATGGGCCAATCGGCACACACTTCCTCCCCTCTGAAGCCCATAAAAACCGCAAACTCAGCCAGACTCTGGCAGATGATAGGACGACCTGCCTGCAGGTAAGAGCTACCCACTTGGGTCTCCTCTCCACTGAGGGCTGCACACTCGACAAAATGACCTGCCTGCAGAGAGGAGGTACCCACTCCGGGTCTCTTCTCTGCTGAGAGCTGCAGTTGTTGGGAGGAACTGCCTGCAGAAAGCAGCTACCCATGACAGGTCTCCTGAGAGCTATTCTTTTGCTCAATAAAGCACCTCTTCACCTTGTTCACCCTCCAGTTGTCCATGTAGCTCATTCTTCCTGGACAGAGTACAGGAACTCTGGACCTGCCAAATGGCAGGACTAAACAAGCTGTAACACAAACTGCGTTAAATACACCCTGCTGCTCGCCATGCTGTGGGTGACGAGGAGGAGACAAGAGAGGAGAGAAGAGCTGCAGCCCTTCAGGGAGCCTGGACTTAGGAGCTCCCCAAGCCAGGGCTGTGACATCCTCTTTGTGGCTCTGCAGTTCCTGGCATCTCCAAGTTTCTGGGTGCCACCATGTTCCACAGTGCTTGTAGTGGGAGCCACTTGTGGTACACCTGTTCCAGCCACAGCAAGGAGCCGGCGCCCATACTGGCACCTGGACCTGCCTGCCCCGCCACAGCCACCATGCCTGGCTGTGCACACTGTACCCCGTGCTTGCTCACTCATGCACCCCTTGCTGCTCTGCACCTGGCTTGCCGTTGGCAGCCGTGGGATCTGGGCCAGTAGTGAAAACCAAGCACAGCCTGCTGGGTCAAGTGGGCAGAACAAGCCCAGTGGGCCTGAGCAAAACTTGGGCAAAGGCAACACTTGCCACAGAGGTTTCTGGCTGGTGAAGCGACACCCTAAGGATCCTGTGATACCGAGGCTGCACACAGCAGCAGGGCCCTGGGCCCACTCCACTAAACCATTTTTCTCTCCTAGGCCTCCAGGCCTGTGATGGGGCTCTCTTCATTAATGCACCCGTTTGGCCCTGCCAAACGGAGGGACTGCTGCCAAGATCTCTGACATGTCCTGGAGACATTTTACCCATAGTCTTGGCGATTAACATTTGAGTCTTTTTTACTTAAGCAAATTTATGCAGCTAGCTTGAATCCCTCCCCAGAAAATAGGTTTTTCCTTTCTACTCCATGGTAAGGCTGCAAATTTTCCAAACTTTTACGTTCCGCTTCCCTTTTAAACGTAAGTTGCAATTTCAGATCATCTCTCTCAAGTTCAAAGCTTCACAAATCTCTAGGACAGGGGCAAAACACTGCCAGTCTCTTTGCTAAAGCATACCAAGAGTCACCTTCACTCCAGTTTCCAACAAGTTCCTCATCTCCATCTGAGACCACCTTGGCCTGCACTTCTTTGTCCATACCACTAGCAGGATTTTGGTCAAAACCATTCAACAAGTCTCTAGGAAGTTCCAAACTTTCCCACATCTTCCTGTCTTCTTCTGAGCCCTCCAAACTGTTCCAATCTCTGCCTGTTATTCAGTTCCAAAGTCGCTTCCACATTGTTGGGTATCTTTACAGCAGTGCCCACTACCTTGGTACCTATTCTCTGTGTTAGTCCATTTTCACAGTGTTATAAAGAAATACCCAAGAGTGGCTAATTTATAAAGAAAAGAGATTTAATTGACTCACAGTTCTGCATGGCTGGAGAGGCCTCAGGAAACTTACAAATATGGCAGAAAGGGAAGCAAGCACGTTTTACATGGCAGCAGGCGAGAGAAAGAACAGAGAATACTGCCTTATAAAACCATCAGATATTGGGAGAATTCACTATCACGAAAACAGCATGGGGGAAACCACCCCCATGATCCAATCACCTCCCACCAGGTCTCTCCCTCAACACCTGGGGATTACAATTCAAGATGAGATTTGGGTGTGGACACAAAGCCTAACCATAACAGAATATTAAAAGAATGTAGGGGACCCTTTAAAAAGGTGTATAAGCACCACTACAAATGCTCTCAATACTACAGGCTTTCATTATTTTAAGTGAGAAGCATTTTAGACTCATCACAACTAAAAAAGTTTGATGACCTCATACCAGTTTCCCCATCATTTCTCTATGTAGTTTTTTCCATGTATCCCAGACTTCATATCTATGAATGCTATAGTCAGCATCCCTGCAATTTTAAAGACAGCCCAACTTCAAAGTACTTACAACCTTGTACAATCATTTCAGCTACTAGAAATACATAGAAAATTAAAATTGACTTAACTAAATGTAATGAAATTTTAAAATGTATGCTAACCTATTCTCCCTAAAGTGACACCAAGCGCTTCAATAATCTCTGACAATTTAACTGCCATTAGAGCCAACTGGTTTTATCATTGTCAGTGGGTGTTTCGATGCAGTCTCTTGCTGCATCACTCAAATATGTGATGAAGAGCCATATCACCTACCAACTGTTCACAGATTTGGAAATAAGATAACTAAACCTCACAATTCACATCAAAGAATACAGAATATTCACATCCTATCTCATTTCACAAAGGGTTTGGCACCTAATTCAAAAGAAAATCTTGTCCGGGATATCCAAAATAGGTTCTTACATTCCATTTTATGTATAAATATGGTCAGTTCAGGTTTACTTCTCACTGGGGGAGGATCTAAAATCATTTCCATTTTCTTGTACATAAAGCAGTGTCTTGAATCTGACTTTTTAATCACAATGGACATAAAGTATTTCTTACCCAAGAGAAAATTTAGTTCATCTGTCATTGAGGGAGAAACAAACTGATTAAGTGTGATGTGGCGGCTCCCTCAATTAAGCAGTTCCTCGAGAAACTTCGGAAGAATTGCACATTCGACACCTTTAAACAAAAACACTTGTAGGCTGACAGCTGCCGGGCCCCGGCCCGCCCCCCCGCGGGAAGGCGAAGCCGGGGAGGAGCCTCTGGCACAGGCGGCGGCAGCCGGCCGGGCCCGCGGGGGTCAAGACGCCTAGACAAAGGGCGGCCCCGCAAGCGCGAGGCACGCGCCCCAGCTTTCTGCCCGCACCCGACTCCCAAACGCTAATTAATTCTACAGCCTGAGCTCCATTAGAGAGACCCTCCATGATTCCCCGAGGTGCTCAGGTGGGCAACCATCGGATTTGCGCTCTTCTCTGGCCCAGGGGACCCCACGTCCGGCTCTCGGGGATAGAAAGGGGACGCCCCGGGTTGCGGAACCTAGCCCCGGGCGGGAGAAGGCGAAGAGGAAGCGGGATCCCCACACGCCTGCCTTTGCTCTCCCGGGAGGAGGCTCCCTCCGGGCTCCCGACGGAGGAAAGAGAAAGAGCCGCGGTCGGCACACCGCCCTCGAGGTGGGGGCGGCGGTCCCCTCCGCACTCACCGGCGAGTCTGAGCCATCGCCGTCCATGGCTGCCTTCTGCCAGGTGTCATCAGCGGCACGTTCCACTCAAACACACCGGCTACCGAGCGCAGGGTCTGGTGGGCGGGTCCCTGCGGCGGCCGTGGAGCCTCGGTCCGAAGCTGGAAGATGAGCTGGTCAGCTGTACGTGGCCAGCGGACCGACGCGGGGAGAAGTAAGCCGGGGCAGGCAAAAGCACAGGCGCGGGAGAAGCGAGCTTTGCTCCCAGCGACTACCCCGGGAATCCCGCCCAGCTGCCGGCTGCAGCAGCGGCTCCTGCGGACTGCGGCTGGGAACGGCGCCGCGCAGAGACCTGGGCGGGGCACCGCGGGGCGTGGACAGGGCGTGGCCTGGTCGTTGCCCAGGCAACAGCGCCGGTCGCACAAAAGAGGCGGGGCCGCCTGGGGCTGGTAGGCTGGGTGTCTGAGTGGTAGGCTGAGCGGGACTCGGCTGGGCGTGGGTGTGGCACGCGGTTGGGACTCGGCGCCCTCCGCCGCCACCTTCCCCCTACGCATCAGCCCCTCCCTCCCACCCGGGTAGTCGCCCGTCCCCCTATGCCAGGCTGGGGGGCTCTGAGGAACGGAAGTGAGGGCAGCGGGGAGCGGTGGGCGGGTGCCGAGGGCGGCGCCGGGGCGGGGAGGCTCCGCTGCGGCAGAGCAGCCGGCTGCAGCCCTGGCCCCTGGCCCTGCGCTGCCATTCCGCCCTTCAGTTTGCTCTCACTGCGCTTTCTTCACTCGCGGTTCGAAGCCCCGCTTCCAGGCTCGGCATAGGACGGTGCGGGCGAGGGCGAGCCTAAGCCACCTTCCCTGAATGGCCGCGGCGAGCACGGCAGAGCTGCGCGAGGCGACCAGAGTGAGACCCCGCCCGCCCTCTCCGCCGTCCCCAGCCAGGCGCGGCCTAGGGTTCCCTGGCCCCGCCCGGCTCGTCCCAGTTCTCTTCTGGCTTCACTTGCTGGGTGAACTTAATAGTCCCTGACTGGGCACCGAGCAGTCATATCCCGCTTTCTGCTTCTATACCCCCAAGTCGCGATGTCACCGCACGTTCTTGCCCAGTGGCGCGGGGACCGCCTGCAGGGTGGAGATTCCTCTCCCGGATGCTGGCCAGGGACTGAAGTTAAAAGGCCGCGGCAAGGGAGCGACCCCCCGCCACCCGGGCCTACGCTTTCCTTCCTGAGGACCAGGACAGAGGGTCCTGAGCGGCTCCGGCACCCCCGCACCCCCGCGGGGAGTGCTGCTGAACGTTAAGGCGCGCGCCAGCTCAAGGACTGGCGGCGCACATTTCACCTGCCACGGCCCAAGTGGGTTTCTGGTGTTGTTTTCAGGACACACGGAGAACAAATTAATTTAGGATTATTAGATCACGCCACTGCCTTTCTGGCTAGCTAAACAATTCATTCCTATGTATTAGGCTTTAAGAACAGATGCCCTAAATTGCTGGATAAGTAGGGACTACAGAGCTGTAGCGAGACATCTCGTTTAGGTTTTAAAATGCTTCCCACTTTTATTTCCTGTTTGGGAGAAGTCTCTCGTTGTGGCAAGTTCCGTCGTCTTCCCACAGCCCTGTCTGCAGCGGTAGCCTCGTCTCCAATCCGGCATCTAAATAAGGAGTGTCGAATTAAAAACACTGAGGGACTATAGCAATTTTCTCTAATGGAATACCCTCCATTTACAGATGAGGTGAACAGAGGACGAAAGCTTTGCCAGGTAATAATGCCTGGGCTGTTCTGATCCGGATTAATGCCCGTTGCGTGGCCGCAGGTGCTAGACTTGGGAAGGCTTCCTTCCCACAGGTTCTGAAAAGTGCTAATCAGGAGGAGACTAACAAATGCCTGCGTGAATTAGGTGCCTATATATATACATATATTTAAAGGCTCAACCATTAGAAAGCATTATAAGTCTTTCTCATACTGGCCTTTGAGCTAAATAATTCCCCTTGGGCTGTAATTTCACATCCGCACACCTACTTTGATCCAAAACTTATTAGTTGACACAGTAAAAGTGATTAGAAGGCTCCATTAACAGGAATTAAAGATAAAATCTGTATAGACAATATTTTGGTGAAAATACATTGCTATGGCCTTCCATTTTGCAAATCAGACTTCACTGAGCTACAATTTTCTACCTGATCCACAAAATTCAAACATGATGTTAATACACTTGGCAAGTGTTAATACACTTGGCAAAACTGTGTCTCCAAAAAAATAAAAATACTTATGCAGTGGGCACAACCTTACCATTATCACCCCAGCATAAGTTTTAGTTGTGTGAGCAACTATCTATTCATCCTTCTGAAACAGATCATTTGGTGGTATTTTTGTTTTGGTCCCATGAGATGTTTAAGACCTTATATTAGTCTAGATTTGAGGACTTTCTAAGTCTAATTCTTTCAGAGTATAAGTGTCTTCTTGTTTTAATTTTGTGTTTGTAAAAATTTTTGAATATTTTTGTGCCTCAAATATGTTCAAAGTTTAATAATTCACCAAGTAATGGTATCATTGCCTATTTCTGTATCAAAAATACAAGATTTACAAAGCCTCTCTTATTTTGCTCAAACCTTTTTGTGATATCGTATGTTGGTACAGCTTATCTGAAGGGACATTTTACAAATCCTATCAAAAATTTTAAATATTTTTACCTTTTGACTAAGCAATTCCACATCTAAGAATGTTCCTACTGTAATACTTGCATGTGTGCACAAAAACATGTACAAAGAGCTTATTGAGACCTTATTTATAACTAAACATCATCCATAATATACATTCATACCATGGAATACTATGCAGCAGTTAAAATCAATGTACTGATGAGAAAGGATTTCTAAAATATAATGTGTGCGGTGGCCCACACCTGTAATCCCAGCGCTTTGGGAGGCCGAGGCAGGTGGATCACCTGAGGTCGGGAATTCGAGACCAGCCTGGCCAACATGGTGAAACCCCCCCCTTTACTAAAAATACAAAAATTAGCCCAGCGTGGTGGCACACGCCTGTAATCCCAGCTACTCAGGAGGCTGAGGCAGGAGAATCACTTGAAACCAGGAGGCAGAGGTTGCAGTGAGCCAAGATTGTGCCACTGCACTCCAGCCTTGGCGACAGAGCGAGACTCTGTCTCAAAAAAAAAAAAAGTACAAAACCATAAGGATTCTGAATGCTGCCACTCTGGCCAAAAAACTAGGTATATCTGATTATAGGCAAACAAAAATAAGCATCTGGAATAGAGCACAAAATATGATAACCATTGTGGAGAAGTAAGGGATGGAGTCAGGTATACAAGATTTAACTCTTCACTCACATTGTATTATCTTTCCATCTTATATGTACATGTTATACTTCTAAAACTTTTTAAGGTTAAAAATCCTTTCTATCCATAAACTTTTAAAAACAAAAGGTGAGGGGAAGAAGACAAATACGAAAACTGCCATTTTAAACCACTGCTTTCCCAGTTCCCTGATCATTTCTGTCTCCCTGGGCTGCCGTGCTGTGTGTCAAGTCATCAACTTCTCTGTTTCAGCATCCAAATATCCCAGCCTCCCAGGATACCAAGACCCTTCCCAGTTCCTCAAGTTAAAATCCTGGTGGGTTTTGTTTGCTTGCTTTTTATCTTCCTTTCTTCTTCCCTGTCTATCTCTGGTCAGCCTTAAATCATAGTTTGTTATCAGATTCTGTTCTTTCTCATCCTCACAGCTGATTCCTGTGCCCACTCTAAGCCCCCTCTCCGCATGCCTAGATTACAACAGTAGCCTATAAGTTCAGTATTTACAGATGATTTTCCATATGTGTAGCCCTGTCCTCATGCCTCTATTTGCACAAGGAGCAGAATAAGCTACAGTCCTGGACCACAGGCAGCTTGGTATTGGAACATAAGGGGGTTGGGGGTGTGTGGACGTGTGTATTTGAATGTGTGTGTGTGTGTGTGTGTGTGCGCGCGCGTGCGCATGTGTTGAAGAGCAGGAGTTAGAGGGTGGTAAACCTGTGGTAACAAAATAAGTCTGGTAAAGTATGGAAGGCCTCTATGCTTTTGTAGATGTTGAGCAGCTTTTGAAGGCTTTTTAGCAGGAATGGCATGAAATATCTGAACTTTAAAAAAATCATTATTCCCCTATTTTACATTGTATATGCTATCCCTTGGTGCCTATTCCTCCGCAGTTTGGAGTATCCTAGCACCTCCTTTTTCAATAGTTTATTTTAAAATCTGGGTTAAAATGCAAAACAAGAAAACCTATCCTATTCTTATCCCCCTAAGTCCACAGACCTTCAATACTCTTGCCTTCATTGTGATATCTACTTTTCTACTTCTGGTATTACTTAATTGCTCTTCTATCACGGGGGCATGAGCTCTCTCACATCTATCTACTTCATGAAGTCCAAAAGGTCAAGTTTCCCCTCTCCAAACACACACAATTCAGGCTTTGATAAAACAGAGCCTCAATCAATGTTCACTGCTTGATATTTAAAATATAAACCTCTTACCCTATAAATCATATACTACTCCATAAGCTGACTTGGTCTCTTTCCATATTGATTCCTAATACCCAACAAGAGATTAAATTCATGGCTGGGTCAAGTCCTAATGACCATGGTGCATATTAATTGGTTTGCTCTGAGATCAGACAGGCAGGGTACCACCATTCTATTGGTATATACTAAACAAGAAATAGAAACAAGGTAATATGGCCACATATTCCCTAAACTCTGCCCCCTTTTTGGGAACCCCTAATAATTAAGCAACCATAGGTATAAAATCAAGAGAGCACCTGGACTTATAGAAAATAAAAAGTACAGAAATAAAGTAAATTACAGAGTTTTCCAGTAGATTGGCACACGGACCACCTATACTGCTGGGTATCAGGAGGTTACCAGTGAAGGGATAATGAATGGTATTGTCTATCAATTATTGACTCAAGCTACTGACAGGCCAAGCTTACCAGTCATAAAGTGTTTCTATGGGAACAAAGTCAGGGGAGAGGAGTCCAGAGAGCCAGCAAGTTCAGATTTCCACTACCTGGCCAAATCCTCCTCATCTTTCAAGTTGCACTTCTGGAGCCTCCTTTATTAGTTTTGATTTCATTGATTATCTCCCTCTATTCTGAATGCTTTTAGCACTCAGTTTAACACAACTACCTAGTCTTTGTACACTGATGTTTGATGTTTTGTCTTCTCGACCATTTAAGCTTTTATTTAAGACAAAATCTAGTAAGCATTTATCTACTAAACAGTAGCACCAGAGCAACAATTTGCAATTAGGAAGATGAGAGGAACCCAGTGCTGCTCTCACGGACATTTTTCCATTAATGATGAGTGTATTAGCTGCATAACTAGTGGGCAAAGAAGTTTTCTGGCCAACTTGAGGTAAACAAAAGTGGTAATATTTTGAGGCAATCTAGCAGGTCCCTCTCTGTTGACCACATCTTATTATTCTTCCCTGTAGGGTTACTAGATTTAGTAAATAAGAACACAATACACCCAGTTAAACTGGAATTTCAGATACATGATAATTTTTTAGTATATGTTCCAAATATCACATTGCACATATTCTTAAAAAAAAAAGTATTTATCTCAAATTCAAATTCAAGTCTACATCCTGTATTTTATCTGTCAGCCCTACCTCCACTTCTTAATGATCACAATGTGGATATAAGGTGTCTCAAGGCCCAACCCTGTTGTCATAAAAGCTAGACGTAATAGCTTTCATTTATTGAGGGCCTATGATGTGTCGATAACAGTATTAGGAAACCTGCATAAAAGATTCATTTAACCCTTGCAGTAACCCTGTGAAATAGGTATAAATCTTTTCAGAGAAGACATGTAACAACTAAAATTCCTCTCCACCTCCGCCCATAGATTAAGTAATATGCTTAATCTATGGGCTATATACTACATGGCCATATACTAAAAAGCCAGGATTCAAACCTGGGTCTCAGTCCAGCATCCTTATCGCACTGCCCACAGGTAAGTATACAACACAGAATTTACAATTTCACTAAAAATCTGATTTAAACATCCTTTTACAAAGTACTTTAGGAGACACCTTTTTTTTTTCAAATTATCTTTAGCACAATATAGTAAAAAAAAATCAGAGGAAAATTATGATATTTATGAAAGTAGCTCTTTTCAAATGATATTA
The DNA here is from genome assembly GCF_029289425.2 of Pan paniscus. Taxonomy (NCBI): domain Eukaryota; kingdom Metazoa; phylum Chordata; class Mammalia; order Primates; family Hominidae; genus Pan; species Pan paniscus. Next base: position 110,423,873 of record NC_073253.2, read on the forward strand.
CAAAAATCTAAATCTTCTGCCTGCCTGCCTTCCCTACTCCCCACAGCACATACATTTCACCCAATTTCAATATATATATTTTAAAAACCTTTAAAAAATACTTTGTAGGCCGGATGCGGTGGCTCACCCCTGTAATCCCAGCACTTTGGGAGGCTAAGTCGGGTAGATCACTTGAGGTCAGAGCTCGAGACCAGCCTGGCCAACATGGCGAAACCCTGTCTCTAATAATAATACAAAAAATTGGCCGGGCATGGTGGCGTGTGCCTGTAGTCCCAGCTACTAGGGAGGCTGAGGTAGGAGAATCGCTTGAACCCAGAAGTGAAGGTTGCAGTGAGCCTGAGATTGCACCACTGCACGCCAGCCTGGGCAACAGAGTAAAACTGTGTCTCAAAAAAAATAAAAATAAAAATAAAAATACTTATGCAGTGGGCACAACCTTACCATTATCACCCCAGTTTAGATTTTAGTTGTGTGAGCAACTATCTATTCGTCCTTCTGAAACAGATCATTTGGTGGTATTTTTGTTTTGGTCCCAGGAGATGTTTAAGACCTTTTATTAGTCTAGATTTGAGGACTTTCCAAGACTAATTCTTTCAGAGTGTAAGTGTCTTCTTTTTTTAAGGTAAAGTTTGTGTTTGTAAAAATTCTTGAATTTTTTGTGCCTCAAAGATGTTCAAAGTTAAAATAATTCACCAAGTAATGGTATCATTGCCTATTTCAGTATCAAAATTAAATATAAGATTTACAAAGCCTCTCTTATTTTGCTGAAACCATTATACTTCTTAGATGTGCCTGAACAGTAAATATTAAATTATGGGAACCAAATGTACCTTCTGGCTATTTACACATAAATGTAAATATGCTAAATACACAAAATACAAAGAGATATACTAAAATTTGAATTCTATATTCCTTGTCATCAAATCTTCATTATATGATTCCAGAAGCGGTGATAAAAAAAATTAGTGAGGCAAATCTTTCAAGAGACCAAAACAGTTGGAAAATACTGCTTTGAGTAACCTTAGATATTGACCACAGATTTGGAAACCTCTCTTTTAATCCAAAGAGATTAGCTGCAAAAGAAACGAAAAGACAGCTTTCAGAAATGGTAAAAGTTTCACTGCTACTGAAATGTAAGGAAATACATTTTCATTTTTAAGCCTCTTGAGAATGATCATAAGTATTAACTACACTTATGCAGTATTGTTTGATGAGCAGAAAGGTCACAATGGCAGATATCACTGTGTACTTTAAATATTAAAGTAGCCATCACAATAGAGCAAATAACCTGATCCAGTTTGTCCTGTAGGTTTTAGGTTACCCTAAGAAAAAAGGCTCACTTCCCACATTTCAGAGAACATATGGTATGCTAATTTAATTTGAAATAGACACACAAACTGCTGCCACTGGGGAAGGAATGAGATTGGAGGTGGGCATGAACTTAGACTTTTTACTCTGTAAAACTTTCTGTGAAGTTTGAATATTTTACAACAAGCATATATTCAGGTATTAAGTTTGTAAAAATGTAAAGCTATGTATTTTTAATTATGTACAGAGTTTGAGAAGTCCAGTACAAGGATGAAACAAATCTGGGGGAAAAGTGAGAGAAATTAAGAGGATGGTTAACTCAGTGGTCTCAACTCTGAGGGATGGTGGGGCGGAGGGCAGGCCAACTACAGGCCTCTGCTCTCTTAATTCTCATAATTAGACCAGTTTCCCATTATTCTTTACATTACAAACCCGAACTACAAAGTGGAACCTAACCCCACAGAGGAAAATAAAGCAAGTCAGTCTCAAAGGTCTGCTATTCCATGGTTAATATTCCGTGTTCAAATCCTGTATAATCACACACAAAACTGGGGTCTTAAATGGGCTAGTGCTGGGGCTGCGGGGCAGGGCAGGATTTGAGCCTGAGGAGAGTGGTAGGAAATAAGCTTACGTTGAAATGGTTAGGAGGCTACTCCTGACCAACTCTCCCCCTCCAACCCCCACAAAACAGAGAGAGGAATTGTCCCAAGTTCTTCTTGGGAGAGACTGCTTTCCAACCTCAGAGATTTCAAAGGGACAGCGGGCCTCTCCACCTTTAGAAGTCAACCGGGAATGCTCATGGGTTTGCTGCAGGCCCATTGCTGAAGCCTAGTGAAGAGAGAGACAGAGAGAGAGAGCAGAGAAATCCAGTAAATGAAGCCAGAAAGTTAGTTTGTGTTTTTTCATTATAGTGAGCATACTGTGATGAACCCATTGGTATTCTGAGAGGGTTTTGTTTTTGTTTACCTGACTTGATTATAAGGAGTTTTAATGGTTCTGCCCTACTTCCCCATTTCGTGTTCATAGGACATCCATCAGTTGGCTTCATGGTCACCTGGGCTGTTCTTCACATGCAAATCCCTGGGTCCTACCCCGAAATTATTCTCTCAGAATTTCAGGATTTGTCTGCTATTGAAGGAAAGCATAGCCAACTAATACAATTCTGGCTTACTTTGAAGAATATCTGAGCGCCATAGGACAAAATTCACCTATCGATCATCCTATTCTCCATCCTATCAAGAGTAGTCCATTTATTTTGTTCAACCAAAGGCATTCTTTTTCCTCCCTGCCCCCTAGCCCCTCAACGTTCCCAAACAGATGCCCCTGTTAGGCATTCCCCTAGACCTGGGCAGTCGGGGTCCTGCTGCACCTCTCGCTCTTTAGAGGCCGTGGTTCTGGCCCTCCTCTGGTTGCCTGCCTCTTTGCTCAGAGCCAGCCCTTTCTCGGGGACTTCTCTTCCCAGGGTCCATTCTTCAGAGGGAAGGGTGGGCCGCAATATGCACCCTAGGCCCGAAGGGTGGTCAAGGGGCTGCTGCTGGGGCGACAAAGAGCTCGGATATACTGGACAGTGTGTGCTGAAGGCCCCTTGAGGTGCAGGATGGAGTCTGGGCTTGGAAGAAAAGTGGAAGGAGGGTTCTCCATTTGTACTTCTGGCCCGGGGTTGTAAATGGTAGGGGAGGCCCAAGACACAGCCTCACTTTCGAAATGTTAATGAATATTCTGTTTCTGATGAATGTATTCAGTGCCTGTAGAACAAGAGAATTCAGAGAGGCGTAGGGTTCATTTGGGACTTTTTAGGCTAAGAGTGCATTAAACCAGCTCCCCAGCCCTGGGGCCATAGGACTGTCAGGCATGAATCTAAAACTACTTCATATGCTATATCTGCGGCGTTGGAGTTAGTGGGGTGTGGGACTGCAGGGTTTCAGGTGCTCACATCAGGGCTACAGAATCATCCTCCTTTCTGTTAACCGCGCACAGGGAGTCGAGTGCTCCTTTGTGCCATCACCTCTTCTCGAAGCTCCAGGCGCAGAAGGCAAACGCTGACGCCCTTTCCCGCCTTCTCTCCGTCTGCGAGTTCCGGAGGGCAGTGCACTGTGCAGCCTCCGTACTTCCCGACACGTTCCGCCTGCAAACCACTTAGGAGCTTCTGCCGGCAATTTCTCGGATGCAGCGCGGAGCCCAGCCTCCCGCACTGACTCAGGCCCGGCACCACCCCGCCTGCTGAGGGCGTGGTCGCGGGCGCCACCGACGGCGCCAGCCTGGGTTCCTAAAGGCTCCGGGACAGGTGTGGGGCTGAAATCCCGCTCCTCCAGCATCTTCCCCTCCCTACCAAAAGAAGGCTGCTTTAAATATTCCCGGCCTGGAGCAGCAGCAGCTAAGGACCTGGAAAGAGGCCTGAAAAAGCCAGGGCAGGGCGAACGAATGTGCTGTCCCTCTTTACCGGCCACACGCTCTGACTGCGGGCTGACCCTGATCGCACACTTCGAGCCTATTCACTCGCTGGGCGGACCCTCCCTCCACGCTCCGCGTCCAGGCAGGCGAGGTCACCCACTCGAAGTCACCACGTTTGAGTAGCCCTGGTTGGTGGGGCAGCGCCCCCTTGGCCAACGCCCCGCCCTCCTCTCCATCTTCCGACGCTGGGCTCTCGCCCTTCGGCGTCCGAGAGCCCTTATTGCTGCCCAGCTGGCCCCAAAAGCGTCCGAAAATCCCCTCTTGGCTTATTTCAGAGATGCCACGCAATAAAGAAAAGGCGGCTACTTTGCATTCCGCAGCTGCTGGGACGCCCGGGCTGCGAGCGCGGCTCCTGGATTCCAGCCTCCCGCCCTTCCCAGGCGCTGGAATGGACACGGACGCCCACAGTGGCGGGCCAGGTAGTGCCGGAGTCGGGGGCCCAGGCCGCGGCGCCGCGCGCCTCATCACTTACCTTGCCTTTAGCTATCAATTCCATGATGTAGCCAAATTCACTCATCTCCCCAGACTCCGACATGTTTACACCCCTTCACAAACTCTGGAGGACCGACGCGGGTGTATCGAATTTGTCCTTTCTTTTCTCTTTTTCTGTTTTTAGTCTGAGTTTTGCCGAGCTCCCCGCCCATAAGCTGTTAACCAGGAAAAGAGGGGAAGCGCCGGGGAAAGCAAGAAGCGGGCTTGGGTGAAATGAAGGCCATCGAGGGCTCCCGGGCAGCCTCGCCCGGCTTGCTAGGATCTGGGTGCAGCGGTCGGGGCTGCGCGATCTAACGGAACAAACGAGGGCGGCGGCGGCGGCGGCGGCGGCAGCGGCCGTGAAACCCTCACCAGGCGGAGCCGGGCGCGCGGTGGCCCCGCCTCCTCGGGGGTCGCGGCAGCGGTTCGGACCGCAGCGGAGACAAACAAACGCGCACACAAAGCGGGTCCGCACTCGGCTCAGCGCGGCCCCAGCAAGACATTCCCCGGCCTTTATCGCATGCCGGCAGGTTGGCCGTCCCCGGCTCTCGGCGCGAAGATCTGGAAAAAAGCCCCATCTCACTGTCTGGAGGTGCGAGGGCAGACAGAAACGAATACAGAGGAAGCGCAACAAAGGGGCTGGCTGCCAGCGCCGGAAAATAAATAAATAAATACATAAGTGAAGGCCAGGAAAATGGCAACGGCGCATCTCAAGTCAGCCTTCCTGAAATCCAATAGGTAATAAAGACCAAGCCCCGCGCTTCGGAGATGAGAACAAATACAGGGATTGTATTTTAAACACTCTGTGTAAGGTCTGTTGTATCTCCATATCCTTTTGATACTCAACTTTCCTTTAACAACGACAACAAAAAAAAAAAAAAAAAAAAAAAAGAAAAGGAAAAAAAAGAAAAGGAAAGAAAAGAAAAAAAATATTGCCGGCCAGGTTCCTGGACACTCTGACCGTTAGTTACCACAAGTCCACTTTTCTAATTGTTTCTTTGGTTGAGTTAAAGCATTCAGTGCAGGCTTCTCACATTTCTATACTTCTTTTTATAACAGCAGCTTCCCTAGGAGGCTACAGCTGAAACGGCCTCAGACCATACCTGACCATCTTTGCTTCTCTTCAAAAGAAAACTTGGCTGAACAAAATCAGTCCCAGTCTATCACTCTGCTCTAAGCAGTCTTTGCGATTAAAGGCTTGATGTTTTTTCTTTAAAAAGAAAAGAAAAGAAAAGAAAAAAGCTGCCAGCAATAATTAGATTAGACACGAATAAGATTTACTACAAGGTTCGTGAAACCACTTTCCTTAAGCAAGTTGGCAGAGTTTGCGTTGCGCTCAGCACCAGTGGGCAGGGTGGTGTGTCGAAATGACCTATTTTACAGGTGTATAAGAGTTTTGCAGGCTTAATGAGGCGTGGGGGTTTTTCTTTTTTGCCTCTTCCTTTTGTCATTTTCTAATTTCTCCACTTTGGTCCAGAAATCCAGAAGCATACACATTTCTTTCTTTTTTCAGCACACCTCTCCGTAAAGCTCCAATAGTGTTGCTCTGTAACTGTGGTTCTACCAGAACTTTGCTGCTTCGGTGTGTTACTTTACTTTATGAGCTGGTGCTGAAAACCTCTTAGAACAAGCAGCAAAAGTTAACATGCTGATGTTCACAATTAGGGCTCTGTAGGAGGCAAGACACAATCATAATGCTTCTTGGATATACAGCTAGAAGCTTCTTGTCCCTCTTAAGTTCTGTAGAACTTCATGTATACTCTTTGCGTCCATAGGAAAACTAGTAGAATTCAACTAAGGTCTGTAGCATCCATAAATGGGTTCTTGCCTACTATTAGCAACACTTGATGGATTACCAGAAAGAGATATTGCTCTAAAAGTGAACATTTTTTCACACCCAGAATGGATTCTGGCACCTGATTAAAAACCACAGTGTTAGAGCTGAACAGCTAATCTTATGTCTGCATTACAAGCAGGAAGGAGGAAGGTAGAGACAAAAGAGCACACGAGACATTTGTTTCCCCTTAAAAAGCTTCCCCCAACCCCATCCAGTGACCTCCACTTACACCTTTGTGAGAAATGGGTAATATGCATCCCCTAGCTCCAAGGAAGGCTGGGGAGGTGATTATTTTGTTCTGGGAACATTGCCACTCTAAACAAAATCAAGGATTTGTTAGTAAGGAAGAAGAGGAGACAGATATCGGGTAGAAGGTTGTTAGTTTCTATTAACCTTGAGTAAGTCCATTCAACTTTCAGAGCTTCAGTTTTCTCTTCTATAAAACGACTGGTTTTGACTAAATGGTCTCTAACCCCTTCCTGTTCTTAACCCTAAGATCTCTGATCTGAGGATCCCTTTGCCATCTGGCCGCATTAGCTGCCATTCTCCTCCCTGAAAAAATCGCTGTTAAAAAAGGGCTGTCCACCTGATCACTTGCTACTAGAAAATACTCCAGGCAAAATATCCTTATCAGTTGCCTAGATTCCTACCCAAGACCAAGAAAGTGCTGGAGGCAAGAGTTTTAGAGAACATAAGTTGGGTCCTGAGCATTTACTTACTCCAATGCCTGGTGGTATTTACCACTCTTTATTGTCGTTGTGTGAAGAACACTCTGGAGCATTAAAGACCTTTCAAAGAAGACAGGCATACAAAAATGAAGACCACATTGAAATTTCTTCTGAAATTCTATGCATGCACTCACTTCAAAGACACAGGGTCAGACTGTCAATAGGTACCGAATAAAAGTTGCTTTATTATTTCCCTTTCTTCTGAAAAAAAGATTAAAATCATATAAATTTAAAACTTCACTCCCTAAAAGAACCAAAATTAAGAAAAATGTTAATTCATATTTCTCTAAAAATAAGAATGAAATTAACATGACAGATGCTGCTTCACAGGGGACTTCCCCACCTAAGAGGAAGATATTTAATAGAGGGATTATATGATGTGTGAATTTTTCACACTGAGAAGACCAGCAATATTAAAGGGTCCCTTGCTGTGGAAAATCTGCTAATTGCCAACTTTCATCAAATGGAGAAAATTCTTCAACTGCTCTATTGCCATGCCAATTATTGAAATAAGTATTACATAGAGATTTACAACATTCTATTTTCTCCTTCTGATGGCAACCAGCATAATACATAATAGCTTGAACAAATAACATCAACAAAATACACAATCCAAGTTTTCTTTTTAATGGTGACACACAAATTGTATTTTTGAAGGTTTTGAATTTAAAATCTGTGAAGAATGTTCAGCTTTTTAAGAGTTAGAGACTGAAGAAACCTAAAATATCTTACTTTTAATAAACTCTCACATTTTCTTAGTTTTTATTTCAAAAATGTAAACCTAAAATTTGACTGATACCTGTACTCAAAAAGGTCATTTAAAAAAAATCTTATTTTTTGAATAAGCTTTATTGAGGTACAATTTATATACCATAAAATTCACTAATTGTCAGTGTACTGCTTAGTTATTTTTATTAAATTATGGATTTGTAAAACCATCTCATAATCTGGTTTTACAATATTGGAATATTCATTTATTGAGATTTTCTTTAATTTTTCCAAGCAATGTTCTATCACTTTTAATGTTCAGATATTGTACTTATTGTATTACATATTGCAAGGTACTCCTTTTAATAGTATTGTGAATAAAATTGATTTCTTGGTGTCATTTCTTGGATTGTTAATTACTGTTATATAGAAACACAACTGATTTTTGCATAAAGTTGTGTTTTACAATGGGGCAAAATTCACTTATCAATTCTAGATTTTAATTTCAGATTCCTTATAATATCATCTATAATTAAAGACAATTTTATTTCTTCCTTTCCAATCTGTATGCCTTTATTTTTCTGCCTTATTGCTCTGGTTAGAAGCTCCAGGAGAACCTCCATTGAATGCATGCAGCAAGTGTGGGCATCCTTGCCTTATTCCCAATCTTGGGGGAAAAGCATTCATTCTTTCACCATTAAGTACTGATTGGTTTGGCTACATTCCATGACTTTTGATTTTTTTAAAATTAAGTTAGAAATATTTTTAAAATTTCCTATTGTGATTTTTTTGACCCATGGGTTATTTACAAATGTGTTAATTTCCAAATTATTTCAAATTTCCAAATAGTTTAGATTTTCTGTTTTTCTGTGTGTTGATTTCTAATCCAATTCTGTTTTGAGCAAAGATCATCCTTTGAATGATTTTAATGTTTTTAAATATATTCAGGCTTTTTAATAGTCTAATGTGGAAGTCAGCAACTTTTTCTTAAAGGGTAAGATATTCATGAACATTTTAGACTTGAAGCCATAGAATTTCTGTTACTACTTGGCTTAGTCCATGTTGCTACAAAAGATTACCCTGGGACTGGATAATTTATAAGGAAAAGAGGTTTATTTGGTTCATGGTTCTGCAGACTTTACAGGAAGCATGGTGCCAGCATACGCTTCCAGTAAGGCTTCAAGAAGATTCCACTTATGGCAGAAGGTGAAGGGAAGCTGGCATGTCACATGGCAAGAGGGAGCAAGAAAGAAAGGAGGGGGGGTGTCATGCTCATTTTAACAATCCGTTCTCATGAGAACTAATAGAACAAGAACTTAACTCATTACCACGAGGACAGCACCAAGATATTCATGAAGGATCCACCTCCATTACCAGAATAGCTCCCATTGGACCGCACCTCCAACATTGGGGATCAAATTTTAACAGTAAATTTGGAGGGGACATATATCCAAACTATATCACTGCTCAACTCTGCTGTTACAGGATGAAAGGGACCATTGACAATAGGTCCACAAATAGGTACACAAATGAATGTGGACATGTTTCAATAAACATTTATTTATGAAAATAGGCAGCTGAATAAGCACATGAAAAGATGCTCGACGTTATTAGTCATTAGGAAAATGCAAATCAAAACCACAATAAGATACTACCTCATACTCACTAGAATGGCTAGACTCAAAAACAGAGAGAATAACAAGTATTAATGACAATGTGGAGAAATTGGAATGCTCTTAGAATTCTTAGAACTTAGAATTACCATATGACTCAGCAATTCCACTCCTAGTTATATACCCAAACAACTTGATAACAGGGACTCAAACAGATACTGGTACACCAGGGCTCATTGCTACATTTTTCACAATAACCACAAGGTAGAAACAACTCAAGTATCTGTCAATAGATGGATAAACAAAATATATATACATATAATGGAATATTTTTCAGCCATAACATGTAATGAAGTTTTAACATATGCTACAATATGGATGAACATTGAAAACATTATGCTAAGTGAAATAAGACAGAAATAAAAGGATAAATATTATATAGTTTCACTTATATGAAATATCTAGAATAGACAAACTCATAGAGACAGAAAGTAGAGGGGCTGGAGAGAGTCTGGAATGGATTGTTTAATGGATAGAGTTTACATTGGGAGTGACGAAAAAGTTTTGGGTATAGATAGTGGTAATGATTGTACAACGTTTTGAATATAATTAATGTCACTCAGTTGAACACTTAAAAATGGTTTAAAAAAAACTAGGCAGCTGGCCCCTGGGCTGTAATTTACTAACCCATAGCCTAGAATATCACCTATTTTGGATGATATTCCATGTGTGCTTAAGAAGAGTGTATATTCTGCTGTTATTGGATGAAGTATTCTACAAATGTCAGGTAAAGTTGATTATTTCTCTCTCTCTCTCTTTTTTTTTTTTTTTTTTTTTGTGACAGGGTCTTGCTCTATTGCCCAGGTTGAGTGTGGTGGTGCAACAACAGCTTACTGCAACCTCCACTTCCTGGGCTCAAGCCATCCTCCCACCTCAGCTTCCTGAGTAGCTGGGACTACAGGTGCATGCCACTACACCCAGCTAGTTTTTCTTTTTCTTTTTTTTTTTTTGTAGACATAGGGGGTCTCACTATATTGCTTAGGCTGGTCTTGAACTCCTGGGCTCAAGCAATCCTCCAGCCTTGGCCTCCCAAAGTGCTGGGATCACAGGCATGAGCCTCCATGCCCAGCCTTAACAGTGTGTTTTCTCCAGAAATTTATTACACACAATCTTTGGCCTAAAGAGAGCAACAAAATTCCTTGGGATTGTTTGTGTCACAACAAAGGATCACTCCTTGTCTTAGAGTTGCTCAAATGGTAGAATTAGAACAGTGTGCACATATCCTAAAGCTATCCTCATTCTCAGGGGATGATATTTCTCTAGCAAGCAAGACTTTGCCCAGGAACAAGCCTAGGATGGCCATCCCAGGCTATCACAGGAGCCAGTGGCCTCCTAAGACATGCTGTTGAGCACATGGCCTTCATGTCCCTCTGTGCCTGAATCTCAACTAGATCTACGGAATCCCAATGTGCCAATATTATTCATTCATTAAATAGTCCATTAAATATAAGTCACCACCTACTGTGTGCCTGGCAGTGTCTGGCAATGGAGATTCAGCAGTAAACAAAATAAACGAGACTTTTAAAATACAAATGTCCTTTTAATACCATGCTGTGTTTTGAAAGCTTTTATTTTGTATTGGGCTTTTTGATGCTAAGGCAATATGATCTTGGTAGGTAGGGCAGAACCTTTATTTCCCTGCAGGGTACACAGTGAAATGATACACCATTTCTTTCCTAGGAAATGAGATATGTGGAGATCATCAGTTAGTTTGTCATTAGATATGGTAGAACCATATTGGATAACCAGTGTTCTCTTAACTAAGGTCCTGACTAGCTATTCACCCACTCCCTCCCCCCACTTCTCTCTCCATCAACCCCCACACTTTCACATTAGGTCAAAAATTCTTTGGGCGATGACAACTTCTATAAGTACAAGGAAAGTAGGGTTAAGAGAGAAATCTGCCTCTGATCAATACAGCTGCAGCATCATCATAAATAATTTAACCACTTACTCTGTTTTTAGTTTCTTTGATCTGCTTCTCTCATCTTGCCTGGTTGTGTTACTGCCACAAAAGTTTGCTCTTTGAGAGGATGAAGAACCTTCTAGTCATACCTCAGTCATCATCCTGGGGCAAAGGTCCACTTTGTATTACTCCTCCTGCCTCATGCCTCATAGCTAAGCATCAATGTTTTTTTTACCATTCTGAAGGTTCCTGGGTGTTGCTTTGAAATGTTCTAAACCAGAAATAATGAAGTTTCTTATTAGGCTGACCCTAAGAGCTATCATCCTGTTGTTCTTTATTTATTTTAGAAGATTGCTTGTTATGTGGGTGTAGAGGGAGGCAAGCTAGCGAGAGGAAGAGGGATAATTTATAGGATCTCAGATTCAGTTCAAGTATTCCTTTTAGGGGCAGTGAGTAAGGAGATAGGGTATATTAGGAGGTAGTAATTAGTATAGGGTTGGCTACTGTCTGATGGACAAACATGGAGTTCATTGGCTCCAGCAAAATGATAAATCATATCTATTTTTCTATTTTGCCACTCACACATATTTAAAAAATCTTGTTGTGCCAGGGTTCCTCAATAAAAGGCACAGCTCTTATCTCCATTAAATTGAAATTTAAAATGTTAATAACACCAATATATGCTACCGACTTATTGATTAAACTGAGTATTTGGTAGAGCTTGAGCACTGTTGTTCTAGCTCTACCAAAAAGAGGAAAATATCTGGGAAGAAATTCACAGAATAGAAAAAAAGTGCTAAGAAAGGATTCTATACACATCACACCATAAAAATAACATTGACTTTGAGAAGCAAGAAGGACAAATTCTTGGCAGAGAGGCTGGCATCTTTTCATCTGTCCCTAAATTACACACTGATCAGCCAATGCAAGGTGGGGAGCTATGATTTTTTTTTTTTTTTTTTTTTTTTTTTTTTTTTTTGAGATGGAGTCTCACTGTGTCACCTGGGCTGGAGTGCAGTGGCGCGAACTCGGCTCACTGCAACCTCTGCCTCCCAGGTTCAAGCGATTCTCCTGCCTCAGCCTCCTGAGTAGCTGGGATCACAGGTGCATGCCACCACGCCTGGCTAATTTTTGTATTTTTAGTAGAGATGGGGTTTCACCATGTTGGTCAGGCTGGTCTCGAACTCCCGACCTCGTGATCTGCCCACCTCAGCCTCCCAAAGTGCTGGGATTACAAGCGTGAGCCACCGCGCCCGGTCATTTGTTTGTTTTTAAATCACTTTTTTTCTGAGTAAAATCAAGGGCACAAATGGGAAAGTATGTTGAGAATTGTAGTTATTAACTGATTTTCTGCCTAAAAAAAATAACTACCATATTCTCCTCCTAGAGAACTATCTTTTTCCAAGTCTTGCTGTTCTTGATGCTTCCCTTCTCACAGACTCTGCTTTACTTCATTAATTTCTTTTCTGAATCCGTATTTGAAATGGAGGCTTCTGTGTCTTTTGTAATTTTAAGTGAATATACCCTATTTTAAGGACTCAAACCACTTTTGTGGCTCCTTTCTCCAATGCCCACAACATTTAAGCACATCTCTGACTGGTGCTCTGCAGCTCCTAGGTGTTCTGAAGTTCCTCCCACAGCTCTGTTGGCTGTGCACTCTGGCGAACAAAGATGAAGAGCTTAATAGTTTGAATGGCTTGTCCAGGGTCAGAAGGTAATCAGAATTAATAGCAGACTGAATATAACCCACAACAGCCCAGCCACAGCCTGAGGCTCTTTTTCTGAATTTATACCTCTTCTTTTACTGTGACATGCATGGTTTTGAACGCTATCAGGGGAAACATTTTTATTATATTTTCCATTGCAGAAGAATCTTCCACTATGATTTTCTTCTCAACACATTTCTGGAATGCAGTAGCAATATTTATAAATATTCCCTTAGAGAAACGATATGGATACATTAATATAAGTGAGAAGCATATTTTCTGCAAATATATCTATTTCAGCATTTCACCAGCTTGCTAGGGGAGAACTTTGTGTTTCACGAGGCATTTGTTTATTCTCGAAAAGGAAAATTGTTGACATTTTCCTTCCAATATGCTTATCTTTAAAGATTTATAATATAAAATATTCTCTGTGTGATACGTATTTATTTGAACTATTTGAATTTCCTATAATTCCAAAAGGAATTTTACCTTTCTTTTTCAGTATTCTATTAAGACAAATTTGGTTTACCCTTATGAAAAGAAACACTTTTTATTTAACTGTAAAAGTACTCATTGAGTAAGAGTAACAAGCTTTAAATAATTTGTTACATATTATCACATTTTTTGGTTAATAATGAAACAAAAATGACTATCAAATATCAAGTGTTAATATCTAACATATTTGAGTCCAAAAAGTGTTTATTCAATGAATAAATGAACAAATGAATAAATATACTTACTTTACAATGGGAGAAACTGAGGTCAAAAGAAAAGTGTTAGCCACAATCTAGTATACTATAATCCAACTAAAAACTATCTAACTATCTAATTCAAGTATTGTTTTCCCTTGTTTTATTTAGAAGACAAATGAAAGCTTTAGTACTGAACATTTTGAAAGAGAAACCCGAGAATAATGCCTTGTGGGGAGAAAAGCTTCAGATTAAAATTTCAGAATAAAAATAAGGGGAAAAATAATTTTACCCAAACACCACTTTGCCTTTCCTTTACTCGTAAATTCAAGAGTCTCAAATAACCATTTAAATAATATGAAGTTAAAGAATTTTCTTAATTATAAATAAATTGTGCTTAAGGGAAACCTGGAATCTTTAGTAAGTTTCTAATTTTTAAAATTATGTGTACCACCTTATTTATATTTTCTAAATGACTATTCCAAGTGGGAAATAAATACAGTAATACAGTTGTGTCTTCACCTGCCAACCAACACCACAGTTATAGTCCCATGAACTGTATTTTATGGTATATGGGTTCAATATTCACTTTCCCTCCTTCTTTGTAACAGAACTTTGAGAAATGTGCCCAACTTAAAAAAAAAGGAAAACTCATTTTGCAGCTTTCTCTGCAGAAAGGGTTGACCAATGAGGTATCAATGGGAGTTTTTATGTCCAGCTTCTGGGAGAGCCCTTTTGCCCGCTCTTTCCTTTCCTGCTAACTGAAATACAGTTCTGATACGTGGCATCTGACCACCATCTTGGACTACTGAGGAGAACCTGAGGATAGAAGTCATTCACTAAAATGGCTGGAGAGGAAAGAGGGAAGAGCCTGAATCTAAGGATGGTGGAGCTTCCATTCCAACTGTTGACCACCTACCTTCTATCTTCATTTACTCCAGAGACAATTAAACTATAACTTGATTAATTGATTAAACCATGTTATTTGAGCTTTCTCTTACATACAACCAAGCCTAGTCACAACTAATATAGCCATGTTATAGCTGTGAGACTTTTAGCAACTCATTTCTCTATACCTCAGTTTACTCATCTGTAAAAATGGACCCAATAGCAGTATTGACTCAGAGAGCTGTTATAAGGATTAAATGAGTTAATATATGTAAACAGCTTAGAATTGTAGCCAACACAGACTAAAGGCTCAATGAATCCTCTATTGTTATTATTCACTTGTACCACCTATAATATAATACCTGCAGAATAAATGAGAAAAGGAGTATGAAGAGGAGAAATCACATTTGTTTCCCACCGCCTTCTTCAGAGATGAAAGACCTGGGTAAAGAGCATAACAGAACACATAACACATCATACTTCTCAATTAAAAGCACTTTGCAGATTACACGTCATTCTGTAAAGATACTCGAGTTGTTCTAATCCTTACCAGAGCTCTGAGATGAGGGTGAAAGTTGAATCTTGCTTGAGTCAACAGGTCATTTGCTTGCTGGCTCAAGAGCTGGAGCCCCAAGTTCACTGTTCCGATAAAGGCCAAGTTGGCTTGGTTCTAGTTCATGACCCTAGGCACTACAGTATACTTAGCTTTGGTTAATTGTCCTCTGAATAGGATTTTAAATTTAAATCGTGTGGGAGAAGACATGAGGAGGTCTGAGCCATGCTCCTGAGAAGCTCCAGGCATCTTCCTTCTCCTGCTGTGACTGGCTCCACCTGCCAGCAGGTGTGTGGGGGTTGTAACTAAGCCTTTTTGTTTTTTAAAGGGAAATTTCCTGAATTTTTTCAAGGAATCTATTTTTTCCTCCAGCTAATTTATTTAAAAGCCTTCTGAGCCTTTGGGTCTTAACTTTAGGATGACTCCCCAGTGAGATCTGTTCACATCTTAATATAATAATGATAACAGCTAATATTTTTTAAGCTCTCATTATAGGCGAGGCACCATTTTAAGTGCTTACTCATATCATCCTACTTAATCCTCACAAAACTCCGCAAGGTACTGTTGTATTTGCCTTTTAGAGATAATCACCCTGAGGCACAAACAGTGGAGTGACCTACTTACTCAAAGTCACTAGGAGGGGTGGTGGCAGAGCCAGGTGAGACCCCATGGTCCTAGCCACCACCCACTACTCTTGTCTCATATTTAAAAACTCTCCACTATCTGCCTTTACTTTTCAAGCCTCAACCACTCGGAAGGGCCTGGGTGTGTTTCTTTGCTCAGGTGCCTTTGATTGTGGTCATATTTGAATCTTGTTATTCTACATGCCAGTCTTCCATTACTCACAAAAGATAATAAAATCCCTTAGGTGATGTCTTCCACTGCATCAGCTACCCAGGTTGTTCTGTAACCTCGAACTCCTGGGCTCAAGCACCCCTCCTGCCTCAGCCTTCTCAGTCGTGGGGTATCCTTTTTCTTCCCCAAGCATTGTAAACTTATCCCCTAGACTCCACTTTTTAAATCTTCGTCTGGACACTAGGGCCTTTTCATTGTGTTAGGGAGACTCAGAAAAGGAAAATGTTATAAAAGACCAGTTTTCCCTGATGGCTAAACAATTAGTGGCGTAATTTACCAAAGAATTGTAGCCTGTGAGACACAAGGTGCTGAATACAGCCAAGCAAATACTTTCTCTACTCTTCTTAGCTTAGGAAAGTGGATATGAAAGGAAGGATGTTAACTGTCTCAGGATATGTCATGGGCGTTTGCCTTTGACAGAAGGACCTCCTAGGATGAGGGGAGGTGGTGCTGACAGTAAGCAGAAGGAGAAGAGGACCCAACAGCTGGCTGCTCTTCATCCCTCAGAGAATGGCATGGAAAGAGAGCAAATAATTTCAAAATACATGGAAAAACATTTAGATAGCACAGGCAATTTATTTGGAACCTCCATATCAGGAAATTGCTTCTCTAATGCAGTGACTTACTACTGAAAAGAAAATAGTCTCTCATGTTTGCAAAATGGGCTTTGTACAGTGCCTCACACTGAGACCTAGAGATCTAATGAGAATGTGGATTATTAAATTTCTCACAGGGAGGAAAGGGGCCCAGGAAGTGTCTCCCAGATCTGGTTCACAGCCTAAGGAAAAAAATGCTTATGCCTTACTATCAAAGGGTAGAAGAAAATAGCATTAATCTCCATTGTCCTGATTAATCACTCCTAAAGGTATAAACAGAAAATTCAGGTCGGTTACCACCCTCCTAGGAGTGCCAGCATATTTTACAGTCCACAAAATCCGGCGCAAATCTCCCTTCCCTATTCATACCTCAGAGACAGAAGAGTAAGACAAGTTATTTGAACTATGATTTTGCTATTCGTATATATCAAAGCGCTTTCATGTTCTCACAAAACTTGAGTTCCCGAAAGTAAGACTGATGCCCTGCCAGGAAAATTGGCTTTAAAGTAGTCCCACTACTGCTATTGAGTAAACCTTTCAGAAGAGCCCTCAAGGCTTAAGAAATCAGACACAGCAGAGCCCCTACAGAACTAAAACACATTTCCCCCTAACCAGGATTCACCTGCACTTCAGGCTGGGACTTTTTTCCTAGGGCTCAATACTCACCTCCTGCCTGGTGAGGTATCTTTCCTCCCAAGCTCCCTCAACACCTTTTACACATCTGTCGTGATACATAACTTCTTGTACTGAAATTGTCTATTGATAAATTTGTCTCTCCCCAATTACACCACACTGTCCTTGAGCAGGAAACAGAATCTTTTTCAGTTTTATTAGGTTGGTGCAAAAGTAATTGCAGTTTTGCACTGCAATTACTTTTGCACCAACTTAATAGCTTCCCAGTGCTTACAATACATAGTAGGTGCTAGTTAATATTTGTTGAATTTAATGGAATTGAATTCATCTGGCCAGTTTTCCTGCCCAGCCTGGAATGGCACTGGAACAAGTACCATACAAGGCTCCACACCCAGCTATGCTGCCATTCTGGTGACCTTTACTAAGCCCTTCCCTATGGCAGATATCATTACTATATAACCCAGGAACCATAAAAGTTGCCACCTGGATCAGTAGAAACAATAAAAACATATATCCCTGTCTATAAAGTGCCCTAAGCTCTTCAGAGGAGAGAACGATGGGTTTGGTTCAAGGTTTCTATAAAGAAGATGGTATATTAGCCAGCACAGTAGAATCCCACAAATAGGACAGGACTTTACTACATGGTGTATACTTTTTTTTAAAAAATAAGCTTTTTAATTTAGAAAAGTTTTAGATTTACAGAAAAATTGCAAATATAGTACAGAGTTCCCAACTATTCTGCACCAGTTTCCCCTTTCATTGACATCTTACATTAGCATGGTAAATTTGCCACAATTAATGAGCCAATACTGATGCATTATTATTAACTATATTCAGATTTCCTTAGGTTTTACCTGGTGTCCTTTTTCTTTCCAGGATCCCATCCAGGATACTACGTTACAAATAATTCTCATATCTCTTCTTGGCGGTGACACTTTCTCAGACTTTCCTTGTTCTTGATGACTGTGACAGTTTTAAGGAGTACTGGTCAGGTATTTTGTAGGATGCCTCTCTTTTTTCTTTTTTGAGATGGAGTTTTGCTCTTGTTGCCCAGGCTGGAGTGCAATGGCGCGATCTCGGCTCACTGCAACCTCCGCCTCCCAGGATCAAGCGATTATCCTGCCTCAGCATCCTGAGTAGCTGGGATTACAGGCATGTGCCACCACGCCTGGTTAATTTTTTTGTATTTTTAGTAGAGATGGGGTTTCTTCATGTTGGTCAGTCTGGTCTCGAACCCCCGACCTCAGGTGATCTGCCTGCCTCGGCCTCCCAAAGTGCTGGGATTACAGGCATGAGCCATCGTGCCCGGCCAAGAACATGATTTTTAAAGTTGACATATACCAGCTAGGAATTAGAAAGAACTTCTTAGTATCTAAAAAAAAAACAAAAACAAAAGACTGACCAATATCTACATTTTTGGTGGGTAAAAAGCACCGAACAACAATTTACTAGACAGTGTTCATATCAGAAGATGTTTTCTTCCATAACTTATTTTGACATGGTTTAGTTCCTCATTGCTATCACTTTATTATATAAACTGACCATTAAAATACATTAAATCTTGAAAAGATGGACCTTGATTTTATATCTGGTCTGAGTGATAAGAAATGGATTTATATGCTCTCTGGCATTTTGTGAAACTGGCCACAAATCAGAGGACTACAAACAATTATTTTGAAATGACTTATAAATATTATATACATTATCATTTTTAAGAGGAAGTAATTTTCCAGCAGAAATGGCCAACAAGATTACCTGATTTCTCCAATAAGCATGAATTGCATACCTATCATGTACTGTGTTTACCTCCGAGAAATTAAAAAATGAGTAAATCAAAGATACTGACACCACGAGCTCAGAGACTGCTTGGGAAAATAGAGAATAAACAGAATTATGGTACAATGTGGTAAGTACCATAATAAAGGCACATAGTCAGAACTAGGAAGCAAGAGGAAGGAAGGCTTTATAATAGGCTGGTCGCTCCCTCTGCCTAGATCTGCTGGGGCAGGTGAAGCTTGACTTTTAAATTGAGAGTTGAACGATAAATAAGAGTTCAAAAGGGCAGGTAAAGAGAATTAATTCTAGGCTAAGAACCACCTGTGCAAAGGCACTAGGCTACCTTTGGGAGAAGGGTCAGCTCTGGGTTAAGCCCAGTGCCTTCAGGTGTTAGATACTTTACTATCATTGGGTTGGAGAGAGGCAGTTACCAAAGATGAGGCTGGAAAAGTAGGTAGGGAGTAGATCTCCAAGGCCTTTTAAAGCATGCCACGGAGGTAGACATTACCCTGTAGACCAACACTTCTTAAATTTTAATGCTCGTATGACTCATTTGGGGACCTTGTTAAAATATGGATGCTAGCTGGGCACAGTGGCTTGCACCTGTAGTCCCGGCTACTCAGGAGACTGAGGCAGGAGGAGTGCTTGAGCCCAGGAGTTCAAGGCTCTATTACACTATGATCATGCCTGTGAATAGCCACTGCACTCCAGCCTGGGCAGCATAGATAGGTCTCAGGTGGGGCCTGAGCGTCAGCTTTTCTAAAATGCCCCAGATGATGTGCTGCTACAATAAAGTTGGTCTACAGACCATGTGTTAAGTAGCAAATATTTACAAATTACAAATTCTACTACCTGGAATGAATTCTATATACTAAGACATACCTTCAGCCCTTGAGAGGAACTGGGACACGATTCAACTAGAGCTTCCAGGATGGTGAATTCTGCCTATAAGTTGCCTCCTGGGTTTACTGCGGGTGCCCTACAAATGCAATAATTTTTTTCTACACGTTCTATGATGTGAAGACAGTGGGGAAGCAATGTAGCACAAATAATCCAGTCAGTACTATAAGAATCACAATTTGGTTTTTTCGGCTGCGGGGAGAGGAGTGCTAACAGTCCCAGTTACCCAAAGCAGCTGATATTCATTGTCAGCATGGCCCAGAGCCTTTTTCCCCCAGTAGTAATCATTTGGAGATTGAAATCTTGGCTCCAGTTCACCTCTGCAGTGGGACTTAATTCATGCCAGACTGTGGTGGTTTCTGCAGCAGTCCAACTCTGACAAGGCTCAAAGTCCAAAGATTCTGTCATGCGCTGGCAACAAAGGAGGAGTAGAATTAAAACATAAAACTCTTGTTCTATGACCTTTCAGTTATTATTGCTTAATTATTTTTATGAGATTATAAGTCATTTTGCCAAGTCACTCCTTAGCCCTTTTTCAAACTGTGACAATGATTACTAATTTGGTCACTTTTCCTAACAACCTATAATAGATATTTGGAATAGGAAAATGTGAGACTGTATCAAATGAAAGAAATGTGAATTTCTGTGGAGTCAGTTGGCCTTTAGGTTAACGTTGTATATAAGTATGTGTGTAGGAACATAGTCACACATATGAGATTGTACCTGCAGGTCAATTTCTAGAAAAGAAAGTGCTCACAGGTGTTGTGTCTGGAGAGAAGTGGGGAATGGGAGAAGGGTCAGCTCTGTGAGATCTTTTGGGCAATAGTACTTCTTCTATTCTGTTTTAAATTTTTTTCTAATATTATGGCTTAACTTAAAAAATACAAAAGAAAGAACTGTCTCAATGACTGAAAAGTATGATAATACTTGCAGGTTTGGGTAATATAATACCTTTCCTCTGGGTCATCTAGTATTGAAACTCTTTTTGTACTGTGTTTAAGGAGAAAAGATTAATGCCTTTAGGTTTCCTGAAGTTTAAGCCCAGTTTAAGCTAAATTACCTAAAGTTTGTTAGTAAGGAAACCAATTATTGAAATAAAAAAATTCCCCGTAAGAATTTTTTTCAGTTGTTTTCTCAGTTGATGATTTTTGCCCCCTCTTCAGACAATAGTGAAACATAAAATGAGATGCAGCATTACAAAATGAAAAGAACTGGAGGGAAAAACATTTGCTTTTGATGCAGTCAAGCATCTTCATTGATGCCCCTCTGTCCACCTTCTCTCTCCCCCAACTATAATATCATAGAATGCTGAAGGAAAGCACATTCCAGATACATGTTGTGTAGACTAGCAACATTTAATGGATAACTTCCATTATGCTATTACAAATTTACAAGCATAGAAGCATTATCTTCCACAAATACTATGAGTATTAAACACTCAACAGTCATAACCCAGTTTGCAATCTCCTATGACTTACATAAAATTTCATCTCAATAAATTGCAGTGAAAATAGATGGCACACGGGAGGTAGGACTAAATTGCAGCTCCGACTCAGAGCAGCATGCAGAGGCTTTCATCATGAATTTTGCTCCAGAACGACTGCAAGAACAAACCAGAAATCCAGAGAGGACCCACAGAACATCTGAAGAAAGTGGACTGCTCCTGCAGGACCCAGGAGACACCCAAATACTGTGCTGGCATCTATGGCTGAGAGACTTATAGACGGTTCACATCACAGGACTCTGTGAAGACAACCTGAAGTACCAGCCTGGAGCCGGGTAGACTTGCTGCATGGCTAGACTCAGAAGGGAGATAACAATCACTGCAGCTCAGCTCACAGGAAGCTGCATCCATAGGAAAAGGGGAAGAGTACTACATCAAGGGAACACCCCATGGGACAAAAGAATCTGAACAGCCTTCAGTTCTAGACTTTCCCTCTGACAGAGCCTATCAAAATTAGAAGGAACTCGAAAACCAATTCTGGTAATATGGCAAAACAAGGCTTTTTAATATCCCCCCAAAATCACACTAGCTCATCAGCAATGGCTCCAACCCAAAAATTTACCTGAAAAGGAATTCAGGAGCTTAGTTATTAAGCTAATCAGGGAGTCATCAGAGAAAGGCAAAGCCCAATGCAAGGAAATCCAAAAAACGATGCAAGAAGTGAAGGAAGAAATGTTCAAGGAAATACTTAGCATAAAGAAAAATGTAATAAAAACTTTAGGAAACACTGGACACACATAAAAATGCAAAATGCTCTAAAAAGTCTCAGCAATAGAATTGAACAAGTAGAAGAAAGAAATTCGGAATTTGAAGACAAGATCTTAGAATTAACCCAATCCAACAAAGACAAAGAAGAAAAGAATAAGAAAATATGAACAAGGCTCCCAAGAAGTCTGGGATTATGTTAAATGACTAAACCTAAGAATAATTGGTGTTCCTGACAAAGAAGAGAAATCTAAAAGTTGGGAAAACATATTTGGGGGAATAATTGAGGAAAACTTCCCAGCCTTGCTAGAGACCTAGACATCCAAATACAAGCAGCACAAAGAAGACCTGGGAAATTCATTGCAAAAGATCATTGCCTAGGCATATTGTCATCAAGTTATTTAAAGTTAAGATGAAGGAAAGAATCTTAAGAGCTGTGAGACAAAAGTACCAGGTAACCTACAAAGGAAAACCTATCAGATTAATAACAGATTTCTCAGCAGAAACCCTGCAAGCTAGAAGGGATTGGGGCCCTATCTTCAGCCTCCTCGAACAAAACAATTATCAGCCAAGAATTTTGTATCCAGCGAAACTAAACTAAACATCATATATGATGGAAAGATACAGTCTTTTTCAGACAAACAAATGCTGAGAGAATTTGCCACTACCAAGCCACCACTAAAAGAACTGCAAAAAGGAGCTCTAAATCTTGAAACAAATCCTGGAAACACATCAAAACAGAACCTCTTTAAAGCATAAGTCACACAGGACCTATAAAACAAAAATACAATTTAAAAAGCAAAAACAAATAACAAAAAACACAAAGGTACACAGGCAACAAAGAGCAGGATGAATTCAATGGTACCTCACATCCAAAGTTGTTTGAAAAGACTTAAAAGCAGTGCTTCCTGAAACTCATTTTTCTGCTTATATACTATAATCCTCTCATTTAGAAATTACTTTTTAAGGTTTCATCTATAAGGAAAGTAGAGATAAAATATAAACGTTTGGCTGGTCATGGTAGCTCATGTCTGTAATCCAAGCACTTTGGGAAGATGAGGTGGGTGAATCACTTGAGCCCGGGAGTTTGAGACCAGCCTGGGCAACATGGCAAAACCCTGTCTCTACAAAAAATACAAAAAATTAGCCAGTGTTGTGGCATGTGCCTGTGGTCCCAGCTCAAGAAGCTGAGGCGAGAAGATCGCTTGAACCTCAGAGGTCAAAGTTGAAGTGAGATGAGATTGCACCACTGCACTCCAGCCTGGGCAACAGAGCAAGACCCTGTCTCAATCAATCAATAAACGTTTTCAATATAACTAACATTGAACCAACCCCACTTCGTAATTGTTTTCAATAAAAACATCTTCCTTCTCCAGTATTGAACATAGTAGTCTAGTTAGCTAGGCCTGAAGCAGACAGTCAAGAGCTGCTGGTCTTTACTTTTTTTTTTTTTTTTTTAATCTTCAGGCTTCCTATTACTGATGAACCTCCTAGGAAAAGAATACTTTTGACAGAAACTTAACTGCCTCCTAAAGACACTGCTTCAAACCACTATTTAAGATGCATAATACACATAGTACAATAATTACCAGCCTGAAGTCACTTTAAGATCATGGACTCTCCATGTTAGAAACGGCTTTATGAATTCTTTAATATAGGGATTCCTAAACTTAGCTTCTTATCACTATTACCTGTAGAACTTAAAAAAAAATTTCTATCTCCACCATAGCCTTCTGAATAAAAAGCTTCACAGGTGAGGCTTTGTAATCTGTATGTTCTATAAATTTACTAGGTGATTCTAATGAAACTAACCTTTCATTGTGCTGATAGATGTTTAGAAATAATCAGTTCAAAATTCTAGCTGTTACATAAACTTACATGCCTTCAGTGGCCAGCAACTTAACAGAAGTGTGAGAGGCAGCCCTGTGTAAAACCCAAGAAAGTGGTAAAACTGAGAATGATGAGAGCCTGGATTCTAACACAATCAAATTAATATTTTCAAAACTTTGCAGTTATCAGAGTTTTGAAACAGAGACAATAGTATAATGGTTGCCCATTCATGCAGATCACAGATAGAACTATTAACAATATTTTGCCATACTTGTTACATCAATCTCTTTTTTCTTCTCTCTCATTCTGTAGTCATTTAAAAAGACATCTTCACTGGATATAGAATTCTCAGCTAACAGTTTATTTCTTTTAGTACTTTAAAGATACTCCACCACTGTTTTGTCACTTGCATTGTTTCTGGTTGAGAAATCTGTCATACTTTGTTCTATACATAAGGTATTTTTCCTCTGGCTGTTTTTAAAATTTTCTCTTTATTACTGGCTTTGTGCAATTTGTTTCTTGTGCTTGGAGTCTGCAGGATTCTTGGATCTGTGGACTTACACTTTTTAATAAAATTTGGGAATATTTTAGCCATTTCGAATATTCTTTTGAAACTCCAATTACATGTACACTAGGCTGCTGGAAGTTGTTCTGTAGCTCACTGATGTTTTCACTTTTTAAAAAATATTTTTTCTCTCCATTTCATTTTACATAGTTTCTATTGTTATGCATTCAGTTCCTCTAACCCTTTCTTCTGCAATATCTAATATCCTGAAAATACCATCAGTGTATTTAAAAAATCTCAGACACAATAGTTTTCACATCTAGAAGTCTGATTTGGGTCTTTTTCATATTTTCCATGTCTCCACTTAACATGTTCAATCTTTCTTCCAGCTTTTAAAACATATGGAATATAGAAAAATGACTATGTTTATGTCCTTGTCTTCTAGTACTAACATCTGTGTCATTTCTGGGTCAGTTTCTATTGATTGATTTCCCTCCTCATTTGGGGTCATATTTTTCTACTTTGTATGTCTGATAATTTTTGACTGAATGCCAGAAACTGTTTTACCTTGTTGAATACTGGATATTTTTGTATTCCTACAGCTATTCTTGAGCTTCGTTCTGGGATGCAGTTAAATTGCTTGAAAACAGCTTGGGTGTTTGGTGGCTTATTTTTGAGGCTTATTGGGTGGAACTAGAGTAGCATTTAGTCAATAGCTAATTATTACCACGACTGAGTCAAGATCATTTGGAGTGTTCTACTCAATTCTCTGAGTTTGGAAGTTTTCCAGTCAGTCTGGTTGGAACAGAAACTATTTCTGGACCTGGGTAAGCTGTAGGTAATGTTCCTTTTCTCTCTGGTCTTGGGTAGTCTTCTTCCCCCACACACTGAACTCTCAAAAAGGATACCTTGCAGATATCCATATATACTTTCTGTGCAGCTTTCTCCTAACACTTTGCCTTGTGAACGCTAGCCACTTTGGATTCCCAGAACCCTTAGCTTTACCTTCTCCATCTGGGGTTCTTAGCCCTGTATTATGGCCTAGAAAATCTCTAGGCAGTAAGCTAGGGCAATAATAGGGCTTACCTCATTTTTTCTCTGTCTCTCTGGGATCACTTTCCATTTCCTTATGTTCAATGTCTTGATAACCACTGGTTTATGTATTTAATCCAGGTTTTAACTTTTTTTTTTTTTTTTTTTTACAAGGGAGGAAAATCCAGTCCTGCCACTTCATCTTGGTTGGAAGTAGAAGTTCCACTACAGTCTTTGAAGTAAAGCTATGACATCATGCCAGTCCAAATTCTGAATGTTTCTAAAAATATGAGAAAATTTTCTTATATAATAGAAATGACTATAACAGCTAACAATTAAAAACAATTCTTTAATACCTAATAGCTAGGTCATATTTACATTTTCTTAATTATCTCAAAAGTGTTTCAAAAGTTGGTTCAAATTAGGACCCAAAGTCAACATGTTGTATTTGACTGCTGTGTCTCTTACATTTTTAGAACAGTCTACCTTTACTCCCCTCCATTTCTTTGTCATTAAGTCGTTGAAGAAACCAGACTTGTCTTTAGCATATCTGCCTTTAGGATATGGCTGACTGCTTCCTCATGGTGTCATTTTACTTGTTCCCATTTCACTTATTAGATCTAGACCAAACTTGTCAAACCCACAGCCTGCGAGCTGCATGCAGCCCAGGATGGCTTTGAATGTGGCTCAACACAAATTCATAAACTTGCTTAAAACACTGAGATTTTTTTTTCTAGGTCATCAGCTATCATTAGTATCAGTATATTTTATGTGTGGGCCAAGACAGTTCTTCCAATGTGGCCCTGGCAAGCCAAAGATTGGACATCCCTGATCTAGATGTTAGATCTATCAGACTGACTTGATTCAGTCTCAACTTTTTGATAAGGATATTTTATAGATGACCTTGTGTACCTCACATTGCATTATAGCACGAGGCATGCATGTCTTGAGTCACTTTTAGAGATGGCAGCATTGATCAGTGGATTCAGGTGGTGGCAGCTTGAGCCTTCCACTTTTAACTTCTCCATCAAACTTTCTCCTGATGGTTTCAGTATCCATTGATTGTTGGAGCCTAAAAATCTATTAGCATTTGTGAGATAGTTATTTTCTAACCCCATTATTGCTTCTCCATTTATGAACTGAGACTTTTTGAAAAAGGAAACTTCCCTTATCATTAGGATGATTTGTTTTCTCTGCAGATGCAGTTTCTTTAAAATGAGCAATATAATTTTTTTTTTTTAGAGAAATGAGTTGATGCTGTATAGTGTGTGTGTGTGTAAAACATTGCCCTGCTAAAACCAAAAGTGAGTCAATCCTGCAGTCTTCATGCTCTTTTCCTGATTTCCAGAATGAGCCTCACCTTCTCCAGCAGCAGCAGCAGTAGCAATGGAGAACTTGCTGTGGCTACCCATTCCGGCCTCATGCAACTCTAATGTTGCAAAGTTCTTTATAGTTCTTAAATATGAGTTCACTTATTAATTCCTTTATTCAACAAATACTATTAGTTGTGCATGCTAAACGTTTTGAGAAGTCCAGTTACTGATGAAGCCAAAGTGTGGCCATGGAAGGATGTACAATTAAGATTAACCTGTAATATTCACCTGCTCTCTCAAAAGCCACCTCAAATACACAATAAATAAGAAGTACAGTTATATGCAAATCACCTTCATGGCAAGCCCTCTAAGCTTCACTTTCTTACTGATGGCCACCCCTAAGCCCCTCCTAAACAGGAATTCTAAAGTTGCCACTGAATGTAAACCTTCTTCCAGAGAACAGACCTTTATATATTTGAATATGAAAAATATGGTCTATTTCTCCTTGCCCTCCTGGAAAGCCTGATCTTCTCTGACCTTTTTAATGTGTGTCACCTTGAACCTATTGTGGTACCCGGACAGTACAGAGGACAGTGGTATCATCACCCTCTTCATTTTAGCTACCCTACTTCTATTAATTTGGCAGGGATACTAAATATGAAAAATTCGAATGTGCATTTTACCTCTGCATTTCCCATTCCATCAGAGGCATTCATTTACCTTAAGAGGTTTAGAATATTACAGCAAGGACAAAGTGAGGAAATATGCAGCTTCTGAGTTTGCAGCAAAACAAGAATCATAGTCAGACTTTGTCACTTAAGAAAGGATTTTTTAAGTTTCTTAAACTCCAATTAAAATGAAAATCAGTAGTAGAGAGAACTCAGGAAATGGAGAAAAAGGAAGAGGGGAAATCCTCCTACTCCCACCCCTGGAAAGGGTGGGAAGGATGAAAGATGGGAAAAGGAGAGGATACGTGTGGAAGTAACAAGGTCTAGACAGGCATGAAGGAAACTAAGAACATAGAGGCTGGTGGCCTGCCAGTGCTGCCCTTAGATCTGGGCAAGAGGGTCTCCTGCACTTAAGAGGATGCCATTCTGGTGCTTCTGTCCATAAGGCAAGGAATCAGTGGGGCCCCTTTCTAGACTCTGCCCCACATACCAGAGATACTGGAATTCCCTATCTCAGTCCACTTACAGAACCTGCATGGGCTTCTTCCCTGGGTCATTTTTGATTAGGCTGCCAAAGTATGTGGACCCTAGGTCCAAGGTATGATGAAGGAGCAGTTTGGGGGAGCTGGAGGTAATATGGAGCTCAGACAAAGGGGTTAGGATTCCTTCACAAATGTAAGGGAGCTCTCAAAGCATGGAAGGGGTTCTGGGATGGGAGTACAAAGGCCAGCAGTGTGCTGGGAACTTTATAAGGCCAAGATTTCTAAATGGGAACCTGGCCTTCTAACTTCCGGTTCCTTTAAAGCACCCGAAAGGGTGATGTTGGTGGGGGCTGGAGGCTGGGCACATATTGTGAGTGAAGATTGCCTGAGTCGGGCTGGGTGGAGTAAAAAGTAGCCTGTGCTCAGATGGAGAGGGTGCAGGTGGACAGAGAAGACTAAGCAGGAGAGAAGGGACCACACCACTGCTCCCTCTATAAGAAGAGAAAGCATATGTTTATCTTGTGGATATGCCCAGTGACTGTAGGGAGCCAGGGCTGGCAAGTCAACAAGCCAGGGAGAAATCTCTTCCCTTTGTCTACTCTGCTCCAGCCCAGCAGCAGCCACTGCCAAATCATGGCCTAGAGTGGAAAATGCAGTAAATTTTGAATTTGTGCTATTAACAGTTATTTGATATGATTTGCTATTTTTTCAATTGTCATTATGAAGATATATTTGCCAACCTAAAAATATAGAACATAAGAATTTGCTAGTTTTATTTGTAACTTAAAAATTAAAATTTAGACATGGTAATGTGGGGTGGCCTTGTGACCTGCTTCTCCAGGCATAGCCTAGAAAAGGCTGTGTGCGGTCCTAAAAGAATCAGACTTTTGGCTTATCTATCCAGAATGTCCAGGTAGCATTAAGGTGGGAAGGGAGGTAGCTATAGGAAGAGGAGACAGTGTTCGGGCATAAACAAGATCTAAGAGTTTCTGCATTTGCCAGATAGTAAATGTGCATGGGGAGGGGAAGTGGGGGAGAGCAGAGGATACTGAGATGGAGTCACTAAGATCCGTTGGATAGAAAGAGGCCTGGGACTGGAGTGAAGAGGCCATGGAATTGAAATCAGAGGCAAACAGTAACCCACCTCAAAAGGCCACACTAGCAGCAGACACCTCAGTAGGCACCAGTCCAGGGACCAGACCAGAGCAGCAGTGTGCAACAGAGACCCTCCCATGCCCCACAAAGACTCATACATACCCAGACAGCAAGGAGCAGGAAAAAAAGACACTGCTGAAATCGGAAGAGACTGTTAGCTAACACATTCAAATGGCCCTTTTCCTTAGCCTCCCCCCATCCCTTAATAGCCAAAGATATGGGTAAATAAAAATGAAATCCATTTGAGCAAACGTTTTCTTTGCATATCTGAGTATTTATTATGTTTTCGATCCTGCTACCACACACTAAAATCATATTAGTTTTTCGGGGGTAGGAGTAAAGATCACATTGTTGAATTATACAGAGCTTACTGTTAAGAATCCTATCTTTTTAAAATATAAATTTGCAAATAATCAACTGTTTCTACCCAAGCTGCTTTTTCTCTATCAGTGATTGGTTCTCAACTTTGAGTGTGCATTGAAACCACTTGGAGGGCTTGTTTAAAACACAAATGTCTAACCCTACCCCCAGAGTTTCTAATTCAGGAGGTCTAAGGTACCGCCAGAGAATCTGCACTTTCTAACGAGTACCCAGGTGATGCTAGTGTTTCCATCTGTAGACCACATTTGGAAAACTAGTGCTCTAAGTCCTGCTTTAGTGGAGAGACATTATTCTGTTTTCACTCTTAAAGGCATACAGTTGGCATTAATTCATACAGCACATATAAAGAATTAACCTCCCCCCAAACTTATTAGAACTTGATTTCCACACATTATCAATAACGGAATACCATTTTCACCCACCTAGAATGAAAAAACTTTAAGCTTGATAAAATCCAGTGTCACAAAGGATATGAGGAAACAGGCACTCTCATACCTTGTTGTTGAGTTTATGAATGGCTACACTGTTTCTGGATGGCAATTCTTGGCAGTAACTACCAATATTTTTAAAGCACAAATCCTTTAGTCCGGGAAATTCTTTCTAGGAACACCATAAAAGTAAATAAGTGAATAAATGAATGATATTCATAGCAACGTTTATGAGCTGTAAGTAACCTAAGTTTCTCTTAATATGATAAATATTAAAATGTATCGAGTCATAAAAGTGAAAACCATCTTCTGATTATTTCCACAAGTTAACCACTGAATAACTGTCTACAGTATGTTCTGTAGTAGAAAAAAGATACTCTGTAACAGAATCTCATTTGTGGGTGTTCTAGTGTGGTACTCAATTGATGAAACTTAAATGACAAGATGAAAATCCATCAACAGGCTAGCATACTACTTAGTTGCACTTTATCAAATCGATTTTAGTGATTGTTTTCCTTCAATCTTTAGAGATTTCATAAAGCTCTACCAAACTCCTTGACTTGCTCATGTAGGATTAAATGAGAGGGAAATTGGCTTTGAGCCTAAATTCATAATCTTTTACTTTTTCACAATTTCTCCAGTGAATTATATGTCTTTCATGATCCCACCCATACTTTAAGAAAACTTTTTGACTCACAAGTAGATGTAAACATACATGAGTGAGGTCCCATGTACCAATCACCAACTGCTTTAATGAGGACACCTTATATGCTGGTAGTGCATTACCAGTTGGTTCAGGGAATCCCACATACAATTTTAATGGCCACCCTTAATTTAGTTAGAGCCTCAAGATATTTAATGAAAAGTTAGAACAAACATGGAAAAACATGGAAAGAAGATGGTGGAGAATGATCACCTCAGTTAAAAAAATGTGGCATAAAAAGAATGTTATTTCTGGAGACAGAAAACATGCACTCTAGTTACAGTACTGCTACTAATTGTTAAAGATCTTGTGTGAGTTAATTCATATTTGGAGCTCAGATTTATAATTTGTAAATGAGTTTGAGGAATGAAGCCACAAAGGTCTTTTCTAATGCCACAATTATTACAAGTAGACAGTTTTACTATCAGAAACTCATTTTCTGATCATATTTAAAATCTTAGTGTCAAGATAAAAGTGTGCATTAGTACAACCTTCTTAAAAAGCAGTTTGGCAAAAACAAAAACAAAAACATCAAATTTAAATTGTGCACACTTTTTGCCCCAGTAATTCCTTATCTATAAATTTAAAGAAACATGCAAATGGGCAATTATACATTTTCAAGGATCTCACAGCAATATTTTTGTAGTCGTGAAAAATAAGGCACTGATTAAATATAATCAGTGCCTCATTTGCCATTAAAATGGTAAAAACTGCAATTACTTTGGCACTGACCTAATATGTTTATGCAACGTGATACTATGCAACTATTAAAGTATGGCTATTGAAAAGCATTCATAATACATTGTTGAATGAAAAAAAACCATGGAATATTTAGTACCTCAGATCTTTATGTATAGTATACATACATATATTTGTATAAGTATATATTGTATTGGGATGAGTAATACTTAAATGTTCAGATATTTAAAGAATATTCTCTATTTTTATCTCTCTATATACAGAGATTAAAGGTCTGAAAGATGTATGCAACAGTGGTGTTCACCTCCAGGAAGTATAGGCTGTGGGTATAGTATAGGCTGGGATGGGGAGAGAACTATCATTTTTCTTTAAATTATAAAACTAAATGTCCATTTAAAAAAAAGGTTCAAAGTGAAATAAGCTATATATTTTTTAAAATTGTAAATATCTGAATAATTAAGCACCAGTAATCTCAATAGCACTTACTTAAAAGTTCATTTTCTCACTAACTTGAGATGCTGCCTTTACTGTATTCTAAATGCCACTGAGTCTATTTCTGGAATTCCTCTTCTGTTCCATTGGACTTCCTATTTATGTGCCAATACAAAACTTTTCATTTATTCAACATTACGAATGCCTTCCAATATCCATACTTTAACAGTTGCATAGTATTGAGTTACATAAATGTATCATAATCAGTGTCTTATTTTTCACAATTACAAAAATGTGGCTGTGAGATCCTCGAAAATGTATCATTGCCTATTTGCATGTTTCTTTATGCTAAATCTATAGATAGAGAGTATCTGGGCCAAAAAGTGTGCACACTTTAAAAAATTCTGATAGCTTCTGCCATGGAGGATTTAGAGTATGTTTTAGTGTCAGATATGGGTGGTCCCCTCTAATTCTTTTCAGTTTCCATGGTTATTCTAGTATGTTCTCTCAAATAACAATATAATTTTTATTGGAATGGCATTGAATTTAT
The DNA here is from genome assembly GCF_029289425.2 of Pan paniscus. Classification (NCBI taxonomy): domain Eukaryota; kingdom Metazoa; phylum Chordata; class Mammalia; order Primates; family Hominidae; genus Pan; species Pan paniscus. Next base: position 110,455,938 of record NC_073253.2, read on the forward strand.
AAATGAACCTAAGTGGGGAAAGACAAGTTTTGATGTTGTCTTTCTATCTAAGAATATCATGTATCTTTTCATTTGGTGGAATCTACATTTTTGCCTCTCAAGAGTTTTTTTAGTTTTCCTCATACAGATTTTAGATGTGTCTTAAATTTACACATTAAGTTTTCTTTTTACTTTTGCTATCACAAAGGTGGTCTTCTCTTCAAGTATCTTCTAACTAGTTTAGGTTTGCATATACATATATATATATATATATATAGTCTTGTTACTCTTTTTAGTAAACATTTTTATTGAGCTATAATTATACATACAGAAAAGTGCACAAATCATATACAGCTTCATAAATATTCATAAGGTGAATGCACCTACGTAACCAGCACCTAGATCATGAAACAGAACATTACCAGCACCGCAGAGTCTCCCTTGTACCCTCTTTCAGTCCTACTGAGTTAAAGCCAGTTGAAAAATAATGTATACTATATGGTTCCACTCTTATAAAATTCAAAAACAGACAAAACTAATTGATGGTAATTTTGATAGCACTTACCTTTGGGAAGAGAGGTAGTGACTGAAAGAGGGTGCTGATTTCTGACACCATACATAGATGCTGTATGTTTTGAACTTCACCGAAATGGAATCAAAGTATGCACTTGTGTCTGGTGAAGCCTACTGATATTTGTATGTAAATTGTATTTAATAGCTACTTTACTAAGTTCTTTTATTGTTTAGTTTTTCAACAAGTTCCTTTGGGCTTTCTAGATACATATTCATATCTGCAAATAGTTTTACCTCTTCCTTTCCAATTCATGTCTTTATTTTGTCTAACTTCATTGGCTATAACTCTCAACACATTGTTAAGTAGCAGAGGAGTTAGTGGGCATGTCTTGTTCCTGACTTCAGCTGGAAAGTCTCTTTTGCTTTGAAATTTAAGATGCTGGCTTTTAGGTAGAGGTACAATGTTAACAGATTATTCATCAATTTCTACTTAGTATATTTAACATAAGTGAGTGCTCAATTCTATCATGTCTTTTCTGCAAAGATGAAGATATTTTTTAACTCTTAATATGAATATTAACAGATTATCTAGTATTGAACTACCCTTGCATTCTTACAATAAACCCAACTTAGTCATGATTACCTGTTGAAAGTGCTGTTGGATTGTTTGCTAATGTTATCATTAAAACTTTTTATTAATATTCATGAGATTGCTCTATATTTTCTTTTTGGTACAATCTTTGTCAGGTTTTTGAATCAATGCTATTACATTCATTTTATAAAATGAATTTAGGAGTTTTTCTTTGTTTTTTTTTTTTTTTTTTTTTTGGCACTTTGAGGTTCAAGATTCTTTTCCTAGTCTCTGCAATTGTTTAAGCAAGAATGGGATTATTTAATCTTAAAAGGTTTGGTAGAAATCCCCTTGAAACAATCTGGGCTTGATGCTTCTTTTGGTAAGGGGTACTTTTAACTATTTGTTTCTTCTACGGTAATTGGTTTGTTGTGACTTTATCTACCTAGAGTAAATTTTGGCAATTTGCATTTTTCTCAAAATAGTTTTTGAATTTATTGTGTAAAATTGCTCAAAATAGTCAATTTAAACACATTTCCTGTTTTACTATTTCCCCCTTGTCATTTAAATTTTTGTATTTGTGCTTCCTCCTTTTTTTCTTAAATAGGTTAGCTGGTAGTTTATCTGACTCAACTCCCCGCACTACCCATCACCAACTTGGATTTATTATTGCCTCTATTGTTCTGGTTTTCTACTAGTAATTCTTTTTTGCTTTTATTAATTCCTTCCTTCTGCTTTATTTTGCTTTTTACTCCAAGTGTTTGGTACTTGGTTAATTTTCACCTTTTCCTACTTTTATTGATAACTGTACTAATTACTATAAATTTCCTGTCATATTTGCATTTTATTTTTTGGCAAATATTAGGTTTTTATCTGTCTTGTGGTCATGTCCTTCTGGTGTGCTTTCATTGTCTGTGAGGATGTTGATCTATTTATTCTCTTATTTCTTAGACTAACTTTGACTGGAGTTGGACTGTAATCCTGGCTCAGTTACTCTTTTTTTCCCCTTAACTGAAATGAGTTTTTCTGTACTTTTAGGAGGAAGGAGTGGCTCTAGGATGACTTCACAGCCTTAGAGCTCCCATTTTCACAGTGATTTAAAAGAATATATATATATATATATATATATATATATGAAAATACATATATATATAATGTCTCTGTGTCTTGGCCTTTCTTCCCAATACTTATCTAGATCTTCTTTCTTTTGTCCTATTTTACCCATCCTGCCCATTTGGATTCTAATTCTAGAAGTTTGTCCTCAGTGCTGGGCTTTGTCTCATAAGCTTCAAGAGGTACACAGCGTAAAACCCAGACTGCTCTAATGCAATCAGCAGACCTTATCATATTGCTTTAACATTCATCTGCAAATGAGATTCTGTAGTCACTTCCCAGTTTCAGTGTCTGTTCTTAGATTGGCCCGCTGCACTTTGTAGTGAGAAACTGTGGGCAGTGTTGTAGTTCTCCAATTTGCAGAGCTGTCAGAAACCAGCTGCCTTCCTTCTACTTCCTCCCACAGATACTGAAACTATGTGGTTCAGTGGTTTGTCCTCACTTAGTTGTATTTTGAAGTTCATAGAGATACCTTGTCATCTAGCGTTGTAATAGTGTCTGTGGCTATCCTAGTTGCTCTGTATTCTTATGGGGAGATTAGAAAACAACACTGTTGTCATCATTTTCCCTGAGGTTAAACTGTTAAGACCTCTTTCTGTTGTAGAAGAGAGGTTTTAATTACAAAAATAATTTTATGATCATTATAAAGAACCTATAATTTGAAATTTGCTGTATTCCAGGTACTATCCTAAGTGCTTTATCTGTATTATCTCATTTAATCCTAAACCCTGTGTGTTAGGTTTTACCCTTATTTTATCCACGGCAGAGTTAGGGTCCAAGATCATGCTGCTGAACTGGCAAATCTGGGATTTAAACCCAGGTCATCTGATTCCAGAGCACCTCCTCATTAACTGTCTCTCAAAAATGATCAGGTCCAACAGTTTTCAAATTATATACCACTGTCAGCAAGATTTCTATATGAATTTAGATTAAATATAAATAACTAAAGATCTAATAACACATATATATTATAGATCAAATCTAAAAACACTGAAATGATAAACAGGTTAAATTAGGCCATATGATCTGATTAATCTCATTTGTACACAGATGCTCAAAATAAAGCTCCTCCTGCTACCTTCTAAAAAAAAAAATACCACAAAATTAGGGGGCAGGAAGGAGACAAGTATAGAGTAGGAAACAGAGCTTTTTGAGATTTCGGACTTCATATTTTCCCTCATTACATCGCTCCTGTTAAGGAATAAAGTGTATATGTGAAATATTGCTTATAATTTATTTAATCAATAAATACTTTTCTTGTAAATAACTATTTAGAAAAGTTAGAAATAGTTTCTCCACAATTCACACTGGCCTGCTATTTTCTGGTCAATTCAGTTGCTGTGGAATGTGAACATTTACTAGTCCATAAAGTTTCACAAGAAAGTCTCCCACAAGTGTATCAATTAGAAGCATACTAAAATTTATAATCTTATGGTATTAAATTATAAGGAGTTAGAAAATATTTAGCCTTATGAAATACTTTTAGATTGGAATTTTTCTCTAACATTTATGAATAAAGTCACTGTTACTACCTTTATTGCCTTCTAACCTTTCTTGGTGATACAGAAAAAACAATTTGGGCTTTTTATATAGTCCTAAAGCCATTATATATATGCTACTTTAACTTCCAATGTCTAAGAGATGACTTAGTTTGAGATATGGATGTCTTAATCTGCCAGGATTTAAATAGTAGCAACTGGAATAACCCATAGACGGATAACATCTGTTATTAAGCTTACTTTTTCCCCCACCATCAGAAGATTTATTTTATTTCTAATTAAAAAACATACAGTTGGCAAACTCAGGTTTAAAACTAAGCATGCCAATAATAAATCAATCATTTCTCCAAGTACATAGTGTTTCCCTTGGGAAGGACTGTTATTTCACAACATTTTTTTCCTCTGATTTAGAAAAAAAGATAACATTTAAAGTATTACAATGCCTAAACAGTGATACCAGTAATCCAGTTTCTATACTGATACTTGTATTTCAACATTTATTATCACCAAGACTAACTTAAAGCCAACTCCTTTAGTGAAGAGATTTCTTTCCCCATTTCAGTACTAGATGCAATAGTTCTGAATGTCACTGAGCAAGTAATGGATATGAGTTATTGATAAATTAATTACTAATGAAGAGTTTTTATACTACCTCCTTTATAATTAGCTAGTTCATAGACTTAAAACAAAACAATGAACAAAAACAAAACCCTATTTCTTACCCTCTAAATGGTCGCATTCCCCTTTCACTTACCTGAAAATATGAGAATAAAAATGACCATGTATTGAGTTACACCACTGAATCTGTTTGAATGGTTCTGTTTTTGTATTTTTTACTTATTTAATTTGAAAAAAATTAGAAACGTATTAGTTTGAAATTAGAGCAGCTAACACACTGGGGGCAACAAATTAAAAAATTCAAATGGCTAAAAATGAAAACACAAAGTATCTTTCCTTCTAGATAAAAAAGATTGTTTTCTCCCTAGAAAGCAAAAAAAAAAAAAAAGGCAACTAATGATTTGAGAATAAAATCAAACATAACTGGTATTCACCACAGCAATGTCTAAATAAATGACCCACATAGCACAAAACTTTCTCATTCACAATCACATACAGTTAAGTTGCTTTTCCCTCAGTTACATAATAGTTGTCTTCAAACAATCTCCTTTTAGAAAACTATCACATTAGTTAAACCTATTTATTCTTACTATGAAGTTATTAACTTCATTTATATAGGCCACACAGGTTTAATTGGCACACTTTACTTAAGAATAAGACAAAATAAGTCACTCTTCTTTAAAAAAAATTATGGTCATCTGTTTTCAAAGAATAATCCCAGATACTTAATTAATTAAAGCAAATTTTCTACGATCAGCAGTGAGCTTTTTAAATGATCACTAAGTGTTCACCTGAAGATTATCAATGCTATATGAAGTGTAAACTTGAAAATTTGTGTCCATTTTATAATAAGATACAATTTGCACTGAAGAGTTTTTAAAAAGATAACCTACACACATACAGTTAATTTGCCTCAAACAACTTCTTAGAAATACAGTATAAACATTTAAGAACCACGACAAAGTTGTGGTTCAAACTTCAACAAAGATTTTCTTGAAACCCAGTATAAAGATTACTGGCTCAAGACCATATCCCAAAGTGACATCAGCAGGAGATTTGATTGTAAGACTCTACCTTTTAAAAAAAGAGCACACTTGGTTATACATGGCTTTTAAACTTGAGCTACAGTTATGCTACAAATCCCCCCACCCTCCCAATCTAAAATCAGTCATGTGGAGATATGTACATTCTCTGAGCATTGTTTAGAGTCCTTGGTTTTCCAGCTTTGATGGAGATCTAGAAGGCGTTCAGAAGTCCGTGTGCTTACATTCAGAGCAGGATGAACTTTACAAATTCCACTTTCCTCCATTAGTGACAGGCCACAGATCCCAAAGTATGCATGCAAAGCATCTGAAAAGAAGGCATTTAAAACATAATAGGCATTCTTACTTGTACATTCTACAGAATATTTTAGCCACATATTTACCAGCCCATCACTCCATTAAAAGTAAGTTTAGAGAAATGCTAATATAGTTTTAAAAATATTTGCTTTCTCAAAGCCTCAAACACCAATTTAAAAAAAAACTCAGATGATCAAAATAAAATATTTTATTCATGAAAATATCATTAACAAAGGAAAACAGTTTCCAGCTGAAGAGCTGATACTGTCCATAACCTCTGTGATTAAAAGACAGGAGTAGCAGCAGTCATATGTAAGACTTCTCACTTTGGGGAGTTTCCCTTCTTGCTTACTAGAGAACATGGAAACGAGTAGCTTCAATGCTATATCATTAAGTTTTTTTCTTTTAAAACGAAAACAAAACTCTGAATCTAAGTTGCAATATCCCTCGCTCCACGTTTTACCTCTGAAAGTTCCTAAACCATATGCAGTACTATCCTAACACTGTGTTAAATAAAAGGAGCTTATGCAAAAATAATCCATTCTGGAATGCTGTGCCATATTTAATCCTCCTATTTAGGGTAATGTCAGTCATTGTAAAAATATCTGATCTGACAATAAAAACAAACTCACATTCTATTTGGTTGAAATAATATGAGTGCTCATACCATGACAATTCTGCACTGGCTCACTAGTTTCCCATCTTTCAGGGGGCAGCGATCCTCTTCTATTAAAGTGGCCAATGAAATCACATGGCCATTCCTGCCTAGGAGTCTTATGTAGACTTCTGAAGAGCTCAGAGCTTTGCAGTTATAGGAACATTAAAAAGACAGTTTTGTACCAGTCAAAATTTTTTTCTATTTTTGAATTGGCCGACATTTATGGCCTTAAGAGCTATTAAAGTTCAAAACAGGCTGGGTGTGGTGGCTCACACCTGTAATCCCAGCACTTTGGGAGGCCGAGAAGGGCATATTCCTTGAGCCACAGGAGTTCGATACCAGCCTGGGCAATACGGTGAAGCTCCATCTCTACAAAAAATACAAAAATTACCAGGTATGGTGGTGTGCGCCTGTAGTTCCGGCTACTCGGGAGGCTGAGGTGGGAGGCTCACCTGAGCCTAGGGAGGTTGAGGCTGCAGTGAGGCATGATTATATCATTGCACTCTAGCCTGGGCAAAATAATGAGACCCTGTCTCAAAACAACAACAACAAAAAGTTCAAAACATCTTACCACATCAAACTTTGTCAAAAGAGTTAAAGAAAAAGCTTTACTTACAAGAGTATCACTTATTTTTCAAAACAGAAATGACAAATAGCTGTGCTTACTCAATGCCATTGTGAAAATATTATTTAACTAATGGAGGCCCATGTTGATCACCTTTTAGGCCTTTTCAGAAAATACTTAGGTTTCTTCTGGCTCACTTTCCTTTGACTTTCAGACTATAAAAAATAAACTTGATTTCACCTGTCATATTACATCCATATAGTTATTCTAAAACTACAAAGGGTACAAAGCAACATTAAGCTTTGTTTTCTAGAAACTAGGAAACTTTTCCAGGAAAAAGTACAACAGAAAATATACATCTATAATAACATAAAATAGAACTGTGTAAAACTAAAATCTCTCTGGGTAAAGTAACAAATAAAACTTATTTGTTTCTCAAAAAGATTTTTGTAACAGCCAATGAGATCAGAACTCAATTGTTTCAAGCCTCAAATTGTGTTTTTAAAAAAACTCCTTATCTGTAAGTGGCAACGTACAAGCACTTTAGATGTGGAACTATATGTTTACTCCATAATAAAGCACTTTAGATGTTGAAATATATACTCCACAATAAAAGGTTATTCTTTTGAAGTTTCTTTCATAAATGTATATAAAATCCCTTTGTATCAAATTTGCCACTAAATTCACTAGAATGAAGAATAAGCTTAATTTTAAAGAATCTTGTTAAAATGATTAAAGATTCTGGGACCAGATCTTTACACATAAATTCAATTTAGCAAAGCCTTTCTATGCTTTCTATTGCATACTCTGAAAACATTGTAATGTATCTGTAAAAAGTAAGTAGTACATCCAAATATTTACACAAATGTTAAAGTTAGCAACTGAACTCTCCGGAAAAAGCCTCAAGAACTTTCTTTTAAAAAAGCTATTGGAAACACTGAAAGTATTTCAAGTATGTTTATACAAGAAATGTTTTCTAAGAGACTGTCATTTCCCTACTCCCATTATTTGTTAAAACAGTACCCTGCACTGATTGAAAAAATGGAATGAAGACCAAAATAATTCTCAGTTTTGAGGCACTAGAGATATCAAAAATTTCAAGATATTATTTTGTTTGAGAAATTAACTTCTGAAAACACACTTTGGCTTACGACTTTGAAAGCAATGTACACTTTCTCTAAGAAGACATGTTTTACTACTGATTGATTGATTGAGACAGAGTCTCGCTCTGTTGCCCAGGCTGGAGTGCAATGGTGAGATCTTGGCTCACTGCAACCTCCACCTCCTGGGTTCAAGCAATTCTCCTGCCTCAGCCTCCTGAGTAGCTGGGACTACAGGTGTGCACCACCATGCCTGGCTATTTTTGTATTTTTGGTAGAGACAGGGTCTCGCCATATTGACCAGGCTGGTCTTGAACTCCTGACTTCAAGTGATTCACCAGCATCAGCCTCCCAAAGCTGGGATTACAGGCGTGAGCCACTGCACCCGGCCATTTATTTTATTTTATTTTTTGAGATGTACTCTTGCTCTGTTGCCCAGGCTGGAGTGCAGTGGTGTGATCTTGGCTCACTGCAACCTCTGCCTCCCAGGTTCAGGCAATTCTTCTGCCCTAGCCTCCCAAGTAGTTGGGATTACAGGCACCCACCACCACGCCTGGCTAATTATTGTATTTTTAGTAGAGGCAGTGTTTCACCATGTGGCCAGGCTAGTCTCAAACTCCTTACCTCAAGTGATCCGCCCACCTCAGCCTCCCAAACTGTTGGGATTACAGGCGTGAGCCAAAACTCCTGGCCTAGGAAGCATGTTTTATATGAAAATATAGGCAAGTAGGGGTGTAAGGAAATATTCCTGCTCATTTCAGATACAAAAATTGATTTCATGAGCTCCTTATTTATATTCTGATTCAATCACACATTCCAACCACAGCAGTTCTGTGATGGAAGATGAGTTGATGAGGCACTTTCCAGGCTGATAATAAAAACCACGACTCTATTGCAATACTGGCAAAAACAATCATTCCTTGTGTCTAGTTTCATATTTGTAACTAATGCTTTAACTACTTGCTTATCAAAAGTGTCAGTGTTTGAAATTATTTTAAAACACACTTAAATGGATTTTTATAGGGAAGCTGTATATAGACTCATTTTGCTGGAGGTGAAAACATATGTCGGGTGAGGTGTAGGCTGCAGAATGATGCTAGAGGTGGGAGAGGAGCCAAATTTTGGAAGGGCCTTGAGGGCCATGCCATTTATATTGTCTGAATCTGTTGAAATTTGGAGAACAAGAGTATGGGAAGTGAGAAACACATATATTCAGGATTTGAAATATTTTATTTAATGACTTTTTTTTTTGAGACAAAGAGTCTCGCTCTGTCACACAGGCTGGAGGGCAGTGGTGCAATCTCAGCTCACTGGAACCTCTGCTTCCTGGGTTTAAGTGACTCTCCTGCCTCAGACTCCCGCATAGCTGGGACTACAGGCACGTATCACCACACCTGGCTAATTTTTGTATTTTTAGTAGAGTCGGGGTTTCAACACGTTGGCCAGGCTGGTCTTGAACTCCTGACCTCAAGTGATCCACCTGCCTTGACCTCCCAAAGTGTTGGGGTTACAGGCATGAGCCACTGTGCCCGGCCTATTTAATGACTTCTGAAAAGAGTAAGAACTGATTCCCTTCAGGATTGGGAGTAATTTATTATACTTAGTTCAAGTCATGACTAATAATCCTAACGGCTTTGGATGGCCTAAATAATTCTCTTCTTTGGAAAGGACCCATTCAGACCATCTACATTATTGTTGCAAATGAAATAAAACATTACTAAGTAAAATATTTGGGAAAAAATGCACACTATTCCCATGCATCTTGATAATAAACTCTTTCATTTATACTCTCTAATACCCTAAATTTATCCTAAGCTTACACAATATACCTTTTAAAAAATATTATTTAATGTAACTTTGCAACTGGATATATTTTCTATCATATGCCTTTTCTGATAAAGATGCTTGAAGATCTATTCAGGAAATAAAGGTTGTTCTGATTCACAAAGAAAATAATTACCTGGATGACTGTCTGGCCACTTGGCAAATCCCCCTACAAGGCGATCTTGAGTTGATAAGATGTAATTTCTATTTTTCTCAAAGTTAGTGTATTGGAAAATTTTTAGAAGCTGAAATGACATGACAAATAAAAATTTACTGACATAAAACTCATATCAACCTTTGGCTCAAATTTCAGATACGTGTCATTTAGATATGCTTTTCTTTAGCTAAGGTGCTCAGACCAAGTCTCTGGGGCCTTGAGCACTTTTGAAATGAGTAAATCACATTAACTTTTTAATTTTCTTATCAAATCTACTCTCCTTTTCTCGACTCTCTATTTCCTTCTTCTGAACCAGGCCAACTGAACCCTTTAAATCACATTAAGCTAAATTCAAAAGACAACTCGAATCCACTCAACATAATCAGTCATTTTAAAAAGTACAATTTTATCTACCCATATTTTAACTCTTATGATAAGCTCTTGAGCTATTAGTTATAAACTAGTAGTAACTGGAGTTAAAAATATTTTTTAAAAAAAGAGCAAACAAAAATTACTAACCAGACGCTACAGACAGTTTTGAAAATAGTAAAAAAGTATAGCTCTTTAATTAGGAAAGAAAAAGGTAAGACAAAAATGATTGCAACATAAAAAACTATATAGTTTTTAATGATTTAGGACATGTACTTGGCTTTTCTCTCAAGACCCCATAAAAGTAAAATACAAATAAATAAATAATACTGTGAAGTTCAAGATGAGGTGCACAGTAGGTAAGTGGGTTCAAGACATTTCTGATGATACAAAGCAATTTAATATATGTTAATGAACCAGAGAGAGCCACAGCTTTTAGTGACTAATGAAGAAGCATTATTTCTCAAAAAGAAAAGCTAAACTCATAAGAAAGTTATGGTACAAACAAGAAACAAATTTATTCATTTACATTGATTTAATTAATAAAACATAAGGAAAAAGACTTTTTTGAATCTTGATGTTAGGAATATTTTCCATCAGTGGCACACTGGTCATTACATAAAAATGAAAAAATTATAATAGTAACACTGCACTTGCTTAGCAATAAACAATATTTTCACTATCCCATAATAAGTGTTGATTACTGGTTTTTAAATTTTAGAATCAACCTATAGGCCAAGGCTGAAAGATGTGATTATTAATACTGAACAAATATATGAATGTTTCCTAACTTAACATTATAAAAATAAAGGTAACCTTATATAGCATTGGAAGGTAGAAGATGAGGAAAATATTCAGAACTAACTATAACGGGTAACAATTTGTTGGAAAAGTGAGAGGCTAAATCTTAATTTCTCATAGTTGGGAATCATCAATAATGTCTAAAGGTGATAAGAAGTCAGTCTGTGATTTAAAGTTATGGTAATGTCCACAAGAATTAAAACATTTTTAAAAAGTTTAAAAGTGGTTGCCTTCAGAAAGCTGTCAAAGACTACTGACGTCAAATAAAAAAGACTTGGGACAACTTGAAAGGGTTCCTATAGACTAAAGATGGGACAATTTAAGCATTATATATATATATATATGTCATATATAACTAATATATATTATATATAATATATGACTAAAAAATGTTAAAATCTATGTGTTCACAATGATTCTCAAAAAAAAAAAAAAAAAAAACCCAAACTCTAAAATCTAATATTTTATTGGAAAAGCTGAGGGGATGGTAGGGAACCAACTCATTTTGTTGAACACTATTAAGGGAAAGAATTCAGTATTTATCTGTCCTTCTCTGTACAAAGTATATCTCAGGGTAAGGTAAAATTCTTCTTTAAAAAACAATGCTAGTTAATAAATTGAGAAGGAATGAAACAATACCACTGTTTTGTAACCTCTTAATGCCATAATTGATTTAAGCAATGATCCTTAATGCCTGTTAAAACTATTCCATAAAAAGTTGGTAGTTTCTATAGACTAGCAATGAACAATCCAAAAGGAAATTAAGAAAGCAATTTCATTTACAAGAGCATCTAAAATGATTAAATACTGAGAATTTAATCTTAACAAAAAGGTGAAAGATTTGTATGTTGAAAACTACAAAACATTGCTGAAAGAAATTGAAGACCACCTATATAAATGGAAAAGCATCCTGTGCTCATGGATAGGAACACTCAACAGTGTCAAGATATCACTACTACCCAAAGGGATCTACAGATTCAATGCAATTCCCATCAAAATTTCAAAAGACTTTTTTTGCAGAAATGGGAAAGTCAATTACCAGATTCATATCAAATTGCAAGGGGCTCCAAATAGCCAAAACAATCTTGAAAAAGAAAAGTTGGAAGTCTCAAACTTCTTGACTTTGAAACTTACTACAAAGCTACAGTAATTAAAACAGTATAGTACTGGCACAAGGGCAGCCATATAAAACAACGGAATAAAATAAGAAGTCCAGAAACAAACCTCACATATATATAGTCAACTGACTTTTGACAAGGGTGCCAAAACCATTTAATGGAAAAGGACAGTCTTTTCAACAAATGGTGCTAGGAAAATTAGATATCCACATGTCAAAGAATGAGGTTGGATCTTACCTTACATTACATAAAATAATTAACTCAAAATTGATAAAAGGCCCAACATTAAGGCCTGAAACCATAAAATTATTAGAAGAAAACACTGGGGAAAATCTTTACGACAGTGGATTCAGCAATAATTTTATGGACATGACACCAATAACACAATCAATAAAAGAAAAATTTTGATAAAATTGTACTGCATCAAAAAACTTTTGTGCATTAAAGGACACCATCAACAGAGTAAAAAGGCAACTCAAGGAATGAGAAAATATTTGCAAATCATATATCTGAGAAGGGATTAATATCCAGAATATATGAACTCCCACAACTTTATAACAAAAGAAACCAGATTTAAAAATAGGCAAAGGGGTTGAATAGATATATCTCCCAAGAAGATATACAAATGACCAATAAGTACACAGAAAGACACTCAATATCATTAGAAAAAAGCAAATCAAAACCACAATGAAATGACACTTCAGATCCATTAGGATGGCTATTATATTAATATATATACATAAAAACAAACAGAAAAAACAAATGTTGGTGAGGATGTAGAGAAAATGGAACTCTCATACATTGCTAGAGGGAATACAAAATGTTGTAGCTGCTGTGGAAAAGTTTGGCATTTCCTCAAAAAGTTAAATGAAGAACTACCATATGACCCAGCAATTCCACTCCTATATACATACGGTACCCCTCAAAAATGAAAGCACGGACTTGAACATATATTTATACACCCATGTTTTTAGCAGTATTATTTGCAATAGCCAAAAGGTGAAAACAACGCAAGTGACTATCAACAGATAAATGAAGAAGGAAAACGTGGTATTCATATACAATGGAATATTATTATTAAGCCATTAAAAAATGAAATTTTGATATATGCCATGTCATAAATAAACCCTGAAACCATTATGCTAAGTGAAATAAGCCAGAAACAGAAGGACAAATATTGTATGATTTCACCTATATGAGGTACCTAGAATAGACAAATTCATAGTGACAGAGAGCAGAGGAGAGGTTACCAGGCTGAGGGGAAAGAAGAATAGGGAATTACTGTTTAATGTATACAGGATTTATGTTGGGTATAATGAAAAAGTTTTGCATGATAGTGACGATTACACAACATTGTAAATGGAATTAATGCTAGTGAACTGTATACTTACAAATGTTTAAACTGTTAGTATAATGTGCTATGTATATTTTCAACTCTGGAGCTCTTTGATTAAAAGGAGAGATAATTGGATATTACATGCCTCTTGATGTGATACAATAGGAAATATACGTGATACAACAGGAAATCACTGGATATTTAATGATAATAAGAAATTATGGCTAATTGTTTAGATGTGATAATGACACTAAGGTTCTGTTTTTTTAAAAAATTTATTTTCATTTAGAGATTATATTAAAAAATTTCCAGAGAATATAAAAAATGATATATGGGATCTGCTTTAAAATAATTCAGTGAATTGAAGGGATTAGAGTATGGATGAAGAAAGGGTAGCTTTCGGTTGATAATTGTTGAGACTGGTTGATGGACACATGGGTGTTATTACACCTTTCTCTTTGCTTTTGAATATGCTTGAAATTTCCCACAGTCAAAAAAAATTGAAATGCACCTGAGAAATGGTACTACAAGTGAGGAGAGACAGGGAGACTACTGTCATCATTTTAAATCATTCTTTTCCAAATTTTTTTCAACCTTATACATAAATTTTAAGAGAAAAAATTAGGATATTATGGAGAAGACAAACATGGACTCCTCTAACAGACTCCTGTTACATGGCAGAATATCAGAACAAGGTAACAATTCTTAAAGATGAAAAGGCAACTTTAAGACAGAGAAAACTTGTGTGTATTTAGTGACTAAATAACCTTACGGAATTAGGTATATTAAAAGGTAGTAGAGATGGGAAAAAATGTGCTGGCATGTCAATTGATGAGTTTCAGAAGGTTTAAACAAATAAATAATAAAAAAGTCCTTACATGGTTTTTGAAGAAATGACCCATGGTTTGTCTTTTAAGATTAATACCTTCCCATAAAACCTTTACTGCTATCATTTTCAGACAGATCCCTGATTTATATGAACTAGTCAGTTCCAACTTTTTTATTACCTTATACCCACAAGAAAGTAAGTATTCAATATGTTCTATGTAAGGTTTAAGTAGGCATAAAACTCAAGTTCTGGGTTACTTGAGTTTTCCAAGAATGAAAATTTTCAAGCAGCACAAGAGATCATTGAATTCTATGGAAAAACCATACAGAGACTAGCTTTGGCAGAGCAAAAGAGAAAATCCAGTAGCCTAAACCTAACAATATTTAATACACATTACAAAGATCAAACCTTTTTAGCACAATTTATATGAACACAGAATATAGGTTTCTCATTTTTTATTATTTCTCTTACCTTCAGAGTTGCTCCCACCCAAAAAGAATAACAAGTGTCTACAGGCTTATTAGGTCTTCCATGATAACCATTTTGTTGCCTCATTATACACCACCTCTTTATCCTGTTCAATTCTTTTTCTGAAAAAACTTCTTCTAGTTTACCCATCAGACATAGGGAGGCAATGCCACAAAAAGTTGATCCTCCTGTTAATCAAAACCACACAATGTTTTAAACTTCAAATTAGATGCTTATGAAAATAGTACAAAATGTTCAAGGGGAAAAAGTGGTTATATAATTCTAGAAAATAGTGAAATAAAATTTAAATTTAAAAGATGAGATTTTAAAATAACCACTAAACACAAGTCTTCAATATTTGTTAAAACAGAGAATATAAAGCTATAAGAAACATTTTACTTATGAAAAAAAGTAAGACTTGGAACAAGATTAAGGAACTTGTTTAAAATTACATGGTTAACGGCAGATTTGGAACTAAAGTCCGGGACTGCTAACTCCCTGCCCAGGACCCAATCACCTGAGACTGATTTTTAACTCCCTTAAAGACAGTATATTGCTTATGAATTGAGGCTCCATCAACCCTAAGCTACAAACAAGTTTTCACAAATAACATAAACAAGTTAGAAGCTGATATACAGATATTACAACTAGTCAGCTTAAGAATTTTAAGGAAGTAGTTTACAGTCCCACCAACAGTGTAAAGGTGTTCCTATTTACTAGTTCAACCATTGTGGAAGACAGTGTGGCGATTTTTCAAGGATCTAGAACTAGAAATACCATTTGACCCAGCGATCCCATTACTGGGTATATACCCAAAGGATTATAAATCATGCTGCTATAAAGACACATGTACACATATGTTTATTGTGGCACTATTCACAATAGCAAAGACTTGGAACCAACCCAAACATCCATCAATGATAGACTGGATTAAGAAAATGCACACACCATGGAATACTATGTAGCCATAAAAACGGATGAGTTCACGTCCTTTGTAGGGACATGGATGAAGCTGGAAACCACCATTCTGAGCAAACTATCGCAAGGACAGAAAACCAAACACCGCATGTTCTCACTCATAGGTGGGAACTGAACAATGAGAACACCTGGACACAGGGTGGGGAACATCACACACCGGGGCCTGTTGTGGGGTGGGAGGAGCGGGGAGGGATAGCATTAGGAGAAATACCTAATGTAAATGATGAGTTAATGGGTGCAGCACACCAACATGGCACATGTATACATATGTAACAAACCTGCACGTTGTGCACATGTACCCTAGAACTTAAAGTATTAAAAAAAAAAAAGAATTTTAAGGAAGAAAAGAATGGTGGGAGATGGGGGCAGTAGGAAAGAGGGAAACCAAATATGAAAGCAGATGCACAGCATTACTTCAAAACGTATCCATACCCACTGTGTAGGCTGAATAATGCCTCCCCAATATTTAAGTCCTAATCCCTGGAACCTGTGAATGTTACTTTATACGGAGAAAGAGGCTTTGCAAATGTGATTAAGTTAAATGATCTTCAAATGGGGAGATTATTTGGTATTATCTGGGTGGGCCCTAATTGTACTCACAAGTGCCATTATAAGAGGAGAGAAGGAGATTAGACTAACAGAGAGGGGGTGGCAATGCAACTATGGTGCCAGAGATTTGAGTGTTGTAGCCAATGGTAAGGAATGCCAGCAGCCACTAGAAGCTGGGAAGAGTCAAGGGACAGATTCTCCTCTGGAGACACTGTTGGCGAAAGGAGCCGGCCCTGCTGACATCTTGATTTTAGCCCTGTAAGTCTCAGTTCAGACTTAGTTACAGATGTACAGCTCTGGCCGGAAATGGAGAGGATAAATTTGTGTTGTTTTACACCCCTATATTTGTGCTAAAATGTTATGGCAGTGATAGAAAACTAATACACTCACAAAGGTACTTTCCTCAGGAAATGAAAAGTCAGTATTTTTCCATATAAGAAAAGAAACAACACTTTTTACTGGCACTATTTGTTGTCAACTCCAAATAATTTGAAAATACTTATACTTGCAATTTATTATGACTTCACCTAGTGATTTTTATTAATTTCAGCAATTTAAATGCCTTGTTCCTAATATATCTCATGCCTTAACTTTCCTTTTGGTGTTACAAATCTTGAATGTATTCTCTGGCAAAGGAAAGGTGAGCATTCCCTCTAGAAAACTCAAGGTAGCTATCATATTAGAAGTGTTACTGTCAGTTAAGAACTATTTAATCTTCAGAATTAGTTGGGACATCTATGTTAGTCTTGAGTGAATCAAAAGAAAAGCTAAAAAAAATTATTACAACCTTTTAAAATAATTTCTATTAAGCAACTAGTAATCTTATTTCCTTTTCAAATGACTCACTAGTTCCAATTTTTCTTTCATGATAACCAAGCCATGACTTCAAGTTTTATTACATCATTAAATATAAAGTCTCTAATAGACAGTAAGTAACCTTTCAAACTCCCGAAAAGTAAAAAGAGGCAATTAAGGATTACTCCTCAAACTACTTATTAGGATTACTTAATGCAAACTGGCAGAACTCAAAGAAAAACACTCTTTACTTTGTCCAAACTACTGGATTTTGAACATAGTAACTCCAGAAGTAAGTTTGGACTCTGGATTGCCAGAAACATTTACAAAGTCTAGCTTTAACATTCATTTACCAACAGGTAAGCCTGTTGCTCCTAAAGTCTCTTGTTTTACACAAATCTCTAAAAAACTAGTTATAAAACCCTGTATAAAAACTAGTATGTTAGGCTGGGCAAGGTGGCTCATGCCTGTAATCCCACCACTTTGGGAGGCCAAAGTGAGAGAACTGCTTGAGCTCAGGAGTTCAAGACCAGCCTGGGCAACATAAGGAGACCCTGTCTCTACAAAAAAATATTTTTAAAATTGGCCAGGCATGGTGGTGTGCACCTGAGGTCCTAGCAACTCAGAAGGTGGAAGTAGGAGGATCCCTTGACTGCACCCCAGCCTGGGCGACAGAGAGAGACTATGTCTCAAAAAAATAAAAATAAAAAAGTAGTAGTATGTTAGAAGAGTGTTAAAGGCAGACATAAAAACAGGAAGAAAAGAAAAGTGACATTTTGATAAGTAGATTACAAAATTCTATTTAAAAACAGGCACAAGAACTAAAATGGAATATCTTTTTGGGGCTGAATGGGGTTAGATCAATGATGTGTACACACTTCAAAATATTTCAAGAATACTATATCATTATATTAAAAGTACAATACTAGAATTGTTCTTTATTATAATGATTTGAATTCATCAAGAAAAGGTGAAACTGTGCTCATTATGCCTTAGTTGAAGACACAGTATGAACAAAAGTTTAAGGATAATGGTAAGAATATTAAGGCCAATACAAATAAAAGAATAAGAAAGATTTTCATCTGAAATGGTTAAAAGTTTGCCACCTACGTGATGTGCTTCAGTTATATGGAGAATTAGCATATGCAGAATACTTCAGTCATAAAACATCACAGATGAAAGGGACCATAGAGACTCTCTCTTAACCTACCCCAGTTCTTCCAACTGCAGGGTAAAGGAGGTGTTCCTGACTTCAGCTCTGTTATGTTATGATCTACTTATATTTTAACAGTGTAACAGTTATAACTTATTTTGCTCCCACAGGTTTTCCAGCTCAGTTTTAGAGATTCTCTTAGTACTTGTATATACTAAGTTATCAGAAAGAATCCATGTCCTCTGAAATTTAAGGTAGTCAAAAATCATATAGCTAAAGTAGAAAACTAAATAAATAGGCACATAAATAAGTACATCATTTTACAACTAAACACCATATTAAAAAGGTGAAGTAAATTTTTCTTTTTTTTTTTGAGACAGTCTTGCTCTGTCACCCAGGCTGGAGTGCAGTGGTGTGATCTCGGCTCACTGCAACCTCCGCCTCCTGGGTTCAAACAATTCTTGTGCCTCTGTCTCCCGAGTAGCTAGGATTACAGGTGTGTGCCACCACGTTTGGCTAATTTTTTTTGTATTTTTAGCAGAGATGGGGTTTCATCATGTTGGCCAGGCTGGTCCTGAACTCCTGACCTCAAGTGATCCACCTACATCGGCCTCCCAAAGTGCTGGGATTAACAGGCAGAGCCACCATGCCCGGCCAAGTGAAGTAAATTCAAGGGAGTTGATTATTTAGATTTAATATTTATCTTTATAATTAAGAAGTAGAGATATTTTAAAAGAATCATGGAACCAAATTAATTTATCTGAACTTCTGCATTATGAATCCTGAGTTGGCGGGGGTGGGGGTGGGGGCAGCGAGAATAGTTTTATCTCTAACAAAGCAGGAAAATTCAATTCTTCCAAAACAAAAGGAACATTTTACCCTAAAACTGTACAAGATGCGTATCTCTAATCCAAAATTCTAAAATCTGAAATGCTCCCAAATCCGAAACTTTTTGAGCGCCTGCATGACACTCAAAGGAAATGTCCACTGGAACATTTCAAATTTCTGATTTGTAGATTAGGGAAGCTTAATTGGTAAGTATAATGCAAATATTCCATAATCCAAAACACTTCTGGACCCAAGTATTTTGGATAAGGGACACTCAACATGCACTATCTCAAGGGAATCATGGGGATAAAGAGAATCACTACATTTGATGATCACAGCCTAAAAGGATAAAATATGTCTGTTTAGTTTTCACGAAAAATGGGCTCCAAGCTAAGCTACAGTTGGAGAAGAGTAGTTGAATTAAAATATATATATATATTAAATAATATTTAAATTGGGGAATGAGAGAGGCAGATGAAGAAACTAAATTAATAACAAACTAACAGAAGTACACATTCCAAATTCAACTTTCCAAGCAAGAGATGCAAAGTGGAATACAGGATAACCAATTCATCAAATAGTACATTGTACAAGGGCATATGGAATAAGACATATGACCAGCTTACAATCCAGCAAAGATAAACAGAGGTAAGTACCATAAAAATGGCATGAATGAAGTATTATGGGAATACAGAAAAGGGAAATTTTGCTCAGAACTAAGGGGGACAAAAGATGAAGAAATATTCTATAGAGAAGGTGACACTTGAACCCCTGGAAACAGGTATAGAAAGATAGATTAAACTCTGATGGTTATGAAAAGAGAAACAAGCAGAAGCAGGTGGAAAGGAAGCATTTCAAGCAAAGGAAAAGGAATATTAGCAACGTCCAGAGGTGAAAAGCCACATACAAATGTTTGGAGAGTATGTTTTCTTACAACCTAGAGTGCATGGAAGGGGTCACTCAGATGTGGGTCTACAAAGCTAGACTGGAATCAGATTACAGAGGAATAAACTAAGGGACTTAATTGTAGGCAGGATGAGATTACTGAGCAAGCACAGGGTTTTAAAGTGGGTTATGACACTTAACCTGATATGTAAGCCCACTAAGCAAGTGACTTCTCTGAGTGAAATAACAATAATTATTGTGGTTTTCTACTGTGTCAACTTGGCTAAGCTAGAATTCTGTTCCCCAGGATCCACTTCCCTGTATGGTCAAAAGTTAGAGAAATCTGTGTGAGACTTGTATGGTGGAAGTCAAGTAACACTCATTACCCTGGTTATGGTTAGAGGAGGTAAGCAACAAAGGCAGTGATGCTGGTAGAGTCCAGCTTGCCCTCATTCTCCCATATACTTGTCATCCAAATTCTTCTTACTCTTGCCCTGGTTACGTCAGGCCCACATACAGATGCAGGAGCACCAGCCCTTCACAGACTTATCCACCACAGTCACAATCTGGCAGGTGACTGTGTCTGGCTTTCTAGATTTCCCTGTATGGCCTGACTTGTCCACCTGTGCCACTGTTTCAGGAGACTTGTCAGTGATTTTCCCTGACCCTCCAACTACCCCTTTTAGGTTCTTCTCCATCTTCTTCCACACTTGTGTATAAAATCATATTTCTATTACAGCCTTTATTCTTTAATACTCATAGTGGTTTTACCTCTCTGAGTTCTGACTAAGACAAAAATGTCTATTCTCAGAGGGTTGATATGGGGATTCAATGAGACTGTATGTAAAGTATCAGATGGTAGTGGGCAAACAGCAGCTGGTTAATAAATGCATTATTTTCCTCTTAGTCTGTAGATCAGGGATTATAAGTTGCTAATTTATGGAGGACAACTGGTGTAACTTGCAAATTAAAAACAAAAACTGAAAAGGAGATTAAAATTAAACTCAAAATTCCAGATTGCTGGCTTCCCCCAGGCCAAAAAAATTTTTTTAAAAAATCAATAAATCTACGTTATTTCTGAATAGCATCAACAGGCTGAAGAGGAGAATGACAGTTTTAAAAATATGCAGTTTGAGATACTGAAGTCATATCGAGAAAGATGCCTCGCAAGCAAATGGAAAGAGGGCTATGCAGCACAGAAGTAACAGTACAGATTGGGAAACACAGTTTTGGGTGCCATCAACACAGAGATAATTAATAAAGAACCATCTGTTAGTTTGTTCAACTATGCGCCAAGCATGTTACAGGTGTAGAGGATACATCAGTGTGTAACATAGGCAAAAAACTCTGTTCTCATGAGGTTTAAGTGAGAAGAAGCAGACAATAAACAAATAGATAAAACATAGGTCGTTTATAAAATAGTAAGTGATATAGAGAAAGATAAATCTAGAAAGGGGGTTAGAGAATGGGATGTGTATGTGCAGTTGGTTTGCAATTCTATTATAAATACTGCATGTGTATCTGGGTGGTTTGCAATTTTAAATCACGAGCTTGAACCAAGATCTGAAGGATGTGAAAGAAAACCAGGTGTATGCTGGGGGTGGAGGATGATGGAGGAAGATTCTATGTACAAGGAACAGCATGTACAAAAGCTTTGAGATTTAGGAAGAACTACTCAGAGAAAAGAAAGCTGAACTGAGGTAAAGAAGTGACAGGAAGAAACAAAGATGGTGAAGGAACCAGAAGTAATTCATGAGGAAGTAGGACAAGTGGAATGTGACGTTTTAAGAAAGAAGTGGGGAGGTTAATAGCTCAAATGCTTCAATAAATATAAGATGAGGAATGAGAAAAAGATATTGGATTTGAAATACAGATCACTCATGACTTTCAAAGACAAACTTCCTAAGTTGCTAAAGGCTTACACAGAGAATTACAGAACAAGTCATTTGTGAAGAAAGGTGAATAGTACATTTGGAACACTTTTCCAAAGACAGTAACAATAAAAAAGAAAAAGAGAGAACACGATGACTTGATGGGTTGCCAAATTGCAGGACTACTTTTTAGAAAGAGGTTTCACTTGCTAGTATAGATGGTGATGAGAAGGGGAAAGAAAACTAAACCAAAATCCTTTAGGGTAGTACTTCCCAGCCTATCTAACCTCATAGCACACAAAGAAAATTATAATATTTGGTATTTGTAGGCCATACTGTAATACTGAGGAAGATGCTCCTGGCCGGAGACAACCTTACCAGGGACTCCAGATACCCAGGTCCTGCTTGGTTGTTCCAAAGGCTGAAGGGGCTATACTTTGGTATAATAACCTATTTAAGATATACAAATACACTGTGACACTATGATTAAAAGGCCTTCCTCTAGGGCTTTAGGCCTCAAACCTACCAAGCCAAATTTACAGATAGAAGGAAGATATATGCTTTGGGCATGAACTATAGCCCATCACTGATGATCCTAATGGGTACAGCCTACTCAAGCCATACCAATTCAAAATCATGACTTGTATAACTCAGGAAGATTTTTTCCTGACAGGACCCATTAGACAGTGTCATGTTTGGGCAGCCCCTCTGTTTCATATTCCAGAGAATATAATCCCAATGTCTTGGAAATAATATCAGCTGTCTCACAGGTGAGGTGACTCCTTAGCCAGAGTGTACACTAATACCACCTACAATAGTAAACACCAGATCCTGTCTTCTTAGAAATTCTTAGAGCCGCCAGATTTCCTCTTTGTACAACTATAACTATATCCCTCTTGATCATGTGGTGATGACTAGTAACATAATTGTTATTGCCAGCTCCTCCCACCCTCCATCTCATAGAGACTCAGGCACGCACAAAAACTATGGTGTCATAATTATAGTATGGCTTCAGAGGAAACTCCAGGACAGTGTTCTATATACCCCTTAGAGACACATACTCTACAACTACCTAAATTGAAGGAGGGAGTGAAGAGGTGAGAAGAGGAGGAAATACTTGATAGGACAAAATCCCAGAATGTATACAAGGCTATGGGATTAAGGAATATTTGTTAGAAATATCTTTTTATACAGGTTTATGATTTACAAACCACTTTCCCCCATATCTCTTATAATACTAACAACAATCCTAAAGAAAGATGGAATTCTTTCTACTCTGTTGATGAGGAAACCCTCCGAGAAATTACACGAGGAGCCAAGGTCACTCAGTTGGTGTCAGGGCTGAGACGAGAACACTGATCTGTTCTTTCTGCTACATTATGCTAGCGAAGGGATGGAGATAACAAATAATTATATGGAAAACTGCTGTGATGAGGAAGAAAGTGAAATTCACTCAGAGAGTCTCCATGACCTGGCCTTTTTCTTTTTAGAAAAGAAGAATGGAAGCTTATTTATCTCCAAATGGAAATTTCAACTTGAGAGAATTCAGGCTATTGATGTGCTGACACTTAGTGACTATCACATCATTATTCTAGCTCTGCCAAAGTGGAAAAAAACATGAAAGAAAAGACCGTATTAATGTTTGCACTGAATATAAGCTAAGCAGCAAAATGTTTTACAACTATGACTAATAATAATTTTGTTAAGGAAGGAAAATAAAAATGTTCATTTCTTCATGAACTTGTGCATTCATATTTAATATTCTATATTTGGTCTAGCCTTTTAGAGTTATGCCAAAGAAAACCTGTTGTTTTCTAATGATAGTGTAAGAAACAATCCCAAGATATTTTCATGCAGATAACACTTGAATAGATTACTAGAAAACATCATATGAACATCCCAGCCTGAACAACACCTGAATGATTACTGACCAAAGAGGCTTCAAATAGACAAAATGGTGTCAAAAGAGAATCAGGAAAGTGACAAAGAAGAAAATTATGCTGCACCAAGGGTTGAGAAAAACTTCTGAGGTTCTCCATACTGAAGACACCAAGATGTTGTCTAAGGGAACAAAAGAAACTACATGTTCACTTATTTAAGATGTCTTACCATGAGATTCAAGTCCAGCTCCCTGTGCCAGTCCATTGTCATAGGACTGAAAAAGAAAAACATTGTTCAGTTTAATAGGGAAATAATAATAATAATAAATGAATAAATAAGTTGCCAATGAACTAAGTTTTTTAGGTCTCTTCTAATTTTATTTCTCCTTTATATCTTCCAAAATATGCGTTTTTCCCCATGGAGAAGTAGAATTAGGCATTTTCAAATACCTGATTTTCTCTTCTTATTCACCAAGCCAAATCACTAAATGCATACCCTAGGCACATTCTGAGAATAGATTATTCAAAGTTATCTACATATTCAATCTCTACTCAATAAAAGCTCCAAACCTTACTCCTTTACAATTGCAAGTATACATGAGTTGGAGGAAAATGTAAGGATGTCATACTGATAGAACATTATAAACATGAAACAAGTCTATTCTGAGGCAGTCTGGGGTCACTGAGAATAATGGTAGCCATTATTGGGTACCATTATTTGAATCTCCCCACATACACTCCAAAATCAAAACAGAAGAAGAACAATGAAACTTTGAAATCTCAAATCTTAGCAAAGCAAGAAGACACACTCAAGCTTCAGATTACCTGTCTACAGAAAAAGAAACATCAAATCCCAGCAAGCCGTCTATTGCAACTCTACACACCTTTGCAGAGAGCAAGGGTGATTTATGAAAAATCATGAGAGGAGGGGAGCTAACAGTAGTTCTGAGATTGATCTAAAATCACTGCCTAAGAGAAAATCCACCCTAAATATGAGAAATACAGGCAGTTCTCACTTTGCACAGTTCTCTTATGCACACATTCCAGTTGCCATGGTTTAGCTAAATAACACAACAAACTTCAGTAACCACAGCAGCATATTAACCATAATTGCAAAAAGTACAAAACTCCGTTGCTGGCTCTTCACTCTGCAAATCACTACATAAATAACACATGTGCATCGCGATCAGTGATCAATCATACCACCTTTTTCAAAGTCTGTTAGGAATTGGTCATTGCTCATGTTATTCAGTTCACACACAGATAGCAGACTGTGGTTGTGTTCTTTGTCTCTCAGTGATAAACCCACATGATATTTTATCAAAAGGCATAACAGAAAGAGGGGCTTGGCAAACAAAGATGAAAGTGCAGTAAAGAAATAAAAAGCATTAACACTGGGTACGAACTTAAAATTAGAGTTATAGAAGAAACAGCTATTACGGGAATGTTGATAATATTGCTGTTTGAGACTCTAGATATACCACCAGAAGAACTAAGTGAAGGTGAAACATCTATAAGCAAGGGAAGAGCTTGTGATAAAAAAAGATGAAGATGTTCTAGGGAACTGCTATGGGCAAAAAAACTTCACATAAAAGGAATTCTCAGCGACTTCACAACACTGAAAACACAAAACACACAACGTTGGAAGCTGATAGAAACTTAGATTGTGGTCATTTGCCAAGACACAGAAAAAATACTCCATCTTATAATTTATATAATGAGAAGAAGGCAATATTCACAATATTTCTAATGTTTTAAATTATAGTATACCATATACTGATTTTACTATTTAAAACATTATAGTATACTATATACTGATTTTACTATTTAAAACATCATACATTTATAACTGACAGGAAGAGTTTTCAATGTTTTGGCAAAAATTTTAAAGGTCATAAAACAATCATAATTTTTCCCATTGATGATTAAAATCACCTTGTATCATTTCAGCTTGTGTGGTTATCATTATAGTATGGCACTATCATGCAAAATGAGGATAGCCTGTTCAGAAAGAGGCCTGGTAAACACAGCACTGGCTATATGGAAGGCACTTAAAAGAATGTGCAAGTCAAAGTGGCAGGGCTCAAAGAGTATAAATTTTGGTGAAGAAAGTTAAAAAAGGAGGGAGAAGCCCTTTGAAAATCAGGTGATAAAGGAAAGCTCAAAAAAGCAAAATTTAGATACCTGAGAAACAAAAGAGAACCTTTTTCCTACCAGAAAAATCATAGAACAACCCCAGCTACAAAAAAAGCCACCCAGTAAAGAAAGCATACTGCATTACAATGAAGAGAACAATCTTAAACTAGGAATTCTTATCAGAAAAAATAAAAATCACTAACATACAAAGTAACTCTGAGATGAAAATACAGCAAATGAAACGCTAACACCTAAGTATATGAAAATCTGCCTCTACTCCCAAGAAATAGGCATGAATCAGAAGAAAACTGTAACGTAGCACTCCACACTCAAATACATATCCTCGAACAAGCATTTGGAAATAAAAAAGGAAATTAAAAGTTAAAAACAGATGAACAAACAATAGAAATAAAAAGAGAAATAGTGTTAGAAAAGAAATAGAAGAAAAAGACAAAATAAGAAATAAATTTTAAATTACAGGATGACTAAGGAAGAATAATCTCAAATGAAAATACAAGGGACACTGAAAAAAGGAGAAAACATCCAAGAGAATAAAAATGAGATAAGTCAAAAAGGTCAAAGAGAAAGTGGCTGAAAAGAAGGTCAGGCAAAAAAAAAAAGAACAGACACTAAAATGGAATTCCTAAAAAGAAAAAAAAGAAGGAAAAAAAAAAAAAGCAAATGCAAAATAATGGACTAGAACTAGGGGTCAGCAATGGCCCAAAGGCTAACTCTGGCCTGCAGTCTGGATTTGTATGGCCCTCGAGTTAAAAAAATGGTCAATTACACTCATAATAAAAGAAATAATAAAATGAAAAATCATGAGAGGAGGGCAGCAAAATTAAAAATATACTGAAATATCACCTTTCGACTACCAGAAAAAAAGGTAAAAACAAAAAAAGTATAACGCTTTTTATTGGTGAGGCTATGTGAAAACAGGCACTCTCCTATATTGGTAGGAAAACAAACTGGTCTATCCTTTTTGGAGAGAAAATGGGCAATCTCTAATAAAATTACATATGCATTTACCTTTTGATCAGGCAATTCCACTACCAGAAATTTACCCTGAAGATGTATCTATAACAATATATAAATATATATGCAGGAAGTTATTAATTACAGCATTATTTGTAATTGCAAAATATATTCTCTAAATGTAGAATAGCTGAAAAAAACCATGGTACATCTGCACATCCACACAGTGGAGTAATGTAATAGGAAACTATAAGAAAAAGAGAAAAATCTCTCTGAACTGGTAAGGAGTAATTTTCACATTGTATTGGTGTTTTTTTTTTTCTCCCAAGCTATATTGTTAAGTGAAAAAAGCAAACAGCAAAAAAAAGAGTATGGTATGCTACCTTATGAAGAAAGGAAAAGCATTAAAAATATCCATATCTTCTCATCAATAAGAAATGTAAGAAAGATAAACTGAAAACTAATGAGAATAGTTACCTACAGGGTGACAGGGAACAAGATGTTAAGTATGGGAGTTAAGAAGAGGGGGGAAGACAGGGACGGTGAGGGGTAAGGAGTCACACTTCTCTGTATATATCTTTTTGTATAGTTCTGACCTTAAGAACCAAATTAGTTTTTCACATATTAAGTAAATAAATAAAGTCAACGAAGTTGTGGGCAGGAGAGAGCTAAGTGAAGGAAAAGCCTAAAATGGAATTCAAAGAGAAACAAATAACCTAATGGTACTTCAAACAGATAACATAACCATATTAAAGGGGGGAAATAAAATAAGTAACTGGAGTACTTCTTAAATATAGTACTCTGACTATATGCCCTCAGACTCAAAACAAAAAGAACCAATGTATTCTGGGTAATAGGAGCCAGGACTGCTTGTCACTATCAGAAATGGAGTCACAAATGAAAGGACGAAAGTTAAAATGAGCCCTGTGGTGTTAAGACTGAAATTTGAGGCATCACGATAGATTCATGATTTTAATATATAGACATATAAATAGATACAGAAATATAGATTCTGTGTGTCTGTAAGGGGATGCCTATGTACACATACATTTCCTATCTCTGCCCGAGAAAAGGCCTAGAAGTAATGATATCGCAATACCAATGAGCATACTTAGTACCCAGATTCTAGTTTCTAAACCCTATCCTCCAACAAGAATAACCAAGGCTCCTCAAAGAAATGACTGATTCCAGAGCTGAGGATGGAAAAGTAGAAGATAAACCTGGAATATCTTGTGCCAGAAAGCAAGGAGGTCTTCAAAGAATGAGGGTAACATGCCAAAAGGGCATAGAGCCTACTAAAAGGGGTTCCACAGGCCTAATCTAGGACAATCTGAGCATCAAAATAATGACAGTAACAGATTACAACCCACTGAATAAAATAAGAAACTGAAGTCCATACAGATATAAATAAGTAAGTATAAGTAAATAAATAAATGCAGAGAGAAAGTTTTTTTCAAACAGTAGAATTTTAACTGATATTTATAGGAAGGATGCTAGAGCTGAAAAATCATCAATGCATACTAACAACACTATTGGATAAAAATTTGATTAGGGACTCACTGAATATTTAGTCTCCAGGTATCTCACCACAAGATATTCAGTAATTACAAAGGGAAAAGCACTAACTTTACAGAGAAAACTCTGGCATATGCCACCTTAACCAAGTGAGCAGACACAGGGCAAATCAACTTGCTGCACCTCCAAATACAGTGCACTGAGAAGACAGTATTACTTCTGTACTATTCATACCAAAAATTCTTATCACCCACCCTCCTATCAAACATAAATCTCTTTTCCTCTTAAAACTCCTTTAATGGTATCTTCTTTCTGTATCCAGAGGCTTTTTAAAATTTGGGCTGTTGTAGAATCTACAAAAATATGATCCACAGTTACACACTCACTTAAATGCAACTCCATTCTTCTTAGGAACTCACAGGCATTTTCATTTTGAAATATTGCCTATGAAAAGTTAAATTAACAGCCTAAAATATTCTAACAGCCTCAAAATAATCTATAAAATGAAAAACTTCATATTTGGGAAATAATAGACCTGGAATGCAGTAGTTTTATTTCTCCTTTTATACAGAGATGACACAGTAGAGCAAAGGATAGTTCTGGCTAAGACTAAGCTTTCCTTACTAATGCCAATAAAAAGATTAGAGAAATAGTCTCACCAAAGATAACATAATCTTCCAGTTTGCTTGTCAGGACTCTCTACTAACTCCTGCTAGAATAGGCTGTCAATATTTGACTTTCAGATTTTACTTATTTTTCTTTTAAGTCAACCAATCCCTTTCTTATAAAGATACTGCTTCTTTAAATAAAATCATATTAAATTTTAATGGCCAAGGAGTCAATCTGCACTTTAAGATTATTTCTTTATTGTGTTCTGATACACAATTTACCTAAAAAGCAATCTTAATGCTCTTATTTACAAATTGTTGGCGGAAGAGATGAGACATACACTATAATACAGCCCTCATGTACCAGCAAAAACAACCTAAATAGTCAATTTTATCAACAGAACTCACCATACTCCTTCTAATATAGGTGATGGCTTTTTTCATATCCATGCCTGACCAGTTGTTGAGCATATAGCAAATACAGGAAGCACAGTACACAAATCGCATGTCATTTTCACTGCCTTCAGGTACTGCACAAAAACTGAAAATAATAACAACAATATGATTTTCTATTAACACTGGACTCTGATTTTTTTGCATGGGGGTTAGAAACACCTCCTGTTTGTCTTTACTAACAGAAAAATCTGTTGATTATTCTACTTTTATTATTCAATATTCTACTTTTATTATTCAATAAAGAATAAGACTACTAACTTGAATAATATAAAACTTTCTCTAAATCATCATTCTACTACAAACTTTTGACTTCTTGGTAGTTTTACACACTACCATGTTACTCCCTCCTGGATGCTTACTCAGCATAAGCTTATTTGATCCTAGCCAGGGACAGCTGCAGTATACTGGCTTGAGAATGGCAGAAAAAGTAAAAGGTAAAACCTGAGACCTACTGGGTAGTACGAAATTTCCAAGCCCAAGTTTTTCTATGTGAAATTTCTTCTAAATGTATACACAGATAACCATTTAATCGATTGATCATATTGTATTTTAATTTTACATATTAGTTGTAGAGAGGCAGCAATCTATGTTGTGTATGTATTTATAAACAAGAATAAGGAAGCAATAATCAAAGACTACACTGAAATATTGAGACATAAGTCATATATGTACTGGTTGAAGTAAATATTTAGTTTCATAGGGTTTCCAATTAATGTCAATTTATTCTACTTGTCTACATTTATTTTTCCCTCATCAAGAGCAGTGTTTTGAAAACACTGACGGGAAAACAGAGCTATTAGTAGATGGAACACAAAGAGTTAACAGCACAGTAGGATTTGTTTGCAGTCTTTTCCTTAACCTTTTCACTACTGCTTTATCGCTTCTCAGACTTAAAAATTTTTTTCTACCTTAAAGCTCCAGGAAGATTCATCTTTAGACACACTATGTGAATCACCAAATATCAATGAACATACGAACTCCTTTTTCTATCCTTTAAAAATGTCATGGAAACTACCTACTCTGGAAAACAATATTCAGTGTTCACCCCTTTCTTCCCTAATCACCATAAAGCAAGGAACTGAGGTCCAGACTAAACATATACGTACTTCAAAATATCAATTTTTCATCTAGAATGTAAATTAGATTCCAATCCTGAAATTATTCAACTACTTATTTATGTACCCATTGTTATTAAGAAGGAAGATAAAGGTGTTTGGCTATTGTAATTACTATTATTTTCACTCACAGAGGAAATCTTAGGTCACTTTTTTGACTATGCACTTAATTATGTACCTCGTAAGCTTTAGGTGGGGTTCTAATAGAGTATGATCCTCTAAAGATCTAGTATAGTACTGTATCCATTTTTTAGTTCCAATATATTTTTGTATATTACAAAAAAAGTAACAAAGAATCACTCATACCTCCCATCTTCCAGCTGAAGGGCTCTCAAGCCCGCTAAGCAAGCTTCTTTATTTACTCGGCTTAAGTCGTCTCCAAGAATAACTAAGCATGAGAGGCCAGTGTAGGTCATTGCAATGTGGCCACTATCATAAGGATGAGCTGTTCCAGGAGCCTAAATACAAAATTAATATAGTACTAATTAATGAAGTGAAATGAAAACTTATTTCATTAAGAAATCTGACATAAGGTTTTAGTAAATAGTAAAATTAAATATGGCTTATACTGATTTGTATAGACATCTTATTGAGAAAAACAAATCTCCATTTTATGTATGTCTCAATATGAATATGATTGCACAGGCTACTTAATTTTTAAATTCTTTGATACCTCAGGCATTATGGAAGTAGTTATGATATTCAGGTAAAGCAAATTATTTATTACTTATTTTTTTGGAATTTTTTTTTTTTTTTTTTTTTTTTTTTTAGTAACAGGGTCTTATCTGTCACCCAGGCTGGACTGTAGTGGTGCAATCATAGCTCACTGCAGTCTCCAACTCCTGGGCTCAAGTGATTCTCCTGCCTCAGCCTCCAGAGTAGCTGGGACTACAACAGGCACAAACCACCATGCCTGGCTAAATTATTTAAACCTCAAACTTAATCACGCTATCACTTATAATTTAAGTCTTATAAAGTCAGAAAAGCATATAGCCTTCCAGAAAAAAAGATTTCTAAAACAAAACTTATTTTATATAGCACAAATCTAAATTAAATACCACAGTAGTGATCACCATATAAGAAACTAAAAAACGATACAATTAAAATAAACTCTTCTGCCTTCTATAATAAATGTAAACTTTTACAATCATTGAAATGCATAAAATCCTGGTTCTATTTCTCACTGGCTTGCTTAATGTTCCTAATTCTAGAAAATGAAGATATTAGTACATCACAAGGTTATTGTGACGATTAAATAAGTTACTGTCTAAAAAGCTGTTACTTATCTTAATGATGACTAAGTGCAAGGCAAATATCAGACGGACCACTAGTTCTTCGGAGTCAAGATCCAAGGGTCTTGAAACCACCCATGAATCGTAAGATTTTCTTGCATACTTACCTTCTATGGTTCCCCACAGAATGAATTTGAATGGTGTTCACTACCCTTTTTATAATAATCTGAACCCACCCCACCTACCCACCTTTAGATACACATTTTTTTTTTTGAGATAGGCTTTGCTCCGTCACCCAGGCTGGAGTGCAGTGGCACAATCTCGCTCACTGCAACCTCCGCCTCCAAGGCTCAAGCAATCCTCCTGCCCTGCCTCAGCCTCCCAAGTAGCCGAGACTACAGGCACCTGCCACCACATCCAGCTAATTTTTGTATTTTATGTACAGACCAGGTTTTTTCCATGTTGCCCAGGCTGGTCTCAAACTCCTGAGATCAAGTGATCCATCCTCCTCATCCTCCCAAAGTGCTGGGATTGCAGGTGTGAGCCACTGTGCCTGGCCAGATATGCAGTTCTTTATATGGTCTCACAAATGTACCAAGCAAATTTCCATCTTTACGTCTTTCATTCTAAGTTCCTCCTTAGAACTCAAGCTCTAGTTCTCCTGGCTATCCTATTCCACATTTACAACTGACTTCTTAGAATTCCTATTCCATATTTAACTTTTTGATACTTAAAGTAAACACCTGCTATGTTAAAACAACTGCATGGAAGCCAAACATAAATTAAATGTGGACCTTAACCTTAAGAGCAGAAGATAAGTCTACTCAAATAATTACAATACAATGTAATGAGTAGTCATAAGGGAGGGATAATAATAACATGGGTTTAAATAGGAATTCTTTTCGGCAGAAGAGGAGCCTGGGCAGGTATAGATGAAGAGGAGGTATTACAGGTAGAAGAAAAAGTAAAAGCAAATTAGAGAAGGATAATTCTGGGGTGCACATTAAGGACAACACAAAATTTGCTAGAGAGCATGGGATTTGTGAAAGGAAATTGTGAGAATAGTGGGAGGATCCATCAGTGTTTCTCAAAAAGTGCTCTACAGCCATTGAAGGTCCCAAGCATTTATCAGGTAAGTCAATGAATGGTCCATAGGTAGTTTGGTGGCTTCAGAAGAAAACTCAGTGACAATATTTTATTCATACACTGTACTGGACAATCTAATGTGCCTCCTCACATTCTCTTGGCCTAATCTGTCTCCTAGACGCTCAGCCACCACTCTCAGTGACGGTTCTATGTGATACCACTTGGAATATCTAGTTCCTTTTACCACCCAGAATTCAGATGAAGGTAATACAGCATGAAGTGAGACCTAGCTTGCCCAGAAGATATCAGGGTGCAAGTGAATGAAGGCCCAAAAAGGAGTTTCAGGAGACTCTGTGAACCAAGGGCAATAATGGTTTTTTCTTCAATTTTACTCCTGTTATTTTGAAAATGTTTTGGTGCAGGCGTTGGTTGGGGGAAGGATCATACTTTAAAAGTAATGTTATTAAAGCACTGCAACAAATATAGGTAGACATCTATATATAGTATAGTACTATATATAGTATAGTATATATAACGGTCATAACTAGTGGCACGATATTCTGTTCATTATGACTAAATGAAGACATTACCTGTATTCAGGATTAGCTTAAGGTGGAAAATATGATAGGCATGAAAAGGGACAAATTTTCTGAATCCTTTGTTTTCTCATTCCCTGCTAAATGCAGTGGGCACCCATAATTGGAGTCCTGCTGGTAAATTCATATGACCTTGACACAGGCAAGCTGGTTTACAGCTTAAGGCAGAGGAAGAAAGCTGAAGTAGTACCTCTATCAAAGTATGTCATCTTCTTCAACATTACTGCTATTTATTCCAAAAATTTGAAGCTGATTACGGAAAAACCGGTAGCTCTCCATTTACCTTGCAAGTGGATACTCAGCCCAACAAGATACTGGCTTATAACCATTACATAAGCAGGCTGGCCCCATCAGGGAAAAAGTTTCTACGGTGTGAGGCCGCTTTAGAAAAAATGATGCTTTTCTCTACTTTCTACTGTAGAAAAATACTTGTATTTTGTGTACATATGGAACACTACAAAGTTTCTTCTGGGTCTGCTCCTTTGAAGAAGAAATAAAGTTCCTCCCTCTGTTAGGACTCACTGTTTTTATATTGGCATGTGCTGGTATCAAGGCCTTTGGATATAACCGTGAAGAAGTTCTGCATATTCTAATAAAAGTCATTAAAATAATCACTACCTAGGTCTTCAATCACTGCCTTTAGAAGGGCTTTTTCTTTTATTCCTAAGAAATGTGAGCTAAATGTAGAGTCTTTCTATAAACACAATAAAGTTTACTGGCTTCTTACACAGCAGGTATCAAAACACTTCAGTGCTCTGTTTTCCTTTACTCAGGAAATCACCAATAACTTTTATACACAGATGTATGATACTGAGACAATTTTTTGTAACAATTAATAGAAATTTGTGTGTGTTTATGTACTGCATGTATTCTTCCCGGAAGAAAGTGCACTTCTTTGAGGAAGTAAAGTAGGTATAGGTTTCCTTTAAAGGATTTCAGTTTATAATATATATATATTATTAGACAACATTTAGCCACATTGAAATCTGGAAGCCTGTTTTTTTCTGTGTAACTTCTTAGTTTTCTCTTTTATTAAAATATCCCTATATCCCTTCTACTTCCTTCTGAACCAAATAGAACCAACCTTTGATGGATTGAACGGAATACCCAGGTATGAAGAGCCTCGGAAACCACAGCGATTTAGATTTGATCCTAGAAAATAAAAGCATGTGCTTATTTAAAGTACACTTTATTTTTGCACAGATTCTAAAGCAGTTTAATTACACAATCTTTCAGAAACAGACTATTTTAGTCTGCATTTTCATACTGGCTAATGCTGAATGCTTACCATGTGCCAGGTCCATTCTAGGTGCTTATGGGAATTTCCTCACTTAATTTCCATATGAGTCACAAAAAACATAATTATTTCTATCATGTACCTTTTTTTAATAGCCCACCTCACTGCCTATAAAGTCCTTTCATACTTCTCCTGTCAGATCAATTTTTATGTGATCAACATATTCAATCCCCCTTTCTATAGAACAGAAAACAGAAGCCCAGAGGTTAAGTGAATGTTCAAGGTAACGGTTAATAACACAATAGGGTCTACTGTCTTTTTACTTTAACTCATTTAGTGTCTTTTTACTTTAACTCATTGCTTCTTTACATGGGAGCAAACTAAAGGTTTAAAGCTGCAGAGAAAATATGTACTTTGTATTTCCACATTAGCTAGACCTTCGTTCTGAGTCCAGTAATCCACTTGGCTTTGAAGTATGTAGAACACTGTAAGTTAGCACTTAGTCTCTCTCTACTCAATCAAAATATGTTTATCCATACTTTTTTTCTATCTAAAAATTTTCATTTCTCAAGATATCAATGGAATATAAGTTGGGAACTTGAAAGAACAATCAACTATACAACAATTATGGTTTTAATAGCTATTAGAAAATCAGTATGATAGATGCAGAAAATAACAATGCAGTATCAGCAGACTGTAAATGCACCGCTGATAAAAAAAAAAATCGAGTTGGTCTAAAAATAGTCTCTGATATGAAGAACTACCTTCATAAGAGATTATGACTAGTGTATGACTAACTTCATTATTAACTGTTTTCACTCTCCTACTTCTTCATTAGGTACTATATTTTTTCAGCTTCTTATCCCCCCAAAAAACTTAAAATGGTAGCTTACACATTAATTCTTTGAACAAATTAGGAACCACTAAATTTAAACTCTCCACCAATTATCATCTCCCTACTGGCGAAAAATGTATTTTAAAAAGATACTAGCAGCCAGGTGTGGTAGCTCACGCCTATAATCCCAGCACTTGGGGAGGCAGAGGAGGGTGGATCACCTGAGGTCAGGAGTTCCAGACCAGCCTGGTCAACATGGTAAAACCACATCTATACTAATAATACAAAACTTAGCTGGGTGTAGTGGCACCTGCCTGTAATCCCAGCTACTGGGGAAGCTGAGGCAAGAGAATTGCTTGAACCCGGGAGGTGGAGGTTGCAATGAGCCAAAATCATGCCACTGCACTCCAGCCTGGGCGACAGAGTCAAACTGTCTTGAAAAAAAAAAAGATACTAATGGTGATTATGATTTCAGTGATTATGGTTCTCTTATACTAAGGACTTTTAAATTGGTAAGCTACTTAAAACTTGCCAATATATAACAGAAGTTATAAAAACACTCATATCCTTTTGACCCAGTCAAATTATGGTTCTCTTATCCTAAGGACTTTTAAATTGGTAAGCTACTTAAAACTTGCCAATATGTAACAGAAGTTATAAAAACACTCATAACCTTTTGACCTAGTCATGATATATCTGAGAATCAATTCCAATAATTTCAAGTATGAGAAGAAATGCACACTGCAGTTTAATAATAGTGAAAATCTAGAAGCACCATAAAAGTCCAGCAGGTTAAGCATATCATGCCTCATGTACTGAAAGAAACACTATATTCCTATTAAAAATAATAATCAGTAGAACTATGTAGCAACACAGAGAAAGGTATTTGATCAAGTTAAGCAAAAAAGTAGGATCCAAAAATAAATGTGCATTTTTATGTTTATAATTAAGCAAATGGCACATATCAACAAAGACTGGAAGGGAATAAACAAAATAATATGAATGGTGTGAGATGATATGAATAAGGCTGAAATTTGTTCTCTGTATTAGTCACTGTTGCCATAACATATTACCACAAACTTGGCAACTTAAAACACCTACTGCCTTACTGTTTGTAAGATCAGAAGTCTAACACAGGCATCATCAGGCTAAAGTTAAGGTGTAGGCAGGGCTACCTTCCTTACTTGGAGGCTTTGGGGGAACAATCTGCCTCCAAGCTCATTCAGGATGCTGGCAGAATCAACTTCCTTGCAGTTGTGTGACTGAGTTCTCCATTTCTTTGCTGGTAGGTATCCCTTTTTGCTCCTAGATCCTCTCTTGCCATTTCTCATATATGGGCCCCATATCTCAGAGTGGCAACGGCACTCAAATCTTTTCCATTAGACCCTCTCTACCTTCTCTTCTCTTTTCTGCTCCCTTTCTCTGCAATTCCATGACGAACGTTTCTGTGTTCGTCTGCTGCTCATGTGATTATACTGAGCCCACCTGTACACATGTCACCTATGGATAAGCTCCACATTTTAAGGTCAGTTGATTAGTATAACTTTAACTCCCATCTACAAAGTCCCTTCACAGCAGTACCCAGATTAGTATTTGACTGAATTAACAGGGAACAGAAACCCTGGGGCAACATCTTTAGAATTCTACCTAACACAGGTTGGGCGCGGTGGCTCATGCCTGTAATCCCAGCACTTTGGGAGGCCGAGGCGGACGGATCACGAGGTCAGGAGATCAAGACCATCCTGGCTAACACAGTGAAACCCCGTCTCTACTAAAAATACAAAAAATTAGCTGGGCGCGGTGGTGGGCGCCTGTAGTCCCAGCTACTCGGGAGGCTGAGGCAGGAGAATGGCATGAACCCGGGAGGCGGAGCTTGCAGTGAGCCAAGATCGGGCCACTGCACTCCAGCCTGGGCAACAGAGCGAGACTCTGTCTCACAAAAAAAAAAAAAAAAAAAAAAGGATTCTACCTAACACACCCCCCATATTCCAAATTGTACATAATGCTATACTTAAAAAAAAAATAAAAAGTTATCTTTCTCTTACCAAGTTATGAATTCATTTATCCTTTTTATTTTTGAGACAGAGTCTTGCTCTGTTGCCCAGGGTGGAGTGCAGGGGCATGATCTCGGCTCACTGCAACCTTGCCTCCCAGGCACAAGCAATTCTCCTGCCTCAGCCTCCCAAATAGCTAGGACTATTTGGTAGTCCATGGTAGGACTACCATGGTAGTCCGTGGTAGGCATGAGCTACCACGCCCAGCTAATTTTTGTATTTTTAGTAGAGACGGGGTTTCATCGTGTTGGCCAGGCTGGTCTCGAATTCGTGACCTCAAGTGATCTGCCTGTCTTGGCCTCCCAAAGTGCTGGGATTACAGGCAGGAGCCCACCGCACCCAGCCTATCCTTTTATCATCACTTCTTTTAATCCTTCTCCAGTTGGATGAGGGGCAGTATCAAAAGGCGTATTTTCCTATATGATTAAAAAATTTTTTAATCTTTTTTTTTCTCTTTTTGTTCTTGGGATTGTCTTTTTTAAAGGGTATCCTTTCAAGTTACTAATTTGCTAACAGTCCTCCATAAAAATGTGATCCCATTTCTACTTTTGATGGAAGACAGCTCTGATACCATCTGTCAGTTCTGAATTTATACTTGCAACTGGACACCTTTGTTGAGTACCCCACCAACTTAAACAATTCTGTCAGGTGTTTTACATAGAGGCAGACATATAGTAGTGGCTCAATAAAATATCTGCTTCTGAGTGAAATAAATGAATTTATTCATCTTCTTAGAGGTGAATCAATAAATGACATTTCTGTTTGTTCACTTCTGTTTTTAGCCTGATTAAATAAATAACTTTTCTGAAAAGCAGCAGAAATATCAATACTTAAAAGTACCATATAAGGTTAGGAGATTATGGCATGGACACTTGGAATCAAACTCAGGATCTTGAGTTTCTTCCTATCAATGAGTTCTTCCTATCAATGAGTTCTATAGGCAAGTAACAACCTCTCTGAGCCAGTTTCTTCCATTTTTGAACTAGTAACAATAACATATTGCAAGTAATATATTTCAGGCTTCTTGTAAAGGTTAAAGGACATGTTTAGATTGTACTTAGCAAAGTGAAACAAGGCTTAATAAACAGTAACCATTCAAAATCAGTTAATTATATTTTATCAAAAGTGAAACAGGAAGAAATGAATAGCTTTTGTTGCAATTTATCAAGGAAAGTTTTTTTAAAGTAAAAATGTTTTTCTTTTTTTTTTCCAGAAAGACTGTATACCGTCATGAAAAAAGTGTTTGGATCTTAAGCACCACGGTCACAGTATAGGGAAAAGACAATGTAGTATTTTTTGCCTTCTTCTTAATCACCTGTGGACTATGAAACTGGATAAAGAAGTTTATTCTAAAGTTTATACTTTATTCTACAGTAAGAGAATTCTCCTGTTTCTTATGAAAAGCTATGATGAAGTAACTAAGAAATCAAGAAAATTACTCATTTACTAAATTGAGTTATCAGTCACACACTTAAATCCTAATGTTTTAAAAAATGATGCTCATTAGGAGGTAACATTTTCACCACTTAATTTTTCACCACTTAGGCCGGGCGCGGTGGCTCACGCCTGTCATCCTAGCACTTTGGGAGGCCGAGGTGGGTGGATCACCTGAGGTCAGGAGTTCGAGACCAGCCTGACCAACGTGGAGAATTCTACCCCATCTCTACTAAAAGTACTAAAATTAGCCGGGTGTGGTGGAGCACACCTTTAGTCCCAGCTACTTGGGAGGCTGAGGCAGAAGAATTGCTTGAACCTGGGAGGTGGAGGTTGCAGTGAGCCGAGGTTGCAGTGAGCCAAAATTGCGCCACTGCACTCCACCCTGGGTGACAGAATGATACTCCATTTCAAAAAAAAAAAAAAAATTCACCACTTAAAAAAATTTATTAGGTACTCTTTTGTGGTTTCTGTCAATATTTGTCTGCTCTTGTGTGCTTTCCTTTGGAATTCTAGTAAGCATACCTTTTCATGATAATTAAGAAAGTATACACACACAATTCATTGTAAATTTATCGCTGAATGCATACTCTGGGTACAGTATAAATTTCTTTCCAGGTTATCAAACAGCACCATCTAGTGTTCCTATTTAACAGTTGCAAAACAAACTGAAAATTCTTTGTGTGGTCTGGCTGCCCATCAGAATCAATTGCCTATTTTGAAAAAACAGAGATGCCTCTTGCATCTCCCCTCCCATGCCTGTTAAAAAGCATGAGGATAGGGCCTGGAAAATTGTATTTAAAAAGAAAAACAATCCCGGTTTGACACATAGTCAGAATCAAGAACTACTGATTTGGTAAATATACTTTTGTAGAACTATAGAGTCAAACTTGTTTATGCTGTTTAATATAAGTACTTTAGATAGCACTATATCATAAAAATTGAGGTTACTGAAGAAAAATGAAAACTGGGTAGATGAGAAAGGTAGCAAAAATGGGAGTATGTACATGGATGTAATATGTGTGTGTGTTTATGTGTAAGTATGCAGGAAGTGTGTTATTAGATGATATAATGTATCTATAGTTATCAACTATAAGGAAGAATAATTCATTTATTTGCACGTTTGTACATGAAAATTTATTAAGCTGACTCTTGCCTGATGACTGAGTCATATGTCACTTTAAAACTTAGTGTTTTACTATTAAGCTCATAAAACCAACTATATGTCAAGCATTGAAAGATAGTACATTTAGATATTCTTTAAAAAACGGTTATAAACTTATGGAATATAAAAGTTTGAGAGTTTAAAGAGGTTTATTTTAATCAGGGGAGTTGCTTTTCATAAAAAGCAATAAACTGTATTGTGAAATATAAAATTGCATTCAAAATTATATTTAGGTATAATAAAGGACAGCTCTTGGGCCAAAATATCACCATACTATTAATGATGATTATGCTTCTTAAATATATTTCAAAACTGATTTGCTCATGTTCTTAACTTCTTAACTTTCTAATCCTCATTTTAAAAGTTTTTGCCCTAAGCAAACAGAATTCAAGTGAGGAATGTGGCTACTTTCTGATTTTAAAATGAACATTTATATTTTATGGATAGAGAAATAATTCCGCATAAATCTCAAGAAACACAATTTCCTAGTAAGAACACATGCCTTACACAACTCCTTAAGGATGTCAAGAAAGTAATGAAACAAGGTAAATGAAACATTCAATAGCTAAAAAAAATTTTAAATATACCTATTTTCCACATTTCACACATTTGTTTTAGAATTGGACCTACACCAATTAAAGAAAAGGCAGACAGGAGATATTCTTTCACAGAGATTAGAGACTTAATAATATTTCCCTCAACAAGATAGCAAATTGAGAATTCAGAATTGCAGCTGAACTGTGAAAAGGTCTGTGGAATGGTCTACCAGACATCTGACCTGGGAATGCTGGATATATAAATGAACATTGTAAAACCATTTTTGCCAAAATGTCTTGATCTATAATATTTCCAAAACAGATGACTTATAATTTTTAAAATATGCAACATGCTTGACTTAGCCACATGAAACCATACTTACTTCCCCCATGTTATTTTTTAAAAAGTGAGCCATCTGAAGAATCCACTAAAAAAATGAAAGCATTAAACATTTTACCCTTTAATATTAAATCTTCTTATCTATGTTTCCAAACACTTAATCCTAATAATTTATGGGATCTATTAAGGAACAGATACTAGATTTTCCTTTAAAGCTATAAGACAGTCTCTGAGTTCCCATGAGAAAAATCTGTACCTCACAGAAAAACATGCATGGTAAACAGAGCACCTATTGCACTGAATCAGCACATATAAGTAAAATATCCAAAGGACTAGAAAACTGCATTCTAATCTTGCCTCTAGCATTAACTAGCTGTATTACTGTGGACAAATTATTAATCTCTTTGAACCTTAATGTCCTCATTTGTAAAATGATGGACTGTAATAGTCCTCACTCTGTTCTAAGTCTAAAATTCTCTGGTTGTGCCCTCAAAGAAGGGCACACACAATTCCCAACCTGACCCATTGTGTTTCCCGAATACTTCCCTCCTGAAGTTAATGAGAAGGACCCGATCCTCCAGTGGTCTCACCATACACTTATTACTAGGAAACCACTAGGGTCTTTATAATCCTGGAGTTAAGTGGAGGCCAGGGCTAATTTTAATTAAATATTCACAATGTCCTTATATGCCAAACATGATTGTCTCCACTCATATACTTAAACAGTAAAACAACATTGAAACTTGGAGTCAGAAGTGCCAGATGTCAATCCGATTCTATCTCTTATCATTTGTGTGAGGTTTCAGACAGGTCTCTGAATCACTTTGCCTCTCAGTTTCCTCTTCTTGGGACAGGCCAATTAGGTGAAGAATAAATCTATCTGATTATGTATTTGGCAGTGCTTTGAAAATTATAAAATAGTAAATAATGTATTGCATTATTTCTTCCATTAGCAAAAATATCAGTATTTACATATAGCTATGAACTTTTAGTTTTTATTTTTGTATGTTTTGAAGAGAGGTTAAGCTAAGTATTTTTCTAGTTTAAAACTTTAAATACAGAAACATATTTACTTATGGTAAACATTCAAACAATTCAGATATATAGAAAAACAGTAAAGTATCTTATCTTGCCATCCCCCACCTCTGTTCCCATCTACTTCCCCCTCCACAAAGATTTTCTATGTATCCTTTCTGAGTTTTTCCTGCACATTTATATAGATTGTTAAAGCACCTCTGTATATGTTTTAAATTTATCATTTAATCATATATATTATAAG
The DNA here is from genome assembly GCF_029289425.2 of Pan paniscus. Taxonomy (NCBI): domain Eukaryota; kingdom Metazoa; phylum Chordata; class Mammalia; order Primates; family Hominidae; genus Pan; species Pan paniscus. The sequence goes on from NC_073253.2 coordinate 110,498,334, forward strand.
TAAAGTTTCGGTGCCACAAAAGAAATAGCACTCAAATATAAAATTTTCTTTTTTCTTCTCAGCAAGGCAATTTACTTCTACAGAAGGATGTGCCCTTACAGATGGAGCAATGGTGAGTGCACAGTTGGACAAGGGAGGGGAAGGGGTTCTCATCCCTGACACAGGTGGCCCCTGCTGCTGTGTCGTTCCCCTATTGGCTAGGGTTAGACCAAACAGGCTAAACTAATTCCAACTGGCTAATTTAAAGAGAGAGACAAGGTGAGTGGTTTGGTGGGAGTCAGGGTAGATCAGAATGAGTCAGGGTGGAGCAGGTAATCGGAATGAGTCAGGGAGGAGCAGGTAATTGGAATGAGTCAGGGTGGAGCAGGTAATCGGAATGAGTCGGGGTGGGGCAGGTGATTGAAAAAGGTTGCTTTACGAGGAAGTTAAGTTTAAAAGTAGAAGGCAAAAAATTGAACATACTGACATATTGATTCTTTGAAAAGAAATTTAAAACTCATATCTAATATATATGACAGACAGTTTCATGTCAGTATATATATAGAGCTCTACCTTATTTACTGCATAATATTCTTTACTGGGCCATAGTTTATGTAACTTTCACTTTTGATGAACTTTTATTTTGTAACATTGTTTTGACTGAATTTCCCTGATTTCTAGTAAGGTTAATCATCTTTTTATGTATCTGTACTTCTTTTGTTAACTACTTAATAAATTTTGTCATTTTCTAAAGGACAATGTATCTTTTTCTTCTGAATCTTTAACAATTCTTTATAGTCGATGTTAATATTATACAAGACATAATTTTCTGCAAATTCATCACTTATTTATCTTTTACTACATAAAGTATTTAAATATTTATTTAGTCAAATCTATCAAATTTTTGCTTTATAATCCCCAGGTTTTGTTTAACATTTCTAGATGTTATAATTCCCTAGATTTTATGTGGTATCTCAAAGTAGGACAAATACAGACCTATGAGTTGCAGAAAGCATATTCTACCAGTTTGCAAATGCTTTATGAATTAGAAAATATTTGAAGAGCCAGACGAGGTCCTAGGCTAAATGTGAAAATATATAAAAGAGGAAGAGAAAAAAGTTGGAGAAGGGGCAGGTGATTTAATAGTCTAACAACTACTGATACACAATAAGCACTGAGAGGGAAAAGAAATAGAAGACACATTCACTTGTCTCCCTTCCAGAGGTTTGCAATTCAGGTGGAGGCAAAAATATTTTAAGTAACTTAAGCAGCAATGACTGAAGAAAAAAATTGGCAGTGGGTTTCAAACCAGTGAAGTCCATGGAGTTGACAGTTTAATGGGAAAGAAAATTCTGATGGTTCTCAAAAGGAGTGGTGAGCTGCAATTCTAACTCCAAAAAATGTTTAAACTTTCCCTGAAGTATAATAAACATAAGAAAAGTACTCCTATAATAATTAAAAAGCTCCATGAACTTTTTCAAAATAAACTCACCTGTATAACCAGCACTCAGCTCAAGAAAAAGTACATGACTAGCACTCCAGAAGCCTCTCCCACTTCCTTCTAGTACTCCCCAAATGCCCAGACTGGTTTGACCTATTTTTGTATTTTGTAAAAATGGAACGATATACAATGTACTTCTTTCTCTCATAAACATGCTTGTGACACTCATTCAAATAACTGAATGTAGTTGTAGACTGTTCATTCCCATTACTGTATTATTTTCCAAGGTGTGAATATGCTAATATATCCTTTATCCATTATACTGAAGATGGGTAGTCTGTATAATTACTAGTTGTAGGCTCTTATAAAAAATACTGTTATAAACATGCTAGAACATATCTTTTGGGGAACATGTTTTAATTTCTGCTGAGTATACACTAGAACTGTTGGGTCATAGAACATACATATGTTCAGCTTTAGTAAATATAACCAAATAGTTTTCCAAAGCAGCTATAAAGCTCCTTTAGCAGTGAATGAGAGTTCCAGTTTGCTACATTTTTGTGAACACTTGTTATTTTCCACCTTTTTAATTTTTAGCCATTCTGTTGATTATGTAACAAACAAAATTATTATGGATAATATGAAACTCCAGATAATAGCAAATCTCTCACAAGATTAAATAATGAGAAGAAGTATGTAGCTTTTTAAAACAACACAGATATAATAGCGTTATAAAAAACTCATTTCACTAATAAAATGGTAGGGCGAAGTAAACACTTATTAAAGAACAGACCAAAAAATTGCTCAATTACGGAGCCACCAAATAATCCTTAATAGTGGGGGGAAATAGAAGAAAAGACAGAAAGTAGGAAGCATGGTGAGTAAGTGACCAATGGTCTGGAAACTATAACCTGCAGCTTGAGTTCTCTCATTAAATGTTATGGTCCATCCTTTTCTATAAAGACAATAGCTATTTTATTTCAGGAGTATGAGTTTCAGTAAATTTTTAATTAAAAAATAATATAAAAATATATTTCGGCAAGAACTTAGGGAATAGCTTTCGTATGTGCCACAGTGTGTATATGATTTCCTATCTGTACCATGTAAGATACATTTCTTTAAAAACCGGGCATGTACTTATAATTAAAAAAAAATACCAAGCACAATCTGTAATAATTCTACCATACCTCAGTCTAATAATTAACTGTTTAAAAAATCCCAGACTTTCACTTAAACTATTAAAAAACATCCTGGCAAAAAGGGAAAACAACAATTGACATGTATTTTGCAAGTGACTAGGACTAAGACGTGGCCTCAGCCACGTGCTCCTGGAAAATGAGGACCATAACTTGCAACTTATCACAGCTCTTCTCTACAGGTTTAGAAGAGTAGTACTCTTAGCAGAAATTCAATAAATCCTACACATCAACATGTTAGATCTGTAACTATTGACCAAACTTATACATGCTTTCATTGGGGCTAGCAGAAAAGTGATTAGATATTTATATATTTAATTCTGATAGACCTAGTTCAAAATACTTAAATCAATTTTTAATAAGACTTTGTAAATAGGCATAGATTTAAAAAGTTATATAAAAACAAACACTATGAACTTCAAGAATAAAATAGCCGCAAACTATGTTCAAGATCGTCTGTCAAACAGAGAAAATCTTTCTTTCTAAGTAAAGTTTTAGCTTATTATTTCTCCAAAGTTCACTGGATGAGATTTACATATGATTACTCTAACCAACGAACCACAAAAAAGAAACAAGCATGATTTTCTAGGAGTTTGTTTGTTTGATGTTTTTAAGGTTAGAATTTATAACATGTATAAGTTATGTCTATCTTAGACATTTTATACTTAATAGAGTGAATAACAGAGTTTATAAAAACTTGCATATTTGCAGTTGATTATGTAATTTATGAACTCTGAGAATTCATTTAATTAATCAAAAGTTTTTAAGTGTTAAGTATAAAAATGACTGAAGCATATATAAGAGCTTTAAGAAACCATTAAAAATGCTAATGAAACATTGGAGGGAAAATAATCAGGAAATGAAAGAAAACTTTTTGATGGCAAAGAGTTTTTCACTGAAAAGACAAGAATTGTTGGGAATGAAAAACACAGTTAATGCTATAGAACTAATCAAACATAAATACTGACTATAAATAATCAACAAGTAGTCATCAAAGTGGAAGTATACAACATAGTATGGTGCCACAGTTGTGAATCTCTATTAAATTCCAGATAACTCTAGATTGTTTTCTTGAGATTATGATCAGATTTGTTAAGTACTGTATTTCAACAGAATGGCAATGCTGCATTACAACAAAATCACAGATAAATAAAATATGTTAACAGTATACAAGTAAGTACTAAGATTTTCTAGTCCAACACATGTTATGTCAGGTACAACCAGTCACACTAAAAATAAAATGCTAAAAACTCACTCACTGTCTTCTGTGGGAAGGACCTGCAGGGAGTAAATCCACTCTATTATATCATCTTTGTTCACCACATCTAAGGAATCCAACATATCCAGCCCGGAGAGTGCAAAAAATGCAATTGTCAACCTAAAAGAAAAAAATGTAAAATTCCATCTTAACTATCATACCACTTAAGTCTGAAGTCTTCCTGGTCTAGAAAAATAATAAAATCATTCTAATTTTCCAATAATTTAAACAATACTTCCACCTTGCAAAAGCAAAAAATACATATATACATATTCTTGTAACTTAATACTGTCAGTCCAGACTTTTGTTTCAATTTTTCAAAAGGGGACATTTGGGGGTTAAGAAACCAATCCTACCCCATTGACACAAACAAGACCCACTGAAGCCAGAATATCACCAAACTGAAGGCTAAAGTAGATTTAAAAAAGGATTCTCTACAACTAATCAGTACAAATAGTACAGGACTTAGAAATATGTGAAAATGTCAATTTTCACTAATTTGTCAGGATCAATTATAGCTTGTATTTAATTCTGGAGGAATATGAGAATAATATCTTAATTCAAAGGTGTTCACAAATAACATGATTCCTTGGGAAAAGATTTATAATAAGCTTTGAGAAATACAAAACATTTAGAAAAATACAAATGTACTTACACTCTATTTTCCCAGAGAGGAGCATTCTTTGGCAGAATGAAAAACTATAGAGCAAAACCTTCCCCTTCTAAGACTGTACACTATAAATCAGAAACCTAAACCTTTGCTTTCATATAAAAATCAGTATCTTACCGATGGCTTTGAACACAAAGAATTTGTTATATATAATTCCTTTCATGTTGAGAAGCAGTCTCTAGTATAGCTTGATTGAGTACTGTTACATCATTTCCATAATCTAACAATTCATATGACTAATAGTAATAAATTAACACTTCAAATTATCTGGTCTAAAATTTTACAGCAGAGCTACCTGATGTATTCTGTAACCTTTTCAATGAAGATTCTAAGAAATAATTAAGCCTTAATGCCCTGAGGTATCTACTGTATGTAATAAATTTACTTCTCTCCTGTGCATCTAGAATAGTATTATCTAGAATAGTACTACACGTTGAGTATCCCTTATCTGAAATGCTTGGGACCAGAACTGTTTCAGATTTCAGATTTTTTTTTTTGATTTTAGAATATTTGCATATACATGAGATGATACCCCACTGGGACAGGACCCAAATCTAAATATGAAATTCATTTAAATTTCATATACATCTTACACACGAAGCTTATTTTATATAATACTTTAACAATTTTGTGCATGAAACAAAGTTAGTGTTAAGCACTTATGTGTGGAATTTTTCACTTGTGGCATCATGTCAGTGCTCAAATCGTTTCTGATTTTGGAGTCTCTCAGATTTTTGGATTAGGGATGCTCAATCTGTACCAACTTTAGGAGAGATGAGAAAATAGTGATTTCTTTTCTTTTTTTTTTTTTAGGGCAAATTATCGCTCTGATCCCTGGTGGAAAAAGACTAGCAGCATCCATTAGATAACAGGAGGAGATATCAGAAAGTAATTTAATTCCAAACAAAGCTTAAGGGCAAAAACTAAAACTACAGAGATTTGGGTGCACTTCAGAAATAAATATTTGGGAAACATCTTATTGAGAGACTATTACCATGTATTAGACACTGAGCTGGGACATTTCTCATATATTATCTCAGTTTAATCCTAACAACACACTGAGATCTATTTGAATTAGAGAGGTAATTTATCTAGGTAAGATCAGGATTATATTAAGGGCAGTGGAACTCCTTTATGTGGGAAGCAGTGTTGCACACTACTTCAAAGCTCAGACTCTGCAGTCAAATTTCAAGTTGGCCAATTTCACTAGACTGACCACATGACTCTGGGCAGGATACCTAAACTTTTCTAATCAGCTTCCAATAATTATTTTAATCATTACTATACCTTATACAGTTATTGTGCTTACCTACTCACAATAAGCACGCAATAAATGGAAGCCATTATCCTTGGTCTTTGCCATGATTTGGAGGGACAAGAGTAACAACGACTTTAGGATCTAATCACAGTCTATAACACTACAGGCCTTTTCTATAGACTCTTGGTTGTAACCATTTTCCCCAGAGGAATGTGCTTCTCCAAACACAATAAACCTTTAGACATGGGAAAAACCTCTACATAATAGCAACAAAGTGTGAAAATCACTGCCCTTGGTGGTAATTATGTCTCATGAGATAAGGTCCACTTTGTTTGTATGCACTCAAATATTTACTGAACTAATAAAGGACCTGCAATACTACATCTAACCCTCCCGGAGAGCTCTAACAGGGTTTTTTGGTTTTGATAGAATACATAAAGTAAATGATTATATTTATAGTCAGGTACAATTAAGCATCTACTAATATAGTTTATTTAAAGCGTTATTAAGGAAAAGGGCAAAAAGAAGACAGAGACAAAAGTGGAGGAAAACATGAAGGACTTGAGGTCAGACAATGGATAAAACAAATATCTTCCTGTCAGTAAAAGCTATGTAGTAAGAGAATTTATGCAAAAGGCTATAAAAACAAGTTGGCATTTTTTTCAAAATTAAGAAATTCAGAAATGATCTAGTCCATCTCTTTGATTTTCTAACTGAAGAATATAAAGCCCCCAAAATTCAAGTAATTTACTTGAAATTTCAACACTAGACAATCAAAACTACTCAAGAAGTCTAAGTCCCAAAGTGGTATTCTCCACAGGGGTGCTTCTCATTAGAATCTGCTTAAAAACTGCTCATTAGAATCTGCTTAAAAACAAACGACCAAAACACCACCAACATAACACAGAGATCAAGGTCCTACTTAACAATCAAATCTATGGGTGTAAGGTGGGGTCTGGGCCCTTTGGGTTTGTTTTTGTATTTCCTTTGGGTTTGTTTTCGTATTTAACTTCCCAGGTAATTTTAACGTGCAGGCAGGTTTCAGAAGCACTGTTCGAGAACAGTGGTTCTCTACTGGGAACACTGACCCTAACATAATATATCATAATCAAACATTCTTGGTTGTCACAGTGGAGGAGGGAGTTACTGGCATCAAGTGGGTAAAAGCCACGGCTGCTGCTAAATGTCTACAATGCACAGGACAGGTCCATACAACCAAGAATTATCTGGCCTAAAATGTCAATAGTGCTGAGGTTGAGAAAACCTGCTTTAAGGTCATACTCTTATCTGTATACGTTATCTGAATAATCTGTTTGTCATGTTACTTGCTGCTGGATATGAATGCGTAAGTGCCAAATACAAGAAATCAGCCATGTGATGGTATTTTAAAATCTTGCATACTTAATTATTAAGGGCTCCTGAAAGTCCAGCATTTTCAACTCATAGGTGAAGACTTAGGTTGAGACCATAAGGTTTATGAGAGTAACAGAGTTATGGTGAATGGCTTATGTTTATAAAAAGAGGTCCCATCAGAAATGCTTGGCAGACAGAACCAATAAGTCACTTTGGGGCAAATATCTGGCCTCCTTTAAAATAGTCTGGGAAACCATTCCTCTTCCAATCACATAAGAATTCTCAAGTAGTCCTAAAACTGAAAGAGGGAGAATTAAAACAAGCCACAAAAAACACAAAGGAATTTTGGGCTGTGGGCCTCCGAGAGAAATAGTATAATGTAGGGTTTTATGGTTCCTAGATGACTTCTACTTGGGAATAAACTGCTGGGCAACCTGACTCAGCACAGGTGTATAGAGGGGTAATTGTGCGAACACACGCACCTAAAATCAAGCCAATGAAGTTATTTTTACTTCTTTCAGAGAATATCTGTTTATTCTGTTTCTTCTTTTCCCTAGAACTCAATCTGAATCTGCAGCCTGAGAAGTGTAAATAAGCAAACAATATCTTTCTGTTCACCCCTCTTCTCTCACTCTGAACAATAAGTATAAGAAGTTTATCTTACAAGGATGAAAAAGTAACATCCCCCAACCCCCAATCAAGTTGCTTTACCAAAGAATCAATTCACAGACAAGAGGGTTAACCTAAGTGTCTCCAAAAGATGTCAAATATTCCAGGCTTAAGAACACGCATACCCCAAAGATTAAATAAGAACAACAAGAAGGATGGGCGCAGTGGCTCACTCCTGCAATCCCAGCACTTTGGGAGGTCAAAGTGGGTGGATCAACTGAGGTCAGGAACTCGAGACCAGCCTGGCCAACATGGTGAAACTCCATCTCTACTAAAAATACAAAAAGTCAGCTAGGCGTGTTGGTGGGCGTAATCCCAGCTACTAGGGAGGCTGAGGCAGAAGACTCACTTGAACCCAGTAGGTGGAGGTTACAGTGAGCTGAGGTTGCAGTGAGCCGAGATTGTGCCATTGCACTCCAGCCTGGGCAACAATAGCAAAACTCCATCTCAAAAAAAAAAAAAAAAAAAAAAGAATGAAAAACAGTCTATAGTCTGGACAGTGGAAAAAAGAACTTAGTCATACTGATATAAGAAATATACTGAAAACACTAATTTATGAGAGTTGACTAGATTCCCAAACTTTGGATCCCTTGTCCTGACCCTTTGTGGTGCAACCCCATCCTTTACCAAGTGTCTTAAACAAGTGTCTTAAACAATGGACTACATTCCTGCCTAGATACCAGATGGGCCTATGACTACATCATATTGCATCTAAAATTATAAATAAGCATCTACATTAAGAAATAAGAACACAAATAAAATTGATAACCATGTCAGTGAAGAGAGAGCCTTAGACGATACATTAGACTTAATCATGAAGTTAAAATACTAGCACATAGATGCTGCCATAATACTTCGAAACAAATGACTGAAAGACTGCACGAATTCTGGAATTTTAAGCATTATTCTTCATTTATAATTATTTTTCAATGGCTGATTCAACTGGTAAATACTTTTAAGTACAGTCACATATCTGTGGAATTATTTAACTTGTAAAATAGTTTTTCTACTATCATACTTTTTCAATAAGAAACATCTACTGAACACCTACTACAGACTAGATGTCACCACAAAAATGAATAAAGCTTCCTAACCTTAAGGAGATTACATGTTAAGTGCTATTATATAAATCATCTTCTTCCTTTCTCAACTGGCTCCTTTTGCCTTTTATTCTCCAGACCAGATAGCAGTTCCAATTCAAGAATCCTGGGACTCCTCCTTTTTCTTCATCCCCTCTTTTCTAGCCCTACTTCACTGCCTCAGCATCTCTCTCCTGGACTACCACATGAGTGTCCTCATTGGTCTCCCTGGTTCTGGTCCTGTACCATGTGATATATGACTATATAAATGACTATTCCTGTCACATGATATCCAACTCATGTTTCTAGACAAGCACACAAAGCTTTCCATGATCTGATGCATGCCTACCTCTTCAGATTACATTCCTACCATATCCCTTTACATTTTGAACCACTACTAGAGAACTAATTGAAGTTTTCTGCTCAACACTCACTTCTCCAGCTTTATTCTTCTTATTGTCCATTTGCAACAACAACAACAACAAAACACTGGAACACATTCTTTAAGATTTAGCTTTGGGATTACTTCTTCCAAGAAGCATTCTCTAGTCCCTGTCTCTCTTCAGGCTGAGCTACTTAGGCACTTCCAGAATGCCCTCAGAATATCACAATCATTTTGTCTAGTCAGGGGATTAGCCATATCAAAATCATCTGGGCACTTGTCAGAAATGCAGCATCTCCGGCTCACACTCAGCATCACACTCCTCAGCTATTGCAATATACTTTAACAGGCTGCTTCATGCAACACCGCACCTCTTTCGCCTACCATTAGATTTACAGTTCCCGTAAAGTAAATTTCTAAGACCTTAAACGTTCTCTGCTGCTCCTACACATAAAACACCGTACAGACACTCTATTAAGAGTTAATAACTTTACAGAGGACAGGGATGCACAGGAGTATTCATCTAAAAATACAATGACCCAGGCTTATGCAATCAGAATCTGCATTTTAACAAGATCCCCAAGTGATTCACATACACATTAGAGTTGGGAATCACTGCTGTAATAACTGCGTATTTGTTTCTCCTATAAGGCAAACAGTCTCTAACTTTAGCCTGCTTTAGAACCACCTGAGATGCTTGTTATAATGCAGACTCTCAAGGCCCACACAGGATCCAATGAAGGTCTGGGAAGGGGCCCAGGTATGTGCATTTTTATAAGCACATACAAGCCATTACTTAGAGTCTCCCACCACTACACTTTGAAAGATGTACTGCTAGACTGTGATATATTTAAGATAAGGGGGCTGGGCACAGTGGCTCACGCCTGTAATCCCAGCACTTTGGGAGGCCGAGGCGGGCGGATCACAAGGCCAAGAGACCAAGACCATCCTGGCCAACATGGTGAAACCCCATCTCTACTAAAAATACAAAAAATTAGCTGAGCGTGGTGGCACACACCTGTAGTCCCAGCTACTTGGAAGGCTGAGGCAGGAGAATCACTTGAACCCAGGAGGCGGAGGCTGCAGTGAGGAGAGATGGTGCCACCGCACTCCAGCCTGGTGACAGAGTGAGATTGTCTCAAAAAAAAAAAAAAAAAAAAAGATAAGGGAGGAAACGAAAGAACAAAGTAGTTGCAGAATGGGAGGCAGCAGAGAGGTTACAACACAGGATACACAGGGGAAAAGAGAGGGACATGAGAATACAAAGACTAGCTAGATTGTAAATGCTTTGTGAAATAAAAGCTAACTGCCTAAACCCTTCTTCTAGAAGAAGTGACTGTAAAAATAACAGAAAATTGTCACTACTTTGTTCCTTAATAAAAAGGACTACTCTAATTCCTATTACCCCAATACAAATGGCAACAATAACTCATAACCAAACTAAACTCCCTAAACTACTTGTAAAAGAAACCTGGTAATTGACAAAGCTCCCAACCCAAGATTTAATATTCACTTGGATTATAAACTAGTAACTATCATTTTAAGAAGTCAATATAAAAGAAAAATCTCTGATGAAACCACAGACAATACACTTTTTATTTTCATAAAGTCATTGTCACTAGAAAAGTAAAAATTATTCCTATTGGTCAGGCTAAAAGAAACAGGAAAATAAAATTTTGCCAAAATGGTGAATCAGAAAATAAGTGTCTAAATATCCAGTCTAATATTAGCCTTCTCAAAGCTTTTTCATACCTATTGGTAAAAAGAAACGAACAGAGGAACACCTGAATCATTAGTTTAACACTGTATACCTGTACCTAGACACATGGGGAGGCACTCTATGAATGACTGTGGAATTTAACTGCAATACCAGGTAAGAGTTGTGGCTTGCCCAATGTACTGTTTTGTCTTAAAAATCAGCAGAAACTTTGTGACCAGTCACCTTTGCTGAAAAGGTTGGAGTTTCTTCACAAGCATTTTAAAGTCAGTTATGAATCACATGCACCACAAAAGAACTTAGTGCTAAAGAAAATAAAGTCTGTGAGTTAGGAAAGAGAAAAACTTAAAATCACTACAGAAACTGACATATGCAGTTATCTTAAATGCGGTTAACTAGGCTATAAGAAAACCAAAATGATGTAAAAATTCTATTCATGTGACAAACATTAGACAAAAAAGGACACAATATTGCTTAACCAATGCACCAAGGTGTTATATAACACCTGGTGTCGATCCTATGCTCATACTAAAGTTAAATAAGTCAGAAAATTTGTGCTGTTTTACTTATGCTGTGAACAGAATTACACAGTTTAATGCCAATGTGCATTATTCTATATGGATTTGTCCAAGCTGGAATTTTATAAAACAGGCCAAACACATTGGCATTTTGAAAATGCAATCACAGACTTATAGTGATAGCTGCAAGCAAAGTTCAACTGTTTAACAATCACAATTTAATCAGCTCACAGGACTTATACACTGCATGTATCTAAGCAGTGTATGTATATGATAAATATGCACATTATGTATCAATAACAAAAACAGGATGGAAGACTTTTTATCTAAACGCTTTGAATTCACATAAAATTAATCCCTATTAAGATATAAACGATTTATCAACATTTTAAAACATCTCATATCACTACAATCATAACCTTTCGGTTTGGAAATCTGAATCTTTCAGTGAAGATATAGGCTCTGCTAATCGATCAACACCTATGAGAGGAGGAAGGAATATAAACGTTTCACTCTTTCTTTTGTAAGAATCTGTTCATCCTTCAGGGCTCAGCTCACATTATTCACAAATATTTCTTAGTGCTTCTCAGATACCAGGTACTATTTAAGATCCTAGTGCAATGTTGACCAAAAGGACTAAGCTGTTGCAAATGTTGAAATACAAACAATTGCCACTGGCCAATATGGCAACTGGGTACTTGAAATGTGGTGGCTACTACCAAAAGAATAACTTAATTTTTAATTTGATTTAATTAATTCAAATCGAAATAGCCAAATGTGGCTAGTGGCTACCAGATTGGACAGGGCAGCCCAGTCCTAAGTATAGAAGTAAACAAGATAGACGAAAATGTTACCTTTGTGAAGTTTATAATCCAGTGTAATAGAAAGACATTAAACAAATAAACCAATACATACGTAATGTGAGGTGGTCATTGGAAGTGGTCCCTTTAGGAAGGGTGTTTAAGGAAGGCCTCTCTAGAGATATCTGGATTATGTACATGCCTGTCTATATACTCCTATGAACACTACACTAACATATAGCACAGAACTCTATACAAATGCTTGTCTTGTTCAGCTGTACTCTGGCACCTACCATAATGTAGTTCTTGACCAAGTGTGCAGAAGTAATCTGCAAAGCTCCCCAAACTGATCCGGTCATGCAGTGTTCAAAATACACCAGCAAATCAGAATTTGGAAAACGTGGGGAGAGAACACAGCAAAAACAAGCCGCTCTTTCCTCCCATCCAGTCTCAAGCAGCTTTTGAGCCTCACTTCAAAACACAGCAATGCGGAGCAAAGATTGCCTTCTCCTTTCTTTCTTCTCATCCCCAGCTTTTACTGTAAATTAAGTCGCTTAGTCTCTGCCGCACCACACTCTTCAGCTATTGCAATACTTTTAACAGGCTGCTTCACGCAACACCGCACCTCTTTCGCCTACCATTAGATTTATAGTTCCCACAAAGTTTCTAAGACCTTAGAGGTTCTCTGCCGCTCCTACACATAAAACACCATACAGACACTCTATTAAGAGTTAATGACTTTAGAGAGGACAAGGATGCACAGAAGTATTCATCTAAAAATACGACGACAAACTTTGTCCTTTTCCTTTTACACTCGGAAGTAATGAGGCAAAGTGACAGGCTATGGGAGCGGGTAAAAAAGCAGCTCAGAGTTGCCAGAAGAAAAGGGAAGTGAAAAAGCCGGAAACTGGAGATGCTACAGCCCTCGACCTACAGCCTTCCAGACCTTCCCACCGTACGGCGGGAGAGTGGGGGTAACCTCAAGCCCACTTGAAACCAGTCAGTGCCAAGTGGGCGGCCGCGCAGCCCCCTTCCGGCGCCCAGTTTGCGGTCCGACTCCGCCGCGCCTTTCCGCTGGAGCCCGGGCCTTGTGCCAGCCTGGCTGACTGTGCCACGAGTTACCTGCTTGTCTCGAGTGAAGAATAGCGCTCCGGCAAAACCTGGAGGCAGCGCTGGAAAAATCGCACGTGCCGATCCCGTAAGAAATCCAGCCGCTCTCCCTCACCGCTCCCTGCTAGCCTCTCGTCCTCAGTGGCCGCCATGCTGCTCCGGAAGCGACGTCCGCCGCGACCCGGAATCAGTGCCCGCGGAGAGAAAGAAACCCCCTGTGCTGAACCAGAGGGGCCGGGTTAGGGGACCTGCGCCCGCCGCAGACTAAGCCAGTATTTGAAACCGCTATCATCTGGGTCCTGTGCAGCACTTCCACTCTCCGATATCTCCCTAGCTAGCGCATGACCCTACCTTTTCTACTCAAAGCCCTCGAGGCTTGTAAACACCTCGCAGGCCTTGTGAAAATCAAGTCCACAAATCCCTCCGTCAGAATTTTTATCTTGGGAAGCGCAAGGTCAAAAGCATCAAGTACGCTTTGAGACAATTCTGGCTCTGTAGAACCTGAGGATGGTATATCTGAAAACGAGGATGGATCAGTATAAACTTGCTAACAGATTCATTTTTGGAGGGCCAGTTTTAAGCCGAACGGTTAGGGAAACAGAAAAACAAACCAGTGGAGATAAATGTTTATTGACACTACAAAAGCTCAGAGACTTTCCTAATCTTAATCCTTTCTGGATACCAGGAATCACTTAAAAATCTGTGTATAATGCCCCCAAACATATACAACATGCATATTCATACCTATATATGACTGCTTGCGTCATTCTTTCACAAATCTTACAGATTTTACTTTGCTTGAGTCGACGTGTTATCAAGAATCAATGGTGCATCAATCTGCAACAGCAAAATAAGCTCAATATCTTCTCCAATTACCTGCATTCTAAAAAATTTAAACATGCTTCTAGTTCTTTTTTCCAAAAATAGGGATTTAAGTTGTTTAGCCGCTATACTATGCCCTTTAAACTTTCATGAGGCATTCCTGAGTAGCGGGTGGGGGGATCCACCCAATAATATAACTAAACTAGGTTCCCTGTGATCAATTTACCTAATAAAATTTTGGGTTTAATTTTGTTAGCTTTCTTAGAAAATGTAATTCTTATACTCTATGGGCTGGGGTAATCTTACACTTATTCAACAATCCAAAGTGCTCTGAATAATTTTTGGTACTATTAACTACTTATTCACAGGTATTCCTGCATGTCTTTACAAAATACCGCATTTAACAGCCACAGACGGATTCTAGGCTGTCCTCGGTACTTCCCTACAAATACGGAGCTCACAGTCCTTGCCCTTCAGGTGTTCCCAGTCTGGAGTTTCCACTGTTATTAAAATTAAGATCTCTCACTTAGCACACATACCCCCAAATGCCTGAAGATTTTTAAAGTGGAGTCTTATACACATTTAACTTACTGGAATCAGCTATGGACACTCTATACATTCTCAGAAAATTAATTCTAATAAACATGGCCCTTAAGTTAGGGAAGCCAAATGTTTCATCTGATTCTCAGCTCAAGGACTAGCAATCTGATCCAAATCTAGAGGAAAAATTTGCAATGTGGGACTCATTCAGAGATAATACAGAATGCCTCCTAGGTCGGTAAAAGGCTTTCCATGAGTGATTTTATCCATACAAGATTTTTGGCATGTGCATAACAGAATGGGAATGATAGAACATCTATATAATTGAGTGTTATTTAGCCATTACATGATAATGTTTGAATTAGGTAGAAATGTACGAAAATGTGTAATGCAATTATAGCATAGTAATTAATATGTACTATATGACTGTAACAATTTAAAAATATGTAGGTATGTTTTTTGAAAAAGTTACCCTGGAATTATGGGTACTTTATAACATTTCTTCTTTAGTGTTTTTTCTATATTTCTTATTAATGTAGTTTTTTTGTTTCCAGGCTTACTTCATTTTATTTTTCTTGTACAACCCTATGTTGTAGCCACCGCTGGAGCCTGGGTCCTCTGCACGGAGACTCTGGTGTGGGTCTTGAGGAGGTGGTCAGTGAATTCCTGATAGGGAGACTTGGTGAATACAGTCTCCTTCCAGAGGTCAGGGTTCAGCCTGCTGTAGACCTTAGAGATGGCATAAAAAATGACCATGACGAAGTTGCCCAGGATGGCAGTGCAGCCCCTGGCTGAGGTGTAGAAGTCATTGATAGCTGCCATCAGCAGCAGCTTCTTGGCCATGGGGGCCGAGACGATGCCAGTGCTCCTGGGCGCAGGGATGACCCGCGCCAGCACAGAGCCGTGGCAGCCTGTCACCTTGCAAGGGATGGTGTGGGGCTTGCCGATCTTGTTCCCCCAGTAGCCTCTGCGCATGGGCACAACGGAGAGCTTGGCCAGGATGATGGCCCCGCAGATGGCAGTGGCCACCTCCTTGGAGCACTTAACACCCAGATCAGTGTGGCCACTGTCCCTGATGGCAACAAACGCCTTGAACCTGGTGTTCTGGCCGGTGCGGGTCTGCTTCTGCACTGGCACGTCTTCAAAACCTCCTCCTTGAGAGAGGCCCCAGGAAAAAGTCAATGATCACAGACTCCTTGATGGGCAGAGAGAAGAGATAGATCTACTCCAGGGACTTAATCTTCATGTCCTTGACCAGGCAGCTCAGCTTGGTGACAACCATCTACTCCTTGTCCTTGGTCTTGCCTCCACGAGCTCTGCAGTTGGCCCCGGCCCCGTCCATGGCCGCGACACGAGTTCCCCATCCCAGGGCCGGCTGAGACCCCAGTTCCCCATCCCAGAGCCCCCCGGGCCTCCGGGCCTCCCAGGTCCCCCGCTGTACCGGCATCATCCGCGATTTGGTGTTTTCTCAGAGAAAAAGCTAATGTACTTTTTAAACCAGTATAAGAAATATTTATTTGACATCTTGTTTATGAACCTGTAACTTCTATGAAGTCTGTAACTGAAGATATTTGTGTTTATCTTACATCTTTTATATAAAGGATCTATATAATAAATTCATCATTTATTTCAGATTCAGCTAGAAAAACTGATTTCTTCAGAGGAACTTCCATACTTTTCTTTATTTAAAAAAAAAATAAAAAAACAAAGCCATAAGAATCACATCATCCAGAATGCTTACCTTGGATACAGGAATTTGAAAGCTGCATTTCGGTGCAACAAAAAGCAACACATAAAAAAGCAATATGTAAGAAACATTTTCTGTATCTTGTAGCTTCTCAGTTCTGCTTTTAATTTCCTCATCTTGCTCTATGTTTTATTTATGTATTTATTTTTTGAGATGGAGTCTCACTCTGTTGCCCAAGCTGGAGTACAGTGGCACAATCTCAGCTCACTGCAACCTCCGCCTCCCGGGTTCAAGCGATTCTCCTGCCTCAGCCTCCCAAGTAGCTGGGAGTACAGGCGTGAACTACCACACCAGGCTAATTTTTGTATTTTTAGTAGAGATGGGGTTTTACCATGTTGGCCAGGCTGGTCTTGAATTCCTGACCTCAAGTGATACGCCCACCTTGGCCTCCCAAAGTGCTGGGATTACAAGCCTGAGCCACTGCACCCAGCCTCTATATTTTATCTCTGAACTACTTCAAATCATTACAAAAAAGTTTTGGATAACAAAATCAGCACTGCTGTTTAAGGATCTTTTATGTCAACTTTCTCATTCTGCACTAATAACTGTACAAATCAGAATTCAGTTTCTAAAATTTGGAAGCCATCTATTTTGAATATTAACTGTAAAATAAGAAAAGATTTTGACCGCTACTCATAGTACCTTTCTAACTGAGTCATTTAACCTAAATGCATCCCATTAACAATGAAAGACAAACAATGAAAGATTAAGATAAAAAAAGATTTATGAGATAAATTTCTTGTGTTTTTATGTATATAGTATCTTTCCTATGAGAACAAATTAAATAACGTTAGAAAGGAATATTTTATAATATGAAAAGTTGAACTGTATTCAATTACATTGTGTTTTCATGTATAAAAGTTTAGAAATTTAAGAACTAACTCTTTTGCCCAAATATGTTAATCTAACAGCTTTAAAAAGATCTTATTCATTCATTCCTTCATTCATTCATTTTAGAGACAGGGTCTCTCTCTCACCCAGGGTGGAGTAGAGTGGTGCCATCGTAGCTCACTGCAACCTGGAACTCCTGGGTTCAAGTGATCCTCCCACCTTATCCTCCCAAGTAGCTGGGACTACAGGTGTGTGCCACCATACCCAGTTAATTAAACTTTTTTTTTTTTTTTCTGTAGAGACAGGGTCTCCCTGTGTTGCCCAGGCTAGTGTCAAACTCCAGGCCTCAATTCTCCTACCTTGACCTCTGAAAGTGCTGGGATTACAAGCATGAGCCACCATGCCCCACCTAAAACATTTTAAGTGCCATCAAGAGAAATCACAGTATTTTAAAGCTGGCTTATTTCAGATGATGTTTCAGAACAAAGAATTTTCCTATTTTGAGGCAAACAGAAGCAGAAAAGAAAACTGCATTAGCCAGGAAGATGTGAAAGACACAAAGATTTTATAAATCTGTGAAATCCAGAAAGGCTGAAGGAAAATTTGGAATTGCTGAAGGAAACCAAAAAGATTATATCAATAATACAATTAATAGGGTATATGAGAGACATATTTTTTAAATAAATATTCTCTATATAAAACAAAGCATGCTTCAAACAAGTACAAAATATTTATTACACAAAAATGTCATAACTGACAAACTGCCAATTTGTTAAACATAGAAAAAGTACTAACATTTCATAACTCTAAACAAAAACCACTTTACCTTTTTGTTACTCAAGCTAACTTAACTCCAAGTTATAAAAGTTACAAAATTTTGGTTTAAAAAATGTCATTGTATGATTGTTCCAATTTATTTTGCTATGCTATAACAAAAACAAAATCTCTTTGAAATGTTTTCAGTATTTAAATTGAATAATGTTTCTAACATTAACTTATTTAAATAACTTTTACATCAATAATAGGCCAACACATATATTAAATACCTTCTTGGTAGAAGCAGGAATACTAATGACAAAGCCTCATGAAACTTAATACCTCTCAATTCACAATACGGCACAATAATCAATCTGACTAAGCTATTGATATTTAAAGAATGTGGTTAGTCACTCTCTCCCTGGTATAACTTAGTATGTTAACATTCTTATCAACTGAGTAGCAATTTCATTATCTCATACTCTTCTCTGTATTCCTTGTCTCCAGGTTGGAATAGCCCTAAGGAGAAAAAGAGAAAAGCAATTGTAAATATGTAGGAAATTAAAAAGAAAAAACCCTATCTGATTAAATGCTAACTTTAAAATATATATATAACCTACCCTGCATATTGTTTGGCTGGTTCATATGGGCATGTAGGTTTGCAACCCTCATTAAGGTTTTATTTCTAGCTCTAGCTCTCAAACTGATTGACAGACAAACCAATCAGTTAATCTACTTATTAATCTATCAATCTTTCATTCATTCTTTTTCAATACTACTCTCCTTATAAAAATAAATATTAATGTGAAAAAGGCAGAAAATGGCATCTACTAACATGAATGTAATATAGGGCATCAGGTACTACTTTTACTTTATTTATTTATTTTTTTGAGACGGAGTCTCACTGTTACACAGGTGGCACGATCTCGGCTCACCATAACCTCTGCCTCCCAAGTTCAAGTGATTCTACCTGCCTCAGCCTCCCAAGTAGCTGGGACTACAGGTGCATACCACCATGCCTGGCTAATTTTTTTTGGATTTTTAGTAGAGATGGGGTTTCACTATGTTGGCCAGGCTGGTCTCAAACTCCTGACTTCGTGATCCGTCCTCCTCGGCCTCCCAAAGTGCTGGGATTACAGGCGTAAGCCACTGCACCCGACCTACTTTTACTTTTATCTACTGTTTATTTTTAAATAAAAGTGACCTGAAAGGCAAATATATATATATATTTTTCATATATATATGAAAAAATACGTATATTTATAGATATTATATATTCTTATATATTATATAAATATGTTATATATTTATATAAAAAACGATTTAGGTAAAAAACATTTATATATTATACACACTTATATATTATATTTTCATATATATATGAAAAATATAATTTACATATAGTAAGTGCATAAAATATAAACATGCAGCAATTAAATTACTAAATGAACACCAATTCTAACTCTTTCTTACCTATGTGGGATATGTAGAAGTGGCCCAGAGCCTGTTGGTCCTATCTTTTTGGTTCGTTCTTCCCAACCTTTGGTGGGTTTGTAAAGCCTAGAGGGATCTCTACTAACATTGTTTTCAACCTGTAATCAGAAGTAAAATATTACCAGTTAATTATACAAACTCAGTTTGTACTAGTAAATAAGTAAAAGCCTTAGTGCAGTTTTAAAAGACATAGTTGATATTGGCTAATAAAACCATTAATAACCTCAGTGAACTTCTCATTGGGCTCATATAGCTAAAAGAAAATTTAGACTACATCAATCTATTCATAAACTGTTAGTTTATTTCTTTTAGTTCTATTATTTTATTCTATTCCTATTTTTCTATTTCTATTATGAGAGAAATGTAATGCAGCTAAGTATGCTAGTGATATAGCCAGACAACAAATTTAGGATAAGTAACTACCAATAAGTCTTCCGTTTTATCCATGAGGGTCACCAACTTCTTTAGCTCTGAGTACTGCAAGAGAGATTAAGCAATGCTCATAGCTGCCATTGATCTAAAATAAAGGTTCATATAGAAACAAATTTTTAAATGACAAGTAGGGGGAACAATAATTCAGAGTGAAAGAAAATGGTGCTCATAAGGTAAAATGACAGAATTCAAATAATGGTTGCTTAAATTGTACCAAGTTATGCTTGCTAATATGTAAATAAGTACGAAATTTAAAGTAGATGTTATAGAAATAAGGTGAGATATAAAGGAAATAGATTTGATGTCAGTATCCTTACAAATCAAGGAATTAGGATAATAACAATGAAAATAATCTCGTGCAGAGTACCTTTTCTTTTAATTTTGCCAGTCTTCTTTGTTTTTGTGCCTTTTCATCTTCCTTTGCCTGTCTATCTAGAATTTTCAATTCAAGTTTATGTAAATCCTTAAAAAAAAAAAAACCCATAGCATTAAGAAAGCATGTGAACTAGAATTTGTTCAAAATTTAGTTGTTCACAAGTAAAATTAAATTACCTTACCTATCAATATTCCTTCAATATTAATTCTTTCCAACAAAGCCTAAGAGCTTTATTTTCTCTGAATATAAATGTTAACACATGCACATCCCTTCTGTATTATTTTATTTTAGGCATCTCTTGTTTTCCTTTAAGGTTCAACCTAAAACTCCCTTTTAATAGGTGAGTTAAGCCCATTTCCATTCATCAATGCAGGTATGTCTGATTTCAGATCTCTCATTATTTTATATTTTCTGTTTTGTGGGTTTTATTTTTTTATTTTATTATGTGTCCTGTTTATTTTTGGGGTGTATGAGGAGGAATGGGAACTTTTGTTACTTAGGAAGATTTTTATATATGAACTAAAAGAAATGAACTAAAATTTTCAGTATTAATGTGCTTTGTCTGTGTTTTTGTCTGTTATTTTTCTTTGTACCTCCCTTAGTTTTTGCTTTACAAACATTGCTGCTATATATTTTGATGCACATAACAATTCATAAATTATATCTCATTTGCACCCTTTTTCATTTTAAAGTCCCCTTCCTTGTCTTAATACTTTTTGGAATGAATTCTGCCAGTATGTCTTTATTAGCATTTTTCTTATATATGTTTGTTTAAAATCACCTTTAATTTGACCACCCAGCAATAATCTCGATTCCTTTAAGAAGACAAGTTTCTACAATGCACTTAACTCTAGGGTACAAGGATGTTCAAAAAAACACACCACTAATGCAAACACACCACTAATGCCCTCACGGAGCCTACATTATGGTGGGGAAAGGAACAAATAGGCAAGTCATCAATATGGTAAAGCCAGCCAGTTTGGCAGAGAAGACAAATCATTCAGTCTTGCCTATGGCTACTTTTCTAGTCTCATCATCTGTTGGTTCCCCTCTCCCGCTTAATGCCCTAAGAATATTGAAGTGTTAATAGTCTCCATCACAAACCATACTGTTACACTCTTTCAAGCTGCTATTCATGCTGTTGCCTCTGCTAGGAAGGACCTCATTTTTCCTTCCCTTCTTCAAGACTCAACCTAAGTATTACCTTCTCTCTGCCACTCATAGCTGTGGTAGTGTCCCTCCCTGTACTCCCTCCTAAGTACTATGTCCATACCTCAATCACCACACTCTTTAACACATTATACTGGAATCTCCTACTTCCACATATCTTTCCCACTAGACTATAACCTACTAGAAGTTAGGGAGCACGGCTTACTCATTTTGGTATACTAATGCTATACATAGGTCCAATATACAAATACTCAATTTTTGCTGAACTGAATTTGGAAGTAATACCTCCACGTGTAGCATTTAAAAATTATTTAGGAAATAGATTTACTCACTCTTTCTTGAAATCTGGAAATTTCATCAGCAGCATTTTTCCTTTTTTCTGCCTTTTCTGCCTTTTCCCTTATCTCCTTTTCAAGCCTCAAAAATTCTTCCTGTTCTTTCTTCTGCTGGGTATAACTTTCTAGTAGTAATTTTAACTTAAACTGGCGCTGGCGTTCTTTCTGATGTTTTTTCTCTTTCTCTTCTTCTTCTTTTAACTGGGAAGCACATTTCATTGACATTTCTATACTTTTCTGTTTCTTCCAAGCTTCAACTGCCAATTTCTGTTTCTTTCTTTGTTCCTCTTTTTGCTTTTGATTATCCTCTTGTTTATTATGAAAAAGCATAGGTGTGTTGTCTGCCTTTTCCTTTAACTTGAAAATTTCCTCCCTTTTTTGCTGCTTTTTAGTTTTCCAACTCTGAATTGACTAAATGATTTTTTTAAAAAAAGAAAGCAAGAGAAAAAATTTTTTAATAGCCAAAAGTATTTTAAAATACATCAATTCCATCTTTCCAGAAAGAATATTGATTGCAGGATGCTGGATGCTTAGGTTTTTCAGCTTTGTTTTAACCAATGCAATTTTTTTCTACTTCTGTTTTTTAAAAATTGCTGTCTCTTAAAACTCTGAATAATGGGTCATCCTTTTGGCCTTCCTCTTTCTCTCTTAATCAAGTTCAAAAGGACTACAACTCATGAATGATCCTTCTCCTCTTTACTGCCCTTTTTTTTTTTTTTTTTTGAGACAGAGTTTCGCTTTTGTTGCCCAGGCTGGAGGGCAGTGGCACGATCTCAGCTCACTGCAACCTCTGCCTCCCAGGTTCAAGTGATTCTCCTGCCTCAGCCTCCCAAAAAGCTGGGATTATAGGCGCCAGCCACCATGTCTGGCTAATTTTTTTGTATTTTTAGTATAGATAGGGTTTCATCATGTTGGCCAGGCTGGTCTTGAACTCCTGACCTCAGGTGATCCACCCACCTTGGCCTCCCAAAGTGCTGAGATTACAGGTGTGAGCCACCGTGCCAGGCCTACCTGCTCCTTTTATTTTCATGGGCAACATCCCTTTCCTCTGATCATCTCATTTCTGCTTCCAAATTCTCTTTCTAGGCTTAGAATACTTTCTGAGTGATCTTTATCTGGTCAAATATCAGAAGAAGAATTAAGAGTAGGGTGGTTAAGAACATAAGCACTGAAGTCAGACTATTTGGGACCAAATCCTGGCAGTGCCATTTACTAGGTGTGGCGTTGGATGAGCCACTAAACTTCTCTGTCTTCATTTTGCTCATCTATAAAGTGGTAGGTAGTATTTCTTGCACAGTGTTGTTATGAAGATTAAATGAGTTAGCGTCTGGCACATAGTGCTTCCGAAGTATGTATAAATAAATAAATAAAACAGCTCCATAGCTACAGAGCTGTCTTTACATATGGGTATGTAAAAATTATTTCAAATTCTAGCAGGCTTCTCCATGCCATTTAGGGCATATTCACTGAATTACCTTCCCTCCAAGTCAAGAAACTATTTCCTCATCTTTCTTTATAGTGTATCATTCATTCCACTCAATAAATCTTTATGGTATGTATATATACTATAAACAAGGCAATGTGATAGGAACAATGAAACAATATTAAAACTATACCAAATGCCATCTAGTACAGTGCTACTCAAAATACCAGTCTGCAAAAATATCGGGAATTTGTGTTAAAAGGCAAATCACTGCACTGCTTCTTTCAATGTGAAAATTTTCTACGGAAAAAAAAAAGTCAATTGAACTAAACAGTGCTCACTGCATAGTTAATTCTGGTGCAACTATTTTATCCCACTGTAAACCAGTAACAGTTTGCAAACCCATATTTAGTCCATGGACCAAGTCTGAGCAGCACTGTTCTAGGTGAAATTCAACATGGGCATACCACAACACATCATATAAAAGGTGTTAAGTGTCAGTGAAATCCTGAGGGAAGCTACTTATGTTTGGGTGGGCAAGGAGGAGGCAACATCTGATCTGGGCCAATTTTGATAAGCTGGGATTGGAGGGGGAAAGAAAGAATGGAGGTTCCAGAAAGTGAGAACAAGATAAGCAAAGGCATTCAGGCCAGAAAGTTCAGAGCATGTCTGAAAATGTCAGAATAATATCTTCACTTATTAAAAACACAAGACATATTAAAGGAAGTGGGAGATAAAAATGGTAAATTTACTACTCAACATCTTAAAACTCCATAGATTTAAAACTGAACTCCTGATATTTTCCTCCAAACTTCCCTTTCCTCCTCCAACATGCCCTACTTCAGTAAATGGCACCTCCACTTTCACAAACCCTTCTATCTCACCCCTACGTCCTGCTCATATCCTATCAAACTGATGATATATCAGTCATCAAATATCAGGAAATAGAGCAGATGGGAACAAGGAAAATAAGCTAGAATCTGAATGGTTTACTTTTATCACGAGAAGCAGTGTGTCTGTTTCTTTTTCCTAAAGAGGTGGTTTTCATTAGCAGAATAAACTAGAGGACTTGGTAAAGCACAGATTGTTGGGCCTTACCCTCACAGTGCTAATTAGGTCTGGAGTTGGAGCCCGCTAAGTTCTAATAAGGTCCCAGGTGATGCTGATTTTGCTGGTCTGTGGACCACTTTGAGAATCCCATGTTTTCAGTATTCTGGGGAAAAAAGCCCAAATGACTTATGTTTCAAACATTTTTCTTAAAACCCGAGAAGTCAATTTCCCTACATTCAATTTATTGCTGGGGGGAGGGAGGAGAATGACAAGAACAACAAAAATGCAGCTATTCCCTCTAAAACTTTAGACTAAACATGGACTCAATTATTTCTTTAATACTCCTTGGGTATACCATCTATGGAATAAACACAACCTTTTTGTTAAACCAGGTAAGTCAAACTTCGTCATCGCTGAACTCTACAAAAAAAAAAAAAGACTCTGACTTACTGTGGTTCTCAACTAGGGGCTATTTTTCCCCTCCAGTGGACATCTGGCTAGAGGCATTTTTGATAATCACAATTAAGGAGACATTATAAGCATCTACTCGCTGGAAACCAGGGATGCCATCCTATAATGCACAGAACAGGCCCCCACAACAAAGAATTATCTAGCTCCAAATGTCAATAGTATCAAGGTTAAGAAATCCTGATCTAATGCAAAGCCAGAGTAATATTTTTGTAAAAATGGACCTTTTTAGGTATCTGCCACAATCAGGCGTTATTTTTTTTTCTGGGGTAGCTAACATTTTGAGTCTTTAAAATAAGCAATATGGTTGAAGTTTAAAAATCTCAAAGAAATGTTTACTAGTCAAAGCATTTTTTCTACTGCCTCTTGATTTTTCTATTCAAAACAATGTGGCCTTTGCTGGTAAGATGACTTTTTTCAAAAGTCTCAGTGGATCTGGATTGCTCACATTTCTGAGAAGTGGATACGGAGGACTGGACCCATAATCAGAGGCTTTTTGTCCCATTATGTTATTTGTGACGGAGACATGTTTGGCTATGAGAAAGTCCAAATGTTGTTCTATTAATTGGGTAAAATTACTTAACTTCCTTTTTTTATTTTTATTTTTTCTTGAGACTAGGTCTCGCTCAGGCTAGAGTGCAGTGGTGCAATCACAGATCACTGTAGCCTCAACCTTCTAGGCTCAAGCAATCCTCCCACCTCAGCTTCCCAAGTAGCTGGGACCACAGGTGCATGGCACCATGCCCGGCTAATTTTTCTGTATTTTTTGTAGAGACAGGGTTTTGCCATGTTGCCCAGGCTGGTCTCAAACTCCTGAGCTCAAGTGATCCATCCGCCTTAACCTCCCAAAGTGCTGGGATTACAGGTGTAAGCCACTGTGCCTGGCTAAAATTACTTAACTTTCAATGCCTCAGTTTCATCTTCTATTACATTGTCAGGGGCGGGGAACTATAAACACACTTCATGGGATTGCTGTAAAGTTAATGAGACATGTTAAGTGTTTAGTACAGTGCCTAGAACATAGAAACACGGAATGAATAATAGCTATTATAATTATTACCTCTTTTTTTCTTTCTTCTAGAGCCAGAAACTTTTGATACCATTTTTCATGCTGTTGAACTTCATCTTGTGTTTTTCCAGGAAGGTGTTCTAGAACTTCTTCCATAAATGTTGGCTTCCCTTTATGTTTGTTTCTCACCTTTACAAAGTTCTGGTGATCATAATCATCCCAGGCACCTTGTCGCCCTCCTGTTTGCTGAAGGAATTTTTCAAAATCTAGTACCTCTTCTGGAAGAGTACTTGGTGTTACTTTGTCTACAGGAACTTTGCTTGAGATTGCTCTGAAAGCTTTCTCTGTTTCTGAATTACCCAAAGCCCATGTGTCAATTTTTCTTGATATGGCACTCAACTCATTATTAGTTGTCTTCTCTTCTTTAATTAGCTCTTCATATCTAAAATTTTAAAAATAAAGTTTGAATAAGAAGACAATCCATATTAACCCTTCATTTTCCATCAAATTTAAGATACCTGACTCTTTATATCATCTTCTCCACTTAACATTATTAACATTTATAAATTTAAGCCTTAAAAGAGTCTCCTCAGAGATAAAAACAATCTTTCAAATTCTTATTTGGGATTTTATAGTAACTAAATATGAACAAAATTTCGCTTTAAATATGAAAAGCCACCTAAAACTGAAAACAAGAAAGATATTATATTGCTTTTGTATAAGACTCAAATACATAATAACAGAATGCATTATACACAAAAACGTACTGGGGCCAGTTATTAAAAAATAAAGGTCAATAATTTTATATTAAAATGAGTTTAAAACATACATCAACCTCTGCTCTTCTTTAAAAGTGTTAATTGCATTTTCAATTTCTTCCATCATTTCTCTGAGCTTCTCAACAACTGTAAAAGAAACACGGAAAATTATTTTGTGCCATTTTCCCATATGGCTAAAAGTTAAATATTAGGAAGAAAAAGTGGAATGTTCTCCTAATTTTAAAATATTTCGTAGCCTAAGGCATTCACTTTTGTGCTCAAAAGTGAATTTTTATGATTGCTATTTTTTCTGATTACAGACATTTTCCCTATATACTCATATCATAATTATCTCCATTTTAGAGCTGAGGAAATGAAAGCTCAGAGATATCAAGTAACTTGCCTAAAATTACATAGCTAACAAGTGACAGATCAAAGGTTTGACCCAACACCTGTCTGATTCCTAAGTCCATACACCCTGAGACCTTTAATTTGTTGCTTTGATTCTCAGGAATGAATATTACAGTAAGCAAGGAGGTAGGGATATAATTTGTGGGATTTTTTTCCAAAAACTAGCACTTGTCCTAAATCAGTTTAACCTTTCCTTATGTATTAGAAATGCCTCTCAAAGATAATTATTTCAGAAAGCAAATGAAGGGAAAACGCTGGGACAGGATTAAGGAAATCAATCTTTTTTCCCCTTAATTAGCTGTTTTTAAACCTTTCTATAACATAGATTCCCGATCCTGTAAATGTCACTAGTATGTGTTCTGCCTACCTTATAATTTCTAAGGATTTGATAATACTTTAATGGATACACACAGAAATGCCCGATTATAGTTCTCCAGTGTAAACTTACTAAATCCTAACCGATAGAGTTTAGCTCCATTAATAAACTTATTAAGTCCTAACCAATAAAGTAGAGTTTAGCTCCATTAATAAACTTAAGTCCTAACCAATAAAGTAGAGTTTAGCTCCATTAATGCCAAACAGAAAATACTAACACATAAGAAAGATTATAATATCTAAATTTACTTACAATCAGGTGTAGGCTTCACATCTTTTAATTGATGCTGAAGTTTCTTTACATTATTATGTATTTTGGCCAATTGTTGCTGGATTTTTGCTCCTATAAGAAAGAAG
Organism: Pan paniscus; assembly: GCF_029289425.2. Taxonomy (NCBI): domain Eukaryota; kingdom Metazoa; phylum Chordata; class Mammalia; order Primates; family Hominidae; genus Pan; species Pan paniscus. The sequence goes on from NC_073253.2 coordinate 110,526,118, forward strand.
TATGCACTTTAAAATAATTCTGTGACAAATGTGGTTACAATTCAGGATTCTACATGTAAGACTGATCACTGTTAGTAAAAGCCAAGAGCAATTAAATAAAGAACAAAAGATATTTATGTCAAAACATTAATACTTTAAGTACCTTTGTTCTAAATAAAGCATCCTTCGATATCTTCCAATATTTAAAAGCATAATGGGTTAAGTCTTACTATAACCCGTGCTAAGGAAATGTCTTTTTTTCCCCTTCTGTGTAGATTGAGTTATTGGACATTGTTTTAGATGTAAATATTAGCAGTTTCAGCATAGTTTTTGTTCTTTAATAGTGTTTCATTTCTTTTTAATTTGTTATAACTTATGGAAATAGAATTTGGTCTTAACTCTATTGTGGGAATATTAAAACTATTCAGTTAATTCTGTGAATACTGAGAAACTTCCCATTGAGAATTAATTTCATCCAACCAAATCTTCTAGGAAAGGGGCAGGTGATACTCATTGTTATCACTGGCACGGCCCTGAGGAGGTGCCTCAGGTATCATTCAGTGGTATACTATGCCACAGGTTGCCAAGCTCAATCAAAGGACCAGCCTGGAGTAAGATATTAGGCCCACAATAAAGCCTGAAAAATAAATGAGAGTCTCAACGATTCTTTCAAATCGTCTTTATCAGCATAAAGGATTCTTCTTTCATATTTTTTTCTGAAGGAATAATCTTACTTTAATATTTACTTAAATTACTAGGCTAATGTAAAAATATTCACATTCTTATAATAGTAATATTATTATTTTACCATCTTGGGGTATTTTATGCACCCTCCTCTTTTTTGTTTTTGCAACTTTTCCACAAATAAGCACAAAGCACCAAAGGCTCTGTACAAAAGTCCTTAAAAGTAATTATTTTTTTAAGAAAAAGTTTACCTATAGGTTTGCAGTCAGTGTGAATATCCAAAATAAACCTCTTAATACGTATATGACAACTTTGGCTTGTTCTGTGTTTTTCATTAAAATTCAAGAATTCCATAAAGGCAGAAACTTTTTGTAATTTACTTTGTAGGGTCTTACTGTTGAACTTTAGGTCATGAAACCTCTCTAGTAAAGTAATTAGGAAAGTGTTTTTTGTTGTTTCATTTTAGCCTTAGTTTGATCAGCTACCAAAATATCACTACAGGGCTGATAATCTTTTTATTTTATTTATTCATTTGGATATATAGACAAATCATTTAAGTACAATATGACATAAATGCAGACTAAAATTGAGGTATGATATTGGAGGTAAGGAATAGGTATTTCTACTGCTCAGCTGTAATATATGAAGGGAAAGCTTCTCTATACTAAGGCAAGCATTCTTTACTCTCCTAGACAGGAAAAACATAAAGTGTAGTAACACTACACTTTATAAGAGCAAAACTTATAAAAATAACTTAAAAAATATGCAAAACTATAGAACAAAGGGAAATAGATTGGTACAAATAAAGTTGCCATAATAAAGGGAAAATCAAGTGACCTAAAATTTGCACAAAATTTTACTTATTGGCATTACTGAGACATAGAAAAATCAGCCTCCCAGTTGTCTACAAAAGAACTGAGAGAAATAAAGAAATATTGAATCAGGGGTGTCTCGGTTTTTCAATGTATCAAAGAAGGAAAATGATTCCTGCCACTGCTTGGCAAAGGATAACTTTTTAAAGTAGTGTAACCATTTCTTTTAAAAAATAGTGCAACCTTGTATTTTGAAAGAAAAAAATCACTAAGAATTTATTTTAATTGATGATAAGGGAGTATCATGAGCAGTCTCATCTCTACATAGTAAGTCTTAATATTTTATAAAGCCTAGTTATTTGATAACCATTATTTTTCCTTTAAGAAATGCTAAGCAGCTTTTTTATTATAAAGATTTTACAACATACAGAATCTAACGCTACAATGAACCAAATATTCTCAAATTCTTTAAGGGTAACATTCAGTACACTATTGACAATGATTAATATTCATAACAAACAAAAGAACATAGTCATGTACAATCTATCTATAAGGTACATTTTTATATATTATCTCATCAGATGCATAGTACGGCTCTCCTGAGGTAGAAATCACAAGTTTTAGAATGTAGACAAGGAAACTCAGGTTTATGCAATTATCTGACTTGATCACTTCACACAACTGCTAATTATAGCTTTGAATCTGTTGATGCTTACTGAGTCCAGGGCTCAGTCAACAATGCCAGGGTAATGAGCTAACATCAGACAGCCCAGAAATCACTCTGCTTTTAAGAAATTTTAATAGCATTTGGTGGTGTGTCAACAAAAAAAATCCCCAAATCCTCTCTTTCTTGTTAAATTGGAAAAAATATACAACAGAAAACAATCCAGTTAGTATGACTAAATAGTGACCCGAAAGAATAAACATGTCCCTAAAAGACAAATTTTACCAACTAAAATACAGAGAATATAACACAGTCAATAGAGAACTGACTCTATTGATAGAGAACACAATACAGTCAATGCACAAAGACAAAGCACAGGGTAAAACTACAACTTTATATCGCTCAAAAGTTTTTAGTTCATCACAAACTCAACTTACTTTCTGTTTTCCTGCTGTGAATCAATTTATTTTCCAATTCTTCTAGCATACTATGCTCAATTCTGAAGTCACTTTTTTGGTTGTAGAAATGACTGTGTTTATCTTTTTCCATGTTAATTACTCTTTAGGAAAAGAAACAAATAGTATAAATATGATCTAAATATATTTTTAATAGTTTAAAATATGAAGACACTCAATAATCAGTATTTTATATTTGGATTAATTCATCTATGGAATAAAAATAATTACTTTGGTTAATAAGGCTAAGGAATCAAAACATTAGTCAAAATAATAGCTAGAAGAGTTAATTTCAATCAAACACAACTATAATTTGAACTTCTAGGTAAATCATAAAATGATAATTTAAGAAAATGTGGATATACATTTGCTTTGAAAATGCATAAGCTTTTGACTATTGATTCCAACTCAATCTCACTGGAGCCTGAAAATGGCCATCACTGCTGATGACTGCTTTCAATAGTAGATACTATTAATTTTGTAACCTTAGCCAAGATGGTTAACCTCTCCAGGTATGAACCTCCTCATCACTAAAATGTGAATAATAACAGCTCTCCACTATCTAATAGGGCTATTATTCACATCAAATGAGAAAATATATGTGGGAGATCTCTGTACAGTACAAGTATACTATGGAAATGCAAGTTATTAATATTATTAATAAAACTAAAACTTCGAGAGACTAACCATCTACAAAGACAGGAAATTTCGGGTATTTAATGACTATTGTCTACATTTACTTCAGGGCTTCTTTCAGCACATCTTTGCCCCTTGAATTTAGTCTATCTAACAGTAAGGAGTTCTCATTGTTAGTTTGCACCCTAAGAGAAAACAAAAATAAAATAAAACACTACTGAGAAACTTTTTTGATTGGGCGAAGAAATTAATTCTCAAATTACCTTTTTTTTTTTGAGACAGGGTCTGGCTCTGTCACCCGGGCTGGAGTGCCATGGTGCCATCTCAGCTCACTGCAGCCTTGACCTCCCTGGCTTAAGCAATCCTCCAACCTCAGTCTCCTGAGTAGCTGGGACTACAGAGGCACACACCACCATGCCCAGCTAATTTTTTTTTTGATAGATATAGGGTTTTGCCATGTTGCCCAGGCTGGTCTTGAACTCCTGAGCTCAAGTCATCTGCCCACCTCGGCCTCCCAAAGTGCGTGAGCCATCATGCCCAGCCAAAATTAATTTTCTTAATGTGTTTCTTTCTCCCAGGTGGAAATTAATATGAATATTTCTCCACTAATCTTGGATTTAATAAGTGGTGGAGCATCGCTGGCCATTTACTTAATTCACACAACCTGAGAGGCAACTATCTATACCGTAGAGTTTCCCAATCTTTTCCACTTTGCCATACATAGAGAATTTTTTTTTTTTTTTTTTTTTTTTTGAGACAGACTCTCGCTCTGTCACCCAGGCTGGAGTGCAGTGGTGCGATTTCAGCTCACTGTAACCTCCGCCTCCCTGGTTCAAGCAATTCCCCTGCCTCAGCCTCCCGAGTAACTGGGACTACAGGCGCCTGCCACCATGACTGGCTAATTTTTGTATTTTTCATAGAGACAGAATTTTGCCATGTTGGCCAGGCTAGTCTCAAACTCCTGACCTCAAGTAATCTTCCCGCCTTGGCCTCCCAAAATGCTGGGATTACAGGCATGAGCCACCGCATCTGACCGCCCATAGAGAAAAATTTAATATTCATAAGACACATGGGGGTAGACAGATGAGACTGCCCCAGAGCCCACCACACTACTCCAAAGGCTGAGGGGATCATGTCTTAGCATGTGTGTTTAGGTAGCTTCTATTGTTTGTGAGAAGAAATAATGGGTAGACAAAGATACCAAATAGATTTCAGTCCCACCTGGCAACTCTAATGGACTGAGCCCTGTGTTGAGGACTGGGAAGTTCATCTAGGCTCTGGTTGCAGATGGGGAAAATTACTATGACAAAAAGAAACGTCTGCCATGGACACGGGATATGCTACAACTTTATATCACTCAACAGTTTTTAGTTCATCACAAACTCAACTTACTTTCTGTTTTTCCTGGATTAGAAATATTAACCTATAAGGATATTCAAAATATGCTAATTAATGGAGACAAGTCGACAAAAATGAAAACAACCTCCTCAATAGAAGAAATGCAAATTAAAACTATATCACAGTAACACTGCACACCTATCATATTGGCAAAAAAATCACAAATTTAATATATTTTGTTGACAAAACTGTGAGAAAAACATGTCTTCTCATACATTGTTGGTGGAACTGTTGTCTATGGAGGGCAATTTAGCAATATTTATCACATTTGCAAATTCATTTATCTCTGACCCAGTATTTCCTTTTAGGAATTTATCCTGAAGATATACTTACAAACAAATAATGTTGACCTATGTGGGTATGGTAATTAATTGCAGCACTGTTTGTTATTAAAAAAAGATTGAATATAACCTAAATGTCCATAAATATGAGCAGGTTAAATAAATCATATTACATTCATACACTGAAATATGATAGAGTGGTACTGTGTTCTACATACTGACAGGAAAAGATCTCCAAGATAACCTCTTTTTAAAACAAAGTTTTTGTAGGAAAATGTTAGACATATTCAAAAGTACAGAATGGTAAATTGACGCCCATCATATGATATGAATTTTATCTCACCCTGATTCAGCAGTTTTACCTCTCATTTCATTTATCCATCTATCTTTGCTTTGCTCAGTTTAAGTATTTTCAAGTAAATCCATTACATCTACCTTTGCTTTGCTTAGCTTAGCTTAAGTATTTTCAAGTAAATCCATCACATTATGCAATTTCACCCCAACAAACTTTTGTGTGTGCCTCTAGAGAGTACTGATATTTGACTTACCTAACTATAATGCCATTATTGTGCCTAGCAAAATCTACAATTCCTTGTTATCTAAGATATACACTTTAAAAAAAAATGCAGAGCAATGTGGACGGTATGCTATCATTTATACAAAAAAGGAAAAATCTGAATATATATTTCTTTATAAACACATAAAATATCTGGGGAAGGATACATAAGAAACCAAAACTAGTGGGTTATCTGAGTGGAAAGGAACTGGGTAGCTTGGATGAAGAGTAAAATTGAGACTTTCCACTGGGTACCCTTTGATTTGTTTTGATTCTTGAACCATGTAAATATATTGCCTATTTTAAAAATTTAAAAAAAGATATTATAGATTGTGGTTTTTTGTTTGTGTTTACGTGAATTGTTAGATAGAAACACTCTTACAATGAGTTTTTCTAATATTCTTTCAGTGAGTTTTTTCAATGCCCTAAAACAGATGAAGAAGCCTTCTCAGAACTGTAAAACACACTGGTTGCTGCAGCTATGGATATTAACCATTTGGTGGACATTACCCTATCTAGAAAGAAACATAAAACAGAACCTCTAACCTAGAATCTAATTCTATCTAGAGTAATGCATTGTGGAAATTATAAAGAATTGTATTTTTTCAAATTCTGAATACTAAAGATATAGGTATTAGCAACTTCAAGCATACAATACGTTATTATTAACTATAGTCACCATGCTGTACATTAGGTCTCTAGATCTTTTCTATTTTATAACTTGTACCCTTTGACCAACATCTCCCCATTATCCCCACTCCCACCTCATCACCCCCAGACTCCTGGTAATCACCATTCTATTCTCTGTTTCTGAGTTTGACTTTTTTAAGATTACACACATAAATGAGATCATGCATTGTCTGTCTTTCTGTGTATGGCTTATTTCACTTAACATAATGAAAATCTCAGCTCACTTTTCTAAGAAAGTTGATCTTAAATATTCTCAACCCTTCACGCACACACAAGGTAACTATGTGAAGTGATGGATATGTTAATTAGCTTGATTGTGGTAATCATTCTGCAATGTATGTGTACATCCAGACATCACACTGTAGACATTAAATATATATAATTTTTATTTGTCAGTTATACCTCAATAAAGGTGGGGGAAAAGACAAAAGTATTATGTAAATGCAAGGAGAATTTAGTCTCCAAAAGCTACAATATGGTAAAGCTTTTCAAAATTCTAACAGTACACTTTTTCATTGGTAGAATTTCTAAATAGAGAACTGCCACCAATTCTGATCCAGAGACCATTCCTTATAATAGGCTCCTTTTCTCATGTCCTTTGGCAAATTGATACTATGTAGGTTCAAAGCAACGTTTTGATAAAGCTCTCAACTGTAGGGTAGAGTGGGGTGCCTTGAGTTCTAATTCTTTTTAACATTCTTCATATTTATATGCTGGTACTGCTGACAACATTAACATTCAATAAATATCAATGGTTGTTTAAAGAAAAAGTTCATATATATTGAAAATTTAAAATAAATGGAAGCTTCTCAAATAGCTTGGTCATAATGGGCAAAATGGATCTGAAAGGAGCAGAAACCAAGGAATTGAGATCAATTAAAAAGTCACTCAAAAAAAAAAAAAAGTAAGAGCACAGACTTTTCATTAAAATGATTCACTGTCTTCCTTAGTGAGATCACACCCACATATTCAAATAGGCTTGGTGGTGAACATCACTGGTTAGTAAGAAGAACAATGGCTTTCAGAGTGGCTGGAGCCAGCCTAAGAGTCCCTCAAACACCATTTATTAACCATGTAACCTATGGAAAGATGTTTATCCTCTATGATCCTCAACATCCTCATTTGTAAAACAGGAAGAAGAGCAATTTAAATATATGATGTTCATCATTTATAAAACATTATAAAACACTTTCATATACACGTAATAAAAAAACACAAAAACAATTCGCTTCCTCAAAAACATTTACCAGGCGTTTAGTTATAAAGTGAAAATAGATTAAGTCTGTTATTTGTTATATAAAATCTAAAGAAACAGCTATTTTTTTCCCTTGAAATACACAGATTCAAAATTGTAAAAATAAAGAAAATTGAAATAACTCTACTTACAATTAACTTTATATTGAACAGCCTATTATTTCATACCTCCCGTCTTTCTCTTGTTATATTTGACAGGCTAGTGATTACAATTTTATAACTTAATGTGAGCCTAGGTAGTGTAGAGTAGAATTAATTTTTTATTGTCCATTATAAAATGGTTAGTAATGTTATTTGAAGATTATATTCTTATACTTACTGATTTTTAAATTTTTCTGCTGTGCGTACAAATTCTGCTTTCTTAGTCTGATTAACTTTCTGCTTCCAGTTTTGAAGATGAAAAGGACGAATTCCACCTGAAGTACTAAAACAGCCATCACTCTGCATTGAGAACAAGAAAAACTTAACAGTAATGAAAATAGTAAGACATAAATGTGGAATTTTTTCAGAGAGATAAAATGTCAATAGTTGAGTTTCTTGAAGGATAATTTTGGGGCCAATCTCACTTAACTCTTAAAAGTACATTTGTGGAAGAAGGAGTATCTATCAAATGAAGGAACATCTATCTTAAAATGCTAAACTGAGTAAGAAATGTTAAATATCCAGGGATTATTTGCAAAATAATCTAATTCATTCAGTCGGTTATTTAACAAATATGTTTTGAACACTATGAAGTGACACGGGCTACATTAGACACTAGGGAAACAATGATGATCTATAATAATATGGCCCCTGTCTGAAGGTCTAGTGAGGAAAAACAGATTTAAAGAGATAAGAGTAAACAAGCAATAAAATGAAAACTCCACCAGCTGCAATAAATGCTATTAAGAAAATAAATATTAGGGCTCAGATGGAGAAAGCAGAGAAAGGGTTTGCTTTTTTCAGTTACAATGGTCACAGAAGGTCTATTTGAGGGGATGACTTTAAGGAAGATTGAAGCCAGCCATGACAGGAGCAGTAGGAAAGTGTGTTCTAAGCAAAGGGATCCACATGTGCAAAAGCCCTAGAGCATGAAAGACTTTGCTGAGTTCAAGCAGAGAAAGGCCAATTGTGTCATGAGATTAGTAACGGTGTGGATCTTGGCAGGAGATGAAAGTAGAGAGGCAGGTATGTGCCAGATCATACAGATATTTTAGGTCACTTAGGGGGTCTGGATTTTATTGAAGAGTTTTGAGCAGAGAAATGCCATGATACATTTAACTCTTTAAGAACAATTTTCTGGCTATTTTTTTGGAGAGTAAATTGATGGGAGGTGTGGGGGTGGAGTGAGGCAAGACTGGAAGCAGGAGATCAATGAGGTACCTAGTACAGCTATAGAGACAAGGAATGACAGTGTCCAGGACTACTGGGCTGATAGAAAATAAAAGAAGACTCAATGTATTTTGGAGGTATCACCGAGAGGGATTGCTGAGCAATAAAAATGGGTTGTGGGGGATGAGGGGAAAAGGAAACAAGGCTTCAAATTTCCAGGAGCAAAAAAGAACAAAGTATTAAATCTAAATCTAGGAAATATATTTTAAGTCAAAATGTAATTCACAGACCATAAAATATGTCTGTTTGAAGTGTACAATTCAGTGGTTTTTAGTGTATTCACAAAGTTTTGTAACCATCATGACTATCCAGTTTCAGAATATTTTCATCATACCAAAAAGAAACCTCATACCTATTAGAGGTCACTCCCCATTCCCCTTCCTCCCAGCTCCTGGCAACCATTAATCTACTTTCTGACTCTATGGATTTGCATATTCTGGAGAATTTATATAAATGGGCTCATACAATGTGTAGCCTTGTCTGACTTCTTTCACTTCACATGATGTTTTCAAGATTCATGCATGTTGTACCATGAATCAATACTCCATTCCTTCTTACAGCTGAATAATACTCCATTATATGGGTCTACCACATTTTCTTTATCTACTCATCAGTCATTAGCTGATGGACAATTGGGGTGTTTCCATTATTTGGCCAAATTAATCTGAACATTTGTGTACATGTTTCAATGTGAATATATGTTTTCAATTCTCTTCATTATATACCTAGCAGCAGAATTTCTGGATCATAAAGTAACTATTTTTTTTTTTACTTTCCTATTTTGAAAAATTGGGTGGCATAGTGGGGCCTGGTGGCTCATGCCTCTAATTCTAGCACTTTGGGAGGCCAAGGTGGGAGAATAGCTTGAGCTCAGGAGTTTGAGACCAGCCTGGGCAACATAGCAAGATCCTGTCTGTATAAAAACTTAAAAAAAAATTAGCCAGGCATGGTGGTGTGAGGCCACCAGAAGGCCACCTCAGGAGGCTGAGGTGGGAGGATCACTTGAGTCCAGGAGATTAAGGCTGCAGTAAGCCATAACCACACAACTGCACTCCAGCCTTGGGGGACAGAGCAACACACTGTCTCAAAAACAACAACAACAACAAAAAAGGATTGCCCTTTTATTGTTGAGCTGGAAGCATTCTTTATATACTGGATGTAAAAGTCCCTTATTAGACATATGATTTGTAAATATATCCCCCCATTCTCTGAGTTGTCTTTTCACTTTCTTGATAATGCCTTCGAAGCCCCAAAATTTGAAACTTTTTAAAGAATTGCCAGACTGTTTTCCACAGTGGCTGCACCATTTTACATTCCCACCAGCAATGTATGGGGGTTTCAATTTCTCCACAAGCTCACCAATAACTGCTATCGTCTGTCTTTTTTATTACAGTCATCTTAATGGGTATGAAGTGATTTCTCACAGTGGTTCTGATTAGTCCATAATGACTAATGATGTTGAGCATTTTTTTCATGTGCTTATTGGCCACTTCTTTTAAGGAATGTCTACTTAAATCCTTTCCCTTTTTAAAAATTTGGTTATTTGTCTATTTATTGTTGAATTGTAACAGTTATTTATGTTACTCAACTTTTATGGGAGGCTATTGTTTTGAACAGAGCTCCTGCAGTAGGCCCCAACAGACCAGACAAAATAAAAATATAGTCACTCATGCTAAGTGCCACATGATTAAAATGAAACTTCGAGGAAAGAGGTAGATTTCCCCAACTGACCAATTTTTCCTGAAAACAAGAGATGCACAGCAACCAATCAGAAAGGGTCCAGTCAACCTGAGCCCGAGTAATAAGAAAAGCCCCTCTGCTTTTACCTTCATAAGTTACCCAAAGTAAACAGATGTTAACCAATCCTCTTTCCTTTTTTTTTCTTTTTTTTTTTTAATTAAAGTGGTGAGGGTCTTCTTATGTTGCCCAGGTTGGACTCTTGGGCTCAAATGATCCTCTCGTCTCAGCCTCCTGAGTAGCTGAGACTACAGGCACATGCTACTGTGCTCAACTCCAATCTGCTTTTTTCTTTTATTTTTCTTTTTGCTTCAAAGTATTCTTTAATAATTGAGATTTTATTGGTTGTGTTGAAAATCAGTACACACACATTTCAATTTGCACACAATTTTTAACATAGGTACCAAAAATCTAAAATGCCATTTTTTTCCCCCCCCGAGACGGAGTTTTGCTCTTGTCATCCAGGCTGGAGTACATTGGTACCATATTGGCTCACTGCAACCTCTGCCTCCCGAGTTCAAGCAATTCTCCTGCCTCAGCCTCCCGAGTAGCTGGGATTACAGGCGCCCACCACCACGCCCAGCTAATTTTTGTATTTTTAGTAGACACAGGGTTTTGCCATGCTGGCCAGGCTGGTCTCGAACTCCTGACCTCAGGTGATCCGCCCGCCTTGGCCTCCCAAAGTGCTGGGATTACAGGCGTTAGCCACCGCACCCAGCCACCATGTACTTTTAAAAGTTACTCCAGTGACTTTCCAGCTTAAATTTGGAGGGAAATTTTCCTTAAGAGGTGATCAAGTACCAGTATCTTCACATGTTGATAAGCTGTTAAATACATCCCAGCAACTCACAATTTAATACCATATACACTACAAACTCTAATTTTCAGTCTTTCACAACACACTAACAATGTTATTAGGAAAATATAGGACTACCATAACCAAAGATGTCACAGAGTGCACACAATTCTGACAGGGAAAGCCATGATCAAAGAGTGGTTTTTATAAGGAAACAATTCTACTAAAAAATAACATGGGAATGGAAGTAATTTAAAATGTTCAAGACATTAAATGCAGGACCGTGACTCCATATCGCCATTTCGTATGCTTAGTATTAGAAGATATAAGAACTAACCCCCATCTATGGAATGCTATGCTGACACCCAAGACAGTCAAAGCCTCCCATAATTGAATATTCCACACTATTTTCTGGTTGTACCAAAAAATAAACAACCAGCAAATGATTTCACCTCTTAAAGCATTTACACTTAAAAAATAGGATGAGGTGGGATTCCCTCCGTCTTAAAGATGTTCCCTGAGTGACTAAAAAACTTGCATTTACAAGATAGTTGATAAAAATATTCCTCTGGATTGTACAAGGAGGGAGACAGGGACTATTAAGACCCAGTAGATGATATTAATCACACTGGCTTCCTTTTTTTTTTAGACCAAATTCATTTTATTGCCAGACAGACTTGGCTTCTTTCCCTCAGCCTTCATCAAAGGCAGGACCCTCTTTGGTTTTGGTTTCTTCTTTTTCTGCAGATAAGTCTTCTTTAGTTTATTGGTTAGCCACTTTGGCCAGTTTTCCTTTTGTTCCCCTTTTCCCTTGGTTTGCACTTTGTGTCTGAAGATTTATCCTTTCATGACTGCCTTTTTTGGCTTCATTTCTGCTTTTGTAGGAGCAGGTTTAGATGACAATTGCAAGAATCTCCTCTTGGGCTCTTCCTTCACTTCCCCTTCTGCTGAGCTGACTTTTCGCTTGGGCTTCTTGGCAGCAGGAAAGGCGCCTGCCTGATGCTCAGTGCTTGCAAGCCCTGGTATGTGAGCCTCTGTGGAGCTGGGCTACCTGGCTGTTGCCACTCCTCCTGCCACCCCAGCGGCTGAGATCCCCACTTTTTTCTATTGTTTCTGGGTTTTTTGTTCCTACTTTACAGAACCCACTGTTCTGTCATGCCCTGTGGAAATTCTTACTCTATTTGATAGAATGGGATGCTGCCCCAATTTGTGAATCGCAGATAAAAGCCAGTTCGATCTAAATTGAACTAAATTTGTTGTAACTTTGTTCAACATATATTTTAGACGTAAGACCCTTATCAACATATAATTTGCAAGTATTTTCTCCCATACTCTGACTTATCTCTTAACTTTCTTAACAATGTTCTTTTGCAGCGGCTTAATCCCGGCTCACTGCAACCTCTACCTCCACCTCCCCAGTTCAAGTGATCCTCCTGCTTCAGCCTCCTGAGTAGCTGGGACCACAAACACACACCATCAAGCATGGCTAATTTTTGTATTTTTAGTAGGGATGGGGTTTCGCGATGTTGGCCGGCTGGTCTCAAACTCCTGGCCTCAAGCGATCTTCCTGCCTGGGCCTCCCAAAGTGCTGGGATTACAAGCATGAGCCACTGCACATGGCCTAAAGCACAAAAGTCTTTTAATTTTGATGGAATCCAACGTATCTATTTAGTCTTTGGCTACTTGTGCTTTAGGTGTCATACAGGGGAAACTACTGACTGACCAAACGTCATGAAGACTCATGCCTGTGTTTTATTCTAAGTTTTTTAGACATGCATTTAGATCTTTGATCAGATTAGATATTTTTTCAAATATGGTGTGAGGTAGTTCAGCTTCTGTAGGTGGTTATTCAATTGTCCAAACTTTTGTTGAAAAGACTATTCTTATTGAATCGTCTTGGCACCCTTTTGAAAATCATCTGCCCATAAATCTGTAGGTGTATGTCTTGACTCTCATTGATCTATATGTCTATTGTCTATCCCTATGCCAGTACCATAGTTTGATTACTGTGGCTTTGAAGTTAAATTCTGAATTTAACAAGTGTAAGTCCTTCAACTTTGTTCTTCTTTTTCAAGACTGTTTTGGCTATTTTGGGTGCCTTGCATTTTCCATATTAATTTTAAGATCAGCTTGTACATTTCTGCAAAATAATTTTTAAAAGGCAGCTAAGATCTTTACAGAGATTGCACTGAATCTGTAAATCAATTTGGGGATTATTGCCGTCTTAACAAAATGAAGTCTTCAAAATCATAAACATTAAGTATTCATTTATATAAGTCTCCTTTAATTTTTTGAATAATTTTTATAGGTTTTAGAGCATAAGTTTTATGCTTCTTTTGTTAAATTCATCCCCATGTATTTTAATCTTTGTGATACTGTTATCAATGGTATTTTTTCTTAATTTCATTTTTGAATTGTCCATTGCTAGTGTATAGAAATACAACTGACTTTTGTATATTGATCTTGTATTCTGCAACCTTGCTGTACTTGTTTATTAGTTTTCTAGTAAGTTTTGTGTGTGTGTGTGTGAATCCCTTAGAATTTTTAATATATATTAGGTCATCTGTGAATAAGTATCATGTTACTTCTTCCTTTCCAATATGAATGCCTTTTATTTGCTCTTCTTGCCTAATTGCCCTAGTTAGAACGTTCAGTGAGTAAAGTGGTAAGAGTGGACAATTTTGCCTTGTTCCTAATCATATGGAAACAGCTTTCCATATTTGATCATTAAGTAATACGTTACTTAATGATGCCTCTATCAGGTTGAGAAAGTTCTCTTCTATTGACAGTTTGTTGACTGGATAATCTGAATTGACCTATCTTCATGAAAGGGTGTTGGATTTTGTCAATTGCTTTTCTGCTTCTATTGGGATGATTATGCAGTTTTGCCCTTTATTCTATTAATATGTAGTATTATATTAATTGATTTTCATATATTAAACCAACATTGTGTGTCTGGAATAAACTGCAATTGATCATGGTGTATAATCCTTTTCATGTTTTTAGATATGTTTGCTAGTATTTTGTTGAGTATTTTTACATCTGTATTTATAACAGATACTATTCTGTATTTTTCTTTCTTGTGATGTTTTTTGTTTGATTTTGGTATCAGGGTAATAATGGCCTTACAGAATGAGAAATGTTCATTAAAAATGTTCCCTCCTCCTCTATTTTCTGAAAAACATTTGTTACAAACAAAAATACATTTATGCTGACTTTCATATTTACCTATATATTTGCAGTACTCTATTCACATTATTCTTCATGTGGATTCAAGTTACTGTCTAGTGTCCTTTTATTTTAGCTTGAAGGACTCCTTTTAATGTAGGGCAATTATGCTAATGATAAGTTATTTTGGCTTTTGTTTGCCTCAGTATGTCTTAAATTCTTCTTCAATCTTACAGAATAATTTTGCTGTACAAAGAACAACTGGCTGGCAGTCTTTTTCTATTTTATGTCATCCCTCTGCCTTTTGGTGTCCATGGTTTCTGATGTGAAAACAGCTGTTAATCTTATTGAGGAATTCCTTATATGTAATGAACTATTTCTTTCTTGGTGCTTTCAAGACTTTTTGTCCATATTTATTGGCAGGTTTATTACGATGTGTCTAGATATGAATTTCTGTGAGTTTATTCTACTTAGAGTTCATTGAGCTCCATCCATATGTAGGTTAATGTTTTTCATCAAATTTGGGAAGTCTTCTATTATTCTTCAAATATTGGTTTTCCTCCTTTTTTCTCCTTTCCTTTCTTTCTGGGACTCTCATTATGCACATGGTAGTATGCCTAACGGTATCTCACAGATCTCAGACTCTGTTCATTTTTCTTCATTCTTTTCTTGCCTCTGTTCTTCAGTCTGGATAATGTGAATTGACCTATCTTCAGGTTTGTTGATACTTTCTTCTGCCAGCTCAGATCTGGTGTTGTCTCTCTAGTGATGTTTTCATTTGAATTCTTGCATTTTTTAACTCCAGAATTTCTACTTGATTCTTTTTTAAATGTTTAATTTCTTTAAAGATTTCTATTTCATTCCCACACTTTCTCTTAGTTCTTTAGATATGGTTTCCTTTAGTTCTTTGAACATATTTAAATAACTGTTTTGAAGTCTTTGCCTAGTATGTCCAATAGCCAGTATTCCTCAGAGACAGTTCCTTTTTACTGTTTTCCCCATGTGTGAACCATACTTTCTTGCCATGTCTCATAATTTTGTTAAAGACTGGACATATAAAATAATATAATGGACAACTCCAAAAATGAGATTCTCTCCCCTTAGCAGGGTTTGTTTTGTTGCTGTTTGTTTGGTCACTTTAAACTAATTCTGTAAAGTCTGTAGTCTTGGTCAGGTGTGGCAGTGAAATCTCTGATTGGTTAGCTCAGTTGTCAGCCAATAATTGGTCAGAGATTTCCTTAGATGCATTGAACCACTATGTGTCCTAGCCTTTGCTACCTTTGGGAAAGGGGGTCTGTATGCATGCTGAAGCATACCTCCTACATGCAGGCAGGCAGTTTACAACCCTACCTTAGTATTTACTTTCTGCCAGCACAGTGTTTCAAAGACAAACAAGGATGAGGACTGAGAGCTTCTTAGGTCTTTCCTGGTGTCTCCTATTGCTGCTGTAACAAACTCACCATAAGTGCAGTGGCTTAAACAACACAAATTTATTGCCTTATAGTTCTGGAGGTCTAGTCTAAAATCAAAGTGTGAACCTGGAGGACATTACGCTAAGTGAAACAGAGATGCAAATCCTGTATAATCTCACTTAAACTGCACGTGGAATCTAACACAGAGTAGAACAATAGTTGCCAGAGGCTGGTGGGGAGGGCAAGGAAGGAAATAGGGAGTTGGTCAAACGGTGCAAAGTTTCAGATAGACAGGAGGAATGTTTTGAGATCTACTGCACAGTAGGTTAACTATACTCAGTAATAATGTATTGTGTATCTCAAAATAACAGAGTAAATTTCAAATGTTTCACCAGAAAAAAATAAGTGAGGTGATAGATATGTTAATTATTAGCCAGGTTTAATCATGCCACATTGTATACATATATCAAAACATCACATTGTACCCCACAAATGTATATAATTATGATTTGTCAATTAAAAATAATGTTAATTAAAACAAAGGTGTTAGTAGGGCTACATTCATTCTGGAAGCTTCAGGGAAGAATCCACCCCCTTACCTTTTTTTCCAGCATCTAGAACCACCTTAATTCCTTGGCTAATGGCCCCTTCCTCACATCACTCCATCCTCTTCCTTCCATCATCACATCTCCTACTTCTGACTCTGATCTTCCTGCGACTCTGTTATAAGGACCTTTGTGATTATACCAGGTCCACTCAGATAATTAAGGTATTTAATTTATCTTAATCACACCTGCAAAGTCCCTTTTATTATGTAAGAGTACACAGTCACAGGTGAAAATAGTTATTATTGAAGGGTTATTTCAGGCAGCCAAGGAACATAAAATTCAGGTCATCAGAGGGAAGGTCCTTAGAAACAAAACACAAGACAGAGCCTTATGCTGGTACAAAACCAGCATCACACTAATGTGATACTGTTAAAGATACTTCAAAAAAGTCATAATTCAGCAACTACAATGATCAAGAGAACAGCTGGTAACAAGAAGGAAATGACATTGGAGAGGAGGATAGACATTTGTGGACTTCAGTTTTGAAAGGCAATAGCTAAGAGGGGTTATGAACAAATAATATACAAATATTAAAAAGCATGGAAAATGTGTTAACTTTTCATAATGAGTGAGGAATTTATGAGATTCCACGCCCTGAGGATATTGTAAAATAAAATACAATATAAAATAGTTTTAAAACTTCAGAGATATTTACTCCAAAGTAATTTAAAGACACTGTGATGGACTGAATTGTGTTCCCTCAAAATTCCTATGTAGAAGGCCTGATCCCCAAATAACTCTATCTGGAGATGGGGCCTTTATGTTAAATGAGGTCATTAAGGTGGGGACCTAATTTGATAGAACTGGTGTTCCTATAAGAAGAGATGCCAGAGATCTCTTTCTCTCCTCTTGTAACAGAGAAAAGACTATGTGAGGACACAGTGAGAAGGTGGCTGCCTACAGGCCAGGAAGAGAGGCCTCACCAGAAACTAACCCTAAGGGCAACTTGATCTTGAACTTCTAGCTTCTAGAACTGTGAGAAAATAAACTTTTGTTGTTTTAGCCACCAAGTCTGTAGCATTTTGTTATAGAAGCCCTAGCTGACAGGAACTTTAGATATTTTGGTAGACATCTCTAGTATCATGAGATTGCCACCAGGAAAATTATCTCTTCTCAAGAAAATACTAGTTGGTTTCAGTGTTAAAGTCAGTAGGAATATTCGTTCATTTAATCATATGACAAATATTCAAGTTCGGTGTTAGGCTGTAGAATTTGTGTGTATAGGTATGTGCGTGTGGTATGCTGGGGGAAGTACAAAAATGGATAACATGTAAACTCCTAAACATTATCACAATATAGCATGCAGTAATTCTGTATTGTTTCGTTTTGTTTTTTTAAAAAAGCCCAAACACACGTGAAGAATTCTACCTAACTATGCTGAGGTAGATTCTCAACAATGAGGCTCTGCTTTCCCTACTAAAGTGGTAAGAAAGTATACACCATGGTTCTCAATCTCAGCACTACTAACTTTTGGACCAGACGATTTTTGTTATGGGTGGCTGTTCTCTGGCCTCTATCCATTAGATGCTAGCAGCCCCTCAACACCCCCCTGCTCCCCACTCTGACAGCCAAAAATGTCTCCAAACATTGCTAGATATCCTCTAGGGGATTGATAAAATATCTGAAAGAGCTCCACAGGTGATCTGATCCAACCCCTGAGAAGGCAAACATCACAAAAGTGTGCATCAATAATAACATTAGGCAACTCGCAAGAAATGCAGATCAGAAGATAGAACATTGCTACAAGAATTTAGAGAAATGATGGAGAAAGCCAGCAACATGGTGTCACACATTTTTTTGAGCATAGTACTTAAAAATACTTTATGTATTATGTATTTTTATATATTTTATATTTTTTCCTGAGATACTTGGGCCAGAGTTAGAATAATAAAGAGAATTATAGAGGATGTGTGAGAAAATTTGCCGTAGGTGGAATTTCCTGAAGGTCTACGAGTAAAGACACTGTATTTCCTTAAAGGAGGAAAAACATGGAACCTCTCCTCAGCTCATGACAGCCTTCCTTCAGGTTTATATTGATCCACAAATTATTTAGTAAGTGCATACTACGTTCCAGGCACTACACAACAGGCATAGTTCTTGGTGCTGGGAATACAATAAAGAATAAAATTTCCAATACTTTCTGCCCTCATGGAGCTTACATTCTCATGGGGGTGCGAGGGAGGGTGAGGGGTGTGAGGAGAAACATAAACAATAGAAATAAAATATGTAATATAATATATGGTACTAAGTGCTATGGGGAAAAATAAAACCAGAAACAGGGACTGGGTGTGCCGCGTAAGGGGATTCAGTTTAGGGAGATCATGGAAAGTCTCGCTGAGCTGATAACATCTGAACAAAGATACCTTGTCCTCACCACCTAGAAAGCGGTCCTAAGCCGATCACTGGAAACACCTCTGCCTCCGACCATCCCATATTGTCTTTCTCCTTGTGTTCCCAGCGCCGGTACAGTAACAGAGCTGCCACCAATTACTGAGCACAGAGTCCCCCTCCAACCAAGCACTGTGCCAGGGGCTCCCCAGACATAACGTTAGTCCAAAGCTCGGGAGGTGCATGTTACTATTCCCAATTTTTAGAGAAGAAAGTGAGTCGCCGACAGCATATGTTCTTATCACGCGGCTAGGAAGCGGCAGAGCCGGGTTCCCACCCAGGTCTTCCTCGACTCCGAAACCACATGGAGGCGGCTCTGCAAAAGCTGTTAAACGCACAAGCCAACAAAGAGCAACGCCCAGCGCGTGCCAGGCCCAGAGCAGGGGAGGCGAACGCCGCGCCTCCCGCCGGCGCTGCAGAGAGCACCTGTTCGGCCAGGGCCTGCAGCCCCTCGCCTGCCGCCAGAGCAGCTCTCGGTTCTCCCGGATTTACCTGTTGAGGCGCTGGCGTCGCTCCCACGCCGGTCCCGGTGGCCGCGCCCGCCCCTGCCACAGCCCCGGCTACCGCGGTGGCCGCAGCCGCTACCACAACCGTCGTCAGTGCGGCCATGTTTACCCGCCGAGCTACTCGGGCCGCGGCGGCCACCGGTGCCTGGGGATTCGTGGCAGGCGCACCCTGGCCTCTGCAGACAGCTCCCTGCGCTGCGGGCTTGGCCGGGATGCAGGGCGGGGCCGAGATGTAGGGCGGGGTCGGGATGCAGGGCGGGGCTGAGATGCGGGGGTGCAGGGGTGTGGGGGTGCGGGAGGGGCGGGACTGGGGTGCAGGGCGGGGCCGAAATGCGAGGCGGGGGCCGGGATTCAGGCGGGGAGGGGCGGGGCGAGGGAGGGGCAAGGTGCCGGGCGGAGCCGGGATGCAGGGGAGGGGCGGGTCTGGGGTTCTGGGGCGGGCGGGTGTGGGGGCGGGGCGGGGCGGGGGCTGCGCTCTGCCCTGTCGCGGGTTTATATACCCTTTGGGCACTTAACCGACTGTGCCAGCCCAGTCCCATACCTATCAAGAAAATTCATTGTCTTACATCGTCCTTAAATTTTATTCGTGTTATAGTCAATATATACATATTTTTACCTAATATACATCCGCTTTCTAGGTTTCTACTTAGCGCTGCTGAGACTGAGTCTAAATGAAAAAACATTATCAATGGATTCTAACAATAAATCATAGTTTAGATTTTTAAAGAAAAAAAACCCAGCTTGCTACACAGAACCAGATATCAGAGGCAGAAATGCCACAGTTACATTCCTAGGACTTGGTCAATGAGAAGACAGATTCCAAAAATACAGTGCTGGGAAGTTGGAAAAAAGCCACAGATGACGCTTCCAGTCAAGACAACCTGTGGCAACTGAGCTGATTTCTGTAGGTACTACCTTTTCCCCCTTTATAGAAATCGATTCATTCAGTCAGTCAATATGGAGCTCCCAGCATATGTCAGGCACTGTTCTAGGCCTTGGGAATTCATTGTTGAATTAGACACATAGGTAAGGTTCCTTCACCTTTAACAAGTAAACAAATAGGTATTTATTGAGCAATTCCTTTATGCCAGGGCTGTTATAAGTGCTTTATATGCACTTTTGCATTTAATCTTCACAAATAACTTCATGAAGTAGGTACTATTATCATCTCCATTTCAGTGATAAAGTTAAGGATCACATGGCTACACAGGTAGAGGATAGGATACCTATCTAGACAGCCTGACTCCAGAGACCATCCTGGTAGAGGTATTAAACAGGCAGCGGGATAAACGCCTCTGGAGCCCAGGAGAGAGAGAGAGCTAAAGATACGAATTTGACCTTCCTATAGAAAATATTTGAGATAAGACTGAATGAGCTCACCCAGGGTGAGTATAAATTGAAGTCTGAGAACTAAGCCTAGGCCACTCCGAGAAGGTGACCACGGACAAAAGGAGAAGGGGACCAATATGGAGAGATCTGTGAGAAGGGAGGAAAACCGGAAGTCTGTGGAGGGAAGTTTTTGCAGAAGAGGCCGACGTGGTGGCTCACGCCCAGCACTTTGGGAGGCCGAGGTGGGTGGATCGCGAGGTCAGGAGATGGAGACCATCCTGGCCAACATGGTGAAACGCCATCTCTACTAAAAATACAAGAATTAGCTGGGCGCGGTGGCGCGTGTCTTTAGTCCCAGCTACTCGGGAGGCTGAGGCAGGAGAATTGCTTGAACCAGAGTCGGAGGTTGCAGTGAGCCAAGATCGTGTCACTGCACTCCAGCCTGGTGACAGAGTGAGACTTCGTCTCAACAAAAAAAAAAAAAAAAAAAGAAGAAGAAGAAGAAGAGGGGAGAAGAAGAAGAAGGAAGAAGAATGGAGGAGAAGAAGAAGAAGGGAGAAGAAGAAGAAGGAAGAAGAATGGAGGAGAAGAAGAAGAAGGGAGAAGAAGAAGAAGGAGAAGGAGAAGAGAGAAGAAGGAGAAGGAGAAGAGAGAAGAAGGAGAAGGGAGAAGGGAGAAGGAGGAGGAGAAGGAGGAGCAGGAGGAGGAGGAGAAGGAGCAGGAGGAGGAGGAGGAGAAGGAGGAGCAGGAGGAGGAGGAGAAGGAGGAGGAGGAGGAGGAGAAGCAGGAGGAGGAGAAGCAGGAGGAGGAGAAGGAGGAGGAGGAAGAGAAGAAGGAGAAGAAATAAGAAGAAAAAGAAAGAAGAAGGAGGAGGAGGAGAAAATGGTCAGCTGTGTGGTTCACTACCTAGAGGCTGAGTGAAGGGGTAGCAAAGAAATGATGGTTGCATTTGGCAACAGGGAAGCCGTGGGCTTATGGGGTAGGTAGACCAAAGCCTGGCTGACTGCATTGAGGAGATAATGGAGGTGACGAGGTAGAAACAGTGTTTTTCGCTATGATTTTGATCGATTTTGTGGTGCAGGTGATCAGAGAAATGAAGTGGTAGCTGGGGAAAGATGTGTGATCAAAGAGGGTCTTTGTTGTTGTGTTGTGTTTCAAGGTAGGGACTAGTAGAAGGAGTTTTTCCATGCTGCTGGGAATTATCTAGTGGAAACAGAAGTTTGATGCTGCAGGACAGAGGCAGTCAGACCCTCTTGAAAGTAAGGCTGATGGAGTCCAGAGCATAAGTGGGAGGTTTGGTCTTTGATAGAAGCACAGACTCTTCTGACACAGGGAGGTAGTGGGTGGGGACTATGGGGAGGCCAGAGAGTCCTACATACATGGGTTGCAGCACAAGGTAGTTGGAAGATTTGGAGGGAGATGGTTGGCCCCACCTCCCCACCCCTGTGTGAAGTAGGAGGAAGTAAGTCACTTGGGTGTATTGAGAAGGTAAAACTTTTTTAATTTTTGTATTACCTTTTATCCAAATGAGCCCTGTTACTATAGCACTGTCTGAATTCCTGTAATTATTAGTCCAGAATTATCTTGCAGCTCAGAAAAAAACAAGTCAACCAACGATTTGAGTTGAGTGGTCTTTTACAATTTTAATACTGCCACTAAAAATAAAGAGAAGCCTAAGATCATTTTGCACTTCCTATTGTTTTTAGAGTATATCCTGCACTGGATATCTAGAGTACTGTGTTCAGAAGTTTTCTGAAATCACCCTTTTCTCTATGTGCTATGGAATCAATTTGATATATATTTTAGTTCTTTTGATTACATTTGTGTTCAATTTCAATGTTTCCTTTTTTGTTTTGTTTTCTTTCAATTTACTTTTTTTAAAAAATAAGTAAGTTATGTATAACATGTATAAAGTCAAAACTCTATGACAAGGTATATTTAAAGAAGGCTTACTCCCCAACATATCCTCTCCATGGCCTTTCAACTAATCCTCTATGGTAAATAATTGTGTTAATTTCTGGTTCTTTTATGTTTCATTTGCAAAAGAAAAAAAAGGTAAATAGACAAATACATTTTTATTTTTCTTTTTTTTCTTACAAAAACATCTAGCATATTATATTAGTGTTCTAGGGCTGCATAACAAAGTGCCATAAACTGGGTAGTTTATAACAACAGAAATTTATTCTCTCATAGTGTAGGAGGCCAGAAGTTCAAAACCAAGGTGTGGGCAGGTCTGGTTTCTTCATGGGGGCTTAATGGGAAAATCCGTTCCATGCCCCTCTCCCAGCTTCTGATGATTGCCAGCAATCTTGAGACTCCTTGGCTTGTAGAAGCATTACTCCAATTTCTACCTCCATCGTTGCACAACACATATCTGTGTCTCTGTGTCCAAACTTTCCTCTTATAAGAATACCAGTCACTGGTTTAGGGCCCATTCTAATGCAGTATGACCCCATTTGAACTTGATTACATTTGGAAAGACCCCATTTCCAAATCAGGTCACATTCACAGGTACCAGGGATTAGGACTTCAGCATATCTGTTTCGAGGACACAATTCAACTGATAACACATGTATTATACTCTTGAAATTTTTGCTTAACAATGTATACTGCACCTTGAAATTTTTGCTTAACAATATATACTGGAACTTGCTTCGTGTCAGTTCACAGAAATTTTCTTAAATTTTAAAAATTAAATGCATAATCCTCCATTATTTTATTCAGCCAGTCATCTGCTAATAGATATTTAGGTGATTTCTAAACTTTTGTTGCTGCAAGTAATGATTCATAAGTATTTCATATTTGGGAAAGTGATTATCTTCAGTTGAATAGCTAGGTCAAAGATTAAATGCAAATGCAACCTAGTTAGATATTGCTAAATTCCTCTCCATAGGAGTTGTACCATATTGCACTGCCACTAACAATGTGTGAGGGTACTTGCTTCTTTATTGCTTGAGATCTTAGTATTTAAGTTGTTGGATTTTTGAAAATCTAAAGAGATGAAAAATGGTATCTCTCAGTAAGTTTAATATGGGCATACCTGTTTTTATTGTGCTCCACTTTATTGTGCTTTGCAGGCACTGCATTTTTTACAGATTGAAGGTTTGTGGTAATCCTGTGTCAAGCAAATCTATTGGTGCCATTTTTCCAACAGCATTTGCTCACTACGTCTCTGTGTCACATTTTGGTAATGTGTTGGTATTTCTCGAAATATGCTCACAATATTTCAAACTTGTTTCCTATTATGGTGATCTGTGACCAATGATGTTTGATGTTACCATTTTAATTGTTTTGGGACACCATGAGGCATGCCGAACTTAATAAATGTTTTGTGTATTCTGACTACTCCACCAATTGACCATTCTTCCATCTTTAATTTTGAAAGAAGTTTCACTATGAGTAAAATGCTATCAGAAAGCATAGAATGCTACAGAGAAATCTTTTGTGAAAGGAAGAATCAATTGAGGTGGCAAACTTCCGTTGTCTTATTTTACGAAATTGCCACAGCCTCCCCAGTCTTCAGCAGCCACCATCAACATAGAGGCAAGACCATCAGCAAAAAATATTATAATTCACTGAAGGCTCAGATGATTGTTAGCATTTTTAGCAATAAAGTATTTTAAAATTAAGGTATGTACATTGCTTTTTTAGATGCAATGTTATTACACACATAATAGACTGCAATATAGTGTAAACATAACTTTTATATGCACTTGGAAACCTTAAATTTGTGTGTAATATTTCCTGCAATATTTCTGAGGGATGTCTGTATGCCTTTATGTTATTATGAGGAAGGTCAGCCTTTTTCATAAGTTTAAGGACAATTGCTTACTTTTTTTTTTTTTTTAACTGTCTCTTTACATCTTTTCCCAACTGGTATTTGGTGCCTTTCTTCCCAGTTTTTAAGAACTGTTTGTTAATTAGGAGATTATGATATATTTTGTGGTATAAATTGCAAATATTTCTTTCAGGTTTTAAATTTGTTTTATGACTTTTCCTTTTTTTGCTTTGAGCAAGTTCTTTTTATTTTTATGTAGTCAAATTTGTCAGTCTTTTATTATTTTTTTCAATGCTTTGGGATTTGTAATCATCTCTAGAAAGGCGTTATTATAAACTCCAAGTTTATAATGAAGTGAATTCCTGCTTTCTTCTGTGGTTTCACCTTTCACATTTAGATATCTGGATTATTTGGACTTCTTTCTGATATTCAGTGTGAAATATGGACCCAATTTTTACTTTTACCCAAATGACTATCCAGTTATTTCGACATTATTCTTTAAAAGCATATGTTTAGTGGTAATTTTTGGTGCCACTTAACTTTTCATATATAATTGTCCTATTTCTCCTGAATTTTTCTATTCTCTTCTATCATTGTATCTGTCTACTTATGTATTAATGAATAGATACTTTTTAAGTTATAAGGACTTTATGAAATGTTTTAATAGCTTATTGGACTAGTTTCTCTCATTCTTCTTTTCCAGAGTTTTCTTAGCTTTCCCTGCTTGCTCATTTTCCATAGAAACTTTGAATCAATAGTCTACTTTGGGGAAAAAAGCTTGGCATTTTCATTAGAATCACATTAAATTTATTAACTTGGAAAGAATTAATATTGTGTATTAGGTGCCGTTGTCCTATCCACGAACAAAGCATATTTACATTTGTTTACATTTGTTCTAGTCCACTTTTGCATCTTTGAAAATTAAAGATTTTAAGTTTATTCTTGAGTTTAACAATATTTACTGCAACTGTAAGCTGGATTTTCTCTTCCTTTATATCTTCTAGCTTATTTTTCTTTGAATATATAAAGACAATTGCTTTTCTTTATTGCTACTTGGATCATTTTTCTTAATTTTGATATTATTTTTAGAATGATTATCTTAGGGTTTCCATTTATAGTATATACTCTCTGAAAATAGATATCATGCTATCTCTTTCTATCCATTTCTCAGACTTACATTCTAGACAGGAAGAAGGAAAAGGGCTGTCATAGTTTGGGTTCCCATGAAATTAGATCATGAGACAAGGACTTGGGTACAGGAGATAGGTTGTTTGGGAGGTGATCTCAAGAAGCCAAGTGACAGCGTCGAGAAAGTGAAATAGGAAAGGGATAAAAGCCAACAGAGAGTGTTTTAGTGGTTAGTGCTGTGGGCAACTGGGCCTCACTCCAGCTGGGGACCTCTGAGGAATCTTATAGGACTGTCCTCAGAGTTTCCCTACTAAGGGGTGGGAAAGCTGAGTTATCTATCTACCAAATCCCAAACCTCACTGGTTGAGCGTTGCTGTGGGGACATTAAACACCAGCTTTTATAGGCTGCCCATACAATGGCTAAACAAGCTTCTAGAGAAAGCTGTTAGGTCAAGAAGCGGAACAGCATGGACACAGGTGGAGGCCGTCAGTGTGGATGGGTGAACTCAGAGGCAGGACATCTACAATGTGTTGCTACAAAGGCAAAGAGCAAAAGGAGGATGACAGCAGACCTGCCACATTTAAAAAAGCTTTCCTATGAGTCCTCCCTACCCAATGCCCTCCTCTTAGGTATCATTGACTATAACTGAATTACACAGCCACCCCTAGCTACAAAGCATCCTGAAAATATACTTTATTGGGGTTATTATGAGGATGAGTGGGTTAGTTGCTAGCATTGCCTGCCATACCAACCTGTCTTTTTAATTGTTCTTGTTTCTTGGTTCATAAGGTTAATAAAAATAGGCTTGGGTGCAAGCCTATTTTTCCTCTAAGTCTACTTATTATTAAAATGCTATTTGAAAATATTTTATAGTCAGTTTTACTGCACATTATATATTCCCTCCCAATCTTCACTTAATTTTTTGAATTCTTAATCTGTCTTAGTCTTCTGATACTTATGTTTCTATTTTTTCTTCTTGTATCTCCTGTAGTCCTTCTAATGAATGTTGATGCTGTGTTATTTAGGGTATAGAATATATAACTTAGATTTTCATTGTGGATTACACCTGTTATTATTGTAAAGTATACTTCCTGTTTAATTATTTTTGCCCTGAATTCAATCTTATATTTAAAATCACTGTCTGGTGATTCCTTTTTGTTCACATTTATTCTGGTACGCCTTTGCCCAGCCTTGTAGTTTCAACATTTTAGAATCACTTTGTTTAGGCCTGGCTCTCATCTGCACCATATAACTCAGTGTTGTTTCATGACCAATATGTGAGTCAAGTCACAGCCTTCTATTTTTTCTATTCCATTTCATTGTCAGTTTTTTGGAAAAAAATATACTCTACATTTACTGTCACCAATTCCTGACTTTTCATTAGCTTCTCAAACCTTCCTTGATCCTGAAGTACTCAGTAGCAGTGTGTTGAATGCAGAAAGGGGGTAGGTCAAGGAGAGTGAAAGAAGAGGCTCTGCCTGTCTTCTCCACTGCTGGTTACTGATTCTGGGTCAGGAATAAGGAAAAGCTTGAAGTTGGACATGATATGATGGTTGTGATTAAGGGAACGCTGATGTTTCAGTGCCTGAAAATGAGTAGTACTCAAGGTGATCAGAAAATATATGGGCTCCACCTAAGATATTATCTGAGAGAGGGAAGAGATATCTAACAGATTAAGTTTAAAAAGCAATCAGTAAGAGGAAAAAAGAGGCTATTTTCCAATTATAACCAAACAAGTTCAACCCAATTAATGAACTTGTTGCCCAGTGTTGCAACTAGTGATTTGATTTTCAAATCAAAGTGATCCTTACATAAGGATCACTATTGCAAATTGAACAGATGGTGAGACAGTTTTGATTCATTCTAAGGTCACAGAATAATTTGCTGAAAATGGGTGGAATTGTTCCAGAGAGTTACACAAAATCAAATGTCTTCGTATGCCTGGGGACTGGATTTTTAAATAAGGCTTAATTATAACAAAATATTTGTATTAATCTTTCAAATACACCAACAAATGGATGATTTTACAGTGCCCTCTAGAATTCACCAGTATAAATGGACAAGGCAGGAATAAATTGTTTTTCACTGACTAGTGAAATCACAATGCAAGCTAAGCAATATTACATATAGGGTGATAGCTCCCGCCACAATTCTCTATCTCAGGTAAAAACAATTGAATGTCTTCTATCAACTTTTCACCATTTCCATATAAAATATTCTATTGTTTAAACAATATTTCTGGATATGAAAAAGAGACAGTTATTTAAATAATTCCCAGTCATTTAGCTTCTATTTTACAATTCCTTGGTAATGTTAGAGTTCCCTAACCAGACACTCTCTAACAGACTATAGTTCCCCAAAGATGGGCCTTAAAAGATGGATTCTTTAACAACTGTAACAGCTGCAGCAACAACCGTGAATCTTCAAGTGTAGCTGTTAAGATAAGATAGTTTGAGGGCAGGTATAATAAAAGGAAAAAGTTTAAATATTTATTTAAAAAATAATAATTCCTACTTTTGATTGCCTGTTATGTGTCAAACATTCTTATTAACACTGATAATCTCCTTTTGGTGTAAATAAATTAACTATGAGAGTGTAGTTAATACATTTTTTTAAGACAACATAGCTAAAATATAGCAGAACCAATCATCAACCATGAACCTGCCTTTATCATTAATACTTATTTTCCTAAACCACCAAACCCTCAAAGTCTATTTTTCTTCTTCTGAAAAATAATTATTTCTTGGAGGCCAGTAGAAAACAAAACAATCAATTGTGTTTGAATGGATGTTGATTATTCTGTTGCTGATAGTATCCAGTTTACGCCCCTCAGACCATCCTCAGAGAAATAAAAAAATCTTCAATGTGGATGATAGTTTTATGACTACACCACTTAGTCCCAATATAGTATTTTTCTTTGAGAATTCAAACTTATATGATTGACCACAAACCTACCATTTAAAAATTATTCCAGTTATTATATTATAGAGTCATTTATTTTACAGTTAGAAAATCAAATGTGTACAGTAGATCATCTTTCTACATATTTCCTTGGATTACAGGAAAATTCTCAGAAACTTCTAGCTCATAGGTACAAAATAAGTTTTAAATTATTTACCCTTGCTTGAGAATTTTAAATAAAAACCAGGTCCCTATATATAAATATAGAAGGTAAGAAATGTACTTCAAGAATATAGAAGGTAAGAAATGTACTTCAAGAAATGATAAAACATCAGTGGATGGGTGGGACTTAGGTAATGTTGGGAATTTTTCACAATTATCATGCACTAATTTTAACAGCTTTACTGACTACCTCTAATTGCTTTTTATGTGAGAAAAGCAATTAACTATTTTTTCAACCACTGCTTTTGGATTTTTGTTATACATAGTCTGAGATATAATAATCCCAACTGATACTGTTAGTTTAACATTAACTGGGATCTATAAAATATAAGAAAAAGGAAATATCTAGTGATGGGTGTAATCTGGAACACAAAAACATTTTATAGCTTGTTCATGTTGGAAGGAAAATCAACTAACATTAGGCTGTTACTAAGCATTAAGACTGCAGATACCAAACCAGTTTGCCTACTACAGAGAAATACAAGGAAGTGGATGTCCCACCCTGATTTGGGCATGGAAGCAGCCCATGTTGAGAGACTGCTTAGGGTATTACAGGTCAGTCTGAGGAAAGTGCCTGATGGAAACCTTGGTGGAATCAGAAGAGAAAGCAAAAAAGTGCATGTAGTTAGGGAGGTTTGTTTTTGTATACATATGCAAATAAATATGCAAATATGCATATAAATATGCAAGCCTGTGCTTGACCTGGCTGCCAGTCAGTGTAAATGAATGAGAGGTAATGACTTCTTGATTTTTTTTTCTCTTCCTATCAATATTTCTGCAAGGTTTGGTTCTTAATATTGGAGGCAGGAGTATTCACTCCCTTGGCAGAGGTTGGAGCTATAGCTGTTAGACACCTGTCACAGAATTGCTGATCTTCTTTAAGGCTGCTGTGGGGAGACTACCTGAAGAAGGGTATAAAGAGTGGGGTTTCAATATAGAGTAGACTAAATGATATGTTTTATAAGGTAGGTCTAATTGACACATATTGACTCTATGCACTGAAAACAAGGATTATACCTTCTTTTCTAACAGTTTCACAAAAATTTAGGCCCCAAATCCTCAGTAAATGCCAAAAAGCAGAAATAATGTGGATATATTTCATTGATCACAAAGCAAATCAACTGAGAAGACAAAAAGACTCTATTATCTGGAATTTTAAAACTCTCTTAAAACTCGAGTCAAAGATGATATCAAAACTAAAATTGCAGCTTAATTAGAAAATATTGATAACACTACATACTAATATCCATGGAATACAATTAAAGCAACCCTCAGAAGAAACAGTGGTTTTCAATAATTGTATTAATAACCACAAAAGAATAAGAGTAAATGAATTAACTACCCAGCTAAAAAATATAGAGGAAAAAAACAGCTACCAAAAAGGAGATGAAGAAAAATGAATTATAAAAGAAAATAATAAAATCAAACTAAGAAAAATGATAATCCCAATGAATAAATTTAACAAGACAGATAAACTACTAGCTAACTCGGTCAAGAATAAAATTAAGAAAGCACAAAAATACATAATAAAAAGATACAAAGGAAAATAAAATAATCATAGGAGCCTATTTCCCTCAACTGCCTGCAAATAAATTTGAACATTTAGGTGAAATTAATCCTTTTTCTAAAAAAACACAATTTACTGAAATTGGTGAATTAAAAATGTAAACATTAAATATTAAATGTCCAAGAAAAATAAAAAGAAAACAGTTGTCAAGGAGGTAGGCTCCCAAAGAGCATCAGGCTCAGAGGGCTTCAAAGGCTAATCTTACAAAATCTTTATGGAAGAAATAAATAGGCTGTAATGCTATTTTTTTGTTTTTCAGACAGGGTCTTGCTCTGTCACCCAGGCTAACGTGCAATGGCATGATCACAACTCACTGCAGCCTTGAACTCCTAGGCTCAAGCCATCCTCCCGCCTCAGGTAGCTAGAATTATAGACACTGCACCACCATGTCCAGCTATCTCTTAATTTTTTTTTTTTTTTTTTTTGTAAAGATGGGGTCTCCTTATGTTGTTCAGCTGGTCTCAAACTCCTGGCCTCAAGCAATCCACCTGCCTCAGCCTCCTAAAGTCCTGGGATTATAGGCGTGAGCCACCATGACTGGCATCTAATGCTTTTTAAATTGTTCCAGAGCAGAGGCAAAAGAGGAAAGCTTCCAAATTCTATTAATGAAAGTAGCATACGCTTGTTACCAGAAACTGACAGCACAAAAATCACTTATGAATACTGATTTTAAAATGTTCACCAAAGTTTTAGCAAACAGAATCCAGCAGCACCTTAAAATAATTAAGGGAAAAAGAATTTTTTCCCTATGGTCTCAAGAATGATTTAACATTATTCACTATTTTAATAAGTGGTTGGGTCTACCCCAATCTCTCTTTTGTATGACATCCTATACCATAAAGGCTGGAAAGTTCAGAATCTTCATTTCCTAGGCTCCCTTGCAGCCAGGGTCTTCAATGTAAATTACGTTTGACAATCAGACAGATGCATTTGTGTGAGACTTGTTTTCAGAATACAATTGGTGGCACCTGAGGCAGCCATTTTGCTAGGGTAGCTTGTAGCAGACACAGTAAGACTCTGGAGCTGGTAGTCGTTTTATCAGTTTTCTGATCCAGAGGTGAAAGATAAGAAGGTGTGTTCCTGGAGCTAAGAATTGTGGTGGCAGGCTGTCATTCCCAGATCACCTTAAGATGACATGCTCACGAGCTGTGGGATGGGAGCATGACTTCCTGACTGTGACAGAGGGGGCAGATCCCTGGGTGGGCCAGTTTTGCCGTATGGTTCCGGGAGCCACTACTAGACAGCTTGCTCCTCCAGCTTTCTACTGATTTGTATGCAGCCAATTCCCTGTATAAAACCCTCTTCTGTTTTCTGCAACTGAAATTTGTCTGATAAAAGTGATTAAAAAAGAAAAAAGTTATGCATGATTTTCTCCAAATATGCTGAACAGGCATTCAATAGATCTCAACATCCATACTTGATTTTTTAAAAAATCACAATAAAGGGGAAAGATGGATATTTCCCAAAAGCCAGCAGTCTGCTCAATGAGGAAACACTAAAAGCATTGCCATTAAAATGAGCAGCAAGACAATTGTATCTACAGTCATCACTATTATTTGGTGTAGTTCTGGAGGTTTAACCAATGCAATTGGACAAGACAAAGACATAAGAGTTATAAACATTGGAAGAGTGGTACAATATCACTATTTACAGATCACTGTATACCTGGAAATCCCAAGAAACTCAATTATACATGTGTTGTGAACAATATGAGAACTTGTGAAATGGATGGGTACAAAATTAGTGTGCAGAAAGGAATCACCTTCATCTATACAAACAACAAGCAGTTAGAAAACATAATAGAAATAAAGACCCAATTTGACATAGTGAAAAAAAAAAAAACTGAATGTAAGCTCCATTCTGGAAAGGACTTTGCCTGCCTGCTCACTGTTATGGTTTTTGAATATGTGAAAGAATACAACGAAAACATAAATATTTTAAGTAGACAAGCTGGTCTATAGCTTATAATAAAAAGTAAAGAAAAATCCAGAAATTTTCAGGAAAAATAAACCAATAACAGTGAGGGGCATGCTCTAATAAATACTTAATGGAATACACTCGCTTTCCCCAAGTAGAAACATTTGACAATTGAGTAAATGATAAAAATAGCACTTTAAATAGTAATTCTTTCAAAGAGAACTCATGCAAGGTTAACTTCATACCCATGCATGTCTGAAAATGCCTTTATTTTTACATCTGTTGGAGAGTTTGGCTCAGCAGAGAACTCTAGACAGAGTAAAAATTCTCTTCAGAATATTTAAGATATTGTTCTCTTGTTTTTTCTATTTACTACTGTCACTGAGAAGTCAGATATTAATCTGATTCTTGTCCCATCTGTAGCTAATCTGTTTACTCACTTTGAAAACTCCTAAAAAAACAAAATTAAATCAGGCCATTACTTATTGCCAGAGGTTTGAGCAGGACCCAAAGCCTACCAAATCTACTAGGGCACTGAAGTGTTCCTCCCATCAAATCTCTATCGCAATTTCTACTTACTGAGAATAATAGGATGCCAAAAATATAAGCAAAATTAATCATCAATCAGTAAGGGTCAACTTCTTTAATGACTTCCTACCAATGGAATTTGAGAACCTCACCTTTCTTAAACTATATAAAATTGCATTTCAGTTTTTATCCACCAGATGTCACCTGAGCAACAGTAGAAAACATACAGTTCATATTTGATTCTTTCCAAAAGAAAAAAATATTTTCATCTTTTAGGCATGAAAATTAGAATGTTCTTGTTATAATATATCAGTAATAGAAGTAAGAGCAAACCAGTTGAAATCCTGGCAGATAAATAAAAACATTTACTTTCATATTAAGACTCACAAATACAGTCAACTGACATTTAGCTTCTTAAATGGATTGTTCCCAAAATTTTATACTAAATCTAATAATTATTTTTAGCAAAAATGGTTAGAATAGTTTTTAATGCTACCAATTTCTATGTGATACAAATAGTTTTTTTAAAAAAACACCTCAATTACTTATACCAGAATATAAATCAAAACAATAGATACTAGCAATTTTGAAGTTCATGAACTGATTTTTACCTGCAATCTCATTCAACCTTCATTAGTTATTCCCTAATGTATTTGAACAGACTTCTTAAATGACCTGTAAAACCCTGCATGATATGGTCCCTGACCACTTTTCCTGCTTCTCTCTCCATCTTTCCTGGTTCTCTAGCTACCCTGGGCTTTTTTAACTCTCATAACATGCCAGCATCCCTTAGCCTGTATTAGTGGTTATGTCTGGAGGGAGTCTCTAACACTCGCTTCCTGACACAATTCGAATGTCAGTTCCTAGGGAAGCCTTTTTTGGCCACCTCCACCCACATCTAGATTTGGATCCCATCTAATCTGATTTTTCCCCTTTATAACAGTTGTCATAATTCATTATCTATTTGTGTGATGATTTGATTAATATTCTTTCCCTTCTAGAGGACAACCTCCATGGGGCACCCCTGTGTCTCTGCTATTCAGCACGGAGTCCATAGGAGCACTTAATAAATATTTGTTGAAGGAAAGACTTCCTGAATACAGGTTATAATGT
This sequence comes from Pan paniscus, assembly GCF_029289425.2. Classification (NCBI taxonomy): domain Eukaryota; kingdom Metazoa; phylum Chordata; class Mammalia; order Primates; family Hominidae; genus Pan; species Pan paniscus. The sequence goes on from NC_073253.2 coordinate 110,559,997, forward strand.
TTATACTCCTCCCCCATTCAAATGCAAACTCCACAAGAGATGATGTTTGTTCCATTTACTATTGCATATCTATGCCTGAGGCAGCCCATCTTAGGAATCAATTTGAATTTGTTAGATGGATCCATGAAAAAATAAATGAGTATGTATTTTCTAAACTAAAAATTAGGACATATTTGGACAAGTATTTGGAATGAGGGTCAGCTTCAGATATATGGGACAGATAACTTCTAAATATGGGAACAGTTAAATGTCATTTCTTAATAACTATTTTTGTTCCATTGGTGACGTGAGATGGAGATGACAAAAACACTGGTCATCTAAGGCAAGTCCTAGGTATATACATTTCACTTATTTTTTTTTCAATAGTAATTTTTTTTTATTATCCTCACTCACTCAGGAATCAACCAAAAACATGACATTGAGCCATCTTTCCTAGGGAAATTACAGGATTTTTCAATTGGGATGGCTCAATGTAGTTATTGACTGTATCTCACAGGTGGGTGGAAGGATGAAGCACTCTTCAATCCAGGGAAGGGCTTGGATAGATTTTTTATTTTGTTTTATTTATTTATTTATTTATTTATTTATTTATTTATTTATTTATTTGGAGATGGAGTCTTGCTCTGTTGCCCAGGCTGGCGTGCAGTGATGTGATCTTGGCTCATTGCAAGCTCCACCATTCTCCTGCCTCAGCCTCCCCAGTAGCTGGGACCACAGGTGCCTGCCACCAAATCCGGCTAATTTTTTGTATTTTTTTTAGTACAGACGGGGTTTCACCATCTTAGTCAGGATGGTCTTGATCTCCTGTCTTCGTGATCCACCCGCCTTGGCCTCCCAAAGTGCTGGGACTACAGGCGTGAGCCACCACGCCCGGCTGGATAGATTTTTTTTTAGCCACTGCCACAACATGGCACAGGGACCCTGACTGGTGTAATTCAGTTATTCCATAAACATTATTTATTCATTCAAACAGCTTTTAATTAGATGATCATTATGTGCCAGTTACAGTGCTTGCTGCTAGGGCTACAAAGCCAAATGAGGCATGATCCTTGCTCTCAAGCAGCTTTCTTGTTAGGGAAGACAGTTCAATAGACCAATAGCTGAAGTCCAGTTTGGCTCAAATAAATACAATGCACAGGGTATTATAGGAATATGCAGTTTGGTGTAAATTAGAGTTGTGGGAAGGGGTCTTCAGCAGGGCTTCCTTAAAGAAGTGACACCCAAGCTTAGTTTTCAAGGACCAGACGCAGTTAGCTGTATTAATTCCACTATTAGCAGTAGTAATAGTGGAAAGGAAGACAGCTTCTTAGGAGAGAAAACCTGAGATAGAGAGCATGGAGAAATGATATACAATAGTTTGTTTAGGGAACTAGAAGAAATTCAGCATGGCTATAACAAAGCATGATGCCATTTGATGTAGCAGCGAGGAGACTCTCACTGAATTTGAGAGAGCTGACCAGTTCATTCATCTACTCCTCACTCTCACAACCTGAACCCCAATGAATAATTCTTTCTTTGCACATAAGACAAAACTAAAGATAGTAGAAAAGAAATTTTTAGTATGAACGACAGTTATGGCAAATGCAGTCTTACAAATTGGCATGAGCTTCTATTACTAGTTTTCTAGGAAAAATAATTGAAGCTTGTCATAGAGACCAGGCAAAGGCTCTAATAAGAATACTTTGCATCTGCAATGAGACGCTTTTGCACCCGTAGAAACCAGAGCCTAAAGGAAAGGCTTATGTGCTGCTATCTGTTTTGGGAGTTACATTCCCAGGGAAACAGAAGTGAGGGAAAAGGGGCAAACATGAGGGAAGTTTGAGTCAGCCTCTTGTTGGCAACAAGTATAGTTCATGTTCCATCTCATGGGATGTGCTCAGTAAGGCCAAATGAACTCTATATATCAAGGCAGCCCATCAGGGGTGAGGAAGGTAAAACAATTTATCTGCCAGTCCATTTCATTCTACATATGCCCCTGGTCAAGAGTCTGCCCATGGGCATTAACTCCCCGGGAAGATGTGACCCGGGCTTTCCAGGTCCCCAGGGGAAGCTAAGGTTATACTACTTGAAGTGGGCATGGCCACCCATTACCTTTGAGCCCATTTTATATTTGGAGAGTTTCCTGATTTCTGAGAGTTCGTTCTTCAAAGATGAAGTCAGAAACTCTCCTGACATCTTCAATTTGAGGATCTAGTGTCCAGGTTCTGCCAATTAGACCCATCTTATTGAGACCTCCATGCTGAAGTGAGTGAGGCACCTCACAGAATCCATCATGGCAGATAGAGGGAGAGGCTCCACCTTCTAGAGATGTTGCCAGAGGTTCTAGGCAGAGTTTCCAGTGTCCGCCACTCGGGGCAAAAGCTGGGTTGTCTGTGCCCAGGCACAGCAGCAATAGAGTGCCCCCTGGAACCATGTGTGTAACTTTCATATGGCTCCCAGCCTCAGAGCAGCCATGGTTTATTCTGTAGCCCTCACTGAGATTCCAAGAACTGCTTAAAATCTTTAATACAATTCCTTTTTCTGCCTAAACTACCTAGGGGGAGTTTCATTGTCTGAAATCAAGAACTCTGAAAGATTCATGTAGCCTAAAAATAAATTTTGGGTTGCCTTCAAGTTATGACATGCTTCTAATCCTAAATCTGCTTGCTTATGTGAAACAGATTCCATTAATTTTTATACTATATCCTAGAATCATAGAATTCTTGAATTTTAGATGTAGAAGTATCCTTTTAGAGCCCATTTTATTTTATCATTCACCTTTGGCTTTGAGCGAATTTTCATATCACAACCATTTGAGGGAACCAAGTTTCTCACAAAACTAGACAAAAGGTAATTTATGTGGGCTGAAATGTCTTTGTGCCAGTCATGAGTAGGGCTGAGAGGACACCCTTGGGTAATGTTATTTACGTGAGAGACAGGTGAAGGGCCTGCAGGATGTAACCTAATTTAGTCAGACATTTCTGGCACAAAAAAACCAGTGACCTATAAACCAGTACTTTCCTGCAATTTCTAGTGAAACCAGGTCACTATTTCCAGCCTTTACTTCGTTCCCTGGACTCTTAGCATTGAGCTATGTCATGAATTTCCTTTTGATAAGGGTGATTAGTAAATTTATGGGAAAAATTTAAGTAAAAGCTCACAAGAATCTTTGGAAAGTGTCACTCTATAAAGTGTTCAGTTATGTCCCAGTAAGTCATGGCTGTATTATACTAGGATCACAAATTCTTAGAATTGTTATGGTAGTTTTTGTTCCTTTTAGTACCTTGAGAAGAATCTGGTGAAACTTTCCTTTGATTCAGTTTAATTTCCCCCTCAAGTAGAAGGCTATAATGACCCAATGGGCCACCAGTTTGATATTTGATTCTGAACAATTTATTCACCAAGAATGGCTGCCTGAATGAGTAAGTATAGATGTTAAATTGGACTTGGTATCAGAATCACCAAAGGATAGTATTACCCCTCTCCTTCCCCAAGGTTTTCATATGCTACCCTTTAGATCAGGATGGGAAAGAAACAGGGTCCTATATTGGGTTTAGCTGAGGCTGATCGAAGCATTTTAATGCAAAATGCATTAGCTGGCAAGATGGCACTAAGCAGAACATATATATATATATATATATAGAGAGAGAGAGAGAGAGAGAGAGAGAGAAATAATATGTAGAAATTATCTTAGTTATAATAGGGGAACACAAAACAATAATGGTTCAAAAGCCTGTCTAATAGTTTTCTAAGGATATGTTCCTTTAAAGCAAACCATTCTGTGATTACATTTTTGGGAATGCTCTACTCTCCCATCCCTCTCTGCCAATGGCCCCTGGAACAAGTTTAAGGCTACATGTCCTAGACCTACGAAGTATGTGGCACTAAACTGAGACTCACCTTTAAGAGGAGTGGCTCTTCATGAACAATGTGGATCCTTCAATGTGTTTGGGGCCAAAATGAGATTGAGGAGCATTAACTTAAAACAATTTGAGGATAGGCCTTATAATATTTGGCTTTCCTTTCCCTTTAATTTCAAATGATAACTATGTCTACTTTCACTAGACTTAAATCCTTAATTTGAAACTCTATTCTCACTAGGGTGTGCAATTGACTACTGTACCTCTCTATGCTTCAACATAAATACACAAACACATTCACACACACATGCACACATTTATAAAGCACATTCAAACATAAAAGAGTGTATCGTGATGAGTTAGTTGACCTCCCTGCCTTGAAATCCATTCCCCTCTCTAGAAGTAACTATTGTTACAGGTTTCTTTCTTTTTTTTTTTTTTTTTTTAATAATTCTAGAGATATTGTTTCCTACATAAGCAAATACATGTGTAGGTATTTATATATACATATATCTTCTTTTTACACAAATATTTACATAATACATACACTGTTTACACATGCTTTTTAAATTTAAAAATATCTTAGAGAATTCTGTATCAGCACACGATATTCTTTTTTGATGGCTGCAAAATATTTGTAAGAGAGAACCTGACAATCTCTTAGCTTAACTGTAGTTATGTTACTTTTTCCTTAGTCTCATGTAATTGTCAACTCTAATTATGTCAACCCATAATTAGAGATTGTGGCAGCATTTGCAATTAGTCAAATAGCAATTACCTGTAGAAAAGCATTTTGTTGTCCATCTATCTGACTCTGACTTCCTTTTATTTGGTCCAGAACTTGGGTAGGAAGAGGGATTTTCTATAGAAAATGACTTTCTATAGGTGATTGGAAGGTACTTTGCTAAAAGTGAGATATTTTTTAGTTTTCCCTGTATTTTTTAAGCCTCTTTTTAAAAGAAAGACTTAAAACTCCATTTTTCCCAAATACCTTCCCTCCTCTTGGCACCAATTGTTACTTCATCTAAATATGTGTAGGATTAGTTTTACATTATCCCCAGGTCTTTTTAATAGGATTGTGCTTCCTGTTCTCACTCAGTTAGATGACCAGAGAGTATACAAGGGTCTAAAGGCAAGCCAGAGTTTTGGAAGGATAGAGGAAGAATCCAAGCTACATCTCTGTCCTAGCCCAAGAAGTTCTTTAGCTATATTGGCCTCAGAAAATCTGCCTTTGGAACTTTTGTTGGCATAATGTTTTGGTAAAACCAATCTGATATTCTTCTGGTCTATTTCTTTAGATTTAATAAGATTTTTCTAATGAGATCACAGGCATTGCAGTAATTGAAGGCTCTGTCAAAGTCTCATTCAAAGTCTGGGAAAGTGACAGTGAGAGGAGTCTGCTGTGTTACCCTTCCCTCACCCCACCACCAACAATTAACAACCAACAATGGCTCTCTTTCCTCATACCAGCAGATTTGATGATAACAAAGAGAAGCTAGTAGTGATTCCACCTATTTCTGCTGCCAAAAAGCCTCGCAAGCCTATAACAACACCCTTTAGTACAAGGAAAAGGCCAGAGAATAAAAACTTTATAGTGAATAACTCTTCTTTGAAAGAACCAGCAATACCACTTTTAGGTGTTGCGGCAGAGATGGTCAGCTATCCTGTAAACATTATGTTCCCCATTCCACGGGTAGGGTAGTCTTGGGAATGAGGCTGCCCAATCAGTGTCAATATTTCTTAGCTGGATAGCATTTAAGTGTACTACTGTTTCTCACCAAGAGAAGGTAAGTGGAAGTAATGTGTGAAATTTCTGAGCCAGAGAGATTAAAAAGCTGGTGTATCTTCGCTTTTTCTTTCTTCACCTTCTGGCTAGATGTTGACAAACAGGCTGATCTTGAAAAGGGGCAGAACATCCTTCAGACTGGATCTTTGGATGGCCCTGTGAAATGGTTGTCTCTCCCTGTTCCCCACATTGACTTGGGCTTTACATTAAGTGAGAAATAAATTTTCATTATGTTAAGCCATTGACATTTCAGAGTTTATTTACCACATCAGCTAGTATTTGTTAACTCATCTAGATATCTACCACTGAAAAATTCTGATACAAGGAAACATACAATAAAATTAATTGTAGTGTTGCTCATTCTGAGGATAAAATGGGAAAGAACAACTGTGGGTTATTCATATGATTAAATACTATACAGTAGTTAAAATGACTAGATCTATGTATGTATCAACATGGAAAAATCTGAACAATAACATGGAGTGAAAAAGGTGGGTTTCAAAAGGATGTGTGCAGGATGATGCCATTTTACAAAATTGTAAAACACATAAAACAATATAAGATTGTTTACAGACATATAACTATACAGTAAAATTACCAAAACATGTATAGGAAGGATACATTCAGGTTAGTGGGTAGCCCTAGGGGAAGAAGAAGAAAATGAGGTGTGGGATGGAAGAAAGCTTTAGCTATAATGTTAACTTTTATTCATTTTTAAAAGGAGAGTTCTGAGTATGGACAAATTTTAATGTTGGAATTTGAGGAGTCCCTCAAAATAGCACCCTTCTTCTCACCTAAGTTCTGGACCAAATAGAAGGCAGTCAAAGTCAGACAGGTGGTCAACAAAATGCCACATTTATTACTAGCTAAATAGATGATGCAAATGTGGCTCAGATCTGGAATTCAAAATATTGGACCCATAGAAATACACAGGAGTGCTCATCCAGTCACCAACAGGGCTAGCCCTCCCACACAGGGGCCTTTGAAATGTAGCTTGTCACATGGCAGAAAGCAATGAAGAACATATGTACCCTGTGGGCAAGCATGCTGTCAAAAGGAAGAAAACAGCAAGAGAAATGAGTAGTTCTTGCTCCCAAACCTTAGAGTGCATTAAAATGCACCCCATCCCCACCCCAACAGTTAGCATCTCCTTAATCTTGGAGGTGGTTACATAGGCATCTGTTACATTATTTTTCTTTACTTTTTCATTTGTTTGAAATATTTCCTAGTTAAAAATTTAAATTAGAAGACTCTTTAGTGTAAATGCCTCCCAAGTGTCCAGGAGCCCTCCTGTGATACAGAAATCATGCTTCAATGTCAATACTTCTTTTGCATTAAGGCTCATAGTGAAAAACAAAAGCACTAAGGCCAAATATCTTTGCTGGGCATTGTCAAAATGAGTTCTTCAGATGCTCTGGAGTTTGTCCAGTGGATCTAGGCACTTCACTTTAGGAAAATAGCCAAGTGGACCATAATACTGTCTAGATTCAGATTTATGTTTAAATGACATTTCTCAACTGAGAGACCCGAGTGGAATGGTTGAATGTTTATGGACTCTAAAGTCAGACCTAAATAAAAATCTAGGCTCTCCCACTGACCTACTAGCTATGTGAATCTTCACACATCACTTAACTCTGAGTTTCTGTCTGTTTTCTTACCTGCCTGGTCAGGTTGTTCGCAAGGTTTAAATGAAGTAATGGTTCCTGGCACTGGGCAGAGACTGTGCAGTTGACAGGTAGAGCCCAGAGTCTTCCTATGTATGTGTGTGTTCTTTAGAGATGGTCTCAGGGCATGCTCTCCATGCAAACAACAATACATGTCACTCCGTGAACACTAATCTTTCTTATCCACCAAATAGGTAAAAGCTATTCTATAAACTCCATTTAGAAAATGCATTTTGTTACATGATTAGAACAAATGTCCAATATTTAATTTGTTTCAGTAAAATCTGGGTAGAATCCTCTTTCAGTTCAATAAAAATATAATCCTACTGGAAGACATACTTCTCATCTGCCCCACATATCTCACTGGAATCTGTATCTTAATGAAATTCTGAATTCTTGCTAGAGTTAATGTTTCCTAGATCTGTCCAGATAGGTATAAAATAATCTACATGAAGAATATTAAAGATGGGTCAGGACTATTATTTCAGAGATCTTGCTTGACATTTAGAACCACCAGATTTAAATCTGGATTAAATTTATTTGCTTACTTTATAATTGTCTGTTTGCCTCCACTAGTACATAAGCTCTGTGCAACCTTGGAATTTCACTTAGTACATAATAGGTACTTAATAAGACATTGTTGAATAAATTAATTAAAAGATTTTCACTATTCAACTATAAAAATAATGTCTGAGCTAGAAAATAAGGTTGGCATTCAGACTAAGTGTCTTTCATTTAAATGCAATAAGAGTTTTTCTCTAAATTCAATAAATTATTTTAACTTCCCCCTTTTTCATCTCTAAAGTTAAATCTAGAACCTTTTACATGTATGAACTGCATACATTTACATTGTATGTACACATGAGTCCATTTTTAATGATAATATCCATATGCTACTGCCTAATGCATGAGATATGTTTTGTCCTAGGAGTTGATCCTGAAAAATATGATGTCTGCTGAACAGCAGCCTTAGTTCATCTGTGTGTAGGTAACTTAAGGGGCTGTTTAGGTCTGTCATTCTATTGTGGAGTGTTTGTCTAAGTTTAGTAACAGTACAGATGAATGTCTGTTAGAGGTCTTTCCAAGGATAAATGACAGCATTTCTTCCATGTGACAAGTCTATTTTTATTTTTTGTGAAAATATTGGAGAACTAGTTTAAGGTACAAGGCTATTTTCCCTACTAGGCTTTGTATGTTAATAGCTTCTCATGCATTTTTTAAAAACTACAAAGGGAACTATAAACAAAATGTTCAAAGAGTGTTTATAAGTGATTTTTGTTCTCTTCTGAAAGAGGGACTTGACTTTTTAACCATGATCCCAGAGACACTGAAGGGAAAAATTACCCCCAGGTATTTAAGTGAGCTCAGCACTTGGGAATTTCATTTTTTTTTTGCTGGCCTTAATGGCAGGTAGATGAAGATTGACAAGAAAGAATGTAATTACTAGTTAAAATATACCTCCCATAGACTTTCCAAGTATGTTGCCTAAATGGCAGGAGATAGGACCCATGTAGGAGAATGCATTTCAAAAGCACATTCTGAATAGTTCTACTACTTGACACTTATTTTTTGCATTCTGACTGCATATTGCTCTTTGACCTAAATTAATTTTCCCTAAAAATTTCTTATTTTCTACTTCAGACATGTTTTATAGTTGTAGGGTAAAAATCCTGCTGGTTCATTCATTCGTTCATTTAATGATGATTTATTAGCTACCTATTATATAAAAGAAGATATTCCAGGTTCTCATAGAGCTTATGTACTAATGGAGGGAGATGCACAAAGATTAAGGAGGCAAATGAAGAAACAAGATAATTTCAGCTAGTGATGAGGGCTATGAGTGAAATAAAATGGGAAGATGTGATGGAGAGTGTGAGTGGGTGGTCTTGAGAGAAGGTTGGCTGGGGAAGTGCCATTTGAGCCAAGACCAGCATGTGAGCAGGAGTCAGCCCTGTGAAGATATACGGACACACTCTTCCAGGCAGAGAGAAGAGACGAAAGCAGGTGCAAACATCCGAAGGCAGAGCATGCTTGGCATGTGCTAGGAATGAAAGAAGGCTTATGAGCTTGGCTCAAGGGAGTGAGGGGAGAAGAGTGGCAGATTAAGGTCAGAGAAGGAACTAGAGCAGGATCATGGAATTTGGACTTTATGCTAAAATAAGAAGCTGCTGGAAGATTTTAGTCAAGGGAGGTACCTAATCTGATTTGTGTTTTCAATCTGATTTGTGTTTTCAAAGATTACTCTGCATACTGTATGGAGAATAGATCCATTTTAGCCTTGTACTTTGCACTGACACCAATTAAACCAGTAGTTCTACCTGGGTCAGTAAAATAATTATTATTTTTATTTTATTATGAATCTAGATTAGTTTATGATCTCTCCCATTATTCTTTTTTATCTTTACACTTGACTTGCAGAAATAGCAGGGCTTTTTTAGGTAATAATCTTTCCTATCCTCAGAGAACATGCCCAGAATGACCTAGAATAGGGGAAAAATCAGCCCATTGCTTCGTGCATTCCTAGCAAACATATTTGTTTGTCTGACCTGGAAAACCCATGCTACAACTGTGCCAAAAACCAAGACCTTTTGATAGGTCAGCTATACATGATTAATTAAAGTGACTCTGTAGTTTTCCCGGAAAGTAGAAGCCTTATTCTACCAAGCTACTGCCCTCATGATACAGGCCTAAAACAGGTATGGATTTTCTAAGAGAGAGGCTTCAGAATTATGATGGAAGGATAAACTATTTGGAATATGACTGTATCAGGCTCTTAATGGATGGGAGAGGTTTGTTCTCCAAGATATCAGGGTGAACTTTTATAATAATAGTGAGAACAATAGTAAACACTTACTAAGCATTTAGATTTCGCCAAGCCATCATTTAAATCAGATGTCAGCAAACTTCTTCTGTAAAGGACCAGATAGTAAATATTTTCAGTGCTGTGAGCCATATGATCTCTGTCACAAGTACTCAACTCTGTTGTAATGAGAAAGCAGGCACAGATATTATGTAAGGGATGAATGCGCCTGTGCTCCAATAAAACTTTATTTCCCAAAACAGATGGTAGGATTTGTGGGATTTGGCCCACGGGACATAGTTTGATGACTTCTGATCTACATGACTGACATATATGAAATTATTTGATCCTCAAAATACCCTGATTGTTATTATTATTTTTAATTTACAGGTGAGGAACTTGTGGTTGAGAGAGGTCATGTAACTGGCCCCAGACAGTGTAGCTCAGACATTGTAGAGCTGAGGTTCACACTCACACAGTGTGGCTCCAGAAACCAAGCACTGACTCACTGTGAATGTGGCTGGGCCAGGGCTAGCCCATACTTAGTCACCCACAGACTTAATTGACACATTTATGTTATCTGGTCTCTTTATCTGTAAGATGTCTACCTCATAGGATTGTTAGAGAATAAAATGTTGGGGAATGAAATGAACCGACAGCACAATTCTTGTATCAGCACCGTGCTTTGGAGGAGTTGTCAAGTCACTGTGCATTTGTGTGTCCTTTTGGTATAATATTTGAGGAAATACCTGAAGTCTCTGGGCTACACTGAACACCTGTGACTGGGTATGTGTGTTGGCCTTGGCAGTTCCTAGAAGAATGGTAGTATTATCAGTCCGTGGTTTTTCTGCTTATGTTTTTTCCTCTATATACTTCATGCGATTATTTTGAGGACCAAATAAAAGGGAAAGAAATACAGAGAATTGTGGAGAATTAAGAATTTCTGTGATAACAGAAATTCTGAAGCATGTCGTATGCATATAGTGAGAACATTTATGCTTCACTTTCTTTCTTTAAAAATATGGATAAGTATGTGTTATTTAAAAGCCATGCCAGGAACTCTTTGATTTTTAAAAGATTAATAACAACATTTGGAGTTAAAGTTTAATATTATTTTAGAGAGCATACTTTTTATGATAAAATCCACTTCATCTGTGTTAAGAAGCTAAGTCAAAGAGGAAGTCCTTTGGATTACTTTTTTGAATCTAAAGGTCCCTCAGTGCTCACTCTCTATACATCATTTGTGCTTCCATAGGGCTCCCTTTTTATATATGTCTCTTGAAAAAACACTATTGTGTGCAATGGAAATATATTTTGTGCAGAACTTCTATTTATTATTTTTTGTTTTTGCTTTGAAATAATTATAATTATTATAACTATTGTGAATAATTATAGATTCATGAGAAGTTACAAAAAATGTGTAGACAGGGATGTCCCGAGTACCCTTTATCCGGCTTCCTCCATTTGTATCATCTTGCATAACTGTAACTCAACATCAAAACCAAAAAACGGACAATGGTAAAACACACAGAGCTTATTCAGATTTTACCAGTTTTATATGTCCTTAATTGTGCATGTGTGTGTGTGTGTACATAGTCCTATGCAATATTATCACATGTGTAGATTAGTATAACCATGACCATAATCAAGATACAAAACTGTTTCATCCACACAAGGCTCCCTCATGCTATCCTTTAATAGTTAAGTCCCCACTCCCTAAACACTAATCTGGCAACTGTTAATCTGTTCTCCATTTCTATAATTTTGTTATTTTAAGAATGTTACAATAAATGGTGTCACACTTTATGTAGCCTTTTGATATTGGCATTTTTCACTCAGCATAGTTCCTGTTAGATCCATGCATTATCTATCTTGTTGCATGTATCAATAGTTTGTTCTTTTTATTGCTGAGTAGTATTCCATGGTATGGATGTACCACAGTTTGTTTAACCATTCATCCATTGAAGGATGTTTGGGTTGTTTACAGGTTTTGGATGTTATGAGTAAAGCTGCTATGAATATTCATGTACAGGTTCTTGTGTGAACATGAGTTTTCATTTCTCTGAGATAAATGTCCAAAAGTGCAATTGCTGAGCTGTATGGTGTGTTAGTTTGTTTTCTGTTGCTATAACAGAATACCTAAGACTGGGTAATTTATAAAGAAAAGAAATTTGTTTCCTCTAGTTCTGGAGGCTGAGAAGTCCAAGATCATATCACTGGCATCTGGTGAGGGCCTGCTTGCTGTGTCACAACATGGTGGAAAGCATCACATAGCAAGAGGGCAAGAGCATGTGTGTATGGTAGCCCAGGTTTCTCATCCTGTTCTTATAAAGCCACCAGTCCCATCATGAGAGCCCCATCCTGATAAGCTTATCTCATCCTAATCACCTCCCCAAGCCCCACTTCTAATCATCATATAAACTTGGGGATTAAGTTTCCAATACATGGAATTTGGTGGATACATTCAAACCATAGCATATGGTATGTGCATGTTTAGTTTCAAAGAAACTGCCAAATTGTATTCCAGTGTGACTGTACCATTTTATTTCTATTTATTTTCTAAAGTATATGTTAAATAATAAAACACTTTTGTTATTTCATATTAACTGCAATATTTATTATGTGTATTTTTAAATTTAATCAAGTTGTTTATTTTACCACTTGGTAAATTACAAAGTTCATCTTAGAGATTTATTTTTAATGTAAAATTAACCTAATAGAGGAAGAGAATGTAATCCTTTTAGTGTTCTTCTGCTATTGAATATACTTTATGTAGTTGATCTTTATTGATGTTTACCTCTTTAGTCTTATAAAAAAGCTGTTGCACTCCAAGGTTATACAGAATGTGTTTTCCTCTTTTCATAAATAGAGAATATAAATAAAGTGAAACCAAAAGATTCTTCCAATAACATACAGTTTAAGAGGAGAAGCCCTTATTGGGTTGGCTCAAAGTAAAATTTAAAAACCACAGAAGAACTTGATTTTTGTCTCTTCTCTTCCTTTATATTGTATGTAGGTAGATCAAAAGATCAAATTTCAAGAACTTTAAAAAAAGTCAGAATGTGCTTAGAAATAAAGGTAGGATTCTATATATAAGGAGCAAACAGAAACTAGGACAACGGGTGACACAATTTCATGGACTGCAGAAGAAAAAGAGTCCATGATCAACTGCAATATCCATGACTCAACTGACAAATATTTGTTGAGAACCCACTATATGCCAGACACTGTAATGGGGGCTGTGGGGAGATAGGAGTTTAAAGATTTAGGATAAGAAATATAATGCCACCCAAACCCTTCCTGTCTAGCTGGGAGGCAGTGGATCATGCATGAAGAGACTGGAGAGTGATACAGAAAGGCAGATACTTAATGACAATGGCTGACATGCACTTGATTGTGGGCCGAACACTGGGCAGAGTTTTGCAGATGTTACTCAATCCTCACAACAACTCTGTGAGGTCACTCTCAGCATTACCATTTTACAGATGAGGAAACTGAGGACTGAGGAGTTAAAATATAACATGTTATTTACAACAGTCATTTTCCATGTTCACTGAAAGAGTCTTTCTCATCTATATTATCTTTCCTGTCTTGAAGATGGAATGGACACATTCTCTCTCTTACAAATGTGTAGGCTGAGCTGGGAGGCAACTATAGGATACAATCTTCTCTGGCCAAATGTACCACCAAGGCTTACTCTAGCCACTGCATATTGAACTTATCTGAGCTCCAGGAAGCAGGGATTACAACCCAGATCCTTTCCACTCCTCCATCTTTGTTTTCCACCTTTCTTTTGGCCAAAACCCCTTGTCAAACATTTTACACTGAAAAAAAGGAAAAGCAAGGAATTTCTTTGAAAAATAAAGTAGGGAAGGAGTCAGTCCCACCTGTTCTCACCACTTCCCTCCCATGGAGGCCCCTGAAGGGCTCATATTTAAGAAGCTCCTGCACCAAGCCCTGCTGACTCTTGTTTTTTCTCTGAACCTAGGAGGCACAAAACCATTATCCTTTTGGCTGCAATGGAATGAGAGTCCTGTTGAGAAAATGGAAGTGGTACCCAGGTGAGCAGGGTGAAGGAGGTCACACCTCACTTACTTGAGTACTTGGAAGGCCCAGGTGCCCAAAGGGTCCCACCTCATCTGCTCCTCTTCTGCTTGCTAACACCAGGATTCCACAATTAGAGCATTGATGTTAAAATGCAGGTGTTTTTAAAGGAGTAAAAGTTTAAGCTATAGTCAGTCTGTCATTTGCACCTAAATCTTAATTAAAATTTTGAAAGTTGCTAACAGCTGGGAGAAAGAAGCAAAAGATTGCCCAAACTGGGAAACCAGGCTAAAAAAAATCCCTCAGCTTCACAACATTTTTGAGATCCAGACTTCAATGTGATATTGTGTCCAGAAACCTTCCTGCCTGATTCAAGTAGGTGAAACCATATCAGAGCAGAGGCAGTTCAAGGCACAAACAAGCTGCACAAAGCATTTGCTTGGCTTTTGTACTGGGCTTTAAATAGAAAACACAACGGCTATGTCCAGATTTGAGAATTTCATATGGAACATGAGGTCATCCAGCCGCTTTTTAAAACAGGCAAATCTTTTAAAGTAGATTTTATTGCTTCCAAAATAATTTGGTATTCTTTGGAGGCTTGCTTTCTTTTGTACCATGTGGTTTTCTTTTGGCTTCTTAGATTAAAAGAATATAATAAATATATTCAACATTTAAAAAACAAACCCAAAGTTATGCATGTTCAAGAGAGAGAACTTTCACCCTTGCGTTTCTGATGTCAGTCTTTGATACTCTGCCAGGATTTGATTTTGAGCCATTAATCCATTGGGATGATATAAAAATCTATGTCCTCTGCCCCATGACCCACAGCTGGAGGCATTCAACAGAAAAACTAACATTACAGTTGATGTTTCACAGAGCCCACTGGCAGCTTTCAGGGTCAGAGGTTCTAAAAAGAGGAAAATGTTATAGAGAGTTTCTATGTAAAGATTCTTAGCAAGTCTCTCTCTTTTGACTATTCTGATCCACTCATCTTTCCTTTTTGTAGAGTGAAAAGAGAACAAGATAGACTGAACACATATGCCTACCTCTCCAAATCCTTTCAATTAACAGAATACATATTTTATAAATAAATAAATGCATATAATGCCGGAAAACAAGAATGACTGCCATTAATGTACTAGGAATTTTGAAAGTTACCTGAAAAACAGAAAGAACTTAGGATTGGGTTGATAAAGGAAATCATAGCAGCCCAGACCACAGCTGGGGAGGACTGCTGCAGAGGTGGGAGCTGTTCTGGTACATCCAAGCACAGAGACGCTGGACTCCAGATGTGAACAAATGAGACTCACACACTATGGGGAGTTTGTGACTTACTGGAAACAATGTATGAAAAATTCAATTTCTATATATTTTCCCTAGAAAAATACATGTATACATGCACAAAGAGTATGAGTAAGTTATTCATTGTAGGATTGACTGAATTATGATACAATCATGTGATATGTTTACAACAGTGGGAAATAAAAAAACTACTGGCATTTAAAATCCTGTACTAGCATGTACAGATGTCTATGACACTGTGCTAAGCTTTAAAAAAGCTTTTAAAAAGTAGTAGAATTAACCCTAAAAGCCTAATTCTGCTTATCTTAAATTCCAGTGGTTAATTTTCTGTATGTAAATCTATAAATATATGTATGTATTTGTGTAAATATATATAAAATTGTCTGGAAGGATATATATATATATCAAACTGTTAGCCATGATTACATTCTTTTTTAACATGCTTCTGTGTAGATTGAATTTGAAGAAATAGAATATACTTATGTATTGTGTGATTTTTTTTAAAAATTAAAGTTTTAAGAACATAGAGGAAACCAACTATTGCAAACAACCAAAGTGCTAGACTTAATAAAGTTTTAATTAATAGATTTCAGATAAATATATTATTCCTTACTGTGCTTATTCCTAGTCTCATTATGTATCATAGTTTAAAAAGTATGTGTGATACCCTCAGGCTGGGAAAAGTGGACCAAGTAATAGCAAATGCCTCTCTCTGCTTTAGAAGTAAAAGGGAAGGACCATGCTTGGGAGATCTCAAGTATTGTAACATCACACTTGTAATTGCTGAAATTCAAAGATTTGGGGAAGAGAATGCAACAAGCATAATCTACAACTATCGGAAGCCCTAGTAGGGGGCTTTCAGAATCTAGCTGCTCCCATTGGTTGGAAGTCTCAATGGGAATGGCATGCTCTAAATAACCACCTTGACTGTAATGTAAAGAATAACACATGGGCCTTTCCAAACATGCCCCCTCATGGAACTCCAAACCCTTGTATGACATTTGCTAATAGTAGTGGCTTACAAATATGTGGGCGAACTGGAGACATCTGGACCGACAGCCCTTGCCACAAGGATCATCTGAGATATTGGCCAGGGCATATTATGTCTCTAATTTTTTGAAACTCCATTTGTCAGGTGGACCCTTTTCATTTGGCATGTCAAATTCCAAATGGCACTGTAAGTGACTATCCTAAATATGGTTATCCTTATCCCAGGATGTCCTTATTATATGTTAAGAAGGAAAACTTCTGAGATATGAGAAAAATCTGCCAGTGTCTCTCACAAGCCACAACTTAAAACCATCTCTTCAAGGAACAGGGCTATATTTTCTGTGTGGCTCCTGGATACACTTAATCCTCCCAAGAAAGTGGAAGGGAATTTGTACTACAGTTGCAGTAGTTCCTGACTTATTATTTTTAAGTTCTAATGAGATGGCAGCATCATCTGGGGACATCCCTAACTTAGGCTCTTTTCTAGAAACTGCACTATCTCGAAACACCAGACAAAAAGATCTATCATTTCTATGCCCTCATATGGAGATTTAACTGAAAGGGCAGACTGGGGAGGGCATGCACATGACAATCCTTTCTTAGAAGAATCCATGGATGGGAAATTCTATAGCCAGAGGTCTATTCTGGTCTGCAGACATACCTCTCCTTGAAAGATCAATACTTAATATCTCTGTTATGATGCAACGAGGATGGAAGGAAACTGTAGGGGCCATAGAGGCACGACAGCAATCTATAGTCTCTTTAGCCTCAGTAGTAACACAAAATAGACAGGCCTTTAATGTCCTTATGGCTGGAGTAGGAGGTACCTGTGCACTTTCAAATGAAACATGTCGCTTCTAGATTAACACCTCTAGTAAAGAAGAGGAAAATATACAGGTGCTTAAAAGATCAAATCAAAATTTTTGACAGGCTCAGAGAAAATGCCGGCTTCAGCCCCCGGTGGCTACAATCCTTACTTAATGAATTCCAGTCTTCTTCGTGGAATTGGTTGACCCCTTTATTAATCCCTCTCTTGCTTGTATATCTTGTATTAATATTTGGACCCTGTATACTCAATACTGTAACTCGATTGTTTCTTCTCACCTAGAATCAATCAAACTCCAAATGGTGCTGCAAACTGAACCACACATGGACACGCCGTTCTGAGGACCTTTAGATCAACCCCAGGAGAAGTCTTAGATGCTGTTCCCCATTCAATGCCCCTTTTCAGCAGGAAGTAGCCAGGTAGAGTTGTCGCCCAGAACCCCCTAACAGCCGTTGGGGCGATATCTCCACAGGCAGAAATGAGGTAGGAGTTATTAAGAAATTATTTTAGAAAGGTAGAGAGGAAAAAGGGGTCCTTGGAAAATTTTTTTACAGCTCTTCTCTAGCATGAAAGCCCTGGCTCTTAAACCCAGGCCAGCAACCTTTGATATGCAAATGCAAGCCGTTAGAAACTGGGTCCACCCAGCACGGCTGGGCTGGCAACCTTAATATGCAAATGCAAGTCATTAGAAACTGGGTAAACAGGGCTGAAACATTGGTCACATTCCCATTATTGTGAAGGTGCAATTCTACCCACGAGGCCTGCAGGCTCTCCTCCTGCAGCTCAGGCTTTCCTCTCTGATGTGACACTAGAGTGCTGCTGTGGGAAATGTGGTTCACATAAACTGAGCTGTGCTCAAGGCTGTGCCTCAGTGGCAGATGATAGAGGTCAAGAGAGGACACTAGCAACAGGAAAAAGCAAGCAGGAGTGCTGTAGCCCAAAGCCATGGAGCACAGAGCCACCGCTCTAAAAGGTAAATAGCCAAAAGGATAGAATGCTTTTCAACCATTTTTGTAGCAGAGTGAAAGCCTACCTTCAGCAAGTACCTGGCTTCAAGCTGCTAAACTACCTCCTGTTATGAAGATGTGAAAAGTTTTTTTGTCATTGAATATAAACAATTAGCATACACAGACAGCCTCTTCAATCTCCGTGTGAATTTAGGATGAACTATGTATGACATGGTGCTGTAAATTCTTCTACTTGTGGACTAATTTTGGTGACCATCTTTCTGTCTCGGCAGTCTCTTAAGCAGATTGACTATGATGCATGTCACATTCAAGTTCGTGTAATAAAACAGTTTTCTTTCTGTTCTAAAAAAAAAAAGAAAGAAAAGAAACTGGGTCCACTCAACATGGCGATTCCCACAGCTGTCCTCTTGCCCTTGCCCCCACATGTGTCTGGCAGCATGGCCACCCCCACATATCCCCACGTGTGTGGAACATCATGGTGCCCTACATTTGCATATTAAAAGGCTAGGGTAGGAGGGCCAGTTTTTTCCGCTGGTTACGTGAATGACATGCCTAGTCAAACCAATCCCCTGAGCCCTATGCAAATCAGAAACGGCCTCCTCCAGCCATTGAATATAGCTGGCTGATATTAGCTAAGTGTGGAGTTCCGTCTCTCAGCTTTGGAGCCCCCCTCCCTCTGTTTCTGTACAAGGGAGCTTCTTCTTTCTTTCTTCCCGTTTCTTTCTTGCCTATTAAACTCTGCGCTCCTTAAAACCACACACACACACACACACACACACACGTGTGTGTGATAGCAGTTACTTTAAGTATCATTTAGAATACACTGGCCTAGAATTGAGGAGGTATCATTTCAGCAAGGTCACAGTAAGGTAAATAACCATATGATGAATCTCATGAACAAAAGTAAAAACATCAGTCAGAATGGCTATTATTTAAAAGTCAAAAAATAGCAGATGCTGGTGAGACTGCAGAGAAAAGGGAACACTTATACACTGTTGGTGGGAATGTAAATTCGTTCAGCCATTGTGGAAAGCAGTTTGGAGATTTCTCAAAGAACTTAAAACAGAACTATCATTTGACCCAGTGATCCCATTACTGGATATATACACAAAAGAAAATAAATAATTCTACAAAAAAGACGCATGCACCTGTACATTCATTGCAACACTATGCACAATAGCAAAGACGTGGAATCAACCTAGGTGCTCATCAATGTGGATTGGATGAAGGAAGATGTGGTGCATATACACACAGAATATTACACAGCCATAAAAAGAATGAAATCATGTTCTTTATAGCAACATGGATGCAGCTGGAGGCCATTATCTTTAGTAAATAAATGCAAGAACAGAAAACTCAATATTGCATGTTCACACTTACAAGTGGGAGCTAAACGGTGGGTACACATGCACATAAAGATAGAAATAATGACACTGGGGACTACTGGAGGTGGGGAAAGAGGGGAACAGGGGTCGAAAGACTACCTATCGAGTGCTGTGCTCACTACCTGGGTGACAGGATCATTCATACCCCAAACCTCACGCAATAAACCCATGTAAAAAACCTGCACATGTATCCCCTAAATCTAAAATAAAAGTTGAGATAAATAAATAAATAAATAAGAGTGAAAAAAATGAGCATAATTCTTAGTTTTTTGCCTGGCACTTGCTGATTTCCTTGACCAATATGGTTTCATGCTGGAGCTTTTATAGAGATTAGAAATGTATATGCAAATTTAGAAGCCAGGCTCAAATCCTCATAATTTAGCTTAAGTTCATTCCAATATTTCAGTGTTGTAGTTTAATTTCATTTTCCAAAAACAATGTTTTTCTCCTTATACAAAAACTAAGCAATTTTTTTTTTTAATTTTTACCAGCTTAGTCATTGTATAGCTTTATCATTTGCTTCCTTCTGCTTGCTTTGGGTTTTTCTAGGGTTTTCCCCTTTTTCTAGGTTCTTGAGATTTTTCTTCCTTTCTAAGGTAGGCATTTGGTGCTGCAAATTTCCCTTTCAGCACTGCTTTAGCTGTGTCCTACAAATTTTTATATGTTGTATTTTCACTTTCATTCAGGTCAATGTAATTTTAAAATTACCATTAAAACTTCTTCCTTGACCCACGGATTATTTAGAAATATGTTGCTTAGTTTCCAAATGTTTAGAGATTTTCCCCTTATCTTCCTGTAATGGTCAATAGTTTGATACCACTGTGGACAGAGAATACACTCTGTATTATGTCAATCCTTTTAAATATGTTGAGGTGTGTTGTTTGACTCAGGATGGGCCTAAGCATATTGATGGGACTTGTTCACTGTGCTCCAGCTTAGTGTACATTCTGTTGGCACATGAAAAGAATGGGTATTTTTTTGTTGCTAGTTGGCATGTTCTATAAATGTTGATTAGATTCTGTTGCAGCTCTTTTTTTGGGTACATACACATTTAGGATTGATATGTCTTCTTGGTGGATTACTCTAAATGTCCTTCTTTGTTTCTGATAATAATGTTCTTTGCTCTGACGTCTACTTTATTTGATGTTAATATAGTCACTTCTGCTTCCTTTTGACTAATGTTCAAATGATGTATCTTTCTCGGTGATACTTTTTTTTAACTTTCAATCTGCTATATTGTTATTGAAGTAAACTTCTTGTAGACAGTATATAGTTGAGTCATGTTTTTAAATCCATTCTGCCAGTCTTTTAAATGACATATTTAGACTATTTACATTTAATGTAATTATTGATATCTTAAGACCTAAGTCTGCCATTCTATATTTTATTTCCTCTTTGTTCTCTTTTTTTTGTTTGGTTTGTTTCCATTTTCCTTTTCCTATATTCCTGTGGATTACTTGAAAAATTTTTAGAATTCCATTTTGATATTTGTAGTGTTTTTTAGTGTTTTGAGCCTCTGTATATAGCTTTTTTGGTCATTGCTGTAAGTAGTAACATTACTTATATAACTTATCACAGTCTATTGGTACTGTCATTTTACTAGATTGAGTGAAATGTAGAAACCTTACATGACTTTATCCTTCCTTTTTACACATTTAGAATCATACCAGACAATGTTATAATTTTTGCTTCAATCCTCAAACATGATTTAGAAAACTAAAGAGGAGAAGGCTCTGCTCATTTTTTTTCTTTTTCAAATTGATATAAAATTATTGTACAGATTTCTGGGATACATGAGGTATTTTGATATAAATACACAATATGTAATGATCAAATTAGGATAATTGGGATATTCATCTACTCAAATATCATTTTAAAGTCCATTTTCTCTGCTGTTGTTCAGATTAGCTAATTCTATTTTCCAGTCGACCAATTCTTTCTTCTTTTGCCTCTGTTCTGCTGTTGAGCTGATTCACTGAGTTGGTTTTTTTTTGTTGTTGTTGTTGTTTTTTTACTTAGGTTGTTGTACATTTCAGTTTAAAAAATTTCTATTTTTTTAACATTGTCCATTTCGTTGCTTCACTTCCTTTTTTTTTTTTTTTCTTTAGACAGAGTTTTGCTTTTGTTGCCCAGGCTGGAGTGCAATGGTGCCATCTCAGCTCACCACAACCTCTGCCTCCAGCTTCAAGCGATTCTCCTGCCTCGGCCTCCC
Source organism: Pan paniscus (assembly GCF_029289425.2). Lineage (NCBI taxonomy): Eukaryota > Metazoa > Chordata > Mammalia > Primates > Hominidae > Pan > Pan paniscus. Next base: position 110,581,813 of record NC_073253.2, read on the forward strand.
GAGTAGCTGGGATTACAGGTGCCTGCCACCATGCCCGGGTAATTTTGTATTTTTAGTAGAGACAGGGTTTCTCCATGTTGGTCAGGCTGTTCTCAAACTCCCGACCTCAGGTGATCCATCCACCTCAGCCTCCCAAAGTGCTGAGATTACAGGCCTGAGCCACCACACCCGGACTTCTTTGCTTCACTTTCTAAGTTTCTGTTTGTTTCAAGCATGTTTGTAATTGCTTGCTGAGACATTTTTTATGGTGGCTGCTTTAAAATGTAATCAGCTAATTCTAACATCTCTGTCATCTTAATGTTGGCTTTTTTTTCCATTGAATTTGAACTCTTTTTGGTACAATTGACATTTGGATATTTGAGGTATTTTGTTACAAGGCTCTGGATCCTATTTAAGCCTTCTGTTTTATCTGGATTTCCAGACACTGCTCCAAAAGTGAAAGGGAGTTGCTACCTCATTGCTGCTGGGTGGGGTAATTCAGGTTCTTCTCTTGGCCTTTGTTGACACCTTGTAATTTGTGCTCCTCATTACTGCTACATACGGGTGGAAGTTCTGACTCCCATGAGGCCTCTACTGATGCCTCTGTGGCTGCAGGGGGTAGAAGTTCCCTTGATACTGTGCCACTTAAGGAGGTATAAAAGGTTAGCCTCAAAACCACTGGGTGGTGTTGAAAGTGCTGACTCTCCACTAGGCCTCTTCTGACACTAGCCCAGCGGGGAGGAGGAGGATGTCTTGCTACCATCCACTGAGTGTAGAATTACAGGCTTCCCACATGGCCTCAACTGACACCATGGTGGGAGAGGCTTGTTATATTCTGGCAGGGATGAAAGTCTCAGCTTCCTTCTTGGCCTTTTTTGACACAACCTCACTATAGCCTGGGGAAGGTGGAAGTCTGGGCACCCCACTCAATATTTGCTGGTATGGGTGAGGGAGCCACAGTTTTTTCTGTGCAGTTAGGCTGGAGGGGAGCAGTTTTTTGCCTTGCTATGTTGTCCTTTTCCTGGTCCTTTGGTAGAGAGAACAGGCTTTTGTTGGGCCTTTTTTTGTCTGTATACATTGACTTTTCTGGGTGGCTGGCTTCTTCAGTTCCAAGTCTTGGAAACAAAAGGAAAACCCAAGGAGTTCAACACTAAATTTCTTCTTGTGTTCCTGTTGTTCCTAGATGATCTGCCTTTTCTCTACATTTCAGAGTCTTTTTATTTTCCTTTTTTTTTTTTTTTTTTTTTGAGACGGAGTCTTGCTCTTTCGCCCAGGCTGGAGTGCAGTGGCCCGATCTCAGCTCACTGCAAGCTCCGCCTCCTGGGTTCACGCCATTCTCCTGCCTCAGCCTCCCGAGTAGCTGGGACTACAGGCGCCCGCCACCACGCCCGGCTAATTTTTTCTATTTTTAGTAGAGACGGGGTTTCACGGTGTTAGCTAGGATGGTCTCGATCTCCTGACCTCGTGATCCGCCCGCCTCGGCCTCCCAAAGTACTGGGATTACAGGCGTGAGCCACCGCGCCCGGCCTCCTTTTTTACATAATGTCCAAAGTTTTTAGTTATACTTAATGAGAGGAATAGGGAAAAATGTGTCTACTTCAGCTTCCTAGAAAGGGAAGTCTACCTTTTCCTTTTAAAATGTTCTCTATTTTTATTTAATTTAGAAAACAATGCATGTTACTTTAACAGGTGAAATAATAAAAAGATACATAAATAAAACCTAAATAATAAAAGTACTACCATTGCTACCCCTCTGTTCTCATGCTTTTTTCTGAGACAACAAATGTTCATAGCCTGGGGTATACACTTATCATCTTTCTTTGTCATGTTGATATGAACATACTTAAATATAAATATGCGCTTTTTGTTTGATTTTATCTCGGCAAAAATGATTTTCTACTTGTCCAACATAAGCAAAATTTGCATTGTATTTAAGTTTAAAAATTATCAGAGGAACTATTATTAAGACATTGGAGGAGAGACAAGCAAAATAAATTGCTATCTCAAATAGCAGAAGTTACCCTGAGTCTTCATTATGTGGGAGAAAGACAGAGATGGGAAAGGAAAAGTAGAAAAAAAGCATCAGCGATACATTTTTTTTCTGAGTATATACATATACACATATATACACACTTTTGATCATATATATGATTAAAACAGTTTAACTTATAGCCTATCACACTTTTCTACACTTGGAATCTGATCCTAGGATATATTTAAAAAGGGGAACCTGTGGTCCAGAAGGTGTCCAGAGAATGGACTGCAGGAAAGACGACTATGTCACTTGGTGAGTACCCAAGAGCCATTTGGACCAGGTCCCAACAGAAGTGTGTCTTCTTACTCTCTGGTGAGCACCTCTCATTGCCACAACTAGGTTCTTGAGGATCCTGTTTGCGCAGAGGAGAAAAATCTCTCCATCTGCATCAAGTCCTCAAAGTTTAGAAAGACTCCTGCCCAACCAGAGGGATGAGAGAGGTGGAGCTTTGGCACCTCAGCTTTAGGGACTGAAGGCTCAAGACCAAGGAGCCAAGACAGAAGATAGTGACCCCCTCCCCCACCAAGACATACATGGTGGGGGTCTTGACACCTAAGAAGGCAATGAAGCATCCTCTTAGCGGCATTTCTGCTCAGCGTGGTGACAATTGCTCTTTTAGAGCTCTGTGGTTTCAGGAAAGAATGAGGCCTCTTTTCCAGAGCCCAGGTCTGAGGAGACTCACCTAACATTTTGTCAGCTACTTCAGAGGGTTCTCAAGTGGAGGTGAAGCTGGGTCTCCTGAGTAACAGCAGCAGTGCTCTATGCTTCTCCACTTTTATTCATCATAGTCCATTTAAGGTCTTAACTGTTTGGTTCATCTTGTTTAAATAGTGGCTAGAAGCACAGACTCTATAACCATACTTCTGGGTTCCAATCCTAGCTCCAAGCCTTGCAATTGTGGCCTTGGAAAAGTTACTCATCCTTCTTTCTCCTAGATTTACTTCTCTGTAAAATCAGTATGATAAACATAGGTCTGATATGGGGATTAAATAAGTTAGAACAAGGCTAGTCATATGATAAGCACTCCTAAAGTACCAGCTGCTTATTCTTCCAGTCTTTTCAAATCCAATGCTTTTCATGAGTGCATAGAGTAATTATGGTGCATCTTGAAGCTGTGTTACAGCTTTCTGAGTTTCATCACTCTCCTTTGATAATTTTTGAACAGAGGGAGTAGGAAGTTAAATGTGTAAGTGACCGCAGTGGAAAGGGTTGAAAGTGTAACCTCTTCCTGTTCAAAGAAGTCTGAGGGTGGGAGGCAAAAGATGGACAGATGGCTGGACGGCATAACTATGTGAAGGCAAAGAAGAAGAGGTATGCATGGAAATTCAGTTATTTTATAGATTGAAAACAATTGGCAAAAAGATTTCTTCATTTAAAATATTGTAGGAAACTTTCTGAATTTCATCATGTACAAACTGTCCTCTGTGATGGCATTTGGGAAGGTTGTGGAGGAAGGCATGGGAAGTGTGATATTGTCTATTTTGGAGACAGAGTAGAAAGGCTCTTGTTCCCTCTCTGGGCTGCAAGATCAGCTTCCCTCCGCCTGGTTCCAGAAGTCATTCGTTCTATTTTACTGTTTTCATGTTCACCTTTGAATGTAAGGTGGCCTGGAGATATCAGGCCTCCAGGTCACTTCTCTTGAAAGATGACTCCAGAAAGAATAACATCGTTTTCAGTCTTGTGTTTCTGAATGTTTTCTTCTTAAGTGATTTAATGATCTCCCCACCTCCTTTAAATATAGCCAGGTTAAATGGGTGTGCTGTTTGAAGCCAGGCTCAAAATAGGAGCAATTAAAATTCATTAGACCTTTGAGGGATGAATTAGTTAAAGAAGTATACTCTTTATTTCCAATAAATGGTACAACAACTTGAAACCTGATTCACAGCTACATTGCAACATTCTCAATATTATGAGATGATCTTGGTGTTCAACCTTACAAAACTATTTATATCTCACCATCTTAAAGCATGGAAACTTCTGTTGCTGAACCTGTTCCAGGGATGTGCATGGATCTGAATAATGAATAGGGAACTTCCTTTAAGAACACAGAGTCTCTGTCATGCAAATACTTCATTTCTTAGAAATAGCCAGCTGGGCATTTGCAACAATGCCAAAGTTGTTCCCAAACTTACATTGTAGAAAAGAACTGACAGTCATCCCCTACTTCCATATGCATTAATTACATCATGGAAGAGGGTAAGACATTATTAATTTTATCTGCACATGATTTTTCTGTTCCCAAATCCAGGAAATATTGATGTTGTGGTTTAACATAATTAGAACCTTGGAGTCAATTTTCATTCCTGAAAACATATAAAAATTACTCGTATAATTACTTGAGTCCTCACTGACCACATTAATGAACCATATTCTTTTTATTTAGTAAAAATCCTTTTAATTATTCTTTGACAAACCTTTTCTTTCATGTATTTCTGTGTCCTTAAAGTCAGAAAATTCCTCCATTCATCTTCTCTAAAACCAAGACAGAGTCTCCTAATCATTGGAAAATTCATCTTTTATTTATATGTCAGCTGATAACTAAGTAAGGATTCTGAAGTGAAAAGAGAAGAGTTGCGCTCCACTCCCCTGGCCATGACCCTCTCTGCCATTTTTCTATATCTTATTTTTAAAAGCAATTTTTTATTGTGTAATTTGGTAAAAAGAAAATAGAAATAAGTAATATGAGGTAGATAGCTGAGCCTAAAATAGCACTGGACGCAGACAGCATTTCTCAATTTGTGATTACAACATCATCTACATCAGAAGACTCTCCTAGAGAGCTTGTTAAAAATACAGGTTACTGGGCACTACCCCAGATTTATTTAGTCAAAATGTTTATGGGTGGGGCCAATCTTGCATTTTTAACAAGCTCCCTGAGTGATCCTTATGCCCACTGAAGTTCAAAATGTTTAAAGTTTGCTGAAGTTGTTCCTCTTCCCTAGCCCCTCAAAAGTGACAGCTTCGTAATAACTTAGAGACAACATCTGTTCCACCTTAATACAATAGGGTGGAAAGTAAGGAATAAATAATTATCAAATGTATGACGTGCAAGAAACTGTGCTAAGTAGGAAATTTATAGACATGCTTTCCTTAAATATTACAACAACTCTTTGTTGAGGTATTGATGAAATGTAAAGTCAGCCTCATAAGAGGTGGAACCAGAATGAATATCCAACTTTCTGTAATTTGATTATTGCACCCTACACCTATCTCCTGGAGCTGGGAACTGTCTCTATGGCTGTACAAAGTCTGGGAAATGGATTGATGCATTACCCAGGGAGATCTTATTTGGCCCAGGGGTGGCACTTGGTCTCGGGGATGGCTCATTATTCTGATGATCAGTTGAAAGCTCACAGATGGTTTATGGAGTGACCCTTTGCCCTACATGTGTCTGGCAAGAAATATAGATAGGAGGACAGGGCAAGTTTTTCCCCAATATATCATTAAGTCAATCATTACTAAAGTTTTTTAAACAAGTATATCAGCTACCATTTACTGATGATGCGTACTAGACTCTATGGTATGCACTTTTCAGAATTTACTCTTCATAATGACCCTATGCAGTAGGTGCTATTATTATCCCTATTTTCTCAGTTAAGTAAGAAAAATGTGGTGAAACTTGCTTACACTCATAGCCTGTAAGCAGCAGAGGCTGAAATATCTGTTTGGCTCTAAAGTTCATTGGAGTCCCATATATAGGAACTGATGGTGCAAAGTTCAACTCATGCCATGGTACTTGAGTAGAGATCCATTCCTGTCATACATTTACAGAAAATTTTATATCTCTTCATTTATTATTAAGTAAATAGGATTCAGTAACTGTGGCCCTACCTGTTGTACAGTCTCTTTCTCTCTTCCTGGATATCCCCAATCCTCCCTTCTTCTTACTCTTTCAAGCCTTAAGTGTCCATTTAATTTAAGGTGAGGACACATTATCTTGTCCCAGTTGAGAGCTGTCTTGGGTTTTACAGGCATATGATAGAACCAATGCTAACCTTCAGCAGCCTAAACAGAGTAATGTTCTTCAGACATTCCAGACAGAGCTGTGCCAATTATTGGTGAACACTTAACTGTGAGTGGGACCTGGATAATGACTATACATAATAAGTTTCACATCATCTATTAAGACGTTGCTTATGTGGATGTGGGTACAGGAACATTTGGTCCCCCACCAACACATCATACACACTGTAAATCTTAAATTAAGAGAGAATTAGTCAAATGCTACAAGTAAGAAGATTTAAACTTGCCTTCCATCTTAGTCTGTTCTTGCTGCTATAATAAAATGCCATAAACTGGGTGACTTATAAACAATAGAAATTTATTTCTCACAGTTCTGGAGGCTGGGAATTCCAAGATCAAGGCACCAGCAGACTCAGTGTTTGGAGGGCTCACTTCTTCATTGTCTTTTCATCATAGCCTCACATGGCAGAAAAGGTAAGGGATTTCTCTGGGATCACTTTTACAAGTACAATGGTACTCATTCCATTCTAATCAGCTCCCGAAGAATCACCTCCAAAGGCTCCACCTCCTGATACCATGACCTTATGGGGTAGGATTCCAACAAACGAATTTTGAAGGGACATTAACTCAGTCTATTGCAGGGTTCTTCTCCTGTAATACAGCTCACTGCATATGCAGATGTCACCTGACAGTCTGTGAATCACCCTGTGGAAAATGGGGCTCAAGGAACTGGTGGGAAAAAGATGCTGATACTCTGGCTATTGCTAGTGCTGCGTATGAGTAATAAAGTTCTTTATCTCTAACCCAGGTGTGTTGTGTCTTTTTCTAGGATCTGTTAAACCATGGCAGGCTGACTTGTTATGGTAGTGAAAGGTATAAAATCTCAGACACTTCCTTCACAGTTCTTCACAACAGCAATATTATTATTATTGTGCTTATTGTTGTTAACCAGAAATTATTGAGCACCTATTATAAAATAAATGAACCAAATTCTGTTCTAAGTAATGTACTATATTATCTCATTTAATTTTTATAACAGTGTTGTGAATTATAAAACATTATGATCATCTTATAGATGATAATACTGAGATTCAAAAAATGGACATTGTTGGTTGGCTTCTTAGTATCCATTTCCCTCGGCTCAGTTGCATTCTGTTTCATTTACTCTCACCTAGCAAAGACGTTGTTCCTTCCTTTAGCTTTAAGAGTGAGCCTAAGGGAATGACATTCTTCTGGCCATAGGACTTGGTCAGGAAATGAAACATTATCCAGTTTGGACAAAGGAAATTGGGAGACAGTGTACTAGGGACTTTGGGGAAAGTTTTCTTGCTGTTTCATAGAGCCATAGAGAAATATAGGCTCTCACTTAGCAAAGAAGTTGTCCCCTCCTCTAGATTAAGGCGTGAGCCTAAGGGAATGACATTCTTCTTGCCATAGGACTTGTTCAGGAAATGAAACATTATCTAGTTTGGGCAAAGCAAATTGGGAGACAGTGTACTAGAGACATTGGGGAAAGTTTTCTTACTCTTTTATAGGGCCATAAGGAAAGATAGGCTCTCTTGTTCCATCTGAATGTTGATATGTGTCAGCAGGGTGATAGCAATAATATTTGATACATACTTACCAGAATAAGTGCTGAACATAATACTGAAGCAGGGTCTGAAATTCCTGCTTCCATATATTACCTGGATTCCTGAATTTCATATATTGCCTCTTTATGTACTAGATTGTGAGGAAGTCCTGGAGGGAAGCTACAGTGGCTGGACATTGGGAACCCTCATCAGGTTCAGGGCAATGGGTAATTATCAACTAGTACCAAAGTATTTTAATATGTTAGTAACTAGTACTGTTATACTCAGTGTGCAGCTGTGATGCCTGAAACTACTATATCCATCTCATTCCCAGTCAGAGGAAGAAGCTTACACACACAGGAGGGCAGAATCAAGGTGGTCACAGAAAGATGGAGAGAGCCTTTAGATTGAGATGACCAAACAGCGGTCCTCTCTCTCTGGGCTTTTTCAATTAATAGACAACAAATTCTCTTTTCATTTAAGCCGGTTTGGGACTGGATTTCAGCTACTTACAGTCAAAAATATTCACTGAAGCATTAAGTAACTAGTCCAACGACTCAGAGCAAGTACATAGCCACAATAGAATTGAAAGTCAAGTCTTCCTGGCTTAAACATCTTGATTTTTCTGATGCATCATAGTGTTCCCAAGTACCAAATAAATATGAGAAGAGTTTTTTGCAAACTGTAAAAGGCTGCATTTAAATTTTTGGTCATTTTTATCAGAAATAATAAATAAGACTAAAAATGCCAAGAAAAAATCCAAAGAGACTGGTGTTTCTTTATTGTATGCATTGAGAATTCTCCCCACTCCTACTAAAAACATACTCATCTAGCTGAAGAATAATATTAATATAGGGAAAGGAAAATATAATGGAATATATATGATGTTCAAATTATTTACTGAGATGACTGGTGGTAGATATGACTGCTGAAGTCAGAGTAGATGACCAGAAATCTGTTCCAGGAAAAGCCTCTCACGTTTACACCATCTTGAGAGCATACATGACCCAGTTCTGAGTTCATCCCAGGAATATCTTAAACATCGTCATCAGCATGTTCACATGATCACAGTACCTTCTAGATGCCTGTACAGGGAAAATTTACTTTTTCATCCCTCAGTCACCTCAAAGTTCAAGCATTTGTCACTGCTTCAGAAAAAAAATGACATGGACTCTTCATTTTTTTTTCTTAACCAAGGATCAATGTAAATGAAGATGTTACATTCGCCTCTAGTTAAATTGATGGTTTTGACAGGTAACATATTATAATACAAAGAGAGTTGGCCCTTGAACAACACAGGGATTAGGGGTGGCAACATCCCACACAGTCAAAAATCTGCATATAGCTTATGATTTCCCCAAAATTTAACTACTAATAACCTACTGTGGACTAGAAGGCTTATCAATAACTTAAACAATTTAGTAACACATATTTTATATGTTATTTATATTGTATATTGTATTCTTACAATAAAATAAGCTATAGTGAAAGAAAACGTTATTAAGAAAATCATAAGGAAGAGAAAATATGTTTCTTATTCATTAAGTAGAAGTGGATTATCATAAAGGTCTCCATCCTCATCATCTTCATGTTGAGTAGGCTGAGGAGGAGGAGGAAGTGGAAGAGTTGGTCTTGCTGTCTCAGGGATAGCAAATCTTCATGTATTTCCCATGCTGTTCAAACTTGTGTTGTTCAGGGGTCAACGTACTTATTAAAATAGAATATTTGCACAAAGAGTTCATCCACTCATACAATCTTAAGGGATAGAAAGCCCTTAGCAACTTCCAATTCAACCCCTCTTATTTTGTATGTGAGAACACTGAGGTATAGAGGGGCCAGATGGAGAAAGCAGAGCATTTAAAAAATATCCTTAACGTTACCAAACGGTCATACTTTAACTGTGTATTTCATTTTTGGAAATATGCAAAAGTCACTCTGTTAAATATTGTGATTAAGGGCCAGGGGTGGGGCATAGATCTAGTTGAATAATATCTGACATAGCAAAAAAGTAACAAGTTATGAGTAATCAGGCTGTGTTTTTAGTATGGGTGAGTCCACCAATACATCCAAAGATAGTTTCAATGCAAATGTTTTTGAACTACACTAAACAAAAGCAGCATTATTTAGAATAAGCCCCAACCCTCAGAAGGTTAACCCTAATTTGGAAGAGCATTGCTGATTTTCCATACTAATACTAATCCTTTGTATTAGTCTGAGTCCAATCAGTGGGTTAAGCAGTGGAAGTTTAATAAAGTGAATGGACTTAATAAAGACTTTCATGCTCTGATAAGAGTGACTATAAAATGTGCGGAAACTCTGCAAGGCACCCTAGGGCTTAGAGAATATCCAAGAAAGGACAAACTTGGAAGGAGTCCAGATTTCACTGGATAAAACAGGGAGCAACTCTTCAGAATGCAGGGCAGGGCAGGGCAGGGGATCAGCAACTGGATGTGTGGATATGCAGAAGGAGTGGGGCCTTGAAAGAAACCCTCTAGTAGGAGCAAACATGACTATTATTCTTTTTCATACTATCGTCTTCTAGCATACTTGAGATAGGCTGTTTTAATTATCTGATTTTACATAGGAAAAAATAAATACTAAGGCTGAAAATCTATAATGGTCAATTGTTCATTAAAAGTTTTCCTACAAGGAAATAAAAAAGAAAAAGGAAACCTTCCAGGCCACAGGTGAGCCGCCTGGTGGCTCAGGTTATCCCCAGGCCAAGCTGAGGCTGCAAGGTCACCAGAGGACTGGGCATTCTGGGCACATAGCTGGGGCAGAGCTCTACCAAATATCCTCACCGTAATGCCACTGACCTGCCATGGAACAGCCAGAAGCAGCAGGAGAGGCCCTTCCTCCTGCAGTGTTCCTCTAGGATTGCCCACTGAGAAAGCTTAGTTAACATCATGCTCTTTAAAAAGGAGAGATGTCTTCACGATAAATAGCTAATGCATGTGAGTCTTAATGCCTAGGTGATGACTTCATAGGTACAGCAAACCACCATGGCACACGTTTACCTATGTAACAAAACTGCATGTCCTGTACATGTATCCTAGAACTTAAAATAAAAGAAAATTAAATTTAAAAAAAAGGAGAGATGCTTAAAGAAATTCTGTCCATTGTGGCAAAACATATCTCAGGGTGACTTTGGAGCTGAGAGGCAATAAATTGATAACGGGCTTGCTTTAATGTTGGCTTTGTTTAATATTAATATAGCTATATTAGCTTTTAGTTAGTGTGTACATGGTAAATCCCCTTTCATTCTTTTACTGCCAACCTTTCTGCTTCTTTATATTTAAGGTATGTCTCTTATAAGTAGTATATGACTGATCAGGAATTTAAAATAATTATTGATATGTTTTCGTCAAATCTGCTAACTTACACTTCTTTGGTAATTGTCTCATTTGTTCAGTGTTTCATTTTCTCCCCCTTCAGGCCTTGTTTTGAAGAGAGTAAAAATTTATTTTTCTATTTTTTCCCCTCTACTTCCTGGCGTGTGTGTGTGTGTCTTAAAAATATTATTCATTTAGTGGTTACTCCAGTGATTATACTATGCATCATTGACTTACTACAGTCTCATGTAAATTACAGTGGTCCCTCCTCTTCCAGGGTTTCACTTTCTGTGATTGCAGTTACCTGCAGTCAACCAAGGCCCAAAAATATTAAAAGAAAAATTCCAGAAATAAACAATTCCTAAGTTTCAAACTGTGTGTGCTGTCCAGAGTAGCATGATGAAATTTTGCACTGTCTCACTCTAATCTGCCCAGTACATGAATCATCTATTTGTCCAGCATGTTCACAATATAGAGGCTCCCACCCATTAGTCACTTAGGAGTCATCTGGGTTATCTTACCCAGTGTTGAGCATCACAGTGCTTGTGTTCAAGTCACACTCATTTTACTTAATAGTGGCCCCAACATGCAAAAATAGTGATGTTGGCAATTCAGCTATTCCAAAGAGAAACCAGAAAATGCTTCCTTCAAGTGAAAAGGTGAAAGTTCTCAATTGAATAGGAAAAAAAAAAATACAGTACATTGAAGTTACTAAGATCTATATGAAGAAAAAATCTTCTATTTGTGAAATTGTAAATAAGGAAATTTACAGGCTAGTTTTATAAGCCAAATAAGGAAATTATGTGCTAGTTTTGCTCCTGCACTTCAAACTGCAAAAGTTACAGTCACAGTGCATGATATGAGCCTTGTTAAAATGGAAAAAGTATTAAATTTACGGGCAGACATTCCAAATTTTGGCAGTGGGGTTTGGTACTACCCGTGGTTTCAGGCATCCCCTAGGGGTCTTGGAACATATAATAAGGAAACATATAATAACATGGATTAAGGGGAGACTACTGAAATTATTTTACTACTTCCCAGATGTTGATAAGCTATTAGAACACTTTAAGTCCATTTATCCTCTCCCACTTTTGTGTTATCATTGTTAACTTTTTACTCCTTCTTATTTATTTATATTAATACAAATACTTATTGTATTTTCAGTAGAGACAGGGTTTCACCATGTTGACCAGGCTGGTCTCAAACTCCTAACCTTAAGTAATCCACCTGCCTCAGTCTCCCAAAAAGCTGGGATTACAGGACTGAGCCACCATGCCCAGCTTCCTTCATATATTTTAGATGCCACAAGACATTATTATTTCTTAGTAGAGATAATATTCATTTATACATGCCCTCACCATTGTTCATCATCCCTTTCTTCATTTCTGTGGACATGTCTGAAGTAACTTTCCCTTTGCCTAATAATTTTATTTAACATTTCTTTTAGTGCAGACCTCTGGGTGAAACATTCTGTCATATTTTATTTGTCTGGAAATTACTCTGTTTTGCCTTCATTTTTGAGGAATATGTGTGTTAGGTATAGATTTCTAGGTTGGCAATTGTTTTCTTTTAGCACTTTAATAATGCCATTATATTGCCTTCTGACTTTCAATGAATCTCTTTACAATTCATCTGCCTGTCTTGTTCTTTCCTGACTTTCTCTTTCTTTTAAAAGATTTATTTTTGTCATTTTTTTAGCAGTCACTATGATGTCACTTTGATGTGCTTATTTGTAGTTTTCTTTGTATTTATCCCACTTAGGGTTTGGAGAACTTATTGAATTAGTGGTTTAATGTCTTTCATCATTTTTGGAAAATTCTTGGCCATTATTTCTTCAAGTATTGTTTCGACCCAATTCCTTCTCTCTTCCCTTTTTTGAAGTCCAGTGGTTCTTATTCAGGCCTTTTTACCACATCACATATGTATCTGCATCATGTCCTATATGTTTACCCTATTTTGTATTTTCTACCTCTTTTGTTTTTCATGCCTCAGCCTCTATATTTTCTACCATTATTGTTTTCAGTTTCGTAATCATGTCTTTTGCTGAATCTAATATACTAGAAATAATCTACTTCTTAATTTCAGTACTGAGTTTTTTAGTTCTAGAATCTCTATTGCATTTCTTGTATAGATACAAGTTCTTTGATTACATTCTCTATCTTGTCATATGCTTTCTTAAATATATGAATTACAGTTAATACAGAGTTTGTGTCTGATAATTCTCAATAACTGGGTCATCCGTGGGTCTATTTTTATTGTTAGTTTCTCTTTTTTTGGTCTTGTTTCTTCACATGCCTGGAATTTTTTATTTTTTAATCAAATGCCGTACATTGTGTTTGAAAAATCATAGAGGCCTTGGAGGATGTCATATTCCTCCAGAGAAGGGTTATATTATTCTCTGTGCTAGGTCCTATGGTATTCTTTGGGAAAACAGAAGGGAATAAAATAGACAAAATCCCTACCTTCATGGAGTTTACATTCTGCTAGGGGAAATAGGCAACACCAAATGAGTAAATAATGGTAAAGTAAGTAGTAGTAAATAAAAAATAATAAATCAAGTAAGGAAATAGAGGTTAAAGTAGTGCATTTGGATTGGGTGATTTGAAGGTAACATTTGAGCTAAGGCTGAATAAAGTAAGGGGGGAGAGTCATCAAAGTATTCTGGGCAAAGGTGTTCTAGGCAGAGAAAACAATAAATGCAAAGACCCCAAGGCCTTGATAAAGGAATGGCAAGGAGGCCAACCAGCGTGGCTACAGTGGAGTGATCAGCAGGAAGAGTGGCAGAAAATGTCTGAGAAGTGAGCAGATGCTGCATATTAGGGCCTTGGAGCCCATAAGTGTGGAGAAAAGAAAGAGAGATCAGATTGTTACTGTGTCTATGTAGTAAAGGAAGATATAAGAAACTCCATTTTGATCTGTACTAAGAAAAATTGTTTCTGCTTTGAGATGCTGTTAACCTGTAACTTTAGCCCCTACCCTGTGCTTACAGAAACATGTGCTGTAATGAATCAAAGTTTAATGGATTTAGGGCTGTGCAGGATGTACCTTGTTAACAGTATGTTTGCAGGCAGTATGCTTGGTAAAAGTCATTGCCATCCTCCATTCTCGATTAACCAGGGACACAATGCACTGCAGAAAGCCACAGGGACCTCTGCCCAAGAAAGCCCGGGTATTGTCCAAGGTTTCCCCTCACTAAGACAGCCTGAGATATGGCCTCATGGGAAGGGAAAGACCTGACCGTCCCCCAGCCCGACACCCGTAAAGGGTCTGTGCTGAGGAGAAGCAGTGAAAGAGGGAGGCCTCTTTGCAGTTGAGATAAGAGGAAGGCTTCTGTCTCCTGCTCGTCCCTGGGAATGGAATGTCTCAGTGTAAAGCTGACCATTCCCATTCATTCTATTCTGAGATAGAAGAAAACTGCCCTGTGGCTGGAGGTGAGATACGCTGGCAGCAATACTGCTCCGTTACTCTTTGCTACACTGAGATGTTTGGGTAAAGAGAAACATAAATCTAGCCTACGTGCACATCCAGGCACAGTACCTTTCCTTGAACTTATTTATGATACAGATTCCTTTGCTCACATGTTTCCCTGCTGACCTTCTCCCCACCTGTTGCCCCACTACACTCCCCTCGCTAAGATGGTTAAAATAATGATCAATAAATACTGAGGGAACTCAGAGGCTGGCACCGGTGTGGGTCCTCCGTATGCTGAGCGCCGGTCCCCTGGGCCCACTGTTCTTTCTCTATACTTTGTCTCTGTGTCTTATTTCTTTTCTCAGTCTCTCATCCCACCTGATGAGAAATATCCACAGGTGTGGAGGGGCTGGCCCCCTTCAATAGGAGTCCATAGGAATAACTTTAGATTTTATCCTATGTGTGATGGGTAGCCATTGAAGAATTTTGAGGAAAGGAATGATGTGATCCAATTTAGATTTAAAAAGAATCATTCCTCCTGATGTGTTTGGAATACACTGCAGCAAAGCAAGAGTGTCAGTAGAGGACAAGTCAGGGGGCTGGAACTGCCGGAATCTATGCCATAGCTAATGGTGCTTTCATCTAGTGGGTTAGCAGCGAATGTCAGAAGGAACAGTTGGATTTGGGATATATTTTTGAAGGCAGAGGCATCAGATTCCAGGGGGGTTCATGTAGGGTTTGCAGAGGTGAGTTTCCATGAAACTTAGGCTTCAGGGCCTGCCATTTGCACCAGCCCATCCAAATATGCATCTTTGTATCTGGTTTTGTAGTCTTTTACTTAATGAGAACCCCTCCCTCCCCACTAATGCATACAATTCAATTTCCACAAAATCGGACTCTTTCTCTAGGGTCTGAGAGTAAAGAGAATTAAGAATTATGGTTCTTAGGTTTTGGCCAGAAGGACAGGAGGAATAGTAGTGTCATTTTTAAGCCATAGTACTCTGGAAAAAGAACAGGTTGAAGGGGATGTAGAATTCCATTCACACCAAAAGAAAAAATTCTGTTCTGTTTGTACTAAAGTCTCAACCTCTCACACTGAAAGCCCAGAACTTATCCTACTCACCCAGGCTCTTCTCTCCCTGAAGCCCAGACTTCTGTTTGTAAAATTGTCTCAAGTTATAATATCCTTTCCTGCTCTTTCTCTTTTATTGACAGTCTACTCACTCTTCAAGCCTTACCCTTCCATAATAGTTAACTTCCTCCTCTATGTTCCAGGGATTGAAAACTGGAAGCAGGTTTTGTTGATTTTTAAAATTAAATGTGAATGCTTTAAATGGGGCGAGGATTCTCCTGTTTGCTTCGTCACAATCACAGATTCACGGTAGTTGTTTCAGTCCTAGAGCCATCTGAGTTTATGACCCATGACCTCAAATCATTTTGCTTACATTTCTCCTATAGCAGCTGCACACTGGGTATGTAATACATATTTAGCAAATCAATGAAGGAACAAATGCTGTATTTCCCACACACAGATACATTTGCCACAACAATAGTTTGGTCAAGGAAAGTTTTACATATTTTCATACAATTCTTTTCTTTTTAAAAATCATGTTCTAATGGGAGCAGTGGCTCATGCTTATAATCCCAGCACTTCGGGAGGCCGCAGCAGGCAGAGTGCTTGAGCTCAGGAGTTCGAGACTAGCTTAGGCAACACGGTGAAACCTCACCTCTACAAAAAATACAAAAATTAGCTGGGCATGGTGGCATGTGTCTGTAGTCCCAGATACTTTGGAGGCTGAGGTGGGAGGATGGCTTGAACCTAGGAGCCAGAAGTTGCAGGGAGCTGAGATTGTGCCACTGCACTCCTGCATATAAGAGCTGTCTCAAAAAAAAGAAATTGTTTCCTCTTGTTCTTTTTCTCTGTTGTTGCATTTTTTTCTTTATGGAAAATGTAAGGCAGGAGAAAAAGGATGCAAGGGTAGAGAAAAAGACTATTACTCACCTGCCTGATGATGTTATTTGACCTAATTTCAAAATGCCCTCTGAGTTTATTTTGCGATGAAGCAAATATTTCACACTAATACCATCAGAATAGAAGGTACATTTTATCTTTCCCTAGGCCAGGGCTATGTGATATAGGTCAGTTTCATTTTAGCTAAAAAGGAAGAAGAATTAAATAAATATTTTAACTGTGGAATATTTGAACAATTTTTATTAATAAAATCCATCCCCAAGTTCAACTCATAGGTTAGATCTTAGTTACACAGAACAAGAATAAAGTGAATTTATTGTTTATTAGATAATGTTTCTAAACCTATTTGCTGTTCACAAATACAAACACGTGGCAAAGTCCATGGGCAGCTTCCACAGAGAAGGGCTGTGGTGAGACCAGATGACTCATTGTTTGTCTGATTTAGCAGCTGTAATACATATTCTTGCCAGTGTGTTTTGTTCCCACTTAATTCCCAACTTCCCATCTTCTTTCTAATGAAAAATCAGCTTTGAAAAATTACTCACCAAGCTGCCTTCAGTGAGTCGAAATCTCACAAAGTAGCCCTGACTGATTAAGTCCTTTGAATGCTAGATTTTGCTAAGTTACCCCTGGGAGGCAGTCATGGTGAGAAAAGAAACAAATGCCCAGAAATATGAACTGACATGCTAGACCATTTCTCCTCATTGTATAATAAAATCAGGGCGGGGCTCCAGAACCACACTTTGATTTCCCACTTATCTCTCTGACCCTTCTTTTCAGAAATTATCTTCAAGAAAGTGTTTTGAGGTATCCAGACAAAAGGCATTGTGTAAACTCATGGTGCCCAACTCATCTTTGGTCTGTGTGTAGAGGAAAGGAAGAGTTATTCTGTGAGCTTCATGAAAGAAAGAAGAGAATCCTTCTACTCCTACTCCACTTGCTTATCTGTGGAGTTACAGCATATCTGACTTTTAATTAGTTTCTAGACCCTTTACTGCTCTGGGGCTATGGCCAAGTGTGGAGAAGGTACCATCTATCTCTGTCCAGTGGCTCTGACACCTCCTATCACTTTGTCAGAAGCCTGCTTGGCTCTATTCTCTTCTCTACAGCTCTCATTCCAGGGACGTGAAAATAGATACATAGAAGTAAGCTCTTCAGGTACCTCATGGTCAAAAGGCAAGACAGTAGAAACGACAAAGCCATTGCTTGTGTTCAGCCTCTTATGGAATGGAGGGAGTCTCTTCCCAGCTACCAGGGCTGCCATCATGGGCAGGAAGGAGGCAGGTAAGGTGCCTCTCCAAGAGATCCACCTGGCTTTCCTCCCTAAGGTGTGGAGACCCTGCCACAGCCACCAAGGAGAGGCACCCACAGATGCTCTCCTCAGGGAAAGCAGCACCTCCTCTTCTTTGTACAGACCTAAATAGTTCAATGATGGTGCAGGGCATATGGTTGGAGCTGACTGCACTGCCATTCCCTGCTCACGTTGGACTGCTCTGAGGCTCCTCAGTGGCGATTTCTGCCATCTCCAAGGGGTAGTCTATGAGTAATAAGGAGTTTTCTCTCCTTCATACTTGGGAGGCAGCACTTCTTATTTCTTCCTGAAGTAAAAAAAAATTATACGTATGTGTATATATATGAGTATTTCTATATGTATCTATGTATGTATGAGTCTGTTCTCATATTGCTACAAAGAAATAACCTGAGACTGGTAATTTATGAAGAAAAGAGGTTTGGTTGGCTCACAGTTCTGCAGGCTGTATAGGAAGCATAGTGGCTTCTGCTTCTGGGGAGGCTTCAGGAAACTTACAATCATGACAGAAAGTGAAGGGGAAAGCAGACACATCTTACATGGCCAGAGCAAGAGAAAGAGAGAGAGGGAGGTGCTACACACCTTTAAGCAATCAGATCTCATGAGAACTCTATCACTATACAGTACTCATGGGATGGTGCTAAATCATTCATGAGAAACTGCCCCCGTGATCCGATTACCTCCCACCAGTCCCCACCTCCAGAGTTAGGGATTACATTTCGACATGAGATTTGGTTGGGGATGCAGATTCAAGCCATATCAATGTACGTTTATGTATATATGTATATTTATGTAAAAATTACACATATATATGTATATACATATATATTTATGTATACATGTATGTTGAAATATATAATAGGAATTGGATATTGAATTTATATATTATATATAAAATATATATTGAACATAATATATATTGTATAGATGAAATGTCATACACACATTTATACATTTGTGTGTGTGTGTGTGTATGTGTGTGTGTGTGTGTGTATGTTTGGTGGATTTTGATTTGCGTTCTTGTCTATGGCCAGATAAATAAATACCTTTTTTCTTCAATAGAGAATAATATACTCAGATCAACAAGATGACTAAGCACCAAGATCTGACTCAGCCTTTCTTAACTGCAGTTCTGTGAGAGAATTGTTTTCTAATACCCTAATGCATTTATTGTATATAATGAATTAACTCTATGCATCTATAATGGTACTAGTTATGAATTAACTTGTGTGTATGCATCCAGAATGGTACTAGTTATGTGCCATTCTTAGTACCATCCTTGGGAGAATTTAGATATAGCCACTCTCATAATTTTCTATGCCCTGTCCTCTATCAAAAACATGGCCCTAGATAGTGATGAGCTGTTCTCTCCATTCAGAAGGCTAAAAAATGGTAAGCAATAGGATTGAAAAAAACAAAAGAAAGATTGCCTAGCTTCTGCACTGCTGACACTGACTTGACAGTTTCTTCTCCTCTCCCTTCTCTCTCTCACTTCCACCCTTTCCCCCAGGGAGAGGAAGGCTTTCTGCATAGACAGTGAAGCACCAGAAATGAGGTGCATTTGCAGCATCTGAAAGTGTGCTTTGGAAGCATTCCAGTTCAGCTCAAAGTGAAATGTGTCAGATTCACTTGCCTAGAAAGAGACTTAAAACTATCCATGTACATAGAAATATAAAATGTACTTCATTTATGACATGTGCAAATGCTGCCTGTATAATCCAAACCAATAATAAAGGTCTGAAGAAGAACTGCTTTAAAATCTGATGGATAACGTATGTTTCAAGGAAGTAATGTATGCTTTCTTTTATGCACCTGACTCTTGGCAACCCTGTCTGGCAGTTTGGTTGAACAAACGTTTATCATCAGTAAAATACCCATTCCTTCAATATGTATTATGTAGCTACTATGTGCCAGGCAGCAGGGATTAAATGGTATCATATATATAATGGTAGCTAAAAAATGATTATGATGGTAATAATAATAATAATATAAATAGTTGTTATTTGCCTCCCTAGAATTCCTTTTCCTTTCCTTTTTTTTGAGACAGAGTCTCGCTCTTTTACCCAGGCTGAAGTGCAGTGGCGCGATCTCGGCTCACTGCAACCTCCACCTCCCTGGTTCAAGCAATTCCCCTGCCTCAGCCTCCTGAGTAGCTGGGATTACAGGTGCATGCCACCATGCCCAGCTAATTTTTTTGCATTTTTGTGGAGATGGGGTTTCACCATGTTTGCCAGACTGGTCTCGAACTCGTGACCTCAGGCCATCTGCTGGCCTCGGCCTCCCAAAGTTCTGGGATTACAGGCATGAGCCACCATGCTCAGCCTCCTTTTCCTTTCTTTAACAACAGATCCTGATTCTGATTGCAGATTCAGCCCTTGCCCAGGGGTTTCATTCACCTGGTTCTAAGGACACATGACTCAGGCCTAACGCATAGAATATGTTGCATATTCCTCTGTCTACAATCATTGATTCAGAGATGGCACACTACCTAATCTGGTCTAATCAGAATAAATCTCAGGACTTGTTTACAAGCTACCGGAAAAGATTCTCTCTTTTCACCCAAACAGTAGCCTGAGAACATACAGGGTGAAAGCTGTCCCAGCAATCTTGTCACTGTGAAGAGAGAGACTGGAGCTTCCAGAGAAACTAAATGGAGACTGAAAATGAAGTCAAAACAGTGGGCAGCAAATTGAAGAGGGAGAGAGAAATTGAGTCCTAATGACATAGCCATGTCTGAAGCCAGCCTAGTCCCTGGGCCTTACAGCTTCCTGAGCCAATGAATTTACTTTCTTTCTCAAGTCAATTTGAGTTTGGTTCTATGTCGCTTGAAACTAAGGAAGAACTAATTTATATAAATGATAATGCTGATAATAATAACACAAATATAGTAGGGGGGAAGCCAGTGAAAACATTATGTGAAGGGAAAAGTCATATCAGATACTAAGACCTTACAGTTTTTGTAGGAACCTTGTCTTGACAAAAGCAAAGCAGAAGCAAATAAGCCAGAGTGCAGGGAAATATTATTTAGAACTTCTGGCTCACTCTGTTAGCCAAATGGAATTAACCTTGGCCCCAGTGGGGTATATGAAACAAAAACTACACACAAAATACTGTTGAGGAAAAGAGTCACACTCTATAAAATATTTGAAGAGGTTTATTCTGAGCCAAATATGAGTGACCGTGGCCTGCGACACAGGCCTCAGGAGGTCCTGAGAACATTTGCCCAGGGTGGTTGGGGCACAGCTTGGTTTTTATACATTTTAGGGAGACATGAGACTTTAATCAAATACATTAAAGAAATATATTGGTTTGATCCAGAATGGTGGGTCAAAGCGGGTGAGGCAAGGGGGTGAGGTTTCAGCTTATAGGTAGATTTAAACATTTTCTGGTTGACAATTGGTTGAGTTTACTTAAAGACCTGGGATCAATGGAAAGGAACATCTGGGTTAATATAAAGCATTGTGGAGACCCAAGTTTTTATTTGCTGAGGAAACCTTTGGCTACTAGGCTTCAGAGAGAATAGGTTGTAAAATGCTTCTTACCAGTCTGTGTTGATGTTAATGCCAGAGAGATATAATGAGGCATGACTGATCCCACTTCCCATCATGGTCTGAAACAGTCTCTCAGGATAAATTTTAAAAGAGCCATGGCTGAGGAGGAAGTCCATTCAGATGGTTGGAGGTGAAACAAAATTTTCCTTGACCCTTTTGTGGGCCTTGAGACAGGGGTGCCTTGCTTACTCAGCCCACAGCTCTCAACCCCTCATGGGAGGGGAAGCACACAGGTGAGCGGGTGGAAGAGCCAGAGTGAGTGCTTTTGGGCACTGGGAGGAGCAAAATTCCATGCTGGTCTCATGGCAGGGTCTAGTGGGTAGTACCTGCGTCCCTGAAAGCCCCAGAAGGAGTGTTACAGGCAGCACTCTTTTAGCTTTGCCATCCGTGGATAGGTTAAGTGATTAACTGCTCAGTGAACCCTCTGCCTTTTCGTGAGGGTAGAGGGTCAGTGTGACAGCCTTTTGTATCCTGAGCTCTTGGACAGCATCCAGGAAAAACCAGGTCACACAAATGAATTGAAAGATAGTAAATGTGGAGGATCTTATTGCTAATGGAAGTGGCTGTCATTGGGTAGGGGAGCTGAAAAGGGGATGGAGTGGAAAGGTCTTCTTCCCCTAAAGTCCAGCCTTCTCCAGCCTGTGGTTTTTATGGGTCCAGGACGGGGGTCAGGGTGGGCCATGGGTAATTTTGCAAAAGGCAACATTCGAGCAGAAAAACAGAAATGCCTGTTCTCACTTTTGGCTACAGTTCCAGGCTTAAGGGTGGGGCTTCACCAGGGACCCCACCCTTTTCTGCCGAGACTTTCTCTGCCTTCTGTCCCTAACAGGGAGGCCTTAGAATTTTATTTTTGGTTCATAATACTAAACCCCTCAGGTTCCAGAACAGTAGAGCACTTTCCTGGTCAAGCTTGCAAGTGCCCCAGGAAGAACAGATTTTTTAAAAAGCTAGATTCAGACTAGCTTTGTGCAACCAGTATAGGTAATTCTGTCAGGTACTTGCCTTAAAGCAGTAATGTCAAAATGATAAGAAAAACAAACTTTGAGTCAGAAATATTGGATATCAGAGACAAAGTTATACTCTCTTGCATCCCTGAAGTATACCCAAATAAATGATTGCTTGGTATCCCTGAAGTATACCCAAATAAATGATTGCTTGGTATGAAGGCAAACAGACCATTATTTGGACAGCCACTGTGTTCAATCAAGTTATGTTTAGACATAGTCCCAGTTTTTAACCACTAAAATGAATTCAGAAGTGCTGTTCCTCTTCCTATATGGCACTCTCACGTATCACATAACTCGGGGAACGGCCTGGAGTGCAGCAGTTTATTTACTGTCTTTTTTATTTCCTTATTTTCAAATACTCAGGTCCAAGGCTTGGCTGGCTAGGACAGTGCTTATCAATTTCTTCACTTGGTAGATTTCCCCAAGTAATGAAAAAAGCCAATAACAGGGAGAGAACTTTCCTCTTGGATTTTAAACTTTTAGGGGTCCCCAAATTGCACTGGATTATCTGCCACTAATTAGAGATTAGGAATTGGTGTGAAGGGAGAGAGGGAGTGTCTCCACAGAGAGGTTACACCTTCCTTTAAAAGCCATACCACTGTAGATTTTGTGTATCACTTCATGGATGCCTAAGGATGGGCACTTTTCCTTTTAAAATCCACATTGTTGAATGTTTTCTATATTATTCTGTTGGTACCTACCCTCTAGAACACAGTGTGGCAGACTGTATTTTCCAAAGATGGCCACAAAACTTTCTCTGGCAGTGGCAGCATAACCTTGCTACTCCCGCTTTAAGAACTGAAGTCTATTTCTCCAACTCCAGCCCTTCTCCCCTTGAACCCAAGTAGACCCTCTGAGGGCTTTGACCAATAGAATGTGGAAGTTACAGTGTGTTAATTCCAGGTGTGGCTCTTAAGTGTTAATTTCCTGCCTCTTAGAATCCAGCTGCCTGTGTGACTACTCTGAAATCCCCTTACTGTAAAAAGCCTCAGGTCATGTGGAGAGGCTCTGAAAGATGAGACACTGTGTGTAAACAGAGAGGGTAAGGAGCCAGGCCTGTAGGTGAAGGAACCATTTTGGAACACCAGCCCAGTCCAGTCTTCAGATGGTTCCAGATCCACCCACCATGTGACTGCAACTGTGTAAGAAAGCCCAAGAGGGAACCACCCAGCTGAGCCCAGTCAACCCCAGAATGATGAAATATAATAGTACATTACTGTGTTAAGCTACTGAGATTCGGGGGGTAGTTTGTTAGATGCACCAACAGACCAACAGATACCTAGAAAAATAGGTATCATCATAAGCAAGAGGAGCTAATTCTGGCTGAATGAAGCAGAAAAGTTTTCTGAAAGGACAGTGGGTAGCTCTTGAATCATTGTGAGGCCTGAAGATCTAGCTCTAGATTTTGCAGGAGAGAATGCTTAAAGCTATGACCCCAACCATCTGGGGAGCAAAGCACTGACATTGCCATGACAGATATGACTGAGAGCTCCTGGCCCCTTGGTTTTGGTGTTACTAGCTCCCATGCCAGACTCTTGGCATGGGAAACTGATTTACATTCAGTAGAAACCATACTTTGAGTAGGCATACTATACTACAAATTTTCACTTTCAGTATAATTCAGTAAATCACAGAAGATATTCAATGCTTTATTATAAAACAGACTTTGTGTTAGATGATTTTGCCCAACTGCAGGTTAATGTCAGTGTTATGAGCATATTTAAGGTAGGTTAGGCTAAGCTGTGATGTTCAATAGTTTAGGTGTATTACATGAATTTTTTACTTATGATATTTTCAACTTACAATGGGTTTATCAGGATGTAACTCCATCGTAAGTCAAGGAACATTTGTATACATAAAGGAATATTTATTTTGCATTATGCCATTTCTGCATTGTTATAATATTTGTCTTTCTGATACATCTAGTGTTCTACAAAATTAACATAAAATTATCATTGACACTAAAATTAACAGGGCCTATGGGAAAAATAATATTAGAATCACATCTCTTAAAATCTATGCATATTTGTAACCAGGGCATCAACAAAAATGGGAACAATACTAATAAGAATATTAGCACAGTAAAAAAAAAGTTAAATTCCTAATTAAAAAAAAATCACAGTGTAGAGGCTGCTGAGCTATGGTGGCAAGGGCAAAATGCCCAAAGATTGGGAAAAACCATGTAATGAACACTTTCCAGACAGAACAGTGGGTAGAACTGAGCCAAAAATAAAAACAAGGGGTGAATGGACATCACAGGCACTACTATATTCCTCACTTGCCATGTTCAGCTGTGGGGGTACACTCTGGGACCAGCTACTATTACTCATGGAGGAGAACACTAATAGGCTGGCAAAGTCCAACATGACTTCCATGTTGTACTGCCATTATTCCACTCTTTAGCAATCACATAGGAGCTAATATTTACAAAAATAGGACTGTAGCAGTCGCTCACGCCTGTAATCCCAGCACTTTGGGAGGCCGAGGCAGGCAGATAACCTGAGGTCAGGAGTTCAAGACCAGCCTGCCCAACAGGGCAAAACTCATCTCTACTAAACATACAAAAAATTAGCCGGGCGTGGTGGCAGGCGCCTGTAATCTCAGCTACTTGGGAGGCTGAGGCAGGAAAATAGCTTGAACCTGGGAGGCAGAGCTTGCAGTGAGCTGAGATTATGCTACTGCTCTCCAGCCCAGGCAACAAGAGCAAAACTCCATCTCAAAAAACAAAACAAAACAAACAAACAAACAAACAAAAAAAATATATATATAGGACTGTAGCAGAACACAATGTATGTCTGTATGTGTGTATAATTTCACATAACCTCTGCCAACTAGCTGTTATTATATTATTCTCATTTTATAAATGAGAAAATGAAAGCTCAGAGAATAAGAAATCAGGCCTATTTCAAACAGATCTAAGTGTTAAGCTGAGACTTGAAACTTGTACCGTCAGGTTTTAAGATCAACATTCTTTTTACCCCATCATGTGAAATGTTACTAAAAATCCAGCTTCCACTTTTAGAAATTTAGAACTACCTCTCTCCAGCCTTCTCTTGGCAAGCAGATATGGCCCTAATGAGACTGGACTTACATAGTCATTGAGGACTAAACTCTGATTTTTTTTTTTTATCTTGCCCAAATTCCTATCTAAGGGGTCTGGGGAGTCATGCCCTACAAATAATAAATTCTCATCAGATGGGCTTTATTTAACCCTATATATCATGACTTACTTTCCAACCTGACTCTGGCATAACATTGCAAGACAAGGAAGAAAATCAAAATATTTTACACCAAAACATGTTTCTTTGCCATATTTTGAAATGGCCCTGCAAAGCCGTTCTTTGTGGGGAAAAAATCTGCATCTGTAAAGAATCTCTATTAACATAGCTGGAAGATCTTTTTCTTCCAGACCTTCCCAATACTGAAGAGATTAACTAAGATCTCAATAGGAGACATTTGTCATCTATTGTTTCTAAGGGCAGCCACTATAAGACTTCAAAAGAACTTTGGTCTCCACAGTCTATCTTAACCTGAACATTTCCTTTCTATCAATCCCAGGTCTTTAGACAAACTCAACCAATTGTCAACCAGAAAATGTTTAAATTCACCTATAGCCTGGAAGCCCCCTGGCTTTGAGTTGTCCTGCCTTTCTAGATCAAACCAATGTATTTCTTACATGTATTTGATTGATGTCTCATGCCTCTCTAAAATGTATAAAACCAAGCTGAGTCGTGACCACCTTGGGCACATGTTCTCAGGACCTCCTGAGGGCTGTGTCACAGGCCATGGTCACTCATATTTGGCTCAGAATAAATCTCTTCAAATGTTTTACAGAGTTCAATTCTTTTCACCAACATCAACAATGTCTTTGAACCTGTAAACCAAAAATAAAATTCTAAGCCCCACCCCAAACCATCTGAATGCACTCCCTCCTCTCAGATAGGGCACTCCAAAGTTACCTGAAAAACTGGTTCAGGCAAGGGTGGAAAATTGATGGGGGATTGGGAGTGGGGGTTGAACATGCTTCATTTTACCCTTCTATCTTTTGGCATTTGGGAAGAGATGACCTGCATTTAACATCAACACAGATTTTTTTTTTTTTTTTTGCAGTTGCAAGATTTAATAGAGTGAAAACAGGGCTCCCATACAAAGGGAGGGGACCGAAAGAGGGTAGCCGTTGCTGGCTAGAACGCCTGGGTTTATATTCTGATCATTGTCCCTCCTGCTGTGCTCTCAGGCAATAAATGATTGGCTGTTTCTTTATCTCCTGTTTTTGCCTAATTAGCATTTTAGTGAGCTGTCTTTACTACCTGATTGGTTGGGTGTGAGCTAAGTTGCAAGCCCCGTGTTTAAAGGTGGATGCGGTCACCTTCTCAGCTAGGCTTAGGGATTCTTAGACACAGATCTTAAGCCTGATAAGAAATATTTATAATCTATTATCTCTGAAGCCTGCTACCTGGAGGCTTCATCTGCATGATAAAACCTGGGTCTCCACAACCCCTTATCATAACTCAGATATTCCTTTCTACTGATAATAACTCAACCAACTGCCAATCAAAAAATATTTAAATCTACCTACCTCTAATTGGAAGCCCTCCCTGATCCTTCAAGTTGTCCTGCCCTTCCAGGTAGAACAAATGTCAATCTTACATGTACTAATTGATAGATTATGTCTCCCTAAAAATGTATAAAAGCAAGGTGTATCCTGACTACCTTGGGTACATGTCATCAGGACCTCCTGAGGCTGTGTCATGGGTGTGTCCTTAACCTTGGCAAAATAAACTTTCTAAATTGATTGAGACCTGTCTCAGATACTTTTGGATTCACAAACCTAAAGATTGTTTCACATTGATTTCCTCCAAGGTGAAGACTTGGTATCTTGGTTCCTTGCACCCTCCAGTGACAGCCTCAGCCTGCTCAGACCTGACATCATGAGTCCATGAAACCAGCAGGTGACTTTTTTCTGCTTTGGTAGTTAGCAATCAAATGATTGCTGCTTTAGAAGTATAACTCTATTTTCCAAAGGGAGTTTCTAATCCCTTTGCATAATGTGATATTTTTCTTGCAGAATAAACATTTCCCATTTCTCAAAGACATCAAGAGAAAGAAAATTTTTCTATTGTAAGCATAGATCTCTGCTAATTTTCCTCCAATTTATGCCTAAACCAACTAGTTGAATAAATAAAAATGCCTGAGTGGAGGCCTGCTAAGGAGTAGATTAAGTTCAGTCTTCTGAGTCTAAAAGCACCCACCAAATACTCTACAGCTGATAACACTCAGTAACACTTAGAAGATGATGTTCACGGTCCAGCCAGTCAAATCAGGAGCTGCGATGTGCATAATGAATGAAACGGCTCCATGTTAAATGGACACAAGTTGGCAACCAGATTTAAAACCCTTTGAAAACATTAACCTCCTGGCCAGGCCTGGATTAAAAGAGGATTGTTAACCATACTTCCTAACAAAGCTATGCAGCTGAGATATATTCACGGGAAGGGATCTGAGACTGTTACCACTGGATAAACTCCTACCACTTAGCAAACAAGAGTGATGAGTCATTTAGTGCATTACTTTTGCATTGCCCTAAATGATCCTCTCAGGTATTTGGATAATTGATGTCCTTCTTAACACTTGCCTTTGCTTAGGGCAGTGGCTCTCATTGTAAGTATGCACAGAATCACTCGAGGGTTTGTTAAAACAAGATTGCTGGCTTTGCTACCCAGAATTTCTGATTCTATACATCTGGGGTAGGCCTGGCGAATTTGCATTCCTAAAAGTGCCCAAGCGATGTTTTGAGGACTACAGGTATATCTCAGAGATACTGTGTGTTTGGTTCTAGATAATAAGAGAATTATCACAATAAAGTGAGTCATACAACATTTGGTGTTTCCTAGTACACACAAAAGTGATGATTACCATATTGTAGTCTGTTAAGTGTGCAATATAGCATTATGTCTAAAAAATGTACATACCTTAATTAGGAAATGCTTTATTGTTAAAAAATGCTAGTGATTACCTGAGCCTGCAATGCGTTGTAATCTTTTTATTGGGGGAGGGTCTTGCCTCAGTGAGGCTGCTGACTGATCAGGGTGGTGGCTGCTGAAGGTTGAGGTGGCTGTGGCAATTTCTTAAAATAAGACAACGTGAAGTTTGCCACATCACTTCACTTTTTCTTTCCTGAAAGATTTCTCTGTAGCATGCAATCCTGTTTTATAACATTTTACCCACAGTAGAACTTCTTTCAAATATGGAGTCAATCTTGTACATCTGCATCAGAGATCTCGGGTGACCAGGTGTATTGTCAATCAGCAACAATATTTTGAAAGGAATCTTTTTCTTCTGAGCAGTAGGTCTCCACAGGAATAGGGCTATTTCACTTCCTCATCCTACATGTTTTCACAGGAGTAGCACTTTTAATTTCCTTCAAGAATTTTTCCTTTGCATTCACAACTTGGCTAACTGTTTGGCACAAGAGGGTTAACTTTCAGCCTGTCTCATTTTAAACATGCCTGCCTCACTAAATGTAATCATTTCTAGCTTTTCATTCAAGAAATTCATTAAGAATTTCATTCATTCCCTTGAACACTTAGCGGCCATTATGGGTTTATTTATTAGCCTAATTTAAACACTATTGTATCTCACAGGATAGGGAGGCCCAAGGAGAGGGAAAGAGATGGGGGAACAGCCAGTTGGTAGAGCAGTTAGAACATACACAACATTTTATCAATCAAGTTCACCATCTTATATGGTGATGGTTCATGGCATCCCAAGACAATTATAATAGTAACAGCAAAGGTCACTGATCACAGATCACATGACAGATATAATAGTGAAAGTTTGAAATATTGTGAGAATTACCAAAATGTGACACAGAGACATGAAGTGAGTGCATGTGGTTGGAAAAAATGGCACTGATAGATTTGCTTGATGCAGGGTTGCCACAAACCTTCAGTTTGTAAAAAAAAAAAAAAAAAAAGCGCTATCTGCAACATACAATAAAGTGAAGCTCAATAAGACAAGTAGGTTGTATTGTCCTGGAGAAAGCTGGAGCACCAGGAAGACTCCAGCTCCATTTTGTTCCAAGTGGCCAATCTGAGATAAATATTCTTTAAGCTTCTTTGAAATCAGTGGGTTTTCAAAGAAATCATCATTTTTTAAAAGCCATACATATTTCTTCGTATATGAGCTGCCTGTCTCTGTCCTAAAAACATTCTGTTTTGGTTATTTTAAAAGATGGAGAAAGAACAGACCCATTTCTGGCTACTAGAAGAATGCTTACTCTCCTCTCGTGAGTGCTAGCAGGCCTAATATGTTTCCAGTTGTGTGTGGGAGTATGTGTGTGTCACAGAACAAAGTTGTTTTACTCGTGCACGATGTATATTCATATAGGAACAATTTGATAAAAGCATCTCTCATAAGAATTCTAAAGAATACGCCGGGCACAGTGGCTTATACCTATAATCCCAGCACTTTGGGAGGCCGAGGTGGGTGGATCATGAGGTCAAGAGATTGAGACCATCCTGGCCAACATGGTGAAATCCCGTCTCTACTAAAAATACAAAAAATTAGCTGGGCATGGTGGTGCGCACCTGTGGTCCCAGCTACTCAGGAGGCTGAGGCAGGAGAGTGGCTTGAACCCGGGAGGCAGAGGTTGCAGTGAGCTGAGATTATGCCATTGCACTCCAGCCTGGTGACAGAGTGAGACTCTGTCTCAAAAAAAAAAAAAGAATTCTAAAGAGTATTCTTGCTTAATCTATCCTTTTTTTGTTAATTTCCCTGAAGCACTTTAAAGCAAATATCAGGTGTCTTGTCATTTAATCCTGCAAACTTTGGAATATCTCTTTGAAAACTATGGACATTTTCTTATATGACTGCAATGCCAATATCTTAATCAATGAAATTAACAATTCCTTGGTATCATTTGATAGCAGTTTATGTATAAGTTTCCCTGATTGCCTCAGTTCAACTACAACCCTTCCACCCCATCAGTTTGGAGTAGTCAGACTTTAAATAAGGTCTGTGCATCGCCTTTGGGTATTATGTCTCTTAAGTATCTTTTAATATAGAATAAACCCTTCTCTTTCATCTTTTTCTTCTTTTCCTCCTCCTCCTACTTCTTTTTCTTACTTTTTAATCCCAATGATGTATTGGAAAAACAAGGTCAGTTGTCTTGCAGAATGTTCTGTTGCATGGCTTTGACTACTTCTTGGTGGAATCGTTCCTCTACCCATGTATTTCATATAAACTGGAAGTTAGATCTACAAGATTGATTGAATTTAGGTTAAACTGTTTTGGCAAGAATATCTGATCGGTGATGCGGCACCACACCAGGAGATCCATGTCTAGTGGTTCTTGCTCTTAGAGATGTTGAGTTTCCAGTGAGTTCAGGTAAGGTCATCTTGATCCCCACTTTGTGCAATTTCCTGTCAACATATTGTCTCATGGTTTCACCTGTTGGTGATCATTCAGCAGAGCTCGTGGGTTCCTAGATAGATATCATGAAGGAAATCAGAATTTCCTTCATGGCTAGTGTCACCCCCTTTCCTCCCCCTTGCCTCAGCAGAGTGCAGTGTGGGGGCATTGATGTCAATTAGTGCAGGGCAGTGGGAGTGGTCTAGGACTGGAGTGCTCCTATTTTGGAAGGTGACTTTCCAGCTCATTCCGAACTTCCCACCAGCACTGCTTTAAATGTTCCAAGATGGTGGGCAGTGTCACTTAAGGGTGCTTATGCTCAGAACATTATCTCATAGTATTTACTAGAACAATGAGTAATTGGGAGAGGTCTCCATGGCTTCCTGTTCACTTAATTTTCAGGATACTTTCTGAAGCAGGATATTTCTCTGGCCCCTTTGTGGGACTCACGACAGGAGTGCCTCATTTACTCAGTGTGTCGCTCTCAACTCCCCCCAGGAGGAAGCATGCAAGCGAATGAGTGTGGGAACTGGACCAAATGAGCACTGGAAACAGCCACTGCTTCAGCACCCATGAGATAAAACTCTACTCACTCAGACCCACTGTGTTCCACCCTTCGTGGGAGGGAGTGCAAGGTGAGCAGGTGCAGGAACTGGCCAGATGCTTTAGCACTGGCAGGAGCAAACTCTGTGCAGGCTCCATGGAGGGCAGAGTGCCAGTGCAACTGCCTTTTGTATGCACAATTGTGGCTTCCGAGCTCTTGTCCAGCATCCAGGAAAAATGAGGTTGCATGAATGAACTGAAAGATGGTAAATGCTGGGGACTTTATTGCCAATGAAAGTAGCTCTCAGTGGGAAGGGGAGCTGAAAAGGGGACGGAGTGGGTAGGTAATCTTCCTCTGAAGCCCAGCTATCTCCAGCAGGATGCTTCTCCGAAGTTATATGCTGTCAAGCTGTCCTTCTGAAGTCAAGCTTCTTCTCTCCAATGTCCAGCTGTAGCCCTGTCTACCAGCTGAATCTGGGGTTTTTATAGGCACAGGATAGGGTGGAGTGGGAGCCATGGGTGGTTTTAGGAAAAGACAACATTTGAGCAGGAAAACAGGGGTATAAGTTCCCACTTTGGACTGTGGTTTCAGGCTTTTCAGCATAAGGATGGGGTTTCCCTGGGGACCCATCTTTTTCTGCCTAGAATTTCTCTGCCCTGTCCCTATCACTTCTATTATGTGCTTTGCATGTGGCAAACATATTTCTGTGCTGAGAATCTCAGCCACATTTCCCTATGTTCAGGGAAGTATTACATGTTTCCCAGGATATATTTGGAAGCTCAATACTTTCCTTTTCAATGCATAGTGGTTCCTACCCATTTCCTTCATTTACTTAACAATAAAGGGACTAATATGTCTGTTATTATTTTTTAATGTCAGGAAATCCCAGTTATTTCTCACAGTGGCAACTCTTTTTCTTTGGGAAAAAAACCAAGGTTCTCTAACAGTTGCTCTGACTATAACTAACCTGTAAAGATAACTTTTAGAGCTCATCAAAGAATTAAAGAGGCACCTCATTTGCTTATAATGCCTTTTATGTGTGGGTCACTGTACCTATTTCTGGAGGACAGAATTTGGTCTATAGGAACATGGTCAGGCCCAGACTTAATTCTGAGTAGGAAAAACATATCTTGGCCATGACCTTGAGCCCCCTGCCTTTCCTCCCTTCTCTTGTTCCCTCACCATTAAATGCTTGTTAGCTCCCTATATTGCTGCTCTTGACTCTCTGCTCTCATCAACAAGGCAGACAACTGGTTTTATTTTCTTTCCATTTTCACTGCAGACATTGAAGTTCTGCAGTTTCCAGCAAGCAAATCGGGCACAAAAATAGTCTCCTCCAGTTGAGTAGGTGATGGTTACCTGGATGGGAGTAATACATAGGAGGCTTGTCACAAGAAGAAAAGTACCATCTTATAGGGCAGACAGTTGATTTATAAGCAAAGAAAATAAAGAAGGAATGCTTGCATGATTTTAGATGGACCAAAGGAAAATATACCACCAGGGTGCAGGGTGTCATCTCCTCAATTCTTTTCCTGCTCAGTGGCCTCTTCTCCTTTTTGTAAAGAATCTTAACTTTCCAATTCACCAAGTATAACCTCAGCCTAGGATGACGGTAAGAAAGAGGATGGTGGGTTTGGGTGGAGGAGGAGGTTCTTACTCTCAGGATACTGGGCCTCTTTTCCCTAATCTCATGTCTGGAGCTCTCCATTAAAGGTCTGATCTCCAACTTAAACTGGACTCTAGATCTCTGGGTCTGAAGGATCAGCCTGGCTCCAATTAATGCTAAAGGCCTACCCTTTCCTCTTCACCCCTGGGCTGTGCTCTCTCTCTCTCTATCCATCCATTATCTATCCATCCCTCTATCCATCCATCCATCCATTTTATTGGGGCTGTCACTCTGGAGAACCCTTACTAATACACCAGCCCTGAGCCTTTTCTGCAAGGTGGTGTATGCAGGAGGGCCTGAGAAGCAAAAAGACTTGTTCCTATGTAAGGCTCCGGAATCCCTTATCCTTTCCTTTTCTCCTCATTTTGGGCTCCTCTCTTTTGATTATTTTTCTCCTATCTGCTCCATGAAAGGACACAAAACTCCTCCAAGGAGTGCTGGTAAATGTAGGCTGGTGGAGCCTCCCCAGAAATACACAGAGCTGAACATCACCATTGAGGGAGTGGGGGAGACCCACCATCCCACCATGTGCTCCATGACTTCTTTATGATAGTACCAGGCCTTGGGCCCATTGATCAGCTTGAAATCTGATGACATTGAAGAGCTCATTGGGCCTGAATTTGGAGTTGCATGGGGCACCTCACACAGAGCCTGCAGCCTAGTGGCCAAGTGTCTGCTAAGCTATGAGGGCAGCTAACAGCCTTGCCAAGGCCTACCTCACTGGGGGAAATGAGTTTGTTGCTATGGCAAAGTGTAACTGTCTTTGTGCCTATGAACTGTTATGTGAGCCTATCAAGGAATGTCAAGCTGTTTCCAGTTGGCCAAGTTCTATTCTGTCTGCCCCAATGCCTCAAGGAGATAAAAGACCTCGGCATTCTCTACAGCTTGCTGGATATAAATCATCACATGCATCCCACTTTCAAGCAGCTGCTGCATAATCCTCTGCAGGCACATGGTGGAATGCAGGCTTAGGACAAGAGGAGAGCTGTGGGCAAGTACTATACATGTTGTCCTATGTCTGAAATTGGTGGACCACTTTAGTACTAGAATGTTTAATTTTACTTTTCTCAAGAAGAAAAACATCCTAAGGCAGTCCTAAACCATTCTGCCTTTTAAAAAAGAATAATAATGAATCTAGAAGAAGTAAAACTTCCACTCAAGTCTATACTTTTCCCACTAGGTTGAGAAGGTGGACAGGGAGGGGCAGTGTAGGCATGGGTTGGAGACAAGTTGGAAGGATATCATAAGGAAGAGAGGAAAAAGTGCATTTTGTATTGTTCCAGAAGCCAAAACAAAGGAAGAAGAGTTAGAAAGCGGCAATTTTTTCTTGGTATAAACAAATGTGTGCTTGTAAAAAAGGGTTTTTTAGTGTGGTAAAATATATATAACATAAAACTTACAATTTTCACCATTTATAAGAGCACATTCAGGAGCATTAAGTACCTTGATATTGTGGTGCAACCATTGTCACCATCCATGTCTACATGGGTTTTATCTTTCCAAACAGAAATTCTGTACCCTTTAATGATAACTCCCCATTTCCCTTCCCCCAGCCCCTTGGAATCACCATTCTACTTTCTCTATCTCTGAATTTGACTGTTTCAGCTGCCTCATATAAATGGGATCATATGATATATATCCTTTTGTGTCTGGCTTTTTTTTACTTAAGAACATCAAACATTATGATGTTTTCAAGGTCCATCCACATTATAACATGTGTCAGAATTTCCTTCCTTTTTAAAGGCTGAATAATATGCTGTTTTATGTATATACTCAATTTATCTATTCATTTATCAATGGACATTCGGATTGTTTCTACTTTTTGGCAATTATGAATAATGCTGCAATGAACATGGGTGTACAAATATCTGTTTGAGTCACTGCTTCTAATTATTTTATTTTGGGCATTAAATCTATTTTCTAATGAACTTAACTAGAAGAAAGATCTGTCTGCCCTTGAAGTGTATAAATTCTCCTTTACTGGGGCTAATAAAGTTTCTGGAAAATGCCCAGCCTTGAAAGACACCATAGAAGAGAATGCCATCTCTAAATAGGATATTTGACTAACCTAGTGACTCTTAAACCAGGTTCTACTTCTAATCACATGGGTAGCACCTAGAAATTATAGCTGCCTAGGAATCTGATGGACACCACATTAACAAGGTGATTAAACATAACATCACAAATTGTGAGGCAAACTGACATCATGTGTCTCCTAGTATGACATAGATCATTATTATACTGTAGCATTCTTGCCCAAAATGCTCAATCTGAATCTAATCATGAGGAAACAAACCCAAATTGAGAGATGTTCGGCAAAATAACAAAAATGTCAAGGTCGTTAAAGAAAAAAAGAAAAGATTGGGTTCTGTCCTAGGTTAGAGGAGACTAAAAAGACATGAAAACTAAATGCATTGCAGATTCTTGATTGGACCCTGAATGAAAAACCAACTACAAAGGATATTATTGGAAAACTGGGAAAGTTTGAACATGGATTGCTAGATAGTAGTATTGTTACATTGTTAAATTTCCTGCATGATAATTATATTGTGGCTATGCAGGTGAATATACTTGTTCTTAGAATAAAAATGTGTCAATATCCTTTTCTTAGAAAAAAATGTGTCAACATATAAGGGTGGAGTGAAATTACATTTGCAACTAATTATCAAAAGATTCAAAAATATAGATGTGCGTGTGTGTATGTGTGTGTGTGTGTGTGTGTGTGTATAGGCACATAAATATATAAAGAGATATAAAACAAATGTGAGAAAATGTTAATGACAGTGAATCTAGGTAAAGTTTATACAGTTTTTTAATTGAACTTTTCATGATGATGGCAGTGGCGGGCCATCTGGAGCAGCCACTACTATCATGCTGGCTGCAGTGGTGAGGTGTGGACAGTGGCAGCAGGAGTGGCTGTGGGAGCAGCATTGGCAGTGGTAGGAACCCTGTGTCCTGCAAGTTGAGGCTGAGCCTGGGTGCTGTCACAACCTGGCTAGGTGTACAGACACTTGGGACAGCGCTGACATCCCAGCCCCCTTCTTCCTTGGCTCCCTTCAGACTTTGGGTGCCAACGAGCATGGGAGGGAAGCCAAGGAGGTGCTAAAGGCAGCTCAGTGCTGGCCTGCCAGTGCCCCTCAGCACAAAGAGCCTGGGCACCATGGATGATGGAAGGAGGCAGACAGGCTCCTAGGCAGAAAGGGGCAGGTCCTCAGTGAAGCCCCATCTTCAATTTGGGGAAGGCCTGAAGCCTGGGGGCCAGGCTGCCAATCACGCAGACCCAAGTGGGAACTTCTGGTGCTTTTTCCGGGCCCACCCATAGCCATCCATAGACCAATCTGCATGCACTTCCTCCCCTCTGAGGCATATAAAAGCTCTAGACTCAGCTGGATTCGAAGAGATGAGAGGATGACCAGCTGCAGAGAGGAGCTACCCTCTTGGCTGAGAGTTGAAGAGATGATGGGATAACCTGTCTGCAGAGAGGAGCTACCCTCTCTGCTGAGGGCTGAACACTCATTGGGACGACCTGCCTAGCAGAGAGGAGCTACTCACTGTGGGTCTCCTCTGAGCTATTCTATTGCTCAGTAAATCTCCTGTTTGTCTTGCTCACCCTCCACTTGTCTGCATACCTCATTCTTTCTGGATGTAGGACAAGAACTCAGGACCCACCAAATGGCAGGGCTAAAAGAGCTATAACCAAACAGGGCTGAAACAGAGCCCTTGCTCACCATGTTATGGGTGACAAGAAGGAGAGAAGAGCTGCAGCCCTTTGGGGAGCCCAGACCTAGGAGCTCCTGGAGCCAGGGCTGTGACACCTTCTTTAGGGCTCTGTGGTTCCTGGCATCTCCAAGCTTCCAGGCACCACCATGTTGCCCGGTGTCAGCCGTGGAAGCTGCTTGCTGTATGCCTAGCCCAGCTGCAGCCTCACAGGGAGCCTGTGCCTGTGCCAGTGCCTGGATCTGGCCACCCCACTGCAGCCCACATGTCTGGCTATGCGCAGTGGCTGGACCCCACCCTCGGTCACACACTCCTCGCTGCTCTGTGCCTGGTTTGCCCTTGGCAGGTGTAGGATCCAGGCCGGTAGCATGAGCTGAGCACAGCCTGCCAGGCCAAGCGGGCAGAATGAACCCAGTGGGCCCGAGCAAAACTCGGACAGGGGAACCACTGGCCACAGAGGTTTCCAGCTGACAAAGTGACACCCCAAGGATCCTGTAACAATGTTTCTGTTGGGTTAAAAATTTTAAAATAAACAGCTAGAGGCAAAAAGACAGTTTCCTGAACTCTCTCTGAGAATCTGAAGCTCCTGGGGCAGGAACTTGTATTTTTGGTGGGACCTTTGTGAGACCCTGAGGAGACCCACAGAGCACCAATCTGCAAGTCACCGTGTGGGAATGACTAAGCTCAGTGTCTTCCTTGGGACCTTTCTGATGTAAATTCTGGAATTTTCTTGAAAGCAGTATTTCTAAACAGTGGGGAAAAGAGGGATTATTCAATATTTGATAGGCTAATGAGAAAAAAGAATCTGGATGCCTACCTTTTACTGCAAAATAAGTAGCAGATGGGTCAGATGTTTAAATAAAATTTTTTAAAAAGCACCAGTGAAAGTACCTGAAGAAAATATAAAATAATCTTGAAATTCAATCTTGGAATGAAGAAGGCCTTTCTAAGGAAGAAATAAAACATAGAAACACAAACAATGGATAAAATTGTCTACGTAAGTGTAAAAAAATTTCTTCGCAGCCTAAAATACTTCAAAGAAATACAAAAGACAAACTACAACTAGGAGCTATTATTAACAAAACAGATGGCTAGGGCTAATTTACTCCATATATAGATAAGTTTTACAAATCAAAAAGAAATAGCAGTTACCGAAAACCAGTGGAAAAATGGGTGAAGGATGAGTGAAGAGAGTTCATAGAAAAATAGGTACAACTACCTCTTACACATACTAAAAAGTTGGTCCGTTGCTACTCATAATAAGACAAGTAGACATTAAAATCAAACTGAGACAGCATCTTTCAATGTCTAGATTGGCAGTGTTCCTAAAGTCTGACAGAGCACTATTTTACAGAGGCTATGGGGAAACAGGCGATTTCAGACACTGTTGGTAGGCCTGCAAATGATGAAGCCTCTTTAGAGGTGATGTCGGCAACATCAGTCGAAACATTAAATGCACATGCCTTTTCCGCTCAGAAATTTCACGTCTAGGAATCTACTCAACAGATATTCATGTATGTGTGGAAAGATATAAGATAGTAACTGAAGCATTATTTAAAATCAAAGTCTAGAATAGCCTACAAGTCCATTAACAGAATATTAAATCAATATTAGAACACCTGTAAAATGGAACATCTATGTACTGTACATCTCTTAAAAATTAGCTGAATATGTGCTGATATGGGATTTTCTATAAGATCCGTAATGGAGAGAAAAGCAAGGTGGAGAACAGTTTGCATAGTAAGTGCCCTTTTATGTTACAAATGTGTGTCTATATTTTATTGTTTTATAACAGCAAGATGCTATGGAAACTATATAATAAACCATTAATAGTAACTATCTCTGACTTGGATTCTGTGGGAGGATAGTCTTTTCAATTCTTCAAATAAGTAAACATTTTTTCAGTGATTGTATTTAGGGTTGGTGAGGGCATAAGAATATAGATATTCTCATAGACTGTTAGTGAATACACAAATTAATCCAGCCTTTTTAGGGGCCAATTTGACAATGCCTCTGAATTTTAAAAAATGCTTATACCCTATTACCCAACACTTGGAATCTATCCCACAGAAATAAACAAAATCATAAAATTATTAGTACCCGGTGATAATTTTGGAGCCAATTAAGAAATTAACCAATATGAATTTAAAAACTGAGAGGCCATGATACAAGGTCTGGTGGTCTATTTAGATGTGGGATTTAATGTCAGAAATTGTGGAAATTATGATTCCTAATAGACTGTAAATATTATGAATCCTGATCATGTATAATAAAATGACTAACAAAAAAACAGAGGATAAAGAGAAGCAATGTGAGTGGATAGGTGATAATTCTAATTATTATATGTCTCAGCAAAATGACTTAACTCAGCCTGTCAAATTTGAAGCATATAGATAAAAAATAAATTTGCCAACTTAATGCTTTATATAATCTCTTGCCCTCCCTTGTTTTTCTTTTTTCTATAAACTACTTTTCTAATTTTATAGGGCTAATATAGGAAATAATATTTCTGTGGTAAAGAAACATTTATACAACTTTCATCAACCCTTCAGGTTACTCAGGGCCATGGCACACAC
The DNA here is from genome assembly GCF_029289425.2 of Pan paniscus. Taxonomy (NCBI): domain Eukaryota; kingdom Metazoa; phylum Chordata; class Mammalia; order Primates; family Hominidae; genus Pan; species Pan paniscus. The sequence continues at coordinate 110,620,858 of NC_073253.2, forward strand.
TGGTGTACATTATACACTGCCCAGATCTAAGAGGTACCCCTCTAGGGGCTGTAACATGGATGAGGGCCCTATGGTTGGGCAGTGTTCATCTGTACAACTGTACATGGCAGCCACAGTTTACTACAGTTCTCTTTTCTTCTAATATTTAAGCATAAAGTTATTACTTTTCTATTAAACATAGAATGTATAAAATGGCCCATTGAACCTAGTATATTTCTTCAGAGCAGCAGTACAATGGGATGGTTACAACACAGATTTGGAAGTTTTGCTGGCTGGATTTGACCATCAACCAGCTGAGTGATTTTGTATAAATGACTTATCCTCTTTGTGTTCCAGCTTCCTCATCCATGAAACAGAATAATTATAGCTCAAGCAGTAGTTGTGAAGATTTAATGATGTAATCTGTGTAAATTGCTTAAGCTGAGAAGATAAATCAGCAGCCAAATATGTTCAACCTGACTGTAACAAGAGAAAGCAAACGAAGGTCTCTGCTGTTCAGCATTGGTTTGTGATCCTGAAAGGGGTGGCTCATTTGGTTATAGTTCACTAGAGAGTTCCGCCCATCTTAGGAATTTGCCATTGTTCCAATTTTCCATGATTTGAAATTGCAGTATGAATCTTCCCACATGAACCTTTTAAATTCCCAGCAAACACAATCAATAGAAGAAATCTTGCATTTTGCTTTTCTTAAAAAACATTATTTTTAAAGATTGTGCATAGTAGCTACTTCAGCACCATCATTCTGTAGTTATTAAGTAAATGTAAATTTTTAATATTTGTGTATTGATCTGAGGAGTTTTAGTGCTGGTAGCCTGTTGTGGTTGATTTGAAAATTTGACAAAAAACAGGTGTCTGGTGAATTGTGACTTACCCTCTGTGGCCTGCACAGGACTCAGTTGCAGCTTTTTACTGTATTAAGCTCATATGTCACCAATAAAAAGTGATACAAGTGTAAACAGCAGATTGCAGACATGGCCTTATCCAATATTGTAAGGCACTTTCTGTGTACATTATTTATTGTTTACACCTGGGAACACAAATTTATTCTGTCTTGAGAATAGTTCAGAGATTTCATTCATTAAGGAAGATGCTGTGAAAGTATCATCAAAATCCAATATCTTTGGGCCTGAAGTTCAAACATGCCTTACAATATTAAACACGCCTTAAATATTAAACACCCTAATTGGTGGTGGCCATCACAGAAACCCACACATGCATTTTTGCAGAATTTAATGCAGATGGTTATCTCTTCTGGCTGAATCACTCAGTGTCACCAGGGCTTTCAGGTGCTTCCCCTTACCATTTGACCTGAGCCCGTCATCTGCATGCCTGTCTGCTTCCCAGCCATGGGCTGAAGGGGCCTGAGCACATACACATCCATGAGGGATATCTTGATATATTTTTTTCAGGAAAAAAAGTACGCATAATTCGTAAGGCTGAGTTCTGCTTCCTTGTTCAATGGTTTCCTAGGGATCTACCTTGTGTATCTACACTTGGGTATCTCTCATCAATTTGCTTAAGACTGCAGGTTACAAGAAGGGATTGCAGCTCCGCTTATTCCAACACTCCCCTGCCCTCCTCTTTGAGAACTTAACATTTAAAAATCGGTTTTGTTTTGTTAATAGCTATAATATTCACATGGTTTAAAATTCAAAAGGTACAAAAGAATATACAGTGAAAATTTTCCCTTCTTCCCCTGACTCCCAACTATCCAATTCCCTTTCAGAAGCAACCAATGTTATCATTTTCTTGGGTGTTTTTCAGAGGTACCATGTGGATATATGTAGTCTCTCCCTTGATTTTTAGCAACTGACTTAAGTACACTATATGTAAAGTTCTATTTCATGTTTTTGTATTTGACGTTGTGTATACACTTTATGCAGGAACCATCTATCTGGGAAGGCTGGCTCTTTTTTGACAGCTTCAGGAGATGCCCACAGGGACTAGGGATGGAAAATAGACTGTCTGCCAACCGTAAAGATAAGTGCAGTCAACTCTTCCATATGTGGGGAGACGGATCTCACAGCCAGGGGATCACCCTTACATCCTCCTCAGGGTTTAAGATCACACGGTAACTTCTCAATGCCAAACCTAGCACTGGCCACCTGGTAGGTCTCATTAGATGTCTGCCAATCGGTGGATAAGAAAAAAATGTTGGACCTACTCAATTCACAATAAACATGTTGCAGAACAAGTAAAAGCTGTTTAGAATCCATTAAAAGATTTTTGTGATGAAACCAATTTAGCCGTATCTTTTTCCTGAACCAAGAGTACCCTCCGCACCCCTCAACCCCCAGAAATGTACTAGCCTTGGGGAAAAGACTGGGTGAAAGTGTTACCACAGGCAGCAGAGGGCAGCTGTCATCCAAGCAGAGTGTAAACTGGAGTCCCAGGTAGGTGGCAAGGGAATGGGAGAAGCAATCAAGCACCAGGTCTGATGGGCAAAGGTGAGGCCAGAGACTGCAGGCAAGGCAATAGCTAAGATGCTTAGAAGGTCAACAGCTAGGGGAAGAGCAGTAAATAGGACAAGATGAGATGCCCAGGTGATAGGTCAGGAACCAAGGCAGGGAGCTGAGAAGTTTGTTCCTATTGGCTATCTAGCCGGGGAAGAATTTGGCCAGCTCTCAGTAGGTGTACAAGCCAAGTGATAGGTGGTATAGTCCTTTAAGATCTTTGTTTTGGCAAACCATACCTTTTTAAAGGTGACTGTACACTTGGTGTGTTGCTCAAATCCCTCCTAGGACTCCCACTTGAAATCAGTCCATTTATCAGCCATCCAAGAAAATAAGTATCACACTTTATAGTTAAATTCTACACACTGCAGGATCAAGAACTCGATTACATATTTTTTCTACTTTTGAAAAGTAATAAGACAGCTAGAACAAAAATAACAAAAACACTTTGATACAAAAGACCTTAGAAGATACGGGTCATGTTTGTTTGTGACTGTAAACTGCTTAGCTGAAAGTGATTGACATTTTATTTGAAGGCTTAAAATGAAATCCTTCAGACTAGTTTCACTGTTCTGCTATCAGAATCAGACTGAAACACCAGGCAGGCCATATTCAAGCCCAGGGTTTCTGTCACAAGGCCTGGAGATGGCGTGTGGGTCTGAGATCCCCAGGCAAAGCATTTGCCATCAACATTTCCCTTCCTGAGGAGTACTGCCTGTTGCTCCATTTTAAGATGTCTTGGGGATGGCATAAAATGAGGGCTACTTCAATGGGAGAAGCCTATTGACTCTGAATCCAGACAAGGAGAAGACTCAAATGACCAGCGGTAGCTCCTAAGCTTGTGCTTTTGTGAGAAAGTAGCATGAAGTCTAGAATCAGATACTAGGCACATATTCACAAGATAGCTTCTGGACATATATTGGGCTCAGCTGCTTACATCTTCTAAACCTGAAGAACTACACGGTGATAACGAAACAATGAGATCCCAACAGATCCCAAAGCTCTTCTAAATTGCCAAAGAAAGAATAAATTAATAGCTTCAATGTTAATGCATTTCATTGAATTCCAGTTCTTTGAAAGTTGGTAACCAGCTCTTTGAAAGTTGGTAACCTGAGTATGAACGTAGGAAACAGCTTGGTAAAATAGAACATACCAGTTTCCTCTCACTGCCAACTAAATTAGAGTATACCAAAACTAGAAATGCATGAATAAATCACTATGGCCAAAGTTGGAGATATTCTCTTCCACTGTAGAATACTAAGCTCATATCTAAGAAGTATCTTTGATTGATTGATTGATTGATTTTTTGAGGCAGAGTCTCACTCTGTTGCCCAGGCTGGAGTGCAGTGGTGTGATCTTGGCTCACTGCAACCTCCAGTTCCCAGGTTCAAGTGATTCTCCTGCCTCAGCCTCCCGAGCAGGTGGGATTACAGGTGTGTGCAACCACACCCAACTAATTTTTGTGTTTTTATTAGAGAGGGGGTTTCACCATGTTGGCCAGGCTGGCCTTGAACTCCTGACCTCAGGTGATCTACCCACCTCGGCCTCCCAAAGTGCTGGGATTACAAGCGTGACCCACCAGGCCCAGCCTGAAATATCTTCATAGTTTGTAAATCTAGCATTGTCCCTCTCTGTGACAAACTGCTGTGACATATGAAGTCTTGTGCCAGAGTGGACAAAGGTTAAGCCTCATTATAGAACAGCTGAGGTTACATGGATGACGTCAAAAGTCCTTATATTTAGAAACCTTCTCAAATTGCCTTGTGTATTGTCAGCCCTCTCAATCTGTCACTACTGGCAGCCACCAGTGGATCTGGCGTAAGAAGCCTGTGGTTTTGTGTCCCTCCCACAGGCCCACAAACTTTGGACTTTTGGTTCTCTTGCTGACTCCCTGACCCCGCTCCTGAACCCAAGAAATTCACTCCCATGGTGGCTGGCACTGCACCCCCACACCCCTCCCTATGTTCCCTTAGGTGCCTGCTTTCAGGTAGCACTGAAACAGTCATAGCTATTTTTTAAAATGTAACTCTCCTAGAATTTAGCCATGCTATGCTATCTTGCTATTTTGAAAGGTGAATCTATTCAATATATATTTTCAAATATACATTTGTCTGCTCTATATTCTTTTACCTCTACCTGCTACCTATTGCTTCAGATCTCCTGCATCAGACAAATTAAGAAACACCAGATTAAGATGACCATAAAGAGGAGTGTTTGTGGGGATGTAGCAGAAGGCAAAGACCAAATGTCTCACCGTCATTGTCATCTTCATCCTAAAGGAACTAAGATTGATAGTGCCGGGGCCTGTTCCAGGCTCTTTTTTTTTTTTTCTGAGACAGAGTCTCGCTCTGTCGCCCAGGCTGGAGTGCAGTGGCAAGATCTCGGCTCACTGCAGTGCAAGCTCCGCCTCCCGGGTTCACGCCATTCTCCTACCTCAGCCTCTCCGAGTAGCTGGGACTACAGGCGCCCGCCACCGCCCCCAGCTAATTGTTTGTATTTTTAGTAGAGACGGGGTTTCACCGTGGTCTCGATCTCCTGACCTCGTGATCCGCCCACCTCGGCCTCCCAAAGTGCTGGGATTACAGGCGTAAGCTACCGTTCCAGGCTCTTTGTGGGCATCACCTCACTGAATCTTTTTAGGAGGGAGCAGCTATTATGATGCCCATTGTATAGAGGAGGAAACTGAGGCTTTAGGCGATTGACTGATCTGTCCAATAACACACATCTAGAAAGCGTCAGAGAGAGGATTGCAATCTAAGTCTGTCTGACTCCAGAACCTGGCCTCTTAACCACTAAACAATTATGCCTCTCATTATGGCTGGTCAAACTTTAACAAAGACTACTTAAAGGCCCTTACAAGGGCAATCCCATAATCAGACCGGAAGTACAACTAAAGCTTTCTTAATCCAGCCACATGTACAGAAGATGATTGAAAGGTTGTATGTAAATCAGTTTTTGAAAATCAAATCCTATTCTAAATTCACCAAGGGAGCGTGCTTCATTTCTTCACAAAAAGAAAAAAGTAATACTATTGTACACAATCAGTTCCAATAGATTTATTTGCCAAGCTTAGCATTTTATATGTATGACTACCTTAGAGTTGGGATAATCTGTGGGCCCCCGTCCTCCCTTAGCACAAATTCACTCACTCATGACGATGAAGGTAATTTGTGATCCAGACAGAAGAGGGAGAAAGAGCCATATCCCTATCCACCAAGTCAGAAATTCTTGGCCAGAGGGTAGGATGGCAGAAATTAATGCTCTTTTCAGAGGGAGAAGAGGAAGCCTGAAATATGCATGAAAGTTACTTGCATGGATGGCTGATAAATTCCTCAGTTAGCCTACTACTTATTGCTCAGCCCCAGCAGTAAAATGAAGGTAACAGCACTATGAGTCAGCCACACTTCTTGAAGCTATTTGAAACCCTCTGAGGAAAACAACAGAGTCAATAAATATCATCACATGATGCGTCATGTAGCTTCTCCTGCAGATGAAATTAGTTGCATGTAGCTAGACTCTCATCATAATTCTACTAGCATTGTGATGGATCTGGAAGGAAGGGCCTTCAGCCCCAGAATTTGCTGTTAGCAGACAGCATCTGTGGGCACCTTCAGGAAATGCCTTAGATGCAGAAAGCCACCTTGCCTAAGATTATGTCCTTTCCAGAAGAGGCCCACATCCAGTGACTGACAGAGGAAGGGTTGGTTATAAAGGCCCAGCCACAGTGGCCTAACCTGGGACAACTCTGACAGGGCATTTAGATCCAGAGCTCTCACAGGGTCCACTGAGGCTGTGGACCTGCCTGATCATTCAACTCCTCCCTCTGCTCCTTCTTCACTTCTCCACAGGTGTTGATCCCAGAGACAATCCCTAATAAACACTTTTTACACTCAACTCCACCTCAGAGTCTACTTCCCAGAAAACCCAGCCTGCAATAAGAATCTATACAAACTATTGACAATGAAAGTTATATTAAGGGGAGAGGTCTTCCATTTATCATGTATAAAATCTGGGAAGCCAGACTAAAACTAAGCTGAGAATTTGCCCCTGTAGTTTTTGTTTTCATGGCATTAATATTAGCAAGAATGACTGCTTATTACTATTTTAAAGGTACAAATCCATATAATTTATTTATCAGCTCATTTTTCTTCTATGGAAAATTCACCTGTGATAAAATTATTTGGATCCCCTTTTCCTCCGTTACATGTGTGGTAGATTGCAAAGATGACTACAGTGTAATAACTCCCTGCATCTGTGCCCCTAGTAATGTGACCCTGCAACTCTTTCCATCAAGTGGTAGGCTGGCCCTGAATCTGGGCTGGCTTTGTGACTTGACCAATAGAATGTGGTGGAAATAATATTGTGCTAGTTCCAAGGTAAGCCTTGTGGAGGTCTTGAACACTTCTGCTCTCTCTCTAGTGTCCCAGCCAGCCCCAGTGTGGAAAAGCCTGGGCTAGCCTGCTGGAAGGTGAGGAGACCACATGAAGAAACAACAAGTTGACCAAGAGGCCACCCTATGGGTCCCAGTCAACCCGGCAGACCCATAATTGAGCCTAGTCAAGACCAGAACTGCCCAGTTAGGCTCAGTTGAAATTGCTGATCTGCAAAATTGCTAGCTACATAAATAGTGAATGTTTTAAGCCACAAGTTTTGGGGTAGTTTATCTTGCAGCACAAACTATCTGACAGAGTAGCTAGTGGTTATTTCCAAGACTGTTCTGGAAGAATGAATATTTGAGCAAATTGGTTCATTTCCAAAAACTAAGAATTGATATTGTTTTCCACTCCCATCTTCCATTTTCCAATTTCCAAGGCAGGGATCTGAGTAGATATTGGGTAGATGGATATGGAGTAGATATTGATACTGAGTAGATGGGAAGAAATCCAGAAAAATTCCACATAGGTACAGTTAAAATTTCACTTTAAAAATGGCTCAAGAAAAGACAGTATAGTCTAAGAGGTGGACTTCCAGGCAAATATATAGAATGAGATGTGTGATCAAGTTGGGAGTTTGTGAACCATGATCTTGAAAGTCCCTATATTGTCCACTGTTTAATGTTATGCTGTTTTATGGGCACAAAAGTGGGGAATTGCAGTTGACTTCCTTAGAGAACCCTTAGGAATCCAGCACTCTCTTCCTGCCTGCTATAAATTACAGCTAGTGAAGAAAGAAAGAATATCTCTATTTTTCCAGTAACAGAATAAATAATATTATGAATTAAAAAGTTATTTCAGGTAGAGCATGACTAGTTTTTCTTATACCTTGTGCTAAAAGATTGCTGGCACTGTTGCCATTTCCTAGAAAAAAAGTCACTCTGGTCTCTGGCCCAGGTCCTGACATAAACCTAGTTCCTTTTCTTCTGCTGTGATCAGTCCAGATAAATTTGCACAGAACAGCTGTTTCCAACTGCTGCTTTCATGCTGACGAGGTATGCATTCCTCTGATCTAGTGCCTGTGGCGGTTTGATTAGTCATAATTAGACCTCAGAAATCAGACTCTTTTCACCTCAATCTCCAAAGCAAAATTTTCTATAAATTCAACATCAGTTTATGTAGGACCTTTAAGTTAAAACAACAACAACAACAACAAAAAACCCCAAAGAAACCTTTTGACTTCCTGATACCTTTTACTTCTCTAATCTAAATGCTTAGGAAGCATCAGGATTAATTAGGCTAGTTCCTGCTACTCAGCAGCCGGAAGAAGCTGAAAGAGGTGGAGTTTTGACCTGCCTCTGAACCTTCCACATGGGCAGCTGGCCCTGGGCAGGTGTACATAATTAACAGGTGTGAGCTGGCAGGGTACCCGGAAGGTCCTGTTAGCAGTTCCCATGAATCTTCTGAAAGTAGGGTCTTGAGCTCTCAATGATTTTCTTATATTTGCATGAGTCAATGCACATGATCACACGTCATTTGCCATGACAGAGTTGTCTCTCAGAGAGTTCACGATATGGACGGTGGTGGCCTAACATTCACCAGCATCTAGACTGCTAGCAAGAACTGAAACATATCATTTCTCTTCTTAATAAACTCCCTTTAGGTATTTTCTAGTCCACCCGGCTCAAGCAAGTTCACACATTGACAAATATAGGGCTGTTGGTGGAGTGGGTAGGGGCTGGCTGGGGTGGAGGTACAGCATGGTAGCATACTCCCATGACATATTTGCACTCCCCTCCACCTTTGTGTAGAGATAAACATCTGATCAAAATGAATATAAAATCTATCTAATGATCCTGTAGAAACCATGCCTATTAATTAATCCACTGTTGACAATAGCAGGTGACACGTTATAACAACGCCATTGTGTTTCTGAGCTTTATTTGTTATATACCTTAAAATAAGACAGTTTCTACAATTATAACTTTAAACAGGTGTTCAATATTTTGAAGCTAATAAAGTATGGACAAGTGCTTATAAGGACCTTTTACATTTCTGGAGGTTTTTATAGTAAGTAAATAATTTTATGCAGCTTGTGCATTTATATACTTAAAAGTTTTTTTGATAGGTGCAGCAAACCACCATGGCACGTGTATACCTATGTAACAAACCTGCACGTTCTGCACATGTATCCCAGAACTTAAAGTGTAATTTTTTAAAAAAGTTTTTAAGTTTTAAGAAGTGTAAAATACAGTATTTAAGAAACATTAATGCAAGATAATAGATCTTTATGTGAAACAAAACTATACAACATGAAGAAAGAAACAAGAATTGTTAAAAATCTCAAGAGTAGATATAACACAATAAAAAACGATCTCTGGATGTGAATAATCAATAAGCTATCATCAAACAGAGAAACTTAAGAGCTATATGGTATAAATAGGAGTACTTCAAAGGAAGACTTTGGGGACAAGAATCATGTATAATAATATTTTATTAGTAAGTTAAAATTTTCTAAAACAGTGGATGTAATTCTGGGAAAAGCTAAAGTAAATGCATAAAATTCTCAGGGTGTCCAGGCACCTGTGTAAGGGTGTGCATGTTTTAGCAGCAACTATTGGCGTTTCCTCTTTCTCTTAGTAGCTGAGTCATTGGCCAGTCAGGAACCTCACTACGGAGGTTCTTAATTAACTGCAGCTGTGTTTAAATATTTTGCTCTCAAACAATAACAATAATAGAAGCAACAATTTAAAAATAGTATTCATACGCAAGCTTTATTGAGAGCTGACTATCTACTGGGCTCTGTTCCAACCACTTTATATGTAATACAGCATTGATCCTCACTAGAATGATGAAGTGGGGACTATTATCGTCCTCATTTTACAAAGGATCTAAGATAGTCACTATTCTTGAGCTCAGATTAACTTTTACCACTTTTCAAATGCCAGAGTGGTGTATGGTAATAAGAAGCGTAGGCCAGTGCAGTGGCTCACGCCTGTAATCCCAGCACTTTGGGAGGCCAAGGCTGGCAGATCACTTGAAGTCAGGAGTTTGAGATCAGCCCGGCCAACATGATGAAACCTCGTCTTACTAAAAATATAAAAATTAGCCCAGCTACCCAGGAGGTTGTGGTAGGAGAATTGTTTGAACCTGGGAAGCGGAGGTTGCAGTGAGCCAAGATTGCACTAATGCACTCCAGCCTGAGCAATAGTGTGAGAATCCATCTCAAAAAAAAAAAAAGAAAAAAAAGTGTAAAACTGTACCAAAGGCCTGGGGTGCCCAGGGACAGAGCTTTCTAGCTAGCTCAGGAAGCACACTGGGCTATGACGCATTACAGTCTTTTGCTTCCATTTCCAGTATTTCCAAAGGCAGCCTGTGGGCTGCCTTACTGCCCTGGACTCCTGGAAATAGAGCTAGAGTCACAAGGATTTATGGCCAATAGTGGGCATTACCTTTAATCCAAGCTACTTAGGGAAATAAATCCCTAAGTAGTACTGAACAATCCCATTAACTAGGCAAGGAAGTTCATTGGTTAAGAAAAAAAAATAAGGCATGCTTTAGAATCAGGTCTTGGTTCAAATCTTATATCTATTACTCATTAGATGAGATTATAGGCATCCAATCTTAACATCTTTTTTTCTCCCACACTGCAAAAAGGCAAACAGAATTAGGTTTTACCTGCAGCAGGAAGAATTTAAGTGAAAAATTAACAGACTCAGGTTTCCTGAGTCAGCATTTCTAACACCTAGGAGGGTTTGCCAGAAAGGTTACAGAATTCTCTTTTCCATAAACCTTCAAAACCATGACAGAGCATCATTAAGAAGAGGGATTTCACTGAGTGCAACCCTGGTGGTCTGTGAAGGACTTACAGATGGTCCCTTTGGTCTCTTGATACCAATATTAACCTATTATATTTGCCTAAAAGATAATTTTCACTTCATGTAATTACTGTCTTGTTTGCCTCTACTCACATCCCAAACTTTATTAAAATATATTAGAAAATGAAGATACCTTCATTTGAAATTATTGGCTACTTCTGTTTCAAGATAACAGAAAGCCCCCAATCAAACCTAAGATGTATGTGAAACTCTTTATTAGTGTGTGAAATGTATCAAAACCAGTCAATTACTTCCACGAATTAATGAATAATTAAGCAGAGAAACAGATGCAAAATGAGAAATGGTTACATTAAATGAAGAATTTTTTGTGCCTGAGCACAAAATTTGATCAGTTTAGGTCTAGTCTATTTTTTGTGGCAGCCTGAAAATGCAGAGAGACAAGTAAACAAATATAGAGAGTACAACAATAAATTGTAGGCACTGGTGATGAGAGAGCCAGCTAGAGTAAGCAAATGAGGTAGGCAGCTGCCAGGTCTACCTGGGGCCGTTGCTGGAGAAAATCAGTTTGGTGTTTCTGCTCCATGGCAGGCCAGAGGCAGGAAGGACTTTTTAAGAGTTGTGCAACAGTTAAGAAATAGATGGACTCTTTTCATCCATGCCATAGGCCCAACATACTACCCCCCGATGGTTAAAACTGCCTGTTGTGCTGAAACATTCCATACAGGCAAGTGAAGAACACTGGAAATTCATTCCATTATTCCACAAATACTGCCTGTATCCTATGTGTGCCAAGCTCTGTGCTATGCTGGGAACACGATGGTAAATAAGACCTAAGACTTGCTTTCAGGACATACAATTCAGTTTTTAAAAGCCCCCAGTTATAGAAGTTACAATAAAGTGTTATGGCAGTCACAAGGAAAGTGGAGGAGGCATATGATGGTTGTCAGCCTAGTCTAGGGATCAAGGAGTTATCGGAGAAACAAGCTAGACACTAGTTAAAGGCAATAAAGGCAGATTGTGTGCAGGAAGAACTACTGCAGGAAGGGAAAGAGACTTTAGTATAGAACTGAGCTCAGTTCTCAATGCAGCAGACAGCCGGGGATTTATAGCCAGCAAGCAGAGTAAGCAGTCTGTGGATGGAAAGTTACTAAGAGGGACATCAAGTGTTGGGGGATTCTTGCTAAACTGGCATCCCAGAACTTGTGATAAAGGTGGACCAAAGACTTAGACCTCAAGGTTAGCGGAGAAGATGAAGAACTTGACCAGATGTCAAGGTTGGTGAGATATCAAGGGTGGGGGAATCTAAACTGACTAGGAGGATGCTTGATGAAACAGGCTTCAGCAGGCCAAGGACAGGGCCCAAGGATGAGGCCTGGTCAAAAAGACTCTGAGGAGCTGTTTAAAGTTTGGTCGAGGAAAGGGCTTTTGTCAGAGTGCTTGCAGAAAGGAGTATTAAAGCTGATTCAAGTTGGATGAAGGTGTATTCTAAGCAGAGGGAAGAGCACCTGTGAAGGCCTTAGAGGTGAGGCGAGCATGATATATTTGGGAAAGTAAAAAAAGCTGATGGATAAATGAAGTTTGAGGCAAATAGGATAGGAAATGAGACCAGAGACAGAAGCAAAAGAGAGATTTGAAGGCACTGTAAATCTTGTTAGAAGTTCAGATTCTGTCTCAAGGCCAGTGGGGAGTATTATGATTTGGTTTCTCTAGCCTGCAGAGTGAAAGATAGATTGGAGGGGGCAAGACTAGAGCAGCTGGCAACCTATATATCAGAGAGAGGCTCTCTAAAAGAAAATAATATTTATTCAGGAATGGGCATTGCCATGGGAATAAATGTACCATGGTAAACTATATGTGCATTCAGGAAGGTAAAGGGAGACAAAGGTTTTTAAAGGAAAAATGAGGAGAATTGCATACTTGTTTTGAGACAATTATCCTTGGCTACTATAAAGATCAATAACAAGGGTGATGTCAGTCTAAGTTTGGACATGCATTTGCAGGGAAGATGGCCTTATAGAAGTATTTTTGTAAGGATGCTGTGGCCTTTTTGCAAGGTAGCTTTTGCAGAATCTTCTGTGATAGTTTTGTTATCAGGCACAAAAGCATGAGACAGCTTTATGACATTCCCCAGCTCTATTTGTCATGTGTTGGTTTGGTGTTTGTTTTTGCTTTTTAACACAAGTGACTCCATTTTGATTCTGACAGTTTGTACACAGGGAGCCCAGTTGAGCATATGCTACAATAATTTGGGAGTGAGTTAATGTAACCAAGGTGAGGGTGATGGCATGGAATGATACAAAAATAAAAGGATGAAGATATTTAGGAGATAGGAATAGTAGTACTTAGGGCATAATTTACTGGGAGTAGAGAGAAAGGTAGGAGTGAAGGACAGTTCCCAGGCAATGGGGTGGATATTGAAGTTGGGAACATTGATGGCACAGCAACTCATGGGGAAAGATGATGTATTCATTAGGGACAGACTGAGTTTGAGCTTTAAGACATTAAAGTTTGGAGCTCAGCTACTGAAACTCCGTTATCTTCTGTCCTGTGGTGCCTTGCATTGTCTTGTGAGGGCTGAGTGGAAATCTCCTGCTGTTCCTCACTGATTACCAGGTACTTGTTCTGATGATTCACCTACACTAGAGAATGAAAGACAGAAAACAGAGATTTTGGAGAAGGGGTAGCAAGGTTAGAAAGGATAACAAGAGGGACAGCCAATAGAAAGAGAATGTAGGAATTACCTAATAGAACAGTTTTTGTCCTCCTTCTCACCTTTCTACAACCCCCCGAGTCCAGCTATTAAGAACAAAGTTACGAGGTATCATTCACTTCTCAAGACTAAACCTTGCAACAATTCACACACCATGGGATGATTGACACCCTACAGGAAATAGTTCCACAAATAATCTAATATGTAAAGTGATTTAGAGACAATTTACTGGTGAGATTAAAATGCCTTTCTTTCCGTATACACACTTCAACCTGGATAGATTTCAGAAACATAAAGTTGAATGAAAAAAATTAAGTTGTAAAATAAAACATATAAATATGGAAGTCTTTTTATGGATATATACATATATGTAAAAACACGATTATTTTTACCAATAGGGAAGGAGTGAGGTAATTGAAAACAGCAAAAGACTTCAACCATATCAGGAATGATTTTTTTTTAATGTGAAAAAAAATCTGAAGCATACTTGGCAAAATGTTAATATTTGTTAAATTTGGGAGTTTGTTATGTGTATTTGTTTAAAATATTTCATTAAAATGACTGTATGGATTTTTTCTTCAACAAGAATTAAAAATAATGTATGTAGATGCTCCCTACTCAAGGAAGTAGAGCTTAACCCCTTCCGGGGGTGAGCTAGATTTAGTGATTTGGTTGCAGAAGATCAGAGAAGAGAAAGGGGGAAAATAGTACATTTACAGTGGAGAAACCTGGCAGATGCCACCTTGACCAAGTGATGATGCTTAACATCATCGTATGTGGGTATCATGTACCCCTTAATATGATGTGCTTGGCAAGAAGGACACTTTACCTCTGTGCTATTCTTCATAAAATCCAGTAACCCCAGTTAATTATGTGAAAACACACACACACATCCAGACATGGGAGCATTCTAAGTACCTGGGCACTACTCCTTAAAACTGACAAAGTCATTGAAAATGAGGAAAGAATGAGAAACTTTCACAGACCAGAGAACTGGGAAGACCTGACAACTAAATGCAACATGATGTCCTGGATTGAAATCTACAACGGAAAGAGGATATTAATGGAAAAGCTGGTGGCATCCAAATAAAGTCTGGAGTTAATAGTAATGTACTAATGTCGGTTTCTCAGTTGTGACAAAGGTACCTTGGTTATATAAGATGTTAACAATAGGGGAAGCTAGATGACAGGTATATAAAAACTCTCTGTACTATTTTTGCAAAGTTTCTGTAAATCTAACGTGATTCCATTTAAAAGCTTTTTTTAAAAATGACTGTATGTCACCAAGAACCCTCCATCTCAAAATGAAACCAATGGGAAATCGTCTGTGTGCCTGAGGATTGAGCACATTATCCAAGTACAGTGGTGCCTTGTTTCTCAGCCTTCAGAGAGGAGGAAGTGTACCATGGAGGTTAATTTTTCAGAAAATTGAAACTAACCCTTCAATCACAAAAAGGTGTTGCTATTTTCAGCTATTTTTTTTGATGGCAAGCTTTCAAAAGTGGATGAAAAAATTCACTCCTCTCTGAACAGAGGACATAGGAGTAATTGAATCCTTTCTGGGTGAGTCAGGGCCACCGGTGTGAATATCTGCTAACACATTACCTCAATAAATGGCATGGTCCTGCCTTTCATTTTCTTTTCCATGGCATGAAGTTAGAAATACACGAGCCATCATCTCACAGCTAAGAAATGGCAAAGAGAAGGTCACAAAAAATTGATGTGAATTAAGAATAAGAGAGGCGTTTATACAACCCCAGGTGAGCCAGCCCTGGGTAGAGCGTGTCTTCTACCTTCTTAAACAGGCAGTTTAGCTAAGGGGAGCAGCTGGCAGTTGATTTTCCCATTTTTCTGTGCCATTTCTTGGTTAGCAATGCAACCTCTACATGCAAAGCACATCCTCTGGGCAACAATTGAAGACACCAATAACCCCTACTTATCTCATTTCAGGCATGAGAGGCCAGTGAAGGTTAACTCATTGATATTTTCATGAAGGAATTTAAATTGTGACATTTTCCAGTTCTACTTAGAGAATATTTTCTTTGTTAGATATATCATAGGGCAATAATTTGGCTCATACTACATGAAGAAGTGTCTAATGAAGCCAAAGAAATAGTATAATGTGAGCCTTGGCGATAGGCGGCCAGAGAAGTAAAGGGAGTTTAGGAGGAAGGGGGATTACAAATCAGTCCCAAGCAGTGATGCTTCCCACAAAGGCTTTTCCATTCCCCTGTTCTGGAGCTACATGGCACCCCATGCTTCCTCCTTGGAGAGACCAGGCCTCTCTGGAGCGCAACAATTGCTCAGCCTCACAGCCCAGCCAAGAGATGGGCCCCTCTTCTGGAAAATGAACTTCACCCTAAACTCTGCCCGAGCTTGTTAGTTAAACCACCAGCCTTCACTGAATCTGACACAGAGATGAGACTTGGAGTATCTTCCTAAAGTATCTTCCCCTAGTTATTACCTCTGCAACTCAAATATAAGCCCACCAAGTACTGTAGTCTTATTTCCTGCCCCTTTTTATCATCAAAATCACCTTGTTCAATATCAGTCGCAACAAATATTTCTGGATTAGCAGATTGTGTACTCAGTAATCTCTCCAGGTAACCCAGCCCTAAGGCAGTAGGTGGTGTCAAATTATTAGTGCAGACAAGAGATATTAGGGGATTTTCAAGAAGCTTCCTGTAGAACATCCACTTTGTCACCTGTTTGCTGGAGTCAGCATCATGGATATGACTTAATTAGACAAGGCTGGAGGTTTTGACCTGAAATTAATCATCAACTAACTAATTCTGAAGAAAAGTCTGAAGGGAAGAAAGATATTTTAATGTCCATACTTTTTCTCTATTCCTCTAGAAAAGTATTCAAATATCTAGTCTTCATTTTGGGCAGGATTTCTCAACTTCTGTGCTATTAACATTGAAGGCCAGACAATTCTCTGTTGCGAATGGCTGTCCTGTGCATTATAGGAAGTTTGGCAGCTACAGTTGCTAGAGTTAGCAAATTAAAATACAGAATTCCTGGTTAAATTTGAATTTCAGATAAACACTAATAAATTTTTATAGTATAGGTATGTCCTGTACAGTATTAGCAGTATCCCTGGCCTCTGTCTACTAAATGGTGATAGCATGCTCCCCCACCCCCAGCTGTGACAACCATAAAGTCACCACACATTGACAAATGTTCTCACAGGGAGCAAAACTGCTCCTGTTGAAAACCACTGATTCAGGGTTACACATCAGAAAGCTACAAACATGAACATCTTTATCTTAGCTTCCAGAATAAATAGCTTTCTCTGATGAAGTATCCATGAGAGAGTTCGCCAGACGAAGAACTCTTCTACAAATCTTACTTAAGCCATTTTGAAAACGTGTTTTATTCTGTTTTTAATGTCTCCTGGGATAAATTCCCTTTAGGCGTTTGTGCCAGGTAAATTATTGGCTCTGTTTCAGAATTAGCTGGCTCATTTCAATCAGTTAATGTAAATTATGAAGGCTGTCATATTTTTATTTTTTCCTTAACTGCTAGAAAGCTTAGAGATAAATTTAGTGCTCAGTTGCAAAACCATCTAAGCTCATGGGACTAGCAGTATTTTTTAAAACAAACATATACAGTGCCTTTTATATGTTGCATATATTTTAAATTATTTACAAGTATTAAATGTTTAAGTTCATTCTATTACTGCAACAACCCTATGGTTAAGTCCTATTATTATCCTCTTTTTTTTGTGCCTGCAAAAAAGCAACTTTATTAATGTCCTGCAGCAGCACGCATTAGTAATTATAACCATGCATTAAAATTCTCATTTCATGTCATCAAGAGAGTAATCAGTTCTTTTCATGATACATTATGTTTTACTGAGTCTGTCCCTTCAAAGACCTTTCTGGGAACATTCCTTCTCCAGAGACTGCTTCCTAAGATGCCCAGGTTGCTTACCACAGGTCATCTTTGGTCATTTAAAAGCTGTCAAGCCATCTGGACTACACCCTCTTAACTGAGGTTGAGCCAAATTCCCTTCTCTCAAATCCTAACGCCACCACTACTAACAGAACAGCTTGGTCAGAGCATTACTAACAACTTAATGTGGGATTCTCTTTGGTTATGGAATTTTACTTTTATTTAAGCATATAAAAATACAGCTAGAAGTAGGCTCCTGCATTCTAAAAGCATTTTTAATCAACTTAAACACAAGTATGTCCTTGGAAAATTCACCACCTGGAATGGTTCACAGTCGGCCCGTTTCCCCGTGGAATCTACATCAGTGTTGTATTTAGCAAATTCATTTGAGTGATGAACAGTGACTGATCTTCAGGAGCCCCGAGGGGTGGGGGCAGCTGGCCTGGGCAGACTTAGATGCTGTCCATGGCTTTGAACTCGCTGAGGGCCTGCACCGGGTTCAAGTGCTTCTTCTGAGATGCCGGTTTAATCTCGCTCTGTGACTCATCCTGTTTCTCTCTCTTCAACAAGGGCTTTTTCTCTGGTGCCTTTATCTTCCATGACACAGCAGGAAGGTTGAGAGAAGCCACACCCTGAGACCTTTGGTATTTGGTAGAGGCGATGTAGGATGCCTTCATTGTCTGCACCACAGCATTCATAAGTCCTTGGTTGCCCAGATCAGGGACGTGGCGCTGTCCATTCCAGGGACAATGAACTCCCTGCCGAGATTCTGCATCTCGGCCTGGACCTTGCTGCAGATGTTGAGCAGGTGGCAGTAGAGGGCGATGCAGTGCAGGTAGGCCAGCAGGCCAAGTCAGGGCAGGCTGAGTCGAGCAGGCCGGCCTTGCTTGCAGGCCTAGTCGGGGCAGTGGTCTGTGATGGTGCAGCCAAGCTTGTCCATCCCGGATCCTGCCTCCGCAATTTTCTTTGCAGCACTGATTACATCTAATGTATTTTTGAGTGGTCCTTTACCTCAGGTAAAGTCAGTCACCTCCATCATAATCATGCACATCTGCTTGGCCAGCACAATGATGTCATTGGCACTGTTGTCCCATTTGGACACTTCAGCGTCCAGCTTGCTCTTTTCTTCCTGGAAGCTGGCCACCTGTTCTGCAATCTTCGCTTTTTGCTCCTAGGGAAGCTGAGCCATGATCGCCTGGACACTCTGGCCAGCTATCAGCTGATTGTCTTTTGTCTGGATGCTCATCCTACTTCTGACATTGAAATCTTCCATCTCAAAGTAAGAGTCATCCAAGTCCTCAGGGGTCCTTATCATCAGCACTGCTTTCCTGATGTCCCGGATGCCACCATATACTAGGCGGGAGGCATTGATAAACTCATTCTCATCCATGGGCTGGGCAGGGTCTGAGCTGAGGGCTTCCACAGCTGCTTCTGCTTGCTCAGTAAAACGTGGCATGACTGTGTTGGAAAGCAGCTTAGTGGCTTCCAGAACCTTCTCTGTGTAGACTCCTGGCTCATAGTTGTCCATCTCTGAGGTGACTATGTGAATGGCCCAGGCTGCCCAACATTGAATTGCACCAGCTGTGCAGTCCAGGCCATCCACATCTTTCTCTTGGAGAGCAATGATGCATTTGTTCCATTTTCCAAAATGTGATTCTCTGAGACAGCCAAGAAGTCATCAATGGAAGTAATGTCATCAACAGCATCTGTGAGAACACGGACTTGTTTTTCCCATTGTTCTTTTAAAAAGATCCATGTTCTCTTGGGCCAGTCTACTCTGTGGTTTTGCTAAAGCCAATGCAGCATTGACAACCTGAGGACAGAGGGCTTCTAACTGGCTTGCAGACATTCGAACAAGTTTTACACCTTCTTCATTATTTGAGATGTAACAGGCCAAGTTGGCAACCTCAATCAATTTGTTGCTATGTTCACAGAAAACTCTGGCATACTCCTTGTTTCTCATTTCCATTCTTTGCAGCTTAAGTCAATACCAAAAGTGGAACATTGGTTTCCAGGAAAGAATCTGAAACATGGTCCATGACAGCTTTGTGGAGCTGTCTACGCAAGTCCCTGGTCTTCTTGGTCATTTTATCTATAGCAGAATTGACGGAATCACTTCTTTCTTTACATCCAGCATTGCCCATGTACTCCAAAAGCAGGTCCTGCAGGACCTGGAGGACAGTGTTACACTCTGCCACAATTCGCTCATGATGGTCATCATGCGTGCAGGACGAGTCGCCCATCAAGGCAGCTCCGCTAATGATGCCTTCCAGGTGCTCCTCCGGGGAAGGACTAAAGCACTCCTTGCTGAAGCTCAAAGGGTCCACAATGATTTGTTTATCAGTTATTGAGTACATATGCTAGTTCTACTCCTCCTCTACCCTGGTGATGGGGGGCATCGTCTGAGGCAGTGGCCTGGGCTACATTGGAAATGCCTGTGATGGCCTACTGCAGCTGCTTGTATATCGAGTCCCTGTTGGCCTTATAGGCTGCAACATTAGGATGCTGTAGGCATGCCTGGGATGCAGTATAGAAGATCAGAACATTCTTCTGCAGGATTCCTCTAGCTGCAGCCATCTGATCACGATGGCCAACATCTTTCAGTTCCTGTTGTCTTTTGACTGCCATAATGTTCAGCTAATTCACTTCGGATTTTAGGGCTTTATACTATATTCCTAAGTCTTGTTCCTTGCCAGCATTCCTCAATTTCAAGATATCATCTTCCACAACTTTCAGCTGAATAAGTAATGTGTAGGCATTTGCCATGTCAGCCAAAATCAGCAAGCAGGTAACAGCAGAGAGCAAAGTTCAAGCTGCCTGAACCATGTTGCCTTGCTCCACAGAAGAACAGGGATCATCTGCGAACTCTCCCGCAGCAGTCTTCATCAAATCACCTTGATTTCGAACGTATTCTACAGCAGCCAAAAGCTATTCATAGAGAAAACTGGCTCTCTTTCACAATTTTATCCTCCTTCTCCAAGAAATTCTCAGCTGCTTGTTCAACAGATGCAGCCAAAACATGGACCTTCTTAGAATGACCTCTCTTCTTATTAGAGGGCCCCTTACTATTGGTGTTTACCAGGGTTGTAACCTGTGTAACAAGTCTCTCAGCTGCCAGAGTCCTGATCTCTAGACTTTTGGGGTCCCACTTCAAGTTTAAGTGGCCTGCGTGGACAGCAGTCATTTCTGTGGTGAGTAGGGTGAGCACTGGATTCCGGAGGCCCGAAGCCAACGCCCGCTGCTTTGTCCTTCTCCCTTTTAAAGATAAGGAAACTGAGGTACTTTGTTGTTGTTGCTATTGCTATGAATTATTTCCTTTTTCACCATCATCCTTATTGTATATGTAAGCCTCATCAGATACCATTTGGAAGTTGATTGGGTACAAGTTAACATATCACATACCAATTTCAGGTCCTCTCAACCTCACCTGTCTCTTGTTCCAGCTGCCACCTTGGCACCCCACTCCATTTATTTCTGCCAGGCACCTCCTTCCAGAGCCCAGCTCCATACCCATGCCATGAACCTCGATCTTCCCATCCTAGGATTCCCTGTTAACTTCCAAGGAATCCAGAGGCCCTCCCTCAGGCCCCAGAATTGCACAACTCATAATTACAGAGGAATTAATACCACACGGTCAAAATGCTCCCAAATGGGAGATGAAAACTGATAGATTTTTTTTTTTTAATTCCAGACTTGGGATGCAGCTTTTAAAAGTCCTGGTCTTGTAAGATAGAGCAATCAGAAGTATTTAGTGGTGACCAGCTCAGTTATGCCTGCTTGAATTTCTCTCTCTTCTTCCCTGCCTCACTCCCCTCGCTTCTGCTTCATGAGATCACACTCCCTATCACAGTAGTAGCAACATAGCATTTTCAGGCTCTGCTTTCTAAGGAATCTAGATTAAGTAATTATAAGTAAAATTCCACCAAATGGAAGTTTAGTCATTTTCATTAACTTCAGAATCATTAATATTTATTGTGGTCTAATCAGAATACAATTCTGGAATATTATCCCTAGAAGTGCTATGGGATCTTTGGGGTGTCAATTTACTGGCCAGAAACCTCTGTGGCTGGTGGCACCTTTGCCTGAGTTCTTGTCCTGCATCCAGGAAGAATGAGGTATGCAGACAAGTGGAGGGTAAACAAGACGAAGAGGAGCTTTGTTGAGTGTTAGAACAGCTCAGAGGAGACCCGCAGTGGGTTCTGTAGCTCTCCTCTCTAGGCAGGTCACCCTGTCCAGTGTTCAGCTCTCAGCAAATAGAAGGCCCTGGAGAGGGTAGCTCCTCTCTGCTACTGGTTGTGCTGACGTTTGCTGCTTTCTGCAGAGAGGAGGCCCTGGAAAGGGTAGCTCCTATCTGCAGCTGATCGTCCTGACATCTGCCCAGCTCCTAGCAGAGAGGAGGTCCCGGAGTGAGTTGCTCCTCTGGTCCCAACGTCTCTGCAGGTCTCTGAAGCTCTCAGCAGAGAGGGTAGCTCCTCTCTGCAGCTGGTAATTCCAACATTTGCTCAGCTCTGGCTGTTCCTGGAGCTTTTATGGGCCTCAGAGAGGAGAAAGTGCATGCTGATTGGTCCATGGGTGACCATAGCAAGCCCAGAAAAGACACCAGTTTCCATTCCGGTCAAGGGGACTGGCAGCCCCACCCCCAGCCTTCAGGAACTGCCCCCTTCCATCTAGGAATCTGTCTACCTCCTGCTTCTGTTCATGGTACCCAGGCTCTGCCCCAACTTGGCTTCAAGATTGGAGAGGGCATTGACAGCAAGGAGAAGCCAGGCAGCAGGAGGAGGCACTTCTGAGCCTGCAAGGGCAGCAGGGGTCTTTCCTGGGCCTCCAAGAGTGCAGGGATGCCTGAGTCTGCAGTCATGGTTTGGGTGGCTGCAACTGCACCCTGGGTGCCTATTCCATGGAGTGGGAGGCCGGGGTCTGCAGCTGTGGTTTGGGAGGCTGCAGCTGCAACTGGAAGGGCAGGGCTCCTGCCTGCTCCTGGCCCCCCAAGAGCACAGGGAGGCTCAGATCTGCAGCCACAACTTGGGAGGCTGTGGCCCAACCCAGGAGCATGGGGTTCCTGCCTGATCCGTGGAGCATGCAGCCTTGGCCATGCCTCCCCACTGCAGCCAGTGTGATGGCAGTGGCGGGTCATCTGGAGTGGCCACTGTCATCACTTCCCACTTCTGAAGAGGTACATCTAACTGCCATTAGGATAGGGATGATGACTGCTCTTAACTGCTTCATGCTAACAGAGAGCATTGTTTTGGGAAAATGAAGTCAGGTCTCAGGACTCTGGCATGTTGAGGTTGATCCCATCTTCTTTATAGCTGATGACACCAAGACCCAGAGAGGAAAGGGGTTTGCTCAAGATTGCATGCTTTATGGGTGGTGTCTGAATATAGTACAAATATTTATTTAGTGCCTACAATGCCAGATTCCCATATACATTATTGCATTTTGTGCTTGCAAATTGGATAATTAATATTACCACCCCCATTCGAGGCATAAGAAACAGAGGGTCAGAAAAAAGGAAGTGAAATGTTGCATGTCACAATATTAGCAAATAGAAAAATCAGGCCTCCAATTCTACATGTCTAGTTCTTTCCCCAGTTGTCTCCCATGGTCAGGAGGTGGGCCCTGGCTTTTTGAGGAGCCCAGTGGAAAAACAACATGAGCTTTGGAGGAAGATAGCCTTGAATTCAAGTCCTAGCTTCACCACTTAATAGCTTTGTGATCTTAAGTAACTTAGTTTATCTGAGCCTCAACTTTTTAATTCTAAAAATGGGAAAACTAGTATCTACTCATAGTTTGTGAAGATGAAAGGAGATAATGTATGTAAATCTCCCACTAAAGTGTCCATATGTTGTAGTAGTTAGGTAGATGTGAACATGGCAGGAGAGCCCCCCACCACCCCCAAGCCCTGACCACCAGGAATGTCAGGTGACCATCAGGTGATGGGTATGGTCAGGGGGTCATTAAACTGTATCACTAAAATAATAATTGGTTGCAGCTGGTGCCAGGGAACGGCAGTCTCCCAATAGACAGAAAAAATCTGAAACTGGTGATCAGCAGTTTCCCGATAAGATCTCAGGAGTTGGGTAAGTGGGCTCAAGCATGTGCACTAAGAAGCAAAATGGTGGAGTTCAACTGGTATGACCTTCTTCTAGAAACGCTTGACTGGTAAGGGAAAAATGCCTCAAATGAACATGTGTACAACTTCAGTAAACACACTATGCATGCAGCCCCTCCCAAGTGCTGGCAGGCCACTGTGCATGTGGACAGCCCATACCAAGGGAAGAATCAGGGGAAAAGTAATACAGGCTCTGGAAGCATGCCAACGTATAAAGCCCCAAGTCAAAGGTCAAACAGTGCACTTTAATCTCTCAAGTCACCCCCTTGGCCCTCTTCCAAGCGTACTTTACTTCCTTTTGTTTCTGCTGTACAACTTTTTAATAAACTTTCACTCCTGAGTTAAAACTTGCCTCAGTCTCCCCTGCCTTACGCCCCTTGGTCAAATTCTTTCTTCTGAGAAGGCAGGAATTGAGGTTGCTGCAGACCCATATGAATTTCCTGCTCCTAATGTGTACACAGTAAGGGCCTAATAAATGTTAGCCAGTATCAGTTCTCTGGAATCAAAGATGCCTTTCAAAAAATGATATTAGCTTCTATTTTATGGGTACTTATTAAGTGCCAGGCATGGTACTAAGCACTGTCTGCAGAAGATGGAATCTCCTCTAACTATCCTAACCTCACTGTGGGAGGGAAGATGAAAGGGAATGTCTACTATCTCCCAATCTCTTGTTGCCTCTAACAACAGTTCATAAACTGTAGCCATCTGTGTGCTCTCTTCTTGAACTTTGCCGTATCTGTGTAGCAGTTTTAAAAGTTTAAATTTACAGTTTAGTTTTGTCCAAAGCAATAATGTTGTGAAATTATAGATTTGATGTGCTGGTTATATATTTTTTGTTGTTCAGATTAAAATGTTTAACCATTGAAATAAAAATGTGTTATTACTTAAAATACTCCAGAAAAAATATAAGATAGATAAAATAAGATTGGCAAAATGTTGATCTTTTTAAAAACTGGATGATGGGTACATGGGCTTATAAATTCTCTAATTTTATGTATCTTTTGAAATTTTCCATAATAAACAATGTTTAAAAACTAGAATAAAACACATCAAAACTGGGGCCAAGGCTTGGGAATATTCTCTCACAGAGACCTAAAATCTACTCAAGTTCCACAGAGGAGCAATTGTCATACTTTGGAAAATACTGGCCCATAATACCTAGTAGAAGGTCACCAGCATGGGACAGGCAATTAGACTGCATTCTTCCTCATGGGCTGTGTCTCTCTGCTTAGAAAAACTAGTCACACAGAAAAATTCCAAGTTAAAGTTTGTTGACTCGATGAATGAATGGTTTTCAAACTTGTTATATTTCTTGTGGCTTTTAGCTCTGGCTGCTTGGATGCTCTAAACTGCTAACTTTCCCTTAAGGGGTGGGCAATAAATTAACATAGAAAATTTCATGACAAGATGAGTAATACCTTAGAAAACAGCCTAATCTGAGGAGCTCCTGCAGCTTTTCTTTTATTGCTATGCACTTGGTTTCCATTACCATGAAGAACATATCTAGAAAGTTTTGATAAATTTCCACAGTCATGTTTGGTTGCCCTTGGATGTTTCTGCAAAATGAGGTCAAATGTATTAAATGATATTAGTTGGCTAGTAGTTTTTAAACGTATTTTGTCAAAAAAATCTCTTACCAGATGTTCTTAAGAACAAGCTGCAGAGCCATTTGTCTCAAATGGCTTATGTGATGTAGGTCTGGAAAAGGAGAATGGAGCAAGGTGGCCTCAGGAGCCAGAAATGGCCAATGTGCTTTAAGAATCTGACATGTACCAGTAGGCCAGCATCATCTGTGACTGCACTAAGATTTTCCAAAGCACATCTTCTCCCACTCACATCTGGAGCCAAGCAAACACTCCCAACTCCTCACCCATATTCTATCTGGAATTTACTGGGATCAGAGTCTGGTATCAAATTAGGTATCTCAATTAAAGGTTGAGCATACTAGAAGTCTAAATCTATTGCAAGAGGATAGAAAGGTCTTAACAGGATTACTTTTTGTGTATATAATTAGTTATGCTAAAAGATTGTAATAGTATGCTTCTTTATTATGCAAAGCAATTAGTATTATGCAAAGTAGTAGTTCAAATTATAAC
This sequence comes from Pan paniscus, assembly GCF_029289425.2. Taxonomy (NCBI): domain Eukaryota; kingdom Metazoa; phylum Chordata; class Mammalia; order Primates; family Hominidae; genus Pan; species Pan paniscus. The sequence goes on from NC_073253.2 coordinate 110,646,338, forward strand.
ATAATTTTGTTCCTTTGCTGGAGAATATAGGCCAAATTTCTATACCTTTTAAATCTCCTTATGCATTCAATGTAACTGTTTTGAATATAACAATAACAGAAATTATATGACTAAATTAAGGATCACAAATAGCAGAAACAATAAAAAATCTGGAAAGTTAGAGCATAAATTCTACTCTGCCCCTACAAATACAAACACAGAAATTGGGTTTCTACTTCCCAAACCTTTATTCTGGAAATAGATTTCTCTCCTGCTTATAGAATGAAAGCAAACCATCACCTTATCTTTATGACTCTTAATGGATAGAGAATGAAGTGGATGCATGGTTGGTGGCTCAGCAGCCTCTAAATAGCATCAGCACCATATGATGCATAGCCTGATCTGTATTAAGCCAGTGCAACTGGACCACCCAAGACAGAACAGAGGATCTATTTCATGGCTTGTGGAGTAAACTAAACTTCCAGCATTTTTTCTCAAGAAAGTGATCAGCAGGAAATTGTCAGCTTAAAAATTCGGCATAGAAATAAAATGTAAATGGTCCATAAACAAATGAAAAGATGTTCATTTTCACTCATAATTGAAGAAATTAAAATAGTACTTTCTCACTTTTCTGCTGGTCTTTTGACAAGTTTTCTTTTCTTTTAGATTCAGGAGTACCTGTTTTATTGTTTTATTTTAGATTCAGGGATACCTGTGCAGGTTTGTCATATAGGTAAATTGTCTGTCATGGGGGTCTGATGTATAGGTTATTTCATCACGTAGGTAATAACCATGGTACCTGATAGGTAGTTTTTCTATCTTTTCCCTCTTCCCACTCTCCACCCTTAAGTACACATGGGTCCATGTGTACTCAATGTTTATCTCCCACTGATATGTGAGAAAATGTGGTATTTGGTTTTCTGTGCCTGCATTAGTTCGTTTAGGATAATGGCCTCCAGCTGCATCCATATTTCTGCAAGAGATGTGATCTTGTTCTTCTTAATGGCAGTGTAGTATTCCATAGTGTATATATACTACATTTTCTTTATCCAGTCTACTGTTGATGGGCATTTAGGTTGATTCCCTTTCTTTGCTATTGTTAATACTGCTGCAATAAACTCATGCATGCATGTGTCTTTATGATAGAATGATTTCTTTTCCTTTGGGTATATATCCAGTAATGGGATTGCTAGGTCAAATAGTAATTCTGTTTTAAGTTATTTGAGAAATCATCACACTATACATTCCACAATGGCTGAACTAATTTACATGTGTATAAGCATTGCCTTCATCTACAACCATGCCAGCATCTGTTATTTTTTGACTTAGTAATAGCCATTCTGACTGGAGTGAGATGGTATCTCATTGTGGTTTTGATCTGCATTTCTCAATGATTAGTGATGCTGAGCATTTTTTCATATGCTTGTGGGCTCGGTGTATGGCTTCTTTTAAAAAGTGTCTGCTTATGGCCTTTGCCTACTTTTTAATGGGGCTGTTTATTAATTTAAGTTTCTTATAGATTCTGGGTATTAGACCTTTATCAAATGCATAGTTTGCAAATATTTTATCCCATTTTGTAGGTTATCTGTATAGTCTGTTGATAGTTTCTTTTTTTATTTTTTATTACTAAAGTTGTGGGGTACATGTGCAAAACGTGCAGGTTTGTTAACATAGATATACATGTGCCATGTTGGTTTGCCGCGCCCATCAACTCGTCATTTACATTAGGTATTTCTCCTAATGCTATCCCTCCCCCAATCCCCCACCCCTTGACAGGCCCTGGTGTGTGATGTTCCCCTCCCTGTGTCCATGTGTTCTCATTGTTCAACTCCCACTTATGAGTGAGAACATGCAGTGTGTTACTTTGCTCTTCCTGTAACTCTTCTTGTGTTACCTTGCTGAGAATGATGGTTTCCAGTTTCATCCATGTCCCTGCAAAGGACATGAACTCATCCTTTTTTATGGCTGCATAGTATTCCATGGTGTATATGTGCCACATTTTCTTTATCCAGTCTATCATTGATGGGCATTTGGGCTGGTTCCAAGACTTTGCTATTGTAAACAGTGCTGCAATAAATATATGTGTGCATGTGTCTTTATATTAGAATGATTTATAATCCTTTGGGTATATACCCAGTAATGGGATTGCTGCGTCAAATGGTATTTCTAGTTCTAGATCCTTGAGGAGTTGCCACACTGTCTTCCAAAATGGTTGAACTAGTTTAGAGTCCCACCAACAGTGTAAAAGCATTCCTATTTCTCCACATCCTCTCCAGCATCTGTTGTTTCCTGACTTTTTAATGATCGCCAACCTAACTGGTGTGAGATGGTATCTCGCTGTGGTTTTGATTTGCATTTCTCTAATGACCAGTGATGATGAGCATTTTTTCATAAGTTTGTTGGCTGCATAAATCTCTTCTTTTGAGAAGTATCTGTTCATATCCTTCGCCCAATTTTTGATAGGGCTGTTTGTTTTTTCTTGTAAATTTGTTTAAGTTCTTTGTAGATTCTGGATATTAGACCTTTGCCAGATGAATAGATTGCAAAAATTTTCTCCCATTTTGTAGGTTGCCTGTTCACTCTAATGGTAGTTTCTTTTGCTGTGCAGAAGCTCTTTAGTTTCATTAGATCCCGTTTTCTATTTTGGCTTTTGTTGCCATTTCTTTTGGTGTTTTAGTCATGAAGTCTTTGCTCATGCCTATGTCCTGAATGGTATTGCCTAGGTTTTCTTCTAGGGTTTTTATGGTTTTAGGTCTTACATTTAAGTCTTTAATCCATCTTGAGTTAATTTTTGTATAAGGTGTAAGGAAGGGATCCAGTTTCCACTTTCTGCATATGGCTAGCCAGTTTTCCCAACATCATTTATTAAATAGGGAATCCTTTCCCCATTGCTTGTGTCAGGTTTGTCAAAGATCAGATGGTTGTAGATGTGTGGTGTTATTTCTGATGCCTCTGTTCTGTTCTATTGGTCTATATATCTGTTTTGGTACTAGTACCATGCTGTTTTGGTTACTGTAGCCTTGTAGTATGCTTTGAAGTCAGGTAGCATGATCCCTCCAGCTTTGTTCTTTTTGCTTAGGAGTGTCTTGGCTATGCAGGCTCTTTTTTGGTTCCATATGAAATTTAAAATAGTTTTTTCCAATTCTGTGTGGAAAGTGGTAGCTTGATGGGGATAGCATTGAATCTATAGATCACTTTGGGCAGTCTGGCCATTTTCACGATGTTGATTCTTCCTATCCATGAGCATGGAATGTTCTTCCATTTGTTTGTGTCCTCTTTTATTTCTTTGAGCAGTGCTTTGTAGTTCTCCTTGAAGAGGTCCTTCACATCCCCTGTAAGTTATTTTATTCTCTAGTAGCAATTGTGACTGGGAGTTCACTCACGATTTGGCTCTGTCTGTTATTGGTGTGTAGGAATGCTTGTGATTTTTCACATTGATTTTGTATCCTAAGACTTTGCTGAATGTTGATAGCTTCTTTTGCTGCGCAGAAGCTCTTTAGTTTAATTAGGTCCCACTTGTCAATTTTTGTTTTTGTCACAATTGCTTTTGATGTTTTTGTCATGAAACCTTTGCCATAGCCTATGTCCAGAATATTATTTCCTTGATTATCTTCCAGGATTTTTATAGTTTTACATTTTACTTTTTCTGATTTTGCTTGTTTCTTTCTTTCCACTAGCTCTGGGGTTGGTTTGCTCTTGTTTCTCTAGTTTTCCTAGGTGTAATGTTAGGTTATTAATTTGGGATATTGCTAACTTTTTGATTGGGTATTTATCTGGTGGTCTGCTGAAGTAGCTTCCTAACAGGTCCACTTGTTTCCATTTTTACAAACAGAGCAGTCTTTCAAAACCAAAAATCTGATCATGTCTTTACACTGCTCAAAACCATTCATCAGCTTTCCAGTTCACATTATAGATATATTTTAATATAAATTATACTATGCTGTATAAAATCTTCTGCAATTTTTTATTTACAATGTCTTAGAAATCTTTTCATGTCAATATCTAGCAATCTACCTCTCTCTTTTTAGCTGTTGCATAATATTACACATTATGGCTAAAGTTCATTTAGCTATTCTATTAGTGAACATTTAGACTGTTAAGAACTTTTTGCTTTTATAAATCAGGCTGCAACGAACATCCTATATATGCCTCCTTGTTGTCATGTGAAAGTGTTTGTTTAAAGAGGATATCAATAGGTAATAAAAATATTAATAGTTGCCACCAAATTGTCTACCAAAGTAACTGTCCCCACTATATCTCACCAGTGGAGTGTGAAAATACATATTCACTCACACCTTTGCCAGTATTTGCCTCTAGATGTTCTATGCTGTTCCACTGATATATTTTCTATTCCTGCAAACTCATACTATTAAGTTCTGGGAAATTCTTGTCTATTCTGTAACTATGTCTTTAAACATTGTGTTTCTACATTCTCTCCATTTTCCACTTGTGAAAGGTGAAACTTTTGAATCTATACTCTATGTCTCTTAATTTTCCTTTCATACTTACCATTTGTTCAGCTCTTTGTACTGCATCATGGGAGAATTCCTTGGCTTAGTCTTTTAACTCATGAATTTACTCTCCTGCAGTGTCCATTTTAAAATATCAACTTCTACTGCCAGTTGCGCCCTCTGGGACGTGTGTCCTCACAATACTGCAGCCAGAGCCCAGCCCCAGAGCCTGGGGAGCATGCAAGCCAGGCCAGGGTCCAGTCATTGGTGCATTCAGGCCTTGTGCAGGGTCCAAGGGGGCCTCTGGGAGCCTACTCACAATGTGATCATGGGGGCAAGGCTCCAGCAAGCACACCCTGCCATCGTGCATCATCAAACCCTTTGAACTGAACAACCTTTCCCACGAGGATCTGCCAAGAGGCAATATGTGGAGGGACACAGAGATTTGTCTGCTGGCCAAGACAGTCATTGACCAGGGGAAACTCATACCAGGTGATGTTATGATGTGATTGACTTCACACGAGCTGAAAAATCTCACCCAGTCTCACTGGCTGTTGCATGGTTTCACCAGGATACTTCCACAGGCTGAAGGCCTAGATTGAGTTTATCAGATACACCTGATGATGAACCTGAACATGCAATTTGAGGTCATCAAGCTACGCCTCACTGTTTGCTGGATTCATCCAGCCAATAGCCAAGTCAACAACCTCGAATTCAACCTTCCAAAACAGTCTGCATTATGATCTGACTTTAACAAGAGGTTGAAGGTTTACTAATCCCAAATGCAAGTGGTCCTGGAATAATGCCAGAAAAGAGGGGTGTTCAATCTTCAGAAGAGAAACCAACAAGATCTGGCCCAATGTACATGCTTTCCCACAAACAAAAGTTCCCCAAATAAACCAGAAAGCATTAGTTACTCCATAAGGAAAAATGCATATAATTAGCAAGATGAGCTGAACCTCCCCCTTCTTTTCATTTAGAAGGCCCTTGTTCTAAGACTCCAGCATGTAGAAATTCTTTGAAAATTACATCACTTTTATTTCTACTGATTTTATTTTAAATTCTAAGGATGTGCCAAATGAGTCAGATACTAAGATTTATCTTTTGAAATTATGTACTGTGTTTCATTCCATTATCTTTTATGGGGGTGCAATTCAAAAACATGAGAAATGCCTAAACTTTAAGTATTTTAGAGTAAAATTAAAAGAACAATTGGTAGTAACTTTTGCTCCATATGAGTAAGTGGTTGATGAGGTTGCCATGTTTTTCTGGAAAAGTAAAAAAATTATTCCAATTCAGGGGAAGTATCTCATCAGAGTCTTTTGCATAGCCTGATGCCAAAAAGATGTTTCTTGGATATGAGACATGGTTTTGTGAGACACTGTACCTATAAAATTCCAGAGAAAAATAATGGGATTTACAGGTCAGTTGCAGAATGCAAATATACTGTTGACTTTAAACAAATAAACCTATTATATAAGCTATATTTGTTTTATTATTGAACATACCTTCAGTTTTATTTTTTGACACAGGGTCTCACTCTCACCCAGGCTTGCATGCTGTGGCATGATCACAGCTCACTGCAGCCTTGACCTCTTGGGTTCAAGTGATCCTCCCAGGTCAGCCTCCCAAAGTGCTGGGATTACAAGCATGAGCTGCTGTGCCTGGCCACCTTCAGTTTTCATACTCAAAAATTTTTAATTTGCTATAAAAATATATCAAATAGCATTTGGGAAAAATTTGATTTGCTATGACTTGCTTTCTTCTGAAAATACACATGTACTGGGGGTTATAACGTATGTTAGAAATTGACATTATAAGTTCTTGGATGGGCACCAAAGTTGTATGGATTTTCTTCAATGGAAAATGTAACTGAAGTCTAAGTCTTACGTTTTCAGATGTTACTTAGGTTAAGAAATGTGTGTGCTTGCTGGTTCTCTTTTTGATCTAGGTGTGCAATATGCCTTGATGAATGACAATTAGAATGTTTTTTTAAAGCAGCATCAGTAAAATAATATTGTGACACTACATAAAATAAGCAAACTTTCTCATTAGGAAATAGAAATAGATGTATGCCTGGGGGAATATTTCTTTGAGCAAAATAGCAGTCATAATTAGTAAATAGGTGTAACAATAAAAAGGCTTTATATGACAGATTAAAAAGGACTAGGAAAGTAATTGGGCTTGCTGAAGAAATTTTTATAACAAAAAAGTTGATACCTGTAGTGTTCACTGATAACCTATCTTAAAGGGAAAATACTCTGATAGTGTGTGTAATCTGAGCAGCTATTTTAAAGCCATTATTTTAGATTCATTAGTGAGATTTGAGGATCCATGTTATCTACTACGGCCTGGTAAGAGGAGTAAGGCAATGTGAGAGGTGGAGAAGAAACCAAATATACCTTAAATGGAATATTTTCTCTTTGCTTAAATCAAATTATAAAAGTCCTTGTATAAACTGTTATTAACTGCCTTTGAAAATTTGGCCCATTTTACTCCAGACATTTAAAATACAAAGGCCAGCAAGAGTTTCTTATGTTTTTGAAAGAAAAACTTATTTTTCTTTCTTTTGGTTTTATTTTTCACTCATTGTTGATTTTCAAAATGAACCAAGTTTTAAAAAAAGGATTACAGAAAATATTTCATTCTTTCAAATACTTTCTATGTCTCATTTGAATATTAATATCATGTACATCCTAAAAATGGAAACTATTTTTTAAACATCTTAACCATTTTTTTAAAAAAACTTTGTGGGTACGTGGCAGGTGTATATATTTATGGAGTACCTGAAATGTTTTGATACAGAAATGCAATGGGTAATAATCACATCATGGAACACAGGGATTCCAGCCCCTCAAGCATTTATCTTTTATGTTACAAACAATCCAATTATATTCTTTTATTTATTTAAAAATGTACAATTAAATTATTATTGCCTCTAGTCACCCTGTTGTGCTATCAAGTACTAGGTCTTATTCATTTATTCTATTTTTTGTACCTATTAACCATCACTCCCCCTCTTCACCTCCTCACTACCTTTCCTAGCCTCTGATAACCATCCTTCTACTATTTCTCTCCCTGGGTCCAATTGTTTTTATTTTTAGATCCCACAAATAATTAAGAACATGTGATGTTTGTCTTTCTGTGCCTGGCTTATTTCACTTAATATAATGACCTCCAGTTCCATCTACGTTGTTGCAAATGACTTAATCTCATTCCTTTTTATGGCTGAATAGTACTCCACTGTGTATAAGTGCACATTTTCTTTATTCATTCATCTGTTTATGGAAACTTAGGTTGCTTCCAAATCTTGGCTATTGTGAACAGAGCTGCAACAAACATGGGAGTGCAGATATATCTCTGATATACTGATTTGCCTTCTTTTGGGTGTTTACCCAGCAGTGGGATTGCTGGATCGTATGGTAGCTCTATTTTTAGTTTTTTGAGGAACCTCCAAACTCTTCTCCATAGTGGTCGTACTAATGTACACTCCCATAAACAGTGTACGAGAGTTCCCTTTTCTTCACATCCTTACCAGAATTTATTATTGCCTGTATTTTGGATAAAAGCCATTTCAACTGGGGTGAGATGATATTTCATTGTAGTTTTGATTTGCATTCCTCTGATGATCAATGATGTTGAGTACCTTTCATGTGTCTATCATATGTGTGTCTTGTTTTGAGACATGTGTATTCAAATATTTTACTTATTTTTGTTTGAGCTCCTGATATATTCTGATTATTAATCCCTTAAAGATGGGTAGTTTGCAAATATTTTCTCCCATTCTGTGGGTTTTCTCTCCACTTTGTTATTTCTTTTGCTGTGCAGAAGATTTTTAACTTCATGTGATCCCATGTGTCCATTTTTGCTTTGGCTGCCTGTGCTTGTGAGGTATTACTCAAGAAACCTTTGCCCAGACTGATGTCCTGGAGAGTTTCCCCAATGTTTTCTTGTAGTAGTTTCATAGCTTGAAGTCTTAGATTTAAGTCTTTAATTCATTTTGATTTTTCTATATGGTGAGAGATAGAGGTCTAGTTTCATTCTTCTGCATGAGGATATCCAGTTTTCCCAGCCCCATTTTTTGAAGAGACTGTCTCTAAAAATGTGAACTATCAAACTTAAGAACTATTACTAGTCACTAGGTCATAGGTATACATTAGTCTTTAATAAAATTAAGTTTTGGAAAAAATATCAGTTCCATCTACCTATTCAGTTTTGTTTTGTTTTGTCTTTTTTGAGATGGAGTCTCGCTCTGTTGCCCAGGCTAGAGTGCAATGGTGGGATCTCGGCTCACTGCAACCTCCGTCTCCCGGGTTCAAGCAATTCTCCTGCCTCAGCCTCCTGAGTAGCTGGGATTACAGGCGCATGCCACCATGCCTGGCTAATTTTTGTACTTTTAGTAGACGGGGTTTCCCTATATGTTGGCCAAGCTGGTCTCAGACTCCTGACCTCAGGTGATCCACCCACCTCAGCCTCCCAAAGAGCTGGGATTACAGGTGTGAGCCACTGTGCTTGGCCTCAATTTTGTATTCTAAGTATTAATCTCAATGTCCTCTAGTTGATTTGTCTGTAGCTGCTCTAACTTGTGAGTCTTGACTGTCATCTTTTTTATTAAGATTCTCTGTTAGACTGCATTTTCTATAAGTGGGTGTTGTGTGCTTGGGAAAATTGTTGCTCTGGACTGTCCTGTGGCCTATTTTCAGGGAAAGTAGGGGACAAGCCACTGGGTGAGATTTCTCTTGGGTATTCTAGTCTAGTGCCCCCTGGCAATGACAGCCTCATGACATGGTCATGCCATGCCTCTTTAATTTGGGCCCCCTGGTCACAGCTCCAACCTGGAAGTGGACACTTTGTCACTGCTATTTGGCTCAGGGGTAGATGGAAGGGCACTGATGAAGAAAGATCTACCTGGCCTCTTCTGCAGCACTACCCCAAGAACCTACATGTTGATTGTCCTTGACACCCTCCTGCTTCTGGTGTCTGCCACTTTAGGGGATGGGGCAGTCTTGCTGCTCCCTGCACCTTTTTTTTAGCAATACTTCCCTGTGCATGTTTTAGATTGGCCTTTCTGTCTTTGATCAATCCAGTGTTCACCTCATCCTTTAGGATTTTATCCCAGTTTCTGGTTCACTGAAGGTTTCACTTTTTATTCAGGATCACTAGTCAAGTCCCTCGCTGTAGGAGTAAAGAAGCTCTAGGATATACTCAGTCCATCATCCTGACATGGAACTATGGAACCTTCAAAATACCAAGTCATCTAACCTCCTATAACTGTAGCTTTCAAATCTGGCTGCATATGAGAACCAAAGGGGGAGGTTTAAGACAGAATACTGATACTCCAGACATTTTGATTTAGTTGCTCATGGGTGGGGGCATGGACATTGCTGTGTTTCTTTGTTTTAAAGCTCCCCACCTGCTGCTAACCACTATCCTAAAATAACAGAGCTGACTACCTCCAAGAGAGTCAGGCTTCAAAATGGTCTTCAGCAGGGGCTGAGAACCACCTGGAAGCCTCACCAGCTGGAACTTTCATCACAAAAGTCCAGATGTGCCCTCATAATCACATTTCTCCTCCTACACATGAGTATTTAAGCAATAGATTGTTTATCATTATTTTATCAATAGTCATCGTCATGGATAGTTAACATTTTTCATTCTGTCTGTGTTACTTATCAAATGTCACACTAGTTAAAAGTTTTTGGAAGCTTGCTTCAATAAACAGCTTTTCCTGTATGGCCAGGTCTTGATGTGATTGGTCAAGTTCCCCGATATGGCTATTGTATTTAATTAAATTCAGCTAATAATATTCATTTTCAAGTGTGCAGGTTGTAAAACAACTTTCAATGAAATCACAATGTACTTGTTTTATATTTTCTAGTCTTCAGTAGCTCTTGTTTGGTTCTAAATAAAAATTGGAAAAATAACAATTAAATGGCTTTTGAAGATAAAGTGACCCCAAGCACAATGGATTTCTCTAAACATCAGCAAAGATTCTTATTGGTCACTTACATAAATTTATGTAAACTGAAATGGGAACGTGTTTACGTACAATTTTGGATGTTCTTATTATCCAGTTAGGCTCACAATCTAGGACTAGGCCTATGGTCTTGTGAGGTCTTTGCACAATTTGTTGTTGACCAGTACCAGTCCCCAACCCCCAGGCTGTGGACTAGTACTGGTCGATGACCTGTTAGGAGCCAGGCCGCACAGCAGAAGGTGAGTGAGCATTATTACCAGAGCTCTGTCTCCTGTTAGATCACTGGTGGCATTAGATTCTCATAGGAGTGTGAACCCTATTGCAAACTGTGCATGTGAGGGATCTAGGTTGTGCGCTCTTTATGGGAATCTAATGAATGCCTGATGTTCTGAGGTGGAACAGTTTCATCCTAAAACCATCCCCCCATCATCCATGGAAAAATTGCCTTCCATGAAACTGGTCCCTGGTGCCAAAAAAGGCTGGGAACTGCTGATCTAGACAACATTATAGTAGTGCCTTATTCAGCAATGGGCAGGGAAACACCAGGCATGAAAAATGAATATTGAGTTAGAATAGGGTGCAGGTGGAAAGCAGGTATTGGGAAGAAAGAAAAAAAATTGGGGCCATGTGTTAGAGGACTGAATATCATGAAGTGGTGGCACCTCTTCCTTTCAGCAAGCTGAAAAAATTCCATAATGTCAGGAGACTGGAAAGAATATTCAAGACTGGTGATGGTTGTGGTGGTGGTGAACTCCAAAGTGGCTAAGATTGTTTATAGGCAATCATCAAATGTATGTTTAATAAAGAGACTGTCAGGCCACACAGATGCTGAATTTGGCTTCAAACTGTAAGGCTTTGAGAATTTTTCAGATATCCCACTGTCTTAGTTTGTACTGCTATAACAGAGTACCATAGACTGAATAGCTCATAAACCACAGAAATTTATTTCTCACAGTCCTGGAGGCTGGAAGTCTGAGATCAAGGTGCAGCATGATCAGGTCCTAGAGAGGGCTCTCTTCTGGGTTGTAGACTTCCAGCTTCTTATATCCTCACATGACAGAAAGGGAGCTATCTAGCTCTCTGGCCTCTTCTTATAAGGGCACTAATTCCATTCATAAGGGCTCCACTGTCATGACCCAATCACCTCTAAAAGACCACACCTTCAAATACCATCACATCCAGGATTAGATTTCAACATATGAATTTAGTGGAGGGATGTAAACATTCAGTCCATTAACACAAAACCCACTGAGCCAATGTTGCATGGATGGTAAATACCCACCCAACTATGAGTAAGGGAAGAAGTCATAGAATGGAAGAAACAAAGAGGAAGCAAGGTTGGACGCTGACTGGAAAGACTCTCTGGGAGGGAAATGGGAAACTGGTTATTTGGCAGAATAAAGAATTTGAAGGTGGAATAAATTAGAAGAAAAACAAGAGAACTGATGGAATTGTAATAGAAGAAAAAGAAATAGGCTCACACTCAGAAAGAGCCCTAGTTCTGCCTAATCAATGTTTTTATTTCTCCTCATCAAAAATAATTTCTATTATATCTCCTGAGCACGGAAACATTGGTAAGAACTATTAACTTAGGTCAGTAAAGTGGGGTAGGTAAATTATTTGGAATCAAAGTCTTAGTGGACTTTTCATCTAATAAGAACAGAATACACTAATGGCCATTTCACGGGGCTACTGCAAGAAGAAACATTGTGTGTGATATATCTCCAAATGTGATCATTTCAAATATCATTTGAGAACCCATGAAAATCTTTAGTAAATTTAATAATCCTAGAATCTTCCTTTTCTTCTAGTCTCTATGAAATTGCTCTCAAAAGTTAACAAATTTCAGTAATATAGCAATCAGATGACATTTCTATATTTATATGGCGGTTGGGCTCAGAGATAGCCTTTACAAGTGATGACAAGATTCAGGCTTTAATAACTATAGTCTCACAGCAAAGTTTTCAACACAGTCATACAGTGACATTTCAGTCAATGACCAACTGCAAATATGATGGTAGTCCCATAAGATTTTAATGGAACAAAAATTTTCTATCACCTACTGATTTGTGTTATGTAATTCCCTACCATATTCAGTATAGTAGCTTGCTGTACAGGTTGGTAGCCTAGGAGCAATAGGCTATACTATATAGCCTGGATTGTTAAGCGACACATGATTGTACATTGTAATTTGTTAGGTCTTTTGTTATTTAAAATATCCTCACAAAATTCCAGTGGGCAATACTTGGAAGTAAAGCTCTCCTCAGCAAATGTAAAATAACAGACATTATAACAAACTATCTCTCAGACCACAGTGCAAACAAACTAGAACTCAGGATTAAGAATCTCACTCAAAACCACTCAACTACATGGAAACTGAACAACCTGCTCCTGAATGACTACTGGGTACATAACGAAATGAAGGCAGAAATAAAGATGTTCTTTGAAACCAACGAGAACAAAGACACAACATACCAGAATCTCTGGGACGCATTCAAAGCAGTGTGTAGAGGGAAATTTCTAGCACTAAATGCCCACAAGAGAAAGCAGGAAAGATCCAAAATTGACACCCTAACATCACAATTAAAAGAACTAGAAAAGCAAGAGCAAACACATTCAAAAGCTAGCAGAAGGCAAGAAATAACTAAAATCAGAGCAGAACTGAAGGAAATAGAGACACAAAAAACCCTTCAAAAAATTAATGAATCCAGGAGCTGGTTTTTTGAACGGATCAACAAAATTGATAGACCACTAGCAAGACTAATAAAGAAAAAAAGAGAGAAGAATCAAATAGACACAATGAAAAATGATAAAGGGGATATCACCACCGATCCCACAGAAATACAAACTACCATCAGAGAATACTACAAACACCTCTACGCAAATAAACTAGAAAATCTAGAAGAAATGGAAAATTCCTCGACACATACACTCTCCCAAGACTAAACCAGGAAGAAGTTGAATCTCTGAATAGACCAATAACAGGATCTGAAATTGTGGCAATAATCAATAGTTTACCAACCAAAAAGAGTCCAGGACCAGATGGATTCACAGCTGAATTCTATCAGAGGTACAAGGAGGAACTGGTACCATTCCTTCTGAAACTATTCCAATCAATAGAAAAAGAAGGAATCCTCCCTAACTCATTTTATGAGGCCAGCATCACTCTGATACCAAAGCCGGGCAGAGACACAACCAAAAAAGAGAATTTTAGACCAATATCCTTGATGAACATTGATGCAAAAATCCTCAATAAAATACTGGCAAAACGAATCCAGCAGCACATCAAAAAGCTTATCCACCATGATCAAGTGGGCTTCATCCCTGGGATGCAAGGCTGGTTCAATATACGCAAATCAATAAATGTAATCCAGCATATAAACAGAGCCAAAGACAAAAACCACATGATTATCTCAATATATGCAGAAAAAGCCTTTGACAAAATTCAACAACCCTTCATGCTAAAAACTCTCAATAAATTAGGCATTGATGGGACGTATTTCAAAATAATAAGAGCTATCTATGACAGACCCACAGCCAATATGATACTGAATGGGTAAAAACTGGAAGCATTCCCTTTGAAAACTGGCACAAGACAGGGATGCCTTCTCTCACCTCTCCTAATCAACATAGTGTTGGAAGTTCTGGCCAGGGCAATTAGGCAGGAGAAGGAAATAAATGGTATTCAATTAGGAAAAGAGGAAGTCAAATTGTCCCTGTTTGCAGATGACATGATTGTATATCTAGAAAACCCCATTGTCTCAGCCCAAAATCTCCTTAAGCTGATAAGCAACTTCAGCAAAGTCTCAGGATACAAAATCAATGTACAAAAATCACAAGCATTCTTATACACCAACAACAGACAAACAGAGAGCCAAATCATGAGTGAACTCCCATTCACAATTGCTTCAAAGAGAATAAAATACCTAGGAATCCAACTTACAAGGGATGTGAAGGACCTCTTCAAGGAGAACTACAAACCACTGCTCAAGGAAATAAAAGAGGATACAAACAAATGGAAGAACATTCCATGCTCATGGGTAGGAAGAATCAATATCGTGAAAATGGCCATACTGCCCAAGGTAATTTACAGATTCAATGCCATCCCCATAAAGCTACCAATGACTTTCTTCACAGAATTGGAAAAAACTACTTTAAACTTCATATGGAACCAAAACAGAGCCCGCATTGCCAAGTCAGTCCTAAGCCAAAAGAACAAAGCTGGAGGCATCACACTACCTGACTTCAAACTATACTACAAGGCTACAGTAACCAAAACAGCATGGTACTGGTACCAAAACAGAGATATAGATCAATGGAACAGAACAGAGCCCTCAGAAATAACGCCGCATAGCTACAACTATCTGATCTTTGACAAACCTGAGAAAAACAAGCAATGGGGAAAGGATTCCCTATTTAATAAATGGTGCTGGGAAAACTGGCTAGCCATATGTAGAAAGCTAAAACTGGATCCCTTCCTTACACCTTATACAAAAATCAATTCAAGATGGATTCAAGACTTAAACGTTAGACCTAAAACCATAAAAACCCTGGAAGAAAACCTAGGCATTACCATTCAGGACATAGGCATGGGCAAGGACTTCATGTCCAAAACACCAAAAGCAATGGCAACAAAAGCCAAAATTGACAAATGGGATCTAATTAAACTAAACAGCTTCTGCACAGCAAAAGAAACTACCATCAGAGTGAACAGGCAACCTACAAAATGGGAGAAAATTTTCGCAACCTACTCATCTGACAAAGGGCTCATATCTGGAATCTACAATGAACTCAAACAAATTTACAAGAAAAAAACAAACAACCCCATCAAAAAGTGGGTGAAGGACATGAACAGACACTTCTCAAAAGAAGACATTTATGCAGCCAAAAAACACATGAAAAAATGCTCATCATCACTGGCCATCAGAGAAATGCAAATCAAAACCACTATGAGATACCATCTCACAGCAGTTAGAATGGCAGTCATTAAAAAGTCAGGAAACAACAGGTGCTGGAGAGGATGTGGAGAAATAGGAACACTTTCACACTGTTGGTGGGACTGTAAACTAGTTCAACCATTGTGGAAGTCAGTGTGGCGATTCCTCAGGGATCTAGAACTAGAAATACCATTTGACCCAGCCATCCCATTACTGGGTATATACCCAAAGGACTATAAATCATGCTGCTATAAAGACACATGCACACATATGTTTATTGCAGCATTATTCACAATAGCAAAGACTTGGAACCAACCCAAATGTCCAACAATGATAGACTGGATTAAGAAATTGTGGCACATATACACCATGGAATACTATGCAGCCATAAAAAGTGATGAGTTCATGTCCTTTCTAGGGACATGGATGAAATTGGAAATCATCATTCTCAGTAAACTATCGCAAGAACAAAAAAACCAAACACCGCATATTCTCACTCATAGGTGGGAATTGAACAATGAGATCACATGGACACAGGAAGGGGAATATCACACTCTGGGGACTGTGGTGGGGTTGGGGGAAGGGGGAGGGATAGCATTGGGAGATATACCTAATGCTAGATGACGAGTTAGTGGGTGCAGTGCACCAGCATGGCACATGTATACATATGTAACTAACCTGCACAATGTGCACATGTACCATAAAACTTAAAGTATAATAAAAAATAAAATAAAAAAAATTCCAGTGGGCAGGGCCCCTCAGGAGCTGAAGTCATATCAGAAAGTGGTAGTGACTGCTGAGTCTCAATGAGATGCCAAGTGCCAGCCAATGCTGCATCTGCATTTGTGTGCACCAGAAAGGGGAAAATGTCAAGTTCTCAAAATAAAACAAATGAAAAACCCAACAGCAACAAAGAGCAGCCACACATAAGAACAATTTGAGTTTCTTTCAGGGACACTGTCTTTCCATTTGAATAGCTTTATGCTCCAGGACTCCTGTTGGATCTGCTGTGAGCTATTTTTTTTTTTTTTCCCTAAGCAGAACTTGCCTTAAACCACGGTCTGTGGACTATCCTTTATTAAGGAATTAATAAAGCCCTCCTATTGCCCACAGACCCTTCCTCTCCTGATGGTAGTCTTGGAAAGGAGAACACAGTCTTCTATCTCACAGTTAACACTGAGGCTTAGAATCATCTCGGAAGACTTAACACAGTGACTGGTAGTCATTCTAGGATAAAAACGGGGGATATTAGAGGGCAGAGAGCATGAGGATTACCTATAGTGTGGACAGTGGTAAGGCGATGGGGGTGGGAAGCAGGAGGGAGGGCAAGAAAATGATAGTGAAAGGGAGATGATATAACCTTCTGCCACATCTGCCTAAGGCAAGGCTGGGTGACAGTAGTTTTTTTAGTCCAGCAAACCTTCCCACTCCCACTCATAAAGTGATCTCTAATTCTCTGGCACAACAGGTGCTTGCCACATGTAATTCTTGGAAACTGCTAAGTTTCCTTGTGCGGGTAATTTGTAACACTTACAACTACTTCTCCTCCTGGGGCTGCTGCTGTGGCTTCCTGGAAAGAGTGTCCATTCCTGTGCTCTGATGGATCACAGCTGCAGATTGCCCGGGCTTTCCTCATCACCACATGGCTAGCATGTCACAAGCACATTCATACATGTGTTTTAGGGAAGTCATGTGATTATTTCTTCCATTACCTAAAGCTGTACAGCTAGCTAAGTGTTATGGGCCAGAGGTAGATTTGAAATTTAGTCATTAGACCCACAATCAGCATGAACTATTGGGTAAATGCTCATGAGAACATGTTTACATGTGCGTGTGTGTGGGGGTGTGCGTGTGTGTGTGTGGGGGGGCTGTGTGTGTGTAGGAGGAGAGGGTGTCTCATCTCTGAACACTTTTAAAAGGGTAAAAACCCAAGCATGCCTCACTCAGGGGCCTCAGCTCATGCCCCACTTGAGCTGCATTGGTGAGCTTGTGCATTCTTAGGTAAGTACATACTTAGTACAGTTTCCTCAGGGAAGCTGAGCCACAAGTACATGACTGCTTACTTACCATTTGGACATCTGACACAATCCACTTGCTCCCATTTTCCTAAAGACACAGCACGCGGTTGCATCTGTGGTTATCCATAGTAAAGCTTTGCCAGTCAACTCAGTGGGTCTGCATGCTCAATCTGACCTTACAACAGTCAAATGGAGCCTCGCTGGGGCTTTGGATGAAAGGTCACACTCTCCCTCCCAATGCATTCAATGAATTGCTATTGTGTTTGGAGTGCCCTGCCCACTGTCACCACCTATTTTAAACAGCACATGACTCTGACTCACAGAAAAGAGCAAAGAACTGCATGAAGGCTGTATAACATGCTGCACACCCACTCCCTTGGGCAAGGGCCCAAAAACACTCAGGCCTCTGAGTGTCTTAGGTGAGAACCCTTTCCTCCTCTGGCATCTCTGAACAGATCCAATGAGTGAGGTTACCGAGGTTTTGCAACAAACAAGCAAACATTTGAAAATATCTCCCAAACATACAAGTTGACAACTTAAACAAGAATGTGAGGCAAAAAAAAAAAAAAGTCGTCATTTATAGCTTGATGCCTTATATGATATAGTTAGCTATGCCCAGATGCTGTGGGTGGGAAGAAGCCTGAAAGACTCCCCATCAACAGGGGTTCTGAAGCTGCCAAAGACGGCCTCATTAAAGGGGCCAGTGGCTCCAGGTGATATCGTGGAACACAGTCCAGTTCTTTTCTCCACTGGATCTTTTCTTTACTAGGTTAATTCTCAGAGGTTGTTTTTGTGAGAACCCCTTTAGCAGCAAGGTGTGAAATCCACTCAAATTAGCTTACGTAAATTGTCTATTGTGTGGGGACAGCAGAGAGAAGGGAGAAAGCTTACTGTAGGTATAAAAAAGTCTTTGGGGAAACTTAGAATTGCTAAAGAGCTAGACCTTAGTAGGGGCTAGAACTGGGACCCCTCAGAAGCCCTCTACATCCTTCACTTTAGGCAGGGTTCACTGACCCCACTGCCTATAGGGCTCACACATGTGAAATAGTGGGGTCTAAATAGGAAACTTGCTTGTACCACTCAGCCTCTGGGCTTGGGGAGCTGTGGAGAGAGGTGGGGAATCTGGCCACTGAAATAAAACAAAATTCGCTGTTCACTGAGTCTCCTGTGAGTTTGCTGAAAGTTGTTCAATTATTCTGAGCAGCAGGTGAGTATGGGGCAGGCCCCCTGGTCCTCTGGAGGGACACTTACGGGAGCATGTGTGTGATCTTGAAATGTGTGTTCTAAAAGTCTGAAAAGTCTCAAATGCACCTCAAGTCTGGCCTCTCTGGTTCAGCATTTTCATTCTTAAGATAACCACAATTTCCATGCAGTTTGCTCTGGAAGGCCCACCTAGTTTTAAATGTGAAATACTTTAGTTTTTAAGTGTTGGCAATCATTTAAATTTCAAACCTCACAGGCCAAACAAAACATGTCGTGTATCAGTTATGTCCTGTGGGTGGCTGGTTTGTGGTGACTGGTACCTCATCATACACAGTCCACACATCTGTTTCTTTATGGTCCTCAACCAAATTGGCAAGTTCTATATGTCTCTAAGCTCAGAATTCCTGGAGAGTAATTTATTTGGTCTCTGGCTTGGTTAGGGGCCATTCCCGGTTCAATCACATGGTACACAGAACTGCCATTGTTAGAAGTTGTAGGTGAGGAGTGGGTATGGTAGATAAACTGACTGAAAGTCTGCTATCATTGTTGGATGTTTCCAGATTTGTTTCCTCTTTGGATCATGTTCTTGAACTCAGAAGGAGCAGAGGATTTATCTGGTTTGAAATTTCTGAAACTTTCTAAGTAAAATGAATCAGCAGTCATCAGTTGCCCCATGAAAATGTCCCAGAATGCATAGGTAGAGGTGGCATCCTACTCCAACAGGGACTAAGACTGGCTCCTTCTCCACCAATTACGTCTCAGTTTTTGAGAAAATTGATGAAGATGGGCCATGACCTGAGCTTTTCTTGTTGCCAGGATGCCTCTTCTCTTTTTCTTCATATTTCCAAACTATGCCTCTCTTCCTTACGAATGTTTGTTTCGAAATAGGTCTGTATCTGATGACCTTTCCTGTAGGAAGAGTTCCAGAATATTCTCTCCCCAGTAAGAAAAAGAATTGGCAATTGGCAGTTTCTGAAATGAGCTTATTGTCTTCACAGAGTTCTCATTTTCAGAAAAGCGGGAAGGACTGGCAATGCTGCACATTCTCTGTGCCTGCTTGGTCTGCTCACATCATTTGCATTCTGATCCAGCATTTTCCACTTCATTTTCAAAGCCTCTGTAGACTCCACTCTTCATCTGTGTAGTATAAAAGATAGCATTTCTCAACTTCACAAAGATTTCTTTTCAAACATTCTATTTCTGGAAGGTAGAACCAGTGTTCTTTGCTGCTTTTTCTACCCACCCACAGCAGGGTACAGAGTCACCCTATCTGACATGGGGCAGAACACCTGAGTGTGGGTTCACTTCTCCGTTTATTGGCTGCTCTGCAAGCATCAGTGTTTTCATTAGTAAAAACATAGGAAATAATGGGACAAAAAATAAATTAGACTGATTCTTTTAGGTTTGGAGGGGGAATTATAAAGCCTTTGGGAAAACTTATGAATTACTCTACCTCTTAGGGGAATTCCTAGACCAGGAATTCATCCATGCCTGGGACTGGAACACATATATACGGTTTTGGAGAAAACCCCAAGAGCATATACATGTGCTCCAGTCCCCATCTGTTTTTAACCCAAATACTTGGGATAACCCCAAGAAACTCGAAGACTCTGGAGTAAGTCCCAAAGCCTTGGGCTGTGGTCTGGGAGCCTCTAATCTCCAACATTTCAGAGAAGAATCAATCATATACTGTGTAGTATATTGATAGTTTCTCTTTTTCTTTTCATTTACTGCTTGAAAATAATTGAAGCCTAGACGTCTACCCTGGTGTGGTGGACATTTGATTTTCTGCCAACCATCTCCCTGACCCTGATAACCACATACTAATTTACCCTTAAACTCCTCCCCTTCTCCCCCACTCATCTGAAGTGACTCTGGCTCCAGGCTTGGGTATTGGATCTGGGCTTGGAAAATCAAAAGGGCAGTGATTGGTTCAGAGCTGGGAAAGTGCCCCAAGCTGGGCCATGAAAATCAGCCCTGAGATTGTTGGTGCCTTACTCTGGGGTTGCTAAGCTTATAGATGGAACTCTTGGTGATCATCTTTACCACCTTGTAGGGAATACCTGCCTGTGAATGAAACTAACACAGAGGAAAGCAGGAGTGAGCGGGAAAGAGACAATGATTGTGTCCTTCATGCACTCACTGTCTAAAGACCTGGATCAAATTGTGCCTGAAACCACCCACTGAACTTTCCAGTTACAAGGATCAATAAATTCTGATTTTTCTTTGAGCCAGTTTGAGTTGGGCATGTATTTCATAACCAAAATTGTCAAGACTAATATAGCTGGTCTAGTGAGAAATTCATAGATCCCATTTGTCTAGCAACAAATCCATAGATCCATATATACCTCCCTTCATCTCTTAGACTTCATCAACTCACATTAATCTATGTGGGAATCCACCCCTGAATCAACCCTGGAACTTGCCACTTCTTAGCTATGAGCTTTCTTGATTATCCTACAATAATCCTTTCTGTAGGACCATGGGGTTGCCAAGGTTCAGATTTTATCACTGAAGCAAACAGCCAGCAACTAAGGTTACTTCCCATAGAAATAACTGTCCTAAAATTAAAGCACCAAGTAAGTTTCTCCTTTGAGCTTCACAAGGCCTTGAGAGCCTTCGGAACAAATGTCACCTCTCCTGCCATCTGCCTTATGGCTCAGGCTACCCTGCTGCTATCTTCCCACTGTGTTTCCATCCCACTCCCTTAAGCCGAGCTCTCATGCTCCAGGAAAGAATCAAAATAAACCTTTGCCTTCATATGGAGTATGAGTAAATAAACTCCTGGACATATGCCAAATCCTGTCAGAGCACGTGTGTCCTCGTTCATCTGCAAGAAACAAACAACCTGGCTAAAACCACTCAGAGGCCATTGAGTGTTCCTGGACTCTATGTTCAGGGAGACTATCAATATCAACCCTAGAGCTGGCACAAAGAATCCCTAGCTGGATCAGCCATCCCTGAAGAGATCTTTCCTGTGTTCTCATCTCCCCTGAATTTCTGCATGGATCCTGGGAAGATTAGATCCTTGAATATTCAGTAAAATTATACATTTATGAGGCGGGGAAGGGGAAAGGAATGGGAGTGAGAGAGATGGAGAGGAAAGGGAGAGGTGGACAGGGAAGGGGAGGCTGAAGGGGAGCCACTAATACCTTTACTATACCATTTAAATTAGTACAGACTAGAAATTAGACTGCACCTTAAATATTAGGATAGTAATATTAAAGAAAATTTAATGAATGCAAACTCTTCATGCTATTAATTTATGCTTAGGTTAAAAAAAAAAGAAGCATTGTTTACAGGGTTTGCTTTTACAAATAATACTTTCTTGCATGTGTAACTACAAAATTAAGTCCTGACTCTGGGATTATTGAGTCAATGACTCTATACACTTTAACTTTTGATAGATAACACCAAATAGATGGTGTTTTATTCACAATAAATAATCAGTTATGTGTATCCAATAGCATTAAGTCCATTTGCATATAATTAAAAACCTAAAGTAACTGTGGCTTCACCACATAAAGGTTTATTCTTCTTTGATAAAATAAGCCCAGAGGTAGGCAGTTCAAAGTCGCCAGAGTCCTCAGAAGGAGCACTAGGCTCCTCCTATCTTTCTGCTTGGCCACATGAGGTATGTGGGTTTCATCCTCAAGACCACCTCATGGTCCAGCATGGTTACTGGAACTCTATACCTCATGTCTGTATTCCAGGCATAAGGAAAAAGTGAAGGGAGAAGAAAAGAAGGACATACCACTCAGATGAGTCAATTCCCTCTAAGGAGCCTTCCAGGAAGCTCCAGCTAACATTTCTGCTCACACTACATGGCCACACTTCATAAGGGAAGCTGGGAGATGTAGTCTTTATTCTGGGTAACAATGAAGCTTGCAAAACAAAGTTCAGCTACTAAGAAAGAGAAAGAGAAGGGAGGCAATTTTCCTCTCTGACAACATCATTACTCATCTTGGTTAATTCCAAAATGCTTCTTTTTTTTCCATTTTTTAGCAGAAAGAGCTGAATATATACATTTAAAATAAACAAAAAAAGCTCTTCTACAACTCCCACCTTCTTGTAGCTGTTTCATCTATTATGTGCACATTTGGATGTCTTCATCCTAGTGCAATAGGAAAGTTACTCTACTTGAGCAGAACAGACCATGTAGCTCTGAAAGAAGTTTCTGGCACATGGCACTAGCAGTTGTCAACACAAATAAAGCCCTAGCTCCATGTATAAGGAGCTCGAGAACTCATCATGAAGCCTTAACAAATATCAACTCAAAGCCAATATTGTTTGCACTAGCCCCTTCCTACTCCCCAATATTTTTAAAGCAAACTCCAGTCATATAATTTCATTTGTAAGTATCTCAGCACATACCTCTAAAAGGACTCAAAAAAACCCACAATACTCTTATCACATGTAAAGTAACAATAATTTCTTAATGCAAAAAGTCACTGATCAATTTTCCAAGTCTCAAACTTTTTAACAATTTGCTTGAATCAAGGATCCAAATGATATTCCTGTGTTGCAATTGGTAGCTATATTTAAGTCTCCTTTAACTTTTGGTTTCTCTTCTATCTCTTGTTTTCTTACAATTAAAAACATTATTAAGGAAAATTTAAAACACAGACAGAAGCCTGTAGGCATTTGAATTTTGCAATCAATTGTCTAACTGGCACTCAAATCTGCTCCCTTTAATGCATCTCCAAACTCCTCCCCTCAACTCCTTGTCTGGGTCACCATCATCTCTTCTAGACCACTATAATGGCCTCCTAACAGGCATTCCAGGCACACTCCAACCTCTATCTGGCACAAATCTGGCCTTTCACCCCTCTGCTTAAATAGAAAGAGTAAAATTAATAAAGCCATTGACAAAGAACTCATGATATTTATTTTCTTGTGTTGTTCAAAAACTTGCCTCTGAAGGAAGTTTCCAAATGTGACTTCAGCAAACAACCGATGCTCACCTGAATACACATCAGATATCGAATACTACATTAAAATATTTGGGTGATAGAAACCCCTACCTGTTGCACAAACGGGGTCGATTGATCTGGGCCCTGGTGCATGCATTCTCTTTGCTAATGTTGGGGCTTCAGGAAATATCCAGGGTGTTTCCACAGTATAGCTTCCTGGTTCACATTCTGTACCCCTCCTGTTGTATGACAGCTCTTTCCTGATCTGGTTCCTGTCTTCTGGGTTTGACTCTACTCACATATCGGAGTGTCTCTGCTTTCAACATGACTTTTGGTTGCTGGTTTTTACCTCCTGTTCCAAGATCCCAGCTTGTCTCTCCCCTTCCCAGGTTTGGACCTACCCCCTTTCAGAACTGTCATTTCTAACAGACTTCACTTACCCATTCTGCCAAAACATATACGCACACAACCATCGCCACCACCAAAGACATACGTGTTCAGATCATTTTTCCTTAATTAGCTATATTGAATTATCACCATACCTCCTACTGTGTTCTGTCCTGAAGGAATTAATGGCCTAGGGAAGCAATAATACAGATCAGTATATACACAATAGCGGCGCCCCTTCTCTCACATGAATTTGAAAACAATGTCCAGCCTGGCTTGGAGATCTGGGATTTGGATTAATAGAGATTCCCCAGGGTGATGAGTCATCAGAATTTACTGTACTTACTAAGGTATAGTGTGTATTCAAATGTAAGTTTAGGTTGGTGGCAAAGACTTAATCATCAAGTCTTGTTTAATCAGGTATTGGATAAATTATACTTTTAAAATCCTAGGTTTGAATCTGTACGGCAGCCAAAGAAGGGTGACAACAGGGGAAATAGTTACTTTTCCAGTTTGTTTATTCTATTTTCTTCCCCTACCCTGATCCCAAATGTTCTTAAATTATCTGTGCAAAATGGCCTTCCAAAATAATTTTCTCCCTAGGAGTCTCTATCTCTGCTTCCTTCAGTGGCGTAAATGAGTGTCTTCCCAGTGGCTACTCTTCAGCTGAACTTTCTGCCTTCCAGAAATAGAGCTTGGCTCTAGCTTGCTAATCCTGTGTCCTGTGAAATACCCCAGCAGGGAGGGGCAGGCTACTGTGCCCGGGTATTATATAAGACTCTACACACCAGGAGCAGTGCCCAACAGATGCCAGACTGCCCCAGGCAGGGCCCTCACAGTGGTCCCAGAGCCTTCCCACCCTGTCAGCACTGGGACATGCCAGCTATTGGCCACACAGAGTGGGTCATTTAATATCCTGTTTGTTATTTTTACTACAGTGCTGGCTATTATTTTACTTGGAAATCTGAGGAAATGTATCCTTCCACCTGCTAAGTCCAGATTAGGAAAATAAGTAGCCTTTGAAAGAATAAAGGTCTTTATATGGCTGGGGAACTGGAACTGAAACCCAGTTCTCTCTCAGACTGTCAGGAGCAGTGCTTAAAAGGTTGCATGCACCCTGGGCCACACAAATGTCAATTATTTAGCCACAGAATCTTTGCGCTAGAGAGGACCTTAGTAAGAGAGATTATCCAGTGCTACCTTCTCATAGCTCTAGTTAAAGAATGTTGAGCTAAGTGCCTAACAGACATTTCTACCTCCCCAGTGAATGCTGGATAGTGCTCACGTCCTCCTCCCCATGAGCATCCACAAGGATGGAGAAGGAGGGGCTAGAACAGCTGAACACACAGCCCCCACTCCATTTCAGACAAAGGCTTAAGAGAAAGACTCTGGAAGTAACAGCAACACGGAGATATGGGTGTAATCTGTAGTTCTGCTTCTTCTTTCTACTCCTAGCTTCCATTTCCATGGGAAATAAGGGGAGGTGATCCTATGGATAACATAAAAAATGCCATTTCTGGTTAATGTAGATGTAGTTGAAAAGGTAGATGATCTGACAAAATATTTTCCTCAAATGAATCCATTCGTCTCCATCATTTGATTAATTTATTCATGTTATTATCTCTGATATGTTAAAATGTCAAGAAGGAAAAGGTCATTTGCACACACATGCAGTCTCCCTGTCACAATTTGAGCTGCCAGACCTCACCAAAGGAAACTAATCACAGTTCCTTTCTCTTGCAGGCACAGATGGCAGCTCTGGCGGCAAGGTGCTCTACAAGGCCTGGCAATAAGGAAGGGTCCAGTTACTCGCATCCAGTTGTCTAGAGCATGTTTGATTAGGCAACTTTTAGCAGTCGTCCTCAGCTGTGCATATTAAAATGGCTCCTTAATTCATGTATAATATCTAGGTATGTAGAATTAAGACATCCTTTTGAATACCATATTTCAGAAACAACTCTTCTTTGGCATATAAAATTTATGGAACAAAATGACAAACAGGGCTGGAATCAGCGGTATGTAGGTAAATGTTTAACAACTGGCTCTGCAAGAAAACAAAGCTCTGATTTGTAGTGTTTGCCATTTTCCATGGTGTAAATACTCCCATCTTGGCAAAGTTCAAGTTACCAACCAAAACTCATTGAATTGGATTTGGGAAGAGATGCACACAATTGGCTCTTGTGGGAAGGTATGTGGCAGTGCCAGCCAGCATCAGCACACTGCTAGCTAAAAGAGCCAACAACAAATCATTTCCTGTCCCTTCTAGGACATCTTACTTTTTCTAAACAATTACAGAATGGCTCCAAAAGGAAAATAACACTTCACCTCACTAAAGGAGCTACAGCTGTTTTTATTTTTATTTTATTTATTCTAGTCAAATAAAAGGAGCAAGTCAGGCACTTCTGGGCAACACTGTTGCATCCTGGTCTCTTCACTGCCCAGGACTGATTTGATTTCTACTTTGGGATTCTGCTAAATTCCGGATAACTTTGGGCTGACTTGATAAGAATCTGTGGACCCAAGAGAAGCAGAACAGCATAATGATTGAGTATAGAATTTAGATTCCAAACAAAGTTCCAAGTCAATTTTATCTAGAGAATACAATAAGCAGTTCAAGTAAGATCCATGGCCTCTCCAAATTGGAGTAAATTCATAATATAACAAACTCATAGTGCAGATGTGAAGGTTAAATAAGAAATGTATATAAAGCATTTAGCTCAGCATCTGGCACAGAGTGCTCCATAAACAGTAACTATGATGATGATTATTCCTATTACCTGGCCTGGTTTTTATTTCAGCATTGTCCCTACCTCACTTGTCTATTAAGTCCTGTCCTATAAGTGATCAAGGCATCTGCTTCTACTGCAGACTGCCAGGGCTCGTCTTCTGTCTCATAAGGCAAGAGAATTCTAAGGTGAGACATCAGCTATGTAGTCCATAGCTAGATATTTTCTGTTGAGAAGAAACATGGCAACAGAATTATCAGCAGTAAGGCCAAGCTGTCAACAACAAACAGAGGGTCTTTAGAAGCGGGAGCCTCAGTGAGGAGTGGGGATGTGGACATATTAGGCTCTGAACTTCTAACACCCTAGCCTGAACTTGGTTGTTAGGCAGCAGCTCTTCCCCTGCGTCCACTGGTTCTCTCATGGATCCCAAACTCGCCTCCCTTCATCGCTCTGCCTAGACTCTCCCCTCTCCACTCCTGTGCTGAAATTCCCCAGCCCCTGCTTCCTCCCTAGACCCACCCTGCACAGGAGCAGAAACAACTTCCAAAGCTAATTGCAATCCTTCTGTTTATGAATCATTTTGTGGTTTTCAAACTCTTTTGCTTCCATATATGTTTTGACCTTATCAAAACCACTAAGCAAGGCAGGGCTGACTTTATTACCTTCTTTTCATATACACACACACACACACACAGAAATTGTGTCCCAGAGAGGGTGAGCGACTGGCCAAAAGTCAGATGATGTTTGTGGCAGAGCCACCTGCCCTTGGGTTTAGGTCTCCCTCTAGCATACCTTTTCATTACAGCAGGATTCTGAGCAAAAGCCAGTTTTATCTATCAAGCCCCAAGCTGGAGAGCAACACCATCCCAGTGCCTGTATTATCAGGTTCATTAATTCTATCAGCTTTCCCTGCTCTGTGTCTGAACACACTGTCCCCACACTACCTTTGGCTGAAATAACTTTCTGAGCCTGACTAGTTCTTTGGTGATGAGAACAGAGCTGTGGCCCCTCTGCTTTCCCTAAATGGACTCTTAGCTGGGTGAGTCATGGAAAGACTTCTGGAATTCTCAGAGGAAAATTATTAAACAAACACTAGCTTGGAAGGACCTAAGGGATTATCTAGTCCAGCTTCGAACTGAATGAATGAATCAAGGCAGAGAGATTGAGGGACATGAAGTCCTTGGACTGGTTGGCCAGTGGCTGAAGATGGTAAATAGACCTCAACTCTCCTAACTCCCTGTGTAAAGCTCTTTCACCTTAGGCCAAGACTCTTTCTTGGATGTACAATCCTCTTCTAAAGACTTGGGATTTTCAGTTATTTAAGAAGAAGAAAAACAAACAAACAAACAAACAAACAAGAAAAAGGCAAGGTTGTAAACCCAAATGTGGAAAACAAATGTTGGCTCTTCTTTTTCTATCATAAGATCCTGCTGTTTCTTTATTCATTATGCGCAATGCAAAGATGAGAAAATGACAACTAAAGAAAACCACATTTTATACATAGAGCACTACACCTTTAAACATCCTGTGACATTTTTCTTGAAATATATGTGAGGACTAACTCTAAAATAATGAGATTTTCTTTTTCAAATGAGACCTAATGTCTGAATTAGTAGAAACATCAAGCTCAGAATGCTTCAGAACTCTTTGGAATTCTCTTCAGAACCTATGGCTCAGTCTTTTGCATGTCTTTGGTGAAACGAGGCTCCACCTTGGTGAAATTGGACTCTTAGCGCCTTCTTCTGCAAAAGCCCCCCAAAATACTTCTTTATCTTTCCATTGTGGCAATTCAGAAAACGTT
The DNA here is from genome assembly GCF_029289425.2 of Pan paniscus. Taxonomy (NCBI): domain Eukaryota; kingdom Metazoa; phylum Chordata; class Mammalia; order Primates; family Hominidae; genus Pan; species Pan paniscus. The sequence goes on from NC_073253.2 coordinate 110,674,730, forward strand.
GATGTGGATCTGAGACTTTTTAGCTGCAGGAAGTCAGTAGATTTTGAAAAACCCATTACGCCTCAGGTGGAGAGAGACTCAGAGCTGTGTATTATCCTTGCTGCTCATTCTCAAAAGAGCAAAATTAGTTTCCCTTCAAGACCAGGTAAATTATTCCAGTGAGGTTTAATAAGCGATCCCCTTCTAATATGGTTTGTTTCTGTGTCTCCACCCAAATCTCATGTCAAAATGTAATCCCCAGGTGTCAGGGACAGACCTGATGGAAGGTGATTTGACTGTGTGGGCAGTTTCCCCCATGCTGTTCTCGTGATAGTGAGTGAGTTCTCACAGAATCTAATGGTTTAAAAGTGTGGCACTTTCTCCCTTGCTCTCTCTCTCCTGCTGCCTTGTGAAGAAAGTGCTTGCTTCTCCTTCACCTCCCGCCATGACTGTAAGTTTCCTGAGACCTCCCCAGCCATGCAGAACTGTGAGTCAATTAAACCTTACCCAGTCTCAGTAGTTTTTTATAGCAGTGTGAAAATGAACTAATACAACTTCTTCCCTCCTCCCAATCTTCTAAAATGCTTGCTGAGCCCAAAAATTTCTTTTAAAAGTGATTGCATATAGAAGAGGAAGGGTGAGACTGAGGAGGGAGAGAGATTCCCAAAGTAGGGAAGAATTTCATTCCGCAGTAAAAGATTTTAAAATTAAAGGTAAACACCTGACTGAGTAACCTAGTTAAGGGACTTCCAGGAGACAGCAGAGCAACACATTTTTGTGTAAATAAACTATTTGCAGAGCCTCCCTTGGTTTGGAGAGTGTAGAAAGCTGAAGACAAAATGAGAAACACCCTCATGAAAAGGAATAATATCTACAAATGGTGGGGGAAGAGCCCTTTAGGGCTCTTTTTTTCCCCCAGCTTACTCAGGACAAAATGTAATAATGACAGCAGAGGAGGGTGTATCATATAACTAACGAGGCCTAAGTTTCAGGTTTCCTGAATTGCACCAGCTCCTTTCAAGGCTCTCTAGCTAATTTTATATTTCTATATGTTTTCTTTTTCTTAAGGAAGGCCTCCCAGATTAAATAAATTTCAGTGGGCAAAATATGGTTTGGCCCCTGAGTGTGCCAGGTAGAGATTCTGTAGCAGAGTTACACGGGTAGGCCACTCTGATGTGAGTCATGGATGAAATGCTTAAATGTGCTTCTTTTACTTTGATGTGCAAGAAGGACCATATGTATTTTTTATAAATCAACCTGATTTCCATTTGGAAGCCCCACTCTGCTAGGTGGTACACACACACATGCACATGCACACACACATGCACACACACACACTACTCCCAGGATGGCTGCTCTGCCCATGCTTGAGACTCAGCAATTGCTGCTGGCACTGAGAACTCCAGAGCATGTGTCCTCATCTCTTCCAGCACAGCATGCAACCATCTCCTTTGAGCATTAGCTGCTTCCTTGAGCTCTTAGAATGAAAGGCACATTCTCTGCTTGACATTCATAAACCTCTTCTGCTATGGGAGAATAATCTCCTCTTCTCTAACAGTATCCTCCAAGTCACTCGCCTCTTCTGTCAACCTTATCCTCTTTCTTATTCTTTTACGATAATCTTTTGGTGTATTATCCCATAGTATGATGATTAACAAATCAAATATTGGTTTGTCTTTCCATGTGGCAGAAGGCCCTGATCAGCAAACTCTCCCCAAAAGAGAGGAGACTTTACATTAAGTTCTTTTAGTGCAGACAAAAAAAAAAACAGAGAGGGGAAAGCAAACAGTATGGTTCCATAAGATAGAATGATTATTTTTATAAGGCCACACGTCATCATTTGTAGCTGATCTTGCCTCATCAGTTCTCCAACCACTGGGAGAAAAGGCTGTTTTAAGGCAGAAGAGAAAGCCTCTGATGAATTTAGATGGTGTGAGGGATATTGCAATGGAAGACTACAGTTCACACATAGGGAAGTGCTCATTTCTAGGCTTGATCCTGGGGCCAGTGAAAAACTCTCTAAGGGAGTACTCCCCTTGCTATATATGGTTGGCCCAAATATAAACCAGGCTTGTTTTTCAGCTTCATACTTAGTGAGTCAATATTTGCAAAAATGCTGCAAATATCACCTTATGGAAATGTTATTACAGTGTTCTTGTGGTTTACTTTTATTGTTTGCTTGTTGTTTTTCTACTCCAAGTTTATTATAAGGCCTCTTTCAGGCAGTTTTTCAGCCTGATGTAGAATGGTATGGTTCAGTGCATAAACAGCCATACACACCCTCTCATGTCTAGAATTGATCAAGTAAACTCTGACTTCTCATTTCCTTAGACAGGATTGCCCCAGTCCCAAAGGGAAGGAAAGCTGGCACAGTAGGTATTTACCCAGTGTGGTATGCAGGGGTAGTACAACCATACTGTGCAAAGGCCCCAGCACAAAAAAGAAAAGTGCACTCTTTCTACAAATTGGGGCCAGTTCTCTGTTGTTTCTTTTCTGTTTGTTTTTGGCGCAGTTTCCTGATTCAATTGAATCCATTTTGCATTAACAGAACAAACAAGTGCATAGAAGGGACTTGTGCTCAAAGATGTGATGATTAGATTCAGTGATGAATTAAATCTTTTAGGGAAAATGAGCCTGTCTTAGGGTTCCTCCTGAGGGCTATGTAAACTCTGATACTAATCTAGCAGGGTGTCTATACTCCTGAGGATTGATAGCTTCCTGTTCAGGTTTGTGTGCCACCAACTCGCCCAAACAACTCTCTTGCTAATAATGTTTTAGATTCCCCTAATAATACCCAGCTTAGGCCTGAGCATACCAGATAAATTGAAACAATAGTTATCAGTTGATTCTACCTCTCTATATTCAGCTTGTAACTAACATACCCCAGAAGAGAAATTCCTCCTGCATTAACCTGCTGATACTGGCCACGATTTCAAGCATAGTTTGAGTTTTCTATCACTCTCATTGTTTTATATCTCAGAAACCCACTGGTGCCTGTCTCTACATTTAATCATCTGACATTTTTAAGCCTTTAGTAATAGCACCATCAAGTTTACCCAGGATGTTTACCATCAGTTACTCATCACAGTACACCTGCAGGGCAGGTAGCTGTTGGGACTGCATTTTATAGGACGGGAAACATATGTCCTATAAACATATGTCCAAATGATGACACACAGGGAATCTGAGGCGGAACCATGATCCAAATTCTAGATACTAAAGCTGTACCTGACCCAATACAGTAAATGCTACTGCTACTTTTCATCACTGTATAGTTGACCTGTTACTCAAAGCACTGCCTTCTCTAGAAAACCTTTTTCCAACCACTCCAGTCCACAGTGACTCTCTCCTGAAGCATCCCTCCCCAGCTCCTTCCCAAACTCCAGACATATTTTCTTTGTATATTATATTCATATTTATTCACATCCTCTCTGTATGGTCAATCGTTTTCAGGTTATATTACCTTCTTTCTGGAATATGGTCTCCTCAAGGATACTTGGATTTGTATTCCTCCATCATTCCTAGCACTGCGCTTATTCCCAGATGGGCCTGAAAATGCACTGTCCTGTGGCCACTGCTGGCCTGGCTGGCTGCTGAAGACGATAAACTGAACTACGATGTGCTTCTCAGCTTGACCCAAAAGGAACACATAGACTACCCACTGCCAGGTACTGCCTCCCTGGTGGACTCCTCTGAACCAAGCAAGTAACAGCCATTGCCTCCCTGCAGTCCTTGCAGAAGTCTTGTACTGTAACATGCCCTCTTGGCCTCACAAGTTCATGCGTTAGCAGGTCATGAGCTAACCTTGAAGTGAGCACCCACGAATTGCCAGCTTGCCCTGGGGAGCTGGGCAGCAAAGACAGAGCTGAGTAAGGCTGGCCTCTGTGTTCAAACCAACAAGCTCAAGAGTGTCTAATTATTTCTAGAGACGCTGCTCTGCTGTGGCAGGTCTACACCTGTCTACTCAGCAAGCATCCCATTTAACTTGTACATGCAGGGAAAGCAAAAAGGCATGTTCACTTTTACAAAAGGTAAACATGTTCAATGTAGAACATTTGGGAAATAAGTCTATAAAATTATAAAGCTATCCATTTTATATTTAGCCAAATATAAAATTGATATTTATCCAAATATAAAATTACAAAGCTATCTCTGGTTGTTTATCTCACCACCCAGAGATAAACAACATTAACATCTTGGTATATTCTTTCTAGCCTTATTTTTCTTTATAAAATATTTTTCTCACATAGCTGAAATTGTACAGTTTTATAACCTGATTTTTTTCACTTGACATTAGGATTTCACTTAGCATTTTCTCATGCTTCTGCTACTATATTGTTCATATGTCATGTTAATATTACTGGAGTGTGCTACTGAGAAACCTGTCCCAAATCATTCCACTGTAATTTTTTCAGGAAAGAGTCAAACCCTCTTTCTGCTGGAGAAAATAAATGTCATTTCTCATGACAAACCTAAGTTTTTCAGCTATATAAAAATGGCCTGTGTTGCTGACTATTGATGCCCCACTCTTATTTCTCTGGATCTAATCACTTGGAGAAACGGTAGACTTTTTTCTTGCCAGCTGACAGTTTCTCATCTAAAGCACCAAGACTTTCTTCTTCTGTGCCTTGGGGTTTTCTCCAAGATTCAAAGCCCCAGGAGCAATCTTCAACCAATGAGTGGAGAGCTGGTAGATAAGTACCCCATTTTCTTGACCCTCTTTGGCAAGGTTTGGAAGCCATTCTACTCAGTTACTCTAAGGTTCCTGGAAAGACCAATCCCCAGGTGCCCATTTGGGTGGAATTCACATACCATTGACATTTTCTCCTTTCCTGTCTCACTGTTCCCACTTAGTCAGTGATGCACCCTGAGGCCCACTCCTGAATAACTACCCAAACTTGGCCTTGTTTCACATCTGTTTTGAGGGAGGATCAGACCCAAACAAAAACAGTTACCTAAAAGCTTATCAAGAAAGAATGTAGAGGAGAAAAATATTGTTTCACATATGGCCAATAAATTATTTACTACTACTAATCAGGTGCCCTATGTGGAAAATATAAGAGCTTACATCACTAACTTAGACTGTCTGAAACCTTCCTTTCTGAGCCAACCTTATTCCCTTCCAGGTCCTTTGAAAATTCTCTCCATAATTTTATGCAAAAATAGAATGGTAGTTCCCATTTCTTTGGTGGTCATTCTCTAGAACAAACTTATTGTTTGTCTTCAGAGCTATTTAGAAACAGCCCTGTCATCTTCAGTGGCTGTTCTGTGAAGAATCTGGAGGCACACTAATTTGAAATGTCAGTGGATTTAAACAGATTGAAGTGTCTGTTAAATCCAACCAATAGGTTAATAGTCTTTGTTTATACAGCTGTGGTTTGATATAAACCTGCAGGAGCAGTTGAGTACCACATAAATAACTTACTGAGGAGTGCTTGAGGCCAATTCATGAAGCAATAGATGTTTCAAATAAATTAGAGAGCCAAAGAGTCTTTGAAACCTCAAACTGTTTACAAAAGAACTGAGACTTTGTCTTCCCTCACAAAATAATGTGAACCCTTAGCACACTTCTGGACATTCTCTACTAAGAAGGATTTCATATCCCAATGATTTAAGAGCCCAGGGCCCTTCCCTATTGCCTTTTTCTTGGGACCCTCATTTCCTACACTAGTATGCCTTTTTCTCCTTCAGCACTTGCTTTGATGCTACTTGTTATTTAGAAACAGATCAAAATCTTTAGAGGCTAAGTTACAGGACATCACCCACTCCTCACTGATACATAATTGAAAATCAACACAATTCTGAATCACAAAATAAGTATAAGAAAGACAACAAAGTTCTGATATTTCTTGTGATGAGTATTTTGATACTTTTTTGAAATATCAAATATATTTCAAAAATATTTCTTTTCTACTACCTTCTGCATGCGCTGAGTTTGCCTATTCAATAACTTTGCCAGTGACACATCTGAGATTATGAATAAGTTTGCAATGTAGAATTATGAACTGAAAAGCTAACTGAAGTCCCAAATCATATAATTAACTATACCTCATATATATGCTAAGAGTCAAAGATTAGAAGCAATGGCAGGTGGTGAATTGATTTAACAGGAAAGTGGGATGTCTTGTCAGGAATTGTAACTGTGATCAAATGAGGGTGTTACCAGTGAAAAACAAATTAATCTCCACATCACCAAACAGGTATCCCCAGCAGCTTCTCTAATAGCTCCTGAAAACAAATTGACATTAAGATAGCAAGCAGAAAGGTCTGGTAGCACAGCTAATTAATCAGCACTCACATTGGGTTTGTTTGAAAAAAATCTTAGCTTTGTTTGACATAGATGAACGGTAGCAGAACTTCCAAGTAATTTAAACGGATTAAGATAAAACACCCAACCTTAGGGCTCTTTTAATTGACAAGGAGAGAAATCAAACTCAAATTATATCAAAGAACAAAAGAGGGTAGAAGTTTATGGATCATGTATCTAGGAAGCCCAATGTCTTTGGGGAAGTCCAGGGACTTTAGGCAAGGCTGGATCCAGGGGCTCCAACAGTGCCATCAGAGCAACATTTCTCTCTCTCCCTTCCTCCATTATGGGTGCTAGAGTTTATGAGTCATTCCACAGACTGGAGCCTCTTCTTCACAGTTCCAATGAGACCCAGGACTTCCCCAACTGGGCAAAGATTGCACTACTTGCTCATCCCTTCATCTCAGACTCTTATCCTGACAGTCATGCTCAGTCCTCAATCTGGAGGTCAGGCTGCCCATATACATATGACCAGAAATGAGAGAGGTATGGTTTCCCAAGAGATGCTGAGCAAGCAAGGAAAGATGTTCACTCTGATGTCTTGCCCCTCATTTATATTATACATTGATTTAAGGAACAACCATGTAATGCATTTTCATGCTCAAAGCAGCTATCATGGATCCTTCTCTCTAGTAGGTACCCATCTCCACTTATTGACCAGTTGATTGACTGGTGTAGAACACGCAGCAACTAGTGGGGTTTCCTTTGAGCAAAATCCACACAATGGCAGTTTGCAGCAAGAACCCAGAATCTCACCAAGCGTAATTCTTACATACACAGGTTACTAACGAGTCTTTGTAGATGCCTGCCTATCTTGGAAAGGATTTTAACTTCAAACATAAAGCTGAAAGGCAGATCAGATGTGATAACTGACTCCATTTGCATACAGATGCCCAGCAATCCATTTTCGAGTGGTGAGCATTTTTGTGTGAGAGCATTTTTGAGTGGTGAACTGTGGCTGGTCCTATATATAGGTAGTAGCAGCTACTTACGTAATATTTTGACAACTCTCCCAAGCACTTTCAAGTCTCTAATTTCCCTGCGACCCATCAATCAAAGCCTGTGTGGTAGGGTATTATAGAAAAAACATATTTTGGGAGACCGAAGCAGGAAGATGGTTTGAGTCTAGGAGTTCAAAACCAGTGTAGGCAACATAGGGAGATCCCACCTCTACCAAAATAAAAGATTAGCTGGGTGTGGTGGTGCATGCCTGTGGTCCCAGCTACTCAGGAGACTGAAGTAGGAGGATCACTTGGGCCTGGGAGGTTGAGGCTGCAGTAGGCTGTGATTGCACCACTGCTCTCCAGCCTGAGCAACAGAATGAGACTCTGTCTCAAAAAAAGAAAAAGAAAAAACACTGGGTTGGGATAGGTTCTAGTGACCACCCTGCTATAAATGGGTTAATAAGATGTGTGATTTTGAGCAAGTCACTTTGTCTCTCTGAGTATCAGTGACCTCATCTATAAAGCAAGAAATTCATTCTCTTCAAGTTCTGGCATTCTGTGAGCTCTCCAGCAGAGTAGTAGCTCTCAACCTTGGCTTCATGTTAGAGAAAGCTTGAGAGCTTTAAAAATAACGCTGATTTCTAGCCATAACCTGTACAAATTACATAAGAATTTCTGGTGATGGGATCCAGGCATCCATACATGTTTTAAATTTCTCCAGGTGATTCCAACATGCAGCCAAGGTGAGAATCACTATTGTGTTTCACTCCGTAATCTTCTAGAAGAGCAAACTGACAGAATCAGAAAAGATCCCCAGCTAAATACTCCCCAGTATCCTGTCTGCAGCCAATGTGGGCCTGCAGATAGCAGCATCTGCCATCAGCATTTCACTTGCTGCATTAGAAATTATTTTCTTTTATTGATGCTCCTAGTGCCATCTGGCACTCAGCATATTCCAGGGAGAGCTTCCAGAATTAGGCCATCATTGTGGTTCGTGCTGGATTCTTAGTAAAAATGGTTTACCTTAAACCATTTCAGCCAAAGTATATTTTTCACTATTAAGAGAATAGAAAACTTCAAGTTACACTATATTTTGCATAATGACCTAGGAAATGAGAGGCACCCAAGTGATAGCTTAATCTTTTCCCTCCTCTTATGTAATAACACATATTTTTGTTCAATTACATGAATCATCAAATTCACTTTAACATCAGAATACATTGAAAAACAGGGGGAAGTATAATCCTTAGCAATTAGCTGCTTTTTAAAAGAAAAAAATCATAATCAGTTGAGCTTTCTATAGCTTGATAATACTAACCAGCACTTAAGTCACTTTCAATGAGAGGTTGGTCTGTTTCATTGAACCTTTTTTCCTAGGGGAAAAAAAAATTTGCTATACAATTTCATGAGTCACATCCATACCTCCTGCCACATAATCACATGTTCCATGCAAGCCTGTCTCCCACGTACAAGGGCTTGCTTTTCACCTTTGTTTGTTTCTTCTTGTCTCTGCTGTGTGAGCTCTGATGCCCTTTGAAAGTAGCAAGACAGAAATAACCTGGGTTGAAGTTTCAGAAAGTTACCTTGTCTTTATGAAGCTTTATTCACTTACAGGCTTCTAAAAATATATCTGACAGGATTCAAAAGCATAACATAAATGAAGTCAATGAAAAGATAAGCCCTCTTCACTCTTCACTTTTTTCCTAAGCCTTAAAACAAGCAAGCATTGTGGTGATTAAATAAAAATAAATGCCTCTTAATAACTTACTGAGGAGTGCTTGAGGACAATTTATGAGGCCAATTCATGAGGCCAATTCATGAAGCAATAGATGTTTCAAATAAATTAGAGAGCCAAAGAGTCTTTGAAACCTCAAACTGTTTACAAAAGAACTGAGACTTTGTCTTCCCTCACAAAATAATGTGAACCTTATTGATAAACCTCTTGATAAACCATGTTAGCCTTATTTTTCTTCAGAGAGGCTCAAACTCATGACACATATTTCCCTCTTTGTGTAGGGTGGTCCCTGAATGTAAAAGGGGTCTTGTGCCTGATTTACATGGCTTCAAATCCAGTAAACCCTAAACATTATTGTAGATTGCAATTCTATGGGTATGCTCAAAATTTATGGTTCTGCAAAAACCCTCCCCATAGTGATTTCCCACAGTCATTTGGACTTTGGCTTCTCTTAATTAATCACACTAATAACACCAGACTCCCATCCTCCCATGGCAACACTTACACGCGGTTAAGTAGAAGTCAGTCAACCCTTTTGAAGGAGTTAGTTCACCTTTCTCTCTGCCACTACTTCACTCTCTTATGTCACCATTTCTTCTTTGGGGTATTATACTTAGGAAAGCCTCCTCTGCTCTTAGGTTTCCTGAACCTTCTGGGAGTTTTAAGGATCTTGTATTAGTTAGGGTTTTCTAGAGCAATAGAACCAATAGGATAGATTAAAATATATATATATATATTCTATATGTACACACGTATATGTACACATACATATATGCATATATACACACACATGGGGAATGGCGAGGAGAGAGAATGATGTCAAGAAATAAGCTTTTGCAACTGTAGAGACCGGCAATTTCAAAATATGTAGGGCAGGCTGGCATTTCAGGTAAGAGTTGAGCTTGCAGTCTTGAGTCTGCAGGTTAGGAACTAAGGCAGAGTTTCTATGTTAGTCTTTAGACAGGATTCCTTGGACATGAACAGACACTTCTCAAAAGAAGACATTTATGCAGCCAAAAAACATGGAAAAAATGCTCACCATCACTGGCCATCAGAGAAATGCAAATCAAAACCACAATGAGATACTATCTCACGCCAGTTAGAAGGGCAATCATTAAAAAGTCAGGAAAAAACAGGTGCTGGAGAGGATGTGGAGAAATAGGAACACTTTTACACTGTTGGTGGGACTGTAAACTAGGTCAACCATTGTGGAAGTCAGTGTGGCGATTCCTCAGGGATCTAGAACTAGAAATACCATTTGACCCAGCCATCCCATTACTGGGTATATACCCAAAGGAATATAAATCATGCTGCTATAAAGACACATGCACACGTATGCTTATTGCGGCACTATTCACAATAGCAAAGACTTGGAACCAACCCAAATGTCCAACAATGATAGACTGGATTAAGAAAATGTGGCACATATACACCATGGAATACTACGCAGCCATAAAAAATGATGAGTTCATGTCCTTTGTAGGGACATGGATGAAATTGGAAATCATCATTCTCAGTAAACTATCACAAGGACAAAAAACCAAACATCGCATGTTCTCACTCACAGGTGGGAATTGAACAATGAGAACACATGGACACAGGAAGGGGAACATCACACTCTAGGGACTGTTGTGGGGTTGGGGGAGCGGGGAGGGATAGCATTAGGAGATATACATAATGCTAAATGACGACTTAATGGGTGCAGTACACCAGCATGGCACATGTATACATGTGTAACTAACCTGCACATTGTGCACATGTACCCTAAAACTTAAAGTATAATAATAATAAAATAAAAATAAATAAATAAATAAATAAATACGAAGACAGCTAAAACCAGCCAATATGGGGGGAAAAAAAAAGAAACTTCAGTATCTGCTTTTGAGGCCTTCAACTGATTGGATAAGGCCCATGCACATTATTATGCTGTAGTGGGTGCTAATAACTTTATGTTGCCTTGGCATCTATTTTTAAATATAAGTTTAACTTTCTCATACCAGAAGCAGACCTCAGTCACCGTTGATGTAGTTTCCAATACTATATCCCACCCAAACATTTCTAGCCAGTGGTCAGAGATAGAATTCAGGGGTATCTCTCCTGCCTAGCAGGCTGGGTTTCCTGCTTTCCCACTGCTTCCTGTAAACAGACCAATTAAATATTTGTCCATGAACTTAAAGTGACCACCGCCCAGTCACACTGTAGAACTAGTGCCTGTTTTCTGTAAACCCACCAGTTAAAGCTCCCCACAGGAAACCTGTTTGAATAATGCCCTGGACCCAATAAAGGCATTGGCCCACTGGTTCCTTCACTCTCTCTGTCTCTTTGTCTTTTCTCCCTGACCTCCATGTTTGTGTGGCCTCTACATATGCTGTATATTCTCCAGGGTCTGTAAGTACTAAAAACTTTACAACTGGCCAGGCACGGTGGCTCACGCCTGTAATCCCAGCACTTTGAGGCCGAGGCAGGTGGATCACTTGAGGTCAGGACACTAGCCTGGCCATCATGGTGAAACCCCGTCTCTACTAAAAATACAAAAATTAGCCTGGAGGGAACCTGGGAGGCAGAGGTTGCAGTGAGCCAAGATTCCACCACTGCACTCCAGCCTGGACTATGGAGCGAGACTCTGTCTCAAAAATCAATCAATCAATCAATCAATCAATCAAATAAAACTTACACATGATTGTTTTGTCATTGAAGCTGTGCCTACAATCAAACCCCTGATGCCAAGGCTGCCTGAAAGGGACCCATGCAAGTAGATTCCCTCCTGGTGCTCTTTTGTCTGGACCTCTCAGTTGCTGGGGACAGTAAATAGCAACTAACTTGGTAGAGTTTCATTCCAAACAGATTAGTCTGCCTTAATAAAAGTCTGCTGAGTATAAATGTTAACCACATTTTTAAAGTACTTTTACAGCAACATCTAATAACTTAACTTAGGTCACACAAAAATACTTGAAACTTTTTCTTCCCTCCTCCCCCGTTTGTATATTTTTTGCCTTACTTTAAGATCTTTACCTATTATTTGTTCCTTAGCCACTAATTATAACTGTTTTTTACATTTTTTATTTTAAATCTTCATAATAAAGGATTGAAAATTGTACATAGCACCATTACAGCAATGGGGTATTCTGAGTTTTATTATAAATTTACCTCTACTGGTGAGTTTTATACTTTCATGTGTTTTCATGATAGCAATTATTATCCTTTTGTTTCCAGTTGAAACACCTTCTTAAGCATGTCTTGTAAATCCAGTCTAGTGGTGATAAATTCCCTTGGTTTTTGTTTGTCTGGGAAGGCTTGTATTTCTCCTTAATTTCTGAAAAACAAATTTGCTAGAAATAAAAATCTCGTCTGGTAGGTTTTTTTTCTTTCAGCACTTGGAATACATCATCCCATTATCTCCTAGCCCACAATGTTTCTGCTGAGAAATCTTCTGATAGTCTAACATGAATCCTCTTGTATGTGACTTGACACTTTTACAGCTTTCTCTCTTTGTTTTTTGGCTGTTTGATTATAATCTGCCTCAGAGAGGATCTTTTTGAGTTGAATCTAATTGAGGACTTTAAGCGTCCTGAATCTGGATGTCCATATCTCTCCTCAGATTTGGGATTTTTTTCAACTCTTATTTTGTTAGATTTTCTGTGCCCTTCTCCACCCTTCTCCCTCTGACTCTACTATAACGCAAAAATTTGTTTAATGGTGTCTCATAAGTCCAATAACCTTTCTTCATTCTTTTTTATTCTATTTTCTTCTTTTTGACTGGGTTATTTCAAAAGGTCTGTCTTCAAGTTCAAAAATTATTTCTTCTGCTTGACCTAGTCTGTTGTTGAAACTCTCAGTTGTATAATTTATTTATTGAATTCTTCAGATTCAAGATTTCTGTTTGGTTCTTTTTGTAATTTCTTTTTGTGGAATTTCTTATTCAGATCATGAATTGCTTTCCCGATTTCACTGAATTGCTTGTCTGTATTCCCTTGTATCTTGCTGAGTTTCCTTAAGATCGTTATTTTGAATTCATTTCAGTCATTTTATAAACATCCTTTTATTTGGGGTCTACTGTTGGAGATTGCTCCTTTGGGGGTGTCATGTTTTCTTGCTTTTTAATATTTCTTGTTTTCCTATATTGATATTTGCATATCTAGCAGAATTGTCACTTTTTCTAATTTTATGGAGTGGTTTTCATAGGGAGAGACTTTTTCTTATGGATGGGTCCTACATTACTGGTTGGTAATGACACATTGGCTTTGATTCTGGGTGGACTTGGTGGTGTAGTCTCTGTGCAGTTTCTTCAGCTATAATGTTTGTAAGTGATAGCTGTGACTGCCTCAATGGCTTAGGCTATGGGAGTTTGTGATGACAGCAGCATGGTTTTGCTGGGGGCAGGGGTGTTGGGCTGGTTGTTGGGGTACACCAGCCAACAGTATAGCTGTCTTTTCAGGGAGCAGGGTTGCTGACACTCTGGCTGAGGCAGGCCAGCTGGCTGTGCAGCAACTTCCCCACACTGCAGGTCTGCCTGTTCCCCAGGGGTGCCTTTCAGGTTTGGATGCCAGGGTCCCACTCATTCTGTCTAGCCTCTGGGCAGCTGAGGTCATGATGATTCATACACCTTTGTGAACTTGATGGAATGATGGTGGAGCAGAGAGAATCAGTGGCTACTGGCTGCCAGGGCAAAATGCAGTCTAACAGTGGTCTCTAGCAGTGGCTCTGCTTTCAAGATGGTGCCATGACACAGCAGCTTAGGTTACAGAGGTTACAGGATGCACAATGTGGTCTCCTATTCTGAGGCAATGCATTTACATGAACTCCTGGCAACTGTCCAAATGGGCTTTGGGCCTGTAAGGATTGGGGGACTCTTCTATAGCAAGGACCACTGGCGTCTGTGGTAGCAATGGGGACCACAGAGGATCTCCAACTCACTTTTTCCACATAAGAATCTGCTCCCCACCACCCCCTAACACCAGGCTGCATCTGGTAGGGAAGACAGTGTAGCAGGGGCAGGGAGCCTTGCTCCCCTCTTTATGGTGCAATCTGGGAATTCTGTGCTTCACAGGTATATTGTTGCTCTGCTGGTACTCTACAGCATCATTCCTCAGTCCCTCCAGTCAAAATACAGTCTTTTACTTGTTTTCATCCCCTTTTGTTGGGGGACAAGTGCCAGGCAACTCTAGTTTGCCCTGTTGTTCACATTAGTCTCCCACTTACTCTTAAATGTTTTTGTCTCCTGACTTCTGTGCTACACTCCCATCTAACTGAAGCTGCTCACTGGAGATTTCTTGATGACTGATTAGTTATCAGATTCTCTTGGGGCCACACTGTCCTTGGCCCCAAGCTGCATTTGGGGTTGTTACTGCATCTTTCTTTTTGGCTCTTTTGCTGATCCTATATTTTCAGGATACTCTTCTTTATCTGACATCTTAAATGCAGGCATTTCCCTGAAGTTTTATCCTCAGTTGAATTCTCATCTCCCCCACAATCTTCTTACAAATTTTATCTACCCTTGGAGGTTCCAAGATGGCCAAATAGGAACAGCTCCAGTCTACAGCTTCCAGTGTGAGCAACGCAGAAGATGGGTGATTTCTGCATTTCCAAGTGAGGTACTGGGTTCATCTCACTGGGGCTTGTCAGACAGTTGGTGCAGCCCAAGGAGCGTAAGCCGAAGCAGGGTAGGGCATTGTCTCACCCAGGAAGTGCAAGGGGTTAGAGAATTCCCTTTCCTAGCCAAGGGAAGCCGTGACAGATGGTACCTGGAAAATTGGGACACTCCTACCCTAATACTACGCTTTTCCAACGGTCTTAGCAAACAGCACACAAGGAGATTATATCCCACGCCTGGCTCAGAGTGTCCCACGCCCATTGAGCCTCACTCACTGCTAGCACAGCAGTCTGAGATGGAACTGCAAGGTGGCAGCGAGGCTTGGGGAGGGGCATCCACCATTGCTGAGGCTTGAGAAGGTAAACAAAGCAGCCAGGAAGCTCAAACTGGTTGAAGCCCACCGCAGCTCAAGGAGGCCTGCCTGCCTCTGTAGACTTCACCTCTGGGGGCTGAGCATAGCTGAACAAAAGGCAGCAGACACTTCTGCAGACTTAAATGTCCCTGTCTGACAGCTTTGAAGAGAGTAGTGGTCCTCCCAGCATGGAGTTTGAGATCGGAGAATGGACAGACTGCCTCCTCAAGTGGGTCCCTGACCCTCGAGTAGCCTAACTGGGAGGCACCTCCCAGTAGGGGCCAACTGATACCTCATACTGCTGGGTGCCCCTCTGAGATGAAGTTTCCAAGGGAAGGATCAGGCAGCAACATTTGGCATTCTACAATATTTGCTGTTCTGCAGCCTCCACTGGTGATACCCAGGCAAACAGCGTCTGGAGTGGACCTCCAGCAAACTCCAAAAGACCTGCAGCTGAGGGTCCTGACTGTTAGAAGGAAAACTAACAAACAGAAACGACATCCACACCAAAACCCCATCTGTACGTCACCATCATCAAAGACCAAAGGTAGATAAAACCACAAAGATGGGGAGAAACCAGAGCAGAAAAGCTGACAATTCTAAAAATCAGAGCTCCTCTTCTCCTTCAAAGGAACACAGCTCCTTACCAGCAACGGAACAAAGATGACGGACAATAACTTTGATGAGTTCAGAGAAGAAGGCTTCAGACGATCGGTAATAACAAACTTCTCAGAGCTAAAGGAGGATGTTTGAACCCATCGCAAAGAAGCTAAAAACCTCTAAAAAAGATTAGATGAATGGCTAACTAGAATAAACAGTGTAGAGAAGACCTTAAATGACCCAATGGAGCTGAAAACCATGGCATGAGAACTTTGTGATGCATGCACAAGCTTCGGTAGCCAATTCGATCAAGCGGAAGAAAGGGTATCAGTGATTGAAGATCAAATGAATGAAGTGAAGCGAGAAGAGAAGTTTAGAGAAAAAAGAGTAAAAAGAAATGAATAAAGCCTCCAAGAAATATGGGACTATGTAAAAAGACAAAATCTACGTCTGATTGGTGTGCCTGAAAGTGATGGGGAGAATGGAACCAGGTTGGAAAACACTCTTCAGGATATTATCCAGGAGAACTTCCCCAGCCTAGCAAGGCAGCCCAACATTCAAATTCAGGAAATACAGAGAACGCCACAAAGATACTCCTCGAGAAGAGCAACTCCAAGACACATAATTGTCAGATTTACCAAAGTTGAACTTTAGGGAAAAAATGTTAAGGGCAGCCAGAGAGAAAGGTCGGGTTACCCACAAAGGGAAGGCCGTCAGACTAACAGCAGATCTCTCAGCAGAAACTCTACAAGCCAGAAAAGAGTGGAGGCCAATATTCAACATTCCTGAAGAAAAGAATTTTCAACCCAGAATTTCATATCCAGCCAAACTAAGCTTCATAAGTGAAGGAGAAATAAAATCCTTTATAGACAAGCAAATGCTGAGAGATTTTGTCACCACCAGGCCTGTCTTACAAGAGCTCCTGAAGGAAGCACTAAACATGGAAAGGAACAACCAGTACCAGCCACTGCAAAAACATGCCAAATTGTAAAGACCATCAATGCAGTAGAAACTGCATCAACTAATGAGCAAAATAACCAGCTAACATCATAATGACAGGATCAAAATCACACATAACTATATTAACCTTAAAGGTAAATAGGCTAAATGTTCCAATTAAAAGACACAGACTGGCAAATTGGATAAAGAGTCAAGACCCATCAGTGTGCTATATTCAGGAGACCCACCTCACATGAAGAGAAACACATAGCCTCAAAATAAAGGGATGGAGGAAGATCTACCAAGCAAATGGAAAACAAAAAAAAGCAGCGGTTGCAATCCTAGTCTAGAGGGGCACCCAGCTGTATGAGGTGTCAGTCTCTGTCCTAGTCTCTGATAAAACAGACTTTAAACCAACAAAAATCAAAAGAGACAAAGAAGGCCATTACATAATGGTAAAGGGATCAATTCAACAAGAAGAGCTAACTATCCTAAATATATATGCACCCAATACAGGAGCACCCAGATTCATAAAGCAAGTCCTTAGAGAACTACAAAGAGACTTAGACTCCCACACAATAATATTGGGAGACTTTAACACCCCACTGTCAACATTAGACAGATCAACAAGACAGAAGGTTAACAAGGATATCCAGGAATTGAACTCAGCTCTGCACCAAGTGGACCTAACAGATATCTACAGAACTCTCCACCCCAAATCAACAGAATATAAATTCTTCTCAGCACTACATTGCACTTGTGCCAAAATTGAACACATAGTTGGAACTAAAGCACTCCTCAGCAAATTTAAAGAAGAGAAATCATAACAAACTGTCTCTCAGACGACAGTGCAATCAAACTAGAACTCAGGATTAAGAAACTTACTCAAAACCACTCAACTACATGGAAACTGAACAAACTGCTCCCGAATGACTATGAAGTCAGAATGACGTCATGACTTCAGACAAAATGAAGGCAGAAATAAAGATGTTCTTTGAAACCAATGAGAACACACAACATACCAGAATCTCTGGGACACATTTAAAGCAGGGAGTAGAGGGAAATTTATAGCACTAAATGCCCACAAGAGAAAGCAGGAAAGATCTAAAATTGACACCCTAACATCATAATTAAAAGAACTAGAGAAGCAAGAGCAAACACATTCAAAAGCTAGCAGAAGGCAAGAAATAACTAAGATCAGAACAGAACTGAAGGAGATAGAGACAGAAAAAAAACCCTTCAAAAACTCAATGAATCCAGGAGCTGGTTTTTTGAAAAGATCAACAAAATTGATAGACTGCTAGCAAGACTAATACAGAAAAAAAGAGAGAAGAATCAAATAGATGCAATAAAAAATGATAAAGGGGATATCACAACCGATCCCACAGAAATACAAACTACCATCAGAGAATAGTATAAACACCTCTGCACAAATAAACTAGAAAATCTAGAAGAAATGGATAAATTCCTGGACACATACACCCTCCCAAGACTAAACCAGGAAGAAGTTGAATCCCTGAATAGACCAATAACAGATTCTGAAATTGAGGCAAAAATTAATAGCCTACCAATCAAAAAAAGTCCAGGACCAAATGGATTCACAGCCGAATTCTACCAGAGGTAGAAGGAAATAAAGGCTATTCAATTAGGAAAACAGGAAGTCAAATTGTCCCTGTTTGCAGACAACATGATTGTATATTTAGAAAACCTCATTGTCTCAGCCCAAAAGAGGAGCTGGTACCATTCCTTCTGACACTATTCCAATCAATAGAAAAAGAGGGAATCTTCCCTAACTCATTTTATGAGGCCAGCATCATCCTGATACCAAAGCCTGGCAGAGACACAACAAAAAAAAGAGAATTTTAGACCAATATCCCTGATGAACATCGATGCAAAAATCCTCAATAAAATACTGGCAAACTGAATCCAGCAGCACATCAGGAAGCTTATCCACCATGATCAAGTTGGCTTCATTCCTGGGATGCAAGGCTGGTACAACATACACAAATCAATAAATGTAATCCATCATATAAACAGAACGAAAGACAAAAACCACATGATTATCTCAATAGATGCAGAAAAGGCCTTTGACAAAATTCAACAGCCCTTCATGCTAAAAACTCTCAATAAACTAGGTATTGATGGGACGTATCTCAAAATAATAAGAGCTATTTATGACAAGCCCACAGCCAATATCATACTGAATGGGCAAAAAATGGAAGCATTTCCTTTGAAAACTGGCACAAGACAGGGATGCCCTCTCTCACCACTCCTATTCAACAAAGTGTTGGAAGTTCTGGCCAGGGCAATCAGGCAGGGGAAAGAAATAAATGGTATTCATTTAGGAAAAGAGGAAGTCAAATTGTCCCTGTTTGCAGATGACATGATTGTATGTTTAGAAAACCTCATCGTCTCAGCCCAAAATCTCCTTAAGTTGATAAGCAACTTCAGCAAAGTCTTAGGATACAAAATCAATGTGCAAAAATCACAAGCATTCTTATACACCAATAACAGACAAACAGAAAGCCAAATCATGAGTGAACTCCCATTCACAATTGCTTCAAAGAGAATAAAATACCTAGGAATCCAACTTAAAGGGAGGAGAAGGACCTCTTCAAGGAGAACTACAAAGCACTGCTCAACGAAATAAAAGAGGACACAAACAAATGGAATAACATTCCATGCTCATGGATAGGAAGAATCAATATCGTGAAAATGGCCATACTGCCCAAGGTAATTTATAGATTCAATGCCATCCCCATCAAGCTGCCAATGACTTACTTCACAGAAGTGGAAAAAAAATACTTTAAATTTCATATGGAACTAAAAAAGAGCCCACATTGCCAAGACAATCCTAAGCCAAAAGAACAAAGCTGGAGACATCATGATACCTGACTTCAAACTACACTACAAGGCTACAGTAACCAAAACAGCATGGTACTGGTACCAAAACAGAGATATAGACCAATAGAACAGAACAGAGGCATCAGAAATAACACCACACATCTACAACCATCTGATCTCTGACAAACCTGACAAAAACAAGGAATGGGGAAAGGATTCCTTATTTAATAAATGGTGTTGGGAAAACTGGCTAGCCATATGCAGAAAGTGGAAACTGGATCCCTTCCTTACACCTTATACAAAAATTAATTCAAGAGGGATTAAAGACTTAAATTTAAGATCTAAAACCATAAAAACCCTAGAAGAAAACCTAGGCAATACCATTCAGGACATAGGCGTGAGCAAAGACTTAATAACTAAAACACCAAAAGCAATGGCAACAAAAGCCAAAATTGACTAATGGGATCTAAATAAACTAAGGAGCTTCTGCACAGCAAAAGAAACTACCATTAGAGTGAACAGGCAACCTACAGAATGGGAGAAAATTTTTACCATCTACCCATCTGACAAAGGACTAATAACCAGAATCTACAAAGAACTTACACAAATTTACAGGAAAAAAATCAAACAACCCCATCAAAAAGTGGGCAAAGGATATGAACAGACACTTCTCAAAACAAGACATTTATACAACCAACAGACACATGAAAAAATGCTCATCATCACTGACCATCAGATAAATGCAAATCAAAACCACAATGAGATACCATCTCACACCAGTTAGAACGGTGATCATTAAAAAGTCAGGAAACAACAGGTGCTGGAGAGGATGTGGAGAAATAGGAACTCTTTTACTCTGTTGGTGGGACTGTAAACTAGTTCAACCATTGCAGAAGACAGTGTGGCGATTCCTCAAGAATCTAGAACTGGAAATACCATTTGACCCAGCCATCCCATTACTGGGTATATGCCCAAAGGATTATAAATCATTCGGCTATAAAGACACATGCACACATGTATTTATTGCAGCACTATTCACAATAGCAAAGACTTGGAACCAATGCAAATGTCTAAAAATGATGGACTGGATTAAGAAAACGTGGCACATATATACCATGGAATACTATGCAGCCATAAAAAGGATGAGTTCATGTCCTTTGTAGGGACATGGATGAAACTGGAAACCATCATTCTGAGCAAACTATTGCAAGGGCAGAAAACCAAACACCGCATGTTCTCACTCATAGGTGGGAAGTGAACAGTGAGAACACTTGGATACAGGGTGAGGAACATCACATACTGGGACCTGTTGTGGGGTGGGGGGAGTGGGGAGGGATAGCATTAGGAGATATACCTAATGTAAATGATGAGTCAATGGGTGCAGCACGCCAACATGGCACATGTATACATATGTAACAAACCTGCACGTTGTGCACATGTACCCTAGAACTTAAAGTATAATTGAAGAAAAAAGAAAAAAAAATTTTATCTACCCTCTAACTTCATCATCTTGATAAAAAAGACTCCAAAATGTGCATCTCTAATTTCAAACTTTCTCAATAGCTCTAGACTAATAGGTATTTTTAAAATATTCAGGACCTTTTCACCTGACTGCAGCCCTAAATCTCAGTATGCCAAAAATTCATTGTGTAGGGAAAAGAAAGAGAGATCAGACTGTTATTGTGTCTATGTAGAAATGGAAGACATAAGAAACTCCATTTTGACCTGTACCCTGAAGAATTGCTGTGCCCTGAGATGCTGTTAATCTGTAACTTTGCTCCAACCTTGAGCTCACAGAAACATGTGTTGTATGGAATCAAGGTTTAAGGGATCTAGGGCTGTGCAAGATGTGCCTTGTTAACAAAATGTTTACAGGCAGTATGCTTGGTAAAAGTCATCACCATTCTCCAGTCTCGATAAACCAGGGGCACAATGCACTGCGGAAATCTGCAGGGACCTCTGCCCTGGAAAGCCAGGTATTGTCCAAGGTTTCTCCCCATGTGATAGTCTGAAATATGGCCTCATGGGATGGGAAAGACCTGACCATCCCCCAGCCCAACACCCGTGAAGGGTCTGTGCTGAGGAGGATTAGTAAAAGAGGAAGTCCTCTTGCAGTTGAGATAGAGGAAGGCCACTGTCTCCTGCCTGCCCCTGGGAACTGAATGTCTCGGTATAAAACCCGATTGTACATTTGTTAAATTCTGAGATAGGAGAAAAGCCTCCCTGTGGCGGGAGGCGAGACTTGTTGGCAGCAATGCTGCTCTGTTACTCTTTACTCCACTGAGATGTTTGAGTGGAGAAAAGCATAAATGTGGCCTACGTGCACACCCAGGCATAGTACCTTCCCTTGAACTTATTTGTGACACAGATTCCTTTGCTCATGTGTTTTCTTGCTGACCTTCTCCCCACTATCACCCTGCTCTCCTGCCGCATTCCTCTTGCTGAGATAGTGAAAATAGTAATTAATAAATACTGAGGGAACTCAGAGACCAGTGCCGGTGCAGGTCCTGCATATGCTGGGCTGGTCCCCTGGGCCCACTTTTCTTTCTCTATACTTTGTGTCTTACTTCTTTTCTCAGTCTCTCGTCCCGCCTGACGAGAAATACCCACAGGTATGGAAGGGCTGGCCCCCTTCACATTGTCCACCTCCTTGCTAAATTGTGTGTGTATATATGTATATATATATGTATTTTCCAAGAACTCAGGCTTAAACTCTAGGGAATTTTCTGATCACTTATTGCCTTAGCCCCAACATTGACCCTGTTTCCAAGCACTATTGATTCTACCAGTCCAGTGTTTCAGTCTCTCACGTGGTCCTCTTCTTTCATGTTCTCACTGTCACCAACCTGGTAAAGGCTCTTCATTCTCATCTTCTTTCTTGTAATAGCGACCTCATTGTTCTTGCTCCACCTGGCAAATGAGCCTCTTGGATGCTTCCAATCACATTGGCTTCTCATTCTCCACACCTTTACTCAGGTGCTTTCCTCAGCATCCCCTTTTCAGTAAGTTACCCTGGAATCCATAGACTTTTCTCTGCCATTTTGGCATTTTACCACATTACTTTGTTGCAATTTGTGCACCTCTAATTTTTCATTATTACCTTAGTTTGTCTTGGAAGCCCCTGAAGTGATGAAGAGTTTACAATCTGAGAGGACAAATAAGCTACATCCACAACAATAAAGCCCTTGTAGAAAGTAATAATATGTGTTCATCTTGCTTCCTCTTCTGAATATAAACTTAGGGTAATAATTTTGCCTTATATTCTTCTATTCCCACCCTCATTCAAAGTTCAGGATAGTGTGGGACAGAGATTTCAATAAACCTCTGCTACTTAAGGGACTCGTAGACTTGAAAAATATCTGAAGAGAACAAATCTGCCTTGAGCCAGAAGATGTCCCAACTAGAGGTAGCAAACTGGTGGCCCTGGGGCCACATACTGATTGCAACTATATTTTAATGATCCTCCTAAGGTTTTAAATATTTAAATTAATTTCTCAATCTTTATTAGATTGAAAGATTACATACAAAAATCTGGATTTCCAGCTTCTCTTGAAAAACAATTACCGTTAGCAACACTAGACCCATTGAATGACCCTGGACAACAATTGGCTGGGGCTGACGTATGTGCCTTTTTGGGACACAGCCAAGACTCTCCAGGTAGCCACAAGTTTTTCCCACCCTATTTAAGTTACCAGCCTAGTCCCTGCAGGCAGAGTTTGGAATCCCTGATTGTACCCCACCCACCAGTCAGGTTCTTCCTCCAGCACCATGCTAAAAAATATTTCAGATTTCTCAATGACCTCTATTTCCCAGGCTGATAAATGAAGGCCCATTTCGCAGGGGTCCTGCGGAGCCATTTCCTAGACCAATTACTGCCTGTGACCTCATTCTAGTTCCTCCTGCCTTTCTTCCCCTCTGTTTAAAATGAAAGTAAGCCAAGACCCTAAACAAAAACAGGCTTTCATCCTCAACCTCCTTAAAGAACAAATTAGAGCCTAAGCTTTAAGAGCAACTATTGTCAGCCCATCTCAAGCCAGTGTCTCCCCAGAACAAACATCAGCAACTTTTACATGGCCCAGAGGTCCAGGGCCATGGGGAAATAGAGGGAATTTCCCAAGTTAAGCAAGAATTCAGTGCTACCAGTTCTGAAAGGGTTTTTAAATGTGAAAGTTCCAGAAGGCCTCTGAATTTTGTTTGTAAAGCAGATATGCAGCAACTTCTGGGAAGCTTCCAGATGATTAATGGAATCTGCACACTTTCTATGTGGCTATCCCATTTACTATAGACTCAGCCTCCAGAACTGAGCAAAATCGTACCGTCTGTGAATCAACTGAACTCCCCTTGATACCCTTTATCATAGCAGAAATACTAATGATGAATATGAAATGTAATTGCTGGGTGGGGCCGAGCTAGGATGAGACGTGAAATGAGGCAATGCTTCAAGTGAAAATGTGTGTTCAATTAATGTGGCATTAAATTCCTCAGGTTTTATTGTAATCTTATCATTCCCCACAGTCAGTCTTTTCTGAGAAAATTAAAAAAAAATACATTACAATTGCACATTGGTTCTGATGTGACTACGCTTTCTCAAACTTTTGAGAAACACTATTAGATGTGTCAGGAGTGTGTTTCCTAGATTGTTTGTAATACAACTAAGGGGCAGGAGGCTATCACCGAGAGGTGCCACAACTCTAAACAAGCAGGGGCCTTCCTTGTTTAAACTGTCTTCTTTGACGGATTTGTGACTAGAAATTTACCAAATGCAGCTTCATAGGTGTGTGTGTGTGTGTGTGTGTGTGTGTGTGTGATGACGAGGAGCTCTAGCTGTGCAGCTGAGCAGGTGTTGGAGAAGCTGAAGGTTAATGATTTAATGCATCAAGTGTCCCAGGCTCCCATGTGCACAACGGCAGCCCACACCCAGCCACTCCCATTGTTCTGGTGGGTGGGACAGAGGGCTCTGGGCACAGACTCAGGTGGGCCAGTCCGAGGGCTGTGGCAGGCAAGGTGAGCAGTTCTGGCAACGGGATGTGGGTGGGCTCCCACAGACCTAGACAACGGCTCTGCTCCTACATGCAGTATCTGGTGAAAATAATAACAACATTAAAAAATAACATGAGCATATAGAGTTCCAGGCCTCAGCAGGACTGAGAGTGCTTCTCAGCAGGGGCCCCTTGCTTCAGAGCCAGATTAGCTAAGTGCTAACCTGAGTGGGGGTCGCTCAGCACTCAGACCCTCTCCCCGCAAGGGCACTGAATCCTGCACATCTACTGGAAGCCCCAAAAGTCGTGACCCCTGCTATTTCCCTTTCCCCACCTCTCTGTGTCTGCACAGACCTATTAGCCCAGAGGTCACAAATTGCAGCCAAGGGCTGGGGTCTGCCTGCAGGAGGGTTTTGTTCATCTGGCAAAGTTTGATCTTTTTTTCTTTACCCTGAAAACCTTCACTATGGCCCTCATCAGCTCACTGGCTTGCATTGACCACTTCACATGCTCTTATCTGCCCTGCACGTGAATGTGATCCCTAGACCTTTAACACCTGGCTCTGAGTCCTGCCTGCACCTTCCAGGCACCACTCACTCCCATGGCTCCACTCCTGCGCTCCTTGATACAGGTACTCACAGTCCTACCACACGACTTGGTTCTTGTTGATGGTTTAGTGTATGCTTATCTCACTATTATTTTTGTCGGTATACATGTGCTCTGTCTCTTTTCTGTTGTAAACAGTGAGCTCCTTAAAGACATGGATTACAGGTATTTCTCCACAGGTTCTCTTAGTAGTGGGTAGGAAAGGAAAACAGTTGTGAAGATCCAGCTCATTTCTTCTCATAACATCCTTCAAGACATAACAAAAGAGACCTGTTACACCCATTCCACAGGTAGGGTATCAAGACCCACAGACTGATGAAATCAATCACAGACCATCAGTGGGCAGGGCCTGAATCTGAGCCTAGACTTTCAACTCAGAGCTCTGTTAAGTTTCTTATCTTCCTTTGACCTATCTAGACCTTTTTCCTACAAGTGAAATGAAATAAAACAAATACTTCTTTCATCTAAGTGAAGAGAAAATAGAAGAAACCAGTTAAAATTTTCCTTTCTGTTACTCATGGTGGAGGCAAATGAACAGTGAAGCAAATTAGCCAAGTTGAGCCACTTTTCTCAGCAAAGCCCTACTCTCTGCATGCTTCTATTATGCCTGTAGGAAGAGTCCAGAGTTTCCTGTGCACCTCACCGAGTTCCTGAGCCCTTACTGAATGCTCAGGGAAGCTTAGGGTATGCTGAGGCATGGTTCAAAATTCCACACAAATGCAGCCAACTTGGAGGTGTTTTGAGCTGTGGAATGCAAGTGTGTCTTTGCTTGGCAGGAAAAAATTGCTCCTTTATATCTTATTCTCACTGCTCTAGGAAAATTGTAAAAATGACAAAGTTACTCCAACACCTGTCCCCACCCTGCAGTGAAGTGGAAGTGGGGAAGGAGAATCAGTGATGATGACCACGGTTTACTGCCAGCTCTGCTGGTAGAGGCAGGGCTCATTTTTATGTTGTCTAGTAAAATCGAGCATGGAAGTGTTCTTGAAATGAATATACCAATAACAAGGAAAGAAGGGCATATTTGGGAAGGGCAGAGGCTGTTAGGAGAGAGGGGAGTTGGTACAATTAAACTGCTTAATTTCCTCTGAGTAGAGCCAGAGCAGTCAGGCACTTGGTTGTTGCTGAGTGGGAAACCTCTCTGTCCTTGGGGTGGTTTAAGGTCTCCAGCATATCCCACATAATGGGGTGGAGCAATCGGTGCTGAGACCTTACTCTTAGAAGCCAATTCAAGCCAGGCCTCATTCCAGGTGAGGTCGTACCTGCAGCTGAGCTAGCATTAGAATATCTACTGATTCTTAGATTGGCATATCTCAGTGCCACAGGACTGGCTTGAGGCCTAGAACACAGTAGGAAGATAACCTGGTAATTCACCTGAGCTCCAAAAGGGGAGGCCTTAATTTCCACAAAATCCCAAAGTCATTCAAACAACTTTGGAAAGCCTTTCAATCCTCCAAGCAATCCTTCCACCCTGCCCAGCCTCAGGACACCTCCTCACTTTTTCTGTATCTCCACTTGAGGTGACACATTCTCACCTGACTGGGTCTTTTTAGGTGATAGTATCTTCCAGTGACTTCATGAGATGCCTGAGCAATGGCCCAAGACTTAACAATATAGATTCCATTCAAATACATCTAGGAAGCCTCCAAGGTAGAAATTCAATGGCAAGAGGTCAGCACACCTTGGCTGGCTCCTAGGGGCAAGTGGATTGGATTTAATTTAATAACGTGAATAGATAATTCATTAACATACTTGAAAACTCAAAATGATGTCAGAAGTGCCCTTTAAAAAGTCTAGGTCCCTCTCCCTCACCACTAGCTCATCTATCCCAGTCTCTACTTCTCAAAAGTAACCATTTTGTGAGTTCCTTGAATATCCTTCCAGTGTTCCTTTATGCAAACACAGGCAAATACGCACTCTTTACCATCCCTTACACAAAATGTAGCAAATTATATACACAGTTTTGCATTTTTCTTTTCCACTTAATAATATATCCTGGCAATTTGTATTAATTTACTGAAAACTTCCTCACTCATTTTTGTAGCTGCATAGTGTTTATGTGGTTCTGCTACAATTTATTTAACTGGTTTCCTACAGATGATCCCTTAGATTGAATTTAATCTTTATTATTACAAAACAGAGCTGCAGCTGAAAACCTTGTACATACATCTTATTATACATATATAGGTATGTATGTAGGTAAATCCCCAGAAGTGAGATTGTTTGGAATGCAACTGTCAATGCATTTGTAATTTTAAGGAATATAACACAACTGTCCTCCATAGACCTGGCCTGTTTGACCCCTCACAAGTATTGTAGGAAAGTGCCTGTTTGTCAAGTGAAAAGTTGGAGAGGAAACAGTTCCTTGTGCCTGGGCAGCCCTCAAGACACCACGTGAAAGAGAGGTGAAAGACAGGAGACGGTTTGTGTTGCACTGCGTGGCACTCAGAAGAACACTGGAATGAGTTTCAGAGAAGCGAAATCCACTTGAGTTCCTGTGGGCCTTAGAAAGTGTTCTGCAATGGGATTGCCCTTTGGGAGACCTCTTTCAGAGCAGAAGTTGAACAACTGCCTTACTCCTTTGATGAAGGACTCAAACATTATTTGAGTTTTTGAGCATATGATACTTGCAGTGTCAATAGTTCAAATCCTGGTTATAGCAGGAGGGCAAAGGGGCCATGCAGCAGAGCCCTGGCCTGGGAGTTGGGATTTGTGTGTTCTAAGTTCACGTCTGCCTTTCTGTGACTGAACTCACCTCTCAGCTTCAGATGCCTCACTTGTGCAATGGTTAAATGATTCTTGCCCTTCCTTTCTTTCGGGATCATTGAAGAAATCAGATAATGTGGACAGAAGCCCCCACAAACTGGAAACTGCTCTTTAAATGTAGGAGTTATTATTCCTGAAAGGCAGTGTCCAATCAGAATGCCAAGAACTGTGGGTCTGGCAAGGCAAATGAATGAAAAGTAGGTCATGAGAAACCGAGTCCGTTGGTTCATGGAGGGTAATCTGGGTCGTCTGTGGTGAATGCACACGTCAACCTGTTCTACCCATTGCAGACAAGTGCTCTGATTGGAAACCCTCTGACTCCTCCGTGCTTCTTGGCCTTTGACAAGTTTATCACAGATGGGAGAAGGACATTCTGTTTCTTCAGTGTTATGGGCTGACTCACTTCCCTCTTCTCTGCAATAAGCACAAAGGCCAAAGTCAGTCCACTCTACCAAGAAACAGCAAAATGGCTCTGAGAGTGGTGTCCTTCCAGATGGGTGTTAAGGAAAATATGTCTATGAATATTCATTCACTGCTCATTTAGGAGTGTTCTGTGTAAAGACCCTTTGAAAGCTGATGAGAATGGGCATAAAAGGGTTTGATTAATTCCTGAGTCAGCTGGCCCCTACCCCAAAACACATGCAATGATTGTCACAGAGAGCTGGTTTACAAAGAAAATGTTTCTGCAGATGTGTGGGCTTGGTACTGCCACCACCACCCACTCTCCAACAAGAATAAAACAGACTCTGGGATTGGGCTGGGCCCTTTAGGGTTAAGCCACAGATCCTAAAGTCAAATTAAATATCAGCTCCTGAAGGGAACATCCCCAATGCTCACATTTTCCAAGATGTCAGGTCTGAGTATAGGGGACCTCTATCTGAAATTCCTCCCCTTTCCTCTCTGTGTATTCAGGTCCCATCTATCCTTAGAGACATCGCAGGCTCTACTGGCCCTGGTGAAGTCTCGCCTGACTGCTTCATCTCACAGGGATATTTCATTCTTTTGCAATCAATGAACTCTTGTAGGTCCCTCCCTCTAGAGAGTTAATTACACACACTTGCCACCCTGTCATGTCTCCATGCATTGTTGGCTTACTATAATAATCATCTTCATTATCATTACCTGTTTATATGTTCTTCCTCTGCTCAAGCGATCCCACATTCATTTTCCCTCAACAACATATATTGATCATGCAACATGTACCCTCACTGATGAGGAATCAAATATAAAGATAGTAATAATGATGATGTAATAACCCCAAAACAATATTTACAGAGTACTATACCCCAGCTTCTGGGCTACACACTATCTTATTTAATTCTCACAACAACCATTTGAAGAAAGGTTTGTCATTATCCCCATTTTACAGATGAGGAAACAGGCTCAGAAAATCTAATAAATCTGTCTGAGGCTACACAGCTAGCGTTTGATGAAGTGATTGGTAAATCCTCAAGAAACAAGGTTAGTGGGGAAGAAAAACAAATGGCTCTGCAATTTCAGCCCATGGAAGAGCTTCTTTGGTCAAGGGCAGAGTGTTGTGGGAGCACAGAACTATCAGAACTGTGGACAGGTGTCAGGGCAGGCTCTAAGAGAAGGCAGAGGCTGAGCCGAGTCACAGAGGATCAACAGGAGATGGCAAAAAAGGAGGATCCACTTCCTAGGAACAAAGGTCTGGGTGTCTTCAGGGGCCAAGTTGCCTCATCTGTTCGCCTAACTCCTCACCTTCAGCTCCACCCTCCAGGGGACCCCTTCTAAATCAAGCCTGTTCTTCCGGGAGGGAAACTGGGGTGTCTACCCTGAGACCTAGGTTTGGTGGTGGCAGTGGGTGCCCCAGGACGTTGCAGTTATATTTGATGGCTATTAATTTACATTACAAGCATACATAATTTCATAACATCTGGCGCATGCTGGCTGCATTGCTCTGGGCTCTGCAGCCCTCAAGGATTTGCCCTCCCTGGAATTCTTCCTGCAGTTTCCCCACAGTTCCCCTTAGGAGTCTAAACTTCTGTGGAGCTTTATTGATCCTGGCCCCAGACCATTCAGAAAAGGCACTAATTCAATTACAGCTGCATGAAATCCTTCAGAGGCAGCCTAAGGAGACTGATTTTGATTCTCCTTTTCTGTGTCAGTGGTTTCCAAAAGACAGTGTTTGAGAGGCAGAGCATATTTTCTTTAAATTATAAATAACCAGAACAGGGAAAAGAGGTGGCACTGGAAACGGGGCAGGAATGGGTAAATTTAAAAAAAAGCTGCAGCAAAATGATAAAACCCTGTGGCTTCAAAAATGTTTTATGACTTTCTATAAGGCAATAACACAGAAGGGAAGGTCCTTTTTAAAATATATTTTCTGAGATGATCTGTGCTGTATACACATTGTGGCTAAATCTCTGAATTCCTAATACAGAGATTGAAACTAAAATCAAGAAAGCAGAGGGGATTCCACCAAAATCATGCAGACCATCAGGGGTCAGTTTGGAAACCACCAATCCTGTTTAGATATACAACCAACTGCTTCCCCCATTCATGGTCTCAGGCCTCTTTCACATTTATAGCGCCTGGAAAACTCCAAGAAAAGAAGATAACCTTACGTAGCAGACCCTGTTAAATTACAACCAGCAATGAGTCACCTGCCACCTGCTTTCTAACAGAACTCAAATTTTGCCTACTCTCCCAAGGATCCATGCACTTTAGGGATTGGCCTCAGCCTCTGGGAATTGGTTTGGGATGGACATAGGAACCAATGCTGGCCAACAAGACACACGGGCAGACTCCCAGGGAGGCTACTTGGAAAGAGATCTTCCCATCTCTTCAAAAGATAAATAGACATAGATAGGTATAGGCATAGGCATACAGTAGAACTAAAATGAGAACATTTTGACTCATGTAACTGAAAAGTAGAGGCACTGCATGGGAAGAAGGATTGTGCTGGACTCAGAGTCCACAAAACTTGGTCTTTCTCCATTCCCAGTCTCCTTTGTTCTGAGTTGGCTTCGCACTCAGGAAGCCTCCTCCCACAGATGGTTCCCTATGAACTCCAAGTATGCATAATTTTACAGCCAGCAGTTCCCAGGTGATATGGTTTGGACGTGGTTCTCTCCAAATCTCATGCTGAAATGTGATCCCCACTGCTGAAGGGGAGCCTAGTGGGAGGTGTTTGGGTCATGGAGGCGGATCCCTCATGAATGGCTTAGTGCTGTCCTTGCCGCATTGAGTGAGTTCTTAGTCTGTTATTTCATGTGAGAGCTGGTTGTTTAGAGTAGCATGGCACTCCTCCTCTCTCTCTTGCTCTGTCTCTCACCATGTGACATTCTGGCTCCCCTTTGCTCCACCATGATTGTAATATTCTTCAGGCCCTCACCAGAAGCACCAGTGTTCTAGTAAAAGATCTAGGCTTGAGTTTTATTGGATCAACTTAGGAGATGTGTTCACCTCTGAGACAACCACTGTGACACGGGGAAAGAATATGCTAATTGTCCATGCTGGAGTTACTTGCTGGCTGCTGAAACAGGAAGTGGGGTGGAATCAGCCCACACAGACCACTTGCAGGAAGAATCAGGGAGGGGTAGTTCCCCTAAAGAAAAATGGAGAATCTGCTACTAGAAGAAGTTGCATGGATGCTGGCCAGGCATGGGAGGTGTCCACAAAGCAGGGTGATGTAGATCATGGTGAGGAGTTGGGATTTTATACTATGAGCACTGGGAAGCAATCAAAGCATTTTAAACAGAAAAGTGATCCACTGACATATGTTCTGATGACATTTCAAAAAGAATATTCTGACTGCAGGTTACAGAAAGTACTTCAGGGAGCTAAGCTTGGAGGGATTGAAATCAGGGGCTATGATAGAATGACAGGCAGGAGAGCTTGGTGCCTTGAACCAGGGTGGTATTTGTAGAAATCAGAAAAACATGAACATATTTGAGATACTAACTTATGGAAGAGCTGATGTCACTCGTTGATGGATCAGAGATGGGCTAGTAAATGAAAGAAGTCAAGCATGATTCCCAGGGCTTGGGCTTGATCACCTGAGTAAATCATGATGCCATTTACCAACAGGGGAAAGACATGGGAAGTGGGAAGACAGGGATGAGCTAGGAGGGCAAAAATCAAGAGTTCTGTCGTGAATACAGAAGAACAGTCTGTGCTGGAATTATAAATCCAGGAATCATCAGCATATAGACATTATTTAAATGAGAAAGATGGAATGAGATCACTCAGGAAATCATGTAGAGAAAAGAAGTGGGGGCACTCATACTACTTCACCAACAATTTATCCACTGTGTCCAACCCGGTCCTCTTGGGTTCTGAGCAAATAGGGGTTCTCTCAACCCTGGACTTCTTTCTTGTGCCATTCTCATTGCCTGCAATGCCTTCCTCCCTTTTCCTAGTATCCCTGAATGCTCATTCTTTAAGGATCAGCTCAAATCTACCCTCTCCAGGAATCATGGGCCTTGTTTAGCCCCACTGCCAATGTCGGCCTCCTTGCTTCCCGTAACTTTGTTTATTCACTGCACATTTGGCATTTGTAAATCAATGTCTTCTGCTCTATGTATATGTCATATTTCTCCCAATTAGAGTATAAGCTCAGAGAAGGCAGTCTGGATGCCTTTATACTCCCCAGTATTTGGCAGGTTTTCCAGAAAAGAGTTAAAACAAACATCTGTTGATCAATGACCACATTCACTCTTATGTTCTCTTGCTACTTTTGTGCCAGTGGTTGAGAATTAATCTCAGATTCTGAGCAGCTCAGCAAGGGTGTTTCAATCAATTCTTGAAAATAAGGCAGCAATTGTCAAATGCTTTAAGACACTTAAGGCAAATAAATGCTTGTGGCAAATAAAAAGAATATGACTCACTTCATATTGAAAAGAACCAGATGAAAGTAGTTTCCCACAGAGGAAAGTCATAGAATTAAAATGAATGTCTATGAACCACTTCAACTATTTTTGCATCTATCCCTGAATAATATCCCACTTAACTGGAACATATCTCAGTGTGTTTGTGCCCATTTAGCACTCCCTGTCTTCCCAACCCAGCATCTGTAACTTACAGCCTGTAGTCATTCCAAAATGCTTCCACGTGGCTAACCTGGGTTGCCAAGCCCCATCTGGCTCAATTAGCACTGGAGATTCTGGAGAGCGCCAAATTATCATTCTTTTCTGGTTGTACTACCAAAGACCTTCCCATCCTATCTCTTCCTCAAACTCCCTAAGTTCCATAGTTGTATTTGTTCCAATTTTGAATCCCAATAGTCCCCAGCTGTTTTAGATGCCCCGCCTCCCCACCCCCATCTGGGCTCTCCTGACTGGGCTTCCCATGACAGTATTCTCCAATTAGGCAAATCACCCTTCAATCCCCAAATTTTCTTTAAAGCTGTAGCAAGTACACCCACAGTCGTGACAATACTGAATAAAATGGAATAGGTCTGATTCACTTTCCCAAAGCTGAGTTTTGCTGCTGATTGACTCATATCTGTTTACCAGAGGTCATTTGATTTCCTCCTTTTGACTCATGCTCAACTTCAAAACTGATATAACTTGAGTCTGCCACTCGAATGTGACCTTCCTTTTTGCCTGCAGAACCTCCAGCTCCACTCAGCTCCTGGGGCTCAGCCAGCAGAGCTGTGCAGTGGAAAGGAATCCACCTTGGAACAGGATCCCTGGCTCTACCACTACAACTGCTGAGTGATCTCCAGCTAGTTAGTTCCAGCCTATTTCCTCATGTGAAAAATTGAGGTAAAAATACTTGGAAGTATTGTTGTGAAGGTTAAGTAACGTAAGAAAAATGCCTGGAACCATATATTCCACCAAAGTAGGTAGGGGCTCAACAAATATTGAATTGAACCATATGACATTGCCATTTATATAGGTCAAAAATGGCCAAATATTGACAATTTCATATGGTTCAACCTGCCATCAGCCTATTACTCAAGCACCTAAGAAATCAGTGTCCAGTTGGTTGGAGTATTGGGTACAAACAAGGTAGAACCTTAGAAGTAGAACCCCAGTGTTGCCTTTTATTTACATTATCAAAGAATCAAGGAAGGCCAGCACCCTACTATGCACTTTAAATTCTGGGAGATTTTCTTGACTCTTAGCTAGTTAAACAAAGCAGATTTAAGAGACAGGATAAAATTGTGGTTTAGAGCCTAGACTCTGGGGAGAGATTGTCTGGGATTAAATTCCAGCTCTGCTACTGACGAGCATTGTGAAACTGAGCAAGTTTGTTAATCAACCTGGGTCTCAGTTTTGTTCCCCGTGACATAGGATATTACAGGGTGTTGTGCCTATGAAATAAGTTAACACATGCAACATTCTTAGAATCTGGAAGTGTTAACGATCATTATCTTGATTTAAAATAGGTGGTTTGGCCTGACTGGTTAGTGAAATCTCTTTCACAACAAAGCACCCATTGGGCAGAAATCAGAACTCCAGCAATGGAGAATCAGCCTCCCCTTGTTGATCAGTCCCAGTTTAGCAGCTGGGATACTCCTTGGGAAGCTCAAAGATGGTAGGTGTCACCACCCATGAGAGCTCAGTGAGAATCCACCCAGCCAGTGATGAGGGCTTCAAGGGTGGGGCAGAGAACATCACACAGTCATTTGGAGCAGTGGTGACTCATGCACACCCTGAAAACCTCAACAGAAAAGAGATGGTAGCAGATGAAAAGGAAGAGGGATGCAATTTCCACAACCAAGAAGAAACAGACACTGCTCATTCTGGTGAGAAATGAGAGCATAATTTGAATTCAGCATTTATTTAGAAAATCAGATTAATGAGGACAAAGACATCATAAAGAAAATAATGATAAAGACCTCTAGGCTTTCCCACAATCACTTTCATGTATATTATCAAACTATATCCACACACAAAAAGTCTCTGAGTCAGATAAGCAAAGCCAGCATTATTTTCATGTATGGATGAGGAACTGATGAATCATGGAGTTCGAATTGCTAACTAGAGTCTAAAAGAACGTAGAAACCCATAAAAGACAAAGAGAATAAAGAAAACAAGCAGACAAGAGAATTCCACACAAGTTTGAAAGATAGGACCAGATGGAGGTAAGTGGTTTAGTAAGACAGAGGAAGCAAGGATTTAAGTCACCTGAAGACAAGTTACCACAAATGAATTAGCTCATTCATCCCAATGGAAAACCTGAGATGCTCAAGATTTGGAGACAGCAGGTACGATGAAGGGTTGGGTTGAGGTAAGGAGCTAAAAATAGACGTTGAAAGTTCGTTTGTGAAGCAGTCATGTTCTTCTCTCACCTTGCACAGTCAGGCCACTAGTTTCCCAGGCTGGTGATGAAAGAGTTTTTTTGTGTGTAATTTGAATGGGAAAGGCTTTGACTTGGGGCTACAGAGATAGGGGCAACAGAGGGGAGGGACATGGAAGTCTGCAAACTTAACCAACTTCTCTTCATTTCTCCCTCCCTACTACTCTTCTCTGCCTCACTTCTCTAAAGAAGATATACAAATGGCTAACAGGTATGTGAAAAAATGCTCAACGTCACTAATCATTAGGGAAACGCAAGTCAAAACCACAATGAGATATCATCCCACCCCAGTTAGAATGGCTGTTATCAAAAACACAAAAACTAAATGTTGGTGAGGATGTGAAGAAAGGGGAATGCTTATACACTGCTGATGAGAATGTAAATTAGTACAACTATTATGGAAACAATATAAAGGTTCCTCAAAAATCTTAAAATGGAACTACCATATGATCCAGCAATCCCACAATTTGGAATATATCCAAAAGAAAGGAAATCAGAATATTGAAGAAATATCTGTACCCCCATGTTTATTGTGGCACTATTCACAATAGCCAAGATAAGGAATCAACCTGTGTCCATCAACAAATAAATGGATAAAGAAAATGAGGCCTGTATATACAATGGAATGCTATTGTATATAAATACATTTTCAGCCATAAAAAACGAAATCCTGTCTTTTGAAGAAATGTGGATGGAACTAGGGGATGTTATGTTAAGTGAAATAAGCTCGGCAAAGAAAGACAAATATTATATATTCTCACTTATATGTGAAACTGAAAAAAGTTGATGTCTTGGAGGTAGCGAGTAGAATGATGGTTATCAGATTATCCTTTGACAAATTAAATTATCCTAAAGAAAAAGTTTCCAGCTTTATTGATTGACCGATTTGCATTTATGAACTCCATGTTCAATCACCCATAAATGGAGCCCACAGGTCAGTAAGTTCCGCCCACACACACAGGGCCTCTGAACAGTCTTTTCAATGCTCACTCTTAATGTGAACAGAGTGCCAAGGCTCCCCGGATGGCTGAGGAAAGCCTCCAGCATGAAAGAGAAAGACCAATGCAAGAAAAAATTTAAAAAAACAAATCTGGAGAAAACAAATAATAGAAGAGGATATAAGATTTTTAAAGTTATAACCCTTAGTGAAATAAGTGAAGACAGGCCAGGCACGGTGGCTCACGCCTGTAATCCCAACACTTCGGGAGGCCAAGGCGGGTGGATCACGAGGTCAGGAGATTGAGACTATCCTGGCTAACACAGTGAAACCCCGTCTCTACTAAAAAAAAAAAAATACAAAAAATTAGCCGGGCATGATGGTGGGCGCCTGTAGTCCCAGCTACTCAGGAGGCTGAGGCAGAATGGCATGAACCCGGGAGGCGGAGCTTGCAGTGAGCCAAGACTGCGCCACGGCACTCCAGCCTGGGCGACAAAGCGAGACTCCGTCTCAAAAAAAAAAAAAAAAAAAAAAAAAAAAGAAAGAAAAGAAATAAGTGAAGACATTGTATCCTTATAACCAGAAATAGAGGTAATGTAAAAAAGTGAGTCAAAAACAACAAATAAAAATTTCTTCTGGAAATGAAAATGTAATCAAAATAAAACATCCAATAGAAGAATTGAGGAATAAATTTGAAGAAATCTTTTAACAGATAGCACAGAAAGAAATTGCATGAAAAAATTAGGAAGGAAAAGGTGAGTGGTATAAAGGATGAATCTAAGAAAGCTAACTAACATTCAACCAAAATGATTTGTAAAAAGATCGTCATCTGAGTTAATGGGTGCAGCACACCAGCATGGCACATGTATACATATGTAACTAACCTGCACATTGTGCACACGTACCCTAAAACTTAAAGTATAATAATAATAAAATAAAAAAGAAAGAAATAATAAATAACTTGTTATTTACCTTTAAAAAAAAAATCATCATCACACCACTGCACTCCAGCCTGGGTAACAGAGTGAGATCTTGTCTCAAAAAAATAAATAAATAAATAAAAATAAAAAGAGAGAGAGAAAAAAAGTAAAGTGACAATAAAATTTCCCAGGAGTAAAAACAAAAATCTCCAGATTGAACACATTGCTTTTATGAACAGAAAAATAAATTAATTAAGGCCCACCCTATGCCAAACTATGTAATTGTGAGATTATGTGTTACCCCCAAATTATGTGAGAAACATTATGAGATAATTGTGTCCCCAAAGAGAGGGGAAAAGTCACCTACAAGAAAATAGGCATGAGGAAGGAATAGGATTATACAATACTTACAATAAATGTTAGAAGAGATCAATAAGATAGTGCCTTCAAATATGTGAAGGAAAATTAAGTTTCAACCTAGACTTTGAATCTCAGCCAGACTATAACTCCAGAGAGTTGATAAAATAAAGATATTTTCAGAAGAGTAGGAATGCAAAAACACTATCCCTATTTCTTTTTTTTAAAAGCAACTGGAGGACTTTCAGTTATCTTAATGGCAGTCTAGACCAATCCTCCTGATGAGGTTGACTAAAACAGCTATATATGTATACTGAGTAACGTAGAGGATGAATATATACATATATACTTTTTTCTTAAAATCCTTAAAAAGCAAACTAGTGAGGGATTACCGTGCCAAAAACTTGGGAGACTATAAGAAGGAAAAAGCAAGTACTCACAGATGCACTGGCCCTGATTAGGAAGAAACAGCTGCAGTATGGAGCTGTGGTATTTGGCAGCCTCACTGGACAAAATAGATAAAAGGACCTGCCAAGTGGAAAGTCTGATAAATACCCACACATTAAATTAAGGTCCTGAAGGGCTTTACTCTTAGGGCAGAGCTTCCCAAACTTGTGGGCACATTAGAATCACTGGAGAGCTTTTAAAAATTCCAAAGCCCAGGTAACACCAGAGACCATTCAAATCACAATCTCTGACTGTAGGAAACAAGCATCAGTACATTTTAAAGTTTCCCAGGTGACTCAAATGTACGAACAAGTTTGAGAATCGCTGCTGTTAGAGAAAGAATAAATTGAAATCAACACTGTTCTCATATGGATGATCCAGGGAATCTCAAGCCTGAAATTTCAATTAAGGTAGTCTAGAGTGTCAGAAGCAAATTAAAATTTTCTGTGGAGGTAGATTTTTTCAATCTATGCTCAAATTATTTCTACGAATAAGATTTCAAATACAATGTTAAGCATAAGGTCTGTATGAGACAGAACCAGGGAGTAAAAAAAGACAACAGAAACAAGCCCACAAAGATTTCAGATAGTGAAAGTATTGGGCACAGCCACCAAAATCATGTTTTCTGTCTTCAGACCGAAAAAGAAAATCTTGAACATTTCAATTGGGAAGTGGAAACTTTAAAAAGTTGCTTTTATTTGAAAAAGGACTGAGTAGAAATTCTAGAACTAAAAAATACAGTAACTATAGTTAATAATTCTACAGGTTTAACAGATATACAGGTAGAACAGATATAGCCAAATATTAGATTAGGGAACTGGAATATAAATTAGAAGAAAGTATCTAGAAAAAAACGAAAGGATGAGTATTGATTGCCAAATATTTGTTTGCATGGCCAGAGAGTCAATATTTCAGATCATGCAGGCCACACTGTCTCTGTGGTAACTAGTCAATTCTGCCACTGTAGTTCAAAAAAAGCCATAGACAACAAGCAACTGAATAATCATGACTATATTCAAAACTTTATTTACAAAAACAGGTGACTGCCTCCAAAGCCACAGTTTATCAACACTTAACATAGAATGAAAATTTTAACATATGTATGTTATGTCTTGGAGACATAGGTCTCCAAACAGACCAGAAGGAGAGTAAAGGGGTACAGACAGTAAATGAAAAAAAAAATTACCAAGAATTTTTTAAAATTGATGAATGACACCAATTCAAAAAATTCAGGAGTTCAATAAATCCCTAATATGATAAATATAAAGAAACCCATACCTTGGTTTGCAAGGAAAGCAAAGAGAAAGGGAAAATCATAAGCTAGAGAAAAAGAACACTTTCAAAGTCGTGACAGAGTGGCAACTAACTTCTCAGTATCAAAAAACAAAGACTGAAAGGTAAGACCTCAAACTGTAAGAATCCTGGAAGAAAACCTAGGAAATACCATTCTGGACACTGGCCTTGGGGAGGAATTCATGACTAATCCTCAAAAGTAATTGCAACAGAAACAAAGATTGACAAATTGGACCTAATTAAACCAAACACCCTCTGCACAGCAAAAGAAACTACCAACAGAGTGAAAAGAAGACCTACAGAATGGGAGAAAATATTCACAAACTATGCATCGGACAAAAAAGATCTAATATCCAGAATCTAAAAGAAACTTAAATCAGCAAGCAAAGACAACCCCGTTAAAAAATGAGCAAAGGACATGAACAGACACTACTAAAAAGACATAGAAGTGGCCAACAAACATATGAAAATATGCTTAACATCACTAATAATCAGAAAAATGCAAATCAAAAGCACAAAGAGGTACCATCTCACACCAGTCAGAATGGCTATTACTAAAAAGTCAAAAAACAATAGACGCTGGCAAGGCTGCAGAGATAAGGGAACACTTATACACTGTTAGTAGGAATGTAAATTACTTCAGCCCCTTTGGAAAGCAGTTTGGAGATTTCTCAAAGAACTAAAAACAGAATTACCATTAAACTCAGCAATCCTATTTCTTTTATTTAAAAAAAAGATTCTTCTAACAAAAAGATACCTGCACTTGTATGTTCATTGCAGCACTATTCACAAAAATGAAGACACAGAATCAACCTAGGTTCCCATCAACAGTGGATTGGACAAGGAAAATGTAGTATATACATACCATGCAATACTACACAGCCATATAAAAGAATGCAATCATGTCCTTTGCAGCAACATGAATACAGCTGGAGGCCACTATCCTAAGTGATTTAACACAAGAACAGAAAACCAAATACTGCGTGTTCTCACTTAGAACTGGGAGCTAAACTCATGGACATAAAAATGTCAAGAATAGACACTGGGGACTACTAGATGGGGGAGGGGCACAGGGGTTGAAAAACTGTTGGGTACTATACTCACTATGTGAGTGATGGGATCATTAATACCCAAACCTCAGCATCATGAAATATACCCATGCAACAAACCTGCACATGTACCCGTGAATCTAAAAGTTAAAAAAAAAAAAAAAACAGCACGAGGGAATGTCTTCAACACAGTAATAGAAAATAACTGCCTACTTAGAATTCTACACTCATCAAAAATATACCTCAAAATTTAAAGCAATATGATGACTCTATTTGACAAGTAAAAAGAGAGTTTGTCTTCTGTAGATCTGCACTAAAAGATATTCCAGAGCATGTAGTTCAGACATAAGGAAAATGATCATTGGTAAAAGGTAAAGCTGAGGGAAAAAAAGGAAAGCAAGAAAAATGGTAAATATGTGGGTAAATCTAAATGAATGCTATGTAAAATGATAACATGTTTTATATTTTAAATATATAGAGAATTTAAATACACTGTAATAATAGTATTGAATTTGGGAAAGTGGTATTGAATTTGTGTTGTCTAGGAGGAGGGTAAAGGTAATAATTAACATTTGGTAAGTCAAGGATGTGTATCGTAATTTCTAGAATAAGCACTAAGAAAATAGAAACAAAGTGTACAACTTCCAAATTAATGAAGGGGAAGAAACTTCAAACTAGAAAAATCAAAAAGAAGGCAAAGAAGAGAGAAAAATAGAACAGCAGGTATGATGGAAAGTACAAAATAAAATGGTAGATTTAAACACAAAGGTACAGTTAATACATTAAGTATAAATAGACTAATTGCTGCAATTAGAAGTCTCAGATTGTCTTTCTGGATCAAAAAAAAAAAAAAAGACAAACTAATGAAAAAATTCCAAATATAGGTTGTTTAAAAGTAACATATCTAAGACATAAAAATAAAAATCAATTTTAAAGGGGCAAAAAATAAAACATAAAAATAAAGAAATGTTTACAGCAACTAGAAAATATGCTCCAACAAAATGAGAAAATAAATTAAGGAAAAAATAACACATGGGATTGAGGAGACAGGGGACTGGCATTAGAAGACAAAGGGTTATGGGAAGAAAGTTTCCAGGTAAAGTAGAGAATTAATAAACACTTTGATGCCTCTGAGTACGGGGAAAAATAACAGATGATAGGTATATGGTGTCTCTGATGGAATATTTAGAAAAATTTGGATATTAGCTTTTTAAAACTACAGTGAAAATAGAAGCAATTAATAATTCTAAAAAATCCCATGAAAGGTTTCTTTCAGACAAGAAAGGAAATGCAATCATACCCTGTGGATTGATTTCACAATTTAAAAGTGTTTGCCCAATCTCAATGTAAACACTATTTATTAATTGAGCTAAAATTTGTTATATACACTGCTGAGCAGAAGAGGGAGGAGAGTGGAATGTAAGAGAGAGGAATACTTACTGGGTAAAATAGAAGTCACTAAATGAGGTCTAAAAAATGTAAATCAAGAATTGGTAGCATAATCCTATTACTTAGAATTATAGAGGTAAGTGCCAGAAAGATCAGCTAAAATAAATGCAAGTGACTATCTCTGAGAAGAAGGAGGTAAGGGATGAAGAGTAGTGAGGCAAGTGCTGTTTATAATTAGGAGCCTTGTTTTATTTGGTTTTTAAATTATGTACATGCATTACTTTGTTAAAATTGAAATGACAAAAATGAAATCAAAACAAACCAGAAATTTGAAGCAATGAAGGGGCCCTTTTCCTATCAGATATAACAATTAAAATGGAAATTAAAATTGTTATTACACAGAAATACATAAGATATCAAAATACATTATAAATTATGCAAGTTAAACAATAATTGTCACAGAAATAAACAAATAGTTCCATGAAACAGGATAAATATTCAAATTAATATGGAAATTCATTTCATGATAAAGGCAGCCTTTTAACAGGAGTATTTTAAATCAGTAGGGATAGTTAATTGATGACTGGCAATTCATTTTGAAAAATCAGTGTTAGATCCCTGTCTCACACCATACAAAGAAAGAAATTTCAGTCAGATCCAAAAGCTAAATGCAAAACCCAAAATTTAAAAAAGAGAATGAGATAATATCTGTATGTACTGACTTTGAAATAGGTCTATAAGCTATTTTTAGGTGAAAAAAGAAAATAGGAGTACAGTATGATTAGCATAATTCTATTTTTTAAGTAAAAATATACATGTGAGTTTGTGTGTGTACGTGTGTGTGTGCATGCATGTGTGAGAGAAGTGCAGGGGAAGGAGAAATTGAGAACAACAATAGCCTAGAATATTCACTAAATTGTTAATAACAGTAACTAGATTTTGGTGGTGGTGATGATGGAGAGATCGTAACTAAAAATGTGGGAAAGTTGTCAGTGATTATTACTTTCATTTTCTCCTTTTTTCACATTTTTCAAATAAAAGCTGTTAAAAAGAAAAAGGTTAAAAAAGTTCGAAGTGAAGGTTTAGTCTTAACCTTTAAATCTATCCCTCTATTACTTACCCTGGGATTTATAAAAACTGTGCTCACACATAAATCCTGCATATATTTCTATCTGCTAAAGCTTCTGTGATCTTTCTTTTTCTAAAAAAAAAAAAAATACTTTATTCAGCTTTTGTAAATAGGAAATGTTCTATTTAAGTAACATTTGTTGAACGATTATAATATGTGGAACAAATAACTAGATATGTTATATAATTTTTCCTAACACCCTGGGTTCAATCTAGAAAATTTTCTAAGGAAAATTGCAAGTAAGCCAAGTTAAAAAGAGGGGAGTACTCTTTCTAAGATTATATCAAATAACTCCTAGGCAATAATGACAATTTTCAAATTGATTCCCGTACTGTGGAGAAACTAAAAAAAAAAAAAAAAAAAGATAAAAACAGCATCCCTATATGTTATCAGATGTAAGACCTGCAAAGAAAAAAATGCATTGAGAAATATTTCTGAAAGCATTTTATTAAGAATAAATCCTGCTTGCCTCTTGTTTTTAAGCTGCAATGCCAAGATCCTTTTTCTTTTCTCTATAGGGTAGAAAGCAGATTAACAAAATCAAACTGAAAGCAATAGAAAAATGAGAATAGAGTTTTTATATTATCTTGGAGAATCCACATGGATATTTGAGACCTTGAAGAACATGGAGTCTATATCTTAACCTTTGTATATGCCAGCTCAGTGTCATTTTCATCTTGCCCCTTCATTTAATTAGATTTACTTTTTTGCCTGGCATTGCATTGGACACTGGGCATGTGACAACCTCAAGTTGCTGTTAGCAGAGGGAGTGGGAGAGACATAAGCCAACAGCAATTACAATTCAGAACTTAAATGCCATTCTGGAGGTGTGTGCGAGGGCATGGGAAGCCTGAGCTCAGACTTCTTCCCGAAGACATCCATTATCTCTCCAAAGGTAAGAAGCCACAAAAAGGAACACAATAGCAACAGAAAGCAAAAACATTTTTGCTTGTGACTGCAATGGAAAAACCCTCTTAAGGTCACTCAGGTGGGAAAGAGTGAAGGTGGACTTGGGAAGGTGAGTAAAGTTCTCAGAGCCAGCGCTGCATTCACAGATGGCTGAGGTCCTTGGCAAGCCAGCCATGGCCACTACCCATGCCCCTCCCCCTGCCTCTTCTTACTTGGTCCCTGGGCTCTGCCTTGTCTGCACCAGTGTCTTGGTGCTGCTGTCATCTGCTGCCTCTTGTCCTGCCCACTCCTGGGAGGTAAGTCCCCCAGACTCTTCTGTGCCCAGCACAATCACAAACATCTCTGATTTTTATGTGCAGGTTCCTTAAACGTTGCCACCTGGACATTTGGCAGGGTGGTAACGTTTAAGGAACCATAATTGGCCGGGTGCATTGGCTCATGCCTGTAATCCTAGCACTTTGGGAGGCCAAGGTGGGTGGGCTGCTTGAGGCCAAGGGTTCGAGGCTAGCCTGGCCAACATGGTAAAACCTCGTCTCCACTAAAAATACAAAAATTGGCTGGGAGTTATGGCAGGCCTTTAATCTCAGCTACTAGGGAGGCTGAGGCATGAGAATTGCTTGAACCCAGGAGTTTGAGGTTGCAGTGAGCTGTGATCACGCCACTGCACTCCAGCCTGGGCAATAGAGTGAGACTATGCCTCATAAATATATATAATGGATAATGAATCAGAAGTACAATTCAGGGAGTAGCTTCTAGTAAGTGCCAAGACCCAGACCTGCCCTCAGGGTCCATTATGTCCCTGTTCTTCTCTAGG
Organism: Pan paniscus; assembly: GCF_029289425.2. Taxonomy (NCBI): domain Eukaryota; kingdom Metazoa; phylum Chordata; class Mammalia; order Primates; family Hominidae; genus Pan; species Pan paniscus. The sequence continues at coordinate 110,718,887 of NC_073253.2, forward strand.
GCCCATTGTGGCAGGGAAGTGCTCCAGGCTTCTACCTCCCAGCCCAGAGAGGCAGTATTTTCCCTTATCTCACCTCTTAGTGCTGTAAGAGGAGAATGACCATCCATCCCAGTTTACACTTGATGTCTCAGTGTAATTATTAGTAATTATTAATAGTTCCCCCCTCACTCCCCAAATAGCCCCAATTTGATTTTCAGCTTCATGGTCACATTGTCTAGAAATAATCTGCTCTAGGAAGACTGGTCATGAGGATATCCATTCTTTTCTGGGAAATCCCATCTCAACACCAAGGGACTGATCCAGCCTTATGGGGCCCAACAATGGTCATACAGCAAGAGTCTGGAAGTAGTGCATTTACCAATGTCTGACTCATTCCACCTTACAAAATACCATATGTGGGCATCACTAGTCCAATCCAAGTTGCATGGTGGCAGGATCAGTGCTCTCCCTTTTCAGTCACACCTCTAGTGAGAGGTGAGTCCTCTGCTGATTAGGAGTCCAAACAACCTTAAAGTCCAGCCTGACAGAATCCCTTGTTATACAACATTCAGACTTATGAGCCACTTGTCCACGGGACAGTTTATAAGGCATGGTTCCCCCTCAGTGATAGGAGTCCCATGGTGTTAGAGGACTAAGCAATTTTAGCAAATATACAAGCAACTAAATATACAAATAAATAAACCAAATAAACCTCTGACCTAACTCTCAACTCTGTTGGGAAAGGAAAGCAAATATCAGCTCTATCAGCTCAGAAGTAAGATTCTTTCTGTCTGCGACACTTGGGTGTGAACAGCCATATGCAAAGTGTATCAGACAAGCAAGTTTATGCTATTGGCATGGAAGTGATGCAAATCCCAGGCCAATGAAAAAATCCAGCTTTGTATTCCCCATTCACCCTCAAGCCCAATCAAACTGAATCGAGATGTGGCAGGTGTGAGCTGTAAAGGAACAGACCCTGGTGCCCAGCTGGTCTGGGGTCTATGCACCATGTTTTTCCATTCACTCCCCATTCCCATGTTTATTCTGCAACTGTTGATGCTGCTCCTGCTTTCAAAGCCTCCTGGCACAGGAGACGAGTATTGCACAAGGGAACATCGGTTATGTCTGGGCTGCCCGAGGGCCTCACAGGCTGTGAGTGGCTAAGTTTTCAAGACAACCCAACTCAGCTCACGCCAGATTTTAAAAGTGCACTGCCAGCACAGAGTGGCATCCAGATACCCTGAGGGCGTGTAACACTCCAACTTTCCCCATATGTCTGGAGCTATGTGGAGTTTCTCATTTGCTAAATTGGGCCAAGTCAGAAAATTTAGACCTGAGTTCTAATTCTAGCTTCGATTCTAAATAGCTCACTTAACTCTCTAGGCCTTAATATCCTCAACCGGAAAATATAGAAGTTGGCCTAGGAAGCTACCAACATGCCTCCTGCTCTGACATTCTGTGGGACTGCACTTCTCATGGCAATTACCATCTGGTGGTTGTACCTCAGAAAATATTCTCTCTGGGCCTCAGTTTCCTCATTTGCAAAAGTGGTGCCCATACAATAGACACCTCACAAAGAGGTTGTGGATTTCAAGTGGGACTGTGTACATAGAAGCAGACAGCACAGTGAGTGCACACAGTAGGAACTCAATAACTCTTAATTCGTAACATCTCCCAGAGTCTCCATCTGTGAAACAGAAATAATACTTGCCAATCTAGCTTGTGAAAATGTATATAGAGCAATGAATAGAGAACGAAAGGGGCTTGGAATTAAGAAAAGCAAATGCGAATGACAGGAGCTATTGTTATGCAAAAACGGACTGAAGTCAGAGTTTAAGAGCAGGAGCAGATTTGATGTGCCTGATTAATTTATTAAACAGACTAAAACCATAATTAGAGAAGTGTGCTTAAACCCCTGGACTTGTCTCAGATAAGATTAAAAGAGGGAAGGCAAAAGAGGAATCTCAGATGTTTCCACGGCTTGCTGGGCCCAGAAACGAGGCCAAGAGGAGAGAGGGAGGCCAAGGGAGGGGCAAGGGTGCTAAAATGACTGTTAGAGTAAAGGAGCTGCCGAAGCCAAGGGAGCAGCTGGGAGTAGAGGCGATGACAGCTGAAGAAAGGGGTTATTTCAGAACTGTTCCCTGTGGCCTCTTTAGCTTTGGCTCTCATTAAAATGAGGGGAATGAGCTAGAGGAAACCTTGCTTCCCTTTTTATGAGAAAGGGTGAGCCTTGTTTGCCCAGGAGGGGAATTACCACACAAGAGAGTGTGCCTGTTTCAGCTTAGAGGTTCTACAGAGAAGGAGCACTCATACCCTTAGGCAATGGGTCCTCTCATGGAGGCCCCGAGGGAAGCAGGTGCCATGGGCTGATCGAAGCTCTTGGGCAGAAATCCAGGCTTGGCTCTAGGTTATTTTTTTCTAACATTTTATTATGAAAAATCTCATATGGCACAGTTGAGGGCACTTTTTAGTGAACACTGGCATAGCCCCACCTAAATTCTATCATTATAGTTTTACTATCTGTGCTTTGTTGCATCTGTCCATTCAGCTATCCCTCTACCCATCCATTACTTCTTCCTAATTTTGGTGCATTTTGAAGTAAATTACAGGCTTCAATATGTTTCCATCTAAACACTTCATTTGTTGTAAAATTTACATGTTATGAAATGCACAAATACTAAGTCTACAGGTGCCTCATTTTGACAAACATATGCACCTGTGTAACCCAAACCCGTATCAAGATACAGAACACCATCACCTCAGGGTTGACTATAGATTTGCTACATGACCCTGGACAAGACCTTGCTTAACTTTGATCCCAGCCTGTCCCCAGCCTTTCTGATCATGGAACGCTTTTTCCAAGTGCCATATTCAAAAATTTTGTCTTAAACAATTAAGCCTACATGGAACCTTAAATACCATTTAGTTCAAGCCCCCATATTCTAGTCAAAGGAATCTGAAGATTGGAGATATTATTTATCCAAAGTCTCTAAATTGGTGGCACAGTTATAACAGGAAATTAATATTTATTGAGCAACTTCTCCAAACCAGGAAATATACTAGGTGCTATATATGTGAATGTGAACCCTCACCACAACCTGCCTCACTGGACTATTGTAAAGATGAAATAAGATTAAACATGCAGAGTGCCTGGCACAGAGCAGACACCAAATGTCATCACTGCTTTTCTCTTCAGCCCCACATTTACATTTTAACACATTCATACCGCTGAGATAGTAAATGTAGATGCTTCATCCCATTTAGTTATCACAATAACCCTGTGCATGCTTTACAGGAGACGATATTGCTTGTTTCTGATCATTATTAGTGGATGGTGGTAGCACTAAGACTCAAACTCAGTCTCCTGACCTCAAATAATTTCAGGCAGTGAGATTTAGGAGCTTTGTTTATGTTCCTCCCAGGCCATCTGGAGCTAGAGTGGAAGGGCAATTTGAAAATGCTATGAAAGATATATTTGGTTTAAGTGACAGAAACCCAACTTAGACTGGCTAAATAGAAGAAAAGGGAATTTGTTGGTGCCTATAAGAGAAAGTTTTGGTAATGATCTAGCTTTAGGCATGGCATTGATTGATTTAGGGCTTTACATGATGTTACCAGGGATCTGACTTTCTCTCTCTCTGCACTCCCATCCCCTCAAATTTTCTTGTATCTCGGCTCCATTCTCAAGCAGCCCCACCCTTATGGAGGCAAGATGGCCATCAGCAGGCCATGGTTTACATCTCTCCAGATTAGCAATCTCAAAAGAAAAAGAAAATTTCTTTTGCAATATCTGGCAAAAATCCAAGGATTGGTTTTACTGAACCAGGTTGTTTTATGTGTCTATTCTTGAAACAATCACTTTTTCAAAAAGGACAGAATCGATTAACTGGCCACCACGGGTTATGAGCTACTGCTGTAACCAGAGGTGGGGTCACCTCCTCCGGAGCCCCACAGACTGAAAAGAAGAAAGAGATGGTGTTCCCTATGAAAATCAACATGCTATTATCAGAGGAAAGGGAAAAGGGATGCTGGGAAGCAAAGTTTAGTTAACAAAAACAAGTTCAACAAAACTAGTTGGTGACCTGGATCAACTTGAGCTATTGAAAGTGGGTTTTCCAGAAAAGTTTCTCCCAGATATGATTGCTCATCCAAATCTCTGGAAGAGTTGTTTCAATACAGATTCCATGGCCCCACCCAAGGCCTACAGAATCAGAATCCCTGCTGCCAGGGGTCTTTATGGAGTTTTGCTTTATTTTTAACACAGGCATGATTGATTCTATCACTGGCCATTGTTGATTGAATTCACTCTCTAGTGCCTCTTCCTTCCCAGAGTGGGGAGCGTTGAAAGCTGCAAACTTCTAATTACCTGTTTGGTCTTCCTGGCCTCCTGCCCCATCCTGAAGCTATCTAGGGGCCCATGAAAGGTCACATCATTAGCATAAACTCAGGTATAGTTGAAAGGGGCTCATTATGAATAACAAGATACACTCCTATCACTCAGGAAATTCCAAGGGTTTTAGAAACTGAGGACAAAGACCAAATTTTTTTTTATTTTTTTTATTGTCTTAAACAATTAAGCCTACATGGAACCTTGAATACCATTTAGTTCAAGCCCCCATATTATAGTCAAAGGAATCTGAAGATTGGCGATATTATTTATCCAAAGTCACTGAACTGGTGGCACAGTTACAACAGGAAATTAATATTTATTGAGCAACTCTATAAGAACACAGTTCTTATTAGAGGTTTATAGATCATGCCTAAAAAGAGAAGCTCAAATGACAATCCATTAGGGTAAAGTCCAGCTGAAGTTCTTACTGCCTCATATAACCACTAAGAAAATGCTGAGCCATTCCCTTATTCCCTGATTTAATAAAGGATTTGGAGTCAAAGAGTCAATGCATTCATGTGTTGACCTTCCAGGGAACTTACCTGATTTGTCTCAGGCATCCTTAGTGCCTTAGCCCAGGGATCCCAAGATACATGAGGTCCACTCCAAACCCTTCCCAGGAAGGTCTCTAACCATCTATCCCCAAGAATGCCCAGTGTCATGCCCCACCCCCTTGCAGCACTCTCTTACTTCCCTCAGAGATGTTCAGGCATCAGTGAAATTCTCAATAACAACTCCATTTTAGAGGTGTTTTTCCCCCAAAGGAATTACTATGATGGTAGCCATTTTGAATGTCAGGCCATGAGGGAGCTACTTCTGCTTACATGGGCCTTCTGGCCATCATTCCTGGGGCATGTGAGGTAGGATGTGAAAGGGCATGTGCTCATAGCTTCTCTTTTTCTTAGCACAGATGACTGAAATAAGAAAAGGTTGAGGCAAAAATTAGAAGAAGTCAGCAAAGTTTCTTTGGGCCATCCATCTCCTGTTTTGGTTCCCTTCTCCCACAGTCTTTCCCTTCCCCTTTACAGGTTCCCAGTGACTTCCTCCTTTCATACCTCACTGGAAGCAACATAGGAAAGGGACAGGGAAAGGAAGGACAAAAGAGAAGACAGAGCCCAGGGACACTCAGCATGGTGCAGCCAAGGGAAGCATGAAGTTGAGAAGAACCAGGACAAGTGATTTTGATTGAGTTGATGTTGATATTGCTCATACATGAAAATAATATCAGAAAAAATTACTGGAAAGCAAATTGCAGATTCTTCAAAACTCAATATGTGGGAAGAAAAGAACCAAAAATGCATTTTTGCTGAGTAAAATGAATAGAAAAGTCATCTTGTTCTATAATCCCAAAGTAGACTCTAAAATTGGTCTCCATATCATTGGCACCACCCAGGTCTGTCCCAGCCACTGTCACCTGGACTCTCTGTGCCTATTCTTTTCCCATCTATGGCATTCATTAGAGAGGCTAAAATTTGTGTGGGATCTTAGAGGGAAGAATGGCATGTAGAGAAAAGCATCATGAGACAGGGACTCAAAATGCAGGCTCTAGTCCCCCCTGACAGTGATTAGTGTGAACTGGGATAAATCAAATCCCCATTCTGGGCTATAGTCTCCTAAGCTTGGATGATAATCTTTAAGATTACTTTCAGCTTTTATGTTTCAAGAGACAATGCATTCTGTGTTCATTTCCCCCCGATTCAATAATTTCTCCTATAGTGCTCTAAAGTAAACGTACTCGTCTTAACTTAGACACATGAGTGACAGAGAACTCTGCCTCCCAGGGCATTTACTCCTTGTTGGTCAATTTGTGGTTTCAGAATCTGTGTCTCTGTAGTTTCCTCCCATTGATCTTAGTCTGGACACTAGAATAATCCAGAACAAGAGACCCTACCTGTCCACATGATAGCAGTTTAAAAATTTAAAGACATTATCCTGGCCTCCATTCTCAAGTTACCCTCTCCACTTCGTTTCACTCTATGTAAATGATTTTCAGACACTTCAACATCTTTCTTGCCTATGCGGGGCTCCTTCCTAGTTTATCAATGCCCATCTTAAAATGTAGTTGCCCAAATTAAATTGTATATCCTTGTGATCTCAGCAGATAGCTCAAAGAGTATCTCTAGTCATCTCAGCAAATGCTTCTCCGAATGTTTTGGTTTTATTAGTAGTGAAACAACGGCATGCACTGGCTGTTGATGTGGTGCTGATGGTGGTGGCTGATGTTTAAACCAGCTACATTTTACTGTTGCTTCTCAGAGGTGGGGTTCCAGCTGAGCCTGAACTGGATTCAAACGTTGCAATTACAGTATGTGAAGGATGGCTATTAATGGTGACCCACGGGCATTGATCACTCTGTAGCAGGTGATTTTCATGGAGGAAGAAGCCTGTGGGAGGGGTCTGGTGCCAGAGTGCCTGGGGATGGAAATGTGAAGTAGCGAGGACACGAGAAGTCAGTCAAAATTGTAGCCTTTAAGATAGCTTAGATCTGCGGAGAGTGGGGTTGGGAGTTAAATTAGGGTATACACAAGACTATGTGGGCCCAGGCACAACAGCCGACAGAGACTGGAGGAGGCAGCACCCTCCCTATTTCTGCTCATGACCTAGTGGAGTCTCATGGAACACCCGGCAGGCAGTAAGCAACAGGCAAGGGGGCAGGGGCAGGATCTGTTCCTAATGTAGCATGGGTGACATTTGGAGGATTCCAAGGAAAGCTTATGGGCACTCTGAAGATGAACATGATCCCGTCTTTGGCACTGCCGGGGAAAACTGAGCTGTTAAGGTTCAATTATTACTGGTAATGAGAGCTCGTTGGAACCAATAAACTGATGATGCAAATATAATTTGGGGTATATTAATATTAACTAACAGTTAATGTGACCTCTTTCAAATTCATGTCAATTTAGGACATTCAAGACTTCTCTGAAAAGTTCCCAAGTAATGTCAAATATGCTGGCTTGCCTACTATACTTTGAGTAACAAGGAATTATAACACATGGCCATAGATCTCTAAAAGAATAGTATTGAGCTAAACAGTGCCCTGAACTTGAACTACAGGGTTGGTTTCAATGCTCTCTGCTTTGCTTCCATTTTTATAAATCCTCAGAAACTTCCTCTTACTTGCTAAAATTTAGACCCTGCTCACAACATTTTTGCCATCTTTGTGTGGTTACTGAAAATAAAGAGAAAACCTCATTTGTAAAGGAAATGCCTAGGAAGCAAAGCTGTCTACTTTTGGGAAGGGAAGGAATCTCCTTTTCTGAAGGACATATTAAAATTAATCATAGAAACAGATTTTGAACTTTCATCATATTTGACCTGACATTTGATTTTCCAGAATGACTAATAAATGAGAGAAGAGAGAAAAAGCGAAGTCATTTGAATATGATCCCTTCCCTTCCTTAATCTCAATATAAACTATCTAGGGTTGTGAAGAGACTTTAAAACGTAAAATCAAAACATGTGCTGGTGAGCTTCTAAATCTTATCATTTTGGATCCAGGGTGGTGCAGAAACGAGAGGGGTAGATGAGGGACTACAAAGAACAGAGGTTGTTTTCACCCTGGGTGACACACCCTGTTCTCACTCAGGTCCCAGCCCAAGAGGTTTGTTTTTCTTCCTTTAAGTATTGTCAGAGAATATTTTTAAAAAATAAAACATCATTTATTTATTTTTTTTTCCATAAGTTATTGGGGTACAGGTGGTATTTGGTTACATGAGTTCTTTAGTGATGATTTGTGAGATCCTGGTGAACCCATCACCTGAGCAGTATACGCTGCACCATATTTGTAGTCTTTTATCCCTCACCTCCCCTCCCACTCTTCCCCCGAAGTCCGTAAAGTCCACCGTATCATTCTTATGCCTTTGCGTCCTCATAGCTTAGCTCCCACTTATCAGTGAGAACATACAATGTTTGGTTTTCTATTCCTGAGTTACTTCCCTTTAAATAGTAGTCTCCAATCTCATCCAGGTCATTGCAAATGCTGTTAATTCATTCATTTTTATGGCTGAGTAGTATTCCATCGTGTGTGTGTGTGTGTGTGTGTGTGTGTGTGTGTGTATACATACATACATATATATAAAAAAAAATATATATATATATAACAGAGTTTCTTTATCCACTCGTTGATTCATGGGCATTTGGGTTAGTTCCACGATTTTGCAATTGTGAATTGTGCTGCAATAAACATGTGTGTACAAGTATCTTTTTCGAATAATGACTTCTTTTCCCCTGGGTAGACACCCAGCATTGTGATTTCTGGGTCAAATGGTAGTTCTGCTTTTAGTTCTTTAAGGAATCTCCACACTGTTTTTCATAGTGGCTGTACTAGTTTACCTTCCCACCAGCAGTGCAGGATTGTTCCCTGATCACTGCATCCATGCCAACATTTACTGTTTTTGATTTTTTGATTATGGCCATTCTTGCAGGAGTAAGGTGGTATCACATTGTGGTTTTGATTTGCATTTCCCTGATCATTAGTGATGTTGAGAATTTTTTCATAAGTTTGTTGGCCATTTGTATATCTTCTTTTGAGAATTGTCTATTCATGTCTTTAACCCACTTTTTGATGGGATTGTTTTTTTCTTACTTATTTGAGTTCATTGTAGATGCTGGATATTAGTCCTTTGTCAGATGGCTAGATTGTGAAGATTTTCTCCCACTCTGTGGGTTGTCTGTTTACTCTGCTGACTATTCTTTTTGCTGTGCAAAAGCTATTTAGTTTAATTAGGTCCCAGCTATTTATCTTTGTTTTTATTGCATTTGCTTTTGGGTTTTTGGTCATGAAATCCTTGCCTAAGCCAATGTCTAGAAGGGTTTTTCCAATGTTATCCTCTAGAAATTTTAGTTTCAGATCTTAGATTTAAGTCCTTAATCCATCTTGAGCTGATTTTTGTATAAGGTGAGAGATGAGGACCCAGTTTCGTTCTCCTACATGTGGGTAGCCAATTATCCCAGCACCTACTCCCCTCAAGCATCACACTCTAAAATCTCACACAGAAAACTCTTCCCCACAACCAACCTAAAACATAAGGCAGACACTCAGGGGCTAGAACACAAGCAGAAAGAAGCTTTACATTACACTCAGGGGTCGGGGGTACACAGGCACACCCACCATCATTAGAAGGCCATCTCTGACAAAGACAGCATCAACTCAGGCTCAACCTCCAGGGCAAGCTCGGCAGGGCTGGCCTTCCTCCTGCTTCTGCTACTATCTTGAAGCCCTGGGCTTGGCCCCTCCACCAGCAGTACCTTGGTAACCCTGCCCACTCGGGCTCAACTGACTTTTCTTCTGACAGTATGTGAAGAGCAGGTATGTTACACAGCACTTCCCCTCCAACAGAGGCTCTCTAAGCACTGTATACCAATATTAGCTTCAGAAGGTGAAGACCAGCTTCTTCTTTCAGCTGGCCAGGCCCAAGCAAGTCACGGATGAGAGAACACATACCTTGCATACAGATAGTAGAAAAGCAGCTAACTCAAGTAAAGCGTAGCCAGGCAGGAATCTAAACTGGGATGGGTGACTGATAAAGAATTTACTATGCCCTTCTATTTCAGCCTGCCAGTCAAGTGGTTGTTCTGTCCTTCCATTTACTTATATTCTATTCCTTACCTATTTAAAAAAATGAGGACGTTTATGACAAAAATCAAAAATCCAACTGACTCATTAAAAACAAAAGTGGAAGAACCAAGACTTGGATTGAAAAACTAGGAAAACACTGACTTATGAAGCCTAAGCTATAGACAAATCATTGCAATCATCCCCCAAATTAGCTCTGTGCTCCTGGTAGTCAAGGTGAAAAAAGGAAAACTATTAATTTAAAAACTGTCATCTAATAAAAGGAAACACATTTTTTCATTAAAAGAAACAAAAATTTTTCTACCTGTAAACTCTAAGATGACCTCTCTACATATTGGGTTTTCCTAGTTATGATTAAATCATAATAAGAATGTCTTGTTATTTTGGGAACTGATACTGCTGTATGCCAGAGAGTCAGAGGCCACTGTCTTGCTTCTGGGTTTTACATATGCTGCTATGTAGGGAATATGTAATGACATTATGATGCTTAAAATTATACTTCTGAAATGAAAATGAAATATTGAACCTGAAAATCCAAACAACTCTAAAAATTAGCATCTCTTAGAATATCAATCATTTCCATATTACAGTCTCAGTACCTTATGGAAGGAAGGTCCTTGCATGTTAAATATGGGATAGGTGAAGCTCATCTCCTGAAATCTACTTTCCTATTTTTCCCCCACAGATGATGATGTTTAATTTTTAATGTTTTATTCTGGTAAATTAAAAAATTGTGATAAAATATACATAACATTAAAGTGACCATTTTGACAATTTTAAGTGTACAATTCAGTGGCATTATGTACACTCATTTTCCCTTCCATTGATGCAGCCCCATCTCCACCCTAGACACTCCTATAAGGAGAAAACCGATAGGCATTATTATTTTTATTGGAACTTTATATCTATTTACCTCTTAAAAAGAAGTTTATCTCAAAAAGTGATGTTGATAATAAAGGAATGCATGAGGGATTTTCAGAGATGAGAGACAATGAGGCAAAGAAGTCTGGGTAAGAAGCCCTTCCATATGTCCTTTATAGAATACTTTCTTTCCCCCTGCCATCTTGGGGGTATAAGGAAGAAGGATGAGATTTAGAATTGCTACTTTGCCATGTGTCAGTTGCATAGGCTTTTAACCAGCATCTTTCAGTCTTGATGTCTTTATCTGTAAAATGGATGGTAGTAATACTGATATCACTGTTACTGTATACGTTAAATGAGGTAATACACATCAAGAGGTAACATTAAAATTGCTATGCCTGAATTGGTTATTACTTACGTGAAATTCTGCTTCTAATTAATACCATTAGGTGCAAGCTCATTGAGGGTAGAGTCTAGTCTGAGCCCGAGCCTGAGCACATGTTGGCACTGAACAAACATTGGTTAAATGTATGGAAGGACCAAGATACTTGCATTCCACAGAAAATTCATAATGTATCTAGGATAATGAGAAGCAAAACTACAAAGAAGTAAATAGATTGAAAAAGAAAGTGAGTCTGTGTGATTTGTTGTGCTCCAGCCCCAAAGTGGGTGGAATGATCATTAGTTCATGAAAACTGGTACTCAGGTAACGGACACTCATAAATGAGTAGCACAACCTTCTGTAGAACAATTTGACAAAGTCATCAAAACCTTAAAAACAAACATAATAAGCCACAAAATTTCAATTCCAATTCAAGAAAGCTATGAGAAATATTCAAAGATGTACAAAAACATGTAACTACACGGAGGTTATTATACTGAATACAGGAAAATCAGAAGCCACTTTCTTGCCCAGCAACAAGGACTGGCAAAAAATATTATGTATATCCAGACAATAGGACACAATGCAGCCAACCTTTAAAATGATTGTATAGAAGAGTATTTATTGATAAGAAAAGGTGTCTAGAATATACTCAATTTTAAAAAAGAGGCTACCAAGCAATAAACACAAAAAGAAAAAATTGTCATGCACCACATGATGGACGGCGATGAACCGTATATACGACTGTGGTCCTGTAAGATTATAATAGAGCAGAAAAATTTCTCACCTGGTGATATCATAACCATCCTAACATTATAGCACAGTATATTATTCATGTGTTTCTAGTGATGCTGGTGTAAACCTACTGTGCTGCCAGTCATATAAAAGCATAGCACATACAATTATGTATGGTACATAATACTTGATCATGATAATAAATAACTGTTACTGGTTTATGTATTTACTATACCATACTTTTAATTGTCATTTTAGGTTATACTCCTACTTATATATATTTTTTAAGTTAACTGTAAAACAGCCTCAGACAGATCTTTCAAAAGGTATTCCTGAGGAATGCACTGTTATCACAGGAGACGACAGCTCCATGCATGTTACTGCCCTGAAGACTTCAAAGCAACAAGATGTGGAAGAGGAAGATGGTGATTTTGTTGATCCTGACCCCATGCAGGCCTAGGCTAGTGTGTGTGTGTGTGTGTGTGTGTGTGTGTGTGTGTGTGTCTTAGTTTTTAACAAAAAAGTTTTAAAAATTTAAAAAAGTTTTAAATAGAAAATGGCTTATAGAATAAGGATATAAAGAAAGAACACATTATTGAGTGGTATAGTATGTTTGTGTTTTAAGTTGTATTATTAAATGAGTCAAAAAGTTTAAAAAATTAAGAAGTTTATAAAGTAAGCTACAGTAAGCTAAGGCTAATTTATTACTGAATAAAAATATTTTAAGATAAATTTAGTATAGCCTAAGTGTACAGTGTTTATAGAGTCTACAATAGTATACAGTAAGGTCCTAAACTTTCACATTTACTCCATTCATCCACCGACTCACTCAGAATAACTTCCAGTTCTGCAAGCTCCATTCATGGTAAGTGCCCTATATAGGTGTACTATTTCTAAAATCTTTTATACTGTATCTTTACTCTATCCTTTCTATGTTTAGATATGTTTAGACAAACACCATTGTATTCTAATTACCTACTGTATTCAGTGCAGTCACATGCTGTATAGGTTTGAAGCCTAGGAGCAATAGGCTATACCATGTAGCCTAAGTGTGTAGTAGGCTGTACCATCTAGGTTTGCGTAAGTACACTCATGATGTTCATACAAGGACAAAATCTCCGTTGTTAATCAACACATGACTGCACATGTAACAATATGTTAACAATGATTAACACGATTGTACATGTAACAAAATGTTAATAACAAAATGTTAACAATAGGCTTATACTTACTCTTTCATGTTGTTTTTCTGAATTTTCTCATGTTTCTACGGTTAAGCATGAATTCTTGGTGTAATTTTAAGAAAAAAGAGTTAACAAGAGGAAAAGAAAAAAACTGGCCTAAAATACATTTCAAGGAATTTGGGAGGCTTGGGAAACACAGAAAAAGTCTTACAGCAGAAAGACCTATATTTCGATTCCACTGAGGCAACTGAAAGGGTGAGGTGGAGCCTAAAGGTACCAAGTCAGCTGGTAGTTGGCTAGTATTTGTCCAGTGTCACGTGGTTAAGGAAAATGCCAATAATCCCGATCTCCAGCTTCCCCAGACAATGCCACACCAGCCTCCAGCCAGCCTCACTTAGAAACCTGTCAGCATCAGAGCCTTTTCCCTCCTATTTGAGGTCTGGCAATCTGCACAAAGCAAAGTGACCCATGCTCTGTGTCACTGGGCCAAGTTTCAAGGATGGAGCCCACTGTACCCCTTTCCCACCCCCAGAGGAAAAGGTGAGGCAGGGGGCTTCAGGGCAAACATTCCAGCCAGTGCTCCCCAAACCATGAACGAGGCACCACCACCAAGGCTCGGGACCTAATGAGGACCGATTGCTAAACAATCTGATTACTCAATTTTTTAACTTTGCTACACACACAAACACACACGTGTTCACACAATATAAGCAGCAGAGAAGTATCAGTTCTGGGTTTCTGCAGTTGCTCCATTTTTATATTTTCCGGTTGAAAATTGCTTCATTCTCTGCAAATATCCTTCCCACTTCATCTCTAGCCTTCCTGCTTTACTGAGAGCCCTGAAACTCCCCATGCCTGGAGTTTCTTTCTATTTTACTTTCTTTTATTTTATTACTTTCTATTTTACTTATTTTATTACTTTCTATTTTACTTTCTTTCTATTCTACTTTCTTTCTATTAAGTTTTTTAGTTCCTTATATATTTTGGATACTAACCTCTTATGAGACGTATGATTTGCAAACATTTTCTTTAGGTTGTCTCTTCACTCTGTTGATTGTTTCCTGTGCTATGCAGAAAGCTTTTAGTTTGGTGCAATCCCAGTTGTCTATTTTGCTTTTGTTGCCTGTGCTTTGGGGCTCACATCCAAAAATCATTGCCCAGACCAATGTCAAGAAGATTTTTCCCTATATTTTTCTTTAATAGTTTTACAATTTCAGGTCTTACATTTAAGTCTTTAATCCACTTTGAATTGATTTTTTATATAGTGTGAGATAAATGTCATATTTTATTCTTATACACATGTAGATATCTAGTTTTCCCAACATCCTTTACTAAAGAGACTATCCTTTCCCCATTGTATATTATTGACACCTTGTCAAAGATCAATTAATGGTAAATACATTAATTTATTTCTGGGCTCTGTATTCTATGTATCTGTTTTTATGGCAGGATCGTGCTGTTTGATTGCTGTAATTTTGTAGTAGATTTTGAAATCAGGTAGTGTGATGCCTCTGGCTTTATTTCTTTTTTGCTCAAGATTGCTTTGGCCATTCAGAGTCTTTCATGGTTCCATATAAATTTTATGATTGTTTTCCCTATTTCTGTATAAAATGCCACTGGAATTTTGATAGGCATTGCATTGAATCTGTAGATTGCTTGGGGTAGTATAGACATGTTAACAATATTAATTATTTCTAACCGTGAACATGGAATATCTTTCCATTTATTTGTGTCTTCTTCAATTTTTTCATCAGAGTCTTACAGTTTTCCATGTACAGATCTTTCACCTCCTTGGTTAAGTTTATTTCTAAGTTTTTTGTTTTTTTTTTTTGTGACGGAGTCTCTCTCTGTCACCCAGGCTGGAGTGCAATGGCGTGATCTCGGCTCACTGCAACCTTTGCCTCCTGGGTTCAAGCAATTCTCCCACCTCAGCCTCCTGAGTAGCTGGGACTACAGGTGCATGCCACCACATCTGGCTAAGTTTTGTATTTTTTGTAGAAACAGAATTTCACCATGTTGGCCAGGCTGGTCTCAAACTCCTGACCTCAAGTCATCTGCCCACCTTGGCCTCCCAAAGTGCTAGAATTAACAGGCATGAGCCACCATGACTTACCCATTCTCTCCTTTAAAACAGCTCCATATAAATCTCATAGAGATTCCTGTTGGACTGGCCTGAATGATATGCTGTCTGCACAAATAAGATGACTTGGGAGATAAATAAGCTTATTGACTAAAACTTGGGTCACATGCCTTCCCCTAGCTACTCCAATGAAAAATTGAGGTGATGTTACCAGAAGAAGACAGAAAGGATGGAGGTCAGGCAAAACACTAGATAGGTGTGTGGTGGTCTTAGAAACACTGCTGAGGGTATAGGTAAGGACTCCTCAAGGGTCAGCATTTCTAAGGACCAATCGTGTCAATAGCTCAGAAGCTCAAAGGTTTTAGAGAAAGTGGTGGAAACAACTTTCAGAAGCATCCACACTCTGGAGTTGAATCATCACAACTCCTAAATTCAGGGAAATATAGACTCATGTAAGCAGATGTGTTTCAAAAAGGCTTCATGGAGAATGTAGGACTTGCACTGAGTCTTCAAGAATGGTTAGGATTTGGGCTGAAAGATGGGGAGGGAGAGTAGCAGTAATAATCCAGGCCTGCATGAATAAAGGCAAGGAGTCTGGCTCAAATGCGGAAAACCATGGTGGGAGAGGAAGAGCCACAGCCTCACTATGAGATCAGCCTATAGGAGATGAGGAGGCATACTGGGCAAGAGGAGCAAGGGGTTTGAGTCTCCGGACTAAATTGACACTACTGAAAGTAGTGATTAACTTTCTCTCTGTCCTCCTCCTCTTTTTGCCTCTAAAGTTTTAACATTGTCAATATTTTGATTCTCCCTTGGTCTAAATTTAGGGGCTTTCTGTATTCCATTCTAATTGTTCCAAGGAGCAGGGTTGCAGAGCCCATGAGCCACATACAGGAAAGCATTCCCTCCAGCCCCTTCCCCTGATCCACCCCAAGCACATGCTTTACCCTACCAAGTGTCTTTTATGCCACAAGCCTGAGGTATCCATCCTCTCAGCAAGGTGTCCATGCTGCCAAGCAACAGGTGCGTGTTGACAAAGTTAAGGAACTCAGTTCCTAGGAGATGTAGTAGCTTAATTAGATCACTAGTAAGTAGAGATAAATATCTATTGTCATTCAGGAGAAAGCAAGGGGCTTGCAGACTGGGGCACAAAACAGGTAAGGAAGGGAGAAGAAAGAGTTAAAGAAAAGTCTGAGAACAAGGAATCCTTTCAGAGTCTGGGAGGGCGGTCAAGTGAGAAGCCTGAACATACAGCGAAAAACACAGGCTTGGAATCAGAGAAACCTCAGTTTGAATCTTTCACTTACTAGCTGGGGGCAGAACTTAATCTCTTTTTGTAGATGAGGAACTGCAGGTTCCTTATCAACAAAACAAGGATAATAAAACTTGTGGTTTATTGCAGTTTTAATAAAGATGAAGGAAATAGAGTGCCTTGTTCTTCAGATCATTGTTCTGCCACTTCCCTGCTGTGAGTCCTTGGTCAGATTAACCTCTTTAAACTGCAGTTTCCTCATCTGTAAAGTAGAAATTATAAAAGCCCGTAGCTCCTAGGGTTGTGGTGAGGATTAAATAAGAAGATGCACATAACGAGCTCAATACAGTGGCTATTGTAAGCACCCAATACGTGTTAATGATTATGATGGTGATGCTGAATATATTAATTAAATCAGTTAGGATGCTTGCAACTGTATGTGACAGAAAACCCAGGCAGAAGTGACTTAAACAGCAAGGATATGTTATTATTCACATGACAAGAAGTCCTGAGTTCAAGATGTTCCCAAATGGGTAATTCATTGGTTCAAAGATTTCATCAAGGACTTAAGTTCTTTCCTGTCTTCACTCAGAGTTTCTCAGCAAGTTGGCTGTTTCTAACTTGGGTTGTCCCCTCATGGTTGCAAGATGACTGCCACTACTCCAGATATGATATCTTCTAATACCCTCCCACAGTGGAAGAAGGAAGAGAGCACTCTTTTCTTTTTAAGACAAAAGAAAATTTTTCTGGAAACCGCCATGCACCAGCAGACTTTCCCTCATATCTCATTAACCAGAATTCCTATACATGCTGATGCCTGAACCTATCACTGGCCTCTGAAGAGATGAACAAAATCATGCCTCTGTGAGCAAGCAAGAAGGTGGTTGTGGTGGTTGAGAAGGCAACTGACATCAACCACCTCCATAATGGTGATGAAAACTATGGGCTCTTAGAGGACAGAGTTCTGGGAGGGAAGAGACCCACATCTGGGACAGAGGTGAAGAGGACACTACAGTCATTTAATGGAGCTCCTAAGAGAAGAGTCTTTTGAGTCACAAAATTTGGAGTCACAAACTGAACTCTTGGCTCTGCCATTTCCTAACTGTGCAAACAAGTTATTTACCCTCTATGCCTTTGTTTCCACAGCTATCGAAGGCCAACATCTAATGGAAGCTTGAAAATAAAATTAAGCCACACAGAGTATGTGATTAATAAGTGAAACTATCATTAGTACTTCTGGCTGAGCAACAGGCACAGGAATCAGATTGGTTGTTATACCAACAGTCATTGAAATTATTGAATACAAACATTAAGTCTAGATGCAGTGCTTCAATAGACTCTTTCTTCTCCAGGATGAGAAAGCTTGCTCAGAATGAAGAGACAAGAAGTGGTTGTGGAGACAAACAGGATTCAAAATCAGATCCCACTGCTACCATTTAGGGAAAGTTATTGGGAAAGTTACTGAATCTTGGGAAAGTTATTGAACTGCCTTGTGCTCAGTTTTCTCATCTGCAACAGAGAGTAAGAGCTCATTAAGTTATGAGGATTAAACAAGTTAATACAAATGCCTGCGTGTAAACTGTGAATAAGGGCAGCCATTGTTAGCATGTTTACTGTTTTCATATAAAGATGCAGTTACTCTATTCTGTCTTTTATTTACTTTGCTAATTGTCACTACAAGAGGAGCAGTGAAAAATCTGGCTTCAATTCTTGTTCTTTCTCTTAGGAGCCACATGGCCTCCGAGTATCAGGTACTCCTTCAGTAAAAAGATTGGCCCACTTTTCTCTCCAGAGATGAGAGGTTCCAAATAAAATGTTTTGAAGACTGAACTCAACATACGATGTCTCATTATTTATACGTATTATCTCCTACGATTCCAATTTTTGTCTCATTCTTTCTTATCACCTACGCTTTTCTTTGGCTTCCTGCCTGGAACTTTTTTGTATACTATGTCACTACTTACCATAATCTCCAATATCTCTACTTTCTCTTCTACCCAAATCTTTATGCATCATTACTTACAATCTCTTAAATGTGCCTTAAACTTTTCTTATAGGATAGTGGTGTGTATATACATACATTTAAATTTATTTTAAATTTAATCTCTCCTTCTCAGCCCCACAGAGACTGGTATTAAATTAGCATATGTAAAATGCCAAAGAAGCATATAGTAGTGATTACTATAAATGCTAAATAAAATATGATTTCAACACCTGTTTGCTCAGGTCCTACTGTGTGTATAACACTGTGCTACAGAGATGACTGTAACAAGAGTTCCTGGCCTCAAAGAGGTGACATATTCCAGTTTGGGAGTTAAGACTTGTGAATAAGTAAGCACTATACATAAAACACTTCTAAAATAGTAAAGGCCTTTTAGAAAGATTGATGGGTTTATGTGACCCAGGTGGCAACACAGCACCCTCTCTGCCCACCAAGATGGTGTTCAACCCCAGCAGCAACTAAGACATGTCGAAAAAGATGTTCTGATGCCTAACATAATGAGAAAAATGGCCAGAGAGAGGTATTCTGAAAAAGTTCAAGATTTTACCAAGTGTTGCAAGAACTCTGGAATCCTTATGGTGGTGAAATACTGGAAATAAAATTCTGCATTGAAAGACTGTCTTAACTGGTTACTATAATGATCCAGTCTTTTACAAAGAATACAAAATGGAATACCTGAAGGAATGTAAGAACTCAGAAAAACTGGAATTTCTACTAAGTTAAAGCTACAGAAGCTTCCCATAAGCATGTAGGCAAATATTTGAATGTCACTCAGAACTCTAATATTCATGGAAGTCATTTCTAGTATAAATCACCTGAAATAATAAACTCAAGATAAGAATGTGTGTTTGCTTTATCCTAATTATAGAAATATTAATTTTATCTGAAATCAAGATCTTTTATTAAAAAGAGATTGATGGATTTCAGAGACTTTGAAGTGGATGTATCTGAAAAAAAAAAACCACTAAACGCATTAATTAAAAAAAGGTGAATTTTCTTTAACAACATTTAATATCTTTAATGTTTCAGATTATGTCATTTTTCCAGAACAAATGAAACCTGGATGACAACTTGCTATAACTGTATTTAGATATTTATCAATTCCATCTGTTCATTCTTTCTTGATCCTTCCTGAGGAGGAAGCAGAGTCTGGTTGTGTGTCACAGGGTGGGATTGTGGCCCCTAACCTGGGTGTTTAACTCCCAGAAAACAGAATGCTCACCAGGGTGCTTTATTAACAGTCTTTATTGGATGGAAGGTAGAATGAATTCCCTTTAACATTTCTGTTTCAGTCTGTGTTCTTGGTGATAAACAACAGAAACCAACTCTGACTATATTAAGGAACAACATTTATTAGAAGGTTCTTAGGGGCTCACAGTCTACAGCAGGCTAAAGGTCAGGCTTGGAACACAGGCGGGAATCAAGGCTTCTCCACACAGACTAAGGCATCAAGACCACAGCCAGTCTCCCTCCTAACATTCGTGAGGCCCAGAACAAGAGCACAAATAGAGCCCATGGTTGAGCTCACAACCTACTCACTTTTTCATCCTAGCCCCGCCCCATTTCACACCACAAGGGCCCTTAAGCACACTGGTGAGAACACTCAGCCCTCTTGTCTAAGCTCTTTCTACACATTGCTCACATTCCCAAACAGATGCTCCTGCCACTCTGAGGACCTGTGATTGCAAACAGTGGTGGCCTGATCTGCTCTCACAGGCTTTGGGCCCTTTGGGCAGGGAATCCCAGGATTCTGGGTACCCAGAGTATAGTCTAGGAGGATAGTCTAGAGAATATGGACTCTAGGTGAGCAGAGGTGAAGCCAGAAGAGATCACAGTGGGGCCCTCTATAGCCCAGGGGGGCCCTCCTGTCCAGGTCTAAAGAAGATCCTGCCTACAGCAAAGGTCTGTCACACAGCAAGACTCATTGGGGCTGCCTGGAACCACACTACTGGCATGAATGTCTACTGTTAGCAATGCAACAAAGGCACACCACTCTCTCAAGAGGCCACATACAGGTGGCATCATCCAATGGCCAAGCGCAAGTCACCTGTCTCCCCCAGGCTATTCTAGGCAGGAAGAGGCCTAAGCTAGGCCCTTGGGCTTCCTCCCAGGACCATGACACAGAGTACAAAAGAAAATTAGGGTGCTATAAACCAGGATGATTCATTGGATAACCCTAAAGCATCAAACATTTATAGCTGTCCCTTACGACTCCACTACTTTTTTTTTTTTTTTCTTAAATAGAGTTCAGGCTGGTCTCAAACTCCTGGGCTCAAATGATCTTCCCAGCTCAGCCTCCCAAAGTGCTGGGATTACAGGCTTGAGCCACCTCGCCAGGCCTTCTGTTACTCTTAATAGCTGTTTTTTCTGTGCTGGATCTGGAAACATGACCATTGTCAAATACACCTAAGAAACAAATCTCTAGTTAATGTCAATTTGTGTGTGTGTGTGTGTGTTGGGTGGCGGGGTGGGATATACCCATCCATAAGATCACAGGACAAAAAAACTCATTTATTTTATTTAATTATTGTTGGCATTGATCTACCTTCCTACTCTTACTCATGTTCCTCACCCCACCTCAAAGATCTCTACTTGCTTGGAAGTTGTAAGTAAGCAAGACGATAGTCATGCACCGTGTAACAACATTTCAGTCATTGACAGACCATATATATTATAGCGGTCCTATAAGGTTATAATACCGTATTTGACTGTACCTTTTCTATGTTTAGATACATTTAGATACACAAACACTTACAATTGTGTTATGATTGCCTATAGTATTTAGTATAGTAATCTGCCTTATAGCATATAGCCTAGGTGTGTAGTACTTACACCATCTAGGATTGTGTAAGTACACGCTATGGTGTTTGCACAACAATGAAATTGCCTAACTACACATTTCTCAGAATGTATTCCTGCTGTTAAGCAATACATGACTGTACTAAGAAAGGTATCACAGACTATTAGATCAAAAATTCCTCTGATGGCATGAGACTCCAAGAGTCCTTTGAATATGGCAAAGAGGAAAACCCCAGTTCTAGGATCAAATTGTGCTGGAGTGGGACCAGAAACAGACCCTTCCACAATGACCCTCTCCTGAAAATAACCATCCTGGACACATGTTCAAGAGTTAAGTCACAGAGGGAAGTAGCAGACAATAATTTGGAGCAGCACAGAATCCTCACTGTATTAGTTTGCTCAGGTTATCATAACAAAATACCACAGAATGGGTGGTTTAAATGACAGACATTTATTTTCTCCCAGTTCTGGAGGCTGAAAGTCTAAGATCAAGGTGCCAGCTGATTCTGTTAATGAGGGCTATCATCTCAGAAAGGGAGAGAGAGAGAGAATTCTCTGATTTATCTTCTTATAAGGAAATGAATTCTATGGGATCAGGACACAACCCTTAGGATCTCATTTAACATTAATTACTTCCTTAGAGATCCCGTCTCCAAAAATAACCACACTGGGGGTTAAGACACCATATAGACATCATAGTAGGAATTTGTGGAGGGGACACAAACATTAAATCCATAACACTCACTAAACAGCCAGGGATCTTAAATTTTATGTTTATTCTCCTATTTATTAAAAGTGAGGGGTCCAGGCATTAATTGCACACACATAAAAAAATCATTGAATGAAAGCTTTACACACAGATGCACATACAAGAGGAGGGGATAAAAACCCATCCTTTAGAAACATGGAAAGCTATGTGTGCTGACTTACAATACTGTAATGACCAAAACTTATTATTAAATGAGAAAAGCAAGTTGCTGAACATTGTGATGGATATGGTACTGACTGTGTAAAAGTAAGGAGGAATTATGTATACATCCATACTTGCATATGTCTGAACTATCTCGGAAGGGATATATGAGCGAACTGATAGACGTGGTGGCAGGGACTGATGGTTGGGGACTGGGAATGATGACTTTTCATCAATTTCCCCTGTGCAGTTTTTCCTGAAGGAAGTGTTGTGGAAGCAAACAAAAGTTGAGGTGCACTAGTTTATGATGTTGTCCCGCAGATCCACAAAAGAATGGAACATGTACAGGTATTATCTATTCAAAATTTTTACAGGGAAAAATAGAGAAATACATTGTGCAATT
The DNA here is from genome assembly GCF_029289425.2 of Pan paniscus. Taxonomy (NCBI): domain Eukaryota; kingdom Metazoa; phylum Chordata; class Mammalia; order Primates; family Hominidae; genus Pan; species Pan paniscus. Next base: position 110,741,439 of record NC_073253.2, read on the forward strand.
AAGCCAATAGGGAAGTAAGCTACAATGCAGTTAACAGCTATACCTAAACCCTCTCAGAGGACGCAAGCCTTTTACCCCACTCTCATAGAAGCAAAGTCTTAGGCAGATGAGATAGTTTTAAAGAAATCACTGGGAAATCTATACTTAATCGAAGCCTGGAATTTGCTTCTGGAATTTGTTTCCTTTGTTTCTCTTGCTTCCTGTTTATTTCTTAAGTAATGGAAGCACAAGAATCAGCAACATTATTTTCTAACCTTTGGAGAAATAACCAAACATGGGCAAAGGAGATCCTAAGAAGCCCAGAGTCAAAATGTCATCATAAACTTTTTGGTGCAAAGTTGTTGGGAGAAGCACAAAAAGAAGCACCAAACGTTTTAGTCAGCATCTTGGAAATTTATGAAACATGCTTTTAAGTGTAGAAGAACAGATCTAAACAGAAAAGAAATTTGAAAGCATAGCAAAGGTGAACAAGGACCATTATGAAAGAGGAATGAAAATTCATATTTTTCCCAAAGGAGAAAGAAACAAAAAATCCAAATAATTGTGCCGCTGACCAAATACTAGTTTGTAACTGAAAAACAAAGTTGTAGGAATTTCAGTGACATTCTTAATGTATCTAAATAAATACATTTTTAACTAGTAAAAAGGTAAAAAGATGATACCTGCTGTTTGAAAAAACAGTGGAATCCTCCAACATTGTTTGAATAACTCTTTTAAAAGATTTGCTTTTATCTGTTGAAAATGTGAGTTGAGGAACTAAAGCACATTTGGTGCTTAGCCCTAGAATACGTTCAGGGAGGAAAGCAAGCTTTCAGAATGCCAAAGTGGTAACAGACAGGAATGGCCTGACTTCCATCATCACATTTGATCTTCAGGTTCCTCCAGGATCCCTGGCTTGTTAACTGATTTCCAGCAATTGCCATGTTAAGCAAGAACTAGGGGATTTTTGAGTTCAGTGTTAGCATACAGGTACCTTTTCTCTCAAAAGAAATCTACTCTGGTGCATCAGCCCTTACCATTACACAGAAAAAGAATGTGAGTACAGAGAAAAATGGGAAACAAGCATAAAGCAGAACTAGAGATGCTTCCTGAAGAGTACGCCTCCCAGAAGGAAAGGGGAGGAGGGGACAGCGACCTCTTTGTGACACGTGTGTGCAGGCACCTTATAAGCATCATCTGATTTAATCCTTTCAACAACTCAATGAGGCAGCTACTGTTATTGTCCCTATTTTTCCAATGAGGAATCGGGAAACCCTTGCCCAAAGCTGCTCAGCTTTGAGGGTGTGTAAATTGCTGTGTTGAGCAGAGGTGAGAAAGGAGTGCTGATGGGGGTTGGGGGAGCTCAAAATCTCCTGCTTGCTCATAAGCTCACTTCTATTGGGGTCAACCTAATTTCACACGTGGCCTGTATTCCCTTGTGCTAAAATTAATTTGTAAGATTGTCCTACATTTTTCTTCAGAGAGTGACTCAATTTGAAGGCACTTCGTCACCAGGGCACAAACATCTTTTCTAAGTGGGTACTGTTTCTGCTAATTAAGGAAGAGTGAACACTGGAACAAGCCAGGAGGGCAGTCTCTGACTCATCCTCTTTGGCTTCATCTGTGAAAATGGACTCGGGGGATTCAAAAGAAGAGAAATGATAAAAAGCAGGGCCAGGCACGACCCTTCAGCTTGTTGGAAAACATTTGAACGTGGCTTCTGTCTGACCCAGAAATAACATTTCTACAACTAAAATCTGTTTAGACAGTCATCAAAAATATCTCTGCCTCTTCTGTCTCCCAAAGTGCCTCTAGAGCCACGGCAAATCTCAACTCAGATTCTAGAACACCTCCTCCCATTGGCAAAGGAGGACCAAAGCTGTCTAATTTTAGGGTCTAACAGTTGGCATGCAATTAAAACTATATTTATTATGGGCCTCAGAGGAGAATAATTTATTTATGGGTAAATTAGAATCATTGCAATATAAACATGCTCCCACGGATCAGGAATTCGCTATGCTCAACCAGGGACCATAAGAACTCTGCCACTTTTACAATATGGAGCTTATTGTTTCAAAACAAGCAAAAGATCAGACATCTCTAATCCATTTTTTAACATCAGTCTCAAATGCTACAGTAGGGCTTCAGTCAATACTATCCATATTTTAGCATTGGTCATGATTTGAGGTATTTGATCTTAAGAAACTACGGGCAAAAAAAAAAAAGAAAGAAAGAAAGAAAGAAAAGAAAATGTTCTTCTTCCTGAAAAGAAATTACATTGGTATTAAAGTTCAGACTAAGGGTATTTTTGGTTTCATTTGGTTTTGGCTTTGAAAACTTTGCTGACCAGAGATTTAGATTGGGATAAATGAATCTAATTATGCTGGTTTATTTTGTGTCAGGAATTTGCTAAAATAAACTAAAGGAAAACATATCTTATATTTAAACAAGGAAAAACAGAAAAATAAATAAGATTTCTCTCCTGAGAAGAGGGTTACTATAATACTTCTGTCTGCCAATTCAGTATCACTATTAATTTTCTCTTTAGGAGTTTTCCATCCTTATGAGAGCATGTCCCCACCTCCTACAGTGCAGCTTTATAAAAAGATATAAAGCACATAGAAAACACACAAAAGCATGTGTTGCTCCCAGCTCTTCAAAACTATATCACAATGTTCTATGTGAGGTAAGTTATTTTTTTTCTTCAACTTATTTTTGTGTTCTGCTGTAGAAAACACACAGCTAGGATTTAGTTGTGTAGCTCTGTTATTTGACCTATTTTTCCAAGATTGAGGACTTAAAATTTTTGTAACCTGTGACTATGTTCTCTGGGTTATGTATTTATGCTCCTTTTCCTGATCCCCACCCCTCACCGCACTATCATGAATTGGCCCTGGCATAAGTACTTACACATGATCTCTAACTATACTCTCTTGTGGTCAAACCCACTCCACAGAAAGAGAAATGAAGAGCTGAAAATTATCACTGAGCACCTCTCCTAAATGAGGACACAGTCACCCTCCCCTTGGATCAGTCTTCAGTAAAGCACCTATTGGTTTTTCATGGAAACATTCATTACTACATAAAATAATATTATTTATTTATTCATTTACTTGTTACTGTCTGTCTCCTCTCACTGGAACATGCATTGTATGAACTTAGGAAACTTGTTTTTCTAATTCATTCCTATATTCCCAGTCCCCAGAAGAGAGCCTGGCACATAATAGGGATTCAATAAATGTTTGCTGAAGGAATGAATTTCCCAACGACTTTGGGAGTGCAAACAGTGGATCTATTAAGCAAATCCTTAAAGGTATCACTCAAGGATATTTAGAATCATCTAGATAGAAGGAATCCCTTAGGTCATTCAGAGTTGGCAAACTTATTTTGTTAAAGAACCAGACAGTAAATATTTTCAGCTTTGTGGGCCATATGGTCACTGCCTTGACTACTCAAGTCTGTCACTGCAGCATTACAGCAGCCATAGACATTATGTAAATGACTAAGCAAGACCGTATCCCAATGAAACTTTATTACAAAAATAGTCAGTGGTGGAGTGAAGCTTGCTGACCCCTCCTAGACCAATGGTTTCCCAATAATTTTCTATGAATGAGTTTTACCAAGGACAATAAAAAGAAGACATAAGGATTTACTGTGAGATTTTTCATCAAGTAAGATTATTTCAACTTGAAAATTATTTTTTTCTGAGTGTATGCTCTTTCCACCTTTTAGTCTTCGAAACATTTCTTTAGCTAAGTTATAGTGATAATAAATTATGTATTGTTAAAATCCTTTCTTGGAAAAACAAAATGTTGGCAACTTTAACAAAGTTCCAAAATATTTTGTTGAAATTTTACTATCCAACAAATTCAAACGTCTGCCAACTCCCATGGCTCTAGTCCATACATCTTATTCTACAGTCCAGTTCTTATTTGCAGTCAAGTGAGTCCTTTCTGTCTAGGGTAAACAAAGGGGTTCATGTAAAGATCTGAGAAGCTAATAGAATCTGGGAGGACCAGAGACCTGAGACCTAGGAGAAAGCCACCCCACACCACGTGACTGTTTTGGCAGAACACACACTCCTGCTGTCTGTGGCACTGCATCTACATTGATAAGGGCTGATGCCAGAAACGCTGCCTCGGCTGCCCCCAAAGAACAGATGGCTCTAGCACCATGCCTGTCAAAAGAACTGTTTCCCATCCCACTCCTGTGCCCGGCCAATGACTTACTATACTTCACCTCCGAGTCTCACATAGAACCATCACCTTAGCTGAAGCAAGGTCACATGCAGAACCCCCACTTCAAGGGATGTGGAAAAATGAATGTTTAGCTCTCTATTCTCTTTGAACTGGAAACCAAGCTAAAAGATGGCTGGAATGGGTGCTAAGCAAAACAGTTTATAGCATCTTCCAAGAGAATCCTGAGGCCTAGAGCCCTTCACCTTCAAGGGAGGGGAGTTTCAGCCCAACGATGGCTAAACTACATTTTTGGGAGGAAAAAGTAGCATTTGGAAAGATTGTCTAGTGATTGACACAACAGGAACATTTTTAGCCCATTAGTGAAAGCCACAAAAGTAGAAAAGTGAAGAGCTTCCGGATAACTCAGATCTCAAAACAACTTTGCCTGATCACTAAAGCAAAAGGTAAGAAACATACAAAGAAAAACTTCTCAATCATTCAAATAATTGCTTTAGTGGGGTTTTTTGTTTTTGTTTTTTTTTCACTTACAGGCACATCCTCAAACCCTGAAGTTCAATAGGGTAGGGTTGGGGTTGCTTCTCCTAAGTGATGAACCTTAGCTTCTGCAGGCACCTTTCTAATTTAAACAGTAATGTCAATGAAGCCACTCACCCCTGAATCCAGAGAGGATTCTCTTTAAATAAAATAAATATGAGAAATAACATTAGCTTCTTTGTATCTATTAATACATAATTGCAGTGAGATAAGAGCTAGAAACAATACAATTATACAAGAAACATTCCACTTACAAAAACAGTTGTTTAATGTGATTTTCCAGTAATCAGAGACTAAACACATCAAAATTTTAGTAGTGGTTATATGTGAATAGTGAAATTACAATGACATTCATTTTTGTAAAATATTTTTAAAAACCGTTTATACTAAGTATATAATCCCTTTTTAAAAGAAAGCAATTTACTTTCAAACAATATGTTAATGTATAGATATAATGCATTTATTATTTTTACCCCTTCACCAAATAATTATAGTTCTTTAAGCGCAGGATGTTATCTAAAACATATAAGCCTAACAGTTATTTGTGATATTATCCCTTTCTCAAGCAGTTTATAATTAAATGATCAAAATTTAGTAACAAATGATATCATCACAAATACTACAAAAGCATAAGTATTCTTATAAATACTAGAAACTTCATTTTTGAGGAGAAAATGTGAATGCTGGTATGCACATGTAATTCTTGGAGGTACAAAGTTTATGATTCTGTGAGGGGATGAGGGGCTTGGGAGAGACATGAAAGAACATTGCACTACAGAGGAGGAAAAAAAAGATTTGCACACAGAGTGGTTCATGTCTGCTGAGAATCTCTGTTCAGTGGTGTCCTCAATTTCTTACTAGAGCCCAGTGGCCAAAAATATCATTTGTGCACATTTGTGTAACCAGTCCTCCTCAGGATTAAAAATACATTTTTAAAAGTTATAGCTACTGAATTTTCTAATGAAACAAATCAGGACAAAAGATGTTATGTCCTAGTCTGTGCAAACAGCAGGTGTCTTAGCCCATTAGGGCTGCCATAACAAAAACATCATAGACTAAAGGGCTTAAACAAAAGAAATGTATTTCTCAGAGTTCTGGAGGCTGGGAAGTCCAAGATCAAGGTGCCAGTATACCTGGTATCTGGTGAGGGCCCACTTCCTTGTTTTTAGATGTGTCTTCTCACTGTGTCCTCACATGGCAGAAGGGGTGAGGGAGCTCTCTAGGGTCTTTTTTATCAGGGCACTAATCCCATTCATGAGGGCTCCACCTCATGACCCACTCATCTCTCAAAGGTCCCACCTCCAAATACCACCACATTGGGGATTTGATTTCAATATATGGATTTTGGGGGGACATATTTAATCCACAATAGAAAGCTAAAATAAAAAAGAAATAGAAAGCTAAAAATACTCGAGATTTGCCAGCCATGTTCTGAATAAGCCAGTCCCCTTCAGAATATTATTTATTAAGTTTTTCACTTCTTAAAGTAGAAAGCAAAGCTTTAAAGAGGTTGGGCCATGCCCTGTATTAATCTTTTTTGTTTTAACTAACACATAATAATTATATGTATTTATGAGGTATAAAGTGATGTCTCAAAATATATATACATTACGTAATGATCAAATCATCATGTAGCACATCCATCACCTCAAACATTTATCATTTCTATGTGATGGGAACATTCAAAATCCTCTAAGTATTTTAAGATATACCTTAGTGTTTACTATAATCACCCTACTGTGCAATAGGATACCTAACTTATTCTTTCTAATTTTAACTTTGCACCTACTGGGCAACCTCTCTCCAATCCTTCCCTTCTCAGCCTCTGTTAATCCCTATTCTATTCACTACTTCTATGAGATCAACTTTTTAAGATCCAAAATATGAGTAAGAACATGTAGCATTTATATTTCAGTGTCTGACTTATTTCATGTCACATTATGTCCTCCAGGTTTACCCATGTTGTCACAAATGACAGGATTTCATTTTTTTAATGGCCAAATAGTATTCTGTTGTGTGCAAGTACTACATTTTCTTTATCCATTCATCTGTTTTTGAACATTTAGGTTGATTCCATATTTTGGCTATTGTGAATAGTGCTGCAATAAACATGAGAGTGAGGCATCTCTTTGACATACTGATTTTATATCCTTTGGATATATACCCAGCAGCAGGATTGCTGGATCATATGGTAGTTCTATTTTTAATTTTTTGAGGGACCTCCATATTGTTTTCCACAGTGGCTATACTAGTTTACGTTCCCACCAACTGTGTGTGAGGGTTTACTTTTCTTCATATCCTTGCCAACACTTGTATCTTTTGTCTTTTTGATAATAGCCATTCTAACTATAGTGAAGTGGTATCTCATTGTGGTTTTGATTTGCATTTCCCTGATGATTAGTGATGTTGAGCATTTTTTTCATATGCATATTGGCCCTTTGCATGCCTTCTTTTGAGAAATGTCTATTCAGGTCTTTTGCTCATTTTTAATTGGATTATTTGGGACTTTTGGGGGTGGGTTTGTTGCTACTGAGTTCCTTATATATCCTGACTATTGACCCCTTTTCAGATGTATAGTTTGCAGATATTTTCTCCTATTATGTAGGTTCTCTTCACTCTGCTGATTGTTTCCTTTGCTGTGCAGAAACTTTTCAGTTTGATATACTCCCATTTGTCTAATTTTTTGCTGTTGCTTTTGGTCTTATCCAAAAAAAAGTCATTGCCCAGTCTAGTGTCATGAAGCATTTCCCATGTGTTTTCTTCCAGGAGTTTTATAGTTTTGGGTCTTACATTTGTCTTTAATCCATTTTGAGTTGAATTTTCTACATGGTGAAAAACAGGGGTCCAGATTCATTCTTCTGCATGTGGATATCCAATTTTCTGAGCATCATTTATTGAAGAGACTGTCCTTTCTCCATTGCGTGTTCTTGGCATCTTTGTTGAAAATCAGTAGATTTTCTTGGCTGTAGATGCATGGATTTATTTCTGGACTTTCTATTCTGTAATCCTCTTTCTTTGGACTAACTTGAATATTCTCTTGTGGCCAATTTCCCATCAGAGATTTTTAAAGAGCAGCATCTACACAGTGTTCTGAAACCTGCTTCTCCACCAACATTGAAAACACTGGTCTTCTGGTAGCCTCTCAGCTGGGTTTGTATTCAGGAGATTCATTTACAAAGAAATAGTCTTGTTCGTCAATGTCTAGGTTGCAATTTAATCACATTTTCATAAAAATAGAGTCAGTATTAGAACAAAGTTGTGTTCTGACTACAGAGTAAAAAGGAGTTGTGTCACCACGGGACAAAACTGGGACCAATGTGTGGTCATTCCAACTAAAGCATTTTAGCCAGAATGCAGCTAATACTTACATATGTATTTGGAGTTGGACCACACCCCTTTCTCCTCATATCTATTTATGTCTACTGATCTAAATGTAAGCTGGAAAAAAAAATGTGTCTACAGTTGGGTCCAGACATATACAGACAAGGCTGACAGCCTTTAGGACTTTGACAGAAGCCAGCTTATGGGATCAGAGAGGCCTCTAAGAGTGAATTCACCACTTTGAGGCAGCCTGGCAGAGTTGGCAGCAAGACTTGCATGTCAGAGACAAGTGGTTTCAGATAAACAATATTTGAATCCATCCTGACCCAACTATGTGGGGGCATGTTTGTGCCCTGGGAAAAAATATATTTGTAGTCCAGGACTGATAGAGCTGTCCCCAAACTCTGCAATGCTCCAGAACTGGCAAAGTCCTCTGCAGTAGTGGTGCTTCAGAGTTAACACATTCAGATGTTAATGTTAATGGGCTGTGCCCTTACTACATGCTAGAGAAGCTGAGGGATATTCAGGCTTCATGAGCAAGAGTTTTTCCTCAATATAATTGTTTAATAGAGACCACATTAACAGAACTTTTTGCCTTATCATAAATATAGTTACCTCCCCAGCACTGGAAGTATTTAAACAGAGACTGAAAAATCTTCATTGAATGAAAAGTTGGCCTAGCCAGCCTTAATGTCCCTTCCAGGCAGCTGTGCTTCTAGTTAAAATGTGGGCTTAAATGTGCCTTTTTTTTTTTTTTTTTTTTTTTTTTGCTGCCTTTGTTCAGCTCACATGCAAAGGAGAAAGTGTTAAAATCGTATCAAGGAGCCAACTTTCCTACTTCACTGTATTGCTATGATGGTTAATTTTATTTGTCAACTTGGCTGGGCCATGGAGTGCCCACATATTTGGTCAGACATTATTATGGGTGTTTCTGTTCTAAGTTGGGGTGTTTCGGGAAGAGATAAACATTTAAATTGGTAAATTTTAACATGAGAGTGACATTTGAATTGCTGGAGTAAAGAAAATTGCCTTCCATAATATAGGTGGGCCTCATTCAGTCAGTTGAAGGCCTGAATAGAACAAAAAGACCAACTTGCCCCTGAGTAGGAGAGAATTTTCCAGTAGACCTGCCCTTGAATTTCATCTGTACCATTGACTCTCCTGGGTCTTGAGCCTGCTGACCTGCACTGCAGGTGTAGACTTCCCAGCCTCTACAATCCTGTGAGCCAATTCCTTATCATAAATTATATATATAATTATGGAATTATGCATATATATCACACATGAGATCTATATCTCTTTACCTATCTATCTAATTTGATCTCTTTCTTTGGAGAACTAACAGAATACAACTGCTTTCTCAGTCTCCTTTGTTAACTCTGTCTCAATTTTCCAATCTCTACCCATGCCTTTACCTCTGTCTCCGATCTTATATCCTACCACTCTCCCACCATGGCCTTTCTGCTATTCCTGGAAAATCCAAGCCTAGAAAATTCAGGCTAGTTCTCACCTCAAGCCCTTCACATTTGCTCTATCCTCTGCCTGAAGCAGTATGTCCCCAAATCTTCACAATGGCTTTCTCCTTTATAGCATTCATGTCTCAGCTTAAATGTCACCTCCTCAGAGGGGCTTTCCCTGAATACACTGCCTATCCTCTTTTCTCCCCTACCTATATCCCCTTACACTGGTTTGATTTCTTCATAGTACCGACCAAGATCCATCTGCAGAAGAGGCTGAGCCTCCAGACCATGCAAAGCTTACCTATTCTGCTACAGAGGAAATTGCTGCCTCGTACCTGTTTAGCCCAGATAGCAAAGACAGAGAGACAGAGATATCCAGAAGTGTCTGCAGAAGGTAGGTTTGGGGCCTGACCCAGGTGTGCTTACTGCATGGGGGGCAGGAGTAAATGGAGAATGCAACTATCTTAGAGCAGGCTGGCCAGAGAGACACCTGACAGGTCTAAGTCAACAAGCTTCACAGTCGGGTAATTATATCTCCTTTGGAGTAAGGAATGGAGAGAAGGGCTGGTAATGGAAGAACTTTTGTGGAAAGATGAAGGCTGGGGAACAGGGATCTGACAATTTAGGGTAATAAAAAATATTGCTTGAAGTGATTGGCTGAAAAGCAAGTAAAGTGACTAGTGTGTCTCTCAGAGATCTCCTCCAACCATAACTCAATGCTGGAAGAAAATGCAGCATCAGTGATGACATCCAAAACCTTATTTTTTAACATAGAGCCTTGCTCACACTCTACTGGTACCTTGCCTATGACAAATAAAAGCAGGCATTGCCCCACCCTTAGCCCAACACCCCTTCTGCATGAACTTGGTTGCATAAGTTAATTATCTTCCTACTCCTCCTGCCATTCATGTCATTTACAACTTAGGTTGCTTTTCTCTTCAGTAGCTTTATTCTCCTTCTGCATCTCTGTGAATATCTTGTTTAAATTGTAGTTTCTTCATTTCAACCAAGGATGCAATATGAAAGCAACAGGCTTATTGTGCAGAATCACACATGTTAAAGGTGTTAAAAAAATACTAGAGAAAAGAAAAGATGAACACCCTTTTCTTCTTTCATCTTCCAAAATGAGCTCATCCATCTCGGCATGGATCAGCCATCCAGAGATGTGAGCCTGGGCAGGGCTGGCCTAGCATTCCACACGTAAATTCACTAGGCCAGGCCCTGCCCACGCTCACATCTCTGCTTGGCTGATCCCCCGTGTGTGCCTTGGCTGATTCCCCCATGTGTGCCTTCTACTGTTTCTCTTGACAGCAAATCACAAGTGAAAAAGTGGCATTTTGGCAAATTTTAATAAATTTTGAACACTTCCAAAGACAAAAAAGGCAACAACAACTGAATATGAACCTTCAAAAACCGTATAGGACACATAGTTGTTTTAAACCATATAAAAAGAAAACTTGTAGGAATAATAGCAGCATATGTTTGAATGAACACTCATATCACACTGTGTCTCCCTGAGAAAGCCATGAGAACTGATGGGGCATCTAAAGTCATTCTTAAATACACAGATTCTTAACACAATTGCCTTCTAAAGTCTTAGCTATAACTAGGTATTTAAAGAGCACAGAAGTCTCTTCGAGCGTTCTTTTGCAAAACAGTGAAACAGTTTTTATTGAAGCAAGGATTTATTACTAAAAAGATAAAATTTAACTGTGTTTCAGTTAGGATTCTTCAGCTGCAAGCATTAGAAACTAACCCCAGATAACTTAGCAAATAATAGGATTTATTAAGGGCATATGGTAGCAGATACTTGCTGAGGGAAAGCTAAAGAACCAGGTCTCAACAGGCACAGGAACCAGGCTGCTCTGGGAATCTAGGTAGTTGAAACCAATAGCAGGGATTTCTTCAAGATGCCATTGTTGAGTTGAATGAGTGCCAGCCATTTTTTAATGTTTGTATTACATCGAGATTCTAATCAGGAGATAGTGCATCTGATTGCCCCACCTTGATCAGTGTTAGCAGAACAACCCCACTAAGGCTGTAACCACCAGGGGAGGAATTAGTCTCAAACAAAATCATAAGGCTGTTTCAAGAAGACAAGAACAGATGATGCTAGGGTGGTGGTGGGAAGGAGAATAAATGTCCACTGTAGACCACCAGATGACTCACTGATAAAAGTGTTTTCATCTCTGTTACGTACTTTTAAGTATTAATTTGATGACAGCATCTAACATAATACATGATGTCAATGTAATGTAACACAATATTGACTTAGCAATCCAGGATGACTTCTTTGCATGGTGATTGTCATAAATTTATACCAGAAGGAATATCCTATATTCCAATGGAGATACTGTCTCCCTTTCATTTAGAGAGCAATGAAAAAGAGTGCGTGCCATATATTTATTTTGGCATCTATTTCTCACAGTGTGTATGCCATATATTCATGTTCTCTTTTTTTGTTTTAATACTCAGGTGTATGTAAATTTCTGCACTCCTTCAAGACCCATAAGCTAAATAGTCTTGCTTTTTTTCACTTTTGAGCTATTAATATTATTTTGAGGAGACACATGTACTCCAACCATAGATAGTTAAATTGTCTTAATATTTCCTATGAATCTCTAAATGGCCAATGTTTAACAAAAATTTTTTTCATTGTAGATTTTATTTTTATGTTCCATGTTGCATTAGGCCATTCTTGCATTGCTATAAAAAAATACCTGAAGCTGGGTAATTTATAAAGAAAAAGAGGTTCAACTGACTCACAGTTCTGCAGGTTATACCTCATGGCTCCAGTATCTGCTTCTGGCGAGGGCTTCAGGAACCTTACAATCATGGCAGAAGGTGAAGGGGAAGCAGGCATATAACATGGCAGAAACAGGAGCAAGAGAGAGCGAGGAGAGGTGCAATATACTTTAAACAACCAGATCTCATGAGAACTCACTTTCACAAGGACAGCACCAAAACATTTATGAGGGATCTGCCTCATGACCCAAACACCTCTCACCAGGCCCCACCTCTAATTTTGAGAATTACATTTCAACATGAGATTTGGAGGGAAGGGCTGGTAATGTAACATCGAAACAATATCACATGTGAACCAACAATCATATGCAGAGTTCCTTTATTTATGTCTTTGGATTTTCTTTAATTTTTAAGATTCTGATAGCTAAAGGAATATTTGCTCTTTCCTTTCAGTAACAAAATTAAATTAATCTTTAAAATTTATAAATATTTGACTATAAAAATTCCATTAGGACTCATGTATAAATATACACTGCCAGTGACTGCTGGCTGCTGTGGTTCAAAGAAGAATGAAAATGACTGGATTATCATAAGCAGGACAGGTTTTGTTCTATAACTGTTAAGAAAGTGACAAGTTGCCAAGTATTTGTCTAGAGCCCCTGATTCCTCTTCTTCCCCTCACACTCCTCATTTAATCCACCAGCAATCCTTTAGGAACTACCTCCAAGTGTTAGCCTGTTTTTCCACTTCTTCCCATTTCCACAGCTAACACCCTAGTCCCAGTCTCCTTCTTCTTGCCCACAGCAAGAGCTCTTTAAAGGTTTCTAAGCTTCTGCTTACAACAACTGATTCTCTAGGCAGCAGCCAGTTATGTTTTAATAACATGGAGTATGTCAGTTCCAGGTCAGAACCATCTCTCAGCTTTCCATTACACCCAGAATAAAACCCTAGCTCCTCCACATGGCCAACAAGACCTGATATAATGCACCTGTCAACCTCTTCCACACCTGTGCTATGTCCTTGCCATTCCTTGAATGAGCAAGTGAGAGCCCATCTCAGACCCTTATGCTTGCTCTTCTCTCTGCCTTCCACACTGTATCTCCAGAAGGCTGCACAGCTTGCTCCTTTCTACCTCTTAGATCTCAGTTCAAACAGCCGATCCTTGGAGAGGCCTCCGTAATCAGTCACCTCTATATTGCCCTCCAGTCCCATTCTCACTCACTCTTCATCCCTCTACATTGGGATTTTCTACAGCACACATAATCTGACATTCTTTTTGCATGTTTCTCTTTCATGGGAAGATAAGATTGATGAGAACAAGAACTTTGTCTTAATTGCTGCTAATTCTCCAGCCCTGTAATGTCATCTATCACATAGTATACTCTCAATTAATACCTGTCAAATGAATTTTTCTACTTCCAAATACAATGTCTATTCCCATGAGCTATTTATGAACACAGTTACCATAATGGAGAAGACTGATATGAGTGCCACAAAGGTGAGGGTGAAAGTCTAAAAACGTGGTGGTACAGAAACAAAATGAGAAGAGACCCTGAAGATCCGTAGCCTTTCAGATAACCTACACTGTACCAGACAGTATTATTACTGAAAGACTGTCAGTAATTCCCTACTCTGTGTACCTTACAGATCTCTGGCAAGAAAGCATATTCACCTGAGGGTGTAGGACCTTAGAGGACAAAAAGTGACGAGCAAGTGCCCGTTCTGAAGCAAAGGAAACCAGAAATCTAGGCCTTCTTCAAAGTCTAGGCCTGTGTTTTGACATTAAATAATTTGCCCAATCTCATCTGCAGTTGTGATCTAACTCTGACCCTACTTCGTCTCTGAAAACGGAAACAGACACATGATAAGTGTAGTGGCAAGAACTCTGCACTTGGAGTCAGAGAGCACAGGCTTGATGTTATGAGTTCTGACACTTAGTAACCTTGTGACTTTGGTCACGTTTCAGGTGAATGCATTCCCTCATCTGTAAAATGGAAATAATGCACCTCCTTCACAAGTTATCATGGAGAGTCCATGAGATGTGTCTGTGAGGGAGCCCAGCCTAATGCTTACATGGAAGTGCTCAGGGTATATTCATTTCCTTCCATCCTTCAAACTCTATAGCTCTTTGCTTTTCATCCATCAAACACGAAACAATGATTTGGCAGGCCATATAGGCTTCTAGAGCATCAATACACAGGCTTTAAAGGTTTGTTTTCTGAGCTTCACATAACCAAATGTATTGCATCTAATCAGCCAGAGATGCAGTCTTCTTTGGCTAGAAACAGTCTCAGATCTTGAAAATACATTGCCTTCACTGCATTTTATTCTCAGTCCATCACTAAAATGACAAGCTGCTTTCCTCAGAATGTATCAGAAATTCTGTTTCTTAGCAACACTCCTCCCACAGGCAATAAAAGACAGAATATAATTCCTTTGAGCATTAGGAGTCTGCTCGTAATACTGAAAATGTGGCCAATTTCCCCTTATATGCAGAATTAGAAATCAGTTCTCCATGTTTGAAAGACAATACACTTGAGACCCTTCAAAGTATAGCTTTTGAAAAGTTTAGCAAATTTCTTATTCTAGGGCCTGCTATTTCAGGGCTTATTTTTAATGATGTTACAGAATTTTACTGTATTAGGTCATGGTTCAAAATTAAGAATGAAGCATTTCTAATTCTAAGCTCTTTCCTCCTACTACCTCTCAAATTCATCTTCTGAGAAAGTATATCAACATACTCATTTTGACTATCAGCTGCACTCTTCAGTTTTGTATTCCAGATTTCAAAAAATAAAATTTTATTTTTATTTTTTTGAGATAGAGTCTCACTCTGTCATCCAAGCTGGATTGCAATGGCATGATCACAGCTCCCTATACCCTCAACCTCCCAGGCTCAGACAATCCTCCCACCTCAGCCTCCTGTGTAGGTGGGACTATAGGCTTGTGACACCATACCCAGCTAATTTTTAAATTTTTTTGTAGAGATAGGGTCTTGCTATGTTACCCAGGCTGGTCTTGAACCTTTCGGATCAAGGGATCCTCCTGCCTCGGTCTCCCAAAGTGTTCGGATTACAGGCATGAGCCACTGCATCCAGCCTACATTTTTAATCAAGTATAAAATAAGCTCATTATAGACATAAAGTTTGTTTAAAGGTTAAAATCCAAATACATCTAGTGTTTATGATATATTAATGATTCACTTTTCCATCAAATAATAATACTATTACTTTTATTTAGAAATTATATGCCAAGGGCCGGGTACGGTGGCTCACACCTGTAATCCCAGCACTTTGGGAGGCCGAGGCGGGCAGATCACGAGGTCAGGAGATCGAGACCATCCTGGCTAACACGGTGAAACCCCGTCTCTACTAAAAAAAAAAAAAAAAAAAAATTAGCCGGGCACGGTGGCGGGCGCCTGTAGTTCCAGCTACTCGGGAGGCTGAGGCAGGAGAATGGTGGGAACCCGGGAGGCGGAGCTTGCAGTGTGCTGAGATCAAGCCACTGGACTCCAGCCCGGGAAACAGAGCCAGACTCCGTCTCAAAAAAAAAAAAAAAAAAAAAAAAAGAAATTATGTGCCGGGTACTCTACTTAGCCTTTTAAAAGCTTTATTCTCTCCTCATAAAAACCTTGTGGGAAAAGTATTAATTCTCATTAACCATGGAACTGAGACTTAGAATAGTCAATTAACGAGGTCAAGGCCACACAGCTAGTAAATAGAGAGCCATGTAAATAATATATTAATCTTTACTCTCCAATATTTATTTGTTCCCTTTTTGTCTTTATTTTGTGCTCTGCTCGTCACTATCTTTGACCTAGTTTGTTGAATCTAATTGAATGAATAAAACCACATGTAAGTTTACACTTCTAGAAAAGGTGATATTCAGTAGTTTACCAAGGACATTTGAATATATCCAAAATTAATACTTAATCCTTTTACACTGTCATTATATGTTGCAAAGATCTAGAATTAACACTTAATCCTTTTACACTGTTATTGTTGGTTGCAAAGAAGATATGTTGAATGAATTCAATGTAGTAAAAAAGTTTCAGTGAGCTATGAGTTATTTCAGATAAGATTCTCATCACCAGAGCCAAACTATTTTTCCTCTGTTTGACAATAGGGTGATTTATCCCATCTTCTCTATGTCTGCAATTTTGTCATGTCCTGCGAATAACTAGGTGACTAGCAAGCAAAAAAAATTTGGTCACAATTATTTAAAGTGTGCTGTCATCTGATGAATCTAATTTTTCCTTAGACACGTGACACTTGATGGCTTGCATGTTCTATGACTAAAAACAGTCTTACCATTATAATTTAATAAGCCACTCCTTAACTTCAACATGAACACTCCAGCAAATGCACTATCTGTTATGCTGTTGGCACAATCCAACAAAGTGCATTATCATTCAGCTTTATATTAAGTAGTGTCTTGGGAGAGATCTCTCTCTTTCCATATATATAGAAATATATGAGTATGTAGATATATAGGTATTTCTCTATATATTTACATATATGTATATGTTAAATGAAGTGTCTTAAGGATAAAAATATAATAGATATTTAAAAGAGTGCTTATGATGAAAGAATGTCTTAAATACACATTTCTTCCTTTAGCTACCTTGGGATAGTAGTCCATTGCTAGAGGCATATGACATTATTTTAAAGGGCCATTAAACATCAAATGATTCATATACAAGTAAATAAGAATATAAATAAAAGTTGTACTTTATACACTAAAATAACACACAAGTGAATTTTTCTAATAAATTAAAGGAAATGCACTATACAAGCTCTTAACCTCCTTGTACCCTGGACCTTGCAGGAAGGTTTATTTGAGTTAGGACTACAGTCTGTGACTACAAAATGAAGACAGGCTCAATGGCTCAAAAGGTTCTCAGTCCCAAATCTTGGCCTCATTACAGGTTGCTCTAAGCAACTTTGTTTTCTATTGTGGCAGAGGAATGACACTGTTCACATTCAGAACTGAATTCCATGGGCATACCCAGGGTCACATATGATTCTCAGCCCAATTATAATTCTATACTTTTCTGATCTATTAACAAAGTGTAATTAAACTTTAGGGAGAATGTCAATATAAGAATGTTCTTAAATCAACTCTGATTTATAAAACAGCAACTCCCTTAATACTTGGTACTTATGATCCAGCATAGTTTGAAATGACAGTGGTGGATTAGCTTAGTACAGACTATTCTCCCATTCCAAACACGTGGAAAAGCTAGATACATGCACAAAAAAATTATTTAAGTAAACGGCTAAGCTTGAAAGGAAAATCCGTAAATTTCAAAAATGAAGAGGGTTATTCAAAGTCAGAATAGTAAGTGTATGAGAAAATACCAACTTTAATGGGGGTGAGACCATCTAATGGCTAGGGACTGAGGGTTTAGCACCTACAGAAGGCATCTCCTTGAGACTCAGTTAAACAGAAGCTGAAACTTATCTGAAACTGAATTTCACATAATTGCAGGAACTCTGAAAAGACTATTCCTTGCATAAAGGGAGCCAAGAAAACTTTAGTTTTCAAGTCCAGAGACACAGCAAGAAACTTCCATTGTCTGCCCATTACTCTGGGTTTGGTTAAAAACCAAATGCTCCCATTAAAAACTGGAACTTTAACCCTGCACTTGGTACACTGAATCCAAATTAACTCCATCATCTTCATATAAAATGCCCAAGATGGAAATTTAACATAAGAAGCTGATTCTGGAATTGCTGGGGCCCTGATTACTGTGATGGAATTCTCCCAAAGCCCTGGGCTTACAGATTTTCACTTGGAGAAATGCTAACTGCTGAGCATACCTACAAAAATACAGTGACAATCTACATGAGACAAGTATCCATCAAGCAGTGAGCAGCACTACAACAGGAGGATCAGCACTCTAAGAATTTGAGGTAGCATAATCAAAGGAGACCAGAAAGTAGGGAAGTTTTAAATGATATGTAGAAACTGAAGACAAACAAACAAAAAAATGGGTAAACTTGTAAAGAAGAAATAGAACTTCTAAAAATAAAAATACAGGCATAGAAATTTAAAAAGTAATAAATGTTAGCAGACAAGATAGGAAGTAATATCATTTGTGAATAGAAGATTTAAGAAAATTAGAACCAAGTACAGAGAGATAGAAGATATGTGAAAAATTAAGACACAAAGAACGGATTGGAAAAGTCTAACAATATGCCCAATAGAAGTTTCAGAAAGAAAGAATAAAGAGAATGAGAGTCCATAGAAAGACACAATGAGTAATAATTTTCCAGAACTAAAAAGAAAGACATGAGTCCACAGATCAAAGAATCATACTGTGGTCACAAGCAGAATAAATAAATAAATCAAAAACAGGTTTCATCATAAACTGAAAAATGCCAAAGACAGAGAGAAAATATCTAAAAGAACATGAGAAAAAAAAAGATTACTCACAACGGAGCAAAGAATGACTGAACTCACTAGCATCAGAGGGCAAAAAACAATAGATTAGTATCTTCAGATTAGTATCTGAGGGAAAAGTAGCTCCTGGGGCTGCACCATGGCATCCATGGGAACCCTCGCCTTTGATGAATATAGGCACCCTTTCCTCATCATCAAGGATCAGGACCACAGGTCCTGTCTTATGGGACTGAGGCCCTTAAGTCTCATATAGTGGCAGAAAAGGCTGTAGCAAATATGATGAGAACATCACTTGGGCCAAATGGGCTTGATAAGATGATGGTGGATAAGGATGGTGATATGACTGTAACTAACGATGAGTCCCCATCTTAAGCATGATGGATGTCGATCATCAGATTGCTAAGCTGATGGCAGAACTGTCCAAGTCTCAGGATGATGAAATTGGACTTGGAACCACAGGCGTGGTAGTCCTGGCTGCTGCCTTGTTAGAAGAAGCCAAGCAGTTGCTAGACTGAGGCATTCACCCAATCAGAATAGCTGATGGTTATGAGCAGGCTGCCAGCGTTGCTGTTGAACACCTGGACAAGATCAGTCATAGTGTCCTTGTTGACATAAAGGACACTGAACCCCTGATTCCGACTGCAAAAACCATGCTGGGCTCCAAAGTGGTCAAAGTTGGCACCAACAAATGGCTGAGATTGCTGTGAATGCTGTCCGCACTGCAGCAGATATGGAGCGGAGAGATACTGACTTTGAGCTCCTCAACGTAGAAGGCAAAGTGGGCGGGAGGCTGGAGGACACAAAACTGATCAAGGATTTCCAGTCACCTATAGGTGCCGAAAAAAGTGGAAGATGCTAAGATTGCAATTCTCACATGTCCATTTGAACCACCCAAGCCAAAAACAAAGCATAAGCTGGATGTGACCTCCATAGATCATAAAGCTCTTCACAAATATGAAAAGGAGAAATTTGAAGAGATGATTCAACAAATTAAAGAGACTGGTGCTAACCTAGCAATTTGTCAGTGGGGCTTTGATGATGAAGCAAATCACTTATTTCTTCAGAACAACTTGCCTGTGGTTCGCTTGGTAGGTGGACTTGAAATTGAACTGATTGCCATCTCAACAAGAGGGCGGATTGTCCCAGGTTCTCAGAGCTCACGGCCAAGATGCTGGGCTTTACCCGTCTTGTACAGGAGATCTCATTTGGGACAACTAAGGATAAAATGCTGGTCATCGAGCAGTGTAAGAACTCCAGAGCTGTAACCATTTTTATCAGAGGAGGAAATAAGATGATCATTGAGGAGGTGAAACGATCCCTTCACGATGCTTTGTGTGTCATCAGCAACCTCATCCGCGATAATCGTGTGGCATACGGAGGAGGGTTTGCTGAGATATCCTGTGCTCTGGCAGTTAGCCAAGAGGCGGATAAGTGCCCCACCTTAGACCAGTACACCATAAGAGCATTTGCCGACGCTCTGGAGTCGCCCCATGGCCCTTTCTGAAAACAGTGGCATGAATCCCAACCAGACTACGACAAAAGTCCGAGCCAGACAAGTGAAGGAGATGAACCCTGCTCTCGGTACTGACTGTTTGCACAAGGGGACAAATGATATGAAGCAACAGCATGTTATAGAAATCTTGACTGGCAAAAAGCAACAGACATCTTTCGCAACACAAATGGTTAGAATGATTTTGAAGATTGACAACATTCATAAGCCTGGAGAATCTGAAGAATAAAGACACTGAGAATACTATGTAGTAAGATCCACTACTGTGATTAAATGGATGTCTTGTGAGGCATCTACAGTTATTTATTACATCCGTTTTCAGACACTGTAGATACTATAATAAAAATAGCCCTTCGGTAACCATAGTTTGACTTGTTCAAAGCTATGTAATTGTAGGGGTACTATCTCAACAGCTTTTGTATTCATTATATTAAAGGAATCTCCTTAAACAACAACAACAAGAAAAATTGAGGGAAAAGCTGTCTGAGTGAGACAAATGTAGTTTAACATACAGTTTCCACTTTCTCCTGCCCTCAAAAGAAGAATATTAACAGAAATAGTTTAGGAAGAAGAAAACGTTTCCCAAAAGGAAGGAATGGGTTGCAAGTAATGAATAGTGAGTGCTATCAATAAAACTGGTAAATAAGTACGACTGAGCACAAACTAAAACAGTGACAACAAAATGAGGATGGGAGGAGGATGAAAACCAAGGTGAAACAAACATCTGTGATCTATAACAACGTGAAAAATTAGTGCAAGATGTTAGGAGTTAAACCATTCCAAGGTCTGTGTTCTGTTAAGCCTGTATGCATGTTCTCTTAGTTTCCTAGGGCTGTTACAACCAATTATCACAAACTTGGTGGTTTAAGTAAAACAATAAATGTATTCTCTCACAGTTGTGGAGGCCAGAAGTCCAAAACCAAAATGTTAACAGGGTAAATTCCTTCTGGAGGCTCTGAAGAAGAATCTGTTTCACGAATCCCCTGGCTTCTCGTGGCTGCCGGCAATCCTTGGCGTTCCTTAACTTGTAGCTAGGACTCCAATCTTTGCCTCTGTCTTCACGTGGCTTGCCCCTTTGTGAGATTGCCTTCATGTGCCTTCTCCTTTTCTGCCTCTTAGAAGGAACCTCATCATTGGATTCAGAGCCCACTCTAATCCAGGATGACCTAATCTTGAGATCCTTACCTTGATTATATCTGGAAAGACCCTTACCCCAAATAAGGTTATATTCTAAGGTTCTGGGTGGACATATTTTTTGAGTACCACAGGTCAACCCAGTGTTCATGTTAAGAATGTAAAAGTAGCTACTAAAAAGGTTTTTCTAAAAAAGTAGAATGTATACATTCTAAACAAACAGAGAAACAGAAATCTCCTTGAAGGTAGGAAAGAAGAAATAAAAGCATGGTGAATCATAAACCAAAGTCCAAATAAATTAGAAATGATTTTACATGCAAACAAGTTAAAATGCAACTGTTAAAAGACAAATTCAGATTAAAAGCAAGACCCACGCATACCATTGCTTCTCTAAATATTCACAGACGTGTTTCATTCTCTTTAATACCTTCTTCAGTGCCTTAGCTTAGCAAGATAGAAGTACGTTTTCATTTGATTTGTGTCCTCAAATCATTTTCACCTGTGACATTAAGCTCAGCCTACAGATGTTACAGAATAGAAAAAAGTCCCTTTCAAGCCAAATTTCTCCTTTTCAGGTGGTAGCCAATAAGTTAATTTTTCTGGAGCAGCTTTACAATTTTTTATTTTTGAAGTACTTTTAGATGGCTTAAAACATTAGTAAAAGGTTAAAGCTGTAGGACTTATTTTTCATCCCCCACTCATGTTTATTCTTCTGCCAATTTCATGTCTTAATTACCAAAAAAATTCTTTGAAATTCCTGACTATAAAGAACAACTCTTTTTACCAAACCTGTAGACTATGACTGATTTTCAATCATGGTGAGCACGAATTCTGAATGCACAGCACGGGTCAATTTTAATGAGTTCAGAATTTCTTCTAAAAAGTCATTTGCAAACATACACATATGCACATCCAAACGGTAGCTCTTACAATTTTATCTAAGAAAAATTATGAGTTTCAAAATAAGATACAAAATACAAATTTTGAGCACAATGATGTAAAAAAGATGAAGAAAATTTCATCAATGGACTAAATGGACTTTTCCCTTAACCCCCATCTTGATGAAAAGATGCAATAGCCAGCTAGCCCTAAACAATGTGAACTATGTTTGTTTTTTTTAAGTGGACAATGAATATAGAAGCAATTTTAATTCAAGACCTACTCCAATTCTTATTAAACCTAAAAGTCAGACTAATTCTCTGACCTTCAAAATATAGTTGAAAATTAGCTTTGTTTGCCTCCCCCAAAATATTGCTCTCTTCAATGGCAGGATTCTATAATTCATCTTTATATACCTGACTCACTGCATAGTGCTTGATGGTCAATAAATTTGTTGAATGTGCAAATTTACACAATAAATTCCCCCAAAACTGATTTCCCTTAGGTCATAAAGACTCTTTCTCCCACACTTTCACAACATTAGCAGGCCAGAAGAGTTGATGTTCTGACAATCTGACCCCACATTATTCTCTGAACAAAGCAGTTCAGGCCTAAAGAAAAGTCAATACATTCAATCCACAGCCCTATGAGGTATTATGAAAGTGACCAGCAATTCTAACTCTTATTTTGGTTTTTAGAACAAATTAAGGTATTTTATTATTTAAACATGGAGAATAATTTTCTTTTAATAAATTATTCCCTTTTATTAAATAAGTTACTTTTAAATAAAATTTAAAAGATAATTAAAAGACATCACTTTATCTGTAAGGCCTTACTCAAAATGACAGGAGACAAATTTCACAAGTTGAAAACTTTGGATTCTCTTTTAGTAATCACTGCTACATTTTAAAAATGAGCTAGAGCTGGGCACAATGACTCTGGAGGCTGAGGCAGGAGGATCACTTGAGGCCAAGAGTTTGAGAACAGCCTGAGCAACATAGCAAGACTCCATCTCAAAAAAAAAAAAAAAAAATTAACCAGGCATGGTGGCACATGCCTGTAGTCCCAGCAACTTGGGACTTGAGCCCAGGAGTTAAAGGCTGCAGTGAGCCAAGATGCCATTGCACTCCAGACTGGGTGACAGAGCGAGACTACAACTCAAAAAAAAAAAAAAAAAAAAAAAAAACCATTATAAAGTGAGCTAGAAAGTCAAGTAAAAGCAGTGAAAAGATACTAGAGTTAGACTTGTTGAACAATTGGGTGAGACAGAAAAAAGAGAGCAATTTTAAGTGATAACGGACTCTATTTTAACTGCCTCTTATACATTTCCTTGTTTTGATGGAGGCGAGCTATAGCTGGTAATCAGAATCTTATGTCTCTCTCTTTGCTACCTATTGAAAAACAGTAATTTAAGAAAATTTTTGTTGGGAGAAAAAAGGTGCTGCCTTAAGTAACTTTGGAATATGTTTTGACTGGATACTGTAAGGTTAAAGATGAAAAGAAGTGTACTCCAGTAGGTAAACTTATTATACATATTCTAGGTTAGCAATTCTGCAACCACTTTATTGTGTACTAGGGCTGAAAAAAATAGGGGCATAAATTATAGATAATGAAAGTTAAGTTTCTCACTGGCAGAGAAAGAAGTTACAAATAAATGAAGGGGAAAAGCTAGAATGAATCCTATGGTGCTGGATTAGGAGTTACAGATATCCATATAGACTCATTTTTAAATATATACAGAAATATACAGAAATCATTACAGATATGTGTGTATACCTATGTTAGTAAACATTCATGTATTTCCTAGCTCTGTTCACTGAGGTCTAGAAGCCATGACATCCCAGTAACAATAAGCGCATTCAGCACTCAAATCTTGGATTGTAAATAACATCCTCCAATAAAAGGAACAGGGCTCTTTGGAGAAATGACTGATTCTAGGGCTAGGCAGAGAAAATAGAAGATCAGCCTGGGGCATCGTGGTAGTGCCAGAAAGTAAAAGCTAAAAAGAAAAAAAATGGGAGCATGTCAAAAGATATGGCTCCCAATGGCCAAAGTTGGAACAATTTGAGCAACAAAACAAATAATTACAGTACTGGATAGTACGGCCGAAAAAATAAAATATGTATCTACAAGTCTACACTGAAAAATATCTCCCCTACATTAGAATTCCAAATAATGTATGTAGATACCCCTCCCAAGAAAATGGAGCTTAACTCCTGTCCCTGTGAGCACTGTTGGACTTACTGACTTGCTTCCACAGAATAGAATATGAAATGAGAAAACAGTAACTTTATAATGGAGAAACCTGGCACATATCATTTTAACCAAGTGATCGAGGTTAAACTTAGCAGTGCTACGTCATGTCGATATCATGTACATATCGATATGAGAAAGTTACCTCACTTCTGTGGTATTCTTCCACGGAAAACTATAATCCCAGTATAGTCATGACCCAAATTAAGGGACGTTCTACCAAATATCTAACCAGTACTCTTTAAAAATGTCAAGATCTGTAAAAACAAGGAAAGAGTGATAAACTGTTCGAGTAAGAAGGCATAATGATTAAATACAATGTAGTGTCTTAGATTGGGTCCAAAACCAGAAAAAGGGCATTAGTAGAAAAACTGGTGAAATCCAAATAAAGTCTGTAGTTTAGTTAATAGTGTTGTACCAATGTTGACATCTTAGTTCTGACAAATGTTCCATGCTTAAAGTATTAACATTAGGGGAAACTGAACGGTGAATGTAGGAACTCTTAACTTTGCAACTTTTCTGTAAGTCTAAAATTACTCCAAGGTTTTTTAAAGTTTTGGAGTATTTAAAGAAATCCAAACATTCTACAACTCTTACTAATTTGTGTATTTTATCTGTAAAATAAAAAAATAATTTTCATAATTCAAATATATCAACATGTTCAAAGTCAGTGATACAGGAAGAGAACTAAATACAGCCATGTGTTTCAGTCAACAATAGACTGCTCATACAATAGTGGTCCTCTAAGATTATAATGGAGCTGAAAAATTCCTATCACCTAATACTTATTACACTACACTTTTTATGATTATTTTAGAGTATACTACTACTTATTTTTTTAAAAAAGTTAACTGCAAAAACTTCCTCAGGCAGGTCCTTCAGGATGTATTCCAGAAGAAAGCACTGTTAACCTAGCAAATGACAGCTCCCTATGTTATTGTCCCTGAAGACCTTCCAGTGGGACAAGATGTGGAAATGGAAGACAGTGATATTGATGATCCTGACCTTGTGTGGGCCGAGGCTAGTGTGTGTGTTTGTATCTGTCTGTGACAAAGTTCAACAAGGAAAAAAAATTAATAGAAAAAAGCTTATAAAGATATGCTTTTGTACAGCTGTACAACGTTTTAACTGATATTACAAAAAAAGTTAAAAAGGTAAAGTTCATAAAGTAAAAAAGTTATAATCAGCTAATTTATTATCAAAGAATTTATTATAAATGTAGTATAGCTGTGTAGTCCAATGTTTATAAAGTCTACGATAATGCATAACATTCCAGACCTTCACATTAACTCATCACTTCCTCACCAACTGACCCAGAGCAACTTCCAGTCCTGCAAGCTCTACTCATGGTAAGTCCCCCATTTTTTTTTCTTTCTTTCTTTTAAACAATATTTTTACTGTACTTTTTCTATGTTTAGATACACAAATACTTACCATTGTGTTCCAATTGCCCAAAATATTCAGTAACTTGCTATACAGGTTGGTAGAGTAAGAGCAATGGGCTATACGATATAGCCTAGGAATGTAGTGTAGTAGTCTAGACCATCTAGGTTTAAGTACATTCTAGGATGGTCTCACAATGACAAAATCACCTAAAGGACACATCTCAGTACATTTTCCTAGGCATTAAGTGATGCAAAATAGTACAAAACACTAGTTTATTCTTAAGATGACCATCGGAAATGTTTAAATGCATTTTACAAATTCTGTATAACTAAAGCTCCCACCATTTCTGTAAAAAGTTACATTTAGATGAGTAGAAGCTATTCTACTATCAGCTACTGAAGAGATAAGTAGAAAGATATTGTTGCCTAGTGGCATACAATGCAGGCTTATTTTTTGTGTGTGTGAAAGATTACTCTGAAAGAGCATGAGGAATATGCCTAATTTTCTCTCAACTTTCCAGTATATAATCCCGATCACACTTATTTGAAGTCATTCGTGACTTTAAATTGCATTTTCATAATTTACCAAATTTTAGCTACTACTACTTTAAGAATTTCTGTCTTGAAAAAACTTAAGATTCAACATGGGAAAAAGAAAAAAGGAAAACATACCTAAGATACTAGGTTTTAGAACAACTATGTACTACTATAAGTATCTTTTATAGCTGTATAATCTACAAGTATAAGGATGAAAAGATACTAAAAATAGATACCAATCCTAGGGTTTTCAATTTTTTCAAGGTAGGGAACTGTATTATTTCACTTTTGAAATCAGATGTACATATATTAGAAAAATCAATTGAATTGACATAATTATATAAAGCTGTAATTTTATGAGATAAAATCTTATATAAAAGAGCTTTACAAAAAAACATGCAATAAAGTAACACGGAACCCAGGAATCAGTGACTTCACTTAACTCCCACAGCCCCAAACTTCTCAACAAAGAACGTTCTACCCACTAGTACAGAGATAAAAATATGAAATAAAGTATCTTGAAGAAATGGAGTATCTTGAGGACATACTAAGACTTTTTCTTATTTAGAGCCTTAAACATACAATATTCTTTTACTTATAAATTTGGTAAGAGTCCTCTTAAATATTGGTGGTGGTAGTGCAGACAACCATAGAACCACAAGACCAAGGGTAAAGAAGACTAATGTTTAAAAGGGCCCGGTCAAAGGAAGACAAAGCCTATACTTGTCATGAATAAGGGATAGTAACAATTCAAAAGGGAAAAACCCATAAAACTGGAGATTTCAATTTATGCTTGGAGTTTAGAAATTACAGCCAATTCATTTTCTGACTCAACTAGAGCTTTTTGTATTAGGCAAGTTAAACATAAAAAAAACAAGGACTACTTAGATTTTACAAATGAAAAGTGATGGAAAACAAACGTATAAAACTTGCATTCATAATAATATATTTATGATATACTTCTGATCACAGCAAACCAATTAAAAAACAAAAATTAAAGGCATCCCTTCTCTTATGCAGTTGACAACAAAAGTCTCCCCATATCTTTAGCTTCTGTGATCTCTACTAGAAAAAAAATTTAGAATAAACTGTACATAAATCATACTTACATAGAAGTATTAACAATAAATGCTATCTTTTAAGTTTTAACTGGCCACAAATTATCAATTAGGTTTTTCTGAAACAGGAGTTTACTATCATTTGCATTAGGATAATACCAATCAAGTATTAAGAGTTAATAAGAATACACTTGAATTTGGTGCAAATTTAATTTTATTAAACCTTACAATGAATGTTGTGGCATATGATTTTCCATTGTGTGACAATTTATTAGCTGGCATCTGAATACAGTACTTCTTTTGAAAAAATACACAATGGGAACTGACATAAGGGAGAGAAACTAGTTGTTTAGTGACACATAAGGGCAAAAAAAAAAAAAAGAAAAAGAAAAAAAGAAAATGATGATGACCAATTAGTTTGTTTCCTTAGTATCTAACTCTAAAATGGTTAAAGTTCTAGGCAATAATGCTGCTGTTACAGTGTAAAAGAGTATGTCATTATCTCATCCAGCCTGCACAATTCTAAGAAAATTAATTACAAAAATTATCATACCTGTAAATTCAGCCTAAGGTTTCTGTTGGGCAATATGATTTTTAAAGAGCTACTTTTCCCATATAACCTAAACAATTTTCCCAAATAATAGTAGACTGGGGTCTCTATATACATTAAGGTAGTCACTTTACAAGTGAGCTATCACTTAACTTCAAATTCATAATGGGCACCAAATTATCTTTGATTTGGGTTTATGCCTGTCAGATTTATGAATAAGAAAAATGACTATTTTTAAGTCTATAATCCATTTGTCTTTATAAAGTAGACTGGCATCTAAGTAAAATGACCATTTCTTTTATAGAAATGATCAAAACAGTGGAACATCTAAAATTCAGGAGGCCCCAAAAGGGCATTTTCATAGAAATGTTAATAACTTACACATTAACTCCAGTCAATAACACCATGCTACAGTGTACAGTTTAGTTAGACTCACGAGTGTAACTGGTTCATTATTAAATTTACTCATCTGTGGTTCAAAAAATAACACAAATTTAAGTATTTTATTATAATCCATCTCATAATTGTGAGAATACTTTCTGACAAAGGCTTTATCATTGTCACATTTATGAAACAATTTTCCCTAAAAGAAAATAAAATCAGGGACAATTTTGAGCTATTAAATTAACTGGTTTTTCAAAACCTCCCAATGGCATTTGTGGAGATGGCAGAGAAGGGAGAAATGTATTCTAAGTGAAATAAGTCATTTCAGTTATCAAGACTGAGTTCTAAGTTATCTATTTTTACTGGTGCAAAAATGCTATTTAAAGAAATCCTTACTTTACACAGGAGTTGCACAATTCAAATTCTGCTGCAAAACAGTGAGATGTGCCTCACTCTAAGAGCATGTAAGCCCTCCCACCCAGCCCCCAAAGAGGAGGAGGAAATACTAAATCAATTAAAAATTCAATTGTCATCTGTTATCCTCAAATTATCGAGATCAACTAATGTAATTTACTATAATGGCAAAGTTTTCCTTTATAAAAATAATAGCTTATTCATATATAATTCTTATACCACAAAGTTAGAGGCAGATGATTTCAAGATACTGACATTTGATATTTCTAGAATATTGGTCTAAATCACAAAGTATTCTTAATATATGTGACAGTTCAAATATTTCATCAAATTTTCCCACAGTAAGAGATAGTAAAACCTCTTCATCAAAAAGTTGGAGATCGTTCATTTATATCCAATTTACCTTTTCTTAATGGTGAAATCAAATTTACAACCCAGCAAATGAGTAAGAATATCTTTTAAAAATTAAATCTCAATTATTTAACCAAAAAGTCTAATGTTCTCTTGTTTATTTACTACTCCTCATTACAAGGTTTTTACTGACTAAAGATGATGACATACCTAATGTGACTGTTTGCATTGATGACTCCTTAAATAGTGTAACATCAACCCTCAGAATAAAATGTCAACACAAAAATCCAAGTGAGTGATCCAGCTCATTAAACTCACAGGTAAACTGAGTTTTTCTCAAATCAATAAGGAGCTTTTTATTGAGAACAACTTCATTAAGACATTTGCAGGGCAAATATGCCATCATAAATTTTATTCTGAATTACAATAAAGTGCTGAATGATAATTACCTGAATCTTTTTTAGTACTTTTCACTTATCTTAAGTTAAAAGAGCCCTTTCTGTGGCATTAGCAAATCTGTGAGTGAGTGAGAGAGAGAGAGAGAGAGAGAGAGAGAGAAAGAAAGAAAGAGTGAGAGAAAGAAAAGAAGAAAGAGAAAAGAAAAAGCTAACTTCCAGTAAGGGAACAGGAAGCACTGCAACCTTTCATGTTTAACTGGGGTGACAAATAATTGAGACCAAAGTAATCAAAGTAATTCATGCAAGTTATCTTTAAAGGTATATGTAAGCTTGAAGAAAGAAAGAACACTGTTACTGACCTTTGATATTATGGCAGTAAATTGCATACTAAAATACTTTAATTATCCTAGATGCCTAGATCTGGCTTGGCAAGCATCATGCCACTGACATGCTTTAGCTCTTTTTGTAACTAAAAGTGATTTGCAGTTCAATTACTGAGTATTTCAATGTGACTCATTAAGCTGTGTGATGAACTTTGAAGTTAAATTTAAGCAAATTCTCTACACCTAATCACACCATCAGCACAAGCAGGACAATGCTGGAGCAGCATGAAAGGTGGGTCACTTTAAAAAGATTCTTCCTTTTACTGCATGATATATTAAGATGACAGACCTAAATTTCAACTGGGTTAATGAGTTAGAATAGATCTGTTTCCCAAATGTAGCACACAATAATTTCAATGGATTAGAGAAAGAAACCTCAGATGTGAAGAAAGTGAAGAAAAAAACAAACAAAAAAGCTTGAGCTAAAATAGCTAACCTGCAGCTCTAAAAATTGTCATGCTACAGAGTACTTTCAAAAAATTAAGTTTGTAACAAACATAAGAAAACAGTGTTTTGAGTTGAAGTTGACCAACTGCTGCATAGAAAATATGCTAACATACAACAGTCAAGTTTAAGCCTGTGCATAGAGAAGATAAAGCACTTATGGTAACTGCAAATGGTAACGAGTCCTTAAAGTTTGTACAACCTAGTATGGGTCCATACGGAAAAAACTGTAGTAGAAATGGTTAGGACAAACAATAAAGTAGAAACAGGGGGGAAACTTGAGAAGAGAAGAAAGAAGCAAGAAAAAAAGACTTTCAATTGTATAAAATTCACAAACCAGTAAAGTATAAAGACACCACGGAAAAATGGTTAACTCTGCCCCAAACACCCAACAGCAAACAAAACCAGAATGAATAAGCCTTTGGCAGACAATTTTAGAAATTTGAATGTTACATTTCTCAATAATTCACAAACAATATATTATATGGTATATTTATATTAAATATTGGGAAACCAATGTTGTAAATTTGATGCTTATAATGCTTTAGCCAATGAGAGCACAATGATATCAATCAAGCTAAATGAATGCTGGTGTTATCACAACAGTGCTCATTTATGAAACAACTGTTACCAATTCGTGCTTTAACAGTGCTAAAATACAGTCAAGTTATCATCTATGAAGGGAAACAAAAGTCTCTAGCTTTTCTGGGATATGCCCTTTATAATATATTCTATGATTCACTATGACACGAGCAGCAAGACACTGCAATGTGGTATGATTTATAGGCTGGATTAAATTTTTAGCTATTTCCTTCTCATCCAGCAAGTCACTAGCAGTTTGTTTGTGCAAGTTTGTGGCATCAAAATGTGCACCTGATTTAATAAGGAGATTCATGATGTCTGGATGGTTGTTAAGAGCAGCGATATGCAGGGGACTGTTGTCATCCGAGTCTCTGACGTTCACATCAGCACCACATTCTATCAGTATTGCAGTAACTTGTAAAGATGGAAATTTACAAACAGGGTACCGCCCTACACATGTAGTATTCTTGTCCACAGCCAGATGAAGAGGGCTGAAGTTATTCTTTCCCCTTGGATGCAGCTTAAGAAACCTGTATATAGTCTGCTTTTTGAAATGGTCCTGTTCTAGAGTACAAGGAACTTTCTCTAACAAGCAAATTAAGTGCAAAATAATAGAAAGGGCCTTATTTAACTGCAATGGGTCAGCTGGACACTGAGTTTGTTTGATAGCTCGCTCTATTTCAAGGACGCTTTTGCAAAGTATGCCCATAAGATCATCAAATGTAACAGTAGTACCCAGCAGGCCTTTAGCCCTATCCTGTAGCATAAAGGAGAATAGTTCTGCAAAAGATAGTAAGCTGCTGGCGGTCATTGGGCTTAAAGGATCCAAATTGCTCTGCTGCATATCCAAAGCATACTTCCATAGGTTGATGCATCGTTTGAAATTTCCAGAGTCTGCATAGACAGCGCCTCTATATCTAATATAGTAAGAGGTATCAGGATGAGAAGGACCAAGAATACGTTCTCTGATTAATAGTGCCTGCATTCTCATCTCATCAGGATCAGCAATAAGACCTTCTAGCTCTTCTGCACTGTTCACCTCCTTGGCATAATCATAAGCCATTATTAGTGTCTGTGGCACTGGTTTACTAATAATATTAGTCCTATCACTGTACCTCATGTTCATTGCCTTTTTCCAGTATTTCAAAGCCCCAAGCAGATCTCTTTTTTTGTCTACAAATGTAGCTCCCAGAAGCTCTAGAGCATTAATACGTTCTGTCTTGCTGGTCTGTGCATGGTGTGTCAGAAAATCCACAATATTTGTGTGACCAGTCACACTTGCTGAGAGAAGGGGAGTCATTCCATAACCATCCTTTTCCATCTTGGCACAATAC
Organism: Pan paniscus; assembly: GCF_029289425.2. Classification (NCBI taxonomy): domain Eukaryota; kingdom Metazoa; phylum Chordata; class Mammalia; order Primates; family Hominidae; genus Pan; species Pan paniscus. Next base: position 110,773,678 of record NC_073253.2, read on the forward strand.
ATAAGAAGCATCTTCATGATGTCCAAACTTCCAGATTCTGCACAATCATGCAATGCAGTATTACCTTAAAGAGAGAGAGAAAAAAAGAAATAACATACATTGAGGGACCAAAATATAATGTAATATGTATATGCACTTTAGAACCTAAAGAAAAGCAGGCAGCTTTAAGTTCCTAAGTAGGACATACTTGGTTTACAAACGAGAAAAAAAAATTCCCCCAGTACCTAAAACTAGTATCTGATATTAAACTTATTGAATAAATGACATGACCAAATTAGGTATAAAAAGACATCCAAAGTCACCAGAAGAAATTCAAACTAATCCATGGTCTCTTGGTATTTTTCATTAATGTTTTAAAGTGCATATTTTATGATCTAAAAATGGGTAGAATACAAATAACCAGCTATTCACCATTTTAGTGACAAGTCACTTAACTTCCAGGTCAGTTTCCACATTTACAAACAAGGAATTGGTCTTTTTTTTTTCTTTAGAGACCAGGTCTTGCTATGTTGCCCAGGCTGGTTTTAAACTCCTGGGCTCAAGCAATGCTCCTGCCTTAGTCTCCCCAAAGTGCTGGGATTGCAGGTGTGAGCCACAACGCCTGGCCAGACTGCTCTTTAATATATCTAAGATTCTTCATTTTGACTCTAATAGTAGTCAGAAATTATTTTTTCAATATTTATTTCTGATTGCCAAGTTGAATTTCAACTGTCTTAGCCAAAATTCTTGGTAACAAAGGACTTTCCCCAAAAAGCTCTCGTAAGAAAAACAAATCCATGGAATCTGAAAAATATGTGGGTGGTTCAATATGAACTTTAAAAGGAGATATCTGAAGTGTCCTTTCATAATGGATTATTTCCTATTATAATTTAACTTTTTAAACATTCTTTATAGCTGTACTAAATGTTCTAACACTGTCCTTTTCTTCCCACACACAGATTAAAACTGACAACAGGCACTGGCACATTAGTAAAAGCCTGTATGAAACATATTAAGACATCGGAAACACCAGGTATTTTAGCTAAGTTTAATGATAAACATTTTACTAATCATCAAAATAGGAATTATCATGCCCACCTCTGGTATTTACATACAATGTTTACATAAAATTTCAACAGTCAGTCATTTTAGGCATGTCTGTAGAAAAGAGGTAGCATGGCAGGCCGAGACTGCTATCCTTAGAAAGACCTTCTTGCAAGGTTGGACCTTTGGCTGGTAGCTGGGAACTTGGCTGGTAAACAGTTCTCTATACTGATCTAAAACTTTCCCTAAATGATAAGGGTGTCTCACTGTACCTAAACTGTTTGTACGAACAATGCAGTTTATGCTGAATGTCTGGTTTCCTTCTGGGAGTCTAAAATTTTGGGTATGAGCTAGGTACAGGGTACCTACATGACCAGCCCCCAGTAAAAACCTTGAGCACTGGGTCTGTCATGGGTTTTCCTTGGTAGAAACATGACACATATGTATTTACATTACCGGGGAAGAATATGCTCTATGTGACCCCTCACAAGAGGAACAAAGCATCAAAACATCTACACAAAGATTTCTCTACACTTCACCTGCGCCTTTACCCCTCATAATTCAGCTGCATGTCCTTATGACATTACAGTAATAAATCTTACCTATGAGTACAGTTATATGGTGAGTTACTTCCAAATTTGGGGGTGGCTTTGGGGATGCTCAACATAGCAAGTGTACCAGAAAGTATTTTAAACCTGAATACTTCAAATAAATCTACTTTGTAACTAAAGTTAGAAAAAAACAAGTTATTATAAGAAATATTGAATCTTTCCACAAGTTTATCCTGTTTAGTCTTCTATGATATCTACAAGGACTATATAATTATTCTGACCCAAGATTTCAATGGTCTACAATGAAATAGTGTTTGATAAAATGTTTTAACAATGAGTAAGCTAACCAAGCACTGAAAGAGCCCAGAACTTCTGACTATCGATGTTCATTTGTTTAAAATAATTTCAATTAAACATGACTACTACACTAAGTATATTTTAAACACTCTTTTGTATTAAGGACCTCTACTATTCCCCATGTTTTTCTAAGAAATAGGCAATATAAGAGAAATCTGAATATAAAGAAATGGCTTAGATGGCACTTTTCTCTATTCAGAGTAGCACAAAATCAAGAATAAAATGTAGCAAAAGCTGGCCAGGCGCGGTAGCACACGCCTGTAATCCCAGCACTTTGGGAGGCTGAGGTGGGCAGATTATGAAGTCAAGAGATCAAGACCATCTTGGCCAACATGGTAAAACCCTGTCTCTACTAAAAACACGAAAATTAGCTGGGCATGGTGGCACATGCCTGTAGTCCCAGCTACTCGGGAGGCTGAGGCAGGAGAATCACTTGAACCTGGGAGGTGGAGGCTGCAGTAAGCAGAGATCATGCCACTGCACTCCAGCCTGGTGACAAAGCGAGACTTCGTCTCAGAAAAAAAAAAAAAAAGTAGCAAAAGCCAATTAAATGAACTATATTTCTGTATTTATCGAAAAAATACAAAATATATTTATTTTGAATACACCCACATACCAGGAGAAAAAAAGTAGCTTTAAAAAAACAAACAATAAGGAAGACTTTCACATCCAGTAATGGCAGAGATACCTGTAACATGATCACCCTCCCACTAACAACTAAAAAAAACTGAAAAATTTATTTTTAAAAATCTGCTTGACAGGATTTAAGACATAACAAGGGTACAATATGCAGGAGAAGAAAAAACTAGAGAGGTCAAGTCCAGAATTTGAGGCAGCTTTCCCACAGTGGCCTCCACCAATTCTGGAAGAGCTAGCTGAAAAACTGAGCAGAACTTGTGACAGCCTTGCAGGGATAGAGGGGAAAAGTGGAGCCTACAGCCTACTAAGAAAGGAACTTAGAAAATTCCCCACACTTTGGGTTAAACCTCCAACTTTAACCCTAGGGAGTTAAAGTTAACTGCAAATAGACTAGCTATCACAAAAACTTAAATCTAATTTAAGATCATCTCATTATTGATTTGAAATAATCCAGGATGGCTAGTATACATAATTAAAAGCCAGAAGCAAATATAAATACTATTTAGAGGAAGATATTATCATATTAGCGTTCAAATTATTTATATTTTTCATATGTAATGCTTGGTATCCAATCAAAAATAATGAAAAGAAAATGAGGAACCATAACACAAAAAACAATGGAAATAAAGAGCTGACAGAAAAGCCCAACAGGAGACCCAGATAATGCAGTTTATCAACACAGATTTTCAAATAATAACTATGCTTAGCATATTCGAGGAGTTTTTTTTAAATTGAGAATTCAACAGAAAACTGGAAACTAAAAATTCAAGTAGACATTCTAGAACTGAAAAACTCGGTGAGTGGCTTTAAAAGTGGATTTATACACAGCTGAATAGAGAATTAGTAACTGGAAGGTAAGTAGGATGAAAATATACAGAAAGAAGCAGGGAGTGGTAAAAGAACAGAAAAGATGGAGACTATAAGAGAAAGAGGGAACAACGTCAGAATATTGTTAACATACTCAAAACCAGAATTCTAGAGCAAAAAAATGGGTCCCAAAGCAATATTTAAGAAAAGATAAAGTCCAAGAATTTTCAGAAGCTGATGAAAGCTTAAACTGCAAATTCAGTAGGTTTTACAAACTCCAAGAAGGACAAATAAAAAGAAAAACACATTGACATACAACACAGCAAAACTGCTGAAAACTAAGCACAAAGAGAAATATCTTAAAACAAGAGAATGAATGGAAGTTACCTATAAAAGAGCAACAATCTGACAGCAAAGTTTTCATCAGGAACAACAGAAACTAGGAGACATTAAATGATATTTAAAAGCACGAAAGAAAAGTAACTGCCAACTTAGAAAAAATTCTATACCCATATCAAGAATAAATGTCAAATAAAGAACCCTTTCAGGAATAAAGAAATGAAAAGGAAAAAATTAAGATATTTATTACCAGCAGATCTAAATACTATATGGTGTTCTTTAGGCAGAAGGAAGATGAGCCACGTGGAAGCCTGGAGATATAGGCAAAAACATCGACAAAAAGGGTAAATTTGTGAGTACATCTAAATAAATACTGATTTTAAAAATAATACCTTGTAGGGCTTGAAATACATACGTAGAAATAAAACACCTGACAGCAATACCACGAAATTATGGAGGGTAATTGGTGTTAACATGTTCTAAGATCTCTTTCTTGTAAAGACATAAAATTAGAAATTTATGTTAGCCTTTGATAAGTCAAAGTAATGCTATCTAGAATAACTACTAAAATAATAGAGGGTATGCACATAACTACATTTTCTCTAACATATAGAAAAAAATGAAATAATAATCCAAAAGTGGCAAAAAAGAAGACCAAGGAACACAAAACAGGCAGGACAAATAAAAATCAGAAAAGTACCCAGGAGATGAAAATCCAAAAATATCAGTAATTACATTAAATGTAAGTAAACTAAATGTTTAATTTAAACATTTAAAAGAAACTGTCAGACTGAAGATACAAAGAAAAGACAAAAACTTAAAAGACAAAACCTGTCAGACTGACAATGTGCACATGTACCCTAAAACTTAAAGTATAAAAAAAAAAAAAAAAAAAAAAAGATTGCAAAGAAGGAAAAACAATGCTAAAACGTTAAAGTATAAATAGCAGTACTAATAAAGCCTACGAGGTGGTGGCCTAAAAAAAAAAAAAAAAAAAAAAAAAAACCTGTCAGACTGAAGACACAAAGAAAACTCAAGACACACTGCCTACAAGACACACCTTAAATATACGGGTAGAAAATGATCTTTAGAAGTGAAAGTTTGGGAAAAAATGCCCTTTGCAAAAACTAAATATTAAGAAGCTATCTGATATTAAAATATGAAAGTAGACTTTAATGCAAAATACATAATTAGTGAAAAAAGGAAATATTTTATAGTGTTAAAAAATTCAAAATATACAGATATAATAATTTTAAACTTGTTTTCACCTAATATAGAATTAAGCTACGTAAAGTAAAAATCGACAGAACTATTAGGAAAGCAAACAAATCTGCAAACATTAGTACATCTAAACATATCTTTCTCAGTTTAGAAGACCAAAACCAGTAAGGATAAAGATTTGAACATTACAAACTTGATTTAACTGGCATAAATAAAAGAACATGGCACTCAACAACCACAGAAAACAATTTTGCCCCCAGGGATACAGGGAGCATATCCAAATACTGACCATATTCTTGGCCGTAAGGCAAGTCTCAACAAATGTCAAGGGACTGAAGTCACTGAGTATGTTCTAAGTCCACTTATGAATGAAGTCAGATATCCAAAACAAAAAGATAACTAGAAAAACCTGTCTATTTGAATTTTTAATACTCACTTGCTTCGTCTGTCAAAGAAGGAAGCCCAATGAAAATCAGAAAATTTTTTTAACTGGGTGATCATAAAAACACTAAATAATAAATTAGATAAAAAGAAAGGCTTATTTTTTAAATAGCTAAGTTTCCATCTAAAGAAGTTACAAGAAAAAACAGTAAATTAAATTAGAGAAAGTAGAAGCAAACAGTAAAAAAAAAAAAAAAAAAATTAATGAAAAAAGGGATAAGTACGTGAATACAGCATTTTTTTATATTCCCACATTTTATTTAACTGTTGCCCCCTTTTAATCTTATATTAATAACTTTGCAAGGTAGAGATGATAAACTCATTCTACATACAAATAGAATAGAGAATTTAGTGGGAAAACATAATCTCCTGTCTCCCAACTGCCAATTCAGTGTACTACTCATTTCTAAGGTCATATTTTAAATGCCAGTCATATTAAACCTCAATGAATAAATTATATCTAATATAAAACCAAACCTCATAATAGAACTTCAACCAATCACATCACTTTCCAACTCAAAAAACTTTCACAATTTCTCTAAGGAAAAGCAGACAATCTTTGAGATGGCCTTCAAAATTCTACATCATTGATTCTCAAAGCACTATCTGTGTGGAGAGAGCAATGAGGAAGAAATCTATAGTTTCAGAAAACATTATGTGCAGTAAAGTTTAATATTGGATATTCAAGGATACGTATTTTAAAAGACTAACAAATATTTCCCTACCCTATCTCTTTAGCTTCATTTCTCATTATCTCTGGAATGAATGATTCACTGTGCTTCTAACTCAGGGACTGGCAAACTTTTCCGGTAAAAGGCCAGGTAGCATTTTAGGTTTCTAGACTATAAGGTCTCTGTTGTAACCACTAAACTCCGCCAAGTACCATGAAATATGCTATGGTAGTATGTTAAATTAATGGATATGGCTGTTTCCCAACAAAACTTTTACTTTTGTACTCTAAAATTTGATTTTCATGTGTCATAAAATATTTTTCATTTGATTTCTTTCTCAACCATTACAAAAATGTAAAAAACTTTCTTAGCTCTCAGGCAGTACTGAAATGGGGTGGGCTGGATTTGAACCCTGGGCCATAGTTTGCCAAACCTGCTCTAACCCGGAAGACATGGTCTGCATCTCCCACACACAAGGGAGAAATTCTGCTTATGCTTCACATTATTCCATCCTAAGTACTTCTCCCAGCACCAAGAGCAAACAGCCCTGTTCACTTCCACCTCTATGCTTCTGTTCTTGATTTTCCTATAAAGCACTTCCTTCTTTACCATTTTAACTTCTTGTCCTTCAAATTTCACTAGAAATTTCAACTGCTTAAAGAGGTTTTCCTGGTTTTATCATATCAATTTTATCATTGTGAGAATGCCTGGTGAATAAATATATGAGTCATCCTAATAATTACTCACATAACATCTATTATAATACCTTACACTAGTATAATGCTACTGCTTCACAAATAAGTTCTTACCTAAACAGTCTATTCTTAAAGTATACAGATCCTATATTTCTTATATCCCAGAAGCAACTAGCAACCTGCTAAAGCTAAGGTAGATTCTAAATTTTTAATATTTGATATCACAAAAAGTAATTCAATCTTAGCTTTTGCAGACAAAATAAGTTCAAAAAGTAATATCCTAGAAGGAGATCTTTTTAATTACTCTAACAGGTTAAGTGTATAACCACCACACTTTTCTGCCCTGGAAGGCCCTAAAGGTAAGTTTTTTAATTATGGCCCTAGAGGTAAGTTTTTTAATTATAGCCTAGAGCATTATTACTTACAGCTTAGAAAACAGAGGGTAAAAAAAAAAGGCATGATCTTAAAGCAATTATAACTTTTGTGTCATTTCTCCAAGTCTTTTTATATAGTATGCTTTGACAAAGTTATAATCAGTATATATATAACTGTTTCCTGTTTTCACCTACACCTTGGGCATTCTGTCATGTGTTATTATATCGTCTGCATAGTTTCTGTAACTACACAGATTCTACATAATCCTTCTTAATGGTTTTATGGTGAAAGTTCAAGCAAGGGAGCAAGTCATACATTACATAAACATTTCCCCGTTGATGGACATCTGCACTGCTTCAGAATTTTTACTATTAAAATTAATGCTTAAAAAACTATAAGGACAGATAACAGAGCAGTGGTTGGCAAGGGCTGGGGGCTAGGAGAGGGGTTTAATGCAAAGGAGCATGAAGGACATTTTTGTTCTTACCTTTAATAAATGAGTAGTATATGTTTGTCAAAAATTACAGTACTGTACACTAAAAAGTATGAATTTTATTGCATGTAAATAAGTCAATAAACAAATGACAAAAAAAATTAACGCCTACCTAAAATAGAATCACAAATGTGTGATGGCTTAATAGACATCTTCAATTCACTACCAATGGGATTATAAAAATTGTTTAAAGTTCCACTTTATAGTATTCTTTCTACTACTAAAATTAACTTTTTAATTTATATTACCTCTATTCCTTGGTAAATAGAATATTTTCTCTTATCTGTTTATAAACTTTATTTTCTTTTATGCCATGTCTATGTTTCAGTTTCTGAGATTAATCTGGCTTTCTATGTATAAGCACTTTATAAAATGATAACCAGTTTGTTAAATTTACTGTAAATATTTTGCTATGTCAGTTTTTTCAAGTGCTAGATATGCTATAAGTATTAAACGTAATTTTTTGTGAAAAAGTATAACAAGCCAAATTTAAAAAGTGAGTTACCAGGGTCTTGTGACTAGTATGTACTGTTACATGCCACAGATCATTAAAATCATATTTTCTTTTTTGCTAGTTAACATAATTGATTTAAAGTTTTGGTGCATAACAATATATGCCAAGTACTATAGATTTAGCTCAAGAATTTTCTCTGGGTTACACAGGCCCTTGGCCCTTTAAAAACATTCCCATAATACAGCGATCGTACTTCCCAAAGATTTTCCATCTCCACATCATGTCTTCTTTTCGCATTCTCAGAATGAGAAAGACAATGAACAATAAAACAACACAAAGTTCAAAAATAAATACTACCAGGAATCTGAGATGAAATTAAGGATATGCAGCAATGAAATTTAATGAATTTACCTTTGGCTAAAGAAAAAAAAGGAAGAGAAAAAGGAAAACATATTATATTTAACAATTCTCAATGCCTGATTAAGAAAAAGTTCATTTGGAGAAAAAAAATATTCTGGCACTGAATTCATAAAAAAAAAAAAATTTCATGATTTCTCAAAAGACATGTTTGTTAAATGGGCATTTCTTAGAAATCCAGTTAATGGCACAACATTAAGTATTAATTCTGTTAAAGCATTTCTCTAGAAAGCTAAAACAGTATGATACGAATACATTAATTTTCAAATTCATAATTTAACACAAAAGTAATGCAAAGAAAATCTGGAAGAATGAAAAGTGCCATTTTCACTGGGATGCTTCTGGGATGAATATTAAGGTCAGGAAACTATGGTAAGTGCTCGTGCATTAAAGGGTGGTAGTATTCCTCAAGAAGCATCTGAAGTGCCAATCTTCACTGCTGTTAATTTTAAAGACACCTGTAATCTTTTAATAGCAGGTGAGTAAGACATTAAAAATTCATGTTCAACAGTGAAGCTTAGGTGCCTAGGAATAGAATCAACATTTTTTTCAAATTAGGTAACCCAAAAACATAGCTGTATTTTGAGGAAGAACTAGTTAGAGGCCTAAGAATTATCTGGGTCCAAACCAAACGTTTTGAGTTTGATAAGGGCAAGTGATTGTTACCAACCAACCATCTAAATCATAAAAGAGCTTCAACATAACATATAAATATCTCAATTTGGATAAAATTACCAAGATTCACCAGGATCAAGTCAGTTTCTAAACCACCCTCACGGAGTAGACAGAATTTACTGCTCTTTATAAAAAAACAAAAATGTCCTCCTAAGGACTGCAAAATATTTAACAAACACAGTAGATTCTGCCGTTTGTAAATTCCTCATGTATTTCAAGCTTTGTGTGTGTGTTTAGCATAAGTCAAATAAAGCTGTGCTTCTCAAACTTTCATGTATAAAATCACCAGAGAATCATAATAAAATGCAGATTTTGATTCAGATCATCTAGGCTGGATCCAAGTGATACCTACGCTGCTGGTCCTTGAGTAGCAAGAAAATAGAGAAGGATTCTCTATTTTCTTGTTTGCTATATAGATACTTGCCACATAGCTAATATATCTAATAGCAATATCAAGTCATATGAACATAAATTTAAAAGGAGGGCTAGGTCACAGCCCTGTTTTACACCATATAGAAATAAAATTGTATCATTCCTCTTTACTCTAAATTTAACCATATGCCAAAGCAGGAAGGCGTTGTGTTTTACAATTAGATTACAAAGTTTCATCCATGGAAAAGTTCCTGCATAGTAAATGGCATAGTATCAGTAAATTCTGCAGTCTATTCCTAACAATTTTCTTGTTTAAGTAAGACATTATATAAGTGACACACAAATTTCCTTAAAAATCCGTTTGTAAAATAAAAATCCAAATTGGTATAAACACCACCATCAAAAAAGTTAAAAAAAAAAAACAACACAGAATGGGAGAAAATATTTGCAAATGATATATCTGATAAAAGACATACATAAGAATATATAAACAACTCTTACAGTTCAGTAACACAAAGATAACCCAGTTATAAAACATGCAAAGGTTAATGAAGAAACTCCTCCAAAGAAAATAGAGACAGAGAGAGCCAATAACCACACGAATTAAGTACATGAAAAAATGTTCAACATCATTAGCCATTGGAGAAATATAAATCAAAATCACAATGAGATATCACTACACACTTCCTAAAATGGCTATATGAAAAAAGAAGAAGAAGAAGAACAAGTGTTGGAGAGGGTATGGAGAAACTGGAACTCTTCTTACATTGCTGACAGGAATGTAAACTGGTACAACTGCTTTGAAAAACAGTTTAACGGTTCCTGTTAAAAGAGTTACCATACAACCCAATAATGCCACTCCTAGGTATGTGCCTGAGAGAAATGAAAACATATATCCACAGAAGAATTTCTCCATGAATAGCTAAAAAGTATAAACAACCCAAATGCCCATCAACTGCTGAATGAATAAAAGTGATATATCTATTTCAATGGAATATTATTCTGCAATAAAAAGAAAAGCACTGATACATGCTACAAAATGGATGAACCTTGAAAACATTACACTAAGTAACAAGACAACTCACAAAAGACTACATATTATGTGATTCCATTTAAATTAAATGTCCAGAACAGGCAAACTTAAGACAGAAAGGAGATTACTGGTTGCCTAAGACTAGTGCAGTTTCAGGGGAATGAGGAGGGATAGGAGGGAGTGACTCTTAATGGATATGAGATTTTTTCGGGGGTGATGAAAAGCTGATAGTTGTGATGGTTGTATAACCCCGTGAACATACTAAAAAGCCATTGAATTGTATACACTTTAAGTGGTTTTGTGAATTTTATCTCAATAAAGCTGTTTTAAAAATCCAATTAAAATAAAAATATTGTATTTTTGGTGAAAGTATAAGTGTTGACTGATAGAAGCAGCAATTAGAGGGTCTTTTATTATAATAGATTTATTTGGAAAGACACAAAAACAGTCCTCATCTCTTTCTTCAGCCTACTATGCTTGGCACCAACCCATTCCTTCCTCAACTTTGTAGCTGGGGTTGGGCTGAGTACAGAGGTGGTCCACTTGTAAGATGAGGATAGGGTGTGTGGTTCAATTGCACAATAATGCTGATTCCAAGTATTTTATTCCCTGAATAACTAATAGGTGTAGGTTGATGGAGGAGGTAAGAAGGGATAAAGGGAAAAAAACAACTTAGGGTATCAAAGGAGCACTAGAAGAAGGATTCTCTGCTTAGAATGTTTCCCTTCCCCGTGTGTAGTCTATCATGAGAGATACTCAAGAACAGAAGTTCAAAAAAAAAAAAAAAAAGGAAATAAAAAAAAGAAGATAAATTGTGCCAAGACTACTATGTGCCCTCCCTTCATTAATTCTTTGTATAAGGCACTGAGCAAAGAACAAACAGAAATTTAACAATAAAGGTCCTTGAGCTTACAACAAAGTTAAATGCTAAAAAATAGCTGCATCCAAAGAGGTAAGATGCATTCTTATAACCTGAGGGAGATGAGGAATTGCATTTGAAATGAGTCTTGATGTTAAGTAGAATTTTCAAGGCTAAGAGCACTGGAGCTAAGGGATGAGGACTAAAAGCAACTAATTATGTGTAAAAAACTCATCTAATGACAGAAAACTTCAACATTATAATTCCCTGTCCTCTAGTTCACAGACTCCCTGTTCAATCACAGCTCTTCCCAAAGGGAGGAAAAAAAGAAGGAAGACATGTTCTGATCAGATTTGCATCCAACTGACTTTTTCATCTGGGTCTCTCCCTATCTCTTCCACTTCTATCTTCCATCACATACATTCCTGATGCCTCAACAGCATAAATCTATGTAATGCCCTAGGTTTCCTGAATTTTATTTCAAACAAACATATTTTATCAATCAATCAATGAAAATCTGATAAAAAATGAACCAGTGAAGGAACTACATTGTACCCGAAGGCCAGTAAGTGAAACGTAACTTCTATCTTAAGCTCATGTTACTGCCACAAACAATATGAACAGCAGTAGTGCTCAGGATCTACTCATTCTCACCAAACTGTTCAATTCTGTGAGGATTCACAGTTCAAAATCCAATCTCCAGGGACAAAGGACCACATGGATATTTCCCTATTGGACTCAATTTGCACACCATCTACAGCTTAGTTTATCCAGCTAAGATACTAATTCTTCCCAAGGACACAGAAAAGTGTGCCAGGGGATACAAGAGGGAAAAGAATGAACACAGAGCAACTTGCAGGAGTAACTTCATAATTTGGGATTAAAGTGTTAATGACTTCAACTAGTAAGTTATTTAAACATTACTCAATCAAAATAAATATAGATATATTATAGAGTATAATTTTAAGTCCCTCCCTTCCCCCTTTTATTTTTCTCTGTAAGTAGGTGTGCTGAGGTAACCAACAGCTGAGAAGAGTTTTCAAAGTCAAGAAGGAAAAGAGAACTTCAGCTTTCAACACTCAGATAGTACTAAAGTATACTAAAATAACCTAGAATGACAGCAATCATTATCTTAGTCTATCTGAATACCAACAGTTTTTAGTTTACAAGAGAGATTTTCTCATTTGAGATTCTTGTGCATTTACAGTGGGGAATTAAATAAGATTTTTCTTTAGCATTTCCTTGACTAAAATACATCTATACTCTAAATGCCCATTCTATGAGAGAGAAATAATATAAAGCCTTGGATTTGCTTTAAACTACTATAGAAAACAAAAGGAAAGTAGAAACTTCTTTTTAAACTTTAGCAAATGGGTAATTGTTGAAGTAAGATGATGAATACATAGTGGTTCAATGTATTCTCTCTGTGTAAGTTAGAAAATTTCCATAATGAAAAGGCAAATAATCTGTCTGAACTAGTTCTCTCAGACCCTTTTAATGCTAGCAATCCTTGCCACATGCCTACATGGATTTCTCCCTTTTCTGAACCCCTATATTCTACCTGTGCTACTCATTTTTGTCCAACTACTGTCTTACTTTGTTACTTCAAGTCTTCATGCATGTATTTATTTCCCTACAGAAAGGCCTATAAAACATAGTGCTTGCCATCAAGGAGCTTATAATCTTTCCTCTCTTAAATCCAACATGTCCACTCAACAAGCTCATTTAGGGCCAGATACTCTTCCTAATGCATGGGGTAAAAACACCAGGTCTTTAGCCTCAAAGACTATGTAGTAGAATGCGGTTAGATGTCACAGTGTTGTAGTAGAATGCAGCTAGATAAGTTTCTCTGAAAACAAACAAGCAAACAAACAAACCACTCCAGTTAGTCCTCTGCTGAAAAACTTTTACTGGCATGAAAAATAAAATCCAACTCCTGTACCTAGATTAAGTGTCCTTTAAAATTCAGCCCTGAGTGCCTTTTAGTTCTAATATGCCTACTTTCCAATTCCTGGACCCTCCAAGCATATTCTTCAAAGTGCCTTTCCTTATGCCATTTCCTAAACCTTCAAAACTGCCAAAACCCTTCCACAGATCCACATCCCAATAAACTTTCTGCAGATCTAAACCCCAACCTGTCCGTAGATCTAAACCCCAAAATTCAAAGCCCTGTTTAACTTCTACTTTCTCCATGAAGCATTCCTAGTCAGTACACTCGCTCTAAAATCCTATAGCATGGATTGCTTATACTATTCCTTCAGAAGTTAAAAATGTGACACCTCGTATCTTCTCATAACCTCCAAAATGTCCCACAGAATGCCTTGCCTACAGAAAGTGCATGTTAATTACCTTATTACCAATTTATTTAATTACTTTGGGTATCTAAACTGACTGATGAATGAGGACAGAATGTCTTCTAGAGCCAGTCTCCAAATCTGAGCCTACAGAGTTTTTATTGGTCTGTAGTACTGAATCAAGAACTTTTAGCTGCTCAATTTGTTAGAATTAGGGTGTAAAAGTGGAATTGAAGAGGACTTAACTTTGGATCTGCAAAGTTCTAAGTCCAAACAAAAACAACCCCAAAACACAAACAAAAGAACCAAAGGAGGCCAAAGATGACTATAACCATGAAGCGCTGAGATCACTGTGATAGCTCTGAGAAGGACTCACCTAATCACTACAGATTTACAGTCTAGATTCTTAAATAGGAACCAACTCCCGTCTCAAAACTCAATTGCTATGACTGTTAAACTGAAGAGGTATTCCTAAATATATCAAAGATTTTCTCCCCTTTTGGAATGCCATGGGAAAAGAAGAAAACCATTGTCCCCTCAGGTTATAAGTTGTTGGGGATAAAGCATTTCCAAAAATCTAATAGAAGAAAGCACTACTGTTGCACTTACCATACTGTGGTTTAAGTATCTGCTTATGAACCTGTCTCTCCAATCAAACCATGAGCTCCTCAAGAGCAGGGAATCAAGGACTGGCTATCTTGTCTTATTGCTCTTTGTATATCCTAAGTCTAACAGCCTGGCACACTGAGGGACTCAACAACTGCTCTCTCAATTAGTGAATTCCACCTTAGGTTAAAACATGTTCAAAATGCCAATAGCCTGTTAAAAAGTAATGAAAAGAGGTTAAATAATATGTACAAATATCAACCGCCTGTTTAAAAGTAATGGAATGTAGAAGTCACATGCATTTTATCTTTAAGCAGACCAAGCACAATGTATTGACATTTTCTTTCCTCAGAACCATTTCCAGTGAATGACACACAAAATGTCCTAAGGAATTATTCTATTTTAACTCTAGTCTTATTAATCTTTTCTACTTTTTGAATGGGGCTAAAAAAGTGGGGAAAAATCCTCTCTTGCTGCTAAATCACATCCTTCTCCAGTGTCCCTGCCTTACTTTCAATTGGTTCCTGCTTTTGTTACCATTAACCCATAGAAAAAAATCCAGAACCAATGAGAGAATGAGCAGTGAAGCTTCAGGATCAGAGCGGAGGAGGATGAACATGTACTTTAATCTGCCCCCAACATTCATGAAGAATCACTATGGAAATTAACAGATACCATGAAAAGGTAAAAATTCTGCCCATGAAGTGACAATATCTACATGCATGTGTATGTGTATAAAGTTGAGGTTACGAGAAAACAATTTTTGGCATGAAATTGTTTTCTCATGTTATATGTAGTTTTTTTAAAGACATACATATTAGATACTGATACTGGGGGAAAAAATGACTTAGAATAAGTTTGGCCAAAAGAGAGAACAGACATACCCTCACATATAAGGCTAAAAGATGATAGTGGTGATAAAGGGAACATTGTTTTGAAAGAGCTCAAAGGTAATCAAGTTAAATACTGTTCACAGCTTCTCAGGAGAAAATGCTGAAAAAATCTGAGCTATTTATATTAGAGTTCTCTCATATACTATATCTCCACAAGTATATAAAGAAGCTTTGAAAAATATAACGGAAGTAATACCAGTTCTCATCTCTCCAATAACATAGGATTTTAAAACATATCCCAATTTGACTTAAATATGAGTTTATCAATAATATCTACATCAAGCTGATGAATAAAAAGCCCAAAACAAAGAAACAAAAAATTCAACAAACCTAAACAAGCAGCCATGATTTCAAACCATTCCCAATATTAACATGGTTAGTTCAGCAATAATTTGTTGTCTTAAAACAAGCATTCTTCAAAAGAATGATAATTGTTTGGAGAAAAAAGAAAAGCCATGCTGTCATTTGATCTACCAAGCCACCTCTAAAGATAATCAGGAACAAATGAAAACACTTATTAGAAAGAATGTTTACAGAAACATTTTTTATCATACTGAAAAACTGGAAGCAACATAAAACTCCATCAGTAGAAGAGTATGCAGCTATTGAAATTAAAGAGCTATAATTGGTAATATTAAAGATAACATTTATTAAGCTAAAAAACAGGTTGTAGAACAGCATATAAAACTGCATACATATATCAGTAAGCAAAATTCAGAAATATCTTTGGAAGTATTATCCCTGAGTACTGGGATTTTGTGGGATTTTTACACTTCCTCTGGAAAAAAAAATTCAGAAAAATCACAATGATCTTGTATCATTTTTATAAAAGATCACACTTGTATCATTTTTATAAAAGATCACACAATCTACAGCAAATATGCTCAGTAACTATATAGTGCCCCATAATTGTGTGGTTTAACCTTTCTGAAAGGCAGACACTATCACAACTGCAAATGTACATTCACTTTGATTTAGCAATTCTGAACACAGGTATTTATACTACAGTTATTCTCACACAAGTGTGAAAAGACACATTTTTGTTCAAGAATGTTCACAGCAGCATTGTTTATATTAGCAAAGTACTGGATGTGACCTAAATATCAACCAATAGGGCCTAGATAAATTATGTACATTCATATAATGAAATACTGTATAGCCATGAAACAGAATGAGGTAGCTATGTGTGTTGGAGTTGAATGACATCCAAGGTTAGAAAACTAAATAAAGATAGAAAAGTATGTAATCAACCACTAGACGGAGGGCTACACAAACAAGTATGCTTGTACATAGACAAGTATGCTTGTATTTGCATAGACCAACTCTAAAAGGACACATAAAAAACTGTAAATAGTGGTTGTCAGCGCATTAGAGATCTAGAAATCAGGAATAAGACTTTTTATTCAAATGTAAACCAACAATGTAAACCAATTTACACTGTTTGATTTTTTTTAACATGTCTATATGCTACTTTTAAATTTTAATGGCTTTTAAAAATTAGGTAGTGAATTATTTTGCTGTCGTATAAATAGATTCCTGTAAGGGAAGTTAAGGTTTTCAAGTATCAAAATTATGCTATCAAGGCAGTTGCTTTTAAGGGTTAAAAAAATTCTAAACTACTTTTTGCTGCTTTTAGTTTACTACAATCAACAAAAATTATACACAATCGTAAACCAGAGCCCTTCTTCTGGACAAAGGTGTTTACACTGTTGCTAGCCAACAAATCCACATCTGTTTAATCTAGTCCTTGTTTTTCACTCTCAGTATTGAAGCAGTTTTAAAAATGTGTTTTCTCTCTTGCTATATTTAATGCATGTTCTTATAAAAGGATTATCTGTTGACCACAAACAAATATAGAATAAGGGAACAGATTTTCTCCTTTCCACTGATATTAATCCTTCCAGGTCAGTTTGGCCTAGGCTTCTCTGACAGAAAAAGTGAAATGACTGCCTAGAACAAACAAGACCATGACTCAATAAATATAGTAATTTCTACTCCAAGGTTGTTCTAAAAAAAAAAAAAAAACAAAAAACAAAAAGCTAAGAAAAATGTATTACATTTAACCATATTCCCAAGTAGATTAAGCATAAGCCTAAAGGCTCAGATCAGCTACCACTAACATGCTCTGTAACTCTGGGGAACCCATTTCTCAAGAATTTAAAGTTACTCCAAATAAGAGAGAAAATACTGCTTAACAGAGTAACAGAAGTCTTTTATCACACTTTTTCAATCTATTACCAAACATCAGAGAAACACTCAACAAAGTCATACTGGAAGACTTACCTAATCAAAACAGGACTGTCAATGATGGTTTACTCAACACCAGTGCTTATAATTATGTATCAAACTTCCTGAAAATAAGTGGTAGACATTTAGAAAAACAAAGAAGCTGAACTCACCTTTGACACTTTTTCTATTAACATCTGCCCCCTTTTCAAGTAAATACTGAGCAATCTCTTTATGTCCTTTGTAACATGAAATCATCAAGCACGTATGCCCATGTCGGTTTGACACTTCCAAATCAGCTTTGTGTTCTACAAGGTACTTCACTATTTCCAAATGGCCATCGAAACACGCAGCTCGAAGAGGAGTTGAATTGGTTAAAGTCGTGTTGTTGACAGATGCTCCATGATTTAACAAGGACTGGACCACCTTCAGATGTCCTGCTGCAGAAGCGGCCCATAAAGGGGGAGCCCCCTCAATGGTTTCGCCATCAAAATTGACGGAGCCCCCAACTTCTATGGAGGCACTGCATTGCTCTAGGAGGAATTCCACCATGTCAAGGTGCCCATACCTGGCGGCCATCAAGAGTGGCGTGGCCCCATTTGTTTTTTCAGAGATCAAGGAGGAAACCTCCTCTTTGGATTTGCTTGCCAACAATTTGGTGAGAAGCCGGAGTTTGCCATCCCGAGCTGCGTTAAATACTGCTGTCTTTAGATCCATTTATGTCCAGTTGAGAGGCTGTGCTTTATTTATCTTTCAAAGCAGAGCTCCAGTTTAACTCTATCGACACAGGCAAGAGTCACAGGAACCAAAGTTCAATGTTAATTGCTGCACCCCAGAACGGATACACAACCACGAAGAGTATGTTCCGTCCTACTGCTTTCCAACATCTGACAACCAGGGCACCAAACTAGAGAAAGAAAAAAAAAATAGCAGCATTTAATTTTCTATAGAAGAAGGCAAAACACTTCTTAATTTCCACTTCTGTGGGAAGAAAGGAATAAAAGCTATACTTCAGGCACTACTCCATCCCACACCCCACCCCACCCCCAAAGAAAAGGTGGTAAAGAAAAATACAGAAGGATACACAGAGACCCAAATGTTCTGGTCGCAGGCAGTCTCCTCCATGTGCGGAAAAT
Source organism: Pan paniscus (assembly GCF_029289425.2). Taxonomy (NCBI): domain Eukaryota; kingdom Metazoa; phylum Chordata; class Mammalia; order Primates; family Hominidae; genus Pan; species Pan paniscus. Next base: position 110,792,255 of record NC_073253.2, read on the forward strand.
TTAAACACTACAGGCAGCCCGTTTTCTCGCCTCCAGCTCTAACCAGCCAAGCTTTGTTCTAGTTTTGCTTTGCACACGCCCAGGGAGAGTACAACCGAAAGAGGCAGGAGACTCGGGTTCAGAAATGTTTCTCTTTCTTGCAACTGGAGGAGAGCTGGCCAAGGGCGCCAGGCTGGAAGGCCTCACTGAGGCCGGGTTTCGAGAAGGAACAAAAAGGTCGGACACACCAAACCCCGGCTAAGGCCAAAACTGTGCCCCGAAAGATTCTCTTTCCTTTAAAACTACTCACGGCTCTCAGGAAATCCGCCTGCCTTTTAGTCATTAACTTCGCCCGCCCCATTTCGATCACCCCCCACCCCCCGCCAAGGGATGATCCGCAGGTTCCTCAAACCACAGTCGCCCCAACACAACCTTCCCCTCTCCCTGTTCCAGACAACGGCAGCCCCCTCCCCAATCTCCTCCATCGACCACAACCCCCTCCCGATGGGCCAAGCTGTGGCCTCCAGCCAGCTGCCCGCCTTCGGCTCCCCCGGCGCCCTCCTTCCCGCCCAGGCCTTCCGCGGGCACCTCAGGCCCCGGCCCGAGCCCTGGCAGGCCGCTGCCGCCGCCACTACCTGCCCGGGGACTAGTCTTCCCCGCCGCCGCTGGTCACTCGGGCTTTGGCCGTCCCCTTCAAAGGGAAACCGTTGTCCCCACCGCCGCCCGGGCCGCCCTGCTCCGCCTGCGGCCGCACAGCTCCTCCATGCTCCGCGCCCCACAGGAATGAATCCGGCCGCGCTGTTCGCCCCGCCCCGCCACCCGAGCTGCCTCCCGCCCTCAGTCGGCTCGGGCTGCAGCGGCTGCAGCGACTGCTGCGACGGATGGTGTAATGGGCTGCGAGCCGGGGGCCGGACAAGCCTGAGCGTCACATCACTGACTGTGCCGCCACGCCATTGGGCCGGGGGAGGGCGGCGGCCGCGGCCAGCAACAGCCTAGGCGCGGGGCGGGACGTCGCGGCCGGGGTGGGGCGACGGGGAGGGGCGGGGCCACGGGGAGGGGGCGGGGCCTGAGCTGCTGGGAGGACGTGCCTGCGTGCAACGCGCTGGGGGGCGGGGCGCTGCGAGGGGGCGGATCTGTGCCCATCGAAGCGGCCCGAGGCAGCTCGAGTTCTGAGATCTCGCTGGCTCTTCTCCTCTCGGATTTTCGGGGTGCTCCCTTAGGGAATCTTTCGGTCCCATCTCAGAGACCCCAGAAGGGAAGTGTATTAGTGCGTTTTCACGCTGCTGATAAAGACATACCCGAGATTGGGTAATTTATAAAGATAAAAAGATTTAATGGACTCAGAGTTCCACGTGGCTGGGGAGGCCTCACAATCAAGCCAGAAGGGGAAAAGCACGTCTTACATGGCAGCAGGCAAGAGAGGAAAATCAGAGCCAAGGAAAAAGGGAAACCCCATATAAAACAATCAGCTCTCATGAGACTTACTCACTACCACCAGAGCAGCATGGGGGAAACAGCCTTCTTGATTCAATTATCTCCCACTAGGTCCCTCTTACAATATGTGGGAATCATGGGAGCTAAAATTCAAATTTGGGTGCGGACCAGTATTACCCTCACACACGTGAAGTCTCTCGGACTAGTCTTCTGTCCTTACTTTGGTGGGCCCTGGAAATTACCAAGCTCGTAATTACACCTCAGAACACACACGGAGGAAACTGAAATTTCAGAAAATGTGATTAGTTTTGGAGGCTGTCAAACTGACTCTCTTTCTAAAGTAGCCTCTAAAAAGCATAAAGGCTACGAGGAATGGTAAACCCTAAGAGAAATGTAAAGTCAATGAGGTCAGGTTCTTGAGCTCTGAGTAATAAATCGGGAACTAAAGCTTAAAAGGTTATATATATGAATGAAAAGAATTACTTCTTCATATAGTAGTTGATAAACCTCTGGAATTTGTGATGCTAAAACCTAGGTTGCATTAAACTAGGATGAAAAAGTTTAAATGTGTTTGGGAAATAACGCCCATAATGAATCCTGATGAGAAAACAGAATTTTTGAAAATGGACCTTCAATCACTTTGTTTGAGGGAACTTAAGCTCACATAACTCCTTAGTACCACTAGGAGAAATAGAATATTACAGTAGGCAGTCTGACCCTCAGCATATGTAATCCATAACGTTATGTTAGAAGTCATGCAGCACTAAAAACATTTATAAAAAATCACAACTTCATTTTTGTATATTGTAGTGTTGTTCAGAAGTTTATGTAGTTTTGCATAATTGAAATAATTTTCATACAACTATATATTTTGCTTTTCCTTTCTATACTCTAAACGTTTCTTATGTTTTTACAGTCTTAATAGTTTTTAAGTATAGCATAGTATTTCCCTTAGGTAGTCAGTATCAGACTACACTCAACATCAGATTCCCAAAACTGAAGTTAAGGTAATTGCCACTGAGAAGAAAATATAAAAGAATAGAGTATAAAGGATAAGATTGACCATCCATAAAAATTAACCAACCAAGAGGACTGGCTGTTTTATCCCCAGCATATGTCACAGTTCTATACTCTCCCAGGGTACAGATACCAGTGTACAGTGTCCCAACCAAGGCCTAACCTGAGCTGACCTGTCTCTCTCATCTAATTCAATAAGATGTAAACATTCACATCAGCCATCTTCAAACTGAGCTCTGTATCCCCCATGGGATTGTTAAGGGATAGATGGACACTTAGTTTAAAGGCTACCAATTTCTGCTGTGGCTCACACCTGTAATCCCAGAACTTTCGGAGGCTGAGACAGGCAGATTGCTTGAACCCGAGAGGTTGAGACCAGCCTGGACAACATGGTGAAATCCCAACTCCACACACACGCACACACACATGCACGCACACGCACACACACAAAAAATTAGGCATGGCATGCAGGAGGCTGAGGTGGCAGGATCACCTGAGCTGAGCTGGGGAGATCAAGGCTATAGTGAGCCATGATCACACCACTGTGCTGCAGCCTGGGCCACAGAAGGAAACTCTGTCAAAAAAAAAAAAAAAAAAAAAAAAAAAGGCTACCAGTTTCTGAATCTTCGATTTACACCTACGTTCTTTCCTAAAATTGATCTGCTGGTAAAGGAATATGGTCAAGGTGTCTCATTTCCCAACTCTTTCACAATAGCTGTATGTTTCCCAATTTGTAAAAGGAAAGACATTTGAGAATCTTACAGGCATTGCTCTGGGTTATAAAAGGCTCAGCAATCTTTGCCAATTCTTTATAAATTTAAAACACTGGTCTATATTAGAAAGTGTATACTTCTAATGACTGGGTAACAAATTCTTTTGCAAGTCAGATGATTTCCAAATAATTGCTTTGAACAAAGTATGACCTAAAGATCACTGATATCGATTAGAAGGAGTTCAAAGAATTAAGTGACATTGATATAATGACAAAACTCCTTATAGACCCAACTACCCAACTACTATTTTTTTTTTTTTTTAGACAGGGTCTTTCTCTGTTTCCCAGGCTGGAGTACAGTGGCACAATCTCAGCTCACTGTAGCCTCGACCTCCTGGGCTCAAGTGATCCTCCCATCTCAGCCTCCCAAGTAGCTGGGACAATAGGCATGCACTACTACACCTGGCAATTTTTTTTTTTTTTTGTAAAGACAGCGTTTCACCATGTTGCCCAGGCAAGTGTTGAACTCCTGAGCTCAAGCAATCCACCTGCCTCCCCCTCCCAAAGTGCTGGGACTACACATGTGTGCCACTACACCCAGCCTCCATCTACTTATTAATGTGAAAACATTTTCTCAGAATTTATAAAAATGAAAAATTGAGAAAACATTGAATCTGAACTTTGTCTCATTCTAGTAAGAAGTAGTATTTAACAATAAATGTGTGCACTTAATTGTAAAACATCACATTTAATAATCAAAAAATTTATATTTTGTATTGTTTTGAATACTTGAAAATTACTAATAAATACAATGATGCCTCAATCTGGAAGAAAATGAGCACCTACGGTCTTTAGTCATAAGAAACTTAAATTTCAACTTATATGTATTTCTTTATATGTGTGTGTGTGTGTGTATATATATATATATATATATGTGTTTTGTGTGTGTGTGTGTGACAGAGTTTTCCCTGTTGTCACCCAGGCTGGAGTGCAATGGCACGATCACGGCTCACTGCAACCTCTGCCTCCCAGGTTCAAGCAATTATCCCTGCCTCAGCCTCCTGAGTAGCTGAGATTACAGGTGCCTGCCACCACGCCCAGTTAATTTTTGTATTTTTTAGTAGAGACGGGGTTTCGCCATGTTGGCCAGGCTGGTCTTGAACTCCTGACCTCAGGTGATCCACCCACCTTGGTCTCCCAAAATGCTGGGATAACAGGCATGAGCCACTGTGCCTGGCTTTTATATGTATTTTCATTGCAGAGAAATATAATAGAGTGATTCATAAAACACATTCAGCTAGGCATAGTGGCTCATGCCTGTAATCCCAGCATTTTGGGAGGCCCAGGCAGGAGGATTGCTTGAGCCCAGAAGTTCAAGACCAGGCTGGGCAACAGAGTGAGACCCTGTCTCTACAAAAAACTTAAAAATTAGCCAAGCATGGAAGTACATGCTTGCAGTCCCAGCTACTCCAGAGGCTGAGGTGGGAGGATCACTTGAGCCTGGGAGGTTGAGGCTTCAGTGAGCTGTGATTGCACCACTGCACTCTAGCCTAGGTAACAGAGCGAGATACTGTCTCAAAAGCAAAAACAAAAAACACATTCAAACATAAAAGTACATTAATTAGGATATATTCCTGAGGAATGGGATGTGGAATGGAATTATAAATGCGAAGAGAAAATAAATTATGTAAAAATATCCTATAGGTAAATAATAATTTGTTCATATATTTTTTAAATGGTTGATGGTAAGCATAACTGCTATGATATTTAGATTTCGTTGGATTCATTTAAAAGCATGTTTTATTTAAAAATGTTAATTTTTACATTATGCGGAAAATTGCAACCTTTGCGAATACTTAAACTTATGATGAAAAATTTTAGGTGACAATTGAAAAATATGTAGGAGGGTAGATAGCATCTCATGTGCATGAGTAAAAATGTTTGAAGACTTAATTGAAATGTTTGGAGACTTATTCACAACCCCCTATTGGAGGTCATTTCCATTTCTAAAGAACATTTGTTCTTCCAATCTTTGATTTTTTTTTCTTAAATAGAAAATCAACTAAATTTCCTTTTATATAGATTTTACATTGTGTTTCTAAATGCCCACCTCTTTTCTACCTTCCATCAATGGGAGGGACAACTTTTTTGTTTGGTTTGGTTGGTTTGCTTTGGATTGGTTTGGTTATTAAGACTTTGATGTCTGGTTAAATCAGCAATTACTGTCTTCCTGAAAGTCACAGAATGCTATTGGGGCATAACAGGAAGACTCATTTTTAAGGGGTCTGTAGGTGGGAGCCAAAGACTGGAAAAGGGGAAAGGGACCAGAGATAGCCTCTGAATTACCCATTCAGGTAAGTGCCCAGAGATGACAGACAAAAAGGGGAACCACTTCCGGGAGCCAAGGTGAATATTCAGGCTTCCCCGACGGGGGAGCAAAGTGTTACTTGCATCCAGAGCACTTCCCTAGGCCCAAGGCTTTATAATGTAAGCCCAGAGGAGACATTACCCCTTACCTGAAAGGCTGATGGGGAGGAGGAATTGGATCAGCAAAAAGGGGACACCCTAATTATAGAACAATGAACATTTTCAGGCCTATAAGTTGTTTTCTTCTTCTCACATATTGCCTTGGGTTAAATTTCCAAGAGTTGGATTACAGAATGTCTTTTTGGCTTTTCATATACATTGTTATACTATTTCCTAGAAGACTTAGACCAATCTGTCACCACCAGCAAGGCACTATTGACTTCACCAAACATTGAACCCACTTGATATTATATTTTTTGAAAATTCTTACTAGTTTTGTATGTGTTAAATGATACTGCCAAGTTTCCCAAATTTACCTGGCTACCCTTGGGATTTTTTGGTCTGTGCAATATCCTTGAATTAGTAGAATATTCCTTCTATAGTATTCCTTCTGGGGATTGTCGAACATTCAATTCCTGGCAGTCTATATTTAAACCAGAAACCTCAGTGAAACAGTCTGCTTGCATGGTTTTGGTATACTTTGGTAACTTGTTCTAATTTGAGAAACGGCCAGGATGAATTTTTTTTAAATCTCTAGTTTTTGGTAACTAACTGGGCATAGTTCTATTTAGAAAAGTATGAAAAGAATCTACTTTCATGAATTTAAAAGTTACACAAAAATAGCATAGCAAGGTGTATGCTTCTTGTGCTATTTAGAAATGTCTTTCTCATATAAGTCCACTTTATTAACACTGATAATTTGCTCAAGGTGAGATATTTTAATTGTCATAAATTCATTCACCACCTTAAAAATTATTGAATCCTGGAATCCCAGCACTTTGGGAGGTCTAGGCTGTCAGACTGCTTGAGCTCAGGAGTTCAAGACCAGTCTGGGCAACATAGCAAAACTCCATTTCTACAAAAAATACAAAAATTAGGCAGGCATGGTGATGCACACCTGTAGTCCCAGCTACTCAGGAGGGTGAGGTGAGAGGATGGCTTGAGTCTGGGAAGTGGAGGTTGCAGTGAGCTGAGATTGCGCCACCGCACTCCAGCCTGAGTGACAGAGCCAGACCCTGTCTAAAAACAAAACAAAACAACAACAAAAAAACCCCCAATAAAACAAAGTTATGGAATCCTATTATGTACTATGTTAGATGCTGGATGAATATGATATAATCTCTACTTTTGAGGAATTGATGGTCTGTAGGAGAAATGTAGCTATAAACAGATGAAAACAAAATATGTGTATAAACAACAGTGAGAGCCCAAAGAACAGAGCTGCTAACTCTGCTTGAGCAAATCTGGGAAGGAGGTGAAGGTTAAATGGAATTTTAAAGGATTAGTAGGAGGAAGCCTAGCCAAAAGTCGGCAGGAGCGGGGTGGGAGGAGGCACCATCCAGAATGCTGGAGCTGAGAGAACACGTGAGATGTTCCCTTCTTTCTTCCTGCTTCCCCCGTGCCAGGGAGAGAGTGGTGCCCTAAGCTACCCTCTGAACGACCAAAAATCCCTACTCCCCTCACTCAAAGTGTATCCTAATATTAACACACCATTTCCTATTCCTACAGCTCAACCAGCTTTCATATTTTCTTCATGCAGCTTCTCTCGTGCAGGTTTTAGGAGGAGTGAGACCCCACTTAAGGTTATTTACTTAAAGCAAGAATACTTCCTTGGGGTACTAGCATTTTAAAAAGGAAACTTGTGAACCCAAATTAATTTTAAAATTGTAGAAATATGCAGGCAAGAATTCTTTTAGCAGGGAGATTTCCAGGTTCCCTTTGGGTAGTTTGGTCTCATCTTTACTTCTCTGAATGAAGCAAGATAAGGAGGCAGCAACTCAGTCACCAAATTCTGTTAATTTTCTCTTGGCCCAATCTCCCTCTATAGTATGGGGTTATCATTTCACTTATCACATTATTACAAGCTAGAAATCTTATGTCATTATAAAAGTATCCATTTATTTCCTTTGTTATCTTATTTCCTGAAGTTGTCAGGGCCCTAACTCTAGCTCTCTAGCCACACCCTAAGTGACGAACTCTGGTCCTGAGTTCTCCATCACCACCCAGACTGATGTCAGATGGGGCCAGGTTCTTCTCAGTTTTCAACACATGCGACCCCACCCAAAGTCACTGGATCCACGCTTTATTAGAGAGGGATGAGTCAGATCTCTACTAACCCAGTAGTCTATCTAGGTCTCCACACAGAACAAGGACTCCCTATCGTCTCCCATACCTGGGTCAAGGGCACTCCCACCTCCTCTCCCCGGGCCTGGGGAGAATGCCTCAGACTCCACTGCAATGCCCCTGTTGGCCAGGACTAGACACTCGAATGATCTTCTGGTGCTTTCCTCTTTCAGAACTCACAAAACAAACTTTGATTTTACAGCCTCACTCTCTAGGTGTCTTCACATCCTGGCACCAGTTCCCAACTATATCAAAGCTGCCTTCTCACACACACACCAACACCATCCCCACACAAGAGCTCCCAGCCACCTCCTCAGATGCTTAGCTGGAAGGCCCTCTTCCCCCTATTTGAATAGGAACAAATCACTATGGATGATTCTCTCTCTCTCCCAAGGTGATTACTCCAAACTCCAGAGCTGCTCCAACACCCCCCTCCAAATGCTCTCTGGTCTAGGAACCTCATGCCATTCATCCTCCCAGTGGAATTTACTATGTTCTAGTGTGGAATTCTGTGAGGATCAGCTCCACCTCATTTCCCATCCCCCTGACTTTCTGGGCGTCTAGTGACTGTGTCCACTGACTCTGTGCCTCCCACTCCATCTTTAGGTCCTTCCTACACAGGCACAGGGTGTTCCACTGCTGCCATTCTCTGAAGAGGCCAGTGCCTCAGCAAGGTCACTTTCCCCAGCCCCAATCCCACCTGTTTTTGGCTTCTTTCTCCTGCTGCCAATTGGCAGTTCCAATATGTCTTGTCCATATCCCAGCCCTGAACTCAGTCATGACGGTAGGGACCTTCACTTTGACTCTTTCTTGTTGGAGCCAGCCATGAACCCATCTTCAAACTCCCAGTACTTATGATTGGAAACCCCCTGGCCAGTTGTTGCCTGACTTGTAAATGGGGCTACTGTATCTCTTAATAATGACTCCCATTTGGCTCTTCCACTGGCATTATTCTCTGCACCTAGGTTAGTTCTTCAAAGCCTGTCCCATTGTAGTGGGTAGGTCTCATGCCAAGTCTTGGCCTCTCTTCCTGCCACATGTGGCCATACATACAATCAAATCTTGAGTTACAACTGCTAGTCAGAGGGGATAAGCCCCTTAGTGTATGTTCTGTGAGTTCAGTGCTATTGTGGAGCATGCCCGAGGACCCACCTGAAGACTTTCATTAGTGGTAGGTCTGTGCTACCTAAGGTTCTCCCCACGAGAAGCATAGATCAGATCCTTAGAAGCAGGCTGGCAGATGTGTCCTTGACAGTGAGTACTGCTGTATGTTTATCCTCTTTAAGCTCAGTACAGTCAATCAGTTTTCCATGATTTATTTTATTTTGGCTAAGTCAGTTTACTGTTATTTATTTTAACTAATAAGTAAGTGTTTTCCCATGTGCTTCAGACAAGCTTCAATTCCTTAGTCAGAGGCACCCAGTCCAAGGATACCTAAAACAGCCCTCACCTTCCAAGTCCTTATTGAAAGTAACCCTCTGATTAGCCATTTGTGGAGGGCAGGCATATTTCTTTCATCTATTCATTCAGTCAGTCGCTTATTCTTTCAACACGTATTTATTGCTGACTGTGTGCATTGCACAGTGCTGAGTGAGCCTGGAAATACAGCATGCATGAGCAAGATTGTGTCATCTATGCCCTCCTAGAAAATCCAAAGAACCTCCTCTGGGCTGGGGTGTGGTGGAGAGGAAGGCTTTCTAGAGGCAGTAATGATTGAGCAAATGCCTGAAGAATAGGTAGGTGTTTTCGCAGGTGAAAGTTGCAGGCAGAGAGAAATGCTTAGAAGCATTAATTCTAGATAAGAAGAGAAGGGTTGGCTGCTGAAGAACTAAAAGAAATCTCACATGGCTTTAAAATAACCCACAACAGGGGATCAGTGAAAAATGGAGAGTTTTGAAGGAGGCAGATCGGGGAGAATCTTAGGAAGTCATGTGAAATAATTTGAACTTGATGCTATGGCCATAAAACTTCCTTCAGGTGGAACCCAAACCTGGGCACAGGGGGCAAGGCTGGGCCCAGCTTCTGCTAACCTGGAGGGCGCCAAGTCAAAGTCAGCATGTGGTTGTCCTGAGAACAAGCTGGACATGATGTGGAAAACTGTCCAGCTAAGTCCCTCACTCCTCAGGCAAAGGGATCCCAGAATCTCACAGTGTCCCTTACCTGGATCTCTACCTGGATCTCACGGTCTGCCTTCTGGATCACTGAGTAAAAGAAGTAATTTGCTCATGTTCCACCTCCACCTTAAAAACAAAAACAACAAAACAAAAAACATAAAAACAAACAAAAAACAGAACACTCCTAAATTCTAATTCAGTGCATCTATTCAGTAGGTTCTGGGGCTAGAATCCCTTATTTTCCCTGCCCAGAAGAGTCCTGCCTATTAGGGCTCTACTTTATCCAACTTAAGAATAAACAATAATGCCTACAGTTGTTTGTTTTGATAAAATCACCAGCTTGGGTCCCTCAGTTACAATCACATACAGGCCCCACTCATGGTTCCTGGGGTAACATAAAGTTGCTATGCCCTGAATGAGAGGCCAAGGTGGGCAGATTGCTTGAGCTCAGCAGTTCAAGACCAGCTTGGACAACATGATGAGACCCCGTCTCTACAAAAAATACAAAATTAGCTGGGTGTGGTGGTGTGCACCTGTAGTCCCAGCAACTTGAGAGGCTGAGGTGGGAGCCTGGGAGGTGGAGGTTGCAGTGGCCCGTGACCACACCACTGCACTCCAGCCTGTGTGATACAGCCAGACCCTGTTTAAAAAACAACAAAAAAGGAAGAAAAGAAAAGAAAATGTCAGTCGTGTTGGAAAAGAAAATGTTTTGAGCAGTACCCTAGTTCTGTGGCTAGAGAGAGGAGAAAGAGCAATGTAATTTCCAGAAACCTTTTCTGGAGGACTAGATTAATGGAAGTGTGGATTCACCTAAGCTGTTGTTGGCTCTTAAGTTGGTTTTGTTTTGTTATCATTGTTATTGTTGTTCTTGGAGTAGCTTATAAGGTTTGAAGGATTTAGGGGAGAAGTCAAAGGCCTTGCTTCGGTGAAAAATTATGTGACCCTTACCTTCATATGAGAATATTAGGCTGAGAGCTACAGTCTCCCCAGTTGATCCTTTGCTCTGTCTACAACCTGTTCATCTCTATTTATGTCTTGGGAGGCAAAATGGTGAAAACTGTGCTTTTTACATCTTCCACAGGCTGACAGCAATCTCACACTCAACCTTGTACCTATCATCAGCAGGACACTGACAGTGATGATAATGATGCTAAACAACCACCAATATTGACATTATTTTTAAGAACCCATTGTTTTCCAGGTCCTATACCTTATTTTACATTCCTAGCTACTCTAAGAAATATGTATTTTTAAACTGTTTGTAGAGGAAAACTGCTAGGATATACATGCAAGGTTTCTGTTGTCCCATTTCAAAGAAAAATGTCTACACGTGGACTCAGGGTGGGGGTGGGCCCTGCCAATTTCCCAGCCTCTGTAGCTCCCTTGTTATAACTGGATGCCACATATTGCCCTGCCTACTTCCTCCACTCCCCATAGCTGCCATTGTGCCCTTTACTTCCTCTTTCAGGATCCTTATGATGCTTTATCTATTTCCTTTATACAACTGGAAGGCCCAGGAGGGCAGGGGCCATGTTTGGATGTTCAATTCTGAGTCACCATAATTCAGCAGAGTGTGTGGCACACAGGTTGTCCTCAGTGAATATTTGCATAGTGAAAATGAATGAGTGGATGTGGAGACTCAGTCCACCTCTGTTCAGGCACAAGCTGGACTTTGAATAGGAAGATTCAACCTTTCCCCTAGTTTCCAGGCCAAACTAGATACAGGGAGACAGGTTCAAATGTCTTTAGTGCACTCATCAGGCCAGCACCTCTAGAACAGCAGGACCCCCAACCTCGAGGAAGGAATGTATGAGCTGAGATCTGAATGTGGAATACCTTGTGCAAAGACCTAAAGAAGAAAGGGGCATGGCAATTCAGAGCTAGCAATGACAGCTCTTGTGCTGACCATGGGTTTCCAAATTGTTTCTCAGTTTCCTTTGTTGCTAATTAGTATTATAGTTTGCTGCTAATAATAGCAGTGAGCATTTATTTAGTGTTTCTGTGTGAAAGAGGCTGTGCAAAAAAGGTTTAGTATTGCTACGTTAATTTTTATAACAGACATTGTAAGTACTTCTATACAGATGGAGAAACCAAGGGTTAGAGAAGTAGAGTAACTTAAACAAATTCACGTGGCTAGTAAATGGCAGGGTGGAATTTGTCTGACTTTAGACAGTCTGGGCCAGAATGTAGGTATTACGTTGCCTCCCCAATATATTTCCTCAGTAATGGGTCTACTGTCTCCAATTTGCCATTCTCCATACCCCCTCAGTCCCTAGGTCCTGGGGCTGAGCTGCTGTGTATAGTTGTCTCCCTGAAGGACTCCCATCTATTTGGGACCTGGCCTGCAGCTTATAGCTTGCAGGACCACATCTCCATCACTGGAGAAACACCAGCAAGAATGGGCCCCACCACCTTGGTCTTGTTTTCTATCCTGAGCAGTTTCCTCTAACTTGCTTCCAACCTGCTTTCTTCTCCCATTCCTGACTGCTGGACACCTAATCCCTAGATTCACTGCCCATTTGTAGACTTATTTGCCCTTCAGATCTGATATGTGACCAGATTCCACTGGATCATTTGTGGATGGCTCATGTTGATTATGGTTTGCACTTACCCCTTTTGTTTTGCTGTTTCCAGCTTCTTTGAGTAAACACTTCATCTGGGAAATCCCATCCTCTGAAACCTGCCCGCTATGATAGGCTCCATGAGGATGTCCATGCCAAAATCAACATAACCGAAGGAGAGATGGAACCATGGCATGGTCTGAACCCCTAGATCCCGCCATGTCAGAGGTCAAATATCCCCTGGCCAGTGCCACTGTGTTGTTTGCCTCCAGAATCACTGAACAGTGCTCCCTGGAGTTAGGCAACATGCTAACCCTGTCCTAGCCTCTCGGATATATGAACAAACACATCCGTCTTCCAACGCTTTTTGTTTTTTGTTTAGGCCAATTTGAGTTGGATTTCATTCATTGCTATCAAAAGATTTCTGACAAATAGTAAACAAACATAACATATACAAAGTGAGGTCAGCACTAGGAAGAAGAAACACATATGCTTTTGAGGGTGTGCAACAGAAGCCATGACCTATTCTAAGGGGTCAACATGGGCTGCTTTGAGAAAGTGTTACTTGATGTGAAAGCCAGAGGAGGAGCAGTTAATTAGGAAGTGAGTAGAGCAAGGAGGAGGAGTCCAGGTAGAAGTAGGACATGTCTTGAAGTGAGAAAAAACTCAGTGCACTGTGAAAGCAAATAGAAAGCCAACACGTGTGGAGTATTGTGAATAAGAGGGAGATGTGGACCCCCCAAGCTAGAGGCAGGTAGGAACCAGACCATGCAGTCCACAGAACTCTGTAATCATGGAGTATCCAGACTAGTGATGAATGCAAAGTGTTTTTCACTTGGCAGATAAATAACTTGGTGGCGAATGTAGGAGTGGTGGTGCCAGGTGACAGGGTTTTTCAGACGGTCCCATTAACCCTTCCAGACTGAGGCATTAGCCTCCTAACAGGCCTTCCTACAACTGCTCTTGCCTCCTTAACCAAATTTCCCCCAGCTACCCAGAGAGAAAGGCACATATGTCATGAAGCTCCTTTAGATTCAGCAGCTTCTCCCTGCTCTTAGGGAAAAGTTTACAAATATTCATGTGGTTTCCAAAGCCCCCCAGGCTCTGGCCTGCACCTGCCCCACATCCTTGATTCGTACCTCTCTCCTCCCTGACAGCTCCTCGCTGCCTTATTGGTATTGCTTTCTGCTGGCATGTCAGACTCTTGCTGGTTCCTCGGCTTCAGGCCCCACACACACTCTTTTCCTGGCCGATGCCTACCTTGCCACGCTACCACTAGGCCTCCACTTAAATGCCCCTCATACTTGCCCTAACCCTAAGGACTAAGTTGGGTCCTAGTTTATTCTCATAGTCCTCAGTCTCCTCACTGTTTTCATGCCTCATTCACTATCTGTGAATCTGTGAGCTCTGTGGGTCCTTTCCTGTCTCTCAGGGCCAGGCAGTAGTAATGCCAGGAACCTAGCAATAACTGTCACATTTCTTTTGTTATTCTGTGTGCTCTGGGAGGTGGGGGTGGGGGAGCGGTGAGAGGAAGTTAAAGGAAGAAAGGTTTACAACAGTTTGTATGTACTGTTCATGGAGACTGTTTTTTTGTTTTGTTTTGTTTTTATTGTCAGGAAGTATGTGCATGAACAAAGAATTTTGAGAATGAATTCTTCTGAAGAGAAGGATATAGGTCATTTCTGGACCTTTCAATGTTAAACGCTGTGTTTTCCTTGCCTCCAGGCCCTAACTGTGTCCCTGCCATGTTTCTGTCATGTTCTTAAGGCCACTGAGTTTAGGTAGTTAACACATCATGCCAGGTGATAATTTGTGTGATTCTCTCACCAAAAACTGAATTTTCACATAACCCTATGCACTGTAGTAATTGTAACAACAACCCATATGATCCTTGCCCTTGTTCATAGGAGAGACTGGACAAGAAATGATGACTATGTTAGCAGAAATCCATGAGTACTACTCGTATAATGCTTCAGAGAACATTCTGTGCTGACATCATGCCAGGGCCATTGTTTTAATATACAAAGAACAAAATGTCCACATTATCACTGTAACTTCTTCTATCATCTTCTTCTCACTTCTGTTCACTAGTCCATTTTTTATTCTATTGCTAACCTTATCTCTGGCTGGTTGTTCCAACAATATTAACCCCTCTATTCAGAAATCAAAGATTCCCTCTGAATCAAAATCAGACACCTAACTATGTTCTAGGCTTCAAGTACCAGGTCGTCTTTACCTTTGCCCCTGTGTCTGCCATAATTCATTAAAGATTTTCTCTCTCTCTCTCTTTTAATTGATATATAAATAGCTGTAGATAATTTGGGGGGTACATATGATATTTTGATATATCTATAAAATGTGTAATGATTAAATCAGGGTAATTGGGATATTCATCACCACAAACATTTATCATTTATTTGTATTGAGAACATTATAGTTCTTTTCTTCTAGCTATTTTGATATATGCAATAAATTATTGTTAACTGTAGTCTTTTCTTTCTCTCTTTGGTCATGTCAGCCTTCTTATGACTTTGTCCAAGATAGCTTTACATAGAAGCGGTATCCAAGTGTGCATGATTTAAATGCCACTCCCAAAATTCCCCCAAAGAGTCTTCCATGTGCTGGACATTTTACCTAGATTAAGTCTTAGGGATCCCTTTCATATTAAGATCCATTTTATATTAAGAAATTGACTACCAAAGTGATATCTGGTTGGCTTTTTCTTACTGATGACACTTAACTATTCTTAGAGAAAACTTAGCTTGAAAAAAATGCTAATAGACTTTGTTTAAAAAATTTATTGTGAACTTTTTTCTCAGTTCTTTGATTTCCTCTTGCTTAATTATTGAGATCATCATCTATGAGATCACCATTACCAATGGAGGCCCCATAGTTTTAGAAGTCAACACTTATGAGATCACTGCTAGAGAATAACTAACAGACTTATTCATAATGTGGCATCTGGTGGTTGACATTGTCATTCTTAAAAATTGCAGTGTCATTTCATTAGCTTTATAAACATTTGAGTTATACCATACTTGTCACTATATCATGTGTTCCTATGTATCTGCCATAAATTCTTTAAGATATATGAAACATGAGCTACACAAAAAATAGAATCATTGCTATGGTAGGCAAAATTCTAAGAATGACCCTCAGTAACCCTCTCCAGAAGGCAGAACCAAGAGCCTGGGTGGGGAAAGCCAAGAGCCTAGAGAATGAAGTAGAGAGTCAGGGATAATTATTCCCAAGCTTTGAAATCCAATGGAGTTGGTACAGCTACATGCCAAAACTTCTTTGGACTGATAAGTTATTTGTACCTTCTTTTTTGAATTGGAATATCTGTAACTGTCATCTTATGCCTGTCCCACTATTGTATGTTGAGAGTGTGGGACAGGTAACTTGTCTCTTTAGTTTCACAGGTCCATGCATAATGAGGAATTGTGCCCAGAATTAATTATACCCAGGAGCCACATCAACACCTGGTTTAGATGATGATATTTTGGACTTTTGAGCTGATCATGTTTAGATGAGATTTTTGGACTTTGAACTGATGATATAGAGAGAAAAGACCCTTGGGAACCTTTGAGGGGCATGTGTTTTGCATGTGTCACAGGTGTGGATCATTGGGAGTAAGGGGTTGGAGAGTAGCAGTCAGAATTCTGCCCCAGGGACTCTCAACCTTGTACAATTGTCTTGCTTTTGAGTGTGGCAGGAACCTGTAAATATGAAATATCAGCCCAATGAGTATGTTATGTTATATGTCAAAAGGGGAATAATCCAACTAGACTCACAAAATTTAATTGCATGAGCCTTTTAAAAACAAAGAGTTTTCCCTGGCCCGTGGCAGCAGAGGGATAAATAAAGTTAGAGGGATTCAAACTCAAGGGAGATTCTCTTACTGGACTCAAAGTCTTCTGTTACTGTCATGTTGCAAGAGGGCCTGTGAGAAGGAATGGCCTCCAGGCGTAGAGAGTAATCCCCAGCTGAAGGCAAGGAAACAGGGACCTCAGTCCTACAATCACAAGAAACTGAATTATGCCAACAGCTTGAATGAGCTTTGAAGCAGATTGATTACTCCTTAGTTGAGCCAACAGTGGAGAATATAACCCACTAACACTCGATTTTAGCCTCTGAGACTCTGAGCAGGGAGCCCAGTTCTGCTATGCCAGATGTTGACAGAACTGTGAGCTAATAAATGGCTGTCATTTTAAGCCACTAAGTTTGTAATAATTTATTATAAACCAAGAGAAAACTAATACAATTCCTAAATATTGATTGACTATTTCAATGTATGTCCCATGTAAGTGGAAGTCAATTACTATTCAAATCATCAGTTGCTCATTGTCTTATTAGTTATGATGAATCAACCACTAACAATTCACATATCTCAGCTTTAAAACGCAATCAAATCAAACACTTGTATTTTCCTTGAACCCCCAACAGAGATTCTACTTCATTATATTAATCACGGCAATGCAACTGAAACAAATTAGAGTTGTATAGGCAATAAATTTCATGAGGAACTTAGATGATGACGAACAAGACAGGACAAGAATGGTTGGTGCGGGTAGAAGACGGATTGGCAGGCACTGCAAGTCATGTGGGTAGGGCAGGCAGGCTGTAGGTAAGCCCAAGAGAAGATGCAGCCTAAGAAGACTAGCATCCAGGACTCAGGCTCTAGATAAGAGGTCCAGGAATCAGACTTAGGGCACCAGCAACAAGAAGGGACTTGAAGCCAGGTGTATTAGTCTGTTTTCATGCTGCTGATAAAGATATAGCCGAGACTGGGTAATTTATAAAGAACATAGTTTAATGGACTCACAGTTCCATGTGACTGGGGAGGTCTCACAGTGATGGCAGAAGACAAAAGTCACATCTTACATGGTGGCAGACAAGAGAGAAAGAGAACCAAGTGAAAGGTATTTCCTGTTATAAAACCATCAGATCTCTTGAGATTTATTCACTACCATGAGAACAGTATGGGGGGAAACCACCCCCATGATTCAATTATCTCCCACCGGGTCCCTCCCACAACACATGGGAGTTATAGGAGCTACAGTTCAAGATGAGATTTGGGTAGGGACACCACCAAACCCTATCATCAGGCCACCTCAAATTGATCTCAGTATGTTGAAAGATTAGTCCTGAAAGGAGGAACATATAACCCACCTTGCAGGGAGTTCAACAGGTAGTGCTTTAAATAATTCCTTTTCCAATAGAGTAATGTTTTCTAAAGTGTGGCTCCTGTATTAGCTGTATCAGCATCACCTAGGAAATAGGAAATTCTCTAGCCTAACTGAGACTTAAGGAATCAGAAACCCTTAGGGGTGGGGCTCAGCAAGCTGTATCTTAGTACATCCTCTGGGTGATTTTGATATGCAATAAAGTTTGAGAACCCAGCAAGCATTTTCACCTTTACCTTCTACTGATAAGCATCTTGAAATCCACAGAAACAAGTCATTAGCCTAGATAGAGCTCCCTCTGTTTTCACACTAGAGCCTGTCTATCAGAACACATGGAGGGGAGAAACAGCCTCCAAATGTTGCTCATCTTGCTTATCATCCTGGGTATATCATTAAAGCACTGAGAGTTTTGTGCCTATCTTGGGTCAGTGGTTCCATTTATCATCTAAGTATTACCTTAATTTTTTTTTCAGAAATGTCATTTACTAAAATACTTTTATTGTGTCTCCTTGACTTTTTCCTATGTAGTTTTATTTTTCAGCTAGTAATCCAGAAACTTATTGCAGCTCTTTTTATCCCTACACTTGTGTCTACATGGTTTATTATCAGTTTTCAACTGGCCACATGGCATTCAAATATTTCTAGAACTGAAACACAACTGAAGTTCATTTATGACTTATTATCTGTACATTAAGATGCTATTACCATGATCTTTTAAAATCTTTTTAAAAATATATAAATATGAATAGACACTAAGAGAAACCCAGGACAGTCAAAATATTTTTTTAATTTAATTTACATTTTTTTCCTTCATGAACAGTCATATTGCAAAAAAATGACATTTTAAAAAAGTAAATATAACTGGGATTTCATTGCCAAAAGTTAATTGTAGAATAACTAAAATATAGGTAGAAATTATCTTTTATTTGTACCATGATGAAGAACACAACCAGTCTAAGACTATACCTTTTAAGGAAACATGTTTCTGCTCTTTTGTGGTATTCTCAGTCTAACTTTCTTAAATCATCCAAAGAGGACTATAGAACTTCTCCAGTGAGGACCATTAATAGGAACAACAACACTTTATTTCCTTTATATTAAAGTGCCATCACCTTATTGACTTTAAATCTGAATTTTGAAATATGGCAATACATATAGAAAAGCAGATGTGCATTTTATATTGTTGTACTTTTCAATGAAAGGAAAACAAAAATTACAGTCCTTGACATTCAGAATCTCACCTTACACTAGGCCATATTATTCTCCTATTAGGCATAAACCATCACATAGAACACTGACTGCAGAAAACATTACTCTAAGACCATGATAAAACAAGACAAAATAAGGACACTTCTTAATTTTTTCTATGCACAGAAAAAAAATACAAAGTCAGCATGCAACCCACAAAATATAAAATGTCTCCTCTCTTGGCCAGAATAATTGACTACTACTTATTAACCAATTGCAACTTTATGATCATTCTAACTTCCTCTCCCTATAAATAAGATTTATTGATATATCCAATATACAATTGCCCCTGCTTTCTTACAGTCTCTAATCTAGAACAAACCCTCACCACTTTAGACCATTCCCCAAATTACCCTACCAAAGTCCAACCGTATAATGGGTTCCTTCTCATACCCTTTGACTGAGGTGCTCCATGGTCTCCCATGGTATATGTTCTCCCTCTCTGCAACAGGTAATAAACCCACTTTGTTCAGTTACAGGTGTGCTTTCAGTAGTCAATTGTAAGCTATTTTAATTTTTTAAAATTAACGTTTCTTTCATGTAGATGCCTACAATCCTTTAATATACATTATAAAACTTGAATAACTTGAGTGGATCTGCAAAGCTAATTAATGATTGATCCAGCAGCTCATCTAGTAGTTCAATGCTCTGTGCTAACTCACCTAGCTATTACTTGGCATTATGTTTAATCTCTTGAGAAGTCGAATAGCAACAACTATTTTATTTATATATTACTTATATGCTTAGATTTGGTAAATTTAGAAATGGTGATTGGTATAGTTTGAGTATTTGTCCCTGTGAAATCTCATGTTGAACTGTAATCCCCAACGTTGGAGGTGGGACCTAATGGGAGTTGTTTGAGTCATGGGGGCAAATCCCTCATGGCTTGGTGCTATCCTTGCAATAGTGAGTGAGTACTTGTAAGGTCTGTTTTTTTAAGTGTGTGGCACCTTCCCCCAGCCCCTAGCTACTGCTTTCATCATGTGACGTGTCTACTCCTGCTTCATCTTCTGCCATGAGTAAAAGCTCCCTGGCCAGGCGCAGTGGCTCACGCCTGTAATCACAGCACTTTGGGAGGTCGAGGTGGGCAGATCATGAGGTCAGGAGTTTGAGACCAGCCTGACAAACATGATGAAACCCCATATCTGCTAAAAATACAGAAATTAGTCGGGCATGGTGGTGTGTGCCTATAGTCCCAGCTACTTAGGAAGCTAAGGCAGGAGAATCACTTGAACCCAGGAGGCAGAGGTTGCAGTGAGCTGAGATCACACCACTGCACTCCAGCCTGGCGACAAAGCGAGACTCCATCTCAAAAAAAAAAAAAAACCTCCCTGATGCCTCCTTAGAAGCTAAGCAGATGCTGGCACCACGCTTGTACAGCCTGCAGAACCATGAGCCAGTTAAACCTCTTTTCTGTATAAATTACTCAGTCTCAGGTATTTCTTTATAGCAATGCAAGAATGGCGTAACATAGAAAGTTGGTACCAGGAGTAGGGCATTGCTATAAAGATACCTGAAAATGTGGAAGCAACTTTGGAACTGGGTAACAGGCAGAGGTTGGAAGACTTTGGAGGGCTTAGAAGAAGACAGGAAGATGAAGGAAGTTTGGAACTTCTTAGAGACTGGTTAAACAGTTGTGACCAAAATGCTGATAGTGATATGGACAGTGAAATCCAGGCTTATGAGGTCTCAGATAGAAATGAGGAACTTATTGGGAACTGGAACAAAGGTTACTCTTATGCCTTAGCAAAGAACTTGGCTATATTGTGTCCATGTCCTAGGGATCTGTGGAAGTTTGAACTTGAGAACAATAACCTAGGGTATCTGGCAGAAGAAATTTCTAAGAAGCAAAGTATTCAAGATGCTCATGGCTGCTTCAAACAACGTATGCTCAGATGCAGAAGGAAAGAAATAACTTAAAGTTTAAAGTTATATTTAAAGGAGAAGCAGAGTATAAAAGTCTGGAAAATTTGCAGCCTAGCCATGTGGCAGAGAAAGAAAAAGCTTTTTCAGGGGAGGAATTCAAACGCACTATGGAGCAACCACTTGTTAGAGAGATATGCATGATTAAAAAGGAGCCAAATGCTAATAACTGAGAAAATGGGGAAAAGGCCTTGAAGGCATTTCAGAGATTGCAGAGGCAGCCCCTCCCAGCACGGGCCCTGAGGTCTAGAAGGACTGAATAGTTTCCTGGACCAGGGCCAGGGCCAGGGCCCTGGTATCCTATACAGCCTTGGGACACTGCTTCCCATATCCTTGCCACTCTGGGTCCAGCCTTGGCTCAAAGGACCCCAGATATAGTTCATGCTGCTGCTTCAGAGGGTGCACGATGTAAGCCTTGGCAGCTTCCATGTGGTGTTAAGCCTGTGGGTACACAGAATGCAAGAGTGAAGGCTTGGCAGCCTCTGCCTAGATTTCAGAGGATGTATGAAAAAGCCTGGTGTCTAGGCAGAAGCCGGCTGTAGGGGCAAACCCCTCACAGAGAACCTCTACTAGGACAGTGCAGAGGTGAAAGGTGGGGTTGGAGCCCACACACAAAGTCCTCACTGGGGCACTGCTTAGTGAAGCCATGGGAAGGGAACCACTATCCCCTAGATCCCAGAATGATAGAGCCACTGGCAGCTAACACCCTGCACCCAGAAAAGTAGGCACTGAACGACCTGTGAGACCGGCTGTAGGGTCTGAATCCTGAAAAGCCACAGCGTTGGGGCTGCCCAAGGCCTTGGGAGCCCATTTCTTGCACCAGTGTAACTTGTATGTGGGACATGATATCAAAGGAGATTATTTTGGAGCTTTAAGATTTAATGTCTGCCTTGCTGGGTTTCAGACTTCATGGAACCTGAAGCCCCTTTCTTTTGGCCTGTTTCTCCCTTTTGGAATGGTGATGTTTACTCAATGCCTGTACTCTCATTGTATATTGGAAATAAATAACTTGGTTTTGATTTTGCAGGCTTATAGGTAGAAGGAACTTGCCTTGTCTCAGATGAGATTTTGGACTTTGGACTTTTGAGTTAATGCTGGAATAAGTTAAGTCTTTAGGGGACTACTGGGAAGGCATGATTGTATTTTGCAATGTGAGAAGGACATGTGATTTGGGGGGCCAGGGGTGGAATGATATAGTTTGAATGTATGTCCCTGTCAAATCTTATTTGAATTGTAATGAAGTTGTAATGAGTTGAATTGTAATCCCTAATGTTGAAGGTGGAGCCAAATGGGAGGTATTTGGGTCATGGGGGCAGATCCCTTTTAGCTTGGTGCTATCCTTGCAATTATTAGTGAGTATTCATGAGATCTGGGTAAGTAAGTGGCACCTTCCTGACTGCTCCTGCTCCTGCTTTACCTTCTGCCATGAGTAAAAGCTCCTTGAGGCTTCCCCAGAAGCTGGGCAGATGCTGGAGCCATGCTTGTACAACCTGCAGAACTATTAGCAAATTAAACCTCTTTTCTTTACAAATTACCCAGTCTCAGGTATTTCTTTATCGCAATACAACAATGCCTTACTAGTAATGATCAAAAGCTACAAAATAAACACCATGCTTGGAAGACTTTGACCAACAATATTAAAATAGCCTCTATTATTAAGCAGTTACTATATGCCAGTATTGTACTTAGTGTTTTACACAATTTAGCTCATCTAAAACTCAATACATTTGGTTTACCTAGGAGTAACAGAATGTTCAATTAAAAGTGGCTTAAATACTGAATAAATTCAGTGTTTCACATAATTCCACGATGTTATTGGCTCAGTGATGTCAAAAAGGACTCCTTTACTTACCATTTTTCTGCATCTTATCCTCAGTGTGTTCGTGACATCTTCATTTTAGATTGCAAGTTGGCTAGAGTAGTCTCAGGTTTCACACGACTATATGTAATGAAAGTAGATTTCTATCATCTCTTTTTATTAGAGAGGAAATGTTTCTCCTGCTGATTTCTCCCTTCGGCCCCCAACGGCCAGGACTATGTCATGTTGTATTCAGGCCCTAGCTGCAAGAGCAACTGGGATCATGAGGATCTGGAATTTTCAGCCATAGTAATTGGAGGTGAGCTCCATTGGCAAGGAGTAAGGAGGGCAGGAGGGGTAACTCTTAGGTAGGAAGCCAACAGCATCATGCACAGGGGCTACCGTTATCCTCATTTTACAAAGGAGAAAACTGAATCTTAGGCAGGTTATGTAATTTACCAACAATTACTCAGCTAGAACATGTGGTATTACAATCCAAATGCAGCTCTGTAGAATTCCAATGCCCAAACTCTTTAAGGACTTAGACTCCAAGTCAGATGGACCCAGGTTTACATCTCAACTCTGCCTCTTTTCATTAATGACTTTGATTTTTTATTTGTAAAAAGAAATTATTGTATTATCTATTTCGTTGGAATATGGTGATGATTAAATTCATAATGTATACGTAGATCTAAAGTCCTGGCCCTGATATTACTGCTGTCATCATCATCTATCAGCAGGAGCAACATTATTACCCCCACTCCATTGGATGAAATTTCTAGGTCATCGTTCAGAGTCCAGTTGTTCTTTTCCCATCTTTCATAACACCTCGTATATGGATTTTACTTTGTTACTATGTCCATACTCTAACTTGTATTTTGGTTTTCACTCATATAGCTCCTTGAAGGCAGGGATGATGTCTTATTTATTTTTATATCTCCAGCCTGTTGTACAATGAATGATGCATAGTATGTGCTCAATAAAATATTTTGCATGAAGCTGTAGGTGAGGGTAGGAATAGCACTATAGCGCAACAATTGGGAGCTATAAATTCTATTCTCAATATTAGAGGAATCATCACATTCCAGAAAAACATTTGATTACAAATACATTATACAGGAAGGTCTACGATGACAGGCTTAGCATTTAAACAGCTATGTATTTTCTTTTTTTTTTAGACGGAGTTTCGCTCTTGTCGCCCAGGCTGGAGTGCAATGGCATGATCTTGGCTCACCACAACCTGCACCTCCTGGGTTCAAGCGATTCTCCTGCCTCAGCCTCCCAAGTAGCTGGGATTACAGGCACACACCACCAAGCCCAGCTAATTTTGTATTTTTAGTAGAGACAGGGTTACTCCATGTTGGTCAGGCTGGTCTTGAACTCCCAACCTCATGTGATCCTCCCGCCTCGGCCTCCCAAAGTGCTGGGATTACTGGCGTGAGCCACCACACCTGGCCAACAGCTATATATTAAAAAAAAAAAAAAGGTTTTTTTATTCTCCCCAAACTCCAAAATGAAGGGCTACTATTATATAAACCTCTTTCTTTCATTTTAAACCTTGGTGTACTTTCATTCATTAAAATTTATAGTAAGATGTCAACAAATTCTCAGTTCAAAGTAGTTCATTGTCCAAGTCTCCAGAAAAATCCATGTGTATTAAAAACTGAAATACTTTAAAAATTCAGGAATAACATTTTAAAATTCAGCAATAAAATACTTCTTGGAATAAGAGGAAAATGCTTTCTAGAAACCTTTCAAATAAAACCAAACTTAAAAGAAATGTGCATTTCTTAAATTTGATTTCAAGTTCTCGAGTTTCCTTGTGTCTGAGGGTAGGAAACATAACTCCTCAGCACAGGATTAATAGCAGCTGGCTTATAATACTCACCCTGAGAGCAAATAAATACACTGTGGGAAGCAGATACTGTTCTAGCTGAAATAGATATTTCAGTGGCAGTCAAAACAGGGAAGACATATTGATGTCCTCATCTGCTCATCATCCATATCACAATCATAGAATTAACTTTTCTTTTTGCTAATTTATAGGTGGTTAAAGCTTTCTTTGACAGTAAAATTACAATGGATGATTTCTCTTTTTTGTTACTTTGTTTTGTTTCACAACAAGGGTATAGTCATGCTACTGGCAAATAATAAAACTGTCCAATAATTTCTTTCCAACTATGCACACTTAATTTTACTATTTTGCTTCTTTAAAATAATTCTACAAGCCACTATTTTTAAAGTTATATTTTTACATATCAGTCATTCATTAATGAATCTATAATTTCAATAAGAGTTTCTTTAGGAAGAGTAGCTGTATCATAAATAAAATGAAGAAAACATCCAGCATTTGTAGGCTGCTCTGATTTGGGAAAATATTGTGTTTTTAAACTACCAATATACCTCTTATAAATGTCATTCAAACCCAACCTTGTTATGCAGCTAATTTTTTAGAATTTCATTATTTAGATATAAAATTACTGTTACTTGTTGAAAAGTTGGAAAGTACAACAAAATAGAAGGAAAAAAAAATAATTGTCCACAATCCAACCTTTGTAGATGGCTAATACTAACATTTTAGTTTACTGCCCTCTTGTCTTTTATCAAAGCATATGTAATATATACATTCAACTTTTTAAAATGAATTCAAGCCATACTAAATATATTTTTGGTTTCTTGTACTATTACTTAACATTATAGCTGGAATTTTTATGTCAATAAATATTTATTTAAAAAAGTTGAATCACTGAAATGCATTTCAAGATAAGGATTACTGTAATTTAACCAAATCTTCACCTGTGGGCATTTACATCATTTCTAATTTTTGTTATTATGCTAAAAATAATATAAGCACATGTATACAATGCTTTCTTCATATCTCTAATTTTCTGGCTTTGGAAGGGAATTATTAAAATATATATTTTTAAGGTTCTTAATATTTTTAAATTAAAAATGTTTACTATTAACTTTAGAGACATAGCCATAATACAATGTCAAAATGTTTTGCTCAAGTCATAAAGTAAAAACTGTTGGTGCACTAGTGCAAGGCCTGCTTTAAACACTTGGCACACATAACATATACAAAAGCTTGGCATTTTTGTTAAAAGCACCCAGAGATGGCACATCTGTGTTGCCCTTTGACATAAGATGTCCCTAGATGGAAAGACACATCACCGTAAAGATATCAAATCTCCAAGCTAAGCTGTAAATGGAATGCAGCCCTAATAAAAGGATTTTTATAGCAATATAAGCATATTTATATTAATATATAAAATTTATATTTCACAGTCATATGCAATAGTAAACAAGCAAGCACAGAAGTAGAAAATTTTGAAAATGAAGAACAATAAGGGTAAACAAGCTTTCTCAGATACTAAAGCATATTATAAAGCTTAGGAAAAAACTCAGATAAAAGAAAAACTGATAAATTCTGCTACTTACAAATACAAAATATCTCCACGGGTAAAAAAATTACCATAAGCAAATCTAAACCTGCACTGTGAAAAATATTTGCAAAACACAGACGAGGGCTAATTTATCCAACATATAAAGAGATCCTATTCTTAGGAGCTCCTATTCATATAATAGTTATATAAAGACGAATAATCCAATAGAAACTTGGGCAAAGGGTATATACAGATATTTCACAGAAAAGGGAATACCAACAGCTCTTGAACATATGAAAAGATGTTCAACTTCACATCTTAAAAAACACCAATTAAAACTTTGGTGAGACACTGTTTTTTACCTTTAGATTGGGAAAGTTTGGTGACACACTCTTCTAAGGCTCTGGGAAAACAGGCACTTTCATATAATGCTGCTGGGAATGTAAACTGATGCAACTTTTGTGGAGTATCTGTAGAAATTTCATATCCACATGCTCTCAACCCAGCAAGTTCACTTCCAGGCTTTTATCTTACTGATATATTCACTTATACATGTGCAAAATTTCACACATACATGGTTGCTTGTTACAGGGGCGCTGTAGTATCAAAAGACTGGAAACAATATAAAGGGCCATCCATCAATGGGTACTGGTTAAAATAAGTTATGATACATTGAAACAACTGAGTACTACGCAGTCAGTAAGAACAAAATGAAGAAGCTCTTCATGCATTGGTATCGGATGACCTCTGAGATAGATGGGGATGGGTAGATTTGTATATATGTACATATGTTATTGATTGTATATGCATAAGGCATCTTGGCAGAACTCATAAGAAGCTTGTAATACTAAATGGCTTTGAGAATGGAAACAAGGTTGCTGCATTGTACTCTTTGAATTTCGAGGCATTTGAATATATTAACTATTTTTAAAAATTAAATAGAACTGAATTAAATGTTTTAAGTTGAGTAGGCCCTTACAACCACAAGAAATAGCTTGGGTCCTAATGGGGCAGTCCAAAGAAGAATAAAGGAAATATCTCAGCAAAAGGCTAATAAAATAACCAGGACCTATTGTTCCCCTAAGTCCTCAATTGTTAGGTAGCCTGAATTCTCTAGTCTCCATGCCAACCATGCAGCAGAGCACTAACCAGTGCCAGAATTTCTTTGGTGGTGAAAAGCAGGCCTAGAGCTCTCCTCACCTCCTTCTTCATGTTGCTGGCAACAGAGTAGCTACTATAGCACACACACAGAACTGACCAGTGAATGAATGGCTGGGAGCTTTCCAGTTCTGGGCAAACATAAAACTCAGGGAAACAAAGACAGTATTGGAGTCGCTGGGTCAGTGATTAGAGATCCTTATGTCACCCCCTTCAGAACACCAGCCCTGAGTTTTCTCTCAGCTGTGCACCAGTGACTGGATGCCTGACTGCATCAGCCACTACGACGAGAAGGAGGCAGTATAGATGAAGCCTACCATAAGATGGAGCTCATCCTTACAGAGATCTTTTCTTTAATTTCTTTTAAGTTAAAAGCAATAAAAGTATTCTTAAGTGGTAGATGGATAGTTCTTTGGCTTTAGGCAAATGTATTAGAGGAAAGTAACACATATGGCCTTGAAGGGGAAAAATAGGGCAACTATCAAGATCCGGATCTAATTGCTTAACTAGTCTCTTAGCAGTCAGCCTTGAATAATAGGCAAGGTCAGGATGAAAGCGACTTCTAAGAATGCCTTACTCCCCCTGTCCTAAGTACTGTATCTCTATTAAATAACTTACTTTCCAGAACACCTCTGAGGTAGTCATTCCTATGATTTCTACTTTACAAATTGAAAGTATAGAAAGGTTAACTAAATTTGACCAAAGTTACCCAACAAATAAATGTACAACTAAAATTGAACCCAAATAATGGGGCTGCACAGGCTGTACTCTAATCAAAACATAAGGCATTCAATATCACAGTAGTTTTACATAAAATCTAAGCATTAAACATAATTTTTGCTAGATCTATCCCACCCTGAAACTCACAAATCACAGTGTATGTAAATGTCTGCATTCGTTTCCTTTTGTTAATGTTTCCTATATTGCTGAACATCTTTGTTCTGAAACACAGAAAAGATGCACATGATTATATGCATACAGGAGCTAAGCAACACATTTTTCCTGAAATAAACACTAGTCCCACTTATTATGTACCCCATTTTTCCTCCTCCCTCTAAATCAAAGCAGTGTTTCATTTAACATATGTGTCATCTAGTATGAGCAAATAAACTACATAAAGCAAAACAAAACAAGAGTATTTGGCGACCCTTTAAATTATCGTGGCAGACATAGTGGACTTCTTGTTCAGAGTTAAAAGACACTGACATCCTCCTCTCTTCCTAGACATAGACAGGGCTTACTAAGAGAGCATCATTTCCATTTCCAAAGGTCATGGAGTTTGTGACAAAATAGTGCTTAGTGATGCTTGTTCAAAAGCTGAAGTGAAGAAAGTACAACAAAAGAAGGGAAGCATTTTAGAATGGGCAGAGACCTTAGTTTTTAGAGCTCAGAAAAAAATCACACAGCTAGAAAAATGTTAGAAATCAGCTACTGCAATACTTTGAGTCTTCTGGAAGAAAGTGAAGATTAGAAAAGTTAGCTCCACAGCAGCACAGTGGAATTAGGACGCATAGTTCCTGAGACTGTCTGTCATGAGTTGTGCATACTAGGCAAAGAAGACTAGAATTATGGCAACCTCACCATGTTGTTTCTTTCTCACTTAGAAATTGCTGTGGTTTTCTCTTTGTACTACTGGCCTCTCCTAATTTCTCCACCATGAGAAAACCAGACAGGTACATTGAGAAGCACAATTATGAAGCCTAAGACCCACAAGGCTTTGGAGCCAGACCACTGGATATTTCAATGGCTCCATCCTCTACCAGCCTGTGATCTTGGGTATATTACATTTCCAGCGTCTGTTTCTTGGCCCAGTATTGGACACTGTATGACTAACCTTGTAGGAATCTGGGGAACACTGGAGATAATGTAAGTTAAGTGCCAAATACAGTAGATGATAAAAAATGAAACATATTATTACAAGCATATATTTCTCTACCCATTGACAGTCTTCATCTTTTTTTAGTTCCTCAAAACATTGCAGTGTAGGAAACATCTACAGCACTTAACATGACTACAAGTGTATGCTAATTTAAAAAATAATTATGAACTTTTTCAAACATACAGGAGAGCATGGAAAATAATATACCATCACCAATGTAAGTATCCATTAAAAATACAGAGCTGTCTTGTATGTTTTAAAACTTTATATAAATGTTATCAAATTGTCCATATTATTCTATAATTTACTTCTCCCCCATATTACATTTTAGAAATTTACCCATATTCACATATGTAGGTTTCCTAGTTATTTTTAATGCCCTATAGTATTGATTTCATGAACCTGCCATAATGTATTCCTGCATCCTCCTACTGATGGACATTTAGATTGTTTTCCATTATTTACCTATTACAAAGAATGCTGCATAGGCGTCCTTCTCACTAGTGCTTCTTTGGGTACCTGTGAGAGAGTTTCTTTGGGATACAAATCCAGAGGTAGAATTGCTAGATTCATAAGATATGCCCATCTTCAACATTACTAGTCATTGCTAAATCATGTTTCCAAATCACTGTAGCATTTTATTGTCATCTTTGCTTGAGAGTATTTTTTAGGTTCTTTATTGAGATATATTTTACATACCATAAAATTTACCCATTTCAAGTATACAACTCAACAGTTTTTAGTATATGTGCAGAGTTGTGCAACCAGCACTGCAATCTAATTTTAGAACATTTTAATGTGATAGCGTTATTTATAAATACACATAAAATATATAGAAATCTGTAAAGCTTGTTATGTGTCCTGTCCAATATATACATGGAAAACCTCTGGAAGGAGCTAGTTTGCAGAGTCCCCTAAAAATAATAGAAAAAAACAATTTTCTTGATTTAAACCTGTAGTTTGAGTAGGTAGCTGGAAGCAACATTTCTAATTAGATTTGGAAACTGCTTAAATGCAGGTTCCTGTTACTTGCTAATAAAAGCATTTCTAATTATTCACCTCAGAGTGAAAATGACTCAGAACTCACTCTATCTGAAGAGAAATAGAAGTGTGTTAAACTAACTAAAGAAGTGATTTCCCCAGAACAATTCTTGCTCATGACAGAAAGGAAGGCAACTGTGAAGGAGTATAGATGTTGGAGTAAACAGTTGTGAGAGCAGGTTCATTGGCAAAGGAGAAGAGAGAGCAACTGTCTTTCTTTTTTTCCACAAGTTAATTCATTGAGCTTTTTTTTTTTTTTTTTTTTTTTTTTGAGACAGAGTCTCACTGTATCACATAGGCTGGAGTGCAGTGGCCCGATCTAGGCTCACTGCAACCCCTGCTGCCCGGGTTTAAGCAATTCTCCTGCCTCAGTCTCCTGAGTAGCTGGGATTACAAGCACCTGCCACCACGCCTGACTAATTTTTGTATTTTCAGTAGAGACGGGGTTTCACCGTCTTGGCCAGGCTGGTCTTGAACTACTGACCTCGTGATCCACCCACCTTGGCCTCCCAAAGTGCTGGGATTACAGGGATGAGCCACCACACCCAGCCTCATTGAGCTTTTAATCAAATAATTTTCATGCTCTGAGTTATTAATTAATGGCACTTTCAAGTATTACTTACCTCAATCCAAACTTAATATGTTAATTGACAAGAGTATTGCCACATATGACATATATATATATATGTATGAGAAAGTTGTCCTTATCCAGCTGTTAAGTGTTCAAAATCTAATAAATTTTTCTACTTGGAATCTCATAAGAAACATCAGGTCCATGGACAACAACATCAGTTCTCTGATTCATTCCTTCTAGTCATTGGCTTAAGGACGTCAACTTCCAGATGCTGTGGTTTCATTTCATCAAGTGCCTGACAGCTTTCTGAAATTTCCTCCTTGCCCTTCAGACCATCCACAGGTATGGAGGGTACAGTCACTTTCTGTGACAGCTTAGCAGATGACCTAAGACCAGGCGGTGTAAGACTGAGAAGAGGAGGAAAGTCACAGAGGCAGCGCAGATTGCTCAGGGCAAACACACGGAATCCCACCTTACCAGCAATGCAGCCATGGCAACAGCTTCTCACTAGCCCTGGGGCCAGCCCCACCACACTCATGGATCAATGGACTTTCTCTACAGTTGGGAATAGCCTGACTCCACAGCATGGCATGTGGTTTCTTTACCTGCACTGAGGTTTTTTACCTGCAAAATGTACAGACAAAGGACCTGAGATCCTTTGCCTGCACTGAAATGATTCTCCTGAATTAGATACTAATATTGAGCCACTCTACACCCTTTGAATACTTGGGCCCCAACTCAGATTTCCTTTGCAACAAGACTGTGAAAACCACTTTGATCTCTTTTTTGCAGGGTCCTTTGCTGGGCAGACAGATGACTCAGTGAAATCTAGTCTATTTATTTGTTACTGGAGAGGAAGTGATTAAGCTTTCCAGGCTGGAACAACATCCACCATCAGGAACTGGGATTGGGCCTTAGGAATGAGCTGTTGCAAATGAGAAGGCCCAGGGAAGTTATTTCTGTTACTAGTGGTGTTACCTTCTATGCAGTGAGGTGGTTTTGACAACCAATGCATTAGGATCTGCAAAATTGAAGGATGAGGGACTGAAGTGGAAAACATCCCTGACTTGTGCTGGAAAGGGTTAACCCCAGCAAACAGCTTGTTGAATTCAAGGCAGAACTTAAGTTAGTCAGGAAAGAAAGGAGCAGAGTAGACTAGTGATACTCTTACTCCCTTCTCCACCCAACCCAAGGGGAACAGTATAACTAAACTCATACAGCCTATTCCCAAATGAGGCAAAATTATCTGGGAGTTGCTAAGCCCCAGAAAAGAGCTAAATTAAATGGATTAAATGGATTCTGCCCTCCAAAATCAAATGAACACAAAGTTGATCCACCATTTTTAAGTGTAAGGAGCAACAAAACTCCACTGAAGGCATCTAGGTCTGAGCCATTCTTCCTCCTAACTGGCTTCAAAGCTGGCACTCCTAGACTCCATTTTCCTGCTTTTCTAGTTTATGGCTCAACTTTCTACTTGTTAGAATCATGGCACCATGCTCTTGCATCCTTCATGCCACCAGCTTCCTCAGCACTCATACTCATCATTAACAGCTCACACATCTCTTGCTGATCAAGGGGGCTCCTCTGCTTTTCAGTGCCTGACTGGGGGCTGTACTGCACATGGGAACGAGGCCTGGCATCTTCCTTTGTCTTTGTTTAAAATCTATTCCCTACAAGTTGTGAGGTTTCCAAGGATAGGATTGTGGGTATGTAAAAATGCATGTGTGTCCTGCCCGCCAACCCATGCTGCATATTGAATGTGTGTAGGCAACAAAAAATAGTTCTAGTAGCATAGATATGGTAGCTATATGTGAGGCACCAGCTCATTAAATCCTCAAAATGACCTTTCAGGGAGGTATTTATGATCTTTATTTTTAGATGAGGACATTAAGACTCAAAAAAATTAGGTGTCTTGTTTAAGAACATCACTTATAGAGGACAGAGGTGGAATTCAAATCCAGGTAGTCTGACTCAGAAATGGTGTTGGAAGATGTTTGGATGCAGGGAGGCTAGGAGATGTCCACTCAGGGTAGGGGTAGGGAGAATTTTGAAATAATGGAACCAGCTGGGAGTCAGATGGCTCTTTATTATTACTGGGTATCAACAATGTTCAATAATGCAGTGATGAATTATTTTTTCCATATGGGTGGACCACTCCTATCATCTTATTAGGCTGGACACTGTCATGTCTGCATACGGTGTCGGACACTGGAGCAGCCAGGCTACACTTTGGAAGGGAGCTCAACTGAAACACTGAGAATGGAAGAGCAAAAAGATGGAAAGTACCTGGGTTTGTTTTTTTACCTTTTCTTTTTTTTTTAATTACAAGTTGAGCATCTCTAATATGAAAATCCAAAATCCAAAACACTTCTGGTCCCAAGCATTTTGGATAAGGGATATTCAACTTGTATTGTGGTAAAATCTATATAACATAAAATCTATCATTTTAGCCATATTTAAGTGTACAATTTAGTGGTATTAAGTACATTTCGCAATGTTGTGTGTCATCACCATTACCCATTTCCAGAACGTTTTCAACACCCCAAACAGAAACTCTGTATCCATTAAACAATAGCTCCATATTCCTCCCTGCCCTCAGCCCCTGGTAACCTCTATTCTTTCTGTCTCTGTGAATTTACCTTACATAAGTGGAATCATATAATATTTGTCCTTTTGTATCTGGCTTATTTTACTTAGCATAATGTTTTCAAGGTTCACCCATGTTATAGTATGTATCAGAATTTCATTCCTTTTTAGAACTGAATAATATTTCAGTATATGACTGGGATTTTAATGACATATTTGAGCCACTGTACCTTGGCGGACCTCTTGTTAAGTCAGACAATATTTTTTTCTTATGGTTTAGGCCACGTGGCGTGGGGTTTTCCTAACTGATACATGAGGCTCAACTCGGGTTCTCCCCTGTAAAGCTCCAGGGTGGGCAATAAGGCCCACAGAGTACTCAAAATGAAAGCTCCCCAGCATAGTGCAAAATTTCCCGTATTTCCTGATATGTGTATGTACCTAGATATGTAAGTGTGTGTATGGGTGTGTGCACACGCACATATGTACACAACACACAAACACATGACAAAGCCCACACCTTTACCTGTTTTCATCCTCAGTTTAGCTATTTTGTTACAATTGATAATTTCAACATATATAATAATTCAGCACTTAACATTTTTCTTTATCATAAAAAAATATGGAACCCCAAATTGGGTGAGACATTGTGTCTGGTGCTCTATGAAGTACAAATCGATGCTTCATTTCAAAACACTCTTCCACAATCTTCATTGGAGTTGAAAATAAACAAGTTTAGTCAAGAGTAAAGAATAAAAACATTTATTTTAAAAATACCATTTAGCATCAATTGCCCCAAGTTTGGCAGGCATGAAGAGTGGGCAGTTCATGTTTTATTAGTATATAAAATTGGCTTTACAGGAAGCATTATGGCAAAAAAATGAACACTTATTATGAAAACTGAAAAAGAGAAGTGAGTAGTAAGCTACTATCAGAACGTTAAGGCTAAGAAAATGTCACTATGCAATGAAAACAATCTCCTCCTCTAATAAGTACTCATAGAATAGGAGGCTCGACTTACTTGCATGCTCCTCATAGAACGTTTTGGTTCATGGCTATGAAGAGGTAACTGCAAAAAGATGTGTGCAGATCCCGCTACTGTTAGGGGATATACAAGTGGGGAATAAGAAAAAAGAAATTAAGCAAAATGTCTTTACTCAAGGATCTCTATAAAAATTTATTTTTAAGAAAGCCTGAGTAAGCATGTGTATTTTTTCCCTGTGACTTTAAGTGTAATGACAGCATTAAAAATAAATTATGCTGTCAATATACAAAAAATATCTTTTCATTATAAGCATATATAAAGCCTTCTGCAACTATTATATATCACTTTATCGAATCCAAACTTTTTTGCTTGTTCCCTTTTGTGGCCCCTAGTTTTTCACATCCTCATAGAGGACAAAGGCCTTTAGAGATCCATCAATTCAACCCTTTCATTTCACAGATAAAGGAGGGTAAATAGTTTGCCCACAGTTACATTCATCCTCAGTGGCAGAAATTGGACTAGAACCAAGTCTCATGATCCTGAAGAGGGCTTTTCTCATTACATGACATGACCCATTCTCCACTCCATCCCTGATCTCAAGTGGATGATGCTCCCTCAATCTCAGATGGGCAGAAGGGCTGTGGAGGAAAGAAACAAGCCTGTTTGGGGCCTCTCTGGCTTGTTAGGAGCATGGGGCTCTAGAATAGGAGGTAATAAAATACATCTCCTTCTATCCAAAGTCTTTATAAATAACCTATCACACACACACATGCACACAGTCAGGCTACTTTGAAGACCTAAATGAGAAATACTTCCTGAGAAGAGAATTGTGTGTGAGGGAAACTTTTAAAGCTTCCATAAGAGAGGTTTTTGATTTAAAAAGTGAATATCTGGCCACTCACACAGTTATACGCCTTTTAGAAGCTCTGCAAATAAAGCCATAGTTACAAATGATGACTAATATGAAGAGCTTTAAGCCCCAGGGGACGTCTGAACACCACTCCACGAAGTCCCTAACTACCACACTATCAAATGGGCTGTGAATCGGTGGTGGGAAATGCCTCCAAATATGCAGATTTCAGCAGAAAATACATTTGACTGGGTTCTTTTAAAAAGTTCCACCATTCTCACATCTATTTCTGATTTTGTATGCATCAACACTCAACATGCTAAATGTTCTATTCTGGCAATTCATATTTCTGGGTGATAGTACCCGAATGCTTATTGCAACATCCATGAGAGGTGCCTCAGGAGGAAGTGTGATCAGATCTCCTGGGGCCATTTTTTTTCTGTGTCCTTTGAGATCAAAATTCAGAGAATAAAAGTGTTGTCACATTTTAAAAAATGTCTGTCATACAAGTTTTTGTTCAAGGTTCAATACGAGGAATATGG
Organism: Pan paniscus; assembly: GCF_029289425.2. Classification (NCBI taxonomy): domain Eukaryota; kingdom Metazoa; phylum Chordata; class Mammalia; order Primates; family Hominidae; genus Pan; species Pan paniscus. Next base: position 110,827,875 of record NC_073253.2, read on the forward strand.
ATTGAGAATTCCTTTTTCATATCCATGAACTAGGAAAATTGTGAAAGAAAAGTCCTTGAAACTCTGACAATGTCAAGTTTACTGAAACATCAAAAAGTACCACAATTTTATAGACTGTCCTGCAGAAATTTATCTTTCTTGTGCTCCATAGGTTTCTTTAAGGCGAAGACTCTCTTTTATTTAAACATTTCCTAGAAACTGCTTTCTCAAGTGAAGATTAATCATTTGGTTTACAAAACAAGAGCCAGCCACATGTTATATGTTTCATCTCAGGCAATAAATTGTCTTTGTACCATATTTCTTGTCTCTTTCCATATAGTTTGTTGCGTCTTATACACAGACTCCTGAAAAATTCTTTCTACTTGTGTAGGAAAGCCACGACTTTCTTCCTCTAAGGCATTGATGGTTTGGAGGGCAAAGGGAGTCCTTTCTCGGGGAAGGGGATTGTTCAGGGGCCGCATGGGTATAACAGAGTTGTATTTATGCTGCCTGTTAACGGAGTTCATTAGGGACGTATAGAACTGGAAATTACACCAAGTATCTCTTAAAAAGTTTTCAGTCAGTAATAAGATTGTCCATGCAGACCCATTTACGGCATCATCTAAATTCTGTAAATGCTGTCTGCCACATGGCATCTCAGCAAAGATTATTCCGGGTTTGATACCAAAGTCATCTTGTAGCAGATTCTGGACTCTGAGGGCTTCATCTGTGTCATCTTCTGCATGCAATATCACAAATTTGAGGAACACCTCTTCTTCAGCTTCTTCTTCAAGCATCTCTTCCACACTCTGAGCTCCCTCCTGCTTTCCTGTTGGCCCCTCTGTTGTATTGCTGTGCTCAGCAACATTACACAAGGATAGATCTTCAGACTTCTTGGAATCTGACTCATGATATCCTGGACTTGTATCCACACTGTGCCTTTTACCCCAAGAGAGAGAAAGAGGGCAGGAATTTACTTTAGACTTCCCGATACCCATTATAAATATCCAAGGCAGAAGAAGAAAACTTTATGTATTTCTCAGCATTTCTTTTCAATCTAAAAGAAGTAACAAAACAGAAGAATATTATAAATTTAATCAAAACATTAAAAATGGAAACTTTCATTCAACCTGAAAAGCTCAAAAAGATTATAATAGACAGCTCCAAATACATAAATGACAAACAGATAATTGGGAAGCTAAACTACTAATCTTTTGTGAGCTTCACAAGGGCTATCACAGGCAGCGAAGGGAACATTAAATAAAGGGTCCAGTTTAATATAATAGGAGACATTTGGAAAATGTAAATGGTGTTATATTAGCACTACAAACCTCCAGATTGAAATAAATTACGTTGGTATTTTCGTGATAGGTACCATACCACTTTATCTTTTCATGCAGTTTAAATCTAATTTCTCCATTATCAAATTACCAGGTAGACTAGAAACAGGAAAATATAAAGAAACTGAATATTCAATTAAGCATAAATATATTTCTGTATCAAGCACAAACAAAATAGAACACAAATATCCTAACAATGACTGGCAGCATCTCTACTGACAGCATAAACAGAAGATCTGAAATGTCAAGTGAAATGATGTCCAGGATTCACTGGTTCAGAGCTTTTTTTTGTTTGTCTGGAGTCAGGCATTGTGGTGATGGTGAATCTAATGGAGAATAAATTATAATAAGAGTGTGTGAAAAGTAAGAAATATCTTTTTCCAACGAATCCTGTAACTACTGAAGAAAATATATTTATTCACCTAGGGAAAAATTAACATCTCAGTTTGGAAATGAACTCTAGAAACAAAGACTTGAGACTTTCTCCAGTGAAATCAACAAAGAATGATTATAGTCTAGACTCATTCTTGTTTTTGTTGTTATTTATTTATTCATTTATTTATTTATTTTTTGAGACAAGGTCTGGCTCTGTTGCCCAGGATGGAGTGCAGTGGTGTGATCTCAACTCACTGCAATCTCTGCCTCTCAGGCTCAAGCCATACTCCCACCTCAGCTTCTGGAGTAGCTGGGACTACAGGTACATGCCACCACACCTGGCTAATTTTTGTTTTTTTTTTTGGTTTCTTTTTTTGATAGAGATGGGGTTTCATATGTTGCCCAGGCTGGTCTCGAACTCCTGGGCTCAAGGAATCCTCCCGCCTCAGCCTCTCAAAGCTCTGGGACTACAGGTATGAGCTACCGCGTCTGGCCTAGACTCATTCTTTTATTTAAAAAAATTCTAAATTCAGAGTGGAAGAACTAGATCAACTGTGAAAGAAAAGTATACCATGTGAATCTAATTGAAATAAGTCTTCAGAAAACGTTGGCAATATTCCTAATAAAATCCCTCGGACAGGCAGTTTCAAGGGGAATTCTTTTATTAAAAGACAGAACATTTAGAATATATAAATACAGGTTTCATACTTTCAAATGTGAGCCACAGACTATATTCCAGAGCATTTTTACTTGTTCTTTATGGGCAAAGGCCATACCTCAAGAAGAAATTATAACATTCATAACAACATAAGTAACATGGCTACATATGCCTACATAATTCAGGTTTAGAAGAAACTGTTCAACAAAAGTGGTGAAAACTGTCATGGGAACAAAAACCAAGGAAAAAAACATAGAGAATTTCATTCAATGTATGTGAGTAAAAATGTTTGCAGCTGCCTCTGACTAGTGAGGAAACTGCTGACCACTCCATCATTCACTCTGTCTGTACTTTAGGTTCTCGCTCCATGGTATATTGTGCTAGTTACCAAGAGGTATTCTAAGGCATAATAACTCTAAAATGTGACATATATCCATCCAAAATAATAAAACCAAATTAATTTGGACTCTCTTCATTGATTAGGATTCACTGCTGACTTTTGTTACTACATTGTAAAAAAAAAGGATTTTGCTATGCAAAGTTGCAGAAAGAAGTTTCCCCTGAATGAGAAAACAATAGTTAAACCATCCAGAGGCATCTATTTACTGTCAATTAAAATGATCTACACTTATCACTGAATTCAACACCATTATCTTAGTCACTAGCTGGTACAGACAAGTGCTTTGAAGGAATATAACAGCTATTTATAAAGAATATGAAAAACTTCTAGGGTAAGATAGTGTGTCAAGGCAGATCACAAAATCTTTTAAAATAAAAACAAAGAATTACAACTTCGACTTATTTTTCTTAAATACCAGTTAGCAAAAAAGAGCAAAAGACTTCAGAAATCTATGATGTGTTCCAACTTCCAAGCAGTGTCACCCACCTAATCAGACCGAGAGAAAAAAACTAGTGGCAATGTCTATAAAACTTTACTATCATCTTCTAATCTGGAGGGAGGGAGTAAGGAGACTGCCAAGGGAACAAGCTGTGGAAAGTTGTGCTGTTCCCACCACCACTGTGACTCAGACATGGAGAGATGGTCAGGATTCCTTACTGCACTGTGGTTCCCAGGGCTGGGAGGAAGTGAGAGGACACGACTGTGCTTCACTGTGGGCCAGTTAACTCCATCAGTAAAAAGGGCTCTACTGGAACAAAGGAAAGGCATGGCGTGGTGAAGGAAATCTGGGGAAGGCTGGCCAAAGGAATCCTGGAAAGCCTCCTTTAAAGTTCTCCTCCTCCATCAGAACAACGAACACCAGGCTTAAAAAATTTAGGTTTCACCTCCTTGCTTCAGCTAAATGGAAGGAGAGTGAGGGTGCCACTTGGGAGACGCATGTGAGACCACTGTTCATAAAAATTAAAATGTGTATGTATATACATTTTCATTTACTTTTTTTAAAAAAAGGTGGTGGTGTGTCTCCATCCATCCTGTTACTTATTCCCATGGTCTCCTGCTGGTGACCACTTTTATCAGTTTCTCCTGCATCTTTCCACTGTTTCTCTATGAATATATATTATTATTTTTCTTTCCTTTTTTCAAAAATGTCCCAAAATTCAAAACAAGGATATTTTGAAAGAATATTCTTGTTATTCTTTCCTTTTCAAAAAAAGTATCATTATTCATATGTATACATGACATATAAATCCCAAACAGCAGTGGATAAACATTAGTATACATTGCTTTTTCCCTTTATATCTTCAGAGCTTTCCATAACAGCGCATAGCGAACTTCCTCTTATTTACAGCTACATAATCATGCAGCATGTGGCTATCCCATAATCATTCCCTGTTCTTGGATATGTGAGTTGTTTCCAGTCTACTACTAGGACAAACTATGCTGCAATGGATAATTCTGTACAAAAAGCATTTCATATGTGTGCAAGTTTATCTATAGAACAATTCCCCCAATGGGATTTCCATTTGTAACAGTGATTCATTTGGTCAAATTGCTCTCCGTAGGGCTGAGCCTTTTTTAAAAAAACTTATAACTTGATAGAATGACACCCCAACTCTATCCCTTGCCCCAGAAAAGACATAAGAGAAAAACTACCAATTACTGTTGACCAAAGCCCAACAGAGTGAATCATATCCATCCCCTCAGGCAACAGAAATGTGAAGAAACATAATCAATCCAAATGGTACCCTTAAACTAAAGTTCTGAAGGGAAGATCAATAGGTCTGAGATAAGAAGGAAGGAGAGTCCAGAATTTATCCACTTCATATCTATGCAAAAGAGGACCCCAGTAGAATTTTCCATATTAAACAGAAGAGGAATGAAAAAAACAACATGGCAAATATGCTATGGTGAATATGTAAAATATTACAGGAAATATAAAAGAATATAAAGAAGAATCATAGCGTACAAAAACAGATTTAAAATTCCATTTCATGAAGACTATGCACTCTGGAATCAGACTGCCTGAGTGTAAATCTCCTTCCTGCTATAAAATAACTGTGATTTTGTACAACTTAATCAATATATTTGTGCTTTTATTTCATTATCTGTAAAATAATTATAGTCCCTATCCTTAGGGGTTTTATGAAGATCAAAATGGCTTAGGATGGTGCTGGGCACGTAGTAAGTACTCAATAAACGTTAGCAGCTATTATTGCTATTAAATACATAACAAAGAAGCTAAAACATTTATACAACAAATGTTTATATTTTACGGTGGTGCTACTCAAAGCGTAGTCCATGAACAAGATGCCAGTCTCTGAACTGTTTCTTACCAGTCAATGAGGAGATAAGCAGATTGTGCCAGGATGTAAATCAACTACATCAGTAAGTATGCTGTTTAGCCAGCTGACATTTTTTTCCTAGCAAGACACTCTCAAAGCAGGAAGCAGCATGGTTTACATTCTGGTGCATACTTCTTAGATTATCATGGACAAGCAGTTTGAATAACCTTGCTCTGGGAGGTACTAAAAAGAATATGAAATCAATGAAACAAAAATGGCAAAGATGAGATAAATTAACAGAATTAGATAAAAAGGGAGGCTATAGACAAATCAAGGATCCAAACACTATAAGGAAAAAATAGAAACCGCAAAGGGGTGCCGTGGGGCTGGAGGGAGCCAACGGTAGCCTAGAAGGAGATAAGCGAGAGGAGAAGCCAGGGGAGGATTTTGAGCAGAGGAGTGACATGATCTGACTAGTTTTCACAGGATCACTTTGGTTGCTGCACTGAGAATAGAAGGCAGGAAGGGAAGGGTGGAAGCAGGAACACTAGTTAGGAGTCTGTTGCAGAAACCCAATAGTAAAATGATGATGACTTGAACCAGGACGGTAGTAGTAAAAGTGGTGAGAAGTGGCTAAATTTGGGGCATATTTTGAAAGTAGAACTGAGAAGATTTGCTGATGATGTTGACTAGGCATTGAATATAGAGTCTGGAGTGTAGGAGAAAGGTCCAGCAGGGAGATGTATATCTGGCCTTTATCTTTGTATAGATTGTATTTGAAAAAGACAATATGAGATCATTAAAGACTATACAGGATTTTAAGGAGGTGAGTATAGATAGAAAAAGAAAGGCTGAGCCCTATGGCACTCCAACATTATGAAGGTGGAGTTATTGTTGTCATTATTATTAAGATTAACTATTCCTACAGTGATTTTTTATTTGTGTTATGTTACAAATGATTTTTGGATAGTTGATGATCTGTCTTTAGGCTAGATTTATGGCAATTTGTTAGTCACTTCTACCCATTACTGCTATGACAACATGCAATTCATAAATCATTAATGAAACCATTAATAAAGGTAGAGTGTTGGAAAAAAAAACAGAAAAGAAAGAACTAGCAAAGGAGGCAGAAAAGGACTAGTCAGTAAGGTTGATGGGTTGATGGAAAACCAGAAGAGAGTGGTACCCCAGCTGCTAAGGAAAGAAAACAGTTCAAGAGAAAGACAGTGCTTAACCGACTTCAAATGCTTATATGACTGGTCAAGTAGGGTGACCGATGAATGTAACAATATTAAAATTTTAAAATATTTAAAGTAATTTCACCTAGTACTGAATCCTTCAGCCTTGGAGAGCCTTTTTCGTTCATATCTGAACAGCACCATCTTGTGGCAAATATATGTAAAATCAAGATTCCTGTGTTCAATCAATAAGTTTTGTTGTTAATAAATGTTTGTTATTAATAAATATTTTGGTGGAAACTCACTCTGCAGCAAAACATGCTAGGTTTTAGAGATGTGAAGCCAGGATAATTAAACAAGACAATTAGGACTCACTGCACAGGTGCTATATTCAGAATATCAGGTGCCATGAAAGCACTCAGGAGGGCCATCTGCAGCAGGGGACGCTTCACCCTTGCAAGACAAAGACAGGTGGACATTTTCTAGGCAGTGGAAGCAGCACTTGAAAAAACATTGAGGTACCAGAGGGCAAAGACTGTATGTTAGAATCATTTTGCACCGTACATTTATGGCTCAAGTCCATGAAGGAGGAGGCAGAAGAGGAAGGGAAAGAAGCAAGAGCAGGGGAAAGGTAAAGTAGATTAAAAGAGGTTCCTTATAAGGAACCTAAGGTATTTTGCTCAGGACTTTGGCTTTCATCATGCTGGCAGACAGATAGCCCCTGGTAGGTGTTAAATGCGAGTGACCTGATCTGACTTGACACAGGTTAAAATAGTCCTAAAATTGTTGATGATGAATATTACAGATGATATGGTGACCTATGGGACTTTGAGTTGTACCTTTTAGAGAGAAGGTGAGTGCACTTTTGTTTATATGAAGGAGAGTTGAATTCTACTGGAAGATGGCATACCATTATAACTATTACTGTTGTCTGGAAGTTTAGGTTTGTAAAGAAACTAGGCTACAGGACTGGAAGATGCTAGACTGGGAGAACAATTAGTTAAGAGGTTGCTACAATAGTGTCGGTGAGAAAGCAGAGCCCCAAACAGATGAAGTGATAGTGGAGACAAAGATATGTAGGAGGTAATGGGGATGGCAGAGAGGGAAGAGTCAGGGATGCCTCCCAAGCTTATGCCTTATGTAACTTGGTGGGTGGTGGTGTCATTCACTGAGAAAAGCAATATAATCAGGATGAAGTGGGTTGGGGGTGACCAAGAAATCCAGTCTGGGACCTATGGAGCTTGGGTGCCCATGGCTTCCAAGAGTGATCCAGTAGGCACTTGCACATGTAGGTCTGGGGCATAAAAGAGCATCTTAGATTGGGGATACAAGTTAGTTCCTTGCTTAAATCATGTGAGTAACTGAGAATAGGTATTGAAAAGAGAGGAGAGAGAGAGCTAAAGACAGAACCAATGACTGAAGAGCATATGCAGGGTGAGGGGCCCATAACGGAACAGGATTGGCCCAGGAACAGCATGAAAATCAGACACAGAATGGCATCTGAAAGCCAAGGGAGGAGAGGGCTTCAGCAGTGGTCAGCACCCACGGCTGCCAAGAAGTCAGCATCCACTGCATTTAGCACCGTGACATTCAGAGGAAAAGGTTGGCTGAGAGGGAAAGGAGAGGCCAATACTCATAACTAAATGCAGGGTCAGGAGAGGCTTTCATTAAGAGAAGATACTTGGAATGCTTACGAACTGAAGGGAATTTGCTAGTAAAGAGGGTGAAATATATGTGTGGAAGCGTCTTAAAATTAAGGTCTTATCCTCTTGGGCACTGGGTAAGCTCTGTCTCTCCACCACCACTCCTTTTCTGAAGAGGAATAGGCCACTTAACTCTTGAGTGTGCTGGGTCACAGGATAATGTCTGTGATGAATATTACAGATGATACAGTGACCTATGGGACTTCAGGTTGTACCTTTTAGAGAGAAGGTGAGTTCACTTTTGTTTATATGAAGGAGAGCTGCATTATATTGGGAGATAGCATGCCATTACAGCTATTGCTGTTATCTAGAAGTTTAGGTTTGAAAAGAAGAGTGTCCATGATGTTAATTAGCCAAAGTGGTGTTCTGTAGATCTGCTGCAGTATCTGCTAAAGAATTGTTCATCGAAAACTTATTCCTGTCTCTTTTTACTGTATCTTCCTGTACTTTCTGTGCCACAAGTACTAAAAACTTTCATCTCCCAGACTCCCTCAATGCTAGGTTTCCTAAATGTAATTTAAGTTCAGCATCAGATGTACTTACACGTCTGAGTTAAATATGCAAGGAGGCAGAACATGAAGCACCTGTTTTGCTGGCTAAGATTCTGGTAGAGTTGGCATAATTAAGGAGTTGGCTGCTTCCTGATTTGGCAGGAGGCTTCTGAGTATGCCAAAAGCCCCAGGCCAGTAGACAAGTCTGTTATATGGCTTTGAGAGGTGTTTCTAGAAACCCAACCTAGAGTGCAGTTCTTCAACTTTCTCAATCATACTGTACATCTTGTAATATCTCATAAGACACACCTTTCTACTTAAACTAACTAGAGTAGATTCTGTTGTCCACAACTAAACTGTGATTGATACAACATCCAAAACACACTCTACCACCTGCTTCTGTAAATACATTTTTATTGGAAGGCAGACATGTCCCTTCATTGATGTATTTGTCTGTGGCTTATTTCATACTACAAAGGCAGACTTGAGTATTGCAACAGAAACCATATAGCCCATAAAGCCTACAATATTTACTCCTTGGCCCTTCACAGAAAAAGTTTGCTGATCCCTCAACTACAGCATGGGAGTGTGCCAAGCTCTGCCGAGCTGTCAGGACACAGTAGAACAGATCCATGCCAGCCAGATGAGAAACACGTAGACTATTCTTAGACTTCTTAGACACTGGAAATATTAAAAAATCCCAACTAGGGTAATAAGTATTTTCAGGAACAGAATGAGTAGAATTTGAATCCATCTTGATCTTAGATTGAAATAACATTCTTGAGAATTGGCTGTCATTTGTTTTCTTTCTTTGGGGGATTGCAGAGAGTCAATAAGGATGGCAAAGGCCCAGCCTAAATAAAAGGATTATCAAATATCAAATATTACCTATTGGCATTTATTTACAGTTAGAGTAAGCCAGTACCTATACTTTTCATTCTTAGCTATTAGAGCTTGCATTAGAAAGGTTAGAGTTATGGGATCTATCAAAGCCTAGCACTCTGTATCTTTCCTTCATGGCACTAATCACAATTAATTATTTATGTGCATGGTTATCTGCTTAGTTTCTCATCATTCTCTCTAGACTGCAAACTTGATCAGAACAATGATCAACTTGTCTTATTCATCACTATATCCCCAGAGCCTAGCATATAGTTAGCATTCAAGAAATGCTTTGTGAATGAATAAATTAATTAGCTCCAAAGATATGACAGAATTCTGTAGCTTTAGAGAGATAGCCAGATAGCTTTTGATCATCCCTATTATATAAATCATTGACTCAACCAGAATAGAAAGTAACCAATCCAAACATATTTTGTTAGATTTTAAAAATGATCACTTATACTACATTTTTAAAAAAATTATGTGAATATAGGGTCTGGTGCAGTTGTCCATGTCTGTAATCCCAATACTTTGAGAAGCCGAGGTGGGAGGATCACTTATGGCCAGGAGTTTGAGACCAGCCTGGGCAACAAAACAAGACCCCATGACTACAAAAAACATTTAATAAATAAATTTAAAAAGAATGAGGATCACTTGAGCGCAGGAGTTTGGGGCTTCAGTGAGCCATGATTGCACCACTGCACTCTAGTTTAGGCAACAGAGCAAGGCACTGTCTCAAAAAAGAAAAAGTTACGTGAATATAAATATGACATATGCATTATACATAATATGGAAAACAGAAAAGATTACAAAGTAGACAAAAGGACCATTATCTAACTATGAAGAAATGAAATATGAAACCTTTCCACAGTGCTTCCCATACCTGGATTCAGAAATTTCTGTACAAGTTGGTTGTCTTATTGATAGAAAGCAATATTAATGTACATTTTCTAAATTGAAGGGAAATCCTTTCAGGGGATACATTGTATTAAAAACTCGAGTTCAGTTTCTTTACTACCCATCCATATCCTATCTATTAGCTACAGATGTATACAGATGTCTGAGCTGCTGACAATCAATTTTCTTTAAGATTTTTCAGGTTCTTCTGTTTGTACTTTTGCTCTCCTGCTTTTACTTGCATGTCGTACTTATTTAATATCTTTCCCTTTAGAACTATCATCTTATCTTTCTTTCTCTTCCAAAGATATAGGCTACAAAGGAAAGAGGAAATAACTCCTATGAAAAGTTATTTAACTCTCTATTATGGCTTTAAAGTCACTAAAGGCATTTCCCAAGATCCATTTAACTATATCATCATGTGTCAGTCTCTCTCTCTCATCTCCTCCTTCTCAGTCTCCTTTACTAAATGCTCTTTCTTGGCCTGTTTCTCAAATATCAAAATGTGGCTATTTGCAGCTTCCACTTCTAGTACTGGTGGACTAGGTAATTTGGATCAATGCTACTGCTGAGGATAACTAGAAAAGCTAGACAAAATAGAAAAAAAAAAAAGGCTTGAAGCATCAGAGAACTAATGACATAGTGAAGAATTATAGAACCCAAATCCAGAAGACAGAAACCCAGAGACAACTCTCCCCCTAGAGTATTTTTCAATTTCAGAAGAGGAAAGCTAGTGCTGTGCTTTTTGCCCCTCATGGTTAATGAGACAAAAGTGTGATTCCAGTTGTGTGCTTTGGGTTGGGACCCTGAAGGCTACAACTAGGTGTAAGAGTGATCTAAAAACAGACTGATCCTCCCAGGAATGGAAGCATTCTTTTTAATAACCGCCATCTCTGAAATCAGATTAAAGTGATCACAGATTGTTACTGCTGCCAGGAACCCAGCACAAGCAAAAATTAAATCCTCTCTGGAAGAAGACAAGAAAGCCAGCAAACGCAGCTGACAATAGAAATAAATCTATGTGGATTTCAAACTTTTATTAATAACTATAATTGCACAAGAGGAGGAAAGATTGAGAATTTTGTCAGATAACTGCAAACTTTAAAAAAAGGCATGGCAGGTAAGAAAAAAATCTAAAATTGAAAAATATAATAGTTGAAATTAAGAATTGAATGGATGGATTTATCATTAGATTAGATCAGCAGCAGAAGGAACTCATGAACTAGAAAACAAGCTAGAAAAAAAACCCTTCAGAATAAGGGAGAGAAACAAAAAAAGAATGTAAAATACAAGAAAGCAGGTAAAAGCTATACAGGACAACTATACAATTAGAAGGTATAACAAATGTGTAAATTGGAGTCCCAAATGAAAAGAGAGAGAATTAAAGCAAAGCAGTAATTTAAGAGATAATGTAAAGACTTTGCAATATTGAAGAAAAACATCAGATCACACATTTTTAAAAGTCCTATGAACTTCAAGGAAAATAAATGAAAAGAAAGCCACATCTAGCTTCAACACAGTAAAACTGCTAAGAGCCAATAGCAAAGAAAAAAGTCTTAAAAACGGCAAGAGAAAATAGATTACCTTAAAAGATGCAACAATAAGAATGTTTCTCAAGAGAAATAATGATAGCTTTAACGTGATGAAACAAAATAGCTGCTAATCTAGAGTCATATGCACAGTGAAAGAAAGCACAAATAACCAATGTCAGAAATGAAAATGGGATCTCAGTGATGATCTTGCAGACCGTAAAATGTAATAAAAAGATTATGACCAATCATATATAAACAAAAGTGAAAGCTCAGACGAAATAAACACATTCCAAGAAATAGACAACTTCTCAAAACAGACACAGAAGAAATAACCTGAATTCAATTAATTTTTTTCTTCAACTTTTAACTTCAGAGGTACATTTAAGGATGTGCAGGATTACTACATAGGTAAATGTGTGCCATGATGGTTTGCTGCACAGATCATCCCATCACCTAGGTATTAAAGCCAGCACCCACTAGCTATTCTTCCTAATCCTCTCTCTCAGTTATTATTAAAGATATAAATTCATAATTGGAAATCTCCCCAAAAAGAAAAATCCAAGTTCAAATGGTAGCCAAATATGTAAAGAAAAAAATAATAAAACTAGAAGACTAAAAAAGAGGAAATATTCCCCAACTCATGTTTATGAGGCCAGCATAACCATGACACCAAGAACTGATGTGAATATTACAAAAAGGAAAATTATAGATCAGTCTAACTCATGATTATTACTTCAAAAATCACAAACAAAATGTTAGAAAAATGGATCCTTTTTATAAAAAGGATAATACATCACAACCAAGTTGGGTTTATTTTAGGAATGCAAGGTTGATCTGACAGGTAAAAATTGATTGATGTGGCTGGGTGTGGTGGCTCACGCCTGTAATCCCAGCACTTTGGGAGGCCAAGGTGGGTGGATCATTTTGAGGCCAGGAGTTCAAGACCAGCCTGGCCAACATGGCAAAACCCCACCTCTACTAAAAATACAAAAATTAGCCAGGTGTGGTGCCGCATGCCTGTAATCCCAGCTACTCAGGTGGGTGAAGCAAGAGAATTGCTTGAACCCAGGAGGCAGAGGTTGCAGTGAGCCGAGATCCTGTCACTGCACTCTAGCCTGGGTGAGAGAATGAGATTCTATCTCAAAAATTAAAAAAAAAAAAATCAATGTAAGTAATCACATTGACAATTAAAAATAAAAATCTTTTGATAAAATTCAACATCCATTCATTATAAAAACTCTCAGCAAACTGGAAATAAAAGGGTCTTCTATCATCCAAAAATTTTAAAAATTACCAAAACTACTAAAAGATAAGCAAGTTTAGCAAGAAAATGGATATAATAAGATCAACATAAACAATTCAATTGTATTTTTGAATACCAATAACAAAGATAAAAGATAAAATTACAAAAAAAGTCATTTTTCAATAGATCAAAAAATATCAAATAGTTGGGCATACATCTAACCAAAAAAGGGGCAAGATTTCCACACAGAAATATTAGTGAGATAAAATATAAAAGGAAAATACTAAATAAATGCACATATATATCATGTTTATTACTTGAAATGTTCAATATAGTAAAGATGTCAATTCTCTCTAAATTGATATATAGATTCAATGCAATACCAATCAAAATCTCAACAAGACTTTTTTTGGTTGGGTTTTACCAGTTCAATTCCAGAATTTCTGTGGAAATATAAAGAGTAAGAATAGTCAATACACTTGGAAGAATAAGATGGGAGGACTTGTTCTATTGGGCATCAACACTTACTATAAAGTTACAACAATGAAGACAAGGTAATACAGCAAAATGTTAGACAAATTGCTAATGGGATGGGATAAGGAGCTCTGAAACAGATCCAAACATATATGGACACTTGATGTACAACAAAAGAGGTACTGCAGAGTAGTGAGGAAAAGACAATCTTTAGGAAAGATGATTGTAGACCAGAAAATGGTTACATGGGTGATTGTTTTTTTATTTATTCAACTATATACTTTGCTCTATGGACTTTTGTGTTCTATGTTATTACTATATAAAAACAATTTTCAAAAATGTGAGTATAATGCTTGGTCCTTTACTCTTCTGCCAGGATGTCCAGCCTTTCCAGCTCTGTAACTTCATCCACGCCTGAAATGTGTTTCCTCTGACTAAAATGACCTTTGTAACATTATCTACTTACTTATTTTTCTAAAAATGATCAAATTAAAATATATTACAATACTTACAGTATGATCCCAATTCTGTGTTAAAATTATACTGAATATGTGCATCTTTGCATATGCTTGCTTTAAACTGTGTGTATGTATACATACATATTCACATACACCCAAACACACATATGGTTGTGTGCTTTCCTATGCAATACAATTCATGAGAGCACTGTTTGTCTTAGATGTCTTTTTATACTTTTAAATAAATAAATGTATGTAAGTATGTGTGTTTAAATGCCAAATAGCAGAGTTATACATTTTTTGCTAGTAGATCAGTCAGCTTAGGAGACTAAGTTCTGTCATCGGCTCTCAGCCAAGAAATACAAAATTATTGAACTTACTAAGTTTTCCTCAGTCTGAATGGCAGCTTGACAAAGTGTTTATACTGTATGCCAAAATGTTGTTTTCTAGCAAACAGTTTTCATGCATAACAACGACATAAAAGTGACAGTGGCTAGACCTGTTAAAAAAAAAATATATGATAGATGTTTTGGCTAAAAGTACTTTCAGGAAATGACCACAGAAAAAGAGGATACAAATAGCAGGCAATTAGCAATTGGTGAAAATCCTTTGGCATTAAGAAGGCACCATAAATACCCTTGCAGCCTGGGAGGAGGACTGACTCACAATTGGATGAACTGAAATAAATGCTGGCTAAAGGCATATCATGATTTCAGGAGATTTTTTTTAGGAGAAAAGCTCATCCCCATCTGAGATGATGGATACAGACTGAATTCAGTCTGTGAGTTGTTTCCAAACAGCACTCCCTTCTCTAGGTTTGTAGCACCCCTGACTCTGCACACTATTCTGACATGATTCCAATGGAGGCTGGGCCACAAGAACTAATATGAGTGATAGATATCAAACTGGGCTTGGTACAGTCATTCCCTCTGTTGACCAAAGTTTGCTTACTGGGTCAAGCAAATAGTACCTGGGCCATAATAGGTACTCAATAAGCACAGGGTAAATGGACAGATGGACAGACAGATGGATCAATCAATCAATCAATCAATCAGTCAATCAATCTTTCCTCCTCAATCTTCTCTGCCTTGGTCAATGATACTAATATCCTCTCTACTGATTAGGACGGAAACCTAGAAATTATTCTCATATTCTTTCACCCATTCAAACAAACCCTCCCCAGAACTCCACCCACTAAACTTTAAGTCCTGCTAATAGATATGTTTAGTCTGTCTCCTAAACATATCTGTCTCTTTTCCCATTCTCTCCATTCCCTGCCTATGCTTTAGTTCAAGACCTATATTATTCCTCCTTAGAGGATTACAAATTCCCATAATATCCAACTGGTTTCATTGCCTCCAGTCTCTTTCCCTTTACATCATTTCTAGATAGATCTTTCTGCAATGGAAAACTGATCCTGTTTTTCTCTTGCTTAAAGATCCCTTTGATAATACCCTAATGCCTTCAAGAAAAACTCTATCTTATTAGAATAACATTCTAGGCCCTCTATGATCCAATCTCTCCTTTTATCCATAACATTTGCTCCTACCATGTTACTCTTGAGAGTTCTAATATCCACCTATTTACGGTTTTCCCAAATGTCATGTTGTTGCCTCTATGCTCCATCTTAGAATGTACCCTTGCCCAACCATCTACATGAATAGCTCCTCTTTATGATTCAAGACACTACTCAAGGATTGCATTTCCTTTTATCTCCAAGTTGAATTAAGTACTCATCCTCTGTATATCCATAATATCTGGTTCACATCTCTTATAATATGTATTGCCCAGCACTCTTAATTTGTCTTACTTGCTGACCTGGAAGGTAGCTTGCACCTCATTTTCCCAGACTTCTCCATCATGGTAAATGGCATTATCATTTGTCCTGTTATTACCCAAAACCTGGGGTATCCTTGACACCTTCCTCTTACTCTCCTATTCCTGCACTTCCAAGTGATCACCAAGTCCTGTGTATCTAACTCTAACAGATAATCTCAAATTGTTTCAAGTTTCCTCTCTACCACATTTTCATTCTAGATCAATGTCTCTACCCTGGTCTTCTGCACTGCCTCCTAATTGGTCCCCTACTCTCAATCAGTCTAATCCATTCTCCACTCAACAGCCAGGATGATCTTTCAAAACATCTGATTTGAGTTACTCCCATTTATAACCCTGCATTGGCTTCCTACTGTGCTTGATATAAAAATTTCTTGATATGACAAATAATACCCTGCATAGCCTGGCTCCTTCAGCTCCAACCTCATCTCATGCTTTTCTCCACTTTGTTCCTCCAGCTCCCTGCACATGGGTCTTTATGGGTCTGTAAGAGTTGTCAGAATCAAAATGGAGTTACTAGTGTTAAAAAACCGGACAATCAGAGCCAGGAAAGGCCATGAAGGAAAGGTTCTTATACATAAATGCCTAGTAACCAGAACTATCATAAAAGTCTCCCCAAAAACCAGAACCTTGGCTGGGCGCAGTGGCTCACGCCTGTAATCCCAGCACTTTGGGAGGCCAAGGTGGGTGGATCATGAGGTCAGGAGATCAAGACCATCCTGACTAACATGATGAAACCCCGTCTCTACTAAAAATGCAAAAAATTAGCCTGGCATGGTGGCGGGTGCCTGTAGTCCCAGCTACTCAGGAGGCTGAGGCAGGAGAATGGCGTGAACCTAGGAGGTGGAGCTTGCAGTGAGCCGAGATCACGCCACTGCACACTCCGGCCTGGGAGACAGTGAGACTCCGTCTCAAAAACAAACAAACAAACAAAAACAGAACCTTGCACAAATGCCATCACAGTCCTATATAAAAAGTACTTCTGCAAGAACAACTGCCCAGCAACTTCCTGTCCAATTTCAGACTGGTGCCACCCTTGTTATTTATCCACAAGCCAAAAATAATTATCTCAAAACAATTATGTAAACCTCCTCATTTTTACTTTGAAAATCTTTGTCTGCCTTTACTTCCCTGAGTACACACAATTTACTATGGCACACATATTCCCACTGCAATGCCCATTTCTGAATAAATATTACTTTCTTTTAGAGAGCCTCTATCTCCCTCTGTTATCTAGGTTGACAGACCTTTTTGTCAGTTTCTCAAACTGGCTTAGCTTTCTCTTGTCATGCAATCTATGGAGATATTTTCTGGCATATTTGAAGTATGAGTTATATGACTATATTTTATCATAAGAGATCTTGTACATAGTATCATAAGCTAGTCAAAATTCCATTGGAGGTAAAAATAAAAATATCCAAAAACTGGGGAATGATAATATTAACTATGTCACATTATTCATATGATCGAATCCTATTAAACCATTAAAAATGTTTATGAATGTTATGAACAATTTTAATGACATGAGAAAACGCTTCTCATGACACGAAAATGAAATGTAATTAAAGAAAAGGAACTGACTGTAAAATAGTTTACAGAATATGATCTCAGCTTTGTTAAACAAAATGCAGAGAAAATAGATTAGAAAGAAGTACTGTCGTCTCTTGGTATACTTAAGGGCAGGGAAGAATGATTCCAGGGGTTCCAGGACCCTTGCATATACCAAAATCCAAGAATACTCAAGTCCCACAGTCAGTCTGCAGAGCCTGCGTATACAAAAAGTCAGCCCTCCGTATATGTGGGTTTTGCATCCTGGAATACTGCATTTTTGATCCAGGTTTTGTTGGAGAAAATCCACATATGAGGGGACCCACATAATACAAACCCATGTTGTTCATGGGCCAAGGGAATACCAAAAAGGTAACATTGATCCTCTGTGAATGGTATATGCATAAGAATATATAAATGTGTATATATATGTATTCCTTCATATATATGTGAAGAACTCACATGTGTTCTTCACATGTACACATATATACACATATATACACATACATGTTCACCTTTTGAACAATGATAACACAGTCTGAAAAAATAGTTTTTTAGTAAATAAAAATTCATTTTCTAGGCTTTATATTTTTATAAATATCAATTAGGTCAATAATTGTCAACAATTATGTCAATTATGTTGATTTGATTTCCATCTAAATAGTATCTTCCTTATATATATCTTTTCCAACGCCTTTGGTAAGTGTCTTCCTTACATGCTCTATCTCTACATTCCAAATGAGTTTAGCCTATCTCCAGGTTTAGCTCTATTTCATCTGTTTTTTATTTCTATGCAAATATTTCAAGAGCATGGGTTTGCTAACTCTAAACCAAATAGGGCTTCTCCAACACTCTTCTTAAGTACCAAAGGACAGAACATTCATCTTCATCGTACCTAAAACAGGTCCTTGAGCAAGTAAATGTTCTAAAAAATGCTTCTATCTGATCTTCACCTGGGCACTGCTTTTTTATCTTGTGGACCCTATCTCTTCACTCAGTTGCTAGGAAGCTCCAGGTTAATGAGTGCTCTGGCCAACAGACAGAAGCTTATGGCAAGTGTTTTGATACTATTAATAACTTCACTCCTAGCTTCTGCTTAACCCTCCTACTCTTCTCTCTGTTTGATATTCCAAATCTACTTATTATTTAATTTAATTTAATCTTATATTGGAAATATTTATTAAAGTATCTTAAATCCTAATTCTGAAATGAGAAGGAATTTTCTTCTTTTCTTTTAAAAGAAGGGGTGATAGTACATATGCTACTGATAACAGAACCGCTTCCTTGAGATTAAAATGAGAAATAAGGTTTATAAATTAAACAATCTTTTAGTTGCTACACCTCTACATAAAGATGAAAATATTGTTTTTCATTTCTACGTAGTCCTCAAAAGAGAACTGGAGCCAGATGCAGTGGTATGTGCCTCTAGTCCCAGCTATTTGGGAGGTTGAGGTGGGAAAATTGCTTGAGCCCGTGAGTTTAAGGCCAGCCTGGGCAACACAGCAAGACCTTGTCTCAAAAAAAAAAAAAAAAAAAGTTCAATTTATGTAATATCTTATAAAATCTTGACAACTCTGATATTGGCTTAGTCACTGCAGAACTTAGAAACTTGTATATTATTCTCTGAACAAGTGTCTTCATTTTTCTTCTTCCCATAAACTACCTGCTGCTGGTACCATTCAAAGAGTCTCCAAATGTTAGATTATTGCTTCCTATTTCCTATTGCCCCTATTGGTGGGGGGAGGGGGGCAAAGTAACTGCCCCCCACCAAATATTATTACACATTCTTTTTAGTGAACTGGATATTTTTCTTCCATTTTCTGTATCTAAAAATGAAAACTGATGGTAAAGGGCAAATCTCCAAATCAGGAAGAGATTTTATAAAAACATAGAATTTAAAGGCAAACTGTCCATCTTATCAAAATTAGGCTCAAAAGAAAAATGGTTGTGCATTTTTAATATTAGGAAACTCAAGCAACCAACAATGTTTTAAAGGTACCATAAGCTTCATGGAATTCTAGAGAGTAGCATTCAGTATTTAATACCAACCTACCGCACAGGCCCAGCAGCAAAAGAGATCTTGCTGCAATAGCACAGTAACCCCTGAGGCAGCATGCTAACAGAGAAGTGAGGGAGTACAGTGTGCAATGGTCTAGCAGACACCAGCTGCAGGCAAAGGCAACAGCAGCACAATCAGTGTTACTACAGTGGAGTGGATGAGAGGGAAGTCAGGAGATGAGTTCAGAGAAGTAGTCAGGGACTAGATCACACAGGGCTTTAAAGCCATTGTAAGTCTGTTTTTTCTTTTCTTTTTTTTTCTTTCTTTTTTTTGTGATTCTGATAAGAAGCCACCAGAAGGTTCTGAAGGGAAATGAAAGTTCTGAGTATGTATGACAAAAATCACTGCTATTTGGAAAAGACTGTAGAGGAGCAAGGGCAGAGGCAGAGACTTCTCAATCATGTAGGTAGGATAGGACTGTGGCTTAGCTTACAGAGGGAGAGGTGGGCAGATCTGGGTAGAGTCAACAGAATTTGTTGGATGCTTGGATGCGGAGTCTGACCTAAAAAGAGAAGTCAAGAGTAAATTCCTAGAATTCCGGCCTACTTGAATGGCAGTAACTGAGGCTGTTTATTGAGATAAGGGAGGGAGCTGAGGGGAAACAGAGGGAGAACTTGGTGAATCTGGCATCAGTAGTTCTGTCTGTCCATACTAAATTTAAATGCCTATCAGACTGCCAAGTGGAGATGCTGAGTAAACAGCTGGACATACACATACATCTGGAGCTCAGAAGAGAACTAAAGCTAGGAATAAAATTTTGGAAGTCATCAGCTGATAGATATTATTTATAGCCAAGGAATATGGCTTGGGATACAAATTGTCCTGGGGGAAAGTATGGCTAGAAAAATATGGCCAAGAAATGAACTCTGTGGCATACTAAGATTTAGTGGTGGGGAAGCCTGGAGACACAATGAAGCAGAATGAAATGCAGGAGAATATGGTGACCTGGAAGCCAAGTGAAGAAGAATATTAGTGAAGAACATTAGTGAAGAAGAAAGAATATTGAGGAGGGAGTGATCAAATGTTACTGAGGGGTCAGGAAAGATGAGAACTGTGCACAGACACTGGATTTCACAAGACAGTCATTGGCAACATCAGGACCATGTAGGGGGTAATGGGGACAAAAAGCCTCAGATGAGAGGGGGTAGGAAGAAACAGGGAAAATGAAAATGGAGACTTAGATTAAATCTTTCAAAGAGGATTTTTGTTTGTTATAAAAAGAAGCAAAGTAGGGGAGCGGGACCTAGAATGGGATGTGTGGTCTAGGGGGGATTAAAGACAGAAGATTTAACAGCAGATATTTGTTAAATGAATACATTTTAAGAATAGCATAAGGAACAAATGACTCAACAGACAGGTGCCCATGATTCAACAGCGTAAACATGGTTTATACTTCAAGTTCCATACAGTAAGGCGTACACGTCACATTTACTTTGCTTCAAATGTAGGTGTCAATATTCTATACCTGCTTATCTATTTTCTGATTTGAATGACATATAAAGTGGAGTTGCTTAACTCCATTTATAACCAACCTACTACTTCAAAATATTAAAATGTAAGGATTGATGGGCTGATAGGTGCAGCAAACCACCATGGCACACGTTTATCTATGTAACAAACCTGCAAGTCCTGCACATGTATCCCAGAACATAAAATTAAATTAAACAATAAAAAAATAGAAATACAGATTCTGGAAATCAAGCTTACCAAATTAAACCTTCAGAGGTGGGGGGATGCATTTTAAACAAAAGTCCTAAATGCATCTTACCATCAGGCTTGTTTGAAAAACACTAATCTAAGGAATACTAAACACTTGGAGAAGGACAAGTTCTTCTCCTTTGTAGACGTGCACTGTGGGTTCAGGGGATGACACTTCAACTCTGTATAATGGTGTATTTTTACCTCCAGATCATATAGCCTTTCTCACCCTTGCTTTTCAAAATTAAAAGGATAAATTAAAAAATAATAATAAATATGAGAATATTTTTAAATACTTTCTTTAAGAAGTTTACTACCGTGGAAAGCTGGAGAGGTCCTAATATACTGAAAACTAGCTCACAGCTGCCAGTCAAATTATTTTTATCCAAATTAGCTTTGGACAAAAAGCCAAGTAGGAAAATCCATGCCAAAACCTCCAGCACTGGCTCAGTGTGCCTGGCAGGGGCTCATGCAGAGCCTTTAGAGCATTTAAGACTCTGGGCTATTTGCTTATGGTTCTGAAGTGTCTTTTCGAAAATGGGTTTTCTAGTCAAAATGAAACAAAAAGGCAGACAGCTGTGTGGATTTTCCCTTCAGAGTAAGCCAAGTGACGGAAAGGCCTGCCCGCCCCCCTGGGGACAGCAGCGCCAGCACCCGCGCCGTCGGGTCGGGTAGGCTGGGGAGGTAGCGCAGGCGGTCTGGCCCCCAGCCCACCCCGCGCCCCCGGCGGCAGCCCCCGCCCTAGCGCCCGGTACCTGCCTGCAGGCGAGCGCCACCACGGTCAGCCCGCGGCTTTTCTGTCTTCCTTTCTGGCCCAGCGAGCGCGCCCAGGGGGTGGGCGTCTTGCTCCGGGCGTCGAGAGGTTGGGGCCGTCCCGTACGCGGCGCGCCGCGCCGCAACCCAGTCCCCGCGACCACAGCAGCCTGCTCCCCACCGCGCTTGCAGAGCCCGGACGCGCGTGAGTCGGGGGCCCGCAGAGGCCTCACCCTTGGAGGTCGCCGCTTGTCAGGCCTGACTGCTGTTGGCGCCCACCCCGCCGCCCCCGAGGGGCCGCTCGAGGCCGGACTGCTGCTTTGCCGTGGCGGGCCCCACCCGGGACGTGGCGCTGCGGGCCGGGGCGGTCCAGCTGTGAGTCAGGGGTTAATGTGGCGGGATAACTCTCTGCAGAAGGAAGGAGCTCGCAAAGAGGGGTGGAGGAGGGGAAACCGCAATGGGGAACTGTCACCGAAGCTACTGGACTCTCCCTGAGCTTTTTTTTTTTTTTTTTTTTTTGGCATGTACCCCAAAAGCCAGAGGTCGAGGCCCAGAAAAATCTGGAAAGGAATTCCACCGTGTCTGCTCCTTACAGACCAGACAAACCGTAGATCCTTCAGAGGTACAGCGCCTCTCCTGGTTCCCTAAGATAGTCTCGACTTTTCCTGTCCCTTTGCGGCCCTCTCACTTGCCTACTGCAGCCAACCATACCCCTGATTAGGGGGTGCAGCACATCAGCCTCTGCCCCCAAAAACTACCCTGCGAAAGATCCTTTTTCTCAGGTTCGTTCTCCACAACCGAACAGATTGGAACTCCACTGAATATCAAGAGAGAACAAAAAAGCAATTAGTTAAATGAAGCGTAAGAAGCCTTATAAAGCCCCATTGCTGCCTCAGGCACCCAATCTAGTCATAACCTAAGAGGTCCAGTTCAGAAATCTCCCCTCCCCTTTTAACTCTCAGGCAATCCCTACTCCCTGCCAAAGGAGAACCCAGTTACTGAACATCGGATGAGACCGTGGATACTAAATTGGGAGTGAAGGTCCATACCTGGGTCTCAGAAGCACAGTACAGGTAAAGCTAAGAGTTATTTCCTCCTTCTCTTTCCCCATCCAACAACAGGATGCCTTACTGAAGGTAGGCACTTCAGGTAGTAATTACTTGGTGAAATGCCGCCAATGTAGTCAGAAATACAGTATCATGTACCGTGTCAACACAATTCATTATTCAGGCAGTTGATTCTCCAACCACTGCACCTCCCAACAATTCTACCTGAACTCTTTGGGTAAGCAGGGGCCTCCTAAATCCAACTGATACTTTTGTTGCCCTCATTTTTCCTGGGAGTCTCTCTGGCGATTGACAAAGTCGACCATTGTTTCCCAACACTCTGTTTCCTTGATGTTGACAACCCCACTTTGCCTTTATGCTCATCCTGCTTGTTAAAATTCTTCTTTCAGGCCTGTAATCCCAGCACTTTGGGAGGCCGAGGCGGGTGAATCACGAGGTCAGGAGATCGAGACCATCCTGGCTAACACGGTGAAACCCCGTCTCTACTAAAAAATACAAAAAATTAGCCGGGAGTGGTGGCAGCTGCCTGTAGTCCCAGCTACTTGGGAGGCTGAGGCAGGAGAATGGCTTGAACCCGGGAGGCGGAGCTTGCAGTGAGCCGAGATCGCGCCGCTGCACTCCAGCCTGGGCGACAGAGCGAGGCTCCGTCTCGAAAAAAAAAAAAAAAATTCCTCTTTCAGTTTCCTCTGCCTGTTCCTCTTTCTCTGGCAACCCTTCAAAATCTGAGCTTTTCACATTTTCCCACTGAAATACCACCAATGACAGATTCCATAAACACGTACTTCCCTTTTCATCACTTAGGTTGCATACATAAAAGAGCCTGAAGTCACTAGTGTCATGGGCAAATTTACTTGAACTGTTCCATCTTCTTGTAAATTGCTCCAAATTTTGCATTGT
The DNA here is from genome assembly GCF_029289425.2 of Pan paniscus. NCBI lineage: Eukaryota > Metazoa > Chordata > Mammalia > Primates > Hominidae > Pan > Pan paniscus. Next base: position 110,851,625 of record NC_073253.2, read on the forward strand.
TCTTCATAATACAGTCACATGTACTAAAAAAAATCTTAAATTGGTTACAAGTTTAATTGCTTAACATTTTCTCTCCAAATGTTCAAGAAAATGCATCAATCACTTACGCCACATATGTTTAGAGTACGTTCTATGTGCTAGACATTAGGGATATTGTGTGAACAGGAGACACAGTCCTAGTTCTCATGGAGATTTTATAGTCTAATCTGGGAGACGGACAGATACGTAAAGAAGTGAGACAATTTCAGATCCGTGCATTGCTAATGGGGACAGCGAATCTTCCTAGTGGGCAATTTCTAGCTACATACCTGGTTATTCACATTCAAGAAAGGAGGGGACGACATGACAAACTGATAAATATACTGACTTACAGGCAGTGTCTAATGGATTGTCCAGCTTTTAGGTTCTTGGAAAGAACAAAATGGAAAATTTGTAAAAGATCTGTCAGTGAGACTTACAGATAACCCTCTTGGAGTGGTGAGGGCATGTGAAGATATTCATGTCCCACATAAGTGCCTAACAGGATGCATCAGGTGGAGAAGATTTTCAATAATAAGGGGAACAAGATGAATTGTCTGGTAGATGTCAGTCTTTTTCTCCAGCCAACCCAGGGCTTGGTTAATGGGCCCATTTACCAAGTGGCTATCAAAGCAGTGACAGAGGTTCAATAGTATGGTCTTCTCCTTACCTACACTATTTGGCTACCATCATTGCTGAATGCCCAACCTGGCAACAATGTGGAGTGTGACTACATTTCCAAGGCTGGGTTCCTAATATGGCATTACTCTCAATGAGACTTGCTGGCAACCCGGTAACATGATGGTTACATTGGGCAATTTCCATAAGAAATAGGTAGCACTTTGTCTTCACAAAGATAATTCACATTCAAGGTATGAATCTGCATTCTCTGCCTGCAGTGTTTCCACTGGCACTAATATTCTTGACATTTCTGAAGGTTTTATCCATTGCATAGGAATCCCAAAAACATTTCTTCCAACCAGGTACACAGTTTATGGCACTGGAAGTGAATTCAATGGTTTTAACACATGCTTATCTCCTAAAGTAACTAGCTTGATAGAACAGTTGAGTGGCAAAATGAGAGCTCGGTTACAGAGATATCTGGGAGGCAACATCATGAAAAGGTAGGGTGGTGTCCTATAGAATGTGGTATATTAATTTAATAAGCAGTCAATATATGGTGTTGTCTCCCCACTACCAGGATGCACAGGTCTCAGAGCCAAAGGGTGGAAGGAGTGTTTCTGTTCAATAGTATACCTAAGAATCTACATGAATAATTTTTGCTTCCCATTCCCAAAATGTTGGGCTTGGTGGGTTTAGAAATTCTAGAGTCTAAGAGTAGAACACTTCCTTCAGGAAAAATAATCATGTTTTGATGATTTCGGAGCCGAGACTGGCCCTGGCCTTTTGAGGTTCCTCATGCCATTAAAGTAACAGAAAAGCAGCTCAATGGACTGGCCAGGGTAGCTAATTCCAGTTATCAGAGGAAAACTGTGTTCTGTTATACAATGGAAACAAGAAGGCTATATCTGGAAACGAGGAAATTCACTGGAATGCCTCTTAGGGCTAACAGTCCTAGTCAGTGGAAAACTGCAGCAACCCAGTAAAGACAGGCCTATCAACGGCTCAATTCTGTAGAAATGAAGGTTTAGGTCACTTCATTAGACAAAGAATCCCATCTAGTCAAAATCCTGGAGGAAGGTAAGAAGAAGGATTACTAAGCTTGATTATGGTACTTTATTCCCCCAGAAATAAAACCAAAAGATGGTTTACTAGGACGTTCAAAATCAATAAACTTCTAGCCAGATAAGTCAAGAAAAAAGAGAGCAGATGCAAATTACCAATATTAGAAATAAGAGAGGTGACATGACATTGCAGTTATTAAAAGGTTACTAAGGAAGGATTATGAACAACTTTATGCCAGCAAATTCAACAATTTATATGAAATGGAAAAAATCCTTAAAAGACAAACAGTCAAGATGAAACAGATTATTTTAAAAGCCCTAAATCTATCAAAGAAATTAAGGTGTAGTGAAAAATGTTCCCAAAAAGAAAACTTCATGTCCAGGTGACTTCAATGGTGAACTCTATCAAAACATTTAAGGAAGAAATAATACCAATCCTACACATACTCTTCAAAAAAATTCAAAAGGAGGGAATACTTCTGAAATCATTCTATTAAGCCAGCATTAGTATCATACTAATCAGACAACAGACATTACAAAAACAGAAAACTAAAGACCAACATCTCTCATGGATACAGATGTAAGATTCTAAACAAAATCTGAACAAATCAATGATGGTTGAGAATTTTCCAGAACTGACGTATCAACCCACAGATCCAAGATGCCAAACAAAGCCTAAGTGGGAAAATACAATAAAATCCTCACGTATATACAACATAATGAAACTCAAAAAAAAAAATTATAATTACAAACAGAAAATCATGAAAGCAGCCAGAGGAAAATAAAATGGATTAGTCTAAATGGAGCAAAAGACTGACAGGTGACTTCTTCCCAGTAACAGTGGAAGTCAGAATACAAGGGAAAGTTATCTTTACCTTTCCAGATAACCATCCATTTCAAGGTGGAAAAAAAAAGTCCTTCAAAAAGAAGGCAAAATAACGACATTTCAAAAAACAAGAACAAAGTAAATGTGCCACCAGGTGACCTGCACTAAAGTAAATTCTAAACATATACTCAGGCAAAAGAAAAATTACTCCAGATGGAAGCTCAAAGACACGGCAAGGAATGGAGAGTAAGAAAGGTGGCAAATTTGTGGGTAAATCTAAGTCAATATTAACTATAAAAAACAATAGTAATAACTTACATTTAAAGAGATACAACATATGTGACAACCACATATATAAGCTGGGAGGAAAGTAAATGGGATTAAAGTGTTCTAAGGCTACTGCACTGCCCAGAAGTCTGGGCGAGTTTAGGCGTTGATAAGTCAGAGATGCATAATGAAATTTCTAGAACAACCATGAACAGAAATATATACAACATCCAATCTAATAGGTAGAAGAAAAAAAGGAGTCACAAAAACAAAACTATCAAAAAAAAAGTAGAAAAAAAGGAACATAGAACAGATAGGACACATACTAATAGTAACAACAATATGATATAAACAAGAGACACCTCTAAAAACTAAATATACACAAAGGCTGAAAGTAAAACTGTGGAAAATGATATACGACACAAGTGCTAGCCAAACGAAAATTGGTATAGCTACATTAATATCAAATAAAATTAATTTTAAGGCAAAATTTATTAGTGGAAATAAAGATAATTTTGTAATGATAAAGCTTCTTTCAATTAACCTGGAAAATATAACAATTATACATTTGTATCCCAATACAAAATAGAAAAAGAGAGAAATTGAAAGAATCACACAAACACATCTAAAATCATGCTAGCTACATTTTAACACAATTCTCTTAGTAATCAAGAGATATATACCAAAAACAAAAAAATCATCACTAAGGATACTGAAGACTTGAAAATTAATGAACATGACTAAAATGATTAATGAACATAAATAACTGTAGAACTTTCTTTTCAAGCATCCTAAAATTTATAAAAACCAGCCACTTATTATGTCATAAAGCAACTGTTAACACATCTCAAAGAATTTAAATCATATAGAGAATATATCCTCTGATCACAATTCAGTTATGTTAAAAATCAACAATAAAAGAAAACTTAAATATTCATGTTTGGAAATTATAGTTCCAAATAGTATCTATGGATCAAAGTAGTAATGATAATGAAATAAAAAACTTTGCAGTTAGTGAATAACTAAAATGCTAGATATTGAGACTTGTAGAATGGAGTTAGTAGTAAGCAGAATTCTAAGATGGTTCCTGAAATCCTTTCCAAGCCCCATATCCATATCTTTGTGTGGACAACGCCTGTTACATTTACTAAGAGAATATGGCAAAAGTGAAAGGATTTTGCAGATGCAATTAAGGTGCCCATTTAGTTGACTCTGACTTAATCAAAAGGGAGATTATCCCAGGTGACTCTGACCTAACCAAGTGAACTCTTTCTGGCCTTCTCTGAAACAGATTCTAGTCAGAAGTTCTGCTGACCTTAAAAAGGCATGTCATGTTATACTGCTTATATAAAAGAGCAGCCCTAAGTAGCTGAGGACCTCAGTTCTACAGCTTCAAGGAACTAAGTTTTATCAACAATCTGATTAATTTAGAAGAGAACTGTGAGCTCCAGATGACAATGCAGTTCAGCTGACTTCACTGCAGCCTTGTGAGACCCTAAACAGAGGACCCAGTTAAGCCAAGAAATTGTGAGATAATAAAATTCTGCTGTTATAAACCAGTAAACCTGTGGTAATTTGTTACCCAGCATAGAAAACTAATGCAAGAGATAAAGTAGCATTTTTATGGAAATCTATAGCTTTAAATATGTAAATCAGAATAGAAAGTTGAAAATTTGAAGAGCTAACCATCCACTACAATAATATGACATATTAACATAGAAAAGAAAAAGCTGAAATCAATAAAATAGAGAAAATATAACAAAGAAGAAAAACAAAAATATTGGCTTCTTTGTAAAGCAAAAACAATAAATATGATAAACCTCTGGCAAGACTAGTCAAGGAAAAAAGATACAATCTCAGATGCAATATAAGCAACACAAAGGGTACCATCCTTACAGATCTGGCACATGTTAAGTGTACAGGAAAAGCACAGTGCTAACAAATTTGAAAGTGTAGACGTAATGGAAAGATTCATAGGAATATGCAATCTACCAATATTACACAACAGAAAAGCTGAACCTTATTAATAAAAAGAAAATGAATCAGCATCCCATAAAGAAGACACCAGGCCCCAAACACACTTCACTTATGATTTCTAATAAACATTCAAGGAAGAAGTAACGTAAATGTTATATACAAGCTCTCCCAGAAAACAAGAAAAGAAAGCCAGTTTCCAAATCACTTTATAAGGCTAAAACAGCCTTGATATTTAAGCAAAAATCTTAAAACAAATCCAGCTATTAAAAGCAGTCAAACCACATCGTGGCCAGGTTTTTTTTACCCTAGGAAGAGAAGGTTGGCTTAACAATAGGAATCCAATTCATGTAACTGACTACATTCAGAGAATAAAGGCAGAAAAATCATGATTTTTCTCAATAGAGCTTTTTGAAAATTCAAAATTTTATATCATTTATGATTATAAAAAACTCTTAGCAAATAAGAATAGGTGGGAAATTTCTAAATTTAATAAAAGTATCATAAAATGCTTAGAGAATACTTTGAAAGCATTCCCAGAGAACAGGAACAAAACAAGAATGCCTACACATGACCTAGTCAACATTATACTGGAGGTCCCTGCAAATGTAATTAGGCAAGAAAAAGAAAAGGACAATAGAAAGACAAATTTGTCATTACTTATAGAAAGTCCAAAAGAATCTACAGATAAATTACTAGACTTTAAAAAAGATTTTTGCAAGGTTGAATAGAAAAATCAATTTAAAAAGTATCCCCACATACTAACAAAAAATTAAAAACTTAAAAGATATCATTTATGATAGCATCAAAAACAAAAAGATATGAGATTAACAAAATATATGTATGCAGTATTTCTGTGAAGAAAATTTTAAGACTTTATTCAAAGATACAATGGAAAGACAACATTAACTCACCAAAAAATGCACTATTATAAAGAATTTGTTCACAGATATAATACAATCCCAATCAAAATCCTAACAATTTTGTTTTGTTGAAATTCTAAAATTTGTATAAAAGTGCAAAGAACTGATCACGGCCAAAATCTTGAAGAACAAGGTATAAAAAGACTTATTTTACCAAATATCAAGACTTTTAAAAGCTTTAATAGTTAAGACAGTGTGTTACTGATATATGGGCAAATTGATCAATGGAATAAAAGAGAGCCCAGAAATAGACTCATGTAAATATGAGCATTTCACAGATGACAGAAATGGCATGTTCAACCAACTGAGAAAGATGACTTTTCAAGAAACAAGGGAAAAAAAAAGAACCTGGATACCTACCTCACCCACAAAACAAAATTCAATTTGAGTGGAAGACAAAACTACACATATTTTAGAAAACAGTACAGAAGATATTCATGACCTAAGGAGAGGGAAGTATTTTTTAAATAAGACACAAAAACACCAAAAAAATAGAGAAAAAGATGGATACATTTCACTAGGAGCAGAATGATAAATAACTGTGAGAAGATATTTGAAATAGTTATAACCAAATGATTAAGTAGTCTCAGTATATGAAGGAATTTTATTAACCAAAAAGTCAATAAAATTTTTAAAAATGGACAAATGATTTAAACAGCAACTTTGCAAAACGGGGAAATCCAAATGGTAAATAAATTTGTAGAAAAAATAATTAACCTCATGGAAATGCAAATTAAGCAACGAGGTACCATTACAAGCCTAGATTTTCCAAAGTTTTAAAGTCTAACAATACCAAATGTGGAACCTTTTAATGCTGCTGGTGAAAGCACTAATTACTTTGGAAAAGTTAGATATTACCTAGTTAATTTGAAGATATACATATCCTATGACCCACCAATTCCACTGCTGGATGTATTCTCAAGAGATCATACACATGTACAACCTGACATATATACAAGAATGTTCATAGTGGCTTTGTTCAAAATAGCAAAAAAGGTAGAATGATCCAAATGCCTTCATGGAAGAAATACATAGTGGTGGTATGTTAATAATAAACACAGTAACAAAAACTATAGCCATATGCATCATCAGGGATGGCACTAAATGTTCAGCAAGTCACAAAAAAGTGACATTTCTATTTATTAAGAATTTAATACTTTATTAAATTTTATTAATGTTTACTTCTACCTGTTTAGACTATTTTTAAGGAATGTAGACATCAGTACTACTCGAAGTGTGGTCCTATATTGATCCCATATTGATCAATTGTCATTGGCTGATGGAGAGAGAAGCACATAAAGTGAGCAAACATGCATAAACATTTAGAAATGCTGATAGTAAACTGACAGTGCCAATACATTCAAGTACATGATTTTGTATTTACAAAAGTATCATTTTATGATGGTTTAGAAATTATGTTTTAAAAAGTGTGACAACCAGTATACTTAATTGGTAAAAATACAAAGAAAAGATTATTTGCATTACAAGCAGAATATTGGTTCTCTCTCTTGGGGTGATTCAGGAAACTGACCAGGAAAGGATACATAGGAGCTTTCTAAAGTATTGGCAATGTACATTTCTTAACCTGAGCATTGGGTATATGAGTATCTGTTTTATAACTTTATTTCTCATTAAATTGTACATGCTGAATGCTCTCTTCTATATGATAGATTTCACAAATGTAAAAGTGTAAAAATTTGTTATAGACAGTACAATACCAATTTCTTTAAACAATACACAAATATCTATAAAAATAACTGAAATACACCAAAAAGAATGATGAAATTCTGGGTAGACTTTGTTCTTTGAACCATTATTAATCAAATTCTTATGATGTTGCCTTTTCAAAATAGTAGCGATCATTAGGAATCATCCAGCACTAAAAACAGAGTATGCCAGACTAGTGTCACTTTTATATCTAAATTTCAGCAAGGAAGCTGATTCCTAATGATAAAAATAGGATAACATCCTTGTATTTTCCTCCAGAATTTGGAAACTCCTGAGATGGAGAAGTTACTCAGGAGATCAAACATCACCTTTATTGTTAGCAAAATTAAAGAATATGTCTTTCAATCTGTAGCAACAGGGACTGGTTAATACCCATATCCCTAAACTGGAGATTAAACCACTCAATTACTGGCATAGTCACATAACCAGGGCTTCTGCTGTGGGGAGATGATGTAAAACTCCCTAAGAAATAAGTCTTTGGACCTATATATTCTCTTCTTCCTCTAGCACCCTGTAAATATCTTAGACCCTTAGAGTCCACTCTGCTTCATTACCTGTGTAACATTAGTTGCTCATACAGCTATCCTATCTACACCATCTAGGTTATGTTCCTGGAGGTCAGACTGTCTTATTCATTTTTTTTTTTTTTGAGACCGAGTCCCGCTCTGTTGCCCAGGCTGGACTGCAGTGGTGCAGTCTCGGCTCACTGCAACCTCCGCCTCCCGGGTTCAAGTGATTCTCCTGTCTCAGCCTCCCGAGTAGCTGAGATTACAGGAATGTGCCACCATGCCCCACTATTTTTTGTATTTTTAGTAGAGACAGGGTTTCACCATGTTGGCCAGGCTGGTCTTGAATGCCGGACCTCAGGTGATCTGCCCGCCTTGACCTCTAACAGTGCTGGGATTACAGGCATGAGCCACCATGCCCAGCCAGTCTTCTTCATTTTCGAAATTTCTAGCAGACCATTATGTGCATGACAGACGTTCAAACACTATCATATTTGTGTCATGTATTGTTCATGTAAGAGCCACATGAATAGAAACCATAGTAAGGACTTTAGGAACTAAAGAAAGATCAAGAGACCAGAATTAGACTAATGATAAAAATATAATTACTAAGTGCTTATATATGCTAGGCACTGATCCCTCAGTGTTTCATAAACATCTCATTTCATTCTCATTATACCAGATGGCATCACCTTAGCAGCAGATGGAAAACAGAAATATATAGTTAATAAAATCCAAAGTCACACAACCATGACTTGAACTTGGCTGTGACTCCAAAGCCAAAGCACTGAACTGCTACTGAGCTGTAGTGAAATCAAGATAGCTAAGCCTTCAGAGATCTATCCTTAATTGGTTTTTTGTAAGGCAATATTGCATAGTGCTTGAGAAAGAGGGCTCTGGAGCCAGACTGCTATGGTTCATATTCAAACTCTGCTAATATACTGTGTGATATGAGATTTCTTAACCCCTCTATTCCTCAGTTTCCTCATCTGTAAAATGGAAATAATACCTTTATTTCATAGAATCATTGCAAAGATTAAATGTGTCAATACAAATACTCAGCACAGCACCTAGCACAAGGTAGGCATTCAATAAATGTTAACCTATATTTATAGTTATTTCCCTGTTGTTTTTGGAGAATTGTGCCCAGGAACCAGACTGTCCCCTCTGACTACATTATTAAGAAAAACACTGATACAACTGGGTAATATACAAACTAAAGGTAATTTACTTAAAAATTAAGACCTCTTTAGAGCAACTGATGATTTAACTGCTTTTCACCTACACAAACTTTCAGTAAGGAATGCAAAGAGAAGGTTACAAATTAGGCAGTACAGACATGGTTATTTCTCTTTCACCTTCTTTCTTGGACAGTCCCTCAGATATTTTAATAAAATACCAAATAAATAATCACTCTCATTACAGAACTGTACTCTAGGCTTTAAGTTTATAAGGAGCTTTAGAAAGATTTAAATCCTGACAGAAACAAGTAAAGTCAATTTGTTGAAAGATTTTTTTTTTTATTCTACAAGAAATTGATAGGTGCAATCCTGTTAAAGAAATTTCTTTTCAAAAGTAAATGAAAAACCCCTCTGAATTATTTATATATTAATTTTTTGAAAACAATAGTCATAGGGCCTGCTTTGTCCTATTTAACTATAAATGTTACACATTTACAAACTGAAACAAAAATGCATAGTACAGAGATTTAAATGAAATCTTCGAAAGAATAAATTTGCTTTTCAGTCCACTGTATTTTCAAAATTGATTATCACCAAGCTTGGATGAAAGCTGTGAACCACAAACCATTTGTTTCTTTAATAGAAAAAAGAATGTGTAGATTATTAGCAAAGTAATACCTTAAAATGTATCTTCACACAGTTGAAATTTTAGTATAAACTTGTATATCAAGTTGCTTTCCATTATTTATTCTACTTTAAAAATATATACAACTATGATGTTCAAATATGTATTCTGAGCCATTATGTTCAAACATAAATATTTGGGAAATTCAAACTGCTGCAACAAGTTAGGAAAGGATTAAGGAAAAATGATGAGCTACAAATTATGTAGTTGGAGGAAGAAAAAAAATGTTACTTAGCATTTATGTCTGGATAGGTATGTATTTTCTAATTTACATACACATATCCAGTTGAGTATAGGCAACCATCAAAATGTAACCAGTTACACAGAGACTAGACTAAGCCCACACTATTTTCTATAACAGGTAACAGTAGTGATTTCAAAAATTTTAATATCTCAATAGTTTCACCAAAAATTATTTGTGGTAATATGCTAATATTCTGAAGTTTTGAGAGGCACAGATTAAATGAGTGCACTATCTATGCCAAACTCAGTAAGTCTATAACTTACTGTTTAATTATGGTATAAGTATCTGAACACAATAGCATAGAGAGGCAACCAGAAAAGGACATTTTACATATGCCCATGCTGATCAATCACATTAACATCAGTGCTTACAACTTTCAAATTTAAATATAAAGGGACACTTGCAAAGCCGCAAGACAACTTCAGTACAAAAACCCAAATTGATAAATCTGCAAAATCTTAAACTTCTTAATCCATTGATAAATATTAAGGAGTAGCTGGTCTTCAAACATCGTAAAAAGTTAAAGGGTTGAAAACATGTTCACCCTTTGCTATACTGTGGCATCTGAAATTATCAGGCATGACAACTTGAATTTGTTTTGCTCTTCCATGCAAGAAGTATATATATGCATTTTAAGATAGCTTAGAATTAAGAGTTAACTTCTAGTCAGTATTGGTAAGTGACTAGGACGGCTATCCAATCAGTATTCTATGGTATCACATATCAAAGTCTCTACAATATGACAGTCGTGTCTTGTTCAGAACTGATCACTTTTGGGTACGGAAGAGAGGCATGGCAGAAAAGCAGTTGCAATTAAAAAAAAAAACAGCAGAAAAGCTTTAAATATCTATATAATTTTGAATCATCTTGTATTCTATCAGATAATACTTGGAACAATATCTTATTTCAATCAGCTCAATCTGTACAAGTTATAAGATGCAAACACAATGTAAACCCTATAGTCTACAGAATATGCACTATTTAATACTCATTAACTAAAGAAAAGTCAACGAAGATTACCAAATAGGAAACACATAGCATTCTAAATTTTTAAATCACTTTAGGGTAGCTAACCAGAAACTACAGAAATAAAATATGCACAACAAAAGAAAGAAAAAAGGAGAGCAACTAACTTTTCAGTGCATCACACCCATGAGGATAAAATGTATGGCACTTATGTGTGAGACTAATACTAACAATTGTTAATTTAAGCTGGGAATGACTCACAGACATTAAAGTCATATAAGGGCAAGAGCCAGCCAATTAAAATGTTAAAATTAAACATATCACCTTTTTTCCTTATAAAAGCACTGAAAATGTAATGAGTACGGGTAACTCACTAAAAATTTTCCTATTTCATTTGCCCCCATTGTAGTGTCTTAAATTATTCTGTAATATTTCTACCTGTTACAAACAGTCTGATATTTAAGGCCTGTATAAACTCTTTTGCACTACTGAAACTACTGTTTTCTGTGTGCTACAAATGCCTTTATGAAAAAATAGCATAGCTGGTTTAAATTATAAACCCCAAAAACAAAAGTCTGACATTTTCTAAGCTAGTGAGAAATAAATTTTACCATGATATATCAATATTAACTAACATTCCTATGGTAGATTTATTTTTCCTCCATAAAATTGAACAGTGCAGAATAGGGCTTGGGCTACAGTTCATCACATTTGGTTTTCTTATTAACAATTAAAAGGCAATTTTCTTCCTCCCTAACACATGTAGACATTAAATCTAAGGTTTTTAAAATATCAACTACCTATAAGAAAAGTAGTCTTAAATGGTTAAAAGGAATCAAAATACCAAAGTTTAGTGTGCGAAGAGTAGATATAAACAACTGAGAACAGAGTAGATCATTGGTGTTGAATATTTAACATGAATAGCCCAAAATGAGTTCCAAAGTTTTTCCACCTTTACAAATAAAAAAAGGTGTCCTTTCCACAGTTTGGGAATATGCATTGTACATCCCTCCCAACAAGTGTATGAGTAAGGATTTAAAAATGTTGCCAATATTAAGTTCTTCAGTACCTAAAATTAATTAGAGGACAGCAATATTACAGTGGCAATGGTGCATCATTTCTCAAAACGTAGTTATGATCCAACACGAGTTGTGGTGGTTCTTTTATCTGAGAAAAAGCTTTTCAAAAGAAATACCTGCCCTATGCTAACCACCAGAAGAATGAGGGCTTCTCCTACTGACCAATAGGCCACTCTTGTATTTAGATCCTCTGCTCGGCTTCGGCCTTGAGCTTCTCTTAAACGGAAATGAGTCTGATAATCGATGACAGACTTCAGAGCTTCGTGAATTGAAACACAGGCAGATTCCATCTGCAGAGAAATATTTTCAGTCAGTATGTGTGATACTTTCTGTAGACTTCATCTATCATATTCAGCTTTTCTTTCAATTTGATCTCAATTCCTCTTTTGACTAACATGCTACTAATCTGGCATTCATTCACACATTTATGCCAGTTGTCCTTGCAATGAAAACCCCCCTGCTCATTTTCACTGGGACAACTGTTAAGGCTAGAGATCTCATGAAGCAGCTGTTTTCCCCAACTGAGATGTCACAGCCATGGCATCAGTAAGGAGGCAGATAGAACACTAAGCTAACAATAGCAGAAATACTTATCAGCTAAGGTTGGTGACTACAGAATTTCCAGCCCAAGTTCTTTAAAGAAGAATTAGGAAGAAAATGGCAGTGAGCTCACCAATGAGAATATAAGTCAAAGCCCAAATATCTATAAAAATAAACAAAGCACAGTACAAAAAAAAGCTGAATTAGTCAAAGTTCTTTGAACTATGTTTAAAACAGCCACAACATCAAAATCGTTAGTAACTTTTAAATCCGAAAGGGATCTATCAGAATAGGAATGACTTTTTTTTTTACATTTATCTATTTGTTAAATCAGCCTTTTCCCTCATGCCAGTCAACTAAACCAATATGTATGTTCCCAACAGGATGCAAGTTTCAGTTTCACTGTGTAATCAATTTGTGAGCCTTTAGCTGATAACAGCTTGCCTTTTTATACATTTATTATACCATCTGTTTTGAGAAAGGTTAAATGACTAGTTTTTTTGTATACTATGGTTTAATATTTTTCTACTGCTGCAAACTTAATCCTAGTGGTAAAATATATGTTTTATTATTATTTTATGCAACAAGCCTGTATTAAAAGTTTTAAATACAAATCTAAGTTTGTTTTAATTTTAGTTAAGGACTATAGAAATTAGAAAATAATGTTTAATGAAGTTCTGCCAAAGTAAATATGAAAGGAATAATTATTAAAATATTCTATTAAAAGTGCTTTTAAAAAATGTAAGAAATTATGAGGCCAACAAACTGCATTAACCTATTAGAAGAGTCAAATATTTTTGTTGTCCTTGCTTTGTTCAGGCCCCTAGGAATGAAAAATTTGCAAAACTGTGCTAAAATGATTCCTAATTTGTGATGAGGAGCTACAGAGAGATGTGCTTCTAGGATTTCTTTGCTTTCTCTATATTCTCAAAATGGCATATTGCCCAAGGATTCTTCACCTGGAAAGTACACATAAAGGCAAGGAGTTGACACAAATGCAGAATGTTTAGGAACTCCTTCAAGCCTGTCCATGGGGTACGGGTTAAGAACTACTGGATTAGAGAAAATCACAGAAATTAAATTACATGCATTCTACAACTTTTGATATGTGACTTTTTTTTTTTTTTTGAGATGGAGTCTCGCTCTTTCACCCAGGCTGGAGTGCAATGGCGCAGTCTTGGCTCACTGCAACTTCCACCTCCTAGGTTCAAGTGATTCTCCTGCCTCAGCCTCCTGAGTAGCTGGGATTACAGGCGCACTCCACCACACCCAGCTAATTTTTGTATTTTTAGTAGAAACGGGGTTTTACCACGTTGGTCAGGCTGGTCTCGAACTACTGACCTCGTGATCTGCCTGCCTTGGCCTCCCAAAGTGCTGGGATTACAGGCGTAAGCCATCACGCCTGGCCTGAGATGTGATTTTTAAAAAACTTTTACAGTGAAAACTTCCATATATATTCAAAAGTATTGAGAAAAGTACAATGAACCCCCACCATGTCAATAAAGATTAACACATGGCTAATCTTGCTTCATCTACATTCCCCGATTATTTTTAAAGCAAATGTCAGATATTTTATCACTTCAGCTACAAATACTTTTATACTTTATTTCTAAAAGATAACACTTTTTAAAAACATAACCCCAATAGTATTATAACACATGAAATAATCTAAAACAGTTCCTTAAAGTCAGGAAATAGTGTTCAAATTTCCCCTATTGTTTCAAAATTGGTTTTCAAGTAAGAATCCAAGTAAGGTTAACACAATCATTTGGCTGATGTAAGTGTTCATTAATCTTTAGGCTTTCTTCCTTGTTTTTCCTTTTTTCCTTGCCATCTACCCCTATCCTGTGGCATTTCCCACTTCCTGGATTTTGTTGATTGCATTCCCATGTTATTCCTTTATCCTCTGTATTTCTTGTAAACTGGCATTTGGAGCTAGAGACTTGATGGAATTCAGGTGCAATGTTCTGGGTGGGAACGTCTAGTAGTCAGTGTTGTGTACTTCTTACTGCACATTATCATAAGGCACATAATGTCTAGTTATCTCTCCATTTGTGAATGATCATTCAGTCTGATCCACTCAGTATAAAGTTCCCCATCAGCCTTTTACTTAATGGTTTTAGTAGTGACTGGTGATCATTGCCTACTCTAAATCCATCATTTTATCAACAGGTAAAAAATCGTGAGAGTAAAACTCTTATCATTTATTCTGCATTAGCAGCTGGTAATTTTGTTCTGAACTTACTAGCTGGTAATTTTGTTCTGAACTTACTAGCTGGTAATTTTCAATTTTAAAGTATGAAAAGTTGCTTTATAACAATCCCTATTATATGATACATTATCTTTTTGAAAGTAGAAAAATAAGACTGAGAAAAATAAAACATGTAGCATGGATAAAGACGGGTATGATATTAACTGCTTTATTACCATTCATTTCTTATATTTACCCACTTAGGTTTTTAGAACAAGCCACCTTATACAAGTTAAAATTCATGAAGGAATGGATACAGGTTAAGGTAATGGCCCCAGAGAAATATCATTTTACAAAGCAAGGTGTCCTTCACACAAGACCTTAAAATAAAGAGAACATTTCTAAAATTAAGAATATTTGAATATATCTTGCTAATTCTAACAACAGGTTTATGAATTAAGGCTTTTACACATTCTTAAAGCTGTTTCTTTCACCATGACTTTGGCCAAGAGACTAAATAGAACCTGGGAACACTAAAATACCAGTTTAAGATTTTAACGAGTAAGTCGTAAATAATTCTTTTTCATGCCTAATTGAGTAACTTTTAGATACGATCTAAGCCCATACAGGTTGAGTATCCCTTATCCAAAATGTTTGGGACCAGAAGTGCTTTGAATTTCAGATTTTTTCTGATTTTGGAATGTCTACATATACATAATGAGATATCTTTGTGATGGAACCCAGGTCTAGACATGAAATTCATTTATGTTTCATATATGCCTTATACATGCAGCCTTAAGGCAACTGTATATGATATTTTCAGTGATGTGTCATGAGATCAGATGTAACAATCTTCCACTTGTGTCATCAGGTTGGAGCTAAAAAAAAAGTTTTGGATTTTGAAGCATTTTGGATTTTGCTGTATTTGAACTAGAAATAAAACAGTCCTCATCACCTAAGCAATAGCTATTCACTGGGTTTAAATTTTTTACACTTTCTCTATTTCTCCAAAATAAATCTGAATTTAGCTTTTGTAACTATTTTTGTGAGATGACTTACCATTAATCTTCAATATTTCACCTAAAGGTACAGCACAAGTTACTGTTACAGCAGCTTGAGTAACACTAAGTAATGGTATAAAGGCTATGATATGGTATTATTTATCTACTAATTTAGGCATCATTTTGCTTTCAGTTACACCAGCCTCCTGAGTATGACAGCAACATTCCTTCAGGGATTAAAGAAAATGCTTCAGAAGATTGGAACACTGCTCAGCCTTCCCAAACTTCTTTTACCACTGATGTTTCTACCTTAGTGATCTTCCTCCTTATTTTAATGCTTCTTTCTCTTTACAATTAAAAGTTCATAAAATCTTTCAACATTATTTTTCACTACAAAAGTCTGAAGTTCTCTGTGAAATGCCTACATGTAAGAATTAAGATAGATTTTAAAGACTGTCAGTCTCAAAATTCCATGCTCATCAGTTAGTGCATGATATTAAATTATGCTTTTTTCCTCCTTTTAAATATACCAACATTATATTGCTGATTTTTTTATTTACCTGGGTAAGAGCACTGACTCGGTTCTCACTAGGAAACAAAGGTGGGTCTTCTCCAACTTGAAAATCAAAATATACAGTTTTATGTGTGAAAGTAGAAAATTCATTGCTGAAGCAAAATTTGTATGTCCCATTTTTGGAGGCTGTGAAGGTAAAACTATCATACTGTTTCTTCATCTCTTTGTATAACACTTTACCATCAGGATCTTCTAATCGACAATCTACATCATAGTGACCACCAGTAATCACCTGTAAGAGATTAAAAAAAAAAATCACTGTGAAAAGTTTGAAAAATTAATCAGATTTAATCAGATTTCCTATTAAAATGGCAATAAGGTGATGGGCAAAGGACTTTTACTATCACAGACAATTTTACATTTTTAAATTTTCACCAGTGGATGGAACTTGGGAGATTTTACTTCAACTAAACTTTACAGAAACTGAACAAGTTTTCTCCAACTTTTATTCACTTTGAACTAGCCAGACAACTGTGCTAATTAATGTAGATCTATTAGATCACTTAATTCTCCCAGCAACCCTACAATATACTTTTTTCCTTCCATTTGACAGACTGAAAAACTGATGTTAAATAAGCGACCTATTCAAGACTATTCATCTAAATTAAGTGGGAAAGGCAGAACTTGAACTCCAAAGTCATATTCTTAACCTCTAAGCTTACTGCCTGCAATATTTTCCTTCTGAAAATTTTCTAACCCACTTTCCTATTAGCATCATCCAAGCACACACACAGTGAAGTAACAAGGTAGGCCAATCCTTAGGATTACACCCCATTCATACTTCTATCATAGAACTTAAGCTCATTTTACTGCCAAATTACAAATAGATTGCATTTATTAAGTTCTTTTATAGTCAGTTATATGGAATTTGATATACATTTTGTTTTGAACTACACTATAAGTTGAGTAATGGAGTGGGCTATTCTAAAAGTATATAATCATTTACAACCTTGTTTTCAGGAGAGACACGTAACTGATTAAATAAAATATTGTTGAAACTCTTGTGATTAAAGCAAAAACAAAATAACATGAAGGACAACAAGTCTGTTTATCTAGAAAGCCAGTACTTAATGGCAAACATACTGAATGGAAGCCTGGAGGTAGGTGATATGAGTCTGAACAGAACTGTGGAACTACTTTCAACGGCTTATGCTTAATCAGTTACAATTCCAGCCATTTGGGTTGTACAGAGGAGGGAGAGATTTTTCCTGCGGTAACTGGATAAGTATTGTAAGAGACAAAAGGGGGAAAGGATTAAAGAGAAAGGCTTCCTTACATGAGAAAGAACTGAGTAGGAAGAAAGAGGGAGTGCAGAGAGGTGAACAAACAGAGTGAACATATACACTTGTGAAAGAGATGATGAGGAAGAGACATTGGGTTGAATGAAGGGTTCCCAAACCACCATGTGATTGGGTAGCACAAGATTGTTATTTTCAACCTTGAACTCGCTTGGTTAGCATACTGACATTCTAGGTCAAACTCTGGATTTAAAAGAAGGATCTGTGACCTGTGCGACCTTTTCTCACTTAAGAGAGAAGATGACTAATGAACTATGTTACATATCATTTTGATAATCTAATGAAAATAATTATGCACTTATGAAACTGTAAAAATATGTAAATGTTAATATACAGATAAAATGTTTTGATATAAAAGTGTCTTATCAATTGGGGATTTACCAATCCCCATCCTCACCAAAAAGTCAGTAACTTTTTCTCCAGGTGAAAATAATAACTTCATTTTGCTATACTGAATTATACGTACTTGACCATTGTATTCTGAATAATCAAACACATACATACAAACCGAATAGCACCAGAACTTATCATCACCCCACTTCTCTTCCACCAAACTTAAAACAAGTAATCTCACTTAACAGTATCCCTTTAAACCTGTCCAATCACCTACTACTGAAACTGAGGATCATCCCAAACTAACTGTCCCTATCTATCCATATGATCACACAAATCTCTCAATCTTTTTGCCTCTCTCAAATTCATCGCATTCCGAAACCACAATCCAGACAGGACTATTGCCACAACTTCCTAAAAGGTCTTCCCACTACCCAATATCTTCTCCCTCGAACTCAGGGTTTCTCAACCTCGGCATTATTCCCATTTTGAGCTGAATAATTCTGTGTTGTAGGAGGCTGTATGGTCCTGTGCACTGTGACACGTTAAGCAGCAGACCTGGTCTCTAACTACTAGATGCAGGTAGCTGCCCTTCTCCTAAAATGATGCCGAATGTCTCCTGGGAAGAAGGGGTGCCAATCTCCCCATCTTTCCTCATTCCCCATTGAGCAATCACTTAAAAACTTTTTGATACTTACCTGTGGCCTGCAGAAAAATCTAAACCTCTTAACAATGGTATACTATTCACATGTTCTTCCTCCCAGGTAGCTTCAGAACCTCTTTTATTCACACCCTTACTCGTTCTATGTTCCTAAAATACCAGACTACCAGAAATTCTCTGAACAAGTCTTTGCTTTACATCTGCACTGACAGTGCAGTTCAACAGGGTTTGCTAAAGAAGAATCACAGGGATCAAAATGACAGTGTTTGCAAATCTACAGTTTATTACTGTAGGTTATAATGTTATAAATCTACAGTTTATAACATTATATGACTATATATGTCTATGTAAGCTCTCTGAGGTCAGAGTCAGTCTCTGGGAGGTAGTATAATAAAGTGGCTAAGAATTTAACTTGGGACTGAAAAGAGTCCCAAAAGGAAAAGAATATAAAACATCACAGCCAAAGGCTGTCTCACAGCAAGAGATCTGAAAAGGTCAGGTGTGGGCTCCTTTGGCTTCCCTTTGTTAGGTCTGTGGCCAGACATATACTCTCTCAGATCTGGAACCACCCAAGTGTGCAAAGAAAACACCCTGGAACCAAGGAACCCAAAATGGAGTCTTGATTGCATTTTTAAATATTTTGCTGGTCACATAGGCATATTCCTCCTATGCAGCTAGTCTCAACAACAGAGCTCTGGGTTGGGGGTGTGGTCTCATCAAGACCAGGAGCAAATCATCAATCTCATTGTTACCAATAAATAATGTTGACAAACTGGTACAAACTGCCCCCAAAGCCCTTGGACTCACAGTCACAAAGCTATTATAATAGCTTTATATTAAAGCTAATAATAATAGTTTTGTGACTATTAATACATATAACTATAGTCACAAAACTATTATTATTCAGTGTATTTTCAATGCCATGCACAAATGTTAGCAATATAGCTCAGGCTAATTTCAGGCCTGCTGGAACTGTCATGAACATATCTGCCTAGGGCCCCTTCTTCTCTCCTCTGCCGCCTTGTAGAGCAACGGCTACTTATCTTGCAGACTCACCTCTAACATCAGCTCCTCAGCTAAATGTCCCCTGATGATCCTTCTGTCTCCTGCCAGCACTATACCTAGTGTGTACCTTTATTGTTGCATTTAACATTTTATGACTATATATGTCTGTGTAAGCTCTCTGAGGTCAAAGTCAGTCTCTGGGAGGTAGTATAATAAAGTGGTTAAGAATTTAACTTGGGACTGCGTTACTGATTTAGCTACTTCTAAGTTTTATGCCCTTGGATCTTAGCCTATCTAAACCTCAGTTTCATCAGTAAAAAAGGAGTAAGAGCTATAACAATTTCATATCGGGCTTTCCTGAGAACATACCTGAAATGCTTAACATACTGTCTACACATAACAGATGCTAATTTGTTAGCCATTGTATCCTTAGCACTAATCACTGAGTCTGCATACACAAAAATCCAGGCAATGTTTATTAAATTCAAACAAAGAAAATATCGGCTTATACTTTTTATCACAATTCCTGCTATCTTCTTTTCTGTCCCCTGATGCTAATCCATGAAGGTAAGTAAGCCTAAGGGTCATCCTTGGCTTCCCCTCCCTGACCCACTATAGCCAAATCATCACCAAGTCCTGTTGATTCTACCTACTACCTTCTCTCCAATCCTTTCACTTTTCATTTACCCCACTGCTATCACTCTACTCTAAACCACTATCATTTCTTGTCTAGACCACCACAATAACCTCCTAATCAGCCTTCCACATCCAGTCTGCAACATCTTACCACCACTTCTCTACCTGCACAGGTTATTATTAATGCAGCTACCAAGAATATTCTCGTCATATCACTGAACTGCTTATAACCCTCTGATGGCTTCCTACACTTTCAGGAAAAACAAATCCTTAACATGGTCAGCAAGACACTATCTGGCCTGCCCCTGCTGACCCCCTTGCTCTGGCTCCTTATTCCCAACCATATTGGACCTCTCTCTATGGCCCTGAAATTCTCAGTGTTCACTACTACTACAGGCTATTCCCCCTCCTCCCTTACCAAGGTGTATATAGCTCATCCTTTAAAGTTCAGCTTGAAATAATTTTCCAAAGGAAGCCTTCCTTCATGGATCCTACTTACTGCTCTTAAGGCACAGTTCTGATGAATGAGCAGATACCAGTTAAGAAAAGCAGGGTGAGAGGGGAATCATGAATGATGGCAGTGACCCTATCTGTTTCGACCACTTCTGTACCACTGGCACCTAGTATTCAATAGCTACTCAAATGTTAAATGCGCCTACCAACCAAAATTGAAGCTCAGTAAAGACTGTTCTAACCAACCGAATAAACCACATTCTGTTAAAGTTTCTTTTTTATATAATCCCAAATATCAGAAGGGGCCTCTCATTTATCACAGCAATTCTTTCTACAACTCCCTTGGCAAATGGCCGTTCAACCTGTAATGGAGCTCTTCCAATGACAGGGACCGCATTAACCAACAGTCCTAATATTGGTAAAACTGAAAAGCAAAGAAGTTAGACATTGGCAGCACTCCAAATCCAATTAAATTGGAGGTGTGGATTAGAGAGTAGAAGGTTGACACTGGGTACTACAGAGTATAAATGATTTTCTTTAAGGGAATCTTTTAAGGAAGAAAGCTCAATAGGCCTTAAAAATGAGAATGGAAAGAAATGCTAAAGGGAGCATTTCTGGAATTCATATATTTTAACTCCCGGTCTTAACATCTCTCACCCAACGTTTATTAGAGGAAAGTCAAATGCTGGGCATCAGCTACCTAGAAGCGATTTTTGAATTAGCCTAAGAACGGGGAAACACGGACAGGAAAGTGCCATCCCTCAAGTTACACCCCCAATCCTGGAGCCACGAGTTGGGGCCCAGGGACTGCTAGGCCCCTGATACCTGGAACTCCAGGGTGCACTTGGTGCCCTGAGCGATGTCCTCGTAGAAGCACTGCTTGGCGTTGTCAGGAAGCTCGAAGGTGATCTCAGAGGCGCCGCCGGGTCCAGGCACCAGTAGCAACAGTGCGAGCAGCCTGCACCCCCAACGGCCCGCGACGGCCGTCCAGCGCTGCGCGGACCCCGGCCGCGGCATCCCGAGAAGGCGGCGGCGGCCTCAACCGAGCTGCGAGACGCAGGGTCAGGTCTGCGCGGACTCACCGCGCGCGGCAGGCCTCAGCGCAGGCCACCCCGCAAAGATACACAGCACAGCAGGTTCACGCCTGTGGGAGATTCGGGATCAGAGCGACCCTCCGGATTCCTTTGAGGGGCGCAGACGGGCGCACCTGGGGAGGTAAAAGAGAAGCGGAAAAGGCCTGAGAGGGTCGGAAGTGGGGATTAGCCTTTGGGGGGGGTGAAGGGGCGGAGCCTGAGACACCGGCTCCCGTGACCCGGATGTGTTCTCCTCCGGGGACACGCGTTGGAGTGCGTACGTGGAAGCCCGCGAGGCGTTGGCTCTGCCTCCGTTGCAGCCTGGGACGAGGGGCGGGGCCACAGTCGTGGGCGGAGAGGGGCGAGACCAGGAAACGGGGCGTGGCGGCCGCCGTGGTTACAGGCGGTTGGCGAGGGTAATTACGCTCCAATCACTGGCTTTTTTTTTTTTTTTTTTTTTTGAGACAAGAGTCTCGCCCTGTCACCCAGGCTGGAGTGCAGTGGCGCGATCTGCGCTCACTGCAACCTCCGCTGGGAACTTAACGCTGGGGAGCATCTAGGGAGTGGTAAAGGGCTCATTTTGCCCTAGGGTGCTAATCTTTGGTGGTAGAGCGCTTTGCAATTTGCAGAGTTTTCTCATAAGTAATAATAAATATTTGGGGGAAGCAGCTGGGCAAGGAGCACGAATTCTAAGAGCAGACTGCAGGAGTGCTTAATCCCTGCTTTGCCACGTACTGGCTGTGTGACGTCCGGCCACTTGCTTAAATTCTCTGCCTCAGTCTGTATCTGTAGAATGGAGATAATAACACCTACCATAGAGAATTATTACAAAGTACCAATATTTGGAAAAATTACCTAGAAGTGGTTGGTACATAGCAAGCACTAGATGAACTTTTGTTAAATTAAACGTCACAGTGCAATCAATAAATTACATACCACAAGATAGGCAAAAATTTTAATTGTAACAATAACAGATATTGGTCGACTTATAGAGCCACAAAACCTCTTATACACTGCTAGTGAAAACGTAAATTGGTTAATCAAGTTGGAAAACAATGTGCCATTATCTAATAAAGTAGAATATATGTATACACACACAGAACACACACACCTATATACAGTGTGTGTGTGTGTATATATATATATATATATGGCCTGGAATATGTAGCCACAGCCTGGAAATTCCATTTTACATATATTTATGGAGTATATGCTTTAGAGCAGTGGTTCTCAAGTGTTGCTCTGAAGACCCCCAGAAGCCTCTTGAAACCCTTTCAGAGGGTATGTAATGATCTGTATGAAGCTGGATTTTCATTATATATTTCAACCAAAACAGCATAACAGATTGAATATCAAAGGAAATGAGCACCCAGCTTCTTCCTTAAATCTAGATATGAAAGATTTACAAAAATAAGGTCACTCTTCTTGCTAAATTTTTATTTGGAAAATATTTTTATTAAAAGATGTGTTATTTATGTAAATGTGTGCAGTGAGTTGAATTGTGTCCCCCTAAAAAATACATGTCCAAGTTTCAACCCCTCCACCCCTGTGAATATGATTTTATTTGGAAATAGGGCTTTTGCAGATGTAATTAAGGCCCTCAAGATGAGGTCATCCTGGGACTTAGGGTGGGCCCTAAATCTAAAGACTGTTATCCTTATGGTATGGTTTGGCTGTGTCTCCACCCAAATATCATCTTGAATTGTAGTTCCCATAATCCCCACATGTCACGGAAGAGACCCGGTGAGAGGTAATTGAATCATGGAGGCAAATTTTTCCCATGCTGTTCTGGTGATAGTGAATAAGTCTCATGAGATCTGATGGTTTTATTGTAGTTCCCATAATCCCCATGTGTCATGGGAGGGACCTGGTGGGAGGTAACTGAATCATGGGGGCGGGTTCTTCCCATTCATTTATGTTTCCCATAAAGCAGTATTTGTGTTTATAATGCATTATTTGTGTTTATAAACACATAATGCACGTATAATGCATTATTCATGTTTATAAACATTGTTCATGTTTTATAACAGGTAGTTAGCTACATGAGATCTCATGGTTTTATAAAGGGCAGTTCCCCTGAACATGCTCTCTTGCCTGCTGCCATGTAAGACGTGCTTTTGCTGTGCCTTCACCCTCCACCATGATTGTGAGGCCTCCCCAGCCATGTGGAACTATCAATTTATTTAACTTACTCTTTGTAAATTACCCTGTCTTGGGTATTTCTTCATAGCAGTATGAACATGGACTAATACACCTTATAAGAGGAGGGAAGATTTGAGATGCACAGACACAAAGATACAGGGGCAGGGTGCGGGGAGGGGAATGGCATACTGAAGACAAAGATACAGATTGGAATGATATGTTCACAAGTCAAGGAACACCAAGGATTGCCCATCGCTATGGGAAACTAGGAGAATGGCTTGGAACACCTTCTTCTTCAGAGCTTCCAGAAGGAATCAACCTTGGCAATACCTTACTTGCAGACTTCTTGACTCTCCAGCTCTGAGAGAAAAAATTTCTGTTGTTTCAAGCCATCACATTTGTAGTAATTTGTGATGGGATCCTCAGGAAACTAATGCAATATGTAATGGGTTTATTGTTTATTTTAAATGAATTATCAAATATTTTTAAATATCTCAGATCTCAATAACCTTTATTGGACATTTTTTAATTTGAAAATTTTTATTTAATCTTTAATTTTTACGATTCTGAGGCCCAGCTGAGCATGGTGGCTCACGCCTGTAATCCTAGCACTTTAGGAGGCTGAGGTGGGAAGATTGCTTTAGCCCAGGCATTCAAGACCAGCCCGGGAAACATAGTGATACTTCCTCTCTATAATAAGCTTTTAAAAATTAGCTGGGCATGGTAGCATATACCTATAGTCCCAGCTACTTGGAAGTCTAAGGCAGGAGGATTGCCTGAGCCTAGGAGTTTGAGGCTGTAGTGAGCTATGATCACACCACTGCACTTCAGCCTCAGTGATAAAACCAGATCCTGTCTTTAAAAAAACAAAACAAAACAAAACAAAACTCTGAGGCTAAAAAGTACGAGAATCACTACTTTCAAGAAGCTCATGCACAGGTATACCAGAATACGTATACAAGACTACTAAAATCCAAAGCCTGGTAACAGTCTCAACTGGAAATACCCCAGATATCTATAAATGTAGGTGTATGTAGGTATATTAAAAAAATGGGACATAACATAACAATGAGAATGAACATTATTATAGCTACACAGCACAACATTGGAGAATCTTACAAGCATGATGCAAAAGAAAGGGGCAGAAAAAAATCAGCATATAAAGGCTGACAACAAGCAAAACTGAACAATCCCATTTTCCCTAATATGTGGTGAAGCTATACAAAAAAGCAAGAGAATGATTATCTCAATAGTCAGGAGAGCAGGGAAGGATGGAGTAATAAGTGAGAGGCAACACAGGGTGGGGAAAGTGGGGGGCTTCCTTGGTGCTGGTGATGCTCTTTTTCTTGACATAGGTGGTGGTTACATGTATGGTCACTTTATATTTACTTACTATTATATGGTTTATGTACTTTTCTGCATGTATGTTATATTTCACAGCAAAAGAAGGAAAATTTAATATACTGGATGCATCAGTAGTTAGTCATTATTGTGAGAAAAACACATCAAAACTTGTAGCTTAAAACAATCTGCATTCATAGTTTACCGCACATTACAGCCCAGGTCAGCTGAGTGGGTCTGGTCTCACCTGGGCTCACTCATCCTCAGTGGTCCACTGGGGACTGGACAGACAGCTTTGCTGATCTTGGCTGGGTTAATTCATATTTTGGCAGGACAACTGGCTATAGGCTGGTCTAGGATGGTGTTGGCTGGGAAAACTGAACTCTTCTCCATGTAGGAGTCTCTCATCCTCTAATGGGCTAGCCTGGGATTAGTCATATGATGATCCCAGGATTTCAGGAGAGAGAATGTGAAAGGCCCCTTGAGGGCTAGGCCCAGTACTAGGCCCTGTCACTTCTGTCTCATTCTATTAATGAGAAGTCACAGAAGTCACAAGGTCAGTCCAGATTCCAGGGATAAGGAAGAGTTATGTCTGTCAGGGTTTCACTAGAGAAGCAGAATCACTGGAAGGCTAAATAAATAAATAAACAAGTATATAGATATCTTTGTATATATGTCTATTATATAGCTGATTAAACAGTGTGTGGGAGGCTGTTGCTTCTGTGTCTGGTGCTAGAGCCTGAAGTCTGAAGATAATGACCATAGTCAAGAAGGAAAGACGGATGTGAAGTGGAAAAATAAAGAGAAACTAGAGCCTGTGAGAATGGGCCACAAGTACAGCCATTTCTCACTGCCTCCAAGCCCCAACCTTCAGTGATAGGTGAACTGCAGGAAAAGCTGTCTTTCTTCTTCACGGAACTAAACATATACCTGGCCTGGGAGTCAGAAGACTTCAGGCATAAAAAAGAATATCGCTGCTGCTTCCTTACTTCAGATACACTGACCTTTGTCTACGCAAGGAATAGAATTCTAGGAAACAGTAGCTCCGAATTAGCTAACTTAATATAATACAAATCCACCAGACACTTTGCAAAGGTGGGTATGGGGCCAGGGAAGAATTTTGTTCATTTTTGCACTCAATGCACTCTGCCAGATAAAGACAGAAAATGAACTAAACAAGATTCTTGCCCTTGGAGGATTCATAATCTGGAGAATATGAATTTAATTTTGTTCCAGATTTTTAGTTTTTTTCCTTTACTTCCCTGGATTATTATAAGGATCAGAAAGAACATATATGTGAGAAAGCTTTATAAAATACACAAATTAATATAATCTTTATGTAAAGTACACACTTTTACTAAGGACTACAAAGTATTACAAGGAAAAAAATGACCCATAATTTTGTCAGTTTACAGTGAAAACACAGCAATGGGAATTTTGACCCAAACGTAATCTTCGAGACTAGATTGTCTCATATTCCCTACTAATACATAGGCTTGGGCAAATTACCTAACCTTTCTAATACAGTTTCTTAATCTATAGAACGGGATAATTGTAGGTGGCTGAAAGGATTGAATAAGATAATGAGAAAATGTCTGTACAGCACACAGCACAGTGCTTGAAATACAACAGGGACTCTAATTATTCCACAAAAGGCCATTATTGAAACAAAAACTATCATTTTATTCCTATAGATATGGGGTTTCCTATTATTTCTGTATGTTAGAATATTAGATTAGGTTAAATAATATTATAACTAACTTAAATATAAGATAGAGAAGTTTCAAAGGACAAGGTTTAGGTGGAGGAAAGGAACATAGCCATGACCTCCTTGGTGTCAGCATCAGATGCACATAAGGGAAACTCTGAGATAAAGCATTTGCTGCCCAGAGATGGAGATGCCCTATTTAGGCAGCTCCTGACATAAGGGAGTGAAGACTAGAAATGTCAGCATCTTTACTATTACACCTAGAGCCTACACTCATCATTATCTGAATCTGAGATATTCCTGAAAATATTTTGGACAGCAGTTTTGGGAAGAGTTAGCCTATATTCTATTTCCTATTCTTTAAATAGGAAAAATAATAATCTATTCCATATTCTTGCAAAATATCTAACCAGTTGTCCTAAATATCACCAGCAATACTCTTCAACTTATATAACAACTCAAGTATATCTTCATAATATAGTAATGTGCTGCATAACTATACTTCAGTCAACAACAGACTGAATATATGACAGTGATTCCTTAAGATTATTTTTTAAAAGTTAATGTGTGCATTATAGGAAACTGAAAACATGAGAAGCAAAGAACAAAGTCACCCACAATCACAAGCAGTTTTCTAAGATTATAATACTATATTTTTACTATACCCTTTCTATGCTTAAATACACAAATATTTGCCATTGTGTTACAGCTGCCTACAGTATTCAATGCAGTCACATGCTGTGCAAGTTGGTAGCCTAGAAGCAATAGTCTACACCATGCAGCCTAGGTGCATAGTAGGCTATACCATCTGGGTTTGTGTAAGTATATGATGTTCACACAACTATGAAATCACCTAAGGACACGTTTTTTAAAATGTGTCGGTCATTAAACAATGCATGACAGTATAAGCATTTAAAGCACTAATTATCTAATTTCCTCAACACATAATGAGCTCATCAATGGTATATTCATATGCATTACTCAAGGATACTCTACAGTATCAGATATAAATTATGTTTTCCTTCTACACTGCAAAGAATATCCACTGTAATGTAAATAAACAAGGACACACTATGTTAAAGATACATCATAACACTTAGCAAAATAACTTGATAAAACAAGGCAATTAAGAAATACTTGTTCGGGACCAGCCTGGGCAACATGGTGAAACCCCCTCTCTACAAAAAAAAAATACAAAAATTAGCCAGGCATGGTGGCACGTGCCTGTGGTCCCAGCTACTCAGGAGGCTGAGGTGGGAGAATCGCTTGAACCTAGGAGGTGGAGGTTGCAGCAGTGAGCCGAGATTGCACCACTGCACTTGAGCCTGAGTGACAGAGTGAGACCGTGTCTCAAAAAAAAAAAAAAGGAAGGAAGGAGAAAGAAAAGAAAAGAAAGGAAGGAGAAAGAAAAGAAAAAGGAAGGAAAGGAAGGGAAGGAAAGGAAGGGAAGGGAGGGGAGGGAAGGGAAGGGAGGGGAGGGAAGGGGAGGGGAGGGGGAAAAATAAAAGAAAGAGAAGAGTTACTTTCTAATTGCCCAGGTGAGATTTGGTAGTGGGAAGAGAGAAAGGGGGCTGTGATCTTGGTAGCAGTTTGGTAATGGGTGAAGTTTGAGGGAGAATGAGCAAATGAAGGAGTTAAGTCATGCAGTACATGCCAGAAGTTTGTCCAGGTCTAAATTTGAGGAGCAGATGAACAGTCTTCTCACCTTGGCTCTCAACAGTCAGTCAGTGACTGAGAAGCAAGGCCTGCAGCAATAAGACAAACCCCAATTGCCTTTTGTTGAATAGGCAATCCTTCAGGATGGATAGCATTCCCTTAGCTTGCAGCTATAAAGTTCCTAATAATAGGATTGTACCTGTAAATGTATTTTGGAGTGTGATACTTCTGCTTATGTCATAATCACTGCCATTTATGATATCAGTCCTTTCCTGTGCATGCTCTAAAGTATATTTTAAACATTGGGCACTGGGTATTCAGGATTGCTCTTCTTTTTCTTCCTCTTCTGCTGACCAACAGTAATTATTAAGTTGGACAAATTTCAACATATTCCTTAACTATAGACACACGCACACACACACACACACACACATTATAAACCTTGGCAACTTCTGTGATTTTTTGTTTTGAAATTATGACTGCCCCAAAACATTGTTAGTCAGCAACTAATTGCACAATCGATTTTCTAGAAGATATTTTTATTTAATAATATGGAGAAGATGAGATCTATAATGTGCAACCCATTTAAATGATGAAAGCAGGGACTCATCCACTCGGGAAAAGGTTGGAACTAGGTCTGCAGTGTACTCTGCATCCTCTCCTCTAGATATCAAAAATAATGTACATGCTTTGGCTGACAGATGCATGGCAGATTCATTATAGCAGGCTTTGATTCAGAGTGAATTTGCAGATAAATTGTTTGCAATCTTTAGATGATGAGAATTCAGAAAGTGAAAGATACCTATATTTTTGCCCAGCTCCACAGATTGCTCCGTAGTAAAGACTTGTCTGATATCCCTGATATATAAGAGAAAGCCAAATAGACACATCAATGCATTATTTTTCACAGTTCCTTAATCTGTTTGAGGAGATGAACACAAAGATATACACAAAGGACACATTTTCAGACCTTTGTGAATTCCCAAATCTATGAGTACTTCTACAGCATATGATTTTTCTTTTTTTTTTTCTTTCTTTTTTTGAGATGCAGTCTTGCTCTGTCGCCCAGGCTGGAGTACAGTAGCGTGATCTCAGCTCACTGCAACCTCTGCCTCCCAGATTCAAGCGATTCTCCTGCCTCAGTCTCCTGAGTAGCTGGGATTACAGGCGTGTGCCACTACGCCTGGCTAATTTTTGTATTTTTAGTAAAGATGGGGTTTCACCATGTTGGTCAGGCTGGTCTTGAACTCCTGACCTCATGATCCGCCCACCTCGGCCTCCCAAAGTTAGCAATTTGGGGAATTACAGGCATGAGCCACTGCGCCCGGCCTATCCCTGATATTTAAGAGAAGGCCAAATAGACACATCAATGCATTATATTTCACAGTTCCTTAATCTGTTTGAAGAGATGGACACAAAAATATACACAAAGGACACATTTTCAGACCTTTGTGAATTCCCAAATCTATGAGTACTTCTACAGCATATGATTTTTCTACAGCAGGCAATGCATTTGAAGTTTAAAAATTAATGTGAAATTTTCAGAGCCTTACTAAGAGTGATTGCCAACTTGATAGTGTATTGAATAGAAAGCAAAACCACAAGGAAACCCTGATGTTGGCCAGTAACACAAATCATATTTGTGTCTCAAGAAAAGAACAAATTGTCAGAAGCCACTAGTCCTCAAAAGCCACTTACCACTTACCAGTTTCAGTTTCAGCTGAAACTGAAAACGCGAAATCTCTGGAAACCAGGAATCCAGGCTACTAGATTGTCAGCTCCTCAGAAACCTCTGTAGTTGGACCATGTTGCTCACCTTCCTGCAGAAATTCCTTAACATTATAAAGATTTCAGATTATAAACATAATATTATGGGGCAATATTTTAAATCCTCATTTAAAATGGAAGTTGAAGACAGTAACAAACACACCACCTTCCTTAAGAAAACCAGTTTTGCATTCTCCAAAATGTAGGGAGCAACAGAGAAAGAAGTTTCTCTTGTAAATGGCCAGTGAACCGGAAACCACGCTGTGGCTTTCATATTCATTGGCTCCCTTTCAACTCTCCCTCCTACCCCACCAACACCAAGCTGGCCACTAGGTGGTGCTGCTCCCATTCTAATATTACTGCCCAGGCACCAATAATGGATTGTTCCTCTTTCATCTGAGATTTATAGTAGCACAGCTACTATATTTTTTGAAAATATAAAATATTTTTAAAATACTTAAAATATTTTAAATATTTTATAAATAATTTATATAAAATAATTTATTTATATATTAAATATATTTAATATACTTATAACACTATCTAAATATTTATAAATATATTTAGTGATATATTTATAAATATGTTGTAAATATATAATATTTAAAATATTTTATAAAATATTTTGAAAATAAAATTTTTTTTGAAATATTTGAGCGGAATTTTGCTGAAAGCACCAGGATTAAAAAAATAGAGATGAGAATGAAAAGTTATTAGTGAATGGATCACAAAATTACATTGACAACTACTTCTGAAAGATCATGTTGTAGGACATTTGGGCATTTTCCTAGGGCAGTGCAGAACCATGGAATAACCTAACTGCTATTATCAAAAGAGCATTCTGGCTGGCATATAAAGACTAAATTAGAGAGGTGTACTACTTCTCCAACTCTCTGACATCAGCTGGGTGTCCAATAATTCTATTCAATTCTGATGCTATCTACCTGGAGTTATAGTCAGTTCCTACAGGTTAAAAAGCTTAGTCGCAGAAGACTACCCCCACGTCAGATACCAACACAAGTTCCGGGCGACCTGTACTTCTGACTGACCATCTATAAATCGGACATTCCCACAACTCGCTTCTCAAGTTTGGCAGTTCACTAGAATAGCTCGCATTACTCAGAAAGGCACTTTACTTACCATTACTAGTTTATTATAAAGGATGAAACTCAGGAACAACCAAATCTAAGAGATGCATAGGGCAAAGAAGGGAAGGGGATGCAGAGCCGTCATTCCCTCTCCAGGCACATAAACCTCCTAGCATACCACCGTCCCGTTACCTCGAGATGTTCACCTACATGAAAGCTCCGTGAACCTTGTCATTTGGCAGTTTCATTATGTAGGTATGAGTGATTGATTACATCTTTGGCCATTGGGGATTAACTTAAACTCTAGCATCTCTGCCTTCCCAGGAGATTTGGGGGTTGGGCTGAAAGTTCCAGGTTTCTAATTAAGACTTAATCTTTCTGGTTACCATCGCCAATCTTAAAGCTATATAGGGGTCCACCAAGAGTTACCTCACTAGAACAAAGGATACCACCATCTCCCTTATTACTCAGGAAATTCCAAGTGTTTTAGGAACTCTGTGCCAGGAACCAGGGACAAAGACCAAATATTTTTCTGTGGCACCACAGCCACTGTGCACCTGTGCTCTGATTGATGAATCATAGTGATATTTGGGGTTCCAAGAATCAGTGTTAGTCAGGACATAATAATCTTCAAAACTGAAGTTATTTCTCCAGTGCATGATTTCTGAGGTAAAAGGGGTCAAAAATCCCTTGGGGGAAGGCTAGCAGTATGATCATGGAAAGGGCCTTTCTCAAGAATATCCAACATCTTTTTATTCAAAACATTCTAGGTGTGGAAACCGACTCAGGTCTGGAACTGGATGGAAGACTGGGATTTTCTAATGCGGAGGTTGAGAGCAGATTTCTGTTAGCCTTCACCTTACTTGGAGTTCTGTGATTGTATAAATCAACGACTTTAGTAGGTTGCTTATCAGTTTTATTCCTGTAGAGTCCGCAAATTAGTCACAACCAGAAATCTCTGCATATTACCCCTGTCTTTAGGTCTAATTAACAAACCCACTCTGCTGCCTTTGCAAATAGCAGAATCACATTCTTTAGGGCACTGTTCTGGGGGATCCTCTTTATTCCCCTGAGTTCAGGGAGCCCATTTTTATTCAGCTTTTCCCTCAAGCCCTTCCAGCTTACTAAGGACAGACAATAAACCATGTTTTAATGATTCAAGTGCGCTCCTCACCAATCTGATTATCATGGCAAGAGTGAAAGTAGAGCCTTCTGGGCTGCAGGGTGGTGAAGGTGGATGGGAGGGATGCTTATCATATTCCATTCAACATGGATGTCCTCTGAAGTCTTCAAATTTCTTCCTCAACCTCATGCAAAGGAATTTGCTGCCTTGTAATATCACTTAATGAGCCATTCATTGCAGGCTTGTATTTGCTGGTTCAGCCAGCACACTTTTACAATCACAGTTGATTGCCTGAGTCAGCTCAATGAATGGCAACACCTGCATCAAAACATAAGCTATCTGAAAAATTCCCTCCTAAACAAAGAAACTTCAAAATCTATTTTCATTAATATTCTCCAGATTTTTTTATGGCATGACACGAATTAGTAAATGCCTGCAATTCCTTGTGAATGGAACTCTTATTTTTTTTTTTTCTACTCTGGTTCTGTACTTTATTTGTTTTGAATTCTGGTTACTAGCCAAGCTACATATAAGACTTAGGGCGTGATTCTTAGCTTTCTTCTGCAAGGGAGGTGAGCTACCATGGCAAAGGCAAGCAGTGGCGAGTATTTCAGAAGATTTTCAGGGCTCTGAGGGTGCCCTGTGTTGCTCTTCTAATTGTCAGGATCCGAATTTTTCTTGATGATTGTCCTAATTTACCCATGAGACACAGTGAAGTTTTAAATTCAACCAACACTGTAATAAGGCAGCCCAATAAGTAATCTCTGCGTTTGGTTTTCAGGAACCTCAGGCTCTAGCAATCATTGGAAAGGTTCTGAGTATTGTGCTGTGCTTTTCGGGAAGAATTTTAAGATTTGAACATGGCTTTCTTTCATTTTATTAGCTACCGCCTTCAAGACCAATTCTCCTGCCCCCATACACCAGAGATTTGCAAGGGAATACAAACCCTCAGAGATGAGCCGTCTCATCACTACCTGCCGTGGGTTGTCACCTTCACATCCTGGAATCTGCACATAAGTTTTACTGCCTTTTGTCTCATTGCAGCTTCTTCCACAAGCTTTTCCAGTTATTAAGGACAGCCGGTGGAGCACATTTTAGTGATTCCAGTGCTGCTCTCACATGAATCTAATTATCATGGCACGAGAAAAAGGAGAGGCTTCTGAACTCTGTTGTGATAGTAGTGAGAAGGTGAGTGGCAGGGATGCTTATTATAGATCCAATCCAACATGACCGTCCTCTGAAAATCTGGGAATTTCTTTCTTAACCTGATGAAAATGAATAATTAAAGTTTAAAAAATATCATTTAATACAGTCAGTCCTTTTGAAACCACCATGTTTCCCAGAGGCACTATTGCCTCCCACTAACTCTTTGATACTAGTATTTGAATTAGTGAGAGTTCCTTGGCTGCAAGCAATAGAAAGCAGCTTTGGCTCACCTAAGCTGAATAGGGTATTTGCTGAAAGAATACTGAGTCAAAACACTACTCAACTTCAGTAAGGACCAGAATTGGGGAAGCCCCACTTAACTGCAGATGTCTAAGTGTTCCCATTGGATGACTCAGGTACAACGGTCTTCAATTCCTATGTCCCCACCCAAGATTCAAATTCTCCAGAGGATACGATAAGCCTAGCTTGGAGCATCCACTATTGTGGCAGGGTAAAGGAGGGGAATGTCTCATGATTGGTACATTTCAGAATCAGAAGCCAAAGATGTCCTCTGAGTTAGGTCCCTGCAGTGACCAGGTGGCATATACATGTGAACATATACACACATCCACATGCATGCAAACAAAATAGTGGCCTTTTAACTTTCCACTTTAAATGCAAAGATTAGAATACTCCTCATGTACTTTCTGTTACATGGTCGATCGGAAGTAATTTTGGGAAAATATTTTACAAAGACAAAGGATTGAAATGTATTTTTACCTTATACTTCAGTTTGTTGGTAATCTAATTTACTATTACCTCCTACCACCCCTTGGGCAATGGTACAAAGAGGGCAGCCAATCTCTGACTTGCCCAGCTGCTAGAAGTTTAGCCCATAACCACTATATCTCCACCCACCTTGCCTGCTGGAATGTTACATGCTGAGACTGACCAGTGAGCTTAGCACAGTGGCATATTGAGAATCATCCTTCCAGTTCTGCAAAAGGTAGCCCTGACTTAAACAAAGGAATTGATGGCAAGACAAGCCTGGCTAAGGGATTCTGTGAGGCTGTGATCTGCTCAGCCCAGATACAGGGGTTCCTGAGTTTCCTTGCTTTGTTCAGCTCTTGTGTTTGTAAGGCTAGACCTGCAATGATTGTTCAGTAGATTTAGAAAAAGAAGGGGCTGCTGATTCTACCACATCCCCTATCTAGCCCTTGAGACTAACCTGACAGTCTGAAAAGGCCTCTAAAACTGGGCCCCACCTGTATTTGATGCAGCTGGTAGTCCTGTAGTTACAAGGGGCTTCTTAGTGGACATAAATCTGTAATAATTTAACTAGTGGAGGATCAGGATTGTTAGTTTTGCTCTTAGCAAATCTTTAATTTTACTTTTTATTTTTCAGATCTTGTTGCAAATCTTTAGAGAGAAAAAGTGAATTCCCAGTATCTGAATGGGTGAGAGCAAATCATGCTAAGATTGGGACCTAATTTTAACCAGCGGGAGTTAGGCAAGAAAACTTCTGAGTAGAGACTGCTCTAGATAACATAAATGAATGAATGGAGTCCCCCTGTTTCACTCTCTGCTAATGCTGATACTTTCCCTCAGGGGCCTTGAGCACAATCACAACTCATTATTTATCAGCTTATTGGTCTTATGCCAGTCTAATATGTTCTAGCTGGCAAGCCCATGGGAGTTGGGACTTTTCTACATTTACTCACCATTGGATCACTAGCACCCACCTACTGCCTGGCACACAGAGGGCACTCAGTGAATATTTCTTGATTGATTATGTAGCAGGGTTATACATTGAACTCACACTGGATTTAAAGGTGCAGAATTGCTGCATTTTCTCAAACTGTTCTGCTCTGGCCTTCCTCATGAACCCCCCCCCCCATCCTCTTGGGTAATACCTTATCTAGGGTACGAAGATACCTTAGATGTGACAATTGAAAGATGTTGCTGGGCACGGTGGCTCAAGCCTGTAATTTCAGCACTTTAGGAGGCCGAGGAGGGTGGATCGCTTGAGGCCAGGAGTTCAAGACCAGCCTGGCCAACACTGTTAAACCCTATCTCTACTAAAAATACAAAAATTAGCCAGGTGTGCCTGTAGTCTCAGCTACTCAGGAGGCTGAGGCATGAGAATCGCCTGAACCTGAGAGGTGGAGGCTGCAGTGAGCCAAGATCACGCCACTACTACACTACAGCCAGGGCGACAGAGTGAGAGTTGGCCTAAAAAAAAAAAAGAAAGATGTTTCAGTTTCTTTTAGTTTAAATAGTATAAGTAGACAGAGCTGGTTTACATAGTGTGTGTGTGTGTCTGTGTGTGTGTGTGTGTGCGCATGTATGCCATCCTCTTTAGGAAAATGCTTAGTCTTCCTGAGCACTTTGTCCCTTTCCTGTGACCTTCTCTAAAATTATATCTGGGGGTAGGACCAGGTGCTTTGGCAGAAGGATGAAACCATTGAATCCAGGAAGTGTCCTCCGGAGTGTCCTCTGGTGTCCTCAGTGGTGTCTCTTGAGTTCTGGCCACATCCTGCCCTACAGGCATGAGTGGCTGATGCCTGCGGCTGGTGAAGCTCAGTTTGTGATCCACTGGCCCAGTTCTTCTAGTTGGGTCAGGGCCTGGCAGTGCCTCTGCTGCAGCCTCACCTGGGCTCTTGCCAGTGCTATGGACCCTCTGAATCTCTGCCACATGCCTCATCCAAACCTCGATCTAAGCAATCTACTGCACAGCCTCTGAAGCAGGATGGCTTCTTTCCTCACCATGCCAACACCCACTAAGGCTGCCTGCTCTCAACACAGCCTTCTTCACAGGGTCCCCTGTATTGTATAGGAATCTCTGGGTCCTGACACCTGGGAACTAATAGAGAATTGGTAAAGTTAATCCCAGCCCTCCCTCTGTCTAATGAGGCTACTCCCTGTTGGTATGGGGCAAATGGAGAGATAATTGCCTCTTTCGTGTTCCAAACATCAGTTGGATGAGCATCTGCCCCTTAATTCATCTACCACACTTCCAGGTAAAGCCTGTAGAGGAGAACTGGGGCTCCCTGCCTTTTTCATTCTCTTCTCATAATTCCCCAGGCCTAGAGCTTTGGGCTGTCTACTCTTATGTCATATTTTCCTCCAACTTGACTGCAGCCTCATAGCTAAAATAAAATGGCAGACAGCATGCTGTAGAGAAAAAAGTGCCCAAGCTACAGATGAGGAATTTTAAATTGGGAAAGACTAGAAAATTATATATTTTGTAAGTAGATGGCTCCCTTCAGGCTTTCACTAATATTACAGTTTAAACTTTATTTTGCTATAAGATGTAAAATAGATGCTATGAGAGCATCTAATGTGGAAGTGAGTTATTGACCTAGTCAGGGCAGTCAGAAAAGGCTTCCAGGAGGAAGCGAAAAGCAAGCTAAGGACTATAGATTGTGCTAAAAGAATAGGGAAGTGTTTTCCCTGTGGAAGAAACAGCATGCCTAGGTGTCTTGTGGTCAGAAGGTGGCCCTTTACTATTCATTTTACCTTCAATGATGGTTGATTGTCAATTTAACATATGAGAAGGATATAATCTGACCATAGGCTGAGCTAGGGCAAATGAGGACAAATGGCAGTGAAGACATTTTCTAATTACAATCTCCCATATAGTTCCAGTCTAATGGAGAACGATTTGTTAAATTAGTAGAGCTTGGTATCATTTTGTTAAATGATTCTCTGATAATATTAACTTTTCTGCAAACTAGAAAGTAGAAAATTATTTTCTTTTTTTGAAAACAATGATTTCAAGGAGGCAATATTGCTTAAAGCAAAGAAGTATTTTAAAATTCATAATAGGAATATAAAGCTGACCTTAAAAATTTTTTCATAGTGCTAAAATTTTATTTTCCTCTTTAGAGACATTGACTCAGTTTGATCTTTACAGAATATGTATGAAACACAATATAATAATCATTTAGATTAAAGAGGCTTATGATTAAAAACAGATGGATAAAATGTTTTATTATTGGGCATTTTGATATTTATGCTGACTAAATATTACTCTTGAACTTGTCTCCAAAGGCCCTGACAAAATGATGACAGCCCATCCCTTGTGAAAATTCAGCCCATCAGACAGTGTGAGAACATGAGCTCAGAATTTCATCTGATAACTTCCCATCTTTAATTCATTTTAGAATATGATACGCATAAGTGGGAAAAAAACAAAACCCAATGACTAGTGACTCATCCTTTTGTTGGCTTTAGCTTTATTCTCACAATAGCTTTTTGGAATTCTGTGACTTGTGTGGTGTAGAATCTGACCCCATCAAGAAAGGCACAGAAAGATTATATAACATGTTAATCACCACCAGAATATCAATATGATTAGATAACTGCACACTGACGTTTCTGAAGAGATAAAAGAAAATTTGGTATGTTAGCAATCCCCAGATGATAATCATTTGTTATCTGCCCAATATGTAAATTTCTCAACATACAGCTGATTAAGTAAGAGAAAGAAAAATATCCACCAGTAATTCGACATATGTTATATTCAATATTGAGTGTGGATACTTTGCATTTTATGTATTTGCATAATTCCAGTGGAGAATAAGGTAAACTTTTATTTTTGAGGTTATAATATTTGTGATGAAAATGAACCTGTCCCTTAGTCCTCACTCACCGCTTACATGTGATGAAGTAGTTAATCTTCAAAGTGGGTGAATTGAGCCTTTTTCTGTTCTTTTTTTTTTTGAGTCAGTCTCACTCTGTCACCCAGCTGGAGTGCAGTGTCAGGATCTCGGCTCACTACAAGCTCTGCCTCCCGGGTTCACGCCATTCTCCTTCCTCAGCCTCCCAAGTAGCTGGGACTACAGGCGCCCACCACCACGCCCAGCTAATTTTTTGTATTTTCAGTAGAGATGGGGTTTCACCGTGTTAGCCAGGATGGTCTCGATCTCCTAACCTCGTGATTCACCCGCCTCAGGCTCCCAAAGTGCTGGGATTACAGGCATGAGCCACCGTGCCCAGCCGAACTGAGCTTTTTTCAGGCTAAACCATAAGTTTATGGCAAAGACAGTTTCTGAATTATGATCTACTATACATGTATATGTATGTATATGTATACGTATATGTACGTATACGTATATGTACGTATACGTATATGTACGTATACGTATATGTACGTATATGTATATGTACGTATATGTATATGTACGTATATGTGTATGTATATGTACATATACGTGTATGTATAGGTACATATATGTATATGTACATATAAATGTGTATATATATATTTGGTTTGAAAATTCACTTCAGAAATTTGATGTGAGGAGAAAAGGAAACAGGACAAGATAACGTGTTAAAGGTGAAAATGATAAAATGCTAGGGTGCAGAGAATAATCTCACATGAGCTTTCTTAATACTTGGGAATAAAACATAACAACATGTTGTTCTTATATAACTCTGGTCTAGCTAATGGTGTGTTATCTATATATGGCACTACATAATACTGTGTTTTCCCTAAGCCCATGCATGATACTTTACACTAATTTATAAAAAGAAAGCATGTTCCCATAGACCAATGCAAGAATACACACTGCAGTAGGTAAACAAGCTAAGGGGGCAGAAGTCCAACAACGTAGCTCTTTTTGAGGAACTTTAGTCACAAGATGAGGTCCTGCCACAGTATATGACCAGAGCTGCAAACATTCGAGAAAACTGAGAATCTTTGGGGAAGGTGGTATGCAGAGTTAAGCTTGGGTATGGGTGGCAAACCACAGGATGTGTGTGAGGGGCAACCATGAAGTGATATGTGAGATTTAACTCATGTGCCAAAAGTAAGTGTGATCCTCTCTGCCCTCAATGTTGTAGCCTAAGAAACCAATGTGCCAGGGCACAAAAGATTCTCTTGACCTCCTCCTTTGTTATTACTCAGCATATTCTTTTGAATATACTGGGGTGGAAAATTTTTTAGATTTAGGGGGACAGATGATTTTTAAGGAATTGCCAAATGCCATTGGATGGGGAGTAATTTATCTTTTTTTTATTGTATTGCTATGTTTTTTCTTTCTAGAGAAAGAAGGGGAAAGAGAAAGGAGATTATTATAAAATAATGAGGCATTTTCTTGCATATCTTTGGAAAATTTATTTTAAAATATTATGTACCTCATATATGTGTGCTCCTAAGTACAAAGCATGTCTACTCAAAAATTTATAATTACATAACATTACCAAGTTGTTCTTAAAACAAGAAAGGTAGCTAATTTCTATCTGGACTACAGGTCTTGTGTGATTGGTTCATATGGAATATGTTCATAGTGCCCATGTCAAGTCTGGGGATGGATAAAAATAGGAAAACAAAATACATGGACAAAGCATAAATCTTGGTGTCAGTATGCATAACAAATGAAAGCCTTAATTGCATCAAAAAATAAATATAGATGTAAGGAGCTGGCACAAACTCAGCACTCAATATGTGCAATCTGTCAGAGGATAGAGCTGCCACAAAAGCTACCATTATGAGCATTTACTATGTACCAGACCTGCCAAATTGCTTTACACACATATCTTGCTTCTTTCTCAGGACGGTCCTATTACAGGGAAATTACTATTTTCCACTTCTAATATAGGGAGGTTTAGAGAGGTTAGATAAGTCAATTAAGGTCACACGGCTAACAGGAGCAAAGCCAGATTTTGAAACCATGTCTGTCCAACACCAGATTCTGCACTCTTAATCCCTTAACTCTCTTTTGTATGTTTTCTGCAAAAGTAAAAAAGGAATTGAAATGAATGTACTCTGCTCACATCGAAACTATTACACCAAAATCTGTTCCTTGGCTGAAACACACACACACACACACACACACACACACACACGGCATGGCCCTTACTGACTTATACACCAGCTTACTCAGCTGAATGAGTACTTCCCTATTGTCTTTTATCTTTTGTCTTCCTTTACCTCCCTTCTTGACTGTCATCCTTCCCATCTGACTTTGCCTTAACTCCACTATTCC
This sequence comes from Pan paniscus, assembly GCF_029289425.2. Classification (NCBI taxonomy): domain Eukaryota; kingdom Metazoa; phylum Chordata; class Mammalia; order Primates; family Hominidae; genus Pan; species Pan paniscus. Next base: position 110,892,435 of record NC_073253.2, read on the forward strand.
CATCTCTTTCACCTGAATCCCACCTTTACTTTTCTCCTTTCACAAAGGCAAAGACTTTGATGCTGGGGGTAAAAAGAAGAGAACCCGCAACCCCTAGCTGCCTCATCCTCCCCACCCATAGGCCATTCAGCTGTGTCTGAGGCATCTTCTCGTTTCCCCAACAGCCTGCTTGCCACAATCCCCAAGCCCTTCTCCAGCTCACAGGCAAAGATGCCTAGAGTAATCTCAGTTTAGTTTTCCTCTACATTGTAGTTTATCCTGGTTTATGTCCTCCAAGACATAGCTCCACTATCTGTTTTCCTTTCCTAACGAGGTTAGGAGGAGGGAACATGAGAAACGAGGTGCAGGAAGAAAACTTTTCTACATTTATATGGTTTCTAGAGTGTGTCACACTGCCAAATTGAAATGAGACTTGTTAAAAGAGTACTCAGTAACTGGGGCTGTTCACCTAACATTGCCTCCTCTGGGTATCAGAGTCATGACTGCATCAGGCAGGTGAGGTCCACAACTTGTCTATATTCCACAGTGCCATAGGAGTTGGGGCAGGAGGAGGGTTCTTTAACTTCACATTTCATTAAAACACTGTATTAGTCTGTTTTCACACTGCTATAAAGATACTACCCAAGACTGGGTAATTTATAAACAAAGGAGCTTTAATTGACTCACAGTTCCACAGGCTTAACAAGAAGCATGGCTAGGAGGCCTCAGGTGAAACTTACAATCATGGCAGAAGGCGAATGGGAAGCAGGCACCTTCTTCACAAGGCACAAGAGGGCATGTGTGTAGGAGGAACTGTCAAACACTTATAAAACCATCAGATCTTGTGAGTACTCACTATCACAAGAACAGCATAAGGAAACCACCTCCATGATCCAGTCACCTCCCACCAGATCCCACCCTCAACACGTGGGGATTATGGGGATTACAGTTTGAGATGAGATTTGGGTGGGGACACAGAGCCACACCATATATCAAACACCAATAGCATTTTTAAGTAATGATTACATCAACACTATAAAATAAGAACTAATTTAGCTATGCTTATGTATAAACAATAAACAAATGCTATATAATGTTCCTGATGTAAATGTCCAATTCTTTCATAACTTAAGAATAGCTTTATAACATTGTTGGCTAAGAATAGCTAAGAGAGTAGTCTAATAGTCTCTGTTCTGCTCAAGTAAACATCTCTTCTATAACACATTATCCGAATTCTGCTTATCTTTGATTTTTAATGATTCCCAGGCTGTTCCTGTACCATACTGAGATGTCACCTCTCTGTGTGAGGGCCCCTATTGCTAGTCAGTAAATGATCCCTATCTGCAACTACTTAAAGTTCAGATTTTAAACAACAAAAGTCATTGTCCTAGAATTGACAATGTGTGTTTTCAATATACTCACCAAGATGCCTGGCACTAAGTACTTGTTGCTCCAAGAATAGCGTCAGGCAAGTAATAGGGGCCTAGTAAAATGAGGTTAAGGAGAAAAAAAAAAAGCAATTTCTTAGAAGGATGGGGGTGATGTGGGTAGCTTATAGTTCCTAAAGGCAAGAAACTCAACTAGCCTCCCCAAGTTACTCTGTCCACAGTCACAGGATCTCTTGTTTCCAATTTTCTCTGGGCAAAGGCTTCATTCTCTCTCTTCCAGGCTGGCTCTCTGCTTATCCCAGCGCATGGGAGGATATAGCCACTGCACCAGCCCTAGTTGTTCTTCCCTTCCAATTCGTACATTCAATAAAGACTTAGAGTTTGTGTGTGCCTAATCCACATTTGCAGGAAAATGAACAGATTGATCAGCAGAAATTGGGCTTCCATCGGGTCCAACACACCAAGGGAGGGGGCCAACATGGGAGCCCACGAGAGAAGGAGGTGAGGAAGGGTTCTCAAAGGAGAAGGGTAGAATGAGGAGAACAATGGGATAAATGGCTTCACTTATTTCTAATCGCTCTGTTCTGCATGCTTTTACACTCTTGGGCAGGACAAATAATTTTTTTAAACCAGAACCCAAGAGGCAAACTGATCAACCACTGGGCTTAATAATGGATGTTAGGACATGTCCCATATATTACCATTAAACATGCTCCTGATAATACCTTTTCAAGGATGTAGCTGTTTAACGATGGTATCCTCTTGGTTCAGAGACATAGAAGCTAAGAGGGGAGAACCAAACCTCTTTGTTCATGAGCCAAGAATGAAAGGAACAGCAATTAAAAGAAGTTAGTTGTATCTTATTCCCCCATTCTAGGTTGTTATCTCTTATCAGGACTTAAATTCTATCCAAGGGAAGCTCTCTTCCTGACATAGTGGAGGCCAGAAGTCAGTCAACTAATTTTTTTAGAGTCAGTTAAATGTGAAATTATAAAAAATACATATATACCTTAAACATTTAATTTAAATTTTTTTTTTGAGACACAGTCTCGCTCTGTCACCCAGGCTGGAGTGCAGTGGCATGATCTCGGCTCACTGAAAGCTCCGCCTCCCAGGTTGACGCCATTCTCCTGCCTCAGCCTCCTGAGTTGCTGGGACTACAGGCACCCCCACCATGCCCAGCTAATTTCTTTTTGTATGTTTAGTAGAGGCGGGGTTTCACCATGTTAGCCAGGATGGTCTTGATCTCCTGACCTCATGATCCACCTGCCTCAGCCTCCCAAAGTGCTGGGATTACAGGTGTGAGCCACTGCACCTGGCCTAAACATTTTATTTTAACTTAAAACATGTAAAGGCATATTCATTTGCAAATCTTTTGATGCAGCCCTGAGGCCTTTTCTTTGAATATGGAATCATTGTTTGGTATTTTGTTCCACATTGCTTCTCTAAACCACATTTATTTTTTCTGATCTCCAGATATGGTTTATTTAAAGTGGAATGAAGATTTAAAGACTCATAAAAGAGTACAAAACAGTAGATGTTCACCAATTTTTCTCTTTCAAGAACATTTTTTAGTGACTTATCTTCATTGACTTTCTAAAATATTCAATATGGTTGTCATAGAAACAATCATTCCTTTTCTTTTGCCCTCATATTTCACTGGTAAACATAATCATTAATTAAAATCTGTAAATAGAGTGACAAGTACAATTGTCATGAACAGGTGTGAGAACTAGCCCCACAGTCTCTCAGTAAGGATGCGGCTCAGCTTAGGGGAGGGGAGTTTGCAGCGTGCACAGGAGCAGTGTCTTCTCAAACTTGAGTGTGCCTCAGAATCACCTGGAAGGCTTATGAAAACACAGGTTGCAGTGTTTTAGCAATTCCAGGAGGTCTGGGTTAAGTAAATCCTGGAGGCCTGAGAATTTGAATTTCTATTAACTTATTGGGGCTGCCAATGCTTCTGGTCTGGGGGCCATACTCTGAGAACTACTGTTCTAGTGAGTGACCCAGTAGCTGTGAGCATTCAGCAGGTCATGGCAACAGTTTGAATGCTTTTCAGAGTGACTGGAGAGTGCCAGGCAATCCAGCAGGCTGATTACATAAAGTTTGTTATGAGAGTTTGCCCTGTGATTCTTCTCTGTCATTCTCTCATATTGCTAATCCAGGTGATCTGTGTTTAGCTGCTGAGGTTCAGTCACCCTGGGCTCTGGTTCCATCTGCAATGGATGACCATGTAAATGACCATGTGCTCTCGGCTAGCTATTTAATTTTAATGAACCCCAGTTTACTTATTTGTAGAAAATGGGATGATAACTTTTTTAAGGGACAAAGGACCTTGTTACTCATTGCACAGCAGGCAACATGAGCATCAACTTGTTTGTGTTGATTTCCCTTGCCACCAAGTCCCATAGGGTGACACAATATAGGCCATATGGATGCTAGGCACACAGTGGGTTTGTGTTGTAGCTAAGGAACACTGAACTTTGGGAATCCATTGCTTTATAGCAAGCACTAAATAAGCCTACTCTTGCTGTGGAGGAAGATTGTATCTTATCTCTCAAATTTACCAGCACATAAAATAACCTTGAGAAATTGCCCCGTAACAGAGCAATCAGTCTTACAGTCTTGCCACACCCAGAAGAAGAGTGCCAGGGGCCCAAGGAGAACTGGCTGTTCCCGCACTGTGCACTTATGCAAAGTGCAGAATTGCTGTATCCAAGCATATTCCCATTTTACAACTTGACATCCATTGCCAAATTGCCCTTCAAAAAACTTTTACCGAGTTATATTCCCAGCAAGGACCCATTTTCTTATGTTCTTACTACACTGAGTATTATCCTCCTTTTGATCTTTGCAATTTTATAGGTCAAAGACAAATTCTTGTTTCACTTGTGTCTCTGTGATCAATAGTGAGATTGGACACCTTTTTACACTCATTAGTCATTTATATTTTTTCTGTTGTGAATGTAATGTGCTGGTTTTCTCAGAACTAGTTGGCTTGGCTCTTCTCCTTGGACCCATGAAGAATGCAGCCTGGACCTGGTCTTATGTGCTGAGTATCTATTATGAGCAAGGCTCTGGTCTCTGTCCTTGAGCTTCTCCACAGTAGTTGGGAAAATGAACCACACTCAAGTACAGGGGAACTTACGATGCCAGCCTCTGAATCCTAAGGGACGAATGTATAACACAATCATTTATTCAGTCAGCCATCACAGAGCCCCTTCTAGTATCAGGCATTTCTCCAGGTACCAGAGATATAAGAACCAGACATATTTCTGCTCCTAAGGCACTCACTGTCTGGTAAAGAACAGGCAAGTAGAATACAGTGTGAGGAGGAGCTATGATAATAGGAGTGTACATGGGGTGCTATGGCAGCAAATCAGGAAGTGATAATTTTTATCTTTTCTAATTTATGTAACTTTGTGAGTAATGAGAATACATAAGACAATATACAGCTCAAAAAACTATAAGATGTTATTAGGGATGGCATGATACTATGAGAGGATTGTAGTATTGGGAATCAGACATACAAGAGTTGTTATCTCATTTCAGCCACTTTCTAACTATGTGATCTTGAGGAAGTTTCTTAATAATATCTTCTTCATAGAATCACAATGAGTCACAAAAATAATATAAAGTCCAATCTATTTGTGGGGCCTGGAGATCTACATATCATATTTATAAATAGTTAAAAGTTTAAATCAAGTTAGTTATAGATCAAATGCAATTTCTATCAAAATTTCAATTGCCTTCTTTGCAGAAATTGACAAGCGGATCCTAAAATTCATATGGATATGTAAAGAACTTCAAATAGTCAAAATAATCTTGAGAAAGAAAAACAGTTGGAGGATTCACACTTATCACAAAACTCACTACACAACTACAGTAATCAAGACATAAAAATCAAGACATTAAAAATAGACATACAAGTCAATAGAATGGAATTGAGAGGCCAAAAATAAAACATTACGTTTACAGCCAATTGTGCTAAGACAATTCATTGTGGGAAAGATTAGGCTTTTCAATAAATGGTGCTGGTACAACTAGATGAAGCTGAGACCCCTTCCTCACTCAAACATAAATGAACTAAAAATGAACTATAGATCTAAATGTAAGAGCTTACACTATAAAACCTTCATAAGAAAGCAAAGGTGTACATTTTCATGACTTTTGATTAAGAAATCGTTTTTTGTTTTTGTTTTTGTTTTTTTTTTGGAGAAGGAGTTTTGCTCTTGTTGCCCAGGACTAGAGTGCAGTGATGTAATCTTGGCTTACTGCAACCTCTGCCTTCCAGTTTCAAGTGATTCTCCTGCCTCAGCCTCTGGAGTAGCTGAGACTACAGGCGCCCGCCACCATGCCTGGCTAATTTATGTATTTTTAGTAGAGACAGGATTTCACCATGTTGGCCAGGCTGGTCTCGAACTCCTGACCTCGTGATCCACCCACCTCCGCCTCCCAAAGTGCTGGGATTACAGGCGTGAGCCACCATGCCCAGCCTAAAAAATGGTTTCTTAAATATGAACCAAAAGCACAAAGCAACCAAAGAAAATATAAATAAATTAAACTTCAAAATTAGAAGTTCTTGTGCTTCAAAGGACACTACAACAAAAATATAAGGTCAACCCACTGAATGTGAGAAAACATTTGCAAATTGTCAGGCCTCTGGGCCCAAGCGAAGCCAACATATGCCCTGCGACCTGCACGTATACATCCAGATGACCTGAAGCAACTGAAGATCCACAAAAGAAGAGAAAATAGCCTTAACTGATGACATTCCACCATTGTGATTTGTTCCTGCCCTACCCTAACTGACGTGATATAGTCTCCCCTGCCCTTAAGAAGGTACTTTGTAATATTCTCCCTTGCCCTTAAGAATGTACTTTGTATGCCTATCCCAAACCTATAAGAACTAATGATAATCCTACTACCCTTTGCTGACTTCTTTTTTGGACTCAGCCTGCCGGCACCCAGGTGAAATAAACAGCCTTATTGCTCACACAAAGCCTGCTTGGTGCTCTCTTCACACAGACGCGTGTGACATTTGGTGCCAAAGACCCGGGACAGGTGGACTCCTTTGGGAGATCAGTCCGCTGTCCTTGCCCTCACTCCGTGAGGAGACCCACCTACGACCTCAGGTCCTCAGACCAACCAGCCCAAGGAACATCTCACCATTTCAAATCAGGTAAGCGGTCTTTTCACTCTTCTCCAGTCTCTCTCGCTACCCTTCAATCTCCCTGTCCTTCCAATTCCAGCTCTTTTTCCTCTCTAGTAGAGACAAAGGAGATACATTTTATCCATGGACCCAAAACTCCAGCATCGGTCACGGACTCGGGAAGACAGTCTTCCCTTGGTGTTTAATCACTGTGGCGACGCCTGCCTGAATATTCACCCACACTCCATTGATGTCTGATTACCGTGGGGATGCCTGCCTTGGTCATTCACCCACATTCCCTCAGTGGCAGGTCAATTGTGGGGACACCTGCTTTGGCTGCTCATCCACATTTGGGCTGCTCACCGCCCCCCACCACCCCTTCTCCCCGCCCCCCACCGCCCCTTCTCCGTGTCTCTACCTTTCTCTTTAAACTTACCTCCTTCACTATGGGCAACCTTCCGCCCTCCATTCCCCCATCTTCTCCCTTAGCCTGTGTTCTTAAAAACCTAAAACCCCTTCGACTCACACCTGACCTAAAACCTAAACACCTTATTTTCTTCTGCAATACTGCTTGGCCCCAATACAAACTCAACAATAGTTCCAAGTAGCTAGAAAATGGCACTTTTGATTTCTCCATTTTACAAGACCTGGATGATTTTTGTCGAAAAATGGGCAAATGGTCTGAGGTGCCTGACGTCCAGGCATTCTTTTACACATCAGTCCCTCCCTAGTCTCTGTTCCCAATGTGACTCATCCCAAATCTTTCTTCTTTCTCTCCTGTCTGTTCCTTCAGTCTCCACCCCAAGTTCTGAGTCCTTTGAATCCTTCTTTTCTACGAACTCATCTGACCTCTCCCCTTCTCCCCAGGCTGCTCCTCACCAGGCTGAGCCAGGTCCCAATTCTTCCTCAGCCTCCGCTCCCCCACTGTATAATCCTCCTATCATCTCCCCTCCTCACTCCTGGTCTGGCTTACAGTTTCGTTCCACGACTAGCCCTCCCTCACCTGCCCAACAGTTTCCTCTTGAAGAGGTGGCTAGAGCTAAAGGCATAGTCAAGGTTAATGCTCCTTTTTTCTTTATCTGACCTCTCCCAAATCAGTTAGCATTTAGGCTCTTTTTCATCAAATATAAAAACCCAGCCCAGTTCATGGCCCGTTTGGCAACAACCCTTAGACACTTTACTGTCCTAGACCCCAGAGGAAGGCTGTCTTATTCTCAATATGCATTTTATTACCCAATCCACTCCCGACATTAGAAAAAGCTCCAAAAATTAGATTCCAGCCCTCAAACCCCTCAAGAGGACCTAATTAACCTCGCCTTCAAGATGGTATACAATAATAGAGTAGAGGCAGCCAAGTGGCAACGTATTTCTGAGATGCAATTACTTGCCTCCACTTTGAGAGAAACCCCAGCCACATCTCCAGCATACAAGAACTTCAAAATGTCTGAACCACAGTGGCCAGGTGTTCCTCCAGGACTGCCTCCCCCAGGAGCTTGTTTCAAGTGCTGGAAATCTGGCCACTGGGCCAAGGAATGCTCGCAGCCTGGGATTCCTCCTAAGCCATGTCCCAACTTTGCGGGACCCCACTGGAAACTGGACTGTCCAACTCTCGCGGCAGCCACTCCCAGAGCACCTGGAATTCTGGCCCAAGGCTCTCTGACTGACTCCTTCCCAGATCTTCTTGGCTTAGCGGCTGAAGACTGATGCCGCCCGATCACCTTGGAGGCCACCTGGACAATCACTGATGCCAAGCTTTGCGTAACTCTTACAGTGGAGGGTAAGGCCGTCCCCTTCTTAATCAATATGGAGGCTACCAACTCCACATTACCTTCTTTTCAAGGGCCTGTTTCCCTTGCCTCCATAACTGTTGTGGGTATTGACGGCCAGGCTTCTAAACCTCTTAAAACTCCCCAACTCTGGTGCCAACTTGAACAACATTCCTTAATGCAGTCCTTTTTAGTTATCCCCACTTGCCCAGCTCCCTTATTAGGTCGAGACATTTTAACTAAATTATCTGCTTCCCTGACTATTCCTGGGCTACAGCCGTACCTCATTTCCGCCCTTTTCCCCAGTTCGAAGTCTCCTTCACATCCTCCCCTTGTATCTCCCCACCTTAATCCACAAGTATGGGACACCTCTACTCCCTCTTTGGCAACCAATCATGTGCCCCTTACCATCCCATTAAAACCTAATCACCCTTACACCGCTCAATGCCAATATCCCATCCCACAACAGGCTTTAAGAGGATTAAAGCCTGTTATCACTTGCCTGCTACAGTATGGCCTTTTAAAGCCTATAAACTCTCCTTACAATTCTCACATTTTACCTGTCCAAAAACCGGACAAGTCTTACAGGTTAGTTCAGGATCTGAACCTTATCAACCAAATTGTCTTGCCTATCCACCCCGTGGTGCCAAACCCATATACTCTCCTATTCTCAACACCTCCCTCCACAACCCATTATTCTGTTCTAGATAAACCTAGCTGACCCCATAAATCCTAAATCCTTTCCCTACTCCCCTTTCCATTCCTTAAAAAACAGCCCTAAAAGCTGCTCTCACACTAGCTCTCCCAACTAATCCCAACCCTTTTCATTACACACAGCCGAAGTACAGGGCTGTGTGGTCAGAATTCTTACACAAGAACTGGGACCACGCTCTGTAGCCTTTCTGTCCAAACAACTTGACCTTACTGTTTTAGCCTAGCCATGTCTGCGTGTGGCGGCTGCCGCTGCTTTAATACTTTTAGAGGCCCTCAAAATCACAAGCTATGCTCCACTTACTCTCTACAGTTCTCATAACTTTCAAAATCTATTTTCCTCCTCACACTTGATGCATATACTTTCTGCCCCTCAGCTCCTTCAGCTATACTCCCTCTTTGTTGAGTCTCCCACAATTACCATTGCTCCTGGCCCAGACTTCAATCTGGCCTCCCACATTATTCCGGATACCACACCTGATCCCCATGACTGTATCTCTCATCCATGTGACAGTCACTCCATTTCCCCATATTTCCTTCTTTCCTATTTCTCATCCTGATCACACTTGGTTTATTGATGGCAGTTCCACCAGGCCTAATTGCCACTCACCAGCAAAGGCAGGCTATACTATAGTATTTTCCACGTTTATCATTGAGGCTACCACTCTGCCCCCCTCCACTACTTCTCAGCAAACCGAACTCATTAATCTCTCCCACTCTAGGTTCCCATGCTGCCCCTAATCCCTTTCAAAGCAGCCCTGAGAACATCACCCATTATCTCTCCATACCACCCCCAAAAATTTTCGCCACCCCAACACTTCACCACTATTTTGTTTTGTTTTTCTTATTAATATAAGAAGACAGGGATCTCAGGCCTCTGAGCCCAAGCAAAGCCATCATATCCCCTGTGACCTGCAGGTATACATCCAGATGGCCTGAAGCAACTGAAGATCCACAAAAGAAGTGAAAATAGCCTTAACTGATGACATTCCACCCTTGTGATTTGTTCCTGCCCCACCCTAATTGATATGACATAGTCTCTCCCGCCCTTAAAAAGGTACTCTGTAATATTCTCCCCTGCCCTTAAGAAGGTACTTTGTAATATTCTCCCCTGCCCTTAAGAAGGTACTTTGTAATATTCTCCCTGCCCTTAAGAATGTACTTTGTACGCCTATCCTAAACCTATAAGAACTAATGATAATCGGGCAGGCGCGGTGGCTCACGCCTGTAATCCCAGCATTTGGAAGGCCGAGGTGGGCGGATCATGAGGTCAGGAGATCAAGACCACGGTGAAACCCTGTCTCTACTGAAAATACAAAAGAAAAAAAATTAGCCAGGAATGGTGGCGGGCGCCTATAGTCCCAGCTACTCAGGAGGCTGAGGCAGGAAAATGGCATGAACCCGGGAGGCAGAGCTTGTAGTGAACCGAGATTGAGCCACTGCACTCTAGCCTGGGCAACACAGCAAGACTCTGTCTCAAAAAAAAAAAAAAAAAAAAGAACTAATGATAATCCCACCACCCTTTGCTGACTGCTTTTTGGACTCAGCCCACCTGCACCCAGGTGAAATAAACGGCTTTGTTGCTCACAGAAAGCCTGTTTGGTGGTCTCTTCACAAGGATGCGCGTGTCACAAATCATACATCTGACAATTAGATGTATTGTCAGAGATGTCAATAATAAATCAAATAAGCAACTGTTAAGTAAAATATGTTCCATCCTCTTATTTGACAGAAATAGAAAAAGAAAGAAAAAAAGAAAAACATAAAGAAAAAAGACATAAAGAAAAAAAGAAAAATTTGTGTTTTGTGTGGTTTTATGTGACTGTTAAATATTAAACAAAATTTAATAATGATGCATAAAAGACATAATTCAGAAAGCATATTTATTTCATAAAATTTGTTTTTTCTTGCTGTCATTTCAGCAAAATCATTAGTATTGCTGTTAAATTATGTACATAATTTATCTTCTGTTGAAAGTAATGATTCTGAAGGATAAAATTTAGTTGTATTACAGTGTATGAAATGTGAATATATTTTAATGAGGAATGTAAAGTAAAATAAATGTAAAAATCAAAACATTTAATTTAATTGTTGTCATGTTTTAAGAAGTTTCCTTCTGAAATATTTAAAATTATGTATTAGAATTTCAAGCAAAATAGAATGTACAGTGTAGTTAATATCAAAAATGTAGATCAAAAGCATTTAAAGTAAAATTTTTAATTTAGTTTTTTGAAAATGTAATTAACTATCATCAAATATTATTATAAAATCAGAACTATTTGTATTTTAGCATTTACTGTCTATCTAATTGCCAGTATAAACCATCATTAAGAGATGTTACAGTTTAAGCCTAAATACCTGCAACTTTAAGAGACTATGAATTGTTTAATATTGCAAAATATTTCTCAGTTGATCTTTGCGCAGTGCAACTTTGTGAGTTTCCTGTTTTGCTGGTACCTCTGGAATTGTGAATTGAAAGATAATGAAAAGGAAGAATATAGATGCTGTTTGACCTTACTGGGAAAGAATACTTCTACATAAAAGAATCTATTTTATTCTTGCTAAGAGGACAGTGTGAAAAGTTAATTAATTTGTCTTTTGTTTTTAAACAGTTACTACTGTTTAAATCTTCCTGCATTCTGAAGCAGTTTGTTTCTCTGATGTCAGCAGCAGTACAAACCACAAACCTTCAAGTTTATGGACACAGTGACTTTTTGTTTTAAGGACATAGGGGAAGAGAGGTGGAGAATTTCCCTATGGCCAGAATGATCCTGAAGGGTGACTGATAAATGAATTGTGTGTGTGCGTTTATGATATGCAGAGCCCTCTACTCTGTGGATCCCAGGGCAGTGGCCCCTCTAGCTCAGGTGTAAGGATGGTCCTGTAAGGGATGACATATGGCAGAGGAGAGGTAATGAACATTTTCACTGTTTATCCTACTTGATTATCAGAGGGTTGAGCACTGTAGACTTTCATCATCTTGAAACACCTTTTCCTTGTCTTTTGTTATACCACCCTTTCTGACTTTCTTCCCAACTCCTCAGCTACTTTTTCTCAGTCTCCTTTGCAAGACCATCTTCCTCAACCCAATATTAATGCACAACGAGGCTTAGTTTATAGGCCCTCTACACCCACAGCTTTAAATATGGTCTATTTGCCATTGATGACTACTCAGCATCTACATTTGGACATCTTTAAGGAACCTCAACTTTTAACATTATCAAGATCCAATTCATATTTTGCTTGATATTTTATGATTGCCCTTCTAGATCCACTCTTCATTCCTTTCCATCCTTATGTGTGTCCTGAGAGGGTATCCTGTGGGTATATTCTACCTCAACAGACTCTCTTATTGTACAAATTTCCTTTGCATTTGGATTTGGGTTTGAAGATTCCTGGTAGAAAATCTGAGGGAGGGCAAAAAGTAAGGTAGAGGTATTTGTTCCCTTAGCTACCTCCATCCAGGGTTGCCTAGGCCTGGGGGCAGAACCTCTTGCCCAAATATCTTATCTCCTATCATGTGACTTCCTAAACTAGGTTCCCATAATTGCTCCTTCTCTTTGCCTTTTGGAAATTCTACTATTTACAGTCCCAGAGTATTGCACTATTTCTCATGGTTTGTCCTACTCTGATTGCACTTTTATAAATAGTCCCTTCAAATTACCCAATTTGACTGCACCATCTTTTTCCCACTGGGAACTTAATTGGCACAGTAATTGATACTGTGACTGGTCCCAGAAAACAAAGTAAAATCCTTAAAATCCTGGATTGGATTGTACAATATTTGAAGAGTACAGGGGGAATGGGGTATGGACAATCCTTGACATATAGTAGTATCACAGTTACTCAAACTGTCACTGGTGATGACACAGGAGGTCAAGGTTTTGGGAAATCAAGTAGCGGTAAAACTTGATTGCTACGAGTTCTGCAGATCTTAGGAACTATAGTGTCATCTGGGTTGTTCTGAAGGCCCTAGGGAGAATAAGTAGGGACAAAGAGAAATGAAATTGCCAGATGAGAATTTATGTGGAAAATCAGAGAGCCCTGAATGCAACTTTAAAAGCACATCTTATTTCCAATAACTGCAGGAGGAGGTAGTTGAGAACTAAGCTTAGGATCTGATTATAAGGGTTGCAGCATTAATTAAATGCTCAAGTTCATGAGGCTTATTATATGAAAATATAGGCACTTAGGGGGAATGAGTGCAACCCTGTCCCCTGAGTCATGGAATGAGTCATACTACTGCAAAGAAAGTATGACAATGTGTTCACACCACTGGAATTCACTAGTCTTGCCCATCTCCAAAAAGGAGCTGGATCACCAGAAGAGCAGAATAGCCTGCTGACCACACAATTTTGGCACCAGCTAAAAGAAAGCACCTTCAAGGTTAGGGGGCTATCCTGCAAGATACGGCAAATGCCTTAAATGAGCAACATCTCTCTCTATATCTTTCTCTACAGGTAGAATGAATGGGTCTGGAGACCAAGCAAACGTGACATTTGCAAAAATGTATAGTGTACAAGGCTACAAAACAAGGCTTAATAAATTCCTAAGAATGGATGCTATACAGCTTGTTCTCCAAAAAGAGTGCAGCAAAATTAGAAACCAACGTTAAAAGGAGATTAGAAACCCTCATATGTTTTGAAATTTTAAAAAACACTACAAAAACATTCATGGGTACAATATGGCAAGAGAAAAAATAAAAGGTATAGCGTTTGGAATGGAAGTAATAAAATCGTCATTATTTGCAGATGACATGAATTGGAAAAGAAAATGAATCTTGATACTTTTGTCATGCAATATAAAAAATCAGTATAAAATGGATCACAAACAAATGTAAAGGTAAAAGAGTGAAGCTTTTAAAAAATACATAAGAGAATCTTCATGGCCTTGAAGAGGGTAAACGTTTCTTAAACAGGACACTAAAAGCACTGCCAATGAGAGAAAAAAAAGATTTCATTGAAGTACAAACTTTGGTTAATAAAAAGAGATTATTTAGAGAGTGAAAAGACAAACTACCAACTGAGAGAAGAAATTCACAATACATATATCTGTTAAAAGACACATGCAGAATATGCAAAGAACTCTTACAACTCAATTATAAAAAGACAATAATGCAATTTAGAAATCAGAAAAAGGTTTGAATTAACATTTCATAAAAGAAGATATGCAAATGACCAATTGGCATATAAAAAGGAGTTCAGAATTATAGTCAGCAGGTAAATGAAACATGAATGACATTAAGGTACTACGCTTCACACCAAAATAAGTAAAATTTAGAAAAAAACAAACTGACAATACCAAGTATGATGGAACGTGGAATGACCAACTCTCACACATATACTGGTGGGAGTGTAAGTTGGTAAAAACCACTATGAAAAACAATTTGGAAATATCTGATAAAGCTAAATATATGTCTATTCTATAATTCAAAAATTCTACTGCTAGCTATATTCCCAACAGAAATGAGTAAAAATGTCCAGCAAAAGACATTTATAAGAACTTTCGTACTAGTTTTACTCATAATAGCCCCACACTGGAGGCAATACAAGTATGACTTGAGAGTAGAATGGACAAATAAGTATATTCATTGCCAGTAATGGAGAGGGGGAAAAAACCTGTTGCTTTAATATGAATAAATCTCACAGACATAATGATGAGTGAAAGAAATCAGTCACAAAATGGGACACATGGTTCCTTCTAGATGATATTAAGAAGAGGTAAGACTAATCCATGGTATTAGTCAATAGTGGTTATCTCTTGGGGAGTATTTTGGGGAAAGGGGTATAGAAAAGTTCTTTGGGTTGCTGGAAATGTTTTATATCTTGATCTGGGCAGTAGCTACACAAGTGTAGACATATGTAAAATTCATTGAGTTATTCACTTAATTATGCACTTTATATATAATAAGCCTTCATAACAATGTTTCTTAAGTCACAGAATAAAATTTTAATGAGAATTATAAAATATTTAGAACTGGATGACATAGAAAGCACTGCATGTCAAAACTTGTGGGATACAGCTAATGCAGTACTTAGAAGGCAATTTATAGCCTTAATTGCATATATTACAAAACAAGAAAGATGAAAAATTAATGAGCTATTCAACTAAAAAATTGCTAGAAGGACCATAGAGAAACTCCAAAGAAAATAGAAGAAAGAATATATGTTGAAAGTAGAAATTAATACAATATAAAACAAAAATAGTAGTACAGAAGATGACAAACACATAAAGAGAGAACGATAAATAGAAACTATGAACAAATGAAGAGCAGAAATGAGTAGCTACATAAACAGAAGAAGCAGAAGCACCATAATGGTTGGGTACTATAGGAGGAAGCATGCCAGACTCTAAGACTCCAAGATGTGGCAAATTTTTAGAGTGGCTATTTTGCTCCAGAGTTGCAGTCAGACTGCTGGAGCTACAGTTGTGTAGGAATTATGCTGCATTTCTCCATGAAAATGGTTGAGACTATTTCTGATCTACTTTATTTCCACACAAATGATTGCAATAAAATCTTGAACCTAGATATAACTTGAACTTTAATTCTTGCAACCTGTTACATTTACCCAATTGACATCCTTTCTCTCTTCTTTTGCTAACCGCATACAATTCAGCATTCTGGGATGCACCCCCAACATTTTATGATTACATATGAGTCTTGTTTCCTGAGATGCAGACCCGATCCCCTTCCCAGCCAAGCCAATCAATGTCATTCCTATGGATGGCTTTTCCTAACACCACTGGGAAGAAGGCAATCTTTTTCCTTAAGGTTACTAGCTGGGTCGAATTAGACACAGAGTTACTGAAGACTATCTTTCCAAAACAATGAAAATAATGCCTTGCCTGAGAATGAAGTTGACATAGAGGAAAGCAGAGCAGAGATGGGGAATGAGGCAGCAAGGTGTAAGAGAGACTGATTGCTAACAATATTGTTGAGGCTCTGGATCCAGCCATGGCTGGACCCATAATCAATTGCTTTTTTGCTTAAACTAATTTGTTTTAGATGTCTGCACTTGCAACCCAAATTGCCCTAATAGCAATAATTGACCAGTATTAAAAAAAATCCGTCTCAACATTTTTTTTTAAATCTCACCTGCTCACAGGATCTTCATATAGGTTTCCCTTAGTGTTACACTTACATTTTCTGTTCAGATTAGTGCCTGTAAGATGGTTCTATATTATGCATCAACATATTCAAAGTCTTTGCTAAATTGCAGATTCAATGTTTTTGCTAGATTACAAGTTTTAGAAGATTCACTCAGTGGGTTTAAGTTTAAATTTGAGAGAAGAATAAAATAATCTAGCAAAGCCCATGTTCATTCAGTACAGGTAATACAAATAGAGCTTTTCTGAGGAATCATTGTCTTCTGTGGAGCCTCTGTGTGCAGGCTGCTAAAATGAGATTTACAATTACTGGCACAATCAAAATGCTCAGAATGATTGGGGCTCTTAGAAACTGTTGAACTCTCACGGTTTTCCAAATACTTGGCATTCAACTCATCTGGATATCACCCTCGATTTCCCCCACAGAATCTATGAGTAAAGAAAATAAAATCTCAATGCCAACAGAGCCAGCAGAATGAGTGCTGAGCTAATCTCCATTTCACCCTGTGACCTACTCCCAGACAGAGCGAGCCCTCAGCCAACACTCATGAATGTGCTCTCCTCCAGAGAAAAAGCTCAGCATTCCTACACTAGAGATTCTGAACAGATTTTCTGGTGCTTTCAAAGAATACAACGTGGCTCTAAGAAAGTTTAGAGTTTTTATCATTACAGTTTTCAATTCCAATTTTAATAGAGTGAATTTTGACAGCAAATCTTTCTTCTTAGTTAATGCTTACCAGTGGTTAATTGGACATAATTTTAGAGACTGTAGATGACTGGATTACTCTTCC
Source organism: Pan paniscus (assembly GCF_029289425.2). Lineage (NCBI taxonomy): Eukaryota > Metazoa > Chordata > Mammalia > Primates > Hominidae > Pan > Pan paniscus. The sequence goes on from NC_073253.2 coordinate 110,909,329, forward strand.
CTCAAAAGCAGAATCTTAACTAATGAAATGTACAGCTTCCTGAAGGAGGCTATTCAAAGAACAACCCTGCAGTGTCCAAGCAAACAAGTCCTCTCACAATGGCTTTGATGGATTTCGTGTATAGAATTTTCCTCTCTGACTGGACTAAGCAAGTTGCATTCTTTCTTAAGAGATGCTGAAAACTAACTACTTTTCAGTAAACAACCAATAGAACTATTTCTTTCAGCTTGCTGCCTTGTTCATTTTATTTCTAAAAACTGATAGCACAGTATTGATATAAGGCTCTATACTGAATCCCTTTTACAAATATTAAATTATTGGAGTAAAGTCAGATAAGACTACATATAAAGTTCTCCTAAGAGGTGAAAAAACAAGAAGCATATTTGCCTCCTATCAGGAGTATCTATGACTTAATACTTGTAAGTAACTTTTGCAAAAAAAACAAAAACAAAAAAAACCATTTTTTTTTCTTTTGACCAAGGCTCATCATTGTATCTCTGGCATCTAGCATAAGTCTTTCTTGAGTAAGTGGATTAATGAATGGATAAATTTTGGTTATCATGGGGTTGGCTTTTAAAAAATTATACTCTGGCATTTAAGATAAATTTATTATTTATTTGTACCATTCTAATAACTTTGGTGTCAAATAGTTTGCAGTTTAATCTTTGCTGTTTGTGGTTAAGTAGAAACCTTTGTTTTATTAGAGCCTCAAGGTGTCTCTTTTAAAGGAATTGTTCCCTTCTTAGATTTTTGTCCAAGAATCCTAAAGAGTGGTAGAAAAGGAAAATACAATATTCATCCTCTTTCTTGGAATTGGCCAGTAACGGTGTAGCCTGAGAAAAATGTCCTTTTCATTAATCGGTGCTAGTCTTGTGAATGCGTAAACAGATCTTTGCACGATGCTGATCTGCAAAATCGAATTGGTCACAGGGTGTCAAAGTAGAGGCAAATCCCATTTCCCCAGAGGGACAATGTATTCTGCAGAAACAGAACAGGTTTCCAGAGATTTACATTGTTCTACACATCATGTCCAAGTATACTTTCCTCTATAATTTATCCCATTAGTACCACAATGGATTTTAAAAAAAGTTTTTTTCTTTTTATAGAGAAAGGGTCTCACTATGTTGCCAAGGCTTGTCTTGAACTCCTGAGCTCAAATGATCTTCCTGCCTTGGCTTCCGAAAGTGCTGGGATTCCAGGCACAAGCCACTGTGCCTGGCCCTGGACCATGGATTTTTAACCTAGAGAGAAAACTGTCTTCCAGAACTTTTAAGTGATTTGTTCAATTAATAATCTGTCTCTTTTCATAGTAATGATTGCCTTTTAGGGTGAGAATTCAGCCTGTAACATCTAGTGTGTTGGGGGGCAGTGTAGGGGGCATTTGTTTATATTGTGTAAGAGCAGTATTCCTTGCTTTAACTGTTTCAGAAACACCCAAAATCCATCTCTATAAGATTTTCTAGTCTCTCGACTTTTGCTAGCAGGTACCCAACCCACTGTCTTTGCAGCCTTCATTTAAAAAACAAAATCTGGGCTGGGTGAGGTGGCTCAGGCCTGTAATCCCAGCACTTTGGGAGGCCAAGGTGGGCAGATCACAAGGTCAGGAGTTCGAAACCAGGCTGACCAACATAGTGAAACCTTGTCTCTACTAAAAATACAAAAATTAGCTGGGCGTGGTGGCAGGCACCTGTAGTCCCAGCTGCTCAGGAGGCTGAAGCAGAAGAATCGCTTGAACCTGGGAGGCGGAGGTTGCAGTGAGCCAAGATTGCACCACTGCACTCCAGCCAGGGTGACAGAGCAAGACTCCATCTCAAAAAAAAATAAAAAATAAAAAAAATCTGGACCCACCTTTTGATCAGGCTTTAGCATTATGTGTTGATCTTTTTGAAGCATCAGAGTAGCACACTGTGTTAGTGATCATTTTTCCTCTGCTACTATGTCAGGAGCTCCACATTTTCTCTCATCTATTCTCACTCAAGGACAAACTGATTCCTATACCAAAAAAAAAATGCATGAGTTTTCGTATTTATTCCATGTAAATGATGACTTCATTTTTTGAAATAAAGTTACTTTGATGAACTATTAAATTGTTTTCTCCTTCTCTTCCACAACTTCATTACTGCCTTATTCCAACCTCCTGTTCACTCTCTCATGAGGTCTTCCACCTCACCCCTCGATGGCCACCATCCTGAAATACCCACCTACTTGTGGATCACCAATCAAAGAGCCTAGCTTCAGAGTTCGTTGACCTCCTCAGTGCCAGTGATTTCCATCTACAATTCCACAAAAGTAGTTCACATGGGTCATACTCTGGATCATGTCATTTAAAGCTTTTTTTCCAACTGGTATCTTTACCATTAATAGCGTACCTTCTGTCAGCAACCTCTTATTCTTCTAGCTCAGCCTTTCACTCACAATATATCTAATCTTACCCAGGTTCATTTATTTGAACTCCTCAATTTTTTTTCCAGTTTACCACCTTAGATGATGCTTTTGTTCTATCACTGTATTTGCTTACTTGTCTTCACGCCCTTCTATTTTACTGGACTCAAAACCACAGCCCAGATTCCATCCATCATATTTCTCATCTGCTCATACCCATGTTGAGTATAAATGGTGGAAATTATTGTACAATATAAGAGATTAGAAATGCTGGTGAGAGGGGCAGAGCAAGATGGCTGAATAGAAGGCCTCACTGATCCCCACCCTCACCCCCACAAGGACACAAATTTAACAACTATCTACACCAAAAAAACACCTTCCTAAGAATCAAAAATCAGCTGTGCACTCACAGTATCTGGTTTTAGCTTTATATTGCTGAAAGAGGCATTGAAGAGGGTAGGAAAGACTGTCTTGAATTGCCAATTTTACTCCTCCCACATCTGTTGGCAGTGGCCATGTGACATGGAGAGAGGATCTGTGGGCTTGGGAGAGGGAGAGAGTAGCAATTGTGAGACATTGCATTGAACTCAGTGCTGCCCTGCCACAGCAGAAAGCAAAACTGGGCTAACTCAGCTTATGCCCATCCATGGAGGCAGTATTTAAACCAGCCTAGCTAGAGGAGAATCACCCATCCCAGAGATCAGAACTTGAGTTCTAGCAAGCCTCACCACCATGAGCTAAAGTGCTCTTGGGCTCTAAACAAACTTGAAAGGAAGTCTAGGCCACAAATACTGCAACTCCTACATGAGTCCTAGTGCTGAACTGGGCTCAGAGACAGTGGGCTTGGGGGGTATCTGACTTACTGAGACACCAGCCAGGGTGGCTAAGAACATGCTTGCACCAACCCTCTTTTAACCCCAAGTTGCACAGCTTGCAGCTCCAGAAGACATCCCATCCTTCTGCTTGAGTAGAGGAGAGAGAATAGTACAGAGGACTTTGTTTTGCATCTTGGATACTAGCTCAGCCACAGTAGGATAGGGCACCAGTCAGAGTCGTGAGGTCCCCTTTCCAGGCCCTAGTTCCTGGACAACATTTCTAGACACACTCTGGGCTAGAAGGGAACCTGCTGCCTTGAAGGGAAGGATTTGTCTTGTCAGGACTCATCACTTGCTAACTAAAGAGCCCTTGGGCCCTGAAAAAACAGCAGCTATAACCAGGTAGTATATTGTAGGCCTTGGGTGAGACTCTGAGACTTTCTGGTTTCAGGTGAGACTCAATACATTCCCAGCTATGGTGGCTACAGGGAGAGACTCCTTGTGCTTGAGAAAAGTGGAGGAAAAAGTAAAGGAGAATTTGTCTTTCACCTTAGGAACCAATTCGGCACAGTGAGGTAGAGCACCAAGTGGGATCTTAGGGTCCTCAGTTCCAGGCTTTGGCACTTGGACAGCATTTCCGAACCTTCCCTGGGCCAGAGAAGAGCCCACTACCCTGAAGGTTGAGTCTTAGGCTAGGCAACATTCACCACAAACTGACTGAAGAGCCCTTGGAACTTAAGGGAACATCGATGGTAACCTGGTAGTACTCCCTGACGGCTTGTGGTGGTGGTGGTCATGGGGTGAGGCATCTCTACCTGTGGAAAGGGAAGGGAAGAGTGGGAAGGACTGCATATCTTGGTTTGAGTACCAGCTCAGCTGCAGTACAACAGAATACCAAACAGACTTCTAAGGTTTTTGACTCTAGTCCCTAGCTCCCAGACAGCACCTCTGGACCATGTGGAGCATGAGGGAACTTGCCCCACTGAAGGGAAGGACATAAGCCAGGCTGGCTTCACCCCCTGCTGATTGTAGAGACACAGGGCCTTGAGCAAACATATGTGGTAGCCAGGTAGTGGTTACAGTGGGCCCTGGGAGATATCCAGTGCTGTCCTTGCTTCAGTCTGACCCAGTACAGACTCAGGGGTGGTGTCCACAGGGGCTCTCCAACCCCAGCTCCAGGAGGCTCAAAACAGAGAGTGAGAGAGACTTCATTTTTTGGGAGAAAGTAAGAGAAGAGAATAAGAGTCTCTGCCCCATAATCCAGATAATTTTTCTGGATCTTATCCCAGACTACGAAGGTGGTACCTTTGAGTCTGCAAGAACCACAATATTACTGGGATTGGGGTGCCCCCTAAAGCAGGCTTAGCTCACAACACTCAAGACTATTTGAATACTTGGAAAAGCCTTCCCAAGAAGGACAAGTACAAACAAGTCCAGACTGCAAAGACCACAGTAAATATCTAACTCTTCAATGCCTAGACACCGAAGGACATCCATAAGCATCAAGACCATACAGGAAAACATGACCTCACCAAATTAACTAAATAAGCCACCAGAGACCAGGCCTAGAGAAAGAGAAATATGTGACCTTTCTGACAGGGAATTCAAAATAGCTGTCTTGGGGAAACACAAAGAATAAAGAAACAAGCAGAAATTCTGGAGGTGAAAAACACAACTGGCATACTGAAGAACATATCAGTCTTCCAACAGCCAAATTAATCAAGCAGAATAAAGAATTGGTGAACTTGAAGACAGGCTATTTGAAAATACACAGTCAGAGGAGACAAAACAGAAAAAGAATAAAAACAATGAAGCATGCCTACAGGACCTAGAAAATAGTCTCAAGAGAGCAAATCTAAGTTATTGGTCTTAAAGAGGAGGTGGGATAGAAAGTTTATTCAAAGGGATAACAATGGAGAACTTCCCAAACCTAGAGAAAGATATCAATATCCAAGTACAAAAAGGTTATAGAATGCCAAGCACATTTAACCCAAAGAAGACTACCTCAAGGCATTTAATAACCAAACTCCCAAAGATCAAGAGTAAAAAAGGACCCTAAAAGCATCAAGAGAAAAGAAACAAATAACATACAATGGAGATGCAATACATCTGGCAGCAGACTTTTTTGCAGAAACCTTACAGGCCCAGAGAGAGTAGCATGACATACTTGAAATGCTGAAGGAAAATAACTTTTACCCTACAATAGTATATTGGGTGAAAATATCCTTCAAATATGAAGGAGAAATAAAGACTTTCCCAGACAAACAAATCCGAGGATTTCTTCAATATCAGACCTGTCCTACAAGAAATGCCAAAGAGAATATTTCAATCTGAAAGAAAAAGACGTTAATGAACAATAAAAAATCATCTGAAGGCACAAAATTCACTGGTAATAGTAAGTACACAAAAAAATCACAGAGTATTATAACACTGTAACTGTGGTGTGTAAACTACAATGATCTTAGGTAGAAAGAGAACCAATCTTTTTGATGAACCAATCAAAAATAATAACTACAGTAACTTTTCAAGGATACACAGTACAATAAGATATAAATAGAGACAATAAAGTTAAAATGGATGAAGCTAAGGTGTATAGTATTTATTAGTTTTCCTTTTGCTTGCTTATTTGTTTATTTGTTTATGCAAACAGGATTACATTTTTATCATTTTAAAATAATGGATTATAAGGTACTCTTTGCAGGCCTCATGGTAACTTCAAATTAAAAAACATACAACAGATAAACCAAAAAATAACAAGCAAGAAATTAAATCATACCACCAGAAAAAAATTAGCTTCACTAAAAGCAAGACAGGAAGGAAAGAAAGAAGAAATCACTCACTCTCTCTCTCACACACACACACACACACATACAAGCAGAAAACAAATAACAAAATGGCAGGAGTAAAGTCCTTACTTGTCACTAATAACATTGAATATAAATGGACTAAAATCTCCAATCAAAAGACATAGACTGGCTGAAGGGATAAAAAAAAAAAAGGACCCAGTGATATGTTGCCTACAAGAAACACATTTTGCCAGGCTGGGTGCAGTGGCTCACACCTGTAATCCCAGCGCTTTGGGAGGCTGAGGTGGGCACATCATAAGGTCAGGAGTTCGAGACCAGCCTGGCCAACATAGTGAAACCCCCATTTCTACTAAAATTACAAAAATTAGCCAGGTGTGGTGACACATACCTATAGCCCCAGCTACTCGAGAGGCTGAGGCAGGATAATCACTTGAACCCAGGAGGCAGAGGTTGCAGTGAGCTGAGATTATGCCACTGCACTCCAGCCTGGGCGACAGAGTGAGAGTCTGTCTCAAAAAAAAAAAAAAAAAAGAAACACATTTCACCTATAAAGGCACACATAAACAGAAAATAAAGAGATGGAAAAGATATTCTATACCAGTGAAACCAAAGCAGAGCAAGAGTATCTGTATTTATATCAGACAAAATAGATTTGAAGACAAAAATTATAGGAATAGACAAAGAAGTTCTCTATATAATGATAAAGGAATTAATTCACCAAAAGGATATGACCATTGTAAATATATATGCACCAAACACTGGAGCACCCAGATATATAAAGCAAATATTATTAGAGTTAAAAAAGAGATAGACCCAAATACAATAACAGCTGGAGATTTTAACACCCCACTTGCAGAATTGGATAGACCTTCCAGACCAAAAATCAACAAAGAAGCATCAAACCTAATCTGCACTATAAACCAAAAGGACCTAATAAATATTTACAGAACATTTTACCCAACAGCTCCAGAATAAATTTTTTCCTCAGTACATGAACCATTCTCAAGGACAGACTATATGTTAGATCACAAAACATTCAAAAGATTTGAAATAATATCACACATCTTCTCTGACCACAATGGAATAAAACTAGAAATCAATAGCAAGAGGAATTTTGGAAATTATACAAACACATGGAAATCAAACAATATGTTCCTGAATGACCAGTTGGTCAATAAAGAAATTAAGAAAGAATTTGAAAAATTTCTTGAAACAAATAATAATGGAAACACACATACCAAAACCTGAGGGATACAGTGAAAGCAGTATTAAAAAGAACTTTACAGCTATAAGTGCCTTCATCAAAAAGCAAAAAATTCAAATAAACAACCTAATAATGCATCTTAAAGAACTAGAAAAGTGAGAGCAAACCAAACCCAAAATTAGTAGAAGAAGGAAGTAATAAAATCAGAGCAGAAATAAATGAATTTGAAATGAAGAAAACAATACAAAAGGACAATGAAAGAAAAAGCTGGTCTTTTAAAGATAAGCAAAATTGTCAAACCTTTAGCCAGACTAAGAAAAAAGGGAGAAGATCCAAATAAATAAAATCAGAGATGAAAAAGGAAGTATTACAACTCACACCACATAAATTCAGTAAAGTTGCAGGATAGAGAATGAAAATACAAAAATCAGTTGCATTTCTATATGCCAACAGTGAACAATCTGAAAAGAAATCAAGAAAGTAATTCCATTTACAATAGCGACAAATAAAATAGAATACCTAGGAATTAACTTAATCAAAAAAGCAAAAGATCTCTACAATGAAAACTATAACACATTGATGTAAGAAATTGAAAAACATGCAAAAAAATGGAAAGACATTTTTATGTTCATGGATTAGAAGAATCAATATTGTTAAAATGTCCATACTTCTCAAAGCAATCTACAGATTTAATGCAATCCTTATGAAAATACCAATGACATTCTTCACAGAAATAGAAAAAAAATCCCAAAATTTATATGAAACTAAAAAGACCCAGAATATCCAAAAGCATCTTAAGCAAAAAGAACAAAATTGGAGGAATCACATTACCTGACTTTAAATTATACTTCAGAGCTATAATAACCAAAACAGAATGGTACTGGCATTAAAACAGACATTTAGATTAGTGGAACAGAAAAAAGAACCTAGAGATAAATCCATACGTCTACAGTGAACTCATTTTTGACAAAGATGAAAAGAACATACATTGAGGAAAGGACAGTTTCTTCAATAAATGGTGCTAAGAAAAATAAGTATCCATATGCAGAAGAATTAAACTAGATTCCTACCTCTTGCCATATATAAAAATCAAATCAAAATGGATTAAAGACTTAAATATAAGACATTAAACTATGAAACTACTACAACAAAACATTGGGAAAACTCTCCAGAACATTGATCTGGGCAAACATTTCTCAAGTAATATCCCACAAGCACAGGCACCCAAAGCAAAAATGGACAAATGGGATCACATTAAGTTGGCACATCAAAGGGCACAATCAACCAAGTGAAGAGACAATCACTGATTGGCTGATATCCAAAAGACAGGCAATAACAAATCCTGGCAAGGATGTGGAGAAAAGGAAACCCTTGTACACTGTTGATGGGAATGTAAATTAGTACAACCACTATGGAGTTTCCTCAAAAAACTAAAAATAGAGCTACCATATGATCCAGCAATCCCACTACTAGGTATCTACCCAAAAGAAAAGAAATCAGCATATTGAAGAGATATCTGCACTCCTGTGTTTGCTGCAGCATTATTTACAATGGTTAAGATTTGGAAGCAGCTAAAGCATTCATCAACAGATGAATGGATAAAGAAAATTGTGATACTTATACACAGTGAAGTACTATTACAGCCACAAAAAAGAATGAGATCCTGTTATTTGCAACAACATGGATGAAACTGGAAGTCATTATGCTAAGTGAAATAAACCAGGCACAGAAAGAAAAACATCACATGTTCTCACTTATTTTTGTAAGCTAAAAATCAAAACAACTGAACTCATGGAGATGGGGAGTAGAAGGATGGTTACAAGAGGCTGGGAAGGGTAGTGGAGGGGATGTGAGGATAGCTAATGGGTACAAAAAACAGAAAGGATGAATAAAACCTAGTATTTGCTAGCACAACAGGGTGAGTATAGTCAACAATAATTTAATTGTACATTTTAAAGCAACTAAAAGAGTATAATTGGATTGTTTGTAACACAAGAATAAATGTTTGACATGATGGATACCCCTGTTTTATGTGATGTGATTATTATGCATTGCATGCCTATATCAAAGCATCTCATGTACCCCATAAATATATACACCTATTATGTACCCCAAAATAAAAATAAATACAAATAAAATTAAAAATTAAAAACAAAAACATCACAAAACTTTCAAATAAAGACTCCAAACATTTCTAATATTAAGGATTAAAATAAATGTGAGCAATACATACATTAAAGAAAGATGAATAAAAACAAGTATGATAATTATTTTTTAAAAAACTACAATGAGATATAATCTTACCCTGGTTTAAATGGCTTTTATCCAAAAGACAGGCAATAATGGATGCTGGTGAGGATGTGGAGAAACGGGAACCCTTGTACATTGTTGGTGGAAATGTAAATTAGTGCAACCACTATGGAGAAAGAACAGTTTGGAGGTTCCTCAGGAAACTAAAAATAGAGCTACCTTACGATCCAGCAATCCCACTCCTAGGTATATACCCAGAAGAAAAGAAATCAGGATATCAAAGAGATATCTGCACTCCCATGTTTATTGCAGCACTATTCACAATAGCCAAGATTTGGAAACAACTTAAGTGTCCATCAACAGACAAACGGATAAAGACAATGTGGTCCATATACACAATGAAGTACTACAAAGCCATAAAAAGAATGAGATCCTGTCATTTAAAACAACATGGATGGAACTTGATTGAGGTTATTATGTCAAGTGAAATAAGCCAAACCCAGAAAAACAGACTTCACATGTTCTCACTTATTTGTGGGAGCTAAAAACTAAAATAATTGAACTCATGAAGACAGAGTAGAAGGATGATTACCAGAGGGTGTGAAGAGTAGTGAAAAGTGGTGGGGTGTGGGCACTGAAACGGTTAATGGGTATGAAAAGTTAGAAGGAATGACTAAGACCTAGTATTTGCTAGTACAACAGGGTGACTATAGTCAAAAATAATTTAAGTGTACATTTTAAAATAACTAAAAGTGTATAATTGGATTGTTTGTAACACAAAGGATAAATGCTTGAGGTGATGGATACCCCTTCTGCCCTGATGTGATTTTTATGCATCGCATGCCTACATCAAAATATCTTATGTAATCTGTAAATATATATGTGTACTATGTACCCAGAACAATTTTTTACATCAGAAAACAATGCCAAAGAAAGGAATACTGGCAACTAATGATCTCAAGCCACAATGCTAAACCCTCTCCTAACTCTGTCCTCAGTCAGCAGATGAGTTTTGGCCTGACTTCACTGAGAAAATCCAAGTCATTGCAGGAGCAAACCCTTAACTGACTCACCTAGCCATATATAAATACATCTCATTTGCAGCTCACCCTCCGTATCTTCTTTTAAGCTTTCTCACTAAAAGAGCTGTCATTCCTTCAGAAAAAGAGTAATTTCTCCACTTTAGTTTTGATCCTGTCCCCCTACCCCATCTGAGGTAGCTTTATTGATCATTCTCTCTTTTGCTCATGACTTGCCTGTTCCACTAACTCATTCTTCCACAGTAAATATTTAGTAAACAATTTTTGTTCCACACCACATTTTCTCCACCTTTTTTTCTGGGAAAATCTCTGCATTTCTTAGAAAATGCCACCTGTAATGACCAAGTGGCTGTGTCCTCTGCCATGGTCTTATATAATCCTGTATGCTAGTCACAGTTAATTTTCCAGGGAAACACTCCAGGGAATAAAGTGAAGGTGAGACCCCCAAGGTCCTGAGTATTCATTCACAGGTGACATATCTTCAGAAAAATATCAAAGCTCTTCCCCTGAGAGAATCAGATGAGCTGGTTTGTTGTTCTAAACAGAGGAGAGAAGAAAACCAAAAACAGAGAACAGAATCAAGAGGAGAAACAAGATGAAGACCAGCTAGCACGAGGTGAAGAGTGTGAGCCAAACTCCAAGGTTGTGGAGGAGGGGAGGAGGAGAAGAGGATAAAGCAAGGAGAGAGATGGGTGAAGACTATTTTAAGCACAGAAACTTATTCCTTTATTTGAAAGTGTTTGTTTACTGTCATATCACTCCTCTGTCTTCCCATAAATCTTCATGAAACATTTTTCTGAGGGGATTTTGTTGTCGATGATTTTAAAAGAGGGCAGAGGCTCACTCACATCTGCATTGCTGTGGCACAGCACAGAGATTTCTCACACAAAAGAGAGAATCAAAAGAAAGAGGTCATGAGATTGTAAAGTGTGGCTCACCTGCATTCCACCCCCAGAAATTTATAGAAATTATGGGAAGAGCTTTGAACTCATGGAAGGCAAGTAATCAAGTCAATCTTACTATTTTCTCTAAAAAGACAGAAAGAAGGCTCGATGATGCTGTCATATGTCCCAGTACATAAATGGTAACTCACAGATAGTTCTAAAGCAGTGATTCTCAAAATAAAATTTGTCAGACATGAATGGGACTTGAGGCTCCTTTTCTTATAAGTCTTTGATTCTTATGGGGGCTAATGCATAATTATATAAACTTATATCACTGAGTAAATACTACGGATTCCTAAATTGGGTGGTCATAACATAAAATTCGCCAGTTGCCAGAGTTTACTGAAGACTCTATTACAAAGCATCTGGCTGCCACTGAATGCTATAAAATTCTCATTGTGCCTGTTGCCCAGAAACATTAGAATTTCCATAATTCTCAGACTGAACTATATTATCTGTACCATCAATGTTAGCATGAGTGGGTCACAGTTTCAATTGCTGCTATTCCTGAACTAATAAATATAAATTCATAAGTTTTACTTTTGTGGGTCATTTTGTTTTTGTGTAATTGCTGCAATGTTACCATTTTGATTTTAATTTTGGCCCTCTCCAAGTCTTTGTTATCATCAAGTTCTTCTTTCCAGTGGGAGATGGGAACAGCTTGAATAAGTAGACTGTGGCACCTTTTGTCCTACATTGGCAGAAGTTCAAGCAATTTAAAAGCTACCAAACTTAGTAGCTTTCAGTAACAGCTTTGTAAGCAGTTTTTCATTCTGTGCTTCAAACAGACTGATGCTGGAGAATAGGAAAGTTGTGTTCAGTTTCACTTTGGAAAAGTTGGTAACCACAGTCTGATGCAGCCTTTCATTTGTTTCTCTAGGTTCAGTAGTAATGTCTCATCTTTATTCCTGATTTTAGTATGTTTAGTCTTCTGTATTCTTTTTCTTGACCAGCTAAAGATTTGCCAATTTTTGTTAATCTTTTCAAATACACAACTTTTGGTTTTATTATTACCTTTCTCCTGCTTGTTTTAGATTTAGCTGCTCTTGAGTGTTTTAAGGTGCTTCTAATGGTAAGGCTGTTGATATGAGCTCTTATTTCTTTTTTAATTTAGGCATTTATAAATTTGCCTTTATGCATTAGTTTCATGGCATCCCATATGTTTTGATATGTTATGCCTTCATTTTTATTCATCTTAGAATACTTTTAATTTCTCTTTTGATTTCTTTTTTAATCCATTGGTATTTGGAACTGTCATTTAATTTCCACATAATTGTAAGTTTTCCAGTTTTTTTCTGTTATTGATTTCTAATTTTATTTTACTGTGATTGGAGAACATATTTTGTATTATTTCAATTCTTTTATATTTATGTTTTATGGCATAACATGTAGTTTGTACTAGAGAGTGGTTCATAGGCACTTGAGAAGAATAGATAATCTGCTGGAGGAGCCAAGATGGCTGAATAGCAACAGCTCCGGTCTACAGCTCCCAGCGTGAGTGACGCAGAAGACAGGTGATTTCTGCATTTCCATCTGAGGTACCGGGTTCATCTCACTAGGGAGTGCCAGACCCTGGGTGCAGGTCAGTAGGTGCAGCGCACTGTGCGCGAGCTGAAGCAGAGTGAGGCATTGCCTCACTCGGGAAGTGCAAGGGGTCAGGGAGTTCCCTTTCCTAGTCAAAGAAAGGGGTGACAGACGGCACCTGGAAAATCGGGTCACTCCCACTCAAAGACTGCACTTTTCCGACGGGCTTAAAAAATGGCACACCAGGAGATTATATCCTGCACATGGCTCGGAAGGTCCTACGCCCACGGAGACTTGCTGATTGCTAGCACAGCAGTCTGAGATCAAACTGCAAGGCAGCAGCAAGGCTGGGGGAGGGACGCCGGCCATTGCCCAGGCTTCCTTAGGTAAACAAAGCAGCTGGAAAGCTCCAACTGGGTGGAGCCCACCACAACTCAAGGAGGCCTGCCTGCCTCTGTAGGCTCCACCTCTGGGGGCAGGGCACAGACAAACGAAAAGACAGCAGTAACCTCTGCAGACTTAAATGTCCCTGTCTGACAGCTTTGAAGAGAGCAGTGGTTCTCCCAGCACGCAGCTGGAGATCTGAGAACAGGTAGACTGCCTCCTCAAGTGGGTCCCTGACCCCTGACCCCTGAGCAGCCTAACTGGGAGGCACCCCCAAGTAGGGGCAGACTGACACCTCACACGGCCGGGTACTCCTCTGAGACAAAACTTCCAGAGGAATGATCAGACAGCAGCATTCGCGGTTCACAAAAAACCACCGTTCTGCAGACACCGCTGCTGATACCCAGGCAAACAGGGTCTGGAGTGGACCTCTAGCAAACTCCAACAGACCTGCAGCTGAGGGTCCTGTCTGTTGGAAGGAAAACTAACAAACAGAAAGGACATCCACACCAAAAACCCATCTGTACATCACCATCATCAAAGACCAAAAGTAAATAAAACCACAAAGATGGGGAAAAAACAGAGCAGAAAAACTGGAAACTCTAAAAAGCAGAGCACCTTTCCTCCTCCAAAGGATTGCAGTTCCTCACCAGCAATGGAAGAAAGCTGGATGGGGAATGACTTTGATGAGTTGAGAGAAGAAGGCTTCAGACGATCAAACTACGAGCTACAGGAGGAAATTCAAACCAAAGGCAAAGAAGTTAAAAACTTTGAAAAAAATTTAGACGAATGTATAACTAGAATAGCCAACACAGAGAAGTGCTTAAAGCTGCTGATGGAGCTGAAAGCCAAGGCACGAGAACTACGTGAAGAATGCGGAAGCCTCGGGAGCCGATGCGATCAACTGGAAGAAAGGGTATCAGCGATGGAAGATGAAATGAATGAAATGAAGCGAGAAGGGAAGTTTAGAGAAAAAAGAATAAAAAGAAACAAAGCCTCCAAGAAATATGGGACTTTGTGAAAAGACCAAATCTACGTCTGATTAGTGTACCTGAAAGTGACGGGGAGAATGGAACCAAGTGGGAAAACACTCTGCAGGATATTATCCAGGAAAACTTCCCCAATCTAGCAAGGCAGGCCAACGTTCAGATTCAGGAAATACAGAGAATGCCACAAAGATACTCCTTGAGAAGAGCAACTCCAAGACATAAAATTGTCACATTCACCAAGTTTAAATTAAGGAAAAAATGTTAAGGGCAGCCAGAGAGAAAGGTCGGGTTACCCACAAAGGGAAGCCCATCAGACTAACAGCAGATCTCTCGGCAGAAACTCTACAAGCCAGAAGAGAGTGGGGGCCAATATTCAACATTCTTAAAGAAAAGAATTTTCAACCCAGAATTTCATATCTACCCAAACTAAGCTTCATAAGTGAAGGAGAAATAAAATACTTTACAGAGAAGCAAATGCTGAGAGATTTTGTCACCACCAGGCCTGCCTTACAAGAGCTCCTGAAGGAAGCACTAAACATGGAAAGGAACAACCGGTACCAGCCGCTGCAAAATCATGCCAAAATGTAAAGACCATCGAGACTAGGAAGAAACTGCATCAACTAACGAGCAAAATAACCAGCTAACATCATAATGACAGGATCAAATTCATACATAACAATATTAACTTTAAATGTCAATGGACTAAATGCTCCAATTAAAAGACACAGACTGGCAAATTGGATAAAGAGTCAAGACCCATCAGTGTGTTGTATTCAGGAAACCCATCTCACATGCAGAGACACACATAGGCTCAAAATAAAAGGATGGAGGAAGATCTACCAAGCAAATGGAAAACAAAAAAAGGCAGGGGTTGCAATCCTAGTCTCTGATAAAACAGACTTTAAACCAACAAAGATCAAAAGAGACAAAGAAGGCCATTACATCATGGTAAAGGGATCAATTCAACAAGAAGAGCTAACTATCCTAAATATATATGCACCCAATACAGGAGCACCCAGATTGATAAAGCAAGTCCTGAGTGACCTACAAAGAGACTTAGACTCCCACACATTAATAATGGGAGACTTTAACACCCCACTGTCAACATTAGACAGATCAACGAGACAGAAAGTCAACAAGGATACACAGGAATTGAACTCGGCTCTACACCAAGCGGACCTAATAGACATCTACAGAACTCTCCACCCCAAATCAACAGAATATACATTTTTTTCAGCACCACACCACATGTATTCCAAAACTGACCACATACTTGGAAGTAAAGCTCTCCTCAGCAAAT
The DNA here is from genome assembly GCF_029289425.2 of Pan paniscus. Lineage (NCBI taxonomy): Eukaryota > Metazoa > Chordata > Mammalia > Primates > Hominidae > Pan > Pan paniscus. Next base: position 110,924,968 of record NC_073253.2, read on the forward strand.
GTAAAAGAACAGAAATTATAACAAACTATCTCTCAGACCACAGTGCAATCAAACTAGAACTCAGGATTAAGAAACTCACTCAAAACCGCTTAACTACATGGAAACTGAACAACCTGCTCCTGAATGACTACTGGGTACATAATGAAATGAAGGCAGAAATGAAGATCTTCTTTGAAACCAACGAGAACAAAGACACAACATACCAGAATCTCTGGGACACATTCAAAGCAGTGTGTAGAGGGAAATTTATAGCACTAAATGCCCACAAGAGAAAGCAGGAAAGATCCAAAATTGACACCCTAACATCACAATTAAAAGAACTAGAAAAGCAACAGCAAATACATTCAAAAGCTAGCAGAAGGCAAGAAATAACTAAAATCAGAGCAGAACTGAAGGAAACAGAGACACAAAAAACCCTTCAAAAAATTAATGAATCCAGGAGCTGGTTTTTTGAAAGGATCAACAAAATTGATAGACCGCTAGCAAGACTAATAAAGGAAAAAAGAGAGAAGAATCAAATAGACGCAATAAAAAATTGATAAAGGGGATATCACCACCGATCCCACAGAAATACAAACTACCATCAGAGAATACTACAAACACCTTTATGCAAATAAACTAGAAAATCTAGAAGAAATGGATAAATTCCTCGACACATACATCCTCCCAAGACTAAACCAGGAAGAAGTTGAATCTCTGAATAGACCAATAACAGGAGCTGAAATTGTGGCAATAATCAATAGCTTACCAACCAAAAAGAGTCCAGGACCAGATGGATTCGCAGCCGAATTCTACCAGAGGTAAAAGGAGAACTGGTACCATTCCTTCTGAAACTATTCCAATCAATAGAAAAAGAGGGAATCCTCCCTAACTCATTTTATGAGGCCAGCATCATCCTGATACCAAAGCCGGGCAGAGACACAACCAAACAAGAGAATTTTAGACCAATATCCTTGATGAACATTGATGCAAAAATCCTCAATAAAATACTAGCAAACCGAATCCAGCAGCACATCGAAAAGCTTATCCACCATGATCAAGTGGGCTTCATCCCTGGGATGCAAGGCTGGTTCAATATATGCAAATCAATAAATGTAATCCAGCATATAAACAGAACCAAAGACAAAAACCACATGATTATCTCAATAGATGCAGAAAAGGCCTTTGACAAAATTCAACAACGCTTCATGCTAAAAACTCTCAATAAATTAGGTATTGATGGGACATACCTCAAAATAATAACAGCTATCTATGACAATCCCACAGCCAATATCATACTAAATGGGCAAAAACTGGAAGCATTCCCTTTGAAAACTGCCACAAGACAGGGATGCCCTCTCTCACCACTCCTATTCAACATAGTGTTGGAAGTTCTGGCCAGGGCAATTAGGCAGGAGAAGGAAATAAAGAGTATTCAATTAGGAAAAGAGGAAGTCAAATTATCCCTGTTTGTAGATGACATGATTGTATATCTAGAAAACCCCATTGTCTCAGCCCAAAATCTCCTTAAGCTGATAAGCAACTTCAGCAAAGTCTCAGGATACAAAATCAATGTACAAAAATCACAAGCATTCTTATACACCACTAACAGACAAACAGAGAGCCAAATCATGAGTGAACTCCCATTCACAATTGCTTCAAAGAGAATAAAATACCTAGGAATCCAGCTTACAAGGGACGTGAAGGACCACTTCAAGGAGAACTACAAACAACTGCTCGATGAAATTAAAGAGGATACAAACAAATGGAAGAACATTCCATGCTCATGGGTAGGAAGAATCAATATCGTGAAAACGGCCATACTGCCCAAGGTAATTTATAGATTCAATGCCATCCCCATAAAGCTACCAATGACTTTCTTCACAGAATTGGAAAAAACTACTTTAAAGTTCATATGGAACCAAAAAAGAGCCCACATCACCAAGTCAATCCTAAGCCAAAAGAACAAAGCTGGAGGCATCACGCTACCTGACTTCAAACTATACTACAAGGCTACAGTAACCAAAACAGCATGGTACTGGTACCAAAACAGAGATATAGATCAATGGAACAGAACAGAGCCCTCAGAAATAACGCCGCATATCTACAACTATCTGATCTTTGACAAACCTGAGAAAAACAAGCAATGGGGAAAGGATTCCCTATTTAATAAATGGTGCTGGGAAAACTGGCTAGCCATATGTAGAAAGCTGAAACTGGATCCCTTCCTTACACCTTATACAAAAATCAATTCAAGTTGGATTAAAGAATTAAATGTTAGACCTAAAACCATAAAAACCCTAGAAGAAAACCTAGGCATTACCATTCAGGACATAGGCATGGGCAAGGACTTCATGTCTAAAACACCAAAAGCAATGGCAACAAAAGCCAAAATTGACAAATGGGATCTAATTAAACTAAAGAGCTTCTGCACAGCAAAAGAAACTACCATCAGAGTGAACAGGCAACCCACAAAATGGGAGAAAATTTTTGCAACCTACTCATCTGACAAAGGGCTAATATCCAGAATCTACAATGAACTCAAACAAATTTACAAGAAAAAAACAAACACCCCCATCAAAAAGTGGGCGAAGGACATGAACAGACACTTCTCAAAAGAAGACATTTATGCAGCCAAAAACACATGAAAAAATGCTCACCATCACTGGCCATCAGAGAAATGCAAATCAAAACCACAATGAGATATCATCTCACACCAGTTAGAATGGCAATCATTAAAAAGTCAGGAAACAACAGGTGCTGGAGAGGATGTGGAGAAATAGGAAGACTTTTACACTGTTGGTGGGACTGTAAACTAGTTCAACCATTGTGGAAGTCAGTGTGGCAATTCCTCAGGGATCTAGAACTAGAAATACCATTTGACCCAGCCATCCCATTACTGGGTACATACCCAAAGGACTATAAATCATGCTGCTATAAAGACACGCACACGTATGTTTATTGTGGCACTATTCACAATAGCAAAGACTTGGAACCAACCCAAATGTCCAACAATGACAGACTGGATTAAGAAAATGTGGCACATATACCCCATGGAATACTCTGCAGCCATAAAAAATGATGAGTTCATGTCCTTTGTAGGGACATGGATGAAACTGGAAATCATCATTCTCAGTAAACTATCGCAAGAATAAAAAACCAAACACTGCATATTCTCACTCATAGGTGGGAATTGAACAGTGAGAACACATGGACACAGGAAGGGGAACATCACACTCTGGGGACTGTTGTGGGGTAGGGGGAGGGGGTAGGGATAGCACTGGGAGATATACCTAATGCTAGATGACGAGTTAGTGGGTGCAGTGCACCAGCATGTCACATGTATACATATGTAACTAACCTGCACATTGTGCACATGTACCCTAAAACTTAAAGTATAAAAAAAAAAAAAAGAATAGATATTCTGCTGCTGTGAGGTGTTCAATAGAGTATCTGTTAGGCCTAGTGGATTTACAGTATTGTGGAAGTCTTCTTGAACTAGTCTGCTGAGATGTTCTATCCATTATTTTTTTCAGAGATAAATGACTTTATTATTCACAGTGCAACAAGCAGCATAAGCATCAGCACATTTACTTTGGTTTTCTGAGTCTCATTTCCCACAGAACAATGCGAAGCAGGTCAGTCCATACTTGCAGGAATAATAGGGTGTGTTATAGGAGAGAAACCCCAAGCTTAGGGAAGCTGGATCTTTTATAACAGGCAGTGAGCCTACCTGAACTTTGCTCCAGAAGGAAACACTATGTTGCTTGTTAGCGAGTAAATAAATTTGCCTTTTGATCCCAGAAAACCATAACTTCTACTTCCCAAGATTATTTTCTATACAAATGTTAAAAAATATATGGTTCTGAACAAAGAAAATTAGAGCCTCTGCAAGACAGGTAGAAGTGTGAGAGACTCATGAAGAACTGTCTCTCAACAATTACCTAAATCTTTCTCATCATTAAAAAAGAAAACACTCCCTGACTCTCTTTCCCCTCCAGTTACTCCTTTGTCTTAATCAGTTTTGGCTGCTATAACAAAAATAACACAGACTGAGTGTCTTAAACAACAGAAATCTATTTCTCACAATTTTTGAGGCTGAAAAGTCCAAGATCAAGGTGCTGGCCAATTCAGTTCTTGGTGAGAGCTCTCTTCCTGGTTTGCATATGGAGGATTTATTGCTGCAACCTCACATGGCAGAGAGAGGGATCCTGTCTCTCATGTCTCTTCTTACAATGGCATTACTCCCATTCATGAGGGTTTCAACCTCATGATCCAATTACCTCCTAAATGTCCACCTCCAAACACTGTCATTTTGGGGATAAGGGCTTCAACATATAAATTTTGGGAAGACACGAACATTAACTTCATAGCACATCACTATCCTCTTTTTTTTTACACAATAAAATGTGTCAAAGTGTTTCTATTTTTTTAAATCACCCAATCCCTTTGCAAGCCACACATTTTGGATTTCACTGAGACTCCTGAATCCAAGGGATCCTTTGCATTCTTATTTAACTTGTTACTGTCATAAATTTTCACACTCATGACAACTTCCTCCTTCTTGAGACTCTCTATTTCCCCTAGTTTTTTCTAAAATGAAATGCTTGTATCTTCCTTCTTCCTGCTTCTTCCCTTCCTCTTCCTTTTATTGAAATATAATTCATATAACATGAAATTAATCATTTTAAAGTGTATAATTTAATAGTTTTTAATATATTCATTTTATTGTACAACCATTACCACATGTAATTTCAGCACATTTCCATCATCCCCAAAAGAAACCTCATACCCGTTAGCAGTCAGTCTTAATTTTCTCCTCCCATCATCTTTGGAAAATCCTCATCTACTCTCTGTTACTATGAATTTGCCTATTTCAGATATTCCATATAAATTAAATTATATGGTATATGTGTATGGTCTTTTGTGACTAGCTTTTTTCACTTAGTATTATACTTTCTAGGTTCATCTGTGTTGTAGCATGTACTGGTAGACATTTCTTTTTAAAGTTGAATAATATTGCATTGTATGGATATGCTACGTTTTGTTTACCCATTCATCAGTTGATGGACACTTGGGTTGAATCTATTTTTTGGCTATCAGATAATGCTGCTATGACACTTGTGTGAATGTTTTCAGTTATTTTGGGTTATACTCATTATTGAAAATAGATTATTGAAGTCTCTATGAATTATTGTTTTCTATTTCTCCTTTAATTCTGTCAGTTTTTCTCCATGTATTTTGGTCTTTGTTGTTAGGTACTTATAAGTTTTAATTGTTATCTTCCTGCTGGGGTGACCATAAAATATCAATCTTTATCTTTAGTAACATTTTTTTACTGTCAGTTTTGTTTGATATCACATAGCCGCTCCAGCTGTCTTTGGTTGCTATTTGCATGATACATCTTTTTCCATCTTTTTATTTTCAACCTATTTGTATGTTTGAATCTAAAGTATGTTTATTATAGAGAGGATATAGTTGGATCTTGTTTTTGATTGGATTGTTTAATTCATTCACATTTAGTGTTACTACTGATATAACTGGATTTACATCTGACATTCTACTTTTTGTTTTCTATATGCTTCATCTCCTTTCCCTCCCACTGATCTCCTTAACTGTTTTCTTTTAAGTGAATATTTTTAGTATAACATTTTAGTTCTTTAAAATAATTTTTTAATTTTTTTGCATTATTTTCATAGTAGCAGACTTACCATATGCATTTTATGCTTCAGAATCTACTTCTAGGTTTACGCCAACTTAATTTTATCTTCTTCCCCCTTTTTGTGTTATGATTGTTATATATATTACATACATATTATATAATGTATAAATGTAATATATATCTATTCCAAGTGTTATCTATCTGTCTATCTATTTATGTACCTGTCATCTATTTATCTGTCTCAGCTTTCCTCTCCCAGTGGATCTATGAACAATGCTGACTTGTCCTGGCATTGATGTGTGACAATGTGCACTCAACTGTAAACCTCAGGAAGACAGAGACCATGTCCATAGTGTTTCCTGCTATAGCCACTGAGTTACCACGCTTGATAAAGCTGAAGCAATAATGCATAGTGGTTAAAAGTGCCACCTACAGTCCAACAGACCTGGATTTACAGTGTCTCTGCTATCTACTAGTGTAGTGACATCCAGCATGTTACATAGCTTCTCTGTGCCTCATTTTCCTCATCTATCTGTGATATTGTAATGCTGTCATTCTTATTACTTGTCTGACATATTGTTCGTGTTCAGAGCTGTTCCCTTTTATTTTATCTGTTGGAGAAGTTAACTGAAGCTTCAGCACAATCTGGCCCATTATTTTACTTTTATGCAACGAATGTTTGGGGTTTTGACCACTTTTTTCCTTCCCATTTGGTACCCATTTTTTAACATTAAAAACAAAATGAAACAGAATTAAAGTTTCAGAAAGAAACAAAATTCATGACGAGATCAGTTTTCAGTTGTTTAGTGGTCTTTTGGTCACAGCCAGAAATGCCCAAGCTAAGAGCCCACCTGTGATCACTGATAGCCCCCACCTCAGGCAGCTTGGCTTTCCTCAACCCCGAATCTGGCTCAGGGTCACTGTGTTCTCTAACCATAGAGGGATTTTGTTCCTTTGCTTCACCTGCAAGCAAGCTGATTTATAATTTGTCCCTTAGTATGGGGGGGTGGGGGGTGGGAAAGGGACGCACAAGAACTGACTAGATTATAGCTATTTTTGAGAGCATTTCTCTGTATGTTTAGTATTACATGCTAATGGAGAGAATGCTAAGATGAGAAGATGGCCAAATGTGAGATGCTGTTGTGGAAATCACTCAGAAAGAACCATAGTAATATTCAAAATGAAGATGTCTTCTTCCAGTCTTCTGGTGCCGTAACTAAACCAGCCCAATTTGGTAAGTAAAAATTGGGATCTTGTCATGTTAATTTGTATTTCCATGACTACTAATGAGGTGGAGTGGATTTTGATATATTTATTGGCCATCTTTTCTCTCCTATGAATTATCTGTTTATATTGTTTGATTCTTGCCCATTTTTTCTCTATTGAGTTTGTCGCTGTTGCATTTGTTTGATCACTACTTATGAATATATTCAGAATATTTCTTTTTCTGATCTATAAAATATAAATATTTTTCCCGTCCCTTAACTTTTAAACTTTTCTTGCATTTGAATTTTCCTGAGGATATTGTCAATATTAATTCTAAGTCTCATTTAATTTGCTTCATAACTATATAGAGTATAAGTAAATAGGGTAACTATATTCACTCTCCAGGGCAATTCTGACTTTTGAATTTGCCCTTGGCTGGTTTCAGATGTTTTATGACCCTCATTTGCATCTCTATTTGAGAACTCCCTTTTGTCTGTCTAGTTCCATAGATGTATTACTAGGCTTCATGCACTGACTGGGGAGGTGTTGACCATTGGCTGTCTTCCAGATGAGGGCGCTTCCCTGTCTTCCTGGATGTCACCAGCTTTCTGGTATTATCTGCAGCCCAAGAGTCGTCACTGTCTTCTCTCACCTAGGAACAGATACCTCTCTTGTTTGCTTCTGGTCCATGGGAATGGGATGGAATGGAAAAAAGGAGCTGATCAGCATGGCTCCTCCTCCCACCATCCCTGAGCAATCACCCTTTCGGTTGCCTCAGGGTCCAGCTGCTCCACTGCCTGCCACCTCTGAGACTGGGGCATCTCGGGAGCCCTGGCACCTTTTGCCACAACGTCAATGCAAAGGTTTGGGGTATGGCTCTTTCTGCCTTCTATCTTCCAGGACTTTTTCAGCCTCTGATTCACTACGGCAACTCTAACTCTTTTGTTCCAACACAGGTATAGAGTTTTAAAAATTATTTTCTCTTGTCATGTCTAAAAATTTGAAATACAAGACAGAGACTCCTTTGCTTTACACATTTGCTTAACTATTTCCTTCCCTCGATCACCTGATATTTTTATTCTAATCTACTGATAACATCCTTTAGGCATTGGCTTAGGTGCTGAGATGGTCTGTGGCTCTCTGAAATTATAAAGAAATATTTTATATATCTGTAAGCACTTGCATTTTCCTAGAGCACAGGCTGGTAATTCTTGTTTTCAAAGAAAGCCATGAACCAAAGAGTCTAATGATTGCACAAAAACAAAAGACAGTAAGATAATGATTTCACAATTGTAAGTCTTGCCTGGAATTTTAGATTTCCTTTCAAATTCTATTTTAGGATCTGATTACTTTTGATCCAGGGAGTAAAAAGTGAGAATCTGCTACAGCCTCAGCTGATTTTCCACATAGGTTTGGAACTGCTTTATGGGAATAATCTGTGTAATCACTTTTAGTCAAACCAGAAGAGAGAGGAAAGATAAGAAGTTAAGAATCCAGTCAAGGTAAGCCTGAGCCAGCAGCACCCTAGAATCCCACAGCATGCACTCAGCCCCTACAGTGGCCAGCAGCCAGGTGCTAGTTGCTTTGCCTTCTCAACTCTTTGTTCCCTTGGCAATGACTTCTTAGAGAGGTCCCCCTGCAGAAGTGATTGCAATTGCAAATTAAGAAAATGGATGAGAGAAAATAATTATTTTCTTCCATTCTCCGAATAAGGCATGAGGTTAAGCATATGAGAGAACAAAATAAACCAATTCCAGCATGTAAATGATCAGCATCTATTTTAATAACTACACTTGGGATTCTGTAAATATAATGAATAGTAGTATATGGCTTTTGGAAACCATTTAATGGATCCTTATCAGCAGCCTACAAACAGGATCTGAATGGTCACAGCTTTGGATAATGGGACACAATTTAGGAATTGAGGGAAAAACCAACTTTGCTAATCTCTAGAACAATCAAGAAAATGTCTGGAATTTATAAATAACAGTGGAGGGAAAGCATGAACTGCCAGAAAGCTGCTATTCCTCTGCTTGGCTTTTAGCAGAGGCTGAGGAATTTGCTTGGGTTGTTTGGGAAATTCTTGTGATACTTATAATATAATCAGGCAGAAGTTTCCTTTTTTTAATATATTTCTGCTTGCCTGCCAAATGCTAATGATTGCTGGATGCCAATTGTCTACAGCAGTTGTTAAATGAGTTTCCCTTCACATCTCCTCTGGGGGTATTTATAAAAGGGTGAGGAATCTATCAAGAAGTATGCTGTAGAAAGCAACAAATCCCAATCTCCTTTCTACTCTGGAGGTACTGAGTTGAAAAGAGGCCAGGGATCTTCAGGCTTCACTTATTCCTGACATCACCCAGAACCTTGGCGAGGTTCCAAAGTCTTCAGGGTTGGAGGTTCCAACAACTCTGGGCTGGAGGTTGACTAGGTCCGGGAAAGCTTTTGCAGCCCGAAGACTTCTGCCTCTCTTACCTACTTCTCGGTGTTCTCCATCCCTAACCCCTGTCAACCACTAATCTGTTTTCCATTCCTAACACCCTGTCCCTTCAAAAATGTTATATAAATGGAATCATATAATACCTAACCTTTTAGACTGACTTTTTTCACTCAGCATAATTCCCTGGAGAGGCATCCAAGTTGTATCCCATTTCAACAGTATTCCATGGTGTGTACGCACCACAGATTGTTTAGTGACTCACCTATCCAGTTCAGGTTGTGATGAATAAAGCTGCTGTGTGAACATAAGTTTCCATTCCTTTGGACTGAATGCCCAAGAGTGCAATTGCTGGGTGGTAAGCTTTAGTTTTATAGGAAATTGTCAAATTATTTTCCAGTGTGGTTGTACCATTTTACATTCCTACCAGCAGCAGTTGGATCTGGTTTTTCCATGACCTGGTCAGTGTTTTCACTGTGCTTTATTTTAGCCATTCTGATATGTGTGCCATGACATTTAACTGTGATTTTAATTTTTATTTTTCTTATGGTGAATGATATTGAACATCATGTATGCCTTTTGACCACTTTCTAGTTGGATTGGTTGTTATTAGTGCTGAGTTTTGAGATTTCTTTTTATGTTCTAGATAACTAGTCCTTTGTTGAATTCATATAACTTTTAATATGTTGCTCAGGAAATACATGATTACCTTTTCACTGTGAAAATAATATAATATTTAGCAACAAAATTTGAAAGTCTCCCTCACACCCTGCTATGTAATTTCACTCATGCCACTAAGGGTCACCTTTTTTCCTCAATTTTTAAAAATTATGTTAAAAATATACAACATAAGATTTACCATCTTACTCATTTTTAAGTGTAGTTCAGTGGCATTAAATACATTCATAATGTTGTATAACTATCAACACCATTCATCTCCAGAACTTTACCATCTTGTAAAACTGGAACTCTAGTAAATAACAACCCCCTTTTGCCCTCTCCTTTTATTCCCTAGCAATCATCATTTTACTGTTTCTCTTATGATTTTGATCACTCTAAGTTCTCTCATATAAGATACTGTGACCGGCTTGCTTCACTAAGCACAATGTCCTCAAAGTTCAACCATGTTATAGCATATGTCAAAATTTTCTTCCTTTTTAAGGTTAAACAGTATTCTATTCAATGCAGATACCACATTTTGTTTATCCATTCTTCTGTCCATGGACACTTGGAACACTTCCATGTTTTCACTAGTGTATAATATTTAGTGGGCAGACACGGCAGTAGAATTTGTGGAGCACACGGCAATTCTATTTTTAATTTTTTAGGAACTGCTATACTGTTTTCCACAGTGGCTGTACCACTTTATATTGCCATCAATATAGTATTTTATATTGCCATCAATATAGTATTCCAATTCATCCACATTCTCACCAGCACTTGTTTTTGTTTTTATTTTTGAGACAGAGTGCTGCTCTGTCACCCAGGCTGGAGTGCAGTGGCACGATCCCAGCTCACTGCAACTTCCACCTCTAGAGTTCAAGCAATTCTCCTGCCTCAGCCTCTTGAGTAGCTGGGATTGCAGGTGTGCACTACCATGCCTGGCTAATTTTTGTATTTCTAGTAGAGATGGGGTTTCCCCATGTTGGCCAGGCTGGTCTCAAACTCCTGACCTCAGGTGATCTGCCCGCCTCGGCCTCCCAAAGTGCTGGGATTACAAGCATGAGCCATCTCACCTGACCTAGTTTTCTGTTTTATGATCATAGCTATTCTGATTGGTATGAGGTGGTATCTCATTACAGTTTTGATTTTCATTTCCCTAGTGATAAGTAATATTGAACATCTTTTCATGTCCTTTTTGGCCATTTGTATCTTCTTTGGAGAAATGTTCATCCAAGTTCTTTGCTCATTTTTGAATCAGGTTGTTTGTTTTTCTGTTGATGAGTTTTAAGAGTTCTCTATATATTCTGGATATTAATCCCTATCAGATATATAATTTACAAATATTTTCTCTTACTCTGTAGCTTGCTCTTTTACTCTATTGACATTGTCTTTTAATGCACAATATTTAAAAATTTTTATTAAGTCCAGTTTGCCTACTTTTTTGTTTCCCGTGCCTTTGTTGTCATCCAAGAAAGTATTGCCAAATCCAATGTTCTGTAGCTTTTACCTTATGTTTTCTCCTAAGAATTTTATAGTCTTAGCTCCTAAATTTAGGTCTTTAATCTATTTTAAGTTAATGTTTGTCCATGGTTGTAGGTAAAAATCTATCGTTATTCTTTCACATGTGGATATCTACTTTTTTCAGCACCATTTGTTGAAAAGACTGTCTTTCCCCAGTGAATGGTCTCACACTATTAACAAAAATCATTTGACCATATATGCAAGGGTTTATTTCTGGGCTTTCTATATTCTATTCCATTTGTCTGTCTTTATGCCCATATCACACTTTTGATTATTGTAGCTTTGTAGTAAGTTTTAAAATCAGGAAGTATGAGTCCTCCAGTTTTGTTCTTCTTTTTCAAGATTGTTTTGATGATTCAGGGTCTCTTGAGATTCGATATAAATTTTAGGATAGGTTTTTATATTCTGCAAAAAATGTCATTGGGATTTGGATAGAAATTGCATTGAATCACTTTGGGTAGTATTGATAACTTAATATTAAGTCTTCCGATTTATGAACATGAGGTGTGTTTTCATTTATCTGTCTTCATTAGTTTCAGCAATGTTTTGTAGTTTTTGTTGTACAAGTCTTTCACTTTCTTGGTTAACTCCTAAGTATTTTATTCTTTTTGATTCTATTGTAAACAGAATTGGTTTTGTAATTTCCCTTCCAGATTGTTCACTGTTAGTATATAAAAATCTAGTTGATTTTTGTGTGTTGACTCTGTATCCTGTGACTTTACAAAATTCATTTATTAGTTTTAATTTTTGTGTGAAATCTTTATAATTGTATACATATATAAAATTGTATCATCTGTGAACAGAGATATTGTTACTTCTTCCTTTGCAACTTGGGTGCCTTTTTTTCTTGCCTAATTGCTCTGCCTAGAACTTCCAGTATTATGTTGAATAGAAGTGGTGAAAGCAGGCATCCTAATGTTAAAGAAGAAATTTTCAGTCTTTCACCATTGAGAATGATGATTGCTGTGGGCTTTTCACATAAGGTATTTATTATGTTGAAGTAGTTTCCTTCTATTTCCAGTATTTTGAGTGTTTTTTAAATCATGAAACTATGGTGAATTTTGTCAAATGCCATTTCTGCATCAATTGGATGATCATATGTTTTTCATCCTTTATTCTGTTAACAGTGTATTATGTTGATAGATTTTTATATGTTGAATCATTCTTGCTTTCCAGGAATAAGTCCTGCTTGGCATTATCTTCGTCTGTTTTTTTGCTTATAACAAAATAGCTGAAATTGGGTAATTTATAAAAAAAGGAATTTATGTTTTACAGCTATTGAGGTGGAGAAGTCCAAAGTCAAGCGGGCACATCTGGTGAGAGTCTTCTGGCTGGTGGGAACCCTACAGAGTCTGAAGGCAGTGCAGAGTATTACACGGTGAGAGAGCTAAGCTTCCTAATATGTTAATGTGCTAGCTCAGGTCTCTCTTCTTTTTCTTATAAAGCCATCAGTTTCCCGCTAATGATATCCCATACATCTATTATTCCAAGAATGTATTCATCCATTCATTAGAGCAGAACCCTCATGATCTAATCACCTCTTAAAGGCCTTACTTCTCAATACTGCCACGTTGGAAATTAAACTTCAACCTGGGTTTTGAAGGGAACAGTCATTATATGTAATCCTTTTAATATGCTACTGAATTCAGTTTGCTAGTATTTTCTTGAGGACCTATGCATCTATGTGTATCAGAGACACTGGTCTGTAGTTTTCTTGTGATGTCTTTATCTGGCTTTGGTATCTAGGATAATGCTGGCCTCTTTAGAATGAGTTAGAAAATGTTCCCTCTAAAAAAATCAGATTTCAGCAACTTCAATTAAAAAAAAAAAAAGAGTGTTTCCTCTTCTCCAATCTTTTGGAAAAGTTTTAAAAGAATTGTTAATAGTTCTTCTTAAATGTTTGGTAAAATTCACCAGTGAAACCATCAGCTCCAGGACTTTATTACAAGATTTTTGTTACTGATTCGATCTTTTCACAAGTTATAGATCTATTGAGATTTTCTATTTCTCCATGACTTAGTCTTTGTAGCTTTTGTGTTTCTAGGAATTTGTCTATTTTATCTCAGTTATCCAATTTGTGACATCCAATTATTCACAGTACTCTCCTATAATCTCTTTTATTTCTGTAGACTCAATAGTAATGTCCCCACTTTTATCTTTAATTTTACTAATTTGAGTCATCTCTCTTTTTTCCTTAGCCCATCTAGGTAAAGGTTTGTCAATTTTGTTGATATTTTCATAAAACTTTTGGTTTCATTGATTTCCTCTATTGCTTTTATATTCTCAATTTTACTTACCTCTAATCAAATCTTTATTATTTTCTTCTTTCTGCTAGCTTTGGGTTTACTTTGTTCTTCTTCTTTATTTTGTAGTTCATCAAATTATAAAATTTAGTTTTTGATTTGAGCCCTTTCCTGTTTTTTGACTTAAGCATTTATAGGTATAAATTTCCCCCTTTAAACTGCTTTCACTGAATTCCATAAGTTTTGGTGTGTTTTGTTTTTGTTTTAGTGTATCTAACAATATTTTCTAATTTTCTTTGTCATTTCTTCTTTGATCCATGGGTTAAGAGGGTGTTGTTTATTTCACAAATTTGGGAATTCTCCAGTTTTACTTCTGTTGCTAACTTCATCCTACAGTGTTTAGACAGCATACTTTTTATATCTCTTTTTAAATCTTTTGAAACTTCATTTCTAGCCTAACATGTGGTTTATACTGGAAAGTGCCCCATGTGCAATTGAGAAAAATGTGTATGCTGTTGTTGTTGCTAGAATGTTTCATATGTCTGTTAAATCTAATTGGTTTATTATGTTGCTTAAGTCTTATATTTCCTTCTCTACCTTCCATCTGGTTATTCTATCCATTACTGAGAATGGGTATTGAAGTCTCCCACTATTATTGTAGAACTGTTGGTTTCTCCCTTTAGTTTTATCAGTTTTTGCTTTATATCTTTTGTTAGTCTGTTATTGTGTATACAGATGTTTATAACTCACATCTTCTTGCTGTGTTGAGCCTTTTATTAAGATATGATGTCTTTCTTTTTCTTTTGTAAACCTTTTGACTTAAAGTCTGTTTCATCTGATGTCAGTACAGCCACCTCTGCTCTCTTCTGGTTACTTTTTGCATGGAATAACTTTTTGTATCCCTTCACTTTCAACCTATTTATATCTTTAGATCCAAAGTGAGTCTTTTATTTATATAATACAGTTGGATCATGTGTTTTTATCCATTCTGCTTATCTCTGACTTTTAGTTGGAGAGTTTATTCCATTTACATTTAAAATAATTAGTGATAAGGAGGAAATTCTATAATATTGCTATTTGTGTTCAATATGCCTTATATCTTTTTTGTACTTCATTTCCTGAAATACTACTGTCTTCTTTTGTGTTCAGTTGATTTTTTGCTGTAAAGTGTTTATATTTCTTTCTTATTTCCTTTCATGTATATTCTCTAAGCTGTTTTCTTTGTGGCTCCAATGGATATTACATTTAGCATCCTAAAGTTATAACTCTGATTTGGATTTATACCAGTTTAACTTCAATAACATACAAACTCTGCTACTTTACTACTTCTTCTCCATCCTTTTCAGTTGTTATTTTCATTAAATTATACATTGATACATGTGCACCCCAAAATAAAAACCAATACTTCTTTTCAATGCATTATTCTCTTTATTTACATAGAAAAAAATGTGGAGTTAGAAACCAAAGTTACAATAATACTAAATTTTAGACTAATTTTTTTAGTGTATTAGTTTTTAAGTCATATGGAAAACAAATAAAAATGTAGTTACAGATCATTATATTAATAAGTGTGTGGAATCTCAAACTGGAACAAAAGTTGGGGGGCATGCTAACAAGAAATGCCATGACAAGTAATAGGAAGAAAAGAGTATTGAGGGAAAGAACTTTTTTTTTTTTTTTTTTTTTTTTTTTGCCTTTCTTGAATTTGGTTTTTATTGTGGGTGGGTAAAACAAAACAAAACAAAAAAAAAGGTGACAAATTTTACCATTATCTGCCTAAGCATTTGTATTATTCAGGGTTCTCCAGAGGAACAAAACCAATAGGATATATACACAGAAAGACACACACACATATACACACACAAATGCATAAACATGTGCATACCTATATGAGATTTATGATGGAAATTAGCTTACACATGATTATGAAGGTCAAGAATTCCCACTGTCTGCCATTTGCAAGCTGGCGAACCAGAAAAGAAGGTAGTACAATTCAGTCTGGGTCTGAAGGGCCAGATGAATTGATGGTATAACCCTCAGTGTAAATCTAAAGACCCAAGAACCAGGAGTGCCAAGGCCTGTGGACAGGAGAAGACAGATGTCCTAGCTGAAGTAAAGAGATGAAATTTTGGTCCTGAGCAGGATGAATGGTGTCCCCTGCTTTGGGAGAGTGATCTTCTGTACTCACTCTACTAATTCAAATGCTAATTTTTTCCAGAAACACCCTCACAGACACACCGGAAATAATGTTTTACCAGCTGTCTGGGCATCCCACAGTCCAGTAAAGTCGGCCCATAAAATTAACATTTTTCTCATTTGCCCTGAGAATACTTGCTGGCAGCGCTTGCTGCTGCAGCATTTACCCCGAGATAACTTTGCCACGAAATATCTCACTTTTATTATTATTTTCGCACCGCTCTAGCACATCCACTTTGGAAACAAAGGACATCATTCTATTTATAGAATTCTGTTTTTAGTAGTGGTATTTCCATTTACAAAATATAGTAATTCTCAATGGCTGAAAATATCAAATCCTGGAAAACATAGCATTCTAATGTGTGATGTTAAGACTGTTCTCGAACAGTGGTTGGCTGAAGATTCATTTGATAAATTTGATTTTTCTAAAATAGACAATTTTGATGATTCAGACAATTCAGATGTTAGTTCTGTTTAGAAGTAACTCCAAGAACAGTTTTTATGTTTCACTTTCACCCTGAAAATTAGGCAGATTTGCTTCATCCTCAAAGAGCATGTTTATGTAAAATTGAATGAGTGCTGGCAGCAAGCTGCACATTTTTTTCTAAACAGGAAAAGGGTTAACTATCACACCATCTATATTCTGTAATAGATCCTACTCCCCACCCCTATGGAGAACTGGGTGACAATATGTTGAAGCTGGCAGTGCACAGAGAAAGCTTTGTGTCCAATTTCGCAGTTTTACTGAGGATGAAATGGGAGTTCTGATAGACAAAGAGTTACACAATTAGCCACAGCAGCACTAGGAGAGGAAACTGAGTCTCTTGACACTATATGAGTGGTGAAATACTCTTGCTTTTGTGGTTTATTAGGGCCTTCTGGAAACTTTCACCAATGAAGAAAATCTGTAGGACAAGGTGTGATAAGGTAGACTCAAAAGAAAAAGGCAGACCACTTACAAAAGAGGATACTAGCAAAAGGGCCCAAAGTTCCAAAGTTCCTGCCATCCTAAACTTACAAAGTATTTACTTGTAGAAGAGCATGGGGAAAGTGGGATAAACTGGTATAATCGAGACAAAAATGTCAAATAGCCCAGGACTAAGAGCTGGGCACTCTGGGATTTCGCCTGAGCCCTGTACCTTTTCTATCTAACATATTGTCCTTTCGTGATTTGAAAACTGCAGCTTCCTTTATGGGTCGATCTGACCTTGAGTGAGAACATTTGGTTTCAGTGATTTAATTAGAACAAACCAAAAATGCCTGTCACTTACACAAATAATCTTAAACACAGAGTGAGGCAAGAGTTGCTAAAGTCCTATGAAAATGTAAAAAGGTCTCATTTTGTATGTTGTTTGGTTACTAACAAGTTCTGAAGTACTAGATACAACGTTTGGAGAGTCTGATAATATTAAAATACATTGTGTTGAGATGGGTTGGTACTTTCGATGTGAATCTTGTCACATTAATCTCTCAGGGAAAGTTATCGACAGCCACCACATCTATTTTTAACTGAATGCAAACTGTGGCAGAACTAAAACCAAATGCTGAACTGCATACTGACTATGTTCTAAACACTTAATATACAAGAGCTTGTAATACTGAAGCCCTTAATATTTACTTTTATTTCCTGTCTTCCTTCTGGCTATACTCCTTAATTTGTCTGTGTTGGATTTTTTTCTCAGATAATTCTCATTCCAATTATTCATTATCTAGCTATTCTGAGAAGCTGATAGGGAAAAAGTGTTACTCAGGGAAGCAATAGGACTTTTTTACAGAAGCCATTAGGTCAGAGAATTTATTCGTTCAAGGTGGTTGTAGATATGAGTTGGTAGACACGAGTTCTTTAATAGGGAGAACAGAAAAAAGATCATTAAGGCATCTGTTAATACGTTTTTAAAATGGAGATACTAGCTCATTTGGGAAATTCTTGATATAGAAAAAGTATTCACATTAATGCTACCATCATTTCCAGAGTGTAAAATAATTTTGCAGTTTTAATTTAATGTCAGAAAATGCTTGACTATTTTTCCTCATTGTTTTCCAGGCCTTAACAATTTCAAATTATCCTATTCTATTTGCTGGCTCTAAATCCAGAGCTTCTGACAAGAAATTTTACATTAGAAATTCTGTTGATATCTTTTTAAAAATAAAACACTTGTAGAATATAAAGACATTGAGAATATAAAGGGCTCAGAATAAAAGGGAAAATCATAATGAATTCCTAAAAATTAACTGCAAGAAGAAATATTTTTAGATGCGATTGTTTCTTAAAATGTACTTCAGCAGCACTTATTAAGTCTCTGGTTTTTACTTCAAACAACACTTTCCCCACATTCATTCGTTAATAGTTTATCTGTTTTTCAAGACCTGGATCAAAAGCAACCTTCTTTCCTAATTAGTTTCTTCCTTTTCCATGGTACATAGTTGATTTTGTTTCGTGAATATCATTTGTTGTTGTTGTTGTTGTTTGTTTGTTTGTTTTTAATTCTACCTGATAGAAAGTAAGTTCTGTGAGACCTCATCTGTTCTGTTCATTACTATGGTCCCAGGGCCTAGAACAGGTACATAGAAAATAACTGTTTTTCCACTCACTGACCTGTTCCATCAAACTAATTCAGGTAGGGACCTTGTTTAGAGTTGCCCCACAGACTGCTGAATCATTAAGGATCTGCTAAGCCAACCCACACAAATCTACAAACTTCAGTGGATGTATTCCAGGGGTTCTCAGGATGGCCTACTGCAGTAAGAGAATGTGAAGGTTATTTTCATGTGTCAACTTGACTAGTCTATGGTGCCCAGGTGTTTGCTCAAACATCAGTCTAAATGTTGCTGGGAGGTTATTTTTTAGATGCGATTAACATTTTAATCAGTAGGCTCTGAGTAAAGCAGATTACCCTCCATAATGTGGGTGGGCCTCATCCAATAGACTGAAGGCCTTTAGGGAAAAACACTGAGAAGGAAGAAGGAATTTTACCTCTAGACTGCCTTTGAAGTCAATACCTCTATATCCACTCTTCTCTGAGTCTTCAGCCTGCTGTCTACACTGCAAAACTTGGACTTACCAACCCTCACAATCTTATAAGCCAATTCCTTAAAAGAAATCTCTCTCTCTCCCTCTACATATATATATTTACACACACACACACCCTATTATTTTTGTTTCTCTGGAGAACCAAGACTAATATAGGAAAGAAGGCAGAGTGGGAGATTGGCAGTGATGCTTTTATTCGTTCACTTGTTTTCCATGTATTGCAACCTAGAGCATCTTCTGCACACTCAATTGAGTGGATTATGTGGAAATGATGGGGAGTGACCATAAAAACCTTTTTTGTCACACAAAGGTTCACCTTATGGCAAAAGCACATTTATTGAAATAGGAAACATACATAAAAATAAGATCAAAAAGCAAAGTTTACAAATCTTCTGACCTCTTCAGTGAGGACAAATTAGCTGGCAGTAGTATGTCATCTAGCAAATATTTTATAAAAGAGAGACACACAGCCTGTTGCTTCAAGGTAAAGGTAGTAATTTAATAGTGAGGGAGAAAATAACAGCTCAAGCGTGCTACAGAAGCATCTAAAAGTAAATGTTTGAAAATTATTTTTGTTACTGGAAGTAAAACATTACTTATAAAAACTGCATATTTATACACTTAAAAAGTTGGAAATAGACTGTTTACAATATAGTATCTTTTAATTAGTTTGCAAGAACAACTGGCTATTTAATAGCTCAATTTCAAGGCAAGAAAAACTTGAGCATAATTACTGCATGAAATTTAAAAAATGAGTTTTATGATTTAAAATGAGTTTCATGATTTCCTGCAGGGCACAGTGGCTCACACGTGTAATCCCAGCACTTTGGGAGACTGAGGCAGGTGAGTCTCTTGAGGTCAGGAGTTCAAGACCAGCCTGGCCAACATAGTGAAACCCTGTCTCTATGAAAAATACAAAAATTAGCTGGGCATGGTGGCACATGGCAGTAATCCCAGCTACTCAGGAGGCTGAGGCATGAGAATTGTTGAACAAGAGAGATGGAGGTTGCAGTGAGCTGAGATCCCACTACTGCACTACAGCCTAGACAACAATTAAGAGACTCTGTCTAATCAATCAATCATTTTCTTCTTCCAGGCCTAAGTACCTACTATAGACTGAATGTTTGTATCTTTCCAGAACTCCTATGTTGAAATTCTTATCCTCAATGTGATGGTATTAGGAGGTGGGGGCTTTGGGGGTTGATTAGGTCATGAGGGTGGAGCCCTCATAAAAGGGTACTTTTATTAGTGTCCCTATAAAAGTGACCCCAAAGAACTCTCTCCACTTCTTCCTGCCTTGTGAGAACACAGTGAGAAGGAGGTTGTTTTTGAAACAGGAAGCAGGCCCTCACCAGGCATTGAAAAAGATTCAGTGCCTTGACCTTGGACTCCCCAGTCTCCAGAACTGAGAGAAATAAATATTTGTTTTTTAAGCTACTCAGTCTATGGTATTCTGTTAACACCCGCCTGCATAGACTAAAACAGAAAATTGGTACCAAGAAGTGAGGGTGCTGCTATAACAAATATATATATATATATATATATATATTTTTTTTTTTTTGAGACAGTCTTGCTCTATTGCTCAGGCTGGAGTGCAGTGGTGTGAGCTTGGCTCACTACAACCTCCATATCCCAGGTTCAAGCAATTCTTATGCCTCAGCCTCCCAAGTAGGTGGGAATACAGGCACGTGCCACCACGCCTAACTAATTTTTTTATTTTTAGTAGAGACAGTGTTTCACCATGTTGGCCAGACTGGTCTCAAACTCCTGGCTTCAAGTAATCCACCCGCCTTGACCTCCCAAAGAGCTGGGTTTACAGGTATGAGCCACTGTGCCTGGCCTGCTATAACAAATACTTTAAAATGTAAAAGCAGGTTTGAAACTGGGTAATGAGCAGAGATTGGAAGAGTTTTGGGGTGTATGCTAGAAAAAAAAGCCTAGATAGTCATGAACAATATTTTAAAAGTGATTCTGGTGAGGATTCAGAATGAAAAGAGCCATAGAGAAAGCTTCTGTCTTCTTAGAAAATAATTAATCATAAACTGAATGTTGGTAGAAAAACAATAAAGGCCATTCTGATGGGTCTCAGCTGGAAATGAGAAACCTATTATGGCACAATGGAGAAAAGTCAATCTTTGTTTTAAATTGGCAAATAACTTGGTTAACTTGTGTTTGTGTTCTAGTGTTTTGTAGAAGGTAAAATTTGTGAGCGATGACATTGGCTATTTAGCTGAAGGGATTTCTAAGTAACGCATTGAAGGTATGGCTTGGCTCCTCCAAATTGCTTAGTAAAACATGAGAAGAGAGGAATGACTTAAAGATGGAATTGTTAAGCAAAAAGGAAGCAAGACTTAAAGATCTAGAAAATTCCCAGCCTATTTATATTGCAAAAATGAGAAAGTGTGTTTGGAAGACAACACTAAGGATGTGGCCAAATGACCACCTGATAAGATTAATGTGGATCAATCATCTTAACAGAAGTCATGTGCTATTCTTCAAGACAGTGGAAATATAACCCCAAGGGTATTTCAGAGATCATCAGGGGTGGCCATTTCCATCACAGGCCAAAGTACATGGGCCCAGGGGACATGCCTGTTTCCACCTAGGTTTCAAAGAATGGGGCCACCAAGAGCTGTGGGGTGCTGAGCCATGAGCACAGGACCCCAGGTCAGTGAAGCTGTGACATTCCAGCAGAGAGCGACTTCAGGGCCATTTCTCCAAACTGTGGGGATGATATTCCAGTAGGATAGGAAGGCAGGGCATCAAACCAAAGAGGATTATTCTCAAACTCTGAGGTTTAATGAAGTGTACCTTAGGTTTTGGATTTGTTTGAAACCTATTCCCCCTTGCTTCTTTCCTATTTCTCCATTTTAGAATAGATATGTCCATCCTATACCTGTCCAGTCAATATATGATGAAAGCATATAACATGTTTGATTTCACAGGCTCACAACTGAAGAGAAATTTTGCCTCAGGATAAATTATACCTCAAGTGCCACCCATATCAGATTTAGATGATATTTAGATGAGACTTTGGAGTTTAGACTTTAAGGTTGATGCTGTAATGAGTTAACACTTTTGAGGCTATTGAGATGGAATGAATGTATTTTGCATGTGAGAAGGACATAAATGTGGGGGGACCAGGAGTAGAATCCTATAAACTAGATGTGTGAGTACTCACCAAAATTCATATGTTGAACAGACTAAGATAGCACTTTTTAATATAGGTTTTTTTTCTGCTATGACAGCCATTAAGATCAAATGTCAAACCAAATCTAGTGCTGCTACATCACAATATATTGAACCAAGGTTAAAAAAGAAAAGGAGCTGGCTGAGCATGGTGGCTCATGCCTATAATCCCAGCACTTTGGGAGGCCGAGGCGGGTGGATCACCTGAGATCCAGAGTTTGAGACCAGTTTGGCCAACAAGGTGAAACCCTGTCTCTACTAAAAATACAAAAATTAGCTAGGCGTGGTGGTGGGTGCCTGTAATCTCAGCTACTGCGGAGGCTGAGGCAGGAGAATCGCTTGAACCTGGGAGGCAGAGATTGCAGTGAGCCGAGATTCTGCCACAGCACTCCAGCCTGGGCGACAAGAGCAAAACTTCATCTCAAAAGAAAAACAAAACAAAACAAAACAAAGGAAAAAAGGAGCCTATTCCATTATATCGTCCTGTTTTAAATGTGATTAATAATAAGCTTTTAGTTATAGCAAAGATACTATAAATAATACACATTTAAAAGTCATTTACAATGTTTATTTCATTTTAAATGACTCTCTTTTCTTTGCTATTTTGTGCATGTTTTATAATTTTGTGCTGTAGTAGTATAACAGAGCATTATAAACTTCACAAATAAGTATATACACAATGGGACTGTAACTTCATAATGTTTTGTAGATAGGAATTTGGAGAGCTTCAGGTCAAATGAGGGCCAGCGGATATTCCACACAGTCCTCAGTTTGAGGGATACTCACAAATCTGCTCACTGAAATGAGACCTCTTGCCCATTTTCACATGCTTTCGGGATTTATTTTAATGGATAAAGTACTCACTGGATAAAGAAATGTAAATATTACAGAGATTAGACTTAAGGGACAGTCAGATGATGGAGATTAAGTTAAAGGCTTAGTTGCTTCCACCATTAAAGCAATTATGAAGAGTGCTGAGAAAATAAAGACAACTAATAAAACTGCAAATTGCACATTCATGAGCAGTAATAAATTATAGTGGCACCACATCCTCACAAGCAGTATCCTTTTATGACTCCATTTATTACACTGAATCAGTGGTTTTATTTTCTTGAATGAATTCACAGTGCTAAGAGGGATTCTTTTAAAGAGAGAGTTCAGTAGTACGTACAGGTTAGGAATCCACTTAGCTAATTTTAAAGGAAAATTTCTATACGAAACCCATAAAAATAAGTTTTTCTTCATCAGATTATGTCTAGTTCATAAAGGAATAATTGCCCAGGGAATAGAAAAAGCAGGGCAGGATCCTAAAGTATTAAACCTGGCTGGATGATGTGTCATTAAATTAAGGAAGTTCTTTTTTTAAAAAAACACAAAACTGGAAACGTAACAACGCAGGAATTCCCCAATTGTAAAATACAATGTTCTGCTTCAGGAGAGGTGCTCAGAGATAGTAGAAAAGAATGCTTACTTTCTGCCACATGTATTTATAACATATCCATAACTTTTTAGTTCATAATTGTGTTTGCATTTTAAAGAATGAACTCTAACTCTAGCAAAATTTACACTTATAAAAATGTAGTATGGTGAAAAAATTTGGTATGGTGAACTTTGAAGCCAGAGCAATCTGGATTCAAATTCCAGCTTCGCCATTTACCTGCCATTTAATCTTGGGTAAGTTGTCTAACTTTTGTGAATCTATGTACCCTTATGTTAATAAAACTACTAATCTCATTGTTTTTGTTTGTTCTTAAAGTGAGACTATATGTATATACATAATTTGACTCATAGATAAAGTGGCCTTCTCACTTCATTTAACATTTTAACCCTTAAATATGGCCTAGCTTTTTGTGTTTTTTATGTTTTTCTCCATGACACTTATCATTTGCTTACTTTGCTTATTTTCCATTTCTTCAATTGGATTTAATATAAAATCGTGCAGGCACTTTGGAAAACAGTTTGGCATGTCCACTAATAGTTAAACATAGAGTTATCTTATGACCGAGCAATATCACTCCTAGGTATATGCACAAGAGAAGTCAAAATGTGTCCACACAAAAACATATGCTTGAATATTCATTGCAGCATTATTCTTAACAGCAAAAAACAGGAAACAACACAAGTGCCCATCAGTTGATAAATGGATAAACAAAACGTTACCTATCCATACAATGGAATATTATTCAGCATAAAAAGGAATGATATAATAATACAAGGTACAATATGGATGAACCTTGAAAATGTCATGTTGACTGAAATAAGCCAGTCACAAAAGACTACATATTACAAGATTCTATTTACATGAAATGTCCAGAATAGGAAAATCCATAGTTCTCTAAGTAAATTACTGGTTGTTTAGGTCTGCAGAGGATGAGCAGTAGGGGAGTGATAGCTAAAAGGCACGGGGTTTCTTTTTGAGGTGATGAAATATTCTGAAATTGACTGTGGTGATGGTTACACACCTCAGTAAACACTAAACCCACTGAATTGTACACTTTAAGTGGTCAAACTGTGTGGTGTGTGAATTATATCTCAATAAAGCAATTAAAACTATATGGTTTCTTGCCAGTTTTTATTATAATGTGAAATAAGTTAAAATATATATTCTCTTTTCTGTAAGACTTTGGTTTTGGTTACTCCTGAAAAACATCTAATTAACTCTATAAATTTCTTGATAGTCAAATGGGTCAGATAAGTTATCTCCACAAAATATTTGAAGTCACAAAAATGTAAACAAATATATTTAACTAAATTAAATGATAATAATTGTTATCTTTTAAAAGGATTGTATCCTGTAAACTCCAAACACTACGGCAAAAAAAGTTGACTTAATTATTACACTTTCTGAAAACTGTTAAATGCCATCTGTCTAAATTTTATTACCAACAGAAATCATCTTAATCTGTACTGTTACAACTTAAATATAATTCCTAAGATCCCTGAAACTTGGACTAATAGTAAATTATACATAAACTTTGGTTATCTAAAATCTTTGGTTATCTGGACACATTCTAAGATATTAAAATTTATAAAGCTAGAAATCACAAAAGTAGTACAAACAAGTAATGTGTATTTTATCTTTGAAAAGTGCCAATCATGATAATACATTTGATATAGTACATTTATAGTCATGTAAATTAAATGATACAGCTAATATATCTGAAAACTGAAATTTAAAGCTTTAAAAATTTTATCACACTTATTGGTGTATGTTTAAACATAGATATAGTGTTATATTAGAATTGTCAAACTAAGAACCTTATGAATAATCAAAGAAAAACCAACAATTAGGTGGGAAATGGTCTTTGAGTATTCAATCAGCTCTTTTAAAAAAAGCAACAATGACAAACAATCATGTTTTCTTATTTGGTGGCTGTTTTGGAGAACAGACTTCCTTAACTCATAGGAAGAGAACTTCGTGAGAGGCTCCTAAATCTTTGTGGTTTTGTGTAGATTTCTTGATTCTTTTAATTAATTTTTTTTTTAAGAGAGGGATTCTCGCTGTGTTTCCCAAGCGGGCCTCGAACTCCTGGGCTCAAGTGATACCCCCCACCTCAGCCTCGTGACTAGCTGGGATTAAAGGTGTGCACCACTGCAACTGACTTTCAATTCCTTTCTGAGCAAAATCTTTTATTTCTAATAAGAAATAAAATAAGTTAAAATTCTATAAATTATTAGTTACGGCTGTGCTTAATTTAAATGTTATTTATGATTATTTTTATAGCTAAGATCATTGTTTCATCTTTAGACATCAATAACCTGTTTATATATTAATGCTATAAAATGTTTCTTTGATAATTCTTTTTGATATTGCTTTTCCTAAATATAGGTTCCAAATACTTCATAATAAAAATTTTAAGATATTATTTTGTCTTAACTATCTTTGGGGTTTCCCAGGAGTCTTCTGAGACACAAAAGATTTGTTCCAAACTTTATTAAATGAATAATGCTACAAATAAGAATATGTGTATGTTCTACAAAATTATGAGAGCCATCCTGCTATCAATCTCACAGTATGGGGACAAACCCCTCTCAAATCAAAAGGAGAAACTTAATCCTCTCCAGGTTAATTGCATGCAGATGAAATGTTATTATTATAAATATATTCTTATATCTTCAGGATGCTTATAAATCACATATATTAATAGAGGATTCCATTTCTCCTTATTCCAATAATTCTGGCTAATATAACATATTAACTAGAGTTATTCAGTTTTGTCATCAATAGATGGTTTCTGTTTTCTTTTACATTTGCTTAAAAGTACCTGCTATAAACCACAGATCAGAAGTTCTGGAAAAAATTTCAAAAAAATCTCCAAAAATTTCAACGCTCTTCAGCAAAGAACTGTGGACTATTCTACTCCACAGAAAAGTAGATTTATGGATCCAGACTTGCCAAACAAAGCTGGTATCTTTATTGCAAAGAGACCCAGCACCTAGCACCTTTCAGAATTCACAAGATGAGTTTGACCTTTCACAGTTCTTTCATCCGGAAGTGGTCAACCTCATGGAAGGAGACACATAAGCTAACATTAATAAAACCAGAATTAACTAGGGTTAAAAGAACTGATTTGAGTATGATTATTGTTTTCTGTAAAATGGGCATATTAAATTTAGGTTTTCTTCATAATATCCTCAGGAACCATTTCATACAGATGTCACTGGACTGTTGATTGCTGAAATCCTGTCCAAAGCTAACATTCTTTGAGTTAATATGAATAGTAACTCAATCAGCAACGTTTATTACGTGCCTCTCCAAACGTATATTTTGTACATAATTAGATCACCAGAAATGTGATTCATGCCTCTGATTATCTACACTCAACTGCATTATTAATGTGTTGATATTAATGAGATTTTACCATTAACAACACATTAATTTTGTTTATAAATTGCATCTTAAAATATTGACCACTTTTATTAGGAGTGCATGCTGTTTTTTCCAACAAGGAAAAAGTGCTCTGTTTTAGCATTTATCAATATACCCTATTCAGTTTTGTTCTGCTTTTTTTTTTTAGCAAGGGAACACTGATAGTTAATTTTATATGTCAATTTTGCTTGGCTATAGTATCCAGTTATTTAATCAAACAGTAATCTAAGTGTTGCTGTGAAGGTATTTTGCAGATGTGGTTAAGATCTATTTGACTTTATGTAAAGGAGATTACCCTTGATCATGTGGTTGGGCCTCTTTAATCTGTTGAAGGCATTAAGAGAAAAAAACTGAGGTTTCCCAAGAAAAGGAATTCTGCCTCAAGACCACAGCACCAACTCCTGAACTCTTGCCTGAGTTTCAAGTCTGCTGGCCTGCCCTACAAATTTTGGAGTCAAGACTACATGTATCAACTCCTGTCTGTTTCTAGCCTGCTTGCTTTGTTTGCCCTACAAATTTCAGACTTGCCAGGCCTAACAATTGCATGAATCAATTTTTAAGATAAACTCCTTTATATCTACATCTATATCTATGTCAAATCTCTATCTATGTATCTATCTATCTATCTATCTATCTATCTATCTATCTATCTATCTATCTATTCTATTGGTTTTTATTTCATTGGAGAACCATCACTGATATAGAAATGAATTTGCATAGAAGTTGGCTAAGGTTAGGAGTATAGTCTGTGCCAATACAAAATAAATCTTCCCCATGGAAAGTTCACTAAAGCCATTTAAGGACCAAATCCATTAACTTGATCTCACTGGGCTGATAGAGGGCAGGAGAGCCCCAAAGTGGAGTCTTAGACCAGGAGGGTTCTTGGCTTTGCCCAGGAAATAATTCAAGGGTGAGCTGGTGGTGCTAAACACTGACTTTTATTGAAGTGGCATGCATAAATGCATTGTCAACAGTGATTTCCTTATGGGCACGAGATTGGGAGTTGGGAGGGGAAAAAAAAAACCTGCTTTTTTTTTCCTTCACAATTACTATATATATTTCAGAGTCATTTATGTTTCAAAGACCATAGATCAGTATGTTAATTGAATAATTAAAACTCCATAAGCTAGTTAGGTGTGGTGGTTCATGCCTGTAGTCCCAACTACTCAGGAGGCTGAGGCCGGAGGATCACTTCAGCCCAGGAGTTTGAGGCTACAGTGAGCTATGATTATGCCACTGCACTCCAGCCTGGGTGACAGAGCAAGGCCTTGTCTCTAAACAAACAAACAAAAACTTCATGAGGTTCAGAGGCCTTGATCATTATTTTTTCTGGAATTCCATGGGAAGCCTAGAAGTGTTCCCCACAAAAGGATGATGTCCCCACGAAAGGATGACAGCCTCCATTTGCCGAAGACCGGCTGATTCATAGGAATCCTTTTCTTGGATTCATTAAAATTTAGCATTCATAAACAGAAGCTCAGAGGGAAAGAAGACATTAAAGTTAGGGATGCTGTAGGATACCCAAAGAGGTGTATAGAATTCAGGGAGTCCACAGACCTGGCTGGGAACAACTGTATTGTTATTTTCACTAACCTTTATCTGAAATTCAGGATTTCCCTCAATTAACAATGTAAACAGCAATCCAGAGCAATAGACAACTGTGTTTCTGTCTCCAATAGAGATCACAGATATATTCATATTCATTATAGTTGCAGATATCTCAAAATACTGTTTCTGCTTCTCACTGCTTTGAAGTTATAGTAGATAGTAGGCTTGCTGGTAGATCTAAACTAGTGCATTAAAAGTACATAGATTATAAATTTGGCTTATAGTCAGGTAACTGTGTTTGTAAATTATTGTTTTTCTTTGCAGTCCTCTACATGGTATTTTCTTCCTTTAATCCCATGACAAGCTATGGTGTTTTAAAAATATATTTAAAACATTATTCTTAGAAGGGGTCTGTAGGCATCACCAAAGTTCTAGAGAGGTTCATGGCATAAAGAAAGTTAAAAATCTCTTCTTTACAGAAAAACAAAACTAAATAATCTTTAACAAATAAAAGCAATCACAGTTTTTTGTTCTTGTTAAAAGAAAAGGGATTTATAGATGTGTAACATTCCATATTCCAAACAAGTGTTTTTTCTTTTTGCAGAGACCTAGCACAAAGGAATTACCATTACCACAGTCATCTGGAGGTAAACTGTTTTCCCATAGCTATAGAAAGATCTTTTGTTTAGGAAAAGTATCTAAGCAAAAAACTGACTTATACTATATAGATGATTTTTCCTTTAATCAAGCAAGAAGTACTTGACAAGGTTTTAATTTATGATATTCTGCTCTTTCAAATGATAAAGATATCTTTAAATTTCAATTAGATTTTTCTAAACAATAGACCTAAATCCCATTTTACCTTTCTTTTCTTATTTATATCTTATTTACTTTATTTATTTGTTTTTATGGTAGGGGTCTTGTTCTGTCACCTGGACAGTAGTGGAGTGGCGCAATCATAGCTCAATGCATCTTTGAACTCCTGGGCTCAAGTGATCCTCCTACCTCACCCTGAGTAACTGGGATTACAGGCATGAGCTATCATGCCCAGCTCTCCATTTTACCTTTTTGAATCTTAGAAAGAGGAACCAGAATCCATATAGCCAATTGAAGCAATGTGACACATATAAGAACTCAATTTAGGAATTCAAGGTTATTGCCTGGAATCATTGTACTGAGGTTTATAGCCAATCATAGATCAAAGATCACCAGAAGGACCATGTCAGAAGACTGGGCAGTAAATAATTTGCAGTTGTTTGTTCCAATACATTCTAATGTGCCCTTTGATCTTAAAAAGTTCATGGACAGATGATGGTGAGGGAAATAAAGGACAGCAGAGTTCAGTGATGGGAGGTTGGGATGGGGAAAGGCTGCAATGCCGTGTGATGCCCTCAGTCACACAGGGCACATTGTGTAAGCACTTTGCTTTCCCCTCAGCAGAACATGCACTCTGGCCTCACGTTGAGTTGCATAAGTAAGGATTTCAATTTTTTAAAAAAATTTACTTTATCAATGAGGATGCTGCTTATGATGGCAAGGACATCAAGCCCCTTTGTTTGGACATAAGGTCTAGGGAAAAACCCCTAACTCCTCCCTCTTCTCCCTTCTCAGCAGTCTGAGTTTGCTGCAAGTTGCAGTGCATTTCAGGTTATAATAGAACAGGAGGAGAGTCTCATCTGGGAAGAAAAATGGGAAGGACCAGGTGGAAAACTATCAGGGCTTAGGTATTCAAAAGTATGGCATCAACTGGCAGATATGCTACATGTTCTTTGAGGTTTCTCTACTTCTGACCATTTTGGCTCCATGAGCCATATTTATCAATAAACAAGGAGCAATCTATCAGACATATTCAAAGTGTGGCCCATGGGCAGGAGGCATTATCTGGGAGCCTCTGGGAGAAATGCAGATTCTCAGACTCTAACCTAGAGCTGCTAAATCAGAATCTCCAGGGGTGGGACCCAGGAATCTGTGTTTTAATAATCCTTCCAGATGATTCTTAGGCAACCTAGGCAACCCTCTGCAGGTTCCTCTTCTGAGGGAGGAGGATGTCGCTGTGTCACTGAGCAACGGCAGTGTTATGTGGGTGTTTATTAACTGGCCAAAGCCCCATAATGAAGAGCAGCAAAGCCATGACTTCATGGCACACAGACTGAGGGGAAAAACCATTAGTTTCTGTTTAATTTGCCCATGCTAAATCCACGCCAATAAGTTTGCAAAACATTACACACCTCCCTGTGACTAACTGTTTTGAAATTATACTCAAGTGTTTGGGTTGTTTGGGGAATTAAGGTAGAACATGTTGTTTAGGGAATCTGAGAACTTTTTCTTATTTTTTCCACAGACTTTCTATAAATATGTTGAGAGCTTGGACTGGGTTTTACTCATGCTTTTCTTACCAGCACTGGCTCAGAGCCTGCTTCATTAGAGCTGATTAATAAATGTTTGGAAAATGAATAAATGAGTAATAAATGAATGAAATTCAATGAAGGTTTTGTCTTTACCTGTGTTTATAGGTTTTATATTGCTCTCAGTATAAATTACCACTAATGTAGTAGTTCAAACAACAAACATTTATTATCTCATAGTTTTCTATGTCCAAAGTCCAACTGGGTCTCATTGGGCTGATCAAGGGTTCTGCAGGTCTGCATTTCTTTCTGGAGATTCTAAGGGACAATCCATTTTCTTGTCCATACAAGTGGTTGGTAGAATTCAGCTCTTTATAGCTATAGGGCTGAGGTTTCCATTCCCTTGCTGAGTGTCAGCTGAGGGCCTTTCCCAGGTTATAGAGTTCACTGCATTCCTTGGATCCTGGCTCTCTTCCTCCATCTTCAAAGCCAGCAATCAAGGGTTAAGTACCTCTCAAACATTGAATCTCCCCTCTTTCTTGTTCTCCCACATCGCTCTAACTCTCTACCTTCCTCTTCTACTTTTAAGGGCTTATATGGTTACATGAAACTTACCCATATATAGAGAATAATCTCATATCAAGATTCATAACCTTCATTATGTATGCAAAGTCCTTTTGCTGTGTAAGTTAACATACTCAAGGATTCTGGGAATTAGAATGTCTACATCCGATGGGCCATTATCCTGCCGACCAAATTCTATTACACAAAGTATATTAAAAGCATCTGAATCCTGACTGAAAAAGATTTCAATTCAAATTAAAAGAAATTTGATGAAGAATAGGTATCTTTTTTTTTTAATGAGACAGAGTTTCACTATGTCACTGTATTAGTCCATTTTCATGCTGCTGATAAACACATACCCAAGACTGGGTAATTTATAAAGAAAAAGAGGTTTAATAGACTCACAGTTCCACATGGCTGGGGAGGCCTCACAATCATGGCAGAAGGAGAAAGGCACGTTGTACATGGCAGCAGGCAAGAAAGAATGAGAGCCAAGGGAAAGGGGTTTCCTCTTATAAAACTATCAGATCTCATGAGACTTATTCACAACCATGAGAATAGTATAGGGGAAACTGCCC
The DNA here is from genome assembly GCF_029289425.2 of Pan paniscus. Lineage (NCBI taxonomy): Eukaryota > Metazoa > Chordata > Mammalia > Primates > Hominidae > Pan > Pan paniscus. The sequence goes on from NC_073253.2 coordinate 110,957,000, forward strand.
CCATGATTCAATTATCTCACACCAGGTCCCTCCCACAACATGTGGGAATTATGGGAGCCATAATAATTCAAGATGAGATTTGGGTGGGGACACAGCCAAACCATATCATTCTGCCCCTGGCCCTGCCCAAATCTCATGTCCTTACATTTTGAAACTGATCATGCCTTCCCAACAGTCCTCCAATTTCTTAACTCATTTCAGCATTAACTCAGAAGTCCATAGTCAAAAGTCTCATCTGAGACAAGGCAAGTTCCTCCTGCCTATGAGCCTGTAATATCAAAACCAAGCCAGCTACTTCCTAGATACAATGGGGGTACAGGCATTGGATAAATACACCCATTCCAAATGAGAGAAATTGGCCAAAATGAAGGGGCTAAAGGCCCCATGCAAGTCCAAAATCCAGCAGGGCAATCAAATCTTAAAGCTCCAAAATGATCTCCTTTGACTCCATGTCTCACATCCAGGTCATGCTGATGCAAGGGGTAGGTTCCCATGGTCTTCGGCAGCTCTGACCCTCTGACTTTGCAGGCTACAGCCTACCTCCCTGATGCTTCCATAGTCTGGCATTGAGTATCTGTGGCTTTTCAAAGTGCACAGTGCAAGATGTCGGTGGATCTACCAATCTAGGGTCTGGAAGACAGTGACCCTCTTCTCACAGCTCCGCTAGGCAGTGCTCCAGTGAGGACTTTGTGTGGGGGCTTCAACCCCACATTTCCCTTCCACACTGCCCTGGCAGAGGTTCTCCATCAGGGTACCACCCCCACAGCAAACATGTGCCTGAACATACAGATGTTTCCATACATCCTCTGAAATCTAGGTGGAGGTTTCCAAACCTCAGTTCTCGACTTCTGTGCAACTGCAGGCTCAACACCATGTGGAAGCTGCCAAGGGTTGGGACCTGCACCCTCTGAAGCCACAACCTGAGCTGTACCTTGGCCCCTTTTAGCCATGGCTGGAGCAGCTGGGACACAGGACACCAAGTCCCGAGGCTGTACACAGCAGGGAGGCCCTGGGTCTAGCCCACAAAACCACTTTTTCCTCCTAAGCCTCCAGGCATGATGGGAAGGGCTACTGCAAAGGTCTCTGACACACCCTGGAGACACTTTCCCTATTATCTTGACAATTAACATTTGGCTCCTTGTTACTTATGCAAATTTCTGCAGCCGGCTTGAATTTCTCCTCAGAAAATGGATTTTTATTTTCTTTCACATCATCAGGTTGCAAATTTATGAACTTTTATGCTTTGTTTACCTTTTAAAACTGAATGCTTTTAACAGCATCCAAGTCACCTCTTGAATGCTTTGCTGCTTAGAAATTTCTTCCACCAGATTCTCTAAATTATCTCTCTCAAGTTCGAAGTTTCACAAATCTCTAGGGCAGGCGCAAAATGCCACCAGTCTCTTTGCTAAAACATAACAAGAGTCACCTTTACTCCAGTTGCCAACAAGTTCCTCATCTCCATCTGAGACCACCTCAGCCTGGATGTCATTGACAATATCATTATCAGCATTTTGGTCAAAGCCATTCAACAAATCTCTAGGAAGTCCCAAACCTTCCCACATTTTCCTGTCTTCTTTTGAGCCCTCCAAACTGTTCCAACCTCTGCCTGTCACCAAATTCTGAAGTCATTTCAGTATTTTTGGGTATCTTTTCTGCAGCACCCCACTCTACCAGTACCAATTTACTGTATTAGTCCATTTTCATGCTGCTGATAAAGACATACCTGAGACTGGGTAATTTATAAAGAAAAAGAGGTTTAATGGACTCACAGTTCCATGTGGCTGGGAAGGCCTCGCAATCATGGTGGAATGCAAAAGGCATGTGTTACATGGCAGCAGGCAAGAAAGAATGAGAGCCAAGCAAAAAGGGGAAACCCCTTATAAAACCATCAGATCTTGTGATACTTATTCACTACCACGAGAACAGTATGGGGGAACTGCCTCCATGATTTAACTGTCTCCCACCGGCTCCCCTCCCAAAACACGTGGGAATTTGGGGAGCTGCAATTTAAGATGAGATTTGGGTGGGGACATAGCCAAACCATATCAGTACCCAGGCTGGAGTTCAGTGGTCTAATCACAGCTCACTGCAGCCTCAACTTCTCTGGCTCAAGCAATCCTCCCACCTCAGCCCCACAAGTGACTGGGACTACAAGCATATGCCACCACACCCAGCTAATTTTTGTCTATTTTGTAGAGACGGGATTTTACCATGTTGCCCTGGCTGGTCTCGAACTCCTGGACTCAAGTGATCTGCCCGTCTCAGCCTCCCAAAGTGCTAAGATTACTGGTGTGAGCCACCAAACCCAACCAGGTATGATGTTCTTGTAGAATGCATTAGCACAAGATATCAACCTCTTGAATTAGCCCTTTGAGAGATGATGAGTTTAGAAAAGTTTGTTTATAGCCTTCTATTATCACCACTTTTAAAATTCCCCTTCCTGTGCACCCTCCCTCTTCATACCATGCTGGACAGCACCCAAGCTCTTAAACCTTCTTCCTCTTTTCTTTGTGTGGCTCTCAGTCAAAACATAATAGGAATAGCTAATTATTGATCACTTTACTATATGCTTATTACTTTCATACAAACCATCTCATTAAATTATCATATTACCTCAAATAAGTACTTGTCATTTTAGAGGAAGAGTAGACTTATCAAGTTTAAGTAACCTATTTATGATAGTCAATAACAGAGCTCGGATTCTGCCATAAGCCCCTCTTGTTCATCATTACACACGACGTCTCCTTGTGATGCCCCATTTTCACATTCCCTCTACTCTTAAGCAGCAGACCAAACTTAGACTCATATGTTCACTAACTGATACACAAAAGTGTCTTTTGTAACAAGATCTCAAGTCTTAAAGAATAACCCCATTGGTGAAAATCAAGGCATCTCATGGTAGGCCAGGAGAGGAAATCAAACTATCTAGCTTCCCTTGGCACACAAACATTTATAAAGCTTGACAGAGTAGGAGTTTAGAAGAGCACTGGAGAATTATTTTTTTAAATCTTTACTATGCCAGAAAAAGCACTAGTTCTATGGAGTAGTCAGGAAGAAGGTCTAAGGAAGATCCCATGATATTTGTCATTGCTATAGACACTGTATTTGAACAAAATCTCTCACTTCTATTTCTACAAGAATTTTATCCAAATTGGTAAAAATGTTCCCTCAGTATGGGAATTCATAAATAGGAAAAATAACTATTGACTTATGAGTTATTTCACCCCTTTTGACTATTTAACCATTGATTGTCTGGTTTTATTACTCAGTATTTAGTGCCTCATTATTTAGTAAATACATACTGTATATTTTGCTATTTGCTGACACCATGCTAGGTACAGAGGCGAAAAAGAAGGAATACAAAGTTCAACCACAGACTGAAATACACTCAGCAGCAGCCATATTATAATATAACGTAAGCTGTGACCTAATCTCATTTTTACCCTTATCCTGGATGATACCTTAATCAAGAAAGCCTAAGGAAATATAGATTTAATTCTGAATGGCTTGTTTGTTTGGAGGCCAAGGCTTGTTCCTAAGAAATTCATTTTAAACATGCAGTGTAGAGCAGGCTACTTCTCCTTTGCTCTATCATGTTCCATTTGCAAAGAGGAACTGTGTTCCAGGGGAGCGAGGACCAGACTGTGGTCTCGGCACTCAGCTCCTGCTCATCCTTGAAGACTGTTTTACCCTTAGAGCTCCCACCAGCTTTCCTGAAAGAGCAATCAAATCTAGCTTTCCTGTGAATTATATTTTTTGATGCCATAAATAAATATTACTGTAACCTTTGTTTACTATATATACTTTTTTCCATAAATAATATTTCTATGGCTATGATGACTATTCATAGTTTAATTTCTGCATTAGCAAGACTGGTGCTTTAAAAATTATGATGTAGGTGGAATTTGTCTTCACACATCTCTTCTCTTTCAGCACTGATTGACTCCTGAGATACCAAGGGAACATATGCTGCTATTAGATCCATCTTTTATATCCTCTACCACCAAACTTCACCAACTAGAATGTGCTTTTCCAGCATGCACTATGTGGCTCTGGAATCTGTATGACTGATTTCAAGCCCTCACTCCATAAAACTTTCTGTCCTGTTGACCTTTTCATTTGGAACTTAGTTCTCAGACAGATAGATGAGGAATAAGCTACAGGGCACGGGCTATCTCTTTTACATATTTGTATTTCCTAATGTCTAGGTTATTGTCTGTGCTATAATAAATCACAATACTACAAACTATATTAATAATGGTGGACACTTCTGTAGCATTTACAACATCCAAGCAATTATTTATACAATTTATATACATTGACTCATTTCATCTCATGACAAATTTATAAGTACTATTATACTCATTTTATAAATATGGAAATTTAATGTTGTTGAGTTAATGAATGAAGTAATGGAAAGTTACCTCATATAATAAAGACTTCCTGGAGACAATTCCTCACTTCAAAAGAGTGACCCTAACAGTGGGAATTTGTGGCCTGTGGGCTATCTAAGAGGAAAGGTACTTGTGGGTATGTGGGGCTACAGTAGGAGAGGATATGTCTGTGAAATCCCTCCAGTGACAGCACCCAACTTACACTGTATTTCAGGGATCTCTCTTTGTCTATGGTCTTGCTTCAGACAACTTGGCTTCATCTGATTTTAAGGAGTCCAGGAGTTAGGGAGGTTATAAATATGCTTGCCCAGATTAGGGGAGGGGGAGTTAGAACTCTGCAATCCAAGCCCTAAGGGATATATTAGAGACGAATAGAGAAATCCAGTCCAACCAGCTACAGAAGCTTGTGGGACAGTGCTGGCCCTGGTTACTCTTGGTCATGGAGCTTCTGTTTTCATTTCCTGTGCTACATAATAAATAACCACAAACTTAGCAGCTTAAAATAATACCAATTGATTTAGTTATTTTTGACTTTTAGATTCAGGGTTACATGTACGGGTTTGTTATATAATTGAGTATATAAATTGAGTGTCACAGGGGTTTTATGTATAGACTATTTCATTGCTCAGGTAATAATCACAGTACCCAATAGGCAGTTTTCAATCCTCACCCTCCTTCTACCCTCCCCCTCAAGCAGGCCCCGGTGTCTATTGTTCCCCTCTTTGTTTCTATGTGTACTCCATGTTTAGCTCCCACTTATAAGTAAGAACATGCAGTATTTGGTTTTCTGTTCCTGTGTTAGTTCACAGGATAATGGCCACCAGCTCCATTTGTGTTCCTGTGAAGGACACAATCTAGTTCTTTCTTATAGGTGCGTAGTATTCCATGGCATATACACACCACATTTTCTTTATCCAGTCCACCATTGATGGGCATTTAGGTTGATTCCACGTCTTTGTATTGTGAATAGTGCCATGATGAACATATAAGTGTGTGCATCTTTTTGGTGGAATGATTTATTTCCCTTTGGGTATATACCCAGTAATGGAGTTGCTAGGTCAAATGGTAGTTGTTTTACGTTCTTTGAGAGATCGCCAGGCTGCTTTCCACAGTAGCTGAAATAATTTACATTCCCACCAGGAGTATATAAGCGTACTCCTTTCTCCCCAGCCTCTCCAGCATCCATTATTTGTTGACTTTTTAATAATAGACAGTCTGGCTGTGTGAGATAGTATGTCACTGTAGTTTTGATTTGCATTTCTCTAATGATTAGTGATGTTGAGCATTTTTGTATATACTTGTTGGCTGTATGTCATATTTTGAGAATTGCCTGCTCATGTCCTTTGCCCACTTTTTGATGGAGTTGTTTTTTTTGTTTTGCTTGTTAACTTGTTAAAACAATACCAATTTATTATCTCACAGTTTTTGTGGGCCAAGCGTTTAGGAATGGCTTATCTGGATATCAAAAGGTTGCAATCAAAGTGTCAGCTAAGCTGCATTGTCATCTAGAGGCTGGACTGGGAAAGGATCCACTTCCAAGCACACTTAGGTTGTTAGCAGAATCCATTGCCTTGCAGCTGTAGGACTGGACTCCTTAGCCTCTTGCTGGTTGTTGGCTGGCAGCTGCCCTCAGCTTCTTGCCATATGGCCCTCCCAATATGGCCACTTACTTCTTTAAGGTCTGCCACAGAGTTCCTAGAATAAGTCTGCCAGCAAGAGGGCTCATATATCATGACATAATCCCACTGAAGTAACATTCTATCACCTCTGCCACATTCCATTACTAGAGGTAAGTCACAAGTCCTGTCCACACTTAAGTGGAGGGCATGAGAATGAGAAGATGAGAGTTTCAGGGGTTATGTTAGAGATTATCTGCCACAGTCTCTCAGGACCCTCTTGAAGAAAGCTCCATGAGGTTAAGCAGAAGTGTTATGTGCACTGCATTCACCTGCATGTGAACAGATGACATCAGGCACCCTGTCTGACTTATTCATGGAAGTATCCCATGTCCAGAACAGTCCCTTCTACTGAAAAAGGTCTGCCCATGAATAAATAAGTGAATGACTCCTCATATTATGTCTGTTGTAAAGAAAGGAAATTGACAGGCAGGAATGAGGCTAAGAGTACACCTACAACTTACACTTACACTTGATGTGTAAAAGACAGCCCTTTGCATGACTTACTCCCAGCTAGCTCGTCCATTTTCTGCAACATAATGTCGCTGGCAAAGAAGTTGTTTAGAAAATTGATCCAGGCGATAAGGGAGGAGGAAGAAGACTTTCTGTGAGGGCACTTTCTCTAGTGGACCAAGTCTTCTCTCAGGATGGCTGGGCACCCCACTTCCAGGTGGTTCTGGTTGGCTCTGCTTTTCATAGAGAAATTTTGGAAGTTCTACAAAGATGTTAACAAGAGTATGAGTGCATTTCTTTTTTCTAGTACTTTACAGTTAGCAATGTCCCCTCAGGTATAACTTTTTTTGAGTCTAAATCTCCAAGTAGCCATACTAGACACAAAGAAAAAGCAAACAGAAGGACTGAAACAAGAAGGGGAAATTTTAGTATTAAAGTGACCTCCAAGAGTCATGCAAGCAGCAGAGTCAGATGTTGCTTGGTGTCACTGAGATTTGACTACTCTTCCTGGAGCATTTCCTAACTGGGACCACACATTGTACTAACTTTGACCCAAGGGGTAAGGCTGTAGGCATAGAAACACGTAAGAACAGGGACACAAGGATGAGTACTCAGTAGGCTCTCAAGATGTGAGCTTTGCCATTAATTTAAATCATGTAGAGAAACAGGATAGAGTTTGGCTGGAAAACGGCTGCACACTAGACAAGTTTGATGTTTAAAATGTTGGTTGTTTGTGTGTCCATGTGCAAGTGCGTGTGTACAGAGGTTAGATACAGAAGAGAGAGCATGTCCAGCCTCACTTTCTGTAAATTTTGTTGTTAGTAAGGAGGGGTGGGCTGGGCATGGTGGTTCACACCTGTAATCCCAGCACTTTGGGTGGCCGAGGCGGGAGGATAATTTGAGGTCAGGAGTTTGAGACCAGCCTGACCAACAGGGTGAAACTCTGTTTCTACTAAAAAAAAAAAAAAATACAAAAACTTAGCTGGACACGGTGGCACACACCTGTAATCTCAGCTACTCAGGAGGCCGAGGCACGAGAATCACTTGAACTTGGGAGACAGAGGTTGCAGTGAGCTGAAATCGCACCACTGAACTCCAACCTGGGCGACAGTGTGAGACTCGGTCTCAAAAAACAAAACATAACAAAACAAACAAAAAAAAAAGGAAGGGAATAGGAGACCTTTAAGAGGAAAAAGAAAATTTGGAATTTCCTGAACAGAAATCCAAGGTATGGGAGGAGAAGTACAGGGATCAGAACTCAGAGATTGCCTTTGGCCTCTCCTTCAGTCCTTCAGTAGATTTTCAAAACTCCAACTGCACAGAAACTTTCAAATGGAAAAAGGATCTATTTACAGGTCAAGCCTTTAAAAAAATTTATGAATCGGAACATAATAGTGTAACTAAGAGGTAGGTCCTGAAATCCAGCCAGGAAAAATACTAAGACAGAGAAATTTATTCCTATGAAGGAACAGTGGCCAAAAAAACCCCAGAAAAACAGAGTAATCAGGGTTTGCCTTTCCACCCATGATTCTGAGCTGCTGTTTGTACTAGGAGTTTCTAACATGCAGTTTGCATCTTCTGTGTCACTGGCAGATCACACTTTACCAGTGGTTTTGGGGACTGAGTGACCAGCCTTTTATCTGGAGATCTGAGGCGTTCTTGTTCTTTTTCCTGCTGTATCTGCCTCATGTTTGATGATGAAACATGTTATTTTTTCTAACACTTACCCATTACTTCTGGATGAACTTGTCAGAGGAAAGGCCCCAAAACACTTGCACTCCTTCTATAAAATACTCAAACCATCTTCTTGTCCCAGCTAACCAAATGGGAAGCCAAGAGGCACTCAGGGCCTCCTCAAGCATGGGCTTATCTGGCCAATGTTTGTGATTATAAGTGATATATTTTTAAAAGACATATTTTAATTTTAAACTCATAAGGCTAGGAGAGCTTTTATTAAAAAAACAGAATATACAATGGCAAACATAAGAACTAATTTGGGACAGTTCATATTCTTGGAGCTAGCCACAAGGGTATGCAGTCCAAAGGAGAGCTTCCCCTTAGCTCTAGGTAGGAAAGCCTGTGAGATTTTGGCTGTGCTTCATTCTTTGGGTACACCATCAGCAGAAGGAATATATAATGAACTTAATAGGCTTAAACATTAACTGATAGTTTAGTACAGTGCAGGAATGCCAGGGATGCCCAGAAATGCACAGGTAGGGAAGAGGATGTCAACGTCCTCTCTCTGAATAAAGAGGGCAGACCTGAGGCCAGGGTCTTTAGCCAACATGATGATAAAAAGGAGGAAGAGAAAAAAATGGGAAAGGAGAAGGAACACGACCATTCTAAGTGGAAAACTGTCACCTCCAACATAGCACTCAACAAAGTTGAAATGCTATTTTGTGTTTAAAGAGTAAAATGGAGAAAAATGTCAAAGAGGGAAAATACATGTATCTGTGACTTGAGCAGGCTGTGAAATCGAACTCTGTTTTAACATTTGAGATAATCAACTCTTATCAAGATTATATTAAACTTCATTAAAAATTGCCTTCTAAGTTGAGAGAATAGCCAAGTATTTTATAGGCTTTTTTTCTTAACTTTAGATGGCTGGATTGAGAAGACAGTAAATGAGAAATATATGTATAAAATCAGATAATCCTTGCTCTCTCAAACATACCAACCTGTGAGTGACCTTGGGTGGCTTTGTCACCAATAAAAATCACAGGTTATTTCACTGCAGGTTACGGTTGTTGCAAATATCTTAAAATACCATTTATGCTCATCGTTGCTTTGAAATTATGATAAGAGAAATCACTTATTCATCAGGCCCACAGCAGCTTTTTGAGTAAAAGAAAATAAGCCATTAAAAGAAAACAACTGAGGTAGGGGACTGTGACTAAGGAGAACACACACAGATTGGGGTTTGACTGCTATGTGAATAGTCATTTTTTTTAGTCACTCAATAAACTTGAACTGAGTATCTGATATCTGCCAGATAATAAACTTGGCCTGGTACTAAATTATTATTTTTGGGAGGAGTAATCAAAGACAGTAATTCCTAGATAAAAAAAAAACAAAATCAAACAAAACACAAAACAGGCAGATTTCTTTTTCCATGGAGATCACCAAGTTGCTTGAGAATGAGGTACCTACCAAAGATTACCAAGACTTTCTACAGCAAAGTATACTGACTTTGTGCTCTGGACCAGAAAGTAAATTCTAATGATCTCTTTTATAAAAGAACATTGCACCATAATGATTTTAAGTCATGGGACTTTTAGAAAACGGTAGGAGTTTCTCTCATATTCAATCTCTACTGCTGTGAGTTTCTTCGTGATTTGACAATAATTCCCAGTAATTTTCCAGAAAAGTTATTACAGTCTTTTCAAAACTGCCTAGGACAGATGCCAAGACAAAGCATTCAAGCTGCAACAGGGGCCAGATTTCAACCCACTCATGCTTTCCCAACATGTACTGCCATCTATTACAAGAGGAGGTGATCTAAGAACTTATACCTAGTGGTTGGCAACTAAGCATATGAGTATGAACAATTCCACAATTTCTGTCGTATCAGAACAGCAGCAAGCAGAAGGGAATCAAATACTTCTCTGCAACCTGTCTCTTTGGTGGGACTTCCATCAGTACTGACACCTGCCGGGCATCCACAGAAATCTAGATTGCATTAACAACCACAGGTTGCCTTCTCTGATCTTAGAATTTTGAACATACCCTTCCACGTTAGCTGGATCAGAGGGACAATAGTAGAATTTGCTTCTTAACAGAGCCCTTTCTCTTATGTCAATCTGGAAGTTTCTTTCTATCTCATCCTTCTTGGTGAAGGGTTCCCAACCTTTTGGGGAGCACCTGGAAGCTCTTTGATCAAATATTTCTTAAGAGTCAGTTTTTACTCTGTGGTATCTTGGTACTTACTGCTACTCTCCAGGGGCAGCATTTCCTCTCTGCCTAAACAGAAATGATTGTCTGGGTTTCTGTCAGACTGTACTATCCACTCAACAAGTAGATCCAGCCCATTTTACCATAAGAAGCTATTTTTAATATCTCCCCGAAAATGTTGGGGGCCACCACATAATCACATTTGGTGCCTCAATAAGAGGTGAGATTATAAGTAATGACAAAAAAAAGTGACCTAAAAAATCCTTTTAAATGATTTTGACATTTATTAATTCTACATATATTTTTTAATAAAGCATATATTTCTGAGTCAGATTATGTATTCAGTATAATGAAGAAATAGATTCTTGAAAGAAGTCTTCCCAGAGAATCTCTGGTCCACAGATTGGAAAATGTCACATTATGTTATGAGTTCCTTGAGGAAGAGGCTATGTTTTGTTCAGGCTTTTATCCCTCATGCCTAACCCAGTGTTTGGCACAAAGCACGTGCTTAACATGAAATAGATATTTGGGAGATGTTTTGTTTTAGTGAACACTTTTGTTACATTCATGGGACACTTACCATGTGCCAGACACGGTTGTAAGTGCTGTACATGTATTAACTCATTCAACCATCAAACAACTCTAGGAGATAGATGATGTTTTACAGATGACAAAACTGAGACTCAGAAATCTTCAGTAATTTACTCAATGCCACATTGCAAGGAATTTTAAAAGCCAGGATACAAAGTAATTAAACATTTCCTTTAATGTTTTCAAATGTAACCGCACGGCAGATAGGGAGTCCACAGCCATGGTTATTCGGTGGGGCACTGCTGACTGATCATATTTTAGAATGCTACTTGGGCAACTCCCAAACATGCAATGAAGAATGAGGGCCCTTCATCAGACCGCGTGTGGTGGTTCACACCTGTCCCAGCACTTCAGGAGGCCAAGGTGGTGGATCACTTTAGGTCAGGAGTTTAAGACCAGCCTGACCAACATGGTGAAACCCCGTCTCTACTAAAATATAAAATTAGCCAGGCATGGAGGCATGTGCCTGGAATCCCAGCTACTCAGGAGGCTGAGGCACAACAATCGCTTGAACCTGGGAGGTGGAGGTTGCAGTGAGTCGAGATCACACCACTGCACTCCAGTCTGGGTGATAGAGTGAGATGCGGTCTCAAAAATTAAAAAAGAATGAGTGCCCTTCATAAGGAAGTATTAATCTCCTTGTCTCTAGGCTACTAGAAATAGTTTCACAAATACACATCACAGTTTGTATATACCACCATTTCTAATCTGATTTATTTCATACCAGGCTCTTACCTGGTTTTTAAGAGAATAAGGGATTGTGTGAATGAAGGATTAAATGAATGAATGTCTATTCCTTGATAAAGACTTTATATGACATCAATTACTTTTCTGGCTAAGAGGTTTGTGAATACAGTATGAGCTCTTCAGTGGAAAGAAAATTAGGTCAGAGCTTCATTTCTCATGGGATGGAAGAATTAAAACTCATCAGTTAAAGAGAGAAAGACACCACGCAGAGACAGGCAGGAGGCAGAGGGCAGTCCACACAGTCCATCTGACCTTGCTGGGTCCCCACAGCACTGAGTACATCAGAACACAGGCACCACGGGAGAAGCAAAGAGAAATGTAGGAGGCGTCCTGCCTGCAAGGAGCTCACGATCAATACAGAAGGTGAAATGTGTACATCAGTGAACATAATACAAGGCAAAATGTGACCTGTGTTAAAAGTAAATGAATAAATAAAGCACAGAAAGATTTAAACCAAGATTCCTGGGATCACAGCAAGGTGCCAGATGACTTCCAGCTACTGGAAGCAGGAAATGCCAACCCCTGAACTGGGTGTATTTTGATTAAAAGAGATTAGAAGGAAGGACTTTCTACAAAAAGGAAACTATGGAGATGCAGGGGTGGGAGAATGGGGGAGAACTGGCAGTTCATTCTGGTTGATTAAACAGTGGATACACACTGGCCAATTCCTGGCTAATCTTTATTTGGATTGGATAGTACATTATTGTGTTTTTCAAAAAAAACCAAATGTTATATGTGAATGCCCTAAGGGAGGACAAGAGCTCTGTATCACTTATCATTCTCCACTGTCTGACATACCCGCCCATCCACACATTCATGTTTCTTGCTATCTTCACAGGTTTTAGGATGGGTGATCTCTGCACTAAAGCAGAGTGTCTTGGATCTTACTGGGGCTTAAGCTAGGGGGAAGAAATTACTCACTAAGAAATAATCAGTTCTTAACCTAGAATTCAGACAGGGGAAAGCTGGGGAGATGGAGTAGAGGGAGAGGGTTCAAACTGGATGGGAAAAAATAGACCTTAATTTTCACTAAACTCTAACTAAAATTTAGTGTTTCGTTCCATTTTGAATGCGGGTAGGGAGAATCACAGTAGTATTAGCAGTACTTGTTACTTCGTTGCCAATAAAAATCACAGATTATTTCATTCCATGTTGCAGTTGTAGATTTCTTAAACTACCATTTATGCTCATGATACTTTGAAATTATGCTTATCAGACTTATGCTGGCTCTTGTTTTTGTTGTTGTTTTTGTTGTTTGTTTGTGTGGGGGAGGGGTTTGTGTTTTTTGTTTTTGTTTTTGGCTCTATCACCCAGGCTGGAGTGCGGTGGCATGATCTTGGTTCATTGCAACCTCCACCTCCCGGGCTAAAGCCATCCTCCCACCTCAGCCTCCCAAGTAGCTGGGACTACAGGTGTGCTCCACCATGCCCAGCTACTTTTTGTGTTTTTTTAGAGATGGGATTTCACCGTGTTGCCCAGGGTGGTTTCAAACTCCTGGGCTTGAGCAATCCACCTGCTTCCACCTTCCAAAGTGGTGGCGAGATATTGTGCCCAGCCTAGATCTTGTTATTTAATGAGTTAATAAAGAAGTACATATATTACTATATCACAAATTTTTAAAAAGTATTTTGATATGATTTGCATATAAATGATTTCCTTTGTACACCAATGTGTTTTATTTTAAAACATAACTCTGAAAAGAGATACATAGTTTTCACCAGACCACCAGAAGTATCCATGACCCAAAATAGATGAAAAACCCAGCTGAAGGTAGCTTGGGATCACAAAGAGAGCTTTAAATATCTTCATTAGCATTGTGAATTTAGTCTTGCAGGCAAATGGGAGCCACTGAAGGCTTTTTTTCTTTGTTTTGGGGAAGGTGTTTGTATTAGTCAGGGTTCTCTAGAGGGACAGAACTAATGGAATAGGTATATATACATATAAAGGGGAGTTTATTAACTCACATGATCACAAGGTCCCACAATAGGACATCTGCAGGCTGAGGAGAAAGGAGAGCCAGTCCAAGTTCCCCAACTGAAGAACTCAGAGTCCAGTGTTCGAGGGTAGGAAGCATCCAGCATGGAAGAAAGATGCAGGCTGAGAGGCTAGGCCAGTCTCTCTCTTTTCACACTTTTCTGCTTGCTTTTTATTCTAGCCATGCTGGCAGTTGGTTAGATTGTGCTCACTCAGATTAAGGGTGGGTCTGCCTTTCCCAGCCCACTGACTCAATTATTAACCTCCTTTGGCAACACCCTCACAGACACACCCAGGATCAATACTTTTTTTCCTTCATTCCAATCAAATTGACATTCAGTATTAACCATCACAAGCCCACCCCTTGTCAACTTGAACCCGTACACATCTCCTGAAATCATATATAATCTTCAAATAAAGATAATAATAAGGACATAATTAGGCCTAACATAATGCAAATATCCTTTGTACAACTGGAAATGCACCAATCCGCAACCCAAATACTATTTTTTTTTAGACAGAGTCACTCTCTGTTGCCCAGGCTGGAGTGCAGTGGCACAATCTCGGCTCACTGCAAGCTCTGCTTCCCAGGTTCATGCCATTCTCCTGCCTCAGCCTCCCAGGTAGCTGGGACTACAGGTGCCCACCATCACGCCCGGCTAATTTTTTTGTATTTATTAGAGACCAGGTTTCACCGTGTTAGCCAGGATGGTCTCTATCTCCTGACCTCGTGATCTGCCTGCCTCGGCCTCCCAAAGTGCTGGGATTATAGGCATGAGCCACCGTGCCCAGCCCCAAATACTATTACATTAAATTAACAATACTTAAATGCTGATGTGAAGTCAATAAATCTTATGTTACATGATAAAGGAGAAAGGAAATAAAATGAAGATATTTTCTGAGTACAAGCATATGCATGAAAAAACATGTTTTTAACAAAAGAAGGGGAAAATATTCACAACAATTACAATCCTCATTTCTGCAGCTGGTCACGTGATCGTAGCTGATATTGATGACTACCTTCTACTACCAATTCTGTATCCCCTTTGTCTTCAGCAAGCACCTCAGAAGGTCATGGCTTTTTTTTTTCTGGTGGAGTGACTCAAATCTTCATTCCTGAAGGATCTGGGTCATTTGTAGTCCTGCCTGGTTTGGGCTGTTGTAGTTTCCCATTGACCTTAATCACAGGGCATGGCAATACTAAGAGACATCCTAATGGACCTCTTGTAGTCCATGCATATTCTTCCTTACCTCCATTATGAAGTAGTAGACTGATTTCATCTTGATAGTCCAGATCAATTGCCCCATCCAACACTGTAACTCCCCTCTTAGCCTGTTGACTTAAAGGTAGGAGGAGCCCGAAGTGTCCAGGTAGCAATCTTAACTTCCAGTTTAATGGAATTGTTGTTGTGTCTCCTGGTGGCAGTGTTCCTCCCTCTGGAACTAAGACCTCTAGGCCAGCAGAATGTAATATCATGGGAACAGGAAGTAAAAATTTTCCTAGTGGATCACTAGAGGTGATGGTGAGTGGTGCCACTTCCACTTCCACCCCTTGATTCCTGGACCCGTGAATCCTGGCTATGGGAGAAACAGTACCATATATTGGATGTGAATTCAAAGTATACACAGCCTTCTGGAGAACTTTGCCCCAGCCCTGCAAAGTACTGTCACCCAGTTGGCATTGTAATTGTGACTTCAAAAGGTCATTCCGCCGTTCTATCAATCCAGCTGCTTCAGGTTGATGGGGAACATGGTAAGACCAGTGAATTCCAGGAGCATGAGCCCACTGCTGCACTTCTTTAGCTGTAAAGTAAGTGCCTTGGCCAGACGCAATGCTGTGTGGAATACCATGATGGTGGATAAGGCATTCCATGAGTCCATGGATGGTAGTCTTGGCATAAGCATTGAGTGCAGGATAGGCAAACCCATATCCAGAGTGTCTATTCCAGTGAGGACAAACCTCTGCCCTTTCCATGATGGACAAGGTCCAATATAATCAACCTGCTACCAGGTAGCAGTACGAGGAATGGTGCCATATTGAGGACTCAGTGTTGGTCTCTGCTGCTGGCAAATTGGGCACTCAGCAGTGGCTGTAGCCAGGTCAGCCTTGGTGAGTGGAAGTCCAAGTTGCTGAGCCCATGCATAACCTCCATCCCTACCACCATGGCCACTTTGTTCATGGGCCCATTGGGCAATGACAGGTGTGGCTGGGGAAAGAGGCTGAGTGATATCCACAGAATGGGTCACCCTATCCACTTGATTAAAATCCTCCTCTGCTGAGGTCATCCATTGATGAGCACTCACATGGGATACAAATATCTTCACAGTTTTTGACCACTCAGAGAGGTCCATCTACATACCTCTCCCCCAAATTTCTTTGTCACCAATTTTCCAATCATGCTTCTTCCAAGTCCCTGTCCATCCAGACAAACCATTGGCTACAGCCCATGAATCAGTATATAATCACACATCTGGCCAATTCTTCTTCCATGCAAAGCCCACAACCAGGTGCACTGCTTGAAGTTCTGCCCACTGGGAAGATTTCCCTTCACCACTGTCCTTCAGGGATGTCCTAGAAAGAGGCTGTAGTACTGCAACTGAACACTTTTGGGGGGTGCCTGCATATCATGCAGAACCATCTGTGAACCAGGCCCTAGTCTTCTATTCCTCTGCCAACTGATCATAGGGAACTCCCCATGAAGCCAGCAGTGCAGGCTGGGGGAGAGATGGCAGGGTTGCAGGAGTGAAGACCGTAGGCATTTGAGCCACTTCCTCATGTAACATACTTGTGCCTTCAGAACGTGCTCAAGCCCAATCATGTATATACCCCTTCCATTTGACGATGGAATGCTGCTGTGCACTACCCACTTTATGGCTGGATGGGTCAGAAAGCACCCAGTTCATGATAGGCAGTTCAGGTCACATGTTGACATTCAATTTCCACCAAAGCCCAGTAACAGGCCAAGAGCTGTCTCTCAAGAAGAGAGTAGTAATCTGCAGAAGATGGCAGGGCCTTGGCTCCAAAATCCTAAAGGCCTCTGCTATGATTCACCTAAGGGGGCCTGCCAAAGGCTCCAAACAGCATCCCTATCTGCCAATGACACCTCAAGTACCATTGGATCTGCTGGGTCATAGGGCCCAAGTGGCAGAGCAGCTTGCACAGCAGCCTGGACCTGTTGCAGAGCCTTCTCCTGTTCTGGAACCCACTTAAAACTGGCAGCCTTTCACATTACTCGATAAATGGGCTAGAGTAACACACTGAGATGAAGAATGTGTTGCCTCTAAAATCCAAATAGCCTCACTGGGTGTTGTGCCTTTCTTGGTTGTAGGAGGGGCCAAATGCAGCAACTTATTCTTCACCTTAGAAGGAATATCTTGACAGGTCCCACACCACTGGACCCCTAGAAATTTTACTTAGGTAGAAGTTCCCTGAATCTTATTCAGATTTATTTCACATACTCTGCCATGGAAACATCTCACCAATAAGTCCAGTGTGTTTGCTACTTCTTGTTCACTGGATCCAATCAGTATAATGTCATCAATGTAATGAACAGTGTGATATCCTGCAGAAGCGAAAACCAATCAAGGTCTCTCCGAATAAGATTATGACACAAAGTTGGAGAGCTGATATACCCCTAAGGTAGGACAGTAAAGGTATACCTGCCAGCTGAAGGCAAATTGCTTCTGGTGGGCCTTGTGGACAGGAATGGAGAAAAAGGCATTTGCCAAGTCAATGGCTGCACACCAGGTACGAGGAGATGTGTTAATTTGCTCAAGCAATGAAACCACATCTGGTACAGTAGCTGCAAGAGGAGTCACCACCTTGTTAAGCTTATGATAATCCACTGTCATTCTCCAAGATCTATCTGTCTTCTGCACAGGCCAATTGGGAGAGTTGAATAGGGATGTGGTGGGAATCACCACCCCTGCATCTTTCAAGTCCTTGATGGTGGCACTAATCTCCGTAATCCCTCCAGGGATGTGATATTGTTTTTGATTTACTATTTTTCTAGGTAGAGGCAGTGCTAATGGCTTCCATTTGGCCTTTCCCACCATAATAGCCCTCACCCTACCAGTCAGGGCGCTAACATGGGTGTTCTGCCAGCTGCTAAGTATGTCTATGCCAATTATGCATTTTGGCACTGGAGAAATGACCACAGGATGAGTCTGGGGACCCACTAGACCCATTGTAAGTCAGACCTGAGCTAAAACTCCATTAATTACCTGATTTTCATAAACCCCTACTTTAACTGGGGGACCACAATGATGTTTTGGGTCCCCTGGAGTCAATGTCAGCTCAGAGCCAGTGTCTAGTAGTCCCCAAAATGTCTGATCATTTCCCTTTCCCCAGTGCACAGTTGCCCTGGTAAAAGGCAGGAGGTCTCCTTGGGGAGGGATGGGAGAAAGATTCACTGCATAAATTGTCGGTAGTGTAGTGGGGTCCTTTCTCAAGGGGACCCAGTCTCCCCTTTATTCAAGGGGTTCTGGGTCTGTAAACTGGCTCAAGTCTGGAAATTGATTGAGAGGCCGTGATTCTTTGTTTGTATAATTCAAATTAGTCTTTTGTCCATTCGACCTAGAAGGTTTCTACTTGTATAATTTAAGTAGGAATGCAGTAGGCTTCCTATTGATATCACTTTGGGGAACACTGTGATTAATTAGCCAATGCCAGAGCTCTACACAAGTCAGACTATTCTGATCACCGCTTTGCCTCTGCTGTCCATTATGGTAGCTACTCCCACCTTGCCTTTGACAGTTGAGTGCTCCCACTTGGCCCCTGCCACCTTGGGATCCAATTATTCCCATTGTATTTAAATTTTGTAGTTGAGTGACTGCAGTTCCCACTGTTAGATCTGACACACAGAGAAGAGCAATTACAGGGCTCTTCAAAGATTCAGGTGATGCCCTCATAAATCAATTTCACAAGGCATTGGTCAAGGGTATATCTTCTGGACCCCCCACCCCTACCCCAAGCTGGGATGAGTAGGTCTAAATTGACTAATCCACTCCATCACCCCAATCTCCCTAAGCCTTTGGATCCCTTCCTCTATATTAAACCAAGGGAGATCAGGCATTTCCAGCTCTCTCACAGTGGGCCATTTTTTAATCCATATTTCAGCTAACCAAACAGTTAGGACCTTTTTTAACTCCCCAAGCTGCAAAATTAAATGCAGAGTCCCTACTTATTGGGCCCAAATCAATAAATTCAGTCTGATCCAACTCTGTGTTCCTTTTGCAATTATCCCACACCCTTAATATACATTCCCATGCCTGTTATCCAGATTTCTGTTATATAAGTTAGAAAACTCAAGCAGTTCTTTTTGAGTGTAGTGTACCTCCTCATGGGTCACACTCTCAACCTCACCAACAGGGGCCTGCCAGGACTTTAGTTATAAGTCTAGAAGCAAATGTGGTGTTAGGGGTGGCTCCTGAGGAGAATCAACATTATCTTGCCTGCCAACTGCCTCAGGAGAGGCCATCACTGTAGACTCAGGCAGCTCAGGATTTATCTTCTCAGACAAAGGTGGAAAGGCTGATGGCAGCATGGGTCAGGGAGAGGATGTTGCCACTACTGGGGATGGGGAAGCTGTTCTTTCTGACAAAAGAAGTTCATCAGTGTGTACTAACTCAGTGTCCAGCTTCATCAGGGTCCTCCCACATCCCCATTCCAAGTTGCAGTGTCCCATTCTTTTCCAATCAATGCCCTCATTTTAACAGTAGACACCTGGTGAGGCTGTGCATGCACCTTTTGTTGCAGGTCAGCCACTCGCATGATAAGAGCTTGTGTCTGTTTTTCCACAATTTCAACTCTTTCTCTACAGCTGATAAGACTCTCACTCAGGGCAATCTTAGCAGATTTGAGGCTCAGTATCTGCTTCTGAAGCCAGGAGATAGAATCCCTAAGTTCATCATTTTCTTTCATCACTTTGTCTACAGAATTTAGGAGCAACCAACCAGCTTCACTATGTTCCTTGGTTCTCCACATATGCGCAAAGGCATTATGTATAGAGTCACTAAACTCCTCGCCTCTCACGCGCAATGAATCAGAAGTGTCAAATGCATTTATTTTGCATAACTCTCTAAACGGTTCATGCCAAGGATTATCCGTGTTCTCCATACTATTAGAAATAGAGACCTTAGCATTTTGGGGTCTAATCATATTAAGCAGCCAACTCCAGAAACCCCAAAACCAACAAAAGAACTGCATCTTTAATATTCTCTTCCTCTAGAACCACTCCTGGTACCAAAATCTGTATTAGTCAGGGTTCTCTAGAGAGAGAGAAATAATAGCATATATATATATATGTCATATATATGTAATATATATAGCACATATATATTACTTAATAAACTTAAATATATATAAACTTAAATATATATGTAAATATATAAATATATATAAACTTAAATATATATGTGTGTGTATGTGTGTGTATATATATAGGGGAGTTTATTAACTCACACAATCACAAGGTCTCACAATAGGCCATCTGCAGGCTAAGGAGCAAGGAGAGCCAGTTCAAGTTCCAAAACTGAAGAACTTAGAGTCTGAAGTTTGAGGGCAGGAAACATCCAGCACTGGAGAAAGATGTAGGTTTGGAGCCTAGGCCAGTCTCTCTCTTTACACATTTTTCTACCTGCTTTTTATTCTAGCCACGCTGGCAGCTGATTAGATGGTGCTCACCCAGAGGGGTGGGTTTGCCTTTCCCAGCCCACTGACTCAAATGTTAATCTCCTTTGGTGACACTCTCACAGACACATCCAGGATCAATACTTTGTATCCTTCAATCCAATCAAGTTGAAACAGTATTAATCATCACAGTGTTTAAATATTAATAATTACTTTTTAGTAAACTGGAGCAAAATATTTTCTAATCAGTTTTATTGAGATAAATTACATATAAAAGTACATACCCATTTGAAGTGTAAAGCTCAATGAGCTTTGACAAAGGTATATATACATGTAACCACCATTACAATCAAGATATGATTGGAGTAGCAGAAAGTAAAATTTGGAATTTGTACCTCCTGCTGTCTCTCCTATCCTCAATGTATACCCACTTCCAGTTTGCAAGTGCACTGGTCCTTCACTGAGGGACCCAGACCCCGAGTTCCAGCAAGGGCGAATAGTCCACAAACCAGTCCAGGTGTCAACAGTGATGGCATATTGAAATTCAAGGACTTAGACATAGATATGATACATACACAAACAGTCTAAGGTCAGTCTTCAAATATCTACCTAGGTAATCATGTAGGTAACCATAATCAAATTGCAACTTTTTACTGGCTGAGGGAGGGCTGGAATTTGATCATCCATTCTTATTGACTGATAGCATATGATGCTGCTAACCATATCAACACATGAATTGATAATATCTATTTCATATTGCCACAACTTAAGCTATATCTTGTTGAAACTCCTGAAAACTACAGACATTCTTTAAAAAAAAAAAAAAAAAGGCTCCTATTACCCTCAGGGACTCTGGGAAATCAGCCCAATAGGATGATTTGCCAGGTCCTATAAATATTTACCAAGATGGCATTAGATAAAAGAAAGTTACAAAATAATTTGCATTGGGAGTTGTTACTTCAGCTGCATAAGCCTAAGACTCTACCACCCTAAAATAAAGTAGCCTTTTTCTTTTTAAAGACAGACTACAAAAAACGTAACTCATTTTATAATAGTTTTCCTAATATTCTCAAGGTATCAAAACCCTCCAAATATATTTTTAGGGTGTAAAATAAAATGGAAAAGAGGCACTATTCTTGAAGGCTATATATGGGGGTCTTCCCTGTCTTCTGTCATGTGCTTTCTTGTATTATTGTTAGGCAAGCAAATTACACCATTATATTACTTTTTGAATATAAGTTTTCTGCAAAAATATTTGTAAGCCTGTCATTGCATAATAATGATGACAATGGGGAGGAATAATATAATGATACACATGACTTTTTTCCAATATAGATGGTGAGTCTTCTAGCATTTACTTTAATATCTCTCATTTATTGAATGACAGTTGTACTTCAAGTTGTATAAGACACTTTATTTACATATATAATCTTATTAAGTCCTCCCTACAATCCTAAAACTGTGTTAATATCTATTTTTTTTTTTACAAATGAGGAAACTGAGATGCACAGAAAGATAAGTGGCAGATCTGACTTCTGTCTTCCAAGAGTATGTTCCTTCCACTTCCTTGCCTCATTCAGGGATGTATTACTAGTTATCCTAATTTTTATAGTTCGTTAACTGTGCTTCAGCGTCTCATTTTGAAATATCTGGAGTGAAAGGTATGAGCTCTCTATTTTGCAAGGCAGAATCCCATCTTTTGTATTAGTAAGGGGTAGATTTTTAAGGAGGGGAGGGACACCACCTCCCAGCTCCCCTGGACTTCTTGGCACCATTCTTCCCTCCAGTACATTTGCCCTGAGCTCCTTTCCTCCTTTACCTTCCAGTTACTACAGAGCCATACAAATCACCTATGACTATACCTGATCATCTTTTCTTTCCTTTTCAGTCTTATTAAGCAAATAGGTAGTTTTCATACGAGCAAATCTGGAAAAATTTAACAATAATCGCAGAGACTGGCTGTAGTCTGCCACAGCCCTGGGTAATCAGCACATTTAACAGTCACTCTCACGAGATATCACTGAAAGGAAACCCGAGCTTTGTCTCCCACTCTCCCTTTAAAATTTACTTCCTCTGAATGAAATCCTCCATGTTCCATGACTTTTCTGCTCACTCTTCTGAAATAGTCCTAGGGCACTTTATGTCACAAAACAGTCTCCATCCAATAATGAGAATGCCCACTCCAATGTAACATACAAAACTCTTTCTTTGATTGTTAATTTTTTTTTTTCATCTCCTAGCAAGGCCAGGATTTAGGGGAGAGTGGTGGCTTTCTCTCTTTCTCTCTGTCTCTCCCCGCCCCTTTCTCTCAGTGTCTCCTCTCAAACCTGCTAAGCACAAACCTCAGGCCCCTAGGGTTGGAGGGCAGAAAGGAAAGGAGTACAGAAAGTTCTTTCTTCACTGGTGTCATTCTAAAAAGTTTTGCACAATCAGGCATGGAAGATGTTTAAAACTGGTTCCCCCACAGGGACTACTGTGGGTTCTTTGGCAGTTCCCTTGATAGGTTCCTCCTACTGCAACTCTGTTTGAGAAACCAGTTCTCTAACAGTTGAACAGTTTGCATTTTGATCTGCCTCACTAACTCCTTTTAATAGTTATCCTATCTCAGAGCCTCAGTCAAGATTTCCCATTTAACATTTGCCACTATGTTCATCCTGTATATTATGGATCGCCGTTTGTTTGGTGGCTATGAGTGCAGACAATATTCCTTTTCAGCCAGTAAAACTATAAATGGAAAACATTAGCTGGCCTTTGTTACAGTACTGAAAACTTTTCTCATAATTAGTTTTCATTCAAAATTTAATCTTAACTTCAACTTGAAAATGAGGTATACTACCTCTTCTACAGGTAGTAATTCTTTTTTCAGTTTGTTGTACATTTTGATGGTTTTCAATAACTAGGCATTCTTAGCTCTGGTCATCCCATGCCTAAAACTGAAATCAATATTCCCCCCCAGCTGATGAAAATTTTCATCACGATTTACGTTTTTCTGTGTAAAAATGAAAAAGAGAGTGTGAATTAACATTCCTAATTCCCAGAAGGTATGCATTCTAACTGAAGATTACCCTGTACCATTTTTAGTCGATATCATTCATGTTGTTTATGGACACAATACAGATTCACTGGAGTCATGTGTTTTTAAATAACAGTAGCATGTTAATTGTTAAACATCCTAGTCCTTTTTTCTGTCTCTCATTCCACCCTCAGGATCATATCAGACATTCTTATGGCAACTACACCAGCATGGCAAAGACTAGAGTGAGGGAGTAAGGTATCCAGGACACAAAATTTAAGGAGGCACTCACTCCCATGGTCATACAAGCTAAGTACCCCTTCAATTTTGCACCCTTGGTGCCTCACTCATCTTACATTAGTCCTGTGCCTGTGCATCAGACCTGCATTGCTTCGCATTCATCCAATAATATTCTTGAGTACCTTCTGTGGACCAAACACTGTTCTTGGTGCTGGATGTCCAGAAGAGGAGCAATCAGTTACAAATTCCTGCTCTCAGTATTGGATAACAATTAAGTGTTGTGCTATGGAGAAAGAGAAAGCAAAGAAGGAGAAAAAGGATGTGCCAGGGTGGGGTCGGGGTTGTCAACCAAAACAGTGTTCAGGGAAATCCTCACTGAGAAGTCAACATTTGGGCAAAGAACTGAAGGAGGTGAAATGTTTTTGAAAACTTGACGAAGTGTTCACAAAATGTTAATGAATTTGCTACCAGTAATTTGTAATAAATAAATTTCATGTAACTATCTGACTTCTCTTGACAAATCCGAAGACCTGGCAAGACAGAGCCACATTTCTGTATGACAACAACTAGATGGAGCTGAGGGAGGCTCTCTACTTTAAACCAAGCCAGGGCCTTTATATTGGGCAAGGGTTCTCCAGTTCCCAAAGTCTCCCTCTCCCTGCCTCACTCAATTTCATCACTTGTTTATTCCCTGTAGACCTTTGAGCTTGCACACTCTGGCTAGAATCCTTCAGAGAAGAGAGACCTCAAATGCTGCCACTCTCCCTTCAAGCAGCCACTCATGGTCATGGTGCTATTGCAAAGAGATGGTCTCCTTACCACACCACAGTGAAGTCACTCTACTACAAGGCAAGAAAGGCCTTGATTCCAGACTCCAGAGATGAGTGATCTTTATTTAGCTGCTTGAAGCTGAGGGGAGACAAATACTATTGAGCTGTTTTCTTGCACAGTGATTGAGATTATCCGAACATTGTAAAAACCCTGCTATCCTAGTCCACACATGTTCTATCTTTCAACCAGAGCAGCAAAAGAAAAATATCAATTCTGAGATGCTCAAGGCATAATTTTCTGTCTCAGCAAAATTTCAAGACAACAAGCTGTCACGGGCATTGGAACCCCACCGACCTGCTGGCACATACGGAGGACAGGAATTTTCCACTTGAATGAACTGCCTGTACTGTTCACTGAAACTCCCCTGAGGAAGAGATCTGTGGTGGCAGGGAGTGCTGGCAAAGAGACTGCTGTGAAGTGTAGACAGAAGCACCATTCCCTACAAGGCTGAGAGAGTCAAAGGCAGGTTGCCATAGCTACTATTGTTTAGCCTTTCCATGGCATATTTTTTTCTGCAACTATTTGCCTAAATTATAGCAATATTTTAAACTGAAGTCAAGTAGGTGAGAATGAGTTAAGATTTCTCAACTTCAACTTATGTAAAAAATCTCAACTGTGAAATTGCATCAAACCAGTTTTGTTGTAAAATGAAAATAGGTGGGAGCACTGTGACTTCCAAGAAGACATGGGGTGAGTGTGTGTTTGACAAACAGTGTGAGATTCTGATATTTCAATCAACTCCCTACATTTGCACTGGATTAAAGAAATTTCTCAAACCCCGTCTACTCTACAGAGTACTTTATGTCTCAGCTTTATTGCACAATCAGTTATAAGAAAAATAAAGGGAAAAAGAAGTATGTTTTCAAGCTTAACTCCAAGTGAGTAATGGAAAATTGAACTTTCATGTTAGTAAAAATGAAAACCATGGTTTAAAAGTTACAATAATTTTAAAAATGACTTTTCAAATAGCAGTTGGGTCATTCATTTGACTTAATACTAAATTTACATCAATTGAAGGGAATTTTATTTTATGGTAATCCTAAGAAAATTTTGAAACAAGAGACATTTCTCTTTGTTGTACAAGATTTCTCTTTTCTGTACTTTTCCTTCACCTCTATCAGGTTCTCCTATATACTGCCAACACACAGTTTCCAGTACTTATGCTCTTACCCACACATATTTAAATATGGGTTGATGGGTAGACATAAGAACGTTATGTTCTTTAAAAAGCTCTGGTTAAAAGATTGTTGCTGCTTTTAAGAACACAAAGAAAAAAGTGTGAAGGGAAGAATGGCTGTATCACCTTCACAAATTCTTATGATGTTTCTCCTTTTAAGCAAAGTTTTCAAAGGATGCCAATCATTTGTTAATGAAAGCTTTTTGTGGTTTTCTTTTGCAAATCAAACATTAAGCAGCAGCATCTGGCCTGCAGATTGTTCTAAAATTTTTGTACCTTTTTGTCACACCCATCGCAACAGTAGAGATGCTTTGCAATTCTGTATTCTTGTGATATCCTAAATACACAGAAGCTCTAATTATGTAGTAGACCTGACCTTACAAAAGGAAAAACTAAATAAATTGTATTTTTATTTTCCATAAAACAACTCTTCAGAGTTCTTTTTACCTTGCACCCCTTTCATTCTTTTTTGTTTACCTGTAAAACAAGTTTGCAAACGACTATTTGCCCATACACATAGCTTGAATGCTAAATTAATATTATTTGCAGGAAAACTTCATTATCGTATGGACTTCCATGCTAAAGGAGCCACAGGTGAGAGAGAGATTATCTAAAAATATGACTTAAGATTAAATAAAGCCATTTCACATGAACATTTTTTAAAGGCTTGAAGAAATTATTTTGGGTAAAGTCTCTTTCCGGTGCCCCAGAAACTATGACCACAGGCAATGGATTATGCTGCATTTGCTGAGGCTGACCCCGTTCATCTGCTTTCCTTCCATGAATTATTATTGAGGTATAGCAATGGTTTTGGGTGGTCCAAAAATAGGACACTAGGCCAGCCCCCGTCCTCAAGGTTATGCAGTAAGAAAACAACCATCTTTCCTCCACTTTCTGTGACCATCCTCCTCTGCCTCAGAATTCCTCTGACTTCATTTTCATTCCCTGCATCCTCCTTCCTTCTGGCAGAGGCAGAAGCTTCTCTTTTCCTGGTCTGAATAATCCTTATCCCCACATCCCCCTCCTGCCTTGACTCCTAATTCCATCCACTTCCTTTCTTCATCAACTTTCTTTTCTCCTTTTGAATGTCTTTCTCTCCTCCTGTCCCTTTCTTTCTGACTAAAAGCCTATGCGCATCATCCCTATTCTGAAAAACCCTTCTTTACAATGTATTGTCACCTCAAGTTACTACTCCATCAACTTTCTTTCCCTACCAATCACCCTGTTAACAGAAAATCCTTAGCCAAATTAAATTAACAGAGTTTAATTAGACAAAGAACAATTCATGAATCAGGAAGCCTCTTGAACCAGAATAGGCTCAGAGAGATCCCAGCATAGCCACATGGTAGAAAAAGATGTATGGACAGAAAATGGAAAGTGACTTATGGAAAGTGATTTACAGAAAAGAGAAGTGAGGTACAGAAATAGCCAGATTGGTTACAGCTCAGCATTTGCCTTATCTGAACATAGTTTAAACAGTTGGCCCCCTTTTATTGGCCAAAACTGGGTGATTGGCACAAAAGTAGGTTATAGCCTATTTACATCTCCGTTTAAGTTATAGTTCACTATGTACAGAGAAACCTTTAGGCTGAACTTAAAATATGTGAGGAGGTAGTTTTAGACTAAACCTGATTTAAAATTTTCCCCTTTTGGTCATCGTCTCTCAATTTTGGGAGATTGACCAAAACTTTAGTCATTGATGTCACTATCACCATTGTAAATGTGAGTATTTGGTCTCAAAATCCCCTAGGAAATAGCAGAACAGTGGGATTTGTAAGGTGGGAACAAGAACTTCAGGTTATTTTTTTGTAAGGGTTAGAGTAGAGGGTACTTTCTTATGCTGAAATGTCCTGTTTATAGGAGAAAAACAAGACCTGGTCTCCTCTGGAATCTATTTCTTTAAAGCCTTAGTTTGATTATATCACATTTAGCATGAGTGTCTATTTTGGTTTGGTCCGATCTTTTGGGGCCTACTGCATGAGCTCAATCCAAAACAATGGCCTCCCATAATTTTGTTTAAAAAATTCTTCCCTTCTGGTCAAGTTCTCATTTAGTTGAGAGTATGACCAAAACTTAGGGCCTCAGTGCCACTCTTACTGTCATTTTGGGTTTTCAGTGTCAGCATATCATTCATAGGTTCCAGTGCCCTCATGGTCACACATTTCTTTCAGCTCTTGTCATTCCAGTTGAAAAGAGACCATTTGACATTCTAGAGATGGCTGCGTGCAAACATTTAAGGCTTTTAAGAGACTACAACACACCAGGGAGACTACTATGACTATCAGGAGAATAATACCAAGGGTTTGGAGTATGCTCTTTAGCCAGGATACCCATTAACCAAAGCAACTAAAATTAAACAGATCAAAGAATGAGCTGGGTAAACAGTCTATTTACTTTAACCAAGCAGTCTGTTCATTAATCCCCTATGACTTAATCCCCATAGTATACAATTTATTTCTCCATGGGCAACAAGACATGCCAGCAACTTCACGGCTACTTCTCCGTTTAGCCAGTAAGTAATCTAGAGGAATTTTAATATTTAGCATAACTTTCACAAGAGAATTTAAAGTCTGTTGTGTAACCACAGCCTTTACTATAGAATCTGCTAGAGATGCTATCATGAGAGATTAATTTTTAATCATTACATAATTTACTCTAAATCATGAAAAAGAAGACCTAAAAATGACGCTTATCCAGAAGAATGAAGACGTCCTGGCAATTTTCTCTCTCTCTCTCTTTTTTTTTTTCTTGACAGGGTCTTGCTCTGTCACCCAGGCTGGAGCGCAGTGGCACAATCTCGGCTCATTGCCACCTCTGCCTCCCAGGCTCAAGCAATCCTCCCAGCTCAGCCTCCTGAGTAGCTGGGACTACAGGTGCATGCCACCGTGCCCGGCTAATTTTTTGTTAGAGACTGGATTTCACCATGTTGCCCAGGCTAGTCTAAAACTCCTGAGCTCAAGCAATCTGCTCACTTCAGCCTCCCAAAGTGCTGGGATTACAGGTGTGAGACACCACACCTGGCCTGACAATGTTCTCTTTAACCCATGATGTAGTTTAAGAGGAGTGGACCAAAGTTTCATTTCTGACTGATTATTAGGCAACAAATATGCCATTAAAATTTCTTACCTACATTGATCCTTCATCTTGCATCTATCGCAACATGAGCTTGTCCGTGTATAAGGCTGGCTGCAAAATCTTTCATAAATAGGAGTATACCCCATGAATACACACAACAGACCCCCTTTTCATTTCCATTGTTCACAGAGGCATAAGCACACATTGAAAGATACGAGTCTCATGATAGCAGAGAACTCTCAATCTGTGATTTTGGAAGAAAGCTGTCCACATCACGGATGCCAATGCTTCTGGGAAGAAACTTCTCTGATTAGCGTTACTTTAAGGTTTCTAATGGGTGTCCAGTTCCAAGAGCGTGGAGGGCCCTTCTGAGTTGCGAGATTATGAACCTTATGGTATCTCTATTTTTAGTTTCTTGAGGAACCTCCAAATTGTTCTCCATAGAAGTTGAACTAATTTACATTCCCACCAGCAGTATACGAGGGTTCCCTTTTCTCCACACTCTCGTCAGCATTTGTTATTGTCTGTCTTTGGATATAAGCCATTTTAACCGGGGTGAGATATCTCATTATAGTTTTGATTTGCATTTCTCTGATGATCAATGATGTTGAGTAACTTTTCATATAACTGTTTACAATTTGTATGTCTTCTTTTGAGAAATGTCTATTCAAATATTTTGCCCATTTTTTGATCAGATTATTGGATTTTTTAGCTATAGATTTGTTTGAACTGCTGGTATATTCTGCTTATTAATCTCTTGTCAGATTGGTAGTTTGCAAATATTTTCTCTCATTCTGTGTATTTTCTCTTCACTTTGTTTATTGTATCATTTGCCGTGCAAAAGCTTTTTAACTTGATGTGATCCCATTTGTCCATTTTTGCTTTGGTTGTCTGTGCTTGTGGGGTATTGTTCAACAAATCTTTGCCCAGACCAGTGTCCTGGAACATATCCCCAGTGTTTTCTTGTAGTAGTTTCATAGTTTGAAGTCCTAGATTTAAGTCTTTAATCCATTTTTATTTGATTTGATTTTAGTATATGACAAGAGATAGGGTCTAGTTTCATTCTTCTTCATATGGATATCCAGTTTTCCAGCACCATTTATTGAAGAGACTGTCTTTTCCCCAGTATATGTTCTTGGTACCGTTCTCAAAAATGAGTTCACTGTAGGTGTATGGATTTGTTTCTGGGTCCTCTATTCTCTTACTTTGAGCTATGTGTCTGTTTTTATACCAGTACCATGCTGTTTTGGTTACTATATCTCTGTAGTATAATTTGAAGTGAGGTAATGTGATTCTTCTAGTTTTGTTCTTTTTGCTAAGAATAGCTTTAGTTATTCTGGGTCCAGAAAAGTAGTTCCATATAAATTTTAGGATTGTTCTTTCTATTTCTGTAAAGAATGTCATTGGCATTTTGATAGAGATTGCACTGAATCTGTAGATTGCTTTGGGTAGCATGGACATTGTAACAATATTGATTCTTCCAATCCATGATGATGAAATATCTTTCCATTTTTTGGTGTTCCCCTCAATTTCTTTCATGAGTGTTTTATTGTTTTCATTATAGAGATCCTTCACTTCTTTGGTTAACTTAATTCCTAGATATTTGCTTTTATCTGTGGCTACTGTTGATGGAATTACTTTTTAGTTTTTATTTTTTACATTGTTCACTCTTGGCATACAGAAATGCTCTGATTTTTGTGTGTTGATTTTGTATTCTGCAACTTTACTGAATTTGTTTATCAGTTCTGGTAGCTTTCTTGTGAAACCTTTAGGTTTAGTTTTTTAAATACAAGATTATATCATCTGCAAAAAAGGACAATTTGGCTTCTTCCTTTTCAATTCACATGTGCTTTTTTCAGTCTTCTCTGATTACTCTAACTAGGGCTTCCAGTACTATGATGAATAACAGTGGTGACAGTGGGCATCTGTGTTATGTTCCCAGTCATAGAGGAAAGGCTTTCAGTTTTTCCCCATACAGTATGATACTATTTAATATCTGTGGGTCTGTCATATATGGCTTTTATTATGTTCCTTCTATCCCCATTTTTTGAGGGTTTTATTATGAAGGAGTGTTGAATTTTATCAAATGCTTTTTCAGCATCAATTGAAAAGATCAATTGATCATTTTTATCCTTCATTCTGTTGATATGATGTATTATGTGGATTTATTTTTTTATGTTGAATCATCCTTGCATGCCTAGGATAAATCCTACTTGGTCATGATGAATGATCTTTCTAATGTATTGTTGGATTTGGTTTAGTAGTATTCTGTTGAGGATTTTTGGCATCAATATTCATCAAAGCTATTAGTCTGTGGTTTTTTGTTTTATTTTGTTTCAATGTGTTTTTGGTTTTGGTATCAGGGTAATACTGGTCTCATAGAATGAGTTTGGAAGTATTACCTCTCCTCTATTTTTTGGAATAGTTTGAGTAGGATTGGTAATAGTTCTTATTTAAATGTTTGGTAGAATTCAGCAGTGAAGTCATCGGGTTGTGAGCTTTAATTTTCAGGGAGACTTTTTATTATGGCTTCAATCTCATTTCTTGTTATTGGTATGTTCAGGTTTTGGATTTCTTCCTGTTTTAATCTTAGTATGTTGTATGTATCAGGAATTTGTCCATTTCTTTTAGATTTTCCAATTTATTGGCATATAGTTGCTCATAGTAGCCACTAGTAATCCTTTGACTTGCTGCAGTATCACTTGTAATGTCTCCTTTTTCATTCCTGATTTTATTTAATTGGATCATCTCTCTCCCTCTTTTTTTTTGTCTGGTGAAAGGTTTGTCAATTTTGTTTAACTTTTCAAATAACAAACTTTTGTTTCATTGATGTTTTGTATTGTTTTCTTCATTTCAATTTCCTTTATTTCTGCTCTGATTTTCATTATTTCTTTTCTTCCACTAACTTGGGGTTTAGTTTGCTCTTGCTTTTCTAATTCTTTAAGATGTTTATTTTAGATTGTTTATTTGACATTATGGCACTTATAGCTATAAAATTCCCTCAGAATTGCTTTTGCTGTATCCCATAGGTTTTGGTATGTGTGTTTCCATTGCTTGTTTCAAGAAATTTTTCAATTTCCTTCTTGATTCTTTCATTGA
This sequence comes from Pan paniscus, assembly GCF_029289425.2. Taxonomy (NCBI): domain Eukaryota; kingdom Metazoa; phylum Chordata; class Mammalia; order Primates; family Hominidae; genus Pan; species Pan paniscus. Next base: position 110,988,792 of record NC_073253.2, read on the forward strand.
CCCACTGGTCATTCAGGAGCACATTGTTAAATTTCTATGTATTTGTATAGGTTCCAAAATTCCTCTTGTTATTGATTTCTAATTTTGCTCCATTGTGGTCAGAGAAAATGCCTGATATTATTTCCATTTTTTTGAATGTTTTATTTTGTGACCTAATATATGGTCTATCCTTGAGAATTATCCATGTGCTGAGGAAAAGAATGTGTATTCTGCAGCCATTGGAGGAATGTTCTGTCAATATCTATTAGATCCATTTGGTCTATAGTGCAGATTAAGTCTGATGTTTCTTTGCTGATTTTCTCTCTGGAAGATCTGTCCAGTGCTGAATGAGGGGTGTTGAAGTCCTCAGCTATTATTGTATTGGAGCCTGTCTCTCTCTGTAGCTCTAATAATATTTGCTTTATATATCTGTGTGCCCCTGTGTTAGGCACATACATATATTTAAAATTGCTGTATCCTCTTGCTGAATTGACCCCTTTATTATTATACAGTGAACTTCTTTGTTTCTTTTAATAGTTTTCTGTCTTCAAATCTATTTTGTCTCACATAAGTGTAGTGACACCTGCTCCTTTTTGATTCACACTGGCATAGATTTTTTCCATCCTTTTATATTCAGTCTATGTGTGTCTTTACAGATGAAGTGTGTTTCTTGTAGGCAACAGAGCACTGGGTCTTGTTTTTTTCAACCACTCAATGAGTCTATGTATTTTGATTGGAGAGTTTAGTCTTTTTACATTCAATGTTATAATTGATAAGGACTTACTCCTGCCATTTTGTTATCTGTTTTCTGGTTGTTTTGTGGTCTTCTCTTCCTTCTTTCTTTCCTTCCTATATTCTTCTAGTGAAGGTAATTTTCTCTGGTGATATGATTTAGTTTGTTGCTTTTTATTTTTTGTGTACCCATTGTATGTTTTTTGTTTGTTTGAGGTTATCATGAGGTCTGCAAATACTATCTTATAACTCATCATTTTAACCTGATAAAAACTTAACACTATTTGCATAAATAAACAAGCAAAAAGAAAACTAATAAAAACTCTAACCTTAACTTCATCCCCTGACTTTTTTTGTTTTTTTCTATTTATTTATAAATTTTTGTTCAGACTATGTCTTTAAAAGTTGTGGTAGTTATTATTTTTATTGGTTCATTGTTCAGTCTTTCTACTTAGGATAAGAGTAGTTTACACACCACAGTTACAGTGTTACAATACTCTGTGTTTTTCAAGGTACTTACCAGTAAGTTTTGTATCTTCAGGTGATTATTTACTGCTCATTAATGTCCTTTTCTTTCTGATTGAAGTACTTCCTTTAGCATTTCTTGTAGGACAGGTCTGGTATTGATGAAATCCCTCAGCTTTCGCTTATCTGGGAAAGTCTTTATTTCTCCTTCATGTTTGAAGAATATTTTCACCAGTTATACTATTCTAGGGTAAAAGTTTTTTTTTTCCTTCAACACTTTAAATATGTAATGCCACCTGTCTCCTGGCCTGTAAGGTTTCCACTGGAAAGTCTGTTGCCAGATGTATTGGAGCTCCATTGTATGTTATTTGTTTCTTTACTCTTGCTGCCTTTAGGATCCTTTCCTTGTCCTTGACCATTGGGAGTTGGATTATTAAATGCCTTGAATTTATCTTCTTTGGGTGAAAACTTCTTGGTGTTCTACAACCTTCTTGTATTTAGATATTGATATCTTTTTCCGTGTTTGAAAAGTTCTTGTTATCATCCCTTTGCATTAAACTTTCTAACCCGATCTCTTTCTCTACCTCTTCTTTAAGACCAATAACTCTTAAATTTGCCCTTTTAAGATTATTTTCTATAATATATTCTGTAGGCATGCTTCATTGTTTTTTATTCTTTTTTGTATTGTCTCCTCTGACTGTGTATTTTCAAATAACCTGTCTTCAAGCTCACTAATTCTTTCTTCTGTTTGATTATTTCTGCTATTAAAGGTCTCTAAAGCATTCTTAAATATGCCAATTGCATTTTTCAGCTTCAGAATTTCTGCTTGATTATTTTTCATTATTTAAATCTCTTTGTTAAATTTATCTGATAGAATTCTGAATTTACTCTCTGTCTTATTTTTAATTTCTCTGAGTTTCCTCTAAACAGCTATTTAGAATTCCTGTCTGAAAGGTCACATGTCTCTCTTTCTCCAGGATTGGTCCCTGATGAGTTATGCAGTTCCTTTGGTGTGGTCATGCTTTCTTTGGTAGTGTTGATGCTAGTTGATGTTCTTTAGTGTCTGGGCATTGAAGTTTATTGGAGTCTTCACTGTCTTGGTTTATTTGTAGAAGTTCTTCTTGGGAAGGCTTTCGAGACATTTGAAAGGACTTGGGTGTTGTGATCTAGGCTCTATCTGCTTTAGGGAGTACTGCAAATCCAGTAACACTGTGGTTCTTGCAGACTTGTGGAGGTACCACCTTGATGGTCTTGGACAAGATCTGGGAGAATTCTCTGGATTACCAGGCAGAGACTCTTGTTCTCGTCCCTTACTTTCTCCCAAACATACAGGGCTTCTCTCTGTTCTGAGCTATCTAAAGCTTGGGGTGGAATAACACAAGGACCCCTGTGGCCACCATCACTATGACTGCACTGGCTCAGAACTGAAGGCAGCACTGTGCTGGATCTACCGTAACCACTCCCTGGCTACTCTCTATGTTCACTGACGGCCCCCAGGCTCTACAATTAACAGATGTCAAGGCCAGCCAGGCCTGTGTCCTTCCCTTCAGGGCAATAAACTATCCCAGGCCCCAGGTGGGTCCAGAGGTGCCATCCAGGAGTTAGGGACTACAGTCAAAGACCTTAGAAATCTACCTGGTGTTCTATTATATTGTGGCTGTTCTGGTGCTCAAACCACACAGTGCAGTTCTTCCCACTCTTCCGTGTTTTTTCCAAAAGCAGGAGACTCACCCCATAGCTACCACCACCCCAGGCTTTGAGGAGTACTGTAAGACTACTATTGATGTTCCCTTAAGGTCCAAGTTCTCTTAAGTCAATTTGTCATGAATGCTGCCTGGCCTGGGACTCACCTTTCAGGGAAGTGGGCTCCCCTCTGACCCTGGGCAGATTCTGAAATGGTAAGAGTCAAGTCGAGCTCTACCCCTTCGTGGCCATGCTGTGGTACCTAAGGTATCAGAAAAAGACCCCTTTACTTTTCCCTCTGCTTTTTTCAAGCAGAGGGAGTTTCCTCCCATAGCCACCACAGCTGGTATTGTGCTGAGTCTCATCTGAAGCCAGCAAGTCTCAGAGGCTCACCCAAGGAACTCTATGTAGTACCTGGGTATCACTGCTGGTTATTCAGAGCCCAGGAGTTCTTCAATTAGCAGGTGATTAATGCTGCAGGACTGGGTCCTTTCCTTCAAGGCAGTGGGTTCCCTTCTGGCTCAGGGTGTGTCTAGAAATGTCATCTGGGAGCTAGGGCCTGGAACAAGGACCTGACAACTCTGATTGGTACTCTATCCTGCTGTGGCTGGGCTGATATTTAAGATGCAAGACAAGGTCTTCCCCACTCTTCCCTCTCCTATCCTCAAGCATAAGGAAGGAGTCTTTTTTGGAGCCATGAGCTGTGCAGCCCGGGGTTAGGGAATGGGTGATGCCAGCACTTCCTTGCCTGTCCCAGCTGATGTCTCAGTAAGCCATGTGCCCTCCCCAGTACACGATCTCTTAGCCTACTTCAGCACTAGGACTCACTTAAGAATATCAGTCCTTATGGCCTAGACTGCCTTTCAAGTTTTCCGGTATACACAGAGTGCTGTAGCCCTTGGTGGCGAGGTTTGCAGGCACTGGGATTAACGATTCCCCTCTGGCTGGGGCTGGTTTAAATGCTCCCTCCATGGGTGGGCTCCAGCTGAGTTTGGTTTGGTTTTCCTTTCTGTTCAAACACAGCACTGAGTTCAATGCCTCACAATTGCTGTGTTCTCCCTCCCTAGCTGGAGATGATCTCCACACCACACCACTGCTGCCAGAGGGAGCAGGGAGGGATGGTGTCAGCAATTTGGGACTGTTTTTTCTATCTCTTCAGTGCCTCTTTCAGCAATATGAAGTTAAAACCAGGTACTGTGAGTGCTCATCTGATTTTTGGTTCTTATGAAGATGTTTTTTTTTCTGTGTAGATAGTTGTTAACTTGGTGTCTTTGCACGGGGTTGCAATCAGTGGAGCTTTCTATTTCGCCACCTTGCTCCACCTTGCTCCAACTCTAGTTTTCTTTGATTGAAGCATTTCCTTCTCTTATTTTCCTGAAGCTTACCATCCAGGAAAAGACTCTCAAGATTCAGTATGTTCTCTTTGGCTTTGTCTCTGTCATTTCCCTCAAGAGTTATCCATTTTGTGGCTTCACTGTGCATTGTTTAGGTGTGTTTTTACAAAGGGATTATTTCCCCAATTTGCATTCCAACCTCCAGTAGCCTTTGGTCATATCTACATAGATAAGCCATTTAGACCTGAAACTTCATCAGTTTTAAACCAAACTCAAGACCTAACTAATTTATATGCCTCACTTTATTTATATGAATGTTGTCATCATTTCTAGCTACACAAGCTCACAGTCTCCAAGTTATCCTTGTTTTCTCCTCTCCCTTAACACCTGAGCACTAAACCATAAGCCAAAGGCAGTTCTCAGGATCCAGCAGTGAGTGAGAGGAGAGTACTGCAAGATATTTTTGGTTACAATTTAGTGACATTTTTATGTCCTGATGATATTCTAGATACACCACAGCCAAGCTACTAGGTTAAGTTTATGCCTGTTCTTCATATCCCCTTTCTTCTCATTTAATTTTCTTTTGCATCCATATCTCCAGTTTTCTTTGAATTCCTTTCCTAGCTCTTTCTTTCTTTGTTTTATCTTTCTCTTTTATTGGTAATCAATCATATTTTTTAAAAGTATTATATTCCCTTTGTCTCTCCCCATCAGCATTAATTTATTGAACAATACCTATTCAATCCTATCTACTTCTCTATCTCTCTATCTATCTCACATCGTACTTCATTGGTACTCATTTTCATCACCTTTCTTAATCTTAAAACAATTCCAAAGGAACAAAGACCATTGTATGGCAGACAGGCCCGATAGCAGTAACTTCAGCACATCCTGAAAATGACCCTATGGTCTAAGAAGAATTTGCTCAGTGTCCCAATCTAAGGAATCTAGGAGTGGCCAATCCAGATTCACTCCTTATCTATGAAGGACATCTGAGCCCCTGGCTCATCCCTTGCAATGCAGGCCACACAGGGGATCAAAGCCGTTTGTTTTGGTTAGATTGCAGTAGCTAGGTGGAGGGTGCTAAGTGAAAATGCTATATAAACTGTCTGCTTTTTACAAACGGTAGCGGTTTGCCTGACCAGCCTGCCACCAAAGGACCATACCTGTATGTAAATCCCCCCAGTAAACCCTATGTCTTGTTCACTGTCTCTTCTTCATCTTCTCAGACATAGTGTCATCCCTACTGGAGTCAATAGGGGTCCAATACAACAACCATTTCCGTGTTATTCATTATTTTATCTTGTATCCCATGGTGCCAAGCACTTAGTAGGTGTTCAGTAAGTGTTTGTTAAAGGAAAAAAGGATGGGAGGGAGGGGAGAAGGGAAGAGGAGAATTTGCTCCCCACTTTGCAGATAGGCAACTAAGACAACAGTCATATAGCTAATTAGTGATGGAGTCAGATTTTTACTCCCCATCTGGTTAAAGTCCAAACCTGTAATAAGGACATTGCTCTTCTGTGTCCCCCACTCTATACTAGGTGCTAAAGGAGAAGACACATATGTAAAAGACAAAGGTTCTGCCCTCCAGGACTATATAATTTACTAAGGGAGTTAACTACACAAATAACTATAATATAAGTTAGGATATAATTATGGGTCCACAATCTCCAAAATGATTTGTTCAGTATCTAGCTTCTGGGTAAATAATTTTAATGTGTAACAGAATAAAACAAGTTAGTAAAAAGTCTCCATATAGAAGGTTCTCCTTTCCCCTGGAGCCTTGTGGTTGCCCTTAAGAACAAGAATCTTAAAATTTAAACAAAGAGGACCCTCTCTAACACAAGTCAGATCCAGAGGCTCAGGTTAATGAAGATGCCTGTATAGTTCCGAGACTGACAACAGATTCAAAGTCCTGAGAAACAATTCTACACTGCTGGCTCATAAAAGCCAAAATAGTGTCATTAAAACGTGATGTAGCTTATTATCTTTCATAAGTTAGCTCAAAAGAGGAAACTTCTTTATGGCTTGGAAAAGATAGAAAGTGAATTCATTTTTAAAAGACTAGAGTAGACAAATAATGTAGTCTCTCGTGCATACCACACCATCTAATTCTCAATACAGTTCCTCTTTTAAGGAAAAATAAATATGAGTATTTATACAGTTCCAGGAAGTATCTTTCTATTACAGGGATGGTGGCTCATGGAACCAAAAGGAAAATATGAGTCACTTGCAAGGGACCTGGTTGAAAAGCTACAGGTTGAGACTTGTTTGTTGATAGGAGTATTTGTGACACCTATCATTTGGACCAAGTGTTTACTCTGAGGAATGAGACCTTGTAATAAGATGAGATTTATATTTCTCCCAGAGTATTAGTAAGGAGATAAGTAAAGATCTCTCTAAGTTCCTTGGAGCACTCCTATTTTATCTTTTCTTCCTTTGGCTGTTGTTTTTCCTTCTGTTAATTTTCAGCAATCTTTTTTTAAAGTGGCCATTTTTTTCAATAATTGCAACTTGGAGGGTTAGATCTGTCCAGAGGTTTATTGGGTATATTTTGGCAGTCCAGACTGGGTGAATAATTATTTTGGCTGCAGATTCATAATCTTCTTAGCTTTATTTTTTGGTCTAGTCTCTTTCCCTTTTTCATTTTTAATTAAAGTACAAGACAACTTTTCAGCAAGATTAATCAAATTGTGAGTGTGAGAAGTAGCCCAGCTAGGGCAATGTCTCTTTACTATTAGAGCTAATTTTTTGTGTAGCCCATTTATAAACTTGGAGTTCAGGAGAGTCTCATTTTGATGATTAGCAGAACTCACCTCAGATAAACCTGAATATTGTCTAAAAGTCTTTTCAAATCTTTCGAAATATAACACCACTGACTCACCTAGATGTTGTTGACATCACTGTATTTTATTCCAATCAACTCCCTTTTAGAAGACTAAAGAAATGGTTGCAAGTAGAGCCTTTCAGTGTCATGGGCATTCCTGCAGTCTTCTTTTGAACATTTACGGAAATCCTCTAGGGGTTTTGCCAACGGGCTTTATCTATCCAAGCCTCATTTTTAGCCTTGTTTTTGAAGCTAGCATGTAAACTAGTTGATATAAATCAGAAATACCAGGGTCATAAGCTCAAATACTTAAATTCCATAGCAGGGCAAGGTAATTTAGACAGTAAAGGATAGAGACAAAAAGGACCCGAGGGAGGAGAAGGGAAAGCTTCTGAGGGAGGAGAAGCTTCAGCAACCTTTTTAAATTCAGAAATTGTTTTAGACAATCTTTTGGGTTTTTTTTCCTGCAAAGAAATAACTTTATCAGAACCTCTTTTGGATGCATTCAAATACCATTGAAAATGACATTCCCAATTACTCTGTTTTATTCTAGTCAGCTTTTTTAAATTTGAACTTGAAAGTAAATTAGTTGAAGTTTTTCAAAGGTATCCCATTTCAGCCATTGAAGTTTTGGTTCTTCACAAGTTATATGGGACCATTTTTAAAAATAATGACAAGGTGTGGTGCCGTAAGTATTGTACATGAATCTAGCTGGAGTCTCTAAAGGTGGATTTTTCCTCAAGGAAGACTTGGTTTTAGATGGCTGATTGTCCATCATTTGCACGTTTCTCTTCAGGACTAAAAGCTAAAAGGGAAAGGTGTTTTGGACTGAGTGTACTGCTTAAGGGACTAGCTCCCCAAGGTGTCACCCTTGGGTTGGTTCTTCCCTTTTATGTGTCTCAATGAAAAACAGGAATTCAGTGTGCTTAAGGCACTGGGAGATCAGTCCCTTATATGTGCCCACAAGTTTAAGCAAATTTCCCTGTATTTTCTTCTTTGGGAATTCCCTGTGGGACCATTTCTTGTCTCGATTGATAAGCTCTGAAACTTGCACAAGTGCTTGGTTGCCTAAGGTGCCTTTGGCTGGGAGGAACAGTGTCCCTTTTCTTCAGGACTTACCACATCCTAATAAAGGTCTTTTGTTAATTATTGGTCACTCAAAAGAAGAATTCTAATTTGCCAAATTGAACCAAACTTCAAAACCTCACCAATTTAAATCACAATTTTGCTTAATCCATAGACATTTACTTTCTCCTGTTAAAGAGAAACCAGATTTTGAACTAGAGAAAAGGTTGCAAACTTTAGCAAGTAAGACGAACAAAATCTTAACCTCAAAGATGATTAAAACCACAAACTTGCAAACAACAGAATCTCTAGAGAGATAAAAAATGAAACTACTACCTTAAAGCTTTAAAGTTAAGCTTCAATTCCAGCTCCATCTGGTATGGAATCAGGTTGCTTGAATACAGTCTGCATTTCACCTAAGCCAGGGAGATTTGAAACCAGAGAGGAGCCTTACCAAGGGCTCCCACAAACTCCAGCAAAAGTCAGTTGGATGGAAACAGTTCATGCTGGTACCAGCATGCTGGTCTGTAAAGAAAGCAGAAAGAGTCAATGTAAGAAGCTCACTATGGGTCCCATCTGGGTCACCAATATGTCAATCTGAAATAACGGAAAGGATAAGAATCTAGTTTAAATGAGTTTATTCAAGTGCAAAACTGAGGATGGCCATTTGGAAAATACAGACTCCAGAGAAATGGGGTCAGTGCTCAGAAATTGAAAAGGCAAGGTTTTACTTATATCAGCAGAAAACAAGGAAATTTAACAGGATTATATTTCCATACAAGGCTGGTTTATGAGTTACAGCAATTTGGTTTGTTATAGCTTGTTCCCCTCCCCACCCCCACCATTTTAAAGAGTATATTTAACATTCCATCTTAGACAATGTGATAATCATGATGTCTTTGCGTTAAGAGAAGAAAGAGGGAAATTAATCTACAATGAAGATCAATAGTTAAGAGTAAATGAGTCATTTCTGGAAACTTTAGTCTTTAAAAACATTTTACAAAATAATATAGGTAAAGGAAAAGGCTAATGTATAACCAGAGAAAAAGAGGTTACAGCTGCCTAGGTTATATACATCTGTTACATGACTCAAATCCCATAATCACATTCCATTAAGGCCTAAAATAATTTAAAATTCCAACAGCTTTTATTTTATTTTTCTAACTTTTATTTTAGGTTCGGGGTACATGTGCAGGTTTGTTATATAGGTAAACTGCATATCACGGGGGTTTGGTGTACAGATAATTTCATTACCCATGTGATAAGCATAGTACCCAATAGGTATTTTTTTCTGATCCTCTCCCTCCTCCCACCCTCCACTCTCAAGTAGGCCTTCGATGTCTGTTGTTTCCCTCCTGGTATCCATGTGTTCTCGTTGTGTAGCTCCCACTTATAAGTGAGAACATGCAGCATTTGATTTTCTGTTCCTGTGTTAGTTTGCTTAGGATAATCGCCTCCAGCTGCATCCATATTGCTGCAAAGTACATGATCTCATTCTTTTTATGCCTACATAGTATTCCATAGGGTGTGTGGGTGTCTGTGTGTGTGTGTGTGTGTGTGTGTGTATATACACACACCACATTTTCTTTATCCAGTCTATCATTGATGAGTATTTAGGTTGATTCCATGTCTTTGCTATTGTGAATAGTGCTGCCATGAACACACACATTCATATGTCTTTATGGTAGAACTATTCATATTCCTTTGGGTATGTAGCCAATAGTGGAAATGCTAGGTCAAATGGTAATTCTGTTTTAAGTTCTTTGAGGGATTGCCACACTGCTTTTCACAATGGCTTAACTAATTTACACTCCCATCAACAGTGTATAAGTGTTCCCTTTTTTCTGCAACTTCGCCAGCATCTGTTGTTTTTTGACTGTTTATAATACCAATTCTAACTAGTGCAGGATGGTATCTCATTGTGGTTTTGATTTGTATTTATCTAATAATTAGTGATGTTAGTATTTTTTCATATGCTTCTTGGCTACATGTATGTCTTCTTTTGAAAAGTACCTGTTAATGTCCTTTGCCCACTTTTTAATGGGTTGTTTGTTTTTTGCTTGTAAATTTGTTTAAGTTCCCTATAGAGTCTGGATATTAGAACTTTTTTGGATGCATGGTTTGCAAATATCTTCTCCCATTATGTAGGTTGTTTACTTTGTTGATAGTTTATTTTGCTGTGCAGAATCTTTAGTTTAATTAGATCCCATTTGTCAATTTTGGCTTTTGTTGCAATTACTTTTGGTGTCTTTGTCATGAAACATTTGTGAAGTCCTTCCTGTGTCCAGAATGATATTTCCTAGATTCTCTTCCAGGGTTTTTATAGTTTTAGATTTTACATTTAAGTCTTTAATCCATCTTGAATTGATTTTTGTATGTCATATAAGCTAGGGGCCCAGTTTCAGTCTTCTGTGTATGGCTAGCCAGTTGTCCCAGGACCATTTATTGAATGAAGAGTTCTTTCCCCATTGCTTGTTTTTGTCAAGCAATGTGGAAGATCAGATGGTGATAGGTATGTGGCATTATTTCTGGGCTCTCTATTCCATTCCATTGGTCTATGTGTCTGTTTTCATACCCGTACCATGCTGTTTTGGTTACTGTAGCTCTGTAGAATAGTTTGAAGTATACTTTGAAGTACAGTTTGTAGCAATGTGATGGCTCAAGATTTGTTCTTTTTGGTTAGGATTGCCTTGGCTATTCAGGCTTTTCTTTTATTCCATATAAATATTAAAATAATTTTTTAAAATTATGTGAAGAATGCCATTGGTAATTTGAAGGGAATAGAATTGAACCTATAAATTGCTTTGGACAGTATCGCCATTTTAACAATATCGATTCTTCCTATCCATGAGCATGAAATGGCTTTACTGTGGAAGAAATGTGGATTAGATCAGGGGTCCCCATTCCCCAGGTCATAGACTGGTATCAGTCCATGGCCTGTAAGGAACTGGGTCACACAGCAAGAAGTGAGCGGCAGGTGAGCATTACCACTTGGGTTCCACCGCCTGTTAGATCAGCGGCTGGCATTAGATTCTCATAGAAGCACAAACCCTATTGTGAAGTGCCAGGGATCTAGGCACTCCTTATGAGAATCTAACTAATGCCTGATTATCTGAGGTCGATCATCCTGAAGCCATCCCTCCACCGTAGTCTGTGAAAAAATTGTCTTCCACAAAACTGGTCTCTGATGCCAAAAAGATTGGAGACCACTGGATTAGATTCACACCCTCCCTGAGGTTTTCTTCTTCATGTTTCTATGTGCCTCTAGACTTCTGTGTACTTGTGTGCTGATCTTGTTTTATCTTATAAAACCCAGATGTAAAAACTCAGTCCTTTCACAATAAATTCATTCCCAGCAAGCCCTTTGTGAGTTTTTGCTGACTTCTCTGAGGGTTTGAGGATCATTCGGGCTTCCACCATCCCAATAGCTGTTCGGCCTTTCTCCTGCCTGATTTTTTGAAAGCTTTGGTGCTAGCCAATGCCTGGCCCTGAGAGGAGTGTAAATAGAATAAACAGAATAAGATTTTCTCTTTATCATTAGATTTGTGTATGTATAGCTATGTATGCTCATATGTGTGTGTGTATATATACATATATATAGAGAGAGTGTGTGTGTGTGCGTGTGTGTGTGTGTGTGTGTGTTTGCTATTCCCCTGGATATTTAAAAATTCAGGAAGCTATTATTCAAAAGTTAACAGTGGCTACCTCCACACAGTAAAAGCTCAGGTAACTTTTATATTCTTATTCATACTTTTCTGAATTTTCTGGAATTTTTACGAGCATGTACTACTATTATAAGAGAAAAAATAAAGCTCAGTTTTTTTAAACAAGACTGGGAAACATAGGGAGACCCCATCTCTAAGAAAAAAAAATTAGCCAAGTGTGGTGGCAAATGCCTGTGGTCCTAGCTACTCAAGATGCTGAGGTGGGAGGATCACTTGAGTCTAGGAGGTCGAGGCCGCAGTGAGCTATGATCACATCACTGCACTCCAGCCTGAGTGAGAGGGAGACCCTGTCTCAATCAATCAATCAATAAACACAGAAGCAAAGTACTGAAGATAATGCTGTATATTTCTAGATCTATCCACACTTGTTCTGCAGAAGCCCAGCCCCTTCAAATTCACCCAAAATTGTTTTTGAAGTCTGTTGGGGGTGTCCCATGTGTATGAAACCAGCTCTTTTGTCTACTGCCCTGGTCTTCCATTTCCATCCTCTCCTACAGTGATGCCCCCTGCCAGTGCCCCACGGGGCAGCTCTCTTCACATGGCGATGCTAGTGAGGAGTGCTCCTCATTCCTGCTGGTAAGTGCCTGCCAGCATCTCAGGCAAGGGACTGGAGTTCTTACAAGACTACCATCCCCTACCTGGGCCCAAACTGACCTTCTTCTATTATTTCTCTTTTGCAGCTATCCCAGAGAATTCTGCCACCTTCCAGAGCCAACTGTTTTCCCCTTTCTCTGCGTTTGATAGAAAAGAAAGATAAGAAATAAATAGGGCTTAATTTCCCAAACCATTTATGTAGTTTTTCCTCCTTTTCAGGACAGAGAATAAAGGGTCCCTGTATTCATGCCTTCCTGGAAATCTCAGTGCAAGGCCCTATCAGGAGGTTTCCTGGAGCAGCTAAGGGAACAGCTAGACCACCCAGGAAGAAATGACAGAAGCCTACCTGACTCCCAATCTGCTTGCTTGATGGTGTAATGGGGGCCTAGACAGAAGCACCCCAAGTAGACTTACAACAACTGTTCTGCCAGCTCTAGTCCATTGGAGAAGATGTGCCAACATACCTTCTCACCATCCCTAGAGCCCAACCTTGCTATGGAAAGGTCAAACCCTTACCATTGGCCCTGCCAAGGATCCCCAGACAGAGAAGCACAATGGAGGCCATAAATTATGGCTTCTTATCATGGCCTCCACATAACTTAAACTCTGGATGGTGAATGAAATCCGGGGCCAAGTCTTAAAGGGTCAGGGTAGCCAATGAGCATAACTCAATATTTGTGTTTCTAAGAGAAAACCACAGAACCTCCATATCCATGGCAAACTGGCCAGCCACAGGCTGGATCCAGTGTGCAGTAGTGTTTTGTGTACACCATTCACTATTTGTCTACTTGGGTTAAAAATGTTTTATATTAGTTAGCAATGTTTAAACATTGGGAGAATTAAAGGGAAATGAAAACATACTTCCCACAAATACTTGCACATAAATATTCACAGCAGCATTGTTTATAATTGCCCAAAACTAGGAACAACCCAAACATCCATCAACTGATGAATGATAAACAAGTTGTGCTATATTCATCCAATAAAACAATATTCAGCAATAAAAATAAACAAATCAGGCACTTAATATAATTGAATATCAAGGTCATTATGTTGAGTGAAAGAGGCCAGAAAATAAAAGTATACACTATTTGATTCCATTTATATAATATTCTAGAAAATGAAAACCAGTCTATACTTACAGAAAACAAGGTGGTAGCTTACAGAGATGGGGTAGAGGGAGGGAGAGATGACAGAGAGGCATAAAAAAACTTTCCGGACAATGAAAATGTTCTGTATTTTAATTGTGGTGATGGTTTCATGGATGTACATGTTCATCAAATCTCATCAAGTTAAATATATGCATTTATTTTATATTAAGTGTACCTCAATAAAGCAGAAAAATTTTAAATTGGTAATATTTATATACAAATTGAGATATCTATATTTCTTGAAAATCAAAATGTCTGGCATCATTTGGTCTACATAATTATCTGCCAAAAATACAGGAGATAGACAGTAGCTGTCCTTTAGAAGGGGCATACCCTTTCGAGTTTGCAACAGGCCTTCATACTTCCTGCTGCTTACCCAGCATTCCTTACATGTTTATTGTAATTTATTTAAGTTACTTATTGTGAACCTAATGCATGTATGGCCTCATTCTAGGTACTGGAGACTAAACATGCAAACACACCTAACTGTCATGGGTTCCATTTGCCTAATTGTCACGGGGTACCATGAAGTTTACATTTTAGTGAGATTGGAGAAAGATAGACATTTAGAGTTAATAAGTTGGATAAATAGTATATTAGGTGGAAAGAAGTATAAGAAAAAAACATACAGCCAGGAAGAAGTATAGACAGTTCCAGAGCTAAAATGTTAGCCATGGATCCCAGGAAGTCCTCACTGAAAGGTGACTTTGGGAGGAAACCTGTAGAAGGTGAGAAATTGAGCTATGCATATAACCCAGGGAAGAGCATTCTAGACAGACATGACAGTCCATGAGAAGATTCTAGGCAAGGGAGGTAGCCCAGGGTCTTCAACCAACAGCAAGGAGGCTAATCTAGCTTGGCACAGAGTAACAAGAGATGAGATCAGAGAAATAACAGGGTAGAGATGGTGTGGAGTCTTATAGATTATTGAAGGGAGTTTGTCATTTACTGGATGAAATAGGAAGCCTTTGGAGGGTGTTGTTAATTGTAATCATGATAGGGTTATTACTTTTCTTATAGTAGAGTTCAAAAGAAAGGAAAACTTATTTTTGTAACCAGGTCATTAACCTGGCCCCTGTAGACATCTGAGTTTGTAATTTCTGTCATATTTTATCTAAACATCATGACAGAGAACAAAATATCTGACTGGTTCTGTACTGATAGGCAGTCAGTCATGCTGGCTAACTTTCAGAAATATGCCATGTTTGGTGGCCTCCTTTCTCTCTGTTTTCTCTAGGTTGAATATGGGGATTCAACCACATCACTTCACTCTCTCACCCCTTATAGCACACGCTTCTCTCCCTTTCCTTGGCATCCCCTGGCCCTATCATGACCTGAGGTCTTCCCTACCACTTTGGGGGCTCCCATCTAAAAATGCATTCTAAGTCCTCTACCTGGAACTAATTTATCTCCAGGTCTACACTACTGATAACAAGATATACGATCCCTTGCAAAGGAACTTGTAACACCCTGAAATTACTCAGAAATCACACCTCACAGGAGATTGAGACCATCCTGGCTAACACGGTGAAACCCCGTCTCTACTAAAAATACAAAAAATTAGCCAGGCGTGGTGGTGGGCGCCTGTAGTCCCAGCTACTCAGGAGGCTGAGGCAGGAGAATGGCGTGAACCCAGGAGGCGGACCTTGCAGTGAGCCGAGATCGTGCCACTGCACTCCAGCCCGGGCGACAGAGCAAGACTCCGTCTCAAAAAAAAAAAAAAAAAAAAAAAGAAAAGAAAAGAAATCACACCTCACAGGCAAACTCTGTAAGTGGGCTCCTGTAGGAAAGCAGCCTGTTGCATGGCAAGAAAAATGCCATCTTGAAGTGAAACCGTCATTAATTCCTGCATATCCAGGCATTCCCACAGCAAGGTCAAGAAACAATGCCTATATCATAGATAACTTCTCATAAAGATGCTTCTCTAACTTCCCCAGTGGTCATGAATGTCATAAGAGGGTCTGAGACATGACCAGCAGCGCATGTCTTACCAAAAAAAAAAGCTTGCTACAGAAAGGATATTTTCTGGAGTGCTGAGTGTGGGGATCCATCATCTTGTGGCTACCCAAAGCATGGCTTCTGTTTGTTAAGTCCCTACTAAATGTTTCTTTCTGGGAAACTGAATTTGTCAGCCTCTTTCTTTGGCCTGTCAGCTCTCTTGGCTTTCGGGGGTAGATCTGCATATACCTACTCACCCAGCACACTTGGTGAGTCAGTCAGGAGCTAAGAGGCCAAGACACGGGAAAGGGGAATGAAGCATCTGTAGGGGAAATCCCAGGCCAGCCACGTCTATGTGGGATGGTGTGGCACGTCTGTTAGATGCATTTGGACTCTGTGTGACTATGGAGACACCCTGAACATGCTGGTTGGCCTAGAGTGGTTATTAACTGAAAGGCATATGGTGCAGTGTGGTAAGGAAGGGCAGTGGATAGCCACTGCAGTGGGTTGGCTGCTTCTGTGGGCCATTTGTTTGTCAACACAGGTTTAGCTAGCAATAGAAATGAAAAGCAAATGGCTAGAGGAAGAATTGCACCAACCTGATAGAAAAGGACATGTGCCTTTTCATTTCTCTGATTGCGTCCAGTGTAGCTACATGTTTTACCAAAAAAAAAAAAAAAAAAAGAAAAAAAAAAGCCTGCTATAGAAAGAATATTTCAGGAGGGTAGGTGTGGGAATCTATGGTCTCTCAGCTGCCCAAGGCATTGCTTCTGTTCATAGGTTCCTATCAAATGTTTCTTTCTGAGAAACTGGATTTGTCAGCCTCTTTTCTCTGGCTTCCCAGCTTCCTTGGCCTTTGAGGGGGAGACCTGCATACATCTGTTCACTGCAGAACAGCCCCATACATGAAATGAATTTTGAGATTAGAGGAAGAAGTTTCATTTATAAGCCCAAAGCAAACAATTAGGAAAAAAAATTATGCTCAGGAAGTTAGGGACTAAGAACTAACCTAATTACAGGGCTAAAGAAGGAAATTTGGCCAAAATAATCTGACAGAATGCAATTTCAACAAAGGCAAATTAAACCAAGGTAAGTCACTCCATGTACATTTGTGTCTAAATTAATATCCCTAGTCACAAATAACAACTTAAACTTATAGAAGTAGTTGATGAAACCAGCTGACACAGAGAGCCATGTATCAATCTTGATTATAGAACCTTCTGGAGATCATGGTTATTTCAAAATATTTGGACACTGAGGGTGCATCAAAAGGGCTAAAAGATTATGGCTAGAAGATAAAATAGATGTGTCTCTCTATTCCTTTCTCTAGATATAGCTAAAATCTCTGGACATCATACATAAAACAAACATAAGAATACTCGGAAAGGTGCAGACAAAAAAACAGGTCAGTTAGGGACTTTGAAACCTTAAAAAACAGCATGGCACTGAGGTCTCTAGATTTCCTCATGCCTAATATATTTTATATCGGATGCTAGAGAAGCCTGTAACCCAAAATACCAACATACACTGATAAAAGAAAAAAAAGCCCCAAGAAAACCAAGAAAGGGTCAAAAGGTCAGCCTAGTGAAAAACAAAAAAATCATCTAATTAATTCAATTTTTAAAAAATAATTTCAACTTTAATTTTAGATTCAAGGAATAAATGTGTAGGCTTGTTACCTGGGTATATTGTATGATGCTGAGGTTTGGGGTATGATTGACCCTGTCACCCAGACACTGATCATAGTACCCAATGGCTTTTCAACCCTTGCCCTCCCCCTTCCCTTGCCCCTTTAGCGGTCTCCAGTGTCTATTGTTTCCATCTTTATGTCCGTGAGTATCCACTGTTTAGCTCCCACTTATAAATGAAAAGATGTGGTATTTGTTTTTCTGTTTCTGTATTAATTAGCTTATGATATGGTTAGGCTCCGTGTCCCCACCCAAATCTCATCTTGAATTGTAATCCCCATAATCCCCATATGTTGAGGGTGGAACAGGTGGAGATAATTGAATTATAGGGGCAGTTTCCCCTATGCTGTTCTTATGATAATGAGTGAGTTTTCACAAGATCCAATGGTTTTATAAGGGGCTTCCCCTCTTCACTTGGCACTCACTCCTTCCTGCCACCCTGTGAAGAAGGTGCATGCTTTTCCTTTGCCTTCTGCCATGACTGTAAGTTTCCTGAGGCCTCCCCAGCAATACGGAACTGTGAGTTAATTAAATCTCTTTCCTTTATAAATTACCCAGTCTCAGGTATTTCTTCATAGCAGCATGAGAATGGACTAATACAGCTTAGGATAATGGCCTTCAGCTGCATCCATGTTGCTACAAAGGACATGATTTTCTTCCTTTCTATGGCTACATAGTATCCTACGGTACATATATACCACACTTTCTTTATGCAGTCCACCATTGAAGGGCACCTAGGTTGATTCTATGTCTTTGCTATTATGAATACTGCTGCAATGTACAAACAAGTACAAGTGTCTTTTTGGTAGAATAATTTATTTTCTTTTTAATATATACCCAGTAATGAGATTGCTCGGTCAAGTGGTAGTTCTAAGTTCCTTGAGAAATCTCCAAAGTGCAGATATAAAATTTTTGACGATAACCACCCAACTCCAGCCAAACATTAGGAGGAAAACTGTAGCCCTGCCCTGATCCCATCAGCAAAGGCCAAGTGGGAAGGCTATACTTCCACCTTTACCCAGATGTAATGAGGTGCTCTCTTTCCTCCTGAGAGTGCCAATGAAAGCTGCACTGGGAACCTAAACCTCTACCCCCATGTGGCAGTTATGGGGCAGCACTTTCCTTTCCATGCTGATGTGGTTTCAGATGAGGCTTGCTGAAACAGAAGATTTAAATAAGATCCAGAGTCTTCTGATTTAATGCCCCAAATGTCCAGAATATTAAAATTTACTCATCATACCAAAACCCAAAAAAAATCTCAATGTGAATGAGAAAAGACAATAACCAGATGCTGTCTTAGTCTATTTTGTGCTGCTACAGCTGACCACAGACTGAGTAATTTATAATAAACAGAAATTTATTGGCTCATGGTTCCAGAGGCAGGGAAATCCAAGATCAAGAGGCCAGCATCTGGCGAGGGCTTTCTTGCTATGTCATCCCATGGTGGAAGAGCAAAGAGAGAATAAGAGAGGGAGAGTAAGAAAGGAGAGGGGCAGAAAGAGAGGGCTGAACTTGTTTAATTAAAAAAACAAACCCACTCCCATAATAATGAACCCAGTCCGGTGATGACAGCATTAATCCATTCATGAGGGCAGAGCCCTCATGGCCTAATCACTTCTTAAAAGATTTCACCTCCTGGGCCAGGTGCGGTGGCTTGCGCCTGTAATCCCAGCATTTTGGGAGGCTGAGGCGGGTGGATCACAAGGTCAGGAGATCGAGACCATCTTGGCTAACACAGATGAAACCCTGTCTCTACTAAAAATACAAAAAAATTAGCAAGGCATGGTGGTGGGCACCTGTAGTCCCAGCTACTTGGGAGGCTGAGGCAGGAGAATGGCGTGAACCCAGAAGATAGAGCTTGCAGTGAGCCAAGATCGCACTACTGCACTCCAGCCTGGGCAACAGAGTGAGACTCTATCTCAAAAAAAAAAAAAAAGATTACCACCTATGTTAGTCTATTTTCACACTGCTATGAAGAACTGTCTGAGATTGGGAAATTTATTTTAAAAAAGAGGTTTAATTGACTCACAGTTCCATATGGCTGGAGAGGCCTCAGGAAACTTACAATCATGGCAGAAGGCAAAAGGGAAACAAGGCATGTCTTACATGGCATCAGGAGAGAGAGAGAAAGAGAGAGGAACTGCTACATACTTTTAAATGATCAGATCTTAAGAGAAATCCTTCACTATCACAAGAACAACATGGGGAAACCCACCCCCATGATCCAGTCACCTCCCACCAGGGCCCTCCCTGGGCATTACAATTCAAGATGAGATTTGGGTGGAGACACAGAGCCAAACCATATCATTCTGCCCCTGCCTCCTCCAAAATTTCATGTCCTTCTCACATTTCAAAACACAATCATGCCTTCCCAACAGTCCCTCAAAGTCTTAATTCATTCCAGGATTAACCCAAAAGTCCAAAGTCTCATCTGAGATAAGGCAAGACCCTTCCACCTAGGAGCCTGTAAAATCAAAAGCAAGTTAGTTACTTCTAAGACACAATGGAGATACAGGCATTGGGTAAATGTTCCCATTCCAAATGGGAGAAATTTGCCAACACGAAGGGACTACAGTCCTCATGCAAATCTGAAACCCATCAGGACAGCCATTAAATCTTAAAGGTCTGAAATAATCTCCTGTGACTCCATGCCTCACATCCAGGGCATGCTTATGCAAGGGGTGAGCTCCCAATGCCTTAGGCAGCTCCACCCCTGTGGCTCTGCAGGGTAAAGCCCCCACAGCTGTTTTCACAGGCTGGTGTTGAGTGCCTGAAGCTTTTCCAGGTACACGGTGCAAGCTATCAATGGATCTACCATTCTGGGGTTGGAGGATGGTGACCCTTTTTTCACAGCACCACTAGTCAGTGCCCCAGTGTGGACTCTATATGGGGGCTCCAACCCAACATTTCCCCTCAGCATTGCCTTAGTAGAGGTTCTCCATGAGAGCTCAACTTCTGCAGCAGACTTCTGCCTGGACATCCAGGCATCTCCATACATCCTCTGAAATCTAGGTAGAGGTTTCCAAACCTCAACTCTGGGCTTCTGTGCACCCTCAGGTACAACACCACATGGAAGTCACCAAGGGTTGGGGCTTGCACCCTCTACAGTCATGGCCCAAGCTGTATCTTGGCCCCTTTTAGCCATGGCTGGAGCTGGAGTGGCTGGGACACAGGGCACCATGTCCCAGGGCTGCACAGAGCAGCAGGACCCTGAGCATGGCCCAAAAAACCATTTTTCTCTCCTAGGCCTCCAGGTCTTTGATAGAAGGGGTTGCTGTGAAGATCTCCGAAATGGCCTGGAGAATTTTCCCCATTATCTTGGCTATTAACATTCAGTTTCATTTTAGTTACACAAATTTCTGCAGCCAAAAGTTTACTCTTCTCCCCAGAAAATGGGTTTTTCTGTTCTACCACATGATCAGGCTGCAAATTTCCCAAACTTTTGTGCTCTGCTTCCCTTTTAAACATAAGTTTCAATTTCTGATTATCTCCTTGTGAATGCATATGACTATATGCTTTTAGAAACAGCCAGATCACATCTTGAATGCTTTGCTGCTGAAAAACTTCTTCTGTCACATACCCTAAATCATCTCTCTCAAGTTCAAAGTTTCACAGATCTCTAGGGCAGGGGCAAAATGTTGCCAGTCTCTTTGCTAAAGCACAGCAAGAGTAACCTTTACTCCAGTTCCCCATAAGTTCCTCAACTCCATCTAAGACCACCTCAGCCTGGATTTCATTGCCCATATCACTAAAACCATTTTGGTCAAAACCATTCAACAAGTCTCTACAAAGTTCCAAACTTTCCTACATCCTTCTGTCTTCTTCTGAGCCCTCCAAACTATTCCAACCTCTGCCCATTACCCAGTTGCAAATTCCCAAGTCATTTCCACATTTTCAGTTCTCTTTATAGCAGTACCCCACTCCAAATACCAATTTTCTGTATTAGTCTATTTTTACACTGCTATAAAGAACTACCTGCGGCTGGGGATGGTGGTTCATGCCTGTAATCTCAGCACTTTGGGAGGCTGAGGTGGGCAGATCACTTGAGGTCAGGAGTTCAAGACCAGCCTAGCCAACATAGTGAAACCCCATCTCTACTAAAAATACAAAAAATTAGCTGGGCATGGTGGCACATGCCTGTAGTCCCAGCTACTTGGGAGGCTGAGGTGGGAGGATCACTTGTAGCTAGGAGGCAGAGGTTGCAGTGAGCTGAGATCATGCCACTGCACTCCAGCCTGGGTGACACAGTGAGACTCTATCTCAAAAAAAAAAAAAAAACTGCCTGACACTGGTTAATTTATAAAGAAAAGAGTTTTAATTGACTCACAGTTCTGCTTGGCTGGAGAGGACTCAGGAAACTTACAATCATGGCAGAAGGCAAAGGGAAAGCTAGGCACATCTTACATGCAGCAAAAGAGAGACAGAGAGGAACCACCACACACTTTTAAACCATCAGGTCTTGTGAGAAGTCACTCACTATCATGAGAACAGCATGGGAAAAACTGCCCCCATGATTCAATGACCTCCATCAGGTCCCTCCCTCAACACGTGGGAATTACAATTCAAGATGAGATTTGGGTAGGGACACAGAACCAAACCACATAACTTCACAACACTGCCACATTGAGGAATCTAGTTCCCAACACATGAACTTTAGGGGACAAATTCAAACCCTAGCAGATGCCAACAAAAAGACGACATGAATATTGTTTGAATCATTTGACAAGAGTTTTAAAACAGCTAGTATAAAACGGCTTCAGTAAAATTTACAAGTACACTTGAAAAAAATGAAAAAAATAGAAAATCTCAGCAAAAAAAGAACCAAATGGAAATTTTAAAACTGAAAAATGCAACAATATAAATTAAAATTTTAATGGATGGGATCAACGGCACGATGAAGAAGAAAGAGGAAAGAATCTATGAACTTGAAGATAGAGCAACAGAAATTATCTAATGTGAACTACAGATAGAATATAGGCTGAACAAAAATCAACAGAGCCTAAAGTTCCAATGGACCCATACCAAAAGATCTAACTCCATGTCATTGGAGTACTAGAAGGAGAGGAGAAATCATGAGAATAAAAAAGCACTCAAAAAATAATAGCTGCAAAATATCCCAATTTGGCAAGAAGTATAAACCTACAAAGTCAACAAACTGCAAGATTCAAAATAGGATAAACAAAAATGAAAGCCCACCAAGACACATCATAATCAAACTTCTAAAAATCAAAGACAAAAACTGTTCAGAGAGACTCCAGGGTTGCCACACAGTGAGATAACATTTATAAATAGGAAAAAAAAATGATATACGGAAAACAGAAGTGAAGTACAGAAACAGCTGGATTGGTTAAAGGTGGGCATTTACCTTATTTGAAACTGGTTTGAACAGCTGGCTTTCTATGATTGGCTGAAGTTAAGCTGCTGTGATTGGCTGAGCCTCAGCTATTTGTTAAAGTAGTTTACAGTCTATTTACACATCAAGTTGGGTTACAGTCTATTATACACTAAGAAGGCTTTAGGCAGTACTTAAAACATAAGGAGACAGCTATAGGCCAACCTTAATTTAACAATATGTTTCTCAATGTACATAAAGGAAGTATTTAAGACAATTATATTATAAATGGAAGTGGGTAAAGGAGACTTAAGTGGGGTTAAGTGTTCTATACTTCACTTGAGCTGGTTAATCTTAACACCAATACACTGTGTTAATTTATGTAGGTATAATATAATAACTTGAACAACCTTTAAAAAAGACTATAAAGAGAAATAGACTCAAAAATCCCAGATAAATAAATATGGACTTTCAAAAAATGTTCTTGTAACCTACAGGAAATCAGGGAAAGAAAAGAAAAATTAAAAACATAAGAAAAAAAGAATATACATAAATCAAAATGGCAGACTTGGGCCCTAATATATAGACAGTTTTTTTAAATGATTATGGATGGGGTGGGTGTGACACATTTCTCAGAATCCTACTATTTTGTGCTGTAAGCCTTCACTTTTTAAAATGAAGGGCTGCATTCCCAGATATACCCAGAATGGTTAAAGTTACATTTTCCCCCATGATCTTCCATTCCTTTGACTCATTTCATGCTTATAAATGTTCAAAGCCACAGACCTCAGAAACTAAAGCAGTAATCAGCCAGGTACCCTT
Organism: Pan paniscus; assembly: GCF_029289425.2. Classification (NCBI taxonomy): domain Eukaryota; kingdom Metazoa; phylum Chordata; class Mammalia; order Primates; family Hominidae; genus Pan; species Pan paniscus. Next base: position 111,012,127 of record NC_073253.2, read on the forward strand.
TACAATTAAACTAAAGCTATGACATTATATTCAGCAACTTCTCCAAACCAAGGCTTTCCAAACACTTCCAAATTAAATTAAGTTCTTTTTCCTATCCTACCTCTTCCTTTTAACCAACTGTAAAGACAATGTTATAATGTTACCAAGAAGAGGTTCTCCAGCATATTGTGTGATAATAATAAACATTGTAGTTAGGAATGGAATAAAAGAATTTGAAATAAGTCTATCTGTGGTTTAAAGGCATCTCTCTTTTCTCCTTATGTCAACCTCGAGGTTCGTAAGCTAATTCTTGGTGACTTGACTCCCTTTTACATAGAAGAGAATTATATCTATTTTGAGGGTTAAATAAATTTGATAGATGCGAATGTGTTTGGCATAGGTCAAGGTAAACAGTAGGTACTTAATATTAGATTTCCTCCTTCCATCTCAGAGTTCTATTAGGCAAGCAAATCTGGAAATCTTTAGAATAAAGCTCTACCGTACATTTTCATGTTTTCTTTTTCATTTTTGGTGAACCTGAGTACAATCCTGATATATAGATCACTTAGAGAAGAAACTATTACAGTTTTTAAACCTGCTGATACTATCACTCATCTGTAAAGTGACCAGTTAATCTATTATCCAGTTTGCAACACCTTTGAGAATGAAAGCAGAAACTATCACTATATTACTCCAGGACATTATGACTGCCTTGGAATAATCAGGATGCAGAGTCATAGACAGGAAATCAGCTGTGACCTAGAAGCCAAATCACAAAGGCATCAGAGCAGCCAAAATAAAGATTCCCAAATTCTCTTGAGGGTATACGTTATATTCATGGGAAAACTCCAGTAACTCTCAGAAGAGCCAACTTACTCTAATTTACACCAAATTTATCAATATTGCTTTTCTAGTTCTTAATTCACAAGGACATTGACTATAACAAGACACTATAACCGTGAATAGAAGACAGAGGATCCCCAAAAGTAAAGCATTTTAGGAGTTGTAGCAAACAGTTACAAAGCTCAATAGCAGGAAATAGCTGTGTCATAGAACAGTGCCAACTATCATGTTCATAAGGTTGACCCTGGATCATTAGAGAAAGTTTGATTCACGTTCAGGTATCATTTAAAGCCCTAATGAAGAGTGAACTCCATTTCTATCCAAACTGTTTTTTAAAATTTTGTTTTGTTTTTCAAAGGATAAATGTCTCAGTATTTGAAACTCAGCCAATCAGAAAACACAATGGTGGGCTTAGCTTGAACCCAAGCTAGGCCTGGCCTAGGATTCACAGCTATGTAATCACAAGAAGAAAGTCCATGGAGAGGGACTTCAGGGCTCCTTGAGAAGGACCTCCTCTAAAGAAAAGGAAAGACTTACAAGAGAAGGTGTGATATGGTCTAGCTCTGTGTCCCCACCCAAACCTCATGTTGAGTTGTAATCTGAATTGTAATCCTCATATGTTGGGGAAGATACCTCGTGTGAGGTGATTAGATCATGGGGGCAGTTCCCCCATGCTGTTCTCTTGACAGTGAGTGAGTTCCCAGATATCTGACGGGTTTATGAGGGGCTTTCCCACTTTGCTCAGCACTTCTCTCTCCTGCCACCAAGTGAAGGACGTGTTTGCTTCCCCTTCCCTCATGATTGTAAGTTTCCTGAGGCCTCCCCAGCCATGTGGAACTTTAAGTCAATTAAACCTCTGTTCTTTATAAATTACCCATGCTTCGTCGGTTCTTTATAGCAGCATGAGAACAGACTAATACAAGGTGATAGGAGAGTAGCCACTGAATGAGAGAAGGGCATTTCTGAGAAATTATGGTTCTTACTGCTACCTGGCCCATTTCCTCCCTCTCCTCCTGTACTCTTCTACACCACCTCCATCTGCAATCTGTGCAAGAGGCTTGGAGAGGGTAGCCCCCAACATATGTACATTTGATAATAGATGAAAATACTGTGTGTGAGCCACACATGAGACAGCCCAGGGACTTGGAAAGGTCTCAAAATCTCACAATAGAGAAGACAGATGACAGCCAGTAAATCCTGTACTACTTTCATGGTGGCCCCAGGCTGATGGGGCCTGAGATCCCAGATCTGAGACTTATTTGAAGATCTGGATAGCTAAGATTTTTGCTGTGCATTGTTGAGCAATTCTACTTCCCTTATTATCTACATGGATAACACTTGAAGATTTTACACACAAATTTTTTTCTGATTATAAAAAGAATATATCTATAACTACCAATGTAAAGGTAATATCCAAGTATTAATTGTGAAGACAAGAGGGAATATATAAATATATGTTATATATGTATTGTAAATATAAATATATATTAATATGCATACATTTATATCTATACATATACATATACACATACACACATAGATTTATAGCTATACAGATATATAGAATATATGTTCCCTTCGGGAATGTGGGAGAATAAAGGTAGATCAAATAGCTGAAAGAAACAAAAATCTGAGAAACTTGTTAGTGTTTCGATTGTGTGACTGTGCATATGTATTTGAAATTTTTTATATCCTGCTATGGGGGAAGTTATTTGGTGAATGATGTCTTGGGAGACAGAGACTCTAATAGAATTATTATAATTTAGATCAATTTAGCTTAAATTCCTCTCCTGGGGACCTTATACAAGGTTTATTTTTTTCACAAACTGTTACCTCTCTTGAATAAATTATTAAAATATCTCCCTATGTAAATTAGCTCTCATTCAAATACTGAAAACTATTTTGTGTGTGTACATATACACACTGGTTCTGGGATTAATTTAAGGCATATAAAATTGACATGGAATGCGATTAATTTATATTGAATTATTAAGAGGTCATTTAGCTTATTTTTATTTATTTTTTTAAGAGACAGGATTTCTCTCTGTTACCCATGCTGAAATGGAGTGGCACCATTTTAGCTCACTGCAGCCTTGAACTGCTGAGTTCAAATGATCCTGCAATCTCAGCCTCCCAAGTAGCTGGGACTACCAGTATGTGCTAATTTTTTTTTTAAAGGTTTTTTGATAGATACAGGGCTTGGCTATGTTGACTAGGCTGGTCTTGAACTCCTAGCCTCATGTGATCCTCCTGCCTCTGCCTCCCAAAGAGCTGGGATTACAGGCATGAGCCACCACACTCAGCTGATAATTTAAAATAACATACATTTATTTTACTGTGAAAAATAGTAATGCACAGTGTTGATACATGAGAGAAGCCCCAAAATGACACCTCTCTTCTTGTTGAGTTTTAAAGTAACATCAAAAGAACAAGGCTGGGCAAGGTGGTTCACGCCTATAATCCCAAACCTTTGAGAGGCCAAGGTAGAAAGATGGCAAGATGGCTTAAGCCCAGGAGTTCGGAACCAGCATGGGTTGGTTCTTCTCTACAAAAAATTTAAAAATTAGTTGGGGTAGTGAAGCATGCCTGTGCTCCCAGTTACCTGGGAGGCTAAGGTGGAAGGATTGTTTGGGCCCAGGAAGTAAAGGCTACAGTGAGCCGTGATCACACTGCTGCACTCCAGCCTGGGTGACAGAGCAAGAGAAAAAAAGAAAAGAAAAGGAAAAGAAAAGAAACAGATGTAAAATTGAAATATTACCTTTATTGTTGATAAAACTGATACTGGAGAAGGAAGCTTATATCTGCAGACAAGCAAGCTGCCTGATATTGGAACCAGAATTAGAGATTCCACTCCCAGCAGTGCTAGTCAAGGCCACCATCTCAATGTAGAGGAGGAAGACACATATCCTTTGTAGGGCAGCTCACTGCCAGAAGGGAAGAAAAGTGAAGAGTTTACACTTTGTATGCCCATTTTTCTCCTCCAAACTCATGGGTTTATAAGTAAAGGAGTGAAGAGAGTGTTATATAATCAATGTCCTTCACATGGAAAGAAACGTCAGGAGAGTTTCCTAAACATGTTGTCTAGTTGTGTTTTTTATTAACCATTAACCCTTGGGTGCAGCTGCTCCTTTGGGGGAAAATATCAGCAGGCTCTTAGTATAGGTCCATGCTCCCACCTCATGGGTTCTTCTGCAATACCAACAACTTCCCCTTTGAATATCATCCTGGAACCACCAGAGAGCAGTTTTGATTTTGCCCCCAGAAGAGTCTTAAATGCATTGGAACAGTATAGTAGGTAAATTAAGTCCAAAGCCACTTTCTACCCAATTCCAAAAGTTGACTGCCTATTCTGTTTTTCATCACAAGTCCTGAGCAGCCTCTTGCACCAGCATAGTCTATTAGAGGTTCAATATTAAGACAGTCCAACAAAAAATGGTCAGCAAGCATAGAAATATGAATATAAACTCTCTTCCATTATGAGTTCACAAGAATTGTTTGAGGCCAGGAGTCGGAGACCAGACTGGGAAATACAGCAGGACCCCATCTCTACAAACAATTTTTAAAAATTACCAGGTGTGGGCCGTTGCTCTCCAACGCCAGCACCACCTCTCACTTGCTGAGCTCCAGCCTAAGGAGAAGGGGGGTAAGTAAGGAGGTCTCTATACCATGGCTCTTACAAAGCAGACTGCCTGCAAATCCACCGGTGGTGAAGCACCCAGAAAGCAAGTGGCTACAAAAGCTGCCTGCAAGAGTGCGCCCTCTACTGGAAGGGTGAAGAAGCCTCATTGTTACAGGCCGGTTCTGTGGCACTCCGAGAAATTAAACATTATCAGAAGTCCACTGAACTTCCGATTCGCAAACTTCCCTTTCAGTATCTGGTGGAGAAATTGCTCAGGACTTTAAAACAGATCTGGGCTCCAGAGCGCAGCTATTGGTGCTTCGCAGGAGGCAAGTGAGGCCTATCTGGTTGGCCTTTTTGAAGACACCAACCTGTGTGCTATCCATGCCAAACGTGTAACAATTATGCCAAAAGACATCCAGCTAGCACGTTGCATACGTGGAGAATGTGCTTAAGAATCCACTATGATGGGAAACATTTCATTCTCAAAAAAAAAAAATTATCTTCTTGCTGTTATTGGTAGTTCTTGTGAATTTTTAATGTAAATGCAGGGACGTAAAGCGTTAATGCAAGTCAAAATGTTTCAGTGAACAAGTTTCAGCAGTTCTGCTTTGTAATAATTATAAATAAACCTGTTAATTTTTTTCTGGAAAAAAATTACCAGGTGTGGTAGTGCATACCTGTAGGACTGCTTGAGCTTGAGCCCAGAAGTTTGAAATCACAGCGAGCAGTGATCACACCACTGCACCCCAGCCTGGCAACAGAGCAATACTCTATCTCAAGAAAAATAAAGAGTTCACAAGAGCAACTAAGCCTGCTTACAAGATGACTCTAAAAACATTATTGTGCAATGGAATTAAAAGTCCAGAATCAGTTTCCCTTGCCATTCAGTGTTAATGTCCAAAGACATACCAATTCAAAATTTACCCCTCTCAATCTCTTATCTTGTTCAGTTTTCAGATAGAGATTCTCCATCTTGGATAATGTGATTCTTTCAGCAGTTCCAGCTTAAGCTGTTCCATACCAGAATTAGTGTAGTTCTCAAGATGTAGTATTACTTCACGCTAAATCTTTCATGTACCACCCTTGGAAAAAGTTCAGAGTTAATTAGTAGTACTTAATAGCACTGGTCCCACATTTACCAAATTTAGAAAATTGCTCCATCCCCAGTCCCTAGGGCAGTTATCCCAGAACAAAATTATATTCTCCCAACTCAGTACTTAGTCTAAACCAAAGAGAGTTGGCAAAGACCGCAGCAGAGATTTGGCAGCATTGAGTGGAAGAAGATACTTTCTTGGTTTGAGCTGCACCAGTATGCCAGAGTTTATGCCACTTGTCCACAGGCCATGATCTGGGAGCTTAACAATAACTAGGAAATGGCTCTTGGCAAGAGTTTATTTTTGGAACCATGAATTTTCCAGATGGGGAGAGAAATACTCCTACACATATTGTCACCTCTCAGAAAAGAGCATTTAAGATACTGCTGCTTTGAGCAAAGTCCAGAGAGCTGACCTAGGGGCATTCCCAGTCTTATTTGAGGTGCCTTTCTTTCCCATCCAGTATATTCAAAACTTCCTAAATTGTTCTTTGTCCTTTGAATCCCATGTTTCTAGTGTTCAAAGATATTTTAAAAAGAAGCAAAATCATGACTCTCATATAGATAGAAAATGAGAACATGTTAAAGATGTTATGTAACCCATTAATTACGTGGAGAAACCAGGCAACTGGTTCAAAGGAGAAGTCATAGAAGTACAAATTTTTATGGACTAAGAAATGTTGATGTGAATGCTCATTTGGATGCAAAACTGGCTTCTGCATGGGCATGGGGTGGTGAGAGGATGAGGGAGTATTGTTCCTCCACCAGAAAAAATTTCACTTCAAAAAAATTTCAAAATACAAAGAAAGTAATTATTTTGATTGGTATCAGTTATTTTCCTACTTACAGAGTTAGAAAATAGCTCCCATAGAATAGAAATTAGATAACCATGAAGGGTGTATTGTGCTAGTCTAGATGTGACATAGTTTCATAGTTTTCCATTGGAGCACACATCTTCCTTCACTAGCACCCCAATATTGAACTGAATGTAGGCACCGCCAAGTTACACAGCACTCATATTCTTTTCTGATCTGGCTTTTTCTGTCTTTGCTCATAGAGGCTGTTTCTACTACCTCTTACTGCCAGGTCAGTAGTCCTAAGAACTCTGCATTCTAATCTGGGACATCTTGAGATCACACAATGAGGAGTGATCCTTGAATCTGTGTACAAATCCTATGAATTTAAGGTTAGCTCCTTCACAGCTCACTCTTTGGTCCTGGATGCAGAATGAAATTGGAGCAGCTCATCTAGTGCTCCCTCCCAGGGTCTGGCACTCTTAACTGAAACTTCCTGCAACATACACACACGCATGCACAGACACACACACACCACACACGCAAATACCCTTCAGTTGCACTGCATTTTAAAAGCACCAAAAGTGTGCTGCTTTTAAAGTATGTCCAAAGACTTTCCCCTACCCCCTTACAAATGGACTACTGCCTTAGCTTTTTCAGTATTAAGCCCTTTGAGGCCCACTAGAATCTGTCCAGAAGCCCAAGAGGCCAGAGCATTTATGCCTGTGTAATCCAAGGACAGGCAGCGGCCAGCTCAGCAAAGCCCCCACTGGGGGACAGTAGCTTTGTTGAGGACAGGAAGGCCAGTGTCTGCTTGCTCACCAGCCCCCTCATGGCTATCTTCTGAAGGCAACTGTGGGCCCCACGCATTTGTCGGGTCTGCCTTCAAAAAGATAGCTATTGGCCTGTGGATAAGGCCTTCATAAACAGCAGTAATCAGCAAGTTCAAAATACCACATAGCCCAAGGGATAGAGCCTCTGACCTAGACTGCAACAGTGCAAAGCCAACTGCACAGCTGTTCAGACTGACTGCATCAAACCACCAAAGTCACCAAGACAATAAAAAGAGTTGTCCATTAAGCATGTCATATCATCAGCTATGAGATATATTCCAATTAGAAAGCAATTAAAAATGAAAGAGAAAAATGTGAGTCTTAGAATCAATTAAGTATAGCAGTAATAGTAACAATAGCCAAAATGTGGGTGTAGTTACTATATGCCAGGCTCTGTTTAAACCTTTACTTGTATTGCCTCATTTAATTCTCACAACAGCTTTATGAAAGCAGGCATTATTAATAGAATCCCCATTTACAGAAAAAAATGGAAGTAGAGTGAGATTAGAAATTAGTCCAGGGCCACCTGGGTATTAGATAGTGGAGCCAGTCAGTCTGAGTATGAGTATCTACACTTACATTCTTGTAGCTCATTTGGAAAGTATAGAAATATAGAGAGAGACAGGAGGAAAAGCCATTTGTCATCTTATCCCTGAAAGACAACATTAAAACTTTGACACTGTTCCTCCCAGTAATTAAAAAAAATTCTTTATTATTTTTATTTTTTATTTTTTGAGATAGAGCTTCCTTCTTGTTGCCCAAGCTGGAGTGCAATGGTGCAATCTCAGCTCACTGCAACCTCTACCTCCTGGATTCAAGTGGCTCTGCCTCCTGAGCAGCTGGGACTACAAACATATTGCACCCCACCCAGCTAATTTTTTTTTTTTTTTTTTTTTTTTTTTTTGTAGAGATGGGGTTTCACCATGTTGCCCAGGCTGGTCTCAAACTCCTGAGCTCAAGCGATCCTCCCACGTTGGCTTCCAAAAGTGTTAGGATTACAGACATAACCACCACACCCAGCCTTGATCTACTTTTTGTTGAAACCATTCTGTACCCCAAAGGGGATGCACCATTCCTGGAGGTACTGTAATACCAGGTCAATGGGTGGAGTGGGGCAAGTTACTAGTCCATCTCCTAGCTCCAAAAATCCATTCAATATATTATCCTCCGATAGAGGATGTATCAGATATTAAACTGATATAAATAGATACCACACTTGATCTTACCCAGGCCAAGAAGTGGTAAAAATAAATTTTCTATGAGGCTTTTAATAATCAATGTTTTTGAAGTGATTGTTTTTATAGGAACCAAATGGAACTATTAATAATTATCATCCCATCCAACACTCCAGAACAGCCCTACCATGGGTCCTTTGAACTCCAAGATTGTTGGGAATCCCAGCCAGTTCTTTCCTTGCTTTGTCCCTTTATGGGGTTAATCCAAGCCTTCCCATGGTTTGCAACATTTCCACATGCAGCTAAAGAAGGCCATGCAGTAGTAGTGTGTTTCTTGTGTGCCTGTCTTAGACCCTGAGCACTGTCACATGATCCCACTGAATTATTGCAGTAAATGATCCCAGACCCCTTGAGACACCATATGGCAAGCAACCAGATATCACAAAAGTATGACTTGTATTTCTGGGCAAGCAGCAGTCTCAGAGGACTAAGCTTTTCCTAGGCCTTGAAACCCTTGCAGCTGCCAGTAGCTGGATGAAATGCGCATCTCCAGGTGGAAGAATGGTCATCAGCCCACCCCAGAGAGAGCCTGACACTTGAGAATACAAGTGGGGCTTAAAGCATGTGCAAAACAAAGTCGAAGACCTTGTCGGTACTAATGACATCAGCTTTTCACACACAGCAAACCCAGACAAATGGAATGCAGATAACTACATATTGCATGAACAAATTAAAAGAAATATGCTTTGATTTTTTTTTCCCTTTAAATCCATACAGAAGGAAACAGGCGTGCAGGGTGCCGTGGCTCATGCTTATAATCCCAGCACTTTGGGAGGCCAAGGCGGGCAGCTCACATGAGGTCAGGAGTTCGAGACCAGCCTGAAAAATTAACTGGGCGTGGTGGTGCACATCTGTTGTCCCAGCTAATCAAGAGGCTGAGGCAGTAGGATCGCTTGAACCTGGGAGGCTGAGGTTGCAGTGAGCCAAGATCACGCCACTGCACTCCAGCCTGGGTGATGGAGTGAGACTCCATCTCAAAAAAGAAAGAGAAAGAGAGGTGTGGTGCCTTACACTGCCAGGGCCTCCAAAGACCTAATATATAATTGGGGATATATAATATAGAAATAAACTTGTGGCTGGTATAGATTTTCTCAAACTAGGTGGGGCAGGCTTGGCTGCATTCTCAGGGATTTGGTAATTTTGTGAGGAATTTTAAATGTTAATTTTTCATTTTAAAGATAGTACAAAAATAACTTCACCTGTTATAAAGATTATTTGCAGTGACAATTCATATTTGAAAAACTTTGCTTGTAGAATAAGACTTTTGTTCCATAAAGTAGTATTTTTCCCACTGAAGTAAGTAGACATAGTTTTGAGACTTCATGAAATTTTTTTCCCTTTACAAGGTTAATATAGCTCCCAGATTTAAGAAACATTGGTCTGGGACATTTTTAAAAATTGAAAACTGTAAGACATAATTATAATTTGGTATTAGTCCCTCTTTATTTCAGTTTCTCAACTACAAAACTTTCTCCCAGCCTCTCCCTTAAATGAGATGTAAAGTCAGGTGAGATTAATGTGCACTACAGCTCCATAAGAGGAAAGATACAGGCTAAATGGAGGGCATGAATTGTTTTAAGCATAAATATAGTTACTGAGGAGAAGTGCAAATCACTACGGATCAGAAAAAAGGTGATTCTTACCTAGCAGCCTTGTGACAGTGAGGCTATGAAATACAGGCTCAGAGCCAGCTGGTTGGCTCCTCCGCAGTGGCAGAACTTCCCCAACTGTGACCAGCATAGGAAGACTAGGCAGAAGCCACGTGGGGCTTCTGTTTGGGCTAAATGAGCAAAGCAAACCCATATGGAGAGGATTGCAGCAAGGAGGAGCAGGTGATAGTGCAAGTAAAAGTACCTAGCACAGTGCTTCGCACAAACCAGATGGTCTACACATGTTTATTCCTTCTGACTCTTTAGTTCAACTAAATATTTAGTGGAAAAATTGAGAGATTTTAAAAAGAAAGAATTCAACAATTTGGTTTGACAGGACTGTTTTTTTGACTTATATCCCAGATAAGGTTTTGTTTGAACTGATATCTCAGATATAGACCAAATGAACAGATTCACATCCAACAAGCCTATGTAGATATTTGCTGTAAGCCAGACACACGTTAGGTGACTTTGCAAAGGCAATCCCAGTCCTTCCCAAATCCTCCAATGTCCTATTAATTAACAGTCTCATCTCAAATACATAATAAATAAATAATGAACAGTCTTATCTCGTACGACTCTGGAAGTCCAAAGCCTAAAGTTCCTAGGAGGAAACTCCCATTTTCCAAGTGGTTTTCCGTTCAGTTCACTTTATGCCACACTGTGAACACGGCTCCTTCTCCATCATTCCCCAAAGCTTATATAGGGCTGTCGGGCCCCTGAAGTGAATTCTGCTGCTTCTCTAGAAAAATAGAAGCCTACTGCTACTGCCTCTGCTCCAAGATTCTTATCACATACTCCAAGAGTGGCTTTCCATTCCTTACTCTACCTTTAATTCCTGACCCCAGACAAATTACCCTGCCTAGAAAAAGAGAAGCCACCTTAGGCCAGCCCCTGAGATTCCCTCAGAGTGAGCAATTCAAAAGGTCAAGGTTGAAGCTGAAATGTTGTTTGTGATCTGACCTCTGAAGTCACACGCCATCCCTTCCACCATATGCACATGCAGACCAGCTCTCCTTTCATTATGGGAGGATGCTGCACATGCGCAGGAATATCAGGAGGTAAAGATCATTGATGGCCTTCTTGGAGACTGGCTACCACTTGGCCACTGGCTTTGGGCAAGTCCCATAATCCCTCTGAACACCAAGGTCCTCATCTATGAAATAGAAATTAATAATAGTCTCTACCTCATTAGGTTGTTTGAAAATGAGAAAATACATGTTAATTCTTTTCACTTACCAGGAACTCAGTATACATTAACCTTAATCACAATAATTCTACCATCAATACTGTTGGATAATAACTAAAAGCTTTCCCACACTAAAACCATATATCTATCTGACCAGTCCACAGAGAAGTCCACATTGCTCAAGCCATGAAGTGGAGGCATGCACAAAGCCACTCACACCTTCACATCCTTTCCTTCATAGATTCACAGAACATTATAGCTGCCCGTCTCTTCTCTCTCCCTGCCCTATTGATCACACATTGCAACTCTCTATATTGAACAACTTACAGTCCCATGTTATTCCACATTTTTAGTCTTTGTACATGCACCTCCTTCTGCATGGAATGCTCTTTCTTTCCAGCTCTCTAATACCTCACCTAACTTCAACTCATCCTTCTTTACTCAATAAATATATTGATTTGCTTTCCTAAGTATTTTCTTTCTCTTTTTCCTTTTCTTTCCTTTTTTCCTCTCTCTTTCCCCTGTATATATATTTAGCCCTCCTTTTTCCCCGTATTTTCTTTCATCTACTCAAAAAATTCCTACCAAGTGTCAACCATGTGCCAGGAAAAAACTAGCAAGAAAAAAGCCCTGTCCTCCTTGAATATATGGTTTACTGAGACAATTAGTAAACCTCTCTCCAAAGGAAATACATACATACATAAGACGTCAGGTCATGATGAGTGCTGTGAAGAAATATCAAACTGGGGAAATAGAGAAAATGTTGTAGATCTGCAGACCTATTTTAGAGTAAATTTAAATAAATTTTAAATAGATTTAGCTTCCTATAGACTATGAACACCTCAGGGTCAGATATTAGATCATTTACCTCTATTTCTCCAGTGCTTAACAATGTGTCTGGAGCTAAGAATATGTTTAATAAATATTTGTTGAATAAAATAAAGAAATAAATATATGTATGTATGAATAAATGAATAAATGTTAGATTCCAATATAAACCCTATATGAAAAAAACTGAGGCCCAGAGAAAGTTGATTTACTCAAGAAAGCTTACTTCAAGGACAATGCTGTTTTTACTGTGTCATATTACACGTGCCTAAAACATCTTTGTTTTAATAATACCCTATCTGCTCCTTTGTTAGTGTTGTCTAGACTTGGCTACTTGAATGAAATTCTAAAGAGCTTGTTTTTCTAGTTTTTTACTTAATCTTCATGGAAACCATCACTGTTTACTCTAGAATAGATAAAGGGCTTCACCAAAGTCTCAACAGTATATTAGCTCACTCGGTCAACCAGTTGTTTGGTCATAAACCACAAGGATTCAGAATGTGCAGCTGATCAGGAACCAGAAAAGAGTTCCCACTAAAATCCCTTAGGATTCGATTCTTTTAGAGAAGAAAAACAAATCTAGGACAATAATTCTCAAACTTTTGGACTCAGGACAACTTTACCCTCTTAAAAATTATGGAACATCCCAAAGAGCTTTTGTTTTTGTGGATTATATCTATTGATATTCACTGTAATAGAAACTAAAATTATGTAATTTCTAAAAATATTTACTTATTTTAAAATAATAACAGATTCGTTAAATGTTAACATCTTTTAATGAAAAATAGCTATATTTTCTAGAATAAAAAAGGTAATGAGTGAAATGGCTTTTTTACACTTCTGAGAATCTCTTCAATGTATGCTTAATAGAAGAAAGCTGGATCCTCCTATCTACTTCTGCATTTGGTTTGTTATGATAGCATTTGTCATTTAGCCTCTGGAAAATTCCACTGCACATTCATGAGAGAATGAATAGAAAAAGTCAAATAACATTTCAGTATTATTACAAAAGCAGTTTTGATCTTGTGGACTCTATGAAAAGAACTCGTGGTGGGGGAGGTCCCTAAGCATCCCCTTGTCCATACTTTCAGAAGTGCTGGTTTTGAGAGTCATAAATTTATATTTAAAAAAACAAAAATAAAATAAAATTAAACTATGTTTCAGGTTTTTATTCTAAACGTGTATCTATTTTTATACTCCTATAGCAGTGGTTCTCAACTTTTAGTGTGCTTAAGAATCATTTAGGAGGCATAGTTAAAATGCTGATTTGGCTTCTACACCCAAAGTTGCTGATTCCTTAAGTTTGGGCTAGGACCTAGGAGGGTGCACTTTTTAACAAGTTCTCACTCCAGGGCTCTATCCCCCAGATAATAATAATCCATGCCGCATTATTTGAGAAAAACCATTCCAAAGCAAAAAATATCTTGGATAGTTTACAAAACTAAAGCCTTTCAGTAAGAAGAAATTTTAAATTTTGAAGTAAAAGTATCTGATTTAAACAGAGAAAGAGATCAAGAAAAGAGAAACCCGTTTCTTGTGATACACGCAGGTCCACTCTATGGTTATTGCACCAAGAACGTGTGTTATTGCTAGCATAAGGAATTTTCCTGTCCTCCACATTTCACTATAGCCAAAGGTCCCTTAAGTCATCCAAACACAGTTCTTCATTCTACTACTAATATATTTACTTTCTGGCCTTAAAAAAAAAAAAAACTTCTAGAAGTAGCTAAAGATATCATTAAAACGTATAAAAGAAAAACACATTAAGGTAGTTGTTCTTTGCCTAAACACAATGACGGTGATTACATTCACCATTTCATTCATTCATTTATCAAATAACCACAAAGCTTGTAGGCTAGGTCCTGGAAATATCAATATGTTTACCCTATAGGCTGTCCCATTTCTGTTAAAGGCAAAACCATCCACCTAGCTGTTCAAGCTGGAAACCCATGAGTCACTCTTAATATCTTCCTTTTCTTTATACGCTCCATTTCTCATCTATGTACTAGTGCTGAACTCCAAAATATACCTCAAACTTGTCGACCTGTTTCTAACTCTACCACCTTCACTTTAGTTAAGCCACTATCATCTTATGCCTGGACTCCTACAATTGTTCCTAACTGTTCATTCATTCATTCATTCATTCAATATTGATGAGGACCTACCAAGTACCAGGAACTTTTCAACACTCTAAAGACAGAGCAGAGAAACAAAACAGGCAAAATCCCTGCTTAATGGAACTTTCATTTTGGTGGATGGGAGACAGACAAAAAACGAATTATACAAATAAATGTGGATATGTCAAGTAGATAATTAGGTATAGAGTTGGGTGTTCAAGGGAGAGATCAGGACATATTTTAGTATTCTGGAAGTTCCAAGAACATGTCAAGCACTCATTTGCATATATTATTCCCTCTACATGGGACCCCCTTATCTTTATATTTTTTTAGAAGTTGGTGCCTTCCCACACCTTAGCCTACACGTCATCTACCTAGAGAGGTCCCTGGCCACCCAATCTAAATTAAGTCCCTTCCTATAATTTCCTCTCAATAACACCTGTTTATTTTCCTTCTTAGCCCATACCACAACTTGCAAAGTACTTGTCTATTTATTGCTCTCTCAATATTAAGCTGTAAATTCTATCTTTATTGTGTTTATCATTGAATATTTAGTGCCCATCACATAGTGAACAGATGTTTTGGTTAGGATTCTACCAGAGAACAGAGCTAGCAGGAGATTTTATGTATATATGTAAACACACACACACACACACACACACACACACGTATGGAGAGAAAGAATGAGATTTACTGCACCAACTACAAAAGGATCTTTTTTTCCTTTTAATTCTTTTTTTTTTTTTTTCCTTTTTTGAGACATAGTCTCAGTCTGTCACCCAGGCTGGAGTGCAGTGACGTGACTTTGGCTCACTGCAGCCTTGAACTCCTAGGCTCAAGAGATCCTCCCTCCTCAGCCTCCCAAGTAGCTGGGACTACAGGCGCATGCCACCACACCCGGCTAATTTTTGTCTTTTTTGTAGAGACCAGGTTTTGCAGTTTTTGCCATGTTTCCCAGGCTGATCTTTAACTCCTGGGCTCAAGGGATTCCCCCCGCCTTGGCCTCCCAAAGTGATTACAGGCATGAGCCATCACACCCAGCCGGCTTTTGGTTTGTTATTTTTAGCATCACCTGAGTGATATGCTTAGTTTGTTATTTTCAGTCTTTCTTCTATATCCTTCCCTTCATGCCCTGCAATATCTGGAAAAATTTATGGGTAGAGGACATAAGCAGAAAGAACGTAATCTTACTCACAGCTGATCATAAACAGCTTGGAATGCAGAGGAGCACATTCTGGAAAATATTTCTCCTCATTGAGTTGCTTTTTAGTCCATACAAAATCCTCCCCATGAGTCTCCACTTCTCTTGATCTCCCTTAATCCTTCCATCTCTAAGACTTCCATATCCTGAAAGTTTGCAGGACATTCTACAAGGAGCCAAAGCACTTAGCACTTGCCCAAGCTCAGTAACTCCTATTAGCCCCTCAAAGCCAAGGCTGGTAAAACCTCTTTGCTCTAGACCAAGCTTGCTCAACCCAAGGCCCACAGCCCACAGGTAGCACAGGAGGGCTTTGAATGTGGCCCAACATGAATTTGTAAGCTTTCTTAACATATTACGAGATTTTTTTTGCGATTTGTTTTAAGCTTATCAGCTATGTTTAGTGTTAGTGTATTTCCTGTGTGGCTCAATACAGTTCTTCTTCCAATGTGGCCCAGGGAAGCCAGAAGATGGGACACCCCTGCTTGAGACCCACACATTCTTCATGCCTAAAAGGTAAACATGCCACTCTTTCTCACTTATATAACCCATCTTTCACAACTTCATGGTATCATTACCGTGCAATATTTTTCAAAAAAGACTCTCCACAATAATGAGGAAGAGGCAGATTGAAGAGAATCAGAGATTGCTGTCTCGTCACACTATTTCTGACACAGTTTTCATAATTTTTTCTCAGTAGTCTAATCTCACAACTTTGATAACATGTGCTTACATTAGCATTGATTTTTAACCAGTTGCAAATATTTGTTTTTATTTCTACTTTAACCCAAGATTACTTAGAAAAGTGTTTTTTTAATTTTTTAACTTTCAAGTTTACTGTTTCTTTGTTTTTAATTTTGACTATCGTTTTTTGTTAATTTCTGTTCCTATTACATTGTGGTTAGAAAATGAGATTTCCCTTTGAGGCTTAATGCATGTTAAATTTTTATAAATATCCCACATGTATTTGAAAAGAATGCAAATTACTTGTGGTCAAGCTTACAACTGGGTTATTCAAATCTTTTATAGCTTTACTAATTTTTCTCTCTCTGATCCAAGAAAAGAGCATTAAAATATGTTACCACTGTGGATTTGTCAAATCCTCTGTTTTCTATCCATTTTTCCTTTACGTATTATGAAGTTACATTGTTTTATAATTTTGGTGGATTATATCTTTCACCAATATGAAATATTTCTTTTGTCCCATTGAATGATTCTGTCCATTAACAATTAATACCAAATGGTTTGTTCATATGTTTAGTATTTTCTTGTACTTTTTTTTCTCTTTTTTTCTTTATATCTCTTACAAAAGAGCAGGTAGCTGGATTTTTTTCTTTTTTCCTACTCAGCATTTCTGTCTTTTAATGGGGAAATATAACCAATTTATATAATTGTCAATCTGATAAGGTTTTCTTATTCTTGCTTCATTTTTACTATTTTGTTTTTATCATTTTCTTGTTTTTTCCTCTCTTTTCTTTTGTTGTGTTATTTTTTTTGCCCACTCTTTTCTTATTTATTTGAAAGTTACAAGTCCTACATCCATTTTTTTTTTTGGTTACCCTAAAAGTTGCAATTCACCTAAAAAATTCTGTTTACCTATCTGTGTCTAGATATAATCTGTATTTTTTTGTCGAGCTACACAAAACAAACATTTTAGCATGTTTTCACTTACTTTTGAATCCTTCATATTTATCATCTAGTTGAAATGGTCTTTGATTTTATTTCCAGATTGATATTAGTTTTTTTTTACATTATGCATGAGTGATTATTTAGACATAACTATATGCTTTAGCAATTTCTTAGCTAATTATTGCTTCTGTAAGCTAAATATTTTCTCTCTTAGATTCATTTTCTGTCTTACTGGATTATATTCTTGAGTAATACTTTCAGAAAAAAAAATCTGTGGGTGGCAAAGCTTTGAATACCTGCATGACTAAAGATGTTTTAATTGTACTTAAATAATTGAATTTGTGCTCATCTAGCTTTTCAAAAAATTTTAGTCTCAAAATTGTCTTCCAGGATTTCAAAGATATTACTCCATTATCTTCTCACATTCAGAGCTAATGATGAGAAACCCAAAGTTAATCTGATTTTTGTTTGTTTGGAGGTTTCATGATTTTTTTCTTACTGGATGCTTTTAGGATTTTCTCTTTATCCATGGATAGTGAAATACAATTTGAATGTGTCTAATGGGTGCTTTTCAAAAATCCTACCCATTAGGGCCCTTTGGGGCCCTTATCCATTGGGGCTCTTCTTTGAAATACTCTTGTCTTTCTTTAGATGTGGGAAATCTGTCTTCCTTTTTCTTCCTTCCTTCCTGCCTCTCTTCCTTTCTCCCTCCCTTTTTTCCTTCCTTCCTTTCTCTCTTTTTCTTTCTTTCTTTTCTTCTTTCCATTACCTCTGATCTCTCTCACTCCCTCGTTCCTTCCCTCCCTTTCTTCTCCCTCCCTTCCCCTCCTCAGAGGAGAATTTCTGGATTGTGTTAGATTGTGAGAAAATTCTTCATCTAGATCTTCTAATTAATGTTTACATCTGTCCATTCTTATATTAGGGTTATTTACTGAGTTTTGCAGTTTCTGTGATCAAAAAATAAAGACCAAAAAACCCAAAATTATATAATATTTTTTCTAATTGCCTATCTTGTTGCTTATGAATATGCAATGTCCCTCTTCTATCACACTGAGGGTATTAATTACAACTATTTTGGAGTCTTTTCTGTTTGTTCTATTTACCCTGTTTGAGTTTGCTTGTTTGTTGAGCTTGGTGCCTCACTTTCCCAGTGTTCCTCAAATGTTTGGTGATTGGTAGTTGTGTTCTTATCTTTGTATCTGTCGTTCTGTATATACAGGTCTGTGGATTCCACTGCAGTTGACTACAGCTTGCCTCCAGGGACATAAACAGATAAAAGATGTATAATTTCCTATGTGGGGTGGGATGGGACTTGTGGCCAAGAAGAGGTGTTCCAACCATTGCCTTCTGGGTGAGAGGTTTTCCCACCCACCTTGGAAGCTGACAGCCATGTGGTAGCACTGCTTTGTCATTTTATCCCCAGGCCCCATCTAGGTTGTCAAACAGCTGCTGCCCACTGCTTTGTTCACCCAAGAGAAAGGGGATGGGCTGATTTGTCCAGAACGTTTATCAGTATTATAACTATATTTGGTCTCTATTAGGAGACCTGTGAGAGATTTCTTAAAGCCCCCTTAAAAATACTTTTGCTTTATGATTTGCAAATTGCATTAAGCCACGTCTAAAGAAATATGAAATTTTCAACTTGTTGTTTTAAAAAGGCAAAACTAGCCCTTAACTACATTCCTGGTAATGTTAATTGACCTCACAGAGGGAAGGTGGAATTATACCTTTGAATAAAGCAAAACAGGTAAGCAAATGCAAAAGTGTCATATGCTAAGTCAGACCTTATTTTAAGAATTGTTAGTGGGAAATTATTACCATCATCGGCAACACAATGAGTAAAAGAAAAACTAAGTGCCCCTTAACAGAATAGATCTTCAAGATTTCTATGTAATTTGAGGAGAATAAATGAGAGACAGAAAAAAAGGAATAAGCTCAATTTAATTTGATGTTTTTAGAGAAACCAAGGTCGTTCAAATGATATTTTTTAAAAAACTTTACAAAGAAAATCTTATTACTGTTACATAAAACGTTTAATGTTTGTGACAACTAGAATATTGTGTTTGGGTAGGGTTGCCAGGCATTATTTGCATACAGGGCATATCCAGTGTCCTGTATTGACTTTGTCAGAACACATTAAATGCCCTGTATTTGGCTTTTTCCCCCAATAAATTAGAAAAATTCAGCAGCTAGAGCTATTTTTCTGGACCCATAATTAGTACTTAAATTACTTAAAAAGCAACAGCAGCTAAAAATCATTCTTTTGGAAATAAACATCTGGACAATCCCTCATTGTCTCTCCTGCAGATTTGGCTAAGAGAAGACCAAAAGAGGAAACTGAGAATTAAAAGTACTTATTTTTCATATTTAAGAAAGTAAAAGACTATTTTTTTGGCCACATTTCCGAGTTGTAAATGAGTAAGCATTGTTCATTCCCAGACGACTTTGTATCGACACACAGGCTCTGAAAATCAGCCAAACAGCCATTGCTTCACTCCTATGGCCATGCTTCTCATCATCAATCAGTCAGAAAACAGCCTCCCTACAAGCTTCTGAAATGGAGAAAATCCATAAGAGCCCAAAGCATCTGAGAGCTAATCAGTCTCAGTAATCTGAGATGCCCCACACTCACAGATAACAGCCAATCGGCAAGGGTCTCCCTCCAGTACCCTTGCTCCAGAGTCAGCCAGTCAACAGCAGCCTTCCTCCAGTGACCACAGTAAGGTAGCTGAAAATCCTTCAGTCTCTAGGCACTTCACTTCTGAAAGCCCGGCAGTCTCTGAATGTCAGGATTCTGAAAACCTATATAAGATCAACTCTGGCTTTGCTCCAGCAGACTATCTTACAAGCACAGTTCTTACTGTGTCCTGTAAGTTATCTTCAAGCTCTTTGTGTAATGAAGTTGTTCATTCAGCATAAAAAAAAGTCAGCTATAGGCCAGATGTGGCTCATGCCTGTAATCCCAGCATTTTGGGAGGCAAAAGCAGTAGGAACTCTTGAACTAGGAATTTGAGACCAGCCTGGGCAACAGAAACTGTAATGGCTTTCACTGGTGTATGTCATCATCAATCTTAAAGCTCAAATGACTATTTGAAGGTACTGCTACCAGAGCATTTTTCGATTCCAAAACTGCAAGCAAATATTTAAGTGGCAGGACAAAATCTACAGCAATAATAAAAAATATAATAGCTGCATTTCTCTACAGATTATCAAAGATCTAATGTCTCACCTTTTGTGGCATAGCCAAGTGTGAATAAAATAATCACGATCAGAAAAAAATTTCTTATTTCTTGTGCAGTATTTTTCCTGTAAAAAAGGATTGTTTATAAGACTATAGTGAGTAAAATCTTCCAGAGGAGACTTCAGGCACATTGGAAAATTTCAGTGGACTTTATTAGTGAGCTAGGAATTCATGAGATAAATTGTATAGCTTTTGGTGGGGACCATGTAAATGTATGCATACAGGTACGGAAAATGTGTAGTCAAAGTTGAAGCAAAGCATGAATGATTGTATAGAAGATGTTGACTGTCCTGCCCGTATTCTGCATAATGCTGTTCAAATAGCATATGATGTTCCTTCTACTGATACTCTCACGAAATTGTTGTGAAATTCTTCTCTTACTTCAGCTTTTATGCAGCAGCTCCTCAAATAACATCGTTTTGTTCAACATCATTCCCTTGTAACTTTGATGAAAAAAGTTGTCTAAATTGTCACAGTAGGAGTGTGTGTGAGAGCACCCTGCTGTGAGTTGGCATCCTGGCCAGTGTGGGTTCCCACCTATGCCCTGAACTGCCGGGATAGGCTCCGGCCACCCTTGACTCTAAACTGGAACAACTGGGTAAATAATTATCTTGTTTGTATTAATCTTTCCCAATAGTATGTATAGCTCACATTTATTTCAATGTTTAGTATTAGAAGCGTTTTGGGTCTTTATGCAGAAATTTGATGATGATTTTGTGACCAGAAACATGCCATAGAAACTTTACTCTTGTTTACACCAATCAGCCTATGGTGAATTAGTTTCATTACATGCAATTTCACTTAGTCACAGTTTCTAAGAACCTATGGAGGACCTAAAGTGAGGACTTACTATACTTATAAGCAGCGTTTTTCCATTCTGTCAGATTCAAAACCTATTGGTCTCTTTAACGAATGTATTTGGGAGAATCCTCAGTATGAAATCATACTTTAATTGTGAAGGAAAGACCCCCCCCCCAAATTCTTGTTGAGTACTTAAATAGTTTATTAAGTAAAGGCTACTTATTTCTTTTTCATATTTTGCAATTACTTTAGCAAGAGGATTATGCAAATTGAAAGAACAACATTTTTGAAGTAGTTGTTTAAGGAAATTATTAAATGCATTAGAGAATGACTTGAAAAATTTATTCCTTTAATTATCAAAGTTGTTTTGATTTTATTTTGTTTTTATTTATTTACTTTTCTTGAGACACAGCCTTGCTCTGTCACCCAGGCTACAGTGCAGTGGTGCAATCACAGCTCACTGCAACCTCTGCCTCCTGGGAGCTCAAGCCATCTGCCTGCCTCAGCCTCCTAAGTAGCTACATAACTTGTTTTTAAAAGTGGCAACATTACTTTGAACAAGAAAAGAAATTCCAGCTTGGATTAGTTCATTATTATGGCACTTATTATAACTATGTTTTGAAATTGATACCATCCCTTGAAGAATTTGATTCTTTTATAGAGATATTACTAAATACACTTTCGACATGGGAACAAGAGGAATCATCGTATGTATTGTTGAAGAGGAAGGGAATAAAAATTCATAGCAATGCTCTTTTTTGACATTGGACAACATTTTAAAAGTCATTGATCAAGATGCAATATAATCCTCAAGAATAGAAAAGCAAGTTATGTCACCAAAGATGGTATGTTCTTCAACAAATTAAATTTCAAGAGCACTTACTGGGATTTTTAATTTTAGGCCAATACATGCCTAGAATACCAGCTTGTAATGAGCATGTTTTGTCATTGGTAAATGTTAAATGCACAAAAGAATAAAACTAGTTGGATGGGACCACTGTAGACGACACGTTAAAATGGAAATGGAGTATAGATTATAACCACAAGGAGTTTTATAAGTAAATTCTGGAAAACAAAGAGCTGTTAAGGAGAGCTATTAGGGTGATAAAATTTTAAAAATGGATATGTAATTTAGATGGTTATTACTTATTTCAGATAAACAAGAAATACTTTTTATAGTAAAGTATGTCTTATGTAATATTTTTCATTTCTCTAAATGTATATATATAGGCAACTAGAAGTAAAATTTAACTGGGCATTCTGTTTTATTATTTGCTAACCTGCAACTGTATATTTAGCTCAAATTTAAGTTTTAGTAGAGATTGATTTTTATGTGTTTTATATATATAGCTATATATATACAGTTTATAATAAATTGGGGCACTTTATATATAATTTTGCCTATTGTATAAGACTTAGTAATATTGCTTGCCTTTTATTGGTTATACAGGCTTAGAGCTATTTTAATCTTTGTTCTTATGCAATATCATTAGCAATATTATTCTTTTTTTCAGAATAACATAGTTTTTAGCAGCTTTATTGAGAGAGAAACATACCATATAACCCACTTACTTGAAGTGTACAACTCCATGGTTTTTATTATGTTCATATAGATGCAACCATGGCCACAGTCAATTTCAGAACATTTTCACCATCTCAAGCATGATACTGGTACAGCCTGCAGAATCATGAGCCAAAATAAACCTCTTTTCTTTATAAGTTACCCAGTCTCAGGTAATCCTTTATAGCAATGTAAACAGACGAATACACCCATCTTTATGCACTGCTAATGTACTTTCTATGTTTATAGATTTGCTGATTCCAGACATTTTGTATAACTAGAACCATATAACATGTTCTCCTGTGACTGGATTCTTTCATATTTAGCATAATGTTTTCAAAGTAATCTGTGCTATAGCAAGTTTCTTTTTGAGACAAGGTCTCACTTGGTTGCTCAGGCTGGAGTGCAGTGACGTGATCATAGCTCATTGCAGCCTTGAACTCCTGGGCTCAAACAATCCTCTTACCTTAGCCTCCTGAGTAACTAGGACTACAGGTGTGCATCACCACACTCAACTAATTAAAAAAAATTTGTAGAGATGAGGTCTTGCTGTGTTGCCCAGGTATAGCCAAGTGTTAGTACTTCATTCTTTTTTATGGCCAAATAATATTCCATTGTATGGATGTGTCACATTTTGTTTATCCATTTACAGCTGATGGACATTTGGGTTGTTGCTATTTGGGTTGTTACTTAGAGTTGGAATCACTGGGTCATATGGTAAGTCTATATTTAATCATCTGAGAAACTACCAGACATTTTCCAAAGTGACTGCACTGTTTTTCATTCCCACCGCAGTGTGTGAAACTTCCAATTTCTCCAAAACCTCGTCAGCACTTGTTATCTGACTTTTATATTCTAGCCATCCTAGTGGGTGTAAAGTGGTGTCTCATTGTGGTAACAAGAATAGACAGAATTGGGTTAGCTTCTACTATAGTAATTACTGTGGAGACAAAAGACAACTTTAACTAAAATAATAATAAACAAATAAATAAGCACCCACTCAAGAGGATTCTTTTAAAGCAAAAAAGGACTTTCTGTGACTATGAAGCATTGTTTTTAAGTTAAATAATCCAGTAAAAAATGGAAAGAGAGGAAAGAAGCAGTTGAGAATCCAATCAATGGTGTGCTAATTAAGTGGAAGGAATATTTCAAAACAAAGAACAAAACTTCTGATCTATGTAAAAACTGAAGTCACCACCTTGAAAAGGTTTGCTAAATTTCAAGCAGGATTAGAAAAATAAGTCATATGTCAATATCTAGATGCAGCCTAGTAAGTTTCTGAATGAAAGGATAGAAAATCTTTCATGCTTCCAGACAAAAGACAAAATCTCAGACTGGCATCAGACTACTCAAATGCAGTGATGGAAGCCAGAGGTTGGTGGAATAGTATCTACAGGATGTCGAATGAAAGGAGCACAGTCTAAGAAGCCTACTCTCAGCCAAGATGCCATTAGCCTCTCAGAATAAAAAGCCACATATTGGTGAACACATTATGAGTTAGATAATATATTCCCACACATATCTTAGCTGAGGCAAATGCTAAGAAAGGAGACCTCAAACTCAGGGAAGCTCAAAAGAAGATGCAAGAGTGATACACAATTATACTGTTGGTTAAATATAATAAATAAATAGTGCTACAGAGATAAGGACTTTTTTTTATGTCAATGCCAAATAAAGTCTTAAAATTGAAGACATATGAGAGAAAAATCTAATAGTGTAGAACTAAAAATACCAAAGGATCTCAGCAAATAGGAATTGGAGAAAGGTGGGAGGTAAGGGAAGCTTAGCATTCGAAAGCTCTTATTTAGTGACTGAAGAAGCAAAAACATGATAAGAATGAGCAGAGGGCAATAGGACCCTTTGGTATCTTGTTTTTATTCAATAGTAGAAAATATTTATTAGGACTATGAGAAATTAGAAAATGACCTCCAGTGGGATGGAAAAGTGAGAACTTCTAAAATCAGAGTCACTAGCCAGGGGAATTTGGGAAGAACCTCTGGAAGTTTAATGCCTAAGGGCTGAGTTTCCTGACTCTTAGCATCTGAATTTCACAGACTGAAATCAGGATGCTTTACTGGTCTCCTGATCAAATTTGTGAGAAAAAACCTGCTAGACAGGCAAAGCAGCAGAATGCATGGAGCACAAACTTTGGAATCAGATAGAACTTGGTCCCAATCAGAAATCTGTCACTTTGCCGCTTGCTCTGAGTCTTTGATTGTCCTTGTCTGCAAAATGCGGATAAAAGCAGCTCCCTCACAGATTGTTGAGAAGATCAAGTAAAATAATATGTGAATATGCAGTGCAGTGCCTAGCACAAGTAGCTGTGCTACAATAGTCATTTTTACTTTATTATTACTCTAATGATGTATTTATTATTATTTATTATTTCTTACCCTAGCCTGTTCAGATACTCTGAGGCCCAGAGAACCAGGTCGGGCTCAGCTGGTGAGTCAGAGGCTTTTATTTCAGCATCCTGACCCCTGTATTAGTTCTTCCCTATGTGACTTTGCTGTGCAATTTCAAAGCCACTCTCTCATGCTGAGATGACCCAGGATCGTTCTAAAATCCCACCTCCCACCTAGACTGGCTATTTGGACCATTGTTTATTTGAATCATTGAAATATCCTTAAATAAATTTGTTCATTGATTTCTTTACATTTTGTGGGGTGAAGACAGGGTGAAAGAGGTAAAAAGAGAAAATTTCATGGCTATTCTGAAAGAAAGATGTGAAAATTATTTTGTTAAGTAACAGACTTCTGATTCCAAGCATTTTGGATTTTGAAGTTAAAAGAAATGAGGTTGAGTTTGACTTTCCCAGACTAAAATTGATACCTATATATTAAAAACAATTTTTTTTCCAGTTGGGACTACGTCAGTTTCCTGCCGTTATCTGATACGGGTACGGAAAGACGCATCAGACTCAGACATAGTTAACAGCTCAGATTAACTGCGTCTATCTTAAAATACTGTAGATGGAAAGAATTGGATGTTCTTGCAGACAAGAGCTGAATTAACATATGCAGGTATATTTGTATCTTGGAGAAAGATAAAGTGTAACAAAATAAGCAGAACTAGATTTTCATGAAGCATTAAAACTATATTTAATGATTTGCATGGAGATTCTTCTTTCTGAAAGAAAAAAAAAAATGACAATTCCTCCACAATGTTCCTAAGAAGACTGCTGCATTTGCTTCAAAACAATCTATTTATCCAAGCAAATTAGTGATTCTGTATTTTGTTATCTGAGACATTCACACAGAATAGGCTGTCCCTATAAAGCATCTTGGATCCTGTCATTGCCTGCATTTATTTTTCTTGTCCCTTCTCACTCACATGTCCCTTCTGCTCATATGCTATGTGTAACAACACAACTGAGTTTGATAAGAGAATTAGTATAAATCAGACCAGTTCATAAATTCTATTTCCCTATGACACTGCCCAACATCAAACTTCACTTTATCTTCCCAAGATGTGTTCCTTCCTGACTTATCTGGGTCAAATGTATAAGATTCCTTCTCCTTGGAGCCTGGTGGAGATTTCACAGTAATCTTTGATCACTTTCTGTCTTCAGCCAATCCACAATCAGATCCTGTGAATCCTGCCTCTGCAACGGCTCCTCTGTCCCCTTGTTTTCTGTCCATTTCCACTGCTAACTCCTAGTCCAGATCTTCCTGTCAAAGCTCCTGCAGGGACCTCTGAAATGACTTCCATGTCTTCAGTTCTCTCCTTCCAACAAACTTACACAAAGAATCAGGTAAAATTTCCTAATGCCCAGCTCTGATCACATCACTATTATGTCTGGATCTCTCTTCATTGTTTACAGAATGAAACCCAAAGTCTTCAGCTTTTGCCCACTGCTTTTCCACTCAGCCTTCCACTCCCACTATGCCCTCTAGTCAAATTGGATTCACAACTTTCCAAACTAGTAAAGCCTTCTTAAATGAATGAGACACAGAAGTATGTGAGCCTTGGCCACCTTAAGACTTTCCATCTCCCTACAATACCCTGTCCCTCAGGTCTACATGTAAACATCCAACCCATCCTTTAGGCAGAAAATCTCCCCATTCTCAGGTCCCATAGTCCTCAGTTCATATCTCTTTCATGACATTTATCATTATTCTTTTTGGTTTGGTACTTATCGTGTGTGTGTGTGTGTGTGTGTGTGTGTGTGTGTGTGTTATACTCCTTTTCAGGATGGAGGCTTGTTCTTTTTAGACTTGCTACAACTCCTTGCACAAGGTCTAGCACCTCAGAGGGACTAACAGATGTCTGTGGAATAAATACATTATTTTCTTTATTGAATTGATTTCACCCAAAGCAGACTTTCTACAATTTATTTAACCCCAAAGTTTAGTTTGCTAATAGAGTTCTCTGACATTTAGGCAAATTTTATTGTATTATGGATAAAAACATTTTAATTATATATCAGCAAGTTATATATATGTGTGTGTGCAAATATATATATATATATATATATATATATGAGCTGTAGGTATTTATTTTTCTGTTGGTGACACTCTGACAGCCAACTTAGGGGCTGCCTGTGATAATAATACATGTCCTATTGGCCAAGAAGTGATTAAGATGGCTGTGGGGACAAGTTAGACCAGGGTCAGATAAATGTTTTTGGCGCTAGGCTGTGTTTTGTAGAGAAGGAATTTGACAAGGGGGACAGAGTGCTTCCCAGCATATGATGATGCTGGCAATCTGGGGCAGGTACCATTTGTGTCTTCTGATATGTCCAGAGATAGCAGATGTTTCTTTGTACTGCACTTTCCTTATTTATACACACGAAAGGGTGTCCCCTGATTCTTAAATTAATGGGAGTCATGAATCCTTTCAGTACCTCAACCTCTGGCCAGAGGAGGAACTTTGTCTGCTCCCACCAAGAAGCAGGTGCCTCACCCTTTCCTGTTAACAGGTGACTACTGTGCCTGCACATAACCACCACTGCCCAATCTGGGAGGATGTCTCTCTCCCTTATTTGCTGATTGTGGCTGCCCAGCCCAAGGGGTTTCCTGCTAGGGTGATAACACATTGTTCTTGAACAGAGAGAAATAACTTAGAGGGATTATCTTGTCCTAAGATGTTGTGTTGCCTCTCAGAGTGGAAATCTACTTTTTAAATACTCTCTTTGTTCTCTGAATAGTCTGTTGTCTCTGTCCACGCCACAACTATGAAGTTATTTATCAGGAACATCACTGTTAATGGGGATGAAATGGTGGGGAAGTGGTTACTCTGGTGGAGACTGAGAAAAAAAACAGATGGAGCACTGTCCTTCTCTGGCAATTAGGCTTAAATGATTCTTGAGTGGATTCCCCAGTAGCATTGATTGTCACAATGCCCACATTAACCACTCATGCTCCTGGCTCTCAATACAACACGCTTCCCAGAAGGGAATCTTTCCTCCCCAGACTAATAAAATTGGCTACCACAGATTAAGTGAATGGTGGAGTGGAAAAATCCCACAAAAAAGATATGTGCCAGAGTTTCTGAAATTAGAGACAGCAGAGATCAAAGGGATTCTTTAAAGACCTCTTTAAATCCTGTGGATTAAAAAAAAGAAGTAATTAGGCAGGCAAAACCATTATTGAAATCCCAAGATGTACAGTAAAATTTCAAAGCCCGGCTGGTTTGGTTGCTAGAGGAGTTGGAGGGTTGGGAGGCCCTAATACAAGACCACTTAGTCTATCCTTCACCCCTCACTAAATGTTTGGGTCTGGGGCACATCTAGGGAATCCTAGGGTTCTATGGAGTTCAGTTTTTGTTTTTAATCCTTTAATTGAATGATAAGGAAACTGAGGCCCAAAGAAGCTAGAAGCCTAATAGCCCAGTACAAGTTAATGACAGAGCAAGGTTAGAATTCAGGACTCTTGGCTGAGTGTTCTTTCTGCTCCTTGTAGAGGTTTGGCGCAGGCTAGGAAACAAAGTCAAAGGAGAAATAGAATAAAATTCCAAAAAGTTACTAAGAAATAATTTAGGCGTATGAATTATAGTAGAAGAAACTCCCAATAATAGTCATGAGCATGATATTTCTTCAAGTGTTCTCTGTAGACCTTCAGCATCAGAATCCCCCAGATTTCTGGGGACCGTTGTTAAAAGTGTGTATTTCTGGCCTTCATCCTAGACCCACAGACTTGGACTCTCTGGAGGTGAGTCCAGGAAACTGCATTTTTAGACACTCCCCTAGTGGTTTCTTACACTTGACAATGGCATGCTCTGTCCCCTCCAGCAGTGGCCTTCACACCAAAGCAGGATAGGATAGCACTTAACAGAATGTGTCAGCTGCATACCATCCCCTGTAACTGCTGTTACTTGGTTTTTGACTTTTAAAAATACCTTAGGTAAGGCCAAGTGTGATGGCTCACACCTGTAATCTCAGCACTCTGGGGAGCTGAAGCAGGAGGATTGTTGGAGCCCAGGAGTTAAAGACCAGCCTGAGCAACATAGCAAGACCTCCATCCTACAAAAAAATTAAAAAGAAAAAATAGCCACGTACAGTGGTACGCACCTGTAGCCCCAGCTACTTGGGAGGCTAAGGTGGGAAGATCACTTGAGCCCAGTAGTTTGAGGCTATAGTGAACTATGATTGCACCACTGCATGCCAGCCTGAGTGACAGAGCAGAACCTTGTCTCAAAAATAAAATAATTAATTATTTTCAAAAAGCAGGATACAAAATAACAGCAAAGTAGGAGGGATAAGTTCTAGTGTTCTACAACACTGTAGGATGATTATAGTTAACAATAATATATAGTTTCAAATAGCTAGAAGGAGGATATTGATGTTCCCAACACAAAGAAATGATGTCTGAGATGATGGATATGCTAATTACCTTGATCTGATCACTATACATGATATGTATCAAAATATTACCACATGCCTTAAGAGTATGTACAATTATTACTTGTTGATTTAAAAAAATGAAATTAATTTTTAAAATTGTCTTGTCACAACTCAGTGCAAGAATTGGTACCTCAGGAATGTATTAACTCATACCGGAGCAAACACAAACTAATTCCTGTAACAGAGCAGAATGTGGCAAGTGCTATAAGAAAGTAAAAATAAAATTCTATGGGAGCCCAAAGGTAGACAGATTGCCTCCCACTGAGGCAACTTCTGAAATAATTGATATTTGAGCTGGGCCTTGGAAAGGAGCCGCTATGTCCCCAGAGGGCAGGGAACTGGGGCAGAGTGCATTTTAGACAGAATGAGGAGGCAGAGCAGAACCAGTGAGGTAGCAAAGTGGTACTTGTCCAGAGTACGGGGTGGGGAAGCTGTGTGTGTTTGTAGGGGATTGAGGGGTGCTAAGATCTAAGTGCGAACCTGGCTCTATTGGGCAGGAGAAGGGGGATGTAGATTGAGGGTTAGGGCCAGAGCTATGTGGGGTGAAATCACAGCAGAAGCTAGAATATGGTTGTAACAGACTCAATGCATACAGACTTAGAAATAAACATAAGAGAGGTATTTCATTAACTCACCATGGCAATGCAAAGATGGTGAAGGTGTAGGGGTGCTGCTGGGAGAGCAGGCTCCACCAACACCTAATAAGTCCTCAAGGGAAAATGCCTGATCCCAAGCTCTTAGTGACTTTTGTCAGTTTTCTTTGTAATGTGAGGGTACTTGATACCTTTTGGGTTTGGCCTCAGGCCTTAGCTAGATTTCAGGACATTGAAAAAAATCCCACCTGTCTCCTGTTACACAGAGCATTAATTCTGATGGAAGAGTTTTGACGTGGTTTGGGATCGATGGAGGATGTTGAGACGTTGGAGCTTTCCCTTGAGCTCACTCATGAGTCTGTCTGTAAAGTGCTTTATCTTTGGAGTGATGAGAATGTTTTTGTAAGTTTCATCAGTAAAAGAAGAGAAAGAAACAACCTAGTCTTGCAGTTTTAAAAGTAGTGTCATATGGCCAGGTGCGTTGGTTCATGCCTATAATCCCAGTAATTTAGGAGGCTGAGGCAGGAGGTTGGCTTGTGCCCAGGAGTTCAAAACAAGCCTGGGCAACATGGTGAGACACGACCTTTAAAAAAAAAAAAAATTAGCCAGGCCTGGTGGCATGTGATCCCAGCTACTCTGGAAGCTGAAGCAGGAGGATTGCTTGAGCCTGGGAGGGTGAGGCTTCAGTGAGCTGTGATCCTGTCACGGCACTCCAGCCTGGGCAAAAGACTGAGAAAGAGTGAGAGCCTGTCTCAAAAAAAAAAAAAAAAAAAAAAAAAAAAAATTAGTGCTATCAAGGGTAAAAAGGTGATGGTCGTTTGGTTGCTATA
This sequence comes from Pan paniscus, assembly GCF_029289425.2. NCBI lineage: Eukaryota > Metazoa > Chordata > Mammalia > Primates > Hominidae > Pan > Pan paniscus. The sequence goes on from NC_073253.2 coordinate 111,043,006, forward strand.
ATTCTTCAATTTATCCTTTTATTCATACATTCAACAAATATGATTTGGTGGAATTGGTTCCACCTTCGACTCCAGAGGCCAACACTGGACTCTGGCCAGGCCAGAGATCACACCCTGTTGGCCATAATGAATGGATCGGGGATAGTTATTGATGCACTCAGCACCCATAAAGCTAAATTCCTTTCAACACCTATGGAAAGATTGTGAATAAATGATCCCTTATCTTGCCAAAATTGAAATAGAGAGCTTGGGTCATAAGCCTGCAGGTTTGGGGAGTCATCTTAACACACACAGGTAGACTTTAGGGTCAGGAAATATGGAGAGCATGATAGAGTCCTAATAAGCTGTTTGAACTCCTTGGCACATGCTTGCCTGATGACTTACCCTTGGACTTTACAGTAACATGAGCTTGCTTTGTTCGGGTCGGTTTGGGTCACATTTTGTCACTTGCAACTGAGCAAGCCCTAACTGAAACAACCTGGAATACTGGTCTGGTGCCATGGAATATAGCCATGAACATGGTCCCCAAAGTTGATCACCTTTGCCCTGTCAAATAAGTAGGAGTAAAGCACAGCCCAGTCTCAGCCTCTGCTATGATGCAATCATTAGTTGGATCTATTCAGGAAAAACAAAACTACTATCTATTCCATTGGGCCTGAGTGTCTTATGAATATATTTTGTAAACTATGAAGTCAGAAACCAGTCGACAGATATCAAACAGGAAAATCATAATCACAATTGTGCTGGCTACATTGTTTACTTTCTGTCCCTGCTTAATAGTTTATCTTTTCTGTCAAAGGTCCAATGTCCTGGGCAGAATTGATGTCTATTTTGTTTTTTCCATTATGAAGCTGTGTGTCCTTGGGCAAAACATTTCATGTATGTGTGGCTAAGTGTTCTCATTGCTGAAATGGAGCAGGGAGAAATAATATCTACTTAAGAAATAGATCTTTCTTTAAAAGATCTATTTCTCTGAAGTGACAATAACAAATATATATGCAAAAATATTTTAAAATTTAGAAGTCCAGTACAAATGAAAGCATAAAAAAGTATATATATAATTTTCTTTTTTGAGATGGAGTCTCACTCTGTTGCCCAGGCTGGAGTGCAGTGTCAGGCACAATCTGGGCTCAGTGTAACCTTTGTCTCCTGGGTTCAAGTGATTCTCCTGCCTCAGCCTCCTGAGTAACTGAGATTACAGGTGTATGCCACCACACCCAGCTAATTTTTGTATTTTTAGTAGAGACAGTGTTTCGCCATCTCGAGGCTGGTCTGCTCTCGAACCCCTGACCTCAGGTGATCCACCCACCTTGGCCTCCCAAAGTAAGCTGGTATTACAGATGTAAGCCACCTTGCCCAACCTAAAAATGTACATTTAAGTTGCTTAAGCAAATCTTGTTTTTACTCTGAATTGGTTGAATAACCTTAGCTATAACAATGTGCTGGCACATGTTTAACAAAACCTTCTCTGAGGGTAAAAATACCCTAATTTGTAGCATTGACTAATTTCCGCAGTAGAAATTCTATCATTATAGTCAATTTCAACCTACCAATTTGCTTGCAAAATTCCCGAATATCAGCTCTAATAGGGCTGTATGAGCCTATACCAGCACAACATTGCTCAGATCCATTGGTTAGCTCCTCTGCTTTAGTTTCTTCACTTATCAAAACACTTGTTTCACTAATTATAATCATATAGCTTTCACTGCAAGGTGCCTTGCAGTCATCTACTCTTGTAATGACATTTTCTTTATGCTATGACATGCCTAGCAGGGATCTTGGCATCGAAGGCTAATCGATCTTTATTTGCATTAATTTGCTTTCTAGTTCTGTAATATGTCTATCCCTCATGAGCAAGGAACTGGTCTGGTGATGCTTTTAGGCAAACATTACACATAGTACTCTAGTATGTGGATATTTAGATACAGATATTTTAAGTAGATAACCACTCCCTTGAGCTCATATAAGAATGTCCCTCAGATTACTGAGGGAGAGTCAGTCTCTCACGGTTGATGTCTCTGTGTGAATTATTAAAAAATTTCACCAAATGCCCCTCAGTAAGCAACAGGTGAGGCATATTTTCAAACAGCCCAGAAAGTTATTACATCTCCTTCAACTGCACAGAAAGCTCAATGATAAAAAACAAAAACAAACATCAGGAATGCCTCAACTGTCCTATAGTGGGGCTGAATCCTAAATTGACCATAACTAGATCGTGACTTTTCTTACTAACAGGGGCCCTAGAGCTTTCTTGGTTGTGGTATATACTCTCTCTATGAGTGTCAAACTTCTGATAGCTTTGGAGCTTCACATGAATACAGCAGGCCAGTGAACAGAGTGGAAATGGCTGAGTTGAAGAGCCAAGACATGGAGCGGCAGACTGTGCACTAAAGGGACGCCTTCAAGCAGGGCAGCTGGCTATGACTTTCTGCTGTTACCTCATTTCCTGGGCCCTGTTATCTTGCTTGTTTTGCAATAAAGAAATATGTCAACTGATATTTGTGAAATGACATTATGCACACGGTTATTCATTGCAGAATTGCTTGTAATTATAAAAGTCTGGAAATTACTGAAAAGTCCATCAGTAGAGGGCTAGTTAACAGAACTATGGTACATTCATCCAATGGGATAGCACACAGCCATCAGTACAGAAGAATAAAGAAGCTGTTTGTATCCTGATATGGAAAGATCTCCTTATAAGTTCCCAACATTGACTTCAGAATGCTACCCTGTGTATAAAAAGTGGGAAAAAATAAACGAGGAAACACAAGAAAGTGATAATATTGGCTACCTTTAGGGAGGGAAATGAAGTGCTTGGGGTTAGGAAGGAGACTTCTCACATTATGTTTCTCATAAAATGGTTTCTCACATTTTAGCATTTTAGAATTTGCTATGATCAGTGTGTCTTACCTATACCAATACATACACACATGAACACACTTTTTTCCCACATATACTCTTTACAGAAATAATTTTTATTGTGGGAAAATATGGTCATTTTAATCATTTGTAAATGTGCAATTCAGTGGCATTGAATAGATTCAGAGTGCAGTGTACCCATCACCACTATATATACCCACCAAATTTTTAGTATTCCCACCAAAAACTCTTTAGCCATTAAACAATAACTCCCCATTCTCCCTCCCTCCAGGCCCTTGGTAACCTGTGTTCTACTTCTGATGAATTTGCCTATTCTAGGTACCTTGTACAAATGGAATCATACAATATTTGTTCTTTGTCTGGCTTATGCCATTCTCCCACATACTTTTGTTTTCTAAAGAAAACATCTATCAGCTGGATAAATAAAGTTGTGAAAGTTTGAAATGTCGTTCATGTCTTAGAAAAAAGAGAACAGATCTTGTGAAATGTGTTGACGTGCCTTGGACAAGGTAGCTCATGCCTGGTGTTTCCTAGAAACCTTAGATAACTCATTGTAACCTTTAAAAGGTTAACTAGTTGCCCAGCTTAATCTCAGAAAATGAAGTCAAATAGCCACCATTTCCCACAAACCTTGGTTCATATATGGCAGAGCTTTTTGAAGAGGGGCCCTAGAGGCCTTCAGAGAGTCCATGAATCTTTTCTGAAATTGCATGCAAATTTGTTGCGTGTCCCCTTTTGGGAGATAAGTTCTTTAGTATTCAGAGATTTTCAAAGTGGTCCATAATAACAATTTTGAAAAAGGCTAAGTACCATTGTTAAATAGGATAATTAATTCTGTCCCCTTCCTTGGAACAGATGTAAAAACGCTTTGTTCATCAAAAAGATTGTGTGAGTACATGATTCATGAATCCACGCCAAGGTAAGTCTCTGAATCGGCTTTACAAAAGAAGTCTGTGGCTTAAGAAAATGATCCTTAGAATTTACATCCTTAATAAAAATAACATGGCACATTTGATTTGGTGGCACACAGAAAACACCAAAGCATCCATGTGTGTTTGTACAAAATTATCATCTAAGGAGGTTGAGGATTTTTTCATTCATTTCATAAATATTGAACACTTACTATGTGTCAGGTATAGACCAAACACTCAAGATATAAAGTAGTAAATAACACAATGTCTCTCCTCTTATGGGGGCTTGCATCCTATTACTAGGATTTAGACAATAAAGGAGAGAAAAAAGAAATGACACTTTCAGATAACCGTAAGTGCTTCAGAGAGTGCTTAGAGATTTCACTGTTAGATAGTGTGATTGGGAAATTCCTCTCTGGGAAGATGGCATCTGAACTGAAACCTGATGGGCAAGAATGAGCCAGCCACGTAAAGAGCTGGGAAAGGACATTCTAGGCAGAGGGAGCCACAGTGCCAAGCTCCAGCTGCAGGTAAGATTGGAGAAACTGAGTACTATGGGGTGATTGGCCACCTGTCTCCTCACTTTAGGGCTACTCCTCTTCTACCCTCAGGTCTCCACTCCCTTTTACATCCCACCTATACTTTAGTAAACAGTATGATTCCAGCCCTCAATATTTCTTCTCACTCCTACAAAGTCCTCTTGAGCCCTTGATGCCATCACTGCCTTGCTTATGTGCAAACATCCCAGTGACCCAAGCAAACAGTAAGCTCTGGGAGAAGCAGTACGTTGGCTCCTGCATAAATGTTGTTATGGGCTGGAGGGAGCAGGCCAATCACAGAGGCAGGGAGAGTGGTGAGGCCATCTAGATTGAGCCTCACATTCACAAAGTTCTTCACATTTACATTTGACCATCACTATCATACATAGGGTATTATGTCATTTATGTGTGTTAAAGTTGCTATTTATTAAGCACTTATGTATATGTAGAAAACATGTAACTATACCATAATTTTGCTTTTTGTTATAATGGGATACAAAAAAAATGAGAAGTGGCCCAGCCTTCTTTTACCTTGAAAGGCCTAAATATAAAGAGAATGAGTTTTAGAGGATGATTGCTTGAGATCAAATCCTGGCTTCAATCCTAGCTCTGTAATATTTTGGCTAGATACCTTTTGGCGAGTTTCTTAACCATGCTGAATATGTGTATATAGAAAGAGGAATTGTGTCCCAGGATGGATGGTAAAAAGAGCCTCCCTCATACCTAATTTAGATAATGATATATGGATAAGGGTTTTGGACTTCTGAGTTGATATTGTAATGGGATGTAACTCTGTGATCAGGAGAAAGGCCTTCCAAAGGCATTCAATCTAATACTCAGAACCTAGAAATGTTATTTCATGTGGCCAAAAACAAAACAACTTCTCAGATGTGATTAAGGATACAATCTTGAGATGGAGACATTGTCTAGTTCCTCAAAGAAAAAAAGGGAAGTAAATGAGATGTAGAAGGACTAAATCCGCCATTGCTGGCTTTGAAGATGGAGGAAGGATGTTCAAGTCAAGGCATACTGGACAGTCTTTAGGAGCTGAGGGAAAAAGAAACCCACAAAACAAGAAAACAGATACTGTGCAGCGTACAGAAAGGAGTGTAGCCCTTACAATACTGATTCTAGTGCTGTGAAACAGACTTCTGACCTGCAGGGCTATAGAATAATACATCTGCATTGCTTTAACCCTCTAAGTTTGTGATAATGTGCTATATACAGCAGCAGAAATCTACGAATTCATTAAGGTTACTTTTCAGAATTATTAGTAGGCTCAAACAACTTATAACAATACCTAATACATAGTAAGCATTCAATAAGTGTTAATATCTTTCCAAAGGATGAGAGAGGAAGCTAACATGTAAATACTAATATGAGATATATAAACAATATAACCAATGAGCTACACAGAAACTATTTTTAAAGGACTTTGCTAACTAAATTCCCAGAATTAATAAGCTCTAAGATTATGACAGATATTCCTTAAGAAGTTGCTTAGAGCAGGAAGAGGAAACTCGAATGCATATGCAGGCTTTGCAGGTAACAAATAATGGAAATAGGTGAGTTTGGGACTGCAGCAGATTGGAGGGCCGGCCCATTTAAGAGGCAAACCCTAGCCTAGCCAACTAATACCAATAAAAATGCAGTGCAGACCAAGTGTTCTAGATAATTCAAATTTTGAGCAGCTAGAATCCCTCAACTTCTATGAAATCTCCAGTTTTTAAACGTTGAAAACCAATCCACATTTAAACACATACAGATATAGACACACAATTTTCAGGCAAAACTGACCATGTCTGAGCCACACTACAGCCAGAGGCTCTCAGGTTGGTATCTCTGACCAATTAGTGAAGGTATTAAGTCCAAAAAGGTTAAGTTGCTTTTGAATGTTTTTTGGCTCTCTCATATTCTTACATCATAAAAGCATTTGTCGGCTGGGCGCGGTGGCTCACGCCTGTAATCCCAGCACTTTGGGAGGCCGAGGTGGGCAAATCACGAGGTCAGGAGATTGAGACCATCCTGGCTAACACGGTGAAACCCCATCTCTACTAAAAATACAAAAAATTAGCCGGGTGCGGTGGCAGGCGCCTGTAGTCCCAGCTACTCAGGAGGCTGAGGCAGGAGAATGGCGTGAACCCGGGAGGCGGAGCTTCCAGTGAGCCGAGATTGCACCACCGCACTCCAGCCTGGGCGACACAGTGAGACTCTGTCTCAAAAAAAAAAAAAAAAAAAAAAAAAACCATTTGTCACGGTGCTTTTGTATATCTAGATCTAAGAAACTGATTTATGTGAAGTTTCTATCATGTTAATCAGAAAGACACCTTCAAATTGTGTTCAAATCCACTTTATTAAAATTATTTGGCAATTTTAGCAGTACAAAATCTTTGACTTTGACCATGGGACACAGACATGAGTTTATGTTTTGGTTTGTTGTGGTCTGGAGATCATGTACTTTTCTAAATCCTCTGCACTTCCTTTCATTAACAAATGGCAGAGTGCCGTAAGTTCCTCTATTATTCATAGAAAAGAAATTTGTAAGGTAAGACTGAAAAAATAAAATCTACAGATTCACAAAATTATCTTCCAATATTAAGAACATACAAAGTATACTAAAGACATCTACATTTAGTCCTCCAGGTAACAAAGCAAACATTTGATGTTTGACGTTTCTGTTTTTACTTCTTGCTAATTACACTTCAGAGACCAAAGTATTTCCAAAAGCTATGAAAACCCTCACTGACACTCCTAGTATGGATTTAATGGAATTAGAGGATAGAACTATGAGAGCACTTGAAAACTTGCCTTTAAAAATCACAAGACTTTCTTTTCCTCAGTGGGACTTTTCTTCTGCAGTAGCTGAGGGCACTATTTGCTTACTTAATGCCTTATAATTAGCATCTGCCTTACAGTAGATCTAAGTATTGGCTTATTTAAGTATATTACTGGATAGCACGTGGTAGGTAGCCTTTTTGTCCAAGGCAAACATACAGCGAACCTTAAAGTAAAACCTCAGAGGGTTTGGTGCCCCTTAGTTGTTCTCCAGCGAGCCCGAAGTTGCCTGTAAAAAAGGGAAAAAAAGAAAGCTGTGTAAGAATCTTTACAAAAGACATTTTAACTCCTTCTAAATAGTTCTGCTTTTGTAGCAGTGTATGGAAACTCAGCAAGGGCAAGGGAGCCTTGTTGTTTTTCCCACAATAAGAATATCTCTTAGGGTTTGGAATGTGGAAGATAAAGATGAAGCGGAGCGATAATGAGAAAATTCTGCCCTGGCTTCCCTCAGAGGCTGTGCTTTCATTAAGACTCATAAGGATTGTTTCGGTGTCCATTTTCACACATTGTCTATTTCTGGATATTCTGATAATTAAAGACTATTCCTCTAAATGACAAACTTATTTCAGAGGTAGAAGACTGCCCTGCTATATTAGTGTTGGTTGCCTTTTTATTTTTGTAGGAAATGCTTGTTTCTCAAGGAGGAACATGTTAGTATAGTCTATTCTTATTTGTGGTATAAATGGCGTAACAACTCTAAGAATAAGCAACATTGGCAAACAAAACAGACAATTTGCTTTAGTTATATCATCAGAATAACCTTTACAAAGGTTAATTATGCAACTTATCCCTGTTGGCCCAGCAAATTAGACCTATGAATAGTAAGTCATGGCAGTAACAGTTATATCAAATAATAGTTTTCACTCTCATTTCCCAAGTAAATGAAAACATTTTCTTTAAAAACCAGCATACATTTTGAAATTTCTCAACTAATGTTTGGATCTAACATAATAAGTTTTTAAAAATAAATTGAAAAGATAGTCGCTAAAGTTAAATAAAACAATCAAGGTATATTGGGCCTTATCCATGAATTAAGACTCATCTCATTCTTTGCATACATGCAGTGTAACAGTGCCAACCTACAGAGCATTTAAACCTAGAAGAAATTATACTCACATTTGGAGTTCTGATTCCAAATTTACTATGGAATGTCATTGTGACTTTGTTTTTATGTCCTGTTCTTTGATCAAAGGCATGGCATGTATCAAAAGGTGGACTGTACAAGTGAAGGCTCACAGCAGGTTCCGTATGGCTGATGTTCTCTACTCGATGTAAGCCAATGGAATCTAAACAATATCCGGGAAGGAAAAATAGATAAAGGAGCCTAGATAACAGCTGTAGGTAAAATCTCTGTGAGTCATCTGAGATCATGAATCAATTGTGATGCAAATGGAATAGATGTTAATTAGAATTGAACTTGCAGTTAAAGATAGTAAGTGACATGCATGCATTAGCCTCTGCTCCTTCCTGAAAACCCTCTCCAATGGCAGTAAAAAAATAAAAAAGACATCAATATACAAAGACAAAATAGGAAAAGAGAAAACACTAACAAAAATTTGAAAGCTTAGAAAGTAAGATGGATAGCTTTACAGAGCAGAGAAAGCTAAATCCTAAGCTATCCATGGAGAAAACCAAGAAATAACCTGATTTATGTCTTGAAACTCCAAATAGCACAGGAATTGACAGCACCAGGTACTTCTGGAAATGAGGGTAAAGATAGGCTGTAGATATAAGAACTGGTTTAAAGCTTGTTTAAGAAGTAGAGTCTCAAAACCCTTTTACCAATTCTCTCTCTTCTTTCTTTTCAGCAGCAGACTAAGGTCTAGTCTCTAGAAAGAGTGTAAGAGATCAACTTGGGACCGATGGAAATCAGGTGAAAAACAGGTGAATTAAACAAAAGCTTCCATACTGAATGGTAAAAATCCCTGCTTTAGTCATCACCTAGCTGCGAGAATGCTGCCAGACAAGATTTTTCTTTCCAGGCAGAAGATAGGAAGCAACTTCTCAGAGAATCTGATTGGCTCAAGAAAAAAGCTTTAAAGATATTGTCGCTGGAAGCTCCTGAAGAAAAAGTCTCTGCCAGACTATCAAAAAGTGAAATCCAGTTGACAAGCTCCACTCATGTTCAGGGTTACCAATTAATTTTTTTGTTCTTGGTTTTTAAATATTAGCACATTGCCAAGGTCACCAGACATTTGAGCAAGGCCTCTAGTATGAAAGACAGAGGTCAGAGCAAACAAAAAAGCAACCTGCAACAGTGACTACTCAGGGGAAGTGTTCAAAAACCTATCATTAATGTTTTCCTAGAAATAAGAGAAAATACCATAAAAGGGACCATAAAACAAAAAGAGGTTGAAGAAACAGAAACCAGAAAAGGGTTGGCAGGAAATGCTGAGGAAGACTCAAAGAACAAAAGGACAAAGACAAAAAATAGAAAAGAAAGAGAAAAAAAAAAAAGAGGAACAGTTCAAGAGGTTTAATATCTAAATAGGAGTTTCAGAAACAGAATTTAAAAAAAATTCAAAGAAATAACCTGTTAACGTTTTCCTGAGTTGAAGGACACGAATTCCCAGATTTAAAAACCCACTGAGTACCCAGCACAATGAATGAGTCATCAAACAAGATACATCACTGTGAAATTTCAGAATACTGAGGATAGAGAGAAGGCACCAAAAGAGAAGATCCCAAAAGTTTCTAGAAAGAAAATAGAAAGATTCAAAAATCAGAATGGGACCAGGTTTTTTTTTTAAAAAAAAAAAAAAAAAAAAAAAAGGGTCTCATTCTGCTGTCCATGCTGAAGTATAGCAGTGGGATCTTGGCTCATTGTAGCCTCCACCTCCCGGGCTCAAGTGATCCTCCCACTTAGCTTCCCAAGTATCTGGGACTACAGGCACCTGCCACCATGCCCAGCTAATTTTTGTATTTTTGGTAGAGATGGGGTTTCAACATGTTGTCCAGGCTGTTCTTGAACTCCTGGGCTCAAGCAATTCTTCCATCTTAGCCTCCCAAAGAGCTGGGATTACAGGTGTGAGTCACCACACCCGGCCAGCCCTAGGCTTTTGATAAGAACACTAGAAACTAAAAGACAAAGGAATTACCCTCACGGTTCTGAGGGAAGATGTTTATCAGGTGATAATCCATAACCCAGCTAAATTATCAATCAAGTTGTAGGAGTTGAATATAGAGATATTTAAATATATGGGGTCTCAAAAATTTACCTTCCGTGGATCCTTTCTTGTGGAGCCATTGGAGCATATGCTCCACCAAAACAAGGGCATCAACCAAGAATGAAAAAAAATCATGAGATCAGTAAAGAGGGGATCCAGCCACAGGAAACAGCAAAGGGAAAGCCTGAGAGAATGTAAGCCTTACATTGTAAGGAATCTCAGGATCACAGCTCACCCCTGGCCTAGAGATCAACGAATCTGTGCTGAAGCAGTCAAGAGGCCCTGGGAGAGAGATCTTCAAGAAGATTAAACACACACACACACACACACACAAAACAAAACAAAACAAAACAAAACAAAAAAACAAGATGAAATACTCAATTAAAAAATGTTAATAAACTTACACAGTTACAAGAAAGTTTCAGGGATTAATCAAGTAATGAATTTAGCATAACTAATGTAGGCACCCCATGAGGCTTTGTGCTTTCTTCTTTATGATCTAGCTCCATGAGTGCACGTCATAAAGAAGAATGAAGCATAGAACCAGAAGACTTAAGTTCTACTTCTAGGTAATTAGCGATGCTATCTTTGAACAAGTCACACCTTCTAGGATCTTTCATTTTCCTTATTTCTAAAACTGGTGCCTAATTCTCAGATCTGCAAATTCTTTGATCCTGTAGCTTGTTGTGTTCATAATATACTGGCTAAAGCACAGTTTTGAACAAATGTTCAACACTGCAGGTCCACGCATCATCTAATGCATGCTGACAATCCTGCAAGCAAAGACCCTGCAAAAACAAGTCACCCATCCTTTAGAGAAGCTCCTATTAATAATCCAGGCATTATTATTATATTTTGATCTTTGCTTCTTTTTCCTTTATGGTCATGGTGTACCCTCTGTCACAGTAATACTGGACTTTTCTTGGGGGTATTTATGAAGGAGAGTTAGGTCCAAGCCCTGTCGACCTTTTGCTCATTACAATAGGCAACTTGGTCTCCTTGCCCCAGTCCTCCCTTCTCCTCCACCCTATGTTGCATGCTGCCACCAAATCGATCAAGATATTCCCAATTATAACTCCGCTGACCAAAGAAAGTCCTTACTTTTAGCTGGTCTTGCAGGCCCATACCCTGAGCTCACTTTACTCTCCTGCTAATCCACTGACCAAACCCATTCTTCTTTCTTTCCTTCCCCCAATGCTTGAATAGTTTCCATTTTTTACAACGATTGTACCTTCACTTGTGCTCTTCCTTGTACTTGCAACATCCTTCCCCCTGATCACTATCCATCTCCACCCCTACTCCTGCATCTGTAAGAATCAGAGGTTGAAAATTTGTGGCTTTTAAGTTATTTGGGTAATTAGTCTACAGAAATAATTAACATATCCCACCCAATATTTTAATAATTGGCAAAATTTCATATAAAACCCAGAATTTCCAACTTCTATGGAAAAAGAAACCAGGTTGATCTCACTGGAGCTGGGTGGCCACTGCTGTCACCTTAATATGAGGCTTGTATACTCCAGTTCATACCAGGCCTCACCACAGCTTTATCCCTGATGTATACCACTTCCTTATCTGTCGAGATTCTATAGGTTTTTGCATTGAAGACCCTTAAAAAGCTTACCTATTCTGAAACATCTGATCTATTTTCACAAGCACTCTGACTCCAGCTGAAAGTAATTATTCTGAAAGGTGTGTGAATGCTTTACTTCTGAAATTATTCTGAAAGCTTTACTGTGAATGTACAGACAACAGAATTTTCTTGGAAATCTGGTGTGCCTTATAGATAGCAACCCTCACATTATTTGGGTAAATGAATCAGAGCTTCCTGCCACATAGGAAACTAACATCCTTGTGTTATGTGAATGAGCGACAACTTCCCATACAATTTGATCTTTGCAAGTGACTTGTATATAGGCCAAATATCGAGGCCAGTAAGATTTATGGAGAAAAAAACTTGCTTTGCCAAAAAAAAAAAATCCCCCAAAGCTCTATAATACTTTATATAGGTGGGGTACATGCTGATGAAGAACATAGGTTTTTCAATCAAATTGCTTAGGTTCAAATTCTGGTTGCCACTTAAAAACTGAGTGACCTTGGACAAATTGTTTAATCTTCCTGTGTGTTGGCAACCTCCTATGTAAAAGGGAATAAAAAACTATCTGTCTCATATACATTTTAATGAGCTTTTTGGAAAGTTACTGTTCCTTTTAGGAATATGGAAATTAATCACTGCCTCTCTTGAAAAGTATTTGGCTATCCCATATCCCATTTAGAAAAGATAAGGAATTCTTGGTAAGATATGTATAAATCACTGGCCAATAACGTGCTTTGTAAAATTTCCCTCGAGGATACTTTTTAGGTATGCTATATGTATTTTAGAAAAACAGAGACTAGCTAGCATTCTTAATTAGTTACAGAACATTTTGTTCTATTTTCTAACACAAGGCTAATGTTTCCAACTTGATCTCTTTTGTTGAAAGACTCCATTGAAGTAAATTCATATTTTATTTTAACTGTCTTAAGTCTTGGCAAGTAAATGACTTTTCAGTGGATACTGATCTGCATGCATATGTTTTCAATAAGTGATTCCAACCAAGATACAAAGGCTTAAAAAACAAAACCTGCTATGTTTAAGTCATTTCCCAAGTATTTTAAAGCATGACTCATGATCCAGGTTCTACTGCATAAAAAGTGTAAGTAACCAATATTTCAGACAAAAGGTCATGGTTCTTCCCACTTGCCCTTAGAAAAAGAATAAGATGTTACCATTGATGTAGGCACACTGGTTTTCCCTCAAGACTCTTTCAGACTTCTTGACCATCTCATTGGATTTTTTGTCAGGCCAGGCAAATAATGTCTCCTTTAGATTTCCCTGTAGCATCTTCAGAAAGCAGTGGGAGTTGGTATGATCATGAATACTGCTATATGTACACAAAATGACAACTGAACTCAGTAGATGGTCTAGTATCCAGACCTGCAGTAACAGTCTTCCCAGAACTGACACCTGCACACTGTCAATAAGCTATCTCCCCAGCCAAAATCCATTTCAGCTGAATTTTTAAAATGTTATCAACTTACAGTTCAACAATGTTCAGGGTAAAGTAATAATATATCATCTATATCAATTCATATAAAAGGTACAATTTTGATGCATACCCCTACTAATGAACAGTTTTTTTAACTTTGTTATACTACTTTGATAACAGAAACACAAAACCAGCAACACTTTATCTTCCCCCAAATATATATAACTCACTTAAACTGGGCTAGAATTTGATTATGAAAGTACATTAGAGAAATTTTAGAAAGGATTAAGACAATCATCCATAGTAATTGTACCACACTGAGAAGATCCACTTAACATTTAATGTTTTTTCCCCAAGGCTTTTGTCTTTTCTCCTTCCTTTGGGGAGCTGTGGGAGAGAAGGTATCTATATGTGTATTACCATCCTAAAGTTACACTGTATATAAAATGTTAACATTGTGTCAATTTACAGTGCTCTACCTGTGATTACCTTCCAACATTGGTGGGAAAAAGTTAATTGGATTTGAGGAAACAAAGGATTTATTTATGCAATCTCAGAGTAAATAGTATTTAAGTATATGAAGCAGTCGTGGTTACAGGAGTAATTAAAATATATGTATCTATATACATTTTGGGTATTCATTTCATCTATTGAATTTTATTAATTTATATATGTACCATAAAAAGAATTTCTTTCCTAAATCCACAGAGTCTAGTCCCACTCTGGACATAATGTGCTTTCAAAAATATTGAGAGAATGAATGGAAACACTTCATTCCATATGAGTAAATAAATGCACTCTACAGACCTACCTTTCCAAACACTTATAAATTCATGTTTTCTTTCATAAAAATGGATCTAAATTACTGCTTTTACCATTCTCAAGACTGAGAAAGGTATGTTTCAAAAGATAGTAATACTTAGTTGATAATAAGACTGTCAAACGTGAAACTAAAGACAAATTAAGGAGCTAAGTTTCAAAGAATCAGTATAAGTTGCCTTTTCAGTAAAGAAACTAAAGAATTAACTTGAAGTAGAAAGAAATTTTCTGAATTTGCAATGTTTTTCTAGCTTCAAATCTCCATCCTTTGGTCTTTGGTCCCACGATTGTTTACACACCTCAAACACCACAAATGTCAAGTGTAAACACAATTTCACATAAAGTTTTACTGCACAGAAAACAGAGTATGGTTAACTTAAGGGGGTTACTTACCTCATTTGATTTACTATTCATTTTGGGGGCTGGTTTTAATATGTGTGGTGTATGCCTGAATGCCCTGTGCTAATTCCATTGATAATTTTTATTGGGATTAGGGAACATTGTGAACAAGTAAGTAGAAAATGAGGGCTGGGTGTGGTGGCTCATACCTGTAATCCCAGCACTTTGGGATGCCAAGGTGAGTGGATCACCTGAGGTCAGGAGTTCGAGACCAGCCTAACCAAGATGGTGAAACCCCATCTCTACTAAAAATACAAAATTAGCCAGGCATGGTGGCGCATACCTGTAATCCCAGCTACTCAGGAGGCTAAGGCAGGAGAATCGCTTGAACCCAGGAGGCAGAAGTTGCAGTGAGCTGAGATCATGCCATTTCACTCCAGCCTGGGCAACAACAGCGAACCACTGTCTCAAAAAAAAAAAAAAAAAAAAAAAAAAAATGAGATTTGTTACTACTTGTAAGACCTGTGGCTAGCCTGGTACTATATTTTTCATATGCTAGAAAACATGCTCTAATAAATATCTGGGAATGAATAGTTATTTTACCTGCCATGTCCTTCACCCCAACAGAGAATCATCAGATTAAATTTTCCATTTCCTTGATCCACAAGATTTCGGGTATACCTAAAAAAAAACAATATATTCAGAAGTTTTAAGTTCGTTGCCGAAACAAGCACTGGAAAAAATAAGTGTGTCACCAAGTACCATTTATTCACAAATGTTAACATTTCCACGTCTAAGCAACTTTGAATGCAGTTTTCTAATTAGAAATCCAACACAAATGAAAAATCCTTTTTCACAGTTCATTTTGAACCGCTGCATTTACAGAGGTAGCTGCTCAGTTTTAATTAATGGCACGGGAAAAATAACAGGAAAAAAACCGAAATTGCATGTTTCTCAATGTGACAGCCTCAAACTGATGGAGTAAGTTTCTCAGAGAAAGTATTTCCAAAGTGCATTACTGGTTCAGGCAAGAATGTGGCTATTGTTTTTTTTTCTTTCTTTCTTTTTTCTGCCTGTAGCTAAACCAAGACTTGAGAAACAAGGTTTCATTAAATAGCTGTTCTAGAATTCTTAGTTTTACTAAAGCCTAGACACAAACCACATTCAAAAGCCCTTATAATGAAAAGTCTTCCACAAATACCGTGGGGGCTGATCTAACTACCAGAACAAAGAAGACTACATTAGTGAAGTAAAGAACCCTTTAAACCTCTTACAATTAGGAGAAACCAGTAACTGGCAAACACACACACACAGACACACTCACCACAACCAACCACCACCACTGCCACCACCAACAACAAACTGCAAACCACGACCACGACCATGAAAAAAGCAAAATCAACGTCAAAGTTTCTATTGGTCCAAGGTGTACTGTTGACAGCATCTAGTTAGCAAAGTTTCATAATTATGACATTCATTTAGACTGTCATGTTAAAGAAAAGGGGTCTTTACTCCATTTTTTGGGAGTTTTTTCTCCCTTCGTCATCAGTTAACTCTTGTCCAGCATGCCCCTTCCATCCTGTCCCATTCCTCCCCACCCCGAGGTGTCCGAAGAGCATGATCCTAGAGGGAGTTACTTAGTAAGTGCTTTTTAGCCTCAGTTTTCCCTACTTTGTAGCCTTTATGACCTAACAAGAAGCTGTGTACACAACCTTCAATTCACAGTAAACTGAGTTCCTGCAGAAGGATCCTAATTCTTCCTCCAGCAGTCTTAGGATAATCTTTCTTGCTTCTCTGCAGCTTCTTTCAAAGAATTCACAGCCTGGCCCACACGGGAGCATATTCTGTCTTGATTCTTCTGCACTGGCCCTCCCAAAGTCAGAGAACAGAATCCTTCACAGCGCTAGGCACCTATTTAATGCAAAAAATACTGTAGAATTGACTTCTCTCCCATCTCCTGTCTTCCCCCAACTGCCCCCTCAGGACTACATCCATTATGTTAATGAGCTGTACCTCAGATATCTGTGAAAAGACCGATCAACCCAGCTGGTTGCACTTCAAAAGGTTTAGAGTTTGTCAATCAAGACTAGTTCAAGGTCCTTGAAAATACACTTGTTCTAAAGATTAAAGATTAAAAACTGTTACAACCTGTCCTGGTTTAACAGTGGTTTAGAGTGTAGGCTCTGGAACAACAATGCTAACCCCGGGAGCCTGGAGCCGCTATAGATAGAAGACCTAGTGCAAGTCATTCAACGTCTTCATTGCCTGCCATTCCTCATCTGTGTCAAGTGTCTGGAAGAGTACCTGTCCCATAACAAGTCTTCAATTACCTGGAGCAAATGCAAGAAAATTTAAAAGCTAGACTCTCTGCTAGCTTTCACGGCTACAGAAGGGCTCTACCACGAACTAAGCTGATAGGAGCCAAAGGAATTTCCTCAAGTCACTTGTATATGAAAAATGGGATCCTTAGTGGTCTTCACTTTTTCTATTTCAATCCTAAAATACAGTTGAAACCGCCCATGCCAACAAAACTTTACGAAACATCCCACATGTTGAAGAGTGACTAAAAGAACCTGCTCCCAAGAAAAACAAACTTACTTCTTTCCTTATTCTTTTCTTTCACTTACCCCTTTCTCCTAACCCTAAACCCAAAAAACCACAAAGACTGACGCACTAACTGCTCAGAAAAAGTAGAACCTCTCACACTTCGGGGTGATTAAATTTTACCTCTGGCCCCGGAGGATTGGTAGAGAGATTCGACTTAATCACCAAGCCGGGGCTGCAAAAAAGCCAGCTTACCAGGGCACCTCACTCAAGTACATCTGGGAAGTAGGGGTCTTTAATTTACATTACAGATCGTCAGAAGCAAGGATAAGATAAATCAGATCATTTGGGGGCTGAAAAAAACGACGGTCGAATATTTAATCTGCGAAACTTGGCAGTGGATTTGAATAAACCCACAGTCGGGGAAGTTAGTTAAATTGGTTTGGGAAAGGGAACAGCAGAAATTCCGTAGTGGCAGCTGACGGCCACAAGACGCTATTTTACATGAGTAAAAATGCTTGCTATAAGGTGCCCGGTTGCAGGCGACCGAAGGCGCAGTGATGGAGAACTGACGCGGGTGACTTGTCTTCTTCAACATCACACACTTCTCCCGATGGCTGATGTAGTGCTCCCCTGGGAGCACCCTCTGCTAGTCCGGCCAGACGGTTCCTTAAGGTGCCAGGAGGGCCCGAACCTGAGTGCGGTCTCTCCGCATCTCCGCGCCCGGGGTTAACGATGGCTTGGGAGTGTGGGCATTGCTCCCGAGACCAGGGGCAGGAGGACTGGTGGTTTAGAAGCAGAGGGGTTTGCGGGAGAGAAGAGAACAGAAAATCTCGCAGACGCGCGGTGGCCTCCCTTCCCGGCGCCTGTCCGCCGTTCCCGGCCGGAGGTCAGCAAGGCCAGTAGGATCCACCTTCCGCCTGCGCTGTGGCCGCGGAGCCCCAAGCGAGTCGTGCCAGCCCCGCGGCTGGCCAGCGAGGGGGCGAGCGGCGGACGCAGCGCGGCCCGAGCTTCCCGAGCCAGTCACTTTGGGCTGCGTCCCCCACGTCCATTCCTCCTCAGACTGGGCGAGTGGGCGCCGCCTGGCACTGAAGCTGCAGCGCGCTCACCTGTACTGGTCGAACTTGGCGTACATTGCCCACTCGGTGGGGTCGCTCTCGTAGGCTTCCATGATGGCCTGCACCTCCTCTACATTGACCTCATCGCCGGCGAAGAGCTGGTGCAGGATGCGGATCAGATCAGCCAGCGTCCGTGGCTTCAGCACTTCGGTCTGCTCCATCTCGTGGGGAGCTGGCTGCGCGCGCGTCTCACTGCTGGGCTGCGGTGGAGGAGCTGAGCGAGCCAAGGAGCTGCGGGCGAGGGAGCCTAACAGCCCGCTAGACCGCTAAGCAGACACACACGCACAAACCCAGCATTAGAGTGCCGAAACGTAAGGATGTCGTCGCAGAGACAGCAAGAGACCCACCCCCAGGCCCCTGGCAGCGCAGTGGATCCGGGATCGTTGGAGACGCGGTGCGCACCCAAATCAGGTTCAGATCTGTGGGGTTCATCCTCCCGGGCCCCTTTTAAGCGCTTGGAGTCACTAGGAATGTACCAACGGCCCTCGGAGGGAGAACGAGGCGGAGAGCCACCCAAGAAAGGTGGCGGAGGCGGGGAGACCCTGCGGGCACGGCTCACGCGCACATCCCCGGCTTCCCCGGGCTCCGCGCCTTCCCAAGAGCCCCGTTGTCTCCGGCGTCCCAGGGATCGCGTGGGCTCCGCGCAATCTGTCCCCCACTTTAACGGCGCGTTTTAGCCGTCCGGCCTAACGCCTCTCCCCGCTCCACCTCCGCCGCTGTGGTTCGCGACGCTGGGACGTAGACAAAAAGGGTCGGAGGAGATGGCTGCGGGGACGGACGCTGAGTAAAGGAGGAAAAGAAAAGGGAAGGAGAGGGACACTTCTTCCAAATAGAGAATTGTGAGGAGCCTGCGAAAATTGAGGATAGATTCCACTCCTAGGCCAGAGAGTGCCTGTTTTGTCGATTGAAACTATCCACGATATGCCCCAGGCTAGGTGAAAATAAGTCCAAGACTTTATATATATATATTTAAGTATACACACACACATATTTTTTAAAATGCGTACTGAAATATATTTTGACAAAGGAGACTCGGGTCTCTAGTAAGACAATTAGTGAAATGATGGAAAACCAAGAACTCTTTGATTTTAAAATCAAATATTTTCTTTTAAAAAATATCCAGTGCAAAGAACCTGATATTTCATTTGATGGTGTAAAAGGGGGCTTTTTCTGAGGGGATAGGGCTCTGACGCAATAATTTAAGAGGCTACAATTATATTTGAATCTTTCAACCTTAGGCATGTGCTTGAAGGAGCCTGCTAATACATACATATAAGGAAACACGTTTCTACGTCATGCATAGCACCTAGTACGTTGGGAACAACACAAATCAAGTACAGTAGGATTTAAATGAGAAAGATGTGAAAGATGGAAGAAATGCAAGTGTAGATTTCTTCTCATTATGGATGGACGCAGGGAATAATTTGGATTTAAGGTTATTAAAGTTCTAGACTTCTGAAGACCTGTTTTTTTCTAGACTATGATCGCCCTCCCTCGTGTATATACATGTATACAATGAAATTTACTTGTGCCAGGTAGTCTTAAACATCTCTGGTAAAACTCGCTACATTATATTCTAACAGTGTTGTTAAAAGCTGAATCACCTATTGTTCAAAAATGGCTACAAGTAGAAAGCATTCCAGAAGCCAGCCTTGGTGATGTGTGTTGCTGCGGGGTAGTGAATTAACAAAGTATTTTGTGACAGAGTAACCTGTAAACTTTTCATGGTTTACTCAAATTATTTTTTATTCTTGGCAATGTTTTCTATTGAGTCTCTTAATTACTTCATTTCAGCTAGTCTAATCCATAAATGTTTGGAATGAACAACAAAAATGAAATGCAAGCACAATTTATCTTTTCTGCATTTCAGTTGATAAAACTTCTAAATTTTTCTGACAATTCATTTTCTTTCTCTGACTCCTCTTTTTCTTTTTACATTTTTATGAAAGTAATATATTCACGTAGTTAAAAAAAATCAATAGTACTGGAAGGTCAATGAAAAGCAGCAGGCCCTTTTAACCATTCCTGACCATCTGTCCTGTGCTTAAAGAGTCAGTCTCTTAACTCTTCTAACTATTCCTTGTGGTAGTTACTTCCTTTTTCCAAAAATAGGCTTATATTTTTTTTGTTTCAGCAATTTTAGATATTATCTAGTCATTTTACATTATGATAGCTCCATTCGTTTACTATTCATTCATTAATTTATTCAACAAATGTTTTTTCGGGTGAATAGAAATTTTCATTTCACCTGAGTAAATACCTCGGAGTGAGATTGCTGGGCCATTTAGTCAGTGCATGTTTAAATTTGCAAGAAATTGACATACTAATTTGCAAAGGGTCTGTGCCATTTCACATTCTCAACAGTGATGTATGAGTTCTAGTTGCCCCGCATCCTCACCAGGTATTGTCAGTTTTACCGATTTTGGCCAAATAGAGGTGTGCTGATATTGCATTGTGTTCTTCATTTTCTATATCTCTAATTGTTATGGGCAGGTCTTTGTTCTTAGAGCTCCCAAGATGGTGGCCACCGCTCCCAGGATGGCAGCAAGCCTTTTGTTCTCTGAACTGGGGTTCTTGGCCTCATGGATTCCAAGGAATGGAACCTTGGGCCATGCGGTGAGTGTTATAGCTCTATTAGAAGCCGTGGGTCACAGAAGAGAACCGTGGAACCCAGCTACTAGTGTTCAGCTCAAATAGGACGAACCCGGGCACTTAGCCATGCAGGAACAATGGCGAGCCTTTAGCCGGATCAGGAGTGGCAATGGGTGCCTCGCTGGATCAGCAAAGCAGCGGACACCCTGCCGGATCTGGAGGGGTGGAAGTCGGTGGCGGGTCTGTGACAGTGGCAAACAGCAGTGGTGAAAAGCGAGCGAAAGCTCAGCTCGAGCCATAACAAACACAGACCAGAAGAGTGTGCAGTTGCTAGATTTAATAGAGTGAAAACACAGCTCCCATACAATGCGAGGGCACCCAAAGAGGGTTGCCACTCCCTGCTTTAATGCCTGGGTTTATATCCCGATCATTGTCCCTCCCCCATGCTCTCAGGTGACATATTATTTGACTATTTCTTTACCTCCTGCTTTAGCCTAATTTGTATTTTAGTGAGCCCTCTTTACTACCTGATTGGTTGGGTGTGAGCTGAGTTACAAGCCCCGTGTTTAAAGGTAGTTGCAGTCACCTTTCCCAGCTAGGGCTTAGGAATTCTTAGTCGGCCTAGGAAATCCAGCTTGTCCTGTCTCTCATAATGACTAATGATGTTGAGCATATTTTTATGTGATTAGTTATTTGTAAATAATTTTTGGTGAAATATCCAAGTATTTTTTCCTTTTAAAAACTTAATTATCTGTTCTTATTGTTGAGTTTTAAGAGTTTATTATATATTCTAGAAACAAGTCAGATGTGTGATTTGTATATATTTCCTCCCAGTCTGTGACTTGTCTTTTGTTTGTTTTTTTGGACAAAGGTCTTGCTGTGTCACTGAGGCTGGAGTGCAGTGGAGCCATTGGCTCACTGCAGCTTTCAACACCTGAGCTCAGGCAAGCCTACTGCCTACGCCTCCTGAGTGGCAGGGACTACAGGCGTGCACCACCACACTTGGCTGATTTTTTATTTTTTTGTAGAGATGTGGTCTTGTTATGTTGCACAGGCTGGGCTTGAACTACTAGGCTTAAGTGATCTTCCTGCCTCAGCCTCCTGAAGTGTTGAGATTATAGGCATGAGCTACTGTACCTACCCTCTTTTCAACTTTTTAGATTCAGGGTTTACATGTGCAGGTTACCTGGGTATATTGTGTGATGCTGAGGTTTCTGGTACAAATGTTATTGTCACCTAGGTACTGAGCATAGTATCCAACAGTTTCAACCCTTTTTCTCCTCCATCCTCCCTCTAGCTATCCCCAGTGTCTATCGTTGCCATCTTTATGTCCATCTGACTCCACCTCTTGACCTTCAAAGACCTCAAGGAACTTTCTTAATATACTGATATTGACACATTTTTATTGTTTCTTCTCTCAACTTCCTCCCTTCCCCCACACTCAGGATTTCATTGATCGTCTGTATGTGGATGCCTCCCACATTCCCTTAGTTTTACATGCAGACTGCAATCTCCAACACCTTTTGGCACCTCCGATGCAGTATGTGTGAAACTCCTTTCAAGAATGCTCTTCCAAACTCCTAAAGGTTCTATTTCTGCAATGAGGCACCCAGGCTCAAAAACCTCATCCACTGCTGCCTACTCCTTCCTTGCATCATTATCCAGACCCCATTCAACCAATTGCCAAGTTTTGTATCTCCTTATCATTTTCTCTACTTTGTATTCTTATTGCTATTCCACTATTCAAACCTCTATTTGATTTTGGCTGGATTATGGCACTGGCCTCTGAACTGGATTCCTTGGTTCCAGCTTTCTCCCATATGTATCCTTTATTCACAATCGCTTGATTTATTAGCCTAAAGCACAGAACTGATGATGTAGTTTCCTGGTCACATTCTTCCAATAACTCTAACTTTCCTATACAATAGGTCTTATCAGGCTGGCATAAATTTTTTTTCATATTTTGGCTGTAAACTACCTTTCTTGATATTTCGCCTTTTATTATTTTTCTTTATGAATATATCTTTCAGCCAAATTGAATGTGCTTACCAAATCCATTCTTTTGCTTAAGCTTTTCCTTCTGCTTAAATCCTAGCCAGCCATTTCAACATGTCCCAATCTTATTTTAAGATCCAGCTTTTACTTTCCTGTCAAATGTGCCATCTCTCCTCCTCCTGAACAACGGAACGATCACTATCTTCCTTAAGGCACTTACCATTTCTCAGCATGTATTGCAATTACTTACGTGGATCACTTTGACAGTGAGAACCTTTAAGACAGGCTCCTCTTAAATTTTATTTTTATATCACCATCAGTGCCTAGCACACAGTATTTTGTACAGTATTAGGCACAAATAGAAATATTTCTTAAGTGCATGCATAAATGAAGTTAGTAAAAGCATATTGGCTAGAGTAATTTGTCTAGTTCCTCATTCCTCTTTAAGGATCCTAGGGTTGTGATTTCAAATCGAGAAAAGACTTTTTTCAGGTTCTTTGCAAAGGACATCTGAATTCTTCCCAACAGTGTTGCATATTGTAACCTAAATGTAGTCATTAAAAAAGTTGACATTATAAACTTTATTAACATAAGTATAATACCTAGATCCAGAGAGGTAGCTCTACTGTACTCTGAATTGCCCACGGCAATCAATGACTGTCACATTTTCAGACAGGCATTGACAAGATGGTAGATATAAAGAGAAGGGAACTATCCAACATATTTTAAAAAGCATGTACTATATGCCAGGCACTGCTAACAAAACTAAGCCACTGCCCTCAGAGGGCTTACATTTTAATGGGGTTGGGTTGGTAGGAGGAGCACACCAACAAATATTGTATACAGCATACATGGAGAAATGGACATACAAATACTTTATAAAATATACAATCGAGAAAAATAAAACAGGGGAAGTTGGGTAAGTAGAGTGGCGAGTTGCTGTTTTAGAGGGAGTTCAGGGGAACATTTCCTTGAGGTGGTATTTGAGCGAGGACTGAAGGATATTAGCAAGACATTTGTCTAGGGCAAGTTTCCAGGTGGAAGAACCAGTAAGTGCAACAGCCCTGGGATTGGAGAAAGCTTAGTGTTTGAGTAACAGTATTTGGGTTGCAGAGTGTGGGGAAGTGATGACTACATATCAGATAGGCCAAGGTAAAGACTTCAGCTTTTACACCAATATAGAAAGCCACTGGGGACTCTAGGCGAGGAGAGAGTACATACAGAGGAACCAACGAGTTAGTTGTTGCAATTTGAGTGAAAAAAAACTATGATGGTGGCTCTGTCCACAGTGGTAGCAGATAAGAAATGGCTGGACTCTGAACATGTTTTGCAGGTAAATCAGTCAGGCTTTTAAATTTTTATGGATACATAAATGTACATATATATGGGATACATGTGAAATTTTGATACAAGCATACAATATGTAATGATCAAATAAAGGTAACTGAAATATCCATCACCTCAAGCATTTCTCATCCTTTGTGTTATGAACATTCCAACTCCACTTTTCTAGTTATTTTTTGAAGTATACATTATTAACTATAGTCACCCAATTGTGCTACCCAACACTAGATCTTTTTCCTTCTAACTGTATTTTTTTTACTCATTAACCAACCCTTTATTATTTCCCTTTTCCTACTACCCTTCCCAGCCTCTGGTAACCATCATCTACACTCTATTTCCATAAAAGCAACTTCATTTTAAGTTCTGTGATAGATGTGCTGAACGTGCAGGTTTGTTAAATAGGTATACATGTGCCATAGTGGTTTGCTACACCTATCAACCCATCATCTAGGTTTTAACCTCCACACACATTAGGTATTTGTCGTAATGCTCTCCCTCCCCTTGCCCCCAACCCACCCACAGGCCCTGGTGTGTGATGTTCCCCTCCCTGTGTCCATGTGTTCTTATTGTTCACCTCCCACTTATGAGTGAGAAGATGACGTGTTTGGCTTTCCATTACAGTGTTAGTTTGCTGAGGATGATGGTTTCCAGCTTCATCCATGTCCCTGCAAAGGACATAAACTTATTCTTTTTTTATGGCTGCATAGTATTCCATGGTGTATATGTGCCACATTTTCTTTATTCAGTCTATCATTGATGGGAATTTGGGTTGGTTCCAAGTCTTTGGTATTGTGAACAGTGCTGCAATAAACATAAGTGTGCATGTATCTTTACAGCAGAATGATTTATAATCCTTTGGGTATGTACTCAGTAATTGGATTGCTGGGTCAAATGGTATTTCTGGTTCTAGATCCTTGAGGAATCACCGCACTGTCTTCCACAATGGTTGAACTAATTTACACTCCTACCAACAGTGTAAAAGTGTTCCTATTTCTCCGCATCCTCACCAGCATCTGTTGTTTCCAGGTTTTTTTAATGATTGCCATTCTAACTGGTGTGAGATGCTAGCTCATTGTGGTTTTGATTTGCATTTCTCCAACTGACCAGTGATGATCAGCTCTTTTTCATGTTTCCTGGCTGCATACATATCTTCTTTTGAGAAGTGTCTGTTCATATCCTTTGCCCACTTTTTGATGGGGTTGATTTTTCTTGTAAATTTGTTTAAGTTCCTTGTAGATTCTGGATATTGGACCTTTGTCAAATGGATAGATTGGAAAAATTTTCTCCCATTCTGTAGGCTGCCTGTTCACTCTGATGATAGTTTCTTTTGCTGAGCAGAAGCTCTTTAATTTAATTAGATCCCATTTGTCAATTCTGGATTTTGTTGCAATTGCTTTTGGTGTTTTAGTCATGAAGTCTTTGCCCATGCTTATGTCCTGAATGGTATTGCCTAGGTTTTTTTTAAGGGTTTTTATAGTTTTAGGTTTTACATTTTAGTCTTTAATCCACCTTAATTTTTGTATAAGGTGTAAGGAAGGGGTCCAGTTTCTGTTTTCTAAATATGGCGAGCCAGTTTTCCCAGTACCATTACCGTTTATTAAATAGGGAGTCCTTTCCCCATTGCTTCCTTTTGTCAGGTTTGTTGAAGATCAGATGGTTGTAGATGTGTGGTGTTATTTCTGAGGCCTCTGTTCTGTTTCACTGGTGTATATATCTGTTTTGGTACCAGTACCATGCTGTTTTGGGTACTGTAGCTTTGTAGTATAGTTTGACATCAGGTAGTGTGATGCCTCCAGCTTTGTTCTTTTTGCTTAGGATTGTCTTGGCTATACGGGCTCTTTTTTGGGTCCATATGAAATTAAAGTCGTTTTTTTCTAGTTATGTGAAGAAAGTCAATGGTAGCTTGATGGGAATAGCATTGAATCTATAAATTACTTGGGGCAATATGGCCATTTTCATGATATGGATTCTTCCTATCCATGAGAATGGAATTTTTTCCAATTTGTTTGTGTTCTCCCTTATCTCCTTGAGCAGTGGGCCTTGAAGGCCCTTCATGTCCCTTGTAAGGTGTATTCCTAGGTATTTTCTTTTTTTTTTGAGACGGAGTCTTGCTCTGTCGCCCAGGCTGGAGTGCAGTGGTGCGATCTCAGCTCACACTGCAAGCTCTGCCTCCTGGGTTCACACCATTCTCCTGCCTCAGCCTCCCGAGTAGCTGGGACTACAGGCGCCCACCACCACACCCAGCTAATTTTTTTAATTTTTTTATTTTTAGTAGAGATGGGGTTTCACCATGTTAGCCAGGATGGTTTCGATCTCCTGACCTCGTGATCTGCCCACCTCGGCCTCCCAAAGTGTTGGGATTACAGGCATGAGCCACCGTGCCCAGCCAGGTATTTTCTTTGTAGCAATTGTGAATGGGAGTTCACTCATGATTTGGCTATCTGCTTGTCTTTATTGGTGTATAGGAATGCTTGTGATTTTTGCACATTGATTTCCAGTCCTGAATATCCTTGTTAATTTTCTGTCTCATTGATCTAATATTGACAGTGGTGTGTTAAAATCTCCCATTGTTATTGTGTGGGAGTCTAAGTCACTTTGTATGTCTCTAAGAACTTGTTTTATGAATCTGGGTGCATCTGTATTGGGTGCATATATATTTAGGATAGTTAGCTCTTCTTGTTGCATTGATCCCTTTACCACGATATAATGCCCTTGTCTTTTTTGAACTTTGTTGGTTTAAAGTCTGTTTTATCAGAGACTAGGATTGCAATCCCTGCTTTTTTTGTTGTTGTTGTTGTTGTTGTTTTCCATTTGCCTGGTAAATATTCCTCCATCTCATTATTTTGAGCCTGTGTGTGTCTTTGCACAGGAGATGGGTCTCCTGAATACAGCACACTGATGGGTCTTGACTCTTTATCCAATTTGCCAGTGTGTGTCTTTTAATTGGGGCATTTAGCCCATTTACATTTAAGGTTAATATTGTTACGTGTAAATTTGATCCTGTCATCATGATGCTAGCTGGTTATTTTGCACATTAGTTGATGCAATTTCTTCATAGTGTCATTGGTCTTTATATTTTGATATGTTTTTGCAGTGGCTGGTACTTGTTTTTCCTTTCCATATTTTGTGCTTCCTTCAGGAGCTCTTGTAAGGCAGGCCTGGTGGTGACAAAAATCCCTCAGCATTTGCTTGTCTGTAAAGGATTTTATTTATCCTTCACTTACGAAAGTTAGTTTGGCTGTATATGAAACTTTGGGTTGAAAATTCTTCAACAGTGTTGAATATTGGCTTCCACTCTCTTTGGACTTATAGGGTTTCTTCAGAGATCCACTGTTAGTCTGATGGCTTCCCTTTGTAGGTTACCTGACCTTTCTCTCTGTTGCCCTTAACATTTTTCCTTCATTTCAACTTTGGAGACTGTGACAATTATGTGTCTTGGGGTTGCTCTTCTGAAAGAGTATCTTTGTGGTGGTCTCTGTACTTCCTGAATTTGAATGTTGGCCTGTCTTGCTACGTTGGGGAAGTTCTCCTGGATAATATCCTGAAGAGTGTTTTCCAACTTGGTTACATTCTCCCCATCACTTTCAGGGACCCCAGTCAATCGCAGGTTTGGTCTTTTCACATAGTCCCATATTTCTTGGAGGCTTTGTCATTCTGTTTCAATCTTTTTTCTCAATCTTTCCTTCACACCTCATTTCAGTAAGTTGATCTTCAATCTCTGATATCCTTTCTTCCACTGATCAATTCAGCTATCGATGTGTGAAAAGAACTCCTGCAGCTAGCTCGGTGTCTGCCTGAACAGCTGCCCAGTTTTGTGTTTGAAACCCAGAGCCCTGGTAGTGTAGGCACATGAGGGAATCTCTTGGTCTGTGGATTTCTAAAACCAGGGGAAAAGTGTGGTATCTGGGCCAGATAACACAGTCCCTCACAGCCTCCTTTGGCTGGGAAAAGTAGGCTCCCCTGCTCCTTCCACTTCCTGCATGAGGCGACACCACACCCTGCTTCTGCTCACCCTCTTTGGCCTTACCCACTGCCTACCCAGTCCCAATGAGATGAACAGGATACCTCAGTTGGAAATGCAGAAATTACCCACTTCTGCATTCATCTCACTGGGAGCTGCAGACTGGAGCTGTTCCTATTTGGCCATCTTGCCAGCCAATCCTAAAAGCATTTTTTTTTTTAGGCTCCCACATATGAGAGTATGTGCTATTTGTTTTTCTGTGCCTGGCTTCTTTCACTTAACATCACAATATCCTCCAGTTCCATGTTGCAAATAACAGGATTTCATTCTCTTTTAGGGCTCAAGATGCCATCATGTACACTTTCTTTATCCATTGATCCATGCATGGACTCTCAGGTTGATTATGTATCTTGGCTATTGTGCATACTGCTGCAATGCAGGTATCTCGATATACAGATCTTCTTACCTTTGGGTTTACAACCAGCAGTGAGAATGCTGGATTACACAGTAGTTCTTTTCTTCATTTTTTGAGGAAACTTCATACTCTTCTCCTTAGTGGCTTTAGTAATTTACACTCCCACCAACAGTGTACAAGTATTCTTTCTCCACATCCTCACCAGCATCGATTATTGCCTGTTTTTTGGATAAGTCATTTAAACTGGGGTGTGATAGCTCATTTAGTTTTGATTTGCATTTCCCTGGTGATTAGTGATGTTGAGCATTTTTTCATATACCTGTTGCCCATTTTGATATCTTCTAAGAAGCACCTATTCAGATCTTTTGCCTATTTTTAATTTTTTTTTGCTATTAAGCTCTTTATATATTCGTTTTTAATTCCTTGTCAGATGAGTAGTTTGCAAATATTTTTGCCCATTCTGTAGCATATTTCTTCACTTTTCCTCTGCTGTGCAGAAGCTTTTTAGCTTGATGTGATCTCATTTGCTCATTTTCACATTGGTTGTGTTTTTGAGGTCTTACAAGAAATCATTGCCCAGCTTAAACTTTTGGTTTCCCCAATTTTCTCTTCATAATTTCAAGTCTTACATTTAAGTCTTTAATCTATTCTGATTTTTGTATATGGTGAGAGAGGGGTCTAATTTCATTCTTCTGCGTTTGGATACTCAGTTCTGCCTGCACCATTTATTATAGAAGAGATTGTCCTTTCCCTAATGTATGTTCTTAGTGTCTTTGTCAAGAGTTGACTGTAAGTAAATACATGGATTTACTTCTGGGTTCTCTATTCTGGTCCCTTGGTCTGTGTCTTGTTTTTATGCTTCTATCATGCTGTTTTTGTTACTATAGCTTTGTAGTACATAATTTGAGGCCCAGTAATGTGATGCCTCTGGCTTTGCTATTTTTGCTCAGGATGGCTTTGGCTGTTCTGGGTCTTTTGTGGTTCCATACAAATTTTAGATTTTTTTTCCTCTATGTCAGTGAAGAATGTCACTGGTATTCTGGTAGCAATTGCATTGAATCTTTAGATTACTTTGGGTAGTAAAGCTGATGGATTGAAACTGGGTTGGAAGAGAGTCAAGATTCTAAGCAACTATAGGGATGGATTTATCATTCTTAAGACAACACTTGGGAAAAGTGGGGCAGGAAAGGGGGAAAGGTATGTTTTGTAGATGTAGATAAAAGAACTGGGAACATATACTTGGAGGAAGCAAGGAGGCAGATTTTGCCATGTTGTAAGAAAGACAGTTATGAAACAAATAGAGCCATCTCAAAATGGACAGGACATCCTTTTTGTCTATCACTAGAAGTAATCAACCTAGATTCATCTGTATCAGCTATGACAGAAGGAACTATGGGAATTGATTTATAAGGATTCCTCTAAAGATTTTACTCACGTTTTATCTTTCATTAATATTAAATACGAAAACATGGGTATAGTAGCTAGTATCAGGTATCAAATTACTTTCCATTATTTCTAAAAATTCAATTTTAAAAACTTCCGAGACTTAAATTGAAATCTGAAAATCTGTCCTACCCCCTTGAGTCAACATGAAAGTGACTCCAAGAACAGGGACTTTATTAGTCTCTTATGAGCTTTATTAGTGTTATTCCAATATTTAGGACATAGTAGGCACTCAATATGTGAATGACAGGTTATATGAACAAATTGAAGTTTATACTTACGTTTCAAGGTTTTTGATATTGCCAAATGGCCCCCTAAAAGTGATATACCAACTCATATTCTATTCACCAAAATATGACAGGATTTCCCCACAACTCTGCTAATAGCAAGATGTACATTATTTTTATTGTCAGTCAGCATTGTTTTTATTTGTATTTTTTGTAACCAATGGGGTTCAACGTGTTTCATGTTTTGTTGGCCATTTGTATCTTTTTGTGAATCGAAATTTGGTATGTTTTGCCTATTTTTCAGTTGGTCTTTTCTTACCAATTGAAATGAATTCTTCATATATTTAAGACATTAAAAACACTGTCATATGTTGCAAATATTTTCCATTACCTTCTGCTGTACAAAAACTTAAACTATACAAAATTTCCTGTTTTTAGCTGTCATACTTTGCTAATCACAATTTCATTCACTCGATGTGTTACATTACTAATTATTTACATATAAGGAAATGTACTAAGTATTATGTGTGCGTGGGTACCAGATAAAAACCAGAATAACTGGACACATGGCTCTGAGGCAGTATGCAATAAGTGCTGTAATAGTGGTAGTTTGCTCTAAGTGTTTCTATGAGAGAAAGGGTATCTTCTCCTTGAATGATTCAGATAGCCTTTAAAAAGTTAAAATCTGAATCAGGCCTTGAAGAAGTTAGGATTTGAAAGGGTGAAGGTGTAAGTAAACTGCACGAGCAGAAGTAGATAACAGAAAACACAAGGCATCTTCAAAGAATGGTGAATAATCCAGTTTGGGTTAAATAATGTAGGCAGAGTATTTATATAAATACGATTTGAACTGTATTCAAATAGTAGTATTTGCTGAACTGTTTTCTGAATAGTTTTCATTACGTGGCCTGTAGCTGGCTTCCTTAGTGCCAAAAGTTTACTCAGCATATAATCCTTGGAAAATGAAGCAGAAACTGCATGAAAAGAGATTTTTATTTTCACACTCCTTCAACACCTAAGGCTTTCTCACTTTGTGTTACAACTAAATTGGTTGACTAATGTCATGTAATCTGAGAAATACACTGTACTTCGTTCTAGTAGATATTTAAGGTCCCTTTAGGACTGAAACTTACAGAAATCAGATTCCAGGAATTATCCAATCTCATTTTGATTTCGGATAAAACATTAATTTGCCTTATTCCTTAAATATGGTGAATTCATTATGAAGTCTTTGACATACTTTTAAAGATGGAAGTACAATATTGCAATATTATACATATACTTTGTGTGCCATGGGTCATCTATGCACAGCAAGATGAAGCATGATATTAATGACATCTATTTAGTCACAAAGAAAATTTAAAATATCACCTGAATGTTCAGTTTTTCCCCCAAGTTTAATCAGACTTGAGAGTTTAAATTAAAAATAAATTGTGTTGTAGGTTCTAGTCACCCAATAACTTATCGGATCCAGGCTTAATTATTGTTTAATGCTGCAAATTTAGCGCAGAATAATTCTTTGAGTAAAGATCAAGAAATAATTAAATATGATTTGAAAAAGTACAAAGTCCAGGCCCGGCATGGTGGCTCACACCTATAATCCCAGCACTTTGGGAGGCCAAGGCGGTTGGATCACCTGAGGTCAGTCAGGAGTTTGAGACCAGCCTGGCCAAAATGGTAAAACCCTGTCTCCACTAAAAATAACAAAAAATTAGGCGGGTGTGGTGGCAGGTGCCTGTAATCCCAGCTACTCAGGAGGCTGAGGCAGGAGAATCACTTGAACCCGGGAGGTAGAGGCTGCAATGAGCCGAGATTGTGCCATTACAGTCCAGCCTGGGCAACAAGACCGAAACTCCGTCTCTTTAAAAAAAAAAAAAAAAAAAAAAAAAAAAGTGCAAAGTCCTATGTATTCTTCAGAGTTGTTAGGAAAGAAAACAAATAAGGTTAGCTACATATTTAGCTAACCTTAGATTTAATAAACTATTAAGTTATTTAGGTCAAAAAGAATAATTAAATGGATGCTACAAATTCAACCAGTATTTTCGATTTTTTGAGGTCTATCATCTGAACCCTCAGTGGCAAACAATACGAAAATTCAACATATTTTTATTTGTTAAATATATGAATATAATTAAATATATTCCTTCAGTAAACTGAACTGGACAAAACTAGAGAACAGACCTTTTCCATACTCAACTTATTTAACTTTAAAGTGATCTTACTTTGAATTCTACTACATACCATCTTAGATCCTGTTTTGAAATTCCATTCACATTACATTCGATTTACTAGAATGCCTTTTTTTTTCTTTTTTGAGATGGGGTCTCACTCTGCTGCTCAGCAGGAATGCAGTGGTACAATCACGACTCACTATACCCTTGAACTTCTGGGCTCAGGGGATCCTCTTGCCTCTGCAGCCTAATAATGGCTGGTCTCAAACTTGTGGCTTCACGCAATCCCCACACCTCGGCCTTCCAAAGTGCTGGGATTACAGGTGTAAGCCACCATGCCTGATCTGGAATGCTTTCTAAAAATATGGCATTATAAACATAATACTAAAGAGAAAAAAAGGTTAAATCTCACTTCAAGAAATTATCAGTCTAATAGCATCAGTAAAAATGGCACTTTTAGTCATGGCATAAAATACACAATAAGGCTATTTTTCAATTATTGAGTGTTTTCAAGTTGGAAAATGCATTATGAAACACTCAAAAAGATGTTACTGGGTTTACTCATCAAGTGCTTTTGACACCATATAAATGACAGAGTAACACCACAGTTATGTGATTGGGACTCAAGAATCCTTAAATGATAGGACTGAAAACAGGTATATGACTTATTTGTCCAGAATTTATATTTTTCTGTATCCCAATAAAATAATTAAGCCATGTGTATTGTGTAAAATTACAGTCTTTCAGTCTGTCCAATGTGCTTGCTCTCCTGGCTAGATATTAGCTAAAAATTAGCAAAAACAGCCATTTCCCCTATTATTCCCCAGCAAAGATGTGAAACCAAAGTGCCTAACCTTTTCTGCCTGGTGGACTGCCCTCTACTGGACTATTTGAGGTATTCAGCCAGCAGGTCAATGTGACTAAAAAGGTAAACATAGACATAAATGTAAACATTAAAAAAAAAGGAACCCTTTAGTATATTAACTTTTACCATGAAAACAATTTCAGTCATTTTGAGAACTGGCAATGAAGATGTTTATACAGTCTTAGTCTCCTTTTCAACCTTGGAGGCAGATCTGCAGCAATAATAGTAACAAGTAGGAGCAATGGGTGTACTATCATGACCATCTTTTATGATGACTGGTGTATTAATACAAATCACATTTTTCTGAGTCCATTCATGCTATGGATGTTTTCTTATGCATAAACATAGAGTAGACACATACTAAATAGATCACATCTGTTAAGTCTCTTGCCACAAGCATCAAAACTTTTCAGAGCTGTCTCTTCCGTGAAAATCCATTTTATGTAGTAGCAAGTTGATTTTCTTTGTGGTTCATCCCCACGCCTGAGACTTGCAGTAATGTAAAACCAGTTTACCATCACTGCCAAAACACTACAAAAAAAAAGGCAATAAATCAAACTCAATCTTTATTATTCTTAGATGAAACTAAGAAAATAAATGCCACATGTATCATAAATATCCACACACGTATATTAAGTTACCTATGTTACAGGCTATCTCAAGGATGCCTCTTTCTATCAGACACATATTAATAATCCTAAGTGTTTAATAAAATCTGTCCTTTAAGCATCTTAGGCATGAATGAGCTTATGTATTTTAATCTTGTCCTTTCTCTACATGTCCAACCACAATGTATGTAATTTTAGCTGTTTTCTAGTAGTGGTGCTAGTATGTGTACTCTAATAACTATTACAATGACACTGTAAGATGTTTAACAGTCATTCTTACGCTGTTTTCTCAATTTCTTGTAGGCAGATTTGGTTAACAGATTATAAGAACAATGTAGAAGAAATCAAATGTAGATAAAGAAAAAGCCTTACTTTATGAGAATCATGAAGATGACTTTGAAATGTAATTTATTCCTTGGTTCTTCAATCATTGTATAATTTATTAATATCTTACTATGATCAAGATGTTAGATAACAGAACAAGAAAGTCATCTTTTCTACCCCAGAAAATTAAGAATGGCATGCCATCTCTTGAAATAAAAATGTGAATTAACAATACTACACAATATACATATTATACAGATGTGCATACTCGATTAAGAAAAAAAAGCAGTAATTTCTTTTTTTTTTTTTTTTTTTACCTCATAGAGAGTTCCAACTTCTTGGTCTGGGGAAGGAGCAAAGGACTGATTCACATAAATAAACTACAAGAAAGGAAGGAAAAACAGAGATGTTTAATGGTATCCTGATTAATCTGCATTTTTCTGCATTCCATTCAGCTAGCTATTTTGTATTGTTTTCACAATTGAAGAAAGCTTCTCTGAACTCCTAACTTTTTTAAATAGTCAATTTAAAGAGATCTTTATGAAGATCTCATTTTTCCTCCACAGGAATAAAAATAACACAATTCCAGTTCCTAGAACAGTGGTTCCTAACTTTTTATAACTAAGAAACTTTTAAATATTTTTTACAAATAGCTTTTGAAGAGCTGGCTATTCAAGAAATTACATTATCGTAAAAATGTCCCCACTTACCCACAAAGAATTTCTCCTAAGATAATTACACAGGCACACAGCCAAAAATCAATATGTCTAATATTCAAGGTAGTTTGTACACTTTCCTTGGGTAAATGTATGACATATATACTTAGGTTTTTTAATAAAGTCACTTACAGGCAAATGAAGCAGGAAAAAAAGTAACAATCAAAACCTTATAACCTTGCTCTTTAAAGGATTCACTGCTCAATGTTTCAGTTTAGTCTGTTTTTACTAAAATATTTCTAGTACTTAAAGTCACAGTGTTGAAGTGCCCTCTAATAATTTTCTTTTTGGAAAACAAAACTTTATTTGCAGGTAACATATTTAGTTTTCCTTTAATATCCAAATTTGGGACTAAAATGTCCTGGGTTAAACTTAGTATTTAAAAAAAAAAAGTATCAGAATAGTTGGTTGACAGATACTATTTTGATCACCAACCATGAACCATCAATATTGCTTGCATCTCTCTTAGCCAATATAGTGTGGTGATTAAGTGTATAGGCTCTGAGACACACCTGGGTTTGAATCCTGGCTTTACAAATAATCTCTCATCCTCTTTATTTGTAAGATATGGAAAATAATAGGACCTATACCTCTTGGGTCTGTTAGGAAAGACAAAATGAGATAATACACTAACTTTCAGTGCCTGGTATATGTACTCAATAGACGTTATTGTTAAATTATCTTTAAATAGTTCATGCTGAAATATCAATTCGTGGTTATGGCTGAGTAGAGTTCTGGCACAAAAATTTCAGAACTGTAACAGAAAACAATGTGCATTATAATGTGAATTTTTTGTAATACAGATATAATTTGTGTTCAGTGCCTGACAATTTATGAGCAAATCCAGATTTTACTCTTGTACATTATAAATGAGGGGAAGGGCTCTCAATAACAGCTTAGTTTATTTTATCAGTGTCTATGATGTGCTGAGAATTGTACATGGAACTATGAAGATTAATGTGATCTCTTCCCTCAATGAGCTTATAATCTGTAGGAGAGGCAGACACACACATGAATAAATACGGGTGAGAAAAGTACATCTAATGAAGTATGTAGCGTACAGAAATGTACACTACTCTAGCCTAGCAAAAGGGTCAGTGATGGCTTTGTGGGAAATAAGAAATAAGCAGGATTTAACCAGGTGAAGAAAGCAGTAATCAGGACTTCACGGGCAAAGGAGACAAAGAGTAAGATGGTGTTGTGTTCACAGAAAACAGCAGACTCGATGGAGCAGAGAACCAACCAAAGGCATTCAATGTGATTTTGTAACAGGTGTTAACTGGAAATTTTAAAAAAGCAATTCAGTTAGTTTAAAAGACAGAAAGACATAAATCTGTTTGTATACTATAAAGCTCTATTTAAGTAATAGGTTAACATCATCAATTCCATTGCAGAATTGCTAAGTGGCGTATAATTTGTTACTTTAAAGTAGATGTAGTTACTCCAGGTTTGTGAAAGTAAAATTCCATGGAAGTATTATTTCCAAACTGCAAGAACTTGGGCAGACAAAATTAGTTAGTTTTATTAATTACTTTGCCTTTAAATCAGCTTTTTTTTCTTTCTGCTTTTAAATCAGCAGTCTTTAAATTGATGTCTCTAGTTATTCTGGTTATAAAGCTCTCTGTCTAGTGGATTCCTCAGGGTTCACTGGAATTGCATTTTCTGCTAATAGTCTGTGCCCCGATTAAGTCAGTTATGCAGGATATGAAAGCCTTATTTCACACTTTTTCCTTACGCATCTTTGCTGTCAAAGTTTGACGACAGCCTAATTTTCTAAGTCATGCCCTCTTTGCCGTCCCCTACATTTCCAAATGATTTCAAGTCCAGTAATTTTAACAGAATGCATCCTGATGTTCATTATTCTGGGTTGATACTCTCAGGTACTTCGGATGTTTTTTCAATATGTAGTTTCAAATCTCTTACCTTAAATGACATTTTAACAGTATTTTTTCTGTTCCCTTGCTCTGGTTTTCTTCACAGACTCTTGTCCAAAGGTTGACTCACTTTTTAAATTTTTTTCATCTTCTATTTTTCTTAACACATTATCCATTGTTTATGTTCCTCCTACTTTAGTCTCCATTTCTGAAATAATTTTCTTTTATTTCTAATTCTTTTCCTGAGCTTCATTTCTTAGTTTTACTAATGCTGATCGTTTTTCTTTCATGTCTTATACCATCTTCTTGTTTTTAGCTCATTTTGAAATACAAGGTTACAGTTTTCGACTTGTCTTACAGGTGTATATTTCTGGCTTGATTTCATCGTCTCAAGGGATGCTGTTCTTTTCCGCATCTCTTTTTTCTTGTAACACTGTACGGGATTTGACCTTGTTATTCCTGTTATTGTTTTTATGTGAAATTAGTTTTCCTCAACTTTTAGAATGAGGTGAATTAGGGTAGTTTTTCTAACTTCACAGAGCTCCCCCTGTTGTTTTTTGTATACTATTCAAAACGATGGAGGCCTGCTTTGAGCTTTCCAGGCTCTGTTCCCCTCCATTTTGATCTGGTCTCTTTCCTTCCTTTCTCATGTCCCTACCCTTTTCAATTTTCATTTCACTTCCTGAAATTTCTCCTCAGTATGGGGTCCCGGAGCCCTCCTGGGTCCATTTTGAGATTGTTTGAGCCCTTCAAGTCCTTAGTGCAAATGTATTGTCATCACGTGCTACAGAAGAGGGCAAAACTCCTTAGTCAGCTTCTATTCTTAAATTGGCTCACTTTACTTCCCGGTCAGGATCTATTAGCGCTTTTGAGGTTCTACTTTTCTCAGTGCCGTCAGATGCCAACCCTGTTTCTTACTGCTTCTTTCAGCACAGATGCTGATACCATGAAGGTCCTGTGGTTGCTGGTGGTTTGTCCCCACCAACATGTGTTTTGGGGCTCATGGGGATACCTTATCACCTAGTTTTGTTACAAATACTAATCAGGGGTTTTTGGTTTTGCTATCTAGTTGACTAAGTTTTGTGAGAATTCAGAGAGATTCACGTATACCTTCTGATTCCACCATCTTCCCAGAATTCCTAGCATTACTTTTTTTTCCTTTAACATCCATTTTGCTAGATAAAATTCAGGAGGTATCAGTTTTAGTTTAATCTAGGAAAATGACAAAATAATTCTCATGTTTCCTATTGCTTAAATGGGAAAGGATAATCATATTCACTACAGAGGCTTTAATTTAACCCTTATGAAATTGTTTTCATAGGGTAAAATGGCTGAATGATGGCAATTTTATATGGTTCAACCTACTATGTATTGGTATCAATCAAGTCCTTTCAGGTTACTGAATGAATACAGGCAATACAAAATTTCAAGACTCTTAACACAGAACACAGTATCATTTCATTTTTCTTAAATCTCCATGTATTTCTAAACTAATGCATTAAATTACTCAGTACTCTTATTTTACCAACTCTTTATGTTGCATCTTTAGCAAAGATACAGCCTCTGCTCATTTCTCTCAAGTGTATGTCCTCATTCCCCTGACTTTTCCATTTAGCTTCACTTTTGTGAGAGCATTTGCAGCCAAACTCTTAGATCGGAGTCAGTTTTTTGCTCCTCCCTGACAAAAAGAAATTCCAACATGTCCTGCTTTAATGATAGTTCACTTGTTTTACCCATGCACACGCCTGTGTTCAGAAGCAAATATTTCCCCCTAGTGCTCCCAAAAATTCCTGATGTTATTTAAAAAATACTTAGCAATTCTTCAACTACCTATCCACTCATGTTATCTGAGTTAATACTATCCAAGATTGTGATCTATCTGCAGATAAAGGTGTCTCATACATATAATTATGTATATATAAAAAACACTTAATGTGCCAAATACATGTAGACATTTAAATTTCTGTAGTCAAATGCCAAATTAAAATGCAGTGGCATTTAAAGAATTAACGTTTACTACAACTGCCACTGTGAAGTGCTTAACGTGTACTGTAACATGAAATATTTCCTAGTTCTTTCACAATATATGGCAAAGATACATTGCTTACCTCAAGAAAAATAGGAAAAAAGTAACTGCTATCAAAACAAACTGAAAAAATCCAAAACTTCTGTAGTAATGTACAGATATTGCAATGCTCTATGATAGATTTTTATGCATGGGTATTCAGTGACTTTCTGAGGAAAACAATACAGGAGGCAAAAAATAAATACATAAACTGGTTCACACTGTAAAACAAATCTAAAACATTTCATTTCAGAATTCCCCAGAGAATCCTTTGATAAAGTACATAAACTCCACTAACAAGAGATAAGGCAGGGCACAGTGGCACACTCATGTAATTCTAGCATTTCTGAGGCGGCCCCGTCTCTACTAAAAACACAAAAATTAGCCAGGCTTGGTGGTGCACTCCTGTAATAATCCTGGCTACTAGGGTGGCTGAGGCAGGAGAATCGCTTGAACCAGGAGAAGGTTGCAGTGTGTCACTGCACTCCAGCCTGGGCAACAGAGCGAGACTGTCTCAAAAAAAAATTGAATAAATAAAAATAAAGGGATAAAAGGGCATAACAAAAGCAACATATGTGGCTCCATATGCATTTCTATAAACAACAGTTAATTCACTGTTGCCTAGGAACTACTGCAAATTTTTGTAGGAAAACATCACCATTGGTTTCATACCAACTGTTCTGAGGCCACAAGTTTAAGAAACTTTTTGATGAAGTCAATGAGTCCTTGGATGGTTCGTGTTCGCTCTACTGCCCACTTCTTTGTTTTCATAATAGGAGTGTCTCCCACAGCCTTTAGCAAAATGTCAACTGTAAAAGAAGAATAAAATTTACTGACAATTACACTGAAACATCTAAAGAGAATGGAATATAAAAGACTTAGAAATCAGAAATATTTAATCTACATCCATCTTACGTATTTATGATACCGAAGATACGTGAGAGATGTAACAATGTTAGATTCTTTTCCATCATTTTTTTCTTGATCCTACAAAGTTCTCCCAACAGGACTAATTTTTAAAATGCATTTTATCTTAACAGGCAATTCCAAAGAGAGGAAATACAAATGATCAATACACAAACAATATTTAAGTTCACAAAAAGCAAAGT
Source organism: Pan paniscus (assembly GCF_029289425.2). NCBI lineage: Eukaryota > Metazoa > Chordata > Mammalia > Primates > Hominidae > Pan > Pan paniscus. The sequence continues at coordinate 111,082,896 of NC_073253.2, forward strand.
AAAATAATGTCATGTCCCTTTTCACCCACGAAACTAGTTAAAATTAGAATAATTACCAGTGTAGATGATACTACTTTTGAGAATGTAAAATGGTATACCCTTTGTGGAATGCAATATGGTAATACAGATCCTAATAAAAGTATACTTTGATTCAATAATACTTCTAGGAACCCAGTGTAAGAAAATATGAGATGTGTAAAAATTCACTTAAAAAGATTTCACCTCCATTTAAGCATTTATTTTTATATGAAACACTGGTAAACCTAAATATCCAAAAAGGATATTTGGAGGTGACTGATTAAATAGAATGTAGTAAACCGCATACACTTTAAACTGCCTGGGGTTCGAATCCTGGCTCTGCCACTTGCTGGGTATATATGTGGATATTTAATCTCTCCAACAGCATGTATAATATCTTAAATTCATTAAAAACCATCACAAACACATTCACATAAATATGGAAGAATATGCACCAAAATGGTATTTCTCAGTAGTGACATTGTAGGCAATGATTACTTGGTTTTACTTATGCTGTTTGTAACTACCAAATTTTCTGTAATAAACTTTTTAATAAAGGAAAGCAATAAGTTATTAACAATAATAGAACAACCAAAGCCAAAAAGAAGTTGCAGAAAGAGAAATCTTAAGGTTTCAACGATCCAAAACACAGATATGCAAACCCAAACCCTATGAATCTGTCTCTCAGACATAAAGTTATTTGCTAAAACAAAACAAAACAAACATACATCTGGCTGGGCGCGGTGGCTCACGCCAGTAATCTCCACACTTTGGGAGGCCGAGGCAGGAGGATCACTTGAGGTCAGGAGTTCAAGAGGGCCCAGTCCCCTTCCAACTTCTTGTTCAAGACCAGCCTGGCCAACATGGTGAAACCCCGTCTCTACTAAAAATACAAAAACTTAGCCAGGCGTGGTGGTGCATGCCCGTAATCTCAGCTACTTGGGAGGCTGAGACAGGGGAATAGCTTGAACCCGGGACGCGGAGGTTGCAGTGAACCGAGATTAAGCCACTGCACTCCAGCCTGGGTGACAGACTGAGACATCCTCTCAAAAAAAAAAAAAAAAAAAAAAAATCTACAGTCAAAAAGCAAGACACATTGAAAGCAAAATAGTGTATTGCTGCCCCCTAAAGTTAACTCTATTCTATTACACCCTTCTTGCTCCATTCTTTTGATATTAAATATTGGGGCCAAAAGATCAGAGGTCATTTTATTCAAGTTTACTCCTGGAATGAACGCATGTAGAACACATGATGCATGCACACTTTATCTTCCTACTAAAGAACTACTTAATTATCCTAGGTCCAGTTATCTTGGGAATAGGAATGAATTTGGAGATAACGTGGGATTTTAGTTAGCCTATCTTTCATACCTCCCTTCACTGCTCCCTCAAATCCCCTGGGGATATCAATAAATCGATTAATGCAATTAAACATTTCCAGAAAGTGAAGCAGGAAATATCATGAGTTATGCTACCAAGGATGAAGTGTAAGACAGTGAGAAACTAGAGAAGGAAAATAATTTAATTACAGCTGCCCTCTCTTTTTAATTTTAAAGGTGATTTGCTTGTAGTTCTGAACCCGGATGCACATTAGAATCAACTAGGGAAACACTTACTCCCCAGGAAACCTAACATACCTCCAGTGCCAAAACCTTGGTCTGTTTCAACAATCTTTCTTCTGTAGATTAAAACAAAGGCTGAGGATACAAAACAGTTAAGCTGCTTTCATCATATTATCCTCAACAAATGATGACAACCACAAGGTAGGAATAGTTAGAAACTAAGTTTTATATTGGAGAGGCAAACTCAAATGCTAACAAGAGCCAGAAAATAAAAATCTCATCCTTAAATGACAGTTCAATTTGCAAAAAAATACTGTCCAGACCAAGAAAATATGCCCTCGGGCAATATTTAGATTGTAAGCCATTTTTTTTAGCTTTTGTTTTACACAGCTATCATCAGAGTCCAGTAACAAGTTTTGACTAAGACTGTTAGACCTTAAAAAGAATCTCCGGAAGTCCGCTCTTGCCTATAGTAAATTGGAAGAAAAAATGCAACAAAACACTGTAAAACCTGCAGAATTCTTTTGAAGATTCTAGTGGCTATCCATGGAAATACTCATAGTGCATCACGTGGAAAAGGGAGTCTGATATAAAGGGGGAAGGGGGGCAGTCTTGGGAGAGAATTATCCTCCACAGTAGCAGAAGTTGAAGAAAAGGCAATGAGACCAATGTCTTTTTTTTTTTTTTGAGGCGGAGTTTCGCTCTTGTTGTCCAGGCTGGAGTGCAATGAATGGCGAGACCTCCGCCCACTGCCACCTCCGCCTCGCGGGTTCAAGCGATTCTCCTGCCTCAGCCTCCCGAGTAGCTGGGATTACAGGCGCGCGCCACCACACCCAGCTAACTTTTATATTTTTAGTAGAGATGGAGTCTTACCATGTTGGCCAGGCTGGTCTCGAACTCTTGACCGCAGGTGATCCACCCGCCTCAGCCTACCAAAGTGCTGGGATTACAGGCGTGAGCCACCGCGCCCGGCCAGAGACCACTATCATCTTAAGACAGAACGGGGAAAACGTCTAAGGACGAAATCAGCCTCTCTGAATCGAGGATGCTTACATGCTGCTTTTCCCATAGGCAACTCTAACTCTACACAGAGTGCTTTAGAACACGTAAGTTAGCAATCTCTTTTACAAAGGGAAACATTCTCAAGCAATAAAGGGTTGAGGATAGCTGGCTCAAGCAATGAAATAACTCACAAAGGTTCCAAAATGTGTTTCTTAAAAAGGTAACATCTATGCCTTTAGCTTTCCCTTAGCAGTCTTCATTTTGCGTTAAGAATTTGGTTTTTGGTTTAAGGAGTGAATTCACAACCAACTGGGAGGGGGAAAAAAGCAAAAGCGAGTTAAATTGGAAGGCGTGAATGCTAATCCAGGCTTTGCCAATGACCACCCCTACACCATAAAACATTACTCAAATAATTAGCTCCTGTGTTAAGTACCTGGAATTACCGAGACCACCCCCCCCACTCAGCTCCCTCCCTCCTTCAAAGAGCTCGCAGTATGGCCAACTCAAAAAATACAGTATAAAAATAAGTGTGGCAGCCAAGTATCAGGCCCTACACCGACAGACAGAGATGGTACTTTAACACTCAACTTAAAGGCCTTAAAAATCAAAAAGTACACTTCTTTTCTTCTGATGACTGGTCAAAATGCAGGTCTAGGACAGGCGCTCCTCTAAATTTTGCTTCTTTACTGGCCGCCACCCCTAGTCGGATGCAATCTGAACCTCCCGCCTCTCTGCCCGGAAATAAATTCAGTTACTTTTTTTCTTGGTGTCGCCAGCAGGTTCCTCTGTTCCCGGGGAAACTGCAGCGGAAGACGGGGGCTCCGGGGTGGTTGTTTCTGGGGAGACATCCGTAAGTCCTTCCCCTCCAGCAGCACTTGAGGGAGGAAGCTGCAACACAGACTGCGGCTCCTCCGCCATCTTGCTTGGAAAGACTCGAGAGCGGAAGTAGCGACTGAGCGCGTGCAGTGGGCGTGCTTTTCTCCAGGGAGCGTCGCAAAGGAGGCGCCGGAGTAGGGGGACGCAATTACACAGTGAAACTTGGTGTTCCCGGCTAGTCATTCAAATCGAAGCTGTCGCAGACCTCTGAACGTTAGTAACGCAACATGTGTTTCTCCGCGACTACAGACCTCGGGAGAGGAGCGGTGGGCAACGTGTCCGTGCTCGGTCGAATGCGCACACTCCCGTTAGGCCGCTGGCTCGGACCTAGAAATGTTTCCGCTTTCCTTAGTGCCTGCCTCGCCCAGGCCCCGCCCCTTGGGCCCCGCCCGACGGCTCGGGAGCGCGCGCGGTCGCGTGCGGGAGGGGGCGGGTGGGGAAGGATCGCAGGCGAGATTACGAGGCGAGGCCCGCGCGCCCGCCCCCGCCCTGGCCCCCAGTGCCCACCCGGTCGGCCCGGCACAGCCATGATCAAGGCGATCCTAATCTTCAACAACCACGGGAAGCCGCGGCTCTCCAAGTTCTACCAGCCCTACGTGAGTATCCAGCCGCCGCTGATCCGGGCGAGGGGGAGTCGTTGGCGACGGGCAGCGCCCAGCGCGGCTTTCTCAGAGCGACCCCCTCCGGCGCGCTGCGGCCCTTGTCGCGTCCCGGCCGCCTGGCGCTCGCCAGCTGTCAGCCTCCCGGTGGGTGTGGACAGGGTGCCAACCTCCTTGCCGCGCGGTCAGCCATCGACGTGGCTTTGCCCGGGCGGTTCCTCCGCCCGTCGGTGGGCTGCATGCTTTCCTGGCTGCGCGGGCGAGGCCCTGGAGACTTCCCGGGGCCCGGCCCTCGCCGATCGGGCAGCCGCAGCCCAGCCGCGCCGCGGAGCCCTGCGCCCCGTCCCCAAGAGCCCACCCCGCGCGGCTGCAGTTAGCCCGGGAGGAGGAAGACGGCGTGGAACTCGTTCTTCTCGCCCCCCTCCGCCGACTCCCATCCTTTCCAGGTGGACTTCTTTCTGTTCTTTGGACAGATGGGCTACCGTTTTTCACTGTGATCCTCTCATAGCGCAGGAATTTTGGCTTCCTGCGTTTGATAGATAACTGCACGTTCTGTACAGTCTCTCTTTTGTATGTTTCGATACGTGACAGACTCCCCAGTGTGACTTTCAGGTGTCTCCTTATTGAAAAGGAAGATATGTGAGGACCTAATATTTTTATCAGGCTTTTTACCAGCTGGCTGCAAATTATTTACCCTCGAAGTAACCGGCGACGTTTGTAGTTGACTGATTGGAGCTGTGGTTCTATACCTAAAAGTTATGATTTCAGCTTCTGGTTTGGCATTTTTCCACGTATGGGAATTTGCCATCATTTATAGTTTTTTTCTATTTATGAAGAATAGTAGCATTTGTAGAACTTCTCTTTTAGACGTGTAAATACTGTTTAGTATGGACAAGTGCAGGAGGCATTAAGGTAGTAGAGATAAGTGATTTGTTGATGATCGAGGAAGGGTTTTATAGAGTTATGTGCTTATCTGAGGGCAGAATTCGCTAGCTGAAACACATAAAATTGGACTCCCAGTGGTAGGATTAATGTGAGGTATAACTTGTGTGGTATTGTGGCACTTTGCTTATAGCAAGAAATGAGCTTTCAATTCAGTTTTGAAATTGTGCCAAGGCTAACACTTTTATGCAGATAAGTCCCAGATGGAAATCAATCTTGCCATTACAAAGTAAATGTGAAAATGTCAGTTTGCCTAAAATGATAATGCAGTCTGGAGGTGTTAGTTGAAGTGAGAAATCTTGAGCTTATTCATCATTTTTTTCAGTTGTTTTGCTTTTGCTAGCTATAAAGAATATTTTCTGCTACTCGTGTGTGGTTTTAATTTAGTATAACTTGAATACTAATGGTCTGTTTAAAAATTCTACATCATTCTTTAATCCAGATTAAATTCTAGTTGATCCTCTCGAATGGGAAAAAATGCCATTAACTTTACCTGTTTGTTAAAATATTGTACCAGCTTTTATTGAAGGAGTCTTTGTCATAACCATTTTGCCAGTGTCATCCATTTGCAGTGTAAAAAAGGTATGTTGCAATAGTAAAACAATTCAAAAAATTATTTTTCCATATCTAAACTTAAGCAATATTCAAAATAGTGGGTTTCCTGGCTAATCCATATAATCGGTGTATACTACTCGTATAGTGTATAATTTAACTATCTATTGAAAAATGCATTTAATTTAGAAACTCAGGAATCTGTCTTTCCCTTGTCCAAAAGTGGGAACAGAAGTATTGTTTACCATCACTTACTAGGTAGCAGTGACGGTTAATGTGGGAAGTGGCAGTTGTGGCAGGAGTGGCAGCTCTGGTGGCATTTTTGGCCATTGTATGAGTGACAGTGCCACTGAGGGCACAGAGCTAGAAGATATAAAAAGAAGAATCTGGTGGTCACTGGCCGTGTATAAGTGGAGTATGAGAAGTTGTTTCTGTGTATTAAGTTTCTATAAGTTGGGTTTTGCTGAGTGTTTTTTGTCTTTCAGGAATAATTTAAGATTATTTATTTATACATTTGCTTACTCCACTAGACCATAACCTTTTTGAGGGCAGTTATTTTTTTTCAGTCATTCATTCCATCAGTTTGTCAACGGATAAATTTAATTTATGCCTACCATGTGCAGGCACTGTTTTAAAATCTGAAGATGAACAGATAACTTTCGCTCTTGTGTGAGAAACATAGCGCTATTAAGGAGTAGGCTATATTATAGCATGCCAGATAGTATTATGTGCTGTGGAAAAAAAAATAAAGCGGGTAAGAGTCTTAGAGAGTGAGAGGATGACAGTTTAAAATAGGGTAGTCTGGTAAGTTCTCACTGAGAAGGTGGCATTTGAGCAAAGACTTGAAGGAGGTAAGAAAGGCAGCCTTGCAGTTATCTGGGGGAAGAGCATCCCGGGTAGAAGGAGCAGCAAATGCAAAAACCCTGAGGAGAGCGCCTGTTTGAAGAACCCCAGGAACTTGTACATAGCAGGAGCAGACTGTGTAAGGGAACATTAGTTGGAAGTGTCTGTTTGTGTAGGGCGTCATTCTATTCTTGCTGCCTGGAATGTCCTTCCTTTCCATTGCCACGTGTACAAATTCAACCCCTTGTTCTAGGCCCAGCACAAACATCACCTAAACATTCCGTGAAGCCTTTGATCTTGCTCAAAGCCTCCTCATGGTTTTTAGGATTTTTTTCATCTTTGTTATGACACAGTATTCTCGTTCACAGCCTATAATTCCTCGTGGCAGCCATCCTATAGAATACTTGAAGGAACGTATCAGATTTTAGGTATATTTTTGTCATTCTAAGCAGTCAACACTGAGTCTTGAACATAGAAAACTCTCTAACTCTTTGCTAAATGCCTTTATTTAGAATCTCCTAGCTTGGGATAGAGTTGGGATTAGTTAACTTGCTGAGTTTCCTTCTATCTCTTAAAATGTAGTCCTTCACTAACTAGAGGTTTTAAGAATCTCTGCCTTTAGCATAAAAGTAATGATGGAATATGTGTTACTCAGCTGTTTCTCTTTTAAGGGGTCTCTAAGAAGTATATGTCCAATATGAATAAAAATATTGAGTTTAATTTATTAAACAATATCTAGAGGTGTGACTGAGCTAACAATTCCATATACTGGCAGGATGCTGAGGTTTGAGTCCAACAGTAATCGTTTAACACTGAGCAGTTTAAAAAATGTTTAACCATTTGCCAACAAGTTTATCCTACTGCACTGCATTTTCATTCCTCATTTATCTCCCTCAAATATAACAACTTACATATTCATCTCTGCCCTTTAACAGTGCACATTTCCATTTCATGCTGTAATAGATTGTTAGATTCGATTGTGGCTCCAAGCTGTTATATGTGAGAAATATGAAGTTACGCACCTGTTTTGCTAAACAGAAGTTTTGGTTCATTCTGCTAGAGTCAGACATTACGAATTCAAGTGTGGGCTAGGTGCCATGGCTCATGCCTGTAATCTCAGCACTTTGGGAGGCCGAGGCAGGCGGATCACCTGAGGTCAAGAGTTCAAGACCAGTGTGGCCAACATGGTGAAACCCCATCTCTACTAAAAATACAAAAATTAACCAGGCATGGTAGCGCACGCCTATAAGTGCAGCTACTCGCTCGAGGCTGAGATAGGAGAATTGCTTGAACCTGGGGAGGTGGAGACTGCAGTGAGCTGAGATCGTGCCACTGCATTCCAGCCTGGGTGACAGAGTGAGACTCCATCTCAAAAAAAAAAAAAAAAAAATTCAAGTCTGGACTCAAAATGCATCCCTTTTTGTTTTTGCCTTCTATATCCTTGGTCTATGACTGCATAAATTCAAATGTTTTGCTTGGTTTGTCTTTTTAAGTTGATACTTAGCTTCAGCGACTTGGCAACAGTAACCTTTAGTCTTTTAATACTTACCTGACAGTATTTGTGCATTACTGTAAATAACTAATGAGACTTATATTTTATAAACCAAATATATTTTTACATAGCTATCAAACAAAAAAATCCCTTGGGTTGTGATTCCATAGTGTATCCTCTGGTGAATTACTTTTAAAAAATTTTTCTTTTCTTATAGAGAAAAGGTCTCACTATGTTGCTCAGGCTGGTCTTAACCTCCTGGCCTCAAACACTCCTCCAGCTTTGGCTTCCCAAAGTGCTGGGATGACAGTTCTGAGCCACCATGCCTGGCCTGTGAATTACTTTTATAAAGTGGAAATGTCTTTCTTTTGTGTGAATTATCTTAGTTGTTTCTTCAGATATAAAATACTGTGTGTATGTATGCATGCGTGTGTACACACCACACACATATGAAGTGCAAGCAGGAAAATTTTCAAATTAACCTATATGAGTTGCCTCAATTTTTTTAATAAACTGTATTTAATTAAACTGTTAACCAAATGCAAGCCTTAGGAGGAACTCTAAGATTCTTCTTTCTCGTTTTTTTTTTTTGAAAATCTTAACATAAAAATACAAAGTGTTGAAAGTATAGATAACTTCTTTTTTCTTTTAAAAATATCCCTTAAAAAGATCCATCCATGTTCACTGATGTCTTTTTTTAGTGACTATTAAGATGTTGTGGCAGATGGGATAATTAAACTTATGTCTGTGATCAAGATAGAATTATCAACACTCCTGAGTATGAGGGTGTTAACACATACTAACACACGGCATTTCAGCTTTTTGTTAAGAAGAAAATTCCATACGATTTGGTTTCCTTCCATATTAGTTATAATGCGTTTGTCTGCATAAATTGGGTTTTATGTAGCCTGACTCAAGTGCTTGGAAAGAACTATGTTAGGTACATTGTAGGAAGTGCAGAGTAGTAGACCGATTCCAAAAGTATTTGATTCAGCAAATCAATGACTTTATTGTAGATCCAATTTCTTTCTCTTTCTCTGCTTTACTCATCACAAAATTACTATTATCCAAAGGCTGTTTTTCTCCTTTGGTAATCAGTTCAATTCAGAAAGAGACAACTATCTGTTTCTGCAGTCCTGGACTGTGTCTTTCCCTTCATTCTGGTTAGACCCACCCAAGACCAATATTAATAGCTTACCCTAATCAAGATCCAACTTTGGATTGGAGCTGAAGATGAGAGTGAAAACGGGAATAAAATGGATATTCTGTTGGAAAGATGAAAGAAAGGAGTGGATGGTGGGTAGGCAAACAAGGGTCTGCTATTTCTTCTTCTAAACGTTTAAAAAAATATTTATTTTTATGGCCGGGTATAGTGGCTCATGCCTGTAATCCCAGCACGTTGGGAGGCCTAGATGGGAGGATTGTTTGAGCCCAGGAGTTCAAGACAAGCCTGGGCAACATGGCAAAACCCTGTCTCTATGCCAAAAATACAAAAATTAGTGAGTCATGTTAGCACACACCTATAGTCTTAGCTGCTTAGGTGACTGAGGTGAGAGGATCACTTGAGCTCCGGAGATCAAGGCTGCAGTGAGCTGAGATTGCGCCATTGCGCTCCAGCCTGGGTGACAGAGAAGACCTTGTCTCAACAAATTTAAAAAAATATATGTTTTTATTGAGGTATAGATGACAAAAAAAAATTACATATATTTACCGTGTACATGTTATTTTCGTATATGTATATATTGTGAAATGGGTAAATCAAGCTAACTAACATGTCTATCACCACTATTCCCTCTTTATTAGCTTTTAATATATATTAGTTTTCTGAAATTCTAGATTGCTTCTGAGGTTGTTAATATCAGGAATAGTTCCTTGTAATATGCAATACTGAACATGTGTCACAATAGATCTTAATTTCAGGTTTTCCTTTTACCAAAGTATCCTCGAAAAACCCAAATGCTTATACGTTCACAGTTTTTATGTGGAGTATGCTGGAAAACTTGCTTTTTAAAAATTAAGATTAAACCTTTTGAATATTTAATTGTAAAGGTGGAAATAAAGTCTTCAAAGTTAAAATGATTTTTGGTTATGAGGTAAGTGTTATAAATAGGACAATGTTATAGGTCATTTCATGGCTTTTCTAAAAGAAGGCCTTACGTGACGTACCTATATTATATTCTTTAGCAAAGTTGTTTTCAATTTTAAGTAAGTTTCTTTTTTTGTGACTGCGGAAAATTAAATGTTAAGGCCACTAAGGTCATTCTTGATTTTACCACACACAGATAATTATTAACACTTAGTGTATTTCCCCCCGGTCTTTATTTTTCTTTTCAGAATGTCCCAGTGAATAGGATATACCTTTTAGACATTAATAACACAAATAAATGCTTTGAAGCTGATGATGGATTTATTAAACATTGTGGCTTTAAGATAACTGAATATGTTAATGTTCAGCCACTCTCTTGTTAAAATTAAAAAAAGACAGTATATGTTAATAGCACATTAATAATTTGCATGTTTTAAGAAATGTGTATATATCTTTCTTTTGTATAAAATTAAACTTACCTATGTAACCTGAGGTTATCAGTGTCCTTGTCTTTTTCGTTCTGAAAGGAAATCTTTGCTAATTTTTGTTTGAAAGTCAAGAGTTCATTCTTACCTTTAGCACTTAGTCTTTTTTGTACCTGTGGATTATGGATTTTGTCACTGCTGTTTATAATTCAGGGTGATTCTGAGTTGTTACCATCTAGAGGGCCCAGTCCCCTTCCAACTTCTTGTTGTATAAAACTGTCACATTAGGCTAACTAAACACATTCTTTCCTCACCCATCTGCCTTTTCAGCTCTCCTCTCATCAAATCCTTTGAAGTACAATATAGTTAAAACAGCTTTCTTTGCTGAAGAATCAAGCAACTCTTAGAAGGATATTGAAGTGAATAAAGGACAATTCTAGCTAATAACTGTTTTCTTAAGACTCCAAGTGGAGGAAGCTCTTGTAGAGTTAGGCCTCTGACTAGGCCTTCTAGAGATAGGCCTCTGGGAAGAGGGGTGGTCTTTCTGGATACTTTCTGATCTGTCTCTCCATTACACTCTTTCTCTTTTCCTGTGCATATTCTTTCAAGTATTTATTTGTTGTTTGTATGGCCCTATTCTAAGCACTAGTAATACAGTGATGAGTAAGACAGATGTCACCCTTGCCCTGTGGGTTTACATTCTGGTGATAGGAGATAGGCAGTAAATTATTTAAGATTGTAATTAGTCTGAAGACAAATGAAACAGTATAAGGGAATAAAGCTTGATGGAGGAAAGCCTATATTAGATAGGGTCATTGGGAATACCTCTTTGACGACCTGACATTTGAGAGGAAAACTGAATGAGATAAGAGAGGAAGAATATGAAAACAGCAAAGAAAAGAATGTTTCAGGCAGAAAGAAGTGCAGTGTCCCTCAAATGGGACCACACTTGATGTGTTCAGGAATAGCAAGAAGGCAAGCTGAGAAATCACGGGGAAGAGAGACAGGAGATGAAGCTAAAGAGAACGATGGGGACAGATCATGCCTGTATGCCACACCATGCCCCTTCTTGACATAATTCAGTTTGATGACATCATGCCCAGCATGTTCTCCACAGGAGGAGATACTCCTCTTTGAATCACACTTGCATTTTGCCATTTAAACAGTGCCTCTGCAGAAGGGGCAGTGAGGCTCTCCTCTGATTAGTTACTTTCTTCTCTACCCAGTTATTGTTAGGCTCTGTAAAGATGGTGTTGCTAGGCCAGTGAATGAAGGTAAAAGTCAGGGCATCAAAACCAGGCATGGTGTGTGCCTATAGTCCCAGCTACTTGGGAGGGTAAGGTGGGAGGATTGCCTGAGCCCAGGAGTTGAGGCTATGCTAGGCAACCATAGCAGGGCCCCTGTCTTCTAAAAAAAAAAACAAAAACAAAGGAAACAAAAAACATGAGTGCTCCAGTTCTGTATAGCCTCTCTATCAATGAGACCTGTGATCAAGCTTTCGTAAGTCACCTGTGAAGTAACAGAACTCAAGAAGAAAACCATTTTTTTCTTAGCTTATTGTCTTAATTATATGTGAATAGAGTTTATGTGAAGCCTACTAGACCCACCTCTATTGTGCTGAAAAGCATTTACATTTTTCCATTCTTGCAAGCCTGGTGTAATTACAAGAATCACTTGCTGTCAGTCACAGTTCTCTTTGTTACTCAGGAGGAAAGGGCTATCTTTTAATATTCCAGACCCACTGAATTGTTTTGATTACCTTGTGCTTACTGAGGAAGAGTACTAGTTGATTCTACCGCATACATATCCTGCTATTTCCTGTCATTAATATATCTTAGTGTGACATGAAAGGGTTATAAAATAAATTTTATTGTAGTAAAAAATATATAACATAAAATTTATCATTTTAACAGTTGCAAGTGTACAGTTTTGTGGCATGAAGTATATTCACATTGTTGTGTCACCATCACCACCATCCATCTGTAGAACTTAGTCTTTCCCAGCAGAAACTCCTTACACATTAAAGACATAACTTCCTATTCTCCCCTTCTCCTAGTACCTGGCAAACACCATTCTACTTTGTGTCTCTATGAATTTGACTGCTCTAAAAACCTCATATAGGAGGAATCATAGAATTTTTGTGTTTTGGAAACTGGCTTTTCTTTTAGCACGTCTTCGAAGTTCACTCATGTTATGTAGCATGTATCAAAATTTCCGTAATTGTTAAGGCGGAATAATATTTCATTGTATGTGTGTACATACCATCGACCTAAAAGGAAGAGGCTGAAGCACAAAATAGGATTCAAAGAGTTTACTTGAGCCAAAATGAGAACAGTTGCCTGGGAGACTCAGTCTCAAGTATCCTTGGATATGAGCTCCCTTTGGCCATTGTTACAAGCAGGTTTGTGAAGGCATTAAATAAAGGGGACATGGAGTGGGCTGATACTAAGTGGTCTGTCAGGAATTCTCACTAGTTTATAGAAATAACTTTGGTTAATGATTAACATTGTTGAGATGCAGGGAGTAGTTTATAGTGTGTGGTGCAGCATTATTAGGTTATTTTCTAGTTACTTGTGGCAGTATAAAGCAGTTTCAATAGATAAATATTTCTCATAGCTCAAAGGAGAGAAGTAGGATGTGATTGCTGTCACATTTTAATGCCTTTCTGGGCCAGATCATTTAAAAGGACTTGCATTCCTCAGATAAAAGTTTCTTTCTCGATGCCGTATTTTGTTTATCCGTTTGTCAGTGGAAACTTGGGTTGCTTCCATCCTTTGGCTATTATGAATAATGCTGTGAACATAGATGTACTGATATCTGTTTGAGTGCCTGCTTTTACTTTTTATAGGTACATACCCAGAAGTGGAATTGTTAGATTATATGGTAATTTTATGTTTTGCTTTTTTGTGGGGAAGCGGCACATCATTTTCCACAGTGGCTGTACCATTTTACATTCCCACCAGCAATGCACAAATGTTCTAGTTTCTCTACATCCACGTTATTTTTTGTTCTTTGAAAATAGCCATCTTAATGTTTATGAAGTGGTGCCTCATTATGGTTTTGATTTGCATTTCTTTAGTGACTAGTGCTGTTGTGGATCTTTTTGTGTGTTTATTGACCATTTGTATATCTTTGGAAAAATATCTATTTGAGTCTTTTGCCCATTTTAATATTCAGTTGTTTGTTTTTGTTGTTAAGTTGTAGGAGTTTTAAAAATATATTCTAGATATCAGTCTCCTGTTGTATATATGATTTGCAAATATTTTCTCTGATTCTCTGGTTGCCTTTTTACTCTGTTGATAGTGTCCTTTGATACACACAACTGTTTAATGAGATTTAACTTACGTTTTTGTTGTTGTTGTTGTTGTTGCTGCTGGTGCTTGCTTTTGGTATCATACCCAGAAAATATTTTTTTAATTACTATATAATAGTACATTGTATGGTATACTATAATTTAACCAATCAATGTGGACTTCAATTTTGAGTAAGGTTTTTTGATGAGATTAAATAAGAGAATGGTTGTGGAGCTTGACATACAAAGACTTAGTAATTGTTGTGTAAATAATAATGATTACTTTTATTACTGCTTGTTACTTTCTACTTCTAATTGGAAGATCATGTAGTCAGTCATAGGACTATAGAACACACCAGAGATTGTTCTCAAATACTCTTTGTGTTTTCTCAGAATGAATTATCTCTTTTATTTTATTTTTTTCCAAAAACCCCAGCGTTTAAATTATATGGGCCCTGTTTTGGTAAAAGGCAAAAGGTTTGTAAGATCTGAAGAGAAACCAGAGTATGTGGGCCCTGTTTTGGAATGAACTTGCTGCTTATAAAATGGAAAGTCCTCAAACACTCTTCCACAGAAAAGTTCTGTAAGAAGACTTTTATAGGAGCAAGTATGGCTGTAAAAGTTGCCCCAGCTTCTTTCATTTTCTCTGAGAAATTAGCTAACCTTTTAAAAAAAATCTTAATTAAAATATAGCTCTCACATGCTATAAGATTCACCCATTTAAAGTATATAATACAGTGGCTTCTAGAATTATATCATGGTTGTGCAACCATCGCCACAATCTAAGTTTAGAACATTTTTGTCAAACTAAATGAAATTTAGTAACTATTAGCAGTCACTCTTCAATCCCCACTCCCCACTGTCCCTGGCAACCACTAATCTGTTTGTTTCCTTAGATTTTTCTATTCTGAACATTCTATATAAATGGAATCATGAAATATTACAGTCTTGTGATTGGCTTCTTTTACTTAACATGATGCTTTCAGGATTTGCCTATGTTGTAGCATATATTAATATTTCATTACTTTTTATAGCTAAATAATATTTTAGTATGGAGAAATATATATACACTGTATCTTGTTTGTCCATTTATCAATTGATGGACATCTGGGTTGTTTCCACTTTTTGGTTACTATGAATAATGGTGCTATGAACATTCATGTATGAATTTTTCTGTGACCATATGTTCTCATTTCTCTAGGGTATATAACTGGGAGTAAAATTGCCAAATCATATGGTAAGAATATGTTTAATTATTTGAAGAAATGCCAGACTATATTCTAAAGTGACTGTACCATTTTACATTCCCACCAACAATGTCCGAGGGCTCCAGTTTCTTCATATCCTAACCAACTCTTGTTATTGTTGGTTATTTTTATTCTAGCTGTCCTGATGGGTATCAAGTAGTATCTTATTGTGATTTTCACTTACATTTTCCTGATGACAGATGATGTTGAACATCTCTTCATGTGATTATCATCCATTTACATATCTTTTTGTAAGAAATATATATTCAAATCCTTTGCCTGTTTTTAAGTTGTCTTTTTATTATTGACTTGTAAGAGTTCTTAATATACTCTAAGTGCAGATCCTTTGTCAGGTATATGATGTGCATGTATCTCCTCCTATTCCATAGGTTGTCTTTTTACTTTCTTGCTGCTATCACTTGTAGCACAGTGGTTTTGAATTTTGATATCATCTAGTTTATCTCTTTTTTTCTTCACTTGAGCTTTTGATATCCTATCTAAAAAATCTTTGCCTACTCCAAGTTCAAAATCTTGTAACTGTGTTTCCGTTCAAGAGTTTAGTAGCCTTAATTCTTATACCTAGGTCTGTGGTCCATTTCAGGTTAGTTTTGTGTATGGTGTGAGGTGGCGATCCAGTTTTATTCTTTTACATGTGGATATTTAGTTGTTTGAGCACCATTTGTTGATTATTCTTTCCCTATTGAATTGCCTTGGTACTTTACTCCAAGGTTTCCTCCCAAATTTTATCTTGTTCTTGGAGTTCTTAGACCTTCCAGCTGCCACCATGGTCGACTCTCTAAATATTTCAAACTCAGTCTGTCACCTTCTCAGCTTTTTGTTATTTCAGTAATAGAGTGTTTGCCATTGAAATTGGGAAATATTTTAATATGTGTCTTTGTTCATTTTGTGCTTCTATAACAGAATACTTGAGACTGGGTAATTTATAGTGAACAGAAATTTATTTGGTTCATGGTTCTGGAGGCTGGGAAGTCCAAGGTCAAGGAGCCACGTGTGGTGAGGGCCTTCCTGCTGCATCATAACATGGTGAAAGGCATCACATGGTATGCACACGTGGGCAAGTGTGGGAGAAAACTTGCTTTGATAACCCACTCCTGTAATAATGACCTTCATTCATTCATGAGAGCAGAGCCCTCATGACCTTATCACCTTTTAAAGGTCTTACGTTTTAACACTGTTGCGTTGGAGATTAAATTTCCAACACATGAACTTTGGGGGAGACATTCAAACCAAAGCAGAATGGTTGATGGTGGTTTAGGGCGTTAATTATACCGGCCATTTATTGTGTACTTTTTTGTGCATGCTAAGCATTTTTTATACATTGTAAGAGAAAATAGGAGGGAATTCTTCTCTAAAGAAATTTAATGAGATATCTTGGAGAGTTCTAATTAAGTTACTATTGTAAGTGCCCCAGTCTCTTCTTGTTTGGGATTTGAGGATACTGCTATCCTGATTGCTGGTTCTTTGCACACTCTGGCTGAAGTTAGGCCTGCCCATGTACACAGAGTCTCCAGCCAGACTTCTTAGGAGAGGCCTTGGCAGAAAACACACTAACTGAATTTTCTTTGCTAGGGTCTTCTCTTTTTCATGATTCCTAAATGTTTGGAGTGCTCTGAGGCTTTGTCCTCAGACATCTCTTTTTTTTTTTTTTTAAGTGCAACATAAACTATTATTATTCTTCATATATTTTCTTGATTCTGTGATTTTGTCCACATTTTACTTCTGCCCTTCATGTAACTTCATACTCCCCATTCTCTATATTTTTGAATTCTACCTATTCTTTAATGCCCTTCCTCAGTATTTGTCACTTTTCTTTGAAGATGACAGTCTTGCTGCTCAAAATCATTGTTCCTCTTGACTTCTTACAGTATGTTATTTGTACTACTCTTATGTCAGAAATCGCCCTCTACCTTTTATTATAAAGTTATTTTCTATATATGTATGCTTATATATGTGAGTGTGTATATATGTATATATTTTATATCTATCTATCTATCTATCTATCTATCTATCTATCTATCTATCTCTATCTCTGTCACCCAGGCTGGAGTACAGTGGTGCAATCTCGGCTCACTGCAACCTCCACCTCCTGGGTTCAAGCGATTCTCCTGCCTCAGCCTCCTGAGTAGCTGGGACTACAGGCATACACCACCATGCCTCACCACTTTTTTTGTATTTTTAGTAGAGATGGGGTTTCACCATGTTGATCAGGCTGGTTTTGAACTCCTGACCTCAAATGATCTGCCTCTGTTGGCCTCCCAGAGTGCTGGGATTACAGGCGTGAGCCACCGTGCCTAGTCCTATTTTAATATTTTTATTCAACCAGGGCCTCGCTCAGCCACCTTGGCTGGAGTCCGGTGGTATATCACGGCTCACTGCAGCCTTGATCTCCCTGGGCTCAGGTGATCCTCCAACCTCAGCCTCCTGAGTAACTGGGACTACAGGCATGCATCACCATGCCCAGCTAATTTTTGTATTTTTTGTAGAGATGGGGTTTCACCATGTTGCCCAGGCTTGTCTGGAACTCCTGGCTTCAGGTGATCCTCCCACCTTGGCCTCCCAAAGTGCTGGGATTACAGGCTTGAGCCACTGCACCCAGTTGATTATGAGGAATTCGGTTTCTTTTTTTGAAATATAAAAAAGGCAAAATACAAAACTATAAATTCAAAATAATGATATCTATATTTTACTTCTTGTATTAGATCATAAGCTGTTTGAGAAAAGGATCTATTTGTCTTTGATCTTGGTAATCCTCTATATTTTAACATTTACCAGAGTGAATGAATGCATTTTAAGAAAATACTTTCCTAAATTTTTAAAAGAATGATGAAGATGGGAGATGACATTGACTATGGTTAGAGGGAAGTTTTAAAGTTGCCTGTGTGATATATGCATAAGGACAGGAGGGAAACGTAGGAAAAGGGAAAATATTGTTAGTGGGTTTCTGTTTTTTTAAAGTTTATTTTTGTTTTTCATTACTACATTAAGAAATATTAAAATAATAAAAGTTTGTGCCTTTTTGTAACTGTAGTTGTCTTTAGACTGATGTAATCTAGGAGTTGTGACCAATTGAAATATAGCTCTTTTGACTTCGGTTGTGAAACTATAGTGTTAGGAAATCTGATCAGCCTGAAGCAAGTTCTAGGCTCCTTAATGAAAGCTGCTAAGTTAAATAAGAAAAATAGTTTTATGTCAGCAGATACTTATTTAATTTTAGCTTAGCCTTTGGATGTTTGATTAAAATTTTAAGGCATTCTTTCCTATATTGTTTTCTTTTTTCTTCATTTTTAATTGACATAATAACTGTGCATGTTTATGGGGTACAGTGTGATGTTTTGATCTATGTATACATTATAAAAGGATCCAATCAAGCTAGTTAATACATCCAGCATCTTTTTTTTTTTTTTTTTCCTAGAGATAGCATCTTGCCCTGTCTCCCAGGCTGGAATGCCCTGATGCCCAGGCTTATGGGCAGTGGTGTGATCATTAGCTCACTGCAGCCTCAACCTCCAGGGCTCAAGGGCCTCAAGGGATCCTTTTGGCTCAGCCTCCTTGGTAGCCAGGACTACAGGTGCCCACCACCATGCTCAACTAAGTTTTTAAAACATTTTTGTTGTTGTTGTTTAGATGGGGTCTCACTTTGTAGCCCAGGCTGGTATGAAATTCCTGGCTTCAAGCAATCCTCTGGCCTCGGCCTCCCAAAGTGCTGGGATTACAAACGTGAGCCACTGCACCTAGCAACGTATCTATAATCTCACCAACTTATTATTTCTTTGTGGGGAGAATGTTAAAAATACATTCTTTTGGAAGTTTTAAAATATATATTATTATTAACTATGGTCACCATGCAGTTCAGTAGATCACAAAAACTTATTCCTCCAGTCTGACTGAAACTTTGTACCCTTTGATCAACATTTTTGCTTTCCCCGTTCCTCCTTTTATTCCCACCACCAGCCGCTGGTAACCACCACTACTGATTTTCTTAGTTGAGTATTGCCAGCATTCTAAGAAGATTCCAAGGGGCAGCAGTTGAAGTTCCTATGAGAAATTCTTTCACTGTCAGTGTAATGAAACATAGTTAAAGGTTAGCACAGTTGACCTCTTCCTTGATAAGCAGTAATATAATACAGAAAGATAACATTGCTTAAAAGAAAACTTCCTATAAGATTTTATTGTCCTTAGAATTGTAGAGCTGACTTTTCAGATAAGGCCCAGAGGTAGTACTTAAAAATAAGTCAGTGTTAATGCATGCTTATTATATGCCAGATATCATTCTACAAGTATGTACATGTATGTATAAAGTAAGTGTATGAACTCAGTTCTCACAACACCACCATGAGGTAGATATTGTTGCATTCTCCATGCTACAAATGAGGAAAACTCAGGCACAGAGAGGATAAGTAACTTGCTCAAAGTCACAGAGTTAACAAAGAGTACATCCAGGAATAAACCCATATATCTGGTTGCAGATTATTTACTCTCCTCCTTTCCTTCTTTTAGTTTGTTTCTTCAAGTTATACATACATATTGGTTAAAGAATCTAATAGTTTCATAAGGTTTGTTATGAAAAATAACATTTCATTTCTCCCTTTCCACAAGTAACTATTTTTAGCTGCTGATTTCAGTGTTTATGTACGTGTCTAAATAATGTACTTGTTTTACTGCCTGATTTATTACTTGTAGACATGATTTATTCTGCTATTAAAAATGATTATTTGGCTGTCCTCTCCTCCACAACTAATTCCCAGTCCCCTCATAGTTATTTCATAATTTTGGTTAGATCAGTGTTTGATGTTTACGTTAATTTATTATGTAAACACTATCTTCAGCTGAGCCGTGTTGTAAACTGTACTGTTTTTTCTTTCCTGACACTTTTTCTTTAAAGGTTGTAATTACCTTTTCATTTGATGTAGTTTTTAATGCACTTATCACTAGTTTACATCTTTGCCAGTTGTCTGAATCATACACATCTTTTCTCAGTTTTAGGTTCTTAAATAAATCTCTTCTGGAGCCTTTTGACTAGGACCAATCCAGACCAGTTGTATGGCAGTCATGCTGGGATCTTTATTATTTTAGGGGATTCCTTTTGCTTGTTTCCTGTGTTGGACCTCCTATTGCTTCATTTCTTTGTTTATTATCCTGCCATGGTGGAGCCAGTAATACCCTCCAGTAATTTCTTGAGAAAAAGGTCATGGGAAGTAGATTTTTTGTGATCTGGCATGCTGCCCAAAAATTTTTACTATGACTCCACATTGACTGCATATGAAAATTTAGGTTAGAATTTTTTCTCAGAACTTCGATTATATGCTTCATCACCTTTTAGTTTCCAGTGTTGCTATTTAAAAGTCTGAAGCAGTTCTGATTACTTACCTTTGGTGTGTGATCATTTATACCTTCCAAAAAGTTGTAGATTCCTGTTTTTTGGGCAGAGTTTCTCCAGTTTCACAGACCCTTGCCATTGGTCTGTTTTCATTAGTTGTGCTGGGTACTTGATGGGTCCTTTGGTTGTAGAAACTTTTGACCCCTGCTGGAAACATTTCTTCATTTTCTGTTCTCGAGTCTCCTTTTTTCAGTTTTTCTGAATTTCTTTGGACTCTTCTATGTATCTTATTCTTTCTCTTTCATTTTCTATCTTTGTGCCCTTTGGGTCAATTTCCCACCTTTATTCTCCAGTTTTCTACTGAATTTTTAAAATTTCTCCATATATTTTAAATTCCCATGAGCTTCTTTATTTCTGAATTTCACTCTTTTATAATATACTGTTATTTTATAGTTGCATTATCTTTTCTTACTTCTCTTATATTAATGATATATATTTTTAAATTTTCTTCTTTTTACTTGGTTTGTTTCCTCTGAGTTGCTTTTTCCCCTATTTTATGTTTAACTTTTTAAAAAAATTTATTTATTTTTTAGTTTTTATTTTTTATTATACTTTAAATTCTGGGATACATGTGCAGAATGGGCAAGTTTGTTACATAGGTATACGCGTGCCATGGTGGTTTGCTGCACCTATATTAGAGTTGTCTTCAGCTGTCCAATAATCCTCGACTGACTGCTCCTTTCTAAGGATAGGGTACTGAAAGCTGATTGGAAGCTCTCAATCCATGATTAGAGGTTGCCTGTGCGATCTTTACTTGAGGTAATCAAGCTAGGCAGTTTAGGTAGTGTAGGAATTGGAATTGTGACTACAACTCCCCAAATCGTCATGACTTAACATAATACAAGTTTGTTTCTCACTTGCATAAAGCCCAGCGTTGGTGTTTTTGGTCAACTAGAACCTTTCATGTGGGCCTTTTTTTATCATTCTTGAGAAGGGGCCAAAGGAACTTCTACATCTAGTTAGCATGGAAGATTTCGCAGGAATTTTTATGAGTGAGGCTTGGGTAGTATATTTTTAACAACCTGATCATCTGGGAGGAAAAAGCTCTGATTTATAGCATTTGCTGATCTTTATGGTATAAATACTTCATCATGACCAATTTCAGGCTACTGACATGATGTCACCAAATGCAGAATTAGGAAGAGATGCACCCAATAGGCTTTCATGCCAGCTCTGGCATGCCACTGTAACTACTAGCCATATTCCACTGGCCCAACTGTGTTGTATGGCTCCACCTAAATTCAAGGGAGGGTGAAATTGTGTGCCCTGGAAGTAAGGGAACTAGATTTTAGTGAACAGCTAACAGTTTTCTGTCATAGTTGGTATCTCTATTATCATTATCTTTAGATCTAGTTAGAGTTCCTACAGAGTTATGTTCCAATCTCCTGCCTAGACGGTGAAGAAGGCCTGGCTCTAGGTATTCTGAGAACTGATTAGACAGGATCTGGTGGTATCTGTACATTTACATAATCCCCATGTTTTCAGTGTGGTCCCTGAATTTATTTTATGTTATTGTAACAAATTACCACAGCCTTAGTGGCTTAAAACAACCCAAACTTATCGTTGTACGGTTCTGTAGGTAAGAAGTCAGATGTGGGTTTTACTGGACTAAAATCAAGGTATTGGTATAGCTGCATCCCTTTCTGGAGGCTCTGGGAGAGAATCTATGTTCTTGTCTTTTCTAGCTCCTAGAGGCCACCCTCATTCCTTGCTCATGGCTTCCATTCTCCATGTTCATAGCCAGCGGCATAGCAGTATATCTCTGATTCTTTTTCTCTAGTCACATCTCCCTCTGACCACAGCCCAGGAAAGATTCTCAGATTTTAAAGTGCCATGCGATGCAATTAGCCCCACCTATATAATCTGGGATAATATCTTCATCTCAGAGTCCTTAATCACATCTGCAAAGGCATTTGTCATGTTAACCACACATATTTACAGGTTCCAGGGATTAGGATGTTGTCATTTTTTGGTGGGCCGTTTTTCTGGCTACCACAGTACCCCTTGCTCTCCGAAGACCCTCCCTTTGATCTATTCCTAGTAATAAAATTAAGAACTTTTGTTGGGGATGGTAGTGGGAATTTAGTGATCCTTCTGCTTTTTAAACAAACTTTCCATCCTTATTTTACAGTACTCTCTTTATCTTCACTTCCAGACATATGTAAAAGCACCAATTCATGAGGTTTTTGCCTATTTTGTGACACAAATTGAGTTAGTTTTATGATTTCCCTCTTACCAGTTTAGGATTAAATTTTCTGAGAATACTTTAACACTTACTTAAACACTTTCAAGATTTTGTTGTTGTTGTCTTCCTTTCCCATTCTCCTCATCCTTGTGTGTTTATGCCTTTACCAAAAAAGCCCTTTAATATTGTCTTAGCTGGGGTTTGGGCAGGCAGCAAAGGCAGATGTGTGTTTAATTTACCATCTTAATTAGAACACAGCTTGCACTTTTAACTTCTGTACCATACTGCCTTAACTTTATTGCCTTTTTTATGTGTAAGGTAACCCAGATTTTGGATAATATAAATGGTTGTGGATCCTGTCTTCTAGATTACAAATTTATTTATTCAATACACTTTTATTGGCTACTCTACATCAGCCACTTTGCTGAGCATTTCAAATACAAAGCTCAGGTTCCGGTGTTAGAATTCAGACTACTACAAAGGAAATTTGAGCACATTGTTATAAGTGTATGATAGGAATAGAAACAATACCAAGGAAGCATGGAGAAAAAAGGGACTAATTTTAATTGAGAGTCAGGAAAGACTTCATAGAAGTCATAATGTTCTAGCTGTGTCTTAGAAAGGGTGTTGCTAGAGAATGGAGTGTGGAAGTTGTTCCCAGACGGAAGTGGGAAAATGTGAAGAAGGTGAATGGTAAGAAGTTCAGTGTGGCTGGAGCAGATCATAAAGGGGAGGAGAAAGAGATGATGAAACTTCAGGGATTAGTCTGGCTTAGATTTTGGAGAACGTCTTATGGCATGGTAGGGAGTTTGTATTTAGGTCAGATAAAAACTAGAGATCTTTAAGAAAGGAAGTAACACGGCTTGCACATCTTTGGTTAAATTTATTTCTAAATTTTTATTTGTTTAATTTCTTGTTTGGGATGATATTGTGAATGGATTTTTAAAAATTATTATTAAAAAAAATTTTTTTGAGGCAGGGTCTTGCTCTGTCATCCAGACTGGATTGTGGTGGCATGATCTTGGCTCACCATAACCTCCACCTCCCAGGCTCAAGCAATCCTCCTACCTCAGCCTCCCAAGTAGCTGGGACTACAGACATGCACTACCATGCCTGGGTAATTTTTTGTAGAGACAGGGTTTTGCCATGTTGCCCAGGCTGGTCTTAAACTTGTAGACTCAAGAGATCATCCCACCTCAGCCTCCCAAAGTGTTGAGATTACAGACGTGAGTCACTGAACCAGGCCCAAATTTTCTTTTCTTTTTTTTTTTTTTTTTTTGAGATGGGGTCTCGCTATGTTGCCCAGGCTGATCTTGAACTTCTGGGCTCAAGTGATGATCCCCTTCAGCCTCCCAAAGTGCTGAGATTATAGGTGTGAGCCACTGTGCCCAACTCAGAATCATTCATATTTAAGGGCGTGGTTCGGTTCTTTAACTTACTTTTCATAGGATTCCATTGTACAATTCCATTCCGTAATTATCCTTCTGTGACTGGTGGACATTTGGGTCATTTTCAACTTTTCTTATTACAAACAGCGCTTTTATGAACATTCTTCTGTTTGTCTCCTGGTACAGAGGTTAAGAGATTTTTTTTATGTACAGTCAACTCTCGCAAGGGTCTACTTACACACAGCTTTTTTTCAGTAAGTTTATTGGGAAGTTTTTTGGAGATTTTTGACAAATTGAAAAAACTTGCCAATTGTGTAGCCTGGAAATATTAAAAAAATTAAAAACTTTGGAGATATGTTATCAATGCATAAAACACAGTAGATACTAGTTTATTTTATCATTTACTACCATAAAATATATACAAATCCATTGTAAAAAGTTAAAATGTATCAAAATTTATGCAAACACGTAGAGACTGGACATGGTGCTACTCTCAGTACGTGGTGCTACTCAGTGGAGAGAACTGTAAACAAATGTAAAGATGCAGTATTAAATTATAACTGTATAAAATTAACTGTAGTTTGTACTGTACTACTGTAATAATTCCAACATTCTGTTGCTATTGTGGTAAATTCAGGTGTTTTGAGAATCTGCTTTAAATGCTGTGTGATGCTAATCATCTCCTGGTGAGCAATTTGTCTCTCTAGTAAATTGCACATCACAGTAAAAAGTGCTTTCTCCCAATTCCTGTGTAATTTGTTATCATGTTTGTTGTAATATCATAAACCTTGAATAACACTATGGGAGTCATATGAAGTGCTACTAGTGATGTTGGAAGTGCTCCCAAGCAGCAGAGAAATATCATGACGCTACAAGAAAAAGTTGAATTGCTTGTTATGTACCTTAGATAGAGGTCTGTGGCTGTGGTTGCCCAGTATTCAATGAATCCAGCAAAAGGACTATTGTAAAGAAAATAAAATTCATGGTCAGGCACGGTGGCTCATGCCTGTAATCCCAGCACTTTGGGAGGCCAAGGCAGGTGGATCACTTGAGGTCAGGAGTTCGAGACCAGCCTGGCCAATATGGCAAAACCCCGTTTCTACTACAAATACAAAAATTATGGCTGGGCGTGGTGGCTCCCATCTGTAATCCTAGCACTTTGGGAGACCGAGGTGGGTGGATCACCTCGGTCGAGTTCAAGACCAGCCTGGCCAATATGGTGAAACCTCGTCTCTACTAAAAATACAAAAATTAGCTGGGCATGGTGGTGGGCACCTGTAATCCCAGCTACTTGGGAAGTTGAGGCAGGAGAATCGCTTGAACCCAGGAGACGGAGGTTGCAGTGAGCGAGATCATGCCATTGCACTCCAGCCTGGGCAACAGAGCAAAAACTCTCTCTCAAAAAATTAAAAATAAAAATACAAAAATTAGCTGGGCATGGTGGCGGGAACCTGTAATCCCAGCTACTCGGGAGGCTGAGGCAGGAGAATTGCTTGAACCCTGGAGGTGGGTTGCAGTGAGTCAAAATTGCACCACTGCACTCCAGCCTGGGCAACAGAGGGAGACTCCATCTCAAAAAAAAGAAAAGAAAAAGAAAATTCATGAATCTGTAGCTATAGCTATGCCAGTGTGTGAGAAAACTTTGCACCTTTTGCAAAATCCCTTTTTATGTAGTATTGAAAATCCAGCTCTTATGTGGGCACAGGAATGCTATACGAAAGGCATACCTATAGAATATGATTTGAGAAGAAATGAAGTCATTATATGATAACATAAAGCATAAGGAAGGTAAAGGATCTAAAGCTGGAAAATTTAATGCCAGCAAAGGATGGTTTGATGCTTATAGAAAGAGGTTTGACTTTAAAAATGTCAAGATGACAGGAGAAGCCAGCTGTTGCTGGCCAAGAGGTAGCAGACGAGTTCCCAGGCACCATTAAGAAAACCATTGCAGAGAAAAGATGTCTGCCTGAACGGATTTTTAATGCACACGAAAGTGCCTTATTCTGGAAAAAGAAAAAAATCTACCACAAAAGATATTTTTTAGTAAGGAAGAGGAACAAGCACCAGGATTTAAAGTTGGAAGGGATAGGCTAACTCTACTGTTTTGTGCAAATGCATTCAGGTTTATGATGAGGACTGTCTTTATCTATAAAGCTGCTAATCCCTGAGCCTTGAAGGGAAAAGATAAACACCAGCTGCTAGTCTCTTGGTTCTATAAGAAGGAGTGGATGAGAACCCCTTTTCTGGATTGAGTCCATAGATACTTTGTTCCTGAAGCTAGGAAATTCCTTGCTAGTAAGTGACTGCCTTTTAAAGTTTTTTTGATATTGGACAATCCCCCTGGCATCCCAGAACCCCATGAGTTCAACACCAAAGGCATTGAAGTGGTCAACTTGCCCCCAGTCACAAAGTTTGTAATTCAGCCTAAAGATCAGGGTCATAAGGACCTTTAGGGCTCATTACAGTTGGTATTTATGGAAAGGATTTTCAACACTATGCAAGAGAATCTTAATAGAATATCATGCAAGTCTGGAAGGGTGACATCATTAAAGATGTCATTGTTGTTATAGAAAAAGCTGTGAAAGCCATGAGGCCTGAAACAGTGCATTCCTGCTGAAGAAAACCGTGTCTATATGTTGAGCATGACTTCACAGGATTTATGACAGAACCAATCAAAGAAATCATGGAAGAGATTGTGAATGTAGCAAAAAAGGTGGGAGAATGAAGGGTTTCAAGATAAGGGTTTCAGAGAAATCTAAGAGTGCATAGCACAACAGAGTAATTAGCAGAACACATTTTGATGGAGATGAGTGCTTCTGAACAATGCCAGATGATAAGGAAGCAGACTTAGAAGAAGCAGCGCCAGAAAACAAATTGACATTAGACAATCTGGCAGAAGAGTTCCAGTTATTCAAGACTGCTTTGACTTCTTTTAATGACATGGACACTTCTGTAATATGATGCTAAAACTAAAGCAGACAGTGGAACAAGGATTAGTACTGTATAGAAACATTTTTAGAGAAATGAAAAAGCTAAACGGCAGACAGAAATTACTGTGTATTTCCATAAAGTTACATCAAGTATGCCTGCCTCTCCAGCCTCCCCATCCACTACCTCCACCTTTTCTGCCTTTGCCATACTTAAGACAACAAAACAAACACCTCTCCTCGTCCTCTGCTTCTTCAGCCTACTTAACATGAAGACAAAGAGGAAGCCTTTTTGATGATCTATTTCCACCCAGTGAATAGTAAATATATTTTCTCTTATGATTTTCTTAATAACATTTTCTTTTCTCTAGCTTACTTTAAGAATTGTTAAGAGAAAAAGTGTAGTGGAGTTAACATTTTTGGGGAGTCAAAACTTATACATAGATTTCCAAATGCATGGGGGATCTGCATCCCTAACCGCCACGTTGTTCAAGGGTCAACTGTCTATGTAATTGCCAATGTGCAATTGTTTTTGATCTTCAAAAACTGGTTTCATATGGTTTAGATTAGTATCTAGGAGAGAAAGTGCTGGTTAATAAAACTGTTTCCCCAAGTGATTATATGTTTACCCTCCCACTGGTGAGATGAGAGTTTCTTTGGCTCTACATCGTTGTCAACATTTTTTACTATCATATTTTTATACTTTTGCTGATATGGTACATGTGGGGCTATCTCATTGTTTTAATTTGTATTTCACTTAATTACTACTGAGGTTTAGTATCTTTTCATTTCTTTGTGGACCATTCACATCCTTTCCTGTGAAATTGGTGTTCATGATTTTGGTCAGTTTTCTATTGCAGTGTTTAGGAAGCTTACTCTTGTTTTGTTTTGTTTGAGATAGAATCTCACTCTGTCGCCAGGCTGGAGTGCAGTGGCGCGATCTCAGCTCACTGTAATCTCTGCCTCCTGGGTTCAAGCGATTCTCCTGCTTCAGCCTCCCGAGTAGCTGGGATTACAGGCACGTGCCACCACACCCAGCTATTTTTGTATTTTTAGTAGAGACGGGGTTTCACCGTGTTGGCCAGGATGGTCTCGATCTCCTGACCTTGTGATCCACCCATCTCGGCCTCTCAGAGTGCTGGGATTACAGGCATGAGCCACTGTGCCCGGCCAGGACGCTGACTCTTACTGGAATATGAATTGCTTGGTCCAGGTTAATAAATATTTATTGACCCAGTCCTTAGCTTTAGATCGGCTTATATAAAGATGAGTAAGATGGATGGACTCTTACCTCAGTCTATATTTAGTAAAGGTTAAACTTAATTGGAAGCTCCATAGTTCTATTTCTTTCCTCCATTCAAATATAGATTAGCTACACTATTTATATCTTTACCTTTCTGATTCAGTTTACTCATTTGTAAGATAATCAGCTTTGACTAGTTAATATCTAGTTTCCCTTTTACCAGTGTATGTAATTCATCTAATATTTTTTCTTGTTGGTTTTTGAAACTTAGAAATGTGTTACTTTTACTATAGTGGTAAATATAAATAATTGGGTTTTTTTCTTTTTCATCAAAAAATATTGGGTTTTGCTTCTGTAAGGTATAATTTAAGTCACTTCTCCAAGGACCCCTCTCTTAGATGGATTTCCCAGACAGATATTACTACCTTTGATTTTAAAAATTCTTAAAATGCTATTAAACCTATACACTCCATCCTAATATATATGAATTATTCTTCCTCAGAGTGAAGATACACAACAGCAAATCATCAGGGAGACTTTCCATTTGGTATCTAAGAGAGATGAAAATGTTTGTAATTTCCTAGAAGGAGGATTGTAAGTAAAGCATTTCATAGACATTTCTAAGTTTTGACTATGTGATTAAAATATATACTATTTAATCAGTTTATGGTAAAAGTTTTCTAATTTTGATTAATTGGATTAGGTGAATTAATTGCTACCTATGTTAGCTATAAATCTAACTTAAAGAATTATTTTTAAAAGATATGCAATCTTTTTTCCTCTTAAAAATTTTGGAAGGGAATTTTATATAAAGGTAATATATTAAATCGTAAAAATTCCACATTACAGGGAAGTATAAAATGTAAAATAAGAATCTCTCAACCTTAGTCCTTCTACCCAATTTCTTGTGTATCCTTCTAGAAAATTGTTTGTATTGACTAACATATAAAGTATGTTATATGTGTTGACTAACCTACAACCTTAACATTTTTATTTATGAGATCACACTTTGTATGCTCATTTGCATGTTGCTCGTTCTCAGTATTTTCAAAAGCTTTGCATATAAACACATCTAGGACAAGCTTATTCTTTTTAATGACTACAGAGTATTCCTTTTTGTGAATGTTCATAAAAATTAGATTACATTCTTTATTTTACTGTTACAAGACTGAAGTCTGTTTTTCAAATATACCTAATTCAGCTAATCAATTTTTCTATTTTTAAAATGAATGAATATTGCCAAATATTACAAATAAATACTTTTAAACTAATAACTTCCATGAAAACAGTTTGTTCTCAAACATAAATCAGTCAGAGAAACTTAGAATTTTCTGTATTTTACTGTGTATGATGGATGAGAAATACTCTGGATAACAGGGAATCCGTGGTCATAAGTTACTTTTTATCGTTTGGAACACTTAACTTGGGTTTCCTGAAAGATTATATCATGCTGTCCTTAAATGTCCAATACATACTTACAAATTTTGCTGTTAACTCAAGGCTTCTAATTTAATAATTGAGACAAGTGTACCTGCTTCTGTTTTTGAATTTTACTTGTACTTATTTAATTTTAGTTGTCTTTGACATTACTATCACTACCTCTCATCCTAGCCTCTTGATTTCTTATCTCCTAGGAAACTTAACATCCAGCACAGTTCACTGCATGTAAGAACTTGATTAATCTTACTAGGGTGCTATTTGAATTAGAAATTGTGGCTGGAAATTGTGATTGTTCTTTTTTAACCTTACAAAAAATAGAAAGCAAATATTGCAGCAGAGATGAGGCCTCACATCTAGTTTAATCCTAGTTTTGTCACTAACCAGCTGATTTCCTTGGACAGGTTACTTAAATTCTCAGGCCTCAGTTTTCTCCTCTATAAAATGAGTTATTTGGACTAACAGGATTTCTCAGTCCTGTGGTTTTATATGATGTATTACATTCTGTACAGGAATTTTTATCTGTATTATACTGTAGCTTAAAGATAAGATTATATTTTTAAAGGCAAAGTATGTACTTGCCACATTAATATTTTGCTTGCTTTTAATAGTATTACTGGCCTTTTTGAAACTTATATTCTTCAGAAGTTTGCTCTCCTTTTAAAGTAAAGCAAAAGTTTTAAGATAATCACTAAATCGCTGATTCAGAATGAAGTAAAGCCTCCTATTTGTGTTCTTTTTGCCTCTTTCAGGGAACAATTGCAGTCATAGTCTGTAAATATACTCTCAGAATCTTTAAATTGCATGTAGATATTTTTAAATTAAACATCTTCTCTAGAAGAGTATCTAGCATAGTAGGAAATTTTTATTCTTGTCAAAGATCATTTCTCCTTTTGCTATTAGAAGACATAGAAATAGTATATACCTTGGGAAGTTGTTTCTACAGAACTTATAAGTTTAGTATTATTTTACTGTGTAAGAAATAGATGCTGGCCAGGCGCAGTGGCTCACGCCTATAATCCTAGCATTTTGGGAGGCCTAGGCGTGCAGATCTCCTGAGCTCAGGAGTTCGAGACCAGCCTGGGCAACATGGTGAAACCCCATCTCTACTAAAAGTACAAAAATCAGCCAGGTGTGGTGGTGTGCGCCTGTAATTGCAGCTACTTTGGTGGCTGAGGCAGGAGAATTGCTTGAAGCCAGGAGGCAGAGGCTGCAGTGAGCTGAGATAGCACCACTGCACTCCAGCCTGGGTGACAGAGTGAAACTCTGTCTCAAAAAGAAAGAGAGAGAGAGAGACAGAGAAAGAGAGAAAGAAGGGAGGGAGGGAGGGAAGGAAGGAAGGAAGGAAGGGAGGGAGGGAGAGATGCCATTTTCCTATATTCTGTTGGGATGGATGTTAGTTTAATTTTGGTTACATATAGCCTTGATTGTAAATTATGTAAGTGTTTAGGGGTCTTTTAAGAAGATGAATTCATTATTGTAAACTTAACTATGAAATAGCTAAACTATATTTAGAAAAATATAAGATGTTTGGAATGATTCCTAAATTATTATTTCTAAAATACTAAAATTCCAGTCATTATAAATAAAAGTATTTCATGAAAGAGTTTAGTATCTTAGCTCAGTTTTCTTGCATTTATATGTCAAAACAATGTAATTTTGGAAGAGATCTTGACGGTAAATCTATCCAAAACTTAAGAAGTGTCATTCTTCTTTTTTTTCTGGTTGATAATCAGTCTTAAGCTGTGTAACTTACTGTGACGTATGGAGTTAAATCTAGTAAGCACTTACAAATGCCCCATGATCTAATTTCCGCCTACTTCTCTGACTTTATCATTTACTAATCTTTTCTTATCTACTGGCCTTTTTTCTCTTCCCTGAACATACATACTTTGTTCTTGATGAAATGGCCTTTTATTACTTACTACCTTAGCCTGAAATGCTCTTCTCTAAATTTTTTCCAAGCCAACTCCTTATCATTAGATCTCAGCTTAAATGCCACTCTTGCTTAATATTCAGCCTGAAGTAGGGAACCCATCAATATATCATCATTGTATTTTGATTGTCAGTGTAACACTTGCCACTATCTGATGATGTTCTGATGTGTGTGTTTGTTGCTTCTTCCCCACTACCAGTGCTTGGCACATAGTAGTTACTCAGAGAATAGTTTAGTGAATGAACTGAAATTAAGCACTGGCTTCTTTTACTTGATATTTCTGAAGAAAACAGCCACCTTAATTCACCTAGTCTCTGAATAAGTTCACTTAAATGCTTTGCCATTGAATGTCACCTTTCATTTGACAAGTGGTTTTTAAACAAATTGTCAGTTTGCTTGAGCTAATGAAAATGATTCGCATTTTGTTTCCAATAACATTACAATTTTTTTGTCATTTAGATTAATTGGAGGATCTGACAACAAACTGATTTATAGACATTATGCAACGTTATATTTTGTCTTCTGTGTGGATTCTTCAGAAAGTGAACTTGGCATTTTAGATCTAATTCAAGTAAGTTAACACTTGCTTCTTACTATCTTAAATAACAGTTTGACATTTAAATTTTTAAAAACTTATATATTCTAAATTTTCTAAAATGATGTAAGAAATAAAGCATTTCATAATAGATATTGTGTTGGTAAAAGAGGTCAGAGGACATAGAAACAAGCAAACATTTGATCTGATTAAAACTATCATAACTAGTTTAATCATGACGTTTTATCTTGCTCATGTAAGTTACAGCAAGGAGCTTAAGACTCGTGGGTTTCTTAACACATGTATCCAAAACTAACCCTAAACCCTACCTCTCCCTGTCTCCTGAAAATCTTTCATAATGTCCCTGGAACTCAAGGTCAGTCATCAGCAAATTTCTTTTTATCTTCAGCCTCTTCTGTTAATATTACTTTACATTTTGCTCTAAATTAAATCTTGCTTCCCTGATGATACTACGTGCAACCCTTTGAAGTAGTGGCCATTTTCTCTCCTGCTTCTTTCTGCCTTTGAGCCTGGAGGTGTAATCTTAGCTTCTCATTGCATTTTCCAGACCATTCTTTCTTCTCAAACACCTCCAAATTTTATCTTATGTTATCAGACTATACCACCTTCTATCCATTTAGTTATAGTCATCACTCATCTCCATCTCTCCTTCATTGGAGATTTTGTTAAGAATTGTGAAGGGTCTGAGATTTGCTCTACTTGCAAACTAAGAAGTTAACCTGCCATAATTTCATGGATGCTGGCAGAAGGCAGGAGATTTCTGGGCCAGAGACAAAGGACCTTATTACTAATAGCAAAAACATTAGCTAAAGTGACAGCATTTGCTTGCACGAATTCTCTAATTCCCAAAGGGTGATATGAAGAGGTCCAGATGATACCTGCACACACAGTGGATTAAATGACAGATGAGGAACGCCAAGTTTAGGGAACTGGAATCTTTTATAATGGATACTAAGCATGTCTGCCCTTGTTTGGAAGGAAGAGAGACTGTCTCTTCCAAGAGTGTAAGGAAACCTATCCTTTGCTGTGGAAGAAGACACTGTCTATTTTCCAGGGCTGTTTGATATACAAGCATGCTTAAAAAGATAGCCCAGAACAAAGACAGTCAATGCCTCTGCTCACAATATGTGTGGAAACACAAGATCCATCTAAAATTGTCTCCTAATAGATTTTGGTTCTTGGTTCACTGGCATTCATTCCAGTACTGCTTGTTTTGTAATTCTTGGTGATTCCATTGTTCATATGTATAATTCTCCCAATATCCTGGTGTCTTCAAAATCTGGAACTCCTCTCTTCCAATAAATTTTGCCCTCCACTCCATCTCACTATGTACCCATTTCTAGATTTTATCTTTGTCTAAACTGTAACCCCTCCATAATCTCAATTTCACAGTTTTGAAGTCGTTAGACCTATTGCAACCCTCAGTTTTAAAAATCTATCATTTTTTTCACTCTGATTTTACTGATGTCTTACTTTCCTTATCCAGCTTAAATTTCATAATCATGGTAGTGATATAGCCTTGTGTACACTGAACTCCTTGCCCACACCCATACATCTGAACATACCTAGAGGAAAAAAAAAAGTAACCATATTTACCAGTCTCACTTTAAATTAATGATCCCTTAGCTCATTGAGTCCTTTATGCTACCCAAGAATCATTTTCTGTTTCCCCGGTCCATTTACTCTCCCATACCTCTAGATGACTACTCATACAGTCTCCTCTCTCCTAAAATATCTAGCACTTCTAGCACCTTGCTTCCCAGTGCACAGATAAAATTGGCTTTTGAAGTTAGCAAGAAGGTGGCATGGTTTGAGCTCTAGTTGGCGTTACAGAATAGACAAGAAATTAACCCAAGCAGACAACTTAGGTAACAAATTCTTAGCACTGTGGCTAAGGCTTTAAAAATAAAAACATTGTGACCAGGTGTGGTAGTTCACATCTGTAATCCTAGCACTTTGGAAGGCTAAGCTGAGCAGATCACTTGAGCCCAGGAGTTCGAGACCAGCCTGGGCAACCCCATCTCTACAAAAATTAGACAGGCATGCTGTTCTGCACCTGTAGTCCCAATCACTCGGGAGGCTGAGGCGGGAGCCAGGGAGGATGGCTTGTAGTGAGCTGAGATTGTGCCACTCACTCCAGCCCAGGTAACAGAGTGAGACCCTGTCTCAAAAAAAATAGAAATAAAAACATTGTTAATAAAATAAAAAAGGAGATAAATGATAAATTGATCTATTTGTATGCCATATTACTCTTAAATCTGTAATTCTTAAACTGGGTTTTTGGGAGGAGCTGGGTATCAAAGTTACATGAAACCACAAGGTAATCATGGCACATATTCCTGGTATATGTTTCTTCTTTGTTTTGAAGATTGGCGGCAGTGAGGAAATGAACGTAAACATGTATATATTATGAGGTAGAATACAAATTTTTCATAATATTTAAAGCTCTAAGTGGAGACTTGAAAGAAATTTTGAGCTTGAGGTAAAGGTGCCCCGAGATCCCTTGGGTATATGTTCACTTTCCTCCTGGGGCCTACTTGAGAAACACTGCTAAGTTATGTTTTGCTTTCTCAAGGCTTTTCTAGTAAAGAAAAAGAAGCCAAATCTTACTTTTGATGACATTGAAGGGTTGATCAGGACTATATATTGCATTGCCTTGTAACTTTGTTTATTCTTACATTTCTTAGTTTATCCCACCTAGGGGAGTAGTTAATTCATTTTATCATTATGTCAAGAGAGCATTATATTTTTACAGAAAAAAAATTAATATAGAACCATGCTTTCTATTTCTCTGTTTCCCATGACTGAAGAGAGTGGTAGACATGCACACTATGTTCCAAAACACTGTTTTTATTTACCTGAGCCTAGCCACTAGAATTACAGGAAGAAAAACAGGAGAAAGTGTACCATTTCAAATTTAGTCTCTTATTGAAGAGAAATGTTGCTATTAAGAAAGACCAAAACAAATGTGTCTTTTCCTAGAGGTAAATCAGAAGTATTTTATGCTTGCGTCCTGAGATTAAGTCATCACCGTTGATTATTATTTTGATGCTGTTGTTGATCTTCTTATGAGAAAGTAGTTCTATCTCCAAAGGGGATTAGATGGGGAGTTTTCAAAGAACAAACATGCTATTAATATATCATATCCAAAGTAAATTCTGTCATGTACTCGTGGAAAGTGGAAACTATCTTTTGTGTTTTGCAAAATTTTTTATCCATGCTTCACACGTTGATCACTTGTTTTGATATTAGATAACATACAGAAGAAAGGATTTCAGGAGGACTTTGTCATTTTCCGATTACTAAAGTAGGCTAGAGCTGTTTTTACAATACCCCTGAGTTACCACATGCTGATGTATTGTGTCACAAAAAAGAAGGTTTCTGTAATTCACCTTATAGGTACTATGTCTGTCACTACCAGGAACATGTTGGAAGTTCTGTGGTTGTGATCTTTCCCCTTCAATTACCACAGTTCATTAAATACTGAAGAGGGAGTGTACTGAGCACACATGAGTCAGTCACTTTAAAAACCATCAGTTGAATAAACAAAGATGGAAGTGCATAGCTTATTATTTCTGCTTCTGTTTCATCAAATAGCTATTCAGAGAGAACTGATTTTCTTAATTTGTTCATCCTCTAGTTTTTAGAAAGGCAATTTTAACGTAAAAAGTAAAAGTGGAAAATTATAAACCAAGAGAGTTTACATCAAAACCTCTTGGTCTTGCATATTCTTTTAGAGAACAGATCAAGAAAACTCAATATGTAACTATTAAACCTATGCTTATAATTTTGACATTTTAAATATCAAAGTGATACCATTCATATAACTGGAAGCATATATTTTAATGCAGAGAGTTAGTGTGTCTAAGGTATGCATATGTTGTCCCAAATATGACTTTGTATCTGTATAAAATCTGGGAGAAGGCATTATTAATAAATTCGTTATGGAATTTACACCACTATTCCACCAGTACTGAATTTACATTGGTAGTCCACAGAATTTACACCAGCTACCCAAACGAATGATCAGTTTTTGTTTTCTTTTGTTTCTTTTTAAAAATTCCTTGTAAGTTTGGAAAAAAGGGGTGGACTTTTTTTTATTGATATATACCATTTTAGTGTGATATTAACTGCTATGTATGCCATATATGCTAGAGTTAATAGCTAGCTTTTTTAAGGAGTCCTTTCTGTTGTAGCATATTGTTATTGGAAGTGTTAAAATATTTACAGGATGAGAATAGAAGTTTATTAAATATTAATGTTGGGTTGAGTTATTTATAAGCAGTCGTATTGTCCTTAATTAGTTTATTATGCCAAGCTGATAATGGAGGCATATAAATTCACTGGATAATTCCAAATGTCTGTTACAGTTTTCTGTACCACATGTAACAGTAATCAGAGCATCAGTCTTATTCAGTTGTAGCTAGATAAAAAAAACAACAAAATTGAGAACTAACAGCTAAACTTTCTTTAGGTTTAGAAAGATACGTTCTGACCATGTTGTTAGAATGTATATTTAAACTGGAGCTCCATATATAATATTTGTTATTATTACAGTACTGTTCAACTACCTTTTGAGGAATTATTTTATTCATGGCTGCTAATGCTCATTTAGTATGATGTTGAGCAAGTTATTTATTCTTTATAGACCTTAATTTTTTTTTTAACTGCAAAGTATGCTTGTTTCAACATGTTGCCTACAGACAAGAGGTTGTTAGAAAGACCTGTGAATTAAAGCTATCTATTATCTTGTAGTGGTTAAAACCATTTAGCTCTGCCATATACTAGCTATGTAATTTTGGGCAAGTTATTTAACCTCTTTGACCCTAACTTTCCTCATCCACAAAACAGGGATAATAATAATAACACCAATTCACAGAGTAGGTGTGAGCGTTAAAAAAAGATATTTCATGTGAAACCCATGACTAAATGATTAACATTTCAGTGGTTTTTAGCTAACATTATCACTAAAGCATATATTTGTAAGAAAGGCATATAAAATATTATTTTGTTAGTACACAAACTGAAGTAAATATTTTTTTTTTAATCTTTCTGACTTTCTCATTGTTAGAAGCATTTTTGAATCTTTTTATCCTATATGTTGTTTGATGGCTTGGAATGAATTTTATATGACACATTTATGTGATAAGAAATAGTCTTCATTGGGGAAATTTATAAGCCAAGAATACTTAAGTGAGGAAAGGTCTCTGATCTTCCCAGCATCACCTGGCAAATTATGGTGAGGTAGGTACTTCTGACCGACTGAATATACAGTGGTGTGCCGATGAAGGCCCACCCAATTATTGTTCTCATCTATCATGATGGTAGGCCTGAAAGCACACTTGGTGGTGGGGTGACAGATACACTGTTTAAGCCTTGGGCTATGTAGGTTTGGGTACCACCTGTTTTTTAAAATTGCCTGGGAAAACCGACTGTCCAGCACTTGGAAATTGTGGGAATTTGCAACTCTCCTGTTGGAGATGAACCAACTCTTGGTCCCAGAGGAAGATGAGTTTCTGGTGCAGTTCCTCCTGCTGGAGCAAGAGGGATTCCTGGCCTAGCGAGCTTATTTTCCAGGCACTCAAGTGAATGCCCAGGATCATTTTAGGAAAATTCTGCCTCCTACATTATACTGTATTACCAGGTTATTTAAAACTTTCTGTTTTCAGTAAGATTTGTTTCTCATGTATTTTTGGGCAACCCCCAGTTTTTTTAAAATAGTTTGGGTCAGATTCTTAGAGTTGTGCAGGATTCCTAAAATTATTTTCCTGTGTTATTTTCATGCTTGAGAAGTCTAATTTCCAGCAACTGCAAATATAATAATTCTCAGTTATTTACATTGCTATTTATTTGTGACAAATCCTGGTATCAAATTTGATGATAACTGCTTTTCTAATTGACATGTTTCATTGATGTCTTAGCAGTTCTTTTAGGAGGCATCATGGCGTCAGGTTTAGAGTGTCAGGGTGTTAGAGTCAGGTAGTATGGATTTGAATCTTGGCTCTGTCACATAACAGTTATATAACTTTAGGCAATTACTTAACCTCATCTGTCCCCAGTTTTCTTTTTTGTAAGTGCTGATATTCATACTTATCTCACCAGCATTGTTGTAAGAATTAGAACTAATTTATATAAACAACCAGCAAATGGTCTAGAATATAGTAGACACGCTTTTCTTAGTTACTTCACAGTAGTGAAGGAAGTAGTTTAGAACTCAAGTGCTTAAAGTCAGAGTTTTGGAGCTGGAAGTGACTTAAAATTTATTTTCTTCCCTTCAATGTAGGTTTAAGAGAAAAACTCAGGTTATGTTGGTCTTTTTCTTTGATTTAAGGTAAATTCATCATGTCCTAATGTAGAATGGTTGGTTTTCAGGAAGGAATTGGACATGGTGGAGAGACTCCCCAAATTTAACATTAACCACAGTACAGCTATTAACCCAAGAAATTAACATTGATACACTACTATATAATCTGTAGGCCTTGTTTACAATTTGCCACTTGTCCCATTCAAATGTCCTTTTTCTCATTCTGGATGTAATTCACACATTCCATTTAGCTGTCATGTCTTCTTAATCTCCTTTACTGTGTAACAATTCTTTAACTTTGTCTTTCATTCATGTCTTTCATATACTGATCCTTTTGATGAGTACTAGCCAGTTATTTTGATATTCCCCGATTTGGGTTTGTTTGATACTTCTTAATGATTTAGATTGTGCATTTTTGGCAAGAATACCACAGAAATGATGTTATGTCCATAGTGCATCATATCGGGAGGTATATGATGTCCATTTGTTCCACTACTTGTGATATTTGTGATGATCACTTGGTTAAGTTCAAGTCCAACAGGTTTATGCACCATAAAGTTTCATTTTCCAATGGTGCTAGTATTTTTATGGGGAATATTTGAGACTATGTAAATATACTTTTTCTAATCATATATTTGTTAATTCATCTTAATATCTATTGATCATTCTTACCTAAAAGAATTATTAATATTTATGGTGTTTACCAAATGGTGGGGTTTTTTTCTATCATACCTTCAATATTTAATAGTTGAAATTCTCCTGTGAGGAAAAGCTTTGTAATATATATATATTTTTATTATACTTTAAGTTCTGAGATACATGTGTAGAAGGTGTAGGTTTGTTACATAGGTATACACATGCCATGGTGGTTTCCTGCACCATCAACCCGTCATCTACATTAGTTAGATGTAGGACAGCATTATCTTCTAATGCTATCCCTCCCCTAGCCCTCCACCCCCTGACAAGTCCCGGTGTGTGATGTTCCCCTCCCTGTGTCCATGTGTTCTCATTGTGCAACTCCCACTTATGAATGAGAACATGCAGTGTTTGGTTTTCTGTTCCCGTGTTCATTTGCTGAGAATGATGGTTTCCAGCTTCATCCATGTCCCTGCAAAGGACAGGAACTCATCCTTTTTATGGCTGCATAGTATTCCATGGTGTATGTGTGCCACATTTTCTTTATCTACTCTATCACTGATGGGCATTTGGGTTGGTTCCAAGTCTTTGCTATTGTGAACAGTGCTGCAATAAACATATGTGTGCATTTGTCTTTATAGTAGAATGATTCGTAATCCTTTGGGTATATACCCAGTAATGGGGTTGCTAGGTCAAATGGTATTTCTGGTTCTAGATCCTTGAGGAATCACCACACTGTCTTCCACAGTGGTTGAACTAATTTACACTCCCACCAACAGTGTAAAAGCGTTCCTGTTTCTTCACATCCTCGCCAGCATCTGTTGTTTCCTGACTTTTTAATGATCGCCATTCTAACTGAATGAGATGGTATCTCATTGTGGTTTTGATTTGCATTTCCATAATGACCAGTGATGATGAGGTTTTCTTCATATGTGCGTTGACTGCATAAATGTCTTCTTTTGAGAAGTTTCTGTTTATATCCTTTGCCCACTTTTTGATGGGATTGTTTGCTTTTTCCTTGTAAATTTGTTTAAGTTCCTTGTAGATTCTGGATATTAGCCCTTTGTCAGATGGCTAGATTGCAAAAATTTTCTCCCATTCTGTAGGTTGCCTGTTCACTCTGATGATAGTTTCTTTTGCCGTTCAGAAGCTCTTTAGTTTAATTAGATCCCATTTGTCAATTTTGGCTTTTGTTGCAATTGCTTTTGGTGTTTTAGTCATGTAGTCTTTGCCCATGCCTATGTCCTGAATGGTATTGCCTAGGTTTTCTTCTAGGGTTTTTATGGTTTGGGGTCTTACGTTTAACTCTTTAATCCATCTTGACTTAATTTTTGTATAAGGTGTAAGGAAGGGGTCCGCTTTCAGTTTTCTGCATATGGCTAGCCAGTTTTCCCAACATCATTTATTAAACAGGGATCTTTTCCCCATTTCTTGTTTTTGTCAGATTTACCAAAGGTCAGATGGTTGTAGATGTGTGGCATTATTTCTGAGGCCTCTGTCCTGTTCCCTTGGTGTGTATACCTGTTTTGGCACCAGTACCATGCTGTTTGGGTTACTCTAGCCTTATAGTATAGTTTGAAGTCAGGTATCGTGATGCCTCCAGCTTTATTCCTTTTGTTTAGGATTGTCTTGGCTGTACAGGCTCTTTTTTGGTTCCATATGAAGTTTAAAGTACTTTTTTGTAATTCTGTGAAGAAAGTCAATGGTAGCTTGATGGGGATAACATTGAATCTATAAATTACGTTGGACAGTATGGCCATTTTCACGATACTGATTCTTCC
The DNA here is from genome assembly GCF_029289425.2 of Pan paniscus. Classification (NCBI taxonomy): domain Eukaryota; kingdom Metazoa; phylum Chordata; class Mammalia; order Primates; family Hominidae; genus Pan; species Pan paniscus. The sequence goes on from NC_073253.2 coordinate 111,123,622, forward strand.
TATCCATGAGCATGGAATGTTTTTCCATTTGTTTGTGTTCTGTCTTATTTCCTTGAGCAGTAGTTTGTAATTCTCCTTGAAGAGGCCCTTCACATCCCTTGTAAGTTGTATTCCTAGGTATTTTATTCTCTTTGTAGCAATTGTGAATGGGAGTTCACTCCTAATTTGGCTCTCTGTTTATTATTGGTGTATAGGAATGCTTGTGACTTTTGCACATTGGTTTTGTATCCTGAGACTTTGCTGAAGTTACTTATCAGCTTCAGGAGATTTTGGGCTGAGACTATGGAGTTTTCTAAATATACAATCATGTCATCTGCAAACAGAGACAGTTTGACTTTCTCTCTTCCTATATGAATACAGTTTATTTCTTTCTCTTGCCTGATTGCCCTGGCCAGAACTTCCAATACTGTGTTGAATAGGAGTGGTGAGAGAGGGCATCCGTGTCTTGTGCCAGTTTTCAAAGGGAATGCTTCCAGCTTTTGCCCATTCAGTATGATATTGGCTATGGTTTTGTCATAAATAGCTCTTATTATTTTGAGATATGTTCCATCTATACATAGTTTACTGAGAGTTTTTAGTATGAAGGGGTGTTGAATTTTATCAAAGGCCTTTTCTGCATCTATTGAAATAATCATGTGGTTTTTGTGACTGGTTCTGTTTATGTGATGGATTACGTTTATTGATTTGCGTATGTTAAACCAGCCTTGCATCCCAGGGATGAAGCTGACTTGATTGTGTTGGATAAGCTTTTTGATGTGCTGCTAGATTCGGTTTGCCAGGATTTTATTGAGGATTTTCACATCAATGTTCATCAGGGTTATTGGCCTAAAATTCTCTTTTTTTTCTTGTGTCTCTCTCAGGCTCTGGTATCATATCAGGATGATGATGGCCTCAAAAAATGAGTTAGGGAGGAGACTCTCTTTTTCCATTGATCGGAGTAGTTTCAGAAGGAATGATACCATCTCCTCTTTGTGCCTCTGGTAGAATTCGGCTGTCAACCTGTCTGGTCCTGGGCTTTTTTTGGTTGTTAGGCTATTAATTACTGCCTCAATTTCAGAACTTGTTATTGGTCTGGTTCAGAGATTCGACTTCTTCCTGGTTTAAGTCTTGGGAGGGTGTATGTGTCCAGGAATTTATCCATTTCTTCTAGATTTTCTAGTTTATTTGCGTAGAGGTGTTTATAGTATTCTCTGATGGTAGTTTGTATTTCTGTGGGATCAGTAGTGATATCCCCTGTATAATTTTTTATTGTGTCTATTTGATTACCCTTTTCTTCTTTATTAGTCTGGCTAGTGGTCTATATATTTTGTTAGTCTTTTCAAAAAACCAGCTCCTGGAGTCATTGATTTTTTGAAGGGTTTTTCATGTCTCTGTCTCCTTCAGTTCTACTCTGATCTTAGTTATTTCTTGTCTTCTGCTAGCTTTTGAATTTGCTCTTGCTTCTCTAGTTCTTTTAATTGTGATGTTGGGGTGTCTATTTTAGATCTTTCCCGCTTTCTCCTGTGGAGATTTTAGTGCTATGAATTTCCACTGAAACACTGCTTTAGCTGTGTCCCAGAAATTCTGGTACATTGTATCTTTGTTCGCATTGGTTTCAAAGAACTCATTTATTTCTACCTTAATTTCATTATTTACCCAGTAGTCACTCTGGAGCAGGTTGTTCAGTATCCATGTAGTTGTAAGGTTTTGAGTGAGTTTCTTAATCCTGAGTTCTAATTTGATAGCACTGTGGTCTGAGAGTCTGTTCATTATGATTTCTGTTCTTTTGCATTTGCTGGGGAGTATTTTACTTCCAATTATGTGGTCAATTTTAGAATAAGTGTGATGTGGTGCTGAGAAGAATGTATATTCTGTTGATTTGGGGTGGAGCGTTCTGTAGATGTCTATTAGGTCCACTTGGTCCACAGCTGAGTTGAAGTTCTGAATATCCTTGTTAATTTTCTGTCTTGTGGATCTGTCTAATATTGACAATGGGGTGTTAAACTCTCCCACTATTATTATGTGGGAGTCTGAATCTCTTTGTATGTTTCTAAGAACTTGCTTTATGAATCTGGGTGCTCCTGTGTTGGGTGCATATATATTTACGAAAGCTAGCTCTTCTTGTTAGGTTGATCCCTTTACCATTATGTGATGCCCTTCTTCGTCTTTTTTGATCTTTGTTGGTTTAAAGTCTGTTTTATTGGAGACAAGGATGGCAACCCCTGCTTTTTTTTTTTTGCTTTCCATTTTCTTGATAAATATTCCTCCATCCCATTATTTTGAGCCTGTGTGTGTCTTTGCACGTGAAGGGGTCTTCTGAATACAGCACACTGATGGGTCTTGACCTTTTATCCAGTTTGCCCATCTGTGTGTTTTAATTAGGGTATTTAGCCTGTTTACATTTAAGGTTAATATTGTTTTGTGTGACTTTGATCCTGTCATTATGGTGCTAGCTGGTTATTTTGCCTGTTAGTTGACGCAGTTTCTTCATAGTGTCGATGGTCTTCACAGTTTAGTATGTTTTTGCAATGGCTGGTACCGGTTTTTCCTTTCCATATTTAGTGCTTCCTTCAGGAGCTCTTGTAAGGCAGGCCTGGTGGTGACAAAATCTCTCAGCATTTGCTTGTCTATAAAGGGTTTTATTTCTCCTTCACTTACGAAGCTTAGCTTGGCTGGATATGAAATGCTGGGTTGAAAATTCTTTAAGAATGTTGAATATTGACCTCCACTGTTTTCTGGCTTACAAGCCAGCAGGGTTTCTACAGAGAGATCTGCTGTTAGTCTGATGGGCTTCCCTTTGTGGGTAACCCAACCTTTCTCTCTGGCTACCTTTAACACTTTTTCCTTCATTTCAACCTTGGTGAATCTGACGATTATGTGTCTTGGGGTTGCTTTTCTCAAGGAGTAACTTTGTGTTCTCTGTATTTCCTGAATTTGAATGTTGGCCTGCCTTGCTGGGTTGGGGAATTTCTCCTGGATAATATCCTGTGAAGGGTGTTTTCCAACTTGGTTCCATTCTCCCTGTCACTTTCAGGTACACCAATCAAACATAGATTTGGTCTTTTCATGTAGTGTCATATTTCTTGGAGACATTGTTTGTTCCTTTTCATTCTTTTTTCTCTAATCTTGTCTCCAAGCTTTATTTCATTAAGTTGAGCTTCAATCTCTGATATCCTTTCTTCCGCTTGATTGATTTGGCTATTGATACTGTGTGTGCTTCATGAAGTTCTCCTGCTGTGTTTTTCAGCTCCATCAGGTCATTTATGTTCCTCTCTAAACTGGTTATTCTAGTTAGCAATTCCTCTGACCTTTTATCAAGGCTCTTAGCTTCCTTGCATTGGGTTAGAACATGCTCCTTTAGCTCAGAGGAGTTTGTTATTACCCACCATCTGAAGCCTACTTCTGTCAATTCATCAAACTCATTCACCTTCCAGTTTTGTTCCCTTGCTTTTGAGGAATTGTGGACCTTTGGAGGAGAAGAGGCAGTCTGGCTTTTGGAATTTTCAGACTTTTTGCACTGGTTTTTCCTCATCTTTGTGGATTTATCTACCTTTGGCCTTTGGTGTTGGTGACCTTCAGATGGGGTTTTTGTGTGGACATCCTTATTGTCCTTGTTGATGCTATTCCTTTCTGATTGTTAGTTTTCCTTCTAACAGGCCACTCTGCTGCAGGTCTTCTGGAGCTTGCTGGAGGTCCACTCCAGACCCCGTTTGCCTGGGTATCACCAGAGGAGGCTGCAGAACAGCAAAGATTGCTGCCTGTTCCTTCCTCTGGAAGGTTCGTCCCAGAGGGGCACCCGCCAGATGCCAGCCAGAGCTCTCCTGTATGAGATGTCTGTTGACCCGTGCTGGGAGGTGTCTCCCAGTTAGGAGGCACGGGGGTCAGGGACCCGTTTGAGGAGGCAGCCTGTCTCTTATCAGAGCTCGAGCACTATGCTGGGAGATCTGCTGCTCTCTTCAGAGCTGGCAGGCATGAACGTTTAAGTCTGCTGAAGCTGCGCCCACAGCCACCCCTCCTTCCCCCAGGTGCTCTGTCCCAGGGAGATGGGAGTTTTATCTATAAGCCCCTGACTGGGGCTGTTGCCTTTCTTTCAGAGATGCCCTGCTCAGAGAGGAGTAATCTAGAGAGGCAGTCAGGCCACAGTGACTTTGCCATGTTGTGGTGGGCTCTGCCCAGTTTGAACTTCCAGGTGGGTTTGTTTACACTGTGAGGGGTAAACCGCCTACTCAAGTCTCAATAATGGCAGACGCCTCTGCCCCGACTAAGCTCCAGCATCCCAGGTTGACTTCAGACTGCTGTGCTGGCAGCAAATATTCAAGCCAGTGGACCTTAGCTTGCTGGGCTCCATGGCGGTGGGATCCACTGAGTGAGCTAGACCACCTGGCTCCCTGGCTTCAGCCCCCTTTCCAGGGGAGTGAACGGTTCTGTCTCACTGGTGTTCCAGGGCCTCTGGGGTATGAGAAAAAACTCCTGCAGCTAGGTTGGTGTCTGCCCAAACGGCCACCCAGTTTTGTGCTTGAAACCCAGGGACCTGGTGGTATAGGCACCCGAGGGAATCTCCTGGTCTGCGGGTTGCAAAGACCATGGGAAAAGTGTAGTATCTGGGCCGGGTGGCACCTTCCCTCACAGCACAGTCCCTCACAACTTCCCTTGGCTACAGGAGGGAGTTCCTCAACCCCTTACGCTTCCCGGGTGAGATGATGCCCCATCCTGCTTCTGCTCACCCTTTGTTGGCTACACTCGCTGTCTCACCAGTCCCAATGAGATGAGCCAGGTACCTCGGTTGGAAATGCAGAAATCACCCGCCTTCTGCGTTGATCTCGCTGGGAGCTGCAGACTAGATCTGTTCCTATTCGGTCATCTTGCCATCCACCTCCTTTGTAATATTTTTACTCTTTTTAAGTCACTGCTCAAAATATCAATCATACCATATTCAACTATAGGTAGAAGAATGTATTTTTAGGCCAAATACCATTTTAAAAATCAGCTTTTGCTTGGGAGTTTAAATATAGTTTTGACAATTTATATCAATATGAGCTTTAAAAAATGTTCTCAGGAGTAGTTTTGTACACAGAAAGAAATTATTCAGAGGTTACTTTCAGTTTTAATAATACTTATTAACCTTAACAAATTCATAAACCCGGTTCTTTCTTAGAATTCTAAATTCAACATACAAATCAAATTAAGTCGCTTAAATGGAGGGACTGAAACAATTAAATTTCCTATTGTACAAGCACTCCTCGCTTTGCAGATTACCATGGTAATAATTCATGTTTATAGGAACCATGTTTATCACTTTGCATGGTTCAGTGGTTGCTGAGATCTATTAATGTGGTACCCTATAAAACAAGGAGTGCCTGTATTTTAAATGGAATTTATATATTTAATATGTTTTATTTTTATGCTCATATTTTGGCATACTTTCTCAAATTTTTAAATATCTCTTAAATTAATTTTTAGAAGTTCATGTATTATGGTTACTCTTAAGTTATCTTAAGTATTCTAATAGTGTAGGCAAATTTTCCTTTACTTTTCAGCTTAAAAAGTCAGGTGGATCACGAGGTCAGAAGTTTGAGACCAGCCTGGCCAACATGGTGAAACCCCGTCTCTACTAAAGATACAAAAAATTAGCCGGGCATGGTGGTGCGCGCCTGTAATCCCAGCTACTTGGGAGGCTGAGGCAGGAGAATCACTTGAACCCCAGGCGGGGAGGGGAGTGGAGGTTGCTGTGAGCTGAGATCACACCTTTGTACTCCAGCCTGGGTGACAGGGTGAGACTTCGTCTCCAACAACAACAACAAGAAAAATCCCATTCCAATTGGATATTCACGTTTACATAGATTTATAAAAGCCTAGTCTGTTAAGTATTCTTATAATACCACATTTTTTAAGGCTTAAGTATTTAAATATCAACTATACAGAGTCTTTCTAAACTTAACATGAAAATATTAATATTATAGGTTCACATCATAATTTCTGTTACTTTAAATTTTTCTGGGTTAAAAAATCACTTAACTAGTAAGGCAACCATTTTTTTTCCCTAGTTTCTGAGGTTATTACATGTTGACTCGAGAGGCCCTGGCCTGATCCCAAGACTGATTCTTTACTAACACACTGATAGGAACACTGATACAGATTCTATCACATAGAAAAATGGTTGATCTCAGAGTTCTTCCTAGGTTGAAATCATAGCCATATAACTTAATATTATGAACTTAACTATTATTACTTCTTTCTACTTCCAGAAGTCTGCACTAACATGACGGCCAGCATAATTTACCATGTTAGTTGTATTTCCATTTCTTCTGCTTTCTTGAGATATTTCATTATCTTCCTCCTGGTTCCAAAGACACATTAATGACTTTCCATTTGTATTAGTCAGTGTTCTCCAGAGAGACAGACCTGACAGGATATATGTATATATGAAGGGGAGTTAGTTTATTAGGGAGAATTGGCTCACACAATCACAAGGCAAAGTCCTACAATAGGCCGTCTGCAAGCTGGGGAAGAAAGAAGCCAGTAGTGGCTCAGTCTGAGTCCAAAAGCCTCAAAAACAGGGAAGCCAACAGTGCAGCCTTCAGTCTGTGGTCAAAGGCCAGAGAGTTCCCTGGCAAACCACTGGTGTAAATCCAAGAGTCCAAAGGCTGAAGAACCTGGAGTCTGATGTTTCAGGGCAGGAGGAACCAAAGGAAGCAATCAGTATGGGAGAAAGATGAAAGCCAGAAGACTCAGCAAGCAAGGTTATTTAACCTTCTTTTGCCTGCTTTGTTCTAGCCACGCTGGCAGCCAGTTGGATGGTGCCCACCCACATTGAGGGCAAGTTTTCCTCTCCCAGTCCACTGACTCAAATGTCAATCTCCTCTGGCAACACCCTCAAAGACACACCCAGAAACAATACTTTACCAGCTATCTAGGCGTCCTTCACTCAAGTTAACAGCTAATATTAACCATCACCTTGTTGAATACTTTTGTTAATTTATTTTGTTCTCCTTAAATTTTATCATTTGATTTAGGTGGATGAAATGGAATGGAAAAGCCTGTGTTTGTAGTTAGTTCTTTTTCTATTTCTTCACTTAAAAGGAAGTTTTGAATGAGATTTTAACTGTTAACAGTAGATTTTTGTGGATGCTGTAAGTATGGACAGTTCAAATTTTTGCTTTATACTTTTCTGTATTTTCCATATTTTCTAAATGATCACTTCTTACTACATTAGAAATAATATATTATTTGTTGTTGATGTGGGTTCTGGAATTAGATTTTTGAGATTTGAATCAGGACTCTACCATTAAGTGTTAGTGGTTAACCTTTTACTTTAGATTACTCTTCTGCAAATGGTTGATGATAAAAGTAGTTGCCTTATGGGATTACTGCAAAGGCTCAAATAAAATAATATACTTAAAGCAGTCGGAACAGTGGTAATGCCACAATACTGTGTAGAGTTGACTCTTGAACAACACAGGTTTGAACTGTGTGGGTCAACTTATACACAGATTTTTTAAGATAAAGATTACACTGAGTGTACCTGCCTCTCGTGCCTCCCATTCCACCTCCTCCACTTCATCCACCTCTGCCACCCCTGAGACAGCAAAACCAACCCCTCATCTTCCTTAGTCTACTCAATGTGAAGACGAAGATAAAGATATTTATGATGAACCATTTCCACTAAATGAAGAGTAAATTTATGTTCTCTTCCTTATGATTTTCTTAATAACATTTCTTCTCTAGCTCGTTTTATTGTAAGATTGCAGTATATAATACATATAACAAAAAATGTGTACTAGTCGACTGTTTATGTTATCGGTAAGGCTTCTGGTCAACAGCAGGCCATTGTAGTTTGGTTTTTAGTGAGTCAAAAGTTGTACGCAGATTTTCAACTGTGTGGAGAGTCAGCATCCCAACCCCACTGTTGTTCAAAGATCAGCTGTACCAAGTAAATGCTAGCTGTTATTATAATTAACTTTCTATAAATCACAGAGAAGGAATCATTAATGTAAACTCTTTCAGAATTATTATGACATGATATAGAAGGTAGATGGTCCTTTCTTCAGCTCTTAATTTCTCTATATTGACGTTAAGAGTTCATTATGTGTTAAGTGCATGGTACATAGTAAATGCACAATAAATGACTGTTTTTGTTAACATTGTCATCACTGGCATGTGAGTGTCCAAGTGAGGTTTAATAGAAATCCAGTCCAGAATGCAGTCATATATTGAGTCAAGTGCTATTTACATATCTTAAACACCATACTTTAAAGATTCTTAATAGTACATGCAGTGGTACCTATTGGAGAGTGTACCTAGGCTACATTCATAATTGTTCTTCAAAGGTAAATGATCTGATTTTAAGTTCAGTTTGTCTTCCCTAGCTCTGCTGGTACATTCAATATTTGTAATGGTATTTTTTAGTTATTGGTTTGAGTTAAACCAAGATGTTTCTCTCTAGAACATCTTGCTGGTGATAAAAAAATAATTTTTTGGCTTCAGCATATTAGTATCCTTAAATTTATGCCTCCTATTTTTGCACTAAAGACTTTTCCTATCTTATAACATGTCAGTGTAACCCTTTTCTTTTTATTTATTATTGTAGATTCAAAACAGCAGGATCTGTTTCTCCTGAATTTTAACAGAAATTTCTAAACCCAGAAACCAATTTTTTTTTTACTTAGAAACTCAAAAGGGGGTCTGCCAAATAAGTGGTATTGTTTAAGGGTAATTTGTGGTATTTTTATTTTATCTTGTGTACATTTTTATTTCTCCGTGTGTTTGGTATTATAATACTAGCTAATGTATATTGAGTGTTTTCTTTTGTGAGACATTGTTTTAAGCCCTTTATATTTATTCATTTAATCACTAAAACAACTCTATGATATAGTTACCATTATTATGCCCAGATAAGAAACTGAGGCTTAGTGTTAAATAACTTGCCCTGGATCTCAGAGTTAGAGGCAAGGCTAGAATTTAAGTATACACATGCTAAAGTTTGTGCTCTTGAGTACTAACTACAAAGCTGTCATATAATAGATACCTGTTACTCTTTGTGGCCTGGATGTATAGGTTACTGCTTGTGGCTTGGATGTAAAGATAAAGAAAACACAAGCATGTTTTATAACTAGAATAGCATGGGAAAGGAGGACTCTTTATATTTGGAGGAGGCATTTTTTGAAATTATTTACTTTTTATATTTGTTTTTTGAATACTAGGTAATTAAAATGCAGGACAATTTAAAATATTATTCTTTTTGTAAATTAGAAGTAATTTTTCTCCCACCAGCTTTTGAATTCCTTGAGGACAGAGTTTAGGTCTTTGGTTTTATATCCCTGTCACCTGAGTAGCTACTCAGTAGTAGTTAGATACCTGTTATATTGAAATTGGCTTTAAACTTTATATCATTTTAAAGTTGAAGCACAAGAGGGTGCTATTTACTATGATACTTCTAGGTCTTAGCTCCTTTTATCTTTCTACTTGTGAAATAATAATGCAACAGCAATTTTTTTATTGTTGTTATGGTTAGAACCATCAAGACTCTAATTTTTCCCTCTTAATTTCTTCACTTCAGATTGTCAATTATTTGTTTTTTTGTTGGCCTTGTCCATGTAACAGATCATCAGTGTGTAATGGACCTTAGGGCTCTAGATTTCTGATGATATTAAATAATTTTTGCTAAATCAAAAGAAAATTAGAAAGTCTTTTGAAGAAGGTTTTTTGATTTTTTAAAACTGAACATAGTATCTGAGTGCTTTAAATTTTAAGAATTGTTTTCATAAATTAAGAACATGCAGTTATAATGACATTTTGCTGCAGGGTACTTTTTTTATAGTATTCACATTTTTTTACATGTGATATTGTTCTGGATTAAATGTGGACAGCATTTTTTTCTTCCTAAGTTAACAAATTACAGTGTCTTGGTGGTTGTGGCATGTAGTTATCTTCTTTTTATATCAGTATTTATCAGCAGAATTATAATTTTCTATTTCTATTTTAATTTTATAATTATCATGTATTTTGAACAGCCAGATAAATAATTCTGGCTGCCATTTATTAAATGGGTCTTCGGAACTGTGCTGGGCACTCTATCTAAATTGTTTAACTCAATTTTTATGATAATCCAGAAAAGTAAGTAGTTTTATCTCTATCTTATAGTTCTGAGATTTAAAGGAGTTAAATGATACTTGAGGCCACAGAGCAGGGATTTGAAGCCATGTATGTCTTCCTGGTTTCAAAGCATGTATCCTCAACACAGTACTGTGCTGCCTCTATAGGCAACCCATGTTTTTTACCACTCCGTACTTTACCAGAGGCACACTTAATGCTATCACGAACTTTTTTTTCTTTTTTGCCCAATATAATCTGCACATTTAGTAGGTTCTGCTGATCTTTTATAAATACATGTAAGTGAAGGGGAACTATTTAGACAGCATTTTTACCAATATGGTCTTCTCATGGTTAAAAAAGTATGACTGCAACATATAGGTAATCAGTGGAACTAGAAAAATTAAGAAAGAAAAAATAAAGGCATACTGGAAATTGTATTCTGATTAGTAAATCTAATAATGATTTAAAATCAAGTAAGACCACTCCACATCATACACAGAAATCAATTTCAGATAAATTTGGTCCAAACATGAAGAGTAAAATAATAAAGCTTTTGTTTTCTTCTGAGTGAATCTCTTTCCTGACCTTGCTGTAAGCCAAGATTCCTTAAAGTGGACATAAAACAATGTTAACTATAAAGAAGAAAACTGAAAAATTGGATTTTATTGGAATGGAAAAATTCTGTTCTTCCAAGGACACTGTTAGGAGAATGAAAAGGCAAGCCACAGAACTGGCAAAGGTATTTGTAATACATATGACAAAAGACTGTAGCTAGACTATATAAAGAATTCCTATACATCAATAAGAAAATACAGACCCTTGTAATCCCAGCTACTCAGGTGTCCGAGGTGGAAGGATTGCTTGAGCCCAGGAGTTTGAGACCAGCCTGGGCAACATAGTGAAACCATGTCTTAAAAAAAAATGATAAAAAGACCAATAGAAAATGAGCAGAAATCTTGAACAGGCATTATGAAAATGGATATCTAAATGGGTAATACAAATGAAATGGTACGCAGTCTTATATCAGAGAAGTACAAATTAATACCATCATATACCACCACACACCCTTGAGTATGGTTAAAGTTAAAAGATGGATAACATAAGGTGGTGAAAAGGCTATGGAACTACAGAAACTCTCATATACTGCTATTTAAAGTCTAAGTGTGTATAATCGTTTTGAAAGTCTATTTGACACTGTATACTAAAGCTTAACCTACACGAGTCTTTGACCTAGCAGTTCTACTCCAAGTATACAATCAGTAGATATGTGTATACGTATATATATGTTCACTAAAAGATGTGTAAGAAATGTTCTTAACAGTACTAATTGTAATGGCACCATACTGGAAACAACACAAATTTATGTCACCAGTAGAATGGACACACTGTGATATTCTTATTCAGTGGCATACTGTACAACTAAGAATGATTAGCTGTTGTATTATGTAATAACCTGAATAAATCTCACAAAAAATAACAATGAATAAAAGAAGCCACTCACAAAAGAGCATGTATCCTATGATCTCATTTTAATATGGTTCAGACATAGATAAAATGTATTCATAGTGTTAGGAAGTTGGGTATTGGTTACCTTTGATGGTTGATAAGTGACTGATGGACTCTGAGAAGGCTTCTATAATGCTGGTAATGTTAAAACATGATTTGAGTGTTGATTATACAGAAAAATTTATGTTATATGTTATGATTTTTGTACTTTTCTATGTGTATGTTACACTTAAGTAAATACTTAAGTGGGGGTGGAACTTAAGTGGCTTTATTTTCCATAACTTTTAACTATGATTTTCTAAATAAGTATTCAAATGATTTCTAAGTTAAAGACTATTTTAAAAGTAAATGTTTTCTTCTTTCTCAATGGAAATGTCACCAGTAACTTGAGTTGTTTCCGGAGCTCTGGTATCATCCCAGGCTGTCTAGTTTCTTTAAGCAGATGTGCCTATTAATAGGGGTCTAGGAAAAGACCTTTCCCAGCTGTTTCATCAGGGCTGCCCTGGTAACAGTGAAAATTTTCCTCTCTTCACTCCTATTATTACTCTCTCCAAAAAGTTAATATTTGTTAATTGCTTACTCTGTGTTCAAGCAGCATTACCCCATTCAGTCCTCATAACAGGAGTCTGTTGTATCAAAGAGGAAAAATGTATCTGAATTAGTTAGAAATAGAATGAGTAAAGTCATTTCAGGCACCATGTCACCAGGGCCTTGAGGAGAAATAGATAAAGTTGGGGGTTTGTGTGGATACTAAATGATACTAATTTTTTATCTACCAAAAAATTAAACTAAAATCTCACTTGTGGCTGACCTGTTGTAAAAGGAACATACAAGATTTTTTTTGCCTCTACTTCCACAGTCACTCAATACAATACATCTGACACCACATATGTGGGAGTTTGTCCCCCGCACACCAAGCAGTTCTCCTGCTGGGTGTCCTGTAATTCAGTGCTGACAGTATCTACGTGGGGATAATATCAGATCCCATGACACAGTCCCACAAGGCTGCCCCCACTTCAGATGCCAGTTGCAAGTAGTAGGTTGTGACCTGTACTTTTGATTGAGTGATGGTAAATTGGGATTCTTGTGACCCCCCTCCTCAGTTTGATTAATTTCCCAGAGCACTTTACAGAACTCAGGGGAACACATTTACCCACTTATTATAAAGAATATTACAAAGGATACAGATGGGTGGGACCTTCATGGAGAACCTCTACTAGGGCAGTGTGGAAGGGAAATGTGGGGTCAGAGCCCCCACACAGAGTCCGTACTGGGGCACTGCCTCGTGGAGCTATGAGAAGAGGGCCATCATCCTCCAGACCCCAGAATGATAGATCCACTGACAGCTTGCACTGTATTCCTGGAAAAGCCACAGACGCTCAACACCAGCCTGTGAAAGCAGCCAGGAGGGAGGCTGTACCCTGCAAAGCCACAGGGTTGGAGCTGCCCAAGGCCGTGGGAGCCCACCTCTTGCATCAGAGTGACCTGGATGTGAGACATGGAGTCAAAGGAGATCATTTTGGAGCTTTAAGATTTGACTCCCCCACTGGATTTCAGACTTTCATGCAGCCTAATAATTCACCCAAAAAATGGGCAAAAGATTTGAATAGACATTTCTCAAAAGAAGAAATACAAATGCCAAACAGGTATATGAAAAGGTGTTCAACATCATTGATCATCAGGGAAATGTAAATCAAAACTGCAGTGAGATATCATCTCATTCCAGTTAAAATGGCTTATTTGCAAAGTCAGGCAATAATAAATGCTGGCAAGGATGTGGAGAAAAGGGAACCCTTGTACACTTGGTGAGAACATAAATTAGCACAGCCACCATGGGGAGCGGTTTGGAGGTTCCTCAAAAAACTAAAAATAGAGCTACCATAGGATCCAGCTCACTGCTGGGTATATATTCAAAAGAGAAGAAATCAGTGTGTCAAAGAGATATCTGCACTCCCATATTTGTTGCAGCACTGTTTAGAATATCCAAGATTTGGAAGCAACCTAATTGTTCATCAGCAGACGAATAATGGATAAAGAAAATGTGGTACATATACACAATGGAGTACTAGCAAAAAGAATGATATTGTCATTTGCAGCAACATGGATGGATAGAACTGGAGATCTTTATGCTAAGTGAAAGAAGCCAGACACAGAAAGACAAACATCATATGTTCTCCTTACTTTTAGGATCTAAAAGTCAAAACAGTTGAACTCATGGACATAGAGAGTAGAAGGATAGTTACTAGAGACTTGGAAGGGTAGTGGAGGGTTGGAGAAAGGTGGAGATGGTTGTGGAGATGGTTAATGGATACAAAAAATAGAATGAATAAGACCTACTATTTGATAGCTCAATAGGGTGATTATAGTCAATAATCATTGAATTGCACATTCAAAAATAAGTAAAAATGTATAATTGGATTGTTTGTAACACAAAGGATAAATGCTTGAGGGGATGGATACCCCATTTTCCTTGAAGTGATTATCGTGCATTGCATGCCTGTATCAAAACATCTCATGTACCCCACAGATATATATACCTGTTGTATACCCACAGAAATTAAAATAAATTATAGCTAGACAAAATTAACTGTATATATTAACTATAATAATTTTGTTGTCACCTCCTTGTGGTGAGGCCAAGTGTTTTGAGTATCTGCTTAAATTGCTATGTCCTGCTAATAATTTCCCCATGAGCAAAAAGTAATCCCTTCTGGTTCTTGTGTATTTTTCATTATGTTTACTCAATATCGTAATCCTTGAATAACACCACGGTAACTCCCATACCAAGTGCCACTAGTGATGGTGGAAGTGCCCCCAAGAAGCAGAGAGTGTCATGACATTACCAGCAAAAGTTGAATCACTTGATATGTACCTTAGATTGAAATCTGCAGCTGTGGTTGCTTTCCATTTCAAGATAAGTGGATGCAGCATATAGACCATTGTACAACAAGAAAAGGAAATTTTTAGGAAATTTCATGAAGTCGTACCCCAGCAGGCATGAAAACGTTATTTCACATTTTTTGCGAAATATGAAATATATGTTAATCAACTATGTCATTGGTAAGGTTTCCATCAATAGTAAACTATTAGTAGATTTGGGTAAGTCAAAGTTAGGCATGGATTTTCAACTGCCTGGAAGGCTGGAGTCCCTAACCCTACGTTGTTCAAGGATGAACTGTAGTTACATGTCCACTTAGCCATCTAACATTGATGCCAGGAAGAAACCTTGGATTGTGGATTTGTAGAAACGTGCCCTACATAGGAGCAACTATAGCAAGAAGCCTCTTGTTTACATTTTACCCCTTTCCCCATAGGATCACCTGTGAATAGTGGGATGACTATTCATTTCAATAAACTAGGGATAGTCCTGGTTTATAGCTGTTGTTCCAGGCTGTTATTACATTATAATAATGTTGCATACTATTATATAATTTATTATTAATAGCTGTTCCTTTTTACTTTTAATACTACCCCATTTAGGATAATAAATTACATGGTCCCTTTATCTTAAGTTACCACTGAAAAGGGTGGTGAGAATAGAAATGGGAATAGAATAGTCAATGACAACTATGCAAGTTGGAATTTAAGAGATTGATTTTTGAAGGTTTGCATCAGAGATCATCAAGATCATCTCAATGATTTACTGGGATGCACTGGACTCAGAAGTTGCTATATGCATGCTATGGTTTATTATAGTGAAAGGATACAGAGTAAAATCAGCAAAGGCACATGGGATGAAGTCTGGAAGACTCCAGTTGCAAGCTGTCAGGTGTTCCTTTCTACTGAAGTTACACAGGACATGCTTAATTTCCCCCAAAATATGTGATAATGTGTACAGAGTATTCCCAACCAGGGATGTTTACCCTGGGGGTCAGTCACATAGGTATGTCATGCCTGCATGACTGACCTTGGCTACTTAAGCTTCAGATCCTCGGAGAAAAAGCAGGCATTCACTATAAATCACATTATTAACATGAAGTACCTGCTCAAATTGGTACAGCATGGCCCAAGACCTCCAGCATACAAAAACACTCTAATCAGACAACTTTCTGAAAGGTTGGAGCTTAGTTCTCAGGAGCTGGCCAAGGGCTAGTCCTGAAAACAGTCCATTTATGGGAATGTGCAGAGTTTGAGCAACGCAAGCCTGCTGAGGTGACTCTTCCCACAAGGTCATTCAAGTTATTCAGTTTAGAGTTTGGACCCAGGTAAGTCTGATTCCAAAGTCTGTGCTTTTTCGCTAAGTAGTTTTTAGTGGTCTTTTATACTGATTTGATAATTAAAAATTACTGGCTGCATTAGATATAGTAGGGACTTGGACTGTGCCTTACCTCTCTTGATGGATATTTCCTAATGAGCTTTTTTCCCCCTCACATCAAAATAAGGAGGCTTAGTTGAGTATTTTTAAGTGCTTTTGTAAGAAATGGTGCTAAGACTTTCTAGTTTTAGTCCTTTTCAAAAAAAGTTTATTTTGTTTTCTATACTTACGTATTGAAAAGTAATTTATCTGTAGTTAAACTTGGTAGGACTCTATTCTTTTTTTACTTTTTTTGCATTAATACAATTTTTAGTTTGAAAAAGATAAATGTATAATACAAAATTTTAGTTCATAATTAAGAATTGCCTTCCTTGTAGATAATAGTTTTGAATAAATTTAAACAGTTCTTAAAACCTTTTTTCTCTTTCCATAGGTATTTGTGGAAACATTAGACAAATGTTTTGAAAATGTCTGTGAGCTGGATTTGATTTTCCATGTAGACAAGGTACTATTTCTATTGTCACATCTAAGCTTTTTAAGAAAAACATTAACTTATAATTGTCATAGCAAAAATGGCTTTAATGAATAATTCTATTTTTATTTTTTTATTATTCAATTCATAAATTGTTTTTACTATGAGCCAGGCTTTGTGCTTGGTGGAGAAGATTCAGATCCTGCCTTAGAGGAGTTCACATCGAAGGGTGGAAACAACGGCATTAACAAATAATAATAATAGTATGTGTAGCATGTTAATGGGGACACAGCTGAACCACTTACCTCTGCCTAGGAGACTGTGAATGGAGGAAACTACATTTAAACTGGATTTTTAAGGGATTAGTAGATATATCATACATAGAAAAGGAGAGGGTGGTCCTACTGGCAGAGATATAAAATATAGGCCTTTTTGTGAGGAGGGACTGATACTGATCAACAGGCCTAATTTAAAACAACCATTAATGCCATGACTTTGAACTTTATTGTGAGGCAATTTAATGTTTTTAAACAAGTTTTTACTGACATTATTATTGCTTTGTTTGTATATTTTTTTGATAGAATGATTTTTTCTTGTATTATGGAGATTGAATTGGTAGGCTGGGAAATTAAACACATGGAAATCAATTAAGAGTTTATTGCAGTAATCCAGAAGGAAATGACTAACACACTACGATGAGATTTGAAAGAAGGAAAAACACTAAGATTAGGTTTGGAAGAAGGTAGAATTGATGGGATTTGATGGCTTATTGAAAGCTGAAGGTGAGAGAAAGAATGACAGATTTCTACCCGTATTAGTAGATATTTGTGATACGGAACTTAGGAGGAAGAGATTCCACTTTCACTATGTGCAGATTTTTTTCTGTATTAGGTTTGTATAATCTAAGAGATTCTTTATGAGTGATTCAACTACTGAGTAAGAGTCTGAAAATTTTAGCAAAAAAATCCAGTGTGATTTTTAAAAATTGGCTTTATTGAGGCATAATTTACAGGTGTTAAAAGTCAACAGTTTTAAGCTTACAAAAACTAAGTTTCGACTAGTGTGTATAGTACATGTAACCAGCATCACAATCAAAGTAGTACAAAGAATGCATTTCATTATTTGTAATGTCAAAAAAATACTTTTCTCTTTGGCCAATATTCTAGATCATATCTCTCATTTACCAAGTGATTTGATTTTATAAATTAATTCATTTTGGACAGAGTACTTAAGCATGATATTTTTATGAGTCTGTTTTTAATGTTCTACTGTTTTTCTCTAATTGCTATGTCTAATGCTTTTTCACACTTACAAAGACTCTTGTTATTTTTAGTCATTAGGGTTCACAATATTCAAAATTATGTTTGAAGACCAGGTGCAGGTGCTCATGTCTGTAATCCCAGCAGTTTGGGAGGCTGAGGCCAGAGGATTGCTTGAGCCCAGGAGTTTGAGGCCATCCTGGGCAACATGGCAAAACCTGGTCTCTACAAAAAATACAAAAATTAGCCAGGTGTGGTGTTATGCACCTGTAGTCCTAGCTGGTTGGGAGGCTGAGGAGAGAGGATCACCTGTGCCTGGGGAGGTTGAGGCTGTAGTGAGCCATGATTGTGCCACTGAACTTCAGCCTGGGTGACAGAGTGAGACCCTGTATCAAAAAAGAAAAAAAATTATGTTTTGGTACATGATTAAAATTTTTAGAAAGCTGTGTTTTAAAATGACGGCTGAGAGGTCATCATTAGCTTATATAAATACATTTACCATCTTTTAAGAAAATTGAGGACTCTCTTGTGAAATGTGATGGTAAGAGTAAGGTTCTTATATTTTTTTTACTAGAGAAAGAGAATAAAAGTTTTTAAGGAAATTAAGCTGTACTCATCTGCAACTTCCATACATGACACAAAATGTTTTTAAAACTTCTATTTCTCATTAGTATGCATTCATTTTAGAAAAATCAGAAAATACAGAGAGAAAAATATGTGAAAATCATCCCTATCCCAGAGATTGCCTAGTGTTAACATTTTAGAATATGTATAGTTCTTGATTTTACATCTTTAAAACAAATAATCTTTAAACAAATACATCTTTAAAACAATAAAGATGGGATCATACAATATGTATTTTGTGTTAGCCTGTTCATTTTACACAACACTATATCACTATTTTAGAACCTGCCAAAATTAGCTGTCTCTCTTTTCTCTGGGCTAAGATCTTGTTTTATTTTTTCAAGGCAAGGAGACAAAAGTTTTAGGATACCAAAAGACAGAGATCAAATAAGTGTTTCCTTTCTATTCTCCAAGACAATGCTAACTTTGCTTTCAGCCCTTTGATGAAAATTATTTTCAACTTAAAAATATATATTTATTTTTTTAAATTTCAACTTTTAAGCAGCTCTGGACCTGCCAGCAGTAGGGATCTTCTGACTGGCTCAGCTCACATTTTCTTTTTTTTTTTTTTTTGGGATGGAGTCTCGCTCTGTCACCCAGGCTGGAGTGTAGTGGCGATCTCGGCTTAATGCAAGCTCCACCTCCCAGGTTCACTCCATTCTCCTGCCTCAGCCTCCCGCCTCAGCCTCCCGAGTAGCTGGGACTACAGGCACCCGCCACCACGCCTGGCTAATTTTTTTGTATTTTTTTAGTAGAGATGGGATTTCACCGTGTTAGCCAGGATGGTCTCGATCTCCTGACCTCGTGATCTGCCTGCCTCAGCCTCCCAAAGTGCTGGGATTGCAGGTGTGGCCACCATGCCCGGCCACAGTTCACATTTTCTTAAAGGCAAGACATAGGGAGGTTTGCACACAACCCTCAGACTGCTTCTGAGTCACAACTGAGTAGATGAAAAGAGAAAGTTGTAGAGAATACCCCTTTTGTTATCAGTCAGGATGAGCTAATTTATGCTGCAGTAGCGAACATGGAAATGTTAGCCACTTAAAACAAAAAAGGGTTATTTCCCATTCACGCAGTATGTTTATCATATTCCACATGCTGTCATTTTGGGATCCATGGTAACAAAGCTGCCACTATCCAGAACATTGTTAGTTTCTATGTCAGAGAGAAAAAAAGTTTTCATTGGGTAAATTTATCTGCTTTTCAGGGTATCACAGATGATAATTGTACCAAGTATTTTGCCACTACAAACATGGATCAGTAACTTTCCAGCCTCCAATGTAACAGTTTCTATGTGGCCAGCTGCCCAACCTGTAAACCACTGTCACACATTTTCTTTTATTGTGGTTGTTACCAGTTTCTTTTTATAAATCTTTACATGCTAATAACTGTATCAATCACATAGGCTAGTGTAGTTACCCTGAAGTAGTGGGACAGACCCACCCCTACTCACAACTGGTTTGGATGTAGAGACTAACAATGTCACAGGTGCCCCAAGAGGATAGGAAAAGATTTATTACTCACATAATGAGGCTTTCTGGAGAAAACAGAGAACAACACGGGGCTTGGGTTTTATGGTGGTTTGGTGGTGGGGATGGGGTGTGAGGATTTCTGCATGTGGGCCAGGTCTTAGGTAGTCTGAACTTTCCACTAGTGTAAAGGAAGGAGCATCCAGACCTTCTTAACAGCTTGCCCAGATATGGGGCAGAAGAGGAATGGGGACTAGTAGAACTTGAAGGCTGTGAGCAGACACACATCAAAAATGGAGTCAGACCCTTTATCACATACAGCTAAGGTATGCTGTGGTTATTACCCCTAAAATCCTAAAATATGAATCATTCAGTTTGTTTCTTACTTACACTATATGTTTATTTTGGATTTGCTGGGAGAGCTGCTGAGTTATCTGCCCATTTCCTGTATAGTGTGGCTCCAATTGGGTGGCCCCGTGTTGTTGCCCGTATTGGAACAAAGCATCAAAATCCAGGGCAAAATGAGAGAGCTAAAGATTCTGTGCAGGGCTTGGTTTGGAGGATGTATGACTTTGATAATGACAGCTGTTAATATACTCTGTTCTCCTCTCTGCATTTCCCCACTTGCCTCCACAAGTGATTAGGGTAGAGATCTGATCGGAGGCCTGTGTCTTTCATACCCTTGAGGCTGAGAGAATAAAGACTTAAGAGCAGAGTGCTTTCTTCCAACCTGGTCCCTCTTGAGGATTTGGACAGCCTGGTCTTTAACCACAGGCACAGAACGAGAGACTCCTTTTACTTTCACCAAATAAAGGAGCTAGCCATTAATAACATCTTGGAAGCCAGCCCTGAGCACAGTAAGCCAATAGAAAGAAAGCACTGCCATCTGAACAAGAGAGATGAACAGATTGAACAATCAGAAATTACGCTCCATGGAAAAGAACTACTGGAGAAGATAGAGTAACACTTGAAATTTTATAATTTTAAAATTTATTTATTTTGGTATGGCTGGGGTCTTGCTGTGTTGCCCAGGCTGGTCTTAAACTCCTGACCTCAAGTGATCCTCCTGCCTTGGCCTCCCAAAGCATTGAGATTACAGGTGTGAGCCACCACCTGGCCTCACTTGAAATTTTAAAATGATTTTAAAAGTACTTAAGATTTGGAAAAGTCTTCTTGGGCTTGAAAAGAGTTTTTCAGACTGAAAACTTTTAAAGAAGGTGATCACAATTGAGGCTTGAATTAAAGGTAGAAGATCAAGTGTAGGAAATAATCCCAAAGCATAAGACTGAAAGATAGAAAACATGAAGAAGAAGAAGAAAAGAGACTTTGAAGGATACATTTAACATGTATTATACAAGTACTTGGAGGATCTTATCCAATTGAGAGAAAGAAGAATGAGGAATAATTAAAGTATTTTAGTAGGAAAACAAGGTCTCTCAGTGGTCTAGAAAACTTGATATTTGTTTTATAAATAATAATAAAGTCATTTAAGAGGGAGAGATATTTATTAATGGGAAGTATAAGCACAGTAGAGTCTCATATTTAAAAGGAAGAGAATAGTGTAATAAAATTAGATCAAACTTAAAATATTGGGAGAAAAGAGAAAGTATAATTAAAGGTAGAAATAATATTCAATACACTAAAAGTGCATAGAATGAAATAATTTACTGAAGATAAAGATGGGTTTAAATAAAAGGCACAGTTTATATAGGAAAGGCCAGATAAATTCTAGAGTATTTTTCTTTATAGTTACCAATTTTCATAACTGGTTGCTTTTCTAATATCCACCAAAAAAGATCATTTAAGTTTTTTAATATCCTATGGCATAAAATTTTTAATATATTTGATTTGTTTTAATCAGTTGCAGACATTATTTTCTATTATGTTCAAGTTGCCCATCTTTGGCCAGTGGGAACCCCTTCAGATTATCTTTGCTAGTTCATTTGACCTGACCTACCCCCTGTCATAGGCTTTGGTAGCTGTCTTGTGTTGTGGTCCAGCTAGATGTTCCAAACTCATTTTATTCATTTCCTGTTCCAGACATGTTGTCAACCATTCTTTTCTAGGAGCCCTGATTCCTTTTTGTTGGCGATGGTATATAGTAACTACAGTCTAGAGGTGCTCATAATTATGAAGCTGCTCATTGTTTTATGGCCTTTTCAATGAACAGAGCATCTTACATATTTTCTGCTCCAGCCCTCAAGTCAGCCATTTCTCCAAGGAACCCTGGCTTCCTTCAGTAGAGAATGATGTTTAGAAATGACGATTTGGGCACTGTGTTTGCTCATTGTTACTAGGGTGACATGACTCCTGGTTCTTAGTGAACTGAGCTGGGAAATAGATGTATGTATACACGCACAGCTGTTTCTGGATCTTGATATGTATATTAAAAATCATTGACCACTTCTTAATACCTCAGAATCTAGTACAATACTACAGAATTTCTTCTGGCTTTCTCATTTTCCATATTTGCAGCTTGCTTCTCTGACAGAGATCAGTGAGAGCTCTCATTATAAAAATATGTGTCTAATAATTAATGTTGATTCACTGTTTTAAATTTTTATATTTTTGTTTGTTTGCTCTTACCAACACAGTTTCATTTATCACTGTCATATGTATATCAGGCACCAGTCTCTTTTATGGTTTTCCTAACTTAATTTCTCATTCTTTCCTTCCTCTAACTTTCAATTCTTTATTTTCTTGCAGAACTGCGAAAATTAATGTATATAATATGTTCTCATTTGTGTAAATTAGATATGCATATATACACGTATAACAAGTATGTGCACAGCAAGTTTTCTAGGATACCTAAGATATAGCTAGCTGAGTAGCTTTGGATAAAGGGACCTAAAAACGGATGCAGAGTGTGGTAGAGACTATTGTTGTTCATATGTAAGTTTCTGTATGAACTTTTAGTCATTTGCCTATATTCTTTTTTTTTTTTTAAGTTACAGTAGTTTTCAAAACACTGTCATGTCTGGTTTGGTTTGGTTGGCTAGGAAGATTAATTTATATAAATTTGTCTTCAGAATTTATGCATGAGGTGTCCATGTTTCCAAAATGAAAAACAGTAAATAATGATGACTTTTTTTTTTTTTTAATTGAGGCAGGGTCTCACTCTGTTGCCCAGGCTAGAGTGCAGTAGTGTGATTTCAGCTCACTGCACCCTCCACTTCCCGGGCTCAGGCAGTCCTCCTGGGTCAGCCTCCCGAGTAGCTGGAAGTACAGACGTGAGGCACTATGCCTGGCTAATTTTCTGCATTTTTTGTAAAGGCAGGGTTTTGCCATATTGCCAGTGATCTGTCCACCTCGTCCTCCCAAAGTGTTGGGATTACAGGTGTGAGCCACCATACCCAGCCTCCAGGGATATTTTTTAAATTATGAATAAATTTGCATGAAATCTTACAAAGAAATTTAAATTGAGTAATACATATTTAACTCCTAAAAAGAGTTTGTTGAAAAAAAATTACCTTATAATACCTAGTGGTTCTATGCTAAGCACTTACATAAATTATTTATTTAATTGTTATGGTAACCCTATGAGGTGCCTATATTATTTCTGTCTCTATTTCGTAAATAAGGTAACAGACTCAGAGAGCTGAAGTAACTGCTCAAGGGCTACAAGTAATAAGTGGTAGAGTCAGTATTCATACTTATCTAATTTTGGAGTCTCCATTTCTAACCTTACCACATTATTTTAAAAAAATTATAGCAGAATAGATTCTTCTGTGAAATGTAATTCAGCTCTGAATTGTTGATTTTTTGATCCAATAATACCTTATGAAAAGACAGAAGTTATATTTTTACTCCCCAATGGAAGACATCATTTTTAGTCATTGTAAGATGTATTTATTAGAAGAAATCTGAATATTACATGTGTAGAGGATTTGGGGGTAAAAGCACTATTAAAGTACCCACA
The DNA here is from genome assembly GCF_029289425.2 of Pan paniscus. Taxonomy (NCBI): domain Eukaryota; kingdom Metazoa; phylum Chordata; class Mammalia; order Primates; family Hominidae; genus Pan; species Pan paniscus. The sequence goes on from NC_073253.2 coordinate 111,147,197, forward strand.
ATTTAAAAAATTCTACCTTTTTCCAATCTAGAGCCTGTTAGAAGTACTGTACTACATTGCTTCATTAAGTACCATGAGTGTAAAATAACAACCTAATTATTGTTGGCTAAGAATCTGGCATAAAAGGCCCTTATAAATCATATTTTAGTATTAAACTTCACATAATAATAATAATGGTAGTTAATATTTACTAGTCATTTACTTTGTTTTGAGTACTGCATTGGATTACCTTGTTTATTCCTTTCAACAGTCCTATGAAGGTAGTACTATTGTTTTTGTTTTATAGCCCATTAAGCTCAGACTTAAGGAGGTTATATAACTGCCTAGGGCTTCACAGTAGTGATGAAAGTGGATTATGAGCCCTTACTCCAAGTTGTTTTTACCACTCATACTTTTAACATAGACAAAGTGGTATTTGAAACAAAAAGTGAATCATGAAACTTCTTTTTAGTGAATTTTCTTTATGGGTATATATTCTTTTATTCCCTTTAGGTTCACAACATTCTTGCAGAAATGGTGATGGGGGGAATGGTATTGGAGACAAATATGAATGAGATTGTTACACAAATTGATGCACAAAATAAGCTGGAAAAATCTGAGGTAAGAATGGAAAATGCTGTAGTTAAGAAGGTTCTAAGCATGATGACAGATTACGCATGATTTGTAGTTTTCACTGTTTGTCCTTCAGTATCACCCTTTAGGTTCAGCCGTTATGCTTATTCAGTTTTTAAAAAATGGAATATACACGTAGTATGCTAAAGGTTCTGTGACTGTTCTCTACCCAACAGCTTTGTGTATTCTTCTTTTAGCCACAGTCATAGCTGCCTTGGGTAATAAGCACAATTCCAAATCTTATTGCCTAAAAGAATTATCTGAATAATGGAATCTAATATTTGCTTTGTAAAACTTCAGTCAGTAATTATCAAGGAAATCTTAGAACTAATATTTTAAAGATATATAAATTTTGTGTTACAAAACTACTTCTGGAAAGGGAAAGGACAGGAAATGGAATTCTTACAAGGAAGTAAGTAATGTTTCAAGTTATTAATAAATGCGTAGCATGTTTGAGTTCACATTCAAAAAAGAAATTCAATACCTTAATCTTTTAATTCTAAATCTTTCCCTAAGATTTCACTGACAAGTTAGTTAAGTCACATATTTTAGACATTAGTACATATATATCCATGGTCTTTATTGCATTCTATAAGATCGGTTTGTTATACTTAGCTAACTTTCTGCTGTTAGATTCAACCTTAGATTGGATAAATGAGGAACAACCAGCAATTTAGCATTGTATAAAACCCTACTTCAGAATTGTAGTGACTCTTCCCTCAAGCACTAGTCTGAATATCAGTAGCAGGTGCTGTAGCTGAGCCACCCGGGTTCACATTATTTTGGTTGTTTATTACCCTAGCAGAGGTTTAGAAAGATCAATAGTTTTATCATTTGAGTTCAGGAGTTCGAGACTAGCCTGGCCAACATGGTGAAACCCCGTCTCTACTAAAAAAATAAAAATAAAAAATAAATAAATTAGCTGGGCACGTAGAGCGCACCTATAATCCCAGCTACTCGGGAGGCTGAGGCACAAGAATCACTTGAACCCCGGAGGTGGAGGTTGCAGTGAGCCGAGATCACGTCACTGCACTCCTGGGCAACAGAGTAAAACTTCATCTCAAAAAAAAAAAAGAAAGATCAATAATTTTGATATCTCATTCACCACCCAACTTGTTTGAGGATACTCTTACATTTGGTATTTGCAGTCATAACTCAGATTGGAAAAAACAAACTTTATTTTTATAATTATTAGTGTTAAGCTCAGATGTTTCGTTGATTTAAAGTAAATATTACTATGAAAGCATCAAGGTATTAAAAATACACTGGCATTAATTTACAACAGGTGAGTTCTGAAAAATTTTACCTTGTTGGTATTTTAAAGGATCAGTTTAACTCAATTCTGTGTCCATTTTAATTGAAGAAAACACAGGGTGAAGAATAAATCTCAAATCTAGAAACAGTTGAAGCTTATAAAACATTTTCCAGTGTTCTCTTTTAAATTTAAAATAGTCTTGCATTTTTCTTTATCTCAATTTCCCATTCCTGTTGGTTTCCCAAAGGAGAAGTTTATAGTGGTGATTTAGAGCTAAGATTATCTTAACTAACTATATGTTTTGTTTGTCCTATAGCCAATTTTTAAAATACTGGCTTTTGAAAGTGGAAAACATAAATTAGGTTAATAGAGAAAATTTTGTTTTAGGACAAGGAAAAAGACTCATAATTTAATTTAGTATAACTGACTTGCAATATATTATTTAGTAAAGAAAAGATTATTATAAACCCTGAGCTATTGCTTTTAAAGTTTTAAAAGAACTTAAAATGTGTGTCATTTGTTAAACATTGCTTTGCAAAACTGTATGGTTGTAGATTTTAAATGCCAAGGGACAAACAGTGATGCAATCCTTTAATAACTGGTATAAATGAATGAGTATCTAGTAATTTGTGAATTCTGCATAATCATCTGTAAAAAATATTGACCAGTTGTCTGGAATTTTCACCTTTCTAGGTAGTTAACTCCTTTTCATTGGTGGTGGTCCTTCTTTTTCTTCTGCTACTTAACACATTTATGCCTGGTGTTCCACTATTGGAATGCTAAGCTTGTGGGAGTTATTTATATCCTACTGCTCAAGGTCATCCCCAAGGTCTGATTTTTCACAAAAAAAAGTTTGCAACCTCCGGCATAAATGGGTTAATGTGCTATATTGGCAAAAGTTATGAAGGACCTATAATTATTGCATAATGGGTATTTGCTTTTTGATTGTTGAATAAAACTTCGTTAATGAGGCAATTTTTCTTATCTATAAAGAGCAGTAAAATGCGTAATTTACATTTCAATGGAAATAGTTATAAGAATACTATAACTTAAAATCTATTCACAGAAATAATGCTATTTAAAATAGTTTAGAATACTGGTGATTACTTCTATTATTCATTCCCTGATCATCTAGCATCATACATAATTGTTATCTGGTACCAAATTAGTTTCTCTTTTTTTGTCTTTTACAAGAAAGTATGTTTTAAGTCTGATTGGGGATAAACTACAAAATTATATATTTTCTATACATGTAACGTCTGCTAATATTTTAGTTATGAAATCGGATTTCAAGTCAAAGTGAGGCCATTTAGTCCTGATCATCTTTTTAAAACAGCACTGAAAATTATGATGACGAATTTTTCGTAGCTTTTGTATATTTTAAGTATGTTTGAAAGGCTTCTAGCTTTATTCCAGACACATTGAAATGTCAAAAGCTTTTCATATGTTTCATGTCCATGTTACTTCAATTGGTTAAATTTACCAGAGATATTACTCTGCAGAATAATCCAAAATTACTTGAAACAAAGTATAAACTTTTCCTAATCTTCTTACTAAATTTCAGTTAAAATGTATTATATAAGCACAAACTTAATGACTTGTTTGGCTGGGCGCAGTGGCTCACGCCTGTAATCCCAGCACTTTGGGATCACTGAGGTGATCTGCTCACCTGAGGTCAGGAGTTTGAGACCAGCCTGGCAAATATGGTGAAATCCCGTCTCTACTAAAAATACAAAAAAATTATCCAGGCATGGTGGCACTTGCCTGTAATCCTAGTTGCTCTGGAGCCTGAGGCGCAAGAATCGCCCAATTCCGGGAGGCGGAGGTTGCAGTGAGCCGATATTGCACCACTGCACTCCAGCCTGCGTGACAGAGTAAGACTCCGTCTCAAAAACAAACACACAAAAAAAGACTTGTTTAAAATCGAGAATGTCATGATTGATGAAAAGAACTGGTTATCAATATTTTTAAAAATTATATAAGTAATATCTTAGGAACATCATTTCTATTTAAAAATCAGTCTGGGTATAATTGAGACACAGCTTTTTAAACATAACATGCATTTATCTAGGGGCCTTTGTCAGAAATCAGAGCTTTTATTATGTTGGTCTAAAGTTAGTACATTTCTGGTAATGGAAAAAAGTGAACCAGTTTAATTCCCAATACCTAGACAGGTAGAAGCAAAGCTCTGCCAGATCCTGAAAGAGAGAAGCAAAGATATACTCTGAATGTATTTCCATCTATTCTGTTTTGATAGAAAAATGGTTTACTATAACATTGGAATATTGGGAGAGGAGGATTTAAGCTGGGAGGTTTATGGGATTCGGGGGAAGTATAAGAGGCACTCAGGAACCTGCCTAAGAATAAAAGGACTCCCTGGGGGTGGAGGTAGAGGGGTGGGGTTGGGGAGATCTGTTAGCTTTTATGTATTTCATGTTATTCTTAAGATGGATTAATGGGTCTGAATTTAGTCACTACTTTTTGAAAGTCAGTCCTCTTTTTTTTCCGAACATCCTGATCTTTCTAGCTCTTTCCATTCTTCTCTCTTACAGACCTTTATCTTTCAGTCTCCCAGACAGGACAGGTAGACAAGGTATTGCTGACTTTGAGAAATATGTACTATAACAAAGGGAAAGCAAAATGATGTCAAAGGCAATTAATTATTTAGGCCAGACTCAAAAATTCTTTGTGTTAATAAACCCATATAGTCCCTGTAGCCTATTTTCCATTCTAGTTTCTCCTTGTAGTTTCTTCATCTTTTATTGGACTTAGTGTATTTTACTAGTATATCATTGATGTCATGTTTGTTCTGTTTTGTCTGCCTGCATTGTAAAAGGAAAGTTTAATTTTTTTTTAAACACTTGTCATCTAACTGACAAATTGCATTTGCAGAAGTGACAATTTACTTTGTATATAAAAACGTAAAATTTATTTTGAGCATCATATAGCAGAACCAATCTTAATTTAACTCTCACAGATTTGTTTTTTTTCCATCTCTAAATTAGGATTCTAACATAAAATTGCCTGCTGGGTTTTGGAAGCTGTGAATTTAAAAACCAAAAGCTGAACCTTCAGAGTTTTACATACAAAATGGGAAGCAGTGAAGGCTTAGAATAGTGACTGTTAAATAGTACTTTTTCCCCTCAAATGGTTTTCAGTTCCAAAGTCTTAACAGAATTGCTTTTACAGTTTTGACCTGCAGGTGCATATTAACAGTGGCCAACAGAAAATAAGATCAGAAATCTTATAAAACTTGACTGTATTTCAAACTTGAATGCTCAAAAAATGGAATTACCAAATTACCAAATCACCAAAATACAATGGGTTTTCATTGTAGCAAACCTTCTGACATCCAAACATGTCATAATCAGAATCAATAAAAATATATTAATGTTTTAGTATTGAATAAAAAACCCTGAATATTTTTGCAAAGCGTATTGGCAAATATTGGAAATGTTTTTAATAGACCTCTAGTTTTACAAAACTAATTTTTCTTCTGATATTTCCTGTACGTTTTTTCACACCGTAAATTAACTGTGTGAATTACTTTTTTAAAAGTTCCATGTACGTGGTGATGAGCAACTAACTCTTTTGTGTGAAACCATGTAAGCAAAAGAAATGTTTATAAGGTCTCTGATTGAAAATTTCAAAATAAAAGTAATTTATTGAGTCCTATGGAGGAAAAAATGTATAAACTTACAAAGTTAGATTATGCACTTACTAATTAGAAAAACATTACTGAGAATTGATGATTGCGATGATATCACAAAGCATTGCCTTTTAGCCACTAAATTTTTACTTACTCTCTCGATGTGTTTGAGAAGAAGTAGCAACATACAGGTGGCTTTATAGTATCTTATTTTGAGATTGTGGGCTATATCACAAAACTGGGGTACTGTTTTTGGTCCCTCTATCCATGTTATTTTGTCCCTCATATAGAGAATACATAGTAGTCTCATTCTCACCATTGGTCAAAATTATTGCCAGTTTCTGTGTTACAGTATGTAATTTATTACTGCTATTTTCCAGCAAAGAACCATTAATCACTTGGGTCTGTTAACTTTATTGCTAGAACTGTTAATTGGCCTTTTTTTAAAAAAATCAAGTTTCTGTTTTCAAAGAGGAGAGAATAAGAAAAGTGGCTCTAAGGTACCGATGGTGGAAGGTCAGCTCATGAGCTGGTTCTGCCTCTCTACCTTGACATACACATTTGTCTTGTACTTCTACAAAATTATGGTGAGAACCCTTGAGGTCACTTGTAATGGTCAAAACTAGTAATGATAAATCCATGAAAGTCATTAGTCTGCTCTCTTTTTTTCATGCAGGCAAATCCTATGTTTGAAATTAAAGCTATAATTGAAGATAATCCGTACAAAATGACTAATAATTTGGAAGGTTTTTTAAATTTTTGAACACTCTAATTTTGTTAAAACTGTAAAACACCATAGTTATTGCTGTCTAGAGAATTGTCATGAGCTTATCTAAATGTTTATAATTGCAGTATTAAAGCACTGCCATTAAAACAAAGCCTATTATATATCCCCAGATTAAAAGTTATTCTACCTCGTGTTGAGAGATTTTTTAAACTATTGACATTTTCTTTTTTGCTCAAAAACATGCTTTCAAAATCTGCCATTATTTTGTTAATGATTTTGAGTCTGAAACCATTTAATATTGTGTTTATTAATGTTGGTGTTCTTTCATTTTGCTGTTAGGTCAAAATTATGAATGTGCATATAGCAACTTCCAGCAGGAAGGGTGGGTAAAGGTTTTAATATGTACAGATTGTTCCAACTACCATCTTATTATGCTGTATTCAAACTTGAAAGAAAAAAGATATTTTAAGATGGTAGGATGGTATTTTATGTCTTAGATGAAATAAATAACAAGATTACTATATTACTTTCCTTTTCCCTTCAAGAAAGTTGATTGTTTATTGCATGAGGAAAAGGGAGCTTTCAGGGTCTTCGAAATATATTTTAGTAATGCTGCTTTTTCAGTTTTGCTTGCACATATTTTGTTTATTTTTGGGTCTGGCAATTTAAAAACAAAATCAAAAACAAATCATATCCATCCATTACTATCTTTGTGATTCAAGTGCTTGAAATTTCCAAGAGTATGTCTGTATAAGTCTTTATCTGTTTGGCCTCATTTTGGTATACTTGCAGACTTCATTTTGTTTTCTTTCTCTTAATTCTGTTAATTTATTTAATCTCATGGGAGAGAAAACATGATCATTCTTTTATATACTGTACTTCATTCTTTCATCCAGTTCATATTCTTAACTGCTTTGGATTCATATATTTGTTTTTATTGGTGTAGTTGCTGCAGTTTTACCTGCCATGGTGGTGCTCAAGTATAACATAGATGGAAACAAGTTATTTCTCCAGTAGAATTTCATTCTTTTTATTTCTGCTGTGTGTCAACTATATAATCTTAAATCTTTAAGAACTATGTTGTACTGTCAGAAATATCTTACTTTTACGTTTAAAAATGTATTTACAGTAATCCCCCCTTACCTGTGTTGGGTACATTCCAAAACCCCCAGTGGATGCCTGAAACTGTGTATACTACTGAACCTTATATATGCTATGTTTTTTCCTATGCATATATACATATGATAAAATTTAATTTATAAAATAGGCACGGTAAGAGATTAACAACTAATAATAAAAGAGAACAGTTATAACAGTATAATGCAATAAAAGTCATGTGAGGCCAGGCGCACTGGCTCACGCCTATAATACCAACACTTTGAGGGGCCAAGGCAGAAGACTCACTTGAGGCCAGGAGTTTGAGCCAGTCTGGGCAACACAGTGAGACCCCATCTCTACAAATGTATATTTTTTACATTAGCTAGGCATGGTGGGACACACCTATAGTTCTAACTATTCAGGAGACAGATGGGAAGATCACTTGAGCCCAGGAGTTCAAGGCTGCAGTGAGCCATGATTGCATCACTCACTCCACTGTGCGTGACAGAGTGAGACCCTGTCTCTTAAAAAAAAAAAAAAAAGTTATGTGATTGAGGCCTTTCTCTATCACAATATTGTACTGCACACACTTATTTTCAGACCACAGTTAACCACGGGTAAATGAAACCATGGAAAGTGAAATTGCAGGTAAGGGGGGACTACTGTACTGCTAACAAGTCAGGTAAATAATTTCTGTAAGTTTTAGCGTTGAAAAGTTAAGTGTTAGTAAAAGTTATTTTGTTGCTTTGAATGTATCTTACTGGAAAAAAAAAAATCTTAACCAAGATGAAAATTACTTCATACCTCTGTGTCAGCAAACTGATTGCCTAATGGAAAGTTACATTTTATGTTTTAATAAAAATGTTTCAGGCATCACTTTCATGAATGTCTGAAAATGAAATTTGTTTTATAGCCATTCTGGTGTTGACTGAGTGACATAAAGTCTTTTTTTTTTTAGCCCTAAATTTTCATATATAAACATTGCTAGCTGGTTTAAACATCTGTTGATCAATTGTCCTTATCATATTTTCTCAACATTTTATATTTTGCATAATATGATTTCTTTTTAAAATGTTAGTTTAATTAAAACTTAAAGCACCTATTACAACTTTAAATTTTCCTACCATTTAAATTCATGGCATACTACACAAAAGTATTGAACATGCTTGAGAAATAATTTGATCCTCCTAATTCATTTGCGTGTTCTGAATAGTTCCCATCTTTTGCATGTCTATGGCTTGCTGCTTATGTTTAGAAGAATTGTAGTTTGTTGTACTTAGAAACTTCTTTTGGTTTTACATATTAAGCACAAATATGCTATTTAAATCAATTGCTATATTGACTTTATGTATTCTTGTTAGCAGCCAACAGTCGACACCATCTTTGGTCACAATGATACAACTCAATCTAATGAAATTTAACAGGATGCGTTTTTAAATTTTTTTTATTTATTTTTTGCTTTAGTTTAGCTCTTCATGGTATAGGATATTATGGAAAAGAGAGCTTCATGTACATTTAATACTGAAAACATTATGTTTACTATTTATAAGTGTAAACCATAGTGTCCAATAAAATACACAGATACACACACACACACGCGCACAATTTCTCTCACAATAATAAAATCCCTTAATAATTCACGCCTTTAAAATATTTATACTCAAATATTTTGTCAATACTTTTCTATAGTCAGTTCATTATTTGTCTTCTTTATGGAAATTCCTAAGTAAAAATAGTGGCAAATTGGTCTTTTAACTAGAAAAATTACAAAATCCTCCTATCTAAAAAATGATACTACCTCCAGGACGTCTGCAATTTTGTAAAATTTTCTTCCTTAGTAGACAACATACTTCCTGGTAAAAGAAAGCCAAAAGATGGTAAACCTCTTTGAATTGGATTCTTCTTTGATCCCAACCCACTCTAAATTTTGGTAGCTAGACCTTTAACTTGAAACGATCAAATTAAAGACCCTTTCAAATATTATACATGCTGCCTTAATTATTATTTAGTTGTATCTCCAACATCTTGGGGGAGCAGGAAGGAAGGGGGGATAACAAAAACTTCATTGCTTCAGGTAGGTATAAGTATAGAGGTCAATCACATTTTTAGTTGTACATCAAAAATAACTAACATCCATTAAATTATAAAACTTCTCCAGCCCTATTCACTATTTAATTGGGTATGGAGTTATTCATTTGTATCACTCTTATCATTGCCTGTGTAGAATATACTTATTATTAATACTATTCTACTAATTTTTCTATTATTTCCAATTCTGAATTGATAATCCATGGCTTTTATTTCATTGCTTAACAATGTTTGTATCCTTTATTTAGCAAATAGTTTACACTGGCCTATTTTGTATCAGTCAAGATTTTTCTCAGGTAACAGCTTTATTATTATTTTTATTTTAATTAACAAAGGTAGGATTACATAAGAAAAGAAAACTAAAATTATGAAAAGGGACCTTAAAGCTAGTGTTTCTAATTTTATGGACATTGCCATATATAATCTAATCAAAGTGGAAGATTCGTTTTTGTTGTCTATTTTTGTACAAAATGATGCCACTGAACTCAGATGTCTTTGTTGACTTTGCTTTATTATATAGCCTGAATAAAAAGTAATGAAATGTAATTGGTATATAAATTAAACGTCAAATATGAAGGCTGTTAACGTAGGTGAGAAAAATGATACATATGCATTTTCTTTTATTTGTAAGCATATTTTCTTTTAAAATTATTTCACAAATTACAAATGTTCCTACTAATAGGAAAGCCAAATATTATGCACTAGTGGTACTTACTGGAAATTTTAGAATTCATTTATTTATATTTACTACCTCTTGCATTTATGCTTTTCTTTCTCTAAATTTGTAAACTGTAAGCTGAATATATGTCGCTGAATCTATGCTATATGACAAAACATTTTTAATCATTACATTTTTACTAATGCATCAAAGGGTTGGAATGATCCTCTTCGTGTAGTTTCATCTTTAGGCAGAACTATATTCTTTGGATTGAGGCTTTACTTAAAAGCCTATTTTTTTAATGTTCTAGAACTTTATTAGAAAAGTTTAAAAGAGCCCTCACAATTTAAAAAACTAATTTTATTGTTTTAAAATGTTTTAAGGGTTTATCCCTAAGAAATTAAACAAGCACAATCTATTACTTGCAATTTTTATTTCACAGCACATATTGCTAATAAATGCCATTTTAAAAGCAAATCTATCACAATCGTTGCAAGAGATATTTAATAAGGAAACTAATGTAAATCATGCTTCATGCTATATGTCAGTTAAATCAAGATATAGGTGAAGATTTAGGTTTTATCATGTGAATATTGTGTGATAGTGCACATTAATTTGTATTTAAATCTTTACATTGTTATCATTGCATGTGTTCACTGTATTTTTTAATGTGTCACTGTTTTCTCTTTATAGATTAGTATTTCAAAGTAACCATTCCATACCAATTCAAACTACCATCTGGTCCCTAAGCTTGTTATATGAAAATCTTTTATCATTGTCTTCCATTGTAAGTGTTTTATGATGAGCTACACCTGAGTTGTACATTTTCTTTTTCTTTTATTTGCTTCTGTATACAGGCTGGCTTAGCAGGAGCTCCAGCCCGTGCTGTATCAGCTGTAAAGAATATGAATCTTCCTGAGATCCCAAGAAATATTAACATTGGTGACATCAGTATAAAAGTGCCAAACCTGCCCTCTTTTAAATAAAAATGTAAAAAGGCCACTCCCAGGTAAAATCCAGGGGGAAGAGTCATCTAAGTTTACCATGCAGTTGTTTACCAAAAATAGAGGAGGAGAGTCTTAACTTTTGCTCTTGGATTTAAGTCAAGGTACTGTATAGAAGTTGTGTAAAATCAGTATGAAAGTTCAATGTTGCTGTTCTTGCTCAGTGATTTTAAAGAAATTGAGTAGTTCCTATGTGATTTTTTTTTTCTTTTCTAAACTGCATTCCTGTGCCCACCTACGGCATGCCTCTATGTATTGGCTACTACAGTGTTTTAAAAAGTGTTTCAGATATTTCTCTAATTATGTACAACCTAAAATGTTGGTGTTTTGTATGGATCACAAGTGCAGCATTCCTTAATTCCTTCTGCTATATGTCACACAATTGTTATTTAAAGAACCAAGTATGTATTGCATGAAAACATTATGACTTTTTTCTCTTAGTTTAAATAAACTCCAAGGTAACTGGACTTCTAAAGCACCTTTCTGTTTGCCTGATATCTACTTTAGCAATAATTTTTTTTACAACCCTCTGACCAACAAAGTAAATAAAAGTATATTTTATCACTATTAAGCAGCTGTTAATGTCGATTTATTTTATACTCATGTTTTTAATATTCAGAAACTCAGTAAATTATTCGGAAACTCAATTATTTCACAAATCAAGAGCAGTGTATCTTAGGCATATTGTGCAAGATGAGATCTGGAGTGGGGGGGGCGACAGTCTTTCTAAAATGTATATTGAGAAAATGTAAAATCTTTTTTATACAAATAGCTTTAAGCCTTGCCTGTTGTTCCTTCTTGCCCAGATGGTAAAAAATAATTTCAGCCAATACCTAATTGATTTTGAATACAAAAACCCTTGGGACTCTACTTGTCTGTTTCATTCTAAAACAAAGTTAAACTAATGTTTTCTTAAGTCCTAACACTCACATATTCTAGTTTCTTATAATTGGCCCACATTTTATTTGGTCTTCCATGAACTGTGAGTGAGGTTACTTTTCCAGTTAGACTAAGGTTTTCCTTACAGTTCTAGTTCTCCTTCCTCAAATATTCTCTTTGAAATACTTCCATAGACTTGCAGCATGTATGAATTTTACTCCAAGAACCCTAAGATATAAGAAAAGTTACTTTATTTTTTTCTAAATAAAATTAATCTGTCTCTAAGCTCTCCAGCATGTTAGGGTAACAGGCAATTTAATCTGATTATTGGGATTTTCATCAGCTCAGAGATAAGAAAAAGTCCTAGAGAAAGGTTATGCAGAGTAGAGCATTTCAGGAGGTCCCTGGTCTTTAGTCATTTGACAGTGTTTATTAAGTGTTTACTGTGTGCTCCCAAGTCCCTGTCTTTTTTTTTTTTTTTTTTTTCAGAAGGAGTCTCGCTCTGTCGCCCAGGCTGGAGTGCAGTGTGCGATCTCGGCTCACTGCAAGCTGTGCCTCCCGGGTTCACGCCATTCTCCTGCCTCAGCCTCCCGAGTAGCTGGGACTACAGGCGCCCGCCACCACGCCTGGCTAATTTTTAGTAGAGACGGGGTTTCACCGTGTTAGCCAGGATGGTCTCGATCTCCTGACCTCGTGATCCGCCTGCCTCAGCCTCCCAAAGTGCTGGGATTACAGGCGTGAGCCACCGCGCCCGGCCGTCCCTGTCTTTATGGAAGCAATATCAGTAACACAGAGTGCCTAGCAGTACCCCCTCCCCTCACCACCACCCCACCCTTTTCCTTTTCTCTTTGTTTTTGGGGAAACAAATTATGGGAAGGTTAAATGTTGGTTTGGTTAGGATATACCAAAATTAGGGAAACCTCTGGGCCAGACCATACTTTAACTTCAAGAAACAGTCAAAAGTGTTTTTCTCCCATTATATTCTATCAAATACAATGCCCCAACAACCAACCATCCTTCCTCCCCTTCCATTCTCTCATCTCCCCTCCCTCTCTCTTTTCTTTCCTGCAGCAAATACTTAGCATTAGCTATGTGCCAGGCATTGTTCTGGGTACTAGGATAGAGCAGGGAACAAACTAGATTCTGTTGGAACATAAATTCATGTGGGGTGAAACAATAAATACATGATATGTCAGGAGGTGAGAAGTGCTATGGAGAAAAGTAAACCTGGGTAAAAGATAGGGAATAGTAGGGTTGGGGGTAGGAGCTGGGCTGTTGCTGTGATTTATAGAATAGGTAGGAGGAGGCATCTCTGATGAAGTAACATTTGAACAAAAACCTGAAGGAGGTAAGGAAGGCATCATGGGAACTTGTGGAGCAAGAGTAAATCCACATAGCAAGTAGCAGATGGCAGGGCCCAGAGGCAGGGGCGTGCTTGAGATGTTTGAGAAACAGCAAGGAGCCAATAGCAAAATGGGCAAGAGGGAGAGTGAGCTCTTTAATGTTCCTATTGTCCATCTCTCACAATGTTTTTTCATGGGCAATACACAATAAGGGATATTAGCTTTTAAACTTTTTGATATTTTGGAAAGTAACAAGGCATAAACTTCTGGTTAAATGTACATTATTAAACACTTACTCACATTTGTGCTTTTTCAAACCACACTAAACTGACAATAAAGACATAGACCCAAATGGACAAAAAGGATCAGACAGGTGATAATAGCTACAAAATTTTTGAAGCTGGAAAGCTTATGAATAAAGCTAGAATATAAGTTAGCAGTGGAATAATCATGAAAGTATGTGGATTTGCACCACGGAATCCCGAAAGACTTTAGGAAGTAGAGGTACTAATGGAACTGTGAATAGAATTATCAGTTATCAAATTGTCATATAAATCAAAGCAGATAGACTCTCAGATCCCGTACACCATATCACAAACCTTAGCAATTGTCTCTCATTCACCCCTGATCTAAGAGCCTGGAGATTACCCTAAATACCTTCTCAACAGTGGGACTTCAGCCCACTTTGTCTCTCAGCCCCTAGACTGTTAGTAGCCAGGCTTATACTCTACCCTGTCCACAAGCAGGAGATTCTAGCATATTCTTCCCTAGGGAGATTAGCCCAAGAGAAAAGACCTACAGTTAATGATGTTTTAAGCTTGCCCATTGATGTGGACCATCTGTATCATCCTTCACTAAAGCCCCTCGTTGAAAAGCTTCTCCCATGCATGCAGAGCTTCCAGTCAGATGTTTAGGGGCCTCACACGTGAGCAGAAAGGCAAAAATCACCAAACATTTGAGGAGAGCTTTTAACATGAAAGGTAGAGGCCAAAACAAACAACATAAACTAATAGGAAAAACATTGTAAAATTAAAAGTTATCATCACTTATCCCCTGCTATATTAGACACCTCTTCAGAATCTTCTTGGCCCACCGCTTCGGCCACTGCTGTAGTAACTAATTCTTCATAGTCTTGACCAGCTTTGCTCAACTACAACTGGATATTGCCTTGTTTTTGGCCCAAGCTATAACCTCCTGCTTTCTGCCTTGGACCTTCTCTTCACCCCAGCTGAAATGCAGGAACCCTTTTGGTACTTATGTATGTACAATTTGGAGATGAGGGAAATTTAACACCATTCTGACTCCTGTGAGTGCAATACTTCTGTTTTATACCTTAGCAGACAGTTGAGAGTATTTCAAAAGTCTTTCTCAGTAAGTCCCATGGGATTGAAAACTAGTTGCCTGGAACAGTAACCAACTCCCTAATATGTCGCTTTTAAAAAAATTTCCCCCCCCTTCTCTGTTTAGTTCATATCCTGTACACCTTCCTGGGAGTACATTTTCCAAAAATCCTCTGTGCGTAAGTGTTTATCACAGGCTCTGCTTCCAGGAAACCCAGGCTAAGCAACACACAGGGAAATAAAAGATTAAGAGCAAAAAAGGAACATATGGGGAACCAAATGAAGTTTTCGGATATAATATAAAATATTATAAAATTGAATATTTAATGGAAAGATTGGAAGATAGAGTTGAGAGGATTTCCAAAAAGTAGAATAAAAAGACAAATGGTTGGAATATAAAAGGTCAAATTAAAGGATCACTTCAGGTAATTCCATATCTGACCGGTAGAAATTCAGCGGGAGGGATGGGGAGAACACAGAAAATACAGGGAAGAAAATTTCCTCCTGAAAAAATTTTTTAAAGATGGCTTAGATCATAAGAACATGAGTTTTCAGATTGAGGGGCCCATTAGGCTGACTAGCAATGAATGAAAAAAAGGACCATACCAAGTGTCTAGCAGTCCATTTTGGCTGCTATAACAAAATACCATAGACTGGGTAGCTTATAAACAACAGAAATTTATTTCTACAGTTCTGGAGGGTGGAAATTCAAGACCAAGGCACCAGCAGTGCCTGGTGAGGCCCATTTCTCATAGAAGGCACCTTATTGTTGCATTCTCACATGGGGAAGGGGCACATGAGCTCCCTCAGGCCTCTTTTATAAGGGCAGTAATCCCATTCATGAGGGTTCCCATCTTATGACCTAATTACATCCTAAACATTCCCCTTCTTAGTACTATTGCATTGGAGATTAGGATTCAGCATACAGATTTTGAGGGGCACACACATCCAGACCATAGCACCAAGGGACATCACTGTGATTCTAAAAGATTCTAAAATCTGTGGATAGGGAGGGAAAAAGCAAGTCACAGAGGATCAGGAATCAACATTTGAAGCCAAAAGACAAGGAGAAAGAAATGACTTCAAAATTCTGAGGAGAAATTTTAAACCCAAAATTGTGTGCCAGACAAATTTTCAGGTATATATGTAGTTATAATGAGTATGTTTTCATACATGCAAAGTCTCAAAAAATCCATTTCTCATACTCTCTTTCTCAGAAAGCTACTGAAAGATTGGCACCACCAAAGTAAAGGAATACATTATTTTTAAAAATCAGGAGATCCAGTAACCAATAGATAGGGCACAAGAGAAAGATGAAGGAAAGTCACAAGATGTTGGTGAATCTTAGAACCATAGCTTTATGGCAGACCTAACGGACAATTAGCCTAGATTGAAACAGGAAAATGAAGAGTTCAAGGAAAGGTGGCTCTTTAAAAAAGAACATGGCCAGGTGTGGTGGCTCACGCTTGTAATTTCAGCACTTTGGGAGGCCAAGGTGGGCAGATCACTTGAGGTCAGGAATTTGAGACAAGCCTGGGCAACGTGGTGAAACCCCATCTCTAGCAAAAATACAAAAAATTAGCCAGGTGTGGTGGCACACGTCTGTAATCCCAACTACTTGAGAGGCTGAAGCAGGAGAATTTCATGAACCCAGGAGGCGGAGGTTGCAGTGAGCCAAGATCGTGCTACTGTACTCCAGCCTGGGCGACTGAGCAAGACTCCGTCTTAAAAAATAAATTAATTAAAATTAAACTTATAAAATAAACACATTTTAGTAAATTTGAGAAATATAATGTAGGGTTACATTATTATTTATCTTGATTATTTTGTAAGTTTATTGATCATCGACCTTTGAACAACATGGGCATTAGGGGCATTGACCCCCTACACCGCCTAAAATTTGCATATAATTTTGACTCCTCAAAAATAAGTAATGGCCTACTGGACCAGAGATTTACCAATAACATAAACAATTGATTAACATATATTTTGTATGTTAAATGTATTATATACTGTATTCTTACAATAATATTTAGAGAAAAAGAAACATTAAGAAAATCATAAGAAAGAGAAAATATATTAATATATTTACTAGTCATTAAGTGGAAGTGGATCATCGTAAAGGTCTCCATCCTCGTTGTCTTTATATTGAACAGGCTGAGGAGGAGAGGAGTCTTGCTGTCTCGGGGGTGGCAGAGGTGGAAGAAAACTCATGTATAAGTGCATCTGTGCAATGCAAACCCATGTTCAAGGGGCAACTGTAATTTCAATCTTTATATTAGTGGAAATAGCTTTTTACTTGAAAATAACTTTAATGTTTGATACAATAAAATGGAGGTAAGAGGGAGGCTCTTCCTTTCAGAAATTTGTATTTTAAGACAGCTAGGCTTATAGAATGTCAGGATAAACATGAACCAGATATTGTAGCTTTTAGAAGTTCTTTTAAGCATATGTAGAATGCCCAAAAAGAGCAAGCTTTATCTTGCTATAGTATATGGCAAGGTTTAAGATATTTTTTGTTGGCCTGCATACTAATTAGTATAATTTGAAATAGAAGGTTGATATTTCTGATATACCAAGAGCTCACAAATTAGAAAAAGACAATCTAATAATATGCTAAGGATAGAAATAGACAAGTCATAGAAAACTAAATCTCAGTGGCCCATAAATATGTAGAGATACTTAACCTCACTAGTAGTCAAGGAATGCAAATGAACAATTAGATTTTATTTTCACCTATCATATTGACAAAAACTAGAAGAGATGACAACATCCAGTACTCGAAAAGATAATGGGATAATGTGAACTCTCATATTTTGATAGTGGGAATGTAATGTACTACTACTTTTTTTAAAAAAGTCGAGTTCTGCGGAAATTTAAAAAAATTAAAAATACACGTATCACACATACCCCATGACTTCATTTGGGAACTCTATATTTATATAGCACTTCCTGGTTCATTTGTATAGAAAGGTATTTATTATATCAAATATTTTTGTAAATTAAAAAAAAAACCTGGAGATGTATTAAATGCCCACCAGTATGGAAATAGTTGAATAAATTGTGGTAACTGCCGCACTAGTTGCAATAGGAAACAACTGGAATGACTTGAATGTCTGTCAGAAGGAGACTGATGGAAAAGCTAGATTACATCCGTATTACGGAGTCCTATGGAGCTACCAAAAGGAACGAGAAATATCTCTTTATATTGCTACGAAGTTATTCCTAGAATATAGGGTTAGCTTAAAAAAGCAAAGAGGAAGGAGAGTACATATGGAATGCATATTAGGGCTGTCCAGAGAAGAGATATATATATAGAAATATATATACTTCTTTATAGATTATACATATACATATTATATATAATTTATAAATATAAGGAATTGGGTCACATGATTAAGTAGGTTGACAAGTCCCAAAGTCCGAGGTTGAGTCAGCAAGCTGAAGACCCGGAATCACTGATGATGCATTTCCAGTCAAAGGCCAGCATGCTTAAAACTCAGGAAGAGCCAATATTTCAGTTCGTGTCCAAAGCCACGAAAATGTCAGTGCCCCAGTTCAAAAGCAGTGAGGAAGAAAGAATTATCTCTCACTCTGGGAAGGATCAGGAAGGTCAGACCTTTTGTTCTAGTCAGGCCTTTAACTGATTGGGTGAGGCTCACCCACACTAGGGAGGGGAATCAGCTTTACTCAGTCCACCAATTTAAGTTTTAATCTCATCCGAAAACACCCTCAACAGAAACACCCAGAAAAAATGTTTGGCCAAATATCTGGATACCCCATGGCTCATTTAAGTTAACACATGAAATTAACCATCATAGTGTGCTGTCAGTTATCTAAGAAAAAGAGAGAATGGGTATGTATGTTTTGTAGATTTTTTAAATGGAAAGATAAACTATACTTTTTTGGCGGGGAGGGAGACAGGTTCTCACTCTGTCACTCAGGCTGGAGTGCAGTGGCATGATCTCAGCTCACTGCAGCCTCTACCTCCCAGGCTCAAGCAATCCTCCCACCTCAGCCTCCTGAGTAGCTGGGACTTCAGGCACATGCCACCATGCCGGGCTAATTTTTGTATTTTTTGTAGAGATGGCGTTTTGCCTTGTTGCCCAGACTGGTCTCAAATTCCTAAGCTCAAAGCAGTCTACCCACCTCAGCCTCTGAAAGTGCTGGGATTACAGGTATAAGCCACCATGCCTGGCCAACCATACATACTTTTTTAAATGTATGAGAGGAAAGAAACAGGACACAGGGTGGGGATAGATTCTAGATTTGTCTGAATGTACCTTGTTTTGGGACCATGTAAATATTTTACATACTTAGTAAAATACATTTAAATTTTGAAAATGTACCCTCTAAAAACTGAAAGCAGAGCAAATGTATTGAACTATGCAATGAGTTGTGGCATAATGATCCAGAGGGGATCTATTTCACATAACTCTGAAACACTTGACAATACACCACTAAAGACCTGCCGTCCACACCCCTGAAAATTAAATTGTTTTCAGTAATCACAGTGTTGGTGATATTTTTTCTTCCGAGGCTGGGTATGTGGATTGTGAGGTAAGCTAAGGAGAAAGTATGTTGGCACCTGTAGTGGATGCTCTTATGTGCATCTGTCAGGACTGCAGCAGTCGTTTCTTCAGCTGCTGGCAGTGACCACTCAGTTGAGTTACTCTTTGAGAACTGCCACCAGCTGTAGAGAGCTGCGTCACCCAAAGCCATGGCTCCTCACAAGGACGTCCTGCATCCAAGTGCTAAAAGCTTAGCCCCTTTAGCTAAGGCACAATAGCTCTGAAAGGCCATTCCATCAGCTCCAGTGATACCTATGGGATCAGCTGAGGCCTTCATTGTGACTGCTCTGCAATTTACCTCCTCCTCTGCCCTATCCTACCTCCTTCAGACTCTCACGGACTTTGATCCCAGTGGCAAACTATAGTAAATGGGCACATAAATCCACCTCAGTCTGTTTCTCAGGGAAGTTCATCAAAGCAGTTATTGCCAAGAATGGTCTGAAGAAGCAACGTTTTTTTTTTTTTTTTGAGACAGTTTTGCTCTTGTTGCCCAGGCTGGAGTGCAGTGGCGTGATCTTGGCTCACTGCAACCTCCACCTCCAGGTTCAAGTGATTCTCCTGCCTCAGCTTCCTGAGTAGCTGGGATTACAGGCATGCGCCACCATGCCTGGCTAATTTTGTATTTTTAGTAGAGGCAGGGTTTCGCCATGTTG
The DNA here is from genome assembly GCF_029289425.2 of Pan paniscus. Taxonomy (NCBI): domain Eukaryota; kingdom Metazoa; phylum Chordata; class Mammalia; order Primates; family Hominidae; genus Pan; species Pan paniscus. The sequence continues at coordinate 111,167,074 of NC_073253.2, forward strand.
GTCAGGCTGGTCTCGAACTCCCGACCTCAGGTGATTCACCCACCTCGGCCTCCCAAAGTGCTGGGATTACAGGCATGAGCCACCACACCCAGCCAGAAGCAGATTCTAAAATGACATTTTGGAGCTGGATCAGCATTGGCAGGCTGGCAATGGAGGACCCTATTACTGGTGGCAGTAAAACCATTTGCATGCTATAACAATGTAATTGTGGAAACTTTCACTGGTGGTGAACTGGGATGGGATACTGGGAATGCCCTGATACGAACAATGTTTCAGGCATTTGAGAAGTGCAAGGGAAGTAGTAATTGTAAAGAGCATGGGATTGGATGGCTTTTCTGGGCAATCACTGTATAGAGAAATGCTGACAGTAATTAATCACCAAGCAAGGCTATTTATGAAGGCCAGAGGGCCTCCTTGGCAGCATATAAAAACTCTCATCTCCTGCAGCTGGAGGACAGGAAAGGCTGAGGAGCAGCCCCAGGGCTTAAGTTTGGCTGTAGAACTTTGCCAAAACAAACCTGGAGGAGCTGAAAGAGTACAGGTGGGCCTGGATCCTTAGGGTTCTGGGTCAAGGGGGAAGGAACATAAAGTTGAATGAGAGGTTATTTAAGCACTTTCCAATGATAAGAGATATAATAATCTGGCAAGACAGTGCTAACCCGTGGCTAGGGTAATTTTGGGAAGCTTGGAGAAAGCCTGAGCCACTTACTTAGGCCTAGCTAAGTGAAGTATAACCAGAACTACTAAGGCAGCCAAGAGATCAAAAGGCTCAGAGAAGTATGTGTGCTAGAGTGAACATACTGTGTAAGGCAGGAAGGCCCAGAGGTGACTGTTTACCAAAGCAATAAAGAATGTGCTGTTTAAAGGGGCATCAGCATCATTCAGAAGCTCAGAAGTGGCTGTCCTCTGAAGGCCAGGGCTGAGGGTAGGAAATGTTACAGAACTGGGTGCTCTGATAATAATAGGGACGATGGGGTCCTGAAATAACAGCGGTTAGGTCGTGCACTTCACTGCCGGGAGAAAAGTGGATAAGTTATCTTAATGAATTGCAAGGTGTCAGCCAAGTGTTACGGTCTGCAGTTTGCTATAGAGATGTTTAATGGAACATGGCTTCAGTAGATGTAAGATAGATGGGCAGCCAGTAAAGACATTGCCTAATCTGTACAACCAAAAGAAATCAAGAATGGATCATCAGGAGGCTGAGAGCAGCTGCTGGAATAAAAAGTCATGAACCCTTTACTAGTGTCTGGTTCTGAGCCAGTTCTCAGATCCAGAACTCATTGATTAACAGAAACGCCAAATCTCCAGGAGGAAGCACCCTGCAATACCACCACAAATGCACCCCTGAAGGGACTTTCTTGGGTAACTGTGCACTGGGTAATGGAAAACCCAATGTATTGGGAATTATTGGGCACATTTTCCAAGTTGCCATTGATTCCCAGGGACCAACCATCATCATCGCCCCTTCCCCGATTACACTGGGAACATAGGAGGGCTGGGTAATACATTTAGTCCTGGCCCAGGTCTAGTTTATATTGAGTCCACTGGGTCCACAGGTCCACCTCATGGTTATTATATTTTCCTTATCCTCAAATATATCTAACTAGTATGAGTGTTTGGTAAAACCTTACAGTGGTTCCCTAGTCTGTGGGATAAAAGATACAGTAGAAAGGAATACTAAGTGGAATCTTTGAAACTGCCCCTACACCACTCTTAGCCAGGATAATAAGTAAATAACAATATTGTAACTTGGGGACAAGGGCAGAGATTAATGCCATGTTTAAAGACCTAAAAGGATTCAGGAATGGGTCTCCATCATGTCCCACTTAATTGACCAGTCTGCTCCCTACAGATGGATCCTGGAGGATGACTGTGGACTACTGCAAATTGGCCAATTATACCTGCTGTGGCAGATGTATTATCTTTGTTAGGACAGATTAATAAGGCCCTCAGATAGTTGGTATGTGGCCAGTGATCTGGGAAATGCCTTCTTTCCCATCCCTTATAGGAGGGAAGTCTAGAAAGTTCACATTCACTTTGGATGCACAACTGTCAACTATAAATGTTAACTCATCTGCCCGTCATCATAATATAGTCAAAGGATCTGGATCCTCTGGACATTATATCACATTAGTCCACAGATTGATAAAATTGTGTGATTTGGACTGCATGAACAAGAAATTACAAACATATCAAAGGCCTCGGTAAGATACATGCCCTCAGTGGTTGAAAGAGAAACCCCATAAAGATTCAGGGGTCTGGGATCCAAAGGTCTATGATATCCCTGTCAAAGGAATATTGTATTTCATAACTTCCCCACTCAGAAGTAAGCACAGTGGTTGGTAGGCCCCTTCAGATTCTGGAGGCAGCATATTTCATACAGAGAACACTATTCCAACCCATTTACACAAATAGCATCCAGCTCCGAATGAGTCTCAGAACAAAAAAGGACTCTGCAGTAGGTCCAGGCCACGAGGCAAATGATTCTTCCTCTTGGACCATACTACCTAACAAACCCAATGATATTAGAGCTGTCAGTGATGGGAAAGGGTGTCATGTGGTGTTTCTGGGCATGTTCCAGTTGGAGAATAACAACATAGGCCCCCTAGAATTCTGCAACCAAGCCATGACACCCATAGTAGAAAATTATAAACCATTTGAAAAACAATTCCTTGGGTGCTACTGCGCCCTGGTTGACACAAGTGATCATGCTTCCAGAACTGACCTGAGATCTGTCCAGCCCACAAAATCATAAGGCTAGGCAGACCCAGCAAAAATCTCTGCTAAGATGCAAGTGGTGTACATGGGAAAGAATGGTACCAGAGTGCACACGTTAGCTGCACAAGTCCTGGCCCCAGTTTCATTTTCCACTGTTGACCAATGCGTTTCCCTCAGCTCCTGGGTAAGACAATGGTGAGGAGAAATGCTTCCAATGGGCAGAACTTTTGAGTTGTGCACATGGGCATCCACTGGGTATGAAAGTAAAAGTGGCCCAAGGTAAGAGTACTTATGGAAGCATAGGCAATAGCTAATGGCTTGGCTGGTTAGTTAATGGATCCGAAGATCAGGAACAAGGAGGTTTGGATAGGAGGCATGTGGGTGAATCTATGGGAATAAGCATGAAAGTACAATCTTTCTTTTTGTTTGGTATCTGAAAAGTCTGAATCGTATGTTACCTGACAGAGAGCATCTATCACAAAGAGGTGCTTACACAATCAAATAGACAGAAAGACTCACTAGAATGTCACTCTGCCTCTGTTATTGGCCACTGCAGTGTTGGCACAATAGGAACTTGAGTAGAGAAGCCATAGCGACAGGGATGGAGGCTGCACATGGTCCTAACAGCAGGGGCTTCTGCTCACCAAGGCTGACTGAGCTACTGCTTGTGTCAAATATCCCAACTACCAGTAACAGAGAGCAAGGCTCAGCCCCTGATTCAGCACCTTCGCTTGAGGAAACCAGCCACTTGGTGGCAAGTAACTTTGGATGCCTTCCATCTTGAAAAGGGAGCAAATTAATTCTGACTGGAATTGATACATATTCTGGATATGAACTTTCCTTTCCTGGCTGCATGGCCTCAGCCAACAACACTATCCAAGGACCTACAAAGGGTTTGATCCACCTACCTAGGATCCTACATAACCTCACAAAGGACCAAGGAATTCACTTTACAACAAAGGAGGTACAGCAGTGAATACAGACCAATGAGACTGATTGACTGGTCTTGTCACAAGCCCCGAAACCTAGAAGCTGCTGGATTGATAGAGTAATGAAATGGCCTTTTAAAGGGACACCTGAACACCAGCTTGGAGATGATACCTTGTGAAGAGGGACATATTCTATAGGATGTAACATATACCCTAAATAATAACAAATATATGGTGCTGTGTCTCCAGTAGGTAGACTCCGTAAGTCCAGGCATCAAGATGTAAAAGTAGGAGCGGCCCCACTTCTCCCAGTGATCCACTTGGGAAATTTGTGCTTCTGGTCCTCACAAGTCTAGGATCTATGGGTATAGAAGCCTTGGTTCCCAAAAAGGAAATGCTGCTTTCAAGCAGAACGAGAGTCACATCAGTCTACAGCTGCCTTCTAGTCCTTCTGACTCCTCAAATCAGGAGACCAGTAGGCAAAGAAAGGAGTTTGCATCCACCGTTACTCCACAGCTCATTGAAGTCTGACCAAAAGAGTGTCTTTCAGAGTACCATAAATAGTAGCTATAATGGCTCATCTAGTGGAAATCACAGCCATTTTGGAGACAGATTTCATTAGGACTCTGCTACTACTGACAATACAGCTCACTCAGTGAGATGCCAAAACCAAAACATTTAACATACTCTGCCTCCTCACACTATATATATATATAATCAAGTTACCCACTGCATATATATATATAAAACCTATTATATACTAGGTAACTTGCCTGTGTAAGATCACAGGATTTGGGAAATATAATTTCTATGTTATAACTAGCTTCTATAATAGATTGCTTAGTAAAATGAATAGGATTGGGAAAAAGATAAAAAGGAACTTACTGATGGCTGGCTGTGGTGTCTCAGGCCTGTAATCCCAGCACTTTGGGAGGTCGAGGCAGGTGGATCATGAGGTCAGGAGATCGAGACCATTCTGGCCAACATGGTGAAACCCTGTCTCTACTAAAAAATGCAAAAAATTAGCTGGGCGTGGTGGTGGGCGCCTGTAGTCCCAGCTACTCAGGAGGCTGAGGCAGGGGAATCACTTGAACCCAGGAGGTGGAGGTTGCAGTGAGCAGAGATCGCGCCACTGCACTCCAGCCTGGCAACACTGCAAGACTCCGTCTCAAAAAAAAAAAAAAAAAGAAAAAGAAAATAAAAAGAAACTCACTGATATCCAATGTTTCAACCATCCACACCTTAACAAGTCCCTTTACTTTGAGCCCATCATAAAATAAACCATTGTCAGTGTTTGAAAGAATTCCATGTCCTGCATATCAGAGGGTGATTAATTACATGGCTTCTAGAGTCAAAACACATGATTTCTAAACCTAGTTTGGTCTTTTAATTAAACCAAATAATCTCTGTAAGTCTGTTTTCTCATCTGTAAATAGGAATGCCAGTGGTACTTACCTCATAGAACTATTGTGATGATTACATGCCATATAGAGTGCTTAGCATGTGCCAAACACAAAGAAGTTCAGCATTTCATAAAATTGTGGCTTTTTTTTTTTAACTTACATGCCTTTGCCTCAGCAGTAAGACCATACAAATACAGAAGGAACAAGTCACTGGTTAGTAAATAGTTTTTCACTTTCAAGTGTTTGTTCCTTGGAACATGCTCATCTGGAACCTTCTCTCTCTGATACCGTTCTTAACTACTCAAGCTCCCGAATTTTGGTGTGCTAAGACCTTTCCTCAGCACTACTCCAGTCTCTCTTAGGGTTGGGGAGAGACTGCATATTGCAGCACAGAAATTAAGATCAGAGTATTTTCCACAGTGAAGCTGTTTTAGTTTGAAGGGGCAGAGATTCTAATTTTTACATTTAAAACTCCCTTTGTAGTTTACCTTCCACTTCCTGGAGTTTATTTTTATAGGTTCTTTCATGTTCCAATGAAACCAGAAGAGATACTATACACAAACCTAAAAAACTTTTATTCTAGAATTATTAGCAATACATGTTCATGTTTTTCAAAGACCTCTCCCCTCAATATGGAGGCTAAAATAGATTATTTTCATATTCCATCCTTTGACACTAACCGCCACCACCACTCTATCCCTACCCCCACTCCAATGAGCTGGCCCTGTGAATGTGGCCTGGCCTCCCAGAAAGTTGTCCCATGTTGGCTTTAATTAGATATTATTTCCCATACATGTGATATATTTTATGCTGGTTATTTGTAGAAACAACAGACGCTGGTTACTGACTTTTCCTTCTACCTTTAAGCTGCTTTCTAGTGCCCTACAATGGACCACATAGGATTGAGACACTGGTAAAGTTATTTTTTGCACAAAAAGAGCTTCTAAACAGCTTTATAATGTGGAAGTCATTATCTTTTCAGTTTTCACTGGACCAGTACTACCTATGCCCTGTTCAAATGATCTTTAAATGTACTTTAAATGTGACTGCAGTAAAATCTACCAACCTAAAATGCATGTTTAGATGACAGAAATTAGCTACCCTGTAGTTCTGGAGATTTGAAACAATTTGCAGATTTGCTTGTTTAGTAGTCTGACAGTGGCAACCTGGAATAGGCCACCATGTGCCAAGATGATCTTTTGCACATATCCACAATCACCACTTTCAGATTCACTATATAATACACTCTTTTTAATGCAGCCATCACTTATCAAAAGCCTAATTCATAAGAGCTTGTGATGTTTTACACCAGGTAGGAGAGGCATAGTTTTGGAGCACAGGGAGGACACAGCTGGGGAAGGATTTCAAAAGAGATTGAACTGCTGGACACAACTGACTGAGAGAAGATCCAGCCAGAGCAGGATCTTTCAACCTCTGCACTTACATTTTGGGCTGGATAATTCATCATTGTTGGGGGGTGTCCTGTGCATTGCAGGATGATTAGCAGCAGCATCCCTGGTTTCTACCCACTAGATGCCAACAACAGCCCCCCCTCCAAGTCATAAGAGCAAAAATATCTCCAGACACTGCCCAACATTGTTATGACAACTATGAGTCAGGATGCATCAGGTAATCGGAATGAGTCAGGGTGGAGCAGGTAATCGGAATGAGTCAGGGTGGAGCAGGTAATCGGAATGAGTCAGGGTGCATCAGGTAATCGGAATGAGTCAGGGTGGAGCAGGTAATCGGAATGAGTCAGGGTGCATCAGGTAATCGGAATGAATCAGGGTGGAGCAGGTAATCGGAATGAGTCAGGGTGCATCAGGTAATCGGAATGAGTCAGGGTGCATCAGGTAATCGGAATGAGTCAGGGTGCATCAGGTAATCGGAATGAGTCAGGGTGCATCAGGTAATCGGAATGAGTCTGGGTTGCAAAGCCAACCTCAGTTGAGAACTACTGACAGAGAGAATTCAGAGTTCTAGAGAAACACTTGGTATATAGTCTGTACTTTGTTAGGGCCCTGATGGCAGTGGCACCAACTATGAGCTACTAAGAGGCATTTATCCTATGCTGTCAAGAGGCTGACATTTAAAGCCCCTCTCAGTTGGATCCCAGTCTACACTTCTCAGAGTCTACTCTCTTCCTTGAATGCCAGTGTTAGATACTAATTAAGGGATTATGCAATCAATTTAGCGGGTCCTAACCAATATTTTTTAAAAAATGAAATAATGGAATAGAATAAAATAATACGGAAAATATCAATATATTTTGTGGAATAATACTGATTTGCAAGATTTTTTATTCTGTGTGTGTGCACAACCGTATGTTTAGTCATATTGTTACCAGAAAGGAGTCCCAACCCAGACCCCAAGAGAGGGTTCTTGGATCTCGTGCAAGAATGAATTCAGGGCTAGTCCGTGGTGCAAAGTGAAAGCAAGTTTATTAAGAAAGTAAAGGAATAAAAGAATGGCTACTCTATAGACAAAGCAGCCCCGGGAGCTGCTGGTTGTCCATTTTTATGGTTATTTGGGGTGGATTATTCATGCCTCCCCTTTTTAGACCATATAGGGTAACTTCCTGATGTTGCCATGGCATTTGTAAACTGTCATGGTGCTGGTGGGATTGTAGCAGTGAGGAAGAGCAGAAGTCACTCTCGTTGCCATTTTGGTTTTGGTGGGTTTTGGCTGGCTCTTTTACTGTGTTATAAAGTTTCGGTGCCACAAAAGAAATAGTACTCGAAAATAAATGTTTGTTTTTAATTCTCAGCAAGGCAAGTTACTTCTATAGAAGGGTGCACCCTTACAGATGGAGCAACGATGAGCGCACACTTGGACAAGGGAGGGGAAGGGGTCCTTATCCCTGACGCACGTGGCCCCCGTTGTTGTGTCGTTCTGCTATTGGCCAGGGTTAGACCGTGCAGGCTAAACTAATTCTGATTGGCTAATTTAAAGAGATCGACGGGGTGAGTGGTGCGGCGGGAAAAATGGTTATGACAGAGCAAGTAATTGGAATGAGTCAGGGTGCATCAGGTAATTGGAATGAGTTAGGGTGGAGCAGGTAATTGGAATGAGTCAGGGTGGAGCAGGTAACCGGAATGAGTCAGTGTGCATCAGGTAACAGGAATGAGTCAGGGTGGAGCCGGTAATCGGAATGAATCAGGGTGGAGCAGGTAATCGGAATGAGTCAGGGTGCGTCAGGTAATCGGAATGAGTCAGGGTGGAGTAGGTAATCGGAATTAGTGAGGGTGGGGCAGGTGATCGAAAAAGGTTGCTTTACGAGGAAGTTAAGTTTAAAAGTAGAAGGCAAAGAATTGAACATACTGATATATTGATTCTTTGAAAAGAAATTTAGAACTCATATCTAACAACTGCAACCTGTTTTATCAGCAAGGTCTTTATGACCTGTATTTTGTGCTGACCTCCTATCTCATCCTGTGACTTAGAATGCCTTCACCATCTGGGAATGCAGCCCAGTAGGATTCAGCCTCATTTTACCCAGCTCCCGTTTAAGATGGAGTTGCTCTGGTTCACACGCTTCTGACAATATTGGATATTGATGTAAAATGTATTCCTTATCAAAAGTTGCAGTCAAAAAAGTTTGAGAATCCCTGTTCTATTTTAACATATCCCCTGGACATACACTTCTCTCCTAATGCCTAACATATCAGTGTCCTATTGCTGAAACAGATTATTACAAGTTTAGCAGCTTGAAACAAGACAAGTTTATTCTCTTGCAGGAGGTCAGAAATCTAAAATCAGTTTCACTGCTCTAAAGGCGAAGTGAAAGGCTGGTTCCTGGAGGCTCCAGGAGAGACTATTTTCCTTGTCTTTTCCAGTTTCTAGAGCTGCATTCCTTACATTCCCTGGCTTATGGCCCCTTTCTCCATGTTCCAAGTCAGGAGTATAGCATCTTCAAATCTCTGTCTGCTGCTCTTCATATTGCCTTCTTTTTCTCTGATCTTCTGCCTCCCTCTTCTAGGGCCTCCTGTGATTACATAGAACCCCCCAGGATAACCCAAGGTAATCTCCCCATCTGAAGATCCTTCACTGAATCACTTTTGCCAAGCACCTTTTAGCATATAAAACAACACTTACAAATTCTAAGAATTAAGACACGGACATCTTCACACCTAATCTGTGCTTTACTTTTGTGAGAAGCCCATTGTTCTCTGTACTGACTCAAATCAACCCCTCAATTAAGGCTTTCATCTCACTTCCCAGAAGTGGACATGTTGAGTAAGAAAGGTCCTTATGTTTCTAATCCATAAAATGAGGCTAGGCTAAATCCTTGGTGTTCAAGCTCCTTTTCTGAAGCTCTTGAAATTTTGGTTCACACAAAATTTTACTTGGTATGACAATATGTGAATAAGATGAAAGTTGAACTGCTCCGTTCCCCCATAATGACCTGCCCAGTTTCTCACCGCAGAGCCATCCCACTTGCATCTATAGCTGTTAGAGCCAGGGACACCTGAGAAATTTTCACATTAAACTCCTACCTTTGCTATGCAGAAAGTAACGGCTACAGAGGTGAAATAACTCTGTGATACTGGCTCTGCTGTTAATCAGTGGAGTCATTGTCATATACTCTCTGAGACTCAATTTTGTTAGCTACGAAAATGAGCATTGAAAGACTTTGTAAAGAAGTGGGATGTGAGAGAGATTTTGAGAAGCATTTAAATTGGTAGGAAGGAGTAGGATATTATGATACGTAGAATGTTTAAGATAGTCCCCCAGATCCCTACATCCTAGTGTACAAACCCTGAATAATCCCCTCCCCGTTGTGTGGGCAATGTGTGGGAATATGATACGACTTTACTTCTGTGACTAGATTACATTATGTGGCAAAGGTAAAGTGATTTTTGTACATGTCATTAAGGTTCCTACCCAGTTGACTTTGAATTAACAAAGAGGAATATTTTCCTGGGTGGATCCAGTCTAATCAGGCAAGCTTTTAAAAAGAGGGTAGGGTCCAAGCATTTGGGGCAGGTAGAGATTTGAAGCAAGAGAAACATACTTTTGCTAGCCTCGGAGAAGCAAATAGCTGTGTTGTAGAGTGGGCCACATGGCAGGAAGCAGCAGCCTGAGATAGCTGAGGAGCTGAGAGAGATGCTCAGCTGACAGCCAGCAAGACAACAGAGGCCTTGGTCCTACAGCGGAATTCTGCCAACAGCCAATGAGCTTAGAAGAGGACCATAAGCCTCAGGTGAGACTGTAGCCCTGGACAACATTGGTTGCAACTTGGTGAGACCTTAGACAGAGGATGGATTCCAGACCCTTGGAAACTTTGAGGTTATAATGGGAATTGTTTTAAGCCTGTAAGTTTATGGTAATTTGTTATACAGCAATAAAAAAGCTAATAACAGTATTCAAGGGATTCCCCAGAGCAGAATCTAAACTATGCAGGTGTGGTATATGAATATGAATATTAAGTGATTTTATCCAACAACATGGAGGAATCTCAAATGCATTTTTGTTCATTGAAATAAACCAGATCCCAAAGGCTGCATACCGTATGAGTCCTTTTAGACGACATTCTGGAGAAGACAAAACTATAGGGATGAAGAACAGTGGTTATCAAAGGTTGGGAATAAGGGAAGGAGCTGACTACAAAGAGCAGCATGTGCAAACTAAGGTAAGTGACCTGTTCTGTATTATGACTGTATGTTCTGTATTATAATAACATACAGGCTTATTAGAAACATGACATGCTGCTTTGACCAGTGTCACAGCTGCATATGGCGATCTAGAACATTCATGTGGCATGCATGCAAGTTCAGACCGACTGTGTTCCACTGATGGCCAAGGAGTCACCGGCATCACACACAGTTATGCAGTGTTCCTTAAGATAATATGACCCAATGGGGTAAATAAACGGGAAAAATGGTGTTAGTCATTCCTAACAGTGCAGTCATGGTAATCACGACTGGTTATTCTTTTGAGATGGGAAGAGTAAAGTATGGAAGCTAAAATCTGTGAGCCAAGGTCAAGTTTATGCAATGTTTAGCCACAAGGCTTATCTCTGAATGGCCTGTAAAGCAATAGTACTTACTCTCCAACAGTAAATGCCATGTCTTTTGACCTAGCACTTGCATGCTTGCTTTTATTCACCCCAAGTAAAAAAATCCCAAAGAATTCCGTCTTCTGTTAAAATTAAATTTAAATTATTCTGCAAAAACCTTAAAATGTTTTCCTAAAGCTTGTCTGCTTTGTAGATCCCTCGACTACTTTTCAGTACCACTAAATATAGTAGAACAAAGTTCTTAAAGTGAAACTTCAAAGCTTATTTATGCCATGATGATACAAGTGCTTACTATTAAGACATTTCCTTTTTATTCAATAAACTTCTGACTTATATACAAAGGATTCATTGCTCAATAAAAATCACATTACCAAATAAAAATGAAACGATTTATTGTATTCTGTGGGCTGCATCTTCAAAGACGAAAGTATCCTCAATAGAGGGTTTATTAATTTATAAAGAATGTAGACTATCCATGAGAGTTCCCTGTACATTAACAGTCCGGCAGGAATATTAAAAATCCAGGGATTCAATTTCCATTTGCAAAGCGGGGAGGATGCTGCCCTACCTATCTCTGGTTTGATGATCATCAAAGTTTTCAATGCAGGAATCCCAGAGTTTGCAGCCAAATAGAAACAATTTTGTGGTAACCTTTACAATAGCCTTTTCCCCTCATTTAATCCACTTTCATCAAGTGAATGTAAAAAATAACTAACAAGCTAAATCACCATACTTATTTCAGGGCTGGTCATATATATTACATCACCTGGCATTATGTAAGCAAGAGTACAGGAGCTGGAATGAATTGGCTTATTAAAGGAAGTAAAGATCAGGCTTTCAGGAGTGGAGGGCTGCAGAGAGGGAGTGGTGGGTGTGTTGTTTGAGAAGCAAACTAGGCCTTGAAAATTAGGCTGAGGAGTTCTGATGTTATTCCCTGAAAACTTTTAAGCACATTGACAATTTGTTTTGATAAATGCACATTCAACCAGTGTTTGAAATATCTAGCTTCATCAATTTGGAAAAGAAATACTTAAGAAATAATTATGTGTTCCAGTTAAACATAATTGAATAAGCGTTCTTAGTACACCATTCTCCTCAAAACTGACTCAAAAATCTAACAATAATAGGACAGAAACAAAAAGATCTTCCCACCGCTGCAAACCAAAACCAAAACAAAACAAAAAACCCTCTATCTTCAATAAAACAACGAAATGGTCTTAAGTCTAGGCCACAAACTGAAAGCATACTTGAAATACTGTGAAAGCAAAGTGAGGGAGAAAAGTGAAAATTCAACCTACCTTCTAAGATCTTTAGCTGGAAACATTTCCTTGCAAGGAATTGTTATGTTGTAGAAAGGTTTATCTTAAAAAAATCTTTTAGCGTGGTCATTCCTAAGGATGTAGATGGTCCAGCGGAGAAGCAGGGAATCCCTCGAGACAGTTTAGGAACCACAGGACGCTGGGCCGTGGGGCTGGAGAGCTTTGCTGATGTGCCACCCTCACCCACATCAAGCCTCCTTGTCTGGGGAGATCACATGAGTCCACATTTGAGGACCTGCTCTTCGGATACCTGCACACAGAGCCTGGGTCTTAAAGCTTGGGGTGCCACATTGCCTCTTGAATGCTAACATCTAAAAATTAAAAAAAGACATGCTTCCAAAAGAAATAAGATATTATTGAAATAATCTGAGACAAAGAAGACAGCTGCCCTAGTTCACTCTCTTACCCCTCCTCACACTATTTTTTGACCCCGGTTGACAATATAAGCAACGATTTTAAATGAATAACATGGCACATATACATAGATACCTCCTAAAAAAGGAGTGAGAGAGGAAAACAGCAAAATGCGCTCAAAGACATAGGAATTAATTAAGCCCTGTAGAGTTTCGAAGAAATGTTAGATAGTATGATTTCTCTAAAAAGAGAACTCGAAGAACAGATGTGAGAATTTAAAGAACATAAGAGAGAAGAAAATAAAAAGACCTGGATAACTCAAAAAGAAATAAAAGAAAAAATAATTATACTTTAGAAGAGTTGCAGGAAGGAAGGGAGGAATGGAAGAAAGAAAGATTAGGAAGAAAGAAAAAAAGAGCTTAAGAAAAATCATACCATGAGACAGAAAAAAACAAAGGACATAAAAATTGATTCTAGAGAATGTGATAGTTATGGAAGATAGATAAAGGAACTTCAACAGTCACACACTTAGTATTTCTAAAGTACAGAACTGAATAAATAGAACCCCAAACATATTTAAGAATATGATTTTTTAAATAAACTTTGTAGATGTAAACAAAATCTTGAGTCTGCAGGCTGAAAGGGCCCAGGAGATGCAAGAAAAATGTACATATGTACATATGTCCATATGTACACAAATTCACTCCAATATAGGGTCTGCTGTAGTTGCTAAATTTCAAGATAAGAAAATTGATAGGAAAAGTGAGTTACGTAGAAAAGGGGAAAATCAGATTCTCTTTATACTTCTCCATAGTTGTATTATCTACAAAACATGTGGTAATGGATTAGAATTGGAGACATCTGCGGGAACTCATGTTTAGCTGAATATAGATACAGCTGGATATATATAGAAATATTTATACCTATGCTTATTGTGATACTATGATTATGTATAATCATAATATATATTATGTATGTGTATATATATAATCATCATACATGTATGAAATAGGCTTTTGTCCGAAGTTCCTGGCTCATAACTCCCATAGCCCTTGTTACACTTGTTACAGTCTTTTGTTATAATCTTGGGGCACTTCAGGCCTCAGAAAACTGAATCTCTCTCTCTCTCCCCTTTTCCTGTCCTCCTCTTGCCTGCTGAAGGCAGGACTCTAATCTGGTTGTGGATCAAAAGGCCCTGCTTCCAGAGAGGCTCCTGCCCCATACTCTGGAGGAAGGAATGCTGCACAGAGAGGCCAAGAAGAATCTGAACAGGTCTGGCCTCCCTGGCTTTCCTCGTCAGTGTATGAATTCACATATGAGATCACACCCTTTTTGTCCAATCACCTTTCTACGTGGTTGTTAATTTTGCCTATAATGAAGGTTCCATTAAAAACCCCAAAGGATAGGGTTTGGGGAGCTTCCAGAGAGCTGAACACCTAGAGGCCGATAGAAAGGTGAAGAACTCATCCATGTGCTGGGAGGGTGGTGCACCCCAACTCCACGGGGACAAAACCTCCTACATTCAGGGCCCTTCCAGACCTCGCCCTTTGTATCTCTTCCTCTAGCTGTTTATTTAAATACTTTAAAATATTCTTTGTAATGAACTGGTAAACATACGTGTTTCCGTGAGTTCTGTGAGCCAGCCTAGCAAATTACTCAAAACCAGAAGGGGTCATGGGAACCCCAACTTGAAGCCAGTTGGTCAGATGTTCTAGGGGCCCCAGACTTGCACCTCAAAGGGAAGGATTAGGGCAGTGTTGGGACTGAGCCCTCACCCTGTGGGATCTGATGCTATCTCTGTGTAGACAGTGTCAGAACTGAATTGGAGGATACCCAGCTGGTGTCCACTGCTTGGTGTGTGAGGGAAACCCGCACACATTTGGTCACAGACATCTTCATCTCTGTTGATGATTGTTGTGGTGATGTGAGAACAGCGGAAGAACATGGTTTGAGAATTTTCCCTATACACATATATACACTGGTTAGTATACACACATGTTTCTTTGCTCTGCCAGCTGAGAGGGTCTAGAAGAAGCAAAACAAGAAGAAGTGCTACCCTATAGGGCAATAAGGACACCCAGCACACAGATCTTGTATTCCAAATGCCATTCTACAATAAAGGGAAACAGGGCTCCCTGGAGAAACAGCTGATACTAGAGCTGGGGCAGGGCTGAGCCTGCAGCGTCCCATGGTGCCAGAAAGTAAGGAGATGCTCAAATAACAAAACAACGGATATATGTCACCTGGACTCGGAAGCCAACCGAAAGAGCTCCTCATGGCCAAAGCTGAAACAATTTGAGCAACAAAATAAATAACAGTATTGGATTATAACCAAAATAATAAAATACATATCCTTGTGTCCATACTGACACAAATAAATATATTGAGTAAATAAATAAATACATAAATAAGAATAGGCAAATCTGTACAAAAGAATTCCAAGTAATGTATGTATGCACTGTCCCCCTCAAGTAGGTAAAGCATAACATCCTGTCCCTTAAGTCCAGGCTGCACACAGTGACTTCCATCCGTTAAGTACAGTATAGAAAGGGGAACAAAGAGTGGAGAAACCTGACAAACACTGCCTTAGCCCTGGAATCAAGCCCAGCATTGGTGATAAGTTGTGTTCATGGCATGCACCCTTGATATGATAAGATGAGAATGATGCTTTACCTCTGTTCTCTTCCTCCCACGAATCCATAACCCCAAATATAATCATGACAATAACATAGACAAATTGAGGGCCAGTCTCCAAAGTACCCTGATTTGTACTCCTAAAAACTGTCAAGGTCATCAAACACAAGGAAAGTCTGAGAAACTGTCACAGCCCAGGGAAGTCCAAGGAGACACAATGATTAATATGATGTGGTATCCTGGATAGAATCCTGGATCAGAAAAAGAAAAGCAGATGAAAAGAAATTCAAATGAAGTGTGGACTTTAGTTAATTATAGTATATCAATATTTATTCAGTAGTTTTAACTGACTAATGTATTTAATATACTAATGTAAGACATTAACAATAGGAGAAACTGTGAGGGTTCCCTTATGCCCTTGGTACTACCTCTGTGACTTTTCTGTAAGTGTAAAACTATTTAAAAATTAGAAAATATTTAAAAACAAAATTTTTCAACCCAGAACACATATATGGCATGAGTTTCTTTCCTTCCTACTTTTTTCTATCCATCCATATCTCCATCTCTCCTTCCATCCATTTTTCTGTCTGTATATACATGGAGAAATGTCTGTAACACAGTCCACCACAGTTAAGGGCCACTACACCTAAATAGTGGATTTTGTAGGCATTTTCTGAACTGTTCGACTTATGTTTTAAAATCATGCTATTTCTATTAAAGCATTAAAGTCACTGTGCTTTTTAAATGAAGAAGTTGGAGAGAGAGATGTTAATTATCAAGAATTTTTTGTCCTGACAATATGCTAGCTGTAATAGGAGTCAACATACCGTTTCATTTTATAAAGGTATGCACGATATTTGGTCTAAGAGAAGGTTTGCTGAATGACCACAATCCATCAGTACCTTTGATTGCAGTTAATTACATAATCAAAACCAAAAAACAATCAATCTGAGAGGGCTGATTTAAAAAAAAAAAAAAAGAAAAAAAAAAACAAGAAAGCATGTGCTTGATTTTTTTTCCTGTGGGAACACATACACACTCAGTGCCTTAATTGTGTGATTTTGCTATTAAGATACATCATATCTTTTACAGTCAGCCCCCCACAGGAAGGAGAAATGCTCAATTGATCCTATTTCTATCCAGGAGAGCTCAGTTAGTTTCTAGTTAAGAATTAAACATATCTAAAACGAACAATACACTACTGACTTCACAGTAGAGCTCTGCCTAATGTCAGAGGTGGTTCTGACTTGATACAAATAATTGTTGTTTCAGGATAATATAATTGCAATAAGGAGTTTGTCATGAATAAATGGAAAGAATACAAATCTTGAGAAGAGTCACTGCCTTTTCTCCCTATCCCTTTGTGGAAAGCCAGAATATCTCACCCTAAAATATGAAGGATTGAGCTGAAGGCAATGAAGAAGAAGCAGATTCAGGAAAGCTCTTTGCTCTTCCTCTATTTGCCTAAAAGCAGGATATAGACTCACAAAGACAAAAGATATCCTGCCTGCTTCTCTACCAGGGAGAATAAAGGTTAAGCACTGGAGACTGTTTTAGAACCTTATGAACCCGAATATGGACGAGCTTTACTAACTGGCCTTTATCTGCCATTCATTTGCCTTCCAGGCATTGCCACCCCTGGAGGCTTAAAATCCTTTCATTTTGTCTTGTCACTACTTAAAAATGTACTATTTGTTGACGATGCTATTTAGCTGGAATTCAAAGCCACCTTTTTGAAAACTACTCGTTCCCTGGGAGTCTCCCATGTATATATGAAATATATATATAAATAAACATCTGCTTGTTTTTCTCTTGTTAATCTGCCTTTTGTTACAGGGAGCTGTTCTAACTAAGAACATATGAGGGTTGAAGAAAAATTTATTTTTCTTCTCCTACACCTCAAAGCAGCAAAGGTGGCCAGATCTCTCACCTTTCAAAATTTTATGTTAATTGGACTTAGATTTTTAAACTGCAGAATTTTAGTACTGGTAGAAATAATCAAGATCAATCCAAGAGTCTAAGCCCTTCATGTTGCAGATGAGGAACAAAGGATTTTCATACTCACTTTTTGTTTTTGTTTTTTGAGACAGTCTCCCTCTGTCGCCCAGGCCGGAGTACAGAGGAGCAATCGCGGCTTACTGCAACTTCTGCCTCCCGGGTTCAAGGGATTCTTTTGCCTCAGCCACCTCAATAGCTGGGATTACAGTCGTGCACCACCACACCTGGCTAATTTTTGTATTTTTAGTAGAGATGTGGTTTCACCATGTTGGCCAGGCTGGTCTCGAACTCCTGGCCTCAAGAGATCCACCCACCTCAGACTCCCAAAATGCTAGGATTACAGGCATGAGCCACTGCACACATCCTTCAGCTCAGTTTTTAGGAAAACTGATAAACCTAATTCTGCTGGCAAAATAGATAAATTGAGGTAGATATTCATTTTACAAAATGATCCAATGCAGTATTCTTTTAAACATGCCCCCCATATGTTTTAAAAGTATTATTCAATTTATAAAAATGGAATTCACACACAACTTTCAGGAATTCACCTACATTTAGCAAATACACATTTCTGTAATGTCTCCTGTGTACAAAGCTCTGTGTTAGGCACCACAGGGATTGCAGAACCCCAGCTCCACTATGAAGTAATATATGACCTTGAAGAAAACTTTATTCGTCCTGCCTCCCAAAGCTACCGTCTTCCAGGCTCACAGAATCGGTGGTGGCAGCATTTTTCTTTTTGAGGTGTGTCCAAGGTCAAGGTTTGAAGCAGTTAGGAAGAAAATCTGATAAGAAGAAAAACAAAACCCAACAATGAAAACAACATATGGAATAGGGAGAAAAGTCAAGGAGAATTTACATTTCTAAAGATGCTATGCTTCTGGCCAGGGGAAATAATACATTTTGACAGTTGGCTTCATGGTGTCCCAATCTGGGCCCAGACACAGATGGAACAGATGTTGGAGCTTCTTCCTGGAACTGTATGGCCAGACTCTTATCCCTTAGGATTCTCTGACTTAATCCTTGAAGAGACTGGAACTTCCTGGTCTCTGAATTCATGCATGTTCTTATCCAGAGGTAACAATGCTGAGGCTGTGCTCTGCTCCTATGGGACTAACAAGTGCACCATGTTCTTGGCAGTCTTTCTTTCTTTCTTTCTTTCTTTTTTTTTTTTTGACGGAGTCTCTCTCTGTCGCCCAGGCTGGAGTGCAGTGGCGTGATCTCGGCTCACTGCAACCTCCGCCTCCCGGGTTCGAGCAATTCTCCTGCCTCAGCCTCCTGAGTAGCTGGGATTACAGGCGCCCGCCACCACGCCCAGCTAATTTTTGTATTTTTAGTAGAGACGGGGTTTCACCATGTTGGTCGGGCTGGTCTCGAACCCCTGACTTCGTGATCCACCCGCCTCAGCCTCCCAAAGTGCTGGGATTACAGGCATAAGCCACCGCGCCCAGCTGGCAGTCCTCTTCCTTAATGCATTCCTTAGACACTGCCGCTCCTAGGAAGTTGCTTATGTTTCAGCTTCACCCTTTCCCTCCCTCTTCCTGTCAGTAGGACATGCCTTTCTCACCACATTGGAAATTCCCCTTGAATTTTGTTAGAGTCAGTGTACAGTCAACATTTGTGGGCCTGGCCATATCCACATGTCCTTAGCAAACTAGAAATCTCCATAGGCTTGAGGGGAAGTTAATGAAACATGAACTGACCACACTAACATTTCACAACCAGGAAAGTCTTACAGAAATGAAATGGAAAATGAATTAAAATATCAAGATCGAGGCTTAAAAAAATGTGAGAAGAGCACTGATATCCCATGTGGAAAACATAGGGGACTGTTCTAGTTATTTTAGGAAGAGTCGGCTCACAGCTGAGAGATGCTCACAGCTGAGCGTTCTGAGCAACTTGCACACTGGGGCAGGCGGAGGAAGGGCAGAAGGAGAAGATGTGAACTGTCGGCCCGAGCGTTTCATGGACATTCCTCTCATAGCAGAGCTCCTGAGCTGCTAGGAATCTTTACTTCAGGTTGAGTCATCTGAGCTCATACTTAAAATAATAATGATAATAATAATAGCAACCTATATGAATCATATTGTACTTAAGTTTCAATTTCTTTTTTTTTCTTTTTATTACACTTTAAGTTCTAGGGTACATGTGCACAACCTGCAGGTTTGTTACATATGTATACCTGTGCCATATTGGTTTGCTGCACCCATTAATTTGTCATTTACGTTAGGTATTTCTCTTAATGCTATCCCTCCCCCATTCCCCCACCCCACAACGGGCCCCAGTGTGTGATGTTCCCTGCCCTGTGTCCAAGTGTTCTCTTTGTTCAGTTCCCACCTGTGAGTGAGAACATGCAGTGTTTGGTTTTCTGTCCTTGTGATAGTTGGCTCAGAATTATGGTTTCCAGCTTCATCCATGTCCCTAAAAAGGACATGAACTCATCCTTTTTTATGGCTGCATAGTATTCCATGGTGGATATATGCCACATTTTCATAATCCAGTCTATCATTGATGGACATTTGGGTTGGTTCCAAGTCTTTGCTATTGCGAATAGTGCCGCAATAAACATACCTGTGCATGTGTCTTTATAGTAGCATGATTTATAATCCTTTGGGTACATACCCAGTAATGGGATGGCTGGATAAAATGGTATTTCTAGTTCTAGATCCTTGAGGAATCACCACACTATCTTCCATAATGGTTGAACTAGTTTACAGTCCCACCAACAGTGTAAAAGTGTTCCTATTTCTCCACATCCTCTCCAGCATCAGTTGTTTCCTGACTTTTTAATGATCGCCATTCTAACTGGCCTGAGATGGTATCTCACTGTGGTTTTGATTTGCTGTTCTCTGCTGACCAGTGATGATGAGCATTTTTTCATGTGTCTGTTGCCTGCATAAAGGTCTTCTTTTGAAAAGTGTCTGTCTGTTCATATCCTTTGCCCACTTTTTGATAGGGTTGTTTGATTTTTTTTCTTGTAAATTTGTTTAAGTTCTTTGTAGATTCTGGATATTAGCCCGTTGTCACATGGGTAGATTGCAAAAATTTTCTTCCATTCTGTAGGTTGCCTGTTCACTCTGATGGTAGTTTCTTTTGCTGTGCAGAAGCTCTTTAGTTTCATTAGATCCCATTTGTCTATTTTGGCTTTTGTTGCCATTGCTTTTGGTGTTTTATTCATGAAGTCCTTGCCCATGCCTATGTCCTGAATGGTATTGCTTAGGTTTTCTTCTAGGGTTTTTATGGTTTGAGGTCTGACATTTAAGTCTTTAATCCATCTTGAATTAATTTTTGTACAAGGTGTAAGGAAGGGATCCAGTTTTAGCTTTCTACATATGGCTAGCCAGTTTTCCCAACACCATTTATTAAATAGGGAATCCTTTCCCCATTTCTTGTTTTTGTCAGGTTTGTCAAAGATCAGATGGTTGTAGATGTGTGGTGTTATTTCTGAGGCCTCTGTTCTGTTCCATTGGTGTACATATCTGTATGGTACCAGTACCATGCTGTTTTGGTTACTGTAGCCTTGTAGTATAGTTTGAAGTCAGGTAGCATGATGTCTCCAGCTTCGTTCTTTTTGCTTAGGATTGTCTTGGCAATGCGGGCTCTTTTTTGATTCCATATGAACTTTAAAGTAGTTTTTTCCAATTCTGTGAAGAAAGTCATTGGTAGTTTGATGGGGATGGCATTGAATCTATAAATTACGTTGGACAGTATGACCATTTTCACGATATTGATTCTTCCTATCCATGAGCATGGAATGTTCTTCCATGTGTTTGTGTCCTCTTTTATTTCATTGAGTAGTGATTTATAGTTCTCCTTGAAGAGGTCCTTCACATCCCTTGTAAGTTGGATTCCTAGGTATTTTATTCTCTTTGTAGCAATTGTGAATAGGTGTTCACTCATGATTTGGTTCTCTGTTTGTCTGTTATTGATGTATAGGAATGCTTGTGATTTTTGCACATTGATTTTGTATCCTGAGACTTTGCTGAAGTTGCTTATCAGCTTAAGGAGATTTTGGGCTGAGACAATGGGGTTTTCTAGATATACAATCATGTCATCTGCAAACAGGTACAATTTGACTTCCTCTTTTCCTAATTGAATACCCTTTATTTCTTTCTCCTGCCTGATTGCCCTGGCCAGAGCTTCCAAAGCTATGTTGAATAGGAGTGGTGAGAGAGGGCATCCCTGTCTTGTGCCAGTTTTCAAAGGGAATGCTTCCAGTTTTTGCCCATTCAATATGATATTGGCTGTGGATTTGTCATAAATAGCTCTTCTTATTTTGAGATACATTCCATCAATACCTAGTTTATTTAGAGTTTTTAGCATGAAACACTATTGAATGTTGTCAAAGGCCTTTTGCATATATTGAGATAATCATGTGGTTTTTGTCTTTGGTTCTGTTTATGTGATGGATTACATTTATTGATTTGCGTATGTTGAACCAGCTTTGCATCCCAGGGATGAAGCCAACCTGATCGTGGTGGATAAGCTTTTTGATGTGCTGCTGGATTCGGTTTGCCAGTATTTTATTGAGGATTTTTGCATCGACGTTCATCAGGGATATTGGTCTAAAGTTCTCTTTTTTTTATTGTGTCTCTGCCAGGCTTTGGTATCAGGGTGATGCTGGCCTCATATGTTTGTTGCAGAAGATCCAGAGGATGAGAAAAGATTTTAAGAAGAAAGTGAAACACAGGCTTAATTTCTATACTCCAGTGATAAGCAGATATTTTATATGCATTGAATCTTTCCATTTTAACATATTTAAATGCTGCTTTTTAAAATAACATGTTATGGATATATACCACGGAAATAAATAGAGCTTATCATTATAATTTTAGTGTCTATATATATTCTACTATATGGCTGCATGACCAGTTACTTAATCTTCTATTAATGGGTATGTGAGTTATTTTCAGTGTTTTGATATTGAAACAATGATATGTGGTGTGCATGAACCTTCTCTCCAGGGCCCTGCCATTAATGCCTCTCTGCTTCGACACCCCCCATTCACAAGTGTTTCCACTACAATTTACACATTCCAGAGTAGGAAATTGGATTGCATCAGCTTGGGTTGAGTGTCAACACTGGATCAATTGCGTTTGATGAAAGGGCCCCACTGTGCATCAAAGCTATTCCCACAGTAAAAGGAATCCATGTGACTGGGAAGCCCATCCATGAGGTATCTGCTCAGCTGGCTGTAGCCCTTGAGGTCAATTATTAATGTCTCAATCTCCAGCACTTAACACAGTGCCCGGCACAGAATAGATGCTCCATAAATCCTTACTTGCTGGATGGATAGATAAACGTTAGTGGCAAGCTCAGTCTTGCTGCCTAACTTGTAAAGGCACTCATGTCTGCAATTCTGACTTCCTTTTCAAGAGATGAGATTAAAAGACTTGAATGGGACGAGGAATAAAGAGGCATTCCTCCCTCCTTGGTTTGGACTAACCCGTCAGTGTGGTAGACACAGGTATGAACCGTTGAGATCCCTCTTCAAGGAAGGATTTGCTGACAAGCGGTGAGTAGTGCAATCAGAAACAGTCTACAGCTGTTAGCTTCTTCTAGTTTTGCCTCAGCTGCAGAGACTCACTTTGCCCAAAGTCATGCCCATCCTGGGCACTGTGCATCTGGTGACTGAACAAGGCCTGGCCATTTGTTTCAGGAATATAAAGCCCTGGATATTTGTTTTGGGACAACTCTGAAGGACCATACCCACTCTAGAGCTCCCTGCTGGGTTGACCTACATTGCTGTTGACTTCTCCCTCTACCTAATCCTGCTTTAACCCCCTCCCGTCATAGGTATTGATCCCTAATAAACATCTTGCAACCCAAACTCCATCTCAGCATCTGTTTCTGGAGAACCAATCCTACAACATTTAGCTTACTGTACTGCATGCCCTGCATTTATCAAATATGTATAATAAATTGGAAAAGTTGGGCCGTTCAAGAATGTACAACTTCTGCACCTAACCCTGGCCCTCACTAGCCTCAAGGAGCCTATTCCAGAATCATTTTAGAAGGAGTAGTGTTAGTGATGGCAGTAAATTTCTTTTCTCTTTTTTTTTTGAGAGGGAGTCTGGCTCTGTCGCCCAGGCTGGAGTGCAGTGGTGCAATCTCAGCTCACTGCAAGCTCTGCTTCCCAGGTTCAAGCCATTCTCCTGCCTCAGCCTCCCGAGTAGCTGGGACTACAGGCACCCACCACCACCCCTGGCTAATTTTTTGTATTTTTTAGTAGAGACGGGGTTTCATCATGTTAGCTAGGATGGTCTCCATCTCCTGACCTCATGATCCACCCACTTTGGCCTCCCAAAGTGCTGGGATTACAGGCGTGAGCCAGCACATCTGGCCTGATGACAGTAAATTTCTAATTCATGTTGACAACATCACTAGGAAGATATCTAGGGCCAGAGAACCCCTGGACAGAAAACACTGGAATTTCTGCTAGTAAGTGGGCAAAGTGGTATCTTTGGGGCATTACCATACATGTGACCTCATTTATGTACAAAACCTGGATATATTCAAAGGCCAGTACATATAGATAGCTTTAAGGTCATCATTTGGTGGTAGCAGAATTCCTGAGCCTTCAGACGTCCACTCTGGGTTACTTGCCACTGCTCTTGGCTTCCATGTTTGTTAGGCCAGATAGAAAGCACAGAGCCTCATTGTCCTTGTTTCCGGCCCACTCTCTGCTCTTTCAGGGTGGCCCCGCCTGGCATTACAGTAGCAGTAGGGAGTTTTCGCGGTACGGGCTGAGGTGACAGGCAGTGATGGGATAATTTTCTTGCTGATCTCTAATTCTGTTTGCTCACAACATTGGACAATGTGAGGTAGCATCATAGGCGTATACCCTGTGCAGCATTGCAGCCCAACTTCTTGCATGAATGAGGCATACAGAATATGTGGCACATGCTTGTGTACTCTTGCATCCACACATTCCTGCACATCATCCTCAGGGGGTTTATTTTTCCTTCCATTAACTTGTACCTGAAATCTCTTTGCCAGGCTTCTCTTCCAGTAAAAAGAATATATCCTTCTTTAAAGGAAAATGGAAAAGGTGATTGAGAATTGAGCATCTGTTGGAACCATTTTTCTCAATTTCCATGTCACCTGATCCAGAGACGATGTAAATGATGCAGAGACACTGAGAGGAAGCTCTCTGTTTGCTCCACGTCATTACAGCTCAAGCCTGAGGTGGTGTGTATTGTGTGGTGGACTTCTAGTACTGCAGTCCTTCCATGACCTCCCTCAATTGTTGACTCATTTTGTGGAGTTGGGAACTGTTGAGACATACCAGACCTAATTCAATGAATTAGCAGGAAATGACACCAAGGAGGCCTAAAGAAAGTCAAAGTACAGGCACAGATATGTAGGTGCTTATGGCAGAACCAGCCAGGGATCACCAATTGTCCATGAGCTTGTCTACATTTCCCAGTCTCCTTTGCAGTTAAGATGGGATATGTGACTAGTTCTGGCCCATAGACTATGAGCAGAAGTCATGTATGGCACCTCTGGGCTGAGGAACTTAAGAGTATGGGCTTCCTCCACAATCTCTCTTCTCCTATTCCAATGTACTTGAGGACCACAGGTTCAAAGTGATGAAGCAACAAAATGGATAAACACCATTCAAGCTGCATTAAATATCTTTTCTCTTCCTGCCTTCCTTGGTTCCTAGAGCCTCCTTGAGCTTTCTCTTCTTTGTGCACCCCAACTCCCTCTTCCTCACCTTACATCTTTCCTTGGTAAAGAGGCCAGGAGTAGCACTTTACAAAACAAGATATGTGAGTAATATAAGACTCAGAGGCATACCGCCCCATGTGGAATTTGTCTATGCCACAATAATTTCATGTTTGCCTATGTTGCCTGTGTCTCTGTGAGGCTCATGATGTCACAGCAGAACCGCATCATGCATATTTTTATTATTGCTTCCACAACTAATGCTTTAACATGATTCTTTTAACTAGGACTCATCTAATTTTAACTTTTCTCCAGGAGAATGCCCACTTGGTCGGATTTCATACATACTTAGTCTTTACTCTTTATTATCTGCAATTAACAATAGGATATATTTACATGTCAATGATTTTAAGAACAATTTATTTACTCTTGTTTTTTTCAAGCTAATAAAATTTTATTTCCATTTGATGATGTTTATTGTAACTGAGCAAATACTCAGTCTTTTCTAAATCAGGATAAAAATAAACACAGTAAGTTACTACATTATATAGGTATCATCAAAAGAGTTACTGTTTAATCCACTGACTATGAAAAATCAGCTTTTCATACTCTTTTATCTATATTCGAGATTGAAATTCTGTCACAGGCTAGCAAAAGTAGAGAACTTTATATGTGACATCTGAACAAATAAGAGCCTCAGGGCCCAGCTGCAGATATTCAGTGTTATATAAAATATGGATCTAAGTCCTAGCTCTGTTTCCAACATGAATTCCCTCATGGAGCCTGGTGTATTCTTCTGGCTGCTTCTGCCCCTGCTGGCTCCACAACAAGGACATCAGGACTCCAAGGACACCATGCCTCCTGGATTCGACAAAGGACCCTGCAGAGCCTGGCTTCCCCATGGTGTTCACATCAGTCATTGTCCTCTTCTCTCATTCCACCCCACCCCCTTTTCCAGCTGTCATGTATGAATACTTGCCAGCTCCTTGTTATTATTGCTTTTTGGAGTCTTTTCGGTTTAAGGATTGGGCAAGCTTGCAATTTAAACCTTATGGGTTTGAATTTTCAAGTGTGAACTTTGGTGATTACTCTTGTCCAAATGCAGCTTCCTGCCCTCGTGGAAAAAAAAAGTCTCCAGAGACATTTGGACATCTATTGCAAAAGATATTTGGACACCTATTGCAAAAGAACATATTGCTGATGATCTAAGTATAATGGAACCAGAAGTATATGGATTATATTTCCTCTTAAATGAGCATGATTTTCAAAATGAAGGAAGTGAGTGAATTATTTGGCAATATTGAGTTTGGAGATGGTCAATTTTTAAGTATTGGAAAAGTGAGACAGAAAACCAGGCCTGCTTTTAGGATTCTTCCTCCTTGGGTGGCAGGGAGTTACTATATTTGGTTCTGTTGCAGCCACTCCCCAGCTGTAAGAACTGTTGCATAGCCATCTCCTAGCATGGATTGGAGACTGCCACCATTCAAGGGCATTATTAAGTGATGGCCCGTCACTCAAATGCATTTAACACTTGTAAATAAGTGGTTCATAAATGTAGGATATAACACTAATGGGAGTATTAAGCAGTTGAAGCCATTGTAACAGATCAGCTACCAGCCTAGTCTTTTTTTTTTTTTTTAAATAGATTTCATTTTTTGGAACAATTTTAAGTTCATAGCAAAGTTGAGTGGAAGGTATGGAGATTTCTCATATACCCCCTACCTCCATTTGTAGCTTCTATCATTATGAACCTAACATTGACACACCACGATCATCCAAAGTTCATAGTTTATATCAGGGTTCACACTTGGTATGGTCTGTTCCATGGGTTTGGACAAACGTATAATGCTGTGTGTCCACCAATATAGTATCATACAGAGTTGTTTCACTGCCCTAAAATTTTTCTGTGCTCCACCTATTCATCTGTCCCTCCCCACATCCCCTAGAAACCACTGATCTTTTTACTGTCTCCATGGTTTTGCCCTTTCCAGGATGTCATCAAATTGGAATGACAGTATGTAGCCTTTTCAGATTTAGTCAAGTCTTTGTAAACAGGAAGATCTGGTTTCAAATCCTGGCTAAGTGACCTTGGACAAGTTCTTTTGCTTTTCTGAGACTGTTTCCTCATCTCTGAGAATTAAATAAGACAATGTTTATCAAGTGCCAGGTTCAGACCTTGAAACATTCATTACTGTGCAGATTTACTTGATTCCTCAACAGAGAGAGAGGTGATTTTTTTGGTTAAGGAGCACAACTATAGTAGGAAAAATCATTATAGCACTCCTTATGTCGGACCCAATATGACATAGATGTGTGTTTCCAAAATTTATACAATATGTAGAGATTGGTCAATGACCTGATTTAACAAGCATCTTCAGATCACCAAGTGGGGCTTCCCTCCTTTCTCTTTAGGCACCATTAGTTATTGGTTTCCCTTGGAATTTTGTCACAAAGAAGGAAAACCAGATAGAAGAAGGCCAGAAATGCTGCAAACACACAGGATGAAGTCATCCAATATGTGTGATATTGTTCCACAAATATAAATGTCTTAGAATTAACAAGAACAATTATACAGATCGTGCAAAGTCACAAAAAAGCAAGCTAAATGTCTGTGCAGAGTTGTAGGGCAATGCTGATGGGGCTGGGTAGGCATGAGCTGATGGTACAACTATCTTTGTATTTCAAACATTTGGTAAAATAGTAAAAGTGAAAATCTACTTTTGAAATTACTACAAGAATTATTGAGCAGAACTTATGTGCAACACAGGGAGTTAACTTGGTGGGAATGCAGATATTGAGGTGAGCCAGCCAGGACCTGCATTCAACAGACAGAAGCCAAGAAAGTCCTGCAGCAACAAAAACATCATATTATAAATAAACTGCCATTTAGCCCTCTGAGGAAAGTGGAAACTTTCCTTCTACTTCTAAATTTCTGTGGAGTTGTAGCAGCCTCTGAAATCTGGTCCCTGATGTGTTCTGTCATTCTAAAACAAGCCCAGGTCCCCAAGAAGCAGGGACCCCACCTGGCCTTCTGTGGGAAGAGCAGTCTCACATCACTGTTTTCTGATCACTTCACTAAACATGTGTCTCCTTCACTGTCACTAAAGAGACAACACGTTTAAAGCTGCCTTCTCCCACTGGCCCAAATGGGTTGCCTTGGAAATATCTTGGACCCATTCCTTTACTTCATTTCCCATTGCACCAAACTGCCACAACTTGTTAACTTTTTTTTTTTTTTTTTGAGACGGAGTCTTGCTCCCATCCATGTTGGAATGCAGTGGTGTGATTACAGCTCACTGTAATCACAGTAATCACAGCTCACTGTAATCACAGTAATCACAGCTCAAGAGATCCTCCCACCTCAGCCTCCCAAGAAGCTGAGATTACAGGCACATGCCACCATGCCCAGCTAATTTTTAAATGTTTTGCAGAGACAGTGTCTCATTATGTTGCCCATGCTGGTCTCAAACTCCTGGGCTGAAGAGATTCTCCTGCCTCGGCCTCCCAAAGTGCTGGGATTACAGATGTAAGCCACTGCGCACAGCCCTGTTGACTTAAAAAAAAAAACAACTTTATTGAGATATAATTTATATATCCTACAACTCCCCCATTTAAGTTATACAATTTAACAGTTTTTAGTATAATCACACATAGGTGCAATCATCACCATAGTTAATTTCACAACATTTTCATCACCTCAAAAAAAAACCTCCATATTTTTAGCTCCATGCTCTCCTGTCCCCTATATCCCAGCCTAAGCAACAACTAACCTATGTGCTGTATCTATAATTTGCCTATTCTGAATTTTCATATGAATATAATTATGCAATGTGTGGTGTTTCATAACTGGCCTCTTTCACTTGGCCTACTGTTTTTGAGGTTCGTCCATGTTATAGAACATATCAGTACTCATTTCTTTCTATGGCCAAATAATATTCCATTGTATAGATACACCACATTTTGTTTATTCATGCATCAGTTGATGGACATTTGGGTTGTTTCCAATTTTTGGCTATCATAAATAATGCTGCTATAAACACTAATGTACAAATTTGTGTGTGGATATATGTTTTTATTTTTCTTGCGCATATACCTAGGGGTGGCATTGCTGGATCATATAGTAACTCTAAGTTTAATCATTTGAGGAACTACCTGTTTTCCAAGGCAGCTGCACCATTTTACATTCCCATGAATAGTGTATGAGAGTTCCAATTTCTCCACATCTTCTTCAACACTTGTTATTGTTTGATATTTTGATTCTGTCTATGCTGTTGCCTTTTACAAAATTATTTTCCTCTGAAAAAAGGCAACATCTCTCTTATCTAGATAGTTTTCTCCTTTCCTGATGTCGTTACCTCAGTCTAGCTCTTCATCATCTCACACAGAATTCTGAAGTCAAATCTGCTTTTTATTTTTCCCCTTTCCAGGTCACGTTGCAGCCCTGCCAAACTCTATGTGAGAAATATATTTTCATCTCCATTTAGTCTTCCTCAGATCTCTCCAGTGGCTTCTAACTTGTTATCACTCCATCACTGAACAACTCTTGTTAGCTTTCCAGGTACCCCTGGAAAATTTGCCCCCACTCATCGTACTCAGCACAGATCCTCCTCCCTGACGAATCTTCCAGATGGCGCTCACCCTCCTCACTTTTTCCTGCTCACTTTTGCAGTGATGCTGCCTGTTTACTTTTGCCTCTTCAGCATTAGACTCCTCAACCATGAATGTCCCCTTTTCTGTTTCCCTTGATCAGAAAACACCACAGCATTCAAGAAGATTTCTCTGACTTTTTGCCCCTTCCTTTCCATGTCCAAGGGGTGGATATAGCCAATCATGTGTTAAAAGTGTAGGCCAATCTTGTACTTTTTCCCCGGATTGTAAATCTGAGACAAGTGATACAGGATTGAAAAGTGGTGACATTGGTCTCCCAAAGAGACTCCCCATTAAGTTTATATATATCTACAAGGACATCTGCCCAGCAACTGCCTGTCCAACCTCAGACTGGCATCACCCTTGTTATTGATCTTCGTAGACAAGGATAATTATTTTAAAACAATTGTGTAATCCTTCTCATTTTTTCCTTTAAAAATCTTTGTCTTTCTTTACCTTCCTAAATATGCACATGGTTTCTTATGGCATGCATATTCCCATTACAACGCTCTATTCCCAAATAAATATCTTTTCTATTAGAAAGCCCCTCTCTGTTATTTGGTTGACAGTACCAATCAATTCCTTTTTATTTGTTTGTTTGCTTATATTAGCCAAAGTCAGTCTCTATTGATTAAACCAGATAATCCTAACAGATACATCAAGCTCAGTAATACTAGTAGGACTATTTCTTTAGCACTGCTGTGGACAAGGCACCATCTAGATTATTTTAGTTAATCTTCATAAGCACCCTGTGAAGTAAGCAGCATTTTGTCTCCCTTTTATGAATTAGGCAATTATATCTTTGAGAAGGCAATAAACCTGTCCCAGACAACACAACTGATTAATGGCAGACAGGTTGAATCCAGGTTTGCCCAGTTCCCAGGTCTATGTGCTTAGCTATTATGCAGTGAGGCCTCCCCTGGCATCTGTCTGACAGCCAGTGAAGGTTCCTTTCTAGAGAGTGCCTCGTACTTCTTGGTATTGTAATTCAATACCAAGAGTTATATTCTTGGTATTGTAATTCAATACCAAAAGTTATATTCTTGGTATTGAATATAGCTCACAGTCTTCTGATCACAATTGCATTTCATCATGTATTATAATTATTTGTGTACATGTCTCAACTTCCCTAGCCCAGAATCTGGCATATATATAACAAATATTTCGGAATAGATAATTGTGTCTAAAGAAAACCAAATGAAATTCCAATTATAATTGAAGTAAATTGCTTTGTCGGAGCAAGTAGAGGGAACTCACGGTGGCAAATATGGCAGCAGCTACCCTTTTCCCATGAATGCATTTATTGTTTCTTTTTTAAAAAGCTTGTCATGGTTATTAGAAAATACAGATCTCATTTCCAGTGCTTTTCACACAAACATTTAATAGTGGATTGTGGTTTTGGTCAGCAAGGCTACTTTAATTAAATTCAATAGTTAGCAAATACTTGCGGCAAAATTTTCCCCAAGCTACGTCATTGGCCAGTGTAGCAAACTGCTTTTCACCAGCATCTCTCTGCTGGGAGGTTTTCCTCCTTTGTTTCGTCATTTAATTTTCTTTCTTTTCGTCTTGCTTCTCCTGGACTTTTATGATGACCCAGCTGAACTAGCTGCTTCTGTCTTCATAACTTTAATGTTGAACCCTGGAGGGATTGAAGGAGAAACAGTTCCCCAAGTGACTGTTGGTAAACATACTAATAAATGAAGGGGAGTGGCCCTGTTGGAATGAGTGATGCCAGGCTAGCTGGCTAGTCCTAGGTGGAATTAAGCAAGGTGGCACAGGCCAGCACAGATGATGTCAGTAATAACATTGTAATGTTTCCACAAACTGCATGAGTTGTCTAATTGAGGTGATTTTTTAAAACTTCCATGGAAAACATGCAAAATCTAACTTTTCCTTTTACATTTACCCAGCTGCTACTATTTATTCTCCAGGCTTTGGTGTTTTAGGGATTTATGTCCCTCTTATTAAGGCCATGGGATACAACATTTGTGTTTCATAACCCCTTTGGTAATATAGAATGCTTTAAACTGCTCCATCAGATTAACTGTGTGATACAAAACCAACATAGAATGCTGCCATTATGAGAAAGTGGAACTGATAGTGTAACTGGAGGTGGAGACTGGCTGAGGCAGAGCCTGGAATCAGGTAACTTCAAGGAAAAAGGAAGTCAGTCAAAGAAGGTCAATAAGAATAATGAAACTTGAAGTTATCGAAAAATTTCCTTTCTTTTTTAATAAATATATTCTACACATTTTAAAAGTTTCTTTTTGCTTCATTTAAATGCCATTTTCAAACATTAGTGAATAAACAGAAAGATTCTAAACATCACACATGCTGACTGATGGAAGTAGCATGGACTTCAGGCAGGGCTCAGAGACCTGGGTTTAAATCCTGACTCTGCCTGTTATCAGCTCTGTATTTTTAAGCAAATTGCTGAAGCTCATTGAGCCCCAGTTTCCATTCTTGTTCAATGGAGATAAAAACAAAGGCCTGTAGAACTGTTTTAAGGAGCAAATGAAATGCATATACATTAAAGTGCTTGCTAGAGTGAGTGGCACATAAGAGCTCCACATGAGATAGCAATATATATGCTCTTCTGCTACATACATTGGTGGAACCAGCACATTGGTTACAATTTGTCAAGCTGATCACCAGCCTCTTTTTCCATGATTAATGAAGTGGGCATGATAGATTTAGCATTTCTTCTGCAAAGAAAGGAAGAAAGTTAAAAGATTAGGTAGAAACGCTTCTGTAACAAAGAACATTTTTAAAAACATATTTTTCTAGTTTATAATGTTCATGGCACTATAGAAGTGTCCAAACATTTCTTATGTAGCAATTGATGCAATTGCACCTTTCGAGCAGAACTGCAGACTAAGTAGATCAAGTAAAGTGGAGCTGCCTAGTTTGTACGGACTTTATGACCTCAATATAGTTGTAACAATTATAATTCTTGCTAATTCAAGCCTGTGTGAACACTTAGAAAAGCTAACCTGAGTCCTAGGAAGAAAAAAAATGTATGAAGCAGTGGTGTTGTGCTGAAAATAAAAACAGTGGGGTAAAATTAGCCATATATATATATGGGTATATATATAAATATACATGCTTTAATAACCCGTGATATAAATCAACAATCAGCCTTATGAGTTATAAAGCCATTGGATAATGATTGGAAAATGGATTACATAATCACAGCCAAAAAGCATGGGAAATCATAGACCTTTTGATTTTATCTTCGAAGATAGATTTAATTTGGATTTAAACATTTTAATTATATGTATTAATCTTATCTTCTCCAGTCCTCCAGTTTTTGAAAATGATTCTTGGCCTTAGTAATAACATTCTTGAAGCTGAATCTATGCTAGTAGATATAACTTCCATGGTAATAAATAGAGTTGGAACAAAGAGGAGAAAGTGGACTGTCAAAACTTGTTCATTGAATTTGTAACTTTTTCCATTAAACAATAACTTGTAGTTTATCAGGTATTCCTAGGAAAAATGAACTGCTCTACCTAAATAAATTTTGTAGGCAAGAACCCTACTGCACCTCCAATTTTTTATGTTAACTATTTCTGTGAGAAAATCTTACATTTTTCATTCTCCTAAAACAGGGTAGGCAGAATATAACAAAATACCTCTGTTGATTTTATCCTGGACAACTCAGGGTAACCTCATTACTACTCAGTGTGCTAGTTTCTACTCCCACTTCTACCTGTTTATAGCCTGCTGCTCCTGGTGAATGATAGTTATAACCTAGGCAGAATTCCAGGATTTCCAGGGGAAGCTAAATAAAGTTCTTAGGACAGTAAGATTAATTTTGTGTATATTGCTGCATTAATAGGTCCTATCTGTGACAATGAGGGAAAAAGGGACTGGAATGGGAGCGGGAAGCCTGGAGTTCTAGATACTACTCTTCCACCAAACAGCTGTGTGGTAGGAGCAAGCAACATAATTTCCCCATCCATATCCCTCCTGTGCTCCAAGGTTCTGAAGATATCTTCATAGGACTGCGGTAATGCAAAGTACATAAATTTGTGACATCTTTTGCTCTCATTATTGGGAAGATTTTTTTCTTGCTTTTGGATTTGGGGCTAAGTAAAAGATGTGTTTGCTTAAAGTGAAATCGTAGTTAATTGGAATTCAGGAATCTTATATTCTTTCTCAAATTTTATAAAAGACTAATTAGGCATATACTATGCCAAGCAGTGTAACAGGAACAGTAAATAAAGTGATGAATAGGACAGCCCTTATCTTTGCCTTCATGGAGTAAACAGTCCTGTTGATAAGATGGGCCTCGAAATTAGCAATCCTATATCAGGAGAAAAGTTAAGAGGCTTCTGCAGGGCACGAAGTCAGGGGTGATGTTAGCGTGGCAGGGGAGTGTGTTGAGGCACTGAGGGGAGAGAATATTAAAGAGATATCTTGGAGGTAAAACTGATAAACTTGGCAATTGATCCCATGTGAGGAGTGAAGAAGAGGGAGGAAACATGGCTAACTCCTAACTTTCTGGCTTGAGCAATTGGGGGTGGGAAGGCAGATACCATTTCCCAAGAAAGAAAACATTGGAGGAATTGGAAGAGCAGCAGATATTGTGGGGTGAGAGGTTGAGAGAAAGAACTGAGTCCAGTTCAGACCGAGGAGCCTGTGACACAGTCAACACCAATGCCAAGGAGCCAGTGGATACAGGGGTTGAGGTTGCAGACATAAACACAGGATTCATCAGCATATGTGTGGTTTCTGAACCTATGGGACAGGATGGCATCACTCAGGGAAAGAGCACAGAGTCAGAAGAAAATATGACCCAAGACCAGGCCTTGAAG
Organism: Pan paniscus; assembly: GCF_029289425.2. Taxonomy (NCBI): domain Eukaryota; kingdom Metazoa; phylum Chordata; class Mammalia; order Primates; family Hominidae; genus Pan; species Pan paniscus. The sequence continues at coordinate 111,201,586 of NC_073253.2, forward strand.
AACTCCGATATTTAATGTTTGGGTAGAAGAAAAAGCAAACAAAAGTATCTGAAAAGATGGGCCAGAGAAGAGAGAATCAACCAAGGGGAGATGGTCCCAGAAGTCAAACAGAAGGGAGTGATTTGCTGTGATGAAGGCTGCAGAGGCCAAATAAGGTGGGAACTTTGGCTTTAGACATGTGGACATTATAGTGATCTTAGAGTGAGAAGTTTTAAGAGATGATAGGGTTGGAATTTCATTGGGAATAATTTGAAGAGTAACAGGTGAGAAAATAGAGACAACAAAAGCACATACTCTTTAAAGAAGTTTTGCTATACAGGTGATAGAATAACGGATGGGCAGGCATAGGAGATCAAGGAAGCACCTTTTTAAAAACTACGGACGTCAGCATGTTTAAACGAGAAGAGAGAGTGTGACAGAGAGGGAGAGGAAAGAAAGTTGGAGTAAGAGTGAGAAAGAGTAAGATTAATAGATAGCAAAATATAGCTGGGCGAGGTGGCTCATGCCTGTAATCTCAGCACTTTGGGAGGCCGGGGAGGGGGGGAAAATGTTTCACAAGGTCAGGAGTTCGAGACCACCCTGGCCAACATGGTGAAACCCCGTCTGTACTAAAAATACAAAAATTAGCCGGGTGTGGTGGCTCATGCCTGTAATCTCAGCTACTTGGCTGGCTGAGGCAGGAGAAGAATCCCTTGAACCTAGGGAGGCAGAGGTTGTAGTGAGTCAAGATCGTGCCACTGCGCTCTAGCCTGGGTGACAGAGAGAGACTCCATCTCAAAAAAGAAGAAAAAAAAAAAAGCATAAGATATCCAAGAAAATTAGAGAGAATAAGATTCAGAACCTAAGTGAGTGAACTGACCTTAGACAAGAAGCACATGTTATTTGTTGTGTCCAGAGAGAAGAAAAGATGGGTGTGGATGAAGATAGGTCTGGTATGGAAAGTTGAAGTGGTTCCCAATTACTGACTTCTGTGTTCTCTGTGAAGTAGGAGGCAAGGGGGAAGGAGGAGGAAATTATAAGTAAGGAATGTGGTGAAGGTGTGAAAATAGTGGCAGATAGTGAAAAAGCAAGACGTTAGAGAAAAGTGGTAGGACTGGAGACACAGCAGGGGCTGGTCACTGGTCACTATGAATCCATGGTGTTACCAACCTGCCTTCTGGACTTATGGGTTTGAAACTGCAACTGGACTTACTAGTAATTTCACCTTTTGATACTGCCTTTGCAAAAATTATAACAGTGGGAAAATTATGACAGTGAAAGCGATCTGACCTAACCAACTCCATCCTGCTTCTAACCTCCAATCTGTCCTTGTTTATTCCAGAGCATAGGCCAAACTAGCTTTGAGAGAAACTTAGTTTATAGGTTAACATTGAAACAAAGATGATAATAACTCCCTCATGAAATAAACCTCCTTCTTACCTAGAGAGCACACTGTCTTTGTAAGACTAATAAATTAGCCATAATATAAGAAATTCTGGTTTAGGGAGTCATGGAGCTAGAGGCCATAAGATTCTGAACCTCCCCAGTTGCTCCTAGGCATAACATCACTATTGTAACATCTAAAATTGGTGCTTGAGATGTTTTTTGGACCCTGAGCTCTGATATACCAGCTGGTGCCACCCAGACTGATAATCTGGCCTAACCAGTTTTGCAATCCCACCCAGGAAAAGAAGACAGCAAGAAGAAGCCACTTTCAGCCCCTATGATTTCATCTTTGATCCACTCATTCAGCACTCCATACTCCTTGATCCCTACCCACCAAATTCTCCTTAAAAGCCCTGGTCTCCAAATGTTCAAGGCGACTGATTTGAGTAATAAAACTCTAGTCTCCCATTTAGCCGGCTGTCTGTGAATTAAATTCTTTCTCTACAGCAGTTCTCCTGTCTTGATACATTAGCTCTATCTGGGCAGTGGGCAAGGAGAACGCGTTGGGCCATTTCACTATAACGTCTTTCTAGAAAAGATTTCTCTCACAGACATCAGTAGCTCAAGCTGGTGACACAGCATGGCCATTTGTGCAAATAAAGGCTCTTCTTTCTTTGCACATTGGATGTCTCTCTGACCTCCAGTGCTCGCCTGTACTCTCTTTCTCTTGCTATACCATATCCTTTGCCTTTAAATAAATGCCTATATGAATATACTCTGTGGAATCTGGTGAATCCATGCAAATAACCAAACTGGGAAATCTTCACAATGGTGTAACTATACAATATAATACTACTATACAGCTGCAGAAAAGTATGTGAAATGTATCTGTGGACTGATATGAAAAGATATCTAGAATATATTGTTAAATGAAAATGCAGGTGAGGAAGTGCAATATAGTATACTGTTTTTCTTGTACAAAAGAGAGAAATACAAGGGCATATAATTGTATTCACTTGATTTGCATGAGGAAACACTGGAAGGTTACACACAAAAAAACTATTAAAAATGATTAACTATGGAAGTGATGGAAGCAAGATATCTTAACATATAATTTTTCATTTTGAAGATACTTGCACACACATGTTTATAGCAGCACAATTCACAGTTGCAAAATCATGGAAGCAACCCAAATGCCAATCAATCAACGAGTGGATAAAGAAACTGTGGTGTATATATACAATGGAATACTACTCAGCCATAAAAAGGAATGAACTAACAGCATTTGGAATGACCTGGATGAGATTGGAGGCTATTATTCTAGTGAAGGAACACAGGAATGGAAAACCAAACATCGTACGTTCCCACTGATACGTGGGAGCTAAGCTATGAGGATGCAAAGGCATAAGAACGATATAATGGACTCTGGGAACTTGGGGGGAAGAGTGGGAGGGAGTGAGGCATAAAAGAGTGGAAGGGAGCAAGGGATAAAACAAATATGGTGCAGTGTATACCACTTGGGTGATAGGTGCACCAGGATCTCACAAATCACCACTAAATAACTACTCATGTAACCAAATACCACCTGTACCCCCAATAATTTATGGAAAAATAATAATTAAAAAGTAAAAAAAATTCATATTGTTTTGATTTTTGAAACTTATATTACCCACTCAAAAAATTAAAATTTCAGAGTAAACAAAAAAGAAAAGAAAAATCAAGTTATGTGGTCTAAGAGATATAATAAAATATTATAGGGTTTCATAATAAGTACCAAGAAATAAAGATGGAAAAATAATAGACATGCCAAAGTATAAACATAAACAACAAAAATAAATAGCAGCACAAGATACAAAGCTGAAGTTCTACCTGGGTAGCATGTAAAAAACTGGGATTATTGCTTTAGTTCAGGATTTCTGAACAGCAGCACTAATAACATTTTTGGCAGGATACTTCTTTGTTGTGGCAGGCTGTCCAGTGCATTGTTAGAGGACAGCTTGCCTCTACCCACTTAATACCAGTAGTACTTCCTTCCTTGAGTTGTGACTACCAAAAATATGTCCAAACATTGTCAAATAAGGTGCTGGTCATGGCAAGGGCACAAAAATTATGCCCAGTTGAGAATCACCGCTTCCATTGCTCTGAATAAGCAGATTTTCTGAGCAGCTCTAGAAAATGTTTTCCTAGCAACTGGTCTATATTCCCGAACTACTTTTTCATTGAGATGTCAAATATTTCATATAATACTTTTCCAGTTCTTTATTATTATAATCTTGACTCAGCCAGTATGTTATTTTGCAATGTCTTTGAAGTGACATTAATGATTTATCAGAAGTATTTTCCCTTTAATAAGATACTTAAATTGCTTAATCATTTGGTGTGACTTTATTACTTTGAAACTTTTTGTGTGGAAGCCAATCTCTATTTCTTTAATCATATTAGAAAAATGGGGCCGGGCGCGGTGGCTCACGCCTGTAATCCCAGCACTTTGGGAGGCCGAGGCGGGCGGATCACGAGGTCAGGAGATCGAGACCATCCTGGCTAACACGGTGAAACCCCGTCTCTACTAAAAATACAAAAAATTAGCCGGGCGTGGTAGCGGGCGCCTGTAGTCCCAGCTACTCGGGAGGCTGAGGCAGGAGAATGGCGTGAACCCGGGAGGCGGAGCTTGCAGTGAGCCGAGATCGCGCCACTGCAGTCCAGCCTGGGCGACAGAGCGAGACTCCGTCTCAAAAAAACAAAAAAAAAAAAAAAAAAAGAAAAATGGAATTAAATGCTAGTGTCCATATATGTACTTAACTGAGGGGAGGAATACCTTTAATATGTTTGAAATAATCATGTTACTGACTTCCTTTCGTTTTTATCTTTCCTTGAGTGTCTGGAAATCCTTCGAAATCCTTCAAGAAATTGTCCACGGGTTGTTAAGGCCAGTAATTAGTTAATTAGTGCCACAGCTGTCCCAATCCCAATCTGAACATGACCTAAACTGAGATGCCCCTGCTAGCGCAGTAGCTCAAATTCTGGCAGCACAACTTGTGGTAGGTATATGGAAATAGACAGAGGTTCTCCCTCAGCTCTATCTATGATCTTCTGAGAGTGATGCATGTGGTCATAATTATTTTTAAATATAATCCTTAAGTTTCTGAAGAAAGCAAATCCAGAAAAATAAGTCATATGGTCTTAATGTGGACTGGTTCACAGATTATAGCACAACTATCTGCGTGAGCTTAATGTCATATCTCCTTCCACTTTCCTGTCTTATTCCAGAGGGTGATGGTGGTGGTGTTCATGTGATTCACTTCAGTTCAAGGAACAAGAAAGCACGCATTTCCCAGGAGAATCACCGTGGTCTACCCCATCTCTGAAACCAGGCGAAAGGGTTTCCTCATTGGAAGTGAGATACAGTCAAAGCAGTAGTAAAGCGAACACCGTTTTATAGCTGCTATGGAAAAATTATTATATTTTCACTGTAACACACACACACACACACACACACACACACGCGAGTCTCAAGATGGGATAGTTTAAAATCTTCAGCCTGCAGTGGGATCTAACTACCTTCCCTTCCGTCCCCAGTGCCTCCTGATGCTTGCAATCTCATTCCCAATTCACCAGCGTGCGTGAATGCAGACTCCAGATCCAGCGCAGACGCCAAGAATTCGCTCAGGGGCACCAGCTAAATAGCAAACAGATGCCATGTCAAACATGTGAAAGCCTCAGCGACTAGGGTACCGCCGGGAAAACCAGTTCCAGCCCAGGAATTTCTGGGTGGAAACACTGGCCGCCGAATTGTTTTATTCTCTTTGCTTGATTCGAGTCGGTTCTGAAAGCAGGTGTCCCCTCTCCCCCGGCTTCAGGAAGGGAAACCCCGGCCCCAGGCAGTTGCAGAGCTAAGAAAAACCATCCCGCCAGGCCCCTTCCTGTGGTAACGCGGCCCTAACCCTGCTCTGCCCCACAACCCCACTTCACCCGGGAGACGCAGACGCCAGGCTCCCTAGCACTTTGTCGCCTCTTCCTCCAGCCTGGCTTCCTGAGCTCTGGAAAAGTTCCGGGACTCCGGGCGTTGTTTCCATCTTCGCCTTCTCTGCCTGGGCCGCATGCCTCCTGGGCTTATTTAGGAAGCGAAGTTAGCGCCACACATTTGGCTCCAGAAATTTGTTCTGACGGCGCGGCCGACGCCCTGCAGGGTCATTTCTGAACGCATTCCCAAATATCCTGGTCCTCAAGCCCTTACCACCCCCTAGCACACGAAGCCCCAGCTGGCGGTGGAGCAGGTGTGTTGCTGGTAGCTCATCGCTGGCTTGGAGATAGAGGTGCTAGGTACCTGTCCCCTTTCCGACAACACCTGAAACCGTATCGGGGCACACCCCTCATCCAAATATCCACGTTTAAGGTGTCCGGATTCGTTTGGCTTGACCACCCCCTCCCCGCGCCAACCCTGGAGGCATCTTCCGGGGGGTCTGTCTCTTCGAACCCAAAGGGGTACGCGTCTGGGTGAGCCAGGTCCGCCTCTTCCCTGGCGCAGGCCGGGGGCGGGGGTGGGTAGGCTGGGACCTGTGTCTGATTAGCTGGGAGGGGGAAGCCATGGTCCCAACGGCTGTCTGCTGAGCTCCAGTCCGTCCAGGCTCTTCCAGGAGGAAGAGGCACGATACAAGAGAGGAGGGGCAGGGGTCCCAGCACTGAACACCCTGGCCGGGGTTTTGACAGCTGCCACAGTCTCTGAGCTCCAGCCTCGCGCCTGAACCCGGTCCCTGCCATGGGGCCCCCTTCCAGCTCAGGCTTCTATGTGAGCCGCGCAGTGGCCCTGCTGCTGGCTGGGCTGGTAGCCGCCCTCCTGCTGGCGCTGGCCGTACTCGCCGCCTTGTACGGCCACTGCGAGCGCGTCCCACCGTCGGAGCTGCCTGGACTCAGGGACTCGGAAGCCGAGTCTTCCCCTCCCCTCAGGCAGAAGCCGACGCCGACCCCGAAACCCAGCAGTGCACGCGAGCTAGCGGTGACGACCACCCCGAGCAACTGGCGACCCCCGGGGCCCTGGGACCAGCTACGCCTGCCGCCCTGGCTGGTGCCGCTGCACTACGATCTGGAGCTGTGGCCGCAGCTGAGGCCCGACGAGCTTCCGGCCGGGTCTTTGCCCTTCACTGGCCGCGTGAACATCACGGTGCGCTGCACGGTGGCCACCTCTCGACTGCTGCTGCATAGCCTCTTCCAGGACTGCGAGCGCGCCGAGGTGCGGGGCCCCCTTTCCCCGGGCACTGGGAACGCCACAGTGGGCCGCGTGCCCGTGGACGACGTGTGGTTCGCGCTGGACACGGAATACATGGTGCTGGAGCTCAGTGAGCCCCTGAAACCTGGTAGCAGCTACGAGCTGCAGCTTAGCTTCTCGGGCCTGGTGAATGAAGACCTCAGGGAGGGACTCTTCCTCAACGTCTACACCGACCAGGGCGAGCGCAGGTAAGGGCTGTACAGCCCGGGGCCCCTCTCGGCCCCCGCCCCTGCGTCCCGGTGCAGGCTGCGGGTCCAGCTGACTACCGTGTCCAGGTGCGCGTCTGCTGCCCTTTCCAAAGAATCCCCTTGCGACGTTTTCTTTTTTCTTTTTATTTATTTATTTTATTATACTTTAAGTTCTAGGGTACATGTGCACAACGTGCAGGTTTGTTACATATGTATACGTGTGCCATATTGGTGTGCTGCACCCATTAAGAAATATACCCATTAGGTATATCTCCCAATGCAAACTATCGCAAGGACAAAAAACCAAACACCGCATGTTCTCACCCATAGGTGGGAATTGAACAATGAGAACACTTGGACACAGGAAGGGGAGCATCACACACCGCGACGTTTTCTTTCAAAGCCAGACAGAGTGCGAGCGCCTCCTTTCTCCCTTTTCCTATAACCTTGCTCCGAATAAAGAGACGGTGGAGACCGCGGTCCTTCCTCTGGCCAGTTTTCAACCCTGTATCTGCTCATCCCGTTTGTTTCTATTGCTGCCCCTTTTTAGGTCGCTGGTACCCCTGAAGCTTATCGTTCTCTTCAGAAAGCACCTTTCCTCTCTAGCCGGAAATTTCTGCACCCCATTCAACAAACCGCTTGCTCCTCAAAGGCTGGTCCTTGGACCAGCAGCAGCTGTAACCTGGGCGCTTGTTAGAAATGCAGACGTGTGTTCTTTTTACACTCATTTGAGATAATATCTCCTACACGGAATGTTTCCTACCCCTGCACAAGAAGAATTGTCTCTTTCCACGCTCTGAGACCACAATACTGTCCTCCGGCGAACTCCAGGGAAATAGCTTAAGTGGGAGATATCAAAATTTATTTTTTTTCCAACCGGCGATCTCTTTGTCCACTCACACACTGGTGGAGCATTTGCGCCGTACACAACTGCATGTACTTTGCCCTTTATTATTAGAGAAAATGTTCTCAGATGTTCTCTGAGGGAAAGAATCCCACTAAATTACACCCTGCACCATCTCCTGCACTACTTTCAAAATTTCAAAGGTTTTTAAATAAGTTTAAAGAGTTGCTCTAGTGGATGTATAATCTGTAAATTTTGTTTTTAAGGGCAGCGTGCTTGGTTTTTCTTTAAAAAATACATCAATGCTTGAAAAAATAGTTTTGAAATTTTCTTATTTAGATGATGTGTTACTCAACATGTGAAGAAATCTTTTGAAATTACTGTGTAGGTCAGGGTGCAAAATATTTCAGAGGAAAAAATAGAAACACTTTACCTACATATCTGACTTTTTTTTTTCTTGCTGTAGGTCAGTAAATCCTCCTCTGTTCACCTACCTCTTCCTTGGTCCTGTTTCAGTGGGGCTGTGGCCCAGTCAAGCTTGCAAAGATGGGAAAGGGAAGTCCCGTTCAATTTTTCTATTGTGTTGCTAACTCTAGTGTTAACTAGAAACCATATTTTCAGAACATTAAAATTCAAGCAAGAAGAAATCTTAATAAAGTTGTACAGATGTTCATACACCAAGGTAGAGCTCCAAAATTGTGATGTTTTGGAAGAGTTGTTACCCTTTGGGTCTCTGCTTCTGAAACCACAAGGAAAAGACACCTAAGGTTAAGCTTGAAGCCAGGGTCATGAAGAACCTGCAACAGAAGGATGGCTTGTGGTATGCCAGATTCTGGGAGCCCAGCAGGCCTGAGTTTGAACCTGAGCTGTGTGAATTGAGCTAGTCTCTTAACCTCTCTGAGTCTGTTTCCTCATTCACGGAATAGATATAATAACTGTCAACTATTAGAGTACTGTGAGAATTAAATGAAAAAGGGAGTACACAGTGACACATATAGCCTGGATAGTGGTAACTGTTATCCTTAGGTTGGATTATCATTATGATCAGCTTTCTTGTTATCTAAACGCAGAACCTGCCAAGTTCCTGGTATATATGAGTCTAAGAAGATTCCCAGAGGAGAAGAAGGCAGAAGCTGGGGAGTGGGGAGTTATTGCTTAATGGGTATAGATTTTAGTTTTGTAAGGTGATAAGAGTTCTGGAGATAGGTTGACAACAATGTGAATGTTCTTAACACTACTGAACTATTATACACTTAAAAATGGTTAAAGTGGTAAACTTTATGTTATGTGTATTTTACTAGAATTAAAAATTTTTAATGAGCAAAAATAAATTATAGATCAGTGAGTTTAGAATGGAGTTTAGAAATTTATACGTTTTGACGATTGTCTCAGATAATTCTGATGCCTACTATTGGCACCTCATATGGTTTTGTTGTGTCCCCACGCAAATCTCATCTTGAATTGTAGTTCCCATAACCCAGTGGGAGGTAATTGGAACATAGGGGTGGTTTCCCCCATGCTGTTCTCCTGATAGTGAGTGAATCTCATGAGATCTGATGGTTTTATGAGCCTCTGGCATTTCCCCTGCTTGCATTCACTCTGTCTTGCTGCCCTGTGAAGAAAGTACCTTTCTTCCCCTTTCTTCCCCTTCATCTCCTGCCATGACTATAAGTTTCCTGAGGCCTTCCCAGCCATGCAGAACTGTGAGTCAGTTAAACTCCTTTTGTTTATAAATTACCCAGTCTTGGGTATTTCTTCATAGCAGCATGAGTACGGACTAATATGGTATCTCATACTTTTTTCTAACTTTTTATTTTGAAATAATTATAGATTCACCAGAAGTTGCAAAGATAATGTAGAAAGGTCCTAGGTACCCTTCATCTAGTTTATCTTACATAATTATAGTACAATATCAAAATCAAGAATTTGACATTGGTACTATGCATATATATGTCTTTGTGTCATTTATCATATGCGTATATTTGTGCAAAAACTACCACAATAAAGATACAGAACTGTTCCACCTTAAAGATCATTCCCATACTTCTCCTTTATATGCACTCATACCACTCCCTAATCATCTCTAACCCCTGACAACCACTAATCCGTTCCATCTTTGTAATTTTGTCATTTTGAGAATGTTCTATAAATGGAATTATATCCTTTAGACCTTTCTGACTCAGCATAATGCCCTTGCGATCCATTCAAGTATGCATCAATAGTTTGAGTCTTTTTATTGCTAAGTACTATTCCATGGTATGGATGTATGAAAGTTTATTTAGTCATTCATCGATTGAGGGTTATTTTAGTTGTTTCCAGTTTTTGGTTTTACAAATAAATCTTCTATGAATAATTGTGTACAAGTTTTTCTCTTTAAGAGGTGGGGTCCCTCTATGTTGCCCAGGCTAGCCTCATACTTCTGGCCCCAAGGGATCCTCCTACCTTTGCCTCCCAAAGCACTTGTACAGGTTTTTGTGTGAACATGTATTTATTTCACTGGGACAAATGTTCACAAGTGTCATTGCTGCGTCATATGGTAGTTGCATGTTTAGTCCTTAAGAAATTGCCAAATTGTTTTTCAAAGTGGCTATACCATTTTATACTCCTACTAGCAATATATGAGTGATAGATGTTCTCTGTATCATGGCCATCATTTGGTATTGTCACTATATTTTAGCTGTCCTGATAGGTGTATGGTAATATCTCATTGTGGTTTTAATTTGCATGTCTCCAATGACTAATGATGTTAAACATCTTTTGTGTGCTTATTTGCCATCTGTATATCAGTCTGTGAAATGTCTCTTCACGTCTTTTCTTATTTTCTAATAGATTTTATTTTTTACTGTTGAATTCTGGAAGTTCTTTATATATTCTAGATCTAAGTCCTTTGTGAGATATATATGGTTTGCAAATATGTTCTCCCAGCCTATAGCTTGTCTTTTCATCATCTTAGTAAGGTCTTTCAGAGAATAAAAGTTTTAAATAAAAGTTTTACTTTAATTTTGATGAAGTCCAATTTGTCTATTTTTTAATGGATCATGCTGTTGGTGTCATGCCTGAGAACTCTTCACCAAGCCCTAGGTTCTGCAGATTTTCTATGTTGTCTTCCGAAAGTGTTTTACATTTAAATCTATAATCCACTTTGAGATGATTTTTTAAGATGTTATGTTTAGGTTGAGGTTAATTCTTTTGCCTACGGATATCCATTTTTTCCAGCATCATTTGTTGAAAAGACTATCCTCCCACTATTGAATTGCTTTTGCACCTTTGTTAAAAATCAGTTGGCCCCACTGTTACTGGATTCTCTGTTCTGTTCCATCAACATAGGTGTTGATTCCTGTGCCAGTGCTACATAGTCTTGCTTACTGTAGCTATACAATAAGTCTTGAAATTGTCTGTTTTTAGAATTGTTTTAACTATTTTAGTTCCTTTGCCTTTCTTTATATATTTTATGATATTCTTATATATAGCTACTAAAAATCTTATTAGGATTTTGATAGGACCTATGTTAAACCTTTATGTAAATTTAGGGAGAATTGATAGCTTTGCTATCCTTAATATTCCATTCTATGAGCATTAAATGTCCATTTATTTAGATCTTTGATTTCATCAGAATTTTATCATTTTTAGCATACAAATCCTACACATTTTGTTAGATTCACACTCAAATATTTAAGTTTATTTCAGAAATAGTAAATGGTATTATATGTTTAATTTTGGTTTTCTACATGTCTGTTGCTACTATGTAGAAATGCTGCTTTGTATGTTGATCTTGTATCCTGTTCTCTTGCTGAACTCATGAGATCTAGAGCTTTGTGTGTTTTATTTTGTAGAGCCTTTGGAATTGTCTACATAGATCATCATGTTGTCGACAAACGGAGACAGTTTTGTTTCTTCAGTTTCAATCTATCTGCCATGTATTTTCTTTTCCTGCCTGATTGTATTGGGTAAAACTTCCAGCACTGTGTTAAACATGAGTGGTAAGAAGGAACATTCTTGCTTTTTTCTCCTCATCTTAGTGGGAAAGTTTTTAGCCTTTACAACTGAGTATAATATTAAATGTAGGTTTCTGTATATGTTTTTTATCAAGTTGAGAAAGTTGTCTTCTATTCATATTTTTTTCTGAGAGTTTCTTTTGCATGAATGCATGTTGAATTTTTCTAACACTTTTTCTGCATAAATTGATATAATCATGTGATATTTTTTCATCTTGAGCCTGTTAATATGGGTATTATATTGATTGATTTTTGAAAATATTGAGCCAGCCTTAGTTCCCCACCCTTTTTTTTTTTTTTTTTTTTTTTTCAGAGATGGGATCTCACTCTGTCACTGAGGCTGGAATGCAGGGGCAGGATCATAGCTCACTGCAGCCTCAAACTCTCAGGCCCAAGTGATCCTCTTGTCTCAGCCTCCTGACTAGCTAGAAGGACAGTTACCCATCTGGTCCCCCACCCTTTTTGATAAGAGCCCTTGCTGTATAGTAGAGGAGAGTGGACAGTCCTTCTAATGCAGGGAGGAAGGTGGGGGAAGACAGAGAAAAGAACAAATGGAGAAAGCAAGAGTCTTTACTTTCTACCCTCCTCCTTCTGACGGTATAACCCTCAGACAAATTTTTCTATGAAAGTAATTTTTCAGTAAGTATTCCCAGGAAAAATCAGCTGGAGAATGGGCAAGTGTGACTGAGAAAGGAAGGAGGCTAAGCTGGGATATGCAATTAAACAAAGTCCCATGGAGGAAAGTTCTGTAGAGTGTGAGTGGTTATCCAAGATGTGACTTCGAAAGGAATTGCAGCCAGGCTCAGAGGACTGGCCATTCAAGCAATAGCCCAGATGAGGGCCCCCATCCCCAGTGGAAACCACTGAGCCTTGACTGTTTTGAAGGAATGGTTTACAAGTCATACCGTCTGATGAATTCAAAAAGTCTTCTCCTTTCAAGAAGTCTCCTCTTTCTCTCCCCTTTCTCAATATAGCCTTTGTGTACAGGAGGAAGCGTCTTAGCTCTCATGTCTTAAGGAAATAAAAGAGCCCTGGTTTATCCTGTTTTGGGATTCACTGAGCTTCTTGTATCTGCCGGTTTAAGGTTTTCTTCACATTTGGAAAAACTTTCAACCATTATTAATTTTTTTTTCCTGTTTCGTACTTTTTTTCTCCTCTTATTCTGAGACTCCAATTACCTATTAGGCTGCCTGACATTACAGGCAGGTCCTGAGGTTCTTTTCATTGCTTTTTAGTATGTTTTCTCTGTGTGTTTCATTTTGGATAGTTCCCATTGTTTTGTTTTCAATTTCATTAATTATTTTCATCTGCAGTGTTTAGTTTGCTTTTAGTCTCATCCAGTGAAATTGTCATTTAAGATATTGTAATTTTTGGCCTGGTATGGTGGCTCACGCCTGTAATCCCAGCACTTTGGGAGGCCGAGGCAGGTGGATCACGAGGTAAGGAGATCAAGACCATCCTGGCTAACACAGTGAAACCCCGTCCCTACTAAAAACACGAAAAAAAATTATCCAGGTGTGGTGGCATGCACCTGTAGTCCCAGCTACTCATGAGGCTGAGGCAGAAGAATCGCTTGAACTTGGGAGGCAGAGGTTGCAGTGAGCTGAGATCGTGCCACTGCACTCCAGCCTGGGCGACAGAGCAAGACTCGATCTCAAAAAAAAAAAAAAAAAAAAAAAACAAAGATATTGCGATTTTTATCTTTAACATTTCTACATTCTTATATCTTTCATACCATTCTTTGTAATGTTCATTTTTATATCCTTGAGCATATTAGACATATTTATAATAGCTGTTTTAATGTTCTTCTCTGCTAAGTTTAGCATCTCTGTCATTTTTTGTTTTGTTTCTATTGACTTCTTTTTCCTGGGTTATCATGCACATTTTGTTGCTTCTTTATATTTCTAATGATTTTTAAAACAGCTTTATTAAAGTATAACTGACATACAATATACTGCACATATTTAAAGTATAAAACTTGATAAGTTTTGGCATACGTATACATATGTGGTGGTGAAACCATCACTACAATCAATACTAATGAACATATTCATTAAGTCCAAAAGTTTCTTCTGCTCTTTATAATCTCTCCTTTCTACATCACTGTAACCTTCTTATCTTCAGGCAATTATGGATCTGCTTTCTGTAGATTAATTTGCGTTTTGTAGTGTTTTATATGAATAAAATCATACAATACGTACTCTCATGTCTAACTTCTTTCGTTCAGTAAAATTACTTTGAAATACATTCTTTTTTTTTCTTTGAGACGGAGTCTTGCTCTGTCACCAGGCTGGAGTACAGTGACACAATCTCAGCTCACTGCAACCTCCACCTCACGGGTTCAAGCGATTCCCCTGCCTCAGCCTCCCAAGTAGCTGGGATTACAGGCATGCGCCACCACGCCTGGCTAATTTTTTTTTTTGTATTTCAGTAGAGATGGGGTTTCACCATGTTGGCCAAGATGGCCTCGATCTTCTGACCTTGTGATCCACTCTCCTTGGCCTCCCAAAGTGCTGGGATTACAGGTGTGAGCCACCGCACCCATCTGAAATACATGCTTTTCGTATGTATCAGTTATTTTGTATTACTGATAGCATTTCATTGTATTGATATAACACAATTTGTTTACCCAACAAATTACCAAGACATTTGGGTTGTTTTCAGTTTTGAGCTGTTTACAAACAAAGCTTCCAGGAATACTCATATACAAGTCTTTTTATCAATTCATTTTTCTGGAGTAAATACCTAAGAGTGGAGTGGTTAGATCATATGAATATTTAGTTTTTTAAGAAACTGCAAAACTGTTTTCCAAGGAGTTTGGTCATTTAAAATTTTTATCAACATATGGGAGAATTCTAGTTGTTCCAAATCCTTACCAGCACTTGGTATTGCCAGACTTTTTCATTTCAGCCATTCTAATAGGTGTATAGTGTTCTTCATTACAGTTTTAATTTATATTTTCCCAATGACTAAAAATGTTGTACATCATTTTCTGTAACTATTTGTCATCCATCTATTTTAGCAAAATGTCTGATAAAATCTTCAGTCCATTTTTCTCTTGGGCTGTTTGTTTTCCTATTGTTGAATTTAGAGAGGATCTTTTCTCAAATACATGATTTGCAAATAATTTTTCAGTTGTGGCTTGTCTTTGTATTCTTTTAATAGTGTCTTTCAAAGAGCAGAAGTTTTACATTTTAATGAAGTTCAGTTTATCAATGTTTCCTTATTTATATCAAGCTTTTGTTGTTGTATCTATGAAAACATTGTCTATCCCAAGCTCATACAAATTTTCTTCTATGCCTTCTTTCAGAAGTTTTATAGTTGGATGTATGATCCATTTTGAGTTAATTTTTGCATATGGTGTGAGGTATAGATTAAAGAGTTTTTTTGCCTGTGGGCATTGAACTGTACCACTGCCATTTGTTAAAAAGTCTATGCTATCTGTACTGAATTGTGTCTGCACTTTTGTAAAAAAATCAGTTTTTCGTATATATGTGGGTATATTTTTTGATTGTCTAGTCTGTTCTATTGATCCATTTGTGTATTTTTATGCCAATTCTGTATTGTCTTGATTACTGTAACTTTGTAACACATCTTGAAACTAGGTGTTATTCATCTACCAACTTTTTTCCAGTTATTTAGGATATTCTAGGTCCTTTGCATTTCCATATTAATTTTAGAATTAGCTTGTTAATATCTATTAAATAAAGAAAAAAAAGCACCTGCTGGGATTTTGACGGAGATTATGTTGACTCTATAGAAAAATTTGAGGAGAATCCAAATGTTAAAAATATTGACTCTTCTAACCCATAAACATGGTATATCTCTCTACTTATTTAGGTCTTCTTTACTCAGTGTTGAGCTGTTACAAATAAAGCTTCCAGGAATATTCATGTATAAGCCTTTTTATGAATTCAGTTGTAAATTCAAGTATTTTTATGAATTCGGTTGAAAATTTGTATGAGTTTGGGATAGACAATGTTTTCATAGATACACCACCAAAAGTTTGATATATATAAGGAAACATTGATAAACTGAGCTTCATTAAAATGTAAAATTTCTGCTCTTTGAAAGACACTGTTAAAAGAATACAAAGACAAGCCACAACTGAAAAATAGGTTCGTAACTATTTTATGAATTCAGGTTTTATACGTTTCACTGTATATATCTTGCACATATTTTGTCAGTTTCATTCCTAGGTATTTTATATTTTAAATATCTATTGTTAATGATATTTTTTAAAATTCCAATTTCTAATTGTTGCTAATTAATTTTTGCTTGTTGATCTTGTATGCTACAACTTTGCTAAATCACTTCTTCATTTAGCATCTTTTTATTTAAAAAAAAAAGCTTTTAATTTTCCATTAAATTCTCTACATAGGTTGTCATACTGTCTTGAATAAAGACAGTTTTACTTCTATTTTAGTTTCAACGCCTTTTATTTATTTTTCTTGCCTTATTTCAATGACTAGAGCTTCTAATACAACATTGAATAGAAAAAGTAGGTAAAGATATTCTAGTCTCATTTCTTATTGTAGGGTGAAAGCATTCAGTCTTCCATCATTAATTATTAATTATGATTTTTCCTATAAGGTTTTTTTTGGTAGATTCTTTTCATTAGGTTGAGAACGTTTCCTTTTATTTATAATTTTCCGAGAGCTATGATCAGGAATGGATGTCATATTTTATCAAATGTGTATTCTGCATCTTTTGAGATGATTATATAGTTTTTATTATTTAATTTGTTAATATGGTAAATTACATTGATTTTCTAATGATAAACTAGTCTTGCATTTTTTTTTTTTTCCAAACAGGGTCTCACTTCTGGTGCCCAGGCTGGAGTGCAGTGGTGCAATCACAGCTCACTACAGCCTTGACTTCCAGGGCTCAGGTGATTCTCCCACCTCAGCCTCCTGAGTAGCTGAGACTACAGACACATGCTGCCATGCCTAGCTAATTTTTTGTATTTTTAGTAGGGATAGGGTTTTGCCATGTTGCCCAGGCTGGTCTCAAACTCCTGAGCTCAAGCAATCCATCTCCTTTAGCCTCCCAAAGTGTTGGAATTACAGGCATGAGCCGCTGCACCCAGTCTACCTTGAATTCTTGAAATAAATTCCAGTTGTTCTTGATGCATTAGCCTTTTAATATATTATTAGATTTGATTTGCTCAAATTTTGCTTAGAATTTTTGCTCTATGTTCATGAGAGTTATTGACTTGTAGTTGTCATTTTATTGCAATGTATTTGTCCAATTTTGATGTCAAAGTAACACTGGCTTCAAATAATGCATTCAGAAGTATTCCCTTTTCCTTGATTTTCAGAAAAATTTATATAAAATTGGTAATATTTCTTCTTTAACCGTCTGATTGAATTTCACCCATGAGGCTATCTGGGCCTAGAAATTCTTTGTGGGATGGTTTTTAACTATGACTTAAATTTATCTAATAGATACAGGGCTATTTAGGTTATCTATTTCTTCATGAGTAAACTATGGCAGTTTGTGTCTTTCTAGGAACTTATCCATTTAATCAAAGTTGCCAAATGTGTAAGTACAAAATTGTTCAAAATATTTCCTTATTATTTTAAACATCTATAAACTCTGTAGTGACATCACCTTTTATTCCTGATATTGGAAATTTGTGTCTTCTCTCTTTGGGAGCTGGAGCCCTTATCTAGTACCACTCTACCACTTACTAGTTGTCTAACCAGTTTCTTCAGCTTTCATAGGTTTCTTCTACTTCTAATATTCAATAAGTTTATTTGGTCTGCCTTGAGATTTATCTTTTTTTGAGGCTGGTAAATATGGACTTTTTATTATGGAAAATTCTTTAAACATATACAGAATATAATAAGCCCCCATTCATAACCCAGCTTTGGGAACACCTTTTTCAAAAATATTTTCTCTAGCATTTCTGTTGAGTTTGAAGTAGGAGGTAAAGTTTCCTGTTTTAGCTAAGTCCACCATCATAGTAGAAAGTTCTTTGCTTTTTATACTTCATCTAGTCTCTTTCTAGACATTTCAGTTAGTCTTTTGATACTACAGATATTGCAGACATAGTTGTAGAATGCATTCCTAGAAGAGAAATTGCCAGATCAAAAGGCTTATGTATTTATAATTTATACATTACCAAGTTGTTCATAGGAGGTTATACCAATCTATACACCTACCAACTCGAAAGGTACATTCACTAGGCTTTAGGTAATAGTAAAAGAGTAACACCTAACAATTTATGATGTTAAAAACTCTTAGTGGTAACGCTGACAAAACCTAGTTTAAGAAAGCAGGCATTTGAAACTATATATGTTATTAAAGTTTTACGTCTGGTAAGCTAGTAACACTTTTCAATAAAAGATCTTAATAAAACTTCTTGGGCGTTCCTTGAAGTCTTCCCATTTCCTTTTTAGTTGTTGATGTTCCTCGTGTCTCTTAGCCATTGACGCAAACTCCTTTGGAACACTCTGGTTTGCTCTTTCCAAAATATTCATCAATTTGGTGGCAACCCTCAAATCATTTCTAGTCACACGTGTAATTGACACTCCAGTCCTTCCAGCTCTTCCTGTGCACCCTATTCAGTGTACATATTTTTCAGTGTTCCATGGAAAATTGTAATTATACATATCTGTAATATCATGGACATCAAGACCTCAGGATGTTATGTCGGTAGCAATTAATATTCACTTGACCTATTTTAACATTCTCTAATGCTCTTTCCCGACCAATCTCTCTGTTCTGTATCACCATGCAGAGACTCTACTGATATATTTCCAAGTATTAGGTCACTTGATAAATGATCTGCAACTGCCTTTTGGGAAATGAAGATAATCACTTTGTCTCTGGGTGAAATAATATCTAGAAAACTTTGGATATAAATTCATTTTTCTTCCTCTGTGGAGATCATTATATTTGCTTCACTAAACTTAATGGCAACCAGATCCAGTGTACCAGCATAGACAAGCATGGGCTCTTTCAAATAATATTGTATGAGTCAATGAACTGAATATGGCCAAGTTGCCTGGTCATAATATTCTGCCTATCTGGGCACACATCTAACAAAATCTTCATTATCTTGGGTTCAAACCCCATGTCCAGCATATTGTCTGCTTTATCTAAAACCAAGTAGGTTACACTTCTCAGGCTGACAAAGTTATTCATTTGCAGATCATTCAGTCTTTTGGGAGTTGCCAATATGATATCAACACCTTTCCTAAGGTCTTCTATTTGTTTGTCTCCATCTCCACCACCATATACACAAATACTTCTAAACTTTTATTGCATCACTTAGCTTCCACTTAAAAAGTTAGCTCCTGAGTGGGCATAAGGACTAACATGCGGGTCTATTCCTTTTTCCTCTATGTGTTGGAAGTCCAGATGAATATATCCAGGCATTAAATAGCATAATGTTTTTCCTGTACCAGTTTGGGCTATCCCTGTAAGATCTTTTCCTTGCAGAGCAATTGGCCATGTCTGTGACCGAATAGGTGTTGGTTTTTGAAAACCTGCCCTTTTAATGTTTTCCATAACTTCAGAACAACATTGAAAGGCATCGTCAAATGTGCAACTAGGATTGGGGATAGGATGTTTCTTACCATTTTTCAAGTCATCACACATTATATTAAAATTTGCCTTCCTCCGGTTGTCTACTTGCACTTGGGATATTGAACTTGTTGTTGACTCTTTGTAAAAGGTTTTCTCAATTGGTTTTTAAATCAATTCTGTGTTCTGAACTGTAATTTGTTTTTTAAAAAACACATTTATCTATTACTACTTTTGCTTTTGTTTGCATCGCCTTGCTGCCAAAAATGTTGACTAATGATTCCAGATGTCCTTTTCTTTATCTGGATTTTGATGTTTGTTGTGCTTTGGCTATCCTTTATTTTTGACCCACCGTGACTGATCACCACACCAACTAAGTTGTTCTTCAATCCGAAACAGAGCAGTGGCTCCCAGTGACTAGCGGCCACAGCCTCCGGGGTTTAGAGGGGTCTCTTTGGTTCCCACTTCTGCCACCCCTATATCCTTCACAACCTCTTTGATTCAGTTCCTCTGCCAGTCTCCTCTCTGGTGCTCAGGATACTGTTGAGCTTCGCCAGACAGCAATGACCCAGATAATGGCATTGGCTCCTACTTTTTGATTAGATGAGAATAAGTGCGTCTGACCAGCTCTGCACTACCTGACCATGCTGTTGTAGGACTGGTGTCAAGATTTACCTATTTTACTAATCTTCTTATAGAACCAGTTTTTGGCTTCATTGATTTTCTCTATTGATTTTCTGTTTTTTATTTCACCGATTTATATTTTGATCTTTATTATCCACTTTCTTCTTACTTTGGGCTTTATTTTTACTTTTTCTATACTATGGTTGACACAAACTTATTACTTTAAGACCCTTTTATTTCTCATATAGGCATTTAATATTATAAATTTCCCACTAACTATTGCTTTAATGCCATGCCACAAATGATGTTATGTTGTTTTTATCTTTTTTTTGGAAGTTCAGAATACTTTCTAATTTCCATTTGGATTTTATCTTTGACTCCTGTGTTATTTAGAACTGCATTATTTGCTTTCCAAATGTTTCAGTATTTTCTCATTTTTTATTGAATGCCTGACATTTAAATTTTTATGTTGTTGGATGCTGGATTTGGTTATATTGCTTAGAGAATGCTGGCCCTTTTGGATAGTAACTGAAGTTACTTGGTGATCCTGTTGATCCTTGTTTGATTCTCTTGAGCCATGTTTTTAAGCTCTTTGAGAGTGACTCTAAAGAAGCCTTTACTCTAGGGCTACTTTAGGCCACTACTCAGGCATCACCCATCTGGTCTCCCTCTGTTGAATAATCTATATATTCTGAAGATTTCAATACTCTGGCTTGAGAAAATTCCAACAACTCCAAACAGTGTGTGAACTCTGGGAAGTTTTCAGCTTACCCTTCCCTGGTACTTATTCTTTCCCCAACAGCTTCTCTTTGCCTGACCTCATGATGATTAGTATTTGTCCAAAGACTTGAGGGGAATCCTATACAGATTTCTGGAAGTCTTTCTTTGCATAGTTACCTCTTCTCTTATACTCTACTCTGCAAATTCTAGCTGTCTAGGTGTCCCTGAACTCTAATGTCTGTCTCTTCAACTCAGTGAGACCACTGAATTGTTTCAGTTTCCCTTTCCTGTGCTGCAGTTTAGAAACTGCTTCGAGGCAGAAAAACAGGGTAATTGTAGCATTTGCTTTGCTTGTTTCTCTTGTCTTGAGGATCACAGTCCTGTGCTTCTGGTTATCTTACGTCTGAAATAGTTGTTTTATATATTTTGTCAGGTTTTAAAACTGTTTTCAGCAGAAGGCTGATTTGAGCCTATGTTACTCCCTGTGGTGGCAAACAGAAGTCTCATTATCTTTAGATTTGGGAATGCTATTAATTATAAAGTTAATCTCTAGTCGTCTTCATGACATCTCAGTTTAGTTTAGTTTTAGTATTTATTACGTTATGTACTTCAAAGTAGTCAGTGCATTGGAAAGGACCCCAGGCTTGGGACCTGGATCCCTGATTCTGGTACCACTGTGCACTTGCTGGTTGTCTAATCCGTTGCATAAACTCCTGGGGAGTCAGTTTTCACATCTGTAAATTAAGATGGTGGGACTCTTTAAGGTCTCTTCACTTTTGTAATTTAATAAGAGAACTCATACAATCCCACTTTTGTTCAAAGATTCCCAGAATACTTCTTGCATTTTTGATTCTAGCATTCCCTTGATTAAAGAAAAGAAGGAACTGAAAGATATTTAAAGAAATGAAAATAGAAAAATCAAGATCAAGTAAGGAAAGTGTGAAATAGTTGGTGAAAATTAGGATATTTTTGGGGGCCAAATAAAGGTGAAAGCAGCATGATTAAAATCAATGAATTTGTGCAGGTTTAGACAGAGTGAACAGAGAATAGAAACAGACTTTCTTGCAGTTGCTGTTTATGCTAGGAAATCTGGCATGGTGATTAGGGTATGACACACAAGACAGAAATTTGAGCAGTATCAGGAAAAGAATTTGTAAGTCTCAAAACGAGGTCAGAGAACTCAAGTGCCAGACACGTGATGCTGGTGTCACAGAGGAAAATGTCATTTCATTATCCTATAAAGGTGTCAAACCCACATATTTCATGTGGCTGAGCAGTCCTCTCTGGGAGATGGTTTTGCACAGCAAAGATTCAGATCCTGTGTCTTTTGAAAATAGGTATAGCTAGCATATTGAAAAAGCATAGCTTACAGATTAGTAAAAACACAACTTTGTTTTTCCATTGTCCTTTTACAGTGGGAAATTTAGTCTGTGGGGTAACTTTTCTGCTCTGCATGAGGACCCCAGCAGCCTATAAGTTCCTGCTTATTCTTAAGTGACAGGTGATCTACAGTAACTAAGTCACAAGTAAGTTAGATGAGAAAATTAGAAAATCCAGTCCTGTGTAATATTCAAACCTTTGAACTTAATTTACTGTTAAACCTCTTTCTCTCCCACCTCCATTTTCTCCCATCTTCCACTCCCTACTCTTGGGCTAGTTTTTAGGATGGAAGCCCGCAGTAAGGTACAGGGTGGTAGTCCTTCTTCTTTTCTTTACCTCACGTTTCTACTCTTCTTTGCCTATCTTGATAGCTGCTATTTTGATTCCACGGGAGTCCATGGGGCTGGGGGTGACAGGGAGAGGTGACACATAGGACTTCTTACTTGAGCTGGCACTGTTGTCATTTGGTCTTATTCTGGTCTTACAGATGCATTTTCCCCTTGAGATGTCATTTTTCTGGATTCTTCAGTGTTTTCCCTCTTTTTTTGTACAATTTCCTTGACTCAGCAACTTCTATTTCTTTGTTCTGGTAGTCATCATGACTTCTCCCTTAGCCCCTAGACACCAAGCAGCGTATCTCAAAGCTCCTCCAGCCTCCTCCAGGTGGCTCTACTGGACTAAATCAAGACAGTCCCCATATTGGCTCACTTTGTATGGTAGGGGACACAGCTCTTGCAAGGAATGCTCATGCTTCCCTGGCCTGGGACTGGCATGAGTCCCAAGGCAGCAGCACTCCAAAGAAGTCAGCCATTCTCATGCCTTTTAGATCCCCACCTGGTAGGAGTTAGACCTTGGCCATACCATCAATTTCATCTTTCTCAAAAGTAAGTTGGGCTTCTAAGCCTCTCAGCCTCAGGAAACACTTTCACTGCTCTCTGAGGGATTCTCTCCTCCAAGCCCACAGTTAGAAGGTTGCCCCTCCTCCCAACTCCCTGAGAGCGTGGAAAGCTTGGCAAAATAATGCTTCCCCCTCCCCTCCATCAAGAGATATCTTCTCCAATCTCTTTTGTCTCCATTCTCTGACCCTTCTTCTGGGGCCCTCATGTAGCTGAGAAGCCCAACAGGCATACCCAGGTTCTCAAGGCCATTTATTTTGAAAATCTTCATAACATGTTTTGGCACCTTTCTCTGGAATTTTATATCTATTATGTTTTATTGCCTGGTGAAAACTTCAGTTTTCAGATTCTATTACACAAGTAATAAACAAACGTGATTCATAAGCCAACCCTTGAACCACAGTCCAGTAGTGTAACATCTGGCTCTACTAAACATTTTGATTTCTGAGTGTGTTATTGTGTAAAAAAACTGTGGGAGGACAACTTGCCTAAGAGTTTTATTTAATACTTGACCGGCTATGCTATTCAGCACTTGTTAAGTAGAGCTGTAGACATACAAAGTTCATAAAATAATTTGGAATGAAATAGCTTACTGAGTGGATGCAGTAGATTTTTTTTATGTTGTAGTAGGTTTATTCTCCAAGGGTGTCATGTGGTTCTTGACCACAGAGAAAGCAGTGAGTCCATGATCCACTTCCAGCACAAGAAAACAGTGAGTCCATGATTCTCTTTCCAGACAAGAGGGCAGGAAAGTCGCTCTGCAATACTGACCCACAAGGAGACAAATTCTCCCAAATTAACTCCCTCACCAGCTGACCATTCTAAACACAGACTTAATGGACACCATAATAGCATGTTTCAGTGAGATTTGAAGGGAGGAGAGGGTGGTGGATGGTTCTATTTTCTGAGGTCAAAATATCTTTACAGGGTAGCTTGAGTCCAAAGCACAGAGAAAAGGGAAGGAAACACCACTGTGAGGTTCTCAGAGGTGGCATAACTAGATCATATGTGCTGCTGGTTAGACTTGACTTTTGCAGTTAAGGTTGAGAGCCAAAGGCTGTGTGTCGTAGGGATTTTCCCCTAACTTTTGATTTGTTTGCATAAAACTAGGGAGGGAAATAGTTGAATTAAATTTGAGAGACTTTATTTTACTTATCTGGAGACCTGAATCATGGAATTGGAAGATGCTTGCTTGATGTTTGATTTGCTGAAGTGGTGACTCTTTAAGCTGGCGTCTCCACCTGCTTTTACACTCCAGGTTCACTTTTGGAACCTGTAAAATAAAAGTTTCCCACTTCCTTGAAGAGTCTAATTTTCTCTCCGCTCCCCACTTTGCAGTCTCTTTGAGATTCATAAGCTTTCTGAGGTCATGGCAGCTGAGAACGTATGATCAAGCTTTACTTCCTATAGTTTCTGTTACAAAGACAACAGGCATTTGTTGGCTTTTAAAAAATACATGAGCATGTATTTTTTAATATGCCACCAGTTGTACAGAATATCCTACAATTTCAGAGGGCTCAAAGACCTCCTGAAGGCCATGCATGAACCTGGAAGGGGGTTGTTTCTCCCAACTTTAGATGACTCATGGGCTCTTTTTCCATCCTGCTGGATATCTTAATCTCTCTTAGAATCACAGTTTTAGAGTTCTGAGTGGCCTTAGAGATCATCTACATTTCATAGAAAATTTAAGTGGTATATTAAGCAACTTTCCCAAAGTTACACAACAGTCTTTACAGATTCCAAGCAAGAACTCAGGTGGCTGAATTTCCTGTTCACGCCTGTTCTTTCCACTATATTGTCAATGGCTTCAATTTTCTCTACTTTGTCCCATCCCCTTAAAGACAGTAACCAAAACCATAAAACAAATGCCATTATAACAAACTCTGCCAAAGTACTTTATATTCTTTTGCATATACTGATATCATGCTGCTTTTATTTTATATTAGTTATTGGCTAAACAAATACTTACACAATTGCTATGAACCCAGATTTTTGCCAACTATTATAAATGATACAGAAGAAAAAGATACATAACCTCTCATTTCTAGCAGTTTCAAATTTACTAGGGAGATGAATATGACTCATGTTTAATCTGTGGTCAGCTGTAGCCCCTAGAACATTTTTTTTTTCAATTTTTAATTTTTGTGGGTATAATAGTAGGTGTATATATGTGTGGGGGTACATGAGATACTTTGATATAGGCATGGAATGCATAATAATCACATCATGGAGAATGGGGTATCCATCCCCTCAAGCATTTATCCTTTATGTGACAAACTAATTATACCCTAGTTATTTTTAAAAGTACAATTAAATTATTTTGACTGTAGTCACCCTGTTTTGCTATTAAATACTAGTTATTATTCATTCTTTCTAACTGTTTTTCTTTTGGAACCCATTAACCATCCCCACCTCCCCCAACCCTGGGACTTTTAAAGATGCATCTGTAACTAGTGATTTCCAAGCATCCATTCCATCCTGTAACTTATCCCTCTTTGAGTTCTTCTATAGTTCATTTGTATCAAGAATGATTTGTGAGATTGGAAGGGATATAGGAGAATTCAAAGGTGATTTATTGGTAAATTTAATTACCAATAATTTAAAAGTTCAAACAGCAGTACAAGGTAAATAGTGTCATTATTTTCTAGGTGGGGAAACTGGGGCTTAACAAGATTGTGTGACTGTCCAGGATTGCTCAGTTGGTAGTAGATGGAGTGGAGTAGGGTCTTACAGCAAAAGTAGCTGGTGCCAGAGCCCACAGGGCTCGTTCCAGTCTATGCCAGTAAGCATATAATAATGTGGGCAAGAGCAAATAAGCCAAAACAGGCCTTACTATAAATTATTGTTTTTGTTAATACAATGAGGTTATGACACCTCAAAATAGCTGACTGAGAGTTGTTTGCACGTGCCAACTGTCCTATGTGTCCTTCCTAAAGCTGTGTGAATTTTTATGCAAGCAGCAGCCTTATGATGGTGAAGGAGGGATCACAAGGGTAAGTAATGGATGGCATATACTCTTGAGATATCCTTGTTAAATTCACCTCTTATTTATCCAAGAATTGGGCCTGATGCAAAAACAAATGTATCAGAGACTTTAAGTCTCAGGATCTTAGTTGAAAAAGGAATTTAGCATCCACAGTTGTCATCTAAAGACGGGTTCCCAGGTAAGCAAGTCTTGGCAAATGGGATGAGACTGCAGGGTTTTTCTGTTTTGTTTGTTTTGAGAAGAAAGTTGTTTGCTGGGACCTATGCTGTCATCAGACTCAGGCAGTGTTTGCAGGGGGTAAACCTGACATCTTCTCGTCTGCTCAGGGTATTCTTGTCCCTAAGCTTTTCCCTATAAGTCACCAGTGTGTGGTGGGATAATGTCACTCTTTGTATTTTGTGTGGTAGGATAATGTCACTCTTTGTATTTTGCCATGGAGATGGAGGAAGAATCAGTAGGGATTTGATACATTTACCCATATATAATTGAAAGTTGTTTTGTTCAATCAGCATGTACCCATATTGTTTACTCCCAAGAGTGTCCAAAATAAAACTTTTTGTAAGTTTTTAGCTAGGAAGAAGAGGAGGCATGTGAGAAAAAGAAAAAAAATAGACATTCTTCCCCTGACTTTTACTTTAGTGGAAGATGAAAGCAATGGACCATTCTCAAAGAAGTAATCCTAGCTTTATAAAGAGCTGGTTCTCAAAAGACTGATGTTGCATATTTGCTATATTTGTTTCTATTCTGTTTGTAAAAGGTTTTAAAGGTTTACGATGTAATAAAACAAATATTATTTTGTGGTTTAAAAGTAAAGAGTGTGCTTGTATTTTAGGTCTTAGGAGAATTCTAAGGTGCCATGATAATTGGAGTGTGTTGGTGTGATGGGATGGGCAGTGAGGAAGATGAGAGGAAATTTCCCCTAACACACCAGGCTAACTTACAAGCCATCATCTCTCAATGTTTTTTTTATTCCACTGGGTTGAAATAAAAATAAATAAAAATTTCCCCAAAATGTATTTCAGGGCCCTGTTAGCGTCCCAGCTGGAACCAACATTTGCCAGGTATGTTTTCCCTTGTTTTGATGAGCCAGCTCTGAAGGCAACTTTTAATATTACAATGATTCATCATCCAAGTTACGTGGCCCTTTCCAACATGCCAAAGCTAGGTAAGTAATGCTTTCTGTCTATATCTAGCTGTCTATCTATATAAGCTTTGTAATCACATTTATACCAGTAGCTTTTCTAGGCAGTGTATTATGATGTATTATAATTACAGTCTACTATAATTAGGTAGAGCAGTCACCTGGGATATGTGTCAGCATCCACATCTTGGAGATGGTAAATCCTGATTCCTTTGGTATAAGAAGCTGAGGATATTACACTGTTCTTATAAATAGGCAGTCTGCCTGCCACTTAGTTTGGGCTTCAACTGTTGATCATTAGTATAACAAGCTGGTGGGCTTAGTCTGAATCTGGTGCACAGCTGTGTTTCAGTTGGCTCATGTGCCTTTTTTTCTTTTGATTAAATCAGTTTCCAACTTAAAAATATCCAGAGATTTTACATAAAAATTTAAATGTGAAAACTTAGAAGTTCTAACAACACTGGACCTACAGCTCTTACGTGGCAGTGATCAGTGACATTTGAGAAGAGCCTTTAAGTCTCAGGACTTTAGTTGAAAAGGGAATTTAGCCTCCACAATTGTCATCTAAAGGCAGGTTCCCAGGTCAACAAGTCTTGCTGTCTCCAGCAGGAGGTTGGCTGCCTCCTGCAGCCTCTTCTCAGATGATCCTCACCACTCCCTATTAGCGTACACCAACCCATTTCACATCGAGTGCCTGGCCCTTGTAGGCATTTGAGTTTGTGATTTCAGCTTTAAAGGCCCCAGATTGCTTCCACTAAAGTCTTAGTTTGAAACCTGAGAGGAGTAGAATTGCACCTTGTTGACCTACCTTGGGGCCTGGGCAGCTCTAGATTAAGTGTTGTGAGAAATGGGCTGGACTAGAAAACAATAGAATTAGGTGGGAGAGAAAGGAGGCAGATTGGGGGCTGAGTTTATAGTGCTCGTGGATTTGGCCCTCAATCAAGCCTATATCATTCAAAATGCTGATTCAGGCCCAAGATGCTGTTCTGAGATTTTCCTAATGTAGTTTTGGATAGCTTAGGAGTAGGTGGAGAAATCTGAACTGCTAGACTATGAGGAATAGCTGGAAAGGAGTCGCTGGGTGACAATTGACTTGACGAATTATTTCAAAGACATGTAATTGCTTAGATTTGCTGTGATTTGAACTAAAATAAAATTCTCTAGGTCAGTCTGAAAAAGAAGATGTGAATGGAAGCAAATGGACTGTTACAACCTTTTCCACTACGCCCCACATGCCAACTTACTTAGTCGCATTTGTTATATGTGACTATGACCACGTCAACAGAACGGAAAGGGGCAAGGAGGTGAGTGAGGAAGATTCTGCAGGTAAGGGAGAGTGTACTGGCTGCAGATTATTCATCTATTCTTTCTGCATCCAGTGGTTATGGCTGCATATCCCCAAATCGCTTCCTAGTTCTCTGTCCCAAGCCCTGTAAAAGTTCTTAGTGTGGCTTTGCAGAATGGGACATAACATTTCCTACTGCCATTCTTTGGATAGGTTTTCATGGAAAGAGTCCATATTAAGCCCACTCCTCAAGGCAAGGTCTGTGCCCCCTCTTCCCAGTGTGTTTCTGCTTTTGCAGAAGACAGGAGAGAATGGGGAGCACTGCTGCAGTGGCACCTTGATGTTTGGGTTTAGTATGTGATGTGTACTTAGCCCAGGGTTAATGGTGTCTTGAAGCTTAGGTGATACTCAAAACAGTTAGCAACCAGCATGGCCAGGCATCAACGAGTCAAAACAGACACCAGCCAGGAACAACTGCTATGGCTGAAATGGTGTATGCAGGTTAAAATATTATCCCTATTGTTCTGTGAAATGGCCATAAAAACAAAGCGAACCCAAATGCAGAAGGAGCTGAGAAACTGAGGAAGGAGGCAGACAGATCTAGTTTGTTGGTTTGGAATGTTTTCTTAGGGGAACTTAAAGACAGAAGCATGGTATTGGGTGGCCGCAAGACAAGTAGATCTTTGCTCTGTAACTCTCCAGACCCAGGGCTTATATCTTGGGGGAAAAGCATACATGCTCCGGAAGGAATATGTAGTTGGCCACATCACAGCCTATGATTTCCAGAACAACAAGGGTGGTTTTGAAGGAAACTTACAATGAATAGGTGTTTCTACATAATGAGTTAACACATTAACTAGACATTTAGAGGCACTCTCAGACTCAAGGTTAGTCAGAAGTTACATAGTGGATTAGCATTTAAAATAAAGTCACTCTTGTCCCCATACCTATCCAGAAGCTGAACTGCCATGTTCTTCAGTTGTGGAGCATGCAACACTTTTTCTGAGTTGTGTAAAGTCAGCACTCTGTCCTGAAATAGCTGGTTTTCACCCAATTACCCCCTTTATAATAATCCTTTAGGAAAATATGGAGGTTATGCTGGCAGTGCTTTATATGCTGGTTCACTCCCTATTATAGCGGGCCTTAGGCCCAGTTCTTTCTAGACATGTAGACTTCATCAAGCTGAGAAAAATCAGGCCCTATAGCTCGCTAACATACTCTCCTGGGCCCAAGATCTTCCAGGCTTGCACCATTGACATGTGGAGAAAAGGAAGCTGTGGGTGAGCCAAGCCCCTCATCAGGGGAGAATTACTCAAAGCTACTCCTCCTTTACAACTCCTAACCTAGTGATGAATTAGTAATATTGTGTTGGCTGAGCGATTCTCAAAGCTCCTCCTAACTTAATGAATTAATAATACTGTGTTAGATGCAAATGACAGCTTGTTATCTTCCTAGGCTGTTGGCTCCAGTCTGATTTTCCTATTGAATAATTACTAGTAGATCCTTGTCATCTACAAATATAACACTGGCCAAGTTAAACGTGCATGGCTTATATTTTTAAATCTGCTCAGGCATGATTTGGAAGCACGTGCTTTGAGCTTGGTAAGGAGGAATGGGCTCCCATAGGTAATGACAGACCGAAGGTGATTCCTCGGCATCCATTATCTCAAGTGCCTTGCTGTGGTCAGTGCTGCTGCACAGTCAACAATTCTTGTAGCGGGATGATATCGATTTATCTGTGAAAGATCACCCCGAAAAGGATGCCAGCTGCCATAGAAACAACAAGGAAATGGAGCATACCTAAGAAAGTCATGTTCTTAGCCAGCACACTGAAGTTTGGCATGAGTCTATCAGTGGAATGTGAACATTTGGCTACAGCTCAGCTTTACAAAGTTAATGGGTCCATTATATACTCTGCAGAGGAACAAAAATGTACACTTGGAATAGAGTCCAGCCCATTTACAAATTTCTCATTAAGTAACAGATAAAGATTTCATGAAATGGAAAGTGTGGTTAATGTGTGGCATGAGAATAAACATAAGAAACATGTAAGTAGTTCAGAATTTACATAATTCTAGAAATACTTTTAAGCAGAAATAAAAGCAAAGTAAGACGAATATGTTCTTGGAGGGCACAAATCTGTAAATACTGTGATTCTTTCATTTCCTTAGCATTTTCTCTAATGTTTTGCAGAGCGTTCTTTCTTAAATTAACTGCATTCACAACAGGACAAATATTTTAATTATCTCACTTGGTAACTTTCATTCCAAGATCTTTAAGTTTTATGCATGTTCTTTAACATTAATGCTGGCAATTCTATTAAAAATTACTTGCCTTTTATTTTTTTAGAGTTTACAATACTTTCAATTTATAGTAATAATTAATGTTAAAACAATAGGATATTACTCACAAAATCACACAAATAAGCTCCAATTACACAAACAATAATGTGGTCACACAAAACGGACAAAACATGGCAGAGATTTCCTTTTACTTGCTAAAGTGGAAGTGTCATTTGGCAATAGAAAAACAAGAGAATTATAATTCACTTGCTTTGACAGTTTTAAAATTATGAGACATTTGATGAACTTTTTTAAATTAGGAGAATTAACCTTATTTCAAATTTTGTAAGTAAAGTAGGACTATTAATGTTCTAACTGCTAAACAATTTTAAATGTGCATGATTTAAATATGCTTAATATGTACCATACTATATAATCCCCACTCACAGTGCAATTCTGTTTTAGATCATTAGTAATATATCCTGAAATGGGAAGCAAGGGCCCAAAGTGCACAAAATGCCTATAGAGTCTACACTTACTGTAGGGGTAGATGCTGGTACAACCCATTCCAGGGGTTGTTTTATGATTCCAGATTGTACATGCTATTGTCAAAGATTGAAATAACACACTTTCGGGGGAATCACTGTTCATAACTTAGCGAACAGCATTCAGGGGTTTTCTCAGGACATGTAAGCATGCAAGCATTTTATTATGCAGCTTCTTCTGAAAAGGTAAGACTTTGGTTCAGCAGCAGGGAATTGGAGCAAGCAGACTACCTCTTTCCAAAATCACTACTGGTTTTCCTAATCACTGCTTAACTGTTTTGATTTAGATACGCATCTGGGCCCGGAAAGATGCAATTGCAAATGGAAGTGCAGACTTTGCTTTGAACATCACAGGTCCCATCTTCTCTTTTCTGGAGGATTTGTTTAATATCAGTTACTCTCTTCCAAAAACAGGTGAGGTAATCTTTTCCTTTCAGTGCATTTGGTTTCCTGTTATTTGGGCCCTTGGTTGAGGCCTCAAGATACACAGACAAACCCATAAGGATTCACCATCACCATTTAGCTGCTGTTTTGGAGTTAGCCTCCTGACCTATGCCTTATACCTTCTGAAACACACAGAGGCCCACCTGCTCTTTCTCTGTACAGAGCCATGTGCTCAGCAGCTGCTGAAGAGCTCTCAGACTTTTTAGGTCTCTCCTGGCTACTCAATGGCAGCCTCTCGTCCTCTAGACCCTACTTTCTCTTTTGTGTTCAGGCCTTTTCTCTCATACTGCAAGTCTGCAGAGCTGAGTCTGGATCACTTTAGCTAGCGGGCTTTCAGAAGTTACTTCAGTTCCCTTTAGTAAGTTTTTTTTTTTAAATATCCATTAGCTGTGAATCATTGAATTAGGACTTAGTGGTCCCAACTATGAATTTTCATCATATAAAATTGGAATCATATGTGAATATAATATGATCCTTAAGGAAATATGTAAATATTTAACCTTTCATAGATCTGTGTGGTATGTTCTTAAAATTGTATGAGCCACTCAGCTCAGAAAGTTGTTCATTGTTTTTTCTCTAAATTGAAAGTATCATGTAAATGTATTTTGTTCTTCTGACATGTTAGTTGAAGACTTGGAAAAAGTATGCTCTGCCTATACTGGCAGATAGTGGAAGAAGGTAGGGAGTAAATATTTGGGAGCTTGAGCCTTCTGAACACCAGGAAGCCAGGGTCTCTGCAGCTTGAGCATTCTGGCTAAGGAGGAATGGGGAATGAAGGGATGGAAACCAGCCTCGGCCCATTCAGAAATCCTGGAGGAAACACCTATCACTCAGGGAGTTGGAGGCAGCAGGAGCTCAGGCATGGAGACCAAGCTCCTGGCATTTCTGGGGCTGGAGGCTCCCAAGACGCCCCTTGTCTTGGCAAGAAAAGTTCTATTTGTATTTATTTAGATGAGAAGTCCAGAGTCATCCTTGACATCCTGTCCCCTTGAAGCACACCCTCTATCTAATTAGTCACCTTATCATCCCCTACATCCATCCATCCACTCACTTCTTACTGTCCCCCTAGTTCTCCCTAGTTTTCATCATCATCTCCACCACAGCTGTAATCTCATAGCTTCTCCACATTCCCTCCAAGCCATCCTTTATATGAAACCAGAAGGATCTTTCTAGAGAAAATCTGATCATGTTACTGTTCTCTGTAAAACCTCTGTGTGACCTCCCATTTCCCTGAGGGTTAAGTCCGAAGTCAGTACCATGTCTTTATAAAGGTGCTTCCCTTACCAACCTCTCAGGGCTTTTGGCAGTTCCTGAGTGGGAAGGATGCTCTAGCACTGTCTCTGCTCACTCCTATGCATTCACCTTCCTCTTGTCTCCTCCAGGCTCTTACACATGCAGTTTGCACATCCTGAAATGGCTTCTATCCACTGGTTAATTCAATTCTGTTTCTCAACTCAGTGCCTCCTCATCCAGGAAGCCTTCCCTGACTTCTTTTCTCACACTTCCACAGTATCCTGCATATTCCACCATCTGAACTCTTGACCAATTTTATTTTAATTATCTCCCTCAT
Organism: Pan paniscus; assembly: GCF_029289425.2. Classification (NCBI taxonomy): domain Eukaryota; kingdom Metazoa; phylum Chordata; class Mammalia; order Primates; family Hominidae; genus Pan; species Pan paniscus. Next base: position 111,234,647 of record NC_073253.2, read on the forward strand.
TACACCTCGGAGTTAGGATCTGAAGGGTCTTTTTCTTTGTGCCTCTAGAACCTATGGCAGTCAGGTTGTCAACAGTAAACTTTTTGTGGGATGGAGGAAATAAATATATGTGACTAGTTCAGTAATTCCACTTAAATTCTGACCAGATTATTAATTCCTGGACATCAGGGATACATTTGATACTTTCTTTGTAACCTTCATAGCATCTCAACTGATGTTACCCTATGAGCACCCATAGGAGGTACTCAATCAAAACCTTATTTTTATTGATAGGTGATTAAGATAAAGAATTCCTCTATTATTGGGTTTTTGGGAGAAAGATAACTAATGTTTCTTAATTGCTTTAACTCTTTGCTGAGTCACAAACAACAAAACAAAACAAAACAAATGCCTCCCCTACCAGCATTTCCCACATATGCCATACTCTTACCCTCCTCTCTGAGGAGGTGAGTTGGGTGAAAAACGATTTGGTTTATTTCTCCTGTGTTGTTCTCTTAGCTAATTTTCTTGTAGCTTGCTCAATGAATTCTAAACTTTAGAATCAAAGATTATATGAACTGTGTTCCTGTACCCCTTATATAGAACAGTATTTTTTCTCACGTTGCTATCATTTTAATTCACTCTCAAGTCAAAAGTTGGACTGAATTTCAAAATATTATAGTGACTGGTAGAGCTAGGTGTTTGAGTTATCATTGTGCCAATTGACACTTTCCCTGTAGGCTATATGCCAGATTTCCTATGCCTATACCAATATTAATTATTAGACTCCTATGTATTTTAAAGATATATCATTTTAATTTTCAATTTTTGATAATTAATGATGAACATTTTAAATAAGATTTTTGGCTGTTTAAAGTATTTCTTTGGTGCATTGTTCACGTTTGGCTTTTTCTCTGTTTTGTCAGAGTTGTTTAAATATTGAAAAGTTGTCTAATCGCTTGTGGTATATGCTTTAAATATTTTTCCCTAGATTATTATTTGCCTCTCAAATTTGTTTATAGTGTATTTTGGTGAACTAAAGTATTTATTTTTATGTATTCATTTTTTGAGACGGCATCTCACTCTATCACCCAGCTTAGAGTGCAGTGGTGCAATCCCCCCTTACTGACACCTCCGCCTCCTAAGTTCAAGTGATTCTCCTGCCTCAGCCTCTCCAGTAGCTGGGATTACAGGTGCGCACCACCATGCCCAGCTAATTTTTCTATTTGTAGTAGAGACAGGGTTTCACTATGTTGGCCAGGCTTGTCTTGAACTCCTGATCTCAAGTGATCCGTCCGCCTAGCCCTCCCAAAGTGCTGAGATTATGCGCATAAGCCACCATGCCTGGCTAAAATGTTTAATATAAATAGACTATTTTTAGAGCAGTTTAAGGTTTACAGGAAGATTGTGCAAAAAATACAGAGAGTTCCCATATATTATCTCTTTCCTTTCTTCTCCCTCCTTTCTCCTGTTGTCAACATCTTGCATTGGTGTGGTACACTTGTTACAATATTGAAACATTATTATTAACTAACCTCCCTAGTTTATCTTAGGGTTCAGTTTTTGCATTGTACAGCAATATGGGTTTTGGCAACTGTATAATGACCAGTATTGACAATTACAGTATCATACAGAATAGTTTCACTGCCATAAAAATCCCCTGTTCTCCATCTATTTATCCTCCCCTGCTTCCCCCGAATCCCTGACAACCACCTATCTTTTTATTATCTTTATAGTTTTGCCTATTCCAGAATGTCATATAGTTGGAATTGCATAGTATGTAGCTTTCCCAGACCAGCTTCTTTCACTTAGCAACATGCACTTAAAATTTCCCATAACTTTTCCTAGCATGAGACATCATTTCTCATCACTGAATACTACTCTGTTGTATTGATGTACTGCAGTTTGTTTATCTATTAGCCTATTTAAGGGCATCTTGATTGCTTCCAACTTTTAGCAATTATGAATAAAGCTTCTATAAACATTTGTGTGCAGGTTTTTGGGTGGGCATAAGATTTCTGGTCATTTGGGTTAATTCCAAGGAATGTAATTGTCAGATCTTATGGTCAACCTATAGTGACTGTACCATTTTGCATCCCCACGAGCAATGCATGAGAGTTCCTGTTGCTCCACATCCTCATCTGCATTTGGTGTTGCCAGTATTTTGGATTTTAGCCATTCTAGTAGGTGTGTGGTAATATCTCATTGTTTTAATTTAAAATTCTCTAATGACAATTGATGTTGAGCATCTTTTCATATGTGTATTTGCCATTTATATATCTTCTTTAGTGAGGTGTATGTTCAGATCTTTTGTCCATTTTGTAGTTGGGTTGTCTGTTTCTTTACTGCTAAGTTGTAAGCATTCTTTGTGTATTTGAATACAAGTCCTTTATCAAGAATATTTTATGTTAACATAGTGAAAATAATTTATTTGCTGGCTTTTGTCTTTGGCATTAGTCTTTAAAAAGCCTTCTCTCCCTTCAGGTTATAAATATTCCCTTGAATTTTTTGGTAATTTTATGATTTCATTTTGAGATATTTTAAAAATCCCATTTTTTGGAAAAGATTATTTTATTTTCTCCTCCATTTAAATCCACTTAGATATAATTGCCTTGCCTAGTTTTGACAACCATGCAATGGAAAACTGGGGACTAATGATATTTGATGAATCTGGATTGTTGTTGGAACCAAAAGATCAACTGACAGAAAAAAAGACTCTGATCTCCTATGTTGTCTCCCACGAGATTGGACACCAGGCATGTGGTAAAATGTTCTTTTTATTTCACGTGAAGTTATTCTCCAGGTGCGCTACCAAAGTAGCATAAAAACCCCAGTAAGACCCTGCCATATACCATATTTTAAAAAGAAAAACATCTCAAAGTATGACAGTGAGTAAAAATCCACTCAGATTCAGGGTGGATTTGAGCTACTGGTGACAGATCATAGGGAGGAGACCGTACAGTTTGGCTGAGGGCTGGGTATTTACATCCAACAATTAAGTTTGCTCCACAAAGTCCTCTTCAGGAAAAGTTAAACCATGCAGACACAGGAGTATTTTATTTTCATTTCACCTAAAATAAGGGCTATTCAAAAGGATCACTGAAAGATACCCACATTTCATCAGCAGATTGTTATAAATTTCTAGTTGTTGTTGCTGTTGTTGGAGAGAGGTTAAATGGATACAGGTAATAGATTAGCAAGGTGGCAATAATTAACCCTTGAGCTGCATTCCCAATGGTTGTGTAAATGACAATTCATTTAATCAGATCTATTTGCTTTTGCGTTGGGATTTTAGAAGTTTAGCTGTTTAATTTGATGAAGATTTTCATATCTGCATTTCAGTGTCTGCACCATTAATACAAGTCTGTTAAGAAAGAAATAATTTCAACAATGTTATCTTCGTAATGTGGCTCCATAAGAAGTTTTGGAAAAGAGCAGTTTACTAGGATTGATTAATACCCTGGTGCACAGTAAAACACACACAATCACAAGTTTTATTAAGTCACCCGAAGTGTCATTTTCTATTATAGCCTAAGTTACACATTGTTTTGCAATACAGGCTATTAGTAATTATAGCTGTTATAAGAATTTGGTGAAATACCAGGGCTTGCGTTTGTTAGTTTGGAAATCATTGTTTTTCTTTCCTAATCCTGTTCATCATCCATTTGACACTGTTTTTTTTTTTTTCTGTTCAGTTCAAACAGAAAATAATTACAGCTGAGCCATATTGCATAACGTATGATTACTTGAGTGATTTGTACATGGCACAGATCAACTTATTTTCTTAAAATATAAACAACTGCTTAAAGTAAAATCCAGTTGCAGCCTACTTAGAGTATAAGGTGCTAGAATTAGTAGGTGGCAAGTCAGCATTCAGGGCTTCTGTTTTATGGAACTAAAAACAACTTTTGGGCCAAGTGGACAGTTTAAGAAATGCTATTCTAGCTGACCTTATGTTTAAACATTGCAGTTGTAAAACAAAAATTGCTTTTAATAATTGAACATGGAATATTTCTGAAAAATGCATGACTAATATCTCCTTATGTGAAAACAACAACTTGCTTTTTTGGTGTCCTGTCTTCAAGTTTTGTTATTGATGGCAAATAAATTTTAATTATGTCTTTTGACCTTACATTTACTTAACATGCAATTACAATGAATATAACTTAAAAATTAAATTTAAGAAAGCTCTTTTTTTCTTCTCATTTCCAAAAGTGGTTTGGAAACTTGGTTACCATGAATTGGTGGAACAATATCTGGCTCAACGAGGGTTTTGCATCTTATTTTGAGTTTGAAGTAATTAACTACTTTAATCCTAAACTCCCAAGAGTAAGTATGTTTACTAAGTTTATTTAACATTTTTCTCCTAATTATAAAAGTAATTCATATTCATTCTTGAAAATGTATAAAATACAAGAAAATACAAGAAATAATAAATTACCTATAATACCAAAAATAATTTGTGTTAGCTTTTTGATTTTTTTTTAAATTCCAGGCTTTTTATCTATTGTAAATGTTTTTGAAGGTGGGAATTACGTAAAATTTTGTATTGCTTTTTTTACTTCATATTCTACTTCATATTTTACATATTCATATTTCTACTTCATAATCCTGAGTATTTCTACAAATCATTAGATCTTGTTAAAAAAGATTTTAAATGACTGCCTAAGATTATTTTCACTTATTCCTACTACATATATTTCTTAGTCCTGCTATATAGACTATATATATAGTCTAGGTCTTGCTCTGTCACCTAGGCTGGAGACAGGGTCTCGCTCTGTCACCCAAACTGGAGTGTGGTGGCATGATCTTGACTCAATGCAGTCTCGACCTCCTGGGCTCAAGCAGTCCTCCCACCTCAGCCTTCCAAACAGCTGGGACTACAGGCATGTGCCACCATGCCTAGATCATTTTTGTATTGTTTGTAGAGACGGGGTTTCGCCATGTTGCCCAGACTGGTCTCAAACTCCTGGACTCAAGGGATCCACCAGCCTCGGCCTCCCAAAGTGCTGGGATTACAGGCGTGAGCTACCGCACCCAACCTAGACTATATTTCAAAGCAACTGTAACAGCAGTGTGTGACTTTTATGATAAGTAATATGCTACTTCATATTTAATATTATTGCTGATATTGTTTTGCTAATTTGAGTAAATAATAATATTGAAAGAAATACATCCATGTGAAAATCTAATTCTTTCAACTGTAGGTTTTACTTCTGATATTTAATTTATTTAGAGTAATTATGTAGTGCTTTTAGAATGCCATGATAAAACCAAATTGATTTGATTTAGATATCTAAATGTTTAGAGTTAACGTTATCTTTTGATATAAATCTCACTTCTTTTATAAACCAGAGGTCCTTTCTTGGTTTGCATCTTCTTCCCCTCCTCTCTTCTGTCTCCTGTAACCTCTCTGGTCCTCAGGATTGCTCCTTCCTGCCTCTCTTTGCTGGTCCCCGTCTCATCTCAGCTCCTAGTTGTTCCAAGGCTGGATTACTGACCTCTTTTCTCCTCCCTACCTTCACTCATTCAAAGGATTTATTAATATTGAAATGCTATCTCTACTTGCTGGATCTTCTTTACAGGCTAAATCTATTCATTCTGAAGGAGATTCTAAGATGATATTCTTCCTATTATTTTGGAAGTAAGCTTTCCTTTTTTTATGAAAATTGATAATCAATGGTAGGTAGATGGTACTTGTTTTGGTCGATAGTTTGGCAGGAAAAAAAAGTTGACAAGCCTATCTTAGTGCCACAGAAACCTTTTAAAAAATCTCTTTTTATCTGTTTGTGACATCACAGCATCTGGCAAGCACTGATGTAGTGCACGCTTTTAACACCCGAGTTCCATGCCACCTCCCCGCCATTTACAGACACGCTATAAGGCCCCCAGCCCAGTCACTCCGCAGTGCCTCTCTCTTCCTCCCCATGGACTATACACAGGCCCTGCTTGTCCTGGAGGAAAGTTTGGACGTCATTATATAGATCAGGAGACTGAAGTACTGAAAGGTTAAATGACTTGCCCAAGGTAATTTGCCCAACTGGGACAGGCCTGATTTTATAACCAGCTGTCTGGGTCTAGTCTGATGACAAGGATGACGATAACAACAATAATACTGTATTTACCGTTCAGTGAGTACTTAGAACTTAAGTGCCAGGCAGTGTGAGCACTACACATACATCATCTTACTCAGTCCTCAAACCAACCATATGAGTGCTGTTGTTATTTCTATTTTACACGTGAGGAAACTGAGGTATAGAAGCATTAAGTAAGTTGCTCAAGCTCTCATAGTTATTAAATGTCAGAAGTGAGATTCAATTCCAGGTCACGCCAACTGCGAAGCCCATGCTTTTAACCACTGTGCTCTATAGCAAAAACACACTGGAGTGTTTTTATCCTCAAGAAGCTAATCGTGTGTGTGTGTGTGTGTGTGTGTGTGTGTGTCTTTATCTGCATATACTATGTGTTTATTGTCTTAGCTGTCTCCAACAGTCCTTTCCACTTACTCTATGCCTACAAAATTGTTTGTATCTCTCTTTCATAACTTTTATTCGCTCATGGTTAGTGCCATCTTTAACTTCTTTTAAAAGCAGTTGGGTATGTCCTAAATTAACTCTGTGGATGGAGTAAATAAGGGAAGAAGTTTAATTCCCATAAGACAATGAAATTTACTCTATTTTCTTAAGTAGATAGAATACATCATGAGCATCAATTTCAGTTACCTCTTATAATAACTAAAATGGTTATTATCAATATCTTGCAAAACTTGCCAAAAACATATTCCTCATATTTTTGAAGCTAAGATTACAACGTTAGTCTCTTTTTGTACCTTTTAATTATTTCTTTTTATCATTAGTTTCTTAGCCACTCTTTTCTATATCTCTTAGTTGCTTGTGGAGCTGAGTGAAAGCATCAGATCTTGGCAACTGAGGACGTTGCCACGTTCTTTGTTTTTAAAAAGCTTAAGCTCTCCTTTCAATGATTTTTGGAGATCAAGAACTTTAACCTGCTTTTAATCTAGTAATGTGATTGAAATTGAGTAACAGAATCATAGACCCTTATGCAGAAACAGATTTTCAATTTTTTCTATTTCGAGGTCTAATTTCAGCTGATATGAATGGATTATGCTCAAGGGGTCAGAACATTAAGGACGAAGGCTTTCTGGAACTCTGAAGCTCTGGCCCTGACATTGCCACTCACTGACTTTCCTCCACCTTCCTGCTGCCTGATCTAAGAAAGCAGCAGACTTGGTGAAGGGAAAAGGTACATATGGGCACTGCAGCCATCGTATGTTGCTCTGCCTTTGCTATGATGGTAAGCTGAGGCAGGCAGATGAACACCTCTGAGCTTTAGTTCCTCATTTGTAAAATGGGTTCTTGCAGTCATTCAACAGATGATAATGGCATCTGCTAGGTACTGTTGAGACAACTACCACTAACTAGGCACTAGTTTTATGTACTTAAATAGAATTATTTATATTATCTCATTCAATCCTCAGGACAATTCTGAAGGATAATAATAAAAATAATGATAAGTAATCACTGCAGTGGTTAACCCTTATTGAGCATGTCCTATTTGCTATCCGTTGTGCTTGGAACATCATGAAAATTAATTTAGTCCTCATAATAATCCATTGAGGACCTTGTTGTTTTACCCATTTTCAGATGGCAACTGAGTTTCAGAGAGATAAAGTTGGTGGTCTTTGATGAGTCACATAACTCCTAAAGGGCCGAGGAAGGATTCATACACAGGCACTTTAACTCCAAATCCTGCGTTTTTAATCATCATGATAATCTATACAAATTTATTACAATAAATAATGTTATATTTCTAAGGATAAGAGTAGATTTTATGCTGTGTGTGGTGGCTCATGCCTGTGATCCCAACACTTTGGGAGGCCAAGGTGGGAGAATCTCTTAAGCTCAGGAGTTTAAGACCAGCCTGGGCAACATAGTGAAATCTCGTCTCTACTAAAATTTTTTTAATTAGCAGGGCATGGTGCTGCACCCTTGTAGTCCTAGCTACTCAGGAGGCTGCAGTGAGAGGATTGATAGAGCCTAGGAAATTGAAGCTGCGGCGAGCTATGACCACACCAGTGCACTCCAGCCTGGGCAACTGAGTGAGACTCTCCAAAAAAAAAAAGGAAGAAATTTTAATAGGCCTTCTCTGACATATTGCAGCTTGTGGGACAAAGTAATGGTGAATATACAGATTCATGTTATCTAATCACTATATGCAGTAGCTAGATAGTTTTTTTAAAGCTGACATCATGTTTTATGTAGTATTTCCCTGCAATAGAACTGAAACAGGCTACGGACAGCATCACTTTATGGGAGGCCCAGAATAGAAAGACCTCTAGGGTGTTGAGGAAGAGGTGTTTGCCTCATTCATCAATTACCTTGTATGGTTATAGTGATATCACGAAGATTACATAAAACCTTGTACCAGGCAGGCAGAAGAAAGAAAGACAATCTGTTCTGATAGGGTTAGGGGAGACCCACAAAATGTAGAGTAGCAGTATGTGCAAAAACGTTCATTAAAACTGGTTAAAACAGCAAAAAGCTGAAAGTAACTTAAATGTCTAGCTAATAAAAGGGAAATGATTAAATCAATTATGGGCCATTGACCTGATGGGTTATTATGCAGCTATGTATTTATATATTTTAAGGTTTTTCTTTTGCAAAAGTTTTATCTGCTGTACTTTGAAAAGAAGAAAATCATCTGTGGTTTGATTACTCTGAGATAATCACTATTAAATTTTGGTTTATTTTCTTTCAATTTATGTTTCTGTTTTCTTTATAATGCAGCAGCCATTATAAGGGATAATTATAAAGATGAGGTAGCAAAATTGTAAAATGCTATAACAAGTAAATGAGCAAGATAAAAAGTTTTTACAACTATGGGAATAAATAGTACATAGGAAAAAGGATGAAAAAGAACTACACTAACATTTTAATGGTGGTGACCTTAGGGTGCGATATTATGGGTGATTTTATTTTCTCTATTTTCTACATTGTGCTTATAGGTCACCAGTGAGACCCTCTCAAAAAGCCTTGAGTGTTGAGCTAATAAAATCCATGCTTACTGAGTAGGATCAGACCTATGCAGATGACTCCTCCAAATCCTTGCTACTCGGTGTGATTCTTAAACTAGGAGCATCAGCATCATTGGGTAGTTTATTAGAAATACAGGCTCCAACCCAAACCAACTGAATCAGAACATGATTTTGACAAAATCCCCTGGTGATCCTTCTTCATGTTAAAATTTGAGATGTATTGCTCTAAATGATAGGCTTTCTCTTTTCCGGAAAAGCAGAGTTTGATAATGGCCTAATCAATGGTGTTACTAGCCTAAAAATAATGTGCTAATAGAAAGGGATTGATGAGAACATTGGCAAATGGAAGTGAAACAGATTTTGAAAATCTGACGCTGTCAAAGGGTGAGAGAGTCAACTTGCAGATCCCAAAGATAGTCAGTAGGGACTTGAGGGTTCCCGCGGATCATGAGGGGTTCACCCGGCTCTCCAGGCTATGAACGTGTGCCGGTATAACTTCTCCACTGGTCTTTGCTCTAGCTCTTCATCACAAGACTCTCTGGCTATAAACTGATTTTTCTTCTAGCTTTACTTCAGGGAGAAATTGCCCTTATCATGTGTCTGACAGAGAGCTAGTCTTTTAAAGAGTCCTATGGTTTTCATTAAAATATAATAAATTGCCTTATCTTAATGCATGAGCCATAAACTGTAATATCCATTTTATGGATTTATTTTCAATTTTAAATTATTACATCAGCATCTTTGTGAGTTTGTAGATCTGGCATGCTTTTGGTTTGTAAATATTCATGAAAGAGAGACTGATTAATTTTAAGGAGTTATTGATAAAATTACTGATGAAATTTTAGATAATTAAAACCACCTTAAGGAAGGCCCTCTCAGGATGGCCATGGACCTCCTTGTGGGAAATGTAGGTGGCTTTTGGAAACCACATTAACTTTGTAACTGACTTTTTAAAAACTGAAATGAAAAAGGATACAAATGGGAAGGAAACTATCTTATAGTTTTGTTATTCAAGGAATCCTGACTTTATTTGGCATATTTCAACTCAAAGACGCTTCTCAATTACTGAATTTTCTCCCTCTTCAATATCAGTTTTTGAAAGTATTTTAGGGCCATAGAATTTTGGTTTTCTGTGACACCTCAGGAGTTAATGTGCCTCCATCTTTTCCTTTATAGAATGAGATCTTTTTTTCTAACATTTTACATAATATCCTCAGAGAAGATCATGCCCTGGTGACTAGAGCTGTGGCCATGAAGGTGGAAAATTTCAAAACAAGTGAAATACAGGAACTCTTTGACGTATTTACTTACAGCAAGGTAAAAGCAGTTAGAAATTTCCTTTGGTTTTGTACTCTGGTAGAAAGTTGCATAAAATGGATTCTAAGGGTCCTATATCATCATACAACTTAAAACATTTTATGAAAATAACCTTATTTTAATTCAATACATAGGTATCAGAAAACATGATTAAATTAATTCTCACCTTGCAAATATCCATCAAGCCAATACTAATGCTTGGATCCATCAACCATAGACTTTAACAACTTGCTACTTTTAAGGTGAACCCTTTTGCTTGGTGGAAATTTATTCTTGCTATGTAAAGATCTCAATTTTTAAAAATTTTATGTACTCTGTACTCTTTACATGTAGGACATCTGCTTACCTTTTACCTCTGAATTAGTGACAGCCTACTATTTTGTTAGCACATTCCAAAATAATTCAAACATTCAACTAAAATGCAAAATGCAATCAGGAGCACAGCTCAGAATATTGCTTATAAATATGGAATGTGTCAGTATGTGGATATTGAATTTTGTTCAAATAATGGACAGCTTCTTTTGTCCTAGGGAGCGTCTATGGCCCGGATGCTTTCTTGTTTCTTGAATGAGCATTTATTTGTCAGTGCACTCAAGGTGAGTTTGCAAAATAGTCGTTACCTGGATGGCAGTAAACATAAATTCCATTGGCATGCTGTTTATTTTAACCTTAACTTTTCTATTTTTACAGTCATATTTGAAGACATTTTCCTACTCAAACACTGAGCAAGATGATCTATGGAGGCATTTTCAAATGGTAATTGTCCTACTTTCTGATACATTCTTGCTGAGTTGTTTTGTATGATACAGGAAAAGACTGGGAGGCCATGGGTGAATGGCAGTTCCACAGGAAAACAACTTTGTCTTGTTGTAGAACTCCCTTAGGTCATGGGTAGTGTCTTTAGTCTTCACTATATTCCCAGTGCCCAGAACAGAGCATGGAACATGTTAGATCAATAAATATGTGTTCATATTTATTGAATTAATGAATTAAAGAACTATTCATATATAAACAGAGTTCTAAATTTGCCCCAGAGGATCACCCACTGCAGGACTACTACATAAGTGAGGAAGAGAATAGCTACCGAGTTTCTTTTTGGAGATTGCTACTTCAAAATGTTTCACGGATAACCTTACCTGCCTTTGTGGTGATTTTTTAAAACAGGCCATAGATGACCAGAGTACAGTTATTTTGCCAGCAACAATAAAAAACATAATGGACAGTTGGACACACCAGAGTGGTTTTCCAGTGATCACTTTAAATGTGTCTACTGGCGTCATGAAACAGGAGCCATTTTATCTTGAAAACATTAAAAATCGGACTCTTCTAACCAGCAAGTAGGTAGCTTTGCTCCTCTTTGTCTTCACCTTCCTTGGGGTTGAGCTCTGACCCAATGGAATCCAGCCTGTGGGTGAAGAAGCGTTACCCCCGCTGGGCATACACACTTCTGCAATGTGACTGTGTACTAGGGTGAAGCAGAGCCCTTGTGTCCGGGCAACGCCAGAGACCCGCAGTTAGGGATTCAAGACACAGTGCCCCTACCCTGGGATTTAGGGTTACATCAGCGACCCAAGCTGTGGGGTATTGTGTGTTCCTCTTCATCCCTCAGACAGAGGTAATGAATTACTTGGGATTCTGAGTGAGAGGCAGTAAGACAGAGCCATAGATTGCCATATATTAGTAAAGAGGAAAGGAAGTCTTATTGCAGAGTGGTCTTCTCTTCCTTAGAAATGAAACTAAATGGTAACTATTTCCTTGAGGAATAGTTCTGTGCAGGGGTGTGCACAGATGTGTGTGGATGCATGTGTTTATGTATTTGTAGCCATACCCACAACATTAGAATTATGGCCTTTAGATTCAGTTAGACCTGGGTTCAAATATTGACTTCTCAAAAATTCAAACCTTAGGTATTATTTAAGCTCTGTGAGTTTCAGTTGCCTTATCTATAAAATACATGCAATAGCATGTATCCCAAAAGATTGTGTAAAAGTGAAATGAGTATAAAATAGCCTAGCCTTTATCCCTTTCTTCTTCTCTTCCCTTTCTTAATCTATTAGCTGATTTTCAACTGTTTTTGATAGTTTTAATCTTCACATTTCATTGCAGTATCAGCACAAATGAGTAATTAATTTTCAAATACAATCACCAAAATTTTCAGATAGTTCTACTCTTTCTTTAAAGCCTCAGGAAAGAGAAATGGGACACTCAAAGTTTCCTTCTCCCTGTACTACTCTGTGATTTTTGAGAAGACCTGTGTGTCTTAGCTATGCAGATAAACACAGACCCACAGTTGACAGTCTTCAAGACACCAGGCTTGTGGGAACTTAACAAGATTGGAAATATTGCCCAAACTCTGAGTAGTGTGTCTCTTCCTATGACGAATGTGCTTCCTGTGATCAGCTACTTCATCCAGGTAGCGTCCAGCAATGTGGGAAGAATGCAGACATTCAATAAATGAATGTCATGGCTGATTCCTGTTGAATACTTTTCAGATGGGGAGAATGCTTGAGGCTGAAAGTATTTTGAAGTGATTGTCAAGCTTTTCCTTCTAAACTACTTTTCACCTCTCTGCGCATGGACGGATTTAGGTCTGTTTGCAGCATTTGAACTACCCTTGAGTGAAGCCAGGTGTCTATAATTTAACATACACATGCCTTGAAGATTTCAGACATAAGAGTTTAGTAGCTACCTAAGTTATAAAAGGAAGTAAATCCGTAAGACACAACAGGAGAGAGGAGTAAACAATAGCCAAAGTAAAACAGGCTTGTAAAAACAGTGGTGAGTAATCCTAAGAGCAAAGGCCTGCATATCTAGAGAGAATGACCAAAGAAACTGAGTTCTGTGTGCTATTTCATCATCTCTTTAATAGTGGCTCAGAGTGTATGTTTTTATGTGTGAAAAGTAACTAATATTTTTATTTTCTTCCAATAAGTGACACATGGATTGTCCCTATTCTTTGGATAAAAAATGGAACTACACAACCTTTAGTCTGGCTAGATCAAAGCAGCAGTAAGTAACAAATTTTAAAAACATCTTTATATATATGCATATGTAAAGGCAGGGAATAAATTATTGAAAAGTCTAGCTTTTGAAAAGCCATTTCATTTCAAACTAAAATATCATTCTTGTAGAACATAGAGTTTTAAAGAAAAGTGTCAAATCAAAAGCCATTATATGTGAAAAATATATAATTACCTGGTAAGAGCAATATATATTTTAGAATTCCTTTAATTTTTTGTTTTGTTGGTTTATTGTTTAGAATCGAGTGTGTAGTATTAATAGGTATTAAGATCTTTTTTAAATGTACCATTTCAAATTATTCCCATATTCCTTTATAGAAGTATTCCCAGAAATGCAAGTTTCAGATTCTGACCATGACTGGGTGATTTTGAATTTGAATATGACTGGATATTATAGAGTTAATTATGATAAATTAGGTTGGAAGAAACTAAATCAACAACTTGAAAAGGATCCTAAGGTAAGGTTGCTTTTGATACTTTTAATTAAATATAATTTATAATGCCTTCTCTAGTGTTTTAGAAGTTGAACATTCTGGTGGGAAGAGATTCCACCTTCATTCCCGCCCCTCACCTCCAGGCATACAAAAGATTTTTTTTTCTTATTCTTAGCAAGTGGAGATTTTGATTAAATGTGGTGTGTGTGTGTGTGTGTGTGTGTGTGTGTGTGTGTGTGTGTGTGTGTGTGTGTGTGTGTTTTGAGACTGAGTCTCGCTCTGTCGCCCAGGCTGGAGTGCAGTGACGCGATCTCGGCGCACTGCAAGCTCCGCCTCCCGGGTTCACGCCATTCTCCTGCCTCAGCCTCCCGAGTAGCTGGGACTACAGGCGCCCGCCACCACGCCCGGCTTATTTTTTGTATTTTTAGTAGAGACGGGGTTTCACCGTGTTAGCCAGGATGATCTCAATCTCCTGACCTGGTGATCCACCTGCCTCGGCCTCTCAAAGTGCTGGGATTACAGGCGTGAGCCACCGCGCCTGCCAAATGTGTTGTGTTTTTGAACATTCATTTTGCTTTTCCAAAACAACCTTTCCAGGTAAGAATCAGGATGCATTTTCCTATTAACCATTAGTTTTGTGAGCTTCGGCAAGTTACTTAAATGTCCTGGTTCCATTTCTTCATTTTAAAACGAGAATATTATTATATTTTATTCATCATGAGGATTAGAGATCATGTAGGTGAAAGTATACTTAAAATTTCTAAACCCATAATAGGTAATCAGTAAATGCTAGAAAATACTAATTTTACTTCTAAAAACATATTTCCACTCTCCTTCAGAAGAGAGAAGTTAATTCACAAAACATCAATAGTCCAATATCACTTTATATTATAAAATAACTATAAGTAATTATGCAGTGTATAAACACTAAAATGTCGGCCAGCTCTAATCAATCAGATTTTAACTGGATTAAACTAAATTTCCATGAGTGGAGATGGACGCCAGCTTAGGAGTCAGTACAGTTGGCTCTGCTGTGACTTGCTGTGAGCCCGTGGGTGGTTCATTTAGACTCCATTTACAAAACTGGAGTGCTGAACTAAAAGATATCTCTGTGTTAAGTGTCTCTGGGTTTGAAAGTTCTCTGAGGCACACAGCAATCTCTCTAGCATATTGGTTTAGAGCTTAGGTTCTGGATCAGGAAGACTTGTGTTCCTGTTTTGTTCATTGTTTGCCAGATGTATGGCACATTCGAGCCAAATCTCCCCTTTCTAAGAATATGGGGGAAAAACCCCCCAAAAAAACTCCCTTCAGTATTCCTGGAGGTGAGTGGTGGGAATGGAGGTGGACTCTCTTCCTAACAGAAAGATCAACCATTAAAAGGCTAGAGAAGGCATCCTGGTTGTACCTCAATTTCTTATTTGTGTAATAATGGGTGTAATGTACCAAACTTAAAGGGTTATCGTGAAGATTAAATAAGTTGATATATGTATTATGTTTAACAGAGGCCTGACACAATTCAGGGATTCATAACATGTTCAGTAATTAAAACAAATTATTGGGATTTTGAATAAAGCTACAAAGGCCACTTACAATAATATTTTCTTTTCAAATATTTTCAGAGCGTCTAAATTCTTATTACATTTCTAAGGGCATTCTAAGCCATGAAAGCACGAGGTTATATCATTATAGTAATGATTTATTGAAACCATTGTAGATTTACTTATTGAAAAACAGAGGCAAATTATTTCTACGACATAATAGGTGAGCAAATAAAAGAGAATCTTTATGATTAATATTAATCTAGAAAATGTGTTAGTACTGCCAGAAAAGAAATTAGATATACCAACTGAAGAATTAAACTTGACTTGCTCGGACCCTTAAAGAAATGCTGTGAAGATAAAGTTTTTGAACCAAACATATCACAGTGCTGAGAGGTGCTGAAGGTATGATGTAGGAGGCCTTGGGCCCCCTTAGGGACTGAGCTGACAGCAGAGTCCTACGGCCTGGCAATGCCAGGGAGTTCAAACAGAAGTCTAAAGAATCACACTGGCAATTGGCCACTGCCGTTCCATGGATATAAAGGGATCTGTTGGTGGCATTCTGTCACATTAGTAAAATCTTAAGATAAATACCATGTGAAAAAATATGGTACCTCAATGTTACCAAAATAGCACTAAATAATATTTATTTAAGGGCTTCTATGCCAAAAACATCCCTGAAAATAATTTGGATGTTGTAATACAACTTGATATATACTTGTTTTGGGGAGGCCTTTTAAATTTGGTTGCCTGTTTTATTTTTTAACATGGTATGTTTCAGGAGTATTTTGGCAAAACTTTCTGCCATATTTAAACCTTATGATTGATGTCCAGAGGGTTCATTTATTTCAAAACATATGTATGATAAATAAATTATGGGGACTGTCCTCAGTAATTGTTGTTTCTCTGCAGATGAGATAAGTCACGTGAAGGTGCTTTATAGGCAGCAGTAATCTTTAAATTGTTGTTATTTTGAAAACTTTACTGAAAAATGTTCTCATCTTCTTCTGGGCATATTTGGGTCTAATTCTGCAGGCTATTCCTGTTATTCACAGACTGCAGTTGATTGATGATGCCTTTTCCTTGTCTAAGTGAGTATATTTTCTTCTCTCATGGTTTCAGAATATACCTTGAGACCTTTATAAAAATAATAGCTTCATCACTATGAATTTGATTATTTAGTATATACAGGCCATAACTGATTAAGATTAGGATGAAATTCTGTAGCTGCAATGGAATTTTATAATATAATGAGTTGCTGGAAATAAAAAGACTACCAACTAAGATTTGGCAGTGATTTCTGTTTTCCAAGGGTGATGGCTATAATTTTAATGCAATCTTGCCTGTATTTTAATATATTGCAGAATTATTTATTTTATTTATATTAGATTTACTCAGTGTAAGATATGCTGCTAAGTGTTTAACCAGGTAAATTAATAAATCTTCAGAATTTAAATTTTCAGGCAATAAAATTAAGGAATATATGTAATAAATTATCTAGTATTTTTTCTCTTTCTTTAGCCAGCCATATTGCTTGAATAAATGTCTACTTATTTTATCCTTCTTTCCTCCTTTTTCCCTCTGTGACTTGCAGTACATTTCCTTGTCTAATACTTGGCTGAAATTCCTCTCTCTGTCTCTAAGATCACCATGACTTTGCTATTATTGACTACATCCTCCTGAAAATGTCATTTTGGCTTCCCGAGACTCTGATATGCAAACCTGGTTCTCCTCATGTATCTGACTCCTCTTCTACTGCTGTGAGCTTCTTGGGACCAATCATGGTTATATTACTTTCTTCTATCTTTTCTTTGATAACACATTCACTCTAGGGTTTTGGTGACCATTTTATTACGTATCTGTAGAGTGCCAGCAGATGTAAGGTCCTCAGTAAATGTTTGCGGAAGGACATGTTGATGACTTCCAAATCTACATTGCTACTTATTTTTCCTCCTGTCTTAGGTTTATCCTGTGGTCATACGAATTCAGTGCCTTAAACACTGAACTTCATTTTTGTCTCCACCTTGATCTTGCTATCAATTTTTCCCTGCATGTCAAAGTTACTCTTCTTTTCATCACCCAAACTTGAAACCTCAGAGATATCCTTGATTCCTCTCTTTGCTTCATCTTACATGCACAGTCACCAAGTCCTATCTCTTCATTCTTAGAAATGTCTTTTGGAGGCTCACTTTACCACTTTCACTGCTCCCACACTAATCCAAGCTTTCATCATCTCTTGCCTGGCCTATTAAATTAGCCTCCAGCCTTCAGTCCTTTTGAATTTCATTCTGTCTTCTTTAGCACTATTGCAATAAAATTGTTAGACATCAATTTCATTATGCTATTCCAATTGTTTAAATACCCAGAGTACCTTTCCACCTAATCTAAACTCTTCATCCTGACATTCAAGGATCTTCACAGGTTTTAGCCAACTTACCTATTAGGCCCCATTTCTCACTATACACAAAGGAAATCCCCTGCCTCAGTTAGCTTCATCGGCCCATCACACTAATTCCCACCTTATCTTATTTGTCCTGGGCTGCCTTCCTCTTTTTCTACCTATTTTAATCCTATGCATCCTTCACTGCCCTTCCCAAGTTTCTCCTCCATGAAGCCTTTCTTGACTTTTCTATCTTATCCCTGACTTTTATATGTGCATATTTTCCTTCTTTGCTACTTTGTAGTATTCACTGCCTTTGGGACCTTTCATTACTGGTTTCTTATGCATAAATCTCAGCTCTTCATTGAAGCTCCTCAATGGTAGGCAAGTGCAGTGTCATATGTACTACAGGCATACCTCGTTTTATTGTGCTTTGCTTTAAGACTTCACAGATATTGCATTTGTTACAAATTGAAGATTTGTGATAACTCTGAGTCAAGCAAGTCTATCAGCATCATTTTCCAGCAGCATGTGCTCATGTTATGTCTCTGGGTCACATTTTGGTAATTCTTACAAAATTTCAAACTTTTTCATTATTGTTATATCTGTTACAGTAATCTGTGAACAGGAATTGATGATGTTATGACTGTAATTGTTTTGGGGTGCAATGAATCATGCCTGTAAAAGGCAGCAAACTTAATAATTGTGTGTGTTCTGACTGCTCCACTGGCCAGCCATTCCTCCATCTCTCTCCCTCTTCTTTGGCTTTTCCATTTCCTGAGAATCAGTAATATTGAAATTAGGGCTGGGTGTGGTGGCTCACGCCTATAATCCCAGCACTTTGGGAGGCCGAGGCGGGCGGATCACGAGATCAGGAGATCAAGACCATCCTGGCTAACACAGTGCAAACCCCATCTCTACTAAAAATACAAAAAAAATTAGCCAGGCGTGGTGGTGGGCACCTGTAATCCCAGCTACTCGGGAGGCTGAGGCAGGAGAATGGCATGAACCCAGGAGGCAGAGCTTGCAGTGAGCAGAGATCATGCTGCTGCACTCCAGCCTGGGTGACAGAGCGAGACTCCGTCTAAAAAAATAATAATAATAATAAATAAAATTAGGCCAATTAAAAACCCTACAATGGCCTTTAGGGGTTCAAGTGAAAGGGGGAGTCCTGAATCTTTCACTTTAAATCAAAAGCTAGAAATGATTAAGTTTAGTGAGGAAGGCATGTTGAATTTGAGATAGGCCGAAACTAGGACTCTTGCTCCAAACGGCCAAATTGTAGATGCAAAGGATAAGTTCTTGAAGGAAATTAAAAAGTACTACTCCAGTGAATACATGAATGATTAAAAAAAAAAGTGAAACAGCCTTATCGCTGATATGGAGAAAGTTTCATTGATTAGGATAAAAGATCAAACCAGCCACAATATTCCCTTAAACCAAAGCCTAATCCAGAGCAAGGTCCTAACTATCTTCAATTCTATTCAGGCTAAGAGAGGTGAGGAAGGTGCAGGAAAAGGTGCTAGTTTAAAGCTAGCAGAGGTTAGTTCATGAAGATTAAGGAAAGAAGCCATCTCCATAACAAAGTACAAGGTGAAACAGCAAATGTTGATGTAGAAGTTATAGTAAGTTATCCAGAAGATCTAGCTAAGATAATTGTTAAAATGGCTGCACCAAACAGCAGGTTTTTCCATACGAAACAGTCTTATATTGGAAGAAGATGCCCTCTAGGCCTTTTATAGCTAGAGAGGACAAGTCAATGCCTGGCTTCAAAGTTTCAAAGGACAGGCTGACTCTATTGTTAGGGGCTAATGCAGCTGGTAGCTTTAAGTTGAAGCCAATGCTCATTTACCATTCTGTAAATCCTAGGGTCCTTAAACATTATGCTAAATCAACTCTGCTTGTGCTCTGTAAGTGGAAAAACAAAGCCTGGGTGACAGCACATCTGTTTACAGTATGGTTTGCTGAATATTTTAAGCCCATTGCTTAGATCTACTGCTCAGGAAAAAAAAGATTCCTTCCAAAATATTACTGCTCATTGATGATGCACTTGGTTACACAAGCACTATGATGGAGATGTACAAGGAGATTAATGTTGTTTTCATGCCCACTAACACAATATCAATTCTTCAGCCCATGGACCAAGGAGTACTTTCTACTTTTAACTCTTATTATTTAAGAAATACATTTTGTAAGGCTATAGCTTCCATAGATAATGATCCTTCTGATGAATCTGGCCAAAGTAAATTGAAAATCTTCCGGAAGGGATTCATCATTCCAAATGCCATTATGAACATTTGCAATGCATGAAAGGAGGTAAAAAAATCAATATAAACAGGAGTTTTGAAGAAGTTTTCAATCCTCATTGGTGACTTTAAGGGGTTAAGATTTCAGTAGAGGAAGTCACTTCAGATATGGTGGAAATAGCGATAGAACTAGAATTAGAAGTGAAGCCTGAAGATGCGACTGAATTGCTGCCATCTCATGATCAAACTAGAATGAATGAGAAGTTGCTTCTTATGGATGAGCAAGGAAAGTGGTTTCTTGAGAAAGAATCTAATCCTGGTGAAGACGCTATGACCATTGTTGAAATGACAACAAAGGATTGAGAATATTACGTATACTTAGTTGTCAAAACAGCAGCAGGATGTGTGAGGGGATTGACTCCAATTTTGAAAGAAGTTTTGCTGTGGGTAAAATGCTATTAAACAGCATCGCATACTACAGATAAATCTTTTGTGAAAGGAAATTGAGCAATTTGGCAAGCTTTATTGTTGCTTATTTTAAGAAATTGCCATAGCCACCTCAGCTTCAGCAACCACCACCCTGATCAGTTGGCAGCCAAGGTTTTGACTTGCTGAAGGCTCAGATTGTTGTTAGCATTTGTTGACAATAAGCTACTTTTAAATTAAGGTGTGCATACTGTTTTTCTTAGACATAATGCCATTGCTACTTAATAAGCTACAGTATAGTGTAAACATAACTTTTATATGCACTGGAAAATCAAAAAAATTGTATGACTTGCTTTATTATGATATTTGCTTTATTGTGGTCTGGAACAGAATCCACAATATCTCTGAGGTATGCCTGTAGTTGGTGTGCACATCAGTAGCTGTCAGAGCATTAGATAGAGAATGACTTCTAATTAATATTTGTTGAATGCAAATTATGCTGTCATAAGAATGCATACAGAATGCATAACTCTTCTATTTCCTAATAATCAGTCCAACATTTGGCCTGAATTTTCTCTAGCCTTCAAGACTTTGGACACTTGAAAGTACCAAATTGAAATGGAAGGCCTGTCAACTTTGCTTGGGTTTCATCCTTTCTATAAGATGGGACATTTACCTTCTCGTTTCTTGACTTATTCACATGCCTTATTGAAGTCATGCATTGAAACATGGAACAAATATCGAACGCATGCAAATTACTTAGCAAGTGAAGGTTTTTTGAGTGTGTGTGTTTTTAAATCAAACAGAAACAATTATATTGAGATTGAAACAGCACTTGAGTTAACCAAGTACCTTGCTGAAGAAGATGAAATTATAGTATGGCATACAGTCTTGGTAAACTTGGTAACCAGGGATCTTGTTTCTGAGGTGAACATCTATGATATATACTCATTATTAAAGGTAATTTCATTCTTTCTTATGTAGTTTTAAAATAAATCCTCTCTTCTTCTTTTCATATTTTAGCCAGCACCTGTGAGACAGGTCTTTTCCAAAGTAATAGTCTTAGTTCCATATATATATATATATATGGGAATATATATATTTCCTTAACAAGGGCTGATTGATCTTAGAAGAAAATACCTTAGTCATAGACCTGGTCTAGGAGATGAGTGAGGTTTGGAAGGGTACTTCATTCTTGGTGAAGTGACAGTGTGTCCTAAGAAACCAGAAGTGGATGGAAATGGTATGCCTGTTTTTTTTTTTTTAGGGAAAAGGATAGTATTTCTTAGCAACTACTTTCCTAAGAGATTGTTAGGCAGCCAGAATGAAATGTAACAAGTCTGTGTTTATAATTGCAATATTCTGACTCATAGGAACAGCACTTAAATCCAGAGAGATATATTCCAGAAAATGTAAAAATTTGAAGATGCTTTTGATATTAGGAAAAGAAAGAGAGAAATTAGAATTACTGAACAGAGAAATGACATGCCATCATAAATGAAAAAAATATTTTCCATTGTTAGATCTTAAACAGTAATTATAGGAAAAAATAGCAAAGGTAAAATCAAAGCGAAAGTTAGGTAGCCCTCTTTGGGGAGTTAGGGGTCACACAAACCAAAAAGTATGTTAGGTAATGATTTCAAGTGAATTTCTGGGCCATTCGGAGGGTGAGATCACAAATACGTCTAACGGCCCCACACTTTCTTTTTCCTAGTGGCCGAAGTATCAATGGGAATTTAGCTGAGCTTGGGATGGTGATTAATAAAAGAAGGCACTAAAATTTTGGTGGGATTGAGGAGGCTCGTTGCTAACATCTGATGACTTGTTCTGGGTAAAGAAGTAAAACTAATATTTGTTTTTAAAGAATTTCAATGAACAGCAGTTAGTTAATTCTTAGGGATGTATTAGTAAACGTCTAACTTTTATAATTTTATATTTACCAGCTAATAGCTTATATTTATTTCAAAATTAGGGCTTCAGTGTGTCCAGGACATAAACCAGTTCTTTTTTTTTTTTGAGGAATGTATACTTAGCATGGATGTTTTATGGTAGAAAGACTATTTTATATTTTTACATTTCTTCTCTATTTTGAACATAACTGGAAATGTATGGGATGATGTTAAATGATCATTATAGCCAATATTTTTTGAATTCTTGCTTTGTGCCAGGCAATGTGCTTGCAATATATTATATTATTTAATCCTCATAATACACTGTAACATTGGTATTATGGTAAACCACATTTTATGAAAAATGGAACTAAACCCAAAGAGGTTAAAAAATAAACCAGTTATATATTTGGTAACAGATAAAGGTAATTTCTGAAGAAATATCTGCCACTTGTCTATCAATGTCTTTTCAGATAAATAAATAGAAACACAGTGAAAATTCAGTGTTTGCAAGCCAGAACTAACAGTGTATTTTCTTTATTGTTTATAGAGGTACCTATTAAAGAGACTTAATTTAATATGGAATATTTATTCAACTATAATTCGTGAAAATGTGTTGGCATTACAAGATGACTACTTAGCTCTGTAAGTATGTTTTCAGAAGTGATAATTGAATAAAATGCATTCATATTAATAGGCTTCCAGAAGTAATAAAATAAAATCTTCATATCTGTTATTCATTGAGAGATTTTATATGCTATTATTATTTGAGAACAATAGCTCAGAGGTTGGTGGGCTACATGTATTCTAACAGAAGTTAGTCGTTTCAGATCTTAATTTACCTGCAAAGCACGTGCATGTACACATAGGAGCTTATAGCTCTATATTCTCAAAACCTAGACTACTGGTTGCAATTATAAATGTGTCCTGCTATTGGTGAAGATGTGCTAAGCAAAGCTAGCCTATACCAGTGAGTTGAAGGGCGTGGGAAAGCCACAGGGGAAAAGGTCCCCTCGGTATTTTATTATTAACAGAAATTCAGTCATTATGCAGATAAGATGAAGTAGGTTGACAGTGATATAGATCAGTCACTGCTATAGATCTGTGAGCACAAGTTAGTTTCACAAATGACTTTCATATTACTGGTTTGGTGAGGAGAGTAAGCATGTTGTCATGGTGGTCTAGGAAGGAGGCAAGAGGCAAAATGGGGTGGTAGTATTTCTGTCTTCCTTGTGCCCTAAGTTTTGTGTGTAGGATGGTCTCTAGATATAGGGAGGGACTCTGTAGCCAATAACAATATAGGGATTATACCTACAACTTCTGGTAAACATCAAGTTCAAATCAATTAGACCAAGCAAGAAATACAAAATATACAAAGTATGATTATTCTGTCTCAATAGTACTCTTCTGGGAGGGCAGAAATTTTAGTGCTAAGGGATGTGATTAGAAGGACATAAAATGTAATGCATGAGTAGGTGGACAATGGTAAGGACTAGCTGGGATCGAGAATGGTTAGGCAATTTGTATGAATGAGTGGGAAGGCAAAAGTGTGCTCAATCAGGCAGCACATTTGTTAACCAGACATTTCCTTGGCTCTCCTAAATTGAACTGAAGTAGGCTACTTTTTATAGCATCCCAGGGACAGTTCTCTTCAGAGAAGCTCTAGGGAGTTAGACTGCACTTCCACAGAACTCCAGCTTGTTGCCACCGGCTTGAGATTGGGATGGGTGAGGAGAGGGGGTGAGTGGAGTATGTAAATGAATGCCTAGAACTGTCTCTCAGAGGACCTCCACACTTGCACATTCCTCTTCAGCTTATCAGAAGGTCAGGCCAGGCTGGGTTGAAACTGGAGGATGGAGTAACAGAGATTTGGCGCTTGCATTTTCTGGAAACTTATGACCAATTTGGGTTTCTTTACCCTGACCCCAAACCTGGAGTAGGGACCACAAGGCATCACTTACCTGGATTTATTATTGGTCTTCACTATATTCTTTTGAACTTATTTTGTTTTGAAGTACAGTGTACACCCCTGCTCAGCTGTGAAAACAAATCAAACCAACCAAACACCTTTATTCTTTTCCTGAACATGTATGTAACAGCCAGGAGGAGTAGAAGAAACACACTAAAGCAAAAGAAAACAAATTGTAGATGGAGAGAAATGAACTATTCCCTTTCCCTTTCGTTTATAGAGAAAGAACTTTATTTTAAAGTCTATTAGATTAGATACTCTGAAATCATTTTTTTATCCATAAGGCAATTGTAGTAAAAGACAGGAAAAATAAATTGACAACAGCTGTGGAGAGCGTGTACACCCATGTGTGTTTAAGGGAGATGAAGGGTGGCAGTAATTTGTTTCTAACTTTCAAAAAATACTGGCTTTAGGAGCTCTTTTTGGTGCCTAAGAGCCTCTCAGTAAATATTTCTCTGAATCTTAAATACATCTGTCATCCACAAAAACAATTTTTTAAAACAAACCTGATGTCATTGAAAGGATATTTAAAAATACCCATCTTTTTATGAAACACATATTCTTGGAGGCAGAGAAAATGAAGGTGGTAATGCAAAATAAACTGTTTTTCTTTGACTTTTTCTTCAAGAATATCACTGGAAAAACTTTTTGTAACTGCGTGTTGGTTGGGCCTTGAAGACTGCCTTCAGCTGTCAAAAGAACTTTTCACAAAATGGGTGGACCATCCAGAAAATGAGTAAGAGTAATATCATAATTCCTCTTGTTTTTGTCCTATTTTAGCACCAGCAATTTCCCTTTTTGATGTACTCACTGTGGGAATGAGTGTTTTGCTTTCACTTGGTTAGGCGCTCTCTCCTACTATTCTTTTCAAATACCTTTTTTAAAAAACCAGTGTTTAATGTGGGTCTGTGTATAACGATAGACTAGAATTTATACAATGAATTGTCACCTAGGACCTCTCATTGCCAAAGCACACTTCCAATAAGCACTTACTTTGAGCTGTCTATGCTTGTTTTGAGTCTTAATAGGTTGTTCTTTATGATTGTTTATGATTGTTATATCTATGAGTGCAGCAGAGCACCTCTCTCTCCATCTCTCTCTTAGTTTGTTGCCTCACTGAGCTCTGAAACTCTCATTTTGGTTTTATTACCTTTGATATAGCACCTCGGATGGACTCTTAGGAAACGTGATAATGAGATACAAGACCAACTTGTATTATCAATACACTCTATACTATTCTAATTTACTTCTTTCTTAAAGCCCCTTAGTTTGGAATTTGATGATCTCTTCTCATGGAACTAATGCTAATGACAGTTCTGATAATTGCCTCTCTAGATTCCTACTTTTGACCTTTATATCTGTGACTATAAATATTTTTTCTAGATTCATACTTCTAAAATATGATAACCTGGGTAAACATAACTACTATGAAAAATATCATTTTATGTTATATTTTACAGAATTCCTTATCCAATTAAAGATGTGGTTTTATGTTATGGCATTGCCTTGGGAAGTGATAAAGAGTGGGACATCTTGTTAAATACTTACACTAATACAACAAACAAAGAAGAAAAGATTCAACTTGCTTATGCAATGAGCTGCAGCAAAGACCCATGGATACTTAACAGGTGATTATGGTCAACTTACCTTGAAAGTTTCTGGTAGAGGAATTAAATTAATAAAGGAAAAAAATAGAAATGTGCTAATGGAAGTATTAAAACGTTGCGTATTTGTGCTTCACTACCTTAGAACCATGGGATTTTGATTTTGTTTATTTAAATTAACTCATTAACTCTTTATGTTGGATGTTTAAAATGTATTTTTTGAAAATACACTTTTGCAGATATATGGAGTATGCCATCAGCACATCTCCATTCACTTCTAATGAAACAAATATAATTGAGGTTGTGGCTTCATCTGAAGTTGGCCGGTATGTCGCAAAAGACTTCTTAGTCAACAACTGGCAAGCTGTGAGTAAAAGGTAAGAAGGAAAGTGAGACCTTTCTTTCATTTAGGTCACTGGTTTGGCACTGGAAGCTCAGCTTTAGTCTAGCTAGGCCACAAACGTCCTTTGCATTGACTAGAAAAGTGATCATTTTTCCTTTGTTTAGTCTCACTACAAACTGCCTGTGTTATGGAAGAGCAATACATGAACTTTTAACTATGGCTTGAATATTTTTATCTTTTAGTTGACAACATGCCATACTCATAAAACAGTTGCCTATTCTACTTCTGGTGAATTTGCCTTAGTTCACTTTTCTTGCACATTCTGCTACAAAATGTTTCAGACTCAAATTAATTTGCTTTCTACATCTTATGCATTTATTTTTAGGGCTTAGTTTATATTCAGCAGTTTTGCTCAATTTTGCTAATAGTTTTGTTTGAATAGACTGTTACATTATTTATGGATTGTAAGAAGGAAATAAAAGCTCAACTTAATAACTAAAATTTTATTTATAGTCAAAATGATGCAGGAATATTTACTTAGTTCTTTGTACATCTGAATATTTAATTATCACTAATTAAACAGACATATTTGACATGATAATATGTATGTCACTAGTCCTCATGTAATGATGAAGGTAGTATAAAATTATAAGTAAAAAATCCTTATGCCAAATTAAATTTTATATTAATGGTGTGGAAAGTATTTATACTGAATTTGCTAAAATGTGACTGATCACTAACAAGTTAGCACTTAGTTTTTCTGATGGACATTCCACTGGATGCTACTTATGAAAATGGGGATGATAAGCCTTCTGGGACAGATGGAGACAATAGCTCAGTCAGTTCTGAAATTGTTTTAACCCTCACTTTTGCAGACTCACAGTGCATTTTAGCCTTATAAAGTCTACAAGAAGCCCTGCAGAAGGAAACCTAGAGTTTTCCATACAGTTTGACTACATAGCGTCTTCTAGGTATAGTTCTTCCAAACTCCAGCTTCGGATACGCTGATGTAAACAAAACATCATTTTGCCAGTAGACCAGTTGTTCCAGAAGAAAGACTGATGGGAGAAACAAAATTTTCCAACCCTCTCATTTGGTTCTGGAACTGAAAAAAAAACCCATTAGTTAACATTTAGGCCTTGTTTTCTTCTTCTATAGAGTAATAGATGTATTTGATAAATTCTAAGATTCTTTCTAGTAATAAAAAGTTTTAGTCCTTCTACATCAAGGTGCAGTTCAAATTGTTATTGGAGATGTAAAAGGATTAGGACTTGGTATCTGACAAATGCTGTAGAGGAGAGATGGCAAGGGCTTTTGGGGATTTAAGGGGAAGAAAGGGATGTGCATGTGATTTGAACAAGCACAGTTGCAAATCTCCTCCTTCTACCTGGAGGACAGAACACCAGGAAATGCCTGGAGGCAGAGTTGGGAGGCCAACTTGGGACTAGTCACAGTAACTGGCAAGAGCTTAGAGCACTGGAGAGGAGTTAGGAGTGGGAAGGTAAGTTGAGGCTCAGAGAGAAGAACAGGTGTTAACAGGCCTTGAATATCATGTGAAGCAGTTTTATTTTGTGTGCTCTTCATTGTTTCTAACTGGTGTCGTATGTGAAGCACACACAGGCTGTCCTGATTATGACAATGTGTTAACACTATTGGAGGTCAATTCTAGAATCGGGGCATGGGGATAGGCTTAACTAGAGCAGTGTAGCAAAGTGGAGATTTCTTCCTCTAAGAACTATGGAAAGTGTCTCTTCATTACTGTCCTTTGTCCTTTTATTTATTGTGTTTAGTTTTTCATGTATCCACTAGAGATATGGTATGTCAAAGAGTTAAGGCAATAGAATCTAGAATCAGATCAATCTTAGGATGAGGAGAGTGCTAAATATGTAACCTTAAACAAGATTTTTAACCTAAGCTTCAGCTTTCTCATTCATAAAGTGAGGATAATAATGAATAGGCTTTAAGATAATTTAATAATGTGCTATTTAAAGTGATTGGTACATAATAAATGTTTAATGTTCATTATTATTATCTTACTGAGATAATATGATGTATCTGCTTTATTACAAGTCCCTATATCATTCACTTTATTTCTTTTTCTCAATATTGTCAGTTTCTATTTTTATGAAACTTATAACATCCCTCAGCAGTATTAGAGTCTCATGTTTAGAATGAAACACACATTAATGTTGTTCTTTAAAATAACATGTTTAGTCTAGGCATGGTGGCTCGTGCCTGTAATCCCAGCACTTTGGGAGGCCAAGGCAGGAGGATCACTTTAGCCCAGGAGTTTGAGACCAGCCTGGGCAATATAGAAAGACTCTATTTCTACCAAAAATTTAAAAAATAAAATAACGTGTTTATATATGCAATAATTACAGTTTTCACAGCCACCCATAAAATAATTGCCAATTAATAACCAAGACTCAGAAGTTAAATTACTTAAAGTCAATACCTAGTAAACAAAAGAACTTGAATTAGAACCCGTATCCCCTGGCTCTGATTCCCGGCTCTCTATTTACTTTCTCCTAAGTAAGAAAATGCATACTTCTTAATTATTTATTTTATGAGAGTACTACTGAAAATATTTAATCTTTTAATGTGTTCTTAACTAATGCCTCATCTACATTTCCGGTGGCTCACGCCTATAATAATCCCAGCACTTTGGGAGGCTGAGGCAGGCAGATCACCTGAGGTCGGGAGTTCGTGACCAGCCTGACCAACGTGGAGAAACCCCGTCTCTACTAAAAATACAAAAGTAGCCAGGCATGGTGGCACATGCCTGTAATCCCAGCTACTCAGGAAGCTGAGGCAGGAGAATCGCTTGAACCCGGGAGGTGCAGGTTGCAGTGAGCCGAGATCACACCATTGCCCTCCAGCCTGGGTAGGCAACAAGAACAAAACTCCGTCTCAAAAAAAAAAAAGATATGCTATATCTTTTAAACATTTTGAGATGCCAAGATTTGTTCAAATATTTTAAATTTGTTTTACTTAGAAAGCTCATCTTATGACGTGATTTATTTATCTCAATTCCAGAAAATGTTTAAATAAATGAAGTGACTTTTCAGTTGATTTTTAAGAAATTAATAAACTTAATTTTTTAGGGTAGTTTTAAGTTCACAGCAAAATTAAGCAGACAGAGTTCCCATATATCCCTCTCCCCACACAGACACAACCTCCCCCTCTATCAACATCCTGCATCAGAGCCACACATTTACAGTAACGAGTTGATTAACAACAGAAATACATTCTGAGAAATGCATCCTTTGGTGATTTAGTCATTGTGTGAACAGCATAGACTGTACTTACACAAACCTAGATGGTAGAGCCTACTACACACCTGGGCTCTATGGTATAGTCTATTGCTCCTAGGTTACAAACCTGTACAGCATGCTACTGAATACTGGAAGCAGTAGTAACACAGCGACAAGTATTTGTGTATTTAAACATATCTAAACATAGAAAAGATAATGTGCTAAAAGGCATTGTGCTACAATGTTACAATGACTATGACATTGCTAGGGGATAGGAATTTTGTAGCTCCTTTTTAATCTTGTAGTACCTCCCTCATACATATTGTCCATTGTTGGCTGAAACATTGTTATGTGGCTCATAGCTGTACTATAATTGATGAATATAAACAGGCACATCATTATCACCCAAAGTCCCCAGTTTACAACAGGGTTCACTCTTGGTGTTGCACATTCTATGGGTGTTGATGTATTAATGTATAATGATGCATATTCACCACTGTAGCATCATACAGAATACTTTCATCCTTCCCTCTGCCCATAGTGAGTTGCTTTTTTATGAAAATGTTTGAATAATCTACTTCTTATTCCAGAAGATTTCATTTTATTTTTGTTTTTGCTTTTTAATGTGTAGAGTTTTTGGTTGCTAGTTTGGTCTTGGCTGTGGGAGCCAGAATCATCATCATGAGTACGAGCAGAGGGGCTTTGCGCCCCTCCCATAAGGTGGTATCTTGCTGGGATCTTGTGCTCCATTTCTACAGGGTGAGAGACAGACTGGCAGAGGCAGCTTGCCTAAATGCAAAAACAAACAAATACCATCTCATGTCCAGCTTGGCCCTGGGCATGAAGTGACCAGTGCTGTGGTTTTGAGTACATCTCTCCCTTGTCTCAGAGCATTCATGGGCATATGTCTCACGGTGACATGCAGGCAAGCTCACAGACATCGTCTCCACACCAAGGCACATGTTGGAGTTGAGTACATCGCCAATAGCAGTGCAGGAACCGCTGCTCCTTTCAGCCAGGCCCAGAATTCTTCCTAGAAAGCCTAATCTGGAAATACATTTTGGAATATTTGATTAAATAAAACATCTTTTGGCTTGGTCTTGGTCTTGCCCCTCACTCTCATGTACAGGGCATTACACTGGTTGGTGTGGGAAAATTTAGTTAATTATTGGGCCAGAGATGATCTCTTGAATACTCATTCCAATCAATGAGAAAGACTCCATTGGTCATAAAGCTACTTTCAAGTTACAGAAAAGTCAGTAGGTACACATAGCTATGAATAGGTCCTATGAAAGCATGTGAATAGGGATGAAGCAATAGTATTTTTGTGACTTTCCACTGGATGTGGTAGAAGCATTATTTGTGCCGTTATCATCTCTGTTAAATGGGCTTCATAGCATACAGAAAAACCACTTTTATTTGAATATAGAATACAGAGCATGATCAGTTTTAAACTCAACCTGTCCAAAATGAATCTTACCCTCTTCACTAAGCACTTGATTTTTTTTCTCCACATGTTATTATATTGCCTAAAGTCTTAAGCTTAAAAACTTGGAATTGTTTTCACTTCTACTTGGTTGTATTTCATGATGGAGAACACGGCCAAAAAGGCTAAACAGGAGCACAAGCAAAGTGAGAAGTTATCAAAGTGGAGGGTCCAAGCACTGGGGGGCCTGTTCCCATGGCATGGATCAGGCTAGATGCCTTGGTGTTCCCATGCTGGCCTCGTGGGCATCCTTGCCAGAAGGAATCTGACATGGCAGAGGACATGAAGGGAGGGGTAATGTGAGAAGGAGAGGCAGAAAGGTGAGCCAGACTGGAGTACCCAAATCACTGTTCCCACACTAACGTTAGATGTTATCAACTTTTTAGAAAGGATTACTATATTGACTCGTATTGGCTTTTGACTTCATATTAATTAGAATGTATTTGAACACCGGTGGGGGTAAACTATTTGTAATGCAATTTTGTTGAGTAATATTTGAAAGAGATTGCTCTCTCAACAAGAATAATAAATCATCTCTGTTTCAAAAATAACCCCTGTTGAAGTTGACAAGAGCAGGAAGGGATGAAGTTTGCCAGGTAATCTAATAGGTGCTTCCATATACATTTTCTCATTTATGCACCAGAACAATGCTTCTAAGTATCTGTTATTCTCCATTTTTACAATTTATAAATTGCCTAAGGTAATGTCAAATCCAGCCCTGCCTCCTCGGGTAACCTTTCTCCTGTGTCTGGCAGAAATTCACACATTTAGCACCATAGGTAGGTTTCCTCTGTTTTCCATTTTTATTTTTAAGGTTGGAATTTGGGTTCTTTGGAACTCAAATTTCTTGAGTCATTTTATAGATTTTTGCTGCCTAGCTGGCCAATTAAAATAGAGAACTAAGAAATGTTTCTTCTTTCTTCATAGAAACAGTTTCGCTTGCCTCAATTATATGCAGAGTTATATTGTCCTTCACGTTGCTCAGGTAGACCCAGTGTAAGTTACAGCTAGGAAGTTAGAAAAACAGCAGCACTATTTTCTCTCACCTTTATTAGTATATTATGCCAGAGTTAACTCTTATCATTTTTAATTTCAAGTACATATTTTTGAAGTAAATCAATTGTATATATTAACTATTCAACTGTCTCTTGGTCAGTCCATTATAATAACCCTATTTTAATTTTTCTTTCCTTTTTAATGCACCCAAAGTCTTTTATTTACTTTTTTAACTACAGCCACACTTTGAGCAGGTAAGTGTCTGCTGTTTTTTCATAGCAATACTTCACAGCTATTTTAAGATTTTTTTTTTTCTAGATATTCAGGGACACTAAACTAGAGGGGAAGTTTCCATGACCACACCTATTGAAACAAGCCCAGGGAGAGCCATGGTGCTCAGCCTTCAGGGTCACCAACATTTAGAGAACATCAGAAGATATTAATCTTCTCTCCAAAAAGCACGCATAAATACAACATTTTTAAATACACGTTCAGGGGGCTTTAGTCAGCTGTTCTGAAATGGATCCTCTATGAACTACTGTTTTTTAAGGGGCATAATTTATATATTTATTTATTCCCTTAGAAATTGTATTGATTTGAGACATGTGACATGTATTCCAACTACCTCATTTTAAAAGACAATTGTTTTTAAGAAGAGCTTTTTAGATTTAGATAATAGATTTGTGTAACACATATAAGTATTTAACTTCCTTACTGTTAATAGGATTCTCTATTAAAAGATGAAGCTAAACTAGTTCATACATGTTTTTACTTAGATTTGGGACATAGGAATTAATAGGGGCCATACACTTGACCTTCATCTGCTATATAAAATATAGCTTTATTTTGCAAAATGCTTTCCACCCTTGATTAACATCTTATTGCCTTGTAGGTATGGAGCACAATCATTGATTAATCTAATATATACAATAGGGAGAACCGTAACTACA
The DNA here is from genome assembly GCF_029289425.2 of Pan paniscus. Classification (NCBI taxonomy): domain Eukaryota; kingdom Metazoa; phylum Chordata; class Mammalia; order Primates; family Hominidae; genus Pan; species Pan paniscus. The sequence goes on from NC_073253.2 coordinate 111,267,533, forward strand.
GATTTACAGATTGTGGAGGTAAGTACTTTAAATATTATGAAATACAATGATAATTTGGAAACCACTTTTTATGCAATTTGGACTTGCTAAAATTAAAAATAATATGCTTATCTGAATTATTACATTCTATGCTTCTATTGGTGCTGTATCACTGTGAAAGAAGTGTTTTTAATTGTATCCTCCTCTGAAATAGAGATCACCTGTTCATGGAGGGTGGCACTTCATCCTCTCTCACCTGAATGCAGGGGACTCTGGCCCAGGGTTCCCGTCCCAGACCGGGCTTCCCTCCATCCCACCTTTGCCATCACTGCCAGTCATTGCCCTGTTCCAGAGCTTCAGTAGCTTTTCATAGCTTTTCAAAGCAATTTTAAAATCTTATGATTAGCACATGAGGCCCTTCATGATCTGGCCCCTGCCTTAGTTTGGCTTCATTTTTGCTCACCTCACCACTAAGTGTCAGAGAGCAAGAGAGACAGACAGACACCCCTAAACACATTTCCTCTAGTTATACTGTACCACTTACAAATTTTCTTGAATTATTGCATTGCTTCACATTTTCTGGATTTCAGAAACACTCTACCTTCTGTCTGGAGAACACTCCTCATTCCTGTTCCTGGCTGGATAATTCCTAATCATCCTTTAAGATCCTGCTCCTATTACCTATTCTAGGAACTTTTTAATGAACTGATTTATACCCTCTCCTCACCTATGCTTTCAGGTCATCCTATGAATATATTTTTACCACAGTGCTTCCTACATTATAGTGTAATCACTGGTAAATATGTCTACCCCATGAGGCTATAATGAGCTCCCTGAGGACTGAGATAATATCTTAGTTTTGTCTATTCTAGGTTCTTACCATTTCCTGGCTTTTCTTTCCTCTAGGCTGAATTTTTATTAGGCAGTCTTTTTCCTTGTGGAGAGAAGCATAGCTCCCCACTTATATAATCCTCAGCACTCTCAGTTGCAGAAGGAAGGATACTTACAGCTTCAAGAGTTCCTGCCCCGAAAAAAAGCACTCTGGTTGGTCCTACTTGGGTCAGATGTACCAATCACTGTGTCCAGGGAAGATGGAATACTCTAATTGGTCTAACCAGGGTCCTGTGGCCACACTAGGAGACAGCCCCACCCAAGTCACTGGCACTGGGAAGGGGAAGGGGTAGTTCTGGAAGGAAAAAGGGCTGTAACCAGAAAGTAAACAAAGCAGGCAAAAGCAAATGTCTACAAAAAGATACATTCACACAAAGTAAAACAAGAATACAATATAAATACAACCTCTACACACCCAGTAGCATAGGTAAAATTAGAAAGATTTATGGTACCAAATGGTGGCAAAGATATGGAGCAACTGGAACTCTTTTATCCTACTGGGAGGAATGTAACATGGCACAAGCACATCAGAAAACAGGCAGTTTTTTGAAATGTTAACTGGAAACCATCTAAATGCCCACCCATAGGTAAATGAATAAGGAAAAGTAATATATCCACATAATGGAATACTATACTGAAATTTTTAAAATTTGTGTAGCAACATGGGTGAATATCAAGGTGATTATGTTTAGTAAAAGAAACCAGTCGCATTCTGGGTAATGCAAATGGATCTATAGTGACAAAGGGCAGATCAGTGGTTGCCTGGAACAGAGAGAGATGGACTGCAAGGACCCTTTTTTGGGGTAGAAGAAATGTACTTGATCGTGTATATGGTTTCAAAGGGGGACACAGTGGTCAAAATTCATTGACTTTTACAGTTTAAGTAGATCTAGTTTATTGTACATAAATTAAATCCCGATAAAATTGATTAAAATTAAACACCAGGGCCTGAAACTATGTTAATGAGAACAAGAAGAGCCTTTGTAAATAAAGGTAAATCAACTCTCCCTAAGCAAATAAACAAATACATATGTAGGTCATAAAGGCCTGAAATATGATCCTAAGCAAAAAAAAAAAGGACAAGTAGACAGTCATATCATTGTTATCATGAGAGAAGGAGAACTGCTAATTCCCGAAGAAATTATCTTTTTTTGAGTTTTGGCCTGCCTAAGGCTGAGCTGTCAGGATCTGATTTATCAGGTATTCCCTGGACAAGGAAAAGAAAAGCACATTACACCCAGAACATGCTGGTACAAAAGCTCCGCGAATCAAGACTCAGTGTGTGTTTCTGTTTTCTAAAATTCGTTAGTTCAATCTTTGCCTCTACTGAATCTAGTGAAGTTTTGTTGTTAATGAATGAATAAATGAGGTTCGTATAAATTTAGCAATCTTTAAAGTTTCAAAACTCTAGTCACTCACAGCTTTTCGAAATTGTAAAAATGGATTTAGCAGTAAATTATTGCAATTTAAAAAAATATATGAATTAGCTAAGATGACTATCCTTGTCAACAACATCTTAAGGTCCAGCGGTCCTGCTATGCTGCATCAGTTCACAGGATAGTATCTAAAATAAATAATAAAAAAGAAAGTGAAAATGAAGTCATTTGTCTCCGTCGTCCCTCTCCAAAGGCACAATTTTCAAACACCTTCTGCATCTCTGGCTCTGGTTTTTATATTCCCCCTCCTAGACATACTCTCAAGCACACGTGAAGCCCACCTACAATCCCAAACACCACCACCACTCCCCTCCCACCACTACAGGAGCCCAATCCTGGGCACACTCTCCGTGATGTGGAGTTGTGGGCTGTTGGTTACCACCTCCCGGCAGGTGTGAGAAGGGAAGGAAAGAGTGGGGGAGGATTGTTCCTGGCTCTTTAACTTACTTGTCCCTAAAACATTTCTTTTACATTGTAATTAGGCTTGATAGCACTATTACTGTGCAATTTCGAGTATATTAGGGTTGAAGTGAGCTGTTGTGAGCTGGAATGGGCATTTTCATCTTATGGCTATAAGCGTTCGGAGTTCTAATCCACTGATACAAAAAGAGACTCGGTAAAATGAAAATTGAAAAAACTTATAACTTATTTATATTTTGGAATATAACTTATTATTCACTTGGAGTCTGACTTATACATAATATTGCAACAAATGTTCTGATAACTGAATGCTTGACCTGACCCAATGAGGTAATTCAGCCAATGTACAAATTCATTATCTAAGTATTCTAAAATAAAGAATGACATTTGTAAAACTGCAAATATTATGCACCAATTTTGAGCTTCGGAAGTTGCAGTTTCTTTTGAGATTTTTAAAAAATTGTGGGGGTTCACTGTATCTCTGTCTGCAAATCTTAGAGAACACTCTATATGCGTTCAGTAAATATTCATTGAGACTCAATATGTGCTTTGGGAATAAGGCATAGTTTCTGCTTCATGCACCTTCCTGTCTACATCTGCTTCTTTGGGGTAGGTGTGGTGTTCATCACATTGTCTCAGTCACAGTCTCCCCAGGGACACACAACCTAGGACTATACATTTCTACTCATTCCAACCATCATCACCAATTTACAAACTCATGTTGCTACTTAGCATTTAGACATTTATTTTGTCCAAATGGGAAGTTGGATTGCACTGATCATCTGTCTCTCTGTCCTTCCAGCTGCAGCAGTTTTTCAGTAACATGTTGGAGGAACACCAGAGGATCAGAGTTCATGCCAACTTACAGACAATAAAGAATGAAAATCTGAAAAACAAGAAGCTAAGTGCCAGGATGGCTGCGTGGCTAAGGAGAAACACATAGCTTGTGGCTATCTTTCAGCACTCCTCTTGCATATTATAATGTAGTTTGTTCACAGTTTTGTCTTCCAATACTTTGTGAGTCTGGAAAACCATACATTTTATTTGTATTTCAGTCACATTTATTACTCAGAGTGCCATTCTTCTCATATTGTCATGTTTGGCCCTGAGGTTGGGTGATTGCTGACAATTTTGCCAATGCTGCTGTATTTCTGGGAAAGATGTCACTTCATGTTGGGTTATAATCCCACAGAATTTACTTTAAATGTCATGTAAAAACAAATTCACCTAAGATAGTCTTGCTTATTTTGTTGTGAAGGCCAGTGGAATATAAAAATCAATGGCATTAATGAGGAGCACATTCTTTGCTGAGGGAAATAACAGTTTTTCCAGGCCCTAGGGTTTATTTAGTTCAACATTGAAGATTGAAAAGACTAATGAGAAGATAACATGACAATATAAAAAGACAGAAACTCAAAAAGTATATTCACTAGAAGACAGTGGAGCCAAAGAAAAGCAGGTTGAAAAAGACAGAGGAGACAATTTAACGAGCCCTAAAGGCAAGAAGTGTGTCTTCTCCTGCCCATTTCTCTCTCCCACAGTACATCCTGCATTGAACCACATGTTGCTGGTTACTAAACTTTATGGTGTCACAAAAAGACAAATGATTGTAGGATCCATGGAAGTGCACTTAGGCTTGCTGTGGTGGAGGCCATAGTGGAGATGAAGGCTCTGCTCTGAAGCTCTTGATTGTGTATTCACCAGTGGGATGGACACCCTTTCAGCCTAAGCGTACAAGTGAAAACAATGATGTCAAAAGACAATAGCAAGTATAGGCTACTATTTAGGGCAAAAGGAATCTTGAAATGAAAGAAACAGAACTAAAAGGCTAACTGGAGCATAATCCTTACAGTTTTTCACTCAGGGGATTAAGTTTGAAACATAGTGTCTTTTGGCCAAATTGAACCTACTTGTAATGTGGACCAACTTACTTTACACATTTTCATCAGTCCCAATGTATGGAATTAGCTTAGTTTTCTCATGCTTGATTAAAACAAGACAACTAAAGCTAATCATTCCTCTTCTAGACTTTGTGTATATGATTTAATCTTTTATTTTTATTTTTGTAGAATGGGGGTAAAACTACAAATCTCCTCAGGGTGATATTTTTAAAGATTAAGGAGTATGACATCAATTAACAGTCTTTAAAGATGTTACATACGCTCAAAGCAATGTGATTAAGACTTTTTGCCTATTTCTTGTATAAGTTAAGGCAGCCATAAATGAAAATACAAAACAAACGTTTGCTTTTGTATTTGATTCACAAGGGGATTCTCCCTGAGTGTCAGGGGAGGCTGTGGGACTTCACCACGTGGACAAACGAAAGCACAGGCTACTCAGACTTGGCCACAGGTCATAGGTCAGAGAATTTTTTCTTCAAATGTAGAAATGTAAATTTTCAGCAATAAAATATCTGCATGCCTACAAAGTGTTGTAGCTGAGATACCTTCCTGTTTTTTTTCTTAAACACTCATTCTATATTTCCCATATTTCCTCTGATAATGAATCTCATCTTTCAATAACTTTGTCTTCACTTGTCCTCTCAACTGCTTTTCTCTTCCTCTTCTTCTTCTGTGTCTTAGTCCATTTTGTGCTGCTGTCATAGAATACCTTAGACTGGGTAATTTATGAAGAACAGAGATGAGTTTCTTACCATTCTGAAGGCTGGAGATTCCAAGGTCGAGGGGCCTGCATCTCACTAGGGCCTTCCTGCTGTGTCATCCCATGGTACAAGGCAAGAGGGCAAGAGAAAGAAGAGGGAAGAGGACTGAACTCATCTTTTTTATCAAGAACCCTCTCCCAAGACAACTAGCCAACTCCCATGATAACAGCACTAATCTATTCATGAAGGCAGAACCTTCATGACCTAATCACCTCTTAAAAGTCCCACCTCTCAACATTGCATTGAGGATTAAGTTTCCAACAAATGACCTTGGAGGGATACATTCAAACCATACATAGCTCTCTCCTCTGTTTCCACTCCCGTTCTTTCTCTATCAAGCTGCCTCTTCCCTTCTCCCCTTTTCTCCTTTCTCCTCTTTCCAGTAATCTCTGCCTTCCTTCTGCCTGGTTGGTCTTATCCTCGCTCCTTGATCTTCCTACTCAACCATGCTCTCAGTCCACCAAGCGTGCTTTGAGGCTGACACTCAGTGTCAAGAAGGCTCTGATGCCTGGTATTGGGTGATGCCAAGAACTACTGATCTTGCCAAAAGAGCATGTAGGCTGGTCTCTCCAGACTGTTAAAAGTTAAACTGAATCCTATTACATCTTACCTTCTGTAGTAATTAAATAGTGCTGAAGGCGTTTCTCCAAAATCAAATTCCCAAATATTTAATTAATAGTCTTTCCTCTAAATATGGGGAAAAAAATGGATGATATACCATTTTTACTTACTTGGATGAAGCTGGCTACTTAAGCACTGCATTTTATTATGCTTTACCTTATACAAATTATAAAAACAAGTAATTGTTGATTGGTTTCTGTGATAGCAATAATGCAGTAACAAGTCAGGGAGTGGTACTGAGGCTGATTTTCTGTGTGGCATAAATACTTTATTAACCAATAAAAACAGCTTATCTGTTAGCACCCCAACTATAAAATGATTTCCCTGACCCAGTCCATTTATTGTATACCTTTCATCTTGAAAATAATTAACAAAATATACAATATAGTCATGATTTTTTCCAATTTCATAATTCGAAATTAAATTTTTTCTCACAATCTTATGCTTTTTTTTTTGCCCAACCCCATTCAGTGACTTGCCATTGTTGATTTTAAATGAAAGAACAGATGCCTTAGTGTGATGTTCAGCATCTTTTGTAATTTAGATCCCTGGGACCAATCTGTATAGCAATTTATTCTGGGGAAGGCATGAAGAAGCAAAGTGAGATGAGATTTAAAAGGTAGCTCGTCTTAGTTACTTTTCCTGTTTAATCCATTCTTTGCTCCAATAAAAGCTATCTTTTTCTCATCCAAACTCTAGCAGGATTACCATGTTCAAAGCAAAGCCTTAAGGGATGCTTACAAGTAAATATAACTGCCTCCCCCACACAAAGAATGATTTAGCACAGTTAGCAGCATTTGAAACCATACATATGTTGCCTTTGGCTCATTCTTCTAATTCAACAAGATTTAGCAAAGGTAATCTGTACAACACATATATTTAGGAGTTATTTGGACTCTTCCTCTTCCCTTCCCTTCATAAATAAGTCAGTCCTAGAGGTGAAATAGAGCAAGGTGGCATCTGAACCAGTGGGAATTGAGGGGGAGCCATGGTGGCCCATGACCTGAAGTGGGCTTAAGAGTTTGAATGGGGTGAAGAAAGAATCCACACAGAGGAGGGGAGATCACAGTGGGATATCAGAACCCAGACAGGGTGAATAAGGTTACCACACGGTGGCGAAGGGAGTTATGATACGGTGACTTAGAGCCCAGATAGGGTGAGAAGAGCATCTAATGGGGGTTGTGTAACCCAAAATGGGCAGTTGAAGTCTTTGTGGGGTAAAGAGGATGCCCATATGTTGGAAGGTGGCCTAGTATGAGGTATCAGAGCCTGGGGAGGGTAAGAAGGGAATCCATATGGGGAAGGACAGAGGCAGATATAGGAGGTGGGTTACCACAGGGTTATGGGTCAAAGAAGAAAATATATCCATAATAGGATCCAGGCTTCTCACTGTTGGAGAAGGGAGTTACAGATACTCAAATGAAGGGAACAAGAATGAACTGTTCTGGTATGGAATTGGAAGTATTTGTATGGACTCATGGTTTTCAATATATAGATAGATTTATAAGTATCTGTAAAGTATGTAATAAATAGCTGTAATATGTGTATATATATTTTGCTCTTTATCTGTATATACATAGATACAGATATATTTTTTTGCCATTACTTTTAGTGGCAAAAACCAGAATTACTTTTGCACCAACCTAATATAGCTATATCTACATCATCTCTATCTCTATTTATATAGAGATAGAGAAAGAGTAAAAGTAATGGCAAAACCTGCAATTACATTTGCACCAACCTAATGGATTTAGACTCTAGCTTCCCTCCTGAGAGACAGTAGCAGCAGCAACACCTAGTTATGGACTGAATGTATCCCCCAACAATTCATATGTTGAAGCTCTAACCCCCAGGGTAAAGGTATTTGGAGGTGAGGACTTTGGGAGGTATTTAGGTTTAGATGAGGTCTTAAGGTTGGAGCCCACATGATGTGATAAGTGCCCTTACAAGAAGAGGAAGAGACACCAGAGCATTCTCTCACCCTCCGTGTGCATGCACCAAAAATGGCATGTGAACACAGAGAGAGGAGGCGGCTGCCTACAAGCCAGGAGGAGTGCTCTCACCAGGAACCGAAGCTGTCGGCACCTTGATACTGGACCTTCCAGCCTCCAGAACTGTGAGAAATAAATGTCTACTGCTTAAACCACCCAGTCTATGGTATATTGTTATGGCAGCTCAAACTAAGACAACCCTAATAATGAGCACAGCTATTGCCCATATCTTGGCTTCTAGATGCCATTCTCCACTAAAGAACCCAAAGTTCCTTGAAGAAATGGCTGATTTCAGGGCCAGGACAGGAAGGGAAAGGGGCAATTAAAAGTGGAACATCTTTTGAAGCAAAAAGCAAGGAAGTACTAAAAAAATAATTGGGACATACCAAATGGGCACAAAAGCCAGCTTGAAGAGAACGCCACTGGCCAAATGTGGGAAAATTTGAGAATCATAATAATAAAGGCAATAAGGGAATAAAATAAGAAATCATGAGCTAAATAACAATTAAAATTTTGATGAGGAAGGGTATTTACATAATTTCAAAGTACTTTCCCACAAAGTACAGTTGAATAATGAAGGCAAAATGAGTAATTTACAGTGGAAAAGCCTGGCAGATGTCACCTTAATCAAGTGATGAATTCCAATGATATTCCATCGCAGTGGAATAAATAGAAATTTTATTCCATTTAATAAGATGAAATGACAAACTACATTGTTACTCTTGTTATACTTCTAACAAAGCTGCATAACATGAATCTAATAATGAAGAAAAAACAAATTGAGAGACATGTCACAAAAATAATATCCAAGTCTCAAGGTCATGAAAGTCAAGGAAAGACAGAGGATCTGTTCTAGACTGAAGGAGCTTAGAGACATGACAACTGAATGTAGTGTGTGGTCCTGAACTGGTTCCTTTCGCCATAAAAGACTAACATTACTGGGACAATTGGCAAAACTTGGGTGGAGTCTGAAGGTTAGATGCTATCATTGTTAATTTCTCAACTTTGATGGCTTGTTGTATTTATGTAGAAAATATTTTGGTTGTAAGAAATATACATCAAGGAGTGAAGCAGTAACCTATTGATTCAGGAAAAAAAATATTTTTATAGTAACTCCAGCTTTTCTGTAAGTTTCTGAATAAATTAAACTTAAGATAAATAAAGTTTATCTTTATCTATTTGTTACCGGAACTGCAATGCACTTTCATTTCAAGTCACTTTTTTCTTTCAAATTTGGTAATGGCCACAGCCACAATCCTGAAGTTATCTACTAAGCATTTTAATAATTATGCCCAAGTTGGAAATTCAAGTTGTCCAAAAAGACTTAATTTCTTGTTTCAGTCAACACTTCCCATCTTCAACTAGAGGGACTAAAAACTAAAAATTTTAAAATGTGTTACTCTAAATTAACAAAGCTATATAAATGAAAAATAAATGTAAGTCATTACACTTTTAAATAAAACTTGTTTGAAACTTTTATATAAAAATCTGTAGTGTTTATACTTCCAAAAATATTAAATCTTACAATTTCACTAAGACTTTTGGGAAGACTTTTACATATACATGGGTGAATCATGTAACTTGAAATTATTATGCTAACAACTTGACTTAGACCATGTTACAGTTATAGCTAGTAATATTTTACCATTTTGTATAATCAGTGATGAACAGTACACGTCTAGAAGTATAGTAAAGTAGTCTTCCCTTAGCTGCAGTTTCATTTTCCACAGTTTCAGTTACTCAGGGTCAACTATAGTTCAAAAATATTACATCACTACCCTGTGTTTTGGGGCCACTATTAAGTACAATAAGGGTCACTTGAACACAAGCACTGCAATACTGCAACAGCTGCTGTAATCGCCAAGGTGACTACGTGGTGACTCATTGCCATCCAGTGGGCCGAAGCAGGAGGGCAAGAGATTTCATCGCACCACTCAGAACAGTGCACAGTTTGAAACTTAAGAGTTGTTTATTTCTGGAATTTTCCATCTACGTCACAATACCTGTGTTATTGCCCTCACTTCATCCCATCACGTAGCCATTTGACCATTTTACATCATCATAAGAAGGGTGAGTACAGTACAATAAGATATTTTGAAAGAGAAAGATACCATATTTGCACATTTTTATTACAATATATTGTTATAATTGTTCTATTTTATTGTTAGTTACTGTTGTTAATTTCTTACTGTGCCTAATTTATAAATTAACTTTATCTTAAGTACATATGTACAGGAAAAACCATAGTGTATATAGAGTAGGATACTATCCAAGATTTCAGGCATCCACTGGGGACCTTGGAAGGTAGCATATAATTTCTGATACATAGCTGTGTATTCTGAGTTTTTTGTTGTGGTGGTTTTTGTTTTTGTTTTTTTTAAACAGGGTGTCACTCTGTCAATGCAGGCTGGAGTGCAGTGCTGCCATCTCCGCTCACCGCAGCCTCGACTTCCTGGGCTCAGGTGATTCTCCCACCTCAGCCTCCTGAGTAGCTGGGACTACAGGTGTGCACCACCATGCCTGGACAATTTTTTGTATTTTTAGTTGAGATGGGGTTTCACCATGTTGCCTGGGCTGGTCTTGAGCTCCTGGGCTCAAGTGATCCACCTGCCTCAGCCTGCCAAAGTGCTGGGATTCCAGGTGTGAACCCCCACACCCGGCCTGTAGCTATGTATTCTTAATTGTTACACTCTAGTAGAAGTGAAATAACAACTCTCTGCTAGGTACATATTACCACCTCCTTTTACTACAGGAAATCCCCGACTTACCGTGGTTTGAGTTACTATTTTTATACTTTCCAGTGGTGCAAAAGTAATACAAATTCAATAGTAACCATACTTTGAGTACCTACAGAGCTATTCTATTTTTTTCACTTTCAGTGTAGTATTCCATTAATTACATGAGATTTTCAACATTTTATTATAAAATAGGCTTTGTGTTAGATGATGTTGCCCAACTGGAGGCTAATGTAAGTGTTCTCAGAACATTTGAGGTAGACTATTCTAAGCTATGATGTTTGGTGCATTAAATGCATTTTCAACTTACTATAGGCTTATGGGGATATAACTTCATCATAAATTAAGATCACCTGTAATTTTTTCATTGAAGAAAATCTAACTAGATGAATAAAATTATCTTGATTTGGGTGGTACAACATGACTTCAAAATTCTAAATGGAATTTAGAGGCACAGAATGAAAAATACAGGTAGATATTATCTACTCTATTTTAAAAATGTAGATCCTTGGATCAAGATTTTCAAAATAATAAGTTGCAGGCTTTTTAATAGAAACTCTTTCTACCCAAGCTATATTCTTAAAAGTATATTATAACTTATTTTGTTTGCTAAAAAGTTTGTTTCGTGAAAAAAAGGCTGTGTGTGTGTATTTAAAATAGAGTTTATGTTTGTGGGAATAGTGTGTATGTGAACACTTGCCTGTCCTCAGCTGAACTGCGCTTTAATTATTTTGATTGCCATGGAAAAGAAATAGCACAATATAAAGGCTTCCTCACTTTCTTTGCTTTCTCTCACAAACAATGCCAAGCAATGAGATGAGGCTGTCACCTTCTCTGCTCTCAGGCTTCTACTGAAAGTGGACTATTTTGATGACGTGATGAGTCCTAGACTCTCAGGATTCACAGATACACATCAGAGGATTAAAGGGGCTCTAAGCATGGGGTTTGCGAGAGTTTTGGGTTTTCTATCCTCTGGGAAATGATCACCTTGTCTTTGAAAATAGTTCTTTAGTGTTAGCATGTCTTACTTGAGATCAACACAGGCGGTTAGTCCCATCATTTCCTTTGGGTAGGGACAATCCTTAGTGATGCCAGGGCTCTCAGGGTTCATTTAGGAGATTGTCCTGAGAATGCCCCGTAACAGAGAATAGCTATGGTTTCTTCCAGAAAGTGTTCCTTTGACTTGTCAATAGTGAGCAGGAGGCCTTTCTGATCACTTAGCACTAGAGGGTGGCCTCAGTATTTATGAACTCCTGTGAGAGGGCGGCAGGATGAAAGTACTAGTAGTAGCACTAGAAATGAAGTATTATTTATTTCTTCACAAGGTTGATGTTTTCCTTCACTTCCCCCAACACATACCCCCATTTTTAGAGAAATGTTACCTCCTTTTATAAATAAGTTCGGAGAGAAGTTTTGACCTGCTCAACTAGAAGTAGTACAACAAAGTAGGGAAGAGATGTGGTCAGCAGGAAAATTCTTCTACCTGCTGAGTGTCTTCTGTGGGTGATATACCATACTGAGCTGTGTGCTATATATGCCTTGTCTCAGCCTCAAAATACCCCTATGAGGCAGTGTGTCCAGTAGGCTTCAGTTAGAAAAACAGAAACCAGACTAATTTTGTTTGTTTGTTTTAGCAAAGAGATTTCAATGTTAAGGATTTGTTAAACAAGTATTAGAGAAGTGAAAAAACAAAAGAAGAACCCCAAGTTATAGCTCAGGAACTAGTTCTCAGTCTCAAAACTGGGGAATAATGGGCAAAGGTTAAAGTTACTAGAATGTAGAAGTTTGGATGAAGGAGTATAAGATTTTTATTTTGTTTGATTTCACCCAGATGTCCTTATTCCAAATCTCAGGATCTCTCTCCTTCCCAATCAATGTTCTAATGCTTGCACATGAGCCTTGGCAAGGCTGTGAATTCAACTTGCATTGTAATGATATATCCCACAGAGCAGCTAGAAAACTTAAGAGACTCTTTTACAGCTGCCTTAGAAGTTTTCTGGTTCTCTGACCATGTCTCAAGCTGGTCATTTTCATCTCCTAAGCACTCCAGTGCACACAAAATAGCTATCTCACCATATTATCCTCACAATGGTTAAACAAAGCAGCCACTTGGTCCGAGAGGACACTTGCTTCAGTAGGTACTTCATTTGTAATCAACCACAGGTGATTGCTGATTAATCGTGGGGGTACTAGGAGTCAGCACTGTATTCAAGGCCAAAGCCATGATCAAGCCTAAGCTCAGAATCTTATCTTGAGAATCTATTTCCTAGAATTCTCTATAGTTGGTCAGGAAATCAGAAACCAAATCGGCTTTTTTGACTGCGAACTGATTACAAGGAATTGGTATTGGAGAACCAAAACGACAAAAGAGTAAGGCTGAGAAAACATCGAGGCAGGAACTACAAGAAACAGCTAGCACTTCTAGGGTAGGGGTAACAAGGGAGGAGGTGGATTTATTAGAACCTAGAAGCTGGTGTGGCTGCTTCAGAATCTCAGAGATAGGGCTCAGCCCAGCCAGGATCCAGACCTCAAGGAGAGGGTCAACTTGACTGGGGCTGATGCCTCAAAAACTCAGAGGAAAGCCCCTTGGAGCTGGACTCAGACCTCTGAGGAGGAGGCTCTGGCCAGCTGCTGCTGGTATCTCTGTGGGGAACACACTAAGCTGGTCTGGGAGACTGAGGGAAGAATCCTGAGAACTAGAATTCAACAGCCACTGCCGGAAGGAAAAACCATTGCTGGGGTGATACCGACAGAAACTGGAAGCAAACAGGAAGGAGCAAGCAAGCACCTTCTTTCTCTTCCAACCTTCCACGTCCCTCAACACCCCTGTTGGCAGAGCTGGCAAAGCCAAAATGTGGTTTACATAGTCCGAGTCCTAACATCACAAAGCAGAGCATTAAAAGGTGGTTTTGGAACTGAGAGACAATGGCTTACTCACCAACTCAGGTCAGTATAATTGTTCTAATCTCAACACGTGGGGAAATAGGGGCTTAAGGTGCTAGCAGAAGCAGAAGCTAGCATTTGAGACCCATGCTCTCTACTGCTAAACCCCATTCACCTTTGGGTTTTCCTTTTATTTATTAATTTAGGACAGGGTTAAGATACTATTACACCCTGAGAAGCCTCTCTGAAAGCTTCTAAAACACATACATCTTCCGTAGACCAGAAATAATACAGTGTCAAGTGGGAAGCTCCTGGAAATAACGGGCAGTGCTTCATATAGAAATGGATGTCCAAAACAAAGGAAAATTTTCAAGATAATTATTATAAGAATAGTTAAATTTGGACTCGTTCTGACAAGAAACTTTAGGTAAATGCGTTTAAATGGATTGTTGCATCTACTTTGCAAACATTATTTAGACATATTTTTAGGGGCTTATAGGAGCTCTAAAATGACTAGCTTCATGCGGTCAAGTCACTATTTGTTTGGGTTTATAGTTGCATTGAAAAATTATAGAATGTGCAGGAATTACAACCTAAGGATATTTTATTGATATAAATAAACTTCATTTGCAAAAGTATAACCTAGAAATATGCTTACATGTCTCCTGAAACCTCACACTAGCTGAAATGCTGTTTCCTGTAGTTTCCTTAAACCATTGTAACTATAAAACAGATTTAAGTGAATCCAATGTTTAAAATACCAGAAATTTAATATATCATAAATTCCAGTCTCAGATGTCAAATTTGTGAAACATCAGTACTAAATTTATTGGTGCATTTTGAATATTCTTTTTGATGTTTTCCTTTAAAGGCAATTAAAGATTTTTTTTTTTTTTTTTGCTTTTTATATGTTTTTCCATTTTTAATTTGCAACTCTCCTCCTCTGAGCAGCCCTTTTCTCAGCAGTAAAATGAAACCACTGCATTAGGGGTTTTCTCTAGGGACCTCTTGGAAGTATTTTATGGTTTCCATAATTGTTGATTAAGTATAGCCAGTTCTTGACTATGTCAGGTACAAAGGGTGGAGCTACTCTGGGACAAAGAGAAGGCCCAGCATGGCTCTTGCCTCCCATCCCATCCCCTACTTTAAATAGGAGAGATTCACTTTTTTTGGTTTCATACATTGAAGTTTATTTAGAAAAAAATGGTAATAACAATGTTTGAAAACACATGGACTATACGGTCTCCAAAGCCCTCTCCGGATGTGACACCGCATTGACACACAGCTTGTCCACTTTTCGAGAATGTTCTGGGTAGTCCATCTTGCCCTGCAGCCTCTGCAGGTCCCACACATCCTGCATATCACAGAGGCCCCTTCCTTACCTCTGAAATGACTCACCTTTGACTATAACAGAGATAAACAAATCATACCTAGTGGAGACAAAGATTGTGGAAGCAGTGTCCATTTTGGCTCATTCCTGGTCACTAAGATACGTGCCCTTCACATGGCATTCTTCAAGTAACAAGAGTTTGTTTTGTTTTGTTTTGTTTTTTTAACTGTTTTAATTCTGGATTAGGGGTTTTGTGCCATCTGCTGGACATAGTTATTTCACACATACAAGAGAGTTCTACATTATTCTTAGAAGTATTTTTAAAATATTAATACCTTTAAAAATTGTGAAATACATGCTTATTATAGGAAATGGGTAAATATAGGAAATGATGAAGTATAAAAAATCCAGAGATACCTACGATTGCTATCTAACTGTTTTCTTACCTGCACACAAGAATGTACTTTGTTTGGTTTTAGTTTGTGGTTTTTATTTTAACACCAATTTGAGATAAACACTGCATTGATGTAGGTTATACAATAGCAGGAAGGGGGGATGCATTGCAAATGTAAGGTTCATGGAGAGAAAATGCTCTCAGTCACTGTTGTGTTTGTGAACCTTAGGGCTTGCATTGCCTATCATGCACAGCAGGAATCTTATGCTCCAATTTAACAGGGCAAGGTAGGAGGAGAGGTAGAGATGGCGGAGTGGGTTAGAACCTGAAAAAAAAAGTGCCTTATATTGCTCAGACTCCTGGGAAACAGATCACTAAGTTACTATTCACAGTGAAAAATGTGCCATTGATCCTTTCTATTAGTGGGTATGCATGAGTACCAATGTCCTAGTTGCTGTGGCAGATGATGCCATAGAAATAAAAAGTCATATAGATCCTGCCTTGAAGTGGGAGAGGGCTGATAGGGGAGACAAATGTGTAAATAACTATGAACAAGCTTGCAAACATAGAAACAGAGGTGCTTATTCTAACTGGGCAATGGGGATGATTACACAATGGTGATTTTAGACATACACTGCGGAAAGCGTAAGTGGGTCCTGGAAGTGGGAACATTCTAGCACTCTAGCTAGAATTTAGTGTCAGGCTAACGGAAGGATGCGGTGACAACGAGGCTGGGAAGGTAGAATTAGGTCATGTCATGCAAGGCCTAAAATATCATGCTGAGGACCACAAAGGACCACAAAGGTTTTGGAGGAGGAAAGTGACACAATGCAGACAAGAATTTTAAGGAGAATAACTTCAGCAGCGAAGTGTGGAGATTTAAGACTTAAGGCAGGGAAACTAGGTTAGGTTAGAAGTTGGCCTGGGAAACATGGGGTGGGGAGGGCGGGTGTGAAAAAGATGAAAATTCAATGCACTGAGGAAATAGAGCACATTCTGAAAAACACGTTCTATGACTAACTACTTCTAAAAAACAAAATTTGGACCCAGTTGTAAAAGAAATCTGAGAGCAAATACATGTTTCTGTGGATCTTTAATGGGAGGCAGAACCTTCCAAAATTAAGTGGCTCACCCTGAGAGGCCAAACCGGTAACAGTTTGTTTGTAATTACAAGCCCCAGACAGCCTTTCAGGGAGTCCCTGGGGCCCAGGGGTGGCGGAGGAAATGAAGCAGAATGAGGAAATGCACAGACAAACCGCCCTTGCTGTCTGGTAGCAGGATGGGGGAAGAAGGTGGGTGGCAGTCAGGTCTGCAGTTACTGGTCTTGATCCACAAGAGGAGAGGAAACATTTTAGACTCAGTTGTACCCCAGGAGGAGTGTAAGCCTGGGGCAGAGGGTCAGGTCCTGAACAGGGTTTGGTGGGAAGGCTCCCAAGTCAACACACCTAACCACTTCCTCTCTTAAACTCATCCACTCCTGACCCCAGGCCCTCCTCCTATCATCCTTCAACAAATAGGTGTCTTGGAAAGGATGGCCTTCAAGCAAAGATCACAGATTAAACAGAAAGAACCAGAACGGGATCTCTACAAAGGTACCAGGAAAATCAAATAGCTGGTAAGGGACACATAGAAGAACAAATATACTACAAAGCAGAACAAAAGACCCAAAAAACTTCTCCATGAAACAAAAGCTTTAAGAAAACACTTCTTTGAAACAAGTGATCAAATCAAAGATAGAGATATGATAAAAAGAGAGATGATACAAAGCTGGGCAGGCAGGGAAGAACCTAATGAGATTTATATCCCGAAATGCTTGCATTAAGGGAAAAAAAGAATGAAAACTAATGAGCTAAACATACCTCTTAGAACAACAGAACATGAAAATATACCCAAAGTTCTTAGAAGAATATGACATAGAAAAAAAACAAGAAAGCTAAAACTTAGTTCTTTGAGAAGATGAGAAATCTCTGAGAGAAAAGGTACAAATAAACAGTATTATGAATACATTAGATAATTACAGATGCTGCAGACATCAATGATAACATGATGATATTATGAACAAATTTTTGCCAATAAGGTTGAAAACTTAGAAGAAATGGTTACGTTCCTAGAAAAATATGATTTACTAAACTATCTCACAAATTTTAAAACTCTCTACATTCTCAGATCTGCTTTTGTAATAATAATGTGTATTGATCTTCCTTCTTAACAAATATGTTTCCACAACATTATTTTAATGACTACTTCATATCACATTATTTTGTTTTGACTATTAAGTTGCTGCCAAACTTTTTACTCTCCTAACTTAGCAACTCGAAACCTAGGAATTAATACAAGATTTACTCTTGTAGCTAAATTTTTGTGAAGATCTTTATCTTTCCTTAGAATAAATTTCCCAAAGAGGAATTGCTGGGTCAAAGATAATGTCTATTTTAAAGCTTTTGACATATACCAAATGGCTATATATAATTTCTATTATAGCCATTTGGTTTAATCACTTCTTTAATGCCTTCCCTTCACTCCTGTTATATACCAAATGGCTATAATAGAAATTATAGAATTTA
Organism: Pan paniscus; assembly: GCF_029289425.2. NCBI lineage: Eukaryota > Metazoa > Chordata > Mammalia > Primates > Hominidae > Pan > Pan paniscus. The sequence goes on from NC_073253.2 coordinate 111,285,439, forward strand.
TATAGAATAATAGAAATTATAGCCATTTGGCTATAATCGAAATTAATAGAAATTATAGCCATTTGGTATATAACAGGAGTGAAGGGAAGGCATTAAAGGAGTGATTAAAGAGTGACGGGAAGGCATTTCTGGAAAGGAGAATAAAGGCACAGTTAGGTACAGCAAGAACAAAATGTGTCCTAAGACTGGGGCGTAGTGCACGATATTAGTAAGTCAAAGTAATAACACAATATTAGCATATAGTTGTGTTAAAAGTAATAGTAAATATAATAGTAATAATAGTAAAATAAGGAAAATAATTTAATTCTTTTAATATAAAACAATTAAACTGAACATTATTTCACTTATACCACTCTCTGTTTCAAATTAGAAATTGTGTAAAAAGTTTTTATGCTGTTTGGGAGGCCAAGGTGGGCGGATCACGAGGTCAGATCAAGACCATCCTGGCTAACACGGTGAAACCCCGTCTCTACTAAAAATACAAAAAAAAAAAAAAAAAAAATTAGCCGGGCGTGGTGGCAGGCGCCTGTAGTCCCAGCTACTCGGGAGGCTGAGGCAGGAGAATCGCATGAACCCGGAGGTGGAGCTTGCAGTGAGCCGAAATAGCGCCACTGCACTCCAGCCTGGGCGACAGAACGAGACTCCCTCTCAAAAAAAAAAAAAAAGTTTTTATGTTGTGCATCAAAAAACACAATAGAATATTTTTTAGAGAGGTTTTAGTTTTATAGTAAAATTGAACAAAAAGCACAGAGAGTTCTCATGTATTCTCTTGTTATCCCCCAACAGTTTCCCTGATTATTAACATCATGCAGTAGTATGGTACTTTTGTTATAATTCATGAGTCAATATTGACAAAGTTCACAATTTATTTTAGGGTTAGTTCTTTGTCTATTACATTCTATTCTATGGCTTTTGGCAAATGTATAATGGCATATATCCACTGCTGAAGTATCATACAGAATACTTTCACTGCTTTATTATTGTTTTTCAATATGTAAAAATATATGTATTTATTTACTGGCATATAAGGCATGCCAGTTCTACAAGGAAGTTTTGGGGGAAAACACTGAAGTAGTTTTATCCTATTTTTTTGTTTTGTTTCTGTTTCTTTGTTTTTTAAATTGTTTTAATGATTTTCCAAAATGCAGCTGCTGGAGGTCCTGAAATTGCATAACTCTGCTTACTCTCCTCTCTGTTGACTTTATTTCACTTACCTGCTAGTCACTCCATTTTTGTCACTGGGAATGATGCTCATTAGAGTCTATATACACACACAGAAGCTACTGGAGTGCACTTTGCAGTTTAGCCATGTCAGAGCCTAGACAACCCCTGACACCCCCACTAGAGCCCTCTGAAATCTGTAGACTTCTCCTACCTTCAACTCTTGCTCACAGCAGCTCCATTCACTTAGAATGTCCTTCTCCCTCCCTCTTTACCTGAGTTTTTCCCCGTGCATTTTTCAGGATTCACTAATTGGCACCTTTTCTAGTGAGTCTTTTTTAAAACAAATTTTTTTTTGAGACAGGGTTTCACTCTGTCATGCAAGCTGGAATGCACTGACTCAATCACGGCTCACTGCAGCCTCAACTTCCCAGGCTCAAGCGGTCCTCCTGCCTTGGCCTCCTGAGTAGGTGGGATTACAGGCATGAGCCACTATGCTCGGCTAATTTTTTTATTTTTTGTAAAGACAGGGGGTCTCACCATGTTGTCTAGGCTGGTCTCGAATATCTGGGTGCAGGCGATCCTCCCACCTCGGCCTCCCAATGTGCTGTGATTACAGGTGTGAGCCACAATGTCCGACCAGGAGTCTTTCTTGACACCTTGATTCCCAGGGACAGCACACTAGTCCCTCCGCCCGCTCTGCCCCTCTCAGCTGCACAGTGCCTTGAGTACTTGTGATGCACATCTTGTACTTATTTGATTACATATCTTCTTCTTTTAGACCTTTGAGCACTTTGAAGAAAGGAACTGTGTCTTATTTGCCCTTTTATCATTGGCACATTGTCTGGCTCATTAAGAAGTATTTATCTGAAGGGCAGTGTTGATAGATACCCTTGAGTACATCCAGTGATGGAGCCACTGGTCCTGGCTCAGGTCTGTAGTATTCTATATCAGTGCCATCCACTTCTGGACCCCCATGATGACTCCCACTAGAAAGTGTACCTTTTCAAAAATACAACTCATAACACCTTCACAGTAGAACAGCAGCTTGATAAAACAGTAACCACAGCAAACCAGAAGTAATAGTACCCAGACAATAAGGGCTATTCTTCTTGGAGCCTTTCAATTGGAGGATTGGAGCAGCCCAGTGAGAGCTTGTTCAGTAAGTGCTAAGAAAGATGCTAACAGCTTCAGGAAGATAAAGCTAGAGAGTTTCCTACTGTAGCCCCTCCCTGGATACTTATAACTTCCAAAGCCAGCAACTTTTTAATTATTTCATAAACCACACCCTATATCATATAGAATTTATTAAAATTACTTGGCTGCAGTAAGAATTTTCTTATAATCCTTCTTCCTTACATGAAGGATTGTATCCTATAAATACTCTTTGTATTCTGCTTTTTAAATTTAACAATATATTTTGGAAATTGTCTTATATAACTCCATAGAGATCTCCCTTACTCTTTTTTCTTTTTTTACAGCTGCGTAGTACTACATGTACTATGTACTGTGGTACTTGGGGATGTACCATAGTTTTTTCAACCACTCTCCTGTGTATGGGCATTTGAATATTTCACAGCTATAAACAGTGCTGCAATGGATAAGCTTATGAATTGTGACACTTTTAAGTACAGAGTATATTCCAAATTAATATACAGATAGCTAAAAACTGGTAAAATAAATTTAGTTTGGTGCAAAAGTAATTGCGATTTTGCCGTTGAAAGTAATGGCAAAAACTGCAATTACTTTTGCACCAACCTGATAATACCACTCATAACTCATAAGCATGAAGGTTTTACTTTCTGAGAACTAAAGGGTAAACTAAGGAGTGTTTTAGTATGTGAATCCTTCATTTGAAAAAGCAACCAATTTTACATTACATTCAACTTATTCTCTAAGAAACCTGAGAATATCTGAAGATGAAAAAATATAATTTTATAGCAAAAATCATGTCAAGTTCAATAATTTCTGGACTTGCAAATTTAATGAGGTATTATTACCTTTGAAAAATACTCTTCAGTCTTTTAAAAGGAAATTATCTTTTAAAAAGTGATATAAAGTTCTCCTGAAGATTTATTAGTTAAACCATTATTTCAAAAACTATATTAAGTGTTGCTTGAGCAACTTGTAAATAATACAGGATAATTATTTTGTATGACTTAGTTTCTTACTTAAATTAGAAAAATAAAAGGAAGTAAGGTTCAGCGCCGTGGTGCACTGTTATTTCTTGCCACTTTAATTTTAAAAAAACCTCTCAGTTGGGACTTTTCTTGGTTGGTTACAAACCTTATCTTTTAGAAAATTTTCCTCTGTCTAGTTTTAAGAGCATTACTACCTTTGCCCTCGGCCCTTGATGTGTTTGTTGTGTTTCAGTGTTGCCGTAGTACATTAGCAAAACTCCCTTCTAGAAGCAAAGTCAAACATTGGCCAAAGAATTTATTTTCTAGGAAGTGATTGACTGTGGAAAAGTCTGGTAGGATTTTTACAAGCTTTGAATTTTATCAATCTGGAACTGGCAAGATGGAACACATTTTTAATTATGCAAAATTTGCTGTGTAATCTCAAAAATATAGCAGTGGCTTAATACATAAACATTCAGGTCAAATATATTTATTCTGGGACCACCTTAGGATTTTTGCATCATTGCCAGATGGGTTGCAAGCTCTTATAATTGAAGATTTTGTTTCCTTTCCTTGTTCTTTGCGGTAAAAGTAATTAGTAATGAAATAGCAGTGTTTACCCTACAATTCACGAGTGAACAGAGCAAGTATTAACCTGCCAGTGAAGTGGGTTTTAATAACCCACAACATAATATCCAAACCCTGGTGGCAGAGGACAATGTTTAGAGGGTGGTAATTTAGGGATTAGTATATGTCTTAGACACTGTTTATAAACATGCTTTAGTTTTCTCTTGGGAAAACAGCTTTTACTTAAATGGTTTTAACACTGAAGAAAAACATTATATATATATACGTGTGTGTGTATATATGTGTGTGTGTATATATATGTATATATATATGTAGTGCTATTAGTGCTATTTACACTGAAGTACAAAATAGCAAAGGGGACAATTTGGTATTAGTATTAGTTAAACTTTTGAAGTTGACATATGACAATAGAGTAAAAACTTAACTCTAGATTAACTGATTATTGTGAATGGAAGATGAGAGAGAAGGTGAACTCTCATAATCCGATTTCATGTGATTTTAGAATAGAGTCATGGTGGAAGAGTAAGATAACATTTACATCCATCCCTTCCTTCATTTTCTACCTCCCCTCGTCCCAGCCATTATTATACAGCATTAAACTGTAGAAGCACCTTTGAGGCCTTCTCATTTTCCCTTGAGGGTTCTATGGTTTCTCAGCAAAACAAAGGAAAGAAGGCAGTACAGTTTTCCTTTCTTTCCAGTATTCTTTCCTTCTTTTTCATCCAACTTAAAGGTATGTGTTCTTTCTCTTTACCACCCTACTAGTTCATCTTCATGAGGCAACTCACATGAAGAAGCAGGGAGTAATAGAACTGTGAAACTTCATCATTTGAAAGGCGCACCTTTACAAATGATGCATCCTAAACCCGATCCCCTCTGAGGTTAGTAGAGAACGAAGAGGAAAAACAAGCCACATCATGTAGATTCTGAATATATATTGCTATATTCATGTGTTATAGTTAAGAGTGAAAGACAATTGGAGTTCCTTTAATTCAGTGTAAATGAAAATAAAAATAAAAACTAAGAAATGAGCATAATAGGGCCATTGGGATTTGGAAGAAAGAATCTCCACACTTAAATATTTGAGGTGAGTGCTTTTGAAGGATGTTTATCAGGAAAATGCTGAATATATTTACCAGGTTAATGCTGAAAATGTCACAGTATTCTGGTCTCATAAAAGTTTTCATCCTTTTCCACTCTCCATTGGTGGAGGGGGGTAAACAGAAGTGGTTGGTTTTTCACAAACCTTAAAATTGCAAGAAATAATTTGAATGTATAATTCAAGAGATCCATAGTACAAATAAGGTGTAGTAGAGAGGCCCTTTTAGATGCTGATCTGTCAGTGACCCAGGCAGGCCATTTAAGGGAGTTGGTTTTAAAGCGATGTCAGATGGTAGCATTTGTGGCATTAGCAATAGCAACTATGTGGTGGCATTGTGTTCCACAGATGATGAAATTCTCTGCTGAGTGCACTTTCAAATTATTTTAAATATACTGTATGTATTTTCACATTGTTTCATATTGACCCACAGAAGTGTGTGTGTGTGTGTGTGTGTGTGTGTGTGTTTGTGTACGAAAATACAACTACAAAAGTATGTCTAGGAATCTGTGGATATTGTAGATAAAGTTGCTTCTAGAGCATTAACATTGATTATCTAACAACACTCTCAAAGGCTTAAATCAAAGTTACTTTTAATTCTAAAGGACAAATGGCAGTGGAGATTTTTTAGAGGTTATTGTCTTGTGGTTTTGAAAACAGCTGAAACAGCTTGGAGAGGGCAGCAAGGGAATGACTTAATTGACCACCTGCACAGGCGTCCTTTCTCTCTACCAGATATGCCCCTGGTGGGATTGACTCACCTGTCAATTATCTCAGCGACCCATAAATTTAGCAAGTATAGGAACTCAGACTAGAGACAGAATGAGATTAAAATAGCTTGACTCTCTTGTCTTGTATATATGTGTGTGTATCTTTCACTTCTAAATATATTCCAAGAGATATCTTACAGATAGTGTCCCTGAATAAGTGGCATTATCTGCTGTGAGTAAGAACAGAGACCAACTTTTAGGCTAGAACTTAAATGGAATGTTTCTTGCTTTGATAATTTGCTAGTGTCCGTAGGGGTAATGATGGAAAAATACTCTACCCCATGCAAGACACAATCAACTGATGAAAATTCAACTCTACCTGCCACAGCATCCTAAACATAAATGGAAGTGATAAACGTATGAGTCATTTTGCCTGGAGTGTCGCTCAATGACCTGTGCCTCAGAGTGAGTGTGAAGATAGAGGTATGGACCTGGTGCCATTCCCTCAAGGGATGTGGTTCCTGAGGCCTCCACACCTTGCCAGGGTGTGGTATTCTGAGGCTTAAAAGTAAACATCATGTATCCATCATAGATAATTCAGCCATCATGGCTCCTATGTATAAGCCAGCTGCTTCATCTGATGCTGACCCTAAGGAATGATAATCTGTTCCAGTGCTGAAGAAATGCCTGGCTATGTTGGGTTATTTCAATGTAGCATTTTCTGAAGGGATTTTCAAGGGTAATTTCGTCTGTATATGACTGCTATTGACTTAACTGTGTCCTCTCCAAATTCATAATTGAAGTCCGAATTCCAGCATGACTATATTTAGAGATAGGGTCTTTGGGAGGTAATTAAGTTTAAATGAGGTCCTAGGGTGTGGGCCTAATCTGATAGAATTGCTGGTCTTGTAAGAGGAAAACAGCTTCTCTTTCTCTGTGTGCATACCAAGAAAAGGCCCTGTGAGGACTTAGCAAGAAGCAGGCAGCCTGCAAGCCAGAAAGAGCCTGACCAAAAGCTGACTCAATTGGCACCTTGATCTTGGACATCCCAGCCTCTAGAGATATGAGAAATAAATGTCTGTTGTTTAAGCCACTCAGTCTGTGATATTTTGTTATAGCAGCCTGAGAAGACTAATATAGTGACTTTCTTCAGAATCCAATCCTGAAGTCAGATGTGGCTCATGTGCCCTAAACAGGAGGCTTTTCTTTCCTAGTATACCCTTTGAGTGTTGCGTTACTGAAGAAGAGCTGAAGGAGGAAAACTTGAGATTATTTAAAGTGCATCCTTTCCTATTCCTTCCCCAGGCTTCTGTGTAGAGATGGTAATCACCAATAAAATAAATCTTGGATCAGTGTTGTATCCTTAAAAGGACATAGTACTGGGGGTCACCTAAATCTGAGATCCAAACCCATGCATCCTATTAGTATCTTTGTGACTCAGATGACTCTGAGCCTTGGTTTCCTCAGCTGTAAAATACAGAAAATTGTACTGCTTAGGTTCAACAAGGTATGGACAGCTGTATAGAACTATGATTGGCCAAAGAATGTATGATCTAATGCTAATAGACCGAGTGGGGAAACCCAGCAAGTCCCTTGTCTCTACATTCTCCCTGGACTCTCTGAGCATGTGTTCCTTCCTTCTGGGTATAAGGCAGGACCCTCTCTGGAATGGGTCTTATGACCTACAGTTAAACAAGGTAGGTCAGATATTGATGATTTCTTTATGGTCAGTTTCTACACAGATAGGGTGGAGGAAAAGTTAGAGTAATATTTTAAGGTTTTATGGCTGGCCTTGGAGAAAAGGGGTGCTGGTTTCTGTAACCCACCTTGGGGAAGAGGAATTCTAGTTTCTATGGCCAGCCTCTGAAGAGAATGGGGCTGAGAGATAAGAGGGCAGAAGACAGAGAGAAAGTTTTGCTTCTGAGGCTATTTCTGAAGCCTTCATTTTGAGATATTGCTTTTAAAACCCCAACACTACCCAACGTGCTTAATGAAGCAGTTGATTTCTATTCTGACCCAAGCCTGTTTTCTTTCCCCATACGGGGAAAGAAAACACTTCAGATCACACTTTGACTAGCTCTGCTCTAGGAGTCTGATGCTTGGGGGAGCCTCTTCTCTTTGTGTTAGAACACTTTATGGCTCTTTCATAGGCAATCTGACACAATGTCAGGACAAATCAGTTTATTAACCTGATTTCACACTTTTTGTATCCCCATCAAATGCAATAGCTTAGCATACATATGGCTTCTAGCCTGCTTGAAGATGAGCATCTTGTATAGGTTAAATGATCCTGAGCTGGGAACTGTTGTTTCTCATCACCATCATCAGTGGAGATGGTGGCAGTAGGTTCTCCCTGCCTTTTGGCAGTTCTTAATCTTATTTTTGTGTCACAGATCCCTTTGGCAGACAGTGATATCTATGGACCATTTCTCAGAATGTTATTTTTAATTTTATAAAATAAAACCTGTAAGTTGAGAAAGGAAACCAATTATACTGAAATACGCTTATCAAAATATTGTGACAGTAATACATGTGCCCAATTGTTAACACATCAAGCAAGATCTAGTAGCATGTCTAAGAGCTACTGTTATCTTGAAGAAGTGATGAACATAAGTAAAACTTTGACATCTATGGCAACTCGAGTGGGATCCCTCGACCAAAGTTACTGGGATCAGGTAACTTTGGTCCAAGTGTGGGTATGACAGAAGATGAGCCTATAAAGGTTAGAGATGGCTATGATGAACCTTCACTGATATACCAGAGGGGTGGGATATTATTGGCAGAGAGGAGTCATTGAAGTATTTTAATAGGAATGAGATAAAGAGACTCCTGATTTCAGAATATTAACAGGGCTGGAATGTATTAAATGAATTATGATGTCGGGGAGGGGGAGATAATACAATGTTTCTCATTTATGATCAGGTTACGTACTGATAAACCCAAAAAATTTTAAAGTAGAAAGTGCATTTTTGGCATATGATATTTTCAATTTACAATGGGTTTGTTTGGACGTAGCCCATGGCAAATCAAGGAGCATGCTTTCACACCATCATAAAGTCAAAAAGTTCTAAGTCAAACCATCTTCAGTCAGGGACCATCTATATGGGCAATAGTTTTACCATCAGATGGAAAGACTGCACGGAGAAAATTATACCTACTTTTCCTACCCTAGTATTTCCTTTAATAGCCTAATGATAAGGTTCATCAGAGAGCTTATTAATTATGCAGAATACCAGATTCTTTCCTGCAAATTACAACCGCAGTAGGTCTGAGATTCAGAAGAAAATTAGTGATTTTTGAAACAGCTCCATATGATTTTTATCTTCTACAAGTTGAAAAACTCTTCATAGGAATGTTTGGCTGATCAGGTCTGACATTGCATGTGAGAGTATCAAAGCAAAAACTGATGTAGACAAAGTGTAATTAATTAAATTAAATTAATTAATTTTTCTTTCCTTTTCAACTTTTATTTTAGAATCAGGAAGTACCTGTGCAGGTTTGTTACAGAAGTATATTGCATGATACTGAGGTTTGGATTATGATGGAACTCATTATCTTGGTAAAGAGCTAAGTACCCAATAGGCAGTTTTTCAGCCCTTGCCCTCCTTGCCCTTGTGATCTTTTAAATGTGTCCTTTCTTTCATTCATAATATGCTAAGCCAACAAATAGTTTGAAGGACCATAAAAGAGAGATAAGTTGGCTATGAGAGGGCAGTAAGAAACTCCAGCAGTGCTATAAAACACCACATATAAGTCTTTATGGCAGTGTCACTGTATTTTCCAATTAGAAATAATAGTTATTATAAATTACATTTTTTCACAGCCCCAAGTATTTACTTAACACACACAAAAAAATAAATTAAAATTCTCCAAAATAATGGCAGTAGAAATTATGGCAGCAAATGCAAGGACTGAAAAGTTAAGATAAACAAAATTAAATTCACCACTGAGGCTTTAATGTGTTTATTTTGTATATATATGTATCTGCTTATGAATTCTATTTATGAATATATGCGTTTTAAAATAGCTGTTATTTACTTTTCCTGAGAACCATTGTTTGAATTTTATAAGGAGAAATAACAAGGTGATTTTTAAAAAAATGTGAATATCTTATTTCTTTCAAGTTTTATTTTAGACACAGGGAGTACATATGCAGGTTTGTTACAGGGGGATAATGCACTTAGGTAATGAGCATCATACCCAATAGGTAGTTTTTCAACCCATTTACCCTCACCCCAGTAGCTCCCAGTGTCTATTGTTGCCATCTTTCTGTCCATGTGTAGCCAGCGTTTAGCTCCCACCTAAGTAAGAACATGCAGTATTTGGTTTTCGTTTTCTGTATTTGTTCACTTCAGATAATGGCTTCCAGCTGCATCCATGTTGCTGCAAAAGAGATGATCTAGTTCTTTTTATGGCTGCGTGGTATTCCATGGTGCATACTTACACACTATTGGTGAGAATGTAAATTAGTCCAGCCACTGTCGAGAGCAGTTTGGAGATTTCCCATTGATAGAATTGGAATTTCCAATTGGTCAGCAGAGAGGTGATGCTAAATGAGTCAAGCCAACATGATAACGCCTAACTCTTAAGTTACTTCAGTAGAAACGGCACCCTGTAGTCAGCAATGGTAGTTGATGAGAATCAGGGAAAACAGCAAGGCCTGTGGAAGCCTCCTCTGGAGAGTGGTGTTTTCTGATAGAACATTGCAGACCAGCCCTGGACTGTCACTCATGATTACCATCTTGTATGGGCTCCATCTCTCGCTCTCTCTCTCTCTCACACACACATGCACACACACACACACACACACACACACAGACGCACGCACCCTGTATATATACTACTGAAGTAATTTAGAAGAAGTAAGTTACAGGCATTTTAGCAGTGGGGTTTTATGAAAACCTGATTACCATTTAGCACAAGCTGCATTAGAAATTTATCAGAAAAGTTGAGTGAGGAGGTCAAGGCTTTGGGGAGTCACTGTGGGAATGATACATGAAGAGGTGTCAGCTGAAACCATGGGAGTGGATGAGCTTTTCACAACATTACTGTGTTCATATGGCATTAACGTATCATACTTTTTCTTTCAAGAGTGTGTGTAAAGAAGGAAGAATGGAGTTCTAAAAACTCAGAGTCTTCTTAATCCTGCTTAAGAGAGGTTTATGATGCTAAGGACTGTCAAAGGTACTATTGATTTTCTCCTGGAACCCCTGGCAGAGGAGAGCCTCAGTAGGGTGGTCTGGGGGAGTCAGAGGCAAGGTTTAACAGTGAGTGGGAGAAAATGTTCTGGGAGTACAGATACAGTCTGGCTTTGAATAAAGTGAGACGTGGAGGGAGAGTAGAAAAGAATCACCAGATGAAGTTACTGGAGATAGATGATATTAATATGTTTTACTTTTTCCAATTACTTTTTAAGTGATCAGAGATGAATGAACAATCAGAGAAAAACAATTCCATTCAAGAGAGACACACAGATCATAGTTTTCCTGAGAAGAACTGTCAAATTGGACAGAAACAACTGGTATGGCACACAGATTCTATGATTCCATGCTACTGGGGAGTGCCCCCTCGAGGATCTCTGAGATGCCCATGGATGTGGGTGGGAAGGTGGGCCCAGGCAGGACCTCACAGGGAGGAACTCTGCCGCCCAGGCTGATAGAGCTTTCCCTCCGCCCCACTGCTCACTGCGGGCTGCTCTCGCCTCACACATCTCCTCTCCACCTCCTGTGTACCCTGATTTTTAGCCCAGTGTTCTGTACAATAAAATTCTGCTTTTTGTGGAGAATATATACAAACGTTTTTATTTTTTTATTTTTATTTTTTGATTTAATAAAGTTTTATTTTTCCAAATGTACAGCTGGTTGGACCTATTCATGCATCTTCACCAGCAGCTGGAGCATCTCCACCCTTGGTATTTCTGGTGTAAATTACTTGAGCTCTGTGCTTTGAAACCAGTTTGATAAGTCCTTTACTAAGGAGCTCCTGAAGGGCTGCCCTGGCCAGGGAGCCTCGAATCTTCAGTCTCTCAGAGACCACAGCTGGGGTTATAAGTTTATAGTTGGGAACTTCCTTACAGAGTTTGTCATAGGTAGCTTTGTCAAACAAGACTAAGTTATTGAGCTTGTCCCGAACTTTGCCTTTGGACCACTTCTTCTTTTTGGCCTTGCCCCCGGATTTGTTCACTGGGTCTTTGTCTTTCTTGGCTGACTTTCCAGTGTCCTTCTTCTTCTTGTCGTCCTTGGGCGGCATTGCGAAGCTCGGAGAGTAGCAGCAGACACCGCAGCCTCGCCAAGATGTCGGACAAAAAAGCTACAAATGTTTTTATTTAATGAACCTTTATTTTGTTATTATTATGTCATGTTATGGCTCTAAAACTGTATGTATTAACTCATCTAATCCTTATCACACCATACTATTGTTAACTCCATTTTACAAAGAGAGAAACTGGGGCCTAGAGACGTAGCAATTTGCTCAAGGCCCACCACTAGTACGTGGCAGAGCCAAGGCTTGAGCACAGGCAGGTGACCCTGGGTCTCTGTTCTTAACCTCTTGCTGTGCTACTTAGAATAGTAATCGCTTGGTACTAAGTTGTTTGTATATGTCATAACCATATCTAATGCAGAACAGTTTAAGGTTAAGTTTATGAAACAAAACCATATACACCAAGATGAAATTTAAAAGAAACATTATATTATTTTAAACTTACTAGACTCTTATTAAACTAAATAAACTGCAGAAAAGTCCATGACATTCTGTTACTAATTTGTTACATTGAAATTCCTACATTGAAAGCTTCCCTTTTGTTTCCAGGTGGAGTATTTCATGTATATGTCAGCCTATGTTTTTGTGCTTCTGAGATTATTTTCTTCTACAATCCTTCAAAAGAGCATTTTCTTCCCCCATGACATGTGCTACATGTTCACAATAAGTTATCAGTACAATATTCGATTGAAGCATTTTGTTGTTTGTCTTCCAGCTCAGGCCTCATTTAATTTCTAATTGTCTTTCAGCTCAGGCCCCATCTAATTTCTAATTACAGTGGCTCACACCTGTAATCCCAGAACTTTGGGAGCCCAAGGCAGATGGTGGATCCTTGGAGCCCAGGAATTCAAGGCCAGCCTGGGCAACATGGTGAAACCCCATCTCTACTGCATATGTACACAAAAATTAGCCGAGCATGGTGGTGCGTGCCTGTAGTCCCACCTACATGGGAGGCTGAGGTGGGAGGATCACTTGAGCCCCGGGGATTGAGGCTGCAGTAAGCCATGATCATGCCATAGCACTGCAGCCTGGGTGACAGAGCGAGACCCTATCTCAAAAAAAAAAAAAAAAAAAAGAAAAGAAAAGAAAAGAAAAGAAAGGAAAAAAAAAAACCTCCAGAGACTTTTGAAAATGTCCCCCTATGCCCTAGAAAGTCATCCTAGCAATATTTCTCTTGTTCCAATCTGGCTTTGACTGAAAGTCGATCCTTCAGGTGGCTGAGTGGAGGCCAGTCCCAGGTAGGGAGTAGCTCCGAAATGCATCCCAGGGCACTGAAGGGGAGTGCCGGATCTACTTTGGGTTCTCACTGCGGTTTGAGACACTACATGGGCTTCTTTAGCTAACAGCCGAGGAAGGGCCTCTACTCCTTCGTCCTTACCCACATCAAATGCTAATTCTGATGTGCATCCCCATCAGATTTGGAAAGCTAAGTGGCGTTTTGCGGTTTTAAAAAGAATTCTTCTATTCCCCTTGATTGTTTTTTACATTTTTATTTTATGAGTGTTATACTATTTCTTTATTCAGAAAGAATGGCCCAACTTGAGAAAATGTACACCATCTTTTGAAACTTAATTAGATTAAACCGTTTATGTCTTTGTGTAAAACATATATACTTTCATGCCTTTACGGTGAAAGTTACAGAAAGTTCATTTTGGGGAAATGTAAAACAGATAAAACTATCTGGTTCTTACTATTAATACATTTATTTGTTTAATAGCAACAAATAGAGCGGCAGTTAAAATGCTTGGCATTTCGAAACCCTGGACCACAGGTAGCAGACTTTAATCCTGAAACAAGGCAGCAGAAAAAGAAAGCCCGGATGTCAAAAATGAATGAATATTTTTCTACAAAATACAAGTAAGATTCTGACTTATTGTATTTGATCTGTGGGATTATGAAATGCATGAATTCTCCTTGACAAAGCAATGAAAGATTCCCTCTTTTTGTTATTTATTATTTAAAAATATCTCCTCTAAAATATAATAGTACCCATGTGTCTGGACGTTAGCAACCTTAAGAAACAGAAAAATAGACCATAATCCCGAATTAGGAATCGATTTTTTAAAAAGGCTTCAATAGCCGTGTAATAGAGTAATGGCTTTAGTAGGAAAGATGATTTAAAAGTAACAAAAATGTATCATTAGAAGGATAAATAATATAACCATGGGAATGAACTCAGGATATTAAATGGGCACAGGACTATCATCAAGTACAATGATTGTTAGTGCATCGTTAAGTATAAACTAAGTAAACTGGCTGGGCACGGTGGCTCACACCTGTAATTCCAACACTTTGGGAGGCCAAAGTGGGTGGATCACTAGGTCAGGAGATCTAGACCATCCTGGCTAACACAGTGAAACCCCGTCTCTACTAAAAAATGCAAAAAATTAGCTGGGTGTGGTGGCACGCGCCTGTAGTCCCAGCTACTTGGGAGGCTGAGGCAGGTGAATCGCTTGAACCCAGGAGGCGGAGGTTGCAGTAAGCCGAAACCATGCCACTGCACTCCAGCCTGGATGACAGAGCAAGACTCCATCTAAAAAATAAATAAATAAATAAAATAAAAAATAATAAACTAAGAAAACTATAAAGGAAAATGATAAATTTAACTACATTAAAATTAATATGCCCATTAAAAACTCCATAAAAACAGTGAAAGACACACCATAAAGTAGGAGAAGTTATTAATAACATAAAAAATCAGTATCCAAAATATATGAAGAATCTTACAAGTCAATAAGAAAAGTGTAAATATCCTAATAGACAAATTAATAAAATGATAAACAGACATTTCATAGAGGAAACAACGAATAAACATTCAGGATACCGAACCTGATCAGCACATACACAGAAGTTCCATACTCCCCAGGGAGTCAGAATTTAGTCTGTTGACATCAAAGCTGATGAAGCTATGAGATATGAATTAGGTGTAAAAAGGTACAACCACTATTTAAAAACAGCTCGGTGTTACCTATGTGCCTTATGACCTAACATCTTCACTCCTGAGTATAAATTAGTATCTTGGAAAAAGTCTAATACATGTATAGGGAGATATGTTTAAGAAGTTTCATGGCATCACTGAAATAGCAAAGAAAATAAACTGTTAATAATCCAAATGTCCATCAACAATGGAAAAGATAAATAACTTGTGGTATATTTATACAGTGGAATACATATAGAAGTGAAAATATTTGAACAGCTACATGTACCATCATGGAAGTATCTCAACTCATGATCAGACTAACAAAGCAAATTACAAAAGGAAAATCACAATATGTTTAGGGATACCTACATATGTGTCATAACTAAGACCAAAACAAGGAAGTGACTTTATATATATACATATATATATATAATTTTTAAATTATACTTTAAGTTCTAGGGTACATGTGCACAACGTGCAGGTTTGTTACATATGTATACATGTGCCATGTTGGTGTACTGCACCCATTAACTCCTCATTTACATTAGGTATGTCTCCTAATGCTATCCCTCCCCACTCCCCCAACTCCGCAACAGGCCCCGGTGTGTGATGTTCCCCTTCCTCTGTCCAAGTGTTCTCATTGTTCAATTCTCATCTGTGAGTGAGAACATGCAGTGTTTGGTTTTTAGTCCTTGCGATAGTTTGCTAAGAATGATGGTTTCCAACTTCACCCATGTCCCTACAAAGGACATGAACTCATCCTTTTTTATGGTTGCATAGTATTCCATGGTGTATATGTGCCACATTGTCTTAATCCAGTCTATCATTGTTGGACATTTGGGTTGGTTCCAAGTCTTTGCTATTGTGAGTAGTGCCGCAATAAACATACGTGTGCATGTGTCTTTATAGCAGCATGATTTATTGTCCTTTGGGTATATACGCAGTAATGGGATGGCTGGGTCAAATGGTATTTCTAGTTCTAGATCCCTGAGGAATCGCCACACTGACTTCCACAAGGGTTGAACTAGTTTACTGTCCCACCAACAGTGTAAAAGTGTTCCTGTTTCTCCACATCCTCTCCAGCACCTGTAGTTTCCTGGCTTTTTAATGATCACCATTCTAACTGGTGTGAGATGGTATCTCATTGTGGTTTTGATTTGCATTTCTCTGATGGCCAGTGATAATGAGCATTTTTCATGTGTCTGTTGGCTGCATCAATGTCTTCTTTTGAGAAGTGTCTCTTCATATCCTTCGCTCACTTTTTGATGGGGTTGTTTGTTTTTTTCTTGTAAATTTGTTTGTGTTCTTTGTAGATTCTGGATATTAGCCCTTTGTCAGATGAGTAGATCGCAAAAATTTTCTCCCATTCTGTAGGTTGCCTGTTCACTCTGATGGTAGTTTCTTTTGCTGTGCAGAAGCTCTTTAGTTTAATTAGATCCCATTTGTCAATTTTGGCTTTTGTTGCCATTGCTTTTGGTGTTTTGGACATGAAGTTCTTGCCCATGCCTATATCCTGAATGGTATTGCCTAGGTTTTCTTCTAGGGTTTTTATGGTTTTAGGTCTAACATTTAAGTCTTTAATCCATCTTGAATTAATTTTTGTATAAGGTGTAAGGAAGGGATCCAATTTCAGCTTTCTACATATGGCTAGCCAGTTTTCCCAGCACCATTTGTTAAATAGGGAATCCTCCCTGACTCATTTTATGAGGCCAGCATCATCCTGATACCAAAGCCTGGCAGAGACACAACAAAAAGAGAGAATTTTAGACGAATATACCTGATGAACATCGATGCAAATATCCTCAATAAAATACTGGCAAACCGAATCCAGCAGCATATCAAAAAGTTTATCCACCATGATCAAGTGGGCTTCATCCCTGGGATGCAAGGCTAGTTCAACACACGCAAATCAATAAATGTAATCCAGCATATAAACGGAACCAAAGACAAAAACCACATGATTATCTCCATAGATGCAGAAAAGGCCTTCGGAAGTGACTTTTATAACATCAAGGTACAGTTCCTTTTTGAGGGGAGGGTAGAGGGATGCAATGGGTGGGGATTGAAGAGGACTTCACTGCTGTAACACTCTTTTGTTAAGCTGGACAGTGGGCACACAGAAGTTTGTTTTATTCTTCTTTATCTGTGCATGTAGTGTATATATTTTGCATGCTTTGATGTGTATAATTCAGGATTTTACCAAAAAAAAAAAAAAGCATCAAATGGGCCGGAAACCATAAAACCTTACCAATACAGGAGAATATTTGAGTTAAGGCAAAGGGAGGACAGAATCTGACCTGTGGTATAGGTTGATTTCAGGACCATGTACTCCATCATTCTTGTAATAGATTTAAAATATCCTCTTCTGCTAAATTTCCTGGGGTTGCTTAGGAAGAGTTTCATTCCACAAATAAAGCACTTCAAAAGCGAATCTTCATTAGAAGGCATTCTTGCTAAAGCGTGATCATCAGGCAGCAAGTACACATAATGACTAATCCTTTCCCTTCCCTGCATTCTTAGGAAAAGGAACAGGATGGAACGATATTACTTAGCGAACAGAAGGAGAGGAGGCATTGTGCCTGCTTAGGGACAAAGGGTGCAGGAGTATTATACATAATTTTGCCATACTAGCTTAGGGCCACCAGCCTTTTGGACTTCAGTGGTAATAACGGCTATAAGTTATACAGAGGTATTTTTGTTATTCTCAGGTTTTGAAGCAACTCAGTTTTGAAGGATTTATTTCAAAATGGTTGGGTTTGAGAAGGTGGTAGGATTCCTGTGAAAGTCCTTTGTCCCTGGCCATGTTGTAAGGGCTGACAGAGACAGTCTGGACTCTGGGCTCTCCTCTGGGACAGAGCATCCCACCTTCACTCAGAGCTTATGATGTATGATCCTCCATTCTTGGTCACCTCCTTTCTCCCTCCACACTGGGTAAAAAGCAGAATCAGAAAGGAACAGAAGAAATGGCACTTGGAGACTGTTAGCAAAGGTGCTTTTCTTTCTTCAAATGATTATGGTGTAATAACTGACAGTTCTAATTTTAGGTAACAAAAATGTGGTAGTTGCATTCGGCATAGTGCTTTTAAGAAAAAAATAATTTGTTAGGGAAAAATCTATCAAGAATGGTAATATTTTAAAGAAAACTTTGGGGGCATTTGTAGGAGGAAGCTTTAGTTAGCTATTCCTCGTAATTTTCTTAGGTAGATTGCTGCATTTCCCAGCAATGCTGGAAAAATGAAGTGTTACTCTAGATGACAAGTCTGGCTGCACTGGAAGTTGTTTGCTCTCATATTGACTGAATTTCCCGTGACGTCACTGCCATACAATATTCTGGAGTGTTTCTGGTAATCCCTGGAGTTCTGGTCCAGAGTACCAGTGTTTCTGGTAATCTCTGGAGTTCTGGCTCAGGGTAAAATGGTCATGTGTATGATGTTGATTGTACACTAATTTATTCTCAATGTTGAGGATGATTGCCCTGTCATGTTAATGTCATGCTTTTCCTTTGTAGAATAATGAGGAAGTATGACAAAAGTGGCAGGCTCATCTGTAATGACGCTGATCTGTGTGATTGTCTAGAGAAAAACTGCCTGGGCTGCTTCTACCCATGCCCCAAGTGTAACTCCAACAAGTGTGGGCCCGAGTGCCGCTGCAACCGACGGTGGGTTTACGATGCCATCGTCACTGAGTCAGGAGAGGTCATCAGCACGCTGCCATTTAATGTTCCTGACTAGGTGCTCTTGTATATGGACTGATTTGTTTCTTCTTCTTACACATTTAAGTTGACCTCTTTCTTTTGGGTGAATTTTAGGGCTTGGGTGAAATATCGAAAAAAACATACTGAAGACTCATGTTCTGTCAAGCCCCAGAACAATGTAGAATGGGCAATAATTCTGTAACCTTCTTAACTGTGTCAACAATTTTCAAGTCCCTTAACTTGCAACCAAAGGATGTAACAATGGAGGGATCAGCATTTCTCATCAGCACCCTCATCTCTACTCTGCCTTCAAATTAAAACTCTCTTCCCTCTTTGCTGATATCTGAGAAAATGTAGCTTTAAGATTTTCAAAACTCTGTAGCTGAGAGCTTTTCTTACATAGAACATAGAATCATAAATTTATAATATCTAGTTATCCTTAGAATCTTATACATCACTAGCTGTAAATCAGAATTGCCATTTGGATTTTAAAGAAAAACTGTGACTTTGCACTGTATACCCATAGCCTCATTTTTTTATTGTTCATGTTTTAATAACATTAAAATGAAATTTAGTAATACTTGGTAGTATTTTTAATCATTAAAATTTGTATTGTACTTGTAAAATTGAACAGTTAGGAATTTAATATCCTAAAAGCCAGGAGTTTACATATTTTTGATTTCAGAGGCAGTATTTCAGGATTTTTTTTTCATACAGAGGAAACAAGTTATACAAAAATGATTTTCTGTATGTTTGCTAATTGAGTGCGTTGATAAGCAATTGACTAGATAAATGATGTGGTCTTTTCAATTTTGATACATCATCAGAGCTATACAAAATTGAATTCAGCTTTCTTTGAATTCATTTTTTTATGACAGTCTTTTTTTAACCCTAAGTCAATGGTTCTCATTCATGAGAATTGCCTGGAGGACTTGTCAAAACATAGATTTTTGCAGCCCCACATTCAGAATCTGGGACAGGGCTCAACCATCTCTTCCACGTTACCAGGTGATGTTGATGCTGCTGATGTGGGGACCACACTTTGAGAACCACTTCTCTAAATTATTTTAGATACATAATGTAAGGAAGTATTTAAACCTCATTGACTACGATACTGCCACTGCACAAAGCTGGAAGTATTTAAATAAAGTAACGTAATAAAAATTTAAAAGTAAATAAAAGCATTTAAGTTTTAAAATAAATTTGAAATAGTATAAATAGAGGGTTTTTTGTTGTTGTTGTTTCTTTTTCTTTTTTTTTAGACGGAGTTTCCCTCTGTCACCCAGGCTGCAGTGCAGTAGCGTGATCTCGGTTCACTGCAACCCCCGCCTCTGGGCTCAAGCCATTCTCCTGCCTCAGCCTCTCAAGTGGCTGGGATTACAGGCTCGCGCCACCACGCCCAGTTAATTTTTGTATTTTTATTAGAGACGGAGTTTCACCATGTTGGCCAGGCTGGTCTCAAACTGCTGACCTCAAGTGATCAGCCCGCCTCACCTCCCAAAGTGCTGGGATTAGAGGTGTGAGCAACTGTGACCGGCCTTTTATAAATAGAGTTTTCAGGTTTATTTTTCCTTCATAATCAGTTTAACACTCACTTCTGCACAATCTACTTGTGCCAGGGAACGTTTCTGACAATTCTGGATTTGTTGCTTGACGTATGTTTTAGGACTAAAATAAGAAAAGTCCTAAAAGTAATGGTGTGACTACAGTACACCTGTCCACGGAGCAAGAGAACTTACATTCTTCTGCATCATTCTCCATCGAATTTACTGGGTTTTCCAGATTTCACTTACTTTTACTGAGCATACTCTGTGAACTAAACATTGTGTTAACATGGTAATGAATTGCATTTCCTTTAACCATCACAGCCCAGTAAGGAAGACGTAAAATCAAATTACCCAAATCACGTTCTTTGAAATGCTCACCAGGAATGTGCAGCCGGGAAACCAGTAAAAACAAGCAGGGCCTTTTTCAGTTTATATCTTGTTTTATTTTTGAGAATAATTATTATTTTGTAATTGGCAGACCAAATGCATTTATTACTTCTTCATTTTAGAATCATATAATCTTAGAGCCAAAAAGAGCCTTGCAGCTCATCCATATAGTGAATTAGTCGACAAATACTAACAGAGAGGCTGCTCTGTGACAGGCAGCAGGCTAGGTGCAGGGGACCAGGCAGTGAACAAAATCTGCCGGGCTCCTGTCTTCATGGGGTTTATGGACTAAGGCCAAACTCTTTTTTGTTGTTGTTGTTTTTGTACCTTTGCAACTGAGGAGATTTAGACCCAGTGAGATTAAATGACTCAGGTAAGGACACACAGAAGAATTGGCAGCCCTGGTGTTTTGAACACTAAGACTAGGTCAGAGTTCTTTCAATGATGCCACGTATTTCCTACACTACGGTCATTAAGTGCTTTTAATATAATAAACATTCCTAAGACCCATCCCAAACCTCAGGAATCAGAACCTGTAGGAATGAGACCTGGGATTCCATAATTTTAAACAAGCATTGCAGTTAAGTCTCATGATCTGATACATCTGAGAAACACTGCCCTATATCGTCAGTTGTCCAATTTTCATGCTAAAAAATAATCCTAGGCAAATTAGCATTAAAGCCTCCTTCCTTTCTGTCTCCTCTTGTCACTCAGTCTTAAGGATTAGATAAAGGAATCTGGTTTAAAATGATCTGGCTTAAAAAGTGTGTTGAAAAATTATATTGGTAAATTTTCCAAGTAAGGCAAAAAACAAAGTAAAAAACTGCATAATTAACTAAGCAGACACCTAATACTGCTATCATGGAAGCCTAGTAAAGCATTTGATGAAGTACACTTTTAGAAATCAGGTTATTTCATCTTGATCTAATACCATTTCAGTGTATTTTTAAAACGTCTCTTGTAATAAATAATTATTACAAAAATAAATTTATGTGAATTGTCTAAAACTTATTTTGCAAGTGTCTAATTTTTATTACAAAGTGAATAAAGCTCTTTAGCTGTTTGAACTAAATTCAGATTAACAAGGAATGCAGCTGTACTATCTGATTACATTACCCAAGGAAATCGTCTTGTCAGTGTGATAGGACTTTTTTCTGCTTGGCTATATTTCAATGCTGATAGCATGTCTTCATGAATATGTATAAAATGGAAGGAAACCTATTTTACAAAAGGTTATTTAAATTAAACCAGTACATACTGAAGGATTTAGACAAATTATCCCGTGCCCATTTATGCAAGGATTTTGGACTAGAATGCCATATCACGTCAATTTTTGTGACAACTTTTGAGTGTAATTTGTAAGAGTTAAAGAATATCTGTACACTGTCTTAGATAATCCTTCTGTACCTCCCCTTCCAGCTACCCCCACCCAAGACACAACATCTTGGATCCATTGCAGGTATAGACGTTGGGATGCTAACTCACAGAAAAATCATTTAACCTCTATTTTTATAAAAGTGAACAATGCCATTTTGGATAGTCTGTGGATGTCATAGATGGTAGTTACGTAATGAATGCTTTGGACATTTTTAAACATTTACACATGCCAGGCTTCAATGTTTGGCCATGCAGGGACATTTATTACTTAAGTCCAGAAGGTGACTTTTACTTGGACATCTGTACAATGCCAATTATGCCCCCTAGAGTTGTACAGCAAAATGGTCCTGCAGAAAGGTGCCATTTGATGTGCGGATTTCTTGTTTGTCCAGCATTTATTGACATTTTCTATATGTTAGACATTGTGTGCTTTAGGTTGGTTCATATTATTGTATAAAATACTTTTTAAAAATCCCTGTGTGTCCTCTCTCTTCTATCTGTTTTTTCTTTTTTCCTTCTTTCTCTGTGATGTCTGTAACAGCAGAAGATAGTTTGAGGTTACTTAGGACAATAGTCCATATATATGATTTAACATACACAGTTTTTGTACTACTTTTTCCTTTTCAGAACCTATATTTTAATCCTGGACTTAGAATATTCTTTTTAACATTCACAGATTCCTAAAATTCTGTATTTTTCGTCACTCTGTGGAAGGGAAATGACTCTCTTATTACTATTCATGTCTAATAAACAATGTATTACTTAAGACGCATATGCAATTTGAAAAATGTTTCTTTTGTGTTTATAATCTGTAGTTTTAACAGTTTATTTTTTCCTCACTATTGTATGGTTGTTTGTATATTCTTTTTAAGTTGTCCAAAGCTTAGGTCAGATACAATAAATTCAGCGAGATCAGTGACTGAGTTTAACTGTTTTTCCTTTAATAGTGCATTCAATAGCATAGTGCACTTAATAGATACACTACTTAGTGACCCATTATTCATTTATTCATTCATTTACCAAGCACCTGTTATATGCCAGACACTTTACTAGGTGCTAAGGATACAATGGGTAAGGGAAAAAACGCTCAAACATGGTCTCTACTCTTACGGACTTTACAGAATAGTCATGGGGGGAGAGAGAGATAGAATAATAATATCATGACACAAGTGAGTCTGAAAAGAGTAATGGGTGAGAGGAGTTATTAAGGACATCTTTACATAGTCTGGGTGGTCACAGAAGTCTTACCTAAAGGAGTGATCACAGTTCTGGGGCTTGAAAAGTGAGAAAAAATAGCAGAGAAGAAGATGGGCGTGGGGGAGAATGCTTTTGGCAGAGTAAAGAGCATGTTGAAGGGTCTGTGGCAGGAAAGGGTACAGCATGTTCCAGACACTAGAAGAAGCCTGGATGGGTGGAGGGGAAAGCATGAGAAGCCTCTGCAGAGCAGAGAGTACTCATATCAGGGGAGGCCTTTTAGGCACCTTGAGGAAGTTGAAGCCAAGCGCAGTGGCTCACACCTGTAATCCCAGCAGTTTGGGAGGCCAAGGTGGGAGGATCACTTGAGCCCAGAATTTTGAGACCATTCTGGGCAACATAGCAAGACCTTGTCTCTACTAAAAATAAAACTAAAAAAATTACTGGGCCTGGTGGTACCTGCCTGCAGTCCCAGGTACTCAGGAGGCTGAGTTGGGAAGATCGCTTGAGCCCAGGCGGTCCAAGGCTGCAGTGAGCCATGTTTGTGCCATTGCACTCCAGCCTGGGCAACAGAGTGACATCCTGTATTAAAAAAAAAAAAAAAATTTGTTACATGTCCAAAACACAACAGGAAACCATTGAAGTGCTTGAAGCCAGTGGGGTGGCAGTGGATGACACAATCATACTTGCATTTTTAAAAGACCACACTGGCTGCAGTGAGGAAAACAAACAAAAGGACTTTGTGATGGAAGAGATATGTGGGGTGTGGAAGACAGAAGCCACAGGAGTCTCCCACTTTCTTGGTTTCCATCGTCAAACAGATGGTATGGCCAATCACTGAACACTGGAACAGGGAACACTGGAAAAGGACCAGGGCTGAGGAATGCTCATGTGTGTGATTGCTGGTTCATATGTTGTAAGTTTAGTTTTGTAGGAAACTGCCAAAATGTTTTCCAGAGTGGCTGTACACTTTTGCATTCCCACCAGCAATGTATGAGGGATCCACTTTGTCTAATCCTCACCAGCAATTAGTAGTGTTACTATTTTTTATTTTAACCATTTGGATAGGTAAGTCGTGATATCTCATTGTGGTCTTAATTTGCATTTCCCTAATGGCTGATACTTTCATGTGTTTATTTGCTATCTGTATGTAATCCTAATGAAATATTTCTTCATATCTTTTGCCCATTTTCTAACCAGATTATTTTATTTTTTAATACTGTGTTCTGAGAATTTTTTATATATTCTAGCTACAAGTTCTTTGTCAGATACGTGTTTGCAAATATTTTTCTCTCTACAGCTTGTTTTCATCCTTCTAATAAGGTCTTTCACAGAGCAATAGTTTTAATTCTAATGAATTTTGATTTATAAATTTTTGTCTTTTACAGATTGTGCTTTTGGTGTTATGTCTAAGAACTCTCACCCAAGCCCTTTTTACCAAAGATTTTCTCCTATATTATCTTCTAAAGGTTTTATATGATCCATTTTGAGTTAAAAAAAATTTTTTTTTTGACAGAGCCTCGCTTTGTCGCCCAGGCTGGAGTGCAGTGGCGTGATCTCGGCTCACTGCAAGCTCCGCCTCCTGGGTTCACGCCATTCTCCTGCCTCAGCCTCCTGAGTAGCTGGGACTACAGGCGCCCGCCACCACGCCCGGCTAATTTTTTGTATTTTTAGTAGAGATGGGGTTTCACGGTGTTAGCCAGGATGGTCTCAATCTTCTGACCTTGTAATCCGCTCGCCTCGGCCTCCCAAAGTGCTGGGATTACAGGCGTGAGCCACCGCGCCTGGCCTTGAGTTAATTTTTGTATGACATGTGAGATGTGAGGTTTAGGTCGAGGTTCCTTTTTGCCTATGGATATCCAACTGTTTTTCGGCACCATTTGTTGAAAAGACTATCCTTCCTCCACTGAATTGCTTTTGCACTGTTGTAAAAAGTCAGGTGGCCATACTTGTGCTGGGCTATTTCTGGGTTCTCTAGGCTGTTACATTGATCTATGCATCTATTCATCTGACAATACCACATAGTCTTTGTGATGGCAGATATATAATACAGTTGGCCCTTGAACAGTGCACAGGTTAGGGGTACCAATGCATATTTTGTATGTTATATATTTACAGAGTGTATTCTTACAATAAAGTAAGCTAAAGAAAAGAAAATTTAAGAAAATCTTCATGAAGGGGAAATATATTTACTATTCATTAAGTGGAAGTGGATCATCATAAAGATCTTCATCCTTGTCATCTTCACACTGAGTAGGCTGAGAAGGAGGATGAAGAGAAGGGGTTGGTTTTGCTGTCTCAGGGACGGCTGAAGCAGAAGAAAATCTGTGTATATGTGGACCCAGACAGTTCAAACCTGTTGTTCAATGGCCAACTGCAAGTTTTAAAATTAGGTAAAATAATTCTCCCCATTTTGTTTTTCTTTTAAACATCGTTTTAACTACTACAGCTCATTTACTTTTCCACATACATTTTAGATTAATCTTGTCTATATCCACAAAAAAATCTTGCTAGCATTTTAATAGGAATGTGTTAAATCTGTGTATCAATTTGAGAAGAATGACATTTCTATTACCTTAGGGTCTCCCTTCCAGTTCATGAACACGGCATGTCTTTTCGTATATTTATTCCATTATCATTCCATCCGTATTCCATTATAGGTTTTTTCCATTATCATTTCGTAGTTTTTGGCTTACAAGTCTTATATGTATTTTGTTAGATTTACAATCACGTGTCTCATTTTTCTGGACAATTCTAAATGGTATCATATTTTAAATTTCAGTGTTTATTGATAGCATGTAGAAATAAAATATATTTTTGTATGTTGATCTTGTATCCTACAACTTTGTTGAAGTCCCTTATTAGTTTTAGAAGGCTGTTTGTAGGTTTAAAAAAAAATCTTTGTAATTTTTTTTGGAATTTTCTATGTAGATGGAATTTGTCATCTGCAAATAGGGACAGTTTTATTTCTTCCTTTCTAATGTGTACGCATTTTCTGTCCATTTCTTTCATT
Source organism: Pan paniscus (assembly GCF_029289425.2). Lineage (NCBI taxonomy): Eukaryota > Metazoa > Chordata > Mammalia > Primates > Hominidae > Pan > Pan paniscus. The sequence goes on from NC_073253.2 coordinate 111,311,510, forward strand.
ATTACTCTGGCGAGACCTCCCATTACTCTCATAGCAGTGGTGAGAGCAAGCAGCCTTACCTTGTTCTTGATCTTGGGGATCTCATTTAAAACATTTTTTGCTACTTTCTTCTAGCTTCCAATGTTTCTGAAGAGAAACCTGTCCTTTGAATTTTTTTTTTTCCCCAGAAGTAATGCTTTAAAAAATTTGCTTTTCAGCTTTCAGAGGTTGAGTTATGATGTGTGTTGGTGAGTATGTGTTCCGTTGTTGGGGTACCTCATTACAGCCTGGCCAGGGTGGAAGTCCAGGTTCCCTATTCAGCCTTTGCTGGTGGCAGTGAGGGCACAGTGTTCTTCTGTGATTGTTGGTGGAGTAGACGAGTTATTGTTTAAAACCCTTCTGTCTTGCTGGGCTGCCTATTTCTTGGTTCTTTGGCTACAGAGACCAAGGTTTTGGGAGCTTTTTCCATCTGTGCCCATTGGCATTTCTGGATTGCTGACATCTGCGTTACCCAGTCTTCATACACCCAAAGATGTATGAAGTAAAAGAAAGTAAAAAGAAACCCAGGGTACTTACTGCTCTGTCCTTCCTCATGTCCCAGGTCCCTAACCAGTCTGCCTCCTTCTCTCTGCCTTTCAGAGTCATCTTATATTTGTTTTATTCATAAAGTCCAGAGTTTGTAACTGTATGTAGTGAGAAGAATAGCAAAAAAGCATGTCTACTCCATTTTTCTGCAAATGGAAGTCCTTGTTGGGCTTTAATGTCAAGGTGATGCTCGCCACATAAAAGGAGATGGTGACCACTTTCTTTTCTCTACAAGCCTTTGTTTCAAGTGAAACTATTCATCCTCACATGTTTATTGGAACTTGCCAGTGAGGCCAGTTGGACCTGAAGGGATTTTTTTTGTTGTTTTCTTTCTCTCTCTCTCTTTTTTTTAATAGGAAGGTTTTCAATAATACATTTGTTTTTAAAACAGTTATATTCTGTTTTCTTCTATTTTTCTTATGTATTACATATTACATATATATCTTTCTATAAGTTATCTATTTTATATAAATTTTCAAATTTGTGAACATAGTTATATAAAATATATACATTGTCATTTTTAAATATCAACCATTTTCCTCAAATTTTATTTATAAATTATTTAAAGGACATTACTAACCAGCATTCTTTCAGTAAATTATTTTCCCCCTTAGTTAGCCAGAGTTGGTCAGAGTTGGATTCTCTTACTCATAAACAAAATACCCTAACTAATACACTTATTGTCCAGAAAATGGAGAGACATGTATAGTGTAGTTGCGGCAAATTGCTTTTCAATAAATTTCCACAACAAATCTATTCCTTCTGTTTTCTGAGAGATACCTAGAGCCTGATTTAAGAGGTGTGAGCTAAGGCCCTCCCGTTTCTTTTCGACACACTGCTAACAATTGTGTTCTCAGCAATAGGAACTGAAAAGTGTCCATACAACTCATAAAATGTTCCCACTTCAATAGAACAGAAATTACTTTGCTTTTCAGGAGTTACTACAAAAAGTCCTAGAGAAAGAAAAAAGAAAAAAACAAAAACAGAATCCCAAAAAAGTCCTAGAGAGTGAGAGGAAGGAATGCTTTTTCAGTTGCTTCACATTTAGAATCCCATTCTAGCTTTGAATTTTCCATACAGTACTTGGCATAGAGTAGCACTAAATATATGATTTCTATGATTTTTGCATATATTCTTGAATGATGAGGGTTATTTGCATTTTGTAATTTTTAATCATACATTTTCCTAAAAACGATATACAGAGGAAATACATGAATGGTTTTGGCTCCCTCTGCTGGCCATTTATATGCACTTTAGGTTTTACACAGAACAAAATCAAGACCACTTTTTCAAATGGATTTGGAATTTCTTCAAAAAGATTATTTAAGGCTGGGTACCATGAGATTTTTATCTTTTCTTTGGAATAAAAGATGATTTTCTCAAGATTTTGTTTCTTTTTTTAAAAGTCAGGGTCTCACTTTGTTGCCCAGGCTGGAGTGCACAATCATAGCTCACTGTAACCTCAAATTCCTGGGCTCAGATGATCCTCCTGCTTTAGCCTCCTGAGTAGCTGGGACTACAGGTGAGAGCCACCACACCCAGTTAACTTTTAATTGTATTTAACTTTTTAAGATCAGGGCTCGAGTGCTATGTTGCCCAGGCTGGTCTCTAATGCCTGGCCTCAAATGATCCTCCTGCCTCAGTCCCCCAAAGCCCTGGGATTACAGGTGTGAGCCACCATGCCTGGCACTATTTAAACTTTTCAATTTAATTTTTCAAATTTATACTTCAAAAAACTTTAACATTATAACTGTTATAACATTATAACTTTAAAAAAGGATACATTTAGCACAATAAATGAAGTTTAGAAAATGTTTTAGATTAAAGGCCTGACTCCTGCTATGTCTCTTTCTCAAGCTGTCTGTGGTGAAGGTACCCAGTTATAGAGACTGATGCCATTCCATATTGCCATAACAATGCCTCCCTCAGTCCAGTCAATTCCTCGGCCATTCTCCAAAGCAGCTATTTAAACGTTTGGCCTTTTTAACTCTCGACTTCTTTATCCTCTTCTCAATATTGCTGTTTTCTTGGAAATGATAGAGACCATCCGATACATAACTTTGACATTCTGATTTTTTCTCCTGCCCCCAATCCTACTAAGAGTCTCTATCCATACCTCTTTTTTGCCTCCACTCTTGTAGTTTCAGTGAAACAAGTTTCTCTCCTGTTAAAGGACAGTCAATTGGGATGGATCCCTCTTCCCTGGGTTCTTTAGGAACAGCACTGTATGAAACATTATCATCTCTCTCTTTTCTATATCTTTGTTGGCTTTTAATGATCATGTGATCATACACTTATTGTTGACGTCAGCTGGGATCTTTCAACTGCAAACAGCTCTGGCTAATTTAAGCAAAAAAAAAAAAAGGGGGTGGGGGGCACTAGATCTAAGAAAATGCAGAAAAGGTTGGCCTCAGGAAGAAAAGGCACCAGGCCAGTTTTATGAGCTGGGTAGCCACACATCATGAACCAGGGACCGACCATCAGAAACTTTGCTGAGCTGGGGGAGAGAGCTGAACTGCCAGGTGTCAGACTAGTTAAAACAACAAGCCAAATGTGAAAGAGGTAAGGGTGTAATCACTTACTGTGATGGTATATGCAAGAATCTAAAAGGAGATTGCTGTGAGATTTAATGAGATAATGCTTGTAAAGCATCAGAAACAATCCTGGGTACACGGCAAACATAACTTGATAAATGATGGCTATCGTTACGTATTCAGAGCATCCACAGTGCCCTGTATTCAGATGAATCATGACACTTTTTCACTTCACTGTTGTTTTGTGGCCTCATACTGATGTGTAAGTTCCTTAGAAGCTTAGGAGAAGGGATTGTGTTTTTTAAGCGCAAGATCCCTAGCACAGAGCTTGGCACAAGGTAGATATTCAATAAATGCATGCTGGATAATGGTAAAAGACAACCTGGATTACATGTTAAGCGCATATGAAAGTAAAGTAAAATAGGTGTGGTTACAAAAGGTCCTCTAGGTTTCCTAAATAGTAGCATAAATTATTTACATTAAAATATTTGATTATTAACAGGCATGGAGGTGCATGCCTGTAATCCCAGCTACTGGGGAGGCTTAGGCAGGCAGACTCCCTGAGCTTAGGAGTTTGAGATCAGCCTGGGCAACATAGTCAGGCCCCATCTCAACCATATCATCTTGGTTATCATTTTTACTTTTTCAAATACTGACTCCTTGTATAAATAGAATTTGAGAGTCTGTCAGACAAAAACGTTTCCTTTCCTTTGTTGTCCTATGACCACCACCACCAGCATCCTCATCGCCAACATAATTGTCTTCAAGTGCTTTAAGCAATCATTGAATAATAATCTTCTTGGTTAGTTTGTCCAGCAAGAAATCCCTGTTGCACGTTAGATTCCTCAGGAAGCAGAATCTGAGATGAGATTCACAAGCAGGAAGTTGAGTGCTGTTGAGTTGAATGCTTAGAAGGGATAGAAAGGAAGCAGGGTTGGGTAGAGGGAGAGATTGGGCTGCAATGCAGTCACAATAAGCCCTCAGCTGGCCCCCCAGGAGCTGCGAATTGGAAATGGCTCTTCAGTGTTGTCCCAAGTTGATATCAAAAGGACACAGTGGTGTGCTAGAACTGACTCATTCCAGCTTGGGAGGTGATTGTATGCATCTCTTCCCCAATGGCCATTCATTCATTGATCACACTTTGGTACTTGATATGGGCTATATAGAAACATCAACACTGTAGAAACTGGTTAAATGCTACAAATTAGGGCATTTTTCTCTCTTCAGAGATCTGGTTGTTAAATATTACCAGTCAGATACAGACTGCACTGAGAAGTGGACGTGGCCTTGGGCTAAGTGGTACTCTTTAGGTGAGGCAATTCCTGAAGAGGACTGACAGCTCAGCAGTGTCAGTCCGCACCCTTCACTGCAGCTTAGGGAATACATCCTTCCCTCAAAGGGAGGCTTTGGGTTGCACCTCATAGCATTCACAATGGTGCCTGTGACGGATTTGTGCTGCTATGGAAAGTGTAACGGTGATAATATTTCTAAGTTTTATGAGTGTCATTTTGACAGTAGTACTCCTTTCATAATTCAAAAAGTTGAAAATAGTTAATAGGTTTGAAATAAATAAACTTTATCATCTACAACTGTTTTAGAAACAGAAAAATTGTGAAGACTGTAAAAGTGGCCATATACTCCACATCCAATTTCCCGTATTACTGACAAATGAGTACGGCATATTTGTTAAAATGAAGGAACCAATAATAAGAAATTATTGTTAACCAAAGTCCATGCTTTATCCATATTTCTTACTTATTGCCCAGTGTCCTTTTTGTGTTCCAGGATCCCACTGAAAATACCACATTACATTTAGTCATCATGTCTCTTTAGGCTCTTCTGGACTGTGATAGTTTCTTGGGCTTTTCTTGTTTTTGATGACCTTGACAGTTTTGAGGAGTCCTAGTCAAGTATTTTGTAGAATGTCCCCAAATTGGAATTTGTCTGATGTTTTTCTCATAATGAAACCAGAGTTATGGGTTTCCGGAAGAAGACACAAAGACCAATTGCCATTTTCATGGCACCATACCAACAGTACTTACTACCAACATGATTCATCACTGATAATGTTGGCCTTGATCATCTGGTTGAGGTGGTGTTTGTCAGCATTCTTCACTGTAAAGTGACTCTATCCCTACCACTCTTACAAACTGCACTCTTTGGAAAGAAGTCACTATGTGTAGCCTATAATTAAGGAGTAGAAAGTTATGCTTCTTTCTCTTCAGGGATGGGTATTTATATAAATTATTTGTAATTTTATGCAGGAAATTTTGTCTTCTCTCCCTTCTATTTACTCAATAATTATTCAATTATTTAAATAATGGAATAATTTATTAAATTATTTGTTTAGATCAGTATGGACTTGTGGATATTCATTTTATCATTTGGTTTTAAGCTATTAGGAGTTTTTTTCAGTTGTGTTCTATGGACTTTAACATATCTGAATCATTGTGAGTTTTAAAATTTTATTTTAAATTTTTAGCACTTCCTTACTCCCTGCACTACAAGGTGTCCCAGGCTCATTTTGTACTTACTGCCCCAGTCCTAGAATCAGCCATTTCTCCAACAAGTCCAGGTTCTTTTTATTGGAGAATATTAGAAACCAAGATTAGGGCACTAGGTGTGATTGAGTTAATAGGCTTTCACACTAAAGTTAAACCTCAAATCAAATGTTTCACAATTATATATTTACCAAGTTGACCTTGATGAACAAATTCTGTCACACAAAAATAAGGAAAAGTCATGAGGGAATCAAAAAAAATTTTATACACACATTTGAAACACAGTATTTTAACATTAGTTTGTCGAAACTTGAAAGTATTGTGAAGTGTCTTGAATTCTGGAAAGACAGCTATGAAAATACGGTATTTCAACTCATTTTTCAAGATCTCAGTAAAACTTACTAACTTCAAAGTAGAATAAATCAAGGAATCAAATAAAGTTCTGTGTTTAGGGAAACACTATTTCTCTTTGAATATAGTGTTCACAGATGTCTGCATCCTTAGACATACCATTTAACTAAATTGGCTGTCCAACTGAAAGCTTAAATCTTCACTGTAAAAGGGTTTGAAATAGTTTTATTTTATCTATCCCAGGCACCCATATGATACTGGGTATGATGAGGTCTTTAAAGAAGTCTGAGAATGGATCTATGCCTTTACGACAGTTGGCTAATGAAGAAAGGCAATCATATAGAATTCCTTGCTAAAATGTTTGCTTCATAGAAGAAACCCTCTCAAAGTCCAGAGAAGAAGGTGAGTAGGTGGTGTACATTTTAGAAAGTGTGAACTGAGTTGGATCTTGAAGTCTTGAAGGTTTGGTTTCTCCACACAGATGCTATTGGCACCTTGGGTGGATAATTCATCATTGTGTGAGACTGTGATTCCTGCTATGTATCAGTAACATTTGTAAGGCATTGGAACAACTCAAATACCTCTACATCTTCCCTTCTGGAGACATAGGAACTGTGGGGAGAGTATATTACAAAGAAGAGACTACAAAACTAGACACAACTGAGAATGGGTATGGCATGCTGGAACAATGAGGAGACTGGGTAGAGTCATTCAAATAATCTGTATTTACCTATGGCTCTAAGGGGCAGATTGGAATCTCTCGAGCTCTTTGGCTTGTTAGAAACACCACTTTGTCTTTAGCAATGCCACGCTGACTCTGATCCTGAAGGAAAGTAACTGCACCCATCTTGTTAATTTACTAATCTAAGCAAACTGTAAAGAAAAAACCTTTTAAAATCTTGTGTAAATAAAAAATAGGCAGTTACTCCGAAGAGATATATTTGCCTTTTTCCCAAATGCAATAATATTAATAATTTACTTTAGACCTTTCATTTAACACACAAAAATCTTAAGTATATTTTGATAATAATAAATTAATATTATTTACAAATTACCATAAGAATGATGTTAATGTTAGGTCCCACAAAGAATTTTTCTTGGCATGTAAACTATGTTAGTACCTAATATAAAATATCCTGGGCACATAACTAATTATCTTGGTCTTCATGATCTTTTGAATAGTAACTGATGGTAAAAATAATCAATTCTCATCATTGGAAATTTAAGTAATACAGAGAAGGTAAAAACTTACAGAAAATCTCACCAGCCTGAAATAATTGTGGACGTTAACCAACCCTAATTTTAGTAATCACTGTATGCATATTTATATCTAGATCTCAATCTATATGCTATATATCTAATATATGTGATACAGATATATAGAAATGATTTTATTAAAGTGGAAAAGAGAAGGAAAAAAAACTATAGAAATTGCTGTATATTAAAGAGTTGTTTCCTTAACAAAGAGATGTTTGTCCCTAAAATATTCCTCTAAGATGGGGGTCACAAACTTAAATGCCTTTAGGCATAGGGACTATATGACTCATGCAGCAAACTATAAAAATTAAGTTGCTTCTATTGTTTTCAAAATAAGAATCTCTCTGGTTACATTGTCTATGTCATCACTGAGCAGGTTAAACAAAATAAGCAAGCACAGTATTTCTATAGCCCATGAGCCATATTCAGACTAGAGTTCTCTAGATTGCCACCTCTGCAAAGTTTTAAAGAGATTATGGAAACATTTGGGGCCTGGCATGGTGGCTCATGCCTGTAATCCCAGCACTTTGGGAGGCTGAGGCGGGCAGATCAAGAGGTCAGGAGATTGAGACCATCCTGGATAACATAGTGAAACCACATCTCTACTAAAAATACAAAAAATTAGCCAGGCATGGTGGCGGGCACCTGTAGTCCCAGCTACTCAGGAGGCTGAGGCAGGAGAATGGCATGAACCCAGGAGGCGGAGCTTGCAGTGGGTGACAGAGCGAGACTTCAACTCAAAAAAAAAAAAAAAAAAGATTATGGAAACATTTTAAGATGTTATAATCAATTTATTTTTTAAATAATGTATTTCATTTTAATTTTTTTAATTTTGTTGGGACATAGTAGGTATAGATATTTATGGGGCACTGTTGTATTTCTTTAAGAGAATGTTTGATTCATAGCATTTGCTTTGAAAGATAAAGAAATAAGTACTCTTAAAACTTTATTCCACCCAATTTTGTCCATTTAAAAATTAGTTCTCTAAGCTATATGATGATTCTATATTATCAAACATTATAATATTTCTACTTAATTTCATAAATTAACTAAATTTTAGTTTTATATGGATTTAATGTTCACTACATGCCACAGCATCTCTGCTACTGAGTTCTGTATTTTCATTAATCTCTTGGTTGGCTTGTTCTCAACTATTAGTTTTTACAAAAAGAGCCCATGAAAACTATGAATGCAACCACGCTTAGTAAGAGCTGACTTTTGCTTTAATATTGAATAGCATGTTGGCTGGGCATGATACGCTTTTCTCGACCCTTTGTAGACATTGCTATGAAGAAGTCTGAAAGTTGTTGATTATTTTACTCTTGTAAGTGACATGCTTTTTTCACCATGTCGCTTGAATAAATTTTTCTTTATCCTTGGAATTTGATAATTTTACCAGAATCTGTCCCATAATCATCATATTCTATCAGTTTTTCCAAAAAATAATTTGCTTTTTCATTAGACTGTATATTCAGTTTTTCTGACATTACAGAGAAATGGTCTTCTATTAAATATTTGTTTTGATCATCCTACAGAGGCAAAATGGACTTTGTACACCAAGTTTGGTTAGGTGTTGATATGGTTTGGCTGTGTCCCCACCCACGTCTCACCTTGAATTGTAGCTCCCATAATTCCCTCATGTTGTGGGAGGGACTCAGTGGGAGATAATTAAATCATGGGGGCGGTTCCCCCACACTGTTCTTGTGGTGGTGAATAAGCCTCATGAGATCTGATGGGGAAACCACTTTCACTTGGCTCATTCTTGTCTGCTGCCATGTGAGACATGACTTTTGCCTTCTGCCATGATTGTGAGGCCTCCCCAGCCACGTGGAACTATGAGTCCATTAAACCTCCTTCTTTTGTAAATTGCCCAGTCTTGGGTATGTCTTTATCAGCAGTGTGAAAACAGACTGACACAGGTGTCTAGACTGATGATGCCATTCATGCAGCAGGGAGGTATGTAACAAGATTTATTACTTACATAATGAGGTTTTCTGGGGAGAGCAGAGCAGACTCTCAAGCAAAACCAAAAATGGCTTACGACAGCAGGGAAGGCCAATTGGCCTGGGGCTTTATGGCGGTTGGGGGTCAGGCCAGGATGAGGTTTCCCTGTTGCAGTCGGGGGCTTATGTGGCTTGAATTTCTCATCAGTGCCAGAGAAGGAAACAGCTGGGCTTAACACTTTGCCCAGATGTGGGGCAGAAGGGGAAGAGGGAGTAGTGGGGCTTGAAATCTGTCAGCCAACATCAAAAATGGAGTCAGACTCCTTATTATCATATTTGAAAGTATTTTTGTGTCTATTTGTTGGGTTCTTTACCTTGGAGACAGTAATCTTTAGGTTGGTTTTTGTTATTAGTATCTACTTTGTGTTTGTCTCATTCTTTGCATTCACTATGAATAGCCCCTCTGCTCTGTCCATAATTCAATTTAAAATTGTGTGTAGTCTTTTCCTTGCAGTTTCTAATTTACATCATAGGAAATGGTGTTTTTAATCCTTTCTTTCTTTGATTTCCGTGTTTTACATCTAATTTTGATATTTTGTCAAGTTGTCTTTTAGCTCGTTTCACTGAATTAATTTCCTTCTTAAGTTCTATCTCAAGAAGCATTCAAGTGGAATTTTTGTTTTTTGCATACTCTATACCTTTTATGTATTTTCCTGTAAAATTATTACACAACTGTCATGGCATTTCTTCCTATCCTACTTGTGTTTAGCATGAACAGCTCTGCCCAGATCTCTATTTTCTCTGGTATGTCTTCTTGGTTCTTTTTAATGTGAGATAGATTTGTCTTTCCATCTATGCTAGCTTGATGGCTCAATATTCCATTCTACTTTTTAATAAAAGCTTAGGGTTGAGGGTAGCATTTGTTAGTGGCTTTAGTTTTTACTTTCTTAGCTCTGAGATTTTGTCAACCGTCTTGTATCAAGATTCACTTGACTGGTATGGGCATGTCCAGTAGCTGAGGGGGTATCCCCCAGGCTTCAGATCAGTCCTCCTTTAATTGTGGAGTCCCGGAACCTCTGATTCTTCCTGAGTCAGCCCTGGTTTTTACTTCCCCATTTCATTCTTTCATTTCCACTTAGTATAGAGAAAGAATCAGAGTGCCTGTGGGTTTCAGCCAGTGTTAACATTAAGGCAGGCAGGGTGAGGGAAGGCTATTTTCACTATAGCTTCAATGTAATCTTTTCCACTGGCTTTTTGTGTGGGTGTCTTTTTATTTTCTCTTTTATCTTCAAATTTCATAGCTTCCTATTCATCATTTGAGATAATTAGATGTATATTGTTTTTCTGCCTTTTTGCTCTACTTTTTCCCTCACTCAGATACATCAAAAGAGTGACCTCCGGAGCTTCCTCTGGACTCCGCTAGTCCTGCATCAGCCTCAGGCATTTATATTCTCCAGGGATTTTCCATGATTTCTTCTTGGCTGACTATATACCTCCAATTCTGCTCCTCTCCAAGTTTGGGGATATAAAGAGAACGCTCACGGTTTTGTGGAAACCTTCTTTTCCTAGCACAGTTTCAGCAAGTTGGGGACCACCTTTAGGATCCAGCTTAGCTAAGGCAGAAGTTCGGTTTCTTTTCTCGTCAGATCATTTTTCAAGTGTAGTATTAACTTATCCTTCTTTGTTTGTTTGCTGTTAATAAGTTGATTTCTTTTTCCTGTTGTCTATTTATGGTGTTCACTTTTTTTATTTTTTTTTTACTAGCTGTGGTGTAAAAGGGAGTCTGTAATCTTGCCTCACTCTGACATGTCCACCGATTCTTTTCAAATGGTGTTCACAGGTGAAAATTACTGAAGAAAGCACTCTGTCTTTCACACATCCTATGTGTAAATATCGGTCCTGTTAACGGCACAGACCTCTGGGAGGTAGGACAGGAAAAACTAGGTGCAAATGAAAATGGACAAGTGATAATTTGAGATGGTTTTCAACTTTTAAGTTTGAGAATATATTAGGAGGGGATCTGTTCATATATTATAAAGAGTATTTTTGCTACATTTTAATAAATATTTCCCTCTCATCCTCTTCCCCACCCTCCATTTGGTTAAGGGTGGGTGAACATAAATATTGTTTTTTATGGAAAAATGTGGCCTACACCCTGGATACTATTCTCTGTTTCTTGCTTCTGCTTTTTTTTTTTTTTTTTTTTGAGACACAGTCTCACTCTGGCACCAGGCTGGAGTGCAGTGGCACGATCTCGGCTCACTGCAACCTCCGCCTCCCGGATTCAAGTGATTCTCCTGTCTTAGCCTCCTGAGTAGCTGGGACTATAGGTGCGCACCACCATACCCAGCTAATTTTTGTATTTTTAGTAGAGACGCGGTTTCACCATGTTGGCCAGGATGGTCTCGATCTCCTGACCTCGTGATCTGCCCTCCTCGGTCTCCCAAAGTGCTGAGATTACAGGCGTGAGCCACTGCGCCCGGCCGTTTCTTGCTTCTTTCTACAGTACAGCCTGTTGTGCAAATATTCAGAGAATAGATTGTGTTCAAGCATTCTTTATTCCCTGTGTGTATCACATTAAACAGGAATATTCACATAAGTAACTCATAAATAAAAATATGTAATTTTAAAACTTTATCCCCCTAGGACTCTGGGGAGGAAATGTGAAATGAACAATTACATGTTTACCATCTAGAAGGCTGTTCTTCAGTTCCACTTCAATTGATTCTCTCACACCTATGAGGCAAGTGCTGACTGCAGAGCTAAAAACAGGGCTAGAAACTGCATGTGTGTGATGGTAAGGAGAGGGAGAAGAGCGTATGCAGTGCGGGGTGGGAAAGAGGAAAACTGGGCCAACAGCATCTGCAGGTGAGCGTGAGAAAGCTGTTTAATATGAAGTTTGTGTTTTATAGTCAGTCTGTCAGTCAGGCATGGGTAGCACATAGTTTTAGTCTCCTGCCTTTATACGTGTCTTTGCTAGATGCATTTGATGAACTCAGGATAAGTTGTACGGCTTCAGACTTTCAAAATGTTAAGGAACTGGGTCACATAGTTGACCAACCCTTTGCCAGAACAATCTGAGGTACATAATAAAATGCCTGCATCCCCCTATTTGAGAATATATATCAAAAAATTACTTAAAAGATCATTTCAGCTGGACTAGGTTTCTGGGGACACTATTCTGGTGGGTGAGTAGGTGTTACGCTTCCTCCAAAGACAATCATTTGCATTTGGGACTGGAATGTCGAAGGATAGATTTGGGTGAGGATCCCTAGTGTCTTCAGAGTTCCTTTAGGGTTGGGGGAAGACTTTTGGGAGAAAAACACCCCAGATCTTGGCTTTACCTCACTGGGTGTCAAAAATATAAATCACGCCTGATGGGGGGAGGGCGAGTGTACAGTGGCACTGTAGGTAGAGGCCACAAAGGAGCCCTTCCAAACAGGACAAAGCTCACACTCAGAGGGAAGTGTTAGCTTCCAGGATACAGGGAGGGCTGACACCAGACCTTATTCCAAGTTGTGCCATGATGTACTGTGGGCAAACTAGGTGAATGTGAATTGAAAAAGCTGCACAGTAAAGACTGAAGCAGTTAGGGCCTAAGCACCTCTTGTTTTGAGACTCTGCTAAAGGCTAGAACTGTCTCCAAGTTATGCCCCTCCCCAGGTAAGTTCAGCCCCACTTGTTTCCAAGGCTTCAGCATGTTGCTCTACTTTCCTGACAAAATGGCCCCTGGAAACTCTGACAGTTCCCATGGTTTAAAGCCCCTGTCACTCACTGCCACCCTTGGCAGGGCAGAGGGAGGGGGATCAGGAAGGGGCTATGGGCAGGGACTGAACCATGGGTTCCTCTTCTGCTATAGCTTCAGGACTCAGATCCTATTCTATTGGAACCATGGAATCTCTGAATTTTCCAGTGGGGCTGCCTAGAGGCACCAGGTGACATATCCTAGAAATGCAGGAGCATGAGTTATAGGACAAATTTTGATGAAGAAAGAAAAAATTGGAAAGAGTTCACAGACAATTTCTTTCTTCCACTCCCACGCCATGTTGTTCCAAGACACAGTGATTCTGAATAGCCTCTCTGGAAATATCCCAGAGTACTGAGAAATAAGCTAGGTTTTGAAGCTGTAACCAGTTCGATAACATGCCACCCTGTATTTGCTTTCTCCCTACCTTTCCTTAGTTTCCCTTTTGCCTGCATTCCTACTCCCTTGCAATTATAGTTCCCAATGAAGCATGTATAATAAGTAGGCTTGTTTTCTAGAAAAGTCAGGCTAATACAGAATGTAATAAAAAGTGGACTTCATAAAAGTTTGCAAAGGATATTTTACTTGGCTGGCAAGATGGCTGAATAAGAACAGCTCCAGCATGCAGCTCCCAGCCAGACCCACGCAGAAAGCGGGTGGTTTCTGCACTTCCAACTGAGGTACCCGGTTCATCTCACTGGGACTGCTTAGACAGTGGGTGCAGCCCACAGAAGGTGAGCAGAAGCAGGGTGGGGCATTGTCTTACCCGGGAAGTGCAAGGGGTCAGGGAACTCCCTTCCCTAGCCAAGTGAAGCCTTGAGGGAAGGTGCCATCCGGCCCAGATACTACGCTTTTCCCAGGGTCTTCACAACCCGCAGACTAGGAGATTCCCTCAGGTGCCTATACCACCAGGGCCCTGGGTTTCAAGCACAAAACTGGGAGGCCGTTTGGCCAGACACCGTGCTAGCTGCAGGAGTTTTGTTTGACTCCAGTGGTGCCTGGAATGCCAGCGAGACAGAACTGTTTACTCCCGTGGAAAGGGGGCTGAAGCCAGGGAGCCAAGTGGTCTAGCTCAGTGGATCCCACCCCCATGGAGCCCAGCAAGCTAAGATCCACTGGCTTGAAATTCTCACTACCAGCATAGCAGTCTGAAGTCAACCTGGGACGCTTGAGCTTGGTGGGCGAAGGGGCGTCTGCCATTACTGAGGCTTGAGCAGGTGGTTTTCCCCTCAGTGTAAACAAAGCCGCTGGGAAGTTCCAACTGGGTGCAAACCCACTGCAGCTCGGCAAAGCCACTGTAGCCAGACAGCCTCTCTAGATTCCTCCTTCCTGGGCAGGGCATCTCCAAAAGAAAGGCAGCAGCCCCAGTCAGGGGCTTATAGATAAAACCCCCATGTACCTGGGACAGAGCACCTGGGGGAGGGGTGGCTGTGGGTGCAGTTTCAGCTGACTTAAACATTCCTGCCTGCTGGCTCTGAAGAGAGAAGCGGATCTCCCAGCACAGCACTTGAGCTCTACTAAGGGACAGACTGCCTCCTCAAGTGGGTCCCTGACCCACATGCCTCCTGACTGGGAGACACCTCCCAGCAGCGGTGGACAGACACCTCATACAGGAGAGCTCCAGCTGGCATCTGGTGGGTACCCTCTGGGACAAAGCTTCCAGAGGAAGGGGCAGGCAGCAATCTTTGCTGTTACGCAGCCTCTGCTGGTGATACCCAGGCAAACAGCATCTGGAGTGGACCTCCAGAAAACTCCAGCAGACCTGCAGAAGAGGGGCCTGACTGTTAGAAGGAAAACTAACAAGCAAAAAACAATAGCATCAACATCAACAAAAAGGACGCCCACATAAAAATCCCATCCGACGGTCACCAACATCAAAGACCAAAGGTAGATAAATCCACGAAGATAAGAAAAAACCAGCGCAAAAAGGCTGAAAGTTCCAAAAACCAGAATGCCTCTTCTCATCTGAAGGATCACAACTCCTCACCAGCAAGGGAACAAAACTGGATGGAGAGTGAGTTTGATGAATTGACAGAAGTAGGCTTCAGAAGGTAGGTAATAACAAACTCCTCTGAGCTAAAGGATCATGTTCTACCCAATGCAAGGAAGCTTAGAACCTTGATAAAAGGTTACAGGAACTGCCAACTAGAATAACCAGTTTATAGAAGAAGATAAATGACCTGATGGAGCTGAAAAACACAGCATGAGAACTTTGTGAAGCATACACAAGTATCAATAGCTGAATCAATCAAGCGGGAGAAAGGATATCAGAGATTGGAGATCAACTTAATGAAATAAAGCATGAAGACAAGATTAGAGAAAAAAGAATGAAAAGGAACGAACAAAGCCTCCAAGAAATACAGGACTATGTGAAAAGACCAAACCTATGCTTGATTGGTGTACCTGAAAGTGATGGGGAGAATGTAACCAAGCTGGAAAACACTCTTCAGGATATTATCCAGGAGAACTTCCCCAACCTAGCAAGGCAGGCCAACATTCAAATTCAGGAAATACAGAGAACACCTCAAAGATACTCCTCGAGAAGAACAACCCCAAGACACATAATCGTCAGATTCACCAAGGTGGAAATGAAGGAAAAAATGTTAAAGGCAGCCAGAGAGAAAGGTCAGGTTACCCACAAAGGGAAGCCCATCAGACTAACAGCAGATCTCTCTGCAGAAACCCTACAAACCAGAAGATAGTGGGGGCCAATATTCAACATTCTTAAAGAAACGAATTTTCAACCCAGAATTTCATATCTAGCCACACTAAGCTTCATAAGCGAAGGAGAAATAAAATCCTTTACAGACAAGCAAATGCTGAGGGATTTTGTTACCACCAGCCTGCCTTACAAGAGCTCCTGAAGGAAGCACTAAATATGAAAAGGAAAAACCAGTACCAGCCATTGCAAAAACATACCAAAATGTAAAGACCATTGACACTATGAAGAAACTGCATTAACTAATGGGCAAAATAGCCAGCTAGTATCATATGACAGGATCAAATTCACACATAATATTAACCTTAAACATAAATGGGCTAAATGCGCCAATTAAAACACACAGACTGGCAAATTGGATAAAGAATCAAGACCCATTGGTGTGCTGTGTTCAGGAGACCCATCTTGTGTGCAAAGACACACATAGGCTCAAAATAAAGGGATGGAGAAATATTTACCAAGCAAATGGAAAGCAAAAAGAAGCCGGGGTTGCAATCCTAGTTTCTAGCAAAACAGACTTTAAATCAACAAAGATCAAAAAAGACAAAGAAGGCCGGGCGCGGTGGCTCACGCCTGTAATCCCAGCACTTTGGGAGGCCGAGGCGGGCGGATCACGAGGTCAGGAGATCGAGACCATCCTGGCTAACACGGAGAAACCCCGTCTCTACTAAAAATACAAAAAATTAGCCGGGCATGGTAGCGGGAGCCTGTAGTCCCAGCTACTCGGGAGGCTGAGGCAGGAGAATGGCGTGAACCCGGGAGGCGGAGCTTGCAGTGAGCCGAGATCGCGCCACTGCACTCCAGCCTGGGTGACAGAGCGAGACTCCGTCTCAAAAAAAAAAAAAAAAAAAAAAAGACAAAGAAGGGCATTACATAATGGTAAAGGGATCAATGCAACAAGAAGAGCTAACTATCCTAAATATATATGCACCCAGTATAGGAGCACCCAGATTCTAAAGCAAGTTCTTAGAGACCTACGAAGAGACTTAAGACTCTCACACAATAATAGTAGACAACTAAAAGGACTTTTCATGGACATAGATGTCTATTTTCCAGAGAATGCAGAAATATCTTGGGTGAGGTTCTCATTTGAGGTGTGAAACTATTCACAGCATCACGCCTTTATAGAAAGGTGGTAATAAGAAGTAATGAGCCCGTCATTGAAAATGAAGAGCATTAGAGTGAGTGGTCTCTGTGTCTACTGGAGACTTGCTTTTGTGAAAACCTAAGAGGTCTGGGTTTTGTTTTCTAAGGAGGGTAGAATGTTTCTTTTACATACGTATCACATTATTTAAATCTCATTAAGATCCAAGGGAGCAGACATTATTCTCATCCCCATTACAGATTGGGAATGAGAAACTTGTTGAGGTTAAGTACTTTGTCCAAGGTTAGTTACATGGATTTGGGATTTGAGCCATCTTGATGCTCTTTTGCTCAAAATTCTGGCTATATATTTTTAAGGCAATCGGAGGGTGAACTTCATTAGGGATTTGAAACAGTTTTAGTTGGTTAGTGGTTCTACTTCAGGTAAGGAATCAAGACAAAAGGGAAATGATTCAAAGAATGAGGGAACTGGGACCCTTTTAAGTTGCAGATGAGGTCATCTGTGTTTGGATCAGAGACCTATAATTTATGTAGATTCACATACATCTTTTTCAGATATGCATACATTGGGGACTGTAGAGTGTTGTGGAACTAAATGTATTTGTATGTGTTCAACACACTGTATAATTGACTCAATTATCCATGTGGAGATTATTCAGATTTAATGTGCAATCTGGTATCTCCTTTCAGTTAGGTTGTTCTTGGGCTGCTCCGGGAACTCCAACTAATTTAAATAATAATTTAGGTAAAACATAATTAGGAAGGAAAATTAAATTCAATTTGTTGGCAGCTCTTGAATATTCTACTGCTGAAACGTAACTAATCCATCCACTATCTTTTAATTCACCAATGCCTTTTTAGTACCACAGGATTTTACTGCTTTCTATAGATTATTGCAGTAGTTTCCAGGTAGCTCTCCTGCTTACCTCTTTCCATTTCAATCATCATTCTGCTGACAGCAACCTTCAAAAATCCAACTCCCACTGCAAAATTTCTTTGGTTCAAAACATTTAATGGATAGAAAAAACATTTAATGCCTACCCATTTCTCACCAGATTAAGTGCACATGCCACAACCAGTCATTAAAGGCTTTTTCTAGTCTAAATTCCTGTCCTTCAAACGTCAAACTGCCCTTCTACTCTACTGACCTGAAACACACAGCCTCACCCTCCACATCTCTGCAGACCCACCGCATTTGCCACCTGCCCTAGGGAGCTTTTCCTGATCTTACCTCGGATGCCTTTCACTGCTCCCACATCTGAATTCCTTTAACTCACTCCATGTTTTTCTCAAAGGCAGACCAAGGTATTTATGCAAACATGGTGTCTCCCTAGTCTTGGATGAGGTCCTTGATGTCACTCACTGCAGCGATTCATCTCCCCTACTCTGCAGTGTCAGACTCTAAAGAAGGGTGCAACAAATACTTGTCCATTTAGACTGCCGGCAAACCCTGAGAGCAGGAATTTTGGCCTTTTGTATCTCCAGTGCCTAGAACAGTGCTTGGTACACAGTAGGCACTCATTCATTGAACGTTGCTGAAGGAATTGAACATACATACTACAAGCCCTGCAGATGCAGATACAGGAGGGGTTGACGGCACAGTGCTTAGGGTGGAACTGGAGGCACCACCTCTCCCGAGGGGTGATGCGCCGCTTCCTGGGCAGGCTCGGGGGAGCTCGCTCAACTGCCTGCCTCTCTGTAGCCCAAACGCTGGAAAAAAAAAATACTCACAAATCACCTATCCCAGTATGTACACACAGGCTCACTTAAACCCGCCCTATTAAAAAAATATACACACGCACACACCATTTATCCAAGTATGTACACACGGGCTTGCTTAAACCTGCCCTATTAAAAATAATAATATATATATTTATGCACACACATACACACATATATCTATCCAGGTCTGTACATAGACTTGCTTAAACCTGCCCTATTAAATACACACACACACACACCCCTATCCAGGTATGTACATACATATATAATATATAAATATAAAGACATATATATGCACGGACTTAACTCCAACACGATTGGAGTGTCGGGAGAGCAACTGGGCTGCCCTCTCCGCCCTCCGGGACTGCGGGACAAGTCTCCCGGCGCCCGGGTCGCAGGAGCCCCGGAGCCCTAAAACGGCCCCTGCGCGTCTTGGGCCTTCCGGCTTTCCGTCCGCCGCGGCCGCCATTGGCTGGGTTCGGCGCAGCTAACAGACGGCGGCAGTGCGAGAAAGCCGAAGATGGCGGTCCCGGCGGCGCTGATCCTACGGGAGAGCCCCAGGTAGCTGATCCATTGAGCTCTTGCGGTAGCCGCGCCCAGGAAGGCGCAGATCGGGCTCGCACAAGGCTGTCCTTGCTGCCTGCCGCCTGGGCGCCGCGGCGGGCCCGGTTGGGTGGGGTGGGCTGCCGAGGTCGCGACGCTGCGTCTGCGGAGTGCGTGGGGCAGTGTAGCGCCTCTACAATCACGGTGGTCCACCTGTGGGGCTCACAGTGCGCCTGGCAGCTGAGTTCTCTACGGAAGCGTGTGGCCTGCAAGCGTGGGGTCTGCGTCACTGTTCGCGGAGTTTGGTATCAGAAGTTCCCGGGTGCTGCCTTCAGTGCTGCCGAATCACGTGGAACGGTATTCCGTTTCCGATTTCAGTTCCGGTTCAGACCCTCTGGTGGGAAAGGCTCACGCTGCTGCTGGAGGGTCTTTAATAGCCAACATGTGTTAATACCCCTTTTAAATCAGGATCGAATAGGGGACCGAATTTTTGGTTGGTAGCAGAATCTAGCCTGGCTTTGGTAGCATTTGCTTTTATTTGCATTTTAAACAAATTTTTAGTTAATTTCTACTTACGGTAGATAAAGTTGGTTGTCCATGGTAGTGATATAAAGCTCCCCTTTAACATTATTTAAGTAAAAAAAGACTCAATTTGTGAAAAAATAAGCAATAGTGCAGGTAGCGTGTGGATACAGAAAAAGTACTGAAGTATATAGGCAAAATAGTGTTCGGAAGTAATTTCTTTGTGCTTGGATTGGGCAGAAATCTTTCCGAAGAAAAGAGTTATTTTAAAGTTTTTCCTTCTTCCTGGATTCCTTTTGTTACCAGTGGAGGGTGTCCAGGTTCTTGGCGTCTTGAACAAAGAATTGGAGAAGACGCACAAAGAAAGCGAGGAAAGAATGAAGAAATTTATTGAAAATGAAACTACCCTCCACAGTGTGGGAGCTGCTTGAGCATAGGGGCTGAAGGGCCCCTACAGAATTTTTGGGAATTTAAATACCCTCTAGAGGATTCCATTGGTTACTTGGTGTACTCCCTATGTAAATGAAGAGGATGAAGTAAAGTTACAAAGTCATTTTCTCCGCCTGTGCCATATGGAGAGGACATTTCTTGTCATAGCTGAAGTGGGAATCAGCCTTATGTTCCCAGCCTCCTGACCCTATTTTCCTGCCTCACTTTGGTTCTGATCGCCAGTTTCTTTCCTCATACCAGTGTCTTGGGGAACACCGCTACATCAGTAAACTGTATCCAATATGGTGCAGTATAGAATTGTTCTCATCACATCATTTAAAGTTGATTATTACAGGAAAGGTGCTGTGGCTCATGCCTGTAATTCCAGCACTTTGGGAGGCTGAGGCGGGCTAATCTCTCTCTTTTTTTTTTTCCCGAGAGGGCGTTTCCCTCTTGTTGCGCAGGCTGGAGTGCAATGGCGCCATCTCGGCTCACTGCAGCCTCCGCCTCCTGTGTTCAAGCGATTCTCCTCCCTGAGCCTCCTGAGTAGCTGGGATTACAGGCACCCGCCACCACGCCCAGCTAATTTTTTGTATTTTTAGTAAAGATGGAGTTTCACCATGTTGGCTAGGCTGGTCTGGAACTCCTGGCTTCGGGTGATCTGTCCTCCCTGGCCTTGCAAAGTGCTGGGATTATAGGGGTGAGCCACTGCAGGACTGATTGAGCTCAGGAGTTCGAGACCAGCCTGGGCAACAGGGCAAAACTCTGTCTCTACAAAAAATACAAAAATTAGCCAGCGTTGTGGCCCGCGCATGTAGTTCTAGCTACTTGGGAGGCTGAGGCACGAGGATTCTTAGAACCCAAGAGGCAGAGGCTGTAGTGAGCTGAGATCGTGCCACTGCACTCCAGCCTGGGTGACAGAGTAAGACCCTATCTCAAAATTGATTATTATTGTAATAATAAATTTGATTTTACAGTTGAAACAGGGTTTTAAAATAACTGTGTGCTTAGTGATCCCAGATGATTTTGTACATAGTATTTGAAAAGTTATTTGCCTTGCAGTATTCTTTTATGTTTTTGGTGTAATTGCCATAATTGCTATTCCTCTCCTCCCACCCCTTTCAGAGTTCCATTTTTGGGTTAAGTGTTTATATAAACGCTCTACTAAATTAAGGCTCTTCCCTGCGCAGTACAAGCTTTCCCTAGTAGTTTGGTTTGCCCAAAAGAAAGAGAAAATTTGCCAAATGGACCTTTTCAGCAAAAGTAATTTTGGGGGCATCTTTTTGGAAATGTCCCCGTTGCCCTGCCTTTTTTGCTGGCTGTCATCTGTTTTTATTTCACTCAGATTTACCATATAGCATTCAGAGTTGTTGGAATGAAAACTTATAGACAACTATAGAAAGTGCAGTTCAACTTGGAAAACTCATTTCAAAACTTTGTTTTATAATTTTGTTTAGCATGAAGAAAGCAGTGTCACTGATAAATGCAATAGATACAGGAAGATTTCCACGGTTGCTCACTCGGATTCTTCAAAAACTTCACCTGAAGGTTTGTATTTGTGTGTTTCCATGCCTGGTAATCTTTCTTCTGATTTAATTGGAAGTCTGATTATTTGGAGAACTTTTTGCAAAGCATAGTGTTCTCCAATATGTTCTTAGAGACACTGGTTCTGTGGAAGATTTGGTAATGTTTCGTGGTCAGAAGTTTGAGAAACTCTGTCTTCAATAAAGTTAAATTTTTTAAATTATGGAACTTTTCAGAGTATTTTATATGCTAGTGTTTGTGGTATGTATTTGAGGGTGATTATGGCAGGTAACATTTTTCCAAATGTGTTTGACCTTGGATCTGTTTTATTATGGTATATATTTTGGGACTAAAGTTCTAAAAATATACTTTAGGGAAAAATTCTGATGTCTTGGTTTTATTTTTCCCCTTAAAAATAATTCTGTGGTATTTTCTATCAACTGTTTTTTAATCTTTCACTTAATTTTGTTTCTCTTTCACTTTTATTTTAAGGATATGGTTGTTTTGGACATGTGGATGCTTTGTAATTCTCTACCTGGCCCAATCCAAGTTAATTTCTTTATCAGGTTATAAAAATTTGATTCCATCTCATATTTATGGAGCACCCACTAACTGCTCTGTGCAGTGCCATGTATCACCATCCATTGAGAACCAAGACTCTTACTCTTTCCTCTTGTTTTTCTTGGCCAAGAGCCAGCCTCAAAACTGTGCCTTTCCCCTTTGAAGTGTCTTTCAAATCCAGGTTCTCACAATTCTAGGTCAAATCCTTATTACCTCTTTTTTAGATGACAATAGTAACCTTCAAGCTGGTTTCCCTGCCTATAGTCTTCTTGCTTTCTACTGCTTCATAATACTATGTAAATTACTTTCTAAATTTTTTTTCCTGAAACAAAGATGTATTATATTTTTTACAGTGTTCAAAGCCATCAGTGACTGTCCATTCCCCTATGGAGAAAAGTTAAAAATCCTTAACATTGTGTACAAGTCCCATTGTAGTGTGGCTGCAGTCTACATTCTCCTCATTTTGTAAGTGCTGCAGTTACACTGGATGGTACCCATTTACTACAACTTGCCATGAACTTTTTCAGCAATGTGTCTATGCATATACTCTTTCCCTTGCCTATAAATGTCCTTCTTCCCCTTTACTGAGTAACCTGTTCATCCTTCAAGGATTTCACAATCTCAGTCTCAGCAGTTTGTTCTTTCTTCTGTGCTCCTAGTTCATTCTCACCTGATTTTAGTACTGCATCGTAAGTATTTGTTTCATGATTAGCAGGCAACCAAATCCCCAAACCTATTAATGTATCTTCCTCTGGTTTTAAATATCTTGAGGATTATGTCTTACTCATCTTTATGTTTCCCATTCCTAATACATTGCCACTAGTATAGTTGGCACTCAGTAAATGTTCTTGAAGTTAATTATTTTCCTTGCTGTGGAAAACACAAAACAAACCTAAGTCTTCTATAATATATTCCTTTTTTCTAAGGAATTTGTGAGGTGGATGGAGAGAAAGGAGAAACTGCAATGATAGCGGCAACATTCTGTGGTATTTGCTGTTCATAAAGTTACATTGGTTTGTTTTTGACAGTTGTGGTGTTAATGGCTTTGTGTTACTAACTCATCTAATCCTTACGGCAACATTCTGTGTTATTTGCTGTTCATAAAGTTACATTGGTTTGTTTTTGACAGTTGTGGTGTTAATGGCTTTGTGTTACTAACTCATCTAATCCTTACGGCAACTTGAAAAAATAGGTACTGTGGTCATCTCTGGTCATCTTCATTTTATCTATGAGGTAACCAAGATAGAGATAGAGATCAGTTAAGTAACTTTCCCAAGGTAACACAGCTAGCTAGTAGGGCAGCTTGGCTCCGTAACTCTCTCCCTTATTACACGAAACCTCGGGAAAGAGTATGGAACATTTCATAAATTGGCCCAAAAGTGAATGATGTGGGTGATACAGATGTTCTGCTTTATTTCTTCAGCTGGTGGGTGCTTGCTTATGTATAAAAATATGGGACAAGAAACTCTTATACACATCTTTTGTTCTTCACACTGAGGGAGTCGAGAACTTGCACAGAAAATTGTGATGTTTAGTTTGTCTTTGACACTCTCAGTCATGTATGGAGTTGAGAATAGTTAGTATCTATCTTAGAGTTAACTGAGTGGCTAAAGCATTCCATGGAGGAGCTTGAATGCTTTGCCATCAGAGGTAGGGGAGTGGAGAGGAAAAGAGGTGCTTGTTGAAAAGTGAAGTTACCGGTCTTGCTGGCATTTAATCTCCAGGGACTTTTAAATAAAGAAACATATGTATGTGAATACTTGCCTGCTAAGAAGACGTCAGGAAAGGTCTAATTGTTTTTTTCCTGTACAGTTTCAGGGGATCTTCTTTTAGAGGGGCTCCTATTTTGATAAGGGCTTTTCAGTCAAGTTTGCAGTGCATTTCAGGATCTGCCTACTTTCATTTATGTATCCCGACTCCATCGAGTTGGCCTTTACCTTGAGACAGAATTCTTAGAATAGTGAAACGGAGGCAGGCAGATTGGTGAAGAGGTTTAGGGATTTTGTTGCCCCTCTACTGGTACTTTTATTTTATTAAGTTTGACCTGTTTATGGGCAGAAGATATGTATTTGTCCAGACTGGTTCCTTGGAATCCCAAGTGGGAATCAATATGAGGGAACTAAGACAACTTAGGTATAGAATGTGGGCATGCCACATTATGGATCTGGGAGTCCTCTTTGGCCATCTTCTTGGCTCATCCTGGCATATACAAATACATGGAGATTTTGTTTGTTTGTTACAATGTGTGGAGGGTGCTTCTGGTATTTAACGTCCAGGGACTTCAAAAATATTTTACAGTGTTTAGGGCAGTCCTGCACAAAGACTTGTCTCATCCAGCATGCCAGCGGTTTGCAGTGGGAAATGCTGATGGAAGTCAGGTGAACTTGCATAGCTGGGAACATAGAAATAAACATTTGTGGCCTTTGCACTTCAAAAATAACTGTCACAACTCATGCAAAAAAAAAAAACTCATGTACTTGGCTCCATAGGAGAGACTTTGAGGCCCTCACACAAAGCCTGTTGAGATAACAGTGCTGTATATCTAGTTTTGAGAGGTCAGCTCTCTGGGTTCCTGACCATGGCAGACTAAAAATAGCAAACTTGGGGTTGAAGGTACTGTCATGGAGCATGTAGGCAGCTTCAAGAAATGACTGCTGATCATGAAATGAAATGCGAGAATTATGAAAATCAGACCCAAGAAACATAAAAGGACAGAAGTCTGAGATTTCTGTTTGTTCTAGTTAAAAATTTTCCATGTATGTCAGCAGTTCTTTAGGATACATGAGCCCTTTAGCACAGGGCTCTGATGCTTGTAATTATGACCTGCGTCACCACAAGATACTTGTTTAATCTAATTTATTTTGTTTACAAAGGTCTAGAAATTAGCATCATATCTTTTATAAATTTACATGCACATCAATTTCTTTTCACCATGTATTTTCCTTTAAAGTTCTCATCTCATATACAAATAAATGAATCTTCTGTCAAGTATGAATTTTGAATGCCTGAATGTGTGCTAATATAATAGATTGCTATTTGTATTATAGGCTGAGAGCAGTTTCAGTGAAGAAGAGGAAGAAAAACTTCAAGCGGCATTTTCTCTAGAGAAACAAGATCTTCACCTAATTCTTGAAACAATATCATTTATTTTAGAACAGGTATTTTTATTGCATCAAATTTTCTAGCCATGATTTGTTTACTACATATTTGTATTGTTATGATATCTATGACATTCTGTTTTTTTTAATTAAAAAGTATGCAAGATGGAAGCTGTGAATATATTTTAGTTAAGAATTTCAGTGTAAAAATATTTGAATATTGTAAAGTATTTAAATATGAATTGAGACTTCATTGATTTGAGACAGTTATACAAGATTTTAATTCATTGGTACTTGGTATAATGGAAAAATGGACATATTTTACTTAAGATATTAAATGATTTGGGGGATATATTGACTAGGATGGTAAGTAAGACATTTAGAAAAGAAGTATTGTCATATTATGTGCTACTAAGCTGCCTTCTGCATCCCTTTTTCTCATCTAAATTCACTTCCTGATTTAAGCTCCTATTCAAGGCTCATCTCCTTTACTTGAGCTGTGACCCCTTATACTTCCTTTATTTGGATTTTTAAAAATCCTTGGCTCATCACAGTAGAGCACATTGTTAGTCTTTCAGCAGTTCATATGTGTTAGTTATACCTCCTTCACCAGATTCTATTTTGTGGGGAGCAGGATCATATTTTTTGTGTATCTTATATAAGCCTACCACATTGGTGTGCTTAAAATAGATCCTCATAAATTCCTGTTGATTAAAAATAATACTTGTGAAATAAAAGTTTAAATAGTTTTGTAACTTCATAAGCATTTTAATGAACATATTAGGAGGACAAGCTACCAGTTATCTACATACATTATAGATCACAAAGATAAATGTGGTTCTAATTTTTGGTGGGTGTTCAGTAGAAGAAAAGGATCATTGAGTAGGACAGCATAGCATGGTGTTCCAGAATAATGTAAGAAACAGAACAGGTATCAGTGTTAAAATTTTTTACAACGTTTAATCATATATTATGTAGGAAATTGGTAGATAAGGTAATTTTGAGAAAGTGCTTCTGGGAAAAAATTTGTTAGTTGGGAAACAAAACTATTGTATACTTATTTGAAATTATTAAGTGAAATAAATGAAATTTTAATTAGGGTACCATTTACATAGCCAAAGCAAAGAAGAAGTTTTTTGGTTTTTAAGTGGATTTAGGATTACTTAAAGCATAGGTAAGAATGAGAAAAAAATTCATCTTGAATAATTTAGGCCATTTAATCCTGAATCTTCCAGCCCTTGGTTGTGTATTTTATTATTTGTAAAATAACCAAAAATGTCAGTAATAGGACTATGAAGTTTTCTTTTGACTTAAGTCATTTAAAAATAGTTTTGTATTTAGTGTAGTTTAAAGTTTCAGTATGAAGATGAGGGACATATGTAATTTTTTTTTTCTTTTTAATAGGCAGTGTATCACAATGTGAAGCCAGCAGCTTTGCAGCAGCAATTAGAGAACATTCATCTTAGACAAGACAAAGCTGAAGCATTTGTCAATACGTGGTCTTCTATGGGTCAAGAAACAGTTGAAAAGTTCCGGCAGAGAACTCTGGCTCCCTATAAGGTATAGAACATACTATCTTAAATATGTTTTTCAATAACATATGGCATAAATTATTATACCTGAAGAGTTTTTAAAGTGATAATATTTTGTTGAGAGGTAGAGTCAGGCAAAAGAAACACAGATGCTCCTCAACTTACAATGGCCTTACATCCTGATAGACCTGTCACAAATTGAAAATATCGTAGGTCAAAAACAGAGTACACTCTAGAGAATCAGTTGTTTACCCTTGTGATCACATGGCTGACTGGAAACTATAGCTCGCTGCCATTGCCCAGCATCACGAGAGAATATCGTACATATTGCTAGCCCAGGAAAATACAGAATTCAAAATATGAAGTATAGTTTTTGCTGAATACATATTGCTTTCACACCATTATAAAGTAAAAAAAATTGTCTGGTATGGTCCCTGACTTAAGTTTAGATTTTACAGTAGTGCAAAACTATCGCAATTTCGATATACTTTTACTTTTGATCTCTTCTTGGGCTAGTGATGTGTGGTACATAAGATATTCCTGATTTTGGAGGCTTTTCAAGATGGCTGACAAGAGGCACAGGACACTTCTCCACAAAGAAGAACCAAAATAGTGAGTAGGTAATCACACTGTAAATAAAACATCTGAAAGAGAATGCTAGAGTTCAGCAGAGAAGTGACTGGAAACACCTGAGGAGAGGGTGGAGAGGTGGACAGCCTTGCTAGGATCAACCAGAAGCCTGGAGAGGCTCCTCAGTATGGAGTTGGGGTAAGTGAGAGATCCCTAGCTGTCCACATTCTTGCTGCAGACTCCTGTAATCCTAACTGTGGGAGAGTTCTTGAACCCCATGGGCCCCGAGACTGGCATAGGGAGCTCCCTGAAGTTCATGCAATGGTATTGCTCTAGAAAGGGTGCTCTTGCTGGGTTCCATGCACCCCCTGAGTCTTAGGCAGCTGGAGCACGGCTCCATTTTAGGAGTCTAGTCCCTGTTAGAAACAGAATAATCTTAAAATTTGTATGAAACCAAAAGAGAACCCAAATAGCCAAAGCAATCCTAAGCAAAAAGAACAAAGCTGGAGGCATCATATTCCCTGATTTCAACTTGTATTACAAGGCTATAGTAATCAAAACAGCATGGTGTTGGTAGAAAAGCAGACATATATACCAATGGAACAGCATAAAATACCCAGAAGTAAACCCATGTGTTTATAGCCAACTGATTTATTACAAAGGTGGCAAGAGCATACACTGGGGAAAGGACACCCCCTTTAATAAATGGTGCTAGGAAAACTGGATAACTATGCAGAAGAATGTAATGGCCCTTCTCTCTCACCATGTAAAAAATCAGCTCAAAATTGATTAAAGACTTAAACATAAGACCCACAACTGTTAAAATACTAGAAGAAAACAGGAGAAATACTCCAGGACATTTGTCTAGGCAAAAATTTTATGGCTGACCTTCCTAAAACATGGACAAAAAAACCCAAAATAGACAAATGGAACTATATTAAACTAAAAATCTTCTGTACATTAGAGGAAATAACAAAATGAAGACACAATCTGACAAATGGGATAAAATATTTACAAACTATTGACTTAGCAAATGATTAATATCCAGAATATACAAGGAACTCAAACATCTCAACTGCAAAGTAACTAATCCCATTTAATGTGGACAAAGGATCTAAACAAATGCTTCTTGAAAGACGATATATAAATGGCTAACAGGTATATGAAAAAATGCTTAAAATCACTAATTATCAGAGAAATGCAAGTCAAAACCAAACATGCCATATCATCTTACCCCAGTTAGAATGGCTATTATTAAAAAGAGAAAAAAATAATGGATGCAGGTGAGGATGTGGAGAAAAGGGAACTCTCATATGTTTTGGTGGCAGTGTATATTAGTACAGCCATTAGGGAAAAGCAGTATGGAGATTTCTCAAAAAACTGAAATTAGAACTACCACGCAGTCCAGTAATTCCACTACTTGGTATATATTCAAAGGAAAGGAAATCGGTAAATTAAAGAAATATTTGTACCCCTGTGTTTGTGGCAACACTGTTCACAATAGCAAAGATAAGAAATCAACCTAAGTGTCCATTAGTGGATGGATGAATAAAGGGAATTTGGTATAATTACACACTGGAATAATATTCAACCATAAAAGAGAGTGAAATGTCGTTTGCAGCAACATGGATAGAACTAGAGGTCTTTATGTTACGTGAAATAAGCTAGACACAGACAAATATAACAGGCACTCACTCCTATGTGGGAGCTAAACAAGTTGATGTCGTGGAGGTAGAGAGTAGAATGGTAGTCACCAGAGGCCGAGAAGAATGCATGGGATGTGGGGTCGGAGGGTGAATGAGTAGAAGTTGGTTAATGGGTACAAACATATAATCAGAAGTAATAAGTTTAATGTTTGATAGTTTAGTATGGTGCTTATAGTTGACATCAATATATTGGTCATTTCAAAATAGCTAGAATTAAGGAAGTGAACTGTTCTGAACATACACAAATGATAAATGCTCATGGTGGTGAATATCTTAAATACCCTGACATGATCATTACACAGTCTATGCATATAAGAAAATATAACACATATCTCATAAATATGCAAAAATATTATGTATTGATTAACAAATAGGCTTTGTGTTAGATGATTTTGCTCAACCACAGGCTAATGTGAGTATACTGAACATGTCTAAGGTTAGCTAAACTAAGCTGTGATGTTTGGTAGATTAAGTGTATTAAATACATTTGTGAATTATTGTATTTTAACTTAACGATAGATTGAGGCATAAGCCCATTGTAAGTCAAGGAGCATCTGTATATTCTCTAGAAGTCCTCTGTGAGATATATGATTTGCACGTATTTTCTCCTAATCTGTAGCTTTCCTTTTCATTCTCTTAACAGTATCTTTCCCAGAACAGAACCATTAACTTTGATGAAATCTGTTGTATTTTTTTTTCTCTTTTCATGATCCTACCTTTGGTTTTCTAGGAATTTGCAGCCTAATCATGACACAAATATTTTCTGTTTTCTTCTAAATGTTTTACGTATTTATATTTTATGTTTAGATCTAAAATCCATTTACCGTTAATTTTGTATGACACATAAAGTGCAGGTCAAAGTTCATTTTTTTCTATGTATGGATGTTCATTTGCTCCAATGTGATTTGTTGTTAAAATTATCATTTTGTCATTGAATTACCATGTGTTTGTCTAAAATCATTTGATATTTTTGTGTGAGTCTTTTTCTGGAATCTCTCTTTGATTTCATTGACCTATTTGTTTATGCCAATATCACACTGCCTTAATTATTATAGCTTAATAGTAAGTGTTAAAATCAGGTATTGTGAACCCACTGACTTTTTTCTTCTTTTTTGTAATTGTTCTGGCAATCCTAGTTTCTTTGCCTTTTCATATACATTTGAAAATCAGCTTTTGTATTTCTGTAAAAAATCCTGCTTGGGGTATTGATTGGGGTTGTGTTTAATTTATAAATAACTTTATTGAGAAATGACTTCTTAACAAGTATTGAGTATATCTATTTATTTAGGTCTTCTTTGATTTCTTTTATCAGTGTCTTTTGTTTTCAGCATATCAATCCTGCACTTATTTTGTTAGGTTTGTACCTTAAGTACTTTTTCTTTCTTTTTTTTTTTTGTTGTTGAACTATTGGTAGTATTTTTCAAATTTTGTTTTCCAATGGCTTATTGATAGTATATGGAAATACAATAGACTTTTCTATACTGATCTCTATCCTGTAACTTGGTAAATTCACTAATTAGTTTTAGCAGCTTTCTTATAGGTTTTTTGTGATTTCCTTTGAAGGCAGTCACGTTGTCTGTGAATAAAGACAGTTTTATTTCTTCCTTTTCAATCTGTAGAGCTTTTATTTTTCTTGCTTTATTTTACTGACAAGGACTTCCAACATGATGCTGAATAGGAGTGGCAAGTCTGAATATCCTTGCCTTGTTCCCAATTTTAGGGTGAAAGCATTCAGGCTCTTATCATTAAGTAGGATGTTAGAAAATGCCCCTTTATTGTTTTCACTTCTCTACTTCCCTTTTTAAAAATTCTGTATTCTTACTACTCTCAAGTGTCTTCTGTGTCATTGCTTCATTTTTTATCATTTTAAAGTCTACTTTTTCCTATATCCTCTATAGATTTTAAACTTTCCATTTGTTTCCCTGCAATTCTTTTTTTAAGCCATTTTCATTTTTTAAAAAAATTCTTGGCTTTTTAATAGTAGCCTGTTTTCTGTTTATATTTTTCCTATATTTTATACCGTTCGTTTTTTTCCTTGCACATTAGTAGTCATAACAATTAAAAATATTTTTGTTTTCTGCTTCTAATAGTAAGTTACTTTTTAGTGTCTTCATGATGAAAGTTTGTTTTTTTAAAAGTAATATTTTTCCCATAGTTGGATTACAGAAGCTTCTGTTTAAGAAATTAATCATTTGTCATATAAAATATGCAAATAAAGAAGTTGGAATGATCTGATTAATTGTACATTGTCCCATTGAGAATGCTGGAAATTATCTTTTGGTAATTCTGGGTATATCATAGGATTGCTAATATACTATTTTAAAGTCTGAAATGCTTAAATAATATAATGATAACAAGCATTTATTGTGCTTATTGTGGGTCAAATGTTATAATGAGTTCTTTGTATCTTACAAAACCCATTAATAGTTCTAGTTTATACATGTACTTATAAAATTGAGGCTTAGAGAGGTTTAAAAAGTTGCCCATGATCGTACAGCTAAGTAAGTGGCTGAGTTGGGATTTGACAAGAATAGTCACATTCCTAAGCTATTATGCTATCCTAACACATAGATGTTAGCTGCGGAATTTTTCTGTGTCAGGCATTATGCAGGGTGATTTATATAGTTGTTTGTATGTACTTCATATTAGTCCATTCTCACATTGCTATAAATAACCTGAAATAGGGTAATTATATAAAGAAAAGAGGTGTAATTTGCCCACGGTTCTGCAGGCTGTACAGGAAGCATGATGTGCTGGCATCTGCTTGGCTTCTGGGGAGGCCTCAGGAAACTTACAGTCATGGTGGAAGGTGAATGGGGAGCAGGTGTCTTTCATGGCAGGAGCAGAAACAAGAGAGAGAGGGAGGAGGGAGGTGCTACATACTTTTGAACAAGCAGGTCTTGCGAGAACTCAACTATCACAAGCATAGCACTAAAGGGATGGTGCTAAACCATTGATGAGAAGCCTGCCCCCATGATCCAGTCACCTCCCACCAGGCCCCACCTCCAACACTGGAGATTACAATTGCACATGAGATTTGTTGTGGTCAGAGATCCAAACCATGTCACATACCTTTTAAAAGTGAGGAAATAAAACTTTAGAAAATATTAGTCACTTTATCATATTATCCCAAGTGGTCCATGATGAAACTGAAATGAGGATTGGATCTGTCTGTCTCTAAGTCTTATTCCTTTTATATCATGCTACCTCTGGCAGCTGTAATGCTATCTTTCTTTTTCATTCTGAGAACTGTTTAGGATACTGTGGCCAAAATAGCCAGATGTGAAAACAAATCATGCCATTTAAATTGTAACAAAAATATATTACACTGACTTATATGATGAAAAAAGGTGTACATGCAATGACTTTAACTGTTTTATGGTAACTTAGGGTCTTACCCACATAAACTGTGGGGTGCTTGCAGCAGAACACATGTTGGTAGTACAGTCAGCCCTCTGTATCCCTGGATTTCATATTCATGGATTAAACTCGCAGCAGATAAGAATATTTGGGAAACAAAAAATTCCAAAAAGTGAAACTTGAATTTGCCATGTGCTGAGTACTATGTTAAATCCACAGAAATGATGTGTTGTCATTGTATTAGTTATTATAAATAATCTAGAGATGATTTAAAGTATAAAGGAGGATATGTGTAGGTTATATTTAAATACTGCATCATTTTATATGAGGGACTTGAGTATCTGCAGTTTTGGGTGTCTGTAGGGGGTCCTGGAACCAGCCCTCGCTAGATACTGAGGAAAGACTGTGATTCTGAATTCAAAGAGGGTAAGATCAATGAAATAATGTTAAAAAATCAAAAGGTGTTTATTTTTATTCCATTTTAAAAACTTCTTTTTTAAGCTTTATCGAGGTATAATTGATAAACAAAAATTGTGCGTATTCAGGGTGTGCAATGTTGATGATTTGATAGCTGTATACATTGTGTAATGATTACCATAATCAAATTAATCAGCATATCTATCACCACACAGTTACCACCTTTTATGTGTGGGTGAGTGTGTGCGTGAGGACATTTAAGATCTACTATCTTTGAAAACTTAAAGTAAACAACATGGTATTATTAACTATAGTCACCATGCCATACATTAGATTCCCAGAACTTAATTTGTTTTATAGCTAAAAGTTGTACCCTCTGACCAGCATCTCCTCTTTTCCCTCATACCCCATCCCCTGGCAACTACCATTCTACTCTCTGCTTCAATGAGTTAAACTTTTAGAGTATGCGTATAAATTAGCTCATACAGTGTTTTGTCTTTCTGTGCCTGGCTTATTTCACTTAGCATAACGCCCTCCAGGTTCATCCATTTTGTCACAAATGGCAGTGTTTTCTTTTTAAAGGTTGAATAATATTCCATTCATTATCTATTCATTTGTTGACAGACACTTAGGTTGTTTCCTTATCTTGGCCATTGTGAATAATACTGCAGTGAACATGAGGGTGCAGATATCTCTTCAAGATACTGATTTCATTTCCTTTGCATATATACCAGGAGTGGGATTGTTGGATTGTATGATAGTTTTATTTTTAATGTTTTAAGGAACCTCCATACTGTTTTTCGTAAAGGCTGTACCAATTTACATTCCCACCAACACTGTACAATGGTTTCTTTTTCTCTGCTGTCTTCCTAACACTTGCTGTCTCTTGTCTTTTTGATAATAGGTATTTTAACGATGTAACGTCATGTTGTATTATGCTTTTGATTTGCATTTCTTTGATGATTAATGATATTGACCACTCTTTTATATACCTGTTGATCATTTTTATGCCTTTTCTTGGTGGGGAGAATGTCTATTCAGTTCCTTTGCCCAGTTTTTAAATGGGTTATTAGTTTTCCTGCTATTGAGTTTGTGAGTTCCTTATGTATTTTGTATGTTAACCTTTTATACATGGTTTACAAATACAGATTGGGTATCATGTATCTGAAATGCTTGGGACCAGAAGTGTTTTGGATTTTGGATTTTTTGAATTTTGGAATATTTGCATATACATAATGAGATGTCTTGGGGATGGTAAGCAAGTCTAAACACTGAATTCATTTATGTTTCAAATACACCTTATATACATAGCCTGAAGGTAATCTTACACAATATTTTAAATAATTTTGTGTATGAAACAAAGTTTTGACTGTGACCTGTCATATGAGATCAGGTGGGAAATTTTCTGTTTATGGTGTCATGTTGGAGTTCAAAGAGTTTCAGATTTTGGAGTATTTTAGATTTTGGATTTTTGGATTAGGGATGCCGAACCTCTGTTTTCTCACATTCTATAGGTTGCCTTTTCATTTTGTTAAGTTTCCTTTGTTGTGTAGAAGCTTTTTAGTTTGATGTAATCACACTTGTTTGTTTTTGCTTTTGTTACGTATTTCATATCCAAAAAGTGATACGCTTTTGGTGTCCTATCCAAAAAATCATTGCCAAGGCCAGTGTTAAGGAGCTATTTTTCCTGTATTTTTTTCTAGAAATTTTATAGTCTCAGATCTTTCATTTAAGTCTTTAATTCATTTTTAGTTAATTTTTGTGCATGGTATAAGATAAAGGTCCAGTTCCTTTTTTTTTTTTTTTTTTTTTTTTGCATGTAGATTTTCAGTTTTCTCAGTACCATTAGTTGAAAAGGCTTTTTCCCATGGTGTATCCTTGGTGCCCTTGTCAAAGACTGGTTGAAAGACACTTCTTTTTATCTCTTATTGTTTAGATCTAATAAATGAGAGGGCCAATTGAAAAAAAAACTTGACATTAATAGCTTTTTGCAGAATATGATTGAAGGGATTTTAAAATTTCATCTCATCTCACTTTAATACGTCTGTTTTTTGCCATTTATTTATTTTTCTTTGTATAAATTCATGATGTACAACTGAAATTTTGTTACATGCATAGATTTCATAATGGTGAATTCAGGACTTTTAGGTAATTTCTCATTATCCACCCTCACAGCACCTCCTCTCCCTTCTGAGTCTCCATTGTCTGTCATTCCACTTTTTACATCCATGTGTACACATTATTTAGCTCCCACTTATGAGTAAGAATATGCAGTATTTGTCTTTCTGTGTCTGACTTGTTTCACTTAAGATAATGGCCTCCAGTTTCATCCAAGTTGCTGCAAAAGATATGATTCTGTTCTTTTTTATGGCTGAATAGTGTTCCATTGTCTATATATACACACCATATTTTCTTTATCCAGTCATCCAATGATGGACACTTAGGTTGATCCCATATTGTTGTTATTATGAATACTGTGATAAACAGGAGTGCAAGTACCTTTTTAATACACTGATTTCTTTTCCTCTGGGTAGATGCCCCATTGAGGGATTGCTAGATTGAATGTTAGTTCTAGTTTTAGTTATTTGAGCAATCTCTATACTGTTTTCCATAGAGTTCCTTTTCTATACTATTTTCCATAAGAGTTCTCTTTTCTCCACATCCCTGTTAACATCTATTATTTTTTAACTTTTTTATTTTTTATTTATTTATTTATTTATTATTTTGAGACGGAGTCTTGCTCTGTCACCCAGGCTGGATTGCAATGGTGTGACCTCGGCTCACTGCAACCTCCGCCTCCCAGGTTCAAGAGTTTCTCCCACCTCAGCCTCCTGAGTAGCTGGGATTACAGGCACACACCACCACACCCGGCTAATTTTTGTATTTTTAGTAGAGATGGGGTTTCACCATGTTGGTCAGGCTGGTCTCGAACTCCTGACCTTGTGATCCGCTTGCCTCAGCCTCCCAAAGTGTGGGCTTACAGGCATGAGCCACGGCGCCCGGACTTTTTTCACTTTTTAATAGCCATTCTGACTAGGGTAAGATGATAGCTCATTGTGGCTTTGATTTGCATTTCTCTGATCAGTGATGTTGAGCATTTTTAAATGTATCTGTTGGCCATTTTTATGTCTTCTTTTGAAAAATGTCTATTCATGTCCTTTGCCCTGTGCCCACTTTTTAATGGGATTATTTTTGTTGTTGTTGTTTAGTTGTTTGGGTTTTTTGTACATTCTGGATATTGGTCCTCTGTCAGGTGCATAGTTTGCAAATATTTTCTCCCATTTTGCAGGTTTTCTATGTACTATGTTGATTATTTCTTTTCCTGGGCAAATCTTCTTAGTTTAACTAAGTTCCATTTGTCTATTTTTATTTTTGTTTTCTGTCCTTTTAAGATCTTAGTCATGAATTCTTTGCTTAGAACAAGGTCCAAAAGAGTTTTCGCTAGGTTTCTTCTAGTATTTTAAATTTCAAGTATTCCATTGAAGTCTCTTAATTCATCTTGAGATTTTTTTTTATATAATCAGAGACAGGGGTCTAGTCTCATTCTTCTGCTTCTGGCAATGCAGTTTTCTCAGCACCATTTATTGAAAAGGTTGTCTTTTCCTCAATTTATGTTCTTGTTGACTTTGTCAAAGAACACTTAAATGTAAATATGTAGCTTTATTTCTGGGTTTTCTAGTCTGTTCTCTTGATCTATGTGTCTATCTTTATACTAGTACCATGCTGTTTTGGTTATTATAGCCTTGGAGTTTAATTTGAAGTCAGAGAGTGTAAGGCCTCCAGGTTTGTTCTTTTTGCTTAGGACTGCTTTGGCCATTCAGGTTCTTCATTGCTTCCATATGAATTTTAGGATTGTTTTTCCTAATTTAGTGAAAAATGACAATGGTATTTTGATAAGGATTGCATTGAATCTGTAGATTGCTTTGGACAGTATAGTCATTTTAATAATAATTCTTTTTATTATTATATTTTAAGTTCTGGGGTACATGTGCAGAATGTGCAGGTTTGTTACATAGGTATACACGTGCCATAGTGGTTTGCTGCACCCATCAACCCGTCATCTACATTAGGTATTTCTCCTAATGCTATCCCTCCACCAGCCCCCCACACCCTGACAGGCCCCAGTGTGTGATTCCCCCACCCCTTATGTCCATGTGTTCTCATTGTTCAGCACCCCCTTATTAGTGAGAACATGCGGTGTTTGGTTTTCTGTTCTTGTGTTAGTTTGCTGAGAATGATGGTTTCCAGCTTCATCCATGTCCCTGCAAAGGACATGAACTCATCCTTTTTTATGCCTGCATAGTATTCCATGGTGTATATATGCCACATTTTTTTTTAATCCAGTCTTTCATTGATGGGCATTTGGGTTGGTTCCAAGTCTTTGCTGTTGTGAACAGTGCCACAATAAACACACGTCTGCATGTGTCTTTATAGTAGAATGATTTATAATCCTTTGGGTATATACCCAGTAATGGGATGGCTGGGTCAAATGGTATTTATAGTTCTAGATCCTTGAGGAATTGCCACACTGTCTTCCACAATGGTTGAACTAATTTACACTCCCACCAACAGTATAAAAGCATTGCTATTTCTCCACATCCTCTTCAGCATCTGTTGTTTCCTGACTTTTTAATGATCACATTCTAACTGGCATGAGATGGTATCTCATTGTGGATTTGATTTGCATTTCTCTAATGACCAGTGATGATGAGCTTTTTTTCATGTGTTTTTGGCTGCATAAATGTCTTCTTTTGAGAAGTGTCTGTTCATATCCTTTGCCCACTTATTTGATGGGGTTTTTTCTTGTAAATTTGTTTAAGTTCCTTGTAGATTCTGGATATTAGCCCTTTGTCAGATGGATAGATTGCAAAAATTTTCTCCCATTCTGTAGGTTGCCTGTTCACTCTGATGGTAGTTTCTTTTGCTTGGCAGAAGCCCTTCAGTTTAATTAGATCCCATTTGTCCATTTTCGCTTTTGTTACCATTGCTTTTGGTGTTTTAGTCATGAAGTCTTTGCCCATGCCTATGACCTGAATGGTATTGCATAGGTTTTCTTTTAGGGTTTTTATGATTTTTAAGTCTTTAATCTATCTTGACTTAATTTTTGTATAAGGTGTAAGGAAGGGATCCATTTTCACTTTTCCACATAGGGCTAGCTAGTTTTCCCAGCACCATTTATTAAATAGGGAATCCCTTCCCCATTTCTTGTTTTTGTCAGGTTTGTCAAAGGTCAGATGGTTGTAGATGTGTGGTGTTATTTCTGAGGCCTCTGTTATGTTCCGTTGGTCTATATGTCTGTATGGTACCAGTACTACACTGTTTTGGTTACTGTAGCCTCGTAGTGTAGTTTGAAGTCAGGTAGCATGATGCCTCCAGCTTTGTTCTTTTGCTTAGGATTGTCTTGGCTATGTGGGCTCCTTTTGGTTCCATGTGAAATTTAAAGTAGTTTTTTTCCAATGCTGTGAGGAAAGTCAATGGTAGCTTGATGGGGATAGCATTGAATCTATAAATTACTTTGGACAGTATAGCCATTTTCACGATATTGATTCTTCCTATCCATGAGCATGGAATGTTTTTTCATTTGTTTGTGTCCTCTCTTATTTTCTTGAGCAGTGATTTGTAGTTCTCCTTGAAGAGAACCTTCAAATCCCTTGTAAGTTGGATTCCTAGGTATTGTATCCTTTTTGTAGCAATTGTGAATGGGAGTTCACTCATGATTTGTCTTTCTGTGTCTGTTATTGGTGTATAGGGATGCTTGTGATTTTTGCACATTGATTTTGTATCCTGAGACTTTGCTGAAGTTGCTTATCAGCTTAAGGAGATTTTTGGTTGAGATGATGGGGTTTTCTAAATATACAATCATGTCATCTGTAAACACAGACAATTTGACTTCCTCTTTTTTTTTTTTTGAGATGGAGTCTCACTCTGTCACCCAGGCTGGAGTGCAGTGGCACGATCTCGGCTCACTGTAAGCTCCTCCTCCCGAGTTCACGCCATTCTCCTGCCTCAGCCTCCCTAGTAGCTGGGACTACAGGTGCTTGCCACCAAGCCCAGCTAATTTTTTGTATTTTTAGTAGAGACGGGGTTTCACTGTCTTAGCCAGGATGGTCTAGGTCCCCTGACCTCGTGATCCATCCGCCTTGGCCTCCCAAGGTGCTGGGATTACAGGCGTGAGCCACCGCACCCAGCCTCCTCTTTTCCTAATTGAATATCCTTTCTTTCTTTCTCTTGCCTGATTGCCGTGGCTAAAACTTCCAATACTGTGTTGAATAGGAGTGGTGAGAGAGGGCATCCTTGTCTTGTGCTGGTTTTCAAAGGGAATTCTTCCAGTTTTTGCCCATACAGTATGATATTGGTTGTGGGTTGTCATGAATAGCTCTTATTATTTTGAGATATGTTCCATCAATGCCTAGTTTATTGAGAGTTTTTTTTAGCACAAAGGGCTGTTGAATTTTATCAAAGGTCTTTTCTGCATCTGTTGAGATAATCTTGTTGTTTTTTCATTGGTTCTGTTTATGTGATGGATTACTTTTATTGACTTGTGTATCTTGAACCAGCCTTGCATCCCAGGGATGAAGCTGACTTGATCA
The DNA here is from genome assembly GCF_029289425.2 of Pan paniscus. Lineage (NCBI taxonomy): Eukaryota > Metazoa > Chordata > Mammalia > Primates > Hominidae > Pan > Pan paniscus. Next base: position 111,350,802 of record NC_073253.2, read on the forward strand.
TGGTGGATAAGCTATTTGATGTGCTGCTGGATTTGCTTTGCTGGTATTTTATTGAGGATTTTTGCATCGATGTTCATCAGGGATACTGGCCTGAAATTTTCTTTTTTTGTTGTGTCTCTGCCAGGTTTTGGTATCAGGATGATGTTGGCCTCGTAAAATGAATTAGGAAGGATTCCCTCTTTTTCTGTTGTTTGGAATAGTTTTAGAAGGAATGGTACCAGCTTCTCTTTGTACCTCTGGTAGAATTTGGCTGTCATTCTGTCTAGTCTGGGACTTTTTTTGGTTGGTAGGCTATTAACTACTGCCTCAGTTTCAGAACTTCTTATTGCTGTATTCAGGGATTCAAATTCTTCCTGGTTTAGTGTTGGGCAGGTGTATGTGTCCAGGAGTTTATCCATTTCTTCTAGATTTTCTAGTTTATTTGCTTAGATGTGTTTCTAGTATTCTCTGATGGTAGTTTGTATTTCTGTGGGATCAGTGGTGAAGTCCCCTTTATCATTTTCTATTGTGTCTATCTGATTCTTCTCTCTTTTCTTCTTTATTAGTCTGGCTAAGGATCTATGTATTTTGTTGAGCTTTTCAAAAAACCAGTTCCTGGATTCATTGATTTTTTTTGAAGGACTTTTCATGTCTCTATCTCCTTCAGTTCTGCTCTGATGTTAGTTATTTCTTGTCTTCTGCTAGCTTTTGAATTTGTTTGCTCTTGCTTCTCTAGTTCTTTTAATTGTGATGTTAGGCTGTCGATTTTAGATCTTTCCTGTTTTTGTTGAGTTTTGTTTTATTTTTATTTTTTTTTGTGGGCATTTAGTGCTATAAATTTCCCTCTGCACACTGCTTTAAATGTGTCCCACAGATTCTGGTACCTTGTGTCTTTGTTCTCATTGGTTTCTAAGAACAACTTTATTTTTGCTTTTATTTCGTTTTCTACCCAGTAGTCATTCAGCGGCAGGTTGTTCAGTTTCCATGTGTTGTGAGGTTTTGAGTGAGTTTCTTAATCTTGAGTCTAATTTGATTGCAGTGTGGTCCGACAGACTGTTTATTAATGATTTCTGTTCTTTTGCATTTGCTGAGGAGTGTTTTACTTCCAATTATGTGGTCAATTTTAGAATAAGTGCGTTATGGTGCTGAGAATAATGTATATTCTGTTGATTTGGTGTGGAGAGTTCTGTAGATGTCTATTAAGTCCACTTGGTCCAGAGCTGAGTTCAAGTCCTGGATATCCTTGTTGATTTTCTGTCTTTTTGATCTGTCTAATATTGACAGTGGGGTGTTAAAGTCTCTCACTATTATTGTGTGGTAGTCTAAGTCTCTTTGTAGGTCTCTAAGAACTTGCTTTATGAATCGGGGTGCTCCTGTATTGGGTGCATATATACTTAGAATAGATAGCTCTTGTTGCATTGATCCCCTTACCATTATGTAATGCCCTTGTCTCTTTTGATCTTTGTTGGTTTAAAGTCTGTTTTATCAGAGACTAGGATTGCAACCCCTCCTTTTTTTTGCTTTCCATTTGCTTTGTAGATCTTCCTCCATCCCTTTATTTTGAGCCTATGTGTGTCTTTGCATGTGAGATGGGTCTCCTGAATACAGCACACCAATGAGTCTTGACTCTTTATCCAATTTGCCAGTCTGTGTCTTTTAATTGGGGCATTTAGCTCAGTCACATTAAAGATTAATATTGTCATGTGTGAGTTTGATCCTGTCATTATGATGGTAGCTGGTTATTTTGCCCATTAGGGTTTCTGCTGAGGGATCTGCTGTGGGTAACCTGACCTTTCCCTCTGGCTGCCCTTAACATTTTTTCCTTTATTTCCACCTTGGTGAATCTGACGATTATGTGTGTCGGGGTTGCTCTTCTCGAGGAGTATCTTTGCGGTGTTCTCTCTATTTCCTGAATTTGAATGTTGGCCTGCCTTGCTAGGTTGGGGAAGTTCTCCTGGATAATATCCTGAAGAGTGTTTTCCAACTTGGTTCCATTCTCTTCATCACTTTGAGGTACACCAATCAAACATAGATTTGGTCTTTTCACATAGTCCCATATTTCTTGGAGGCTTTGTTCATTTCTTTTCTCTGTTTCTTCTCTGATCTTGTCTTCTCACTTTATTTCATTGAGTTGATCTTCAGTATCTGATATCCTTTCTTTTGCTTTATCGATTCGGCTATTGATACTTGTGTATGCTTCATGAAGTTCTCGTGCTGTGTTTTTCAGCTACAAGAGGTCATTTATGTTCTTCTCTAATCTGGTTATTCTAGTTAGCAGTTTGTTTTACCTTTTTTTCAAGGTTCTTAGCTTCCTTGCATTGGGTTAGAACATGCGCCTTTAGCTTGGAGGAGTTTGTTATTACCCAACTTCTGAAGCCTACTTCTGTCAATTCATCAAACTCGTTCTCCGTCCAGTTTTGTTCCCTTGCTGGCGAGGAGTTGTGATCCTTTGGAGGAGAAGAGCCGTTCTGGTTTTTGGAATTTTCAGCCTTTTTGTGCTGGTTTCTCCGTATCTTCGTGGATTTATCTACCTTTGTTCTTTGATGTTGGTGACCTTCGGAAGAGGTCTCTGAGTGGCCGTACTTTTTGTTGATGTTGATACTATTCCTTTCTGTTTATTAGTTTTCCTTCTAACTGTCAGGCCCTTCTGCTGGAGTTTGCTGGATGTCCACTCCAGACCCTGTTTGCCTGGGTATCACCAGTGGAGGCTGCAGAACAGCAAAGATTGCTGCCTCTTCCTTCTTCCTGAAGCTTCTTTCCAGAGGGGCACCCACAAGATGCCAGCCCCAGCTCTCCCGTATGAGGTGTCTTTCGGCTCCCACTGTGAGGTTTCTCCCAGTCAGGATGCACAGGGGTCAGGGACCCACTTGAGGAGGCAGTCTGTCACTGGATCAGAGCTTGAATGCTATGCTGGGAGATCCACTGCTCTCTCCAGAGCTGCCAGGCAGGGGCGTTTAAGTCTGCTGAAGCTGCACCCACAGCCACCCCTTTCCCCAGGTGCTCTGTCCCAGGGAGATGGGGGTTTTATCTATAAGTCCCTGACTGAGGCTACTGCCTTTTTTTCAGAGATGCCCTGCCCAGAGAGGAGGAATCTAGACTGGCAGTCTGGCTGCAGTGGCTTTTTGAGCTGCAGTGGGCTCTGCCCAGTTCGAACTTCCTGGTGGCTTTGTTACACTGTGAGGGTCAAACCGCCTACTCAAGCCTCAGCAATGGCGGACGCCTGTCCCTCCACCAAGCTCGAGCTTCTAGGTCAACTCAGACTGCTGTGCTAGCAGCGAGAATTTCAAGTCGGTGGATCTTAGCTTGCTGTACTCTGTGGGGTTGGGACCCGCTGAGCCAGACCACTTTGCTCCCTGGCTTCAGCCCCCTTTCCAGGAGAGTGAACGGTGATTCACTGGCATTACAGGTGCCATTGGGGTATGAAACAAACAAACAAACAAACAAACAAACAAACAAACTCCTGCAGCTAGCCTGGTGTCTGCCCAAATGGCCACCCAGTTTTATGCTTGAAACCCAGGGCCTAGGTGGCATAGGCACCCGAGGGAATCTCCTGGTCTGCAGGTTGTGAAGACCATGGGAAAAGCACAGTTTCTGGGCCGGAGTGCACCATACCTCTCGGTACAGTCTCTTACGGCTTCCCTTGGCTGGGGAAGGGGGATCTCCTGACTCGTTGTGCTTCCCGGGTGAGGCAATGCCCCACCCTGCTTCTGCTCACCATCCGTGGGCTGCATCCACTGTCCTATCAGTCCCAGTGAGATGAACCGGGTACCTCAGTTGGAAGTGCAGAAATCACCTGCCTTCTGCGTCGATTTTGCTGGGAGCTACAGACCGGAGCTGTTTCTGTTTGGCCGTCTTGCCAGCATATCATCATAATAGTTCTTTTGACCCATGAGCATGGGATGTTTTTCCATTTGTTTGTGTCCTGTTCAGTTTTCTTTCGTCAGTATTTTGTAGTTCTCCTTATGAAGATTGTTCATCTTGGTTAAAAAAATATTCCTATGTATTTGGCTGAACACTATGGGCTCATGCTTGTCATTTCAGCACTTTGAGAGGCTGAGGTGGGTGGATCACCACTCCTGGGTGATCCCCAAGAGTTTGAGACCAGCCTGGCCAATATGGTGAAACACCATCTCTACTAAAAATACAAAAATTAGCCAGGTGTGCTGGTGCGTGCCTGTAATCCCAGCTACTTGGGAGGCTGAGGCCTGAGAATTGCTTGAACCTGGGAGGGACAGGTTGCAGTGAGCCGAGATAGTGCCACTGCACTCCAGCCTGGGCGACAGAGTGAGACTCTGTCTCAAAAACAAACAAACAAAAAATTCCTATGTATTGTATTTTTCTTGTAGCCATTGTAAATGGGATTGTTTTCTTGATTTTGTTCTCAACTAGATTGTTACTGGTGTAAGAAATGCTACTGATTTTTCATGTTGATTTTGTGTTGTGCAGCTTTACTACATTCATTTATTAAATCTAAGAATTTTTCATGAATCTTTAGGTTTTCCTAGATACAAGTTATATCTTCAGCAAACAGGAGTAATTTTACTTTCTCTTTTCCCATTTAGAAGCCTTTTATCTCTTGCCTGATGGCTGTGGCTAGGACTTCCAGTACTATGTTAAATAGGAGTAGTGAAAATGGGCATCCTTGTCTTGTCCAAGGTTTTAGAGGAAATGTTTTTAACTTTTCCCTGTTCAGTATGATGTTGTCTGTGGGCTTGTCATATATGGCATTTATTATTATGATGCATATTTCTTCTATGCCCAGTTTGTTGAGAGTTTGTATCATGAAGGGGTACTGCATTTTATCAAATGCTATTTCTCAGTCTAGTGGTTTGATCATAAAGTTTTTCTCCTTCATTCTTTTTATGTGATGAATCACATTTATTGACTTGTGTATTTTGAACCACTCTTAGATCCCTTGACTAAAACCCACTTGATTGTGGTGTATTATCTTTTTAATATGCTGTTGGATTCTGTTTCCTAGTATTTTGTTTAGGACTGTTGTGTCTATGTTCATCAGGGTATTGGTCTTTAGTTTTCTTTATTCGTTGTGTCCTTGTCTGGTTTTGGTATTGGGATGATACTGGAGAATGAGTTAGGGAGAATTCCTTTCCCCTGTTCCAACTTTTTGGAACAGTTTTACAAGAATTGGTATTAGTTCTTTGTATGTTTGGCAGAATTCAGCTGTGAATCCGTCTGGTCCTGTGTTTTTGGGGGGAAGATTTTATTACTGATTTAATCTCACTACCCATTATTGGTCTATTCAGGCTTTCTGTTTCTTCTTTGTTCAATCTTGGGAGGTTGTGTATTAGTCTGTTCTTACATTGCTACACAGAAATACCTGTGACTGGGTAACTTATAAAGAAAAGAGGTTTAATTGGCTTATGGTTCTGCAGGCTGTACTGGAAGCATGATGCTAGCACCTGGGGAGGCCTTGAGAAACAAAACAATCCTAGCAAAAGGTGAAGGGGGAGCAAACCCATCACATGGCCAGAGCAGGAACAAGAGAGGAAGGGGGGAGGTGCTAAACACTTTTAAACCACCAGATCTCAAGAGAATTCACTATTGTGAGGACAATACCAAGAGGGGTGGTGCTAAATCATTCCTGAGAAACCTGCCTCCATCATCCAGTCACCTCCCATCAGGCCCCACCTCCAACATTGGGTATTACATTTCAATATGAGATTTGGATGGGAACATACATCCAAACTATATCAGGTTATATGTTTCCAGAAATTTACCTATTTTCTGCAAGTTTTCTAGTTTATGAACATGTAGTTGTTCATAATAGTCTCTGATGATCTTTTGAATTTTTCTCATATGATTTGTAACGTCTCCATTTTGATTTCTTATTATATTTGGATCTTCTTTCCTCTGGTTAGTCTTGCTAGCACTTGATCAATTTTGCTTATCTTTTTAAAGAACGAGCTTTTTGTTTCATTAATTTTTAAATTTTTTTTTGGTCTCTATTTCATTTAGTTTTGCTCTGATCCATGTTACTTCTTTACTTCTGCTAATTTTGTGTTTGGTTTGTTCTTGCTTTTCTAGTTCCTTTAGATGTATTGTTAGGTTGTTAATTTGCAATCTTTCTACTTTTTTGATGCAGGTATTTATTGCTGCAAACTTCCTTCTTAGCACTGGTTTTGCTGTGTCCTACAGGTTTTTGTATGTTGTATTTCCAGTTTCATTTGTTTCATAAAATTTTTTAATTCTCTTCTTAATTTTTTCATTGATCCAAAGGTCATTCAGGAGCATATTGTTTAATTTTTTTGTATTTGTATAGTTTCCAGAGTTTTTCTTGATATTGATTTCTTGGTATTGGTTTTATTCTACTGTGGTCTGAGAAGATACTTGATATGATTTGATTTTTAAAAATTTGTTGAGGCTTGTTTTGTGGCATAACATATGGTCTATATTGGAGAATATCCCATGTGTTGATGAGAAGAGTATTTATTCTGCAGTTGTTGGATAGAATGTTCTATAAATGTGTGTTAGGTACATTTTGTCTGAAGTCCAATTTAAGTCTGATGTTTGTTGATTTTGTGTCTCAGTGAGCTGTCTAATGCTGTGAGTGGGATGGTGACGTCCCCTATTATTGTTTTTCTGTCTAACTCTCTTTAGATCTAGTAATATTTGTTTTATGAATTTGGGTGCTCAAATGTTGGGTGCATGTATGTTTAGAATTGTTATGTCCTCTTGTAGAACTGACTCCTTTAATATCAGGTTTTATACTTTTGTGTTTTCTTGATGGGGTTGCCCTGTCTCTTTCAAGTTTAGGACTCCTTTGAACATTTCTTGTAGAGCTGGTCTACTTTTGACAAATTCTCTTAGTATTCTGTTGTCTGGGAAAGAAGATTATTTCTACTTCATTTATGGAGCTTGATATTTCTGGATGTAGAACTCTTGACTGATAATGACTTCATTATTTTTTACTATTTTTATTTTAAAGTATGCTTTATTTGATAAAAATATAGCTACCTCTGCTTGCTTTAGATTTTCGTTGGCCCATAATATCAATCAATATCTTTTCCCCACCCCTTTACTTTTAGTCTATGTGTCTTCACAGATAAGGTGGGTTTCTTGTAAATAGCATATAGTTGATTTTTTTTCTTTTTTTTTGAGATGGAGTCGCGTGCTGTCGCCAAGCTGGAGTGCAGTGGCAGGATCTCAGCTCACTGCAACCTCCGTCTCCCAGGTTCAAGCAATTCTCCTGCCTCAGCCTCCTGAGTAGCTGTGACTGTACATAGGTGCGCGCCACCACGCACAGCTAATTTTTGTACTTTAAGTAGAGACTGTCACCATGTTGACAGAATGGTCTCTATCTCTTCACCTCGTTATCCGCCTGTGTTGGCCTCCCAAAGTGCTGGGATTACAGGCGTGAGCCACCGCTATATGGCCTATAGTTGATTTTTTAAATTCATTTAGCCAACGTGTATTTTTTAGTAGGACATTTAATCCATTTATGTTTGAGGTGGTATATGAGATTTTGTTCCTGTCATATTGTTTTTTTCATCATTTTGTAAACTTTTGGGTTTTTTGTCTGTCTAAATTTATGGTTTGTTGGAATTCTGTAATGGTTTCATTTGATTCTTCTTCTTTTTATGATATCTTTACTAGTGTATTTTATATTTTTGTGTGTTTTCACAATGATAAATATTGTCCTATCTCTTCCAAGTTTAGGACTTCTTTGAGCATTTCCTGTAAGACTGGTCTAGTTTTCATGAATTCTCTCAGTATTTGATTGTCTGGGAAGGACTATTTCTCCTTTATTTATGAAGCTTAATACTACCTGGATATACAATTCTTGGCTGACAGTTGTTTTCTTTCATACTTTGATTATGTTGTCACATTTTTTCCTGCCTTGTAAGGTTTCTGCTGGGTAGTCTGCTGTTAGTTTGATGGACTTTCCTTTATAGATGACACTTTTCTCTTGATTGTAGAATTTGTTCTTTCACTTTGACATTAGACACTCATTATAATATGTTGTATTGAAGTCCCTTTTATGTCGTATTTGCCTGCAGATCATGGAGCCTCCTGTATCTATTATGTCTGTATCTCTTGCTAGCCTTGGGAGTTTTTCAATCTATTATTTTGTTAAAGATTTTTGATCTTTCTGTCCCTTTGGGAATACCAGTAATTCATAAGTTCAATTGCTGTATGCAGTCCTAAACACTTGGAAAGCTTTGTTCATTTTTTTCTTATTTTTAAAATTTTTATCAGACTGCACTGTTTGAAAAGACCTGTCTTCATGTTCTGAAATCTTTTCTTCTGCTTGGCCTAGTCTATTATTGGAGTTTCCATGTATTTTATATCTCCTTCAGTGAATTTTTTAGTTCCAGGATTTTTTTAAAGACATCTATCTCCTTGGTAAATTTCTCATTCATATCCTGAATTGATTTTCTGATTACTTTGTATTAGTTTTCAGATTTCTCTTGTATCTCATTGAACTTAATTGAAATCAAAATATTGAATTCTTTGGGGTTGTAAGCTTTTCTTTTTGGTTCTGCTCTATTGTTAGAGAATTATTGTGTTCCTTTGATGGTGTCATATTGCCATGCGTTTTCATGTTTCTTGTGTTTTTATGTTCATTCTAGCACATCTGGAACAATTGCTTTTTTTTCAATTTAACTTTTGTTTGGAGTAGACTTTGCTGCTTTATATGTGACTTCGATGTTGATTGAGTAGGGCCACTTGTTTTTATTTCTGGGTGTGTGCATTGGTGAATACTTTATGATATTCTTGGCTATAAATATTGTTATTGGTATCTGTGGATTCCTTTGTGTGTTAGGGTGTGGGTTTTGATGGAGGATGTGGTGAAATTATGCTAGGGACTGGAATGCTTGATAGGTCCTTCTTCAGGTTTCAGTGGTAGCAGTGGTTGTCTAAGCAGGTCTATATCTAGGGCAGTGTGTGCTGGCACATGACTTGGCAGTTCCATGCAGGCTGATTATTGGGGGCTCTGGGTGGCTCTTTTGGATACCAGTTGTGGTAGCAGTGTACTGGGCAAGTGAGTGGGCTCATGAGCTCTTGGGTAGCTGGGTGGCCTCAGTAATGGTGGCAGCAGTAGTGGTAAGATGCTCTCCCCAGTGCCCTTGTGTTGGGAGTGATTGCAATTGGCTGTCTGGGCTGACCTCCAGGCTGGGTGGCACTTGCAGATAGAAACCAACCGAGAGAGTAATGGCAAGGTTTTTATGCCCAAACTCTGTCCCCTGGGAGAAGTGCTTGGGTGTCTCAGGCAGTGGGCTGGACTGTGGGACCTCCAGAAGTCCAGATCCTGCATTGTGTCTCAGAGAGTAGGGCAAAGCTGGGTAAATCTGGATTGGGAAAGCCTGGGCTTGTCCTATGAAATGCTTGCATGAGGGGTGACAACACCTTTGCTGAAGTACTGCCATGATGGGAGAGTGGGGCTACTGGTCCTAGTGGTTTCAGCATTGGCTGGCAAGTGGGGAATCTGTGTCCCTCTCATGTCTCAGTCCTGGTGGGGCTTCCTCCCTTATCCCGACTCTTGCAGCTGATCCTGTAGTTTAGTCGGACTGGGTAGTTGTCACCTATCTCATAACTCAGCCCTGCCCAGTTCAGGACCAGACTGCTTTGGCGGCTCTTATTCTGCTCACATCTTGGGGGTTGCCTAGCTCCCAAGCTTGGGGCTGGAGTTTATGTCACGCTTGCTTTTCATTCCTGGTTGCAGAATCCCATTTCCTACACAGGCCCCAGTTCAGCAAACCACAGACTGAGTTACTCTGATACTTAGGACTGGTGCTATAGGTTCCCAGGTCACACAATTTGTTAAACCCTAGGATTGAGAATGGCATCTTACTGTAGCTGCTTAGGTCTCAGGGAAGGCGTGGAACCCAGGGTGTGTTATTTCCCTATAGCAGTTCCTTTATACAGTCTCCTGGTTGCTTCCCAAGTCAAATTCAAGGTTTGGGAGGGTCAAGATACACTCCCATGGCCTGGATTATACAATTGATTCTCCAGTAGGAAAGTGAACCACAGAAAGACACTCAGTTACCTTCTCCCACGTTGCAGACTCCCTTTTGGTTGCCAGCCTGCCCTGTCCACATTAGCTGTTTGTTGTCCTCTCTTTTTGGAGTTTCTGTTTGCTTTTCTGTTAAATGCCTGTGTTCTGTCTTGGAACACTTACATTATAAGTGTGACTTTAGCACTTTATCTTAACCTCTTTGGAGACTTGAGACTGAAATGTCACTACCACTTATTAGAATTTGTATTCTTTCCTCTTGAATCTGTGTTGATTGTTAGCAGTGTTCTTCTAACAGGGTTTTCTGTTTGATTTTGTTGTTGTAATACCTATGTGTTCATAACATTTATTAAATCATGAATTCTTTTCAGACAGAAATTGAATGCTATGTTTAATTTTATTCCTGAAATTCTATTTGGAGCTCTTTTACATGTATTCCTGCCATACTAAATGTAAAAACTGACATGTCAAATGTTTTTGACATCAATATATCTTTTCTGGGAGATACCTAAAGGAAACGACTTGAGTTCTTTTATATATATTTTCTAAAATATTTTTACAAATAAGATTATGAGACTTGTAAATAATATTTTAAGCACTTCTGAGTAGCTTGCTCTTTAAAGCATGCATTTATTGACTCCTTAAAATGCACTTATGGTTTTGTCAGGGAGTTTTAAAATATAAATTCAACAGTTCTGTCTAGTTTGAATGTTTAGAATGTGTTTAATGTGATTTTCTCCTGCTAAGAATGTTCTTTATTTTGCCAAGTACATGGCAGATTTTCCATAATATAAACTATTATATAGTGAAACTTTGTATTTTCTTACAGGTTCTTCAGAAATCTACATGAAAAAATGGATAGACAATAGTCCTAAGATAATAATGTTCCTATAACATTAAAAAAATCCCCTTTAAGCCATTGTAAGATTTACTTTATTGTTAACAACTAGTTGTTTCATTAATTATTGAATACCTATCTTTTATATGGAGTATAAGAAATTATAAATTGTTACTTTAAAAACTTAAGTTCTCTTGTTTTATTATTTTCTTTAATTTGATTTCATTTCTTTTGGCATTCTATGGATGGTCGAATGGCTTTATCCTAAAGAGGACAGAAAAAGCATACTTTATGCAGCTAAAGCTTGAAACACAATATGTAACTGTGAATACATATCTGAGAGCTTCTTCAAGATTTAAATGCTTCTGAACATTATTGTCTTTGTTTATAGCAAGGGTATTTTGTTGTAATTATATTCACATGCAATTCAAATTTCTGCCTTTTTTGTTACTTTAGTTTCGGTATGTTACGTAAAAGGCATAGGTTTTCTGTATGCTTAAATTCACTGACTATACGTGGTTGTGAGCTTTAAATGCTGCTATGTATTCTCTACTTTTACTGAAATGTTTATCTGCAGTAAAATGCAGAGATTTTAATTTAATTGTTCAGTCTGATGGGTTTTAGAAGTTATATACACACATTTAATTATGATACCTAACAAAGTATAGAAAATCTTCATCAGGAGGAAATTACTTTCAACCTCATCCTCACTTTTTTATTTCTGTCACCACAGATTAGTTTTGTCTGCTCTTGGATTTAACGTAATGGACTCATACAATATGTATTTGGCTGTCACTCAAAATAATTTTTTTGATTCATTCATATTATTACATTTATTAGTAATTCTTTTATTGCTAAGTGTCATTCCATTATATGAAAATATCACAATTTGTTTATCCGTATTTCTGTTCATGTATGTTTGGGTTTTTTACAGTTTCTGGCTAATATGAGTAAGATTGCTATGAACATTTGTGTTCAAGTCATTTTATGGATATTATATTTTTTTCCCTTGCGTAAATATCTAGTAATGGGGATTGCTGATCCCCCAAGCCAAAAAGTCTGAGACTTTCTATTTAAGTTTTAGTCTCTCCATGCTACATGGATTGGGAAAAGTCATATATGTGTGAATCTCACCTTGAGTGGTTTCCTTTAAGAGTCAAATTTCCTTTAACTTTTGCCTGATTTTAGTCATTCTTTTTTGTTTGTTTGTTTTTGAGGTGGGGTCTCGCTCTGTGGCCCAGGCTGGAGTGTGCAGTGGCACGATATCGGCTCACTGCAACCTCTGCCTCCTGGGTTCAAGAGATTCTTGTGTCTCAGCCTCCCGAGTAGTTGGGATTACAGGCACGCACCACCACTCTTGGCTAATTTTTTTGTATTTTTAGTAGAGGTGGGGTTTCACCATGTTGGCCAGGCTGGTCTTGAACCCCTGAACTTAAGTGATCTGCCTGCCTTGGCCTCCCAAAATACTAGGATTACAGGTGTGAGCCACCACACCTGGCCTGATTTTAGTCATTCTTAATGCATTCAAATTGTTGTTTTAAAAAAACATTTTGTATAGAGATTATATATTTTTATATTCAAGGAGGTTGATGTGATATAGGCTATTTCCCAACCATTACTAGACTAAGAACTCCAAAAGTGATTTTTTAAAAATGTGTCTTATTTTATCCACCCCACTCCACTTCCATTTTAGGGTTTCCATGTTACTTATTGTAGAAGTTGGAGTTCTTACAATTGTCTTTAAGGAACTACATGCTCTGTTGTCTCCTCAGCCCACAACCTACATTGTTGACCATCTCCTTTTAACATCCTCTATCTGGCTTATTGAATACCTCTAATCTCTTTACTTCAAAAGTTCTGCTGGATGTTCATAGGGCTGGCTTGGTTCCTTTTTCCAGGTGATTGTTTAAATGTGACATTTGTCAGTGAATCTTTCCCTGATAGTGCCACCTCCTCTGTGGCATTTTATTATCTTATTTTTCTCCATAATATTTTTTTTTTGTGGCCCACTATATATTTTACTTATTTACTTTTTTGTCTGTCTCTACCACCAGAATATAAGCTCCTCAATGGCAATAATTTTTGTCTGTTTGTTTACTGCTGTTATTTTCACTACTTTTGGTCTTTGGGAGATAGTAGAGTGTCAGTAAATATTTGTTGAATGAATGCATGTGCAATATTCCATCCTTACAAACTGTGCTATTTTTAAGTTCACTTTATTCAGTTTCCTTATGAAGAGGGATATTTTTATTTATTGACAGAGAAAAGGACAATAAAAGGAGGAGGCTATGAACTGCATTTTGTATTTCCTAATATTCTTTTGTGTTTTCATTTTTGGTTGTACTTTAAGCCTTTTTGTGGTTCATTTATTTTATGGCTCTTGAATTTTGCTAGAGTACTAGATTCTAGTCATTTAAAAAATTTTCTCTTTAAAAGTGAAAATATAGAAAGAATTGCTTTAGCTTGAAACAGATGGAAATTCTCCAGGAAAAAAAAAAAGTGATGGACTTAGCTGTTGATGCAGAAATCAATTTAAAAATCTTTAGATCTAAGAGACCCTTAATCAGTCTTATTTGAAACAGAATGTATTTCTCCACTGCATAAGTAATTGGCTGAAACCAGAACCATTAACAAATTGAATGAAGATTTCGTTAATGCCAGGGAACTGTGCTGTTAGCAAAATTACTCTTATTATGTCACAGTATTCAAAGATGTGCATTTGTTAAATAGAGTTGATGTACTTTTTCAGAGTGTTGCCAATTGTGAGAACATTTGTTGAATGACATTTCAGTGTCCTCAAACGTGTGCTATTATCTTCATATATTCTTGGTATGCAGAGGTGACAAACAATTTGAAAAAAAAATACATTGATGATTCCCCTCAATTCCCTCCAACTTGAATGTGAAGGCCAGTCTTATGATTTGGTACTTTGGTCAAGTCTGTGGGTCAAGGGATATAATTAAGTTCCTTGCCACCCTAACAGTGAGACTAGGCCGACTTTTGTGGTGTCTAAACTTGAGGGTATTGGTTAGGGAATATCCCTGAATTGTGTTTGTAATAAGGCATTTGCACTTATTGTGATTTGATGTAGCAGCCAAATTAAAAGTACAGAGTGCCAAAATGAATGTGTTGGCTTAGTCACTTTTGGAGTTTTGCAGAGGGCAACAGACTCCTGAGGTCTTCTGGAGGCTGCCTAATGGGTAACCCTGTTGCAGATTTGTGCAGTATGTCTTATGAAAGTAGGCAGTCACTTGGGTGTAAGATATGGTAATATATTCACTTCTGTGTTTTATAGGTTATATATTGTATACCAGTCATCTCTGATACCCTGGCCCTGGCATCTTATTATTTTTTTTCCAGAGACAGGGTTTTGCTCAGTCACTCAGGCTGAAGTGTGCAGTGGCTTGTGGTGTGATCATAGCTCACTGCAGCCTTAAACTCCTAGGCTCAAGGGATCCTCCTGCCTCAGCTTCCCAAGTAACTAGGACTACAGGTGTATGCTGTGATGCCTAGATAATTTTTAAAGAACATTTTCATAGAGACAGTGTCTTGCCATTTTGCCAAGGCTGGTCTTGAACTCTTGGCCTCAAGCAATTGGTCCCCCTGCCTCAGCCTCCCAAAGTGCTAGGATTACGGGTGTGAGTCACTGTGCCTGCCTTGTATCTTTAAAAAATAATGTTTTATAATTATAATTTGTATAGTATACACTGTATTCTTTTGAATTGTATGGTTCCATGAATTCTGATAGATGTATTTCCATGAGATCACCATGGTAATCAAGATACAGAGCATTATGTTTATAGCGGCACGATTTGCAATTGCAACAATATGGAACCAACCTAAGTGCCCATCAACCAACAAATGAATAAAGAAAATATGGTATATATACACTATGGAGTACTACTCAGCCATAAAAAGGAATGAAGTAGCGTTTTTTGCAGCAACTTGGGTGGAACTGGAGGCCATTATTCTAAATGAAGTAATTCAGGAATGGAAAACCAAATATCTTATGTTCTCCCTTATTGGGAGCTAAGCTATGAGGTTGTGGTGGCATGAGAATGATATAATGGACTTTGGGGATTTGTGGGGCAAGGTTGGGAGGAAGATGAGGGATAAAAGACTACACATTGGGTACAGTGTACACTGCTTGAGTGACGGTTGCACTAAAATCTCAGAAATCACTGCTACAGAACTTACCCATGTAAGCAAATACCACCTGTACCCCAAAAACTATTGAAATAAAATTAAAAAAAATTTTTTTAAAGATAGAGTATTTTCATTACCCTCAAAAGTTTCATTTTCCTTTGCAGTCCCTTACTGCCCTAACCTAGCCCCAAGCAACCCCTGCTCTACATTCTGTCACTATAGATGGCATTCTCTAGTATTTTATATAAATGGACTTACAGATATACTTTTTGTATGTGTCTGGCTTCATTCACTGATTATAATGATTTTGAGACTGATCATTTTGTTACTTGTATTAGTACTTTTTTTTTTTTATTACAGAGTAGTATTCTACCATATGGATATACCTCAGTTTGCTTATCTGTTCACCTGTTTGTGGATATCTGGGCTATTTCTAGGTTTTGGCTATTATGAATAAACCTAATTAATGTTTATCTGTGATTAACATTTATGTATATGTTTTGTATGTTTTTGTATATGTTTATGTATATGTTTTGTATATGTATATGTATATGTTTTTGTATAGGCCTATATTTTCTTTTTTTTAATTATACTTTAAGTTCTAGGATACATATGCACAACGTGCAGGTTTGTTACATAGATATACATGTGCCATGTTGTTATGCTGCACCCATTAACTCATCATTTACATTAGGTATTTCTCCTGATGCTCTCCTTCCCCCTGCCCCCCACCACATGACAGGCCCCGTGTGTGATGTTCCCCTTCCTCTGTCCAAGTGTTCTCATTGTTCAGTTCCCACCTATGAGTGAGAACATGCGGTGTTTGGTTTTCTGTCCTTGTGATAGTTTGCTGAGAATGATGGTTTCTGGCTTCATTCATGTTCCTGCAAAGGACATGAACTAATCCTTTTTTATGGCTGCCTAGTATTCCATGGTGTATATGTGCCACATTTTCAAAATCCAGTCTATCATGGCTGGACATTCGGGTTGGTTCCAAGTATTTGCTTTTGAGAATAGTGCCGCAGTAAACATACATGTGCATGTGTCTTTATAGTAGCGTGATTTATAATCCTTTGGGTATATACCCAGTAATGGGATGGCTGGGTCACATGGTATTTCTAGTTCTAGATCCTTGAGGAATCGCCACACTGTCTTCCACGATGGTTGAACTAGTTTACACTCCCACCAACAGTGTAAAAGCATTCCTATTTCTCCACATCCTCTTCAGCATCTGTTGTTTCCTGACTTTTTAATGATCGCCATTCTAACTGGCATGAGATGGTATCTCATTGTGGTTTTGATTTGCATTCTCTGATGACCAGTGATGATGAGCATTTTTTCATGTGTCTGTTGGCTGTGTAGATGTCTTCTTTTGAGAAGTGTCTGTTCATATCCTTTGCCCACTTTTTGATGGGGTTATTTGTTTTTTTCTTGTAAATTTTTTGGAGTTCTTTGTAGATTCTGGATGCTAGCCCTTTTTCAGATGGGTAGATTGCACAAATTTTCTCCCATTCTGTAGGTTGCCTGTTCACTCTGATGGTAGTTTCTTTTGCTGTGCAGAAGCTCTTTAGTTTAATTAGATTCCATTTGTCTATTTTGGCTTTTGTTGCCATTGCTTTTGGTGTTTTAGACATGAAGTCCTTGCCCATGCCTATGTCCTGAATGGTATTGCCTAGGTTTTCTTCTAGGGTTTTTATGTTTTAGGTCTAACATGTAAGTCCGTAAGCCATCTTGAATTAATTTTTGTATAAGGTGTAAGGAAGGGATCCAGTTTTAGTTTTCTACATATGGCTAGCCTGTTTTCCCAGCACCATTTATTAAATAGGGAATCCTTTCCCCATTTCTTGTTTTTGTCAGGTTTGTCAGATCAGATGGTTGTAGATGTGTGGTGTTATATCTGAGGCCTCTGTTCTGTTCCATTGGTCTGTATCTCTGTTTTGGTACCAGTACCATGCTGTTTTGGTTACTGTAGCCTTGTAGTATAGTTTGAAGTCCGGTAACATGATGCCTCCAGCTTTGTTCTTTTTGCTCAGGATTGACTTGGCAATGAGGGCTCTTTTTTGGTTCCATATGAACTTTAAAGTAGTTTTTTCCAATTCTGTGAAGAAAGTCTTTGGTAGTTTGATGGGGATGGCATTGAATCTATAAATTACCTTGGGCAGTATGGCCATTTTCATGATATTGATTCTTCCTATCCATGAGCATGGAATGCTCTTCCATTTGTTTGTGTCCTCTTTTATTTCATTGAGCAGTGGTTTGTAGTTCTCCTTGAAGAGGTCCTTCACATCCCTTGTAAGCTGGATTCCTAGGTATTTTATTCTCTTTGAAGCAATTGTGAATGGGAGTTCACTCATGATTTGGCTCTCTGTTTGTCTGTTATTGGCATATAGGAATGCTTGTGATTTTTGCACATTGATTTTGTATCCTGAGACTTTGCTGAAATTGCTTATCAGCTTAAGGAGATTTTGGGCTGAGACGATGGGGTTTTCTAAATATACAGTCATGTCATCTGCAAACGGGGACAGTTTGACTTCCTCTTTTCCTAACTGAATACCCTTTATTTCTTTCTCTTGCCTGCTTGCCCTGGCCAGAACTTCCAACACTATGTTGAATAGGAGTGGTGAGAGAGGGCATCCCTATCTTGTGCTAGTTTTCAAAGGGAATGCTTCCAGTTTTTGCCCATTCGATATGATATTGGCTGTGGGTTTGTCATAAATAGCTCTTACTATTTTGAGATAATCAATACTTAGTTTATTGGAATACCATCAATACCTAGTTTATTCCAACAAAAGCCAATGGAAACTAATACAAATGGAATCTAATACCTCTAATACCATCAATACCTAATTTATTGAGTGATTTTAGCATGAAGGGCTGTTGAATTTTGTCGAAGGCCTTTTCTGCATCTACTGAGATAATCATGTGGTTTTTGTTGTTGTTTCTATTTATGTGATGGATTACGTTTATTGATTGGCGTATGTTGAACCAGCCTTGTATCCCAGGGATGAAGCCGACTTGATTGTGGTGGATAAACTTTTTGATGTGCTGCTGGATTCGGTTTGCCAGTATTTTATTGAGGATTTTTGCATCAGTGTTCATCAGGGATATTGGTCTAAAGTTCTCTTTTTTTGTCGTGTCTCTGTCAGGCTTTGGTATCAGGATGATGCTGGCCTCATAAAATGAGTTAGGGAGGATTCCCTCTTTTTCTGTTGTTTGGAATAGTTTCAGAAGGAATGGTACCAGCTCCTCTTTGTACCTCTGGTAGATTTCAGCTATGAATCTGTCTGGTCCTTGGCTTTTTTTGGTTGGTAGGCTATTAATTATTTCCTTAATTTCAGAGCCTGTTATTGGTCTATTCAGAGATTCAACTTCTTTCTGGTGTAATCTTGGGAGGGTGTATGTGTCCAGGAATTTATCCATTTCTTCTAGATTTTCTAGTTTATTTGCATAGAGGTGTTTATAGTATTCTCTGATGGTAGTTTGCATTTCTGTGGGATTGGTGGTGATATCCCCTTTATCATTTTTTTGTATCTATTTGATTCTTCTCCCTTTTCTTCTTTATTAATCTTGCTAGCAGTCTATCAATTTTGTTGATCTTTTCAAAAAACTGGTTTCTGGATTCATTGATGTTTTGAAGGGTTTTTTTCTGTCTCTGTCTCCTTCAGTTTTGCTCTGATCTTAGTTATTTCTTGCCTTCTGCTAGCTTTTGAATTTGTTTGCTTTTGCTTCTCTAGTTCCTTTATATGTGATGTTAGGGTGTCAATTTTAGATCTGTCCATCTTTCTCTTGTGGGCATTTAGTGCTATAAATTTCCTTCTACATACTGCTATAATTGTGTCCCAGAGATTCTGGTACATTGTGTCTTTGTTCTTATTGGATTCAAAGAACATCTTTATTTCTGCCTTCATTTCGTTCCTTACCCAGTAGTCATTCAGGAGCAGATTGTTCAGTTTCCATGTACTTATGCAGTTTTAAGTGAGTTTCTTAATCCTGAGTTCTAGTTTGATTGCACTGTGGTCTGAGAGACAGTTTGTTGTGATTTCTGTTCTTTTACATTGGCTGAGGAGTGCTTTACTTCCAACTATGTGGTCAATTCTGGAATAATTGCGATGCGGTGCTGAGAAGAATGTATATTCTGTTGATTTGGGGTGGAGAGTTCTGTAGATGTCTATTAGGTCTGCTTGATGCAGAGCTGAGTTGAAGTCCTGGATATGCTTGTTAACCTTCTGTCTCATTGATCTGTCTAATTTTAACAGTGGGGTGTTAAAGTCTCGCATTATTATTGTATGGGAGTCTAAGTCTCTTTGTAGGTCTATAAGGACTTGCTTTATGAATCTGGGTGCTCCTGTATTGGGTGCATATATATTTAGGATAGTTAGCTCTTCTTGTTGAATTGATCCCTTTACCATTATGCAATGGCCTTCTTTGTCTCTTTTGATCTTTGTTTAAAGTCTGTTTTATCAGAGACTAGGATTGCAACCCCTCCTTTATTTTTGCTTTCCATTTGCTTGGTAGATCTTCCTCTATCCCTTTATTTTGAACCTATGTGTGTCTCTGCACGTGAAGTGGTTCTCCTGAATACAGCACACTGTTGAGTGTCTTGTGTCAGTCTGTGTCTCTTAATTGGAACATTTAGCCCATTTACATTTAACGTTAATATTGTTATGTGTGAATTTGATCCTGTCATTATGATGTTACCTGGTAATTTTCCTCATTAGTTGATGCAGTTTCTTCCTAGCATTGATGGTCTTTACAATCTGACATGTTTTTGCAGTGGCTGGTACCAGTTGTTCCTTTCCATGTTTAGTGCTTCCTTCAGGAGCTCTTGTAAGGCAGGCCTGGTAGTGACAAAGTCTGTCAGCATTTGTCTGTAAATGATTTTATTTCTCCTTCACATTTGAAGTTTAGTTTGGCTGGATATGAAATTCTGGGTTGAAAATTCTTTTCTTTAAGAATGTTGAACATTGGCCCCCACTCTCTTCTGGCTTATAGAGTTTCTACTGAGAGATCTGCTGTTAGTCTGGTGGGTTTCCCTTTGTGGGTAACCCGACCTTTGTCTCTGGCTGCCCTTAACATTTTTTCCTTTGTTTCAACTCTGGTGAATCTGACAATTATGTGACTTGGAGTTGCTCTTCTCTAGGAGTATCTTTGTGGCGTTCTCTGTATTACCTGAACTTGAATGTTGGTCTGCCTTGCTAGCTTGGGGAAGTTCTCCTGGATAATATCCTGCAGAGTGTTTTCCAACTTGGTTCCATTCTCCCTGTCACTTTCAGGTGCACCAATCAGATATAGATTTGGTCTTTTCACATAGTCCCATATTTTTTGAAGGCTTTGTTCGTTTCT
The DNA here is from genome assembly GCF_029289425.2 of Pan paniscus. NCBI lineage: Eukaryota > Metazoa > Chordata > Mammalia > Primates > Hominidae > Pan > Pan paniscus. Next base: position 111,371,084 of record NC_073253.2, read on the forward strand.
TTTTATTCTTTTTTCTCTAAACTTCTTGCTTCATTTCATTCATTTGATCGTCAATCACTGATACCCTTTCATACTGAATGGGCAAAAACTGGAAGCATTCTCTTTGAAAACTGGCACAAGACAGGGATGCCCTCTCTCACCACTCCTGTTCAGCATAGTGTTGGAAGTTCTGGCCAGGCCAAGCAGGAAAGAGAAAGAAATAAAGGGTATTCAGTTAGGAAAAGAAGAAGTCAAATTTTCCCTGTTTGCAGATGAGATGATTGTATATTTAGAAAACCCCATCGTCTCAGCCCAAAATCTCCTTAAGCTGATAAGCAACTTCAGCAAAGTCTTAGGATACAAAATCAATGTGCAAAAATCACAAGCATTCCTATACGCCGATAACAAACAGATCCAAATGACGAGTGAACTCCCATTCACAATTGCTTCAAAGAGAATAAAATACCTAGGAATCCAGCTTACAAGGGATGTGAAGGACCTCTTCAAGGATAACTACAAACCACTGCTCAACGAAATGAAAGAGGACACAAACAAATGGAAGAACATTCCATGCTCATGGATAGGAAGAATCAATATCATGAAAATGGCCATACTGCCCAAGGTAATTTATAGATTCAATGCCATCCCCATCAAACTACCAAAGACTTTCTTCACAGAATTGGAAAAAACTACTTTAAAGTTCATATGGAACCAAAAAAGAGCCCTCATTGCCAAGTCAATCCTGAGCAAAAAGAACAAAGCTGGAAGCATCACGTTACCAGACTTCAAACTATACTACAAGGCTACAGTAACCAAAACAGCATGGTACTGGTACCAAAACAGAGATATAGACCAATGGAACAGAGTAGAGCCCTTGGAAATAATACCACACATCTACAACCATCTGATCTTTGACAAACCTGACAAAAACAAGAAATGGGGAAAGGATTCCCTATTTAATAAATGGTGCTGGGAAAACAGGCTAGCCATATGTAGAAAGCTGAAACTGGATCCCTTCCTTATACCTTATACAAAAATTAATTCAAGATAGTTTAAAGACTTAAAAATTAGACCTAAAACCATAAACACCCTAGGAGGAAACCTAGGCAATACCATTCAGGCCATAGGCATGGGCAAGGACTTCATGTCTAAAACACCAAAAGCAATGGCAACAAAAGCCAAAATTGACTAATGGGATCTAATTAAACTAAAGAGCTTCTGCACAGCAAAAGAAACTACCATCAGAGTGAACAGGCAACCTACAGAATAGGAGAAAATTTTTACAATCTACCCAACTGACAAAGGGCTAATATCCAGAATCTACAAAGAACTTGAACAAATTTACAAGAGAAAATCAAACAACCCCATCAAAAAGTGGGCAAAGGATATGAACAGACACTTCTCAAAAGAAGACATTTATGCAGCCAACAGACACATGAAAAAATGTTCATCATCACTGGCCATCAGAGAAATGCAAATCAAAACCACAATGAGATACCACCTCACACCAGTTAGAATGGCGATCATTAAAAAGTCAGGAAACAACAGGTGCTGAAGAGGATGTGGAGAAATAGGAATGCTTTTACACTGTTGGTGGGAGTGTAAACTAGTTCAACCATCGTGGAAGACAGTGTGGCGATTCCTCAAGGATCTAGAACTAGAAATATGTGACCCAGCCATCCCATTACTAGGTATATACCCAAAGGATTATAAATCATGCTGCTATAAAGACACATGCACACGCATGTTTATAGTGGCACTATTCTCAATAGCAAAGACTTGGAAGCAACCCAAATTTCCGTCAATGATAGACTGGATTAAGAAAATGTGGCATATATACACCATGGAATACTATGCAGCCGTAAAAAAGGATGAGTTCATGTCCTTTGTAGAGACATGGATGAAGCTAGAAACCATCATTCTGAGCAAATTATCGCAAGGACAGAAAACCCAACACTGCATGTTCTCACTCATAGGTGGGAATTGAACAATGAGAACACTTGGACACAGGGTGGAGAACATCACACACTGGGGCCTGTCTTGTGGTGGGGGGAAGGGGGAGGGATAGCAGTAGGAGATATACCTAGTGTAAATGACATGTTAACGGGTGCAGCACACCAACATGGCACATGTATACATATGTCACAAACCTGCACGTTGTGCACATGTACCCTAGAACTTAAAGTATAATAATAATTAAAAAAAGGTGGGAAACATAACAGATTATCAGAGAAAACTGCTCTGGATAAAAATTGTTTTGTGAAACCTTTGTGTATGTGTGTCAGTTCACAGCATAAAAAGTATTCTTGCTGTGGGACATAGTCCAAAAAACTTTAATGCTGCTGTTTTTAGAGAGCTTCTAGTAAAAATTTAGCTGGTAAATTTACATTTTCTTTTCCTATTTTAAGGAGTTAATGTAGTAATTTTGTCTAATTTGAGATGTGCTTAGAATTTTGGTTTACAGAGTAATTGTAAGAATTTAAGATTATGTTGAAGTTATAATATTTTGAGGTGACATTTTAGTAACATTCTCAGGTAAAAGGTAATGTAAGTGAGATGCCTAACTACTGTGTTAACAGTTTTGGCATGGGTTGAAAACCATTATAAATATTAGTGGCTTATTTTCCTGTGTTTTATATTATTTTGATCATATTTAAACCTAGGACATTAAAGTGTAAGGACCCTCAGATTTAAATTTGAATATGAAATAATAAAGAAATTACATTAATATAATTCATTGATATGATGTACACAGGATAGTTTTATTTTAAATAGAAGCAAATATAATTAGCTAACTTAAGGCAAAACTCTATACTGGGTTTTATTTCACATGTAACTAAAATATTGTTGATTGTCTTATTTGCTTAGTTATGAGTCTCAGGAATAATTAAATAGTATAAGATTTTTCATCTTTGTATAGTAACTGTATCTTGTTTATGTCAGCAATGCCTACTATAGGTCTGGCAAATAATGTAAGAATATATTCTAAACAATGTAAGGAATTACTTACTCCCTTTGCTTTTAGGAGGTTGATATTTCTGAAGTATACATGCCACATTTTATGGCGTATCCCTCAATTTTTATTTTTCTGTTGTTAATTCATGATCAGATTTAGATTGTGATTTTTTGGTTAGAATACTGTGTAAGTGACATTGTGACTTTTGCAGAATATCACACCTACAGGTGCTTGATGTTCATTAGCCACTTTTTGATAATGTTAATTTTGATCCCTTGGGTAAGGTGAGGTTCTCCACTGTATCACTACTCTTTTCTTTTATAAATAAAGAGCGGTCGTGGGTAGATACTTTGTGACTATGTAAACATACAATTCCACATGAGACTTTCTCTACTTTGATTCAGTATCTACTGATGATTCTTACTTGATTGAACTTCTTGTAACTTTTGATTTTGATATAATTTTAAACTTACAGAGAAGTTGCCATAATGATGTAAGGAAGCTCCATATATTCTTTATCCTGATTCACCAATTGTTTACATTTGTTTTACGTTTTTAATCTGTAAAATGGGGGTAATAAGCGTTACCTGTCTCACAGGGTTGTTAGTTTTCTTTGTCTTCTTTTTTCATTGAAAAGAGAGGTTTTTAAATTGCTTTATTGTATTAGTATATATAGTATAGTATATATATGCTATATACTATAGTATTTTATATATATTAGTATATATATACTATATACTACGTAATATACATTAGCATATATACTATATACTACGTAATATACATTAGTATATATACTATATACTACGTAATATACATTAGTGTATATATACTATATACTACGTAATATACATTAGTATATAAACTATATACTAATGTAATATACATTAGTGTATATATACTATATACTAATGTAATATACATTAGTGTATATATACTATATATACTAATGTAATATACATTAGTATATATACTATATACTATGTAATATACATTAGTATATATACTATATACTATGTAATATACATTAGTGTATATATACTATATACTATGTAATATACATTAGTGTATATATACTATATACTATGTAATATACATTAGTGTATATATACTATATACTATGTAATATACATTAGTATATATACTATATACTATGTAATATACGTTAGTGTATATATACTATATACTATGTAATATACGTTAGTGTATATATACTATATACTATGTAATATACGTTAGTGTATATATACTATATACTATGTAATATACGTTAGTGTATATATACTATATACTATGTAATATACGTTAGTGTATATATACTATATACTATGTAATATACGTTAGTGTATATATACTATATACTATGTAATATACGTTAGTGTATATATACTATATACTATGTAATATACGTTAGTGTATATATACTATATACTATAATATACAGTATATATACTATATACTATGTAATATACATGGTATATATATACTATATACTATGTAATATACATTGGTATATATACTATATACTATGTAATATACATTGGTATATATATACTATATACTATATAATATATAGGTATATATACTATATACTATATAATATATATTAGTATATATAGTATAGTATATATACTATGCTATATAGTATAGTATTATATAGCTATTAAGTATTAGTTTGTAATAATAGTTATCCTTTCTATATTTTCTATTCATTTAAGCTTTCTGAATACTGATTATTCTCTGTGAAGCTGTATGTGTGGGTGTTTGCATGCACAAACACATATGAGGTCAGCAATTTTATTTACTTTTTTTATTACTCTGTCATATGGCCATGGAACAAATATTTTTCAATGACAAAGTTTAATAGAAAAGGCTCTGGAAATTAAGAAAGCCAATCCATGAATACTTTTAGTCATGACTCTTTTAAAAATTACTTTCCTTGTGCATACTCTTTAATTTATTTCAATTCAATTCTACAGATAGATGTAGAATGTGCCTACTGTATGCTGGGCATTATTCTAAGTGCTCCGGATATAGCACTGATAAAAAGGGCAAAAACCTTTGTTCTCAAGGAGTTTAGAATCTTAGGTGGTAGTCAGCAAACAAATAAATACTATATGTTATGATAGATGGCAAAAAGCCCTAAGAAAATAAAGTGAGGCAAGTAGTGACACAGTTCACTTATTAGTTTTCTGTTTTCCGGGGACTGAGAATACAGTTTGTTAATTTATTGACCCTGCTTCTCTGTCTTCTGGACGTTTGTTGTGTCAGTCATTCTTACTGTTAGTTGAGGCCAAAGAAACTCTAATCTAGAAGTTATTTAGTCCTCTACTTAGGGAGTGGGTAGTGAATGAGTCTTTCAAAATTTGATGCAATTATCCAAAATTAGTGAATGTGTATGCGTTTTTCTGAGACAAATTTCTATACTTTTCATTCAGTTATCAAATAGTCTGTGACCCAAAATATTTAAGTGGCGACTCTAATTTGTCCTTTCTTCTAGCCACATGGCTAAGGAGTTTTGTGAATGAGTAACACAGTCTTGATTAACATGAGGTTTGCAGGCTAGCCTTTGTGTACCTATCTCTAGTTAGTAACTTTTAAAATTAGAGTTGTATCTTTTTGTCAGATGGCTTTCTAATAATTTTCTAAAATGAACATAATAAGTATAACATTGTAAATATTTAAAATATGCAATTTCGTTTGTAGTTTTAAAATCAAAATACTTGATAGTTTCTTGTGTGATGATATATATTTTGAGTAGTATTTTCCAAAGACAATTTATAATATCAACAAAGAAGGCTAACTCATGGCAATATTACAAATATACACGTATCTAGTTGGGGAAAGAATATACTGATTGGACAGAACACTTAATTGGAGAAATTGGGAAAGGAGGTGCCACTAACTCAATATTTGACAATGTATCATTTAACCCTTTACAACTTAGTGAGGCAGGTCTTATTGTCTCCATTTTGCAGATGAGAATATCGAGGCCCAAAGAGGTGAATAGAATATGTAACTTGCTTAAGGTCAATTAGTATGGAACTTCACAGCCCACACTCAGCTGCTACTTTAGCAAACCAAATGAAAGCTAGGGTAATGTTTACTCATTATAAAAAGGATTTCTGGACATGCTTTGGCCTGCAGATAATATTGTATGTGTGACAGGTGGGAGGGGTATGTGTGTGTGTGTGTGTGTGTGTGTGTGTGTGTGTGTATGTATGTATGTATGTATGTATGTATGTGTATGTGAAGAACCAACCAAATATTAGCTCTATAGGTTGCAGTCCTGCCTCCTACCAAAGCCATAGCCAAGTGGAAATACAACTTTTTTTCTTCCTCTTTCATACATTCATTTTCATGTGAATACTTCTCCTTGAAAGTTTGTATATGTTATGTGATTGATCTCTTGTCTGAGAGGAATCTTTAGTGTTGACTCTGTCAGAGGCTGTTGTAGGTCACAAGGATATAAAGGTGAATAAGACTCCAGCTGTCTCCTAATGGAGATTGCACTCTACTCTGAGGAGATAGACATGTAGACAAATTATTGCAATACACTGATCTAAATGTTAATAGGGAAAGATGCAGAGTGCTGAGGGAACAGAGTAGCAGACTACACAGGGGAGGGAAAGGAAAAAATAACAGAGGAGGTGACACTGGAGTCAAAGAGGAGGCATGTGAAACAGCATAGTATGTTTTGGGAATCTTATTTGTTTCACTGTGGCTCAATTATAGATAATTAGTAATATGTTTTAGAACGTAGGAGTGGAAAGGTTGTTATCACATCCTGAGGGGTTTTGTATATAGAGTTTGGATTTTATCTTGTAGGTAGTAAGGAGCTACTGGAGAATTTTAAGAAGGGAAGTGGGATGATGGGACGAGGTTCTATAGGAGGCAGGTAGCCCAGTTAGAAGACTATTGTGATAGTCTGGGAATATGTGGATGATGAGAATCTGAAATGAGTCATGAATTTTGGAAAATATTTGAAAAATATTTAGAAGATACTGTAGAACAAATTAGGTGACCAAAATGCCTTATATTTATAATACTTTATAGTTTCCAAAATCCTTTAGGTGTGCATGTTATTGGATATTATCAGTAACCCAGAAAAGTAGGTAGTTCAGATGGATTTATTTCCATTTTATATGAGGAAATTGAGATCTTGAAAGATTGTGGCTTAGCCACGGTCACATAGCTGGTGATAGTTTAAGCATGAACCAAATCATAAACTTCAAATATAGGGTTCTTTTTAATTTGTCTGCATCATCTCTATGCAGTGCCTAAGCATACATTAGTTAATATCAAGGCCTGATCACAGTGGGGTGTGCGTTTTAATTTATTCACTTGATATCTCTCATCATTAGTTATGTTAAGTGCCTAATGGAGAGGGATAGGATCAATTAAATAAGGTAAATGCAACATTTTACAGGTCTATATAAATACCTAGAAAGTGCTTTTCAATTAAGACGGCATGTATGCCAGTGCTTTTTTATATATGAGAATGGTTATGACATTTATTCCTATTTTATTGGAGAGTCTATTGCATGGGACTTGATAATAGTGGCAGGCTGGTATCAGAGACTATGCTTGCTGTAATCAGTGTTAAAGATCAGTATGTAAAGAATCCTTACTTAACATGTACCATGAAATTGATTTTTTATTAGTTATTATAGAGATATTATAGATTATATCTCTACAACATCTTCCTTTTTTTTACCCATAACCTCTAAAAGGCTTAGTGCCAGAAGGAACAGAACTGTATCTTTATTTTCTCATCACATCCTCTCTCAAATAGATAATACTTTCATTGCTGTCTTTCCAACTTGGCTTTGAGTCACTGCTGTGATTCTAGCTGTTGAACAGTCTTTCAAATTAAGTGATTAGTATTCTAGTCAAGGAAAAATTGTTGTGAGCCTGCCATTCTTACCCAGTATTGCTAAGGTAGTTTTACTAAATCTATTATTAGGGTCATGTTCTCAGAGGCATATGACAATTGCATTTCACAAAACTTCCCTAAATATTGATACTTGAGATTTACAGGAAATTAAATCTAAAACCTTACACTTCTGAAGCTGGAGGCACCATAGAGCTGTGAAGTTCAGTATAAAGTCACATCTGTGCTCCCTAATACTTTATAAGAAAAGTTACTCTGCCTTAGTCTTCCTTTACTGTTTTTGTCTTACTTGATTAAAATTTTGCTGTTGTATTAACTAATAAATTCGAAGGAAATGTTCTAATTGGTTTCTGTCATAACTGGGAACAATAGTAAGAGTACCTTGGAAAGTATGATAGTCTGTTGCGTAACACTTGGTGGGTAGTAGATATCAATTCTCTGCCTGTTTCAATCTCATTGTGTCTAAAGGTGTGAACCTCTTACCATCTGGATACTTTAGTTTCCCTCTAAATTAAAAAGAAAAAAAGCAAATCTTACCTGTATAGTACCTATGCAAAGATTTTGGAAGATAATGGGAAGTCATTAAAGTGCTTTTCACCAATTTATGCTATTTACTAGTTGAAATTTGTAACTATTTAAAAATCATTAGTTTTAAAAAACACTATTTTAAAATAGTAATTTACTATTTAATATTTAAAAACCATTGGCTCTTTTAATATATTTCATTGCTTGGTATTAGAATTTTTTATTTTTAGAATAGAGTATATTTAAAGATGACTTTTGCTGTTAAATTTGACAGGCGTGGCAGGAGGCCAATCTAATAAGCCCAAAGGGAGAATTCGCAGAGTATGCAGGTTAAAGGAGCCCTGGAACTGACTTTCTGTGAAGCCTAGGCTATCCATATACATTCCTGCTAAGTGGAGATTTGCTTAAAGTTGACTGTTTTCTTCCTTCTGTACCATCTGATTCCAATCTGCACCTGTCTTTTATAGCTAGAGACGGTTGGATGGCAGCTTAACCTTCAGATGGCTCACTCTGCTCAAGCAAAACTAAAATCTCCTCAAGCTGTGTTACAACTCGGAGTGAACAATGAAGATTCAAAGGTAAGAAATGGTATCCCATTAAAAGGATGTATTTTGTTTATTAGGTCTTAAACTTTTTATTTTTAGCAGTCTTTGCTCTCTGGATTTAGAATTTAAACATAATTCAGTTAAACAATTATTAATAAGTGGATCTTTTTTGACAGAAATAGCTTATCTTGCAAGGTGCCTTTCTTACAAAAACATTTCATAATGTCTTCTTTTAAATTCTGCAGTGAAAAAAATTGTTGAAGACCATATAAAATTATGATTTTAATGTTTTAGGTATTTGCGGATATTCCTGAGTGTTTCATGTTTTAAGCTGAATATATGTGGTAGAGAGAATATTGTTTGTTGTCCAGCTAGTGCCTGGAACAATAAATATGATGGTGACTTGAATTGTGTTTTTGTGTGTGTAGTAGTATAGTATGCCTGCATGTGTTTAAATCCCAGCTTTTGAGAAATACAATTTATTTTTTTTTTTGAGATGGTGTCTTGCTGTCGCCCAGGTTGGAGTGCAGTGGCGCGATCTCGGCTCACTGCAGCCTCCGCCTCCAGCCATTCTCCTGCCTCAGCCTCCCGAGTAGCTGGGACTACAGGCGCCTGCCACCTTGTCCGGCTAATTTTTTGTATTTTTAGTAGAGATGGGGTTTCACGGTGTTAGCCAGGATGGTCTCGATCCCCTGACCTTGTGATCCACCCCCCTCAGCCTCCCAAAGTGCTGGGATTACAGGCGTGAGCCACCGCGCCCGGCCTACAATTTTTTTTATACCACAGGATTTTACTTTATTATTAATTTCAGAACAACTTGAACGTGATTATTAAAGATCAAAGCATTGCTATGAAATACTTTTTGTTACTGCGGCATATAGGGAAATATATCTTTCAGATATGATAAGAGCTTTTTATCATATTTTATACTGTAATGGATTATCTTTTAAGATAGAAAAGGGGGAGTGACTTTTTCCTCCTAAGTAGATAAGACTATCTCATCTTAAGACAAAATAGAATTGAGAATGAGGTATTAGAGAAGATCTGAGAAAGGAGATTACAGTGACTGAATGATAATAGAATAATGGAAGAAATGTTATTATTTATAACAGGAATTGAAGGATGGGAATATTATTACTTTTTTGTTAAAACTTTCGCTATTCATTCTATTATGCACGTTTCTGGCTTCTTTAAGAAGTATCTAGCCCAGATTATATGACTATAAAATTCTGTGGAATTGACTTGAGTCTTACATATAATGTATTAGTTTATTACAGTGTTTCAAAAGTATCATTTTATTTCACACATTTTCACTGGAAAGTAATATGAACTTAGTGGTTAGAGTCAAGCTGTTAGAGTATGTCTGGTGGTTTCCCTTCATCTGCAGTTTCACTTTCCATAGTTTCAGTTACCCGCGGTCAACTGCCGTTTGAAATAGGTGAGTACAGTACAGTAAGATGAGAGAAAGAGACCACGTCCACATAACTTTATTACACTATGTTGTTATAGTTGTTCTATTTTATTATTATTGTTGTGAATCTCTTACAGTGCGTAATTTATAAATTAAACTTTATCATAGGTTTGTATATATGGGAAAAAACAGTATATATTGGGTTTAGTACTATCCATGGTTTCAGGCCTCCACTGGGAGTTTTGGAATGCATCCCCCCACAGTGGGCAGGGGGACTACTGTGTGCTCTGCAATTTAGTGTAGTGTAACCTCAGGCAAATTACTTAATCTTTGATTCTCAGTTTCTTTATCTGTAAAATATAGGTAATAGTATCTATCTACACAATTTTTATGAAGACTAAATACCTAGTATATGTAAAGTGTTTAGTCCAGTGCCCAGTATTACAGCGTGTGCTCAATAAATGCTGGCTACTACCATCATCATCAATAAAACTTTTTTGTTTTTGGCTAAAATAAAGAAATCAATCCATTTGTTTTAATTCAGAGCTCTCACTAAATTTATTTCCTGATGAAATTATTACCTCTTCCCTTGTTCCTTGCATTCCCTCTCCCTTTTTTCTTGGTTATATTTTTCATATGTATCCTTACTGGAAATTAGGAGGGGAAAAAGAGCCTGGAAAGTCCCTTTTGTTTCTTCTGTGAACTAAGTTATTCCTTTAGGTGTAGGATGATGATCTGGAACTCGCTAGCATAGACTGGAACTATTCCATGAGTGAAAATACATACATACATGCACATTCCAAGTAGCTATATACTTCCTTTGTTTTATTTTTCATGACTACCTAATGTTAACTCTGTGTAGCTAAAAGCATTTTGTATGTTGGAAGTGTACTATTTTGACCACATACATTGGATATGCTTTAAGCATCATGAGTTCAGCAATGCTTGTCTTTGGGATTCTCAAGTCCTTCTAGCTTCTTTGTTACATCTTCAAAGTATGCCTATGTGTCTGTTATATTTTTAGGCAGTAGGAATAAAAGAGTAATGCTTCTAGTAAGACAGCCGTGTTAATAAGACATTCAGATTATTCAGGAAGATGTGAATATCTAGATGTGAAATCTAACTCATTTGAAATATGAGCTTGACTACATTTATGTTTTTCTGTGTGTGTATTTTGAGATTTTGGATAAATGTATATATGCACATTGATTAATCTTATAACTTGCAGAGCTAGAGCACCATTTTCATTAACAAATATGCTGAGGAAGAAGAGCAGAAGCACACATACATAAAAGATATTTCTCTTTCATCTTGTATGTAGACTTAAGTGACTTCTTTGTATTGTCTTTCTCTTCTATGGCATTGTACGCATTTTGTGCCTCTGTCTTATATCTCCTAAACAATAGACAGACACATAATGAGGTATAGAGCTCCCATCACCTAGGCAGAAACATGCCATCTCCAAGTGTTATGGTGTGCCCTAGCTGTAAAGGAACAGTTAACTGCTATACCTCTTCTCCTCAATGAACTGCTGCCTGGAATTACTGCTCTTTCTCTTTTTTACCTTCTCCTTGATTTTATGATTTGGTATTCTGTTCTTTGTACTCTTCATCTTATTCCTTATGTTAATTTTTATGTGACTCCTGTTATTAAGGACCACAAACTACTTTTCTCTCAAATATTTACAAATATGAAATGAGAATTCTTCACAGATTGGAATTTTAAGTAAAAAGGAATGAGGGTATAGAGCATGTTTTAAAAAACAAGTTTATTAAAGGAAAGGAAAGCTTTTACAAAAAGGGAGATTAAAAGTTATCACTGCTTAGTTTATGATATAAAGTATCTTAAAGTACAAAACTGTCATACTTATGAAGTTGGTGTTGGTTTAAAACAGGAAGCATTGGGTACAGTTCTCATAAATGTGTATTTTATAGGGTAGTTATCCTGAAAATATACATATATTAAACTACTGGGAGGATTAGAGTCACTGTAAATTGTGAGGGAGTATTTTGGTTGTATTTACTTTTGAGCTGTTGAACTGAAAACTTACTGTAATTCACTGAAGAGTACGGTTTATAAGGAGCTCCTTGTCTTCTTTTTCACTTCTAACATACACATGAAAAATGTAGCCTGCAGTGAAGTTTTAATTGCTATCACACTGGATAACACTGTTTGACTGTGGTCTCCTTTCTTAGAACACTTCTGTCTCGAGGCTTTCCTGTTTTGCTATTAATTTTATCACAAAAACTAGGTGATTGTAGCTTTCCTGCAGTATTTTGATATGTATTCTAGTTGTTTTTGGTTAATTGTCTTAGTGTTTGTCTACTGTGTTTAGCAAAGTGAGATTATTTTCCTGTTCCACAGATACCTCAAATCGAGTTTTCTGACTTAAAGTTTTTTTCGTTAGGGGGCAGTAGAGTGCTTTGCTTACCTAGCCTTTTCTGGCATTCACAGTGTTATTTGAAATAACATTCAAAATAATTTGTGAAATCAGTAGTTGAAGGAAATGCTAAGTGTTTACATTTCTAATCTTTATAGAACAATAGAGTTCTCTTATTTATTTCCATAAACAAAATTAATCCTTATTAATCATATACGTATAGAACAAATAAATGAAATCATCATGATTTGGCTTTTGAAATTTGTATATGATCATTTGCCAAAATGAAATATATTAAAAGCTTTCTACATTATTGACTTTTTTGTTACATTCTGTCACTTGTATTAATTTCTTCATGAGAAAAAAAATAAAATAGTCCATAAGATAATTGAATGGCTCTATTAGGTTATGATGTAACTAGTTCTAGGCCCATTGTAGTCAGCTGAAAATTCTTTATTTCTAGAGAGTAATGTCATTTGTAACAAATGTTGATAATTTTGACTGACACCAACACTTTAACTTTGAATATCTTAAAATACTTAAATTTTGCTATTAATCTTAGTACATTTTTTTCCCCCAGTAAATTTCCTGTTAAAGACAAACCTGTTTTGTTAATACAGGGATTCCAAATTTTATTTGTGCATCTTTTGAGGAAGGATCCCTGTGTTTCATTTTTTTTTTCTTTTACAATAACCGTGGTAAAATCACCCTGACAGTAGAATTTTTATTTATCTTAATGTTAAATTAGATTATAATCAGATTGCAGAAAGTACTTTATGTAGAAGTAACTATGATTTTGAATGAATTTGGGGCTCCTAATACTAGTTTTCTGACTTAGAGCTCTTCATTCTTATTTCCAAAATATATGACAAATTCTGTTTAGTGTGAGAAAATGGGCAAAAGTTCTTTTTTAAAGTGTTTACTCTGTGCTACACATGGTGTCACTTCTTTTTGTGGTTAAAACCTCTCTTCCAGGCCTGATTTCTTATTATTCTTATTTTATTGATAAATGGAGACACAGAAGCACAGAGAAGTTAAATAATATTCCCATGTTATGCAGATAGTAAACAGTAGACCTAGGATTTGAATCCAGGCAATTTTATTTGAGTTCCAGTTTATCAGTAGGATGCTGTATCATCTTGTTAATTTAATAACTTAGCAGTTGAAATTGTAATATGTGTATATGTTTCAAAGTGTTGAAAGCTGTTGTAAAATGTAAGGTTGTTCATAGGATTATTGTTACATGGACTCTAGATTTAATTTTTCTTTCCCCTTTATTTGACTAAGTTGAAACAATTTTACATTTTTAGTCAATTAGAAACACCATTTATTCTTATGTAGTAAGTAAAGTTATAAATGATGTCAGTTCAACAGAGGCTGCCTTTTATTAACAAATATTATTGTAAGGGCTACATGACATCAATGATGTTGATGTCTTGTGAGCAAATAAGCTGTATCAGTTAAAAAGAAAAGATGTCCTCAGATCTATTTGGGACAGATTTCTCAGAGAAAAATATGTATACTATTCAAATCATGAATTCTTGTTATAGAAATTTAAATCTTTTCATCTTAAAGGTGGTGTTAGTATTGACTGATTTGGAATGACCTTCACATTTTTTAGCTACTTATATGAGTTCGTCTGCATTTTCCTTTTTTTTTCATTGAAGTATCACGTATCATATCTTTATTAGAATAAATCACACTAAAGCATACTTTCTCCCTTAATTACACATACAAATGAGATAATTCAACTGATAGGACATAATTCAAATATAAATAAAACCATTCTGTCGCATATTTAACATTGTTGAGTGGATTTTTAAATTGTATATATTTAAGGTATATGGCATGCTGTTTTGATATAAATATACATAGTAAAATGATTGCTACTATTAAGAAAATTAACCTATCCATCACCTGCCATAATTACCTTTTTTGTGTTTGTGGTAAAAGCACGTAAAATCTATTTTCCTAGCAAAATTTCAGTTTACGATACAATATCATTAATTATAGTCCTGATGCTGTACATCAGATTTCCAGACTTATTTATCCTACATAACTGCAAGTTTATATGCTTTGACCTGCTTCTCCCCATTTTTTCCCTTTCCTTGTCTCTGATAATCTCTGTTCTAATAGGCATTTTTAAAAAATTCCACATATAAGTGAGATCATGCAGTATTTTTCTTTCTACGTCTGGCTTATTTCACTTACCATAATGTCCTCCAGATTCATCCATGTTGTTGCAAATGGCACTATATCCTTTTTCAAGGGTGACTCATACTCCTATGTGTGTGTGTGTGTGTATGTGTCTGTCTGTATATATGTCTATGTATGCATATATGTATGTACACATATGGACACATACACATACCACAGTTTATCCATTGATAGATAGTTACGTTGTTTCCATATCTTGGCTATTATGAATAATGCTGCAACAAACATGGGGGTGCAGATATCTCTTTAACATACTGGATTCATCTTCTTTGAATATATACCAAGCAGGAGATTTCTGGTAGTTCTAATTTGAATTTTTGGAGGAACCTTCAAACTGTTGTCCTTAATGGCTATACCAATTTACATTTCCACGATCAGTGTATGGGGTTCCCTTTTCTCCACATTCTCACCAGCATTTGTTGTCTCTTGTCTTTTTGATAATAGTCATTCTAACAGTTGTGAGGTAATATTTCATTTTGGTTTTGTTTGCATTTCCCTAATGGTTAGCGATATGGAACATCTTTTCATATATCTGTTGGCCATTTTTATGTCTTCTTTGGAGAAGTTTCTCTTTAGGTTCTTTGCCCCTTTTAAAATCAATTAATCTTAGTACATTATTATTATTTTGCTATTGAATTGTGTGAGTTCCTTATACATGTTGGATATTAACCCCTTATCAGATATGTGGTTTGCAAATTTTTCTTCCAGTCTGTAGGCTGTATTTTTTGTTGATGGTTTCCTTTTCTATACAGGAGCTTTTAGTTTGATGTAGTTCTACTTGTTTGTTTTTGCTTTTATTCCTCAAGCTTTTGGTGTGATAATTCAAAATATCAGACTAGGATGAACATCAAGGAGCTTTTTCTCTGTGCTTTCTTCTAGGAGTTTTATGGTTTCAGATCTTATGTTTAGGTCTTTTATCTCTTTTGAGTTTGATTTTTGTGTATGGTGTAAAGGTCCAATTTCATTGTTTTGCATATGGATGTTCAGTTTTCCCAGCACCATTTATTAAAGAGACAATTCTTTCGTTATTGCATCTTCTCAGTGGCCTTGAAAAAATTAATTGAACATGTATGCTTGGGTTATTTCTGGGCTCTCTATAGTATTCCTTTTGTCTGTGTATCTGGCTTTATGCCAGTACCATACTATTTTGGTTACTATAACTTTATAATGTAATTTAAAATTAGGAAGTGTGATACGTCTAACTTTGTTTTACTTTCTCAAGATTATTTTGGTTATTCCATGTGAATTTTAGAATTTTTTTCTCTATTTCTGTGAAAAAATGCCATTGGAATTTTGATAGAATTGCATTGAATCCATATATTGCTATGGGTAGTATGGACATTTTAACAATATTAATTCTTCCAATTCATGAACGTGGGATATCTTGCTATTTAATTATGTCATCTTCAATTTCTTTAATCAGCATGTTATAGTGTTCAGAGCTTTCACTTCTTTAGCTATATTTATTTACAGGCATTTTATTCTTTTTGCTCTCCTAGCAATGGTATATAGTAGCAGGGGGCTGGGAAGAGGGGTGGTGGCTGGGAAAGTGGGGGCACATAAATAAGATTGTTTTCTTGGTTTCTTTTTAAGCTAGGTCATTATTTTTGTGAAGAAATGCATCTGATTTTTGTATGGTGATTTTGTAAGGTGTATACTACTTTACTGAATTTATTTGTTCATTTTAACTTTTTTGTGGCGTTTTAAGGGTTCTTTTTCTTTAAACGTAGGATAATGTCATCTGCAAACAGGAATAATTTTATTGTCCTCTCTCAAGTGAAATGATTTTTTAATATTGCCTGCCTTTTTTTAAAAATCATGATTGATTTTTCTGTTACCAAAGCTGTATGTGCTTACTGTAGAAAACTTAGAAATTATAGAAACGTGAAAGGAAAAACTGTTAAACTTACCACAAAGATGCAGGCACTCCATTTGTTTTATTTTATTTAGTGTTTATTCAACATAAACTTTTTCTCCAGTCTGACTATAGGACTTGTTTGATTTTATATTCTGCCTTTTTTCACTTAATGCTGTAACAAATCATTTTTAATATCATTTCAAACTCATCATTAATATATTTTAAATGACTGCATTATGTTACGGCTATGACAGACATATTAGGATTTCTTAATAATTCTTCCCCTGTCAAATACTGGGTTTGTTTCTAGTATTTTCCTGTTACATTGTAATAAACATCTTTGTGAATATATACTTAGATGCTTAGTAAACCTTTATGCATTATGAATGAATTAGAGAAGTCTTCTTAGGATTTAGGGTTATTCCTCAAGAGGATGATTACTAGGTTAAAGGGTATAAACCAAAATAAAACAAAACATCTTATTTAGTTTGATAAATGGCTTTCTGAAATCATTTTGGGGAATATACACAGAAACGCAAACATTGCATTCAGAAGATTTCTTACCTTCTAGAGAAAGATATAACACTATTTCAAAAATAGGTTCTTTAATAACTAGGTAATTAATTACTTTGGATTTTAGGAGGCCAGTAAAAAGCCCGGATATTTTTGTAATATTATAGCGCCCCCTCTTTTAAACTTTCGTATTACATTAGTGCACAAATTAAACAAGCTTTTGTTATGTGTATTTTGTTTTATTATAGAACATGTAGAAGCAATCTGATCAAATACTCAAGCAGTTAGAGAAAATAGAAATAACTCTTATTTGTTAGATAATTGCCAAGATACTTTGAAAACAAAGCCTGCCTCTTTGGAATCAAATTTATTTAAATATTTTTAAGGCTTTGTAACTCTGGTTTCCTGATTCTTTGTTTTGTATCCTTTTTCATTGTGATCAATTTCTCAATGAAATTATCCTTCAAGGTTTTACGTTTTCTAAATACCAGCAATACAGAAATGTTTTCCCTCAATTTAATGTGTTTTTGGTTTTTTTTTTTTTTTTTTGGTTTTGTGGTCAACACGACTTTTTAAAAGACAATATTATGTCGTCAAGTATATTGATATAAATCATATGTATATAATTTCTGCATAACGCAATGCAAACTTCCTCCATATATGTGGGTGTGTGTGTAAGATTTTTTTTTTCATATTTCAGGCTGTCAAGTGGAAAGTCTGCATTTATCCATAATAAGATTTTATAAGCTAACAAAAATACTGTTTCAGATGCTACTTACCTTTGAAGAGTGAAAATACACAATATTAATACACCATTAGAAGTTAGTATTTATGTGGAGAAAATGATAATAGAGACTTGGAGGAGAAAATCTCTGTTAAAAATACTCCAAACATTTTAGGCAATTTAGAATTAAAATATTGTTTTACTAAAATTCCTTTAAAAATTTTGTGGGATTCCATAGTAAAGAAACAAATACTCTCTTCACTTGTCTTTTCTAGCTTCTGAATCCTGTAGTCTCTGAAACCCAGAGGCAGTTGATAAATACAGAATTTTTAAAACAGAATATGTTTAGAAGTACCTTTAAATTTCATTAGATACCTTTTCATGTATTAGAAATGACAATAATGTAAATGAATAATATAAATATTTTGACATAAAAGTATTAACAATGAATTAGACGTCTGGACAAGTAAAATGCTAAATTCATTAAAGTAAATATGCACTGACTTTTTAAACATCTTGAATTCAGTTCAAGAAATATTTTTTAAGCATTTACTACATGTGAGTTACTAGGCAAGGTATTTGTGATATAGGCAGGTTTTATTTTCTGTCATGGAGCTTATGGGCTAGCAGGAAATACATATGTTAAGCCAGTAAATATAAGTTTGATGACTAGTACAAAGGAGGAAGTACACGGAAACCAATAGCAAGGAATTAGAAACTGTGACAGGCAGAGAAGTTTTCAGATGGAGGAAAAAGCACCTGAAAGAGGACAGAGGTTTATTTTTTGAGCATTTCAAATATGGAGGTACCTGAGATATCCAGGTGGAGATTGTCAGGTTTGTAGTCTGAGACATGGGAGAAAATAGTAAACTAGAAATTGAGGTTTGGAAATCATTGAGATTATAATTTCAGTCATGAGAATGGAAGAGATCACTTAGAGGATATATTAGAACTAACATTCAAATGACAAGCAGAATTGAAGGAGCTTATGACAGTGATTGGGAAGGAACAGCCAAATACCAAAGGAAGAGAGCATTTCTTAGGGGTGAATCGTGTCACATGTTGCTACTAAGTGAAGTTAGAGGGAAGCAGGGTCAGAGAGAGAAGATAGTAATTCTCACAGCCATGAAGTAGGTGCTAGTATTTTCCTATTAACTAGATCAAGAAACCCAGACTCAGTGGTTAAGTATCTTTCTCTAAATTGGATACTAGAAAGTGATGGTGCTATAATTTGAACCCAGGTCTGTCTGACTCCATAGTCTGAGCTTATAATCACTACATAGTGTTAAAAAATGAATTTAGTGACATGGACATCATTGGTGATCAGTTTGTGGGACAGGAGAAGGAAATATTTCAAGATGGAGGGCAGTATTGGATGCTATTTGAGAGGTCAGAAAAGAGAAGAACGGACATGTGACTGTTGGATTTTGTAAAATGGACTTCTCTGATAACCTAGACAATTATGATTTCAATAACAATTGAGAGGAGAAGAAAGAAACCTAATTGGGATAAACTGACTAAAGAATATGAGGTGAGAGTGGAAGTAGTGATACAGGAAACTTTCTGAAATAGGACAGTTGATGTAGGGGAATGTGGATTCAGTAAATGGAGATATTAGAGGAGGTTTGTATGCAGATGCCACAGATCCACTGGGGGAGAAAATGATGCAGAATGGAGAGGGATATATTAATACATTTCTTGAGAAAGTGAGATGTGAGATTCAGAGCACATCTGAAAGGTAGGATTCAATCAGAGTGGGAACATTTCACTTGCCTTCACAGAGAAGAGTATGGGTCAGGTGAGTGGTTTTGATGGTGGAAAGAGAAAGTTGCAATGATCTGATTGCTTCTGTTTTCTCAATGCTGCTGTCATGAGGTTGGGAGGATGGGGCGGTTCTATTAGGTTTGAGAACAGAGGACAAAGTGTGAAATGGTTATTTTGGATATTGGACAATTGAACAAACTGGGTATTTTAGGGTATGTTTACTGTTACTACACAGTGCTGATTGCCCAATTGTGATTTGTGATCACGAATTTGAGATGAGAACTGCTGGCAGGTTGTGTAGTTTTCTTCATCTATTTTAATTGCTCAGGTGCACATGTGGAGTACGTGGATAATTGGGTTTAATCATGGTTTTATCTTTGCCGGGTGTTGTCAGTGGAGGGTGAAAAGGACAAAGGGTGTGCCTGTGTCTATGAAAGAATAAATTTTAGTAACTGACCCTGGAGTCTAAATTGGGCCAGGTGGAAAGTGAGGATATTGTGTATGTGTGTTCGGGGCAGGGTGGTAAGTGATGAGAGGGAGAAACTATCTAGAAATATGCTGGAACCTAGGCATACTCTCTGATGTGGTTAGGCTTTGTGTCTGCACCCAGATCTCATCTTGAATTGCAATCCTCACAATCCCCACAATCCCCACGTGTCAAGGGAGAGACCAGGTGGAGGTAGTTGAATCATGAGGGTGGTTCCCCGCATGCTGTTCTCCTGATAGTGAGTGAGTTCTCACGAGATGTGATTGTTTTATAAGGGGCTCTTACGCCTTTGCTCAGCACTTCTCCTTCCTGCCAACTTAAGAAGAAGGTGTCTTGCTTCCCCTTCGCCTTCTGCCATGAGTGTAAGTTTCTTGACGCCTTCCCAGCCATGCTGAACTAAACTGTGAGTCAATTAAACCTCTTTCTTTTATAAATTACCCTTTCTTGGGCAGTTCTTAATAGCAGTATGAAAATGCAGTAATACAGCTTTCCTAGAGGTTTATAGAGGAGCCTCAAATAGATGCGTTATTTTCCAGGATCACTCAGTGACTTTTAATTTGAGTCTTGAGATGTCTGTGGCTTGACTTGGTGTACAGTTTATCTGTTAAGACAAAGAAGTGGATACATGTAAAACTTGAAAGCTGGTCTTCAGCGAACCTTTACCCTGCATCAGCTTGGAAACAAGTGGTCTAATTATATGAAGATTTATTCGGTATCCTAGGAGTTCCCAATGTGTGTCCAGTGGCTACTCCTTGATCTCTTGCTTCCTTGGTTGATAATATACCCAGCATCTGCTGGAAATAGTAGAGTATTAATTTCATAATGAGCCCACTACACCAGTGATACTATATCCAGAAATCAATTAAAATGTGAGAATTTTGTATGTTGTTTGAATTATATTAGCTTTTGAACATCAGTGGTGATTTTTTGAATTGCTTTTCTGAATTTGGTATTCTTATTTTGAGGGTATTATTGTAAATTTTACTTCAAGACAGAGTAAAGATGTCTAGATTAAGTTTTCTTATGAGTAATTTGCATTTTTGGATACCGAATCCGGTCCCAGTTATTTTGGCAATAAAAGGAGTTGACAAACACTTTTTTCCTGGCATAGTTTAAATAAGATTTTAAGCATGTTTACAGTGTTAGTTACTATGTGAATACTTAAATATGTCTTTAATGGATTGTGGGGATTATAGTCTTTTCAGATTTTTTCTTTCCTTTATATGAGAATTATTTAGAGGAAGTTAAACTTATATGAAGAGGAAGAATAATTGTAACTATATATTTCTCAGAAGAAATTATTGGGCACTTTTGGCTGTTTTGATGGTATTGGGAAAAGGGAAGATTATTCTATTAAGTTTTCATATAAAATCTCTTTATTTTTGTTTTTCGAAGTTTCTCAGCTGTCCTTAATACTTATGATCCAAAGCTGCAACCTTTCAGAAATGCCATGTCCATATTTAAAAAAACTAAAATGCTTTAAGTATTTAATCAGATCCTCGAGTCTTATATCACAGGACTTATTTGGAAATGTGGCCATCCCAAGATAGCTAATGATTATGAGTCTGGTTTGGGTGTTTTCTTTTTGGGTATTTAGCATCAACCCAGCACCATCGGTTCTGTGTTTTTGGTATGTATCTGGATGATGTATTTGAGGATCTGCTGAAGACAGCTGTTCGGTTAGTGCACAAGGAACAGTCAATTTTAGTTACTTTATCACATGCTGGAGATTGATATTCATAAAGCAGTGGGAATATACCGTAACTAGGGCCATTGATGAACAAAGGGATAGAAATAGGGTTGATGAAGCAGTATTATTCTTTATCTCACGAATTATCCTAACCTTTGCTACCAGCACAAAGAAGAGACAGACAGGATTAATATAATCTAATTTTTACAAACTCATTTTAACTTGCTTGTTTCATAAATGTTTGATTCCTAAGCATAATCAATGAATAGCAAATTATACAGTATTTTAAAAAATATATCATTTTAAGCTTTTAAAAATTGGTTGACTATCTGAAATTTACATAAATTTTGCTTATAGTCAATAACTGCTATTATGACATCAGTGAAACTGTATGTTGTGATTGTTGTGGCTGGTTAACCAAAACATGTATTTCACAAATTACATGTAATGGGTGAAGATGAAATGTAATGGAAAATGAATGTGTAGAAAGAAATTCTTGTTTATTAATTTCATGTTTAAAGAACCTTGATTTTATCTTTTAAAAAATTCTTTTATACTTTTTAAAAATTAAACAAGTGATTTACATTGAGGAAAAATTAAAAAATGTAAGAAAATAAAATTCACCTAGAATCCTACCTAGAGGTAATCACTTTGAGTGACATATTTAATTGGCATATATCTTTCCAAGTCTGTCCATTGTAAACTAGTTGTCTTTCCCCATAAAGCATTATATTGTAAACAACATCTTTTATTGTCAGTAAATGAGATTCTACTCAGCAACATCATTTTAAATGACTACGTAGGATTCTGTTGTTTGTATGTTCCATTTCTTATTTCTTTTTTTGGTAAATATCATTTATTTATTCAAATAGTCCTTCAGCAGTACATTTGCCTTTAAAGCCATATTTAAAATACTATATACTAACCTGTTGACTAAAGTGATGGAAGAAGATTTTAGAAATTCTATTCATGTAGATTCTGTTGGAATTCTAGTAATCGCTAAAATATTAGATTTTTTATTGCTGAGAAACTTCCTTTTTCAGGGATTAACATGTTTAGACATATAGTTTAGAATGTCTTTTAAAACTATATGTGTGTTTGTTAATTCATGAGGTTTCTAAACCATGAGATTTTGCTCCTTCCCTTTCTTCCTCTCTTTCTGTTTCCCCCTCTTGGCTTCTTCTTTATGATAGAGTAGATACGAAGTTTCTTTCAGACATAAAGAAGTTCTACCCTATCCATTATAAAGGGGTAATTTTACCCATATTTAATGTGTTGCTACTTCCTTGGTAAGAGCAGTACCATAAATATCCCAGCATAACACCTTTGTTGTTCTCAACAGTAAAATGACCAGAATTGTCCAGGTACAACTTCATTTATGGAATCAGCAAAGGCTGGTGGAATTTTCTAGCCGAAAGGGATCTTAAGTGGTTTTGTCAATGGATTCTTTTTTTTCTCTTTTCTGACAATGGATTCTTAATATGACACCAAAAGCATGAGCAACCAAAGAGAAACGATAAATTGAGCTTCATTAAAATTGAAAACTTTTGTGTATCAAAGAACATTGTCAAGAAATTGAAAGGACAACCTGGAGAATGGGAGAAAACATTTTAAAATTACATATATTATGGGATTTGTATTTGTTTTTTTATTTTATTATTATACTTTAAGTTTTAGGGTACATGTGCACAATGTGCAGGTTAGTTACATATGTATACATGTGCCATGCTGATGTGTTGCACCCAATAACTCATCATTTAGCATTAGGTATATCTCCTAAAGCTATCCCTCCCCCCTCCCCCTACTCCACAACAGTCCCCAGAGTGTGATGTTCCCCTTCCTGTGTCCATGTGTTCTCATTGTTCAATTCCCACCTGTGAGTGAGAATATGCGGTGTTTGTTTTTTGTTCTTGCGATAGTTTACTGAGAATGATGATTTCCAATTTCATCCATGTCCCTACAAAGGACATGAACTCATCATTTTTTATGGCTGCATAGTGTTCCATGGTGTATATGTGCCACATTTTCTTAATCCAGTCTATCATTGTTGGACATTTGAGTTGGTTCCAAGTCTTTGCTATTGTGAATAGTGCCGCAATAGACATACGTGTGCATGTGTCTTTATAGCAGCATGATTTATAGTCCTTTGGGTATATACCCAGTAATGGGATGGCTGGGTCAAATGGTATTTCTAGTTCTAGATCCCTGAGGAATCACCACACTGACTTCCACAATGGTTGAACTAGTTTACAGTCCCATCAACAGTGTAAAAGTGTTCCTATTGCTCCACATGCTCTCCAGCACCTGTTGTTGCCTGACTTTTTAATGATTGCCATTCTAACTGGTGTGAGATGGTATCTCATTGTGGTTTTGATTTGCATTTGTCTGATGGCCAGTGATGATGAGCATTTTTTCATGTGTCTTTTGGCTGCATAAATATCTTCTTTTGAGAAGTGTCTGTTCATGTCCTTCGCCCACTTGTTGATGGAGTTGTTTGTTTTTTTCTTGTAAATTTGTTTGAGTTCATTGTAGATTCTGGATATTAGCCCTTTGTCAGATGAGTAGGTTGCAAAAATTTTCTCCCATTTTGTAGGTTGCCTGTTCACTCTGATGGTAGTTTCTTTTGCTGTGCAGAAGCTCTTTAGTTTAATTAGATCCCATTTGTCAATTTTGGCTTTTGTTGCCATTGCTTTTGGTGTTTTGGACATGAAGTCCTTGCCCATGCCTATGTCCTGAATGGTATTGCCTAGGTTTTCTTCTAGGGTTTTTATGGTTTTAGGTCTAATGTTTAAGTCTTTAATCCATCTTGAATTAATTTTTGTATAAGGTGTAAGGAAGGGATCCAGTTTCAGCTTTCTATATATGGCTAGCCAGTTTTCCCAGCACCATTTATTAAATAGGGAATCCTTTCCCCATTGCTTGTTTTTGTCAGGTTTGTCAAAGATCAGATAGTTGTAGCTACGCGGCGTTATTTCTGAGGGCTCTGTTCTGTTCCATTGATCTATATCTCTGTTTTGGTACCAGTACCATGCTGTTTTGGTTACTGTAGCCTTGTAGTATAGTTTGAAGTCAGGTAACGTGATGCTTCCAGCTTTGTTCTTTTTGCTTAGGATTGACTTGGCAATGTGGGCTCTTTTTTGGTTCCATATGAACTTTAAAGTAGTTTTTTCCAATTCTGTGAAGAAAGTCATTGATAGCTTGATGGGGATGGCATTGAACCTATAAATTACCTTGGGCAGTATGGCCATTTTCACGATATTGAGTCTTCCTACCCATGAGCATGGAATGTTATTCCATTTGTTTGTATCCTCTTTTATTTCATTGAGCAGGGGTTTGTAGTTCTCCTTGAAGAGGTCCTTCATGTCCCTTGTAAGTTGGATTCCTAGGTATTTTATTCTCTTTGAAGCAATTGTGAATGGGAGTTCACTCATGATTTGGCTCTCTGTTTGTCTGTTATTGGTGTATAAGAATCCTTGTGATTTTTGCACATTGATTTTGTATCCTGAGACTTTGCTGAAGTTGCTTATCAGCTTAAGGAGATTTTTGACTGAGACGATGGGGTTTTCTAGATATACAATCATGTCATCTGCAAACAGGGACAATTTGACTTTCTCTTTTCCTAATTGAGTACCCTTTATTTCCTTCTCCTGCCTAATTGCCGTGGCCAGAACTTCCAACACTATGTTGAATAGGAGTGGTGAGTGAGGGCATCCCTGTCTTGTGCCAGTGTTCAAAGTGAATGCTTCCAGTTTTTGCCCAGTCAGTATGATATTGGCTGTGGGTTTGTCATAGATAGCTCTTATTATTTTGAGATACGTCCCATCAATACCTAATTTATTGAGAGTTTTTAGCATGAAGGGTTGTTGAATTTTGTCAAGGGCCTTTTCTGCATCTATTGAGATAATCATGTGGTTTTTGTCTTTGGTTCTGTTTATATGCTGGATTACATTTATTGATTTGCATATATTGAACCAGCCTTGCATCCCAGGGATGAAGCCCACTTGATCATGGTGGATAAGCTTTTTGATGTGCTGCTGGATTCGGTTTGCCAGTATTTTATTGAGGATTTTTGCATCAGTGTTCATCAAGGATAGTGGTCTAAAATTCTCTTTTTTGGTTGTGTCTCTGCCAGGCTTTGGTATCAGGATGATGCTGGCCTCATAAAATGAGTTAGGGAGGAGTCCCTCTTTTTCTATTGATAGGAATAGTTTCAGAAGGAATGGTACCAGTTCCTCCTTGTACCTGTGGTAGAATTCGTCTGTGAATCCATCTGGTCCTGGACTCTTTTTGGTTGGTAAGCTATTGATTATTGCCACAATTTCAGAGCCTGTTATTGGTCTATTCAGAGAGTCAGCTTCTTCCCGGTTTAATCTTGGGAGGGTATATGTGTCGAGGAATTTATCCATTTCTTCTACATTTTCTAGTTTATTTGCATAGAGGTGTTTGTAGTATTCTCTGATGGTAGTTTGTATTTCTGTGGGATTGGTGGTGATATCCCCTTTATCATTTTTGTTGTGTCTATTTGATTCTTCTCTCTTTTCTTCTTTATTAATCTTGCTAATGGTTTATCAATTTTGTTGATCCTTTCAAAAAACCAGTTCCTGGCTTCATTAATTTTTTGAAGGGTTTTTTGTGTCTCTATTTCCTTCAGTTCTGCTCTGATTTTAGTTATTTCTTGCCTTCTGCTAGCTTTGGAATATGTTTGCTCTTGCTTTTCTAGTTCTTTTAATTGTGATGTTAGGGTGTCAATTTTGGATCTTTCCTGCTTTCTCTTGTGGGCATTTAGTGCTATAAATTTCCCTCTACACACTGCTTTGAATGTGTCCCAGAGATTCTGGTATGTTGTGTCTTTGTTCTCGTTGGTTTCAAAGAACATCTTTATTTCTACCTTCATTTTGTTATGTACCCAGTAGTCATTCAGGAGCAAGTTGTTCAGTTTCCATGTAGTTTAGTGGTTTTGAGTGAGTTTCTTAATCCTGAGTTCTAGTTTGATTGCACTGTGGTCTGAGAGACAGTTTGTTATAATTTCTGATCTTTTACATTTGCTGAGGAGAGCTTTACTTCCAACTAAGTGGTCAATTTTGGAATAGGTGTGATGTGGTGCTGAAAAAAATGTATATTCTGTTTATTTGGGGTGGACAGTTCTGTAGATGTCCATTAGGTCCACTTGGTGCAGAGCTGAGTTCAATTCCTGGGTATCCTTGTTAACTTTCTGTCTCGTTGATCTGTCTCATGTTGACAGTGGGGTGTTAAAGTCTCCCATTATTAATGTGTGGGAGTCTAAGTCTCTTTGTAGGTCACTTAGGACTTCTTTCTGAATCTGGGTACTTCTGTATTGGGTGCATATATATTTAGGATAGTTAGCTCTTCTTGTTGAATTGATCCCTTTACCATGATGTAATGGCCTTCTTTGTCTCCTTTGATCTTTGTTGGTTTAAAGTCTGTTTTATCAGAGACTAGGATTGCAACCCCTGCCTTTTCTTGTTTTCCATTTGCTTGGTAGATCTTCCTCCATCCTTTTATTTTGAGCCTATATGTGTCTCTGCACGTGAGATGGGTTTCCTGAATACAGCACACTGATGGGTCTTGACTGTTTGTCCAATTTGCCAGTCTGTGTCTTTTAATTGGAGCATTTAGTCCATTGACATTTAAAGTTAATATTGTTATGTGTGAATTTGATCCTGTCATTATGATGTTAGCTGGTTATTTTGCTCGTTAGTTGATGCAGTTTCTTCCTAGTCTGGATGGTCTTTACAATTTGGCATGTTTTTGCAGTGGCTGGTACCGGTTGTTCCTTTCCGTGTTTAGTGCTTCCTTCAGGAGCTCTTTTAGGGCAGGCCTGGTGGTGACAAAATCTCTCAGCATTTGTTTGTCTGTAAAGAATTTTATTTCTCCTTCAGTTTTGAAGCTTAGTTTGGCTGGATAGAAAATTCTGGATTGAAAATTCTTTTTTTTAAGAATGTTGAATTTTGGCCCCCACTCTCTTCTGGCTTGTAGAGTTTCTGCCGAAAGATCTGCTGTTAGTCTGATGGGCTTCCCTTTGTGGGTAACCCGACCTTTCTCTCTGGCTGCCCTTAACATTTTTTCCTTCATTTCAACTTTGGTGAATCTGACAGTTATGTGTCTTAGAGTTGCTCTTCTCGAGGAGTATCTTTGTGGCGTTCTCTGTATTTCCTGAATCTGAACGTTGGCCTGCCTTGCTAGATTCGGGAAGTTCTCCTGGATAATATCCTGCAGAGTGTTTTCCAACTTGGTTCCATTCTCCCTGTCACTTTCAGGTTCACCAATCAGACGCAGATTTGGTCTTTTCACATAGTCCCATATTTCTTGGAGGCTTTGTTCGTTTCTTTTTATTCTTTTTTCTCTAAACTTTTCTTCTCGCCTCACTTCATTCATTTCATCTTCCATCACTGATACCCTTTCTTCCAGTTGATCACATTAGCTCCTGAGCCTTCTGCATTCTTCATTTAGTTCTCGAGCCTTGGCTTTCAGCTCCATCAGCTCCTTTAAGCACTTCTCTGTATTGGTTATTCTAGTTATACATTCATCTAAATTTTTTTCTACGTTTTCAACTTCTTTGCCTTTGGTTTGAATTTTCTCCTGTAGCTCGGAGTAGTTTGATTGTCTGAAGTCTTCTTCTTTCAACTCATCAAAGTCATTCGCCATCCAGCTTTGTTCCGTTGCTGGTGAGGAGCTGCGTTCCTTTGGAGGAGGAGAGGCGCTCTGCTTTTTAGAGTTTCCAGTTTTTCTGCTTTGTTTTTTCCCCATCTTCATGGTTTTATCTACTTTTGGTGTTTGGTGATGGTGATGTACAGATGTGTTTTTGGTGTGGATGTCGTTTCTGTTTGTTAGTCCTCCTTCTAACAGGCAGGACCCTCAGCTGCAGGTCTGTTGGAGTTTGCTAGAGGTCCACTCCAGACCCTGTTTGCCTGGGTGCCAGCAGCGGTGGCTGCAGAACAGCAGATTTTCGTGAACTGTGAGTGTTGCTGTCTGATCATTCCTCTGGAAGTTTTGTCTCAGAGGAGTACCCGGCCGTGTGAGGTGTCAGTCTGCCACTACTGGGGGGTGCCTCCCAGTTAGGCTGCTCAGGGGTCAGGGGTCAGGGACCCCCTTGAGGAGGCAGTCTGCCTGTTCTCAGATCTCCAGCTGTGTGCTGGGAGAACCACTGCTCTCTTGAAAGCTGTCAGACAGGGACATTTAAGTCTGCAGAGGTTACTGCTGTGTTTTTGTTTGTCTGTGCCCTGCCCCCAGAGGTGGAGCCTACAGAGGCAGGCAGGTCTCCTTGAGCTGTGGTGGGCTCCACCCAGTTCGAGCTTCCCGGCTGCTTTGTTTACCTAAGCTAGCCTGGGCAATGGCGGGCACCCCTCCTCCAGCCTTGCTGCTGCCTTGCAGTTTGATCTCAGACTGCTGTGCTAGGAATCAGCGAGACTCCATGGGCGTAGGACCCTCTGAGCTAGGTGCGGGATATAATCTCGTGGTGCGCCGTTTTTTAATCCCGTCGGAAAAGCACAGTGTTCTGGTGGGAGTGACCCAATTTTCCAGGTGCCATCTGTCACCCCTTTCTTTGACTAGGAAAGGGAACTCCCTGACCCCTTGCGCTTCCCGAGGGAGGCAATGCCTCGCCCTGCTTCGGCTGGTGCACTGTGCGCTGCACCCCACTGTCCTGTGCCCACTGTCTGGCACTCCCTAGTGAGAAGAACGTGGTACCTCAGATGGAAATGCAGAAATCACCCGTCTTCTGCGTCACTCACTCTGGGAGCTGTAGACCAGAGCTGTTCCTATTCGGCCATCTTGGCTCCAGCCAATTCGGGATTTGTATTTGAATGAATAAAGAACTCTTACAACTCAATAACAACAAAAAAACTGCACAAAACCCTAATTTTATTTATTTTATTTATTAATATTTTTTGAGATGGGGTTGCCCTGTCTCCCAGTCTGGAGTGCAGTGGCATGGTCATAGCTCACTGCAGCCTCAGCCTTCCAGACTCAAGTGACCCTCCTGCCTCAGTATTCCCAGGTAGCTGGGACTACAGGCACCTGTCACCATGCCTGGCTAATTAAATAAATTTTTTTTGGTGAAGACAGGAACTCACTTTGTTGCCCAGGCTGGTCTTGAACTCCTGGGCTCAAGCTATCTTCCCACCTAGGCCTCTCTAAGTGCTAGGATTACAGGTGTGAGCCACTGTGCCTGGCCAGCAACCTAATTTTTAAAATGGACAAAGGACTTGAATAGACATTTCTCCAAAGAAGATTTGCAAACGGCTAAAAAACATGAAAAGATACTCATCATCATTAGTCATTAGGGCAATGAAAATCAAAACCACAATGATATATCATTTCGTACCCACTAGAATGGCTGTAATTTTTTTTTGATAAGGAAAATAAGTGTTGGTAAGGATGTGGAAAAATTGGGACACTCATAGTTGCTGGTGGGAACACAAAATATAACAACTTCTGTGGAAAACAGTTTGGTGGTTTCTCCAAAATTTAAATATAAAATTACCCTAGGACCCTGCAATTCCACTCCTAGGTATATACCCAAAAGAATTAAAAAAAAAAAAGGCTCAAACATGAAAATGTACACAGATATTTATAGCAGCACTAATCAAAGCTAAAAGGCAGCAATAACCCTGTCTCAGTCCATTTGTGCTCCTATAACAAAATACCTGAGATTAGGTAATTTATGAGGAACAGAAATTTATCTCTTACAATAATAGAGGCTGAAAAGTTCAAGATGTAGGGACTGTCATCCAGTGTCTGATGAGGGCCTTCTTGCTGTGTCTTTACATAGCAGAAGAGCAAGAGAGAGCAAGTGCACCCATTTCTTCAAGCTTTTTTAAGTGCATTAATCCCTTCCATGATGGCTTTGCCCTCATGACTTTATCACCTCTGAAAGGCCCCACCTTTTAATACTATTATGTTGGTGATTATGTTTCAACATATAAATTTTAAGGAATACCTTCAGATCATAGCAAACCCAAGTGTCTATCAGTGAATGAATGGATAAACAAACTGTGTTATATACATAGAATGGGATATTACTGAGCCGTAAAAAGGATTGGCGTACTGATATGTGCTACAATGTGGATGAACCTTGAAAATGTTATGCTCTGTAATAGAAGCCAGATGCAAAAGATCACTTATTGTATGAATCCTTTTATATGAAAAATCCAGGTTAGGCAAATCCATAGAAATAGCAAATTTGTAGTTGCAGGGTCTGGGAGGAGGAAAGAATGGAGAGTTGACTTTAATGGGTATGAGTTTCTTCTTGGTGTGGTAAAAGTGTTCTGGAATTAGATAGCATTGTGTTTGTATTGGAAGCTACTAAATTGTACACTTTAAAATGATTAAAATGGTAAATTTTATAAAAAGGCACACACACACACCCCTCTTAGAAATAAATCAACCCTTTAAGTTTACTGATGAGAAAACTCAGTCCCAGTGAGGTTAAATGATGTGTAAGTTGATTATTGGCACAGCTAGATGAGAACTTAATCTGATATAATGGAGGGAACCTTGGACTTCAAGTGAGAAAGCTGAATTTAAATTTTTAGACTGTGGGAAATTTTCTATGGCACATACCGCAATTTGAAAATGTGTTGGTAATACTTGCCTCATAGGGTTGATAGAGTTAAATGAAATAATGTTTGTGAAATGCCTATTATGGCTCTCACATAGTAAGTGACTAATATTAATGTTAGTTGAATTTGAATTTGCAGTGCTATAGTTTATTATTAGGAACACGAGTTACTCTGGAAAATAATTGTTATGAATATATTATCTTGAAGAATAGCTGAATACTGGTTTGGTGGGTTGTACAATAATTTGCCCTTTGAAAAAAAAATCTGTGCAGTAGTACAGTAATCTGCTTTGTAACCTGGCTATTAGAATTGAGACTGAGTTGTCTGTAGCCATCATTTTTAACAAATCACTGTTCCTTTTCTCTTTAGTAGAAATGATTCTTAAATGAATATAGAAGAAGAATACCACTTCCTTAATTACTAATATTCTATTGTAGGCTACTTGAACTCCCTCCCTGTGGGATTTTTTTTCACAGTGACCTTTCAGAGAGTATGAGCTGTGAAAGAAGAAATCCACAGGGATAGTATGGCAGTGTGCCAACTGTAAATGTAGATCAAAAATCTGGCTACTATATCATCATCCTCAATTTTAATACGTTGTATTTACTTAGTAGCTTTCAGCTATAGGACTCAAAAGTCTACAAATAGCCGCAAAACACCCCATTGAGGCAAGCATAAAGT
The DNA here is from genome assembly GCF_029289425.2 of Pan paniscus. Lineage (NCBI taxonomy): Eukaryota > Metazoa > Chordata > Mammalia > Primates > Hominidae > Pan > Pan paniscus. The sequence goes on from NC_073253.2 coordinate 111,403,289, forward strand.
AATCATTATTTTTTGTTAAAAGAGGAAGTGAATGGTATTATTTGTCAATTTTAGAATAAGAGAATAAATCATCTTTTAAAAATATGCTGCTAGTTACAGCATGGTCTTTTTTTAAAATGAGAAACCAGAATTTTTTCTCCTTCATGTTAAGGGATAGTCTAATTTTCATCCCCATTTTACTTTGGTTATTTTTGCCACTTTTTTACTGATTGTAATTATGTGTTGACCTCATTTGATTCTAAAGTATAAGAAAATATGAAAATTATAAGCATAAACTTTAAGTAGTTTCATTGACCTAATTTGTGAAATCTTTTTTTGCTATAAACAGATGAGTACAATAATTTATAGGTAGCTTTGTGAGTGGGGATTTTGTTTCCAGCTATACAGAAGTTGCATAATAGCTACCCACTCAGGTATTTTAGATTGGCATGGTAGTGACTGTTTAATAATAAGACTGCTACCACATAATAGCATATTTGTTCATCTTTTCGACACTACACATGAATGACCTTTATGAATAAAATAGTGCTACCTATTTCTATATATTTTGGCTATATGTTTCCTAAAAGTGATAATCTTTGGAGAGGGACAGATCTTATATAGGTTAAGATACAGGAAAAGTTTAAAAATACAAATTAAAATGGAGTCTAATTAATAGTCGTTCGTGAAAAAATATAAGCCTTTCTCATGAGGACATTTTCTGTCAAGAGGTAAGTGTGGGTCAGGGCTCATTGGGAGGCTGAGGGGACATCTGATTTCTTCATAATATTATATAAAATTTGCAAGTGGCTAAGCTACCTCATTGTTTCTTCTGTGGATAAGGGCCTGCTGCCTTGAATTCTAGTCAGCCTGGATGGGTGGGGCTGTTCTAAGCTGAGGGTCTTGATAGCTGCAGAGCACACAGTAATCATTATACCTGATAACACCATATTGAAATGATCAAGACAATAATGATAATAGATAGCATTTATTGACCAATTAATATGTGCCAGGCATTGTTCTGTGGGCTTTTATGTTTTTTTCTCATTGGAGCTTTGCGATTAATAAGCAGTGAGTCACTTCTTTTATTGGTCCAGAGGGCTGAAAATAATTTGCAGCTTAATAAAGTAGGTACTTTGCTTCCATAGTGATTGGTTTGCCACCTGTTTTAAGTGTGGGCCATGGCTTCTCTAATAAACCCTATTCTCATAATCTTTATCTTGCTCTTAAACATTTTGTTTTGATAGCCATGAAACCCTCCTCAGGGTAGGTGATTTATTTCCATTTGCCAAATGTGAAGAGTGAGAGAAAGACCTTGATAAAGGGTTGGGTTGAGAATTGTTTCTGTTTTTTTTCTGGTGGTGCTTTACGGGTGATAGAGCACTTACAGTAGTAGAGAATCAGAGAATTTAGGGGCATAAAATAGAATCCATACTGGATTTTATTAGAGCTTAGCTACTCAACCACAATACAAGTAGGCAAGAGGTCAGCTGAGATACTGATTGACTTCATAAGCCCTTGGGGCAGCCAGGCAGTGTCTGAGGGGACCTGAGTTCCCAGCCACCCAGCCTCAAGCTGCGTTATTACTTAACTGCTTTGTAGAGTGTAAACATTATCATTTTCTGTCAGTGCCAGAATGTGAGTTAGGCTTGGGAAGCATAATTTCACTCAGAAATGGAAAGAAGAAGAAATTTTATTTTGTTACTTTTATTTTTAAACTAGTTCTCTCTCCCATTGTTTAATTGATGATGAGATATATAAATATTCATATTGGATTTAAAACTTGGAATTTGTACTGGGTAGTTTATTGTTAGTGATCTCAAAAGTTAATAGCAGTTACTTGCATTAAAGTGTAAACATTTCCTGAGCAATGCAATATGTGGCCACCAGTCAGTTGTGTTAGTTGACAAAGGGCAAACATGACCTGTTTTCTGAGAGTGCTGTTCACCTGGGTTCTTTTCATTTTCAGTACTCCTTTTGGAGAAGTTTGGTTTACTAGTAGTTTCTGGTAATCTTTGGAGCTCTGATATAAAAATTCTTTCAGATAGTTTAGGTAAGACTTATACATTAAGTGATTTATATGGCAAGTTGGCCCAAAGCCGTATACATAGGCCACCTTTATTCATCACACATAGTTTTCCTTAATCCTCATCTCTGCCAGCCTTGACCACACAACTTACTTTTCTTTTTCTTCTTGCACATACATTTTAAAGTGAGTGATAGCCCTTCATTTTTTTTTTTTTAAATATACAGTGGGACCTCGTTTAGGGAGGGATGGAATTTAGGGTCTCACTTTAGTGCAAAAGGTAATAATCTCAGAGACAAGGCTGTTCTTGAGAGGGAGAGGGAGTGCCTTGGGAAAGTACCACATTGGATCCCAGTATAACATTTCTAAATAAGTCCATGATAGCTATGTTATTTTTCTTGTAGCAGTTTTGTTGGAACTGTTGCTGTTTCTTTAGTTAAGCACTCAGAATACATTTATGTATCTTTTAACATTGGTGTCATCTTTAGCACACATGAGATCCTGGAAACACACGAGACCTTGGCATGCATTGACTAAGTAAACAGCAGATTCACCTTTTCCATCTCACAGTCACTCCAGGGCTTACACTTTTTCAGGGGAATTGTGGACTTAATTGTCTGCATAATTTAGTTATTCTATTTCTGGTTGCAGAGTTTATAGTTGAATTAATACAAGTGAATCATAGTTAAATTCACATAAATATGAAGTTTCTATTAACTGATGACTTGGGTTGTTTGTGCATTGTCCTTACGTTTTATTTATATATGCCATCAGAATCTTCAGATTCTCATTTCTTTGAATTTAAAAACGCTACTATTTTCATTAAGAAAGTCTCCTGTCTGTTTCCATTTTCTACTTATTTTAGCATCAGAGGCTGTTAGGGGAGATAAAAGATTCTTAAATATATATTCTATATTTGTTAGATAAATATATTTTTGTAAAAATTTTGTAGATGAACAGACATCCTGTGTATTCTGGTGAGAAAAAGAGAGGATAGTATAGATGATTGCTGCTAATTTTTAAATTGACAAAGGGAGGAATGTGACTATATTGGTTTAATGAGTGCCTAATTTGAAGAATTCTAACATAGTTGTTTTTTCCCCTCCATATGTGTTGATTGTGATTCTATTGCTTTCAGCCAAATTATTTTAATTAGATTTAGATTCAGGAATGACTGCCTCCCACAGTTTCTACTCTTGTAGGCTTTACTTACACTGCTTTAAACAATAGGGGTTTACCTTTATATTAGGAGCATTAATTATCTATTAATTTTCCTCATTTAGAACCATTAAATTTAATATATCACATTTATTAATATAAGAAAAAATTATAGAAGTCAATTATCTTAACAAATTGAGGTCCTACAATTTTTGAGAAGTGTTAAGTTTATTATATTTAAAAAAGTCTAGCTGAGGATTACTATTTGTGGTTTCTTTTTTCTTCATGTTAATAATAATGTAGAGAGTGCTTAGACTTTGTTACTAAATAGCTGTGTGCCCTGAGACCAAAACATTTCACCTCCCTGACCTTCCTGCATTTATGTACAAAATAAAGGGTTAAGCTGTCCTACTATCCAGTTCCAAAATAACTCTGTATTATATTTTTGACAAATAATAGAGAATAAGGTGAAGGACCAGTGGTGGCACTGGTATGTAGTAAAAACAGTACAGGGTTTGTTATCACACTGTCTTGACACTTAGGAAGTTGCTAGAGGATGTCAAGCAGATTACTTAACTGATTGAGGCTCAAATTCTGATCTGAAAATTGGAACAATAGTAGGTGCCTCACAAGGTTTTTCTGGAAATTAAATATGATAGCAAATATAAAAGCATCTATTACAGTACAGTTTCATTCATTGATATCTTCATTTCCTTGAAGAGGTCTTTCCAGATTGGGGCTGGAGAATTAAAATGCTCAGGTTCTTACAACACCATTATTTGAGCTGGAAAATATGCCCTTTAAGCAACATTTTCGTTCTACTTCATATCTATAGAAAGTTGGGGGCCTGAAGGCCTTTTGAATTTTGAATACTTTGCATCTCTTTTAGTCTAGGTGGTATCACTTTGGCCAGTACAACTCTTACAATTTTTGTAGCCATTCTTTAATCTAATTCCATAAACCCCTCAAGTTAGAAGAAGTTGTTTATAATTCTTTTAGAGACATTAACAAAGGGTTTTGTAGTTACTCTTCTGCTTTGATCTGTCCCAGACTATGTTGTATTTGGAGACTATTTTGCCAGCTTATACACTGGAGATGAGAAGAATTGTATTTTCCAACCCTGCGCAGTCCTTGCCCCCTTTATTTTTTCTAAATTCTCCTTGTAACTGATCAGTTGTTTGTTTAGCTCATCTCTTTGTTGCCATATTGCCTTATGGTGTACAGTTAGGAACAACCAGTTGATTTTCAGTTTTCTGCCTAGAGATCTCAGGCAAATCCAAATGTTTATTAAGTAAATATTTCATCCTCTGAGTTTTATAGGGAACACAATTTTGCCAATTTTTTGTTGCTACATATCACAAGTTCCTATTTTTTCAGCCACCAATAACAATTTTTTAATGAATTTCTAGTTTTTCCTAATAGATTGCTCACTGTTTTTCAAGCTGAAGGCCACTGTTTAACTCCAAAACCAATACTACATATTTTATTTTTATTTTTTTAAATTGTGGCAGGACCTTACCTTTGGTAACATCAGTTAGCTATTGCTAATAACATACCATTTCAAAATTTAGTGGTTTAAAACAATAACCATTTATTATTGTTCACAAGTCTGTAGGTGGGCAAGGTAGTTGGCTGGCTAGGCTTGGCTGATCCAAGGCTGACTTGCTCATGTTTCAGCAGTTTGCCGGGTCTAGTTTGGGATGATTTTAATCAGTGGGATGAGTGGACTTTATGTCGGTTATCATTTAGCAGGTTACCCTGGGCTGTTCACTTGGTTCAGAGACAGCAGAAAAGATGTAGGATAGGTCTTTGGAGATCTGGTACAGAACAGGCACACCGTTATTTTCATCATATTCTGTTGGCCAAAGGAATTTGAAAGAATAGGCCAGATTTAAGGAATAGGGAAGTAGATTCTAATTGTTGATGGAACATGCTGCAAAGTCACACTTCAAAGGTTATGTTTATAGTGAGAGGTGAAGAATTGGAGTCATTTTTGCAATTTACCAAAATATATGTGTTTAATTTTAAAGTAGTTGTACAGTTTATACTCCCACCAGCAGTGTATATAAGTTGTGATTGTTCTACATCATTTCCAGAACTGCTAGTAACAGTCTTTTTAGTTTTAGCTATTTTGGTGGGTGTCTAGTGGTATTTTATTGTGGTTTTAATAGTCTCAATTGCTAAGATGGCTTTCCTTTACTTTTTTTTTTTTTTTAGTCAACCATTTGAATATCTACTTTCGTGAAAGGGAAGGGGAGGTGTGCCTCCAAAGTCTGTGTTACCTTTTGGGCTGCCATTTCTTCTAGATCCTGGCCTGTAAATCATGACTTGTTGTTAACTCTCCAAGGCCTTCAAGCAGATGCCTGCCTGCCTGCAGATTCCTTCCTCCCTCCCTCCCTTCCCCTCCCTCCCTTCCCCTCCCTCCCTTCCCCTCCCTCCCTTCCCCTCCCTCCCTTCCCCTCCCTCCCTTCCCCTCCCTCCCTTCCCCTCCCTCCCTTCCTCTCTCTCCCTCCTCTCTCTCCCTCCTCTCTCTCCCTCCTCTCTCTCCCTCCTCTCTCTCCCTCCTCTCTCTCCCTCCTCTCTCTCCCTCCTCTCTCTCCCTCCTCTCTCTCCCTCCTCTCTCTCCCTCCTCTCTCTCCCTCCTCTCTCCCTCCTCTCTCTCCCTCCTCTCTCTCCCTCCTCTCTCTCCCTCCTCTCTCTCCCTCCTCTCTCTCCCTCCTCTCTCTCCCTCCTCTCTCTCCCTCCTCTCTCTCCCTTCCCCTCTCTCCCTTCCCCTCTCTCCCTTCCCCTCTCTCCCTTCCCCTCTCTCCCTTCCCCTCTCTCCCTTCCCCTCTCTCCCTTCCCCTCTCTCCCTTCCCCTCCCTCCCCTCCCTCCCTCCCCTCCCTCCCTCCTCTCCCTCCCTCCTCTCTCACCCTCTTCTCTCACCCTCCTCTCTCCCCCTCCTCTCTCCCCCTCCCCCCCCTTTCTCCCTCAGGCTGAAGTGCAATGGCGTGATCATAGCTAACTGCAGCCTTGATCTCTTAGACTCAAGCGATCCTCTGGCTTAAGCCTCTCATAGTGCTGGGATTATAGGAATGGGCCGCCATGCTTGGACAGCAAAAGTTTTAAAATTTTCATTTTAAATTATGTTTTCTTAAGTGTTTTTACTTAATCCTTAGTGTGAAAGTCTCCTGTTACTGAAAGACTAATTCATTCCTGTCTTTGTAGTTTTGACTTTCATTAATCTAATGGATTTTGAGGATCCACATCTAAAACTTTAAGAATTAATGTACATTATGTAATGTCATTTGCCTTGCAAACAGTTTTTTTTTTTCCTGAGGTCAGACTAATTTATTGACAGTTTTGTTGTGCTTGACAAGTAACAGGTGCTAACATCTTTTGCAGTCTTGTCACAGGGACTAGAGGGTCTAGGTCACCATGTTCATTAATGTAGTCCAGGAAATTTTATTTCTCCTGTGGCTAATCATTTACATTTGACATGAATCTGTCATCTGTGCCTCTAGTCTCTCTGCTTCCACCTTTGTCTTCTGTAGTGTGTTGTTCTCATAATAGTCATACTTTTAAAATATAATTGAGATTATTTCTTTGCTCTGTATATTTTACAGGCTTTCCTTATAACTCACATTGAAACCCAAAGGCCTGTAAGAACCCACATGATCTAAACTCATGCTGCCTATTTGATTTCACCTCTTACCTTGTTCCCCAGCCCCTCCACTCTGTTATGACCATAGAAGTTGCCTTGTTTTTCCTGACACTCCAAAATGCTCTTGTCTCATGGCATTTGCACTTTTCATTTCCTCCTCTAGAATGCTTCTTCCCTAGATATACACATGGATTGCTGTTTCCCTTCTGTTAGGTCTCTACTCAAGTATCATTGGAGAGAGGCCTTCCGTGAACATACATTGCAAATAATTGCAGTGTCCCTCCTGTCACTCTTTATCCAAGTTCTGAGCTAGGTGCTGAGCAGATAAAAAGGATATTAAGGTTCCTGCTCTGGACAAACTCAGTGATGTGAGAGAAAAAGGCTTGTATGCAGTGCAGTTAATTGGGAAATGTGTTAAGCCCCTAAAGTGGTGCCCCAAACACTAGATGCTTATACATGATAATGAACTGTGGAGGTTTATTCCAAGTACAGGCTGAGTGCAGAGATGCATGGGGTTGATATTGTCTAGATCCATAGAGAAGACTCCACAGAGGAAAACACGTTTGAATTAGGCCTTAAAAAGTAAGTGAAAAAAGGAATGCATGGTCTGGGTAAAAGGAAGAGTATACACAATGACTAAATTTATTAAGATTGAAACTTAAATGTATTGCCTGGAAAAATGCTTAATTCACCTCCCTAGTGGCTTAAAAAAATAGTTAGAAAACATGTCATTTACAATATGAATAGATTGTTCCAATAACATTGTATTGTGACTTTTCAGGATGGAATAGTTATGGACCAGGAATTGGAGGCAGTAAATTACCTAATGTGATGTTGATATGCGAGACACTTATAAATGGTAGTGAATTATAGAGGTCCATTTCAAGTGCAGTGGGATAGCAAACAAGAGGTTGTTTTCTGCCCATTTGCCTCCTTTACTAGACCCTTGAACCTATTTTCTGCCTAAAAAGTAAATGAAACTAGAAATAGAGATATGGGAGAGACTGTAATGAGTATTTAGATATACGTGTTACAGAATTGTTACAACTTTTGCTGCAGGTTACTGTTTTGAGGACAAACTATGAGTTTTTAAAAAACATAAATTTACTCTGAAAATTTAGCTCAAATTCATTTGTTAATGAATTTGTTCCTGCATTTGGCAATGAGCTAAATCCATTGTATTCTGACCTTCTCATAGTAACTTAGCATCCTAATATCAGATGCTGTATTAAAATGTGAAGAAGACAAGATGCTCTTTTTAATTAAATGTGATAGATAAAGCTAGAAAGACAGGAATGCAACTGAAGTTGGATGAGTCTCTTAGGTACAAGGTAATAGATTTATACTCTTTAACAGCTGGTTTGATTGCATCAGATCTGAAGATTTTATTTGAAGAAAAAGCCTAAAGAAGAACTGCTATCTGTGAAAGTACAAAGTAATGCCTGTATTGAAAATGAACAATCTGCTGATACTAGAAACTTCTTTATTTTTAAAGCCTGTATAATTTTCTTGGTCATCAGAACCTTGGCATGTAAAAATTTCAGAAATCTCATGGCTTTAATTAAGGCAACATGCATTCTCTGTAATGAAAGTAGGAAGAGGATGTAGGAGAATGTTTCAGGTTCTGTGTTCTGCCTCTCTGTTACGGGAAGCAGTGTGATTCAGTACAATTGTTCTCCCTTGCCAGTTGGTGAACCTGTGCTATTCTGTGTTGAAAATATTGGTATAAGGCTTTTTTCCCCAGAAGGCTTTTTTCTTAATTTCAGGTATTTTTTTCTGATGGTAAATATAAATAGTAGGGCTTTGAAAAAATATCTCATTTCTTGGGAAATAAAATATTTATGGGCCCATGAAGCCTGCCAGTTGGTTGGTTTGTTTTTGGTATATGTGTATGTGCATGTGTATCTGTGTATTGTACTGATCTGTGGAATCTAAATGTCTGAAAACTAGTGATTATGTAGAAGGATCATGGGCTTTGGATTCAGCAAACCTGGTTTAAATTCTTTCTCTGCTTTGTTCTTATCTTCGTTATCTTTAAAATGGGGATGTGAATGCTTATCTCCTAGGGTGGTTGTGAGAATTGACTAAGATAATGGATATATAATGGTTTAGTGCCGGCTGTATAATAGAAGCTAAATAAATGTATTTCTTCCTTTTTCTTATAAGTGGTTGGGGATAGAGAGAATTTCAGGTGAAGTTACAAGTGCAGTTGACCCTTGAACAATACCGGGTATAGGGGTACCAGCCCCTGTGCAGTGACAAATCAGCATATGACTTTTGACTCCCCAAGACCTTTATTACTAGTTGCCTACTGTTACCCAGAAGCCTTACCAATAACAGTCAACACATATTTTATATATTATATGCATTATGTACTATATTTTAGCAATAGAGTAAGTTAGAGAAAAGAAAATGTTATTAAGAAAATCATAAGGAAGAGAAAATATATTATTTCTTCATAAAGTGGAAGTAGAAGCAGATCTTCATAAAGATCTTCATCCTCATCATCTTCATGTTGAATAGGAGGAAGAAGAGAAAGGGTTGCTCTTGCCATCTCAGGGGTGGCAGAGGGAGAATAGACAGAGGAGGTGGAAGGAGAGGCAGGTGCACTTCATATAACTTTTATGGAAAAAATAAACTCATGTATAAGTGGACCCCTGCAGTGCACACCTATGTTCTGTGGGCTTTTAAATCATCTTCTGAAAATATGCTGCTAGTTACAGCATGGTCTTTTTTAAAATGAGAAACCAGAAGTTTTTCTCCGTCATGTTAATGATGGTCCAATTTTCATCCCATTTAAATTGGTTATTTTCGCCACTTTTTGACTGATTGTAATATATGTTGACCTCATTTGATTTTAAAGTACAAGAAAATATGAAAATTATAAGCATGCTCCTTAAGTAGTTTCATTGACCTATTTAAATTTATGAAATCTTTTTTTGCTATAAATAGATAAGTACAATAATTTATAGATAGCTTTGTGAGTTTGGGTATTTTGTTTCCAGTTACACAGAAGTTGCGTAATAGCTACCCACTCAGGTATTTTGGATTGGCATGGTAATGACTGTTTAATAAGACTGCAGTACAAGAAAATATGAAAATTATAAGCATGCACCTTAAGTAGTTTCATTGACCTATTTAAATTTATGAAATCTTTTTTGCTATAAACAGATGAGTACAATAATTTATAGATAGCTTTGTGAGTGTGGGTATTTTGTTTCCAGTTATACAGAAGTTGCATAATAGCTGCCCACTCAGGTATTTTAGATTGGCATGGCAGTGACTGTTTAATAAGACTGCTACTACATAGTAGCACATATAGATAAGTGATATATCTATATATGTACGTAAATAGATTTTCTCTTTTTATCATTTATCATTCTCTATAACTGAGCTTGCCAATTTAGAAATAATTTGGTTGAAAACATTAAATTATAGAAAACACTATAATTAGCAACAAAGGGGTGTACTTTTCTATCCAGAGGGACAGTTTGTATACTGTTTGGTCAATTTTGTGAGATTAAGTTGAGAAATCTAAGTGTGTTAGAGACATAGTGGTAAATGTCTCCATCAGTGTTGGGTTATCGCACAGAACACCTTCTAGGGTCTACTTCAGAGTAGTAGTTTTGGAACTATTTTAGATACAACACCTTTTTAAAAAATTTATCAGATATTCAGAGCCCTAATATGTATCTGACAAAAATGGAGCAACTCTTGTTGGGTGAATGGGAGTGAAGGAGCCAGGCATTGTTAAGAATTTGTCCTGCTTATACTCCTCTCTCAGTTTCTAGAAACCTCTCTGCCACCTGTGGGGCTCCTTACCACTTCTTTAGAGGTTCAGATAAGAAGAGTCTTGACTTAAAGACTAAGCTAAAGGAAATACTAATTATTTTACCAGAGTGAGTAATTTTTAGATAATTCAGCATTAGATATATACAAATAACTTTTAATATCAAAAGATAGAATGTATTTCTTAGTGTCTAGTAGCTGGATCTTAGATTTTTAAAAGCATCTTTGTAATTAAAAAAAGTATTGGCGTTTTCTTCTTGAAAATGTCTTATAATTTAAAAAAAGATAAACCAGGGCCAGGCATGGTAGCTCACTCCTGTACTTCCAGCACTTTGGGAGGCCGAGGCAGGCGGATCACCCTAGGTCAGGAGTTGGAGACGAGCCTGGCCAACATGGTGAAACCCCACCTCTACTAAAAAAAAAAAAAAAAAAAAAAAAAAAAAAGCCAGGCTTGGTGGCGGATGCCTGTAATCCCAGCTACTCAGGAGGCTTAGGCAGGGAATCACTTGCACCCGGGAAGTAGAGGTTTCGGTGAGCCAAGATCGCACCATTGCGCTCCAGCCTGGGCAACAATAGCAACACTCTGTCTCCAAAAAAATTAAAATAAAATAAAATAAAATAAAATGAAATGGAGGATGTTGAGCAGAAAAGATACATATTCTGAATTATAGTCTACAAGGATCACTATAGCTACTGCACAGAAAACAGATTGCAAGGGAGCAATGATATGACTGATGGATAATCAATTAGTAGAATAACCATTCAGTCACGAGATGGTAGTGGTTTAGACCAGAATGATGATGGTGGAGGTAGTGAAAGGGGAATTCCAAAATACTTTGAAGGTGAATATGGTAGGATTTGTTGGTTAGATACAAAGTGTGAGATAAAGTGAGTCATTAAAGATAACCCCAAAATTTACCTGGATAACTTGTGTCTCTCTTACTTGCCTATAGTTGTCTTTACAGAAATCCTTTCCTAACCATGTTGGATCTTCTCTAGGTAGTAGCCACTCTTACTCAATTTTTAATCAAAGCTAACAGTTGTCCTTGAAGTCTATTAATGTGTCCTATTTTAACTTCTCTATAAAGAAATGGTCAGTTTCTAAATGTTTACCAAAGTTTGAAACTCCTTTAAGCAATTTAAAACATCAGATTAACTTTTCGTTTTTTTAAATAATTGTACCTTATGGCAGATATAATATAGCTTGCTGACTAAGAGATGTGGAGAACCAGTTTGCTGGGGAACAGAGCTCTTTGTGATCTTTCATAACTATTTCCTTTACTTCCTGAATGTCTTTCTAAATGCCACATTCAGAGTGGACTTTTCTCACCACCACATTTAAAACACTCCCGCATTACTTTCTATCTCCTTACCTTGTTTTATTTGTCTCAGTTGTATTTAATATATGATATATATATTTGTTTTTTATTTTTGTGTCTGTATCACCTCACTGAAATACAAATTTCTTAAGGGCAGTGGCTTTAAAAAAAAATTGCTGCAGCTCAGTGGGCTAGGTAGTTAGTTACTTACTGTAAATGAATTGAATGAATAGATGGTTTTAAGTAGATGTCCTTATGTCACATAATGGGTGTTTATTAAATGGCAGCATGAAAAGAATAATGGGTATCCTTGTACATTACTGGTGGCAATGAATGTAAAATTGTATAGCCACTCTGGAAAACAATATGGCAGTTCATAAAAAATTATACACAGAATTACCATATGACCTAGCATTGCTACTTCTGAGTGTATATTCAAAAGAATAGCAAGGACTCAGATATTTATCCACCCATGTTTGTAGCAGCAGAATTCACAATAGCCAAAAGGTGGAGGCAACCCAAGTATTTATTGGCAGATGCATGGATAAGCAAAATATGGTATATACATGCAACGGGATATTATTCGGTCATAAAAAGGAATGAAATTCTGCCATACGTTGCAACATGGATGAAACTTGAAGACATTCCGCTAAGTAAAATAAGCCAGTCACAAAAGGACAAATGTGGTATGATTTTATTTTATGAGGTACATAGAGCGGTCAAATTCATAGAGACAGAAAGTAGAATGGTAGTTGCTAGAGGCCAGGGGGAATGAGGAGTAGGGAGTTATTGTTTAATGGGTACAGAGCTTCAGTTAAAGAAGATGAAAAAGTCTGGAGATGGATGGTGGTGATGGTTGCACAACAATATGAATGTACTTGTTGCCACAGAACTGTACTCAAAATGGTTAATTTGGCAAATTTTATGTTATGTATATTTTACCACAATTTAGAAAAAAAAAAATGTTCTGAGCTTGAATCTCACATTCACCTTGTTGGCTTTTTGGACTTATTCACTGTTTGTTTATTTGTTGAGATAGATTGTCTTTGTCTCCCAGGCTGGAGTGCAGTGGTGCGATCTTGGTTCTCTGCAACCTCCACCTACAAGATTCAAGCAATTCTCATGCCTCAGCCTCCTGAGTAGCTGAGATTACAGGCATGTGCCACCACGCCTAGCTGATTGTTTTTCCATTTTTAGTAGAGACAGCATTTGCCAGGCTGACTAGGCTGGACTGGAATTCCTGGCATCAAGTGATCCACTCTCGTCGGCCTCCCAAAGTGTTGGGATTACAGGTGTGAGCCACCGTGCTCAGCCTGGACTTACTCACTGTTCTGCTTTAGGCTTTTACAAATAGAATCTAAAACATTTAACCTAACATCTGAGATGTGGGTTTACCACTATTATTCCAAGTCCTTTAATTTTGTATGTCTTCATTTTAAGGTCCCTAAGTTCATGTTATTAATGGTTATTTTCCTATGTGTTTTACTTTCTCATGTATATAAAATTCATATTTTAAAGTCTTAATTTCTATTTTCTGATGTTGAGGGTCCTATAAGGTTGTACTCTTAATGGGTGGCTTACTTTCATTTTCTCATTTAATTATTATTTTTTAAAAATTTCCTAGTTATTGATTCTCATGTTATTTCTTATGATTGTTGTCAGTATCTCCCTAAATCTAATAAGGAGACAGAAATCACAAAGTAATTTTAAACAGGGGAAGTTTAATATAAAGAATTAGAAAGCTATGATACGTGAGTAACTATAAAAGTGTAAAGAGAACTGTAACAAACATACTAGGCCTGAAGGAGGAGAGTATTTAAGGAAAAGAACAACTTGGAAGAGGGTCCTTCCCCAAAGTTACAGTTGAGACCTTGTTAGAGAAGGTACAATCTGCTAAGGCCAGAGTTGGTCTGTAGTTGCTGGGCAAGCAGGAACCAATCTTTTGGGGGTGCAGTCAAGCTGAGGCTCCTGGATGGGCTTGCAAAGGTAGTCACAGTGCCACTGACCGGTAGCATGTTCTAGAACACGTACTATTGTGTTGGAAGAGCCTCAGAGTGGTGATTAAGACAGGGATCCAGTGGACAAAGGGTCTTAATGGAGATGGGAAACTTGGGAGGGGTTGATTGTATTGGGTGGACCGGAAATAAGCTGGGACATTTGGAATGGGTTTTGAGAAAGGAAAGAAAGAGACAGCTTTCTCTCTCCTCTCGTCTTCATATGTTTAAAATACATGTAAATGTAAATGCTCTTTGCATTAATATCTTTTCATCTTCATTGCTTTAACTGAAGCTTTTATTATCTCCATCCTAAGGGACTGCATTATTCTCCTAATTTATCTCCCTGCCTTCAGAATCTTCCTCTTCCAACCTAGTGTCATTTTTCTAAAACAAAGTTCTGATATGATACTTTCCTGCTTAAAATGTCTAAGTGACCCCCCCCCACCCCACTGCAGAATAATGTGACTTTGTAGGATCAGATCTCTGCCTACTCTGTTAGTTTCTTTTCATCCCACTTTCCCATAGTCATCCTAGGAACCTTCTGTATTCAATTTTTCAAAGATTTTCAAGCATCATTTTCTTCTCCTTTGCATATTTTGTCCCTTCTCTTCTCCCTTACCTTTGCATCTGGAAAAATCTATCAATCCTTTAAAACTTATATGCTACCTTGTTTGCCCAAACCTTCCTCAGTACTAAGTGGCCATTTCACTTTGAACATGCTTTCATTTGTATATGTATCTCTCATCCCACTTCATACTGAGTTTTGTTTCCTTATTCATATTTTTCCTTTTGGAGTTTACACAGCACATAGTGGGTGCTTAATAAACGTTTATTATCTGAACAAATAAACCTGCATACTTGGCTTTAATATTCTTTTACTCAGATAATATGAGCATGTACCTTAACTTAAAAAGATAGGGTTCAGAATGGTACACACTATACTTGAGAGTTATTTGGGCTCTTGTGTGTTTTCTGCCTGTAAAAGAAATAAATACTTCATTTTCCTAATGTTTAGGTATTTAGCTGTATGATAGATAAAACAAGTTAGAAATAAGGAAAGTAAGGTGAAAATGAGCCAACTGCTTAAATGAATGATGGAGTTGAGATAGAAACCACTTCATTTTGGATTGTCTTCTTTTATTCTCATTAGTATTACAAGATTGCTTAGATAAGTATTTATTTATTGAGCCTCTACTATGTAACAAACATTGTATTAGACCTGTGATTCTAGGTTCTTTCCCACTTAAGATTCTGCGATTAATTAGTAAGATTTAAGCCTTAAACAAAACTTACTTTATAAAATTGTTGTAAAGTATATGATTACATTACATATTTGGAGTTATTATAAAGTTACTATGAAATTAACGGATAATAAAGTACAATAAAACCCCTGAAGGCACCAAAAATGTATCTTGGGTATGCAAATTACATGTGTAAATATTTATAATTTTAAAAATGTGTGCATAACTATAATAACGGGGATGATGCCCCCTATTTGAGTTCCTGTCCCTAAAAACATTCACTATTCTAATTCCTAAGAAGCACTTAATATTATAGCATCAGGAGATATATCATCTCAGGCCAAGTTTACTTTCTAGCCTAGATGGGCCTTTTGCAGTTAGTTGACTCTGCTTTTCTTAGCAGCATTAAGGAAAGTTGGTTTATAATAAGGTTTTAGCACAAAGGTTAATGCCCTGATTTATTCTCAGAAGTGGTTAGCTGTAGTTGATGCAGATGGCCACTAGAATGTATTCATATAAACATCTTCCATTCCAAAATGTTAAGAAAATATAACATTGTATACCTTAATTATTCAATTACATTAGATACATGTTATTTAATAATATACCTGAACCAGAGGCTTAGGGATTTCAGACGCTCTGTGTTAAAGGAATACAAAATAAGCTTGTTTTAAAATGTAATACATCATGCTTCTGTCCCCATGTTTACCTATGTAATTTTATGATTCCATAGGTAAAATAGCTGAAAGAGAACCATTATGTTATCAAACACTGTGTCATGCTTGCTGAGTTTGCAAAAATATAAAACGTACAATGTGTAACTTTTATCTTCAGGAAGTTTATAACCTAATAAATAAGATTCAATACACATAAAACCTTTAATGTACGATTAAGTGATAAAGTATTAAGACTATAAGTGTTCTGGGAGTTAAATAATTTTAAAACAGATTTTAGGAATAATCTAATATCTCATTTTATTGATGAGGAAACAAAAGTCTGGACTAGCTGTTTAACTCAAAAATCTGCCCAGAGTTACACTACTGGATAATGTCAGAACCAGACTAAGAACGCAGGTTTCCTGACTTTGGCCTGGTACTCTTTCCATTCGTAAATACCCACGAGCCTGTGTGGAATGGGCTTGATTCAAAGCATGTAGAAGAAATGAGACATTGAAGGTTATGGGTAGGTGGTGGGGAGAAAAGCTGTTCCACAATGGAAGGAACAAGAAGGAAGCTTAAAAGACCTGGCACAGAGCATAAGGAATGGCCTAATGAGAGTAGAAGGTATACAATAGGAATTAATTTCAGTTAGTAACCTGGGCCTGGATTGAAGCAGTCCTTGCAAACCAGGTAGTTTTTATGGGATAGGCACCAGAATGCTTTTATAGATTTCTTGAGCAGGATGACTTGATAAAAATTATATCAGTTTTATCAACTGGAAGGTCAGTGTGATGGTAACCATGAAAGATTGAAGTAATATTGAGGCAGGAAAAGGTAGTAGTAGTAGGAATGAAGTAGAAAACTCAAATCTACAAGACATTTCTTGGGGGAAAATGATTGGACGAGATGGCAGTTTTCTATAGAAAATAAAGGTAAGAAGAGTGTAGCAAGCAGAATGCTATTTCCATGGACAGAAATAAAATAACTTGGAAGGAGGGCTGGGATGAATTGAGGTTTTTTGTTGTTGTTATTCTTGATATTAAAAAGATTATTACTCAGTATTAAAGCTTACTGTAAAATATAGGATTTTAGGTTTTTGAGAGCTTTCCATATCTTTGGACAGTCAATACTGAAATTTTTGAATTTAGGGTTAATTGATTATATCTGTTGTATACACTTAGAGAAGCTTGGGTTACCTCTGTACATTTTCAGTTATATGTATAAAACATTTTTGAATGGAATAATATGTACAGTCAGGTTTATAGAAACCTTGATGGATATGATTTAATACAAATTAGCAATAGTATATCTAAATTTGTAATTGTCACTGATCCATTGCTTAGGATATATTTTAAAATATGTTCACTAAATTCTGTTTTCAGTTAATTTATTCATTTATCTTTTGTTTAGGTCCTAGGCCACTGAAATGGAGTACAAGAGAAGTGGATATTTTTTCTAATTTGATTTTTTTCCTGTATTAGTCTTGGAATAATGGATTTGTATTTCATACATAATTTTAAGTGCCTCATATTTTTAATAATAGTTGCCTAGACAATACAATTTATTGTGAAATTTTCTATTAGCAGTTCATTCTAAATGTTTAAGAAATTATACGTTTTTCTCTTTTTGTGACCTTCAGTCTTAAAAGTTTATTTGAAAAACGAATTTAGTGAAACCAAAATTAAAAAAAAAATAAACTCCCTAACTAAAAAAATATATTCTTAAAACGATTTTTATAAAATCAATTTTTTTGACTTGGGATCATTTAGGGGGATCGCATATATTGTAGTATATCAGCTATTGAGTACATTTTAATTCTTATCATTTTAATGAATTTTTTGTTGTAATTTTTAGGAGAAAATGATGAAATGCTTATTTTAAAAGTCTTTATTAGGCTCATGTCTCTCATCCCAGCACTTTGGGAGGCTGAGGCGGGCAGATTGCCTGAGCTTAGTAGTTCGAGACCAGCCTGGACAACATGGTGAAACCCTGTTTCTACAAAAATTACCTGGGCATGATGACACACACCTGTAGTTCCAGCTACTTGGTGGGCTGAGGTGGGAGGATCACTTGAGCCTGGGAGGTTGAAGCTGCAGTGAGCTGAGATTGTGCCACTGTACTTCAGCCTGGGTGACAGAGTGAGACCCTGTCTCCAAAAAATATAAAATAAAAAAGTCTTTATTATTATTGCTGTACTTTCATTTTAATTAGAAATCTATTTCTGTAGTGTACTTCTCTGTTGGATTACATTGAGATCTCTGGAAGTAGTATGTGAATGTATGGTCAGTTGATAATATGTGAATTCTAAATGCTGAAATTTATGCTTTTGGGGTGTTTATCAGTGTTCTTATTATTGACCAAGATTATGCTTTATATCTTCTATCTTCTGAAGTTGTGTGAAATAGTGATACAATACAAATTAAAGCTGAGCTGGTGTTTTACATCTAGTATGAAAGAAATTAGCAGAAATCAGAGCAGTTTAAACCTATCTACATTATTGCTACTGAGTTTTGAGTCATAGATTTTTTTAAAAAGTATGAAACATGGTTAATCATAAAAATCCACATAAAGAAGGAAATAATAATAGGAAGTCTGTTTTGTCGAATTCTAGAAATATTTTTAGAGAACTATTATTTTGAAATGTGCAGGATGCTTCTGGTCCAAGGACCATACTTTGATGAATCATTGTTATAAATCATGGTGGAACCATTTGACCTAATCAGAATGAAAATAAGAAGGAAGGTTTTTTAATTTAAGAAAGTTATCTTTAACTTCTGGCAACGTGATCTTGCTTATCACAGTAGTAGGATATTATAAAATTGGCCAACATCTCAGCATTTCTTTAAACTTTCTACTATATTCATTTATTTATTCAGTAAATATTTACTAAACATCTAATATGTGCCAGGCATATTTCGAGCTGGAGATAAAGAGTAGGATAGACATAGCTCCTGCCTCCATGGAGTTTATATTCTCTTAGGGGACATATATATGAACAAAAACAGGTAAACAGACAAATTATGTAGTTGCCAGTTGAAATATGTCATGTGAAGGACAAGAACAAGGAGATGATTGATACTATTAGCAAACTATTTTAGGTGTAGTGATCTCTGAGGAGATGACATTGAAATTGAGACCCACAGAAGAGAAACAACTAGGTCTGTTAAGAGGAGGGAGGCACATTATTCAAGCAGACAATTGAATGTATACAGGCTTTGAGGCAACAACAGCAACAAAAAGTTTCTTTCGTCTAAGAACTGATAGTACTTTAGCTCTAGGCTACTATTTAATATTAAGATTATGGATGGAAGGCAGGGAAGGAGGTGAAAGAGAAAGAGGAGAGAAATTAAGAACAATAGGTTTCCGGTTTATGTAAATTAATGAATGGTAGTATTGTTTACTGAAATGGGGAAGAGGTGTGGGGGGTGGGTGTCAGGGAGCTCAGCTGTTTTGAGAGAGTTTGAGCAAAAAAAAAGTCAGTTGAGGTGATTAAAAATTGATACATTAAAGTGAGAAATCAAAGAAGAAACTTTGTTGCTGAGACATTTAGAATATTTCTCAGATATTAATAAAATTTAGAGAACAAAACAGTATTCTAGAGAAAACACTAAGGTTATTAATTAAGAGGAAAGCAATCTATTTGGGGAGGTTTAAGGGAATGTTGACATATACAAATACTAAAAAATTAGAAAGCTAAGTAAAAAGGGATCTCCAAGTGGAAAAAATCAGATTGTCCAGAAAATAATAAATACATGATTGATATGGTTTGGCTGTGTCTCCTCACCCAAAATCTCATCTTTAATTGTAATCCCCATAATCCTCACGTGTCAAGGGCAGGACCAAGTAGATGTAATTGGATCATGGGGGCAGTTTCCCCCATGCTGTCCTTATGATAGTGAGTCTCAAGAGATCTGATGGTTTTTTAAGCATGTGGCATTTCCCCTGCTTGCACTCACTCCATCCTGCCACCCTGTGAAGAAGGTGCCTGCTTCTCCTTTGCCTTCTGCCATGATTGTAAGTTTCCTGAGGCCTCTCCAGCAATGCAGAACTGTGAGTCAGTGAAACCGCTTTTCTTTGCAAATTACCCAGTCTTCGGTATTTCTTCATAGCAATGTGAGAACAGACTAATATAATGATCATAAAGAGATTGTTGGTGAGAGAGGCCATTGACTCACCAGAGAACCTAGAAATAAATTACCATGGGCATATAATATCTAACATTATATTGAGTTAGTCAAAATATGAAATGTTAATATTTATAGGGGAGACTAAGGATGATGCCAGAACTGAAAGAAAAATGTTTCTAGAAGATCTAAAACCTAAAGATCTTAGCAGACTCCTTGAGAAAAATGTAAGTGCCTGAAGTAGTTTTGAAAATCTGGGTTTAGCTAGCTCATGCCCTAGAATTTCAATGACTACATAGACTCATTAAAATGAAATTCAATCTTGTTTTTATTTTAAACGTATTTTTCAGGTATCCAAGGGACTGTTAGAAGGACTTAAATAACCCATATCCTTATGAAAGTGAATTATAGGCCTCCTTGAAATTAATAAAAATCTTCAAAGTAGTATTTAATTTAAACTTGTAACTTTCTTTGTGTTCTGAGAGAGTGCTGTTTCTTTATATTTTAAAGAAATAGACCATTTCTGTTTTGTTCACCAATATATTCACTGCACTTAGCACACTGCCACAGAGTAACCATTTAATAAATACTTTTTGAATGAATGTATAAATATAAATTTTACATTTAGTTTTGGGTTACCTGGATAGCTGATAATTAATGAAGCAGTTCCTTTGTGCCCCTTAGGAAATGTCTCTACTGTGACCATATTCAGGTATATATGGTGGCAGGCTATATGTGAATAGAATTAGTGCTTATTAGAAATGAGGTAGGTTGTTTTTGAGATTATATGTTTCCATGCACTGCAGAGCATACTGGTGTTATTTTAAACAAAATATAAATAACTTTTGGATTTTGTATAGATTTTAATTATTTTAATCAGTCTCCCGTTAAGGGTTAATAATCCAGTTAACTATGTTGTTCTCAAATTCCAAATACTAAATTACTGAGGTCATGATGCTTTGGGGAACAAATACTATTAATGACTAGTGAAAGAAGTTTTATAGATCTCACATTGTTTCTGGAAGACCAATAGATGTATTTATTACCATAATAACACATAGAAAAAGGACAGACATTTCTATGTGGTCCTTAGTTCTGTCTTTTTTTTTTTTTTAATCCAGCATGTCAGTCCTTTTGTGTTCACTCCCTAATTATGTATTTACATTTTCTTTATTTTTCTTAACTATATATCTGGCCTTTTTTTTTTTTCTCAAGGTCTGGATTAAAATCAGCTTTACTCTACAATAAGTTGAATTGATTTGGGCTTCTTTTTCTCATGATCCTATTATTTAGTGACTGTTTTCTTCAAATATTTGTTTCCATGACTTTTGTTACTTCTTTATAGACATATTTTTAGTAGTTGCAATTTCACCTCCACCCAGCCTTTCTGGGTTGATAATATTGGTTAACATTGACTCCTAGGGTACAGTCTCATCAATGTTGGTGTAGAAATAAGATATAATGAACACCAAACCTAAAAAAGCAGCGTCAACTTTTACTCCAGCAGCAGTGGAGTTGTTATTTACCAAAAGAAAACAGATTCAGCAGAGATCTGTTAGAATGCCTATGTTATGCCCTGTTAATCTAAAACAGTTCCATGATAATTCTCTAGGGTTGAACTGTTTTTAATAGTATGTATGAGAAAACATTTTATGGGCTTTTAGCCAGAAGATTTTATATATAAATGGTAGTAGAGGAACATTGTTAAATTCATGAATCTTGGAGGCAATGTAATATAATCGATTTTGGGGCTTTTAAATCAGCTTTGAATCCTGACCCCTTCACTTATTAACTTTGTGACTTTAGGCAAGTTACTTGACTCCTCTGGGCCTTAACTTCCTATTTTGCAAAATGAGAATAATATGACTTCCTGACAAGAATTTTGAAAGAATAGAAGGCAGTTATACAAAATGTGTGATGAAAGTTTTGGCACATACAGGTTTCTTCCCAAAGATGAACAAGTCCTACTGCTAAGTATAGAAAGGGAGATATAAGTACAAGTTCCTCGTTATTTCTTAGAGCTTTGTGCCCATAGATCTTTATATTGTCTTAACCTATGTGATCCACAATGACCCAAACTACAATGTATGTCTTAAGAAAGCATAGAATTTTTACTTTTTTGTTCAGTTTGAACAAAAATGGTCAGTTGTGCTCTGAGTCCTAGGTGTCTTCTAGATATAAGTATGTGGGAAGGACAAAGACAAGGGGCATTTAACAGAACCTCAGGTCCTACTTCTAGCAGAGCAGCTATACTTTTCTGTTTTACCATTTGTATTTCTGTGTAAGATATTGATTGAACAAAGGGGTCTGTGTATT
Source organism: Pan paniscus (assembly GCF_029289425.2). Taxonomy (NCBI): domain Eukaryota; kingdom Metazoa; phylum Chordata; class Mammalia; order Primates; family Hominidae; genus Pan; species Pan paniscus. The sequence continues at coordinate 111,425,541 of NC_073253.2, forward strand.
ACAAAAAAGCTTGAAAAAACAAAAGCAGGGTCAAGCAGTCTATTTCTTGGTTTTCCTTTTTCTCCGATGCCACCCTGCTTTCTCCTTGGCGTTTTAAAGTTTGTGGGAATGGGTGGGAGTTAGGGTGGGGAAGTAGGGAGGAATTCCATTCTGTCTTATTGCGTGGAGTTCTCTGAGAACAAAACATAGCAAAAGGATAAGGGTCCTATGCAAAGAGGGCATTTCTGGTGGAAAAATTCCTTGACCTCCTTAGCTCTTGCGTTGACCTCTGTCAACAAAGAGCTATGTTTTGAGGCTTGATTACAAATTTTACAACTGGTAAATAACAAATACATCTTGCCTCTGATTGCTTCCTCCTCTGACTACATTGAGATATCTTTATTAGACCCTTACTATTTTCATTATCTTCTTATCTTAGACTCTAATCACTTTACTCTCATTTCAGTGTCTGCAAGTTCTTTTCCCATTAGTCTTCTCTGTACCAACCAGCAAGAACTCTGACCCTGGATGAATGTTACCTGACTTTACTGCCATCAAGCATTTTTGGAGAAAATAACACATTGGGCTAATGGTTACCTATGATTTCCCGAGGTCTGGGTTCGACCCCTTTTAATCATCTGAGGAATTTTTCTTTCCTCCATCTTCATTATCTTTCTCCCTGTAGACTTTTTACTGTCAACGTTTAAACATGTTCAAATAAATCCAAGCATCGAATGAAGGTAACAAATTAATCAACTTATTGGTTCAGCTGCAACTCTGTTTCTCACCCCGCAGTCAAACTTTTTAAACAAATTGTTTATTTTCATTGTCTTTAGCCCATTCCAATACAGCTTCTGCTCCCATAACCCCAAACTGCTTTTGTAAATTTGTTTCACTTCCGCACTTAACAGCTTTCCCATTACCTTCTGATAGTCTCATATCCCTAACATTATATTTGCACAATTCTACCTCTCCTTTCTAGCTCTAAGCACTTTTTTCATTTCATGAAATACAGTTAATATTCTCCTTCTCTGGGTTTTTGCAGGTTCTATCCTTTAACTGGCAAACACTCTCTGCCTTCCTCAACTCCTCCCACCTAACTGTTCAGTTATCAGATGTGATCTTCTGAAGGAGGTTTACCTTGACCTGAACTGGCTGAGTTCTCCTACTTCATACCTTCTCTTCACAGCACTTGTCACATTTGTAATAATGTATTTGTCATTCTCCCTGTGCCTTTTAATGTTGGCTTCTAGAGATTAGGGATCCCACTGGTTATAGGACTGGAGAGGGGAGCTCAAGAAATATTTGTTGAAGAAATGACTGAATAAATTAACAACTGTAGCTTTTCCCAGTTCAGTGCATCAGTTGTGTCCTTGGCCTTATTGGAGTTTCTCTTCCTTAGCAGCATAATGAATTTTAAGTGGAGGAAAAACTATTAGTGATTCCACTAGAGTTATTAAGCACTGTAGCCCGTAATGCATCATAGGCGCACAACATATATACTTTTCCATTATTGTCCTCTGCTTTTTGCTTTAAAAATAACTAGAAATATATAATAATTTCAAATACTAGGAAGCTGAGTATTTTGTTTCTTATGGCACTTTTAATCAAATCACATTATTTATTGAGTACTACTCAGTGTATATCCTAAAGTAAATAATAATAATAGACAAATGAATCAAGTTTCTAAAAATCAAAACAAAAAACTTTAAAAACAGTATGGGAATACATGTGTTCAAAAGAGACCCCAGAAAGTGTTTTCTTCCTGAATATATTAGACCCTTTTCAGCTCCTAATGCTGTAGAATAAATGAAGTGTTATGAAACTGATAATTAGGAACTATCTGAAAGCCAAATGTTTAACTAAAATGTATGATAAATTAATGAACATACAAAGGAATAGATAGCACTGGCAGTGTATTTGTTTTGTGAATTTTATTTATATGCAAAATAATAATTGTATATGCATTTAAATATAATTGAATGGTATACATATGTATAGAGATTGCTACCATATTTGATGGATTGGTAAATAGTATTAGAGGTAATTTCTGAAGATATTTTAGTGTAAAGATATTGATGTAAAAAAAAAATCAGCAACCTATCTATATATGGCTGTAACAAAGAAGAGTGATTTGGACTACTGCTACAAAGTAGGTTAAATGATCTATAAATTACTTCATGTATTAACATTCTCTAAATTACTTCATATATTAACATTTACATGTAATATATTTGTAGTATATTCTAATTTAAATATCCAACGGAAATTTGGAAATGAATATAGTTTGTGTTTAACTGAGTTGAGAAAGCATAGTATGGTAATTAAATTCTTTTTTTAACCAAACATTATTATAAATAAAATTGCTGAATTCCAAGTATTTATACTTAAATAACTTTATGTTGTAAACAGTGTTTTTTTAAAGTACTTTCTTTATACCTTCCACTTTATTTTAGTTAAGTTATAGCCATGTCTCTTGGGTAGAATTCTGAGAGAATAATAAGGGACTTTACCCTGTAATCACAGAAGCAGTTTGGTAATATAGGAACCAAGTGACAGCTTTTCTTTTTCAAGTATATAGATTCAGATCTGGACAGGAATCTTTAAGGGTGACCTAAAAGATCATTACGTCAGTTTACAACAGAAGGTTTACTCTGTTAGTTTCCAGTAACTATAATGGAAACTAACCTAGATGAACATTGGTACCTACTTTGCAGTTAGTGACTGATTTTATTTGACCAATTAGCACTCATGATGGAGAGGAAAATAACTTGTCTATGACCTGTCATGATCAACTCCTAAGGGACAAGCTTTGATTACCTCTTAGGTTTATTGTTTTTGCCTTATCAAGTCCACTTGACTTAAAGTATGTTCTACAGGCGGAATACACTGGGGGTGGCGGGCATGGAATTTTTTTTTGCTAAAATTAGAGCTAATAAGTTTGATTTAGAGTAATCAGTTTTTGCCTCTGTTCTCCCAACAATTGTGTGATATTAGGAATATCTTCCTTGTGTTTCTTTTTAATAGTTTTTATTTTATTTGAAAAAAATGGAACACTTCACAAATTTGTGCAGGGGCCATGCTAATCTTCCCTGTGTCTTTCCAATTTTAGTATATATGCTACTGAAGTAAGTGAGCACATGGTTTTTCTCTTTCTTTCTTCTTTCTTTCTTTCTTTTCTTCTTTTTCCTTCCTTCCTTCTTTCTCTCTCTCTTTTTTTTTTTTTTTTTTGACAAGGTCTGGCTCTATCATCCTCCAGGTTGGAGTGCAGTGGCACGATCTTGGCTCAGCTTCCACCTCCTGGCTCAAGCAATCCTCCCACCTCAGCCTCCTGAGTAGCTGAGACTGCAGGTGCGCACCACCACACTTGACTAATCTTTGTATTTTTTTGTAGAGAGGGGGTTTCTCCATGTTGCCCAGGCTAGTCGTGAACTTGTGAGTTCAAGCAATTCACCCACCTTGGCCTTCCAAAGTTCTGGGATTATAGGCATAAGCCACTGCACCCAGCCCATATGTTTGTTATTAATGAAGGTTGTGCTATCAGACACATAATATCACTGTGAAAACAACATTTGCCACGTAATTGCTTAAACAGTGTTTTACAAGAATAAAAAATTTATTGATGGCTCATTGTATGTTCGGGTTTATTCTGAGTGCCTTAGGTTCCACTTCCCTCTGTGGAAGCCAAAGTGGGGCAGATAGTTCCTCTCATAACTCCTGTGACAGCTAGAGTTTGGGGCATATGACCTCCTGTGACAGCTAGAGTTTCCATCAACTAGTTGGAAATCTCTGCATGAGACTTCACATCTAGGAAAAGTGATGCAAAGACATAGCAACAGTTTAGAATTTATTCTTCTAGTGGTTTCCAACTCCCAGGCTCAAGCAGTCCTCCCACCCCAGCCTCTAGTGGCTAGAGCAGCATCCAGTGTCTCATACCAGTGGAGATACTGGTACCAGCAGTGGTGGTGGTGCCACATCCTCAGCAGAGGCTTCCTAGGCTGTCTTTTTTTCCAGCATGATTTTGGTTGCAGTTCTGGCTTCCTAACCTTCCTTAGTGCCATCTTGTTTCCCAAGTCTGTTTCTTCAGCTTCATCATTTTGTGTGCCATCCGAATTGTTTCCTGCTTAACTTAACCAGAAATCACTTCCATTCTTTGTGACCAAGAACTGGACTAGTACAATTCTCTTGAAAAAATTGGTCTTAATCCCTAGCTGTTTGGCAATATCTTATTATGATTACTTTTTTATAGCCACAGCTGCCAGAACCCTAAATTTCAGTTAACACTGTAGAGAGAATTTAAGAAAGAGGAAATAAAAGTTTATTTAAGTCATGACATCAGAAGAAAACAGTAATGAAAATCTAATGAACAGTACTATTTTCAAGAAATTGTTGATGTATTTTAGCAAAATGAAAACAACTTAAAGCATATTTTTAGTTGTTGCTGTTTATTAATATTATCTTTATTATGAAAGGAGGTAATTTGTACTAGGCATGTACTCCTGACCTTCTGAAAAACCTCCCTTCATTTTTCTTTGAAGAATCTTTCCCTTTCCTGCTCTTAGAGTAGGGCTACCTCCACCAATTCAGAGGTGATTTATGTGACCTGTGCCTAAGCAATCAGCATGCTTTATCTCCTTCAACACAGTGATTGGTTGAGATTGGATGAGTATATATCAGGGTACTTCCACTGAAAGATAGCTATTGCAGCTTCGAGCACCACAGCCTCACACATCACATGGAGCTGAGAAGACCAAAATATCAGAAAGTAGGACTGAGAGGATGGAGGGAGAGAAACTGAGTCCTGATGGTGTATTTTGAGGCCTATATATATATCTAGTAGAAAATGTTGTGAAACTTTTATAATTAGGAACTGTTTGAAAGTTAAATATGCAGCTAAAAAATATATGATTAATTAATGAATATACAGAGGAACAGATAGCAGTGACAGTATATTTATGTTGTGGAATTCTACTTACATACAAAATAATTGTATGTGCATTTAAATACAACTAAGTGGTACACATATGTACAGAAATTGCTACCATATTTTATAGTTTGATAAATATCCAGCTATTTTAAAAACTATTTCTAATCCTACGGTTTCAGTTCCATAACCCATTACACTGCTTTTTTGCCTATGCCAGTTTGGGTTAGATTTTCTGTCATTGGCAACCAAGAGTTCTCTGTTTCTTTGGAATATAAATGCTAAATCATCTTGAGTTGGGATTGTAAAGTCTTGCTACCATGTTTTGAGGAATACCTCTTATTTATGTTTTAGTTACATATAACTTTTGTACCTGAAATATTAACAAGGAAAGCAACTAAAAACTTTAAGCTGAAATACTAATCTTGAAAGATAAGAATGAAAACTCAAACCTTAAGTTCTATAAAACTTTGAGATAGCTACATGTTTACTTTCAGAATAATTTAAATTGATAGAGTACAAGTTGGGAAACAAACACTTTAAGTGAATATTTAAGTCATGTAAAATATGTATTTTTAAAAGTCAAATTAAACATATTACCAAATTTGCTGGAACTATATATTTTATTTATAATAAGCACTTTTCTACATTTTACACCCTGTTGCCTTATATAACTTTCCACAGTTTTGACATTATAACATTGTGATTTTCTGTCAAACATGAATGAAAATATGAGTTTATGGATGATAGATTCATGCTATTTCCAGATTTCAGAGGGGTAGAGGAAGCAGCAGAAAGGCCCTGGAGCTCGCTGGATCCCCTAGCAGGCCATTCCTGCATGACACCACAGGGATCCATCAGGAGGGTGGCCAGAGGAGCAGGGGGCAAAACTCCACAGAGAGAAGTAAATCTCTAGCTCAACTTTGTAACAATTTTAATGGGGTGAGAAGCCTCCTGGCCAGAGGAGTCCTGGGGACTCCTCCTGGGAAGGACACAAATCTGGAGTGCACACTCAACAGGTGGGGGAAGAACGAAGCCCTATTCTTTTGCAACTGGGCGGCAGATAGCCTGGGGCAAGTTTTCAAGCCTGTCTTACCCACCACCTGGAAACAGACTTGGGGCTCTTGTGGGGCTCGGTGGGAGTGAGACTGGCCCTTTGGTTTGCATAAGAGCTGGGTGACGCCTATGACTGCCAGCTTTTCCCCACTTCCCTGACAACCTGCATGACTCAGCAGAGGCAGCCATAATCCTCCTAGGTACACAGCTCTAGTGACCTGGGAATCTCACCCCAATCCCCAACAGCAGCCACAGCAAGACCCACCCAAGGAAAGTCTGAGCTCAGACATACCTGGCCCTGCCCCCACTTGATGGTCCTTCCCTACCCACCCTAGTAGCGGAAGACAGAGTGTATATAATCTTGGGAGTTCTAAGCCCCTGCCCATTGCTGGTCCCTCTCTGCACTACTACAGCTGATGCTCTCTGGAAACCACCACCTCCTGGCAGTAGGCCAACCAGCACTAAAATAGAGCATTAAACCACCAAAGCTAAGAACCCTCATGGAGTCCGTTGCACAACCCCCCATCCCCCCACCCCCCACTAACTCCACTGGAACAGGTGCTGGTATCTACGGAGAAGAGACCCATAGATGGTTCACATCACAGGATGTGATATTGTGCAGACAACCCCCAGTACCAGCCTGGAGCCGGGTAGACTCAGTGGGTGGCTAGACCCAGAAGAGAGACAGTAATCACTGCAATTTGGCTCACAGGAAGCCACGTCCATAGGAAAATGGAGAGAGTACTACATCAAGGGAACACCCTGTGGGACAAAAGAATCTGAACAACAGCCTTCAGCCCTAGACCTTCCCTCTGACAGAGCCTACCTAAATGAGAAGAAACCAGAAAACCACCTCTGGTAATATGACAAAACAAGGCTCTTTAACACCGCCCCCCCCCAAAAAAAATCACACTAGTTCACAAGCAGTGGATCCAAACCAAGAATAAATCCCTGATTTACCTGAAAAGGAGTTCAGGAGGTGAGTTATTTAGGTAATCAGGGAGGCACCAGAGAAAGGTGAAGCCCAATGCAAGGAAATCCAAAAAACAATACAAGAAGTGAAGGGAGAAATATTCAAGGAAAATAGATACTTAAAAAACAATAAAAAATTTAGGAAACTTTGGACAAACTTATAGAAATGTGAAATGCTCTGGAAAGTCTCAACAATAGAATTGAACAATTATAAGAAAGAAATTCAGAGCTCAAAGATAAGGTCTTCAAATTAATCCAATCCAACAAAGACAAAAAAGAATAAGAAAATATGAACAAAGTTTCCAAGAAGTCTGGGATTATGTTAAACAACCAAACCTAAGAATAATCAGTATTACTGAGCAAGAAGAGAATTCTACAAGCTTGGAAAACATATTTGATGGAATCATCCAGGAAAACTTCCCCAGCCTTGCTAGGAACCTAGACATCCAAATACAAGAAGCACAGAGAACACTTGGGAAATTCATCACAAAAAGATCATGGCACACTGATTGTCATCAGGTTATCCAAAGTTAAGACAAAAGAATCTTAAGAGCTGTGAGACAGAAGCACCAGGTAACTAACTTATAAAGGAAAGCCTATTGGATTAACAGCAGATTTCTGAGCAGAAACCCTATAAGCTAGAAGGGATTAGCCCTATCTTCAGCCTCCTCACACAAAACAATTATCAGCCAAGAATTTTGTATCCAGCGAAGCTAAGCATCATATATAAAGGAAAGATAGTCTTTTTCAGAAAAACAAATGCTGCATGAATTCACCATTACCAAGCCACCACTACAGGAACTGCTAAAAGGAGGTCTAAATCTTGAAACAAATCCTGGAAACACATTAAAACAGAACCTCTTTAAAGAATAAATCGCACAGGACCTATAAAACAAAAATACACCTTAAAAAGCAAAAACAAGGTACACAGGCAACAAAGAGCTGGATGAATGCAGTGGTACCTCACATATCAATACTGACATTGAATGTAAATGGCCTAAATGTTCCACTTAAAAGATACAGAGTGGCGTAATGGATAAGAATTTACCAACAAACTATTTGCTGCCTTCAGGAGACTCACCTAACACCTAACACACAAGGACTCACATAAACTGAAAGTAAAGGGGTGGAAAAAGGCATTTCATGCAAATGGACACCAAAAGCAAACAGGGGAAGCTATTCTTATGTCAGACAAAACAAACTTTAAAGCAACAGCAGTTAAAGAGGGACATTATATAATGGTAAAAGGCCTTGTCCAACAGGAAAATATCACAATCCTAAACATATGCACCTAACACTGGAGCTTCCAAATATATAAAACAATTACTAATAGACCTAAGAAATGAGATAGACAGCAACATGATAATAGTGGAGGACTTCAGTACTCCACTGACGGCACTAGGCAGGTCATCAAGACAAAGTCAACAAAGAAACAATGAATTTGTACCTTGGAACAAATGGACTTAGCAGATACATGCAGAACATTTTATCCAACAACCACAGAATATGCATTCTATTCAACAGTGCCTGCAACTTTTTCCAAGATAGACCATATAATTGAGGCCATAAAACGAGCCTCAATAAATTTAAGAAAATTGAAATTATATCAAGCCACTCTCTCAGACCACAGTGGAATAAAACTGGAAATCGACTCCAAAAGGAACCTTCAAAACCATGCAAATACATGGAAATTAAATAACTTGCTCCTGAATGAGCATTGGGTCAAAAACGAAATCAAGATGGAAATTTAAAAATTCTTTGAATTGAACAACAATAATGACACAACCTACCAAAACCTCTGGGATACAGCAAAGGCAGTGCTAAGAGGAAAGTTCATAGCCCTAAATGCCTAAATCCCTAAATGCCTAAATCCCTAAAAAGACTGAAAGAGCACAAACTGACATTCCAAGGTCACACTTCAAGGAACTAGAGAAACAAGAACAAACCAAACCCAAACCCAGCAAAAGAAGGGAAATAACCAAGATCAGAGCAGAACTAAATGAAATGGAAACAAAAACAATGAAAAAGATAAATGAAACAAAAAGCTGATTCTTTGAAAAGATAAAAAAATTGATAGATCATTAGCAAGTTTAACCAAGAAAAGAAGGGAGAAAATCCAAACGACCTCACTAAGAAACAAAACAGGAGATATTACAGCTGACACTCCTGAACTACAAAAGATCATTCAAGGCTACTGTGAACAACTTTATGCACATAAACTAGAAAACCAAGAAGAGATGGATAAATTCCTGGAAAGATACAACTCTCTTAGCTGCTTACATCAGGAAGAATTGGATTCCTTGAACAGACCAATAACAAGCAGTGAGATTGAAATGGTAAGTTAAAAAATTACCAACAAGAGAAGTCCAGGACCAGACAGATTCACAGCAGAATTCTACCAGACATTCAAAGAATTGGTACCAATCCTTTTGATACTATTCCACAAGGTAAAGAAGGAGCCCTTCCTAATTAATTATGTGAAGCTAGCATTACCCTAATACCAAAATCAGGAAAGGACATAACCAGAAAAGAAAACTACAGACCAATACCCTTGAAGAACATAGATGCTAAAATCCTTAACAAAATACTAGCTAACCAAATCCAACAACATATCAAAAAGATAATCCACTATGATCAAGTGGGTTTCATACCAGGGATGCAGGTATAGCTTAACATACACAAGTCAATAAATGTGATTCACCACATAAAGAGAATTAAAAACAAAAATCACATGATTATCTCAATCGATGCAGAAAAAGCATTCAACAAAATCCAGCATTCTTTATGATTAAAACTCTCAGCAAAATCGGCATACAAGGGACGTACCATAATGTAATAAAAGCCATCAATGACAAACCCACAGCCAACATAATACTGAATGAGGAAAAGTTGAAAGCATTTCCTCTGAGAACTGGAACAAGATAAGGATACCTACTCTCCCTACTTCTCTTCAGTATAGTACTGGGAGTCCTAGCCAGAGCAGTCAGACAAGAGAAAGAAATAAAGAGCATCCAAATTGGTAAAGAGGAAGTCAGACTGTCAGTGTTTGACAATATGATGGTTTACCATGAAAACCCTAAGGACTCCTCCAGAAAGCTCCTAGAACTGGTAAACGAATTCAGCAAAGTTTCCGGATACAAGATTAATGTACACAAATCAGTAGCTGTTCTATACACCCATAGCGACCAAGCAGAGAATCAAGTCAAGAACTCAACCCCTTTTACAATAACAAAAAGTAAATAAGTAAGATACGTAGGAATATAACTAACCGAGGAGTCAAAGACCTCTACAAGAAAAACTACAAAACACTACTGAAGGAAATCATAGATGACACAAACAAATGGAAACACATCCCATGCTCATGAATGGGTAGAATCAGTATTGTTTAATATTACTCAAATCAGTAAGAAAAAAACAGTCCCATCAAAAAGTGGGCTAAAGACATGAATAGACAATTCTCAAAAGAAAATATAACAAATGGCCAAGAAACATATGAAAAAATGCTCAGCATCACTAATGACCAGGGAAATACAAATCAAAACCACAATGCAATACCACCTTACTCCTGCAAGAACAGCCATAATCAGAAATCAATAAACAATAGATGTTGGCATGGATGCAGTGATCAGGAAACACTTCTACACTGCTGGTGGGAATGTAAACTAGTACAGCCATTATGGAAAACAGTGTGGAGATTTCTTAAGGAACTAAAAGCAGAACTACCATTTGATCCAGCAATCCCACTACTGGGTATCTACCCAGAGGAAAAGAAGTCATTATTTGAAAAAGACACTTGCAAACACGCATGTTTATAACAGCACAATTCACAAATACAAAGTCATGGAACCAACCCAAATAAATGCCCATCAACCAACGAGTGGAGACTATTATTCTAAGTGAAGTAACTCAAGAATGGAAAACCGACCATTGTGCGTTCTCACTGTTTTGTGGGAGCTAAGCTATGAGGACACAGAGGCATTAGAATGATACAATGGACTTCGAGGACTTGGGGTGAAGAGAGGGAGGGGGTGAGGGATAAAAGACTACAAATATGGTGCAGTGTATACTGCTTGGGTGATGGGTGCACCAAAATCTCACAAATCTCCACTAAAGAACTTACTCATGTAACCGAATACCACCTGTACCCCAATAACTTATGGAAAAATAAATATGTTAAAAAAAAAAGTAATAGCCAAATCTGTTAACTCTGTGATTCCTGCTTTGGTTAATGTAGATTATTATCACATGATATTAAAGAGTCAGGATTATGGAGTTGATGTTTTACTGGTGCTTTTTTTTTTAAAAAAGAAAAATGTTTATTATTTAAGGCTGTGTGCAGTATGTGCTTATATTCAAACATCCCTTATGCTGTTAGTCACAGAAATACTATGTGTATATGAATGGCTTTTCACAGTCTATATAATGATTGGAAAAATAACTAATATAGTATATTCTAAATGATGAATCTTTATCTTCCTATATAAAGGACATCATATTACTAATTTTCAAATTTATCAGTAAGACACTGAACAAAGCCTAAAAATTAATGGATATTGTTTTAATGTGATGTATGATTTACTAAATTAAGCTTAGGAGCATTTCTATCTATGTATTCCTATCTTTCAGTATGTGCTTACATACAAATAACAACTTTGTAAGTATTTTCTTTTTACAGATTTTCAGTAATTTATATCAGAAGTATATAATCAAGAAAGTTTAATGTTTCTGTCCGTTAAATATTTAAAATATTTTATTCTAAAGTAAACCCTTTTGGCATTTTTTAATGTGGGGTTGCCTCATCAAATTTTGCATAGCCTACATTACAATCATAGAATCTTGAGTTTTAGAAGAGACTGTAAAGTTCATTTCATTCATTCAGCATCCATTTGGTGGTAGTGTGCTTTGAAGACTTACTAAGAAATTAACACCTAGGATAACATTTTTTACTTTGCAAAATGTCATTGTATTAATATTTTACGCGAACAATACATGAAATTACAGTACTTTTTTTCTGTTTCTTGCCAAATTATAAGTAGAGTTGAAAACAGAATTATTTTTTGGAGATAGGATCTTGCCCTGTTGCCCAGGCTGGAATGCAGTGGCGTGATCTTGGCTCACTGCAACCTCTACCTCCTGGGCTCAAGTGATTCACCCACCTCAGCTTCCTGAGTAGCTGGGACTTGAGTGCCATCAAGCCTGGCTAATTTTTATTTTATTTTATTTTTTGTAGAGACAGGTTCTCACTATGTTGCCCAGGCTGGTCTCAAACTGAGCACAAGTGATCCATCCCCCTCGGCCTCCCTACATTCTGGGATTACAGGTGTGAGCCACCGTGCCTGGCCCCAGATTTTTATTTTCTTTGAAACAGAAAATTCATGAAAGGATTCTGCCATTTTATTCACCTTTCTGACACTGCAGTAAAGTGCAGATTAAAGTATAGTTCCCTGTGAAATAGCCAGTTACCCTTTGAGTAGAATCCAGTTCACATAAAGAAGTACAGGGAGATTACATGACTTGCCTAGGTTATATATTGAGTCAGTAGGAGAAGTAGAAATACTAAGTGCAGATTCACAGTTCAGTTTAGCCCAGAACTATGGATGCTTTCCTTGTGGTTATTACCTGGAAGGCTTTACAATCACTGATGTACCCTCCCTGCTGTCTCCTCTCACTTACACATATGCAGTCTTGATTATTTTGATAGTTTTTCTACATTTATACACACTTCACACATAATTTTTGTTTTTTTAAACCTCAGTTTATAGCCTTAAGTTATACTCAGGAATGTACATTGTACTCTTAAGCAGAAAGACCTTAATATTAGTTACAGCTGAAGAGTGAGCTTAATTTTTAAGTACATTTTGGTTTTTCCCTTTTTGTATGCCTTTTATAGGTGTTCACCTTTAGCAGCCAGTCTCTTGACTTTGCCTAATACTATAAAGAATAGCAAACATTGTATTGACATAATTGGTTGTTATGGAAGTCATTTTTAATAGAATGACCATACCTTATTTATTAAAAAATAATAAACTTTATTTTTCAGAGCAGTGTTAGGTTCACAGTAAAACTGATAGGAAGGTATAGAGATCCCCCATATATTCCCTTCCCCTATGCATGCATAGCCTATCCAATTATCAGTATCCCCTATTAGAGTGATATGTTTGTCACAATAGATGAACCTATATGATTATCACTCAAGACCCTAGTTAATATTAGGGTTCACTTTTGGTGTCATACATTTCATGGATTTGGACAAGTGTATAATGACAGTATATCCACCACTGTAGTATCATATACCATAATTTCTACTACAAGGAAAATCCTCTACAGTCCTGTTTTCCATTTTCAGAAGTGTCATATACCTGGAATCATACAGTATGAAGTCTTTTCAGGTTTTCTTCTTTCACTTATTAGTATGCATTTAAATTCTCCATGTCTTTTCATGCATCGATAGCTCATTTATTTTTAGTACTAAATAATCTCTTGTCTGAAGGTACCACAGTTTATTTATTCATTTACCTACTGAAAGACATTTTGATTGCTTTCCAGTTTTGCTAAGTATAAATAAAGCTGCTGTACCTTCCATGTGCAAATTTTTGTGTGCACGTAAGTCTTCAACTCCTTTGGATAAATACCAAGGAACATGTTTGGTGGATTGTATGGTAACAGCATGTTTAGTTTTGTGAGAAATTGCCAAACTGTCTTTCATGGTGGTTGTATCTTTTTGCATTTCCACTAACAATGAAATGAGGGTTCTTGTTGCTCCACATCCTTACCAGCATTTGGTGGTGTCAATGTTCTAGATTTTGGCCATTTTAGTAAGTGTGTAGTAGTTTCTCATTTTTGTTTTAATTTGGATTTCTCTACTGACATACGGTGTGGAGCATCTTTTTATATATTTATTTGGCATCTGTGTAACTTCTTTGATGAGGTTTCTGTTTAGGTTTTTGGCTCACTTTTAAGCTGTGTTTTCTTATTGTTGAGTTTTAAGAGTTCTTTATATATTTTGGATAACATTCCTTTATATCAGACATGTGATTTGCAGATATTCTCTCCCAGTCATCTTTAGCTTGTCTTTTTATTCTCTTAACAGTGTCTTCCCCAGTATAGATTTTTTGTTTTTAATTTAATGAAGTCCAGCTTGTCACTTCTTTCTTTTATGGACTGTAGCTTTGATATTGTATCTAAAAAGTCTGTTTGTTCAAAATAGTAATGATTTGGATCTGTTAGATCAATTAAGAATGAAACAAAGTTATTTTACCATTATGTATTCTTTCCCTAATGCTCCCTCTTTATGTAGATCTGAGTTTCTGACCTATCTCCTTTAACATCTTTTAAAGAACTTTAAAAAACATTTCTTGTGAGGCAGGTCCACTAGCCTAAAATTTTCTTGATTTTTATTTGCCTGAGAAGATATTTATTTCTCCTTCACTTTTAAAATAAACAGGGTCTCGCTATGTTGCCCAGGTTGGTCTTCAACTCCTGGGCTCAAGCAATCCTCCGGAGTATCTGGGATTACAGGTATGTAGCACCATGCCTGGCTTTCTTCTTAACTTTTAAAGGGTGATTTCAAAGGGCACAGAATTTTAGGTTGTTGGGTTTTTTCCTCAACACTAAATATTTTACTCTACTCTTTTTGTATTTTCAATTTTTGTGGATACATACTAGGTGTATATATTAATGGGGTACTTGTGATGTTTTGATACAGGCATACGATGTGTAATAATCACATCATGAAGAATGGGGTATCCATCCCCTCAAGCATTTATCCCTTGTGTTACAAATAATCAAATTATATTATTTTAGTTATTTTAAAATGCCCAATTAAATTATTATTAACTGTAGTCTCCTTGTGCCATCAAACAGTAGGTCTTATTCGTTTTTTCTACTATATATATATTTCTGTACCCATCACTCCACCCTTTTTGCTTGTACTGTTTCTGACGAAAAATTGGATGTAATTATCTTTGCTCCTCTGTAAGTAAGGTGTTTTTTTCACCCCTTTGGCATCTTTCAGGATTTGTCTTTATCTTTGATTTTCTGTAATTTGAAGATGGTATCCTTAAGTGTAGTTTCTTTGGCATTTATCTCTTTTGGTGCTCTGTGAGCTTCCTGGATCTATGGTTTCGTATCTGACATTAATCTGAGGACATTTTTAGTCACTATTGCTTTACATTTTTTTCCTGTTCTTTTCTCTTTCTTCTTCTACAATTTTTATCACACATATGTTATACCTTTTGTAGTTGTCCCACATTTCCTCCTGGGTTTTTTGTTTTGTTTTGTTTTTGTCTTTGCTTTTCAGTTTTGAAGTTTTCTGTTGAGATATTTTCAAGCTCAGAGGTTCTTTCCTGAGTTTTGTCCATTCAACGGCATTCTTGATTTCTGTTACAGTGGTTTTTTTGGTCTCTAGCATTTCTTTTGGTTATTTCTTAGATCTCTCTTCTTGTACTTCCCATCTGTTATTGCTGTCTTCTTATCCCTTAGAGCCCTTAGCATATTAATCACAGTTGTTTTAAATTCCTGATCTTATAATTCCAACATCCCTGCCATAGCTGTGTTTGGTTCTGATGCTTGTTCTGTCCTCTTCAAACTCTGTGTTTTTATGTTGGGAGAAGAGAAGTGTTCTATTGTCCTATGATTAGGTATCACTTTTTTAGTAAGCCTGTGCCTCTTGATTGTGAACTTCACAAGTGCTTCTCAGTTTTTTTATCCTTCTCCAGTTGGACAGATGGCTAGAGTGAGCTGGAGTTGGGTATTTTCTTTCTCCCACCTGGAAGGCTAGTGCCAACTGGAGTTGGATATTTTCCTTCCTGTAAGTCAGTTAGGCTCTGATAGAACTCAACAGGTTAAGCTCTGTTTAAATAGTTTCCTCTGTGGGCAGACCTTGGTAAGAAGCACAGAGTGATCCGGCATATTTTAAAAATGGCGTGTCCTTTCCTTTGCTGGAAGCATGAGTGGATTTTTCTCCAGTATTCACTGTGAGAACCAGATCAAGTTTCTGGAGGTTAAACTCAACAGAAGTGAGGAGCCTCCTTATGGCTGGGTGCCCCTGCATTTTTCAGTTTTTACAGTTGTCCACACTGACTCCAGCAATTAATTGCTGTTTAAGTTTTCTTACACTGGCACTAGCTCCCATGGAGGTTTCTACTTCTGGGTTTCTACTCCAATAAGTTACAATTCTCTGTATTTACATCTGTCTCTCAAATCTGGGGGGCAATGGTTTACCCTATGACTTGACTTCTCTTATGGATCCGAGAAGAATCGTTGATTTTTCAGTTTGTTGAGATTTGTATTTGTTCTTAGGATGAAATGGTGACTTCCAAGCTTCTTACATGCCAGACCAGAAACCAGAAATCCCAGCTTAATGTCACAGACTGACATGGACTGCACTGCAGCATTAAAGAGAATAAGAAGTTGTCGTTGGGTTTTAAGTCTGTGAAACAAAGTAAGGTTTTTAATTTATCCAAAGTTACACACCCTGCAAGTGACACAGGTGGGAATAGAATCTAAATATTTGGACTCCCAATTAAATTATCTTTCTTTTTATTTTATTTTATTATTATTATACTTTAAGTTTTAGGGTACATGTGCACAATGTGCAGGTTAGTTACATATGTATACATGTGCCATGCTGGTGTGCTGCACCCATTAACTCGTCATCTAGCATTAGGTATATCTCCTAATGCTATCCCTCCCCCTCTCCCCACCCCACAACAGTCCCCAGAGTGTGATGTTCCCCTTCCTGTGTCCATGTGTTCTCATTGTTCAATTCCCACCTATGAATGAGAACATGCGGTGTTTGGTTTTTTGTCCTTGCGATAGTTTGCTGAGAATGAGGGTTTCCAGCTTCATCCATGTCCCTACAAAGGACATGAATTCATCGTTTTTTTGTGGCTGCATAGTATTCCATGGTGTATATGTGCCACATTTTCTTAATCCAGTCTATCATTGTTGGACATTTGGGTTGGTTCCAAGTCTTTGCTATTGTGAATAGTGCCGCAATAAACATACGTGTGCATGTGTCTTTATAGCAGCATTATTTATAATCCTTTAGGTATATACCCAGTAATGGGATGGCTGAGTCAAATGGTATTTCTAGTTCTAGATCCCTGAGGAATCGCCACACTGACTTCCACAATGGTTGAACTAGTTTACAGTCCCACCAACAGTGTAAAACTGTTCCTATTTCTCCACATCCTCTCCAGCACCTGTTGTTTCCTGACTTTAATGATCGCCATTCTAACTGGTGTGAGATGGTATCTCATTGTGGTTTTGATTTGTATTTCTCTGATGGCCAGTGATGATGAGCATTTTTTCACGTGTTTTTTGGCTGCATAAATGTCTTCTTTTGAGAAGTGTCTGTTCATGTCCTTTGCCCACTTTTTGATGGGGTTGTTTGTTTTTTTCTTATGAATTTGTTTGAGTTCATTGTAGATTCTGGATATTAGCCTTTTGTCAGATGAGTAGGTTGTGAAAATTTTCTCCCATTCTGTAGGTTGCCTGTTCACTCCGATGGTAGTTTCTTTTGCTGTGCAGAGAAGCTCTTTAGTTTAATTAGATCCCATTTGTCAATTTTGGCTTTTGTTTCCATTGCTTTTGGTGTTTTAGACATGAAGTCATTGCCCATGCCTATGTCCTGAATGGTAATGCCTAGGTTTTCTTCTAGGGTTTTTATGGTTTTAGGTCTAATGTTTAAGTCTTTAATCCATCTTGAATTGATTTTTGTATAAGATGTAAGGAAGGGATCCAGTTTCAGCTTTCTCCATATGGCTAGCCAGTTTTCCCAGCACCATTTATTAAATAGGGAATCCTTTCCCCATGAATGAAATGAAGTGAGAAGGAAAGTGTAGAGAAAAAAGAATAAAAAGAAACGCACAAAACCTCCAAGAAATATGGGACTATGTGAAAAGACCAAATCTACGTCTGATTGGTGTACCTGAAAGTGACAGGGAGAATGGAACCAAGTTGGAAAACACTCTGCAGGATATTATCCAGGAGAACTTCCCGAATCTAGCAAGGCAGGCCAACGTTCAGATTCAGGAAATACAGAGAACGCCACAAAGATACTCCTTGAGAAGAACAACTCCAAGACACATAATTGTCAGATTCACCAAAGTTGCAATGAAGGAAAAAATGTTAAGGGCAGCCAGAGAGAAAGGTCGGGTTACCCACAAAGGGAAGCCCATCAGACTAACAGCAGATCTCTCGGCAGAAACTCTACAGGCCAGAAGAGAGTGGGGGCCAATATTCAACAAAGAAAAGAATTTTCAACCCAGAATTTCATATCCAACCAAACTAAGCTTCATAAGTGAAGGAGAAATAAAATACTTTACAGACAAGCAAATGCTGAGAGATTTTGTCACCACCAGGCCTGCCCTAAAAGAGCTCCTGAAGGAAGCACTAAACATGGAAAGGCACAACCGGTACCAGCCACAGCAAAATCATGCCAAAATGTAAAGACCATCCAGACTAGGAAGAAACTGCATCAACTAAGGAGCAAAATAACCAGCTAACCTCATAATGACAGGATCAAATTCACATGTAACAATATTAACTTTAAATGTAAATGGACTAAATGCTCCAATTAAAAGACACAGACTCGCAAATTGGATAAAGAGTCAAGACCCATCAGTGTGCTGTATTCAGGAAACCCATCTCACGTGCAGAGACACACATAGGCTCAAAATAAAAGGATGGAGGAAGGTCTCCCAAGCAAATGGAAAACAAGAAAAGGCAGGGGTTGCAATCCTAGTCTCTGATAAAAGAGACTTTAAACCAACAAAGATCAAAAGAGTCAAAGAAGGCCATTACATCATGGTAAAGGGATCAATTCAACAGGAAGAGCTATCTATCCTAAATATATATGCACCCAATACAGGAGCACCCGGATTCATAAAGCAAGTCCTGAGTGACCTACAAGGAGACTTAGACTCCCACACAATAATAATGGAAGACTTTAAATTATCTATTTCACTAAATTCCACTTTTCTGAAAGGTGTTATGAATGGTTCATATAGGGAAATATTACAGTGAAGCTTAAGTTATTGTTTGTAATACCATATTCATTTAGTTGTTTTCTCCATCCTCACTCCTTTTTTTTTCTTTTTTTACCTTCTTTATAATTTTCCTTTTAGTTCTGGTTCCTGATGGTACTGAATATTAAGAAGATTATCTGCCATTTTTGAGGAGGAAATATCTAATAGTATAATCTTTTTCCTCTATGTTACAGGCAGAAGTATAACTGCAGCAGCAATCTGCCTTTCCCCTTTATTTTAATTTACAGAATATGTTAAAATCAATAATAAGATGCAAACAAAAAATCACTCATTGACACTTAATATGCTGAATACAAATTCAGCACCATAATTAAATTGCAAAGTTTAACATTATACTCCATTTTGATATTAATATTTGATCTTGCAATGAATGTCTGCTTGTCAACCTTTTATTTACTGTGGAGGTCGTGGTATATGGTATTAAAGAAGACATTCAACTAGAGCTCAATTTTTCTGATGAGCTCCCAGGTTCCCATCGCAATTTTAGACAACACATGTTGTTTTACTGGAAGAATAACTAAAGGATATAGTCTGATCACTGTCTACCTCCCATGGTAAACCTTCTGTTTGTTTTTTTGAATTTGGTAGTTAAAGGTGCATGATAAAACTTGCCATCTCTGTTAGATGCTGCTAAATCAGACTAATAAAATGACTGCCAAGCTCCAGCCGCTCTTTATTTTATTGCTTTAAACATAGATTTCCTAGATGGTCATGATCTGGTTTGTCCAAATCCACCTTAACTCTGAAAGCAATAATAAATATAAATTTTAAATTCTAAATGAAAGAGAGGAAGGGGTCTCTTCATAAGTGAAAACATTCCTTAAACAAATGCAAGCAAACAGAATTTTTCATGGACCTGTATTTTCATTTTTCTGACCATTATATGATTTTCCTAGCAATATAAAAGAATTCTGCAGTCCCTCCCTATTTAGTTGTTGGAAGAGAAAAATACATTAAATCTTAATTAGTATACTACCTATAGTAGCATCTGGTGTTACTGAATTTTTACCATCTTCTGAAAGCAGTAATCATTCTTTACCTGGAGGAAAAGATTCCAGTAATCTGTTTTATTAGGAAACTTTTCTAGCCTTCCTTTCAGTTACAGGATTTATTGAAAACTACTTCATATACATATGCACATATACCCATATATGCATATGTATATATACATGTGTGAATACATATATGGCTATAGATCTATGTGTATGTACACATATAGACACATGTGTGTATGTTTTTGTGTGTATATGTTTTTATGTGTATCTGTATGTTCCTTTCTAAATAGCATTCTATTTCATACCTTGGAAAAATATTAAAAAATGAGCTCAAGATGGCGCCTTTTAAGAAATAAGTTGTTATAACAGTTCCTTTCAGCTTCACATCATAAGTGTTAAGAACGCTTGAGTATTTTTAATGTAAACATATTTTAGCATCTATTTGATTTTTACTTTATTTTCTTGATACTTTCAGATATATATTTGCTTTACATTATTCTCAGGGTTTCTTATTTCCCTAAAGCACTTTGAATCATTTCCACTGATTCTTTTTCCTCCTTTGTTAGTTTACATGTATCATTTGTATGATCGTGTCTGGAAGTAAAAGGGCACTTTAGAAACAAAGTTGAATAAAATTTCATCATACTTAATTCTGAAAATTGTTTTCTGAAATTATTAGCTCACTGCTGAAATATCTTCAGATCAAACGTTCAGAACATCAGCTCCCAAGGAGCTTCATATTTAGTTTATGGTGGGGTATGATTGTGTATTTCACAAAATTCATGAAGGAAATTTGTACAAATTTATTATGGATTTTAGGCCAGTGGAACTGTTTAAACTTCCTAATCTATTTGTTCCATTGAGTAGCCTTAGAGTTGAAACAGCAGTTTCCATTTTTCTCATGGGTAGATAAACCCATATGCACATTTATCATTGATTTCTAGCACTGGAAAAGCATAGACATTGGAGACGGTGGTCGGGCACGGTGGCTCATGCTTGTAATCCCAGCACTTTGGGAGGCCAAGGTGGGCAGATCACCTGAGGTCAGGAGTTCAAGACCAGCCTGGCTAACATGGTGAAACCCAGTTTCTACTAAAAATACAAAAAATTAACTGGGTCTGGTGGTGCACGCCTGTAATCCCAGCTACTTGGGAGGCTGAGGCAGGAGAATTGCTTGAATCCGGGAGGCAGAGATTGCGGTGAGCCAAGATAGTGCCATTGTACTCCAGCTTGGGCAACAAGAGTGAAACTCCATCTCAAAAAAAGAAAAAAAGAAAAGAAAAAAATTGGAGACAGCTGTTCACGTCTTTAAAGGAGGGAGAATATTCTTGGAGAATATAATTGGTGAAATAAAAATACAATTCATATGTACTCTATGGAAGATAAACTGCAATAAGCAAACCTCTTTCGCAGATTTTAAAATCAGAAATATATTCCAGCCAGTGTGGGATATTCAATCTAATTTCCTTTGAGAACCTGATTCTGTTGGATTGGTAGGCATTAGGAAGCAACAGCTCTTCTCTCTCCATCTCCTCAAAAAATTGTAAACAGAAATGTTGTGTGAAAAAAACTTCAAAGATACCATCTAATTTTTTTCTTTTGCTATTTTAATAGGCTTTTTTATTTTTTAAGAACTGAGGTTAGTGAACATGTGAGAGAATCTGAAGTACTTTTCATATGTTTTTGTCCTTGAACTGAGTTATTTGAATCTGGCAAATTTCTCTATTAATAATTACAATTGTTATATCACTATGTCAGTATGTGTGTTATATTCAATCTAGAATATTTGCTCTTTTTCCTCCCATGGTTTTGAAATAAGCATATAGGCATTTAATTTTTAGGAGTTATAAATGTCCAATAGCTATGTTTTATATCAATATGAATTGCATTATGTTTTATTACTAATAGTTTAGATGAATCTGTATATCCAAATTGTGAACCACTGAAATGAATAATTCCCTTTCTTAGAGAAGGACATGAATATAGTGAGAGATCTCTTACTTTCTGGATTCTTCTTTTTGGTCCTTCAAGAAGTTGTACAAAGATAATATCGATGTTCTCTTTTATTCATCAGTTTCTCTCAACTGGTTTCAGAACATTGCAGTATCAGAGAGGGGGAAAAAATAAGTATTTCGGATTTTTTTTTCTTGAGACAAAGTCTCACTCTGTCACCCAAGCTGGAGTGCAGTGGCATGATCTGGGCTCACTGCAGCCTCCGCCTCCTGGGTTCAAGCGATTCTTATGCCTCAGCCTCCCAAGTAGCTGGGACCCCAGGCATGCACCACCACACCCAGCTAATTTCTGTGTTTTTAGTAGAGATGAGGTTTCACCATGTTGGCCAGGCTAGTCTCTAACTCCCAGTGATCCACCTGCCTCAGCCCCACAAAGTGCTGGGATGACAGGTGTGAGCCACCATGCCCTGCCAAAAATCAGTATTTTCTCTATATCACACTCCCAACCTTTAACATTGCCTCCCATTCTTTCTTTTGGCTGTTATTTAATGAGAGACTACTATGGGTAGGACATTGTGTGAATCTGTGGGAATAAGAGACCTTCATATTCCTGCTATTACGGAGTTGCGGTTTAGTAGAGATGGTAGGTAAGAACATGGGCTCCTGAATTGCAATGCCTGGGTTCTATTCTTGGTTGTGGTTGTACTGCTTACTAGAGAAGTTGAAGAAATCACTTCATTATTTGTTTCAGTTTCCTTCTTGCTGAAATAAATATAACTCTATCTTAAATAAGATAATGTATGGGTTAAACAATGCATGTAAAACATTTGGCACTGATGTTAGAAAAGGGAACATACAAGTTAGTATCTCTAACCATGTTGTAAAAGTGATTTGACCAGCTGTATTCAGTTATAAACATTTTATTGCACTTTTGGAGCCTTTTCCAAGTCCTGTGTAACCTTTGGAATACCCTCTGTTCACCTCCCCCCACCAAAAAGGCTCCTGTAAGTCCATCACTTCTTGGAAGCTTCCTCATTTAACATCCCCTGGCTAGCCATTCCTATACATGAAGCAGCCACGACTCCTTGGTATGCACTGTGCAGTAATGAACAGTTATTCCCTCCTTGTACATGTTGCTAATGTGGATTATTTATTTGAGTTCTGACTCTTTGGGATCCCTTTGTTTATAATTTTAAGTTCTTAGAAGGATAGGGAGCACAGTAATCTACCTTGGTCTATGTGACACCTGCACCTTTAGTATTCAATAATTGAAACACGTAAAAGTAATTTCAGTGGAGGTGAGCACAAGCTTCCTTTTTTCACTGTGTGAGTAGAAATAGAGGTAACCACACATTTTTTCTTGTCTCGCTTTTTCACTAAGCTTTCTCTGTGATTGAGAACAAACAGAGAAGTCTGAACGGTTCCCTGTTATTTTATCTTTTGGATGTAGAGGCATACATACAAATTTCTGTTGAATGCTTTGTAAGGGTTGCCTCTTTTATTCTTAAACTTTTACACAGTTACTGCTGTGTATTTATGGGATGCAGGTACTGTTTATCCATTGTAATTATAGTTCGTTTGTTAGATCAAACATTGGGAAAATCTTTTGTTGTGAATGGTGATTTTCTAAATTTTTACTTTTGTTTTTTATTTGCCAGATTCTGTCTCTCTTTTCTTTGTTCTTGGTGTACTAATCTGATTCCTCTTCCATGGCTATTCCACTTTTTCCAAGTCTTACCCTAAAGCCTTTTAAAGCGATACGTTTAGATCAACTTTTTTTTTCTTTTTGTTTGTAGTTTGCACATTATATGCTGTACTTTGACTAATAATTTTTTTCTTATAATTCCATGTGGAAATTTTAATTTTAATTTTGTTTTCCCCTGACCTTTATAAAAACAAGAGATTAAGTGTAATATTTTCTAGTTACTGCTTCAGGCTTTGTAAATTTGGCACTTAATGGTTTCATTGTTTTAGAACAGAAAAGATTATCTTAACTGACCACTAACAACATAGTTGCCAGTTTGGTGCACAAAATCTGTAGTTAATACTGATTTCAAAATACTGTTTCTTGGCAAATCACAACCAAAAGCTTAGAATATTCTGTATGATTTTTAGTTCTAAAATACCTTGCAAGTCTTGCTGTTAATCTCATTTTGTAGCAGAAACAATAGACCAGGAGCGTTAAAAGGACGTATTTGTTTATTCATATGGCTAGTATGTGTGATACTACTGAACTGAACCCATGCTTCTGCCTCCTAGTTAAATGGTCTTAAAACACTAAGAAAAAAAGCCAACATATAAAATTCAATAGCGGTTAGTAGCAAGGAATGAGTGTTATCTGAAGTCATAGCGTGCTTGTTAAAGTATTTTCAATTAACTTTCGCCACGCGTCTCTTAAATATATGTTTTTGTATATATTTACAGTTTTTTTGGACAGATCTATTTGGCAGTCTTCTTTAAGATATTGTCAGCTACTCATTCACAAGAATGGTGACATCTTAATTTTAAAAAACATTTTATATAGTTACTCTCTTTACTCTGGTGCAATAATAATACTACACACTGGGTAAATTGTAAAGAATAGAGATTTATTTGACCCATAGTTCTGAAGGCTGAGAAATCTGAGAGCAGGATGCTGGCATCTGGTAAGGGCCTTCTTGCTGCATCATTATGTGGCAGAAGGCATCACATGAAGAGGAGTTGTGGTTAGAAGACAGAGAAAAAATCGGGGCCAAACTTATTCTTTTTATAACTACCTACTTCCTTGATAACTAACTCACTCCTGCAATAACAGTCTTAATCCATTCACAAGGGTGGTACCCACATGACCTAATCACCTCCTAAAGGTCCCACCTCTCAATACATTTGCAATGGGAATTAAATTTCAACGTGAGCTTTTGAGGAGACAAACCATAGCAGTTACGTATTTTGTTAAACTTAAGCATTTTATTCTGTTAAATTATGTATGTATTTATGTATATATACATATATATACACGCAAGCACACATATACAGGCATACTTATGTGTTTATATGTGTGTTTATAGATCTTTTTCCTAGGAAGATGAATAATTATATTTTAAAAGTCATTGATGGTAGGGATGATAGCAGAGGAAGCTGTGAAATACAATCTAAGTAATATTATAGAGAATACGTTCAGTATTTTGAAAACTGCTCAATAAATTAGGGTGTATTTGTTGACAAGTAATAGATCACATTACAAACTTACTATTAGACGTTGTTTATCTAGTCAGCATTTATGAATAGTCTGTGGTGATCTGTGTGTTTATATTCCACATACAGTCTATCAACAAATCCTGTCATTTCTAGTTTCAGAATATATGCTAAATGCAACCACTTCTACTACGTTTATCACTGCCACCTAATTTCAAAACCAGGTTTTACTTATTTACTATACGATCTTGTCCAAGTGTTTATAGTGTTAGGATTTTTCTTTTCACAATCATTCATCATAGGTAAAGAACTTATTTTTCTCTCACATGGTACATTAAAAATAGAAGCAAGCAGGTAATTGTCTTTAAAATTTTTTTGCTTTGCCTAGTATTATTATTATTCCTCTAGAAAAGGTAATAATAATACATTACAAGAACAGAATTGAGGAAGGTGACTTAATATTTGAAATTATATTTAATACTATTTAGGTTTTTATTAATGCTTGGTATATTTTGTTAATAATTTAAACATTGCTAAATTTTGGAAAAAATTACAATGGAATCATTATATTAGAGTTCTTCAGAGAAATTGAACCAATAAGGGATGGTTATATCTCTATATAATTATGTTTATGTGTGTGTTTATGTATATGTATGTATATTTGTATGTATATGCAGTCATGCATCACTTAATGACAGGGATACATTCTAAGAAATGTGTTGTTAGGCAATCTGATCCCTGTGCAAACATCATAGAGTATACTTACACAAACCTAGATGGTATAGCCTACTACACAACTGTGCTATATCATATAACCTGTTACTCTAAGACTATAAACCTATACAGCATGTTACTGTGCTGAATACTATAGGCAATTGTAAAACAGTGGTAAGTATTTGTATATTTAAACATAGAAAAGGTAATGGATTGCACTACCACATTATGATGGCTACAGCATCACTAGGCCATAGGAAATTTTGGTTCTATTTTAATCTTATGGGGCCACCATTGTATGTGCCCAAAACATCATTATTCAGTGCATGACTATATATATATTTGTCACTTATTAGCACATTAATATGGATTTGTATAAATAAATTTCTAGTAACGCTCAAATAACATACATGGATGCATTTTCAATTGCTTCTCAAATATATGGAGTATTTTAAATAAGTAGATTCCAAAGATCAAAACAAGTTTAATAAATGTCTATTTGCAGCTACATTACACACTCATACACACACACACACACGCACACTCTCTCACAGAGGCAGTCAACTGTTCATGAAATATTAAGATTATATTTTACAATGATATTTAAAACTTGAAACATACATACAAAACAATGAAGTGTGATAGCTAAGAGCACAGATTTGGATCAGATAGAATGACATTTGACTTCCAGCTCTGACTTTCTGAGCCTTGGTTTTCTTATGTGTCAAGTAATGATAATTCCTGTTTCTTTGTGTTGATTAAATGAGAATATATGTAAACTACTTGCCATGGTGCCCTGTACACATCATACACAGTAAACTATTACCATCTGTATTTTAATTCTTAATTCCTTCCCCTGAACACAACTTGATAAATATCCTTTAGGTTTCTGTTCCTCCTTTCAAAAGTTGATTTAATTCATAATGTAACTTAGTGTAATATAAATAATACCATAGAAACAACCATCTGTAGCAGTGGTTTGATGGGAAAATACAGTCACAGCTACAATTTGATAAGCCAGGAACTGTATTTTACCCTCCTGAAGTTATAAAAGTAGAAGTAGTAATCCTCTCTCCAGGCATCCTTTTATCTTTTGAAGAATAGAAGTAAATACATCTACATATCCAAGCCAGTGGTAGTCCTTCTGTATTGGGGCTTTTTGCAGAGGATTGGGGCTTTTTGCAGAGCAGGCCTGCAAGGGGAATGAATATCAGAAATGAGGTTCCAGTGACAGAAGGTACTGAAACTCTGTGTGTGTGTGTGTGTGTGTGTGTGTGTGTGTGTGTGTGTGTGTAGAATGTGAGGGGGGTTGGATAGGTTCATGTGGGTGTAAAGTGAAGAGATAGGCCAGGGTGATAGATGTATAGAACTTCTGATTTTAAAATAAGCATGTAAGCTGTATACTATTGAATGAAATTACTATTGACATTTTATTGAAATTAAATAATGAATTCATCACATTTTATGAGACCAACTTTAAGAAAACTAGCTGGATTTTTAATGGTTTGTTTCAACTTAATAGTGGTGTATAACTTAGTACAAACATCGAAGGCTATCAGAAAATCTATGTTAGAATTTTAATGATTATAGAAACTGTAGAATATTCTGTATATATCTGACACTTATAATTACTTGTTCTGGGGTATCCGTAATAAAATTTATGTCATGTGGTTTTTTGGGTCAGTATTTTCAGGTATAAGCCTGGTGTGTAACAGTGAATGCTCTTAGAAGATTGGGTCTGTATCTTTTGTCTCTGTAAATTACACAATGATAGGAAGTTAATATGTTAGGGATTTAATAAGTATGTTAATGATTATCTATAAAGATAATATGCTTTATTTTTTGGTTGGTTTGTCATATTTTATTGGCCTGCTTTCTGCTAGAATACCATTATGATATAACTTGCCAAGGACCCCTAGGGTATGAAAAAACAGTCTTCCCTTTTTAATTATGAGAAGTTCAGAGACCTTCTGAATATATTAATGATTACTACTAAAGCAATTCTTAATAATTTTTCCACTAATATGAGTTGTAAAGATGCCAGACTCAAACAGATGTGAATACTAGGCTCCCTTGCTAGTTGAGTTCTTGTTACTTCACATCAGTCTTACAGCTTTCTGTTAGTGTGAGTCACATGTGGGTCTCAGCAAAATGATAAATTAGCATAGACCCTGGACCTCTGGGTCATGGTAAAAATAATCACTGAATGTTAAGGATCTGTGTAAAGATTCTTAACCTGTATAGGGTCTGTGTTCAGAAGATCTGTGAAACTCCTGAAATTGTCTGCCACATTTTGTGTATACGTGCATACACATTTTTTCTGTGAAGGATATATGAGTACTTTCAAGTCTGTAACCCATGAAAGGTTAAGGACCAACGGATTTATAACCTGTTCAGAAGTCTTTTACATTGAGTAACCATTTGCCATCTCATTTCCTCACTAATTGCATATTAGTGAGGAAAAACTTAGATACCATATATTTTTTTATTAGTCTAATTTTAATTTTCCAGAAAATTTGTGACCTTTTCATAATACAGTGTTATTTCTTTTTTATGTGATTCATATTTTAGTACAAATACCATGTTAAAGTGCTTGATAAAACGTGAATGATTTATGAAATTTTACTTATATACCCAAATTTGTTGTTAAAAGGGACAAAAAGGAATTTTTTTGTATTTTACATTCAGTCCTTTTCATGGAATAGAATATTTTAAAACAACTTTGGCTTGAATTTTTAATTATCATATTTAGAAATTCTGCTTTTATGAAAATACAGAACCCTCACTCTGTGGCTTACAGACAATAGTAGTATATTATGTAGGATAGCCTAAACAATGGTTGATTATTGTGTTTGTGTATATTTCATTCTCTCTGAATTGGACTTGAGAGGCAAACTTTGTCTTTAAACCTTTAGCTGTTGCTTTCTGGACCTTTGTATTGCCTAAGGGATGCAAACTTCTTGGAAAGTAGAACCATAAAGTTGTAAATGAACAAGGGAAGAAATAGAAAATATAATTTTTATCTTCATTAATGTTTCTAAAGTAGACAGTAATTTCACAATTACAGTATCCACTCTCATGAAATTTACCAACTACATTAGTGAGCAAATGTGAAGCTGTTTTGCTAATGTGGAAATTAAATTTTTGAAAACAAAACTTTTTTATTCTGTCACCAAAGAAAGAAGCACATTGGTTATGTTAATAAAAATAATAGAATAAACAGTCATTCATTGGATGTTTAATTGTTACAGGCACTTTTACATATTACCTTACTGGATTTTAACCACTATAAGAATTAAATGGTATTGCCATTTTGATGAGGAAACTAAAACATGTAGAAGTTTCTTCAAGGTGTTCTATGTGACCTTCAAAACCAGGCAATTAATTGGGTGCTTAATATTTGTTAAATTGAATTGCATTGAAATCTTTTTACTCTGATCTTTTCATTAGTATTATCATTTTTTCATTTATCTGCGGTTAAATTATGGCCTCAATTTTGGGACTCCAGGCCTCAGTATACATTAACATAGGAAATATACCCATTTAAATGTCTGCTACATTGTTTCCTGCAGTGATTCTTCTTTTTATAATCAAAGCAGTGTGTAGCAAGGTTTTATCATAATATTTTGGAGAAATATGATCTCTTTTATAATCCTAACTGTTAGCTAAGTGAAGCAGATTTTCTATACTTTCATTACCACTTATTAGTCACAAATTATGGGGCTGGAGATGAGTTGAGATATTGGAGGTCTTTTCTCCCCAGCCTTCTATGCAAATAGAGGATTTTCATGTTTTCTTAATAGTTTGTGGTGTTTTTCCTAAAAAGTAATCCTTAATATAGTTTTTACCCATATTGGTTTAGTTTCTTTTGAGAGAAAATATATTTTATTGATATATAATAATTATACTTTCGGTATCTCTCATTTTAAGGTATTAGCCTCATTTTTAAATAGTGTTTGAATCTGCAAATGGGTATCAAATTTGGGTGTTATGGAATATAAGAAAAAGAAATGAATAGTTGTATAGTCAACATTTTATACAGATGTAAGTATATAAAGTTTATATCAAAGAAAATACTTCAAAATATTTTAAGTATTATAGCTAGTATTGATGCAGTATGGTCAAATTCATTTAGTGAGGGAGTCATTACTGCTACATCTAGCTTTTATAAAATTTGAAAAATTCATGAATATTATATTAAATATTTTACCACTTTGGGAGGCCAAGACTGGTGGATCATGAGGTCAGGAGATCAAGACCATCCTGGCCAACAAGGTGAAACCCTGTCTCTACTAAAAATACAAAAATTAGCCAGGCGTGGTGGTGTGTGCCTGTAGTTCCAGCTACTCAGGAGGCTGAGGCAGGAGAATCGCTTGAACCCGGGAGGCGGAGGTTGCAGTGAGCCGAGATCAGGCCACTGCACTCCAGCCTGGGTGACAGAGTGGGAGTCCAGCTAAAAAAAGAAATATATATATATGTATATATAATTCATATAAATATAGTACTTTATTTAAAAATAAATAGCATTTTCTCCTCTTCTCATTTGTTTATACTTTTAATATGTTCTGTTTACTTGTAATCAATGTGGAGTCTTCTTTTAAAAAAAAAATAACATTGCTGTTGTGAGGAAAATTTGCAGATGAATATTGGAAAATATACTGAATACCTAGAAGGAAAATAATGTTTTTTTGTGCTTCTTAATATAGAGGTCAAAATAGAAAAGCTATTTCTAAAGTTGCCATTCGTGGGAAAGGAAAGGCCTTATCATTTATAGAATTTGATATCAGGGAACAGTTGTTCTGAAGTAAAACAATCCAGACCATTACCACACTGATAATTTTCTCCAATTAGACAGATTAGAGGTTTAATCCTAAAAGAACCCCAGTATCCAATATTTTTGCCTACATCTTTAACATTAAGGAAATCCTTTTTTTAAATTTATATTTTTAACCATTATACAAGATCTTTATTATTGGAAAAAGAACAGATGCAAATTAATCAGAAAATTTGTCATTGAGTAAGATTGAGTTTTTAAGTGTATGTTAACAAAAGG
Source organism: Pan paniscus (assembly GCF_029289425.2). Lineage (NCBI taxonomy): Eukaryota > Metazoa > Chordata > Mammalia > Primates > Hominidae > Pan > Pan paniscus. Next base: position 111,456,413 of record NC_073253.2, read on the forward strand.
TAGAAAAACTGATCACACTTAGCATGTATACAGTACTTATATGGACTAGAAAGTTTGTTCTTGTGCTTTCAGTAGAAACATAAAACAAATCTGATGTTGTCATAGAGATAGTTTCATAATAGGTTATGTTTTTGTACAAGTCCCATATTTTCACTAGAACTATTACAAACATTACAGTCATCAGCAGATGTTACACATGTCTAGCATAGAAATTTCTTTTTTTGTTTTTGTTGTTTGTTTGTTTGAGACGGAGTCTTGCTCTGTCACCAGGCTGGAGTTCAGTGGCGCGATCTTGGCTCACTGCAACCTGTGCCTCCCGGAGGTTCAAGCAATTCCCCTGCCTCAGCCTCCCGAGTAGCTGGGACTACAGGTGTGGGCCACCACGCCCAGCTTATTTTTGCATTTTTAGTAGAGATGGGGAATTTCACCATGTTGGCCAGGATGGTCTCGATCTCTTGACCTCATGATCTGCCTGCCTTAGGCTCCCAAAGTGCTGGGATTACAGGCATGAGCCAGTGCACCAGGCCCTAGCATAGAAATTTCTAAAGTGGATATAAATTAATCATATCAATTCTAAGTTACAGTTTAGTTAACATTTTTTAACCTGTTCTTCAGTTATTACACTGTATTTTTAGTCCAAAAAAAGATGAAAGGATTTATCAGGATATTTTGAGGGGATAGATTTTTAAATAGGTCATTTTGAAGATACTTTTGAGTAGACATAGTCATTACATAGTCATTAAAAAACCAGAGCTTTACATATTTTTATAAAAGAATTTTTAAATTCTAAAAGTAATAAATGACCTTAGGGAAGATTTGGAAAATACAAACAAGTATGAAGAAGAAAAAAAAAAGTCCCCCCAATCCCACTGTGCAAATCAACCACTCTTTTTTTTTTTTCCAAGCCAAACTGTATCCAGCTTTATTAAAGATACTTTCCATAAACAGTCATGGTATTTCAGGCAGAACATGGGCAGACAGTCATTAACAGTACACAACAACTTTCAAACTTAACTACCTTCTTCAGTGGACTACCGAAAATCAGAAAGCCACTATAAAACCCAATGAAGTCTTCATCTGATGCTCTGAACAGGCAAAGTTTAGAGTGAGGGTTGACATGTCACATTTAGCATGTTGTTTAACAACTTTTCACAAGCTGACCCTCACTATCAGGAAGTGAAATGAAAACGGCAGAATTTATCTGAAGATCCACAATCTAGAAACGGAACCACTGCTCTTTTGACAGGTGCCATCTCAGTGGCATCCCGGAAAAGTCTAGATTGCCTGACACACTGGTAACCAATGATTGGAGGTCAGGTCCCAACAGATGTCTGGGCTTAAGGGAGTTAAGTCTATGCTGATAGATGGGAAGGGAGAAGAGATATAAAAATGATTTTGTTTTTCCATACCACAAGGCTTTTGTGCCAAGGTGGCCATGCGTGTCAAAGTCGAGGAATCCCTCCTGGGAGCCAAGAGTAAGTCTCTCAAAACTAGAAGGGAAAAGTGTTTTCCCCACATCAATCCAGCTTCGAAGACACCCTATTAGTGACATATGCCCCTTCCCCACAAAACAACAATGAAGTGTTCTGTGTGCTAACAACATAGCTCAAAAAAAAAAAAAAAGTAAAACAAAATTTTGCATTTTTATAAAACTTGGTAAAAATAGTATTTCAAACTGTTCAGTCACCAGAAGTACACAGTTATCAAAAATGCACACACTTCTCTTGGCACCTCCAGCACCTTCAGCTTTCTGTGCCTGATCTGTTTTGACATCTACATTTTCTGCAGGGTTTTTCCCCTCCTTTCCAGCATCAGCTTTTCCCTTTCTCCCTTTGGGTACCTTCTCTCCCTTCTTTGCAGGGGCCTTTTTAGGCCTGGGCTCTGGCTTTGGAGGAGCAGGTTTAGCGGACAACCTTGCAGATCTTCTCTGTGGTTCGTCCTTTACCTTGGCTTTATCTCCTTTAGCATCCCCTTCAGCCTTTCTCTTGGGCATGGTGGTGGCAGCGATGGTAGTGGGACATAGGCACTGGGCGTAGGATGCAGTGGCATGTGGGCTTTGGTGGGTCCAGGGGTCGTTCTTGCCTCTTGTTCACACTGCTCCAAATCAACCACTCTTAATAGTAAATTCTTTATAAATATTGACTATTGTGTACATTTAAGTTGTTTATTACTTTTCACTGTTAAAAATAGTTTTTCCTCACACAATTTCTAAGGATGCTTCCTAATGACAGCAAAATGCAATTTTCTAAAGAAATTTATCCAACTTGATAAAACCAAGAGTCCTTTACTTAGGACAGGTATATGGGGTAGCGGTAAGAGCTTCCCTAATCCCTGTTTGACACAAATTTTCTTGGAAGCAAGGAAAGTAGAACCATATTCCCAAGAAGCATTCTCTTGGTGAGGCAGAATAGAAGAAAGAATAAATACTATGAGAACATTTTAGGGACAGTCCTGAATAGTAGTCGAGTAGTAAGGGCTCCAAAAGAACTTACATTCCTTCCTTTGTCACTGGAAAATCCCAGTTAGCTTTGAATAGGGCGTTGACTCTACCCCCATGTTAATATTTTTGGACAGTGTTATAGATTGAATTGTGCTTCCTCAAAATTTGTATGTTGAAGCTGTCACTCCCAATGTGTCTGTATTTGGAGATAGGGCCTTTAATGAGGTAATTAAGGTTAAATGAGATCATAAGGATAGGGCTATTATCCAGTATGACTGGTGTCTTTGTAAGAAAAAGACTAGCTACCAGGTGTCTGCTTTAATAGAGAAAACCTATGAGACAAGACCATCTAAAAGCCAAGGAGAGAAGCCACAGGAGAAACCAGCCCTGCGGACAACTTGATCTTGGACTTTCAGCTTCCAGAACTGAAAGTCTGGAGGCTGTTGTTGAAAATCTGGAGGCTATTGTTGGTGGCTATTTTTTAAGCCACCCAGTCCGTGGCATTTCGTTAATGGCAGCCCTAGCAAACCAATACATACAGTTTTCTCCCTTTCCCTTCCCCTTCCCCTTCCCATTTTAGTAGTAGTGCAGTAGGCAGAATAACAGCTCCTCACAGATAGAAGCTGCTACTCTGTGGACTGTGTAAGCATTACCTTAAAAGGAAAAAAGATTGGGAGACTATCCCGGGTTATCTAGGTAGGCCATAAGCACAATAATAAATGTCCTTATAAGAGAGAGGCAGAGGGAGATTTGACACAGACATACATAAGAGAAGGTGGTACGATCACTAAGGTAGAGACTAGGATAATGGCCACAAGTCAAGAAATGCTGGCAGCTAGAAGGAGGAAGAGGCAAAAAGCAGATTCCCAAGAGGGAATACAGCCCTGCTGACTCCTTGTTTTCTGCCCAGTGAAACTATTTTGGACTTTGTGAGGGAATATATTTCTTTTTGTTTAAGCTATTGAGTTTGTAGTAATTTGTTTTCAGCAGCCATAGGTAACTAATGCAAATAGCTGCTGAAAATACCAAATACTTTTCAGTGTCTAATGATGTAATCCTATGGTTTTGAATCATATGATGTTTGCTTTCTAATTTGTGAAAAAATCATATCGATTACTTTGCTATTTTTTTGTAAACTCTACCTCTTGCTGGTATTTTTTTCAAACACTGATGGATTTGATAATATTTTGATAGAGTTTTTTATTAAGGAATTAAATAGTCTCTACTTTTTCTTTTTTATACTGTCTTTGTCAGGTTTGGGTCATAAGGTTATATGTTAAATTGTTTTGGATACATAGTCGGAGCCCAGGTTATTCTAACCTTGAAAGTCAGTTATCAAAGCTGAAGCTTTCTATGATAGACAACTGGGAGATAATTTTGGTTCTTAAGTAGAAGAAACCATATTAAAGTGTGTTTTTTAAGATAATAAGACATAACAGTACATCCAAAAATTGTTTGTAGGTACCTAGGGAGCAAAATCAGGCATAAAGTCTCAGATAACAATCTAGGTACTGAGTTTCTCAAACACATTCTGTCTCATTCATGTTCTTCAGGAGTGAAGACTACGTGAATTGAGTTTTGGGGGATTTAATCAGGAAGTAAAGGAATTATAAGCCCCTAGAGAATGTCACAGTAGATGACTGAGAGGTGATCATGTTTGTCTTTTCCCTGTAATTCTTTCATTCCATTTTTTTTTTCTTTGGAAGAGGTGAACATCGTAGATGATAAACTTTGGGAGTGTTAGGGGATGGCAGGGAACATGTCTGTATAGGTCAGAGTTTCTGAGGTTGGTAGCCTTGGACTTTTTGTGAGAGAAAGAAGAGTAGAGTTATAAGGATCCAGGGATACATATGCAACCCAAGCATTGTATAAACACTGGAAAAATAATATAACTCACACGTCTGTTATTCCACATTTTCAAATGTACTTAATTACTTTGTAAATCTAAATCATCAACTGAAAAATTATGTTTCTAAATTTGTGGCACCTGTAGTTAATGCTTTCAAACAACAAATAATAACAGCTTATACCTATTACCCTATGGGAATCTGTAGAGTGGGTTTAAAAAATTATTTTAAAGGGACCATCTTTTAAATGAAACCCTCCCTATAAACTTATAAAATTAATCAGGGAAGAAGGGATGGGGAGAAACAAAAACCAAGCTTGCAGCACATTCAGCGTTAATCACTAGATCAGGCTTGCTCTCTGGTCTGCTTCTTCATAGTTGTTTGGTGCCTATTGTCCTAGAATCACAAAGACCTTAGATTATAATTCTCCTTAACTGCTCCATAGAAAACAACTTGAACATTATGAAACATTAAGTTTTCCCTTTGAGATACTCTTTTTTTTTTTTTTTAACTGTTCCAAAGGCACATTGGCACCTTTGAGATACTCTTTCAGGTCCTGCATACCAGTGAAACTACAGGCACCAGCTGGTCTGACGGTGAGCTGTCTCAGCAAATGCACTCGGTATCTTCATGATTTCATCTCCCTTATTCCAACCAATCAATGACCCCAAATTTCCAGCCCCTTGCCCTCTACTATCCCCTTAAAATCCCCAGCCCAGAACTCCTCTAGGAGATGGATTTGAGGGTCTCCTCCCATCTCCTTTCTCAGCCACCCTGTGGTTATTAAATTCTTTCTGTGTTACAAACCCTGCTATCTCAGTATATTGGTCTGTTACTGTAGATCAGGCGTACAAATTTGTTGGTCTTGAATCTAAACACCAGTCCCTTAATCTTATTACTGAGGATACTCTTGGCTATGTAGTTACTCATGGTTACATTGCTGGTTAGTTACAGAACCCTGGTGAGAGCCTATGTTTTCAAGATCTCTTAGAAATGCTGTGAAGAAAAGGTCTTAGGTTTAGGTCTTAGTAGTAATTATTTGGTTTGACTTTGGAAAAGTGTAGATACCTGCATCTCCTCACTGTGGGGTATGCACAGATGAAATGTTGCATTATTACGTTTTGAAAGGTGCAGGATAGCTTCTGTTTTTCAACATTATGCTTTAGTTGTTCTAGCCACCATTCTTTATTTAAATGAGTAGGAAGTCAAGAGCAAAGTAAAGATGGATTTTTGGAGTCCTTTGCTTATTTTCCCACATTTTTTCTTACCAGAGAACACATAACATAGATAGGTAGATAGGAAGGGAGGGAGGTAGATAGGCAGGCAGTTCAACCAGAAAAAAAATCAAGCCTGTTTTAGCAGGTTGTGAAAAGATGAACTGAATCTGTCAATGTCCGCATCTTCTTTAGTTACCAGGAGTGGATGTGGGTAAGCCTTGGTGCAGCAGATAATACTGATAAGTGTATATGTTCCAAATAGAGATGTGGTCATAGGAGGAAAAAGAATGTTAATGCCATCTGGGATGTTAAGACGTTAGGGAAGGACACAGAGCATAATTGAGATGAAATTGTAACTTCTTACTCTCTTCAGTGATAGTCAAATCTAATTTAAGTCTGTTACTCTATTCTCATGAAAACATTCTCAAGAGTTGAAGAAAATAAATAGTAAGGCAGTCTGTATGGACCTTAACAAAACTTAGTTTTGACTATTGGAATTAAATTTTAATATTTTAATTTGGAAATCTGCTCATCCTGAAATCTCTTTTGGTAAAAACATGGAATCTTTTTAGTATGAATTAGAATTATTCTGGTCAACAATTACAGTTTCTGTACCCATTAGGGTATCAAAGTCTTATATTCAGGTTATATTAAATTGACTCATTGACTCATCTAGTTCAATGGGAATATGATTTTAGAAGTAGAAAGTCTACTTGTATTTGTAAAGTTGACACAATGTTTTATGAGGGAATTTAATGTTCTTTTCAGGAACATGAGGCTGGACAGAAAGATAATCTTACAAGAAATTATCTCAGTTTTTCATTTTGGCCTTTTGTTCACAAAAGAGCTAGAATTCAAAAGAAAACAACATTTAGCCTATTTATTTATTTGTTTATTATTTTTTGAGAGGGAATCTTGCTCTGTTGCCCAGGCTGGAATGCAGTGGTGCCATCTCGGCTCACTGCAACCTCTGCCTCCCAGGTTTAAGCGATTCTTCTGCCTCAGCCTCCCAAGTAGCTGGGACTACAGTTACATGCCACCACGCCTGGCTAATTTTTTGTATTTTTGGTAGGGACAGGGTTTCACCGTGTTGATCAGGCTTGTCTCGAACACCTGACCTTGTGATCCACCCACTTCAGCCTCCAAAGTGCTGGGATTACAAGTGTGAGCCACTGCGCTCAGCCGCCCTTTTTAATACTATGGTTATTTTAGTTGATATCTTCAGATTGCTCTTGATTGGAGTATATAAAATATGTCATAGATTGTGTTATTTTAATTTTACTTGTCTATGTTCTTATTTCTTTGAAGTTGCTATTTTTCACTATATTTTGCTGTCACCTATAAATTATAAATATTAGTCTTAACAGAAGTCAGATATTTTCTATATTGGATTTTTTTGAAAAAAAGGAGATAGGATAAAATGTAAGGAAATCAAATCTAGGAACTACTTTAGAAAAGTCAGAGGATTTTTATTTAGTATTGAGAAGTATAAGATAAGTTAAATGTATACACCAGAGAAAAAAAGTTCTTATTACAATGTAATATGTGGAACAAAAAAAATAGTAAGGATATGGCTATCTATATTTTATTTTAATGTTTATTTAACAAATAGTTACTTAGCTCCAAATTAGGTACTAGAAACTGTCTCAGACTCTGGGAATATATTTCCAAACATCCTGGTCAATGAAACATTAAATTTCTAATTAGAAATTTTAGAAGTTCTAAGAAAGCAAAAAGCTCATGGTGCTTTTGGAACATAGTCCAGGGAGATTTAACCTAATCCAGAGAAGCTCGGGAAAAATTTGTGCCAGACTATAAGATGAGACCGTAAGGTTGAGTCAGAGAGGGACAGAAGGGGTTTGGAGAGAATGTTATTGGAGTGTAGGAATAGTATGTTCAAAAACTCTGAAGCGACTATAATGTATTGTAAGATACCCTGAAAGAAGTTCATGATCGTAGGAGTGGAGGCAGTGAGAAGAGGTGAAGCCAGACTGGAATGGTTCAAAGGCAACACTTGAAATTATCTGATTAAAATAAGGCACTCAACATAGCCTTAAGAATGAAGGTTATTCCATTTGGTATACTTTGCTGAACTGCTTAACAATATTTTTATGTTTCCATGTGCTGAATTCATTTTATAAATTTTTTTAAAAGTAATGCATGTGTTTGGAGCACCATTATAAGACCATGGAAATGGTTTTACTGTTTGTCTCTTTTACGTTTTTTAAGAACAAAGCTTCCATTTTCCACTTCCATCTCTTGGACTATTCATTTAACGGTGATCTTTCTGTTTCTTAATCCAGGTTCTAAGGATTCTGGGGTTGGTAGTTTAACTCTTAATCCTTTTAAAAAATTGAACCAATGTATCTTTTCAATGAGAAATAGTTCATAAATCTTGCTACTCAAATAAATCATTAGTCTATATGAGGACTTCAGTTGGGAATTCGTTTATTCTTGTTCACTAGAATTAGGAAACTCTGTGTAGATAGGAGCCATCTCTGTGTTTACTTACTGTCTCTACAGTTCCCAGCCATTGCCTAGTATATTAATCCATTTTTGTTGGTATAAAGGAATATCTGAGACTGGGTAATTTACAAAGGAATGATATTTATTTTGGCTCATGTTTCTGCAGACTGTACAGGAAGTGTAGTGCTCTCATCTGCTTCTGGTAAGGCCTCAGGAAGCTTACAATCATGGTGGAAGGCAAAAGGGGAGTTGGCATATCACATGGTGAGAGGGAACAAGGGTCCGGGGCCGCGGTGCCGCACTCTTTTAAACAACCAGATCTCATATTAACTCAGAGCGAGAACTCATTTATTGTGAGGACAGCACCAAGCCATTCATGAGGGATCTTCCCCCAAGCCCCAAACACCTCCCTCTAGGCCCACCTCCAGCATTAGACATCCTATTTCAACATGAGGTTTGGAGGGGACAAAACATTCAAACCGTATCACCCGGGATATTGTTGATGAAGTATTTGTTGATTGAATTAATACTAAATTTTGTTAGCATTACATTTTATTTTGACTTTAAATGCTGATGAGTATTTGATAGTTCATGGTTCTGTGATAACATTTAGGCTTGTAGTGAATAAAACATTACAATATTGTTTAAATCTTTTCTTTTACATTTAAATAAAAGATGGATAAGAATGTTACTTTAACATTTTATATAATATCCTTTAACAATCTGTAGGCTAATCTTTAGTTTATGGGGCTTCTAACCTATAATGCAGTTTCACTGATTCTTTTGCCATTTCCAATTTGTTGCTGTGACCATTTGGTGAATATTTTATTTCACTTATTATACTTTTTAGATCTAGAGTTTTCTGTTTTTGTTGTTTCTATTTTTCTCTTGAGATTTATTCTGTGTTCACTCACTGATAGCATATTTTTCTTCAGTTCTTTGAATATAATAGCTTTTTTGAATTACTTTACTTGCTAAATTCAATGTCTGAGCCCAGTTAGAGTCATTTGTATTGAGTGTATTTTTTCTTAAGTAATTTCCTGAAGACTTTCCTGTTTGTTTTTTTGGGGATTTTTTTTTTTTTTTTGCATATGTAGAAATTTCTGGTTGAAAACTAGACATTGGGAAACATATGGTGAAATGACTCTGGGTTCTGTCATATTCTTTTGAGGACCTTGGTTTTTTGTTCTAGTAGGCAATTAACTTCCTTGGGTTGAAACCACAAACTGTCTCCTGTGAGGTATTCAGCTTACACCTTTCCTCTGCTGCTTTGTTAGCCTGAACACCTATAGGTCCCCCTTGTATATGCACAGTGTGGTAGCCCAAAGATTTTGGCAGATGCTCATCTTCTTTGTTGTTTCTTTGTGTCTCAGAATTTCCTCCTAATTGACAGTAGCCATGCCAGCTTTGGGCCCTATACTCTGACACAAGCCTGTCTAGATTCATCTTTCTACCACTAAAGCTGTAAATGATTGAAAAATGTTCTCAGTTAATAAAAGAATCACGATTCTAAAATCTTGTTTTTTTTTTTCTTCTCTTCCTGCTTTTTCACTAGGCTTCATAGGCCTCCCTTGCTCGTGTGTAAATTTTGTTGTCAGCTAGGAATTTGTGTAGCTTGTGCTCTGAATTTGAGTCTCGTGCCTTCTGTGATTAGCTTGGTGCTAAGATTTTTCCTTTAAATTTTCAGCTGTTTTTCCAGCTCTCCACTCCAAGTTCTAGCATCTTTAGCCAGTGCGAAGCCATTTTTTTCTTCTCCTTTTTTGTAGCTGTAGCTATGGAGTTTGGTCAGTGCCCTGCAGCCAGTATGAACTCTCAATTCTTACCCCTTCTAGTTTTCAAAATAAAACTCTCTTCAGCCTTATGTCTGCATTTGAAAGTTTGAAGTATCTTCAAGTAGTTTGTTTGCTTTAATCTAGTATCTTATTATTGGTATCTCTGGGGTTTTGTATGACCACGTCAGTTTTTCAGCATGATCAGAATTTAAACTACTTCATCCCTATTGATTTCAAATAGTACATTTAAAACAAGGGCTTCTAAACATTCAATGAAATTCAAATGATGTTTTAGACATTAACTTACACCTCAACTCTTCCAAATTTGTAAGTTCATGTTTACACTTTGTACTTCCCTTTTTTTTTTTTTTGAGAACAGCAAATTATATTTCAGCTGATGAACTTTCCTCAGTTTCTGTTAATTACATGTGTGTCTCTATTTAGTAGTGCATTTAGAGTCACTATTTTTCACTGCTGCAGATATCTAGACATTTGATTGGAAAATAGTTCGGCATTGAACTTAGTAGCAATATTGGGGGACTTGGGACTAAAAAGCACCAATCAACTTAGAATACCAAGCCCTGTAGTAACACAAGGGAAAAAAAAATTCCTGAAGCCAATACCTTGGGAAATAAAGATAATAGAAATGAAATCATCTAAGTAGATGGCCTTAATATTTCTGGACATGTTCCATAACCCTCACAGGTAATAGTGGACTGGCATCTGGGAGACAGGACAAAACATAAATGTGGAATTTCAAGGATATTCCTATTTTCTGTTAAAGTTGCAGGAAGTATGAATTACTAAAGACTTTACATATGGTCAGATTGCTGAGTTTCAGTTTCAAATATTAAACACTCTTTTTCAGACGTTCTCCCATTTCACTCTCATTTCATATGAGTTCATATTATTTTATGCCCCAGGCACGAAGTGTAGATAAGTTTACTGCTCCAATGTATACTGTTTATCTGATTCACTCTCCCCCTCTTTTGCCTTCTGGTGTTACAGAGTGGTAAGCAGGAAAGCAGGGTCTGTATCTATCTGTGCTATAGGTTCACTATCCTTGCCATAAATTAAGTTGATCACTTAAAAAGTATCACTACTTTAGCACTAGATTTAGCTCGCTTTTAACAGAAATTTCATGGTGATCTTTTCTTATTTCAAGGCCCTTGAAATAAGGGCCTTGTTTTCTCGTTAATGGAGCATCTCATTCTCCTTCAACAGGGCTTGATTTCCTTTGAACAAACATTATTCTTACCAATAATTCTGATAACTTTCTGGTAATTTAATTGTGGTTATCCATCCTCTTTATTCTCCATCAGTTCATTTTAGATATTCTTCTGATTTCCTTTTGTCTTTCACAAGATCTTTGAAATCCCATTTTCTCTACATCTTTAATATGACCTGAAAAAAATGTTTGCTCAATTTATACATCCTGCCACAAAATAGTACTCTGCTTCAAATTCCACATTTATGTTTTGTCTCCTCTGCCACAGGTAATAACCCGTCCACTATTACCTGTGGGGGTTATGGAACATGTCCAGAAATACTAAGGCTGCCCACTTATGTGATTTTATGCTTATTATCTTCATTTTCCAAGGTATTGGCTTCAGGATGTTTTTTCTCCTTGTGTTTTCTGACTTGATTGGTGATGCCGAGCATTCACACAGCTTTTCAGTTTCTCAGCTTAGAAGCAAGGAATGTTAAAAAGTTACTATCAGTGCCTTTAATCATGAAAAAGACAAGTAGAAGGAATTAGTTCTCTCACCCAGGGACATCAGTGTGTATGTATACCAGTGGGAACCAGACATCGTGTCTAGGTAAAATCACTTATCACACTGCAGCTACTTTTTTCACCTGGTAATTTTAGCCAAACTAGGTCATGTTATAAATGTCAGCAAGGCAAAAGAGAGAATAAAATGTCATCAGAATAATGCACATACATTTCAGTGGAGCTTAAAATCTTTTATAGGAAACAGGATTATGAGGTAGGAGATTTTTTTCATTGCGGCAGTGAATGTGATTACAGTTACTATGATTCTTAAGGTATTCACTTTGGCCTCATTCCTGCTTTCTTTAAATTAGAAAAAATATCTCAAGTTTGCTTACAGGTAAGAGTTTTAAGCCAAATAAATAACAGTTATTGTAGTGATTTGGTTGAAAAATAAACTTCTAATTCCCCTTTAAAAACTGAGAAGAAATGAAATATAGTGCAACGTCAGCCACAAAATCATTATTTTGATAGCTAACATCATTTGTATTCTAGGCTAGAATTTTAAAATTTAAAGTTCAAAAAATAAAATTTTATTCACATTGTTGATTTTGCCCAATGACACAAGCTATATGTTAATATTAAATTAATATAGACAAATTAAAGAAAGTACCACATTTATCACTTTCATATGTAGTAATTTTTATTTCAATAACCAGAATTGTAGGTTTCAAAAAATGTTTGAAAATTTGCTTTAATTAATAGTTTTGACAAAGAACCTTTAATAGACCACTGCTTTTCTTTTCAAAGTTTCAGTTAAACCTGAAGAAATAATATGGTCCTGCTGTGATTTTTAAATGAATGCTTTTGTGGTTGCATAAATTGTGTTTTTTCATGAATATTAGGATTGTAAATGAAAATTAAGTCTGGATTCTGATCCTTTTCCTTTCAAGCTTATTAAAATAAGATCTTTTAGGATCACTGTGACTTTCTCCTTGTTACTTTTATGTCATAACTTAGCCCTGATTATAAACAAACTTTAACTGTTTCTTAATTCAGTTTTTTCTTTTGTCATGAGCAAAGAAAAATTACTGAAATAAATAAGCATTGAGACATATTCTTGTAGTTGAAAACTTAGTGTGGGAATCATATTTTTGACTCCCAGCTCAGGATAGTATTAGGTAGGGTAGATTATTTTATCTTCTTGTAAAATAGTGTAAAATAAATATTTGCCTATAGACATTACAGTTTAGAGTAGAGAAGTTTCACATTAGAAAGATGCTGATTCGCCTTTACATTTAGGCATAAAAGAGGGAGTACATAGAGAGCATTTATAATTTATCTACTTTAAACATAATTATTTTTTATTATTTCCCTTTGCACTATTTTTAATCCTACTCATAGAATGAAAGATGAGGCATCGAACTTGTATCTAAGATTGATGATTTGTTTTGAGTCTGGGGCAGACAGACACAGTAATGGCTTAGTCTGATACAGGCATTTTGGGTTCAGTCTCTAGGGACAGGTATTCATATGTAATAAAACCACTTGAACTGGCATTGATTGTCATTGTTGATAATCCTAGCAGGATCAACATTGATTGAGTAAATAAAAAGATCGAATTTACCTTCTTCTGGCAAGGCAGGCAGAGAAGCAGGACAAAGCATAAAGACTTGACAGCACTGTAGCATTACCTCTATTCAACTGTGCTTCAGAGAAAAGAAGTGGCAATGATTAAGGGTACTGTTCAATTCAACAAGCAATTATTGAGCAGTTCTGTAGCCCAACACTGTGTTAGCTGCTAAAGGACACAAAAGGAGAAGACAGTATGATTTTGCACTAAAGTAGTTTATCATCTAAATTGGAAGACAAACGGTTCATATGTGAAACAGCTAGAAAACAAATTATGACAATATATAATTGAGTGTACGGTTGTTCATGCAACAGAATACAAGCACAATTTATTTGTCCAGCAAGTGAAAAGATATATCTTTATAATGTTTATAATGTTAAATTTTGTGTGGCAACATAAAGTAACATAGCCTGAGTTAATTCCGGTCTTTGGTTATTTAAGATGAAAAAAAACCCCAGCAATTTAAATGGTATTTATTTAAAATATCCTTTATTTTATTTATAGTCCTTTATTTAGACCACCTAAAAACACTAGATATATGATTATTCATACCTGAGCCCCCCCCCAAAAAAATCAAGACTAGCTTACTCCCTGTTAATGATTCAATCAATTGAGTATAAACTTTATTAGGTTTTGTTCACTATTGATTCTTTGCCTCATATATCATAAAGGTTCATTCTATCTATTTTGCAGTATTTTCCAATGTCTAGGTATTCTGAATTATGTTCACTAAAAAGTAGGTCTCAAAGAGCATCATAATCTCCTTAGCTTTGTATAAGGAAGCCATGTAACAAAGCAGCCTTACTACATTTCTGTTTTTGCTTTTGTTTTATTTTTATCTCCATTACTTGTTAAGTGGTAATGGTGTAGTAGCATCTTAAAATACCATACTATTAAGATTGAGCCGGGGAACCTTCTCCTATTCTTTGCTCTTCAGATATTTCTCTACTGTAACCCCATAGCTCTTGAACATCTCATGACATGTATCATTGTATTTTAATTTAATAAATTCATTTTTCTATGCACTAGACTGGCTTCTTTGCATTATAACCAGGACTTCACATAGATGCTGGTACCTCATAGATTTCTAATAAATACCTGCTGAATTAAGGAAACACAAATTTATGTTCTACATCACGATGTTAGTGAAAATTTGTTGCTGTGTTTATTTCTCACAATAAATAAACATGGGGTACATCCTGTAGTAGTGTCCTATGGGAATCAATTATTGATACCCAGTGATGTAGACAAGTTGTTTTAAAAAAGAAAAGATTGAAGGAAAGCAGCCTCCTCTTTTACCAGCCCCCACCTCAACTATATAATTTTAAGAAAATTGATATCAAAAGCTGTGATATCCATTTCTCTTTACCATCCAAAGTTCTTGAAGTTGCCTTGACAAGCAGAGATTCCTTGAATCAGTCCAAATACATGATATATAGATATATAATACGTGTGTGTGTGTTGACATCTTTAGTAGAAACAGCTTTTCAGATATTGATTTCATACTGTCTTCCTCCTGGCTTTCCATTGACTTAATGATTTCAGATACAGTTTCAAATTGCATCTTAATTGTGGGGAGTGGGGATAGTAGCTAGCCTCTGGCTCCTCTTTTTTAAGGTTATTTCTGAGACTGCCTTGGAGTGGTTCAAACCAGAATAAATGCAGTTTACTGCCTATCACTCCATACTCTTAAGATGGTTTTGCCAGCTTTTAGAGCCTCTCAGATGTTCTAAAATAAGGTCAAGCTGATTCTACATCCTATTGGTGGTAGGTGTTAGTGCTGTCAATTTGGCAAAATGTTTTTGACTTGAGATAGAATCATTAATCCAGGGATATCTTGTTAATAAATTTACTGACTACTCACTTGGAATTTTTGATGTAGCAGTTTTTAATAATATAGCTTTTTCTTGTCAACAAGAGTACATTCTGACTGATTCTATTTATAAAAGTATGCAATACTAATGTTTAATATTAGAACAGTTAGCAGTAGTTAACTTTGGAGAACAAAAATGGTAGAGGTAAGGGGTCAGTAAGAGGACTTCTGAGGATGCAGGTAATGTATTTATTCAGCGAGTCCTGGTTATATGGGTGTGTTTATTTTGTAGTAACTCATTGAGCTGTATGATTGCTGTACTTCACTAAAATCTATGGAGATCAAAGGCTACTTTGGCAGCTTTAGTTTAATGACAAACTTATTATTTTCTTAAACAATGGGCAAAATTTTCTTCTGACTTTCAGATTCCTACAGTCTTAAAGGGAAAGATAAAACTATTTTAGTATGATAGCTAAAATGCTTTTGCTCTTTTAAAATTGTCATTATAAAGTGTATTGTTTATTTTAACTTTTATATGACTGTTATTGGCTACTTAAAAGTCTTTAAAGAAATTAATTGGGAAATAACAGTTGAACATGAATACGGGAGTACTTACTTCAAGACAATCCAGAAAAAAAAACAACAGAATATAAAATGTAATGTTTAACAAAAAACAAATGTCATTTTGTATTTAAAGAACAGTTTAAGGTATGTTTAAAACAACTACTTCTGAACTGAATGATACTACTTTGCACCCCCTCCATGGCAAAGGGGTCATCTAAATTAGTTGTAGTCAACTGCACCAAGCTGAAGAGCCACTTTACACTGAACTGAATTTCGTATGGAAGCTGGAAAGAACCACAGACTTTACTACCACATTCTAATTGGCAGGAACCCTGCTTCTGATGCTAAACAGCATGTCAGGATTGCATACTGTATCAATTTCAGAAGTCCAAGTTACATTTGGGTTCATTGTTTATCTAGCCACAAGTAAGCTGCCTTCTGTAACTTACCCACTGGCTTACTGGGTTATGATTTTCTAATTAGAAATGGAGGACTTTGAGATGTTAAAAGTGGGGGCCCAATAATGAGTATTGCACTGCAGATACACAGACTGAATATCACTGTCCTAAAAAAAAAAAAGGCTTTTAAATTAAAATATCAAAATCATGATTAAAATCAAAAGGTAAACAAGCAAGATAGGATAAATTCAATCCATGGTGTTGGTACCAGTACTCTTCACGTGAAAAGGACCTCGGCATAAGTGTTCAGAAATAACAAAGATCAACCAGCTTGGCCAACATGGAGAAACCCCATCTGTACTAAAAATACAAAAATTAGCTGGACGTGGTAGCGGGTGCCTGTAATCCCAGCTACTCTGGAGGCTGAGACAAGAGAATTGCTTAAACCCCGGGGGGGCGGAGGTTGCAGTGAGCCAGGATTACACCACTGCACTCCAGCCTGGGCAACAGAGCAAGACTGTCTCAAAAAAATAACAAAAATAACAAAAATCAATAAGCTGAAAAATGTTATAAAATTTGACGTTGAATAATTCATTAGACATAAAATTACAGAGTGCTTACATTTGTTGGGTACTCTTTTAATTGCTTTACATATATTGTTAAATTCTCAAGCAACCTATGAGATACAGGACAAGACAAAGAGAAGTTAAGTACATGTATAAGGTCACACAAATGACATTTAAATCCAGGCAGTCTGATTGTAATTCTATGCTCTTACCCTTAAAAGGATTCGTCAATTCTGGCTAAATGGTGTGCCTGAATAAAATGTGGAGCACGGTAGCATTTATAACATTTATTCATTTAACAAATATTTATTGAACACTTACAATTGGGCCAGGCACTATGCTAGGTAGTTAGGGTTATAATATTCCCCCACTTATTCATGGTTTTACTTTTCACAGTTACCTTTGGTTAACTGTGGTCTGAAAATAGGTGAGTACAGTACAATAAGATAATGTATGTGTGAGAGAGAAAGACTACATTCTCATGACTCTTATTACAGTATATAGTTATAATTATTCTATTTTATTATTAGTTATTGTTAGTCTTTTACAGTGCTTAATATACAAATTAAATTTTATCATAGGTATGCATAATAGGAAAAAACATAGTATATATAAGGGTCAGTGCTATCAGCAGTTTCAGGCATCCTTTGGGGGACTTGAAATATATCTCCCACAGATAAGGGGGAACTATACGTAACAGTTTATGAAAGTCCTTGACCCTTGCGAAGTCTGTATTCTAGTAGAGGTTTACAGACAATAAACAAAAAAGTAAAACAACTAGGTTGTCTAATAAAATATTTACATTGAAGCTATGAAGGGGACTGTAATTTCATAAGGTGGTCAAGGAAGGCCTCACTGATAAGGTGACATTTGAGTAAAGATTTGAAAGATGTGAGAGGATAAACCACGAGGAATGTTCTGGAAGCAGAACATTCCAGGTAAAGAAATCAGCAAGGACAAAGTCCCTGAGAAGAAAGTGAGCTTGGTATCTTCATGAACAAGGAGAGAGTTTTAATGAAGCACAGTAAGCAAGAGGGAGATTGGAAGAGGAGAGGTGAGAGGGGTGTGGTAGGACAGATGATGTAAAGCCATTGTTAGGATTTTAGCTCTCATTTTTCAGTTGGGAAGCTATTTGAGGAATTTGCATAGAAAATCAAACCTCAAAATGTTGAGAGAAGGGTTCTAGAAGAATCCTTGATAACTGGAAAGGTGAACTTTTTACATTAACAGAAGAGGTAAAGAGTAATAATCAAAAATAGGAAGATCTTCAGTCAGTGATGCTAATGTGTCTGAAGAGTCAGGGTCCCCAGTAGGGGAAGGAAGAGGAAGAAAGTGAAAGGAGGCTAAAATTTTAACTGGCATTGTAGGTAGAAAGACTAGGGTTTGAGTGGATATGTGCTATGGAAGTCAGGTGACAGTGGAGGCCAAAGTAACAAAGGCAGGCAGGGAAATTCTCAGCAGCATCAGAGTAATACAATGAAATTCCTCATAGAAATACTATGAAGGAAAGACAGAGAAAGCCATTGACACCTATGTCAATAAACTAGGGCAGCTTTGCTAATGAACACACTCTTAAATCTGGCAATTGAAAGCTGCCTGTTTAAAAACAAAAAAGTAATGAATAGCAATGAAAAGAAAAAAATTTCAATTTTAGAATAATTATTAGCACAAGGTCACATGGACAGGAACAATTACCCATTGTTTACATAAATTCTCATGGTAGCAATAATGTAATGCATATGGCTTTGAAGAAGGGTAAAATTATTACTTTAATACAGTAAAACAGGTAAATCATGAATGATGTAGACTGCTTGTGCCAGTATATTTGAAGTAAAGTAAAATTCAGTGTTCAAATGGAGAAACCATTGAAGTGTCCAGTAATGATGCATTTAAATAAGGTGATTTGGCTGCATCTGCATTCATCTGTAAATAATTTACACACAGATCGAGTTAGGAACTTCCAAAAAAATAGTACTCGTTCTAAAAACATATCCAATTGGATAATTTCACCTATAAGGGTAAAGAGTACTGATTTTAAAAGGTTCTCAGAGTCTGTTTTGTGAAGAGATCCCTTAAAGTATAATGGTGGCGGAGCACAGGGAAGAGCTCACATGCAGCCGCAGGAGAGCTAGGGAAAAAGGGTGACAGCTCTGCTAAGGAGCCACTTAGAAAAGAGTTGGATAAGAGCAGTCTCTTCAGAGTCTGACACCTTTCATTTTATGGAAAACCTTCACCTAGTCTGTTTATCTCTTACCAGTGAACTTCTTCAAATGTAAAGGTGTTTGTAAAAGGACATAAAAATCAATCATTTGTATAATATAATTTCAGATCTGTGCCTTTCATATATATTTTTACCACTTATTTTTTCCATCTGTGAAATGTGCTGACACCTACTTTAACAAACTGATACAATTGAGAAGAGAGAGTGTGGGCTACTAATAAGAAGCTCTCAGTCAAAACATCGTCAAAAACAGAGAACAGATTGATAATGAATACTTAATTCTTTTTAGTAGTGTTTTTGGTCCTGCAGGATTCAGAATTATGAAAGCTGTGATTCCCTTTGGCTGCACATTGTAGGAATGTTGCTTGCTTGTTACATTTCGAGTTCCAAGTTGAATCAGTTGCTTTCTTGAACAGTTGAAAAGCTGTCATTTAAGCATTTCAGATATTTCATTTTCCTGTTACAATCCTGGGTTAGATTTGCTGTTACTTAGCTCTCACCTCTTCATCTATTACAATTTTCTCCCTCATTTAATTGGAGTATATCCTCAAAGATCTTCCACAGAAAAGGCATACTGGAGATACAATTTCAGAGTTCTTGAAGGTCTGAATTATCTGTTTGCTTTCATATTTAATAGATAGTTTGGGTATATAGAATTCTGTTTTCAAAATCATTCTCCTATAGAACCTTGAAGACATTTCCTCCATTGTGTCCTGGAATTTAGGGTTGCTGATGAGAAATAGAATTCCAATTTGATTCACATTCTTGTGTTGGTAACATCTTATTCCCCCCTGGGAATCTCTTAAGAGTTTTCTTCTTTATCTTCGGTGGATAAAACTTCAAGAGAATATATTTGGATTCAAGTATTTTATTCATTCAATTCGCTTGATACTTGCTCAGCCCTTCCATCTTAAAATCAATAGTTTTCTTCAAGTCTGGTGGTTTTTAAAAATTACTTCTCTGATTTTCTTTCTATAGCATACATACATTATTTGTGCCCACCTGTTATCTTTGGTTATCTTTGAACACTCTTTTATATGTTTTATTTGCCGCATTATGTTCCTTAGAAATAAGAACATCATGTAGTTTGTTAGAAAATGATGCATGTTATTGTAACAGAAGAAGTAGAGCAGAGGAGGAAATGTAGATAACCTTGGGTATGGAAGCATCCAAGATGTCTTCCAGAGGATAAGTAAACTTGGTACAACCAGACAATGGAATATTATCCAGTGCTAAAAAGAAATGATTCGGCTGGACCCAGTGGCTCACACCTGTAATCCCAGCACTTTGGGAGGCTGAGGTGGGTGGATCACCTGAGGACAGGAGTTCGAGACCAACCTGGCCAACATGGTGAAACGCCGTCTCTACTAAAAGTACAAAAATTAGCTGGTCATGGTGGCAGGCATCTGTAATCCCAGCTACTAGGGAGACTGAGGCAGGAGAATAGCTTGATGGCAGGAGAATAGCTTGATCTCAGGAGGCGGAGGTTGCAGTGTGCCGAGATCACGCTACTGCACTCTAGCCTGGGTGACAAGAGCAAGACTCCATCTCAAAAAAAAAAAAAAAAAAGAAAGAAAAGAAGTGATCCGTTGGGTCGTGAAAGGACATGGAGACCCCTTAAATACATATTACTAACTCAAGCCAATGTGAAAAGACTCTATACTGCATGATTCCAACTATATGACATTCTAGAAGAGGCAAAACTGTGAAGAGAGTAAAAAAGATCAGGGGTTGGGGATGGGAGATGAGTAGATGGAACACAGATGATTTTTAGGGCTCCAGTAAATACCATGTATGATACTATAATTTATCCAAACTCACAGAATTTACAACACCAAGAGTGAACCCTAATGTAGACTATGGATGTTGGGTGATTATGATGTGTCAGTATAGGTTCATTGACTGTAACAAATGTACTACTCTGGTGGGGGATACTGATAATAGTAGGGGTTATATGGGAAATTTTTATATCTTCCTCTCAATTTTGCTGTGAAACTAAAGCCGATGTAAAATAGATTTTTTTAAAAAGTAGAGCAGAGTAAAGGGGTTAATGTATTGGGGTGGGGGTATGCAAATTGCAATTATTGAATAGAATGATCAAGGTAGGCCTCATTGAGAAGCTGACGTGAGCACTGAGCAAAGACTGTGGCTATCTGAATGAAGAATGTTAAGGGCAGAGGATATAACTAGTACTAGGATCCTAAAGCAGAATGTCTCTGATATGTTTGATGAACAGCAAGCAGGTTAATGTGGCTCAAGTGAATTGAGTGAGGGAGAGACAATGGTGGGAAATAAGATCAGAGAGGTAAATTGAAATGGGCTGTGTCACTAGTCTAGACTTTGTAGGCTAGTGTAAAGATTTCTTAGTGTGACAGAGATGGGAAGTGTTTACAGAGTAGAATAGTAATGGTTATATTTGAGTATTTTTCTCTTTGGTAGTTTTATTGAAACAGATGTAACATTACAGTTTTACAAATCACATGATTTTCAATTTAGTTCTATCATAAGTTCATAAACTTGAAAAAAAATCCTTCATCAAGCTTTTATTTTAAAATGTAGATAAATGTTACAGAAAAAAAATTACCAAGCGCAATGGCACATGCTTTATAGTCCAGCTACTTGGGAGGCTGAGGTGGGAGGATCACTGGAGCGCAAAAGTTTGAGGCTAGCCTGGGCAACATATTGAGACCCTGCTTCTAGAAAAAAAAAGAGGCAAGATTTGTAAGCTGAAGTACTCTTAGGAAATATTTCAGTCACATGAGCAGGTATTATCTTTAATCTGCTTTTTATTATCATGGTTAAATTATGAGCAAAGCTCATAAAATGCAATAAATGCATTTTGTATTTCTTGCAAGTTAGCAGTGGTGTTAAATCTTAAATCTCTGATCTGTACTAATGTCATCAACTCCTACTGAGAATTAGAATAACAGTAGAAACTTTGGGAAAGATTTTAAATGACAACAAAGCTAAAGGGTCAGAATGTCGTTGTTTCAAAGCAATTTTCTTAGTTGTAATAAAGGTAAATTTAATAAAAGTAAAAGCAATCTGCTCCCGGAATGTTACAGTATTTTGTTTTGAATAAATTTATATTATCTGGAAATCAATATGGCTCATGTTGCACACAAACAAGGTCTGAAAATAGTAATGCCCTAGAGTTCCAGTAGGAGGCCATCTCCTTGAACTGTTTAGACCAATATGAAAGGCTACTTCCTGGAAGAAGCAATGCTTCTTAGCAAGATATTTCTTAAAATACCATTTTCAGAATTATTTGTAGCCACTATAATAAAACATTATCAGGAAATTGTCAGATTGTTTGTGGCATTGGTGACAGAAAAACTGCACATATTTACTGGACTGCATGACAATTAAGAACAGAGTTTTTCATGATTAATGGGTTAAAAGGCAAGAGTTTTGAATGAACTTAAGTTGGGCAATTCTCAAATCTTTGATGATTTTATTATATGTCATCCTGACCACTTTTAACTGGTTTAATGTAATTTTGAAATGTTTCCCTAAATGTTACATCTGTTAATAGTTAGAAACCAGCTTAAATTCCCATTAAGTTTTATTCAACAAACCTAAAGCTTCTGTTCTGAGAACCTCATAAGTAAGTACCCTCTGTGCCATAGAAGGACTAACAGTATACTTCAACATTTTACAATTGGTTTTGAAAATTAAAAAATACATAAGGTCCCCAGGAGTTCATATTCAATTTAACAACACCAATTCTACTTAAGACATAAAAATCTATTTCTACTGGCAACAAGATGAAAATCCCCAGCTCATACTCCTTATATGGGGTAAACACCCAGGGAATGATTCCAGCAAAGCACAGAACCAGGTTTGTGAAGGAGAGACTGGGCTTTGACATAGTACCACTGGATAATACATAAATCAGTAATTGTTTCTGTCACTTACAAATATGTATCTGTTTAATGTCTTCAGTTGTTTAGACTAACGATTTGGATGATCCTAAATTTCTTTGAAACTTTTACATTTAGAGTTCCAAAAATTTGTTTTTCTCCAAGATTAAAGCAATTCTAGCATAGTAGCAGCATGCTGCATCAACAAGTTGATTTTTTTTAAAAGTGTATGTCTTCTATTGAAGAGCTCGATGAAGTGCTTAACTGTTGTCTCTTTAATTAAACAGAGAACAGCAAAGCTTGTTTTTTTGCCAATCGCAAATTTATACTCAATTTAAACCATGGCTTTTAACCAAAATTCCTATACTAAAATAACTCTTCACACAAGAATCATAGTGGATTTTTTATACATTCTTGGTTAACCAGCAAAACTCAACAAAATTTGTTGGCATTAGTAACAAATACTTTTTAAATATGTTTCTATTTCTCCCATCAGAACTTTGATTTCTCTTCAAAGAAGCCTCATCATAGACTTACTCACACATTTGTGAGAGTTATTAGAATTGCCATAATCAATGGATACTGAAGAAAAGGGAAGATTAGAGGGTTGGTTTTTGTTTTTAATTTTAAAAAAACTCATATCATGATTCTGGAGCTAAAAGCAGCTCACATGGGCCTTATATGAGCTTTGCCTCTCTTTGAGCAATACATTTTAAAAGTCAGGAAGAAAATAAAATCTGACTGTTGTAGCATTTAGCTTTGTATTGGAGTGGCCTTTGCAGGTAACGCCAACTTCCACGACATTTAGAAGATTCATAAAGTGCTGGTCAAAATAATGGAAAAAATAGCAGCTGTCATTTGATCAGAATCTGTGTGCAAACCAATTAAAAGCCCTGTCATAACTATTTAAGCATGTAAGGTGATTTATGATTACCTTTCATAAATTAATGAATTCTACCAATAAGAGCAGCATGCTACATTGGGTGCTCCTGTTCTTGCAGAGTTTACAGCTATACATTACATGAGGACTGCTCCAGGTTTGCTGTGTTTAAATGATTGACAAGGTAGAAACTTTGTCTTTTCTTCAACTAATTGGCACTATCTACTTATAACTTATAACTTAGCTTATTTTTCACTCCCCCCAAGGATAGTAGAGTCCAGAATGGCCGGTGGTAGTCTCAGAGTAGAAGAGTTGAGGTGTCATAAGATAACGACACCCTTGAATTTATTTCTCTTATACTTTGCTTCATAAAAGTGAGCACAAGGACAGACAGGCAGAAAATAGTAGATCACTATGTGAGGCTAGAGTGAGTCCTCTTTCAGGTTCAACAAAGGAAAGACGGAAGAAAAGTGAATAAGGTACATAAATTTAAGAACATAAGTGTAGGCAGGTAGATGATGAAAAATGGGAGAAATGGAAGAGGTAACAGAAAAGAAAAAAGATGAAGAAAAATATGGGAAGAGAAAGGTAAGGTGAGATGAGGAGGGCAAAAGAAACAGAATGGAGAAGAGAGAAAAGAATGGAGGCAAAGGAAAGAAGGGAGAATACAGCAATCTCCTCCTGAAATCTGCCTGTCCCAAGCCTAAAGATTAATTGTAATATTTTAATTACAAATTAGCTTTTCCTGAGAAAACTTCATAAGCACATAATTCTTATAAAATTGTGTTACCTCAAATATTTAAAATACTTTCTAGTCAAATATTTAAGGGGTCATCATTCTCCAAAACTAGCGAGCCTTATGCAGCTGGTAGGAGTTCTTCACAGCTGTTCTTTAAGCCATGTTGCATGAGAACTTCATAGAGAACCTGAGAAGTTCCATTTTAAGAGTTTCTCCTGCTTCGGTATCCTAGGCAAGAAATCAGGAGAAAGGAATGAGAAGGAAGAATCACTAGTGTCAAGTGACACATGAAACTCCAGTAAATCTGGGTATTACTTAGCTCAACTAGAGTAATTCAACATAAAGGTAGAATAGTGGTTAAGATTTTAAAAGCCAAGTGGTGATTTCGAACTTGTAGCTATTGTTCTAATATGATGGGTAATCACTTCCTGCAATGGTGAACTATTTATAAACTGCTGGCTCCTCAAAATGTAAATAAAGAAAAATTATTCCAGGCTACAAGATTAATTTTCCTCTACGTCTTTAATCTGAGGTAGATCCATTTTTTGTTAAAACACACTTGTTTTATTTATTTAGTCAAATTCCTCACATTAAGAAGGAGGAATCTGAGGCCCAGTAAGATTAAGTGACTAGTTTATGGTTCTTGGGTAGAACAGGAATGAAGCAGAGGTTTCCATTCCTAGGTCACTTCAGAACTACTAATTGAGGTTCATCAGAAAAAAGACATAAGCCAAAGAAATTAGAACATGAAGTTGAGTATCATCTTTAGTAAAAAGGATCTAGTCATTGCTTCCTTATAATATTGAAAATTAGTTTAACCGTAGGTGGTCATTTCTTTGAAATGGTTTCTACCACTAAAAATAAAACTGAAGGTAGAGGATTAGGTTAGACCCTGGAGCAAAATCAAAACAGCTTATTTCAGCCTAAGAACTTTTTTAAAGTAAATGGCAAACCGCAAATACCTACATATCTGTAATTTTCTGAGCCACCATAAAATCTGCATACTCTGTACCAAAGTAAAAAACTTCACTTACTGACACAACCTTTACTAAAAAGTGCCACAGACTGTATGTAAGAATACTTTTATTTAGAGAAGAAATAAAATACAAGCTGTCAATTTCTTAATATGGTAAAACTCTCTATCCTCTTACACTCTGCTTTGTCATTTATTTATTTATTTATTTATTTATTTATTTATTTATTTATTTATTTATTTTGAGATGGAGTCTTGCTCTGTCGCCCAGGCTGGAGTGCAGTGGCGCAATCTCAGCTCACTGAATGCTCCGCCTCCCGGGTTCTCGCCATTCTTCTGCCTTAGCCTTCTGAGTAACTGGGACTACAGGCGCCCGCCACCACGCCCAGCTAATTTTTTGTATTTTCTTTTTAGTAGAGACGGGATTTCACCATGTTAGCCAGGATGCTCTCGATCTCCTGACCTCGTGATCCGCCCACCTCGGCCTCCCAAAGTGCTGGGATTACAGGTGTGAGCCACCACGCCCAGCCAATTTGTCTTTTAGTTAGCCTGAATAAATTTAACCTCTCAGAGGATCCCTCAACTCATGTGAAAAAATCCTTAATAGTTTCTGTCTTACATTAAACAAAAAGGCAGACCTATGTCACCTGGAGTCATAGGACCCTGAGTTATCTCCTAAGGTAACTCTAATGTACATTCCTTAACTCTGAAGCTAACAGCTATGAAGGTGAATGCCGATAGCTGCTGTAGGTTTCACAGAGAGACTCAATGATTATGAAGATTCTGACCATATCTAATAACAGACAACAGATAATTGTACAGTAAGATTTAGGAAAAAAAAGTCATTTCAGTTTTGAAAGTTTTGTTAAGGTATATAAATGCATATCTGTTGCCTATTAGTATGATGATATGGTAGACAAATTGCCTTTGTCAGGTTTTAGTTTTGGCTCTGCCATTAATTAGCTATGTGGTTTTTGAGAATTTCAGTCATTTTAACACATGTTTATAGATGGTTACATACCAGGCACCGTGCAAGTCATTTTAACAGTTATCTTAGGAAATCCTCTCAGCAACCCTGAGGGTTTGACATTATTATTATCATCATCTTACAGGAAAGAGAACTGGGGTTTAGATTGAGTTTTTTCTCAAGGTTCAGTAGCTAGTGGCCTGCTTCCAAAGCTTGTATTATTTTGAACAGCAGCCAGTTTCTGGAACTGTGTCCTTAACAAGTACTTTTGACCCAGTGGGAATGAAAGGGGAGTGCAGAAAGAGGTATATAGGATTCCAGCCCTCCTACTTCTGCTTCAGCCAGAGCAATTGCCTGTTCATTGTTTTAATATATTGAGCTTTTCAGGTAAGATTTTAGAGGGGA
Source organism: Pan paniscus (assembly GCF_029289425.2). Classification (NCBI taxonomy): domain Eukaryota; kingdom Metazoa; phylum Chordata; class Mammalia; order Primates; family Hominidae; genus Pan; species Pan paniscus. Next base: position 111,482,888 of record NC_073253.2, read on the forward strand.
GAGGGTTCTGTAGCATAAAATGCCTGATCTCACAGTACTATGCTTCACTAGAATGAAGGGGTAAAAGTGGTATTAAGCTAATATAAGAAAAGTAAATAATAATCATTGGATAGGCTTCAAAAAAGAAATGCATTTGAGATGGACCTTGACAAGCAGATAAAATCTTGATTTAGTTGAAGGACTCCATCTGGGGAAACATTAATGAAAGTGCTTAAATTTTCAAATGCTAATTAAAATGTTTATTTTTAAAATGTTTCCTTTGATCCTGTTTTTCTTTATTAAATAATACCCTGGACAGGAATTAAGAGCACAGCCTGAAGTGATTGTGATGTCCAAGAAGTACTACTAATGGAACACATAGACAACTTGTCATATTTCAAAATTAAATGCTGACTGCACTATGAATATAGAAAAGTACAGTTGTAAACACTACATTCTGTACCATGTAACATCTTATATATGATTTCAGTTCTTTTTAAGACCACCAGACTACAGTTACAAGAAAGCCAAGATCAGACTGACTCAATTTGCATTACAGACGTGTTCAGGGAAAGCCTAATTAGGGAAAACAGAAACTTCAAATTTCACTCTTTTAAACTGAATTGGAGAATATCTTACATCCACTGCCAGAAAACATCACCCCAGAAGTGAAAATTTAGATGTTTTAATTTCTGAAATAATGACTTTGAGGAAAATAGTTAGAAATTATAAAACATACAAATTCCTATTTGTCACACTATGGAGACTTTGGAGAATGTGATTCTCCCAGTATCTTGGTGTTTAAACAAATAAAAATATAGTTCAGCCAAAAATAAACTAGCTCACATGAAAAAGCTGTAGTATTAAAAACTGCTACATCAGAAAGTCGAAGTGAGTGTTCAGTAAATTTATTAACAAGATATCCCTGGATTAATGATTCTATCTCAAGTCAAAAACATTTTGCCAAAGTGACAGCACTAACACCTACCACCAGTAGTATGTAGAATCAGCTTGACCTTATTTCAGAACATCTGAGAGGCACTAAAAGCTGGCAAAACCATCTTAAGAGTATGGAGTGATAGGCAGTGAACTGCATTTATTCTGGGCTTGAACCACATCAAGGCAGTTTCAGAAATAACCTTAAAAAAGAGGAGCCAGAGATTAAATACTATCCCCACTCCCCGTAATTAAGATGCAATTTGAAACTTTATCTGAAATCATTGAGTCAATGGAAAGCCCGGAGGAAAACAATGTTAAATCAATATCTGAAAAGCTGTTTCTACTAAAGATGTCTACACACACACACACACACACACACACACACACACATATTATATATCTATATATCATGTATTTGGACTGATTCAAGGAATCTGTGCTTCTCAAGGCAACTTCAAGAACTGTTGATAGTACAGAGAAATGGATATCACAGCTTTTTTCTTAAAGAAAATTATATGGTTGAGGTGGGGACTGGTAAAAGAAGATGCTGCTTTCTTTCATTTTTTTTCTTTTTTAAAACAACTTGTCTACATCACCAGGTATCAGTAATTGATTCCCACTGGACACAACTACAGGATACACTCCATGTTTATTCCTTGTGAGAAATAAACACAGTAACAAATTTTCACTAGCATCATTATGTAGAACATAAATTCATGTTTCCTTAATTCAGTAGGTATTTATTAGAAATCTATGAGGTACCAACATCTATGTGAAGTCTTGGTTATAATGCAAAGAAGCCAGTCTAGTGAATAGACAAATGAATTTATTAAATTAAAATACAATGATATATGTCATGAGATGTTCAAGAGCTATGGGGGTACAGTAGAGAAATATCTGAGGAGGGGTAAAGAATAGGAGAAGTTTCCCCGTCTGAATCTTAAAAGTAAGGTATTTTAAGACGCTACTATACCATTACCACTTAACAAGTAATGGAAAAAAAAATTACAAAAAAAAAAAGAAAACAGCCATATGATTACATGAAAATTGAATACCTTCTCCTGAATGATTTTTAGGTAGACATTGAAATTAAGGCAGAAATCAAGAAGTTACTTGAAACTACTGAGAACAGAGATACAAAATACCGGAATCTATGGAATCCGACTAAGGCAGTATTAAGAGGGAAATGTATAGCACTGAATGCCCATATCACAAGTTAGAAAGATCTCAAGTTAACTTACAACTTAACATCACAACTAAAAGAACTAGGAAACCAAGAGCAAACAAATCCCAAAGCTAGCAGTAGACAAGAAATAACCAAAATCAGAGCTGAATTGAAGGAGATTGAGATAAGAAAAATCATTCAAAACATCAACAAATCCAGGAGCTGGTTTTTTGAAAAAAAAAATTAATAAAATACATAGATCACTAGCTAGACTAATAAAGAAGAAAAGAGAATATTCATATAAACACAAAATATTCAAATAAACACAATCAGAAATGATAAGGGGCGATTGCAACTGACCCCACAGAAATATAACCATCGGAGGATATTATGAATACTTCCGTGCACATAAACTAGAACATCTAGAAGCAATGGATAAATTCCTCAACACAGCTACCCTCCCAAGAGTGAACCAAGAAGAAACTGGATCTCTGAACAGACAATATCAAGCTTGGAAATTGAGACAGTAATAAATAGCTTACCAACCAATAATGTCCAGGACCAGATGGATTCACATCTGAATTCTCCCAGATGTATGAAGAAGAGCTGGTACCATTTCTACTGAAACTATTTCAAAAGTTGGTGAGCAACTCCTCCCTAACTCATCCTGTGAGGCTAGCATCACCCTGATACCAAAACCTGGCAGAGATAAAACAAAAAAAGAAAACCTCAGGTCACTGTGCTTGGTGGACATTGATACAAAAGTCCTCAACAAAATACTGGCAAAAGAAATCCAGCGGCACATCAAAAAGCTTACCCACCCCCATCAAGTAGGCTTTATCCCTGGGCTGCAAGGTCGATTCAACATACGCAAATCAATGTCATTCATCACATAAGCAGAACTAAAGACAGAAACCACATGATTATCTCAATAGATGCAGAAAAGGCATTTGATAAAATTCATGCCTTCGTGTTTAAAACTCATAGCAAACTAGGTATTGAAGGAACATACTTCAAAATGAGAGTCTTCTATGACAAACCCACAGCCAACATCATACTGAATGAGCAAAAGCTGGAAGCGTTCCCCTTAAAAATTGGCACAAAACAAGGATGCCCTCTCTCACCACTCCTATTCAACATAGTATTGGAAGTCCTGGCCAGGGCAAATAGGCCAGAGAAAGAAATAAAGGGCATCCAAATAGGAAGAGAGGAAGTCAGACTATCCCTGTTTGCAGATGAAATGATCCAGTTTCTAGAAAACCACATAGTCTCAGCCAAAAGCTTCTTAAGCTGATAAACAACTTCAGCAGAGTCTCAGGATACAACATGAGTGTGCAAAAATCACTAGGATTCCTATACATCAACAGCAGTCAATCCAAGAGCCAAATGAGGAACACACTCCCATTCACAATGGCCACAAAAAGAATAAAATACCTAAGAATACAGCTAACTAGGGAAGCAAAATATCTCTACAAGAAAAACTACAAAACACTGCTTAAAGAAATCACAAGTGACACAAATGGAAAAACATTTCATGCTCATGAACAAGAAGAATCAATGTCATTAAAAATGGCCATACTTCCCAAAGCAATTTATAGATTCAGTGCTATTCCTATTAAACCTCCATTGAGATTCTTTGTAGAACTAGGAAAAAAAAAAAAAAAAAACTATCTTAAAGTTCATCTGGAACCAAAAAAGAGACTGAATAGCCAAAGCAATTTTAAGCAAAAAGAACAAAGCTGGAGGGTATCCCATTACTTGACTTCAAACTATATTACAGGGCTACAATAATCAAAACAGCATGGTATTAGTACAAAAAAAGACACATAGCCTAATGGAACAGAATAGAGAACCCAGATATAAGGCCACATACCTACAACTATCTGATGTTCAACAAACCTGACAAAAGCAAGCAGTGGGGAAAGGATTCCTATTAAATAGTGTTGGGATAGTTGGCTAGCCATATGCAGAAGGTTGAAACTGGACCCTTTCCTTACACCATACACAGAAATGGATTAAAGACTGTAATGTAAAGCAGAAAAGTATAAAACCCCTGGAAGACAACCTAGGCAATACCATGCAGGACAATGGCACAGGCAAAGATTTCATGATGAAGACACCGAAAGCAATTGCAACAAAAGCAAAAATTGATAAATGGGATCTGATTAAAGAGCTTCAGTACAGCAAAAGAAGCTATCAACAGAGTAAACAGAGAACCTAAAGAATGGGAGAAAATCTTTGCAAACTTTGCATCCAACAAAGGTCTAATATCTAGTATCTATACGGAACTTAAATTTCCAAAGAAAAAACAAAACAACCTCATTAAAAACTGGGCAAAGGATATAAACAGATACTTTTCAAAAGAAGACGTACATATGGTCAACAGTCATATGAAAAAAAGCTCAACATCACTGATTATTAGAGAAATGCAAATCAAAGCCACAATGAGATACCCATCTCAGTCAGAAAGGTTATATTAAAAAGTCAAAAAATAACAGATGTTGGTGAGGTTGTGGAGAAAAGAGAACACTTATACACTGTTGGTGGCAGTGTAAATTGGTTGAACCATTGTGGAAGACAGCGTGGTGATTCCTTGAAGACCTAACAGCAGAAATACCATTCAAGCCAGCAATCTCATTGCTGGGTATATACCCAAAGGAATATATTAATAAACCATTCTATTATAAAGACACATACGTATGTTCATTGCAGCACTATTCACAATAGCAAAGACAGGGAATCAAGCTAAACGCCTGTCACTGGATAAAGAAAATGTGGTACATACACACCATGGAATACTATGCAGCCATAAAAAAGAACGAGATCATATCCTTTGCAGGGACATGGATGGAGCTGGAGGCCATTATCCTTAGCAAATTAATGCAGGAACAGAAAGCAACAACCACATGTTCTCCCTTATAAGTGGGAGCTAAATGATGAGAACACATGGATACATACAGGGGAACAACACAAACTCTGGGGTCTATTGGAGGGTGGAGGTGGGAGGAAGGAAAGGATCAGGAAAAATAACTAATGGATACTAGGCTTAATATCTGGTTGATGAAATAATCTGTACAACAGATCCCCATGACACAAGTTTACCTATGTAACAAATATGCACATGTACCCCTGAACTTAAAAGTTAAAAAGATAACACTGACAATATCAAAATTTTATGCAATACCTATAAATTTAATAAAAGTTGTACAAAGAATTACTGACAGAAATTTCAAGACCTAAGCAAACAAAAGAATCATATTCACTGACCAAGAATACCACTTTTACTGCTGTGAGTAGAAAATATTGTGCTAAGCCAAAAAATAAATAAATAAATAACTGAGCATTTTTCTTTAAGCTCTATACCAGCATGTGCTCACATCAGAATATTTATTAAACAGTCATCCTTCTATGACCTTGAATTTCTCTTAATTACAATTTAGGAGTGCATAAATTGACTTAAGTGTAGCTTTTGGACAGCATTGAAAGTTTCAGATACAGATGGATACAGATGGAACTACAAGGCAGCCCTGTGAGGGATAATTAGAAAAAGTATAATATTAAGAGTTAGGCATTTGTAAAGCAGGTAACCTGTTTGACAGAAAACGAATTAAGGTTATTTACAACAAAGACTCGGGAAAGGTAAAGGAAGATAGGAGAGAGTAAAGCCCTTAGTGCTGATCTATGCCAGGTGTGCGAGACCCTAGTTAGGTATCAAAATAGCCTGTACAGTTCTGTTTTTGTTGTAATTTTGTTTTGTTTTGTTTTAATACATTTGTCCTGGTCTAAAGACTTGCACAATTTCTAGGAGTGGCCTTCTGTATAGCAGTTATTCATACAGGTCTCTGTTGGTTCTGTTAGAGACAAAGTTGAGTTACTGTGGCCTGGCTGTGCAAATATTCTTGTTTTCCTTTTCTACCAACTTTAAAAACAACACTAAAATAAAAACAAAATCTGTCATGTGAAGTAACTCATGTATGTTGCTATCTCTTGGATCCAGAAATATACTGACAAAATTGAAATGGAAGACCAGAGACAGAAAAAAACAAAAAAGCAATTTCTCACCATGCGTATTATTTGAAACAAAAGAAATTTAAGTTACTGACATCTTGTTTGGAGATTTCTAAAATCAAGTAATAATAAGTAACAGTAAATGGTACTGTGCCCATTATTATACTTTTAAGCTGTGTTAAATGTTAATGATATTGTCTTTAGCAATTTTTATTGTTTTTAGTGAAAGAAAAATATATTCACATCAGAGCATGGTTACCATCCATATTCTTCCTTTAAAGTCATATTTTTCATGATAAATTCTTATTACCTTGGTATATTTGGGACTGCTATGGTTGGGGCTATTTCAGATAACAAATAATTGCAAAGAAGTATTTACCTTTCATTGAAATATTCTTTAATTTTGTTTTATGACAGGATTGAGGTATGTCCTCAAACATTATTTCAGTGATTATTGTAGATAAGTATTTGGATCTTTCATCTGTTGGATATCTGGATAAATCAAATGGCCTGGCCATGGCAAACCACAAAATCCAGTTTCGTAGAGCTCATTTGTTTCAATGAAAGATTTTAATTAATCATATTTGTTGCATCACAATGATTTTGAAGTTATTTGATATTAAATAAAAAAGAATTCTTATATAAGCAATGGTAATAAAGTACTAAAGTATTAATAAAGTATTGAGAATTTGAAATTGACTGGAGAATTCAAAAATGAGAAGAGACAAGTCAAGGTAAATTCCCCCATATTCACATCTACACCTTATGGGTTACAAACATTTGAATTCTGAAAGATAATGCTGGCACGACTGTGATGGTCAATGGATTTATATCAAATAAACTATATTGTAGTTTATAAAATGGTTTTCTCTTACTATAGCCAATTAAAATCTTAAAAATAGAGTGTGTAATGTAGTACAGATTTTAAGCTGCCTTTATATGGCTTATGCTTCTTGTTATATTTGTGTTTTGGGGGGAATTCTTGGCAAGAGATTAGGTCCACATCTGATTTTATGAAATGAATCAACAATGACAGTAGAGTAATAAAGTCAACATAATGATTTAATTGTCTATGATTCACATAAGTCACTTAACAATTATATTTGTTTAGTGGTATGTTTATCATAAAGTTAATATGTTCCCAGATTGTTCAAGTTTTATATTGTTATATTTTTCAAATTTCATTTTATGAATAATGATAATTTATATTCCCTCAAACTTCCATGTATTACCATAGTTGATCTTTTCTGTTCATTCTCTGTTTTGAAAGAAATCTGACTTTTTACTTTCACACATCTAGTTTTCATTATCTTGGAGCTAATTCAATCGCTGTGATAACTGGAAAAAATTACATTTTTATCTTTTAGTTTGTAAGGAAACTTTTGAACCTGAAACAGAAACTGAATATTTTTGAGATTCACTAGATGGATTGGTTTTCTTAATATGCATTTGGTATAGTAATAATAACGTGTTATCTTTCAGGTATAATTTTCAATTCATATGAATATGAACAATTTATATTGAAATGCTGTGGCATTTTTATTTGTTTAGTTCTTAGAAAGGGTAGCTGTTCTATGGGTTAACAGAGACAAGATTTTTATACATAATTGGAGATACTAGATGGAAGTAGTTTGGCTAAAAAGGAAAAAAAATTCTATTTGATTGAAGATGGAGGGCTGAGCATACATGATGACTTCTTATCCTTCCTGACACCTCACCTCATACAGGCATATACATAAAGGAATAGATCCATGCAGCAAAGAAAATCAGAGAGACTTACTAGCACTTGGTATGTTTTCAAGAAATTACTAGGAGAAGGAAAAATGGGAATGAGCTAACTGATGGAACAAGCAGTGCAGAGGAGGAGATGGGAGGGAACTGATCAGCCTGCCTGAACCTTGGAGAGTCTCTCTTCTGAGAATCTGCAAGGATGAAGATACAGAGCTCAAAACAGGAGACTCAATTAAAGGACCATATCTGCAACTGGGACAATTGGCTCACCTACTTCACTTTTACAACCCAGATTAGAAACCAGTCTGATTTCAGTTCTTCCCAGCAATGAACCATATGGGAAAGGGTGACGTTTCTGTTGTGCCTCTTTGGCATGCCACTACTAAGCCTACATTATTCTGGCTTGGGTTGGTGGGTGCAGTTTTCCTACCAGTTCCTGCCTTAAGTGAAATTCCTGCCTAAAGTGAAGCTTGCCTGTATCCAAAGCTACCCATGTGCACAGAGCTCCTAGTTAATGCTACCAAGTAGGCAAGAAGATAGGTGCAACCTGTTTTTATTATTATGCTTGTTCATTGTTTTCTGAAGCTGTCATTTCAAATGCTTGATTTTTCCATTATGTTCTTACCTTCAGTTTATTGTTCATTAAGTATTTGTTCCCCATTACACAGATTTTTCACAAATTAAAGCAGACTCTTTTCTTTTTATTTATTTATTTATTTATTTATTTTTTATTATTATACTTTAAGTTTTAGGGTACATGTGCACATTGTGCAGGTTAGTTACATACGTATACATGTGCCATGCTGGTGTGCTGCACCCACTAACTCGTCATCTAGCATTAGGTATATCTCCCAATGCTATCCCTCCCCCCTCCCCCCACCACACAACATTCCCCAGAGTGTGATGTTCCCCTTCTTGTGTCCATGTGATCTCATTGTTCAATTCCCACCTATGAGCGAGAATATGCGGTGTTTGGTTTTTTGTTCTTGCGATAGTTTACTGAGAATGATGATTTCCAATTTCATCCATGTCCCTACAAAGGACATGAACTCATCATTTTTTATGGCTGCATAGTATTCCATGGTGTATATGTGCCACATTTTCTTAATCCAGTCTATCATTGTTGGACATTTGGGTTGGTTCCAAGTCTTTGCTATTGTGAATCATGCCGCAATAAACATACGTGTGCATGTGTCTTTATAGCAGCATGATTTATAGTCCTTTGGGTATATACCCAGTAATGGGATGGCTGGGTCAAATGGTATTTCTAGTTCTAGATCCCTGAGGAATCGCCACACTGACTTCCACAATGGTTGAACTAGTTTACAGTCTCACCAACAGTGTAAAAGTGTTCCTATTTCTCCACATCCTCTCCAGCACCTGTTGTTTCCTGACTTTTTAATGATTGCCATTCTAACTGGTGTGAGATGGTATCTCATTGTGGTTTCGATCTGCATTTGTCTGATGGCCAGTGATGGTGAGCATTTTTTCATGTGTTTTTTGGCTGCATAAATGTCTTCTTTTGAGAAGTGTCTGTTCATGTCCTTCGCCCACTTTTTGATGGGGTTGTTTGTTTTTTTCTTGTAAATTTGTTGGAGTTCATTGTAGATTCTGGACATTAGCCCTTTGTCAGATGAGTAGGTTGCGAAAATTTTCTCCCATTTTGTAGGTTGCCTGTTCACTCTGATGGTAGTTTCTTTTGCTGTGCAGAAGCTCTTTAGTTTAATTAGATCCCATTAGTCAATTTTGGCTTTTGTTGCCATTGCTTTTGTTGTTTTAGACATGAAGTCCTTGCCCGTGCCTATGTCCTGAATGGTATTGCCTAGGTTTTCTTCTAGGGTTTTTATGGTTTTAGGTCTAATGTTTAAGTCTTTAATCCATCTTGAATTGATTTTTGTATAAGGTGTAAGGAAGGGATCCAGTTTCAGCTTTCTACATATGGCTAGCCTGTTTTCCCAGCACCATTTATTAAATAGGGAATCCTTTCCCCATTGCTTGTTTTTCTCAGGTTTGTCAAAGATCAGATAGTTGTAGCTATGCAGCATTATTTCTGAGGGCTCTGTTCTGTTTCATTGATCTATATCTCTGTTTTGGTACCAGTACCATGCTGTTTTGGTTACTGTAGCCTTGTAGTATAGTTTGAAGTCAGGTAGTGTGATGCCTCCAGCTTTGTTCTTTTGGGTTAGGATTGACTTGGCGATGCGGGCTCTTTTTTGGTTCCATATGAACTTTAAAGTAGTTTTTTCCAATTCTGTGAAGAAAGGCATTGGTAGCTTGATGGGGATGGCATTGAATCTGTAAATTACCTTGGGCAGTATGGCCATTTTTCACGATATTGATTCTTCCTATCCATGAGCATGGAATGTTCTTCCATTTGTTTGTATCCTCTTTTATTTCCTTGAGCAGTGGTTTGTAGTTCTCCTTGAAGAGGTCCTTCACATCCCTTGTAAGTTGGATTCCTAGGTATTTTATTCTCTTTGAAGCAATTGTGAATGGGAGTTCACTCATGATTTGGCTCTCTGTTTGTCTGTTGTTGGTGTATAGAAATGCTTGTGATTTTTGTACATTGATTTTGTATCCTGAGACTTTGCTGAAGTTGCTTATCAGCTTAGGGAGATTTTGGACTGAGACAATGGGGTTTTCTAGATATACAATCATGTCATCTGCAAACAGGGACAATTTGACTTCCTCTTCTCTTAATTGAATACCCTTTATTTCCTTCTCCTGCCTAATTGCCCTGGCCAGAACTTCCAACACTATGTTGAATAGGAGTGGTGAGAGAGGGCATTCCTATCTTGTGCCAGTTTTCAAAGGGAATGCTTCCAGTTTTTGCCCATTCAGTATGATATTGGCTGTGGGTTTGTCATAGATAGCTCTTATTATTTTGAAATATGTCCCATCAATACCTAATTTATTGAGAGTTTTTAGCATGAAGGGTTGTTGAATTTTGTCAAGGGCCTTTTCTGCATCTGTTGAGATAATCATGTGGTTTTTGTCTTTGGCTCTGTTTATATGCTGGATTACATTTATTGATTTGTGTATATTGAACCAGCCTTGCATCCCAGGGATGAAGCCCACTTGATCATGGTGGATAAGCTTTTTGATGTGCTGCTGGAGTCAGTTTGCCAGTATTTTATTGAGGATTTTTGCATCAATGTTCATCAAGGATATTGGTCTAAAATTCTCTTTTTTGGTTGTGTCTCTGCCTGGCTTTGGTATCAGAATGATGCTGGCCTCATAAAATGAGTTAGGGAGGATTCCCTCTTTTTCTATTGATTGGAATAGTTTCAGAAGGAATGGTACCAGTTCCTCCTTGTACCTCTGGTAGAATTCAGCTGTGAATCCATCTGGTCCTGGACTCTTTTTGGTTGCTAAGCTATTGATTATAGCCACAGTTTCAGCTCCTGTTATTGGTCTATTCAGAGATTGAACTTCTTCCTGGTTTATTCTTGGGAGAGTGCATGTGTCAAGGAATTTATCCATTTCTTCTAGATTTTCTAGTTTATTTGCATAGAGGTGTTTGTAGTATTCTCTGATGGTAGTTTGTATTTCTGTGGGATCGGTGGTGATATCCCCTTTATCATTTTTTATTGCATCTATTTGATTCTTCTCTCTTTTTTTCTTTATTAATCTTGCTAGCGGTCTATCAATTTTGTTGATCCTTTCAAAAAACCAGCTCCTGGATTCATTAATTTTTTGAAGGTTTTTTTGTGTCTGTATTTCCTTCAGTTCTGCTCTGATCTTAGTTATTTCTTGCCTTCTGCTAGCTTTTGAATGTGTTTGCTCTTGCTTTTCTAGTTCTTTTAATTGTGATGTTAGGGTGTCAATTTTGGATGTTTCCTGCTTTCTCTTGTGGGCATTTAGTGCTAGAAATTTCCCTCTACACACTGCTTTGAATGCGTCCCAGAGATTCTGGTATGTTGTGTCTTTGTTCTCGTTGGTTTCAAAGAACATCTTTATTTCTGCCTTCATTTCCTTATGTACCCAGTAGTCATTCAGGAGCAGGTTGTTCAGTTTCCATGTAGTTGAGCGGTTTTGAGTGAGATTCTTAATCCTGAGTTATAGTTTGATTGCACTGTGGTCTGAGAGATAGTTTGTTATAATTTCTGATCTTTTACATTTGCTGAGGAGAGCTTTACTTCCAAGTATGTGGTCAATTTTGGAATAGGTGTGGTGTGGTGCTGAAAAAAATGTATATTCTGTTGATTTGGGGTGGAGAGTTCTGTAGATGTCTATTAGGTCCGCTTGGTGCAGAGCTGAGTTCAATTCCTGGGTATCCTTGTTGACTTTCTGTCTCATTGATCTGTCTAATATTGACAGTGGGGTGTTAAAGTCTCCCATTATTAATGTGTGGGAGTCTAAGTCTCTTTGTAGCTCACTCAGGACTTGCTTTATGAATCTGGGTGCTTCTGTATTGGGTGCATATATATTTAGGATAGTTAGCTCTTCTTGTTGAATTGATCCCTTTAGCAGGATGTAATGGCCTTCTTTGTCTCTTTTGATCTTTGTTGGTTTAAAGTCTGTTTTATCAGAGACTAGGATTGCAACCCCTGCCTTTTTTTGTTTTCCATTTGCTTGGTAGATCTTCCTCCATCCTTTTATTTTGAGCCTATGTGTGTCTTTGCCCATGAGATGGGTTTCCTGAACACAGCACACTGATGGGTCTTGACTCTTTATCCAATTTGCGAGTCTGTGTCTTTTAATTGGAGCATTTAGTGCATTTACATTTAAAGTTAATAGTGTTATGTGTGAATTTGATCCTGTCATTATGATGTTAGCTGGTTATTTTGCTCGTTAGTTGATGCAGTTTCTTCCTAGTCTTGATGGTCTTTACATTTTGGCATGATTTTGCAGCAGCTGGTACTGGTTGTTCCTTTCCGTGTTTAGTACTTCCTTCAGGAGCTCTTTTAGGGCAGGCCTGGTGGTGACAAAATCTCTCAGCATTTGCTTGAGCAAACTCTATTTTCAAGAGAAGTAGTTGAGTCTTACGAGTCTGCAGAAACTACTTTTACCTCTGAAGACATTTGCTAATATGTTGATGGGATATAATTTAGGAACAATTAGTCTTTACATTTTATCATTTTAGTTTGAATTTAATAATAGCATTAGCTAACACTGTTATTTAATAGTGTACGTAAATGCTAACTGAATATATATGTATTCAGTTACTTATTCTTTATATCTTACAGGCAAAAAAGATACAACCCATGAGTTCTTACTTTTTCGGGTGGTACCTTTTTTGCCTGTAAGACATAAAGAGTATTTTATTAAAATATTAAGAAATGTTAATCTCATTAAGTAGAAGAGAAGAACATAATTCTTATGTTTAAGCCATTTAGTAGTGGGAATTGAATGTAGTATTCAGAAACATTGCAGTTAGATCCACTGTTAATTTTTCTAATTTCCTTAAATTTCATGGATATGCATATTGAGCTATTTTCGTATTCAGTCTCAGCTAAATAAATTAGCGCAAATATGCATGACTGAAATTACGTTCTATAAAAAAATTCCAAAAGCATTTGAAAAATATCCCACGGGTGATAAGTCTGTAATATTTTACTTTATTAAAATGCTGTACCTGGCTTCTGAGTGGTTATCTAAGAAGAAGAAAAGAATCTACAGTATAATGAGAGTTAACCATGTTTTGTCCAAAATGATTTTGAATCACTGTTCGGACAGATCTTGAAGACTAGTGGAAACTTCAAATGGCAGTATCGAACTTCTGTTCCTTTTGGGGTTATTGAGTGTATGAAGAATATTATTTTTCTGTGTCTGACAGTCAGTAGCTTTGACATGATTATAGTGAAGTATAATTTTGATGTTAGTTTTAATCTATAATAGACTGTAACTCCTTGTATTTTGGGTGCTATAGAAATTACCTTTCCCTTTGCATGTACATGACAGTTAAGATCTGAAGAATCTTGATTAATGGTTCTTGGATTTATGTTTAAAGAAATCAAAAGATGGGCGTTTTTCTCATCTCCGTCTTTGGCATTTGAAACAATATACAGGTTGAGTATTCCTTATTCAAAATGGTTGGAACCAGAAATGTTTCAGATTTTGGATTTTTTCATATTTTGTAATGTTTTCATACACATAATGAGATATGTTGGGATGGAACCCAAGTTTCAACGTGAATTCATTTATTTTTTATGTATATCATAAACATATAGCTTGAAGGTAATTTAGTGTAATATTTTGAATAATTTTGTGCATTAAACAAAGTTTGCATACACTGAATCATCAGAAAGCAAAGGTATCCATGTCTCAGCCAGCCACGTGGATACTCTGTGGTGTTTGGCATCACTGTCTTTCCTGACTCTGAATTTGTATGCTACTGATAAACAACTCTTTTATTAGACTTACTCACACATATGTACTTAACAGTGAAAAAAATGAGTTCAGACTAACTAAGCAGCATAATAGCATCAAACAATGGCAGGCTTTCATACTTTACCTACAGTGCTGTTTTTGTTAAAAGGTTACTCTACACTGTATTTTATTTTTTTTAGATAAGAAGAAATATTGGAAACATTTGAGAGATCAAGAAATGGGTCCTCTAGGGATGAGGAGACCTTCTGAATAAACTATGTCCTGTGTTCCTGCATTTTGACTGCAACCCATCACATGAGGCCACTTACGGAATTTTCTACTTGTAGTGTCATGTCAGTGCTCAAAAACTTTCAGACGTTCGAGCATTTCAGATTTTAGATTTTCAGATTAGGGATGCACAACCTTTACAAAGGGCCTTTATAGAGATTTTAAATATATAGCTTGTTGTCTACTGAGTAAAAGATGGGCTGCTTCTGTTTTTCTCCTAACAATATTTTCAGCTTCTATACTAACCAGTTCCAGATGTTCCACGATAAAGAAATATTTAATTTTCATATGAAATTTATGAAAGGAAAATGCATAGGAGAGCATTTTAGCAAAACAATAAGAGAAAACAGCTTTTGACAGTTGGTTTGCTATTAATAAGTACATAGGAGTACACAGTAAATGGAAGGCTCATTTAGACCCTTAGAATTTTTCTTAGCAGGGGGCCCTTTACCTGAAATCATGGTACTAGTTTAAAACTTCATGTTCTTTTTTGTAAAGACATTTAAGGCGATCAGCTCTTTTCAAAATTAGGTTAATTTTTCAGAAAGAAATAATATATCAAATAAAAGGAATATTATGGTGGGTTCAGATCAATTTTAATTGAAACATAAGCAACAGAAAATTTTAAGATTCTTATATGTGGATCAATTTGTATAATGTGCCTACAAGGTAAAGATTTTGTGGTCGTCTGAATTTTGGGAGAAGTAATTTTCCAAGAATTAATACTTAAGCTTTTTGAATCACAGTTTTGTATATCCAATTTCATTATTTGGTTCTGTGTGATATAGAATGTTCAAGGCTAACTATAATCATTTTTGTCCAATTTGTTTTAAAGAGGGTTCAGCAGCTCCAGGAATGGTATAATGGTGAATGATGTTTACATATCAATACAGATCTACAAATATGAGTATATTTGAAGAAAAGCAAATTCATATTGAATTTAAAGGCATATAAATTGGATTTCTTTTCCATTCATGGACATCTACTTGTATAAAGAATAAAAATTACATTTTGAATACATCCAAAACCTTTTCTCTTACCGAATTTCAATACTCTTTTCCAACAATGTCTTAGAATTTTGTAGTATATCTATTCCTCCCCTAGATAAGATCTGTAGCACACTTACTCTCTTCCTCCCTGTTACTATCCTAGAATACTTTTGTATTTTAATTTTAGATTATTTCCTTTTAAAATTATGCATAAATAATTATTTAAATTTAGCTTACTACTTTTTGGACACTA
Source organism: Pan paniscus (assembly GCF_029289425.2). Taxonomy (NCBI): domain Eukaryota; kingdom Metazoa; phylum Chordata; class Mammalia; order Primates; family Hominidae; genus Pan; species Pan paniscus. Next base: position 111,498,552 of record NC_073253.2, read on the forward strand.
CTATTGGACACCACCACATCTTTTTTTCTCTGGATTGATTTTTTTTTGTTTTACTGGAGTTGATCATTTAATAATTCTTAGATTGTATCTGAAGGTATTAAACTAGCCTGTTTTTGCATGACTGAAAATGTATATTTATTCTCACTTGATTGCTGATTAGACTTGACATAGAGTCCTATGTTTAAGTCATTTTATCTTAGATCTTTGAAAATACTATTCTATTGACTTTTCTGATATTGCTAAAAAGATTTCTGATATCAATATAATTTTTGTACCACTGTAGATAACCCTTTTTCATCCCTTCGTCCTCTTTCTTTCTCTTTGGAAGATTTTGGAATTTTTATCCTTGGGGTTTGATATTACGCTAGGATGCCATATTATTAATGCTTTGCCTCAGCTGCCTCTCCCTGCACCTCTGCTTTTGTCTGAAACCCGAATCTACCTTTAGCTAAGGGAAATTTTCTTCTTTTATTTCTGTGATTGCTTTTTCTACTCAGTTCCGTTTTATTCTTTCATTCAGTAGCTACTAGAACTTCTAGATCTATCCTCCTTTTCTCTTACTTTATATTTCCTCATTTTGCAGGGGATTCTGAATAATCTTTTGTCTTTGTCTTCTAGCTCAATAATTTTATCTTTAGCTACGTCCTTCAATTTTTTTTTTTTTTTTTTCCTGAGAGTCTCGCTTTCTCACCCAGGCTGGGATGCAGTGATGCAATCTTGGCTCACTGCAACCTCTGCTTCCTGGGTTCAAGTGATTCTCCCACCTCAGCCTCCAGAGTAGCTGGGATTACAGGTGCACGCTACCATGCCTGGCCAATTTTTGTATTTTTAGTACAGACAGGATCTCACCATGTTGGCCAGGCTGGTCTTAAAGGTCCTTTAATTTTTCATTTTCTTTTTTAAGGCTTTGTATTGTCATTATTTTGTTAGTCATGTTTTTAATTTTGTACCAGTCTTTTCCATAATTGTTTTTTTTTTTGTCTGTGTGCTATCTTTTCAAATCTCACTGAGAATTACAATTATATTTAACGTTTTCCTCTGTTTCTTTTACTCTGCTGAGTGTTATTTCTTCAATATGTTAAGTTTGGTGACTTTCTTGCTAATTTTTCCTCAAGTGTTTGGTGATTTTTGGTTGTTTGTTGTTTGTTGAATAGTTGAGAGCCTAGACTGAACAGTCTTGGTGGCTGGAGAGTATTTATTTCATCAGCCCAAATGAGAATCCCTTTTTACTTCTTGTACTATGTAGATTCTCATTACAGAAGCCTTCATCCAATAACTGCAGGGCAAAAGAAGTGGGTGTGGCTGGGCAGGGTATTCCCGGTTGTAGAAGTTTTTCACTTGGGTTTCGGACTACATTTGCATAAATTGGCTGCTACCTTGTCCTGTTTCTCTAATCTGGGACTCTCCATGGTCAGAAATTGCATTTGGGAAAATGTACTCCTGCTTTTGTTATTTATTGACCATGAGCTTTGAGTTTCTCTGAGCCTCTATAGCAGACTCACACTTTCTTGTTTTAGCTGCAGTTTTCTCCAATGTGATTTTGCCTTTAAACTAATCACATCTCCTCTGATTTGTGTTTGTTTATAGAGCTTCTTCAAAATTTTTGGTCTGCAGTGGTATTATTTTCCTGCACTATCATTCTTTCTTCTTTTTAGTAATATATTTTATATGGAATTTGAGGGGAAAGGAAAGAGGTAAATGTGTCCTCATTTGCCATCCATTCTTTTTTAAAGTAAAATGTAAAAATACAGATTTTGAAATTAAGAGAACTAAGAGATGATGAAACCATTTCAATGGAGACTTATCAACATATTATGAAGGGAGGAAAATGTGCTGAATATTGCTGGTGTTTAATGAATTTAGAAAGGACATTTATTTAGCATTAGCCTCTGTCACCAATTTATTATTTTTCCCTGTGGAAACTACTGACTTTGGAGAAATTTCTTGGGTAATGTTTATTGTTAGTCATCCTGTTTAAGAACACCTTGCTTAAGGTGATATTTTTATTTCATGGTAGCAAATGGATTGTTTTGACATATTCAGTATGGACCCATTTAAAGTAGGCATGTTATTTTCAGAAGTGCCATGGCATGTCAGTATCTTGTAAATTCTAACTTAACCAATATTAAAGAAGTAAACCCTCATGTACTTTAATGGAGATCACAAAAGAACTTCACTGTCTTGTTCTATGCAAGATTTAGTAAAAACAGAATATTAGGTGTTATAGTAATGGTCATGCAAAGCAGTAGCTCATCTGTACAAGAAAATTAATGGTCTTCTAAAATGGCCAGAGATTTGTTTATAACTTCATTTTAATTAATTACATTTTTGGAAAATGAGTTGAATTTAAGATTAGACCCCAGGCTTGAATTTGTCATATTTTTTATAATGGTATTTTGAAACAAAGTTTGCTAATAGATGTTTAAAAGAGTGTAAGAAAATATTTACATATGGTTTATTTGTGGAGTAAGTATTGTGTCTTTGTCATTATTCAAAAATAGAAAAAAGTTGTGAAGCAACATGTTCTCTTTGTGAATGTTGAAAATTTCTAACAAATCTGTGCGATTGGTTTTGTATGCCTTGCGAAGACTTGCCAAATTTGATTTTATTTTTCTCTTTTACTTTTTGCTAGTAAAGCCAAGTCCTACTTGAGAGACATCAGTAGCCTATGGAAATTTGTTGCTTTTCTTTGAAAAGTGCACCTGCATCCAAAACTGAGTAAAAACATATTTCACGAAGAAAACTATAACTAATTAAATTTCTCAGTACTACCTAATTTGCCAATATAACTAGTTTTGGTTAAAAAGAAGTTGATTATAATGTTCACAACTGTATATTGAACAGAAAAACTGGATGCAATCAGAAATCATAGGTGTAGTCATGGAGATGAAAATTGTAGATGTGACCATTGCTATTTCCTTTTAAGGTTTCCTAATCTTGCCTAGCGTAATGACTGAGTTTTATGGGTATTTGGAGGATTTTCTTGTTCCAGGTGGTGGTCATCCTCCTTATTTTATTTTTTGGTAAGGCTATGAGTAATGTAGATGTGTATTCTTATCATAACTTAGTAAAACTCTTTTATCAAATTGGTCAGTGCAGCCTGCAGCTGGGAACTTCTAAAAACATGTTACCATGACTAGAAATTTTTATTTCAGTGCACTTACTTGACATCTTTCTGGTTATTATTGACCAAAACACTTGACTCCTGCCTCTTCTTTCTTTTTATCCATTTTGTTGTCCTTATTTTGCATATTTTTGCATATGCACAGATTTCTGGCTTCCTCATTCCTATCAACAACCAGAATAACTTTTAGTGGTCTAACTTGTATCTTCACTTATCAACTTAAACTGTTCTTTTTGAAATGTTACCAGTGGGTTCAGTGCTCCTGTCTCTGTTCTCTGTCTTCTGGATCTCTCTTCAACCTTTGGTTCCACTGGCCAGCCATTCTTAACTGTTTCGGTTTCAGAAATATTTTTTCCCTTTAGTTTTATAATAATAATTAGCTAATTTTTCTTGAGCACTTACTTTGTATCTTTGACTATTCTAAGCACTTTACATGTCATATGATCTTTAACACAATCCTTAGAGATCTAAGTTTGTATTATTTTTTCCACTTTCAGATAAAGAAGGTAAGGCACAGAGAGGTTAATTACTTTGTTTGAGGCCACACTAATAAGTGGTAGAATCAGGATTCAGACACAGGCAGTCTGACTAAAGAGCTGGTACTTTTCCTCTTTAGATGCTATACTATTCTGATCAGTGTCTACTCTCATCTTTTTCTGTTTGGATCTAGTTGTGTATATTTTCATTTGCCCTACACTTACCTGTTAGGTTAAAATTTCTACATCCCTCAAAACTGCTGCAGTATCAGTTAAAAATATAGTTTTCAACAGAATAGAAGTTTAATACATGTTGTGAACCAATTTCTTCGTGTTGCCTTTTGAAATTAAATTTAAAGAGAACAGTCATTAATGGCTCAAAGTTAGACCTAAGAGGATTTACAGGTGATGCGTATATGTGTTTTTGTTTTATCCATCATTCTTCAGTTTCTTAATTACCAATACTATACCAAGACAAATGCCTGCATTTCATCATTAACCGTTAAAATATGATTTTCTTAGAGTTGAAGATTGAATTTAGGGCCAGTTTTTTCAAGTACATTAATTATGTTTAAATGTGTAAGTCTACTCATTATAAAAGTGAATTATTTTGTAAGTGTTGGTTATTAAGTCTATGTATTCCCAAGTATTTTCAGTCTGAAGTGAGCTGCAGATAAAATGCCTAAGCATTTTGTCCTTTATATTTTGTACCAGCAAAATGAAAATCATTTTTTATAGCCTCATTACTCATTCCCAAAATGATCTGAGGTACCAGTTAGGTCCATTTGCACAATATCTGGCAATATTTCTATGTCAAATATGTTACAATCTGGTATTTAAAATGGCCACTGTAAGTATTATCAGGCACTATTGTTCCTTTTTAAAAAACAGTATAAAATTTGAAAACAGTGCTTTGGAAATTATGTCTTTAGTGGCTGTAATATAAATGTTTAACCTTACAAAGGGAAAACATGAAATTGTTTGAAATTGGTTTATATTGGTTGTCATGCTAAACATATTTTTTAATAGTTTGCTTATTTGGTTTGATATTGGTTGTCATGATTTAAAATGCTACGGTTGTGTAGAAGTTCTTCACGAATATATAAGCCGTTTTTACTTACACATATATTTTAGAAAATGAATAGTTTATATTTTTGCTGTTGGAGGACTTTTTAAAAACATCTATGAAACACTAAGATAAGTCTGAATTGGAGCTGAGGACTAAGCTCTGATTTTTTATCTTGCCCAAATTCCTACATAAGGGATCTAGAGAGTCATGCCCTACAAACCATAAATTCTCATCAGATGGGTTTTATTTGACCCTATGTATCATGACTTACTTTTCAATCTGACTCTGGCATAACATTACGAGACAAGGAAAAAATATTTAACCCCAAAATATATTTCCTTGCCATACCTTGAAATTGCCCTGCAAAGTCTCTTGTGGGAAAAATCCACATCTTATAGAGAATCCCCTTTCCCCTTTGTTTTCCTTCCTTTCTTTCCAGATCCAGGCGATAATCAACTAAGAGCCAGGCACCCTTTTAGGTCCGATAAGAAACGTTTTACAGCCTGCTCTCTCTCTGAAGTCTGCTCTCTGAGAGATTCCTCTGCCCAATAAAACTTGGTCTCCACAATCGTTTTTCTTAACTTGAACATTCCTTTCCATTGATCCCAGGTCTTGAGATAAACTCGACCAATTGTCAACTAGAAAATGTTTAAATTTACCTATAGCCTGGAAGCTCCCCGCGCCCCTACTTTGTGTTCTCCTGCCTTTCTGAACCAAACCAGTGTATTTCTTAAATCTATTTGATTGATATCTCATGCCTCCCTAAAAATATATAAAACCAAAATGTACCCCGACCACCTTGGGCACATGTTCTCAGGACCTCCTGAGGGCTGTGTCACAAGCCATGGTTGCTCATATTTGGCTCAGAATAAATCTCTTCAAATGTTTTACAGAGTTTGACTCTTTTCGTCGACAGAGCAAACCGTACTTCCTGAAAAGATTAAGAGTTAGACAGCTAGACTTTATTCAGAGTGTGAACCTATGTACCTACTATGTAAAATGCAAGAGCTTTAGAGCCTTTAACTAAAGGAGTGGCCCCTAAATCAAGTCAAACTCTTCTGTTTCCCAACTACCTCTTGCTGTATAGGATCCATCTGGCTCTGCTTTCTCAGGTGTACATTCTTAGAGGAATTTTAGTGATTAAAGTACAGGCCTTGGTGCTGGGGGAAGAAAGAGGGTTTTCTTCTGCAGGTTTGTTAAACTGTAATTCAGGTCAAATTTCGAATATACGTATGAAGGCACAGAAGTGTTTAATATTTTAGTTTATTCCCTTTAGTAGTTACAAAAATTACTGCTTAGTGAAAACTTAGCATCAGGATATCCCTTCACTAAAATCTAGGTCTGTAATTTGACAATTCATTTCACAGCACCTGACATTACTGTTACATTCACTGTAGCACTTAGCATGCAAAGATTATATTTTCTACAACTCTCAGTCTCCTCTGTTATTGGATGATGCGAGAGCATTAACTACAAAGTCATGTAAAGGTCAAGTCAAGGCTTAATTTGAAAACAGAAGCCTGAGACCCATCCGTTTACATAACAGACACAGCACTGTGGTCTCCTGTATGACTGTTAGGTCTGAGCACTGCCCCATATTGCTAATTTCTCTCATTGCTTTTCTTAACATTTTTTTTCTTTAGGAGCTTGATGGAGAGATATACCATTTCTGTCAGGTTTTGCAACATGTCTTGAGCTCCTTGAAAAATAGATGTCATGTAAATGCAAAGTACGGTCAGTTCTTTTAGCCTAAGACATTATTTGATTTTTATAGCAAGTCCATTCCATGTAAATGACATGCAGTCATATGGCTTACCATGAATATGTTCATGTCCTAAAAATCTCAGATACTGCCTATATTCAGAGTAGCTAACATTTAATTTTGTTTTCATGTGTTCTTTAAAAAGAGTAGGGAAAATGTTTTTTATATTATTATGGCTTAATCTCTGGATTTGGTCACCAGTGAAATGAATTTCATAGCCTCATTCTATTACAGACATTTTGTCTGCTTCACAAAATAACACAATTTTGCATTATTGGTGGTCTGTGTTCAAGGGATATTACATCTAAAGAGAGCTAGAAATTGCAATTTAATACTAAGCAATGTGATGTGGGAAAGGAGACCAACTCTCCACATGCTCTTTCTGCTATAGCATAATATTCTGCATATTGACTTTTTTTTCACTATCCCCAAAAGTCAGGATTTTTCATTAAGTTCTGATAATACTGTTGAAATTGACCTTGATTATTCATGTAAAGGGCCTCTCAGACAACCTATAGGTATGAGAATAGCTTTCAGAATTGTAATCATATTTAGGTTATATTTAAGCAGTGATGTTACACACTTCCCAAAAAGTAATTTATTGGGACATTTACGTAACTCTCTGTACTTAAATTTATCTACTTATTGCTTATTTAAAACATTACATATGAGAGTTTGTGTTTTCCTTACTCACCATTTTCCATACGGCTTTATTTTCCTCTTAGTTTGAAAACTTAAAAAAAATTCAAGTTAACAAGCATTTATTAAACATCTATTGTATTCAAGGCCCTGGGCTACGTACATGTGGAACATAAAAAATGATGATGATGACAGTGATTGCAAACACTTGCAATAAGTCCTCATATCGCTGTCAAGTAGGTGCTGTTGTTATGCCATATTACAAATGAAGCAGATGAGCCATAGAATATTTCATAATTTGCTCAAGGTCACACAGCCAGTGATTTGGGAAGACTGGCTTAAAACACATGCAGTTCGACACCAGAGATCACACTCTTAACCACTGTGCTATACTAAAATGAAGACAAGATCCTACCCTTAAGAACCTTTCATCCTACTAGAAAAGTGGTATTACATATTCAGAGAAAAAAACAAAAAGAAAACAGTAAGTCAGTATGTGTTAGGTGCTGCATTACTGGCTCAAATATGGAAGACATTGGTGCTCAGAAAGAGATGTATTCCTTTTGGGAGGTGGGGAAGGCCTCCTGGAAGAAGTGTTTTAGCTGACCCTTAAAAAAGTGGCAGGATTTTGTCAAGTGAAATTAATTAGAGGAAGACCTTCTCCTTAAGGGGGCAATGAGAACAAAGGCATTGTTTTCAGGAAAATGCAGTGCCCAAAGTTAATTTGACTATATGAAAAAGAAAAATATTTATACCTATGCAGACCTTTGAATGTAATGCATGTTTTCATTTAAAATTAGAAATTTATATAATTTTTGAGGTATTATGGATCCAAATTGTAGATTTTTTAAAGGTTAAGCTGTTACATTTTTCTTTTTAACTAAAGGGGTATATTTCAATGGAAAGGAGTTGCCCAAACTGAAATCCGCAGCGATGCTAAGGAATAACATTTATTTCATATGAAAATATTATAAAATATTTTATGGATATTGTTTTTTACATCTAATCTTAACATTATCTGTAAGCTGAACTAATAGATCTGAATTGATGCAGTAGTAGTAAACCTACTTTCTACAGGAACTACTTCTATTACACTCTTTAATTTAAATCTCTTTCCCTAACCTGTCAATATTTAAAGTACAACAAAAGATAGTTGCACTCAGAATAAAAATTTGTTTTCACAGAGAATTTTAGCCCATTATCCCTGATGAACATCGATGCAAAAATCCTCAATAAAACACTGGCAAACTGAATCCAGCAGCACATCAAAAAGCTTAACCACCATGATCAAGTGGGCTTCATCCCTGGGATGCAAGGCTGGTTCAACATACGCAAATCAATGAATGTAATCCATCATATAAACAGAACCAAAGACAAAAACCACAAGATTATCTCAATAGATGCAGAAAAGGCCTATGACAAAATTCAACAGCCGTTCATGCTAAACACTCTCAATAAATTAGGTATTGATGGGATATATCTCAAAATAATAAGAGCTATTTATGACAGACCCACAGCCAATATCATACTGAATGGACAAAAACTGGAAGCATTCCCTTTGAAAAGTGGCACAAGACAAGGATGCCCTCTCTCACCACTCCTATTCAACATAGTATTGGAAATTCTGGCCAGGGCAATCAGACAGGAGAAAGAAATAAAGGGTAGTCAATTAGGAAAAGAGGAAGTGAAATGGTCCCTGTTTGCAGATGACATGATTGTGTATTTAGAAAAACTCATCGTCTCAGCCCAAAATCTCCTTAAGCTGATAAGCAACTTCAGCAAAGTCTCAGGATACAAAATCAATGTGCAAAAATCACAAGCATTCCTATATGCCAATAACAGACAAACAGAGAGCGAAATCATGAGTGAACTCCCATTCACAATGGCTTCAAAGAGAATAAAATACCTAGGAATCCAATTTACAAGGGATGTGAAGGACCTCTTCAAGGAGAACTACAAACCACTGCTCAAGGAAATAAAAGAGGACACAAACAAATGGAAGAACATTCTATGTTCATGGATAGGAAGAATCAATATCGTGAAAATGGCCATACTGCCCAAGGTAATTTACAGATTCGATGCCGTCCCCATCAAGCTACCACTGACTTTCTTCACAGAATTGGAAAAAACTACTTTAAAGTTCATATGGAACCAAAAAAGAGCCTGCATTGCCAAGACAATCCTAAGCCAAAAGAACAAAGCTGGAGGCATCACATTACCTGACTTCAGACTATACTACAAGGCTACAGTAACCAAAACAGCATGGTACTGGTACCAAAACAGAGACATAGATCAATGGAACAGAACAGAGTCCTCAGAAATAATACCACACATCTACAACCATCTGATCTTTGACAAACCTGAGAAAAACAAGCAATGGGGAAAGGATTCCCTATTTAATAAATGGTGCTGGGAAAACTGGCTAGCCATATGTAGAAAGCTGAAACTGGATCCCTTCCTTACACCTTATACAAAAATTAATTCGAGATGGATTCAAGACTTAAACGTTAGACCTAAAACCATAAAAACCCTAGAAGAAAACCTAGGCAATACCATTCAGGACATAGGCATGGGCAAGGACTTCATGTCTAAAACACCAAAAGCAATGGCAACAAAAGCCAAAATTGACAAATGGGATCTAATTAAACTAAAGAGCTTCTGCACAGCAAAAGAAACTACCATTAGAATGAACAGGCAACCTACAGAATGGAAGAAAATGTTTGCAATCTACCCATCTGACAAAGGGCTAATATCCAGAATCTACAAAGAACTCAAACAAATTTACAAGAAAAAAATCAAACAACCCCATCAAAAAGTGGGTGAAGGATATGAACAGACACTTCTCAAAAGAAGACATTTATGCAGCCAAAAAACACACGAAAAAATGCTCATCATCACTGGCCATCAGACAAATGCAAATCAAAACCACAATGAGATACCATCTCATACCAGTTAGAATGGCAATCATTAAAAAGTCAGGAAACAACAGGTGCTGGAGAGGATGTGGAGAAATAGGAACACTTTTACACTGTTGGTGAGACTGTAAACTAGTTCAACCATTGTGGAAGTCAGTGTGGCGATTCCTCAGGGATCTAGAACTAGAAATACCATGTGACCCAGCCATCCCATTACTGGGTATATACCCAAAGGACTATAAATCATGCTGCTATAAAGACACATGCACACGTATGTTTATTGCGGCATGATTCACAATAGCAAAGACTTGGAACCAACCCAAATGTCCAACAATGATAGACTGGATTAAGAAAATGTGGCACATATACACCATGGAATACTATGCAGCCATAAAAAAGGATGAGTTCATGTCCTTTGTAGGGACATGGATGAAGCTGGAAACCATCATTCTCAGGAAACTATTGCAAGGACAGAAAACCGAACACCGCATATTCTCACTCATAGGTGGGAATTGAACAATGAGAACACTTGGACACAGAGAGGGGAACATCACAAACTAGAGCCTGTTGTGGGGTGGGGGGAAGGGAAAGGGATAGCATTAGGAGATATACCTAATGTAAATGTCAAGTTAATGGGTGCAGCACACCAACATGGCACATGTATACATATGTAACAAACCTGCATGTTGTGCACATGTACCCTAGAGCTTAAAGTATAATAATAATAATTTAAAAAGATAAAAATGCTTGAACAGAAAAAAAATTTGTTTTTACTGTCATGAATTTTTCCCACATTTATGTTTATTAACAACTGACATAAACAAAACCTGTACAGAAAGTACTCTTTATTATACACTTTATTTCAAAGTACTGAAATAGTGTTTTATGATCATAGTATTTCTAGAGGAGAGATTGTCTCCCAAGCCTTTAAAGGGAAAGCTAATCCATTTGGAGAAATTTTGGGCCACCCACCAAACCTGTGATTTCCTGCCCCAATTTATGAACCAAGTTATACTGAGATCGTTAAATGGTGTGATTTCTCCTTATGACTTTCACATTTTACTTTATAGGTTATATTGACTTTTAGATTTCAGGTAGTAAAATAAGAAATCTTATGCAGTTCAGGTTAGAAAAATTGGATTAGTCCAAGCCATATTTTCACCTGGTATTTTTTTTTCAGGCATTTTAATGTTACTTTTTATTACATTTATAAAATTATATGTTTTAAATTGTATGGTTTTCCCTTATCTTTTTAAAAAATACCATACTGATTCATCTAAAATATTTTAGCCTTTTCTTAAGTTTCCCTTTCCCCCCAACTTTTCCGTAAGCGCACAAAAGAAAGCATTGATTTTTGCCAATTATTTTGGTTGCTGAGGTTGTAAGCCATCTTGGTTTGCTTACATGTAGGTTATTATTCCTAGTCTGACTTGCCAGTCTTACTTCTCTATCTTTTGTTAGAGGAATAAGGGATGAGGATGAGAGAATTAATAGATATTTTTACCCCATTTCTGCATATTTTAATCCCATCTCCAGAAACCAGGTTAATTTCACCTCTGTCACAAATTTGAAAGGAAGGGAAAAGATGTATTAATTGCCATTTTTATTGTTATTTTCTGACTTTCAAGCCTTCTAATCTAAGGTTAGTAAATGGACAGCATTTTAAAAAATTATTCTTCTTATCTTGACATAATGAAGAATTATGTTTTTGAGTATTTTGTCCATTGTTTCTTATTTCCTACTTTACATTTTTATTTACAGCAAGGTTTTATCCTTTTACTAAAGGGAAGGAGATGGGATGAATGGCAGACTTTAACTGGATGCTTTATTTAGGCTTTTCGAAAGCAAAAAAGTTTATACATTGTTACAGCTGGGTGTTGGGTTACAGGCTGTTTGTTATATTCATGTGTTAGTTCCTGTTATTTTAACATTTTAAATATTTCATAATTGAAAAAGAAGAAATTAGACTGGGACCAGTTTATAGAAAGCTTTAACTTCTAGGCAAAAAAGGTAGAACTTTACAGTTGGTTGTGGAGAAGATATTGACTGTCTTTTGTAGAGAGTGGCATTTCGAAAAACTGAATTTGGCATCTGTATTTAGAACGGTCTAGAGAATGGAGATACTGATGAAAAGGAATTTTAGCCAATTCAGCATTCTGATTTCTGAAAAATGAGTGCTTAGATTAGGTAGTGGCATGGGGACTAGAAAGAACAGGGATGCTGCTGCTTTGTATAATCATTCCCATTATATAAAGGTTATATATAAATTAGGACGGACACGGTGGCTCACACCTGTAATCCCAGCACTTTGGGAGGCCGAGGTGGATGGATCAGCTGAGGTCAGGAGCTCACGACCAGCCTGACGAACATGGTGAAACCCCATCTCTACTGAATACAAAAGAATTAGTTGGGCTTGATGGTGCATACCTGTAATCCGAACACTACTTGGGAGGCTGAGACAGGAAAATAACTTGTACCTGGGAGGTGGAGGTTGCCGTGAGCCGAGATCACACCATTACACTCCAGCTTGGGCAACAAGCGAAACTCTGTCTCAAAAAATAATAATAAAGATTATATATAAATAAATAAAATCACACCATTTAACAATCTCAGTATAACTTGGTTCATAAATTGGGGCAGGAAATCACAGGTTTGGTGGGTGGCCCAAAATTTCTCCAAGTGGATTAGCTTTCCCCTTAAAGGCTTGGGAGAAAATCTTTCCTCTAGAAATATATGATCATAAAACACTATTTCAGTACTTTGAAATAAAGTGTATAATAAAGAGTACTTTCTGTACAGGTTTTGTTTATGTCAGTTTTTAATAAACATAAACGGGAAAATTCACATGATAGTAAAAACAATTTTTTTTCTGTTTAAGCATTTTTATCTTTTAAAATTTTTATATATTAATATATAAAATATATATAAAATATAAATATGTATTTATATTTATGATTATATAAAATTCCTATATCTTTATATTATCATTTCCATAACCATTTTAGTAAGCATCCCCAAATAGAAGTTAGGGTGTATTACTAATTCTGCTTAATATACTTTGTATACTTTTGTTTCCTATCTCAAATCTAGTTTCTATTATGTAAGTATAAGTACCCTCCATGAGTTGGGTTAACATTCTAAACCATGACCAGACTGAGAGCATGACGACTAATGTGGTTTTTACTCCTAAGCTACCAGTATGGAAGATCAACATTTAAGAAGGCATTAGTCATCTGTGTTGCCAAAAATAATGGTTTCACATTAGTCTGGACCAATTAGAAGGAGCCTATGTCTACTTGGAAGAGTTTGATTTGCAGCATAGTCCTTGGCTGCTTCTACAAGATTTGGCAAACTTTTGTTTAAGTCAGACCCTGCTTAAATGTCTAAAAGGAAACTCTTAGGCCATTATTTCCCCCTACTTTAAGTAATATTGCTCCATACAAACATTCCACTTTTACAAAATCATTTACTTTTTCCCAATTCTGTGATACAAATGAGTTATCTTTTCATAACCACCAACCTCTCAGTTTTATATTTGTTAGCTCAGATCTGACATGAAAGTAAAAATTACTTATAACCACTTTGGGATTACACAAATTTAACCTGTTCCCATGTTGTATTCAGTCCTCTGTGAAATACGAGGGTACTTCAAAAAGGTCAAGGAAAAATTGAATTAAAATATAAAAATAAAAGATGCAAATTTTATTTCTCAACATAGGCTCCATTAAGGTCAAGACACTTTTGTAAGCGATAATACCAGCCATTTAGTCCATCCCTCATTTCTTTTGGAATTGAGGAATTTAGCCATGTCAGTGCAGTCTTTTTGTACCTTACTAACTGAAAAAAAATGGGTATTCTTTATAGATATTTTTAAGATCAGGAAATAAAAAGCCAGAGGAGGCAAATCAGGTTTGTAAGGGGGATGCTTAATGACTTCCTGTTGAAACTCTTGTAAAATTGCTCTGTGTGATTAGAGGAATGAGCAGGAGCTTTGTGGTAGTGGAGGAGGACTCTAGTGAAGCTTTCTTAGGTGTTTTTCTGCCAAAGTTTTGGCTAATGCTCTCAAAACACTTTCATAATAAGCAGATGTTATCATTCTTTGGCCTCCCAGAAAGTCAGCAGGCAAAATGACTTGAACATCCCAGAACACTGTTGCCATAACCTTTGCTCGTGACTGGACCACTTTCATCTCTTGGTAGCCATTGTTCTGACTGTGCTTTGTCTTCAGGATCATACCGGTAATGCCATATTACATATCCTGTTACCATTCTTGGAAGAAATGCTTCGGAATCTTTATCCCACTCATTTAAATTTTCATTGAAAGCTCTGTTCTTGTCTGCAGTTGATCTGGGTGTTGTAAGAGTTTTGGCATCCATCTGGTGGACAGTTTGCTGAACTTATTTCTCAATCACAATCGTGTAAGCTGAACCAATTGAGATGTCTGTGGTGGCTCTGGTTTCTGCTCTTAATTTCGGTTCTCTTAGGGCATGAACAACATTATTTTTTTCCTCTCAAATGGATGTGGATGGTCTGTCACTGTGGGCTTCATCTTCAATGTTGTCTCATCCCTTCTTAAAACAAGTTATCCATTTGGAAACTGCTCATTTCTTTTGGGCATTGTCTCCATCAAGTCTTTATAAAACATCAATGATTTCACCACATTTCACCCACAATTCATCATAAATGTGATGTTTGTTCTTGCTTCACTTTTAGAAGAATTCAGTTTGCTCTGATAGGGGCTATTTTTAAATGGATGTCCTATCCTTCTTAGTGCCTCAAACTAGATCCTGTTCAGACATACTGTAAAAAATTAGTATATTTTGGTGCAAAAGAATTTTGAAATCCATGCAGTTTTTTCATAATATGCATTTTTCATGAGCTTTTTGAAGAACCCTCCTTGTAATGTATCTTAATTCCCTATTCCATTAAATCTATGATTTTGAACCAGCCATATGTGACCTGTAATCAAAAAGTGATGTTTGATAGATGCTCTCACCATTCTGTCATTTTTCCTCATCCAAGATAGAAGATGTCTTTGAAAGCTTTGTATATTTTCCAGTCCTATAAAACAATTCTACAAAACAATTTCAAGTTCAAAATTATTATTGAGAACTTTTAAACAGGATATTTAAAAGTTTGTTTTATTAACTTGGCCTAGGTCACAAAACTCATTAATATTAATGACTAGACTACAGAGGCATGTAGCCTGTCTCAACATTAACAGATACAAAACATTAAACCAAATTGTGAAGCTTCATTATGCTATGAGTCATTCCAGGCAAAGACCAATATAGCAAGCAAAAGCTGAACAGTCCAGTTGAAATGTTTCTGATCTAAGCTTTGACTTCTGTTTGTAGATGAACTGGAGTTTTGAAACTGGCACTCAAATTTTTTATTGACTTCATATGAATAAATGATTCATTAAAATATAATACTTGGAACTAAAGTCATCATTCAAAAAAGGCATTTATTATTAATAAACTATAGAAAAGAGAAAATTTGAGGGTACAATTTACTTTTTTTAAAGTATCTTAAAATTGCATTTATTTTCTCTTAGAGAACTTTAGATGATATCAGTCATTACTAATGTCATAAAATGTATGTAAATATGAGCTAAGTGATGTATTTTATTTACCCAAAGATATGATCTAACAGCCTCTGCAACTGTCACCAACCTTTCCTATAAAACAGCAATATATTAAATGATAGTGAAGAGGGTCTGAAATTTCAACCCTGAGATGCAGTTACACTGTATTCAGTACAGCAGTTTTATACTTCTACTTATATATCAACAACAGGTCTTTCTAACTGGCAAGTCTTGTGGTAAACATGAGAAATATGGATGCTTATTAGGTCACTTTTGGTAAATAGAACTAATAATTTGAGACATTTGTCTACAATAGAGGTTGGCAAACTTTCTTCTGTAAAGCACCAAATAGTAAATACTTTAAATTTGCAGACTATACAGCTCTGCTGTTACAACACAAAAGTAGGCTTAGACAGTATATAAAAGAATGAGTGTGGCTGTGTTCCAATAAACCTTTATTTACAAAAACTGAAAGTAGGTCAGATTTTTCCCAAAAGCTGACAGCAGGTCACACTTGGCCTGCGGACTATCAATCCCTGAGCTACATTTGCTTGATTTTCTTACTGTATACTCATTCCTCTGTTCAGCTGGGCTTGGCTTTTCCCCATCACTGCACCAAAATACTTTTGCCAATATCAGTAACATTCTCATCATTGAATTAAAATGAACACTTACCAGTCCTTGTCTCATTTGGATTCTTGGGAGCAGTTGACATTCTAATCAATCTGTCCTTAAAATTTTTTCTTTCTTTAGTGTCCCTGACCTACCTCTAGTTTTTAACCCACCTCTCAAGGCAGTCTCTTAATTATTGGTGTGCCTTAAGGATTTATTATTGATCTTCTTGACACATTTGCCTTAGGCAGTCCTTTGTGTTACTATAGCTCTAATTTCTGACTGTTTTTCTCCCTCCTGAGCACTCTTAAGTATTAATCTGTAGCCCAGATTCCTAATTTAAATACTGAGTTTGTATATCTAATGGCCTGCTGGTATTTTCTACATGCTTATCCAAAGATACTTCGAAATACCTGTCTTAAACTGAACTTGAAATTCCCAACCTCTGTTTCATCCCCAAGATTACTTCCCTCAACCCCCATTCTATCTCAATAAATGGCCCTACCCATCTTTCAGTTACCCAAGGCAGATACTTGTGCTTCATCTTTGATTCCTAACTCTTCATCTCACCCATGTCTTTCATTGAAAGAATCAGTTTTGTGGATGTACCTCCAAAATAGCTCTTAAATCTATATGTGTTATATTCTGTTGCTTCTATGCTAGTTCAAGCCACCATCATCACAAATTTAAATTACTAATAGACTGCTCTGCTTTTCCCTTTCATGTTCTCTTTTGCTGGTGGGAATATCCCCCATCCTGCTTTATTCCCAATAATTTATCTTTCAGGTATCAGATTAGATATCAGTTCTACTAGGAATCCTTTATTGACTCCAGAATGTAGGTGTAGTGTTTGTTCTCTGTGCCCTATACTTTGCCTGTTAGGGCAAAGTATATCCTTTTGTAACCTCAGTTTATTTGTCTCTATTGGACTCGTAAGCTCAAGGAAAACAAAGATTGTACGCATTGTCTTCATCATTGCTGTAACCCCAACACCCTAGCGTGTTGCTCTTAAATCTATGTTGAAAACAAGTGAAATTAGTCTCAATATCCATAAAATACACCATGTTCTGTATAAATCAAAGCACCAGAACATATCTGATGGCTTAATTTGCACTCAAAGTAAGTATATAATTAGAAAGTTGAATAAATTAATGAAATAAAGATGTCATACTTCACAAAGTTTTATGTAGAACATCAGTTCCTAAATCATAAGGCATAAACTGCAAATGGCCAGATTTGCTTCACCATATGTTAATGAGCGTACAAGTAATCACTGTGCTTATAAGTAATATAAGTATCCCCTATTCTTATTTATTCCTGGCTCCTTTTAGAGGGAAAGTAAAGAAATAAACTGAAAAAAAATGTATATATATATATGGTACTACCCTTGACCTTAAGGAACACACTATGTTTTGGAAGCCTTCATTGTAAAATGATCATAAGTACTAACACAGGTATTCTTACTGTGCTGTACAGCACCAAAGCAAGCAGCAGGTGGATAGGAGGGGGAGAGGAAATCAGGCGAGGTTTTGCAGAGGAGGTAACACTTCAGAAAAGTATCAGTAAGACATTGCCAGAAAGAAAAATAAAAATTAATTTCAAATAAAATATATATAAGCATGTGAAGCATGATTGAGAAATATCTTCTTTTTTTTTTTTTTCTTTTTTGAGATGGACTTCTGCTTTTGTCACCCAGGCTGCAGTGCAATGGCACTATCTCAACTTACTGTAACCTCCACCTCCCAGGTTCAAGCAATTCTCCTGCCCCAGCCTCCCAAGTAGTTGGGATTACACCTGGCTAATTTTTGTATTTTTAGTAGAGACAGGGTTTTACCATTTTGCCAGGTTGGTCTCAAATTCCTGACCTCAGGTGATCCACCCACCTCAGCCTCCCAAAGTGCTGAGATTACAGGCGTGAGCCACCATGCCCAGCCGTATCTTCTTAATTGTCAAAGGAAAATCAAAGTGTGTTAGTAGCATTATCATATATTATGTTTTTGTGTCATACATGATTTTTTTAATTCTAAATTTTAAAATCTAACCTTAATTCAGTTATTTAAATTAAGATACAAGCCTTGCTAAACAGAATTTGTACTGATACATGCTACAACATGGATACATCTCGAAAATATTATATTAAATGAATGAAACTGGTCACAAAAGACCACATATATGATCGCATTTAAAACTGATAGGATTTCCAGAGTAAGCAAATCTGTTAGAACAAAGTAGATTGCTGGTTACCTAGGACCAGGAGAGGAGGGAGCAGGGGGTAAGACAGGAGAGTTGGTGGATAATAAGTAAAGGGCATAGGGTATCTTTTTGGGATGATGAAAATGTTCTCAAATTAATTGTGGTGATAGTTGCACAACTGTATGAACATTCTAAAAACCATTGAATTATGCACTTTAAGTGAGTGAACTGTGTGGGACATGAATATTTCCATAAAGCTGTTACCAAAAAATATAAGTTAAATTCTCCAGTGTTGTTATTTTCACTAAGTTATGAAAAAAACCCATGTTCCATCCTTTATTTAGGTATCATTGTACAAACTGAACTATCAGCTGTTGCTGCATTGAATTCACAGTAGTACACAATAGACATATTTCAAACATAAAATAAAACCTTATTAGCTCCAGATATACTAAGGATTATAGAAATATATCAACTCATTTAAACCATGTACTTTTTAGAATATGCATCATTTGTTCACTTGATTCCAAGAAGATTTTGTGAATCATAATCAGGTAATTAGGTTAGCAGAGAACTAATGTGCATGGAAAAATGAACTCCAGTTTTTATCAGTCATATGTAGTTGGAAGAGCCTCATTAGAGGTTCAGATTTTCTTCTGGATAGTTACTGCCTTAAATTAACCACATATCTTATCAAATTAGTTATTGTACCTGCCTGTCTTTAGGAATTTGGTTCCACAAGTGTTGGAGGTAAAATAGCATGTTTCCTGTTATTATGCTGCAGTTTACAATGGATTTTCAGTTGCCTGTTGTATGATAAACTCACTGCCCTTCATAACTTGAAGTAAATGCTGAACTTGCCCTTTTTAATTTGTTGAAACAGAGCTTCCATTCACTGATAAGAAGTGTAAATTTAACTAAATTGTCAAATTAACCTCATTTAGGTGCACACATTGGTTCTCTTTTCCTTGAAGACTTATGTGACAGCACAAGGTAGAGAAAAATTAAGCCTGCACATGTTTTCAGTTACCTTTTTCTTACTCTGTGAATTACATTAGGTTATTTCATTCAGGATGCCAAATACATAGTAGCTCCTGAAAGTACAAATGCATCATTTAAATTTCTGTCTATGAATCTAATGCAGTCATTTTATAAAGAAAGGAGAAACCTAAATTTGAATGTTGAGATCATAATCTTTAAAACTACACACTAGAAACAATAGAATTTCAATTTATTGTTTATAATTTACCCAGAATCCCTCAGCTAAGATAGTAACACATGTCTTGAGAAGTTAAATAATGTCCCCATTACAAATGATGTTTCAGTAATCAGATATGTACTTATCCTTAGAATAAATTATAAATACTTAGAAAAATATAGCATTACCTATAGTATTTAGTACAGAAAAAGCTCCATTGTTTTTAGCTGTCAATGGTCTTTTCAACCTAGTTTCTCACTGTTAAAAAAGCTTCAAATAATCATATTCAAAACCTCTTAACTTGCTGAGTATATTCAGCAACCATAGATAAATATTTCAATACCAAAGCTGAAAAATCATAATGGCATATCAGCACACACATAATAAATTATGGTTAATGAATACTATACAAGGTGTGTTTTGATTGGCTCCAAGTTTGTGATCTGCTCATGGGTAGCACATTGTATTTTTAAGAGGAAGGAAAATATAGTGATGATATGACTGCCAAGCATATTGCTTTACACTGAAGCAAAGTGTTATTTTAGCCAAACTCAAAATGTAACATATAGACAACAAGTCAAGTGACCTAATAGCCAAAATGAATATATCTAATTAAACATTTCATGAAAATATTTCATGTGCTCTCTTATACGATTTTTATACTGAATAAAGGTTTCTGGTCAAAGACAGTTTGTTATGTTGACAGCTAAAACTGTTGTATGTTTTAGCTAAACATGTATAAAACACAAAAGCATTTGCCTTAACCAGCTTGAGGTGGGGACCTTCAAGTGTGAGGTGCTACCTTTTTGAGCTAACTACAGAATAAATACTTAGAGTGTAATTACTATTTAGCCCATACATTTTCTGAGTAAACAAGACTTATAAGACCTGTAAGACTACTACCATTGGAGTCAAATACTACAATATAATTAGAAAATATTGAAATCATTTAGACAAAATCCACTTATTCTGATATTTTCCATATCCAATATTTTTTTCCTTCAGGGGAAAAATGACTTGATGTCAACTGAACTATACTAAAAGATCTAGCTAAATGAAATCACTGGTGTGTGCATGTATGCCCTAGTATGTGCATGCATGCAATTGGAAGCACTGTTGGGAGAACACAAGAGACAACATGAAAAAAGACCCAGAGAGAAGTATGTAAAACCCTACTGGTACTTCCGTACTGCCTGGACATGCAGTGCATTAAGAGGATATTGAGAGATGAGTCCGTAGGAATCATGGGCCAGAGTTTGGAAGTCTTGAATGCTATGCTAACAAGTTTAGAGTTTTTGCTGCTTACATTCTTAAATAGGTAATCATTTTGTTAAACTGTACTTTTCAAAAATTAAAAGTTATTCGATTGATTTAACACTGGGAAAATGCCTTTTGTTGTGTATTCCATGTGTATTTGTTGCAGTTGTCCTTTTGTAACTTTTATCAAACTTTGATGTAAGCTCAGGAGTTTCCGTTTGCCCAGTGCCCTTCTTAAAGAATGGGGACATTCCTGTGAGGTTTTGGAAACTGCTGGACTGCATAATATTTTAATGAAGTCTTTGGAATCACAGGGCTTGAGGTAGCAACAGAGATCAGCTGAAATTCAGGTGAAAATGATAATTATGTAGTATATTCACTGGACTAACTTTTTTTATTTGTTTCATATTAGAATTTTAACCTGAATGAAACCTAGCTTTTTAACTTGGCAATGGTATTGCATTGATGTTTGTAAAATGCTCACAGTGGCTGTGAAAATTTTGTTGGTCTAATTGGTGTAACAGATACAAAGAGATTTGATTACATTTTTTCAGACCATTTTTGAGAAATTGAAGACTTTAACCTTGCATTACCTCTTATTATTAAGACAGTGTGACACCCCATCCGCTATATTTATCAAAATATCCTCAGCAAAGCTTTTAAATATTTCTGTATAGAATGAGTTACTGAATGGAAGTAATTGTGCAAACTGATTAGGACATAGGTTCTATGTATTATCTTGATATACAGGTGAAAGTGCTATAACGTCTGAAGTTACCACAGTAATGCAATGGAAAGAACAATGACATGTTTCACTTTTATGTATTTTATGAGTTATTTCACCTTTATGGGCGCCATTTTCCTCATCTATTAAATAAGAGGATTGGGCAAGGATACTGCTGAAGTGTTTTGTTACTGACATTTCGTGGTTCTACCTACTTCCATTCACTAGTTTAACTTGCATACATAGGTGTACTTTTCAACATTCTTGAATCATAGAATTGGAAAGAATCTTGGGTAGTCAGGCTGCCTCACAGAAAAGTGGAAATTTATTCATTCACTCTGCCTAGGATGCTTTGCTTGTACTTTCTCAGGCTGGTGCCCTTTGAGCCAGAGCTGGTTGTGACATCAATTATTATCCCTTTGGTTGCCAAGATTGATTTCATGGTTTGGAGAGTTGGGAAGAGAATCCTATTCTCCCTCGTTGCCCCACGTACAGTTCTTCCCAAATTTGGGAGCTTAGTTATAAAGGGCAACCTGCAGACATAGAGAAGGATCTTTCTTTGGTTAAACGTCTATTCCTTGCCATGGTACGTTCATCTTTGTATCATGAGCACTTTTCTGGGGCAGCACATGTTACTCTTTAAGTGTTTACTGAATGACTGAATATAGTGGATGACAGAAATGACTAACAGTTGTAAATATAAGTAGAGTTTCATGGTTTATTTAGCCTATGGTGGAGCTGAAATTATATCTCTAGGTTTTTGAACAATGATGCTTAGTAAAGATTGTCAACAAATAATAATAGAGATATTGGAATATGTTTACAATCATCTATAATTATATTGTTATAGAGAATATATCTGTAGACATATTTAATAAATGGTGCCTAATGAGTTTTGTTTTATAAACTCATTCAGTAAGACTTGAAATATTATTTACATTTTATCTCTGCCTTTTATTTCTGTAACTAAAAAGAAAACTTCCTCTTTAAGTACCTACCAAAGTATTTTTACATTCAACTTGGACAAGAGTTTAGTACTATTTCTTTTACTGAAATATTCTATCTCCTGATTTTCTAGTTGAAAAGATAATTGGATCATTTCTAATTCTGATATCCAATTTAAGGTTTAAAGCTAAGCAATGTAAATTTGGTTTAATTCTTATCTAGTTTGTATTATTTAGAGGATATTTCTGCTTGGGTAATTTGTGAAGAGGTTAATGCATTTCTGTCTTGAAAAATGTATATGTGTTCCTAATTCCTAACTAATGGGAAAACAGAGGGTATTTTTAGTGTCAGCTTTCATCAAGTCAGACCTTTCTGAAGACCTTACTGAATTCTATTTCCATGGGAATTTTGCTAATGGGTATGTGCAACATTATCTAGGTACTCATAGATAGGATTACAAATTAAAAATAAAAAGGAATGGGTGGTGAACAAAC
Organism: Pan paniscus; assembly: GCF_029289425.2. Classification (NCBI taxonomy): domain Eukaryota; kingdom Metazoa; phylum Chordata; class Mammalia; order Primates; family Hominidae; genus Pan; species Pan paniscus. Next base: position 111,521,547 of record NC_073253.2, read on the forward strand.
ACATCTTTCTTTTCTTTTAAGAAATTGACAGAATATTAATCTTTGCACTTTCATTTTCACTTTCGTTTCACTTTGCATTGTTTTTAGATTAGGTGCAGAAAGTCCAAGTTTGGTACTAATGCATGAGATCAGCATAGACAATATAAGTAATGGATTTATTAAGTAAGTTCTTAGTTGTAATCTTATATGTACAAGCAGAAGAGAGAAAGTCTTCCAGTTTCTCTATATTTAGTTAACAATATTAGTGACTTCAATGTGTTTTACAGGAAAATGGAAAATTTAAAAATAAGCCATCCAGTTGTATTGCCTGTATACTCATTTACTGATTTATTTTGATTCATGTAATGCATGTGCACCGTACATTTCAAAATACTGTGCAGAAAACATTAATGAAGCTGGTGATATTCAACATTTATTGAACACCTACATACCCTGGATATTGGAATTTCCTTATGGCTCAGCCTCAGGCTACCTCTGTTTTCATACTACTTCTTTTTTTTGGTCCCATATGATCTGGGGAAATACGTTCTTTTCCTGGGCAATTTCATGTACTTTCATGGTTTTAAATATCATCAATATATCAGTGACTCCCAAATTCTCTTTTCTGGCTCTCCAGACATATATTTTCAAGGAAATCTGGCAGATATATCAAGCTAATTGTGTCTGAAACTGTACTTTGGATCCTGCCCTTCTTCAGATCTGCAGCTCTAAGAATTTCTAATCTCAGTTCCATCCCTCCAGCTTCTGCCAGAAACCTGAGAGTCATTTTTGACTCGTTTTATTTTTTCACTACCCTTCATCCCAATTCAAGTCTGTCATCAAGTGCTGTCTCATCTACCTCTAAACATTACCTCAGAATTTTTCACTTTTCTCTATCATTGCTGCCATCACATTTGATCAAGCCACTGTGTCTTGCCTGGACTAATGTAGTAGCCTCCAAACTGGTTTCTCCACATACAGTTCAGCCAGTTCTAATTCATTTCCAAATAAAAGCCAAAGTAAGTTCTTAAATATGTAAACATAATTATATCACTCTTATATCTAAAACTCTATAATGCTTTTACATTGCTCTTATGATAAAGATCTCTTTTATCTATCCCAGAAGAGGTGTTTGGTCTTATATTAGCTTCCTAGGGCGACCATAACAAAGTAACACAAACGAGGTAGCTTAAACAACAGAAAATTATTTTATCACAGTTCTGTAAAGGCTAGAAGACTAAAATCAATTTGGTTTCTTCTAAAGCATCTCTCCTTGGCTTGTAAATGGTTGTCTTTCTCTGGTGTCTTTGCATGGTCTTCCTTTTGTATTTTCTGTATCCTTGTCTCTTACTAAGGATACCATTCATTTGGATTAGGGGCCACCCTCATTGACTACATTTTACCTTAATTACCTCCAAGCTCTGTCTCCAAACAAAGTCACCTCCTGTGGTACTAGGCGTTAGGACTTCAACTTAAAAATTTTGAGAACACAGAATTCAGACCATAACAGAGCCTAAACTCATAGTTGATAGACGAGGAATAAACATGTAGACATAGGAGCAGAGACTTCTGGTGGGTTTTGTGGGAACTAAACAAGTTAGATTAGAGAAGATTCTGTAGAACCAAGAATGGAAGACTAAGAAAGATGTTATCCTGCTTTATTCTCCCTTAAGCAGGTATCATTTGCAGTAGCCTCCAAAACATCTTACATATAAATGCTTTTATCTCAAGAGGAATTATGCAATACTGTGGATGACTCAGTACAAATCCATCACCTCTCCTACAAAAACAACCATTCTACCTACAACAAAAACAATGACAGCAATAAAACAAAAACTCTACCTTATTTACTGACTTCATCTTTATGTTTTAAAACTTACTCATTTGTATGGAAGGGTGTGTATGTATATCAATATCTTGGCCTATCTAGCTATCACAAAATAACAACTTTTTTTTTTTTTTTTAAGACAGTGTCTTGCTCTGTCACCCAGGCTGGAGTGCAGAGGCACAGTCATGGCTCACTGCAACCTCCACCTCCCGGGTTCAAGCGATTCTCCTGCCTCATCCTCCTGAGCAGCTGGGATTACAGGCACCACCACCACGCCCGGCTAATTTTTGTGTTTTTAGTAGAGACAGGGTTTCACCATGTTGTTCAGGCTGGTCTCGAACTCCTGACCTCACGTGATCTGCCTGCCTTGGCCTCCCAAAGTGCTGGTATTACAGGCTTAAGCCTCAAAATAAGACCTGTTATTTTGAGTCCTGGCCTCAAAATAACAACTTTTTAACCAAATCTGATCAATGTTTCGTATTAGTCTTACTGCATAATGGCAGTATCCATTGATATTGCTGTTAAACAACCAATAAAAAATCCTTCCAGAAATAATTTATATTACATATCCAGTTATTATATTCCTTTGAAAGAATTCCTGTTACAATTATCAGCAAAGGCCAGGTGCAGTGGCTCATGCCTGTAATCCCAACACTTTGGGAGGCTAAGGTGGGAGGATCACTTGAGCTCAGGGGTTTGAAACCAGCTTGGGCAATATAGTGAGACCCTGTCTCTACAAACAATAAAAATAACTTACTGGGTGTGGAAGTGCACTTCTAATCCCAGCTACTCACAGGCTGAGGCAGGAGGTTCGTTTACACCCAGGAGTTAGTTTGAGGCTGCAGTGAGCTGTGATTATACCATTGCACTCCAACCTGGGCAACAGAGCAAGACCCCATCTCAAAAATAAACAAAAAAGAATGATCAGCAAATTTAATTTCTTTAAAATCTTTTAACCTAAAGTCCAATTTTGCATTATATGAAAATATCCTGGTATCTGGTTTCTGGAAGAATGGAGATGTAATGTCATTAACTTTTATGCTAAAGACAGCTATTTTTAAAAACTACGCACAGTATCATCTAAAGGAGTGTATGTGTGTGTGTATGTATGTGTGTGTGTGTATATATATATGTATTTAGATAGATATACTTTGGTTTAATTCAAGATAGTTTTGGTTTATGGATGACAAGAAGTGGATGTATTTTCATAACTCACAGCTGTAGTTTATGCCGTAAGGGTAATTCTCTTCTTATTCAGTATGACATAATATGCTACATTTTATTATCCAGACTATCTTTCTGACTCTGAGGAAAAAAATAGGTCCAAATAGTCAAATTCCATTATCTAATGACAGTGATAGGCAGGAAGCACATGGATAATTATATATACATTGTCAGATTCAGCCCATGAAACTACTTTAACCAGGAGTTTCTACATTTTCCACCATGAAGTCTGTTGTTAGAGTTGCTACTGATAACTAAGATGACAGGTCTGAATTTCATTTTATTATCTCTTCTTCCCTTAACAAAGATACTAATGAACTATGAGTTGACTCATAGGCCAGAAGTATATAAAATTAAGGACGAAATATGTAGAGCCTAGACAATCCAAAGAGAAGCACCTTTAATACTAGTAATTGAACTTTCATTGAACTTAATGCATTTCATATATCTTTGTTGGGTGGGGGCTGCAACTGATTTGTGTTCAAACTGAAGATAAATTGTTTGAAAATCCACTTAATTGATGGATAAAACCTTCCATACATTTTATGACAGGTAAAAAATGAAGTTAGTTGATTCTGGTTTTATAAGCAAACTTGTGACTTCCTAGTTATAGTCCTAAGGAAAGCTGAATGTGTTTTCCTCCTAAAAATGCAATGACTCCAGGGTAGCTTTTGATCATACCCACTCCTAATATTTGTAAGACCTGAAACAAGAGTAAAAATGGAGACCCATATCATACATGTAAATGTAAATGTCATTTAAAAAGCTACTGAACTCTTAAATGTGCTCTATACTCCTTACTTGATAAGATAACTTCGTGATATCTTGGAAAGACAGATTTAAGTTAAAAATTTTTGGATTCCTTGGGATTCTATGTCAGAACATGATAATGTGGGGAGTTGGCCCTTGGCCTGCCACCCTTTCCTTTTTATCCTGCACATCTAAGCTCCATTCTTACTTCCCCACAAAACAACTGCCCTGGGCCACCCCTTGGAAGACTATGGAGTATATGCTGTCTACAAATAGACATGAAACACTTACCACTGCTGTATTCCCCATGGTCTTCTCTAAGTCATTATGGATTGAAAGAGAAATGGCAACGATTATGACAGACATAAGTCAGATGCTTTTCTGTATCAATTTAGATGATTATGTGTCTTTCCACCTTTATTCTGTTAATGCAGTGTAATACACTAATCAATTTTCATATGCTGAACCATGCTTGCATTGTAGAAATAAATACTACTTGTATAATGATATGTAGTATACCATGGTGTATAAACCCTTTAATGTGCTCTTGACTTTAGTTTGCTAGTGTTTTGTTGAGGATTTTTGCGTCAGTACTTATGGATATTGGTCTGTAGTTTTCTTGTAGTGTCTTTGTCTGACTTTGGAACCAGGATAATACTGGCCTCATTAGAATAAGCTTGGAAGTATCTCCTCTTTTTCAAGTTTTTGGAAGAGTTTCAGGACAATGGATGTTAATTCTTTAAATGTTTTGTAGAATTGTCCAGTGAAGCCATCTGGTCCTGGCCATTTCTTTGTTGAGGAGTTTTTAACTACTGATTCAATCTCCATATTCATTATTGATCTGTTCATATTTTCTATTTATTCATGATTTAGTCTTAGTAGGTTGTTCCTAGGAATTTATCCATCTTAGGTTATTCAACTTGTTAGCAAACAGTTGTTCATAGTGGTCTTTTATAACACTTTTTTATTTCTATGGCATCTGTTATAATGTCCTCTCTTTCATTTTTAATGTTAGTTATTTGGGTCTTCCCTCTTTTTTTCTTAATTAGTCTAGCTAAGGATTTGTCTATTTTATTGATCTTTTTAAAAAACTAACTCAATTTCTTTGAATTTTTATATTGTTTTTTGATTTTCTATGTCATTTATCTCTGTCTGTTGTAATCTATATTATTTTCTTCTTCCTGCTTACTTTGACCTTAGGGTTTTTTTTTTTTTTCCTAGTTCCTTGGATGTAAAGTTAGGTTGTTAAGTTGAGATATATATGTATTTTACATTATACACTTAACAGCTATAAACTTAACCCTTTAACACTGGTTTCACTCCATCCCAAAATTTTGGCATGTTGTATTTTCACTTTCATTTGTCTTAAGATATTTCCCAGTTCCAGTTCCCCTTATTACTTATTTGGCCCATTGATTGTATGAGAATGTGTTTAATTTCCACGTATTTGTAGATTTCCCAGTTTTCCTTGTGCTACTGGTTTGTAGTTTTATTCCATTGTAATCAGAAAAGATACTTTGTATGATTTCAGTCTTCTGGAATTTAAGATTTGTTTTGTGGCCCAATGCATGGTCTTATCCCAGAGAATGTTCCATGGGTACTCAACAATACATATTCTGCTATTTTTGATTAGAGTGTCCCGTATATGTCTGTTAGGTCTAATTGGTCTATAAGGTTATTCAAATCTTGTTTCCTTGTTGATTTTCTGAATAATTCTGTTCATTGTTGAAAGTGGAATATTGAAGTCTCCTACTATTATTGTGTTGTTGTCAAATTTCTTCAATCCTGCCAAAGTTTGTTCCATATATTTAGATTCATGTAAATACAGTAAGTCCTCATATAACATTGTGATAGGTTCTTGGAAATTGCATCTTTAAGCAAAACAATGTACAGAAGGCTTTTAAATAATGTCATTTTGTTCAGTGTCCTTTTATCATAATGTTGAGGGAAAAAATGGCTTTGTTGTTTGTGCTTTTTCTTAAAGCTGCAGTTTTCAAAAAACTGTGACAACATTGAGAACTTACTGTATTTATGCACCAAAGCTATGAGGTTTGGTGCATAAATATTTATAATTGTTTTATTTTCCTGGTAAATTGACCCTTTTGTCATTATATAATGTCTTTCTTTGTGTCTTGTAATGGTTTTTTATTTAAAGTATATTTTGTCTGACTTTAATGTAGCCACTTCTCTCTTTTGTTACCATTTACACGGGATATCATTTTCCATCCTTTCACTTTCAGCCTATGTGTATTGTTAGATCTAAAGTATGTCTCTTATAAACAGGGTATAGTTGGATTCTGTTATTTTATCCAGTTAACCAGCCTGTATCTTTTGATTGGGGAGTTTAATCTGTTTACATTTAAAATAATTACCGATAGGCAAGGACTTATTGCCGTTTTGTTAGTTGCTGTCTATGTCTTGTTCCTTTCCTCTCTCATTGCCTTTCTTTGTGTTTCATTGATTTTTTTTTCTAGTGGTATGCTTTCATTCCCTTCTCACTTCCTTTTGTGTGTATTCTACAGATATTTTCTTTGTGGTTACCATTGTAAATCCATAAAACATCTCAAAGTTATAGTATTCTATTTCAAACTGGTAACAACCTAACTCTAATCACATATGAAAACTTTCTCCTTTACTGCTCCACTTCTCCATTTGTTACTGATGTTACAAATTACATTTCTATATATTACATATACATTAATATAGATTTATGGGTTTTGTTTTGGGGTTTTTTCATTTAAATTTCACATACTAAATTTACAGTAGTACGTATTACTATATTTTTCCATGTATTTACCTTTATTGAGAACCTTATATTTTTATACAGCTTTGTGTTTTTGCCTGCTGTCCTTTCATTTCAACTTAAAGAACTTCCTTTAGCCTTTTGTATAGATTAGCTCTAGGTGATGAACTCCCATGGCTTTTCTTTATCTGGGAAAATGTTAATTTCTTCTTCACTTTTGAAGAACTGTTTTGCCAGATGCAGTATTCCTGATTAATAGTTTTTTTGTTTTTGTTTTTGTTTCCTTTCAGCACTTTGAGTATATCATCCTACTCCTTTCTGGCCTTCAAAGTTTCTGCTGAGAAATTTGCTGATAATATTATGGAAGCTCCCTCATATGTGATAAATCACTTTTCTCTTGCTGCTCTTAAGTTTCTGTCTTTGACTTTACACAGTTTGACTATAATGTTTCTTAGTATGGTTATCTTTGGATTTTCCTCGTTGGAGTTCTTTGAATTTCTTGATCTGTATGTACATTTCTGTCCACAGATTGGGGAAGTTTTCAGCCATTTTTTCTTCAGATAAGCTCTCTTATTTTTTTTTCTCTTACTTTCCCTTCTGGAATACCCATCATGCATATATGGACCTGGTTGATATTGTCCTAAATCCCTTATCATCTCTTCACATTTCTTCTTTCTTTTTTCTCCTCTGCTCGGTGATTTCAGATAACTTGCCTGCAAGTTCACTGATTCTTCATTCTGCCTAAAACTGTTGTTGAATACCTCTAATAAGTTTTTCCATTCCGTTACTGTATTTTTCAGCTCCAGAATTTCTGTTTGGTTCTTTTTTATAGTTTCTGTGTTTTTCTTGATGTTCTCTCGTTTTGTTCATGTATCATTTTCCTGATTGTTTTCAATTGTTTGTGTTCTCTCTCTCTTTTTTTTTTTTTTTTTTGTGAGACAGTGTCACTTTACCACCCAGGCTGGAGTGCAGTGGCACAATCTTGGCTGACTGCAACCTCTGCCTCCTGGGTTCAAGTGATTCTCCTGCCTCAGCCTCCCGAGTAGCTGGGATTAAAGGTGCATGCCACCATACCTGGCTAATTTTTGTATTTTTAGTAGAGATGGGGTTTCACCATGTTGGCCATGCTGGTCTCGAACTCCTGACCTCAGGTGATCCACCCACCTCAGCCTCCCAAAGTACTGGGATTACAGATTTGAGCTACCGCTCCCAGCCTTCTTTTAGCTCATTAAACATCCCTATAATAGTTATTTTAAATTCCCAGTCAGGTAGCTGATAGACCTTTGTTTCTTCAGGGTAAGTGTCCCGAGTTTTATTTTGTTCCTTTGATTAGGCCATATTTCCCTATTGGTTTGTATGCTTTGTGATTTTTGCTGGGCATTTTGAAAGACAACTACCTCCCCTAGTCTTTGCATACTGGCTTTGTGCAGGGGAAGACCTTCACTAATACCCCAGCTGGGAGTTCTAGGGCCTCTCAAATGTTTTCTGATATCTTGCTCCCTCTGGCACCTGCCCGTGGAACTGCAGCTCTAATATGCCTCTCACCTCTGTTTTCAGTGCCTTCCAAATGCTGGTGCTGGGCCTGTGAGTGCCCTTCTTTAATTAATACAGAAACCAGTTCCTTGGGAATCCCCCAGAAAGCCAGAATGTTGGATGTATGGTTCATTCTTTTGTTTCTGTCCTGAGGGAGGAGCTCTGGCATGGGGGGTGGTGGGTTCTTCTTGGTTGCTCCGCTATTCCACATGGGAGAGAGGCATGCATGAATACACTGAACACTGTGAAATTCATTTCCTACCACTTTCATTGGAATTCCTTCTTGGTTTTATAATGGTGTGGGTGCTGTAGCATCTCAGCTGGTCTCTCAAGTTCTCACAAGAGTATTCTGATCCGTATATTGTTAACTTGGTATCTTAGTGGTGGAAAGAGGGCCTCTAGCTTTCTAGTCTACCACTATAGGTATTGTTCTTTTAAGAAGTATGTTTTCGAAGTTACATTTCTTCTCTTTCCTCAATGTAACATTTTAGGAAACACCACCTTAAAACAAAGCAAAGCAAAATGTAGAAAACAAGAACCTGGCTTGACTGCCACCTTTAGGGGTACATCAGATCAGTTGTTTACACGCTGATTCAGCCTTCATTCTCTCCTATCTTTTTGGATGGAGGTGAGAGTGATGAACTTGTCTTGCTTTTCTCAGAACTTTAGGGTAAACCTAGGCTTATCATCCTTCCTTAACTGCTAGGAGGGCATATACTATGTATAGATGATGCTGATTAAATCTTTGGAGCTTTAATGATGTGTGACAGCCAATAAATTTTTCTAATATAGTATAAAAACTTCATGATTTTATATCATTCTTAAAGGAAGAGGCTTTAAAGCAGATGTACTTCTTTTTTCATTTTAAAGCTTAAGTACTTAGATAGATATATGAGAGAAAATGAAGAAGTATGGAAATTTGATCCTGTACACTTAGCTTCATGAAGAGTGAGATGCATTTTCTGAACATAGCCCCATTGACTCTTCTGGAATTAGTTGGAGATAATTTGGTTTGAAATGTCGGCTTTGTAAATAGAAATGGAAATCATTAAAACAGATAAAAGTGAACATAGAAACTGGGAACTAGAATAAACAGTATGTTGGAAATGACCATGTGGCTCAATTTTGCATCAGTTTTCTACTTCTTTAGTTCATGATGCCCATTTTATGTCATGTGATTACAGCAGTGTGATCAGAGCAGTTAGCATATTCTTGGCATTGTCTCCTCATTAACTTTCACTTCTTCAGAGGGACCTTGAGTATAATAAACACATTTGAGCAGTCTTAAGCAAATTGTTTGAATTGTTTCCTCAGTATACAGAATCAACCAAAAGTAGGTTGGATTGAGTTGAGTTGGGTTTAGTTTAATATCATACTTTACTACAGCATCATACATATATATACAATATTACCTAGCATCTGTAGCACCCATAAAGGATTCTCTAATGCATGTGAAGTAAAAGGAAAGAGAGTGTTTAAGTCCTGACTTTGAAACTGTTGTGTTAATTGTGAACTTTTGCTGAGTCTGTACATTGAAGAAGGTAACACTCAGCATGTTGAGATCACAACTGCTAGATTAGTGCTTGGAGGCAGTAGCTGTGCTGATGTGAGGCATTAATGGCTGGGTGAGTTCAATCAGATATCCTGCCTCCAGTGTCTTTGTGTAATGATATTTACTAGATTTCAAACAGACTGCTGAGAAAGATGAAATATAATCTCATGTATTATCTCTGTCTTGAAAAAATTAGATAATAAAGTTGTTCTCTTACTGGCATATGTTTTATTAACCTTCGTAGAGTCAACTTAAAGGACAGATGTCTGTAGAATTGAAACCTTTTGCTAGAGTGTTATTAAGTGCATTTTTGAGTTCTAGGAATCATGGGGTTGAGTAGAGCAGGTAAGCATTTTTTAAAACCACTCAGAGGACAATCTTATGTCATATTCTAAGGTTAGCTGGAGAGAAAAAATGTGATGTAAATTGTGTGCAACTACATTCTTTTTGTTGTTTTTCTTCCTTACAGAGCCTGGAGAAAGTTCTTGTGGAATTCAGTCACAAGGAGTTGTTTGATTTCTATAACAAGGTCTGTATTTTTAAAATAATTTTCTAATATGTGGAGTTTTTTTCATAATATTTTGTTTCATTTTATGAATTCTTATTTTTAAATGTCTTATTACGGAACTAAGTTCTTTAAACTTCCCTTATAAAAGACCTTATGTTTCACAGGAGGAAGTATAGCAGAAATGAAGAGAATTTGAAAAACTAAATCAGGAAGAAAAGGAAAATAGTTTTAATTAAAGCAATAGGATTGTTGCTTTAATATAAAACATTAAGTAATGAACTTTGTGATTCCTAGCCACACTGACACTTTAAATATATATAATGTCAAATACTTTAATTTCTGGGCCCAAAGGTAAAGGGAAACATGCCTTTAGAGATTTATCTGTGAGTATATTTCATGTCTCTTTCTGAAGACTGATTTTGTAATCCAGGAAAATATACTCCCTCCACCCCCCAACTTTAAAATATTATCAAGTAGGCAGTTCTTCTGCCAGTGTACTGCCACTGGACCATGCGTGTGGTTATCCTGTTCAGCCCACCACCACTGTACCCGCTCCGTCGTATGTAAGCCTCCAATAAAACCCCATGTCTCATTTAAAAAAAAAATTATGGAGTGATAATTTAAAAGGAAACAGCTGAAGACACTTAAAACAACAGTATTAAGAAATCTTCTTTCTTTGAAAATTTGAAAACTTAAATTTTCAAGCACAAATTCTAATATCTTCACCTAAAAAGAAAAATATTCTAAGTGGTAATTTTATTGCTATGTGAATGGATTTAATATTCATAGTTACCAATGCTATTTTTTCCTTTCTATTTGCATGTGTCTGAATAACACTTGATATGAGTTTCGTTCCCTTCACTAACGTCTTTTTTTTTTTTTTGTCTTTGTAAATAGCTAGAGACTATACAAGCACAGCTGGATTCCCTTACATGATGTTTTCGAAGACTGTTTTTTTCATCACGCTCCTGCCATCTCATTATTTTGCATTGAAGATACATTGCCAGGTTGTGTTTTCTGAAGGATTCAGTGACTTGCTTTCTGTAAATTATATGGCTTATCACTTCTTAGACAAATAATGACCAATAGAGATCATTGTTAAGAATACTGAGGTTCTAATATACTTTCTTTAGTTCTGTGAGCCAACGGTAATTATTAAGAACACTTTCCCTTTAAAGGAAACAAAAGTGAATACCATATTGTTTTTACTGTCATAGTGTTGCTTTCTTGCCTTTCCTGCTTAGTTTTTACTTGCTGGATGATACCATAATATAACAAGGAGCGTCCATGGATACAAGATAAGATGTGTACCTTAGTAGAATACAGAGCTTTGGTAATTACATGAATAAAATTAAGAAAATAGCCATATACAATCAAATACACTATGGCATTTTTATTTGAATATGATGAGTATATTTTGCTTCGGAAATAATATAGGAAGGAAATGTAAAATAGTGAGTAGTATGGTATCAGTTAATTCCAGTCTGAGCTTCTCTGTCAACTTCAGTTTCTCTCTCAGTTTAATGATTTAATAATAGTCCAGGTTTTTGTGTGTTTTTCTTTATACTGCAAATTAATAATGATTCACTTTATAGTTTGGGAGACAGAATCAGGTCTTGAATAAAATAATTGTAATGAGTGCTAAATGGGCACCATTATTCGAATCAGATACCTTTTATATTCTCTTTCCATAAATATGTTGATTTCTGTCAATAAAATTTTTGTGTCTTAGGATTGGTTGAAGTGTACATTTTTTAATTATATACATTATAGTATATTTTATGCCATGAATGTATGTAAATGAATACATTTACATACATTTGTTAAAATGTATGTAATTAATACATTTACATACATTTGTTTAAAAAAAACTTGAATTTTTTATGAATGAAATTTCTGTATTGTTTCCAAAAAGAGAGAGATTCAAACATGACTTTCTTCACATGAAGAAATTTGATTTCAGAAATGTCCTATATTTAAATAAGCAAAGCCATTGAAATTGAAGCACATTTCTTATTTGAAGCATCTGGGAAATACAACTGTTAAGTATCTCTCAAATATTCAGTATATGGAATTTATACCCACATTTGTTCGTATATCTATTTGTAAGCTGTTGCTTAGAAGAATTGAGAGTTTGGATTATTTCGGAATACAACTATTACAGTTTTCCATAGTTGATTAAAAGTTTTTAAACTCAAACTTTCATTGGTAGAATATCTGGAAGGCATGTTTGCAATATAATGTGGCTTGTAGGATCTCTCCTACTTTTTTATGCTCTGTTTTGCCAGTTCTCAAAAGTAAATACCTGAAGTCCTAGAGGTACTATAAATATTTTTGTAAACATTCTTTGAGACTTTTTCTCATATACATGTAAATATACATCATCCCAAGTTAAATTTGATAGGCCTTCCTGACAGTAGCCATATAGATAAATAGAAGTTTTCGTTGGTTTAGTGGCAAAACTGAATTCTTAATGTAGGTATACAAGTTAAATATGATGGTTAGAAATGAAGTTTTCTGAAAGTAGTTCGTTGTATGCTCCCTAAAAGAATTAGCTTTATACTATTTTAAGAATATCTCTAAACCTATGCAAAAATATGGCAGATAGTCTTCTTTCCATTAGTCTAGTTCAACAAAATCTGACTCAGAGACACTAAAGAAAGGGCAAGTAGAAGATCTAATGCCAACTAAGAAGATAATTATTTCTGAAATATTTAGTTGAAGATAACTTTCTTTCTTAAGACATTACTGTTGTTATGATGCACAAGTCAAAGAACATGTGGCATTTCCAAAGAGTATTAAATGCATGTTACTTTTTTATAAAAATAAGATAAATGAGATTAATGGGGCTTGGAACTGCAATCTTGGTAAATAAAGTTACTGTATGTCTTTCACGAGTGTGTGACATGAGGATTGAATAGACATAGAATTGCTTGTTAGAAAGAGGAACTAATTTTTGTATCTATTACAAATTATATTTGTAATTCTTCCCTAATTATAAATTATCATGATTATTTTTATTTGGGAAATACCAAAAAATCATAAATAACTAATCTAAACTTATAGAATCCTATCATCCAAAAATGGCCATTAATGACAGATTGATAGATTTATTGCAGTTTTTTTGTATCCATTTATCTTTCTTGTTCATTTTTTCTTCTTTCCTAACAAATTGAAGTAATGCCATAAATTCTGTTTCATACTTTGCTTTATGTACCCTTACAGCATGAACATTTTTCATATCTTTATTGCCCAAACATAATTTTAATGTATATTAAATAGTTCATCATTTGAATGATCTATACTTTATATACTTTATATTTCTCAAAATAATTAAATTGTCCAAATTTTGGCACATTTAGATTATTCTAATTTTTGAACATAGGGAACTCACTGATAAATATAATTATACATAAACCCTAGACCACATCTCTCGTGATATTATTAGTATAGATTCCTAGAAGTAGAGTTGCTATGTCAAAAGTATGAAGATTTATTTTCTATTTTCATCTTTAATAGGATTTTCATTATAAAAAACAAGGCCAGGTGTGGTGGCTTATGCCTGTAATCCCAACACTTTGGGAGGCTGAGGCAGGAGGATCACCTAAACCCAGGAGTTTGAGAACAGCCCACGCGACATGGCAAAGCCTTATTTCTATAAAAAAATACAAAAATTATCCAGGCTTGGTGGTGCATGCCTGTAGTCTCAGCTACTCAGGAGGCTGAGGTGGGAGGATCACCTGAGCCCAGGAGGTTGAGGCTGCGAGTCATTCTATCACCCCACTGCACTTCAGACTAGGTGACAGAATGAGACCTTTTCTCATACATATATATATAGCTGCCCATTAAAACAAAGTTGCACCATTTTGCCATCTCACTTCCTGGAAGTACCTACCTAATACTGCAAACATTTGGTGGGTGCAGTAGCTCATGTCTGTAATCCTAGCACTTTGGGAGGCTGAGGTGGGCAGATTGCTGGAGCCCGGGAGATTGAGACCACCATGGTCAACATAGTGAGTCTTGTCTCTACAAAAAAAATAAATAATAATAATAATAATAATAAATTAGCCAGGTGTGGTGGTACACACCTGTGGTCCCAGCTACTTGGGAGGCTGAGGTGGGAGAACTGCTTGAGCCCAGGCAGTTGAGGCTGTAGTGAGCTGTGATCATGCCACTGCCCTTTAGCATGGGCAACAGAGCAAAACCCCATCTCAACACACAAAAAACCAGACATCTTATAATACAAATATACACACCTCTTGTGTATTTTCAAAAATACATTTATATTTATTTCAAGGCCTTTGATATATATTGCTAAATTGTTTCTCCAAAGGATTACATTAATTTGTACTCCCACAAACAATGAATGAGAACTCACTTGCCTCAAGCCACCTTCAGCAGCCCCTTCTTCCTTCTATACATTTCACCCTCAACGTTTTTTATAACCTGAGGTCAGTGTTTGTTTAGGAAGAGTGATGGGACATATTGAGATATGTCACTTTGATAACTATAGAAGGATTGTAAAGGAAATCTCTTTAAAAATCAAATATGAGAGCCAATAACTCAGTATTCAAGTGTAAGGGCTTCGAAGTCAGGCATTTATTTATTCAACAAGTAATCACTGCTGAGTATGGTGAATATGGTGGCAGGAACTGTGTATGCTAGGTACCGTGTTAACAGTGATAGACAAAACTAGTTCTTGGCCTCTTGAAATGTAATGTGTTAGTGAAAAGTAAACAAATATGGAATAAATAAACAAATATGGGACAAAATATAATTGGATTCTATTCAGAGAAAATTAATGATGGAACCAAACTTGGATTGGGGCATCAAGGAAGGATTCTCTGAGGAGTGAGATTTGAGCTGAGTCCAATATGATGAGTTAAGATGTCACAATAGTAGAACAGAGTGACAGGCATTCTAGAGAGAATGGCCCATGCAAAATCTCAGAGGATGGGAAAGGCTTAGCGCATTTCAGGAACCAAAAGGTCAGTGTGGCTAGAGTGTAGTGAACAGATGGCATAGTGGAGTGCACTACAATTAGGTAGACAGGGAGACATTCTCTTACAAGTTTTGTCATTTTTACCACCAAAATGTATTTCAAGTGTATCTCCAGGGCACTACCCTGTCCAAGCTGCCATCAACTTTGCCCTGGACCACCTTTCTTCCATTCTAGCCCTCCTCCAGTCCAGTCGTTGTACAGAGCTAATTTTTAAAAAATAACCTATTAATTATATCATCTCCCTGCCTAAAACCCTTCAAAGGATCCTATTACACATTAAGTAAAATTTAACAATCTGGTTTCTCAGGACAGTGCAAAGGTTATATCCTTGTTCTTCTACTTTGTGTGTGTGTGTTGAGCAAGTTAATTTGTGAAAGTTCACTTTACTTATCTTTGTAATAGGAATAATAATCTAACTAACATGAGTGTTTTGAAGATTAAGTGAAATTCATGTTAAACATTTAGCATAATCCTTGAATCTCAATCATATAATAAGCATTAGCTGACATTTTTATAATCATTAAGAAAATAAGCAGACTTTCTGCTGAAATTTTTCCAGGTGAAGTTTGAATTAGAGTTAAAATTGTAGAAAGCTTGCTATGAAGCCCCTTCACTTTAAACTTATTTGGCATTCTAATAACAACTCCATTTTATAATCACTGATTCTAACACAATGCCAATTCTGCTTTTATTTTTTATTTTAAAAATGAGGTAATACATGTATTATGGGACCAGAATGAAAAAAATATTTTCTTCTGAGTACCTTTCCACGTGGCCCTTCTGGCTCTGAGAAATCTTTTTCTCTACTCAGTGAACTTTGATTTCTTCTTACCGTAAATAATGTCTTCTACACTTTATTCATTATACCAAGGATCAGCAAATGATGGACATGACCCACCACTTGTCTTTGTAAATAAAGTTTTATTGGAACACAGTTGTCTTGCTACCAGACTCACTCTTGAGACTTTCTCCCTTCCTTGTTTTGAAGAAATAATACCATGTTATAAGAGAGGCTGTGGATAGGGCTACATGACAAGGAACTGAGGGTGACATCTAGGGGCTGAGGGAGAACAGCCAGCAAGAAATTGAGGCCCTTAGCCTTATAGCCTCTACGAAATAAATTCTGCGAACAACCTTGAATTAGCCTGGAAATGGGTTTTTTCGTCGTTTTTTTGTTTTGCTTTGTTTTGCTTTGTTTTGTTTTTTTCCCTGTTAAGCTTCTAGATGAGAGCACAGTCCAACTGACTCTTATTGCAGCCTTGTGAGATTTTAAACAAAGGACCCAACTAAACTATGCTTGAACTCTACCCATGGTAATTGTGAGATGATAACTCTGTTGTTTTAAACCTCTAACTTTGTAGTAATTTGTTATGCTGCAATAGATAACTAAAACAACAGCCATGCTCAATTGTTTACATGTGGTCTGTAGCTGCTTTTGAACAACAGCAGGGTTGAGTAGTTGCAGCAGAGACCATATGGCCCACAAAGCCTAAAACCTGGCCCTTTATAGAAAGAAAGGATGCAGAACCCTGCTTTATACTATGCTCTCTAAACCGGAGCATCCCTAGAGAAATAAAGTAGTTGGTAGGGAACACAAAAAGTAGTAAGATGGACGTTGTATATATTTCAATAGCATCACTTCTACTTTTTGCCAGAAGTAGAAGAAATTACATTTTCTATCCTCTTTTGCAGCTACTGCAGCCGTGGAACTAAGTGTTGCTAATGAATTGTGAATGGAAGTGATCATTCATCTCCAGTTATCTTCCCCTTTCTGTGATTGAAACCCAGATTTGGAGCTGAGTCAGCTTTGAGCAGACAAGAATGCTAATGCTTAAGAGGTAGGGAGCAACAAGATGGAAGGAACCTGGGTCCCTGAATATACTTATAGAACACAGCTGTCTCCATGCCCTTGACAGAAATAAAATATCTTGTTTGAGTTATTAAATTTGGGGTCAGTTTAGGCTATACGCAGCACGTTTGCCTGTAGCCTAACTAATATGGTGGCAACATAATTTTATTATAATTGGCCAGTAATGTAAAACATATTTTAAAATGGAGATTTACATTTTATGGCAAAATGCATATAAATGTTAAAGAGGAAATGGGAAACTTTAAAAAACAGAACAAAACCTTTGTGCTTGCAGCCTGCAAATTCAGGCTAAATTCTCAGTGTTACTGGGAACCTATATTCACCTCCCTCCTTCAGTGTGGTTATTTTGAGACAAATGTTTTGAGAAACCATAAGGGTATATTGTAAATTTCCCCCAAAGTCTTTCCATAATTCTTTTTCTACTGTTGAATAAGAGAACTGGGATGGTTCTGATTTATTCAGATGCATTAGTCAGAAGCTACTCAGGGATTATAATTTAAATTTCTGATCAATTTTGCTTCCCTAAAACTTTGATTTTTTTTTGCCATCATTATGCAAATAGTCCTACTCAATAGACCAGCTTCATTTAATGCTAAAATTAGGAACACATTAATTTGAGGTATTTTATAGTAAAGCTTAATGGCATTTTTAATTTTGGAGAATTTTAAGGATTTTTAACCATTGCTCCCATCTCGCCATATGCACACTCTTGAAGTATTTTTGAAGCTCTTTTGCTTTTCTCTGAATTATAAGGTTGTACTAGCTGTTATGGAGGCCTACAATCCAAATCTAAATGATGGCAGTTTTCATAGCCTACTTTGTTTTATTTGAAATGGAAAGTTACTGATTTTTATTTCAAAAGAAGTAGTCTGCAAAGACAGGAAAGGTGAAGCCAGTCCAGTCAATAAATCTGTAAGGAAGACGGTGCTACAGGCTTAGAGAGACTGTTTCAATCTCCAAGGCAGGAAAAATAATGAATATATAATAATCTTCTTTTAGTGAAACCAGAGTTCAGTCATTTTTAGCATCTTTTAATGAGAACCTGATTTTTTAATGATTTTTAAAGATTTTTCCTTCAAAAAATCTAGGTAAAGGAAAGCAGTTAATAGTAAATTTAATAGTTGCATTTATTTTTTTCTGACTTACGTTTGTATTTTTTTAATTGGCAAATAAAAATTGAAAACACTGTACATTCTACCCAAAACTTTAAAGGAAAGTCAATAATAAAGTTTTTTAAATCTATGATAAATACAGACTTGCTGTAAGGCAAGGAGTGCAGTGATTTCTCAAGGCCTTTCCTCATCTCTCCTTCCTTCGGGGATTTCTAAGTTTCCTTAGTGCACTATTTTTAGTCCACATTTCAAATTATTCTGCAGTTTCAACCAGACTACATAAGGGGACAAAGGAAAAAGCTGCTGTCCCCTGGATAAGGCTGCTTTAACACATCAACCTTGGAAGCTCCAGCATTCCTCTCCATCCCAAGAATGTGTTTATGCTTGACAGAGGAGCAGAGTAATTTCCAGCTGATCAGAGAAAAGGTGACTTGTGTATTCCAGACCATGTGTTCTACTTTGCAGTCCAGCTTCTTACTCTCTTTCATGCTGCTGCAAGTAGTTCTACGAACATTGGGGTGCTTTAGAAATACTGACTGAATGAATTAATAGAGTACGTAGTTTTTTTCTGCCTTGGGCTCTCTCCATTTATTTGCACAGTACTATCTAAATTCTTAAAATAATTGTAAACTTAAAGTTGTACAAAAGTAGTTTTCAAACTGGTTTAGCCAACTATGCTGGTATTTGGTAATTCCATTAGGGAATAGCCACATCCCTTCTAGGGAGTATCTCCTGAGGTCACTGATCCTTTTATTCATCATCCAGGAGATAAACATGAGAATAAAAGCCTTATAACCAGCCAGAGACCCAGATTTCTGCCCTCCAGAAGGCTAGAGCAAGTTCTCGCATTGCTGTGAAGAGATTTATGA
This sequence comes from Pan paniscus, assembly GCF_029289425.2. Lineage (NCBI taxonomy): Eukaryota > Metazoa > Chordata > Mammalia > Primates > Hominidae > Pan > Pan paniscus. The sequence continues at coordinate 111,540,517 of NC_073253.2, forward strand.
TAGTCATGAAGTTGACCTACACATGCTTCTGGGTACTGATGCTGCAAGACTGAAAACAGTTACATTCCTAGCAATTTCAGAGTTGTTTTATGTGATAGGGTCAAAATGAAGTGCTCTAGAGAGACATCAACAACATTCTTATACTGAAATATATGTTCAGTGTGTATAGATTTTCTGAGCTCATTACCCAGAAGATTTTAATTTCCTGCTGAAAAGAGTATCTTGATTAAAGACACACATAGACACACACACACACACACACACACACACTCACTCCTGTACACACTGCCTACCAACAGGCTTTCCTCACTGATGTGGGACAATTCTGACAAAGTTTTTTTAAGTCTCCCTTTACATGGCACAGATTGTTCCAACTTATCACAAATATACCAGCTGGACAAAAATCAGATAAAGTTGACATAGATAGTACAGAAAGCAGGCAAGATAAACAGAGCCACACAGAAAGCTGTTCAGTAACAGTTTAGTTTAATTTTTTGCAACTAAGACTGTGCCCTTAGATGTAGAGCCCAATGTGAGGGATCGGTTTCTTACGATAGAGTAATATTTATAACATCTAACTTTCCTACCTTATGGCAGAATGCCCTGTGAATCCTTGAAACTCAAGGCCTTCTTTGTCAGAGTTTTGGTTCTTACTGCAAAGTATGTTCTTTCCTTATGTCATCCAAACAAAGTAACTAGAGTAGTAAAAAGAAAGTCAGTGAGTTTGGATGCATTGGCTTTCTGGACTTGCAAATTATCCAGTGCAGGCATTTCTCACACAGCAGGCTTGGAGGACTCTGGGGGTGGCCACCTTTGCTAGATATGCTATTAACCTCCTTCATATGGTTGGGTCAGTGATCTTGTAAAGTTCTGCTTGGCAGGCTCATAGGTGTTGATAGGTGCCCTAAACTGATGGACCAGTAGAGTGTGGCCACCATCTGTGAGGTTATTTCTTCAGGCCCTCAATAAGCACTTACCCAAATGCACTGATTTTACAGTGCTGTGGTTCTCTACTGGATTCCATGAAGCACCCTTCCCGTCTCTGATTTTCCAGGATCATTTTCCTTAAGTTAATGCCATTCCTGTAAATGCATTTCTACTCTTTGATCCCTTTTCTTTAGTTTACACTTTCAGTTAAATCTGTAACCAAGATAATCTTTGAAAATTATTTTAATTAATCTTTATATTTAGCTCTATAGTTTGTGTAAGGAGATCCAGGGTTACAAGAGTCTGCTTGAAAAAATAGAGCCACATCAGATCAAATTTTCTTTCCATAGGATTGTATTTTTTGAAATGTTAAAAATTCTCCTATAATTAAATATTTAAACCTTATTTCATCATTTTTCTAAGCGTTTTTACTTTAGGGTTTACTAAAGGAAGCCAAACCAATTTCATAAACTTCTCTGTATAGGATTTCAAATAGAACATTTTTATGGAAATAGGGTGAATATGTTATAGAGGAAGAAATGCTTCTGCCTCTCTGCCTACTTCCCTATTGGCCCTCTCTCTCGTTCTCCCACATCCTTTAGGGAAGAATGGCTTGCCATTCTGTTTGGTCAGTTAAAGTATTGGTTGGCCATGTTTATCGATGGCCAGATCAACCATAAAAAGACCATGCCCATGGATGGTGCTCCTTTTGCATTTCTTGCTTCCACTCTATGGGTTGGAATAAGATAGTCCAGATTTTGAGGAGAAGCTGAGATGTGTGGGGAAGAGGGGCAGGTAGGGAGGGAGTGTCTTTCTTAGGCCTTAAGAATGAACCATATGCTCTTATCCAACCTTACCAAGCTCTGAAAGATAATTGTCATTTTGGTTCCCAGTTGCTATCAGTCTTCCTATGTGTAGCTCTTCTGGAAATGTCAGCATCAGGAGTGAATGGCAGGATAAGATTTGGGCATTTGTGAAGTTCTCTAGTCAGGTTCCATTAATGCAATCACAATTCCAGCCTCTGTCCTTTATCGGTTGTCTTAGCAGATCTGTCTTATTTTTCAGTGATAAACATAGAGAGCTATGGGCAAAAACATCAAAGGTATCATTCATATCTTTCAATTCTCAAGTAGGCCTCGAGTAAGAGAAGAAGGCTTTGAAGTCAGTTACTCTGACTCCCAAAGAAGACCTGCTTGACACTTCTAACGCTCCATTCTAAATGAGCAAAAATTTCATCTCCCTGAAAGCAGAGGGAAGACATTGCTGGGTCAGTTTCAAAGGCTCATTGGTTACCTTCCTGCCACAATAGACCATTGAGAGTCTCTGCTCCCAGTTCCTGGAATGGTGGAAACTGACCTTACACTCACCTTCCTCTATATACTTCTGAGTGAGAACTTGAACTTCAACATCCCCCTCTAGCTCCCTAGGAAAGTGAAGAGGTATGGAATATGCCCTCAGTAGCCTGGCTTGATTCTATGTTTTGGCTGTTTGCTGCATTTGTAGAAGGAAAAGAACAATAGAAAACATTGCTTCTCTCTTTGCAGACTAAGCATTTACAGTGGAACATAGCTAAGTAGGAAACCAAGAAAAAGAGAGGATGAGATGTTAACTGACGAATCAAGTTACTCTTGTGTGCTCCAGTAACAGATGTCCAAGAGGCTTCAGGCCTACCTTTGTGCCTCCTTTTTTAAACGTATTTGATCATCTTCAAGTTGGACTGATTTACATCATATGAAACCCATGAGATGTGCTTGAGGCAGGAGAATGAATGAATTAAAGGCTTTTTCTGTATGTTATTTTCACCCTGAAGTAGTTAACCTATCCCAGTGTGTATCAAAAGCAGAAGAAACTGATTCTGCAATGCCAAGTTGTTTCTGCCTTGGACCATTTACCATACCTGAATCTTATGTGTCTTTTTTTTTTTTTTTTTTTGCTGAACCTCATCCACAAAATGTGTTATAGGCAGTACAAAAAAAATTATTTAAATTAAATTAGTGATAGTTAGCTTTAAAAAACATGCAACGTTTCAGTTCCCTGCAAGGGGCTCTGAAATGTCCAATGATATGTTTCAGAGCCATTAAGCTTGTTTGCCTCTTTCTGCTTCTCCTTCCTGACCACTGTTATGGGGGCAGAGAGCCATATGTCAGGAGGTTCCTTTCCTAAACCAGTTAGCATGTCCTCATATTTTGCCCTCTTCAGCCACAGCTTGTTCTCGGCTCTCTCCCTGCATGAATCAACAGCAGTCCCAGGACAGGCAGAGACCATCAGGAACTTAACCTTCACACAGAGAGAGACTCCAGATCTCAGAGAGCAGTGCTCAAGATTCCAAGACAGAACCCTGGGATTTTCTACTGTGAGTTTCATGCTGCAAATACACAAATCAACAGTTATTTTGTATGTATACTCAGGTTTCTTCATTTATTTGAAAAGGAGGAGGAAGGAATGGAGAAAAATGGACAGAGGTAGGAGTGTGTGGGGGTGTGTGTGTGTGCGTGCATGCACGTGTGTGTGTGAAAAGGCATTATATTTAAAGAACAATGGTTTTTGATAGCCTTATAATTACTATATTCTAATAGGATGCTGAGCACAGCCTTGGCCGGTTAACTCTATTGGCTTAGTCATTCGTTCATTTACACATGTATTTACCCATTAACTAATAGGCCAGTCAAATGAGGTTACTTCTGGAGTGCTGTAGTTCTGTTTGCATATCAGGATCTACAATAAAAGCATTGCCTTAGGTCCTCAGGTAGAGGTTGATCAGGGGCAGAAAGGCTTTTCCTACTGACTCCACCAGCAGCATTCTGGTAAGATGAAAAATGGAGAATGATTAGTGTGGGCCACCCTTGAGAGACTATGGTTGGTCATAATTGAGTAGACACAGCAATACCTTCACGAGACTATCCATCAAGAAATAAGTTTTTTAAACTGTAGTTCTAGTAAGAAAGACAAACCTATTTATTTTGTTTAAGTAAGTGTGCTTGGTGCCAGGGATTCGAAATAAGATAGGGGCTCATCTCTTTGGCCTTAATTCTAGGCTAAACATTACTCAGCTTTATGGTAAGTGTAATACTGAATACAACTACTACAGCAATGACCCACTGGAAATGTGTAGCACTTTACAGTTTATAGAAATCCTTTTATATGCTTGTTCTCGTTTGATCCTTGCATTATTCTTTAGTTAATTGAACAAGTGTTATTTCCATTTCCTAAATGAACAAACTAAAACGAAGACACCTAAATCACTTGCCTAAGCTTACACAGCTGAACTCAGACTAGAACTCAGAATGTCTAATCCCTAGTTTAAGGCTCTTTTAATACTTCACTGTGCCAATTATCAATTTTTGTCCCTCCAAATTTTCCCTTGAGTTCTCTCTCTGCCGTTAATGTTTGGAATCCCTTTAAGCTGTCCTCCTTTATGTGAGCACCATATTAAGCTTTCTAAGTAGAGGGTGCTGGAGGGATATTGCAGGAGGAAGGGACTTCTCTTGTAGGCTCCAGCAGCTGCACTGTTGGTCACTGGTATGAGTGTGAGTGCATCTGGTGGTACTGTGCCCCAGCCAGAGCACACAGTCCCTTGGTAAGCTTGCAGCCCTGACCTATCCTAGTGATCACCTTCTCATAGCCCTCCCAACACAGACACTAGAAATTCTAGCCCTCTTGCCCAGAGCAGTACCTCCAGCCCCTCTGCATGCCCACTCACCTGCCTCACCAGTTGTGACTCACTTGTACCCTGCCCCTCAGATTTGCCCTCCTGACATGGACACTAGGAGTGCCAAGCCTTCTACCCAACAGTGATATTCCCAAAGTATCTGTGCATACCCAATCTGGCTGTGGCTCACGTACTTCCTAGAGAGTAGCTTTCTTCTTACTCAGTGACTGTGAACCAGCTCTGGCATGAACAAGCCAGCAAACCTCTCTTCCATCCATTGAAGTGCAACTAGACCTTCTGCAACCAGATAAGAACCTGAGCCTTGAGGAAAGATCCCCTTCCATCCTTCCTTGAGCACTCTCCCTCAGCCCTATGGAACATTATAAAGTTCTCTTACATCTTATAGTTACTGTTTTATTATAGCTTAATCTTTTTTTTTTGAGACAGGTTGTCACTCTGTTGCCCAGGCTAGAGTGCAGTAGCGTGATCTTGGCTCACTGCAGCTTCTGCCTCCCAGGTTCAAGTGATTCTCCTGCCTCAGCCTCCCAAGTAGTTGGGATTACAGGTGTGTGCCACTGTGCCCAGCTAATTTTTGTATTTTTAGTAGAGACGGGTTTCACCATGTTGGCTAGGCTGGTTTTGAACTCCTGACCTCAGGTGATCTGTCTGCCTTGGCCTCCCAGAGCGCTGGGATTACAGGTGTGAGCCACCGTGCATAGCCAGCTTAATCATTCTTTATATTAAGCTTCCCTTATTTAAATCACTGTTTGATTCCTGTCTCCTGATTGGACCCCAGTTGATGCACTCACTAAATGTTGGTGTGAAGTCACAGACAAGGTAAAGTTTCCTATGGGTAGGACTTTTATCATATATCTCACATCACTACAAGCACCTGCCTATTTTAATGCCTGACACACAGAAAGTCTTGAATAAGTTCTGATTAATTGAGCACAATTTAAGTTAATTTTAACACCCCTATTTGTTGAGATGTAATAACAGCCTACTGAGAGGTCCAGCATGCTGAGAGGAAAGAGTCAAAAATTTGTTCATGTATGTGATCACTTATTTGTTCAGTAATGTTGATCAATAATGTTGACTGGGATAAGCAGCACTGGCTCCAACTGCAGGTCAAACAGCAGAATTGGCCCCAACTGGGAGGCGGAGTGAATGATTGCTGTTAGAGGACAAGCAAAGGGAACATTCAGAAGGAAAGAATGAAAACAACACAGAAAGACCCAGAAAGAACCAGGGAAATACAAAGTTCTCTAACCACTTCTGAGGCTCAGAGGGGACAAATGACCTGTCCCATGTCATGTAGCCCTCTTCTTGGCAGAGCCAAGAATAGAGAGCAGATTCTATAATCCTCAGTCTAAACTCTTGACATTACATATTGCATTGCTTCTCCAAGTGGGGTGGGAAGGGGTGGTAATGCAAACTGCCATTTCGGGAAGTGGTTAAAAAAAAATACCTTAAAATGTGGTTATCCTTTACCTAGTAGTTCTAAAGGAGTCCATGTTTGGGATCCAAGAAATTCCCCTGCCAATGCTATTACCTTTTGGAAAACAGCTAGCAGTCTGTCAAATATGCTAGATTTGGGGTTTGACGCCCCTCAAGGTAATCAGTGACCTGTTAAACCACAGTATCTCAAGCCTTGTAGGCAAAGCAAAATGTTACCTGTCCTACCCCCGCTCAAAGTATCCATCATTTCTCTAATGTAGTCTCACACCCATATGTAAAGCTTCTCTAGCACTCCTTTCCAAAATCTGTAGCTTAATTATGCTAATGATCTTCATTTATCATGTTGGTTTACTTATCAGGACATTTTCCTATTTCTGGTCAGATGTTTTTCCAGGGAGCCAAGGCATGGAATCCTTCATTAAGTGGGGAAGAACCAACAGAATTTGTTCCACATATTCCTCTGACACATCCCCAAAAGCATGACTTCTAGCCTGAATCCTACAATGAATGTATGGGCGTATGTGACACACTGTAATTTTTCATCAACAGATGGGTCACATATGAGCCAAAGATGAATGTAGATGTAGCAAGGTCTGTATGAACTAAGTCAAACCATGTTTAGAATGTCTTTGTTGGCTGTCATTGGGAAGTAGTGCATGCCGATTAACTGATTTGAGATGTGCATACGCCTCTGTGCTGGAAAGCAAGAGACACGTGGGTCCAGAGAAAATGGACCAGCCTGTAAGTGTCTTAGCAGAGGCCAGATGCTCTGCAAGGAGTTCCTGTGAAATGAGAGCTATACTTTTCAGACCACCTCTAGCTGAATATATCTAATTGGGAGTTGCAGGTGCATGGGAAATAAAATTTCCCTCACTGGGGAATTTGCTGCAGTGAGGATGGCTCTATTAAATCAATGAGGAAGCAAACTTCCAGGACTTGGACATACTTACTTAGGCTATACACTTTGTAGGCTGGGCTTGCTCTAAGAGCCAGACCTGAGATGCTTTCTGGCCTGATGGTTTTCAACAAAGCCACTATTTTTCTTTCTCTCTTCTTCCCTGTGTCTCTCATTCCTTGCACATATACTGTTCTAGAGATCTAAGGTTTTCTCCAGGAATACTCTTCTTTTACTTTTGTTTTATTCATTTAAGAGACACTGCTAAACTCTGGGAATACAGCAGCCCTCCGTGCAACTTCTTTTTGTTTGTTTTTAAATTGGGCAACACCTAATTCCATAAAATAGAATGAGTGTTTCTGAGACTTCTATTTTAGTCAAAATCTTGCCATCCTCTCTTAATAACCAATATAGGATTCTGTTACAGAGAGATTCAGAATAGTGGACTTCTGGACCTTGGATGTCATTGAGTTTAAGAGAAAGGCAGTCCCAGGACTCTGGTCTAGCAGCTGAGTAAGGCTCAAGCCTTAGAATGGCTTAGCTTGCTCCATTGCAATGCATCATCCTGGGTGTTAAAATCCAGCTGTCTCTCTGAAAACTAAATATGAAAGACTGAGATTTAGTCAACTTTGCTGAGATTTAATTTACATATAATAAAATGAATCATTTTAACTGTGCAGTTTAGTAAATTTTGAAAAATGTATGTACAGATTCATGTAACTGCCACCAAAATTGAGAAAGGACACTTCCACCATCTCAAAAGATTCTGTGTGTTCCTTTGTAGTAAGTCTCTTCTACCCCATCCCTAGACAACAGCTGATGTGCTGTCATTGTACACATATATTAGCTTTGCCTGTCCTAGAACTTCATGTTAATGGGAAGCATCCTGTATGTACTGTTTTGTGTCTGGCTTCTTCAGTGTATTTTTGAAATTTATCCATGTTGTTGTGTGTATCCAAAGTGTGTTCTTTTTCATTGCCAAATAATGTTCTGCTATATGAATCTACTACAAAATATTTGTCTGTTTATCTATTGGTGGATTTTTGGATTCGTTCCAGTTTGGGGCTATTATGAATAAAGCTTCTGTGAAAATTCGTTTCTGTCTTTTGGAAGACACATGTTTTCATTTCTCTTATAGAAATGCCTAGGAGTAGAGTGAGTCGTATGGAAGGTGTTTAACTTTATAAGAAACTGCTAAACTGTTTTCCAAAATAATTGTACCATATCACATTCCTACCATGCTTTTATGAGGGTTCTTAATGATCCATATCCTCACCAACACTTGGTATTGTGAGTCTTTCTAATTTAGCTTTCTAGAAGATGTGTGTTTTAATTTGCATTTCCATGATGACTAATGATTTAACAATTTTTCATGTGCTTATTGTTCATTCATATATCTTTTAAGAATTGTCTTTTCAAATACTTTGCTCATTTTAAAAATTGTATTTATCGTTGCTCTATAAGAATTATTTATATTATATGGAAACAACTCCTTTGTGAGATATTTTTATTGCGATATTTTCTCTATGTCAGTGCCTTGCCTTCAAAAGAAAGAGTGCTTTATTTTTTAAAAGGCATGCTCTTATTTTTTTCTTTTATGATTTGTGCTTTATGTGTTCTAAGATATATTTACATTTTCTGATGTCACAAATGTTTAAGTTTTATAGTTTTAGCTTTTATATTTAAATCTAATTGGATTTTTAAATTCTTTTTTATCCTTTTTATTGAGGTAAAACATACATATAAGATTTACCATCTTTACCACATTTAAGTGTACAGTTCAGTGCTGATAAATACATTCATATTCTTTTGATTTCCCTTTATCTTCCCAGCCCTGCTACCCTTCCTAGTCTCTGACAACTACCATCCCACTCTCTATTTTTATGAGATACACTTTTTTAGCTCCCACATATGAGTGAGAACATGCAGTATTTGTCTTTCTGTGGTTGGGTTATTTCAGTTAACATAATGGCCTCCAGTTCCATTCATGTTGCTGTAAATGATAGGATTTCATTCTTTTTCTGAGACAGGGTCTTACTCTGTTGCCCAAGCCAGAGTGCAGTGGCATGATCATGACTCACTGCACCCTTGACCTCTCAGGTTCAAGCAATTTTCCTACCTCAGCCTCCCAAGTACCTAGGACTACAGGCATGAGCCACTATGCCTGGCTAATTTTTTAAAATTTCTTGTAGAGATGGTGTCTCATTTTGTTGCCCAGGCTGCTGTCAAATTCCTGGACTTAAGTGATTCTCCAGCCTTGGCCTCCCAAATTGCTGGGATTACATGCATGACCCACCTCATCTGGCCAGAATTTCATTCTTTTTTATGGATGAGTGATATTCCATTGTGAATGTATGCCACTTCTTTTATTCATTCATTCATTATGGAATGTTGGATCATAGTAGTTCTATTTTTAGTTTTTTGAGGAACCTTCATACTGTTCCCCATAGTGGCTATACTATACTAATTTACATTCCCACCAACAGTGTGTAAGAGGGTCCCCATTTCTCCATAGGCCTGGCAACATCTGTTATTGCCTGTCTTTTTGATACAAGGCATTTTAGCAGGTGAAATGGTATCTCATTGTGGTTTTGATTTGCATTTCTCTGATGTTAGTGATTTTCAGCATTTTTTCATATACTGGTTGGCCGTTTCTATTTCTTGAGAAATGTCTGTTCAGATCTTTTGCCCATTTTTAAACTGTTTTTTGGGTTTTTTTGTTTGGTTGGTTGGTTTCGTTTTGTTTTGTTTGCTATTGGAGTTTCTTGAGCTTTTTATATATTCCGGTTATTAATCCCTTGTCAAAGGGAGAGTTTGAAAATGTTTTCTCCCATTTTGTGGGTTGTCTCTTCACTTTGTTAATTGTTTTCTTTGCAGAAGCTTTTAAGCTTAATGAAATGCCATTTATCTATTCTTACTTTGGTTGCCTGTGCTTTTGAGGTCTTATACAAAAAAATCTTTGACTCAGCTCAATGTCCTGGAGCACTTCCCCGATGTTTTCTTATAGTAGTTTTATAATTTTAGGTCTTAGATTTGTACCTTTATCCGTTTTGATTTTATTTTTATGTATAGTGAGAGATAGGGTCCAGTTTGATTCTTCTGCACATAGTTATTCAGTTTTCTCAGCATCATTTACTGAAGAGATGTCCTTTTCCTATTTTGTTTTCCAGCTTTGTTCTCTTGCTCAGGATTGTTTTGGCTATTTGAGGTCTCTTGTGGCTCCATACCAATTTTTGGATTTTTTTTTCTGTTTCTGTGAAAAATGTCATTGGTATTTTAATAGGTATTGTATAGAATCTATAAATGGCTTTGGGTAGTATTGCCATTTCAACAATACTCATTCTTCCAGTCCATGAACATAGAATATCTTTCCTTTTATTTGTCTTCTTCAATTTCTTTCATTGGAGTTTTACAGTTTTCCTCATATAAATCTTTCACTTCTTTGGTTAAATTGACTTGAAGATATTTTATATTTTTTGTAACTATTGTAAATGGGATTACATTCTTCATTTCTTTTTCAGATTGTTAGCTTTTGGCATATATAAATGCTACTGACTTTTGCATGTTGATTTTGTATCCTGCAACTGTACTGAATTCGTTTTTCAGCTCTAACAGTTTTCTAGTGGAGTCTTTAGGTTAATGAATGTACTTGTCTTGTTCTAGTTCTTAGAGGAGAGGCTTTTAATTTTTCCCTGTTTTGTATGATGTTGGCCATGGGTTTGTCACATATGGCCTTTGATATTTGAGGTATGTTTTCTGTACCCATTTTGATGAGGGGTTTTAAATTATTAAATGCTTTTCAAGCATCTATTAAAATAATTTGTCAGAGATGAGTTGGCTGTAGATGAATGGATATATATCTGGGCTCTCTATTCTGTTCCATTGGTCTATGTGTCTGTTTTTATGCCAATACCATGCTGTTTTGGTTACAAAATGTGGTACATTTTGATATCAAGTAGTATGATGTCTCCTTCCAGCTTTGTTCTCTTGCTCAGGATTGTTTTGGCTATTCGAGGTCTCTTGTGGCTCCATACCAATTTTTAGATTTTTATTCTTGATTCTGTTCATGTGATATATCATGTTTCTGCATCTGTGTATGCTGAACCATGCTTGCATCCCTGATATTCATCATACTTGATCATGGCAAATAATCTTTTTAATGTGTTGTTGAATTTGGACAGGCAGTATTTCATTGAGAATTTTTACATCTGTGTTTTTCAGTTATATGGGCATGTAGTGTTCTTTTATCATTGTGTCCTTGTCTGGTTTTCATAGAATGAGTTTGCAAGTATTCCCTTCTCTTCAGTTTTTTTTTTTTTAAGACTTTAATAGAATTAGTATTGGTTCTTCTTTAAATGTTTGGTAGAATTCAGCAATGAAGCTGTTAAGTCCTGGGCCTTTCTTTAATAAAGACTTTTTACTATGGCTTTGATCTTATTACTCATTATTGGTTTGCTGAGATTTTACATTCCTTAATGGTTCAGTCTTGGTAGTTTGTATATGTTGAGTAGTATATCCATCTTCTAGGTTTTCCAATTTGTTGGCATGTAGTTGTTAATAACTGTTTCTAATGATTTCATTTCTTTTATTTATTTATTTTTTTGAGATGGAGTCTTACTCTCCACCCAGGCTGGAGTGCAGTGGCTTGATCTTAGCTCACTGCAGCCTCTGCCTCTTGGGTTCAAGTGATTCTCCTGCCTCAGCCTCCCAAGTACCTGGGCCTGCAGGGGCCCACCACCATGCCCAGGTAATTTTTTTTTTTTTAGTAGGGATGGGATTTCAACATGTTGACCAGGCTTGTCTCAAACTCCTGACCTCAGGTGATCCACCCACCTCGACCTCCCAAAGTGCTGAGATTATAGGCATGAGCCACCATGCCCAGCCTTCTTTCTATTTCTGAGGCCTCAATTATTATGTCTCCATTTTAGTTTCTGATTTTATTTATTTGTATCTTCTCTCATTTTTTCTTAGTCTGGGTAAAGTTTGTCTATTTTGTTTATCTTTTAAAAAATCCATCTTTTTCTTTTTTTGATCTTCTGTACTTTTAAATTTCTATTTCATTTATTTCTGCTCTGATCTTCTTTATTTCTTCTACTGATTTTGAATGTGGTTTATTCTTGCTTTTCTAGTTTCTGAAGATTCATTATTATAATGTTTATTGAAGTATTTCTGCCTTGTTTTTGTTTTTGTTTTTTTGCCCAGAGTGGAGTACAGTGGCATGATCACAACTCACTGCAACCTCAACTTCCCAGGCTCAAATGATTCTCCCATCCCAGCCTCCTGAGTAGCTGGGACTACAGGTGTGCCCTACCATGCCCAGCTAATTTTTTATATTTTTTGTAGATATGGGGTTTTGCCATATTGCCCAGGCTGGTCTCAAATTTTTGGGCTCAAGCAATCCACCTGCCTTGTCCTCCCAAAGCACTGGAATTTACAGGCATGAGCCACCGTGCTTGGCCTCTTTCTGCTTTTATAATACAGCCATTTATCACTGTAAACTTCCCTCTTAGGACTGCTTTTGCTGGATCTCACAGATTTTGGTATTTTGTATTTCCATTTTCATGTGTTTTAAGAAACTTTTTATTTTCTTCTTAATTTCTTTATTGATCCATTCGTAATTTGGGGGCATTTTGTTTAATTTCCATGTATTCATGTATTCTCTGAGGTTCCTTTTGTTATTGATTTCTAGTTTGATTTCATTATGTTCAGAAAAGATTACTGATATGACCTCTGTTTTTTTAAAAATGTGCTCAGACTTGTTTTACGACCTAAGATATCATCTATTTTGGAGAATGTCCCGTGTTTTAATGAAAATAACATGTATTCTGCGTGTATAGAAATTTGGGTGAAATTTCTATAAATGTCAGAGAGGCCTATTAGATTTGGTGTGCACTTTAACTCTGCTGGTTCATTGTTGATTTTCTGTCTGGATAATATGTCCATTACTGAGAGTGGGCTGTTAAAGTCCCCTACTATTATTGTGTTGCAGTCTATCTCTCCTTTTAAGTCTATTAATGTTTGCTTTATACACTGTGCTCTGATGTTGGCTGCATTGCTATTTATAATTGTTATATCCTCTTGCTAAATTGATTCTTTTATCACTATGTAGTGACCTTCTTTATCTCTTTTTACAATCTTAGATTCATAGTCTATTTTATCAAAGTTTAGCTACTCCTGCTATTTTTTGGTTTCCAATTGCAAGAAATAGCTTTTTCTACACTTTCACTTTCAGTTTGTGTGGGTCTTTTATAGTTGAGATGCATTTCTTGAAGGCAGCATATAGTTGAGGCTTCTTTATCCCAAATTTTAATTTTTTTCCCTCTCAGGTAGCTAGTCATAGAGATCTTTCCATATGGCCTGATAGATGTGGCAGGCCTTGGTCTCATAAACATCACTTCCATCCAATAATGGATTGCTTCTTGCCCTGCTCACCTTTATAGATAGGGAGAGCAGAGAGCACTCATGGTGAATAGTTTGGATTATCTGGTCACCCAGTGCCCCCTGTTCAAAATCCGTCAGAGCCCATTAAGGACTCAAAGGAGAAGGCCTTGCTTCAAAACCTTAAAGGCCTCACCACAGGCTTGAGATGATACTCCAAGCTTCTGCAGATACCACAAGCTCTTTTGGAATTCACTGGGTCACTAGCACTGATGCCTAGGCCCAATAGAGCCTTTTCTTGCCTTAAGACCTACTGAAATCTCAAATCTCACAGCTTTTTTTAAAAAGCACATGTCAAATGAAGGTTAAGTAGAAAAAGTATGTGCTTAGTAGAAGAAAGACAGAGCGATAGTGATTAATTTATCTTTATGAATGTATCTAGATTTTTGAAATCTAGAAAAAAATTGTTTAATTTTAACAAACACATATATTGTGCCTTTTCATAAGTTAAATTTTTGTTTTGGATCACATAGTAGGGTAGAAAATCATTTCGGTACTTAAACGTCAGCAAAAGGTCTTAATCAGACATTTGGTGAATAGGCCAAAGCAGCCACCCATTGAAAACTGTATTACCTCCAGAAACGAAACAAGTCCACCAAGCATTATGCCCCTTCTATCTTGGAATGGGCACAAGATTCAGCAACTTGTCTGGCATATACGTGACCATGGGTCAGGTTCTCATGTATTTAACTGAGGTGAAAAGTCCCTATATTTTCATGGATATAGTGAAGTAGCATCCTTGTCTGGGGAAATACCCGAGATTTCTTGTCTTGCACCAAGAAGATTAATGTCACGGACACACACACATGGAGTGGGTTAAGGAATGGAAAGTTTAATAGGCAAAACAAAGAAGAGAGGAGAGCAGCTCTCTCTCTCTCTTGTGAGGGAGAGGCATCCGAAAGAGGAAGGCTGCCTGCAGTGGATTGCACCAGATTTTATAGGCAGGCTTGAGGAGGTGGTGTCTGATTTACCTAGGGCCCACAGATTGGTTCCATCAGGTGTGACGTTTACATGGTGCACAAGGGAGGCTGGTTGCCCCACCCTAATCCTATGCAAACGGATTTTCTACTTGGCCAGGGACATCTTGCCTATTCCATACTGTACACATGGCTGGCAAAGAGAAGATGGAGCTGCCGTTTTGAATGTGCCTGTTCCCAGGTAGCTTTTTTCTGTTGGCACAACCGCTGGCATTCACCTGTGCAAGCTTCTAGCTTGTTTGTCTATGTTTGCAGCTCGATTTTACAGGCTACTCTTTGTTAGAAAAGAAAATGATTGGGGGGGGCTGCTTTTCATTTAAAGGAAAACCTTGCCAAGGACTCCTGTGCCCTCACTATCTGCCTAAGTAATTTCTTTTTAACTCCTGTATCAACAGCTTTTTCCTGTTGACACATATATCTTTTCAATTCTTTAAGCCGTAAGCAGCCTAGTTGAGGGTTCAGAAATCCTCCAAGGTTTACTCCAATATGATAGAGAAATATTTATTGTGTGTAGGATGATGTGAGAAAAAGTTTGGGAGGCACTGAGGTAAGTAATATGAGATAATGGTGACATTTAGTAAAAAGAGTTCTTAACATTTCCTTAGAGGCTCTAGTGAATTTTTCTCTAAACTGTATGGTATTCTCTTCTCAGAGAAAATGAAATCATTTATCAACGCAAGGTGATAAATGCATTCTTCTTTAGTAGTTATAGTTTTGTTTTTAAAAAGCCTTAATATTAGCTAATTCATTCCTAAGGAAAACCTAAGGCCTGTGCCTATTTGTCCACCACAGGGATCACCATGCAGCTGAAGACAGTCACCTAAATTCAGTTCTTGAGCATAGGAACAGTTCATCAGGCTCTGTAAAGTTTGTTCTCTAATTCAAAGCTTTCGATTATGGAGAATGTCACTTAAGGAGAAAGGAGATCTTATCTATATTACCAAAAACTATACTACTGTATGCTTGTGGTTATCCTGCTCTGTGTTTTGGAGTGGTACATCTTATCACTCACTTGACTATGGCCAGAGGGTGGGAAGAGTCCTTTTATCTCGTAACTCCCAAAATGATGCCTGGAACCACAATGGTTTGTGGAATCCATGATCAAATCACAAAAAAGATTTTTTTTTTGTCCTGAGACTGACTCCTGGGTTTCTAAGGAGGTGGTTGAGATTGCAGTTTCATCTTTTCTGTTATCTCACCAGCATTGACACATAAAAAGGTTGTTTTTTTTTTCTCCTTGAGCCTTTTTTAATTTAAAGAATTACAGGGAGGAAAGATCACAGAGAGATTCCCAGTGATAAAGCAAAATAGACAAATAATAAGTGGCCGCACATGTTCCTGTTCAAAACATGATCTCCTGAGGTGTTAGGAAAGTCACACAGGCCCCTTCTCCACTTGACATGATTTCCACAGGTAGGGGTGGGTTGCCTTGTGAGGCTCAGAGAAGGGAAACATCAAAGAGCCATCCTCAGTCTCATCTCTTCTTCCTGGGTCCTCTCAGTGCGGGGAGCTGTGAAGGTTACCCTCGGCACTTTTTCCAGAAGTGGTACTTTTTCCAGACCCAGACACCATTAAGTAGGCACAGGGGTACAGCTCTTTTGTTTGCTTAATCCCCAACAGTAGAGCCTCATAAGTCCTAGGTATTCTTTCCTATGGGGAACAGTCCCCAGGATACTTTCTGCTGCATTCAGATGAGAGCTAATAGCTAATCTTTAAAACCATTAAGCTGCACTTAGCTGAGCCTTCACTTACAGATTCTGGGAGACCCTTTGCTATTACACAGTGGAATAAAACTTTGTGAGGTCATGAGTGTAGTCACATAAGCCTTTTCTGTGAGAAATCAGTGAGACATACATTTCCTCAATCTCAGTGCTCAGGTGGAGTATATGCTTTGCTGCCTTTTGTTTAAAACAGAAATTTTTAGAAGGTTTTTAATCCTAACATCCCTCTGAATTTTTAATAGAGTTACTTATTTAAATTGAATTGTATTAAAATTTCAGTGTTTTCATCTTCAAGACATAGCAGGAGACCTGGAGTAGGGTAGGCAAGTAAGGCACTTACCTCAGACACAAAATTTAAAGGAAGTTCAGCAATCAATATAAATAATATTTTAAGGCAATATTTTTAAAAACAAAAATTAACAAAAAAAATGAAGAAAATATGAAAATTATAAACAAAGACTGGGTCAGGAACAGTGCCGTTCTGAGCCATATTGGAACCTGAGGCAAATAAAAAACTCAGTAATATTTTGTTCATCATGGATACATAATCTCTTTACAATGTGCAAAGAGATTCTGCTTATTATTGCTTTGTCCTTTTGGGGAGGTCATGGTTCCTTGCTTGGTGTTGTTTCTTGTGGGTACAGATTTATGTCTTTGCATTGAAAGATTAGTTATTTATTCCATTTTATTCTGTTCAGCTTATTTTGTTTTTTATTGGATATATTGGCTAGCAAATATTTAATGCTAAGTTGCTGCCTCTTTTTTGGCTTTAAGTGGTACCTTAAGCCCAGGTTCACCTTGCGTTGATAAATGATCAGAGCTCTGCCTGTCATGAACAGGGGCGGCCCCAAAGGGATTATCCCAGCAGTGTGTCAAGGCTGACTGGCTAGGGGGTTTGTGCCTAGGAGACCTGTGGAACATACCTCCTACAGCATGTTGCTGTTGAACAACCTCTTTCATATGGTGTCTCCTTTGGCCAAGTAACAGAGCAGAGTTTCCAGGCTGTGGATGACAGTCTTGCCTCCCTCTTTTTTCTCTGCCTGTCCTCAGGGATATTTCTTCCTTCAAGGAGTCACAGTGCTTCACATGGGTCAAGGCAAAGACAAGTCTCCTGCCAAGGCACCCAAGATGGTGGGTAAGCTAATTGATCACTTCAATCTTACTTTTTCTAGTGGAAATTCTGAGTTTGGGGCAGATTTTCCATGCATTTAGTGCTGGGTAGAGGTGGGGGACACATCACATATGTGAAAGTCCAGTTCTCTAACCATTTGCTCAGAGTTTTTCACTCTTCTGTGGCCCTGGGAGCTGTCTTATCCTCATATTTGAGTTCTGGATTGTTGCTGGTAAAAATGTTGGTGCTGTGTATTTGTTTGTGGTTTTCTATTAGGGGGAGTGAAGCCAGCTTGCTTCTGTGCTACCATTTTGGAACCAAAAGTCTGTAATTTGTTTTAAGATAATTTTGATAAATGATGCGAGAGAGCGCCAAGATTCACTTCTTTCTAAATGGATATCCCATTTTTCCAGCATCATTTGTTAAACAGATCATTTTTTCCCCTCTGAGTTATCTTAACACCTTTGTCAAAATTGTTTGGCCATTGATTATGTAAGTCTCTTTGGTTCCATATGCTGTATATGTTTATTCTTATACCAAATGCACATACTACTTGATAACTGTAGCTGTACAGTAAGTTATAAAATAAACATAATAATTTTTAACTGAAATAATACTTTAAAAATCAAACAGAAATCTTGAAAATGAGAAACACATTTGCTGAACTGAAGAATTCATTAGAGGCTCTCAACAGTAGAATGGACCAGGCAGAGGAAAGAATTGGTAAGCTCGAAGACTGGGTTTTTGGTGGGTTTTTCTATTGGCTATTTGAAAATACACAGATGAGAAAAAAAAACAAAAACAAAAAGGAATGAAAGCCACCTGGAAAATAACAGAAATTACCACAAAAAAACCCAAATCTATGAATTATTGCTGTTTCAGACGAAGCTGAGCAAGAGCAAGGGGTAGAAATCTTAGATTAGATGATTACAGAAGATGTTGCATATGTTGGCAGCTGCAAATGCTGGAAATGGTCAGCTACAGTATTATGGTCCCACTCAAGGTGTCTGGAAGGACAGTAGAGTAGTAATATCTTCCCAGTAGTCAGAATTTTGATCTATACATATTGTTGTTCATTTGCTGGGAAGTGGAGATGGCCTAAGCCCAGGAACACAGTCTGTGCTAATTCCAGAGGCATTTGAATCTTGCACAAAGTTTGAAAACAATTGAAACTTTTACAGTTAAATGTGTGAAGTACATAAAGGCCCTGGCAACCACAGAGTGCCTGTCCATCTACATACATCAGCCTAAGTGATTCCAAGCCAAGTTTTACAAGTTTTTCCTGTTATAGTGACAGATAGAATGAAAAATATGTCCTTGGATAGTTGGGGTAAAGTAGCTAAATTTTTCTCCAAAGTTCAATTCAATTCAAGAAACATTCATTGAACAAGCACTTACCCTGGGCCAGGCACTGTGTTATGTATTTGGGATATGGAAGCTCATAAAATGTGGTACCTATCTCAAGACTCAGTGAAATATCTCCCTCCCATAGTCTAGGAACTTAAATGAAAATAAATTTCTCTAGGATCCCAGGCTAGTTCTCTGTTGCAGATTTATATTAATATATTACTAAGCTAAGAGACTGGCATGTTGGTGAGTCCAGAGAGCCAGATTGTCATGAAACACCGTAGGAGTTTGGTAAATAATAGTTGGATTAATGACTAAAAATGATACTCCTGAACCCTCTTTCCATAACTGGTAGCAGCTATGCCATAAGAGTCAGTCCCAACAGACACCTACTAATTAATCAGTTCCTGTGATATTCCTGATAGCCCCACGTGAGGCATCATTTTGAACCCATTCTGACCTGAAAGCTGGAACATGGAGGATCATACTTACTAAGAGTTACACTCAAATTGCACACTGTCATGTCTGTGTTGTGTGGTGTCTTGGTACTCTAAAGTTTAACTGCACGCTGCTTCCGGTTTCTCCCATTCATGCATGTTCATTGACTAGCCATAGACATGAGCTCTTTCCACCGCTGGCCTTCTATTTTCCAGAGTTCTTTCATTCTTCAGTGGCTGTGGTTGTCTCTGGATCTTTTCCCTGCTTCCTCTGGACAATAAGTTTAAGGGAGTTTTTCTATTGGCATTTTGGAGACCTAGCACTGTTGACAGTATGTCTATTGCTGCCTTCAGGGCAAAGCCATATAAAAATGGGAGATTCACTCTGCTGATCACTTTTCAAAGTTCAACTCTCCTTCATAATCAGCCTGTGTTTTTCTATTTCCAGAGCCTTTAGATAATTTTTTCTTTTTGTTTTGTGTTTTGTAGAGTTTATAGCTGCCATTTGAAAGAGGATTGGTTGTATGAGAAGTTCATCCCTTCTATACTAGAAGCAGAGCCTCCCAGATACTGTATTTTACAGTTCTAAAATGTCAGTTTAATTATTTTAAAGTATAGATTCCCTATAACAAAATTTCATGTTTCCATACCTGTGTTCTATCTTTTTTTCTATTTTTATTTGTTTATTAATCTTACTTATTTTGAAGTCTTTGTTTGCAAGCCTGGTGTTTGGTTCATTTCTCAGTCTGCTTCCATTATGTGTTTAATCTCTATTATCAGTCACTTTACTGCTTCTTAACTCTAGTTTAATTGTATTGTATGCTGGACATTGTGGATTTAAAAAAATTTTAGAGGCTTCAAATGATGCGTATCTTTCACCAGAGTTGACTCATCCTTTATTAGACACAAAAAGTGAGAATTGATTATTTAATCTGATCAAGAACCGAGCTAAGAAAATGTTTGGTTGCAGTTTTTATAAGTCTCAATCTACCTAGTGTTTGTTCCTGCTCTTAGGGTATAGCCCTTCAGATTTTTCCGTTGAGAACCTGGTATGGCCATGGTGACCCCCATTTTGGTAAATCGTGAACTCTTTCTTTGTTTCCTTAACACAGTGAGACTTCCCCAGTGCCAATTCTGCTTTTATAAGGTGTTCTGCTTAAGCTTTTTAGGCCCCCAACTAATGTAGCTTCAGAATTTGGCAAATGTGTTTAGGGAAAAACTGGAAGTATGTTGAGAGCCCTTTGGTCTCCAGCTCTGCAATACTTCCAAAAAGTTCTGCTGGTTTCTCTGCCTCTGCGCAGTCCAAGCTTGATTCTCAGGCTCTTGGCCTTTGGCCCAAATCAACAAATGCCTCCAGAGAAAAAGCAGCTACAGGGAATCAATTTCCTTCTCTTCCTTCAGTTTCTCTCCAGAATCTTGACCCTCAGATGTCTTTATACAAATAATTTACAAAGCAATTAAAAATGCATATGACTTTTTGTTATAAACATAATCAATGGGAGCCTTAATTTGTCACAAGTCAGAAACCTGTCTACAAGAAAAAGTAATAGCTATATAAATAAAACCTGAGCAGACCAATTGTGATACCATTTCATAAACGAAGGAGTATGATTCATTTTAATCTCTGCACTTGCTCTACACAGCCAAAATAGGAAAGAAAAAACAGAGACAGAGACTTCACAAACATGCTCTACAATCTTAGGCCTCCCAACCTTATCACATGCTGTTCCCTCTGCTGGAAATATACAAATTCTCACGCAAGACTTAAGACACGGCAGCCAGTAAGACGTCACATTTTCGCTATAAGTGTGAAGTGTGAGTCCATCAGAGAAGCCATATCTTTGATAAGAGGAGGACTGAGCCCCATCTGGGTTAATTTCCTTGTCTTCACCACAGCCTCAGCAATGGAAGGAAGAGATATGTGTAATACTCTTCTGCACTGTACCCAGAAATATACTAGGCGCTGAAGGCACAGAAGTAAAATACAAGTCTCTGCCCCAGAGGAGTTCCCAACTCTATCACAGCTCTTTTCTACATTATTGAGAACCTAGTAGGGAAGAATTTTAGTAATATGGGATGTTCTTTGTTTTTTTCTTCCTTCCTGTACCTTCTGCCATTTTTATAGTTCTTTATTTAGAGCTGACCAGGCAGAAAGTTGTAAGCAAGAGAATTGTGAAAGTTTTGTGCTTCTCATCATCTGAAACTAACCCCACAGGCTGTTATACTCTGCCCAGTATATTAATATATTCTCAGAGCTTTAAGACTGTGTTGAAAATGGGAAAGAAAACCTTTTACTGTGTTTATTATATCAACCTGATCCAATCAGGCCTGGGTCCTTTTTTGTTAGGGTAAATGGAGAGATTACTCTCTAACAATTTTCAGACAGTAGTAGTTAAACTGTGTATTTGTATCTAAATAAAAGGTTAACACTACTGGCATGCAGAAATTACAGAAATGTACATTTTATCATGATAAACAATCCCAATTGTGTAGTTTAAAAATACAAAATTCTACTTGCAATTATTTTCAGAGACTTAAAAATTAAGTTTCCTTCCCTGTAGTATTTTAGCTGTCAGAATGGCTACTTCCATTATCTACCCATCCAAAATTATTCAGTTGATTTAATACCTGCAAAATTAGTGAATTTTTACCATGGGATTTAGGCAGCGGATTTTTCCAACTATGCTGATATCAACATTTAAGGTGATTATGAATAGACTGTTTCTATTCCCACTAGTTCCTTAGGAAATACGGTTTTCACAATTTATCTTCAGTGGAAAAGAGATCAGGACTGGGTATGCTATCAGGATTCAACTCTGTGCCATTTATTGGAAAAAATAACCACAAAAATTGCTGCTGAACTCCCTCCGTCAGTGTATTCTCTTCCCAATATCCTGCTATACTCCTGCCAGAGCTGTTCACAGGTCAGAGAAAAGTAGGGTGTTAGGTTATTGACATAAGAAAGCTTAGATAGCCTAGGGAATATTTGTAGATATAGTCAGAGGTCTTTGTAATAATATAGCTTCTCTGAGCATCTCTGTTCAGAGTGTTAGGAGACAAGGAGAGAGAATGAACAGTATAGTTTTGTTATCCCACATTTTTTTCAATGACATGAGGTAGTGGGAATTGGCTCAATTAAGTTATAGAGGTTAAATTTTAAGCCCTATTCACAAGGGACAGAGTGCACAATAGATTTTTACCTAAACTTTATAAAGCTGGACCATTTATGATACTCAGGTACTAACCCCTTTCATCTTGCATTTTTTGCTTTATGTTGAACAGGATCCAGAGAGCAGAAATTTTGTTGGCTGTAAAAATCTGAGATATAATCCTGAATGGCTTATTTCTAAGAACAGAATATATTTTAGCCTTAGTCAATTTTATGCTGCTATAACAGAATACCTAAGACTGGGTAATTTATAATGACCAAAAATTTATTGGCTTACAGTTCCAGAGGTTGGGAACTCCAAGATCAAGGCACCTGCATTTGGCGAGGGCCTTCTTGCTGCATCATTACATGGCAAGAGGTAGAAGGGAAAGGGCTCAAAAGAGCAAACCCACTCCTGGGAGCCCATTTTATGATTTCATTAATTTATTCATGAAGGCAAAGACCTTATGATCTAAACACCTCCCATTGTGCCCCACCTTCCAACACCGTTTTTTTTGGGGGATTAAACTTCAACATGAGTTTTGGAGGGAACAAAAACATTCAAACCACGTTAAAATGCTTAATACATAAATATTTTCAAATGTATTTCTTAAAAATAACTGTAGGTAATTTAAGTCTTTGGGATTTGAAAAGTTGAGGGCAAAAACATGATGCAACATTTCTGCATCTCTTTCTATCTCCATTAAACATACATATAGTGACTTCTCCTTCTGCTTACAAAGGATTAACTGCTATAGAAGTGTTCATGGAGTCCCTTGCAACTTTGGTTGATTATCAATCTCTGCATACTCTGTTAAAGGAATTAAAGGAAAACATAAACATAATGAGGAGAGAAATGGAAGATACACCACCAAGTTGGGCAATAACAACTTCCAAAGTAAAATAATTATAAGGAAACTGTAAAGTAAACAATTCCCAGAGCTCACACAGGACTGGGATTGTTTGACTAATGTTGCCCAGTCACAGTGAAGAGACATTATTTAATTCAAGGACATTCAATAGAGACTTGAGAAGGGTCAAGCCTTAGAAATGGGGCAAAATCACCCTAAAACAAGGGCTTCTCTATGTGATCTTAAGTAGAGCTTTTAAAAAACACCTCAAGTGGCTGGGCACAGTGGCTCACACCTGTGATCTCAGCACTTTGGGAGGCTGAGGCGGGCAGATTACTTGAGCCTAGGAGTTTGAAACCAGCCTGGGCAACATGGTAAAACCCTGTCTCTACCAAAAATAGAAAAATTAGCCAGTCTCATAACCCAGTCTCAGAATAAATAGGTAGATTAAAAATTTTAAAAAAAACCTCAAAATGGATAAATTTATGTGAAAGTAACATAACTACCTCCTAGAAAGCGCTTACCACTAAAGAGAGACAACAAAATTGAGCACTCTGCAATGTGAAATTCACCATGTCTGAGTATCAATAAAAATTATTATACAGAATAGTTTATATTTTATACAGAAAATAAAATTTATACAGAAATTTTATTTACTTACATAAAATGTTCTTTTATACAAAATAATTATACAGAATAGGAATCTGAAAAATGCAATCCATACCTGGGAGAAAAATCCATTAGTAACAAATAAATCTGGAAATGACAGAGATGATGGAATTATCAGAAAAGTGTATTTAAAAAGCTATTATAAACATGCTACATTTGTTCAAATGATTTTTAAAATGTGGACACAATGAGAGGAGAAATGGAAGAAATAAAGAAGAATTGAATGGAACTTCAAGCAATGAAAAATGCAATAGCTGAAATGAAAAATATACTGAATTCAAGAGCACATTAAACACTGAAAAAAGAAAGATCAGTGAACTTGAAGTTATACAGATGTAAATGACCCCAAATGAAACAGAAATAAAAAGACTTGAAAAAATAACAGCATCAGTGAGTTATGGGACAATATTAAACAGTCAAACATATGTGCAATTGCAGCTAGAAGGAGAGGGAGGGGGATCAGAAAAGATATTTGAAGAAGTAATAGCCAAAACATTTTATTCCTTGAGAAAATCTTTAAACCCACAGATCCAAGAAATTCAGTAAACCCCAAGCAAAAGAAACATAACAAGGCTGGTTACAATGGCTCATGCCTGTAATTCTAGCACTTTGAGAGGCCAACATAGGAGTAGGATCTCTTGAGCCCTGGAGTTCATGACCATCTTGGGCAAAATAAGGAGACTCTGTCTCTATAATTATTTTTTCCCCCGGAGACCAAGTCTCACTGTATTGCCCAGCACCCAGGCTGGAGTACATGGCACGATCTCAGCTCACTGCAACACCTGCCTCCCAGGTTCAAGCAATTCTCGTGCCTCAGCCTCCTAAGTAGCTTGGATTACAGGCATGCACCACCATACCCAGCTACATTTTTTTTATTTTTGGATTTGTAGTAGAGATAGGGTTTCACCATGTTTCCCAGGTGGGTCTCAAACTCCTGAGCCCAGGCAGTTCTGCCGCGGCCTCCCAAAGTGGTAGAAGTACAGGTGTCAGCCACCTCACCTGGCCCCTATTTTTTTTTAATTAGCTGTGCGTGGTAGTTGGTTCCTGTAGTCTTAGCTACTTAGGAGGCTGAGGTGAAAGGATTGCTTGAGCCTAGGAAGTCAAGGCTGCAATGAGCTATGGTCCCATCACATCACAAGGGAAACTCTGTCTAAAGAAAAAAAAAGAAACAAAAAACCAGGTTTGTTTATCATAATCAAATTGCTGACAACTAGTGATGAAGAGAAACATCTTTAAAAGCCTCCAGACTTCTGGTTTCTGGTTCAGCATGTAAACAGCTTGAAAGTCATCACTCCATCTTAACAAGTACAAAGCTGAACACGAGGAATGAGATCCTAGGAAAACCACTGCCTCCAAAGCTGGAGAGACAGAGGACAAATACAGAGAATCACAACTCATCAGGGCAGAAACCTGCAAGCAGAACCCTCTGCTGGAACCAGTACCAGGGTAGGAAAACCTAAGCTATAATTAACAAATTGCCGGAAGCTTGGTGTGCACAAGTTTGAGATGGGAAACAGTTTACTCAGAGCCTAAGTAACCTGGGGGAAGGGAAACCGACTTCAGCATATTCTAGATGTTCTATCCCACCTGAGCTTGGAGATAAAACTGAGAAGCTCTTGTCAAGTTCACAGCCCAAAGGCTCACTAAGAGACTGAGACCTAATCATAGAACTATAGAATGTTTCCCCTTTTCTCATGCCTTATTGTCACATAATAAAAGGCCTATTTACCAGAATTTCTTCTACCCAGTATGGCATGTTTGGCTTTCAACAAAAAATTTTGAGACATACTAAAAGGCAAAAACAGTTCGAGGAGACAGAACCAGCATCATAACCAGACTTAAATATGGCAAGGATGTCGGAATTACTGGAATTTAAATCAATTATAATATGCTGAAGGCTCTAATGTAAAAAGTAGAATTGGTAAAAATAAAAAACACTAATAGAAATGAAGCATGTCTTTGGTGCGCTCATTAGTAGACTGGACACAGCTGAGGGAAGAATCTCTGAGCTTGCGGTTATATCAGTAGAAACTTCCAAAAGTGAAAAAGACTAACAAATTTGAAACAGAGTATCGAAGAACTTTGGGACAATTACAAAAGGTGTAGCATATCTATAATGGACATACCAGAAGGAGGAAAGAGAAAGAACAGAAGAAACATTTGAAGCAATAATGGCTGAAAATTTCCTCAAATTAATGTCAGATACCAAACCACACATCTAGAAAGCTCAGAGAACGCCAAAGATAAATGCAAAAATCAAACAAGCAAAGAAATGACACCTAGGTATATCATATTTAAAGTACTGAAAGTAACGAATTCTTGGAAGAAGCAAGAGGATAAAAACATCTTATCTATAGATGGACAAAGATAAGAATTACATCTTTTGCCTCGGAAGCTGTGCAACCAAGAGAAGAGAGTGCAATATTTAAACTGCTATGAGAAGGAAACCCACCAACCTAGAGTTTTGTATTTTCTGATTTTATCATTCAAAGCTGCCTTAGTCAGTTTGGGCTGCTAAAACAAATTGTTATAGACTAGTTGGTTTATAAACAAAAGAAATTTATTTTTCACAGTTCTGGAGGCTGGAAATCCAATATCAGGTTGCCAGAATAGTCATGTTTTGGTGAGGGGCCCTTTTCCAGGTTGCAGATGGCCAACTTCTTGTATCTACACAGAGAAGTAAGAGAATTAACTAGTTCTCTGGCCTTTCTCATAAGGGCACTAATCCTGTTCATGAATGCTCCACCCTCATGACCTAGTTAACTCCCAAAAGCACCATCTCTATAAATTATTACATTGAGGTTAGAGTTTCAACATACGAATTTTGGGAGGTCACAAACATTCAGTCCACAACAAAAAGTGAAGAAGAAATAAAGGCTTTGTCAGACAAATAAAAGTTGAGGGAATTTGTTATCAGTAGAACTGTTTTGCAAGAAATGTTAGAAGTTTTACAGCGAGAAGGAAAATGATACATGTAAGAAACTTGGATGTATATAAGGAAAGAAAGAGCATTAGAAAAGAAGTAAGTAAAAATAAAAGCATCCAGAGTAAAAATACACATTATATACAGAGAAATAAAGATAAATATGACAGTAGACTTTTTGAGAACACATTTAAAAATGACATCTTTACAGAGTGTATGGAGGGGGGTGATTGAAAGATCTGTCAACCTAGAGTTCTAAACCTAATGAAAACATCATTACAAGATGAAGGCAATAAAGACTTTCAGACAAACAAATACAAAGAATCACAACTCACCAGAGCAGAAACCTGCAAGCAGAACCCTCTGCTGGAACCAGTACCAGAGTAGGAAAACCTAAGCTATAATTAACAAATTGCCAGAAGCTCTGTGTGTACAAGTCTGAGATGGGGAACAGTTTAGTCAGAGCCTAACTAACCTTGGGTAAGGGAAACTCGAAGAAAATTCATTGGTACCAGGTCTACGCTAGTAAGCAGTGTTAAAGGGAGCTCTTTTGGCTGAAGTGAAATGGTTTCTGATGGAAATTTGAAACCGCACACTACACACACACATACACACACTCTCTCTCTTTCTCTCCCTCTCTCCCGCTGCCAAAATAATGAAAAGAACTGGAAATAGCAAAATGTTTGGGTAAATATTTTTAAAATGCTCTAATTTTTACTGTCATGGAAATATAACTATTTTAAACAAAAATAATAATAGTGTTTTGTAGAGCTTATAGTATAGGTTATAGTAAATGTGTGGAAATAATAGCACAAAAGATGGGAGGAGGGAAATGGAAGTATACTACTTTTATAAATCTTTACAATATAATATGACAGTAGGCTGTGATAAGTTGTAGCTATGCATGTTAAACCTTGGCATAACCGTTAAAAATAAATATAAAAAAGAGATATTGCTAATAAACTAATAATAGAGATAAAATGGAATTCTAAAAACATTCAGTTAATACCAAAAAAGGCAGGAAAGTAGATGAAGAAGCAAAGAGTAAATGTGACAAGTAGAAAACAAAGATGTGGTATATATAAACCCAATCATATTAATAATTAAATACAAGTTGTCTGAGCATGCCAGTTAACAGACAGAGATTGTAAGCTGGGCATGGTAGGGCATGCCTATAGTCCTAGCTATTGGGAGGCTAATGTGGGAGGATAGCTTGAGTCCAAGAATTTGAGGCCGCAGTAAGCCATAATCTCACCACTGTACTCCATCTTGGGTGACAGAGTGAGACTCTGTCTCTATTTTCTTTTCTTTAAAAAGGAGTTTATAAAATAAAAATAATAACCAACTCTGTAACAGTTTACAAAAACCCTTTTTCCAGTATAAAGACAGAGATAGGTTAAAAACAAGGGAAGAGAAAATATTTACCATATAAACACTAACCAAGAGAAATTTAGGGTGGCGTATTAGTCTGTTCTCATGCTACTAATAAAGACATACCCGAGACTGGGTAATTTATAAAGGAAAGACGCTTACTTGACTCATAGTTCCACATGGATGGGGAGGCCTCACAGTCATGGTGGAAGGTAAAGAAGGAGCAAAGACATGTTTTACATGGCAGCAGGCAAGAGAGCATGTGCAGGGGAACTACCCTTTATAAAACCATCAGATCTTGTGAGACTTGGTCACTGTCATGAGAATGTCAAGGGAAAGACCTGCCTCCATGATTCAGTTACTTCCCACCAGTTTCCCCTTCATGACACATGGGAATTATGGGAACTACAATTCAAGATGAGATTTGGGTGAGGACACAGCCAAACCATATTCTGCCCCATCCCCTCCCAAATCTCATGTCCTCACATTTCAAATCCAATCATGCCTTTCCAACAGTCCCCTAAAGTCTGAACTTATTCAAAGTCTCATCTGAGACAAGGCAAGTCCTTTCCGCCTGTGAGAATGTAAGATCAAAAGCAAGTTAGTTACTTCCCAGATACAGTGGGGGTACAGGCATTGGGTAAATATACCCATTCCAAATGGGAGAAATTGACCAAAACAGAGGGGCTATAGGCCACATGCAAGTCTGAAATCCAATAGAGCCATCATTAAACCTTAAATTTTCAAAATGATCTCCTTTGACTCCATGTCTCACATCCAGGTCATGCTGATGCAAGAGGTGGACACCCGTGGCCTTGGGCAGCCCTACCTCTGTGACTTTGCAGGGTAAAGCCCCTCTCCTGGCTGCTTTCACGGGCTGGCATTGAGTGTCTGTGGCTTTTCCAGGTGCATGATGCAAGCTTTCAGTGGATCTACCATTCTGGAGTCTGGAGGACAGTAGCCCTCTTCTCACAGCTCCACTAGGCATTGCCCCAGTGGGGACTTTGTGTGGGAACTCCAACCGCACATTTCCCGTCCACACTGTCCTAGCAGAGTTTCTCCATGAGGACCCCACCCCTGCAGTAAACTTCTGCTTGGACATACAGGCATTTCCATACATCCCCTGAAATCTACGTAGAGGTTCCTAAACCTTATTTATTGACTTATATGTACCCATAGGTCTAACACCATGTGTAAGCTGCTGAGGAATGGTGCTTGCACCCTCTGAAGCAACAGCCTGAGCTGTACGTTGGCCCCTTCTAGCTGTGGCTACAGCTGAAACAGCTGGGATACAGGGTAATGTTTGAAGGCTGCATAGAGAAGGGGGATCCTAGGCCCAGCCCACAAAACCATTTTTTCCTCCTGGACCTCCAGGCCTGTGATGGGAGAGTCTGCCATGAAGGTCTCTGACATGCCCTGGAGACATTTTCCCCATTGTCTTGGTGATTAACAGTGGGCTCCTTGTTACTTATACAAATTTCTGTAGCAGCTTGAATTTATCCCCAGAAAATGGGGTTTCCTTTTCTATAGTGTGATCAGGCTGCAAATTTTCCAAACTTTTATGCTCTGCTTTCTCTTGAATACTTTGCTGATTAGAAATTTCTTCTGCCGGTTACCTCAAATAATCTCTCTCAAGTTCAGAGTTCCACGTATCTCTAGGGCAAGGGCAAAAAGCTGCCAGTCTCTTTGCTAAAGCACAGCAAGAGTCACCTTTGCTTCAGTTCCCAACAAGTTCCTCATCTCCATCTGAGAACACGTCAGCCTGGACTTTATTGTCCATGTCACTATCAGCATTTTGGTCGAAGCCATTCGACAAGTCTCTAGGAAGTTCCAAACTTTGCCACATCTTCCTCTCTTCTGAGTCCTCCAAGTCTCTAGGAAGTTCCAAACTTTCCCACATCTTCTTATCTTTTTCTGAGCCCTGCAAACTGTTCCAACCTCTGCCTGTTACCCAGTTCCAAATTAGCTTCCACATTTTCAGTTCTCTTTATAACAACACCCCACTCTACTGGTACCAATTTACTGTATTAGTCTGTTTTCACATTGCTAATAAAGACATACCTGAGACTGGGTAATTTATAAAGGAAAGCAGTTCAATTGGCTCACAGTTCCACATGGCTGGGGAGGCCTCATAATCATGGCGGAAAGTGAAGGAGGAGCAAAATCATGTCTTACGTGGTTGCAGCGCAGGCAAAAAAACATGTGCGGGAGAACTTCCCCTTATGAAACCATCAGATCTTGTGAGACTTAGTCACTATCCCTAGAATAGCATGGGAAAGACCTGCCCTCATGATTCAGTTACCTCCCACTGGGTTCCCCCTACAACACATGGTAATTATGGGAGCTAAAATTCAAGATGAGATTTGGGTGGGGACACAGCCAAACCATATCAGGTGGCTATATTAACATAATACAAAATAAGTTTCAGATCAAGGAATGTTGACGGGATTAAAGAAGGCAGCTACATAATTATAAAGAAGTCAAAATATCAACAAAGAATAACATTGTTACATGTGTATGCACCTAATTACAGACTTTCAAAACACATGAAGCAAAAACTGATAGAATGGAAAAGAAAAAAGACAAATCTGCAGATAGAGTTGAAGATTTCAATTAGTAGAACCAGTAGACCAAAAAATAATTGTCAGTATATAGGAGATTCAAGCAACACTGTCAACCAACTTGATATATTTGCCTTAAAGAATGTGCCGCCAAAAATTAGAAACATGGAGAAAAAAGTTTCCAAGATTTTATGTGTAAAAAATAAAATCATAAAATTACAAGAAGAAATCATGTGAAAATAATTATATTTTTTAAATTTTGGACTAGAGAAAATCTAACTGTAGTGCATAACTTAAGGAACATAATAAAATAATGTAAATATAATCATATGAAGTTAAAAATTCCTTCAGGGCAAAAATCATAAAGTCAAAAGATAAGTTAAAAAGGGAACTATTTGCTACTGCAATCATATATGAAACAGATAATCTTATTACATAAAGTGATTCAACAAATAAATAAACGGCCTTTTAGCTCGAAAGAGAAATAAACCAAGGGTATAAAGAAATAGCTCCTGGAAAAGTTTTCTCCCATTCTGTAGGTTGCCTGTTCACTCTGATGGTGGTTTCTTTTGCTGTGCAGAAGCTCTTTAGTTTAATTAGATCCCATTTGTCAATTTTGGCTTTTGTTGCCATTGCTTTTGGTGTTTTAGACATGAAGTCCTTGCCCATGCCTATGTCCTGAATGGTATTGCCTAGGTTTTCTTCCAGGGTTTTTATGGTTTTAGGTCTAACATGTTAAGCCTTTAATCCATCTTGAATTAATTTTTGTATAAGGTGTAAGGAAGGGATCCAGTTTCAGCTTTCTCCATATGGCTAGCCAGTTTTCCCAGCACCATTTATTACATAGGGAATCCTTTCCCCATTTCTTGTTTTTGTCAGGTTTGTCAAAGATCAGATAGTTGTAGATATGTGGCATTATTTCTGAGGGCTCTGTTCTGTTCCATTGATCTATATCTCTGTTTTGGTACCAGTACCATGCTGTTTTGGTTACTGTAGCCTTGTAGTATAGTTTGAAGTCATGTAGCATGATACCTCCAGCTTTGTTCTTTTGGCTTAGGATTGACTTGGCAATGCGGGCTCTTTTTTGGTTCCATATGAACTTTAAAGTAGTTTTTTCCAATTCTGTGAAGAAAGTCATTGGTAGCTTGATGGGGATGGCATTGAATCTATAAATTACCTTGGGCAGTATGGCAATTTTCACAATATTGATTCTTCCTACCCATGAGCATGGAATGTTCTTCCATTTGTTTGTATCCTCTTTTATTTCGTTGAGCAGTGGTTTGTAGTTCTCCTTGAAGAGGTCCTTCACATCAGCCAAAAAACACATGAAAAAATGCTCATCATCACTGGCCATCAGAGAAATACAAATCAAAACCACAATGAGATACCATCTCACACCAATTAGAATGGTGATCATTAAAAAGTCAGGAAACAACAGGTGCTGGAGAGGATGTGGAGAAATAGGAACACTTTTACACTGTTGGTGGGACTATAAACTAGTTCAACCATTGTGGGAGTCGGTGTGGCGATTCCTCAGGGATCTAGAGCTAGAAATACCATTTGACCCAGCCATCCCATTACTGGGTATATACCCAAAGGATTATAAATCATGCTGCTATAAAGACACATGCACACGTATGTTTATTGTGGCACTATTCACAATAGCAAAGACTTGGAACCAACCCAAATGTCCAACAATGATAGACTGGATTAAGAAAATGTGGCACATATACATCATGGAATACTGTGCAGCCATAAAAAATTATGAGTTCATGTCCTTTGTAGGGACATGGATGAAGCTGGAAACCATCATTCTCAGCAAACAATCGCAAGGACAAAAAACCAAACACCACATGTTCTCACTCATAGGTAGGAATTGAACAATGAGAACACATGGACACAGGAAGGGGAACATCACACTCTGGGGACTGTCGTGGGGTGGGGGAGTGGGGAGGGATAGCATTAGGAGATATACCTAATGCTAAATGACGAGTTAATGGGTGCAGCACACCAACATGGCACATGTATACATATGTAACAAACCTGCACATTGTGCACATGTACCCTAAAACTTAAAGTATAATAATAATAATAATAATAATAATAATAATAGCTCCTGGAAAAGAAATGTTTTTAAATATATGAAAGAATAGTCTCATACACAATATCATTTTTGCCAATCAAATTGCTAACAATTAAAATGTTTGCTAATATTCTGCACAGATAAGGATAGTGTAAAACCTGATTGTGGATGTTTCTTACCAACTCCCCATACAATGGCTTCATGTTGATTTCTTAAAATCAGCCATGGTGGCTGGATGCAGTGGCTCACACCTGTAATCCCAACACTTTAAGAGACCGAGGCAGGTGGATCACGATGTCAGGAGTTGGAGACCAGCCTGGTCAACATGGTAAAACCCCGTCTCTGCTAAAAATACAAAAATTAACCAGGCGTAGTGATGCACACCTGTAGTCCCAGCTACTTGGGAGGCTGAGGCAGGAGAATTGCTTGAACCTGGGAGGTGGAAGTTGCAGTGAGCCGAGATCGTGCCACTGCACTCCAGCCTGGACAACGGAGTGAAACTCTGTCTCAAAAAAAAAAAAAAAAAAAAAAAAAAAAATCAGCCATCGTAAATGTATTTACATCATGGAAATTGACAAATGCTACAAATCAGATCCCCCTTTCTCTCTCCCAGAAAGCCAGTTGTCAATTATTTACCAGTACATCAGCGGATGAAAGTGTGGAAATATAGGCACTCTCATTCTGTTGTGATTTTTAATATAAAGCAGCATAATCTCCACACAGCATTTTGTTAATACCTAACAAAGTTACTGACTACACACATCTTTTGCAGTAACAAATCTACTTCTAGGGATGCGACCTTAATATTTTTGCATATATGTATAATAATACATTTTGCAATAGCACAATTGTTTGTCAATAGAAGATTGGTTTGAAAAATTGTAGAACATTTTACACAATGGAATGCCAATCAGCTGTTAAAGTATATGAGAACAAAGGGACATCGTCAAGATGGCAACTAGACTTGCCTGGTGCTTGGTTTGTGCCCCACGACTGCCATCAAAAAGGGACCAAAACAATAAATAAACAACTATATCTCAACTGGAGAGTCTGAGACTGTATACCGGGGAGCACCAGGGAAGCAGTCAGATCCCTGTGGAGCATGAAAGTGTAGCGTAACACCACAGAGAGGGCAGCAAGGCATCCTACCTCTCCAATACTGTCTACCCTGCCATGCTTGTCCTGGAGCCAAGGGGACTTCTTATGGGGAGATGGTAACCAGGAGATCCTTGGCAGTTCCCCATCACCACCACAAACACTGGCAGCAATTCTTACAAGAGGGTCCTCCAGTCTTCAAAGGCCACAAATCTTGTGTAGACAGTTGTCACACATGTACACAGCTGCATTGCCCCAGAGAAGGAACCTCTGGGATAGCCCCCACCCCTGTGGCCTAAGCTGCCATGGCACAGTGCCATCCTGAAAACTGGACCCATTGCTGGAACGTGTTCTGCCCTGGGAGACAGTAGATACCAAATCCCCCATCCCTGTGGGCCCACTGTCATTTCACTATGTTTACACAAGTGCCTGCATCACACATAACCTGACTGCCTAGAATCTAGACTTGAAAAAATTACTAAGACCCTGATGTTAAAACCCAGGAGTCACTCTATCCTCCAGGGAAACAACATGACCTACACAGTGTGAAAGCCTCATGCAACTGTCAAGCACATGTGTACCCACCCCCGTCATCAAAGGCAGCCAGAAGGCAGCTTTGCCCCACTAGAGAGGATCCTGTGCAGCCGTTGGCCCACTCCCCACCCAACAACCAACCCAGAGTTGACCCTGCCCTCCTAGAGTGATCCCTGTGCAGCTGCCCAGTCCACATGCACCTGTCCCCAGCCGTACAGCTGTCCCAGAGACAGCTTTGCCCCATCAGAGAGAGCCCTGTGCATCTAGCTGCCTGGTCCACATGCACCCATGCTTAGCCTGACAGCCAGCTCATTGGTAGCCCTGGCCTCCCAGACAGCCTGCCACACAGCCTGCTGGCACCCAACATGCACCCAGCCTGACAACAAACCCAGCACCCCTGCACCATCAAAACTGCACTACCACTGTCACAAACTCCCACAGCCTAGGCCACTGAGACAATTGCATGTATTGCAGATGAAAATTACAGATAATGAATCTACAAAGACCATAATACTGAGTCCAGCCAGAACCAGAGCCAATGCACCATTCTCAACAGACACTCTAAGGAACTATCTAAAAAAAAAAAAAAAAAAAAGCCACTTATTTCAAAAGCTACTTTGTAAAATTGGAAAAGGTGACTATTCCAGTAGAGGTTCAGATGTCAATGTAGAAACCCAAGATACATGAAAAAGCAAGGAAACATGACATCTCCAAAGGAACTAAATAAGACTCCTGTAACAGACCCTCAAAAAAGGATATTTATAAAATGACTGAAAAGAATTCAACATAGTGATCTTGAAGAAACTCAGTTCAATACACAAGAATACAATTCAATGAAATTAATAAAATAACCCATGATCTTAATTAGAAATTCAACAAAGAGATAGATGTCACAAAGAACCAAACAGAAATCTTGGAGCTGAAAAATGAAATGAATAAAATTGAGAAATCAATTGAGAACTTCAACAACAGACTGAATAAAGAAGAAAAAATTTCCTGAAAGGGAAGATAGGTCTTTTAAGATAACCCAGTCAGAGATAAAGAGGAAATAAGAATAAAAAGAATGAAGAAAGGTTACATGACTTACAGGACACCATTAGTGAAAAAAATATTTGCATTATAGAAGTGTCAGAGGGAAAAGAAATAGAGAAAGTCACAGAAAACCTATTTAATGAAATAATAGCTGAAAACTCCCAAAGTCTGAAGAAAGCTGTGGACATCCAAATCCAGGAAGCTCAAAGATTCTCAGTGTGATTCAATACCCCCCAAATTGTTTCTGAGTCACATTATAATAGGATTGTCAAAAGTCACTGACAGATGGAGAATTCTAAAAGCTACAAGAGAAAAACATTGCGTCACGTATGAGGGAATCTCCATTAGACTGTCAATAAATTTCTCAGCAAAAATCTTGCAGACCAGGAGAGAGTCCAAAAATACATTGAAAGCATTGAAATAAAAAAACTGTCAGCCAATAATACTATATTCGTTAAAGCTATACTTCAGAAATGACAGAGAAATAAAGACCTTTCCGGACAAGCAAAAACTGAGTAAATTCATCAATGCTAAACTGGCTTTACAAGAAATGCTTCAGGGGTTGCTGACTGGGAATAAAAAGATGATGATTACTACCATGGAAGCATGTGAAAGTATAAAATATACTCATCTAGGTAAATCCATAATTATACTCAGAATATCCCAGTGCAGTAATGGTGCTATGTAAATCAGTCCTCATATATCAGTGTCTAAAGTCAAAAAGGTCAAAAACCTCAGCTGCTACAATGAGTGGCTAAAAATACTCTAGACGTTTTTCTCTCCCCATCCCACAGTTTGTATTTTGGTTGCCTTAATTTATATCTTTAAAAAATTAAGACAACCAAAATACAAATTGTGGGATGAGGAAAGGAAAAAGTCTAGAGTATTTTTATGCAGCCAAAGTTAAGTTGTTATCAGTCTAAAATATTCTACCTACGAGACTCTTTTTTTTTATTATTATACTTTAAGTTTTAGGGTACATGTGCACAATGTGCAGGTTAGTTATGTATGTATACATGTGCCGTGCTGGTGTGCTGTACTCACTAACTCGTCATCTAGCATTAGGTATATCTCCCAATGCTATCCTTCCCCCCTTCCCCCACCCCACAACAGTCCCCAGAGTGTGATGTTCCCCTTCCTGTGTCCATGTGTTCTCATTGTTCAATTCCCACCTATGAGTGAGAATATGCAGTGTTTGGTTTTTTGTTCTTGCGATGGTTTACTGAGAATGATGATTTCCAATTTCATCCATGTCCCTACAAAGGACATGAACTCATCATTTTTTATGGCTGCATAGTATTACATGGTGTATATGTGCCACATTTTCTTAATCCAGTCTTTATTTTAGCCCCATGGTAGCCACAAAGAAAGAAAAAGAGTAGGTACACAAGTGATAACATGGCCAGATGTGTAAGTATGTACCTGTAGTCCAAATACTCATGAGGTTGTGGTGGGAGGATCACTGGAGGCCAGGAGTACAAGGGTGTTGTAGGGTACTATGATAAGACCTGCAGATAACTACTACATTCCAGTCTGGGTAACACAGTAAGGCCCTGTGTCTAAAAAAACTAAACAAAACAATAATGAAACCCAGCTATATGTTGCCCAGAACAGAACCACCTTACTATTAAAGACAAATATAGATTGAAAATGAAAAAATGGAGAATGATATCGCATGCAAATGGAAACCAAAAGCAAGCAGGAGTTGCCATACTTATATCAGATAAATTGGACTTTAAGTCAAAAATTGTTAAAAAAAAAAAAGACAAGGTCATTATATAATGATAAATCAATTCAACAAGAGGATATCACAATTCTAAAAATATATACACTCAACACCAGAGTACACAAACATATAAAGCATATATTATTAGATCTAAAAGGAGAGACATCCTGCAATATAATAAGAGTAGAAGTCTTTAACACCCCACTTTCAACAATGAACAGATCAACTAGATAGAAAACCAACAAAGAAACATTGGACTTACAATGACATACACCAAATGAACCTAGCAGAAATATACAGAAGATTCCGCCCAACAGCTATGGAATACACATTCTCCTCAACTGCACGTGAAACATTTTTCAGGATAGATCGTATTTCAGGCCACAAAATAAGTCTTAACAAATTGAAGAAGATAGAGATAATTTAAGTATTTTTTTAGGCCACAATGGTATAGAACTAGAAATCAATCATAACAAAAACTTCAGTAACCTTACTAATACATGGGAAATTAAACAAGATGCTCCCAAATAACCAAAAGGCCAAAGAAGAAATTAAAAGGAAAATTAAACCTTTCTTTGAGACAAATGTACATGGAAATACATCATATCAAACCCTGTAAGACACAGGAAAAGCTGTTCAGAGAGGGCAGTTTATAAGAATAAATGCCTACATGGAAAAAAAAAGAATTTCTAATGAACAACCTAACCATGCACCTCAAGAAACCAAGAACAAAGTAAAACCAAAATTGGTAGAAGGAAAACAATAGTAAAGCTCAAAGCAGAAATGAACAAATAGAAGCTAAAGAAACAATTCAAAAGATCAACAAAAGGAAGAGTTGCTTTTTTGAAAAGATAAGCAAAATAAGAAGCCTTTACCTAGACTAAGAAGAAAAAAGATCCAAATCAGTAAAATCAGAGATGAAAAAGGAGATATTACAATTGATGTCACAGAAATACAAAAGATTGTAAAAGACCATTATCAACAACTGTACACCAATACGCTTGAGTATATAGGAGAAATGAATAAATTCCTGGATATATGCAACCTACCAAGATTAAATTATGAAGAAATAGAAAATGTATCGATTCTGAAAAGACCAATAAGCAGTGAGGATATTGAATCAGTAATAAGGAGTCATCTTCCACTAAAAAACAAACAAAAAACCAGCCCAGGACCTGATGGTTTCACTGCTGAATTCACCTAAATATTTACACAAACACTAGTACCAATTCTCCTTAAACTATTCCAGAAAATTAAGGAGGGAATACTTCCAAACTCATTGTATAAAGCCAGCATTACTTTGATTTCAAAACCAGACAAGGACACAGCAGAAACAACAAAGAAAACTATAAGCCAATATTCCTGATGAATGTAGATGCAAAAATTCTCAGCAAGATACTAGCAAACTGAATTCAACAGTAGATTAAGAAGATAATTCACTATAATCAAGTAGGATTCATCCCAGAGATGCAAGGATGACTCAACATATGCAAATCAATAAATGTGAAACACCGAAAGACAAAGACCATGTGATCATTTCAATAGATGGAGAAAAACATTTGACAAAATTCAATATCTTTTCATGATAAAAAAAAAAACCTCTTAACAAATTAGGTATAGAAGACTCAACAAATTGGGTACCTCATCATAATAAAGGCCATATATAACAAACCCACTGCTAACATCATCCTGAACAAGGGGAAAAGACTAGAATGCTGACTTTCACCAGTCCTATTCAACATAGTACTGAAAGTCCTAGCCAGTACAATTAGCCAAAAGAAAGAAAGAAAAGCCATCTAATTTGGAAAGGAGGAAGTCAAATTGTTCCTGCTTGCAGATAACATAATCTTACATATAGAAAACTGATGACTCCACCAAAAAAAAAAAATTCTAGAAGTAATAAATTCAGTAAAGTCACAGGATAAAAAAAAACATGTAGAAATTAATAGCATTTCTGCATGCTAATAGCAAACTATCAGAAAAAGAAATCAAGAAAACAATTTTATTTACTATAGCTACCCAACATAAGATACCTAAGAATAAACGTAAGTAACAAGGTGATAGATGTTGACATTGAAACTATAAAACATTGATGAAATAAACTGAAGAAGACACAAATAAATGGAAAGCTAATCCATGCTCACAGATTGGAAGAACTCATATTTTTAAAATGGCCATACTACGCAAAGTGATCTATAGATTTAATGTAATCTCTATGAAAATATCAATGACATTCTTCACATAAATAGAAAAACAACCCTCAAATTCATATGAAAGCAGAAAAGGCCCTGAACAGCCAAAATAGTCATAAGCAAAAGAACAAAACTGGAGGCATCACACTATCTGATTTCACAATATATTGCAAAGCTGTTGTAACAAAAACAGCATGGTACTGGCATAAAGGCAGACTTGTAGAACAGTGAAATAGAATAGAGAAGCCAGAAATGAATTGACACACATACAGCCAACTGACTTTCAACAACAGTGCCAAGAACACACCTTGGAGAAAAGGCAGTCTTTTCAATAAATGGTGCTGGGAAAATTGGATATCCACATGCAGAAGGATAAGACTACACCCCTACTTCTCACCGTATACAAAAATCAATTCAAAATGGATTAAAGACTTCAATGTAAAACCTGAAATTATGAAACTACTAGAAGAAAACATATGGGAAATGCTTTATAACACTGGGCTATGCAAGGATTTTTAAAATAAGAGTTGAAAACCCAGGCAACAAAAGCAAAAATAGACAATTGTGATTACATCAAACTAAAAAGCTTTTGCACAGCCAACAAGTAACAGAGTGAGGAGACAACCTACAGAATAGGAGAAAATATCTACATACTATCTATCTAACAAGGACTTAATATCCAGAATATATAAGAAACTTAACAGCAAACAACAACAACAACAACAAACCCAATTTAAAAATGGGCAAAAAAAAAGACCTTAATTAACATTACTCAATGAAGACATACAAATGGACAGGAGGTATACGAAAAAAGAAAATGCTCCACATCACAAATCACCAGGGAAACACAAATTAAAAACACAATGAGATAACACTTCACTCCAATTAGAGTGGCTACTATCAAAAACACAACAGAAAACAAGTACCAGTGAGAATCTAAAGAACAGTGAACACTCATACACTGTTGGTGGAATTAAGTCAAAAATTGTTTAAAAAAAAAAAAAAAAAGAAGGTCATAATTGTAAATTAGTACAGCCACTATAGAAAACAGTGTGGCGATTCCTGAAAAACTAAAAATAGAACTACCATGTGATCCAGCAATGTCATTCCCGGTATATATCCAAAGGAAATGAAATCAGAATGTTGAAGAGATATCTGCACTCTATGTTTATTGTAACACTATTTACAATAGCTAAACTATAGAATCAACCTACATGTCCAACAATGAATGAATGGATAAAGAAAATGTGGTATATGTACAATGGAATACTATTTATCCATAAAAAAGAATAAAATTTTGTCATTTGAAACATTGAGGGACCTGGAGGACATCATGTTAAGTGCAGTAAACCCAGTACAGAAAGACCAATACCACATGATCTCAGTTATATGTGGAACTGAAAAAACAAAGTTGTTATTATAGAAGCAGAAAGTAGAACAGGGGTTACCAAAGACTGGAAAGGAGGGGGAAGAGGAGGACAGAGAAAGATTGGTCAACAGGCACAAAGTTACAATTAGAAGGAATAAGTTCTGGTGCTCTATTGCACTGTAGAGTGACTATGGTTAATAGTACGGTATTGTGTATTACAAAATAGCTTTGAGTGTTATCGCCACAAAGAAATGATAAATATATGAAATGATAGATATGCTAAATGCCCTGATTTTATAATTATACAACATATATATGTATCAAACATCAAATTTTACCCCATAAATATGTACGATTACAGTGTGTCAATAAAAATGAACAAAGGTACATACAGTATTTTAAAACAAAACAAAAATATATAAAAACACCGTTATGTACTAATGTGGCATGAGATCCATTCAATATTATTAATTTAAATAAGCAAGACTGTAAGGGGAGAAGAGAATATATTTACATATATTTGCTAACATATGCACAAAATGTCTTTGAAATTATTCACAAGAAGTATCAGTTGCCTCTGCAGAGGGTGATGCCTGGAGGACCAAAGTGGAAGGGAAAGTTTCACTGCTTTTGAATTTTTAAAACATTTTGCACTATATACAGTATTATTTATGCAACAGGTAAATACAATTTAAATGTCCTAACACCAATATGTTGTGAGGTAGGCTGTTTGATACACTATTGGTGATATTCTGAGATGGAATAATCTTTTTTGAAAGAAATTTAATAACATGAAACACGAATCTTTAAGTAGTTTCACTTTTTGACATAGCAAATATACTTTCTGGTATCTGTCCTCAGAAAATATGCAGAGATAAAAAAAAATGTTTATCATGGTGTTATTTATAACTGAAAAATTAGAAATAACCTAAATGTCCAATGAAATTGGAACAAATAAATTTGATGCAGTCATACAACAGAATAATATACAGCTATTTAAAACCATTTTGAATGAATATTTAACAACATGCTCAAAATATTGTGAATAGAAAAGTAAGGTGCAAGGTCTCACACATGGCATGACCCTAATTTTCCCCAAAAGTTATGTATATACATACTCATATGTTTATGATGTGGTTCAGGATATGCTACCCCAAAATATAACACCTTGGCTTAGACGAAACAGCAGGAACAAGACATTCACTCTTACCTCTTTCACCTATTTTCACCTGAGGCAGGACATACAAGGATTGTGTCTTTCCTATGAATGTCATAAAACCATCATTCCAGAGATGTCCTCCATATATCCGGAGGAAAGGAACATCCTTATCCTCCAAGACACAGAGACACAAAGAACAATCTGAATGGTTTCCCAAGTTTAATACCATTAGATCATATCCTCTTTTGTCCAATCAGACCTTTGCACAACTGACAACTCTTCATCAAACCTAAGCATAACAATACAGTTTTTACTGTTTCTTTGGGTCTTCATTTCTGAAGTCCCCTGTGTCCTGTAAAACTTAAATAGATTTGTGTGTTTTTCTCTTGTAAATGTGTCTTTTGTTACAAGGATCTCACCATGAATCCATCAATGAAAGAGAAAAAAAAATCAATTTTCTGCTATTCTTCTTCTCTTATAACACATACAAACATAGGAAAGAAACCCCACAGCATATTAAGATAATTATCTCTAGATGCTAATTCAATATCACTGAATTTCAGTATCTCCTAGATATGATTTTCAGTATCATCTTTAAAATTACTGATTTTTTATAAATTTTCTATGATGAAAATGTATTATTCTTGTTAGCTTAAAGGATATTTAGAAAAAATTGAAATATTTAATGCTTTACAACATTTTAAACGTAAAGAAATACCTTGGGTCATATTGTACATTCTTCTCCCAATAATTCTGTACATTGTTAACAAATAAAACATCTTGAGTTACAAAATATATCACTTATGAAAGTAAAGACAAAAATAAAATTATATTTACTCTTACCAAATCATGTTATGAAAAGTAGGGGTTCCAGAAAGAGAAGAGTTCTGTGGTCAAATAAGTTAAAGAAACATTAAGCTACATTTCGTAGCCTCCTCCTCTTAGAGATAATGAATTAATATTATCACATTAATGCTTTTGACAGATCCTGCATTAAGGAAAATTGTTTAACCATTTAACCTAAAGTTTCTCTCTCTTCCTCTCTCCCATTCTCTAAATATCTAAATATGCCCCAGTATTCCAAAGAACATAGTTAAGAAGATGATGAGCTTGGGAACTTTTAAGACCCCTCTGTCTAATCTCTAATTATGTCTGGTTCTATGGCACTGGCTCACTGCAACCTCAGTGACAACCATACTGTGAGGGCTATCCTAACTCTCTCCTGATTTCCCCAAGACAAGATATCACACCTGATCACTTTATTGTCCATGTCCACCCTCCCTTCCCCAGTAGGGTTTACCTGCACAGTATCACTTCTACCTATCAGCATATCAGAAAACATATACTAAACATATACTAAAACACTGTGCAACTGTGTTTCTGATGGGACAAAAATTATTAGTGTAAGAGAATCTCCACCATTTCCACTTTCGTTAGAAGACAGGTCAGTTTTTTAATTTCCTGTGTTGAGTTTTTTCTCTCCCTTGCCCTCCAAGGAAGTCTCTTCCATTTATTCTTTGAGCTTTAACAATGCAGATTTGGGAGAATGGGAAAAAGTAGTGGTAGGCAAGCTGCAAGGAAAAATACTGGAAGAGAACTAGAAGGGGAAACAGTTGAGAGCGGTAGAAGAAAGTGGAGTTTTGAGAATTGTTGGTGTGGATCACGTATTGTCCTTGTAGTGTTTAAAAAATAATGCAGAAAGAAATGTGGAAGAAAGTGTCACAGGACTTTTCCTTAGTTCAGCTAAAGACGGGGTCCTTGTCCGTCCCATGGCCACAAAAATTTAGGCTCGCGGACGGTTTGAAGGTGAGTGAACAGGGTTTTATTGGGTGAAAAGGAAGAAAGTGGGGAAACAGGGACTCTCGCTAGACCAGAGTCCCTGCTAGAGCACTTCCACCCAGCAGTTCTTCAAATCCCAGGTTCCACACAGGAAGGGGAGGATCCAGGCTC
Source organism: Pan paniscus (assembly GCF_029289425.2). NCBI lineage: Eukaryota > Metazoa > Chordata > Mammalia > Primates > Hominidae > Pan > Pan paniscus. The sequence goes on from NC_073253.2 coordinate 111,584,140, forward strand.
CTTCCTGCTGCAAATGTCGAGAACTTCCCTAAGCTCCACCTCACTGGGCAGGCTGGTTGGACTTTCTCCAGGGATGCCCTCCCACCTGGCTGTCTCATTCTCTCCTCTAAAGAAATACATCTAGCTGCTGTTAGATTCAGGATAAGGACAAAGACCAATCTTAACTGCTTCCTGCTGAAAGGGGGCACTGCTGTTTTGGGGAAATGACAGTCAGAGCTCCCTCAGAGGCCTATTTAACGGTCCCCAGCAGAAGGGCCCATCATCAGAGGCTCTGGTTGCATGACAGTTTGGAGTTTGATGGCCTGAAGGCAAGAACAGACAAACCAGGTTATTAGAAAACATGTATCAAAATGAAACAAGGTGCGGGGAAGGACAGCTCAAAAATTCCAAGGCTTTTTACCAGTTTGCACAAGGAGAGGGAAGCCAAAATCCCAACTGGCAAAAAAACCTTATCCTTTTGCCAGCATGTTGGGCTTCTGGGTTCCCTTCCACTGGGCCATATCCTAACCCAACCAGTTTAAGGTTTGGGAAATTAACTCTTTCCAGTTTGGAGGATGCATCTGAGGGGAGTGTCGCATAGTACAGAGACACAATTACCTATTAGTGAAGAGAAAACCAAGTAGAAGAAAGGAAAAATAAGGCATTTTTAAAAGGCGTCCCAAGGGTTCAGGATGCATTCGAAAGGGGTACAAACTGAAGATGAATGGCTACCCATTTAGAAAGAAGGAAGCAGGCGTCCCTGGTTCCCTTCTCTTCCTAGCAGATACACAGTGGTAAGTGAGGGAGAGAGAGAGAAGAGTGTCTATTTTCCCTCTTCCATCCTTGCATCCCCAAGTTCTGGTGTCCTTGGCACGTGCCACCATGGGTGTCAAAGCAACTTGCACCCATGAAACAGGGGGCCCTATAGAATAGGAATTATCCATTCTCACCTGTGTCTCTTTCCTGCCTACTCTCAGTAGCCTTCGAATTCCCTAGACCTCATTTATGCCATGAATATTAACATGGCCTTTATCCCTGAAACAGGAAGCTTAGTGTTGGCTTATTTGGCAGGAATCAGCCCTGCTCACTTGCCCTATGCCTTTTAACCTCTGTTGTTGTTTGCCTCTGGATCCCTCAGATCCAATTTTGTTTCCTAGGGCCTTGACCCGAAGCTTGGAATTGCATCTGGGAGAAAAATGTATCTCAGGGGTAGGAGGGAGGGGGGTTGCACGGACTCCTTATCATAAGCCAAATGCTAAGGTGAAACTGTGGAACTGAGTCCTCCTCCAAGGGAGAGGAAAGGATGTCTTGTGACATACCTTTCATAACTGGTAGCTATAGTTATGCTTGCTAGGATTCGGGTGCATGGTACTTAGCTTTGGTTAGCTCCTTTGGTTTTACTTTCCCAAAAGGAAGCCTCTGAGTGACGGGCATTCTATTTATTTCAGTTGCCTGGCAGTATTTGCAGGATAATTGCTCAGAACTAGAATATTGATCTGGATTTCTACACTACCCATCCCTTTTGTTCTTTCCGAACTGCAGCCAGCGATTGCTGCAGTTCACAGGAGCAAGCAGGGTTAGTCTAAAATGTAGGCAAAAACTTAAAAACTAATAATGAGTTTAGAATTTAATGACAAATGTATGATAAGTTTTGAAACATGATTTATCTCTCTGTAGTCCTCATGTTTGTTAAAAAACAAATCATTGTAGGACTGAGTGGTTTGCAAAATAGACTTAAGTTTTATAATTGGCCTGATTATTTGCATAAAGTGCAGCAAGAATAATTATTTCCATGTAGGCCTTTTGGATTGGCTTTGATGGAATTCTATTCCATAAGGAATCTCAGATAAAATATTTTAAAGCTGAGCCCAACCATGGGTTTATATCCACAAATACCTGTGAGCTGGGTGATCCTCTCCTCTTAAGGTTGCAAGATAAACTTGGAGCTCCTGACCTGTTAGAAAGTGACATTCTTTACTAACCACAGGTCAGGAACCCTGTACATGGACTGTGTAGATGAGGGTAGGAGGACAGTTCCTCCAGTGGGCTTTTATTGGCTCTGCAGGTCAAAATTGACTCTTTAAAGGGAAGCATATCCTTCCAGTCAAAGCCTTGGTAAAACAACCGTTTTCTCCAGTTGTGTTCTGTTGCAAGAGAAAAATGGATTCTTATTGCACTGATGCAACTATTTATATTGCCATAAGAAAACTCACAGATAGTTTCCAAATTCTAGGGGAGCCAGGCAGAGAGAAACAAACATGCTCCAAATTTTGATCACAGGAGTGTACACCTTACTTAATTATTAAAGGCCATAAATAGTTCAAAATAAGTTTCCTTGACTCTGAAAAACAAAACATGGATCAGCAGTATTCCAAGCAAAAGTCAAAAATGTTGCTTCAGCTTTCTGAGTTCAGTTCATTTGTGAACTCTTGTTTTGCTTGATATTCATGAGCATTTCAGCTCTTCATGAGACCTGTACATTTTCCTTTATTCCAATGTCACAATCTCCAAAGTTTTCAGAAGCCTGTATTTGGGAGCACCTGTTAAAGTTCTATAGCTTACTATAAGCCATCTTTTGAAAAGGATTAAAACAAAACAACAATTGTCTGTGAATAGCAAAATGTCCAGGGTAGTCATAGTTAAAAACACGATTGACAAATACATTTGGTTATCTCTGTAGCTTACAATAACATAACAACCTTAATTATGATTGTTAGCATATACTCAGACATTAAAATTCTAGAAATCCCATACAATTTTGGAACATATATTTGCATTATTCACCAATATATAACCTAAAGAAGATTGAACATCATTTTGGCAATTTCATATACCTAAATATGTCAAATAATCCTGTTTACCTCTCTTTTCTGGACATTCCAGGGGTTCTCTGGACTATCTGAAAAGCCAGGTGTCAGGGAAGGTAATTTTCAAACTGAAGTTTGATTTGGGGAAGGCTGTAAAATATGTTTAAAGCACTTGACGTTGTGAAATAGTATTCCAGATTACCATAAGTTATTTATTTTGCTAAAATGATGACTCGGAAATTTTAAAGAAGCAAAAACTTTTTATAACTCTTTTGAATTTAGTCAATATGTTCACATAGAGATCCTCTTCTGCAAGATTAATTTCCACAATTCATCCACCACTTTTTGAACTTTCAGCTTTTTCCTAATTTAACTCAAAACAATCCTTTAACCCTAGGCAAAAGTTTACATTTCCATGCCTTCTTAAAACCTTTTACTAAAAAACACGTTTTACTGTTCTTGCACACCTTGCACATAAATCTATTTTCAGTAGTCTCAATTACATGTTATAGTGATAACGCCTATCAATTTTTAACTTTAAGATAAAATTCGGTAAGTTGCTTTAATTGTGTGCTAAGTGCATCCAAGGTTTGCCTTCTTAGTTAAGGGCATGTTTAGTTGCATATGTCCCCAGGCCTAAACAATTGTAAAGCAGACAAGACAGACAGTTCTCAAAACCCAAAAAGCAGTTTGTAACCTTAAAATATTCAGCAAACCTTGCATCTGACCTACATAGTTTAGTTTACCTATTTACATTTTAATGACAACTACATTTTACCAATAATCTTTAAGGCTGCTTTTATTTCTCAAAGATTAAAGTCACATGAACTGAAAGATTCCACAGCTCTTAACTTCCCTTTAAAAAATGTTAGATCCAAGCACTTGTCTTTCTTTAGGCCAAATTAATTAGAGCTGTTTTTATAGACATCACACACAGTACATACACAGAAAGGCAGAAGAAAACCCAGTCACTGGGTGGGGTCCTCTAGGAGACAGAGCTAGGAAAACATGCAGATATGAACCACAGGGGACTCATCCTCTAAGGCAGTATTGCTAAACAAAGCTTTGCCAAGGGGTTACTGGCCATGCCCCAAAGATGTAAAGCAAGATGGAGGCTTGCAGGACAAGCCATACAGACATGCAAAGCACACCAGAGTGGCCACAGTCCAAGACTAGCTCCACAAATCCTTTTTCATAATTAAAGCTTTATGAAAAATATGAACAGTGATAGTTGGGGGACCTGGTGTAGTAAACGGGGGAAAAAAAACTTTAAAAGTTAACTGCTGACAGGGTAGAGAAGAGGAAAGAAAAAAAAAATTTTTTTTAATTCCTGGGGAAGAACTTCTTATTCTTATGCAACTGGTTCCTCCACCAGGGAGAAAAGATGAAGCTAAATTACTGTCCAGCAGAGTTGAAACACCTTGGCTGGTGAAGGGGAAGGCTGCCTCAGCCTGGCTGGGAACCAGCCTGCAGGCTGTGCAGAACCCTTGAGCCATGCGTCCCAGCCCTAGCAGGGAGTGGGGAGTGGTGGGGAGCTGCTACTTACTGGTCCCTCCTGAAAGAGGAAGGAAAAGGCCATGAAAAATCCTGGGAGTGACAGGGTTGGTGGGGACATGGTTTCCCCCGCCTCAGAAGTCTGAGTATGAAAAGGCTTAGAAGCAACAGTGAGAGGTTTTGAGTCCCCATTTCACTCACCACTTCTCGAGCCCCACGTTGGGTGCCAAAACTGTTGCAGGGCTTTTCCTTAGTTCACCTAAAAAGGGGGTCCTGTTGCATCCCACGACCATGAACATTTAGGCTCACAGATGGTTTGAAGGGTGTGCGAAGTAGGGTTTTATTGGGTGAAAAGGAAGAAAAGGGGAAAACAGGGACTAGGCCAGAGTCCCTGCTAGGGTGCTTCCCGCCCATATCCCAGGTTCCTCACAGGCTCCTTCCTGCTGCAAATGTCGTGAACTTCCCGAGGCTCCACCTCAGTGGGCAGCCTGGTTGGGGTTTCTCCAGGGACCCCCTCCCACCTGGCTGTCTCAAAATGAAAGAAGGAGAGAATGGAAGAAGGGAAGGAAATAAGGAAGGCAGGAGAAGGTAGGAAAGAAAAAAGAAAGGAAGACAGTATTGTCTTAAAAACTGTGTTGTGGTTTCTAGACTAAAGTTCTTTGACCATACCACAGCTTTTAAATGGACCATGCAAGTCACTTTTAATAGTGTAACAAGCTTAGAAGCTCACACACTCTAAGTAGAAGATTATGTAGGCCTGGAAAAAATGGTAGGTTACCGCCAGTCATGCAGTGTCTTTATTAGAAAATTCATTGATTAGAAAGGAGAGAAGAAGTAAGCAGATTCTGGAGCATAAAAAGGGGAAAGAATAGCAGCTCTGAAATTAGTATCTTAGTCACTCAGGTAAGCACATCCTAATCAGAACATGTGGTTTAGGAGAGATTCTGAGTAATCCTGTATCTTGAAGAATGCTTTCTGTTCTGAAAGGAAGCATAACCAAAAAGCTTGTCTCCTTGGGACAAACTGACGAAGAGGAAAAAGCAGGGTCAAAGCCAAGGCTTAACAGAGGAAATGCAGCAATTGGGAATCAGACAGCTCATTAGACACTAACAGCTCAATAAGCACCATGTGAAAACAAATGCAAAAAAATGAGAATCCTATTTTTCAATGCTCAAGTATCAGAAAAGGAAAATATTGACAAAACTCAATATCCTAAAAAGGATGTCAATAGATAGGCACTTTTATAAACTAATGGAGGGGTTGTGAATTGGTAAACTTTTTTTGGAGGACAGATTAGCAATTGTACCCAAATCTATAATTTTAAATGCATATAATGGCAGTTCTCTTTGTAAGAATTTTCTCAGAGGAAATAAATAGGCAAGTACATAAAGATGTATATCAAGAATTTTTAAAAGTTATTTTATATATAATAAAACTGACTAATTTAATTATCCATCAGTAGAGGGCTTAGTTTAATAAATTAAATATATCCAGATAGTGGTATGCTGTCTGACGTAGTTCTTATAAGCATAGATTTTGGAGTCAGTCTGAGTTTAAATCTAGTCCTACCTCTTACTACTTGTATGATTTTGATCACATTATTTATTTTTGCTTAAATTTCCTAGTCTATAAAACACTTTATAAAATCTATAAAGTAGCTTCATAATCTATAAAATCTACTTCACAGAGTTATTACAAAGATTAGATGAGCTAATACACTGAAAATTCATGTACATAGTAAGTACTCAATATGTGTTAGATATGAATATAGTTGAACAACATGGGGGTTGGGGAGCTGACCCCAGTGCAGTCAAAAATCCTTGTATAAATTTAGACTCTCCCAAAACTTAACTTCCAATAGCCTACTGTTGACTAGAAGCCTTAACAATAACATAAACATTCGATTAATGCATACTTCGTAAGCTATTGGTATTATATACTGTATTCTTAGAATAAAGTATGCTAGAGAAAAGAAAATGTTATTAGGAAAATCATAAGAAAGAGAAAATATATTTACTGTTCATTGAGTGGAAGGGATTGTCATAAAAGTCTTCATACTCTTCATCTTCACATCAAGTAGGCTAAGGAGGAGGAAGAGGAGGAGGGATTGGTCTTGCAGTGTCAGGAGTGGCAGATGTGGAAGGTGGAAGGGGAGGCAGGGGAGGCGGGCACACTTGGCATAACTTTACGAAAACACATCTGACCTCTTTTCCTTTATTTTCTCTAAAAAATGTTTCTATATAGTACCAATCCTTCTACCACTGTTAGCTTTAGTTTCATGTCATAAAAGAGTCCATGTCATTAATGTCAAAAGCAGTCCTGAATAATCAGAACCATTCTGCATGATTATCTAACATCAATTTGTTATCTGGCATTGCATCTTCTATGTCTTCTTCCTCATGATTTGTCATTGATTTGGAAACACTCCTGTCCATCAAGTTGTCTTCTGTTAATTCGTCTGGTGTGGTATCTATTGGCTCTTAAATTTCTCCAAGATTCTTATCTTGAAATCCTTCACCTCCCACATTTTTTTGTTGCCATATGCATAGTCTCTTTTATAATTTCCTTGACTGGCTCTGTTGTAAATTATGTGAAGTCATGTACAATATCTAGACAGTTTTCTCCAGCAGGAATTTTTTATTTCTGCTCAGTGGTATTCATGGCTTTTTCTAAAATGATGGCATCTTCAATTGAATTATGCCATTGAAGATAATTCCTTTAAATTTTCATGATGTTGTTTCTATCATGGTTCTCTTCCATAGTGTTGATAATCTTTTTCATAGAGTACTGTGTTTAATGTGCCTTAAAGGTCCTTATGACCTTCTGATCTTGAGACTGCATTAGAGATGTCGTGTTTGGGGGTAGGTAGACCACTTTGATGCCTTAAGTGTTGACCTCATGGTGTTCTGGGTGGGCAGGGGCATGTCTAATAAAAGGCAGTCTCTTACTGGGCAAGGTACTGCCTGACTTCAGAGACAAAGCACCGATGGGACCAGTTCAGAAAAAAATAGTTCTTGTTGTCCAGGCCTTCTTATTGTACAACCTTAAAACTGGAAGCCTGTGTTTATCTTTTCCATCAAGGCTAAGGAATTGGCAGATTTATAGGTGAGGACAATCCTGATCATAAACCTGGCTACGTTTTCACATGATAGTAGAGTTAGCCTATCCCTTCCTGCCTTAAATCCTGGTGCTCGCTTCTCTTCCTTATTATAATAATAAATTTTCTTTGTGGCATTTTTTTCCAGGATAGGGCACTTTCATCTACTAAAATCATCTATTAAAAACCTTTTCGGGCAGTATCTTTTCTCCTCAGTGATTTTCTTAATGATGTGTGGGAACTCATCTGCTCCTTCTTGATCAGCAAAAGCTGCTTCTCCTGTTATCTTGATGTTTTTAAATCCAAACCTTTTTATAAAATTATTAAACCATCCTTTGCTGACATAGAGTTCTCCAGCTTTAGATTCTTCACCTTTTGTGTAAAGTTTTCATATGATGACTTTGCTTTTTCTCAAATCATATTACAGCCTATAGGCATGTCTTTGTGTTTTCTTTCTCTTTTTTTAGGGACCCAGGCTGGAGTGCAGTGGCGTGATCATGGCTCACTGCAGCCTCAACCTCCTGAATTCAAGCAATGCTTCTACCTCAGTCTCCCAAGTAGCTGGGACTACAGGGCATGCCTTTCTTAGAGCAATCCTGGTGCCACTAAAAGCTGCATTTTCAATATGAGATAAAAATGTATTTTACAAAAAGTACAAGGTCTTCATGCCTGCTGGCATAGCTGCAACCGTGGCTTGTGTGAGAGATCACTTTTTACGGCAATACCCAATTTATTGGAGAGACAAACTGCTCAAGCAAGGATGATTAGCATTCTATGGCATTTTAAAAGGATACTTGCAATGCTTGACCTTACCACAATAGCAACAGGAGGTAGCTACAAAATTATTACAATAGTAGAGTATGGTACCACAGTTAATTTTATGTAGTTATAATTTAATACTGCATCTTTATGTTTGTTCACATTTCTCTGGACTGTGAATGGCACTATGCATGGTCTGTGTTTGTGCAGATTTTGATTAATGTTAACTTTTTGTAATAGATTTGTATATATCTTATGGTAGTAAATAAATGATAAAGTAGAGTATTACATACATATATTTTATGAATTCATGACATACCTTTTTCTTAATTTTTTTGGTGTCTGTAGGCTACACAGTTCATCTGTGAGCTTTCAGATTGTTGCAAATCTTCCACAAAATTTCTAATACAGCTTTTGAAAAAAATCCATCTATAAGTGGACCCCTGCAGTTCAAACTCATGTTGACCAAGGGTCAGCTGCATTATTATGCAAACATTATAAGTTACAATATCTAAGTTAACGTGGAAAATAAACGTGTTGAGCAAAAGTTACAGGCTAGCTAATAATACAGGTTTCCATTTATATAGAAAAATTTGTGTGTGATTGCTTGTGTAGAAAGGGTTCTGAAAATATTTTTACTAAAATGTTAATACTGGATATCTCTGATGGTAGGATTTTGGAAGATTTTTCTTTTCTTTTTTTCTCATTTTCTAGTATAATATTTTTTACTAACATATAATAACTCGTAAAATGGCAAGCTGAGACATTTAGAGCAACTTTTCTGCTGAAGAAAACTAAAATTCTGCTGCAATATGAAAATAACAATCTTAAAGCACTAAAGAGGCAACTAGATAGTGTGTGCGCCCCACCATCCTAAAGTAGGTGGTTTGACGGAATGGTGAAATGGCCTTTTGAAGACTACAGCAGCAGCTAGGTAGCAGTGCCTTGCAGGGTTGAGGCAAGGTTTTCCAGAAAGCTGTATGTGTTCTGAATCCAGCAATACAAGGTATTGTTTCTCCCACAGTCAGGATTGCTGAATCAAAGGGTGAAAATGAGAGTGGCACCACTTACTCCTATGCCCGCCCAGTGACCTCTACTTGGAAAAATTGTTCTTTCTGTTCCCATGACTTTATGCTCTCCAGGCTTAGAGGTCTTAGTTCCAAAGGAGGAAATACTTCCACAAGGAAATACAGCAGTAATTCCACTGAACTGGAAGTTAAGACTGCCACTCAGACACTTTAGACTCCTCATGCCTCTGAATGAACAGAAAAGATGTCAATTACTGTGCTGGCTGAGGTGATTAATCCTGACTACAAAGGAGAAATTGGACTGCTATTCTACCATGCAGATAAGGAAAAGTATATGTGGAATATGGCAGATCCCTTAGGGCATCTTAGTATTACCATGCCCTGTGATTAAAGTCAATGGAAAACTACAACCCAATCTAAGCAGGACCACTAATAGCCCAGACCTTTCAAGAATAAAAGTTTGGGTCACACCACTGGGTAAAGAACCACAGCCAGCCAGGGTGCTTGCTGAAAGCAAAGGGAATACAGAGTGGGTGGTAGAAAGTAATTATAAATATCAGCTATAATTACATGACCAGTTACAGAAATGAAGACTATAATTGTCAAGCATATTTTCTCATTTTGTTAGAATATGTGTGTGTATCTCTTTGTTTTCTTTCTTCTCTCATTCCCTTATCATGTAACATAAGATATATTGACTTTATATCATAGTATTTAGTATTGCTAATTTTATATGAGAGTATTTAAGTTATGAATATCAAGGAGAAAAGTAAATATCACTCAAGAACTTTACCTTTTCTTCTAGGGCAGAGGCTAGTGCATTTTTGGTTGTATGCAGGATAGTTGTATCACATTAGGTGGAATTTTGACCTTATTATTGTCTTTATTTGAAGACTAAGTATGGCTTCAGGAGATATGTATGAGTGCCAAGTTGACAGTGGATGGACTCGTGATGATTAATTTTATGTGTCAACTTGATGGCCATAAGATGCCAAGTAGCTGGCTAAACATTATTTCTGAGTGTGTCTGTGAGGGTGTTTCTGGAAGAAATTAGCATTTGAATTGGCAAACTGAGTAAAGCAGATGACCTTTCCAATGTGGGTGGCCATCAAACAATCCAAAAGGGCCTAAATAAAACAGAAAGGTAGAAGAAGGTTGAATTAATTCTGCCTGATTGACTGAGCTGGGAAACGGATCTTTTCCTGTCCTTGGTGCTCCTGGTTCTCAGGCCTTCAGACCTAGATAGGGATCTACACTATTGATTCTGAGGTTTTTTAACTACACTGCTGGCTTCCCTGGGTCTCCAGCTTGCATACACACACACACATACACACACACACACACACACACACACACACATATATATGTTGAGACACAATGACCAGCATGCAGCAGATAACCAGATAGACAAGGAAATAAGACACCTTGAGCAATAACCAGCTCAAAGACATGATAATATAAATAAATTTAAAATACTGGAATTGTCAAACGCAGACTGTAAAACTTCTAAGCCATAAAATCAACAGAAAACAGGAAGTAATAAAAAGTGATATAGCAGATATTTAAAAGAAACAGAATGTCTAGAACTAAAAATGATATAACTTAAATTAAGAATTAAATAATGGGTTAACTAGTACAGTAGACCCAACTGAAGAGAGGATTAGTATATTGGAAAATAGATCCAAAGAAATTATCTAAAACAGCACAGAAAAATGGAAAAATATAAAAAAGAAAAATTAGAGAGGATAAGAGACACATGTGGTAGGATAAGAAAACCTAAAATAGGTTTAAGATGAATCTCAGAAGGAGAAGCAAGTAAAAATGGGGCAGAGGCAAATTTAAAGAGATAATTGCTAACAATTTTCTGTAATGAAACCCGCAGATTTAAGGAGCGTATCACATGTCAAATGGTATATTTTTAAAAAATCTACCCCATCAAAATGAAGCTACCAAAGAAAATCAAAGAGCAAATATTTTAAAACATGTAGAGAGAAAGATGCAAATTGTCGTCAAAGGCACTACAATTACACAGACAGTTGACTTTTCAACAGCCACATAGATGATTAGTGAGCAGTAGAAGAACATGGAGTCAAGTGTTAAAAAAAATCTACTGACCTAGAATTCTATACCAAACTAAGATATTCTTCAAGAATACAGAAGAAATGAGAACAAACATGAAATTTAAAACCAAAGCAAAAAAGTGGAGAGATGTTTATCACTGGCAGACTTACACAAAAGAAAATTCTAAAGGATATAATTTAGACAGAAAGATAGTAATCCCAGATGGGAAGTCTAACATGTAAGAAGGACTAAAGAACAAACACAGTGAAAAATGTGTAGGTAAACCTAAATGAACTATGATTGTATACAAAATAAGAGTATCTTATAAAGTGTTTACAATACAAATTGTGTGTATATGCACATACACACATATATAATGAATAACTGGAGATTTAACAGCATTCTTCTCTTGAGTCTTAGGTGAATTTGGTAAGAATGCCACCTATCAGTGTAAGAAGAAGAAGCTCAGGAAAGTTGTCTGAAAGACTCCTTGAGCCACAGCAGTCTTAAGCAGTTACATATTTGGAGAGAAATACCATATTGTGGTCAAGGAAAGAATAGTGGACATCAAGGGGTGTTTTGTTTTGTTTTTCCTGTACTCACCTTCCTTTAATCTTGGAATAACACCTTCCTTGTCCTTGGGGAAACTCGTTCCCCATTCCTGTGTTTTTATTGATGCTGTCAATCATAAATCCCAGTAGTCATGGGGATGGGCATATAGTCTAAGCCAAGTCAATCAGCATTTTTCCCTAGGATTTTTTTTTCAATTGGTGCTATAAAATGACATAAATCCCCCCCTGCTGAAAGCATATGAGTCAAGGGAGTGGCTGATAGTCAATTTCCAACCAAGTGAAGGAAGCTGATCTTAGAAAATGAACTGGACAACAGAGAGGAGTAAAGAGGGAATCGCAAGAAGAGAAACTTGGTAGCATTCAACTCCTTTGTTCCATTAGCTCTGAGGGTTAGTTCCTTCTCTTACGAAATATTTATCTTTTTACCGAAGCAAGTTCAAGTCATAATTGTTCTGTGAAACACAAAGCGAGGCAAGCAGTGCTGATGGCTGTGCTTAAGGATAAGTTTAAGGTATTAAAACTAAACCACAGAAACAGATCAGAGACCAGGAGAATGGAGGCAGATGACTCACTTAATTGGGATGGATCAAAGCAATTGAACAACTGCTTAGAATTGGCTAGAGGCCCATTTCTGAGTTTTTTGTGTCTTTTTTCACTATCTGCATTTTATGGGGACAGAAGAAACATACTGAAGAAGCCTTTGGATGTTGCACAGAACTCTTTTAAAAACTTTTATTTTAGGTTCAGTGGATATTTGCAGATTTGTTATATAGGTAAATTCATGTCACAGGGGTTTGGTGCACAGATTAGAACTCTTGATATTAAAGTCACAGGTAATCTGTGGACAGTTATGGAGAACCAAGAGACCTGGATTTAAAAGTAGAAGGGTTTTGAGATGCTACATGGATAAACATAAACAAGTTAAAAACAGTTTACATTAGTCAGAAAGCATTTATTTGTACCTAATAATTATTAGTTTTTAAATTTTGCTAGATAGCCATGTTAACTCACTGCTTAGGGATTAAAATTAGCACTAATTTATGCTATAGTAATTACAAAGAGTTAGATATGTTTTGAAAATTTTGCACTACTTGGGAGCAATATCAATCCCAGGCATAAATACCCAGGAATGGAGCCAAAGGAAGGAGAGACAGGGCTTAGCTATGTTCCCCTTTATTCTTGTACGTCACATCTACTCTATCTGCCTGGGTCAAAAGCTCCCACCAGGGCCACTGATTCCAGATAGATCCAACTTCCTCACAGCAACATATTATGAGAATGATGAGCAAATTCAGAAGCAGGTATATTTTCCTGGCTTGATGCCTTAGACTTACTTCCTGGGGAAATGACCCATTAACCATGTCACTAGATCAGACCTGCAAACCTCCAACCTCCAATATACCTCTTTGGAAGCCCAGACTTAACCCAGGTGCTCCATGGCTTAATCTCTGTGTCCTCTCACACACCACTCATCGCAGTTCTTTTTTTGAAGTAAAGGTTCCATAAGTGTTTGGGGTCAGTATAATTTATTGAGAATTTAGTTTGCATGTGTTCCTTTGTACTTTTTTCCTTGCCCTTGTTAGCAGGGATCTAGGGTCTTATCATTTCTGTGCCATAGAAGCTTTTGCAAGGCAGAAAGCAAAAGCTATGGAAGATAAAAGGCTGTCCTTTGCAAAAGTCTAAGGTAATTAAAGAAAGAATACTAAAGGCCTGTATTGATTTCCAAGGGCTGCTCTAAGAAATTGCCCATAAACCTGGTGGCTTAAAACAACACAAATTTATTATTTCATAGCTCTGGAGTGCAGAAGTCCAAAATTAAGGTATCAGCAGGATTGATTTCTTCTGGAGCCTCTGAGAAAGCATCTGTTTCAAGCCTCTCTCCCAGCTCCTGGTGGCTGTTGGCAACTTTAGGCATTCCTTGGCTCTGTCTTCACATGGCTTTCCACACTGGGTCTCTGTGCTTTCTTTGATAAGGACACTTGTCATTGGATTTGGGATCCACCCTAATCCAAGACGATCTCATATTGAGATCCTTACCTTAGTTCCATCTGAAAAAAAATATTATTCCAAATAAAGTCACATTTTGAGGGTCCAAGTGGACATACTTTCAGGGGAATACCATTGAACCACTATAGAGCCTAAGTGGTCGATGAGTGAGAAGAAGGAGAGATTTTTCTCTTGACTAAATTATTTTGGAGCTATGGGGAGGGAGAGAGTAAAACCACATTACCATTTTGTAGCCATATCCCAAGGAGGAGATGAAATTTGGAGGGGAAGGCAGCATGGTACACCTACACATAAGCAGGCTGAGCCCAAGGCCCTGCCTCCTCAACCCCCAGCCTGACAGTGAATCTGTCACTCAGTGAAGAGCCATCAGACTTCAAGGGATTGCTGTGGGTTTGGCCATAAGAGATGAGAGGCAACCTGGATGTCCAGGCAATTGGAGACTCTTGCTCACTATCTTCTGAGCAAGATAAGCCTCCCCAGATTCCTGTGCAGCCTAGGAAGGGAGGGGCCCCAACAGCAACTGGACTGAATCTCTCACCAGACACTTGAACTGGCAGCTCAGAGTTGGACTTCTAAGTTTGAAGAAAATAGAGCTAAATTTTCCAGACTGAGATTCACTGTTGCTCTGTTAAACAAAATCCCCAAATACAAGCTCCATGGACAGATTGTAGTTGGCCTGGTTTTCCCAGGTTTCAGCCATGTGGCTCCTCCTCCTGCTACTATCCTTGTTAGTGCTGAGGTCCCCTGGTTAGCTCTGGGGAAGAGAACAGAGCAGATGCTGGGACACACTGGTGGGTTGTGGTGGTATCAGATCTATGGACAGAGGTGGTGGCCAAGACCAGCTCCAGGGACTGAGCCTCCAAAAGAACACTGGGATACCTTCCTTTCTAGTTGGAATCCACCCACCACTTTTCATCTGGAATCATTTCTATAGGTAGGAAAAATAAAAGATGGGCCTTGTTGGTGAAATGCAAGGGGAGCCAAGCTCAGGTATCATGCAAGGCTATGCAATAGGAAAAGAGCAGAGCTGGGTGATCATTTCCACTATGTGGATGCAGTACAGTTGATGTGTACTTTGGGCTGGTTTGGTTTTTTAAATAGAACATTTCCCCTGCTAATAAGCTAGAGAGCTCAGTTCCTCTTTTTGTAAGTGGGTGTGGATGACGTAGTTCTATTGACACTTTGCTATGTTTTTTTCCAACTGTAGCTCTT
Organism: Pan paniscus; assembly: GCF_029289425.2. Lineage (NCBI taxonomy): Eukaryota > Metazoa > Chordata > Mammalia > Primates > Hominidae > Pan > Pan paniscus. Next base: position 111,599,156 of record NC_073253.2, read on the forward strand.
TTATCTTCTCACACCTTTCAGCTACAGATTTATTCCTCATATTCACTCCTCTCTCTCCTACCTCCCTATTTCTATAGGTGTTTATGTCCTTTCAGTGAGCTCAGCACAAAGCTGCTGCCACTTATTGAGTGCTGACTGTGTGCCAGATGTGTTCAACACCATACATGTGCATATTTCTCTTAATCTTCCTTGCAACTTTAAGTGTATTATGTGTATTATCTCCAGTTTACAAATGAGGAAATAAGCCCAGAGAGGTTCAGTAACTTGCTCAAGATTGCACAGCTCATAAGATGTGGAACTGGAATTTGAGGTTGTATCTGTCTGATATAAGGCCAAGCTTGCAGCACTGCTTCTTGGCACTGTGCTGTTTTGTGAGATAAGAGGCAATTCTTGGAATTCTCACTTTAGTGTCTGTAATGTTGGTGGAGGGTGAATGAGTGTTGCATCTCAGCTGCTGCTCGCAGGTAGTGGCAGGACCAAACCACCCAGGGCTCTGGGTGTTTGCTGTTGGCAGAAGCTCCTCCTGGTCTGCCTGATGCTCCAAGTAGGCAGGCCATTAGGGAGCCCCCCAAGGTGATGGCTGTTATTTTCAGCTGAGGGATCCGAGCAGAACCCCCAAAGAAAGAGTTATTTCAAACTGGGCCTTTGTTCCTTCCTCTTCCAGTGATTGCAATTCTGGGCCCCAGCTGGAGGTCTAGATTGCAAGATCAGGAAGGAGCTGGGCCAATTTTCTGGTTGCTTCTTGGCACTAAGCTCTTGTGTTTTCACAGCAGCCACAGGCCCTACATCCTTCCTGGAGACCCCAGGGTGGAACACAAGCAAATTCATCTCTTTTCACTTCCCCACCCCCTTGCATAGTGACTCTTGATTTGCTATGCTCAGAGCCTGTCATTGCTGGGTAGGGGCTTGCATATGGCCCCCATTTGAAATGGATGGTTTTTGAGGGGCTCCTGGAAATGTGTTGCAGGTGAGCTCCTGGACACTTGGCTTGCCTACTGCTTCAGCTCTGTTTGCTTTGACTAATTGTGTTTTCTCTGCCAATTTGTCTGAGTAAAGTTTTTCTATCCCACTTTGTCCGACGTCTGCATGGTACATCTGGTACCCATTTGGCTGAGATGGGGGCAGGAGCAGGGTGGTTAATTGAATGCTTGGCACAGGGCTGCAAGAAGAAAACTGAGAAGAAAGGCAAGAACTGGGAGAAGAGCTTAGAGAATGCTCTAATGCTTGGAGCCTTTGCAAAGTCCTGAAACTCTACAATCTCTGTTCCTCCACTTGGTTTCTGTTTAGAAACAGAGCCTAAAAAAGGGCAAGAGAAGGACTTTGATGAGATTCTGAAACTAGATTGCAACTCCTGTTTTAGTATAAACCCCACAGTGCCCCATCTTTCTCCCACAGGGCCCATGGCTTCTTGGTAGGTGGCTAGGGTATCACTAAGCCCTGTTTGTGGAAGGGGAGAAAGAAAGAGCTGGGAAAGATCACCTGTCTATGTCTATTTTTGTACCCATCTAATTTGGAGCCTCTCGTTCTGCAGTGGGAATTTTGGCTCCAGATCTTGGTCTGGTTCCCAGGATACTGAGTAGAAGTAAAAGTGAAGCAGCACCACTTGGAATCCCTGCTTCTGGCAAGGGTCCAGGGCCAGCCCAGGCACTGCATGGGCTCTCTCTGCCTGTCTACCTGTCGGTCTGTCTCTTTCTCTGCTTCTAATTTTGAAAGACCATAAAGAGCATGGATCCTAGAGTCAGAAAGTGTAGGTTTCAGATCTCAGCTGCTGCTAGATGTGTCATCTGGCAAGTGCCTATTCACTTTGGAGCCTCAGTTTCCCCTTATAAAATGTGACAATTCACACATTGTTCCAAGGAGTAAATGACATGATTCAAAACACAAGTCAGCTCTGCACCTCTCTAAGGACTCTCTACTCAACCCTGAAAGGAAAGTAGTGTCATCACTGTCAGCATCCCTGTTTTATGGAGGAGGAAACTGAGGCACAAAGATGTTAAGTGACCTGTCCATGGTCTCACAACCAGTAAGTGGCAGAAGTGGCCAGAGTCCAGGCAGGGAGTCTGGCCCAGAGCCGGCGCAGGGAAGCCTGCTCTGCTGCCTTTGTAAAGCTTGGGTGCTCCCAGCGCTGGGCCTGGACAGAGGAGGCACCCACTCAACAGCAGCCCTGACTCTTACCACCCCAGGGATGCCGAAGCTGCAGCCTATTCCAGCCGCCGTCTGGAAGAACAATGGCCCTGGGGGCCCGCAAGCCTTAGAGAACAAGAGCGACTCAAGGAGAGGAGGCCGCGGCAGGCGCTGACGCTCTCACAAAAGTAAGGGCAGCAGGGGCAACCCAAGGAGGTGGGGAAGGGCACGCGGGAAACGAGGTCGGCGCCCAGGCCTGCCTGGGCCGGCCTCCCTCCCTCCGCAGGTCCTGGGGCTCCTCCGGGTGGCGCTCTTGAAATCCATCGTCAGCTTCCAAGCGGCCCTCGCGCGACTGCAGCCAGCCCCGGCGGCTCCTTGCCTGCCTGCGTGCCCTTGCGGCGTCTGCTGTCTACCCTAAACAGCTCCAGATTTAGGGCTCCTCCATCTGATTGCTCTTCCCCAGCCGCCTGGTGCTTTCAAGTGGGCCTGACACGCTCCCGGGACTTGGCCACAGTCCCTGCATCTCCTGATGAGAGCCCGCGCTTCTAATTCGGGTCCGCCCCGCACTCTTCCCGCGCCCTGCCCGCGCTGTCATTACGGCGCTGTCGCTGCTCCCACAGAAAGCAGGCGGCCGCAGCTCTCGCTGGCCCGGGGCCAGACCCAGGCCCGCTACGCCGCCTCGTGGACTGGATCCACCCCTTGCAGACAGGCACCCTGCTTGGGTGTTGTTCCTGAAGGTGCATAGGGAGGCTCCTGGGAAGACAGGGAGACTTTAAGAAGGAGAAAGGTGCGTTTACAGGATGGATTTGAAAGAATCACACTTTACTGGTCTGCCCAAGACACCTCACACCCAAAAGAAGCAAAGAAGTGTTCTGGAGGAAGGACAGAGGGAGAGGCTGCAGGTGCCCTGTGGCTGGCCATGTCATGATCTGACTCCTTGGCAGTGTCTTGGTACACGATTCCTTATGTATTTTGCATGCAAATCTAGTCAGGTTGGGCCTTGAAAGGAGCCCTGCCTGGTAGGCTTCACCCCCTTGGGCAGTCTGGGTGTGACTCTGGCTCAACAAGTTAGTTCTCTGCTCTGAACTTATTTTCCTCTTATGAAAATGAGGATAACGGTGGCGCTCTCGTGTGGAAATGACAAGTCACCCAAACTACGTGGCACATAGTAGGTCCTCAAGAAATGATAGGCCCTTCTTTGTTAAGGTCTCTGGCCCCCATACTACTCCTATGCATAACTTTTGGTCCATCTGTCTTTCTTACCTTCTCCCCAAGGCCAGCACCGAAATGGTCCTCACACTGTGCTAGACTCCATTGACTTGAGGGGTTGGATTGCTGCTAGCTAGCCAGTGAGGGCAGAGAGGTCTATGTCTGAACCTCGGGATATCTACAGGAGTGACTTTCAGTGTTCTCTTGCCTCATAACTATGGCAGACCCACAATTCAACAACCATGGCATGGGAAGGGTATATAAGGGATCAGACCTCTTGGGGATAAGGGTCTCTGTCACTGTACAAAACAAGCAACTTACACTAACTAAATGCTGACCGAGGATGAGGGAAATGGAGAATGGGTGGTAGGAATAGGTGGTGTATACCAAGTATGGTCTTGAGATCAGCTGAGGCAGGGGAATCAGAACTTGTGTCACTCATACTCTTGCACTAAGTCCTGGTAAAGGCTGCAGCCTTGAAAAAGACTCAGATTAGGTTTAGAGGGTCCATGACAGATATGCGAGGTACAAGGGATATCTCTTGTGCCCCATTTCAAATGCTCCCAGTGTCACTCCCTACTCTTCTGACCATTACAGTGGCTACTTCTGCACAGGTGTCAAAACAGCTTTGCTCTGCAGCAGTGTGGCAATGTCTGCCCCAGGACCCCTCTGAAGCTGCTGTGTAGAATGTCTGTAGAATCCACTGGGCACTCACCCATGGACAGCCTGGAGATGTGAGGAAGTTAGTGTCGAGAACCACCTTTGACCAATGGAAGGCAGGATCCTATGGATAAATGCTGAACCATTTTACTCCCCAAGCAGATAAATAAAAGCTGCATCCTATCAGGATCTTTAGAAGGTCCCATGGAATTGACCATCTGTTGTCCTAGGAGCAGCCCACTCACTTGTGCATCTTTGCCTTTCCCCTGTTTCACTCTTCGGATCCTGTCTCTGGATCCCTTTGATCACTTTTTATAAAAACTACCTTCAGGTAAGTCTTTGTTTCAGGCATGGCTTTTAGGGGAATCCATGCTAAGCTAGCCATTTATAAAGTTTAAGGACAAAAGGGAAGATGCGAAGAAAATATTTTCACAAAGTGGGCACATTAAAGAAGTGTCATAAAACTGCCAGGTGTGCTGAGTGCCTATTTCGGGTGTGCAGTAATGTGATGAAGATAAACTTATTAGCATCTTTGTGTTTTCTGCCAGAACTTTGAGCACCTCAGGTGTAGTCATAAGATACGTGGATATGGACTTAATCTTTAATGTGCATTTACCAGATGAGTTTGACAGAAAGAGAAAGGTTAGAAAAACAGCAGAATGCACAAAGCAGTAATTATAATGGTGAACCAAGGAATTAAGCAGAACAAGAAGGTAAGTGAGGATAAAAAGAAGAACATATATAATGTATTTTTTGTATATTTATAAAGACGTAAAAACGGTAGGGTCAATGGATTGATTTCAGAGCATGGGGAGTACTGACATACAGATTTTGGAAGTGGTGTCTTAACTGGTGGTGACAGGGTTAGGGACACAATCATGAGAGTGTGGCCTAGGTGAAATGGAGATTAATGATTGTTGGAGGTGAGGAGGTCAGGGAACTCAGATGGCAAGGTATTCCATGAGTCCCTATTCTACAAGGTTGTTAAAGTCACCAAGAATGGTGATAGGAATAGGGGATAGGAACAGGTGTTAAAGTTATTAATGAATGAAGGGAGTGAGTTGGTAGATGACAGTTTAGCAGATATGGATGGCAGATGGTCAAGTTTGGAGACATGAATTTCAGAGGATCTAGGGGCTTTGAAGGAGGGGAGAAGATAACTGAATTCAAAGTACAATGTGACATTTATTCCACTTTCAGTCTGACATAAAGAGAATAAGGTGGGACAGGAATTGTCTCCATTTGAGAGGCTGCAGATGAAGGGGACAGCCAAATTTCCATTAAGGCAAGATATAAAGAGACCTTATGAAAAGGGACAAAAGATATAGGGGAACTTGGTGATGGCAGATCCTGAGTCTCAGGATGCATAGTATGCAAAGGTTGGCAACATGGACAGGGAGTGAGAAATGGAGATAATACTTGCCTTATAGAACTGTTGCAAATACGAGAGATAATTTTATGTAATGTGGCCAGTAGAATGTCTGGTGAAGATGATGATGATGATAATGATGATGATGATGATGATCATTGCCAGAAGAACAAGAGTTAAAGGGGAAGCATTGGTAATGTCAGAAGAAGTGCTCATTTGGGAATCAAAATGTTCTCAAGTCTCTTCCTGGCTCTACTATTAACTAGCTGTGCAGCCTTAGGCAAATCAATGACCTTTCTTCTGTGGGCCATGTATAAAAGGAAAGAGTTAGATAACATCAGTGATTGTCCAGTAGGAGGTGGCAGGGTGGTCATGTGTCAAATACATATAATAATTTCGTAAAGCACTTTTTCAAAACATGTGTATTTGGGGTCCCCCAATAGGTCAAATTTCATTTTCTGGGGGTAAGGACCCAGGAAGTGCATTTCAAAAAAGTTTTTCAGGTAATTTAATAAATGCTCCCTCCACCCTCAGCCCATTTTTTTTTCCTTCAGGAAACTGCTTGCCAAGAAGCTAGCTTTTTCCCTCCCAATGTCATCACTCAGAAAATGATAGTGAGAAAGACATGGTTTGTCCATCAGAGCTGGGTCAGAGCATTTATCAGAAGAGACCAGATGGCCTGAGGTCTTCCCTCAGTGGGTGGATGGCCAAAGGGCAAGTAGCAATATTTTTACAGCTTCATTCTTTGGGCATTTCCCCCATGCAAATGCATAAGAATGAGAAATAAGTCAGCACAATGCAGGGATTTTTTTGTTTGTTTAATGTCAGATCACATCATTTGCTGCTGCACAGCCAACCATTGGCTAACTTTGAGGAAGGTGGCTCCTTGGGGAGAAGGGGATCTGAGAGAAGCACAGCAAGACCAGGGCAGAAGTGGGGAGTGAACCCAGCACACAGAGCGCAGACCAGTGTCTTACTCATCCCTGTATCCGCAACACCTAGGAAGGTGTGCAACTCATAATGGGAACTCAACAAATTTGTTAAACTGAAATCTAAGGAAAAGCAGCACCAGAACAAAAATGACAGCAATTTAGGGGAATTCACTGGTTTTCAACTGCTGAAAAGAGAACAGCTGCAAGAAAACTATTGTATGCTGAGCCAAACTAGCATTAAAGTTGAAGGGCAAAATAAAATCACTGACATGCAAGGACTGGAAAGATTACCAACCACAGACCCTCTCTAAGCAGATACGCTCGAGAATTTCTAGCGAAAGAAAAAATGAAGCTAAGAAAGTGGTCGATAAGTAACAAGAAAGTGTTAAACAAACTTGTAAAATTATAAGTTAAATCTAAAAAGTTGTTGATAGCACAATGGAAAAAATAATTAATAGAACTAAACTAAAACTAAAATCTCAAATGATCTTAACATAGTGGCTTTGGAATGGGGGGATAGGATATGGGGAAAGTGAAAGTAGACTAATTTGGAATTGTGTCAAATCAATAGGTAACTATCCAGGGAGAGTATAGAGATGTTGACTAATACCAGATATTCATAGAAAAATATATGTTTAAATGTGTGTTAAAATTTAAGGATAATCACCAAGAAAAAATAAAAATAAGATGTATAATGTCCAACGTTCTCGAGAAAAAATTCAAAGTATTTAAATGTAAACAAATGGTAAAAAGGGAAGACTAACAAACAGCTTTGCTTAAGACTAGGATAGATTGGCCGGGCACGGTGGCTCACGCCTGTAATACCAGCACTTTGGGAGGCTGAGGTAGGCAGATCACCTGAGGTTGGGAGTTCGAGACCAGCCTGACCAACATGGAGAAACCCTGTCTCTACTAAAAATACAAAATTAGCAGGGCGGGTGGCACATCCCTGTAATCCCAGCTACTCAGAAGGCTGAGGCAGGAGAATCGCTTGAATCCAGGAGGCAGAGGTTGTGGTGAGCTGAGATTGCACCACTGCACTCCAGCCTAAGCAACAAGAGCAAAACTCTGTCTCAAAAAAAAAAAAAAAATTAGGATAGATGGAAAACATAAAATAAGATTGTGGAAATATATCCAATTATATTAGTAATTACAATATATGTAAATGGGTTAAATTTGTATGATTATTTGACAAAAACATTAGGCTTTACCACTAGGAGGTAAGCGCTATGAGGTCTCAGATCATGTTTTATATTCTCTTTTTCTGTCATTGTCCTATCATATACATCATATATCATACAATGATGAGAGAGAGAATACAAGACATATCTTATTGTGGTTTTAACCTGCATTTCCTCATGACTAGGAAATATTAATATTTATATTGTATAAATATTTGGCCAATGCATTTATAAAAAGTTGAATATCAATATTGAAACATTAATATTAAAATAATATTAAATATTCAACTGGTTTTTATAATTTTTTCGAGACAAAGTCTCTGCCTCTCAGGCTGGAGTGCAGTAGTGTGACATCAGCTCACTACAACCTCCGCCTCCTAAGTTCGAGCAATTCTCCTGCCTCAGCCTCCAGAGTAGCTGGGATTACAGGCACCCGCCACCATGCCCAGCTAATTTTTGTGTTTTTAGTAGAGATGAGGTTGGACCATGTTGGCCAGGCTGGTCTCAAGTTCCTGACCTCAAGTGATCCACCTACCTCAGCCTCCCAACCTACTGGGATTACAGGCATGAGCCACCATGCCCAGCTCCCTTTTTGTAAATTTATTGTCCAATCAAATATCTACTTTTGTGAAGTACTTGTTTAAATTTAGATTTATTTTATAACAGGTTGTTTGTCTTTTCATTAATAATTTGTGGAAATATTATATATATTCTAGATACATCTACCAGGAAATTTTAACACAGATTTCTAAATAACTTCTGGGTTAAAAAGGAAATCTTACTGAGATTACAAACAATTTGGGACTAAATGAAAATGTGAGCACAGCACTTAAAAAAAAACTACACTCAGAGGTTGTATACAAAATTATATTCAGAGGACATTTTATAGCTTTAAACGTCCTAATTTGACACTGAGAAACGTTTATAAAAATGCATTAAACTTATGCATTAAGTAACTAGTGACAAATAATAGGGTAATCCCTCACCAAAAAAATAGAAAGAATACATAAACATATGAAATGCAGGAATTAATGGAGTAAAAGCAAAAAAGAAAAATTGATCAAGGCTGCAATTATGAAAAAGGAGGACATTCACAAAACAATGTTAGAAACAAGAAAGGAGACTAAGATCCTGTTAGGAGATTTAAAACATTAAAAGATATCATGTTCAACTTCATTACAGTCAATTCGAAAATCTACATTAAAAAATGGATGCTTTTCTAGGTAAATATAAATTCTAACACTGATTGAAAAGAGGTAATTACAGAAACATTACAAAGTTAATCAAAGCTAGCCAGAAGGCTCAAATCACCAATAACAGATAATTTGGGGACTGTATCACTTCTTTCAGAACATAGAATAAAATGAGAAGCTTCTCTACTCATCTATGAGGATTGCATAACCATATACCAAGACTAAACAAAGGATAATGTGGGAAAAGAAAACTGTACATCAATCACATTCCTGAACAAAGGTACACAAATCCTAAATAAAACATTAGCAAATTAAATTCTTTTGTATATTAAAAGAATAATACATCTTAATTAAGTAGGGCTTATCCTTGGAATGCCAGCATTTTTCAACATTAGGAAATCTATCAATGTAATTCATTTGATCAAGAATTAAGAGGATAAAATCATTACATCATTTTGATAGATTTTGAAGAAAATTTTAATGAATTAAAGACCCATTAATGATTAGAAAACTTAAAATAGAACTCAAAATGAAAGCAGCTTTATTTTAATAAAGGAAAGAAACCCTATGCAAATATCATACTCAATGGTGAATCACCAGTTCAAAATCAGAAACAAAGACAATAAGGACACACTATTATTGCTCAAAATCCTCACTAACGGTATAAAATAATAAAAAGAAATAAAACATAAATGTTGAACAGACAAAACTGTTTTTACTTGCAGACGTGATAATTTTCTATTTAGAAAATCCATGCAAATCAACTGAAAAATGATTTCAACTAATAAGATAATTCAGTAAGTTGGCCAGACACTATACCCAATTAATAAGCAATTGTGAAAATGTCATGAGGAAAAAAAGATGACATTTACAAAACTGTAAGCTACCGAGGAATAAACTTAATAAAAAAAAAGTAAGACCTACATGGAAATAAATCAGAAATGATTTTCTAAAGATTTAAGGACACCTAAAGAAGAATTACTTAGGTATCAATGTACTTAGGAATTCTATCTGGGTGAAATTGGTCCACATTGTAATATACAACCATTGACTTCCTATGAAGACCACGAGTTTACTTTTCCTCTTATAAATTTGCCAAAATCTAAAGTAACAATTCCATCTACCTGTCAAAATTAGATATTTTTTGCTTTAGCCCCTTATCCTGATGATCCAAGCTGTTATATTTTTATTTGTTTTGATTTGATTTGCTAGGTTTTGCAGAACTGAAAGGTGTCCCTCAAAATGTCCTCTAACCAAGTAGTCACTGGTCAGTTACAGCATGTCATGCAATTGTTCTAGTTTCTAGAAAGAAAGAATGGTGGAAGGGTGAAGACAGCTCTTGGCTGGTCTTTAGGCAGCAGGGAAATATAGATTGGCTACAATATGACTTGGTAATGCCAGTGATCCTGGGAACCATGGATTTAATGCTATCAAAGAATACAGGGGGTTTAAAGGAACCCCTATTCTCTGGTTATGCTGAGATAATTGTCTCAGCATCTCTTGTGGACTGTGTGTGCATTTTCTCTGTTACAAAGGGAGGCTGGCACTGAGAAATGCAGCTATCAAGCTCTCATGGTTTATACGTATGTGCCATATATTTGAACCTAGCCTTGCAGACTAATCAGGGCCTAATTATCATGTCAGAGCTGGGAACTCCAAGATATCAGGACAGGAGATTTTGGGAGTCCATTTTCACAAGGGGCTTTGAAATTTTGGGAAAGAAACAGTCAAAGAGACTTTGATGTTTATGGCACTTGGAACACTGAGAATCATGCAGCTGAATACAGAGAGAAGATGAATGCGGATCCCAAACTTTGAAGTTTAAGTGTTAGAATAGAGAAGTTTACCGATAAGTTAGTAGCTTATCTTGAGTCAGGAGGAAGTCACAAAGACATGCACCTTTTTAAGGCTGGGATGACCTGAAAAAATCGTGGTAAAATAAAGCACTCTAACACCGTAACTCCGGATTCCAGGAGGAAACTACCAAGTATGTGGTTGTAGGATTGCCGCTTTATGCTTGCTTCTTCATTTGTTGGTTTGTCCAGGGAATGGTGATGGCATGTCTACCCAGTTCCAGTCCTTAAAGCACAGTTCAGGCTGATAAGTCTAGAAATAACATCCTACCAGGAACAGTTACAGCTGCTTTGGTGATTTGTCCATGTCTGCTAACCACATTTCTCTACACTGATAATGGAGACTGTGTAGCTAAGGTGATCTTCAGTTGGGGATAAGAGGCCAGGACCGCATTCTTGTTCATTGCCCTTCTCCCAGTTCCACTCCTACCCTGAGAGTGAAGCACGAAAACACCTGCCTACCTCAGGCTCATTTTGAGTGTGGCAGATGACAGGCAGCAGCAGTAACAGTAGTAGGTAGATTTCTGGTTTTAGAACAAAAAACAACAAAATATCCTGTTTGACTAAGCTGGAAGGAAGCTGGCGAGCTCTGGAACAGGTGGGCTGTTAATTTTCCTTCTTTATACTCAGTGAACTGGGCTTTTGTGTTCTACTCCACGCATCCCGCATCTCCTACCTGGTTTGGTGTAGTGAACAGCCCTGTCTGACACCCAGGCAAGGGTGTTTTTTTGAACACCAGCAAGCCAGGCACTGTTTCTGCTCCATTTCAGGTTTTGCATCTGATCTCAAGTTCACTGTTTAGCTTTTCCTTCAGTCAAGTTAGGATAATGACATGTATTTTCTTTGCTTGAAGATACTTTGCATCCTGTGGGGAAGGAGGCTGAATAAGTTAGTTTCAAAATATGATGAGCAGGTCCATGCAACAAACGGAGGAGCCCATTATTCAGCTGTCCAGATTACTTTTAGGTAAAAGAGAAACCACAGCCACAATCTCTCAAGTGGAGACTTTAAAGCAATAACATCCAAGCACTTAGGTATTTTAAAACCACAATTTAAAATTATAATCATATTAAAAGAAGAACAGGTTTGGCAGTAATGAGTTGTTTTTTGTTTTTTGTTTTTTTCAGAATTCTTATTTTGCATACGACCCTTAACGCACCTGCCTCACCTTCTCTTTGGAATGTAAATTGTCAGATTATTCATGGGTTTTTGACATAAAGTTCATTTGGCTCTGGCCACCTTGGAAAAGGGAGACTTGTTTAATTTTTTTTTTCTTTTAAGTTCTACATGCTCTCTGGGGCATTTGGAAAGGGTGGTTGAGTAGAATTCAGTATATTTGTAAGACTTTAAAAAACATCATAGGATGAAAAGGAAGGCCACAAAAAGGAAATACTCTTTGCATAAAATTGACGTTCCTGACTTTGCCAGATTTTGTTCCAGAGGTTAATAACCTTCTGTTTCAAAACAGGAAAGAAGCTGAATCACAGGGAGTCACCTCCACATGGGCTTTGCTAGATAATTATTCAGCTGACAGTTTAGAGAGCTTTATAAACCTTGCTTCATGGTCTCTGAAGACTGAATTCATTATGTCTTAAACCAAAAAAAAAATCCCATTGGCATTTTCAGATCTTCATACTTTGTTTAAATATGTGGTTTACCTGTTTAAAGACTTGGCAAAGAGGATTTTAAAAAATGCCTTTCTTAACAGTTACATCTCAGACTTTAATTATTCCTATTTTTGATCTTCTAGCTGTAGATCTAGAATTAAACAGTCTTCCTTTAATGTGGGTAGCTGCTTTAAAAAAAAGAAAGCGTTTTTCAACTTGTAGACTTAAATTTTTTTGTCTGTATGAACAGCTTGGGTGGAGAGAGAAAAGAAAGTGCCAATTTATGGCCTTTTTTTTTACTGGGAAGCCGATGGGTAACTTTTTGGAAATGTCTGGAGTATCTTGTGCTATACAGACTGGGAAAGGCAAGAGGAGTGCTTAGAGTTGCCCATGTCTCTCACCAGAGCTTTACGTGAAGATGGACTTTGCTCCCAAGAGGCTGTGTGGGCCGGGAGGGCTGGGGTCTGATAGGGAGAGGGTATTGTGTGGTGCTTGTAAGTTTTACCTAAGTGGCAAAAGAGACAATTTTACCTTAGAGAACTCTTTTAACTCATCTCCCTTGTTGTTGTAGCTTTAAAAATATAGCTGTTGAGGGGAAATATTTTAAAAGCCCAAAGCAGTCTCCTAGGCACCAGCCATATTTAGGGAGAATTAAGAACATAGCAGAGCTGCCCTTTTCCTTGGGTGATATTGGTGGGGTTGGCATATATGAGTATTTGGGTTTCTTATAGTTAAGTTTATATCTGTTTGTAAAATGCAAATATGTATTTCCCTCTGTGTGGGGAAGGGTGGATATACAGAAATGTGAGTAAACAGATAGTTCCAGAAAAAGAGGAACTGTCCCAAGAACAGGAAGGATGGAGCCACTCTAGGATCACAATAAACAGGCAGGAAGAGAGTCCAACTCTGTGTTGCAAGATGATGGATTAACTCAATGTCCTGAGCAAAGAGCTGACTGGCCAGTCTCTATCCCCTCTCTTTTGAAAGATGAAACCCCTGAAGAACCCTGCTAATTATGAGATGTCACTCAGGCAAAAGGAAGCAATAATAGAGAGTCAACACATATGCTGCTAACTGTAATCCAGACACTGTTATGAGTGCTTTACCTGCATAAATTCATTGAATCCTCACAACATCCCTACTAAGGAAGAGTGATTTTTACCCTCATTTTACAGATGTGGACACTGAGACAAGTGATAGAGCAGCATTTTAGCTCAGATAGTCTAAGACCAGAGTCCATGCTATTAATGACTACAAGTCTAATAGTAAGAAAAAATTAAGTAACAGCAAGTCAAGGTGGGAAATGCTGTGACAGGACTCGAAGGACATCAGATGGAGCAGAGGAAGTCCCACGGAAGGAACTGGAGATATTCAAGAGACAAGGTGACGTTCTCTGTGTGCTCCCAGAACCAGAATCCCTACTTAGTCCCTGCCAGATTCCAGCTGGATGTGGCCTCTCTCTAGGGGCAAGAGACAGCCAGTGGGAATCCTGGGAAAGTAGTTCCTTCTCTTTTGGCTCCAACTCACTCCCAGCCTGACTACATGTGTGCAACTGGGACATGCACCCCCTGCTGGTGTTGGATTTGGAGTCTCTCAGGTACTGCCCATGGTGCAAGTTGAAGATAGGTCCTAGGAGAGGATGAGCTGCCTGCTTGTGGTTGCCATTGATGAGGAGATACCAAATGGTTAACAGACTTGCCTACCTAAGCCATCAGGTCTGTGGAGAGAAGCGCAGTGAACCCAGTAGCAACAAATACTTACCTACAGAACACTGTCCCCATCATGACCCTAGGAAGGCTTTTACCTTCTTCTCTTTGTAAAGAAGGACATGTAGGCTTGGAGAGGTTCAACAGCTTACCCACAGTTCTGCAGCTGCCAAACAACAGAGCCAGAATGAGTGAATCATGACTGCTTCCTTGATCCGCCTAGTTCACCCACAGGTGCCACACTAAGACCCAGGCTATTCTTCTTTGCATGACATTATACAACTCCTTCTTTTCTTATTAAGCTTGGGTGCATTTGACTGCCCAAACTCTAACTAAAAGTTATTTTATGTTTCACATGGAACACTAATGAACATAGGTGTGTTTAAAATTATCAGAGCTTTGAGGAAGGTGGCAAAAATGACTCATTTCTCACCTCTATCTACAAATGGCAGGGGTGGTACTTTGGGGCTTTGAAGTGAAGTGAAATCACAGTTGCAAAATTCAGAGGTGTTGGCTTACAACCAGGGAACTGGTTCATGCCCACTCCAAACCAGAAAGTTCCACAGCCCCTACTCCTTCTCACAGATGAGACATGTAGGTCAAATCAAAACTTAGCTCTGGTGTTACCTTGTTCTCATGGGAGAATTTCAGGGGGCAGATAAAGCATGGGTTTTAGGATCCTTGGGATACAACATAAGCAAGAACTACACATTACTAAATACTTTCTACATGCCTTTTCCTTGGCATGAATTATCTCATTGAATTTGTACACCACACTTAGGAAGTGAAGACTTTTCATAGGCCCATTTTATAGATGAGGAGACTCAAGTTAAAGTAGATGAAGTAACTTATTCAAGTTATGTGACCCCAGAGCTTAAGAGGGTAACTGTTAGAAATATTCTTTCTTCCACTTTGATTACCTTTGTGATGGCTAATACTGAGTGTCAACTTGATTGGATTGAAGGATGCAAAGTATTGATCGTGGGTGTGTCTGTGAGGGTGTTGCCAGAGGAGATTAACATTTGAGTCAGTGGGCTGGGAAAGGCATACCCACCCTTAATCTGGGTGGGCACCATCTAATCCACCTGCCAGCATGGCCAGGATATAAGCAGGCAGAAAAACATGAAAAGGCTAGACTGGCCTAGCCTTCCAGCCTACATCTTTCTCCTGTGCTGGTTGCTTCCTGCCGTTGAACATCAGACTCCAAGTTCTTCAGCTTTGGGTCTTGGACTGACTTCCTTGCTTCTTAGCTTGCAGATGGCCTACTGTGGGACCTTGTGATCATGTGAGTTAATACTACTGAATGGACTCCTATATATATATATACACACTCATGCAATCATATATATATATTTATATATATCATAAATCATATATAATCATATGTTTATATAAATCATAAATATATATATTTATGACTGTGTGGGTGTATATACATATGGATACATATATACATATACATATACATATACACACAAATATATATCCTACTAGTTCTGTCCCTCTAGAGCACCCTGACTAATACAACGTTACATTACACGTACCTGTTACACTGGATGGAGTACTTGTGGTCTGTGGTCTAAAGGGAAACCTGATTCTGCCCTGTTTCTCAGGCTCTTGAACCTTGGCCTCTGAGGCCGTGGGAGTCCTGAAGAGGGAGCTCACTCAGCCCCAAGAGGAAGGAAGAACCTCATCATTTCCCCAAATGGAGCCTCCCACTTCCTCACCTCCAAATGGATTTGGAAGAACTCTGGGGTTTGTTTGGCTTGGAATTAAGGGTCTGAAAGATAGAAAATGATTTTGGGGCTGTATAATTTCGAGTCTGGTCAGGGGGTCCCCACTGTGGGTAGAATATATTTTTAAAGGCCAACTCTGACTGACTGGGTGGAACCTTCAGTTCTTTCTGTGGCTAAAGGAAAAGCTTTGTGAGCTAGAACTAGCCACGCAGGAATATGATGTCAGGTGCAGTTTCCCCCACAGGGCAAAATTGTAATGCAGAACATGGGATTCAGTCAAATATATCCACTTCTACAACTTGCCTGGAGTTCAGGGCTAAACATGAAGACAAGCAGCCTCTAAGTTTTCTCTCCAAATCTTAGAGATTTTTGGAAGTGAGCTAATCTTTAGAGACAGATCATTTGATAAATGCTATCTCTTTATTTTATCCATTTTACAACTGAGGATACTGAGATATGGGGGCTTGGCTTTTCCAGGGTCATTCCTTGAGTGACAGGTCTGGGACTTGAACCCATGTCTCTTAACTCCCTTGTCCAAATCCCAACAGTTGCTTATGTCCAATGGCTCACTCATGCCTTTGTGTGCTTGATGCTCTCGCCTAGCTCAGGGACATTGGGCAAATCCATCCTCATAGTCTCTCTTCTCAGAAGAGAATATGATGTTCGGGCTGTTGTGTAGGCTTAAAAAATGATTAGTGTCTCATAGGTGGGCATTGAAACACCTAGTTCCCTGCTTCCATGAAAATAAAACAGAAACTTCTCTTGTTGCAAATCTTTCCAAAAATGTGCAGCCACATCCATGCCTTAGTAAGTAGAGTTTAATGAGCATAACATTTTCACATTATTCAAGGTGCACAATACCTCAAGGTCATCATCCTAGAGGTCTCTGTGTGCAGCTTATAAGTCATAACCTAGTTTGACATTTTTAATTGAGTTGTCATTTGATTTTTTTGTGTTTATAAAAGTAGAAAGTAAAATATCTGGTTAATTGAGAGGTATGGGTTTGTTAAATCCTTCTGATTAGTTGAGGTCTTTTCACAGTATATGGACTGCTCAATCTTTGTCCTACCAGCCTCCTCAAACAAGTTGCAAAGAATATTTATTGACATAGACTTTTTGATATTTATAAAAATACTGTGCATTCTCTTTAGCCGAGGGCATGTCCATCGTAAATCAAACAGGAAAAAGATAAAACACCTAAGAGACTGACACCTAGCCTAGAATATGAATCTACCTGACTCTCCAGCATGCTCTCATCTTTTATCAGGTTCTCAGAGGCTGACGGAATCAGGCAGAAAAGGATTTTGACCTCTTCCCAGACCGGGTCTGCTGTGGTGCCCAGTGTTGCTGGCCCTGCCCAGGAGACCTGAGAGCTGCCTGGCATTACTTCAGTTTCTCAAGTTTCCATATGGACAGCAGTTCCAGTGGGAGGGATCGGACACCTGTTTTTCTCCCTCACAGGCAATCAGGTTCCTCAGTCTGTAGAAAGGCACTGCCTCTAGCTCCCTGTATCCTCCTCTCTGTGCCCGGTGATTGTCTCATAAATCAGAGCTTTTGTCTTCCTTCCTTTAATCAAATAGAACATCAACAATTAAATGTATTCTTAATGTAATCACTCTTTTCTTGTTAGGCCCCGGGAAACAAGTCTCCATAAGATGTCTGTTATTGTTTTTCCAGGCTTGTTTTCAGGGAAGGGACAGAGGCCTTTTCAAGCTAGGTTAAGTAAAGGGGAATTCATGTTGAGATGGATGTGGAGCAATGAAAAAGGCCAGAGGCTCCTGGAAATCCTAGAACAGAAAGCAAGGTATAGCTGGGTCACCTGAAACTAGAAGAGGATTCAAGGGAGCAGGGGGCAGGGGCTCTAGCAGCCATGGCCGGAGATTCTAGAAGATCTTCACTCATGTGCTCACTATTAAGATGGAACACCTACACTCAGCATGACGTCCCCTCTCTCACTCCCAGCCACCATTGACTCCTTGTGCTTCCCACTGCTCCAGCTCACCCTTAATTTTGGCCTCTTTAGTTCTAGGTTTACTTTTGCCAATAGGAGATTCTTTTGTGATTAATGATTCACATGACAGAGAATTTAATTTGTTCAGTTCTTTATCCTCCTCCTTTTTTTTTTTTTTTTTGTTTGCTTGTTTTTAAATGTGTGTGTCACGAGTCATTGAAAGTTTTCAATTGGTTCATTGTGAGTTAGGTCTACAATCCCTGATCCAATGAGCTGCGTGGGTGGGGTGTGGATGGAAAGGAATGGGTCAAAATTAGACCACCTAAACAGCAAGGGCTTTACATGGGCCACATTTCCTTTGCCTAAAGTGTGATCCAAGCAGGCACCACACACCCGTCAATATAGACAGCATATATGGGCATTAGAGAGTATTTTTAGAACCATAAGCTACCCATAAGCCACCATTTCCACAAAAGACCTGGTTCCATAGGAAAACCTAGGAGAAGGAGAAAAATAACACTCCAACATACATAAATAACTCCGATAGTCCAGCATACATTTTCAATTCCAGGACAAGGCCATGGACAATCTAGCAATTTCAGAATTGAATGAAAGAGAAATACCCTGTCAAGCCCTGCTCTGGAATCAAAACAATATGTCTTCATCATGTATGTCCGTGCGCACAGACACACACAATGGGAGATTGGGTGCTGGGACGATGTGAAACTTCCATGCAGCCTTGATGAAAAGTCTCCTGATGCCCCTTTCTTGTTGGCCTGAACCTGAGAAGCAGGCATGCAGCTCCTGCCCTTTCAGACAGAAATGCCTACAGAGCTGCTATTGTTTCCCTCAGGTAACAAATGCCACAAGCCTAGGCCGGCCAAGTTGTACTGAAACCCAGCTGCTTCCGCGCCATCAAATGAGAAGGGTGCTTTGTTTTAATTGTCACATTTGTTGTTTGGAAGGATGCTGTTTGACCACGGAGTTTTCTGGGTGACCTTTCATAAGAATTGCATGCAAATGTCCTGGCGAAAGGTTACGGGGATTGGTCTGGAAAGGTTATCTCCATTCGTCTAGACCGCTGTCTTCACAAAAAGAGCAAGTGCAGGCAAGGAGCCCAGGGCTGGAGAACAGTGGAGGATAAAGGGCATCTAGTCTACCACCCTTCGTCCTCTGGGCCCCACCTGCAGGTGTCCACTTCCATGAGCTTCTGGCCTAGAATAACCCCGCTGGCTGAGGCACCATCCTGGGGCTTCCTGCAGATCGCCTGGTCCCTCAGAACAGGCTCTCTTTCAGCGGACGTAATAACATCCCCCAATTGCCCTGAGATAGGCCATGCGGAGGAATCGCCCCTCTGAACAACTGAGGCTCTGTTAATAGGTTCTTAAAGGGTTTTTTGAGGGGAAAACGTATTAATGGTTTGTCCTCCAAACAACCCTTTTTAAATAACTGCCCTTTCTGAACCAGAAAAAAAAAGAATCTTTCTGGAAACTAGGTTGAGATTAATGGGTTCCTTATTGCCACAGAGCAGTCTGATAACCCCTTATCCGCAGTCTCAGGCAGGCAATGGTTGAGAGATGGATTTTAAATGAGACATACTCAGATTTAGGCTGCTGAAGAATAAGGCCTATGCTGTGATTTATGCGTGTATGGGGTGGACTTCTTGCCCCTCTCTCCCCTATCCACTGACTCCTGGCAAAATCAGACTGTTTATTTTCCTTCTGGGTGGAGGCCTTGAGGCAGCATAATTAACCTCAGAGGTGGTGTCAGGCTAGGGTGGGCGAGGGGAAACAGGGAGCAGGAAGCCTGTGGACCCGGCTGAGTGTGAGGTGTGAGGAGATTGCAGCAGAGGAGTGTGAAGTTCTAATGAATCATGTCAGCTGTTGACTTGGGATTCACAACAAACAGCTGTGTGTGCAGGCCACGGCCTGGTCCTTGGGGAAGCAGGTGGTGGTGACGTGGGGGGATGGCCTGCCCCAACCTGCCTCCATTAGCTGTAATTATGCTTATGACTTCTGCTCGGGGGCAGCAAGCAGGGAGTGATCAAGGCCTGCCGTGACTGCCAGGGACCCTTTTTAGATGGTGGTCAGTCAGCTGTAAAATGGGCCACAGTTGGCAACGACAGAAGGAGACTGAAGCCTGAAGCAATTTTTCTTTGAAATCAGCTTCTAAATTGCAGGGAGTCCAAATAAATTGACACATTTACTAGCTTGAGCTCCTTTCCCATTCTGACTTCATTGCCTCAGCCGGGCCTCTCCTCGCTGAAGCAGTTCTCAGAAGTGGGGTTGGGCTCCCCAGCACGGGGCAGGAGGAGGCTCTGATCTGTCAGGAGGGCAGTCATGGGCTGGACACTGAGGTGAAGATTTCAGTGTGCATGCACATTTCATTACCCGCATTGATGAGTACATTTCAACCTTATAAACGGAACACATTTCTCACAAAAACTTGCAATCTACAAGGGAAATCTCTATTTAAAAAAAACAGCAAAAAGGGACCAAGTGCTTATTCCAAATAAATACTACAGGCTCTCTCCCCAGTCTACCCTCCTGCATAGAGAAAGCACCTTTTTAGGCAGCAAAATTCTCTTATCATTTAGCTGGTTTAAATTCTAGGATATTTTCTTTGCTACTCAAAACTGAAATTAAATGACGGAAAGCCTCGTGGGTTTAACATTTGATTGGTTGCTTAGCATTTGCAGCGACATCTCCCTCAATAGGATTTTGCACAGCAGGCCTGACTGGGCAGACCTCAAGCAGTTAGGGAGGAACAGGTCATTGACAGTAGACTCATCTCTTTGCAGTGGAGAGCTGAGGGATGGAGCTGCAGGCACAGGCATGAATTCCGGCTGTTACGAATTCAAATCCCAGTTTGGCCACTTACGAGCTGGGTGACCTTAGGCAAGGCATTTCATCTTTCTAAGCCTCAGATGCCTCATCCATGAATGGGGATAATAATAACTCTCTAGTGGTGAGTTTGGGATTCCGTGATGGATTTAATAGTACTGGCATGTTGTAATAAGTGAGTGTCAGCTATTTTGAATCATTATTGAAAATCAACAGGAGCTCATTTTCCATTCACAATGCTGGGAGAGCTCAGGCAGTCTTTGTATCATCCTTTCTGTGAACTCCAACTTTGTCCTCTCATCGTCTGTGCAAAGCCTCAAAAACAGATGAGTTAGGGCCTTCCTGTTGCCCCCAATGTGCCTTTTGAACTCTGACTTCTGCTCCTTTGCCAGTGTCTTCCTCTTTATCTCTCTTCTTTCCATCTGTGTTCTGGCATTGGCTAAAATCTCACCTCCTCTGGGAAGCCTTCCCTGAAGCCACCTGTAAGGATCTCTCCTTCCTTGGAATTTCTGTAGTATTTATTAGCACTCCCTGCCACTTACCAAAATGTAACACTGTGCTGTTTATTAGCTTTAGATGAATTTAGATGTCACCTCTTAAGCCAGTTGACTATAATTTCAGAGCATGAGTGACTTTTACTGCCTCTTTGCATTCTGCTCAGTATCCAGCCCAGTGTTTGGCTCAAAATAGATGCTCAGTTAATGCTTGCTAATTCAGAGACTTATGTAAAAACAGACAGAATGGGCTGAAGACTTGAGCACAGGTCAGAGTTTCTTCTGATTATCTCTGGCATTGACTTATTCAACCAAAATTTACTCAGAATCTTCTAGGCATAGGGATACAGCAGTGAGCAAAACACACATAATTCCTTGTTTCTGGGGGCCTTACGGTCTCATAGTGCATGTTGATGAATGCGTCATATTTAGGTCAGTATTTCTTCAGCAAATGAGGATGAGGGACATAGAGCTGGGAAGGTCACAGTCAACAAGTATTATGGTGGTTTGTACTGTATGAACCTAGCTAAACTAAAGCTATAGTCCCCTGAATTCCCTGCTTTCCATGGTTCCTGATGAGCCCTGGCTACATGAGACATTTTGAATAAAATTTTGGAAGGTGGAGGTGAAGTAAGAACCATAGTTCTTAAGCTCTGAATGTGGGTGCAGGGCACCAAGCATATGTGGGTGCTGATCTGCAGGTGTTATAGGCCAGCACCTGCTTCTGCAGGTCTGCCAGCTCCCACCAGGTCTTCTTTTTTCAGCTTCTCTGAGTCCTGTGCCAGGTGATTATGCCATTATGTGGCAATGGGCACCAGGTTCTTCTGTAGGTCACCCATAGCATTGAGGTGTTAAGAGGCAGAAATAGGTTTCTGCCTTCCCTGGGTTCCCACTGTCATGAGAATCCTAGCTCATCCTTGCAAATTCCAGTTTGTCCTTGTTCTCACCCATATCCCACTCCCTTCTCAACTGACTGGCTGGCTGACCCATAGTGACTGCAGACTCTCAGATACCAGCTGCAAAAGCAACAGCCTGCATAGACTGCCTCACCAGCATGGTCTGCCACTACCATTGCAGAAGGTCTGACTCCTTCCTGCAAGTGCTAAGCCTTTATTCTTTTTTTTTTTTTCCTGAGATGCAGTCTTGCTCTGTCACCCAGAGCTGGAGTGCAATGGCATGATCTCGGCTCACTGCAACCTCTGTCTCCCGGGTTTAAGCAATTCTCCTGCCTCAACCTCTCGAGTAGCTGGGATTACAGGCATGTGCTACCATGCCGAGCTAATTTTTGTATTTTTAGTAGAGATGGGGTTTCACCATGTTGGCCAGGCTGGTCTCGATCTCCTGGCCTTGTGATCCACCCACCTTGGCCTCCCAAAGTGCTGAGGTTACAGGCGTGAGCCACCACGCCTGGCCAAGGGTCTTTATTCTTAATCATCCACAGTGCTTGTGCTTCTCTGATGAAACCTTGCCTGATCCAATTAGTATAGCAGGTAACATTGGTAGAATCCTTGTTATGTGCAGACTCCAACGTCCTGCCTTGTTTAAGAGAGCTTACATGCAAATGAGTGCAGTGGGAATCCTTAAATCCCCCACTTCAGGGGTTAGATCCAATCAGTATAGCAGTTAACACTGGTGGAGTCCTCGTTATGTGCAGACTCCAATGTTCTGCCTTGTCTAAGAGAGCTTACACGCGAATGAGTGCAGTGGGAACCCTTAAATCCCCCAGTTCAGGGGTTAGGGACTGAGGCACCAACCTCTCCTTGTTATTCCTGGGCTGTTCTGGTTAGGATTGAGGTTGATGTCAACGTGGCAGGATTTCTGCACATGACTACAACTGGAGAAACAACCTATTCAACACAAAATTGGGATGGCGAAGATGCAAAAGCGGCTTCAGATTGCCATGACTGGAGGTGAGAGATGTACATAGCAGTTTCTTTTCAGTTCAGCAGATATTTATTACCTGTCTCCTGTGAACTGGTGATAGGAAGAAATACCAGGGAATTTCATTTCCCAGATTTGGCGATGCATTTGCCTTTTTAAGGGACAGCAGCCCCCCTGGTCTTTGAATGATGTGGCCCAGGAGACAGCGAGGGGTGGCAAACATTTCCTTAGGAGTGGCCCTTTGCGAGGCAGTGCTGGAGGATGTTTCCATGCTGTGCAGGAGTAAAGGCTCCCAGCCATCACTGAGCAGCAAGGCTGCGTGGATCTAAAGCGGGATGAGATGAGGTAAAAACATCCAAAATTGAAGTAAAATATTCGACAATGTACATATTCATGTGAGGAAAACATGGGGACGTGGAGAAAGAAGAGGAACAGAAACAGCAAACCTCCCAAAGCACACTTTTATAGAGAGATAAAATGAAACCTCAATGTCTGTCACCATTCAAAGTGCCATAATTTTATCATCCTTCCCACGCAATGCTGTGCTATTTTGAGTTCTGTTATTTTTTTCCTCTCTCACCTCAGTATGCCCAAGATGTCTGACAAACGAACGTGTAAGAAAATGCTTTATTTTTCTCAGCAAGGATGGAGAATTTATTATGAGATGCACATCTCAGCGCATGCTGCCTCCTTCATGTCGTCATGCCCTGCCTGGCGATAGATTGCGGCTGAGAGCAGAAGGCCAATTAATTTGCCTGATATGGTATTGTGCCCAGAAACTGAAACCCTGTTGCTCTTTGCTAGTGATTCCTTTCCTTAGTCCCGGTTTCAAGCAGAACAGAAGAATGCCAGCTACCCTTCTGCAAAGACAATATACCTCCCTTCTCCCTTACACACAGTGTGCCAAAGAGTTCTATGCTTTGCTTTGTCTAGTTTCCTTTGTTAAAAAAAACAAGAGCAAAACAAAACAAAAAACCCTTGGAACTCTCTTGAGGACAAGGAAGGAGAGCCAGAGGAAGTGGAAGCATTTGATGTTATCTTATTACCATCTGTTCACCTAAGTTTGATATTTACTCAAATGAACAACTGAGAACCCATGTAAACCAGGAGACTGATGATCGTCCTCATTTATCCCACTCCTTCCCCCACTCCACTTTCTGACCAGGCCTCCTCTGTTTCAGGACCACTGAAACTGTAACACATGTGTGTATCTTCCCACTGTTGGCCAGGCCAAAGCTGCAGGCTAGGCTCAGGCAGGTCCTGGAGTTGCATTGCTGCTCGACCTACGTTGTCCGGGCTTGTGAGGTGCCAGCACAAGTGAGGTCACCCTGTCTGCAATGCTGGGGCTGAAACGGCCCTGAATTGAGCATCAGAGGCCACGTTGTTATTAGAATTGTGTTTTCAGCAGAGGAACAAGCCATTAAACTTAAGGAGATAAAGCTGCTAGCCATCTCCAGCAGGGAGTGCGTTCACTGCAACTCACAGCTAGAGACATGGCCATAGACTTGTCAGCTTGAACAGCCAGCCATCTGCTAAGACCAAGTCATTTGTCTTTGCAACTTCATGACACCTCACCTTAAAGAGGGAACTGAGCCAGTTTGAGGCATGGGCTTGGGTCTATTCTAACTATGATAATAAAAAGTTATGTTTCCCTGGGAAGGTTTTGAAGCCACAGCAAAAAGGTGAGTACCTGGGTTTAATTCTCCATTGCTAGGTGCCCCCAATCCCCCTCATTTGTTCTAGCACCCCAAGCAGATGTTCTTACAACCTGCCATGCATGTGCTTCTCTGTGGGGGAGTCAGACCTAAATGAGTCCTATCATGCTTGGAAGATTTATTTTACAACATAAATACATTATCCCCTCTCTCCAAACATGTTCAATCCTAGCTCACAATTCCCCTAAAACTCTTTTTGCTGGACATTTTACTGTTCCTGTAAGTGGCGTGCTTCTTTGTTACTTCTAAGACCACATCATTTCTACCTGGAAAGCTCATCTGAGAGTTCCAGTTTCCCAAACCCACTCATTCTTAAGGTTGAGCACAAATACCATGTTCTCCCTGAAGCCTTGCCTGACACCCCCGTGCCTCCATCCCCCTCCCCAGAGTATCACCTTCTCCTCTAGAGCTATAGCAATTTATTTTAGCCTGTTTTAGATATTGCATTCATTTCTGCGTCAATTAATGGTTGTCTAGTAATATGGTTAGGCAGTGTTGCCACCCAAATCTCATCTTGAATTGTAGCTCCCACAATTCCCTCATGTACTGGAATGAGGGACCCAGTGGGAGATAATTGAGTCATGGGGACAGATCCCTCATACTGTTCTCATGGTAGTGAATAAGTCTCACAAGATCTGATGGTTTTATAAGGAGTTTCCCCTTTTGCTTGGCTCTCATTGTCTCTTGCCTGCTGCCATGTAAGACATGCCTTTCACCTTCTGACATGATTGTGAGGCCTCCCCAGCCATGTGGAACTGTGAGTCCATTAAACTTTTTTTTTTTTAAATAAATTACCCAGTCTCGGGTTATGTCTTTATCAGCAGTGTGAAAACGGACTAATACATCTAGCTTCAGAGTATAGTGGTCAAGTATATGGATTCTGGAGGCAACTTTCTGGGTACACACCCTGGCCTAGGCATTTATTGTGCATCACTTTCTTTGTCTGCAAGATGAAGATAACAACAGTAACTACCACATGGGACTGTTGTGCAAATCAAATGAGTAAAACCAAGCTGAGTATGCAGAACAGAGACTGGCAGTGCTCAGCAATGTTAGTTGTGGTTATTACTATATTAAGTATTCTTATTATTAGATATTCTTTAAATTTCTAGATGGTAGGGGCTCATCTTGTCTATCTTTGTGCTCTACCACAGAGCACCTTGCATATTGATACATGTTTATAAAATAAATAAGTAGATAGCCAAATGATAAATAAGACTTCTATATTTTGCAAGTCAATCCAATTTTCCTCCATTAGTTTTGAGGTACAGGGAACTTGCTAAAACCAATTTAAATTTCAGATGATACTATGACCACATTGTCTTAAATATAATACACCAGATGATCATCCTGTGAAGCAGGTTCACTGTGTACTGCTTACCAACTTGTCTGTATTCAGTAGGTCAAAACACCCCGCCCCCAACAAGTTACATGAAGTGAGTTTATTACTTACAGATAGGCAGCGAGACACAACAGGGGCCTAAGATTTACTGCCAGTCGGTCCCCCAAGGCTCAGAAATGCTCCAGGTATCCTGCCTGGGAGGAATGGAGTCTCCACTTGCATTGCAGCTGAGGGACTTGGGACAGCAGCCCGCAGTGGGTTTTGTATCCCGGGTGAAAATGCTGAAGGTCATCCTGTTTTTAGGGGGTGCTGGAACACAGCCCAGGCTGTTCAGGCCAGTGTGCCCTTATTTCAGGATGTTGCACTCGCAGCACCATCTGTAGTTCTTCTTCTTCTTCTTTTTCTTTTTCTTTTTGCTTTCTTTTTTTTTTTTTTTTTTTGAGACAGAGTTTTGCTCTTGTTGCCCAGGCTGGAGTGCAATGGTGTGATCTCAGCTCACTGCAACCTCCGCCTCCTGAGTTTAATCAATTCTCCTGCCTCAGCCTCCTGAGTAGCTGGGATTACAGGGGCCCGCCACCATGCCTGGTTAATTTTTTGTATTTTTAGTAGAGATGGGGTTTCTCCATGTTGTTCAGGCTGGTCTCAAACTCCCGACCTCAGGTGATCTGCTTGCCTTGGCCTCCCAAAATGCTGGGATTACAAGCATGAGCCATGGCACCCAGCCTGTAGTTACTCTTGAAAACTGCAAGCAAGAAAAAGGGAGAACTGGGTTGGTCTAAGGCCACCAGGAAAGCTGTCCTGTACTTTCATCTCAGAATGTCATCTCATGCTATCACTGCACAAAGGCAATACTGATACCCTCTCACTGGCATTATGTGGAGATGGCATAAAGCCAGTCCTGGCCCACTAAGTCCATTGCCCAAACCAAACCTTCTAGCTATAGCCCAGTAATAAATAAATCACTGCTGGGCTTAGCCTATCTAGTAGTGTTGGCATCTGGCAATATTGCCTGGCTCACTGTGTAGACATTGGCCAGTTAGGCCAGAGGTGGAGTCTGGAAGTAGAAGTTCAAGATATGGGAGCACCTTAGATCTAGGAAGGGCCTTGGAGAAGCCATGGAATTTTCATCGTAGACATAGTGTGATGCCTCACATTTTGGGGCTGTCCCTACACAAGTACTGAGGATCATTTTGTAAAAAGATCTAGTTGTTTCTCTTAAGCCTGGTCAGGTTTCTGTCATACCTCTCTGGAATTCTGGGGCAGGTGGGAGAAAATGTGTTGATAGAAAAAGAAGGGAAAGGGGTAGGGTGCAGAGGGAGAGAGAGAAAGGGAGAATGCTGTTGTTGGAGTGTTGGAGAGGAATAATCACAGAAAATTACCAGGAAGAAAAAGAAGAGATTTCAATTTTGATATATTTTTCTACTGTTGCTACCATGAACACAAGAACAATGGAACCTGTTTGAAATACCGATCAATTGAAGGAGGGTAAAGAAGGCATGCACCCAGAGAAGACAAGCTATGTAAGTGCTGGCCCAGACAGGCCAGTCTGCGGGGCAGAGTGCGGCTCTGGGTGGATGTGGGTGATGGAGGTGTCATGGAGCTGAGTTATACAGGGGGCACTCATAGTTCTTTTCTTTCTTGATGAAAAATTTGCAATTTTTACACCGTGGCAGAGCAAATGGAACTGTGACTTATGATTCACAATTTATGTAGTTTGACACCTCTATCATGTTTCTTGAGGGCACAAAGCTTTATTGCACTCCAAGAAGCTGCAGAGGTGAGAGAAGGAACCGTGCCGACTTCATCTCTGAAGTCATGTTTATGGCAGGTGTTTGTTTATTTATTTAAATTCATTCATTCAACCAAAAAGCATTCTTTGAGCAGGGTTTGAGTCTGGGGTTGCTTACAGAACTATGGAGGAAAGAGCGTGGACTCAGGAAGTCGACTCAGGAAGGGAAGTCTTGAATAAATTATGAGTCCGAATCCCACCCAGCAATAGCCTAGACATGATTGTAATGCAGCATAAAATTTCTCTATTTTATGATTTATTTGACTTCAGTTAATAAGCACCAGGGAAAAGCAAATGTGTGCGCTTCATGCTGAGATGACTGTCTCTATGAGGGAATCCAAACAGAGCCCAAAGCAGCAGCGAGCCAGCCCAGAGGCTTCTTTTAGTCTGCTTTCAAACTTCTGAATACAGCAGATTTCTGTTGAAAACAAATATGATTACATTGTTTTAAATAACTTCAGGACCAAGTAATATCTTGGCAGACTCAGTTGAGGTGTTAAGCACAAATGTCTCTCCAGCTAGCAATTAATTGCCACCCAGATCACGGGGGAAGTGGGGCTGCACGGAGGGGGCTGCTTCTGCGGCGGTATTGCCTGTGCGTACAATCCAAGAAGGCAGTGTCCCTCGAGGTTTCAGGGCAAGGTGTGGCTGATGCCAACCTGACTTCTCTTCCTGCTCAGCTGTGGCAGACAGAGGACAGTGGAAAGGGAATTGTGTCAGCAACTGAGCTGTGTGGCAGCCTGAATATTCCATGTGGTAATTGCCTCCCTGGCCAGGCCCTTTGCTCCCTGGCATTGGAAATCAAGGTTGCATTGTGTTGGGAGCTCACAAGTTGGAGGCTCCATATTATGGGGGAGGGGTGTGAAGTCCCATATCATGGCCTGAGGTCATCCCAGATAATACTCTCTGTGATGGCCTAAAGCTCCTCATCCATGATCCAGGGTCCCCTTCCTTGCCTGAGATAGTGTCAAAAAGGGCCCTCTCTCTGCCTAGCCAAGGCCCACCTGCATTTCTTTAGGGCTGCAGAAATCCTGCTCACAGCACAGCCCATAGAAGATCCCAGAACCCCCATGACCACCTTACCCCTAGCCCATCAACTAACATGACCCTCAGGAGGAACCAGACAATCCCATGTAAAAGGTAGCTAGACTCTTTCTTATTTATTGGATGATAGACAAAGTTGGGAGTCCAAAATAGAGGGGATTCTGGCAATGTCTGTCTGCATTTTAGAGGAATTTACCCCGGACTTAGCAACCCCATTTCTGGGGATCTATTTACAGATATACTTGTGCATGTATTCAGTATGTAAAAGGCTATTCAATGTGATATTATAATAGTCAAACATTAGAATCAAACTGAGTACCCATTAATAAGGAACTGTTTAAGTAATGGTATGTCTACACAGTGGAATACTATGCTGCTATAAAAAATAATGAGGTAACTCTGGATGAATTGATATGGAAATATCTCTAGGATATCTTGTAAAGTGAAAAAAGCAAGGTGCAGGACAGCATATATTGTGTGCTGCTTTCTATAACAGTGTTTCTCAACCTTTTAAAAAATCATTATGACTTCCCTAAGAAGCCATTTTAAGACATTTTTCCTAATCCCCACCCTCCCAGGAAATTTTAATACCATGCATATTTGTTTATGTAGTATATGTGTAATGTGTATCTGTGATTTATACATAAAAAGAGTAAGAATTTTTCACTTCCAGAAATCAATTATCACCATCTTGGGGGTGATATTACCCCCATTGAGAATGGCTGTTCAATAAGAAAAGGAGAAAATAAGTATATTATATAACAAAATGGAAGGATACATAAGAAATTAATATAATGGAGGGGAGAGAATGAGGAGCTGAAGGCACACGTGTGAGCAAGATTTCTCTATGTATTCATTTTTATATGATTTTGGTTCTTCAACTATGCCAGTGCATTGCCTATTCAAAAAATTAAATTAAATCTAAAGACACATAAATTCACTTTTTCTAAAATAAAGTGAACAAATAAAACAGACATCTGAGGAACTCCCAAACAAAACAAACAAGCAAAACCCCCAGCTCTATTAATGCTCTCCTTCAAACCATGCAGACCCCCTGCCCAGCTTGGAATCCACCTTCTGTTCACAGCTGTGCACCCCGACCACACCCAAGGAGGGGACCTCTGCTCTCTAACAGAGTCCCCCCATGTTGATTTTTCAGCACCAAGGGAAGCTGAGAACACATCCTGCACTGTTAGAAGGGCTCCCCTGATGTGGGCTAGTTTGGAAGACCGTAGCCTGCGTTTTAAAATCATCAGGGTGTTTCAAAGCAGGAGGAAGAGGCTGCAAAGGAGCTGTGAGGAAGCGAGTGCCAGCCCTTCCGAGAGAACGGGAAATGAGGGAGAAACATGCTCGTGTCCTCTCTTCCTCCCAAGGGCACACACAGGCTCTTATTAGGGAGGGACTGGGATTCTGGTAGTGAGAGGTACAAGGGCAGAGATCCTGGGCCTGCTCAGATTGCATGTCATTCAAAGTCAGCTGGCCAAGTTGGCTTCCTCCAACAGAGAGTATTTCCTTTTTCCTGAGAGCGCACTCCAGAGGCGGAAAGGCCAGGCTGAAGGTTGATTAGTAGACCAGAAACTCCATTGTGGGATTAACAAAACAAAACAAAACAAAACAAAGCAAAACAAAACACTGGGGCTCACACTTCAATGTATCACCAACTTTAATTTGATTGTGTAATGAGGCATGATAAATAAGATTTGCATGATTGCACCCTTTCCTTTGCTTAAATATCAAACATTGCAATGAATATTTGGACTAAATGGTTGTCTTTGAAGTGAGTTTTGTTTTTAAAATGCTTCAATAAGTTACCTAGAGAGAAGAGAGTCAGCACATTTAAGTCAAGTCCCCCAAACTTCAATTTCCTCATCTGTAGAATGGGTATAATAATGGTTCACCGTAACTACAGTTGGTCTCCTTCCATCCGGTATCTGTGGGTTCCAATTGTGCACTGAAAATATTTATTAAAAATGGATGGTTGCATCTGTAGTGAACATATAAGACTTTTTTTCCTTGTCATTATTCCCTGAACAATACAGTATAGTAATTGTTTACATGCATTTACACTGTATTAAGTATTAGAGGTAATCTAGAGATGATTTAAAGTACATGGGAGGATGTGTGTGGTTTATGTGCAAATACTATACCATTTTATATAAGGGACCTGAGCATGCATGGATTTTGGTATCCTCAGGCAGTTTTGAAATCAATTCCCCATGGGTACTGAGGGATGACTGTACATGAGAATGCTGCTGTAAAGAGTGAATGATATAAGAAATGTTTCATAAGAGTAAGATATTGTCATTGTTGACATTGCCATTTCTAGGAGGGGGTGGGAACTTTGCTTTTTAGAACTCCGTAGATGACACTCAACAAACATGTTGAGCTGAATTGTTGAAATAAATTGAAATCTTTCTGCTCCATTGAGGGAGATTCTAGAACAAATGTATCTCTTCAGTAACGTGAATTTGTTTCTCAACTTTAAAAAAATATGGAGAGATATCCACATGGATATCCACAGATATGCTGTATATCCATGTGGAGGATTTAGATATCCAGGGGTTGCATGGAAAATGGCAGCTTTTATTAATGCTTTTGGTGCTGGATTTTATGCCCTGTTGCCACTATCTTTCTGTTGGGCCTCAGGGTTGTCACTTAAAAGTACTGTTTTCTCTCCTCTTTCCCTCCCTAGGTGTTGCTCTTCGGACCACACACTGGGAAATGCAATTTGTCTTAGGAAGCAGATTGTCTTTTTCCTGCTAGGCCACACCAACCCTGGGTTCTAGACTGTAAACACTGGGGTGCTTCTTTCAGAATTGCTTTGTCCTCTAGCATCATCATTTATATCTGAATTACCATCAAACCTGCCTACCCTACTACCTTGAGTTCATGGCAGAAGATTCATAGCTTTTCTGTGTTAAATTAAATTTT
The DNA here is from genome assembly GCF_029289425.2 of Pan paniscus. Taxonomy (NCBI): domain Eukaryota; kingdom Metazoa; phylum Chordata; class Mammalia; order Primates; family Hominidae; genus Pan; species Pan paniscus. The sequence goes on from NC_073253.2 coordinate 111,630,716, forward strand.
AAAAATGCTTATGATAGAAAGAAGTTTTCAAATAAGCGTGTAAAATAAGCGTGAAAGAAATAGAAATTACTCATAATCCTACTACTTAGATATATAGAATGTTAATATCAGGTGTGTAGACATCTGTGTACAGTCATGTGCTACATAATTATGTTTTGGTCAGTGACAGATGGCATAAACAGGGTGATCCCATAAGATTATAATACTGTATTTTTACCATACCTTTTCTATGTTTAGATATGTTTAAATACACAAATACATACCATTGTGTTACAACTGCCTACGGTATTCAGTGTGGTAACATGTTGTGTAGGTTTGTTGCCTGGGAGCAATGGGCTATACCATATAGCCTAGGTATGTAGTAGGCTGTACATCTAGGTTTGTGTCAGTATAGATGACCTTTGAACAACTTGGCTTTGAACTGCTCATGTCCACTTACAAACATGGATTTTTTTTTCAATAAATCTCTCCTGCCTCCCTTTCCACTTCCTCCACCTCTTCCATCTCTTCCATCTCTGCCATCCCTGAGACAGCAAGACCAATCCCCACTTCCTCCCCCTCCTCAGCCTAATCCATGTGAAGACTATGAGGATGGAGACCTATATGATAATCCACTTCCACTTAACGAATCGTGAATGCATTTTTTCTTATGATTATCTTAATAACATTTTCTTTTCTCTAGTTTACTTTGCTGTAAGAATACAGTATATAATACATGTAACCTACAACATATGTGTTAATTGATTGTTATTGGTAAGGCTTCTGGTCAACAGTAGGCTATTAGTAGCTAAGGTTTTGGGGAAGTCAAAACTTAGATGTGTATTTTCATGGGGGATTGGAGCCCCTAGCCCCTTCAGTGTTCAAGGGTTAACTGTACACTCTATGATGAACACAACAATGAAATCACGTAGCAATGCATTTCTCAGAACATTTCTCCCTTGTTAAGAGACACTTGACTGTGTTCAGTTATATATATACATGAGTAGATATACATATATATGTGTGTATACATATTTATATGTATGTGGAGAGAGAAATATAATGTATGTTTATGTATGTGTATATATATTTATGTGTGTATTTACTCATTTTGCTTTTATATGCAAATAGGATCACACAACACATACTGTTTTGTGATATGCTCTGTGCCTTTAAAAAAACTTGATAATATGGCAAACAACTTTCCATATCAATAAATGTATTTCTTATCCATTGCTCTCAGCCTCCAAATTTAAAAATTTATTTTAATTTTTGACCAAGAGAAGCTGATATAATGAATATCCTTGCACAAATTCTTTGTACAGACTCTTAATTCTTTCTTTAGGATAAGTCCTGAAAGGTAGACTTACCCACTGGGTTGAAAGTCTGCACATGATAGCAAATACAGAGCATACCCCAATTTGTACTCTTACCAGCAGCGTATGATGGTGCCCCTTTGCCAGTTAGCATTGGCTTTTATCTTTTTATCTAATCTTGCCAACTTGTATTTTTTAACTTTCTTTGTATGTGTGTAGGAACTTATACATTTTCTCATTTTTTTTCTGCAACATGCTTAATATTGTCCATTTCAAGGAGGGTATTCATTATTTTCTTGTAGATTTGTAAGATCTCTTTATTCTTAACACATGTCAGTTGCTGTCTTAGTCTGCTCAGTCTGCTATTACAGACCATAGACTGGTCTATGGTTTAAATTATAAGCCATATACTAGGTGGCTTATAAACAGTAGAAATATATATATTTATTTATTTATTTTAAATGTTAAGTATATAGATTTTAAAAAACATATATATATATATATATATATACACACACACACACATTCTCACATTCTGGAGGCTGGGAAGTCCAAGAAGAAGGTGCTGGCAGATTGCTGTCTGGTGAAGGCCCACTTCCTGGTTCATGGGCAGCTGTCTTCTCCCTTGGTGGAAGGAATGAAGCAGCTCTCTGGGTTTCTTTTATAAGGGCACCAATCCCATTCATGAGGACACCACCCTCATGACCTAATCACCTCCTAAACGTCCCACCTCCTAATACCATCACACTGGGGGTTAGGATTTCAACATGAAATTTGGGGGATATAACATTCAGTCTATAGTAGTTGCCCAGTTTAGCACTCAGCATTGGCTATCCCTTCTGGCCTGTGTATTCTGCATCCAGTCCAAGTACAACTACCAGACTAATTTTCGTAAAACTCTAACAAAAAGAGGCTGAATTTAAAAGCCTGCGATTTCCCCATAGTTTCACCCAAAGTTTTCTCTATGTTGTTTATTGGATTGCATTTGCTTTCCCATCTCAACTCAACCAGAAATTTCATTTTTCCCAGCCAATTAAAGCAAGGTCATTCCTACCCCTTAGTTTCCAATTCAGTTGTTCCCATTTCTCAAGTTCTAGATCAAATATCACTTCTTCCAGGAAGTTTCTTTGATTTTTCCAGCTCTCATTGTTCTCCCTTTGCCCTTTGAGCTCCTGGAAAATTTGCTGTCTCTATCACATATTTTAGCAGTTTGGCTAAATATTATTTTATATAATTTGTTCATTCATATGTATTTTTTCATGGATTGAAGAAGGACCCAAGGTTTTTTTTGCATTTTATTTATTTTTTAATTGACAAAATTGTATATATTTATGGTATGCAATATGGTGTTTTAAAATATGTATACATTGTAGAACAGCTAAATTGAGCTAAATAATATATGCATTATGTCGCATATTTAACATTTCTTTTGTAGTGAGAACACCTCAAATCTACTGTCTTGGCTATTTTCAAGCGTACAATACATCATGATTAACTATAGTCACTATGTTGTATGATCAATCTCAAATCTTGCAGTAATACTTGCAAGGACAGTATTTTTAATATTCCTAAATGTCCTTTAGAGATTGAGGCCAAGATGATCAGTTGTTAACCTGACTGGCTAATTCACTGGTTGAGAAAGAAAGGCCATGAACAATATTTCTGTGCTCCAAAGCAAAGCTGGAATGCATAACAATATAGAAGGTAACTAGCAATGATGAATTTTTTTACCTTTTTTTTTTCTGGCAGAACATATACAACACCCTAGTAAATCAGAGAGCAAGACATTTGAAGGGAGATTAAAAGGATCTTCCTAATGGTATCTGATTCAGCTCCACATTGCATATGCTTCATAAAGAATCATATAAAAGTGGGTAATTCTTTGATTGTCTTTGTAATACTTAGAAGGAGATGTAGGTATGGTTGGTCCATTGCCAGAAAGCAAGTTTGTCCATTCACCATTTATGAGTATTCATGGGGCCCCAAGAATTGTGGAGGGGCATGAGTATCCAGGTATCACACCAGGGAGATGCTGAGTGTGTTGCTGTAAGAGGATTTGGGCTCCGCTTATTCACAGTAAGTCATCTGCTAGCAAAACAGCCTTGAGGATATTGACTCCCTCTCAGGGGCAAAACTTTAAAAGGCTACTATGATAATGAAGGCTTTGAATATTTGCTCTAACTTCCTGTGAAGGGATGAATAGAAGAAGGAAAGAAGGAGAAGAGGAGAAAAAAAAGTCTCATTTTGCCACAGGACAGAAAAAGAATGTCTGCAGAGTCTGGGGGGATAGAGGGGGCAGCGTGAAGTGATATTAAGATGAGACCCCCAAGATACAAATCCTAAGCCTGAAGGCAGGTGGGGGCTCTGAGCAGTTTCAAACTTTTCCTTCCTCAGTTTCAGTCCATACAATGAAATGAGGAAAACAGTGGAGGTCTCTGGTACTGCACAGAGATATGGCCAGAGTATGATGCCATGAGAATACTGAGGTTTTGTAATAAGGCCAATACCTATTATTTCAGCATGCAGTGATGAAGCTGTCATGACTATTTATTTTGAGAGGAGCTCGGATTGCTTAAGGGCTATCATTCTTCCATCATGGCCACATGAGGCAAAAGTGGGTGTCATTTTACCACGTCTTGTTTCAGATTCTACAGCTGACAAGGATATAGGAACTTGTTCTTGACCAGAAACTGTGATTATGGAGGGGCCAAAATTATTGCTCACATCTGTGGATCTGTGGCTCTGTGGATTCTACATATTGCAGAAAGAGCAAATCTCTTCTTCAGCCTCAAGGCTCTCTGGAGCTGGCTGCTCTACGTGGTTGTGCCCGGTGAGGCTCCCGGGCATTGCTAGTATGGGCAAGGAGGTAGTGGAACTAGCTGGGGTGTGCTGGGGTGTGCAGAACCACATGAGGTGGTTCTGCAGGTGTCACTGTACCAGGGCCTGCAGGAGCACCTCCCTACAGAGCAGAGGGAGCACAAAGGAGACCCCTGCCTACAAAACTACTGTAGTTTTTCCTACAAAACTACTCTTTTAAAACCTGAGCCAACCATTATAAATGGAACATTTCACTTACAAACACAGATTTCCTGCTTCTCCTGAAAGGTCAGCCGACCTGAAGACATTGGATGTGCATCCTCTCATGAAATTGCTGTCCATTTGCTTCAGTTCCCACTTGCCTGCTCCAGTCCCTTCTGATACCTGCTGGAGCTCATAGTGGACTTCAGGGAAGAAAAAAGCGGCCTCCAGGGTGGGAGGTGCCCTCTGCTGCCCCACCCCAACCCCTTTAGAAACAGAACTGGGAGCAGAGCACACCGTTAAAAAGAGACCGGGGACTGTTAGGCAACATGGTTTTCCACACTCTCCCCTCTCCCTCTGAAGAAGCAGATGACAGCAGCGAAGATGCACTGAGCTGCTGAGAAGAGTGGATCTGGACGCCACAGCGTTTCCTATTACACACGAGCTCCACGAGAACAACGTAGGCCTGAAGCTTTCCTGAATGGTGGAGCTTGTCCGGGTTTGCTTTCCCAAGTGGAGCAGCAGCACAGCTGGGACTCTGCGGGGTTGGTCCTTAGGCTTTAATTGGAGCGAGGCATTCAGCTCCTCCTGCCTCTTCAGTGAGCACTGCCAGTTTTCAAGGACCCCTGGGACACCTCTTCAGGAGGGAGACAGGAGGAGAGGCACTTCTGTTGCCTGAATCCCCATGGCTTCTGACATTGGCTTTTTTTTTTTTTTTTTTTGCGCTGGAAATATTTTGCATCTGGACGCATCCTGTGCTGCTCTCAGCTAGCTCTTTACAATTCTGCGGCTGTCATGTCTTTTCTGGCTAGGGTGGCTGCGGCTGCTCTGAGGCCTTCTGATAGTTCTTGTTTACCTCCAGGAGGTATTCCTTCTTTTAAGACAGGATTATGTAGCACACTCAGCTCTGTGCAAGCTGTTACATTCTTTTCCCGAGGCTAGGCAGCATCTCCTCCAATTCCCAGGCCTCAGAATGCAAAGAGCCTCCTGAGCCTCCTTCTAGGTTGCACTCTGTCCCCAGAAGGCCACTACCTCAGGGGGTAACCGAGTATCTGTTTCCACTCTTTTAGAAGCTGGCTTTATGAGGAAGAAAGGCCAGGAAGGGTGAGGTCAAGTGTCCTTGCAAGAGTCAGGGAGAAAATGCTGCCAATTTCTGAAAAGCTAAACACCCATTTGGGAGTCATGCCATAGAACCTGCCTGCAGTTAATGTTCCAGGCAGGCAAAAGCAGCTCATGGCTGTCTGGGAGCATAGGGTTCTGCTTCTCAGAAAGGAAGAATGGAGGAGGTTTATCTTCCTGGAGCAGAAGTTAGTAACTATTTTTGGATCATGATTCTCTCAAGATATAAGAAAGCTACGGGCCTTATAAGGTCCCAGTAGAGACCAACAGGGGACTAATAAGGTTCCCAAGAGGGATTCTCATTGGTACAGACACAGTACACATGAGGCAGACACATCCCAAATAATTTCAGGAAGTTCATGGACCCATTCACACCTGATCAAAGCTCAGCTGGGGGTATGGAGCCCAGGAAAAATTTCTAGTTTTCGTTGGTGGGTGGCACAAAGCCCCAAAGGGCAACTCTTCCCTCCTCAAGCCAAGCAGAGGAGGCCATTTTCTGGGTAATTTAGGTAGAACCTCCTCTCCCTCAGTATTTCTTTACACTTGGAATTCAAACCAAAAGTATGTTGCTTGCCAGGTAAGTGGCACCTTCTCTGCTGGCCCTAGACTCCTGGGAACCACAGCCATAGGTTTATGCACAGCTCCTGCTGGAGAGGGCTCTGCAATGCTGTGAGGACATGCTCTAATCAACTGAGATTTATGAACTAGAAAATAAATCCTGCAGCACTGACTCTGTGTTTGGCCTATGATAATAAGGGTCCCTTATGGCCTTGAAGCTGGTGTCTTTGCACTGATTTATCATGCAGACTGTGGGGAGCCATAGGCCCCCTCTGCTAGCAGAGAAAGGAAGCCTTCTTGGCTACATTTTGAGTACATTTCTCTCCCAGTGGCAGGACAAGCTTCATGGACCCAGACCAAATCCCTTGGCAGTGTTGCTGGTGGTGGCCTTGGCTTGGGGCTGTCTATCAGCTCCAGCACCTGGCCAGAGGCCTGGGGCCAGGCCAGCGATGGGAGGACACTGGATGGGCAACATGAGGTGGTTCTGCAGGCTTCACTGTACCTGGAGAGTTACGGCCCAAAGCCTCAGGGCCAGCCAGAAGGGGGAAAGGGGGTTCCAGTCACACTAAGTTGGGACCCAGATTTGGCCATAGGCAAAGCTGCAGAGCCTGAATTCGTTTGTTCTTAACTCTTCCGGCTTCTTTCTCAGCCACCTCTGTGACCACCTGCTTAAAGGTATATTCCTCCCGAGGACTGCCCAGCTGCTTTTTGGAAGAGCCCCCACTTTGCTCAGCTCCCACAGCACCCCATACCTCCCTCAAAACATACACGTTAGTAAAGTTCTTGCTTCAGAATTGAAAGGTGCTTCCACATTTGAGCTTCAAAATGGACCTGTGAAGTAGACAGACTTAGTCCCTGCCTACCTTTTCCCCCAAACTCACCCCTGATTTTACAGATAAGGGATTCAAGATGGTGAGAAGGCAGGGAGTTGGTGTTCATTACGCAAAGGTGTGACTTCTGCACAGCCTTTCTTTTGGAGTGAAAAGGGCCTGGATTCAAATTGAGGCCTTGCCCCTGGCTTGCAAGGTTGCCTCTTTAAAGTTTTTTGGACTATTCTGAGTCTAAGTGTTTTCTTTTTTAATCTATAAAATAGGGATAATATAATACATTGGGACTAATATGAAGATTAAATTAGAAAACATAGCAGGCGTTCAATCATGGGGGTCATACTGGCTGTATCTTCCACAGCCCACACACCGTGTTGTTTTATTTTTTGTTGGTCATATGCCACTCATATGCCATATCTTTCCAGGGCCATTTACCATTTATGATAACCCAATGTGAGCATTTCCCAGGGTCCACACTGAAAGGCCCCAGACTCATTTATTTTGTTTCTATGCTACTTTAAGTAGCATGAACTCAAAGGCACTTTCCATTCTCATTTATTTGGCAAATCACTTTGTGCATATTGCCAGAATCTCCTTGATTACTCTCAGGTATGGGTTGGTGGAATATGTTAATATCAAGGCAGACAGAGCAGAGCTAAACATTTCATATTTTCACAATATGCATTTTTTTCTTTTAACCCAGAACTCTCTATTAAAGCCTCGTATGACCTCCTGTCCTTTGAGTTTGCAGTTGTCAATTCTACCTCCCATACTCCCACTGTCACAGGTTGGTCAGTCCTCTGATCACACACTTGGCACTCCGTATCACCTACAGAATCAAGTCTCAATCCTTAGTTTGTCTTCTCGACTGTACAAACATTCTGCTTAAGTGGCCAAACACAATCTATGATGCCCATTAAAGGACGCTCTTTCCTCCTGCTGTTCACTCCATCCGCTATACCTTCTTCACCAGCATCCCCACTGCCCTGCCTTCCCAGATAGAATTTCCTTTCCAAAGTCCTCTTTCATCCATAGCTCGAAGCAACCTCCCTCCCTCAGAAGCCCCTAGCACTTAATTGTGTCTTTCGTATACTATTTAATCACTTTCTACTTTGGAGAGTATTCATTTATTCTAATCTACCTGGTTTAGCACCTCTCTCATGGAAATCTCCTTGAAGGCAAATTCCCTGCCTTATTTATCTTTGTAGCCTCATGATACCAAGCACAATACCCTTCACATGTTTTCAGATGAATTAGTGAATTAAATAGATAGATTAAAAGTGTTTAAGTACAGAATGAAATGGTGGAACTAGTTTGAATGATTAAAACGTGTGAATATACTTGAAGCAATGTAGTCATATTACTTTTAAGTATATGTCTTCAACTAGGCTGATCTAGTCTTGCTTTAGCCATATCTTTAGGGAACCTGTTTTAATGAATAATTAATTTATTATTAATATTATATACATAATTTATACGTACTTTGTGCTTCTAAAATACTTCCCAGCTCTTTGGAATGTCTTTTCCCCCCAAAGTATTTTCATATTTCTATTGAAAATAGAAATCTGGTTTACACTATTAATTTTTTGTTCCATAGATTGTGCATAGATATTTCAGCCCAACTCCTGTCTGAATGACCAAAATACATTTGGCAAAACACCAGTCCTGAGAGAAGCTCCATGAGAACAATGTATTTTGTGATCAAATACTTTTAGGAAATAGTGTGTCCTATTCCTTCCTCTTGGAGATTGCCATGTGCTAGTTTTCTATAGGAATGCTGCTTTATTGGGTTCCACAGTAGGGAGGTTTTCGTTTTTACTGACCTCTTATCAATATGAGTAGGCTTCCTCTTCAATGCAGTCACCATTTGTTGGACTAGAGGGTGTGGATTCATTTCTGAAGGCCCCTTCCTGCTCACACTGTGTCCCCCATAGAGGGGACAGACAGAGCTCTCCCTATTCCACTCAGCTCCACTCACTGCCGCCCTTGCCATGCCCACCTCCCACCACAGGCAAATTGCAGTCTCCCACCTTCCCCTCCAAGCCTTTCTAGTAGGTAATTTTAGGTTAAACCATATGAAATTGACAGTAGTCGATCATCTTGTTATCCTAAAAATGGCAGTTTCACATAGTTCAACTCAATGCTTCTTCTCTGGCTTCAGTGACACTCCATTCAGGGTAATGGACAAGATGGAGTTTGCAGAGGTGAGGAAAGCACCTGTTCTGTATGGGTGCCTCTCACACCACCTCTCTGATCATCTTCTTCAGCTCCCTTTTTGGAAGCTCCTCTTCTCATTCCTCAGGTAAGAATGTTTTCCACAGCTCCACTTCATTTGGTCCTTACCTCTTAATACTCAGAGCTCTTCCCCTCACAGTTTCAACTGGCCACTTTGCAGACCCCACAGCTAACCTCACTCTCTCCTGAGATACAGCCCTACATTTTACACTGCCAAGGAGGCACTGCCATAGTCTTGCAGAGAGGAAAAGAATGTGATGGTTGTGTCCCACCCTGCGATGGCCCCCACCCACCAAGACCAGAGTGTGGATGGACTGGCACACCTTTCTTCCGCTAGAGACATGGCTGAGGCCCCTGCTCCCCCACCCCCAAAAGGTGCCATGATTCAATGGCTCTGTGTCCTTCATACAAGTCCCTTCAGGCAGTGACTGTCAGGCAGAGGGTAAATCTCTTTCTACAGACAGGAAACTGAGGCACTGAGGAGTAAAACACCTATTAAGCATAGCAGACAAGGCAGGAGCCTTGCTCAAGGCCAGAGCTCAAGCAATATTAGCTTGAATTAAAAAAAAAACAAACAATGAATTAAAAACCAGCTCTCTTGTTGGTAATGGCATAATTATCATGTGATAATGTGATCACTGCCTACAATATGATTTGAGGGGCCCCAGGAGACCGTGAGGCCTTGCCCAGTGGGGAATGGGTTCCATAACCAAGTGGACAAATCATGCTGGACACATCAGAACACATTTCTGGCTTCAGCTCCCTTAGGAATGAAATATTCTCATATGTGTGGTGGTCATATTTTATGCAACAGATGCTGTTTTGAGGGTCTTGCATAACTCAAGACAAATTTTCCCATAGCAATAAATGTAAAGTTGGATGTGTTCCAGGAGAACATAAATCTCTAATTATTGTGTTGCCTTTTTGCTTTAAAGCTGCTATTTATTTTCTTAGCATTATTTTTAATAATTTGCAGAGCCTTTTCCCACATTAACAGCATATCAGAGAGTGAGGATGGGCTTCATTGTGGCGTTTTACCACATGTAACTTCCTTCACAAAGATTTTGATTTGGGAGAGATTTTTATCAGCTTTAGCATGAACATCCGCATTCAGGAGTCTTTTAGATGATACCACTCTAATAGATTTTTAAAAGATCATAAATTATATCAGTAAAGATTATAATATTAGCAAAATAGTCACACAGATACTTACAAATTCTTTGCTATATGTAAACAGTAACAAGATTGACAGACGACAGAGCCTGGAAAAGGATGGCTGGCATTTCTGTGGCCTAATGCATGGGAAAAGTATATACTGTTTCCAAGACCTTTGCCAGTCTTGGAATTCTGCAATTCTTGATGGTTTTTTTTTTTTTAATTTTGGAGGATTGTCATTGATTCCAATTCTGTGTATAATATGAGACTTTACCAATACTATTCTATATGGCATGGCTTCATAGCTGCACAATTAAAATCTTTATGAAGTGTGGTCATGCTGTGATAAGTAAAGAAGGCCACATGTGCCCTGTCATTTGGTCTCCACTGACAACAAGACAATGAAAACCAATAAACTGCCCCTTCTGCCCCCACTGCAAAACACCCAGGAGGGACATTCTAAGTGTGTGGATTCCCTGAATAGCTCTAGGGCAGGGGCTCTCAAAATGTGGTCCCTGATCAGCAACATTAGGCCCCACTGCAGGTCTAGTTGCAATGGAGATTCTGATTCAGTACTGCTGAGGTGGAGACTGAGAGATTCTGCCTTCCTCATGAGCCCTCAAGGGATGCAGATGCTGCTGGTCCACGGACCACACTTTGAGTAGCAAGGCTGTGGAGTGCTTTGGGGGCCCTTCTCTGCCTCCCATAGCTCTTCACTTGCAAGTTCCTAAATCTACCTTTATTGTACAATTAAAAAAAAAAGGTTTAATGCAGCTGAAGTAACAGTGTCAGTGATGAATCCTTCCTCAGGACAAAATAACTGATGACTTGCAAAGCACTCTCTCTTTTTGATGGTGGAGGGAGGATGAGGGCCCTGACTTTGACTTGGGCGGGAAGCCTAATAAAGGAGTCTAGGTAAGCCGGAATCACTTTTGAAGACTTGACTGATCATTCTGTGCAGGGCCAGCCGAACACGTACTAGGGACCACTGCAGCTTAGAATGTCTCAAGTTTCGTGCTGCTTTTGTTATTTAATATGTCTGACTTCATATAAAGGAGCTTTGTTTAGGGGTGTGAGCTAATTGAGCATCAAGGTATATGATATAGACATTGCCCTCAAGGAATGTAATGGAATTTTTAACTGTTTCCAGAACAAGACTTAAGCAAACGATCTCTGTTCAGAAACCACAGCGATTCGTTTTTCGTTTTTAAGTACTTTTTCATTCTAGACAGAGAAGTTGAAAATCATGAAGGAGCATGCTTTCTTCTCCAAAAGCCATGGGTCCATTCTGTGTCAGAATATATTCAGCTTCTTGGGGAAATGAGATGACAACTAATTTTCACATAAAATTTATTTTGTTATTCACACAAAGTCCAGCAGGCAATATGCAGTGACGAAGTAGCTGTGCGTGGGATTACTGAGATTGATTTTTCTTCTTTAAACATTCCTTTAACTGTGGATTTAATGATGTTTATACAGTAAAAAACATTCATTTTAGAAGGCCAAATAGTCTCTGAACTGTTTCTATTGTGCATTGTATTGGTAGGGATAGAATAAGCTCATTATTCCCATACAGTCAGGAGAGCGGAAAGTGATTAAACCTTTTGATAAGAAGATAAATGATAGGAAATCCATCTGAAAGCCCACACTGCCCCGAGTCAGAGTTTCCACATGGAGCTAGCACAAAGCCTTCCTTCTGTGCAGGGCGCCCTGGGCAGCCTCATCCTTCCAGCTGTTGTTCCACGTTGGCTGTGACACTTCTAGAGATTCACACCTGGGGCAGTAGTGTTTCCTGAAAGCAGGACCCCGGAGACTAGGCCAGGCTCCTTGCTATGCTCCACTTCAATACTCATCACTCTTGGGAGGATTTGTTGAATGTGTGCTTCCCTGGTGCTATGTACTCCCAGATGTCAGAGATTGTGTCTCATCTGCACAGTCTGTCACATGAGGGTATTTGCTGGGTGGATGGATGGATGGATGGATGGATGGATGGATGGATGAATTGATGGATAGAAGGACAGACATATGGACAGACAGGTGGAAGGAAGGATGGATGGAACCTTATCAAGCTTTAAAGAAGTCTTCATTGAATGCTTGGCCCTAGGCCAGACCTCTAGTTCTAGGGCTGGTAAATGGTAAACTTGGACGTAGTCCTGCCTTCTCATTAGACTAGTAAGCTGCATAAGTCCCTTGCCCCTCCAAGGCATAGGCTTCTCATTGGGGAAGTCAGGGGAAGCCCATCTTTCTCAGGAAGTTTGTGTGACCACAGTGATTTATGTGATGATGCATTGAAAATTATATCCATCCATCCCTATGCTGTCAAACAGCTTGAACCACCTTCAGCGTGTCCGTTTCTGGCCCCAGAACTTTTGTTCAGGGCCTTGAAGGCACTCAGGGCACACGGACCCTCCAGCTCCCAACTCCCTCTCACTTCATCTCAGGCCATGGCAGGGCGAGATATGAACTGCCAATCCCAAGTTTAATCTCCATTAAGCAAGGAGTTGAGTTCAGAGATTACAGAAATCCCTCTCTGTTTGTGTCAGAGCGCACCTACCCACCATTGCTGTGCTTTCGCTCTTCCAGTAAGGGATTGAGGGATTCGACTTGGGACTGGCCAACCACCAGGATGAACTGATGCTTCACTGAAGCTTCAAAGTTTTGTGTAGCAGGGATACAGATTTTTAAAAATCTAGTTGTCGTTTCTCGAAGGAAAACCTTTTTCTTTTCTTACGTACAAGAAAATAAACAAAACAAGAGAAAATCCCCAAACTTCACATTAGAATTTCTTTTGTTGTTTGTTTATATTTAATTCTATTTTATTTTAAGTTCCGGGATACATGTGCAGGACGTGCAGGTTTGCACATTAGACTTTCTACTTATGCTCTTGATCTCGTCTGACAAATTAACAACTTTGTCACTTCCACAAGCCTTATTAAGCTCTCTTTACTTTTGGAATTAATTGTGATAGGTTGACAGAACTCCAGAGAGCATTGAGGAATAGATTTGACTCTATTGCCAGCTTACTCTAAATTTGTCTCACTCATGTGAAAGCAATGGCACTTCGTAATCTGGAATCAGGAATTTATCAAATTAGAGCTTTCTCTAGTGTCAGAGTAAATTAGAGCACAAATGATTTTTTTTGAATAATACTAATAAAATGAGGCTGATGGTTCCATTTGCTGTCTTGTATATGAAATGATCTTGTTTACATGAGTTTATTTTTAGCAGACTCTTTACCTAAGAGTTCAGGATAAATTCAGTGTTTGGACCTAAATTTACCCTATTTATACAGGATAGTACATTTTAAAAAGAGATACATCAATGAAATTACTTTGTGCCTACGCAAATCTTTGGTTTAGGAATCAAAAGATATAAGTTCTCATCCTGGTTTTGCCATTTACTTCCTGGCTCTACGTCCAGAGGAGACATCTGCTGTTTTTGCCTGTCTATGGCCCTCCTCCCTGTTTCCAAGTAACAATAGCTCTTTCTCACTCATGGTCCATGTTTTCTTTGGAGCTGATTCCTCCGGCCTTAGGGACATTCAGGGTCATGGTGATTAGTTTAGCACTGGACAATGCAATTTAATCTAGGTTAATGAAATTCAATCTGTGACTTTCACTGGAACTACTGAGAAGAGTAGTTAATTTCACTGAGACTACCCAGTAATTTAGACTATAAGGCTAGAGCCTCTGGTGGCCATTTTTTGTCACCTCATAGAAAGGCAAATGCATTACTAAGAAATGGAGAAATATACATTTTGGACATTAATTGAGCACCTGGCTGCGGCCATATCTGCAACGAGTAATGCTTGGACTTTCCAAATGTTAAATGATCCCTTTCCTCTCCAGTTTTCTTTTGTTCTCTCTCCTTTTCTCCCCTCTTTCCTTCCTTCTTTCTTTCCTTCCTTTCTTCCTGTTTCTGGTTTAATTTTGTCATTTGCAATCAAAAGAATAGTGACCTTAGTAAATGCCTTAACCTCTCTGGGCTTTAGTATGTAATTGATAAAATGAAATGAAATGATTTTTTTTTTTGTCTAAGAGTATTTATGACTCAAATATACATTCTAGTGAAGCACTTTTGGAAGTATATTTGTTCCAGGACACCGACTAAACATTCAAGGACTGGAAAGAGGCAACACATCTCCAAATGTCTCTCAGCTCTGCCTCCAGGATCAGTGGCTTCATTGTCATTATGGGCCATCTCATATGTCCAGCTGGGTTGGTGAATTGACAAAATGCTGTCACCAAATCACATCTGTACCAGAAGGTGGTACCTTAATCATTGCTAACACACTGTAATCCCTGAAGAGGAAGTAACTGTTACATTGAATGACTTGAGCTCGGGAGAGTGCAGGCAGGTAATAATTTTATTCTTTCTCACTGTAGATAATTTTTCCCCACTCATGAGACAAATGATCAAGCAAATCCCGTGGATTTTCCTGTCATTCTTAGATAAGAAAAAGTTCTCTGGTCACTTTAAGTTATAAGAATAGTTTAATTTCAATAAACTATTCAGTCTGCCCTAATCATTAAAACTTCAAACTTAATGCAAATCTTAAATCTTCTCTTTCCTCCCATCCTGGGCCTGAGCAGTAGGGGAGGGAGAATGGTTGGCTTCTTCTCCGTTTCCCCTCTGCCTTGTCCTTCTCCTCCTCCCTACATCACCTGGCTGCTTCAGGCTCCTGCGGGGCTTTGAGATGGTGGAGAGGAGACGTAAGGAATTGGAAACTGTCATATTTCACTTCCATAGCCGTAACCCACGTTGTTACCTTCTGGTTGGACAGATTTCCAATGGAGACCTTTCAGTTGGTCTCTGTGTGGGTCATTCTCTCTTTGGAGACTTTAACTGCAGTGGAAATCACCTTTCCTCCTTCAGCCCTTGCTCATTCAGTGCCCCACTGGCCCTGTTGGGTCCCATCTCCCTTCCAGGTGGTCCATATGAGACTGGTCTAAGATTTTGCCAAGCCAGCTCCCTTCCTAGGATCCCATATCTAATCCTTGAAAAACTGCCATCGAGGAAGTGTAATTGGCCCTCAATCTACTCTCTCTACCCTGCCACCCAGGCTGTTTCAGCAAGCTTCTTGCCTGTGGGCTTCTTCAGGTGTGAGTCTGACCCCACCTACTGAAGGGGACACAGGTCAAGCTCTCCAAGTGGCTCTTTTAAAGCCTATCTCAGCTGGATTGAAAAGAGGGAAGTCACCCTTCCTTCTCAACCCCCATGCAGGGAGAGAGCATTTGTCCACAAGACTCAGAGCACACTCTCAACTCTCTTGGAAGGAAGGCAGCTTCCTTAACCCCAACCATGTTACAGCCTCTAGGCAGATTATGGCCAGGGGACAAAACTTCATAATGGCTGCCATAGGTGGTCTAGAACTTCACTTTGGATTGGGGCTTTCTTGGCTTCTAATGTTCACTGATACTTCTCAGCCTCTGGAGCCTCAGCCAAAACTGAAACACAGTTGAGTCTCATTTTAACATCCCAGTCCATGCCTCATGGTTCATGTCAGAATTTTCTGGCTCTGCTTCTAACTGTAAGTGGAATGTTCTGGGTGGAGGAGTCTCCCATCCTATCCTTGGGATATTCCCCAAATCATCTCTGTCCAGGAACCAAGAGGATCTAGGCCACAGTGGTTCTAGGAATGAAAAGCATTTACCTTCCACAGGACTATTTCTTCAGATGCCTTTTCCTGTGTTTGGGAGAATTTCAGTCACATCTGATGGGACTTCTAGCCAATCTTACTCTAATATAAATTATTGGTCCTAACGCTTTTGTAAGTCAGACTCACAAAAGGAGGCCCAGAGAAGTTAAGTAGCTCTCCCAAGGTCACACAGCAGAACCGTGGCAAGAACCCAAACCACAACCACCAGTCTTTTACTCTGGCCTCTACACCTTGCAAACTCCTTCGTAAGCTCATTATCATCTGTTAAAATCCCATCTCTCATTTTGCACACAGCAGCCGAGATGTCTGTGGATTCATATTAAAAAGAATGCAGACATTTCCAGAATTCATTTCCATTTCCATTTCCAGCTCTGAGGAGGTGTTAACTTCAGAGTACTTCGCTGATCATTTTTTTCTCCAGCAGTAATAATTGTTTTGAAGAACTTGACACACATTTCACCAGGGCTCAGTGCTACTGAGGAGTCCGGGAGCAGTGAGGAACTGAATTCCAAGAGCTAAATTTGCATTGTGCTGCGCCTCTAGAGAAAGCCTAACACCCCAGTCCCATTAACAATAATGATAGGTGTGTGCTAAGCTCTTCTTTCATGCCAGAAATATATCTCATCCTTTGGGGATCTGTTCCGATCCTTGGCCCTTCTGTGCACCTAACCTCCACAGCATTTGCTCTATAATTTATAAAAGATGTGTGTTGCACCTGGGTGCCTCAGAAAATTTAAAATAATTTAAAAGCATTCAACACAAGCGTTAAATTAAAGCTCCCCAAATCCCTTGCCTGACGAGTGTAATTAAACTCAGACCCACACAGGTGAGTCTTTGAGTACATCCTAGGGATCAGGAGGCCTGGGCTGGGTTTGAGGTAGGAGCAATTCCAGAGATTGGAGGCAGCGAATGATCATTCTGCAGACAGCATGGCATACTAAGGGGAGACCAGGGAGTTTAAAGATAAAGCTAGAGAGAGCGCCATTATTCCAAGGTGCTCTTCAGTGTAACAGACATAATCTTCTTCATCTTACTACACCTGTCAAGGAGGCCCAGCTTCTACTGCCAGCAAGGTTCATATTGGCTTGCCCTCCAGCTTCTCAGCAGAGCAGGAACATGAAGGAGTCAGAGTTTCTCCTAGTGCTGGTCAGCTTGCTTAGCCAAGGGAGTCTTTGATGTGCAAAGTACTTGAGGCTGGGATCTGAAAAATCTGCTAAAACATTAACAAAAACAACACTTCCCACCCTACCTTAGATTTTATTTTCTAGAGCAGTTATTTTTAAGCCCAAGTCCCTGGAACCTTGGAGTGCCTTGAAAAGCACCAATTTTGGAATGAGAGGGACAGTGGTTTGAATCTTGGCCCTACCACCTACTAAGTGAGTGACCTCCAGCAAGTCACCTCACCCGCCTGCCTCAGTTTCCCAATCTGTAGGGGGCAAGAGGATAACAATGCCAATCCTGCAACAGCTGTCTTCACAGTTAAACAAGATCACATATGTGACTCTGCCTGGCACAGGGCTGGAGAGTGTGAGTTTTCACAATTTCAGAGTTGTCCTATCTCCATGGCACAAGCTGGGTAAATTTATATGATGCTGAATCACTTGGCACATTTTCTTAGAGTGGCAAATCATTCCAGTCTTCCTTCGATTTTAAATCTAAAAGTGAAGGTTGCTCCCTAAGCTCCCAAGTAAGTACATCCTTGTGCTCCAAGATAATTGAAATTTGGATTCTAGACAAACAAAACCGCTTGATTTAGACAGTAAAGAAAAAGGTGAGCTTAGGACCTGAGTGATCTAGATAATGGCTTTAACTGTGTACTTGGTGGCACTGAAGGCTCCCATTGGGTTAGTCCCTAAAGTTGCACTGTCCAATATGGTAGCCATTAGGCTATTGAGCACTTGAGATGTGGCTAGTCAAAAACCTGTAAGGGATACACATCAGGTTTTGAAGGTTTTAAAGTATTTTACTGAACATTTTTGTATTGATCACAGGTAATATTTTAGATATTGGAAGCCTCAGAACTTAATCCCCATTGTGGGTACAGCTTACAGTAACTGGATCTGGAAGGTGTTCCTGGATCCACAATGACTCAAACGCCTTGGGCAGTAGGGTCAGAAAGTACCTACAATCCAGCCTGGCGCAGCAACTCCTTCTCCTGTCTTCTTGCTCCTCCCACTACCAACATCTCTCCATATTTCCTGTTTCTATTCTAGAGGGAGAGGTGGAAGATATCAGACTGACCTAGTTAATGTCATCATTTGTAGTTAGAAGAACTTTTCGTCTCAGGCCAAAAGTCGACTGGTCATGTGAGTGTCTCTGAGCCGATCAGCTGTGCTCTTGTGTGGGAAGATCAGCCATAGGATTCAGATTTACCATCTCTGATCAGAGAACAGCCTGGGCCACTTCCCTCCTCTGTGGCTATGAGAGGGACTGGTGCCATGATTGCCTAGTCAAATACACTCAGTGCTTTAAAACTATTAGCTAAATTAAACTCAAGAAAATGAGATCAGTTTCACAGTCTGATAGTGAAAAATGCCCTGGAGCAGAGATTAGGGAGGGAGGCAGTAGTGATTCCTCCATGACCACGTGGCTGAATCTGACCTCCCTCAGCTCGCTTTTCTCTTTGCACCTGATTGTTGTTTGGATTCGGCACAAAGCACAGAGAGCAGCCCAGGTGAGAATGAGTGGAAATCACACTGCCTCAGAGAGTGACCTTGTTATGGGCTGAATCATCATCTCCTTTCTAAAGTTCATATGTTGGCTGGGCATGGTGGCTCATGCCTGTAATCCCAGCACTTTGGGAGGCCGAGGTGGGTGGATCGCCTGAGTCAGGAGTTCAAGACCAGCCTGGCCAACATGGTGAAACTCTATCTCTACTAAAAATACAAAAAGTAGCCGGGTGTGGTGGCGCATGCCTGTAATCCCAGCTACTTGGGAGGCTGAGGCAGATGAATTGCTTGAACCCGAGAAGCGTAAGTTGCAGTGAGCTGAGATCATGCCACTGAACTCCAGCCTGGGCAACAGAGCAAGACTCTGTCTCAAAAAAAAAAAAAATCATATGTTGAAGTCCTGACTCCACTGCACCCCCCAATCCCACTGCCAGTTACCTCAGAATATGACTGTATTTGGAGATGGGGCCTTTAAAGAGGTAACTGAGTTAAAATGAGGTCATCAGGGTAGGCCCTAATCTAATGTGATTGGTGTCCTTATAAGAAGAGGGGATTAGGACACAGATACACATGGGGGAAGGCCGTATGAAGGCATAGGGAGAAGATGGCCATTACAAGTCAAGGAGGAAGCCTTACAAGAAACCAACCCTGCTGAAACCTTGATCTCAGACTTCTGGCCACCAAAATAGTGAGAGAAAAAAATTCTGCTGTGTAAGCCACTCAGTCTGTGGTACTTTGTTATGGCAGCCCTAGCAAATGAATATAGCACCCAAAGATGAACCTGCCTCATGTCGAGTTTTTTTCTGTCTGCTCAGCTGCCTGGGCTGCAAACTTGTGACTGATACAGACAGCCCATGAGCTTCTAAGACAGGAAGACAGGTGAGCAGACCACCCAGGTGTTCAGCCCTCCCTACAACCATAGCTGGAGGCACTGGCTGCAGTGGGGAGTCTTCCCATCACCCTTGCTGTGGTGGGACGTCAGCCAGTAGCTCCTTTCTTCTCCATTAGCCCCTGGAGGACGGCTGCAGTCTCCACACCTGCTGTTTACTTCATTTTTCCCTTCTGAGTTGGCAGCAGGAATACAAGGACTCCCCTGGCTTCTCAGCAACTGAGATGCAGCCATTTTTGCTTTGAAAGTCAGAAACCTGGGAGATGCAAGAACTATCACCTTTTTGATGGAATAGGCCCAAAAGAGCAGGTGGCAAGGAGGCCAAGTGCCAAGAGAAAGCTTAGTTGTCATCTGAGGCCTTGAAACTTTTAAAGTGATTCAGCAAAGCTGTGTACACAAAACTTTATCAATTATGCATCATAAATAGGTCATTTAAATGCACAGTGTGCTAATTGAATATCATTTTAATTCATAGTAATAGAGAATAATTATAGACCCCACCCCCATTTCTTTTCAGAATGCAAAGATGAGCAGAATAAACTGCCCTTGAGAGGCCTTGCAACTGGGGGGAAATCCCCAGCAAATAAAGAAATGTGGGTCAGTGGAGAGGTGAGGAATGCTTGGGCTTTTGTCCATCTCTGTTCCTGCCTTTCTCTGCCTGTCCTGTGATTGCAGAAATCTGGTGCAGCAAAGCTTCGTTTCTTCTCTCTGTTGAGTTTTTTAGTTCAAGGAAGGGCCAGTGGGTTTGGCTCCCAATAGTGTGTGGCCTCTCTCACCAACATTGGCCACAGAAGGGCACACTTAGGCATGCAATGTGTGTGCCCAGCACCGCCCTCCACAGAGCCTCCACCTTCACCTCTGTAACCCAGGGCCATCTGGAACCCATAGCCTGGGACGGTGTTGGAATGGTCCTCATATAAACCACTTGCCAGGTGTCTTGTTATAGTGAAAGAAAGCTGTTTAATAAGAAATAGATGGCAGAGAAATTCGGTTTTTAATGAGAACTGAGATGCTTACAGATATTCATTTATAGTGGTTATCTCTGGGAGGGGAAATTACTGGTAATTTTTCAGTTTTCTTTCCTTTTCTTAGTATCAGCATATATTCATTTTCTAACAATAATAAAATAAACAAAGCACATAGATGTTTCCTTTCTTGAATCAGATGCCCTGCACTGTGGCTGTAGTCCATCATCCAAACTGCATGGAGTCCCGGATGGTGTCCAAGTCATGTGACCTCCCAAAGCCCATCACTTGCAGTCCCGTTGCCAAATGGGCCTGTGAGTTGGAGAGAGCATCCGTAGGAGGGAAAATTCAAAATGTAACCTCTGGCAAGGGAAAGGTCCCTGGGCAGAGCAGGCTGGGAAGTAAAGCCTTGGCCGCCTGTTGCAGCTCAACTTTCTCTGCCCTTGTCTGACCCTGTCTCCATCTGTGAGGTCTACTCCTTATGGCTGGTTTCCCCAGCAGTGTAGCAAAATGTTCCTGTCTGTAAGGCCTGGAGGGGCAGGGCTGAAAGGAGTATGGCTGCCTGTAAAAACCACAGCTGAGCCTCTGGCCTTCCCTCCATCTCCATCCCCAACCCCTTCATGGCTGCCGCCCACTCTCCTTCCTCCTCCTGCTGGCTTGTACATTGGAAGGAGGAAGGGAAGGGAACAAGGGAATGAACAGTCAGTATTTGTCAGCTGTGAGCCAAGTGCTCTACATAAAATAAACTGTCTGAATTGTCACAAGAATTCTGGCAGATTGGTGTAGCAATCTACTTCTAAAAATGAGGAAACTAAGAAAGACATAAGATCTAAGTCAATGTATATCATGTAGCGAAGAAATGAGATAGTGAAGATTTGAATCCAGGTCTTCTGACTTTAATATTCAGGCTCATGTCTTGACTTCTGGTGCATCCTTTAGGGTTACAGTTAGTTCTAAGACTCTAAGTCTGTGATTTTTCTGAAATTTAGTTTTATGGTCTGAGAGTCCCTTTTGCCTGGCTTTGAGATAGACATCAATAAAGAGACATAGATATATAGTCTACAGAGAATTATTGTGTAAGAGTAACTGGAAGGTGCCCAAACCAGAGCTAGAGAATTGGAGATAAAGCAGGTTGTGCAGCTTTAACGGCTCTTTCCCTCCCTAGATGAGGCCACCAAGAGAGTGGAGAGAGTGTTGTCTTTCCTCCACCAGCCCCCTCCTCTGGCCCCCTCCCCACTATGGCACCTAGTAATGCTACTTCCTTTAGTAGAAGTTTAAATGGTGTTGAACCGCACTCAAAATAAAGCTGTGAACAGATTAGCCTTTTATTTTATGCCCTACTGTGAGGTCTACCCATGAAGTGTGTATTAAATCACATAAAACTTGTATCACCACTGTGGCACACTTATAATATACCTAATTGTTCTTTTAGCATAGTTTGGGAAGTTAGTGTGAGCCTAACTGCCTGGTCACCATTCTTACAAAGCCAACTATAACTTTCTGGGTCCAGCCAGTCAGGGGTGAGAGGTGAAAGCAAGGAAAGCAAAACCAGGTACTCTGAAGAAATCTGGTCCAGAGAAGCAGACCTCATTGAAGACCTTAGAGTGATAAGCAGGAGCAGAATTTACCAAATTTCCTTTCTTTCTTTATCATCTTTATGATTTTTGTTATTACAGTAGGTCACTGAGCTGTTATTTATTTAATATTTTAATTTAGATGGACCCACTTTTTTTTTTTTCTTGAGACAGGGTCTCACTCTGTCACCCAGGCTGGAGCGCAGAGGCATGATCATGGCTCACTGCAGCCTCGACTTCCCAGGACCAAGAGATACTCCCACCTCAGTCTCCCAAGTAGCTGGGACCACAGGTATGTGCTACCATGCCAAGCTAATTTTTAAATTTTTATAGAGGCAGAGTCTCCGTATGTTGCCCAGGCTGATCTCAAACTCTTGAGCTCAAGCAATGCTCCCACCTTAGCCTCCCAAAGTGTTGGGAACACAGGGGTGAGCCACAGCTCCTGGCCTGATAGACTCACTTTTAAAGTATTTTGGTTTCATCTTTAGCAATATTATTCATGAAATTACTTATTAGTTATATGTTTTTCTAAAACACTCTGACATTGGGATATTGGGACATGACATTGGGACATTGACATTGGGACATGACAATAAAAAATGTTTGTGTAGCACTAAAAAATCATCTGAAGTGCCACACTTTGGTAATCAATGCCAAAGGGGACCAAGAACTCTTTCTTCAACTATAGGGAACCCTCTGTACTCAGGGCTCTGAGAACTGGAAGCCCTCAGCTGCTGCCCTGTCACCTTCTCACCACCCTCCCTCTCGGCCATGGGTGAGGACAGTGCAGGCACCTGCACTGAACTATACCTGGCCAGCTCCCACCCTCTATATAGGAACTGCTTTTCCTGAAAATAAAAGCTAGCTTGATTATAACTTTACCTACAGTAGCTATATTTTCAGAATCCCAAATCAAGATACACGTTTTGGTCACAGGAAAGAATATTTAAAAGTGAGACAGTCCCAGAAAACATGGGGGAGTGAAGCGGTTGTCCTCAAGTGGCTTGTGAGTGGAAACTCTTCTCCTGCCCGATCATGGGCTTTGTTCTTAGGGGAAAACTGGATCCACCTGGAGACAGTTTGTGCTGTTCGATGCTTGCTGGGTTTTTATGGGCTGGCTATCAAGTGGCTGGGCATTTTCCAAAACTTGAATTCCTTGTTTCTTACTACTTGTTGGCCTTGACACCTGAGGCTCTTTCACAAGCATGCACTACTGTGGTCAAAACTAACTGGAGAGAAAGAGAGAGAGAGATTGAGGGAGACAGAAAGAGGAGAGAAGAAGAGAGAGAGGAGCTGGGTTGATGCATTAGGCTCAGTAATGGGAGGGATGATAACAGGGGTGGTCCGGAGTTGCCTACCAGTGCCGTTTTCTATCTCCAAGAAGTCTGTGAGGTGGCTGGAAGAAAAAACTAAAGAGCGCCTACTGGGGTGGGAGTCTTTGTTATACTTATGCAAAGAATGGAACTATTTACCATGCGCTTTTCCTGCCACAGTCACCTCAGGACATTTTCTTTGTCTATGTTTGTCAGTTAAGACTCTTGGCTGCAAATGCCAAAAAAAAGCCAGCTCAAATTGTCTTCAGCCAAAACAGAATTATATTGATTCATGTAGGCTGCAATGCACAAGGGGTAGGGTGGCTGAGGCCAAGACAATGTCCTCAAGACTTATTTTCTTTCCATTTATCAGTGAGTTGGCTTCCGTCTTGACTTTATGTATTTATTTAGAGATAGGGTCTTCCTCTGTGGCCCAGGCTGGTGCGCTGTGATGCAATCATAACTCACTGCAGCCTCCAGCTCCTGAGCTCAGGTGATCCTATCCTCCCACTTCAGCACCGCTGAGTAGCTGGGACTACAGGTGCATACCACTATGCCTGGCTAATTTTTAAAGTTTTTGTAGAGACAGGATTTCACCATGTTACCCAGGCTGGTTCCAAACTCCTGGCCTCAAGTGATCCTCCAGCCTTGACTTCTCAAAGTGTTGGGATTACAGGCATGAGCCACTGTGCTGGCCTTCTGTCTTGACTTTATATGGTGGTGATAGCACCTACATTGTTTTTGGTCTCCAAGATTTATTCAGCTCCAATCCACCTTTCTTAAGCATTTTTTTGTTTTTAGAAGATCCAGTGTAGCGAGAAGGTCAAAGACCATTTCCACCAAGTTCAGGGATAGCTCTCCATAGCAAAAGAGGAAGGCTCCTGGAGGGCCATGACCAAGCACTGAACCTGGTTCACAAAGATCCCTTTGGTGGTGTTTGCACCTTGATGTGCAAAACAATTTATGAATTGCCATCACCAAATGAGACTGGGCATACCACGTTTCTGCTCAGCTTATAAAATATACAATACAAATATGGTGAAAATATTTCTTGAAAGACAACACAACAGCGCTTTGCCATGATTGAGACTTTTGGATACTCCCTCTGGGCCAGACATACCTTGGCCGATGATGTCCTGGCATATGCAGGTGCCGGTGAATTTGTCTTCCACTCCCCTAGCCCCTGCCCCATTCTTCAGGACATCTCTTTGTTAGGCTTCTCCTTTCTAGCCAACTCTCCTAAATTGTTTTCATTTTAGACTTTCTACTTTTGTCCCTTAATTTATTTGACTACATAACCCAAACATACAGGCCAAGTAGGAAACCAGAGGGACTTGGTTTAGAATTTCCTGACAAAGAATATGGAATAATTCAAATTTACTGCTAGACACTGACATTTGTTTTCGTATAGAACCTTTAAAATAAAAATCAATATTCTTCATGTATCTGTCTGGAGGAAGGGTCCCAGACAACCTCACAGGTCACCTTTAGTCCTGAGGCTTGACAAACTACAGCATTCTGTCCTGGGCTCCTCCTTCTCCATCCTTCCCTCTCCTAATGGGCTCCTCTGATCTCTGCAACCACCTCCTCTGCCCTGAACGCAGGCCAGCTGCTGACTTGGCTCAGAGAGTCATGGTTTTGCTGCCTGTTTACCTTGGAATAATGTAAAATAAAGCTGATTTGACTTTCTCTGGTTTACCAAGAGCTTTTACATTTTATGCACTCTGTCTCATTAGAGATAGCATCTATCCCATTAGATTGCCATAATATTTCCATGAGGAATGCTGAGAATAAGAGTGTTCTGGTTATAATTGCATAACATCCCCAAAACACAGTGCCTGAAAACACCAACGATCATTTACTTACCTCATGGGTTTGCAGATTGGGAAGTGCTCCATGAGGAAGCTCATCTCTGTTCCATGAAGGATAAGCTGAGACAATTTGACTGAGGGCTGGAAGCTGAGCTTCCGAGATGGTTCCCTCACCGGTCTGGCAAGGTGGTGCTGGCCATCCAGCTGGGCTTCTCTGGGGGCTACTTGGGTATCCTTACAGCATGGTAATTGGGTCCCTCGAGCAGGCATTTCTAGAGATGTCATGTGAAAATTTGTGGTTTTAAAGACCTAGATCTGGACACTGGCATAGCAGCATTTGTGCCATGTTCTAATGGTCCTGCTGTCACAAAGCCCAGATGCAAGGGGACGGCACGAAGACCTATACGTCTGAATGGGAAGTGTGCCAGAGAATTTGGGAGCCACATTTTAAAATTGCCAAATTGACCAGAGGGAATTGAAGCTTCAAGTAGTTTAGTGACTTGCCTGCAATCGCTTGAGTGGACCCTTTCGAGATGCCCACCCACTTCATTGCCAACTTCTCTGAGATTTGCTGTTTACCCATAGGTGGCCCTGAAGTCCTTTTTATTCTCTGGAACTGGGCATCACATAGGCATTTCCATGTTCTGTGTGAATGGTGCCCCCGACGTTTTACAGTGTTGCCAGCCTGAGAGTCTGACTGTGACTGGCTCCCAGGAATTTGGAATTGGGATGCAGAGAGGCTGGCACTGCAATTGGCTACGGTTAACATTCCTTGAGCTCTGTTTCAAGGTCAGGGGATCTAGGGCCCAGAGCAGGTGGCACCACTGATACCTGTTCAACATGAAGGACATTATTTCTTTTCTCTGGGCCTTAGCCTCCTGTATATGAGGAGGTAAATGATGCTAATAGTCTGTTCTCATGATTCAGTGCAGGTCAGGAATATACAAAATTGGCCTCCTAAAGCATTGTCAACATCTTGTCTCCTGATATTTTGATTCCTGTCCTGGCATTGCCAGAGGACTGAGGAGGGGTAAGAGGTAGTTTATTTTGTGATTGATTCAACAATGTGAGGCCATAGCCTCTCGATTTCAGAGTTGAAGGCTGAGGCTGAGCTCCTAGGTGCTGAGAGCCCCGGGCAATGGACAGCTCCAGTGGGGCCTGCCTTACCTGGCAGGGCTCCTGTGTGGGCCCAAGGAGATCATGGCTGGAAAGGAACTTATCAACAGTGAGGTACTTCATGACATGGCTTTTGGTATCATTGCTATATCCCAGTGGTTCTCAACTGGGGTGAATTTTCCCCCATGGGACAATTGGCAATGTCTGGAGACATTTTTGGTTGTCACAAGGTGAGTGAGAGGGTGCTACTGGCATCTTGTTGGTAGAGGACAGGGATGTTGCCAAACATCCTACAACGCACTATACAGCCCCCCTTAAATAAAGAATTACCTAACCCAAAATATCAACAATGCTGAGATTGGCAACCCCTGCTATATCTGAATACCCAAAGGGAAATTTTGAACCTTACAATCTGTATTGAATCAAAGTTAGATTACAGCTGGAGTTTTCAATACTAGGCTTTCTAGTTTTCAATACCGTACATAACCTTTCTAGGTTATGGATTTTGTAATCCAGAGATGACAGCTGAAATCCTTGCATTTTGAGTTAATGTCATGAGATTAATTTGGATGTTCACATTCATACCTCCTTGCCCAAGAGTTCACAAACTTCCAAGATTTTGCAAACTTCCATGTCTGAGTTTCTGGTCATGGTGTGGTGTCTCTGTTATATCCCACATCCACTCAGATGTGAAACTTACCTTTTATCTCAATATCCATTCAAGTGTGAGTATTTTCCTTTATGTGCCTGGGCTCACACATACCCCATCCACACTGGACAATGTGTGTGTGTACAGTACTGTGTTTGTGTGTATATATCAGAAGGAACTGGGATGGAGTTGGAGATTTATAACGCACCAGTGTCTCTGTTCTTAAGTTTTTTTACCTGCTGCATTAACGAGCCTGCATGGAACCAAAAGAGTGGCATCAGTGAGTGTGTAGAGTAGAGAGAGAGTGGATATAAGAATAGGTAGCTATGAAAAAAATGACATTTGAAAAATGGAGTGTTCTGCAAATATAAACAAATTAAAGAAAGTATTTTTCAAACTTTTTTTGAGCATAACTCTCAGGAAAAAACAATCTGATATCTTATCCCTCTATACACATCAATACAAATAATTTAAACAAAAGTTTCATGGAATAAAACCCCCTTATTACATGCAATGCTCTTGGATATTTTCTTTCCTTTTCTATTTTATTTTGTAAGAATGCAGCAGCTGACTAAACTAACCAGTGGCTCTGACCTCCAGTTTGAAAATATGGCCTAGGGTTATATATGTGGGTAAGAGCCTGGGCCCCAGGGTGGGTGAGTATGGTGAAGACTAAGGCTGCTGGCACTGAGAATATTGGGAACTGCAAGACTCCAGTACTCCATGACCATTCACTGTGGCATCAGGTTCTCGGGGTGTTGATGGGACCTGTGGATCAGGGAACATTTGGAATCTATGAGCCTAAATCATCAGTGAACATAGGGGAGTCATCCGGAGGTCAATGGATGGCTAAAAGGAGAAGGGAGAAAGAGCAGGTTGGAATAAGCCTCAGAGGTTGTGGTTTTCTCTGAATATAGAAGTATTCGTGGTTAGAAGAATCCTGATCATCCTTCCAGGCCCAATCACTCATGGCACAAAGCACAGCACAGCTGCTCAGCACAGGTGGAAAATCCTTGTTGATGAATTTATTCTTTTGACAAATATTTATTCAGCACCAACTAACTTAATATCTGATCCTTACACTTCTGTGTCCTGTTTTGTTTTTCCTAACAGGATCCTATTCAATCTAAAACTTGATGCTAAGGAACTCACAACTACACCTGGGCACTGTCTGACAACATTATCTTCTTTGTCTCATACCTGCATTCTATATTAACACATAATAAGTCAAATGCAGGAAAGCAATTTAAAAATGGAAACACCCAAATTTATTATATGGATCTTGAAAATGGCTCCTGATCCTATCATAACACAGATTCTTAGGATAGAATAGTATAAATCATACAGTCCAAGACTGGTTTAAATGACCGAAAGAGCTCTGGGAATAAGCGAGCAGTGGATTCCCAGTCTAATGATGAAGAACTCACGTCACTGGACTCCAATTATTCCTTCAAGCATAATGTCTGCGTCAGGTCCATTTAAAAAAAGGCTGCATTTAAAATGATCACAGTTTATTTACCTTTTTCCTGGCTCAATATTCATCTATAGCTCTGAAAGAGACAGAAACGACTCCAGGCTTTGCTCTCTTGGGCTCTAATCTGGTGGCATAATCTGGAGTATGTTAGACCTGGCACAAATCCTGGCTCAGTCACTCACCAGCTTTCCCATGTGATGGGAAATCTACAATTCCCATTTACAATATTGAGCTTTTGTGAAAAAAACATTTGAGCCTGACACACATAGTAGAGTATCTGGTACAAAGCAGGTATCTAAAAATACTATTTCTTTTGCCATCTTTCCCTTTCTCCTCTGTCCCTATGGTAGGTGGTAGTGTTATTCTCAATTCTTCACCCCTCTCTGTGTACCATTTACCATGTAACTTTGAAGTTCTTTTAACCAGAGACAGAATATATTTTTCTGCCTTACTGATATTGGAGTTGGCATCTTGATTTGTTTTGGGCTTGGCCATGTGTCTTGCTTCAGTCATTGAGATATTGGCAGATATGACACAAGTAGAGGCTTGAAATGTGTTTTTATGGGTGAGCTCATTCTCTTGCACTCCCACTTTTCACCATGAGAACAACACACTTGAAGACACTTCTGGTTCACAGAGAAGGAGAGACATGTGTGGGAGACCTGGACCCAGCCCACAGCTTGAGTCAAGTGCAGCTGAACCTAGCCCAGATCAGCTGAACCCCAGATGATCTGCAGATGCATAAGAGAGAAATAAGTGCTTGCTGTATGTCTCTGAGTTTATGTAGCATTATTATAGCAATAGCTAACAGATAACTACATTATAGCTTCCACACTCCTTAATAAATGCTGCATATCTTAAATAGCAGAGAAAGTGACTGTTCCAGGGAAGTGGTAGAACAAAGTGAATCACTGGTGCATAGAAGGGGCTAGAGCTTTATTCTTTTGCTCTGCCCTAAAAACATTTTGTGGTGTCATGTACTGAAACTTCTCCTCCATCTTTGTTTGTATGTAGGGAATATGTTATTAGAATGAAACTGTTTGGACATGGCACTATTTCCTTTGAGACAGTAATTCCATAACTATTGTTTCTCTAAGAGTAAGGCCAAGCTGTTGTTAATAGATAAAACAAGCGCACGTTGTGCAAAATCAGATTGTATTGACTTTGGAAGAAAAGAAATTCTTATTGGCTGTTTACTCTTAGGTAAGGTGGCCTGATCTATCAATAGTGGGGAAACTAAAGTGGATCCCTCTATGCATGAGACAGAGCCTATCTTTCTCCACTTTGCAGCCAGCAAAGGAAAGCAGAGGACAAGGGGTATCACTGGGCACCACTCTAGGAAACTTCATTCACTTTTGCCCTACAGGCTTGTCTCCCATGGGAAGGGTTGTATCCAAACAGATAGGGGCAAGAAACTGGAAGAAGCAGAGCATAGAGAGGGGCTACAAAAGAAGGGGGATGGAGCAGAGTCCTAGAGATGACCTGGAGACAGAGTCAGGGACCCTGTGTCAGACCGGGCAGTCAAAGCGCTGTGCGTCAGTGCGGAGCTGAAGGGGTGAGTAAGGATGAGAGTTCAGCTGGAGCTCCACTTACCAAGCCAGGTGTCAGGCTCATAGAGCAGTGGAGCACCATCTAGAAGGGGAGATTTCTTTATTTTTCTAATTCTCACAGAGGCACACCATGAACTAACAGCTGCTCTGGGTAAGAACAAAGCACCGTATGTGTGGGACATCCTCAGAAGGTCCAAACTCTGGCTTTGTTCTCCTACCCCCAACCTTGCATGGGGCAAGGAAAAACAATAGTTCAATAAAACCTTGTCTTTGGGCTCATCTACTGTGTCTGCCTTAGGATACCTTCAGTCCAACATCCTGCTGAGTTCAGAGTGGGTGCATTCTGGGTGGTGGTTCTTCCAAAGAGGAAGCACCTGTTTCCTGATCACCTGGCAGCAGCATCCAGCCCTTTCCCTTTGGACTGCTAGAAGGAGTCCATTACAGACCAGAGACGATTTCCCAAGCTCGAGGGACCATAAAGTGTATTTCTTTGCTGGCTCTGGATCCCCCTTAGGTAATGAGGGACATCCCCCTGTCAGACCGAAAGAAGGAGGGTCCTGACACACCCAGGTTACAAGTCTATTCTATTTCAAAAGTAAAAATTTTTAATTTTTGGTTTTGTTTAGAGAACACCCATCTCTGGGTTTCCTAGTTTTATTTCTTTCCTCTATTTGTGTTACATTTGGAGAGAGATCCAAGTTTTGTGGGGCCCAACGCTTACACAGTTTGAGGGTCTGCTTGATGAAAAACAGAAAATAACAATACGACATTAGGTATAGAATTGAATCTTTATAAACTATGAGGCTGGAAAGGGGCGGGTGCAAGTACAGGCCTTGCAGTTTGAGCCTTATCAGCCTCCTGGTATGTCTGTGTCTGACCACATTTGATTCCATTTCTCTCCCCTTTGTGTAGGAGGGTGATAGCCAGGAGCCAGAGCCTTGCTCTGAGGGGAGAGGGAGGAACCCTTCTCCTGGGCTCTCTAGTTTGTTCTCTACTGTGCAGTTGGGGCAGAGTGTCCTGTGGATGGAGCAGGCAGCTCTGCTCTTCAGCGTCACCTTGGGGAGGGTGACTGGGGAAGGCTTGGCCAGGCAGCTTGGCAGAGTCATCCTCTTGACCATGAGATGAGTGAGATACTCATGCAGAGGCCTTGGCACATGTCAAATGTTTCCCTCAGCCCTTTGATTGACCCCTCAGTGGAGTGTATTCGTAAAACTACAGGGAGACTCTGTGTATTAGTCCATTCCTGCACTGCTGTAAAGAAATGCCTGAGACTGGGTAATTTATAAAGAGGTTTAAATTGGCTCATGGTTCTGCATGCTGTACAAGAAGCATGATGCTGGCATCTGCTTGGTTTCTGGGGAGGCCTCAGGAAACTTTCAATCATGGTGGAAGGTGAGGGGGAAGTAGGCACGTCTTAAATGGCTAGAGCAGAAGGAGGGAAGGGGGTGGTGGGGGAAGTAGACACGTCTTAAATGTCTAGAGCAGAAGGAGGGAAGGGGGTGGTGGGGGAAGTGGCACACACTTTCAAACAACCAGATCTCATGAGAACTCCCTATTGCAATGACAGCACCAAGAGGGGATTGTGTTAAACCATGAGAAACCTTCCCCATGATCCAATCACCTCCCACCAGGCCCCACCTCCAGCACTGAGGATTACATTTCAACATGAGATTTGGGTGGGGACACAGATCCAAACCATATCACGCTGAGATCTGCCAGAAGTGTCTACTGCTGTTTTTTGTTTTCTCAGAGAGCACTTGAAACCTCCCCAAAGGCCATTTTGTCTAAAATAGTCTCTCCCAAGGCTTCCTTTTCTTAAGATGGGCCACACTTTACCATCCTTTCAGGTTAAGAAATGGTAGTAGGTTTTTTTGTTGTTGTTGTTTTGTTTTTCTTTTTGTTTTTTTGTTCTGTTTTGTGCTGCTAACAAATATAAGGGAAAATAAGAAGGGAAGGTACTTCATCGGATGGTTGTTCACGCCTTCGAAAGGTCAAAAAAGGAAGCAGGCCAGGTGTGGAAAGCTATATGCCCAGAATTAGTGCACAGCTTTTTCCAGAAGCCTTATTTTATATAAATTGGTTATCTTTTTGCCATTCTCCCAAGAAGGCCCTTATTGGCCTGGCTGCGGTCTAGTGTCCCAGGGTTTGTGACAGACCAGGGCAACCCAACGGATAGTCCCATCAAGATGGCATAAAATGGTGGAGCCAGGGTTCTGCCAAGGGAATGTGAGGGCTTACAAAGCATGAGGAAGAGGCACAGGGGGCACACACTACCTGCATACTCTAGGAGCAGAAGCATCTTCTTGTGCAGTCCACCATCAGGGATGACTTTCTTGCAGCAGCACCACCTCATCATTAGCTTAATTAACAGATCACAGGAAGTGAGGAGATGGGACTCAGGGCAGTTTGCTGGAAGGGTGGACATCAGGAAGAGTCTGGAACATGGGAAGTGGGTGGTAAAAGGCAAATCTGGGTGGAGGATCCAAGAGGAGGAGAAGAATCTTAACCACAGAGAGGTATAGAGAGTATGAGAAGTTGGTACCAAGTGAGATGGGGAGGTTACAGGGAGGATAATGGGCCCCAATCACAAAATGTGCTGAGTTCCTCAGTTTGTCTAGGGAGAGCTCTCACTTTCATCCTGGGATTTTCCCTATTAACAAAGCATTATTGTTTTAAGGTAGTCATTTTCTTAACTTCATCCAGCCATCCCAGTCCGAATGGGGTCAGAGAATAAAGGAGCCAAGGCCCAAGGGGAAAGCAATTTTATCTTTATCAGCTGAGTTTAGAGCTCCGAAGACTATCTCTCCAAGGGATTCTGGGAGATCTGAGGTGTTGCATGGCCAGAGGCGAAGCTGGCCTGAGAGATATTTGTAGAGAAGTCATAAAAGCCATGAGACACTATGAAAGATTGGTTCTCAGGAAGAGCAGAGGGAAAATCAATCTTGTCTGGCTTTTAAAAATGCAAACAAATGTATGATATCATGCAGCCCTGTGGGAGGACTTACTATATCAAGCTGTGGGTCACAATTAATGCTCAGGATCTGCACACAGAGGTCTTGATAGTCATAAAATGAAAGTGTCATGGCTGGATTGCAGCCCGCTCCTACTTCAGGGTTTCTGGCATCATAAATCACTTGTATGTTCAAACTTTGGAAATATTTCCTTTCTCACTAGATCCTTTAGGCTTAGAACACATATAATGAGCAAACTTTCACAATGGCAGGTCCAGTGAAGGACCATAAGCTTGGTCTGGGAGGCTGCTGAGGCTGGTCCTTGAGGAGAGGGATATTTGGTTATTGTCAGAAACTGAGCAGGGGTCAGTGGCACCATCTTTCTTCCTGCACAGAGCTGGAAGAGCAGAGCTGCAGCTTCTTGCCCCCTCCTTTCCTCCCTATACTCCTCCCTAGATTTAGAATAGGTATATTTCTTGTCTACACTGGAACCCACTGTCCTGCAGCCACTGTCCTTGGTCCTCAATCCGTCCTGGGCTCCTGTCCCTCACTCGACTGTGCTGCCCTTGGCTTTTTATTCCACTAGAAAACCACTTTGATCATTTTGCACTAATAGGAGCTGGCTACTTTATGTTCTTTTAACTACAGAGAAAAGCAGAAAGTACCTGTGTGTCCTTCACCATGGAATGTATTTTTAGATGACTCACAAATGTGTCTTTTCTTTTTTCCTTCCAAAACTCCTAGATTTATTCTTGGAAGCAGCCCCCTGCTGCTGACTTTACTTCTCTTCTTGGCTGTGTCTAAGGAGGAGCGCTGAGCCAAAGTCCCTCGTTATCTGTTTTATTATGAGAAGGGACATACAGTTCTGCTTTGCAAAAGAACACTGAGCTTGTATGAAATGCCCTTGTTTCAGCTCTGGGTTGCTCCAGGTGAGATGTGTTGACCAATTCTAGCCCCTTCATAAGCCTCATGGGTATAAATTTGAGGATCTTAAGCAAATGCACAAAACCCAGGATCTGAATTCAGCACTCCCTACTTAAAAACCTCTGATGGTTCCCACACCAAAGGCCAGATTCTTTAGCCTTACATAAAAGGTTCTTCACAATTTAATGGCAGCCAAGTTTTCATGTCTCCACTTGTTTCACCATGACCATGCACTCTATGCTTCATGCACACCACCTCATTCCTTTTCCCTAAAACTGACAGACCGGCTGGGGTGGCTCAAGCCTGTAATCCCAGCAGCACTTTGGGAGGCCAAGGCAGGTGGATCACGAAGTCAGGAGATCGAGACCATCCTGGCCAACATGGTGAAACTCCATCTCTACTAAAAGTACAAAAAATTAGCCAGACATGGTGGTGGGTGCCTGTAATCTCAGCTGCTCATAAGGCTGAGGCAGGAAAAATCACTTGAACCTGGGAGACGGAGGTTGCAGTGAGGCAAGATCGCACCACTGCACTCCAGCCTGGTGACAGAGTGAGACTCTGTCGAAAACAAAACAAAAAACAAACAAACAAACAAAAACCTGGCTACCCAGTTATGTGCTTTCTTTGCTTGTGGGAGGTGCGTGTCTTCAGCTGGGAGTGCCCATCTTCCTCCACCCTGGTCTCCTATGTATTGGTATCCCTCCCAAGTAAAGTTCCTGCCTCCCTTCTGTACTCCAATGCCCAGTGTTCATCTCTGTGCTGGGATCTTATCAAGGTCCATTTCAATTATTTGTTCACATCTGTCTTCCTCACTTGACTTATGAGTTCCCTGAAGGAGGGCATTAGGTTCTTATTCTCACTTTTAAATCTTTAGCACCAAGTCTGGCTGGAGCCAGTGCCCAGTAAATATTTGATGAGTAAAATAAACAGTTCTACAAGGGCAACGTTCCCTTGGACAACTGAAAATTAGCAATTTTGTAATGGGCACAGGTCCCTTCAGAGGCTGGATGTTCAGGGATATTCTCTTCTCTTTGCCTGGCTCTCTGCTGGCAAAAGGGGCCAGAGTCCTTCAGAGGCTGTTAATGCCTCTCTTGATGATCTGCTTCCTGTTGCTAGCTAAAGACAACTACATGCTATTTTGTTTGCTTTCTTCCTTTCTTTTCTTCTTGGACAGAAGGTTCAGAGCTAAGCCAATGCTTTCTAGTATTATTATTCTACAGACTCCCTCCCCCTATTGCCTCTTCTTCTTGGCTGTTGCCTTCTGACAATTTCAGAGCTTGTATGGTTCTTTCCTATCTGTACTTTGAATTGAAAGCTATGTCACATCCTTTGGAAGCAGGTGGGGTATAAATAATAAATGAGAGATGAACATATGATACGGTGCACTTATGAAGCTTCACTGCCTGCCAAAGCAAGAAGTTTCCCACCCTGCGTGTAAAGGTGTGCTCCTGGCCCCCTGAGATGCACACCCTGGGTTCTGGGTCACACTCAGGAGGCTTCTCCAGAGGGTCTCTCACAAATTTGGGGGATGCAGTTCTGTGTATTCACTGATTCATCTTGAATGTGGATGGACCACCCTGATTTGCCTGCCAGCTCCTTTGAGACCATTAGGTAGGGGATTATGAAAAGATAAGGTGATCACAAAGATGTTAAGACTCACAGTGACCACCTTATATACCATCTCTGGACACACACAATTTTACAATTTCAAGAGGATCAGGGACTGAAGTTTAAAAACCTATTCTTTACAAGATAGCTTAACCAGGACGTCATGCGGTTGAATAAATATGCAATAAGTGCGAAGGACATGTTTTAACAGAAGAGTAGTGTGGCAGCTTTGTTTTACCTGCTTTAAAACTTTTTATAATTTAAAAAAGCATAGTACTGGCACAAACACACAAATTAATCAGTGGAATAGAATAAGGAAACAGATCCTTATTTTTGTAGATTTGCAAACAATATATGATACAGGTGATGATAATCCTTAGGGTTCAATCAGAGAAGCAGAACTACTGTCAATACTATAGAGTGGTAGTTCTCAATGGGAATAATTTTGCCCCCCAGCGGACATTTGAAAATGTGTGCAGACATTTTTGTAGTAACAACTAGGTAGAAAAGTGCTAATAGCATTTAGTGGGTAGAGGCCAGAGATGCTGCTAGACATCCTACAATGCACAGGACAACCTCCACAACAAAGAATTATCCAACCCAAAATGTCAATAGTGATGAGGCTGAGAAGCTCTGATATAAAGGATTTATTAGCAGACTTTGACCTCATGCAATGGTGGGAGCCCATGGGGAAGTCTATGCAAGGCTGTAGCTGTGTTCTTAGAGCCTGAGCCACCATAGAGGAGTCTGACTAGCAGTTAGGAAGGAAAGTTGGACATGGAGGGGAGGAGAGAAAGGACAAACTGGCCAAGCAGTAAGGACAAACTGAAATCCATGAGGACAAACTAGAACCTGCTTTTGTCTGTCACCACCTCCAATCTTGATACTGTAAGTGACTTGTAGGAGAAGCTGGTTCCCTGAGCTACGGAGCTGTACAGGCATACCTGGTCTAGGAGTTAGAGAAGCTGAGGAAGGAGATCTGGTGAGAGCTGAAGAAGCTGCAGGTCTGAATGCTGTCCTAAGCTAACATATGCAAGAGCTGGCAACAGCACCTTGAGCCCTACAATGACCTTCAAAACACAATGGCTACTGTGTCATTGCCACCTTCTAGGTTTCTCCTGTAGGCACACCTAACCTGGAGCCACACAGTGAAAGGAATTCTGGAAAACAGAGTTTTAGCTTAGCTAAGTTGACAGAATTCAAAGTCACCATACTGGTATTAGAAGACAGTGGGGAAGCATACCTTACTCAATAAACTGAGTAAGAACCCCTTGTATTTGTTTGGAAGACAAGAAGATGGAAGCCTTGCGTTATGCACATACAAAAATAAACTTAACAAAATGGAGAAAGTTGATGAAGAAAAGAGAAAACATTCTCTTTTTGTTTTTCTAAGCAAATGCAAATTTGCTTAATTTTACTAATGTTCAGAAACGTGGAAAGTAAAACAACAATGAACCTTCTTACCCACAAGATTGGCCGCACTTAAAAAGGTGGCATCACCTCGGTCAGGGTATGAGGAGAATGGTAATATCATTTGTTATTTGTATGATTGTGAATTATAGGAGCATTTTTGAGTGAATTCCAGAAATAATTATTAATATTGAAATACACATACCCTTTGGCATAGCAATCCAACTTCTGGCAATCTAGTAAATAAAAATAATGTCAATTTTAAAAGGTATACATTCAAAGTTATTATGTATTATAGACTCATTGACATGGGATCAACTAAATACATGATGCTACGTTCTTAAGATTTTTGTAATATGAAGTATAATACTATTATTAACTTGACTGTCTGGCTAATGTACATTATAGGATTCACCATATATGGTTAGTGGGAATATACATAGATACCATGAGAGCAAAAGACCAAGTAAGTGAGGGTCCACGTCAGTGTCAGTGGTTACACTGTGTGTGTGTGTTGTGGGGCTGAGGAGGATGCTGTCCAGGGACAAACATGATATGTAGATATTGATTATATAATGTGTGCTGACTTCAGAGAACTTAACATCCAAAGAAATGTGTCCATTTTGGGTTTGAAGAATTTGGATGCTTGCACATTCTTCCAGGACCATATCTGTTGGGACTTTATTTATATAGGCTTTTCCTGTCTTATGGAACAAACCCCTCTATGCCACTCTGCCCCCAAACTCAACCATCAACGCCACTCCTGTAGCCAATTCCTACTCATCCTTTAAGACAGTGTGGGGTCCACCTTCAGTCTCACAGAGGGGAGGGGTCCCTCCTGTGGCTCCTCAATGAGTGTCCTGGAGCCTGATCAGAGCACATGGCTCACTGCATCGCATTAGTCTCTCCACCTGTGTACTTTTTCAGCCCCTAGAACAGCACAGAAAATATGATGTGCAAAGAATGTTTCCTGACTACATGAATCAATTTCAGACTTTCTCACAGACATTTGGGGAAAATACGTTTGTTTTTTGTGTGTGTGTGTATGTGTGTGGCCACAAGAATTATGCCACAATTCTTGTCAACCAAACACCAAAAATCACCAGAGTGAGGCTTACCCAAGGGGAGAGATGCTAATGATTAAAACTCCATTCCCTACCCACTGCACTCAAGACCCCACATCCCCTCAGCTGTGAATACATTTCACATATTGAGATTTTTTTCCTCCTCATCTGACAGCTAGTGCTCTGATATTCTGGGGAAAAAATATATATATTTTTTTATTTTACCATTAAAGAATAAAGATATATTGAGCACCTACTGAGTCACATTAGCCATGCAGAATGCCATGTTTGTTTAAACACATGCAGGTCCCAGAGGCTGCTTACAGCACTGTCACTCAGCCTAATGGTTTTACACGCAGAGCCTGGATGCTAGAGCAAGCTCAGTAAATTTGTGTTTACAGCCAGCACAGCCCTTCAGAAAAGCTAGGAAAAATCCATTGCTACCTGCGTGTGCTTCACAGGAAAGGGTCCTTGTCTTCTGATCCCTCTGATACCCTCTGTATGCCCAGGTAACACAAGGAAAATGGCTTATGGAGACCCAGTATGGGCTGGACACTTTTCTTAAATTGTCTAATTCAATTATTTCCCATAAACACCCTCTTATTTTTTTTACATGAGGAAATTGAGGCTCAGAAAGTTTAAGCAATTTCTCTAAGCTGCTCAACCTGTAAGTGGTAATTACTGAACTCCAGAATCAGGCTGTGCTCACTCCTGTCCTTAGATGGCACTTGAGAAATTTTCCAGAGGGCAGATATTGCCTCTGTGTGCATGGAGGCTCCAGGGAGCACAGGTAAGCTATGGCCTGCTTGAGCAGCATGGCTACCAGGTCTCCTTGCACAAAGGCCACCACAGTTACAGATCCCAGACTCTGGGCTCCAATCCCAAGTCACAAGGCTGAGACACAGAGAAACTGGCCAATCTCTGCTGGGTGCTTGAACTGGAGAGTGATGTGCTTTGGAAGCTCAGGCTGCCTTTCTAGAGCAGCCACATTAGATCCGTGTGCAGAGACTCAGAGAGTGGTAGTTTTGGGGGCTGAACTAAGACAGGACACTAGAGTCCAGGGTGCCACAGAAAGAGAAAGTGCCCTGCTTCTTGAATTTGTAATTCTAGGTTTCAGGCCCTCATAAGAACCAGTGAATTCTTGCATCAGGTTCTTTGAGATATAGTCATTGCTCAGTATTTTCAGGGGATTCATTCCAGGACCCCCACAGATATCAAAATCCTCAGATTCTTAAGTCTCTGATATCAAATGGTATAGTATTTGCATGTAACCTATGCACATTCTCCTGCATAATCTAAATAATCTCTAGGTTACTTATGATACCTAATACAGTGTACATGCTATGTAAATAGTTATACTGTATTATTTTAAATTTTGTGTTATTTTTAATTTTTAAAATATTTTCAATTAGTGATTGGTTGAATCCATGGATGCTGAACTTGTGGATATGGAGGGCCTTACTCAATAAACCAGATAAGAGCCCCTTCTATTGGTTTGGAAGACAAGAAGAAGGAAGGCTTACCTTATGCACATATCAAAATAAACTTAAGAAAATAGAGAAAGTTGATGAAGATAAGCAAAAACATTTTTGCACCCTATATCCTCATAACAAATCCCCATTTTACCTAATTAAACTGGGCTGAATACGTTTCTATGATTTGTAATCAAATGAATCTTTCTGTATGTCATGCTAGTTTGGCCCCCAAGTTGTACTCTGTCCAGAAGGCCCAGTGACCTGTCCTCATGACTCACCAATGTCTTCTGGCAGGTCTAGGCTGACCTGGCTGAATAATGATGCCTATAGCCCCACTCGTTTGAGGCAGAAGGCTCATGCAGTAGCTTCCACCACCACCACCATGTGTGCCAATATGTGCTTCTCCCTCAAACTGCACTTAACTCCAGGCCTTACTGGATATAAGTATTTCTAGTACCTTTATTTCCAGAGCTCCTTCCAACTGACAGCCTGGGCCTGGGCCTTGAAGGGCACTTCCAGTGGGTGTGGATATGTTCAGGCATGAGCACCAATCATTGAGTACTTCCTTCTAAAGATCCTGGGGAAAAAGATGTTGATTGATCTGGCTTGGATCACCTGCCCACCACTTTGTTAGGAGAGTACCAGCAAGTTTAATTAATGGTCCCATCAAGATTGTAACAAGGAGAACATTAACTCTCAAAGGAAAGATAGGATGCTGTTGTCAAAAAAAGAAGCCAGGAGACATGACGTCCAAAGGCCCACGGTGCCTAGGAAACCAGCTCAGTTCAGTTCTGCCGCTGCCTGAGGATGTATGTGTTTCTTCATGTTCACTTGCCCCTTATGATACCAAGGCAAACGGGAAGGGTTGCCTTTTTCGTTCCCCACATATCCCACAGGGTGCTTTTAAAATTGGATTTTCTGTCTTCACATGAAGTCCTCATATTCATTTGAATCTAGTTCAACCTGCATTAAAAAAATGTGTCGGGCGGGGTTGCGAGGAACCCCCCCCCCCCGCCCAGGCCCTGCCGTGTCCTTCGGCATGAGCTTCTGTCCCATAAGGAGGGTCCGCCTTAAGGAGGACCCTGAAGGAGGACCCCCATAAGCCTGGGTCCACCTTAAGGAGGACCATGGTGTGTGCCAGTCTGCTTTTGCTGGTTTGGAATTTCCCATTTCCCTAGGCTACTCCTCACACAGTGTCCCATCTAAAAAGGCAGTGATTCCATCTGTTTCGATGACCCTCAAGACTCCCATGCAAATTCCCTTCCTCAAAGATTCCAAATGAGAAACAATGGTATTGTTTTCAGCTTGAAGAGGTTTCCTCCCAGAATGTCATGTCTACCCAGACTCAGTGGTTGTGAAGAAAGGTATGGGGCAAGCTAGCAGGGAGCCCCCCATCCACACTGTCCCCTTAACTCACTGCCTTATCCTCAGGTGAGGCAGGACAGAAGCACCTGCAGAGTGAGGAGTTTTGTTTGAGGCCTCAGCTCCTTCCTCCCCTCACCCACCCACAAAAAGGTTCCAAACTTCTTTAAACCAACATTTTGCTTTTCATCTTAAATTTTTGAATAAGTGAAACTGAAGCTTTGACGCCTTATTTATTTTAAAATCAAATTTAACTCCTTCCCACACAGCCCAGATGTTCCTTCACTTTTCCTATTTTGATTTTCTCTTGACACGAGTAATGAATGGTGGAAATCAAGGCCCATAGAGGTGTCACTGCAGACAGCCTTGTGCCCCTTAAAATGTTCCTGACCTGCAGGTTCTCCCAACACTTCATCCTGAGCTTCTCTGCCACCTCCAGCCCCTGATGGTCTTGCATCTGAACTTGGGAAATGTGTTAGTTTGCTAATTCGGGCATGATTCTGTCAGCCTGCATATGCTGGCACATCAGAGACGGGTGAAGAGCCAAAGTATAAATAAAGCTAAAATAAACGGTATTTGAAGACCTTGAAACAGATTAATTTAGACATGGTTTGAAAAAGAGTGGGCTGGCTTCTTCCTCTTAATTTTTTTATTGGGATTTGGGGATTTTTTTCATGGTAGAGCAAAATGTTCAAATTCTATTTCTTTAATTTCTTATTTCAAATTGTACCAAAGACTAATGAAGGTGCAACTTGGCTCAAATTTTCCTTTGTGTAGGGTGGGTACTCAGTTAACAAGAGGACACTCAGGCTGCTGTGTACAAGAGAGTTTGTTCAATTTTCTAGGTTTCCACTGTAAGGAGAGGAAGAAGCAGATATTAAACACTGTTTAAAAAAAATTAAATAAGTAAAGAGGAGCCCTGGTCCTTGAACTACCTCTAAGAGATATCGTATTACATTTTTTCAGTGTTTCCTAGGAAACCAGCTCAGGGTAAAAATGTATTCTTTGTCTTCTGCTCTTTGCAAAATTGTTTGAACCATCATATCTCATAAAAGGTTGCTTCACAGGCAATTGGAACAGCATTAAAAAAAAGCTTAATCTGCA
This sequence comes from Pan paniscus, assembly GCF_029289425.2. Classification (NCBI taxonomy): domain Eukaryota; kingdom Metazoa; phylum Chordata; class Mammalia; order Primates; family Hominidae; genus Pan; species Pan paniscus. The sequence continues at coordinate 111,672,490 of NC_073253.2, forward strand.
GTTTGCTGCACGAATGAAGGCGATACACCTTTATCGGAGGTTGAATGCTTCAGATTATATTTGCTGAAAATGGATAAGATTGTGCCATTATTTCTGAAGCATCTGTGAAATCAAATCTTGTTGTCTTTTTCTCCTCCAAATCGTGAGTCTTCTGCCCCTAACAAAGTTGCATTAAAAAAAAACTCCTAAAATAGTTTTAGAAGATTCTTATCAGCACTTACACAGCAGAGCATTAATGAAGAGAGAAATAAACACCTCTCCGTCGCTCGTGCTGTCTCTCTCTCTCTCTCAGGCTTGTACTCAGCCAAGATCTCTATGCATCTGCTTAGTCTCCAGAGCTGATGTGCTTGTGTGTCCCTGGTGCCATCATCCAGGTCAGAATCCCTTGATGCCCACTCTGCTTTCTTGGGCTACCTCTGATTTATATTCCACTATCTTTGTGTGTTCAGTTGTTATTGTGGTTTTGCAAATGACTGAGGTACTTGCCTGTGTGCTAGTGTGGGGTTCTAGTAAGGGTCAAGGGTTTAGGGTATTAAAAGTTTAATGTTTTGTTTTAAACACTTCAAATGTCATCTACTAACTATATCTTATATGTTAAAGCTCTTTGGAAAACAGAACGAGCATCTCTGCAGTACTGATGTGGTTGTGCACATATGGAATATCTGTGGGATTGGCTGCACGTTGTTATTGTGTATTGTTGGAAGAATGTTGCTAAGGGATTAGTCTGACTCTCTTGTGTTATTAATCACATAGGCTCCTGCAGTGTTGCCTGTCTCTTGGCTTCTGATAGGCACTCTTTGTCACGTTAAAAGGATACCCTGTCCCACTTCACCTAATAAGACAAAATGATTAAAAGCACTGGCTATGGGGTCACCCAAATATATACCATGGGCCCACCAATTACTAACTCGGTGAGTATAGCAAAGTTCTTTAATTTCTCTGGCCTTCAGTTGCCTTATCTGCCAAAGGAAGTAACAAAAGGTACTTACCTAATAGTATTCTTGTGAGGATTAAATGACCTAATGTCCAGAGAACACGTAGCCCAGTTTCTGCAGGACACCTGGTGAGTGTGTAATTTGTGCTACAACTATTAGGACAACTATGGTATTCACTAGTAGTAATTTTGTTTATGTGGTGCAAGGATACTCAACCTTTACTATGTTATGTCTAATAATGATAACTCCATTCAGCAAATGATTTATTGTGCCCCTCAATTTACCAGGCTCAGTGTAGACTCTGGGCTTATAAAGGTAAAAAAGATGCAGTTCCTGCCCTTGATATGCTTATAGTCTAATGGGGAAGCAGAGCTTTCCAGTGCATTGTATGTTAGAAACCTTTATGCACAGGGTGCTTTGGGAGAGGAGAGAAGAGCACCACACTGCCAGGGAGCTCAGGGAAGGCTTGGGGGAGGCAGGATGCCTAAACCAGCTAACAGGCATGTGCAGTGGTTAATTACTATATACATATATAGCACATATATATATACACATACACATATAGACATATATACACATGCATATATATGCATATGTGTATATATACACACATATTTATATACATGTGTGTGTGTATATATATACTTTCCCTTTTAAAAAAATTAAAACAATTTAAAAAATTTTAATTGACAAAGATGTTCAAAGTGTACAATGTGAAGATTTAATATACATATATAGTGTAATAATTACATTAATCAAATTAATTAACACTTATCACCACCCATGCTGTACCTCAGATCCCCAAAACTTATCCATCTTATAACGGAACATTTGTAGCCTTTGACCAACATCTCCCTACTTCCCCTACCCTGTCAGCTCCTGGCTACCACCATTCTACTCTCTACTTCTATGAGTTCAACTGTTTTAAAGTCTACATCTAAGTGAGATCATGCAGTATTTGACTTTCTGTGTCTGATTTATTTCACTTAGCACAGTGTCCTGCAGGTTCACCCATGTTGTCGCAAGTGACAGGAGACCCTTGTTCTTTATGGCTGAATAACATTCAGTTGTATATATGTACCAGAATTTGTTTATCCATTTATCCATTAATGGGCACTTAGTTTGTATCCAAATCTTGGCTGGTGTGAATGTTGCCGCAATGAACACGGGGGTGCAGGTAGTGCTTCATCATATTGATTTCATTTCCTTTGAATATATGCCCAGAAGTGAGATTGCTGGATCATGTGGTAGTTCTATTTTTAATTTTTTTGAGGAACCTCCATACGGTTTTCCATAATGGCTATACTAATTTACAGTTCCACCAACAGTGTACAAGGGGTCCCTTTTTCACACCCTCACCAACACTTGTTATATCTTCTCTTTTTCATAATAGCCATCTTAACAGGTGGGAGGTGATATATCATTGTGGTTTCAACTTGCATTTCTCTGATGATTAGTGATGTTTAGCGGTGTTTAATATAACTGTTGACCATTTGTATGTCTTCTTTGAAAAATGTCTCCTTGTGTCCTTTGTCCAATTTTTAATCAGGTCTTTTTTTTGCTTATGAGTTTTGTGAATTCCTTGTATATTTTGGATATTAATCCCTTTTCGGTATATGGTTTGCAAATACTTTCTCCCATTCCTTAGACTGCCTTTTCATTCTGCTGAGTGTTTCCTTTGCTGTGCAGAAGGTTTTCAGTTGTTAGTTTTATGTAGTCACACTTGTCTATTTTTGCTTTTGTTGCCTGGGCTCTTTTCTTTTCTTTTCTTTTCTTCTCTTCTCTTCTCTTTTCTTTTTCTTTTTGTTGTTTTTTTTTTTTTTTTGACAGGGTTTCACTTTGTCACCCAGGCTGGAGTGCAGAGGTGTGATCTTGGCTCACTGCAATCTCCACCTCTCAGGTTAAAGTGATTCTCCTGCCTCACTCACCTGAGTAGCTAGCATTGCAGCTGTGCACCACTACGTCCGGCTAAGTTATTATATTTTCAGTAGAAATCGGGTTTCACTGTGTTGGCCAGGCTGGTCTTGAACTCCTGGCCTCATATGATCCATCTGCCTCGGGTGGATCCCAAAGTGCTGGGATTACAAGCGTAAGCCACCACACCTGACCCATGCTGTTACTTTCTTATCAGAAAAATCATTGACAAACCAATGTCAAGGAACGTTTTCCCTATGTTTTCTTCTAGGAGTTTTACAGTTTCAGATCTTACATTTAAGTCTTTAATCTCCCTTGTTTACAAAAATAATGCACACTCCTGAATTTCAGAAGAGCACAGGGCCCTGAAGTGTGCATTTTCCAGCCTCCCTTGCTGCTCATTGTGGCCCTGGGATTATGTTCCTGCCCATGGGGTGTGAGCTAAGTGCTCCATGCAACCACTGGGGTTACCCCTTAAAAATGACTCAGCATGCTCTTGCACCTACTCTCTCTTTGACCTTCCTATTGGCTAAGAAATTGGCACAATTAGAAGAGCTGCTTGAACCTGAAATGGAAGCTACTCACTGAAGACTAAAGAGCTGTCCCACAGTCCTGGACCATGGGCTTCTGGGCTGCTACATGAGAGTGAAATCAATTTCTATCTTTTTTTTTCAGCCTCCGCATTCTGGGATTACAATTTAGAAGTCTGTACTTTTATAGACATGAGTATGGTCTCTTGCAATGAATCAGAAATTGGGACATATGTCTTGTACCCCTAGATCTGCCACAAATGAGCAGTGTGCATTTGAGCAACCTCTTATGTCTTGGTTTATTCTTCTTTAAAAGGTGGGTGTTGAACTAGATCTTTCAGCACTATGAGAAGTATAATAATGACCATCACATATTTGGTATAATGCTTTATCGTTGAAATAAGGCAGAGCTTTTTCCTTGTAAAGAATGTCACAAACTCTTGGGACAAGAGACAGGGATAAGTTTAGGACTGAGTAACTGCTACTTCTATCCAGATCATCTGTAGCTCAGAATGGAAACACCTGGGGCCTGGACAGGGCAGCACCACAGATGTGCTTAGGGAAAATGGCTGTGAGTGTACCAGTTCAAAGAGCATGGCACCAAAGTAGACAGGCAAGCCAAGGCCACCAGGTGTCATGTACTCATGTCCATGAGTGTAAGCCTCATGGACCGAACACACGGAGTGTTTACAATTGTGCTTCCTGCAGTGCACCGTGGGCCTCATTCTCTAGGCCTCAGTGTCCTGGCTGGAGGCAAGAGTTTGGGCTGAGCAGTCAGGAAGAGCACCAGGTGGTAAAGGGAGGCAGAAGTCAGTGAGAATGAGGCAGTAGGGGGAGCTCCACTCCAGAGGCGGGGGCTTAGCATGGGACCAGATTGATGACTAGCTAAAAGAGAGCCTAAGCACAAGCAGCTTTCAATCTTACACACCCACCAGTAGCCACATCCATTTGTCATTGCCATGGCAACACCTAAAGTGACCATCCCTTTCCATGGCAATGAACCAATGACCCCAAAGTTACTACCTCTGCCCTAGAAATTTCTGCATAAACCACCCCTTAATCTGCATGCAATTACAAGTGGGTATAAATATGACTGGAAACCCCTGAGCTGCTACCCTCTGCCTAAGGGGTAGTCCTGCACTGCAGGAGCAGTCATGGAGCTGTAACACTGCCTCTTCAATTAAGCTGTTTGCTTCTACCTGTGGCTTGCCCTTGAATTCTTTCCTGGGCAAAGCCAAGCACCCTCGTGGGCTAAGCTCCACTTTTGGCTCGCCTGCCCCGCATCAAGAGCATAACCAGCTCTCCCTGGACTCTTCATCTGGGAATGGACAAGGAAGACAGCATTACAGTGTGTGGAGCCCCCCAGGCCTTGATGTGGGCATCACGTGGCTGAGATGGCTTCATCTGTGAAAAGGAGCCAGAACTCTTTATCAGGCTAGGCAGGGCTTTTGTTTAACTGGTCCCTCTGGCTGCTTTTGTTGACAGATAAGGAGTATTTACGGAAGAGAAAAAAGACATTTTCATTATCAGCAGGATGGGAACTCAAAGTCATTTAATTTGAAGATTTAGAGGGCTGGGATCTCATTTTATACACCACATTGGAGAAGAGGGGCATATCCTGTTGGAGAAGAGGTGGAGCATTCACCTCATTTGACTTTTACACACTCCTGTGAGGTAGGCAGGGCAGCCATCATTAAGTCCATTGCACAGATGAGGAAAATGAGGTGCCAAGAATTTGAATGACTGCCCCAAATGATGACCCACAAATGGTGAGGCCGGCTCAGACTAGAACCCAGGCCCACAAGACTCATGACGTGATGCGTTGTCTTCTAAGCTACTTTGCCTTGTGGGAAGGGAAAACTCCAAGCTGCCAAATTAAGAATCACTGTCCCTAAGGGCTTTAGGGGCTGGCCTTTGTGGGGCTGGTCTTGGAGTACCTTGGCCTCACAACACACCTTCCCCGAGCCACACTCATCCCTGAGCCCAAATCTGTCTGCTGCTCTGCCTAGGTAATTAGAGAGGATTGTTTTAGGTCACCCTTTCCTGAAGACAAAACAATCCCTTTGGTTTCTCGATTAGAAAGCCCAACAGATTGAGTGACAAGGAAAAGTTTTTGATCTTGCTATTACAGTCACCTAATTAAAATGAGATGCAGATGCTCCAACACCTAGTAATTTTCACCTCACTTACTTTGGCTTCAATTACAGCCCTTCCCTACTGACTTACACTGTTTAAATTACAAAGTTAGAAGGAAATATGACTATTTACCTGTTTCTATTCATACATATAAGTCTAACACATTATCTTTTCTCCCCAAGCATGAAATGTGATCACAGGCCTTCTCTTCACCCTGGAAATGAGGGGAATAAATCTTTGGTTCTTAAATAAAGTTAAACACAAATAAGAATTCAAATCAGCCAACACCTACATCAGTCTTCAAGAGACAACTTTGTTTCACACAACACACACACACACACACACACACACACACACACACACCACTTTGGAATATATAATTTCATTTGTAAAGTTGACTGGCTATGGACTCTGACCCTTCTGATCAGGGAAAGTTAATTGTTTCCAGAGTAGTTAGCTTTATTGAGTACATAATTAAGTAATCATTGCAAGGCAGTTGGAATTACATATATATTTTATACCAGAGCTGCCATAATTGATTGCAACCAAGCCTCCCTATTCACTAAAAAGCATATTTGTGTTCTGAGAAAAGGCTTTGTTTACTACAAACAGGGCTTCAATTGTCTCACAAACAAACAGCAACAAGCAAACACAAAGAGAACAGTGGGAGTTCTAAGAAGAATGCCCATTTTCTCCTCCCTCTGAGTGGAATCTGTCTGAGGTCATCTGTCAAAGGGGTGAGTGGAAGATGCTGGCTTATTCAGAGTGCTGTAGCATAGGTCTGTATGATGACCAGCCAGGGACTGCTGCCCCAAGGGCAGGAGGAAGGCTGGGCACCCAAATTCAAGAAGATGGTGCTGCCTCTCTTGCACCGTGTGCACTTACAGCTCACTAAGTCAAGGAAGGCTTGTCTGTGTCAGTAGCAATGTGGAATGAGGGGTAGCAACATGGAGGAGGAAGACAGGTTCCTAAGCAGAGCTGAGCTCTGCCTTCTGTCTCCTACTGGAAGATTTTTCTAGGCACTCAACCAAATCATTCAATCGTCGATATCAGGGGTAAAGTCAGATGGTTGCTTTGGTACCCATTGCGCCAAAGTGACCATGAAGCTGAAGTGAAATGACAGCAGTGGATATTTCTTACATGCCTCTTACTTTCAAACTAACTTTACCTCCGTGTTCTGTGACGGGGAGGCTGGACAAGTTCTTCACCCTTCTGGGTACAGGGCATTTCTTCTTCTCTGCTTTGATTCATCCTGGGTCCTTAGAAGCTTCTTAAAAGTTTTTTTGTGATTATCTGTGGCCTGGGCAGGATGAAGCAGCTACAAAAGCTGAGCCTTTCGTCCTTTTTCTTTCACAGAGGCAGTTGGTGTTGCAGCCCCTAAAGTGGCAGGGTGCGCCCCCAGAAGGGAGGTCCTGACTTAGGCTCCAGCTCCCTCTTTTCCTGCTTTGTTGACAGTTCCTAATAACACTGCTGGCATCAGGGCTCTGCAGACGCAGGAAGGAAGAGATGTGTTCTTTAACGATGGAAAAATATTAGAGCACAATGCTCTCAAAATAGAATGTGTGTGCCTAGCCTTTATTTTGGGGACTTTATTGTTGTAACGGTCTCTCCTGGGAAATGCTGTAGGAGACTTTTCCCCTTCACTCAAGCGGAGTAATTGTGTAACCTAAGGTGTCCGCAAGAGAGCTGAGGGGGGGTGATGTCGACACACAGGTTTTTGAAATATGACTACATTATTATGTTGATCAGTGCTCAATAGATCCCTTCTCTCTAAACTCCTGTTTCTTTGAAGTGGGGACAATCATATATATGCTGCCCACCCCACTAGGCTGTTATTAGGATTAAGCAATATAATGGACGAGATTGTATCTGCAAGCTGTAAAGTGCTACAAATGCAAAATGTCGCTGCTGGCAATTGGAAGCCCTGCCCCCTTCTAGGGGGTGGGGGGTACCCTTCCGCTTTTCATTTTTTATTAAATAAACCTTAGCCATATTACTGAAATTCACACTTCTGCTTTGACATGGGACTAGATGTGCAAAATGTTCAGTATTCATGCCAGAGAACTGATACGAAGTTTTGCTAAGAGCAGCCCACTTTCTCAGCACCCCATAATGTGTGTGGTAAGGACAGTTGTCGTGATGCACAGGAAAAAAGAGAGTAGTTGGCTCATGAAATGGTTTTTCATCATCTTTCTCATCCTAGGAAACCCCTAGGAATCTGCATGAGTTTCTTTCATGTTAGTGTCCTGGCATTTGATATTTTATCCAATGTCACCCTCATCTGTTTTTTTTTTTTTTTTCCTCTTGAAATCCATCAATGAAAAGTGCTTCTGATTTCATGGTTACCAACTTTCCCCCTTCATTAGCTTCCCCTTATTTGGACCATTATTGCAGCCCGTTAGCAGGACGGATGACTTGCTTTGGGAATGACGTTAATGATTCTCAAGAGAGTCTTTTATCTGAAGGTGATTAGGAAGAATGAAAAAGTTGTTAGCTGCCTCAGCCAGTGCCAATGGGCTGTCAGGGACCTGTGTCTCGTCTCCTCTGCAAACGTCCTGGGTCCCATTTCTTAAACCATAGTTTATAACATTCACCTTTGACCAGAAAGTGCTTAGGTGGGACCCATGTTTTACCAGTTTTACCAGAGAAAGGGTAGAAAGCCTTCCCAAAAGGACCACTTGGTCAGTAGACATGGGTTCCAACCTCTGTGACATTTTTGATACTAGACACCAAGAGGAAAAAGCCCCGTGACATTTGTGCATGCACATGTGTGCATGGATGTGTTTGCAGAGGGGAATGGGAAACCCCCCACCATTCAGCTGCCTCTCTTGATTTGCTCAAATTTCATTTCCATTTGCTAGAGGGACATCTGCACGTTTCCCTGCCAGCCACATTTAATGCACATCAGTTCAGCCCTAACCCTCTGCAGAGGTCAACCGCCCCCTAACTCCAGGCATCCCCGGGGGGGTTAGAGTGAGGGATACACAATACTCTAAATGGAATATTGAAGATCCCCATCTGTCTGGCAGTCCCAATCAATAAATGTGAGCCCTTCCTTCCCACTTGTGTACAAGAGACAAGTCATCACCTGGTTTCAAGACAAGGGAGAGATGCGGGTTTCTAAGAGTTACAGAGTCCAAGCACCCAGCTGTCACAGGGCTGAGCCAGGAAAAGGATTATGCTCTTAATCATGTTATTTTGTTACTAAAGCGTTCTTTTAAATTCCCCTCACCACTTCCCCTCAAGCAAAATGTACCAGTGTCTGAAATTAGAGGTGCTTTTCTGACACTTTTACTTGCTGAATGACTTTTTGTTGAAAGAGCTTTTGTTCAGGCAGTAAAACCTAGGTGCTGGGGTCCAGGAGCATCTTATTTGGCTTCTGCCAAATTACAAGGCTGAACAATGAGACCAGTTTGTGTTTATCTGACATGGGCCTTAAGGAAAACATTCAGGTCCAAGATGTCATCTCTGATTCCATGAAACACCTAGCCTGGTAGCTGCATCAGGACAGCCATTGCTTTGGAGAAACAGTCTAAAAACCTTGTAACAATCAAGCTAGCAAGCAAACACAATGAAAAATCAGGGTTGTCTGAGGCAGTTTTTGTGTCTGAGCAGGGACATCCGGGAGGCCCCAGCTAAAATACTGGCTGCACCTGTTCAGCCTCTTTCACCTCTTCAGCAGCCCAGAACAAAGCTGACTGCAGCAAAAGCCACCAGATCAAGTATCAGGTTGCACTGCAGGGACTTTATACTTCAAGCCCATGTGATCCAAGCTTTTTTCCAACCCCATGCCTTGGCCCAAATGAGGGGATCTAGGAAGCCCAGCTTGTGAAGGGTGGGTGTGTATGAAGGGCTTCCTGTGAGAAAGGATGACTGAGAAAGATGCAGATGCTATCTAGATGGGTGAGCAGGATCAAGTCTTTCTAGCTAGTATTGCTCTACTGATCTGAATGAATTGGGGAAAGAGATCATGAATTTGTCTTCAGAATAGCTGTTCTACCACTAGTTTTGGAGCATGAGCAAATCCTTTCACTCAGTGGACCTCAACTTCCCCCAGTTTTTTGTTTTTTTGTTTTTTTTGAGATGGAGTCTGCTCTGTTGCCAGGCTGGAGTGCAGTGGCACGATCTTGGCTCACTGCAACCTCCGCCTGCAGGGTTCAAGTGACTCCCCTGCCTCAGTCTCCTGAGTAGCTGGGACTACAGGCACACGCTACCACGCCTCGCTAAATTTTGCCTTTTAGTAGAGGCGGGGTTTCACCATGTTGGCCAGGATGGTCTCGATCTCCTGACCTCATGATCCGCCCACCTCAGCCTCGCAAAGCTTCCCCCATTTTTAAAATGAAAGGGTCATACTAGAGGTTGGCCATTCTGTCAGTTCTAGATAAGACATTTGGGTATAACCGGGCAGGGCTAACCTGTCAATTACATACAGTGGAAGTTCTTTCTGGCAAAAAGGACTCAGCTCTGTGATTGTTCCTTTTTGCATCTGAAATTGGATGTGCGGTTTTCACTTGTGTTGCTCTTACCCACTTGGCATGCCATCTGGCACACTGCCCAGCTGGCCTGCAGTCCCTCTCTAGGCCAATTCACTTCCCACATTATGGCCAGGTAGCTTTCCCAAGCACAAACGGTGTCTGTTGTTTTATTTACTCCAAAGCAAGGGAGCACTCCACTGCTTCAGCTAAAATCCTAGCATATGGGAACCAGGTCCCTCCTGGCCTGTCTCCAACCCCCCTTTCCCAGACTTGCCCTGCCAAGCTCTCACAGATCCTGCACAAGGCCTGCTGAACCTTTTGATTCCCAAAGAGCACACTTGGTGCCTTTGCAAAGGATGTCCCCTCTGCCTGAGCTAGTTGTTCAGAAAACTTGTTCTTTAAGAACCAGCACAAATATTGTTACCCTAACGTCTAGGGAGCTTCATCAGCACTTAGTTCTTACCTCCAAATGGCAACTACAAGGGCCATGTCAGTCTCTCTTTGCAAATGAGGAGGTAGAAACTATATTCTAGTCAACTTTGTGCCAGGCGCTATGGATGTAATTCAAGAAACACAATTGGAGATGGCAATCTAAAGGTTACTGGGCCACTATAGGTATGAACTGAGGCCTCAACCTGCAGCTTCCCACACTCAACTGACTTAAAGCATCAAAAAAAAAAAAAAAAAAAAAAAAAATTTCAGAGGGTCAAAAGTAAAATACTGTAGCTGAAGACTTATTTAAATAATTGTTTTAAAAACACCCCTAGAGGAAAACCTGACCTAGGCATTTAATAATGCTCTTTTGCAAAAGAAATGCTCTTTTTGCAAAAATAATGCTCTTTTTGCCAGAGAAAAATCAAAGGCTGTGTCCCAATATACCTCCAATATACCCTCTGTGTTACAAAAGATAAATGCTAACAGGGAGTAAAATCCAGCCCCGTCCACCTTATTAATATGTAAAAAGACTGAAGTCACATCTGTGCAAGGATCTATTTTTAGTGGACCCTACATACTAAAATCCTAGCCTTGATCTCTTAAACTATCAAGCCTACCATAAATGTTTGATGATGAACAAGCCCATAAAAAGAAAATGCATAAAATGAATAGAAGGAGCCAATGCATGCTCTGCTTTTTAATTACCGGTGGCTTCTGCTAAAATCCTGCTCTAGGCTGGGTTTGAGCAGAGAAACACGTCAATAATTTGGGTGGGGGTGGCTGGGTGTGGACACTGCAAACAAATACATCAAACTATACAGTTATGTATGCTTTGGAAGCCAGATACAAACGGAGGAAAGAGTAGAATCATACCTACAAAGGGTGGGGAGGAGAGCAGCTTAAAAAGGAAAAATTAAGAGATAAATAAAAGCATTCAGGACACAAAAGATAATATAGAACAGTCAGGTTTTATTACTTTTAAGTAATAAAGAGCCTTTTCCTTGCTTTTCTTTTTTCCCTTTTTTTCTTTTCTTTTTTCTTTTCTTACAACATACATTAAGTCATGAATCAGATGTTAGGGGATGTGGAGATGGAAGGAAAATTGGTGACATCACAATATTTTTACAACTTTACAACAAATATAAATCTGAGTTTGTTGCATCTACCAGTGTCTAGCAAGGGTGGAAAGCAAAGGCACACTCGGGTTTATGGACCCTCCCCCCACACACAGTGGGGAAAAAAAATGGGGAGAAATACTTAAATGCAGAAGACCAGCTCAATACATGTGGGTATTTTAGGGTTAACACCAGAAGTGATGGGTTGTGGGGGTGTAGGAATGTGGATGTAAGTTTTGACACAGGTCTCCTTAACAGCTGAGGCAGTGATGCCTACAAACACTGGACAAGACAGCCGCTTACGTCAATGATGGGTGCTGCACTGCCAGTACTCTCGGGAGTCAAGCATGGGAAAGAAGGGGGCAGGGGGATACAGACCCATCACCTTCCTAATTTCTGCATTTCTAGAGAAAATTCAAGGAAGAAAACAATATTTCAGGTTCTAGGAAATACTTCAGGGTTTCAGGAGACAGAGTTCACAGGATGTGAACATGGATTCCATTACAAAAGCCAAAAAAAAAAAAAAAAGTAAAAACAACAACAACCACCTACTCCTAAACAACAGCAAAACTAATGGACTTTTGGAACAAAGGGCTCTCACCCACCCTCAGCTAAGTACTCAGGTCTGAAGGCAACCACACTGATTATGGAGGCTCCACTTTTTCACTATCCAACTCAAAACTGTCATTGTCAGTCTTTTTTTGAATTCTTTTTAAAGACAAAACTAAACCCAGAAAATCCAACTGGAAATAAAAACAGACAAAGAGACCACCAAATATACTGTTTAAAAAAACAACAACAACACTGCTCATGGTTTACAGTATGTGGACAGTTCCTTTGTTCATGATAGAGTAAACAAAAGTCCCTTTTGTGTGCTTGAGCAAATGAAAACCAAGAGGAGAAAAACACACACCACCTCCCATCCCCTAAAAACATAATTAACAAAATAAAAAATAAAATAAAAAATCCTCTGCCCCAGTCAACGTTTTTGCAGCATCCATTGTGGTCGGCCTTGTACTTGGAGTTACTCATTAATCACAGCAGAGACCAGCCTGCCTGCATCTATTTCCATGTCATTTCTTTGTGTGCACTGCACGTGTGTGCTGTGCACATGGCTTGGAGACTCCTCCCAGGTGTCTGCCCAACCGCACACCGCCTGCTCTCTAGCCAGTGGACGCAGCAGACAAGAGGAATGGGATGTTAGTCCCTTTTCTGCTAGCAAATAAGGATATCACCGTATTGAAATAATCTAAGGGAAGCAGGGAGCTCTTGAGGATGAAAGGGGATTTGCCACACCCACAACACTGGGGTCCATGCTTTGCAGCACAGCCAAAGGGTGGTTCCAGTTGGCACAACTAGAAGGCAGTGTGAATTGGAGGGTGTGGTGCTGCCCAGCGTTCTCAGGCTGTCGCATGACAACTATCACCACTGCATTCTTCCATCTGCTTGACTCCAATCTTTCAGAGGGCTGGAAGTGGGGCAGAGGGTGGGGAAGGGAGGGTTAAATAAATATCTGCACTTATTTCAAAAGGGGGAACAGTTGATCATAAAGAGTTTACAAGTGTACACAACTCAAGGTGTAAGGCACAAATTTACATGTGGAAAACAGGCTATTCACAGATGTAACCCCACGAAGAACCCGTGTGATCAAATCATTAATTTATGCAAGGTAGCAGCCAGCATATTAGTTCACACCATTTGTGGATTTTGTTTGCTGTCTCACATGCAAGGTGAAATGGGATGGCATATTGCAAGCTGGTGCCTTCACAGAAAGTCAGAACCATGGACAAAACCATGTTGGCATCAATGAGATATGATGTGCCATTCTAAAAGCTTCTCTCCTGATTGCTTTAGAAATTAGGATCTGGAAGGACTTTAACATGAATTAGTTTTTTTGCATGTTTATAGGCCAGAGACCTGACCAGGCAATGAACTGATAGATTTAAATAAATATTCCCCTCCTAACTTTTTCCTTTAGCTACAGACCAGACAGTCCAAACACAAAGCTCAGAATTCCAGCTCCAACTTATTTACTCAGTGAATTTATTGTAAAAATAAAGAAACTCAATTATTCCAGTTAATGGATTTCACGTTAAATAGTTTAACTTTCAATGGGCTTTCTGAAGAGCTGTTCATAGGATGATATTTGGAAGAGTCCTTTCCTTAAGGAAAAAAGGGTGAACAATAAATAAAGAGTTACTTGCGTTAACGGTCACGTTATTTCATTAAAAGAGAGGAGGAGCAGAAATCTATGACATAGTTGCCCAACATGGCATTTATCTGCTGTAACAGAAAGCTGTAACACTGGCGGGCATTTCACAGTATTTGCGCATAGTAAACTTCTGCCATTGTTAAAGTCTGAGTTAGAATTATCAATGAATTCTTTTTTTTTTTTGTCTTTTTAAATTTTCTTGATTTTAAAAAATGTATTTGTGTTTTGCAGGTTGGAACGCAAACCCAGTGTGGCCACGTCCCGTGAAGTTATGGACAAAATGTTTCAGTTTCTGTTCACCTCTGTGCGTGTGTGTGTATGTGTTGTGTGCATGTGTGTGTGTGTGTGGGGGGGGGATGGGGTAGGTATGTGCTTTTGGCTCATGTTTGTGATGACAACTGAAGTCTTTTGTGGGTCCGACCTGTTGTAGGGTGTGGGGGAAAGTGAAGGAAGAGAATGAAGGTGAGTCCCCGCCGTTGCAAACCTTCACCAAACCACGCGGCCCAATTTTCGTGAGTACCCCTGTGTCCCAGAGAGGAGGACCCAGCGTCCTCGGCTCTGCCGCATGCCTTCTTGGTCTGGTGGGTACTCGAGGCAGTTGAGAACCTTGCTGAGCTGAGCGGGCACCTCGCCTTGCCTGCTGGTTCGACACCTGACCCCCTCCCCCTGGGATTATGTACACGCATCATTGGGCTTCATGGATGTGGAAAGGGGAGCAAAGGATGGTTTGGGGGGTACGTCCGGCTTTAGCGAGGGCGTGCGCTTCAGCCCCGACCTTGTCAGTGAGTTGTAGGCGTTGAGGCTGGGCTGCCTCGAGACAGTCACGGCCTGGCCAGATGGCTGGGAGCTGTGCACCTGGATGGAGTCCACCCTCTGCGGGGCGGGCGGCGGGTTGTCTCCCCTGCCAAAGCTCTGGTTTCTGGAGAGGTGAGAGGAATTGGAGGAGTTAGTATTGTTTCTTTTGAGAGTGGTGGCCTGGTGGCTTCTCGTGAGCGAGTTCGTGGGGTAGCTCCTCTTATAGTCAACCCCGTAGGAAGAGGAGTGGTGCATTTCCAGCCGCTTGCTTAGACCGGTCTGAGACAGGGAGGCTCCCGGGGGACCCAGGGAGGCCTCCCGCTGTGGAACTTTGGGGGGCAGGCTGTCCAGGTTCTCCACAAGGTTCACCCCATGGTTGGGACTCTTGCTGCTGAGATGTTCCTTGATGGTCTTATACTCCAGTGTGGCGGCCTGGTCCTCCAGCGCCATCTGGGCCACCTCGCTCATTTTGGGCTGGTCCACGTACTCATGCTGGTAGCCCTGCTGCGTGATGGGCAGGACCACCACGCTGGGGATGTGGCTGGGGGAGGCTCGCAGGGGCAGGTCCGTGGGAATCACAGGGGAGCCCATGGGGGGCATGTCCTTTGTGCAGGCATTGATGAGGTTCTGGTTCCTCTCCCACTCGCGGCTGCCGCGGCTGGGCTTCCGCTTCTGCTGCAGCGTTGGGGTTGACTCTGGGGTGGGGAGGGCCGTCAGGTCCAGGTGGTGCTGGTCTGCTTTAATGAGCATCTTGGCCGTGTTGCTGGGAGTGGCGAGCTTGCCGTTGTGCATGAGTGGCGTGAGGATGGCCTCCGGCTTTGGGTCTTTGGATTGAGTGTCCCCAAAGAGGCCGCTGAGCTTGGTGACGCTGCTCATGGAGCCCCGGCGCGAGTGGGTGAGCTCCTTCTCCTTGCGCTGCACCACAGCCACGTCTTTGCGCCGGTGATCACAGACGCAGTAGACGGTGATGCCCGAGAAGACGGCCCCCATGACGAAAGCCAGGATGACTGCAATGGCCAAGAGGGTGACGGGAACCAGCTGGTCGTGGCCTTTGAGGTAACTTTCCCGAATCACTCCTGCAATAGACATCGCATATGGCATTAAGAAATGAAAGCACACCCCGAGGCTTGTTTTTGCTTGGCATTCACCTTGTTAATTAATAACAGTAGTAAGTGACAACAGCACCTCTGCACAACTTGTCTTCCAAGCTCAGCTTGCCAAACATTAACCAATTAATCCTCCCCAAGCCCCTCCTGTGCAGTATGTAAATGGACTCCATTTGTAGCCTTCTTTGTTGTCTAAAAGAGTGCTGTTCAGGCCGGGCACGGTGGCTCACGCCTGTAATCCCAGCACTTTGGGAGGCCGAGGCGGGTGGATCATGAGGTCAGGAGTTCAAGACCAGCCTGGCCAAGATGGTGAAACCCCCGTCTCTACTAAAAAAAAAAAAAAAAAATTAGCCAGGCGTGGTGGCGGGGGCTTGTAATCCTAGGTACTCCGGAGGCTGAGGTAGAGAATTGTTTGAACCTGGGAGGTGGAGGTTGCAGTGAAGGGAGATCGGGCCACTGCACTCCAGCCTGGGTGACAGAGCGAGACTCCGTTTCAAAAAAAGAAAGAAAGAAAAGTGCTGTTCACTCTTTCCAGTACCTGCACTTTCTACTCTGCTTCACTCCAGGGAATATGGGAGGTTTTGGCTTTCAAAAGTTATCTTTCTTTCCCTCTTTATGGCTTTTTAACCTTCCCTTCCTAGAACTGGGATAACCAAGTTATCCTGAGTCTGGAGGAAGAGGCAACAATTTTATGCATGTTAAACAAACAAATCACACACTCTGGGCTTCCAGTTGGGATCTTTTCCGACGACCCCCTTGTGGCCACTGGAGCCTCTGTCTGGGGAAAAGTGTTTGCCTTTCAAGCAACTAGAGGAAAGAGAGTGTGTGTCATTTTTATTTACACTGAGAGAATATAGCTAAAGTTCACAGACTGCAAATGTTTGTGCTGATTTTGCATCACCTCTCAAAAAATAAACAGTGCAAACTCAATTTCAGGTAACTATCCTGAATATTTGAATGAAGCTTTCTCACTGGAACTGAAATTCAGAAATAAGACCATTTGGGGCCCTGTAGTGGGTTTGAGAAGTGTTAGGTACCATTATTGCACCTAGAGTTTGCTGTCACAGTGGGATTTTTCAGCAGAGCTAATCTCTTCAATTTAATAAAAATTATGTGACTACACCCATCCGTAATCTTACACTACATTAACCAGGATTCAGTGTTTCTGAAGGAAGGTGCTTTCGCTATTCCTGCTTAATCAGCCACCCAGCTGAGCGACTCTAATCAAATGCAAACACAGAAGCTTTTATTTTTTAATACCAACTGAGAATACACATCACAATTGTCAGATCTTAAGTGCTTGATGCAGTCGCTAAAAAATAAAATCTCAAATACCTCAATTCCTGCCTCTGGAGAGTGAAAGAACACGAATACATTAGAGGCACTGCATGGGCTGAGGAAATGTAAACATTGTTCCTATTATGGAAATGATAGCAAGAAAGAAAATGTACCTTCTCTGGTCTCGGGAGACACATTTTTCATCTACTAAATCAACTCTTTCTGGAATATGTTTAATGTATTTTACTGGCAGGTATCAGTGGCACAGAATTAGAATGAAAGGAAATAAAAATCTCTACCCCTTCCCAAACCCACAACACGCAACCTTAAACTTCTACTGAAATGTTGTCTTTGTCACAGCTGAGACCTTGAAGCTTTCTCATGGGGGTTTTTCTGCTAAAATATTTTGATTTCTGAAGTGATGGTTTTAAAACCCAGAAACCTTAGCCTGAAAAGTACATTCTCTTTTTCTTTCCTTCCTAAGGGTCCTCCTCCCTTCAATTGTGACATCACAGTTGGTTGCTGTGGAAATGATTGTCCTATGACAAAGGATTGTGACTTAAGTAGAAGCAGCAAATATCTCTTAAGAAATAAAGATTCTGTGATCCAACAAATACCCTTGGTAATAAAAGGCAGTCAAGGCAATTCACCATAAGGAAAGAGTG
This sequence comes from Pan paniscus, assembly GCF_029289425.2. Classification (NCBI taxonomy): domain Eukaryota; kingdom Metazoa; phylum Chordata; class Mammalia; order Primates; family Hominidae; genus Pan; species Pan paniscus. Next base: position 111,690,086 of record NC_073253.2, read on the forward strand.
TACAAGACGGTAAGATATCAAATAATTTCCAAATGTGATACTTTTCAAATATTTCCAGATTTATCTCCATCAGCTTTTAAGGGGTAGAAACTGAGAAGCAAAAAACAGCCAGAAATTTGGCTGTAACTCACACCTTTTATGTGTGAAGCTCCCCAAACAGTGGGGTGTCCTGCATTCAAATATATTTTAATACCTATTCACCAAGGAAATGTGCTAATGAAAATTTTCTTTCTTAAATTTGCATTTCCTTATTATGCTAAAATAGCTACTGATTTTTCTTCAATTTTGATTATGTATGGGGTTCTACCGAACACCATTTTTAACCCCCTACATATAATTGCACAAAAATGTACACCTGTGGATAAAATGGTTTTAATTTCTCTCATTGACTTGGTGATTTCAGTGGGAGTTTAACACAGGCTAGACGACCCCAGTAATGGGGTGGGGGTGTATTAGGTGTTTTTTTCATGGCAATGAGTATTTCATGAAACACTTCCAGGCTACCAAATTTAGGGGGACTGGCTATTCCCAATAAATGTGTATTATAATAGGAAGCTATTTACAATTGACTTTGGCATTCTACAATTTAAATTGCCCTCTCAGTTTAAAAGGAACGTGGAAAGAGTAAAGCTAGAGCAATTCATTGGTTTCACTGGGAAAATTGCAAATTTTTCACATGTATCCATTGCTTCTTAGCCTTACTTTTGGCTCCCAAATATCATTCTTCTTTCATGTCTGAAGGTCCTTGGCTATTTTAGACTCATGAAAGCTACTTATTCTTTCACTGGGAAGAACTCTTTTTTAGTGGATGATATTTGAGTTCAGGTTTTTGGTTGTTAACAAGTTAAGTAGGATCTGACCTTTCAGGAAAATGGTATCTCAGACAGATTTTTTCCCCCGTCTCATTTTGTTATATAAAGAGTGGCCTTAAAAACATTTTTGCATCTCTTCATCTATCCATGGGGGAGGCAGAGGGCTTTCCTCATCTGCTTGTGTAAATTCAGAAACGTCCAAAGATGGAAACAGATCAGAGAGTAAGTTGAAAGTGCAGTTGAAGAAGATAAGGTAAACGTTATTTTTGGAAATGCCTTTCAAACTTAAAGCTTTCTGCTTATATCATGAAAAAGGCCAAAGAAGCATTCACAGAAATGATCAAGTCAACTTTGTGGAATAGCCATTGTGAAGGCTTGGAAACAGCAGACTTGTCAGTGGTGGTGATAAAAGCAGCTAGAGAAGATCTCAGTGGGCTTGGAATTGCAGGCTCCCACTTACTGGCTGGGTGACCTTTTGGCAAGTGACTTAACATCTCTGGGCCTCCGTTTTTTTATCTGTAGCATGAGGTGAACACACCTAATCTTACTGCCTTACTGGGTTGTTACAAGAATCAAAGGAAATAAAAAATAGGAAAGAGCTTAAATGCTGTAGTTTGCTGGACAAATCTAAAGCTCAAAAGAAGCCACAAAGGAGAAGTGGTGGGTTAGTGGCTCACAGAGGGCTTCCAAGTGATAGTAGCAGCTGCTTCATTGGATTCCATTTGCTATTGGTCTCCCATGGGAGAGGAGTAGACCTGTTCTTCCAGGTCCAAACTTCGTGCCTTCTAAATGTAGTCAAAAAGGTGATATGAGATTTCGAAGCAATATAAGGGAACACATACTGTTTCAGGATGCCTATAGTTACTGAATTTTGAAATAATTAAAACAACAGAAGTGGAAAATGTTGGCAGTTATAGTTGGATTCTCAGTGGAGTGCAAATCCTGGGCAAGTACCACATTTTTTCTGCATTTATAACCCTTGCCATCCACAGAGCTCTTAGTTGGGTAACTCAATAAATGATGGCTGAATAAATGGGTTTTCAATACATTGTAGAGCTATTTTTAAATGAACTTCTAAACTTGGGAGGTCATCTTTAGAGTGACTATCACCCTTGCTTTTGAAGTCATGGAAATAAATTCTATCTCCAATCATATAAAAGAATTTTACTAGTAGCATCTATCAGACAAACAAAAATAAATCTATAATGGTGCTCAGTATTTGCTCAAAACAATAAGAGAAACTATTTCAAAAATGAAATTGGTTCTGGAAAAATCCAAAAGAGTCGATGACGATAAATGGGTTATTTACAACAACACAGTGCCCCAGTTGAACTGAATAATTAGAAAAAAAAAATGCATCTCTGCAAAGGGCAAAGGGCAAAGGGCAACAGGCTAGAGCTGAGTATCCCTTTCTTCAGATGCTGCCTGGAAGCCCTGGGCAAGTGAAGGGCCCTTGGAGGGTGGTGTAATCCCCTCCGCAGGTATCCTCCCACTGCAGAGAGAACAATCAGAGTTGGCTTCTCTACCCTAGGGTCTTTGAAATTCCTTCCTCTGCCAACCCCTGCATCCTCTTCTGCTCTTACCAATTGAAAACGGGGCATTAGTAATGAAAACAGTATTTGAAAAATCCTTTGCATTGATTCATTAACCACCAGCTATTTCTCACCAGTCATAAGGTGCTAAATGGTTATTCTTTCCACCTTCCTATTGCAGGAAGCAAGGCACACCCTGGCTTAGAGATTTCTCTGAAATCATGTCTTAAATTGGCAGAACTGAGAAAGAATAGAATCTCCACTGTTTTTTTTTTTTTCCCCTGAGGTGAGCGTTTTCAGATGCTGGAGGGAGACCTCAGAGAGGCAATTTGAAGTTCTTTAGAGTCCAAAGCAATGAAAAGATTATGAAGGACCCTGCCCCTAGACCCTGCAACATGTGATTCAAAATAAGAACAATTGTAAACAGAAAACTAAGAGGAAGCCCAATACAATTCTGACTTTTCCTATGATGACCATGTTAATAAATTTTGAAATATCAAACACTACATTCCTTATTTTAAAAAATGTTTTCTAGTAGTCCTGCTCATGGATACTATTCTGTGCAAAGGGAACCTAGCACCAGGCTCTGAGACAATTTGCTTTAGAAATGATGTTTTCCTGGTTAACACAGTGAAACCCCGTCTCTACTAAAAATACAAAAAAATTAGCCGGGCGTGGTGGTAGGCGCCTGTAGTCCCAGCTGCTCGGGAGGCTGAGGCAGGAGAATGGCGTGAACCCGGGAGGCAGAGCTTGCAGTGAGCCGAGATCGCGCCACTGCGCTCCAGCCTGGGCGACAAAGCAAGACTCTGTCTCAAAAAAAAAAAGAAATGATGTTTTCCCCTAACTTAGGGTTGGGTTGTTTCTTTATTATCACTCTCCTAGTATAACAAGGTTTTGGCTCCAAGCATCTTTGTGGCTGCCTTCAGCAAACATTTACCAAGCACTGCACTAGGTGTCGGGGAAGGACAATGATGAATGAGGCATAAACCAGCAGGGAAGAAGGCAAGTGCTTGCATACAACTCTGTCCAAAGTGTGGCTATGTCATGAGTTACATCACTTCTGCTTCAACAGTGGGCAAAAGCTTTACATTGGAGATGGCATTTGAGCTAAGCCTTAAAGATGCACAGGATCTTAGCTGGAGCGGAGAGAGCAACAAGAACTGAGGCTTGGAGGGAAGGAAAGGGACGGTCGTAGTGAGTAATAGCAAATGGTCTAACTCCCTTCTAGTCTGTTAGGCTGGAGGCATGAGCCACCCTTCCATACTCAAGCTTGCTTCATGGCTCTCATACAGGCTGTTCTCTCTGCCTGGAATATCCCTACTCATTTTCCCACTCATCAGACCCTATCTTTAGGGTTCAGCTTAAATGGGGAGCCTTCTCTGACTCCTTAGGCCAGTTAAGTTCTTCCTTCTACAAGTGTCCCCAGAGCTCTGCATTCCCTTTATTCTAAAATCATCACTAGTATGATACTTGTTTTTCTCACCTAGACTGCTAAAACTCACCACTGAATCTTCAGGCAGAAAGGTGCTCAGTAAATATCTTTTAAATAAATAGTAAAGGAATGCATACATGAATGAGCACTTGTAGAGAAAATACAAGAGCAAGAGCTAGAAATACCATTTGGAAGGCTGTGGACAGCCTTGAATGATTAAAAAAGAGGTTTAGAAGATCTGCCACTCATAGAAGGAAAGTTCTGGGTTAATTTATCTGCAGTTTCTCTTGCCTGAGAAAGCTAACTTTCAGCTTGCTCTGTTCCACATTGAATCCATTATCGCAAAACTCTTGGCTTCAAAGAGTCAGTATCATTGCATCAAAAGCACAGCTAGTCTACCTGCATTTATTATTACTGTTTTTAAAATTAAAACTCTCAATCTTAAAGTATACTTATTCCCTGCACCTTACACAAATAGCTGGGAGATGTTATCTGTCCTATCAAAATGTGAAGCAAACAGACAAGCAAAAATACGTAAAATTAATCACACCTATTAAGCTAAATACAAAGGAAGAGCTCTACTCACCCCCACCCCAATTACCACCCTAAGCATGTAAGACCCAGGCAGCCAGTAACCTAACTCGAAATGGTTAAGTGTGCACTTTCCCCTCTCACCCCCTTTCCCTGGACGGCCCGTTTCTGAGCTGCTGTGATATGATGGATGTGTCTGTCTCCATAGTGAAGTGATTAATAGGCATCTGTGTAAAGTGGACCCGGTGACCACAAAGACAACAAAGCCTGTCTGTGTCCTTTAGAGAAATATGCAAAGGCAAAAAGGAGGATGGACATTTCCTCCATCACTGAGCCAGAGAGGGTTTGTGTTGGGTCTGAGAGCTAAGAAAGATGGCAAAACACCAAGAAAAGCCCCAGAGTAGGATCCCCTAAAAATAGATTCTTGATTCTGCTTTATAGTAAGACAAGCCTACAATTTCCTTGAAATCCTCATAACAACTTGAGTGAATGGAATCTAACAGCCCAATTTTTCTTGTTTGCAAATCTTACTGCAACAAAATTCCAGGCTCACGGTCCTGCAAGACAGTATAAATGAATGAACTAATCACTAGCCAAGCATCGCCCCGCTAACCACACAGGGCCCGCTGTAATCCCTATTAAGAAGAGAAGAAAACAAACAAGGGAAAAACCCTAACTGGAGACAATTTATTCTCAAAGCCACACCCCAGCCAATCGAGATGACCACACTGAAAGTGAAATGGGAACTCTCTGTGGTTATCTGGGCAGGAAGCAGCCTTCTTCTTGTCTTACGGCATAATGTGAACCAGATGGCTTAGGAATAAACTGACATGCCAGCAGCCATGGAAATAGGCTTGGAGTTTATAACTTAAAGTTTCCTTTTCCTTTATGTGTGTGTGTGTGTGTGTGTGTGTGTGTGTGTGTGTGTGTGTGTGTGTGTGTGTGTTTATGTATGTGTTTTTCCTGGCAGGCTACAGATTAGGTACCAGGAGGGGCCATGGTCTTCAAGATATATAAAGTTAATGACTGACCATGCCAAAGTGGAGGTAGCTTCCTGGCCTGGCTGTTTAATGTCCTGAATTCAGAAGCTATTTTAAAACTCACATATTGAAATAATGCTTGGAGTAGTTGACTGTAGATGAACCCACTTCCACTTCCATCACCTTTAAAAGTGATGCATTTTTGGTTGGGATGTCATCACAGGAATAGAAGGGAGAATGAGCCTGGAATTCATTCTATTTCATTTTTTTAGAGAAGAAACAGCTTCATTTTTCCCTGTGTGCTGGGAACGCTCAGTTCACTATTCCTCCACTGCTCTACTGCTTTAGAAATGGCATTGCCAATGGGAGTGCTACAGCCAGAGCACGGGCTGATGTCTAGACTGAGAGTCATGATAAGATAATTTTTAAAAGCCATGCCCTGGAATGCTGGTTTGTGGTTTCATGTGTTAGAACTGTTACTGTCCCTGTAAAGGTAATGATTCTTTTACATTGGCAAAGTTTTAGCAGAGTCTGCAAGGCGTATTTTCCTGCTTTTTGAAGTTTTCTTTCATCAGCTTTCTTAAATAAGACGAGAAACACAACATCTAAGTGATTTCTAAAACCAGACAAAGCATTTCTATTTTCCAACTTCCTGGTCCCATCTTCTTCCTTTACTCTCTCACAAGGCATCAAAGCCACAAAATGGAGAAGTGGACCTCTTTTAAAAATTGTGAAATTTGGGCAAGTCTTTGCTTGGATTATTTGATTACTTGCTTTGAATTTTCTCTATAAAGCAAAGATAAAACAGATATGAAGAAACAGGTCTGTTTCAATACTGCTAAATCTTCCAACTTGAATTTTCTAGAAATGTAGTTCTTGAGATCTGGGTTAAAGATGAGACTGGGTGTTACTGGTTAAGAACATAAACTTTGAGCTCATAAAGACCTGGGTTTGCGTGTTGGCTCTACAAATAGCTAACTGTGTGACTTTGGGTATGTCACTCGGTCTCCAGGCCCCAGTAGTGTTGGCTATAAGATGAGCATTGTTGGAAGGACTAAATAGGTTGAATAAATGAACACAAAGCAGTTGGCATTGTGCAGAAAACGTGTTAATGCTCAATTAATAATGTAATGACAGTATTTCTAGAATGTTTGACAAGTTGCCTGTCTTGTACAGGGTCCAAGATTAGACTATTTTAAGGCAACACTTTGGTACGGTTCAACTGTGTTAGCCAAAAGTGTAAAAATAAGGATTTACAACTACAACAAAAGCTTGACTAGTGAACTTAAATAAGACAGCCCATCAGCAACGTGGAAAATGTCTGAATCAGTGCCACTCAGCATTAACATCACCTGGAACTAATTAGAGACAGAAATCCTCAAGTCCTGCCCAAAGTTTCAGCCTCAGAATCTCTGGGTTAGGCCCAGAAACCAGAACTCCAGATGATTCTTAAGTTCCCTAAAGCTTGAGACATGCTGTCCTGAAATAACATAAATAATATTCCAGAAAACATATCTAAGGTCTCATTGGATAATTTCTTTACTGTGGGTATCATGCTCTGACAAAGAATAGAAATCGACCTTGTTTTATTGGAAAGACAATCAAATTCCTAACAAACACTTTCCCTTAGTATCTGTCAAAAGCATGGCATATAGCTCAAAATACTGGGCTGCTACTCCTGCAAAAGAATCAACCCAATTTGCTTGCACCAAAACTGCTGAAAAAATGCTTGTGGTCTCTATTTGCTCTGGTAGGAAGACTTGGAGGAGAATTTCTAATACTCCTCATCTCTGTAACTGTGGCCATCAGATAGTGGTTGGTACCACAGAGCTCACGTATGTCCTAGATTGGGTCAGCCCAGGCATAACTGGTTCTCAAGTGCAGAAGAAGCAGAATGCTTGATGGAGCCCACCATTGGACAGAGTGGCTTCCTTTAAAGGCCTGCATCTAATATCATCTCAAAACCCACTCCCTCAACTCAACTTACAGCTATTAAGCAACGTTTGAGAATGGTTTAGGGGATGCCAAAATCTTTACCTTCATCTCTGCATGACTAGACGAGAGAAAAGAAACTCACGAAGGTTCTTCTCCTTTATATTCCCGGGGTGAAAAGAGGGACTTGAGTTCATGTGTCATTCACCAAAGTAAGGTCCTGCTTTATAATAATAAAAGATGCCTAGCACAACAGTTCACTCAACAGAGCTCTGTGCTTACTGATCTGCTGAGTTGAACTGAATCTGCAAATCCATAGAATTACATGAGACATTTTAAGTTACATTGAATTTCTGCTGTGTGCTTTTAAATCATGGAGTGCGAGACCCATCAGCACTTAGGGTATATTTATTACCTTAACAAATGTCGGATGATTGTGTCCAGTGCTATCTATTATTTATGAATAACAAGAGGCTGTAAGACTGGAAATGACATGCTTTAATATGTCCAAAAGGTTAGGCATAATGCAGTTTGCTGCCCTATAAATTTCTCGACACTATTTTCCTTTCTAATAAAGCCTTGTCAGTGGTTGACTATACCGAACTTCCATTATTTCTATACTGTTCATAATGACTGCCTCTGATTTCAGTAAAAAAGAAGTAATTGCAGATATCTGTTTGAAAAGGAATGCAACCTTTTAAAAAATATGAAATTTAAAAATAATTGGAGTGGAAAAAAATTTATTACCCCATTAAAAATGAATCTCTTTACAAAGATAGTTGTCAGGCTGTAGACTTATAAGAGCTTAAGAAATATTAATTAAGGGTGACAAACCTTCACATTGCCTGTAATTGGCTTTCTGACACCAATTAAGATCCCATCTACTGTGCACCCAGTATATTTTAATATATCCACTACATTTCGGTAGTATACTTCAGGGCGTTTCCACAATTTAAAGTGCTAAGAGATTTACGTATGATGAGGTTCACATGGCTCCTTTCAGTCCCTGGAGCAGCCCATACACTTTGCAAGAGTTTATCTATTACTTGCATAACCTGTATCTCCCTGGAACCAACAAATGAACACACCTTTTTCATCCTCTGTCTTTCCAGGATAATGGCATGCGTGATGTAGTTAGTTTGAGCAAGCCCTATGTAGTTTGAGGCCAGTCTCATGTATAATGTCAAGAAAAGAGAAGCTATTCTCAGGAAATTACCTGATTTCCACTGTTTTGCCCTCTGTGGACTAGTTTGTCTATGGAGCAGTGAAGTTTGCAAAGTAAAACTTCTAACAAGCCTTTTAAAAAAAACTTGGTGAAACTAGGTTATCAGAAAGAAAGGTCTGAGACAAAGCGGATATTATTTTCCCACTTTTCCACATAATGCAAACTACTAATTGATTCTTCACAATTTTATCGTTAGGACAAAACAAAATCTAGATGAACACAGTGCCGTTGAACCAATTAAAGAGCAAATTTTTAACTACTCCAGATGTTCTGTTAATAAGATCACACTTAACCTAGTCCCGGTAGTCCTTGAAAGTTCCATTAAGCTGTCAGAAAACTTTGTCATTGTGTGTGTTTTTGTAGAAAAGATGGGAGAGAATGGAAAAAGAGACTGAGGGAAAAGGGTGGGGGTAAAGTGTCATGTCAAGTAGATGCAGCTTGAAAAAGTGGCTAGAGATTAAAGGTGAGAAGCACCTCTAGAAGGTGAATTGATTTTTTTAATACCCTAAGGTTTAAGTTGGCGTTTTAAAAGTGAAAGTTCAAGTCTCCATAATCATAATTTAAGTCCTTCATTTTTTGAGAAAATGAATGTTAGGTTAAAAAATAAAAGGGTTAGTGGTATCCCTAGAAAAGAAAACTCAAATACTGGTGTGCAAATTCAGGCAGGCAGAGAGATGAAACAGCTTTCTACATGGCTGACATTTAACTTTTTTTTTTCCTTCTACCCTTTCCACAATAATCTCATCAAGACCTTAGATAAATTCAGCAAGTTGTCAAAAGGATACAAAATTAATTATATCAAATCTACATCTATGCCCACACTACTGAAAGAACAATTACAGCCTCCCACTTGGGCTTCTCGGCTCTGGACCCTCTCCCCCTGCACACGTTCAAACATGGAAACCCACATCATCCATTTGAGAGCCCAGCACCTGACTTGCTCACAATATCATTTTCCTCAGTCCCTCAAAGAAAAGACGGAGACTACATATAGATTCCTTTTCTCGTAGGTGACCAAGAAATATTAATATAGTAAAAATAAACAGTGGCATCCTGGATTATATTATTAATTAAGCCACCGTGCTCAGCTGAACCCCACTGTTTTAACTAAAGAGAGGAAGAAGTCCAAGTTTGGAGTTCAGCTTGCCTGGGGTTTTACCTAGGATAGAGCTAGATAGGCAAGAAGCATCTACCAGGAAAATGCCAGCGATGTGTAGTAACAGACACTTTAGATCCAAAATTGATGCAAAATTCCATTTCCCAAACTTATTGTGCACATGTAATTAATAACCTAATATGATTAAATAAACAATTTATTATATATGTATCACCTGTCAATCTTGCTATCTTTGTCTTTCCCCACTTCTACCCTCCTGTGGTCCTTTTCTTCCCAACGTCTGCCTTCCTATCCTCCACTGCCTGTTGCTAAAGCCAAAACTCCTTGGCATGGCATTTAAGGTTCCAGGCTATGATTTCAATCTCATTTCCCATTCTAGTCCTCCATACACTTTAGTCACCACACACTCCTTGCCTCTTTATTATTACACTCTGTAATTTCACAGTGTGGCATCTTGGTCATGGACTTTATTCAGCTTGGAATGCCCTTCTTCCTGTGAAATCTAACTTTTCCTTCAAGACTTTGCAAGGTCTTTCCTGTGTCCCCCACTTGGAATTCGTTGTGCCACCCCTTAGACTCCCTTAGTACTCTCCCTCCCCCTCTTTCCTTGACTTCCCTTACTGTCAGACTTCACTCTGCCCCAGCATTTAGATCACCTTTGGGTATCCCTCACTAAACTGTAAGCTGTCTGAATGCCAGGTTTATGTGAAATTCAAATTAGTATCTTCTGTGACACTCAGCATAAGGTTTACATATAGCACATGTTTGTTCAATTTCTGTTGAATGCAGGAAAAAAGAAACAAAGGAAAGGTTGCTGTCTTGCCTTTCTTTGAGATGAGATTGTCAGCATTATTAAACTATTATTTTTTAGTGCTTTCGGAATTCCAGTTCTACCCCTCCAAAGCCATGAAAATGATAAAAAAAATAAAAATAAAAAGGAGGGCAGCCATATAATTTAGGAAGGAAAAAGGAATACATATGGTTAACATAACAGTTGTTAAAATTTTGAGGTTAAGTAAAACATAAAAGAACCAATAGTTTTAACCATGCTCCTCTTTAAGAACAATTTGATTTCTGAGCCTTCCTTACTTGAAAGTGGCATTTGAAAGCCTGTTTTCAATAATAATCTTTAAATTACTCTTTATCACATTTCAAACACATATATAATATTTCATAGACATTCTCTGAACTCAAGTATGCTAAGAATATTTTTCGTGGAATAAGATTTTTTCTTAAACATATCAGAATATGGATTATTCTAGATTTCTAAGAGTTGAAGGCCAAATGTAATATATAAATTAGATCTTATATATTCACTGAGTAAGTTATCAGTAACATCTTCTATAGAATTGTCAGGTAGCAAAAAGTTTAAGTACTCTCAGTTAATTCAGATAAACAAAAATGTTTTAGTTAAAAGTATGTCCTGTGCAATATTTGCGGTATATTTACACTAACAATTATTTAGTTTTGTTTCAATATTAAAAATATTATTCAGGTGTATCTGCAATTCAAATAAACGAGCATCCTGTATTTTGCCTAGCAACACTACTCTTGTTCTCCCAAACAGTGTGCTTTAAATGACTCCCACAAATATTCTTTAAACCCACCCAAACTTTCAGAGATTAAAATTGTTAATCTCTTTTTTTTTTTTTTTTTTTTTTTTTTTTGAGACAAAGTCTCCCTCTGTCACCCAGGCTGGAATGCAGTGGCACGATCTCGGCTGACTGCAACCTCCACCTCCCTGGTTCGAGTAATTCCCTTGCCTCAGCTTCCCAAGTAGCTGAGATTACAGGCAGTTTAGAGTAATAAAAATGATGCTAAATCTTTACTCTCTAAAAATTAAACTGTTTAATTTCTAAAAGTTTAGAGTAATAAAAATTATGATAAATCTTTATGGGGCATGTATAGCACAATTTATAAATAAAATACTGATGAACTAAATATTAAGAACTGTATTTTTCATAGTCAGCAACAATACTAGCTTATGTACCAAATTTCTTACGAACTTTGAAGATGCCTTTCCTCTAACCTTCAAAATCAGAAATAAGTGATCTCTAATTCAAAAGAGTTTTTGGAACCGTCACAATCAATTCACTATCTCTTCGCGTTCCTTGCCTCTGACCATGCACGTTCTACCTGACTCAGTTAATTTTCCATTGTTGAGTGGAAGTGAAAACCCTTACCCTCCCATTATTAGTACTCCCCAAGACAGGAGCCCTTTTTCTGAAGTCTCCTTGAAACTGCCTTGCTCTACTCTCACATTTAAAAACGACTGCAATAGGATCATTTTTACTAATAAAAGGAATGCAAATTAGTATGAGTTTTTTTTTCTTGAAATAAAGCTTAGGCTTAAAAAAAATAAAAGCCTGAGTTTGCCAACACTCCCACAAAAATTTTAAATATGAGTCTTTTACCAAACATCCATCACTTCCCTCGTCTTCCTTGTCAAGTGATGTGTTATTGCTACAATATTGGTACTGAGGGAAAGAACTGAAGGAAAGGAGCTGAAAAACTGTTTCACAGTTCTATGTCCTTGATGTGTTCAGCCAAGTTGTCTTTACTTGTCTAATATATTTTTTTAAAGTCTGTGGTGTGTGGCTTTGGCATTTCACAAAGAGAATGTTGGTCATAAAGGCCTTTTGGTGTGCTTTTGTGTCTACCTGTGTTCCATCTGTCTGGTGTTTGATATTTCTTGGACAGGAACTACGTCTATCTCTAATACAGCCTCTTACTCTTTATTGGCATCCAAATTGCACCACAGAGCCAGTGATAAATTCTGCTTGAGACACCTCAGAAAATGTTTTTGTTAACGGTAATATTACTGAAGAAATGGCAGAGAAAATTAAGCCCAAGTTTAAGAGTCAGGAAAAGAGGAGAGGCCTATTTTTCTTCCTTTATTACTGTCATCAGGAATAATTTTCTCTGTCCATAAAATCACTTACATATGACTTGATAGGAGCCAAAAAATTACCTTCTGTGTTGGGAGAACCAGGGTGCTTTAAAATCCCAAATCCATTAGATTTTAAGCATGGGAGAGTGTTAAAATGTAAGAGTAACCAGGGGGTAGCATCTATGATTAACTATACTCACCTAAAATGAGATTTCTCAGTCTGTTAATAAAGATGGCTGACACTGAAGGCTTGGAACTTAGAATAGGTAAAGTTTGAACGGGAGAAAAGGAGAAGGGTCAAGGGCAGGCTATTGCCAGGCCGGGCAACACTGTGTAGCACAAGAGTCCTTATGGATATCAGCAAAATAGATGAAAAGTGGAAAGGCTTTTCATCAACTTTCCCTAGGCTACAATATGAGTAATAACTAGCGGCAGACCACACTAGGGTGCTTGCTGCTGGTGTGGAGAAAAAACTTGCCAGATGCTTAACAAGCCTAGAGTGGCTAATTTCTTATTAGTCTAAATCCACGTTACTTTAAATTTCTATTTCATGAAACTTTCCATCCCCAAACACAAAGCTCAGTAGGTAGCAAAGAAATCAGAAGGGCACTGGATTGTATAATTTCAACACTTTGAGTGACGCATGTATTCACTTGGTTTTGCAAGCCCAGCCAGGAGAGGGTATAGTGGTCATCAAACCTCATTCTTCCAAATGTCAGAACAAAGTTCTTGGTAATAGTTTAATCTTCACTGGACTCCTTCAATTGCTACAGTACATAGTCACCTAAACTTTGGTCATTCAACTACCAATACTACAATTTTAGTCATAACAATGAATCTCACCTACCATATTATTTACTTAGTATTTTTATATCCCTCATAACTCCTGCATTATTCACTTAATATTCTATTTAAATTACCTTTAAAATGTATTTCAAAGGGAAACTTGATATCATTATCACAAATAAAAAAAAAAGTGTCACTTTTCAAAGATAAAATGTAACCAGAAAAATAAAAATTAACTTAAAGCAAAACAATGTTAATACCAGCTAGATCCAGTTGGAAGACAAAGCCCCAGTGTAAACCCTATTCTCTCTTTGTCAAAAAGAGATAGTAGCAAGTTTAGGGAGTTGTTAATGAGAAAACACCAAACTGAGACTTTTCCTTTCACATAATCAAGAAGATAACGCAGAAGACTGAAAGAGCAATGAAAAGGGCATAAATTTCCACCACATGACTCAATACTCTTGAAGGCCATCACATCCCTGCCACCTAAATCATGCCATGTAAGGTGCTACTCATCTCTCTCGGAGGAAATACTGCTGTAGGCTACTGCACATTTAAAGAATAAATAATTAACTATAAAGAGAATTATTGATAACATCTGTGATTTATAAAATTCCATTTAGGATTGTGAGATGTGGACAATACTAATCATCTTTATAGATCTTATGAATCTTAGCAGAATATTATTTCCCAAACTAAAAACTGCTTATACAAATAGCTTGTACATTGATTAAAATATATTCAACATTTGCTATCCATTTTAGCTTATTCACTTAATCTCTAATTTAAATTCTGTTTCTGTAATATATCTTATTCTTGTCTTTAATGTGCATATTTTCTGGACTAAATGTAATAATGTGATAATATCTCACTTTAAAGATTTCCCAAAAGATAGAAGCATACTACAACTCTGGCATTTCTGGTTAAATGGGAACTGCTCTATATTTACTATTTTGTCTGTTTTCTGACAGCTCACAAGAACTCTTTATTATAAAATAAAGTCTGAAGTAGGGGATTTTTATTCTATTCAGGATATATTCTTGTGTCCTCATAGCAGTGGTCAGCATTTACATTTTATGTGCATGCTACACAGCTCTCTTGGCTGCTCTGGATGTGGCTGATTTCCTTACATACCTCATAGACTTCTTGGAAATCAGCTTTAAAGTATTGTTACTTTTGGTAAGGAATAAGAGGCACAAGAATAGCTATTTGTTCTCAGTATTGTTTAACCTAAAAAAGAAAGCTCTTATTTCTTTTGCTGTGGGAAGTGGTGGTGGAGAATAAGCCAGATCTAAAAATAAACTGGATTTTCTTTCTTATTTATATGTGATTAGAGCCCCTTTGTAACTACCCATTACGACCTCAATAGTTATAGGAGGAATAAATAATATGTATTTTTTAATGTGGCAAAACCAAGAAAGAAGTAGTCAGGGCTGCATCTCATTTATCAACTTGGTGATTAAAGGGCTCGCTCTAGAGGCTCCAGACATCTAGGGAACCAGAGATAAAACAGAGCAGTTGGCTGTGTTTTTACTAATGAATCCAGGGCTTGAAAGATATCAGGCAATTTTAAAGAAAAGCAGCAAGGACAAGAGACATTAGACAAGGCCAGTAGGGTAATGAAGGGCAAGGCCAGTTACTGAGAGAGAAAATTACTTCATTTTCTATGATAATGCTTCCACGTGCTGTGCAGGTCTTTTCTCACGCTTTGTTAGTATGACTGTATATACATACAGCATCAGAATGCTACTCACAGTGTAGAAGGAAAGAGCCTTGGAACATTCCACAGAGGGGCAGAGGGTTTGGGTCTGTTATTTTGAAAGGGGGAGGCTAAGAACAATGGTAGCAGAAGGGGGTTAGGCTGCAAGGTGAGGAAGGGTGTTTCGACAGAATGTGAGGGACGCACAGGATTAAATCAAGACGAAAGACATAGCAAGGAAAAGACAGAAAAACGCAGCAAACATACTCTGGAAATGGAGAATTGTTTGGAGGATGAAGTGGACAAAGAATGGGACCAGCTCACTGGCAGTCAGCATATCTGCAGAGTAGAGCCATGGGCATGCCTTGCTCACTGGCCTTTTTACCAGTGGCCAAAATAAAATGGGCAATGGACACGACTCCTCAGTGAGCTGGTCAGCGGGCACATTTTCTGCTTAGTGAGGAAATGTGATGGATTTTAGAAACAATTCCAGAGTATATTTAGCTCCTAAAGCTGGGGCACACAAATGTCACATTCTCATGAGACAATCGACCCAGTAGAAAGAGCACCCGTCACAGGCCCTTAGAAAACCCATGAAACTCTTGCATCCCGGGAGATGCTGCACACACGGATGTGACATCATTAAGGCACCGACATCAGGGAATGAAAAGAAGCGAGGGCATCACAGATTCGTTCAAGTTAAGGGACTCCATGATGAGTCAGAAAAGGAACAAGACTTTTCCAACGGAGTAACGCCATCACTAAGTCATACCACACAGTGCTTGGCAAAATGAAACAAAAGTTGAAAATAAATCATGAACATTAAACAAAAAACAATTTGGAGCAAAATGGAAATTAAAATCATAAAAACTATGATAAAAGGAACATTAAGCTACATCTTTTCTTTAAAATTTCTGCACAACAACTCATTGGCATTGCCCCATCAAACATACAACCAATCATAGAAAAGAAACTCAAATTTGACAGGGCAAGGCAAGGAGTTACTAGCACAAGAACAGTGATCATGTTAAACACCCATGCAGTCACCTCTGCCACCATTGTTTGACAATATGTAGACTGCTTCCAGCTTTGTCAATATAATAAGACCCAAGAGAATGAACAATGCCGAATTTTAAAATGATCTGTCAAAGTGTTAATTGGACTCTTTGAGAACCTCCATTCCTTGGGGGGAGTTAACGATTAGAGAAAATTCACGCTACCCCTCTCAGTGAAGTGAAAAGAAAATTACTGCAACCAACAGCTAGATATTTAGTTGGCATATTTAATGCTTTATTGGAAAGGCTGTTTGTTTTATTTTGTTTCAGAAAAAACGCAGTGGGCAAAAACAAAGTGATTTCTACTAAGTTTTCTCTTCTTGAGAATACAGTCAGGACTAGCACATCTGAGGTCAGGAGCCACACATAACAAATACTGGCATATGCTAAGGCTTGTAATCTGTCCGGACAGTTTCTCTTCTACCTGGAGCTTTCTCGGGATGGAAAGAGCAGGGAATCCCTCAAACTGAAAGAAGGAGATGAGACAAAACCAGCTTAAAAAAAAAAAAAAAAGATTTGGCTGGGAGCAGCAGCTCAAGCCTGTAATCCCAGCACTTTGGGAAGCCGAGGCGGGTGGATCACCTGAGGTCAGGAGTTCAAGACCAGCCTGGCCAACATGGCAAAACCCTGTCACTACTAAAAAAAAATACAAAAATTAGCCGGGCATGGTGGCGGGCACCTATAATCCCAGCTACTTGGGAAGCTGAGGCAGGGATAATCTCTTCAACTTGGGAGGCGGAGGTTGCAGTGAGCTGAGATCGCACCACTGCACTCCAGCGTGGGCAACAGAGTAAGACTCCATCTCAAAAAAAAAAAAAAAAAAAAGATTTGAGTCAGGGCTTATTACTAAGAGGAAGTCTATAGAAGAAAATAAAATCAGTTAAGAGGACACGCTCAAGAACAAGAGAAAAGGGGCTCCATCTTTATATTTTGACTTGACAAATAGAGCAGCAGAGTGCCCAGCACTCTCAGGAGATGAGAAGCAAAAAAGCAGATGAAAATGTAGCCTGAGAGTCTGACCAGAAAGCATTGTCTAAAAGTGAAGATGGAGATATGTATGCAGAACACTCTGGGGGAGGGTGCAATAGCGACTGTCTTCCAAGGGTCACGGTGGCTGCTCTGCCCTTGAAACTCAAACTCCCGCTTGGATGAAACTCTTGAAAACATATAGAAGTAAACAATTCTGAATGGGGGGAAACAGCTCAGCAACATAACTGGGCTTTTCAGTCTCTGATTTACAAGACTGTTTTTTGGACAAGTAAAGGCCTCTTTGGTTGCAGCTGCAACTAAAGTAGGATGTGTTACCAGAAGCAGCAAATGGCAAGAAAAGAGATGACATTTCCTGTCTGCAGCTAAGCAAAGAAAGCAAAGGAGAATTTAGGACAGTTCACAGTAGAGTCCCTTTCATTTAGTGTGGCTTCCTTTCCGTTTTAAATGCATAGCAATTCTGCTTGATTAAATAACATATTTTTGTCTTAGCTACTATCCTCTAAGGGCAATTACAGTACGTCTGAGGAACATGGCTCTATTCAAATTCAGCACCATGCAACAGTGAGAGATGCTACCAGCCAGAAAAGACTTTGTCCTGCTATTTCTCAATTCACTGATTAACAAGGCCTTTACTTCAATTGCATTCACTTGCCAAAGCCCGAACTGCATTCCATCACATTATGGTGGGAAAAGAGGGTCCAAAAATCACAAAATGAGACTAAGAAGAGTGGCAAGGGATGTCAGAAGCCAGCATCTGCTTCGGGCCAAGCCACACCTTTTTCGGGTAGAGGAAGCTCAGAGGACATATTATTTGTTTTGTGTGGTTTTTCCTTGGTCAGAGAATAATTTAGGATCAAGCCTCACATAGAGGATGGGGTTGCAGTCTTTTTCGAGAAACTTTCAATCATAGCACATTGGAGGTTCCTTAAATGCTGCCAAAATTCAGCTGGAAGCAGTTACACAGTCCTCCCCACTTTTCCCTCCCTCTCCCCCGAGAGGAAGAGGCATTTCCAAGGCCTTACCCTTCTTGTCTTGGTGATTATGGGAAGACACTGCCCCCAAAGGGTCTGTGCTGTCAGGTGAGTCAAGCAGATGCTTCCAGTCCAGCATTCCTCCCCTAGACTCATACCCCTCTTGAGCCGTCGAATCTGATGTGGTTGTGCTGGGCAAGAGGGAACTGGAATGCCCTGTTTTCATCACAAATACAGTTAGGAAAACATCACCAGAGAGACCCACATTCCCTTTGCACAGAGGCCTGGAGGTGGGACACCCAAGCTGGCTGTAAGACTGAGAGGAGATGGCCCTAGAAATGACACGGCTTAGTGGTGGTGGTGGTGGTGGTGGTGGTGGTGGTGGTGGTGGTGGTGGTGGTGGTGGTGGTGTGGGGTGTGTTCAGCAGAAAGCCCATTGAACTTGTAGTTAGAAAATGAAGGGCCACATCCTATCTCTCATACTTGCTGGGTGGGCCTCAGGGAATCACTTAACCTCTTCCTGTGCACCCAGTGGGGATAAAGATACCTCTCGGTGTTGGGAGGATAGTGACATAATGGTGAAAGCATCTTGCACAGTGTCTGACACATAGGTGCTCAAGAAAGGCCAGTGTCATTCTTTGATATTCCCATGGCAGCACTAAACACAGAAAGTGTCCACTCTGGGAATCCCATTTGTGACCGATGGGGCAGGTTTCTGGTAGTGGGTAAGTCTTGTCCCTATCACAAGTAACTCAGTTACTCTGCACCCTTCCTATGGAGGTTCTACAGTGTGTCTAGTCTTCAGGTTCAACTCAAGTTCACAGGCATTCCTCTTTCTGGGAATAGTTAGTGGTTTCCAAAGGGATCTATTCCCACTGTTTTTTCATTGGAATGGAGGCTTCAACGGCTACACGCTTTTACGGCTGTCCCTTTTGTGTATTATTTCAATAGACGGTTTCCGTTTCTGAGGCTGCATTGACTAAAATGATTCAAATTAGAAAAGGATAGATTTCTGAGGTTCAGATAAGCTACCATAGGATAATATGAGAAGAATGGCTAGGTTGAGAGTTACAGCAGAAACTCTAGCCATTTCCTGTGAATTCGTTTGTAAGCTCTCCCTCCATCATTCCACAAGGTTAAATACAGATTGTATCAGGTGCTTTGATCCAAGCTGACACAATGATACCTGTTCTCTCTGGTAGAAATAAAATATGACCTCCTTGTGATTTTCAAGTGGAGTTTTTGGCTTACATAGAACAACCTCTTGAACAATTTTTAAAAGATATAAGGGCAACTACTGTGCATGTATAATTGGTGCCTTTGGTGGAAAGTAGGGCAGACTCACAACAACTCCAAAAGCTCCAGCCTTGAAGTATGATCACCATGCACATGATAAATAAAATACTGGCCTCTAGAAAGACAGATTAAAAGAATAAGTACAGTTCTTTTTTTTTTTTTTACAATTATTATTGGAAGTTGGATTTCCCCCCAGGAGACTGTAATATTGCAAATTACAGACAAAACATATATAACAAAGATAGCTTTTTATCTTCTTAAAACTTTGATTAGCAGGAAAAAGCAAGCCAAGTGGCTCGTCCATGCTATAGTGACTTCTATGGAGCCACCACACTTAAATGCTGCCACAAAGCTTTGGTAACATTGAAGAGGTCCCTTTCTGTATGGCACTTGTTTGGCTCTCAGACAAGTGGGAAACATTCAGTTTGTTGAAAATAGTCTGCTTCGTATCCAGCTGCTAAAAGCATGTTCATTAAAATTCAAGGAATGCTTTATTCTAGACTTTTTGTTTTTACATTTCTGAGGTTCACATCTCATGTCATGATACAGATAAGAGAACAGGGGCAGGAAAATCAGCCTGAGAAATGGAAATATAGAAGTTCCTTTATTTCCTTTCAGCTTACATTGAGGTCTAAAACATAACTTTTTTTTTTCCACTCCTGAATTCAAGACTACTTTAATAAAATATATGGTCAGCCTAAGAGAAAATTCAGTGCCCAGCATAAGCAAACAATTAGAAATAGCTTTGTAGGGAGTTAGAAAGAGAAAGTGGGGAAGAATAAAAAATACCTCCCCTCCAAGTAGCAAGATTTCTTTTACCTGAATTGATATGCATTTTGAGCACTTTCAATTTAACTGTGTTCAAGAGGCAATTTTATGGTAATGCCGTAAGTATGGTTTAGGGAGAACATTTCTTAATACGGTAATCTAGGGGAAATATATGCCTAAGGGACACATTCTCTGTAGAAAGATTTCCTGGCCCATATGCTGTGAATACATGGAAAACTCATTGGTAATGGAAAGCTATGGCTATGAGAGGAAATTAATGTGGACCAGATGGTAGTTAGGTAAGAGAATGTTTTACACAAATATGAGAAATCAGTCTCTTCTTCCTATCACTGAAGTGTTAGTCTAATACCCACCACATCTCGATTTTCTATATGTAAATCTAGAGAAACCATGCATCTGATTTACTGGAAAGAAAAAACTGAGCAGCATGAGGTTTGTAATCTTTTAAACTTATGCTTGAGGATAGGAGACACGTGCCAGTGGTGAATTAAACAGTCAGAGAAAGCAATACCTGACTCTCAAAAATTTTAGAACCACCCTGTAAAAGCACCATTAAGCAGCAGTCCTCAGTTTGAATTCAAAGATGTGTTATTACCTCTCCAAGCTTAAAAAAAAATTACAAGGAAACCACTTATATTCCATCTTCTAGTCTGATTTTTAAGGTTGTATTATTTTTGTGCATTCCCTAAGAGACTTTGCAACCAAAATAATGCTACAAAAATAGGCAAACATTTGTGGATGTGATATCGTATGTCAGTAGATTTGGAATTTTTGTCTTGTCAGTCCAATAAGAAAGGTCACATTTTAATCAATGGAGCTTATGCTTTATCATTCTCATAAAATACAAATAAATAGGTATATTTTGAAAGTTAACGTTAATGCATCATATTGTTTCTCTATATCTACAAGTCATTGTAATTCCAGAGGTTAGATACCCTTCATACTACTCTAACCTATTAACAATGTTTGTAGACAATTAGACACAAAACAGAGACACTAAATCAATACAAGAGAGGAAGAGAGAAGGAAAATAATCAGGGCCCAATTCACTAAAAGGGATTCTTGCATATGTAACTGGTGTGGTACAGAGCTTTTGACAAGCAGAAACTCTGCATCGTTTATTGAAATGATCCCTTTTCCTGGGTTGGGCAGTTCTGGTTTTGTAGTTGGCTCTATGAGCCTACACTCAGCCACAGAGTGCAGGACATGCAGAGGATACAGCTAGAAACAGTGTGCATGCACTTTTTACTTTGGAATTGGCTTTCTTGTCTATATCCATGCTCATACAAATAGCAATTTGTTTCTTCTTTCGATGCTACAAATACAGCGCCCAGTACAGTGCCTAGGACACAGTAGTCGCTCAACAAGTATTTGCTGAATGAATTAGTGAAATCTATTCTGGGTTTATTAACTCCAAAATTAACATCCCTTGCAATGGTTTATTTTAAAAAGTTGCCAATATTTTTGTAAGTACTGTCTGAACCAGCTCTCATTTTGATGGTCAATTAATCATCTAACTGCTTCACATTGAATAGATTTAGCCTGAAATGGATAGGATCATTAGCTGAAAGAAAAATTCCACCTCTTCTTTAGTTGCCTCAAGACCTGAAAATGAATGAGCATCATCCCTTAAAGTGTTAACACGGAAGCATTAATTAAGTACCTTTCCTTTTGTAAAGGAAATAAGAGAGAACATAGCTTAGGCAGTGATTTTTGTTCATAAGAGTATCTCATAGTTTAATTATTCTGTCTATTTAAGAAATTACCTGGGAGTTAAAATTGGTCTTGGTATGATTGATGAATGCTGGGGAGGTTGCTGGTTCAATTCATTTCAAGATCTTAATTTCTCAAAATCTGATGAAGACTATTCAATTATAGGAAATGATCGCAAAGTATCATACTGGAAAAAAGCAGATGCTAAGTGCAGTTTTTTCCTCAAGGCAGTCTCAACTAGGTGACATCTGCCTTCTGAGCAATTTTTCTTCTAGTCTTTGGTGTTCAATATTCTGGTTTCAATCATAGATGAGGGAACATTAAAGGTGGATGAATTCTGTGGGCTTATCTACTCCACACTGCCTTACTTCACAAGGAGGCCAGTCAGGAGAAACCAAGCACCGTTTTCCATACCTACACAGCTCCAATGTATAAGCCAGTCTTTAAGATATTCAAAAAGGCTATTTATGTATGCTAATTTGACACAGGGAGTGAGAGTTTACAAAGAGCTATTAAACACATTTGTAGCCATCAGGAACTATTTCTTTGGATCATAAATCTGCACTGCTTTCTTTTCCTTCCCCTTTGTTTCTTTTCTTTTCCCTTTTTTAAAATTTATTTTTCTCCCTCCCTTATTTACCTATTTCTGTACTTAAAGACTGTCCTGGATCTGTTGCTTGATTATATATCTTAAACACACAAACTATAAAATGGCTGTGTATACATGAAACTCACAGCTTGCATTATAATGCAGAGGCTTAAATTTGCCATCACATGGATGTTTTTCATATCATACTTTGAAAAAACACATGGATAGTTTACCCTAATAAATATTTGGGGGTACCTTGAGAAATGTAAATGGAACAGCTCCATTTCAACTTCTCATATAAAGAGTTCAGAATATTCTGTTTATGGGCTTAGTAGCTTTGTTTAATATAGTGATTGTGTATTTCAGACCAAGAACAATGAGATAAATCCTGTTTGCACATCATTTCCACTGCGTCACTCTTCCTTGTCTACATTCTGAAGAAATCGCACTGAAAACATGTCTAAATATTCATACTCTTTTTGAGCTTAAATTTCAGTGGCCAATTTCATACTATATTGGAAAGTTTTGTCTAATAAGAGCCTGAGCTGTGTATCCTGTATAGATTTTCGCCAGCAGAGGGTATTGTCCTGAGTGCCAGCATTTTGGGGGATGGTGAACTGTATCAGCTGAGGAGCTATAGTCTATCAGTTAGGAGCATTATTCCTTTGTCTTGGATATACTTATGTTCAAAAGCAATTTCTTCTCCCTCAAGAACTCATTAAATGTATTCACCAAATTCCCTAAGGTTGGCATATTTCATGTTATCTGGATTAAAAATTTAGGACTCAGTCTCCCACATCAATTGTCTCACATAGGCAGAGTAATTTTTGAAGGACAGTGAAATTAATAAATAATTTTAGTGAATTGGGGCCCTAAAGTAACAAAGAATCTGGTCCATGATGTTTAGGAATGAAAACTATAAACTACTGCTGGATGAATGACTTTACGAATTTAAAAAAAAAAAAAAAATCCGTAAACTGACCATACACTGTGTTGTAAGACATTTCATTATCTGGTAGAGGAGTTGAAATGTCTATAAAAAAATGATGAGGATAAAAAATTAATTAAAAAGAAACTTAAGATTTGAACATACTCAAGAGGATTAATGAAATAGACATTCTCAGATAGGTTTCCACCAGTATGGAATTATGAGAGTAATATCTTCCTTACCATTCAGTGCCACAAAGGAATCTGAAAGACAAAAGGGAGGAGAAGGTTACTTAATGTTTTACGCTCTGCTTAGGGCGACTTACATAAGTGGGAATGAGCTAACACAGAACTATGCCAGCGTATGGTCCCCGATACTAAGTAAGTGCTTTTTAATTTCTGCGTGTAATGTAAGATGCTTTCTACTCAGTCCGATTTCACACCTCCATATTTCTTCCACCAAGTGAATTTCCTCCAAGTCACTGCCTTTGCCAAGAGGCAGAGAAAATGCAAGAGTTGGCAGACGAAATGGTAACTGCAATTATAGGTGACTTTGAGAGTTTAAACCCTTCTTTATACAGAGGGACATGCATATGCATAAGTGATACCTGGACCACACTTAAAAGAAAACACTTATTCTTTACATTCTCTTTTTACTTCATCCTCACAACCATGCTGTGAGAAACTGTCCAGTGTTACAGTGTTCTGAAATCATCAGGGGTTTTAGTTTGGAAGTTAAAACAAAAAACAAACCATTACACGTATTAGGCAACATATCTGGGTGTGTGCTGTGTGTTGGGGTCAGATCTCTGGTTCACTCAGCCTCTAACACTGGCTCTTTGTGATTTCCTCATTTCCCTTTAAAATCCTGTTAATTTTGTACCAGTTATAATGATTGCACCAGTTAGAGAAATCCTCCCTGAATACCTATGTGGGGATAGGTCTGTCTAATAGAGGTAGTTCATGCTTCAGCAGTAACACGGGGAGAGGAGAAGCCATGAGCAAAGGCAGGCAGGCAGAGGGGCAGCCTTACCTCCTGCCCCGAGCAAGCACCCTTGGCAAGTGCCTCCGCAAGAGTGGGGTTAAAGGTCAAAGGCACACTACAAAGCACGAAGGCAGATCCAGGGGCTTGACCACTAAGATTACTCTGGAAATAAAGAGTAAAGCACAGGGTTGGGACCTGAGAGCGTCCCCTATGCTACATACAGAGGCTTCCTTAGGTTCTTCTGCCTGAGAACACAGATAAGGGTGTGAGCCTACTGGTACAGTGGACATTTTATACACACAGTACCAACCATCTTTACATGTTTCACGTATTTTCTGATTTGATCCAAATCTACACCCCTATTTTTCTACAGACACCACTATCGCAAGTAATATAAATATGATGAAAATAGCTCATTAACATCAGCTAACTAAGCTGTTAATAAAGCATGCACGCATGCACACACACACACACACACACACACACATCTTAAAACCTGTTTCCTTGCAAATAAAGCTATAATGCACCAAGATGATTAAGGTCCACTGATCAAACATCAAACTATTTCCCTGATAACAGATGAACGCACACACGTAACATACATCTTTTAGTGATGACACTTCTCCTATGCTTATTTATTAACTCATCAGTTTTGTGTGTAAGACATAATAAGAATTTTTGCCAATGTATAGTATTTGTAAATGAAAAATATGTATATGGCAAAGATTTGGAGATAAGTCTGCCTTTAGCCCTCTTTATTTGATTATAACTAATCTCTAAAAAAGATAAGGTAGAAAGTTGAATGACACTTTAGAGTCTGAAATTTCAGTACTCATGACTGAAAAATTTAGAGTTATATCCGTGACTTTCGTTATAGAATCAAATATCAGGATAATATAGCTTCATTCCCTTAGAAGCTATTATTTGGTGCCATTTTGAATGCAAGCTTCTTGAAATTCAGCATATATAACATTCGAAACAGCACAAACTAAACATATTTTCCAAGAGTATGGTATTATTCTTTAAATTAGCATTAATAAAGCATTTTCAGGAGAATATTGATATTAATCGGGTCACATGACAACTGGGCAGAAATTTGAGCCAGATCCTTTACGTAAAGTTCTAACTAAAATGTTACCATTTAATAACTATCTCTGAGATTTACATAGTAGGCCAATTCCTATAAAAAGATTATTTTGAATTGCCTTGTACTTGTGGGTTATTTCTGAAATTTTTTTCCTATCACATATGGTAATAGACACAAATCTAATTTAAAAACATAATTGCTTTTGTTAGTCGATATGTTCAAGAATAAAACAGGCCCACTCAATTAAAAAGCTAGAGTACAATGATCAATCTTATTATTATTTGGCGGAAAATGACAGTATAAAAGCACGTTTTTAAAAACAGCAAAACTGTCATTTTGTGATGGAAATGCTGATTTAACTTACTGCTTTGCTACAATTAATATCCTCTACGGTGAATTTTTTCCCCTGCATTAGAATTAATGAAATAGGTGCCAGCATTGATAGTGACAACATTGACAACACTGGCTTTAGAACGCACTGCTTTCTTTATTTGGTATTTAGAAGATGATTTCTGTCATTTACGCATGCTTTAGTGTCAGCTGCACTCAGTTCCACATGTGAGCTGATGTTTCTAGGCCATTCACTGAAAGCATCTTTGCCCAAAGATAAAAATGGATAAAAGACTGTACTTACTGTGACAGTCCCCCAGACCATCTGTATTGCCACGCTCTATGTCCTGCTCAAAACTCAGTCTTTTAAAAAAGGAAGGGAAAGAGAGACAGAAACGAATACAATAACGTGAGTCTTCAGAAATGAGTCAGGTTTCACTAAAGACAGTAACACAGTTTGATAAATTGAGTGGCAGGTGCAAAAAAGAAATACATAACAGCTTTAAAATTTATCTCTGAAGTTTATAGAAACGAGTCTTAGGTGACTCTCCAAAGAGAAGCCATGGTTTAAGCAGTGAATTCAGATATTATTCAGGGAGATAATTAGCTTGCAGATTATTTATATCCTTCTTTACTCTAATTCTCTGAGCATTTCTTAAACATTTAAGAAGTTTAGATGTTAAAATACACGCCTCATAGAAACAATATGGAAGTCTATAAATTAAAAAGAAAAATCTTTTTTTCTCTATTCTCTTTTTCACTCCTACCCTTGCCTTCCTAGGCAAGGTTTTTTGCCTAGACATTTATCTAGCCAAAAACTTGGACGATAAAGTGTTCAAAGGTCCAAGTGAGGGGACAGGAGCCGGTGGTGCATTTTGTGGAGACCGCTTGGTTATTTGTTCACTCCCAGCCCTGCCCCAGTCCTTGGGAGTATTACTCTCATTCTCTTTGACATGC
The DNA here is from genome assembly GCF_029289425.2 of Pan paniscus. Lineage (NCBI taxonomy): Eukaryota > Metazoa > Chordata > Mammalia > Primates > Hominidae > Pan > Pan paniscus. The sequence goes on from NC_073253.2 coordinate 111,716,711, forward strand.
TCATGTTTCTTCCAAGTCTACTAGGTCACCATTGGGCTGTACAAGCAACATGACATTAACAAAACCAATTTTAATAAAAGCTATTTTGATTTTTAAAATAAGCACACCAGAGTCACCTTCCTTTGGGGGCACTTTGTACATATTCCCATAATATAATTGAAACTCTTATTTTGCAACTGCTTTCAGAGTTTATTTATGAGCCGTATAGGAAAACTATTTTGAAAGTCACAGCTTGATCTAATAATCCACCATGTTTGGTTTCTAATCTTTTTTGCCACATTAAAAATCAAATCCCTCAAAAGACGAAGATTTCTAGTGGTAATGACAGCCAATATTCATCATGCCCTGGAGCCCACTCTCCAAAGGGAACGCCCCATGTTTTAAGCAATGCCAGCATCATTGAAATATGAATGCAAACCTTAAGGAAACTATTTTGGGGTTCTTATATTGACTTAACAATAATTTTTTAAAAATCAGTCTTATAGCCTTCGGTCACATGTTGAACATAGAAAGGACATGGTCATCTCATAGCTCCCCTCACCATGCTTTGTGATCCTTTCTCCTCCACCTTGAGGGTTCCCATGCAAAGGTACAAAGCTCTAAGATTATAGCATGTCAATAATGCTACTTGCAAAGCTGTTCTAATAATATACAGAGACTCAACCTTTTGCATTAGTCAAATTTCTAGGTCAGATTTTATAGTTATCATCAGCTCTGTTTACGAGAGTACTTGTCCTCAAATTATGCAGGTGGTGGTCATCAGATATGCCCTTGATCTGTTTGTTTAGCTATTCTGAAATAGGAAGGGAGGCTCAGAGTGATTAAAAGATGGTTCTGTTCTCCCGTTGGATCTGAGGAGGTTGAAGAAATGGCTGTGTTGAAGAAAGATCTGTGCTGTCTAACCTCCTAAACTGCTTGCCACAACCCATCAGAGATAAACATTGAATACTTCTGCAAATTTATTTTGGATTTCACATCCACTGAAGTAAAAGCATAAAAAGAAACCTCTTAGCTAATGCCATCTAAGCATTTAAAGCCAGGGTAACAATTTTAAACACCAAAATCATAGGCATGGTGGACTGGCCTCATCTAGCTGATTTGTTGGAGAACTGCCAAGAATTGATTGACGGCCTGACGAGTAATAGGGTCAACTGTTCTTCAGCGCGGGAAAAGGTTTATTGGATGTATACACCATGCTTGCAGTACAATTACATTGCTTAACAAATGTTCTGCAATTTCTTCTCAGCCCTGCACAGTCAATTACAAGAGCCGGTTTTGCTATGGCTGGACAAACCACTCACTAATCTAATTGGTATCCTATTGCTCCTTTTCTCTGCTTTTCTCCCACCATGATGATCAAGGCAGGCACCTTCTTGTCTCTCTCTCCAGGGAATACATTGAAGCCCACTGTGTTTCCATTCTGTGTTTTTAATCAGTCCGAGGATGATTAATCAATTGGAAATCTGCCACATGTGATGTGGTGAGGCTCTATGAAATGGGAAAGGGAAGGAGAAAGGCTGACAGTCCCGTTGCTGGAGTTTGCACAGAAAGCTGTGTGGTGGTGTGTGTGAGCAGAGCAAATCTTACATCTAGAATACATCTTGGCTGGAAGCCACTTTACCCTCTCCCACACCTCAGGCCGCCTACCTGCTGTTGGGTGATAAATGGCTGCAGGCACCACCTTCCTTTATCCATCCACAATATGGGTCTCTGGAGGCAATACAGGTTCTGCAGGAAGAGGATGACCATGAGCTACCTAGGACTGTTACCTAGCCACCATGGACTTTCTAATTGTCAGTGAGGCAAAATACATACTTTTTACACTTCCCATGTCGTTCACACCGGCCAAGGGGAACCTTTATCACACAGGTAGAGAACGCAACATACAGAGAGCTGCTTGCTCTGTCCAGCTGCATGCCCATGATCCTTTTGTCTTCGACTCCATCATAGCTGCATCTAATTTCATCAGGCAAGATAATATCATTAATAGACTCTTCTCTTTTTCTCGGCCCCACCCTCACATCCCACTTCCCAGCCCACAAGGCAGTCTCTTAATCTAACTGGCGGTGAAACAAACAAACCCTTATGCTCATGCACACACGTAAACACACACATATATATGTATCTATATAAACACACACACATATATGTATATAAACACACACACACACATTGGCAAGGAGAAAATAATGCTTTTTAGGTGTTAAATTTTTACAAACAGCACTAAAAAGTCATCTAAAAATGCATAAAACCTAAGTCGGTCATGATTTTCTCTGAATGAAAGGGGCCATAATAGCATAACAAATAATTACTAAGAAAGAACCAAATATTCCACTTACTTTTCAGAGTTGTAAACACTCATCTCCTCCAGGAAAAGGCTGTCATTTAGAAAACCACTATTTCCTATTCTGGCCAAAAACTTCAAGATGATTCCCTTCTCTGATCCCAGAAAAACCACAGTGTGATTCTGATATGGCCCAGCAGCTGTGTCCACTGCAATTTTGGTAAGGCGGTATCTAAAATGACAGGACCACATTTCTTATCTCTTTGTTGGTCTATCATTAAAGTGTTCCCTGTTCCACTTCAAACAGCTGCGACATAGCCTTCTAGTAATAACCTCAAGAAAAATATATGCATATAAATAATGTTCTCAAGTGGTTCTGGCCCTTTATTTCCATTTGCAGAGCACTAGTGTGGCTCCAAAGGGGAGGAAGGAGGTGTGAGAGTGTGTGTGTGTGTGTGTGTGTGTGTGTGTGTGTGTGTGTGTGTGTGTGTGTTTGCAGGCCAAGTACTATAATAGATAGCCAAAACCACCTGAAACCACTTAGCAATAATCCCCTCCATGAACAAGGAAAAGACTAATGTCTCCTATGACAAGGGTAAGAAGTAATAAGAAATTCATTTAACCTTTAATTTAACATTGAAAAGCAATGACTGCCATTTCTCCATACTCTTCCTCTGAGATACAAGGCCTTCATCAACAAAATGTTTGATTGGAAAGCTTTCTGAAGGATGAGGAGGTAGGGTGCTAATGGCACTACTAAAAACTGTAAGGACCTGCAAGCCAAACAATATCCATTTAAAGCTAAAGGTGAAGGGCATACCTGGGATAAGTCCTACCAGCAATTTGCTTTCTCTGAAATCCCTTGGACATTTGACACTCCATGGGGACCTAGTTGTCCTAAGCACCACAGCTGGAACCAGAAAACATAGACCCTCCTGCAAGTTATATACCATGGTTTCCATTTTGTGTGCTAGAGCTATTACAGTGCTTTAATATGTTTTAATAAAGTCATAGTATAAAAATAGTGGTAAAGTTAATTAACATTTTGTTTGATGGCTACCACAGTGGGATGGTACTTGGGAAAGCCTGTTGAACTGCTTGGAAATAAGCTCTGAATAAATACAAGGAAGAGTTTTTTAACACTACCACAGATCTCTAATTGGCTCTCCCTTCGCTGTTGGCCACCAGTTCAGAAAAAGAATATTAAACTATGAATCCTTCACACTGGCAAATGTGGTATCTGTGCTGTGTGACTGCAAACAATCCATGAGCCATGCTCAGGTGGAATCTGCTGCAAGTTTTGTAATCATTTCCAACCAATCAGGTATCCACATCCATTCACTGGTTCTCCTTCACTGCTCCTCTATTTTTGCACAGATTGGATCAATGGGCTAATCCAGAAGGAAAGGTATTTCCTTCCTCTAATTGCTGGCATGTGTCCAACTAGCCTGAAAATACTGGAACTCTTCTCCCTGGGAATGTGTGTATAGGGGTTTAGTGGTATCCAACCAATCGGCCAGCATTTCACAGCTGAATGAATGCCCAGGATAGCAGAAGATGTTTGTGGCATTTCAAAGCATGATCCACTGATTGGTTCTCCGAAATGAGATGAAGTTAGGAAATCCATCAGGACACGGTTTGCTAGACACCCACCTGACCATTGTTCTCAGGAACCATGGCCTGTTGAAGATGGAGGGCACTGCCTCATCCATGAGCGGGTGCGTCTTGATGAAGTTCAGGGTATCATCAGGGAACTCATTGGAGGTTGTATATCTTTCTAAGGAGGATGAGCCAGCACAGCAACCTGGCCTAAAATGAAACAAAGGGTGAGGAAGGAGGGAGCTTATTTTCTGCCTTATGGCAAATTCTTTGAATGAACTGCTTCTCTAAGCATCTGGAATGGAGGAGAATGTACTGCAGCCTGAGAGGAGGAAGTTGAACAATGCAGAATGCCACCAAGCACAATATGCTGAGATTTCCTCTGAGCCGCCTCCACTTTTCTGAGGAGCCTCAGCCAGCACAGTTCAGCCTCAGCTGGGGGCAGGCTGGCTTCCTCCCAGAAGCACAAACAAACCTCAGTAAACAGTGATGCAGCTTGAAACAAGTGAGTGAGTGTGGTTTGCACATATCTCGGGGATGGTTTTACTTATCCAAAAAGGCTGCTAGAGATTCCTCATGCATTTACTCTACAGAGGGAAAGAATGAGGTTGACGTTTTCGCAAGTGTAGAAAGCAAAGACTCTCCAAAACTCACCAGGGTATGTGCCAGCAAGACTCCGTGTAATCATGTTTCATTACCTGGGGCTCGCTCAGAGAACATTTCAGTTTTGTTTCTTATTGTTGTTTTTATTTTTGTTTGATTTTGGCAGGTATGAAAAGCCAATTATATCAGATTCTTTCCTGAAAGGTCATTTCTTGTCATTGAATGACGACCATAAAAATTTGCTTCTACAAGAAATTCTATGGTTTCAGGAGTCAAGGGTCATCCCAACAAAGTCAGATTAGGGAAACGCTGAAAGCCATCTTGTCCAGACACCTGGTTTGCCAGGGTGGTGCAGAAGAGGAGATTGGACCCTCACGACACCAGCATGAACCACTCCTATGTCCACACTGTCTCAAGGCACTAACCCAGCCAGCCCCATAGAGCATCCTGACTGCTGCAAGAGGGACGAGGCAGGCATGTGGAAGGATGTTTGAACTCACTGCCATTAGTAGAAAATCACTTAAAGTATGTGTGCTGGTATTGGTTGAGTGACACCATCTTTACATACCAAGGAGAGAGTATTACATAAGAACTTTCTGAAACCTGATCCCTCAGGCTGAACTCCCCTTCCTGCTTATCTAGAAGGTAGTTAACAATCCCAGGCAATGATTTAAGACTATCTGTCTGAGGTTGCTGGGGTGTGCTTTTCACACCTAGTCTGCTCTCCATAAGTAACAGAATATCAACATGCCAGATAATTCAGGTAATGAAGATGGATGAGTTTCTCCTCTGGGTATAAGTGGTTCATATTATCTAAGTTAGTTCATGTAAGTGTACTTGGCTAGGTATGTTGTGGGGAAGACTGGAGGTTGCGGAAGAGAGTTGAAAAACAAAAAAATTAGTAAGACATTGGGCTTCCTTCCAGAGGCACACAACTCCTGGGGAAGACAGACACCATGGGTTGTTTCTATGAAACTTGGAGTGCAAATGCTGCATTGGAGGTGTGAGTGCGTGCCACAGAAGAGAGGCAGGCAAAGGGCTTAGCGGGGACTTCCCTCCTGTCCCAGTTAGGATGAATTAGCCTGTTTGGGAAGAGACTACATAGGACTGAGAGGTCTCTGGGTTGCCTCTGGACCATAGTATCCCATGAAAAGAATTCTAAGGCATGATTTGGGGAGGAGGACACTGCACTGTATTTGGACCCAAAACAGACCAAAACCTGGCAGACCAGAGACATCTTAATGGTCCACTGTACCCGCTGGATTCTTCTCACCCTCGGTCTAGAGTCCTAGACTGAGCTCTGATCCAGCTTGGTCACAAATCCGGAAAACACTATTTACATTTCATATTTTATTTGGGTTTAAAGACATGGGTCTCTATAAAATTGAAAGGAAGCATAAAGAAGCAGCGGAAATCACCACCCCGAACCCCCGCTATTGAACTTGTACAATACCCTTTACCTCTCCAGGCCTCAGTTTTCCCAACTATAAGCCAGTGACGCCTCAGATGGTTTCCACCATTGTAGTATTACATTGGATAAATAACATATATGGAGGTTAAGCAGAAGACTGGAGGAACAGTGGTTTGAGTATATGAGAAGGTAACTTTGGGTTTTGGTTAATGAGATGAAGGCAATCTGCTTGGCTGGCATGGAAAGCACTGGTGTGCAGTTCATAGGATGTTCATTATCAGAGGTGCAAGCTTTGCCATTTCTAAAGTTTAAAATAGCCATATGAATATTTGCACATACCTGGGCTTAGGAACTCGTTCATCAGGAACTGGTGTCCAGGTGGAATCAGGAGACTTCTGTTCCTTGAATCTCCCAGTAAAAACACTGGCAATGTCAAGCATGTCATAGGCACAGACTGCAGACCCAGGGATGCTACAACATGACATTTCACATCAAGTGTTACTCATGCAATGGTTATGGATGTGGTTTGGAACATACTCCAGAGAAACTTTCCTGGTACAGCAAATGAAATTTAAAGTTCATACCTTGGACACTATAAATATAAGGGATCTTAGTACACAAAGAAAATATTTCTCTCAATCAAATTTGCATCAATTGCCTTAAAGAATGGGGTAGTTATAGGAAGCTCACAGAGAGGAAAAAAACTCTTCATGTCTACATTGCTTCTTGAACTGATTTTATTTATAAAAGAAGAATTGTTGAGCTAGTGATAGAAGTTTCATGAATTCCCTGATACTAATTATCAGTTAATGACCTCTCTGAAGTCTCTGGAGAGCGTTCTGTGTCACTAATATTGGTGAAAATTTGAAACAAAAATGCTCTCCCATTGTCCACATATTGCTTCTTTGAATTTGGTTTTTCGAGCCAAGAACTTAGGGTGTGAGAATGTGTTTGTGGGGAAACCCACACACATTTTATGTTAGTCTCTGTACATTTAAATTTTTACCTTCCTGATTACTTACATAAGACTAAACAATTTAAGTTTCTAAAATGCCATCACTTTGCAAATAAAGTACTTTATAAAGTGATAAATAACAATAATGGCCATCAGCTCCACCTATAATTATATCCTTGCCTGGCACCCCTGGAAGGACTTAGGCTTCTTTTTTTAATCAATGATGGGAAGGAATGAATTATTCATTCATCTGGGTGCACAGTTTACATTTGGACCCACATTTGTTTTTGACTAGAGTTGCTCCTTGATTTTGATCAAATAAATTACAGGCACCAGCTGGCCAAAAGTTTTAATCAGGCTTTGAGATAGTGGGTCATTACATGGCAAGAGCGCCCAGGACAAGAGACACGGGTGCCCTGCAGTGTGGCAACATCATCCAGGGCAGGGAATATCATCCAGAGAGAATGATTTTGTCTTGAATTTTGCAAATGTTGAACAGATATAAAAATAACTTCATAAATGATTAGGAGAATTTATTCCATCTTTAATTTCTTAAGAAAATTATTGAATAATAATTGCTTAATAATAATTGCTTAAATAAAGCAAGAAATAGGGAGAGGCTTAAAAAGCTTATTTAAAATAAGGTGGCAAAATAAATTTTAAATGCTTATAAATTTATACATGTACATATGTTGTTCACAGAATTAAGTGTATAAGACAGTGATAGGCCGGGCGAAGTGGCTCACGCCTATAATCCTGGCACTTTGGGAGGCTGAGGTGGGTGGATAACTTGAGATCATGAGTTCAAGACCAGAGTGGCCGACATGGTGAAACCCCGTCTCTACTAAAGATACAAAAATTAGCCAGGCATGTTGGTGGGCACTTGTAATCCCAGCTACTCCGGAGGCTGAAGCAGGAGAATCGCTTGAACCTGGGAAGTGGAGGCTGCAGCGAGCTGAGACTGAGTCACTGCACTCCAGCCTGGGCGACAGAGTGAGACTCTGTCTCAAGAAAAAAAAAAAGACAGTGATTCTCATTTGTTTTGGAATTTCAGAACCTTTGCATTATTTATTTGATTTCGTAACACTCTCATCACATATTCCTTTTTGGAAAGTAACACATTTACATATAGTATTTTCTTTATATATTAAGAAAAATAGGATAAATACTATTTGAAGTATTTTCTGATGCACGTCGTAATAACTAAAGATATCCTAGGGTTTCGTAGTCTTCCTGAGGTTAGAATCAGTTGTGAAATCCTTTCTTCTTCCTTCCTTACGTTTCTCTCCTTCGTTCCTTTCTTTCCTTTCAATTTTCCTTCATTCCTTCCCATCTTCCGTTCATTCAACATATGTTTATAGAACCCCTACTTAAGGCAGTAAGTGCACCACAAACAACATAGGGTCTTGCCCTCAGTTGGCTCACACTTCAGTGTGGAGGCAAATATAAGAATAATGACAAAAATAAGGAGAATTGCTTGAACAAGGAGGCGGAGGTTGCAGCGAGCAGAGATGGCTCATTGCACTCCAGCCTGGGTGACAGAGCGAGATTCCGTCTCAGGAAAAAAATAATAATAATAATAACAAAAATCATAACAACAACATCTTCAGGACAGTCTGGTAAGAGCAGAGTATGAAAGAAGTATGCACAAGGTCCCACAGGAGGTGACTAGCTGACATTTGAAGTACCCGCAGGGTTTTAGTGGGCAGATGTTGGTCAGGTGGGCAAATCTCGCAGAAAGCAATGAATGAGCAAAGCATGGCACATTCAAGGAGCAGATCTTTGCTCCGATCAGCCCATGGCACAGGCTGCATGGCAGAGGATGGGAGGGGATGAACTAGAGAAGGAAATGGGGCCAGACCCTGTGGGGGCTTGTGTGTCATGCCAAAGAGCTAGGGCTTTATCCTCAGGGCAAATGGATTTGAAACAATTTGACATGACCAAGTTTGCATGTGTAAAGCATGAAGTAGAGGGATGAAACCAGAGAAAGTGACAACAGAGGGACTATAATTTATAGATGACAATGGGTATGTATATTTTTAGGTGGGTATAGATTACCAAACAAATATGATTTCTGAGACTGCATAATCATGCACTAAGTGGATATTTCTTAGGGGCCGTTTAAGAAAATACTGTAAATGGAGTTATCTATAATATTTAAGGGCTTACTACTATATTGTAATCACAAAGTAACCCACACCCTTAAAAAACAAGACAAAACAAACAAAACAAAACAGAAACTAGAAAACTAGAACTGGTCTTAGATTCCACTAGCCCCTGCATTTCCATGTGCCAAGACAGTATACTTTTTCAAAATCCTAGAGAGATAGGTTCTGATGTATGAGCAATGAAAGCCTGAATTTTTAAATATCGTTTTTATCCACAAGTCTAAAAATCCCTACAGATGTTTAAAGCTTACTTAAATCTAACTGAATACTTCTTGGTGCAATATGGGTTCGTATTTTCATATTATTTTCAGTGGGGAGCTTGACTCTCATCCGCTGTATAATTGAGGAACATGATTTCATCCTTCATGAAGTTTGCTCTGTTCTTAAGCATTTCTTTCTAGATGTTATCCTTTAGTTTTATCATTTTGGTGCCTGTCATTTAGGCACTCATCAAGTTCTTAAAAGTTTTTGTAAAAAGTTTTATAATTCAAAGCAAAACAGTATTACTAGAGGAACATACTCAATACAGAACACCCAAAATTCTGCACAGAAATGAGAACACAGTGCATGAATTTAGATTTCACGACCATGCACACTGTTAGGATCATTTTCACACAACAATACGAGGACTCTGAAATCTTGTTGGCTTAACAGAGAGCTGAGTACTAAGGAAAAACACTAATGCTTATCTTCCTTCTGTTCTATACACATTTTCACTGCTCTAGGAACAATTACCAGTGCATCATTTAGTTGCTCAAAGTCTTAGTTTTAAGTATATACAAAAATAGGAGTGACTAGGATGACACTCATAATTTGTAGGTACAATGTTTGATGATTTATAAATTCTCACTAGAGCCTTCCAGAGTCAGATTCTGGTGCTGTGGTTGGGGTCTGGGTTGTGGCCCAACTTGTTGAGTGAGCTTGCCCAAGGGTGGCTTTGTTGGACAGGTTAATAACCAAAGTCCTTTATCTTGAATCCTAGATTTTACCCTGTAGCACTTTAATACATTTCCAATGTTTTAACTTCAAAAGGTACTGATCCAGTCATGAGAATATTAGAAGTCAAATACTGCAAATTATTAGATGACCTAGAAGAGACAGGACGAACATTCTTGAGTTCCAAACTGCCTCTTCCATCTACTGACTACTTGGACCAGGTAGTATAATATGTCGAGCTCACTTTCCTTAAGTGGAAAAAGAAGACAATATTATCTAGTTTCTAAGATTACTAGAAGGATTTATAAATAACACATAAAAAGTGTTTATATACCAGGCTTATATAAATAGAAGATATTGTCATAATTTATCTAATTACTTCCCCTAAAGCCTAACTTAATAGTGCTTATAAACTACTATTAATTTGTTGATGAAAACTAAGTGTTAAGTGCTTCTTAGCTACACACAATGAATGCAATTTTCAGTCAGTTGCAAATATGGTTTATTAGAAGAGAACCCCCTGGGAGAAGGAAGCCAGGAAGAATTGATGAGGTCAACACAGCTAGGGCATGATTACCTGTTATAAGGTGTAGAAAACGTTGCCAGGACAACATCACGCCCGTTGATACGAATCACATCTGTAACTGCCTGGAGAATGTTGAAATAAAAATGAGAGTCTCCAGGAACTGAGCAGTTCAAGCGCGCCTTCAGGAACGACGTCCACTGTTTCTCCAGGACTCTTTGAGATCCTCCCATATCATTCTTACAAACCTGAGCCACTCTTGGGAAAACTACCTGCAGAGGAAAAACACATAGGGAAAATTAAATGCATTCATTTTGCAAGGAGATCTTAGTAGAATCTGCATTCCTTGAAAACAGAAACAAAACAACAAGGTGCTTAATACTGTTTCTAAAATCAGTAACAAAAAAAAAAAGAAAGAAAAGAAAAAAAGAGGAAAACTCAGCATTAGAGCAGCATGTTTTAAAAGATAAGGCTGTGGCATTTAATACAGAGCCATAAATCCTTCAGGGAATCAGCTCCGAGCCACATAAACTCATTTCCATACAGACTGCTTAGCTTTTTATTTCCTCAAACAAAAGCACACTTTGTATGCACAATCTCTGCCATCCTCACTAGCTGCCTCTGGGCCCTGAATCTGTGCAAGCCACCCTGGCATTCTATGTTACCCTCCAACTTAGGGACCTTGATCTGCTCTCTGGTAAAAAGAACTAAAATGGACATCCCCTAAGTGTTGTATATTGCTTTTTGCAATAAAGACAAAAATCAAAACTCAATTTGATTAAAGATACTGCATAGTTACAGTCTCTGTGGAGCAACTCAATTAAGAAAAAAAAAACAAAACTGTTGAGTATACCTGGAAACCACATCTCAAGACACTTGAATCTCGGGCCAGGTGCAGAGGCTCATGTCTGTAATCCCAGCATTTTGGGAGGCTGAAGCAGGTGAAATTACTTGAGGTCAGGAGTTCGAGACCACCCTGCCAACATGGTGAAACCCTGTCTCTACTAAAAATAAAAATATTAGCTGGGCACGGTGGCGCATGCCTGTAATCCCAGCTACTCGGGAGGCTGAGGCAGGAGAATCACTTGAACCCGGGAGGTAGAGGTTGCAGAGAGCCGAGATTGTACCACTGCACTCCAGCCTGGGCAACTGAGCAAGACTCCGTCTCAAAAAGAAAAAAAAGATACTTGAATCTCAGCATGAAACCAACCAAACATAAATTTTCCATAGAAATACTTAAGAAATCTCCTGCGATTTTGTTACTGTTCTGAAACAGCTGATAGGGCCTCCACACCGCACTCTGTTATTAGATTTATGGTTCTCATTTCAAGATCATTTATAACAACATTTGACCAAAGGTGTGGGTTTCTGAAAATGTTACAAACTGAGCCAGGGACAGCATCCCCTCTTACCTTTCCCATGGTGTTATACTCCACTGCTATTTCCCTGAAGAAGAAGTAGATATAATCTCCGTAATCCACGGCTTGAACAAAGTATGGTTCTGTAGACAAACAGGCACTTTAATTGGGAACATGTCAAACAGAGTTAACAGAATTTCAATCAAGTGTAGCCAAAGACATGTTATTAATTAAAAGTGTAGCACCATTAGACATTTGGTTAACACTAACCATTTCTAATGACTTCACACATGCAAGTGCTGGTGATTTCACAAGGCATTCACACTTACACATTATGTCTTTCAGAAGCTTTGCAATCAACAATGAAGAAATATGGAATTTTGTATATCTCTGTAATTTTATTTTCCACAATGGAATGCCCCTATTACAGAGAAGATTTTGTATACATTGCCTCGTCACCCTGACTCATACAGGGTTGTGAATAGCTTTTCTCCTCTTCCCCACCACCTCCAAGCCCCTGTCCCCTTCCATGAATACATTGTTCAGTTCTTTTCATGCAGAACTCAGAAATGAGAGCTTGAAGCAAGAAAACATGAATGTAATGTATTCTATTGTTGTGGCATTGGTAGTTTTGTTAATACTCCAGAAACTCAGGGGAAGGAAAAAAGGGAGGTAAATAAATCAGTTGAAGCCAAAGATGCAATTTACATGTTTCTGTCTGTCAGAAGCCATTACTCAAATGAAGATACAGTCTGGTCCCTCCAGACTCTAAATCTCCCACAAGATGTGTATTCCCCTCCCCTCCGACCCTCCTTTTAATTGTTTGTTCACCTTTCAACCATTTTGAATCGTGCTTGACGGTCCGCAGGGTAGGGCTTTCTCCAAGACTCCGGTAAATGACTGCGTCAATGGCAAGGAAGTCAGTCACTGTGGCTGAGTATAGTTTTCCATCTTAGAAGAAAAAGAAAAGAGGTGAACAGGGTGGGAGCAAGTCAGTGGGGTTGGAGGAATAATAAAGACATCCCCTAGATTGCTTTCCAACATCAGGCAAATGAGATAGCACAACTGGGAAAAATCCAAGAGTCGCTGGGAAAACTCTTGGCCCACATTCCTAACCATTTTAAATTGGGATCATGAGAGATGAAACATTTTTCATTTTAAAATTGCATGGCAATTTTTTTTAAGCGGCAGCAGCAGCAGCAGCTCAGGGAACAGGGTAGATGAAAGATGTTTGCTTCACTTGATTAGCTGGACCTTGACTGAAACCTCAAGGCCAAGGATCCATGGACACTACTACTGCCACCACACCATGGTAAACTGGATTAGGTGAGAGCCCAGGGAAAGATAGATGCTGATTGTGTCCCCAGAAATTTTAGGCACATGCATAAGTAAAGAAGTCCTCAGCCTGATCAGGTGAGAGAAGTTGAAGAGAGAGGGTTCATAAGCAAAAAAGGGCTGACTAAATTGCTACCGTGCTGAGAGTAACAGCTCCTCTTGACCTCAGGCTTGACAGTTCACTAAACCCTCGCAATCTGGTTTCAATAACAGGTATTTGCTTCGGTATTTCCGAAGTCACAAACTAAAAACATTCCGAAACACAACTTGGCTAAAGCCAAGAAGAAAGGGGAAGGGGTGACGCTGAGTTCAAATAGGTCTTTCTTTAATAATTCATTCTTTGGGGGAGATACGATTGAGGGTAGATCCCAGGCATAAGAGAATAAAGCAGACTGAAGATTAGTCTCTAGACCTTTTGGTTCCTTCCTGGCTTAGCAAACACTCTGCCAACAAATAATCAAAAGGGGTGTTCTATAATAGCAAAATCTATGTTGATTACATGGAAACAAGAATTATATTCAAAATAAAAAAATTACTTCTGTGATTCACTTTTAGTGGATTACATATATTCATTAGTTGTATGTCAAAGTGACTTACATACAACATAGTACTGTTCAAGCTCTTTTATATGTAGTGTAAACATAATGGCTTATTGTTTTGTTTGTTTTAAAAAAACTCATATCCAAATATATTTAAACAAAGATCTTGATGTCTGTCTTTGGTCTTAAAATAATTAAAATTTGTCCAGGTTCAATTTAGAGATGTCTTAATATCTGCAATATTAACAGCTATATATCAATAAGTTTTGGTAGATTTAAACTGCAGAGAGCAAACCTTTAAATTGGCCCCAAAAATATCTACGAATCATAACTTTTCTTATGGATTTTGAGCCCCAGGTCATAAAGACATTCTTTATATAAGACTATAGAATATGTATTCTATATTCCTATAGCCCCGCCTTGGCCTCCTACAGTGCTGGGATTACAGGTGAGAGCTACCACTCCTGGCCCTACAGTTAAATTTAAATTCTCCCCTGCAGCCCACATTCTCCAAGGTCCCAACTAATGCAGGTTCCAAGTGTCAGTGAGGACCTCCAGCAGTAGTCATGCACTTGGGAATATGCTCAAGTACTCTTTCCACTAGCCTTGCTCATACCTTACAAATAGGTCTACAAGACTTTGTATTCTTGACGGAACTGCTTCTCAGTAATACTGTGCTCTCATTTAGGGGGAGAACCCGAGGAACCTGCCCTTCTTAACTTGACAATGTATCACTGCAGATTCAGGCCCACAAATGAATGACACTGAGGGAGAGGTTCAGGACGCCAGGAACTAATCTTGTTTCATAATCAAAGCCCTAGGGTCCCTCATCCAGCTAGTATATGCCAGTTTTTAGCTGTTGTGATGGAAATTATAGCTAACTGCTTTATTACAAGCTATAACAATCACTATTATACTAACACTTCTCTTACACCCACCTCCACATACACAGCTGGTAATGAATTCCTAAATAAATTTCTAATTAAAGCACACAAACTCATACACAAAAATCCCACTACATCTGAAAATGATGGTCTGTTTGCTATTTCTTTATATCTTTTGCAGTGGAAACAAGGAGTAGTGTTGGGGAGTAGAGGTCAGCCTAAGCAATTAGCACCCTCCCCTCACCCACCATTGTCTTTCGGTCAGAGATGGCTGTGTAACCTAATCAGGTCAATAATATTTGAGAAGATGTTTGTTGGAAGCTTGGGGGTATGTGGCCTCATTGCTCTGAGAGAGCTTCCAGAGGCTTCCTTTTGTTTCTTTCCCTTTCTTTTCTATATGTGGACAGGAAGACATGTAGCCCTAATTGGGGCTGGCAGTCATCCTCTGACTGTGAGAACCACCAGTCTCATCATGAGGTCGACATAGAGCATGGGAATGAAAAGGAGCTGCCTCCCGGATGACACTGTTGAGTTGTTGAATCTAGCCAACCCCAAAGTCCATCCTACCTTAAACAATAAAGGCACATCAGTAGGGGATTTTAAATTTAATTTTTTTTTTTTACATTGGTGGTTTGAGGTGGGATTTTCTATTATTTGAGCCCAAACATTCCCTAACTGGTCCATCGCATGTTCAGCGCTATGCTGTTATCCTTTCCTGAAGGCACAAACACATGGGTAAGTGAAGCAAAGACTTCGTTTGAGAAGCAAAAGTACAATTTTCATACTAATTTCAAACAGAAAGGCATTCTTAATTACAGTATTCACCAGAGAATCAAAGCACAACTGTGACTCCATGAATCCTCTAGAGCAGATTCACAGTGACAGGATGAAACAAGCAAAAGCAAATGCAACGAGGAGAAATCAGGTCGCTTACCTGCAAACAGTGCAACGTTGGCATGTTTGGCATCATATGGGCATCTGGCCATTCCGCTGAATTCATCCCCGAATGGTTCCAACGTATCCATCTAAATGAAATAATCAGACTTAATTACAAACAACAACCTTTTCTTTTGCCCTAAACCCTCAGAAATAATTTCCAGGATGTGACAGGCCTTTTGTAATCTGTAATCACTTTGAGATGGACCCTGTTGAAGCCACTTTTAAACTGTAGTTGAGAATCACATAAAATAGCTGTGTTAAAAACATATTTTTAGGGGAAAGATGGTCAAATTAGACATTCTTTCAAGCAGTGTACTCTTCCACCCAGCACATTTTTTTATGAAAGTCCTTTTCAGATATTTTATACCAACCAAGAGCTTTTTGTTGAACTCTGACAGACTCTGTGGTCTGTGGGTCTGGCATGTATTCAAAAATGATGTTTAGCACACAGTGATGCAACGGAAATGCCCTTATCCTAAGCTGTGCACGCTCTAATCCTGGCAATGAGGAAACAATAGACAAGGGGTATATGGTTTTCTTTATAATGTAACTAATCCTAAAAAAAAAAAAAAAGTGGCTATACCTATAGCTGGTCAAAGACGAGAAGTAGTGAAGTACACATGTTTCGGTTTGTGAGGTTGGAAAGGTCCATAGGCAAAAGCCATGGTGAATTCCTCTTTCCAAGAAGTGAAAACTAACCCTTGAAGCAGTCATCAAATCTTAGACTTCACAGCAGCTCCTGGGAAGTTAAACAGCTATCAGGTACAGATAATTATACAAAGACCCAGCCTGATTTTTGCAGAAGTTCAAAAGGTTTAGAGAATAGGAGGAAAAAGGCAGGGAGTGCAGTTTTAGATTTATAGTGGGTAGCCTTCAAAGCTCTCCCCTAGATAATCTTGATAATCTAATTTGGGGCTATAACCTTTCTAACAGATTCAGCTTACTTGTGTTATAAAAATTAATATAGATCAGGGCATGGTAGAGAGGCAGATACTGAAAATTTGTCACTCTCTTGCTTCATGTCACTCTAATCAACTTGATGCTTGTGTACTATGATAAGACTTGGGTTTTTCAGTGGAAGGCTGGTCATTGTTTTCACTTTGAACCTTTGTCCCGATCTGTTGATAAAAAGCACTTAAGACAGAAGCTGTCGTTTTCCCTGCAGCCAAATACATTATGTCCCATATCATCAGCAATGTCACACTGTGCCCTGAGTCTAAAAATACACTTTTCTGAGCAATGCCAAGGGTTCTTACTACCATTCACAGTGCTAGGCATATTGTTGGGAACTGAGCATGAGCAACATCCCATCTGTGGCTTCTGAGAGGCCTGGGCTCATGGAGCATGTCTCAGCAGGTGTGGCAAGAACAAGCAAGAGGTGACAGCATTATTATAGGTGTAGAATCGTGGGAAATGGAACATGTACAGGAAGAATAAGCCAGACCATTCATGGCCTGTATATTACTGTGCCAAGAAAACCTGTACTTTGTCATAAAAGATAGCTTTCCATCTAGGGAATTCCTTGGGATTTGTTAGAAGCATTAATCTTAATGAGTCCTAAACAATGACAAACAGGGATGGAATATTAAGTGGTAAATTAAAGTTGAAACCTTATCTGTATGCTGTCACTAGCTAGAGTAAATGCTGGGCTAGACTGGCTACCTCTATTATAAACTGATGGATCTTGCCTTTATACTTAAAAACTTGATCTTTGGTTTATGACAGACCTTTATGTATTAATTAATTTTGATTTCTAAAAAATATTGCATTAAAAATCTAACATCTTAATTACTGAATTTTTTGGTGACCCCTTCTATTTTGTGCCTGAGCCACGTGCTTCACTTGCTCCACCCTAATCCTGGCCCTGTTGGTGCCCATTTCCAAGTGTAAGATGGAAGATAACTATTAAGGGTCAAACAGACCCTCCCTTCACTGTACATGCCAAAAAAAGACAGGGGGTTTTTCTGGTGAGCTTGCTGGTGCGGATTCCAGCCTATCACTGCTTTTCTCATTCTTCCCACTCCTAGGGTTTCACTTTATGATGATGGAACCCAAATCTATATTTCTCCCCACATCTCTCTCTAAACCAAAGCTTACTGATCCATCTTCTTGCTAGACAGCTCTATTCATGTCCCATAGGCAGTGCCGTTCACAGTGCTTGGCATTCTCATACTGTGCAAAATGGAGCCCATACCTTCACACTCCCCCAACCCCCAACCCCAATCTCACAGCTCTTCCTTTATTTCCTGTCTGAATTGGTGGCAGCCCCATCCATCTACTCACCAAGAGATGGCCTAGCAGTCATTCTTGACTCACCTCTCTCTCTTTATCCTGTGCTTATCTATTATTAAATCCTACGGGTTTTATCTATTCTCTTCCCTTCATCCCTGGGGCTATCTACATCTCAAGTTTTTTCTGTTAACACTTGTCATTTCACAGTCACACAATTCAGAATCAAATGAGATTTCTCAAACTCAATAGGCCATTTCTTACTCCATGCCTTTGTTCATGCTGTTCCCTGCTAACTGGAATGCTTTTCTTCCTTCATTTGGCTAACTTCTCCTTACCCTTTAAGACAAAGGTTAGGCATTGCCTCATTCAATGCTTTACAAAAATTAATTAAACGCCTGTTTGGGAGGCACTATGTTAGGTTCTGGAGAATCACAGATGTGATCCCTACCCTTGTAGAGCCTGTGTTACTTAAGGGCGGTGGTATTTGTGTTCCCGATGTGAGAACAACAGGTAGGAAAGTTTGAAGACAGGGGGTCATCTTCTGAAGCTTTCCCAGACTCCTCACCTCATGCATGGCAGGAACTTTTGTGTTGTGCTTCCATAATCCATTGCATGATGTCACCATGGCAGCAACCCCATGAAATTGTTGTTTTCTTCTCCCTGCCTGGCTTCCCTACGGGTTGAGGCCTCCTGTCTGTCTTTACAACCTCAGCGATGGGCCACAGTAGAAACACAGTACATGTTTCCTGAGACAAAGGCTGGCAGAAAGATGTACAAGGAAGGGTAACAGTGGTGCAGCCAAGACCTCAGATCACTGCCACCTCTGCTTCCAGGCCTGGCGAGGTCCCTGCTCCTTCATCAGCACCTCTGTTAGCTGCATCAAAACCAGCTAGATTTACTAACTCTTTAAGAGGGCTTTTTCCAGCCCTTGCATAAAGCCAAAGTAAGCAAGGCCGTGGTCAAGAAAGCTGAGTGCTCAATGGAATTAAATTCCTGTGTTCTTGTAGGAAAGTCTACGGTTTCAAATGCCATGCTTTTGAGATACCTTTTAGAATAGAAATCACTCACCATATAAGTGTGCTTTTGTGCTCAGAGGTTAGATAGTGGGGTGGGAGGGAGAAAAAAAATAGAGAGAGGAAATCCACATGGTGTACGTGGTAAGTATGTCAGTCTTCTGAACAATAGAGAAAAGGGTCTTACAGAAACTAACTTTGCTAGGCAGGCTCTTTAAAGATGTGTCAATCAATCCTGAACAAACAGGAAGCTTAGAAGCCTGCTTAGGATCACTCATGTGGAGCAATACATTAAGTTGAACAAGTGAGAGGAACTCAGGTGGTGTTGAATTACCCCTCTTAGGTTGCTGCAGGTACAGTCACAGTAAATTATGAAATGCCTCCTGGTAGTGTGGTTCCAACCGACAAATAGCATTTACCTTATAGTTTCTGCAGGAAGGGTTGAAGGCATTAGTTCCACAGACAAACAATGCATCATCGTTTTTCTTTAGAAGAACTTTAATAAAGTTGTGGCACTCATCCTGAAAAATAATTCAAACTGTTTTGTATCGTGTCCATTCAGTACAGAAACTGATTCTTCACTGTATGCCATGGTTGGCTGACAGTAAGGTTAAAATGGAGGTGGCTGAGGACTTCTCCCATTAAAAGTTCAAGTTCTTCCTGATGTTAACCACAAGATGTTGCCGACATCAACGATTACTCTTTCAACGTAAATAAAAACAAAGCATAGAATGGAAGATTGTGTGTTTATTTTATGTCACAAAAGGAAGGCAAGCCTGGAAATGCCAACCTCCCATCATATTAATTTTAATGCCAGATGCTCCAGCGTTCCCTGATGTACAAAGCTGCTGGTTGAAGTGTGTTTTTATGTTGTTATATGACCAAAGGCACAAAACCCTGCATGTCTGCGGCAGCCTTTTATGAGCTCTTCCACAGACTCCCTGTGGGCCTTGGACTGCGGAGGTGGGCATCGGCGTACACTCAGAAGACTCTGGGCAGCCGGCTTTGTGTCCATAATCCTGTGTGCGCCTAAGTAGTTCATGATGCAGGCCTAGCAGCTGTTGTAATGTTTCATCACATTAAAAGCAAACTATTTTTGCAAATTAAAGCCTTCAATAAGTTGATGAAAAAAGCAATTAGTGAGGGAAAAGGGAAAAAGCACAATCCATTCTACATCACGGTCTATGGCTGGAGATAACAGTCAAAAACTTAACCCAAAGTGGCAGCTGCAGGAGAAATGAAAATTGCCTACCTTATGTTTTCCCTTCATTCTGCATGTGTCTACATCGGCCTGTCTAGATTTCCATGTCAGTTTCTGCAGGGATCAAGAAAGAAATCAATTAGAGCCCAGAGGTTGTTGCATTTGATTTTAGAAGTAAGAGTTCCCTTGGGGAGACTAAAGGCTGAACATATATTTATTGAAAGCTTTCTGCACCCTTTCTCCATGATTAATTCACCGTAACAACAAAAGATTCCAGATGAAAACGTCCGTTTAATTTTGAACTCCTATCTATTCATTAAACCACAAAATGGTCTTCTTCTGTTTGAGATAAAGATGGAGAAAAGAAAGAAGAATAAACAAGAGTGTGGAAATTTTTCATAAACTATCCAAATTAATTTGCCAAATTATGCTCATTTGGATAAAATATATGTCCTTGCCCTTTCCTTTCAGTTGATAAATCAATTTTTATAAAGAAGGCTTTTTTCTTAAAATACAGAAGTCATTTTCTTAAACATAAAGAGGACATTCACTCTAGGTGGACAAAGATTTAATTCAGGTTATACTCCTTCACATAGATTAATGGACTGAAGGGATCTTCTACTCCTATGGCACAGGTTTTATTAACTAAAATATCCCCATGTGGAGTTATGAGGAAAGCTTAGGTTATACTTTATGTCTGTCTGAAACGGGTAACGATCAAGTTCCTGAACCACAGCAGTCAAATCAAACTTAATACTGCAAGACATGGAAATATAACATTGAAACCTTTGTAGAATACATTTGTGGAACAAAATTTTACTTATGAAAACTGATGTTTTCCTGGATAAATGAGGCAATATTTTTATAAAAGAAATGTAGAAATTACGTAAAACTTCAAAATGTATATGTACACATATATTTGATGAATAAAATATGAAGTACATAACTGTTTCTGAACATGTATCAAATCCTAACCTATTCCCTAATTAGGATTTCACAAAATGCATGTTGGCATCTCTAAATTATGATTAGCTACATCATCTTAATGCACTTAAAATACATATTCTGTTCAAGAACTATCCAAAGGTCCTTCATTTTACAAATATGGTTTTAAAACAACTTACTTTGCTACAATAAATTTCTTCCGTGTGTGATGTGTCTATATCAACAGTATAAATATGGTCCCTATAGGCAAAGAAAAATTAATACAAGGTCAAACACAGAGTCAAAACAGTTCATTTTCTGCTTAATGAGTTATGTCTTAGCAGGGCAGATAAGCCCATATCCATGTTCATGATATCCACATGCAAGAAGAAAAGAGCGCAGCCTTCAAGAGATGTCTCCGGATCCCATTTAGCACCTTCTGATAAATCATGGCATTGTGCTCCAAGGAACACCGTTTATGAAAACTTTTCCTGTATTAGCTCTTCTCTCTGACACTAGAACTATAGCATCTGCATATATGTAGCTCAGAAGGGAGGGCTCTGAAAGTTAAATTGGCCCAAAGACTAGAACACAGATGGATTCGTGTGCCCTTTCATTATCTTCAAATACACGTACCAAAAACTTGGTATTCAACATGCCACATCTGTTCATCAAGAGGGCTAACAAAAAAATGATCTCCATCTCTCTTTTGAAAATATATTTCCATCTTAACTGTGATTATTTGGTCGACAGGATGGATGACGACAAAGGTAAAATTATTTCCAGAAGCCACTCTTTTCCCTCATAATGATGGTCAATTAAAGTCTAAAATGTACTTAAGCTAAAGTTTACATTTCTTGCTTCTGTTCACCTTCCTGTTTTGCTGAGAATTGGGTTGTCTTTACAATTTGCTGCCAATCTAGCCTTGGAAGGGGAGAAAGAGAATCAGCAGCTCAGGTGTGGGGCTATATTTAAACATCCCCTTCTGTGTGAGCTGAGTACAAGGGCGTTTTTGTCTGGAATTCGTAAGAAAGAAAAGAAAAGAACTACACTCAACAGAGGAGATGGGGGGCTACTGAGGGAAAGCAAAACAGCTCATTTTCCCTTGAAATAACATTGACTTTCTCTCAAATACAGGAAGTCCTGGGGCTGAAAAATTACCCACAGCTTTAAACCAGGACCTCGTCTCCCATGCAGACTTTTAAGTCCCCTCGTTACTTAAAAGAAAGAGCGGGGAGGTGATAAGAAAGGAATTATTTGCAGGATTCACATATACATGTATATAATTTTTTTCAGTTCATGGGAAATCTGTTTGCTTTTTGTTTTAGGAAAAATACAACAGAGAAAGATAACAGGCCGACTCACGTGAAAATAAAACGAGCGGGAAGGGCAGTTGGCTTAGAAAATTCCCTTGCCAGCTACTGTGAGTGTGCATGGGGGGAGGGGGTGGAAGGGCGTGGTAAGGGGTGGAGGAGTAGGGGCCTGTTTTGTAAATTGCTGAATAGGCAAGTTTCTTCAAACTTCAGTAGGCTGCCAGAATCACCCTGCCCTTTAATTTCAAGGCAGTTTTATTGCATTTGTTTATTACTTGCTTGACTTTATTGGTGGTGCTGTGGTCAGACTCATTATTGGAATGGAATTGCCTATTACTTTCCTATCAGGTTTGAGATGACTCGAGGCTTTTCCTTGCCTGCCTCCCCTCAGAACTTAAGTTTGAGCTGAACATATGAATTGTAAATGAACAACTGATTAATATGCATTGGCAGCTCCTCAGAAAGCTCTCAGATTGCCCCCTTTTGGCATGGCCTGTTTATGCTAATTAGCAGTTTAGAGATTAAAAAAGAAGAGGAATTTACAAAGTGGATAATAATAAAGCAGAATTGAAAGGGGTTCTTGCCACCAACCCTCACTCAGTCCCCCGGGTTCTGGATGGGACTTGGCTTGCGATTGCTGACAGCAATTGTCTAGAAGAACTGGGAAGCCTTTTAAACACAGAATTCTGTGAATGAAATCTTCTTTTGGACAATGACAATCTTTTTCAATATCCAACAGCTCACATGGCCCTAGCAAATAAAAATGGTGCTTTATGGTAAACCACAGACCAGGGTCAGGGGTCATTCCCAACCATCTTAGTGTGCATCCCAGGTCTCATATGCTGTTCTTCCTGAATTAAGTTATTTGAACATAAACTGACTTAATCCTAGGACTTCCTCTTCCCCCTCCAGCAAGCACCACTGAATTGTGTTGCCATGGCTTGAACCTGGGCGGGCGGGGGTTGGCGGGGGGGGGGTGCGGGGAGGGATTTAGCTTTAAATCGTGTTACTTGCTGCCTAGAAACCTGGATCTCTCAGAGCAATGTTGAGAAGTGTAAAATTAAAGTGAATTAAAGTTGGAAGTGTAAAAATAAAGTGTAAAATTAAAAGGAGAGAAGAGGTCCTAAATATGGTGGGCATGGAACTCCTTTAAGAATTTTTCTAAGGGTGTGTGTTGAGAGGAAGTGGCTGCATATGGTGTGAAAACAAACATGTCAATGCTACAGTGATACAAACTTGACCTTTACTAAAGATGAGCTTATATGATAGTTTCAAATATTAGTGTGTTTCTTCTTTTTATCCTTCTTTTCCTTTCCTTCCTTGGGGTGAGGAGTTAGAATAAAACTGTCTTGGTTTTAATGAGCTAGACTAATGGTCACTTTTAAGTCTGCATAGTACCTTGCTCCTAACACTCATGTAGCCCTGGGACCTATGGTCCACGCCCTGCTAAATCATCGAGTACAAGGGCAGTCTGTTATACCATTTTTTCCCCCGGAAACTCAACTGGAAAGTGAACAATTCACAAGAGATTCTTAAGTCAACCTATTTCTCACAGATTCAATGTTTTATCATTTGTTTTGATCAGCCCTTAGATAATTGAGTATGTCATTTTCCAACCCTATTACGTTTAGGAAAATAAAAATGACATTTAAGAAGGAGCTGGTATTCTATCAGAGAGGTGACTACTGAGCATCTTATGGTACCCTAAAACTTAAAGTATAATTAAAAAAAAAAAAAAAAAAGGAAATGCTTTATAATGGCTACTCATAATGACCATGTTCTTGGGCAACAGCTATTACAAGGGTATTCTCAGGACAAACAGTACCAGCTCTATTCCTCAGTATGCAGCATAGTACAGGGAATGACAGCATGGACTCTAGAGCAAGACCATCCTGGTTCAAATCCTGCCTCTGTCATTTTGGCCCCATCATTTCACCTATCTGTCCCTTGGATTCCTCCTATAAGACATGGGAATAATAATAGCTCCTTCCTGTAGGGTTGTTTCCAGGATTGGATGAATTGACATTCATAAAGAATCTATAGCTATGTTTGTTAATTGTATGTGCACAGCATACTAGTTGTATATACTGTATAAGTATTTGTAAAGTAAAACTTTAGGAAAGTATTTGGACATTCCTTCCTGTAGCCAAGTTAGGGGCAGTTTCAGATGTTTTAGTGTAGCCCCCTTTTTTTTTAACTTTATGTTGCACAGCTTATCACCTCAGAACATCTAAGTGCTTTAGAAGAATCAACCACTGTTATTTACTTGTTCTTTCCTTATGCCAGATAGAAACGATCTCCAATTCTAGACCGGGCATGGTGGCTCACACCTGTAATTCCGGCACTTTGAGAGGTCGAGGCGGGTGGACCACTTGAAGGTCAGGAGTTTGAGACCAGCCTGGCTAACATGGTGGAACCCCATCTCTACTAAAAATACAAAAATTAGCTGGGCGTGGTGGCGGGCACCTGTAGTCCCAGCTACTCAGGAGGCTGAGGCAGGAGAATTGCTTTAACCCTGGTGCGGGGGAGGAGGTTGCAGTGAGCTGAGATCGCGCCACTGCACTCCAGCCTGGACGATGGGAGTGAAACCCTGTCTCAAAAAAAAGCATAATCTCCATTTCTTCTCCCCAGTGTGAAATGATTAAACAGTGTAGAGCCAAGAAAGACCACAGGGGACACTACAAGATAGCGCTCCATGTTGCTGTTCATTTGGAATTATTTTGAATAGCTACACACTCCCAAAATGGAGGATCATATATTGTTGGACTCCTTAGGGACGTCATTAAGGTAATCAAATACAACATCTCATTTGGCAGAGGATACTTATGGCCAGACAAGTTGTGGTCCGGCTAAATTAAGAGCAGAATTATAACAAAAGCCTAAATTTATGTGATCCCTGTTTGAGCCGTATTCTTACCGTGCCATTCAGCCTTAAGACATCAGCCTGTCTGTCTAAATAACATTTCCCCAATGGATGAGTATTTTTTTTTTTTTACTAAAACCAAATAAAAACCTTCTGAAATATATATTATGCTTTCTTTGGTTGTCATTGCCGTTCTTTCAAAGTGATGATATAGATTATCAATGATATATATGTTAACTGCAAAAATACAAATAGGTTTAATGCACACACCTACATTCACACTATATAATACATGTTTACACATTCAACTTAATTTAACAAATAAGTATTAGGCCAGATGAAGTGGTTCATGCCTGTAATCCCAGCACTTTGGGAGGCCGAGGTGGGTGAATCACCTGAGGTCAGGAGTTCAAGACCAGCCTGACCAACATAGTGAAACCCTGTCTCTACTAAAAATACCAAATTAGCCAGGCGTGGTGGTGCATGCCTGTTATAACAGCTACTTGGGAGGCTGAGGCAAGAGAATTGCTTGAACCCAGGAGAGGGAGGCTTCAGTGAGCTGAGATTGCACCACTGCACTCCAGCCTGGGCAACAAAGAACGAAAACTCCATCTCAAACAAACAAACAGAGTATTAAGGAGCAGAGCATTCTAGTGGGTGCTTGAATAAATATTTGCATATATGTTCAAGATAAACAGTGGATTATTTGAGTGTAAGCGCCCAAATACGCTATTATTTCTATTTAAATCCACATAGGGTTAAACAGACACAGACAATTTTGAAATAATGATTGCTTGATAAATTAAAGGAGGCTTTAAGTTAAATAACACTCTATTTAGAAACCTCAAGATCTTAAAAATAATGCATAGCTGGTAAATTTAGGACCTTGGGCTTTTGGACACTCTCAAGGCAGACATGGGGAAAAGGCCCCTTACCTAGCAGCAATGTAGAGGGTTCCGTTCATGATCATAATCATCTGGATGTCCAGCCTGTGCCTCTGTGTGGTGTTCCGTCCTGGCTTGTGGCCCACAAACACCGGATACTGTTTTGTATCTGTGAAAAGAGGAGATGGGGCAAGAAAGGAAAAGCAAATCAAGCCAGGAATTGACAGGGTAGGGAGGGGAGGGGGACAGGTCACAAAAGAAAGCCGTGTTTAAGTCAGACCATGCCACCATTTTCCATTTCCATATGAGTCTGTTGTTTTAGGAAATATGATAGAAGAGTGCTCCTTAAGGTTCATCAAGTTACACTTTCATTTCTAGATAATAATAAGCCTGGATTTATATTTCTAAGTGTCACAATTTTTGATTTGTCTCTCTTTCTCAGGGCTCAACTCGCTAGTGAACCCTTTGCATGAAGGTGCTCTTTTCTTCCACAGTTTTCTTTTCATCTTCTGTAGAGCTAAGCCTGAGGGGGCAGTCTGCCAAAGATCTTGTCTCGGGACAAAACTATTTCAAAGCAGCCTTCCCATCAATCACCACAAATGCAATGTGGTCTGGAGGCAAGAGCCCTTGTCCAGGAGCCAGAAGAAAAATACAGTCTCCACAGGCGTCCAGTTGGAATAATCCACTATTGAAGGCAGCCCTGAGAGGTTGGTTGGCATTCTAGGAACTGTGGGAAGTTCACCCTTGAGTTAAGCAATTGGCTAACAATTTCACAGAGATGTGGGCTTTGACAGGACAGGGTCAAACTGAGTGTAGCCAGTCAGGTGATCTGAAATTTTCCCTGACTTGGCAAGTCAATGAGCATATTTCTCTTTTCCTACACTTCTCTTTGGCTGAGAGTGGCCAATCTGTATTGAGATCTGGCCTTTAAAAATACCTACATCTCAACATCTCTGCCTTTACACCTACAATCTCCAGAGCACCGGCGAGCCTCCAGACAAACTCAGGAGGAAAGAAAGATGAGCCACATTTAAAAGGCATTTGTTTTCTGGAGAGGGGTGGGGGTGTAAGTGATGACTAGAAAACCATTCACAGATTTATGCTTCGACCCTCACTTTACACCCTTGTAGTATCTGACTGTTACTCACAGTGGGTATCTTATCAGGAGCCTTACTATATTTTATTTACAAGGGAGCTTGGTATAAGACAATCTTGTGCTTTCCCTTCCACTGCTTTGAAATTTCATGTACCCATTCATCAAGGAGATTGCTAAAACAACTCAAATATCTCTATAATCATGGATTTGAGTGATCACTGAAGGGTGGCTTACAGTAGTCCATTTGGGCTGGAGTCCCTTCTTTTTTTTTTGAGACAGAGTCTCGCTCTGTCACGAGGCTGGAGTGCAGTGGTGTGATCTCGGCTTACTACACTCTCCGCCTCCCCAGTTCAAGGTATTCCGCTGCCTCAGCCTCCTGTAGCTGGGACTACAGGCACGCACCACCATGCCCAGCTGATTTTTTTTTTCTTTTGTATTTTAGTAGAGACAGGTTTCACCATGTTGGCCAGGATGGTCTCCATCCTCTGACCTCATGATCCGCCCACCTCGGCCTCCCAAAGTGCTGGGATTACAGGCGTAAGCCACCGCGCCCTGCCCTGGAGTCCCTTCTATACTCGGGCATCCAAGACAGAAAACTTACCTCAAATGGAAATAAATAAATGTTTATTAAGTTTGGAACCTTGAGTCAGGTGGACTCTGCTATTTCAGGAGTGATGAACTTGAACTACACATTTGGTCTTAATAATGCCCTTTGACTTTGGACTCTAATTGTTTTGTGTGTCAGTTTTGCTACCTCGTTTTCTTCCAACCCAGAAAGAACAGCTGAACACTGGGCATATTTGGATCTCCTTAGTATTGCATATTAATGTTAGACACCTTTGTATGGCTCACTCAGTGTTTGTTTTGGGGTCATTACTATGAAAAGAGATATTTAGGAAAAAAATGCTCTCTTACATTTTTACTGTAATAAAATACTTAAGCCTTTTGAAGGGCATGAAAAAAAAGTGGTAAATTGAATGTTCCATCCAACACATAGGCAGAACTCTCCTCTTTTGAGGAGACAGCTGAATTCTTAATCATGTTATTATCTACTCCTGACAATGAAGCAGAGACCAAAGGAAAGTTATAAACAGTTAAAATGGGTCCTCTATAAATTAATTTCTCTTTACCAAAGTCTATTAACTATATAACTTCTAAGTCCAAAAAAAAATTTTCTCTGAAGTACTCCAAAATGGTCATTACTTTTTGTTCATATTTTGCAACAGTCCGTATATATGAATTATATATAAAAGTGAGTAATACTGCCAATACTCAGATCATAGTGATATTCTCCCACAGAGCTGATTTTTTTTTTTTTTTTTTGAGACGGAGTCTCGCTCTGTCGCCCAGGCTGGAGTGCAGTGGCGCGATCTCGGCTCACTGCAAGCTCCGCCTCCCGGGTTCACGCCATTCTCCTGCCTCAGCCTCCCGAGTAGCTGGGACTACAGGCGCCCGCTACCACGCCCGGCTAATTTTTTGTATTTTTAGTAGAGACGGGGTTTCACCGTGTTAGCCAGGATGGTCTCGATCTCCTGACCTCGTGATCCGCCCGCCTCGGCCTCCCAAAGTGCTGGGATTACAGGCGTGAGCCACCGCGCCCGGCCACAGAGCTGATTTTAAGGCATGAACACGGCAGCCTCGATGTGGTAGCTGAGACTTCATCAGGGTTACCAGGGGCGTTTCAAATCCTCACACGTCCCCACAACAACATCTGATGGAGTTATAGAAAAATCATCCTATCAATTTGACTAGACTTGAATTAGCCACCTTTGCCACATACAGAGGACTAATAAGTCACCTATTCTATTTCATTTTTCAGTTTTATTTTTTGCTAGGCTGATTCAGGCTAAAATGTTCTCAAAGGGAGACACTGAGTGAGACCATGGGTACTTACAGTTGCCATGCGAAATACTGATTGGCTCAGAATCTTCTGGGAAGCCAGCCCCAGCAAAGTGTAGCAGTGTGAAATATAGCAGCAAGGCTTCTGACCTCATAGTAGTTCAGCGGGGAGACTTTATTTCTCTACTTCACCCTGCCAAAAAGTAAAGAACAGATTTTTTTCCAAGTCAGCTTTGTTCAATGTCATAAAATGAAATACCCTGAAAGATAAATTCGAGAGAAAAAAAGGCTTCTGCTTTACATCTTCTACATGGTAAATTCGTTGATTTTTGTGTTTGGAACTTGTACCCGTTACCTACTGCTACCTCCTTCCCCACGCATCTGAGCCCTTTTGCAAAGTTTCTCCAATATGGAACAAAGAGCTTTAGTTCCTTTATCCTGAGCCATCTTTAGGCTTTTATAGATGGCTATTTCACAGTCATGAAACTCTGCCTTCAAAATCACTCAGAAATTTGAGGTGACTGCCAATATTGAAAAATAGGAGATTTCTGATATTAATCTAGATTTTTCAGCTTCTTTGTAAAAATCAAAATACCTGCCATACTGACCTAAATGACAGTTTCCCTTTGGCACCACTACAGTGACTTAGGCATAAATAAATAAAATCACACAATCTATAAAGAGAAGTAGGCAGATCCTTTCACACTCTGAAGATTACTACAAGGAGAATCTGAAACTGCATTCTGAAACGGTATTGTTGATTTAAAAAGTCATATCTCTATATATTTTAGTCTCAATACTTCCTTGCAGTGAAATCGTAGTGAATAAAAATGTCAGATATACTGTTCTACCCATCTGTATTTTCTTGACGAAGCTCTTTATGTGCAGAAAAATTCTCCTAAATCTTGGAAATAAAAACAATCCCATGTGGGACTGCTGGATACAGTGAAAAAAAAAAGACTCATAATACAGTAAATATCACTTAATTCTCAGGCATATTGCAAATAAGCATTGCTCTATCATGAAAATTAATGTAAAATGAGAATTTCTTTTCATCTTTCCAGAGCAGTAAACTCTTTGAAGTACCTGCCAAAGATTATCTTTTTTGAACAAAGCTATTTTACAGTAATCCATCAATCATTTAAGATTTGTGTGTAGAAATGTCAAACTTAGTAACCTAGATATCTTTGAAAGTTAATTTGGCAAACTGCTAACTTACGCTTTTTGGAACACCATTTTGATTATATACCTATGTCTCTTTTCTTCATGCCAAGAAAGTATTAATCAGTCCCAAGTGTTGCACTGTAACTTATAATTTCACAGACACAGCTGGGTCTTAATCATTTCTTCAATTGAAAAGTGCACATTAATTAATTTGCTTTATCTTGAAAATCAAAGAGGGAGACAGATTGAGAGAAAAGCCTAAACAATTCCACGTCTCCATCTCTGATGTGTACATTAAAATTAAACTTTAAATGATTACTTGTTCATAAGGGTGAACCATTATGAAGAGACATAAACATGTATTTATTAGACAGGTGAAAAGCAAGAGTCTACTCATTCATTTATTTGCCAGTTCTTCCTATCCTAGAAAATCTGAACTCAAAGGAAAGAAGCTCTGAAGTGCCCTGATTTGCTTCTCATGGCTCCTGTTCAGTACAGCATTAAAGGGGAGAAATAAATAACAAAAGTAAAACATAAACAAGACATCAGTCAGCTGTTAGATTTTAGGAGAGAAAGCATCTGGCGGGAGGGGGAGGGGTCAGGGAGAACTGGCAACTTTTACCAGGAGCTCAAGAATAGTATTATAAAGAAGCATATTGCCTCAGAGAATTTGCAGCATATAATGACAGAAGGAAACTCAAAAGGCTAATTCTCATTCCTTTAGAAATGTTTAGAGATGTATGTGTGCTTTTAAGGCTTAATTTTTCTTGACATGACAAACGAGTCTCCATCCTTCAACAACTGCATTCATCTTTGTACAAATGTCCTATAAGCTAACAAGACAATGTCCTGCTACTTTATTATATCCCCAAATTTTAATTTTTTCCATCTTAAGATTGCATGTGTCAAATGCAAAATTCTCAACCCCAGAAGCTGGCAGGAAGAGCAATGCATGCAGAAGAAATCTATTATGCAAGTCAGTGGCTATTCTGGCTATCCCTGCAGCCAGCATCATGGCTGAGATACGTCATTTAAGTATCTCCAGGTTTACAGCAGGGCTCTCTGCCAGGAAAAATAGCTGTTTTTTATGTCTTTCTATCATTATATCATCAGGTATTTAACATGTACATCATACGGGTGAAAGTGCTCTGGAAGTATTGGTTAATCTTGGTCAGTCCACATGAACACTTTAAAATTTCCTTCAGTTGAAGTTTTGATGTATTATTCCCTTTCTACTCAATTTTGGGCCCTAACCCTTGTAAATATGTAGACAATAAATTTTCTTGTTGAAATGATTACTTTGCGGAGGGATCCCAATTCCATAACATTGTCATTTCTCATCCAAAGAACACAGGCTTGGGTCTCAGGATTCCTAAGATGACGCAATACAGACTTGCACCAGCCCAGGAGAACAAAAACCAGAACTTAACACTGAGTTTATAAACCTTGAGCGAGATGTGTTGCTGCAATTTAAGAGGCTGTTTAAGTCACTTTCAAAACTTTGAAAAGTGCTACCCACATGTAGCATATTTATAGGTATCTGCAAACATTTGTCGATTTCCCTGTCTGTGACTGTGCTTATATAGGCTAAATATAACGCAGCTATTCAGAAAATTAGATAAAGGAAGACTGTCAATATAAGCATTCTAAATAAAAACATTTACTTCATAAGTAAGCCTATTATATCTGAATTTTCCATCTGCTTGTCTCAGCCTTTCACTCTCCTTAGCCTGAAGTGAAATGGCCTTTGTAAAACATACCATTACTACAAAGTTATAATCCTAATTTGCCCCAAACCCCCAAATTCACAGAAAACCTTAAGAACATTCTTCATTTTAATAGGCATCTGCTTGGTGAATTTGTCAGGTCTATTTAGGTTCATCTGAAATTAATTTGTATTGACTTCCTACACCCAAATTTTTTTTCACAATAATTTTTCCCTACAGTTTTTAAGCCCAAATTGGATCACAGAACTGTGATGTACAAATGGTGTTGTGATTATTGGTTGCCATGAGCCAAATGAACCATGCAGAATGCTAATTGGGCAGGAAACTAGCTTTCAGGTACTCCAGATTGAAGACGAAACAAAGGAGACCAAAAGAAGGACTGTCTGAAAACCGTGTGAATGCATTCATGCTGATAAGTTTTTTAAAAATAATAAATTCTTTTCAATTACTAGAGCTTCCATTTATGCGCACCCCTACCTCCCACACCCTTGATGTACAGCGGGTCATTGTGTCAGCCAAGCATGAAGCAAAAGGGATGGCAGCGGAGCTGGAAATGATTACAAAGTCAGAGAATGAGTCCATCGATTGCCACATCTTACTTCTAATGAGTCAGTTTAACAAGCCACGAGGACTGGGAAGCCATGACAAGTGGACCCAGCCAGAGTACCACGCAGGCTCACCCCTGACACTAGTTCTAATCCTCTGCCCAACTATTCCTCCAAATCCTGCCGTGGAAAATTCTACGGGGGCTCACAAACTGGTAGTACCTGGCAGAAGCTGACTCAGAGAGAAGAAAACAACTAAATTAGCAATATTGAGGGAAAAACAGGAGATTTAACAAACTCCAGATTTTTGACTTCTTAAAAAAAATCAGAGGTTTGGCTTTGCTAGTCCAAGACCCCACCTGACAAAACTCTGGAGTTGAGCATTGGCTGCCCCAAATAGGGCTCTCTCCAGATGGAAACATTCCCACTCCTTCCCACTCTCTTAGGAGGCCTTCCTTACCCATTAACCTCACCTGCCTGCCCTTGAAGGCTCTGAGGGAACCTTTATACTACCCAGGTACAGGACGTCAACGTTGCTGCGTGAGGTATTCTGTTCCTCTTGACCATCATCTGCAAGTGGCTGAGCAGCCTTAGCAAGTGGACCGTGTGGAACCCACTGTCTATACACACAAATTAATGAACACTGCTTGTTTTAGAGACCCGGCTGGGCTGCCCCACAAACTGTCTACATGTCCGGTTGCAGCAAACGGTGCATAAATGCTTGGTGCATCAAGTTGCATGGAGGACTTGACTGTATGAATACAATTTGTGTCTGATTTGGTAGACATGGCAGCATCTTCCAGAATGTTGGCACACAAGGAACATTTTAATAATAAGTGATAGTGACGTGAAAAATAATATATCTGGATTTGCAAATACAAAATGCTTTTAACAACTCCAAGTGTGGGCTTGAAATAAAAAGGAAATGATAATAGTGGCACTATTTTTCCCTGAGCAAAGTCACTTACTACCATGTTTCAGTAATTCTTTTAAAAAGCTCATTTTCTAATATCATATGAAGTTTTAAAGATAACCAACAATTCATGCTGTCATTAACAGAGGGAAGGGCAGATTAATGGCGTTGACCTTGGGCAAGTTAGTCAGCCTCACTAGCTCCTAGTCTCCTCACCTGTAAAATGAAAGGATATGAAATGTAATAGTCTATAAGATTCCTCCGGCTCTGTGATTGTACTGTTCTAAGGGATTCTGCCCCAGTGAAGAAGGGTGTCTCTGTGTGTGTGTGAGAGAGAAAGAAAGAGAGCGTGCGATTAGGAAGGATGGTACAGGGAGTGGCCTGCCTCTGGGTCATGTTGTAACACATTCCAAAGCCAGGAACATCACCTGGAGAGATGAGGTAGGGGCGGCAGGGGGAATAAGGGGACCCAGGCTGAGGCGGGGTGAGGTGCTGGACCTCCACACAGCTTTCCTCTTTGTCCTAAAGGCACTGGAAATGTAGTTGGGCTCTTGTTGTTGTGTCAGCCACTCTCTGAGATCACCACAGAGGGCAGGCAGAGAAAGTTCTATGCAGCAGGGCAAGTGACCTTTCCAAAACAAACTGGGGAACAGGGCTCATTTTTCCCTCTACACTCTTTCCTGGTTGCTCCTAAGCAGCATGTGGTTTGGAAACTCTAGGGATAATCAGCGTGTCAATGTGTGGTACTGTTTGTGGCAAGCATGAGGGGTAGAACGAACTCTCTTCGATGTAGCTCTCACTGGACTGCAATAGGCACATCGTGAAAAGTGGTGAAAAGTTCATCAAGCGAGAGCAAAGAAATCCCAGCATGCTATAATGCCTAGTCTCAACTTCAG
Organism: Pan paniscus; assembly: GCF_029289425.2. Lineage (NCBI taxonomy): Eukaryota > Metazoa > Chordata > Mammalia > Primates > Hominidae > Pan > Pan paniscus. The sequence goes on from NC_073253.2 coordinate 111,750,855, forward strand.
GACACAGTTCAAGTAGATAAGCAGTTCTAATCTGACCACAGAGAACACTGTTGTTACCATGTAATCTTATTTAGACTTCAGTTGAGTTTTACACTAAATCTAAAATTTTCATTTTTATTAACTCAAATTTTTGGACCTCATCGTCTTTGTCTGTACAGTGTGACTGCCTCCAAAAGTGAATTGAAATTGATTTAAAAACTCCTACGTGACATCAAACTATTGCAATAACATAGGAGAGCAGAAAAGAGCAGAAGGTGAAACCTGGGCTTTGAAACCCTCTGCCCCCTTACTACCTGGGACCTCTAGCAAGATGCTTAAGCTCTTTGAGCCTCAGTTTCCCCTTCTTTATAAGGGTAAAATAGTGTCTTGGAGACTCTCCATAGTCCTCAATAAATGTTTATTTATTCTTCAGCTAAGACACTAAAAATTACTTTTTAATAGCTTTTCTTGGACTCCTTACAAAATTCTCGGGGAGGTCCTAGATTCGCTTCTAGCGTTCTACTGCTTCAGTGGGAGAAGTCTCCTCCTCTCCCTCCCTCCTTCTCTCTCCCCCACCCACTTCAAGTCACTAAGCTTCTTATCTCTGGAGGTGGTCACTTGGAGAGGCTGGAAAGTTTGTCTTGGGAGTCACACAAACATTGTGTGGTTTTTAAAAAATGTAAATCATGGCACTCACACTAATGCAAAGAAATATAATGATGTGGAAAATAAAGAAAGGACTGGGTGGAAGTGGGGGTCTACTGAGTATCTTCTGTGTGCAAGGTACATATGCCTATTACGTTATTGAAACAGCACAGCAACCCAGAGAGACAGGCCTTATTATCTGTGTTGTAAACACAAGAGTAAACTGCAATTCAGGGAGGTTAAGTAACATGTCTAGGCAGCACATAGTAAATACAGTCGTCCTTCAGTATCTGTGAGGGATTGGTCCCAGGACCTCCCAAAGATTCCAAAATCTGGGGATGCTCAAGTCCCTTCAATAAAATGATATAGTTTTTGTATGTAACCTATACACATCCTCCTGTGTACTTAAATCATCTCTAGATTATTTATAATACATAATACAATGTAAATGCTATGTAAATCATTGTTTCACTGTATTGCTTAGGGAAAAGCAACAAGAAAAAGAAGTCTGTAGATGTCCAGTACGGATGCAATTTTTTTAAAAAAATTTTCTATCAGCGGTTGGTTGAATCCACTGCTGTGGAACCCATGGATAGAGAGGGCCAACTGTATTTACAGCACAGTAGTCAAAGGGTAAAGACAAAACTCAAAGCCAGGTCTGTATAATGCCAAAGTTTATGTCCTTCCCAAGGCATTAAAGAAAAAGGAACAGAAGAAAGGTTGGAAAGAGAAAGGTGCTGGCATAAATGGAAACTGCACTTAAGATCATATGTAGGCTGATGCATCTATGCTTATGTGGACAAAGTGGCTGAAAGTCCCTAATGGCTTCGGTGATAAAAATCTATAAAGGGAGTACACAGTTGCTCCCAAACATGTAGGCATGCAAAGCCTCACTCCACTTTATGGCCCTGTGATTGCAGCCTTAAGGTGATAGAAAGATGCAAATGCTTCTCAACCAGTTTTAGGAGAAATTGATTCTCTCATGAACACCACTGTGTTAAGTGGAGCCACTTGCCTGCTTGCAGCCTCCCTCAACCGTGATGTTTTAACATCAACACATCATAGAGAACAGTGTCAGTTGCAAAGGGTAAGAAAGAAGTTGCCTGCTTCGATAGCTGATAGGATAAACAGATGTGGACATAAGTCAGTAAGGAACCTCTGTCCAGAGAGAGATGGGAAAGCAGGTGTTTTTGCTGAATATCCAGCTGGAGACCTGCTTCACAGAGGCTGGAACTGCTGATCATTCTTGCACCAGAGGAAAATTTAACGAAGTAATGAGTGTTTAAATTAGTAGGTATCCTTCACTGACCTGGACAGCTCTGTTTCAAGGACTGCAGCATTAAGAGGGTGCTGCTGTCCACAAGATGCAGAGCTGGGTCAAAGAACACATCCCATCGTAATTAGAAACAACCTGGGCCCATTGATCCTGTTTGAAACCTTTACTGTACCCAGTTTGCAGGAACCACAAGGGCCACCTGTTCAGTGATATTTGCATTAAGATATAAGGTTCGGGCAAATGAGAAAAATAGCTCCAGCCTCTTAATAAAGCATCCGGTCTTTCTTTCCTCCTCCTCTCAGCCATTAACAGAGACATAAAAGCACCCATTTTGGAGGAAAGGGAAATGCCACAGACCTAACTTCAACACATTTTGGAGAGTGATGATGGCATTCAATGGAGGATAATAATAAATATTGACTGGGTGTAACAGATGTTCCATTTTAGATCTGAAACCACTATCACAAAAGCGTAGAAAAACTGTGAATTAATAAGTACTTCTAGAAAAAAATATCTTTTCGAAAAATAAAGGTTGGTTGTATACGTATTATCTTTTGAGGGAGAAGGCAAGTCTTTTCTTTCAGATGATTCTTTGTTATGTTCGTTTTCTTTCTCTCTACCCACCACCCCCACCCCAAACACACAGCCCTGAGCCAGTGCAGTTTACTTGGATGTTTATTGCACATTTATTGCACTTTACTTGGATGTTTCAGATACAGTCTCATGGCCCACTGGGACTCTGCTGCTATAGTCACGACCTTAGTAGGCCTGAAAGTATTGTGGCAAACTCTGTCTTTATCTCAAAATTCTGCAACAGTCTCAACCAGGCTTACCTATGGTATGCTCTAGCTTTTTGCCATCACCATCTCTGTAAACATTCTTTGTTTGTTTGTTGTTGGCTTAAAGGTGGCTACTTTGTTTTGAATTTTATTTTTAATTTTTGTGGGTACAAGGTAGGTGTATATATTTATGGGGTACATGAGATGTTTTGATACAGACATGCAATGCATAATAATCACATCAGGGTAAATGGGGCTATCCATTATAAAGGCAGCTATCTTTTTTTCTCCCCCCCAAGACGGAGTTTCGCTCTTGTCCAGCCTGGAGTGTAATGGCACGATCTCGGCTCACCACAACCTCTGCCTCCCAGGTTCAAGTGATTCTCCTACTCCAGCCTCCTGAGTAGCTGGGATTATAGGCATACATCACCATGCTCAGCTAATTTTGTATTTTTAGTAGAGACGGGGTTTCTCCATGTTGGTCAGGCTGGTCTCAAACTCCCAACCTCAGGTGATCTGCCTGCCTCAGCCTCCCAAAGTGCTAGGATTACAGGTGTGAGCCACCGTACCCGGCAAGGCAGCTAATTTTTACCTCTTAATCTAAACCTTTAGTTTTAGAATTCCAGACCTGATTTTGTATAATTCCTCTGGAAAACTCTACTTACATGTATGGCTTACTTGTAAAACTCACACAATATGTCCCCAGACTGTAATCATTACCTTCATTCCCAAACCTTCCTCTTGATTTTCTTTTTTTTTTTTTTAATTTCCAACTTTTGTTTTAAGTTCAGGGATACATGGGCAGGATGCTCAGGTTTGTTACACAGGTAAACGTGTGTCATGGAGGTTTGCTGCACAGGTCATCCTATCGCCCAAGTATTAAGCCCAGCATCCACGAGCTATTCTTCCTGATGCTCTCCCTCCTTCCATGCCCTGCCCTCTGACAGGCCTGAGTATGTGCTGTTCTTCCCCATGTGTCCATGTGTTCTCATCATTTAGCTCCCACTTACAAGTAAGAACATGCGGTATTTGGTTTTCTGTTCTTGTGTTAGTTTGCTAAGGATAATGGCCTCCAGCTCCATCCATGTCGCTGCAAAGGACATGACCTTGTTTCTTTTAATGGCTGCATAGTATTCCCTCATGTATATGTACCACTTTCTTTATCTAGTCTATCACTGATGGGCATTTAGGTTGATTCCATGTCTTTGCTATTGTGAACAATAGCAGTGCTGCATTGAACATATACGTGCATGTGTCTTTATATCAGAAAAATTTATATTCCTTTGGGTATATACCCAGTAACGAGATTGCTGGGTCGAATGGTATTTCTGCCTCTGTCTTTGAGCAGTCACTACACTGTCTTCCAGAATGGTTGAACTAATTTACACTCCCACCAACAGTGTAAAAGCGTTCCTTTTTCTCCACAACCTTGCTAGTATCTGTTGTTTTTTTACTTTTTAATAATAGCCTGGTGTGAGATGGTATCTGATTGTGGTTTTGATTTGCATTTCTCTAATGATCAGTGATTTTGAGCTTTTTTCCATGTTGCTGGCCACATGTATGTCTTCTTTTGAGAAGTGTCTGTTCATGTCCTTTACCCACTTTTTAATGGGGTTGTTTGTTTTTTTCTTGTAAACTTGTGTAAACTGTTTACAATATTGCTGAACTCGAACATCTGCTTCAGATGCAGAAACAAATGCCTCCTATAATTTGCTGTTAAGAAAACTGAGGTCCAAAAAGGTCACTTGCCAAATGTAGGACAGCTCAAAAGTGGCAAAGATGAGCAGCAGCTGAGAACTCCTGACTCCTCTTAGTGAGCTCTTTCCCTGCGTTATGCTACTTTCAGAAGGAAGCCAAAATTCATTCACTTCTCCTTGGCTTGCTGCCTGATGTTCATTACTACCATTGCCTGATTTCCATCTTACCAACTCCCTGTTTTCTACTGGGAGGCTCTGTGCTAAGATGCTGATGCAGATAGAGATGGAAACAGCCCCTCCCCTTGCATCACCCCCAGGACCTCACTATTCAGTGGATGGGCCCCATAGCTTTTGCTCATTATTCCTAAATAGAACACATAAACAAATTAACAATAATCTTCCAAAAAGAAATTATTACTCTGTTGCCAAGAATACCACCTGGAAAGTGAAGATGTTGCAGAGGCATGTAAGGTGGGATGACTGGCAAAGGCTTCTGGTTGGAGAAAACCTTAGAGGGTTGCATGACTGTTCACTGTGGAGGGGGCAGGTGGGAACTAAGACATTTCAGGTAGAAGGGCCAGGCCAAGACAGCAGGGTGTTAAAACAGACAACTCCATGCTTATTGGATTTGTAGACACTCAAATTAGACTATTTCATTCTTTGCTTAAGGAATTTCAAACATTTCTCTGAAGTAATGCATGGATGTTTTCCTTTAACTGAAAGTTTGGTTTAAAATATTACAGCTGAGAATAAAGATTGTGTCTGATTACTATTTTTTCTAAGAATATGACAGAGAAGAAGGGGCGGGGGAAGCTCTGAAGTATAAGCTCAGAATATTGGTATTTATTTGCTTGAGGTGTTGAGTATATGGGTTATTTTTGCGTTGCTCTCCCTAACTTTTTCTTTGTAATTTTATTAAAAATGAAGCAAACTGCAAAAAATAGTATGCCTGAATCCAAGCATTTTTCCCAGCCAGTAAAAAGATATCTGGAGAGTGACTTTAAAGGAGCAAACCAGAGATATTTTAGCACCTAGAGTTTTCCACATACCTTTGTCAAAGTCCTTAGAGGATTTAAACTAAAATAAAGCAATTGCTGAACTTTGACAGGACGACTCTCCCTAATAATTTCTCCTCTGTTTACTCTCAGTATAGTTAATAGAAATACAGTCTCCCAGTCACAACTTGAACCTTCCTGATCTCCACTCTGCCTGGGATTGCTTAGGCTTAAACGGCTGCAGGGATGTGTTCTTTCCTCGGTTTTAGAGTAGAAGTCAACTTCAAACGTGGCTCCTACAGAATTAATAACAACCTGCAAGTCTCTCCGTTGAGCTCTGAATAACAGCCCCAAATAACAATGTCATCAGTCACTAATGATTTAAACTTCGACCTCACCCTATAAATCCTTACTGTTTTCTTGTTGTTTGTCAACATTTTTGGTAAAAGAGTCTCAAGATCAGGAAGAAAGTGAAAACATTTCCTTGAACTAAAATGTTGGCATCAGGTCCTTTGGTGTTTGCTGCCTGTGTCAGCCCTCATTGTATTTCCTGCCTCTTTCAATGAGCTCTGATGCTTTCCCAGAACCCTGAAAGCCAAAAATAGAGTTTCTATTTGATTACAAGCTTCTGATTATACAAAAAGAGGCATAATATCATTTCAGGATCTGCTCCATAACCAAGCATGATATTGATGCTGACTGGTGCTTATCATCAGTAAAGTATCTATATACACAGTAAATTTTCTGTTCATCTGTGTATGTCCAGACACATCGAGAACAGACATGATATGGAAGAATTATATCTTGAATTTCTATAATTTTCCCACATTTTTGGGGAAATTCATTTCGTTTATCCGAAAAAAGCCTGCTTTATGTCTCAGTGAGCTAGGTGAAAACTGCAAACCCACACATTTAAACCTATTATTAAATTTGATAGATATTTCAGGGTTTTTTTCTGAAATTAATAATATCTTTATTGGCTTTGCTCATTTACTTTACATGTAAAAAGTGACTCATTAGCCTGGCTTGATTTACTTAGCAAAATAACGTAGGTGTTTTCCAAAGGCAGTTTATCAGTTTGAATTGTGGTGGAGAGAAGACGATTCACTAGGTGCCTCTTCCCAAACCAGAGTCAACTCTAGGATACCACCGCATAAAATGTTCATTTGCTTTTAATGTGAAATCCTATCTTTGGAATTAATAATTATCCCCAAACATCCTGAAAATATGCTTCCTTAGAGCAAATGAAAATAAATTCTACGAAATTATGGGTTTGTTTGAATGTCTCTACCACTTGATGACTTGACTCCTTAAACAGGTGACTTCAGGGTCACCGCACAAACAGAACAGTCCTGTTCTTTGGGAAGTGGTTGAGCATACTGAGGTAGCATCTGGAGGAATCATTTTGGTGTTCATTGTTTTTGAAGTCTCCCCTGAGGCTCTTTAAGTTTAAAGAAAAATACGATTTGCTATCCCCTGTTTCTCTAGATCTGGATGAGGCCAAGTTCATTTCAGGAGTATAGGTACACAATTTCTTACCTGCAATTACAAACAAAACAAAAACAAACCGTGAAAACCAAAATGTTTTTTCTACTCATTGTGTGACAAGCTTGAGTTGGCATGAGACCATTTGTAGTCCTTATTTATCCCTCTTAGGATGAATATTTATACATTTTGCTGCAAATTATGAACAGGTATGATTATTAAAAATTGCTCCAGACTCCACTGGTGTATGTTTCCCATGTTACTTTTCTAAAATCTAAAAAATTTAAATTCTGAAACATATCTGACCCAAGGGTTTCTAAAAAAAAAAAGATTGGGACACTACATGCCTTCGTTCCTAAAGAGATTAAAAACAGGATATAAAGTGATGGAGAAAGGAAATCCTTGAGAGTAAATTCCCAACACTGGTTTTGCTAAAACAAGAATGTCTCTCAATTATTCCACAGTGTGTTGTGAAATTCTCACAGAATTTAAAAAAAAAGTAATCTGATTTCACATATTTTTAAAAGCGTATGTCATATCATACTTGCAAGAATAATTCAGAGATGAGGAATTGCTGACTGAGTTACTTATTTTTCATTTCCTATGTTCTGGGCTTATAATGACAGTTTTCCAGGCCCCTCTCCAAAGGACCGACAAGAGCAGACTTCCACAAAATAAGTGATGTTCCCAGAGCAGATGTAATCTTGGTAGCAAGGTCTCAAAGCGTCTCATAAGTAAGTGATATCATCCAGAAGCAGCAGAAGTGACTGCCTCCCCATGCTCAGCAACCCCTCCACCTGAGTGAGCTGCATTTCTTCCCATCTGATGGCCAACTACAAGGGAGTCAGCACTCCTTCCTCTCTCTGTAGAAAATGGACAGACTTCACAGGGTTTTTGTGCAGTTGGTGATGGTTTCTCCAAAGGAGATTCCATGATGTCAGAGCCTGTAATCATTTTCTCCCCAATGGAATATGCCTGGTCACGGCATTTTCCAATCCCTGGCATCAGAAGCAATTGTCAACTGGCAGTATCTGCCCTCTGCTTTGTTACATGTACCTGCCTTTAATTTTCAAATATCTGTAATTTTCTTTTGATGAATAACCCCAGAAGTTTAGGAACTAGTTACTAAAATTAAGAATTTGGATTTCTGGAATATTTGGGGAGGACAATTGTTATCTTGGACAAGAGGTAGGGGTCGTAAAGAAGGAAGACAGACTCTCTCCTATTCCTCTCTGAAGTGCCCTCCACTGGCTGTCCCTCACCTTTCTTTCTCCCAAAGTGGACATTGGGCGTCAGACAACAATGTAATCAATTTTAAGTCTGAAATAAAATTGAGGCAAATGGTTAATATCAGATAACTTGGATACAAGGTTAATTACTGCAATCCAATTATCAGGAGGGAAGACAGCACATGAATATCACCAATTAACCCCTAAATCAAATTTAAAAATCACCATTCCCATAATTAATAGCACAGCAATCACTATAATTACCATCTCTGCCAGACCAGAATAAGGAGGAAAAGTGAAATTATCCAATAAGCTTGAGTGTGACAAGAAGAAACCAAACTAAAGTGCTGAGGGTCAGACAAAAGAGAGGTGATAAATCAGAGAGAAAGTGAGTGTGAGACACACACCCAGCCCTGCAGGCGTGCCTAGGCGTGTCACTCTAGCATAGCACAAGGATCCCCGCACGTGTGTGCTTACCTTTCTTTGGGAGGAAATGGAGGCACAGAAAATGGATACACGTCTCTAGAAGCTACTTAGCCCTGGTTACTGGGAAGCACAGAGGTCCACCTGCATCATCCAGGCTTTCACTAGTAAGGATTTCAAGTTCTGAGCAATGAGAAGGAAAATACACAGCTATGGAACACATGGAGAGGAATAACACATGAACGTCTTTCAAAGAGATTCCCCAGGTTCACTTTGAATAACTAAAAGACTAAGGCAGAATGACTTTTTTCTCAAACACGGTATTTTCCTACTTGGTTAACATAGTCTTTATCTCTCCTAAGAGTTTAAAAAAAAAAAAAGTCATTCTAAAATGTTATGCAAGAATAGGCAGATGTGTTCTTCACATATCTATTTAATCAGCTCTTTCCAGCAGCACTAAGACATGAAAGAAAGGTTGAGTGTCGTCCAGAATCCTCAGTGAGAAGAGAGCAAAGTGCTGTGTTGAGCTCCAGTCTTGCAAGATTCCCCAAGCTGGAACACTGCTCCACTATTTGAAAGTAAGGGAGCTAAGGACACCTCCTCCATTCTCACACAAAAGGTACATTTGAGGACTCATTATCAATAATTTTTCAAATTTTTTGAAAGTAATTCTATTCCAAAGGAACACTGCTTTTGTACACCACAGGGTACTTTTTTAGTGTTTTGGGAGGTACAAGCAAGAACATGAGATGTGAGAAAATATCGTACAAGTGTGTAGGCATTGAAAGGATGTTCCTTTGACTGTTCAATTAAACCCAGAAACAGCTTTTGTTAGTAATTTTCCTCTACTCATTCATTCACTCATTGAATTCAGTCACTTTAGAAATGGCTGAGTTTCTAATACGTGCAGACAAGGCACTGTGCGGGAACAGTGCGGATACTGGGGTCATGGGTTCAACCATGGGTTCTGCCCTTGGGAAGTCTCCAGATCACTGCAGACTGTACATAAGTGGCTATAACGATGCTGTGTGTGTACACACACACACACACACACACACACACACACATACATTATACATATAATACATACTTACATAAAACACTGTGAGTTAAGAGGACCAAGAGACATAATATCCAAGTATGGATTCTATTTCCAAAGCACATGCCAAATCTGCCCACTTCCCTATGTTCTACCTACAATCCTCTTAATCTAACCTAACCTCAGCTCCTCACTCATTATGACAATTGCTATCTACTTAGTCTTTCTACTTCCACTTGGCCCTCCTTCAGTTTAATCTCCACACAGCAACCAATGGTCTTTTAGAAACATAGATCATGTTATGTCCTGCCTTCCATAAAGCCTTCCAGTGGCTTCTTAATGTATTAACAACAAAATTAAAACCCTCTATTCTGGGCACAAAAGGCACCACCCAACTGGTTGACCCCATCATGTTCCATTCCACAATTTCCCACTCTGTTCCAGCCCCTGTGCCTTGGTTTCCTCAAATGCACAAGCTCTCATTCCTGCCTCATGGACTTTCTGCTCTCTCACCTTGGAATGATCTTTCTTCCAAGATCATAAAATGTCACTTCCTCAGACAGGCCTTCCCTGAGCCCCCAAAGCAGCCCAATGCATTTTTTTCATCACTTTATTCTACATTTCTGCAATGGATTTGTTCCTAATTGAGATTTTCTCATTTATAGTATTACTTGCTTTTGTCTGTTTCTCCCCTCCACTAGAATGTAAGCTCTATCTGGGTAAATTGGTCTTATTAATCACTGTATCCCTCCCATTCAAGAACAAAGTCTAATGTACAGTAAACTCTTAACAAATATTCATTAAATAGTGAATGAAGCTCTAAAAAAAGAGTATCAGTACAATTTCTGAAAAATCAGTACTAAAACAAGGAAAAGGGGAGATGCAAGGGGCAGAGACTGGCATTTTCAGATATCTGAAGAGAAACCTAGAGGACAGTTGTGAGGGTAGACCTAAGATCAATGGGTAGAAACTATAAAGATGATTTCTGCTCCAAATAGGGAGGAACTTTCTAGCAGCCCCTGTAACACACACATGGACTAGCCTACCTAAGGGGATGGGGAGGCCAGATGAGTGCTAGGACAGAAGGAATATTCTCCAGGAATTTAGACACGGGATGCAGGGCTAGACCAGACAACGTTTAGGGTCCCCATGGAGAACCTGACTGCCTATGGTTCTTGGATCCTCTGACAAGTCTTTCCTCCCACGTACTGAGGAAGTACTGTTCAGAGCAGGAAGCCACAGATGGTCCAGAAGGATCCTGCTGTGGACTCAAACTCTTGCTGGCAGCTGCTCCTAGGGCTCTGTTGTAATAATGTCCCTGGAATCAAAAGACGAAAAGAAAGTCCTCAGGCTTTGGCCAATCCTCATTCATTGTCTCCCAGTTTGACCAGATTGTATAGGATATAGATCTACAGCCAAAAAGCATTTGCAAGGAGACAGATGGCAAGAACCTAATGAACATCATGGCCAATGACAGAAAGTCTCTAGGGATGGAGACATCCAGCATCTATACAGCTCTACCTCTTTTTCACTGCAAAGCCCAGAGGTCTTGAGTGTGGAATACAAAGTGAAGCTCTGGTTATGTGGCCTTCCTGGGAATGTCAAGCACTGGCTTGTTACTAAGGCTCGATTGCCAATGACACACAGACCCCAGGAGATGGTTTAACTCTACTCTTGTCTCAAAGCCCTTCCCAGTGACTCATAACTTTCTTTGACACCAGAACAGCTGGGCCAGCCAGCTGGAGACAAGACATACAGATGTAGCTGGCTGGAGTTTGAGGGGTAACGGGGCTGTGCAGTCAGCCTAGTATCCTGCAGTGGGCTACAGACTGGAAGTCTCCCCCTCTGCAGACAAGTCGTGGGTGGGGACATTGGCTCTGTCATGACCGTCTCTCATCCTTCAACACATGTGTGTTTAGAAGAGAAAGCACTGCAGCTCTTCTTCAATGGCAAGTTGGGGGATGTTTTATTTCTTTGGGGAATATTAGATCCTTGAGCCAATCCATCTGGGGAAGGTATGAGAGAGAGTACTCTGGCCAGAACATACCACCTACCCAGATGTCTCGGCTTAAAACAGAACTCAAATGAGAGAATGTGTGAAAGGCTGAGAAGTTAGAGGGGTGAGGGAGAGAAAGAGATCATTTTTGTTTCTGAGAAAAACATTTAAAACAAAGACTGACTACCCTTTCACTAACATAATTTTAGATTAGTTGTTATACACCAGAAAAAAAGTATGAAACATTTATGTGTAAAATCCTCATTAGAAATGGGCTTGTTTAGGCAACATTGTGCACATTGAAGGTACTTATTAAATATTTGTTGATTTTGATCCAAATAGCTTTGGGTATTTTTAAATATCAGTGCATTGAGTACCCCAGTGATTGTAAAGGGGGCTATTTTTTGTTAATGAAACTTGAAATACAAGCCAAGATTGACTGACTTTTTAAAGTGTTGTGAATATTGCAGTTCTCATATATAAGCAACTAGTAACAGTGTCTCTGAGGGAGGAGGTGTAGGAGGTCAGATTTGGGTAAGAAACTCACTTTTTATGTTGTACATTTTTATGTTTTATTGGCAATATTTTTCTTGTGCATGTGTTTCTTTTTTAGAACAAAATAAAACTAGTTACTATTTTTTAAACTCTTTGTCTCTAGAGGCAAACCTAGAGCTTAGACCTACTGATAACCTGCCAGTTCCCACTAAACTAGAAAGAAAAAAGGATTTTTCCCAGGATCCCGTCTCTTCCCAGTATGGTCAGCCAATAGAAATATTCTGGAATACAGGATGCGGGTGAGGGAATTTATAGGCATTGTGGTGTCAGTAGTGATAATTCTAGTCGATCTGTGATGCAGATGGATGTATATGGTGGCTGGTGGTTTACACAGCACTATAAACCCGCCTGCGTGCCATATGAATGGCTAATTTATTAGCTTTCAAATAAAAATGTAGCAAACTCAGAAAGGCAGGCCACAGTGCAGTCTAACACAAAGAATCAGATGAGCTCAAAGCAAATAACCTTCATATTTTTTATTTTATGCTCCATAAGTGGGATTCCAGTACTGCAGATGGGAACTCTTTTTTTTTCCCCCTTCTCTATCTGCACGTTGATTTCTGGGCAGGCACCTGCCCCCTTGTTCTCTGTCTTCACTGGCCTTTCTTCCTCTTCATTTCCTATGGCAAAGGAAGCCCAAATGCTGCTTTTGAAGCATCCCCAAAGGACACCTGACATTTTAAAAGCTGAATGAGTGTCCTCCCCTGAGACGGTCATCTTTGACCATCTCAGAATGACTGCTCCCAGAGAAGACAGGAGATTGACTAAACTAGAGAGAAAAGAAAGAATTCATCAGGAGAGCGAGGAGGGCAGTGTGGAGAGGTGCCCACTGCGCAAGGATGTGGTCAATGAGTTTCCTCCATCCCATCCCAGTACCCTTTCTGGGAGCTCAGCTGCACATGACCACCTCCTCTTTTCTCTTTTTATTTGTTTATTCAACTAACACTGAGCTAAACACTAAGAAAGGAGCAAAGGCATGTTTCCTCCTTTTTTGGTTCTCCTTCTCCTCAGAGTCGAGTCTATTTCGACCACTTTGAGGTTGCTTTTCTCACCGGGTGGGTCACATTATGCTTTTTCTCTTGGGGTTTAAGGTCTTACTGGGGTGGGAGACAGCAGTTTCTTTTCTTTTTGAGACAGGGTCTTGCTCTGCTGCCCAGGCTGAAGTGCAGTGATGCAATCTCTGCTCACTGCAACCTCCACCTCTCGGGTTCAAGCGATTCTCCTGCCTCAGCCTCCCGAGTCTGAGACTACAGGCACGCGCCACCATGCCCAGCTAATTTTTGTATTTTTTGTAGAGACGGGATTTCATCATGTTGCCCAGGCTGGTCTCGAACTCCTGGGCTCAAGTGATCCACCCGCCTCAGTCTCCCAAAGTGTTGGGATTACATGCATGAGCCACTGCACCCGGCCTAGACAGCAGTTTCTGATTCCAAACTGGACTGCAGCTTGAACCTTGGAGGCAGGTGGCACCCATAGGAGTGTGCATGTTCTCTTGCCTCACTCCACCAGTACGTGCTGCTCTATCCATAACCAAATGCAAAAATATGCATAAAACTGTGAGGATAGACCAGTGCTTTCCAAACTTGCCTGCACATTGGAATCACCTAGAGAGTTTCAAAAATTAAAGATGTCTGTGTTGCATACCCAGAGATTTTGACTTAAGTGGCTTGGGTGTGACCTGGGCTGTGAAAATTTTAGTAGAACCCCAGGTGATTCTAGTGAGTAGACAAATATGGGAGCCGCTGATACAAATACAAGTGGCATCCATATTACAATCTTAATCCCTTTCATTTCAATGCCTTCAGCCACAGCCAGGGATAATTAACCATGATTCAAAAACCTTTACTTGTGCCAGCTGCATGGAGTGGCTTTAAAAATATCTAAGTTTATTTCATGTCCAATAACAACTGGACATTGAAACCTACCCTCATGCCAACCCACTTACAAAATATAATTTAATCCATTAAAAATTACAGGGAGCCATACAGAAACTTCTTTTCCAGCATGGGGCGTGCAAAGTATTTCTAACGCAAACACAGACAATAGGTATGTTTTCTTTTATGACAAGGTTGAAATAAAGCAGACCTAATTATCCCACCCAGATGCTGTGGAGAAGAAGCCATGTGAATACTGCACGAGGAAGCCTATCTCCCAGCCTTATCAAACCCACTTTTCTCTTCAACTGTGCCCTGGTAACCTGGGAAATATAAATTTTGATTACTGATTGCTGCATTGTTAGTAACTATTTATCATCAGTAGCTGGTCACCAGTGTCAGTCCAGACTTAATTATCTCAGCTGAAGGGAAAGTAACCCCATGAAAGAATTGTTTTCCAATTAAAGCAGCATGGAACATGTGATTTGTCTCTCTGACGATATCCAATTCATACTCCTTTTCAAGTTATTTGTATTGTCTTCTTTTCCTCATTACAAGCTCGGGTTGTGAATCTTAGGTTCCCTAGCAAGAAACACATAAATATCAAGAGGGCAGCTGTCAGACCTTTAAAAAAAAAAATCATGAACAGTCACCACCAAAAACATTACAGTAATTACAGAGTTTCCACTAGCAAATGCTACACTTAGGGTTAAAGACATCTTTCAACATAACCATTTATTTTCATAGGTTCCTAACCTCCTATAGAATGTGTGTATAATTACATGGGTATGTATACACAGACAGACACACACACACACACACACACAATTTTTAGAGCTTATTCTTTAGGGGTTAGGATCAGATGCTCTATGCTGTGTTATAGCTATTGGGTCAATGACAAGGAAACAAGGAAACCATTTTTCTACTAGCACAAGTATTTTAGGTAAAGATCTAGACAATGGCATCTCTGAACTCTTCATTTTTCTTATCTTATTTTGCCATTAGTTTGTTATTTAGTTTGCATGTCTGCCCATTTGCCTATCTAGACAATTCTTTATTCCTGGAGCAAGGACAAAAGTTTATCTTCTCTGTGACTAACTCAACCCTGATCACTTTGTAAACATGGCCTTTGAAGTCTGGGTTGTTTAAGAAAATATTTATTCAGCACCTACTGTGTGCCAGGCATGTTCCCGACACTGAGTATTCCCCATGAACAGAAGAGGTCTCTGCTTTCATGGAGCTTATATTCTAGTGGGCTTCCACCCTAGTCCTTCCATTAGTGGCCAAGTGGCCTTGGGTTATTTAATCTGTGTAAGGCTCATGTTTCTCTGCTCTAAAGTGGGATAATGATGTTTTCCCTTCGTACAGCTGTTATTAGGATAAAGAACTCCTGGCCCATGAAGAGTTATTTAATTAATGTAAGCTTCCATTTTCTTCTCAGTCCCCTGTATCCTTTGAGTTTCACTGGAAACTCAAAGTATCCTCACCTTTCAGCATTTTGAATTTTGTATACTTGTTTCCTATACCTATATACCATCCCTTGTTTCCTAAAAACATTTTCCTACTGTAGTTCCAATTTCCCCCTGTCCTCAAAACTTCCCACCCACAGCCTTCTGTGTCTTGCACTGGAGCTGCCTATATTTCTTAGAAGATGGTAACGGCAGTTTAGTGTTTAACCAAAATTTTGTGGAAACTTAAATTATTCCTTTGGGAAAAAGAGGGCACATTTTTCAGTACCGTGCCAATGTAAAAAGGAGGAATAGCCTATAGTCATTGGTGATAAGTCATTATCTACTTGGCTTATAGTTCTCTTCCCAACTGCATTACAAACACCTCAAAGGGAGGGGCCGTTTTACTTCTATTTACTTTCAGCAATTCAAATTAAGCATTTATTGTCTGTATGAGCAAGGAACTGTTTCAGGTGCTGTGGCCAGTACAAAGATGAAGGCTGGCTGGAGGAAGCAGCATTTAAAAACCTCTCTGGAATCTTTTCACCTAGCAGCCAGCTGCCCTAGGTTAAGAATATATACCAGAATTTCAATAAACTGCCCCTAACAGAAAGTTTTAAGAATTTTTCACTCTTCGATTGACTTGGGTGGGTGGCTGAGGGCTTTGGAGGGATGGCTCTTATTGGATCTTCCTTTGCCTTTTTCCCCCCATGTTTTTTATCCTTTGTGTCTTGAACTACTCTTCCCATGACTGTGGTTTTTCTTTTCAATCATTTTCCTATTAACAGCCCCTCCCCAGTCCACTTTTCTATCCTTTCCCTTTTCTGCCTTGTGAATTTCTACCCTTTTCTTAAGACACTCTTCAAACATCACCTTCTCTGTGAAGTCTCCCCTGATTCCCACTGACAACTAACCACTAATGTCTCTCTTTTTTCTTTCAAAATACTTGAGTGAGCCCTATCATAGCAATCAAATTGACATTATTTGTTTACTAATCTATCCACACCATTAGTGAACCTGGCAAGGGCAAATGAATGTTTGATTGGTAAACAAACGGATCAATGAACGATCTGAAATACAATCCCTGTCCTCAGAGGATTTACAAATTATGGAGTAGACAGGTATACCAATAAAAAGCTGCAAAATAAAGTATAAACACATACGTCGTATAAGAAAGAAAAACGCTATAGATTTTAAGTTTTAATTTTTCCAAGGGGCTTATATTACTTACTTAGCTCACTTTATAATGAACTGACGCCCTTGAAGAAGTTACTATAGATTGCACTAGGCTTTCTTTTTTAAAGCCCTTAGTGCTAGCTCAAAAATCCTATTCTATATACACGCCCAGGTAACGCACATCAGACTGACACACAGCATTTGCCTTTCTACTTGCAAATACAGGTCTTGAAATATACATGAAATCTAAGATGCTGGTATTCTTACAGTAACACAGCAGTTTCACATTCTATGAAATCCCTGACCTAGTTACATTGCTGAGGGCATAGCTTAAGTGCATATAATGCCCAGCATGAGGAAAAAACTGTTATCTTGAGAAAAGTAAATTTTGCATTCCCCAAGTTCTGTATTATTAAATCTGTGACCTTAATATTACATTAGATATTTTATTCAATTATATGGACAACGAAATAAGAACTGAGAAAGATATAGCTGGCCCCGAATCTCCTGGGTGTGAAAAAGATGATGATATTTATTTTGTCTACTCCTGACAATAAAGTTTAAACTGTTACTTAAAGCTCCAGCAAAATATCAATTCAAACACAAGTTAATTCTTCACAGTCATACTTAACATTATATATTTTTTCTGAACTAAAAAAAAAGAAGCAATTGAATATTTCTGCCCTAAAAAATGGATAGAGTTGGATCTTTCAAAATGTTGGAAAAAGAAAATTAAACATGGCCAAAAAACGAATATTGCCAAATTAAAACAAATGGATTTGGGGCTTGCTAAATAAAATAAACTATTCCTAATGCTTCAATACAAGGAAATACATGGGCTTTTTTCTACTTGCATGGAAGTATTTCTCACATAAGCACTTTCAAAACAATGATCTTTTATACCCAATAAGCCATGAAAAGTTGAAAGTATAAGGGAGGTTGAGGAAGAAATTCTTATCCACCTTCTTCCTAAGAGCTGATGTCCTGTGTGCTGGGAGAAAGAAGTTGGTAATGTGTACATTTAACCTCAAATTTATACAAATGTTTTTCTAACATATTCTTTGTGGTTCAACAATTCTTTTATTTTTTCTTGTCAAACCAGTTGGTTCTAATGAGTCTAATGATTAGTCTTCGTAGTCAGAGTTAACAGTATAACGTGACAGTTAGTAACGACTTTCAGTTAAAAGTCAACCCTGTGATGCACAAAACCTTGGATAAGATTAAATTTTAACAGCTTCCAACTAATCTAAAGGCAGAAGTCCAACTCAGATGTTACTATTTTAATAACACTCAAATCTAAAAAGCATAAAGCAAATGCATATTAAAAGAAGAACAAAGATGCGAATTAGAGAACCAAACAAAGGAAGGAAAACAATACAGGTTTTTCCTTAATTAACAACTTTTGCAAGACATAAGTTGCAGATACAGTCTCCTGTAGGTCATATCATTTAGGTGAATCTAGTTGTAAAGCAATTTAGAACTCTCCAGGAACAGTAGAGTTTAAATAACTAACCAACAAATGTGTAGTCTTTTCTTTTGCTTCCTTTTCCTTTCTTCGCTTCCTTAACAATTGGAAAAATATTCTTAAATTATTAATATAGTACCCGATTTGCTTCTCATTTCCCAATTTCATTCACTGAAACTAAAAGTAAATAGCAAGCCTTAGTAAACTTGCAGCCAGGTTTCTTGCTTACAAATATAATGTGGATTTCTGGAAGTGCCCAGTTAAAGGGAAGTACAATCCCACAGACCCCAGTACCTTGCTGACCAATGCCTCCTGCCCAGCCCCATCCTCATTCGCCTTTACAATATCAAGCAGATACTGCAGAAGCAGTTGATTGTCAGGAGAGCCAGCTCAGGTAAATTAACTTAATGAAACAGATGACTTTGTATGTATTGAAACTGACTAGGCTCAAATATCCACTCAGCTAATGAGCTTGCGATAGGACCCTGGCAGAGGTGTCATCATTCTGCCACTAAAAGCCTTTCTGCAGCCCTGCATCCTATCTTCCTGTCTGAAAAGCAGGCAGAAGCTTAACAGCCGCCAAGCTTCCAAAATGCAAACAGCAGCAGTTGCCTATCTAAGTTGTGATTGATGGTACACAAAAATACATGGCTACTTCACAGATATTCTAGCCTGCAACAAATTAGGGATCTAAACCTTTGTGCTAGGCAGATAGCCAGTGTATTGTGGGGGACTGCTGTGGCTCTATAATTATATCCAGCCTGATAATCATCCGTTCTACCGCTGTGAATGGCTGTACCCTGGGACTTTAATTTCACCATCCCCTTCCAGCAGATAATGCCTGACCCTGTGTCACTTTGACTGTGAAACACATGAAAAAGACAAATGAGTTTTTCTCTGACCATGTTAAATTAACTAACGGATTCAAGTTGTGAAACTGGCATAATAATAAGCCAAGGCTCTGCTGGTACTGGGTGGACATTCAGACAGTCTCTAAGGGTGTTATTAACCTCATGCATGAAAACAAAACACAAACACCAAAAAAGAATCTGGCCAGTGTGAATAAAGAGTCTGTTTAGTGTGAATAGGGATTAACCAAATATTTTATATTCCAACCAGTTATTTTAGTATTTTGAGACACAGCTATAAGAGAGTGTTGAATTACTAGAGGTGAGGAAGGATGGGAAGAAGGAGGGCTTGCTACAGGGTGGTTAACAGATACAAAAGTACAGCTAGATAGGAGGAATTAATCCTAGTGTTCTATAGCACTGTAGGGTGACTATAATGAACAACAACAACCTATTGTATATTTTCAAACAGCTAGAAGAGCAGATTTTGAATGTTCCTAACACAAAAACACAATAAATGTTTGAGGTGATGGATATGCTAATTACCCTGATTTGATCCTTACACGTTGTATACATGTATCAAAATTTCACACAGTATCCCATAAATATGTACAATTTTTATGTGCCAATTTAAAATAATAATAAAGGAGGGAAAAAAGAAGACCACGCAGCTGGAGAACATCAGAAGCAGGATTAAAACTCAGTTTTCAATGGTTCCAAAACCATGAAGAATTTCCACAAATCCACACTGTTTCAGAAAAGAAAGAGAGAGAAAGAAAGAGCTGTTTTATGGTTTAAAACTAGGCATTAGCTGAAGGCAAACTAACACAGGAACAGAAAACCAAATACTGCATGTTCTCACTTATAAGCAGGAGCTAGACACTGAGTACACATGGACACAAAGATGGAAACAATAAACACGGGAGGCTGCTTGAGGGCGGGTTGGGGGAAGGAGCACAGGTTGGAAGGCTACCTATTGGGTACTATGCTCACTACCTGGGTGACGGGATCATTCATATACCAAGCCTCAATGACACACAATTTACCCATGTAACAAGCCTGCACATGTACCCTCGGAACCTAAAATAAAAGTAGAAGAAAAAATAAAAATAATGACAACAACAACAACAAAAACTAGGCATTAATTGAACGATTTTATAATCAACATTTCCCTCTTTTCTTTCAGAGTTGTATTTTGTTTTCCCAATCAGAAAGTGGCTATAATTCAATATCCTTGAAGATATACTCATTTGAACTAAATGTTGTAAATGTTAAATATCTTAGAAGAGAAATATCTCAGTGTTTACATTACTTTCATGCCAACATAAAAAGGCACTATTGCTCCCAGTAATTAGTAAAAGACATTAGAATCTGTACCGAGAGTAATTGTGCAAATTCCAGTCTTGTAGTTATGTAGGCACTCCCTGTTATGCATGGTCTTAATTTTTAATATGTATTATCTTTTAGCTCACTAAAATATCACGGATTTCATATTAATGCAGCTGGAAAGATAAATGTCCTTTCCCATGTTCCCATCAGAGGTCTGTGTGTTCTAGGAGGTTAAAAAATTATAACTCAGCTGCTCCATACCATATTAAGATTGAGATTTGGCATCCCAGATGTGAATTTGTTTCCAAAATGAAACAGAATCTGGTAAGCCTTTTTTAAGAGAAAAAAATATTTTAGAAGCTTATTTTTAAAGTAGACTCATATTGCGTTCATGGGTGCTTTTAGGATAAAATTGTATACAGTTTTATTTAAAACTGTTTGGACTTCTGATGGGTAAAACCCCACATTTATCTAAAATTTTTACCTTTAAAAACAGGCTAATGAAAATGCAGAAGTTGTATTACCTTTTTTCATCAGTGACCAAAAATACATGCTTGCCTTTTCTTTAGGTGGTATATTTTCAAAAAAGCTCTCTCTGCCCAAGAGGAATTTATTTTTGCAAAGTAATATTTTATTGTGTGTTTACTGTATGACAGACACAGACCTAGCTCTTGATGTGTAATGACTCATTTAATCCTCACAATAGCTTTAGATATATGCCATTATTATCCCCATTTTACAGATGAGGAGACTTCCCAAGGTCACGTGCTAACTAGTAAGTTGGGGAATAGGGATTTGAACCTGGGACAAACTGGCTCTGAAGCTCACATTCTTAAGTACTATGTGTATTGCCCCTGTGATCATAGTCATTTCCCTAATCTTACATTCACTAAACATTTAATAAGTGCCAATTAATCTATGTGCAGGGCATTATACTAGAGTTGAGTGTGGGGTTGGGGGAGGCGGTGGGGACTAGGGGGATGCAGAGTAGAGAAAAGGGGTCAATAACGTTTTTTTAAAAAATGCAATCTCTACACAGTTCTGCAGGTCAGATGGACATGACTCAATGACTACAACACAAAGTAAACACTGCACTTTGCAGATTGGTCCCTCCAGCTTTTGGGAATTGTAGTGCAGTGTCTAGTGCAGTGTCTCTGAGGCACGTGGAGCCCTCTGGATGTTTCACCCGGGCCCAATCTACCTTGTGTAAAGGCCCTCCTGTTCGACTGGAGACATTTCCCAGGACCTTCCTAAAAACATTCAAAATCTGGTGGTGAAAGTCCTTGTGTAAAATTTTGACGCTAGGCGTCCTCCATCCCTTGCTCCTGTTAGATATAGTGATTCCCAAGTTTTTCTTCAAAGAATACTTGGGGAAAGGGGGTTCTTGTTGAATTATTTCAGTATGTTCAGCCCTCTTATTCTTTGATTCTCCATTTTAAAGTTTAACATCCTGGTTCTCTTTGCCCCCTTGCTTCTAGTTTCAGTAAACCTTTTCCACCAGTTTTAATCAGTAGTTCACATCTGTTCCCCTGGTCACCTGCTCTGTCCTGACTCATCCCGGTCACCTGCTTTGACCTGAGTCACCTCTGGTCACCTCCTGTAACCTAAGTCACCTTTAGTTACTTGTTCCTAACTGTCCTTCCCACCAAGCCACTCACCCTGCCACTCTGGCTCATACCCCTGCTCTCTTTAAAAGAGCCAACTGGAATTAGCTTAGACTGTGCAGTCCAACCCTAGCCAATAGGGGAACAACACAGAGGTAGGGACCGCCTGCGTCAGGAATAAGAACCCCTTCCCCTCCCTTGTTCAAGTGTGCTCTCACCATTACTGTATTTACAAGTCAAATGCTTCTATAGAAGTAAAAATTGCCTTGCTGAGAAAATTAAATTTATGTTCGAGTGCTATTTCTTTGTGGCACTGAGGAACAAGCATTTCTAACATTCCCAGCCTCCTGAGTCAACACCATTTCTTGATGTGATTTATGCCAAACACTTAAGACACTGCTGTATTTTGGATGGATCAAGCCTACTTAATCTTTAATCCTAAAGTAGAAAGAAGCAATTGGGGGCCTTCGGTATACAAAGTGGGGTCAGGCGGCCAACAAAGGGAATATGAATGTATATCCAAGTCACTGAGATACTTTTATGCAGCTGCAAGAAATTTATGTCAAAGTGGCCACAAGACTGTTTAATAGGAGACAGACAAATCTAACTCCATGTTTACTGCTGGAAACCAAAGTTTTGTGTGAAATCTTGAATTTATGGGGAGGGAGAAAGGGTAGCCTGTAACCTGCCTGTTCTTTTTCTGATCCCTTCCCCGCAGTCCTGAACTGCAGGAGATTGAGCCCCTTTGGGCTTCAGTGACCCCATCACTGGGGTGTGTTTATTTGATGGTTGATTTTGCTGTGCTGGACACTCCCTTTCCCATTTTCTAACCATCTTGTAACACATGCTGACTCTTTTCCCTTCCCTTCTCTTTTCCCTAGGAAAATCAATGAATCAGTAAAGACTTATCGGTACTGGAAAAGAAAAAAAAAAAGTCCTCTGTATGTCACGGTGCTTTGTTATTCTCTCAAACTCCAGTGGACATTAATAACAATCCCTCTGGATGTGGTTGCTCTGAAAGTGCCAGCTCTTAGCATTTTGTCACACTTAGCCAATTGTTAAGGTATCATTAACAGGGACCCAGACAGAGATGACAGGTGTAAACAGTTTATAATTTACAAAGTGCAGGATCAGGTTTCTCCACCCCCTCTGCCAAGAGCTCACAAACACATCTTAACTTGGCCCTGTGTAGGCATGGCAGAAATTCTTACAGGACTGTTTGAAAATAAATCCTATCACACATCTATTTGGTAAAGTTTTGGCCTTTTGATCTTTTACTGTTAATTCAAACTATGCAAAGCTTTGAGTTAATTGCTAAGTCAACATTTCAAAATGCTCTGTACAACTAAATACACACATGTGCCCTGGAACCCTCTGAATGGGCTTTCTACTCTATGTCATAGATTTCCTTCTTTGTTTTTCCTTTTTTTTTTTTTCCACTAGTCGTGCATTGGAGATGGCAGGTTTGAAATGCCTAACAGTTGAAGAGACTCGACACTGCTGCTCTGTGCACAGATATGGGATTTCTTACGCCTTTTTAGTCAGACCTACTTAGCTGCCTTTTGCATTTTTCAATGCTGACATGTTTCAGTAAAACTTTGACTAACTAGAATACTTGGGGGAAGGGGGTTCTGGTTGAATGATTTCCTGGTTAAACTAAAAGTTATTTAGAAAGCCCTTTTTATTGAAAATCTTTCCAAAGTATATCAGCATACTTTTCTCTGGAGTGAGGCGGCACTGTCAGAGAAAAATTGTACAGTATGTAGCTGTTTGGAAGGACTGTGAAACAAATTTAGCAAAGCTGCTAACTGCTTATCACTCCTTTCTCTAGCTGGAAAGCAGCCCCTCTCAGTATCCTGAGGTAGCTAAACCCTACTACTCTCTTCAAAATTTATTTTGCCCTTTAAGCAGAAGCCTGGATCTTTATCAGGGGACAAACAAAGGTCCTGAGGCCAGCAGCCCTCACCTTTCATCCCTCACACCTCCAGGCTTCACTCCCTCCAGTCTCCACTTAGGTCCACGGCTGCCTCTCCTTCACCTATGCTGGGAATTCATTCTCTCCAGCCTCCACAAGGCAGCCATCTCTATGCCCTTTCTCTGGTAATTTCATTCTCTCCAGCCTCCACAAGGCAGCTATCTCTATGCCCTTTCTCTGGTAATTTCATTCTCTCCCAATTCACTGATACTCCCTAAATATGCCTGTCTCCCTATTCCAAACGAACCTTTCTCTCCACCTTTTCTTCCCTTGAGGGCAAAGTCCTTTCCTTCATTGCCAAACACCTTGCAAGGGTGGGCACAACCTACATTTACTTCCTAACCTCTTATTCATTCTAAAACTATCTTTTTCTTCCTTCTGTAACTTCACCAAAACTACTTTCAAAAAGGCAATCAGACTATCTACTGGATCCTATGGCTTTATCTCATCAAGCCTTACTGATTCTTCCTAAATTTAACTAGAATTCCTTCCCTTCCCTGTCTTTGCTGCCACCATTTTGTTTTGCTGAAATTCACATGTGTGCAGCATAAATCAGACCATGTCACTCACCTTCAATGCTTCCCACTGCACTTATAACAACACATAGACTCCACATCTACATGGCTCACAACTCTGATGCTCAGCTCCGGAGAGCTCATGCCTCCTTCTCCACCACATTCCAGCCTGTCTTTTGAGTCCTCAAATATTCTGGAGCACACTCCGCTCCCTCTCCCCAGTGAAGTCTTCCCCTCACTGCTCCTGGCTGGCTTCTCCACCTTCAGGTCTTAGCTTAAATGTTACTGCCTAGGACAGAGCTTCTTTGACCAAATCATCATCTATGTGGGTTCCTGATAGCCCCTCCTCACCACACTGCTCTTTTTAATGTACCCCGTTCTCTCCTTTCATGCTAGTGACCATAAGCTGTAGTGGGAAATGAGCTTGTATGTTTACTAGATGGTTGATCTTTTGTCCCCGCTAGGCTATGAGTTCCTTGAGTCCTTGGATCATGTCCCTTTTTTCACTGGACACCCACTGCTTAGCCCAGGAATGGGCACGTTATTACTGAATGAATGAATGAACAGATGAAGACTTTATACTTTTCTGCAGAAGGACTGTCTAGAAGGACTACAGAAATCTGACCAGACAAGTAACTCAAAAAAGAGTACCTGAAGAAATTCAAATTTTAGGTTTTGTAGCATTTGAAATGTCAGAAAAGATGCTAATTCATCCTTGCATATACATAAATCAGGCCTCTCAGCCTGGGGGAGAAAAGCATTTAGCATAATACAAATACATATCCTTTTGCAGGAAATACACAAACATTGTGTTGGGAGCAGTGACTAGGATGGCCTGAAGGAAGGAAGGAGGGCAGCCTGGCAATGGACTGCTGCTAGCTCAGTGAGAGGAGCACACAGCACAAAAGCCTGGAAGGAGAAGGAAGTGGAGTGATGGTGGGGAGAGTTTTACCCAGATGGGGAGGCCAAAGTTAGACCAACTAATAAGGTCACTGACCTGCGGGAGAAACAGAGAAGCTGGGTAGAAAGTGGGATGCAGAACTGCAAGTCCTGCACAACACAAAGTTGTGTTTGCAGCTGGTTAGGGAAGAGGACAGAAAGGATTTGGGTGGAGATAAATAGAAACTGCAGTGATGAGCAAAATGCATGGTGGCATGAGGAGGTTGCAGTAAGCATGTATGAGTAAGCAGCAGGAGTTTCTAATAAGTATGTGATCTTTGGAGTTTGAATGATTAGAAACGGTGATCAAGGTAATATCACAGTTATGCTAACTGTCCTATCCTATCAGCTAAGGTTCAAGGGGACCCACAAAGAATCACCATTTATAATAGATGTCCTACTAATTCCATGCGGTCCTGACACACCTTGAAAAACAGGCTAAGACTGAGCTGAGGGGGATGTTGAAAGAGGCAGCACTTTCAACAAATGTCCAGCTATTATATAGGTCATGTTATAACTGCAGGTGTGGAGCTTCTGCTCCAGAGACTGCTCCTATAAATGATTTTGTAAAACAGATTACACCTACTCTCTTGATTTTTCAACAATTCAGATTTTCATATACTGAGACTGCTTAAAGCAGAAGTCTTTTATGCCATTCTAAAGCAAGAAGATATGCTGGTCATTTTGCATAGCCTTTTAGTTTTTAGGCATTTTTAAAATGCTTAAAAAATTAAATACCAACCCCCAAATAACTCAGTCAACTCAATCCTATTGACTCAAAAGGAAATCGTTTCAGATAAAGATGCCCACATGGCTTTTAGTTCAGCCAGTTCTTTCTACCTACAAGTAACATAATAATTTCCTTTGCATAGGAAAGTTCTTAGAATCATCAGTCACGAAAACAGATGTTGGGCACAGAGGTGAAGCAGCAGCCAGCATCAGTAAATTTGCCATTATTAACCGCCCACCGCCACCCTCAACCCCATTCCCACCCCCTGTTGGAATTGGATTAGCCTCCTGGTATTATTTTAAGAGTGATTGGAATTTAATTTTAGTTAGGAAGAACTGAGTCCATTGTTTACTTACAAACAAAAAAAAAAAGAATCCTCTCTCCAGCACTAGGATTCCTGCTTGGCTGGTTTTAAATAGATGAAGCTAACCAGATATTTACCATCAGCTTGGTGAAGAAAGAGACATTGTCCTGGGGAGCCCGAGTCATGGGAACTCAGTCCACACAGTAATACATTGCGAACTGTGAGTGGACTATGACCAATCAAAGTCTCACTGTACATTTCACGGAGGTGGGACCAAAAGAGGAAAGAAAAAAATCCCCTAAGTGCCAGCATGTTGGGAATGCATCATTGCAATAAAATTGTGAAACTAATGCTGGCAGGCAAACAACAAAAAACAACAACTGCCACAAACTGCAATATGCTTATCAGGGTCTGACCAAGAAAAAAGGCCCCCGATCTTCCACAGAGGACACTGGCAACAATCCCAAGTCCTGCAACTCTTGAATAGCTCCATGTGCGGTGTTCTCTTCAGGTACTGCATTGTCCGCGGGAGATGTTCTCAGCAGTCAAGGAACAGCTGCACAATGCAAGCAGCCTCTGAATGGTCGAAAAGCTTTTTATTCAGTCCCCGTGTGATTTCTTAAAAAAAAAAAAAAGCAAAACTGGTGTTCTTTTGTGCTGTACAAAGGCAGCACTTTGCTGACTCCAAGTTCAAGACTCATGGGCTATTAGGAGAGGAAAGATGGACATTGTATTAGCATGTGTGAAAAAAAGAATAGGCGTTCCTTTAAACCAAGTCCATAATAAGAGCAGCCTGGTATTTGGAACACCTACTTAGCTGGAAGCAGCTCCAACAGCAGTTAGAAGGTAAGTGTTTGCAACAGTTACACACACATGCACACATGCATGCACACATATACACCCACCAACAGGGAAACTGCAGCATGTGTTCATAATAAATACATTTCTTGAGAATAGGGCAGTAAAAGAAAATACAATCACAGAAAAGTTAGAACTGGGAAGGATGTGTGAACTAAGAGGCATGTGACCTTACTTTGTAAAGAAGCTGTTCTTCCAGAGAAGTTAAATGACTTACTCAAAGACACATGGATACTTCATCAGATCAAGTTCTTAACACCACTTAGGAAGGATGTCCTGGTGCTTCCTGCTCTGCACGTGAAGCAGTGTTGAGGGGTCTGTGGAGACCAGGTCAGGGGTTCTAGCATCAGTCTAATCTGAACTAGAACCCTTAGGATATATCAGTGCTAGGGGTTCAAGTCTAGGGTTTCCAGTTGCATGACCTAGAGAAAAATTCCTTTCTTCTTCAGAATTTCAACAGATTTAACCCCCAAATGGAGATAAAGTAACTTGTGCCTTTAGAGTTGCCACAAAGATTAATTGAACAAAGAGCCAACATTAAATAAATGTTGGTGACTATGCTTATTGCCATTAGGAGTAGCCATAAAGGTGGTATTTTCATCTTCTCAGAAATTTCAATACATTTAGAAAAAAAGAGAGAAAAGAAACAGGAAATAAACAGAGAATAACCATATAGGTATGCAAGTAAGCATATGGGGAAAATACAGAGAATTAATATAGACAGATGGCACAAACAAAAAGTTTAATAGCTTCATCTGCTCCTAAAAACTTGGAACAGGCCAGGTGCAGTGGCTCACGCCTATAATCCCAGCACTTTGGGAGGCCGAGGCGGGCGGATCACGAGGTCAGGAGATCAAGACCATCTTGGCCAACGTGGTGAAACCTCGTCTCTACTAAAATACAAAAAATTGGCTGGGTGTGGTGGCGCATGCCTGTAATCTCAGCTACTTGGGAGGCTGAGGCAGGGAAATCGCTTGAACCCGGGAGGCGGAGGTTGCAGTAAGCTGAGATCACGCCACTGCACTCCAGCCTGGCTACAGAGCAAGACTCCATCTCAAAAACAAAGCAAAACAAAACAAACAAAAAACACACACACAAAAAAAACTTGGACCAAATACTTTACACATGAATATTATGCCTCTTTATCCATCTGTATGGGCTCATTGGTTTGTTTTTTTTTTGCAATGATAGGTATTTGTTGATCCTTTAAAAGCATTTTGTCTTCCTCAAAACAATTTATTGCTGAATATTTAATTTCATTTTTTTTTTATGAGCAGTGGGTGTCCTCAACTTGGACTGCCAAGACACAACACCACTTTCTGTCCTGAGATGTCAGACTCACGTGGAGCCACCTCAGTGTGCTGGGATAATGAATTATTTTCAGGTCCATGTTTTCCAAGGTTCTTCTAGCCCTATTATTTTACATATGTCTTGAAGATCGTTCTGTTCAGAGGAACAGAATTTCAATTAGATGTGTTTTTGCCTTCAACAAAAGTTTGAAATTTTTTTATCTGTCCTTAAACTCATTATACATTTGTTAGAATGTACTTCTTAGTAGCTACTCTTTGTGTACTTGCAATACCTCTGGCCTATTCCACAACAGGGGCACCCTATTACCATGCTGTTTCCTATGTATTTTCTAGAGTTTTCTTTTCCTTCTTTGCCTATGCTCGTTTGTTAGACAAATATCCTTTTTTTGTAAATAAATTATTGGAGTTGGCATATTTTTCATTGGAAGTAATTCATAGCAACTAAGAAAATATTTTCAATTGTGTGTTTGCAATCAAGCAAATTTTTCTCCATTATATAGAAGATAATTTCAGACATCTACACCCTATTCTTCTTATCTACCACAACCCAATGTCCCCAAAATGGCAGTGCTAGAGTTCAAGCCTAGACAATATTTATTTCTTTGGCCCTAGACAACTTTTCTCAACAGGCTTTTAGCTGTGACGATCTGGGCAAGCTTTATACGGTGGTCCTGCTTCCTAAAGTTGGAGGCAATCCTGGTTTGATTCTGTAATTTTTGTTTTTGTAGCTTTCGTTCTGAAGTATATGTCACATATTCCTAATTCTAAGGTTGCTAAAGATCTATAGACTATTGAGTAGGCACATAATCTGACGTGCTATGAAAGCATTTTCCCTGTTTTGCAATCTGAGAACAAAACAAATCATTGATAGTCATGACTTGTAAGAAACCTCTTGCCCCTGCAGCTGTACTGGGCAGTGTGCAGAGCTTCCATCCTGCTTCTTAGGTTGTACTCCTGAGAAATGGCTCCCTAGATTCTAGTATGGTTAACTTGTCCTTCAGTGCAATACATTTTAGTAATTCTGTGCGTGTGTGTGTGTGTGTGTGTGTGGACTTTCTTTAATTTTACTCCTGTAATCCCCTTCAAATCACACTAAAATATATATAATAACTGATGGATTTCCTTCAACAACTTGATCTTCACCACTAGAATGGTTAAAACCATTTCCATCAGTGGTGGAAATTATTTTAAGATTTTTGCAGTTCAGATACTTTACATTTAATTATTATTTTACTTCTGGCCTGAACTTTTTGTTAACCTCTTGGTTTTTATATAAAATTTTAATTATTTAAGTCATGAGTCATGCCAATTTTTCTTCCCAATGTATCTTAAACTCACAGGAGATATAGAATGCATTTTGCTTTTGTCTGGTTAAAGTTCAGTTTTAGTTTATTGAGTAAATGTTTTTGGGAATTTTCTTATCTCACTATTTTCTGTTAGTTTTCCTTTCATTGCAAGTTCTGTTTTTCTTATTTTCTTGCACTAAACTGCATAGGTTTTACAAAACCCTTTTTCTTCCACTGGTTGTTTATGTAAAAGATTGATCTTTATATGCTCAGTCTGATATTTTTTCCAAAAAATGTGATAGGATTCAAATACTCATTATTTTCAAGGCATGTAGTTATATATATAAAACAGTATATTTTAAATTGGGAAAAGTATGCATTATCATGCCTTTGATTCAGAATCACTTCAAATACCACTTTAAAAGTAGATGAGTAAAAATTACGGTAAATGCAAACCAAATTAGGCTCTGCCATCAGTACAAACTTATGCTTGTACAGCATGGAGGCTGTTTTCTGTCCCCTGCCTGTATGTTGCTTCCACCATTTTAAGATCTCTATCCCTGGATAAACTCCTGCTTTAGGTGTTCACAAAAGATCCCTTGATTTCTGGCTATAGCTTCAGTTTCTGGCCATTCCTCCTGGGAAGGCCTGGTCCCTTTCATACTGTGAAGTCTAGAAGACATGAATCCCCCCATCATTCCCACATGTCACTTTAATCTCTACTAGAAACATTTATGGCAAGATAGGGGCTGGGGGCAGAGTTTGGCCCCACATGTCCCTGTTTGCTTGTAATCAAGCATCCCTCATATTTCCTATAGACTGATGTTGTGTATATGCATGTTAGATACCTATTTCAAGAGTGAGAGAGAGAGGGAAAAAAACTTGGCCCAAACTATCTTTTTTCACTCCAGTGTCTTCCTTGGCAGTTTATTCTCATCTAACTGGCACCAATACCTGCCAACAACTTCTACTTCGGATCAGCATCTTCTGGCACTTAAGATGATAGTATATTTCTACATGGCTGAATGCAGACAGGAAAAAGTCTTGTGTAAATAATATATTCCATTAGCAATACTAAACTGATGTCAAAGTTCTCGATCCATCTCAAGACAACAGAATTCACAATCATGATAATATTAAGATGACAATATAAGTGACTTACGGGGGATATTGTTCTGCCCCACTTGATACTGTTTGGAAGATACTACAGGAGTCAAATCTACATCATGTCTTTTTCAGGCTGCAAATTCATGTAGAACAGCGGTGATGGGTGTTGGGGTGGAGGGTGAACACAACAGTTGAATCACATGCTAGCCTGGCTACACAGAATGCTGATTGGTGATATCAACGTGTCCAGTGCATTCTAAATTCAAAGTATGGCAGATTCAAATTAACACCACACATCTTTATCTAAACCTACTGTGTCAGTTTTCAGAAACCCTAGAGGTAAGAGGGGTAAGAATCACCAAAATTCTTATTTATTTTTTTCATGTTTACTAACATTCAATAACACTTGAAAGCAATGTTCTGAAAGGAAGCAACCACATACTAACATGACATAATAAAGTGTTAAACACTGTACATGTTCCTATACTAAGAGGTCACCCACACAAGTTCATTCTGTCAGTACCAAGTTCGCATTATTGTCATTACAAGTTCAAAGACTAATTAATAGTTAGAGCAGGCCGGGTGCAGTGGCTCACACCTGTAATCCCAGCACTTTGGGAAGCTGAGGTGAGCTGATCACCTGAGGTCAGGAGATCAAGACCAGCCTGGCCAACATGGCGCAACCCCATCTCTACTAAAGATACAAAAATTAGCTGGGCGTGGTGGCGTGCACCTGTAATCCCAGCTACTCAGGAGGCTGAGGCAGGAGAATCATTTGAACCTGGGAGGTGGAGGTTGCAGTGAGCTGAGATCACGCCATTGCACTCCAGCCTGGGCGACAGAATGGGACTCCATCTCAAAACAAACAAACAAACAAACAAAAAATAGCGTGAACTCGGTAACATTTTACACATGAATGGGTATCTAGGGCAGAAAAAGAACGTAAGTTCTTGTAAGTTCTTTAAGATGGTTTATTTATCCAGTTATGAAGTCTCATGTGCAGAAGCACATGTCATATCTTGGCAAATACATTGGTAGTGCCCATTCATTTTCTTCTCCATGTTATCTAAGGACTCTGTCCCTGCTGCTGGGACAGTATCCTGGTGAACCATCAGGCATTGCGTCTCTTTGTATGCCCTCTTCATTTGAGATACAGAAATTGGTGTAGAATTTTTTTTAAGACTTTGCATAGGGAATCTCAGATAATTATTTCTTACATCCTTTACAGCTGTTACCTGCTAACCAAATCATGTGTCAGTCTGAGAATTGTGCACCAAAGTCTGCTACCATAACTGATCAATATTCTAGTGTTTATATAAGTTAGAATTCTGGACACTTCTTTGAAAAATAAAGTATCTTTTAAAGGACAATCAGCATTACCTGTTTTCTTCTTCATTACTCTATTGCACTTTATTTCTTCCCATGAGATCCCTCCCCGACCTTTTACAGGCATATATCATTTTTAATACCCTTTTCTAAAGGACCCTCGCTGTCCCTTTGTCTTTCATTAATAGGGTCCAGAAAATATTTGTTTTCTTCCCTGTAATTTACTTTAGACTGCAGAGAATTTAAAAGCACCATGGGCCATACATCTACTGCATCAAAGAAATGAAAACAAAATTTAGAAACCCAAAAAAGTCAAATATCACACTCTGCTAGGATTCTAAGAGAATCTGGATTTCTTTGACAGTGAAGTTTGACCATTTGCAGAAAGTGGAGCACTGCAAAACCTGTGAGGGTTACCATTATCTTAAACCCTGGTCAAGCTGGTTTCTGCATCACACTTAGAGAAACAGTAAGTGCCTGGGCTGAACAGCACAGTGCATAAGGAAGTGAGGGCAGCGGCTGTCTTCTGTTCAGGACTATTCTGTTTGCTTCACTTCCCCGGCCTGGCAATCACTTCCTTTAATTCCAGAGGCTGCTACTTCAGCAGCACTTGAACCCTTTCTCTGATTTTTTTTGGGGGGTCATTTTGAAGACAGCATCATTATTTTCCATTTGCAACACTGAGATTCTGTAAATGTACATATATTTGAATACTCACAGAGCTCAAATAGCATATCATAAAGTTGAAGAATTTTTTTTCTTCTAAGCTCATAAAATAGTAGCTTTTCTCTTTCAAGACGATGTCAATTTTATCTTTCAACTACTATGGGAGGGATGATTGGTTTTTCTGTGTTATGACTATAACTGGATTCCTTGAAGACATAGAAGTGCTAACTCTCTACTTCACAACTAACTAAATTTTACTTAATGTTTTTGGAAAATTCTTACAAGGCGCTTGGGTCCAGTAAAACCTCCTCCCCTGCTCTCTCCTACCTGGCCTGTGAGCAAAGCAACCCAGTTCAGAAAAGGTTCTCTCCCACTTCAAACTTCACTATGCTCACATTTTCACGTTTTCCTGTGTTCATGTTCACCGCAGATGTGTATTAAACTTCCACTTTTCTCTTGTTTAGTTTATACTGAAAATACTTTTTTCTTCTTAGAATAATTCTCACTACTCTGGAAACATAACTGGCTACATAGAAATACTGACTAATATAAAAACAATGCTTATCTCTAACATCTAGACCTGTTATCTTTTAGAATAAGGCCAAGAATTTCACCTTTTAATTCACAACGTGGTCAAGACTGATTAATACATGATGACTGTTTAATCTTCTCCAAAGGTTTACAATCCGACTAGTTGCATGACCCTTCAGGGCTGTTTTAACACAGATTAGGTAGCAGAAATACCACTTCCACATGCTGACACAAGTTAGTGCTGGCAGAAGAAAAAGAAAAGTAAATGGGACAATATGATAAGGCAAGCAGCTGTGTTTGGATAATGTGGTCAAGCCTCAATGCTTCTGACCAAGTCTCCAATGTGGTTAAATTGATGACAAAACTAGCACGTTTTACTTTTACAGTAGACTTTGCAGGCTCTCTCTTCTCTACTTCTCTGTTAAGTTCTTTAGTCTTCTGAACTGCTGTTAAAATACATTTGCAAGGTCTTTGCTTATATGACAGTAAATGTTCTCTGTGGCATTACTAATGCAGATTAAATGCACCCTAGTAGAAATAGGAAAAAAGAATTCTCTTTGGCTCCTAATGAAATAACTGGGGTACTTGAATTTGAAGGCTCACCTTCCAACCACTTCCACTATGGGTGGTCTTTCCTTGTCAAAGTTAGCTTCTAGGATCACTGAGACATTTCCTTTCTGATCCTCTTTCCTAAGGCTGGTGGATGCAGCACTGCTTGGATGCAGGGTCTACGGCATGGATGCAGTTTACAGAGGTCTCCTGAGGTCTCCCATCTGCCACACAGGATTGAGGTTTTTTGTTTGTTTGTTTGTTTGTTTGTTTTGGAGACATGGTCTTACTCTGTCACCTAGACTAGAGTGTAGTATAGCATGATCATGGTTCACTGCAGCCTCGACATCCTGGGATCAAGCAATCCTCCCACCTCAGCCTCCCGAGTAGCTGAGATGACAGGCATGTGCCACCATGCCCAGCGAAATTTTTGAATATTTTTTTTTTTTAGACATGGGAGTCTCATTATGTTGCCTAGGCTGGTCTCAAGTGATCCTCCCGTCTCAGCTTACCAAAGTGCTGGGATTACAGGCATGAGCCATTGTACCTGGCCAACTGAGATCATTATGTCAAAAAGTTGCAAGGACAAGAACAGATTTGTGATTACTGTGATATCACCATTTCTAGTCAATGTTTCTCTAACTTGGTATTTATTGCCTTTAGACTTTGGCATAAAAGGTGAAGTGGCAGAGGATTTATCTGCAGCCTCACCCTCCACTGATAGAGGCAACTATGCCAGGGGGAAAGCAGTTTATTTACATACCACTGTTAAATATAGTGAACCCCAAGCTTCTCTTCAAAGAATCAATATGTCAGTATGTTCAGCTGTCTTATTCTTTGATTCTCCATTTAAAGTTTAACTTCCTGGTTCTCTTTGCCTTCTTGCTTCTAGTTTCAGTAAACAACTTTCCTTCCAGTCCTAATCACTAGCTCACATCTGTTCCCCTGGTCACCTGCTCCATCCTGACTCTTCCCCGACACCAGCTTTGACCTGAGTCACCTCTGGTCACCTGCTCCATCCTGACTCATCCTAGTCACCTGCTCTGACCTAAGTCACCCTTAGTTACCTGTTCCTAACTGTCCTTCCTGCCAAACTACTCACCCCACCACTCTGGCTCATATCCCTGCTCTCTTTGAAATAGCCAGTCGGGTTTAGCTTAGATTGTGCGGTCTGGCTCCAGCCAATGGAGACAGGACACAGTAGCAGGGACAAGCTGCATAAGGGATAAAAATTGCTTCCCTCGGCCAGGCACGTGGGTCATGCCTGTAATCCCAGCACTTTGGGAGGCTGAGGTGGGTGGATCACCTGAGGTCAGGAGTTCTAGACAAGCCTGGCCAACATGGTCAAATCCCATCTCTACTAAAAATACAAAAATTACCCGGGCGTGGTGGCAGGCACCTGTAATCCCAGCTACTTGGGAGGCTGAGTCAGGAGAATTGCTTGAACCTGGGAGGTGGAGGTTGTAGTGAGCCAAGATTGCGCCACTGCACTCCAGCCTGGGGGACAAGAGCAAAACTTCATCTTAAAAAAAAAATTGCTTCCCTCCTTTGTTCAGGTGTGCTCTGACCATGTTCCATCTGCGAGGAGCACCCTTTCTGCAGAAAGTAAAAATTGCCTTACTGAGAAAATTAAATTTATGTTCAAGTGCTATTTCTTTGTGGCACCAGAGAACAAGCATTTGACATTTCTAACACCACCTAGTGGGCTTGGCTGCTATGGAAAAATGGCAGCTCCAAATGGGAAAATGGAGACAAGAACCAATCTAGTCTTTGGATGAAGACTTGGAGATGCCATTCAAAAGAGGTGCTCTGAAGACAGGCATCTTTTTATCCTGCCATCTTCATGGCCCTATCTAGTTCTGCCATTCATCATAACTCTGCAGGGTTAATGGCATAAGTCCTCATTTGCCTTTTAAAGTCAAGGGACACAGTAGAGCTATTTCAGGAGGCTAAGGTGGTTCATTTTGGAAACAAGATGCTTCAGTAAAATAATAAATCATTTCAATAATAAGTATGTGTTGGAAACCAACGGCAGAATCTTTGTTTACCAGAGTCAAAGCTCTAAAACCTGGTGATAACCATAATCCCAAAGGCCAATGAGTTTAGGATCACTCTTCATATTATCAGGCTTTCTTATCTTAGCTCCATTTGCCCACATGGCCTTGGGGCTCTTACGCAAGTACTGGCTTCCTATGACACAGAGTCACAAGCTCAGAGTCACAGGCTTGTAAAGGTCCATGTAATGACTTCCCTGAGACACTCTGATTGCTTTACAACTTGAAAGATAAGCTACTAACAAACATCTGTACATGCCTATAATGAGTTAGCTCACTAGCTAAAAAGTCTGCTCCTTCTTTTCCTAGGATAACCCTACTACTGCACCCCACACTGTATGTGTCCTCACATCTTGTGTCCATGTGTTCCTTCAGTCAATGTCTCTCAAATATGAATGTGTATGCCAATCATCTGAAGATCTTGTTAAAATGCAGATTCATATCCAGGCACTCTGGTATCAGGCCTGAGCATCTACATTTCTAATAAGCTTTTGGGTGATGCTCATGCTGCTGGCTCAGGAGCAAGGCTTTAAGATTACTTGCCAAGCTGACCGTAGGGATGTAACTAGGTAATCACTGGGAGTTCTTTTGTGCAGCCATCAGACCACTGCCTGGAAAGCCCCCACACTCATTACAGATCCTGATCTTAACTCCCCTCCAATGAACATAACAGCACAAGGGAGAATTACAGGGCTTCCAAAACTCAGAGCCTGCAAACTATACTGAGCCCACCCATTTTCCCTGATTCCCTCTCCTCTCACTTTAACCATTACCACCTTTTTATTGCTCATTATCGCTAGTCTGAGCAAACACAAGCTTCAGCCTGATAAGCAATCAACTGACTTTTCCATATAGATTCTCATGAAAAACAAAAAAGGAAAGGGAACAAAATGGAAAGGTGTTATATATTGAATTTATTTTAGGTTCCAACCCTATTTTTTTTCCTTAGGCTTATTGTCTGATTTCCATTAAGTCATTTCTGTTTGCTGTTTGCCTTTGAGTCAGATTTTCCTGGTACTCTAAAAGGACTTTAAAACAATTTTTTAAAAATCTATTAGCCTCAACAAAATTTATCTTTTTTGTTCTAGTGGCATTAAGTAAATGCTAGGTAGTACTGTGGACATGCATACAAGTGTCCTGAAGAGGTATAGCATTGATGTTGCTGAAATATCTCATATTCAATTTTATGGAAATCTTTGCTTTGATCCTTCCAAGTCATCTTTATTCAATTGCTAGCCAAAGCATGCACTAAACCCTCTGAATGTATTCATCCTACATTTGTATGTTTCTTTTTAAAGATTCAAACATAGAAAATTAACTCCTAAGAATTTGAAATGCCAGCAAATTTGAGACATGTGTTGTAGAAAATAAGTGGTTCTGACACATTATTAAGGTGAAAAGGCCAGTATTTTTAAAGCATTCATCATTTGCCCCTCATTTTTTAACTATTTCATTAATATTCTCTAAGTAATGTACTGGTTAAGAAGAGGCCTTTGTTTTATCTATTAAGGAAGCTTCTGCAACAGAAGCTTTTATTTCATAACAGTATTACTAACAAGCAAGCATTAAGACTGGCCAATAATGTCTTTGGATCTAAACCAGGGGATAAAATCCAATGATGTAAACTGCTATGTATCTCATACTTAAAAAAAAAAAAAAAAAAAAGCCAAATGATCCCCTGAGTCAACACCCGTGAATGTAAAGTGTTCTGCAAATAAGGAAGGAACATGATCAGCACTGTTAATTAAGGTATATTATACTCAGATCCTTGCAATATGTAAGCTACACTTTGAGAGGAGCTAAAGTGCTTTTAGGGACTACAAATTAATGCCATCTCCAAAAGTGCTGAACCTTATCCCCGGCCTCACATTTGTGCTGGGGACTCTGACCTTCATGGTACCATGGTTATTTTGAAGACCACCTATCCTATCACTTACATTTACATCTGCAAACAGGGATGTCTGGCAGTCCTGAAACTTAATTTCCCAGTTTGGGGTTGACCAGTCTTGAATTGGCTCCAAAGCTCTGTGGTATCAATACAGCTGGACACTACAGGCCAGTTATAATGCCTTCGCCTTCCTTGACGGCTTTCTTCTCTTGACTTGAGATTTGATTTATGGACCTTAGTTCTTGTTTCCAGGGAAGGCTATCACACTCTCGATACTGTACATTTAGATGCCATGCCCAAGGTGGCTGAACAGTAGTTCTCCAGACTCACGGTGCATTTCAGTGAACATCACATTTCTCATCACACTGGAGCAGAAAACTTGCTTTGGAGTGGTACATGGAGTGAAGTTCCAAGGTCCTGCTTGGGTTCTGGAGGGTGACTACAGGCTGTGAATACATCTCAGGGTTTCTGGGAGTCAGGAATTATAAAACAGGCTTCTTGGTATTTGTGTTACTTTCAAGGCTTTTCTCAACTTATGGTGTATAAATATAATGCTGCATACCACGGAAAAGTTATTATTGTGTTTAAACAACACATTTTTCACTGATATAGCTTCTTCAGCTCAAGAGTTTTAAGATATGTTTCCAAAAATCCCCTTTCCAATGGGAAAATTGAGGCGAAGGAACAACTGCCCACAGATTAGACCAAGTCAACAGAAGAGATAAGAAGACAACCTTATTCTCTCTGCCTGGATGGCTTCAATTCACCTTAAAACAGTATTGCTTTGCACAGTTCTGTTCTGCAAAAGGGTTTTATCCAATGGCATTATCCAATATCACTTTAAATGCTATGCTTAAATGAATGCTGCCTTGGAAACTAAAAAATAATAGGAGAGGCCTGGCCTTCTCTATCTGCAATTTCTACTTCCAGAAAGAAGTATACAACAAGTAAAGCATGATCTTGTAGATAGAGTACTCTAAACCACTGATTTAAAGGTTCTCAGTGCTAGCTGATGGAAAGACCAAATAAGCACTTTTCAGGCTCTCTGATGAATCAACAAAAAATACAAATAAAAATCACTGTAAGCAAACAACAAAATGGACCTGATAAATCATCTCTTAAAACCTAGATGGAAAAAACATCACATGCTAAATTCCCTTAATATCGCCAGGGACCTACTAAAAGCATACTTTACAAGTCTTTATAAGCCTCTACCATTTGAGGGCCTGAATCTAGAAATAAAAATTTCTCTTGGAGTCAGAGAGGTGAGCATTCATAATGGAATAAGTTCCCCCATTCCATACCCTCCCATAGCGTATGGAGAGCTCGGCACTAGAACAGAAGCACTGAAGCCTGCAGAGGAGAGATTAGAAGCAGGAGGATCTTGATCATGCTTATCTCCTGGAGAAGACCAGACTACCATAAAGCCCTCATGGATTTGGAAGGGGAAACAAGAATGGGGAGCTGGTATGGAGGTAGCTCAAGCTAAAACCCCAGGGACCCACGGTTGTCTATCCTCTGACTGCAGGTTAGAGAAGCTAATTTTCTTTTCATCTCCACCAACATTGCCCAGACAAAACAAAATATAAACAGAGGTGGAAACAGGAGACATGAAATAAGAATAATTTTATTTATAATAAGTGGGAAATTACCATCTTCTCTTCTAACAAGGCATACATATCCAATTACTGTTAACAGAATGTGCCATATCAGTACTTTTCTGGTGACAAGAGGAATGCAGTATACTCTTTATACAAAATTCACAAGGGAGTTTCCCTCCACCAAATCATTCATACTATGTACAAATTATAACACTTTTCAGGGCATTTAGTAGTATACAAACAATAATCAGAACGCACAAACGATACTTATGCACTTTCACAAACACCTCTTTGCCAAAGTGCTACCTGTACGATTGGTCACAGCACACATTCCATTCAATTAGCTGTGACCCAGAAATGCCAGTTACATTGCTCTTGGGCCTTCTAAATGGTCATCTAAATGATCATGTTTGAGTCAGTGATGGATCCTAACCTTGTACAAGCAGAAAATGTGAAACTGCATTGCTTTAGGATTTGAGTGGAAAGGGACTGATGGTTAAAGAGTTAATTTTTTAGAGGCACTTTAAATCACAGTCATTGTCATTTTAAAATATAAATGTTATACATATCCATTGATTATTTTAGGTCATTCATTTTCAAAATATTTCCTCTTATGACTACTTCTAAGCATCCTTGGTTTTTATTTTAAAAGCAAAATCAACATATCTACTGAAGGTTCGTCACAAATTTCACATTGTCAGCAATATCTAGTTTATTTTAAGAAAGGAGAGATTACCAAGAAAATGATCCTCTCTAAGGTTATCTGACACCATTTCTCCACCTTTTGGTTCTGGACATTGAAACCATGTCTGTGAAATAATACTCCAAAAGTGCTAATGTTAACAATATCTAATGATACAGGAATCCCATGGCTGGCTCTGAGGGCTGGAAACTTTGCCTTTAACTGGGTTTACTGAACCAATGAGAAGGCAAAAGAGATGCTTTTCCCAGAAATGTTGATCTAATCTTCTTTAAGTACCATTTTTTGAAGGATCTGTCAGCATGTGCCCAGTGGACATCTCTGCACCCTGTAGCCTGGGGACCTTCCACAGCACACAGGTGCTCTGCAGTAATAACAGTAATAACAGTGCTTTAGGTTTACCTGGGCTTCAGGCTTTGTAAAAACAGGACATCATTTGATCTGCACCAAAACTCTGAGAGAAAACTTGGCTTTCTAATAATCTTACACATAAGGAACATTATTCTCAGGATGATTAATTAAATCAGAGGCTCCCAATATTGACTGATCATCACAATCACCTGATGGGCATTGATTCATAGATGCCCATACTTCAGCCCTGGAGATCAGGTTTGTCTTGGGCAACCCAGTACCTCAAGCAGCCTCATGCCTAAAATTCTCACTCTGAAGGATAGGAATCTAACATTGTCAGAAGAGGTCATGGATCAGCACCATTTTCAAACGTTGGCATCCGTTAGCACATTTAACAACTAACACTGCACAAAAGGATCATTAGGGAATAGTCTCTGTTCTTGGAGACCTCAAAGATGAGTGGCTTTATGGAATTCATAAAGCATCACTTAGATGAGGTACACGTACAGGTCATGACCAAATAGAACATGGGTGAAATAATCTGAAGGGGAAAAGCAGAGGAAGCGAGTGACATGCAGGGGCTTTGAGAGTAGGGGAGGTGTCAAAATGGATAACGTAGGCAACAGCCAAATATGCCCGTGTTACAAGTGTAGAATCAATTCTGCATGATAGTCTTAGCATACACACACACACACACACACACACACACACACACACACACACATTCTCTTTGCAGCTCATCCTCTATCAGCAGAAGATTTACCTTTACAAAGCAGAAGATTTGGGGGGAAATGTAAAAATAGGAAACACTTATCTAGTGCTTATGATGTAATGGGCACTCAAGAGAATGTATACATATGGACTAATTTAATCCTCACAGCAACCCTATAAGGCAGATGCTATTACTACTCCATTTTACAAAGGAGGAAACTGAGGCCCAAGGAGGTTAAGGAGCTTGCCTGATGTCACACAGCTAGAGAGTGGTGGATTTGAACCCAGGCACTGGCTTCTCTGCAGGTCAGTGACATGCAGTCTCTTCTCCCATGCACATAGTTTCATTTGCGGACATCTTTTCGTTCCCACCCACCACTAAGTTTTGACCTGATTGTTAAGTTCAGATATAATAGGTATCTCAGAGGTTGTAATCACAACAAGCTTTCTCTTTCAGCTTCCTGTCTGCAATTAAACACAGATGTGCTACAACAACATCAATAATCCCACTAAAGAATTAGTGTGTCCGGACTGACAATGTAACGTATCAGGAGCCATCAACTTTCTGACAGCTATCGTAGGACTTTAAAACATATCTGCCAGATGTTTGTCACAAGGATTCTCCTGAGAACCAGTCACAGGATCTTGTCTGTAGATTCTGACTGCAGTTTTCTACATGAACCTGAAGAAATGGTGACAAAGGAAAATACAGGCATGCCAATCACTACCCACCAAATGTCACTGACACTAGTCAAAGAATCACTGATTAACCTGGAGAGCACTGCAAGGTAAGCTTTAGGCTTGTTCTTGCTCTTTAAAATGTCCTAGAGTGTATAAAATAACAGTATTTATGGCCTAACGCTTCCTCTGATGTACACATTTCCTTTAAAAAAGGATTTTGTAGTCAATCATTTTTTTTCAGTATGTTTTAGTGTGTTAAGTTGAAAATTATGAAGAACAATATTTGGGTAAAGTGATAAAACACATAACTTTACACAGACTATCTTTTTAGTCAAGAGGAGAAGTTCTATTTTTCCAAGCCAGGGTAAAGGCAGGTGCCACAGAGGACTATGGGAATGAAATGAGATGGTGCGTATAAAAAAGCTCTGCAAAACTTTGCACTAATTACTTGGCCACTCTCTGGGTCAACTGATGATTTGGTAATAAATGAAATACTCCGGGTTCATTAAAGGGACGCTCTTCTCCATCCTTCAGCATAGCTACACAAGGCCATGGAGCAATTTAGTTAAGCAGCCCGGGCAGTATGAAGGTGAGACAGCCACCGTCTTGGAGGGAGCATCAGGCCACATCCTCTGTACTGGCAGGAAGGTTCAAAACCGATCTATTTTGGTGAAGGGACAGCTATGGAAAAGCTTATTTACACTTACAGAAAGTGTTACTAATGGGGCACTTTTACAAATCCAATAGAAGATAATTTCATAAGAGGTGCCAAAATGTTGCCAGATGTGACAAAAACGAATACATTTTCATTCCACCATTGCCAAAATATGCTGGAAAATTTTAAAGAGTAAAATCTTTTGTGGATTCGGTGTAGGGATAAGTTACTAATGATGGCGATCCTGTCTCCAGGAGAAAAGCATCTTCTAGCACAGACAAGGGCCCAAGAGGAGTTGGCCCTGCTCTAGGGAGCATTCGCTCATTCCCCAGAATCTTTTTGAGTCACCAAAGGACACTTCTCCATTTAGAAAAAAGCAAACCGCTTAGAAAACTATAGAGGGAAAATGAGTACATACAGCACATATGCACATACAATATATTATTATTAGACAACTACATTATATTACTTTGAATAATACGTTACATAATTTTGTATCAGATCTATTTTTTGTGACTGTGTTTGGAAAGTTTTATTAATATATTCACTTTAAACACAAATACCTTTCAGTACTTGAAAATCCATTAAGTATAATCTTAGCCAAATTTCTTATAAACCTCAGTGAAACCACCTCTGAACTCCAGGTTCAGTCCCTCAAAGGGATTAAATCTTAAACACACCATCACAACCACAGCTCTGGCGGCTCACACTTGGTGTCATTAGCGTCTATTTAATATGGCAGCTGATGCCTTGTGGTCCCTTGCAAAAGGGGGAGAGCAGAGCCTTGGAGAAAAGTGAATTATAATTGCCTGCCACAGGACTGTGTGGCGCTGCCTGTGACAGCAGCAAATGGGGAAAATAGGAAGGCATTAGAGAAGGTCTGTTGTACTGATGAAGTGGAATTCCTAGAACACACTGTGCTATAAAATGAGATTTGGCTCCACAGTGCTGGGAGCAAACAATGGACTCAATAGTACCCGGCCTTGGTTGCTGGGCATATTCTAGCTCCTTTAGTCAGAGCAGCCTTTCATTCAAAGGAGCAGGAGCCACACTAGAGAATGGGAAAGAGGGGGTGGATTCCTGGTCCAGAGAAATCCTGAGAGTGAGATGTTAGGGGGGAAAAAACCAACATCCTTTCAACCAGGATGAATAGTACCATGATAAGATAGCTTCTCACACTCCATGCGATACAGCAACCATGTATATCATTTTTTTAAATAAATAATTATAGAAATGACTGATAAAATGTGTCCAGCCTGGGTTAATACAGATTGTGTTTTGGAAATATCTGTAGTGGAGCATGGATCGTTCTTAAATCTGTATTCCTGGAGAGGAGCGGGAAAAAGGAGACTTCAATAGGTAATGATGGGAGGAGAGCCACAGAGAGCCCTATAGTAGGAAAGGGCTTTCTACTGTAATAAACAGTAATAAACAGTAACATCAGTAAAAGTGTTTTAAACCATGCATTGTAAAACTACATCCTGCCTTAGAAAGAATTATTATTTGCCGGCACATAGATGGGTAACAGATTCCAATAGTATTAATAATAAGCCAGGAGTTAGAGTTTGTTCTCAACTTGCAAAATTCAGAGGAAAAAGAGGAGAGAATGCTTACTCAAAAAGTGTCTCTAGCACTAAAAAGACAGTTGAACTGTTGAAATCAAACTTAATTTTATCCTGTACAAGTAGGAGCAAGCCCTATCTAATGATTTATGGGGCATAGTCAAACCAGTTTGCCCCTGAAATATCCACTTTAAAAGAGCTTTAGGTTTTTAAAATCCATTTAGCAAAAATATTTGCACAAAACTACATCACAGATAAAATAAAATACACACATTTATTTGGAGGGGTTCATATGAAGATAATATGTAACAATTTGTATAAAGTATTTGTTCAAAAACTACTGCATAGAAACCAACTTTGTGGAGAAAATTCTGCATTTTAAGACTTGCTTTGGTGAGAGGTGGGTGGTGAAGTCCAAATGATCCTTCCTTGGCCTACCTTCTTAAAAGGTTTCAATTAAGTATATACATACAAGCATATATACATATAAAACAAATATTCAATACCTTTTGGGAGTTTCACGTCAAGAAGCCCTGGAACCAAAAATCTCTGGCTATGGAGAAAGCTCAGTTCCC
Organism: Pan paniscus; assembly: GCF_029289425.2. Taxonomy (NCBI): domain Eukaryota; kingdom Metazoa; phylum Chordata; class Mammalia; order Primates; family Hominidae; genus Pan; species Pan paniscus. Next base: position 111,795,571 of record NC_073253.2, read on the forward strand.
CAACAGGGCCTCCTCCCTAAGCCAGGAAAGGCAGGCTTGGGCGTTGAGATGGTCAACAGCAGATACAGCCCATTCCTGCCTTATTTGTTGAGATTGTCAGGAGGGTGCCAATTAGTGCCTATTTTGATGAAGCCTTTTGTGTTGTGAACATCTGTCCACTAGCATCTGGTCAGGGTCCAAGTCCATTTCACAAGAAACACCAAACAGCTGTCAGATGGTTCTGACTTTGGGTAAATACCAAATGAACACAATCCTCTCTGCCACCGGGAAGGAGGGGCCCCAGTTCCCATTATCCAGCTCCAGAGACACCCAGTCTCCAAGCTTTTGTGAGCACATTCCCTAACCCCTGACCAACAAGTGCCTTATTTTTGTGAATCAGGCTGTGCCCACCTGAGTAAACTAGAATGGATAAAGCCAAAATTAACTCTTGTTTGCTTGAGAGCTAATGATCAGCCCTTGTTTCTCTTCTTGACTCACCCAACTTCTTTTCTATCTCCTCATTACACCTCAGTGAAGTAGGGGTGAAGGCAGGCTCAGAATAGGGGTTTACTTTCCAATCTATCCACTTTGCTGTTTAGCGGTTCAGCTGTTTGGTTTTGTGAAAGACAAGTGTTTAAACCCCATGACTCAATTTGAAAATTCAGTTTATTGGTACGAGGAGTTAATGCCACATATAACAAAGTTTTATTATATAAAATAAACTTGTTTGTATCTATACATTGGTTTTGAGTCAGACATTAAGTTAACAGAGCCAGGTGCAGTGGCTCATGCCTGTAATCCTAGCTACTTGGGAGGCTGAGGCAGGAGGACCATTTGAAGCCAGGAGTTCTGGACTAGCCTGAGCAACATGGCAAGACCCCCCTCAAAAAAAAAAAAAAAAATTGTAAAAATTATCCAGGCTCGGTGTGCACCTGTAATCCCAGCTACTCAGGAGGATCACTTGAGCCCAGGAGCTCGAGGCTGCAGTAAGCTATGATCATGCCATGCCACTACACTTCAGCTTGGGCAACAGAAGGAGACCAGTCTCTAAAAGATAAATACATATTTTTAAAAAATCTAATTAATTGACAGAGATCTTTGGGCCCTCTTTGTTAGTGAAAATCCCTGAGTATTGTGTTTCCAAATACACAATCTACATTACCTACAATCTAAACACTGCATTCAGAAAACTCACCCAGTGAGGAAACACTTGATATTATGACCTCAGAGTTTCTTCCTCTGAGAACAGAAGACAGGAAGGCTATAGCTCAAGGCACCATGGGCCTGATAAACATAGGCTCCTAACTGGGCACTCGGCCCAACAAAGGCAAATAACAGCTGTAGCAAAACATAGACACCTAACTCCTAATGCCTTATTTAATATTTTAGAAATATCCAATAAGATCTAATTTAGCACTCTGCACATAGTAGGCATGTACTATATTTCCTAAATAAAATGAAATAATGATTACTTACTCAGTTATTTTAAACCATGCTCTGACACACAAAAGAACATAAAGAGACAGAAACTGGCAGAAAGATTCATCTGGACACTGTCATCTCCTCATCATCTTTTTAGTTTTACTTGTCAAGAACCCATATCCTGCTGGTGACAAAAACATTGAATTTAGCTAATTGTATTAGGAAGGTTTGGTGTCAAATATTAATAGCTAATTTTTATTGAGTGTTTATGTACCAGACATCATTCTGGTGCATATTGTTTCATTTAATCATCAGACTCCCTTTATGAGGTAGGTACCATTAGTATTTCCCCTTTACAGATGATGAATATGAGGTACAGAGATGTTAACTAATGTTCCCAAGATCTCACAGCCAATAGAATAGCAACCTCCAGAGCCCATACTTTTAACTACTCTATCATAACACCCCTCTAGAAGAAAAGCTGACTTCCAAGTGTCATTTTGGTGTTCAGCTTCATTTTGTGTGTGTGTAGCGCTAATATGATTTTAGTTGTTCTTCCTGATCTGAGTTTCAGAACTTTGGAAAACCACTGTTACCAGTAACCATTTTTATAAAATACATGTCAGTCACTCTGCTGCTGTAAGCTGGATGTACTTGGAGTGTTGCAACGTTACCTTCATAATCCACTGAGAATGCCATCATTATACATGCAAAAAAATAGCTACTGTGTCTGAAATTTACTCTCCCCACTTTCTGCAGACTCTGGAGTATGCTTACTCTTCATCCAAGAAAAAGCAGAGTTGGCACTACTGTCAGAAAAGTACTTAACACCACCATTTAGGTTGCAGGGTGTGCTTCTCTTCTTAATATCTTTAGAGAATAATCTTTAAAGTGCTTGGATCTACTCTTTGAAGGTTTGTAATAGAAAAATGTGTTGAAGTTTGAGAACTCCTCTCTGAGGACTAATTATATCATAAATTTTGAGGCTGTCTGGTCAAACACATCCCACCCAATGGTGGCTGAAATACTTTCTTTTTGTTTTTTGAGACAGAGTATCATTCTGTCTCGCAGGCTGCAGTGCAGTGGTCCAATCTCCACCTCCTGGGCTCAAGCGATTCTCGTGCCTCAGTCTCCCAAGTAGCTGGGATTACAGGCATGAGACACCACTCCTGGCTAATTTTTGTATTTTTAGTAGAGACGGGGTTTCGCCATGTTGCCCAGGCTTGTCTCAAACTCCTGGCCTCAAGCCATTGGCCTGCTTTGGCCTCCCAAAGTGCTTTTCTTAATACTTATAATTTTTATTCAAACTAAAGTTCTTATAGCCTTATTTAGAGAGAGCTTATTTTATCACATGTAGCTTTTTTGCACATACAAAATAGAAAATAAAAGTGAAGTTAATTGGTTAAGGTAGTCCTAAAACCTGTGTTAGACTTGGTATTCCGGACATGGCTTCAATTCACAGTCATTGGTGTGTGTTTTTTCCAATGCTGTCTTCTATGCCATCAAGAGCACTGGTGATGTGCACATTTTAATTTATTCAAAATCTTTCAAACTATGTATCATAAACTTAACACTCTAGCTGCTGACTAGATGGTAGCATTCTGTGTGTTTTGTCACCTTTCAGGGGATCTAAACAAAAGTGGTTGTGCTGAGATTCAGTAACACTAGAGGGCAGCCTCCAAGTAAAGTTAGAAACAAGCGATAGCACAACTATGCAATAATGTGGCACGTAATAGATAAATAATCTATAATTCGGTTTCTCGGCATTATGATACCAACTCAAATATGGTGTCCCAACATTTTTTAAAAATCAAATCGTTCCTTAATGTTTACTTCTAATATGCCTTTAAAATAAGACATCCAAACAGTTTCATAAAGGTTCTCTAGAACCTATCTAGATATTCAGTTTGTTAAAGCCCCCTGAAAATAGTTGATTTTCCAATCCTGTTTTGTTTTCCTTTTGTTACTCAGCTTCTTTTTAAAATACAGAATGAGAATAAAACATTCATGTTACAAGTTTTATTTAGAAACCCCACAAAGAAAAATGTAACATGAAAGATAAATATAGAATACCCATCTTTTTTAATTTTTACTTTTACTTTAAGTCCTGGGATACATGTGCTGAATGTGCAGGTTTGTTACATAGGTATATATGTGCCACGGTGGTTTGCTGCACCTATCAATCCATCATCTAGGTTTTAAGCCCCGCATGCTTTAGAGAATACCCATCATTTAAGGATTCTTTTAAATAGTATAATTATTAGTTATTTTAAACTAGTAGAGTCATCGAAAGATTCTTCTGGACAACTGTATCAACATTTATCTAAAGGTTGAAACCATAAAATGAAATTTGTGATTCCCCAATCATCTGTGCAATGAAGATTTACTTATTCCTAAGTAAAATATCACTAAACACACTTTCCTGTCCACTATATAAGCGGTGTTCAATTTTAGCAAAATGCAGCAAAAAAGAAAAAAGGCCTAGCTGTCTGATTAACATTGTCTTATTAAATAAACAACACAATTTAAGCGTTATTTGTTTTGTGAATTACATCTTCTGCAACACCTCAGTTGCACATGGCAATTTAAGAGACAAACACTCATATAAATATGCCCAACATTGAGCCGGGGGGAGAGGAAGAACACATGTATATCTAATTTCAGAATTTAAAAACTTTCATAAAGTAAAATTGTTTGGAATGAAATAAACAGGAAATAGGTGGCTCCATATATGCCCCGATTTTTACATGAACAGATCATTTAGCGCTTGGTCCTCCTGCCCATTTTTAACAGTGGTTTTTATAGATGCAATGAATGTGCTTCCGTCTTCCTCCTATTAGCCACCTCATATTATGGTATGAACCTCCCTAAAGTTGAAGAGTGGTCCCAACTGCAAGACCAAATGTTACAGTTTAAACATACTCAAAAATTTCAGCAGTCTTTGTGAAGAGCTGAGGGTGAGCACAATAGGACTAGTGAAAGATTCTCCCCCAGCCTGGAAGCTTGGGGGGATGAATAACTCCTCTCTCCTCAGGCCCAGTCCCCAAGGCCTGGTGCGTCGCCCAGATAGCAGAAGCAGGAAGACAGCTGGCCGGAAGACAGGTACCCCCTGGAGATTGAGAGAGGCCGTCAGGGTACCACGTAGCAGTTACCGTCAGACTGGGACACTTCCTATTTAGAGAAGACTATAAAACCCCTGCCCCGTCCTCACTTGGGGCTGACGCCATTTTAGGCCTCAGCCCGCCTGCACCCAGGCGCTCATTAAAACAGCGCCGCCTTGTGTTGTTTGTTGGTGCGCTCTCGGGGTTCGGACCAGTACAAGAGCCTTGCAACTAGGTGTTGGACTTTGGTGTTTTGCTTATTATGTGTCACTTAAATACGGTTTATGACAGCAGTTAATTAAATATTTTGTCTGTAAACCTGGGTTCCTGTCCTGGCCAATGCCACAACCATCCACTCAGCTCCCCAGAGGTGATAACTTGGAACCATTTTTTACTCCTTCCCCTCCCTTACCCCACACATCCAACTGGCCCCAAATCCTGTTGGCTGTACCATGCCAACATACCCAGAATCTGTTTCCTTTTTCAACTCACAGTCCTAGCAGATTTATACTTCTAAAACACGGATCTGGTGACATCATCCTCTTGCTGAAAAGCTTCAGCCACCTGCAGCACCCTGGGCAGAGCCCTCCACAAGCTGCCTCAATGCCTCCTCTGTCTTCAGGGCTTCCCCACATCACCTTGTCCCTGTGCGTCAGTCACCAGGAGGCCCCTTGCTGTTCGGGGGCCAAGTCCTACATTCCCCACCTCTGGGCTTTACTCCTGCCTTTCCCTTCACCCCACTGCTCCTCCTCCCCCTTGCCTCCCAAATACGGAGACCTCACTCCGCAATTGAAATGCTTCCTCCTTCAATGGAGCCCAGCCTGACCTCCCAGCTGGACAGAGCCACTTTTGGCCTTCTTAGCATCTTCTGCATTCTGCATTTGGGACAGAGAATAGTCAGGCCTTAGACTAGAAAGACTTTTCACATCTCTACCTACTTCACTGAAATGTGGGCCGACAGTAGGTACACAGCCAGTAAATTCTGAACTAGTTCATCGCTGCATCTCTGCAGTGTGTAGAACTTTTCCTTGCCAAGAGTAGGTGCTAAATAAATTATCTATTGAATTAAATTGAGCTGCTGCTTTCACTAGATCTAGTAGCCTGAACCAGAGTACAATGACTTTTGTCAGAGGGAAGATCCACTTAGGTTGTGCCATGCAGTCTATTTCATTCCTTGCTAAAAACGTGTTTCTGTTTTATAGGTATGAGTTGCAAGCCCCAGGAGGATATTCCTGACAGAGTATCTAATTCAACCTTCTGTCCCTCCAGTTCTACCCTGCGCCAGGGTCAAAACTGCCACCCTTATGTAACTATTTATTTTTATCCCGACCATAAAATAGGACTAGAATCCCAAATAAAATCACCTACCATTTGCCATTTGATATTTCTTAGGGTGATTTTGGCTCAAGACTCTCTAAGAACCTCCAGAGACAGTGAGTGTCCCCTCCTAGCAATGGTATTTCACTGAGAAGTAGGAATTTAGGTCCCGGTTGCACTAAAGCCTCAGATGAAATCCTCAAAAAGCTACTTCTAAACTTGTTCTATGTCAGGACTCACTTCTGTGTAATAGGAAAAATGTGAGAACTATGATTGGACAATTTTAATTTTTTTTAATTTTAAATATTGAGTACACAACACAGCTATATGGAGGAGCACAAAACTCAGATTCATATGGTTTGGGACCTTGTCCACGCCCTTCCCTTACCAGAGGTGTGCTCTTAGGCAAATTACTTGACCTCTTTGAACCTGTTATCTCATCTTTAAATTGGGCATAATAATACCTATCCTGCCTAACCTAGAGGGTTGTGATAAGATGAAATAAGGCAATGTTTATAAACACATTTTGAAAAATACAAGCACTATATAAATAGTCTTTATTATTAATAATAACACCATTAAATACAGTCAGTAAGCTGACTTCTAATTCTAATGTAGAACTCAGCAAGACTCATTTGGGGAAACGTTATCTCCTTACTGGGCAAAACAGCCCTATCTAAACACCTCAAAGCTGGGAGCCAATCTATTCTCTCCCCAACAAGGTGCCACCCAGGAAGGTGTGTTGAGCACTTTAAACATGGCCAAGGAAAAACAATAAAAGATGCAAATACATTATGATTACTTTCCACAGAACAAGCAATTTAAGACTAGGTATGGTTGATGACATGCATTGTCCTATTCGTACATTTAAAACTCTTTCATGTTCTACGCAGAATTTGCATTTCAATAACAATGTGATAATGTCAAGTTATTCACAACATTTCAAAGGCTTGTCTTGTACACCTGGCATGTTGGAAGATCTGCTAGAGAACTGGATGTAGCTGTTTTCTAGCAGCAAAGGCAATTACATTGTCCTTTTAATTCTTGGGAACGGATGTGTTTGGGCAATATTAACAGGTTTTGTGTTTTTGACACAACAAAATATGAAAACGAAAGCATCACCCTCGGAGATATCCCTGGAGAATTAATTAACTAGCATATTCAACATGTTGAACTTCCCCTCATCACAACTGAGAGGAAACACCTTGTAGATAAAAGTTGACTTTTTAATAGAAACCTTTCCCTGTACTCTGAACATCCCTTTATAATTTAAAAAAAAAAGTATCCAAAAGATGTGTTACCTTTTCTCTTGGCTACATATGAAACTACTCTGCTCTTTCTAACTGTTGACATCTCCTCCTTGGACAAAGGTGGGATCATGCAACAGGGAGGACTTTTTTTCTATTAAAAATAAAGCCATACTGCTATGCAGTCAGACACATACTCTAAAAATTATTTTTGACAACCACTACCCTGGAACACAGTACAGCAAATATTACGAATCAATTTAATTTCAGTAATTTCTCATTAAGGTGCCTACAGATCAGTAAGTCTAATTGTAAAAGCTAAGCATTTATAATTCATAAGCATAATTACACTAAACTAGATGGGTTATATGCTATTAGGGTTTTGTATAAGCTACAAAATAATTGTTCACAGAGAAATATAATTCATAAATTGGCATTAATATATCATATCTAACCTTTATTAGACCCTCTAGTTAAAAGTTGAATGTAAATAGCACATTAACATCCTAATTCAGGTTTTTGATATTTGTTCTAAAACTCATGACACAGGAAAAAGTACTTTTAATCAAAAATAAGGCCCACTTTTTCCGGTGTGGAGTCTGGAGACAACGTGCAGAAATGGCACCTCGAAAGGGGAAGGAAAAGGAAGAACAGGTCATCAGCCTCTGACCTCAGGTGGCTGACGGAGAAAACATATTTGGTGTCTGCCATATCGTTGCATCCTTCAATGACACTTTTGTCCATGTCACTGATCTTTCTGGCAAAGAAACCCTCTGCCGTGTGACTGGTGGGATGAAGGTGAAGGCAGACCGAGACGAATCTTTGCCATATGCTGCTACGTTGGCTGCCCAGGATATGACTCAGAGGTGCAAGGAACTGGGTATTACTGCCTTACACATCAAACACCGGGCCACAGGAGGAAATAGGACAAAGACCCCTGGACCTGGGGCCCAGTCGGCCCTCAGAGCCCTTGCCCCCTCGGGTATGAAGATGGGGCGGATTGAGGACGTCCCCCCCATCCTCTCTGACAGCACCCACAGGAAGGGGGGTCGCCGTGGTCACCATCTGTGAACAAGACAAGACTCCTCAAAATATTTTGTTAATAAATTCCCTTCATGAAAAACAAAGGCCCCATTCTCTACAGTGTCTACAATATTCCCTAGTTGCTATGTTTAGTACTTTATAAAGGGTACACTTGGGCAAAGGAAATGCTGCTAGGTCCAGCACTTCTGCAGTATGCTTTTATTTGAAAGAACTGGGGCACCACTCAAAATCCCATTCAATCTTTGGAAGGAATGGCCTCGAATCCAGCCAGAAGCCAGTAAATATCAGCAATTTTGATAGGTAAATTCCTTTAAAATTAGGAATGGTTCCTCTGAAGATTCAAATACTCCACACCACTTACAAATTTCAGTTGTTCCCCAAGTGATATTTCATTCTTTGTATGACCATTCTGAAATGATGCAGAATCACATTTTTCATTGTAATGAGAATCTAGTGTGGTTTGCATGGCAAGACAAAGGAAGCAAGTTCATGTCACTACTGGCTGAAAATACTCTACCTAAATACAGCCTCCAAGGCACACAAAAGAAAATCTGTAATCAGAAATCATTAATTAAGGATAATTAAAGTCCACATTGTATTTGACTGACATCTACACAAAAAGTACTTTTTACTTTTCTTAAGCTACGTGTGCAATGTTGTGTCTAACCCGACACCCAAGAGTAATCACAATCTTGTTATCATTTGAGAGAATGAACTCAATTCAACAAAATTCTTTTTAATGAAAAAAGCTTTGATCTTACTCCCACTGTTCTCCTCCATTCCATGTCTTTTGTTGTTGTTTAAACATCTAGCCTATGCGAATACTGTAAAATGAACAGAACCTATTTTCTTACCCTGCCAAATAATCAGGGGTCCATAATACTGAATTTACAAATGCACATTTTCTTTGCTTCTCAGAGATATCTGAGGGGAGGTGGAGAAGGGCTGGGAGATAATTGAAGCCTCTGGGTGAGCCAGACCACATGATCAAAAACTGCTGTGACACTTAAAGTGTTTCTCCACCAGAAATTCCGGTGCCTAGAAGCCTGGTGAAACCAGTAGCAATTAAGGCCATGTTATCCTTTTAATTTACTTCACATTATTGGCCTCTAAAATCAATCCTTTAATGTGGTTGGGTAAGGGATGGGTCAACAAAATAGGCACGTGCATTAAAAATGCTTGTTGATCTTACACAAAAATGTTGGCAGGCTGGATCTGGAGAAATTTAAAACGCTGCTTTGAAGCTCACTCTGAAATAAAAACTAGTCATTTTCTAGTAAAAAGGAAAAAAATGACTAATTTTCTAGATTAGTCCCATTTGTAAGGAATTCAAAGTTTCTTCTTCTAAATCAGCCTAGATTTTCACTTATGCTTTGCATGTCTTGAATTCAACACTGTTTGCTTCCAGTGTGAGATTATTTTATGTTTTAATCTACAAAGGAATCAAATTGCTTGGCTTAGACTGGTAGGAGTCCTTGAAAGTCCACTTGAGAAATGGAAACTGAAACATGAAGTGTACCACTATCCGTTGCACAAGGCCAAATTTGCCAACCAGAAGCAAGCTGTGTTCTGCATCACATGTGAAGCACATAAATCGCCAGAATGTGTGTATGTGTATCACCCTCTTACAGCAATTTACTCCCCAAATCCTTTCTTGACCAAGTCACACAATATATACACCACTGGAGAACATTTTCTTATCAACTCTAAAGTCACAAACCTAAAAAAAAAATAGCAAAATATTGAAATTATTAAATAATTGAAAAATGTTCATATACTATTCACGAGTTGACAAAGCAGTAGACCTACAGTCCAAAATGTATGAGCCTTTTGTTGCAAAATACAGTAAAATGGTCTCTAGCTCCTTAGCAATGAGTGTCAAGTGTAAAAAAGGAAAGGTTAAACCTGAAGTAAAGCTCTACATGTTTCCATTGCCAAAATAACACACGGCACACAGCAATCATGATGTCATTTTATTTATTTAGTAATCTGCAAAGCCAAAGCCAAATTATGGAGCAGAAATTTTAAGCAAAGTCATGAATGGCCTCATTTACCTCCACATTTGTGAATAGTCTTAATGAAGAGTTTGCGTCCCTTTGCTTTCTTGTTGAAATATGAAAGTGACATCAGCCTCTGTTCTGTATTTTTATTTATTTATTTATTTTGCCAGCAAGACTGAGCAAGAGGCAAATCCTGGAGTAAATACCAGCTGGATGTGCACATAACAAGGTCCAGGGAGACACTCTCAGAAGTTGCCTCTTTTAATCCAACACTGAATTATACGAGAAGCGGTTTTCAGTCTTTCAGAGCACAACTGTCAAAATAACTGCAAGGCTTGCAAGCCCTAGTATATCTCAAACCTTTCCCAAGACACCCCAACACTATGTGAGGCACTGAAACTATGGCAACCGAATAAGAAAGCAGCCTCCATGATTAATAGATGAAGATCCCAGCGACAGTGTCTAGCTAGGGCCATCATTCATGATACAAGAAGAATTAGCACAGAATCCATCTCGAAAACCATTAACAAGTATTCTTATAAAAATCAACTCCACTGCCATTCTGCCAATATACTTGAGTTTAGAATGCTACAAACAATTTGGTTTCTATTTATCGCTCACTATGTGGGAATGAGAATGTTCTTAGAAACTCAGATGCTCATGTTTTTAAAATAGTGAAAGGCTTAATAGAATGGTTTTCCACCTGGGTATTTTAGGCCTAAGAACAAATACATTGAAAAACCAAAATATGTGAATGAAGTCAAGTGGCTCTCTGGGTAGAAAGGAGGAGGGACAGTTGTTGAATTGTTTTGAGTGTTTTTTTGTGGAATGCAATTTTTTGTAAAGCATTCCATTTTCAGGAAAGGAACGTTTCCATTCACCAGCTCAATCAGTATTCTCTCAGTTTCCTCATTCAAGGACAGTAGGAGTCTGGGGGAGGGGCGGGGAAGTGCTGAAGTCGCTGCAATATTAATGAAAAGATTGAATACTTTTCTTTAAAAACGAATCAGGAATAGGAACAGGGAAAGAAGAATGGATCCATCACAGAGAGCTTGTCTGTAAAACTCTCATAGAACATTAAAACATAATTAATACAGTCTTTATTTCTTCGTAGTCTCTAACAATGTTTATTTTCCAATGGCATGTTTTCATTGTATTTAATGCCAGATCCTGTTCTGTTCTATAAATGCTTCAAATCAAATCATGGCCAAAGGCTGGTCTTTGAAGCGTAGAGGGGCAGAAGGGCTAAGAAAGGGGTAAACAGCACCAACTTTAGAGCTGCTTCTGCTAAATTTTTTTAATTGGCATGGGTTCTTTGAATTTAATGTTCTACAGATGACAATTATAGGTTAGTTGGAAATTCCTAGAAAGCACCTAGGAATATTAAAAGAAAGCTTCAAGTCTGAAGGCTGCATGAGGAAGTATCTATTACTAACAATACTTTCTAAGCAAAAGTCACCATACTGGCTGCTAAGAAGGATCTGAAACTTCGGTCCTTGCAGCATGTTAATTACTGATTTATCTCACACTCTTTCCATTCTGTTTCCTCTTACAGAGTTTGAGAACATTTTATTTCCTAGTTGAAAATAACTAACTAAGCCATGGAGGCATTCCTGGAAAACATAATGGTAGCAGGGAATTGTGGTGATAACATCAATTTATTTCCCCTTCTGCTGTGCCTTTTAGAAGTCAGATTTTTCTCACTGATAAGAACTTGTATGACTATCATTTGAATCAAATTTCAGGTTTTGTAGTAGTGTGTCTGTCAGCAGAATAACTGCTATCTCTACTGGGGTCAGCCAATTATTTCCTACCTTTGGTGTGGAAGGCAGTAGTTTGCTTTTGCTGGGAGATTCACACTCTCCCAAATTGATTTCAAGCTTGGCCAGGGAAGAGTGACCTGGCAGATGCACGCCCAACCTGAAGACCCTCTTGTAGAAGTCCTAGCCACAACCTCCTCAAGGGTTCCAATCAGCAGCCGAATTCTCTCCTAAGACAGGTGTGGTCCTTGGGAATTCAACTCATCCCTAAAATTGTCATTATGAGTTGCTTTCAGATTCTAAATGTAGGTGCAGAGTGTACATTTTATTATTAAAATGTTAATAAGTGACAGCTATCATTTTTCAAAAACTATCCCTTGGGCTCCTATTTGATATAAGGCTCTGCTTGTTATTATTATTATTTTTTATATATAGTGGTTTTTTCCTTCCATGTTTTGGGTGTGATATTTCAAATTCCAAAGTTTCCCTGTTTCCTGTTTCCCTGCAAGTGATATATTCACATGCTTCTCAACTTAAAACCCATGACATTATGGCCTGTTTATGGTATGAATGTTTGTTTCTAGTCCAAAGGTTGTTTTCTTTTGCATCATCTCTTTATATTACAGATTCGTAGCCATTTCCTTTTGTACTATTTCCCCTGCCCCCCAGAATAAAAGTACTATCTGCTTTTTCAAAATCCATTCCTAGGACATTTTTCATAACTACTGTTACTCAAGTAAAAATAATACCTTATGTTGAATGACTGCTTGTTGTGTGCTCGGCATTGTGACATGCATTTTACAGATGTTATTGTGCTATGCATTTTACAGATGTTAGCACATTTATTCTTCTCAAAACCATAATATTATCATCATACTAGCACTTTGCAAATGAAAACTGAAGGAGAAAGGAAACTGGCTTAAAGTCACACTGTTGGTAAATGGCAAAACAAATCCACGTGCATTGTCTGTCAAAAAAGCATGACCTCCGCAATGCCTCTAGAGTTGTCCACTACATTCCCTCCAACAGTCCCTTCACATTTATTAACCTCACGCCACAAGATCTAACGAATTTGGCCTTGTTATGACAAAGATGGAAACTTCTACTAGTCCTGGTTCACCCTGACATATCTGTGCTACATTAATCGTTACACTGATTTGAACTATTTCAGAATTTAACTGAGCAAAAACAATTATCTTACTTTTAAACTAATTCCTGGCAGAGTGGTACTCCTATGACCTTGCCTGATTTAATGATCATGTTGAAAGCAATGTTTCCTTGACATGGTAGGTGTTCTAATTAATAAAGTTGCTATCCATGCTCTAGGTGAACTGTACAATTTCAATGAATTTGAACATATTATTTAGTTGCATAATGTGATTTACACTAAAACTACATGAAAAGTGTATATTCTTCCAAAAATAATTTAGAAGATGAAGTAGGATCTCTGTTATATCCAGGGTCCAGAGTGGGAAAGAGGGGGTTAACATCAAACTTCCCAAATTTCCAGAATGCGTGTAATATTTCACTAAATACATTCACATTCATGATTTCATATTATTTTCCCAGTAATCCTATAAGTTAGGAAGAATAGGTTTACTATTTATAATTTTCAATTAAAATAATGCAGCCACAGAGAAGTTAAGTGACTTGTCCAAGGTAGTGAGAGTCTGGAACTCAGGTCTTCTTGTCTCCAAGTGCAGGATCCTCAACAGCAGATATACTGTACGGGTACAGGGCAGAAACATGGGTTAATAAAGTATGCTGTATTCTCCTGATAGTTGAATTTTAAAACTACTATTAGCAAACTCCAAAAAAACATGAACGTTCTATGGCCAGTGGTTAGAATGCAGAACAAATGAGGCCAGGGTCAAAAGCTCAATCCCCGCAAATGCTGGCTGTCTTCTTAGCTCTGTTTCTTGGCAAGTTGATTTTACCTAACTCAGACTCCCTCCAGCTACAACCAGGTGTCTCACAGATGTGTGCTTTTGGACACAGGAGGGGACTGGGTGAGAGTGTGGGAATGAACAGGCTCCAATCCATCACTACCACTGGAAAAACAACACAGTGAATGTTCCACTAATGATGCATGAGCCATACCACCTATGTGCTTGGAAGATTGTACACACACACACACACACACACACACACACATTCATGCATGAAGTACACACACACACATGCATGCATGAAGTGTCTCATTTGATAAAAACATGACATAGAAAAACAAAGGCAGACAAAATAGATAAAATAAAGACTAGTTGTTTGCAAAAATGATTCACTGTTTATTCATTCAGCAAACACTTGTTATGGATGGCCCATGATGTGCCAGGCACAGCTTTAGGTGCCAGAGTGAATAAAGCCTAAAAATGTCTATCCTTATGGCATTATGTTCTAGTGGAAGACAGAAAATCAACAAGGACAACATATAGTTTGTCAGACTGTGAAAAATGCTAAGAAAAAAATAAGGACTGCCAAGAGGTGGGGAGTGCTGTGGGAAAGAGTAAAGTAAATAAGGGGATCAAAAGGCTTCACTGAGAAAGTGACATTTGAACAGAGACCTGAAGAATATGAGAAGCAAATCATGTAGCTATCTGGGGAAAGAACCATCCCAAGGCATGAAAGAGTAAGTCCTTGCAAAGGACCCCAAGTATATGCCATGCTTGACAGATTCAAGCAAGCCCAAGGGGTGGAGGTCAGAGAGGTAGGAACCTGAGTGCAGATCATGTGGGGCTGCAAAGGCCATAGGAAGGACTTTGGCTTTTATTGGAATAAGATGGGAAAACATCTGAGCAAAGTAGTGATCTGATCTGGTTTAGTTTAAAAAAAAATCACTGCTGTGTTTTGGCTGCTGTGTTGAGAAATGGGCAGAGGCAGGAATGCTAGTGGGGAAGCTGGCATGAAAACCTAGCAGGAGAGGACCATGGCTTGGCCAATTTGAGGGCCACAGAGGAGGAACACCTGAAGGAAGCCTGCAGGTATTCCGAAGGTGGAGCCAACAGCATTGCAGCCACAATGGATGTAGGTGTGACAGAGAAGCTTCAAGGAGAACTAAATTTGGGGGCCGGCAACTCAAAGAATGGAGTTGCCATTTACTATGATGGAGAAGACTATGAGAAAGGCAGATATGGGGGAGAAAGATACAGAATTAGGTTTTTTAAACCTAAGTTTGAGATGTCTATTCAGGAGGAGCTACCTACCCACTAAGCACTGGTTATTTGTGAGGTCCAGGAGAGAGGTCTAAGCTGAAGAGGTTATTTGGGAATCATCTGTGTATTATGGTTTTATATGATACCCTCTATTGGTGTAAATGGAATTATTGTAATAAAGTTTTGCAAGAGCTCATCTGTTTCACAAAGCAAGATACCCTTGTGTATAGACTATATGCAGTAGTCCCATGGTGAGAAGTTGTCCTGAACTCCTCCCCTTGAGGTTTGTGTGGTATGACATCTCATTTGCCCATTTCGAAGGGATTAAATGCCTCCCTCCTTCTCTATCTTACCATATCCCCAAGAGGCAACCATGTGGTCGCCAGCAGAGAATAGCTCAGTTGCTCTTGCAGCACATTTTAAAGCAGATGAGAAAAGCCTTCACGCTGAAATAGAAATATCTCAGAGAAAACTTGGCTCCAAGGGACCCCAAGAGAGTGGGGGGGTCCTGATATGGGAGGGCCCAGCAGAATGCCTCAAGGCATCACCTTCCTCAACATGCACAAATGTGGCTGCCATAACACAAAGCTTCTATATAAATATGTCAAGGAGCACTCCTCTACTCTAGGAGGACAGAAAATTGTCTAAACCTAAAGAAGGGTGTGGAGAGGAGCAGTGCAGAGATAGGCTTTCCTAGGCATTGCCTTACACAAATGGCAGATGCTTAATTAAAGCATTTGCAATTAGCTTAGCTTGTTCTGTGATTCCTTCCTGCAAACAAATAAGATGGAGAGACTATATTAGCTCTTGGCAATCTAGTTCTAAAAAAACTTTCATCCCATCATCACTCTTTTGTCCTGTTCTGAAAAGCGCTGAACCACAATGTACACAGAATAAACTATCTGACTTAACTCCTGGTTCAAAATAGTATTTTTCCTTCCATTTCATATAGGAGTGCAACTACCCATTTACTTTTAAAGCATGACTACTTATTTTGAATTTAATACAAGTTCTTAATTTGGATGCCTCATTTTTATTTGGTGAAGATAACAGTCTTCCTAATTCTCGCTACACTTCTGATTCAACACATTAGACTTCACTAGTGCAATGTTACCCGCCTACTCAAAATACAACTGCTATATGTGTCTAATGTTGGAAAAAGCATTTACTAGATTTTGGAAGAACTTGAGGGGTGTGTGTTTGTGTGTAAATAAAAAGGTGCACTTATTGCCGCCTTATCATAACCACTCACTTGAAGGCATATATATTTTTTTCACTGTAGGGAAAATAAAGAAGTCCACTTTAAGTGGACAAACATGAACCATGTGTGACTATTTATTTCATTCATTCGACATTCACTTGAGTGTTCTATACTGGTTCTTATAAAATTTTTACCTATTTAAGCTTAGTTGTTATGTCCAATAAGTATATTCAGCTGATGGCTCCTCAGAAATGATTTTCGGTATCTGCTTAACATTTACATATGTGGATTATATGCGTTATTGAGAATGTAGCACATCTCTAAAAGGTGATAGCTGCAAAACCTAACATATGGGGAAGGTTGTCACCCACAAACACTGTAAATCAGAAACATAAAGTAGAATGCTTCTTTACATCAAGTTGAAAAATGACTCATAACACAAAAGTAAGATTTTAAATTTGATGTTCGTTCTTTTCTGCTTTAAACTGGTTTGCAAAGTGCCTCATTCAAGAACGTCCCAAAACCAAAATAATAACAGGGAGTAAGGGTTACTCAAGATTCAAATAAAAGTTAGCATACAAACAAGCATGGGTAAACCAAATTCAAATAGCTAGTGCAATTATTTTTTAATAGATAGTTTAGGTTAATAGGTGGAGACATAGTTCTGCCACTGTATTTAAGGTTAGGTTAATAATTAACTTTGGTGCCTGGAGTAGTTTAATCAAAGCTTACTGTAAATCATAAAACTGCTCCATGCAGACTAAACACAGCATTAAAAAGTCATACAAAATTCTTGCAATCTTGACCGCTGGTAGCCATTTGGGTATGGTGTAAAAAAGTGTAGAGTATTTTTAGTCAGAATTAAACATAGGCATCTTTACCTTGGGGAGAAAACATAATTAAATAATTAAACCACCAGTCTTCCCCGCCATCACTGTAGCATACCACAGACTTGATGCCCAAGATGTGTCCACCAGGGGAAGGACGACGAACAATTTCAGGACTAAAGAAAGACAAGGCAAAGGCACTCGACCTTCCCATCCTGGCAAGACTTAAAAACCAGCGCTGGGGGGCATTAAATAGCTTTTCTGAGACCTGCTGGCACAACACTGCAAGTGGGTTAAACGGCTTTTCAGATCTGAGGTAAAGAAAGTTGTGCGTACAAGGGCGAGTGTGTGCGTGTGTGTGTGTCCATGCACGCCTGTGTTTTAAACCTTTCACAGATCGCATTCAGTAGCGTAAAAAAGCTGAGCGTAAAAAAAGGAGCGATCCCACTGTGGCTGTGCCTGGCCACCGCAGTTCCAAAGCAGCCACCTTTCTCCCAAAGACCGACGCGGAAAAGCCTGCAGGGCTCCCCAGTGCGATACAGGCCGGAGACTCCCTGGAAGTGCTTGCCCCGGCTGTGAAGACAGCGCCTCCAGTCTCCCATTCCTCTCCCGCTCCACGCACACCTGGCTCTGCTTCCTCCCTCCCTGGATAGCCACGCTGGGAAATCGTGCGCAGGGAGCAGATGGCTCGGGATTCTGCACCTGGAGCTGCCTACTTGCAAGCCACTGAGCCCCGGCCTGTGTCCACACGCACCTTCGCCACAGCCTCTGTCCACAGTGGCCGCACCTGCCTCCGGGGTCCTGCTTCCCCATTCATCCCTTCCCCGACTTGTCGAGCAAGTACCGCGGGCCAGGAGGTTCCACTCTCCAAAGGGCCGGGATCTAACTCCTAGCTGCATCCCGAGCTGTCCGCATGATTCCCTCCAGGTCCGGCTTCCCTCAGACTGCACATGCTGAGCCCCAGTTCGGTCGTGCCTGCCGCCCCTGGCTTTCAGGGAAACTTTCCAGGAGCGCCTGGTCTAGTGACCCCGCCGCTGTAAAGTGGGAGGAGGCGCTGGGCGGAGGGGCGGCGAGGGAGCGGGAAAAACAGCGGAATCCTGTTTCCTTTCCCGACGTCCAGAAGCCCGGGACCGCTCCCTGGCTCCCCCTGTGCCGCTCGGGTCTTGCGAGGAGGGAGGAGACCTCAGGATCCTGTTTTGCACCATCTCCCACAGCGAGGAGCTGGGCAAAACGCGGAGAATCGGGACAAGAGACACTTCCCGCCCCAGCAGGATCAGGCAGGGTGGGTGGGCACTGCCCGGCTTACTCTCCAGCGCCCCATTGCCCCCATGGTAGCGCCCTAGGACACAGTGAGGAGTCGGAACAGAGCCCTAGTCTGGGTTTCAAACCCAGGGCCATCTTCTGCCAGGTCTCTCACCCTTCCCCCTCCTGGGTCATCTTTCCAGAGCGAGACCGCGCTGATCTGGGAGGAGGGCGTACCGTGCGCCAGCCCGGTGCAAAGGGCTCGGTGCTTCAGGAGGGACGCAGCCGCGACGGGCTATATCCTTGCCGCTCGGGTTGGGAGCTGCGGCGGGGGACAGGACCCAAGGCGGGGGCGCCGCGTCACCCGAACGGCTGCTCCCGGACACTTATTCGAGCAAACAAAGCCCGGAACCTCTGGTGGCAGCGGCCACAGGAGCCAGGATCTCACCGAGAGACAGGGCGCGCGGGTGCCTAGAGCCATTACAAGTTTCTTGCACTCCACGGAGCCCAGCCCAGACCCCACACTGACAACAAAAGATTCTCTCCGCTTCCACACCGTCTCCGCGGAACCCCTTCTCCCACCTGGCACTGGACGAAAACAGCGCTGTTCTACCCAACCCCCTCCAACCCTCGAGGGCAGAACCCCTTCCCCTGCCTTCGACACACCGGGCCAGGGAGCTTCTGAGAATCCCACCATTTAGGGCCCGGTCTGCTCCCTGCTGGGCACGCGGGAGGATGAGCCTTGGGTCTCGCACACACACCCCCAGGAGGAACAGCCATACGCGCCGTCGCGGCCCGGGGCGGCGCCGGGCGTGTGCGCAACGCGGGTGGGAAAGCTCTCGACGTGGAGCCGGACGCACTCTGGGGTGCAGGGCAGAGAGGAAAGGCAGGCAGGGCTCACGGCTGCTCCCCCAGGACCGGGCAAGGCTCGGGAAACAGAGACACAAGACAAAATAAAACGCAGGCACCACAAAGCCGACAGCACGCGCTAGCCACGGCCCCGGGACCCTCAGGCTGGAGTCCAGCTGCCCGGGAGGTGGGGCGCGCCCGGGCGCCCGGGGCGTACCTTTTCGGTGCATCGACGGACAGGCGGCCGGGGCTCGGAGCGAACTGGTACAGCGTGTATCCCATTTAGTAATCCATTATCGAGGGGATCTCTCCGGGCCGCGGGCTGCACTCTCTCCTTCGCAAGCCTTTGTCATTCCTACATGTGTGCTTGTCTCTTTGGGGGAAATAGTCGCGGCGACTACTTTCTGGGATGCAAACGCGATGTGTTCATCTCCAATGACGAGCGGAGAAGGGGAGAGGAAAAAAGCCAAAAAAAAAAAAAAAAAAGAAAAAGAAAAAGAAAACCAACAAGGAAGAGGGTAAATGTTCAAGAAACTCTTCTCCAAATCCAAATTCCACTTGGATTCCACTCCGGTGAGTCCCCTTGGTGGTGTCTGCGCCGATTAACAAGTCATTTCAGGGCGGGGGGCGGGGTGGGGGCTGGGGCAGGGGTGCAAGGCTCTGGCCCGGCTCTGCGGCCGGCAGCGCGGTGCCGCGGGTGTGGTGATGCTGGCCGCTGCTACACGCTGCTAAGCGGGCATCGCGGGCGACCGGCACCGCGGAGGAGCGCCGCTGCTGGGTCCCGAGCGCCTGGGCAGCCGAGTGCGCGGGGAGCGGAGTTGGCTGCAGCCTCACCCCGTGCCGCTCACTACTCCTCTGTCACCGGAGAGGCCGCCGCTCCCGGGCGGAGCCAAGTCCCGGACTGGATTGCGCAGATCGGACTCTCCTCCCGCAACTCCGCCTACTTTGGCTGGCGTCTCCTCCGACCCAAAGGAGAGCTGTGGTGTATGTGAGTGCGAGTGAGCGAGGCAGAGGGGGAGAAACTACGCGGTGTGGCTGCAGGTGGAGCCTTGGACCAACTGGCTAGCGCCGCTTCCTTCCACCAGGATTCCTGGCCCCACCGCGCGCTAGGCGGAGGCTCAGTGGGGGCGACTCTGGCTGGAGCCCAGCCCTCACCTCCCCCACCCCCACATCTGCTCTAGCTAGGAAAAAAAAAAAGAAAGAAAAAAAAAAAATCCCGGACAGCATTGCTGAGTCCTGCCAAATCAGACAAATAAATAAAAATAGACGTAGTGCAGGAGCGAGTTACAAGAAAGGTTTTGTTCATCGATTTTCTTAAATGGAAAAGTTTTAAAGGATGAGGGTAAGTGAACGGCGAGCTTTTCTGATTCTGATTACTGTTATCAAGAGGTAGATTCCAGAAGCGATGGACGCTCTACGTAGTTAGATGAATTGGATAGAAGCCGGTGCGATTAAAAATACACTTGGAAGATAAGAACACAGCTATTAATTACGCACATACACACGTTAATAAAGCATGTGAAGTAAGCAAATAAACTACAGTGCAGAGAATGGCGTTTTTAACGAGGCGATCTATTTTAAAACTTCATGAAGTTCACATTGTGTGGACTGGTCTTAGAAATAAGTAAACTTCAGAAATAACACGCATACAATTCCAGTGAGAACCCAAAAGGTTTATGGAAGAAGAAAATCGCAACCACTTCCAAGGCGCTATTGTTATGATCACATGAAGAATGGCAGGCACAGCCTTCTTTCACCACTTGAACTTTCAATAGCTACAAAGTCTTGCAGTTACAGGCTTGTGCCAACTCGTCGGGCCACACCACGTTCCCCTCCCCCTGCCGCTGCGCCCCGAAATCAACTGTGCGCCGCGGCTCTTGCTCCCCAAGGGGGCTTCGCAGATGGTACGGATCCTAGTCGCAACCTTTAAACAAAGTAACACCGGGCGGCCCAGCAGTTCTCGGAGAGATATTTACTAGTCATGGAGTTGGCTGAGAAAAGCAAGTGCGGAGATCGGGGTCTCAGTCCCACTTAGGCCGAGTTTCTTTATATTGGAAACTGTACCTGTTCCCTAATTGGGACTAGGACCACTAATAAGTCCACGTTCCCTCGTTGGTCGCTTCTCTAAGTACAGACATCTGCTTAAGAGGCTTCACGAAGAATAAATGCACATGGGTCAACACCCATTCCCCCCGCACCACTACCACCACCTGGAAAAGGTAGGGAGAATGGTAGGAAAAAAAGAAAAAATCAGTACCTCTGCTGTTCTCCAGAGCTGTCAGCAGGGGCCGCTATCCCCACCTTTCTCGGGCAAAGGCCGCTATAGACCTGGGGTAGTGGGGGGGCGCGGCCCTAGGTGCGCGCGCAGCCCCCGCGGCTTCAAGAGCCAGCCTCGGGAGGGGGTTGGGGAGTGTGGGGCGGTGGGTAGGATTGCGCTTTCCCGCGGGTTGGGTGGGGGCCGGCTCCAGGACGTCTCCTCAGAATCCCGCGGGGTTAGGAGAAGGATCTGGCGGCCAAGACGGCTGGATCCCCGGCTGCGCTATTTAACACCCAGATTTTGGCTGATGACTGCAGGGTCAGTGTGAGCTGGTCCCCTGGCTCGTCCGTGCGCCCCAGGCGCGGTACTGCAGCCCCTTCGAAGCTCCGGACCCTTCGGCCTCCGGGGTTTTTTGTCCCGCGCTCCACCCAACCCGGGTCGCCGAGGCTCCTTCTTCGCTCCCTGCCGCCGATTTACATGCTAATTGTGTCTGGGAAAAGTTCTTAAATTGGCAGAATTAGGCAGAGCAAACGAATTGTTTCACAGGCCGAACTAAATTAATTTCGGGTTTAGCTCCTTCCCTTAGAGAAACAAATAATTAAGTTGTTTTATTTGCTTTATGGATATATTGGAAATGCCCCACAACGAGTTTCAGGATATTGTTTAAAGGGACATTATATTCAATATTAATACTTGCATGTTTAATTTGTAGTAACGCTGAGCCAAGAAGCGAGCGATTAAATTTACCTAATTTAAAATTATAGAATACGAGAGTTAAAGAATTGGAGTCTACTTTTCACAGTGAAGAAATACCACCCAGAATCTTCCTGGCAATTACTAGATCCTAGTCTCACCATCCAAGTAGGAGCCCTTCCTTCTGACCACGTGATATTACATTTCCACCTGCCAGAAAAGATGCTCCCGGAGCTGGAAGAAAAGCCAGCTATTGTCAGGCTCCCGAAACCCTCAGGGGAGCACCTGTGGGGAAGCCAGGCTATGAAACCTCATGATGTCATTTCCCCATAAGTGCGCCTCAGACTCACTTCCAGAAGCCTGCAGTAAGTTTTCAGTAAAACCACTGCCCCTTCAAAGCCTTTGAAGTCTGCAATTTATACCCTGTCCCTTCAGGAAAAGAAAGCCAAAGAGTTAAAGAATCACAGAGTGATGAGAAGGTGACATCAGTGGTTTTTTTTAAAGTGACGTAAAATGGAGTGTTTGAGGCCCTGGTCTCTGGAGGCCATCTGCGGTTAATGTAACTTAGCTGGTGATCTTGGGCAAGTCACTTATCTCTCTGAAGTCCCAGTGGATTCACCTGTAAATGGGGATTCTTATTCTACTCACTTCCCGAGGAGCTCGTGGATTACATCAGATGGTCTTCGTAAATTCGGAGTCTAAGGCTGACACTGCTTTATAAAGATTAAGTGTCATATTGTCATCCTTGCCATCCTCCACATCAGTCCTACCATCACATTTTACAGGAGTCACATGGAGGCACAGCGGACAGAAGTGGCTTGACCTGTGTCAGTGATTGGGTCAGGGCTGGGAGCTACCTGTAACAACTCCCCCTCCCCTTCTTCTTCTTTTTTTTTTTTTTTTTTTTTTTCAATTTTTGAGACGGAGTCTTGCTCTGTTGCCCAGGCTGGAGTGCAGTGGCGCAATCTCGGCTCACTGCAAGCTCCGCTTCCCGGGTTCACGCTATTCTCTCTCCTCAGCCTCCCGAGTAGCTGGGACCACAGGTGCCCGCCACCACGCCTGGCTAATTTTTTTGTATTTTTAGTAGAGATGGGGTTTCACCGTGTTAGCCAGGATGGTCTCGATGTCCTGACCTCGTGATCCGCCCGCCTCAGCCTCCCAAAGTGCTGGGATTACAGGCGTGAGCCACCGCGCCCAGCCACCCCCTGCCCTTCCTAACTACATGACAGTTCCCGCTTTCCTCAGATCACCTGGAAAAGTGTGGCGGAAGATTAAAATAAAGCAGAAAGATAAACTCAGGTTCTCTGCAAAGACCACGTATAGCTGTTTGATCAGAATCTCTGCTTTGAGACAAAAAGGAGTAATGAACTTGGGAGAAGTAGGGGCTGCTGCTACTCACAGTTCCTTGAGGGTTCATGGGGGCACACTTGGGGAGCACAGTTTGTACATTCAGGCCATTATAATTTATAATGAAGAAATCTATCTGTACCCTCAGCCCCTTCTCCAAAGTTCCCTCCACCTCTTTGCCTTAAGTCAGTGGTTTTAAAATCCACTTGCACATTAGATGACCAGGGGAGCTCTTCAGTGATGCAAATCCCCAAGCTCAAGATTCTCATTCATTAGTAAGGACTGGGACCTCGGCATGGGTGGGTTTTAAAACTCCATAGATGATTCTCATTTGCAGCCAGGGATGAGAACCACTGCCACAATAAATCCTGGCTGTATTCTAGACCAATTACTTTTCCCTAGCCTTTTTCTTGTGGGGGCTGTTTCTTCTTCTTGTCCGTTTATTCCTCTTCACAAAGAAAGGTCCGTGTCCTTGCTCCTCATGCTGCTTTCAGGCCATTTCTCCTACTCTAAAAACCTCTGGCTGACTTTGGTAGCTAAACTCTACAAATACATTTGTGGTCTCATTTTATCCGATTCTTCAAAGACTTATTGTCCTCCTATGTGTCCCTCCACCTGTCATGACTCATAGTAGTGTTAACATCCATATAACCACTGACCCTCTGGCTTTTCCATTTCTTGCCTTCCTCATCTATGCTGTCTTTCTACTCCCCTCCTCCACCTACTCCAGGCTTCATTCTGGGCCTTATTATCAAAAATGCCCCATCTTCCAAATCACTAATTCTGACATCCTGCTTTCCAATCACTTCTTCTCCTTCAATCTTCCTTGCTCATGCACCCCCCTGCATTCACTGATTTCTTGAGGACCTCCAGATTTTGAGTTTTGCTTCTCTCTCCATCACCTATTCCCTCCTTATTTCATTCCTCTCTATGTCTAGCATAGCTTCATAGTATCAGTCCCTCTCTCTTGCAAATACTTTCAATTCTTTTGCTCCTCTATCTTTTGGTCAACATCTATCTGACTAAAAGCTAGTTCTGAAGTATGTAAACATCAGCCGTCTCTGCTTCTGAACTGGGCAGCTGAAGCCTGCTGGAAAAAAATGTAGATAGATTGTTATCAACCTCAATCCCGTCCAAAGCACCGCCTTATCTCAGTTCGTTTCTAACTTTCTCCCCTTAATCAGATATCTCACCCTTCATACCTCGTACTTCCCTGAAAAAAACGCAGTCCATCAGAAGGGAACATTTTTGCTTCTGTACTCATTATTTTTTTCTTTCTTTCTTTCTTTCTTTCTCTCTTTACTTTCTTTTCTTTCCTTTCTTTTTCTTTTCCTTTCTTTTCTTTTCTTTTCCTTCTCTTCTCTTTTCTTTTCTTTCTAGATGGAGTTTAACTCTTGTTGCCCAGGCTGGAGTGCAATGGCACAATCTTGGCTCACTGCAACCTCTGCCTCCTGGTTCAAGCGATTCTCCTGCCTCAGCCTCCCAAGTAGCTGGGATTGCAGGCACCTGCCACCATGCCCGGCTAATTTTTGTGTTTTTAGTAGAGACGGGGTTTCACCACTTTGGCCAGGCTGGTCTCGAACTCCTGACTGCAGGTGATCCACTCGCCTTGACCTCCCAAAATGCTGGGCTTACAGGCGTTAGCCACTGTGCCCGGCCTGTACTCATTATTTTCTAAGTGTCTCTTCTTATGAAGGAGGCAGTGTCCCTCCTCCAGTAGGAGGACAGTACCTCCTTATGTTCCCAATAATTCACAGGTTCTCAGAAATTCTGTCCTGTTGTCTCCAGACCCTCTCCTGCATCTGCCCATCAGCATGTAAGCAAGCTTCGGTCTTTCCCATCTTAGAAACAGTCCGCCTTGGTCGCCGGGTGTGGTGGCTCACGCCTGTAAACCCAGCACTTTGGGAGGCCGAGGCAGACGGATGACGAGGTCAGGAAATCAAGACCATCCTGGATAACACGGTGAAATCCTGTCTCTACTAAAAATACAAAAAAATTAGCAGGGCATGGTGGCAGGCGCCTATAGTCCCAGCTACTCGGGAGGCTGAGGCAGGAGAATGGCGTGAACTTGGGAGGTGGAGGTTGCAGTGAGCCGAGATTGCACCACTGCACTCCAGCCTGGGCGACGAAGCGAGACTCCGTCTCAGAAAGAAAAAGAAAAAGATAAAGAAACAGCCCACCTTGGATCCCATTTCTTTCAAGCTACTCTCTTCTCTCCTCTCTTCCAAAGCCAGACAGCCCCAGAGATTGTTGATAACCAGTGCTGCCACTTCATCCTCTTTCATCTACTCAATCCCCTTTTGCTAGTCTTCAGTGACATTCATGACAGTAAATACAGTGGGTATTTTAACATTTTCATTTTATTTGAATTATCAGCAACAATTAACTTGTTTCTTGTGACATACTCTCTGCTCTTGGCTTTGATGACACACTACTCTCTCTTGGTACTCCTCTCACTTTTTTTTTAAACTTAGTTTTTCTTTTGAGGAAATTGAAACATTGTCAAAGAATAATATAACCAACATCCCAATTTTCATTACTCAGAATTAACGACAGTTAATATTTTGTCATTTTTGTTTACTGTCTGTATTTTAAGAAATAAAACATGGTGGATAAAACTTAACTTCCTCGTCATCAATATCTCTTTCTTACTCTCATTTTCTTTTTTTATAAGTAATGATATTATGAGTTTTCTGTGCATCCTTACATTTTGTTTCTGTACTTTCACATATACCATATGTATCTGTAACCAATATATAGTAATATTTTTGGTTGCTTTTTCTCCCAAATTAACCTTAAATTCTATTCTCTCTTGTCCTCTTATTCATTCTCCAGATTGT
Source organism: Pan paniscus (assembly GCF_029289425.2). NCBI lineage: Eukaryota > Metazoa > Chordata > Mammalia > Primates > Hominidae > Pan > Pan paniscus. The sequence continues at coordinate 111,821,846 of NC_073253.2, forward strand.
AGTCTAAGTGATCTTTGAGAGATGCACATCTGATCACATCAAGCCTCTCTTAAAACACCCCAGAGGCATCCATAGACACCCCTAAACCCTAATACAGCCTTAACATTGTGCATGATTAGTTTCTTGCCTACTTCTCTGGTCTCATTTCTGCCGTGCTCCCTTCACTGTCTCCCTTTCTTGCAGCATCACTGGTGTTTCAGTTCCTGGAAAGCTCCATGTTTCTTGTTTATAACTACAGGCCTGCCCTTGTGCTCCTGCCTGGAATACTGGAACTTCCCCTCTCCCTGTTTACCAGACTAACCTCTACTCATCCTTCAATTTCCCTGCCTCCAACAAGACTTCCCTGATAGTCTAGAATAGATCATATTCTCCATTATGTATTCTCAAAGTACCCTGTGAATTTACCTCATAGTGCATATCAGACATTACAGCTAGTATTAATATTTGGTGCAATTATTTGTTGAATGCTTCTCTTTCCTGTTAGATCACAAGTTTCTCAAGTCTTCGGACTATATCTCTGTCATTTCTCTTGTATCTCCAGCACTTAACTGAGAGTAAGGGTACATAAGGGAGGGCATGAGTTAGTGAAAGCAATTAGTTCCTTTTCAAGGATTCAGTAGGATAAGGAATAGATCCTTGGATGGAATAGGACCATTTAAAAAGGAAAAGGGGAAAAAAAAAACTCTAGAAATATATCATGCTCTTCAGATTTTGAGATTCCAGTTCTAAGGATGAACAAAATCTAGGCTTTCTCCCAACACAGAATTTCGACTGTAACGTGTCTAATTTGCTTTTTGAATGGGGAGAAAAAGATTTATGGATGAAAGTGATGAGTAAATATAACAATTTCAAAAACAAGATGCTTAAAAATAAGATGCAATAAGAATATAAATAGAACTCTAGAAGGCTTGTGGAAGGAGATAAACTGCAATTTGAATTCACTGGGAACAATGTCAGAGCATCTCCAAGGACCAGCTCTCCCAGCAAGCTAGAGTTTGCTAACAGTGATTTACTGTCTGCCCCTCCATGAATAGCTTCATGGTGGGCCCCCCACCCTGTGTATAACAATCATTCCACTGTACCACAGTGGAGTTTGGCTCCATTCACTTCTGATATCAAATTATTGTTTGGGAAATTAAGAGAATGGTAGATTAGAAATAAGGTAATGAATGAACAATACATGTTAAGTAAACCAGAAGTCCATTTTTTTCCTCCACAAAAGCTCTTTACATTTAGTTGAAATCTCTAGTTATGTAACACATAGTAAAGACTGTGTTTGGCCCTGTTTTCTTCTTTCTGTTCCAAAATAACTTATTTTAATTGCCCCACCTACTAATATTTAGACTTAAAGATATCTACTGGGATGTGAGTTTGTTTAAAAATGCAGTTACCTAAATGTAATTTATACTTTTCTTAACCAGATAAACTGGTTGATTAAGTACCACTTTGGAATTTGCTATTTGGCCAAAAGAATGATGAAAATTAAAATATACTTGTTTTTGAGAACTGCCTTTCAAGGCCTTTGCTTCCAGGTAGTGAAAGCCCTACTAGAAGAGAAGATTGTTCTGGCACATGCTTACATATAAAACTATGCTTCAATTTGTTCCAATTCTAGTTTTTAGATTATGTGAGAAAACTCTGTACTGATATCAACTGAAAGATTTTTCCAGGCTGTTTATTATAATGAATGTGTATTTAAGAGTAATTTTATAACCAGAGAAATGAAGACAACTAAGGATGTTTTGTTTGCTTTAACATTGAAACTTTAAAACAGAAGACAGCTGTTTTAAACATCTAAACTTAGGCTGGATAATTGGGAACAATGAATGTTCTTAAAAAAGTGATATGCTTGGATCTAAAGTACGTTCTTAATGAAGTATAAAAAACTACATTGTTGAATATAAATTTATCATCTGAAAACTCCCCCGTATATATAATTATAAAATACAAGGATGGTTTCCCAATATCTTAACTTGATCTTGAATTTTGGATTTTGTGCCTGGGACAAGTCTCTAGTTAATTGTCCTATAAAATACTGACTAAACAGCTAGATTTAAGAGTGTTTTCAGGTATAACTTTTTGGCTGGAATGAGCTTAAATGATACATTTCAAAATAAGTTATATATAATACAGTACTTTCCAAAAGTTTCAGATTATTCAGTCACTAGTTACCAGTGCCTGATTTGTACTTCACTAAATATAAGACAAGTGGAACAACTGATGTCAGTTTCTTTGTGAAACCTCTTAAATATATCTTTATTCATAACCAAGTACTTATTAACATAAACTAGAATGTTACATTTTAATATTTGAACTGAAAACCTACACACCTGTTTTTTTAAAAACTACTGTATTGTGTAATTTAATTGTATTATTAAGACTCTTATAAAAACATACATGTTGATTTCCTCATAATTCCTCTCCCTTTCTTTGCATGCCTCAAAGCAATTGAGTCATTTCCTTTCTCCCAGTCACCTTTTAAAGCCTTTGCTTCTGTTGAAGCAAACTTTTGAAAGTCCCTAAACCTTTACTCCTCCTCACTGTTACTGTTCCCTTCTATTCTCTGCTTTCTGAACAAGATTGCAGACTTGGATTTTTAAGTTATTACAGTCCAATGTTTGACTTTTTTTTTTTTGGCTAGATTCCCTTGCTTTAGGGAATTTCCTCTTTTTGTTTAATTCCTTAGTCAATACATTACTTTTTTAGGTTTTTTTTTTTTTTTGTAATCTAGTTAGCAGTTTTTCTTACAAAACACAGCAAATAAACTTTAATAAGATGGTGTATGACAGTGTTAATTCACTAACTATGGATCAAGAATTAGCCTTAGACTCTCATGTTCCTTTCAGTGCATTGTCGATGAAGGTGACTCAAGATGGAGTGATACTTATGAACATTGCTTCTCCTGATCATGTAACAACATCCTCCTTCCGTCTGCTCAGACCTCACAATCTTGAGCTGTCCTTGACTCCTCCTTTTTTCCCATTTGTCACATCCAATTCATCAGCAAATCCTGTTAGCCTACCTTCAAAATATATCCAGAGTCTGATCACTTCTCCGTTTCACCATTATCTCGCTGGTCCACACCACCATCATTTTCATCTGGGGTTTTACAATAGCTTTAAAACTGGTCTCCCTGCTTCTGAACTTACCCCACTAGAATCTAAACCCAAATAGCAGCCAGAATAATCCTTTAATTCATTCATTAAAATCATGTCCATCCTCTGGTCACAGTCAGTGTAAAAGCCAAAACCCATACCACCTGGCCACTTTTGCAGCTCTCAGGCTTTGTCTTCTCCACTTTTCCCCCTCGCTCACTCCACTCTGGCCACCCTGCCTCCTGCCCATTCCCACCTCAGACTCTTGTTTCTCCCTCTTCCTGCAAAACCATTTCCTCAGATATCCATAGGGCTCACTCCATCATCTCCTGCAGGTCCTTGCTCCAACGTCAGTGTCTCAGCCAGGCCTTCCCTGACCACATAAATAGCAACTCCCCATACTTCTTCCTACTCCCCTTACCCTATTCTACTTTTCTTCATAGCACTTATTGCCATCTGACCTTGTATGTATTTACCTGTTTGTTTAATGCCTGTGTCCTACCACTTAGTGGTAAGCTGCATCAGGGCAGAAATGGACTCCTTCATTAGCCACCATAACCCCAGCAATTAGAACAGCACCTGGCACATCCTACACCTGCAGTCAATATTTGGTGAGTGAATGAGTGAATAACCACACCTTACCACATTTAATGCCAATCACATTAAGACCACTGAGGCATGTACTATAAACTAGGTAATATTTAAAACAAATGAGCAGCTTTCTGTCAAGAAATGCTCCCAAATGTAGAGGTTTTTAAAAATGTACTTTATTTGTCTAATGTTGCAGTAGACAGCCTGTGGTACTTTTTTTTTTAATCCACTTTGTTGGATGATGCTACTTGCTGGTTACTTCAGAAGGTCACTTCCACAGACCACGAGGAAAAGGAGAGTTAGCTTTATGTCATCACCTCCATCTAGGCATCTATGATCTATGTTAGTCAGCTGGAGCTGCTAAAACAAAATACCACAGGCTTCATGGCTTAAACAACAGAAATGGATTTCCTCAAAATTCTGGCGACTAGAAGCCTAAGATCCAGGTTCCGGGCAATTGTGTTCTGGCAAGGTCTCTCTTACTGACTTACAGTTCAACACCTTCTCACCATGTCCTCACATGGCTTCTCTTTGATGCATGAGAGCAGAGAGAGAGAGAGTTAGTTCTCTGGTGTTTCTTCTTAGAAGGGTACTAATCCCATAGAATCAAGGCCCCACCCCATGACCTTATTTAAGCTTCCTTACTCCTAATACAGTCACACTGGAGGTTAAGGTGTCAACATATGAAATTTGAGAGAACACAAACATTGAGACCTTAACAGCCTCCCTTTCAGGCATAGCTGAGTCCTGTGGTATCCCAGGCCCGCTCTTGCCTGGGCTGGCTTACATAAAGGAGGGGCCGGGAGGGCTAGTGGCTTGAATCTCACATTCAGAAAAGTTCTCTAATGATCTATTTTGACCTTTTCTTCAAATAATGTTCACATACACCATATACATTAAAATGTTATATATAATGTATTTATATGTATATGAAATATATAAAAAAATGCATAACATACATACCCCAAAGCATTGCATTTTTATTTTACAAATTAAATATTAATATTTGCACAGGTGAAGCTTGTTTTAGCACTTCTTATTTTTTCATGGAATGGAAGGATGAAAGGTCTGGCCCTATCTCAATGTCAGAGAGTCCTTTCCTTCTAGATTTGGGCACAGTGTCCACCAAGCTGGCCATCCTTATTAACCTTATCATCCCAACATTGACCCTTCCTGGCAGAAATTCTTTCCTATGTTTTGATGTCTATACAGCTGTGTGCTTCTTGTCTCCTAATTGTGACTCCCACCCATCTCTTGCCTTTCAAATCTCCTTTTCATAGTCTTTTCTTCTCTGGGGCTTCTCCAAAATGAACAAGGTCTCCCATATCCTCAGTGTCTTCACTGACTCATCTTTCTATCTCCTACTTCACCCCTACTATGGCAGGCAAAAGGATCCCAAGCACTTTGTGGCCATTTTTGGGTGACAAGGACTTTATCAGTTGTCAGGGTAGATGCAAAAACATGAAACCTGCTCCACCACGATGGAGTTCACAGAGAAGCCCCTACAGGGGCACAGAGACCTGGTTCTATAAAATGAGGGGCTCTGCTGAGACGTTGTTTGGCTCTTGGGGAGGCAGCATATGTGTGAAAAAGCAAAGGCTTGAGACCTAGAAAATCCAGGTGAGCCCAGGCAACCCTGAGCTTCTTTTTTTCTTTTGAGATTATGTATCTGAAATCTCCAAGCCATAAGTGTTTGGAGTACAAAAAGGACCCTAGTGAATAAACATGGCAAGCATGCTCTTGAAGCTTTATGGGGGAATGTGTGATTTCCCCATCAATTGTCCCAGTGTCTTCTGCATTGGCGTAATTCAGGCCTGGGGTCAACTTTCCAGGATGACTGTGAGAGAGCCCATAATTGAGGCTCACATTTCCTTGGAATCAAACCGGGGTGTGGGGATCAGGGTGCTTGCCACAGACACCTTGCAACTTTCTTTGATAATGAATTTGGGACAAAGACTCTATTTTTAAAAATACACATGAAAAAAGTAGTGATAATGGAAAAGAGAAGATAAACTGAAAACATGCAAAGTTTGAAAAAAGACAAAAGTAGGAGATTATCAAAGCAGCACCCTTCTGGCCTGAAATCTTCCCCAAACACTGAAACAATGGCCATGTGGATACTATTCAAAGAGCTTTGGAGTATTATCCCATTCAGTTTTCATAATAATGATTCTAATATGTAAGTCTTTTTGTGATTTTCATTCAACAGACAGGGCAAATGAGGCAACCAAATATTAAGAAGACTTGGCCAAAATTTTGTAGGTGTGAAGTAGCGAGGCAGAGTCAGCACCCACGCACCTACTGCTCTGCGTGGTCAGGCAAAGAGGGTACGCGTCTTCTATGCAGTTGGTTCCTTGTTTCAGCCCTTTGGGAAAATACACATAAGTCCGAAATGTCTTTGAGGCATGTGGCGTTTAAGGTTACCGCTAATTTAACAAAATATAGGTTGGTCCAAAATGTGTGTAATGTTATGGCAAATCTTTCTCTAACACAATTTTAGCAAATTGTTTACATTTAAATGTGTACTCATTCAAACAAAAACCAAATTATAGGAAAATCTTAATTACAAAGGAGATAAAGCAGAGGTTGGCAATTTGATTTATGAAAAAGATTATTTGCTTTTGAGAGGGATCAATGTTGAAGAAAGCTCTTGATTCAGGCTTAATGTCTAACCTGACTAAAATTATACTTACAACCTATGTCTGTTGCATGAAGAATGAATGCACCATAGGTTCTGCGCTTCCAAGTATGTGGTCAATTTCTTCGGGACAGTGTTGGGCATGGCCGTGTACACCAGTTGATTTTCCTTTTGAGCTGGTTCCAGAAACAGTGAAATACAAAAATGTTTTCTCTTCTTAGAGTATGAACTTCTAACAACAACAACAACAACAACAAAAATCAACCTCCTGCACTGGGATAACTGACTATCCACTTGGAAAACAGTAAACTTAATTCCTATCTCACGCCACTTTCGGAAATAAATTTCAGATGGATTAAATATCTAAAAGTAAAAGAACAACAAAAACAAAATATCAGAGTTAAAAATATGAGGGTTTAATGAGTACATGAGATAACACAATTATGATCTTGGGGGAGAGAAAGCCTTTTTAAGACACTAAAAGCAAAACCTGTAAAGGAAAAAAATAGAAAGTGTGACTATTTCCAAAATAAAAATTTTCCAAGGCAAAATATACCATAAATAAAGTAAAAAGAAGGCACATTAAGAGAAAATATTTGCAACCTAATTTGCAGACAAAGGATTAGCATCTAGAATATATAAGGGAGTTATACAAATTTAATAAGACAATGATAAACAATTTGATAGGAAAAATTGGGAAAAACACATAAAGGGGTAATACTTAGGAAAACATGAAATTGGTCAATATATATCCCAGATGTTCACCTTCAACATCAATCAGGAGAATATAAATTTAAGCAGTAATATAATATTTTCTTGTACTCATCAGATTGGCAAAGATATTAAAGGTTGATAATACCAAATGTTGACAAATATATGTTGATAATGCCAAATGTTCAAACAGCCTCGTAAATTACTAGTGAGAATATAAATTGGTATAGCCACCTTAAAGGACAATTGGACAATATCTATTAAAATTGATAATGTGCATATTCTGTTACCCAGCAAGTCATCTTTGAGAAACATTCACCTTTGTACACAAAAAGGCATGTATAAAGATTCTCATTGCAGAATTGTTGGTGATTGAAAAAAAAAGAAATGACTTAAATAATTATCAATATGGTGATAGTTATTTAAAATAGTTAATAGACTGGGTGGAGATTAGTCAATGGTTACAAACTCACTTAGATAGTAATAAGTTCTGTGTTCTATTATATAGTAGAGACTAGAGTTAACAGTAATGGATTGCATGTTTCAAGTACATAGAAGATAGGCTTTTGAATGTTCTCATCACAAAGAAATGATAAATGTGTAAGGTGATAGATATGCTAATTACCCTGATTTGATCTTTACACATGTACACATGTAAGAAAACAGCACATTGTACCCTGTAAATGTGTACAAATTATATGTCAATCATAAAAAATAAAATAGTTAATAGAATCTGGTAATTATGTATTAGAATATTATGCAGCAGTTAAAAAATAACAAGCACCCATATACTACTACGAAAATTTACCAAGATACATTTTACAAAAAACAAGTTAAAGAAGCCCATACACAGGAGGATTTTTTAAAGTTCACAGAATAAAAATAACTTCATAAATCTATGGGTACGTTTTATTTTCTGTTTTAGAAAAAAATCTGAATACATGCTTATACTTAGAAATTGATTATGGAGGTCAGACAAAAACAAGAAATGGGGAAAGTATTCCCTATTTAATATATGGTGCTGGGAAAACTGGCTAGCCATATGTAGAAAGGTGAAACTGGATCCCTTCCTTACACCTTATACAAAAATTAATTCAAGATGGATTAAAGACTTAAATGTTAGACCTAAAACCATAAAAACCCTAGAAGAAAACCTAGGCAATACCATTCAGGACATAGGCATGGGCAAGGAGTTCATGTCTAAAACACCAAAAGCAATGGCAACAAAAGCCAAAATTGACAAATGGGATCTGATTAAACTAAAGAGCTTCTGCACAGCAAAAGAAACTACCATCAGAGTGAACAGGCAACCTACAGAATGGGAGAAAAGTTTTACAATCTACCCATCTGACAAAGGGCTAATATCCAGAATCTACAAAGAAAAATCAAATAACCCCATCAAAAAGTGGGTGAAGAATATGAACAGACACTTCTCAAAAGAAGACATTTATACAGCCAACAGACACATGAAAAAAATGCTCATCATCACTGACCATAAGAGAAATGCAAATCAAAACCACAATGAGATACCACCTCACACCAGTTAGAATGGTGATCATTAAAAAGTCAGGAAACAACAGGTGCTGGAGAGGATGTGGAGAAATGGGAACACTTTTGCACTGTTGGTGGGACTGTAAACTAGTTCAACCATTGTGGAAGACAGTGCAGCGATTCCTCAAGGATCTAGAACTAGAAATACCATTTGACCCAGCCATCCCATTACTGGGTATATACCCAAAGGATTATAAATCATGCTGCTATAAAGACACATGCACACGTATGTTTATTGCGGCACTATTCACAATAGCAAAGACTTGGAACCAACCCAAATATCCATCAGTGATAGATTGGATTAAGAAAATATGGCACATATACACCATGGAATACTATGCAACCATAAAAAACGGTGAGTTCATGTCCTTTGTAGGGACATGGATGAAGCTGGAAACCGTCATTCTGAGCAAACTATTGCAAGGACAGGAAACCAAACATCACATGTTCTCACTCATAGGTGGGAATTGAACAATGAGAACACTTGGACACAGGGTGGGGAACATCACACACCGGGGCCTGTTGTGGGGTAGGGGGAGGGGAGAGGGATAGCATTAGGAGATATACCTAATGTAAATGTCAAGTTAATGGGTGCAGCACACCAACATGGCACATGTATACATATGTAACAAACCTGTATGTTGTGCACATGTACCCTAGAACTTAAAGTATAATAAAAAAAAATTAAAAAACAAAAGAAATTGATTATGGAAGTCAGAAATGGGGAAAAAGCATCTAGGTACAGGGGGATATTGCTATGGACTGAACATGTATGTACCCCCAAAATTCATATGTTGAATTCCTAACCCCCAGTATGGCTGCATTTGGCATAAGGAAGTAATTAGGGTTAGATGAGGTCAGAAGGGGCAGGATGGGGTCCTAAGTCGATGGGATTATTGTCCTTATAAGAAGAGACACAGCTAGGCACAGTGGCTCACGCCTGTAATCCCAGCATTTTCGGAGGCCAATGCAGGCAGATCACCTGAGGTCAGGAGTTTGATACCCGCCTGGCCAACATGGCAAAACCCTGTCTCTACTAAAAATACAAAAATTAGCCAGGTGTGGTGGTGGGTGCCTGTAGTCCCAGTTACTCTGGAAGTTGAGGCAGGAGAATCGCTTGAACCCAGGAGATGGAGGTTGCAGTAAACCAAGATCGTGCCATTGCACTCTAGCCTAGGTGACAGAGTGAGATCCCATCTCAAAAAAAAAAAAGACACTAGAGAATTCTCTCTCCTCTCCCTCAATCCCTTTCTTTTTCTCTCTCTCTTCTTGCACAGCAGGGAGGAAAGTCCATGTGAAGACACAGTGAGAAGGCAAGAAGGCATCCATCTGCAAGCCAGGAAAAGAGCCCTCATCAGAAACCAAATGTTGTGAGAACTTGATCTTGGACTTCCAGCCTCCAGAACTGTGAGAAAATTAATTTATGTTGTCTAAGCCACACAGTCTGTAGTATACTGTTACAGCAGCCTGAGCAGATTATGACAGATGTCAAAGAGAACTTCAGCCTTAGCTGATATGTTAGCTGTAAACTTTTAATGTTTTAGAATGAGAATGTATGCATGTATTACTCATGTGACTAAAACATTAACTTTTTAAAGTCAACTTTCTCTTCCCTCTTCCCCCATAACCACCCTTTTCCCCTTTATCTTCCTTTGAACAATATTAATTAAGGCCTGTTGCAGACATATGCATTCTGAGCCTTCCAACAAAATTTTTCAAAAAGACCTCTCTTCAGGTCTGAGTCCCTGAAAATAAATCTTCTCACCACAGAACTCAGGGGTGTGTTTATTTATTTTTGTTTAATAAAATATTTATTGAACTTTTATTGAAGTTCAATTAACTTTATTTATTATAAAACAATATTATACTGATATTGTCAGAAATTTAAAGACAAGACAATATCCTCATCACCCCTCCACTGGAAATACTGACCTGATTTCCATTTTTAGGCGTTACTTTCTGGGCTATCTATACGCTTACCTTTTTTTTGGTAGTCATCAAAAGGTTTATATAATTTTGTACATAACTTTTTTCACTTAGCATAAAACCTTTATAGTTGCCATTTTAATGGCTACTCAACATTTTATTCAGTTTTAATTGACTTATCTATTCCCCAGTGGTCGACATCTAGGTCATTTGCAACTTGTTATTATAGATAATGTTGAATAAACATTTTCACATACATGAATTTTAAAATTTGAGTTATTTCCCTAAAATGAGTTCTCAGGGGTATTACTAAACCACACGATACAAGCAGATTTTATGACTATTGATCAAAATTACTCAATAGAGTTCCAAAGCCTCATGCCAATTGATGATGCCACCAGCAATGTGCAAATATACTCCATTTTCAGCATGGGTAATACAATGTCAAAGTTTTTGCCGATGTAAAAACTTCAGAGGGGGATTCCTCAGATCATCTAAGACTACTCGGTAAGCTGATTGAAAACCATAGCGATACATAAAACGACATGGATTATCTTTTCCATCTGGGCATCCATCTCCTTTCTCTAGGAACAGCACATTGAGGTCTTCTGCTCTCTCAATCCCTGTGGTTTGACAGGACCCCAGCCCCACCCTCAGATTTAAGAATTAGCATATGACCCAGCTTGGTCACTTTCTCTTTCTCCTTCTCTCTTCCTTAATTTCTCTCTATCACACACACACACGGGGTAAGGGGTGGATCCAGCAACAACCAAAGCAGAGCCAGGAGGAAAGAGTAAGTCCTGGTGACAGTGTTCGAGTCCATCCATCCAGCTGGCAGTGATGCCAGACTACCCCGGGATTCAGAGCCACTATACAGAGTTGAGCCAACTGTGAACTGCAAAGCATTCCCAGCCTAAAGGGTAAACAGGTGCTGAAATCTGTTGTGCGCATCTGGGAGTAAGGGTGTGTCTATTCAGAGAAAGAGACTTGTTTATTGTTTTTTGTTAGTTTCTTTTTTTTTTTTTTTTTTTTTTACTAAAGGTCCCCATTGCTTGCCAAGCCAAATGCTCACTCAGGAGCCCCTTTTTTCCATTCTCAGAAGGTGCTATGCAGGCTGCCAATAGCTTTGCAGTTATGGGAACCAATAAATCTCCCCTCTTAACTGAAGTCAGTTTGAGGTCTCTTTCTGTCACTTAGAACTGCATGAATCCTGATTAATACATCAGAGTAAGGGATTTTAAAACTGGGAGAGATCTTAAAAATTCTTGAGTACCTAGTGAATACTCTACAGATGAAGAGACTGAGGAGTTTAGCAACTTGCCTGAAATTACTATACCTCTATGTGAGCAGCAGGATAGCACTAAGAGACCGGTTCCCAAGTTAGCTTTCTTTGTAACAAAATATACTGCCCTTCTATTTACTACCTGTGATATCATTTTATAAGTTTGGGTTTGAGAATCGAATCCTGCAAAGGTGGTTTTTCTCTTCTCAGCTACTCTGGCTACAACGTTGCTGTTCCCAAGTCAATATTGGCCCCTTGGGTATAACTTTGTGACTCAACTACCAGTATTTCTTAATGACATAAAGATTTGAAAAATAAAACATAATATGTGATTTGGTAAAATTATTGCTGTATATAAGAAGTCAACTCAGAAACTGCCAAAACACTTGTATTAATTTGTGAGAACACGATGATTAAGGAAATTAAACACTTGTACCCTTTCGCCTAAGATTTCAAGAAATAATTTTTAGATATATTTACACCTATCCTTTAGCTGTTATTAAATACTGTTTAATTTGTGTGTGGTTATTTCCCAAGCCTAAGCAGAAAATTCATCATAGGACTTAGCAGACTCACAGCTAAGGTTCCAGAGGGGTAGCCCCAGGCCAGGGACCAATGAAATGCTAAAAGGCCTTAGTACGTCTTCTGACCACGCCCCATTTGGTTAATCACTCCCGCTTGCTTCTGATGTTCCTGAATTTTATTTATCCTGGAGAATCTGTCTTCTGCTCCATATGCCTGCTTAAGCTGAAAAAGCAGGGCGCTTTCAGCTTTTTGATAAATATAATGAAAGGCTGCCCAATTTCTCTGGGATTCTGTCAAAGCCTGTTGTAGTCTCTTCCCAGACAGAAGGGAGTAATTTTCTTCCACCAGACAGCCTTCTCTCAACCCACATTTGCCCTGTGACAATATTGAATCTGATTATCTGCTAAATTCTATAGATGTCTTCTTGTTTTGAGGCCTAGTGTTTTTGACAGTGAACTTTGAACAAATTACTTTTCAAGGAGTAGGTCCTTTGCCTTCTGCTCATTGTGAAACCCATCTCAACAGAGCTCTCAAACTAGCTCCTCCTCTTATCTCATTTTGCCCGTGAAATGGTATTCAGAGAAAGGCATGGAGTGGGTGTTATCAACCCGGAGCTGGCATTCCTCTCACTAGGAGCTGGACCCTGCCTCTGAGCTTGGATTTTATGTCGTTCTGTATCTCAGGAAACTTCCACTATCTATGCACCTTTGTATCATGTTTTAATCATGCTCGAGTCTCACCTACCTAAAAAAAAATTCTTAATCTAAAATTTCCCTTTAGATATGGCCCTACCTTATTTTCTCCCCTTCAGCCCATATTCACTAAAGATTTGTCTGCATGCACCATCTCTACTTCCCGATTTACACCCTTCCATATAGGCCCCCTTTTTAAAAACCTTTCCATAAAAACAGCTTTGGCTAAGGGCATTAACCAAAGACACCTAAATGACCCAAATACAGTAGATCCTCCCTGAGCACTTGTTTATAATTTCCCTGCTGACTCCTTCTCTTCCATCTGGTCTCCAAACATTTGGGATCTGTAATGGGCCCCCTTTGCCTTTCTCTACATTCTTATTCATTCCCATGATTTTAAAGACTATCCATATGTGGTGACTCCTGAATATGCATCCTCAGTCCGTAGCTCTTCTCTGAGAATCAGCTCCATATGCTCAATTGCCTGTTTGATACCTCCATTTAGATGCCACATAGACATCATCACCCAGAGAGAACTTTGCTTTTCTCCCCAAAAACCTGATTCATGCTTAGTCTTCTCCATCTCTGTTTCTAGAATAGAAACTCAGGGACATGACTTGATTCCTCTTTACCCCTCATAATTAATCTATCATCAAATCCTGTCTGTACCATTTCCAAAATATGTCACATCGCTCTCTTCTGTTCCAGTGGCACCAGCCCTCTTGAAGTCACTATAGTTTCTCAATTGTTTTGCAGCAACTAACTTGTTTCTTGAGTCTAGTCTTGCTTCTGTCTAACCCATTATTCATACTTCATCCAGAATAAAGATACAAATTTCTTTATCATGCTCTGTTGCATAAAACCATTTAGTTATTTGCCACTGAACTTCAATACTTGGCTTGGATAATCCTCCAGAATGTAAGCTTCCTGAGGACAGTTATCACTACTGCCTTGTTCTCTATTTTATCCATAGTGCTTAACATCATATTTAACACTCGGAAAGCATTTGATAGATATTTTTGAAAAAAATGAATAATAAGTACTCACCATACTGTATATGGGGTTTTTAAAATGTTTTTTCTAAACTAGTATGTGAGCTCTGTGGAAAGGGAAACCATGAATTTTCTTCTTCAACCCTTTATATCTAATAGTTAGCAAAAGGGTTTGTAATAATTATAAAATAATTGAAAATGATGGACAAGCTGTACGGCAATAGAGTTGTTTCCAAAAATGTAGTGCAGAGTGTAAGAGGTATGAAAGAAATTAGATATCTAACACAAAAATATCTAACACACAAAATATAATATCTAATACACAAAATTTAAAAATACATGCATACAGACAGCAGTATACATTTTGCAAAAGCACAAACACAAAGATATACATTACACACATCAGATTGGCTGCTTATAAAAGAATGTGAATGGGCTTGGGAAATAAAATAGAAAAATAACTGAAGTGAGGGAAAATATTTGTTAAATGAATGATGAATGGATTCTGCAGGTGGAATGAAACTCCAAGGTGAGTAAGCATGAATCTTTAAGGGACTGCAAAACAGAGAACTGACTTCATTTATAAAAATCCTTTTGTTAGTTGGGGATTTCCTCCGAGGTTTTGAGAATAAAGATGGAAATGAGGTTGCAATGGCCTGGTCAAGTTGTAATATTCTCAGAAAAGTGATTCCCAGATCTGACTTTGCTGATCTCTAGGAAAGCTCCAGGCATGCCAACACATTCTTAGAGTTTATTTTTAACTCAATTTAATTAGGACAAGTAAATATATGTCATGTAGCACTCATAAGAGAAAAACGGATTATCACATTATATTAATGAGGCTAGGCATTCAAAGTGTGGGACAATTGTCTTACAATCAAAACCTCAGGCTCTGTACTATATAATTTAGGATTTTTCCAAGGTCATCATATGATATATTTGTGGCTCAGCCTGAGTATACAGTCTGCACTTTTCTGTTTGAGAACCACAGGCTCCAGCACTTAAAGCACCAGAGGAGCCAAAGCAAAATTTAAAAATCTAAACAGACATTAAAGAACAAAGAAAAAGTAAGAAGGCAAAATTGCAATAAATCTCATTATAAATAAATACTAGTATTTTATCAAGGAAGGCCAGCCTCACTATCACACTATCATGGGCACATACATGACACACATACACACTCTGTTGTATAGCTTAAATTAGACAAATGTAATTCTAAAAACATTGTGCAACTGCAACTTTTCTTATGAGGTTTACTACTTGGTAACTGCAGCTGTGTTGCATAATTGATCATGAAATATTTATAAATTTGGGGGATTTGATTTCCAAAACTCATCAATGATTCTCACATATCAATTTAATTGCAATCATAAACTTGACTTCAGCATCTGGATTACCACATCCTATGTTTCTTCATCATCTTAACCATTCTACTATCTTCATTTCCAAACAGAGAAGGTATTAACTGGGGATCAGACTCCATTTATAAAATATAACCAACACATTCTGTAGTGAGGAATATAACCTGGAGTGTTTTTACTTAGTTGCAGTATCGAATTTGTCACAGGTAGTTTATCTAAATAATAATAACTAGCATTTCTTGAACACTATTATGTGCTGGATTTGGTTAATCAGAATGGTTGATACAAGTGGTTCTCAAACTTGAGTGTACCCCAGAATTCTCAGGAGGGCTTTGTTAAAACACAGACTGCAGGTCCCATCTTCAGACTTTCTGAGTTAGCAGGTGCTATGGTTTGGACATGATTTGTTGGCTCCACAAATTTTGTGTTAAAATTTGGTCCCCACTGTTGGAGGTGGGGCCTGGCGGGGAGGTTTATGGGTCATGGGTGTGAATCCTTTATGAATAGCTTGGTGTCATTCTTGAGGGAGTGAGTTCTCACTCTGTTCCCATGAGAACTGGTTCTTGTAAAGAGCCTGGCACCTCCTCCTCTCTCTCTTGATTCCTGCTCTTGCCGTATGGTCAGCTCGTCCTGCCTTTCACCATGAGTGGAAGCAGCCTGAGGCCCTCAC
Organism: Pan paniscus; assembly: GCF_029289425.2. Taxonomy (NCBI): domain Eukaryota; kingdom Metazoa; phylum Chordata; class Mammalia; order Primates; family Hominidae; genus Pan; species Pan paniscus. The sequence continues at coordinate 111,837,880 of NC_073253.2, forward strand.
CAGAAGCAGATGCTGGTACCATGCTTTTTGTACAGTCTGAAGAACGATGAGCTGAATAAACCTGTTTCCTTTATAAATTACCCAGCCTCAGGTATTCCTTTATAGCAACACAAATGGACTAAGACAACAGGTCAGGGTTGGAGCTTGAGAATTTACATTTCTAACCAATTCCCAGGTAATGGTGATATTGCTGACCCAGGGACCACACATTGAGAACCACTGGTTTCTGCTATGCTGCAGTAGGAACTAAGCTCCAAAGTCTCTTGCTTTTGCTAAGTCCTATGTGGGTGGCAGCCCTCCCTCATCTTATGGCTATGCCATGTGCATACACAGCTTCCATGGTAGCTGCAACCTAGCAAGAGAGGGATGGAAGAAGCACGGAAACTCCTTGACCCACCTGGGACGTGGATCCCTTGGCTCCCCATCCATTAACTAAAACTCATCCCAGGGGCTTCTGGAGATCCCACAAATATTCTTTCTGCCACTTGGGTGCTTTACATTTACAGTCCTTTCTTTTCACCACAAAGCTGAAAGGCAGGTGTGCGTATACTGGATTCAGAGATAGAAAATTTGAGCCTCAGGGTAATTAACTACCTTCATAGATCACACAGCTACAAGGGGTGGCGGAACCAGGATTTAAATCCATGGCTGTCTAACCACAGAGATGGTGTGATATCCTCTTCAGACCACTACTCCAAACATGCTAAAGTGGCTAATTCAGCTCAAGGTTGGCATGGAGTACACTGCCTAAGAAATGCATCTGACATCAATAGAAAAGATCCGCAGTTGAGGGCTTGTAGCAGGCTCCTGCCTCAACTTTCTTTCCGTTTTTCACCTCCAAGACAGTCTTTCTCTGTCACCCAGGCTGCCAGGCTGGAGTGGCTCAACCTCGGTTCACTGCAGCCTCTGCCTCCTGGGTTCAAGTGATTATCCTGCCTCCGCATCCCAAGTAGCTGGAGTTACAGATGCGTGCCAACATGCCTGGCTAATATTTTTGTGTTTTTAATAGAGATGGGGTTTCACCATGCTGACCAGGCTGGTCTTGAACTCCTGACCTCTGGTGATCCACCTACCTGGGTCTCCCAAATTGCTGGGATTACAGGTGTGAGCCACGGTGCCTGGCCTTTCTTTCTATATAGAGTCTGCAACCTGAGAGTCTTTCAAAGTAGAATGAAATAATCTGTGTATTTTCATAATGTCTTATACTCATGTGGTGGCTAGATATTTTGAGGAAAGAAATCCTGAAGAGAGACAAAAAAGATATTTAGAGAATAAAACACTAGATGATGGCAGAAGAAAGGTCATCACAAGTCATTATAGATGGAGTTCTTATTTGGAAACATTGAGGAGAAGTTGAGACTGCCCAGCTCTTAGTCTAATTGGTGGTTTTGAGAAGCTTCCAGCCATGCACCTCTTTTCCCTCTTCCTCTGTCTACAGCTTGATCTCATCACAAATATCTATTTTGAGTTTTAAATACAAATTTTAATTGAGTGACTTGGAACACAGTGATACCTACATAACATGTGTGGAAGAGTTTGAACACAATGTTGACGTTGTGTTGAGAAAATAAAAATCAAAAAAGTAAGTTGAAGGGTGCTGTTGGGTGTCTCCCACAATGCTAGGGTTTCCCATGCTTCCCAGCCTTTCCTGAATATATACCCACCGCAGCCCCCCATCCGCTCACCCCTACCCATCTTGCTTGGATAGCTCCTACTTCCTGCTTCCTCCAAAAAAAACTAGATCATTCACTGTGCTTCCCACCACTCCTAAGCCAGGCACACTGTCCAGTTGATCTGTATCACATCATATTACTATAGTGGCTGTTTCATTTGTGAGATTCTTAAAAGTAAGGCCTGTACCTTTTACTCGGGAATCCTTATTTCTAAGCATATTGCCTACAGCATGGAATAATGAGTGAATGAAGCAGATTGTTTAATTAGATTCACTAGGATTCATGTGAGGTGGCCAGACAGTCACATGGTTCACAGCTGAAGAAAGTTACAGACAGTTTATCTTTTTATTTCTTTGAAGGTCATTAATAGTTTAAAGAAAATGATGATTTTCCAAGTGCACAGAAACTCTGAATGTAGTTAAATAAACATACTGTTACACTGGAAACAGAAATGTCAACTCAGATCCACTTTACTAATTGGGCCTATAACTCATTTAAGGTCGATTTCTGGTACCAATTAAATTCAATTTTAAAATTTCCTTTTCTCTATTCCTTTTTCATATGGGAACCACCTTTTGGTTTACATATCAAGAGTTTAAATATTGACCTTAATTTTTCTGAGAGTTGATATTTTTTTTACAGCTTTGATCACAACTAGATTGATGTCTTCAGTCACATAATTTGGGGAAATTTGTCAAGGTATGCAATCCATGTATGGACACTGAACTACTGGTAATTACCCTATGGGTAGGACCTTTCACTTGAGGATGTTGTCTGAACAGTAACATTGCTCAGAACAATTCTGAACTTATATACAGAGGACATTTTCATATGGATCTAATAAAAAGCCTTCTTGAAATATTATATTTTCATTATTATCAACCTAGACCATTGCCTCGTCACAGAAATAGGTCAAATTCCACAATCCCACCACTGCTGCTACTGCTACTACTATTGCTACCACCACTATGATTACCCACTACCTCTCTTACTCCACGATGACTACTATCCCTATACACACACTCACACATACGTGAACACACTCAATTCCACAAGCACCCAAATTATCTTGCAGTGGGGTCTGGTTTTAATAAGTATTAATTTATGTATGTTTTCAGTCATTCATTCAACAATGATCCACTGAGTGTCTACTCTCTCCGGGTAACTTTTACCTATGAGAGATGAACAAAGCAGAGTCTCCATCCTCATGAAGTGTAAATCCTGTTGCAAACAATAGACAAGCAGACAAAGAGATGAGAAAGCAATGCAATTTCCAGTAGTGGGAAATGCTATGAAGAAAAATAAAGCAGAGTGCTGGAGTCAGAAGTAACCTGGTGGAGACTGGGGAAGGCAGGTTATTTTTAAGTTTCCTATTGCTGCCATAAGAAATTACCATATACTTGATGGCTTAAAATAATGCAAATTTATTATCCTACTGTTCTGGAGGTCAAAAGTTCAAAATGGGTCTCACTGGGCTAAAATAAAAATGTCAGCAAGACTACATTCTTTCTGGGGGCTCTAGGGGAAAAACTGTTTCCCTGCTTTTCTCAGCTTCTAGAAGTCACCTGTATTCTTTGGCTCAGTGCCCTTTCTCTGTCTTCAGAGTCAGCAGCCTAGCATCTTCAAATCTCTCACTTACTCTCACCCTCTCATGAGGACCCTTATGATTATGTTAGGCCCATCCCAATTATACAGGACAATCTTCCCATCTCAATATTCTTAATCATACCTGCAAGGCCTCTTTTGCCATGTAAGGCAACATATTCACAAGTTTCGGGGATTAGGATGTGGACATCTATCAGGGCTGCTAGTCTCCTTCCTACGGGGTGATCAGGGAAGGTCTCTTTGAGGGTTTCACCTTACAGCAGAGACCTACATGACCTGAGTGAGCCACTGGACGACCTGGTGGGAGGCTGTTCCAGGAAAGAGCAAGTGTAGAAGTCCTTTGGCACATATGAAGTGCGAAGCAGAGAAAAGGCCCATGTGGCTGGTACAGAGTGGGGAATGGGGATGGGAAAGGGGAGGGTCTGGGGTCCCAGAGGAAAGCTGGGACTGCAGATGTGGGCTTTGCAGGTCCTCCTAAAATGCAATTGGGGATTTCATTCTGAGTGGAATAGGAAGCTTACTGGAAGATTCTTAGAGCGGACAGGCATGATCTCATATATTTATAGAACTCAATGAACTGGTAGAAATTCCTTTCTTAGCAAAGGGTTTAGGAGCATATTGAACTGCTTCCCAGGCTCTTTGGTGAGTCACTCAGTGAAGAGGGCGATGTGTCCTAAACCAGAAAGGAAGAGTGAGATGTCATGAGAGTCCTCTGCCCTCCCTCCTCTCCCTCCTCTGAGGGGCTGAAATCCTGTGTTGACGGGTCTGGCTGGGTGTTAAGAATGTCAGGTGGGAAGTAGAGTGGAAAGTGATAACTTCTTAATACATACTTTAGTAGAGGAGCTGAGATGATCTTGGCTCTTTTTCTTTATTTTTATTTTTTCCAACATGAGCAAAGAACAAAAAGATATCTAAATGTTGGGAATATAAGCTTTCTGGCAGAGACCTGAGGAAGCATGTAGTCTATAAAATAGCTTCTTATATAAAATTAATCTAATTAAAAATCACTGTCATCCCTTTCTATCCCCCAAGATATTAAGATAAGTTAGCTATCCAGAAATATCTTTATAATATTTTTGTAATGGCATACTTGGTAATGTAATTTTACCTGCAAATTAAATTGGTCTGGCATGATTTTCCAGTCATACAACCATACTGGTTGTTATTTTATCATCACTACTTACATTCTTCAAGGATTTTTGTATTAAGTATTTCCATGATCTTGGCTGGCACTAAAATTAAACTGATGAATTTAATGTTATAAGCATAACTTTTTTCTCTTTAATTATAAAGGATTTTAGGAAAATGGTGTGTTTGTAGTGATCTTTAACTAAATGGGATACTAAATGTTTGTATGAACATAACATAGCTCCCTACCTCTGGAGATCATACAATAATTATTTTAAAATCAAGATACTTTCTATTTTCTTTTTGAAGCTCTTTTTTTTTAATCATGAAGTCAGCAGCTTAGGACCAAAGACAATAAAATTCACAGTTTTGCAGCTGCTATTCTTGTTTATAGGATCTGAGGCTATAGCTAAATCTACAGTTTTGTTTGGAGAAGAAAGAGCCCTCCCTGGGAATGTGCAAAAGACATCCTGACAAGAGCATCACAGATTAAATGCTGTGTTCACAGCAAGACTTCATAAAGGCAGAGCATCCATCAAGAATTTAGGGGAGCAGGGAGAGATGATTGCATTTATCTTGGCAAGGTCCACGTTATTGCAGCACAAGACTGTAGCCCAGTGTGGACCATAACCATGCATCCTGAAATAGCCCAAGTCAAGGAAAAGCATAACTGCCATAATTGTAAATAAGTGGCCCAGAGAAGTCTGCATTATATCACAGGGATTTTACATACAATTATAACATCAAACAGATTGTTAAAAATCAATTGAAATTAATTTAAAAAATGACTAGATAAATAAAGCTGTCTCTCTGTGACCTTTCCCTTGAATTCTGCCATGGACATGGTGTGGTAAATTGTACACAAACCAGGCTCCCAGCAATTAAGAAGCCATTTATGCCTTATAAAGCCTTGAACATTGGGTTTTAATTAAGAATTTCAATTATTGTAAAGCAAATCATTTTTCTTCCTTGGATAAAAGGGATTGAAAAGAAGACACTCTTAAGAAGTTTTGACAGTAAAGATTGTGCTAGAGGAACTAGAGAAAGTTAAGAAGAAAAAAATAGGAAAGAAAAGAGATGAGAAATAGAGGATAAAATAGAAGAAAACCGTCAATGTACTGAATAGGAAGAAACAGAAGCAGCAAGCTTATCTTGGAAAGGTGAAAGGGAGAGTGTTTTCTCACATGTTAATATTTAGAACATGGCTAATGTTTGGCTGTTCTTATTAGCTGAAATAAGCTGAATGCCAAATCTAGATGAAAAGTGAAAAATGTAATCCGTTATCCAGATGTTTCCAAATATCTGGATTTTTGCATCAAATAGTTAAAACATCTCAATGATCAACTGAACTTGTTGTTTTGTGTTTATACATGTTGACATTATTAGATAGCCAAACTTTGCCTGGTGCCTGTCCACACAAAATAGGAGTCCAACTCTGAACCTGTTTAACGTATAGTTACACTTCACGGCAGATTCTTCAAGCATGCTTTTGCTTGGGCTCTGGTGCAGTGCTATGCCACCACTATCTCTGTATGTTAGAAGGAGACTTAATGTTAGGCACATTGTCATCACCCTGAAAAGAGGTGAGAGTGTTTTTGAAAGATATTGCAAAATACTTGGAAAGGATAAGAATGCTTGTCTTTCAACAGCTTGATCTTCACTAGTGTTCAAGTATTTTAAAAATCATTTTAATTTGGAAAAGATTGAAGAACATACTCTGAAACTAGTGAGAAAACAAAACAAAAAAACACACTAAAACAGGGGTCTTCAAGTGCTTTCCATAAAAAGCCAAATAGAAAATGTTTTGGGCTTTATGGGCCATCTCATCTCTGACACTACCTCTCAACTCTGCCACTATCCCATGAAAGCAGCCACAGACAATACATACATGAATGAGCATAGCTGTGTGCCAATAAAACTTTACTTATGGACAATAACATTTGCATTTCATAGAACTTTCATGCATCACAAGATAGCCTTCTTTAGATTTTTGTCCAACCATTTAAAATATAAAAATGACTCTTAGCTCTTGCACTATGCAAAAACAGGCAGTAGGCAGCATTTGGTCTGTGAGTCACACTTTGCCAACCTCTACCCTAAAACATGAGAGATTTAGATAAATAATAATAATGCAATAATAATAGTAAACATTTGTAGCATGTTTAAAATGTGCCAGGACTATACTAAACACTCTACATGTTCTATAGCAATTATGTCCTCAAAATAGCCCCATCAGACAGATACTATTATTTTCTTCAATATACAAAGAAGAAATGAAAATGCAGATTTCAAGTAACAGAGCGACTGTATCCAGTTATGTGGATTGCATACTGTGCATGGGTGCCCATTCAAGGGAGTGAGTCAAAAATGACCCCTCCAGTCTCCTTGGACTTCATCTGCTCAAAGGGGTACCTGTCTCTAATTTGCACCAAGGTCCTAGGGCTAGTCTTTTAAGTAACTTGTCCAAGGCCACATTTATTAAGTGTCAGGGTTGGGATTTGAAGTGAGGACTTTCAATCCAAAGACTCTGCTAAGCTGCTGAGGCAATTTCCTGCATACGTTTTGAATGTATTTTATGTTCTAGAGGTAGTTTTTGCACAAATCTTGTTTGTTTCTTCATAAATTCTCTCTTACTTACCTAGGACTAATAGATTCAGTTACTCTAAGGTGACTTTGTTCCTGAAATTAGACATGTTTGTCCTCATAGTTGCTTCATGCAACAATGTGTCAAAGTATCAGAAGACATAAACAGCACTAGCACCAAACATTATAAAAATGAAAATACTGTGACATTGCAAACACTTGTTTCCTCTTTACTTCTGTAATTCTTTCTCAACCTAGTCAAGACAACGTATTTTCAAAGGGGCTAAGGTGAACAGCAGCTTAAAATAGCAAACTGAAATATATTGTACCATTTTTGCCTGTAATATTACTTAAATAAACCGTCATCCCCAGTGTGATCAGTTGATTGTGAGCTCAGCTAAATAGCATGCTAAAGTCATAATTCCAACTTGCCAAAGTGAATTCCATTTTTCAAAACATTTTCTTCCACTATTTCTTGTACACATTTCCTTCTCCATCTATCCCTAATGCAGGCCTTCACCTCCCTTTTTCTCTAGATACTAAAATGGCCTCCCCTATACTCACCTTAGTTCTAATTTCACAAGCTATCAATAATCTATCATAGTGACTTTATGTTAATCTTAGAATGCTGTTTTAAAAATCATTTCACAGTCCAGTTTGAGGCTCTGCACTGGGGTCCTGTTTATGGTGTCCATATAAATGTCTGAGCCAGGCACTCAAGACCCTCTAAGGGTGGTCCAGCTTTATTTATCTAGTTGTTTACTATTCCCTCAGTTCAGTCAATCAAATGCATTTCCTTCTTATCCTCACTCTTGAATACATATGCACACGCCCATCTCTGAGTCCTTGCTCACACTGTCCATGTTTGGAGAGCCCTGCTTCTTCCGCTGTGCATCTGTACTTTCACACCCTCTGCCGAGGTGCCATGCCACATTCTACCTTCTCCAGAGAGTTTCACTGGGTTCCCAGCTCAGGATCTTATCTCTTTCTACCACAGGTTCTATTATTCAGCTACTTTCTGTTTGGGATGTTCTCAGATTTGCTTTCCCTCTGTATTCTGCAGGCCAGAAGATTCTAATCTCTTACGGCAGGATTGCTGCATTCTCCTGCAGCAGCCGTGAAATCCACATGCCAAACTCTGATCTGCAAACAATGCTTCATCTTTTGCTTTTTGAATCTCAACCTAAGATCTGATTATGATTTTCCCATTCTGTTGGGCCTGTGAAAAAACAAGCCAACAAGCAAAACACCACTAAATTTTAGCTTGTCTTGGGATAATCTAACTTCTCCCCTGAGGCTGTTCTGGCATCTTCCACAGAGCCAAGTGGTAAGGAGGTTGGAGACACTGGGTCCTCTGTTACTGCACACAGGGTAGGCCTGAGAGCTTGTCATCTCTGTCCTCAGTTTTAATGATCTTCTGCTGTTCCCATGTCATGCTGTGAGCCCAGGAATCTTTGTGAAGGCTGCTTATGTTTCTGTCAATGTGCACAATGTAGCCATCCCTCTCCAGGCTGGCAGGCTTCCTAGTGGGCTGCTTAATGCGGGACACAATTCCTCTCTGCTCTTGAAACTGGTCCCAGACCTCCGCCTCTTCCACCCTTCCCCAAGCCCAGGGAGCTGGAGTTTGGAGGAACTTCTCCATTCCTGTTTCTTTAGAATGTGAATAGAGAATCTCTTTCCCCAGGGGTTTAGGCTTTTATAAAACAAAGACACAAAAGCTTGTGGTTTGCCCTGTTTCCCACTCTTTTCTGTGTCTCTTCCAATTGAGTAGGGATCTGATCTTGTGCTAGAATGGGGGTGAGGTGGGAGAGATTTACTGGAAAGGGAAGAAAAGATGAGATACAGAGAAGAAGTAAAATAAATGAGTATTTAAAAATAGTAACCATCTGTATGCGTTTTTTTTTATTTCCTACTTTATCTTATACACAACGTTGTTGGCAATGCAGAAAGAGCTTAATAAAGACTTTCTCCATTAACTCGTAGAGCTCAGTCTTTGCATTTTCAATGAAAATGATGAGAACTTCCATTTCTGCCACCAGAATTTTTAAGGCATTCTTTAATGTTTTGTTTTCTTTACTTTTACAGCTGCATTAGGTTTAACCAACATTGTTACAATTTTAGCAAAAAGGCATCCTTTTTTTTAAATGGATGCTTTTTTCATCCTAATATAACATCCTTTTCTGTAGAAAGGCATGAGGAAGAAATGTAGAATCTGTTTACAAAAGGAACTTTGGCTCTCAATGAAATCACCAGGTAAGTAGGTGGAGGTGAAGTCTGAGCAAGCAACTGGCAGAAGAACCCCCTCTGCTTACCTAATTCCTTGGCATAATTAATTTATTCACAAACAGTGCCTATGTGGGTTCTGTCAGGTACATCCCTGTCTGAACACCTTGTTTCATCCAGATGAATCCTGGGTATTTCTGGTGGATTTTAAAGGATGCTACAAACAAAGCATACTCAGGGAACATTCAGTATCAATAGATGGATACTTCTACATCAGCCTTAAAGGACCCAAATGGCAAAAGCAGTAGAGGGTAGTGGTGCCAGCACTGTAGCCAGACCTTGTGGCTTGAATTGCAGGTCTTATTAGCTGTGGGTCCTATGGCATGGGCACCTCTGGTCCCTCTGTTTTCTTCTTTGTAAACAAGTGGGGATAAATATACTCATATTGCAAGACTATTAGGAAGAGCAAATGAGAAAATACGTCTTCTGCCTTGAACACTGCTGGACACATGGCAAATGTAATATAGCATTAGCTATTATTATCATCAAATCTTTGTTCTCTCCTTTTTGTCTGCCATTCCCTTCCTGATTACACCTCTTTACCCAACAAAACCTCTGAAAAAAACACATCTAAAATTTTACCATTTACCATTCTGTTCAACATAATTGGAACTGCAAACGACTTCATATAACCTATCATTTTAGGACACTTGGAATCATGTCCTGCTTAAAGCCTTTGCTTTGAAATGGGCAACTGCATTCTGATTTTTGCATTCCATCCAGGTCTTTATGCAACTGTATTTCTAGTCAGTCTTTAGTTATGTTAGTTTAAGCATGTTAGATATAAGGAATCAGAAGCCCAACAAAAAGTAGCTTCAATATACAATAAAAGCACATATAGTGGTCTATATATCTAGAAGTCTACAAGTAAGAAAAAACTCTGGATTGTAAAATTCAGTGACTCAACAATGTCATTGAGGTTTCTTTCCATTTTTCCTCTGCCTACCACAATGGCAGATTCCCTCTGAGGCTAGCCTTACCTAGGTGGTAATATGACTTAGCCTTACCTCACAGTGGTAATTTGACTGCTGACATTTTCTCAAGATACTTGCTCTCACATATGTCCTTGGAGAGAACCAGAGAGATGCCCATTTCCAGAAGCTTTCAGAAAAGAGAAAGGATACTTCTCAGAGGTTACAGAAAATTTCTTCTCCAGTCTTATTGGCCCACATATTGTGTATCCATGCTTGAAGCAATCACTGTAGCCAGGGGAGGGGAGCACACTGAGTAGGTTATGCCTGAACTACATACCCCACCCTCAGTGGGAACAGGGGACAATCAGTCTCCTTCAATGGGCAAGGACTCATGGGAGGTGTGGCTACCCGAAAAAAAAACCAGGACAAGTATCCAAAGAAGGGGGAGTGGACCCTATGGTGGTGTATTAGTTCATTCTTGCATTACTATAAAAAAAAAACTTGAAACTGGGTAATTTATACAGAAAAGAGGTTTAACTGGCTCATGGTTCTACAGGCTGTACAAGAAGCCTAATGCTGGCATCTGCTCAGCTTCTGGGGAAGCCTCAGGAAACTTACAATCATGGGGAAAGCAAAGTGGGAGCATGCACATCACATGACCAGAGTAGGAGCAAGAGAGCAAGGAGGAAAGTGCTACACGCTAAATAGCCAGATCTCATGAGAACTCATTCACTATGAGAACAGCACCAAGAGGATGGTGCTAAACCATTCATAAGAAAACCATCCCTTAGCTGGGTGCAGTGGCTCATGCCTTTAATTCCAGCACTTTGGCTGAGGTAGACGGATCACTTGAGGTCAGGAGGTTGAGACCAACCAGGCCAACATGATGAAACCCTGTCTCTACTTAAAAAATACAGAAATTACCTGGGCATGGTGGAAGGCACCTGTAATCCCAGCTACTTGGGAGGATGAGGCAGGAGAATTGTTTGAACCCAGGAGGCGGAGGTTGCTGTGAGCCAAGATCGCACCACTGCACTCCAGTCTGGGTGACAGAGTGAGACTCCATTTCAAAAAAAAAGAAAGAAAGAAAGAAAGAAAATCACCCCCACGAAACAATCACTTGCAACCAGGCCCCACCTCCAACACTAGAGACTACAATTCCACATGAGATTTGGGTGGGGACACAGATCCAAACCATATCAGGAGTCCATTTCAATATCAATTCTAATAACAATGCCACCTGACTAAAATCATTCTTCTGCTCTCTGCTAAAAATCTGATTTCACCTCTGCTAAAAATCTGATTTCACCTCATCATACTCAACACAGGACTGTTTCTATTTTTGTTTGCTTATTTGTTTTGTTTTGTATTAACAGCAAATATCATGACCCATACATGTCTTGACCACACGGAATTGTAACTGGCCACAGCATTGAGTCAAAAGACTCACTTGGCAAATTCATAGTGGAAATGACTATAAAGAGTAAAGTGCACACAAAGGCCTATTCATATATTTTAAAAGTAATTCTATATGGTGCCCTGCTTTTAAAAGTGGATTTTAGTGGAATTAGATTTGAACAGCTTGAACATATGTTTAGATACATTCAATTTTAGTTTCTAGCTAATTTGATGAACTAGCAGTGAATAGTATATGTCAAGGTGAACAGGTGCTTCGGCCTCTGGCCTACCAGCCCCAGTATGATAATCTGCTGTTCTGCTTTTGTCAATCTGTTCCCACCAGGTCTCACATGAAGGAAGATGTTCACCCTGAGGACAAGGCCCCCGCATGCATTCTCAGTATGTTCATGTTTTCTTTACCCATTCCCTTCCATTCAAATGTAAGTAAATAAGAGACAAATTTTTTTATAGGTATGAATTTGAATCAGCTCTAATTTATAAAAACAGAAAGGTTGTTTTCAAACTTTAGTTTTTGCATTAGATAGGTTTGGCTAGTTATGCTGCAACAAGAAACAACTCTTCGGGGCTTGCCACAGCAACATTTTGTTTTTCACTCAATGTGAACTTATAGCGGAGGGGATGCTCTGCTAATCAAGACCACCCAGGCACCCAGCTGGTGGAAACACCATCTCAAAGCAGCTCACAGGGTCACAGAGCTGAGCGAAGGTGACATCACCAATCACAAACTCTTTCTTTATGTTTTTGCCCTGGAATGACATATCATTTTTGTTCTCATTTCATGACCAAGATAAGTCACATAGGCCATGCCATGTGGGGACAAGGAAAAGCAATCTTAACATATGCTTTGAGAAGGAAAAATGGAGTATTTGTGAGTGTTCTAATTACCATTACAGATTTAAAAAGAGAAAAATCATTAGTAACAATGAGTTAGGATATACCTCACTGTTCTGCTTGTTAATTGCACCTCCTGCTAGCCAATAAAAGCTTAGTTGTGCCATCTCTTAAGCTGAGGAGGTTCTTCCTGGACCATATATTCTCCATGTTTACTACACGGAAAGGGGGCTTTTTGGATATTTTGCTGATGTTTACATATTGTTAAATTCTAGTTTAGCAAAATTTAACATTGTACATATATACCTATATATTGTAGCATATTGTATAGATAAGCACAGGGCCACTCTATAATAGGTTCAAAACCAAAAGATAAAAATAGTTCTCCCATAACACAATGAATAACCAGACTGAAAATTCCACTTAAATGGTTACCTAATATTAGTCTGTATAGCATCATCTTCTTTCTAGAAATACCTACATATGTATATTTATAATGCTTAGGAAAAACCTGGAAGTAAATTCATTAAAATGCTAATTATATCTGGTTATAATAGTAAATAGTATATTAATTTTTATTTTACTTTTCTTTTATCTGCATTTTCTAAATTTTCAATGACGAATGTCCTAAATAATAAAATTATTATCTCATTGCATTTGTGGTCAGGTGAAATAACTGAAAGCAACTGTGATAGGCAGGATTCTGAGATAGCCCCAAGATCCCAAGATTCCTCCCCACAGTGTACCTTGTATATAAGGAACACACCTTGTATAATCCTCTCCTATTGAGTGTGGGCGGCACTGTGAATACCGTGGGATATTGCTCCTGTCACTATGTTATGTTATATGACAAAAGGGATTTTGTGGATGTAATTCAGGTCCAAAATAAGTTGAGTTGGAGTTAATCAAAAGAGATATTGCCTTGGGTGGGCCTGAGCTAATACAGAGACAAGCGGCAGCAGAGGCCATCCTCTACTGACCGTGAGGAAGTAAGCTGCCCAGTTGGTAGAGGAGGGGACCATGGTTCAGCATGAGAAGGTGGCATCTGGGAGGCCTGACTGACAGCCAGCAAGAATACTGGAACCTCAGGAATATAGCTGCAAGGAAATGAATTCTACCAACAACCGGCGAGCTTGGAAGAGGGCTCTTCCTCTCAGATGAGCTAGCAGCCCTAACCTGCTACTTGATTTTAGCCTGGCAAAGTCTTGAGCAGAGACCCCAGCTAACCCATGCCTGGACTGCTAACCCGACAGGATCAATAGATAATGAATTTGTGTTGTGTTGAGTCACTAAGTTTGTGGCCAGTTTGTTACACAGTAAAAACAGAACAAAACAAAACAAAATACACAGCAATGTCAGCAACTGTCAAAAGATTGTTCTGCATAAAGTCAAGAAAAAGTGAGGATAAACACATATTTAAAAAAATTTTTTTTTCAAATGGAAATCAAAATTGCAGTTAGCTTTGTGGGAAGTTTGTTATTGGGAAGGGGCAGGCGGGAGCCTGCTGGAAATGTTCTACATCTTGATCCAGGTAGTGATTGGTGCAGATATTAAAATTCATCGAGATGTATACTTAATGACCTGTGTGTCTGTACTTACATCCCAATAAAAAATAACGTACTAAAGCCAGTGAGCTTGACATCAATCATTACGAAAATTCTCTTAGGTAAGTCTATGTGTCTTGAGCATGATAGGCACTCAAGAAATACTTTTCTTTATTATAGTAAAATACACATAACATACACTTTGCTATTTTAATCATTTTAAGTGTACAATTCAGTGACATTAAGTACACTGGCATTGTTGTGCAACCAGCACCACTATTTATCTCCAGAGCTTTTTCGCCATTCCAAACTGAAAGAAATATACTTTATTGTTGAGACACCTGGCTCTGTTTTTTTTTTTTTTTTCTATGCAAACAAGTCAAGGAACAATACCAGATGATTATCCAGGCACTTCTCATATTATGCTTGTTTTTGTGTGAAGTTAACATGAGCACTGCTATGCTTCTAGGTTTTTGTTAAGTAAAAATTCTTGGAAGATGGCCATTTATTTTACCCAATTTTATCAGCTTAGTTTTTTATAATCCCTTGCCAGCCCCCTCATTCATCACTTCCTCGCTCAAACCATATTCTCCGTTATAACAAATTACTTGTGATTCTCAGAACACACTAAGACCATTTGGCCCTTGCCCGTGTACTGCACCCACCCCATCCCCCGAAATGCTGTCACACCCTTCCATGCTTGGCAAACTTAATTCAGGAAATTGCACTGAGCACTTGCTCTGCGCTGGGTGCTGGGTACCCACTGATGAACCTGCCTCAGTCTTGTAGGGAGGTGGGCACTTGTCCTTTAAGTCGTTGTGCAGATATCAGCTCCCTGTGACACCTTCTCTGACTGCCTTCCTTCTATGCCCCGCTCTCCCATTGCCATCTCTTGAGGCTGTCTTAGAAATGTGCGCATACAGCCCCCTACTTCAGAAATCTCCCTATTTCTTGACTTTTTAAAATATCTTGTCTCCTCTACTTAACTGAAATTTACTTAAAAATCAGGTTGTACCTAGTTCACTTTTGTGTCCTCTGCACCTACCATACTGCCGGGCCAATGGTTGAGCCTCTTTTGATATTCATTGAATGACCGACTTGAGTGTTGGGTAAGAACATTAAGGTCATAATTACATTGGAGGTGCTAGCTAAAGATCAGGGCACCTTAACATCTGAAGGTCACTGAAAGGTTTAGTTAATAGTTGAGACAGGTAGAGAAAATGAGGAGGGCACTGTTAAAGTCTTTTCCGTATGACGGGCTTATTAATTAAACAGCAGAATGTAGGAACCTGTGAACATTGACTCCCTCCCCTAGAAATGGGCTCCCTTTCTTATTAATTAAGTTGAATGCAGTACAGTGTAAATCTCCCAATGCTTATTCCACTCAGTTCATACATACTAATGAGGACACACGTATGAGTGTGGTGGTGGAGGAGGAAATCATTTATTCAGCAGTAGGAAAAAACATAACATCAGGACGTGGACCCCCTGCTGACTTTACACACAGTTTTCTTAAAGATTTATATTGGCAGACTAGTTAAGTAACTGAGTGCATGAGATAAAGAGCATGTCATTGCAAAGGTTACAAGAGACTCTTCATGTTTCTCCACTTAACATCCTATAGATGAGGGTGGAAAGTGTGGACACAATCTCTCCGGCTCTTTCCTCCACACAGTAGCTACCATGTTTAAGTTTTCTACTTCTATCAAAAATTTACAACAGAATGTTCAGAGAACTTTCACCATTCCCTGTAACTATAGAAGACAAATTTTGGTACGAGATGACACAATTACGTTTGTCTCCTTTACACTGAGTGTATTTAACATTTTAAAATGTAGGCGATAGTCTCATTAGCTAAGAGAGAAAGTATTCTGAAAACATAATCTCAGATTTTATGACTGGGCTTATGTTATTTACTGACTTCCAGAAAGAGGAAAAAGGGTAAGATAAGTCCTCAAGTTATTGTTTCATCTGCAGGAAACGACTTGAGCTCCTCCTGGAAGTGAAATATGCATTATTTTCTACAAGCCCACATGCTTGGTCAGCTCTATTTGTATCCTGCCTGATGACAGTTTAATGATGGCAAAACTGAAACAGTGCATGCGAATTTCATAGTATAGCCACCTACTCTATTGTGTTTTGAACATCAGTCCAAACAAAATTTTTAAAAACCTACAGAGAAAGCATTTGTATGTGTATATGTGTGTGTATGTATGTGTGTGTGAATATGTAAAGATGGCTTTTAAAGTATTTCATAAAGATATTGAAATGAAACAATCTTCTCATAAGAAATCGGGTGAGTTGGTATTACAGTTTTCTTCCTACCCTTTTTCTTTTGTGTATATTATGGGCATAAAGGTGTAGGAACAATTTACAATAGGCGAGTGCCACTGGGTTGATTAATTGGTTGAATGGGTTCCTTTTGATTGTGGCCAGAACAAAACCTGGAACTGAGGGCCAGAAATGGGCAGTGTCTTGGCCAGTGTCACATAGCCTGTTAGAAGCACAGCAGAGGCCAGCCCCTCAGCTCTCCTGATACCCAGTGGGTTGTCATTTCACTAGAGAAAGAGATGTAGTTGCTAAAATTTTCCCTCTTTCTTTGCTTTTCTTATTTATTTTTTTCCCATATGGTGTCTTCCATCTGTATCTTGATACTGTTTCTATTAGCAACAACAAAAGAACTCACTTTTGTTTTGATTTTTAATTTCTCTTGATGCATCCAAATCTTTTCCCCACTGGGTTCCCAGCTAACTCTGTCCACTCTTCTCGTCAATACTCTGTTCCTGGGAGGTCTGGGTCTGTTTACTATGCTTTCCTGGCTGAATCAAGATAGCAGGAAGAGTTGGAGTGCTGACTTTGTTCCGTTCTCTATTTTACCACAAAAGTAGAGGGAGGTGGGGTGGTGGGAAGAGAAATTTTAACTACGGGTGAGAAATTCTTTGCTTCCTTTTATAAGAGAGGGGGTTTTCCCATCACACCAGCTGCTGTGTAGTACTAACTCATGAATCAGATCACATTCTTTCACCACCTCGCCCAGTGACACCTTCCTCAAGGCTGGACCTCTGCTGAAGAGAAGCAGGAGGAAGCTCTGCAAGGTGAGCAGAAAATACTCAGCAAGTCTTGGAAGAAATATAATATACGGCCAGGCGCGGTGGCTCACCCCTGTAATCCCAGCACTTTGGGAGGCCGAGGCAGGCAGATCACCTGAGGTCAGGAGTTCAAGATCAGCCTGGCAACATGGCGAAACCCTGTCTCTACTAAAAATAGAAAAATTAGCCGAGCGTGGTGGAGCATGCCTGTAATCCCAGCTACTTGGGAGGCTGAGGCAGGAGAATTGCTTGAACCTGGGAGGCAGAGGTTGCAGTGAGCCTAGGTTTGTGCCATTGCACTCCAGCCTGGGCAACAGAGGGAGACTCTGTCTCAAAAAAAGAAAAAAGAAAAAGAAATACAATATACAACATGCGAGCAAACTGTCAAGCTTTGATTGTTGGCTCTTCCCCTCTTCCCAGTGTAGGCCCTTGGGTAAGTCGTGACTACTTTGGACCTCATTTCCTCGTCTACAAAAATTACCTCCCTCACAGGCAGGATGTGAGGATTAGCTAAAGCATTTGGCATAAAGCCTGGTCTGGAGTTAATTATTCATTTTATCAAGTAGCACCAACAGGTAGGACATAATTTCTTGGGAACATTCGCAGATTTTCTCTGAATCAAGAAGTCAAGAAACAGAGCTCTGGCACCCAACATCCTTCCCTCTCTATCCCCGCCACCATATACAAGTTTTCTTTCTTGGGAATAATGGTAGGAGAAAGAGTTTAGGCTCCTGGGAGGGTGTCCAGATAAGACATCAGGGCCTCAGCCAAGAGGTCTGAGTCCTAGGTGTATTCAGGTCCTCAAAGAGAGCTTCAGTGCCAGGCTGGGCACTGAGGCAAAGCCCAGAGAGCCACCGCAGCACGGGTCCTTCCACCAACTCCATGGTTTACTGGCTAAGGACTCCTGCTGAGTTGAGGAGAGCAGAGCTAAGCCTGTGGAGCAATGGCATCACCTAATCCTTCCTGGTTGGCTGTGGCTCCCAGGTTCCCTCACCACCTGCTTGGGGGTAGGTTGTGTCTTCCTGCCATCTCCATGTACCTTGTGATATAGGCCCACTCCCTTCACATGCGAATATTGCCCTCTTGGGTGCTTCATGCTGCTGGTGCTCTGCTCCATCACCTGTATCCCCATATGCCCCAGGCTCCTGCCTCCAAGCACGCAGATGGCTTCCCTGCTCCATGAAACAGTGTCTTCCTTCATCCTTAGACTGAAACACTGGCATTTCTAAAGTCACTTCCGTATGTGCAATTTGAAAGTGTCAACGCTGGCTTTGTAGACAAAAACCCCACCTGGAGGTGGAGATGGACAACTCAGACAGCAAAAAGTAGCTGCAGGCTTTCACGTGCGTCTGTGTGAAGAGACCACCAAACAAGCTTTGTGTGAGCAACAAGGCTGTTTATTTCACCTGGGTGCAGGCGGGCTGAGTCCGAAAAGAGAGTCAGCGAAGGGAGATAGAGGTGAGGCTGTTTTATAAGATTTGAGTAGGTAAAGGAAAATTACAGTCAAAGGGGGGTGTTCTCTGGCGGGCAGCAGTGGGGTGGGGGGGGGAGCGGTCACAAGGTGCTCAGTGGGGGAGCTTTTTGAGCCAGGATGAGCCAGGAGAAGGAATTTCACAAGGTAATGTCATCAGTTAAGGCAAAGACCGGCCATTTTCACTTCTTTTGTGGCGGCAAGTCATCAGTTAAGGCAGGAACAGGCCACTTAAATATCACTTCTTTTGTGATTCTTCAGTTATGTCAGGCCATCCGGAGGTCACAGGGGATATGATGGCTTAGCTTGGGCTCAGAGGCCTGACACAGGCCTCCATGGATTCCCAGCTGCCCTGGAATCTCCTGTTTCAGGGGGAGTTCACAGGAAGCCATGTTAGGGCATTTCCATGTCGTCCTGGGCCCAGACTTCCAGCCCCGAGCAAGGACTTCAAGTCTTGGTCAACTGCCATGACAGGGCCTCAGCATGGCAGCTCTCACTGCAAAAGCTGGCAGGCCTTCAGAAGAAGCTGAAGGTTCCTCTGCCATTTCCAGTGTAATTCTCTGAAGCCCAGGCCCATCCAGTTTAACTGAGTAGCTCCCCTTCTCATACTCCTCCCACTGTGATGAGAGGCAGAATGAGGCTCGCTATAACACATTGTGAAACAGGTAAGAGGAGGCAGAACCGAGGGTACAAATTCATTTTTCTTGTTGCCATATTTCCTTGCTCGTTATAGTTTCTTTGCACCCTAGAGCTCTTGTCAGCGACCCATTTTGTGAACGGAGACGTTTCTGCTTTGAAGTCATAATTTATCCTGCAAGAGCTGCTAAAAGAAGCACTTTTAAACTCAGATCTGAGCGAAGGCTGGGAATTGTAAGTCACCTACAAGCACTTGGGTAAATTGCAAAGAGTAGAGTCTTTACCTCAGGGAGTTAATTTTAACTTATTGCTTTTTCCTCTGAAGATGGTTTTCTCAAACATTTTCTCCCTCTTGCTTTCATCGCAAATTCTGGCTTAGGTTGTACAAATTAGTGGTCTGTGATTTATTTATGACATTTAGTTTGCTGTAAGTTAACTTGGACTATTGCATCATTAACTATCTAGCTAAACAAGAGTTTTAAAAATTAGCCCATGGAAAGCCTAGGGAAACATTATGTATTTTTTGACCTACTCAAAGACAATTACAATTACTACCAGCCATCCGTCTTCATAAGTCTTAGAGAGGGAATATGGAAGAGAAGTCAAGAGGCTTCACGCACTTGCATAAGCCTGGATTCAAATCATGTCTTTCCCTGTGATCATTTCTGTGACCTTGGGCAAGTTACTTAACCTCTCTGGGCTTCAGTTTCCTCAACTGTGAATGGAAGTAAAGTTTCTGCCTTCCTCCTAGGGTTGTTGCAAGTAGAAAATGAGTTACAGATGTACAAAGACATTAGAAGGCTGCCTGCAACATAGAAGCAAAATGTAAGTACATTTTATTATCAAACTGTCTTCTAAATGTGTTCAGAATATGTAAATACATGGAGACGAGAGACATACAGAAAGTATTTATTTGTAAAAACAGGTATCTTTTGCTTTTATGGTTTGATTAATAATTAAATGGCTATTCAAAGCAGATCAGATTTAATGCAAAGGCATTCATAGTTTTACCCACTGAAGGTGTTTTGTTTTTTGTTAAATACAATCAGGTGCATTATCTATTTAAATCTTCTGGGTCTTGTGACAATGCTGTTTTGAATCCCATGTTTTAAAGGTTGACAGAAAATGTCTTCAATGTGTGAGTTTGCATAATAGAAGCCATCTGACTGAATAGGGCTATATTAAGTGGCCAGCGTCTCTGGAATCTCCTCACCACTCTTCCATACCTTCCCACACACTCTCAACAGACACATGTGGCACACTTTCTGTAAGCGACAGAAAAGAAAAGTAATAAAAACACATCTCTGTCTCCATATGTTATTGCATTTTCTACACACTGCGTTTTCAGAGTAACTATCTCGTTGTTAAATTTGCTTGTAGCGACAAAGCTATTCAGGAATAAACAATACCCTCTGTCAGTTGATAGGTGGCCAATTTTCCAAAGAGGATTCTTTTGGAACCCCTTAAAGTATTCCTTTGTTGCCCGGGCGCGGTGGCTAACGCCTGTAATCCCAGTACTTTGGGAGGCCGAGGCGGACGGATCACGAGATGAGGAGATCGAGACCATCCTGGCTAACACGGTGAAACCCCGTCTCTACTAAAAATACAAAAAAAAAAACATTAGCCGGGCGTGGTGGCGGGCGCCTGTAGTCCCAGCTACTGGGGTGGCTGAGGCAGGAGAATGGCGTGAACCCAGGAGGCGGAGCTTGCAGTGAGCCGAGTTCACGCCACTGCACTCCAGCCTGGGCCACAGAGCGAGACTCCATCTCAAAATGTATATATATATATATTCCTTTCTTGTAACCCACAGAAAGTCACAAGAGAGCAATTTAAATGTGTAACTGAGTTTTATTAAGAACCCACTGGAACAGGGATAACTGCTTTCTTGCTTACACACACACAAACACACACACACACACACTCCTTTCCCTTCATTCCTTTATTTTTTGGGGGGGTGGCGGGTCTTTCTTAACAAATAAATAATTTGGAGCTAAATCTCTACTGATTGGGGGCCACTTCGTCTTCACAGTGTGGATTTAGCAAGGCTCTATTGTCATACCCATTTTATTGCCAGAAAGTCCAAGGGATTTGGCCAATTTTGGTATAAATTAGATTAATCACCTGGCAGTCACAATTCAGCCACATGGATTTAAGCAGCTCTTTAATAGTTTGGGGACCCCTAAAGGAAAGGTCATGCAACTCTAATTTTAGAGAATGGGAGATGGGAGTAGCCAGAGGGAAGGAGGTTTGCAGAGTCTTAACCTGGAGGCTCCAAGTTCTGTTTCCAGTGCAATTCTCTTCTTTCAAACCCCAGGGAAACAGGTCCTCCTGTTTCTTGCTTTCAGAGCCCACATGATATCTTTCACGCGCGTCCGTGTGAAGAGACCACCAAACAGGCTTTGTGTGAGCAACAAGGCTGTTTATTTCACCTGGGTGCAGGCTGGCTGAGTCCGAAAAGGGAGATAGGGGTGGGACCGTTTTATAAGATTTGGGTAGGTAAAGGAAAATTACAGTCAAAGGGGGGTTGTTCTCTGGCGGGCAGGTGTGGGGGTCACAAGGTGCTCAGTAGGGGAGCTTTTGAGCCAGGATGAGCCAGGAGAAGGAATTTCACAAGATAATGTCATCAGTTAAGGCAGGAACAGGCCATTTTCATGTCTTTTGTGGTGCAATGTCATCAGTTAAGGCGGGAACCGGCCATCTGGATGTGTACGTACAGGTCACAGGGGATATGATGGCTTAGCTTGGGCTCAGAGGCCTGACAATATCCTTTTTTTCTTTTTCTTTTCTTTTTTTTTTTTTTTTTGAGATGGAGTCTCATTGCACTATTACTCAGGCTGGAGTGCAGTGGTGCAATCTCGTCTCACTGCAACCTCCACCTCCCATGTTCAAGCGATTCTTCTGCCTCAGCCTCCCGAGTAGCTGGGATTACAGGCGCCCACCACCATGCCCAGCTAATTTTTTGTATTTTTAGTAGAGACGGCATTTCACCATGTTGGCCAGGCTGGTCTCGAACTCCTGACCTTATGATTTGCCCACCTCAGCCTCCCAAAGTGCTGGGATTACAGGTGTGAGCTACCACGCCCGGCCTGATATCCTTTTTTTCTAATGTGTATCATGTTGCAAACTTATATTAACTTTTATGATCACCTGAATACGCTCTATCTCTACCAGGAGGGCAGGAATCCCATGAGAGCTGCAAGAGTGTTTTACTTACCACTCTGTTCTCGACATCTAACCAAGTGCCTGGCATACAGTTGAAGCTTAATAAATAATGACCGGTGGAGTGCTGTCCTCTGTGCACATTTTTTGTGCCAATTTTCAGTGTCTTCTGAAAGACACTGACTTTCAACTGTTGCCATTGACTGAGGTCATACATGATAAGGGTGGCTGAAATTACCACATAATCTTCTGGTCAGGCAGGGAGGCATTCCATCGATCAATAATTTTAAAAGGAAATATTAGATTCACACCATTTACTTACTTTGTGCTCAGTGCTAGAAACTGAGGGAAATATTAAAAAGTCTGTCTCTTTGGCCAGAGAACTTCAAAATCTAGCTGGCAAAATGAAACTTACACAAATGTCATAATTAAATGCTAATTTTTTTTTTTTTTTTAATTAAGACTGACTCTAGGGGAAGTAAAGTTTCAGAGAATGGAGTGATGAAGGTGTTCTGAAATGAATGGAAAAGGTTTACACGGGATTAAGATTTAAACAGGAGAGAAGGTAGGCTTAGAATATGTCAGGGTCAGAGGCAAGACTTTCTATGTGGAAGGGAGGGGACAGGGTGAGCAAAGACACAAAGCCTAGCATGAGCATGGCTTAAGTGAGCAGAACAGAGCCACTGACCAGACTGGAGTGCATGAGAGAGAAAAGGAGGAGACCAAAGTCAAATTATGGAGTACCCCAAAATGTGCTGTGTGATCTTGATAGCAGCCCTGAATCCAACCTGGTCAGTCTGAGATTGTGATACCCAGCGTGGGAGGGATGGTAGTATGGGCAGTGGTAGAGCTTGGAGAACAACAAAGGAGCTTATCCTAGCACTCCAATCCACATTCTCCTCTTGGTTTCCATTTCACTGCAATCAATTTTTTTACTTTAAAGTGCTCAATTTTTTTTACTTAAAAATAACGCAAGGATGAATCATTCTAATCTCCCTATGAGGCAGTGGTTCTCAAAGGTGGATGTACATCAGAATCCTCAGGGATCTTATTTTACATGGTGATTCCTGGAACTGCCTCCTACCCCACAGCCAAGTTATGATTTACTAGAGTAAGATTAGGGTCTAGGGGTCTGCATTTTTGCAAAGGCCTAAAGTGGTCTATGGACAACATTTTGTGGATATGGCCCTAAGGGGTAAATGACCTAAGGAAAGAGCAGGAAAAATCTCAGAAGTTGGGTAGCCAGAGAAAGGCATAATAGAAGCAAACTGCACAGTGACCTGGATGAGATTGGAGACTATTATTCTAAATGACGTAACTCAGGAATGGAAAACCAAACATCGTGTGTTCTCACTGGTATGTGGGAGCTAAGCTATGAGGACACAAAGGCATAAGAATGATGCAATGGACTTTGGGGACTTTGGGGGAAGAGTAGGAGGGGGACAAGGGATAAAAGACTACAAATATGGTGCAGTGTATACATGGATGAAGGGTGCACCAAAATCTCAGAAATCACCACTAAAGAACACACTCATGTAACCAAAAAAGAAAAAAAGAAGCATGCACAGTTAGTCACAATAACACTGATTTTTGCTAAAATTTAAATGCCACCCAGAGCAATTCTTCTCTTTTCCATCATCTAGGGGCTTAACTTAATCTGATAAGTAGGGGTGATACATATGATAGGTATAGAAATTATCCAATTTCCAGAAGCCCAGGTAGTGAGCATACTAAAGCTCACCTTAATCCAAGGATGTCCTGAGAGTAGCCACTTGAATTTATGCTTTGGTATCAGCTGGGCCTAGAGTAGCTCATTTTAAACTACAATTAGTAGCAAATTACAGTCAGACTGACTTTCAAAAGTGCTGGTTACATTCTGCTAGGAAACAATTTAAAGGATCAGATTGGTGCTGCCACTAAATCAAACAAGCTCATCTAGCTCCAGAGACTTGGGCCTCTCAATCCTGCGAAGTCTACAAGTCAGCATCTCTTTTAGCAAAAAGCTTAGCTCTAGGCTTTGGTATTCTAATCAGTGCTCACTCCAACAATGGCCTGATCTGCTTGAGGAGGGTGCAGTAAACTGATGGGCAAAAATGCAGAAATGGTGAAAACGTGTATTTGTTCTCCACCTCTGGATGGTAAACCTTTGCAGGACTTTTGTAGTACCTGACCCAGTTTCTCTGTAGGTTCTCTTCAAACTCACTGGGGAGTGAAGAGACCTCAGAGGAGACACAAACTCTCCTCTGTCAGCTGTTCTTTCATTCAATACATAGCGAAGAAAGCCGGACAGTGCAGAGCGAATTTGTGCCACTGAGCCCTCCACAAAGTCAGACGGTCTGACTGTGGGAACTGGAACACCGACAGCTGATACGGTCTGGGACTGAGCTGGAATGTGGGGTCACAGTGAGGGGTGCAGTTTTGAATGGGTTGAATGGGTTGAGTGAACTTACTCAGAGTTATAATTCGAGAAAACTGTAAAAAGTTTTCCAGTTTTTACCACACAGCTACAAGGGGAAAAAGCCTCTGTAATACTTATTTCACCAGAAATCTTTATTTTCTTTGTGTTTCTCACTCTCTCACAGTTTTATAATGACAGCATGGCCATTTCACCTGGGTTAAAAGCAAAGAAAAGAACCCTACTAGCGAAGGAAACACGTTTGAGGCCTAATCCCGCTCCTTTTATTTTTATTTTTAATCTGCAAGCAAATAATGTTTGGTTTTATTTTCTGTGATCCTGGCCGGATAGAGAGCCCAGTGTCCATGAGGGGATGTGCAGAGCCATCTGTCTGCAGCAGAAATGAGCACAGTCCAGCTGCATTGGCTCTTCCATGCGCAGGCACAGACACCTCTCATGCCTGGAGCTGAGGAAACGAAATCCTCCATGTCTTTGATTTACCAACTAAAGGCACTAAAGGCAACCCTCATTTTCCTCAAGGACAGGCAACCCTCAACACGAGATGGGGGAAAGAATGCTGTTGAACTAAACTGAATTTAAATAAAAGCCAACACCCTTTCCAGAAATGCAAGAAATTTTGCTTGTTTAGAATATCTACTGGGCATTGAATGGGCGGGTCTCTAGCAGTTGTCCGGGACCACCTAGTTTCTGACTACCACCCAGGCATCTCCCAGTCTCCAGTTCAAGATAACACCTAATCTGCAAGACATCTTGCCCATTCTGGCCAGTGTCTGGTATTTTCCTCACTCCCTCATATGCCTCATAATAAAATATCCGGCCCAGCTCTTTCCTCATTTCACCAGTGTCAGCTAGAAAAGAAGGGTAAATTCAGAATGACTGATTCAAGGAGTCTGGGCTCTGGAGCAGCCTGGAGGAAAGCGTCTATGTGATGGGGATCTGCTTGAACCTCTGCTCCATGCCCCTCTCCTGCCTGCCCCCACCCCTGTAGTTTGGCTGAACAGCCATTGTGACAGAAACTAAAGGGGAAGAAGCATTTCCAGTCTTGATGAAATTTTTTTTGTGTGTACATTGCTGAATTTGTTACCTATCTGTTATGGGAAACGGTCTCGATCCAGACCCCAAGAGAGGGTTTTTGGATCTAGCACAAGAAAGAACTCAAGGCAAATTCATACAGTAAAGTGAAAGCAAGTTTATTAAGAAAGTAAAGGAATAAAGAATGGCTACTCCATAGACAGAGCAGCCCTGAGTGCTGCTGGTTGCCCAATTTTATGGTTATTTCTTGATCATATGCTAAGCATGGGGAGGATTATTTATGCCTCCTCTTTTTAGATCATATAGGGTAACTTCCTGACATTGCCATGACATTTGTAAACTGTCATGGCGCTGGTGGGAAGGTAGCAGTGAGGATGACCAGAGGTCACTCTCATCGCCACCTTGGTTTTGGTGGGATTTAGCCAGCTTCTTTATTGCAAACTGTTTTATCAGCAGAATCTTTATGACCTGTATCTTGTGCCAACCTTCTATCTCATCCTGTGACTTAGAATGCCTAACCATCTCAGAATGTAGCCCAGTAGGTCTCAGCCTCATTTTGTCCAGCCGCTACTCAAGATGGAGTTGCTCTGGTTCAAACGCCTCTGGCATATCTACCATTTGTCGAGTGGCATTTATGCTGGCTAGATCCTATGTCTTCCTGCATCCTCTGGGATTGGGGCCTCTGAGGAAGTTGGAAGGAATCCCTGTCACCCTCTCCAGGAAAACCTTCTTATTCTTGTAGGTGTTCTGGAGACTGTGATCCCACCTCCCACAGTCATTCCTGTGTCCGTTTACTTCTTTTCTCTTTCTCACAGATCAATTCAGTTTTTCATCAAATCTCAAAATCATGCAACCCAACCTCCTTATTTTATAGATGAGGTCACTATAGTCTAGGAAGCTTGAATGACTTTATGTACCACTAGATGTGTTCCTCTTATTTACTCCTCTGTCCCTTTTGTCTTGTCTTGCCTTAAGTGTGTGTGTGTGTAAGACAGAGAGAGAAAGGGACAGAAAGAAAGGCTGATTTATTCATTCAGATTCATTGACTATTTTATGCAAGACAGAAAGCACTGGTATTTTTTGAGCTCTTACTGTGTGCCAAACTAGAAGCTTTTCGTATATTATCTTTTCTGAGCCTCATACCAGCTCCTTGAATTAGGTGTTATTATCCACACTTACCACATGAGGAAATGAAGGCTCCCAGAGGTTAAGTAATTTGCAGAAGATTGTACTTCTGGGAAGATCTGGGCTTGGGCTCCACGTCTGACTTAGCCTAGGACTGTTCCATAATACCACATCTCTAAATCTCTGTGTAGAACACTACCTTGGACTCTAGAGAAAAGAGGCTGCACGGTGGGGGATGAGGGGCAGACTGAGGCTTGATCAAGGGGAGAGGACATAGGCAGAGTGGTCCCTGAAGGATCCCGACACATATGAGAGGGGATATTCTGCTGTTTAGTAGGGCACTGCGCCTAAGCCATCTACCCTACTTCTCTCTTTTCCACTTTGAGGCTATATATATACATATTTTTTTTTGTATGAAGTGACAATGGGAGGAAAAAAGGGATCTTGCAGAGGTGTTCAGAATGACAATACTAGGTGTGATGGTGCTGCCTATGTTATCTGATTGCATAGATGCTACCAGGAATATGGATGGGGATGTGGGGCTGGAAAGGAACTGTGCAAACATCTTCACTCTGTAGTGGGATGAAACTCTCGGATCACCCTGCTGGATGGGCAAATAAGAAACCAGAGGACATCATTTTCTTGTGCCCTTGGTGGGGAGGGTGTTCATGGAGTAGCCCTTTCACTCACATTTTTCTGGGCATCTTTTTAGGAACTGGTTTTCTCTCCAAGTGGCCCTCTGAATGGAGGTGGGGAAAGAGATGTTGAGAAGGAAATCTACAATTATTGACAAGGACAGCAGGTCAGGCACAAGGCCCACTGGTTTACCGGCATTTTTCAGAACAAGGAATGAAGTACGTGCTTCCTCTCTGCCCAGATAAGCGGATTTGGAGCCTCTACACTGGGCTGCTAAGACTGGAGTTCCATGAGATAAATGTTTTCTAATGTGGACTTCTCTCGGAGAAAGACCTCTGGAGAGAAAAACACCCTGCTGAAGTTAGAACATGACTTTTTCTTTTCTTTTTGCTTGCTCTGTGCCCTAATTAATTCCATTTGTCTTTGAAGGCATTGGGACTACAACTCTTCCCACTTTCTCTTTTTCTCTAGGGATTTAACTTTAGCTCATTTTAAGATGGCAAGTTGCCTAAAACTTTTTCCCCATCTTTCCAGAAAGGTTTGCAAACTGGTAGAGCTATTTAAATGCAGGTAATCTGAAGATATGCTCGTGTGTTCTGTTCATACACACTTTTATTTTTTTAAGAATAGTACAAAGTGATTTTTAGGAGTTGAGAGGGAACTAATGAAAGTTATTTTATTATTTTTCATGAAAAACAAAGCCCTGGAAAGGGCAGAAAGTCTCATAAGAGTACATCAGACTGGGATAGAAGTTTCTCTAGGTTCTCAGTGCTTTTGATTACCATAAATACACACTGCCCTTTTCCACAAAACATTGTTAGAAACACTGGCTTACTCCTGCTGTCTTGACAAAGGTGGAAGAGTTAGTTCACTGACATGAGGTTGACTTGCAGGATTACCACCAAAAGAAAATCTGTGAAAGTGTGTCTTATCATGGACGGGACAGGCTTTTACGGATATCTTTATAATTCCTTCACTATGTTCTGTTTTGGTACAGCTGGGCCTGACCTACTTTGTGCCTTCATAACAGGATTTTGCATAGGTAATAACAAGTAAACAGATGAGGAGGCTCTGATGTTAAAACTCATCCCTGAAACTCAGCAAGGCTTCTCAGCTCCCAGTCCCCAGGCCAGGTTCATACATTTTATTTGTGTATATGATGTCTGGTGCTGAGACAAGGATAAAAAATTAAAACACAAATTCATCAGAGGGACCCTTAGTGGAGCTTGGTTAAAATTGGAACCTCTGAACTTCCCGACACCTCCTGCCGCAGAAATAACAAGATCATTACTGAGCTGCGAAAACAAAGGAAGAGCTCTCCTCCCCGCAACAACAGGCCACAAGGCAGACTTGAGAATACTCGCACAGCTCACAACATCACTTATGACGTCCCAAACCAAAACAAAACAACTCGCCAAGCAGCCAACAAACGGAGGAGAAGTCGGCCTCCAGCGAGCCTTGGTGAATTGCCAAATTTGGCTCTGGCTGTTTGCCCATGAGGAATTACGTAATTCTAAAATGAGGGCTCTCAACTGAGAGTTTCAGCCTCTCATCTTTTACTCCCAGAATCTGGCAGCAAAAACAGGTGAGAATCTCACTTCCACTGATGCAACGAGCCTGCTGATTTTGATTAAGTAATTCTGTTGTTAGGGTAGACTGCGGATGATGTAGAAGGTAATGCTGTGTTTATGAGACTACAGAATGAACTCCACTCCTCCCTCTCCAAAAAGTAAAGTACCAACCCTCTATTTCATATTCTAAGTGATCCATGTCTCCAATTCTCTGAGGTCAATAAATATGAATATCCAAAGCAGGAAGCCCTGTTGACTTTCTTCTTCTACAGTGGTATAGCAAGCTCAGACTAAAGAACTGGCTGATATTTTACGGATTCACTAAGGAAAAGCAGAAGTAGAAGAACATAGAGGTTAGAAAGTTGAGGCTGGGGTCTGGTATGAGGGGGTGTTAATAAAATGACCCCTATAGACCAGACATCTTACAAGTGTTCTCTCATTAATATCCACAACTGCCCTGTAAAGTATTATTCTCATTTCACAGATAAGAAAACTGAATCTCAGAGAGTAAAGTGCTTGCTTGAAATCACACAGCTGGTGAGCAGTGATGTGGGGCCTGAATGACTCAAAAGCCTGTTTCAGTGGATTTAGGTGAAAGTGCCTGTGCTCTCATTAGCTCCATGGGAAGATGTGATTGGGGTCTAAGGGTGTTTACCTGTAAAGTCAGTGCCTACACGTTCCCTAGTCTCTGTGCTGTCCCGTACAGTAGCTATTAGCCACATATGGCTATTTAAGTTTAAATAAATCAAAATTAAATCTAAAACAACTAATTTCCTCTGTCGCAGTAGCCACATATAGAGTGCTCAGTAACCACATGTGGCCAGTGACTGTCCTGGACAGCACAGACTTTTAGATCATTTTCATCTCCACAGAAAGTTTTGTTGGACAGCACTGGAGCTGGAGAGCACTAGAACATTCTAGCTGTTAATGGGACCTCCCCTATGAGGCTGCATTTAGTTCTTCTGGGCCTGGAGAACCGGATCCATTGTGCTTACTGGAGCAGGAATGCTTCTTTCCTACTGGGTTTCCATTAAGAGGAATTTTCCCTAAGCATACTTCTGACCTCTCTCTGCCCCTTTACTCATTCTATTCCTGGGAAGTGGACATCATTTAATGATTGATTAATCTGGGAACAATTATTGGGAATGAGCTACCCACCGGAAACACAAGTTCTACTCTTCATCCAGGGCTCTGCCCTGTAGTGGGCAGGATTTAGGGGTGACCTGAGTATCTTCTGTCTGCCTTTAATCCACTGTCTACGCTTCTCCACCCGTCTCCAGGCTCCAGGAGGCTGACCTGAATGACATACATCAGTGAACTCCTTTGGCCTCTGTCAGACCCACCAAATCAGAAAATCTTACACTCCTACAAGAAATTCATGATAAGATGAAAGAGCCACATCTGGGGCTGGGCACCTGCAGGCACAGACCCATTCACCTGCCACTTTTGCAGTAGTGTCTTTCCCTCAGCTCACACCCACATCTCCATGGGGGCAGGAGCCCCTAGGATCGGCTGATGAAGGAGGTAAAAGGCCAAACTTGGTTTACAGAGGGGTTGGCTCTTTATATGGGTATAAGCAGTATAGGGCCTGCTTACTACAGCTCTGTTCAGGGGTGGTCTGAAAGAAAGACTGAAGAGAAATTCTTCTAACAAGCAGAGATCTGGGAAGTGTACATGTTTATCCACTTCATGTGCAAAGAGAAGTGGTGTACAGTAAGAACACATGTGGGCTCATTGTCAGCAAAAAAATGGCTTGTCCAGTTAACCAGAGCCAGGAAGGAGAAAGTTTAGAGGATTAGGGTTGAAGAGACCTAGGGAAGAAGTGCATGAAAGCCTCTTTGAGAGAGATAATGTGTGACAAGCTTTGTATCAAATATTAATGCTCAACAGAGAGTATCTTCCAGGGAAAAGGCACTACAACCCAGTAGGCAAAGGGACCCAGCCAGTTGACATCAGTCATTGGTCACTCTGATGCTAACAAATGGACCTCACACCATGGCAGCAGAGATGGAAGCTATGCATAGATCCAACAGCATGAGTGCCCTCTTACTAAGACTGATCTGCCACCTTGTATGTCCATCCTTGTAGGAACATAGACCAATACTGAGCCACTGATTCAGCACATCCTCTGTGGAGACCAACCAGCCACTTGGTGGCAAGAGATTACATTGGAACCCTCTCATCTCAGAAGGAGCAGTGTTTCGTGTTGACTGAATCAACATGTGCACCAGATACAAGACTCCCTTTTCTGCCTGGAATAATCTGCCAGTATGACTCTCAAAAGGCTTAACTCACGGACATAGGATCCCATGTAGCACTGCATTGGATTGAGAGATAGAGAACTCAGTTAAAAACAAGGAGGTGTGGCAGTGGGCCCTTGACTATGGTATCCCCTGGCCTTATCACATCCTATGTCACTCAGAAGTTGAGATCTGAAAGAGTGAAAAAAAAGCTGCTTACTAGCCACTGAGGATCGAGCTTGGAGATGATAAGCTGTGAAGATGGGCGCTGTTCTCCAGACATAATATATATGTCCTAAATCAACAACCATTCCCTAGAGCTGTGTCCCCAGTAGATAGCAAGTGCGAGTCTGGAAATCAAAGAGTAGAAATAGGCATAGCCCGGCTTATATCACTTCAAGTGACCAATGTAGGGAATTTATGCTTCTTACTACACTCCCAGGCTTTTGTGGTTTAGAAGTCCTAGTTTCTAAAGGGAGAACATTTCCACCAGGAAACTCAGCAGGAGACCCATTAAGCTTTAAGCTATGCTTACTGAATGTCGCTCATGCCAAAGCCTATCAGAAAAGGGAAATAGCCTTCATCCCAGCAGGAGTAATGGGCCCTGATGATCAGGAGGAGGTGGGGCTGCTGTTACTCCCTGGGGTTCTCTTGGAACCCTCTTGCCAAATTTCAACAAAAAATGGACAAATGCAGTGGTCATGGCCCGAGAAAGGCTCAGATCTTACTGTTGAAGGTGGAGGTGTCCCCAACAGGTAAGCCTCTTAGACCATCAGAGGTGTTAGCCAAGGGTGAGGAGAATCTAGAATGAGTAGGGGAGGAGAGAAATGATGTGTGTAGTTACCTTGAAACTGCAGCATGGGAGTTGGGGGGGTTCTGGGGCTATAATTCCTGCCACTGGCCTTCCTCTTGTTAAGTTTACCTAGGAAAACAGGCCAGCGAGAATCTTGGAGTGGCTGTTCCCAAGTTTTGCTATAAAATGAAAGTGAATCCAAGTGGCCTGGGGCTGAATCTGAGTTCATGCTGTGGGCACTGCCCAGATGCCTTGTCAGAGCTAAGATCATTCTCCCAGCTACTGAGAGTGTGGGTAACCTGTGATGCTTAGCTGAGTCCCTCTCCAGGAATTGCCTTTAGCAAAAAATGAGCCACCTCTCTTCACCCAGACCACACTCCCCTCCCCAGGGAATGTACAGCCCAATTCAGTGTGTGGTCAGTACAGAAGCAGAAAGGCTCAATTTGCCTGCATCTAGTGAGACATCTAGGAGGGTTCATCCTACTCCCTGAACTCCCCATGGGGTTGACTGAGGCCTTCGTCACAACTTCATTGTAGTTCATACCTCCCGTTGCCCCATCCCACTTCTTTCATTCTGCATGGGCATCGATCTTGATCAAGGCCACTCCCCAGAACACTCCCTGCCTGCATGTCTCTCTCAGGAGTCTGCTGCCTGGGGATTGGATTTAAGACACATGCTGGTCTTCACCTAGGAGTAATTTCCCTGTCCACACTTTTGATCAAATTTCCTTGAATTATCTTAATTTGAGTGTGCCCTCTGAATTTTGATGGGAACTGGACTGACGGGGCAGGGTATTGGGCTAGGGACATGACTGGCAGGTAAGTCTGCCTAATTCTGAGGCTCAGTATTAGTAGGACTCTTTACTGACACATGGAATTTGTATTCTCAAAAGTACCAAAATCAGCTTACTAAAGATATTTTGGTCTCCACCTTAATTCTTTGTTTGTTAAAAGTAATGGCAAAAACCACAATTCCTTTTGCACCAACCTAATAAACTATTCAGAACCTGAATGGAAGCCACTCCTTGGTGGTTCCCTTAGAAACCCCAGCCCCATCCAGAGCCCTTGTATCAGATTTGGATGGAAAGGGCATGTGTTTAGCCTGTTCAAGGGTGACTTTTAGACAGTCCTCTCTCTCTCTGTCTCTGTGTGTGTGTGTGTGTGTGTGTAGGTTCAGCCTTTTCTCACTAAGACAGTTATTTTCACCCATAGGCAGGCACCCTGATGGGAGAGGCAGGATGAATGGATCTCTTTGATACTCAAAGTTTTTTAAGCCATTGATGTGTTATGTGTCTAAAATAATATTCTTTTTAAAAAAATTATTGTTTCATGATATAATTAATAAATTATTTTCTTTGTTAAATATTGATTAAAAATTATATTAATAATTATGTTAATAATTAAGAATTATAGATGAGGATAAAATTCCTTTTGACTGTTACAGCAGTCCACTCCCAAGAGAATAAACTATTACCTTCCAGACCTTTTCAAAATTGACAGGATCTATTTAAAGTCCTGTATTTTATTTGACCAGAAAATTCTATTTTTCAGATGTTACATTTAAGAAAACTTCTTGAATGTACATGACAAAGAATGAACAAGCATATTTATTGCAACATTGTTTATAATAGCAATAAAGGTAAACAACTTAATAGGGGGCTAAATAAATTGTGGTATATTTTTACAATGACAGAGTATACAGTAGTAAAAACAGTGAGGTGGAGCCCTAAGTGCTAACTTGGAAAAAGCTTCAGGAAATATCACTGAGTGAAAAAGGAGATTGCAGAATGATAAATGTAATATGATGCATTTTATCAGGGCTATTTAGGAAAATTATGGCCTAATAGAAATGACCTGGGCTGAGTGAGAGGAGCAGAAATGGGGAGAGTGATTATTGCCCCTCGCTTGCTTTGCCTCCTTTAGCCATTTCTTCCTGTTCTCTCAATCATTCTTTCCCCTCTTTCACTCCACATTCTTTCCTTTCTTCATCACTTCTTTTCATGGTTAAAATTGAAGCCAAGTCTACCCTGTAGGAATTGTATGTGTTTATGCTCATTAACAACCAGTTGAACTCTGTTGATTAGCAATATGGTCAATCCAAACTGGTTGTTAAAGTGTCAAAATAAATGGATCCAATACCTGCGCCCGGGCTCACATGATCTCGTTGATGAATAATTAATATAGCCTCAATATGATGCATTATATGGAAACCTGCCTGCTTTGGCTACTGTGAAAGCTTAAAAATAAACCAACCACTTGACAAAGTTACAAAAAAAAATATAAAAAAGAAATTTGCAGTATGGGTTGAATGAATAATAAATATATAGTGTTTGCATTAAAGAAAGTACCAGTGGCATTGTACTTTGTGTTATTATTAGAGTGTGTAGATTATTTGATTTGAAGAATTCTAGTTTAATGACTTCCTTTTGCACTGAAGGAAATAGTGGCCCAGGGAAGTAAGGTCGTAAAGCAGGGCTGTTCAGTGGTTTTCCGGTAACACACTTTGTAGGTAATAGAGATGGTCATTCTCCTTTCCTTTCGGAATAGTTCCATCTCTCTCTGGTATGGTAGGAACCAAATGTGTGGATCCTCTTTTACTCATAGGTCTGTATCTGGGGCACAAGCCTTATGGCGTGGATAGAAATGGCTGACACAGTGCTGAATTGGCTTAGGAAAAGGAAGACCGATGCTGGGTTTCTCTGGAGCTCTGTGTCATAGTTTGAAGATGACTCCAATGCCAGAGCCTCTGGGAACAAAATAATATGAGAAATGGTCACAGAAGGGGTCACCTTAAGCTAGAAGAAACTCAGAAGAAGGGTTACCAGATTCTTACAAAGCATCTAATTAAATATGAATTTTAGGTAAACAATGAATACTTTTAAAGTATAATTATACCCCAGATATTGCATGGAACAAACTTATACTAAAAATTATTCATTTCTTATCTAAATTCAAATTAATTGGGTCTCAAGTGTTTTTATTTGTTAAGTCTGTCTAGCCCAACAAGATCTATGTTGAAATATGTAACTCAAAATGTCTTATAACCTGAAGAACACAGTATTCTCTATGTTTCTTTGTCTCTTTGACCCCAACGTTTTAAATTATGACCAATACGTTAAACTCCAAAGGTATTGGATATTAGATCAATTCAAGGACAAATTTTGTAAAAACTGGAGTGTTCTGCAGCAGAACAGATTGCCTCAAAAATAGTGAATTCCTCTGCCAAGGATACGCCTGTGTCAACATTTGTAATGACAAAAAACTGGGAGAAACATAAAAGGTCATGAATAAGGGACTGTTTAAAAAAAATTAGGGACGCGTCTATGCAATGGAATTCTCTACAGATTTTTTTTCTAGCCTCAGCTGCTGTTATAATAGGTCTGTCACCACTGTCATAACCTGACCAACCAACTAGTTTCCCAACAGACAAGCTGGTCTTTCTGAAACCTTAGAAGCATTCATCATGCACTTCAGAATGGTTTTCTGTCTGTACATAATGGGGATCTCCAAGCAGATCTTTAAGTAAAAAAAAGCATAAAAAGCAGTATGCATGTTGACATAGTTTGGGTGTTTGTTGAAATGTGATCCTTAACATTGCAGGTGGGGCCTGGTGGAAGGTGATAGGGACATGTGGGTGAATCCTTCTTGAATGGCTTGGTGCCGTCCTTGTTCCCCTCTCTCTTGCTCCTGCTCTGGCCATGTGACGCATCTGTTCCCCCTTCCCTTCCATTGTTACTAAAAGCTTCTTGAGGCTCTCACCAGAAGCAGACGCTGATGCCATGCTTCTTATACAGCCTGCAGAACCATCAGCCAAAGAAATCTTTTCTCTTTTTCTTTTTCTTTTTTCTTTCTTTTTTTTTGAGACAGTCTCACTTTGCCACCCAGGCTGGAGTGCAGTGATGCAATCTCGGCTCACTGCAACCTCTGCCTCCCGGGTTCAAGTAATTGTCCTGCCTCAGCCTCCCGAGTAACTGAGACTACAGGCATGTGCCACCACACCTGGCTAATTTTTTTGTATTTGTAATAGTGATGGGGTTTCACCATGTACTGGTCTCAAATTCCTGACCTCAAATGATCCACCCGTCTTGACCTTGCAAAGTGCTGGGATTATGGGTGTGAGCCACCACACCCGACTCCTTTTTTTCTTTATAAATAAATTAACTGTATGAGCCTCTTTAATATATTTATCTCCTAATTCATGATCTCTCTTCTATAGTTTCATTCCCAGGCTTCTTATCTATCCCTTGTTCTTTTGAAATATATTTTCCTCTTTCTTAGTCTCAGATATTTATAGCAACCCAAAATGGACAAACATATATGTTAAATTCCCATTTGTGTAAATTCTAAAAAGCATAAACATAAATACAAGTGAAAAGATAATAATTTTTCTGGTTAACTACCTGGGAAACTCTTAAGCATGTTTATTTTAGGGAAAGAGATCAGTTATTGAGGATAGGTGAGGAAGACTTACTATTTATTTCATACCTTTATGGATGGATTTAAAAAAACTTATTTTGCACATTGAAAAAGGGCTAGGCTGGGTGCGGGGGCTCACACCTGTAATCCCAGCACTTTGGGAGGCCGAGGCAGGTGGATCACGAGGTCAGGAGATCGAGACCATCCTGGCTAACACGGTGAAACCCCGTCTCTACTAAAAATACAAAAAATTAGCCAGGCGTGGTGGCGGGCGCCTGTAGTCCCAGCTATTCGAGAGGCTGAGGCAGGAGAATGGCTTGAACCCGGGAGGTGCAGCTTGCGGTGAACCGAGATCGCACCACTACACTCCAGACTGGGAGAGAGAGCGAGACTCAGTCTCAAAAAAAAAAAAAAAAAAAGAAAAGAAAAGAAAAGAAAAGAAAAGGAAAAGGGCTGGATATTTCCTTTGGGAACACTGCAGAGGCACTCCCTGGGATAGGGGGCAGGAGGGAGAGGAAGGTGCTAGAGGAAGGTCACCTCATATTTCTTTCAGTTTAAAGATTATATAAATTTAAACTTTAAGACTTGAAGAGAAGGCCCCATTAGTTAGTTCGGATAACATCATTGATGCTTCAGGCCATCCTCAGTCGCCCTTGTCCACTTATATGTTCAGGCTAGAGGGAAATGTCTCCTAATACATTCATGGCTAATCATACATATGTTCACCAATGAGTGTCTGTGGACCATATGAGGGTTAAAAATTACTCGACAGATGAGCCCAGTGTCCACAAATCCACATGCAATTCTTGGCCTTAGGTTCAAGGCAAGCCCTGGTAGTTCACAACCAAGAAAAGCAAACTTTTTGATGCCCCGCTTAATAACAGCTTGAAACACGTGAAATTGCTATAAAGAAAGGTTGAACAGCAATAATTTGATATGGTTCAACAAATACTATTTCTGGGCATCCTTTTCTACTTTCTCCCTTGATCAATTAGAGAAACAAATCAAAGTAACTAAAGTATGTATTTGTCCAGGCTTCCAAAACTACCTTTCCTTTGATATTACATGATCTATTATCTTAGATAGGGCAGCTATAACAAATACCATAGACTGGGTGGATTACAAACAACAGAAATGTATTCCTCACAGTTTTGGAGGCTGGAAGTCTGGTATCACGGTGCCAGCAGGGCCGGGTTTTGGTGAGGACCTTTTCTGGGTTGTGAACAGCTGACTTCTGGTTGTATCCTCATATGGTGAACAGCAGAGGGAGAGTGAGCTAGTAGCTCTCTGGTCATTTTCTTTTTCTTTTCTTTTTTTTTTTTTTTTCGAGACAGAGTTTTTGCTGTTGTTGCCCAGGCTGGAGTGCAATGGCATGATCTTGGCTCACCGCAACCTCCACCTCCCGGGTTCAAGCGATTCTCTGGCCTCAGCCTCCCGAGTAGCTAGGATTACAGGTATGCGTCACCACACCCAGCTAATTTTGTATTTTTAGTAGAGATGGGGTTTCTCCATGTTGGTCAGGCTGGTCTTGAACTCCTGACCTCAGGTGATCCACCTGCCTTGGCCTCCCAAAGTGCTAGGATTACAGGTGTGAACCACCACGCCCAGCTGGTCATTTTCTTATAAGGACACTAATTCTGTTCATGAGGGCTCTAACATGAGGACCTAATTACTTCCCAAAGTCCCCACTCCCTATACTGTCACCTAGGGTAGGGGTCCCCAGTCTGTAGCCTGTTAGGAATTGGGCTGCACAATAGGAGGTGAGTGGCAGGTGAGAGAGAATAGCTTCATCTGTATTTACAGCCACTCTCTATTGCTCGAATTACTACCTGAGCTCCACCTTCTGTCAGATCAGCAGGGGCATTAGATTCTCGTAAGAGTGTGAACCCTATTGTGAACTGTGCATGTGAGGGATCTAGGTTGTGCAATCCTTATGAGAATCTAATGCCTGATGATCTGTCACTGTCTCCCATCAGCCCCAGATGGGACTAGTTGCAGGAAAATAAGCTCAGGGCTCCTACTGATTCTACATTATGCTGAGTTGTGTAATTACTTCATTATATAGAACAATGTAATTGTATTAGTTCATTTTCATGCTGCTGATAAAGACATATGCAAGACTGAGCAATTTACAAAAGGAAGAAGTTTAATTGGACTCACAGTTCCACGTGACTGGGGAGGGCTCACAATCATGGCAGAAGGCAAAGAGGAGCAAGTCACATCTTCTGTGGATGGCAGCTGGCAAAGAGAGAACTTGTGCAGGCAAACTCCTATTTTTTTTAAGCCATCAGATCTCACGAGACTTATTCACTATCACAAAAACAGCATGGGAAAGACCCACCCCATAATTCAATCACCTCTCACAGGGTTCCTCCCATGACATGGGAATTGTGGGAGTTACAATTCAAGATGAGATTTGGGTGGGGACACAGCCAAACCATATCATTTCACCTCTGGCCCCTCCCAAATCTCATGTCCTCACATTTCAAAACCAATCATGCCTTCTCAACAGTCCCCCAAAGTCTTAACTCATTTCAGCATTAACTCAGATGTCCATAGTTCAATGTCTCATCTGAGACAAGGCAAGTCCCTTCTGCCTATGAGCCTGTAAAATCAAAAGCAAGTTAGTGACTTCCTAGATACAACAGGGGTACAGGCATTGGGTAAATACAGCCATTCCAAATGGGAGAAATTGGCCAAAACAAAGAGGCTACAGGCCCCATTCAAGTCCAAAATCCAACAAGGCAGTCAAAGCTTAAAGCTCCAAAATGATCTCCTTTGACTCCATGTCTCGCATCCAGATCATGCTGATGCAAGAGGTGGGTTCTCATGGTCTTGGGCAGCTCCATGCCCATTGATTTCATAACATCTATTATTTACAATATTTATGTTAACAGCTAAAACTTACATAACACTTGTATATGCCAGGTGTTTTAAATTCTTTAAATCAATGTACTCATTTAAATTTTACGATAACCTTATACGATGGTTATTTTTATCCCAATTTGCAAATTAAGGAGGCTAAGACATGCAGAGTTTAAGCACTTTGCCTGGTTTGGTGCAGCAGTAGATTTTGGAGCTGGGATTTGAGCTCAGGTAGCCTTCTGCTGGTAACCACTACATTACACTGCCACTCACTCCCCTTTTATCACCTGACAAGCCAACTCTGCCCACAAGACAAGTTGGTCTTTCTGACTCCAAGAGGCATATCTAGTGTACTCAAGAATGGTCTCCTGAGGCAGTATAGAAGTTTCTCCAACTGCAGTCAGGCCAGTGTGGCCCCATATCCAACTTTTTGGAATGTACGCCCTCAGGCAGACAGCATGATTTTCACTGGCTTCCTTGCCAATCTCATGACAAGGAAACCTTGCCTGATAAGAATCATCTGTTTTCTTGGTTGCTGGTGTTCTTCAGGGCTCATTGCCAGGGACTTCAACTTTCCCCAATCTCTCCGGAGACATCTTGATTTTACATCTCCAAGAACATGTTCTCTACCCCTGCCCAACAATGAACTCACCTTTGTGCCTCTGTTTATTTCCTCTTTCCTAAAACAGTAGTTAGTGCTGAGGCAGCAGCAAGGCAAAGTGGCTGGCAGGTGCTATATAGATAGGAGAGGATCCACCACTCAGAAACTGAATGTTAATTCATTTTTCTGCAATTCAGTTTTTCACTTGTAGAATGAAAATAATAATACTAATATTATGGAATGGTGGTGTGACTCCACTAGCTCTTGTATTCAGAGCCCAACATTAACTTGGGACATGTGGTCAAAGATATGAGAAAGCACCATGAGTCTGGTGTCTGTGTGTGAAGCTGGGCCTGCCATGTGGACTAACAAACATTTCCCTGGCTTACAAAATGTCCTTTTATTTAGCAAAACCATCGCCTTAAAGGCACCTGTGAATTTATTGATTAAATCTTGGTATCTGTAAGTGGGGATAAAGAAGCTTAGATGCCACTCTTTAATATTTTCTGCAATGACGATGGAATTCCACTAGGTTTGACATCTTGCTGCTCACAGGAGGGTATGAAATTAGCTATTTGGTGAATTTCTCCTTCCTCTTGGGGTTTGTCACCTATGCTGGTCTCTTCTGCTCCACCAGAGGCAGTCTTCCATAACTCACTGGTTCGGAATTTGGGCAGGGAAGACAGATCCTATATTACAATTTATGTTGATGTGTTATAGTGTCGGCTTTTTCTGAGCGAGATCTATCAGAATTCAATTTTCCCTTTGCTCACAGACCATGCTTTGGCATGGCCAAAATTTCAAATGCTAATTAAAGACATGAGTTGCGTATATTTAGTATTGTAGTAGGTAATAGCTACCAAATTAATGTGAACATTAGAGATTTGATATTTAAGATGTTTGAATAATTTGACACTAGAATATTATAGGCATTTATGCTGATTTTTAAAAATGTGATGGTGTAATAGATTTTTCATTTATTTTTGTGACTATTTTTTTCTTTAGGCTACATACTCAATTTTGTAATTGAACTAGGACAATGTTCATTTTAGTGTGATTAAACTTCTGGCTTACTGATGAAATGAAACAGTCCATTCCTGCAAAAGCATCTCACAGTTTGTTTTTAAATGAAGTAAGACAAACATACAGGAAAGGCATTATAAGTGTAACCAGCACCCAGATAAAGAGGTATAACATCACCAGCACCCTGCTTGCTCCCAATCACTGCCCCCCACCAAGTAGACTACTACCTTGACCTCTCACATCATACATTAGTTTTTGCCAGCTTTTGAACTTCATAAAAATGCGGTCATACCATTTGCACTTTTTGGTGTCTGTCTTCCTTTAGTGAGCACAAATATAGTTTCTTGACTCTGCAAATAATGTGATGGTTTCTGAACCAATTCGTGAAAAGGAAAGGAGGGAAGCAGGAAAGGAAGAAGGAGGGTGAGTAAGAGAATGGGAGGGAGACTGTGTTTGTGGGTACTTGTTATCTGTAGCTACTCTGAAAGTGATGCAGCTCCTGAACAATTTTGGGAGAATATCAGTTAGTTGTATTAGCCAGTCAGTGACTACCTTAGTTCTTATTTACAAAGAAAGTAAATTAGATTTGAAGGAATATCTTGTTGAACTGACTTCCTTTGGCTATGCAGTGGGGGTGTGGACACATGGTTTCATTGCCTGTGAACCTTAAGAAGGCCCCAGGGGGATTAGCTTGTACAGATTTTACAGCCCTGCCCCCGGGGTCTCCTTTGCCTCAAAGCTATGGTCTTGGACTGTAGTCATCTGCCCAGAGTCTAAAACCAATTTCTTTTGGGACATAGACTTTCCTACTGAGTTTTCATCTGGTCTCAGGGCAAACAAATGAGAAGATAACAGTATCTTCACTCCTTCATTACACATCCTCTTTGGAACACTAGGGCTTTTACAAAATGAGAGAGTCTGTGTTTGTCATAGCCATATACACATCACAGAGACAGGGTTAATGATGGAGGTGGCATGTTTGTCTTTTAGTGCCTCCCCCAATTCTTCAACTTCTGTTTCCAAGGACACATCCTTAGCATTCTCTTTTGGGGCCTGCGGGCTTTCATCATGCCCTCCATTCACAGTGGAAGGAGAAGTCAGGCAATTGTCTCAAGCTACTAAATGAGAAAGAATTTGAATCTAGCTGTCTCATTTCCAGTCTGATGACTGGACACTGTAATTCACTACATGGATGAAGTGTAGTGCTCATCATACACCTCTTTACTTTTCGGATGAGAATGGGAAGATCATGAAACTCTTCCAAGGCCCAGTGTCCTGTTTGCCTCATCACTCTGTCTCTTCCCTCCCTTACCTCTTTGCCAACCCCAAACCAACTCTTCTCTGAGCTCCTACCAACATCTCAGAGTAAGCATATGTTTTAACTATTTGACTCCACTTTCTGGACTAATCATTACTGATTCCAAAGGTGGGACTTTTAGGCCAGAGAAGAGGAGACAATGGTGGCATGGCATTGCAGTGGGACAAAAGAAGCCCAGTGATGTCCCTCAAATCATGTGATGTAAGTTCACCTCTTTTCCATTTCTATATGGCTCTTGTCTTCATAATATTTATTCATTCAAAATTATTCATTCAATGCCTATTGTTTTTCCTTTTTCTGAAGATAAGCTTCAGACAAGACAGTACCTATTATGCATCAGGCAGTATTCTAGAGGCTTAAGACACATCCATGAATAAAATAGACAAAAAGTCTTGACCTTGTGAGGCTTACATTCTAGCAGGAGTGATAGAGGACTAAAAATGTAGATATTATAAATAATAAATGAGTATACTAGGGTTACTCAGGGAAACAGAACCAACAGGATATATGATACAGAGACAGAGCAAAGTAAGAGGGATTAGTAATGCTGGGGGTCAGAGGTCACTGCAGGTTTAACAGAGTGCTCAGGAGGGTAGCATCTGAATAAAGACGTGCAGATGACAAGCCATTCAGATATTTAAAGGAAGAGCTGTCCACAAAAGGGGTGAGTCAAGGCAAAGGCCTTAATGTAGAAGCATGCCTAGAATATTCAAAGTAAAGCATAACGCCCGTGAAGGGGGTAGCCTTCAATCAAAGGTGAAGTCAGAGAAGTAACCAGGAGTCAAATCACAAAGTGATATGTGGCTCATTTTTAGGACTCTGGCCTTGCCTCTGATTGAGGTGGGGCAGGGGGAGAGTATCACAGAGCTTTAAGTGACAGAAGACATGAAATAACAGACATTCTAACTAATCATTTTGGTTGCATTGTTGAGAACAAACAGTACGGGAGTAGGGAGAGAGAAAGAGAGGTCAGGTCAATTAGAAGACAATTTCAATAACCAAGACAGAAGATGGTGGTGACTTGAAACAGTGAAGAGAAATGGTCATAGTCTGGATACAGGACTTCTTGAAGTTTAGGCAAAAGAGAAGTCAAGCATGACTTTCAGGCTGTTGGTCTAAGCAACTTGAAGAATGGAGTTACCATCCACTGAGATGGAAAAAACTGCAGGAACAATAGAATGGGAGGTGGACTGAGAGTTCAGTGTTGGGTATGTTAAGAATGAAGTCTCTACTAGACATGTAAAGTGGATATATGGAGTCTGGAGTTTGGAAAACTATTCTAGTTGGAGATATAGTGTAGGAGTTGTCTGTACATAGGTGGCATTTAAAACTAGGAGAATGGAAAACTACAAAAACAGTGGAGGTAGAGAGAGAAGAGGTTCAAGATCTATGCATGGAGTTGTCTGCATATAGATGACATTTAAAACTAAAAGAATGGAAACTTGACAAAGATAGCAGGTGTAGATAGAGAATAGGTTCAAGAACTGTGCATGCATGGAGTACCCCAACATAAAGACACAAAAGAGAAGAGTAGGAGGAACCAGGAAAGGAGAGAGAAGGTGTGTCAGGGAGATAGTGGGAGGGTTGTGGAAATGTATGGTGTTTTGGGAATGAAATGAAGAAAGTGTATGAAGAAGAAAATACCAACTGCCTCAAATTCTGCTGATGGGTCGAGCAACATGAGGACGAAAATTAGAAACTGGATTTAATACTGAGATGTCCCAAGGTGACCTTGAGAAGAACAGTTTTGGTGGAGTGGTAAGGGTGAAAACCTTGTTGGGATGAATTTAAGAGAGAATATGAAGAGACATAGAGGAGACAGTACATGTAAACAACTCTTTCAAGTGATGTTTTTAATGAAGAAAAGAAAAATGGACTAATGGGAGATGTCAAGAGAAGCAGTTTTTAAGATGGGAGAAATAACAGCATATTACTATGCTGATAGACTTGTTGGTGTAGAGGACACAGGGATGGACTGCTGGGGCACTGTGGGGAAAGGAGATGAGACTTGGTATCAGAGCATTGGGACTGGTGTTAGAATGGACAGGCTGGCCCAGTTCTGCCCCAGGTGGGAGGCAGAAAGCCTATGTGCAGAGAGGGTGGTAGATGAGAGGGCAGAGGGTCTTTGGGGACTCTCTTTCAACTGCTTTGTTCTGTCAGAGAATTAAGAAAGTCATCAACTGAAAATTAGGGTATAGGAGAAGATGTTGGAGGCTGAAATAGACATCTTGAAAGGGAGCATCGTGAATGGACTAGGGAAGTATAGCACAATTGTCAGGCAGCATTTAAGGCCTATTTGAGCTTC
This sequence comes from Pan paniscus, assembly GCF_029289425.2. Taxonomy (NCBI): domain Eukaryota; kingdom Metazoa; phylum Chordata; class Mammalia; order Primates; family Hominidae; genus Pan; species Pan paniscus. The sequence goes on from NC_073253.2 coordinate 111,882,556, forward strand.
TTGGTCATGGAACCCTGTTAAAATGAAACCTGTCAGCATGATTATGTGTTCCAGGGATTTCCAGCTGCACAGCTGATGTACATAAAAGGTGGAAAATTGGATCTCTTCTCCACTGGAACTTTTTAATGCAGCAATTTAAATGTTTTGAGAATCAAAGAGTCACTTCAAACAATTATGCCTACCTGTTGAGCTTCCATCTTTCCTTCCTTTCTTTCTTCCTTCCATTTTTTCCTTTCTTGCTTGCTTTTCCCCTTCTTTTTCTTTCTCTCTTCTTTCTTTTCCTCCAAAAGAACTTGTGAATGTCTCCTAGTTGTATAATAATTGCACCTGAAACTGGTCTAAAACAGTCCACATTTCTTCAATAAACTTTATTGTGTGTTTATTAAGTGCCAAGAGCTCTGTTAGGTACTGTGGAAGACACAAAAAACAAAAAGAAAACTCAAGAAGTTCACAGCAGAGTGGCAAAGGTGAAATATGTCCATAATAACTGCATATAAGATAGAAATTGGTAAGCACCAATTTGAAAATATAGCATTGTGAGACTTTAGAGAAGAAAAAGATTTCTAGTTGGAGATGGGGAATCTGGGAAGATTTGAGATTGTAGTTTTCAAGGATGGAATATCTCCTATCCCACATACTTTTCTATGATGAGACATTGGTAGTCCTACCACAGAGTTGGAATTGATATCTTCTCTTGAACCTGGGTGGGCTTGTGACTCATATGTAACCAATACAGTACACAGTAGAAATAACGCTTTTAACTTCTGGGGCTAAGTCAGAAAAAGAGGTTCAAGTCTCCCCCTGTTTACTGGGACATCAGGTAAAAAGTCCATCAAGTGAGAAATTCAATTCCTCTGGGGCCACCATGCTTTGAGGAAGCTCAGGCCACATAGGGAGGTGATCTGTGGGTGCTTTGGTTGACATTCCCAGCTGAGGTCCTAGCTGATGGCCAGCATTGACAGCAGACATGTGAAGAAGGCACCTGCACATGATTCTAGCCCCCAGCTCTTGAGTCACCCCAGCCATTAGGTATTCCCAGCTCAGTCCCCAGACATCATGGAAAAGACTCAAGCCGTCTCTGCTACACACTCTGAATTCCTTACCCTCTGAATCCATGAGCATAATACAATGGTCTTTTTACACCATTGAGTTGTGAAGTGATTGATTTGCCGTGTAACAATAGTAACCAGAACAGAAGATTTCTTGAAAGAGAGAACATTCAAGCCAAGTTAACTTCAGATGTAAAAAAAGTGTAATATTAAATGAGCCTGGGTAATTGTATTCTCAATTGCATAGGAAACTTTTTGAATTTCCCTTTTACATTTGATGTTCTGGCTATTGAACATTCTTTTGTAGAAATATCTCTAGATGTCTATCTGATTCCAGAGCATTTACAAAGATTTTGGAATGCAGCTCTTTCTTGTGATTTGATTCTGAGATGACACAGCACCATCAAATACAACTTAGCAGAACCTAGCTTTTGAAGAGAGTAACTAACTTTCATACAAAAAGTTGACAACTTCATTAGCAGAGTTATCAGTACACATTTTATATAAAACTAACAATACTATTTACATGGTCACATAAAAAGCTTTGTAGGATATCTATCTATATCTATCATCTATCTATCTATCTATCTATCTATCATCTGTCTATTATCTATCCATCTGTCTAAACAACAGGAACATATTAATGCTTTGTTAGGCAATTTCATCATTTTGAGCAGTGGTCCCCCACATTTTTGGCACCAGGCATTGGTTTTGTGGAAGACAATTTTTCCATGGACTGGGGCAGGGGAGGGGGATGGTTTTGGGATGATTCAAGCACATTACATTTATTGTGCACTTTATTTATATTATTATTGTATTGTAATATAATGAAATAATTATACAACTCACCACAATGTAGAATCAGTGGAAGCCCTAAGCTTCTTTCCTTGCAACTAGACAGTTCCCATCTGGGGGTGATGGGAGACAGTGACACCTGAAGTGTGTTGCTTATGTCCAATCTACTCCATAATCTCATTTTGGTTGCTGTCACTGCAGAAAACCCTGCTTCACAAAGATAGGATGTTGGAAATGGAAGCAGACTTTTCAGTGCTTCTGTGGTAATCTCAGGATATTCCATCTTGACTTTAATTCAGAATGTATGAAGATTTGAAGTTGCCTCAAACATACTTTTAAGGGCACCGCCATTTGCAATCTCAAGCAGTTGTCCTCTTCTAGCACGGACAAAGTCAATTCCCCTGGCTTATTCACAAATGGGTGATGGATCCATTCCTTCCCAGTTCAGGGTCTTTTATGGTTGGGAAGTGTATAATCAGGGTTCTCCAGGGGACAGAATTAATAGGATATATCTATATATGAAAGAGAGTTTATTAGGGAGAATTGGCTCACATAATTACAAGGTGAAGTCCCATGATAGGCCATCTGCAAGCTGGGGAAGAAAGAAGTGATCAGTGGCTCAGTTCAAGTCTAAAAGCCTCCAAGCCAGGGAATCTGACAGTGTAGCCTTCAGTCTGTGGCTGAAGGCCCGAGAGCCTCCAGCACTCACTGGTGTGAGTCCCAAAGTCTAAAGGCTGAAGAATCTGGAGTCTGATGTCCAACCGCAGGAGGAGCAGGAGGAAGCATCCAGCACAGGAAAAAGAAGGCAACCAGGAGACTCAGCAAGCAAGGTGATTCCACCTTCTTCCCCTGCTGTGTTCTAGTCACGCTGGCAGACAATTGGATGGTGCCCTCCCACATTGAGGGTGAGTCTTCCTCTCCCCATACACTGACTCAAATGCCTATCTCCTCTGGCAATACCCTCACAGACACATCCAGAAACAATACCCATCATCCAGTCATCCTTCAATCCAATCAAGTTGACACCTAATATTAATCACCACAGAAAGTAATGTTCAAACTCTTGAAAGCTGAGATAGGTGATCACGCACCAGCTGGGAGAAAGAAGGCCTTGGCTCAGACTCTTTCTTTCAAAATTTCTGCTAATGTTTGAAACATGTTAGAAATCCCAAAGTTCACTCATCACCCCATTGTTCCAGTTTGGTTTTGAAAGCAGCCACTTTATCTGCTGACTTGAACACAGTTGTTGTTATCCCCTGAAGTGACAGATTGAGTTCGTTGAGCAGGTTGAATGTGTCACACAAGTAAGCAAGTTTTGCAACCCATTCTGTGTCACTGAAATGTGCTGCCAGTGTTGCCTGTTTTTCTAAAAGAAATCTTTGGAGTGGCTCTCATAACTAAAAAACTCTGGCCAGTGATCTGCCTTGAGAAAGCCATCTCACTTCTGTGTATAAGAGAAGACATGTGTGCTCTGTATCCATCTCCTCTCAGAGCTGTGCAAACAGATGTGAGTTATGGGTATGCACTTTATTGTGGTTGATAATTTTAATCATATCCTACAAAATGTTGTTAAGTTCAGGTGACATTTTTTGGCTAGCCAGCATTTTTCTATGGATGACACAGTACATAGACTAATATTCAGAGGCAACCTCTTTGAACCAAGCAGTGAAACCTGAAAGCTGTTTGGTCATGGCAGCTGCTCCATCCGTGCATACAATGACACAGAATGACCCATTCCATTTTCCTAATGTGTAATCATTCAAAGACTTGAATAGTTCTGCAGCTGTGGTGTTAGTTGGCAACAAAAGCACACATAATATACCCCCATGCACATCCTCCTGAAAAATATATTGCACGAAAACAAGCATTGTTGCCTTGTTGTCAACATTGCTGGACTTGTCAACCTGGAATGTGTACCACAGTGACTCATTAATCCTCTCTAACAATTGTGCTTCAACATCCTCTGCTTTTTCATCAATTCATCCAGTTATGGTGCTAGCTGAATGAGGAACACAAGGCATATTTTGAAGCGCAGCCTCTCCTAAAAGTTCACAACAAATGTCCTTACGAGTGGGCAGGATCAACTCTTCACCAGTAGTAAAGGGGTTCTTAGCTCTAGCAATGTGGTTAGCCACTAAGAATGATGCTTTCAGTGGAGACACATTTGATGAAATGGTGGCCTTCAATAATTGCTTCTGTTCTTTGTGTTCACAATTTTTTTTCTTTTGAAAAATTCCACAGGCTTGTCTTTTAATGCAGGGTGCTTGGTCTCTATGTGGCGAAGCAGTTTTGAAGGTTTCATGGCTTCATTGAATAGCTGGTTGCCACACGCTATACAAAGCAGGTTTGGAGAATGTGAATCACCTGTTGCAATGAACCCATACTTTAAGGAGGACTCTTGGTATTGTCAAGTGCAGCTTTCTTTTTGTTGGCAGTCTTAGAGTCTTCTGCTGTCTCATCATTGGGTGTTTCCCCCTTTTGGAAGAAGCTCTCCAGTGATATTTGCTTTTTACTCATTTTGGCTGGGGTTATCTTGTGGACTTAGCAAAACTGTGACTGAGACAAGTGCACAGTGCAGAAAGAGGCATGAACAGAAATGGCAAATAAAATAATGGGTGGGCCACACATGGACTAAAATAAGTGTCAGATTCTGACTTAAACCCTGCCACTAGATGCAGCTGTACAATTGAAGTACATCAACTCACTTGCAACTATAAAGCTTGCCACCAGATGCAGTTTAATTGTCACTTGCCACTCACTGATAGGGTTTTGCTATGAGTCTGCAAACAATTGATGTATTATGGTGTCTGCACAGTCAAACCTCTCTACTAATGTTAGTTGGTGTTTGCAGCCACTCCCCAGCACTAGCATCACCACCTCAGCTCCATCTCAGATCATCAGGCGTTAGATTCTCATAAGGAGCATGCAACCTAGACCCCTCACATGCACAGTTCACAACACGGTTTGCGTTCCTACGAGAATCTATTGCTGCAACTGATCTGACAGGAGGTGAAGCTCAGGCAGTAATGCGAGTGATAGGGAGTGGCTGTAAATACAGATGAAGCTTTATTTACTCACCCGCTGCTCACCTCCTGTTGTGCAACCCTGTTCCTAACAGGCCATTGACCAGTGCCAGTCTGTAACTCAGAAGCTGAGGACCCTGTCATAGAGTGTACTTATATACGTAGATGGTATAGCCTATTACACACCCAGGCTATGTGGTATATGCCTATTGCTCCTAGGATATAAACTATTACTGTACTGAATACTTCAGAGAATTGTAATACAATGGTAAGTATTTGTGTATCTAAACATATCGAGGCATAGAAGAGGTACAGTAAAAATATGGTGTTATAATCTCATGAGACCAGCATCATATATGGAGTCTGTTGTTGACTGAAACATTGTTATGGGCACATGACTATATATGATTTTTATAATTTACTTTTAAAACTAATTTTTGCTGTCACAACACTCATGCTTTTATTTTTTCCTTTAATTGTTTAAACTTTTGTTGACTTACCAAACCAAAGGGGAGAATTTTTTTTTTTTTTTTTTTTTTTTTTTTTTTTTTTTTTTTTTGAGAAGGAGTCTTGCTCTGTTTCCCAGGCTGGAGTGCACTGGCACAATCTCGGCTCACTGCAAGCTCCGCCACCCGGGTTCACGCCATTCTTCTGCCTCAGCCACCCGAGTACCTGGGACTACAGGCGCCCGCCACCACGCCCGGCTAATTTTTTGTATTTTTAGTAGAGACGGGGTTTCACCGTGTTAGCCAGGATGGTCTCGATTTCCTGACCTTGTGATCTACCCACCTCAGCCTCCCAAAGTGCTGGGATTACAGGCATGAGCCACCGTGCCTGGCCGCAAAGGAGAGAAATTTTAAGTATGGTGGCTGTATACTTATTATTGGCTCATTTATCCTGGGCTATTCTGGCTTTTCTTGTGCAGTTGATTAACAGGTAATCAAACGGTTTGATTTCCGTGATTTCCTCTGTCTACCTCCCTGTGACTGCACAGATCTGTTCGTGTTGCCAGGCTGATTTTATAGTCAGGGTGCTCTGTTTGCCTGTCTCTGGGACCAACAGTAGCCAACTCAAGGAAAAACCAGGAACAAAAAGAGGCTGCTTTTTTGGGATTTACTGCAAAGTAGTAGGAGAGTTTATGGAATCAAAGAAAAGGATGAAGGACCAGACCTGGGCAAGAAGAGAACCAGAGCAGCTCCAGGAATATAGGAGACAGAAAAAGTCTCTTCCAAGTCCTATCCTGGAGGCAAATGAGCTCCAGCTGTTCTAGGGCTGCACCTATTCTGCTCACAGCTCACATTCCAATGAAGTGTGACTAGGGAGTGTGGGTCCCTTGATGAAGCTCCCTGCAGGTCTGCATCCAGTGGAAGAAATTTCCCAAAATAAAAACTGTACCTTTTTTTTTTTGAGATGGAGTTTTGCTCTTGTTGCCCAGGCTGGAGTGCAATGGTGCAATCTCGGCTCACTGCAACCTCTGCCTCCTAGGTTCAAGTGATTCTCCTGCCTCAGCCTCCTGAAAGTAGCTGGGATTACAGGCATGTACCACCATGCCTGGCTAATTTTGTATTTTTAGTAGAGATGGTGTTTCTCCATGTTGGTCAGGCTAGTTTTGAACTCCCGACCTCAGGTGATCCACCCACCTTGGCCTCCCAAAGTGCTGGGATTACAGGCTTGAGCCACTGTGCCTGGCCAAAACTGTACCTTTTAACATCAGAAGGGAAATGGAAGTTAGGCAGCCCAAACAACAGATGTATAGTCTACCATTAGTTCCTGCAGTCATCTAAATGGCCAGTAGCAGATTGGATCTTAAAGGCATTTAGGACATTCATTCAATACAAGTGCATCTTTTAACTAGCCATATATCTTATTTAAAAAAATCATCTTCATACCTACATTTGGAAAAGAGTTATTATTTTTAAAAACAGCTTCATATTCATTAGCTGCTACTATACTTAAAAACTTGTTGAGGTAGATAGAAACAGAATTAACATGCCGTCTTCTGAGTTGAAAACTGGAGGTGCTGGATATTCAAGGCACCTGTCCCAGGTCACACTGGTGCCTTAAAATTATAATCAGGGCTCCAGCTGAGTTTCCTTATGTATAGTTTCTGCACCTCCTGCCCCATCTAAAAAAGTCTCAGCATATATTAGGAAGCTGCATGACAGAAAGAAAAGTGCTTTGGAAAGGTGAGATTCAGGTTTGGCTTCAACATCTGTGAGCTGGATGGTCTGCTTACCTGAGGCCTCCTGGCTGGCTCTCCCCCATGGATGACAAAAGAATAAGATGGCATAATAGATAAGACAAGGCTTTAGAAAGTGTCACACAATTGTGAAATGTTATGATTTTCCTCATTCACACTCTAAATTCTCCTTATATGTGTAGGCATTTAGTGACATTATCATTGACTACTACACCATCTGCTAGTTGAGCATGTGAGCAGTATCAATGCAAGGTGTATTCTCTATGCTTATCAATATGGTTGAAATCAGTGAACTCAGTGCTTCAAACCTGAATCACATTTTCTTCAATTTGTGTTGTTGCTACCTGCTAAGAATGCAGTAGTAAAGGTGTTCAATTTCCAAAGATTAAGCAAGGACACTGTGTCCCATCTTTGATGAAATGCAGATTTCACATTAAAATCAGATTCTTCATTTTTAAAGGTTGAATAGAATAACACCTAAAAAAAGAATTCCAACTGGTTAAATTTAGGCTTCTGAAAAAAAAGTTTAATGTAAGATTATTCTTGGTACAGAAACATTTTCGCTTGGCTGTGAATTGGATACATTTGAAAATCATTTTAAGCTCTTGCTTTTGGAATTGTGTGTGATCAGGGAGATCATCAAACAAATGTCAATAGGCATGTTAGACTCAGTAACACTGCTTCCCTCATTCTAATGAGCTATTTTATGAGAATAGGTTAAGGTAGTTTCTGCTTTGGAAAAGGGGGTCTTCTGATTGCAGGTACGTTTGCAGTGATTGGTCACAAAAGGCTGATAGTATTATTGTAGGTGTTGGCCTCCCCATTCAAGCTTGGCTCACTCCAGCCCCTGGAGCAGACACTTGTCTTGCTTATTTAAAACTTATCTACCTATCCCTATGAATCTGAAGTACCATATGGCAGATGTAGCCTTTTCAAGAGACATGCCAACTGATGTCTCTGTTGCATATCTTATGCATATAATTATAATAATAGATTAGACTTAATGAACTTATACTATGTACCAGATACCAGGCTGATCACTATACATATTTATTTTTACCTCGTGCCATGAACATAGAAATCATTGAAGAAGATAAAGTGACTTACCTGGTCATTTTATGGCCATTTAGCACCTATAAACTTGGCCGTCGCTGGCTTAGAGGAGGAAAAAAATATTTTAAAAAAAACATTTTTTCTTCAAACATAGAAATTTTTGTTTTCTTGCTGCTTTGCCAAAGAAAGAGCTCTAAACAAAAAACGAGGATAGTTCTTTCCCATCCTATCCTGTTGCGTTATCATCTCCCAGATTGGATGAAGAGGGTAAAGACTCATGCCAGCCCCTCTAATGCCTCAAACCCTGTGTGCTGTAATAGACTCAAAACAAGAAAGAAAGGAGAACAGTTCTCATCCCTGTCCCATGCCACTCCTGCCAGACAGAGCTGTTGGCATATGCCCAACTGGGCAGGCGGCCCTTTTTGTGACTCTTTCCTTTGGCTACCCGCGAAACCTGGTCATGGCGTCAGCCTTGGAGGACCTTTCCGGGAGAGCCATGAAGCCACTAGGCTGCCTTCCCTGCTGTGGGCCTTGGGGCTTCAGTCATGGCTCTGTTGACAGGAGAGTAGCTGAATTATAATAATAACCTTTCCTTCCACCTCACGGGGGTGTCGTTAGCATGAGATGACATAATAGATGTAAAAGTTTTTTTGAACAGTATAAAAATATAAGTCAAAATAATAAAAGAACGAAGAGCATTATGATTACAATGATGTCAGAGCACTCCACCCCAGGATCGTTTGAGCTGTCAATGACAGAACAAATTCTCTCTGCAGGCCCCAGGGTTTTCACTCAGGGTTTTCACTCAAGGTTTTAGCAGATTTGTCTAAAACTAGCCACTCTCTTAGTCAGAGAAACAGAAGAATGGAAAAAGTTCAGTGAGCTGCTATTTGGGGCCAGTTACTACCCCAAAGTTTCTCTCACACATATACATACACATTTGCATATCCACAGGTATGTAAGACATACACATAGGAAACATGTAAATGTTGACAGAGGGGAAAAGTATAATCCAGATGTAGTGGCAACTTCTCTGCGCCTATAGATCTGGGTCAGATTATCTTAAGCCCCAACTCTGCAGCAGGCATAGCACCCCTACGTCTTTCCAAAATTTCTGCAGTTTCCCCAGGTGTCTAGTGGTTATGCCAGCTTTTATGGTTTCTGTCCTTGGATTTCCATTTCTTGTAGGCAGCAGCCTCTGCTGCATAACATGGACAACACAGAGAAGCTCAGGTTTTGATTTCAACAATCAACATAATCCGTCCCAAATATACTAGTAGATTTTTCTGGAATGAATAGGAGTTAAGTGGATGTGCAGGTGGGATTGAATTTACACAGCAACAGTGAGGTTTACGTGGCAACACTGATCAGTTCAGGAGGTACAATCCATGCTGAAATGTCTGTTGATCACCCTTTCCAGGGGGTATTGAGAGCCTTTCTCCAAGCACCTGCTCTTCTCCCTGTTACTCCTCACTTCTCCCCACGCCCCACATTCCTAATCCCACATCCCATATCCCCATTTTAGAAGCCAATAACTGGTTTCCTTTCCCTGTCTCAAGCAGAACAACCCTCCCAATCCCTGAGTGGTGGGTGGGGCTACTTCTGTTCCAGGGATGCTCTTTCAAAAACTGAAGGAGGCTTCCCAAGTGAATCTAGACAATAAATTGTCTTTGCCTCCTTCCACAAGTGTGAAATAATTACATATTACCCAAATCCTGCAGCCCATCAGGACTGAACACAGATTACAAAATCATATTCAATACTGTTTAACAGTAACTTTAAATGGGTCACTCACTGAAATCTTGAGGTTTAAACACAATCGTTTTGAAAATCTGGCTGAGCTCTATGTTGCTCTGTTATTCTACTGAGAGAAGGAGGGGAGGGGGGTTTATTCCTGTCAGTAAAAAAAAAAAAAAAAAAGATGAACTGTGTAAAAATAATGTAAGGGGAACACCCACTATTGCTGTCCCTTCTCAAATGTCACATCACATTGATCCTGGTGAGCCAGGAAGTCACTTAATGCATTCTTTAAAAAGTCAGACTGTCCAGGGAAAGGACACCTTCTTTCACTTCCAATCAGCCAACCCATCACTCCTTTCCTCCATTTGTAAGTCTGGGGAGTAACTTAAAAGGCATGAGTCATGTTCTGAAAATCAAACATGCGCATGCAGAGCATGCAAAATGAACCGCGGAGAGAGTCGGCATTAGAGACACAATGCGGCCTTTGTGAAACATGACAACGTCCCTGGGGACCGAGGTTTCTGAGTGTTGCTGAACTGAGGAGAGTAATAACAGGGTCCAGGGTTTGCCAGAGAGTGTGTCATAACATGGAGATTTTAGGAAAAGCGTGGAGTCCCTTTAATCAGCTCTGAGAGGAGCTTGCTAATAGTGCCTTTTTGTCAGTTGTTTATGTGGTGGGTGGGTCAACATCAGAACTTTACCCTTTTATTGTTATGAAAATTTGTAGACTGTTTATCTATTTTCTTTCCCTTTTCCAAGGAAACATTTGCAAAATGTTAATTACAGAGATTCTAGCTTTACCTTTCCTGAAAGATTAATTCTGAAACATTAGTTTCACTTGGGATCACCTCTCTTAAATGGGGGACTTTAGTTTCAGTGACTTTGCCTGTCACTCTGAGCAGGGTTTGTGCTCCAAAGGAATCTCTTGGGATCTACCATTTGTCTGGGGGAAAGGGATATTATTTTGGGCTGTGAAGTCTGTTCGCTAAAAAAAGTGCTTGCAGGATACCAACCACACACAAACGTAGGAATTTCTACTTGTTAAGCCTTTCCGTCTGCAGGGGAGTTGTTGCATTATTTCCTATAGCTGTTGTTCAATGAGACAGTAGTACGTTTGAGTCTCTGATCTCATCTCCCAAAGTTTATTGTGAAACTTTCATATGAGCACCTGTGTTCCTGGATTACAAAATGACACCATTAGGCAATTCTTATTGTCGTGGATAATTGCCATAGAAAGGGGAATAGGATAGAGGACTAGAAAAAAGAATGAAAGTAAACACTTATGGGGAATATTGTGCTTTAGAAAAGGCATTGCAATGTAATAGCATGATGATTTTAATCCCAGATTCATAGTGATTTAATGAAATAAGCAGCATCCATAGGCTCAAAACATATGTTTACAGAGGTAGATGGAATAGCAGATATTTCTGTTGTAGTGATTTTTTTGTGTCCAAAGTGTATCTTCAAAAGGCATATAGTCCTTTGAGTTCTGAAAATACCAATAGTTTTCTTTTTATGCTCGTTGTGTTTAGCACTCATTGTTTTATCTTGGAAGACACTTTCTATTTCTATGTACAGCCATCATAGTAGGATTTACATTTCAGCCGGCAGCAATTCCTAAGACTATAGAAAAGCTGGAAGGAATAAGAAGACTTCTTATTTTAGCTGTCATAGATGATGATTGGGTTTATAAAGGACTTAAGATATAATGATAGGGAAAATTCATAACCTAATGCTTTCAAGTCAATTTCATGTTCCGCTTTTAATTAGAATCAGCCTTCTCTCTTTTTCATTTGCTATGTAACATACCTTTCCTTAATTTCTGGGGAGAAAACCCTCTCGAAACAGGGGTGAAAAACTGTTGATTTAGAATCATGTCATAAAATAGAACTAAAGGAAAGGGGTGAACTGAATGCCTCAGACTGAAACAGAGCTCTTCAGGGTTGATCCCACTGATTGTACTGTTGATGGCAGAGAGAGAGCAAGGCAAACACAAAATTGTTAATGTGGCAACTAACACAATCCTAACCATAAATACTTGCCAAAGCTGGAATGCAGGATTTCAATGAACCCACCTAGTCTTTTATCCCACTGACATAATTTAAATCATGGGGCTGGTTTCCACACATGACTAGAAACCCCACCTCAGTGTGGTTTTCAATATAATGTTCACCTCATCATATATTGATTTCCAAATCTTTGGTCCCTAACTTTCCTTTACAAGGCTTTGGTTTTCTCCAATTACAGAACCTTGTTTAATTTATGCATGTAATTCTCAATGTTTCTTTGAGTACAGACCTCAGAAACTGTTACTGAATAAAAAGATTCAGCAATTGCAGTTTAACATTGTCCTGTCCCGAGCTCTTGAATTCTACTTCCTTCAGTCTTCATTTACCCCTACACTAGAATACAGTGGCCACTTTTTCCCCATGAACTTCTTCATGTTTTTTGACTTAAAGAAAAACTCTTATTTTTTGGTATTTTTTCAAATTTGAAGAAGGAGATTAGAAGATTCTGATGTTATTCTAAATGAATGTTAAAAAAAAAAAAAAAAGCCCAGCTCTGAGAAATGAAGGTAATATAGAACTGAATAAAAACCAAAACACAGTTTGAATAAAGAAAATTCACCAGATTTTTTTTCTTGGATATCAGCCTTTTATGATTTTGGGCGCCTAGTCACTGAAAAGCTTTGTTCATTTTTTTTTTTAAACATAGTAACATATATAGATATTGTAGTAGCTAATTGCAATTATTCACCCTAGACAAAGACAAAAAAATGAGTTTTTGTTTTTCTAATTTCTTAGCTTGTGTGCAAAGTTGCCATTCCAGATGGGGCCCATTATGTGATGTTGTATTTCAAAGGGAAACATTTCTTAAAGTTGCTGAAAAAAATGTCTATTAAGGAAATAAGAGCTGCTGAAGCAAAGACACGTGTTATCTATTTCTTCAATTAGTGGCAAAATTCTGGTAGTATTCCTAAAGAGCTGCAGGGGTTCTAATTGAAATATTCTAATCCTTCCTCTTCCCAACCCACCGAATGCCATTGTCAATAGGGGGAAAGAATCATAGAATTAAATTCTAGGTAAAACCATTTCTGATTCTGTAGCAATGAGAAAGGGTTGCACTATTTTTGGTTCTTGCATCATTTATTAGAAGTTTTTCTCAGTAGGACAGCAAGCAATTATCTGAAGCAGCTGGGTTATGTGAAGGACTGATCGCATGTTATAACACACAGAGGAATTATGGATTATGGAAAGATGAACAATGTAATTATGCTCATGGAGTGTCACTTATTAATTTTAAGGTGAGATTTGTAATAATTTCATAATAGCTATAACAATCGGAGCAAATGTCTGGATTTGTAAGGGTCTCCAAGGTTTAAAATTGGTTCATAAATTTAATTTTGTTAAAATGTGATTCCAGTTGCTAGAAAGTTTTTGTTTCAAGGAGAATGAAATCCTGCAAGCGATGAAGACAAAATCTAAAACTTAAAGTTCTTGTTTTAACAACTTTTCTTCATCGCAACTCCATTTCCTTCCTGGGTTAGTGTAGAGATGGATTCATAAAGGATAGCTCACAACTATCTTGTATTTCCTATGAGTAATTGTGCAAAGGTGAAAAGATGACATAATCACAGCAATTAACCTCTTTTCTGGCTCCACTATGGTAATTATTAAGAAACATCACCTGTGGGAAGCCCAGCAATCACCCCAAAATCAGGGCTACCTCTGCTTTTCCAAAGTACCTTCCCTAATCTGTTTAGTATAGTTTCTCTCTGTTACACTTTTAATTGCCTCTTTCACTCTCTTTATTCCAGTTTTCTTATTAACATTATTGCTAATTAGGAATCTAAAGTAGGCCGCCTTTTCAAAACAGAATGACGACCGTTTCTTTTCCAGGTAAGTGGGTGGTATTTGCAGCAAGCAATTAAAATGCACTTTACCCAATTAAAAAAAAAAAAAAGACTAATGATAACAATAGGTAAAAAACAACATCACAAAATGAGGGTGAAAAACTTAAGTGACCTCAAAATTAAGCTATGTTAGTCAGCTGTTATGTGACCAGAAAATAATGCGTTATAGATAACACAGTTTTCTAAGCAGTGGCTGTTTGGCCATCTGACATAAAGTAAAAAATGAAAGAAAATAAAATCATAATTCTCCCAAGTCTATTATATTTTTAAATTTTTTACAGCTACTAGATAGCTATAGGGTTTTAATTTTTCATTTTTGAGTATTTTTTTTTCCAAATGGAAATAGCTTTATTTTTTTTAGCCTATCAATGTAATGGGTACTCACTACTAATAATTCAAATAAAGTAAAAATTACCCCAAATCCCCAGTGAAAAACTGCTAAAATTTAGTGTCTATATTTACAGTACTTTTTATATGACATATGAGTGTAGAAAACAGGCACAAATAAATGCAAATATATTTTAGTAAAAATTCATTTATTCAACAATATTTATGGAACACCTACTATGAACATGAAATAGAAAACCATAGTGAGCAAAACAGACATGGTCCTTTTACTCGTGGTGCCCACCAGCCTACCACAGGATAGAGATATGAATTAAAGAATCTTAAAACTGAACATAGTATCACAAATGTGGCAACTGCTACGAAGGAGGAGCACACAGTATAAGACCTTATATTAGGGGAAAGAGACTTCATCGGGGATGTCAAGGGAGATTTTTCTGAGAAAGTTATAATACTGGGTATGGATTTCAAGGAAGAGTCAGAGGACAGATAGTACCTAGAAAAAGATGAGGATGAGGGGAAAGAAGGGATCTAGAGCAGCTGAGCTTTCCAGGCAGAGGAAGCTGCTTGATTAAAGGTTTTCTGAGAGGAGAGAGCCTGTGCATTTGAGAAAGAAAGGCTAACATCCAGAGAATACGTTTGTCACATTAGAAGACAAGCCCAGAGTGGTGGATAGAAAGCAACACCTCAAAGAGCCTTGTGATTCTGCTGGGAACATGGTTCTCAGCCTTAAGAGTAAGGGAAAGCAGTGACTGAAGGATGGAAGTAATATGTGTTTCATTAAGCTTCAGTGTGGAGGACTGATGGAGAGGGGCAAAATGGATGCAAGGGAATCCAGTTGAAGGCTATAATGGGTGAAAGGGAAGAGAGATGATGGCAGCATGAACTAGCGTCGGGGTGGTGGAGTTGGAGATTCAAGAACATGGCAATGAATTTTATGTGAGGAATAAGAGAGGTGTCTTTAAAACCTTTTGCTTTTTTGACTATAATGCTATTTTTTTTTTCTTATAGATTCGGAGGATCTATTTGTCTATTTATATATTGTGGCTGGCTATTATTCCTTTTTTTGGTTATATGTCCCACATATTTTGTTTTGGTTTATTTTTTGTCTTTGAATTCTGTTTATGTTTTTTTTTCAATTGAGAGTTTGTTTTGCACAGTTTTATTTGTCAATTTATTCCTCTTTGAGATTTTTGTGTCTCCTAATGCTTTTATGATAATATTTATTTGGGTTTTAAAAATCTATTTGAAATCTATTTTGGGGTTTAAACTCATATTTTCTAAATGGGTAAACAATTGTATTTATACATTTATCATTCATTACTCACTAATTTGAAATAAACTTACACACACACATGCAGACACACTCACACATATGCATACATATAGCAGGTATTTGGTAAGTTATTCTAGTCCATTGTTCTGGCTGACTTTTCCTGTCTTAATTATGCACTGTTTTAATCAGGATAGCTTTATAGTATATATTCTTTACTCTTCTTGTATGTTTTCTACAGAAATCTGGAGACCCAGCTTGTCAGCTCCATAAAAGGAACTGTTGAGATTTTACCTGATATTGCACTAGATTTATAGATTAATTTGGAGAGAATCGACAGTTTTTACAAAACTGGGTCTTCCTAGCTAGCAAGGTGATATGTCTCTTCATCAAAGTCTTCTTTTACGTACTTCAGTAAAATTTTACAGTTTTATTCATATAGGTCTGAAGGCAAAAGTATTTTGTTTGCTTTAAATTATCTTGCAGTTTCCTACTTCTTGACTTCAGTCAAGTGTGCATAAATAAACCCATCTTTTCTGTTGAAAATATTTAGGCTGATAATTTTGAGGTTTGTATACAGCAGATAATTAAGATATCTCCCCTCTCCAAAAGGTTTACCATTTGTTCCAGGCAGGAGCATGTGAGGAAGGTAATTTTTTTTTTCTCTTGGAATTAATGCCTTTATGGAGAATTTCAAACCAACCTCTCTTTGCAAGTAAAGGCTTGCCTTCTCTAGTACAAAGTTTAATGTGGGCAGGAAATATGTATCTATGGCTGTATATCTACATCTTTAGAGACACACTCTATGATGATTTGGAAATATTCCAGTATAATTCCTCTGCTGATACATGTTCAAGGTCCCACTGAAAAATTACTCATTTTCACCCTTGTATGTTTATCTGCTTGCTGGTCTTTCTCTTGCCTGCTACCTCTTGGATTCATTGAAGGGTCAAGACAGTCCAGCCATAAGCCCTTAAGCAGTGACCCTAAAGTTTATCTTGTATGTTTTTGAAAGACATTCTCTTCTTTGCCGCCTCCTGCCGAGATAAAGAAGGAAGTTATTATTAGATGTTATAGTTGATAATGCACATACAAGTATGCAAAAAAATCAAAGACTTCAAACATATTTATCTGTTTAACGGATTCAGCATTCCTTGTTCAAACAGCTTTGCTTAAAATTGTTCTTTCAGCCTCCAAGTTAAGCTTGTGTCTGGTAGCCACAACTTGATTTAAGTTAGAGGCACGGTGAATTCCCTGAGAGAGCTGGCAGGGACAAAACTGAGTTTTCTCAACCTTTTCATTTCCTCCCTATTTGTCCTCAGACTCTACAATTTTGCTTGCATGTGAAGCTCCATCAGTGATGCTCGTGTCTTCATTTCATAGCTGTAGCCTGGGCTCTGCAATGGTGATGGCTTGCAGTTTACTATCTATTTCATTTGGGGTTAATACTTTCCTGTTATACTTATTGTTCAGCCCCACTCTCCTGCCTGGTACTGTAATACACTGCTTTCAGTATTCTAATGGGATTGCACGAGTCTGCCATCACTAGCTTGATTTTTAACAGGAAACTAGGACAATAAGAGCCTTGAGAAAGTGAATGTGAGAAATGTATGCTTCTGTCTAGGGACATTAGTGCAAAATGAAAACAACACTATCTTCTATTGCTTGCTTCTGCCACCCCATTTTCACCAGTAAATAACTAGAGCCCTTCCCTGCACTATTGGCATGAACAAAGAAAAATGGCTTCAGCTATCAGGGGCTGCACTTTGAGATGTGAAATATCACTTTCCTTGTAAACATATAATTGTCACCTGCTGGCTGCTTTCTTTCCTTCCGCTCAATACTCAACTCTAAGCAAATTCTTGGTTCAAAGAGCAAACCTTGAACCAAGAATAAATAAACCTATTATTATTATTATTATTAACAAATGACATTTTAAAAGAAAAACTCAGGAAACCTAGTGGCAGATAAATATTAACAACTCCTTCATGCATTAATTGAACTTAAGTGGATAACCAGTAAAGCTTTGTGGGAACCAGGTCCATGTAGAGCTGGTCTTTGGGGAAGGGACTTCTGGTTCTTTCCAGATCTGGTTAATGATGCTCCAGGTAATAGTGACAAATTAATGGGACTATAAACAGGATTTGGTGGCTCCTAGGGAAGAAGAACATTTAAGAGAGAACCATAAATTTTCACTACTCTAAAGAAAGAAAATACAGAAAGCCAGATATGATTTCTACTTTACCAGTGAGATAATGTCAGGTATCTGGTTTCTAGCTTTCTTTGCTGAGTCTGTCTTACGTTTCTCCACTGCAGTTAGCCAGTTGCTCTTGCTGACACCCCTTTATTTACCCTGGGTCTTTGCTAATATAGTTCCCTGCCCTCAGATGCCTTCTCCTCCCATCCTGTATTGACAAGGATAGACATTTAGTTATTTCCAAAATTCTATTCTCTTCTTTCATAATAATAGACTTTGGGGTTGGCACATGGTTGCTGACCAAGAAACTACATTTCCCAAGCTCCTTTGAAGCTAAGATTTTGGATATAAATTAGATTCTACCAATAGAAGTTCTCTGAAGAGATTTAGAAGAAGAAAGACAGGGGCTTCTTTTGTATTCTGGCTATCTTCACTGGCCAACAAGATTGTGGGTTTCATGTGTCAGCTGCCAGTCTTCCTGGTTGTCAAGGGGCAGTCCAGAAGCAGTAGTGGTGGTAGTCACATGTTGATCTGGTCTCTAATTCCTGAAAAAAGCACCTCATGTCCATTCTCTGACCTCCAGCTGCAGCAGGGACCTCAGACTAGACTGCTGTGGTTCTAGTTGTGGCTCTGAGTTGGCAGCTCCTCTACTAGGCTGGTTCTGGGTTGTTGTGAGAGTCATTCCATGACTCTCACCATTTCAGTGACTTTGTTTTGTTTCCTGAACTGGCCCTATAGCAAATAACATTAGTTATATGCACCTTCATAGAATTTGAGGGCAGGAACATATTCACTGTTCTGAATAAAGCTGGCATATAATAGGCCCTCACAGGAAATGAACAGATTCCATATGGCAGGCATTGTGCAGGGCACTTCACCTACATCCTTTCCTTGAATCACGCCAACCACCCTAGGAGGTAGGCATCACTGATGGCAGTGGTAGCTGGTCTGGAGAGGCCGCTGGCATGATACTGGCTGCAGTGGGGAGGTGTGGCTGGGGCAGTGTGCTCCATGGAGCCAGCAGGAGCCTGAGACAGGCAAAAGCCCCTCTTTCTTCCAAGTTGGAGGGGTGGGAGCCCCGCCCTTCCAGGTGCAGCTGCAGCCACTCAGCTGTGGCTGCAGACCTGGGCATTTCTGCACTCTTGGGAGCCTGAGAAGTCTCCCTGTCCTCATAGGCTCGGAAATGCCTTCTCTTGCTGCCTGGCCTGTCCCGCTGCCTGTCCTGTCCCTGGTCCGGGTGCCCGTTCCAATTTCAGAGCAAAGTTGTGATTGAGCTCGGGTGCTGTCATTATCCAGCCAGGTATGTACACACTTGGGACGGCCCTGACATACGAGGCCCCTGTTGCCTCAGCACCCTCCAGACTTTGGACACCAACAAACACTGGAGGGAGGCTTGGGAGAGGGACTAAGGGCAGCTTGGCATGGGTCCGTAGACATCTCTTGGTGCAAATAGCCTGGGCACTGTGGGCACTGTAGACAGCAGGTTAATGGCAGCAGAAGGCAGACAGGCTCCTGGGCAGAAAGCAGTGGGTTCCAAGTGAAACCCCTGCTTCAGGCCAGGCATGGCCTGAGGCCTGGGGGCTGGGCTGCCAGTTACACAGACTAGAGTGAGAACTTACAGTGCTTTTTCCAGACCTGCCTATGGCCACCCACAAACCAATCAATATTCACTTTCTCTCCTCTGAAGACCATAAAAACCCCAGACTCAGCCAGACTCAGGCAAACAATGGGACGGCCTGCCTGCAGAGAGGAGCTACCCACTGTGGTGTCCTCTGAGCTGTTCTGTCACTCAGTAAAGCACCTCTTCACCTTGCTCACCCTCCACTTGTCTGCATACCTCATTCTTCCTGGACATGGGACAAGAACTTGGAACCTGCTGAATGGCAGGGCTGAAAGAGCTGTAACACAAACAGGGATAAAACATGCCCCTTGCTTGCCATGTTGCAGGCAACAAGAAGGAGAGAAGAAGAGAAGAGCTGCAGCCCTTCAGGGAGTCCAGACCCAGGAGCTCCCTGAGCCACGGCTGTGGCACCCTCTTAGGGGACCTGCGGTTCCTGGTGTCTCCAAGCTTCTAGGCACCACTGTGCTCCCTCGTGCCAGCCATGGAAGTTGTTTGTGATATGCCTGTTCCAGCCACAGCCTCACAGGGAGCTGGCGCCCACACTGGACCCCACACTTGCTTGCTCACACACCCACTGCTGCTCTGTGCCTGGCTTGCCTTTGGCAAGTGTGGGAACCAAGTTGGTAGCATGAGCTGAGTGCAGTCTGCCAGGCCAAGTGGGCAGAACAAGCCCCATGGGCCCAAGCAAAACTCAGGCAAAGGTGCCACCAGCCACAGAGGGTTTTGGCCAGGAAAGCGACACCCAAGGATCCTGTGACATCACCACTATTTTACTGAGGTCCAATCTCTGAAGTGAGGGTCAGGGTGTTCAATAACTTGCCTAAGGCCACAGAGCTAAGAAGCGAAGTCCCATTCTTCCTGTAAACCTTCTCTATCATTCCAGCTATGAGCAGAAAATGATTAAAAGTCAAAACTAAATGTTGCTGACTAGATTTTAACATAATTTATTTCATTTTCAAATGGGGAAAGTGAGGCTGAAAGAGGAAAATCTTATTTCTTTGACTCTTCATTGTAAACTCTCTGTTCTTCAATGCTGAATTAGACTATGACCCCTGAATTCACTGTGGAATTTTATGCCTCTCGCCCCACCACCCTCATTCTACTCTAAGGAGGAGCAGATGCTATGAATCAGTCCCTTCTAAGGACTAACAGTGGCTGAAGATTACACTATACTCTTTTAAAAATAAGTGAATAAAAGCACCTGTGCATGTATTGTGAAAATTTCAAAGGATCCCACAGGCAGGAGGGGAGATGAGGGTAGCCTGATTGCCTCTCTGGCTCTTTCCTGCATCCTTGTCTTCTACTCCTAGGGCTAAAAGTGCCAGGCTTGCGCCCTCAGGAGAAGCCCAGGCCCCTTCTTGCAGGCTCTCCCATCCCTCTCACCTGCCAGCCTCATCCTGCCTAAGGCATTGCAGCCTGTCTCTTTCTAATTGGTTCCTTTTTCTCCTGCACTATATTCTGGATTTGCTTTCCCTCAAATCAGAGTGGTGAGACATACAATTTGGCTTTAGGTGAAATAGAGGAAGCCTTCTATGCTGTTAGGATTCTAGGGCACTTCAACCATCTAGCTTAGGTAAAGGCCTTCTCCTTGGGCCCAGCCTAGCTTCTCGGAGTTTACATAGGGTTTGGGGTGGAGGGGCAGGAAGTTAAAAAGAAAATATTGTTGACTTTGTGTTTTTTGTTTTTTTTTTCTGTGTGTTTGTGTGTGTATATACCCTTTAGGGACCTTTGAGGGAAAGGACTGGAGAGGCCAAGGCAGAATTTAGGTACCACTGTAGTGTCATTTCATTATCACCCCTTATTAACTCCCTGTATAGCCATTCCCTGCAAAGCCCTCCCTCTCATCTATGACCCTCCCCTGGCCTGAGTGAAGCCTGTCCAATGTGGAGGCTCAGCCCAGTTGTTCCCACCTCTGTAAGCATCTTTAAACCTGCCAGGCAGAAATAATCCCTTTGTCTTTGGCAGCCCACGAGGTCTGTTGACACAATAGAAACAGTGCTATAGCACTCACCACAGTGTACTGTAATGAGCTGTTTACTTATTTGTGTTTTTCACTACATATTGACCTCCTTAAGGAGCTTGACTTGATCTTATTTATCTCTAAGCCTCCACAGCTAAATAAATATTTGCTAAGTCAAATTGAATTCCCACCCCCAATTCATTGCAATATATCAGGTAGAGGGATGCCATAGAGTTCTTTGATTTTAAGGAAACCTTGATTGTAAAATGTACCTTAGATTTACTGTTTGGGAGGTCGATATGTTATTCAATGTACTTGTGCACATGTGTACTAATGATGCACAGGAATTCCTGCTGATAATTGAACTCTGGTTTGAACACTGGCTCTACCACTGACAAGCTCTGAGGCCTTGGGCAAGTGCCTTAATTTCTCTGTGCCTCAGTTTCCTCAATTGTAAAATGGAACAGATGGATCTACCTCATATGGCTGGTTGTGAGGATTAAATGAGTTAACATATGTTGAGTATTTTGAGTGTATCCTAGCACACAGTAAATGCTATTTAACTGTTTGTACTGATATAATCAGAAACAGTAAAATGTAAATATATATACCTTAAACTCATATAAAATTTAATATTCTAAAAGCAGACTTTCACAAGTCTTAGTTCAGGACAGTTTCCATAGCAGTAGGTGCCTTCGTTATTGGCTGTTCTTTAACTGGGCACTTGAAAGTTTACTCTTTGTTCTATCCACCGGGACCTTGCATACTTTTCTTGTATTATCATCCTTTTTTCTTTTTATCAGTCTTGTTTTCACCTGAAGGGCTGGCCCAGTATCTTATATACTTTAAAATCAGCTGGCAGGGAGTCTAACAAACAGTAAGTACATAATAAAACAGTAAATGAACAAATGAATCACCAGTGGAACCCACACATAACACCTGGAATCAATGAATAGATAGTACATATTCGGATAACTGGAGTTATAGTCAACAAATTAACAAGCCCTCACCTTCTTGTTCCACCTCTGACAGGCACATACTCATATTTTGGGGACAGACTTAAACAGGCACCAGATTATACATGCATTTTGTGCCCATTTTCCCTATTGCTGGCCTTATCTCTTCTCTTATCTGAGCTGGAATGTGGACAATTTTCTCCATGTTCATCTTCATTATTGATCCAATCACACTTTTTTTCTCTGTTTCCCATCCTAAATTGCATTTCCTTACATGAGCCTTTGCCCTGCACATGACAACTACACATGACAACCTTTTACTTATTCAGAATTTTCAATTGACTGTTTATATTTTGATACTGTATTCTTACTCATGTGTCCTGCTCTGTTAAGGTATGAAGTTTCCTACATTATTATTATTATGATGGTGGCATTATCATCGTGGCAGGAGTCCTTCATGTGCTACAAATGGAAACTATTTAATAAATGCTTTTGGATAAAATATTGACATTGGCTTGTGTGACTTGTTATTTGAGAGAGAAAGAATATGGAAAAGGTAGCCAGTACAGTCATTCAGTCTTCTATTTATTAAAAACCTATAAAGCTTGTGTGACAGGTATGATGCCAGGTGCTGACAGTCTAACTAGGGAGATAAGATGGAAAGGTATTAAAATATATCATTACTTGCAATATTGTTGAACCCAGCATTGTAGGCCTTCAGCAAAGGGTCCATCCGTTGAGAAAGGCCAAAGTGTTCACAGTCAATTTTCGTGAAGAGAATGGAACTTGAGCGACCTTGAAGGACTAAAAGATTGAAGCTAGCGATGGGGAGGAAGTCAGGTATTCAAGCAGAGGAGTATGGCAGAGAGGCAGGAATGAGCATGCCGTATGAGGAAGTGAGACCAGTTTGACTGGAATGGAGACCAGGAATCTTCAAATGCTAGGCCCAGGCATTTGATGTAGACTAAAACAGGTTTCTCAGAGGAGAATGATGTAGTGGAATCAGTTAGGAGAAGACAATCTAACGAAATTTTGCAAATAGGATTGAAGAATAGAGGGCATTGCCTTGGGGAGGCCAGCTGGGAATCACGTTGTGAATGAGTCGAGATGGCAGGATGGGAATGGAGAGAAGACAAGGACATGAAGATGTTTGGAAAGACATGCAGAGCCTAACAGATCATCCTTCTTGTGATTTGCTTGGAGTTCAGCATATGTTCTTGCCTGTGGGACTCCTGTGGTGGTTTTACTTCACATTTCCCTATTTACCCCAGCCCCCATCTTACCCCATCCATCCTTTTGAACTATTCATATAGAGTACAGCCACACCACAGCATGACAGGTGGGGACCAAACATTCAGTCATGTAAAACACATATTACTGTCATTAGGTTGAGTGGTGATGCTGGTGCTAGGTATTAATAAAATGACAGGAAAGACTCTGCAAAGCTGGCCAGTGGCCTAGGACTTAGGTGAATTTGTCCTTATTATAGCTAGCTTTGGCATAATGAATGGCAGCTGTCTGACACCCTTATTCTCTTGGCCAAATCCCTCCCCATTTTGAGCAAGAAAATCAGAACTGGAGTATGGGAGCCAACCAACCATCAATCCTCCTACCCCCAAATTCCCAAATGCACATCTTTACTATCTATCTTTGTGACATGAATTCTCCAGAAGATGAGTGAAGCTGCTGTGGTAAGGACCTTCAGCCTTCTCAGCCACACTTAGGAACTTGACAAACATCATCACTGACGTTTCTTCCCTGTTCTCCTGCCATAACGGTTAGCCCTCATAGAAACTCATAGTATTCCATGTGGTTGTTTCATGGTAATCAATTTTCTCTCCCGAACTCAGTTCAGCTTCCTTTGAGGGCCTTCCATGTCTTATACTTTTCTTCCTGCCTGGCAGAAGTGCTCACTAAGCAGTGGTTGGAAGAACGAATGAATAAACAATCACTAGTAGCATTGAAGAGCTCATAACAACAGTCTTTTTGATTGATTGCAATTTTTGAAGAAGTAAAAGTAAGCATATTCACAAGTATGCAGATAAGGTTACTTGTAACACAGGATGAATATCCCTTATCTGAAATGTTTGGGACCAGAAGTATTTCAGATTTCTGATTTTTTTTAGATGTTGGAATATTTGCATATACATAATGAGATATCTTGTGGAGGGGAACCAAGTCTAAAGATGATATTTATGTTTCATATACACCCTATACACACAACCTGAGGGTAATTTTATAAAATATTTAAAATAATTTTGTGCATGAGACAAAATTTGTGTTAAGCCCTTGTGTGTGGAATTTTCCAATTGTGGTGTCATGTCATCCCTCAAAAAGTTTTGGATGCTCAACCTATATAAGGTTAAGTGTAGCATAAGCATCAAATATAGTTATATGGACCTCAAAGTACAATAAATGGAGGAATAGCCAAGTCTCAGTCAAGAACTGTATGCTTTAAGGATCATCTACTGAGAACTTCTCACTTTTAAAATGAGGTCTAAAGGAAAGAGGTGACTTGTCCAAGATCCCATTTCTGGTGGAAGAGCCTGAAATAAAACTGAGAAAAGGCTATTTCTAAGTCTGCCCTCAGACTACTGCATCTGGAGACTTATCCTTCAGGGACCCCTCCAGGAGATCCGTGGGTGCTGCCAGAGCTCTCCATGCCAAAACCTCTTGCTCCAAACTCTTTCGGCCAACAACTCTTCCAAAGTCTTGCCAGTTGATGAGTCAGAGAAAAAGAAGTGGCAGCAACAGAAGAAGAACTAAGAACGGAGGAAGGAGCTGGCCAGCAAATGTGGGACGAGGGCTGTGGGGAGACACTGGTGACCGTGGTGAGATGGGTCTGAGACTCAGGGCAGTGGAGACTCAGGCATCTGCTCTCAGAGTTTGGGGCCTCCTTTCTGCTGCAGGAGCAGAAAAGAGATGCAAGTTTCCAGTGAACCAGATATTTCCAAAGAATATCTGCAAACCTACTCAGAGATTTTCGTTTAAAATACATTTGAACTGAGACATGATATAAACAGGGCATTTTGTGCCCTGAGTGTGGAGAGTCAGAGAAAATTATCCTCAGAGAAAGAAGAAAGAAGCAACCTCACAGAGCAGAGTAAAGGTGAGAAATGAATCATCTGAGCCGGGGCATAAAATATTAGCTCCTGACAGCTTTTCTGTCCCAGGCCTCAGTCCCTGTGTTCCTCCTTTTTTTTATTTAAACAAATTTAAATGAGTTTTTGTTCCTTGCAATCAAATAGTTTCTGAGTAATATCTGGAGTCATAAATTGCAATTCTTCACCTTCTGTCTCCTACCAGCTTGAACACCTAATCCAAGAAAATAAAGACAAACAGAATAGCCAACAATTATGCAATAGTAATTAAACACTTTCGTGCAATCCTAGTTTTGTTACTCATTTGTAAACTAGTCTGTGAGTCTAATCACCATTTGCAATATTATTTCTATGTCAAAATGCATTTTGAGCTCCCAACATCCAAGGTAGTAATTTTAAAAACTAGCTTAAAGGTTAATTTCTGCGCACGCATGCATGCGTGTGTGTGTGTGTGTGTTTGAAGTAACTTTGTCCATTTATAGATTAATATTACAGTGCAAAAAACAAAATGGATTTTGGACTCTGTTGGCTGAATCACTAGTGACTGTAGGACTCTGGACAAGTCAATTCAATTTTTTGAACATCAGTTTGTTTCATTATTCCTAAAATGGGTTGGGGGCCATAATACTCTCACCTTTGGATTGTTTTGATGATTAATTGACTTAGTTCCCATTAATTGCTGGTGTTTGACACATAGCAGGCCTTCCATAGATGGTAATTCTTTCCTTTTTCTTTTTTGTCTTCTTTTTTTTTTCACCATGGTCAGATGAGTCCTATCCACTGTCATAGTCCCTCAAACACACTAATTATTTGGTTTATTTTTGCTAAGCTGGAAACAGATGAAAGTTGACTTTTGTATTACTGACAAGCCTCTTTCAAAGTATGTTGTCTCCTATTATTTCACCAAAGCCCTGGATTATTTCCTGATCTTGGGAAAAGAAGGGAGGGGTTTTTTTTTTTTTTTTTTTTAAGGCTATTGACTAAATGCAAATCCGAATTCAAAGAGTTACCAGTATAATTTATTTATTTTATTGAATGATAACTCTAGCATGTAGAACTAAGATCTTCAGGAAAGCAGCAGTGATGGCATCCTCTTAGATTCTCTTAATAGTCAGCTAGAGGGATCCTGATGTGATTTAGGTGTGATTTAGTTTGTCAGTGGATTAAACTTTGAACTCCATTGTAAACAAATCAGCTGACTCTCCCTGCAGGAATTTTGCTTTTATGAGCAAGACTTCATTTCAGAGCCCACTTTTTTTTTCTTTTTTTTTGAAAGAGTTACATAGCCTACAGCTTTCCTGGATCACACTTACTGGTGTCTTCATATTTTAATTTTAATAAGGACATGAGTAAATTATAGAATCCCAGTTGACTATGGTTTTGTTCTTTGGAGTGGAGATGAATTTCTCAAAGTTCTTCTCATCACTTATGCTGTGAATTATATCACTGAAGAAGTTGAGAATTACTATGCAGAGTGTAAGAGTATGAATTTAAGAAGAGATTGGAATATGTTTTAAGAGCTGATGCAAAATAATCAGTATGTAGAATATACAGGGAGAAACTTGGTGACTCAATGGGACAAGGGAGTCCACATGACTGATTCTTCAAGTCTAAAGCTCATAACCCTCTCTCTTCTGTACACATCATACCCAAATGTACATACTGTACATGTGTATTGGTTTAATAAATATGCTTTTTAATAATGTTGCCTTTTAATTCACTGACAATAGATTTTTTCATGTGACAGTGCCACTAGGTGTTCATTTTAGGAAATCAGACCTCATCGTTTTACAAAAGAAATAATATTATCAACAGAAATAAGACTGAAAAACAATGACTAGACTAAGGAGAACTAAAACTTACTAAGCGCTCACTTTATGCTGGGTACTGTGCCAAGTGTGTTAAATACTCATTACCTCTTTTAATTCTTGGAGCCACCTTATAAGTTCTATTGTTATTTCCTTTATACCATTGCTGAAATTAGATTAAGTTACTCGCCCAGGGATATACACAGTGCAGTGAGATTCAAACAGAAGCCATTCGTTCCGCTGGGCAATATCTACTTTGTGTCCGATCCCATAGAAGAGTATTATTTTAACAAAGTCAGATTGAACTTATTAGTGATGTGGGAACTATTTAAAAGATAGGAACTTCAGAGCAATTGGAAATATCTCAGTTAGTGACAGATGTTGTTGATCACAAAAGTTCTTCCAGATTGCTTGCTTCATTGGTCAAACTCAATTTTAGAAAGGTGCCGATTCACCGACACAGTAGTTTTGTATTATGGCCAGATGCTTATTCAATACTTGAGAATGTTTTCTCTCAATTCAGTCTAATGGGAAATTAACCAATGGCTTTTGGGGAAAGCAAAAAAATGAAAGGGCTGGGATAGGATACAGATAATAATCTTGTTCATAAAGGAGCTGCCAATCCCCCAGCCTCTGCTGAGGGCATCCCAGGGATTGCCAGTTGCTTTGTCTTGCTTGACACAAAACTCTGTTGTTTGTCCA
This sequence comes from Pan paniscus, assembly GCF_029289425.2. Lineage (NCBI taxonomy): Eukaryota > Metazoa > Chordata > Mammalia > Primates > Hominidae > Pan > Pan paniscus. Next base: position 111,910,292 of record NC_073253.2, read on the forward strand.
ACTGTTGCCAAGTGATACTTTGACATTTGCATAGCCAGGAAGTACTAGAAAATAGAGCTCCAACATTTCCCTGTATTATTTTTATAGTAATTAGGAGTAAAAATTATTTTTAGATTTCTGGCAGTAACTATTTTTTGCAGTTCCTTTTTTAACTTTGTAAATAAAATTCTATTTCCTGGTTGCCTGGAATGAGAGGTTTATGACAAATACTAGCTCCTGGAAGACTGAGCGACATTCTGTATATTTTTGTGAGACAAATTCCAGGATTCTTGGGTAGGAATTAATTCTTCATGGAAGAACGTTTTCAGTGGGAACATAATACGGGAAGAATCACTCATACTCACTATTACCCATCATTACATATAAAAGTACAGTTCTTTTCTCGTTTTAATTGTTTAAAATGTGCAAAGATTGGTAATTTATGTGGAATCAGAAAAACCCCTATGTTGTTCCTACAGGTGAGTAGAGTGAAAGAATCTATATGTTGTTTGGATCTAAACGTTGCTGGGCTACATGATAGCACTTGTTCTACTTTAGCTTACTGAGTATACTTCATCTTTAAATCAAGCAATATTTCATCAGGAGGATATTACAATGTGCCTATGTACGTATTACTTATCTTGCATTCTTAAACAATAGGCACATTTTATTTCACTGTCTATTGGTCTCTTTTATAAAATTGCATTAGATTTTTTTGTCTGGGAAAAAGGGATTGCTTAAAATTCAACCATCTTGTGTGCCTGAAATACACTTACATTCTAATAAGCACTGTGAGGGGGATTCAGAAATGAAATAGACATAGTCCCTTCTCTCCCAAAAAATGGTAGTAGAAAAGTTACGAATGAGTGTCCTGCATGGAAAAATAAAGGGGGAAAAAAGAACACCCTAAAATATGCGTAGTCACTTGGAAATCTACTCTGCTTGTCTCCAAAGTTGTGGGTTTGAAAGATTGACTTCTTGTCTATAGAATCAGCACCCCAAAATATCAGTGAATTAGCAGCTATTGACCTCCACCTTGGGAACTTTCAGAATTGAATGTTTCATATTCTATTCCCTTGGCAGGTTAAAAAATGCTTTTCTTACTTGATATATTGCATAAGTTAACAGTTTCTGAAAAATGCACGAATCAGCTTATCAGAAATACTCTGAATGCACAGCAAATGCAAAGTCATATTCAAAGAATTCTACTGCAAGAAATTTAGTGCGATGTGATTTAAACAGGCCCCTAAAATGTGAGGCTTGAGCTTGGACTTTTCTCTGGGATTAGGAAGACATGATGAGCTTGAAACTGAAAAAGAAAAAAACCATTGATAGTTCTGTTTGCACTCTACCCCATTCTCATGGCCTCTAAGTGCACTTGTTTGTGTTTTGGTTGAACAAGGGAGGTGATTATTTCTTCAGCATGTGACTCTTTCAGTTTCAAGCATACACACAGGCTTTTCTCATCTCTGTGAGGTCACAGAGATATGCCTTTTACATGATAGGTTACTGAGGTTGGGGCTTGGTGCTGTGGGGGTGTACCAGTCAAACCTCCTTTGTCTGCTATGTTGGTTTCAGTTCCTTGCTGGCTGTTGGCTGGAGGCTTCAGTTTCCCTACCACATAGACCTCTCCATAGGGTAGCTCACAACATGGCGGCTGGCTTCCCCCCAGGGAGAGCAATGAGGGATGGGGAAAGAGAGAGAGAGATAGTTTGTGCAAGCAAGCAAGAGAGTGCAAGGGCCAGTGGCAGTCTTTTGTAACCTAATCTCAAAAGTGACATATCACTTCTGCCACATTCTTTTGTCACATAGACCAAACCTACTGTGATGTGGGGGGATACTATCCAGAGGTGTGGATGCCAGGAAGGATCAGTGGTAACCATCAAGAATGGCTACCATAAAATGCTTTTGTTGGTTTGGGAAACTTTCTGGGAAAGCCTTCCTGTTTACGTTGTGTTGGTAAAGTCTTGTTAAGCTTTCAGTCTGATGGTTTTGAATACAGGATTAAATTTGACAAAACTAATAGTTGACAAAGCATCTCAGAGAATGTGAGTTTATAACTGGTTGCTGACACATACATAACATCAATGGTGTGAAGTATGGATATAATGCATGTACACTTAAAAATAACTTTGTATAGTGAGCCAAGATCGTGCCACTGCACTCCAGCCTGGGCAACAGCGAGACTCTGTCTCAAAAAACAAACAAAGAAACAAACAAAACGCTTTGTATACCCAGATACTTTCTGTCAGTTTTAGTATATGAGATTTAGACTTACCTAATCTTTACTCTTTCAAAGTTGTTAGATTTTTTTTTCTCTTGAATTGTCTTCAGTTGGCTGTAATTTTATGCAAGTATAAATATGCAAACAGCCTACCTATACTGAAAGTACCTTAGTTTAACTCATTTGATGGACTTTAACTGTTTGGGACTCCAGTGTTCAATAGTGCTTTGTACAGCAGAAGGAAGTATGTGTGGTAATAGGTCCTGACATCATACCACATTCCATTAGCTAATTATTCTTTTATTAATTAACATCCTTTGGCATATGGTATATTGATGGGCTGTGAAAGAAGCAGAGAGGTTGAGAAATAATATTTAACTAACTTGGACACTAAGCAAAACCTTGTTTTTGTGCAAAAGAATGCTCCATGCCTTAATGGAAGAAGATGGAATGTGTTCCAGCGATTAAATAAATCATGTTGAGCTTGATTTTTGTTTCCTTGTTTTATCCTTCAAGGTACTAGGAGATTGGCATCTTGGAGGAACACAAATAGAGATTTCAGGTGATAGGGAGGGGCTTCTGGATTTGATACCTCATATATAAGGTGAAGTGATAATATGAGTGGTTTTTGTTTTTGTTTTTGTTTTTGTTTTTTTTTGAGACAGGGTATCACTATATCACCCAGTGATATAGTGGAGTGTAGTGGCGTGATCTCAGCTCACTGCAGCCTCGACTTCTGGGCTCAGGCAATTCTCCCACCTCAACATCCTGAGTAGCTGGGACCACAGGCACATGCCACTACGCCCAGCTAATTTTTTCTGTACTTTTTAGTAGACATAGGGTTTCACCATGTTGCCCAAGCTGGTCTTGAACTCCTGAGCTCAAGCAGTCTGCCAGGCTTGGCCTCCCAAAGTGCTGGAACTACAGGTATGAGCCACTGTGCGTGGCCTGATAATATGAATTTAACCAAGTGTGTATGATAGATTATCACAGTTTCTTTAAGGAGGTACTCTGTCCAGCCCTTGGAGTCATTGGCAAGGATGACTCCAGGTTTTTGGAACTCTTTAGGAAAAATAATACACAATTACATATATAAATAAGGTATGAAAATAAATATTTATTTCAAATGAGAAAAGAAGCAACAAATAATTTATTTAAAATCTATTAATTACCACACACATCATGAATCCAGAAAAAAAGTCACGATAGCTTTTACCTCCACACATTTAAGAAAGCTTTTCTCTTTTACCACCCACAAACTTTTGGTACTGGGCACTGTGGGACAACTTTCTATCACAACATGACTTCAGGCCTTGTATCTTCACATCTCAACACTGGGTGAATTGGCACTGTGGGTGCTAGGACTATTCCTGAAGTTATTAATTGGGGATGACTAGTGATAACTGCACACAGAAGTCACTGCAAACCACATAAACATATCACACTCAACCCCAGCCAGGGGATCCCCAACTCAACATCCCCTATCAGATACTGAAAATGCACATGGCCACTGTGGCTCCTTCCAACATGAGGGGAAGTGTGATGGAGGCCAAGTCAGAGTGAAAGGGGACAATAGTCTCTGTCCATGCTAATAGAAAGATCTTGCTTTTAGAAGTTTTACAAGAACGTGACAACAAGAACACATAGGTAGGGCCCTTTTCAGGGTCTGTGTAAAGTGAAGAGCCATGAAATTTAAATGCCATTAGCTTTACTGGAAATCCATTTCTGATCCTTGGACTCAAAATCGCTATTCTGAGACATGCTGACTGGCCCAGACAAGCTGATCACATTTTACCTTTAACTTAAGTGTTAACCCTTATGACCAGAATTGGTGACCCTAGAGCTGTGAAAAGTTCAGCTGTCTTTGTATCCCTGCTCAGCTGACCTGGATTCAGTATACTTTTCTTTGTTAAATTCATCATTTAGGTCCTGTGTTTTGGAAAATGAAATTTTGGTATTGATAGAATATGGCCAGGGTTGGCTATGATATCACTTTCTTTCTGCCTCTTCCCCAATGGGCAGTGAACCTTGAAAGGCAGTGAGGAATGCTAATTCAGGCTTTGTTTATTGTCATTGTACACCCATGGAGTGCTAAATTGCAGATCTAAATGTATGGCTAATCTTTTATGCTATGTGTTAGATTAGTGAGGATGATAATTAGTTGAAATTAGGAAAATAGAACATAAGACAAGAAAGTGATACCCTGGAAAATCAGAGTCCTCAGAGTTCTACTTGTCCTGTTGTTACTGGCCAATTCTTGCACAGTTCTACCCAGGGTGGGTGCAATACAAAAGTCCTTATGCTTAAGAGTACTTTTGTTTTTCCTCTGGAGGCAGAATTGAAACAACTGACTTATTCTCAATGTAGACAAGAACTACGCATGGGCAGAAAGTGAAATCATTAGCTTTCTATAGATCTTGGGTAACATAAGCTTTAACCTTATGAATTTTAAAAAGCAGGCTTGACTCATCTCTGCCTCCCATGATAAACATTTTTTTACTAAGTCCACGTGTATTAAACATGCTTCTTGCAATGTAATGGGTATCCAAGGTTAGATTTTAGTTTAATCCATCAAACACGTCCATAAGCATAAGGAATTCTGTGTTGCACTCACCCTGGGAAAAACTGTGCAAGAATCAGCCAGTCCCAACAGGACAAGTAGAACTGTGAGGAATCTAGTTTTTCAGGCTATCACATTCCTGTCTTACTTTCCATTTTTCTAATTTTAACTAATTTCATCCTCTAACACATAGCATGAAAGCTTAGCCATTCATTTAGATCTGCAGTTCAGATTCCCTCCTGGTTTTTTTTTCAGTCTCCTCCTCCTCCTTCCTTGTATTAATCAATTCCTAGGTGAACAAAAATCTAGTCTTTCTAGTCCAAATTTGAATTTTCACTCTATGTTGGCAAGATTTTCTTATCTATCCTGGTGAGAGATTTGGGCAAAAGTCAGACCGCCTGCTGCCTGAAACACCTGACTGAACTTGGAAGGTAAAATAGGTAACATGTGACCAATTTAATCAGTAGACAGGGTGATGTTTTTGTTTTCCTTTCCTCTTCTCTTCTTTCAAGCCCTTATGTGCTATATAACCCCAAATAAAATCATGCACAACTTATGTATATGTTTAATTCAAAAGCATTCTGTGTAAAGATAAAACTGAAATTTCATCTTAAATAGATCTATTCATTCAGTGCTTTGGAGGCCAGCCAGGAATGAACTCCAAATGTGAGACTCTGCAACAGCAACCAAAAGCACATGCTCCATGTGACTTAAACCTGTATTTTCAAATGGCCGATAGAACAAGTTTCAAATGCTTTCAAGCTGCGACTAGGCTCATATGGAGAGATAAACAGAGGCCCCAAACTGTGGGCTGAATATATAAGTCATCAAAGCAATTTTAAAATCAATTCAGCATTTGACAAGGAGCCAATATGGTTCCCTTGTGATTAGAATGACATGCTCAGGCTACTACTGTGGGTAAAATTCTGACAGCAGTGTTTTGTACATGTTGGAACCTATGAAAGATCCCCCTCCTGCCTCCCCCCTCCAAGGAAAACGATAATGAAGCATTACAATGGTGTATCTGTGAGATCACTAACACATGGGCGCCATTTGACTGTGAGGGCATTGATGAAATTCTAGTGACTGGGCAAAAGAGCCCAAGACCCGAGTTTATGGTATGGCCTCAACCACATTTGTAAAAACAAACAAAACAATCATCTCTGAATCTAGAGATAATTGAAAACATGCTTCTTCTAAGGATAAGGAGTGTTCTTTTGTGTTTGTGGAGAGAGAATCAGGACAGAGGGAGAATGGCAGTGACTGAAACACTATAACGGGCCCTCATGTTTGTTCATTTTCACAAGGGAAAATAAAAAAGAACTTGCTAATCAGAGGCCCATTTGCCACTGATAGTTTTCTTCTTTATATAAGTTCCAGTTTTAAGTCTCTTTTTCTTATCCTAAGAAGTTCTCTTGGCTCCTCAATGTGTAGAGAAGACCTGGTGGAAAGTGGGGTTCACTGTACTTTCATTTTATGGTCTAACTTCAATCATTGTTTATTTTATTTTTTTCTTCACTTTGGAAGTGATTACCTTGATTTCTTTTTTTTTTTTTTTGAGATGGAGTTTCGCTCTTGTTGCCCAGGCTGGAGTGAAATGGAGCAATCCCAGCTCACTACAACTTCCACCTCCCAGGTTCAAGCAATTCTCCTGCCTCAGCCTCCTGAGTAGCTGGGATTACAGGCATGCACCACCTCGCCTGGCTAATTTTGTATTTTTAGTAGAGATGGGGTTTCTCCATGTTGCTCAGGCTGGTCTTGAACTACCAGCCTCAGGTGATCCACCCACCTCGGCCTCCCAAAGTGCTGGGATTACAGGCATGAGCCACTGTGCCTGGCCTACCTCGATTTCTTGTTGGTAAATCAGAAGAGGTAAATGTCCCACAGCTGTGATTTTGATGGTAAGCTCCTATCTCATTGTAACAGGCTCAAGGCCAAATTTTCTCCTTGGCCTTCATGTCCCCATTCTTTCAACCTCAGACTCATCACCTGCTTGTGCACTTTTGCCACCATCTGGCACTGCCAGTGTGCCAGCCTCCTTCTCTTTTTCTCCGTAAAGTACTCCAGTCACAGAAGGCTTAGTTGCTTCTGTCCTGCCCCAGCCCACGTCTCTGGTCCTCATGCTCCAAGGAGAGCAGGTAACAGGGGTAAGGGATCCGTACATATCAGGCACACAATAGGAACATTGTTCATTGTTCGGCTCAGCTTCTCCTGTTGATTCAGTGCACTGAACAATCCTGTACCTGGATCAATAATAAATAATATTGCTAAAGATGCTGGAGCAAAGCCCAGGTGAAACTTTACTAAATGAAGCTCACAAACATGGTTTAACTGGTTCCCTGGGAAACATTCTTGGGAGAGGCAAAGTTATGGAAAACTACTCTTGTTTTTCCAAGAATATGAGGTACAGGCTTGTGACAACCTTTAAGGGGGAAAAAAATATCTCCACAGTCAGATCAGGTCAATCTCCTGTTAAACATCCAAACTTGTTTTCATGACCCTGAATGAGCTGCCCAGGTTTCTGAGCTCATCTGCAGGTACTTTCTTTACCTTCTCTTTAAATTCTAGACATACAAATATCCACACTTTACTGTTCCCTTTGCCTAGAACACTCTTCCTATGTATTTCATCTTCTTCTTATCACCCAGTTTTTAGATTAATTATTACCTCCTTGGTTGTTTCACTTCTTACTCCATTTTTGCTCCTTAGCAATTACACCTATGTGAATTCAGATGTTATTTTAGTCATTTATTTATGTTTGTCTTCCCAGTAGAATAAGCTCTGGTGAGGCAGGAAGCTTATTTACAACTGTATCCTCAACATCTGAAACAATGCCTGGCGTGTGGGAGACACTCAGTAAATAGTTGTGGGATGAAAAATGGATAGGTGCTCATGGAATGACACAACTGTAGACCTTTCTCAAGGTGGTCTTCCCGCAGAAGTATTTCTTTTTTTCTTTGAAATAGAATCTTGCTCTGTCACCCAGGCTGCAGTGCAATGGCGCTATCTCGGCTCACTGCAACCTCCGCCTCCTGGGTTCAAACGATTCTCCTGTCTCATTCTCCTGAGTAGCTGGGATTACAGGCACCCACCGTGATGCTAATTTTTTCATTTCACATTGGCCAGGCTGGTCTTGAACTCATGACCTCAGGTCATCCCCCCACCTGCCTTGGCCTCCCAAAATGCTGGGATTACAGGCATGAGCCACTGTGCCCAGCCCAGAAGTATTTCTTTGAAAAAAATAAGTGCCCTATCTGATCATAAATTCAGCTTCTGATGCTGTACCATGGAGTTGTATGAAATTTAGCAAATGCTTACTAAGACCCGACTTGGACAAACTATAACTGAAGGTAACATGGAGGATCTATAGCTAATCGAGAAATTATGCCTATTATCAGGGACTTGAGACTTTGCTGAGAGTAGTGCTATCTCTTTGTGGGGGGAGTTTGACAAAACAAGACAAAATGAAGTAAAAGTTAATAGAGACCCAGAAATCCAGCATTTATCCTTCTTCCCTTCTGTTCATACTCAGGTTCACCAAATTTGAGGTTTCTACTTCCTTAGTATTTTTTGAGTCTCTTCACCAATCTTTGCACCCACTGCTGTATCTGTGGTTTTGTTTTAGCCTCATAATAGGTTTCCCCTGCCTCCACCCTAAACTGGCTCTCATCTTTTCTCCACACTGTTACTGTAATGGAATTTCTTTTTCTTTTTTTTTAAATACTTGAGGGGATGGATACCCCATTTTTAAATTATTATTATTATACTGTAAGTTCTGGGATACATGTGCAGAATGTGCAGGTTTGTTACATAGGTATACATGTGCCATGGTGGTTTGCTGCACCCATCAGCCTGTCATCTACATTAGGTATTTCTCCTAATGCTATCCTTCCCCTTGCCCCCCACCCCACAACAGGCCCTGGTGTGTGATGTTTCCCTCCCTGTGTCCATATGTTCTCATTGTTCAACTCCCACTTATGAGTGAGAACATACGGTGTTTGGATTTCTGTTCCTGTGTTAGTTTGCTGAGAATGATGGTTTCCAGCTTCATCCCTGTCCCTTGCAAAGGACATGAATTCATTCATTTTTTTTTTCTTTCTTTCCCAGACAGAGTCTCCCTCTGTTGCCCAGGCTGGAGTGCAGTGGTGTGATCTCAGCTCACTGCAACCTCCACCTCCCGGGCTCAAGCAATTCTCCTGTCTTAGCCTCCAGAGCAGATAGGATTACAGGCGTGCACCACCATGCCCAGCTAATTTTTGTATTTTTAGTAGAGATGGGGTTTCACCATGTTGGCCAGGCTGGTCTCAAACTCCTGACCTCATGATCTGCCCACCTCGGCCTCCCAAAGTGCTGGGATTACAGGCATGAGCCACCATGCCCAGCCGAATTTATTCTTTTTTATGGCTGCATAGTATTCCATGGTGTATATGTAACACATTTTCTTTATCCAGTCTATCATTGAAGGGCATTTGGGTTGGTTCCAAGTCTTTGCTATTGTGAATAGTGCTGCAATGAACATACGTGTTCATGTGTCTTCATAGTAGAATGATTTATAATCCTTTGGGTATATACCCAGTAATGGGATTGCTGGGTCAAATGGTATTTCTGGTTCTAGATCCTTGAGGAATTGCCACACTGTCTTCCACAATGGTTGAACTAATTTACACTCCCACCATCTGTGTAAAAATCTTCTTATTTCTCTACATCCTCTCCAGCATCTGTTGTTTCCTGACTTTTTAATAATCGCCATGCTAACAGGTGTGAGACGGTATCTCATTGTGGTTTTGATTTGCATTTCTCTAATGACCAGTGATGATGAGCTTTTCTTCATGTTTGCTGGCTGCTTCAATGTCTTCTTTTAAGAGTGTCTGTTCATACCCTTCGTCCACTTTTTGATGGGGTTGTTTGTTTTCCTCTTGTAAATTTTTTAAGTTCCTTGTAGATTCTGGATATTAGCCGTTTGTCAGATGGATAGATTGCAAAAATTTTCTCCCATTCTGTAGGTTGCCTGTTCACTCTGATGATAGTTGCTTTTGCTGTGCAGAGGTCTTTAGTTTAGTTAGATCTCATTTGTCAATTTTGGCTTTTGTTGACATTGCTTTTGGTGTTTTAGTCATGAAGTATTTGCCCATGCCTATGTCCTGCATTGTCTAGATTTTCTTCTACGGTTTTTATGGTTTTAGGTCTTACATTTAAATCTTTAATCCATCTTGAGTTAATTTTTGTATAAGGTGTAAGGAAGGGGTCCAGTTTCAGTTTTCTGCATATGGCTAGCCAGTTTTCCCAACTGTAATGGAATTTCTAAGCTGAAATTTTCAGCATGTCATTCCCCTGCTTAAACCTTTCATAGATTCCCCACTGACCTCAAGATAAGGGCCATGTTCTGAAACATAGCCTGCAAGGTCTTGCCTGACCTGGCCTTGGCCAGCCTGTCCAGGTTGATCCCTACCATGCCCCACCTTCCATGCTACGAAGCAGCCACAAAGTTAAATATTCCTTTCTCTAAGCGGCCCATGATCTCACTGGCCATATGGCTGTTCGACAGGTAAGTCCCTCGGCCTGGAGCTCTCACTCATGTCAGGACTTAGCTTTCATGTCTTGTTCTCTGGGTCATGCTCCCATTCCCACACCCCAGGCTCCCACAGCCATCCACTTTTAGAGCATTCACGACTCTGATTGCTCTTTGTGTGTGTGTTTTCTCTCATTACACCAAAACCTCCTTGATTATAGGGACAGCATCTAGTTGAAAAGAGAAGAAAAGAAGAGCAAAAAAAATTATAAATGAATGACCCAATAAGGAAATACAACTAATACACTGTTGGTTTTCCAAGGAGGAAATCATTTAAGGCATCCTGGAAAAAATGATGTTTTATCTGAGCTTTGAAGTATGACAAAAGGCTTTCACAACCAGGGAGTAAGTGTGAAGTATTTGAGGCTGAGGAGAATGGCAAGAGGTTAGGCATGGTTGGAAACCTGTCAAGGACAATAAGACCAAGAAAATAGGGGAAAGCTCAATAACTGAGGGCTTCTGATGCTGTACTATGGAGTTGAGACTTATTCTGAAGGCCACAGGGAGTTGGGATTGTTTCTGTGTAAGGGTGTGACAAGAACCAACTTATGGACTAGAAAGAACAATCTAGCAACAAGGCGAAAGAGGCATTGCAGAAGTGAGAGACTGGAGGTAGTGAAGCCAGTTGGAGACCATGCCAACAATCCAGGTGAGCGATGAGGAGGCTCTGGGCTTAGGCAGAGGTGGGGTGGGGCTTGGGTAGGTAGGGGAAGACATTGTGGAAGGAGAACAGGCAGCATTTACCATGATCAGCTAGAAGGATGGTGAGGCAGACATGCAATGGGACTGACAAGTTGTTTGTCCCAAACAATAGTCCAATCTCTTGGGTACTGCTCAGCGTGCATTGGGAGGAGAGTGTTCCACACTGCATTGCCATTTAAAAGGACATTCCAAAAATGTAGCCCATTCCATGAAGGGCAAGAAAGCAGCCTGGATACCTCAGTCAGTGAGACATGGATTGAAGAATGCAATGTTGTTTAGTTTGGCAAATACATACAGAAGTGAGGGGAGATGTCATAGCGGCCTTCACATATTTGAAACTGTCCCATAAAAGAGACATTAGGCATGTCCAGAGGGCAAAACTCAGGCCAAGAGTGAGCTGGAATGGAAAGAAAAACATATTTTGGCTCCATACAAGGGAGATCTTTCTAACATGTAGAGCTGTAGGCTACTTTGTCAACTAAACAGCTCACCTGCACTAATGGCCACACAGAGGGCAAGGGACCCTGTTGGGACACATAGAAAGGGGTTTCTGGGGTAAGATGGGACTTGAGACTGAGGTCCTGTAACCCTGGAGACTTTAGTTTCCTTCCATTGCTATCCTAATTCACTCCATGTTTTTAATCACAAACATAGTATTAAGAAGAAATACTGTGACCAGGAAATCTTGACAGGGAAGAGGAATTGTATCACGAGGACAGTTCTGCTGCCAGGGGAGAAAAAGTTTATTCAGTGCCCTCTGGGACACTTGCTGACCTCTGCTCTCCTGTTCACCTCCCACCTCTTCTCCGGAATCAATGGGATTTTCCTCTGGGTTAATATGACCCAAAGGGGCTGGCTGTTCTGGTCCCAGCCACATGACAGTTGGGAAGTCCCCACTTATTAAACACTGACTTCTTCCTTTCTTCGGTGTTTTCAGACATGGGGCAAGGCAAATTCAGTGTCTGGGCCTCTGCCTATAAGAATTCTGTTTCCCTTGCTATGCTGTTTCTCATCTCCACTTTCTCTTTCTCTACTCAACTAACTAATCAGCTAACTTTCTCTTTCTCTTTGATCATAGGGCTTTGTCAGTCAGTGATAAACTAGAAATATTACTTTTCAGGGATTTAGAGACCAGGGACTATGCCAAGTTCTTAACAACTATATCAATGATCAATATTTCATAATTTATGTAATTAGAGAACATATTTTTCTATTGATTTTTATGGCCAGGCCTCAAAACAACCTATGAGATGAAGAATCTGAAGCTTAGAGAGATTCAGCCAGTTTCTCAAAATCTCGTAGCTGTAAGAGACAGAGTTGAGGATCTGTGGTCTGACTTCAGAGCCTGGACCTTCAATCAGTAATTGATGCTACCTCTTTGTCCGGAATAGGCCTTCAGACAAGAGTTAACTCACAGACAGGTGGTCCTCAAACTTCCACCCTCTCTTCAGACTGCAAACTCCCTGGGCACAGGGACAAGTCTCACCATGAGGCTAAGAGCCCTAATAATTTCATTGTCCAATACATAGAATGAAACAAATGAATAATTTTTATAATGTTTGTATGTTGAAATGATGGTATTTTAGATATGTTGGATTGAAAGGTATTAGATTTGATTTTACCCAGTTCTTCTCACTTTTAAATATGTGGCTATTAGAAGTCTGGAAATTACATATGTGGTCCTCATTGGCTTCTGCTGGACAGCACTGCTTTAGAAGATGGAGGCCATGCCTTTTCTCTGAGACCAGCTCAAGCGTTCTGTTAAGGAGCTGGCAAAGGGAGGATGCCGGAGAAAAAGCTGGAAACTAAATCCTGCAGAGTCCCTAAATGAGACGAGATCTCACAAGACTAAAGCTGGCACTTTACCATGACACCTCGTTCTTCGTTCCTTTCCTCCCTAGACTCTGAGGTTTTTGATGGTTGTTGCTTTCTTGCTTGTTTGTTTATTTTTGAGAAAATGACCACATGCTCACAGGCAGGTCCCCCGGCCTCTGGCCTGCACCAGAAAGCCTTCTGTGAGGCTGAGAGCACAGCCACCCTCCTCTCCCCTGCTCTTTGTTAACATGTTTTTCCCCATTCTGCACTGCCCAGGGCTGAGAGCTGTGTGGGAGGCTGATACACAAAAGGCACAAAAGCATCCCTGGAAATATAGTGAGAAGAGGACATTTATATTGACCAGAATTCCTTTCAGGGTGAGAATTGTTTTGTTTGAAATGTAGGAATAATTTGATACTGTGCTTTGTGTGGTGGGATGTAAAGACCCCTAGGTCCTAGTGGTTACTAAATTGCTTTCTAAAAGTGGCGATTTGGTTCATTGTAGGGCTTTCCTTCTGCTGAGTTGAGTGTGCAAGTTTGAAGCAAGAGATGAAGTGCTTGGGGCAAACAGAGAGGTAGAAAACTGCCACAGGGATTCTATTCTCCTCTTAATTTACTAAGCATGTGTTCTTTTGTCAATATTTTAATGAATATTGATTGGACAAGAAAGCAAATAATTAGACTCTGGGACACTCACATATCTTAGCCTGGTGCTGGCATGCTCTGATGAAAAGCATTTTCCCTATAGCTGCTTTTACAGTCTTACCTGGTTTAGTGAAGATTGTGTTTGTGTCCAGTGATGTTCAAAGCGATGGCAGGGCTGCACATGTGCACGATGCACGCTTTAACACATCCTCTCTGGGAAAGCAAGGCAGGGGGCACTTTTTTAAACCAGAGTATTGATTTCTAAGATGTAATAAATAGACCTATTGTACTAATGAGGAATGCCAACAAATGCGTCTTCAAATGAAGATGTGAGGCTACCACAAAAACGGAAGAGATGGGGGAAGGCCAAGGAGATATTTGCTTAAACTACAATCATCCAGTCAATGTGAAAAAAAACAAAAACAACAACAACAAAACCCTTCCTCAATCTTATCTCTCTCTTCCACTCAATCCCAAGGACCATAAATAGGTTATATTCCTTTTCATAACCCAAAAGCAGCACCATGTTTAATTCTTTTCTGATAATCCCTCCTTACCCTCCCCTAACACTTTAGACAGTATTCTGTATCCAGTGGATACTGGTTAAATAAATATAAGTTACTGAAAGGAGACTTCTTAGCAGGGCCTGGCCATAAAGTGCCTTCATGACCAATCCTCATCATCTGGACTCCCATGATTGAGTAAGAGAGGCTCTCTGTCCAGAAACTGAGCATGACTTGAGCAAGCCCGTGCCATTTTTCTGAGCCTAAAACTGCAGCACCTGATTCTGCACATGGTCCAGGCAGAGATAGATTGGCCAAACAGTGGGACCTGGCTCTTTCAGTTGTGGCTGGAGATTGCGTGAGACATGGCAGCTCCAAACTTCTGGGCTGCTTGGTACCCAAGGAAATTGGGGATTGATGAGTTTGCTGAGCTGTGAGAAGTTGTTCTGAACTTTTCTAAGGGAGCTAAAAGACATAGAGTCACATTTCTCCTCAGGGTACCTGGGCACCAGCCCAATAGTCTTACAGTGACCTCTTCCACACACTTTGGGTGGTTTGTTCTCTGGAGATGCCCATTCCCATGTTCTGTATGTGGGAAGTCAGGAAAAAGTCAAGAAAGATGCATTTCTTCCAAAAATTGTCATTGACTAATTCTATTCTCCTGAGGATAGTAGCAGCAATTGCTAGTAATATATAATAGTCATATTAGCAAACACTTAATTGAAGCTTACTGTGTGCTAGGTACTATTCTAGGCACATTGCACACACTAAGTATTTAATCCTCACAACAATTCTCAGAAGTAGGTGCCATTATTGTCCCCACCTTATAGATGTGAAAACAGAGGCACAGAGAGGTTAAATAATTTGTCTAAGATCACACATTTGATACATTCAGATTTAATCAGAGTTCGGATTCTTAATTTTACACTAGATTGCCTTTCAGTGTGTATTCACTCACTGTTACATATGTTTGTTTGCTCATATCACAGTGCGGGGAGTATATCAGGTAGAATTTACTGGTCAAATTCATCTTAGACACCAAAAAATTGAGCCCTAGGCATAGGCTTTCACATCTCTGCAAAGCGCTCGGCCACCTAGTAATGCTTTGTAGACATTTTCCCTGGAAGGCTGACTGATGTGCAGCAGGTACACATGTGGTGTTGGGGCATGCATGTGGTGGTAAATTGAGTGGACCACATTTTTATCGTGTGGTCTATTTGGCTCTGAATGTGTTGTTGTGGCCTCTGACACAAGGTTTATATTACATGATCTAAATGCGAATTCTGAAGTTTCGATTTTGAGAAAAGAAAGGAACCTTAAAACATACTGGACTCAAATGCCATAATAGTCCTATGCAGACTGTGAGGGCTCCACAAGGCAGGCTGAGGGAGGGAGATGGTTAGAGAAGGAAGGAGGCAATGAGGGACACACAAGAAACAGGGGCCACCAAGAAACAGGCAGCAATTTGTTATCAAGCAGTCTAGAGTTTCTCATAGAGAGAGAAAAATGAATTCGGGCAACTATTTCTTGGGTAGGAAGATCATTCAGAAAGCCTGTCAAATCCAAGGAAGTCATGGAAATGGTTGTGGTTTACTGTTTGTGATAGTGAACAACATAGATCTAATTACTTTATTTAGAGTTAGCATTAAGGTTTAGATGTACTGTGTGTGTCTGTGTCTGTGTGTAAAAAAAAAAAAATGTTCGTAAGGCTGGGGATTATGCCAAAGGAATAAACTGAACAGAATCTCTCTATCTCTCTCCTCAACTCCTCTCTCCCCTTAAGTCTTAGAAATAAGAGAAAAAAAATATAAAAATATACATGTTAAAGTAAATTTTTTTTTTTTTTTTTTTTTGGTGAGACAGAGATGTACTCTTGTTGCCCAGGCTGGAGTGCAATGGCATGATCTTGGCTCACTGCATCTTCCACCTCCCAGGTTCAAGTGATTCTCCTGCCTCAGCCTCCTGAGTAGCTGGGATTACAGGCATGTGCCACCACGCCTGGCTAATTTTGTATTTTTAGTAGAGACAGGGTTTTGCCCTGTTGCCCAGGCTGATCTCGAACTCCTGACCTCAGGTGATCCGCCCACCTCCCAAGGTGCTGGGATTACAGGCGTGAGCCACTGTGCCCGGTCTTTAAATTAAAATGGAGACTAGGGCTGAAGAATTCCTGAGCAGACAAAACCAGTGAGGCCTCAAAAGTGACCTCAACTTTGCTTGATTTGCAAACGTAAGCAAAACTTAATGAGCTTTTTCTTGTAAATGGCTATTAAAGAAAAATAAATCTTAAGCTGAACCAATCAGACACAGCCAACAAACTTACAATTACATAACTACAGACTTTCCAATAAGATAGACCAAATAAGACAACTGTGTAACTGTAACCAATCAAATGTATGCTTTGCTTTACTTCTACAGTTGTCCTATAAAAGTCTTCCCCTTACGCGCTCTCTGTGGAGCCCCTCAATCATTTTTTGGTTGGAGCTGCCCAATTCGTGAATCATTGTTTGCTCAAATAAACTCTTTAAAATTGTGTTGTGCCTCCATTTACTTGTTAATATATGTCAAGAGAAAGTATAGCCGTAGTGGAGCAGAAATGATGAGGAACCTCTGAAAGCTGGAGGTAGATGAGATCACATTGAAGGAAGAATCTACAGCCTGAAACAGATTTAGGAGGAGGGGATGGAGGAGGTGATGACAGCCCAGGAAGAGTGCTGAAGTGAAGGCGGAGGAGAAGGGGAACAGCAGGGGCCTGGTTGGGAGTTGCTTGCTGTTAAGATCTCCTGGAGGTGAGCCTCTTCCCTCTTCTAGGTAGTTGCTGCAAATCTGGGAGCCTGGGCAGTGCCCGGGGTGGTTGGGGAGGCCCGTGTGGAAGCATGAGCCCTGTGCCCAGGACTCCAGGGTGGTAACTGGAGGTGGGCTGTGATCAGAGACAGGCTAAAAGGAAATGGCCAATAAAATGATAACCTCACAACCCAAAATCACCATACCTTAGAGGATAACACCCATCATGGAAGATAGATAACATCCAAAAAAAAGAGTATCTGAAGAGACATGATTAATATAGCAACCAAGGGGAAACTTTAAAATATGTATACCTAGCATTTGCAGAGCACTGTGAGAGAATTGTGTTCCATACCACTTCCATCCACCTGTTATTCAAATAGAAAGGTAAATTAAGACATTTTATAACAACAAAAACACTTAAAAACATACCATTTGTGAACCACGCAATAATTAATACAGAACACACTTCAGCAATATTAAAAATGAGCTTCAAAGATATGGAAAACAAACAGCAGTACTGAGCAAAGAAAGCATAATTTATAACTGAGAATTATTTAAAACACAATAAAATTTCGAACTAAAATCTCATATAATTTCAACATTGTGGGAGCTCAGAGGTCAGAGGAGGAGACAGGAAGTTACAAGTACTCATTAAATCTAGGCTTCAATAATTTAAACATAAGTTTTTCATAAATTTGACATACATTGAAATATGTCTTAAAAATTTTGGTATAACTACTAGAAAAGCAGAAATAAGAGGAATAACCACCAACCAATTAAGGAAAAATGTGGAATAAATATAATATGTAAAAGAAATATAATCAATCCAAAAAATTTGTCAAATGGTAAAATAAGAGTCAATAACAAAGCATGGTAAATATAATACACACAAAAATGATGACTGGGACAAGTACAAAGTATGAGAAATAAATGTAAATGGTTTGAATGACTCCACACGAAACAAAGAAACACAGCTTTGAAAAATGAATACCAGATATATGTTTTTTATGAGTGACACATAAAATGGAATGACTCAAGAAAGGTGAAAATATATGGATGGGTAGAGACATTCTAAGCAAATACTAATAACAATAATGATAACAAAGGCTATTATAACATATTAATATTAGAGAAAATAGAATTCAATATTAAGATTATTTAAAGGGAAAAAACAATATATTTCATGTTGATAAAAGGTTCAATTCAACAAGGAATGTATTCGTTACAAGATGTTATGTACACCATAGTTTCAAATTTCCTAAGGCAGAAATCACTAAAAATGTGAGAAAATGTACATTAACATTGTAATCCGCGAATTTATGTGCTTGTTTTAAAAACTGATGTATTAAGCAAAATTTAAAATAAAACTATAGAAAATTTGAATAAAAATTATCAAACCTGATTTGCTTGAGAGCTATTATGATCAGAAGTTGGTTATATGGGGCTATTTACGGGATGAAAACAACATTTTGTTTAATAACCTTTCTTATATCATCACTTCCTTCTGTCCTTCCTTCATTTCCTTTCCCCTCCCTCCCTCCTTTCCTTACTTCCTTCTTTCCTTCCCTTCCTTCCTTCCCTTCCTTCCTCCCTCCCTCCCATTCCTCCCTCCCTCTTTCCTTCCTTCCTTCCTTCCTTCCTTATCAGTCATCCATGTATCTATCTATCTATCTATCTATCTATCTATCTATCTATCTATCTTCTATCAATCCCTATTTTATTTATGGTAAATGATTCAAACAGTACAAAGGAGAGTGAAGAAAAAGCCTCATTTCTCCCGTCTCCCTCAGTTCCCCAGTTCTCCACTCCAAATGCAGCCACCATTTTCAGTTTTCATACCATTCCAAGTAATGTGTGCCAACATAAGTTTGTACCAGTATGTGTGTATGTATGTATGTATGTTTGTATGTGTGTCTATCTAGGAATAGATATTTGCTTTTTAAAATATTTGTACTTGAACATATGTGTTTTCCTATGCGAATAAATATTTTTGCACAGCATTATTTTAAAGTTTTAAGCAGGGTTCTATTGTAAGAATGAATCTTTTTTTGTTTTTTTTTTTGAGATGGAGTCTCATTCTATTGTCCAGGCTGGAGTGTAGTGGCATGATCTCGGCTTACTGCAACCTCTGCCTCCCGGGTTCAAGCGATTCTCCCACCTCAGCTTCCCGAGTAGCTGGGGTTACGGGCACCCACCACCACGGCTGGCTGATTTTTGTAGTTTTGGTAGAGACAGGGTTTCACTATGTTGGTAAGGCTGGTCTTGAACTCCTGACCTCAGGTGGTCTGCCCGCCTTGGCCTCCCAAAGTGCTGGGATTACAGGCGTGAGCCACCACACCCTGCCAAGAATGTATCATTTTTATAGGTACTTATGAGTAATGTGTCTATGACAATTCTTACACAGACTTTGGTGATCAATTTGTAAAAGTAGAATCAAACATGGATCAACATAAAGGAACATTTGTAAGACTTTTGAATAGATGTCACCAAGTTGTTTTCTGGAATGTGTTTCTTAAATTTTCATTGTGAATTCAACATAGAGTACTCAGACACTAGTCCAAGTCTATATTTAATAAGTGAGTAAAGTCTTAGCTAAGAAATTTGATAGTGATGATCTGATTGTTGAGGAATACTAAACCAGTTTCAAGTTGAAGAGCCAGGCCTTTTTTTTCTGTGTATTCAAATCTATCAGCCCAAAGTTGCTATAGCCAAGACAAAGCTTTACTCATGTATGCTTCTTGTCAGAAGATGGCTAAACTTGACGGTGGAAGGTGATAGGAGATCAACAAAGAATTCAGTATTTCTTGGCTTCTTTGGAAGTTCAGCTTTAAATATATTCTGTACTTCCTAATAGGATGAATAGAAATATTCCTGAGAGGGAATGACAATATGACAAAATTTTGTTTTGGGAAGGTATACAACTTTTAAAAATGTATAAAGTAAGAAGGCAACCACAACCTGTTTCATAACATAAAACACCAAATTTAGGATTGACCATGGGGCTATGTTAATTGTTCCAAACAAAACACAACAAAACAAAAAAGAGTACCTTAACATATTGACAATGAAAGGGCTTCATATAAAAATGAATTTAGAATTTGGAAGCACTACTTATTATATCAGCATCTTAAAAATTAATAGTTAACATATTAATGGCTCTGAGAAATCCAATAAAACACTTCCTTAAATTCATTTTACTCAGCATTTTTGAAATCTATTTAACCAATAACCAATTCCCCTTTTAAAAACATGTGACACCTGGCCAGGCATGGTGGCTCACGCCTGTAATCCCAGCACTTTGGGAGGCTGAGGCGTGTGGATCACGAGGTCAGGGGTTCAAGACCAGCCAGGCCAAGATGATGAAACCCCGTCTCTACTAAAAATACAAAAAAAATTAGCTGGGTGTGGTGGCAGGTGCCTATAATCCCAGCTACTCGGGAGGCTGAGGCAGAGAATTGCTTGAACCTGGGAGGCAGAGGTTGCAGTGAGCCAAGATCGTGCCACTGCACTCCAGCCTGGGCAACAGAGCGAGACTCTGTCTCAAAAAAAAACAAAACAAAAACAAAAACCATGTGACACCTATTAGATACCCTCAGAATTAGTTTTCTGGAGAACATATTTTTAATAATGCTGGCCCACAATATGGTGGATTCATCAAGATAATACCAAAATAATTTGTTGGTACAATTTCCCACAAGTTATATCAAAATTATTGAATATCAAGACTGCTATTTTGGGACCTGTCATTTAGCTAAGTCATGGAAATGAATCATGCTGAATTAGATGCCATCAACTTCTCATGTCTATGCTAACAACATCTTAATACTTTATTACGATCAGCTAGTCCCTCTAATTACAAGAGATGTTAAAGAAGTTCTATAATTTTCTTCAGACATCTGTAGACAGATAAAGAATACATGACTTAGCAACACTGTTGTGTAGATTTCCCATTTCCACACGCACTCTGATCAAAGTCTGTCAATATCCATTTATTCTCAAAAAAACAAGTTGAAGCAGGTAGGAAGATTGCTAAGAGAAGGAAGAGGAAGCCACTGTCAAATAAAGCAAAACACAATTTGCTGCCCCACCTCCTAGAGATCATCTATTAGTGTGACATCAGGTTGTATTACCCGATGAATAATGGCTGACAGATCCCTTAATTCTGCCCACCAGTAATTAATAGGAACTACCTTAATTATACATCATTCTTTTAAAAATTATAAATAGCATAGATCAATCTTCTTTTTACTTCACCTACTACTTGTGTCTTACTTCAAGTTCTTTATTATGGTATAAGTTATTTCTGTTAAAAAGGCTAAAAGTGAAGCTTATATTTTGTTTTATTAATTTCATATTATTATTTTTGCTTTTGATTGCAAATTGATGCATACTGCTTATAAAGAATTCAAACAATCAGAAACATCTAAAGTAAAAAGTAAATGCTCATCCCTCCCCTAACCCTGCTATCCAAGGCGTAATGTATGTTAGTAGCTTGATATGAATACTTCCAGATGTGTACAAATATTTATATGTTTTATACATTAATGATTATATATTTTTTATTTTTACAAAAATCTTAAACTACCAATTATATGTTCCTAGAACTTGCTTTTTCCCTCATTAACAATATTTTAAACACCATTCTATTTTAGTATATATACATCTCCATTGTTCATTTTATGGCTGCTTAGTAATTCAATGTATGTATATATTAACATTTGTTTTACTGGTCTTTAATATATGGATAATTATATATGTTCTTTTCCTTTTTCTTTTCTTAAGGAACAATGCACAGTATACATCATTTAACAGTGCAATTGAATCTTAGTCAATTCTAAAATCAACATACAAGGCAACAATCCCTAGAAGTGAAATTAAGTCATGAACTAATTAAAAACAGTATTTAGTTTAACATGTATAGTACAAACCGGCACAGTCATATGTATGTAAACATGTATAATATATAGAGGAATGTATATTACATAATAAATTCATATAAATACATAATTTAAAGTGTTTTCATTATATAAAAGAGAAAATGTGCAATCAAGTTCTTTCAGGTGGATATTTTTGCTTGTTTGTTTGTTTGTTTGAGATGGAGTCTCGCTCTGTCACCCAGGCTGGAGTGCAGTGGCGCAATCTCGGTTCACTGCAACCTCCACCTCCCAGGTTCAAGCGATTCTCCTGCCTCAGCCTCCTGAATAGCTGGGATTACAGACATGTGTCACCACGCCTGGCTAGCTTTTGTATTTTTAGTAGAGACAGGGTTTCACCATGTTGGTCAGGCTGGTCTCGCACTCCTGACCTTGTGATCCATCCGCCTCTGCTTCCCAAAGTGCTGGGATTACAGGCATGAGCCACTGCGCCCGGCTAAGGTGAAGATTTTATTGTACATAGGTCTTTGTACACTTGTGCGAGAACTCAAGATTTTCTACATGATTTTTCAGCCAGGATTATTTTTATTAATATGCACATTTGATCATGTCACTTCCCTGCGTAAAACTATTAATTGGCTTTCAGCAGAACTCAGATAATACCTCAGATCCCTAAAAAGGTCCACATGCCTCTGCCCAATCACCATTGCCTATCTCTTGAGCTTCATCGTGAAATACCCTCCCCATTTCTCAGTGGTCTTGGGCCACCCTAGTCTTCAATGTATTAAATGTGCCTTTGCATATGCTCTTCTCTTTGCCTGGAAGATTCCTTTTTCCACAGATTCTTGGATAATCCTTCATGACTTCCAAACTCATAATACACATTTGGTACCTCTTTTATTAATTCTCATTTCAGGCACTGTTTTTTATTAGAATACTTATCATAATTTAAGAATATGTATATATGTTGATTTATTCAACAACCTATATAATCTCTTCCATGAGACTGTAAGCACCCTAAAGTGTTCACCACCATCTCCTCAGCCCCTAGCACATCATAGGTACTCGGTAAATAGTGATAATGAGGCACACACACCCTTTCAAAGCACTTCATAAAACTCCTCTCAGTCCTACATTTGTGAACATATTTAATCCTCATTGCCAAAACTATAAGTTGGCATTACTATTATCCCCATTTTGCAGAGAAGGCAATGGAAACATGGGGATGGTAAAGTCATTTGGCCAAGGTCATGTGGGTAGTAAGTGGCAGCACTGGGATTTGAATATAAGTAGTGAGTCTGGCTCCAGCATCTCTGCTCTTAACCACTGCAGCAAGGTCTCAATATTTTTAATATGAGAACTCTAATACACACCAGTAAAGAATACCCCAGAAGCCGGGTGCCAAGGCTCATGCCTGTAATCCCAGCACTTTAGGAGACTGACACAGGTGGATCACTTGAGGTCAGGAGTTCGAGACCAGCCTGGCCAACATGGTGAAACCCTGTTTCTATTAAAAATACAAAAATTAGTTGGGCGTGGTAGTGCATGCCTGTAATCCCAGCTACTCAGGAGGCTGAGGCAAAAGAATCGCTTGAACCTGGGAGGTGGAGGTTGCAGTGAGCCGAGATCGTGCCACTGCACTCCAGCCTGGGCGACAAAGCGAGACTCCGTCTCAAGGAAAAAAAAAAAAAAAGAATACCCCAGAACAAAAGCGCACCAACTGACCACAATTGTTATCTTGTTCAAAGTGTTATTTATGAGTCTAAGATGTATTTGTTCTAAGTTTATTTTTGAGATGTTTGAGATTGTTAACTTTACCATGTTCAATAAATGAAAAACAGCAAAGATATTAAGAAATACTATGGGTCTATTTATTATAAAAAAAGATTCAGTTTAAAAAAATTAAAAGATCTGAGAAAAAAATGATTGTAGTATCACTTTGGACTGCCAGATTTCCATCCAGAAAGACAGTATTGATTTTCTATTCTCCACGGTTCATGAAAGTGCCCTTTCCCCACACTCTCCCAAACACTGAATATGATTTGTCTTTTTCATTTTTGTCATTTTGATGAATGTTTCAAATGAAGATGGCAGTCTTTGGTTAAATAAATATTGAGCACTTGGTAAATGCTTGGTATCAAAGCACTTGGTGAGTGCCTTCCTGCTAAGAGCTTCCTGTCTAACAACTTTTGCATAAATCATCTTATGGAGGCTCCACAACATTGTGCGTGGGGGGAGGAGGGTAGTTATTGGCATTATATTTTAAAGATAAGGAGTCAGAGGACAGGGACTTGAGTGGCTTTCCCAGAGTTACACAGAGGTCTCTAACTCTCTAGTCCTTTCTATCTGTGTACAGCATGTAGTGCACATTGAGCAATTTTAGGGTTTGACTCGCCAAGTACTTACTATATTCTTAGTTTTGTGTTAGGTGCAATGTTTGATAATAAAGAAGTATAATACTTGGTTTCTACCCTTAAGAAACATGTATTTTAATTATATATGCTAGCCGAACACTTAGGACTTAGAGGCAAATAGTGTAGAACAACGAATGATTAAATACTTAGCTGTGTAGTAGAGACCACAAATAACATATTACCTGCAAGATGTTTTGAGTGCCATTATATGCAGGATACTAAAGTAAGCCTTGGAGGGAACCAAGAGATGAGAGGTAAGATGTATGTAATCAAGAAAGCTATAGGCAGATAGAGGTCAGTGATGGCTGCAGAGGCAAAATCTGATGATATCGTGAAGAATGAGTGGAATTTAAATAGACGAAGGTGTGGTTCTTTCCTAAGAGGTCCACAAGATGAGTGAATGTATAAGGTTAGGAATAAATGTAACCTATTTCAGAGACTGACATTTTCTTTCATTATGAAAAATGATCCCACAAATAAAATCACCTTGCTCTATCAGAAAATTTAATAGATAGCTGGAAGTAATTAATGAAACACCATGTAATCGCTATGTGGTAGAGCAATCAGAAATCGTATAGCAGTATTCACTAATAAGGTAATTTAAACTCATTTTCAAGGATGAGAAGAATGAACTCTGAAGGACTGCTTGATATGATTCCACTTGGCCTCAACAACATACTGAGTGTTCTGCTACCCCAAGGCATATGGTGCATACTTATAGGGTTCCATATGAAAGCATACATAAATTAAGCCTGCACATTTGACCTTAAATAAGCAATTTGCTCTGAAACCTGAAAGTCTTCTAAACCCAAACTCTGTGCGTCTAATTATCTACCACAAACACAGAATTATGAAAGATGAATTCTGTAAACAGAAAAAGAGCTAACCAATCTCCTTTAACAAGTTGATTTTTTAAAGACTTGTGTAAAAACATGTTAAGAGTCTACAGTTCAGAGCCAGCAATCTTCTGTCTCACAGACTCATTGCAATATATCAAAAGAAATTTCTAGATAGTCCCTTTTGACCACCTAGGGAGAAGAAGTGGTCTGCCTTTTTAAGCTTGCTATCTAAATTGTGGACAATTTTCTTAACCTTGTATATAAAATGAGGATAATAATACCATCTATTCCATAGAGTTGTTGCACAAATTAGAGAATATTTAATGTATAGAGATTTCCACAATGACTACATACAGTAGACACCAACTGAAAAATACTTACAGTTGTTGTTATTATTTCTGTTTTTAAGATCATTAATTAAATTTGAGAAAACAGGCTGGGTGCAGTGGCTCATGCCTTTAATCCTGGCACTTTGGGAGGCTGAGGCGGGTGGATCACCTGAGGTCGGGAATTCGAGACCAGCCTGGCCACCATGGTGATACCCTGTCTTTCCTAAAAATACAAAAATTAGCCAGGCATGATGGTGCGTGCCTGTAATCCCAGCTACTCAGGAGGCTGAGGCAGGAGAATCACTTGAATTTGGGAGGCAGAGGTTGCAGTGAGCTTGGGAGGCAGAGGTTGCAGTGAGCGGAGATTGCACCATTTGTACTCCAGCCTGGCCAATGAAGAGTGAAACTCCACCTAAAAAAAAAAAAAAAAAAAAAAAAAAAAGAAAAGAAAAAGAAAGAAAAAAAAATGAGAAAACAAGGAACCCTTTGGGGAAAAGGGAAAGTATCTAACATTTTCCTGGTGCCTGTTACGTGGTCAGTGGCTCATATGCTTTATGAATATCATCTCAATTTTTTAGCTGCAAAGGAGCGTTTTACCCATATGCAAGGGCTGAGCCTATGTGTATTACTTACATAAAATAAGGGTTTTTAGCAAAACAAGGAGACATCTTGTTAACATTAAAACATGCAATCCATTTCTGCTATTATTTTAACCCTAATTTGAAATAATAGACTTTGACCTAATGTTACAGATTTCAGAGAATAATGGAAAACTCCAGTCTTTCTAAATTTCCTAGGCTGGCCATAAACTGTAAGATCAAGTTGTTTTTATGACCGTAGCTTGTATAAATATAGCCAAGTTATTTTGGAATTCTCTAAAATGTTATTATTTAAGCAAGTCTTTAGGATGTTGCCCTTGAGAGAAAGATTTGCTTTTTGCTTGTATTAGAAATTGTAGTTCTCTGATGGCTTTCTGTGATTAGCACTTGTTGGACACTTAAAGTATTTCTTATCAGGAAGATATAATTGGATCTCCTACGATTTTGCATCTTCAAATGTATCTCTGAATGGCCACCCGAGAAAGCATTTAGCAGAAACACTTGTTAATGGATTTTTTTCTTATCCCAGGTTTACTTCTAATGCAATAATAATCACATATATTTCCAAAGTGCTTTTTATTCTCAAATACAACAGAGCTCCTTACAAACTAAATGTAATTCTGAAATCTTGTGTTCCATCTCACCATCAGCTCTCTCTGGAGTAGGACATAGGCACAGCCACAAGGAAAGAGGGGAATTCAGAGATGGTTCCAGGATAAGACAAGACTGGGAGCAATGAGCCCACTGGAAATTGTTTTGTGTTGGAAATGCTAACCTCTTGGCCTTCAAGCTGAATGCAAATTCGTCCTCCAGGAATTAGTCATTCTGTTCTGGGCTGTAGTTCATGCTTTTCTCCCACTCTCTTTTGTGTCGCACTCATGAAGATCCCTTGCAACTGAAGCCAGGAGACAGTTTTTAGTTAAAAAGAGGAGTGAAAATTGTGCTGAAAAAAAAAAAAAAAAACGCAGTGGAATTAGCAGCTTTGATACAGAAATATAAATATTGCTTTGTTGATTTCAGTTTTTTGATGAGGGACACATACGCCCTTTTCCTTTTCCTCTCCTGATTTCCAAAACCATAAATTATTAACTTTGCCTGTTTTAAAAACTTTGCTTAAAATTATGTTTGTGATTCATCCAAGTTGTGGATATAGTAACATCTGTGCATTTACATTGTTAGTAGTATTATATTGTATAAATGTACCACAATTTATTTTACACACAGACACCCTTTTTTCACCTAAGGGTGTACGTAAACTATTATGACAACCTAAATACATAAAACAATTTTCATATCAATTAAAATGGTAAGGTCAACCTTAGGTCAGTTTTTTAAACGGCAGAATATTCTGATATTGCAGAATATCTACAAATATGGGTAGCTCACAATCAGATTGGGCAGGGGATTCTATCAAAACGGGTTTTTCGCCAGGCACGGTGGCTCCCGACTGTAATCCCAGCACTTTGGGAGGCTGGGGTGGGTGGATCACCTGAGGTCAGGAGTTCGAGACCAGCCTGACCAAAATGGTGAGACCCATCTCTACTAAAAATGCAAAAATTAGCCGGGTGTGGTGGTGTGCGCCTGTAATCCCAGCTACTCGGGAGGCTGAGGCAGGAGAATTGCTTGAACCCAGGAGGTGGAGGTTGCAGTGAGCAGAGATGGAGCCATTGTACTCCAGCCTGGGCAACAGGAACAAAACTCCGTCTCGGGGGAAAAAAATGTGGGGGGTGGTTCTTTTTATGTTTAACTTGAATGTAGAAAAAAAAGATATAGAGGAGAACAGCCTAACTCACTGCAGCACACAATGCAGTACCTGGGCAAGTGAGTAACTGGGACTCTCATTTACTGATGTGGGAAAGCAGGGGAATGAGAAGTTCTGGTGCAGGAGGTTACACTAAAGAGGTTTCCTTTGAAAATGTTAGGTTTGGGATACCTATTAGATGTCAAAATGGAAATCTTGAGTAGGTAGTTACACATCAGTGTCTGCAGTGTAGGAGAGGCGAGGGCTAAGATATAAATGTGGGAGTCATTTAGGATTTACATCAAGTCATGACGTGGATAAAAAGACTTATGGGTGAGTAAACATAGAAAAGAGGAGAAGGCCGGGCCCGGTGGCTCAAGACTGTAATCCCAGCACTTTGGGAGGCCGAGGCGGGCGGATCACGTGGTCAGCAGATCGAGACCATCCTGGCTAACAAGGTGAAACCCCGCCTCTACTAAAAAATACAAAAAATTAGCCGGGCGTGGTGGCGGGCACCTGTAGTCCCAGCTACTCAAGAGGCTGAGGCAGGAGAATGGCGTGAACCAGGGAAGCGGAGCTTGCACTGAGCCAAGATCGCGCCACTGCACTCCAGCCTGGGCGACAGAGCAAGACTCCGTCTCAGAAAAAAAAAAAAGAGGAGAAGAGCCTAAAGACTGAAACTTGGGACACTTCAATATTTAGATATTTGGAGGTGGAGGAAATGCCAGCAAAGGGGACTAAAATATAGCGGCCCTTCAAATTGGAAGAAAACAAGGAGTGTTATCCCGGTAGTCAAGTAAAGAAAATATTTGGGCCGGGCGCGGTGGCTCATGCCTGTAGTCCCAGCACTTTGGGAGGCTGGGGTGGGTGGATCACGAGGTCAGGAGATCGAGACCATCCTGGCTAACACGGTGAAACCCCATCTCTATTAAAAATACAAAAAATTAGCCAGGCGTGGTGGCGGGTGCCTGTAGTCCCAGCTTCTTGGGAGGCTGAGGCAGGAGAATGGCATGAACCCGGGAGGCGGAGCTTGCAGTGAGCCGAGATTGCGCCACTGCACTCCAGCCTGGGCGACAGAGCGAGACTCCATTTCAAAAAAAAAAAAAAAGAAAATATTTGATGTATAAGGGAGGAAGCAACTGTGTCAAATGTTGAGGTGTGAGTAAAATGAGCCTGAAAATTGAGCATGGTTTTGAAAAGGTGGAGATCACTGGTGATATCTATAAGTGCTTTCTGTGGAACAGTGAGGACCAGATCGTTATAAGAGTGAGTGGAGGAGAGAATGTGAGTTGAGGAAATGGAGACTCTAAGCATAGACAATTATTTAATGAAGTTTTGATATAAAGGAAGGCAGAGAAATAAGGCAATAGCTGGAAGAGTTCATGGAGTCTGCACTTTTTTTAATGGGAGAAATAAGAAAATGTTTGTATGCTGATAGAACTGACACAGTAGAAAGGGAGAAGATGATAATTTCAGAAAAGATAATGAAAGGAAACAAAATAAGGATTTTTAAGATAAACAGAATTAGGAAAGTTTGATGAACTACAATGGACACTAGCCAAAAGAAAATGATATATAAAGCCTTTACTGTATGAAATTAAGAAAATAACGATTTACCCCTCTCAGAAACATTATTTTCTAAAGCATAAACCACGGATCTTGTGTTTTCTTAATGGCCATGTTTGTGCATGTATAAAAGTACAAAACATTTAGAAATTCATGTCCAAGAGATTCTATACCCTGGTATAAACATTTACTCACTTTGTCCATGTTTATTTTCACAATAGTAACCAATAAAACTAAAGATTTTCTAAGTAGCAGGATCACTATAACAAATATTCCATCAAAACAACCAGGGAAAGAAAGCACTTTCAGCTAGCATTTTAATATTATCCTAACTCTTTTACAAAGCAATTGTGTCATTAGCTAACCATCTCATCAGTTTGAACAACTGTGAAAGTTTACGAAAATTCTTTCCTAGTTGCTTTTTCAGAGAGATACTAGAAGGAATTTGCATGTTTGTGCACACTAGTGTGTGTTCCTCTTTTTCTTTCTTTCTTTCTTTCTTTTTTTTTTTTTGGTATAGCCTTTTTCTTTCTGTTTACTTCTGCAATCTTTTATGTTTGTGCTTAGAATAATAGATGTGTTTTCTGAGATTCTTAAATCCTTCCATCAGCATATTTCATAGATTTTCTTGGCTCTGTTGATAAGATAGGAAAAGAACAGTGTAAGCAGCAGATGCTGTTTTTGTTCCATAAATAAAGACAATTAATAAGTTGAATTTTGCATAAAAATGAAAAGAAGCCGGTGGCTCATGCCTGCAATCCCAGCACTTTGGGAGGCCGAGGCAGGCAGATCACAAGGTCAGGAGTTCGAGACCAGCCTGACCAATATGGTGAAACCCCATGTCTACTAAAAATACAAAAATTGGGCGTGGTGGCGTGTGCCTGTAATTCCAGGTACTCCAGAGGCTGAGGCAGGAGAATCGCTTGAACCCAGGAGGCAGAGGTTGCAGTGAGCCGAGATCATGCCACTGCACTCCAGCCTGGGTGACAGAGCAAGACTCCATCTCAAAAAAAAAAAAAAAAAAAAAAAAAAATAAGAAAAAAGAAAAAGAAAAAAGTATATAAAATGCAAAATGGCTTTTCTCAGCAGTAAATACAGCATATATGATTAGATGTTCTTTTTAAAAACTACACAATGGGCCAGGCGCAGTGGCTCATGCCTGTAATCCTAGCACTTTGGGAGGCTGAGGCGGGCAGATCAGGAGGTCAGGAGATCGAGTCCATCCTGGCTAACACGGTGAAACCCCATCTCTACTAAAAACACAAAAAATTAGCTGGGCGCAGTGGTGGGTGCCTTTTGTCCCAGCTACTCGGGAAGCTGAGGCAGGAGAATGGCATGAACCCGGGAGGCAGAGCTTGCAGTGAGCCAAGATCGCACCACTGCACTCCAGCCTGGGCGACAGAGTGAGACTCCGTCTCAAAAACAAAAAACAAAACAAAAAACCAAAAAACCAAACTACACAGTGAACATCGACTATCTAGACAGTTTTTGGATTTCTTCTTTTTAGAAAATAGTTTTGCTAAATGTTTATATTTCTTGCAATTTTCCCTTTATGACTAAGCTTATTCCTTATGTGCTTGGTGTGACAAACATAATTCTTTTACTTCACATTTTTGAACAGTAGTGTGTATTGTGGAGAACCTTCTAGGTTTTAAAGCCTTTTTAATGCTTTGTCTCATTTGAACTTTTTTTGTGGCATGAGCATGGCAAATGCTACTTTAAAAACTAGGCTGAGGCTTATAAAGAGTAAGTGGCTTGCCTAGCAGCTCAGCTAAGTCTGAAACCTAAGCATTCTGACTGCCAACCTCATGAGCCTTTCATTTGCCAAACTGCCTCTCCAGGCATGTTTGTTTCCATTTTAAACCCATCACAATTTCTGAAAATCAGACCTAATGTTCCCCTTTGCATTTGCTGGGCTGGCTTTTGGTATACTACAATTTTATACCTTTGGAAACTTTGAAGATTTAAAAAAAAATACTTCCTTTAATTTTGCTATCAATATCTTTTCCATAATGTGTTTAAAAATATTTATTGTACATGTAACATGGGCCAGGCATTGTTCCAGCTTGTGGAAACAACATGGAAAAAAAGATATAGGACCTTGGTTCTCAGGGAATCTGCAATCTAATTACAGAGCTTATTATGTTAGGGTGGGTTACCAAATGTCTTCCTTTTTGGGTCAGTTGGAGGGAGATTTCTGGAGAGCAGCCTTTTTGGGGATTTGTGCTATATACCTGAAATCATTGAGTTGACTTGATCAATGGTTCAGATGAAGCCCTTTCAATTTTCTGAGAAGATATACAATTGCAATAATTAGAAAATGAGTTTAGGTTGCCAATAGTGAAAGACATGGGTGGGATTGTTCCTGAAAAGCTCAAGAACCAGGATGTTGAAGAGTCTTAAACAAACCATGTGAAAGGCATTTCTACTCACAGATTCTGCTAAACCAAGATATGATACAGGCCAGGCATGGTGGCTCATGCCTGTCATCCCAGCACTTTGGGAGGCCGAGTTCAGCGGATCACCTTAGGTCGGGAGTTCGAGACCAGCCTGGCCAACATGGTAAAACCCTATCTCTATTAACAATACATAAATTAGTCAGGCATGGTGGCACATGCCTGAAGTGCCACCTATTCGGGAGGCTGAGGAAGGAGAATCGCTTGAACCCAGTGGGTGGAGGTTGCAGTGAACCAAGATTGTACCACTGCACTTCAGCTTGGGAAACAGAGTGAGTCTCAGTCTCAAAAACAAAACAAAACCAAGGAGTCTCGCTCTGTCGCCCAGGCTGGAGTGCAGTGGCGCGATCTCGGCTCACTGCAAGCTCTGCCTCCCGGGTTCATGCCATTCTCCTGCCTCAGCCTCCCGAGTAGCTGGGACAAAAGGCGCCCGCCACCATCCTCGGCTAATTTTTTGTATTTTTAGTAGAGATGGGGTTTCACTGTGTTAGCCAGGATGATCTCAATTTCCTGACCTCGTGATCCGCCCACCCTGGCCTCCCAAAGTGCTGGGATTACAGGCATGAGCCACTGCACCCAGCCCCGATACAATACGTTCTTTAACACTGGGTAATATTTGTTGAGTGTCACGTTTGTGGAGAATGTTTCGTAAGAACAATTTCCTATATTTCTTAGAGGTAGGCATTATCATCATCATTCCCATTTTAAAATTGAGAAATGGAGCTTTAGAGAGAAACTTTATGTAATTTGTCTAGGAAGTGTCAAAGCTATAATGTAAACCTAGGATGTCTAGTTTCTTAGCTTTTGCTTTAATCACTGTGCAATACACCCACTCCTGAAAAATACTTGAAACCTATTATTGTCAACTAGTTGAAGGTTAGAAATGCACAGTAGCTCTGGTTTTCCCAAGAAACTTGGAAAAGAGAGAATAAGCAACATCAGTGTATGGTCGAGAGTCCTAGCCTTCTTGTGTTTTTACAATTGTGATGTCTCTGCATGGCCCAGCATTTCAGGAACTATCCATTGAAAAGCTCTGAAAACCAAAAATGAGTTCATTTGCAAGTTTTCATAATTATACATGGCTGTGACCTAATTCTTCCTTTTGCTTTGTGTTTGACTAATATGTATTAGTAACATCTAACCTCCAGTTTCTGCTCCCCTACCCAGCCCCCAATTTGTTAGGGAAGGGTAAAATTCTGATTTTTGCCTGCCCAAACTTTGAGTTTGGAAGCTAACTTAAAATCTTAGAAAATCTCTCTTAGCTTTCTCTATATCCTTCAAGCAATCCATGAATGAAAACAATGAGCACTGTGCTTTTCTTTTTCCTTTGTTTTTTTTTGTTTGTTTGTTTGTTTTTTGAGATGAAGTTTCACTGTTGTTGCCCAGGCTGGAGTGCAATGGCACGATCTCAGCTCACTGCAACCACTGCCTTCTGGGTTCAAGTAATTCTCCTGCCTCAGCCTCCCGAGAAGCTGGGATTTACAGGCACACAACATAATGCCTGACTAATTTTCATGTTTTTAGTAGAGATGGGTTTCACCATGTTGGCCAGGCTGGTCTCAAACTCCTGACCTCAGGTGATCCTCCTGCTTCGGCCTCCCAAAGTGCTGGGATGACAGGCATGAGCCACTGCACCCGGCATGCACTGTGATTTTCATATGGAACACTGGGCAAGTGTGGCTTTGGTGAATTGTATGAGACATTTTACCTACATAATCTCATTCATATTTTTGGCCTTTTACTATCCTTTGAACAGGGTCTAATTGGCCTTCGGTGATACATTATGTAATAAATCCCTGTAAAAGGACACTTTTTCATAGAAATTCAGTCATGTTTAAAAATGCTTCATAAATCATGGAGCACAAAACTTATTGCATTTGCAGCTCTTGAACACAAGTGTAGTGTGATTTCTATTTGTCAGCATCTTGTTCAAGGTAAACCGGGCCAATAACAAGTATGAGCTTGAAGGATTTAAATAATGGAATTAACTGACTTTGTTGTATTTCTCTATTTGACCTCAATAAACACAAAATATATATTTTCCCCTCATGTTTATAAAGCATATACAAGATTTAATCACATACTTGGCCTAAAAAAGCTTTAATATTATTTCCCCAAAGTAGAACACTTGTACAACATATTCTCCTACCAAAAAACCAAAATATTGAATTTCTACAGTAAACAAAATAATAAAAATCTACTTCAAATAAAAAAAAAACCTCTTCTAAATGACTCTTGAATCAAGAGGAAACAAACGAACAAAAACAACGGAGATTACATATGCTTTAGCAATTAATGTAAATGAGCCCTCTTCATTGAGAAATCTCCATAATGCGAATAGAGCCCCAGTCAGAGTAAGCTTCATGACTTTAACCTTTCTATTTTAATAAAATGAATCAGAGACTTAGTTCAGGGAACAACCTAGGAAACTTAGAAAAAAGAACAAAATAAATTGCAGGTGAAAGCGAGAAATAAATAAAAGATGGAAATTACTATGTATATATTTAAAAACCTATCAAAGAGACTTTAAAAAACACTGGACTTATCAATAAAACCAAAACTTTTTTTTTTTTTAAACAAAAATACTTAATGGATAGGCTTGCCAGATAAAATACTATACGCCTAGTAAAATTTAAATTTTAGGCTGGGCGCAGTGGCTCACGCCTGTAATCCCAGCACTTTGGGAGGCCGAGGCAGGCACATCACCTGAGGTCAGGTATTTGAGACCAGCCTGGCCAAAGTGGTGAAACTGTCTCTACTAAAAATACAAAAAATTAGCCGGGCGTGGTGGTGCATGCCTGTAATCCCAGCTACTCAGGAGGCTGAGGCAGTGAGAGAAGAGAGACAGACCTTCTCATATTGTTTTATATTGTTTTATACTCAGAAAAGGAAAGAGAAGCAAAACTAAAGGTGCCTAGGATTCAGACCCAAAACCAAGGAATCAGACCTCAAACCAGGCCTGGGCCTGCCTGACCTAAGCCTGGTAGTTAAAATTCGACCCCTGACCTAGCAACTGATGTTATCTATAGATTGTAGAAAGACATTGTAAAACTTCCCAGTCTGTTCTGTTTCACTCTGACCATCGGTGCATGCAGCCCCTGTCACATACCCCCTGCTTGCTCAATTGATCATGACCTCCTCATGCGGACTCCCTTAGAGTTGTGAACCCTTAAAAGGAACAGGAATTGCTCACTTGGGGAGCTCGGCTCTTGAGACAGGAGTCCTGCCGATGCTCCCGGCCGAATAAACCTCTTCCTTCTTTAACTCGGTGTCTGAGGAGAAAAGAATAGTTATCATCTTTGGGGGGAAAAAAAAAGGGAGGGTGGAATTTATATAAAAAGAGTGTTATATGGTAAATTCTTGTCCTGAAATATATTAACTGGTTGTTTAAAGAAAGAAATGTTTGTAATAAGTCAGAAAGTTAAGGCATGTCGAAAAATTGCCTGTAAAAGTCGTGAAAAGAAAAAGTTATAAAAAAAAGTGTGTTAAAAAGAAAGAATTTATGCAAGAAATGTATAATTTAAAAGTAATTAGGCCTCCTAAATGTAAAACTATTGAAGAGACAGTTTATGTGCAAGGTGTATAAGGAAAGTAAAGTATACATTTGGTAAAAGGATTATAAGGAGGCATAAGAATGTGGATTTTTACCTACATTAAAAGGTTAAAAATATGTATATTTTGTTTTAAAGGTTTAAGGAAGTTTTAAAACATTGTGTGTAAATTCTGTGTGTAAACATATTAGCTAAAGTTAAATAAATATCATCCAGTTTTTCTGTAAACTGGACATTAAATAAAAGCATAACAGGTTTTTCTTAAAGCACCAACCTGTTCTTTAACAAAAATTATAAAAGGTTAAAAAGAGTCTATAACATCTTACCTTATAGTCAAACATTAAAAATTAGATAAATATGTCTACAAGATTTTATTACAATTAAGTTTAACATTAATAACACACTAATATAAAGATAAAATTTAGCTTATCTGGTATAGAAATCATACAAAAAGCATTATTAAATATAAAATGGTTTTTAGCTTTCTTTGGTCTAAAGGCTATTAAAAATAGGTGCTAAAGGAAATTTCTCAGTAAAAAGGCACTAAGGACTATAAAGTCCACTGCCAAGGTCCCCACATTCAAAACAAAAGGTCGATTTCTTAGAAATTATATACTTGGTTTACCTTCCACTTTCCTTTCCCTCAAAACTAAAAGTCTTTTAGCACATGTACTACCCTTAGAATTTCTGGTAAACCAGCAGCAGCCTGAAGATCACGTTCTCATCGAAAGGTGGAAAGAAGAAAAACTCCAATCAGCCTGGGAAGGACCCTACCTTGTGCTGCTAACCACCAAGACTGCTGTTCGTACAGCAAAAAAGGATGGACTCTTCGCATCCGAGTCAAGAAAATGCCACCCCCTCCAGACTCGTAGGCCATAGTCCCAGAGGAAAACTCTACCAAACTACAGCTAAGAAAAATCTATTTTCATCTATTCTATTACTCGTTCTTCTTTCCGCGCTCTATTGTTGACCATCTAGTTATTAACATAACCAAGTCAATTTCGCCTCACACTATTGCATTTAATGCTTGCCTTGTTATAGCCTGTGAGGACTTGCCAAGTCAAAGACAGCTGTCTACTTCAGAAAAGTACCTCTGTCCCTCCTGACTCTCCTCAGACTGGGCATTAGTAAACTAGGACCATTTAATCCAGGGAGATTTCGATAAAGACCCCAGTGCCAACCAGGAGTCTTGCCCCCTGAGGTAGAGCTTTCATGCCATAGTTGGTCCAACGTTCTGTGGACCACTAAAGAACAAGGATGGACTGCCCCAACCGGTTTTTGTAATTTCCTAAAATCATACATTCATTTTACTAAAAGATCATAGAAGTTAAAGACTTAACACAAACTTTAGCAATTAAGACAAGATACCAAGATGCAAATGCCTGGTTAAAATGGATCAAATATTCCATCTGCACGTTAAATAAAAGCAATTGTTATGCTTGTACACATGGCAGGCCAGAGGCCCAGATTGTCCCTCTTCCACTAAGGTGGTCCTCCAGTCGACCAGGCATAGGCTGCATGGTAGCCCTTTTACAGGATTTTACAGCCTGGAGTAATAATTCATGCCAAGCTCTCTCTGCTATATCCTGAAGTCCGGCACCCTGCAGGTCAGCCCCCGAGGGCCATCCAGCTTCCATCTCCCAACACTAAGTTCACTTCATGTCTCTCACAACAGGGAGGAAACAGCATTCCTTGGAGACCTGAAAGGATGCGATGAGGCCCTTGTTCATCCCTGAGCGGATGTGTGGTGGTATTATGGTGGACCTTTACTACGCACTCTGCTGAATAACTAGAGTGGCACTTGTGCTTTAGTCCATTTGGCTATCCCTTTCACCCTGGCATTTCATCAACCAGAAGGAGAAAATATAAAACATCGTAAAGCGAGAGAAGCCCCTTATAGGTCTTTCAACTCTCACATCTATTTAGATGCAATTGGAGGCCTGCAAGGAATACCAGATCAATTTAAAGCTTGAAATCAAATAGCTACAAGATTTAAGTCAATATTTTAGTAGGTGACAGTTAATAAAAATGTAGATTAAATAAACTACATCTATTACAACCAACAGCAACAAGTTTTCATGAGTTAAAAGAAAAACTCAGGTTGGCCCCAGCCCTAGGGCTACATGATCTGACAAAACTTTTTACACAGTATGTGTTGAAAAAAGGAAAAAAAAAAAAAATGGCAGTTGGAGTTTTAACCCAGACTGTAGGGCCCTGGCCAAGGCCAGTGGCCTATCTCTCAAAACAACTAGACAGAGTTTCCAAAGGGTGGCCCCCATGTCTAAAGGCCCTGGCAGCAATGGCCCTGTTAGCACAAGAAGCAAATAAGCTAACTCTTAGGCAAAACTGAAACATAAAGTCCCCCCGTGCTATGGTGACTTTAATAAATACCAAAGGACATCATTAGCTAACGAATGCTACTAGATACCAAAGCTTATTCTATAAAAATGCCTGCATAACCAATGAAGTTTGCAACACCCTAAACCCCACCGCCTTGCTCCCGGTATCAAACAGCCCAGTTGTACATAACTGTGTAGAGATATTGGACTCAGTTTATTCTAGCAGGCCTAACCTCCGAGACCATCCTTGAACATCAGTAGACTGTGAGTTGTACATGGACAGGAGCAGCTTCGCCAACCCTTGCAAAGTGACTCTAAAGAAGATGACAAGCCCGGCTCCAGTCACACCCAGAAGCTGACTGGTCCACGCACAGCCCAAGCATGAAAAAACTCATCGCAGGACTCATTTTCCTTAAATTTTAGACTTGTACAATAAGGACTTCAACTGACCTTCCTCAGACTGAAGGCTGTTCCCAGTATATAAATCAAGTCACTAAAGTGGGACAAAAGGTTGCTATGGTCCTATTATTTTATGATTAGTATAAGTGTGCTGAAACTCTAAAAAAAACTTGTTTGTATAATGTTATTCTATACAAGGTATGTAGCCCAGGAAATGACCAACCTCATGTGTGTTATGACCCATCTGAGCCTCCCATGACCACAGTTTTTAAAATAAGATTAAGGACTGAGGACTGGTGGAGGCTCATAAAGGATACAAGTAAAGTGTTAGCCAAAATAGACAAAAAAAAAGGTGACCAAATGAGTCACCTTAAAATTCGATGCCTGTGCTGTCTTATTATTAATAATAAGTTAAAAATAGGATGAGGTTCTCTTAATTAAGAAAGAGGTTATATGACAGAAAATAAGTACATTTATCATAAATAAAGACTGTGTAAAAATAAATGTAGATACTGGTCTTGTGTCATTTAGGCTACTTAGATGAAAAAAAAGAAAAAATCCTGTCCACCTTCAGCAAAGGAAAAGTGGCCCTTCCTGTACCAGTAGCCAGTGTAACCCCTTAGAACTAGTAATAACCAACCCCCTTAATCCTCGCTAAAAAAAGAGGAATGTGTAACCCTAGAAACTGATGGAGCTGGACTGGATCTTCAAATAAATATCATAGTTTGAAGAAAAGTTTACAAACGCTCTCCTGAGCCAGTATTTCAAACCTTCTATGATGAACTGAATGTGCCAGTACCAGAAATTCCAGGAAAAACAAGAAATTTGTTTTTGCAATTAGCCAAGCATATAGCCCAGTCTCTCAGTGTCACTTTATGTTATATATCAGCACAAGTGTACTATATGAATCATTATCAATTTATTGCACAGAAAGACATAAGTAGGAGAAATAAGAGTGAGAACTCCCGCTAATAAAAAGTGAGAGTCTCAAAGGGGAAATGAGAGAAGAGAGACAGACCCTCTCATTTTGTTTTATACTCAGAAAAGGAAAGAGAAGCAAAACTAAAGGCAGGTAGCCCAGCGCCCAGGAACCAGACCCGAAACCAAGGAACCAGACCTGAAACCAGGCCTGGGCCTGCCTGACCTAAGCCTGGTAGTTAAAATTCGACCCCTGACCTAGCAACTGATATTATCTATAGATTATAGAAAGACATTGTAAAACTTCCCGGTCTGTTTTGTTTCACTCTGACCACTGGTGCATGCAGCCCCTGTCACGTACCCCCTGCTTGCTCAATTGATCTTGACCCTCTTAAGCGGACCCCCTTAGAGTTGTGAACCCTTAAAAGGGACAGGAATTGCTCACTTGGGGAGCTCGGCTTTTGAGACAGGAGTCCTGCCGATGCTCCCGGCCGAATAAACCTCTTCCTTCTTTAACTCGGTGTCTGAGGAGTTTTGTCTGCGGCTTGTCTTGCTACAGCAGGAGAATCGCTTGAAACTGGGAGATGGAGGGTTGCAGTGAGCCAAGATCATGCCGCTGCACTCCAGCCTGGGCGAGAGTAGAGTTTCTGTCTCAAAAAAAAAAAAAAAAAAAAAAAAAAATTTTCAGATAAACGATAAATTCTTTTTTAGTGTAAGTATACAAAATTGTTACTTTGTGTATAATTATTATACAAATTATTATTCATTTTTATCTGAAATTCAAGTTTAACTAAATTTCCCATATTGTTATTTGCTAAATCTGGCAATGCTGTTAATGGAAGGGAGTATTATTTAAAAGTTTAAAACTTGAGACAATGGAATCTAGATGAACTTTGTAAGAAAGTCAAAATTACATGAGTTGCATCAAGAGATGACAAAAAACAAAAGCTAAACAAAGAATTTAGTACTGCAGAAACAAAAAAGAATGTTAAGTATCTGTTATAAAAAGAGTACTAGGAATTCTGTTTTCATCTTTGGAAGAGTAACAAGAACCAGACTTAACTTTCTGCAGTGAAACTGGACAAAATATATGGAACAACTATTTTTAGATATTCAGCAACAGGCAGTGCACACCGTGATCCCTGAGAGAAGGGAATGAATGAGGTAAGCCCTAAGATCTTCTTGGCTGAATGCTTGAAGTGATTTTCAGACATAGGCAAAGGTAGAGGAAACTTACTCAAAGACTTGATGAGTTGTGAAGATGTAGATTGGAGGTGGGAATGTAGACATGGCCAGAAATTGCAAAGCATAGTTCTAGAAATGAAAGACCTGCATAGAAACAAAAGCTGCAAAACCTGTATAGGGTTTACTTGAGGCCTTGCTGAGGATGCATAGAGTGAAACTCCAAAAAATAGGGGTGCGGGAGGGAGGAAGACTGAGAAGTTGTATGCTGACCGATTCCCTCAGTACATGTAGAATGACTATAGGTGCAGACATCTTGAATGGCATGTACATTAAAATTGTATAAAGAAATACTTCCTCCTTAAGTGGAATTTATTCTATGAAAGCAAGGATGCTTTAAATTATTTTAACAAATAGAGCATGATCAAATGGTATATATTCAAGGAATGAAAGCATACTACATTAGCACATCTATCAATTTAGCCAATATTGATGGAAGCTCAAAAACAAATAGGAAAAGATAAAAAATTCCTGAATATAAAAAATAGTACTATTAGACATAAACAACAACTATTATATTAAATTCAGAGAAGGATCGGATGCTCTCTTCATCTTTTTCTTTTCCTTTTTTTTTTTTGTTCTTTTTTTTTTTTTTTTTTTTGAAGTGGAGTCTCACTCCGTTGCCCAGGCTAGAGTGCAGTGGGATAATCTTGGCTCACTGCAACCTCCATACCCCAGGTTCAAGTGATTCTTGTGTCTCAGCCTCCCTAGTAGCTGGGATTACAGGTACCCACCACCATGCCTGGCTAATTTTTGTATTTTTAGTAGAGATAGGGTTTTGCTATTATGGCCAGGCTGGTTTCGAACTCCAGACCTCAAGTGATCTATCCCTCTCAGCCTCCCAAAGTGCTGGAATTACAGGCATGAGTCACTGCACCCGGCCGCTCTTGTCATCTTTTTCACACTGCTCTGAAGATTCTTTCTAGTTAATGCAATCAGACAATATATAAATGGCATCTGCATTAGAAAAGATAAAATTATTATTATATAAGCAGCAAAAATGACCACATGCCTACAAATTAAATAGATCTAAACAAAATAGTATTCAAAGTAATACTAGAACTCACAAAAGTATTTGGAAGCAAAATGAATACATA
The DNA here is from genome assembly GCF_029289425.2 of Pan paniscus. Taxonomy (NCBI): domain Eukaryota; kingdom Metazoa; phylum Chordata; class Mammalia; order Primates; family Hominidae; genus Pan; species Pan paniscus. Next base: position 111,951,437 of record NC_073253.2, read on the forward strand.
GAAGTAGTTTATTTATGTCAGCAGTAGATAGTTAACATTAGTTTAAAAAATCTCAATGATATCAACAACTGTGAAAAGTCTCACAATAAATTTAATGACAAATGTATAATTTTTCATGAGGTTCAGCAGTCACAGTTGCCTGAAAAGATATAAGGCTGAATAAATGTAGTATATTTCATATTTCATGAATAAATGTAGTAGTCAGGATATTATCTTTCTCAAATTCATGTATTAGTCTTCTGAAACTCCCATCATAACCCTGACATTGTTTCGGTGAGAAGTCAGCAGAAGGAAACTTGCCAGGATTTTAAAAAATTATCTGAAAGATCATATGTATAAGGTTATTATTCAAAGTTATTTTGAAAGGGATTTTATTGTGTACAGACTTAACTTACTAAATATTAAGAAATTCTATAATATAATTAAAACATTATGGCATTAGTACATAATGAACAAATAAATAAAAAAACAGTAAAGAGGGTCCATTAAGATATGAAAAGAAAGACTGCACTGGCCATCTGTGGAGCAGGAATGTTTTTATAATGAATGACATTAGGACAATTGAACTTCTCTGAAACTACAAAGTTAAATATCTCTTTGTATCAAATATAAAAATAAATTCCATTGAACTAAAGATTTAAACACAAGAACCATTAAAATACTAAAAACAATACTTTCTTTTTCATTTCTTTTCTTTTTTTTTTTTTTTGAGACAAGAGTTTCACTCTGTCACCCAGGCTGGAGTGCTGTGGAACAATCTTGTCTCACTGCAACCTTCGTCTCCTGGGTTCAAGCAATTCTCCTGCCTCAACCTCCCAAGTAGCTGGGACTACAGGCATGCACCACCATGCCCGGCTAATTTTTTGTGTTTTTAGTAGAGATGGGGTTTCACTGTGTTGGCCAGGCTGGTCTCGAACTCCTGACCTCATGTGATCCACCTGCCTCTGCCTCCCAAAGTGCTGGGATTACAGGCATGAGCCACTGTGCCCAGCCTTAAAAGCAATACTTTATTATACTTAGGTAACGAAGGTCTTTTAGATATGACATAGAGATCAGAAATCATAAAGAAAACGATTAACGTATTTTATAATATAAAATTCCGAAACTTCAGTATGGTGAAAAACACTGTAAATAACTTAAAGAATAAATAACAAATCAAGGAAAGAACCCTGTGATTATCTATCTATCTATTATCTATCTATCTATCTATCTATCTATCTATCTATCTATCTATTACAATTTCAGTGATATGTAAACAGTTTTTAAAAATCAATGAAGTAAAGACAATAACCCAGTGGGAATCTGCACAAAACATATAAGCAGGTGATTTGGGAGAAAAAATTCAGATAATTGATTATCAATGAACAAATAAGAATATTCTAAACCTTGTTAATAATGTTAAAATTTGAATTAAATTGAGATATGATGTTCATATTTAACGTGTTATGTTTGCAACCATTTAATAACCAATAATACACAGAGTTGGTGGGGTTATGGGAAAATAAGGATTTTTATGCATTTTAATGCTTATAAACTATTACAACATTTTGAAAAGAAATTTAACAGTAATCATCATATTTTAAAATGTTTTTACCTTTTGATAGAAAAATTTTACCTCTAGGATTTATCATATTGAAGCATATAATAAATGAGCTAGATGTGTTTGATGAGCTAGATTAGTACAAAGGCCCGTGGATGTGTTGGTCACCTGCTTCCTCTAGGCCTTAGATTCTACACACCCCAGAATCGACTTACTAACTCCCTCCCCTTCCAGTAGTTGGCTTCTATGGGTCCGTCACTAGCCCATGTCTTTTTAGATGAACCCAGCCCCATACTCCATGGTTCCTATAATATTTTATACTATTTTTCTCTACTATTACCTCCTTGTATATGATTTCTCGGAACAAAGCCCTCTGCCTTCTACCTCTAAAAATGCTTTTTCTAACATGGAATCAAGCCCCTGGACTGTGGCATCTTCATTACTATGTGGTAGATCTTCTATTCATATAAAATCCAGCTCCAAAGAGATCACTGGGAGACGAGGTTGATATGACCCTTAGCGCCTCCAGTTAATATTTAAACCCCAGTGTAATATATGTAACCACTACATTTCATATATTCTAAAATGCAACTATTTTCCCTCCTCCTAGCATCCCTGAAATCATGACATGTCTTTCAAGTCAATGGCATATTGCAGTTTAGGTGGCAGTATTCTTCCTTAGTAGGACTTATGACAATAATGTATCTTATGATCAATGGTATTTTAGTTTCAATAAAGTTCAGTTGTTATACCTAGTTTAATACAAATTTTATTTTATAATACATGTTATTTTATATTGCTAATGAGATATGTCACATGGAACTCTATCAACACACTGATCATTATGGTTAATGCATTTTTTAAAACATTTGTTTGTTTTTGCCTCTTCTTAATGTGTTACCTCATCCATGTTTTAGGAAATGTTTTTTAGTTTTCAGGCTGTTATTTACCAGAAATAGGTATTTGCGAACTGATAATATGCTTTGGTGTTATTCTTGACCCTGACAATGTACCAAGTTCTGGTTTCTGGGTATCATTTTATTTAGCATTTTGATTTGATTGTTGCTTTCTTTTCTCTCTTTTCCCTACCCCTCCCAACCATTGTTTCCTTACTTTGGAAATATTGCATGGACTAAGATTCAGATAAAGTGTTTCTGAGAGAGGCGTAATCTAGGTTATGCCACTTAGTAGCTATAGAGACTGGGGCAGGTTATTGCAGTTCTCTCAGCCTCCGTGTCCTCATTTGTAAAAGCTTTGTTCAGTGTTTTGGGGAAGAGCAGTTAAGGTAATATACATGGATGTATTTTCTAAACTCAAAAGCTATGACATTTCTGGAGATTATTAATGGCCTCAGAGGGCACCTTCAGTAATAGCTAGTTTTAACTAATTTCCTGAGCATTGATGCAAGGTGCCCCTGCATACTGAGTTAATCTAGGATGAGTTCCTTTATTTCTACTATAGCTCATTATTGTGTTTTCTCATCCTTGATAGCACCTTCTCTAGTCTTCAGATAGCCTTTAAAAAATGGATTTGCATCAAGGTCATTCACAAGCCTATAACAAAATAAAGGGAAAATGTACCTGTCTTATAAGCCAAGTTGCTCTGTCTTCACCAGGTAGCTTCCCATGCATATAGAGTCCATTCCATGCATAATTCTAAAGTAAATATTCTGCTTCTGTAATTTTGTAATCAATCTGCAACCACAGGATCAAGTACAAATTGCTAACCAATGCAGAACTCTATCCGCTACAGTGTTCTAGGAACAATGAAACTGTAAATCTGGACAAGACTTGGAGTCAATCCCCTTGCTGTAATGGGTAATCACTTCTAAAGCATTTAAGACAAATTAATTTGTTCTATTTTTAAAGACCTCCTGAGGTGATTTTTCAACCTCTCTCAGGAACACTTTCCAATATTTAGCAAATCTTATTGTCAGAAAATGCTTCTTTGTACCTCAAAGTTTCTCATGCCACAGAGTAACTAATGGTTTTTTTTCGTTTCCACCTTGGTGAAATGAGGTAACATTGACAACATATCATATCATGTATTTGTTTTGTTTATAATCCTTTAATAAAAAGCTCTCCATTGCCTAAAAGGTAACATTCAAACTCCTTGGCATACTATGGAAGGCACATTAGAATCTTCAACTGGATATATTTATAGTATTTACTCCTTACGTCTCCTACATATTTGGAGTTTAACTCTGCTAAAGTACTTTCTGAACTCTAAGAATACTATGTTCTTTAATACGTCTTGTTTTTTTGTACATATTATTCCCTCCACTTGGAATGTCTTCTTTCCTCATCTTTCTAGTTGAGTTTTACCTGGTAAGGAAGACTTTCCTTTGTTTCCTAAGCAGTTGGTCGCATTGCACTTTTTCCAAGCTTCTATCACAGGATTTGGTTATTTAGTATGATATTGCTTTATAACTGTTTGCATGCGATTTCTTACCTTTCACTAGGCTGTGAGGATTGAAGCCTGAGATGAGTTTTATTCATATGCTTTCTATGTACGGTCACTGACTAACACATAACAGGGGATCAATGAATAAGTTGAAAAAAGGAATGAGTGGATGAAGTCATAATACTCTCCCACTATTCAGAGAAGCAAAAGGCTTCCTTTGCCATAAATTAGGAAGAATATAAATATAAAAAACACAAAAGACCAGCCAAAAGCATCAACATGCTAAGTATCTGTAAAGTTATCCTAATTTAAGTTGCCATTATCAGAAATTGTTGAAGGAGAATTCTAAGTATGTATATCTCTTTGAGGGACATCGCCACAGGTTTGTATTACCATTCCTAATGTGAAAAAAAAAAAAAAACTTTACTAAGTCAGAAAGTCAAGGATTGATGTTTTATTTTCAAAGGTGATTTTTCCATTAGCTTTTCCGTACCCATCAGCAGGACATTCTGCAAAAGCATATGGATGTTGGCAACCAGTGATGTATCAGATGCATGCCATTAAAAACACTGAGGCAGTCTATCAATGCCATTAGAGGCTCTGATGGCCAGAGATGAAAGACAGAAGAGCCACTTACATAAAACGCATGACACTGGCATAGAATTGTGACGCAAATAACCTATCATGAGGTTTTTCTGATTTCATTAACAAATAAAAATATAACTTCCCAATAAACATGTCCTAGGGAAGGTAAAGTGACTCTGAACTGGAAGGGAACTTGGGGTGGAATAGCCATTCTTGTTCCCATTGTGAGGGAAATTCTTAAAATTGCCATTTACGCCCCTTTTACCAAGGACCCGCCAACATGGGCCTCATTCGCACCAAAACCGTGAAGAAGGCAGCCTGGGGCATCACAGAAAAGTACTACATGTGCCTGGGCAACGACTTCCACACTAACAAGCACGTGTGTGAGGAGATCGCCATTATCCCCAGCAAGAAGCTCTGCAGCAAGATAGCAGGCTATGTCACGCATCTGATGAAGCGGATTCAGAAAGGCCCAGGAAGAGGTATCTCCATCAATCTGCAGGAGGAGGAGAGAGAAAGGAGAGATAATTATGTTTCTGAGGTCTCAGCCTTGGATCAGGAGATAATTGAAGTAGATCCTGACAGTAAGGAAATGCTGAGGCTTTTGGACTTCGGCAGTCTGTGCAACCCGCAGGTCACTCAGCCTACAGTTGGGATGAATTTTAAAATGCCTCGGGACCTGTTTGAATTTTTTCTGCAATGCTGTATTATTTTCAATAAATCTGGGACAACAACAACAACAACAAAAAATTGCCATTTACAAGGACTCAAAATTTTGTTTTCTCAACATAATCTTTTCCTCATATTATACTGATTCCTACTATTTCTAGATGGTTTGTTAATCTCTTTGTATCCTACCTACTTCCAAAAAGGATATTTGTTTTTCTTGGTTCTGACTATCCTCTGATGAAGTGGTAAATGGGTATTAAATTAATCAGGGTATATTTTTAGTGTAATTAGTTGGAGTTGGTGGGAGGGAAAGGAAAAACAAAGGTCTTCTGTAATTCACAAACTGAAAAATCTACTGCCTCTCTCCATTGCTGTGGCTACTGATGAGGTATTAGACAGCTGTAGGATGCCCCTCTCTGAGCCCAAACATCAGCATTTAGGACATGGCAGGAATTAAAACATTGGGGAAAAATAGAGAGCATTAAAGGTCACTTAATTACTACCCTAAAGAGATATTATGTTGGCTCTTTGGAATAGCTGTTTTCTGTTTTTAATGAGGAAAGTCAATGATGATTTCCATGTATCTATTGGGACTTAAATTAGCTATTAAAGAAAGAGGTGAGATACAGATCTCTTGTAATTGAGAATATAGGTTCTCTTGTATGTAAACCTTTTAAATAAATGAGCACCAGTCCTCACTTCCCTCCCTTCCTCCCTCCTTCCCTAACTTCCTTCCTTCCTTCCTTCCTTCCTTCCTTCCTTCCTTCCTTATCTTAGAATTTGCTTTTCAGGGTTGAATAAATATTTCTTCCAGCTCTCTGCAACAAAGCTTTTATTTTTAGGAATACTGTTTCCATTGCATATTTTACCCTTGTGAGCAGTGTTATTCTATTTGATTCTCTAATGATGTTATTAGCAAAGTTCAATTATTGACTTTGTGCATTAAACATGACACTGGCTGATCAAATCTGCATTTGGGAACAGGTTAAAGGTTAAGGGTCTTGAGTTTAGAGTCATAGATTTTCCTTGTCATATTACTTTGAGAAGGGTGCTCAAATTTTTAAACCATATATTCCTAATTTATAAACACAAACATAAAAATTAGAACTACTCCATATCCCAGTAGTACCTAATCCATAGGGTTACTGTGCAGATTTAGTGAGATAATGACACAAATAAAGAGCACAGTTATAGTTTTTGAAAAAAATTAAACACTTGACCTTTAGCATTGTTTTAAATCCTGGGACTAGAAGGCAGATTTTAAATCAGAAGGTATAAGATAGAACCTAGAAAACTATATGTGTGTATATCATCTCTCCAGGTGATTCTGATACATAAATTATGTTTGAGGACCATCAATTTAGAACATTTTCTTCCCTTAAAACAGAGCCAGTTTTAACTAGTAAGGATTCCCATCCTTTATTTACCATTTCGCAGAGAAGTTTCTCAGAGAACTTTCCCAGGAATCTATTCCAATTGTCACAAAATATTTTTTTAAATTGTCTTTTAAATTATCTGAGCTACAGGAGAGCATAAGATCCTTCATTGCAGCCTATGTGAAGATGAGGCCACTTAACGTGGAATTCTGTCATATGTGGATATTTACGTATGCTCTTGTACCTCTTCCTTAACTGTGAATTTCAATGAGAGAACCAGAGAATGCCTTAGTATGCATATTGATCTGTATTAAAGTAAAACGAATGGACAAACACCTTATTGAAATTTCCAGAGAAGTAAAGCCAGAAAAACTTTTTAGTGGGAAATTATAAGGGAAAATTTATGGCAGTTTACTCATTATTGCTAAATTGGGTTCCATAAAAACATCACAGATAGTCTCAGGCTTAGTGTGTTGTCTTGACTGATTGATGTGGGAACATCATTATAAAGCCTTTCCTATATTCACTCATGAACAAAATTTCCCTCACCCAAACGTCCATTGTGTTAGTCAGAACTATATCATTTGTAACTGACTGAAACTCAATTCAAACTAGCAGAAAAATGGTGTGTGTGTGAGTGTGTATGTGTGATTTTTTCTTTTTTTTGGTTCTTTTAACAATCTAGGGATTAATCCATTGTTCTGTTGTTTTGTATGGTTAAAATAAGGAACTGATCAAAGTGTAATTTCACAAATCACATGTTTTATTTCCATACAAACAGATTCTTTTGTTTTTTCTAAATGCTGATGGAGGGAGAGAATAACAAAAATCTTACTGGGTACACACTCAATAACGAGGTTGCATTAATCACATAGTGAGTGGGTTCCTATTTCATCTGGAATCCAGTTATTAAAGTCTAGCTGCCAAACTAGGAAGGAAACAATCCTCTGTGGATGTAAAGTCAATCAAAGTTTAAGGCATAGCTTTGCATGAGAAGTTCAGGGATGAGACAGTTTGACCAACACAGCAGAGATCCGAGATGACAAGCAAGGTTCCTTGATGCTAGTATAGTGCTAGTGTTGGTGGGCTTTGGAGAGTATCTCAAAGGCTGAGAGAGTAGCTCTGCCACAGCCCTGGCTTTCAATCTGTCTGTCAAAATTATGGGTTTATATGTATTTTGGAGTCTAGTAGTTGAGGCAAATAACTCACTTATGTGGTCTGATAAGCAGTGCTTAACATTCTCGTGGGGAGGAGGGATTCTATTCCAAACTCTTATCACAGCAAAACATATGTCATTCAGTAGCAAATTATGTGTTTGGAATCATTTCAAAGCTACATAACACATGTCTTCTGGCATAGCTAGATGTAGGAGTTCACAGCATGTCTTTAGGACTCAATAGCTTCTACATGTCACTCAACCTTACTTTTCTTTCAGTTGGCTTCGTTCTCAAGCAGGTCCTTAACTCCATTTATCTCAGCTTAGCTATCCCAGCAGAAGGAGCACCTCTTTTTCCAATAAGTCCAGTAATAGAACCAGAAGTGGCTCTCATTTAATGTAATTTGGATCACATACTTGTTTCTAACCTACCAACACAGTTAAGAAATGGAATATGGTGATTTGTAAGCCCTAAGTAATATGCCAATCCCTCTAGGGATGGGGACAACCATATCCTACAAACACAAGAAATTGTCAAGACAGGTGATTCCCTTAGGGAACATTGAGGCACTGATATCACAAGAGGAAACATGCTGAGCGACAAAAGACAACAAATGTCCACAACATATCATAAGGCACTTAGTCCCTTAACCATGAAACTTCCTTCCATCATGAGTATTTCACCATTGAGTCTTAGGAAGGGAAGACTAAAGTAGGAACTATTTTTGGGAGAAAACTTAGTAGTTTTAGAAAGGTTTAAATATGATTTTTGCCTGACCTTTTCTTTTACCAATTTATATAATTTTTGTCTACTTGTTTGCCAATGTAATGGGAAAGAGGATTGAATTTATTAGAAGGTTTTTGAATATGTTGAATGCTATATTTAATTATACTTTAATTATCTTTTTTTTAAGGCCAGAGTGAATTAAACTTACATATAAGCCCATGGAGAGCAGGCCACAGGAGATAGATTTGTTTTCTGGGAGCCTCTTTGGGCCAGCAGGTCCATGCTTAATAATATTCCATATGTTATATGCCAAGTCTCCTGCTATGGAAAAGTAGACATTCTATTTAGGTGTTAAACATACTTCCAATCAGGTAGTAGTCTCTTTCTTTACTTTCTCTACTTTTCCCAGCAATTTAATCTTCAGGAATAAATTCAGTTTCTTGGGCTTTTTAATTTACAGCATTTTAGGTTTTTTGGAATAGCCCCAATTTCATGCATTCATATTGCCTCAATAAAGGAGATTTGTGATATTCAATTAAAATATTTTTACTATTACACTTGCAAATATTTATATACAAATAACTGAACAAATAAAAAATAATTACACCACGATTTCTAATTTGTGCTTCATAGAGTGTGGTCTCAGATGCTCATTGACCCACCTTCTGTGGTATGTAGAGATGTGACATGGCCATTCCTCCTTAGTCAGGAATTATTCTAAGTAAAACAACAACAACAACAACAAAACCAAACAAAAAAACCACACCTCTGTTGACTGTCCTTCATGTGCACACAGCCTTGTGCTCCCTGTGCTTGGTAACATGACTTAAGATACATTAAATAGAAGGCATTGCCTTTGCTAGCAAGGATGGCAAGATACAGGAAGAATGAGCAATTCATAAAAGATAAGCAACAGACACCTCGAAGAGTAAATATACACTGTCCCTGGAAGTATAGGTTTGTATAATCTCTTTGCTGGACAAGTTATCAAGATCTATAAAAATTAAAATGCAAAATCTATAGAAATTTAAAACAATACCAGAAAAAGACATAAAAAATTAAAACAACAATCTCCAAGTGAGGAAAGCATTTCTAAGTATGACTTAAAACTCTTAACAGCAGAAACAGATATTACACTAAATAAAAATCAACATTTCTACATGATAAAACAAATAATAAAGTCAAGACACAAATGGAAAATAGTAATTTATAATCCACTCAAAGAGCTACTTTTCTTAATATATTAAAATTTCCTGCAAATCAATAGGAATGAGAATAAAAAACCATTAGAAAAAGTAGACAATATGAATAGTCAGATCACAGAAAAGAAAGTATAAACATTTTTTTAAACATTTAAAATATGCTTATTCATGCAAAGAGATACTCAGATGTTTACCATTTAATCTCTCAGTTCAGCAAAAATCAAAAAGTTTCTTAATACCTTATGTGTGATTTCTTAGGTAAGAATATGGGGAAACAGTCACTCGTGTAAATTTCTCTTAGAAATGTAAATTGGTGCAACCGCTGTGGAGGGCAATTTGGCAATAGTTACCTATTTTAAAATGAAGCTATCCCTGACTCAATAGTTTTATTTCTAGAAATGTATTCTCCTTTGGATATATATATATTTTGCCAAATAATGTGTATAGAAGATTGTTTATTACAGCATTGTCCGAACTAGCAAAAAACCTGAAAATAACCTAAATATCCATCAAAGAAGGACTGGGTAAAGTATGACACATCCCTCTGTAGAATGCTATTCAGCTGTACAAAAGAAGGAAAGCCTATTTACATGCTGATATATAGCCATAGAGCGAAGGTATGTGATTAAATGAGAAAATGGAAGGTGCAGAACATTGCATTTCTTGGCATATATAAAAGAAGCTGGTAACGGAAGTTATTCTAGGAATGGAAAATAAATGGCTTTCAAACAGTGGTATTTAGGAAGCTTACTTTTTCCTAAATACTCTTGTAACTTTTGTTATTGGACCATGTGAATATACTCAATCTTCAGAAATTAATATAATTTAAAAAAACAATAAAATACATCTAAGAATTGATCTAGTAATTCTACTGCTGGAAATTCATCTAACAGCATAGTTCATAATAGCAAAGCACAGTCCGTAAGTGGCAGCAGTAAAAGAGAATTCCATGTGTGGTGATAGGAAATGTTCTCAAGACAAATCTGTACATTCAAAAAAAGCAAAAACAAGTTGCAAAAAAATATATATTATGCAACTATGAAAGTTGAAGAAAACTACATATATACCCATTATAAATATTTCATGTTTTCATTTATACTAAAAATTACATGTGCATATAGTGTTTGTATAGGCATGGAACACTCACGTATGTGGAAAGACACACAGATATTTAGGGTAGAAGGCCTAGGGGTCATGGATACAACTAAGATTTACATTGTAATGTGTCTCTTTATATAACCTACACATTTTAAATTCCCGTGTCCAGATAATCATTAATCAAGCAAAAAGGAAAACATAAAGACAAGGACAAACATGTAATTTTATTGTTTTGTGAACAGCTGAATTGACCTTCTGGATGAGGAGAACCATGCCGAGTTAAAATTGGCATTAAAGGGAGAGCCAAGCTCATTATGTGCAGAGCCGAAGTCCTAGAGATACATTTGGGTCCTCTTTAATTCCAAAATGACCAGCTAGACAGAAAAGACAACCACAGAGGATAGATGACTTTATATTTTGAACAATAATAGGTTATTTTCCAAAGATATTCAGCTTATAACAATTTCCTTTTCATTGAAAATGTTGGACTTTTTATACCCTTCCATGAAACTTGGCAGACCAAAAAAGAGAAATTTGACTTTTCCATGTTGCCCATGATGCAAAATCCTGAAATATTCAGAACACAAGAGACACATACAACAAGCACGATGACCTTGAAAATTCTCAAGCAGATGTATCAGAGTCCGTTTCACATCGCTGACATCCTTGGCCAGGGAGTGAGCGTACAGCTGGCTAAATGCCGCCTCCACAGCAGCCAGTCTAGGGATGTGCATTAGCTTTTTGATTTAAAGAGAAGAGAGGGCATATGATGGTGGAGAGTGAGGCATGTTATTCAGGGTTAGATGGCAGAGAAGGTCCTGAAATGCAAGTGTGACGATGCTTACTGAAGGAGCACTTTATTGGGGAAAAATACTCGGAGATGATCCTGCCTCTGGACGTGAAAGCAAAATTCAGGTAATCCTTAGCTGCACATCAGAAGTCATTTTATCATTTTGGTAAAATTTCTTTCAGTCAGTAGCTGCTTTTGCTCCCTTTTCTATATGGGAACTGTCCAACTCTGGAGTTCCAAAGCTGCATGAAGTAAACACACATTTGCTCTTGACCATTTCCTTGTGTTACCTGCTATTTTCAGTCAGGAGTCTCTCTAGTTGTGCCTCCTCTGCTTGCTTCTTGTTCCAAGTTGGATCTAGCTATAAATTCCTTGACTTCTGAAGTGGATGTTTGTGACCACCCTGCCCGACCTCTGTTCTCTCTTCTTCTCAGCCCCCTGGGAAGCCCCTCCTTTATTGCTCAGTCCGTGCAGCTCTCATGATGTGGATAGCAGTGCCTCTGGATCCAGGACTGGAAGCTGTAATCAGCACCAGTTAGAACTCCAAATCTCCTCGGCCACAGTGATTGGTTTCTGGGTACACATGTGACCCAATGGATCAAAGCAGAACAAATCCTGGGATTGGAGTGAGAGGTTCTGGGACATGGGCTTTCCCACTGGACTTGAATTAGAGAGGACAAGAACCTGAAGCAATCATGCAGTACCACACAGAGCCCGAGAGTGAAGAGTACACACACTCAGCCCACAGCAGAACCCAGAGATGCAGAGAAACTGAGTCCAAGGACACTGTGAGATCCCTGAACCTGCCAAGCCTAAAGCTGCATCAACCCTGGACATTTTGGCTATAAGAGTCTCCCAAACCCCAAACTCTTTTTTCCTCCATCTCGTTAGGCTAGCCTGGGTTTTCAATTATCTGTAAGAGGTAGAACCCTGACCAACGTATCTCTGATGATGATTATAGCAATACACCTGTATTTTTTTTTTTGTTCTTTCCAAACATTTTCATCTACGTTAGCTGATTTCTTATCTCAATGACCCTGTACAGAGGTCAGGAGGACAACTTATACTAATCTCCACTTACATTTAGGAGAACTGAGGCTCACAGAAGTTAAATGACTTGCTTGGAGTAATCATAGCTAGTAAGAAGCAGAGCCTGTTCTGAAACTCAGGACTCTGGATTTTGTGTGCTTTGCAGTGCTGCCTAGGAGGTAGGACGTGACTTTCAGTCCTCTGGCTTCCTTTCTCTCATGCACTGCTGGGCTGTGAGCTTGGAGGACCTTTCACTCCTCGGAAGCTGGCACTGGGGGCCCTGCAGGCCCAGCCAGGTGAATGTCTGGGGCCTGGGGAGAGGCAGAAAAGGGAACCTTTCACTTGAGTTAATGAAAAGTAACCAGATTCTTTGTCCCAAAGGAGTGGTAGGGTAGAGCTTGTTTAGCAATCAGAAATAAGCCACTCCTGGGCAAGGAGGGCACCAAGAGGCGAAGCCACACAAAGGAGGCTGAGGAGCAGTGACCTTCAGTGGGCACTGCAGTGGATTTGGAGGAGGAAAATGAAGGAGAAAGCATGGGCGGAGGTGCTTCCCCTTCTTGCTGCCCCATTTGCTGTGAGCGTCTTAACAGAATGAAGCCTGGGGACCTCTGGGTCACTGCTTAGCCTCCTGACCTGGTTCTTTGAAGCCCTGGTTCTCCTCTCCCCCGTTCCACTTACATCATCTTTTCCCACTGCCACTTACAATCAGAAATCATATAAATATTAACCTGCTCATTGGTGAAAAGGAATAAGATATCAAATATGTTTCGATTTTTATTTTTAAAAATCAGAGGATGGAAGCCATTTTGAGTATTATAAAAAAAATAAAATTTCTGCATGAGGTTTGAAATATTCCCTCTGCATATATCATTGTCTTTGAGGCATGAGGATTTAAGGCCTCAGATACCAACCTAATAAAAACAGCTGGGTTAGAAAGTGAAGGTGAATCAACATCTGTTAACATATTCTGTAATTAAGTAATATTTTTTCTTTTAAAGGATCCCTCTTCCTCATCTGCCTGCAAAAGGGACTGTGGTGGGATGTCACTGGTTCCTGGGGAGGGGCAAGGTCCTTGGTGAGTTCAGGCTCTCCCCTCCTGTCCTGTGCCTAACCTCCGCAGACCCCTCCACCAGCTCATGGTTTTTTCTTCCTCAGGTCTTGGCAGGTAGTTTGTCAAGCTGATCTTAATGAGATCACTATGTAATTACAGAGGGACTGTCAGGATATTTTTGGTTGTCATCTTCTAACAAAATGCAGATTGTGTGGCATGTATACATAGAATTACTCTGTAATTCAAAGTAAATTGACATTTAATTTCAATTTAATTACACAGGAATTACGGGCATGACAAGATACAGTCTAATTAGGAAGCAAAGTATAAGAATCTGTTTATGGAATGAAAATCCATATTATGTCACATTTTAACAGAATCAAAATAATTTCTTTGAATTTTTGTAAAGCATATATAATGACAACAGTAATAATTGAAACTGCTTCTGGGCCATTCATCAGGTGCATACATACTATCTTATTTAATTCTAGCGGTAACTCAGCAAAGCTGGTGTGATCATTCCCATGGTACAGAAGGGAAAACTGACATTTGGAGAAGTTAGTAATGTGCCCTGTGTTACACAGCTCACGAGTTGTCAAGGGGAAATTTAAGTCCCATGATCAGGAGGCCCATGCTTAGGAACACCGTGCTGCTGCCTCGGGTGTTCCCTAGAACTTGCACTTCTAGGGAGAGGAGGAGGCACAGGATACAGTTCTGGAGGTTGGCCTCAGCAGCCAGCTCTCTCTGGGGCTGTGGCCCAGAGCATCGAGCTTGTTTTCCCCCTTTCCCTTTCCCTATGCTCTCTCCCTTCATCTCTACCTTTCTTCTGTTCACTCACTTAACAAATGTTTACCCAAATGGCATCCACTCTGTCAGTCATTGTACTGGGTGCTGGGTGTTAAGTGCCAAGGGTGGCTGACAGTGCTATGGCCTCATGGGATTTCCTCTGCCCACCCTTCCATATAGGACATCTCAAGCACCCTGTTCAACAGCTAGGGTGAATAATGAACCCTGGCTAGTCAGCTGCACATGCAAGTATCAGGAGCTATCAGGATCCAACCACAAGGAGACAGATACAAGCAAATGGGAAGGGGACCCCCAGAGTCCATTTGGTGGAAGCTTTACCCTCAGGATAGTTTTCCCCACACTCAGGGTTTATGGAGCTTTCATCTCTCTTCTAGTGGAGCTTTCAATCAAAACAGAATTTTGGAGTGTGTGTGTGTGTGTGTGTGTGTGTCTGACCCCTATCCTTGTACAAAACAAATCACAACCTGGGCTGCTTCCTACCTTTCCAAGAACCAGACCTATCTAGCTTCAGTGACTACAGAATTTTATTTTATTTTATTTTATTTTATTTTGTTTTATTTTATTTTATTTTATTTTATTTTTTGAGACAGAGTTTTGCTCTGTTGCCCAGGCTGGAGTGCAGTGGCATGATCTCGGCTCACTGCAACCTCCACCCCCATGTTCAAGCGATTCTCCTGCCTCAGCCTCCTGAGTGGCTGGGATTACAGGCATGTGCCACCATGCCTGGCTAATTTTTTTGTATTTTTAGTAGAGATGGGGTTTCACCATGTTGGCCAGGCTGGTGTCAAACTCCTGGCCTCAAGTTAGCTGCCTGCTTTGGCCTCCCAAAGTGTTAGGATTACAGGCATGAGCCACCGCACCCAGCCACAGGATTATCTTTCTCACTGATTTTAGCAATTTCCTTCAACCTAAATGACTTCTTTAGCTTCTGCTCTCTTATCCCTCCTCTGTCCCTCACTTAGTTATAATCTCTTCCATGGGTGTCATACTTTATACTTGGTAAAAGGCTTTCCCTTAAAATAACTCATTTGATTCTTAAGCACAAATCTGTGAAGAAGTCAATATTTTAATCATGTCCAGCTTATAGATGGGGAAGCCAATAACCAGAGATGTTCAAGACATTCATCACCTTCCACAGCTTGTCAGTGTAGTACTGGTTTCAGACTCAGCTCTTCTGGGGTTAATGCCAGCTTCTGTCTGGGACATCAGCTGCTGGTCTTTCACTGAAGCCCTCTTTCCTCTTTCTTCTTGTTACCTGAAATTTCAGCATTCACATATCGCCTATGTAAATGTTTATTTAATTTGTTCTTTAAACTGATTTAAAAATATTTGAATATATTTATTTTAGAAGATAATTTCATATGACTCCTTCCAATGGACAACTAGTACCACTTAATAGAAAGAGAAGGTAAATATAAATCCAAATATGAAATGAAATGAAAGGTTATCATTAGATCACAGCTAGTCACTGTTGCTTGCTGAAGGTTCTTATCCTGATGCCAGCGCTTTGTTGACAATTGAACTTTGCAAGAGTGAGAGGGCTGTTAAATGTCTACTAACACCAAGCAGACAGTTGCTCCTTAATGTGACAAGCAGCACTGAAAGAGAATCAAAAGAAAAAGACAATTTTTTTACTATGCAGTCAATGTTTTTGGATGCTCTGTCTGTATCCTACTCAAAGCATCTCAAATCACGTACTGTGGTAAATACTGTTCTGGCCTAACCACTCTACGTCACACAAACTTAACTCCACTTATCCCTACCAAGAATGCCTAGCAGGTCAAATCTTGACTTCAAGGTTCAGTAGAAAGATATTAACCTGGTACAGAGTAACCCAGTGCCTGGGCCTGAGTCTTTCCGGGCCTTTCGTCTGCCTGTTGGGGTAGGTGACCTTGATTTATTATAGACATTTTGTAGATTCATGTGTCTTACAGAGAAATATACCTTATAGAAGAAGTGGGCTTCTCCTGGGTTTGGGAAACCTTGGTGAGATTACCTAACCTCTCCAGGCTTAGATTTTAGCTTCCCATCAATCAGACTTTCAAGGTTTACATTTTGTTTACTTATGGAAAATAAAAGTTCTCCATGGTGAAAAATGGAGCATTTTGAGAAGGACATCAAGTGTCTCCTTGAAAACATGTCTTGATGAAATGTAAATGATGATGTAAATGAATCAAACCCAATGGATTAATCAAATCATTAACATATCAATCATTAATAAGTGGATTTTATTTTTTAAAAAATCCAATGAATGTGCTCCTACAAATAGATCAGACATTCATATTTTATGCTGCCTTAAATCTTTTCTGGAACAAAGAAGGATATAAATAAATAAACATAAATTAATAATATAATAATAGCAATCTTGTCCCTCATTGTAATTTTAGATTTTAAAGTGAAGAAAAGACTTAGGAATAGAAAAAGATATTTCTGTCTGGTTGATGTACTCAATCTGAATACAGCCGGGGAGTTCCATATATCTAATACATGGCCACAATTGTAGCTCCTAAAATCCTCACTCCCTGTTCAATTGCTTTCTTAGCCTCATGAAAATGAAATCTAGGAGGAAGCAACTCACTTCTAAGGATACACTTAGAATTCATCTCTAACGTGCAGGAGATAAAAATCAGAGAACTCATTGCTCTACCTTTGCCATTTCATCAGTTTTAAAAGATTGTATATAAACAACAAATCTGAACATACAAAGGGATTAGTTAATCCAAAAAAGATCAAAAGCAATGAGAATCTCTCCACATGGAACAGGGCGGCATAGGGACAGGAGCTCTATAGAGAAACAATTTGTCATGAACAGGTGAGGACAGAGAAAGCAAGCAAAGGAGAGAGCAATTCTAAAGAGTAGAAAGCTATTCACCAGGTCACACATCCCCTGCCCTTGGAATTAGGAAAGAAACCCACCATTCTGCCCTGTGTCAGAATGAGGGAAAAAGCATCTGCTGCCAACTCTGCCTGCCTTTGTGCAGGGCATGGGAGTAGGAGTGGAGAAAGGGTGATGTCCTCCTCTTTCTGGTAATGCTGAAGGCTCAGTCAGTCTGCAAAGTGGCAGTTGTGGGAACTCAAGAAGCTCAATGTGCTGTTCAATTAGAAGCAAAAATGTCAAGTTTATTTTGATCATATCACAGTAACCCCTCTCACTTGGCAGCCTCCCCTCTTTAATTTCACTCTCTTGCCTGGTTACCTCAATAAGAAGATGCCCCATTCTCTCTGGATCTGAGACTCTTGCCTCCCTCTGTCTCAGCTCTCAACAGAAAATATCCATGCCATGTCCTAGACCTATGAGATCACAAAGGTACACTCTCTTGATACCTGCACAGATAGGCTAGTAAGTGGTGCTTGTTTTGTGGTGAGAGCACTGGGACTTAGAGTGAACAGGGCGGCTCATGCTCTGTGGAGAGCAGGCAAGTTGAAGAAATTGCTAACCTCAGAGTTTGCCCAATAAAACACTTACGTGGGGAGGCTTCCATCAGCTGGAAAAGCTCCCACTTCAAAACCTTTGCCTGGTCTGTTAAAGAACCTGATAAAGGCAGTGGAGTTCAGGTCTTAATGAGTATGATTTACATGGTGTGCTACCTCTCCCCTTGAACCTATCCCTCAAAAGGAAAATAAAAAGGATTTGCATTCTGAAGGGGGTCCTAAATACCTGAGATAAAAAGGATGTTCAGAAAGAGTATTTAGGACAGGAAAGCAGGTATGTAAGAAAATGCGCACCCTCAGGTCACATACTAGCCATCTACAGCAAAGCCATAGAATTGACACTCACGTCACACTTCCATTTCCTGTCCTTGTACCCTGGCCAATACTCATGGCACCTTTGCTCATGGCTTCCAGAATAATCCACTGAACACTCTTCTTCAGCCTGGAACTCCTGGCAGTCCCTGCCCATCATTTGGAATTGGCATGGGAGATAGAAACCAGAGGCAATTCTTTTATACTCAGAGCAGATGCTATTTGAGGCTGGGTGAGGCAGGAGTGCACTCCAGAAGTCTTCAGAAGGCCTTGTTGACTCTCCACCACCACCATGGAAGTCCCTTGTTAAGCAATCTCTTTACTTACCCAGGAGACCATGTTGCTATTGATCACCAGACCCCAAGGGAAAATTGATTCCGATGGTAAGTATGGTCAAAATTGACTGATCTGAGAGTCTGCGGGTCTGGATTCTAGTCTTAGTTCCTCCATTTCTTTGTTAGGGAACCTTGGCCAAGTTATTTAATTTCTCTAGACCTTAGTTCTCTTACTGCTAAATAATCTTTCCAACTCTTAGCTTTGTGGTGGGGTCAGAAAAGATAGTAATTAGGCCCATATATCAGAGTTGTGTGAGGTTCAAAATGAGATGCAATATGTATGTCTTGGGCAAACTTAACATCACTTCACACATGTACAATCATTCTTCTCTGGGTTTTTCCAGAGTTAATGTCCAATGCTATGGAAAATTGAGGAAGCCTGTTTTTGTGAATTTCTAGTATCCTCCTGAATCCAATGGAAAAAATCAGTCCACTTGTAAATCTGTACATTTCACATAATGGAGGGTTATTTTTGTGCCAAAATAAAAGTTTTCTTATTTCAGAACTTGATGGAAATAAAATGAAGGCTGCAAGAACATTAAACGTTTAACCTATGATTTTCTTGCTTTGGGAAAGATTTTAAAATACAATGCATTGTGTTCTGTTGTCCTTTGTCGATGCATAATTAAAGATTTTTTTTTACCATCCAAGATAATTTCAAGTCCAGTAGGAATAAATATTACCAGTCTGTTACAAATGTGCTAAATTCATGTTTTAATAAACTGAATTTACTCTGCCTGGTTCTTGCAAAATTAGAAATTATAAACATATGCTTTCCAAGAAAAGTAGTCATTTGCCTTGCTTTCATCTGGACTAAAATGTGATCGTTTCCCCAGCAAAGAGGAAAAAAAGCTGGGCTATATTTAGCACTGCTTGATGATCCTGGGGCCAGCTGGCAGCAAAGAACGTAAAAAAGATTTGGATGCCGGGTGTGGAGGTAGCCTCAAGACCGGACTCTTAGGGAAGGCCTCCAGGGCTCCCCACCTTTGGAGATCCGCAAACCACATGTATTTTTCATCCTTGACTTTGCCTTTAGGATTTCTGAATGTCTTTTGAAGTAACTTTTCTTTTTCTTTTATTAAGCAGTTAATTCCACTAAACACATTTTAACTTTTGATTTCAAATCAAGAGTTTCTTTCCTTATATATTTTGTTTATTCAGAACTATTAAGTTTTAATATCTGTGAGTCCAGTAGTGATTGTCCTCCAGAACTTTATGGGAAAACAGTGATCCTGAGAAGCCCAGCAGATAGTTAAATCTTATCAGTGAAGTCATGTTTTGAATGTGTTAAAAGACTTCTTTCAAAGCATGGTGAATCCTTTATAAAGGAAATTGTCACTTCCAAGTAATAATTATTCTTCATTTTCATAATTATATATCTAGATTAAAGCTAGTAACATATCTGAAAAAGTTGCCAATGGATAGAAAAATGTTGCATAACAAATAAGAATTCTATTTACGATGTGGAGTCACATCACTGTCATTAATGGAAAGTGACTACAGTCTTTGTTTTAATAAAAATCACCACGTAAGTCCCTGGGGCTGGCTTCCAGCAAAGAGGGGCATATCTGATGGAAGAGGGCAAAGGCAGTTTCCTAGAACAGAAAACCGTCTACCTGGACCATCTGCATTCCAAGAATTTTTCCACCCAGTCAATGAGCCCTAGGGAGTGAGCAAGTTTGTATGTTCATATTTGTATATATGGGCCTGTGTGAATGCATGGGTGAGCATGCCCAGATGTGTGCATGTGTGTGTGTTGATTTGTGTGCAAATGTATATAATTTGTGGGCTTGCCTGTGTGGTTCTGTGCATGTGTATAAGAGTGTGTGTGTATGTGTGTACCCACATGTAGATGCCTACATCTGTCTGAAGGTGGTGAGGGGACAGAGGGAAGGAAGGAAGCTCTCTTTTTTCCTTTCTTTCTGTACAGATCAGCTTCTACAGCTGCAAAGTTAATGAGTCTGGCATGGTGCTTTTTCTAAAGTATAACTCAGTTCCCAGACTCACAGAATTAGAGGGAAAGCAAAGGAAGAAAAAAGAAGATTAGTAGGTTTAGTAAAAGGTAAGTTGCTATTACTATATTCCATAAACATAAAATTGTCCCATTAAAATGATTCTGAATTAGTGTGATGTAGTCCTAAGGACAAAGGTTTATGAAGAACCTCCTCAGAGATGACGAGAAAACCTCAAAGAACAGCTAGCATTGATTAGAAAGCCATGGCCTGGAGGGTTGAGGGCAACACTGGCCTTGGAATCACAATTTATGCTGAGTAATAAGATAGTGAACAGTTCCATATAAGCCAGCGGGCTGGTGCTGGGCTTCACAACATAGCATTTGAAGAGGTTGTATGTCTCATACTTTAGACACAGTTTTATTTTAGCGTCCCAGGATTTGAATTCCTAGCTCCATTATTTACTTGCAGAGAGACTTTGAGCAAGTTACCAAATTTTCTCTGAACCTCAGCTTCTTCATCTATAGAATGGAGATAGTGATACCTTCCTCTCAGGCGTGTTGTGATAAATTAAATGAGATAAATGAAGCCTCATGAAATGTCTTCCCTCTTCCCTTATGAATTCTATCCTTTGGTGAGTAGTTTTATGAGAAATAGCTGTCAAGAAAGAGGTTCCCTTATATTACCTAGTTATCACTCCCTGCAGGAACCATAAGGAAATTCAGAAGCAACAGTGTCGTTGAATTATGGCCATCTTTAATCTAATCAGGATCAATAAAGAATCATTTAGCCCCTGGTGCTGTCTGTGTTGTGTCCCCAGGGGTCTCATCCCCAGTAAACACACATTTAGTCAGTGGTATGTAGATAAGGGGATGTCAAGCAAGAAAGGGCACTGTGGTTCCAGGATCAGGAGACACCATTGGCCCTTCCACTCCTGATTATTAATCTCTCTAGATTTCTGTCAGCAGAACAGTGCCTTTTACAGAAGACACCAGCTTTCATGTCATGTAGGGGATAAGAGCATGGCTTTTTGCCTTAGCCTGCCTTGATTCAAATCTTGGCTCTGAAGATTACCAGCTAAACGATCTTACCAAATTATTTAGTCTCTCTGGCTTCAGTTTCCTCATCTGTAAAATTATAATAATAATGCTTAAATTATAAGATTGGATTAAATACATTTATATGTGTAAACTGGCTGGCTCACAGTAATTAACAAACATTTGCTTTGACTATTAGATGATGATGGTTATTGTAAAAAAAAAAAAAAAAAATCCCTGATGCTGGTCTGTGGGCATATCTTTGGTCTGCTGAATGCATTTGAGGAGATATGAAACTATGAAGCCTGAAACATTTTTGGGTAATGTATCCCACAGTCCTAGAGCCAAAAGTGCTTACAGCTACCCAAGCCAACAACCTTAAAAATAATGCCTAGACCAAACTGAAAAGGAAAAAATTACAGGAGATTGTTTCTTTATGGCAGCCTGGCAATATTGGTTTATATTCTCCTATATACTCAGTGGGGGAAAATAAGGAATGTTTTTCTATTACTTTCTTACTTCCCACCAGTCTTTGTCTCCAAACTCACAATCAATCAACACATCCATCAAGAATCTTACTGGCAATGAAATGAAGAACATATTTTCCTTTTATAATCAAGCTGTATGGTCTAGTGGTTAAAACTACATGCTTTGGAGTTAACTACATCTGAGTTTGATTTGAGACAAATTACATGAACTCTCTGAAAGTCCATTTCCTCATCTTTAAAATGGGGTAATGATGGTGCCTGCTTTGCAATAGTGTTGTGAGAATTACCTGATAAAATGCACATAAAGCTCTCAGAACAGGGTCTGGAATTTTCTAATCATTCAGTAACTCTTCATTTCTACAATGTTTTGAAAATAGTGCCAAGCGGGGCTTGGGCTTGGGAGCTGGAAGTCCACAAATATGAAAGGCATCAAGTGAAGTTGTGAAAAACCTGGCCAGCCTCCAGACAGGAAAACTTACCACCCTCATCTCAGAAAACAAAGCCCACGCAGAGGTTGTGCTTCCCAGCATGTCTTCCTCTAGGGCAGGATCTGTAAAACGAGGAGCAGGACTGGCTACATAATTTGCAGGGCCCGGTGCAAAATGAAAATGCGGGACTTCTTGTTCAGAAAGTACTAAGGATTTCAAGAAGGCAGCAACAAAGCATTAAACCGAGTGTGGAGCCCTGCTGAGCCCAGGATCCTATGCAACTTCTCAGTTTGCATGCCCCTGGAGCCAGCTCCTAGGAGTGAGAGAGAGTTGGGGGGAAGGAGGATGGGAGAGAAAATCAGTTCTACCTTAGGAAAAAAGTCGAGTTGGTTTTAGAGCACAAGAGCCACGTTCAAGTACACCCACACTGGAGCCCACCTGGGGACACACATTTCATAAACCTGCTTCTTGAGAGGTGTGTCCCTCACTGTGTGGAGGACAGGCAAGCCAGGGGCTGCTCATTTGTTTAGCTTTGCAGTTGCCAAAAGCAAGACCAGCATTTTAGGGCCACAGTGCAAGATAAAATTTATAGGCTCTTTCCAGCAGCCTGTGCTTTACTCAGGGTTAATCCGGCTTATTAGAGGAGTAGCAAGGACGTGTGAAAGACGCCTTGGAAGGGCTCCATGTCACAGCCTTGACTCCTCATAAAACGGGCTGTCCCCACCAGTCCCTGGCACAACTTCTACAATACATCAGCCCAAGGAGGCAGAGGCAGGCTCCCTGCCAGTCTCCCAGCACTCACTTCATTTGCTGTGGTTGAAGGACCAGTGCTGACTCCCCTTAGGACTTTCAGGTTTTCCAGCAAATTCCCGGCCTGGCTTTGTGGGAAAATGTACTGGGAGCAGGGGGAGAGAAGGCCTCTGGGGTTGAGGAGCTGCAGGGTAGGTGCTGGAGGGAAGAGATGTTGAGAGAATGAGACTGGGCAGAGCAAGTTCTTAATCAACACACTGCTAAGTTTCCTTGCCAAGAATACTCACTCACTCCTAAGCTGCCAAAAGACCTGATGGAGGAGTTGCTATCTGAACTCCAAGCAAGTATTCACTTATGTGGTTAGTTAGAGCAATTAAAAACAATATGCAGGTTATGGTAGAGAATAATGCATCCCATGGTCCAAAGTCCTTTCAAATACCAATGATTGATGATGCATCAGTTCATTTGTGTAATATGAGGAATGGTATTTCAGTTCTTCAAAACAGCGAACAGAGTTCCCTCCCCCATGTTATCTCAAGAGCTGCACCAGTAAAGAAATATCCCTGTGCCTTTTTATGTCATCTTGACACTTGGAATGAATTGACAAGGCCCAGCACAATTCATCTCTTCTTCAAACCTTTGTTGCAATATCCATGGGATTCAACCGTGCAGCTGAGTCAGTGAATGGTGTATGCTAATCCAGGTTTACTGAGATCTGAAATCCAGGTGTGTGCTTCTGAGCTTATATGCGTTGGAAATTTTTCTGCAGAGTTCGTTGCAGTCTGTGTAAGGCAGAATTGGAAAAACTTGGCTATAAATGACACCTGCTATGATAGATATGCAGGCTTCTTTGTGGAAAGGGCAGCCCATTTTTAAACAGGCACTGGGATAGAGGTTTGCTGGAACCATGCTTACCTCTTCTTTTGGCCATTGTAATTTTGTTTCTGAAGAATATTTAGGACGTTTTTAAGAATATTTTACCCTTGCCAAGAAGAAGCAGGTTTCTGAGTCTTTTGGCTTTGCAAATTATGGTTTCTCTGTTAATTTTTCAGAAATCAGTATCTCGAAAAAAAATTTTTTTTTTTGAGGTGGCGTCTTGCTCTGTTACCCAGGTTGGAGTGCAGTGGCATGATCTCAGCTCACTGCAAGCTCCGCCTCCCAGGTTCATGCCATTCTCCTGCCTCAGCCTCCTGAGTAGCTGGGACTACAGGCGCCCACCACCACACCCGGCTAATTTTTTGTATTTTTAGTAGAGACAGGGTTTCACCGTGTTAGCCAGGATGGTCTTGATCTCCTGACCACGTGATCCTCCCGCCTCAGTCTCCCAAAGTGCTGGGATTACAGGCGTGAGCCACCGCGCCTGGCCTCAAAAAAATATTTAAAGAAGGTTTTGCTTCAAAGATTCTTTCTCCCTTAACACAGTAATTTATGGCTGACATAGATTATAGAAGACCCTTAAAACTCCTCTGAATAAAGATACTAGAGACCATAACAAATAGAATGAACCTATGCAAGATGTGCTTTTTAATCATTCTGTGAATCAAAGCTATTTAATGAACTCTCTACCAAGATTATTGAGAAAAACTTCCTTGCATTGGATGGAACATCCCAAAATTAAATATAATTTATAGTTACATTACAAACAATTGTTTGTTCAAGTGAGAGGCTAATATAAGTCAGAATAATGAACTGCATAACCTGTTAGACTATAAAAGGTGATAAAGTATGTTTTACATCAACTGTTTATCATAAGAAGCGCAATGAATTGCAAAGATTATTAAATCCAGGCTGCTGCCCAGAGTGATAGTAAGGTTGAGGAAACCTGGGAAAGAAGTTGAGTCCACAGGGAAATGCTAGGCCAGGCTCTACCTGTTTTACAGCCTTGACAACCAGCTCTCCTCTCCTCAGGGTCGTTTTGGCCCTGGAACTTGTCCTTTCCAGGGTGAGCAGAGGAGAGTTAGGCTGAAGAATATTTTATTGATGGATTTACAATAAATGTACTCAATCTGGTAATGATGAACATTTTGATGTTTGTTAATCATTTTGAACATCCTGGTCTTTTGTTACTATAAACAATGCAAAAAGGAACAACCCCATATGTATGCCTTGTACACTTTTTGGGTTTATATGTCCTTAGAAGAGCCAAATTCTTGTTGTGTCAATGGGTATGTGCATTTCCTACTGCCAATTTGCCTTCCAAAGAGGTTGTACCAGTTTATACACCTGCCAGAATTTTATGAGAATATCTATTATTTCACACACATGCCAACACAGCATGCTATTCAACTTTTGGATCTTCATTCATCTGTTAGGTGAAAATGGCATCTCAGGATAGTATTCATTTGCATTTATTTTCTTATGAGTAAGCCAAATATCTTTTTATAGGTGAGAAGGCCATTTTGTAATTTGTTTTTCTGTAAACTCCGTTCATGTTCTTCATTTCACTTTTTGGTTGCTGGTCTTATTAATTTTCAAAAGCTCTTTATATATTAATAAAGTGATCCCTTTGTCTATCATGTATGTTTCAACTACTTTCCTTAATTTTTCACTTGGTACCTTTGTTAAGGTATTAGTGCTTTATTTGCAATGCAGACATTTTATGCAGTAACATTTTCAATCATGTTAAATGTGCTAATTTTTTAGAATGCAGTAAGGACACTGTGGAATAATAGTGAGAAATGCCACCCATTCAGTGTGTGGGGTGCTTTTCCTTAACACGGTGACTTCCAGAAACATCTGGATAGGTGTCACCACATCTGCCATTTCACACACCATCCGTGGCTGTCATAGGTTGCCTCTCCCAAAAAACAGACTCTGAGGCAACACTGTATGTGTAGGAAGTTTATTGTGAATTGCTTCTGGGAACAGCATTAGTCTGAGGAAAGCAGGGAAGGGGGCCCTCAACTGATCCTATAGGGATCCCTGGAGCTGGGATGGCCCTTCAGAGGTGTCTCAACTAAAGCCAAGGTGGAAGGGGCTTGTACTCCACATAAATCTGTTCTTAAATGAGGGATGCCCCCAGGGAGGGAAGGCACCCTTGGGTGTGGCAGCTCCTTTCAGCTGAGGACAATTCCCCAAGAGGGACTAGGCTGTGAGATGTCAGCTGCAATGCTTCCAGCAACTTTAAACAACCCTTGGTCCTGAAGGGGAGGGCCTGGGTGGCATGCCCAGTACTCACTCTACCGCCTCTTCCGGCTGCCCCCTCTCAATTTAGACTGAGTTCTAGAATCTTTAGGCTTCAGAGCTTTGCCAACTTATGCTCTCTTCAGGTTTACACTGTTTAAATACCTTTTTAGTGCATAGAGAAAGGGCCAGTCACATAGCCATTGGCCTGACTGAGAGTTTTTTCCTCTCTTCTCTCCCGGGGTCTTTATGGTTCTTTGACACCTTGCACAGAGATGTGAAAATGCTGTAAAAAGCTCCCATGCTTGCAAATAAAGTGAACCAGACACAGTAATTAAAGAGATGAAGATGGCTGCAAATTTAGGGCTTTTAGGAGATTTTGGCTGATGTGTTTCAGCAGTGATGGAAGGAGAAACAGGATTGCACTTAATTAGCCCCAAGTCCCAGGCGGCCTTAGCTTTTCCATTCCTGTTACCCACTGAGCGCCATCACACCGCTGAGCTGGAAGCCCCTTTCTGGATGGTTTGATAGGCATTGCAAATCCTCTCAGAGGGCCCCTTTCAGAACCCACAATAGTGCGCCTAGCAAAACATCACCACATGTGCACAGTACCACTTCCTTTTTAGGGCTGCTGGCTCTTACTGGAATCAGGTTTTCCTGGTGCTTGCTTTGGCTCCTGGCCACCAGCTGCTCCTGTGCCTGGAACAGGGCAGACAATGAAGAGTGGAGACTATAGCTGATGCTGCTGGTGCCCTTCCCACATCCCCTAGGCAGGCCCTGCTCTGTAGGCTCCCACGGCTTTGCTCGGTTCTCAGAATGAATGACCCTGGAGGCAGCCTCATTCAGTAACTTGGATAAATACCCCAGCTTCCTTGCCTCTAGAGTGGGGCCAGTCTGAGGCTTGCTGTATGGAGTTCCCCAGGCGCTCAGGCAGGATTGCATCCCGCTTGCTCACAGAAAAACCTGCTTATTAGCACACTGTATTTTGGCCTCCTTCCTTTCCCCCACTTCTCTCCCCTACTCCCCTACTGCTATTTCCTGGGATCACTTCCCAACTCAACTACCGGCTCTCAAATCCTTATCTGCCAGAGCCAGACAAGTGTCAAGGTGTAAACGTTGCCAGGCAAAGGGTTCCATCTGGGAAATCATGTTGAAAAGTATATGTCCTGCCTTCTCCCCCATCTTGTCCATCCAAAGCAAAAACATCCCACCAATCCAAAACAAGCAGACAAGAACAACAGCAATAAAAAAATCAGCAACATCTGTTATGTTGTCCACAGAGGACATGTCCTAATTGTCTGAACTGGTCTAAGCAAATGTGTTAGTTCTTACATTGCTGGCTTCAAAACTACTTTCCAGGCAGAATTCCAGCCACCCTTTCTACTGATTCTTAACTTGCGGTTTGCATAATCTTCCTGATTCTTGACATCACACCCAGCGCATTGTCAGCTTATACCCACCAGGACAGAAGGGAAAGGGGGTATTTGGTGATGAGTCCAGTATTACTTCCAGCCACTCAGAGCCTGGTTTTGATGAAATGCATCTATGAATGTGCACTTATTTTCTCTATGTCCATATCAATACTCTGAGCTGATAGAGATTAAAAGGGGAAAACAGAGCTCGAGAGTTTTACAACTCCTGCTGGAGTTGCAATGTGTGTTCCTATCTGTCTGTTTGATTGGAAATTCAAATCATCTCACATTTTAGGCAATTAGTAGCCTCATAAGATAACAAATCTGACAGTTTATGGCTCAATCTGTGTCTTGCTGTCTTTAAAGGAAAGGTAGTAAAAACTGAAATTATGGAAAACAGATAAATGCCAAAGTCCTGGGACAGTGCATTTTATAACGATCACATCTGCTGCAAAGTGCCTGAAAAATGGCTCTGGAAGGCTGCCGGTGCCGCAGAGCAGCTCACACAGGGAGGCAGAGCTGGACAGGAGAGGACATGAGATGTGAGCATTTCCCACCGCATATTCACCTTGTGTTGATGAGTGTGACTGCTCCTTTCTCCCGTTTGTTTTTTGTTGCAGTTGTTCGGCGTCTTTCAAAGCACATGAGATTCCTGTCTATCTCTGCCCAGCTTAGGAAGGAAAAAGGAAATGGACAGGCGCAACAGTCAGTAGGGCTGGTGTGTGTGCCAGGGGAAGAGGGAGGTGGAGAGAAGATGTGCAAATCGCAGCAGCTGCTCTGATTTTTGTGGTTATCATTTGCTTTGATATTGGATCCTTGTGGCAACTTTGTCTGCCTGGTAGGTCAGGGGGGCAAATTAGAAATTCAAGCCTAATTGTATGATTTGAAAAGGTAACGATAATCATGAGAAAGAATTAATAATAATCGTTAAATTAAGTATGAACCAGGGACTGTGCTTAGTCCACTATGCAGAATATTTTACTTAATTCTAACAACCCTCAGGGGGAGGTATTAATATAGTAGTATTCCCATTTTCAAGATGAGGAAATCAAGGTTCAGAGAGAGCACAGGACACGGTCAAATGAAATTGAGGTGATCGGACTTCATGTGCAGTGGTCTGATTTGAGTTAGAGCTGTGTTCAATCTAGAGCAACTTTTTCCCAGCCAAGAGAGGGAATGGAGTGATGAGCCTTGCCTCTCTCCTTCCTAGGTGTGCTTTTTTCCACCCCCCAGACTCCTGGTCTCTTCTTTTTCACTCCTACCTGCCTAGGTGGCTGTCAAGTCCCTTCTGCTCATTAAACTATGAATAGCTCACAATGCTTGACAGGAGGCTTCTTTCAGGGGTTTTGCATTTTCACCTGGAACCCCACTCTCAAACCAATGAGCTCCAAGGACCACTTCATGGTGTTAAGGGATGGTTGGACAGCTGAGTCTTGTATTAATTTGGGTTCCTCCACAAGCTAACTCTGTGTCAAGAATGTATTGGGAGGTGAGGGAGCCCTGGCAAGGGATTGAGGGAGTGGAACAGGAAAGGGAAGGCAGCCATCGAAACTTGCTGTAACCTCTGTGGGCTAATGGAGTTTAATTCCCCACTGAGAAACCCTGGTAGACATCTGTTCTTATGAGGAAGCATACACCTCGGAATTATCCTGTTCAAGGGGCCAGGAAACTTGCATATTTATATGCATTCCGCTGGTTGTGGTTGAGGGCTTCTGTGTTGGGGAGTGTTAATTCCCTGCAGCTTCTGGCCTGGCATACAGGCGGCAACATAAGCTTCCATGGCTGGAGAAAGCCTCAGGCAGAGAGAAGCAGGTGGTGGCACTGGGAAATCAGGTCAGAAGTTACTAGCACAGAAAGGGCCAGGGGATATGGGCAGGCATTGGGCTGCTGCTTGACCTGCTGCAAGCTTCCTTGGAGTTCTTAAAACCACAGGCCTTGAAGTTAGGAGTTTCAATCTGAATGGGCATCTCCCTTAGCTTCTAGGGGACACCAACATGTTTTTGCCTTCTAGGCAAAAAGATAGTTAAAAGAACAAAGGGTGATTATTGGACACAACTGGACATGGTGTTCAGTGTGTGTGTGATAGTGATGGTTATGTAACTGTCTTCTAAACTTGAAGGAAATAAAAATGGTACCAGTTGGGGCTGGGCACGGTGGCTCACTCCTGTAATCCCAGCACTTTGGGAGGCAGAGGCGGGAGGATCACGAGGCCAGGCAATCAAGACCATCCTGGCTAACACGGTGAAACCCCGTCTCTACTAAAAATACAAAAAAAAAAAAAAAAAAAAAAAATTAGCTGGGCATGGTGGCACATGCCTATAGTCCCAGCTATGCGGGAGGCTGAGGCAGGGGAATGTCTTCAACCCGGGAGGCGGAGGTTACAGTGAGCTGTGATCACGCCACTGCACTTCAGCCTAGGCAACAGAGTGAGACTCCATCTAAAAAAAAAAAAAAAAATGGTACCAGTTTCGGGTAATTCAAGTATTTTCTACAGCTTCCCTTTTCTTCTTAAGAAGCTTTGATTTAAAGGCCAGAAAATCCTATTATTGCCTCTAAGTCTTTTATAATACAGTTGAAATTGTCTAGACTGCTCTGCATGACAGTAACCGATTCTAGGTACTCTACTTTTTAAAGCATGCATTTATTTAAGTGACAGTAGTATGGGGTCTCTGTGTTTGATTCTATATGACTACTTTAAATGATAGTTACAGCTTTTTTTATCTAGTCATTTTAATGATTCTTTTGTGAAATAAATGGGTAGCAAGCATTCTCTACACAGAAAACTTTGCAGCCTCTATCTGAATCAAAATGATTTTTTAAAGAAGCAAAATAACTAATTCATTCACTAAACAGCTGTTTTTGTAAAGAGTAGTTATTTGGCTGAATTTAAATGCTACCCTCTTCTGCAAATTACTTGTGTGTGTATGTGTGTGTATATTTGTATAGTCCAGATAGATATTAGCTATTGTTATCCATTAACAAAAAATAGTCCATTAAGAAAATTTCTAAATAGTGTATCTGTACTGGATGTCTGTGAGGATTTGGGGGAGGTTGATCTCTCCAACATTCATTCCTGTTTTATTTTGTTGGAATGTCCCCAATGTGTGTAGATATTTGTAGCTTGGTCTTTCATCTCCACCTTCTGAGAGGCAGACCAAATGCATTACCTAGGCTGGGGCAATTGAAAGTTCCAGGTAAGATTTCACAGCTTGAGCCAGCAATACAAAGAGAAAGCTTTGGCGCACATCCCCTATAGGAGCCTCAAGTGAGAGGTGATGGTGGATATACAGTGGTGACGATCACAGAAGTAGTGTTTAGCCATAATGGTGTTCTGGTGATTTTGTTTCCTGTTTCTTGTCCCTCTGGAATTGCCTCTATATATTCACTGAAATAACAATTGAGAAATTGCTCTGAATCAGTTACTATTTAATATTTCAGATGCGTGGGATACAGAAGTAAACAAAACTGATCTAGTTCCTGGAATCATTCCTAAAAATAATCAAAAATCCCTCTCTTTGCACCTAGAACTTTGCAAAGTGATGTTACAGGGTCTCCCAACAAGAGGCAGAATCTAATTTTCTTTTAACCCTTTTGGAGTTGAATTTGGGTTGGCTAATGGAACTGTCACAAATGTGACACACTCAGAGGTACGAAGGGTAATTGCTCACTGCAACCCTGATGTGCCAGGAACGCTGAGCACCATACGAACAAGCCTAAGCAGGCTGGCTAGAGGATAAGGGGTCACATAGAAAAAAATTCAACAGCCCAGCCAAGGGTCAGTCTGCTCTCTGCTGACCCCATTGATAAATTCAGATGAATAAGCTTCAGTCAAGATCAACCAAGCCTGCCCCAGACCAGAGGGACCACCCAGCTATGGGCAGCTCTAATTGCCAAACTATAGAATTGTGAACTATAAGGGCTGGGCATGGTGGCTCATGCCTGTAATCCCAGCACTTTGGGAGCCCGAGGCAGGTGGATCACCTGAGGTCAGGAGTTCAAGACCAAGCTGACCAACATGGAGAAACCCTGTCTCTACTAAAAATACAAAAAATTAGCTGGGTGTGGTGGCGCATGCCTGTAATCTTGGCTACTTGGGAGGCTGAGACAGGAGAATCACTTGAATCTGGAAAGCAGAGGTTGTGGTGAGCTGAGATCACGCCATTGCACTCCAGCCTGGGCAACAAGAGCAAAAGTCCACCTCAAAAAAAAAAAAAAAAAAAAAAAAGAAAGAATTATGAACTATATAAATTGTTGCTGTTTTTAGACACTAGGTTTTGAAATGATTTATTACTTAGCAAGGGTCTAGTGGGTGGGTAGTCTAATATATATATATATCTTACATATATATCTTACATATATATCTTACATATATATATCTTATATATATCTTACATATATATATCTTACATATATATATCTTACATATATATATATCTTACATATATATAAATCTAAGCTGATGAAAACTGCTATAAACATTTAAGACGAGAAAGGAAAAAGAGCAATCAGGAAAGCTTTTTCTTGAAAACATACTTGAGCTTGTGGATGCCTCCAGAACAGCTATTTCAGAGAGGGGAGGCAGTAAGTACAAATATTTTGAGGCAGGAGCATGTTTGGTTTATTCAGGGGAAGATGAGCAGGCCAGATGTGAACTAAGAGAAAGCCAGAGAGTGGGGAGGGAAATGCAGTGAGACAGTGATACGGTTTGGCTCAGTGTCCCCACTATAGTCTCATCTTGAATCATAATCTCCATGTGTCAAGGGAGGGACCTGTGATCTCCACGTGTTGAAGGAGGGAGGTGATTGGATCATGGGGCCGTTTCCTCTGTGCTGTTCTCATGATAGTGAGTGAGTTCTCAGGAGATCTGATGGTTTCATAAAGGCCTCTTTCCTCTTCACTTTCTCTTCTCTCTCCTGCTGGCTTGTGAAGAAGGTGCCTGTTTCTCCTTCCGCCATGATCGCAAGTTTCCTGAGGCCTCCCCAGACATGTGGAACTGTGAGTCAATTAAACTTCTTTCCTTTATAAATTACCCAGTCTTGGGCAGTTCTTTAAAGCAGTGTGAAAGTGGACAAATACAGAGAAGTAGACAGGGACCAGTAATTACTGGAGAAGATGGAACATCGAATGCATGTTTTCAGAATAAAAGTGTGTGCTGAGACACATCGAGTGCCTGAGCACCACCTGTGCTTGGCCAGACCAATGGGAGAAAATGATCCAGGAAGTCAAAATGAGCAGGTTCAGCCATCTGGAAGGGTGTGAACGTGGTATGGGGGGATGAGGGGAGGCAATGAAGCAACTGAAAAAAGAACAATTAAAAAATATGATGGACAAACAAATTTATTTATATTCTACTAGCTCTTTGCTTCCCATGTACAAATCAACAACTTTGCAGATATTTTTCTTCCAGGAAACCTTAAAATCACATATTTGTTGTCCCTTGGTGACATGCTTTTACATGCCTTTCCTCACCTCTTATGTAGTGATTAGTGTGTAACTAGGGAAATTATTTTTAATTTTAGGCCAGGCATAAAGTAATTAGGAAGATAAATCTGTTACATGAAAGAATCAATCCTTTTACTCATTCCACAGTCAAATTGAATTTTTTTAATCCAAGTCATTGCACTCTATGAGAGATTATACTGAGTTTTCTGCATTATTTTCAAGTTACAAATTATAAACAGGAAAAATCAGTACAGTATACACAATAGTGAGTTTACATATGGCAAAAATTCAGTTCTGCATGGTTAGCCTCATTCATCAAAGAACACTTCAAGCATGAATCTAGACACCATATAATTTTGTGACAGTAATTTACTAAGGAATATCCTGGTATTCTAAGAGGGTTGAACCACCTTGACCATTCCCCAGGAGTATAAGACGTTCAGCACCGTGTGGCAAGTGAGGGCCAGGGACTGTGTACAAAATGATTTCAAGAGTCAGATCTGGTAATGTGTTTCCAAGTACAGTGGCAAGGCAGAAAAGACCCAGAGTAGTTACCTGAAATTAAATCTTAGAGCCACAAGATTGAGGCTCCCTGAAAAAACCAAAATGGGCAACCAAATAGTGGGTTGTAGGGTAGTCTGAGGATAATGGAGGTCATTAAATAGGTCCCTGTGTGTGTTTCACTTGATGCCTAGGGAAATAATATCTAAAGACGGAGTTAGAGGGGCATATAGGTGACCAGGGATGCTTTTTTAGGGAAGAAAATGTAAATGTGGGTACAGATGAGCTGGGGTCTTTCCTATTGCCTGAGGATGATTCAATGAGAAGACCTAGTATAGAGAGTGAGTGGAGAACATCCAGCCTCGTTGTCCTCAGTGGAGAGCAGGATTGAGACAGCTTCTGGCAGATGGGATAGCTGTGGACACATCGTAATTGTGCCCCAGATGCTGTAGGTCTGCGGTCGTGCACTTGGTTTCAGCTTGCACGGGCTCTAGAGACAGTGCTGTCCAACAGAGCTTTCAGAGATGATGGAAATGTTCCATATCTGCATTGTCCATTAGAGTAGCCACATGTGACTGCTGAGTATTTGAAATGTGGTGTATGTGACTGAAGAGTTGAATTTTGAATTTTATTTTAATTAATTTGAATTTAATTTATTTTAATTCATTAAAATAACAATTCAAATTTGAATAGCCACATGTAGTTAATGGCTAACAGCCCTATTGGCCAGCACCACTCTAGAACATTTGCTTTTTAGGGCCTCTGCCC
This sequence comes from Pan paniscus, assembly GCF_029289425.2. NCBI lineage: Eukaryota > Metazoa > Chordata > Mammalia > Primates > Hominidae > Pan > Pan paniscus. The sequence continues at coordinate 111,985,850 of NC_073253.2, forward strand.
CTGATCTGGTGATGGGGATTTTATGGCAGTTCAGGGCCTCCATAAAAGCTGACTGTCTGCTTTGGTCTCTTTAAGACCTGGAATAAAGCCTAGTGCAGCGTAGATGCTCAGTAAACATTTTTTGAATACATTAATTAATTAATTGAGAGAAGGGCAGTCAATCACATGTAACACTCCAAGATCCATATTTATTTCCAAAGTTTTACCAAATTGCCATCATCTTGGTAATGGGTCCTTGGTCAGAGTGATCTATACCAAAGCTTGCCTTTGAAAGCTTCTTGCTAAGGACAGGACCATGACAGTGAATCTCCATCCTGGCTGGCTTCAAATGATTCTCCCAACTCAGGCTTAGTTGTTGCATATTTTTAAAGGTGCATATTGTTTGCAACATTTGTGGAAAACTATATTGAAAGACTAAGTTAACACATTGTAAATTCCCTCACCCTACAGAGTACCAGGATCTAGTTTTTTACAGTGTGAAAATGCCATAATAATTGCCATTGATTATGTGCCAAGCACAAAACTAGACACTTTGTAAGTAGCACTTCCAGTCTTTATGACAATCCTGTAAATAAAAATTTCCATCTCCCTATTACTGATGAGGAAAATAAGGCTCAGAGATATTTAGTTTACTTGTCCAAGGTTACACACCTTCCAAGTAGTTGAGCTCTGTGTGCCTTCAAAATCCATGCACCTTTCAGTGTATCCCCTTGACTCAAAACACTGTTATTGCATCCTTCAAGGGACCCAAGAGCCTAGGAATGTAGAAAAGAAATAAAGTTCACTGCAAATTGCTTGTTTTAGGAATATGTAACTAAAGAAACAAACAACCTATTATCTTAACAGGCTCCTTTTTGCCTGGGCCCAAATATAATTATGCATACTATAGAAATGATAGCCACCTAAAGCATAGTACTGCCCAGTGGTAGAAGGTGGTATTTATCCTAGATGACGAATTACCCCCTTAGATAATAAATCTGAGAGAGCTTTGTGAAGGATGACTTAGAAGAAAGACAAGAGTTTCCATTGGGAAGCTAGAGAGCAGTGTAGAAAATTATTGTGGTAAGTTTATTTATGTTACCATTTTGGGCTTTTATGAGAAATCCTAAAAGCCACATCTCTGGAGCTGGAAACTTGGCAGAAAGACAAAATAAAATGTCCCATTTCTATCCAAGGAGTTACTAACATGATGGCCACGGGAGTCATTCTCTTTCCAGAAATGATTGAGCTGAATGTATTGTAATTAGAAGAGAGAAACAAACCTAGAATCCAGTCAAGATGACTCTCTTGTCTCTCATTTGCTGCCAACTTGCAGCACCTGCTGGGAAGCCCAATGCTTTGCCTCATTTTCATCAGGACTTGGCTAATAGACCAGCAAGCTATGCAAAGTCAAGCTCTGAATGGCCTTGTTTGAGAAGAATTGAAGACAGGAAAGAAGAAATCTTCAGGTCATGGATTCTATTCTTCCTTTTATATGAACTAGGAAGCAAGTCCAGAGGGGGTAGAATGACTTGTTAAAGGACCTCACGTCAATCTCCAGCATCCAAGTCCAATCCTCGAACAACACCACTCTTCACGGTGAATCTGACCATGACTCTTGCTCCCCATTGCCTTAGTCCTCTCACCCTGGCCATAATTTGTGTTATATTCTTTACTTTTCCCAATACTTTTCTACAGGCATAATTGTTCATGAATTCCAGTGCTGAGAAAGTGCTTGCCTGCTATTTGGCATCATCACTGTCATCTTCCTAATCACTCCCAACCACTAGCACCTAGCAGATCGCAGTTATTTAGAGACTACAACTGTGTGATGTGCCTGCTGAGATATATTGATAACTCATTTGAAGTAAGCATATGCCGTAGATCTCTAAGAAGCTTCTAGTAGAGTGGGGTAGGAACTATACAATTACAGATGCCCTAACATAGTTATAATGGTTGTTGTAGCTAGTAGTTATTGAGCGTTTACTAGGTACTATATCTAATGTTAAACATTCTGCATGTACGGTCTCCCTTAATTCTCAAATTCTACCTACGAGGTGGCAACTGATATTATCTGCTTTTTCTGAATAAGGAAACTGAAATGGAGAGAGCTTAATAATTTGTCCAAAGTCATGCTCTGCTGACTCTTAAAGATGAAGTTTTTCCATTACCGCATTCAGGGAGTTGTGTGCCAAGACAGGAATTCTTTTGCACTTGAAGCTCCCCAGTAATATGAGACTCCCTGCCCTTTCCCCCACATCTCTCCAGAGATGGAACCTTGTGCTAGAGTAAGAAGTCCAAAGTCTATGTTCCTGCCTGGGCCTGCGGGAGTCACTCAGTGGGCCTCCCCTCCCTCCCAAGGCCTCTCCTGACTCACTGTCCCCCAACCCCAAGGAAGCATGTTAATGCATAAATACAGGTCCAGATTGATACATGGGTGGATAGCCATCACCTACCTGGAATGCCAGGGGCTTCAGGGTAGTTATCATGGTCAAAACTATTAGCTCATCATGTCCATAACTGTGCCTTAAATTCTGTCATTAGCTTTACGTCACAAGTTAAGATCTGCTATTTGTAAATACCCTCTTAAAAATGCCAGGATAAGTTCTTAACTCAGAAACCAGCAGGGTCTTAAAAGATCACTTACTGTTTGGCATTTGAAGTGCACTTTTCCACAGAAGCCATGTTAAAAACACTGGTTAGATTTCTACACTGGCCCACAAATCCTTTGCTTTTTAGCCCTAATGTACCTGTCATTTGCTACTAGTAGTACTGTGGTACTATTTCAACTCTATCTAACTATGTCTGAAAATTGTTTCAATGGGAAAATGCAACAAGTTTCAACTCAAGATACTAGACACACAACCTGTCCTTTTACTAGTGGGACTGGGAACTGATTGCCTGGTCTTCCCTAAGAGTGATAATAGGCATCCCTTGCCCTGGCCCAGATCATTGGCCCTGGAGTTTCCTGTCTTGGCACAGGTACCAAGCAGAACATGCTGGAGGCTGCTGTGCGTGGAGTTATGGGAATAATCAGAGAGGTGATGTTTTCGGGAAAACTGAACCTAAAGCCAGTTACATTACATAATTGGCAAACCTCATATTATATAATCTGGCAAAACTTAATAAAATTAAATAACAAATATACCTCCCACTTGACCCAGTAGTGCCTGCAGAAATCTAGCCTCAGAAACAAAATAATTTGTATATAAGGAGATACGCACACATGTGCGCACACACACATACACTGTGGTTCTATTTTTTAGTAGCAAAATCTGGAAAACAACATAAGTGTCTATCAACAGGCAAATAAATTATGGTACATATTTAACATGGAATATTATGTACCTATTTAAAATTCTAGTTAGAACTACATCTGTTAGCTTGGAGGATGTCCATGAGGTATTGTCAAAAAGGAAAATAAATCTATAGGATAATATGCATATTATAAGTCAGATTTTGTAAAATGGGATCAAGAGCAGCTGAAAGCAAATAAACAAAAAAAAATCTGCCCTCTCTATGTGTCTGTGATGTATGGTTGCCGTGAGAGTGGAGAACCATTTGGAATAACTTATACCAGGGCGTCAACACTGGCAGCTTCAAGAAAGTAGGGGCAGGCGGTTTATATACTACACTCTGTGCCATTTTAGTTTGATTTATTTTGGAAGCACTATTTCTTTTGTAAGGCTTAACGTTTTTCTTTTTATTTTTTATTATTTTTTTTGAGACGGAGTCTTGCTCTGTCACCCAGGCTGGAGTGCAGTGGTGCATCTTGGCTCACTGCAAGCTCCACCTCCCAGGTTCACGCCATTCTCCTGCCTCAGCCTCCTGAGTAGCTGGTAGCTGGGACTACAGGCGCCCGCCACCATGACCGGCTAATTTTTTCTATTGTTTTTTTAGTAGAGACGGGGTTTCACCGTGTTAGCCAGGGTGGGCTCGATCTCCTGACCTCTTGATCCGCCCGCCTCGGCCTCCCAAAGTGCTGGGATTACAGATGTGAGCCACCGCACCCGGTCATAACTTTTTTTCTTAAAAAGTTGAAATTAATGCCGGGCATGGTGGCTCATGCCTATAATCCCAGCACTTTGAGAGGCTGAGGCAGGCAGATCACCTGAGGTCAGGAGTTCGAGACCAGCCTGGCCAACATGGTAAAACCCTGTTTCTACAAAAAATACAAAAATTAGCTGGGCCTGTTAGTGGGTGCCTGTAATCCCAGTTACTTGGGAGGCTGAGGCAGGAGAATCGCTTGAACCCAGGAAGTGGAGGTTGCAGTGAGCCGAGATCATGCCATTGTACTCCAGCCTGGGCAACAAGAGCGGAACTCCAAAAAAAAAAAAAAAAAAAAAAAGTTGAAATAAAAAAAAAAGGTTGAAATTTGAAAACACAAACTGAAAGGTGAAAGAAAGTACTGAAAACATTCCAAGCAAGGCTGTTGCAATGTTTCATAGGCTATGCCTTGGGCATGATTAGGAGGAAACAGTTGGGGTTCCATACCTGGCCTAGGTAGTAGCAGTGGTGGTCCTGGGGTGGATGTGATGGAAATAATAGTAATTCTTAGAGAAGCAGGAGCTCCAAACATACTTCTAAAAGCAGAGGAGTGGGAATGAAATGGGGGAAAGTAAAACATTCCTGAAGAACGATACTTCTCCACCATATATATTCCTATAGGCAGAAAAATAATCTCATTTTGTGTCCATAGCTCCTGGCATCATACCTAAATCAGATATTGTCAGGATGCTCTGATCTGGGAGAAAAAAAACAACTTCACCCTCCCCCCACCCCAAAACACACACACACACACACACACACACACACACACACACACAAAATGGTGAGATAGGCAGGTGTCTGGGAGTGCTAGAAGATTTTATTTTTATATGTAAAGCATTGATAAGATAGACAGAGGATCTTAGCTAGGGATGACTCCTTGGAAGAGAGAGTTCAGTAAGTCATTTATACCTTAAATAAGAATGAGCTCATCAGGATATTCTTCTATATTCCTTGCCCAGGATTTGGCAGAGTGACAAAGAAACATGCCAAATAGAGACTGAATAATAGTTCTGCTAGATGACTTATGTCTTGCTGAACAAACATTTCCCAGATCTGTTAGAGTATCAAAGCATCATCTTCCCTTTTCAATATTTTGACAACATAAAAATCATCATCATCATCATCATCAATATCATCATCATCATTGTCATCAGGACCACTAAGGTGAATTGAGTGCTTGTGTTCCAGGCACTCTGCTAAAAGCTTTATATCCACTATCTCATTTTATGTGTATAACATCCCTATGAGGTAAGGCTCTATTATTATCTTTAATTTACACATAGGGAAATTGAGCCAGGATTCAGACGCATTTTATTTATTTCAATACCCATACTCTTAATAAACTTGGGAGGCAGTTGCTACAACATACTTGTTAGGGCTCAAACCAGCTCCCTGAAATCAAACTTCCATGAGTGTAAAGTGACATATGTGGGTTCCCCAGAAATCAATTTCATTAGTCTATGATGACATATCCCCAGATTGGAAACAGCCCTCATGAAAAGCTGCTGAGGATTTAGCCGATTATGAGCCTAACCTGAGCCAAGAGTGTGATGTAGCTATTAAAACAACAATCCGACACTGATTCAATAGAAGTACAGGGTTGTAATGTTATTAAGTAACAGGTCTGTCATACTCTATTGTTCAAAAACAAAAAATCAGGAATATTTTTTCTTGTGGACAATACATTTTAAAAATAAGCATGTACGAACAACAGTGTGTCGGGAGAAGCATGACAAAGAATTTTCAAGGTACTCAGTGGTACTTACTCTAGGCCAGGCACTCTGCTGAGTGCTTTACATGCATTGTCTAATTTAATTTTCACAATGCCTCTATAAGGTGTGTACTCTGTTTTTCACAAAAGAGAAAATGAGGATTAGGGTACTTAAGAAATGTGTCCTAGGTTGAACAATTGATAAATGCAGAGCTGGGATTTCATACCAGGCTTGCCTGAAACCAGAGCCTAGGGCACTGTCTCTAGCCAGGACCCAAAAAATTGTGACCTGCATGCAACTATGCAGCAAGGTTAGGATGAGCTCAGAGCAAATAAGACTTTGGGGAAAAACCCACTGGTTGTCTTTGGTATCTGGGTAAATGTATGACATAGATATGTTTTATTTAGTCCACATTGTTGTTACTGTTTTTTCTTTTTAAAGAGAAGTTTACACAATGGTTCTTATTCCTACTTTGCTTAAAAAATTTTGTAGGCAATACCAGACCCTGATTTTTAGCCTTGAGAGCTGCAGAGCATCTTCCCCAATCAAAGGGCATAGATTTGCCAGTTTATTATAGTGCCCACAATGCCTTACAAAATCTTTCACCTAATTCTTTTAAGCCACCCATCTGGCTCCAGGGGGAAAGAGGGAAAACTGTGTTCTGTTGAGCTCCAGCGAGTAGAAGGGAGGCCAATTCCTTTTAGCAGAGAAGCCCTTTCTATAAAGTAGTTCAAGTTAATGGTTTAGACCAAAAACTTCATGAGATTGTGAGGTTCCCATCTGTGGAAATAATCACATGGGGTTTCGACATGACAGAGATTCTGTGTCAGGTTAAGATACTGGAATAGATGAACTCCATGATCTCACCATTCTGGCTCTCATATAATAGGTCCTTAATATCTGTTTTTAGGTTTCAAAGTCCCGGCTGGAACATTTTCTTGCAGGGATATTTTCTTTCAAGAAAATAATACCTGCAGAATGGGAAAGAAAATTGGTGCTGTTTGCATGTTCTCTACCATGCAGGTATTATTGTCTTAATAAGAAAAGATGAGCTAGAAAGAGCAGATGATTATAGTCAGGTATTTCACTCAGTCAGGATTTTTTCTGCCTATGAGTAGTTGAATGTTGTTTTCTGCCAGTTAATTTTCCTATAAGCTATTGCAAGATTCTTGCTAGTGGACAAATAACATTCGAATTCCTAGGGAAAAGGGGCTTCTTTAACAGATCTAACACTGGCAATTTTGAAGGATGAAGAGAGATACTTATTAAGTAAGCTCATCAAATTAAAGACTATTGTTGGGACAATAGATAACTTTTTTGCTTATAAAATTTCGATAAATACATGTGATAATGTTTTGAAATAGTGACATGTAATATATTTTTAGTTATGTAACTAAATGTAAACTTTAAATTTGTAATTTTAGTTACTTGTGTGGACAGACAAAATGGAACATGTGTATGATAAAAATAACACTTCACATTTTTATTGTACTTTCCAAAGCCCTATCCTACCATTGAATTTAATTTATGCAACAATTTTGTGTGATGTTTTCTCAGTTAACACATATGATATTTCAGTGTAATTGTGTCATAGCCCTTAAGTTTTGGTAGGAGTGACAAACCCCAATGCCTGTAGGGGTAAGGCAGGTAATGTAATGAGCAAAACAGAGGCACATGTAAGAAACAACAATGCAAGGACATTGATAAAAGACAGTTCACATTTGGCCTCAGTGTTGAGGAGAACAGTGTGATGGATCAGTCTGTGCTTAACACAGTCACTCAGCATATATTTCCATATTCTTCTACGTACGTTTCTGGACTACAGCTAGTGTCCTACAGGTGAATTAGGCTCTGCGAATTAGATGCCTTTGTGTGTGATTTGGAAGGCTAGATTTCTCCCACTGTTTTACTTGGCAAATAAGGTTGCAGGTTGTAGAGAGGCAGCTGTAGCCAGAGTACTGGCCTTCTGATCTCAGGATCGCTGACACAATCAGCATTCAGAATCGCTGATACAATCAGCATTCAGAATCGCTGCGTTCTTGAAGAGCTAGAAATCAAGATGTGAAATAAATTGTGAATTAATGTGAAATAAATTGATTTTTAAAATATACTTAATACTTGATTTTTTAAATATACTTACTGTGAACTACATTGGTTTCTTAAAATATACTTTTCAGGAATACTTTTAGATTTACTTGAAGGTTATGAAGATAGTACAGAGAGTTCCCATCTTTTCCACACCAATTTCCTCTATTATTAGTACCTTAAACTCGTATGGTACAAGCTGAGTATCCCTTGCGGAATCAGAAGTGTTTTGGATTTTGAATTGTTTTGGATTTTTGCATTATACTTAGTGGTTGAGCGTCGCTAATTGAAAAATCCAGAATACCAAATGCTTCTCTGAACATTTTCTTTGAGAATCATATCAGTGCTCAAAACATTTCAAATTTTGGAGCACTTCAGATTTTGGGTTTTCTAATTGGGGATGATCAACCTGCATATTTGTTAAAATTATTGAACTAATATTGATACACCATTATTAATGAATATCCATACTTTGTATGGATTTCTTTGGTTTTTACTTTACATCCTTTTTTGACCCAAGATCCCACTGAAGATATGACATTAGATTTAGTTGCCATGTCTCTTTAGGTTCCTCTTGGCTGTGAAGGTTTCTGAGACTCCTTGTTTTTGGTGACCTTGATAGTTTTACAAAATACTGACAAGGTATTTTGTAGAAGTCCCCTCAACAGGGGTTTGTCTGATGTTTTTCTCATAATTAGACTGGGATTATAGGTTTTTGGAAAGAAGAATTGTCATGCCAGACCCCTAATGATGCCAGTAGGGATGGCACTGTGTCTGCAGGTCTAAGAGGAGACCCAGAGCCAGCAAAGGAGACATAGGGTTTATGGAGGACTTACATACAGCGACTGTGGGCTGGACAGGAGAAGCACTATCATTTGTAAAAAGCATGCAGTTTAAATAGCATTTTTTACTTAGCACTGTCCATCTAGAAACCTCCATTTAACTCAAAACAGGGTTCTCAATTCCCTGAATAGCTGCATAACAAGGAATGGGTCAGGTGTTCTGATGTCCTTCTTAAATAAGGAGTAAACCTCTGGGTTGGCCACTCCTGGATTCCTTAGTTTGGAATTCTGAGCCAACATTCTTCTTAGACCACAGTGTCATGCTTGGGGTTTGCTTAAGTTTATGCTGACAGGTGAGGATACATCTGTCATATAAGAGCACAGAGGCAAAGTGCCATTCTCATCACATCATATCAAGGGTACATATTATAAATATGACTGATTATACTAACCTTGATGACCTGGCTGAGGTAGTGTCTGTCTGCTGTCTCCACTGTAAAGTTACTCTTTCACCCCCTCTCCATACTGTACTCTTTAGAATAAAGTCACTATGCACAGCCTCCTTGGGAGTTGATATGGTTTGGCTGTGTCCCCACCTAAAATCTCATCTTGAATTGTAATCCCCATAATCCCTATAATCCCTATGTGTCAAGGGCGGGACCAGGTGGAGGTAATTGAATCATGGGGGTGGTTTCCCCCATACTGTTCTCATGATGGTGAGTGAGTCTCATGAGATCTGTTGGTTTTATGAGTGTCTGTCATTTCCCCTGCTTGCACTCATTCTCCCTCCTGCTGCCCTGTGGGGAGATGCCATTCATGATGATTGTAAGCTTCCTGAGGCCTTCCAAGCCATGAGGAACAATAAGTCAATTAAACCTTTTCTTTATAAATTACCCAGTCTTGGGTATTTCCTTATAACAATGTGAGAACGAACTAATACAGTAAATTGGTACCAAGGTAGTGGGGTATTGCTATAAGATACCTGAGAATGTGGAAGCAACTTTGGAACCAGGTAATGGGCAGAGGTTGGAACAGTTTGGTAGGGCTTAGAAGAACACGAGAAAATGTGGGAACGTGTGGAATTATCTAGGGACTTATTGAATGACTTGGACCAAAATGTTGATCATGATATAGATAATAAAGTTCAGGCTGAGGTGGTCTCAGATGGAGATGAGGAACTTTTTGGGAACTGGAGTAAAGGTGACTCTTGCTATGCTTTAGCAAAGATACTGGAAGCATTTTGCCCCTGCCCTAGAGATCTGTGGAACTTTGAACATGAGAGAGATAATTTGGGGTATCTGGCAGAAGAAATTTCTAAGCATCAAAGTATTCAAGAGGAAGCTTGTTTGGAAGCTTCAAATGTTTGGAAAATCTGCTGCTTGACAATGGAATAAAAAAGAAAAACCCATTTTCTGGGGAGAAATTCAAGTTGCTGCAGAAATTTGCATAAGTAACAAGGAGCCAAATGTTAATCACCAAGACAATGGGGAATATGTCTCCAGGGCATGTCAGAAGTCTTCACAGTAGCCCCTTTCATCATGGGCCTGGAAGCCTAAGAGGGAAAAATGGTTTGTGGGCTGGGCCTGGGGCTACCTCTCCCCCTGCCAACCCCCCCACCCCCCAACTTCTCTGTGCAGTCTTGGGACATGGTGCCCTGCATCCCAGCTGCTTGTTTCAGCCTTGGCTAAAAAGGGTCAAGGAGGGGCCGGGCACGGTGGCTCACGCCTGTGATCCCAGCACTTTGGGAGGCTGAGGCGGGTGATCACGAGGTCAAGAGATCGAGACCATCCTGGCCAACACGGTGAAACCCCGTCTCTACTAAAAATACAAAAATTAGCTGGGCATGGTGGCGCGTGCCTGTAGTCCTAGCTACGCGGGAGACTGAGGCAGGAGAATCGCTTGAACCTGGGAGGTGGAGGTTGCAATGAGCTGAAATCACATCCCTGCACTCCAGCCTGGGTGACAGAGGGAGACTCCATCTCAAAAAAAATAATAAATAAAATAAAAAATAAAAAGGGCCAAGGTTCAGCTTGGGCCATTACTTCAGAGGGTACAAGCCCCAAGCCTTGGTGGCTTCCACATGGTGTTGAGCCTGTGAATGCACAGAAATCAAGAATCAAGGTTTGGAAACCTCTGACTAGATTTCAGATGATGTATGGAAATACCTGGATGTCCAGGCAGAAGTTTGCTGCAGGGGCAAAGTCCTCATAAACAACCTCTGCTGGGAAAGTGCAGAAGGGAAATGTGGAGTCAGACACAGTGGGGACTCTGGGGCACCACCTAGTGGAGCTATGAGAAGAGGGCCACCACCCTCCAGACCCCATAATGGTAGATCTACTGACAGCTTGCACTGTGAGCCTGGAAAAGCCACAGACACTCAATGAAGAGCAGCCAGGAGGGGAGTTTTACCCATCAAAGCCACAAAGGCAGAGCTGCCCAAGGCTATGGGAGCCCACTTCTTGCATCAGTGTGACCTGAATGTGAGCCATTGAGTCAAAGGAGATTATTTTGGAACTTTAAGGTTTAATCACTGCCTTGTTGGATTTGAGACTTGCATGGGGCCTGTAGCCCCTTTGTTTTGGCCAATTTCTCCCATTTCGAATGGACCTATTTACCCAATGCCTGTACCCTCATTGTATCTAGGAAGTAACTAATTTGCTTGTGATTTTACAGGCTTTTAAGCAGAAGGGACTTGCCTTGTCTCAGATGAGACTTTGAACTTGGACTTTTGGGTTAATGCTGGAATGCTTTAAGATTTTCGGACTGGTGGCATAATTGTGTTTTGAAATGTGAGGACATGAGATTTGCAGGGGAACCAGGGGTAGAATGATATGGTTTGGCTGTGCCCCACCCAAAATCTCATCTTGAATTATAATCCCCATAATCCCTACGTGTCAAGGGTGGGACCAGGTGGAGGTAATAGAATCACAGGGGTGGTTTCCTCCATGCTTTTCTTGTGATAGTGAGTGAGTCTCACAAGATCTGATGATGGTTTTATAACCATCTGGCATTTCCCTTGCTTGCAGTCATTCTCTCTCCTGTTACCCTGTGAAGAGATGCCTTCTGCTATGATTGTAAATTTCCTGAGGCCTCCCAGCCATGCAGAACAGTGAGTCAATTAAACCTCTTTCCTTTATAAATTACCCAGTCTCCAGTATTTTCTTTTTTCTTTTACTTTTAGATGGAGTCTTGCTTTGTCACCCAGTCTGGAGTGCAGTGGTGTGATCTTGGCTCATGCAACCTCTGCTTCCCAGGTTTAATCAATTATCCTGCCTCAACTTCCCAAGTAGCTGGGATTACAGGCATGCACCACCATGCCTGGCTAATTTTTGTATGTTTAGTAGAGATGGGGTTTCATCATGTTGGCCAAGCTGGTCTCGAACTCCAGACCTCAAACAATCCACCCGCCTCAGCCTTACAGACATAAGCCACTGTGCCTGACCTGTCTCAGGTATTTTCTTATAGCAGTGTGAGAATGAACTGATACAGGAGTGAAGTAGCTACATAATTTATGTGGAATTCTTCTTTTTGAGATACTTTTCTCTTCTCCCATTTATTACTTTATTCAATAATTTCTTTACGTAAGTATGAATGCATGGATATTTATATTTTGAGTTACAATTCAATATTATGTTATTTCCTTTGTTGCTCAAATTGTTGACAATATTGGCCATTGGGAGCTCTTTCAGTTGGCTCCCATGTCCCTCTGTCATCCCCCCACCATTCTGCGAGTTTTTTTGGCTTTGGGGTTTTTTTTGGAGTACTTCCTTACTTTCTAGTACTATAAGATGCTTCAGACTTATCTTGTATATCCCCTGCCTCAAGTCTAGAATCAGCCATTTATCAGTTGATTCTTAAATCTTGCCTTAAAAGAAAAATGTTTTTTTTTTTTCTCTGTTTTTTTTTTTTTGAAACAAAGGGCAGAACAAACAAAGCACATCTGTGAGCTAGATCAAGGCTGTGAACCACCAGTTGGTGACTATGGCTAGTGGATTCCATTCCAAACTCTGTAGTATCACTCTTTTGTGTCTATTGTTAGCTTATGAGTGCTCTCACCTCACAGCTCATATCAAATCTGCTCTCATTCTCTTCATTCACACGGGTAGAGATGACTGTTCATGGTTCTTTTATTTTAAAAGTGGTCAAGTATTAAGATAAATCAATCACTTAGAAGGCATGGTAGTGAATTCAGGTGAAATATAGTGATCCTGTATGCTCTCTTTCCCAAAAAAGGACAGTCTATTTGAGACAGAAAGGATGGATAAAATAAGACTCTACTCACAAAAAAAGCCAAAATGTAGTAAGTGCCACAAGTTGGCAATGTACACATATGAAATCAGGACAGCATAGAATAAGAGAAAGCAGTGGAGACTCTGAGGACCCGAGACGGACCATGAATTAATAGATCATGATTGATTGCTCTCTCATGATTGGTGGCTTCTGTGGAGAGCAAGAGAGCGCCAGCATCGTGTAGGTGGGCTGACCACCACTCAGCTCTAGATGATTGTTATCACACAGAAAAGAGGGCCTTGTGTTGTCAAGTCTTCTGATTTTCAACAGAAAACTGAAGGTTTTCTAAAATCACTCCATTTTAAATTACTGACAGCATATTCCTTCCCTCTCCCTCTCAAAAAACACTAAAACGATTTGAAATTTAACCTCTTTGGGGCCACCAGTTTGAGACCACTGCAGGGAGGATATTGCTGATGTGCTTTCATAGAATTTCAGGCATCAGGCAGGTTCTGGAGGCCTTTTTTAGACTCAGCGTTCTCCGTTTTTAGACCCTAGGTCTAAAAAAGTTGCTCCTGTGTGAGCAACTGCTCCTTCCCTGAGTGGAATGCTGACTCCAGCCCATTCTCCTAGTACTTTGTCAATACCACTACTGGGAAAAGCTGAAACAACAGGACTTTTAAACAAGAACTTTGCCACAAGATGTGCTGCTTTCTTCTGTTTCTTGCATTTAGAAAAATTTGCTGAAAACATTCTCAACCGTCACAGGCTAGCTGAGGTGCTATGAGACTCAAGGTTTCAGTGACATAATCGTCATTACTAACACAGCAAAGTGAGCACTTAGAAAGTGGTTGACTTTGGCTGGGTGCAGTGGCTCACGCCTATAATCCCAGCACTTTGGGAGGCCGAGGCAGGTGGATCACCTGAGGTCAGGGGTTCAAGACCAGCCTGGCCAACATGGTGGAACCCTGTCTCTACTAAAAATACAAAAATTAGCCAGGTGGGGTGGCAGGCACCTGGAATCCCAGCTACCTGGGAGGCTGAGGCAGGAGAATTGCTGAATCTGGGAGGTGGAGGTTGCGGTGAGCTGAGATCGTGCCACTGCAATCCAGCCTGGGTGACAGAATGAGACTCCGTTTCAAAAAAAAAAAAAAAGAAAGAAAAAAGAAAAGAAAATGGTCGACTTTATAAGCTTAGTAAATAGAGGCTCAGGGCACAGAACAATTCTCCTTTGCTGATGGATCCAGTGCCTGGGAGCCAGTCCCCCACCAGGCTTGCGTTCCAGGGTCCTCAGCTATGCGTCCCTCCGGAGGCTGAGTCAGGACTGGGAAGTCTCTTATTGGCACAAAGGAAGCCATGCTGAGAAGCTCCGCTGGGTGAGTAATTGTGCTTCCCTCTGCCTCTCTCACCCATGCTCCAAGAGCCTAATGAGCAGCCTGGCTGGAGGAGCCCCTAGAAGCCACCTGCCCTGCTGTCTCAAGATTAATGGAATCAAGTGAGGCAGCAAAAATGCCATGACAGAACCTTATGCTGCCAATCCTCTCGGTGTTATTTAACTAAAGAAACCGTAAACAAAAACGAAGAAGAAGAAAACAGCTGGTGGTATAATCCTGCTCTATTCTTCATGAGAAAGAGAAAGGGGAAGAGAGTTCTGATTTTCATATCTGAGAGATTTCTGTTGGCTGAAACTTCTAGGGAAGCTTCTACATATGCATAGTTGTAACTCCAACTTTATTGTGAAATGTTAGAGCTGGGATTCAGCTATAGCCCCTCCCTCTCGAAGGTGGCCCTTTGTGACCTCCAGAGCTCTTCTTCAAACAACTCAATTTCAGGGATTTCATAGCTCTTTATAAACCAAGCAGTGAGTAGTAGCACATTCTATTTCTCCTGATTCAAGAGAAGAGAAATCAAGGCACTGAATAAACACAGGCCGTTTGGTGTGGTCAGGGCCTAAAAGTACAGAAGCAGAGTCTGACATTTGAGTTATATCCATTGGCAAACAATACTCACTATTTCTTGACAAATTTCAGGTTTTGCTCTTGAGAGAGGAACTGTAGTTGGCGACTTTGTTTGTTCAAAGACATGGAATCAGACACTCAAAAGTGCCCTCGATAATGCTGGAGTTTGCAAGAGAGGACACAAAATGGAAAAGTCAAGAATGTTAATGGCTAAGGCAGACGAACAGGTTATTCACTTTCTTTTTGAACTCTGTGCCTACCCACCTTCTGGGGATTATATTCTCCATCCTGAGAAAGCAAATTGGCCATGCTTTATAGCCCAAATACTGGCTGGCAGTCTCATTTGAGGAATTTGTTTGTCTTGCTGTCAAGCTTGCGTTCTGAGCTAAATGGGCCAGAAAGGGTGACGAATACTGTAGAAACACAGGCTAAACCCAGGGTGAAATTATTACAATGTAAAATATCCCTTTTAAGAAAGCTGCAAATTCTAAAAATTCTGTTCTGGATTTCTGGAATTACAGATCAATGATAAAGGGTGACTGATTCATGATGTGACAAGTTAGCACCCAGCTTCTCCCAGTAAATGCCATCCAGACCTTCTTTTTTGGGGGGGGGGGAAGGCTTTTTCCTCCTTCATACATAATACTTACAATAAAATTATTTAGACATTCAAATACCAGAACTTTTGTGGCTTAATACCAACTGCTTTTTTTAGTTAATAAAAACTATCATTTACAGAATATTTACTATGTGCCAGGAATTACACTGAATTAGGACTTTACATAAATGATCGAATTGAATCTTCATAATCCTATGAAAAAGTAATATCTGTCAGGCCTCTGAGCCCAAGCCAAGCCATCGCATCCCTTGTGACTTGCACGTATACATCCAGATGGCCTAAAGTAACTGAAGATCCACAAAAGAAGTAAAAACAGCCTTAACTGATGACATTCCACCATTGTGATTTGTTCCTGCCCTACCCTAACTGATCAATGTACTTTGTAATCTCCCCCACCCTTAAGAAGGTACTTTGTAATCTCCCCCACCCTTAAGAAGGTTCTTTGTAATTCTCCCCACCCTTGAGAATGTACTTTGTGAGATCCACCCCTGCCCACAAAACGTTGCTCTTAACTTCACCGCCCATCCCCAAACCTGTAAGAACTAATGATAATCCATCTCCCTTCGCTGACTCTCTTTTCGGACTCAGCCCACCTGCACCCAGGTGAAATAAACAGCTTTATTGCTCACACAAAGCCTGTTTGGTGGTCTCTTCACATGGACGCGCATGAAACTATCCCTGTTTTACAGATGAAAAAACCAAAGCATGAAGAGGATTAGTAATGTGGCTAAAATGGTGCAGCCAAAGTGTGGCAGAGCTAGGACCCAAACCTAGGGATCTGAGCCAAAGGCTCAGGTTTTGACCTCTTAGCGCCTTAAGGCTCACTGATTGAAGTGTGAACTCTGCAGTGAGTTTCTGTTATTCCATACCTCACTCTGTCTCTGGGCTCCAACTCTACTTCTTTTATTTAGAATTTTAGGTTCTTTATTTAGGAGCCTGTAGAGTTCAGGCAACTTGAATCTGAGCATGTCTTCCTTGCAGTGAGAATTCCCAAGTTCCCACATACCAGGAGCACAAACCTGACTTTGTACTTCCTGTGCCTTCTACACGTTTTTGTTTCCATTCAGGCCAGCACCAATTAACTGGATTAATTAAGCATAATACAAACTAGACAAGCTGAAGCTCAAAGTAAATTAATGAAGAGCCTATTCTATCAATCTAGGCAAATATTGGAAAAGTACTTATGGGCCTTGTTCTCTCAAATGAGGACTGAGGGCTGGGTGCTAAACAAAGCTCAGGTCCCATAAAATCCCTAGGTGTAACTTTTTCCATTAGTATTCTCACTGATTTAGAATGGTTGTTATTCCAGCCTCACTCCCACCTCTTCTCTCCAGCCCTTAGCAATTTATTTTCCTTTTTAAAGATTTTCTTTTTAACAATCTCCACACTGGCTTTTACCACCAAATGAAAGGAAACTTTTTTCTTGGAACTTTGTTGCTTTTTCAAAATACAGCCCTGAAAGTCTGATACTCAAATCTTATGTTTCTAGTATATTAATTAGATCCTTCCTATGCCATAATTGTGGCCAGGTGCCTGGATTGGGAAGAGGACTAAGAAAGGCACTTACCTATAAGGTTAAGATTACAGGCCCATCAACAGGGTAGTGGCTAAACAAATTGTAGTTTTATATGATAAATATAATAGCATAGTTAAAAATAATGAGACATAAAGTAAGTTCTAATATGGTGCAGCAAAAATACACAGTGTATTTTTTTATTTCATTTATGTAAGGGGCAATCACCAAGCAATACCATATATATATCTTTTCCCTGTGGGTACACATACATGGGTGTACGTGAATATAACAACATTTGAAAGATGCATTCAAAACCATACCGATACCCCCAGGAGGAAGAGAACATGAAGCTACTAAGAATGTGCAAGAATAAGCAAAACAGAATTTTAGCCTTATACATGTTGTTTTAATGTGAAAAGGAAAATGTATTCATGTATTTCTTATATCGTTAAAAAAAATTTTTTTTTTAAAGTAAAATAACTTCAGCTTTAGAGAAGGTCACTGCAGCCCCCAAATAGGATACTTCTACTTATTTCTTGGTACATCATAAAATCCCTTACAGCCTTTATATAATTAAAATCAGAATCCAAATGTAAGTGTCTCTAGACTACGTGACAAGGAGAGCTCACCTCCTGGTAGAATGTAAATGAGTGACATTGTTTCCTTGAGATGAAGTTTTGTTTGGGAGATGTTAGGGCTGCAGGCTCAGAGCTGAGGAAGCCTCAGTTTCGCTAGGGATGTGATACTCTTAGCTAGTTTTGTAAGTTCACCTGGGGATTGCCCTAGTTAAGGGCTCAATCTCTGAGGTGAATTTTTTTTAGTTTTAGAATTTTTTTTTTTTTTTTTTAAACAGAGTCTCGCTCTGTTGCCCAGGCTGGAGTGCAATGGTGTGATCTCGGCTCACCGCAACCTCCGCCTCCCGGGTTCAAGTGATTCTCCTGCCTCAGTTTCCCGAGTAGCTGGGATTACAGGCGCCTGCCACCACGCCTGGCTAATTTTTGTATTTTTATTAGAGACAGGGTTTCACCATGCTGGCCAGGCTGGTCTCGAACTCCCGACCTCAGGCGATCTACCCGCCTCGGCCTCCCAAAGTGCTGGGATTACAGGCGTGAGCCACCGTGCCCGGCCTAGTTTTAAATTTTTTTTTTGGCTGGCATCTACATCCAGCACCCTGTCCACACAGCTTACCTCTTTGGTAAGTTTTTAGAGTACAGACAGTTCTGACACTTCTTGGGAAGCCAAAGCAAAACAAAACATCAAGCCAAGAAACAACCCCACTGCAGCGGTGAGAGTATGTCTCATTATTGACTTTAACAATTTGTGAATTCTTAGGACCAAGAACAAGAGTCATTGCAGTTGAAAATCGAAACCTGCTGTGGCTTGCATTTAGCACCCAGGCTGCCAAAGGACCAGGCCTGTGGGGATTCCCTGTGAAAATGATGTGGCCTGAAGCACGTAGCTCCGCGCACGCGCTCCCTGCTCGGTGTGCTTAAGTGCCTCTGGGCTGAGCTGGCCTGCCGTGGCCATACCACCTGTAGGGGATTTTCTTACGAAATCTAAGCTGTGGGAAATGGGAAATTGCGTAAAAATCTGGGTTGGGTGATCTAAAAAAAAGCAGGGGCTGGGCATAGGCAGTAATATAAGGCAAGATGGCTAAGGAAGAAGGTGGGCAGCGGAGCCGGTGAAGGAAGCCCCAGGCGCGGATGGAGGCGAAGAGATCAGGAGCAGTAAAGGAACACTCTCTTCCCCAGTCAGCTGGGATACGAACTTTGTAAGGCCTAGGGACTTTGTCTCTGGAGGCCCTGTCTCCATAAGGTAACATTAAAAATGAAAGCTTACGATTGTGCTGCTATAAACACAAACTTATGATGTTCTATATTAAAATACACCTAAGAATTCTTTTTTATTTTCTGCTAATCTTAAAGAAATTAGAAGATTTTTGTGGAGCTCCCCTTTTCTGCAAAGGATCGTGGGTCCTAGGCACTATCGTACTGCATCTAATGGAGAAGTCACCCTTGTCCCCAAAAGAATGGCATCTTGTTTGTTTCCTCCTATAAGTAAATTTAGCCCTGATTTCCAGGAACTCATAACCTAGATCATCTCTGATTTCACATTTCCTGCTGCTCTTATAGCTGCCCCCTGCTCAGGAGAATAAATAAGACATAGGACAATTTCTAAATCAGAGTTTAATGGTCTTTGAATCTTAAAGGATTTATCAAGATAAGGTAGGAAATCAACTACCTTTTATGAGTAACTGCTATGTGCTGGTGTCATTTAATTTACGGAAGTTCCTATGAGTTAGAAATTGTCTCTCTTTTAAAGGGCCTTTCACAAAGGACGTAGGTATGTTGGTAACATGCTTGAAGTCACTCAACCAGAGAGGGTTAGAGCTGAGTCTGGAGCTCAGCCTGTCTGTCCCCTCTGCTACACTTGCTGCTCCCTTTGCTTAGAACATTCTCCCCTGTGCCCCCCCCCCACCCCGCACCCCTACTTCCTTGTTATGACTGTGGCTGACATAAATAAATAAGACACAGGTCCATTTTAAAATCAGAGTTTAATGGCCTTTGAATTTCAAAGTGTTTATCAAGATAAGATAGAAAATCAGGGCTTTCCTTCACGGGTGTTTGTGGCAAGCCCCCTCAGATGGCAACCACTAGGTCATTCTCCATCATATCACACCACAGTGGTGCCCAGCATTGCCTTTACAGCGATCTGGCATTCCTTCTTTATTTCTCTCTTATCTATGTGTTTATACTGTGTTTCAGTTTGTCTGTTTCTCCCCATTTCTAACCCCGGACTCAAGTGTATGGACCCCATGACAGCAAGGGCCTTTCCTTCCTGCTTTACTGCATGCCTGGCACACAGCCCGTGTTCAATAAACATTTGTTGACTGAATGACTCAGAATCTAAAGCCTGTATGCACTTTGGGGGAAGAAAAATATATTTTTCTCATCCATCACTAGGTTCATGGATGAGGCCCCTGTAACAAAAGATAAATTAATGAGTGGAAAACATACATACGCTTAGTTATTGTAAGTTTAACATGACACAGGAGTCTTTAAAGGAAACGAAGTCCTGAAGAAATGAGAAAGCTAGTGTATTTTTATGGTAGATTTGATGAAGAAGTGGATAGTTATGAAGAAGTATGATTGGGTAAAAAAAATAGTATGATTTAATGGTAATAAACTGTGTGTGGGAGGGTACTTAGCATGGACTGTTTGTTCAGATTCTTCTCTGTGACCCTTTTTCTTCAGAAATAAGGATGTTCTTTCCTACCAGTATTGGGAGGGCACAGTTCACATGAGGGTCTTGTGATCTCCTTCAGAGGAGGGTCAGAAAATTCTTCCTAGGTTTTAGGACCTGCTTTAGGGGAGAAGAGCAGGAGAAGGTGAGGGTGACCTTCCTGCTTCCGCTGTTTTCTCAAATGCCAAGGTGCCGTACTTTGGGGCAGCTTGTCCTGAACTCCATCAGCACATTAGCGCATTATTACCACTGTGCACTGCTTCTCTGGATGGCTTTCTTTCTTTCTTCTTCTTTTTTTTTAATTTAAATTTTCTTTACTTAAAACGCAGCCAATTTTAAATTGAGATAATGTGACTCAATGAACAGGAAGCACAGGCTCAAAGTTCACAAGCTACATGAATTTGAAGAAATTGCTTAACCTCCTTATGGTTCAATTTCTTAAAATAAAACAAGGATGACAGAACAATGCCTCCCAGTCTAAATATTAGAGATAATAGAAAAATAAAACGTACCTTTATGGTGTACAAATAATAACATTAATCAAGGTTAACACAGCACAGTCAGTGTTGCTGTCATGGAATACTACAGGAGATTGCTCACCACCAGCATTATTACATAAGAAGTATTACAGTAAGCAGTGAGCTCAGAGATTGTCTATTACGAGATACTTTTTGGAGAGAGCATTGAAAAGGCAGATAGAAACAATGACTCAGCCAGTATTACTCATCTCTGAAGCAAAGAGCTGTGGGCTCCCGGTGTTGGGTTTGCATCCAGTGTTGACATCACTAAATGCTGCAGGAGGACTCCTGTGGCCTGAGTCCTGTGCATTTAGGAGATAAGACTCTCCAAAGAACTGGGTAATTTGCTGCGAGGACAAAAAAACCAAACACCGCATGTTCTCACTCATAGGTGGGAATTGAACAATGAGAACACTTGGACAGAGGAAGGGGAACATCACACACCGGGGCCTGTTGTGGGGTGGGGGGAGTGGGGAGGGATAGCATTAGGAGATATACCTAATGTAAATGACAAGTTAATGTGTGCAGCACACCAACATGGCACATGTATACATATGTAACAAACCTGCACTTTGTGCACATGTACCCTAGAACTTAAAGTATTAAAAAAAAAAAAAAAGAATTGGATAATATGGGGGGCTTCTCTAGTTCTGCTGTATAACTTAACCAAGTCTGATAGCCAGACACCAGAATTTGTACTACAAAATTTTTTTCGGTGCCAAAAGGATGATATGAGAACAAGAGTCTAGGCTGACACTTCTGTCCACAGGCTTTTTCTTTAAAGTTGGAACTCTTTTGGCCAGGGCCAGTGGCTCATGCCTGTAATCCCAGCAGTTTGGGAGGCTGAGGCGGGTGGATCACAAGGTCAGGAGTTTGAGACCAGCCTGGCCAATATGGTGAAACCCTGTCTCTACTAAAAATACCAAAAAAAAAAAAAAAAAAAAAAAAAATTAGCTGGGTGTGGCCGGGGGCAGTGGCTCACACCTGTAATTACAGCACTTTGGGAGGCCGAGGTAGGCGGATCACCTGAGATCGGGAGTTCGAAACCAGCCTGACCAACATGGAAAAACCCTGTCTCTACTAAAAATACAAAATTAGCCGGGCATGGTGGCACATGCCTGTAATCCCAGCTACTCGGGAGGCTGAGACAGGAGAATCACTTGAACCCAGGAGGCGGAGGTTGTGGTGAGCTGAGATCGTGCCATGGCACTCCAGCCTGGGCAACAAGAACAAAACTCTGTCTCAAAAAAAAAAAAAAAAAAAAATTAGCTGGGCGTGGTGGTAGGCGCCTGTAGTCCTAGCTACTCAGGAGGCTGAGGCAGGAGAATTGCTTGAACCTGGGAGGTGGAGGTTGCAGTGAGCTAAGATCACGCTACTGCACTCCAGCCTGGGCCACAGAGCAAGACTCCATCTCAAAAAAAAAAAAAAAAGTTGAAACACTTTTCTGCATGGCTGAGGAGTACCATGGTGTCCTGACAATGATCCTCTCACAATAGAAACCAGGGTCCAAGGCTGGGCATGTTGACGCTGAGTGCCTAATGGATGCTAAATTCTTACTTGCATAATCAGTTCTCTCCCAAGGTCCAAATCATTATTTTGCAGAGCACTTTGGAACAAATAGGGGCTAATTCTGCTCCAGGGTAACTGGCTGATAAATATTTCAGACTGTCCTTTCATCTTGTTTCATAGGGACTTACATGTGTAACTCCTTTGCAATCTTACCAGAGTATACTCAGAGCAGGTATTTTCTAATGAAAAAAACATATGCATCTATGTATATCTGGCTCTTCAAAAATAACAGTTGGTAATTGCTGTCTTCAAAGAAGTCAGTCAACATTAGCCAGACAGTAATGTTCATCTCTGAAAGACTACAGAACATGCTGGGGAGGATGAGTGGCTCCTCTTCATTGTTAGATTGGACAGCCCTCCTGACAATGGTCTGGTCCTCCTGTGCTTACCTTGGTCATGGCATAGCCCACACTTCTTATTTTATAAGAGAAGGCTTGTGAAATTGCCTGCATCCGTGGGAATCCCAGTGTTCGTGACTGTATTATCCTTAAGCCTCAGCTTTTTTATTCAGAGTAGTTAGGGCATCAACACAGTTGGGAATCCCTGGCATATATTTTGCATAAGAAGCCTTGTATTTTATTAATTAATTCATCATAAGAAAATGTGCTTTGGTGACTGATTTTTTGGGAGGAAATTCAATGTCTCATTAGGGATCATCACTGTAGCTTAATTCAATTATGTATGTCAAACCTAATGACATTTGACATTGTGGCATGAGAGATTCTCTAAATGGGATGCGACTTAAGAAGATGACAAACCTAGGATTGTTTGTTTCATTTTTTTCCCCTCAAACATAAATTCAGGTTGATTAGAGTTTGGGGCTTGCTGTATCTCCTTAGTAGATGACCTAAAATCACAGTTCACTAAGTTCTTTTGTTTAAGGTTATGACTTAGTGGTGAAAAAACAAACAAACAAACAAAAAAAACACCTTGGTCCTAAGTCATGTCTTTCTCTATTTAGTTGCCTAACAGATGTAGAAAAGTAATATCTTAAGCAAAATCATATGGCACATTAAGTTTGACCTAAAAATCAGTCCAGTTTCAGGGAACAAGCCGACCTTTATAAACATTTCAAGAAATAGCAAATGACTGGGTTCCACTAAAGGTATACCATTACTTAAAAGTTCCCCCTTCACTCAAAAGAGACCTTACAAATTATTTCATAATTTCACTGAATTTTTGCTAGTCTATCCTTTACATCAATGCCTTTACTTACCTCTTAGCAGATATTTAGGCTTCACCTATTTCACTTTTCCTGTGATTATCACTTAGGTCGAAAGGTTTGCTATGGCTAAAGGCTAACCAAGGACCAGAGTAAAGAAGAATGATGTCAAAATTCAAGAAGTGTTTGACTGGTGATATGGCAGAGTGACTTTGATTTAAAGCCAGACTGTAATTGATTTGCTTCATGATCTTGGGAAAAAATCATTTACTCGGAATCTTCAGTATTATCTTATGTCAAGCAACTGTGAATCACACTTTCTCTCTCAGTACAAAGCCCTGCATAGAGCAGGGGTCCAAGTCCATATGACTATGATACTAAATCTATTTCTTTTTTTTTTTGAGACAGAGTCTCACTCTGTCATCCAGGCTGAAGTGCTTAGGTGCAATCTTGGCTCACCGCAACCTCCGCCTCTCAGGTTTAAGTGATTCTCCTGTCTCAGCCTCCTGAGTAGCTGGGACAGCAGGTGCGTGCGACCACGCCTGGCTAATTTTTTGTATTTTTAGTAGAGACGGGGTTTCAATGTGTTTGCCAGGATGGTCTCCATCTCCTGACCTCGTGATCTGCCCACCTCAGCCTCCCAAAGTGCTGGGATTACAGGCGTGAGGCACCGCACCTGGCCATTTGATACTAATTCTTAAAATTAAGTATTATTCTGTGCTTCAGGCAATCATTTAGCTTTATTTCTCAGCATTAGTGAGAGTAGGCCAGGAGCGATGGCTCACTCCTGTAATCCTAGCACTTTGGAAGGGCAAGGCAGGAGGATCACTTGGGTCCAAGAGTTCAAGACCAGCCTGGGCAACACAGTGAGACCCCATCTCTACAAAAAATTAGCTGGGCATGGTGGCATGTGCCTGTAGTCCCAGCTATAGGTGGCTGAAATGGTAGGATCACTTGAGCCCAGGAGGTCAAGGCTGCAGTAAGCCATAATTGCACCACTGCACTCCAGCCCAAGTGACAGAGTGAGACCTTGTCTCAAAAAAACAAAAAAAACAGAGTAAACATATTTTCTGAAGTAGATAGATCTAACTTAGGACACTAGGTTGGGAAAAATTTGGGCACTTTTGGTTAACCAAGTGAATTTTAAATATAATAAGAAAGACCACACCTTCAGGACTTTTAGAAATGTTGTCGTAAAGCAGTAAAGATTCCTTTGCAAATGAATTAACACTATTTTTCATGTCCACATGTATTTTCATTAATTATGCTTGCTTAAAATAGAGTACATGCATGTAAACTAACATCTTATATTCACCCATTTAAAATTCACCCGGAAGGCCGGGCACAGTGGCTCACGCTTGTAATCCCAGCACTTTAGGAGGCCGAGGCAGGTGGATCACAAGGTCAAAAGTTCGAGACCAGCCTGGCTAACACGGTGAAACCCTGTCTCTACTAAAAAATACAAAAATTAGCTGGGCGTGGTGGTGCACACCTCTAGTCCCAGCTACTTGGGAGGCTAAGGCAGGAGAATCGCTTGAACCCGGGAGGCAGAGGTTGCAGTGAGCCAAGATCGTGCCACTGCACTCCAGCCTGGGCAACAGAGCAAGACTGTATCTCAAAAAAAAAAAAAAAAAATTCACCTAGAGATGTCTGCTGAACAGGGAGAAACAAAACAAAACAAAACAGGATATGTCTGACTCAGAAGTTTACTTCCCTGAGATGCCAAGAAAGAAAACCACCTACTTGCCACCCTTTCTAATTTGCATCTCCTTTGTTTCATAGTAGATCAGATTTACCTTAGAAAAAGCCCTTGATGGTAACCAAGCAGAGGCCTTAATGTTCCTGACAAATGTGCTGTAGCATCAGGTACTCAGTGGCTGTGAATGTTTTTGTGAAACCTGCTGTGCACCAATGTTTTTAGCTCTCCAGGAACCAGTAGCTCCTATGCTGACTGTCTGCCCTAGCTTAAAGCCAGATTCCCTCTTCAGGTACAGAGGGGCTGCAGAACATGGCTTTGCTGAAGACACACCTTGGACCTGGAGGTTTTTATCTCTGAAGGGCTGGATTCTCTTATTGCGTTCTTCAAAAAAAGAGGAAAGCTCTTTTGCTTATAAGATACTATTATTTTAACAAAAACATTAGGGTTTGCCTAGACTGAAGACCTCTGTGAAAACCTAGCTTTTAAGAAAATACCATAAAACATTTTTTAATGCCACTTTAGCGTGAGAGGGTCCTCTTCAATGTGTGTGGCCAAACTGAGCCCGAAGTACTTTTCCTCCTAGCTCTAAAATGGGGCATATGGAAGTGATTGTCAGGAGAAGGCAGCTGCTGCAGACACAGGGTGAAGATTTCGCAGCAACACCCAAAGCCGGTTCTGGAAGCCGTGGAACAATGTAAGTTCTGTTGTCCAGGAATGCGTTCTCAACACAGCGGTTTCCTGAATGCCCCAAGAGAGTGGGGCAGTGAGAGGCTGAAGGCCAGACAGCAGGGTTACCTTTCCTGTTCTGTGCAGACAAGATTCATTACTCCCTAGTGATGTTTTAAGTGAATGTATAGCATTCATTCATAGGCAATGTCTAGTTAGGTAACGTTAGCATGAAGGGTAAATTCTAAATGTGAAGGAATATACACATGACTTTGACTAATCAACATACTATCCCTGGAAAACATGTTGGAACTGCAAAAACAAAACAAAACAGAAAAATAGAGTGAAGTGATTCAGAGGTTGTGAAACCCTAAATTTTTAATTAAAATTGCACAATGCAGTTCTATTGTGAGAACAAACTGGATTGAACGCCTCCTACATCAAAATCATTCTCAAATGTTTGAAGTCTGAATAACTAGTAACAAGATAAAGATGGACAACTAGACTCTTCGGATTAAATGACAAAGTTACCAACTCACCCTACTGTTCTTTTTATTTTTTTTACTATTAGAATGTTTTGGGTACTGGGCAGACATGTGTGAACTCAGATCATCTACTTGGCTATGCTAATGTTTATTTTTCTCTTCCAAATTGTCCCTCCAGCTAAAACTGTACTGGGTCCTAGACAGGGGAAAATGGCTGCTCCTGAGACCTCTCTGGAGAGCTGAATTTGCAGATGGAATCTATTAGTTGCATTTCTAAGCTTGAAAGATCATCTTCCTTTTACCTTGAAGGTAAAACTTTCCTCTCTAATAACCCAGAGTGATTTTCTTATCTGCAATTTAGATTACTGAGGCCATCTGGGGACATTTGCAAAGACTGCTGTGTTATTTTGGAAATAGGTGTCTGGCTGTACATCTGAATACTCCTTCCCCAACTTTATGGACCATATTTTCCAAGTCCAATTTTAAAACATGGAGTGGGTTAACCCCAGCATAAAGCAGAGACAGACAATCGCTAAAAAGATGCTTTCATTTAGCCACTGATTTTAGTGTGGAATTTAAAATGGAAGGTCTTTAGAAGTATTTTAGGTTGAAGAATAAAAACAGACACACCAGAGGGAGATTTTCCAACCATATACATACATAGGCGTTAAGCCCCCTATACATAAACCAAATATAAATGGAAAGACAATGAGTAAACTGCACATATAAACAGACAAAGCCCCAGGGGATGAGTCATAAAGATCTGACAGCAAGGACCATACGTCTTTAAAACTCTCAGCTTTTCTACTCAAGTAATGTGTTATTTGTCCCAGGTTTGCAGTTCACTCATTCCACTCAACATCTTCCTTGGCACTGTTCAGTTGTCTGCTGTCTACACGTTTGGGCTCTTGGCAAATGTAGATGCTCTCAATGAGAACAGCTTCTGAGTGTTATTCAGACCCCTGATGGGCCTCAGATTGTATAAAACAAGGATTTGTAGCTCTTTAGGGATGTAACTCTGTTTGAAGCAAAATATCTTCTCACTTCTTTCCAGTACTTACATGTGGGGAGCTAATCCCAGAGCAGGAAGAGAAGGTAAGCAGTTTTTTTCTTATAACACCAGCATACAAGTTTTTCCCAGAGGTTTGGGAAGTAGGTGAGCAAACATTAGAAAGCTGATGGATGGCCTCTGATCATCTACTTGAACAAATCCTGAGCTGTGTTTTTCCAATATAAAACAGTGTCAAACAAATACAAGTTAGGGCTGTTACAAACCATTTTTTTAGTGTCAAATAAAATGACATATGTGAAACTATTGTAAAACCATAAATCATTGTGCAAAATTATTATAGCTAGGGTGGAGGGAGAAACTATCCAAATTGACTTGAGAAGCCACTATTTCAGGGTGATTGAAAGTTAGAAACCACTTAGGTTCTTAGAAGATGTGTTTCCATAACACTGAGCAAATCTTCAGTCTTCACTTAACAATCTGGTCACATAATGCCTGGATTTATTCAATTTGCGTAAATATATGTTAAAATATCATTCCACCACTGTAATCTGTGGAATTGTTACCCTTTCCACCTGGTCTTGGAAGGCAGTACTACTTTGAATAGTGCTTATACCTTGAGCTCCTACTCCAGTTTCTCAGACTTTTTTGGTGTGCAAGGGTTACACTGTGACAAGTGTATTGTTGGTTTGCATGGAAGGGCTGAGAGTTTAGCAAGGGTCTGTGAACAGTAAGGCCAGTGAATGTTAGGGCAACTCCCAGTAGAGCTGGCCATTCGGTGGCCTTGCTGTGAGTGATCACCGGACAAGCCTTCTAAAGTGGTAGCTATTTACAAGAAGAAGGTGAAATATTCTGCCGTAGCAAGGACAAGCAACAGCACAATACTTTACAAAAAGGTCGGAAGGCAGGGCACTTTACCTTGCATGGAATTATTCAGGAGGCTCAATAGCTTTGCATAGCAACGGAAGGCTTATTGACAGGAGTTAAAGGCTTCCGGAAGAGGGGACTAATTCTCTGGGACAGCCACACACACAAAGTCATTTACCCCCTGCGGGAAAGTGTGAAATTATCCTGTATTGGAGGCTGGGTTAACTTGTGTGGCCCTATTGTGGCCATTTCCCCTCCTTGTACAGTAGAGAATCTATCTCCTTCTTCTTTCCATATAATTAGTGAGTTTGGTGCCCCAAATCACCAAAGCAGTTGAGGTCCCAGCATTTTCTTCATTACCATGTGGGCCTCTTACCCCCTCCGTGCATAGTTGCATAGTTAGTGGCTGTGAGAACCAGTCTCCATTCTCTGCTAGTGTGGAAGGAAATGTGGGTTCTTTTTATCCCCTCCACTCTTCCTCACCCAGGGTGGAGGAGAAGAAGTCACATTTCTCCATTGTTCCAAAAGAGAAACTCTCCTATTTAATTGGGTCAATTTTAATTTAATACAGAAAAATGACAGGAGTGTTTCCCAAATAACTTGTTTGTAACTGCTTAGGTCATTCTCACAGTATAACTTTGGACAAATTCCTGTGAACACAATAGAGGAAAAAAAAAAGAATTCCTAGCTGAGAGGTGTTGATGGAATGACCAAAAAACTCTACTGTCTGATTAGCAGATCAAGTGCTTTGGGTTGTCTGGGTAAATATTTAGAATAAAGGAAAAAATCGAGGATTTAAGACATACAGATGTGAATTTACTTGGTAGCCCTGGTGCCTTCTTAGCAGAGAAATATCAAGCAATTAATTTGCTTATCCTTGTTGAGCTCTGGTTTCCCTACTTGTAAAATGAGATGAATAATGCTAACCTAATAGAAAAAAACTAGAAACAGCCCTCATACTACGAATAGGGGAGTGGTTAAATAAATTAGAGTACATCTGCAGTATGGCGTATTACACAAACTTTTAAGATAGGTAGAGGCATATGTGCTGATGTGGAGAAACATATAAAAATATTAAGTGGATAAAAGCAAGATGTAGAACAATATGTATATCAGATTTCCTTTGGTGTAATAAGTAAAAGAATTTTACATCAGGAGATATGCATCCCCATATGTGCTTAATAACGAGGGGGATAGGAATTATAAAAAACAGTTAGAAGTTAACTTGAGGGAGAGGAATGGAAAGTTGGGCAGGAGGAGGGAAGTTAACATTTTTAATTTATATTTTTCTCTGTTATTTAGGTCTCCTAGCCAGGTCTGTATGTTACTTTTATTTTTAAAATGTCCACATAGTTTATTTGCCTAGTAAGATTATGAACCTTTTTTCTTTTTTATATTTTTATAGATTAAAAAGTAAAAACCTTTGAAATTAGTATGGGAATTAAATTAAGGAATATGTGTGAAGTGCCTAGAATAGAATGGGCATAGTCAACATTAATGCAAATAAAATGAAGAAAAATACCTAAATAGTTTTTAACCTCCAACTTCTTTTTTTGAAACTATATTTTATGCATGAATGATTATCTTTATTATCCCATTTATTATTTTTATTGCTAATTTTTAGAAACTGTTTACTACCTATCTGTTTCTCTGTCATTTTTGGCTTATGGTTATGACTGTCCCGGATGTGGTGAAAGATCACTAGATTGGTAGTAGAACCGGATTTGCCAATAATTATTGTAATTTGTGGCAAGCAGGTCATTTGATCTTTCTGAGCTTTTGTTCCCTCAACTATTTAGCAAGTCATCTGGACGATCTCTAAGGTCTCTCTAAACTCTAAATTTACATATCCATTTGCCACTGAATTTGGTGTAGCTGAAAGCAAGAGTTTGAATTAGTAGGCCGTCAGAGAGTTTGTAGCAGGACAAGCAGGACAAGCCGCAGACAAAACTCCTCAGACACCGAGTTAAAGAAGGAAGGGGTTTATTCAGCCGGGGGCATCGGCAAGACTCCTGTCTAAAGAGCCGAGCCCCCCAAATGAGCAATTCCTGTCCCTTTTAAGGGCTCACAACTCTAAGGGGGTACGCGTGAGAGGGTCGTGATCGATTGAGCAAGCAGGGGTTACGTGACTAGGGGCTGCATGTACTGGTAATTAGATCGGAACAAAAAAGGATAGGGATTTTCACAGTGCTTTTCTATACAATGTCTGTAATCTATAGATAACATAACCGATTAGGTCAGGGGTGGATCTTTAACTACCAGGCCCAGGGTGTGGCGCCAGGCTGTCTGCTTGTGGATTTCATTTCTGCCTTTTAGTTTTTACTTTTTCTTCCTTTGGAGGCAGAAATTGGGCATAAGACAATGTGAGGTGTGGTCTCCTCCCTTAAGTTCAAAGATAAAAGAGAAAAGGAATATCATAAAGAAAAGTTTGAAGTTAGGAAATAGTTATCTAAAACCAACCCAATCTGTTACAATAGACACAGACACTAAATCACTCACTGCACTTCTCAATCAGTAATTTAAAGCTATTTCTGCCCATGGATACTCTACCATTACATAAAAGACTGCTAAGATAAGCTTTACATTTTTCCTCCAAGTTGGGTTTTGTTGATAAATTATTTTCTTTTTGATGATTTGTTTTCAATCTACGAGCAAGGTAAATGCTTTGGAGTCCACAGTTATTTACTTACACAGGGGTGGAAAGGTGTTACCGTGTCTTCACCCATCTTAAGGATCATAGCCTACACTCCAATAACAAAACAAAAGACAGGTCAACAAGAGAATAGCTTAAACAATCTATTTAATCAAAGTTGTACGTGACAGGGGTGACTTCAGAAATGAAGAGCCAAAGACCCAGGGAAAACTGCCGATTTTTATGCTCAGGTTGAATGAGGAATGAACAGCTCTGTAGAAACGTGATTGGACAAATGGGTATGATCTAATTAATGGTAATAGACTGAGAGGGGAAACCCAACAATGGCCTATTTAGATTCTTCTTGGCATCTCTGTGTTGCATTCGTTTCCTTCTGGACATAAGACAGGACACCTGTCACATGAGGCTCTTCGAAGGAGAAGGGAGAAAGTCAAATAATGTCCTTTCTAGGCTTTATGGCTTGCTTTGGGGGAAGAGGAGTTCTAGTTTCTGTGACCTGCCTTGGCGAAGAGGAATTCTGGTTTCTACAAATTATTTCGAGGGGAGATAGAGGGGTGAAAGACAGGAGGATGAGAGAAGGTCAGAAAGACTTTGCTTCTGAGGCCCTTCCATTCTCCTCCAGTTCAAAATATTCAGCACACAGGGTACTGTATTTTCAAGTATTGTGTTCTGGAGCCTAACACTTTATTTCCTGTTTGTTGGAGTTGCAGGGAAAAGATTTCTTTACTCACCTATTTTTAGGTTCATAGTTGAGGTGCCTATAACTAAAGGTAGATTAACAAGAGAAAAGCATAACAAATGTATGTAATGTAAGTTTTATGTGAGGCCAGGCACGATGGATCATGCTTGTAATCTGAGCTCTTTGTGAAGCCAAGGCAGGTGGATCACTTGAGGTCAGGAGTTCGAAACCAGCCTGGCCAACATGGTGAAACCCCATCTCTATTGAAAATCCAAAAAGTTAGCGGGGAATGGTGGAGGCACCTGTAATCTCAGCTACTCGGGAGGCTGAGGCAGGAGAATTGCTTGAACCTCGGAGGGGGGCATTGTGACAGAGTGAGAATCCATTTGAAAAAAAAAAAAGGAAGTCACATCCAATCAGGCTCATGATCAGGGGGCTTCAGGTAGAACTTCTCCTTAGCCTTCCAAACTCTTCCCCCAAAGTTATTCTAGGGGTTCTATTTGAGAGAATATGATGATGATTTATTTTAAATCAAGAGTCTTGAGAAGTACACAGAAACCAGAAAATGCACCCAGAAATTAGAGATTATCAAATTATCCTGAATGTAGGGAATTCCAGTGACACTGATTCTCATTCTTCATTCCATTTTGAATGGTTCAAGATGAAGGGGAGCTACTGACTACTGAATAGAGACGAGGAAATCTCCATTTCCATGCTTGCTTCCGGGCTCTGTGACTTGCTGTTGCAGCTGACTGGCTGTAACAGTGTGAGGTCTCAGGCGCTTGGAGGGAGACGTACATCTGGGTAGAAGCTGTGCCATAAGGACAGAACTCCCACAGCCAGCCGGGTCACTCCTTCCTACCCTCTGGGAGCGTTCCCACCAACTCTTGTGATCTCAGAGGCACTGCCTGCCAGAGTAAGGACCCTCCTCAGAGACCCACAGGCATCGCAGTGCAGTCTGTGAGGCACTTGTTAGCTATGCACAGTGGGCTGTCTGTCACTGCTTGGAGCCTACCTGCTGCTGGGAGAGACGGCTCTCTAAGCACAAAGTAGCCTGTGTGAAACCTCGGGCATGGTTGATAGAATCTATTGCCAATGGTGGGTCTATACATCACAAGGGGTGAAGAAAGCCTTAGAATCCTAGGCATAGAGCAAAGAAAACCCCTTTGAGACCAACCCCACCTAATAAAATGGGGCACACCATGTGGCTGGTAAACATGCCTTCATCAGATAGCAAAGGGAAGCAAAGATTGTTGAAAACGTTGACAAAATGTTCAAGTTCAATGGCCCTGGGTCACGTCCAAGTAGAGCAAATGGTAATAGTAAGAGATTCTAATTAAGAATTCCCGTTTTTATTTGAGTCAGCTTGGTGAAAAGCGGGAGAGGTTTCTTGACATTTCTTGATTTGATTGTTCTCAGCTTATAAAACAAATTCTATTTTCCCCTACAATTGTGTTAAATTACTGTCTCCAAAGAAACATTTTGCATAAGGATGCCCTCTGGTCTCCCTTCCCCTGATGTGTCTTTTATGCAGCCTGGGAGGGTCATTTGCAGTACAGCAAGGGTTGCTTGGCCCAGGCACACAGACAGCTGGAGGGTTTAAAGAGTATAATCTGACTGTATCCTGTAAGTAGCTACTTTGATCTCTTATACCAATAATTATGCTTGTCAGAAAATAGAGGGTGGGGGGAGGAATCACTGCAAGCCAAAACGTTTGCTGAAAGATAAGATGTTATGATTTTCTGCTAATTATCTTACTGCAATTAAGAAGTTGAGACTGATGGCTCAAAGCTTCCAATACATAAAAATCAGCAGCCATTTTAGTTGAAATGCAACATCCTGCAACCTGTTTTTAATTGACTTCCCTCCTCATCACTCTTCCAAGTATGGCTTTGCCAAAGCCATCACATTCTGACTTTGAAGCGCTGTTGGAAAAGAGTAAAAACAAAGGCCAGAAGTCAAGGGCTTTCAACTACATATGTTTTAGGCCAAATTTACAAATGTCTTTTTTTTTTTTTTTTAGTTTCTCAAAAGTTTACTTTTAGTGAGCTTTTTGATCTGAAAAAACAGAAACCAAGACACCCCATATTGATCATGTTTAAAAAGAAAATGTTATTTAACAATTGGTCTAGTCACAAATGTCTGCTTTCCTAATTTTTTTCTGAAGATTGAAGTTTCACATTTCTGATAGGTACAAAATTGCAGATCAAGTTTTTCCCTTTGAAATGTGTCATATAATGCAACTGTCACATAAGGGCCAATGGCTGGTTTAGGCTGCAGAAGACATCATGGAACAAGAACTTGGTGAATCCTATGGACAAGATCTGTGGCTCAGTTATAGGGCCCATGGTCTGTGCTCAGGGAACGCATCCTTATTTATAACCATCTTAAATTATAACATTTGCATTATGAAAATAGAAGTTCAATAATTTGGTATTTAAATGAATTATTTGCCAAGTTCAGACACACATCAAGAATGTTTGCAAATTTATGAAGGAAAACAAAGTATCCCAGCCAATTTCACAAAGATTAGTTTTATAACAGATTCAGATAAATGCGAAAACCTTAAAGAAAAAGTGCTCCTTGAAAGTGCCAACAAGACATGCAAAGTGTTAGTTTTTACAGGGCTAGAATACAATACAGCCCATTTAGTGTGGTGCCCATTCATGACTCTTCAAGTCAAGGCTGTTGTGTGTTTCTATCTTGGCATGACCTTCTCATTCCGACAATGTAGAGTGTCTAAGGATCTGTATAGAACAACGGCTCACATTTGGATTGTAAAGGAGGAAAAATTTTCTTTTTCTTTTTTTCTTTTTTTTGAGATGGAATCTCTCTCTGACGCCCAGGCTGGAGTGCAGTGGCACCATCTCGGCTCACTGCCACCTCTGCCTCCCAGGTTCAAGAAATTCTCCTGCCTCAGGCTCCTGAGTAGCTAGGATTACAAGCGTGCACCACCACACCCAGCCAAATTTTTTTTGTATTTTTAGTAGAGATGGGGTTTCACTATGTTGGCCAGGCTGGTCTCGAACTCCTGACCTCAAGTGATCCACCCACCTCAGCCTCACAAAATGTTGGGATTACAGGCATGAGCCACCACGCCCAGCTTCTTCTTTTTTTTTTTTTAATTTGAGATAGAGTCTCACGCTGTTGCCCTGGCTGGAGGGCAGTGGTATGATCTTTGCTCACTGCAACCTCCGCCTCCTGGATTCAAGCCATTCTCATGCTTCAGCCACCTGAGTAGCTGAGATTACAAGTGTGTGCCATCATGCCCAGCTAGTTTTTGTATTTTTAGTAGAGACAGGGTTTCACCATGTTGCCCAGGCTGGTCCCAAACTCATGGTCTCAACTGATCTGCCCACCTCAACCTCCCAAAGTGCTGGGATTATGAGCATGAGCCACTGTGCCTGGCATATATATATACATATACATATACATATACATATACATATACATATACATATACATATATATATCTATATATATCTCATCATAGGCTGGGATTCTGTAAACTAGACTGATAAAAGAAAATTAACAGGAGAAACTGCCTGGGCATGGTGGCTCACTCTTATAATCCCAGCACTTTGGGAGGCCGAGGCAGGCAGATCACGAGGTCAGGAGTTCGAGACCAGCCTGACCAACATGGTGAAACCATGTCTTTACTAAAAATACAAAAATTAGCTGGGCATGGTGGCGCACCCCTGTAATCCCAGCTACTCAGGAGGCTGAGGCAGGAGAATTGCTTGAACCTGCCAGTTGGAGGTGAACCTGGGAGCTGGAGGTTGCAGTGAGCCGAGATCACACCATTGCACTCCAGCCTGGGTGACAGAGCTAGACTCCGTCTCAAAAAAAAATTAACAAGAGAACCTGAAGTTTATTAACAAACACATGCATCACATTTGTATATGGGAGAACTCAGTGATGATTAAGTAAAAATGTGACTAGAGGCCAGGCACAGTAGTTCATGCCTGTAATCCCAGCAATTTGGGAAGCCACGGTGGGAGAACTGCTTGAAGCTAGGAGCTCAAAACCAGGTTTGACAACAAAGAGAGACTCTGTCTCTACCAAAAAAAAAAGTGGTTAGAATTTGCACTTATATAGCATCTTTACAAAAGAAAATTATATTTGACAGCAATAACAAGACAAAGGAAAAAGATTTTGAGCTTCTAGGGAGGCAAATTGTGGGAAGGCAGCCAGGTGCGGTGGCTCATGCCTGTATTCCCAGCACTTTGGGAGGCCGAGGTGGGAGGATCACCTGAGGTCAGGGGTTCGAGCCCAGCCTGGCCAACGTAGTGAAACCCCATCTCTACTAAAAATATAAGAATTACCGGGGCATGGTGGTGGGCATCTGTAACCCCAGCTGCTCGGGAGGCTGAGGCAGGAGAATCACTTGAACCTGGGAGGCAGAGGTTGCAGTGAGCTGAGATTGCACCACTGCACTCCAGCCTAGGCAACAGAGCAAGACTCCATCTCAAAAAAAAAAAAAAAAAAAAAAAAAAAAAAAAATTGTGGGAAGGCAAATATGTGGGAAAACTAGTAGTAGATAAGAGCTTTTTAGTAAGGTTTGTCATGTAGATTTCATTGGTTCCATCTGTTTATTTATTTTTTATTTTTTTTGAGACGGAGTCTCGCTCTGTCACCCAGGCTGGAGTGCAGTGGCGCAGTCTTGGCTCACTGCAAGCTCCATCTCCGGGTTCATGCCATTCTCCTGCCTCAGCCTCCCGAGTAGCTGAGACTACAGGCGCCCGCCACCTCGCCCAGCTAATTTTTTGTATTTTTAGTAGAGACCGGGCTTCACCATATTAGCCAGGATGGTCTTGATCTCCTGACCTCATGATCCGCCTGCCTCGGCCTCCCTAAAATCTGGGATTACAGGCGTGAGCCACCGTGCCTGGCCGGTTCCATCTGTTTAGAGTTGTCACCAGTGATTAACTGATTAACTTCTATCCCTCTTAGTAGAGAGGGGAGGAAGGACACCTTTACAAATTTATAACCTACTTTTAGGCACACCAGGGTACACAGAGAGCTTTTCTTGTATCTCCTTCTTCTCAATTGCCTATGATTCAAAATAATCCTTATGCAAAAGTGGCATATTTTGAAGCAGCATATTCTGCTGTATTAGTCTGTTCTCATGCTGCTAATAAAGACCTACCCAAGACTGGGTCATTTATAAAGGAAAGAGGTTTAATTGGCTCACAGTTCCACATGGTTGGGGAGGCCTCACAATCATGGTGGAAGGTGAACGAGGAACAAAGTTACATCTTACATGGTGGCAGTCAAGAAAAGCTTGTGCAGGGGAACTCCCTTTTATAAAACCATCAGATCCCGTGAGACTTATTCACTATCATGAGAACAGCATGGGAAAGACCTGCCCCCATGATTCAATTACTTCCCATCGGGTACCTCCCATGACACGTGGGAATTATGGAAGCTAC
The DNA here is from genome assembly GCF_029289425.2 of Pan paniscus. NCBI lineage: Eukaryota > Metazoa > Chordata > Mammalia > Primates > Hominidae > Pan > Pan paniscus. The sequence goes on from NC_073253.2 coordinate 112,022,763, forward strand.
AATTCAAGATGAGATTTGGGTGGGGACAAATCTATATATAGCCAAACCATATAGAGCTTCTAGGTCGGCAAATTGTGGGAAGGCAGCTGGGTGTGGTGGCTCATGCCTGTAATACCAGCACTTTGGGAGGCCAAGATGGGAGGATCACCTGAGGTCATATATTTATGGTTACATATTTAACCAAATATATAGCCAAACCATATAATCTGCTATCCTTGATGCCCTTGCATTAAGAAACCTCCTTACCCCACTTTTTCTTTTTTGAGGCAGAGTTTTGCTCTTGTTGTCCAGGCTGGAGTGCACTGGCATAATTTCAGCTCACTGCAACCTCCGCCTCCTGGGTTTAAGTGATTCTCCTGCCTCATCCTCCCAAGTAGCTGGGATTACAGGCACCTGCCTCCATGCCCAGCTAATTTTTGTGTTTTTAGTAGGTACAAGGTTTCACCATGTTGGCCAGGCTTGTCTCGAACTCCTGACCTCAGGTGACCCACCCACCTTGGCCTCCAAAAGTGCTGGGATTACAAGTGTGAGCCACCATGCCTGGCCCTCCTCACCCCACTTTTAAGCTATTCCATTCCTGTGAGGTAAGCACTATTGCTTTCTTTTTTTCATATATATATATATATATATATATATATATATATATATATATATATGAAAAATGCTGGCGTGCTGCACCCATTAACTCGTAATTTACATTAGGTGTATCTCCTAATGCTATCCCTCTCCCCTCCCCTGACCCCAAAATAGGCCCCGGTGTGTGATGTTCCCCTTCCTGTGGCCAAGTGTTCTCATTATTCAATTCCCACCTATGAGTGAGAACATGCGGTGTTTGGTTTTTTGTCCTTGTGATAGTTTGCTGAGAATGATGGTTTCCAGTTTCATCCATGTCCCTACAAAGGATATGAACTCATCAATTTTTATGGCTGCATAGTATTCCATGGTGTATATGTGCCACATTTTCTTAATCCAGTCTATCATTGTTGGACATTTGGGTTGGTTCCAAGTCTTTGCTATTGTGAATAGTGCCGCAATAAACATAGTGTGCATGTGTCTTTATAGAAGCATGATTCATAATCCTTTGGGTATATACCCAGTAATGGGATGGGGTAAGCACTATTGCTTTCTCTATTTTATGGATGTGCATGCTGAGTTTCACAGGGATTTTGTTACGTTTAGTTAGTAGGTGAGCCAAGATGAGACTTGCACTCTTTATTCCAGGAATAACTATCATTTCTGATAGTTATAAGGGTTCTATAGAAAGTGGAGCAAGGGATTTTGTGGGGAGTGGTGGTGTGGTGGTTGGAAGGAGGATGGCTAGAAGGTGGAGATTTAGGTGGTGTGGGAGGTAGTATTTTTAGTAGAGGGCCACTGTTAAAACATTGTCTAAAAACATTCAAATTCATGTGTTTTCTTTCTTTCCTTCCTTCTTTCCCTCTCTTTCTTTCTTTCTTTTTCTTTCTTTCTTTTCTTTATTTCTTTTTCTTTCTTCCTTTCCTTTCCTTTCCTTTCCTTTCCTTTCCTTTCCTTTCCTTTCCTTCTTTCTTTCTTTTCTTTTTCTTTTTTTTGGAGTTGGAGTCTCACTCTGTTGCCCAGGCTAGAGTGCAATGGTGTGATCTCTGCTCACTGCAAGCTCCACCTCCCGGGTTCATGCCATTCTCCTGCCTCAGCCTCCGGAGTAGCTGGGACTACAGGCACACGCCACCACGCCCAGGTAATTTTTTTGTATTTTTAGTAGAGATTGGATTTCACCGCATTAGCCAGGATGGTCTCGATCTCCTGACCTTGTGATCCGCCTGCCTCGGCCTCCCAAAGTGCTGGGATTACAGGCTTGAGCCACTGTGCCCAGCCTCATGTGTTATATTTCTGCTCTGGTCATCATATAGATTCAGCCTGTGCATTTCATGGGATCTTTTGTTGGAAATATTTTTTATTTTACAGATGGAAAACAAACAAAGACCCTAAAACAAAGAGAGGTCACAGGACTTGGTCAGTGTCACACAGCTCAGCTGATTTGTGCAAAGTTGGGGCCAGGATCTAGGTTTCCTGACTTCTAGAACTGAGCTCCTTCTACCACACTACACAGAGTCTCTACCCATGAGCCAGGCATCCTTGATGTGGCAGCACGCCGGCCCTTCCTGCCTTATGCCAAAGGCCAGGGAACTCAAGCAGGGAGACAGACATCATGTTCTTGAGAGCTCTGAGCCATGTTCCCTGCCAGCACTCTTACCCTAACCATGCAAATAAGGATGAAGCTTATCACAAACTTACAGATTATTTAGGAGGAATCAAGCAGATTTTAGCCTTTGCTGTAAAAGCAGCACACGTGTGTGTGTGTGTGTGTGTATGCGTGTGTGGCAATTGGGCATGGATTTTCCAGGCCTCTAAGGACCTGTGTGTTGTGATGATTCTTTGTGGAGAATGATATACAAAAGGTTTGGCAAGGCCAGTGGTTCTCGGGCCGCATGTGCCATGCAATTCCAGACAGGTCACCTTAGACCAAAACAGTTCTTTTGTCCAGTTCCCAAAAGTTCATCTCTCGGTCTCTATGACAGAGACCTGGAAACACAAACTGGCTTCAAACAAAGCCACTCTACCATGTGTGCTAAACCCAGGCCATTCTCATAAGCTGTTGTTTCAGCTCATTTCATCATCTTTGGCTCAATCCTTGGAAAAGTACTTTCATATAATTGAAAAAGCAAAACATTGTATTTTTTCACTATATAAAGAATCACCTTCATTGCAGAAAGTTTACAAATTACTGATGTACACTAAGGAGAAATTTAAATTGCTCTAATCTGACAATAATTATTGGTAAGTTGTAAGTGTAGCCCGGTCTATTTTTTATGCCTGAAGATACTTTTTTAAAATAAAAAAAATTGGATCATACTATAAATAGCTTTGTGACTGGCTAACTTTTATTTTTTTTTCCTACTAATACAATAATATCGGAATTTTTGTTGAGTGCTTCTACATCTCAGCTACAAAAATTTTGTGAAACAGCTACTACAATTGCTAGTTTACAGCTGAAGAGACAGAGGCTCTGAGATTAGTTATTCTTCCTCTTCATTCTCTCATTAGATAATCTCATTCTGGGCCATGTCTCACAGTTAATTTATAAATTCTAGCTCAAAAGTTTACTGTCAGCCCTGACTTCCCTTCTCAGCTTTAGACTTATATATCCAACTGCCTGCCTACTTAATATCTTAATTTGGATCTCAAAAGTGCCTAGGACTCAACTCATCCAAAATTGTGCATGAGTATTTTGTACTGGGCAACACAGGAACCTGCCCTAAGCTCCGATCTTAGTCTCTTGGAATCCACGCTTGACTTTCTTGAATTTATTCTTTTTTTTTTTTTTGAGATGGAATTCTGCTCTTGTTGCCCAAGCTGGAGTGCAATGGTATGATCTCGGCTCACTGCAACCTCCACCTCCTGGGTTCAAGCGATTCTCCTGCCTCAGCCTCCCGAGTAGCTGGGATTAAATGTGCCCACCACCACGCCAGGCTAATTTTTGTATTTTTAGTAGAGACGGGGTTTCACCATGTTGACCAGTCTAGTCTTGAACTCCTGACCTGGTGATCTGCCCGACTCAGCCTCCCAAAGTGCTGAGATTACAGGCGTGAGCCACCGCACCCGGCCTTGAATTTCTTCTTTACACAGCAGCCAAAGGATCTGGTCAAAATACGAATTTGGTTACGCTACCATCAATTTATAACACTTAAGTGACATTCCTCTGCTTTTCAGGGAAAGACCAGAATCTTTAACATGGTCCACAAAGCCAGTTGTAATTGGTCTGCCTCTCTCGCCTCAGTTCACATGGTCTTCTCATGCTCTTCACCCCAACATCCCTGACATGCTTAGTTTATTTAACTAAACTGCAATAAAATTTTGCACTTGCTGTTCCTTCTGACTGGAATGCCCTTCCTGCCACCCTGTTTATTCTTTGCCTGGATGACTCCTACTTTCTTTTCAGATGTCAGTTCAGCCACCACATCTGTAGATAAGGTTTCCCTGTGCCTCTTGACCAGGGCAGTTCCCCTGTATTAGTCACTGTTTTAGCACTGTGGGGGCCAAGGCCCATGGACACCTAAAGTTTTGCTAAAAAAATCACTTACATCAGGCAGATCGATTAATGATTCTGTTACATGGAATACATTTTAGATTTCTGGCTGGCTTTGGGAAAGGATGTTCTGGTTTGCATGACCCACCTTGGGGAAGAGGGATTCTAGTTTCTGTGGCCAGCCTTGGGGGAGAATGGGACTGAGAGACAGGCGAACAGGGGAAGGTAGGATGAAAACTTTTGCTTCTGAGGCTGCTGCTGAGGCCTTCATTTGGTGGTATTGTTTTCTGAGCCCCGACAGCACTCTGCTATTCTTTTTTGTAGCACTTATCACAGATGTAAACTTATGCCTACTTGTGTGATTCTTTAATTGAAGACTATAATTTCATTTAGACTGCAAGCTCCACAAGGGTGCGAACCACAACTGTTTGTATCTACCATTATATCTTTACTGACTAGAGCATTGGTCAGCACATATTTTTTAATAAATAATATATGTTAGATGAACTAGTTGAATGACTTTCCCCAGATAAAATGGCTGAGCCAAAATGGAAGCTAATGTTCTTTCTATTATATATGATAAAATCAGGAAGGTGTAAAGCAATAAATACATGTATATGAGGTATTTACCTAAGAGTTGACCAGGCGCAGTGGCTCAAGCCTGTAATCACAGCACTTTGAAAGCCTGAGATAGAGCTCAGGAGTTTGAGACCAGACCTTGTCTCTAAAATAATAATAATAATAAAAAAATTAAGAGTATACTTTAGCATTCCTATTTCCCAGATTTTCCCAGATTTCTGTCTGAACCCACCTCTGTGAACTCCAACCCTTTCTACACACATAAAAGCAAGGATTTTCATTGCCTGCTGGGGAGAATTTGCTAATGTATCATGGTTTTGATTCATACTTCTTGCAGTAAATATATCCTTTGACTAACACCTAAGCCTTGGGTCAGACACAAGAGAAAAGATGAAAAAGAAAGCATGGTTCTAGACCGCAACATGGAGAGGTATGAGATCAGAAGCAAAGTGACAGTGAGAGCAAGGGCAAGTTTCACAGGGTTGGAGGTGGTGTGGACAAACAGTGGATAGAAACCAGAGAATATTTAAACTGTGAGGGACTCTAGAAATTATCTAATTTAAAATTCTCATTTTACAGAGAAATAAAATTCTCATTTTATAAAAATCTCATTTATATCACAGCCAAAGTCACACATTTAGTTATTGAAAGCTCCAGGACTAAACCTTATACACCTCCCTTGCAGAGGGTGAAATTCCCAAATACTTATGTTAGCGCATTGACAAGTTCTAATTGAAATGTGTACTATATAGTCCACAAATATTTAGTATGGAAAGTGTAGGAAAAGTAATTTGAAAGCTAGTAAATTCGTAACAACAACAATAATAACAGCAGCAGTAGTAGCAGCAGCATTTTGTGTTTATACAATGTTTTCTTGTTTGAAGAATATTTTTCGGTACTTCCTGTCATGCAATCCTTACAAAACCATTGAGGTAGACAGGGCAGGATTCTTCCTCATATGCTACATATATAGGAGGAAATATACACCCAAGAAGATAACTTGTCCAAAGCCAGTGGCTACTGAATGGTAGATCTCAGCCTCAGATTCAGATTCCTGGACTCCAAGTTTATTGCTGTCATCATTGCCTCCTGCTGCCTGAAGAGGCTTTGTTAAATGTAAAACCTTACACGGCAATTCTCCAAAATCTCCGTGAACTTTCCCACATAGGTGGAGGCTCACCTTCCAAGTTTAAGAGTATATTATGTGGAACCCATATGTAGTGACCCTGACCTTTCCTAGGCTCAGCCCTTCCCTTTCTCAGTATCAGGCAGGAAGCCAAATCTCATGGAGCTGTGATTTTGTGCCAAGTTTATCAGGGAGCACTGGATTAAGATTCTCATGTTGACAGCAACTTTGTCTTGTGAAGATGCACAAAGCCTGCCTTATGCATTCCCTTCACACCTGGGAAGACTGGAGTATATTTCTATTTGTAAACATATATGCCTCAATACATGTAACAAACAAACAGAAATGTAGTTTCTTTGAAAATAATCTACTGTTACCCTTCCATTTCAATCATATGGTGAGTTTTGAATATATTTTTCTTTCCAGATCCCATGAAAAGGTGTTATTCTCCCCTTCTCTTTTAACCAGCTGGGTGCCAACATTTTCTTTCCTTCTCTTGATCTGACGTAAGTTCAGTTTTGGCTTCTGTCTGCTATTCCAGCTGGTAACCTGCAGGTAGTTGGATGAAAGAAGCTTTTTCTCAACTCAGGCAATGCAACAAGTCCAAGACACATACACACATATATATACACACACACACAAACACTGTGGAGTACAATAGTTTGACGTACAGGATGCTCTGCAGAAAGAGGTCAGTTCGCTTCTACCCACAGTCCTCTGTTGGCCGGCTCAAGGCATTAAAACTAGCTGCTATCAGTGCAAATCAGCATCCTGGAAAAGGAAGGTCTAGGTCAAGAGGAAGGAATATCCCATCCTGAGGAAGATAGATTAGATTTGTTTGGTATGATTGCTTGGGGACAGCTTCAAAATTTACAATGCTCTGCAACTCTTAATTTAGCCTGCTATCAGTTTAAGATTACTAAACTGTATTTAGAAGAAAGACACATTCATTATTGTTATTAAGCAATCTAATTTTAGAATTATTACTAGACTAAAACTCAGGAATATAATAATTTTGAGCTAGAAATGTGACTAATAAAGCTGCCCATGTTTCTACATTTGCATATTAAAGTCTGTAATTAAAAGTAAATAGTGAAATGGGAAAACTTCTTTTGGGTAATATGGTAAAGGATGAATTGCTTTTAGCAAATATTGTTTTGATGAATGAGCTACTCAAATGGCAGATTGCCTTTTCAGATGTAATTATATTTCATTTAGATTAGAGACTGACTGTACAGCATGTTCTTTTTATTTAGGCTGGCTAGAGACCAGGGATCACCCCTAGTTATCACAAAGCATGTGCATGGCTGCTTTGGTACAGGTCAACTAGGGATCACCTCATACTCTGCAAATGTAGAGTCGGAGACAAATGAGATGTTGAAATTAGGTAGCCTCAGGTGACTTCAGTCTACACAAATCTGGTATATAATCATATAGTTTCTTAACATGGCAAATTCTATACCTCCCTGCTTCTTATATGCATACCTCTTTTTTTTTTTTTTTTTTATTCGCTGTTGTTTTGTTTTCTTGCCTACTTGCTTTGGCTAATACTTCCAAAACAGTGTTAATTAAGGATCATGATTGTAGTAATTTGTGTCTTATTCTTAACTTTGATGAGGAAACTCCTGATTTGCTTTTACTCATTCTGCTGGCTGAATGTTTTAAGTTTGTATACACTATTTCTGAAAGTTGCAGCACTTATTGGTAGTCCCTGAAGTGACTTTTTCAGCATTTTATGCCCTACATGGCTTAAGACCTCTGTGGTTCTCAGTCATTGTGGTCTTACCTTCACCAATGTCTAATTAGCTTCGTCTAAGACTCTAGGGCTAGTTTCTAACTTACGTCTGGAGGAACATTTGGGAGTCTGATGTGTGGATTTCTGCCTTATTTCCAAGCCTTACCTTGTACCAAGTTCTGGTAAGTTAATCTCTGTGCTATGGTGACTGTGAACAAGAGGAATTAGATTCAAATCCTGTTTATTCTACTCACCAGCTATTTGACCTTGGCAAGTTATTTAATTTCTATGTGCTTCCACAAATTAGGATCATAGCAGTACTTGTCTCATAAGGTTATTATGAGCTTTAAATTAAATTATGCATGTAAAAACCTTAGAAGAAAGCTTACCTGCTATCAGTTTAAGATTAGTAAGATACTTCCTAAAGGTTTGTGGTTATTACTACTATTGGAAAATATAGTAGTAATATTTTTATCATCGTTACTAGGGAGCTGCCAGCAGTTATTGGGCTCATTTTAGTGGGACACGCCATTACAACATATTGACCTTTGGGATGAAGAATGTTGTTCTTTTTTCTTTTTTTTTTTGAGATGGAGTCTCGCTCTGTTGCCCAGGCTGGAGTGCAGTGGTGCAATCTCAGCTCACTGCAAGCTCCACCTCCTGGGTTCACGCCATTCTCCCACCTCAGCCTCCCGAGTAGCTGGGACTACAGGCACCCGCCACCACACCCGGCTAATTTTTTTTGTATTTTTAGTAGAGACGGGGTTTCACTGTGTTAGCCAGGATGGTCTTGATCTCCTGACCTTGTGATCTGCCCAACTCGGCCTCCCAAAGTGCTGGGATTACAGGCGTGAGTGCCCGGCGAAGAGTGTTCTTAAATTATCTATTGCCTGACCTCAGGTATCAGTATTCTATCTGCTGGCTGAAACTTTCTTTAAAGACTCAGTTCAGGGTTAAATTCTACTGACAAACTTCTACTTCACTTCTTGTGAGCCTATTCCCATCTAAAACATTTAACTAGAATATTCATAGCTTTTTTTTGTACTTCTTTTTTTCTTTTACAGCACTAATGCACTTATATATTAGTGCTTTTCCAAAAGTGACACTGATTAGTGATAAGGGATATTGTCCTAGCTCTGCAAAATCACTGAAACAGAGTTCAAAAACATAAAATTATGTTAATCAATTTGTTCACTTAGCAAATATTCATTTAACTTAGTTTCTAGGATTAACACTGTGCCAAGGCATAAAATAAATATATAATAATGTAAGATTTGATCACTACCCTTGAAGAACTTATAGTTTAGTTGAATAAGACAATGACCGTGGTTGTCCAAGGCAAAGCTGTGGAAGTGAAGGTGTGGATGAACAGCTTAGTAGGGAAGTGAGATTTGAGTTGAATCATGCAACTTTTAAAGAGAGTACAACGAGTTTTGAATGAATTTTTCGAGTCCATGAAAAAGCATTAGCTCCTTTCAATTAGTGAATGTCAACATTTTCTTCATCTTTCTCTTGAACTGAAGAAAGAGAAGGGCATTCCTGTTGGGGTACCAAGACTGGCAGTAGATTCCAATTTGGTGATATTAATTATAATTAATGCAATTAACTCAATTGATTTATTCAGCTACCCTTGCTCTACTTTCATGATTTTCCTGTTTCTGCATATTACCTGCATTATTACTTACTTAATAATTTTCTTTAAATCCCTGTTTTGTGTTTAAGTAAACTTATTAATATTTTGTTATTATTATCTTAAGTAGAAACATAGTATATCTTGCTAGTAAAAAGAGATAACAACAAAGTATATACATGACTGTTTAATTTAAATTCTAAAACGTTTATCTATAAACCATTTAGAATTGTCTCACATACCGCTGGTGGGGAACCCTGACCTTGCCATTCGACTGTCCCTATGGGAAGGAGCACTGAATGGTTGATGGAAGTTTATTTTTTACTTTTTATTTTTATTTTTTTGGGACGGAGTCTCGCTCTGTCGCCCAGGCTGGAGTGCAGTGGCGCGATCTCGGCTCACTGCAAGCTCCGCCTCCCAGGTTCATGCCATTCTCCTGCTTCACCCTCCCCAGCAGCTGGGACTACAGGTGCCCACCACCACACCTGGCTAATTTTTTTTTTTTGTATTTTTAGTAGAGACGGGATTTCACCGTGTTAGCCAGGATGATCTCGATCTCCTGACCTCATGATCTGCCTGCCTCAGCCTCCCAAAGTGCTGGGATTACAGGCATGAGCCACCGCACCCGGCCAGAAGTTTATTTTTTAATACTGCTTGACATTTCCACACTCCTCTAATTCTACTTACCTACCATCACTCTATCTTTTACTTTGTCTTATTTTCTTCATAGCATGTTTCATTTCCTAACATCATATTATTTATTTATTTCCTTTGCTTCTCTGTTTTTTATGACTAGAATATAGATTCCATGTGGGCAAGGACTTTGTCTTGATTACCTCCATTCCCCAGGGCCTGACATATATTAGGCACTCAATTTCAGGAGTTCCATGGCAATATGGTGAGAAACTGCTGTGATGCAAAAATCTGGGTTGGACCAAATAACTCTGTTTGCTAACTTAATACTTTATTACCGGATTTTTTTTTCTTTCATGTCTTTTATTGTTTACTATGACTTTGGGCTTTGTTTATCCAACTGGGTTCCTGGACCTTTTTACTTCTCTGAGTCTATCGATTTTCAGAACTTTGGGCTCTACTTTCTTGCATTCATTTACTTCTCTATTTATTTATTTATTTTTTGAGATGGAGTGTCGCTCTGCTGCCAGGCTGGAATGCAGTAGTGCAATCTCGGCTCGCTGCAACCCCCGCCTCCCAGGTTCAAGCGATTCTCCTGCCTCAGCCTCCCAAGAAGCTGGGACTACAGTTGTGCACCACCACGCCCAGCTAATTTTTGTATTTTTAGTAGAGAGGGGGTTTCACCATGTTGGCCAGGATGGTCTCAATCTCTTGACCTCATGATCCGCCCACCTCGGCCTCACAAAGTGCTGGGATTACAGGCATGAGCCACTGCCCATGGCCTACTTCTTCTTTTAGAAGCCAACGACTCTCCCCAAATTTTTTCTATTTAGACTTACTTCATAAGGTACTCACTGGATTCTTCTGTTCAGTAGCCATAGCATTTGTCCAAGAAGGGTGGCTATAACAATTAAATCATCCTGGATGCTGTGCTCTAATATTTAAAAGATAAACAATGGGACAATGGCACATACATTTGTCCGTCTGTACCAAGAGTAGGCTGAGGTAAAAGCTAAGATATAACTCTCAATATTAGTTCTTAAATACTGTTTGTAGTTTTCATTCTTAAGGCAATGGATGTATAATCATTAGGAATGTCCTCTCAATTTTTGCACTTTCCTTAGGCAAATAGGTTAAGAATTTGAATAAATTTATTTTTATCATTGGTTTTCAAATGTTTTATATGATACTCATATATTATAGAATATATCAGTCTGAATCTTTTCTTTTTCTTTTTTTTGAGACAGAATCTCACTCTGTCACCCATGCTGGAGTGCAGTGGCATGATCTTGGCTCACTGTCACCTCTGCCTCCCAGGTTCAAGTGATTCTCCTGCCTCGGCCTTCTGAGTAGCTGGGATTACAGGTGCCCACCACCACGCCCAGCTAATTTTTGTATTTTTAGTAGAGACGGGGTTTCTCCATGTTAGCCAGGCTGGTCTCAAACTCCTGATCTCAGGCAATCTGCCTACCTTAGCCTCCAAAAGTGCTGGGATTACTAGTGTGAGCCACCGCATCCATCCTCAATCAGAATCATTTAAAGAGACAATATGATCTAAATCTTATATAAAGAAATGTTGCCTGGGCGCGGTGGCTCACACCTGTAATCCCAGCACTTTGGGAGGCCGAGGCAGGTGGATCACGAGGTCAGGAGATCGAGACCATCCTGGCTAATGCAGTGAAACCCCATCTCTACTAAAAATACAAAAAATTAGCCGGGTGTGGTGGCGGGCGCCTGTAGTCCCAGCTACTTGGGAGGCTGAGGCAGGAGAATGGCGTGAACCCGGGAGGTGGAGCTTGCAGTGAGCCGAAATTGCACTACTGCACTCCAGCCTGGGCGACAGAGCGAGACTGTCTCAAAAAAAAAAAAAAAAAAAAAGTTATTTGGAATATTTCTATCTAGCTTTTTACTTTTTGAAGAATTTGTCTTTTTCCTACCTCATTAGATAATGGTAAGTCAAAGGGAAGAAAGTCCGTACCTACTTCCTGTGATGAATCCAATGCTTATTCAGGCTGGTTGATCACATAAGCCATACTTCTTGGTGATAAATGACTCAGAGTCCACGATAAGGCTTACAAATTTCCAATGAAATCTTTCATGTCATGGAAGAGGAAATAAGATTGCAAGTTTGAAAGTAGATGATAATGATTAGTTTGGGATGCTATTTATAATCAGTGACATAGGAAGTTAATTAGTTGTTTTCGATGGAGTGACTAAGCTGATCCCAATAGAAAACTACTGCATACGATTTTCTAAATAAAAAATATTTTTTAAAGGGCTGAGATTTTCATGATTATGGTAAGGTTGGGAGAAAGGATGCTTAGTGTTTAAAAATGGCACAGATGTAATTACAGACCAGTCAGTCCTCTCATTTTTGCTTAGAGCAAACTTTGTATTTATCAGAATGTTTTAATTAATTTGATTTGTGTTGCTTAGTTATCGGTCTCAAAAGATTCAGCCACATTAATACAAAAAATCTTTTCCGTAAAGTTTGTTTGGCTCAGAAGTTCTCTCTAAACCACCATTATAAATATGTAGTTCCAAGGCGATAGGACACGGTCATTAAACCTACATATTATGGTCTATTGCTAGATTTAAAACCGTTTTTTATTAGCCAGGCATGATGGTGCCTGTAATCTCAGCTATTTATGAGGCTGAGGCAGGAGGATCCCTTGAGCCAGGTTGGAGGCTGGAGTGAGCTATGATTGCACCACTGCGCTCCAGCCTACCCAGGGAGACCCTGTCTCAAAAAAACAAAACAAAACAAAAAAAACCTAAAAACCTAAACAAATCCCGTTTTATAGATTTCTTGTTTCTATCTTCCTTAAAGTGTCCTCCTTTCTGAACCTTATGGGCCTTCCTGCCCTTTGTTCCCCTCCTACTTCAATGAATGTATTCTTCCTATTTCACTAGAAGCAGGAAATCAGTCACATGGATTGTGCAAATAATGGCAATTGTGTGCTTAAGGCTAGGTGTTTCTGAAATCAGGTTTTATTTTTTAATTTGAATTTTTCTTTCAGAAATAACAAGTTGTTGATAACTGACAAATTTGATCACAGACAAGGATGATTATTCTGAATTTAATTTATTTTTTATTTTTATTTATTTATTTTTTTGAGACGGAGTCTTGCTCTGTCACCCAGGCTGGAGTGCAGTGGTGCGATCTCAGCTCACTGCAACCTCTGCCTCCTGGGTCCAAGTGATTCCCCTGCCTCAGCCTCCCAAGTAGCTGGGATTAAAGGCACGTGCCACCATGCCTGGCTAATTTTTGTATTTTAGTAGAGACGGGGTTTCACGATGTTTGGCCAAGATGGTCTCAATCTTCTGAACTTGTGATCCACCCGCCTCGGCCTCCCAACGTGCTGGGATTACAGGCATGAACCACTGCGCCTGCCCCTGAATTTAAGTTATTTTAATAAAATAAGTAACATACTGTAATGGAAGAAAACTGGGCATGCATTTGTAGAAAAGGGAACTTTTCTAACTCGGTACTGATTATCAATGATATAAAATAATGCTGTATTTTCCAAATATACAAATTATTTACTCTGTAGGAATAAGTATGAAATGTGATGGTAACTGACCCAAGCTACAAAGACACTCTTTAGTGCACTGTGGAAATATTTTATTAGTGAATACCAGTGTGGTCTAGAAGAGTTGATGTAGTTTGCAAAAGGACCTAACTTGTTCCCAGCGAGTCATTTACAAACTGGCAGGACTTGGCTGATTATGGAAAGGAATAGTCCTCTTGACAAAAGTGCAAATTGTAAGTGCTGCTGATAAAGAGGCCCAAGGTCAAGAGAATCATCTGATTCTAACAGACAAACAAACTGTCAGGGCAGTAATCAGAAGCATCACCTAGACGGTACCCTGGAGTCAAGATAAAGCAATTTACATAGTACTTTGTGTACTTATTTTCTTTTATTCTTACCTATTAACAGATTTAAAATGTTTAAGTGATTTGACCAGATAACTAATAATAGTATTTAAATATCGACATCCTATAATGTGCCAGACACTATGCTGCCTGCTTTACATGCATTATCCGACTTGATTCTTACAGAAGCCCTTGAAAAGTGCTTTTATTATTGCCATTTTTAAAAGGAGGAAACTAAATCTGGGAGAGAGGTTCCAAAACATGTCCGTGGTAGCACAGCAGGGATGTGATAGAGTCAAGAGTAAAGCTTGGGTGTGCCCACTTCAGAGGCTAAGATATTGGTCCCCCAATACTGCTAAGGCACGTCTTCAAGTTTAGTTCAAGTCCACAGTTCTTTCTCTCCACTTGCCCTCCGCTCCTACATTTCCTCCAATAGATAAGTAGGTCTTCAGCATTTTGGGGTTCTGCCTTTTTTTTGAGACCGAGTCTCACTCTGTCGCCCAGGCTGGAGTGCTGTGGCGCGATCTCAGCTCAAGGCAACCTCCGCCTCCTGAGTTCAAGCAGTTCTCCTGCCTCAGCCTCCCAAGTATTACAGGTGTGTGCCACTATGCCCGGTTAATTTTTGTGTTTTTAATAGAGATGGGGTTTCCCCACGTTGGCCAGGCTGGTCTCGAACTCCTGACCTCAAGTGATCCACCCACCTCGCCCTCCCAAAGTGCAGGGATTACAGGCGTGAGCCACTGCACCTGGCCTGGGGTTCTGCCATTTTTAAAAATTGTGTGTTTGTGTGTGTTCTGTAATAGACTTCATTATTTAGCACCATTTTATTTGTACAGAAAATTGAGCAGAAGGTGCAATTTTCATATACATTTCCCCCTTCTCCCCACCCTCAGTTTCCCCTATTATTAACATCTTGCATTAGTGTGGTACACCTGTTACAATGGATGAGCCAATACTATACATTATTATTAGCTGAAGTCCATAGTTTACATTAGGGCTCACTAATGTTCTAAACACACAGGAGTTTTGCCAAGTACTTAATGTCTCAGATCCACTATTACAAAATTATACAAAACAGTTTTACTGTCCTAAAAATCCCTTTTACTCCACCTATTATCTCTCCCTCTCTCCTCCCAAGGCCCTGGCAACCACTGATCTTTTTACCATCTCTGTAGTTTTGCCTTCTCCAGAATGTTATATTATTAGAATCATACAGGATGTAGCCTTTTCAGACTGGCTTCTTTCACTTAGCAACATGCATCACTTCATGTCTTTTTTGGCTTGCTAGCTCATTAAAAAAAAATAGATGAATGATATTCCTTTGTATGGATGTACTACAGCTTTTTAAAAAAGTCTCTTCATCTACTGAAGGACACTTTGGTTGCCTTAAAAACTGGCAATTATGAATAAAACTAGTATAAACCTTTGTATGTGGGTTTTTGTATGGACATAAGTTTTCAACTACTTTGATTAAATACCCAGGAGCATAATATCTGTATCGTATAGTAAGAATATGTTTAGGTTTGTGAGAAATTGTACCATTTGCATTCCCACCAGCAATGAATGAGAATTCATATTACTCCACATCCTCACCAGATCTTGGTGTCAGTGTATAGTGGTATCTCATTGTTGTTTTAATTTGCAGTTTCTTAATGATACATGAAGTTGAGCATCTTTTCATATGTGTGTCATTTGTATATCACCATTGGTGAGGTGTCTATTTAGATCTTTTTGCCCATTTGTGTTGTTCATTTTCATATGTGTGTCATTTGTATATCACCATTGGTGAGGTGTCTATTTAGATCTTTTTGCCCATTTGTGTTGTTCATTTTCTTATTGTTTAGGTTTTTCTTGTTTTTGTTTTTGAGACGGAGTCTTGCTCTTGTCTCCCAGCCTGGAGTGCAATGGCACAATCTTGGTTCACTGCAACCTTTGCCTCCCGGGTTCAAGTGATTCTCCTGCCTCAGCCTCCCGAGTAGCTGGGATTACAGGCACCCGCCACCACACCCAGCAAATTTTTTGTATTTTTAGTAGAGACGAGGTTTCACCATGTTGGTCAGGTTGGTCTTGAACTCCTGACCTCGTGATCCACACCCCTTGGCCTCCCAAAGTGCTGGGATTACAGGCATGAGCCACCACAACTGGCCTCCTATTGTATAGTTTTAAGGATTTTTTGCATATTTTGAGTAACAGTGCTTATATGTCTTTTGCAAATATTTTCTTCTAGATTTCTGTGTTTTTTAATAGTCAGTGATTCAACTTACCTGTGTTCTAAATTCTGAGAAAGTAAAAGGACTAATTCAGGAGGTCATAACAATGGAAGCATCAGTTGTTAATTCATCATTTTAAGAGAAATGAACAGCCAATATAGATAGCAAAATAATGTTATTTCTAGCACGATGTTTTTCAAAGTAAATTTCACAAAACATTAGTTCTGTGAAGATTTGAAAGATACCTGGTGTAAAATAAGTTTGTGAAGAGTCAGATTAAAAATAACTGAACCGGCTTCTTTGCTGTGGGTCTTCTTAGAGCCTTCATGCTGATGTTCATTGTGATGGGGGAGGGTGAGAGTACACCTCTTTTTCCAAAGTTGTTTAACTACAGAACTCTTATTTAAGGTGTGTCAAAGAGCAATGAACATCTGTTTGGACAAGGCACCTTGAATCTTGTGAGTCCTATCAATAGGCTCCTGAAAAGTAAGATGGCAAAGGTAAAGTGAGTTTATAGGGTCTTGCTCTGAACCCCTCTTTTCCTCCACCCTTCTTGCCCTATACTATTTTTATTCAGCAACTTTTTTTTGAAAGTTTATTATGCAGAAGGCTTGGCATTACGTCCTTTAAGTGATACAACAATGAAAAATGCTCAGTTTTGCTGTTTCTAGAGATAACCAGATCCAAACTTTTCTTATACTAGGATTATACCAATTACAATAACATATAAGCAGGATTTGACAAATAAGATTAATCATTCATTTAGTCACCAGTTATTTATTGATTAGCTCCCACATGCCAGGCTCTGTATGGGCATTGGAGATAGAACGGTGACCAAGATGTCCATTTTAACCTCATAGAGTTTACAGTCTAGGGAAGGCTAAGAGACAATAAACAAGAAAACAAATAAGCAAGATAATCTCATACAGTGTTAGCAGTGAAGAAGGAGGAAGAGGAGAAGACAGATAAACAGGGTGACAGAGATGGCAGTGCTTGGCAATTTTTTTCTATTAAAGCCAAATAGTAAATATTTTAGGCTTTACAAGCCATAGAGTCTCTGTCACAACTATTCAACCCATAGTTGCAACATGAATGCAGCCACAGACAGTGTGTAAACAAAAGGGTATGGCTGTGCTCTAATAAAACTTTATTTACACAAATAGTCCAGGGACAGATTTCACTTGCTGGCTCTAGTTTGCTGACTATGGGGATAGATAATGATTTGATGGGAGTTGGGATTACTTTAGATTGAGTTTCAAGAAAAACTCTTTAAGAGCAAGTACAGGCTGGGTGCGGCGGCTCATGCCTGTAATCCCAGCACTTTGGGAGGCCGAGGCGGGCAGATCACGTGAGATCGGGAGTTCGAGACCAGCCTGACCAACATGGAGAAACCCCGTCTCTACTAAAAATACAAAATTAGCTGGGTGTGGTTGCACATGCTTGTAATCCCAGCTACTAGGGAGGCTGAGGCAGGAGAATCGCTTGAATCTGGGAGGCGGAGGTTGCAGTGAGCGGAGATCACGCCATTGCACTCTAGCCTGGGCAACAAAAGCGAAGCTCCATCTCAAAAAAAAAAAAAAAAAAAAAAAGCAGGTACCATTTGAGCTGAGATCATAATTATAAGAAGGAAGCAGCCATAGAAATGTTCTGGAGGATGAATTCTATTAGAGAAACTATTAGGTTGGTGCAAACATGATTGTAGTTTTTGAGCGTCTTTTCATATGCTTGTCATTTTGTATATCACCTTTGGTGAGGTGTCTGTTCAGATCTTTTGCCCATTTGTGTTGTTCATTTTCTTATTGTTAATTTTAAGGGGTTTTTTTCGCATATTTTGAGAAACTTTACAGTGCTTTACAGATACGTCTTTTGCAAATATTTTCTCCTAGAGTTCTGTGTTTTTTAATAGTCAGTGATTCAACTTACCTGTGTTCTAAATTCTGTGAAAATAAAAGGACTAATTCACGAGGTCATAACAAATGGAAGCACCAGTTATTGAGTCATCATTTCGAGAGTAATGAACGCCAATATAGATAGCAAAATGTTATTTCTTTTTTTTTTTTTTTTTTTGAGACGGAGTCTTGCTCCGCCAGGCTGGAGTGCAGTGGCAAGATCTTGACTCACTGCGAGCTCCGCCTCCCAGGTTCACGTCATTTTCCTTCCTCAGCCTCCCAAGCAGCTGGGACTACAGGCGCCTGCCACCATGCCTGGCTAATTTTTTGTATTTTTAGTGGAGATGGGGTTTCACCGTGTTAGCCAGAATGGTCTCGATCTCCTGACCTCGTGATCCACCTACCTCGGCCTCCCAAAGTGCTGGGATTACAGGCGTGAGCCACCGCGCCCGGCCCCAGTAATGTTATTTCTACATTACTTTTAAAACCAATGGCATTACTTTTAAATGGCAAACAGCCCAATTACGTTTGCCCCAACCTGATAGCAACTGCAAAAATCTTGTGAGAAGAACAAGCTTGACCTGGTCAAATATCAGCAAGAAAGCCTTGAACCTAGATCACAGTGAGCAAGGTGGCATCTGCAAAATGAGAATGTGAAGAAATAGGCAGGGCCCAACACACGCTAATTTGGATTTTAGTCTAACTTCAATATGAAGCCGTTGCAGGTTTTTATGAAAGGGGCTAAGAAACCTGAATGCCATTTTGAAAAGATGACTGCCTGTTAGGTAAAGAAGGGAAGGAAGAATGGAAGCAGTTAGGACACTGTCGTAATGAACCAGAATAGAGGAACTATGAGCATGGGCTAGGGCTGTTGTTGTGAACATGGAAAGTTGTGAATAGATTCGGAATAGGAAGTGGAAGCAAAACCAATGGGAGAATGAAAATTAGATGTGAACAGTGAAGGAAACGTTGAATCAAAGATGACTCTGAGGGACTTGAACAACTGGGTAGATGGAGATGTTATTTAGAGAGATGGCAAATCTTAGGGTGGAGCTTATCTTGGGAGTGAAAAATCAAGAGCTCTATTTTGGAGGGATGTTGAGTTTGAGAGATCTTTTAGACATCTGAGTGGAGATACCATGCAATCAGTCATTTGGTTATATAAGTTTGGAGTTCATTAGAAGGTAAAGTTCAAGAATCAGCTGTAAGGGCCAGGCGCCGTGGCTCACATCTGTAATCCTAGCACTTTGGGAGGCCGAGGTGGGCAGATCACCTGAGGCCAGGAGTTCAAGACCAGCCTGGTCAACATGGTGAAAGCCGTCTCTATTAAAAATACAAAAATTAGCCAGGCATGGTGATGCATGCCTCTAATCCCAGCTGCTCGGAAGGCTGAGGCAGGAGAATCTCTTGAGCCCGGGAGGCGGACATTGCAGTGAGCCGAAATTGTGCCATTGCACTCCAGCCTGGGTAATAAGAGCGAAACTGCTTCTCACAAAAAAAAAAAAGAAAAGAAAAGAAAGAAAGAAAGAAAGAAAGGAAAGAAAGGAAAAGAATCATCTGTTAGGAAAGACACAAGACTGAAAGAGACCAGTTGAGGAGGGAATTTCTTTATTATAACACTTACCATATTCTGGTATAGTTATCTCTTTCTTTACTGATTTACGTTGTAGCTTGTGAGTACCTGAGGGGCAGAATAAGGATCTTACTCAGTTTGTTCTTCCTGTACCTAGTACAGTGTCTACCAGTTAGGAAGTTTTAAATAAATATCTGTTGAATTTTTTAAGACTATTGACTCCATATTCTTAGCTCTCTTTTACTCCTGTGGCCTCATTATTTATTTCCATTTGACAAATAAAATGGATAAAAACTACAACATGAGAAAAAAGACCCCTAGTTAAAGGCACTTGAACATTTACCTTTTAGCCTTGGCTGAACACAGAGGCTGGAATGGAACATGCACAGTTAGCCAGAGTGTCATAGTCACCTTAATGATCCACACAGCTAGTGGTATAATTTATTAGACTGCTGGGAACATTATTGATCATGGAGATGACCAAAATAATTGGAGCAGCCAAACTGTGGTTCTGTGCCCATTTGAAAAGTGATCTTGTAATTTGGTGATTTTTCTTTATTTGTTTCCAAATTGCAGTGTTGGAAAAGGTCTTAGAGATTATCTGGCACAATATTATTATTTTATAGTTCAGAGAAGTTAAGTGCCTTGATCCAGGACACATGGCTAGTGGTGGAAACACTGGTCCCAAGGCTCCTAATCCCTTATCCTTTCAACAACACTCCAGTGTGGGAGAATAATGTGAGCAGGAAATAGCTTCTGTTTTTATATATCATTATATGTCACTGAATTTTTTTTTCTGTAGCAGCAAAGTAACCTAGCTCAGGCTGCTTGATCCTGTGTATGAATAGCTTTATAAATAAAGTTCTGTACACGTGTGGATCCCTTTGTAGGAAAGATGTGAGAGTAGCACTCAAACTTCTTTCCATATGATCAGTTGTTGGCTGTCCACTGTTTCAGAGATTCCTAGGGTAAGAGTGTGTGTGTGAGTGTGGGTGTGTATGTATGTATTATTGTTGTCATTGTGTTATATTTATTTATTTATTTATTTTGAGATGGAGTTTCACTCTCCTTGCCCAGGCTGCGGTGCAATGGCACAATCTCGGCTCACTGCAAACTCCGCCTCCCGGGTGCAAGAGATTCCCCTGCCTCAGCCTCCCAAGTAGCTGGGATTACAGGCATGCGCCACCATGCCTGGTTAATTTTGTATTTCAGTAGAGACAGGGTTTCTCTATGTTGGTCAGGCTGGTCTCAAACTCCTGACCTCAGGTGATCTGCCCACCTCGACCTCCCAAAGTGCTGGGATTATAGGCGTGAGCCACCGCACCTGGCCATTGTGTTATATTTAAATTTTATGAATATTATATATCTTTCCTGAGAGTTAGGGCTCTTGTCTGGGGAATTTGTGGTCTGAAAATCTATTTTCTTGGAGAGTAGTTGATATAATCAAGGAAAATAGAGCTAGAAATCTCAATTACAAATTATTTTTTTGTGTGACAGAGTTTTACCCAGGCTGGAGTGGAATGGCATGATCTCTGCTCACCTCTGCCTCCCAGGTTCAAGCGATTCTTGTGCTTCATTCTCCTAGTAGCTGGGACTACTGGCATGCGCCACCACACCCAGCTAATTTTTGTATTTCTAGTAGAGACAGGGTTTTACCATGTTGGCCAGGCTGGTTTCGAACTCCTGGCCTCAAGTGATCCACCTGCCTCGGCCTCCCAAAATGGTGGGATTACAGGCGTGAGCCACCACGCCCAGCTTCAGCTACCAATTCTAAATTATGAACCATATGTTGGGTTAGCAAAAACAGAGTAGATGGAATTATTCAACAACCTTTTATTTCTTCACCTTTTTTTTTTAAGAGTTGGGGTCTTGCTGTATTGGCCAGGCTGGAGCGCAGTGGCTATTCACCAATGTGATTATATGCACAGCCTTAAAATTCTGGGATGAAGAGATCTTTTTGTTTCAGCCTTCCCAGTAACTGGGACTACTGGTGTGCCCACTGTACTCAGATCTCATTTTCCTTTTTGATGATTAAAGGTAATATATATGAATCTTAACCCACTGAAAAAATTTAATTTAAAAACTTAAAGGTGGCTTTGGCAAAATAGAAGGAAAACTGACAGTATTTGAATGGAACTTTCAGCTAGTAAGCTGATCCATCTTATCTACATCCCTTACCTCAAAGCTCTTAGGTATAGACCTAAGTGTGCAAAGGGCGGCCAGAGAGCTGGCTTATACCATCAAAGTGGTTGAACCTGGATCCAACCAGGGAAAGATCTGTTCTAATTCAGATCCTGTTCTCAAGATGCAATAGAAATGGTGTCTGATGACAGTGGTTGGACCAACATCCAGTGTCCAGCTGGACACCTTTTCTACCAAATCAGGTCTGCAGGAAACAGACACTTGGACAAGAGGTAGGATTTTGTTGTTGTATGTTCTTAGGCTTCCCAGAAACAATGGCATTTTCTGAAAAGCTTAGTAACACTTTTGGAAGTTCCAATAATTATTTCAGACTCTGTAGACTCTGCTAACAATATTGCAGACTTTGGAAATGTCCCAGAAGCTATATGTTAAGCAGAAACCCTCTTTGCACCTTATGATTCATATTAACTATTCCCCTTTCTGAATTCTACAGGCACTTCTCTATCCCCTTCTACTCATCCTCCTCCCATGGGCTGCATGTCCATTATTTTCTTCTCATTTCATCCTGCAAATTTGAATTTCAAAATTCTCCTACTTTCATGATTAATTCCCCCTAAAATAGTTAAATCCATATTTACCTTATAATGCAGCAATTCCACTTTTCAGTATTTACTCAATAGAAATGAACACATGTATCTACAAAAAGACTTGTACAAGAATGTTCACAGTAGCTTTGCTCATAATAGCAAGTTTGAAAACTGCAAATAACCGAGATGTCCATCAACATAATCTGGATAAACAGGCTATGGTATATTCATACAATGGAATACTACTCAACAATAAAAGGAAACCAACAGCTGGTCTTGAGAAGACATGGATATATTGTGCTGCATGAAAGATGTCAGAAGCAAGTTGCCTGTAGAATATATGTATTTATATAGAATTGAAGGACATAGGCAATGCTAATCTGTGGTGACAAATATCAGTAGTACAGTGATGGCCTTTGGCCAGGAGGGGCCATGGAGATTGACTGGAAAGGGCTGGAGGAAGCTGTATGGGATGATGGAAATGTTTTGTGACTTGACAGCAGTGTGTGCTATATGAGTGTTTGCATTCGGGAAAACATCAAACTGTAACATTTAAGATCTGTGCATTTCACTGCATGTAAATTAAAACTCAATTTAAAATAAAAACATGAAAGGAAACACATTCTTTTTCTAGCCCTCACTTTTGCTTATTTCCTATCACTTAGGCATTTTGCATTTATAATACAATCACCTCCCTTCAAACTTACCGTCAGAAAGACAATGTAGTATCTGTCCATTATACATCTTTGTGTTTATTTAGATCAATGGTTTACATCTCCCAGTTTTCAAGTCTAGCAGTAGGCTTAAAGTACTGTGTTTGTTTTCAGTTTAAAGTATTCTAGACATTAGACAGAAGACAAGAAGTCTATTTCAAGGGATTGCCGAGCTCCTTCTAGTGCTTCTAATATCACGGCCAGTGATTTAGTCACCTATGAAAGTTATTTGTGATACGTATGTGTTTACTTATTTATTTGAGAGAGTGTCTTGCTCTGTTGCCCAGGCTGGAGTGCAATGGCATGATCATAGCTCACTACAGCCTCAAACTCCTGGGCTCAAGAGATCCTCCCACCTCAACCTCCTGAGTAGGTGGGACTACAGGCGTGCACCACCACGCTCGGCTAATTTTTAAATTTTTAATAGAGACGCCGTCTCACTATGTTGCTGAGGCTAGTCTCAAGCTCTTAGGCTCAAGCCGTCCTCCTGCCTCAGCCTTCCAAAGTGCTGGGATTACAAGTATGAGCCATTGCGCCCAGCTTGTAGTTATTTTTTTTGAGACGGCTTTCTGCCTTTCTTTTCCATCTTCTCTCACTCACTTCTACATGCAGGATTGTGTAGGTGTGTATGTAAACACATATAATCTTTTTTAAAAATTCATCTCAGAAATATCTGAGTCTCTTTCTCTCATGGAATTTTCTTTTTCTTTTTCTTTCCTTTTTTTTTTTTTTTTTTGAGATGCAGTCTTGCTCTGTCACCCAGGCTGGAGTGCAGTGTGGTGATCTTGGCTCACTGCAAGTTCCACCTCCCAGGTTCACGTCATTCTCCTGCCTCAGCCTCCCGAGTAGCTGGGACTACAGGTGCCCACCGCCACGCCCGGCTAATTTTTTTTTTGTATTTTTAGTAGAGACGGGGTTTCACCGTTTTAGGCAGGATGGTCTCGAACTCCTGACCTTGTGATCCGCACACCTATGCCTCCCAAAGTGCTGGGATTACAGGTGTGAGCCACCACGCCCAGTGGAATTTTCAAGCTAATTTAATATTTCCCTTGACATGTCTCTCTCCCCCACTAAACTTGGGGCTCTCTTACAGGTGGTAAGTATCTAATTCATTTCGCTTTCCTAGTGCCCAGCACAGACTGTGCACAAATACAGACTGCAATAATGATCATTGAATAAATTAACAATTGACCCTTTTTTTTCTTATGTGTCTGATGAAGGGAAAAAGAACTACACTGAGAGGCAAAAACTTTTGACTAAGTGGTGTTTGCAGTTATAACTGTCCCCTCAAATCCACCACTCTTCTGCGTACTCCCATCTTTACTTCCTTCTATCACTATTTTATAGCAACACCAGGGTAGTATAAGTGTTCCTACAACTTCATACTATAGAAGTCTTTGGGAAAAAAATGACATTATAATGACATTACAAAATGAAAGCAATTTGTGCCAAAAAAGGGATTACAGAGTTTTGCACCTTGAACTTTTCTTTATTGAAGTCAATGTTTTTTTCAACAGGCTTCCCAAAACAAAATATGTTCAGATTGGACTGACCTTAACATGCAGTATTTAAAACAGCAACATGTCTGACAGATCCGAGAAATGAAATATGTCCATTTCTTTTGGCAAGGAGCAGAAGGCAACGTAAAGCAGCTGCAAGAATTAATTCATGGAGATAGTTGACATTTTTGAGCTGACTGCCTCTTAGAGAAAATGATGTCATTCTCCAGCAGCCTAATGACAGTCATCAGCCTCAGAGGACACATGCTAATAAGGTTCATTGCTCACCTAGTTTTCTTCCTTTTTGTCTAGCCAGAGTGTCCTTGGATGCCCATAATTTGGCATTGTGCTACTAGAATCATTTTTAAGAGAGACTAGAGTATGAAACTTAGGAAATAGTGCTTTTTTTTTCCTAATCAGAAAATTGAATTAATGTTTCTAACTTCTTCCAGTAACTCAAAGTCATGTTCCCAGTTTATTCATAAGTATCCAAATTCTTTTTTTTTTTTTTGAGACAGAATTTCACTCTTTTTGCCCAGGCTGGAGTGCAATGACGCGATATCGGCTCACCACAACCTCCGCCTCCCAGGTTCAAGCAATTCTCCTGCCTCAGCCTCCTGAGTAGCTGGGATTACAGGCATATACCACCACCCCGGCTAATTTTGTATTTTTAGTAGAGACGGGGTTTCTCTATGTTGGCTGGTCTTGAACTCCCGACCTCAGGTGATCCACCCGCCTTGGCCTCCCAAAATGCTGGGATTACAGGCATGAGCCACCGCGCCCAGCATAGGTATCCAAATTCTAATTGAACTTTCTAAGGTGTTGGATCCATTGTTTAAATTGTGAAAGACCATTGCTTCAAGATGCTGAGGCAGCTCCGATGACGAAAAACTATGATGCAGTAAAAATCTAAAATTTCGTTCTCAACCACAAAGAACATTGAGTCTGAAATGTCTAGAATACTCAGTATAGGTATCCTGGAGTTGACTTTACTCCTGGACGAAATTATGACTTTCAAAGGAGTTTTAAGTTAAATTTTCATCTTTATCCAAATATGCAAAAGGGAACAAGCAATATCAGCTTAAAGGAAAGAAAGATCAATATCAGCTCACCCACACCTTTAGACCATGGCTTTTGATGCTACTCTCAGAACTCATCTCAAGAAGCAAAACACCTGTTACATTTCCCAAGCCTTTCTGTTTTTGTCTCTCCCCTAATAGACCATCACCAGCAAAGAATTTTCTGAGCAAATGTGTACTGGAGACCTTCTGAGGAATCCACTAGAGCCTGCACATCCCCTTTTCCTAGCAAGGTCAACTGGAAAACAGGTAAAATGTGTGGGCTAACAAACAAATAAAGGAGGGGAGCCATGGATTTTGGAAGAAATTGATATGTTGCAAGCATAGAAGACCTGTAATTCAGAATGGTATTTATGGCTGAGGAGTTTCACCTTGTCCTAGCTTTGGCCACCTACTCTTGATGGAAATGAGCTTCTGGAAAAAGAAACTCATACTACACCTAAATGAATGCTTGATTATTAGATGGTTAGACCCACCTGATAGTAGAAAAACAATTTTCTTTCTTTCTTTCTTTCTTTCTTTTTTTTTTTTTTTTTTGAGATGGAGTCTAGCTCTGTTGCCCAGGCTAGAGTACAGTGGCATAATCTTGGCTGACTGCAACCTCTGCCTCGCGGGTTCAAGCTTTTCTCCTGTCTCAGCCTCCCATGTAGCTAGGATTACAGGCACCCAACACTATGCCAATTTTTTCATTTTAGTAAAGACAGAGTTTCACGGTGTTGGCCAGGCTGCTCTTGAACTTCTGACTTGGTGATCCGCCTGCCTTGGCCTCCCAAAATGCTGGGATTACAAGTGTGAGCCACCGCGCTCAGCAGAAAAACAATTTTCTTAGCAGCTCAAGTGCTCTAATTGGTCCAAGGGTTTTCTACACCAGAGGGCAGAGCAGTCAGGTTACCAAATCAAGAATCAATGGTGTTTTGTTGATATTATAATGAAAAAGTAGATCCAAGTTGAATCTGCAGAAGGACTGATTTTAAAAAATTAATAAATTAGATCATCTATAACCTTGGGATAAAATGTCTGATGTCCTGATGTATGTGGAATTAATTCAGTTAACGCTTATTTAGCACTGACTCTGTAAAAGTTCTCTTCAAGGCTCTGGGCAAGGGACAAAATAAGAGACACTGCTCTTACCTTCAAGGTCATTCAATCCAAATGGTATATTAGCCTGTGTACACAAATTACTTTCATTTTGTAAGGCACAAGTCACGTACACTTAACCTTCACAATAGTCCTGCTAGTTGGGTATTATTATTATTTATATACTTTTGCCTTTGTGTAAGCCTTTTCTTTTGTCCATGGCTGTTTGTTGTTTATAAAATGAGTATGTTAGATTAATACAAATAATAGCTAACATTTATTAATTACTTACTATTTGCCAACTGTTTTGAAAGTATTAGCTAATTTAAGCCTTATAACAACCCTATTATATCTATCTTTCAGAAATTCAGCAAGGTTAAGTGACTTGCCCAAAATCAGAGCTGAAACTCTAGTTCTCTTCCTCCAAATCCAGTGTTCTTTCCAAGATAACGTGCAACTTTCCTTTGGAATGATCAGCAGAATGTCAAATAAGGAAAGGACATGTAGAGTTCATGGGAGGAGACATTACTTCTGGCTGCAGAATTATGGAGGCTTTATGGGAGACGCCGTATATTTTATCTGTGCGCCTTGATCACGTGTCTGACCATGGACAGAGAAACCAGCCTAATGAGCCTTCTTTACAGGTGACCCTCTGGCCCTTGGTGAACATCTTGTTTTTATTCTTTCTTAATTCCAACACTTATTCTTGACAACTTTACAAATGAACAAATCTTATTTACTAAATTGTTGATGTAGTTTTTGTCTAACACAGGGCTGATTTTACCCTTGAGAGAGGGACACAAGGCTTCATTTAGGGGAGGATTAGGTTTGATGTTTATTGACTGCATGAGGCAGATTGGTTTTAGAGACATGGGTTACAGTCTTGGCTTTTCCTGTTACTGCTTTTGGGTCTTTAGATGAACATTTTGCTTTCTCTAGACTCCTTCTTTATATATAAAACAACTACACCTTTGGACCTATAATAACTGTTGGTGGTCTCCTATGGGACAAGGATATGAGGGTGCTTTGTGAATGGCTACCCAAATGTAAAATATTATTATTATTATTATCATTCAGTATTATAAAATATTGATAAAAATATTGTCTAGATTTTTCAGACATCTTAGAAGGCTTCTTTTTCTTCAGGGAAAAAGAGAACCCTAAATATCAATTATAATCAGAATTTCACAGCAAGTAAAAATACCTGTGTGTTAATGAAATTAATCCTTAATGAAGCAGATGACAATGACTATTTGATATCTGAACCTTAATTTTTTAAACCAGGCATCAAAACACTTAGAAGTGGGTAGGCAGGGTGAGTACAGAAGAGGAGTGGTAGAATTCCCTTTACTGTAGGTTAGTTGGAAAGAGAGAATCAAGATTCATATGACTCTCAGGCAAAAAGAGTGGGAAGAGACAGACTGAAATCTCCATGTTCACAGGTAAGAACAGACATTTCTTGGCCCGAATGATAAAGCAATGTTCAACTCTTCTAGTCAAATCGCCCATACTGTGGAATTCCAAGGAAACAGTCTTCACTCCTGTTAAGTGATATTCCTGGCCATTGTCAATGTGCAAGTCCCACAACAAGGCAGAGACATTCATGCTCTTCATTAACATTCCCCTAAGGTCTCAGTTTGCATCTCTCTATCCATCTCCTAGCTCTGAAAGGAAGTTTCCTGGGAAACCTTTTCTATGAATGGAATGGATGAGGTTTGTCCCATGAGGGAAGAATTGAAAAAAAAAAAAAAAAAAAACACACACACACACAGACACACACAACAACAACACAGTATAACAAAAAAACTTCTTTCCCACTGCAGCCAGGAGCAGATTACGCCTATCTTTTTTCAAGGACAGGTGGAAATTCTGACCATGTGGTATTCAGTCATACTAGGAATGTTGCTCTCTCAATTTAACCGGAGAGCTTCCTTTCTTACTGATTAAAAAAGTCAAAAGGGGTTTAAAATTGCTTAGGTAAAAAGAACTATGGTTGAGTCTTCTCAGCCACAGATAAGCATTGGCTCTTTCTGATCTGCTCTATTGTCAGCTATGTAATGACTCAGTTTCTGCATTGTTCTCCTTGTTCAGAACAGAAGGGAGAGTAAACCTTATCCACAGGCTCCTGTTACAAGTAGACCTTCCCCTTCCATCAGAGGTGGGCTTTGTGCGACACAGTCAGGACATTCACAAATTAAAAGATGAAGAACGGCCAACATTTTCACCAGCTATTGATATTCCCTATCCCAGTAAACCTTGGGTTTTCGTCTGAGTATTTTTTTCCAACTTAAAGAGAGAGAGAGAAAGAGAGAATATGTAGGCTAACCAGCTCTATTGCTAACAAAAGAAATACTTAAGAGAGGAAAACAACCAGGGATGAAAATCAGGCTTTTATTTGAATCTTCTTGCTTCTTTTCAGCAGCAGCTTCCTGGCTAACTTAAGCATCCTATTCCTGAGCTGGTTGAAATATGCCTTTTTTAAAAAAACAGCTTTATTGAGATATAATTTACATACCATAAAATTCATCTGTTTAAAGTATGGCACTCAATGGACCCAGTGGTTTTTAGTATATTTATAGATTTGTTCAACCATTACCATAATCAATTTTAGAACATTTTCATCACTCCAAAAGGAAGCCCAGTACCCATTTGCTGACACTCCCCATTCTCCCCACTCCACCACCAGCCCTAAGCAGCCACGAATCTACCTTCTGTCTCTAGAGATTTGTCTGTTGGATCTTTCATACAGAAGCATGCAATAATGTGATTTTTTTGTTTGTTTGTTTTGTTTTTCTCATGTTTTTTATTTCTTTATTTTTTTAATTATACTTTAAGTTTTAGGGTACATGTGCACACGTGCAGGTTAGTTATGTATGTATACATGTGCCATGTTGGTGTGCTGCACCCATTAACTCGTCATTTAACATTAGGTATATCTCCTAATGCTATCCCTCCCCCCTCCCCCCACCACACAACAGGCCCCGGTGTGTGATGTTCCCCTTCCTGTGTCCATGTGTTCTCATTGTTCAATTCCCACCTATGAGTGAGAACATGCAGTGTTTGGTTTTTTGTCCTTTAGATAGTTTGCTAAGAATGACAGTTTCCAGCTTAAATGTGATCTTTTATGACTGGTTTCTTTCACACAGAATAATGTTTTCAAGGTTCATCCAGGTTGTAGCAGCACTTCATTTCTTTGTATTGCCAAATACTATTCCATTGTGTGAATATAACACATTTTATGTACCCTTTTATCTTTTGATTGACATTTGGGTTGTTCCCACTTTTTGACTCTTATGAATAATGACGTTGTGAATATTCGTGTATAAACTTTTGTGTGGACATATATTTTCATTTCTCTTTGGTATTGACCTGATAGTGGGATTGCGGGGTTGTATGTTTAACACTATGTTAAATATTTTTAGGAAGCCCCAAGCTGTTTTCCAAAGTGGTTGTACCATTTTACATTCTCACCAGCAATGTACCAGGGTAAGACCTATTTGCAATTTTCTCCTGCTTATAGAATTCTAAAGCTATGTAAAAGGTTAGAAATGTAACAGGTGGGTCATTTTGATACTTATTTAGAAAGCCTACTTTTTCTTTCCAAACTACAAACATTTCTGTTGTCTAATGAGCAGATGCTACCAGCTAATGAAGCAGGAATACTAATTTCTTATTTGATTCATAATAATATTCAATAATTACAGAGGAATCTTTACTTATCTAGCTTTCTGTGTATATGTGTTTTACGGTACTAATTTTTCTTTGTTTTCTTTTAAAAATTCACCTTCCTTACTGCTTTGTTATTTAATGATTTGTTCTCTGATTATAGACCATTAATGCCTGTTTTAAAAAAAAGTCCACATGTGCATTTCAACACATCTTTTATTTTATACTGATTCAAAGCAATTCAATTCTTCATTCCTAAAAACATTTAGGCTGAGGCATAAAATAGCCAATTTAAACGAAGTAACATTTAGTCTTTGAAATTGCCGTATATGTATTCTTCATTTATGCCTACCTGAAAATGTCAAGTATGAAATGAATTTTAGTGACTCAATTGTTATTCTATAGGCAAATCCTTATCTTATAAACATACTAGATAACTTTATAAGATAAATCTGTTTCTAAGACAAAATTTGTCCATAATTCTGAATTTCTTTCTTTCTTTATTTACTTAATGCAAAGGATGTTTCATGAACCTTCTAATTCTTTCCTACTGTGGATGTTAGTTGGCATTTTGTATTGAATTTCAACATTTGAGAATAAGTCATGGGTCCAGCTAATCTGCATAGACCAATTTGGAGCAGCATCCTTAATGAGTGGTGAACTTTCTCTGTTCTCCAGACAATATCACCTCTGCCACTTGAAACCAAGGCTTCTAATGACATGAACTGAAGGAAAAGTCTTGATTTCAGATTTTTGTTTGGCCAATTTCATCTCCATTTGCCGACCCTGGATTATGCAGATAGTATACTGCTTTTAGTAATCTAGGCCCTTGTGCCAGACCTTGACTGTCATACTGCATTATAACTGATGGTTCAAATGCTTCTTTTACATAAGGAGTATTTTCTTCCCAGAGATACCTCTAAGATATTCATGGCTAACTAAAAATACTGCTGAATCCTGTTCTCAAGTAGAGTTTCAAGGTCAACATGAAAATTGTTATCACTCTCTTATGTGGCATAAAAAAATCTGTTTTATCTTTGTAACAATGCTTTCATTAAAAAAAAAAAAAAAGCTTTGCAATTCCTCTGCTACACTAGTGTTTTCTCAGATACCAACAGGCTATGCCTTGATGGCAAGAAGAACAAGTTATGATTATTTATATGCCAGTGTGCACTTGTTTCCATCTAGAGTTATAAACAATTAGTTTATGATAATCAATTGTGACAGCAAAAAGGATTTCTACTCCACTAGCTTATATTTCTAATAACAGAGAAACAGAAGTAATTTTGATAATGTCTTATGTGTCCAGTGAAGTAATTTCCCTGTTACTGGCTTTTAGCAAGAATTTATAATTAAATCAGAGAGAAAAAAACACTGGCAGCCAACATTGTGTCACATTTATTTCAAGTGTAATGTCAAAAATTTCATGGATGGTCACTTGGACATTGAAAGAGCAAAAAGATTAGAGAGCAGAATGGGATCATGAGAGGTTCTGTTCATTTTCCTGCCTTCCCAAAGTAAGAAGGGCAAATCAAGTATAAATAAAACTATTGCCTTAATGAGGCTCTTGAGTTTCTGCCTAAACCAACAATGGGAATAATGGAAATCCGCCCCCAAAGTAATTCTTTTATATCGTTATTTAAAAGAAGTTGTCTACACACACACACACACACACACACACACACACACTCACTCATTAAGAATTTGAAAAAAATATTTATCTACCTCCTTCTTTCCTATGTCTGTATATGCATTTTTCTTTTGAAAAAGGCTGTAGATGAAAAAGAAAAACATTAACAGCGTAACAAGATTAAAACTATGTTTTATGGCAAATGGTTTAAAACTTCAGGAAACCACCTTTAAAGGCTGCAAGCGAATGCTTGCTTTTTACTCAGACCTGTGGTGATCTCCCCATCGCCTGGAAATATGGAGCTGTACTGTAGAGTGTGTATACACTAGTGTGCACTCCTGTACTCATTATAATGTGGCCTGGGGCTTGGAGCTAAACATTTCTCTAGAACATAATGAGCTGTGTACTGTAATGAAGGTGTTTGAAATTGATTTGACTGTTATTTAGTATAAAAACTCCCAGATCAAAGACTCTGGCAAGGCTACAGACACTCAGGCACTCCCAGACAAAGGACACTGTATGATGGCGGGAGGCAAGTGGAGAGGTGTGGTGGCTTATGCAGAGCCAAGGAATTTATCAAGCCGTTATCTGATTGTTTTTATTTCAAGTCACTATACATCACTCACAAACTGCCATCTGGCAGTAGATGATTTTGAGGATTATTTTGAAGAATATTACAAAACCCGATTTAATTTCCCTCTCGATTCCTAGTATTTCTGTATTGCTCCTTCATCACAGTCATGGACACCCTCCCAAGCTAATTTGTAAAATGAATTTTACTGAATGCCATTTAATCTTATTGCCATAGTTACAAACCAAGAAATCGAAAATTGCTAGGCTGAGCTGAAAATAGCTGACTTGGTACAAGGAAGAGGACTAATTCTTATGCAAAGCTGTATGCTCACATGTAATCTCTGATTCAAAGAACAATAGAAAGTTTGATCCTTGAAAACCTGACCTTCTGATGCCTTTTCACTCTCCAACCCAGAACCACCATAGGTTTGAATGAAATGTGTAAAAACTTAAGATAAGGTTTGCTTTGCAACCTGCTGTTTTAGCTTCTGTGTTACTGTTGCAATGAGGTCACAGCCTTGATATTTTCACAGGCAATACTGGGGATTTTATAACTGTGTGGAAATTATAAAAGCAAGAACTCATGTAATGGCTGAAATTTAAG
Organism: Pan paniscus; assembly: GCF_029289425.2. NCBI lineage: Eukaryota > Metazoa > Chordata > Mammalia > Primates > Hominidae > Pan > Pan paniscus. The sequence goes on from NC_073253.2 coordinate 112,055,648, forward strand.
AAAGGTTTAAATAATTCCTGAGCATTATTATTTATAATTGACAAATCTAACTATCTAATCATTCTATAATTCTATTATCATAAAGCATACCCATCATCTGGGTGAACATATGTATTCCATGAGAGACGAATAGGATAGGTTATTTGAAAAGAAATTAAGGTGCTGAACATCCAAAGGCCTGTCTTTATAGGTATATATGTACCTAGATTTTACATACCTATATATGTATGTATCTCTCTTAGGGAGAGAGATAAAGAGAATGCAGTGATAAGATGTAATTAGAATAAATATATTTTAAGGAGAGTTGTTTAACCCATATAAGCAATCATTTTAAGATTTTTGCCAAAGTCAATGCCCCTTTAATCTAATATTTAATGTATTGAAAACTCTTTCTATGTGCTAATAATTTGTCATCATCAAGTTTGCATTATTCTTGGTCCTTAAAAACAATCAAATCAATTTCTTTGGACAGTTATTTCATTTCTTTGGTCCTTCATTGTCTTACCTGTACAAAGAGAGGATTAGAACTTTGAGATCTTTAACAGGCAGAAAAGTATGATTTAATTATTCTTTAATTTTCACTTATTCAACTTGCAATTTATCTGATTTCATTTAGATTATTATGGCTTTGGCATATTTGAATATAATTTTAACATATTTGATTGACAATTCAAAAACAAACAGAGCCACTTAAATATTCAGAGTAAGTAAAATATATGCCATGTATGTAACAACTCAGCACAAAGAGCCCCTCTGTACTCACAGGGCAGGAAGTCAATCGGCTGAGGCTGTATGGCTGCTGCTGTATAGTGCCCACCAGCTGCTGCTCAGCTTCTAGACATTTGCTTTTGTATGCAAAAATCTCAGGAGGACTTTGGGAGTTCTAGGAAACTGCTTGTTGAATGTGGGAGGAAAAGAGCATACCGTGGTATTCTCATTCTAAAACCACCCCACAGAGGGGCTGTGTGTACAGACTGGCCTCAAATGAGTAGGATAGGAGATTCTAAGTGTTGTGCAAAGTATGTTTTAAGGATTTTCTTTTATTTTTTAAAATAAATGAGAAATGCTGGGTTAACTAAGGAAAACAAGCTTCCTTATTGCAGGACTTCTCTAGGCCTTTAAAATGCCAGCCTTGCAGGGTGCGGTGGCTCATGCCTGTAATCCCAGCACTTTGGGAGGCCGAGGTGGGCGGATCACCTGAGGTTGGGAGTTCAAGACCAGCCTGACCAACATGGAGAAACCCCGTCTCTACTAAAAATACAAAATTAGCCGGACATGGTCGCTCATGCCTGTAATCCCAGCTACTTGGGAGGCTGAGGCAAGAGAATCGCTTGAACCTGGGAGGCAGAGGTTGCGTTGAGCCGAGATCATGCCATTGCACTTCAGCCTGGGCAACAAGAGCAAAACTCCGTCTCAAAATAAATAAATAAATAAATAAAATGCTGGCCTCCAAAAATGTAAGTCCCCAAAAGTGGGATGGAAGACAACATTGTTCACTTTTCTTTTTTTCTGTGTTTTTTTTTTTTTTCTTTTTTAGACAGGGTCTTGCTCTGGGCTGGAGGGCAGTGGTGCAATAGTAGCTCACTGCAGCCTCAAACTCCTGGGAGCAATCATTCCTGGCATCTCAGCCTCCTGAGTAGCCGGGACTACAGGTGTGCACCACTACACCTCAACAACTTTTGTATATTTTGTAGACGGGGTTTTGCCATGTTGCCCAGGCTGGTCTCGAATTCCTGAGCTCAAGCCATCTGCCAACCTTGGCCTACTAAATTGTTGGAATTACAGGCATGAGCCACAGCACCTGGCCTGTTTATGTCTCTTGATAACACGACCTTTCCTCTTCTGATCCTCCAGTCTTTTGTGGAATAAGTATGTCATTAAATGCAATTAGGCAGGGTGGAAAATAGGTTTCATTTTGAGTGCCACATTTGGTCAGTTGGTAGAGACTACCTGCAGGCATTTTATAAAGGACTTTGAGTGGTGGTTCTGATTAGAAGGAAAGGGAAGGTCTGATCATTATTGGTATACCATGGCTTTGCCATCCCCGCCCTTGTTTTCCACCTGTCCTGAGTCTTTCAATCATTACTCGATTATCTTCCACGTACTACCTTATCAGGAAATCTCAGAGATAAAATTACAATTTGCCTGAATCTCAGTTTACTTTTGATTTCACATAAGTTGGAAGTTCAAACACTTGCAACCAAACATGCAAAAACTGGGAATACACCACAATGCACATTTTCTAGGTCTAACATTTTACTCACAGAAGTTCAGTTCGATAAACCATACACACACACAAGAGCATGTTCATCCTTTTATTATGAGAGAGGAATTATGTTTTGGGTTATCTTTTTCTAAAACACCTGTTAGATAAAACCTTATTAGCTATTTACTTGCAGCAAATAACATGTATTATGTACTATGTAAACTATAAAACATTTATTAAACTTCACTGAAAATGCAGTTACCACTACTTGCATTCTTATGAATATACAATATTACATTGTATTCAGACCAGTTGAGCTGCAGGCAAATATAACCACCTGTGATCCAACAAAGTTCTGATTATGGTCTACGGCCATACCACCCTGAATGCGCCCGATCTCGTCTGATTATGTTAAGATCAGACATACTGAGTTATTGTTTAAGCCATTTTCTACAATTCAGCATCAAAAATGTGGTAGTCAGGGCCTGTTAGAGGCAATGTAGACACATTTTAAATGTAAATGACCTACAGTCAGTGACAAATGATAAAAACTGAAGGTTACATTAATCCCAAAATATCTATGAAAAGAACAGAATAGTCCTGTTGTAGTGGCTCATATCTGTAATCCCAGCACTTTGGGAGGCCAAAGTGGGAAGATTGCTTGAGCCCAGGAGTTTGAGACCAGCCTGGGCAACATGATGAGACCCCCATCTCTACAAAAAATACAAAAATTAGCCAGGCATGGTGGCGCGTGCCTATGGTCCCAATTACTTGGGAGACTGCATAGGAAGGATGGCTTGACCCCAAGAGGTTGAGGCTGCAGTGAGTCATCTTCGTGCCACTGAACTCTAACCTGGGCAACAGAGTAAAATGCTTTCCAATAAACAAACAAATAAATAAATAAATGGCATTTACACATACACTAAAAAAAAAAAAAAAAAAAAGCAGAATATGGTAAGAGCAGACAATTTGAACCAGACTTGGAAGAGCAGACTTGCATGGGACCCAGAGTCTTATAGTCTTCAGAGTAAATCCATACATGATTTTTGCCTGTTAGTAAATCCATATTGGGCAAAGGCAGAGACATTGTCACTGTTCTAGGATGTTTAGCACAACTAAAAATATAAAGGAGATGCTTGCTTCTCCCTATGAGGTTTTTTTTTGTTGTTGTTGTTTTTGTTTGTTTTTTTTAAAACCCAGAAGTGTTTTTATGGTTTATGGAAATCAGTTACCAAAATATTGCTAATTTAATTTATTTGATTAACATATTATTATTGGAAGAGTTAAGTAATATGGAAACTTTAATACTTTCAGAAGACCAATTTGTTTAGAACTAATGGGAGTCTATGTTACTTATGTTGGAATTCATGTGTTTCGATTTCATACATTAGACTGGAGCTTCTCATAAATAAAAACATGTTATATTTTTCTATCTCTAATGATCAACTATCTAGCTATTTATCTATTTTCTACCATAGTGGAGCTGATCTACTTCTTCGGCAAAAGAAAAATTGCTTAAGATAAAAGCAAACACTATGCATGCAACACTCAAAATATAAATCAATATTTGAAGGAGAAAAATACATTATACTTAACAAGGTTACCAGCATTTAAGAATATGGAATATGGCCGGGCATGGTGGCTCATGCCTGTAATACCAGCACTTTGGGAGGCCGAGGCGGGCGGATCATGAGGTCAGGCGATCAAGACCATCGTGGCTAACATGGTGAAACCCCGTCTCTGCTAAAAATACAAAAAGTTAGCGTCGTGGCGGGCGCCTGTAGTCCCAGCTACTTGGGAGGCTGAGGCAGGAGAATGGGGTGAACCCAGGAGGCAGAGCTTGCAGTGAGCCAATATCGCGCCACTGCACTCCAGCCTGGGCGACAGAGCGAGACTCCGTCTCAAAAAAAAAAAAAAAAAAAGAATATGGAATATAAGAAGTCAATCAAAATCATGATTGTGAGCCGGGTGCAGTGGCTCACACCTGTAATCCCAGATCTTTGGAAGGCTGAGGCAGGAGGATCTCTTGAGGCCAGGAGTTTGAGACCAGCCTGGGCAACATAGTGAGACCCCCATCTCTACAAAAAATAAAATAAACTATTTGGACGTAGTGTCACTTGCCTGTAGTCTCAGGTACTAGGACTGGAGTGGGAGGATTGCTTGAACCCAGGAGTTCGGGGTTATAATGAGCTATATGTTTCTGTCACTGCACTCCAGTTTTGGTGACAGAGTGAGATCCTGTCTCAAAAAAAACCAAACCAAACAACAACAACAACATAGCTGTGAAAGAATGTGTGAATAAATATGGCTAAATCAGGCCTTCTCTTTTCAGCCTTTTTGTTTGTTTGTTTGTTTTTGTTTTCTTGATAGAAATTAAGGCAGAGATAGAGCTCAGATATATGATTTTGAGAATCACCATCCAAATGTTTTTGGAAGATGTACTTATATCTCTTAGGCCTGGCTCATAGTAATTATTAATGAAATAGTTTTTGAGCAGTGAATGATTAGAAGAAGGTAGATGGAAGGGAGATACATATTAAGGATCTTTGCAGTCTTTTCTGAACCGTTAACTTCAGGGCCTTTAGCTCAGCTCTGAACATTTATTAGGTATATAATAGATCTCACCGTATTTTGGAAAAAGGCAAACTTCATAATGAGGTAAAAAGCTGATTTTAATGAATTCAGTTATTTAATCTTTATCAAAGCCTTTACTACTGCATTTTTCTTCCTTTTAGAGCAAACCTTGAAATGGTGCAATTTTACAAACAATTTATATGATGCTATGGCATGGAATTTCCTAAAATATTCCCCATTAAGGAATGTTGAAAGAGTTATTTCTCATAAAAAAATCAATATAACTATATGGAACATTTTTTAAAAGATGACTAATGAACAAAACCAAATCTTTACCTCTTACTAAGTAATAAAAATGTTAAAAATATATGATGTGTTACCAAATGCTAGATCCAGACATGCCCCGTATTGATATTTTGGCATGTTTTGATATAAAATGGCTAAAAATTTTTAAAACATCTCTAAATGGCTCAATCTAATGAACAAGTGATTTAAAGTGAGGCCGGGAAAAATAATGCCCCAAGAGGAAGATGACAGTGGAAGAAAATAATATTTGATTTTTGTCCCTTAACATGAGGCCACCTGAGAATGGCAAAACCCCTGGAGTCAGTCATTTGGGAAAAGCAATGACCATTCCTATTAGCCTTCACTAAGGCTTCTCCTAGCAAACTACCATCCCACCACCCTACCTACCCTTCCCCAGAAGCCAAGCAGATTCCAACATCATGTTTTCTGTATTGTTTGCAGAGCCGTGAGCTAATTAAACCTCTTTTTTAAAAAAGTAAATTACTCAGTCTCTGGTATTTCTTTCTTTCTTTTCTTTTCTTTCTTTCTTTCTTTCTTTTTTTCTTTTTTTGAGATGGAGTGTCACTCTGTTGCCCAGGATGAAGTGCAATGGCGCTATCTCAGCTCACCACAACCTCCACCTCCCGCGTTCAAGTGATTCTCCTGCCTCAGCCCCCCAAGTAGCTGGTGTCAGGCCTCTGAGCCCAACATAAGCCATCATATCCCCTGTGACCGGCATGTATACATCCAGATGGCCTGTTCCTGCCTTAACTGATGACATTACACCACAAAAGAAGTGAAAATGGCCTGTTCCTGCCTTAACTGATGACATTACCTTGGGAAATTCCTTCTCCTGGCTCATCCTGGCTCAAAAAGCTCCCCCACTGAGCACCTTGTGACCCCCACGCCTGCCCGCCAGAGAACAACCCCCTTTGACTGTAATTTTCCTTTACCTACCCAAATCAGATAAAACAGCCCCACCCCTATCTCCCTTCACTGACTCCCTTTTCGGACTCAGCCCGCCTGCACCCAGGTGAAATAAACAGCCTCGTTGCTCACACAAAGCCTGTTTGATGGTCTCTTCACACGGACGCGAGTGAAAGCTGGGATTACAGGCGCCTGCCACTGCGCCTGGCTAATTTGCTATTTTTAGTAGACATGGAGGTTTTGCCGTGTTAGCCAGGCTCGTCTTGAACTCCTGACCTCAGATGATTCACCTGCCTTGGCCTCCCAAACAGTTGGGATTACAGGCGTGAGCGACCGCACCTGGCTTGGTATTTCTTTATAGCAATGCTAGAACAGACTAACATAAAAACCTTGACTTAGTGGCTGCAACTCTTTGATATTTCCAACTATACTATATTTTGCTAGGCTAACCTTGGTTTCAGAATACCTATTGTGGCAATGGTCTTCATGGTATGTTTGAATTGATTATTTTCTCAATTGACCATTTTAGGCCATAATAATGACTAGTTACAAAGGCAATCAATGGAATGTGCATAGTGCGTTTGATTTAGTAGGATTAGAGTAATTGTATTTGTGACATTTCAAACACTCAGTTGAATTAAACATGTGGCAATTCCATCTGTTGGAACTAGGATATGTGATATATAGGTGCTATGACCAAAATACCTAAATTGACAAACTAGAAATAGATTTCCTTATACAGGTCAGACATAGTCACTGATAAGCAGATCATGTTAGTAGAAAAAGTTTCACATCAATAACATTAAAATGTAAGGTATTTTGGAGATAGAATATGTTTGTTGAAGAGTGAAAGAAAGTAAGAAAAATGCAAAATTTCTTTGGAATTTTGGTAATTTAGAACCTTAAACATGAAGCATTTCATCAATCATTAATCTTAAAGTTTTTTTTTTTGGTAGATGTTACTGGGAACTTTAAAAAGTAATAATGGAGTCTTTAATAAACAAGAAACTGGAAATTCAAACACTGAAAATATTCACACTTAGGGAAATAGGATGAAATACAGCTTTTATATCATATCAGTGGCAGGAAAAATAATCATTCATTACACTACCTGGTTGTTTTATTATGTAAAAATAGTGATAACATCTTTCAAATAATTTGACTTCCCACTGGTCCTCTGAAGGAATCTCTGTCAGTAGGACAAAGATCAACACTTGGTCACAAGTTAAAACAAATGTCTGTGAACATCTTTATAGGTGTCACCTTATGAATTAAAATTTGACCATATCATTATTGTTGGGGGCTTCAGTTAGTTCATTGTATCTTGGAACAATATAATATGGATCTGCCAGAAGTCAGAGAATTAACATTTTCTATTTGGTTTTGGTGGCACATCTTTATGTTGTAGACATAATTACTTCCACTTTTTACACAGATTCCTTATTGTTGCCAGTTGTAAAGTTTTTTGGTCATATATTTTGATTGCATGTATAATTAGGAGCATGCCCATTTGGGAATAAGCTTCATTAAGACAGCATTCCGCAAGATGCGGGCTGTTGAACCTAAGTTTGCCAGACTAGGAGTCAACATTATTAATAATTTTTAGGGACGGTCCATTGTGTCCAGATATCTATAGTTAGCAACTCCAACGTGGGATCTTTTATTTGAAGGTATATAAAAATGTAAAAATAACTGGTTGAAAAATTATCAAACTTCTCTTTTGAAATAATAATTGATAACATTCACTGAGTGCTTAATGCATGGTAAGCTTTATAAACACTACTTCATCAAAACTTTAGTTTACCTGAGATAGGTAGTGTTTTCAATTTTGTTAAAAATAATTTTGAAAAAGATTAAATCATGACTATTTTACAGATATAAAAATAAACACTTGCTTAAGACTTTATTTATTAATCAAAGAGAGAACTAGACAGATGTTACAGCTGATTCAAAAACAGTCCAAAGGACAAACCCACTTGTAGATCAGAAATATTAAAATGAATGTACAAATGAAAGCAAAATATTTCTTTGAATAATGTGGTAAAGGAAGTCAATCAAACTTCTACTTAACTGGAAAAAAATGCGTATGTCTACCGACAAGAAATATTTTGTATTGCTTTCAATTATTTACAACTTACAGAGTTGTAAGATGGTTCCCATGGAATCAAAATTAGATAATCTGGGGTGATATCCTCTAGAAAATGCATAGTTATTCACTTAAACATAATTTCCGTAATTTCCCCCATACCCTCACTTTATAATGATGAAATCAAGGTTCAGAGAGGACAGATTTTTTGAATGGGGATATTAACTAGTAGAAAAGTTCACTGCCTTATGGAAAGGAATGGATACCAGAGTTAGATAATAGAAGTAGGATATGTGAAATGAGTGAATGAAGTCACCAAAGGTATACGTATCTCCAAGGCTTTGTGAAGAAACTCACAAAACAAAGGATGGAGAGGATTCCAACATGTTCACGTGTTTAAAACTTTACTCTAACAATGGGAATCCCTCTACAGTGCATGCCATTCTAATGAGAAAAAATATGCACAATCTGTACAAACGGTATTAGAGCCACATTGTATTCCCCTTAGTGTCACCTCATAGGAAAGCCTGGGGAAGAATTTGAAAGGGGTTTGTGATGCAAAGAATGAACTATCAAAGGATTACCTTGAGCCTGTAGGCTAGAGAGATTATTGGTATGGTGCAGGTTTCTACTTGCTCATCTGACTTTAAGGTAAGTCCAGTTAGATAACAAACTATATGGTAACACCTTGTTATGTCATCACTGCCTGGAAGGAAGCTGGATAGGAGTATGACAGAGGCTCATTTTTCTGGTGTCCTGGTAGGTTGTGTCAAGCATGAGCAGTTGCTTAGATGGCTTTCTCTCATCCCTGCCACTTACCAGAATCTAGAGAGGTTGAGCCTACTCAGAGTGGGTAGTGAGAATAAAATAGAAAATTAGAATAAATAACATGCTGGTGGATATGTAGCTAAAAAGTGACAGAGCCCATATTCAAAATCAAATTCACCTGATTCCAGATCCAGATGCCTAACTTCTTCACTACATGGTTTATCATGTTTTGTTTGAAAAGCTGGATGCAAGAGGTACATGGGGACTTCCTCACTGTCTCCAGTGTCTCTTCATTGAGTCATTTGGTGGGATTGGCGTTGACTCTGATTGGTGGCAGTGTCTGCTGTGTGCTATGACTCTAGGAGAGGAAGCCTCCACACACCTTTAGCAGCAAAGTGACTTGTAGAGTGTAAACTGAAAGCAGATTCCACTGTATCAGGCCTGGAAACATGCAGGATGGTATCATCAGACGCTGTCATCAGTTTCTTGTTTCCTACTACTTACTCACTTCATCTTTAGCATCCTATGGGAAGTGCACAGGATCAAATATAAGCAAGAGCTATGAGTCGAAAGTCTTGGATATTGTCCCAGACCTTAAACATCGTTAGCTTTTCTATATGTCCATTTTTCTTATTAATAAAACAAGGATAACAGCATTTGATCTATATAGCATCTGTGCAATTATTTCCATGAGAGAATGTAAAATGGGAAAAATATTTTATATATAAAAACTGATGCAGATCAGGCCAGGCGCGGTGGCTCACGCCTGCAATCCCAGCACTTTGGGAGGCCGAGGCGGGTGGATCACTTGAGGTCAGGAGTTCGAGGCCAGCCTGGCCAACATAGAAAACCCCATCTCTACTAAAATTACAAAAATTAGCTGGGTATGGTGGTGGGTGCCTGTAATCCCAGCTACTCAGGAGGCTGAGGCAGGAGAATCACTTGAACCTGGAAGGCAGAGGTTACAGTGAGCTGATATTGCGCCACTGCACTCCAGCCTGGGAGACAGAGCAAGACTCCATCTCAAAAAAATAAAAATAAAAAGAAGTAATGCAGATCAACCTCATTTCTGCTCAATCCCAGAAATGTGGATTTAGACAATGTCTCTAACAAGCAGAGAAGTAGAATAATTTGGATATTAGATTATTTAGAATCACTCTTCAAAGAGCTCCTATGTCCACATGTGTTAACTGTACATTGTTTCTGATTATTTCTATTGCAAATGACAAAAAACCAATTCAAATGGATTCAAGCAAAAAGGACCTTTTTTGTGTGTGTTGGAGGGGGTGGATATCTGAAAAATCTAACTGTAGATGTGGCTTCAGGTGTGACTGAATCTGGTGGTTTAAATGTCACTATCAGGACCTGGTTGTCTCCTCCCCTGCCCCACTTTCTTTCTCTCTTGATTTCTAGACTTTGCTTTCCTTTTCATTTGTTTCATTCTCAAGCGGGTTTCTCAGACCACATAGCAAAATGGCTGCTACTCACTTTGGACTTATGTTGGAGAGATAATGCCTTTCTATTACTCCTCTGAAATCTCTGTGATTCATATAGTTGGCTCTACTTGGCTACTCAGGCTGTTTTTGTTTCCTGACCCAACCTTGGGGCCATGGTTGAAGTCAGCCTCATGAATGCCATGTGAATTGAGACAGTGGAAGAGTAGACCCACAAAGTACAGGGTACTTTTACCAGAAGAAGAAGAAATGTTGGTATTGCAGAAGTGAAAACCTTTTGGAGGTATTTGTGATGGAAAAATGATTAAATTATTCTTATTAACTAGCTATGAGATCAAAACTGTAAAATATGAAAAGTGCATCAGTTAAAATGCCATTCTGGGCATGGTGGCTCATACCTGTAATACCAGTGCTTTGGGAGGCTGAGGCAGGAGGATTGCTTGAGGCCAGGAGTTTGAGACCAGCATGAGCACTTTAGTGAGATCCTATCTCTACAAAATGATAAAAATCTTAGCCCAGCATGGTGGCACATGCTTGTAGTTCCAGATACTCAGGAGGCTGAGGTGGGAGGATCACTTGAGCCTAGGAGATGGAGGTTGAAGTGAGCCAAGATTGCACCACTGCTCTCCAGCCTGGGAAACACAATGAGACCCTGTCTCTAAGAAAAACTTATAAAATGTCATTCTTATTTTGCTATGGAGACATTAGGGATTTTGGGGTCTTAGAGAACAAAGTACTTGAAATTAGAATAACAATTCTATCAGAAATACTTCGAGTGGTTATTAAATAAATATTTATTTGTTGAATTCTTTTTTTTTTTTTTTTTTGAGACTAAGTCTCGCTCTGTTTCCCAGGCTGAAGTGCGGTAGCATGATCTCGGCTCACCGCAACCTCCACCCGTTTGGTTCAAGTGATTATCCTTCCTCAGCCTCCTGAATAGCTGGGACTACAGGGGTGTGCCACCATGCCCAGCTGATTTTTGTGTTTTTAGTAGAGACACGGTTTCACCATGTTGACCAGGCTGGTCTCAACTCCTGACCTTAAGTGATCCACCCGCCTCGGCCTCCCAACGTGCCGGGATTACAGGAGTGAGCCACCGTGCCTGGCCAATATTTATTTAGTTGAATTTTTAAAATTTATTTTTCTAATAGAATAAGGGAGAGCATTAGAAGTAGTTTTCATAAGACACAATAAATATAAACCTGTCATTTACCTGTCTAGCCCTGATATTCTGAAATCTGGAACTTGGGTTTAGAACAAAATGGATTCAATTAATCCTTTTTTTTTTTTTTTTTTTTTTAGAGAGAGAGATTTGTATGATGCTGGCTGGTTTATTCATTCATTCAATAATTATTTATGGACATTAATGTACAAAGCACCCTAATCTTTAAAAAATTCAGTCCTGGTTTTGCTGTATTAGTGTGTGTTTTTCTGATCTTAAAAAATTATATGAATGATATAAATGGTCAATTCACAAAAGATAAAATTCAACAGATATATGAAAAGCTGCTTAACCTCAATAGTAATAGGGAGATATAAATTAAAATAAGATTCCTTTTTTGAATCATCAGATTGCCAAAAAAAAAAAAAACTTTGATAATATCAGTGGGAGGCAATGGTGAATATGAATTTTATAGTCATCATAGAGGGAAATTTTACAATCTGTTAAAACTTAAAATATACACAAGAACTTACATAAAAGAATGCTTATTATGGTATTGTTTATAATAGAGGAAAAATTATAAATAACATAAGATTATAGCAAGGGAAGAATGGTCAAATGGGCTACCAAAAAATGCATACTTAGGAATGTCACACAGTTACGAAAAACAATGTGTGTGTGTGTTTGTGATATTAGGAACAATAAAATATCCCCTAATCCAAACATGGATACATAGATTATATTACATTTTTATACAAATATATTTCTAAATACATAAAAAAACTTAACCTATAATAATGTTTTTCCTCCTTTAGGATGTGGGGAATGAGCCTGGCTAATGGGATGTTTATCTGCATTGTTTGAAAGGGTTTACAAGAACGTTCTCACTACTTGTTTAATTAAAAATTCAATTACTTTTTAAATTTGAAACATGCATATGAGTGTAATACATATTGAATTCCTACAACAACCAATATTTACTCTATCTATATAAAGAGCCTTACATTTTGATATAATGTTATCCTTTTCATAAATGTATTTAATTAAATATAATTTTTATATTCTTGGAAGACTACTTGAAAAACAAAGACCTGTGTCAAATAGGTTTGAAAAAATTCATGCTCTCCAATGCAGTAACTATATGTAACTATTTAATTTAATTTTACATTAATTAAAATTATATAAAATTAAACATTCTTTGGTTGCAGTAGCCACATTTTAAGTGCTTAATAGCCACATGTGACTAGGGTCTTCCACATTGGACAACATAGATATAGAACATTTTTTATCATCACAAAAAGGTAATCACTGTTAGATAGAGCTGATCTAAATCATTTTATCTTTCAGGTTCTCTTGCCTATCTTTTGAAAATATAAAATGTATTAATTATAACCAATGAAAGACAAAAAAAATCAAACATTTATATCTGTCATCATGTAGCGTTTCTACAGTTAACTGGTGCCAAATAAATTTTTTCCTGAGCCCTTGAATAATTTACTGTTTGGAAACATTCAGATTTCCCGTGTTTGAGTAAAACTTTTCCTTGAAGTTTTCCAAGACTTGTATATGAGAGAACTCTGAAGTGTGGGATGTGAGGGATGAGGCATAATATTAGAGTCCACTTCGCACTAGGATAGAGTTAGCTAATTTTGTTAAAAATTTATAAATCAGGGAAACAGTCAGACCCCTGTGCAAGGGATTTGCCACCTTTGCTCTTATGGCTGAAACCAGGGAGCCTGCGAATTTTCAGTGAGTTGATTCACTGCATGCTTTCCCACAGGAGCTGTGGGGTTTGTGGATTTTTATTAAGCATTTTCTAGGAGATTCTGTCTTTTCTGGGTTGTAATTCTCATGGGTTCAGAGTGCAAATGCCTAGGTTAATACCTCCAGCTCCAAGAGGGTCTGCAGGATAATGGTGTAACTGTGACAAATACGGTCATGCCAAAAAACAGAAGCCACTTCACATTCAGGGAGGAAGAGAATTAACACCGAGAAGAGGCTTACACAACCATTGCAAGGATACGAGAGGGAAACGGGTATAGATTAGAAAGATTGCTTTTGGGAAATCTCAGGAAAGCTACCATCAGAAATCCTTGGTATCTTCAGACTCTGAAAGTTGCTGAGAAACCCCCATGTCACCCCTCTGCGCATGTCACATACCTGCCAGAATCTGCTGCTGCTGGAGAAATATGGCTGCTTCTTTTCTTTCTCATCCCTCCAAATTGTACATGACTGCTTGACACTGATGAAATCTAGCTAGAGCCCTGCTGTCATGGAAGCCTGGGAAATGTAGTTTCCAATTTTTCTGCTCTTGAGGGACAGGCAAGAGCTATGGATGCAAGAAAGACACAGAGTGGCACAAACCTTAACCCTGTCCAGCAGGCACTGTCCTACCCTCTGTCCTAGAGCATTGCCGCCGCATGTCCATGTGTGTGAAAGTGGGAGTGAGGCAGTTTCTTCCGACCTTTGCATTGGAACATGTGCATTTCTAAGATCTATTCAGTAACTTGGAATAATTAAGATGAGCCTTTAGATAACTGACCCTCAAACTTGTTGCCTGTAAGTGTCACTGAGAAGTGATCTAAAAACAGATTCTTGAGCCCCCTTCATAACTACTGCACCAGAATAGTGGTTGGAGGTTGGCCTGGGGAGCGGTAGTCCTGGGAATCACCAGCTGCCTGCAGTGCTGATGAGGTACCACCTCTCAGACCAGTGTTAGAAAGAAGAATGGATTTTCCCCCTGGGTTTCTGGAAGGTCAAGCCAATTTTGTCCTAAATTTATACATTTAGGTTTTAGAATGAAAAAGCCATAGTCAGATGCTGGTAAATGGTCATATTTTTGGGGATTGCAATGACTGCGATTCATGATGTCAAATCATTAACCTGATCATAGTCCCTGAGACTATGAAGAAACTCCAGAAGTGAAATGTGGATAAAACCCCGAGTGTTGGCAGAGTTTCATTTTGTAAGGAGAAGAGAAATGAAATATGTTGAAACTGTATATATATTAATGAATATATTTTTTCTCCATTGTTAAAAGGTCCACTGTAGATATATATTTACTGTATTTACTGCTGCCTGTGCAAATAAAAGACACACAAAGCACATACTGGGCTGATTACACTATTTTTTATTATGAAAATATAATTTAAGCTAAGGCCAATTCTAAGACGCAACTGACATCTGTGAAGGGTATTCAGGGAACTTCGGAGCAAGAAGGTACTAGTTGCAATGCTATGATGGGCACATTAAAAATCCTTTTGTTTGTGTGATTAATTGGATGTTCTCTGGAAGCATGAAATATGAACTGATTTCTAGTTTTTGTAAGGACGCTGGTTAATTTGTAAGGTGCTTAGAATATATGATTTTCAGTATATCATTTTTTCCCTTATAAGTAAATGGGGAGGAGGAGTGACTTGGTAAAGAAAACAAGAGACTGGCTTTGTATATATTATACATACTGTTTTGCAGCCTAAGTAAGTTTGCAGAGTAAATGTATGCTGGGTGGGATATCTTGTACTCTCACCTTTGCCAAAGTTTATTAAGAAATGAATTTGTGCCAGAAGAATAAAATCATGTAAAAGTTACTCAGTCAGGTAAATTCTGAAAGCAGACTTGCTGGAGCAATAAACTTGATGAATGATGCTGTTTACAATTCAAGAAATTTCCTTTTATGAATCTGTATTAAAAATGGAAAATCTGTGAATTTTAAAATACATAGAAACTTGCTGATTTTTAGCATAGGCTTTGAGCTATTGGACTTTGAGGGTTTAAAAATATTCATTTCCGGCTGGGCACGGTGGTTCACGCCTGTAATCCCAGCACTTTGGGAGGCTGAGCCACGTGGATCACCTGAGGTAAGGAGTTCGAGAGCAGCCTGAGCAACATGGTGAAACCCTGTCTCTACTAAAAATACAAAAATTAGCCAGGCATAGTGGCGGGCACCTGTAATCCCAGCTTGGGAGGCTGACGCATGAGAATTGCTTGAACCTGGGAAGCAGAAGTTGCAGTGAGCCAAGATGGCGCCACTGCACTCCAGCCTGGTTGACAAAGCAAGACTCTGTCTCAAAAAATAATGATAATAAATAAAAAATTAAAATACTCATTTCCTCTGGTGTCAAATGTAAGAAAATTCTTTGTTGTTGTTGTTGTTGTTTTTGTTTGTTTGTTTTTGTTGTTTGAAACAGGTCTTGCTCTTTTGTCCACGCTGGAGTGCAGTGGCATAATCTTAGCTCACTGCAACCTCTGCCTCCCAGATTCAAGCAATTCTTCTGCCTCAGCCTCCTGAGTAGCTGAGACTACAGGTGCCTGCCACCACGCCTGGCTAATTTTTTGTATTTTTAGTAGAGGCTTGGTTTCACCATGTTGGCCAGACTGGTCTCGAACTCCTGACCTCGTGAACTGCCCACTTTGGCCTCCCAAAGTGCTGAGATTACAGGCGTAAGCCACTGCACCCGGTCAATATAAGAAAATTCTAGATGGTGATATAAACATGGGTACATGAAGGGAAAGAGTCTGAACTCTTGACACCAGGAAGAAACTGTGAGCAGTTAAGTGAAATCTAAGAGGATGAAAAGTACTGGAAGATTAAACTGGCAAATTTATCTGATTCCACTTTCAGATTTCCACATTCAAATCTGCCAAATATCGTATTTTTACTTTCAGGTCTTACTGCCTATTAGAGCGAAGGAAGAGGAAATCTTTGGCTAACTGGTCAGAGAAAACAACTGGATTAAACAAGATACTCTTCATGACTGTGGTTGCAAAAATGCAACACAACTTTTAAAAATCTTAGTACTAATTTTTAAAAATAGCTTTTAATTTGGGGGAGACTCGATAACAGAACCCGAAAATCTGATAAATTGTATGAACATTTTATTCAGAAAAATAAACATATATTACCAGAAAATTTCATATATGATTCAAGAAGTCCACAGAAGTTCCATGTTGTAAGTAATTAGAAAATAAGAATTCTGAATTGTTAAAATAAAATTTAATGTTCAACATCGTTCATCCAGGAAGTGGAATTTTCCCCCTGTTAATCATAGAAAGAAATGCTCTCAAATTTAGGTGGAAATAAAATATTTGTTGTTGGAAATGTATATACTTCTGCTGTTTTTAAAATTCCAGGCTTCATCCATATTCAAAATGCAAAATATTATTAAAATAATCAGAGCTTTGACTTTGGAAAAGTCTGAAATTGCATCTTGGCAACACTGGATCTACTCCCGTCACTCCCCAAGTGGTGGTCCTTAAGTGTTAGTGTGCTTGAGAATTAACTACAGAGATTGTCTAAAATTACCAGTTTCTAGGATGAGCCCACCAATCTGTGTTTTAACAACAGCTCCAGAAAATTCTCTGTTCTTCTGACCATATTTTGAATATTGATATGAAACTACTGATGAACCTCTTGGTTCATGGTTTTTTCGTATACTACTCTCTATCTTTTAATTTGCCTCTAGCACTCTATTTATTTCTTTTCTATTTAAACGTGTCTCCAAATCTCTGAGAGTGTAATTTTTCTGTTTTCTTATGCTTTCTTTTCTTTCTTCCTTTTTTTTTTTTTTTGAGACGGAGTCTCGCTCTGTTGCCCAGGCTGGAGTACAGTGGTGCGATCTTGGCTCACTGCAACCTCTGCCTCCCAGGTTCACGCCATTCTCCTGCCTCAGCCTCCCAGGTAGCTGGAACTACAGGCACCCACCACCACGCCCGGCTAATTTTTTGTATTTTTAGTGGAGACGGGGTTTCACCGTGTTAGCCAGGATGGTCTCGATCTCCTGACCTCGTGATCCACCTGCTTCAGCCTCCCAAAGTGCTGGGATTACAGGGTGTGTCCTGTAATAAGAGGCACCTGGCCTCTTATGCTTTATTTCCTATTTCTAGTAATATAATCCTTCTTCCATTGTGTTATTTTCTCTTTCTCCCCTCCCTCTTCTTCCTTTTAAAAGTTCAATGAACTTTTTAAAATTTAAAACACAAATGGGTGAAGAATTTTACATTTCTCTTTCTTTAAAAGTGACAAAAGTTAGGTTACTTTTTCACTGAGGCATTCATTTATTTTTTGTTTTTCTACTCTCTTATTTATATATCCCTAGTTCAGGGATTACTGAAAAAGGAAAACAAAGAGGAGTTCAAGATGCCTGTAGATCAGGAAAAAGACAAGGTTATAGTCTTTTATAATTTGCTCCAGAGGAAGCTGTGAACATCTACTGAAAACTGACAGATTTCACTCCTTTTTCTTATCAGAGAAAAATAAAAGCAAAGTAGATTTGTTTCTTTAGGAAGATTTGTAATTTTTATTCTGGGAAATCAGAATGCAGTCTTGCAAAATAATAATAATAATAATAATAATAATAATAATAATAATAGTCAGTTGACTCTACTCTGCCTGCAAAAAATTAAAATATAAATTACCTGGCTCTGTATTTGGCATATAACAGACTTCTAATAAATATTGGATGAAAAACTTCTGGTAAATTATTATTTCTGGTGTTTTTAAATGTATGCCAAACATTAGCCATGCCTGGCTAATTTTTATATGTTTTGTAGAGACAGGTTTAACCGTGTTGCCCAGGCAGGTCTCATACTCCTGGGTTTAAGTGATCTTCCCACCTTGGCCTCCCAAAGTGCTGGGAGAACAGGCAAGAGCCACCACGCCCAAGATAGTTCTTTTTTGTTAAACTAGTTAAACACAATAACGTCATTAAAGCAAGCACTCGTTAAAGGCTAGTTTTCCTTTCATTTATTGTAAAAGTTTATAAGATCATGATCAGGCTTAAAAGGAATTAGTAACACTATGGCTTCCTCATTATACAGGTATGGAAACTGAGGCACAAACACGATTTGAATGGCATGTCCAGTGTTATTCTTCTAGAAGAAGAGTCAAACTGAAGCCCAAGCACTCCACCTACCACGTTTCATGACACAAATAGCTAAGGTCTATGTGTGTCATATGTGTGTGTGGTGGTGATGGTTGTGGGAGAAGACAGTGACTTGCATTTTTAAAACTATTTGGAATTTTGTTTACATGCCTGCCCACATGCATTTCAAGCTTTTGAACACAGATGGAATGCTTCGTTTGGGATTAATTGCCTCTCTATTTTTCTTGGTGAGATTAGCTAGTGGTTTGAGCCTATTATCTTGCAGGGAAATACTCCATGGGAATATGTTTAGTATTTTCTGAATATAAATGGAATCAGTTATGAGCTTTAGAATTTCTGATGACTTAATAAAAATAGGCACCATACATTGAGTAATTTCAGTAATCAGGATCAGGATCAGAATAATCAAGAAGTTTCTTTTGTCACTATTTCAAGGTTTCCAAACATTGGAGGCAAATTCCGTAAGAGAGAATTCTGTTTACCGTGAAACCAAAGAATATAAACAAGTTGAGAAGCACACATTCTTTAGGATTAAAGATGCTCAGCTTTCTTGCAGTTTGAAAGTGCTAGGCCTGAAAATATTTCTGGCTATATAGAACTTCAACATTTGTTTTATTACTTTATTCTCTAGAGTAAAATTGAGGAACAATGGTGACACCCTAATGATAGGGCAACATGGTTCTGCTTTAGTAAGTCTGAGAGCTGCAGCTGTGAAAAGGGTCCTGACTCCATTCAGGTAATGTCCAATTTATTTCAGAAATGCTTTCCTCAGTGACCTCTTCAACTTGCCTTGACCTTTAAAATTGTATTCTTTTGTTGAATTACATTGAATTCCAAAAATATTTATTGAACATTTATTAAAGGGACAGTGTCATTAATGATTGGGGATTGGCTAATGTTTTATAGCAATGAATAATATGCGTTCTCCACCTTCAAAATATGAACAACCCGAAAGTTCCCTTAATTATGTCAATTATAGTTGCTGATTCAAATTTTTTTATGAAAGTGGTCCTCAACCTTGGGTGCATATTAGAACTACCTGGGGAGCTTTAAAAACTTTATGTCCCAGGCTGTGCCTCAGACAAATTAAATCAGGGGGTGATATCCAAGCATCTTTTTTTTTTTTTTTTTAGATGCAGTCTCATTCTATTGCCAGGCTGGAGTGCAGTGGCGTGATCTGCAACCTCCGCCTCCCGGGTTCAAGCGATTCTCCCGCCTCAGCCTCCCGAGTAGCTGGGACTACAGGCACCCACCATCATGCCCGGCTAATTTTTGTATTTTTAGTAGATATGGGGTTTCACCATGTTGGCCGGGATGGTCTTGATCTCTTAACCTCGTGATCCGCCCACCTCAGCCTCCTAAAGTGCTGAGATTACAGACGTGAGCCACTGCGCCCAGCCGCAAGCATCAACTTGTAATGCTGTCCATGTGATTTCAATGGGAGCCAATTAGTAAGCTTTGAATTGGTTACAGCTGTGTCCAGTTAAGCCTTGTTAACTCCTCGAGCACTTGGGCAAGACCAAAGCAGGTAAAGCCTGCAGTCTTCACCTCTTGCCACAAGTGGACTCCACCAATGAGCTGCGGAAAGAACATTTTCTACGTACCATGCCATGAAAAAAGTTGGGGAGCACTGAAGTGCCTGATTTCAATCTTATACTAATACTGTAAGGTAAGTATTTGTTTTTCATATTTTATAGATGAAGTATTTGAAGCTTTGAGAATTGATAATTGGCTTTACTCAAATCACACATAATTCAAAGAGCTGATATTTGAACCATGCTTTTCTTACATTGCAATTTTCATACTATAAAGTAGAATGTGAAAAGTACTATAGAATAGAACAAATAAAATATGGGAACTCGGAGATATAGACATTTATCTTGGTCTAGTGTGATTAGGGAAGACTTCCTGGAGAATTTGTCACTTGAGCTGAACCTTTAAGAATATGTGAATTTCAAGAGGTAAAAATGTGATGTTATTCTAGGTTTGTATATTAAATAGTGATCTTTTCTGGCTGTAAGATAAAGTATTAGACCTTATCTTATGAAAATTCAGGATTCTTCCAGTGTTAGGTACCTGAATGGAAGGTCACAGCTCTTCTGCTAGGAAGTTTATTTATTCTGGTTGCACAGTAGAGTCATCTGGGAAGCACACTGATGCCAGAGTGCTACCCTAAATCATTAAATCAGGGTATTGGAATAGAGCCCACGGGGGTAGTGTGGAAGGAAGCAGCAGGAAATAAACTGGTTTGGGTTAGACTGCAACGAACATAGAATGTAAAGCTCACGAGATGTTATTATTCAGGTAATGGTGAGCCAGGGAAGGGTTTTAAGTAAGGCAGCGGTAAAGATCAAGTATTCCCAATGGGAATGGTTTGAAATCCAGGAGCACATCAGGATTCCCTGGGAAGGCTTTTCTTTTATGTCCTCTTTCTCTGGTTCTGGGACTATGCCAGAATCTTGGGGTAGCCTAGATAGTTTCAGAAACTCTATTTAAAGCCAGCGCCTTCTCTGCCCTATCCCAATTTTAATATATCTAATCAGGGGACATAGGATATAAAGTTGGGGAATCATCTACAACATATTGTCTTAGTCTGTTTGGTCTTCTATGACAAACTATCATAAACTGAGTAGCTTACAAATAATAAAAATTGATTTCTCATGGTTCTAAAAGCCTGGAAGGCCAAGATCAAATATTCATTGCCTGGTGAGGGTCCTCTTCCAGGTTTGTAGACTGTTATCGCTGTAAACTCACATGGTAGAAGTGGCAAGTGAGCTTTCCCACCCATGAGGGCTCCACTCCCTTGACCTAATCACCTACAATGATTCCACGTCCTAAAGCATTACACTGGAGGTTAGGATTTAAACATATGAATTTTTAGAAACACAAACATTCAGTCTATACAAACCACCCTCACTTCGAAGATCAATTTCAAATTTGGGGATCCCCAAGACCACCTTTGATTTTGTTAGAAAGACTCACAGAACTGTTGTACTTATAGTTATGGTTTGTTTATTACAGTTAAAGGATATAGATCGTCATCAGCCAAAGTGGGAGATACATGAGACTGAGTCCAGGAGAGTTTCAAACGCAGAGCTTTCAGTTGCTCTTTCCCAGTGGAACTCTTTGGCTTCATTAGGGTGGGGCTAATAACTGTTAATTTTGTTTCTCTGTTTATCTTCTTGCTGCTTGACCCTGGATATGGCGCAGTCACAAGAAATGCAGAGCAGAGTAAACAAAGCCCCAGTTTTATTATTGCAAAGATCCAAAAGGGCAGTGAAACAAACTATTGGAGAAATCTCAGAGAGGGATGAGCTTGGAAAAGTGACCCCATAGTATTATTGGTGAACTCCTGGAATCATGGCCAAGCCACACATGCATATATCTCACCCTAAACAGGAAACTGTAGATTTTGATAACTGGATTATAAGGTAGACCTCTGGCCAGATCCCAGACTGGCCACTGGGTAATAGATATGTGAGACAGATCCAAACAAAACAAGCACTTTTAACGTTTCCCATATAATTTAAGTAAGACTTAGCAACTCATAATATAATAGTCAAAATGTACTGGATACAATTCAAAATTACTTGGCATAGAGACAGCTAGGAAAATTTTAATTCACATGGAAAAAGACAATCAACAGATGCCAATGCCAAGATAACACAGATGTTGGAATTATCTAACACAGACTTTGAAGCAGCTATTATAAAAGTGTTCCAACAAGTAACGGCAAATAGCCTCAAAAAGAATGAAAATGTAGAAAGCCTAAGCAATTAAATAGAAGACAGAAATAAGAACCAAATAAAGATTTTAGAACTAAAAATACATTAACCAAAATTGAAAACTTACCTGATGGCACAATAGCAGAATAGAGATGACAGAGAAAGTGAACCTGAAGATAGATACAATTCTTCAATCTGAACAGATAAAAATATTATTAAACACAGGAAAAGAGCAAAGTCTCAGAGAACTGTAGTTGAAAAAATCATACTACCCAATTTTAAGACTTATTCTAGAGATTCAGCATAAAGACAATGTAGTATTTATGAAGGAATAGGCCAATTAAACAGAATAGAGAATTTAGAAATAGACACACACACATGAACATTGCTTATTTGTCCTTGACAAAGATGTGAAGGAAAATCATTGGAAAAAGCATGGTCTCTTGGTGTGGGACATCCATATGAAAGAAAGACCTTAGATCTAAAACTCATATATAATTCAAAAATTAACTCAAAATAGATAATACATCTAATAAGTGTAAAACATAAATCAATATAACTTTTGAAAGAAGTTATGAGAAATCTCTATGTCCTGGGCTTAGGCAAAGCGCTCTTATACATGATACCAAACACAGATCCATTTTAAAAACTGACAAATTAGGATTCATAAAAATTAAAAACCGTTGCTCTGAGAAAAAGTGTTAAAAGAATAAAAAGACAAGCTACAGACTGGGAGAAAATATTTGCAAATTACATATCCAATAAATGGCTTTTGTCAAGAATATATAAAGAACTCTCAAAACTCAACAGTAAGAAAACAAGGCCAGGTGCAGTGGCTCATGCCTGTAATCCCAGCACTTTGGGAGGCTGAGGTGGGTGGATGGCTTGAGCATAGGAGTTCAAGACCAGCCTGAGCAATGTGGTGAAACCCTTTCTGTACAAAAAATTGCAGGGTGTGGTGGTGTGCACCTGTAGTCCTAGCTACTCAGGAGGCTGAGGTGGGAGGATCACATGAGCCCAGGAGCTCAAGGCTGCACTGAGCCCTGATTGCACCATTGCACTCCTTCCTGGGTGACAGACTAAGACCCTTTCTAAAACAAAACAAAACAAATAAACAAACAAACAAAATTAAAAGTGGGCCCAAGAATTGAACAGACATTTTGTGAAAGAAAAAGATGTGGATGGTAAATAAGCATATGAAAAGATATTTAACATCACTGGCCATCAGGGAGGGAAATGCATATTAAATCATGGCATATCTGTTACAAAGACTAAAATAAAATGAATAAAACCCGACAATATCAAGTGCACTGAGGTTGTGGAGAAACTGGAATACAAAATGGTACAGGTACTCTGGAAAACTGTTTAGTAATTCCTTATTAAGTTAAACTTACAATATGACCCAGCAATCCCACTCTTGGGTAACTGCCCAAGTTAACCGAAAACTTATGTTTACTCAAATACATGTACATGAATATTTATGGAGGTATTGTTTGTAATCAGCAATAACTGGAAACAACCCAAATGTTCTTCAATGAGTGAATGGATAAATAAATCGTGATACATTTATATATAGCTCTAAAATGAAAAGGAAAAGAAAATGAACGCACACAACAACGTGGGTGAATTTCAGAGGCATTGTGCTTAGTGAAAAAAAGCCAATCTTAAAGGCTACATACTGAGTAATTTCATTTATGTTACATTCTCAAAAAGTAAACGGCCGGGTGCAGTGGCTCACATCTGTAATCCCAGCACTTTGAGAGGCTAAGGTGGGCAGTTCACGAGATCAGGAGTTTGAGGCCAGCCTGGCCAACATGGTAAAACCCCATCTCTACTAAAAACACAAAAATTAGCTGGTCATGGTGGTGGGCACCTGTAATCCCAGCTATGTGGGAGGCTGAGGCAGGAGAATCATTTGAATCTGGGAGGTGGAGATTGCAGTGAGCCGAGATCACACCATTGCATTCCAGTCTGGGCAACAAGAGCACAAAGCAAAATTCCATCTTAAAAAACAAAAAAAGAAAGGAAGAAAGGAAGAAAGGAAGGAAGGAAGGAAGGAAGGAAGGAAGGAAGGAAGGAAGGAAGGAAGAAAGAAAGAAAGAAAGAAAGAAAGAAAGAAAGAAAGAAAGAAAGAAAGAAAGAAAGAAAGAAAGAAGGAAGGAAGGAAGGAAGGAAGGAAAGAAAGAAAGAAAGAAAGAAAACAGTACAGTGAGACAGAACATATCAGTGGTTGCTAGGGATTAGAGGCTGCCCCAGCCTCCTGAGTAGCTGGGATTACAGGCACCCGCCACCACGCCCACTACAGTTAGACAGAACGTATCAGTGTTAGAGGTGGGAGGATGTAACTATGTAAGGAAAATATGGAGAGGTTTTTGGGGTTTTGGGATTTTTCTGTATCCTGTAGTCTTTACTTACTTTCAGCAGTCAGGTTAAGTCAGCTTCTGATAATTCCATAATCAGAGCTTATTATAATAGTGGTAAAACAGAGATTTTATTTTCTTATCTTCTAAAAATTAAATAAAATAGAGACTCAGGGGCCCCAAGAAAAATAACCTTTATTGAGTGAATACTGTCAATGATAGCTTTGAACAGTGGCAGCAAACTATAGTCCTCAAGCCAAATCTTGCATACCACCTCTTTTTGTATGGCCAATGAGCTAAAAATGGCCTTTATGCGTTCAAAAAGTAGACAAAAATCAAAACAAAAACGTTCTATGACACATGGTAAGTATATGACATTCAAATTTCAGTGTCCGTAGATAAAGGTTTACTGGAACATAGCTGTGTTCATTTAGTTTTGTATTATCTATGGCTACTTTTAAGCTATTATGGCAGAGTTGAATAGTTGTGACAGAGACTATATGGCCCACAAAGCCTATACTTCTACTATCTGGTCCTTTATGAAAAAGTTCACCAGCCGGGTGTGGTGGCTCATGCCTGTAATCCCAGCACTTCGGGAGGCCGAGGCAGGAGGATCACCTGAGGTCGGGAGTTCGAGACCAGCCTGACCAATATGGAGAAACCCTGTCTCTACTAAAAATACAAAATTAGCCAGGCATGGTTGTGCATGCCTGTAATCCCAGCTACTTGAGAGGCTGAGGCAGGAGAAGCGCTTGAACCCGGGAGGCAGAGGTTGCAGTGAGCCGGGATCCTGCCATTGCACTCCAGCCTGGGCAACAAGAGTGAACTCGGTCTCAAAAAAAAAAAAAAAGAAAAGAAAAAGAAAAAGTTTGCCAAACCCTGTTTTAATATTCCTTAGATAACTTGCTTATTTTTATTTATTTAATAATATCAGAACACTAAGTAGATTAAGATTTACCTATGCTTTGGCTGGGTGCAGTGGTGCACACCTATAATCCCAGCACTTTTCGTGGATCACCTGATGTCAGGAGTTTGAGACCGGTCTGACCAACATGGTGAAATTCCGTCTCTACTAAATACAAAAAATTACCCGGGGATGGTGGCGCATGCTGTAATCTCAGCTGCTTAGAGGGCTGAGGCAGGACAATCGCTTGACCCCAGGAGGCGGAGGTATCAGTGAGCCGAGATCATGCCATTGCACTACAGCCTGGGCAACAGGAGAGGAGCGAAACTCCGTCTCAGAAAAAAAAAAAAAAAAAAGATTTACCTATGCTTTGACTCCATCAATAACTTTTGACAGATTTTTTTGAAAAATATTTTTTCTTTATAAACGAGTTTTACTTTAACTTCGATAGTATTTCAGAAAGTGTCTTTCCTTCAACCCTGTTTAAGATATTGAATCTGGCCGGGCGCGGTGGCTCACGCCTGTAATCACAGCACTTTGGGAGGCCGAGGCGGGCGGATCACTAGGTCAAGAGATCGAGACCATCCTGGCTAACAGGGTGAAACCCCGTCTCTACTAAAAATACAAAAAATTAGCCCGGCGAGGTGGCGGGGTGCCTGTAGTCCCCAGCTACTCCGGAGACTGAGGCAGGAGAATGGCGTGAACCCCGGGGGGCGGAGCCTGCAGTGAGCCGAGATCGCGCCACTGCACTCCAGCCTGGGCGACAGCGAGACTCTGTCTCAAAAAAAAAAAAAAAGAAAAGAAGAAAAAAAGATATTGAATCTGATATTCAATCAAGGAAAGGAAGTTAAAAAGTGTCCTCTCGGTGACACCAAAAAAAATGGAGAATCTATGACCATTTTCATGATCTGTGGACTGCTTGGGAATCTGTGTATTGAGGGTTAATTATAGCATTTCATTCCTGGGTGATGGGTTGTGAAACCAAAAGTTATCAGAGATAAACACTGAAGATTGTGATTTACTTGTTCATGAGCGTACCATAAAATCCTCAGTTAAATAACATTTTATGACTTTGGCCTGCAAGTTTTAAAATATAGCCTTTTGATTACTTCATAGTTGTAAAGGCTGACTTTCTTTTTTGCTATGTGGCAGTGAGTAATTTATAACGTCTGTTAAGTGAACGGTGTTTACCAAGTGCTATCAAACAAGATAAAGATATATTTCACTGTGTCTTTATAGCAATGTAGATAGCTAGAGAAAATATATTCACTACCTATGATTTCACTAGGTGACATTAGATTCCATGAAGTGCAAATCTGAAACCATTTTATTAGTGTCCTACCTCTATTTATTTCTGGCTTAGTGTGTATTCTAAGGCCATTTTGGACCTCTTCTTTGAAAGAAAAAAAAAAAGCGATGCCTCAAAGCGCGGTTTCCTTTAAGTGCAGCTTAAATGACTGTATTTCATGCATTGCAAAACGTGTTTGCCAATCACATGTGACATATTGAATCATGCCATGGCTAATGTTTACAATGTAAAGGATTATATAAAATAATAACTTGAATAATAACATATATTCATTGGTTTATAATGAAATGTAATAGTAGATAGGGAATGTATTGCAAAATATAAAAATATCAATTATCATTTATAGTTTCCTAAACATGCTTGTACACATCTCACTTGATTACAACAGCACAATATGAAATATACAAGGCAGGTATAATCATCTTAATCTTGGCCGGGCACTGTGGCTTACGTCTGTAATCCCAGCACTTTGGGAGGCCAAGGCGGGTGGATCATGAGGTCAGGAGTTCAAGACCAGCCTGGACAACATGGTGAAACCCTGTCTCTATTAAAAATACAAAAAACAATTAGCCGGGCATGGTGGTGGGTGCCTTTAATCCCAGCTACTCGTGAGGCTGAGGCAGGAGAATGGCTTGATCCCAGGAGGTGGAGGTTGTGCTGATAGTGCCACTGTACTCCAGCCTGGGCAACAGAGTAAGACTCCATCTCAAAAAAAAATCTTAATCTTACAAAGGAGGGAATGAGGTTCCAACAGACTCAGAAGCTTCCCCAATGACAGTTTATAAGTGGTGGGTTGAGGATTAGAACATGTCCTCTAATTCCCAATTCAGAGATAGTTCTGCTACATTATGTGTGCTACCTTATTCCTTATTAAGAAAAAGATTCTTTTGTCCTATAAATGGTAATCTTCTTTCTAATCCAACACCTGACTTCTATATATTAAAAGTCAGAAGTGTAATTATTTTACCTAAGTGTTGCTATTCTCTTCATCCCTATTCTACTAGATCTCTAGATCTCAGCTACATAATGGAGTTGACGTATATATAATTTCATGTGTCAATTCGATAGAGGTATTAAAAGTGTTCTATGGAGAGTGAATACATGCATCCACCATTGTGGTATTAGAACAAATTGCTTTGGGAGGTTTTGTTCATGCTGTGTGGTTAGAACTGTTTCTATATTGATCTTTTTTTCAGCAGCACTACACCTCATACAGCCTAAACACCACTAAAGTTTCGTTTAACACCAGAGGCAGATAGGTTTTCACAACTGACTCATCTAATTAACCTCATAGAATATTGAAGTGGCGAAATCTAATTTATCACCCCAGATCTGCAAATATAAGATAAATTGGTGACATTTATAACCTCAGATATATATTACTTTAACATTTGTTTTAAAACATACCAGTTGCACTGTTGGTGCATAAAACCAACCATTATCTCCCTCTACTATTTCCATGAGGCCAAATTTCTTTCTTTCTTTTTTTTTTTTTTTTTTTGAGACAGTCTCGCTGTGTCACCCAGGCTGGAATGCAGTGGTGTGATCTTGGCTCACTGCAAGCTTCACCTCCTGGGTTCAAGCGATTCTCCTGCCTTGGCCTCCCGAGTAGCTGGGATTACAGGCATGCACCACCACACCCTGCTAATTTTTGTATTTTTAGTAGAGGTGGGGTTTCATCATGTTGGTCAGGCTGGTCTTGAACTCCTGACTCTGTGATCTGCCCACCTTGGCCTCCCAAAGTGCTAGGATTATAGGCATAAGCCAACACGCCCAGCCCCATGAGGCCAAATTTCTGATCCTGGGCATGTTCATCAGTGCCTATGGCTGTCAGTGCTCACGGATGAGGTATGTGTGTTACGGAGAATCTTTATACTCAGAATTCTCTAAAACTCTGCTTTCCAAATTCTCTCTCTGTTGGCTTTTGTATTTGTGTTTTTTTCTCATTCTTCTGTCATCTATCTTTCTTTGCTCTGTGGCAGCAGTCCCTAACCTTTTTGGTACGAGGGACCGGTTTAGTGGAAGACAAGTTTTCCACAGACAGAGGGGTTGTGGGGGATGATTTTGGGATGAGACTGTCCTACCTCAGATCATCAGGCATTAGTTACATTCTCATAAGGAGCACACAGCCTAGATCTCTTGCATGCACAATTCTCAATTCGGTTCCTGCTTCTGTGAGAATGTAATGCCATCGCTGATCTGATGGGAGGCAGGGCTCAGGTAGTAATGCTTACCCACCTGCCACTCACCTCCTGCTGTGCAGCCCACTTCCTTTCCCCCAGGGGTTGGGGACCCCCGATTTATGGGACCCTGACTACTTCAGTGGACACTCCTCTTTTAATCCAGCTTATTATATGCTTGTTACATGAAGCTTCTACCAAGCATTTAGCAAAGTGGAGAACTTTGTTTTTGGATTTCCCTCTCTTTGTCTCACCATGCTCCATATATCTGGTTCCCACTTTGGCCTTCTCCCTATTATTCTTTGATTTAAACATTTGTATTGAGCCTTTAACATGTGCCAGGTATTGTTTTGGGTTCTAGGGATGCATCAAAGAACAAAACAGAGAAAAACAAATCCACCCTTTAGTGGAACTTGTATTCTAGTCAGGGATGGGTTTGGCAGAGGATTTGGGAAAGAAGGAGACGATAAATATCAAACAAAATCAGCAAATAAATTATGTAGCATATTAAATGAATTGAAGGGGCAGCCAAGAGCGGGGTGAGCATTCCAGACAGTGAAAACAGGTCCAAGGTCAAAACATGCCTGGCATAAGAGCAAAAAGGAAATTCTGATGGATTAGAGGTCAAACGTGAGAAAAAGAGAGATGCCCTTTGCCCTGAGCAGTTGGAAGAATGGAGTTGCCATCAGCTGGGCTGGGAAAAGCTGTGAGCAGAATAACATTGGTGGAGGGATATAAAAAATTCAGTTTTAGAAATGCAAGGTTTGAATGATCTGTTAGATATTCAAGTGGAGATGTTGAGAGAGCATTTGCATACATGAGTTTTCAGTCCAAGAGAAAGGCCAGTTCTGAAAATGTCAGCTTATATGTTGCATTTAAAGTCATAAGAGTGGTTCATGTCTCTTAGGGAGTACAAATGAAAAACATGACCCAAAACTGAGCCTTCAGGCACTTCAGTGCTAGGAGATTTGGAGGAGGGGAAAAATCAGCAAAGAAGACTGAGAAGGAAAGCTGGGTGCTGTGGCTCACACCTGTAATCCCAGCATTTGGGAGACAGAGGCGGGCAGATCATCTGAGGTTGGGAGATCAAGATCAGCCTGATCAACATGGAGAAACCCTGTCTCTACTAAAAATTCAAAATTAGCCGGGTGTGGTGGCACATGCCTGTAATCCCAGCTACTTGGGAGGCTGAGGCAGGAGAATTGCTTGAACCTGGGAGGTGGAGGTTGCAGTGAGCCGAGATCGCTCCACTGCACTCCAGCTTGGGCAACAGAGCAAGACTCCATCTCAAAAAAAAAAAAAAATTAATTAATTAAAAGAGAAGACTGAGAAGGAAAAGAAATGATGTAGTTAAGAGTTTGTAGTTCTTAATGCCAAGAGAAGAAAGTGATCAAATGTATCAAATTCTGCTGATAGATCAATCATAGATCTTTCCTTCTTTAATTTCCTATATGCTAAATTATGAGTTTTTGATTTAAATTTGACTATATATGAATATGAAATAGCTATACAAAATAGACATTCATGTTTTTAAAATCCATGAGCTATTTAATATTTGAAGACTTCTCAATCATATCTCTGTCTAAGTTTATTTTTCCTGTTAGTAAAAACAGAGAAAAAAGTAACTTGGTAAGACTATGTCCACCCTCATGGGAGAACATAAACATGATTCCTATTTATTTGTTTACTTATTTTGAGATGGAGTCTTGCTCTGTTGCCCAGGCTGGAGTGCAGTGGAACAATCTCAGCTCACTGCAACCTCCGCCTCCTGGGTTCAAGCAATTCTCCTGCCTCAGCCTCCTGAGTAGCTGGGATTGCAGGTGCCCACCACCATGCCCGGCTAATTTTTGTATTTTTAGTAGAGATGGAGTTTCACCATGTTGGCCAGGCTGGTTTCGAACTCCTGACCTCAGGTGACCCACCTGCCTTGGCCTCCCAAAGTGCTAGGATTACAGGCGTGAACCACTGCGCCTGGCCATGATTGCTATTTATAATAAAATAATATTCTAAGAGACCAAGTTTTCCCCTTCAAATTCCAAGTACCTTTGATTCTGAGCTGCCTTCTCCCTTGAGTTCCTCTTCCCCAATTTAGTCATTGGTGCTCATTGCCTAAGGGAAAATATAATACAGTTTTTAAGCTGCAAGAACATGTTTTGGAAACTTTGAAACACTCAGTATATAAAGTTTATGCTATAAAAAATAGATTTCAGATTAGCTGAAAATTCTTGTGACTGTCATAGGGATGGGAAAGTGAAGGAAGTAAATCGGAAAGCAAAGAAGGGAAGTACAACTATCGTGGGTCTCAGAAAGGAGCCTAAGCTCTGCCTCATTGTTAGAGTCTAAAAAAGGGGAGATGAAAGGTTTGAGTACTGTTGGGGATGTTTGGATATCCAAAGGCAAAGCCTACCCAGGCTATCCTTTCAAGGGTGCAGTATATGAGGCTATTTGTGGGCATCTAGAAAAAAGGGCCATAGATAGCTCCAGCAGCTTTTCTCCAACTCCTGAATTTATCATGTGGATGAGAGAGGGGCAAGCTAACAGGTGAAAGGAAAAACTAGACCAGAGAAGCCCCTGTGCACAGGTTGAGAAGGCCCCTCATCCCCTTGCCCATCTAAGTTTATGCAATGATATTGCGCATCTTCCTAAAAATCAACCCCATTTTTCAAGTTGCACTGGACAAAAACTATCCAATGCAATGAAAGGGAGAGAGATTTCATTATTGCTCCCTTTCTCTCACACCCTACATCCAATTCTGGGAAATCTAGTACTGCTCCACCTTTGAAAAGTTTTTAGAATTCAGCTACCTCTTACCAGCTCCACGCTACTGCCTCAGAACAAGTCTTATCCTCATCCTCTTCCATGCCTTATTGCCATAACCTCCGCATTGCTTCCTCTTTTATTGCCCTGCACATAGCAGCCAGAGTGATCCTTCTGAATAGCGCTCCTGTACTCTGAACCCTTCCATCACGTAACAGCCCACAAGTTGCCATGCATCCATGCATTAAGGCCCCGTACTGTCTTTCTTATCTTCTCTCCTTCCAGCCTCTCCTTCAACCTGTCTCCTCCAGTCAGTCCCGCTGGTTTTCTTCCTGCTTCCAGAACGTGCCACATTTGTGGAGACCTTTCACTTACAGTCCCTCTTCTTGGAATGCTTTTTACCTGTATTTATTCATGACAAGTTTTCTCACTTTACTCACTTTTCTGCTCAAATATGACCTTATAAAAGAGGGCCTTTGGACCGACTTGTGTTTTTTTGTTTTTTTTTTTTTCTCTTTTTAAGACAGAGTTTCACTCTTGTTGCCCAGGCTGGAGTACAGTGGCACTATCTCGGCTCACCGCAACCTCTGCCTCCCAGGTTCAAGCGATTCTCCTGCCTCAGCCTCCCAAGTAGCTGGGATTACAGGCATGTGCCACCAGGCCCGGCTAATTTTGTATTTTTAGTAGATACGGGGTTTCTCCATGTTGGTCAGGCTGGTTTCAAACTCCCGACCTCAGGCAATCCACCCGCCTCAGCCTCCCAAAGTGCTGGGATTACAGGCGTAAGCCACTGCGCCCAACCTTGGCCACAGTCTCTCATCTCTCCCTCTTTCTTTTATTTTGCTTTATTTTTCTTCTTAGCATTCACTGTTTGGATAAGATATATGTACTTATTTATTGTCTGTCTTCTCTTACTAGAATGTAAGTTTGACAAAAGCAGTCTGTTTACTACTATGCCAGTGACACAGTAGCCCTTCAATAAATATTTGTTGAATGACTAAATGAATGAATGAATGAATGAATTTGCATGCTTGTCAGGGGCTTTGATACTCTGGCCCCTAGTATTACCTATTCTTAAATAAACTGTGAAATAGTCTTAGTCTGCGTCCTCTCCAAAGCAGAGCCTCAGATAAAGACTATGTGTGGATAACTTACTTAGAATGTGATCTTAGGCATGAGAGTGAGGGTTGAGGGAATTAAGCAGTGAAAGCCAATCTAAAGGCAATTTAACCATTGCTACAGCAGCATATGGTGCAATCACACAGGATCGTCTAAGTAGGATCCTCTTCTTGGCTAGCCAAGGGTGGTCCTCTGGGGCATTAACTCCTCTGCACTCTGGGTTGATTACATATGAGTGTCAAGAGAGTAACCACTAGAGTGTCACATGATGACAACAGAGAAGTGCTAAGGTCAGAAGCCAAAAGTGCATGTGTAGGCCAAGATGAGGTGCTGTCAAAATAGAGCACAAAGTTGCTCAAAGCCTGTGCAGAACTATACTAATGGCTGGAATAAGGCCAAGAGGATTTAAAGTGATGCACAAGAGGCATGCAATGCAGTCCATTCTCTCAGATTTACTCAGAGAGTACATTATGTCCTCTTCAATTGGCGGTTGGCCACAATATCTGCAGAAATTTAACATAAGTGAAACAACTACAGTCTCTGCTCCTTCACTCCCATTCTAGATTTTCTTTATTTTTAACCAGTTCTCTGACTGATCTAAGTTGTTCGTTTGTTGGATTAATGCAGAGCCTCACCCCTGAGGTTTTGAGGACTTAGCTGCCTTGGTCTGGTCAGGCTGTGATTACTAAAGTTGCCCAGGCACTATTGTCACGAGATATATGTACTATAACAGCATCTTTGCTGCCTTCTACTACGTCTTAAAACCAATGCCATACAGTTCAGGTTTTGTTTCACCAACACCCTACTTGTAGGTACCGTTTATTATATCACCCAAATTTTGTAACATTTACAGACAACTGCAGATTTTCAGTGGCATGCAGCAACTAGCATTTATTTCTCTCTTTTTTTTTTTTTGAGACGGAGTCTCACTCTGTCACCCAGGCTATAGTGCACTGGTGCGATCTCGGCTCACTGCAACCTCCGCCTCCTGGGTTCAAGCGATTCTCCTGCCTCAGCCTCCCAAGTAGCTGGGATTACAGGCACCCACCACCACGCCCAGCTAATTTTTGTATTTTTAGTAGAGATGGGGTTTCACCATGTTGGTCAGGCTGGTCTTGAACTCCTGACCTCATGATCCGCCCCCCTTGGCCTCCCAAAATGCTGGGATTACAGGTGTGAGCCACTGCACCTGGCCAACTAGCATTTATTTCTCACTTTCACTTCTTTGGATCCACTGGGGGCAATTCTGCTCCATATGTCTTATTCTGGCTCCTGGGTTGAAAGGATAGCAGTTAAGTGGGGTATGTTTTTTTCTTATGAGAATGGCTGAAGCACAAGAAAGCACCTTTCAAATTTCTGTTTGTGTCATGTGTGCTAATATCCCACTGACCAAATGGAATCATGGTGTCCTAGTTGAAAATCAAGCGTGGGAAAGTATAATCTTCCTGCTCTGAGGAGCGGGATTGGTGTGGATATACAATTCTATAGAAAGAAAGTAAAGAATTGAGACCAATCCACCACAGGAAGTAAAATAGGAAAGGAGAGAAAGCCAGTATAGAACACAGAAAATCATGTGTTCCTAAATTGGCTACTGTTGAAGCAGCGTCATTTGTCTGAGGTAATACATGAGGTTTGTTTTCCCACATACCAGGAGTAAAGTTAAGAGTAGAGGTTTCACAGGTGAAAGAAAGAGAGAAGCTCTCTGCTGCAGAGAGAGGGGTCCTGAGCAGGTCTTCCCGTCCATGGCGAAGAGCAGGAGGTTTTATAAATGAGCTTGAGGAGGCGGTGTCTGATTTCCACAGGGCAGGAAAGATTGTTAGACCAGGTGTACCATTTGCATAGTGCGTGAAGAACTGGTTAGGACTAGATGTCCCCTTTGCATAGTGTGTGAAGAAGCTGGCCACCCCACTCTAATCTTTTATTATGCATATGGGTTTTCTACCTGGTTGGTACCATGTTGTCTGTTCCTTTACTGTACACATGGTGGCAAAGAAAAGGGAAGATGGGGCTGGGCACAGTGATTCACGTCTGTAATCCCAGCACTTTGTGAAGCCAAGGCAGGTGGGTCACCTGAGGTCAGGAGTTCGAGACCAGCCTGGCCAACATGGCGAAACCCCATCTCTACTAAAAAAAAAAAAATACAAAAAATAGCCAGGCATGGTGGCGGGCACCTGTAATCCCAGCTACTTGGGAGGCTGAGGCAGGAGAATCACTTGAACCTGGGAGGCGGAGATTGCAGTGAACCGAGATGGTGCCATTGCACTCCAGCCTGGGCATCAACAGCAAAGCTCCATCTCAAAAAAAAAAAAAAAAAAAGGGAAGATGGAACCTCCATGTTGAACATGCCTAGGCCTCAGGTAGTCCTTTTCTATTGCCACAGCTGCCAGCATTCACCCATGCGAGCTTCCAGCTTGCTTGTCTATGTCTGCAGCTAAATCTTTTTCAGGCTGCTCTTTGATAGAAAACAAATGATTTTGGGGGCTGCTCTTCCTTAAGCTAGAAGCTCTGCCGGGCCTCTCTTACCCTCACTATCTACCTAAATAATTTCTTTCTGTCTCCTGTATCAGTGCTACATGTAACTGATATGAAATTCTGAGGGACTTTCTGAGAAGTTTTAGGAAAGTTGCCTTAGAAGTGTTTGTCTAGGGGAAAGAGGAAACGTCCCTCCATAGTTACTTCTATTCAGCAGTACATATGTGAGTGCTGAGTAGGTTCCTGGGGGTGCTCCATGCTGAAATGTCACAGAAGCTGTTGGGCAGGCAGAAAGTCAGAGGCTGGCAGCACACTCCTGAAACAATGCACTGTCAGTTTTCACCGGTGCAATGTGGAAGACAGGGTAGAACTACTCAAGCCAAGAGGACTGGAAATGCTCAGGGTACAGCTACTATCACATCTCCCACTTTGGTATTTACTTTAATACTTGCATTCATTCTTCCTGAACCTGCAGTCCCACACACCAGTGGACATTTAATTCTGGCTCTCATTTTAGTAAAATCTCACTCTCAATGATGCCTTAATTTAATATATTTAATATTGATTGATTGAGGCTTTGAATGTTATCACACAGACATTTGTTTTTCAAGAAGGGGAACATTGAGATTTGCACTTCTGACCAAGATAGAATAACAGGAATTGGGATTTATCCTCCTGCATGAAACAACTAAAAAACCAGCCAACGGGAGGCTGAGGCAGGAGAATGGTGTGAACCTGGGAGGCAGAGCTTGCACTCCAGCCTGGGCAACAGAGCAAGACTCTGTCTCAAAAAAACAAACAAACAAACAAACAACAAAAAAAAAAAACAAAAACCAACAACAACAAACAAAAAACAAAACAAAAAAACCCCAGCCAAATATATCAGACCACATTTTGCAGGACGTTGGACATCCAATGACAGAGAAAAGTGATCTACTAGAGACAGGAAACAAATGAGAGAAACCTTATAATTGCCCCAGCTCACGGCCTAGAGAGTATACAGGACATAGCATAGGACAGAGGAACGCAGATAGAGCCTGGTAGTCTCAGGGATTTGAAGAGACAGAGCTGGGAGCACAGGGAGGTCAAAGCAGGTAAGAGTTTGCAGGTCAGAGTACTTGGGAAAAGAGCACTGCACAGAAAAAGACAGCTCTGGAGATCTGCCTAAGGTCAGTCTTGAGTCTTCAGCTGAGTACAAATCTGTGCACACCAGGGAGAGGACCATCTTGAAAGGATTAGAGAGAACAACCTCTGGTGCTCACAAGGGGCAGGGCATATAATTCTTGTTGCCACCAGCCAGAGCAGAAAATCTCATAATTCATGGGGTTCCATGGTTGAGTATTTAGAACAGTTTTGTCTTAGTGGTGGGGCAAAAATTGACCTGATTTATCTGGTTCTGCCCAACAAATCTTAAAAGAAAAACCTGAAAGGATTAAATTGTTTCTAAGTATTTTAACTGAATCCCAGAACAAAGCTCAAAAATATTTATGGAAATATAAATGTTTTCTAACACCTAAAAGAGTAAAATTTACAATTTATGGTGTCCAATAAAAAAAATCACCAGCCAAGCCGGGCACAGTGGCTCATGCCTTTAATCCCAGCACTTTGGGAGGCTGAGGCAGGCAGATCACCTGAGGTCAGGATTCGAGACCAGCCTGGCCAACATGGTGAAACCCCGTCTCTACTAAAAATACAAAAATTAGCCAGGCATGGTGGCGTGTGTCTGCAATCCCAGCTACTTGGGAGGCTGAGGCAGGAGAATCACTTGTACCTGGGAGGCGGAGGTTGCAGTGAGCCAAGAACACGCCACTGCAGTCCAGCCTGGGCGACAAGAGTGAAACTCCGTCTCAAAAAAAAAAAAAAAAAAAAAAAAGTCACCAGCCAAGCAAAGAAACAGAAAACTAGAACCAATAATGAAGAAAAAAAAATCAATAAATCAAAACTGACTGACATGACACAGATGATAGACTTAATAGATAAGGGCATTAAAACAGTTATTATAGCCAGGTGCGGTGGCTCACGCCTGTAATCCCAACACTTTGTGTGGCCAAGGAGGGCAGATCACGAGGTCAGGAGTTTGGGACCAGCCTGGCCAATATGGTGAAACCACATCTCTACTAAAAATACAAAAATTAGCCGGGTATGGTGGTGCACATGTAAACCCAGCTACTTGGGAGGGTGAGGCAGGAGAATCGCTTGAACCTGGAGGGCAGAGGTTGCAATGAGCTGAGATCGTGACATTGCACTCCAGCCTGGGCAATAGAGCAAATCTGTCTCAAAAATAAATAAATAAATAAATAAATATAATATATAAAACAGTTATTATAGCTATGTTCCCTATGTTCAAAAGTTGTCATAAAAAATTCTAAGTTGAAATTCTAGAGATGAAAACTAGAATGTATGAGATCAAAAATATACTGAATCAGATTAATGGAAGATAAATATTGCAGAGGGAAATATTGGTGTATTTGAACAAATAACGATAAAGATGATTGAAAATGAAACAGGGAAAAAATAATTTTTTAAAAAGAGCCAAACATCGGTGAGTTGTGAAACAATTTAAAGCATCTGGCTCCTGCAGGGTGCATAGCTTCCCCAGTGCCCACCTTCTGCAGTGTAGATGGAGCCTCCTGTAGTGACCTCCTGAAGTGTGGCCAGCTTCTCTAATGGTGTATCTGGCTTCTGCAGTGTGTAGCTGTCAACAGCACCAGGGTGCCAGCAGCTTCTTCCAACTCCCCCTCAGCAGTTTTATAGGGGACTACCTCTACCAAGACAGCTCCCCGTCAACAGCTTTCCCTAATAACCTGGAAAGGAGATTTTCAGCAAGTTTTGTATGGTAGATTTCTTTTCTTTCTTTCTTCTTTTTTTGAAACAGAGTCTCTCTTTGTCACCTAGGCTGGAGTGCAGTGGCAAAATCTAGGCTCACTGCAGCCTCAACCTCCTGCACTCAAGCTATCCTCCCATCTCAGCCTCTTAAATAGCTGGCATTAAAGGCGTGCACCACCAGGCGTACACCAGCTAATTTTTTTATTTTTTGTAGAAATGAGGTCTCACTGTGTTGCCCAGGCTGGTCTGGAACTCCCAGGCTTAAGCCATCATAACCTCTCAGCCTCCCAAACTGCTGGGATTACAGACCTGAACCACCGTGCCTAGCCTTGGATGGTAGATTTCTATCAACTTTTGTTGGCATGGTACCACAGTGGCTTTTCTGCCATTGGTAAACCACAACCATGCCCTGTCTAACAAGGTCTGGATCTTAGCTCCACAGTAGTTGTGAATCCTTATAGGAAACAGTTCTGCATTTCCTTTTTTTTTTTTTTTTTTTTTTTGACTTATTCGCCTTGATCTGTCACCCAGGCTGGAGTGCAGTGCCATGATTTCAGCTCACTGAAACCTCTGCCTCCCAGGCTCAAGCGATCCTCCCACCTCAGCCTCCTGAATAGCAGGAGTGCACCACCATGCCCGGTTGGTCGGTTGGTTGTATTTTTAGTAGAGATGGGGTTTTACTATATCGGCCAGGATGGTTTTGAACTCCTGGCTTCATGTTATCTGCCTGCCTCGGCGGCCTCCCGGTGTGCTGGGATTACTGGCATGAGTCAGCCCACTGGGCCATTAATTATTCTTTGTGTTAAACTTTCCTGTTCAAATTTATTTGTCTCTCATTAAACTCTGACTAATATACTTCCTAACTCATTCTATGAGACTGTTATTACCCTGATATTAAATAAAATGAAGGCATCATAATAAAAGTACAAAATTATGTCATTCATAATTATAGATACAAAAATTATAAATAAAATTTTAAGAAATCAAATACGATCTGTCAAAA
This sequence comes from Pan paniscus, assembly GCF_029289425.2. NCBI lineage: Eukaryota > Metazoa > Chordata > Mammalia > Primates > Hominidae > Pan > Pan paniscus. The sequence goes on from NC_073253.2 coordinate 112,094,646, forward strand.
GGGTAATGTATTATGTCCAGTAGGGCTTATCCAAAGAATGCAAAATTGGTTCAATATTTAAAAATAAATGTAATTGAACATTATATCAAACTAAAAATGAAAAATCGTATGATAATCTTAATACAGAAAAGACAATTTACTAAATCCACTATCTATTCCTGAAAAATACTCTCAGCAAACTAAAAGAAGCAAAATTCCTAAACCTAATAAAGGTCATCTATAAAACAAACAAATAAATAAAAAATAAATAAATGTAAAACAGTTATTATAGCTATGTTCCCTATGTTCAAAAGTTGTCATAAAAAATTCTAAATTGAAATTCTAGAGATGAAAACTAGAATGTATGAGCTAGTCTGCAGCTAATATCGTGCTTAATGATGAAAGATAATTTACCTCTGAAATCACTAACAAAACAAGAATGGCCACTTCAGCCTCTGGTCCAATATGGATAGAACCTGTGAGAATGGACCTATGCATACTAGTGCACTCAGACTAGAAAAAGAAGTAAAAGGTATCTAGATGGGAAAGAAACAAATAAAACTGTTTTGTTTCTCAGACAACTTGATAATCTGATGGAATGTATTAAAAAATGACTAAAGCTAATAAGTGAGTTCAAAGGCTGGGTGTGGTGGCTCACTTCTGTGGTGCCAGCTCCAGCTTGAGCCGAGAGGATTGCTTGAACCCAGGTGTTTGAGGTTGCAGTGGGCTCTGATCATACCACTGCACTCCAGCCTGCATAACAGAACTAGACCCTGTCTCAGAAACGAACTACAACAGAAAAATGAGTCCAGCAAGATTGCAAGATACAAGACCGATATACAAAATCAATTATATTTCTACACACTAGTAGTGAATATCCAGAAATTGAAATAAAGAATACCATTTACACTAGCATCAAAGCATGAAATACTCAGGGATAAATCTGACAAAATATGTACAAGACCCAAACCCAGGATGCCACAAAGCATTTCTAAGAGAAATTAAGGAAGACCCACATAATGGAGAGCTCTATCATGTTCATGAGATGGAAGAATCAACATTGTTAAAATGTTAATCTCCCCAGATTAATCTATTGATTCAATGCAATGCCAGTCAAAATCCCAACAGTCTTCTTTGTAGGAATTGACAAACTGATTTAAAATTCATATAAAAATGCAAGGGATCTAGAACAGCCAGAACAGCACTGACAGTGTCTTTATAGAAATGTAAATTACTTTCGGGGGTGGGGAGGAATTTCAAAAGGGCAGGAGGAAACTTTTTGGAGTGATGGATATGTTCATTCTCTTAATTGTAGTGATAGTTTCACAGATGTATACCTATGTCAAAACTTACCAGATTGTACACATAAATAGGTATAGTTTTAAAAATGTGTCAATTATACCTCAATAAATCTGTTTTAAAAAGGAAGGAGCACATTAAGAAATCTTTCACTGAGAAAGGTTTACGAGACAGAGGAATTTCTAATGATAGAACTTAGACACTAGGGTATACATATGGGGATATGTGGAGGATGGAGACAGACAGTTATCTCCATGTCTCTGAATTACATATACCTTTTTATGGTTAACATTGATGCAGCTAGCCCTTTCCTACTATTATTGCTCTTCTCCAACCTTTTTCTTCCCATCTCTTCATTTGCATCCATGAAAGGAAAACATTTCTGAGCAGGCTTCTGATGGGTGAAAGATGTGAAGAATTGTTTTCTTGATAGGGACAACTATACTACTCCTTTCCTGTTCTTGAAAACCCACTGTGTATACACAAGTTATTTTGAACACAAGCCACTTTGGAGATTGACCCTATAAAGGGAAAGGATGAATGGATCATAGCTAGGTTTCACAGGGGGCCTCAAACTAACTTATTTTCTTTTTCTTCCATCATCCCTCCATTTCTCTCTTTATTTATTCCATCCTTTTTTTCTCTTCTTTTTTCTTTTAATATGGCTTTGAAGGAAACAAAAACGGTTTACCCCAAAATAAACTTCTCTGACATATTTTGAGATGGCTGTTCAGAGAGCCTGCAAAGCTGTCTTTTGTGGGGGAGATTTGCGTCTGTAGAGAATCTGCAGTGATGCTTCCAGGCTTTCTGCAAGGGCCTCCCTTGTCTGGATCTAGGAAAGACTAACTGAGAGTCTGACCCTTAAAGGTCTGAAAGAAACATTTGCTATCTATTCTCTCTAAAGGCTGCTACCTGTGAGGTTTCATCTGTATAACAAGACCACTTTTGCTAGCCAGGCCTCCTCTTCTCCACCTCCCGTATCTGTCTTGCCACTATAATCTGATTTACCATCATAACCTGTTTTGGGCCATGGTCTGAGTTCCCATTCTTTATGTAACCTCAAGATGGTATATAAGCTTCTGTATCCCTTTGGGGGCTTGGGGTAACCACTCTGTGGTTTTTCTCATGCACGTTAATAAATGTGTGTGCCATTTCTCCTATTCATCTGCTTTTTGTGTATTGATTTTTCAGTGAACAATCTATGGCTTCATCATCTTTTCCTATCTAATCATTGAGAAATTGTTGATAGATTGGGGAATGAGATGGTACGAAGTTGAATATATGTACCTGTTTTCTAAATTACTTTTATATTTAAATGTATGCTTCGTTCATGGATAAAATCTTCTCAGCCGGAGGAAATTTAGAAATGCAGATATTCTTGAGTTGATAATGTTGGAGCTCAGAAATATACCCCAGAATATGGCACTTTGACATGCTGCACTTGTTCTTAGATCTCGTACAAGAATTCAAGGAAAGTCCATAGAGTAAAGTGAAAGCAAGTTTATTAGGAAAGTAAAGAAATAAAAGAATGGCTACTCCATAGACAGAGCAGCCCTGAGGGCTGCTGGTTGCCTATTTTAGTGCTTTTCTTGTCCTGTCTTTTCTTTTCTCTCCCCTTCCCTTTGCCCTTCCCCTTTCCCTTCCCCTTCCCCTTCCCTTCCCTTTCCTTTTCTGACAGAGTTTTGCTCTTGTCGCCCAGGCTGGAGTGTGATGGCATGATCGTGGCTCACTGCAACCTCCGCCTTCCAGGTTCAAGTGATTCTCCTACCTCCACCTCCTGAGTACCTGGGACTATAGGCCTGCACCACTACGCCTGGCTAATTTTTTCTATTTTTAGTAGAGATGGAGGGGTTTGACCATGTTCGCCAGGCTAGTGTCGAACTCCTCTGAACTCAGGGGATCCACCCTCCTTGGCCTCCCAATGTGTTGGGATTACAGGCATGAGCCACTGCACCTGATACTTATTTCTTGATTATATGCTAAATAAGGGGTGGATTATTTATGCCTTTCCTTTTTAGACCATATTGGGTAAATTCCTGACATTGCCATGGCATTTGTTAATTGTCATGGCATTGGTGGGAGTGTAGCAGTGAGGATGATCAGAGGTCAGTCTTGTGGCTGTCTTGGTTTTGGTGGGTTTTAGCTGGCTTCTTTACTGCATTCTGTTTTATTAGCAAGGTCTTTATGATCTGTATCTCATGCTGACCTCTCATCTCATCCCATGACTTAGAATGCCCCAACCATCTAGGAATGCAGCCCATTAGGTCTCAGCCTGATTTTATTCAGCTCTGTTTAAGATGGAGTTGCTCTGTATCACATGCCTCTGACAAACTGAACAAGAAGCCACAAGGTCTCTGTGACCTTTTCTCGCAAACTTCCTGTCTCTCAATCTTCTGTCTGTCCCAAAGAACAGGATGAAGTTGTTCTCTGAAGTTTCTTATCTGCCTCAAATCTGTACCTGCCAAAGAAGAAGACAATTACCTCTAGCCTCTTCCCTACGTTTTCATTAACTGACCTCATATTACGGATGACCGAAGTCTGTCAACAAACCTGGACAGATATTTGTCACAAATCATTGCCCTCTCTGTGGCCCCAACAGACTTTGTCACAGGCTGTTGTATGTTCTTCAAGCCTACTGAATTCCCCTAAATATCCTTTACTCTCTCCCTAAAATTATCCACACTTCCCCTATCTTCCTTTTCCCTCAGAAGTTGGGTATATAAACCTGTGTGACCCATTGGGATTTTATATAATCACTCTGTGATTCTTTCCTGTACATGCTAATAGATTTGTGTGCCTTTTCTCTTATTAACCTACCTTTTGTGTGTTGATTTTTCCATGAACCTTCTGAGGGCTCTTTACTCCTACAATAAACTACAATAAGTACTCAAATAATGTGGAAGGAAGATATCATCTTTCCCTAAAATGGCAAAGAATAATTAAAGCAGGCATTTTGAGGTTTCAAGGTCTAGATTTTTGCTTTTCCCATTTGGTTTAAAAGAAATACTCACTGCAACTAAAACCTTTTCTAACTCTTTTCTTTTGCCTAGATAAAAAAGAGAAAGTAAGTTTAGTTAAAAAAAAATTAATCAGAAAATGAATACTGACTTTAGTCTGAACATATTCCAGGGGATTTCAACTTGAAATTAACTTAAAATTCTATTACAGCATTAATATTTAGTATCTGCATAGCACTATATTGCCCAGAGCCTCATAAGCATCTGAGTTATGCCCTTTTATCACTTTTCAAATTCCATTTATTCATTATCAAGTTCCAAGAATCTTGTTTAGTGACAATATTTCATTCTACCGGATGGTACTCTGGTACTGAGAAGAGAAAAAGTTTAGCTCCTTGAGCTATTTCTCTAGAGGAATATGGACTCTACTTCTATAGTTTACTGTGAAGAAGAAGCTGTATTTTTATGTTCATGTCACAGCTGTGCTAAGGCTTAAAGGAAGAATTTGGCAACATGCTGACTCACCAAAGAGATTTTACAGTAGACACTGGTTCGTAAGGACTATGTGCTCTGGTAAAATTAAATAGTAAACGGATGCTTAGCATTCCCAGTGCTTCTGCCATGGGCCTTGTACTTCATTCTGTATTAAGGGCAGGGAGGATTGGGAATTATTTTAGGCCCTAAGCAGTTCTGCGAAGATGAAAGACATCATCAATAACATTATTCATGAAAAAATATGAAAGGTCATCTATCTCCCTTAAGGTTCATTTGGTGCACTTTTAATGAGTGAGCGATGAACTGCAAAGGGTTTATTGCAGAGGGGCTGTGCCCTGTAAAAGTTTGGATGACTGTTGCTTCTCTGAAACTTATCCACACATTTTCCCCAGTTTCTCCCCATCATGGATTTTCCAACTGATGGCCTTCAGACTTTCTCATTTTCTTTCTTCTTTGGCACTTTGGAAATCTTACTTCCTTCAATGTTTTCTCTGCTAAGATATTTGTTTCCATACTTTTTTTTTTGATTGCCTGAGGTAAATGGAGCTTTCCTAGGGTTAAATCAATCCCAGTGACTTATTTCTTAGGCCAAGGTTAAGTTATCTTGATCTAGCCTTTTAACCAGTTTAGCTGAGTACTCTCCCCCATGTTCCATTCCTGCTTTCCTTCATTCCTTCTTCTATCTATGACCTCTACTCTGTTCTACCTAATGTTTCCTGCCTCAGCTCCACCTTCTTCATTCCTCTACATTTCTAAACAATCTGGATTTACCTTCCTTTTCCAGTTTATTATCTGTTTACTTATGGAGGAAAAGAGATAGGCAGGGTAGAGTCTTACCTGGGACAGCCAAGAATTCTGCAAGGTCAAGTCACTGTAAAAAGAGGAGAATCTAAAAGCATAGAGAAACTCTCTTGGAGATGGGCAGGGCTTTGGCTTAAGGACCAAAAGCATGAGCTGGAACAACACAAGTGGGTGAGAATGGGAAAGGGCCAATCAGAGGAAAGTGTCACAGGCTATCAAACTGTTGAGACTGAAAGAAAGGAATTGGGAATGGGATGCTCATTCAAAATAAATGGCATTTAGGAAAGAACGTGGTTCATCTCAAGCTATGAATGAGGTTAGGCTTGAGAGCAAAGGCAGTCTCATGGATAAAATCCAGACATGGGGATCTGGCTGTCAATCCTCTCGGTCCTCAGGAGAGTCACTTAATTCAGGCATGCAGCTAATTGGGCTATATTAAATGACTCACCTGCTCATGGTGGGCAGTTTCTATAAGTTCATACTGGGTCTGGCAATGCCCAAGTGTCTGTAGGCAAGTGGGGCCAAGGCCACAGAATCTCTGGTTTCCCAGCTTTTGCTTAAACTCTTACATGTGTGGTAGGGTGCCAATATAGTAAGACCAAAGTAAACAACGCTCTACATGTTGGCATTTGGCAATCTTTACCATCTAGAAATCAAATACAGAGTCTATGAAACCAACTGAAGGAGGTCAAACTTACCAGGAGAAAGTAGTCATGAAAATATATATTGAGATTAGATATTTCTAGAAGTGATTTAGAACTCAGCTCTTTTTTTTTTTTGAGTATATGCATAATTTTGTTCTTTGTAAGAAAAAGTGTTAACCAATTGCACACATAGCTACCCTTGCTTAATGCATCACTGTAAATATACACACATGTGTGTGTACATTCTTGTGAGTATACTCATTTTTGTGTGGGCAGGCACAGGCGTCATATGTGCAGTGGTGTGTGTATTATAGCAACAGAACAGCTGCTTTTCAGAACTCCCTTTCTTGATCAGTCACACTGGTGACAGATTTCTGTGATCCTTCTTAGCGAAACATTTGAGTTTGCCTGCCTACCCTGCCAGGCTCCCTAAGCTGCTCTAGTTATTCTTGTTGCCAGTCCAGGTTTACCTCCTAGCACTTCACAGTCTAGGTCCTAATTTTCTAGTGCTGATTCAAAGTCAAAGTGAGTACCTAGAAGAGCGGGCACATCTAGTGCAAGACTATCCTCAACAAAACTGTAACAGGAAATCTATCTGTGTTCAGTGTTGCTCCCCTGAACACCATGCTCTTCACTCAGCCTTCACACCCCTCACATGGTATTCTATTTAAAATAATAATAATAATGTGAATTTAGAGATGGGGTTTAGCTGTGTTGCCCAGGCTAGAGTGCTGAGGTTATTCACAGGTACAGTCATCCTGCACTACAGCCTCGAACTCCTAGACTCAAGCAATCCTCCTGCTACTTAGTCTCCTAAGTAACTGGGATTACAGGCATCTGCTACAGTCTTCTTTTTTTTTTTTTTTTGAGACAGAATCTCACTCTGTTGCCCAAGCTGGATTGCAGTGGCATGATCTTGGCTCACTGCAAACTCTGCCTCCTGGATTCAAGTGATTCTCCTGCCTCAGCCTCCCGAGTAGCTGGGACTACAGGCGCGCACCACCACCCCAGCTAATTTTTGTATTTTTAGTAGAGACTGGGTTTCACCATGTTGGCCAGGATGGTCTCCATCTCTTGACCTCATGATCGGCCTACCTTGGCCTCCCAAAGTGCTGGGATTACAGGTGTGAGCCATGGTGCCCAGCCCAGTCATAGTATTCTTGTTGTTTCTCTTTCTTCTCTTCTTTCTCCCTTCCTCCTTTCCTTCCTACCTTTTTTCCTTCCTTTCTTCTTTCTCCCTTCTCTCTTTCCTTTCTCTCTCTCTCTTTCTGTTTTATCTCTCTCTCTGACAAACACACACATGTGCATGCACACACACACACGCATACACACACGCGCGCGCACACACACACACACACCTTTCCCAGTTCAGGGCTCTCAGGGCTTTGATTTCTGCCAGGTAGTCTTAGGAAACTCTTTAGTGTAGGTATTCACTGACCTTGCAAAGGGCATGTGGATACCAACAGGTTGATAGATACTAACAGATTAAACATTTCCCTTCCTGGGTAATATACTTGCATAACCATAGATGCCTATCTTAACCAAAGACTGGCTCAAAGTTTTCAAAGTGTGTTTCAACTTAGAAACAAACAAACAAACCAAAAAATCTGATGCTTAAGTGTGTAAGGGGTGGGGAGAGCAAATATTTGAGGAAGACAAACCTTTGAGGGCCTACAGTATCCCACCACAAAGGCCCAGTTGTCCATGATTGAAGTCAGCAGTGCAGAGACTCAGCTGATCAAGGAGAAGATGAGGCTGCTTTAGAACTATAAAGGACCCATGGCCCTCATCTGGTAAATCAGCACTGATCTGTCATGGTATCTCCTTGCAGTATAAATTGATAAGGCAGGATCATGCATTAAACCATCTGCTTCAAAGAGTTTAACTTTCTTTCATAGGGGAGCAGTTCTAGGTTAGGATCATAATGGAGTATTAACTTGTTTTATGGTATATACCAGGATATTTTTCATTCTCCTTGCCAGAATAGGCAGCTGTCTTTACCAATAAATCTTGTGAAGTTTTCCACTTTTGGGAAATCATCTGATTCAAAGCAGAACTGTTCTTATAACTTCAGGAAAAAAATTAAAAATCTGCTCTATTTCAAATACCCTTAGAGCAAGACATGTTGAAAAATCTTATTTAGTATTTCATGCCTAACATTATTTGCATTAAGAAAGTTCCTCCTAAGAGCTAACTCAAATCTTTTTGCAATAATTTAAGCCATTTTCTGGGCATGGCTGAAGTGAGAGTTAAAAACTTTCGTAAATCCCTTTTGCGGCTTGAAGGAAGCCAATATGTCTACAGAGAATTTAGGAGGATACAAAATGTCCTTAAAACCTTTCTGGTCCTGACATCTATTCATTTGGAACACTTTTCTTGTGATCTTTTGGGATTCTGGGTCTCCTTATAAATGACTTCTGAAGAAGGGACAGACAGCAATAGGGTAACAGAGAGCAAAGAGGCTCCGTACTATTTTTTGACTTTTCTGACCACTGTGAAATTGAGGATACATTGTTTTGGAAAAGAAATTCCTTGGGTGACTTCAGCTGTGTTAGTGGGGCAGGACTCCAATGAGTTCTCCACTGTAAAATAAGAGGGCTATGCTGGGTGGCTGATAAGATCTGGCCACTAGCTGCCAGTCCCCCAGCCATTTCCTGGCCTCTGCATTAACCTCAGCAATGCTTTTTCTGCAAATGCTTCCTCTACCGGGTTCCCCAGTCGGCTATGAACTCAGGCAGCTCAATTCAGGGGTTGTGTGGGGAGGCAGGCTTGCCTATGGGAGCCCAGCAGCAACCATAGAAGAACTGATTAGCTTTTAATAGCCGACCTCCACCAGACAGGCAGGAGTCTAAAGAGTAAATAGAGGTGCTGGCCCTGGAATTTTTTTAAAGGCCCCAGAGGGATTTGTTCACTGGCGTTTGAATTTCTACAGAAAGGCTCTGTGAAGCTCTAAATTAAACCAAGCTGACCCCTTTCACAACCCAAGTTATTTACAGTTCACAGGTCTTTGGAGAGTTCTAGTTTGCATGCAGTTGAAAATGGGTCCCTGGTTGGCAAAGGTAGCCTACTGTGGTGCTATTTGCATTACACTACCTTGCTTTCCTTTGGTGTGGGAGAAAGCTCTGGAATGGAAGCCAAAAGATGTGGTCTAGTTGTAAACATGCCTTTGTTTTTCAGCAAAGGAATGGCGCCGGTAGAAATAACCAAAAAAGAGCCCGCTACTAGAAAGCAAATAACTGAGTTCTCTCTGTAATTAAATGCATTCCTCAGAATAATAACTAAGTAGTAGGAAGGAAACCAAGCAACACCCCCTCCCCACCACTGCAACTGATTTCCTTTGCAGCTTTAACAATCAGATCAGTCAAGAAGACTGGCACTGATTATAGCACTCAGTTTCCCCATTTTGCTCCATACTGGGAGAGTAATTAAGTTAAATTGCTTTCAGTGCCTGAGATCTGGTTTGTGTCAAAGTCAAATAAAGTGCTGGTTCAAGTTTGTTCATCAGCACCTTGAACTTACCCCCTGGCCCTTACTTGTATAAAACCATGGCAAGGTTTTGTACCATGGCAAGTGTTGGATAGAGAAATCTTGAAACCCCACAAAAACCTCATTTCCTCTGAGAAATGTGGCATGTGTCTCTCTTTCTCAAGACTGGTAAACTTGGTTTGGCGGATATTTAGGAGAAACTTTTTGTGATCTATCAAATAAAAGAAGACAGCTTGCCAAGACACAAGCTCAAGTTTAGTCACAATTACTGAAAACTGGATTTCATGGGAAGAAAAGTACAACAAAAGTTGTAATCTGGAATTAGGAGAAATGTGAAGGTAAAAAGATTGATACGTTATGTTTAGGAGAAAATGAGGTGATCTCATACTTCCCTCCCTTTCTTCTTTATCTCCAGCTGAGTCTAAAACACATCATTCTCCCTCTTCTGGGTAGGAAAGTATACTAGGCATGGATATTGGTAGTGAAGGAAATAAAAATATTTTACTCCAAAATATACCTGTCTGACTTATTTTGAGATGGTTGTTCAGAAGGCCTGCAAAGCTGTCTTTTGTGGGAGAGATTTGCATCTGTACAGAAAATCTGCATTAATGCAGCCAAGTTTCTCTGAGACCTTCCCTTTTCCAGATCTAAGAAAGATTTAGGAGAGAAAGTGTGACATGTTTAAATATCTGAAAGAAACATTCACTCTCTATTCTCTCTGAGGGCTGCTCCCGGTGAGATTTCATCTGTATAACAAGACCTCCTTTGCTAGCCAGCTCTTCTCCCCAGCCCATAACCTGTGTGGCCACTGGAATCTGATTTGCCACAGTACTCTGTTTTTGGCCATGTTCTGTGCTCCCATTCTTTCTGTAGCCTCAAGGTGGTACATAAGCTTCTGTACCCCACTGGGGGGTTGTGATCACTCTGTGATTCTCTCCTATGTGCACATGAGTAACTTTGTATGTCTTTTCTCCAGTTAATCTGTCTTTTGTCAGTTTTTTTTTCAACAAACCTGTAGAGGGCAAAGGGGAGGCTTCCCCTTGGCCCCTGTAATCGTGATGGTAGTGTGTGTGCGTGTGCGGAGAATGATTGGAGTGTGAAGGAGGGCTGGCAGGTAAAAGGACTGCAAGAGAGAGTGAGAGAGAAGCCATAATTTGGGTCTTTAAGTGATTTGTACTTTATCTGGAAACTATGACAAACACATAGGAAAATGGCATGACAACAAATTCATGCAGAAGGACGTATCATCAGTGTCTGACACGTGGTAGACACTTAACATTCATGGAATGAATGAATGAATGGGTAGAATAGGATGGATGGATGGCGAGAAAGCCAACTATAGGAGAAGAGAGTACAGTCACTAAAGCATTTGCTGGAAATAAATTAATTGTCCATCTCCCACTGGGAAGAAAACCTTGGGCCATATTCCTTAGCAGTATGGCTAAATTTGGATGAGCATAAGTATTGTGTAAATAGATTATGTAGTGTAGATAAGCAAGCCCTTTTTTTCCCTATGAGTTAAAATTACACTCATTTCAGTTCAAGGCAAAAATAATTTTATGCATATGATACAGAAGTTAAATGACAAAATGTAGAAATTGTAGTGTGCTAGTTTTCCATATAAAGTGTTAAGTTGGGGCATACATGCAGAAAATAAGATAGGTAGGCAGTGGAGAAAGCAGTGACCAAATGGATAGAAACTGAGCCCTAACTATGAGGGGAAAACAAGTCTATATTGTTGTTTAACTCCTACACTGGAGGTATCAACATGGCTATACACAGTTTTTCTGAACCTGTGTAGGACTCTCTACTCAATCCTTAGCCATCCAGTTCAGATGTTCTCTCTGACTATATAGTCATTCCTTCTTCTCTGGTGCCCCAGGGCTTCTGGTATTGCATTGTGATTATTTGCCTTCTTTTGCAAGAGCAAGAATACAGTACATTATAGCGGTCAGTAAGAGTTTGTTTATTATAGGCCAGGAATTGTGCTAGTTTCCTTTAAATAAACCATCTTTTAAAAAAAATTTTTTTTTTTTTGAGTCGCCAGGCTGGAGTGCAGTGGCACCATCTCGGCTCACTGCAACCTCCGACTCCCTGGTTCAAGCAATTCTCCTGCCTTGGCCTCCAGAGCAGATGGGATTACAGGCACGCGCCACCACACCCAGCTAATTTTTGTATTTTTAGTAGAAATGGGGTTTCACCATGTTGGCCAGGATGTTTCTGGTCTCCTGACCTTGTGATCCACCCGTCTCACCCTCCCAAAATACTGGGATTACAGGCGTGAGCCACCATTCCCTGCCTCAAATAAACCGTCTTATATAATCTTTGCAATGACTTATTTATTCTCATTTTGTATATGAGGGGACCTAGTTTCATGCGCATCAGTGTGAAGAGACCACCAAACAGGCTTTGTGTGAGCAATAAAGCTTTTAATAACCTGGGTGCTGGCGGGCTGAGTCCGAAAAGAGAGTCAGCGAAGGGAGATAAGGGTGGGGCTGTTTTACAGGATTTGGGTAGATAAAGGAAAATTACAGTCAAAGGGGATTTGTTCGCTGGCGGGCAAGAGTGGGGGTTGCAAGGTGCTCAGTGGGGGAAGATTTTTGAGCCAGGATGAGCCAGGAAAAGGACTTTCACAAGGTAATGTCATCACTTAAGGCAAGGAGCGGCCATTTTCACTTCTTTTGTGGTGGAATGTCATCAGTTAAGGCAGGAACAGGCCATTTTCATTTCTTTGGTGGTGGAATGTCATCAGTTAAGGCAAGGACCGGCCATTTTCAGTTCTTTTGTGGTGGAATGTCATCAGTTAAGGCAGGAACAGGCCATTTCACTTCTTTTGTGATTCTTCAGTTACTTCAGGCCATCTGGGCATATTCGTGCAAGTCACCGGCAATGCGATGGCTTGGCTTGGGCTCAGAGGCCTGACACCTAGGGCTAGGAGGGTGTGTGATATGTGTGGTAAATGGTAAAGGCAAGCCTCAAACTGAGGTTTCCTGATAGCAGGTTCACTGCTGTTTGCACCATAGCAACTCCATTCGCTAAAGCAGTGCTGAACAATAAAATAATAATGCAATTTATACGTTTAAATTTAAAATTTAGCCACATTACAAAATGTACCATATTTAAAAAAATAAAAAGAAGCAGGTAAAATTAATTTTTTAAATTAAATTAAATTTGAATTTTAGTCAACATATAATAAATATACATATAATGGGATACATAGTGATGTTTTGATGCTTATAATGAATATTGATCAGATGAAGATAATTAGCATATCCTTCAACTCAAACGTCGACCATTTTTGTGTGTTGGAAACATTTGTTATCCTCCTCCTAGCTATTTGGAACTATATAATATATTATTGTTAACTTTTGTAGAAACATTTAAAATAGATTAAGATGTACAGAAAAGTTGCAAAAATGATGCAGAGAGTTCCCATTTACTCCACATCCTATTTCCCCTAGTGTTGGCATCTTACATTTATTTAGTGTGTTTGTTACAATTAATAAAACAATACTGATATTTTTATTTTTTTTTTTGAGACAGAGTCTTGCTGTGTTGCCCAGGCTGGAGTGTAGTGGTGCAATCACTGTTTGCTGCAACCTTGACTTCCTGGGCTCAAGGGATCCTCTCACCTCAGCCTCCTTAGTAGTGAGGACCACAGGTGCATGCCATTATGCCCGGCTAATTTTTTTTTTCTGTAGAGGCAGGATTTTCCCATGTTGCCCAGGTTGGTCTCAAACTCCTGAGCTAAAGCAATCTGCTGGCCTCAGCCCCGCAAAGTGCTGGGATTACAGGCATGAGCCACTGTGCCCATCCCTGATACATTATTAATAACTAACATCCATATTTTATTCATATTACCTTTGTTTTTACCTAATGTCCTTTTTCTGTTCCAGGATCCCATCTGAGATAACCATCATGTCTCTTTAGCTTCTTTAGACTTTGACAGTTTCTCAGACTTTTCTTGTTTTGATGACCTTGACAGTTTAAGGGTACTGGTCAGGTATTTTGTAGAATGTCCTGGCTATGGTCTGAATGTTTGTGCCATTATTCACCCCTACCTGCCCCTGCCCCATGATAAATTTATCTGTTAAAATCCTGTACCCCAAGGTGATGGTATTAGCAGGTGTATTAGTCTGTTTTCATGCTGCTGTTAAAGACATACCCAAGACTGGGAAGAAAAAGAGGCTTAATTGAACTTGCAGTTCCACATGGCTGGGGAGGACTCAGAATCATGGCTGGAGGCAAAAGGCACTTCTTATGTGGTGGTGGCAAGAGAAAATGAGGAAGATGTAAAAGCAGAAACCCTTGACAAAACCATCAAATCTTGTGAGACTTATTCACTACCACAAAGAAAGTATGGGGGAAACTGCCCCCATGATACAAATTATGTACCACTGGGTCCCTCCTACAACACGTGGGAATTATGGGAGTCCAATTCAAGATGAGATTTGGGTGGGGACACAGAGCCAAGCCATATCAGCAGGTAAGGCCTTTGGGAAGTAATTTAATCATGGGGCAGAGCCCTTACAAATGAGATTAGTGCCCTTAACCAGGAAACTACAGAGAACTAGCTAGTCTCTTCTGCCACGTGAACACAGTGAAAAGGTACCATCATTAATAAGGAAATAGGCCCTCACCAGACACAGAATCTGTTGATATCTTGATCTGGGACTTCTCAGTCTCCAGGAGTATGAGCAATACATTTCTGTTGTCAATAAGCTACCCAGTTTATGATATTTTGTTATAACAGCCCAAATGAACTAAGATAGAAATTGGTACCAGAAATGGAATGGTGCTGTAACAAATACCTGAAATGTGGAAATGGCTGTGGAACTGGGTAATAGAGAGAGGCTGGGAGAGTTTTGAGGTGCATATCTAAGAAATCACAAAATCATAAACAGAATGTTGATAGGAATGTGGACAGTAAAGTCCATTTTGATGACATCTCAGGTAGAAATGGGGAATATTTGATTAGACACTGGAGAAAAGGCCATCCTTACTAAAAAAAGGGGCAAAGAACTTGTCTGAATTGTGTTCATGCCCTAGTATTTGTGGAAAAGATGGAAAAAGATGGAACTTGTGAATGATAACATAGGAAATGAAGCTGGGGACATGTCTTAGCAAAGTGTTGATGTTGAGGGTGCAGCTTCAGCTTGGCTTCTCTTGTTCTCTTGGAGGCAAATAGTAAAATGTAAGAAGAGTGAAATGATTTAAAGATGGGATTTTTAATCAAAAGAGAAGCAGAATGCAAAGATTTGGAAAATTATCACTTTGTCCATATTTAAAGGAATTAGAAAGTATATTTGAGAGAGACCACCAAAGTTATGGCCAAACTGCTGTTTGATAAAGAGGAGATTAGTATGGAGTTGTCAAGTCGTAGTCATTCAGACAATGGAAGAATAACAACAAAGGAAGTTTGGAGACCATCACTGATGCCCCTCTCATTGGAGGCCCAGAGTGCAAAAGCCTGCGGGGCAGAATGATTTTAAATGAGTGATCATGGGCTTCTGCAGGACCTTCTTACTGGCTGCCTGGCACCCCTTCAAGGCTCTGCTCCCTGCATTCTAGCTCAGTGCTCCTTAGCCAACCCAGATTTTAGATCCAGTGGGCCCAAGTGCAGTGCAGGTACAATAACCACTCTGCAAAAGGGCACAACTGGTAAACCCTGGCAGTGTCTCGGTGGTGCCATCTCCACGGCCATACAGAGTCCATGAGCTGTGGAGTGTGGTTACCTCCACTTAGATTTAGAAGGATGGAGCCTCCTGGACCCTTGGGCATATGACCCAGACAGAGGGCCCAGACAGAGGGCCACTGTGGGGCTAGGCCACAACAAAGAACCCCCAGCAGGGCAATGACTAGTGGAGCCATGGGGGCAAGGCTGCCCCTGAAACCTCCGACTAGTAGAGTCACCAGGTGTGATTCCAGCCTGGGAGAGCTTAAGGCACTTGGCTATAACTAGTAAGAGCTGTGGTGTGGGCTGTGCCCAGCAAAGCCATAGGGCAGGGCTACCTGGAGCTCTGGGGGCCTAACTCTTACTCCAATGTGTCTAGAGGGTGGAACATCGAGTCAAAGGTTATTGGTTATTTTTCAGACTTAAGATTTAATGTTGTTTGCCCTGTTGGGTTCCAGACTTACTTGGGACCTGTTATCCCTTTCTTCTTTACTATTTCTCCCATTTAGAATGGGAATGTCTAGCCTATATCTGTCCTACCCTTGTATTTTGGAAGCAAATAATGTATTTGACACTACACGTTCACAGCTAGAGGGCAATTTGCCCCAGGATGAACTGTACCCTAAGTCTCACATATATTTGATTTAGATGATATTTAAATGTTGACCTTGATAATCTGGCTGAGCTAAGTGTTTGACAGGTTTCTCTACCATAGAGTTATACTCCCATTTCTTTCCATACTGTACTCTTTGGAAAGAAAAGTTAAGGGTGAGAGTTAAGCTCTACTTCCTTTAGGGGGAAGAATCTCCATAGGTCATTTGAAATTCTTCATGGGAGATTTATTTATTCTTCCTCATGTATTTATTGAAAAGTATTATTTATTGCCGGGAGCGGTGGCTAACCCCTGTAATCCCAGCACTTTGGGAGGCCAAGGCGGGCAGATCACAAGGTCAGAAGATCAAGACCATCCTGGCCAACATGGTGAAACCCCATCTCTACTAAAAATACAAAAATTAGTTGGGCATGGTCGTGGGCACCTGTAATCCCAGCTACTTTGGAGGCTGAGGCAGAAGAATCGCTTGAACCTGGGAGGTGGAGGTTGCAGTGAACCAAAATTGTGCCACTGCGCTCCAGCCTGGGTGACAGAGCGAGAGTCCGTCTCAAAAAAAAGTATTATTTATTTTTATCAGCATAGATTCATGACTATTTAGTGAAACTAATGCAAACATGTTTTTATTTAACCCAATATATCCAAAATATTACCCTTTCCATTCATAATCAATATAAAACATTTGAAGGCTTTGCATAAAAACAAAATGAAGAATACGTTATAAATAAGTCTTCAAAATCTGGCATGTGGTTTACACTTATAACATATCTTAATTTGGATGCTAAACTTTCATTGGAAATACGTGTTCTATATTTAGATTTCATAAAATTTATTGTTCAAAATGTAGATTCACATACGCAAAAAACTACAGCTATACCTAAAAGTTTTCCAAAAAATGAAATAAGTACTAAAAAGTCACGTTCTTTTAATAGTTGCATCTATTTTACAAAATTAGTTCATCTTTTTTAGAATTTATTTGACCTACTTGGGACCTGCTATCCCCATAATTTCACAATATGTACAAATTAAGTAAATTCACTAACTCTGTGTCAGATTGGTACTATTGCCATCAAATTCAAAGTGGTATTGCAGAAATTGAAAAGCATCTTTAGGCTGGGCACAGTTGCTAACAACTGTAATCTCAGCACTTGAAGGCCGAGGTGGGAAGATTGCTTAAACCTAGGAGCTTAGGACCAGCCTGGGCAACATAGAAAGACCCTGTTTTCACCCCCTGGAACCAAAAATAAGATAAGATAAGATAGCTGGGTGTGTGTAGTCACAGCTACTCCAGAGGCTGAGGCAGGAGGATTACGTGAGGCCAGACACTCAAGGCTGCAGTGAGCTGTGATTTTGCCACAGCACTCCAGCCTGGGTGACAGAGTAAGACCCTGTCTCTTAAAAAATTAAAGTATCTTTAGATTTACCACAATCAACAAAGACTTATTTAACTTTTTCTTTTAGTTTTTGAAGCAATTTACATAATGCTGTTGATTACAATTAAAATTATTGATATATTGATTTATGTTTTAAAATTACAAAATCATTATGATTCAATTGTATTATGAAAAATTTCTATTTCATCATTAATTTCCATACTATATTACTAGGTCATAAATAAGGTTTTACTTTCCTTGGAATTTCAAATATAACTCATTTATATGCAGTGTTATATCAGTGAGAAAACATAAATCACACTGTCATTTTTTTGCCGCATGAGTCATACCGACATTTTTTTGTTTGATGATTACATATTTGGCAAGCATTCCTTTTGTTTCAAGAAAATCTTGAATTAGAGTTAACAATGTAGTAAATTGTCCTAAGACTCTTTTACAACTCAACCAACAAGCATTTGCAAAGAATACAAGATCACAAAATTATCTTTTATTTCTTTTAAACAGTTTTACAAATGAATGAATTTTCATAGCATTTTGTAGGTAATGAATGATTTTAAAAACTCTACCTATGAGACTTTTCATAGAATCTGGCTCAGAAAACTAATCACAGATATATTCAAAATGTAACATATAGGTATAAAGCAATAAGGGAAACATTAGTCTCTTTGTTTTAAAATTCCAATAAATCCAGATTTTTCAACCTAATATAGGTAGAGTACTGTTTGTCATAATAGGAATGAATTTTTTTTATATCTAGCCAAATTCTTTAATAGTTTTAAAAGATTCAAAAATTTCTATGCCATGAGTGTAATTTTTTAGGCTGGAGATTGACAACTTTTTTTTTTTTTTTTTTTTTGCGACAGTCTTGCTCTGTCGCAAGGCTGGAGTGCAGTGGCGCGATCTCGGCTCACTGCAAGCTCCACCCCTCCAGGTTTAAGCAATTCTCTGCCTCAGCCTACCCAGTAGCTGGGATTACAGGTGCGTGCCACCACACGCGGGTAATTTTTTGTATTTTTAGTAGAGACGGGGTTTCACCATCTTGGCCAGGCTGGTCTTGAACTCCTGACCTCGTGATCCATACGCCTTGGCCTCCCAAAGTGCTGGGATTACAGGCGGGAGCCACCACGCCCAGCCGACAACTGTTTTTGGTAATTTTGGAAGTTCTTTGAGATAAAAGATAAAGTATTAATCAGATAGTGACATATCATACAACTCATCTAAAGCTAAAGAAAAATAATTATAATTTTAAAAATTTTGAGTCAACTAGTCTTTTATATTTAGAGAAATATTGGATTTATGTGTAATCATTTGGTGGCTTAACTGAAGATCTTTCACTTTCTGTAAAAAATCTTTCAAAATCTGTTCTTTATAACCTTCAAATAGAATCTTAGTAACTGAAGTAGCTTATTTTACCATGTCTCCATCTAAAACTGTTTTTCTTTTTTTGTATAAGGATGTCTAGCTGGCCAGAGTTATAAACTCAGAGCCCCTAAAAAAGACTTTTAAGATTGTATTAATAATTTAATTTTGATTTCAAGAAACTAATTTCACCAAATATTTTTTGTCTGTTCAGAGGAAACCTCTTATCACAATGTATTTGCTGAATGTCTTAATTTTGCCCACTTAATTTCTCATAAAATTTTTTTTTTTTTTTTTACACAACAAAGAGGCAGCTTTTTCACTTTTCTCTGCTTCAGCAAATTGTAATTGTCATCCTTTGTGAAGAAAATTCTGACATATTCTGGTCTCTTATTTTGTATTACTATTTTGGTCATAATGCTAGCTTGTAAGATTTCCATTCAATTCTGTGTAAGTAATATGCCTTTATTTTTAATCTAAATATGTGTCCATACTTATTTTTTGTACTGAAATTATGATTTAATGGTATTATGATTAAAATAACTAGTATTTCAATTTATTAAGTATGATTTCCACAGATATTACTATAACTCCTGCTGTCTCTCTAAAATAGTGAAATAAAAATACTATAGTGTTACACCTATGAACAGAAAAAAGGATTCAACTTGAATCAAAACATTGTCATCTGTTAGGCTGGTAATACCTTTCCATGTAAAAATGATGCATGTACCACATATTTTGCACTCTATAATATAACAATTACTTCTTATACATTATAATGGTTAAAGTAATGAGTACTTCTACAAAAACAATAAAGTTGAGTTTAGTGGAAACATAGTTTAATTTAAATTTCTATTAATTAAAGTTAAATAACGTTTAAACTTTAGTTCTTTCATCATCGAGACCATATTGTACATGCTCAATAGCCTTGTGTGGCTGACTCTGATACTAAACAGAGCAGCTAAAAATGCCAGTCTAGGTGGTGTGTTTTTTTTTTTCTTTTAAAGGGTAATCTTCCTTTTATTATTAACCTTACTTTATTTGTTTATTTATTTATTTATTTATTTATTTATTTATTTATTTATTTTTAAACAGAGTTTCGCTTTTGTCGCCCAGGCTGGAGTGCAGTGGCGCTATCTTGGCTCACTGCAACCTCTGCCTCCCGAGTTCAAGCGATTCTCCTGTCTCAGCCTCCTGAGTAGCCGGGATTACAGGTGTCTGCCACCACGCCCAGCTAATTTTTGTATTTTTAGTACAGACAGGTTTTTACCATGTTGGCCAGGCTGGTCTCGAACTCCTGACCTCAGGTGATCCACCTGCCTCAGCCTCCCAAAGTGCTGGGATTATAGGCATGAGCCACCGTCCCAGCTGGTGGTCTGATTTTTATTCCAAGGTCAACGTCTACAAAAGAAAGTCCTAATCTTTTAATTAGGGTCTGAAAAAATGAACAGAGACAATTTATAGGTGTATTCTGCCTCAATATGCTTTGTGTAGTTTGGTTACCTGGGAAAAGTAACAGAAAAACTTTAAAGTTTGAAAGAAATATGTATCAACATAAAATGATGGTAGTTAGTAGCTAATTCAGCTCATGGGAAGTAAATTTTCCTGGCTTTTATGCCAGAAGTCATCCTAAGGAAGGGTGAGTAGGATAGAAGACATGAATTTCTGGGTTGTAAAAGAGAGATTGCACTTGCCTTACAAATGAGTGACTATGAAGGGGATTTTTTTTTTTTTTTTTAAGAGATGAGGTCTTGCTCTGTTACCCAGGCTGAAGTGCGGTGACATGATCATAGTTCACCGCAGCCTTGAACTCCTTGGCTCAAACAATTCTCCTGCCTCAGCCTCCTGAGTAGCTAGAACTACAAGCATGTGCCAGCCCTCCTGGCCTAATGGGAGAAAGATTTTGACCCATCATTCAGAGGACCTTGTTAAGATCAGAGCCAAAGATGAGATGCACTGCCTTGGTTAACTCAGGGTCTCTGTCTCTGGGCAACCAGAGATTGAGTACAGAATCTAGGACATTCCAGCATCAGATGGGAGAATAAGTCTGAATGACCCAGAAAGTCCATTCCAACCTCTAGATTTTGTGAGTCAAAATTGGAAAAGCATAATTGGCTTTCCTTTCTATCAGCTGTTATAACTTATCCTGATTCTTTTTTCAGCCTGTGAAGTGGGTGGTGTTTTTGTATTTTGTCCCAAATCCTAACCAGCAGAACTGTTCTGGCCATACAGATAAGCGCACTCCTTTGACAATTTCTCTATTGACTAATTCATGACTCACTCTGACTCTATTTATGGATTTATGCCCTTCTTAGTCCCAGAGACAATTTGAAACAGTTTACAGTCAAAACAATATACCTAGGCACTTTACAAAGCAGGACCAAACAAGGGATTGTATTGCAGATAGACTAGTCCTAATTTTCAAAGAGATTAGGGTCCAACTCCCCCACGTCTTTTTTATAAGATTGACGACTTGAGCCCAAGATGTTTAAATTTAAATCAATAGCCTATTAATGACACAGATGGGATTATCTTACTTTTAAGACATAGCTGCAAATCAAATTATCTGAACACTTTAATAACTCTCCCATCCTTGAAGCAGTGTTGTAAATGTAAATGAATAGTCAAAGTCAAAACATAGGAAAGCAATGTGACAAATTTCAAATTAATGTTTCCCAAATGCACAGCATTTTCACATATTTAATTGATTTAATGCGTAGTCGCTCTAAGCAAGAATCTGCTTTATTAGAAAACCACATCAAATCTGACCTAATATAATTAAAATTGTTTACTGCTACCATGTGAGTAATGTGAGATGTGTTTAATTCATTGATTTACTCTAAGGGTCTCAAGCTATTATTTTTAAAACAACATTTCAAAGTGATCTTTTACATTTAGAATTACTCTCCTTTTAAACTTCCATAATCAATAAGGGTGTTGGGCTAGCTAATCCCTGATGCAGTGCTCTTCCTAATCTACAATCCAATATTTCTTCTCTCTTCGCCTCCTTCACACACACACAAAGTCACCTTGTTGTCTACCCTGTCAAATCCTTGCTGGGTTCCCCATCTTAGTATCAGGCAGATTCATGACTAAGAATACAGGAGGGACTGCTGTCCTTCAGCCTTCACCCGTAATCCATGGTGGTCTTCTTGACTAGTGTTTGTAGTGACCACCACACACATGCAGTTTATGCAAAAAATCAAGTATGAGCTCTATAAAGGCTCTAACACAGCGTTCAGATGGAAGGAGAAAGAAAGAAAGTGGTAGGCCGGGCGCAGTGGCTCATGGCTGTAATTCCAGCACTTTAGGAGGCCGAGGCGGGTGGATCACCTGAGGTCGGGAGTTTGAGACCAGCATGACCAACATGGAGAAACCCCGTCTCTACTAAAAATACAAAATTAGTCAGGCGTGGCGGCACATGTCTGTAATCCCAGCTACTAGGGAGGCTGAAGCAGGAGAATCGCTCGAACCTGGGAGGCAGAGGTTGCCGTGAGCCGAGATCGCGCCATTGCACTCCAGCCTGGGCAACAAGAGTGAAACTCCGTCTCAAAAACAGAAAAAAAGAAAGAAAGTGGTAGACAGAGAAAGAGAGAGATCTCGACAGAACAAGGCAAAGATAGTGACAGATTACAGACAGAGAGAGAAAAATGACAAGGCATAGCCACAGAGTGAATGAGTTCCTAGGGGGAAATGCAAAGCAGAATCAATGAGTGGTTGAAACTGACAAGATAATCATAACCTGATTTCTTGTCCACGTTTTCCTTTTATACTCCAGTGAACAACTGCCACCAAGATCACCCACATCTGCCCAGGAATTCTCTTCCCATAAGAACTTGCAGCCCATAGGCCTTTTCTCCATCTCCAGTGGGGAAACGTTGAACTTCCATCCCAGCCCTTCTTTGCCCTTTACCCCTTCGTCATGCCCTAACTTCTCAACCAAAGATTCTTTCCTGCCCAGAGCTCCTACCTTTGCCCTGCATTCCTAATAGCAATTAATGCTCTTTCCTGTTGTAATATTCTAATTCAAGTTTTATTTCCCCCCACTCCACCACCAACTCCCTGTTTTTATTTTTAAACCAAATAGGCAGGTGACCTCCTAATCTCACTCACCTATTCAGATTTCTCACTGTCTCCTCCTCTTTTTATATTTTTTGTTGTTGTAATTTGCTTCCATGGCACATGACCCTTTGTTAATTCTGACTCTATAGTGATTTCTGCTCTTGTGGACTCCAGGCAACTTTATTGGTTTTCCAGGCCACCATGAAAGTTGATAAGTTTGAGAACCAGACCCCTACATTTTCTTAATTTAGGCTGAGAGGTTGAAAAATGATCATATTAGAATAAGTAAACTGGATACAATTAATTGTAAAGTAAAACAATTTTTTTTTTTTTTTTTTTGAAATAGAGTCTTGTTCTATTGCCCAGGCTTCAGTGAAGTGTGGTGGCACAATCACAGCTCACTGCAGCCTCGACCTTCCAGGCTCAAGTGATCCTCTTACCTCAGCCTCCCAAGTAGCTGGGACTAAAGGTGTGTGCCACCATGCCTGACTAGTTAAAAAAACAAAAACAAACAAAAAAACCCACTTTTTTTAGAGATGGGGGTCCCACTATGTTGTCCAGGCTGGTCTTGAAATCCTGAGCTCAAGCAATCCTCCCGCCTTGGGCTCCTAAAGTTTTGGGATTATAGGCATGAGGCACCACTCCTGGCCTCTTATATTTTATATATCGATAGCGTTTACATGTCTGTGGTTGTTAGAAACTCGGTGTAGGCAGAAAAGAAGAGGTTTAGGTGAACTCTTCAAAAACACCCTCATTTTGTTTTTGTTCAACAAGTACTTGCTGAATTTTTATCTGTGCCAGGACTGTGCTGGACAATACCTACAGTGCATATGATGGACATAGCCCTGCCCTATCAAGCTTACTTTTCGGTAAGAAAGGTGCACGTTGTATAGGCAGATGACAAATAAAGTAAGCAGTAGCAGTCACTCAACACATCAAAAGTTATTCTGACCACTTGAAAGGCAGCATTCATCTCAAAGCATCTTAACTCCCTCCAAAAAAACATAAAGAGGTATCTGTTGATTTCAATATTAATGCTAAGTTGCCATAATAAAAATGCTCAGTGGATATAGCATGCATACATATGTATGTACATTTTCAAATCATTTTGTTAAGGATTTTGTTTTCTGGGAGATACAGTTGTATTTTGGGAAAAAAATAAAATCAGATGGTCTTGGTATAGATTTTAATGCTAACTAGCTGTGTTATCTTGAGCGTGATATTTAAACGTTCTGAATCCACTCATTAACTTGAGAGTAAAACAACCTACCTCAAAATATTGTTGTAAATACTTAGTGAAGTAATTTATATATAAAAAAAACCTCCTGTAGAATATCTGACATTTGTGTAGTGAGTTAACATTTGAAAAAATAATCATAATGCTTAGACATATAACCAAATTTTTCTTCAGCAGACACATTTAAAAGTATCCCTCTCTAAAATTTTGAGCCAAAGAGAAAAATTTCGGCCTATGGGTTTTCATCTAAAAAAAATAATTGTGCTGTTATTTGTATCTAACAGTTTTTAATAAAGCCAACTCAACAGAATTTTAAGTGGCTATTATTGATGTGTCAAAGATAAATAGTAAGATTTTTTTAGATCAAAGAAGTTTAAAATCTTTTGGGTGTATAAGACAAATATGCCAAAAATAATAATTTTTAATTTTTTTTTGTTTGGCCAGCAGTGTCTTTCTCCTCCAGCTTATTTCCTCGACAACCTCAGAGAATGGGGCAGAGACATAGTATATCAGTTAGCTATTGCTGCATAACAAATGACCCCACAACTCAGTAATTGAACCTGACAATAATTTCTTCCCAATCATGTGTTTGCAAATCAACCAGGAATCTGCTGTACTTGTCTGAGGAGTTCTGATTCAAGCCTAGAGTCCAGTTGCATTTGACTTTTTGATATAGGTTGTGCTCAGTTGTGCTTCATCTATATTCATTCTACAGCACAGAATAAAGGGGCATCACCTATCCAATTGCAATTGCAGAGGCATAAGAGTGCAAGTGAAAATATAACACATGAGGCTCTTGAAAGCCTAGGTTGAGCACAGTCAGCTATCACTTCTGCCCACTGGCCATTGCCCAAAACAAATCAAATGGCCAGATCCCAAGTTAAGAGGCAAGGAAGTACACTTCACTGCTAGAGTGTGAAAGACTGCACTGTTACCTGGCAAAGCATAGAGATTCAAAAAAAGGATGAAGAAATGGGGCCAGGAACTCATTCTACCACATTAAAGTAGGTTGAGAGTTATGTGCAGGACACAAAAGTACACTAGATCTAATTTTTACGAATTTTTCACCATATGGGTCAATAGGAAAGAAAGAAGGAAATGGTAAGGAAATATCAAATTGTGAATTTCTCCAGGAGGCATATATTCTAATATACCTTTCAGAATTTTGCAAGAATCTCTTGCTCAGTTGTAAGCACCACTGGATAGTATTTTGAACACTTCAAAATAAACTGTTTCAGTGAAGTTGAAATGTACTAATTTTGAATACTTAGCCATCTGGAGCATTAGATGCTTAATTACAGTTGAAAACTCATGAATGAACAGTGTGAGGCAGTTTTTCTTTCCAGTGGATCCCAATTGTGTTTGTCTTCATTCTCAGGAGAGGAAAAAAGGGGAAATATGCCAGTGGTTATATTATGCCATTTCTTGGGCTTTTTCTTTTCTTCTCTTTTTATGTATGCCCATCTTAAAAATATCATCAAGCCATGCCAAGATCTTGTGCCTTTTCATAATACATCAGCTACAAATGCAAATCTGTCTGTTATGTAAAGTAATAATGGTCATAGAAGATTGTTTTATTATGTCAACCAATAAACTCAGTTTCTCATTTAAACTCACTTTCCTCAAAGCTTGCATGTTTTATATATTTTTGGAGCACATTTCTCCCTATTTGATGTATTCAAAACTCTTAACTAACTACAATTATAAAAAGAAAAGAATCGATGGTTCTATTTTCATTGTGAGAAACACAATTCGCTTAGAATAATTGAGCTAAGAAATTAAGAACTTAAGTATGGACTTTACTAATCTCCTTTTTCCATTTCCTCCTGAATATATTAAAGGTCAGTAAAAGCCAACTCTGCAAACACTATGTAAGGCACTTAAGGTACCTTCAGCCTTGGCCAGGTTGTTCAGAACTTGCAGATGTAGTTTAAGGCTCTTCTTTGCTATCAAAGTGCTTGTAGTTTGAGAGGCAAAGCAGAGTGGTATGAAATAGTCAACTGCAAATCTAGCACTATATTATATGTTATATTTCTTGGTATTAGGGGTAACCTCTCTTTCTCCACCCTGTGTTAATTAGCTCTGTCCTCACCTTCTTCATCTCTCAGTACACCCTGCTTATATCCTTCAGAGCACTTATCACAGTTTCTGGTTCTATATTTGCATATGTGTTTATTGCCTGTAGGCCCCATTAGGTTGTAAGCTCTAATGGCAGGTGCCTTGTCCAATTTATCCACTGATAGATACCCTGTGCTTCACATGGGGGTTAGCCTTTGTACATTCTGTTGAATGGATGACTGAATGAATGAGTGGAAGGAAGGAAGGAAGGAAGGAAGGAAGGAAGGAAGGGAAGGAAGGAAGGAAAGGAAGGAAGGAAAGAAAGAAAGAAAGAAAGAAAGAAGGAAAGAAAGGTCTCTGTTGAAGTAAAATAATTTAGAGGACTTTAATTTGAGATTTAGTTTGTTAGAATGAAGACCCATACTTGAGGATTTGTTGCTGTTGTTCTGGGGATATGATGTGTTAGATGGAAGAAGAAGGGGCAGTCAGGTAAGCAGATATGATAAAAATGCGTGTGCCCATCCTACTCCTCTGCCACCCAGCATGTTTGGGAGCTGGGCCAGCTCTAATGACACAATTCTGTACCTTAAGGAACAGAGGGAGAGAGAGAGAGAGAGACTGACTGTGTCCACTCTGGTCTCAGAATTCTGATTCTGAAAGGTAGCTCTTGGTCAGTCGCATGTGGTAATAATAGGAGAACCTCATTCGTGAGCATGTAATTTTATCAGCAGGTACTGTTTACAAAGTACTTTCAATATGCCATGTCCTGTGGTTAAGTGCTTACACAGTGTAATCTCTGTGAACAACAGCCCTAAGTGGTAGTTATTACTACTGAGCCCATTTTACATCAAGGTGACTAAGGATCAGGAGAAGGCAAGTGGCAGTGAAGTGTCTTGGCTGAGATTTGAACTCAGTTCTGTCTAACTGGAGTTCATGCTCAGAGCCCATGCTTCTCTCAAGGAAAAAAAGAAGGAAAAGAAAACTGTAATCCATTTTTTCTTCTGGTAGACTTAATTTGAATACTTTTCCTTCTTGTGCATGAAAACAACCTCAAGACAGTTACTTAATCATTTAATCAATCCATAGTTACTGAACTTCTAGGTCTTTGGGATACAAAGATTCACTCATTCACTTAGCCAACAAATGGTTTGTGAGCACCATTGTGTCCTAAGTACCAATCTAGGAACTTACAGTTTATCCACAAATAACAGCCAAAGATCCTGCTCTTAGGAAGCTTACGTTCTAGATAAGGAAACAAACCACAACCAATAAACAGACTAATAAGTGAATCATAGCGTGTTTTAAAGGATATTAGCTAAGATTGCCAGGCTTGATGGCTCACGCCTGTAATCCCAACACTTTGGTAGGATGAGGTGTGAGGATCACCTGAGGTCAGGAGTTAAAGACCAGCCTGGCCAACATGGTGAAACCCTGTTTTTACTAAAAATATTTTAAAAAATTAGTTGGGCGTGGTGGTGCTTGCCTGTAGTCCCAGCTACATGGGAGCCTGAGGCAGGAGAATCACTTAAACCCTGGAGACGGAGGTTGCAGTGAGCCAAGATTGTGCCACTGCACTCCAGCCTGGGTGACAGAGCCAGACTCCGCCTCAAAAAAAAAAAAAAAAAAAAAGAAAGAAATAAAGAAAGAAAACAAAAAAAAAAACCCAAAAATAAGAGGTATTAGCTAAGATCGAAAATAGAAAATGTTATAGGGACTGGCAAGAAGGTCAGGGAAGGTGGAAGTCTAGGTTGCAAATTTAAAGAGAGATTTCAGGAGAGGTCTCAGCAAGAAGCTGATGTTTGAGCAAAGTGAACCATGAGATCTCTGGGGGAGGAATGGGCCAGGCGGAGGAAACAGCTGCTGCAAAGCCTTTAATGTGGAGTAAGGACATCTTGAAGTAAGGTTAAGTAACTGCTTTCCAGGAGCTGACACTCAGGGTGAAAGAGCTAAAGAAACAAGTAATTATAAATAATTATAGTTGAGGGTAGTGAGTCTTAAAGAGAAGGTGTGTGCCTAGTGTTATGAGAGCTCAGAAGTGGAGGGACTGACTGCCTGGGGGCATTTGGCAGGGCCTTGCTGAGGAGATGATAATGTCATTTTTTGCTAAAATAGACGAAGTTTTTCAGATTGGCCGAGGGAGGATTGACAGAGACGTAAAAGAAGCTCGATGGAGCATCGCGTGCTCAGGAAGCAAAAAGTTGCCTTGCCTGAAGCCAGAAGTTGAATGGACAAGAGATTGATAGGTTGGAAATGGAGATTAAGGTCAGATTGTACAGAGCCTCGCTTACTGCTAGAAGAAAATTTAATGTCTTGAAAATGATATGGAGGCTCTAAGAAATTAAACCACAGTTGGGGGAGGCATTTACGTAAATAAGAAAATTGGGGTTTAGAGAGGTTAAGAAACTTCTTGGGCCACGGAACTACTAAGTGGTGGAGCCAGGATTTAAGTCCAAGCTTGTTTGACCTGAGAACCCTGTGATAACAGAAGAATTCCCCCTGCTGAATTCCCCGTTAGTTATTGCAGAACAGAGAACTTTGTGAAGCCAGGTGCTTTTCTTGTAAGGGGAGCCTGGTCAGAAGTTGCCTTGCTTTTGGGAAGTCCAGAATCCACTCTGCCTAGAACTCTACTTTTTCAGAAAGTCAAGAATTCCTGTCATCAGTTATTTTACCAATGCTTACATCAAAGTCATCACAAAATTTTCTCCTTTTTAATAGCTGAGTACGCGGTAACACAGATATATTAAGTAACTTCATTGAATTCAACCAGCAAGTCACTCACAGACCTGAATGAGAAGGAGACTAAGCAAGCTGAAATGAAAATACAACATAAATGTATCCAGTCAGCAGGAATATGTTAGGCCCTATTTTTAGGAGTTAGAGCTACATATAAAAACAATTATGCTGAACAAACTTAAATTTGATGTTTAAACTCAAAGGGGCATTGAAATTAGATGAATAAATATTATATCCTTGGTACAGTATAATCACAGATGGTTTTCTTTCTGTTTTCTGGAAAGATAAATGTAGAAGCTACAGCTATAACACTTTGCTTTGCAGGCATATATTTATGTCATGACTATTATAAAAAGGTAATATGTTACCCTGAACTTTGTGTCTTCTTGATTTGTTAATGTAAGTATGAATGTACATAAATCTAAAATAAGGCCTGCAATAATATCCCCATTGTTTTTCTTTTTCTTGTTATTTTCTTCGTGCATGGCTGTGGGTGTATATGTGTATGTATGTTCTAGGGAATGATTTAAAAAGTACCAAATGATCAGAATATACTTTTTTTAATTTGAGAAGATGATCACATTTTGGTATAGTTGTCGTAGATTCATGGGGTATCATGAATCTAAAAAACAACATATTATTTAGGACAGGTAAAAATAGATTTCTTGTCCAGGCATGGTGGCTCACGCCTGTAATCCCAGCACTTTGGGAGGCTGAGGTGGGTGGATCACCTGAGGCCAGGAGTTCAAGACCAGCCTGGCCAACACAATGAAACTCAGTCTCTACTAAAAATACAAAAATTAGCTGGGCGTTGTGGTGGGCACCTGTAATCCCAGCTACTCTGAAGGCTGAGGCAGGAGAATTGCTTGAACCTGGGAGGCAGAGGTTGCAGTGAGCCGTGATCGCACCACTGCATTCCAGCCTGGGCAACAGAGGGAGGCTGTGTCTCAAAATAAAATAGATTTCTCAAATTCAGTCACTTAAATAACAAAAATGTTTATCTCTTTCTCATACAAGGTTCGGGTTGAGAATTCAGTTCTAGTGAAGCTCTTCACTACACAGCGATTCAGAAATCAAGGCTGTTGGCTGCTTGGACATCTTTAATGTGCGGCTTCCAGGTAGGTCATTCTGAGCGTTGCCATCACAGTCAACCTAAACTGGGAAAGAGAATGGAGGAGTGCACGTGCAAATCATTTATGGTCCAGATTTGGAGGTGGTATACATCACCTCTGCTAACATGTCAAAGGAGAGAGCTCAATCACATGCCACGCCTAACTGCTATGTAGTTTTGGGCCAGAAGAAGGGGAATATGTATTTTGGTGGACAGCTAGCTGACTTAACTGCTAACACCCCTTTATGGCTTTGTTATTTGCTGATGGAGAATGATTCCAGAAGAAAAAAGCATCCTACCTTTACTTACCACAGATTCTGTCCACTAAATAATCATATTCATGAAACCTCAAATCCCCGAATTCAGTATCAACTCTCTTGACTTGAATTTCTCACTTATTACCTTTCCCATGCTTTAAGTCAATTTAAAGGACATTTTTTATTGATACAGTTGATTCACATTCAAGCTGATACTAACTGGCAATTATCAACCAGTGACTCTAACTTTAGCAGGGATCATAATCACCTGGTGTAATGTGCAAATTCTACACCCTAACCCCACAAAGTTTCAGATTTAGTATGTCTAGAATAGAACCTGGTATTTATTTATTTATTTTTATTTTTATTTTTATTTTTAGACAGAGTCTGTCTCTGTCACTCAGGCTGGAGTGCAGTGACCTGAACACAGCTTACTGCACCCTACCTCATCCTCCTGAGCTTAAGCAATCCTTCCACCTAGTTAAGACCCCAAGTGTGCACCAACACACCGGGCTAATTTTTTTTTTATTTTTAGTAGAGATGAGGTTTCTCCATGTTGTCCAAGTTGTTCTAGAACTCCTGGCCTCCCAAAGTGCTGGGATTACAGGCATAAGCCACTGCACCCGACCCTGATATTTTCATTTCTAACAAATTTCACGTGATACTGATTCTGCTGATCTGGGACCACACTTTGACAATAACTACCCTAGACTTTTGCAATGATGCCTGAATTTTTCTCTGCCTACACTTTTGCCTACCTCCTTACAGAAAAACCATCCTTCCTTGAACCCAAGAGGACTTAAAGATATCTGCTCACCTTCTGTAAGGCAAACTGAAACTTCTGTTTGAGCTCGTGTTTTTGCTAAAAATGTGCTCTCCAATCATATTTAATTGGACAAGTAACTATGATTTGATTTATTGCAAATCTGAAGGACCACTCTTGCCCTCCCACTATCCAAGACTTCTTTTTAGCGTAGGTTTTCTTGTCATACACTCCAAATTTGGATTTGCTCGTCTAAACCTCTGGCTCACATATGATATTTAAAGAGTCTTACTCAAAGCCTTCAAAGTGCTCCCTTCACTTCTCTAGCAAGTGGCATCACTCAGAAAGTTGTATTTTTGTATCAAATGTCTAGCTTGTCTGGGACTTTTAAACAATGTTTAAGAACTAGCAACCTTTGCTAGTTTTGTTGAATACCTACCATTCTTTATGTATCCCAAAGATACATATACTTCGCTACAAAGATACATTACTTCTTTATGTATCTTTGGGATACATAAAAAATGGTAGGCACACTATTTTTTTTAATGGCTCCACATCTTGATCTTTGTTCATTATTCAAAATTACATGCTTATTATTGGTCATTGCAGGCTGCCTCTATAACCCAACATTTATCACATATTTAAAAATTTGGTTATTTTTTTTTTCTTCCAAAATAGTTATCTCAGGCAAACAGGAATCTATGAGAACTACAGTCATATCTTTTGACCCAATTTGTCTGCTGACTTCTCTTGGTGATTCAGTGTAAAACACTACAGGTGCTAATCTGCCTGGGGCAGGAAAGTACAAAACAGATTTGATACAATAGTTTCAAGGCTTACAGGTAATTAACTCAGCATGATTTAGCTGGATTTGTACCAAGCATTTGTTTGCCCATGCTGAGAAAAATAATACTTTGTCCCTTTCATCAGTGGATCTCAAAACAGTTTGCAAACATTAATTAATGCTTATCACACATCTCATCATCCCCATTTCTAGATGAGGAAACTGAGCAGTAGAAGCTAGAAAGTGATTTGCCTGCAGTCTTGCAGCTGGGCCCAGTGGAGTGCAGAGTAGAACACTGATTTTGGTTTTTTGACCTTGGGGTCATACTTCTTCTTGTTGACAGAAGAGCTGACACCATACTCTTAAATAGGGACAACCAAGTTTAGTCATTCCTTCAACCTAATCTATTCAAAACACAACAAAGTGAAAATTTAGGAAAGATATGTGGCTATGTTTTATATGGATAAACTCTGGTGGGAGTGTGTGTGTGTGTGTGTGTGTGTAATCACATATGTGTATGCTTCTGAACATGCATTTAACATTGAGTTAGAATTATTCCTTAGTTAGACAGCATTTTATAAGCGTTTATTTGCCCTGTGGAGAGATTGACTGACCAATGAATGGAAGGAATGAAAGTAAAGGGTTGCGCCTTTCCATGGGTCAAGTCATGAGATAGCTGCAAGTAGGGGCTCACCCAACTGTCAGGAAATGGCTGCACTTCAAATTGGCATTCCACGGGACTGGTGGCTTTGCTTCTCTGCAGTTGGAAGAGCTACAACTAAACCCAACCTCACACCAAATGTTCACCAGATGCTTGCAGCTGGCATTTCCAGATAGCTCCCTACACAGCAAGTGACTGGCCCAGGCTGCTCATCCCCTGCCTGCAAGCCAGTTCTCACACTTGCCTTATAGAAAGGGAGAGTAGCAGGAGGGTGGTGATGTCTCTCCTGGGGCACACTTCTAATGTGGGCCCAACTGTACTAGGCAAGGAACCCCTTCCTGCAGGGAAACCTGGGCAGGCAACTGCTGACCCTGTTCTCTTGCAGTTCCAGCCTGCAACATGGGACATCACTGGTAACTGGCCAAGCCATTTATACACACAGCTGTCCCAGGCACCAGAGTCTTGACGCTCAGAGTCAGGCCCTCAGTTCTGGTATTTATATATATCACTAGTGGGAGCAATTTTTATTGGCTTCAGTAGATAACTTTTTAAAGATGACAGAGTAATTATAAAGAGTGTCCAAACTTGAATTGAAAATGTTATATATGCCTTTTTCAGGGTACCAACATAAGCATAGTATACATTTAATTAACATTTCATTTTATGTAGGGCTAGCCTACATTAAAATTCTCAGAACACTTACATTAGCCTATGGTTGGATAAAATTGTCTAGCACAAAGCCTATTTTATAATAAAGTGTTGAATATCTCATGTAATTTATTGAATATTATATTGAAAGAGAAAAACAGATGGTTTTGCACCATCGAAAAGTCAAAAAATCATAAGTTGGGGACTATCTATACACACTTTTTTTTTTTTTTGATGAGACAGAGTCTTGCTCTGTTGCCCAGGCTGAAGTGCAGTGGTGTGATCTCGGCTCACTGCAACTTCCACCTCCCAGATTCAAGCAATTCTTCTGCCTCAGCCTCCCAAGTAGCTGGGATTACAGGCATGTGCCACCAAGCCCGGCTAATTTTGTATTTTTAGTAGAGATGGCGTTTCTCCATGTTGGTCAGGCTGATCTCGGCCTCCTGACCTCAGGTGATCCGCCTGCCTCGGCCTCCCAAAGTGCTGGGATTACAGGCATGAGCCACCGTGCCTGGCCCTATCTATACATATTTTAGGGGAAGAGGGGTATTCATCAACTTCCAGATCCTCCTTACGAAAGGCCTTTGGAAATCTCTAGCTAATGTGGTAAGGGACACAGTTTCTGCTTTCCTATATCATGGTCCTCTTTCCTTTTTTGTCTTTGGGTTTCTCTTCTGTGGCTTATGTCATTGTTGCCCCATGCCAATCCGTGATAAGATAATGTAGAATCTTCATTACTGCCTTTTCATTATTACTCCTCAGTTTGATGTTCTCAAATGGTAGTGTTCATTAGAAGTATCTGGAGATCTTGTTTAAAAGAAAATGCAGCTTCCTGGCTGCACTCTCAGAGATGCAGATTTAACAGGTCTAGAATGGGCCCCAACTGTCTGTGTTTTTAACAAACATGCCTAGGTCATTCCAATGTATGTGACCCATGGATTGCACTTTGAGAAATACTGCTTTAAAGTTTGCATTTGAAAACATTCCAAGTTTGTTTCAAATACAGCCTTTGCCAAAGCTTTACTCTACGAAATGCTGGTTGCCCACTTTGTTAAATAAACTCCAGGAACAGCTTTTGCTGCTTACCTTGTCTTGCAGCTTTCTGTATCTCAATATCCTGTTTGGCCTCTGATCTCTTTATCCTCATGCATTCTCTCCTGTACACTAGGGTAAAATAAAAGAATTTTTATTCTGCCAAAAGTGTAACTTTTAGATAAAGGTCCTAATTAAAAAGAAATCTCCCTATTATACACAGTCATGTATAAATACCATTAAGCACCCCTCAGGCAGCAATTATTGGATTTTTATTGTTTAAACAACTGGAAAGATATGCTTGTGGGTGGTCCAGTTTTTAGAAAACATGATAATTATCTATTAATCAAAAAGATGTCTTCTGTTTTCATTACACTGTTTACATATATACATATACTTATTTATATATTAGAAAAAGAAGAGACAGTATACGTTCAGCAAATTTGATTCCTGCTTTAACTTCTAAATTATCCAATTCTCGTTCCCTTTTATTGCCACTGGCATACATTAAATAATGGGCACATGGCAATCCAGGCCTATACTTTGTTAACACCAGCCAGCCCTTTAATTCCAAGGATCTATCAAGCAGGCAACTGCCATTTTATGTGGTTAAAAAAGAGGGAGCAAGAAGATTGGTTTTTCCGACACTGAGAAGCAGAACGGTTTCACAACATGGCAGCTAATGTTAAACCCTATGTTAGGATAGCAAAACTGTGACCTCTAGGCCAAGTCAGGCCCATCACTTATTTTTGTAAATAATGTTTTATCAAAGTACAGCCATGATCATTCGTTTACCTGCCTATGATTGCTTTTATGCTAGAACATCAGAGTTGAGTAGTTTCAGCAGAGACTGCATGGCCCGCAAAGCCTATCAGACTTGCTATCTGGCCCTGTGCTACAGGATGGGCCTTTCTGTGGTCACTGTCCACATGGAATAAGTAGCAAGAGCATGTATAAGATTTGACCCCGCGGGGAACTACATTTCCTGCAGCCTTTCTGGAGGATTGGGATCACTCACTGGCTGAGTGTTTTGTTGTATTCCCTTTGGAATTAGTATAGAGCAGCTACATTTAAAGAACATTTACAATACTTATTATAAATTGTCTTCTTTTCTTGCTGGCTTTAAAAATGTAAATATTTCCCAACTCATTTTCTAGGTAGAAGAACTTACCATTATAGATACCTTGAAAGGGATCTTATACCAGGTTTTTCCAAATAGTATTCTGAAGCACACTAGTATTCTTTTACATCCGAATACATTTTTTTTTTCTTGAGACAAGGTATTGCTGTTACCCAGGTTGGAGTGCAGGGGCACAACCATACCTCAGCGCTGCAGGCTCACCCTCCTGGGTTCAAGCAATCTTCCTGTCTTAGCCTCTTGAGTAGTTGGGACTACAGGTGGTATGCCACCATGCCTGTCTAATTTTTATTATTTTTGTGGAGATGGGGTCTTGCTCTGTTGTCCAGGTTGGGCTTGAATTCTTGAGACTCAAGCTATCCCCCTGCCTTGGCTTCTGAAAGTCCTGGGATTACAGGTGTGAGCCACTGTGCCTGGCTTTAGATCTGAATAAATTTTTTAAATTAAAAAGTTCGGTAAGTAATGGGGTGAACCAACTTTTACTTTTTTATGCTGTAGAATTTCTCAGAGCTTTAATATGCTCCAACTCTAAAAATAAACTATACCATGGAATATCTTCCAAACTTGTTTGTGTAGTGTTTACATATTTAACCAGAGAATATTTTTTGAGGAATAGTAATTTTTGAGAGAACATGGATTAGAAAGTGCTAACCTAAGTCAAGTCCTTGCCTTTTATAGCGTGGTACTAAATAATTCTAAATAAGCATGATTTGCTTTTTTGTAAGTTTGTATCAGGAAATTCTACCCTCTTAGTTGCAGCCCTGCTCACCTAGTTGAAACACTATTAATTTGTGGCTTCAAAGTCTATATTCACAGCATTGCAGTGACTCGATCTGCTCATTCTAATTGTTTTAAACACTGTTGGTGTTAAAAACAGCCTCCAAAGACTGCCTTAAGAGCTTGTTCAATTATTTAAGATGCTAAGGCAGGAAAGCAATACATCCTGAGGAAGACACACCATTAATTAACATGTCTTCTGTCTTATCATTGTCCTTCTTCACGTTTTATCCCATTGTCAAATTTGTTTAGTTTATTAATAACTAAGGAAGAGGTGGAGCATGGTGGCTCACACCTGTAATCCCAGTATTTTGGGAGGCCAAGGTGGGTGGACCATCTGAGGTCAGGAGTTCGAGACCAGCCTGGCCAAAATGGTGAAAGCCCGTTGCTACTCAAAATACAAAAAAAAAAAAAAAAAAAATTAGCCAGGCGTGGTGGTGCGCACCTGTAGTCCCAGCTACTTGGGAGGCTGAGGCAAGAGAAGAATCACTCAAACCTGGGAGGCAGAGGTTGTAGTGAGCCAAGATCATACCACTGCACTCCAGCCTGGGCGACAGAGCGGTGAGACTCTGCCTAAAAAAAAAAAAAAAAAAAAAGCCATGAGACTCCATCTCAAAAACAAACAAACAAATAAAAACAAAACAAAAGAAGAGTTTGGTTGCATTTGGAACCTGCAATGTTTGTGGTCTTGTGGAAAAAAGAGTGATATCGGTCAGCTGGGTGCAGTGGCTCACACCTGTAATCCCAGCACTTTGGGAGGCTGAGGCGGGTGGATCACAGGGTCAAGAGATCGAGACCGTTATGGCCAACATGGTGAAACCCCGTCTCTACTAAAAATACAAAAATTAGCTGGGTGTGGTGGTGTGTGCCTGTAGTCTCAGCTACTCAGGAGGCTGAGGCAGGAGAATTGCTTCAACCCGGGAGGCGGAGGTTACCGTGAGCTGAGATCACGCCATTGCACTCAAGCCTGGTGACAGAGTGAGACTTTGTCTCAAAAAAAAAAAAAAGGTGGTATATTTATTATCTTACTATGTGCAAGAAGTTTAGTTTTTGTTTCCACCTTTCCTTGTGTGTTGGGTTGGAACTTTACTAATAAAACAATCAACCAGTAGACTAAGTTCATGATACATATGCCTTGACAAAATTTTTTCACTGTTTGTTGTTGTTTTTGATGGCTACAAGACTTTTATTATTGATATCTTCTTTTTTCCCCAGTCACAAATTAATTATTACATGTAGATTTGCTAATGTACTGCCCAGGTGGATTGTACTGCCTAATCCATCCCAAACCACTGATACTATCAATGGTTCTGGAATAAACTCATTATCCTTCTGCTCTGAGCCAATCAGCCCCTATTCTGGTTTGATAGATGCTGGAGACATTTATAAGATTTAAAATTAATATTTTCTCTGATAATTTAAGACATTTGGAGAGTGTCACGTGGGCATTTTAACTACTTTCTCCAAATTACTTTAGATGGCAATCTGGAAGCCCAGCCACCTGGAGCAATAAACAAGCAGGTGTGGACTAGGCAGCCCAAATCCTCTGACTCAGGACAGACAGTGTGAAATTAACATGGGAAACAGAGAAATGTGGTGGTGCCCTGAGACATGAGCTGCCTCCACAAGTGCTCCTGCAAGTGAGTTTCTGCTTCTGGAAGCAAAACTCTAGTTCATATTGACTTTCTGTGATGTATCTGTATATGTCAGCCAGCAGTTGCTATGTGCATCAGGATAGCAGTGACCAAAGGCAGTGGCTGTTTTTTTTTTTCCTCCCATGCCCTCTTTGTGAGGAAAGCCTAACATCTTAATCAGAAATAGCATGTGCCTGTAGGAGTCTGATGTTTTTCTCATTATAATTCCCACCTGTGCAGATGGCAAAGCACCTTTGCCCTGGGACAGATGCTCTCCACACACTGCTCACCATTGGTTCTCTCTCATCTCCCAGATTGTGAATTTTCCAAGTGTTAGAGCTGTTTTTTACTAGCTCATGAGAGCCCGTATTTTACATATCTCTTCTCAACTCCATGTTCAGTGATGTTGAGGGGCTTTAAAGTGGCCAGATTGAGAGTATTTGTAAATTAAGGCCTCCTTCCCCCTACCAAGGGGACTGGTTGGTAAACATTCACTGGCAAACCACTGGTTCCTTCCTTCCTGATCTAGCCTCCCTGGACTTAACTTTGGCATGTAGAACTTCAGTACCCACACAACCCAAACTAAATATTTCTAATTCTTTGTACCTGACATCTTTGGTTCATTTATTGCTTTATTTATATTTGAGCACATGCCAGGCACTATGTTACAGTTCCAGGGATGAAAAACAATATGCTTTATCCTTTAAAAAAAAAAAAAAAAAAACTTACCGAAGTTCAGGTGCAGTAGCTCAAGCTTATAATCCCAGCACTTTGGGAGGCCAAGGCAGGAGGGCTTCTTGAGCCCAGGGGTTTGAGACCAGCCTGGGCAACCAAGTGAGACCCTGTCTCTACGAAAAAAAAAAAAAATTAGCTGGGCATGTTGGCAAGTGCCTGTGGTGTCAGCTACATGGGTGACTGTGGCAGGAGGACTGCCCAGGAAGTCGAGGCTGCAACATTTATATCATCCCCAAAAGAAACTGTATATATCCCAGCTTTTGCTCTCTCCCTGCTTGACCCCTATTTTAACCACTAATCTATTCTGTCTCTATAGAATTGCCTATTCTGGACATTTTACTTAAATGGAATCATATAATGTAGCCTTTTATATACCTATTTATATGGCCTTTTATATCCGTCTTCTTTTACTTAGCACAACATTTTTTTCTTTTGAGATGGAGTTTCGCTCTTGTTGCCCAGGCTGGAGTGCAGTGGTGCGATCTTGGCTCACTGCAACCTCCGCCTCCCGGGTTCAAGCAATTCTCCAGCCTCAGCCTCCTGAGTAGCTGAGATTACAGGCACCTGCCACCACGCCCGGCTAGTTTTTTGTATTTTTAGTAGAGATAGGGTTTCATTGTGTTGGCCAGGCTGGACTCGAACTCCTGAACTCAGGTGATCCACTTGCCTCGGCCTTCCAAAGTGCTGGGATTACAGGCGTGAGCCACCACACCAGGCTGTTTTCTTTTTCTCTTTTTTGAGTCAGGGTCTCACTCTGTCACCCAAGCTGGAATGCAATGGTGCGATCTTGGCTCACTGCAACCTCCGACTCCAGGGTTCAAGTGATTCTCCTGCCTTAACCTCCCAGGTAGCTGGGATTATAGGTGCTCGCCACCACGTACGGCTAATTTTTTGTATTTTTAGTAGAGATGGGGTTTTGCCATGATAGCCAGGCTGGTATCGAACTCCTGGCCTCAAGTGAATCTATCTGTCTCAGTCTCCCAAAGTGCTGTGATGACTGGCGTGAGCCACTGCACGTGGCCAGAACAATGTTTTCAAGATTCATCCATGTTGTAGCATTTATCAGTACTTTATAGCTTTTTTAAAATAGACAATTTTGTAGGTCAGTTTTATTTTTATTTTTATTATTTATTTATGTATTTATTTTTGTAGAGCAATTTTAGATTCACAGCAAAATTGAGAGGAAGGTACAGAAATTTCTCATATCCCCCCACCCATGCATAGCTTCCCTATTATTAATATCCCCCACTGCAGTGGTACATTTGTTATAATTTATGAACCTTCATTGACACATCGCAATCACCCAAAGACCATGGTTTACATTAGGGCTCACTCTTGGTGTTACCTGTTTTATGGATTTGGACACATCTATAATAACATATATCTACCATTATAGCATCATGCAGAGGAGTTTCACTGCCTTAAATATTCTCTTGTTCTATATGTTGTACGGGAGTTAATATACCTTTTCTCTTCACATTCTAGGTTGATGTTTGAGGACGTTATAACAAAAGACGGATTAGCAGGAAGAAAGCATACAAATTTAGTCACATCCAAGCATGTTTTTCTCTTGATAATCTGAACTTGGAAAATAACTGGCAGGAAATTTTTACCTTCTTTTCTCAACCGGGCACTACAGACAAAGATCTGGGAGAGCTGACTTTAGTAAGAATTTTTACCTTTTGCCAGCTTTTATTCGTTGTGCTAGAATCCCATCCATAGCTCTAAAGCAAATGGGGTTTTCAGCCACCCCATGTTGGGCTCCAGAAAATGTTGGTAGTGGAAAAAAAAAATCTTTTTCTCTACTCTACCTAGGTTTATGGCTGACACCCCTTTAACAATACAAATTAACAAGAGAAAAGCATACATATTCATTTCATATAAGCTTTATGCGACATGGGAATAACTGTAAAGAAGTGAAAACTCAAATAAATGGTTAAACCTGCGTATTTCTATGCTAGGTTTGATGAAAAATGGATAGTATGGATAGTTATGGGTAAATGTACCAGGTCAAAAAGGGTATGATCTAACGGTAACAAACTGAGGGAAATGTAGTGAGACCCATTTGTTCAGATTCTTCTCTGTGACCCTTTGTCTTCAGAGATACGGATATTCATAAGACCCCCATGTGAGAGGTACTCTCCATGTACCAATAGGATAGGAACTTCCATATCTTATGAAAGTCAGAAAATTCATCCTAGGTTTTATGACCTGCTTCAGGAAAGAGTGGTGTGGGGAGGGTGAGAGTGACCTTCTTGTTTCTGTTGCTTTCTCAAATGCCAAGGTGCCATATTTTGGGGAAGTATATTCT
Source organism: Pan paniscus (assembly GCF_029289425.2). Classification (NCBI taxonomy): domain Eukaryota; kingdom Metazoa; phylum Chordata; class Mammalia; order Primates; family Hominidae; genus Pan; species Pan paniscus. The sequence goes on from NC_073253.2 coordinate 112,135,285, forward strand.
GAACCCAATCACTATTCATCTCCTTCTTCTTTAACCCCTGGCAACCACTAATCTTTATACTGTCTCTACAGTTTTGACTCTTCCAGAATGTCATATAGTTCAGGTCATGCAGTATGTGGCCTTTTCAGATTGCCTTCTTTCAGTTAGTCTATGCATTTAAGTTTCTTCCCTGTTTTTTTCATGGCTTGTCAGCTTATTTCCTTCTAGCATTGAATACTATTCCATTATCTAGATGTACCTGTTTATTTATCTGCACACCTACGGAAGGCCATCTTGGATGCTTCAAAGTTTTGGCAACTACGAATAAAGCTGCTATAAATATCTGTGTGCAGATTTTTTGGTAGGCAAAAGTTTACAAAACCTTTGAGTAAATATCCCGGAATGCAATTGCTGAATTGTATGATAACAGTACGTTTAGTTTTGTAAGAAACTGCTAGACTATTTTCCAAAATGACTATAGCATTTTGCATTCCCAGCAACAATCAAAGAAAGTTCTTGTTGCTCCATGTGCACTTTATTTCTAACTGCCTAACATTCAGTTGTATGTATGAATATTACATGTTATTTATTTTTTTAAGAAATACCAAACTATTTTCCACAATGTCTATACCAATATACCTTCCACTAGCAATGTATGATGGTTCCAATTTTAATACATTATCAGCAATTCCTTTTATATTCTGATTTTTAAAAATTATAGTAATTCTGGTGGGTGGTATGTCATTATGATTTTGATTTTCATTTTTCTAACCCCCAATGATGTTAAACATCTTTGCATGTACTTATTGATTATTTGTATTCGTGTATCTTTTTGGGAGTTACATTTATTCAAATCTTTTGTCCCTTTTTTTTCCTTTTGTTAGTGAGTTGTAAGAGTGATTTATATATTCTAGATACTAGACCTTTTTCAAATATGTAATTTGCAAATATTCTCTCCCATTTTGTAGGTTGCATTTTCATTTTCTCAATAATATTGTTTGTTGTTGTTGTAGTTGTTGTTGTTTTTGTTAAGACAGGGTCTTAATAAAAGCTGGAGTTCAGTGGTGTGATCATAGCTCTCTCTGCAGCTTTGACCTCCTGGGCTCAAGTGATCCTCCCACCTTGGCCTTCCATTTACTGAGATGGACAACACTGGAAATAAAAAGACAGGTTTGGGGAGAATAATTAACATGCTGTTTTAGATTTGTTGATGTTTTAGATTTTTATTTGACATCTAGAAGAGATGTAGAGGACACACTGGATATAGGAGACTACAGTTTGGGGAGAGAGCAAAGCTGGAGATATAAAATTTGGAAGTCAATAGCATATTTGTTCTTTAAGGTCTTGTGACTTGATGAGATTACATAGGAGCAGACTCTAATAGAGAGCTAATGAGGTCACAATACTGAACCCTCGTGTCTTTCTGACATTTGGAGGTCGGTAAAAGAGGATTCAGTAAGTGGGAGAAAAACCAGAAGACAACTTGACTTTAGAGCTGGATAAGTAAAAATTAAAATAATATTGATAGTTATAGTAATAAGGATGAGTATAACACAAGGTGGGGAACGGTCTTCGTTTGGGAAACTCCTTGATAGTTATGTTGAACTCTGTCTCTTAGAGTACAGATTTGAACAAAATAAAAAAAAAGATTGCTAATCTGCTATTCATAAAAGATAAGCAGGAATTTGGAGGACAGGGAGAATTTTAGTGAGGGTATTGGGAATAAGGGCAGAGTGAATGACTAAACAACACAGTAGGGTGGCTGAAGAACTTCTAGATTTTAAGTGATTTTAATAGCTAGAAGTCAATTCATCTGTTTCCCCAAGACTTCAGTAATACGTGCTACATAGAAAAGAGCTTTTAGTGACTGGCGTGTGTGTGTCTCTGTGTGCATATGTGTATTCATGTGTGCAACAATGAAGACACTCATATAGATTGGGTTCAGAGCTGAGCAGAGAGGAGGGGCACAAGAGGCCACCCATCTTGAGAGAAGAGTGGAATGTAGACTTATGTAGCAATAGAAATTTGAAGGCAAAATGGACATGGGAAGGGAAGTCATCGGGAATGCAGAGACATCTGGGGGTCTGGGATTGAACTAGCTTCTAGGTTATACCTCTATGACATACTAGCAGCCTGATTCCTCCACCATGTTAACTGCTTTGGACTAGGATCTCTTGTTACTTAACTCTTAGTATTTATGCTGATTTCCTTAGTTGCTTGGACTCCCATTCCTGCCTGCTGCTGGACAACACCATTGGGTTATCACTTTGCTCTGGCAGTACTCTTTCCTTTTAAAATAGGCCAAATGAGGTTGATGTGTATTTCCTGCTTCTAAAGAAATACAAGTAAATTAAATGAGAATGTGGCCTCCTCTGATGCAAAGAATGTATCTTGATATGTTTTCAGCTGCCAAGCTTTCAAAATATGCCCAGAATTTTTCCCCACTACTAGGTTTGTCTAGTTTTTGTCGATAGTGGTGATTAACTTTTTGTGTCATCACTTGTATAAATTAACTCTAAATTAAAAGAAAATCTTTTTTGCTCTTCCTAAACAAAAGTTTAATTTTTAAGACCTTTGCTACCTTTTAGATAATGGCCAGTTGGTTGTATTTTTTATAGACTGAATCTTTATTTCAATATCTGAAGACTAGACAGAGGATCCACAAAAAAAGACTACATTCAAGTAACAGAAAAAATACTAGACTTATAAATTAGTTTTCAAACTCCCCAATAGTTCTTCATAAATAGTTGGATTAAACAATACTATTTTTTTGGTTTCTACCTAACCTTGTTCCTTCTTTAACTAACTGCCTTTTATCTCTCCCTTTCTCTCTTCCTTCTTTTATTCACAAATGTGTCCCATAACCCCCAAAGCAAAGAAATTAGACATACTGAACCACTGTTGAATAGAGGAAGTTAAGAGCCCAGATCCGATCTATTAATAAGTTCAAATCTCAGCTTTACCACTTCCCATTCTTGTGATCTTCATAAGTTGTTTAACCTTTGTGCTTTGGTTTCCTAACCTTTAAAATGTGGATAATAATAGTACCTTATCACATGGGGCTGCTAGGGAAACTGAAATAGACTATACACACACGAAGTACTTAGAGCAATGCCTAGCATAATAAACACTAGCTGTCATTACTTTCCACATTATCTCAGATTTAAACAAGATACTAATACTAGAGGGAAATAATTAAAGTATATTTTGCAGTGTTGTCTGTTTGTACAGAAGAAGTAACTGGGGCTGGGAGAAAGATTAAATGTATTTGAAGAATAGATGAAAAAGAGCCAGGTAATGGTCTAACTTCTTTAAGCTAATTTAGAAAATACTCTACCAGTTAGTTTGCTTTCTTGCTTTCCTTTTTATTTTATTTTATTTTTATTTTTTTAGAGATGGGGTCTAGCTATGTTTTCCAGGCTGGAATGCAGTGGCATAATCACAGCCCACTGCAACCTTGAACTACTGGACTCAAGCAATCCTCCCACCTCAGCCTCCCAAGTAGCTGGGACTACAGGTGCCTGCTGCTGTGCCTGGCTTATTTTTAAATTTTTTTTTTGTAGAGATGGGGGTTCTTGCTTTGTTTGTTGCTCAGGCTGGTCTCAAACTCCTGGCCTCAAGTGATCCTCCTGCTTCAACCCCTGGTTTGTTTTCTTTATTGCTCTTCATCTCTGTGACTCTGCTACTTAGATGTCATTGAAAAAGAGCATGATGTCTGCAGGCCTCATATTTGTCTTGCCACTAAGAAAAAAAAAAGTGACTTTGAGCAATTTATTTAACTTTGGGAGTCCTGATTTCTTATATCTAAAATGGAAAGAGTAACTTAGAATCAAATGAACTTTGGAAATGCACTATGAAAATATTATCAAGAACCACCCTTGTCTGGAAGCTTTCTAAGATGCTATGATTGCTAAATGAAGGATGGATATGATTTTACAAAGTTCATCTGGTCTTTGCAGAGTGACTTACCCACACAAGTTCTGCTCTATGTTTCTAGGAAAATTACTTCAATTAATCCCTGAATTGTAGCCCTCTCCCCTGGTGCAGCAGACAACAGCTGTTCAATACTCCAGAACAGGAGACAGCAGTTTTGGTATATAAAAGGGAGGATTCGTTTTTTGTTCAACTATAATCACAGGGGAGTTTTGGGGATGGGTAGAAATTTTTCCAGAGGAGAATAATTTCCTCTCCTTTATTCAGAACAGAAAGCAAATACAGATTAACAGCTCCTACCCGTGCAATGACAAAAGAAACTCAATTCGGTCATGGTCCTTCTCTCTTGGCTGCTCATCCTTAGGGCCCAAGCACTTGAAAAATCTCTGAATCACCAACAGGCTAGAGTATAATAGCCCTTTTGGAGCAGTTATGGTCTGTCTTGTCAGAGGTCTTTGGGGGACACTTTAATCCTTGTATTAATAATACAATAGCCTGAAAATGGCTTCTTGGAAATCATCTGAATGTACCATTACAAACCCCCCATGAGTTAGCAATCCAACTCAACCAACTAAAAACTCCTTTCCTGATTTAGACAAAAATTATGTCAGGGCATGAACAATATTATAACACCTTAGAACACTTTTCTTTTTTGTTGGAATTTGCAGACACTATAAGTTTATATTAGAGACCTATCACCTATAGGATTTCAGTGGAAAAGTCATAGCTATTATAAATATTCTCTTTTAGTAGCTAAAACCATAAGCCATTTCTTTTGGCCTTTCTAGTAGTGCCTCTCAAAAATGGCCAAACTGATTTACATTAAATCAAAACCATTTGCCCTTGCACAGGTCCTTGGTTTTCTTTGTGGTATGTTTGTGTAATTTTTTTCATTAACCGGTTGAGGCATTTTGGCAATTTCAGTGCTAAAGGGAGATTAATGGAAGTTTAATTCAATAAACTGCATAGCATTAAACCCAGTGCCCAAATTGAAGTGATGTGAGCTATTTTAATAAGGCTCTCAACTTTTCCTCTTTCCTCCCAAGACCCATGTTGGCTCCTGCCTTGACAAAATTATTTGTATATCTCTCAGAGCTATTTTCCTGATTTTGCAGAGTGTGTAACCAAGGTGGCCTATTTGATCCATTTAGTTTTTGTGGAAGTTTGTGCTTGGCTGAATGATTTTCTGTAAAGCATTAGAAAATGTTCTTTCCACCTAACCAAAGGGAAATGTAATGAGGAAAGTGCTTCCTTTTCCAGCTGAAGGAACTGATGTTCTGTATTAAAAGAAAAAGTCAGAAAAGAATTAGTAGGATATTGGTGGAAATAAGTCTTGGGTGGGGGAGCTCTCAAGACTCTAGGAGAGATGACTCCCAAAAGAGGGAGTTAGATGCTGATGAAAGAATTAATCATGCAGTTCATAGAAACTGAACAAGAACAACAAATTACACTTAGCAAAGCAGGAAGAAAAAATATAACTATAAATGCAAGAATTAATGAATTAGGAAAATAACAAAATTGGCCGGGCATGGTGGCTCACTTCTGTAATCCCAGCACTTTGGGAGGCTGAAGCAGGTGGATCACCTGAGGTTGGGAGTTCGAAACCACCCTGACCAACATGGAGAAACCCCATCTCTACTAAAAAATACAATACAAAAAGTAGCCAGGTGTGGTGGTGCATGCCTGTAATCCCAGCTACTTGGGAGGCTGAGGCAGGAGAATCACTTGAATCTGGGAGGCAGAGGTTGTGGTGAGCCAAGAGTCCACTATTGCACTCTAGCCTGGGCAACAAAAGCCAAACTCCATCTCAAAAAATAAAATAAGATTACAAAATTATTAAATGCATCCCATAGTATTTCTTATAATAAAACAGTAACAAATAAAAATATTCAAATAAGTTACTAGGTCATCTATTTATGAAAAATAGAGAAAAAACACAAATACATAATTAGGAATGAGAAAGGTGAAATACCCATAGATAGGATATCAAAAAAAAGTATCAAAGAGCAGGCTAGTTTATATGAAGACCTTAATGAAAGAAATTGTTTCCTAGAAAAATATGAACTATCAAAATCAATTAGAGAAAAGTTTAAAAACCTGGCCAAATGAATATTCATGAAAAAGATGAGAATATTGAAAAATCTCCATAAAAGATTTGAGCCCACATAGCTTCACAGAGAATTTTTTAACTCCTTAAGCCACAGGTGATGCCTGTTATTTCTCCTGTTCTGGTATTGTTTTGTCTGGTTTTATTTTGTTCTTTTCTCTTTCTTCTTTTTCTTTTTCTTTTTTAAACAAAGCCAGCCAACCTTGACAAAATTAACACACACCCACTCACACATAAAATAGATTACTCTCACACGTGAACATTGATAAAGCAACTCTAAGTAGAAAAATTTCAACAGAACTTAAGAAAAAATGTTAACCCTGATCAAGTAGGGTGTGTTAACATTTTGTGATTGCCATGTGAAAACTCACCTGTGACTCTTTAAGAGTCCGTATTGGTTTATGGACCCAGTAGGACCAGGCATTAATGTGACTTTAGACATAAAAGTATTCACAGGCTTAAATAATGTCATTCTCTTTTATTTTTTCAGCTTTTCTTCTGTCAATATGTTGACTACACCTTCCTCTGTGGGGAAAGGGAGATGGCAGTCAGCAACTTGAGGTTCATATTCTTTTTTTTTTTTTTTTTTTTTTTGGAAACGGAGTCTGGCTCTGTCGCCCAGGCTGGAATGCAGTGACGCGATCTCAGCTCACTGCAAGCTCCGCCTCCGTGGTTCACGCCGTTCTCCTGCCTCAGCCTCCTGAGATGCTGGAACTACAGGCGCCCGCCACCACGCCCAGCTAATTCTTTTTATTTTTAGTATAGACGGGGTTTCACCGTGTTAGCCAGGATGGTCTCGATCTTCTAACCTCGTGATCCGCCCTCCTCGGCCTCCCAAAGTCCTGGGATTACAAGCGTGAGCCACCGTGCCCGGCCTGAAGTTCATATTCTTGAGGCTCAGAAATGCCAGTCGCAAGAGACTGTCTTTCTTCCGGCACTTTTATAGCCCCCTTAGGAAGGAACTCTGGCCGATATTGTGTTGTACGCCCACCTCTGGGTCAACCCACTTTATTATTTTCTGCGCATTGTCTTTGTGCCCTTCTGTATAGTCAACGATTGAGTACTCCACCAAAAACATGGAATGGGTGAGAGGTCGCTTCTCAAACAAGAGGATGCTGGTCAGTCAGTACAGTATGTCCATGATCTAAGGTTCATGATCAAGTCTGGCTCAATGTTATATAGTATTTATTATTATTGTACTCTATTTGTAGTTCAAATGAGAACAAACATTGGATCCATTTCTTACATGCCAAAAATGCATTTAATAAAATTCAACATTCGTTCTCAAAAAATTTTGTAATTAAAATGGTAATAGAAGAATATACCCCCAAAATAGGCATCTCAAGCTAACAGGTAATGTAGGGTTTAGTGGTGAAATACTTAAGGACTTTCCGATAGTAATTAGCTTGATAAGAATAGCATCTGATCAGTATTATGACTTAAAATGTTTATGGGATGCTTGTTAATATGTTTAGACACTGTACCAATAAAAAGAGATACAAATTTGAAAGGAACAATCAAATTATCATTGCCTGAAGATTATTTAACTAAAAATTCAAGGGATCACAGGGAGATCTGTTGGATTCTGTAATATGGCATCTCGCACATTTCACTCTTGTCTTATTCATCCTAAAGCCTTCTCACAAACTAATGATTCTCAATGTGTGGTTTCCAGACACCTGGAGGTTCCCAGGACAATTGGATGGGGTCAAAACTGTTTTCACAGTAATACTAAGATCTTATTTGCCTTTGGTACTGTGTTGACATTTGCAGTAATGGTAAAGCAATGGTTGGCAAAACTATTGGCACCTTAGCTGGAATCTGCTGCCATGTACTCACAGTACAAGAAATTGCTAGTTTCACTTAAGGATGTCTTACTCCAGCAGCCTAAATGGCTAATTCTATTAAATCTAGACACTTGAATAATATCACTTTAATATTCTGTGTGAGAAAATGGGAAGTATACATAAACATAAACACTTCACTTGCAAATGGCATACAATGGATGCCCTGGGGAAAAACGTGTCATTCTTTGAATTGTAAGTTGAATTAGCCACTTTTTACAGTCAACGCCATTTTTATTTGAAAGCATGACTGACAGACATATTATGGCTGTTTAAATTTAGGTATTTCACAGAAATTTTATTTAACATGAATGACATAAGCCTATCATTTCAAAGAAAACAACTGACAATATTTGTTGTCAATGATAAAATTCAAGTTTTTGAGCAAAATTAGAATTTTAAAAACCTTAAATCTGTCACTAGGAGCTTGATAATTTCCAAATACGTAGAGACTTTCTTATGAAATTGGTGGTGATATTAACACATGTAATTTTCTTGATAGTATAATATAATATGTAAACATTTGGAGCACCTTCAGTTAGACCTCTGAGTCAGGGATCTAATATTTTCTAATTGACCAATGTATGACTTTGAGAATTTATCAAGCATGAATGAAAGATCCATTCAAAGTACAACATAGACCAATAGATTTTCATATACCAGGCAGGGCATGAAAAACTCATTTCTATAGTTTCAAATTTCTAAATTGCATCTTATCTTTAACAAACTGTACTTGCCATATTTTAATGGAGCATCAAAAAATAATATACACAATTATTTGGAAAGGCTATTAATATACTCCTTCTATTTCCAACTTTATTTTTATATAAGACTGTATTTTCTTCATATACTTCAAGCAAAGCAACATATTGCCGCAGACTGAATGCAGAAGCCAATATAAGAATGCAGTAAGAAACAGCTATCTTCTATTCAGGCAGACTGAAGACATTTTCAAAGTGTAAATCAATAAAGAAATGCTGCAGTTTTCACTACATTTTTTCATTTGGAAATATACAATTTTCACAAAAATTTTTTTTGATAATATGTAATAGGGCCAGGTGCGGTGGCTCACACCTGTAATCTCCGCAGTTTGGGAGGCTGAGGCGAGCGGATCACTTGAGGTCAGGAGTTCAAGATCAGCCTGGCCAACATGGTAAAACCTTGTCTCTACCGAAAATACAAAAATTACCCTGGCGTGGTGGCAGGCACCTGTAATCCCAGCTACTAGGGAGGCTGAGGCAGGAGAATCACTTGAACCCAGGAGGCGGAGGTTGCAGTGAGCTGAGATGGCACCATCGCACTCCAGCCTGGACAACAAGAGTGAGACTCCCTCTCAAAAAATAAAAATAAAAAATAAAAATATGTAATAGATTTATTGTTACTTGAAATATATGAATAAAATTTTTAAAAATTAGTTTTAATTTCAAATATTAAGAGATATAACTCATGTAAAAAAGCCCATTGGAGAGCTTCAGTGATTTTTAAATGAGGGGTTCTGAGTTCAAGGAGTTTGAGAACTGCTAGCATATCTTAATCCCTCAGTTTGAAAATCTCCCTCTCAACTACAGGCATGCCTCATTTTATTGCATGTTTCTCTATTGCACTTTACAGATATTGAGTTTTTTTTTTTACAATTTGAAGGTTTATGGCAACCCTACATTAAGCAAATCTATTTGCACCATTTTTTCAACAGCATATGCTCACTTTGTATTTCTGTGTCACATGTTGGCAATTCTCACAATATTTCAAACGTTTTCATTATTATATTTGTAATGGTGATCAGTGATCGGTGATCTTTGATGTTACTATTGTAATTATTTTGGCATCCCTTGAACCATGCCCGTATAAGATGGCAAAACTGAACTGATAAACATTGTACGTGTTCTGACTCTTCCACTGACCAGCCGTTTCCTCTCTCCCTCTCCTTGGGCATCCCTGTTCTCTGAGATAAAAAGATCTTGAAATTAGGCCCATTAACAACCCTTCAGTGGCCTCCACTTAGAGTGAAAGGAAGAGTTTGAAGTCTCTCACCTTAAATCAAAAGCAAGAAATTACTAAGCTTAGTGAGGAAGGCATGTCAAAAGCTGAGACAGGCTGCAAGCTAGGCCTCTCTTGCCAGATAGACGAGTTACTAATACAAAGGAAAGTACTTGAAGCAAATTAAAAGTGCTACTCCAGTGAACACACAAATGATATGAAAGCAAAACAACCTTATTGCTGATACAGAGAAAGTGTTATTGGTCTGGAATAAAGATCAAGCCAGCCACAACATTCCCTTAAACCAAAACCTAATCCAGAGCAAGGCCCTAACTCTTTTCAAATCTGTGGAGGCTGAGAGAGGTGAGGAAGCTGCAGAAGAAAAGTTTGAGGTTAGCAGAAGCTGATTCAGGAGGTTTAAGGAAAGAAGCTGTCTCCATAACTTACAAGTGCAAGGTGAAGTAGCGTGTGCTGATGTAGAAGCTGCGGAGGTTATCCGGAAGATCTAGCTTAGATAATTGGTGAAGGTGGCTACAGTAAACAAAAGATTTTTAATTTAGACAAAACAGCCTTATGTTAGAGGAAGGTGCCATCTAGGACTTTCATAGCTAGAGACGAGAAGTCAGTGCCCAGCTTCAAAGGACAGGCTGACTCTCTTGTTAGCAGTTAATGTAGCTGGTGACTTTAAGTTGAAGCCAATGCTCATTTACCATTCTGAACACCTTAGGTCCCCTAAGAATTATGCTGTATCAACTCAGCCTGGGCTCTATAAATGGAGCAACAAGGTCTGAACATCTGTAAACATCTGTTTACAGCCTGCTTTACTGACCACCTTAAGCCAGCTTTTGTGGCCTACTACTCAGAAAAAAGACTCCTTTCAAAATATGGTTTCTTATTGACAATGTGCATAGTCAAGCAAGAGCTCTGATAGAAATGTACAAGGAGATTGATGTTGTTTTTAATGCCTGCTAATATAACATTTGTTCTGCAGCCCATAGATCAAAGCGTCATTTTTACTTTCAAGTTGTATTATTTAAAAATACATTTCATAAGGCTATAGCTGCCATAGATAATAATTCCTCTGATGGATCTCGGCAAAGTAAATTGAAAATCTTTTGGAAAGGATTTAGCATTCTAGATGTCATTAAGAACATTGGTGGTTCACAGGAGAAGGTCAAAATATCAACAGAAGCAAGAGTTTGGAAGAAGTTGCTTTCAACCCTCATGAATGAGTTTGAGGGGTCCAAGACTTCAGTGGAAGAAGTATTTGCAGATGTGGTGGAAATAGAAAGAGAACTAAAATTAGAAGTGGAGACTAATGATGGGACTGAATTGCTGTAATCTCATGGTAAAACTTGAATGGATGAGGGTTGCCTCTTTTTTTAACTGCTAATTTATGTTCAGGGTACATGTGCAGGTTTGTTGCATAGGTAAACTTGTGTTGTGAAGGCTTGTTGTACAGATTATTTCATCACCCATGTATTAAGCCTAATACCCATTAGTTATCCTTCCTGATCCTCTCCATCCTCTCAACCTTCATCCTCTGATAGGTCCCAGTTTGTGTTTTTCCCCCTATGCACCCATGTGTTCTTACCATTTAGCTCCCACTTATAAGTGAGAACATGCGGTATTTGGTTTTCTGTTCCTGTGTTAGTTTGCCAAGGATAATGGCCTCCAGCTCCACACATGTCCCTGCAAAGGCCATGGTCTCGTATAAGTTGTTCTCTTAAAAGACGTGTACACATGTATGTTCATTGCAGCACTATTCACAATAGCAAAGACATGGAATCAACCTAAATGTCCATCAGTAATAGACTGGATAAAGAAAATGTGGTACATATACACCATGGAATAATGTAGCCATAAAAAAGAGAGTTGCTTCTTATGGATACACAGACAGTGGTTCTTGAGATGGATTCTACTCCTGGTAAAGATGCTATGAACATTGTTGAAATGACAACAAAGGATTTAGAACATTTGATAAACTTAGTTGATAAAGCAGCAGCAAATTTTGAGAGGACCGACTTCAATTTTGGAAGAAATTCTACTGTAGGTAAAATGCTATCAAATGCTATCAAACACTATCACATGCTACAGAGAAATCTTTTGCGAAAGGAAGAATTCATTGATGTGGCAAACTTTACTGTTGCCCTATTTTAGTGAATTGCCACAGCCACCCCAACTTTTAGCAACTACCACCATGATCAGTCAGCAGTCATCGCCATTGAGGTAAGGCCCTCTACCAGCAAAAAGACTACAACTCACTTCAGGCTCAGATGATTGTTAGCATCTTTTAGCAATAAAGCATTTTTAAGTTAAAGTATGTACACTGTGTTCTTGACATAATGCTATTGCATATTCACTAGATTGCAGGATGGTGCTGACATTATTTTTATATACACAGGGAAACCAAAAAAATTGGTGTGACTTGTTTAATTGCTAAACTCACTTTACTATGATGGTCTGAAACCAAATCTGCAATATCTTCGGGGTATGCCTGTATCTGTCTCCCAGCTCTGTCTCATTCTCTACCATTGAGCTTGAAGTAAAGTCCCCAACCTCCCAATTTCCTAGACAGGATGATACCACCCAGTGAGGAGTGCCTGTGCACCCCTGTGTTTCTCCTTCATGGCACAGTCACCAACCTCCAGGTTGCATTCCCTCTTTCTGCCTTCTTACTGACTAAGTCAAAGAAGTCCTTTCTTGTACTTCCAAAGTATTTAAAGGGGCCTTTGGATCTAGTTTCAACATCTAGGGCAGTGCTTCGCTTGCAATTAGTTAAATTAGGCTATTTTCAGAATACAGTAGTCACTCCACATTTGTGGGTTTCACATCTGCAAATTCAAACAACCGCAGATCAAAACTAGTGTAAAAAAAAAAGGCAATAAAACAATAAAAGTAATAGAAATAAAAAATATAGTATAACAACTATTTCCACAGTATTTGTAGCAATGTTAGGTATTATAAGTAATCTAAAGATGATTTAACATATACAAGAGGATGTGTGTAGGTTATATGCAGGTAGAATGTCATTTTATATAAGGGATTTGAGTATAGTGGATTTTGGTATCCATGGGAGTCCTGGAACATATCCTTTGCAGATATCAAGGGGCAATCGTATATTGGTTCTATTTTAAAATTTAATTTAAATACCAAATTGCAATGATTAAAATTGGTATGATCTTATTTTGGTGCCTCTATTTCATTATTATCTTATTCTCTATCATCGATCATAAAGCCCTCTTTCCTCTCCTCCTCCCTCACCCTCAGATGTAGTGAAACTGGTTAATGTAGGATATTTTAATGCCAAAAATTGAGGGACAGACTCATTGCCAATAATTCAGTCCAACCTGTGTAAACATCAGAGATTAAAGATTGTTGCTTCTTACCTTCCCCACTTCTAAAAAAATAGGTCACTTTGCAATCTGGAATGCAGAAAAGAGAAGAGTGGTTAGTTTAGTTCTGATTATTTGATTACTGTGGGTCAGTGAGGCTCCTGCGAGGATCCTAGACCATCATTTTTTCTTACTAAACTTCCTGTATCGTGGAGGGGAGGGCTCTCTCACTTTTAAGGTGCCTTGATAAATTAACTTGGGTAGACCTTTTCTGAGAGTGGGTGAGCACGTTTCTTCCAGGAATAAAAGTCTCACTTAAAAGAGTGAAATGAAAACTGACCAAGAACAAAGGCATCATTAATTTCAAGTGGAAGAAATAATTCACAAAGCTGAGATAAATCACTTCTCATGGGTAAACTATTTCCTTTTATATACTTTGGTCACCTTGGTATACACTACTATACAGAAACCTACTGGAATACTTTTATTTATGCTCTTAGATTTTCAACACCATTAGTCCCACGAGCTCAAACTTCAAAGTGTACCCATAGCTTCATTATTATTCCTCCAAACTTTCCTTCTCCAGTAGCCCACAAAGTTTTCACCCCCTGAGTAGGTGAGCAGTAGTTACAGAGACCATATTTAAGTTCTCCTCCTCTTGGCCAGGTGCCACTTCTTGTGGTTAAAGAAAGAAGCATAAAAACTTATTAAAAAGTTCTGAAAATACATCAAACACTCAACACAGTGTGTGCTCATGATTTGTGTGGAAATGAATTACAAAATGTAGATTGAATTTCCCCCTAAATTCAAATGACTTGAACAAAATGAAAGAAAATAGTACATGGCACAGATGTAAGCACCATGTAATTTTTCTTTCAAATAGTTTTTATGAAAGCTCATCATTGTCTATTTTACTCAGCCCTTAAGTATTGATTTGTGATTTTTAAAGTCAACATCCAAAATTATTGGACTTTTTTTCTCTCACAAAATCATATCTATTAGTGTTTTAAGAACATTTCACTTGAAAAAAAAGTCAGAGAATCTTCTCCATCTTCTTCTGATTCTTAACATGCTTTTGAAAGGGGAGAGTTTAGTTCTTTGCTGAAAGTTACTTATAAGTTGATGTTGAAGTCCATGTAGAACCCTATGCATAGGATGAATATATATTTACACATGTGTGAATACATTTGTGTGTATATGTATGTGTGTATATATATTTTCTTTTTGTTCTACGTTTATTTTAAAGGCCTGATAAGTCCTGCAATCCCTATTTCTAAGCATGAACTTCTACAAAATGAAATGTCGTTGTATTATATTATTATATTATATGTCATATATTATATAATTTTGAGATTTCCTACAGTCTTGTTCTAAACATTAAAAAATAAAACATGTCTCCAATAGTGTGTTCAATTTCCTGCATGATCTTTGGAAATGCTGTAATTAAATAAAATGTAACACATGTGGGATCTGTACTCTTGCTTATTATGACTTTAAAGGCTTCAAGGCCTTCTCCCTGCATACAAGTCAAGATGCCCAGAATAAAGAATGGCAAGTGATAGTTTTTTGGTCTTGCTGTAACTTTCCACTAATCATCAGCAGGTTTTGAGACTGCATGTAGAAATCCCGGATAACTCCTATTTATTTTTTTTAATGTATAAGCAATACATGGAAGGAATACTGAATGTTTGGTATCCAGACTTCTTGTCCTCAAGCTATGTACCATAAGGGAAATTGAGGCTCAGAGACTTTTTCTAGGATAAAAATAGAGCGCACACATCTAGATCACCAACATCTCTCTGCTAGGATTCAGATGTCCTGTCTTTATACACTTAAAAGCAGACCAAAAATGCATGTGTTATTCAGTTACATATATCCCTTGCATTTCCTTGATGCAGTTAAAATTGTGACTGTATTGTTTGATGTCTTAATTTCCTTAGGCTGTCAAGATGATGTCTGCTGACTCTAAATGTCAGACCTCCCTCATTACTGAACATGCAGGAAGTTGAACACAGCTCTTAAGAAATTTACATATTTAAAGGAACTCATGCAAGCTGAAATAGAAATAGAAGTCATATGAGAGTTTTTCTGTAGCTACTGTGGATAGCAGGATTGAATGGAGTGATTAGGACTGGAAAGTGCAATAGGGAAAAATAAATCAGATCGGCCCAAGAAATAGGGAACCATAAGAGCAGTGATTCTAGGTTAGGTTACAACAAACAAGGTTTTCTGGGTAGGAAATACAGTTAACAGTGTTGGAGAACTTGGCTTTTGGACAGTAACTATTACTGGGTTTCATGGCCTGTTTTAGGAGAGATGGGGTAGAGGGAAGCTGAGAGTGACCTTCTAGCTTCTGCTACTTTCTCAAATGCCAAGGGGCCATATTTTGGGGTAGCTTATCCTGAACCCCATACATCCTATATGTTTAAACTAGTTACTTTATCCTCTTTTGGCTAAAGGAATAAAAATTACCTTAACCATACCAATAGAAATACAAGTTAGAAAATACCAATTTGACAGTAGCATTGAAGTTGATTGAGATAGAAGACAAATGTGACTCGGCAGTCACATCTCTCCATCGTCTCCCTTTGCGTGTGGGCTTTGTCTCCCATCAGTGTCAAGTAGAAGTTTTTGTATGACTTAGATGGATCCATCCACCATAAAGTGGTGACAATGATCCACTATGGTGAACTTCACTTACAGGAGAAGAGTGTGGAGCAAGATCAGATCTGCCTAAAGCTGAGAACATCCTTGTGGGTGCTGGTTGTAGAAAAATCTCCAGTGAACCCGTCTTAGGTCATTCTGTTTTCTCAGATTTTTTGCCACTACCATGCTAAAGACTGGTAAAAACCAAAAAAGTTTGTATTTTCTTATGTCTGTTATTTTAAGTAAAGATGGCAGTATGGGCAAAGTAAGGCACAGAAACTTCAAACATTTGCCTAATTTTTTTTTCTTTTCCAGGACAGCAGTTCCCTTCTCATTCGGGATCGTTTTTGCCTGTGTAAGTATATTTTTCAGGGTCCAGTGAACTGAGAAGTGCTGTTCATTATGAGGTGATGGCTCAGATCAGCCTTGTTGGTGTAGAATGGAATGTCCCAATGATGATGGCAGCTGTGCTTGTCTACTTGTTTGTGCTAAACAATTTCTACACATTTACAGGGTGATTTATTGCAAACCCAGCTGCTTTGCTTATTTTGTCAGTAGTTGAAATTAAAAATAATTCACTTGTAATTGAATCTCAGAGAGAAATAATATTAAATATACTTTCAGTCAGAGAAGGGGCAGAAAGTGGAAGTTTGTCTCATGAGTTAAAGCCATCTGTACGAAGATGCGCGGTTGTTTAGGGTGGACGGGTGGATGGTGGTTGGAATGCATTTTTAACTTCAGGACATGCTTTCTTTTGGGGTTTGAGCTTAAAAATAACTGTGTTTTTATGATTAGCATGACTAGCACTAGTAATTCAGAAATAAAATAAGACTTTAAAACACATGTGCATACATTCACGCCTACACACATTTATTCTTGCGCGCACGCGCGCGCGCACACACACACACTAACAGTACTGCATAGATTCAGAATGAAAGTTCAAAAAGACCCAAGTGGAAACATTTCTAATAGAACTAAATGAAAGGAACACTGGAGACTGAAGCAAAGAAGGGGTTTAGTAAAGGTGAGAGAAAGCTACAGTTCATTAGCAATGGTTCTGACAACAGTTTTTGCAGTTACTGTGTCCTTCAGAATAGAGAATTGGGTTACACTGACGACTTCATTCAGGCCTCTTTTTTGTTTTTGTTTTTGTTTTTGTTTTTGAGATGGAGTTTCGCTCTTGTTGCCCAGGCTGGAGTGCAGTGGCGCTATCTCGGCTCACTACAACCTCCGCCTCCCTGGTTCAAGCGATTCTCCTGCCTTGGCCTCCCAAGTAGCTGGGATTACAGGCATGCGCCACCATGCCCAGCTAATTTTTTGTATTTTTAGTAGAGATGGGGTTTCTCCATGTTGGTCAGGCTGGTCTCAAACTCCTGACCTCAGGTAATCCTCCTGCCTCAGCCTCCCAAAGTGCTGGGATTATAGGCATGAGACACCACGCCCGGCCACCATTTGTTTTTTTAAGCAGCATTCACTTTCTCCATTTGTTCATATTCTTTCATTTGTTTACATATTTGTTTATTTATTCCATCAGTCATTTTAAGAGGAGTTTACTGGGAGACTTGGGTATTCTTTCTTCTTTGTAGGGTCTGTGGTAACCCAAAGTCACACGGATGAAGCCTCTGCTTCATGTGAGTGCCCTAGGGAGACAGGTTTGTAATACATTGTTTTTGTAGTGAGTATGTGGAGATAGTTGTAGAGACAAAGTGCTGTGGGACCACAAAAGAGTGACAGCAGTTTTACTAAGGACAGCAGTTGGTGAGGTTCTTATAATTGGTCCCTGACCATTCAGCTTGTCTTGCCATCCAAGATCCCCTTGGCTAAATTCCAGGTGAGTCTGTTTTCTCTTTTTCTATCCCCACTTATTTTCCTTCTTACCATCCTTTCTCTAGGCTTTACATCTCCTTTCTCATTCACTGAAGACTTGAGTTAACCATTTTTTTCCTTCTAATTTGTGGGGAAAGGTGCCATTTTCCTTGGCCTTCTGTGTTGTGTGTTGACCTAAACATCAGGGAAGTCCTTTCCATCAAAACATTAATGCATCAGTCTCACAGTATAACAAATACAACTCTCTACAATATGATCTTATCATACCTGGGAACCTAGGAGTCAGAGTTGTGAGGCATAAAGAAATCAGATGCTGTGTATGATTTTGTTTGGTGGAAGAGAATAAATCAAGGAATCACAGGTTCCAGATGACTTCTGAGAAAAATGTGTTGCTTCTTTGAAAGGTAGGTTACAGGATTCTAAAAAGGCCTCTGGGCTACTAAAGGGTTGAGAAAATACTTAGATATATTGGATTTCACCGTTGTAAACTTATTACAAAGAATATTTAAATGAAAGGTAGTTGCTATGTGACACAGATACGGAGAAGAGAGGATGTCATTAGAGACATCTTCATTTGAACGGTGTGGGCTTCACATGGATGGTAGAAGTGAAGTCACAGTTTCCTTCCACTCATGTCACTGCATGCAGTGGCATCTTATCATGTCACTTGAAAAGATTCTTGAAAGCCATTGTCAAACGACTGAAAGAAGAAGACAAGCAGATGAGCTATTCTCTGGAATACAAGTAAGGGAAGACACAGAGACCAGAGGCTACCTCAAGGCCCACAGGCAGCATCCCTGAGGCTACCTGCTTACCCTTTAGGAGCTGGCTGCCTCTTAAGAATGAGGAATGCATTTCTTGGGCCTCAATTTCCAAATATTTTAATTTCGAAGCTTGATTAGACCAAACTTTCTCAATTTCTTTTCTGCAGCAAATTAGAAGTTTGATGAACCTTCCATGTGCAAATCTCAGAGCATTGATTGTGGCTAAACCCTTTTCTTTCCCATAAAAGAAATCTTAATGGAAATTAAGCAAACTACCATTATCCTAGGAATGGCCTTGAGTTCTCACCAATTTATATAAGCAAATTTTTGTACTTTAATGATTATTAGTATTAAGTTACTTATGAATTCCTCACATTGTTATAGACAACTGCCAAAAAGGACAACTCCAAGAAGCTGGAAGATCTAACATTCTAGATTTCATGTTTCCCAGTACCTGTGAAGAAAGGAGTTAATATAGCCAGGCCTGAGATTGCTATTCATAGAAAGCCCTGTCAGTAAGATTGGCATTTGACTGGCATCTGGGAGCCTGACTGGTAAACAGTCTCCAGCATTGATATAAAACTTTCATTAAATGATAAAGCTGGCTTACCTGGTTTGTGCAAACATACGGTTCATGCTGAATACTTACTTTTTTTCTAAGGGTCTGGAATTTTAGTATATGCTAGGCAGAGGGTGCTTACATGACCAGTCCCCAGTCACGGGGTGCTTAGTCTCTATTGTGCTTCCCTGATAAACAACACTTAACTCATATTGCCACAATTAGTTGCTAGAGTAGAATTAAGGGCATCTTATTTGACTCCACTGGGAGAGGACTCTTGGAAGCCTGTATCTAATTTCTCCTTATATCTTTTTCCTTTGAAGATTTTGCTTTGTATCCTTTTGCTGATGTCTCTATGCTGAGTCCTGTGAGTCCTTCAAACAAATCTGGTGCTGGAGGTTCCGATACAAGGCACATACTGATTTTTAAAAAATCTTTTATTAAATGTTGCCTACTAAGTAACTTTTGGGGGTGAGGAGACAGAGTAATGGGGCAAGAGCAAAGATGAGTAACACACAGTTGTGCCCCAGTTTAGTGGGTGAACTTGACTTACACAAGGAAGCAAATGCAATAGAGAGTGATGGCAGGCAGGGCAGGAAGAGGGTGTGGGGTGCTGAAGGTGAGATGAGTATGGTGGAAGTTAACTTAACATTTGTAATGGGGTTAAGAGGGTTATAATACATGGTGCTCTTAATGCCCATTGCAATGTATAGACGATTTAGGGAGCATGACCTGAGTATGGAGGCAAGGAAAAGTCCTAAAAAATGGTAAAAAAAAGAATAAGGATATATTTGAGAGGGGTTGTTCTGAGACACAAGGGCCCAGAATCATGTATTTAACTTTCTTCTAACTAAAAAAGAAGGGAATGGTGTTGAGTGAGGAACAACTTCAAAAGAGTCATCGACTTCAGATTGGAGTCGCAGGAATTCCAAGTCAGCGAAATCGAGTCTAAATCCTTGAGTAGCAATAAGCATGGTGTGATGATAATGAAAATAATAATGACTAAACATATTGAGTGATTCCTGTGTGCCACATACTGTCGTAAACTTATTATATGCATTGAATCTTTTAATGATCCTAGCAACCTGTGAGGTAAGTACTTTTCTCATCCTCCTGTTTTAGAGATACAGAAGTAGAGGTCCTGAAAGTTACTTTTCTCAAGGTTATAGACCTGGTAGACCCTACTTAAAACTTCCATGCTCTACTGCTGTGGAAGTTAATAGAAGGTTCATCTGTTAAAGGCAGGACTTTTTTCCTATCAGCATATGCCTTTTCTAGGAACACTCTACAGCTCATCCAAGACACTGGACTCCTGAGGAGAAAGGCAAAAGCAGCAACCTCTCCCCTTGCCTAATACCATTGTCACAGGAGTATGAGGAGGCAGTGGTGTGCAGTGGTTTAGTGCCTGTCTTTCAAGTCAGTGGAAACTGGACTAGACCTGCTCTGTTGCTTATTAGCTAACTGATTTGGGACAGGTTGCTTAGATTTCTCTGTGCCTCAACTCCTTCATGTATAAGCTGCAGAAACCTACTATATACCTTAATGTGGCTCCTCGAGGACTGAATGCTATAAGATGGTGATTCTAAATTGGTGGCACACTGCCTGGTCCATAGTAAGAACTCAACAAATGGTAGCTATTACTAGTTAGTTGGAAATAGAGTATTCTCCCACCAATTTCCATTTTATGGTCACTTTTAATTTACCACTAATTACCTTTTGATGGCATTGGCATACAGCATTTAATTGACTGAAAAATTCCATTAATACTTCATAATGAAGTACACAAATTATATGGGGAAAACATTGTGGTGGTGTTCTAAAGGAAGGCCTACTTTTTCCTTCTTCAAATATCTAAAAATTGTGAGGATGACTGTATCTCAATAACTTGGTAACTGTCAACAGTTTAATGTGAATGGGACCATTAGGCTCCTCATGAGTGAGCAATACAGTCATTTTGCAGTCTTACCTCTTTGTGTACTCCATCAAGGAAAGTGCTGTACTCTTAGTCATGTCCCTCTCTCCACCACCGCCATTACCATGTCCATCAAATCCTATCCCTGGGGTAATTTTTGTTTTGTTTTGTTTTAGATAGAGTCTCACTCTGTTGCCCAGGCTGAGGTGCAGTGGTGCGATCACAGCTCACTGTAGCCTTGAACTCCCAGGCTCAAGCGATCCTCCCACCTAGGCCTTCTGAGTAACTGAGACCATAGGTAAGTACCACCATGCCTGGGTAATTTTTATTTTTATTTTTTGTAGAGATGGAGTCTTGCTATGTTGCCTAGGTTGCTCTCAAACTCCTGGGCTCAAGCAATCCTCCTGCCTCGGCTTCCCAAAGTGCTGGGGTTACAGGCTTGAGCCACCACACCTGGCCACTAAGGTAATTTTTGGATTTGTGTCTTTGCTCAGCTGCCAGCATTACTCTTAGGATGAGAGTGTTAGCACTCCTGGTAGGTACTCATGTCCCATCCTGTGAACCTTAGTCACATTGCTGGTTCAGCACACTTGGTGAAATGGTGACAACTGTTGAGACTTGTTTGTGGACACTTTCCACCATCTTTAATCCTCTTCATCAACATGCTGCCTCTACCAGTGTCCTGAATGATGTCCTCAACTACATGTCACTAGCTGCCTTCTCTCTTCCCCTGGCCTGCCTTGAAAAAAAGGTAAAAAAAAAATTGTGCTCAGAGCCACTTATGGATTGTCAGTTCTTCTTTCTCAGTGATCTTCAGTGACCCAAAGTCCCTGTGTCAAGGCCTTGAACCCATGCCATGGGCATTAACATTTCTTCTTACAAGGCTGAAGGGAAGGGATCTAAAATTAGCTTCCTGGCTATTCACATAAAGGGACTTTTTTCCACCCACTCTCTCTCACTCTTGCTGGTATGCAACTCCACCATGACTCCTAGATTTTTTTCACCTGTACTTCCTCAGCCTTTATTTCTCCTCTATTTGCATTGAGGGTGTTTGTTCTTAGGTATTACTTTACATGTACCCTTACTAAAATGTATCAATTGTTATTGCCATTTGAAATATTTTCTGGCCAGACATGATGGCTCATTCTTGTAACCCTAGGACTTTGGGAGGCTGAGGCAGGTGGATCGCTTGAGCCCAGGAGTTTGAGACCAGCCTACTGGTCATGGTGAGACATGGCAAAACCCCATCTTTACAAAATAAATAAATACATACATACATACATACATACATACATACAAAAATTAGCCAGGCATGGCGGCCCATGCCTGTAGTCCCAGCTACTTGGGAGGCTGAGATGGGAGGATCACTTGAGCCTGGCAGGTGGAGGTTGCAGTGGGCTGAGATAGTACTACTGCACTCCAGCCTGGGTGACAGAGAGAGACCCTGTTTTAAAAAAAAAGTTTCTGTTGTTCCAGAGTTCTATCTATACAAATTAATTATCTGCAAATTTGATGAGAAATTCTTGATCTCTCTTTTGAAGATAGAGACAACAATGTTTCCATATTCCAGTTATTCATACACAACACCTTCAAAACTTTTTGCTATATGTACATACCCCTGTACTTTTTGCCATGCGTGCATACCCCTGTACTAAATGTACATACCCCTGTATGTACATACCCCATACTAAATGTACACACCCCTGTATGTACGTACCGCCGTACTTTTTGCTATATGTACATACCCCTGTACTAAACTTTTTGCTATGTGTACATACCCCTGTACTATTATTTACTTAATAAAGTCAAATCTTCCCTGGGGAGGCAAAATTGCTATCAGTGGAGAACCACGATGTGGTTCATGCATATGTGGGAGAACAATGCAGGTCTCCTTGCCTTAATATTTACTCTTTGAGTACAAGCTTCAGGCCAATATGAGATGTAAAACCAGACTACACATATGGTTTATGGAGGCTGTCACGCTGTCATAGAAGGAGACCAAATAGGTTTGCTAAGATTTATCCTTCTTTTAGTCATATTGGTTCCTATGCAGTCCCTAAATCAGGGGTCTGTCATGTTTTTTTAGAGGGTCTAAAGAGGAGCTACTTTGTCACTCGTCACTCGCTTGAATATTCATCAGCAACAGAAGAGGAAGCTGATCTAGGGGGTGCTGGTGGTTGTCTGTAAGTCACACAAGGAGTAGATAGTTCACAGATCAGCAGATGCCACTGCTACCTTTATCTTGTCTGTGTGTTCTTCAGTTGTTCCTACAATAAGGCTTTTGCAAGGAGCATAGTGCTCTTTCCCTTTCTATGGAAGTATACTCGTATGTGGATAAGTATCCTTGTATGCTAACTACTGTAAGAGAAACACATAGTCAATCCTACAAATAAAAAATAATATTTTGCTCAACTCACAGTTGGGAATGGGTTGGATGGTCCTCTGAGGCAGCTGGCTGTCCTTTAAGTGTTTGCTCAGGGATCTCAGCATTGCTGCCTTTGACTATGTGGCTATGTCATCTTGGGACAAGAGATCACAGAACATTATTTGGGACAGCAGGTACATAGTTCTGGTCAAACTCTAAAGAAGGCATGTGAGTGATTAAAATTTGTCAAATGCAGTGTTAAGTGACAACCTGCATCTGGACTCCTAGATAGCCAGTGTTTGATGGAATCTCCCTAATGTTGGCTCTCTAGACTATTCGTTCTAGGGACCTGTCTGCCCAATTGGACTTCCTGCCATGTCTCACAGTGCCTCCCTGACGTCTCCTCAACTGCAACTCCAAATCCCAGCCACTCTCCATCTGCATCCCTCAGCTACATAGTTTCCTTTCTGGTCCTCTGCATGATGAGGTAAGGCAACTAGACTGGTTCAAACTTCTCCACTGGGATTACAAACTGTGATCCCAGACAATGAACCATGGCCTCCTAAAGTCATAAGCCCAGGCATTCCAACGAGACAGAATGTTGAAACATGCCTTCTCATGTCAAATGTGATTAAGCGAATGAGAGAACATACTTTAAAAATAATAAGGTCTGAGAGAAATGTGTTTGTTTTTTAATTACTATATTCCTATTAGAAATGGTGTCATGGCAAAAATAAGGAGACTTTCTCCATCAGCAAAACCCACTCCAGTCTTACTGCAGTGTGGTCACCCTTGACAAAGATGAAAAGGTGAGAAGAGTTTTGATTGTCTTCATCCTGAGGTGTATGGACAGGTGTTTGAATATACTTAGTGGGTTTACATAAAAACACTAAAAAAACTTACAATATTTTGGTGAAGATAATGCAAAATAAAATGTTAAACTAAAAAGTCACATTTTCACTGTCTTCTGTTAAGAAGTGTTTTTTCTCCATGAGGAGGATGACATAATTTTTCTTCATTGCTTGTATTCATCATACCTGAGAAATATTATTGGTTATGTTTTATATCTTGATGAGTTTAATCAGGTACATTTGATGCTAGGCCAAAATGGGAAAGAGGCAAGATGTATCATCCAGCCATCACATTCCTGTACTTTTAGTTATTCTTGTTGGTTCATGTTTCCCTCAGACACAATTATTCTTAGGCTGTATTGTAGGCTGGGGATACTATAGATCAAAGTTAATGGATTTGGTTCTTTTGTATTTCTCCGGTTGTTTGGGCAGGGATGGTTTTTCTTTCTTTTTTTTTTTTTTTTTTTTGAGACGGAGTCTTACTCTGTGGCCCAGGCTGGAGTAGTGGCATGATCTCAGCTCACTGCAACCTGCGCCTCCCAGGTTTAAGTGATTCTCATGTCCCAGCCTCCTGAGTACACTGAGCTGGGACTACAGGCATGAACCACCACACTTGGCTAATTTTTTTTTTTTTTTGTATTTTATAGTAGAGATGGGGATTCACCCATGTTGGCAAGGCTGGTCTTGAACTCCTGACTTCAATTGATCTGCCCGCTTTAGCCTCCCAAACTGTTGGGATTATAGGTGTGAGCCACTGCGCCTGGCCTGGACAAGGATTTTAAAGAGCAGGGTGCTAGCAACAGATGATGGTTGCATTGAAGCCTGCTCCTCTCGTGCCTATTGATTTTGTTTTTACTGCTATTTAGGGGAAAAAAAATTCATCCAATGAAACTAATATACACTGAGGTTTTAGGGGACTAATATGTTGCTTCCATTAGAAGAAAATTTTTCATCTTTCCAAAAACAATAGTGATTATGTGATGTTAAGCTATTTAGAAGAAAATGCAACTGAAAGCTTTAAACGCATATGTATGTACATATAATCGAAACTAGGGTGCCACAGAACACACTTGCCTGTGGAAGTTAATAATGGAGCAACAATAATCGTCATAAAACTGTGTTTCTTTGGACGCACTTGGCCTGTCAATTTTGTCCTCAGTGATTTTGGGGTTCATCAGGGAATCCTTCTTCTGCACATGTGTCCTTGTGACCAGCAGTCCTGCTGTTGCCCTGACTGCTCATGCTGCTCCTGAAGCCAGTGAAGCTCTCTGAGGCCTAATAGCCTTGTCATCTTCTGATGTTAGGAGACTCCTAATGTTTCACATGCTCTAGGTACAAGCCCCGAGCAAAAAATGTCCTCTTCTCCCTCTCATGTGTGCATATATTCTAAGCTTTGGAATCTTGCTCTTTAGTGAAACAGATGCTGCAGTGCGTTGAGTGGTGGCTTGCCAGAATGTTTGTTCATATCCTGACTCCTGAAACCTGTGAATGGGACCTTGTTCTTGAAAAGAGTCTTTGTCAATGTATTAATAATTAATGTAACTAATAATGAAGTAATTATTAATTACTCAGTGTAATTAAGGATCTCAAGATGAGATCATCCTGAATTATTTAAGTGGATACTAAGTTCAATGACAGGTAGGTGTCCTTGTAAGAGACAGAAGAGGAAGAGACACAGACAAAAGACAAAAGAGGGGAAGGCCATGTGACAATAGAGACAGAAATTGGGGTTATGTGACCACAAGCCAAGAAAGGCCTGGAGGCATCAAATTTGGAAGTGTACAGGAAGGATTCTTAGACCCTTTGGAGGAAGTGTGACCCTGCCGCCTCCTTGATTTCAGACTTTTAAATTCCAGAACTGAGAAAGAATTTTTTTTTGTTGTTTTAAGACACTGAGTTTGTGGTGATTTGTTACAGTAGCTAATTAGGCACATAATACAAGTATACTTTTCAGACTTTATTTCAACCACTTTTCTCTAAGACTCAATATGAATTCCTGGGGATTGGGTTTAGGACAATCTACATGACAGACTGTGCTATACTCAAAATCAATCCTCAATCAGATGTTGACTCAACCTTCAACCACACTATGTGCCTCAGCTTTCTCTTCCCTTGGGTTGAAATTTTTTCATATATATATATATATATTTTTTTTTGTTTTGTTTTGTTTTCTCCTCAGAGACTTTCCCAGAGCCTGTGATAGGCTGGATGTCACACATGAAGTGGGTTATCAGCAGCCATGTTCCTTGGCTTCTGGTCATAGTATTAGGTTGGTGCAGAAGTTGTGGTTGCTGCCATTACTTTCAATGGTAGGAAGCACAGTTTCTTTTGCACCAAACTAGTAAGTTCAGAGGTAGACACCTAACTCACACCTAGCCACCCAATGGGGGTGGTGGTATTGAAACCTAGAGCAGTGGGTGGATGAAGCTATCACATGTAAATTTGGAAATGGGTATGGCCATGTTTCATGTAGTATACTGGGGAAGAGGAAGTGTGTCTTTAGAGAGAAAAAAGAATACAGGTAAGAGAAAGCAGGTCCCCAGTGTGATCGCTTTCCTGGTTCTTTCTCAAGAGCATTTTGGCTCTTAGTTCCCCATCATGAATGTAACACATTTGCAGTTTTTTTTTTTTTTTTTTTTTTTTTTTTTGCTTAAATAAGGTAGAGTTGGTTCGTATTTGTCATGAAATAGTCCTTAGTGAAAGCAAATCCAATTTCTGGGCTCCCCAGTCCTTCCTAGAAGCACTGAGTCCCTGCCGTCTAGCACTTTGTAGGTACAAGGCACTCTGATCCACATTATCTCATCCCAACTTTGTGTGGGAGGGTGACCTTTGAGACATGGGCAGAGGAGATTTGACCTATCCTTAACATTTAAAGGCACTGGGCTTAGAGAGGATGACAGGGGCTCTGGAATCCCAGTGCTTCCTGATCAGTTCTATTCTGTTTAAAACAAATTAACAACCAAAGCAAGACTAAACGGTCCCGGCAGGATGTGAATATGAAAGATTCTTCAGCATAGAAGGTTCAGAGCAGGAGGAATAATGGAACAAGTATATTCTGTGACTACATTCAGGGCAGACAGTGGGAAGGAGGGGGTTGGAGGAAAACAGAATTGCCCAGTCTGAGAACTATTAAGAGCTCCCAGCCCTGGGAAGGATGGATGACAAGGGAGCACCAAAGAGGTAATTGGGCCCCTGATGTGAGGAACAGTCATAAATAAGCCGACAAAGTCACAATAAGCCTAAAGCATCCAGCAAGGATTAAGCCCCATTAGCTAACCTGTTAGCATAGAGGTATTTGGCTGTTAGAAGACAGTTTTACTTTAACCCACGCATTGTCTGTACCAGAAAACAGTAAATAGAAAGCGGGCTTTGTAGGTCTACATGTTTTAGATTTCAACATTTTCAAAAGAGTTTGGGAGCATAAATAGTGAATGTCAGAGAGGACTCTTGTGATTCCTGTCATCCTCCTCATTTTCAAACCTCATTCAAATTTTCTGGTTTTTTTTTTTTAGTAATAATTATCAGTCACTACTCTCTCTGCTGCAGCCTATTTTTCTCTCTAAGCTTTTGATTTTTATCTGCTTTTTCCCAGCAGAAACAGTTTTCAGGTGTGTGAGGCCAACTACAATTGAAAATCCACCCAATGGTTCAGTTATCATTTAACTGATATTTTATTGAGCACCAACTAGGTGCCAAGCATTGTTCTAGAAGCTCAGGACACATAGTGAACAAACATTTCTGCCTTTTTGGAGCTTACATTATAAAGCAGGTGAAAAGGAAAAAATGTTATGGGAGAAAATAGAACAAGAGAAGGGCTGAGGAGCATGGGTTGCAAGTTTCAAAAGATTGGTAGTGGTGGTTATTATTTTCGGTCCATCTCCTAGCTGCTGAAGTTTTCTCTTTGGCTCATCCTCAATCCTAAATGCTTCAGGACAGGCACTTTGTCCCTTATTTTAGGATTCCTGCTTCAGTTAGTTCATTAGAGTTGAGATAATCCTTGCTAAGAGCCCAGGATTAGAAATTTAGCCCATTAAAAAATACTAAGCCATGAGGATAAAAAATATTATATGTGTGTTACCTACTTACATCTTTATACTTATTCCAATGCCTTGTTGAATAAAAGGACAGCCTTCTTTCTTCTTTTTCGTATCAGGATTGACATTAATCATGGCACCTACTTGTCCTCCATTCACTTTATTATGAAAATCATTGGGATGGAGGAGGAAAAGTCAGTCTTCCATAATCAGCCTGGCTGTTTCTGACATTTTAAGAGAAACAAAAGGAATGCAATTATTATTATTATCTATTTTTTCAGAAATGCAAGAGAATTTTTTATTTATCCTCTATGACACCCTTCTTGTTTTCTCTGCCTTCTGAAGAGTTGACATCAGCGGGGAACTTCATTTGAAGTCCAGCAAATCAATCTTTTATTGAGATTTCAGGATCCAAACTTGCATAAACTGCTTCATTCAGACAGCTTTTCTGCCTTTGCTGAATTCTAATCTTGCCCTGCAGGATCAGCTATGTAATTTTTGGGGCCCAGTGCAAAATGAAATATGAGGCCCTTGTTCAAAATTAAGAATTTTGAGATGGCAGCAGCAGAGCATTAAACCAAACATGGGGGCCTGCTGAATGCACCATGAAGCTGACGCTGCCTCATATTCCTGTTTTTGAATCAGGTGTTTATTTGCTTTAAAATCCGCAGGAAAAATCCAATCCAATGAAAATATATGGTGATACTTTTCAGCCTTAATTTTATGAGAGAAACATTTTAGTTATATATAAACTGAGAAAGAAAACTAGCAAAGGATTTACTGGATGTATAAAATTGAGAAAGCGCAAGCTCTTTTTGTTTAATATAAATATGTAATTAAAAGAAAAATTATTAAAAATAATTCATCTTAGAAATAATCTTGAGAGTATAACTTGAACACTTTCTTATTAAATACAATAATAGCTGAATTATAATCTGCTTAACCAAGCTTCCCTGGTCTGCATATCATGTTCACATTCCAGGAAACATTTTGAAATAGGGAAATAGAATAAAGCAGATTTTCAGGGCTAGTATTTGGAGACAAGGGAGGTGAGGAAAATACTTTTCATTTTGGAAGACTGCCATGGGAATCATCTATTTAAGGTAAGTTTTCTGGCTCACAATTGCAGTGATCTTGCTCATCATCATCATTATTATATGATTTATATTTAGGAATATGTCATACATATTACATGATATATTTAATTGTATACTATACATCATGTAATAATGACAGGATGTCACTATCACCATTTATATTTAGGGATATATCACTATTACGTGATGTGTAATATGTCCATTGAAGCAAACACTCACCTTTGGCACTATCTGAGCAAAACTGCCAAAGGGAACTAAATTCGTATTGAGCAGTTCTGATTTGAGAGAAAGGTACAGGGACACATACTACTACATGCACCTGGGTGCACGTGCACTATCATACTTACACACATCATATTTTAGAGCAGGGGTTGGCAAATATGGCCATCAGGTCAAATCTAGCCTGCAGGCTGTTTTTATAAATAATGTTTTACTGGAACATCACCACACCCATTTGTTTACTTGTGTCTATGGAGTCTTTGCACTGCAAAGGCAGAGTTGTGTAGTTGCTGTGAATTCCACACAACCTTCTAGGATAATAAATATCTTAGAATATTTATAGAAGAAAGTTTCCTGATCCCTTGTTTACCATCATTTAACTGATGAAATATTTTTCTAGTAAATGATTACACCTATAAAATAAATAATAAAAGATACATTGTTTATCTACATATATTAATTCCTATTTATACATATATATCTCAAGGCAATGATTTTTACAGTTTAATTGGCATAAAACAATATTGAGACAAGTTATTTTTCTCTAATTGTAACAGACAGGACTATATTGCTCTGTATTCCTGGCATGATTGATTTGGTTCTCCGTTTGTCTTCTTTAATATGCAGGGCCACCAGGAGGTTAAACAGTTGTATATTTTCCATTTAAAATTTCCACAATCTTTTTTTTGTGTGTGTGAAAACCTAAAAATTGTGGTAACTTACCTGGAGATCTTGAGGAAACCATTTTGCTTTGATTTTTCCAATCACTCACAGTAAATCAGCTACTGAATATATTTCCCCGTTAGGAGTTTTTGTTTATTTTTTTTCACAGTTTCAAAATTATGTGATTTACTTACCAGTAACAGAGAATGAACTTAAAAGAGTAGTTTAAAAAATGAACAAAAATGCCAAGAATGTAACATAGAATTTAATTTTTCAACAGGTATTATTTACTTACTAACATAAAACCAGTCACTTTACTTTCATAGATCAAGTTTAAACCATACACACAGCAAGAGAGGTGAGCATATTTTCTCAAGCAAAAAGTAAAGGCGGGTGATTATGGAGACAGTGTGTGTAGATTCACAAGGTCTCTGGGAGAGAATTATTTGAATTGGTGACTTTAAGGAAACCTTTGGTGTGGAATCACCGCTTGGTATTTATATATTCTTCCAGGTAAATTTATATCACCCCTCCTTGCCTTTTAGAAAGATTATTTTTATTGAGCACAGAATAGTTATCAAAGAATATTTATTACATAAATATAAAGTATAAAGCATGATAATATTCACTATTTAATTTAGGGAAAAGAACATTGCCATTGGCTTTGACATTTCCTATGTGCCCTTCCCCATTCCAGCCTGGTCTCCCCTCTCTCTCAGAAGCAACCAATATTCTAAATGTTATTTCTCAGCCCTTTCTGCCCTTTTAATTTATTTATTGTTTTATGTTTCTAGGAAATTTTATCACACCTATAGATTCATGCAACCGTAGCTATAATCAGAATCCAGTACTTTTCCATCATTGCAGATAAATTCCTTTATGGTACTCCTAAAGAGCTGTACTCTGCCCCAACCCTAAACCCTGGCAACCACAGATTGGTTCTTCATCACTATAATTCTGTCATTTTAAGAGTGGATTGGCTTTTTTACACTCAGCATAATGTCACTGGGGTTCACCAAAGCTGTTAATATATGAATAGTGTGCATTATTTCTGAGTGGTATTCCATTGTGCTATAGTATTATAAAAAGTACTATAGTTCATTTATCCATTCACCCTTGAAGGACATTTGGGCTTTTTTTTTTCTCCTAGTTTTTGTCTATTATAAATAAAGCTGCTATCAAAATTCACATAAAACTTTTTTGTGTGGAAATATAAGTTTTCATTTATTTAGGATAAATACCTAAGAGAGCAATTTCTGGGTCATATGGTAAGTATATATTTAATTTTATAAGAAGATACTGAACTGCTTTCCAGAGACACTACATTTCACATTCCCATCAGCAATATGCTAGAGGTATGATTGCTCTACATCCTTGACAGCACTTGTTATTATCAGTATTTTTTATTTTAGCCATTCTGATAGGTATCTCTAACAGGTAATATAGGGGTATGTTATTGTAACTTTAGTTTGCCTATCCCTAGTGGCTAATGATGATGAATATCTTTTCCTGTGTTTATTTGCTATCTGTTTACAGTTGTTCCCCTGTATCTACAGTTTCACTTTTTGCAGTTGACTGCAGTTTGAAAATAGTAAGATATTGTGAGAGAGAGAAAGAGACCAAATTCATATAAGCTTTTATTGCTCTATTATTATAATTGTCCTATCTCATTATTAACTTTGTTACTTTCTTTCTATGTCCAATTTATAAATTAAACTTTATCGTAGATACGTAAATATAGGAAAAAATCATAGAATGCAATCAGCCCTCTGTATCCACAGGTTCTGTGTCTGTGGATTCAACCAACCATGGCTTGAAAATGTAGTTAGGTCTACAATGGTTGCCTCTGTAATAAATATATACAGACGTTTTTCTTGTCATTTTTTCATAATCTATACCAAGCAACAACTATTACCATAGCATTTATTATATATTAGGTATTATAAGTAGCCTAGAGATAATTTAAAGTATATGGGAGAAAGTGCATAGGTTATATGCAAATACTGTGCTATTTTATATAAATGACTTGAGCATTTGCAGATTTTACTAGCCACAGGGTGCCTAGAACAAATCTCCCATGGACACTGAGGGACAGTTTGTATGGGGACTCTTGGAAGTTATCCTGTGCTGATAATGAGGGACTACAGTATACTCATTGGCGAAGTGTTCATTCAAATCTTTGGGTTGTTTTCTAATGGGATTTTACATGAAAAAAATGCTCAAAACCATTAGTCATCTAAGGAGATGCAAATTATAAGGAGTTAACACTACATATCCACTAAGAAGGCTCAAATTGAGATGACTTAAAATGCAGTGTTGATGAAGATATGGAGCAACTAGAACTTTAATGCACTGCTGGTGGGAATGTGAAATGGCTCAAGCACTTTTGAAAACAGTATGACAATTTCTTATAAAGTTAGCCATATAGCCAGAAATGAAAACATATGTTTGCACAAAAATGTCCATACTGCTTTTATTCAAAATTGTCAAAGCCTGGAAACAAGACAAATATCCATCAGCATATGAATGAAGAAACAAATTATAACACTTTTGTACAATGGGATACTACTTAGCAATAAAAAGGAACAAACTATTGAAACATGCAAAAACTTGGATGAATATAAAATACATTATGCTGAATGAAAGAAACCCAAACTAAAAGAATATATATTTTTATCACTCCATTTATAGGAAAGCCTATAGTAGATAAAACTATAGTGCCTAAAAGCAAATCAGGATGGTCTGGGAGAAGAAATGGGGAGTCTCAACAAAGAAGAATGAGGAAATTTTCGTGACTAATGGAAATGTTCTGAATCTTGATTAAGTTGGTCGTTATCCAGATGTGTACATTTGTCTGAACTCATTGAATTGTACATTTAAAATGGATACATTTTATTTATATAAATTATAGCTCAGTGGGGTGATTAAAACACTTAAGAATATTTTCAAAGTTATTTTTGGGTTGAAAAGTTATATTAGATAATTCTGAGGCAGTCTAATTTTTCTTCATTTACAGATAAATTTTCATTTCTGCCTAGATTCTGAAAAGATCTTGTTTTCTTCATTTTTGTAGATTAGTACATATTTAAATCTGAATCTCTTTTCATGAATCTTGTTCGTGCTTTCATAATGCCTTCAATCTGAAAGATTTGGAAAGCTGTAATTTTTTTGCTCTCTGTTTTTTTCTTCTCTTTCTCCTTCCTCTGTTGCTTATTTTCTTTCAGTAATTTTGATCTCTCCTCTTGAAACATGATACATTGTTGTTTAACCCTCTTCTATTCCCATCTTTTCTAATTTTTTAAATCTCTCTGCCTTTCTGAGAACTTCTTAAGTTTCTTCACGCTGACTCCATTTTCCTGAGACCCAAAAATGCTTCTTACACTAGCACTGGAGTTTATTTTAATTGTGAATTATAGCTTCAGTTTATTTATATCCTTTCTTTGTCTTACACTACTACCTTTGATTTTCTCTTGTATTCTTTCATTGTGGCTTTTACTCCATTTCTCCAAACGCAGCACTTCTTTCATTCATTTATTTCTATAATTTTATTCTGGTTGCCCATCAGAAATAATTTTTAGAGTGGGTCCTTGTGTCCATTGAGATTCTTTTGGTGCATACAACAGAAAATGATTCTAAATTAAGGAAGAAAAAACACGTTCAATGGCTTACAAAAGCAGGGGGACTGGAAGGAGCCAAGGTAACAGGCTGATGGTAGGAATCACACACTATTGCAGTGATGAAAAACTCCAACCCCTCTTCAAGACTAAATGCCAGGCAGGG
Source organism: Pan paniscus (assembly GCF_029289425.2). NCBI lineage: Eukaryota > Metazoa > Chordata > Mammalia > Primates > Hominidae > Pan > Pan paniscus. The sequence goes on from NC_073253.2 coordinate 112,169,177, forward strand.
GCACTATTTTATCTCAATTGAGTCAGATAACTGTCTCTTGGCTAGAAACCAGGGGGACTTCCCAAATACAGTCTCAAGGTATTGTCTCCAATAGAAAAATATTAATTCCTGGAATATAAAAAGATCTGTTAGGAAAGGAAGTAAGTTTTTGGTCACCAAACCCAACAGATACCCATAATAATCTTCTGAATTATTAAGATGGTATTTCTCTCTCATTGTCCTGATGTATATCTTCTTAAGTATCTTGCTTCTTGTTTTTGCTGTTTTCTTGTTTATTCATCCTGGAATGGGGGGAGATCTCTGCAGACCCTGTATTTGCCAATGGATATAGTAAAGCTTTTTTCTCCTGTGTTAATCCCAATTGATTCATTGATAAACTTATTCAGCAGGATGGATGAAAATTCACACTCCCAAGAATTTAGTGCTTTGAGGCTTTAAAAAGACTTCTACTCTTTTACATTTTTTGACTAATTTACAAGAATTAAACTTATCAAGATGGAAAGGGACACATCTCCTTTCTCCGTTTACTCCTGTTTTATTGTTATGGTGGAGTTGAAACTGTCTAGTAAATTTAATAGGATTTCTGTTGGGATGCTTTTCTCTAGTCACCTCTTATAGCAGTGGGTCTGTGGCTGATAATTCTAAATGGTACAGGGCTGGGTTACTGAGTTGGAGGACAGCCAGAAGAGCAGCCCAAACAGGAGAGTCTGTCTAGGTCCTTTCAGACTGCTGTGTCAGCTTGTTTTCTGCTGCTAAAGCCTGTGTCAGTTGCCCAAGAATAATCAAAGCTTACTTGTAGGTTTTGTATTAGTAGATCTTTCTTATAATTTTTAAGTATTTTTTTAGTGTCACTATGTGTTTTTTAAGTTTTAATGATTTTATAGATGCTTTATCATTATATTAGAAGAGATATCAGTAACCACCATTTATCACAGATTCCATTTATTAAAGTAGATAGAATATGTATAGTAGAATACGCACTTATCACATATTCTATTTATTAAAGTAGCAACATATTTAAGCATTAGATATTTAAGGAGTGCCTTGTTTGTTTTCTGTGCCAATTAGAGGTACCTTCAGGATTGCAAAGGAAGATGGGAAATGAAAAGGTTTCTCTATGGGAGCCTTTTGGAGTTTGCCTACTTTTTCTCACTTCCACCTTGGGTAGTACTTTTGCTGATTCATTCAGCAAATCCTTATCCCCAGACAGGCCTGTGATCAGCTCTCCTGGAGGCTGATCGCCATCTATAACAAGTGATTGGACTCCATGTTGGGAGAGACATTTATTTTTTCAAGAATAAGGATTTAAGAATTTATTTGAGATACATTCACAGAATTACTTCAATCAAATGCATGTTTGTGCCATTGTCTTCCTTATAATGGTATTAAAATATGTTCTATTAAATATTAGAAGTCTGATGGTTTTTTTGAAAAATATAATTTCTATAGAGGTTTATCACAATAACTAGGGATGTTTATGAAACTGCTGCTACAAGGGGGAAAAAAAAAACAGGCTGGCACACTCATACCAATATGGATGAGAGAACAGCAAATGAACAAAGTGAAAAGGCCAGTTTTTCTGTTTTCCCTGACTATTCAAAAGTATCTAATATAATTTGTTCCAGTGCTGAGGACAATCAGAATCTATATCTCTAAACTCTTTGACTGAAGTAAGCTCTAAGCAAAGGAAAAAAGACAAGGTATAACTCAGAGAAAAATTTAACCCATTCATCAAAATTAAGCCACATGAATAAGTAAAGCTAGGCATAAAGAAGAGAGAAAATGTATTTCATTTTTATCTTTTTCTCCAAGTTGAAGTCAAATGCATGGGAAAAAACTCAGTGCATTTAATTTCTGATGCTTTTGAAGTCTTTTCTTGAAACTGCAAATTATTGCTTTACATCTTAACATCAAGCTCTAAAAGTGATTGTTGTTTATTCTGGAAGTTCGGTTTTTAAAAATTCCTTCTTGTCAAAGAGGAATAAATCCTGACAGGCAGATAACAAGAACCAGTGCTCCTTTTTATAGCAAAGGGTCTATAAAATAAAAATGCTCCTTAGTAAAAAAGTGACCTCCAAAGAGACTTTATTAAAAACGTCTTATTATGGAATTCAGTATATCACTTTGGAGGGCTAGTTAGGTGGCAACCATATTGGAGACCTATTATTGTTTTCCGCACAATAGTAAATATCAAAATAATAAGCATTTGACATATTTCACTTGGAAGAAGTCAAACTCTCTGAAGGTTTTTCTGAGTTGACTGACATCTGACAGGGAATCCCTAATCCCTTCCCTCTAAATGATTGCCTGTGATCTCAGGGTTTTGACCCTGCATTTGTCTGCTTCTTGTGAGCTTCTCAATAGAAAGATGCTATCCAGTGCGTGTGTGGTATGGGAATCGGCTCACAAGACAAGTTTGCACAGAGTTTATGTAGCCATGTGTTTCCATAAAGTCTACAACTGCAATATTCAGGCAGAGAGATAAGAACAATTTTTTTTTAAAGAAGAATATCTTATTATTTTGTCAAAACTCTTAGAAATCTATGAATACTAAGGCCAAATTAAATGAAACAAATATTTCTTATGTTGGTTTTATTTTTACTCTCTTATTTCAAGTGGCTTTTGAAAGCCCTTTGCTTCATTTGGAAGCATTCCTTTGGCCATGGCACATGAGAGGGGAAAGACCTATTACAAAAGGGAATAAAAATTACTTAATCTTAATTCATAAAATCTTAGATTAGAAGCAACCTTTGAGATCATCAGTCCAATCTCTTTCTGAAGATAATCATCTAGGCTCGCTTGAGCATTTCTAGTGATTAGAAACTCATTATGTTTTAGAGAGTCATTCTCTTTGGGGAAATTACTAGAAGATCTTTCTTATCTTGAGATTAAATCTGCATACCTGTTAACTTCTACATCTCAGAGCAATACAAAGAAGATGATTAATCATTTCATTTAAAAATAGTTATCTTAGGCCTCTTCAAATGTTTGAGGAAAGTTTTCATGTCCCCACCTGAGTCTCCCCCTCAACCTCTTTCCCAAGGTTAAACATATTCACTTCCTTCAACCATTTCTCAGAGAAAAAAGTTTTCAGAGTTTTATCAGACCAGTCACCACTGCATGAAATGACAGTATCTCTCTACAAATTCCAGCTTAGTTTTGGCCAAGTAAGATCACTTTAAGGAGTTCTCAACCCTGCCAATGCATTTGAGTCACCTGGAGAACCTTGACAAATTTTACTTCCTTTGTAGACATTTGATTTCAGTTGATATGGGATGAGACCTGGACATTAGAATTTTCTAATGTAAAAGAAATAAAACCCCTTCTACTAAAATCACCTGAGTCCCAGGCAGGACTTTAGAATTGAGAGAAAAGCTAGTTAATAAATGTATGACAAGGCCCAGCTGAATTTTGAGCAGGCTATCTAAACATTTCAGGAGAAGATGATATTTACCATTTACCAAGAACTTACACAAAACCTGGTATCAGGCTAAGTGTGAACTAATTTAAATACAAAACAATAAATAAGAGCCTAAGGCTCAGAGCAACTAAGTGACGTGACCAAGATGATATTGGCCACAACAAAGAGGCAAGGAGATTCCATACCAGGCTATAGAGACCTTGAGCCAACCTCTTTTTGGATAAACTGGTTTTGCTTCTTCCATTACTGTCTCTCCTAGAACAAGGGCCTGAAATGGAAATGGTGGCTGTTGGACCACAAGAGTCAGTTGTTCTTAGGCTGCTTCCAAGCCTAGTGTGAGAGAACACTGAGTGAGGCCCTTTGCTATCCAGATTACTGAGGCAGTCCTGGGTAAGCTGGGCCTCTCCCACTAGTGCTCTTGCCCTGCATCCTTGCCTACCAAGCATCCTGAATACAGGAGGTAAAACTAGGGGTGGAGGACAGTGCTGTTCAGAGGCTGAGTGGCCTGGCTGCAAGGACATTTACCACAGAGGAAGCCAGTAGGGTTTGGTGACAGTCCCTACCATGGCCTTCATGTTCATTCCCCTTCGATACTTCAAACGAGAGCAGCGGGCCTTTCTCCAACAAGTATGTGAGAAAAAAAAATGGGATGGACACTTGGAACTGACTAAAGAAACAGATCAATTTGACATACTGAGCATTCATTCCCAAGATCCTTATATAGCTGAAGAACTATCTGGTACATATATATCAACCATGTTAAATACTATTCACCATGGTCTGACCATCCCACACAAACCACTTCCTCAGGGTACGTCCTTCACCCCCGGCATCCCAAACCCCGTGCGGGTTCTCGTGGAGCTTTTTTAGTAAGCGCAGTCATGAGAAACCTTGGAATCTCTGGAGGACCATTTTCTTTTACTTACTTTTGTCATGTTATTTTAAAAAGAAAAGAAAAGCTTTGCCTTTTTAGGTTCATCTATGTTTGATTTTTAGGTGATTACTTTAGCCTATGAACCTGTAAGCATTCAGGGACTGGGTTAAAATCCTGCCTGTTACTTACAAATATTGACACTGACAGGTGACAAGTGGTGATCTGTTTATGAAATATGTTTTGTTTTTAAATCTGTCGAGGAACAGACTTCAGCCAGATTAGTCTTGTATCTCACTAAAACTTTAGCCATAAGACATATGTATTGTTTTCTTAAGAGTTTGCTCATTGACTATTTTAGTGTCAGTTCCCCTGGAAGTAGACCTTGAGTCAACAATTTGAGTGCAGAAGTTATTTGGAAGTCAAGGAACACTGGCTTGGGCAAGGGGAATTGATGTAGGGAAGGAATGAGAAAATAACAAGTGAATTATTAGGCCACCTCTCACAGTGGGGTAGCATAATTGCATGGAGAAACTCTAGAAAGGTAGTGTAAAACAAGTCTTAGAATTATCCTGCCTAGGAGTAAAGGAGAGGGGATATTTATGCCCCCACATCCATTAGTCATTGGACAGGGACTTTCTCTGATAGTTCTCACGTCTACTCTTTAAAGATGCAGAGGCTGGCTGGTGGAAGCCTGGTTGGGCATGCATGAAAATAATACGTGGGTGAGAAGAAATTTGAGGGAAACACATTAGACACGTTAAATGTGGTAACCAAGAGGAATAAGGGAGTTTGTTGCATCTGGAAAGAGAGATATAAGCAAAAAAAGTTATAAAAATTTTGTTTGTAATTTAAAAATTAATGTTTTCTACAAGTCTTCAATCAATTTTTTTCTTAAGCTATTATTACCAGAACTGTACGTAATTTTCTAGAAGTATAAATTAAAATGGGTTTTGGCTCATACTCATCTCTAGAGATTTTTGAATCCTGAGTCTCTCTTCCAAAATATTTATTATTTCTCCCAAACTAATATTAATTTAATTCAATCTATGTGTATGTACTTGATATGTAATTTCTACTCAGCACAGTGCTTGCCACTTACTAAAGAAGCTTAGAGTGAGAATCCAAGTGTTTCAGTGTCAACATATTGCAATTTAAAAATTTTAAACTAGGTATATCCAGGTGTCCAAAAGTGCACATATGACCATTGTGACAGTTAAAAGACAGCCACAAGTTCTTTGGCATTCCTCTATTGAGAGGTGGGTCTGTGTTCCCTGTCCTTTAGTTCTGGTTGGGCTCTGTGACTACTTTGATTAATAGATCATGGCAGAAGCAATGCTGTGCCAGTTTGCAGGTCCTAACCATATGGTGCAGTGCCAGTGGCTTCTACTTCCCATATCTGGAAATGCTTATATTTGCAGTGTTTCCTCTGGGTAATCCACTGCCAGGATGTGAAACTCCAAAGCCACCTGATGAAGCCTTGTGTAGGTGCCCCTATCAGTAGCCACAGCTGAACTCCCAACAGATAGCCAGAATCAACTGCCAGCCATAATAACAGTCCATTTTGGGTACTGAGCCCAGTCAAGAGTTTCCATGACTGCTTTGCCAGCTAATATCTAATTATAACCTCATGGGACACCCTGCATGAGACTAGTCGACTGACAGAACCATGAGAAATAATAAAAGCAATTTAGTTTTAAGTTACTGAATTTTTCATTGAGGGGTGGGGTTAGTGGGGGGAATTGTTACACTATAATAAATAAGTGGAACATCTATGTGGGTTTTAGGGATGGTTTCTTAGAGATGTAAGAAGGTCACTTATATAAGACCTTCTTATTGTACACAAGAAGTTCGCTTATTTTGAGTTAGAGGATGAGTATGAGTTATCCATAAAACAAAGTTAAAGAAAATGATAAGAGCAAAAAGAGCCTAGTATGTTCGGGAAAATGCAAGCAATTTACCTTTACTGAGACTAAAATGATAATAAGGAAAGCTAGAAAATTGGGTCCATTGTTCAAAGAGGTTTCTATGTACTACGTTGAGGATCTGGTGCTCAGTCTTCTAAGTGGTTCTAATTGTTCTCAGAAAGCTAGCAGTCTGAAGTCTTCAACTAATTGGATAATAATGAACTGAGGGGTTCATCCAAGTTGCCTCCAAATATGTTAATCGGCTTTGATCAGGCTCATTCATTCATTCGTTCAAAGATTTATTGAGCTCTTACTGGGTGCTAGGTGTTAAAGGGATCAGAAAACCAATAAGTCATATTTCCATTCCCTCAAATGCTTAGAGTGTCTTTGATATTTAGATGTATAGGAAAAAGTTAAAAAAGACACAGAGTCAAAGATGATACATGGAAAATTACACCTTCTGAATGCTCTAGGAGTTAAGAGAAGAAAACATGATTGTGGATTCCCACCCAAGAGGGTGTTCTTGAGCAAATAGGCTCACTTCCTAATGTACACAAAAGCCAATCTCAGTGGCATTGGCTTTTGAGAAAAGAAAAGCTCTATTGCAAAACCAGCCAGTAAGAAGACAGTAGTCAAGATCAAATCTATCTCCCAGGTTTAGGTTCTGGGGCAAGTTTTAAGGAATCAGAGGGCAAGGGAAAGGATTTAGGGATGTTGGCTTGGCAGGGTCTGATTGGAGGGCTTCAAATTTGACCATTTATGGTAAGGCACGCTGAGGCAGATTTTTGGCCTAGATCTTCCAGGCCAATGGACATCTTGCTTCTGAAAGAGCTCTGGTGTTCAGGTTCTGGTCATGTCCCAGTCTTGGCTCTGAGGGGAGGAATCACTGGTCCTAGATATTGTTAGAGACCAAGGCTTTTTGTACTGTCCAGGCTACATGACTTGTTTTTGAGTCTGTTACACTTACTAGGTAACTCAACATTTTGTTATCAACATAGTAGGGTAAGCTTGGGCGGGTCCCACGGTTACAAAGGGACTGTGGTTATTTATATCTTGGGAAGGAACTAACACTATCTCAACCCAACCCCACAGGAATACTTACTTTCAAAAAAGACTGATTAGGTATTTTATAAAATAATAATAATGAAAGTAAACACTTAAATTGCATTAACTGTGTGCTGGCACCAGTCTAAGTGCTTTAAATATTTTAACTTATTGAAAGATAGAAACTTAATCTCAAACAATCCTATGTGGTAGTACTAATGAGATACATACATATATATATATATATATATATATTTTATTTTTTTTGGAGATGGAGTCTCACTCTGATGTCCAGGCTGGAGTGCAGTGGCATGATCTTGGCTCACTGCAAGCTCTGCCACCCGGGTTCAAGTGATTCTCCTGCCTCAGCCTCATAAGCAGTTGGGATTATAGCGGCCTGCCACCATGCCCAGCTAATTTTTGTATTTTTAGTAGAGACGGGGTGTCACCATGTTGGCCAGGCTGATCTTGAACTCCTGACATTGTGATCCACCTGCCTCGGCCTCCCAAGATGCTGGGATTACAGATGTGAGCCACCACGCCTAGCCTAGTGCTAGTGACATTATCCCCAATCTAGAGAGAAGCAATAGAGTCATTAACTTGTCTATGGTCATATAGCAGTAGGTGACAGCACTGGGATTTAAACCCAGTTGCTACTACTAGCCAGCACACCACTGCCTCTCATTATTATACTATGGAATTTATCTGAATGTGTTTTATGAAACATAACTTTTTAATGACAAGTTGATAACCTACTTTTGCTTTCTTTGTTTATTAGCTATGGGCGCTCTTAAAAAATAACAGAAATATTATATAGTCAAACCATCCATCCATCAGTCTATTATTTGGCTATTTTACACCATTTTTACCTTAATGTATAACATAGTATACATCTTATATACTACATATATACTTATAGTATACATCTATAAGTAATGTATAAGATAGAACTAAATTGATTTTTATTGCTATGGATACTTTTTGATAAGTAAAATAGAATTAGAATTTTATTTTATAGATGGGGGACAGTAACCCAAATATTTGATTAAGCTCTGAAAGCTGAAATGCATGAATGCTGCTGGTTGAAAGTATGTCTGTACCATAGTTTTTACCTTTCTTTTGTTCTTGTTTGAACTTCATTCAATTTGGCCAATTTAGCCTGAGAGAAAGTGGCTTTCAGTGAAAAGAATGTTGGTGAAGAGAGAGCAGACAGCTGTGGCAAGAGAGAGCGAGGCTTTTGCTTGCATAGTAAGGCAGAGCAGAGGCTGTCCCCAGAGATCCCACACACATCACAGGGATGGCATCTGCATGACTGGCTGAGTTGCTGTTTCTTTTGTTTTGATTTCCCCCAGTCCCCCACCCTGCCCCATCTCCAACAAAGCCATATTTAGTTAGTACTCTTAAGAAAATCACAGCCTCATTAGTTTACAAAGACAATTAGGAACAAACAGACCAGTACTTGCTAACTTCTCATCTTTAAATAGACCAGACCCAGAGAGATGAATTGTTTGGAAATGCTGATAGAGGCAACAATAATAACAGCAGCTACCATTTACCGAGAATATATTATATGCCAGGCTCTGGTCTAAGCATTACTTTCTTAATTCTTCAAAGCAACCTCATGAGGTAGGAGCTATCATAACCCTGTTTTAAAACTGTAACAACAGGCTTAGAGATTGTCAGTAACTCATGAGAGCCACAAAGTTGATAAGGATACAAGTCAGGACTTGAATTGGCTAGGTTCTGAGAAGAGTAACTCTTAGGACATTGTTTATCAAAGGTAGGTAAGAGTGCCTGGCTTTGTTTGTTTGTTTTATTATTATTATTATTTGTCTGATGCTTGGAAAATTCCCTTCTCTCTGAATCTGGCAATGTCACACTCATAGTTCACCTTAGATGCATTTTTACCTCTCTATTTGGTGGCTCTTTTTGGGAATTGTGAACTCTCATTGAAGTCACTGTTGGTGATAGTTGAATAAATCTAGCAGAGGCTGGAAAAACAGAGTTGGCTGCTTAATGAGTGGTGATCAAAGCAAGTCAGAAGAACCCACATGCAGAACTGGCAACCCTGTCCCTCATTGCAGCAGTTGTGGAACCAGTGCCCCCAATAGACTCAAAGCATTTGGATAATTTTGCAGGATGCTAATTTTAAAAAAATATTTTTTTGCTTATTTTGCATGATGCTAATTTTAAAAAATCATATCTGTAAGATTTCCCAAAATCCTATTCTGAGATTTTCTTAGTCCCAATTAAGATATCACATGGCATTAATGGATTTTTTTTTTTTTTTAAAGACCATGTTTTGAAGGTGCTCGGGCTTTAGAATGTGCAATCTTTTCTGCTCTCCGTCCTTCTCTCATTTCCCCTCTTGACATTTTGGGATCCAGCAGGCACCCTCTTGACATCAGACCCAGAATATGTGTATTAGTGGCAGCTGCCAAGGGAATAAACAGGACACAACAGATGTGGCGACAGCCAGAGTGGACTCAGTTCATTTTGAATGGTTTTTCAAGTGAGGCTCAGCCAGGCAGCTCACAGACCTCATCATGTGTTTTTGTTCTTGTTTTTGTTAGTTAAAAGGCTAGTTAAAGGTACAATACATTTCTACATGAATAAAGAAGTCTTAGAAAAATTTAAAAATATAATATTTTCATCTGAAGACCTACATTTAAAAGAGGGCTTCCTAGCATGCTTAGTCTCCAAAACATATATAACTGTGTATGTCGACTGCATCTCTAGTTATTGACCATGGCAAAGCTTTCCTAGATAAATTTCCCTAGAAAGAAACTCAACAAATCTTTTAAATCCTCAGCCTCCAGATCACTTCAGCTGGGACTCTGGGGACCAAGCCTGAACTTGGTTCCCATTTGATCCATCTGGGGTTTAGCCTACCCACCTGGATTTCAAAAGGCTCCCCAGGTAGCTCTATTATATAACCAAAGTTGAGAACCATCGATCTGGAAAGATTTCATCAAGGCAATCATGATGGCTCGGGGGTAGGGAAGTTCACAATCCTTTCCCTTTTGACAGGTTTATCATGAGTTGGGACTAATTAAAAAGCCTATGGAGAAAGAGATTGAATCCAAAGCTGTCATCATCATTTCCTATCAGTGTGACTTTGTTTAACCTCTGTAGTTTGGTGTCCTACTTTTAAAATTACAATAATAGCACCTTTCTGTGGGGTTGCTTTTAAAACTAAATGAGATCATTCTTGGAAAGTATCTAGCATAGAACCTGGTGTTTAGTAAGTGTTTAATAAAGATTGGTTTCCTGATGCGCCTCTCCTTGTCATTCTGTTGAGGCCAGCCACATTTGAGAACACCTCTGTGTACACACACACACACACACACACACACACATATATATATATTTAATATTTATGTTGACTTCTTCCTAGGAAATGGGTTATGATCTAGATAAAATGGAAATGCTTAATAAATACTTGTTGACTTGAAGTGGATAATGAGGTTGATGTCCATTCTCCGGTGGGAGATGCCATGGCTGGGGAGACATTAACACAGAGAGAAGAGGAATATTATCAAGTCTTTACCCCACAGTTTCCTTTACATGTGTTTATCCCT